>NC_091057.1:115056024-125056024 GCF_000393655.2 Nicotiana sylvestris | reverse complement strand
GTTTGTGATATTCATCCCTCTTTGGAAGAAAGAAAAACATTGCTTAGTTCTTGCGGGAGTGGTATGCTTACCATTCACTTCTCTATACATTTTTTCTTTGCGTAAAGAAAGGCTACTTTATTTGTCACAATCTAAAACACCGACGCATAAAAGAAAATTTTTTGTTTTTGTATGGAATAGATATGATTCATACATCCTTAACCAGAAGTAGGGGTGTACAAAGGAAACCGACAAACTGCATCAATCCGATAATCCGAGTCAAACCGAGAAAAAAAACCCGACAATGGTTTGGTTTGGTGTTGGAAAAAAAACCCGACCATAATTGGTTTGGTTTGGTTTTAACTAAAGAAAGTCAAACCGAAACCAAACCAACCTAACATTACATATATAGAAATTTTAGATATATTTAATATATAAATATACTTATTGTGATGTAATTTATAACTATTTCTTAAAAAAATTCATAATTTTATCTTTTAAGGTATTATTTCAAAGTTGGACTTAGAACTTTTGAATGTTTCAATAAGTTTTATATCCATTAATATTAGTAAATTAAATAATACTAACAAAAGCCCAAACCAAAATTAAATCAATATTAATGCTAACAAAAGACATTCAATTCAATATTACGAACGAGAATGTATTGAATATCTATTTTTTATTTTGCAATAATTTAGATAAAAATGCATAACCTATTTTTATTTTTCTTTAGCGTTTAGTCATGTAATTAATACTCCCTTATTAGTCTATTTATTTTAGCATGAGTTAGTACTTTTAGATTATGTTTATTTTTATTATGATTTTTTAATTAGCAATATTTAAATTAACTAATTTTATTGTCTTTATTGTTGAATATTTTAGGATAACGCCATGACACATCTCATATTTTGTATTATTTTCTTGGAAAATACTTTATATAATTGTATCTTATTAGGATTAAAGAAATATTTTGAGCATACATTATATATTTTGTTCTACGAAGATTTTACCGGGGGAAAAAAACCCGAAAAACCGAGATTGAAAAACCCGAGTTTTATTGGTTTGATTTGGTCTTTAGATTTAATAACCCGACACAATTGGTTTGGTTTGGTAATTGTAAAATCCGAACCAAGTCTATGTACACCCCTAACCAAAAGTATCATGTTCGAGTTTTGGGAATGAAAAAAATTCTAATAGGGAGCATTAGAAACGCATGGGAAATAACAACTTAAGAGATACTCTCTACGTTTCATATTATATGAGGTAGTTTGACTCGGCATGGAGTTTAAGAAAAAAGAGGAAGACTTTTGAAACTTGTGGTCTTAAAAGCTTAAGGGGTAAAAAGTTTGTGGGGCCATGACATTTGTGTGGCTATAAAAGCTTCTCATTAAGGGTAAATAGATAAAATGAAAGAGTTTAAAGTTGAATTATTTCCAAATTTAGAAATGTGTCATTTATTTTGAAACAGACTAAAAAGGAAAGTACCTCATTTAATATAAAACAGAGGGAGTAGTAAACTAAGCAAGTTAAAAAGGGTTTTGGTCATTTTACGTGTTATTATTTAGATGTTGCTTATACATGTCATGTTATTTCACACTGTTTGGCAAAAGAAAATAATCTCAAGTAGTGTATGTTGACGTTGAGCAGCTAACTCTCTTTTCCCTAGACGGGATTGCGGGAGCTTGGAAGAGACTTGGAAATTCACATTAGAAATATATTTGAATGGATGCAGTAGCTGCAAACATTTTGCAACAGAAAACCATAGCTGGCTTTTGAAACAATTTGAATTAGCAAGTCAATAATCTGTGAGAACTTAACTCTACTTAGATTCCATCTGTCCAAACTTCCTTTGTGGTTTCTGTTTTCTTGTTTACGCTGTTTTCTCTGCCTCAAGTGCACACAGCGTGCAAATTTTCTAATATTTCTCACTGAACCTCAAAGATAATAGAGGTAAATGCCTATACACAAGTCTAGTTTTTAAGCCTTCTACTAGTATAGTGATAGACATTCCAGGCATTCAAGCAGACGAAAAGGAGAAATAGGATAACAAATGAAAACAGAGAACAAATCAAATATCTGGAGTGCCTAGAATCACAATCACACCTGTACCCATTAACTCGTCTTCCGCAGTTGTAGCAGAAAAGGGCATCACACCTACATCCAGATGAAAAAGAGAATCAGATTAAAGTAACATACTTGAAAGTTTAAACCATTTCTCCCCATCTTATGGTTTAATATCACAAAAAGAGTTATTTTTTTGAATTCTAAAAAGAGTGCAATATTTTAACAGAGCACAGGTATGACAATGTCAATCAAATTCACACAACACATCTTTCTCAAGGACTGCGTGCCTTTATAAGGCCTCAGAACTGAACAAAATCAGAAGAATGGAAGAAATGCATAGGAGAGTATATTAAATCATGATAAGATCACAAATTGCTGAATCATGAGGTGTTGTCAGGATTAGAATACGAAAACATTAAGCATCTAATAACTCAGGTATGCTAATATCTTATGTCATAAACCTGGTATATTAAAAAATATACTACTAATGAGCAAATTCTTTTCCTCCCATAACATTTATTTGGCTTCATAACCTCTTCTTTTCTTTTTTTGTTTTTTCTTTTATAAGTTATTTTTACCGGTAGATGAAATCTAAACTCGAATATACGGAGGCCAAGCTTGATTATCTCGCATAAAATCCCATGCTCAGTGTTCATTGCTGCTAACTTCTCCCAAGTTTTTTTCCCAAAGAAAAGTAAACACGATAAAATAAAAGGATATACTTGTGCGGAAAAGTAAATACAGTTGAAAAGCAAACATTTCAATTGGTAAGGATATAAGTATTCAATTAGAGCCGAATACTTGAATAACTTTTGAAGAAAAGGTCTGTCTACAACTGGAAAATATTAACTGGACCATTAATAAGACTAAATTTGGCAGATCAACATAGTAGATGGTAGATACGTGATCTAGTTTAGGGGATTCAAATGTTATGTTGTCCTCATGCCCAGTTCATCCTTCCTATAACGGTCGATATGATCAACCCCTATCAATGTCAACTGAGAAAAATATAGCAACTGCAATCTCAGATAAGTCGAAGCTGAGAATGCTCGGTATTGTATCGAATTAAGTGGCATTACAGATATATTAGATAATTTTCTTTTCATATTAATTTCCTTACTATGTATAAGATGATTTATCTGCTCATATTAGAGATATACAAGTCCGCCCAGAAAACTATAGATGCTTCCACATAATATCTTGTACCCTTCATATAAGCAGCCTAACATTGTATAACATTTATAATTGCTAGATTTATAGGCCTAAGGTTTTATAGGGCTTTTCAAGCCTTATTTTGAAGCTCGCTAATCAGCAGCATATTAGCAATTTATCCCTGTTTGTGAAAATACGGAAATTCCTGATTCAGATTACCGGTATTGCACCATCTCCAAATCCCATCAAGCACAGGTCTTAAAAGATTTACTAACTAGGTATACAGTGATATACAAGATTACGACCCTTTACCAATGATAGCTAACGATTCTGCTGCCAAACAGAAGCTTTTTGGTCCTCGCTCCATGGAGCCATAGATTGAAGGGGAGGGATCAATATTTCATCCTTTTTTCTTTCTTCTTTTGGTTATGATAGCTAAATGCAAGTCCTCAAAGTCCTGCCTTTCCTGTCCACATTCTTCACCTGGAATTGAAACGTTATAACTCAATCACATATGCATCAATCCCGAACTTCTGCTCTATTTGGACCCCTTTCAAATTGATACTAAATATTTGCATGATTGTTTGTCCCTTCGTCCCTCCGTCCCTCCCTTGGTTTAACTATCTGGAGTTAGGTACCCACTAGTCCGACTAATCTAACTTATCCGGATGTGTGCCGCAGAAAGCCCACCATAGGGTTTTACTGCTCCCTAATTCTTCTCAACAAAACAAACAAAAAAGAATCCAACTTAACCATAGCTCAATACTACTATCAGGGTTTGCAAAAACAAATTCATTAATACCAAAACAATTTGCAAAAGGTTCAGACTCCTGTATAATCCAAACCCCACAAGTTGTAATTCATCCCAATTTAAGATGAGATTTCTCATATATATCTGTTAACATATAACCCTAAGCAAAGAATAAAACGATTTTATATTAAAAAGGGAAGAGGAGAGGAAACAACAAACTAACCTGCAGGTGACAAATTTGCAACCTTCATTAAGTTCAACAAAGTGGCGACACTGAGGACACCTCTTCCACTTTTTACTCTTAGCAAGCACACGAAAAGCGATATCGTTTTCGTCCCTCAGTCCCCCACTCTCTTCACAGCGTAATCCAGCGTGCCATGGAAGCTTGCAGCGAAAGCAAAATAACCTCTTGCAATTAGGGCACTTCGATCGCTTTGCATTTTCACCACACTCGTTCAAAATCAAAGCCGAACAGTTCCTATTCGGACAATAACATTGCGCCAACCCTAAAACAGAGGACTCACCCAACACATCGCACCATTTAACAAACAGGTGAGGACCCAAAAGATTCCTACAAGAAATAGGGTCCAAAAACTGGCTACAATTCAGAGAGGGACATGGAATGTCGCCGATATTGTCCTCTAGCTTGACGGAAATGTATTTTTCAATACAGTCGATACAAAATGGATGAACACAACGATTTTGGTTCTTAAATTTTCTGTCGGGTAACGACATTGGCTCGATACAAATTTCACAGGTGAAATTTTGATGTTCATCTGGTAATTCTGTCACTGCAATTTCTTGTGCTTGATTAAGTTCTGAATTATTTCGGCCATATTTTAGCAGTATGTTTCCCATTATTAGTTTGAGTGGTGGGTGTTATTTTTTTTGTCACTTTGTGAGCGGGGGAAGTGGTGAAATGTTTCAGAGTCTTTTTAATATTCGTCTGACAAATTTCCTCCACGTATGCTTATATGAAATACGCCGTCTTCTCCAAGTAAGCCGGACTTTCTTGGAATATCGTAATAACAAATTTCTACTCTTATTAATAATTGTTATGCTAATTTAAATTTGTTATATACAATAACCTTACAAAAATTTCCGTAGGAAACCTAAAGATAGCGACTTATGGGTAAGCATCTTGGGATAGTTAATTCAGAGAAATAATGTTCAGCTTCTCTTCAGGATTATAAATATAAGCATTTTAATTGTGTGAAGTAATCGAGGCTTCTAGTCTTAGTAATAATAGTATTAGCAGGAGTCTTTCATAGTGAGTGTCAATATTTTTTCTCATTTTTTTTTTCATTTTCTTATGAAAAGATAATTTTTAAAAAATGGATGAAACATAGGAATGTAAAAAAAAAATACCAACAAATTGTATCAAATTGATAAACCGAGTCAAATCGGAAAAATTAGCATTGTCTTTATCGATTATTTGTTGAAGAACACTTTAAAAGTGTTGGGTACAAGCGAACAATTGATATTGAGGGGCAGCAAATGTGGCTCAAAAAATGGACCCCTGACTTTAAACCCGAGGAAGACTCTCCAATTCTCCTGTATGGGTATTACTTCCTGGGCTACCTTATCAGTGCCATACTTGGAACTATGTGAAATAAGTTCTTGGTCCGGTTGAAACTCCTATCAGTATGGATATAGCCACAGACTATCGAACTCGACTGAGTATGGCTAAGGTTAGAGTTGAGGTTGACCTTATAAAACCCAAGATAAACTCTGTATGGGTGGATCCGAAGAGGAAAAGAATCCATTAAAAGGATATACTCAGAAGCTGGAATATGAAAATGTTCCTAAATATTGTAGACATTGTAAGATTCTGGAACACTCAATAATCCAGTGCAGATTTGTTCAAACGAAGAATATAGCAGAAGTTAAAGAGGGACCAATATCAATAACAATGGCGACAGAATTGCAAGGAAAAAAATATCTCTGCGTCGCCTGAAGTATCAAATATATGGGAAGAAGGACGAACTAGCAACACAAGCAAAAAGATTGTATCTTTGAAGCGGAATGAAGAAGAACCTGCTACACCTAATGGAGAGAAAAAAAAAGGAAGGAAAAAGAAAGAGGAACAAGAACAAGGAAACTCTAGAAGGAAACACAGTGGATGTGGTGGAGATAAAAAAATGACCTCATAACCAACAAAACCAAGACAAATGAAAGGAAGGTGAAGTGTTAGCAGATAGCAAGAATGGGGACAACAACATAAAAGTAAAAACTAGTACCAAGAAGAAAAAGAATAAAAATGCCAAAAAGACTCCAAAATAGGGAAAAGGTCACTTTGAGATTAGCAGAAACCAGCAAGGAAGAAATAAGAATGATGGTAGTACTACTAAACAACTGAATGGCCAAGAAGAATTATATGAAGAAAGTCTAAGTTCCATGGAAGTTGTGAATGAAAAGCATAGTTTGACAGGAGGGGTGGGAGTTAAGGAGAACCACATTCCTTCTTCCGCATATATTGAAGTATCTCAAGGAAAAAATAGGAATAAAGAGCAGCCAAATAAAGATAAAGAGTCAACGAAGGAGATGAGTTTACCATAGGATACACAAGGAAGTAGCAATGAGAGAGTTGAAGAATCTCACATAGAATCTTCAAGTCTGGGTACACAAATAAAAACTAGCGGGGATTAAACTTGGTAGTGGAATTATATAGTGAATAGATCAGAACACAGGGAACTCAGGAGTCAGAAGAAAATGATGATAAAGTTGACAATAGTCTTATAGAAACCTCTACATGTGAAATGATTCAAGAAAATGAGATAGAAGATCCAGCAAATACTCATATGAATGAAGTGATTGACAAAGGGTGTATGTCTCCTATAGAAATAGGTAGAATCAGAAGCAGACATAGAAAGACTGGAAAAAAAGACAGAAGCAAGAATAATCCTTCCTCTAAGGAAGGAGTGAAAATTGACATCCCTCAACATTGTCTTTATGATCAAAGCCATCTTCTGGAATATTAGAGGGGTGAGATCTAAAAAAGCTATACATTGGTTGAAGAAGCTCATCAATATCAATAAAGTTGATTTTGTGGCAGTTTTTGAACCTTTCATAAACAAAAATATAATAGATGGATATAGAAAGTTTCTTGGATTTAAGCATAGTATTTCTAATGATATCGGAAAAATATGGTGTTTCTGGTCTATTAACCTATTAACGATATCAACATATCACCCTTAGAATGGATGATGGTATGGGTAAACATAAGGTCTATATTTATGCCATTTATGCAAAATATACCTCTATTGAGAGGAAAGACCTCTCGTCTAGTCTAGAAAATTTAAGTTCTAGCATTAATGAGAGGAGACTTCAATGTGATTATGGAGCCAGAGGAAAAAATGGAGGGGGTGTGAGCACATGATTTTTGCCTTATATGAGAATCACTCCCAAAAAAAAAATCAAAAAAAAACAATTTTCCTTTGTATACAATTTTACATTTTTGTGGTATTTTTGTATAATTATTTTTATCTGTGCATGTCTATTTGATAAATTAATAAAAAATATCAAAAATATGTCGCATTTGCATTTAGGATTTAACTCTACAATTGTTAGTAATTAAGTTTGTTTTACAAAAATTAAAAAATTACAAAAATAGGCATCTTTTGCATTTTTAGCATTTAATGTCCAAATATACAATTTTATGCTTAATTACTACTTAATTATGCGTTAATTGTTATTGGGAATTAATTTGCGCTTTTATAACTTAACTTAGTTCTTAATAATAATTTAAGTATTTTTATAATTTAGTTCTAGAAAAATAAAAGAAGAAAAGAGCAAAAATACAAAGAAAAATCGGATTGGACCATTTCTTCAAATTTCAACCCCATGCCCAAACAATTGTCCAATCTTCCCCACGACCCGGTCCATTTCAAACCGGGTCGACCTGGTCCATAACCCAACACCCCTATTATCTTGCCTTTCAAAAATAAAACAAAAACAAAAAAAAATGAAAAACCCTAAAACTATACTAACTACCCCCCCCCTCATTTTCCTTCTTCTTCCTCAAGCTCCCCTCCTTAGCATCAATGGTTGCCCTTCACCCTCACCATGGACAACTAGCCACCCTCACTCACCTCTCAATACCCAGCAACCACCCTTCAACTCCTCCTCTCACCGGACCATCCTTGAACCAACACAAGACCACCATCACCCAACCTATTGCTTCATCTTCTCGCAACCAAGCGACCACTGGATCAGCCTCATGTCTACCCGACCACGTCGGAACGTCGTCTTCTTCAGCAGCCCAGCTCGACCATCATTTTCTCGAACACCCTCGAGACCCTAGAACCTCACCCTTCTACTACGATCCAGCCAGGACGTCGAACAGCAGCTCCCAAACCAAAAACGTCATCCAGTTGATGCGTCTTCACGTTGAACAGTAGCAGCAAAGAAACCCAGTTGCTGCATCTTCACGTTCATCCGCGTCGTCGTCACGTCCAAACGACCAGACGCTCCTGCTTCTGCTTGCCGCGCACATGGATGTTGTTGCTGCTGCTTCAACCTTTGCCACGGCCAGCTCATTCTGCTTCACGTGCTGCTTCTACTGTTGCTTCATCTTCTTCGTCAAAGTTCGAGGGTCTTTGGTTGAGTCGAGGTCCGGTACGTCGAGTTTTCTGTTCGAGTTTTGGTTGGGGGTCGTCAAAACAGTCCCTACATAGTCCGAGGTCGTCGTTGTTCTTCGTTTCGATCCGGTTAGTAGATTTTGAGTTTTTTTTTTCGTATTTCGTTTTGATATTTCTCGAATCTAAAATCGGTAGATGTTTGACATTTGTTTTGTTCATGTTCACTGTTTTGTTAATTTTTCAGTTGTTCATGTGAAATTGTTAGTTTAATATTTGTTAGATTCAAATTGAAATTTAATTAATTATTTCTTCAATTTGTTTCATGTATTTTATGTATTTTTCAGAAATTGTTAATATTGTTAGATTCAAGTTTAAGCTCATAATTGGTTCTTGTTCGATCTTGTTATTTGTCTAAAAAAGAATTTAGTTGTAGTCGGGGAATATGTTGGTTTAATCATGTAAATCCGTCATGTTTTGTTGTTTAAAAATAGATTTAATTCATGTTCATCTTTGTTTGAAGTTCGTTTTTAATTCAATGATTTAATGTGAAGTTATGTTTTAATTTTTTTTTTGGAATCATGTATCTTTATTATAATTTTGTTGAATTTAATTTTAAAAGATCAATTGATTATTTGAAGTTTAGTGATTTGAATAAGTTTATTTGTTTTGTTTAAGCTTAATACAAGTTTAATTCGAATTTGAATAAAACTTGCTTGTTATTGTTGTTGAATCTTTTCATTTATGTTCATACTTTGTTTAATTGTTCTTGAATCCGAAATTAGTATAAGTTTGATTTTTCTTGTTTATTGTTCATCATTTATGATTATTTCTTGAGTTTGTCTCATAATCCTGTTTAAGTTTAATATAGGAATTATTGGTTGTAATGTTGTTAGAGTTGATTTTAAGTTCAAATGATTATTGAATTTAAAAATCTGAATGTACTTGTTTGTTGTTGTTGTTGAATCTGAAAGTAGATTTGTTTGTTGCTAAAAATATTGTTCAATCAAAATTTTAGTTGTTCTTTGTTGTTCGATTTGTGTTCATGTGATATTGTTGTTGAATTGGTTTAGAAATCATGTTCATGTGATTTATTGTTTGAACATTGTTAGAAATTGGTCATATTCGCTATATTTTGGTTGAAATTGATTAAGTGAAGTGTTTATAGCTGATGGGGGTAGGTTGGTAATTTGCAGTACGTTCAGGGGTAGTTTGGTAATTTCAGTAAGGGCAGAGGGGTATTTTTGGAATTTAATTTCTGAATAATTATTTATTTTGAATGTTCTTTCCATTAAGATTAAGATAATATTAAAGTAATTAAGCATGGGGGACAAAATATAATGGGTTGGGGTTTGATATAATTGTTTAATTTAATGGGGGACAAGACATAATGTAGTGGAGGGGAATATGGTAATTGTTTATGGTAGGCATGGGGGACAAAATATAATGGGGTGAGGTTGATATATTTATTTAATCTAATGGGGATGAGTGGGAAGAATAATGGGTTTGGTAGGAAAAAGTATTGATTTATTAGTTAATTAAAGGGTTTGGGAATGTGATATATATAGGAGGTCTTGGACAGATATAAAAAAACAGAGACAGAGAATAGAGAGAGAACAGATTAGAAAGAAAAAAAAAGAGCTGAACATTTATTCCGAAAAAGCATTGAAACTCTCAAGAAAAGAAAAAACATACAAAGAAAAAAAAAGTTGAACATTAGAAGAGGGAGTAGTACACACCTGATAAATATTCTGGTATACAGGTGTAGAAATTAAGGGTTGAAGATTAACTAGCCTTTCAAAAATCTGAAAATTTCCCTTGGTTTGTGTCCGTTATTTTCGGCATTCCTGGATTTTATTTTGAATTTTTCAAATCTGTCACTGGGGCTTTCGTTGACTGGTTATTGCTGGTTATTGTTGTTGTTGTTGTGTTACGTATTACGTTGCTGACTTTCTTCTTCTTATATTGACAATATCAGGTACACAACTGTAATTTTGGCATTTTGTAAGCCGAAATGAAGAATGGAGTGTTAAATTTTTAATTTAGTTTTAATTTGTTTTTGTATTGTATTTAGATTATTCATGTATTATTATTCTGTAAATCACTGTCATTTGGCATAACTAGGCATGTTATAGCGATATATTAAATAACGCCTTAACCGGATTATTAGGAAATATATTTAAGCCTGATTACTAATTAAAACTGTTTAATAATCAAAATAGAAGAAATAACGTAAAAATGGCGTTATTGAATCAGTTTGGCAAAAATTGACTAAGTTCCTTATTCATAAGGTTTTTTTGTCAACGTTAAGTTAATCGGAATCATGTAGTTAATTTCAGTTAAAACATGAATTAGTTTGCGAATCAAGTATTAGGACATGATGTGAATTAAAACAAGGTTAGTTAAGGTTAAATTGTTTAATTTTTAGAAATATGGTTTAGTAATCAAGTTTTTTTCCAATTTTCAGTATTTGTAAATAATTAATTTCAATAAGCTTAAGTCATACTAACAATATGAATTTTAATCCAACTATGGGATCATTAGTTTTTTTTGTTTTTTTGACAATTCCATGTTGTTTGTAATTATAATTTTAGTAATATTACTTTCCATTAATATTTGTGTTAAATTAGTAATTATTATGTTATTTTTAAGTATGTAGAGATTGACTTCATAATTATAGACAAACTTAGTAATAATAAAGATGTAGTCATTAAAGGGTATTCATAAAATAAGAGAGAATCTCGCTAAAAAATAAATAAATATAAATAATACAAAAAATTGCAGTCCTCCAATCTTATTTTTTTTAATATAAGAAAATATCTAGATTCCGAGATGGGCGATTTAGTAAAATTCACAGTCCTACCTAATAGTACCATAACGCGTAGTATTTTGGCGCATATTTAATAAGGTTATTTTCTTAAATACGGGTGTACATTTATGTAACCCAAATCACGATCTTGACGAAGTCAAAATGCGTCAACAAATCACGTGTGCACTGGTTGTGGCGTGGTTCGAGATGCGTTTTCGCGACGTTGCAATTTTGTATAAAATAAATAATGATAAAAGCGGTTTTAAAAGTTAAATTTGCATATAAGTTCTTAATTGTTTAAAAATCAGATAAATGAGCCAAATATGACAATTGAGCGACCGTGCTAAAACCACAGAATTCGGGAATGCCTAATACCTTCTCCTGGGTTAACGGAATTCCTTATCCGGATTTCTGGTTCACGGACTGTAATACAGAGTCATTCTTTTCCTCGATTCGGGATTAAAATTGGTGACTTGGGACACCCTAAATCTCCCAAGTGGCGACTCTGAAATAAATAAATAAATCCCGTTTCGATCGTCCTTTAATTGGAAAAACATCCCTTCACCCCTCGCGGGGGCGGAAAAAGGAGGTGTGACAGGGGGACCCCATAGAGCGTACTAAGCTTGGATTTCATTTCCTGTATGAATACTTGTGGATTAATGGATGCTGGTTATGTGGGTTCCAACTATACTTGGTGCAATAACAGAAGGCCAAGAAAGAGGATTTAGAAAAGATTGGATGGAATGTTATTTAATAACCAGTGAAGCCACAAGCTCCAGAGTAATATTGTTAGGCATCTGGGAAGAACAAGATCAGATCATAGGGCCTAGCTGATGAAATCCCAATTAAACCATGATGTTAAACAAAGTTGCTTCAAGTTCCTTAATTTTGGATGGATCATCCTAGTTTCTTTGATTTGTTCAGGAGGTTTGAATGAGGAAACACCATGTGTAGGCTACAACAGAAGCTTAAGCTTTTGAGTAAGATATTAAGTAACTGGTCTAGAAAAGACATCGGTGATGTGTATCAGAATGTTAGGGAATAGGAGGATAAGATTCAGGCACTGGAGGAAATTGAATTGATCAATAACACTGAACATTGTTGATTGTCAAAAGATTGCCCCACATCAGTAGAGGACTTCATTTGGGGGGGAATGTTCCCCTATAAAAGTAGGCCTAATGTTTATGATTTAAACACACCTCTCATTTGCCTTCTCATCTTCTTAAGGAATTTGTATCTTCTCTCTTTAGTATTATTTCACTTGTATTTTTGGAGTGGAATAAAATATTGGTTGTGTCCGAGGAAATAGGCAAAATTAGCCGAACCTCGCAAATTTTGGTATTCCTTTTATTATTGTATTATTGTCTTATTTATTATTTAATGGCTGCCATAATTTTTGGTATAGTAGTTGTGACTCATTCACACTATATACATTTGGCTTCTGCAACAATTGGTATTAGAGCCAAGGTATTGTCTAAGTATGTTCTGTGGTTGCAACATAGTTTGATCTTCCACATCAGAAAAGATTTATCTTGGTAACTGAGTCAAGGTTCTGTCTGAGTATGCTCTATGGTTGCAGCTTAGTCTCATCTTCCACACCAGAAAGGAAATAATCTTGATTTGTGTCGTCAGCTATTAAATAATATTCGTGTCAAAAATGGGAGACAATAAGCAAGAAGAATCTACATCAAGTGTCAATAATACGTCATCATTGGCATCTTCGCTTATGACAAGAATTGTGTCAAATGCGAAATTTGCAGTAGAAATTTTTGACGGGTTGAGACATTTTGGGATGTGGCAAGGTGAGGTTCTAGATGTCCTTTTTTCAACAAGCGCTAGATCTTGTGCTGATACCCAATTTTTTTCGTATAAAATACTTTAAAATAGCATATGTATGCATATATAAGTATGTCCAAATGTTTTATTATTTTTTCTTAATTTTTAAAGATTTTTAAATCAATTTATTGCCGTATTTTATCAAGAAAAACTCAATAATTATCCCCGAAATTATCATTTTTGGTGATTCATTTATTGAATTCTCATATTTATACTAAAATATAGCTAATATAATCTTTGCATATTTTTACAAATTTATTTAGTATTTTTAAAACTAAATTGCATATAATTGCAATATTGGCCTCTTTTAAGATTTAATT
Organism: Nicotiana sylvestris; assembly: GCF_000393655.2. Lineage (NCBI taxonomy): Eukaryota > Viridiplantae > Streptophyta > Magnoliopsida > Solanales > Solanaceae > Nicotiana > Nicotiana sylvestris. The sequence continues at coordinate 125,042,536 of NC_091057.1, read as the reverse complement.
GTAATTATATTTATAAAATTTATTCCAGTATTTTTTATTTGATAATTTGTATTTTAATCATTTTAGTACTTTTAATTTATTTTCAGAAATTATTTTACTATTTTGTATAAAATAAATAAGGAAAAATGACTATTTAAATGTTAGTCCATTTGCATTTTAATTTTAGCCAGATCTAAACCTCTAATTAGACCCAACTTGAGGCCAAACTACCCTGACCCAAGTCCTAATCTACCTGACCCACGACCTTGAAGAAGTTTGGTCTCACACCCCAACCTCGGGAGGCGCGACCGACGCTCAATCGAGTGAACCTAACTGAGCAAGCCTTATCAAACACTATCCATCCAACTCAGTATGAATAAGGAAACCCTGATTTCATTTATTTAGACAAGGAAAGATAGTACATTCAACATTTTAGTTCATTTTATATCACAACATTAAATCGTAGTTAAGTGTCCAAGATTCCATATAGTTATAGTTTAAAAGAAAACAAGAGTACAAGGTTACAACATGGTTCATTGACCTATCCAATACCCGTACATAACCCACACAAACGTCTACAGAGCCTCTAAGGATACAAAAGAGAGTGATAACAACGCCGGCAACAAGGCCCCGGCTATACCTCAAAATGGATGTTTATAACAAAAGGTGTACAACATGACCCCTTGAAGGAGGAAGGGGCTCACCAAGATTTTGAGAAAAGGATGCTCTGCTACACATGATCGGCACTATCCGCTATGGAGCCACCTACATTTATTTAAAAATGTAGCACCCCCGGCAAAAGGGATGTTAGTACCATGGAATAGTACTAGTATGTATAACTAAACATCATCCTGTTAGAAAGAACAACCATTCAAGAGTAAAGAGGAAATAGTAAAGGCAAAAAAGTTTCAAATAAGCACCATGCCAACAATATAAGGAGGTTCACATGATTTTTACGTAGTTCTTGCAATTTTAGATTGGAGCATCCCACACTGTTGCATCAATATCCATATTACCACCGCTTCTGCGAGCGGAGTCCGATCACGATCCGATCGGCTAAGCCGTCTCCCCGAGACGTTACCATTATTTCATTCACACTCTCTAGTTTCAATCATCAATACATTCCCACCATGTGTATATATATATCATGGCGTCCGATCACGGCCCGATCGGCTAAGCCGTCTCCCCGAGACATTACCACTTTTCGTTATTCATCTCATACCAATCTTTGGCTACACATGTATTAGTTTACCGGCGCTTGGGGCCACAGTTTCCACATTTCATAACTCACGTGGCCACAATTTCCACATTTCATAACTCACGTTTCACATTGTTCTCATTTACAACATTTACCTTGCCACTTAAAGTCATAGGCATATACAAAAGCAACTTAAGTCATAAGCATAGAAGGAAATTCATCAAGTTTGGCATGTTAGTTCCAAAGTAACCTTGGCATGACAGTTAGGCATTTAGCACATAATTCATGTTCTCCACACATCTTTCATTTACAAGAATAGCACATTAAATACATAAAGAAGTACTTACCACATACATTTTCACAACATCAATTCACTTAACATAACAAGCATTACATCAGTCACGTTTCAAACTTACAACACTTACACGGGCACCATGGAAGCTCAATTTCTAAGAGCACGGGGTTTTAGTCATACATACCTCAATAAAGCTTTTCCCTAATTCTTATAAAATTCCGGGACTCTTAGCACTTCAATCTATTGTATGAGAATTACAATTGAACCAAGAATTAGAGACGAGAGTAAGACTCTAGCTTGTTTGAGCATATTATCAAACACAAAAAGGTGCATTATGATCTTAGGTTCCCTTGTATAAGTGATTTCTTCAATGTTATACTCCAATTGTTATCCTTTTAGTTCTTATCTTCCCCATACCCCATTGTCCCTTATGCATGCAAGACTATTAGCTCTCTTACCCAAGAACTCAATTGTTAATCACCTATTTTTAAATAGAATCCCAAAATTACAGATTATGGAACAAGTTTTTACCTCTTTAGGGTGAAGACCTAGAAACTTTCTTGACAATCTTCAAGATTTTGGGGTAAGAGTTGGGTGGAGATTAGATGAAGGTCACCGCTTCTCTCTCTAGAACTCCTCTTCTCACTCTATTTTCAGTAAAAATGGCATAGAGAAGATCGGATGGGGTGTTTTAATGGAATAGGGTCGGGTTTTAAAAATTAGAAAATATGAGCCTCGAGTCAGATTTGCGATCGCAAAGTTGACATGCGGCCCCGCATAATGGATCGGAAAACTGCTCCCCAAAACCTGAACACACTGTCTGGGTATGCGGTAGAGATGCGGTCTGCATACCCGTTCTGCAGTCGCATAATGCACCACACAACTACCCCTTACAAAATCCCAAGGGAATTATGCGACGACTATACGGTCCGCATATCGGTTATGCGATCGCATAATTGACCGCATAGATGACTTCAAATTTGACCAACACACTGAATCACTTTACAACGACTATGCGGTTCGCATACCTGATATGCGACCGCATTCCCGACCGCAGAATCGCACTTTTCTGAAAATATTATTTCTTGACTTTTTTGTGCATAGATCAGTCCAAAAGGGTCTGAACCGCGGCGAGCTTAGCACTACGAGATTCGCGTTTTTTAGCAGAAATCTTCTCGGGGCCTTACATCCTCCCCCACTTAAGATCATTCGTCCTCGAATGAGGATCAATGCTCACTTATTCGGAATGTTTATGCAACCTCAGCTTTTCACAACATGAAACATATCCACAGCCCTAAATTTGGTTAACTCCCTAAATTTCCAAAACTTTCGCTAGAGTTTCCTTTGTAACTAGGCCTATCTACCTGTCAGAGGGCCCCCAATACATATCCTAACAGCATATACATGTTTTATAGACACAACATAACTTGTACAAAACCAACCATGGCCGCATAGGCAATATATATAACCAAAATAGAACAATTTTACATAGATCAAGTCAAAAGATAAGAGTTCATAGGAATCAAATGCATAGAGGCTATTTACATGACTATTCAAACAAATGTGGGTACTTCTTTCTCATTTCTTCCTCGACTTCCTAAGTGGCTTCCTCGACTTGCTGGTTCCACCATAACACTTTTACGGAGGCAATTTCTTTATTCCTTAACTTCCGAAATTGCCTGTCAAGAATGGCAACGGGAACTTCTTCATATGACAGTTCTTCATTAACCTCAATAGTTTCAACTGGCACAATAATGGACGGATCTCCCACTACCTTCTTCAACATAGACACATGGAAGACTGGATGTACCAAGGACATCTCGGGTGGCTGCTCGAGCTTGTATACCACCTTACCAATCCTCTGAATGATTCTGTACGGTCTGACATACCTCGGACTTAATTTCCTTTTCTTTCCAAATCTCATGATACCCTTCATGGGAGAAACCTTCAAAAATACCCAATCATCCTCCTTGAACTCCAAATCTCTGTGACGCACATCTAAATAAGATTTTTGGCGACTCTGAGCAGTTTTCAACCTTTCTTTAATAATCTTGACTTTCTCCATAGCTTGATGCACAAGGTACGGCCCTATCAATTCAGCTTCTCCAACCTTGAACCACCCAATAGGAGATCTACATCTCCTATCATACAACGCCTCAAAGGGCGCCATCTGGATACTAGCATGGAAGCTGTTGTTATAAGCAAATTCTATGAGTGACAAATGGTCATCCCAACTACTTTTGAAATCAAGAGGGCAAGAATGCAACATGTCCTTAAGCGTCTGAATAGTCCGCTCCGCTTGCCCATCGGTCTGAGGGTGGAACGCTATGCTAAGATTTACCCGCGTACCCAAACCTTGCTGAAATTTCTTCCAGAAGTTGGCAGTGAATTGAGCCCCTCGATGTGAAATGATTGAGACTGGAGTGCCATGCAACCTAACTATTTCTTTGATATATAACTGAACATATTTTTCCGCAGTGTCGGTAGATTTCACCTGCAAGAAGTGTGCTGATTTCGTGAGTCGATCTACGATCACCCAAATTGAGTCAAACTTGCGCGGAGTGCACGACAACCCTACCATAAAATCCATGTTGATCATCTCCCATTTCCACATTGTAATTTCTATGCTTTGAGCCAATCCACCAGGTCTTTGATGTTCGGCCTTCACTTGCTGACAATTTGGACATCTAGCCACAAAGTCCGCCACATCCCTTTTCATGTTATTCCACCAATAAACTTCCTTGAGATCATGATACATTTTTGTAGAACCTGGGTGCACGGAATACTTCCAAGTGTGAGCTTCTACCATGATCCTTTCCTGAAGACCGTCAATATTCGAAACACATAGGCGGCCTTGGTACCGTAGGGTACCATCATCTATGCCAAGGGAAAAATTTGTGGTCTTGTGTTTATGAACCCCCTCTTTCAGTTGTGCTAACATTGGATCGTTGAATTGCTTCTCTTTCACTTCCGCCACAAGCGATGATTCAGCCCTATTCTGCACAATCACCCCTCCTTCATTAGAGTCCGCAAGGCAAACTCCCAAACTAGCCAACTGGTGAACCTCCCAGGCCAACAACCTCTGATATGCCTCTAAGTGCGCCAAACTTCCCATAGATTTTCGACTAAGAGCATCCGCTACAACATTAGCCTTTCCCGGGTGATAGAGGATATCAATGTCATAGTCCTTGAGTAACTCTATCCATCTTCTCTATCTCAGATTCAACTTCTTCTGTTTGAAAATATATTGAAGGCTCTTGTGATCTGTAAATACATCCACATGGACCCCATACAAATAATATCGCCAAATCTTTAGCTCAAACACCACTGTCGCAAGCTCTAAGTTATGAGTTGGATAGTTCTTTTCATGATTCTTGAGTTGCCTAGAAGCGTAGGCTATAACCTTGCCATGTTGCATTAACACACACCCAAGCCCGATCCTGGAAGCATCATAATATACCACAAATCCCTCTGTACCCTCTGGCAGGGTTAACACATGCATTGTAGTCAGTCTTGATTTCAATTCCTGGAAGCTCCTTTCACAAGCATCGGACCACTGGAACTTAACTACTTTCTAGGTCAATTTAGTCAATGGAGAGGCAAGAGTAGAAAATCCCTCCACAAACCTTCGGTAGCACCCAGCCAAACCTAAGAAACTGTGAATCTCTATTGGAGCGGTAGGCCTAGGCCAATTCTTCATTGCCGCAATCTTTTGAGGATCAACCATAATTCCTTCTCTGGAGATGACATGACCCAAGAACATGACGGATTCAAGCCAAAATTCACACTTCGAAAACTTAGCATACAGTTGATGTTGCTGAAGGGTCTGCAAAACTGCCCTGCGATGATCTTCTTGACTTCGGGAATATACGAGAATATCGTCAATGAATACTATCACAAAGGAGTCTATAAATGGCTTGAAGACTCGATTCATAAGATCCATGAAACTGCCGGGGCATTTGTTAGCCCAAAATACATTACCATAAATTCAAAGTGCTCATACCGAGTCTTGAAAGCTGTCTTTGGAATATCCTGCTCCCTTATCTTCAAATGATGATACTCGGACCGTAAGTCAACCTTTGAAAAATACACAGCACCTTGCAATTGATCAAACAAGTCATCTATTCTAGGAAGGGGATATTTATTTTTGATTGTGACTTTATTGAGTTGTCAGTAGTCAATACACATCCGTAGCAAACTATCTTTCTTCTTTACAAACAAGACCAGTGCGCCCCACGGTGACACACTCGGCCGATGAAACCTTTTTCTAGCAAATCCTTCAATTGTTCCTTTAGCTCTTTCAATTATGCCAGTGCCATTCTGTAAGGTGGAATTGATATAGGCTGTGTGCCTGGCATCACATTAATCCCAAAGTCAATCTCCCTGTCTGATGAAACCCCAGGGAGCTCATCTGGAAAGACATCCAGAAATTTATTCACAACAGGTACAGACTCAAGGCTAGGTGCCTCGGCATCGGTGTTCGTAACATGGGCTAAATGATAGATACACCCCTTCTTGATCATCTTTGCGGCCTTAAGGTAAAAAATAAACCGACCTTTAGGCACTACATTATCTCCCTTCCATTCAACCACACGCTAATTAGGAAACTCAAGCCTCATAGTTCTAGTTCGACAATCAGGCTTGGCAAAACATGAATAGAGCCAATCCATTCCCATTATTACATCGAAATCCACCATCCCTAGTTCAATAAGATCGGCCATGGTATTCCTACCACGCACCGTGACAACACAACTTCTATAAACTCGAGTAGCCAAATTGACTCACCAACCGAAGTAGACACAGAGAATGGTTCATGAAGCTGCTCTGGTTCTATCCCAAATTCTATAGCAACAGAAGGGGTAACATAGGACAGGGTGGAATCGGGGTCAATAAGTGCATACACATAATGAGATTGGACAGTCAGAATACCTATAACAACATCTGGGAAAGCCTATGCAGTTTGGCACCCACTCATAGCATAGAACCAGCTGGGCTCTCCTAAGCTCTATGCACCACCCCTAACTACACCTCGCCCTGCGGGTGCTGGGGTACCTAGAGCTGGAGAGGGGGCTGAAGATGTAGCAACTGCTGAACCGGATGAATGTGTTGTGCCCCTACCTGCTCCCTGGCGAGATGAATGACAATGCCTCTGAATGTGGCCCCTCATCTCGCATCCATAGCACACGGGTAACTCCAAGTAGCAAACCCCTGAATGCATCTTCCCGCACTTGGGGCATGGGGACCTCTACTATTGCTGGGTTCTCTCTCTTGACCGACCCCGCTGATAGGATCCTCTATTGCCCTGACTGGGCCTGAAACGACTCCACTGTTGCTGCTGGCTAGGCCCTGATGGCGGTGCACTAGCTGAAGACTATGCAACATACTGGGACGGTCCTGATGATCCTCCCCGAAAAGCTGGTCTTCCCCCACCTAGTGACTCACCCATGTTGCCTGCAGACCGGATCTTTCTGTTACCCTCTCCCTCTCCATTTTATTCTTCAGTTTGCGGTTCTCTATGGCCTGAGCAAACGCCACCATCTTCCCATAATTCATGTCAGAATTCAAGGCAGTTGTAGAAGCCTCATTAATAGTAAAAGGATTAAGGCCCTGAACAAACCGACGCACCCTAGCCTCTATTGTGGGCAACATATGAATAGCATATTTGGACAGGCGGGCAAACTCCATGTGGTACTCCCATACACTTCTACTACCCTATTTCAGATTTTCGAACTCCACTGCATGGGCTGCCCTTGTCTCAACAGGCAGAAAATGATCTATAAAGGCATCAACGAACTCACTCCACCTCGCCTGAGGGCTCCCCTCCTCGCGGGAATCTTCCCATAACTCAAACAACGCATAGGCCACCCCTTTCAAGCGGTAGGCAGCCAACTCTACTCCCTATGTCTCAGTTGCACGCATGACCTTGAGAGTCTTATGCATCTCATCAATAAAATCCTGAGGGTCCTCTTCTGGATTGGCACCCGAAAACACTGGAGGGTCTAACTGAAGAAATTTGTTTACCCTAGAACTGGTAGAATCCCCTTGCTGGCTAGATGAACCGGTTGCAACATTTGACCTCTAGGCCTAGGAGGCCACTAGTTGAGTCAGCATCTGAATAGCTCCCCTAAGATCCCTATCAGAGATACCAGAACCGGAAGCTGGGGCTGGAGGCGGGACAAGAGTATCAATGGGAGGGATAGTAGTATCCCCCGCAGGTGCAGGAACTGGGGTAGTCTGTTCTGGAATAGGAGTACTAGGCAGGGTGATAGTAGGGCGACTACCCTCACCCGTAGTATCAAGCAATGATTCATCAGCCACTCCTGAGGTGGCATTGGCTCCTTGGACAATTCTCGCTTTCTTCTTAGGTTCCATTTACTGAAAGATAGAACAATGCACTAATTAGAGAGGGAACAATTTCACCGCACGATCCAGAATTCCAAAGAAGAGTGTTATTCCTAAATGCCCAAGTAGCCTCCAACTTATAGATATGGTCAACTACACACCGATAAGAAGGACTCTACTAGACACGGCTCCGAGACATCCTAGGACACTTCAAAACCTTAGGCTCTGATACCAAGTTTGTCACGCCCCAACCTCGGGAGGCGCGACCGACGCTCAATCGAGTGAACCTAACTGAGCAAGCCTTATCAAACACTATCCATCCAACTCAGTATGAATAAGGAAACCCTGATTTCATTTATTTAGACAAGGAAAGATAGTACATTCAACATTTTAGTTCATTTTATATCACAACATTAAATCGTAGTTAAGTGTCCAAGATTCCATATAGTTATAGTTTAAAAGAAAACAAGAGTACAAGGTTACAACATGGTTCATTGACCTATCCAATACCCGTACATAACCCACACAAACATCTACAGAGCCTCTAAGGATACAAAAGACAGTGATAACAACGCCGGCAACAAGGCCCCGGCTATACCTCAAAATGGATGTTTATAACAAAAGGTGTACAACATGACCCCTTGAAGGAGGAAGGGGCTCACCAAGATTTTGAGAAAAGGATGCTCTGCTACACATGATCGGCACTATCCGCTATGGAGCCACCTACATTCATTTAAAAATGTAGCACCCCCGGCAAAAGGGATGTTAGTACCATGGCATAGTACTAGTATGTATAACTAAACACCATCCTGTTAGAAAGAACAACCATTCAAGAGTAAAGAGGAAATAGTAAAGGCAACAAAGTTTCAAATAAGCACCATTCCAACAATATAAGGAGGTTCACATGATTTTTACATAGTTCTTGCAATTTTAGATTGGAGCATCCCACACTATTGTATCATTATCCATATTACCACCGCTTCTGTGAGCGGAGTCCGATCACGGCCCGATTGGCTAAGCCGTCTCCCCGAGACGTTATCATTATTTCATTCACACTCTCTAGTTTCAATCATCAATACATTCCCACCATGTGTATATATATATCATGGCGTCCGATCACGGACCAATCGGCTAATCCATCTCCCTGATACGTTACCACTTTCTGTTATTCATCTCATACCAATCTTTGGTTATACATGTATCAGTTTACTGGCGCTTGGGGACACAATTTCCACATTTCATAACTCACATTTCACATTGTTCCCATTTCCAACATTTACCTTGCCACTTAAAGTCATAGGCATATACAAAATCAACTTAAGTCATAAACATAGAAGGAAATTCATCAAGTTTGGCATGTTAGTTTCAAAGTAACCTTGGCATAACAGCTAGGCATTTAACACATAAATCATGTTCTTCACACATCTTCCATTTACAAGAATAGCACATTAAACACATAAAGAAGTACTTACCACATACATTTTCACAACATCAATTCAGTTAACATAACAAGCATTGCATCAGTCACGTTTCGAACTTACAACACTTACACGGGCACCATGGAAGCTCAATTTCTAAGAGGAGGGGGTTTTAGCCATACAAATCTCAATAAAGCTTTCCCCTAATTCTTATAAAATTTCAGGACTCTTAGCACTTCAATCTATTGTATAAGAATTACAATTGAACCAAGAATTAGAGACGAGAGAAAGATTCTAGCTCGTTTGAGCATATTATCAAACACAAAAAGGTGCATTATGATCTTAGGTCCCTTGTGTAAGTGATTTATTCAATGTTATACTCCAATTGTTACCCTTTTAGTTCTCATCTTCCCCATGCCCCATTGTCCCTTATGGATGCAAGACTATTAGCCCTTTTACCCAAGAACTCAATTGTTAATCACCTATTTTTAAATAGAATCCCAAAGTTACAGATTATGGAACAAGTTCTTACCTCTTTAGGGTGAAGACCTAGCAACTTTCTTGACAATCTTCAAGATTTTGGGGTAAGAGTTGGGTGGGGACTAGATGAAGGTCACCCCTTCTCTCTCTAGAACTCCTCTTATCACTCTATTTTCAGTAAAAATGGCATAGAGAAGATCGGATGGGGTGTTTTAATGGAATAGGGTCGGGTTTTAAAAATTAGAAAATAGGAGCCCCGAGTCAGATCTGCGATCGCAAAGTTGACATGCGGCCCGCATAATGGAGCGCAAAACTGCTCCCCAAAACCTGAACACACTGTTTGGGTATGTGGCAGAGATGCGGTCCGTATACCCGTTTTGCTGTCACATAATGCATTACAGAACTGTCCCTTACAAAATCCCAAGGGAATTATGTGACGACTATGCGGTCCGCATATCGATTATGCGATCTAACTTAGCACCACGAGATTCGGGGTTTTGAGCAGAAATCTTCACGGGGCCTTACATTTGGTCCAGACCTTGGTTTATTTCAGTGCCATGCTGTCTCTTGTCATCTTCGGCCTTGCTCCGACCAGCCATGGATATTCAAGCCTAATCTTGACTTCTCCTGCTTAGATCAATGACTTTCCAAGCCTTTCTCACCTTTTGGGTTCTTCTAGAACCCTAACCTTCGAGGTTTCTCCCGATTCTTTTAGATCTGTTGTAGATCTGTGTTTTCTCTAAGCTTTTTAATATTTTCTCAAAGTTTTTTTCAAAACTCTACTTTTGAAACCTCTTTACCTTTTCCGATTTAGAGTTTTTGTTAAATTATTTCGAAGTTTTTCTGATTTTTAACATGTTCTACTGTGTTCTTTATGTTGTTCTTCTACTGGAGTGTGCATGTTAAAAGTCTTAGTTCCTTTTGAGGTTTCTGAATATATTTTCGTGTTAGTATTTGTTCGATTGCTTGTTTTTCATCTCTATGACTCGATTGATGGTAAAAACCCTTAAACTTTGGGTTCATTCGAGTCCGGAGACTATTTGCTATGTGATTTGCTGGTTCCTCATCTCTGAACTTGTTTGGTTTCAAACCCCTATTTTCTTTGGACATATTTGAGTTTCTGAAGTTGTTTCATCTATTGCTCGACTGAGTTTCGAAATCTTTGTTTCAACTTCTATTGCTTTATGTGATCATTGGAACTGGACTATAGTTTTCAGAAAGGCTTTCTACTTGACCTTTTGTATAATTCTGATACTCTCCCCTTTCTCTGTTACTAATGTTGGTGAAACTGACCTATGTGACTGTCATGTGATTATTCTCTTTGTCATGAGTTCAGCCTCGCATGCCTAATGTTTATGCACTCTTTTATATGCTTAATTTCCCTCTCAAAATAACCCTTAATTGTGGACTGATTTCAAACCTCTTTGTGTAATTGCACTCTTGTAATTGATTCTTTCCTTGTTGTATTGATTCCCATGTCTCTTGGACCTATTTGAATACTTTCCTTTGAACTTTCGACCCTTACCTTTTCTACTCAATTTGATTAATCCCCTTACCTTGATTACATTTGTATTGGATTCTTACAGACCTTTCCTTGATTAGAGTCTGATGAACCTAGCCTCTATTACTTACTGCGTACTCGAGATACTTCTTTTGTTGGTCATATTCAGCCCTATGTGATTTCTTTCCTTATTTAGCAATTGCATATTATTGTTTGATTTTAACTCCTTAATTAAAGGAATTTCTTATACTGATTGATTTTAATTGGTACACAGTTTCATAATTATTTTCTTGCCTTATTTTTCTGCCTGTTTTCACACTATAAATACCTGGCTTTTCATTAACACACAGACACACACAAACACACTAAGTTTTCTGAACTCACACTCATACTCAAAAAGCATTCTCTCTTGTTACTGGTACTGTGGCCTGTTTTCAAGTTCTGCTACCTGCTTTTACTGTATTTTTCTTCTTTGAACTGGTATGTTCTGGTTAAAATTTTAGCCTCACAACAATGTGTTTACTTAATGCTTTTACCCTCTTGTCTATCTATTGTTGGTGTTCAGTTCAGTACTTGTTTTAGCATGCTATAATTTCCTTTTTGCCTGTTCTGAATTTATTATGAATCCTAAACCCCCTACCCCAATGTGTTTGATGCTATGGTTTACTTGAGGCATGACAGTACTGAATATTATTGTCCATGACTCAAGCTTGATCCCTAGGATCCTAACCTCTATGATTCTCTACTGCTGTATGTTTTAGTAGGCTTGTAGGCATGCCGACATCTCTATTGTTGTGCATGCCCAAAGCTGACCCCCCCTTTGCAACTTCCCTACCCCCTAGAACCCTTTTGTGTAAATTTATCAACTTGCTTGTGGCTGTTTCCCTCTCCTTTATCCCCTTAGAACTCTGTTTCTATACTTGCACTCTCTCTTATACTTTAAGTTCTGTCCCCCTATTGTGAGCCTTGCTTTGGGACCCATTGAGCTCCCTCTAAACTTGGACACTTGAGGACTGGCCCGTCCACACCGCACTTGTCCCCATTCTGATGATACAATTTGGGTGTGAGCACTGCCCGGAGTCCCATTGAGGCTCTTAGGGAACTCTGACATACTCAAATTGAGAAAGGCTTTGGATCAATGGTCTTTTGAGTTGGTCTATCTCATAACTCAAAGAGGAAGTCAAGAATCAGGCCTCCTCTGGTTGTACTTTTTAAATTTTTTCTGATGTAATTTTGTTCATTCTGGCTTGTAATAAATACTTGGGGCTAGTTAGTGAAAATGGTGGGTAACTATGTATGCAAAAGGGGTAGAAATTATGCCTATAGGACTACTATATTTTTGCATATTCAAATACATATAGAAATCATGCTTATAGGTCTAGTCTAATTCTGCATATTCAAACTTCATATAGATACCATGTCTATAAGGCTTTTGCATTTCGACACCACATCTATGAGGTTTTAAAATCAGCAATGTATAGAAAGCATGCCTATAGGAGCTTCTAATTGAATCTGATCCGCTTCACTCAATGTCAGATCTAAAAATCAGTAATCATCAGTTGCAGAACTTGTAATCAATTCGTTTAAATGTGCCTCTCTTTTAATAATCTGAGTCCTTAACTAGTTTAACAAGTATGCATATAGGATTGCAAACAGTTCATTTTTGAGTCTCACTGTCTTACCACCTTCTGAATCCAGTAGATACCATGCCTACAGGATCCTTGTCCAAACTCTTAGGCAAGCCTTAGGGTAATAACTATAAACTGAACCTGCTTCTATTAATCATTATAACCGGCAGGCAGGTCTGATTCGGACTTCTTATCTGAGTTATGTAATAAACTAAAACTACCTCAGCTAATCTGTCTCCCTCGTCTTTAATGCTTTTAAATCAGACCTAAGCAGTACGTGTAAGTCATGCTAATTATATGCTTTCTTTGTTTAGGGAGGTATATCTGAGCCCCTGTTTGTGTACATGCTTTCCCCAAAATGTGCAATATGTGTTTTGTATGTCGCCTTAGAGTTTTTTACCTTTGAAACTACAAATAAGCCTAATATCCCTTCCCTTTTAGGATTAGTGGTCCTAAGTGCCTCCAGGACTGATAGGATTGGGACGGGTAATAGCATGCAATAAGTAATCGAGACCATTACGCGCTTTAATACCTTAACGGGGTGGGAAGGGTAGATATGGATATGACGACCACGCGATAATGTCACGTGTAGCCACTCACTGAGGAGTGATTACCGGACTCTGTGTGGGGTGATCCATATTTTTAATAAACCTAGGACCCCCTCCATTTATTCTTTATTTCTTTCTTTTAGCATTTCAACTCATTCTTTTAAAAATCAGCTTTTCTAACCGTTCTTTTTTGTTCATTTTCAAACCCTTCTGTGAAACCCCATCCTATTTGAGCCTTATTTTTCTATATGTTAATTGTACCTCAATTCACAATAATTGTCTGGCCAGGAACCACACTAGTGGATTCTGGCAATTCACTAGTGTAAATAGGAAGAATAGGGAGAATGCTTAATCCGATATTGAATGAAGTGGATGATTTCTCCTTCTGACAATGATGTATGATAGATAAAGATCAGAATATTTTCTAGGGAGAATAGGGAGAATATTTTTTGTTCATTTTCAAACCCTTCTGTGAAACCCCCTCCTATTTGAGCCTTATTTGTCTATATGTTAATTGCACCTCAATTCACAATAATTGTCTGGTCGGGAACCACACTAGTGGATTCTGAAGGGTGCCTAACACCTTCCCCTTAGAATAATTTCAAGCCATTACCCTATCTCTGGTTATTCAAATCAAACTTTTTTGGTGTCCTAATGCACCTTAAATCATTAGGTGGCGACTCTTCAAATGCAAACTCAGTTCCCAAAAGGAACAAGTTGTCCCTCCAAATGTCATGAACCCGATTCCGCGAGGAAAAAGGGGGGGGGCGACATCTTGCTATTGAAGAAAAGAGACCAGATGTTATTGGAGAGGAAGATTGGAGAATTATCAACCGTGTTGCTTGCGGTACCATTAGATCTTACCTTGCTAAAGAGCAGAAATATCCATACACAAAGGAAACTTCTACAAGTAAATTATGGAAAGCATTGGAGGATAAATTTTTGAAGAAAAACAGTCAAAATAAATTGTACATGAAGAAGAGACTGTTTTGCTTCACATATGTTCCTGGTACCACGATAAATGAACATATCACCAGTTTCAATAAGTTGGTCACAGATTTGCAAAATATGGATGCAACTTTTGATGATGGTGACTTGGCCTTGATGTTGTTGGGCTAACTTCCTAATGAGTACAAGCACTTTGAAACTACTCTACTCCATGGGAATGACAAAATTTCTCTCAGAGAAGTTTGTTCGACTTTGTACAGCTATGAACAAAGAAAAGAGAAAAATAGAAGGGCGGAGAAGGAGAACACTGGTTGTGAGGGGTCGTCCTCAAAATCAAACGAGGAGCAAAGAAGGGAAGATCCAAGTCAAGATCTAGACCCATCAAAGATGAATGTGCCTTTTGTCGAGAAAAGGGGCACGGGAAGAAAGACTGTCCGAAGTTGAAGAATAAGGCCAAATAGAAAAATGGAAAGGTTATTATGGATTCAAATGTAGTTAATTGTGATGATTCAGATTTCTCATTAGTTACAATAGAGCCATCATCAGACATATGGTTGATGGACTCGGCTTGTAGCTATCATATGTGTCCCAATAGGGACTGGTTCGTGGATTTTCAAGAAGGAGAATATGGAGTCATCCACACAGCGGATAACAACCTTCTTAGCTCATATGGCATTGGTTCAATACGATTAAGGAACCATGATGGAATGATCAGAACATTAACAGATGTTCGATATGTACCGGATTTGAAGAAGAATCGCATCTCTGTTGGAGCCCTAGAATCAAAAAGGTTCAAAATCATTGTAGAAAAATGGAGTGGTGAGAGTATGATCTGGTGCACTAGTAGTAATGAAGTCTAATCAGAAGAACAATAATATATACCGCTATCATGGCAGTACAGTTATTGGGACAACGACAATGACATCCAGTGACGACAAATAGGCAGAAGCAACCACGCTATGGCACATGAGCTTGGGACATGCTGGAGGAAAATCCTTGAAAACTCTATCAGATCAAGGATTGTTAAAAGGATTAAAGGCTTGTAACTTGGAGTTTTGCGAGCATTGTGTCAAAGGGAAACAGACAAGGGTTAAATTTGGTACAACGAACCATAATACTAAAGGCATTTTGGATTATGTACACTCTGATATTTGGGGTCCTTCCAAAACACCTTCATTGGGTGGGAAGTACTATTTTGTAATCTTTGTTGATGATTTTTCCCGAAAAGTGTGGGTGTATACAATGAAGAGCAAAGATGAAGTGTTGGGAATTTTTCTCAAATGGAAAAGGATGGCGGAGAATCAAACAGGCAGGAGGATCAAGTGTATTCACACAGACAATGGAGGTGAATACAAAAATGATTGTTTCAATAAGGTCTATGAAAATGATGGCATTGTCCGGCACTTCACTGTCAGACATACACCACAACAAAATGGAGTGGTAGAATGTATGGACCAGACCTTACTGGAGAAGGTATGGTGCATGTTTTCCAATGCTGGCTTGGGCAAAGAATTTTGGGCTGAGGCAGTTACATATGCATGCCACCTCATTAATCGTCTACCATCTGCTGCTATTGATGGCAAGACACCATTTGAAAAATGGTATGGAAATCCTGCTGTAGATTATGACTCTTTGCACGTGTTTGGCTCAAATGTATATTATCATGTGACAGAGTCAAAATTAGATCCAAGGGCAAAGAAGGTTATTTTTATGGGGATTACTTCTGGAGTCAAAGGATATCACTTATAGTGTCCTATGACAAAGAAAGTAATATTCAACAGAGATGTTACCTTTGATGAATCTGCTATGTAAATAAGGTAACAAAAGATAGAAACAAAATGAGGGTGCTTCTAAGCAGGTGGAGTTTGAGGGAAAATTTATTTTTCCTACACAAGAAGTAGAGGAGGAAACAAATGAAGATTATCCTCTAGAAGAAGAGCCAGTCGAGAGGGAGATTCCAACTCAGGAATTTCAACAACAACTTGAATCAATAGCAACCAGCAGGCCAAAAAAGACAATAACAAAACCTGTTCGTCTTATAGAGACGGTTGCTTGTGCTGCCTCAATTGTAGCTGATAATGTTCCTACAACTTATAAAGACGCAGTCCAAAGTTCAGAATAAGATAAGTGGAGGATTGCCATGAATGATGAAATACAGTCACTTCATCAGAATCATACATGGAGATTGGCCAATCTCCCGAAGGGAAAGAAAGCAACTGGGTGCAAATGAGTATTTGCAAAGAAAGAAGGATTTCCTAACCAAGAAGATGTTCGCTACAAAGCAAGATTGGTGGCCAAAGGATATGCTCAAAAAGGAGGGAATTGATAACAATGAAGTGTTTTCTCCAGTTGTAAAATATTCCTCCATTAGAATTATGTTGGATTTGGTAGCACAGTTGGATTTGGAACTAGTTCAGATGGATGTAAAAACTGCGTTTTTACATTGAAACTTGAAGGAGGAAATCTACATGACTCAGCCAGAAGGATTAAAAGTTGCTGGAAAGGAAAATATGGTGTGCAAACTTGAAAAATTGTTGTACGGATTGAAACAATCTTCTAGACAATGGTACAAATGATTTGACAAGTTTATGTTGCGGCAAGGGTACAAGAGAAGCAAGTACGATCATTGTATGTATTTGTGCCTTAAAGATGGTTCCTTTGTATATCTTCTCCTATATGTTGATGATATGTTGATAGCTTCCAAGAATTCGGAAGAAATTGATAAGTTGAAGATTCAACTGAAGAAGGAGTTCGAGATGAAGGATCTGGGTGAGGCAAAGAAAATTCTTGGCATGGAGATAATAAGAGATAGACGTTCAAAGAAAATCTTTTTATCTCAGAAAGAATATTTGAAAAGAGTACTACAACGTTTTGGCATAAATGAAAAAAGTAAGCCAGTTAGTACTCCACTTGCTCCTCATTTTAAGCTAAGTACTACTATGTCGCCAAAAGATGAAGCTGAACGAGAGTATATGTCAAAGGTACCATACGCAAATATTGTTGGTAGCTTGATGTATGCAATGGTCTGTACGAGACCTGGCATTTCACAAGTTGTTGGAGTTATTAGCAGATATACGCATAATCCAGGAAAGGAGCATTGGCAAGCTGTGAAGTGGATTCTACAGTATATTCATAATACTGTAGATGTTGTGTTAGTTTTTGAGCAGGAATGCAATCAGTCTGTAGTTGGATATTGTGACTCAGATTTTTTGGGTGACCTCACTACTAAAAAAACCAGGGTTTAGCGACGGACAAAATCTGTAGCTAAACAGAAAAATTCGTCGCTAATCTCACTTAGCGACGGATTATCAAAAGATTCTTCTAGCAACGAGCATTTTAGCGACAGATTAGCGACGACGTTCGTAGCTAAATCCAATTTTTTTTGTAGTGCCTGGACAAACGAAGATCAACTACCGGTTATGTGTTTACTTTTGCAAAGGCACTAGTTAGTTGGAAGTCTACCTTACAGTCAACAGTTGCTTTTTCTACAACAAAGGCAAAGTACATGGCTATTACAAAGGTTGTGAAGGAGGCAATTTGGCTTCAGGGATTGCTAAAAGAGCTTGGTATTGGACACAAAAGTATCACAATTTTTTTGTGATAGTCAAAGTGCTATTCAATTAGCGAAGAACCAAATTTATCATGCAAGGACGAAGCACATTGATGTTCAGTATCATTTCGTACGAGAAATCATAGAAGAAGGTGGAGTCACAGTGAAGCAAAATTCATACTACAGAGAATCTTACTGATATGCTGACAAAAGTGGTGACTGCGGTCAAGTTTCAACATTGTTTAGATTTGATCAACATTGTTGAACACTAAAGATGGAAGATGAAGACACAACCAAAATTTGTTATTAAGAGAAAATTGAAGATGTGGAATATTGTCAAGGTGGAGATTTGTTGATTGTCAAAAGATTGTCCCACATCGGTAGAGGACTTCATTTGGGGGAATGTTCCCCTATAAAAGGAGGCCTAATGTTTAGGATTTAAATACACCTCTCATTTGCCTTCTCTTCTTCTTAAGGCATTTGTATCTTCTCTCTTTAGTATTATTTCACTTGTATTTTTGGAGTGAAATAAAACATTGGTTGTGTCCGAAGAAGTAGGCAAAATTGGCCGAACCTCGTAAATTCTGGTGTTCCTTTTGTTATTGTATTATTGTCTTATTTATTATTTAGTGGTTGCCATAATTTTTGGTATAGTAGTTGTGACTCATTCACACTATATACATTTGGCTTCCGCAACAAACAGAACAGGGAGGATCTAAATCTGAATGACTAACAAGAATCTCTTCTTAGACAAAAAGCTCAAGTTCAGTGGTACGAAGAAGGAGATTGTAACAGTAAATATTTTTATAGTATTGTCAAAGACAAAAGAAGGAGACTTCAGTTGACCAGAATTAAGAAACATAGAAGAAAATGGATTACAGGGGACAAGAAGATATTTAAGGGTGCTTGCAAACATTTTGAAAAGCTTTTTTAATCAACAAGAACCTGCTCTTGATATCAATATTCTGGACAATATCCGAAGGTGCATTAATGATGAAGATAATAAGGAATTGGTTTCCATTCCTAATGCTGAAGAAATAGTGCAATTTATCATATGTGCGTCTCTGGTTCAGCTGGGCCAGATGGGTATAATGGTACCTTTTATCAAAAGGGTTGGCACATCATTAAAGATGATATTTTGGCATTTGTGCAAGAAAGTGGAGTCTCCTAGTTATTTCCATGAGCTGAGACCTATCAGCCTAAGCAATTATTCTCAAAAAATCAGTTCCAAAGTTATGTCTAGAAGACTTAATTCTCTCTTGCCAAGAATGATATCAGAAAACCAATCAAGATTTGTTAACTGAAGATCTATTACAGATAATATCCTTTTGGCTCAAGAAATTGTTTATGGAATCTCCCAAGCTAACAAGGAGGCAACATGGTAATTAAACTTGACATGGCTAAGGTTTATGACATGATGTCATGGACCTTTCTAATTTCTGTCCTCAGTAAGTTTGGTTTCTCTAATATCTATATTCATATGATCAAGAATCTTATCTCCAATATATGGTATTCTATTACTATTAATGGAAATAGAAAAGGCGTTTTACTTCTTCTCAAGGCCTCAAGTAAAGAGACCCCTTGTCCCTGTCTTTATTCATCCTTGGTGCAGAGGTCCTATCTAGGATGTTGAATAACCTTTATCACAACTAGGAGTGACAAACCGGCGGGGCGGGTCAGGTATAGTTCAGGTCGAAAACGGATAATAAAAATATGGATAAAAAATGAATTAACTGGCGGATAATAAAGGTTACCCATATTATCTATTACTTCTTGTATATGATCACTTTTGGGAGAATTCTTAGTCTCACTAACTTGAGGAACTCTCAATTTGAGGCTTTATGAATGTAAAAGTTAGATCCATTGGTTACCCACTGGTTATCCATAACATGGTTCTTATCCATATTTGACCTGTTTTTAAAAAGTTCATTATCCAACCCATTTTTTAGTGGATAATATGGGTGATTAACTATTTTGTTATAACCATTTTGCCACCACTAATCACAACAGTGTGTTTATCGCTTTTTCTATGAGCAAAAGAGGCCCCTGGGTGAATCATCTTGCATATGCAGATGATATTGTTATGTTTACCGGGGATAAAAGCAAATTGTCAATCTTGTCCTAAAACAAATCAAGTTGTATGAAAAATCTTTTGGACAGAAGGTAAACAGAGATAAAAGCTTCTTTCTTACATCTCCTAAAACTTCCCCTTCTAGAATCAATTGGATGAGAGAGATCACTGGTTTTATGGATCATAATTTCTCTTTCGCCTATCTAGGGTGTCCAATTTATATTGGGGGGGGGGGGGAAGATTATATATTTTGATGGTCTTGTCTCCAAAATTGTTAAAAGATTGAGTGGTTGGCAAGGTAAAAACTATCCCGGGGGGTAGAATTACTCGTATCAAGCATGTGTTCCAAGCTATCTCTACTTACACTCTTGCTGCCATATGTCCTCCCAAAGGGACTTTTAATCTTATTGAAAATCACTTTGCGAGGTTCTTTTGGGGATCTGACGGCGAAAATCATAAGTAGTGCTCTTGGAACAATCTCTGTAAAGAGAAAGAAGATGATGGTATTGGTTTAAAAGACTGGTAGCTATTGGTAACACCCTTGCCATTAAAAGATGGTGGAACCTTAGAACCAGTCGCACTTTATGGAGCTCATTTATCACTAACAAGTACTGAATCAATAGGCATCCTGTTGCCAAAACATGGAGAAGTGGCCAATCTCATGCTTGGAAACATCTTTTAAATGTTAAGGATCAGGCAGAGAAGAATGTCATTTGGTATATTAACAAAGGAGATTCAAATTTTTGGTGGGATAATTGGACTGGTAAGGGTGATCTTGCTAAATTGCATCCTTATCCAGCCAGATCCCACAAGATTCAGGTATCTGATTATATCATTCAAGGAACCTAGAATATTGTAAAGTTAACTATAATTCTCCCATTGGCTATGGTTAATTATATATATACTTTGCCGATTGGGAAACAGGATCAGGAAGACTACCCTATATGGGAAGCCTCTAATGATGGAAAATTCTCTACTAAGCATATGTACCAGAAGAATAATAATGAAGTCCGGCATTATAGTATGATTAATATATGGCATTCTAAAGTTCCTTTTAAGATTTCATTTCTGGCATGGAGAATGTTACGAAAGAAACTTCTTCTTGATGATGCTCTTTTTAAATTTGGCAATCCCATGGTCTCTAAATGTCACTGTTGCATTGCTCCAAAATATGAAACACAACAGCATGTGTTTATTGATAGTGAGGTGGCTATAAAACTATGGAGATCCTTTGGTGGTCCTCTGGGTATTAGACATCATAATAGACCTATCAGAGAAGTCTTACAAATTTGGTTTGGTACTAAGCCTGTCAATAGAATTCATAAAATGATATTTAACATTACCCCTTGGCCATATGTTGGGAAATCTGGAAAGGCATTAGTTCATGTAAATATGGGGACAAGAAGAAGGTGGTGTACAGTAGTATGTACCAAAATATTGTTTTGGATCCTCAGAACAACTTTGAAATTGGCATTCCCGAGCTGTAAGTTGGATCAGTCTTGGCCTAAAATCTGTGAAATAGTTGAGAAACTCAGACCTATTCCTAATAGCTTGATTGTATTATGGGAATTGCCTCATGTAAGGAAAGTGAAAGTCGACTGTGATGGGAACTTTTTCCACTCATCAGGACTGGCAGGTATGGGAGGAATTGTTAAAGACTGCAGGGGTGATTTGATTATGGCTTTTGTTGTACCTAACACTTGCAGCAACAATGATTTAGCTGAAGGCTATGCAGCCAAGCATGGAATTGAATGGTGCATTCAACATGGATTCAGTGACATTATATTAGAGATTGACTCTCTAATTACAGCCAATATATATGTTGAAGCAAAACACGGTGGAGAACTGCAAACTCAAAGTTGTAATTCAAGAAACTATACGGATTTTATCTCAAGCTAATGTGGAGGTTAAGCACTACTTTAGAGAGGCCAACTATATTGCAGATGGACTAGCTAAATATGTAAATACTTTGCAAAATGCTAGTATATTTTTGGCATACCAAGATCTTCCTAGAGATATCAAAGGAGCTTTTCTTTTGGACAGATGGCAACTTCCTAGTATGAGAATAAGATATGATAAGGCAATTTTTTTTGTAAGTTAAGTTACCTCAATTGTAACTGTGGCAGTAATTTTTTGTAATACTGCACAGAAATGTTTTATCACTGAGGCAAGGCCACAATCCTCCTCAAATGAAGCCTCTGGTTACGCAATGAAAACCCAGATCCTACTTGGAACTTTATATATATATTAAAAAAAAGTCAGTAATTCCGTGTAAAAAAATGACTAATGATTTGGTATTGAAAAATGTCGATCATAATGGATTTGGTTTAGTATTAAAAAAAACAAATCGAGACCACATCGACATTATGTACCTACATTCTTTAAAATTATTTGTACAAAAATATATTATGATAATGTAAAACTCTGCCATAGTTGTTGTTCTTAACCTTTTAACAGTAGATTTGGACTTAACAGTATTGGCCCACTGCCCATATACCGATATACGTCATGAATCCAAACCAAAACCAAATTCACACCCCTAAATCTATATATATATATATATATATATATATATATATATATATATATATATATATATATAGATATATATATATACATTAAAAGCACGAGTGCCCTTAGCGAAATGTCGTTCGCCTTTTTTACCCTTTAAAACATAGAGTTCCCATAGGACAATATAGTAATTTAAGTATTTCATAAATATTTAAAAATATTCACTTAATTAATTTAGTTTTCGGATTTTTTGGTAAATTTTCTTCAATTATTTGTTATTAAACTTTGCCTTAATTAATTGGTTAAATTTTGTCACGTTTCTTACTTAAGGAAACTTAACAAAAAAAAAATTCTAAACTTTTACTCTCATTAAATTTTGTCACGTTTCTAACCCGAGGAAACTTAACAAAAAAAATTTCCTAAACTTTCACTCTCATTAAATAACAGGTTCCCTTTACTCTTTGGAGTATTAAATGAGTTATTATATTGCCTTAATTATTTGGTAATAAAATTTTGTATTGTTGCATAAGGAAAGTTTATTGCATTATTGTGATTCCGTTGCACACAAGGAAAGTGTTTAAAGAATTTGACTTGCTGGAAGACACAAGGAAACATTTTGGTAGAAGTTTTTATTAGTTGGTAAATTTTTCTTGTTGCTTTGACCTACACACAAATTTACTTCATATAATTCTTTTTATATGTCAAATTGTGTACCATAATATTTCTATAAAAGAAGCTACAATGTCACAATTTAATCATCAAAGTTCGCCCTATTTCAACATCGCGATTTCAGGTGTTTTTTTTTTTTTACTAATATCAACATCTTTTGCTGCTTCATATTTTGCAAGCACATTTGCATGCACCAGTTTTTAGTGTTGTATCAATAATTTATTTTTATTGTTGCATCAATAATTTTTTATTATATAGTTTTTGTTTCATGTTTTTGACTTGGCTAATTTCACATCTCACGTAATTTACAAATTTTATTACAGGTTATTGAAGAATTACAATTCATCATAGAAAATCAGTTAGACATTCGATCTAAGTCTTATCACTTAAATATTAGTATTATTTATTTCCTTTGTTGTATAATTAATAATACTTATAATTGCTATGCCAGTTCAAGTTGCTTGTTTTAAAAAGAATTAAAAATTAGACTATTTGCTTTAATTTGTGTTATATTAATACTACATGATTTGCGTTATTGCAATTTCCATGCTTGAATCACTCAGATTTTAACAATTACATCCGTTCAGGTAAACAATCTTCCTTATATCATAAAAATAATCAATTATTGAATTAGTCACTTTGATAACTTATAAAACTCTTATGCATGCTTTATTTTAGGTACACTTGCAATGGCCAGTGAAAAGGAATTGTTAGATCAATGTGTCCCAACTAATAGTCTAAGAGTATCTGATTCTTGTTGGGCAATACGAGTGTTAGTGTTTGGGAGTGGAATAGTAAAAGAGTTCAGCAATAAAACAAATCAAGGCACCCGAAAAATTGTGGCATTTGTTGACGAAGAGGTAATTGTTATTTTATATCAATATTTTATTCCATGTCTTTTCATATTATAGTTTTAACCATCAGATTAACTTACAGTAAAAAAATTTACAGGGAACAAAAATTCACGCTACACTTTTCAGTGGTTATATTGAGTTGTGAAAAAATTATTTACAACAAAACAAGATCTGTTATATCATAAACGGATGCATTAATAATGCAAATCCTAATTTTCAATCAGTGCACAAGGAGCTTGAGATTGGATTTAAGGAAAGTACGTTAGTTGAAGAAAGCAATAGTCGCTTTTCGACCATTGGTTTTTCAAATAATTTTATTTCATTCGATGAGGCATCAAAGTGCACCAATGGAACTTTATTTATAAGAAATTTAGTCAGTGGTATTTTTTGTAAATTGTAGAATTTTTTATTATATTTAACCTTTTTTTATCTGTGAAGGAAAATTTTCAATATCTACTACATACGTTAGTAGTATAATGATAAATCCAAAGTTTGAAAATGCGGTAACTCTCCAAAAATGGTAATATTTGCTTAGTTTTTTTTTTTAAGTTTAAGCAATCTTAGTAAAATATAGTTATTATTATTTACTAATTACACAATATGCAGGCATAACTACAAGAAGGCAAAAAATATAGATATTAGTTTATTGCCAAGTATACAATTGAAAAATGCTCGAGAAGTAAAGATTGAGGACATCAAAGATGATTCATTCGACAATAAAGAGGTAAATTCTTCTAACTACTTAATATTTATACTTTTTAAAAATGTCCTATCTAACCTATTTTTTTATATTTATTTGCGGGATACATATTTTAAATTTAATGCAAGAATAAAAAATATAATGAATAAAGACGAACTATGGTATTCTTCTTGCAAGAAATGTTACAAGAAAGTGGATGTTATAAATAATGATGCAAAATGTCATCATTGTGGCGTCGAGAATGTTGATTACCAGGAAAGATCAAACACATAAAAAAATTCAATTCTTTCTCTACATTTTCACATATAAATAAATGAGCTAATTGTTTGATTATGTATGAATTTGTAGGTATATTCTAAAGCTTGAGGTGTTTGATAAGAAAGAACGTTGTTATGTTACACTGTTTGAATATACAAGATACTTGCTTGGTTGTGATGTTACAACGTATATACTCTTGATTACACCATTACAAAATATACAAATTAGTGACATTTGTGCGGTTTGAATACCTTATCCAAACAGAAAGAAGAATCCAAATTTTATCGCAAATTGGTGTTGAGTCTGGAAAAAGAGTTCACCTTTCTTGTCAAAATTGATTCCAAAAATGACGGCGATCGAGATGGAAGATGATTTATTGCGGAGGAGATCCAGGAAGTTGAAAAAATTGCTGCAATTGAAATAGATGAAGAGATACAAACGGAAACAGGAATCAAGAAGACCAAAAAAGTCGAAGAAGACATCAACAACCCAATAATTTGTAAAAAAGTCAAAACTGAAAAGGATTAGTGTTGTTGAATTCTCTAAGAAATATAAGCTCTTTTTTTCCCCGTATTCTAGATAGTTATTGATCATTGAAGTTTCTATTTTCTTTTAAACAATAAGGAAGAACTTTTGCTGGCATAGCATATATAATATTTAGATATCAATTTTACTCGGTGTATTCTTTGTACTGTGTGTGTTTTAGCTGAATTAAAATACAATATTAACTATTAATTGTATTTCACAGGCTATTATTCATTAACCACATATGGCAAAACAAGGTACATATAAACATAATTAACAAATTATGTTCTTTATAATTTTGTTAATTGCGGCATTAATTTTAAAAAAAATTATTTCTTTCTATATGTATAGATCAAGGGAATGTTTCTTATGCCATTCGGAGATTTAGCAAATATAATGTTTTACATGCGTCAAAGTCAAATTATGGAAACAACAATATATATGAAGAAGAAAATTCAGGTAAAATTACTATTAGTCTGTAGCAGTTTCCTTGGCAAAATTCACTTCAAGCTGCATATTTTAACATATTACAACAGATCAATACATAATCACTTTTATTAATGTTTGTGTATTAATTGTTTTTAAATAATTTTGGCTCCACTAAAATATTATAGGCTAAAAATGTTTATTTACTGCAACTTCTGCAAATGAAATTCTATTTCATTATAGCATAAATCAATTTAATTGTTGGTTCCATTATCCATCTAAAATCCTACTATAAATTCGTTCTCCTTTACTTAGTTTTACGTACTCACATTTGATTTCAGTTAACAAGTGTGACTATCATATCTGTGAAGGCCCTGGTGCTTATACAACTCTGCTTGATCGTCTATATGATACTTGCCAGAGGTTGATATGTTGTGCATTAAATGTTTTATTTTACCATCTGAAGTTAAAACTAGCCATTTCTTGTGGATGCTTTTCCATGCTGACATATATAGTATAACCATTGACCATAGAAGAATGTCAAAGATGCTTGAGAATTTTGCCTTTGAAAAACATAACGTATCAGCATGTGGAGTCCATCTTAATTAATAGTATGGTCATTGACCATCTTAAGTTTTTCATGCTCAAATGGAACAAGTCCTCATGCACCTTGTCCGATCTTCATATAGCCTATTTCGCAGGTGTCCATGTAGGATACCAATTATTCAGACAAATAAGCCATTTAAGCTTGGACCGTTGACTACGGTAGCATCGGTCATAGAAACACGGAGGTTAAAATCACCGGCGTTGAATGCTATTGTTGCGGCGCCCGTAGCGGCAGTTTTGTCACTCTCAAATTTAGCTTTCACTGATACCTTTGTCATTTTTTCCATAATTTTTTTTAAGGACCTTGTCTTTTTTTCTTCTATTTATGAACCTTCGCATGTCGTCAATTATTTTAAATATAATTAGTAGAATTTACTTTGGATCTAAAATATGCTTCTTATTTTTGGGAAATCTTAACTCAATCAATGGAAGATATTGATATTGAATATAGAAGATCAAGGAAGCAACGCAGGATAAATTGGTTTTTGAAGGCTCTATCAAAAGAGTGTGAAATTGAAGGTAATATGCAGTACTAAATTATCCAGCAAAATTACTTACATTTTATTGTGTTCGAGTTATTACCTTCTACTATTCATAACATTTGGCTACATTAATATAGGTGAAATTGTCTCTAAACCATCTACATCCTGTACTTAGAAGTTGGAAAATGTTCCCGATTGCATTCATTGTCATGCTATGAGGTTTCAGCATGAAACTCCAACATTTTGTTGCGGAGAGAGATCAGTAAGATTGGTAAATACTGAAGTTTCAATACAATTATACGAGTTACTTGTTGACGAGTCAGACGAAGCAAAAGAGTTCCGTCGAAACATTAGAGCATATAATAATATATTTGCATTTACGTCTTTTGGTGTTAGACTTGACAATAAACTTGCATCTTCAAGTAAAGGAGTTTACACCTTAAAGGCACAAGGTCAAATTTATCATGATCTTCCGTCATTGCTTCTGTAATGACCCGACCGGTCGTTTTGAACTTTTACACTTAGATCACCAGTTCCCGGGCATGAATTTCCCCATGTAATGTATTATGACTGATGTAGATCGTTGGTTTTGGTTTTCAGGAAAAATCAGAATGAATTTGAAGGAACAGTCTCAGTTGAAAGCTTTGAATTTGAAAGGTTTGACTAAGAATTGACTTATTTGTGTATGATCTCGGATCGGAAATTTTATGATTTGGATAGCTTCGTTGGGTGATTTATAACTTAGGAGCGCAATCGGAATGCATTTTGAAAGTCCGTGGAAGGATTTGGCTTGAATTGACAAAATTAATATTTTGGCGAATTCCGGTTGATAGGTGAGATTTTGATCCGAAGGTCGGAATGGAATTCTAAGAGTTGTTGTAGCTTCTTTATGTCATTTTTGATGTGTGCGCAAAATTTCAGGTCATTTGGACGTCGTTTGGTCGACTTTTTGATCGAATTCAGATTTCGGAAGTTTTGGAATTCTTAGGCTTGAATCCGAGGGGTGATTTGATGTTTTGATGTTGTTTTGAGCGTTCCGAAGGTTGGAAAAAGTTTGAATTATATTATGGGGTGTGTCGGCATGTTTGGTCGGGGGCCCATGAGGCTCGGATATGTTTTGGAAGAGTTTTTGGAAGATTTTGCCGTTTTGAGCATAAGCATGTAATGATCGAAAGGTCTATTTTTAGTTCTAGAGATCCAAATTTGATTTCGAGACTTTCGGAATTTTGATAATTAATTATAGGACTGATCTGGAAAGTTTGGTCTAATTTCATCAAGTCGCGATTGGGTTTTTGACACAAAACATGAGTTAATTGTTTAACGAGCGAAATGGGTATTGAACTGAGCAAATGAGCTCCGAATTGAGTTTCGACTGAAGGTCTATGTTTGTATTATTATTTGTGACTCATAGGAACAAGAATCATTGAATTTCGGGTTCGTATGATGGAGTTGGAGTCTTTTTAGTGAAAGAAAAGCTGCTGCAATTTTCTGGGCAGTTTCTGCATTTTTCGCACGTGTGAACAGTAACCACACCTGCGTGAACAGTATCCGTGTACAGTACCATGTACAGTAAACATGGATAGTATCCGTGCACAGTACCCACGAACAGTAAAATGCGTGAACAGTAACCACGGAAATTCTGGACAGAATGTTGAGTTCTGAAAATGGGACTCCGTCCCATTTTCCATTTTTACCAAATTGGAGCTCGGGGAGAGGCGATTTTCGGGAGATTTTCAGAGAAAACAATGGGGTAAGTGTTCTTAACTTAATTTGGTTAGATTACCCGAATCTATTACTAGTTTTGGCATTTAATTGGTGATTTTAGTTGGAAAATCTTGAAAACCCTCTTGGTTTAAGTTGAAGATTTGAGTATCGAGTTGATGTTGAATTTTAGTAAAATTAGTATGGTTGGACTCGTGGTTGGATGAGGTTTCATATTCCGTAATTTTTGTCGGGGTTCCGAGACGTGGGCCCCACGGGCGAATTTTGAGTGCAATTTAAGATTTTTAATGGAAAATGTAGAATTTCATATGGAATTAATTCCTATAATTTTTATTAACTAAATCGAATTATTGTGGCTATATTCGAGGCATTCGGAGGTCGATTTGAGAGACAAAGGCATCGCGAGCTAGAGGATTAGCCGGTTCGATGTGAGTAATGATTGTAAATGAAGTCCTGAGGGTTTGAAACCGCGGATTTGCACATCGTAGTGCTATATTGAGGTGAGACACGCGCTGGATGATGAGCGCGGGGTATTTTACTATCAGGGGTTGTGACTTGGTACATCCCGATTGATGATTTTACCGCATATTTGATTAAAACTTATTTGTTATCATTATGATTTGGGCTGATTGCAATACTTGGGCTTCGTGCCAATTATTTGAATCCTTTGGGAATTTTTATCACTATTTCCTCACTGTTTTGACTTATATTTAAACTCAGTCCTGTTAATAATTATTGTTTTACAAACTCAGTCACTTTTATGCAGATTTGAAACTCAAATGATATTTCGAAATGGTATTTTGGGCTGAGAACTACTGTTTTACAAATGCCAGAGTGGCTTATGATGATTTTTGGACTGAGTGAGGCCGAGGGCCATATATGAGGACATGCTGAGTGATATGAGGCCGAGGGCCTGAGATACTATTTATGCCACGAGGTGGCTGGAGTGATGTGAGGCCGACTGATATGAGGCCGAGGGCCTGAGATACTATTTATGCCACGAGGTGGCTTGAGTGATGTGAGGCTGAGTAATATGAGGTCGAGGTCCTGAGATACTATTTATGCCACGAGGTGGCTTGAGTGATGTGAGGCCGAGTGATATGAGGCAGAGGGCCTGAGATAATATTTATGCCACGAGGTGGCTTGAGTAATGTGAGGCCGAGTGATATGAGGCCGAGGGCCTAAGATACTTTATATGCCACGCGGTGGCTTGAGTGATGTGAGGATATGTTGAGTGATGATGCCACGAGGTGGCTTGATATAGCGCTTGGGCTGTAAGAGGCCCCTCCGGAGTCTGCACACCCACAGTGAATGCGGGTACCCATTGTTCTGAGTGATTGATATTATGCCCGAGGGGCTGATATGAGTGATTGTGAGGTAGCTCGAGGGGCTGATACTATTCTGAGAGTGAGCTCGAGAGGCTGTTACTGATCTGATATTGAGCCCGAGAGACTGTTACTGTTCTGATATTGAGCCTGAGGGGCTGGCACTGTTCTGATATTGAGCCCGGGGGCTGGTTCTGTTGATATTATGCCCAAGGGGCGGTTTGTTGTACATGTTTTGCCCGAGGGGCTGTTTACATTTCTATCATTTTTGTTACTCACTTGTAAACTACTTGCTTTACTTGTTGGAAAAAAGGATTTTCACTTGATTTCTCACTACTTTACTGTTTAAAGTGATTTTACTGCTTCAGTATGGAATACCTTGTGTTTTTGCATGATTTCTTGCCTTCAGTCTTTATTTATTATCATTGCTCACTAAGTCGGAGTACTCACATTACTCCCTGCACCTTGTGTGCAGATTCATGTATGTTTTGGCTGATGGGAGGCAGAGTCATCAGGGTTTAGCAAGGTAGCTGTCAGCGTTCGCATCACTACTTTTCTCTCTCCTCATTTTATTAGTCTGTATTTGTACACTCCAGGCTTTCAGTTGTATTTATACCTTAGTAGATGCTCATGACTTGTGACACCCCGGTTAGGGATGTGTCGAGTTGTGCTTCCGTTAATTATATCATTAAATCATATTTAAACTATTTATTAATGTTTAACTATTTTTGAAAAGGCGATATGGGTTTGTTGGCTAGCCTTGTCTTTATGAGAAGCGTCATCACGACCAGAGCGGGGTTTGGGTTGTGACAAGTTGGTATCAAAGCCTAGGTTACATAGGTCTCATGAGCCATGAGCAGGTTTAGTAGAGTCTCACGGATCGGTACAGAGACGTCTGTGTTTATCCTCGAGAGGATGCAGAACCTTTAGGAAAACTTCACATTCTTGAATTCTTATCATGCGTTCTTTGATTCAGCTTGAAATGTAACTCTTTGAATTCCTTCCACGCGTTTGTATGCGCGCATGAGCGCTTAGTATCAGATGTGCCTTGATGGCTTGTGATTCCCTGATCGAGGGGCGAGATGTGATCTCTGTGAGTTTGATGTTGGGCTAGTTTGGAGGACTTGAGGCCGAATATTTGCCTATGGATTGAGCACCGAGGTATTGATTGTGTGAGCAAGTATTTTTGAACCTATATGTTTGGTAGTGTCCCTATTAGTGGGAGTGATGGCTGGATAACTATGTGATGAGTATGTTAGTACTACGAGATATATCTATCTTGATTTGAGGTATAACCCCGAGTTATGGGTGTGCAAAGAGTCTTTTCATGTGTCCTAGTTGGGAGTGAAGTAAATTTCATGTTGCGGTATGAGTTCAGACTTAGGAAGACTAAGTGACTGCGTAATGGTTATGACGGTGGAAGGTATACATAAATGTTAGCTTAAGGCGAAGAAGGTAGGTTATCTCATGCGAAGTGTTTTGAGGTTGTACGATCCTTATATGTCTGTTAGATTTGCGAGTGAAGGATATGTGTTGCAACTTAAATTGGGTCGCTTAGTGAGTGGGTGTAACTGTTGCGAGAGTGGAATGCGAGATTTGCAGAAGAGTTAAAATTCTAGATGATTTGTGTTTTCACAAGCTTATAAAAGATTTGAGTTTAATCTCATTATGGTATCATGGCATCAATAGAGTATAATCGTTATGATTTATTGAGCGTGTGTTGATCTGTGGCTTCGAGCCAAGTGGGGGAGTCCACTATTGAATAGTTGATTGCACGGTTATGTGCTCTAATGGTTCCAGTTCGAGGCGTATTTGTAAATCAGTTGTGACTTGAGTAAAGGAAATTTCAATAAAGGATATGTTATGCTTTATGGGTGTACAAGAATCGGGGAATGACTTGAGTTGTGGTTGGTAATGAATGCTCGGTGCATAGAGCAAAAAATTGCTTGGTTATATTGGAATGAGGTCACATTCTGCAGTGTCGGAATGCTAATGAAGCACAGGTTGTTCGGTTTGTTTAATCAATCTAACTACGGTTTGAGTAGTGTGGATGACTCTAGAAAATGGTCCTATTGTGTTCAAAACTCTACATGCAATAATTGGAGGCTTCTAAGTTGTACTTATGGATAGAAACTGAGTTTTCAGTGGAAGATGGAAAGACTTGTGGTATTTTCTATATTCATTATGGGATTTTATATATCAGTATCGGGAAGGTGAAGGTAATGGCTTTGGGGAACACTGAAAGAGTACTCAGCGGCATAGGAGCCTTAGACGGTGTAGCTTTATGCTTGGGTTTCGTGTGCTACAGCAAGAAGGAATATCAAGTTGAAGATGAATCAGAAGGAATTTAGATAGATGGGGTATCTTGATAGTAGACCAAATCGGTATGGTAAGGATATGATTAATTCCTTGTGTGTGTTCGAGGTAATGAGTTCCTACAGCTATTTTGCAACAATGCTCTTGGGTTTTGATGGCTTGCTTAGCTTGGTCTAGTTAGAAGGATTCAGTCTTGGCAGTTGAATTTGTGCAAATGGAATTGGGAGAGTTCTTATTGATTTCTACCGTGGTTGGAGAGGTGCAATTTCTCCGAGTGTGAGAAGCATATGATGTGTAATGATTTTTCTTCTAGATGGGATCAATGGAAGTTCTTGGCTAGATGAGTTACAGTTCAGTTCTGAAAGGATGTTTATAAAACTCTTAGGTAGTAGGTAGCCTCAGATGATTAAGGAAATGGTACTACTAATTGGAAATGATTTGACGAGAGTCTATGTTTTAGTAAAAGGGCAATGTTATTAAGTTGATAGCACTTCGGTAGTATTGCGGCACCTTCTTTTAGATCAATTGGTGATATTCGGGTTTGCTTGGTGGCACAGGGAAATTTTAGAGTATCTATAGTGGAATGATTGGGTATTAGAGGTGTGACATATATTCGACGGCGAAATTGGGATAGGATATGGTGATTCATGTGCGGTATGGACGTGGAGACGGAAGTTCTCATATTCAGGCTATGTTGTGATTGTAGATTGTGTGTATCAACACTGTTTAGTGACTACCGAGATTTGGAGGCCCGAGTGGATCTTTCTTTGCTTGGTATGTTAGATTTTGGATGTGATATTGGGGATTTAGACTGATCGTCTCAGTGTTGGGTTATTCTGGACTATTGCGTTATGGGCTAGGTTGGAAATGCCAAAGGTTGAGTGGCGATGTGTGTCGGGTTATGTTCTAGTGGAGTGGTTTGAATTTCATAGACCCAGCGGACGGTTGGGAAGGATTGCTTTTCTTAATTGGTCCTTCATAATGGATGTCAGTGCAGAGGTTTCTACCATTGATTCAGTTCCGGTGTTGAGGGACTTTCCGAAAGCATTTCTTGTGGTCGGGCATGTCGTCGGGCGAGGTTGTGGATTTGGGTATTTATGTGATACCGGGTGTCACACCTCCTTTTTCCGCGCCCGAAGGGCGCGGGGGGGAGTTTTTTCCAATTAAAGGACAATCGAAACGGGATTGGTTTAATTATTTCAGAGTCGCCACTTGGGAGATTTAAGGTGTCCCAAGTCACCAATTTTAATCCCGAATCGAGGAAAAGAATGACTCTATATTACAGTCTGCGTACCAGAAATCCGGATAAGGAATTCTGTTAACCCGGGAGAAGGTGTTAGGCATTCCCGAGTTCCGTGGTTCTAGCACGGTCGCTCAACTGTTATATTCGGCTTATTTATCTGATTTTTAATACAATTATGAACCTATGTGCCAATTTTATCTTTTATCCGCTTTTATCGTTCACTGTTATTTTTATAGGACTTGCAACGTCGTGAAAACATATCTCGAACCACGTTACATCAATGCACCCGTGGTTATTGATATATCTCGACTCGGTTGAGATTTGGATTTGGGTCACATAAATGTGCACCCGAATTAAGAAAAATAAATTATTTAAGACGCGCCTAAAGCAACTAACGTATGGTTGTTTTGGGGAGGGCCGTAAAATTCGCTAAATGACTTGTCCCGAATTCTAAGTGTTTTAATATATATACAGTTGGAGGGCCCCATAGCTGTGTACATTTTTTATTTTTGACGAGGCTCGTCTCGTTCTACTTTTAAAAGGAATTAGCGACGTCATGGATATGCCTCTCGGATCACGTCACAATCAATGTACCCGTGATTAGAAATACATTTCGAATCCGTCGAGATTTGGATTTGGGTCACATAAATGTGCACCCGAGTTTTTAAGAAGGTAAGGCTTATTAAAGCGCATCCTAAAGAGACTAACGTATTGTTATTTTAGGAGGGTTGTGAGATTTGCTAAACAACCCGTCCCGGAAACTAAATGCTTCAATAATATACATTTAACAAAGGCCCTGCATCTGCGCGTTTTGTTTATTTTCGTCGAGGCTCATCTCGTTCTTATCTTTTAAAGGATATCCTATAGCAACTACGTTTCTTGTCGTGTTTGTCTCTATCAATTAAAAACAGTAGATAGTCCTAATTAATTACATGCTTGCAAGTTGTTTGTAATGTAATTAGGAAATGCTTAAAAATCAGGACCGAAGCTGCGTGCACAGTCGGCCAAACGAATAATCATGGGCCCAAATCCAGCCCACGCGCGGTTGGCCAGACCTGGGCCATTGCTCGTTCGATGCGGGCCTGCCTGGTCTGTCTTCGACCTGGGCTCGACCCTTGTGAGGTTGA
This sequence comes from Nicotiana sylvestris, assembly GCF_000393655.2. Classification (NCBI taxonomy): domain Eukaryota; kingdom Viridiplantae; phylum Streptophyta; class Magnoliopsida; order Solanales; family Solanaceae; genus Nicotiana; species Nicotiana sylvestris. The sequence continues at coordinate 125,007,814 of NC_091057.1, read as the reverse complement.
GGCCGTGAACTTGTTCTGGGTTCTATTGGCGTGGTTTATCAGTTAAAAAGGGATCGCCTATTAAAGGGAAAGAAATTAACTAGTAGTGGATAGTTTTCATGCTTGGCCTACATTAAAGAATATACTACACAGTTAAACTAAGTCTAAGATACAACCTATTACATTGGGAATATTTTCACCTAACAACATACATATATAAACTAACATTCAGCTAATCTACATTGATATATACTGGGCATACAGGCTACTTCCATTATCAAAACAGGAATGAAAATTATTATACAGTACATGATATCTAATGTAACAATCTATGTATAAAAGTCACTCTTCAGGTCTTTTCTTTTGTATTCATGCTCAACTTTCCAATTACATTTGACAGAGTATTAGTCATGTACCTGGTATAGAGAAACAAAAGAAGAAGGAAATGATCAGCTGAGTGGTACGCAGCAAGCACAGCAGCAGCAGATAAATGGCACAACACAGCAACAACCAAACAGCCACAAAGATGAAGTTCACACGTTGGTCGAGCAACAGACTAATAATCCCAGGAAGACAGGATAGGAAACAAAACCAGTCGAGAAAGGAAACAGAATATTTTGTGCTATAGCCACAGAAGTTCAATAACCACCAAGGCTCAGCAAATAACCAGCACAGTTTCGACAATCAAGGAGACTAAAACTCAAACCAACAGCACACAGAAAGCTCAGTGTAGCAACAATCACAGCAGAAGAACACAGACTTCTCTTAATGGAACAAAGAACAATCCCAGTTAGGATAACCAACTTGGTTTCTTTGTGCAATTCTTGGACAGTGTTCAGTTACAGTATTTCTGGAAATTTCTTTCTGTTTTTTTTCCAGTTTTCTTCAACTCACAAGACCTCTCTTCAAGACTAAAATTTCCAGCCTTTTCTCTCTTTTTCTGAAGACTAAAAGTCCAGCCCCCTTTAAGTTATCAAATGGCCTATTTATAAGCCAAATGACCAAGGGCAGCTAAGCTGCCTCTCTCCTACTTGCAGACTGCCCATACCCCTTAACTCCCCATGCCTAAAGGCATCTTTCTTGGAATCCTTAATCAGCCCCCATGCCCTGTCCTTATTACTCTAATCAAGGGTTATGGGTTTAGTTGAGTATTCAATTAATTCCCATACTCTTAGGTCTGGTCCCCCATTAGCATTAATTTAATCCCATTTTAATTACCACTTGACACATTCTGAAATTATCCCCTAATCAGACCCTGTCTTATGCCAAGATTACCCTTATACCTTGCATATTACTGTATTACCCTAACTCTTAATAGTTAGTATATAGACCTCTCTAATTTCAGCCAATACCTGACTACTAGCTAATTAAACTCAAACTGCTTTCAGGCTGATTTGTTAGATTTCTAAAGCTAATTGCCAATTCTCTGCCTAAGTGCAGGCAATGATTCAAACTTTAAGCAAACAAAGGTGTCAATTAAAGGGTACAAGTTGGCCATGCTGATACAAGTAACACCAACAAGAAACAGGCATAGTAATCAATACTGAAATGTAGATTCGTTTAGATGACTACACAAGCTATAACATCTTTCAAGTGAATTCAGTTGACGACACTTATTTAGATGACTATACAAGCTATAATACACAGCAAGCAACCAATAAAACCAACAACCAACTCATTATTAACTTAAAACGTACACACATGGACAGACGAGTCGCAGAACAAAACAAACCAGAACACGAACGACAGATAGATTTTAGGAGGACAAAAGAAAAAGGAAAAATACCTCAGAAAAATGAAACTAAGATCGATTCAAGTTCGAACTCGGGCCAGGTGATTTTGGGGTCTAATGGACTTTAACCGAAGTGTTCTCAACTGAGAACACTTTGGTAAAAGTCTGCTAGACCCTGATCCTACCACTGATTCGAACAAAACCCATAGATCTGAATCCTAGGGCTCCTGAGGTTCAATTTGGGAATCGTTCAATTCCAGTCAGATTCGAACGGAACCAAAGCCACTCAGGGGGTGAGGGAGGTCAGGAGGGGCTGTGGTGTGAGTTTGGGGTCAATCGGTGTAGATCTAGTTTTTGCTCGAATCTTCGTTTGAAGATTCGAGAAGCTACGGGTTGATTCGAGGTGAGCGGTTAACGGATTTGTGTTCAGGGTGGCTGGGTGCATCGGGGATGTTATTTTGGTGGTCATCGGAACTGTAGTTACCGGGCTCACTGGGGAAAAACCTAGGCTGCTAGGGGTTTGAGAGGAAAGGGGTCCTGGGGAAGACGGTGAACAGTGGCTGAAGGGGGGTGTGGCTTGGGGCGTGGGGTAAGGGGTCAGGTTTATATACGGGGAGGGTGACTGAATCCTGGCCGTTGGATTGATCACAATTGATGGTCAGGATTGGGGAGGCTTATCAATACGGCGCCGTTTTGGTTAAGTAGGGGGTCGGTTAAAATGGGAGTGGGTCGGGTCATGAGGGCTAATAAGGGCCATCGGATCGCTGGAAATGAACGGCTCAGATTAATCATCCCTGAAACGACGTAGTTTTGGTGTTGAACTACGTCGTTTTGATGGCCTGGGGAATGGGTCGCTTGGGCTGCTGATTTGGGCTGCTTTTGGGCTTAGAATATTCAAAACAAATAGGCCCAAGTCCGGTTAATCTTGCACTCTTTTCTTTTTGTTCCTTTTCCTAATTTTAAAATTAAATAAATAGAAATAATAAAACAATGACATTAAAACAATCATTAATTTAAACCTTTAACACAGTTATCACTCGCATATTGAAATATTCAAGTAGTTTTAAATCACCACCTAGATGCATTTCATATTTTTTGTGGATTTTCTTTTAACGACCGAATTATGATTTTAATTACCCTGACATACATGCTTTGTATTTTGATTGGTAAGACTAAATGCAAAATGGACAGACCCGCAAATGATTAACAACACATGTCACGGAAAACTCAAAACATTGTATAGCGCAGTCATTTGTCACTATTTTTTATTTTATTTTTGGAGCGATTGCTGGTAAAGCAAAAATCACGTGCTTACAGCTGCCCCTCTTTGCCCGAAGACACGAAGGGTTTTCGCGCAAAGATAAAGCGAGCGATTTTTGCCCGTCCGAATACTCCGTGTGAAGCATTTTTTGAAAAAGATTTGACCGAACCTTTGCTTCAGAGGTTTCCTACATATCCTGGGCTGAACAGGAATCAGGTCAATGTAGTTCGGGAAATTTTGGTAGCTGGGACTACCGTGTGACTGTAGTGTTTGCTGTTGTTGTGCGCTGTTGTATGCTGCTGTAGGATGCTACTGCTCAACCGATCTCCCTATTACATTGCTCTAAAAGGAAAACAAGAAGCTAAGCTAAACTGAGGATCCTGAAATCTCATCCATCTTCAACTTGTTCTTGTTGCCTTGCTTTCTTGTCGGCTAACGCTTTCCTCTGACGCCTTTATTTTGTGAACTTGGAGATGATGCTGGTCCTTCACCTTTTCTGAATGTCAGTTCTCATCACTTTGCTTGATTTGCTGGGGATACGGCTTTCTTCTTTAAATCTTCCAATGGTTTCTTCAGTGGTATGGCTTTTCATCAGAATTGTTATACTGGGCATGCTACAACGTTCCCAAACTGCTTCTTTTGAGACGCGTTCCTTTTTCCTTTTGAATTGTGCGCTTGCCTCTGCAGTTGTCTGCTTCTTGGTGCTGGGGATTTCATTGTTTCCCGTTTGGGGATCTCTGTTGTACCCTTCCGTCTTCAGGTGGGGTGACTGATTCCAAAATCTAGAGCTGAATGTATTCCCGCATTATACTGGTGGGCGACCTAGAACTTAAAAGTATTCCCGCATTATACTGGTGGGCAACCTAGAACTTAAAAGTATTCCCGCATTATACTGGTGGGCGACCTAGAACTTAAAAGTATTCCCGCATTATACTGGTGGGCGACCTAGAACTTAAATGTATTCCCGCATTATACTGGTGGGCGACCTAGAACATAAAAGTATTCCCGCATTATATTGGTGGGCGACCTAGAACTTAAATGTATTCCCGCATTATACTGGTGGGCGACCTAGAACTTAAAAGTATTCCCGCATTATACTGGTGGGCGACCTAGAACTTAAAAGTATTCCCGCATTATACTGGTGGGCGACCTAGAACTTAAAAGTATTCCCGCATTATACTGGTGGGCGACCTAGAACTTAAAAGTATTCCCGCATTATACTGGTGGGCGACCTAGAACTTAAAAGTATTCCCGCATTATACTGGTGGGCGACCTAGAACTTAAATGTATTCCCGCATTATACTGGTGGGCGACCTAGAACTTAAAAGTATTCCCGCATTATACTGGTGGGCGACCTAGAACTTAAATGTATTCCCGCATTATACTGGTGGGCGACCTAGAACTTAAATGTATTCCCGCATTATACTGGTGGGCGACCTAGAACTTAAAAGTATTCCCGCATTATACTGGTGGGCGACCTAGAACTTAAATGTATTCCCGCATTATACTGGTGGGCGACCTAGAACTTAAAAGTATTCCCGCATTATACTGGTGGGCGACCTAGAACTTAAATGTATTCCCGCATTATACTGGTGGGCGACCTAGAACTTAAAAGTATTCCCGCATTATACTGGTGGGCGACCTAGAACATAAATGTATTCCCGCATTATACTGGTGGGCGACCTAGAACTTAAAAGTATTCCCGCATTATACTGGTGGGCGACCTAGAACTTAAATTTATTCCCGCATTATACTGGTGGGCGACCTAGAACTTAAATGTATTCCCGCATTATACTGGTGGGCGACCTAGAACTTAAAAGTATTCCCGCATTATACTGGTGGGCGACCTAGAACTTAAATGTATTCCCGCATTATACTGGTGGGCGACCTAGAACTTAAAAGTATTCCCGCATTATACTGGTGGGCGACCTAGAACTTAAATGTATTCCCGCATTATACTGGTGGGCGACCTAGAACTTAAAAGTATTCCCACATTATACTGGTGGGCGACCTAGAACTTAAATGTATTCTCGCATTATACTGGTGGGCGACCTAGAACTTAAAAGTATTCCCGCATTATACTGGTGGGCGACCTAGAACTTAAATGTATTCCCGCATTATACTGGTGGGCGACCTAGAACTTAAATGTATTCCCGCATTATACTGGTGGGCGACCTAGAACTTAAAAATATTCCCGCATTATACTGGTGGGCGACCTAGAACTTAAATGTATTCCCGCATTATACTGGTGGGCGACCTAGAACTTAAAAGTATTCCCGCATTATACTGGTGGGCGACCTAGAACTTAAATGTATTCCCGCATTATACTGGTGGGCGACCTAGAACTTAAAATGTATTCCCGCATTATACTGGTGGGCGACCTAGAACTTAAATGTATTCCCGCATTATACTGGTGGGCGACCTAGAACTTAAAATGTATTCCCGCATTATACTGGTGGGCGACCTAGAACTTAAAAGTATTCCCGCATTATACTGGTGGGCGACCTAGAACTTAAAAGTATTCCCGCATTATACTGGTGGGCGACCTAGAACTTAAAAGTATTCCCGCATTATACTGGTGGGCGACCTAGAACTTAAATGTATTCCCGCATTATACTGGTGGGCGACCTAGAACTTAAATGTATTCCCGCATTATACTGGTGGGCGACCTAGAACTTAAAAGTATTCCCGCATTATACTGGTGGGCGACCTAGAACTTAAATGTATTCCCGCATTATACTGGTGGGCGACCTAGAACTTAAAATGTATTCCCGCATTATACTGGTGGGCGACCTAGAACTTAAATGTATTCCCGCATTATACTGGTGGGCGACCTAGAACTTAAAATGTATTCCCGCATTATACTGGTGGGCGACCTAGAACTTAAAAGTATTCCCGCATTATACTGGTGGGCGACCTAGAACTTAAAAGTATTCCCGCATTATACTGGTGGGCGACCTAGAACTTAAAAGTATTCCCGCATTATACTGGTGGGCGACCTAGAACTTAAAAGTATTCCCGCATTATACTGGTGGGCGACCTAGAACTTAAAAGTATTCCCGCATTATACTGGTGGGTGACCTAGAACTTAAATGTATTCCCGCATTATACTGGTGGGCGACCTAGAACTTAAAAGTATTCCCGCATTATACTGGTGGGCGACCTAGAACTTAAAAAGTATTCCCGCATTATACTGGTGGGCGACCTAGAACTTAAAAGTATTGAAATTGTTTCCCCGTTCTTCCGAGAAAATTTTCGACAATCGGCAGAAAATTTTCTGCCCCGGTTTTTGGTGACTTCCATGGCATTGCATCTTGCTGCCCTCATCAATCCTCTGTTCCCCTGCAACAGACAAAAGGATTTGGTCAGTTTTAATCGTGGTGGTAGAGGGTGCCTTTCTGGCGAGCAATTTTTCTCTCTTCCTCTTTTCTTGCTCTTTGTCCCCATAATTGGTTGGCGGGCAAAGTTGCCTGTTGGGGGTCTCTAGCCTGCTGGGGATTGGTTTTCAGTTTATCCCCTTCTCTGCTTTCTCTTTAAACACATGATGTGGGAGTCTGCTTCTAACTCCCGAAACCACTCCCTTTTGGAGCATACTTCTTCCAACATTTCTGAGCACAATCCCTGCATTGCCTGGGGCCGGCCTTTAAGACTGTTTGTATTATCCTGCATTGGATGAATTCCCCTTTGGTTCCTGGTAGTACTTTGAAAAATCCTTTCAAGACACATTTTAGGAAAAGAAATAAAAGATATGGAAAGGAGAAAATCTTTCTGAACCAATATTTTTGTGGGAGGAGACAATCAAAAGAACTTATCTGGAGGACACAACTGGTCCCTGTGATCATGGCGTGCACCATAGATCCCCGACCCAGTCTATTTGTATCAATTGATTTGCCCGATGGTTTGCCTTGCTGGGGATGATAAAGGAGTGTTCCTTTCGTTTCGAATGTGGTAGTTTCGCTGATCTGTCTCGTCGCCTCATAGTGCCCTTCGAGGGGTTTTCACTAATGAGACTCTCTCTTTTCTCTCATCTCCCGGCGCCTTATGGTGCCTGTGAGGGTTTTCACCAATAAGACTCTCTCATTTCATATCCCTCATCTTACATCGCCTCTCGGTGCCTGCGAAGGTTTTCACCGATGAGACTCTCTCATTTTATTTCTTTCGAGGAATCGGGGCGTTGTAGATACGACCCTCTCTTCTGGAGATTCCTTCGACTATCAATTCATTTCCAGTCTTACGATCCTCTTCTTTGCTGGGGATTGGTGTATTATTCTCGGTCTTATTTGCCTGACTTGACATCTCTTGAACATTGATCGGGAGGTCTTTTGGACGTTGATGTTGGTTTTGGTGCGGAGTTAAAGAAAGGCTATGAAAAATGAAAATAATCTGATGGGTGATGTGCTACAACTTTTGGAATCAAACCTTTGTTGGATTTTAAAACATAACCTCTGCCCCAGTTTTCTTGCTTGGGGAATTTATTTTTTTCACACTTATGTTGCGCTATGTGCGTTACGCACGTTGTGCCTATTATGCACACTATGTACCTTATGCATCTTGTATTCACTATGATGCATACTATGACCGAGCCGTGAGACGCCTACGTATCCTCTTTGAGGAATCAGGTCAAACGTAGTTCCCACGGTTTTGTATTTCTTTATGATTTCATCTTCTTCTTTTTTTTTTCTTTTCTTTTTCTCTTTTCCATGTCTTTTCCATTAGTGATTCCTAAAAGAGGGGTATGAAAGAATAACTTAAGGCTCAAAGGGGGTAGCAAGGGTTAAACAGTGTTTGGGTGGAAGAAAGAATTGCCTCCGTCATCTCATTATCCAACAAATGCCAAATACAAACAAATAGACCAAAAATTGCCATAATTAAAGAAGTTACGCATAATATCTCTTGACTGCATCCGAATTGATAGCCATGTCGACGCATCTACCTTCGACATCTGTCAAACACAAAGCACCGTTGGACAATACTCTGGTCACGATATAAGGCCCTTGCCAATTTGGGGCGAATTTGCCTTTTGCCTCGACCTGATGTGGGAGGATCTTCTTTAACACCTGCTGCCCTACCTCAAACTTCCTGGGGCGCACCTTCTTGTTATATGCTCTTGCCATTCTCTTCTGATACAGTTGACCATGGCACACTGCTGCCAATCTTTTCTCATCTATCAGGCTCAACTGTTCCAATCGAGCTTTTACCCATTCATCATCATCAATCCCGGCTTCAGCGACAATTCGGAGGGATGGAATTTCGACCTCCGTTGGTATCACGGCCTCAGTTCCATACACCAACAAATAAGGAGTTGTGCCTATGGAGGTCCGGACGGTAGTGCGGTACCCCAACAAAGCAAAGGGTAATTTCTCGTGCCATTGTCTGGACCCTTCCACCATTTTTCGCAGTATCTTCTTGATATTCTTATTGGCTGCTTCGACTGCTCCATTCGCCTTGGGACGATATGGGGTGGAATTGCGGTGTGTAATCTTGAATTGTTGGCATACCTCTTTCATCAGGCTGCTATTAAGATTTCGCACCGTTATCCGTGATGATCACTTTTGGGATCCCAAATCTGCAGATGATATGGGAGTGAACAAAGTCCACCACTGCCTTCTTGGTTACCGATTTGAAGGTTTTAGCCTCAACCCATTTGGTGAAGTAATCAATGGTCACTAGAATGAACCTATGACCGTTGGACGCTGCTGGCTCGATGGGCCCAATGACATCCATGCCCCATGCCACAAACGGCCAAGGTGCTGACATCGTAACTCTGTTGGCGGAGAATGAATCAAATCTCCATGTATCTGGCACTGATGGCATTTCCTCACAAAAGTGATACAGTCGTGTTCCATGGTTAGCCAATAACACCCTGTTCGAAGGATCTTTCTTGCCAATACATATCCGCTCATGTGCGGTCCGCAAACTCCCGCATGTACCTCTTCCATAACCGTCATTGCTTGACTGGCATCTATGCATCTCAACAATCCCAAATCCGGGGTTCTTTTGTACAATACTCCTCCACTGAGGAAGAAACTATTCGACAAACGCCGAAGGGCTCTTTTTTGGTCTCCAGAGGCATGTTCTGGATATATCCCCATTCTGAGGTATTCCTTGATATCATGAGACCAGGGTTTGCCATCTGCTTCTTCTTCTATGGCATTGCAGTAAGCGTGCTGATCACGGACCTGGATGTGTAGAGGATCCACATACATTTTGTCAGGGTGGTGCAGCATTGAGGCTAAGGTGGCCAAGGCATCCGCAACTTCATTGTGAACTCTCGGGATGTGTTTGAACTTCACCGATCGAAATTGCTTGCTCAGATCATGCAAACATTGTCGGTATGGTATGAGCTTTAGATCTCGTGTTTCCCATTCACCCTGAATTTTATGTACCAAGAGGTCCGAGTCTTCCAAGACCAAGACGTCTTGGACATCCATGTCGGCAGCCAGGCGCAGATCCAGAATGCAAGCCTCATACTCGGCCATATTGTTGGTGTAATAGAAGCGTAGTTGAGCCGTGATAGGATAATGCCGTCCTGTTTCAGAAATGAGTACTGCTCCTATTCCAACCCCTTTTGCGTTTGCAGCTCCATCGAAGAAAAGCTTCCAACCCGGTTCCTCAGGTAATTCCAAATCAGTCGTGTGCATCACCTCTTCGTCAGGAAAATACGTTCTTAAGGGCTCGTATTTTTCGTCAACGGGATTCTCTGCCAAATGGTCTGCCAGTGCCTGGGCTTTCATGGCCGTCCTCGTTACGTAGATGATATCAAATTCTGTGAGCAGAATTTGCCATTTTGCCAACCTTCCCGTGGGCATAGGTTTCTGAAAGATGTACTTCAATGGGTCCAAGCGGGATATGAGATAAGTAGTATATGAAGACAGGTAGTGCTTCAACTTCTGAGCTACCCAAGTTAGGGCGCAACACGTTTTCTCGAGTTGAGTGTACTTGACCTCATGCACTGTGAATTTCTTGCTAAGATAGTAGATGGCCTGCTCCTTCCTTCCTGTGTCGTCATGTTGCCCCAATACACAACCAAATGAATTTTCCAAGACCGTCAGGTAAAGAATTAGGGGTTTCCCGGCTTAGGTGGGACCAATATGGGTGGATTAGACAGATACCCTTTGATTTGGTCGAAAGCTTCCTGACACTCTGCTGTCCAACCTACCGCAGCATCCTTTCTCAGCAGCCGAAATATGGGCTCACAAGTTGCTGTGAGTTGAGCGATGAACCTGCTGATGTAATTGAGTCTACCCAGCAAACTCATTACCTCTGTTTTGTTCCTTGGCGGTGGCAAATCGCGGATGGATTCAATTTTGGATGGGTCTAATTCAATCCCCCGTCGACTGACGATGAATCCTAGCAACTTTCCTGATGGAACCCCGAATGCGCATTTGGCCGGGTTAAGCTTGATATCATACCTCCGGAGTCTTTGGAAAAATCTCCTTAGGTCTGCTACATGGTCCTCCTGACGCCAAGATTTGATGATCACATCATCGACGTACACCTCTATTTCTTTGTGTATCATGTCATGAAACACAACAGTCATTGCTCGCATGTACGTTGCCCCGGCGTTCTTTAACCCGAACGGCATTACCCGATAGCAGTAGGTTCCCCATGGCGTAATAAACGCTGTCTTCTCCGCATCCTCTTCGTCCATTAGGATCTGATGATAACCAGCATAGCAATCCACAAAAGATCCGATCTCGCGCCCAGCGCAATTATCGATCAGGATATGAATGTTGGGTAACAGGAAATTGTCCTTGGGACTTGCTTTGTTGAGGTTGCGGTAGTCGACGCACACCCTGATTTTTCCATCTTTCTTTGGGACTGGTACCACATTGGCCAACCACTCGGGATATCGAGTGACCCGAATGACCTTCGATTGCAACTGCTTGATCACTTCTTCTTTGATTTTTACACTCATTTCTGTTTTAAATTTCCTTAGTTTTTGCTTGACCGGAGGGTATGCCGGGTCAGTGGGTAGTTTGTGAACCACTAAATTGGTGCTCAATCCAGGCATATCATCATAGGACCATGCAAAAACATCTTTGAATTCCCTGAGAGTTTCGATCAATTCTGCTTTGACATTCGGCTCAATGTGGATGCTAATTTTGGTCTCTTGGATGTTATCAGCGTCTCCTAGGTTCACAGCCTCAGTGTCATTTAGGTTAGGCTTGGGTTTCTCTTCAAATTGGCACAGTTCTCGGTTTATTTCTTCGAAGGCTTCCCCTTCGTCACATTCGGATTCATTATCACAAACGACCTCTTGCATCATTGAGTCAGATTCAGATTGATTTATTAGACTAGGTCGAAGATCCGCTGTGCATGCCATGTCATTAGGACCAGTAAAAAGAGAACTGTTCAGAAAGAAAAAGAACAAAACAAAAATGGGACAAAAGAAAAGAACTTTATTAAATTTGCGGGATAAAAAGGGTTCACACTTTTACAAAACGAAAGTAAAATTGGGATTACACCCTTGAATAATCCGATCAAACAAACAAACAAACAAAACATTAATCAAAGCCTACTACCAAGACTCCCCTCGGACAGGAAGAGGAGTAACCGTCCAATTGTTGGTCTTGGCCTCAGGCCCCACGAATTGTATCTCTGCTCTGCTGGAACCCTCTCCAGCTTCCACCATACTGACATTCCGCGAATAGCCTCTCAAAACTCTGATTCAGGTCTTCATTTATACCGATCAAAGGTCCTCGAATCTTTGGGATCGCTGACCCCTTGGCACTTGCTTTAACAAAAGACCTTGAGAGGCGTGGCACTGGTTTAGGCAGAAACCAGACCCTCTTCTTCATTTTTCGCGCTTGCTTCCTGTCTGCTGCGGTTGGTTTGAACCCCAACCCGAAGGTTTCCAGATTCTTAGGAAGGGAAACAGGTTGGACTATCCCTTGAAGTTCAACTCCCAGGCCTTTTCCCGGTACAAATCCGTTACCCAGCATCTCCGAGACCATCATGACCGTTGCGGCAGCTACCCTAGGGTGCGGGATGATTTTTCCTTCAGAAATTTTGTTGGCTGACCCTGTATCGAGAATCTGGTAGACCCAGGGGCCCTTGTCATCAGTGGTCTCTATGAAAGGCACAATAGTTCCGCTTATGGTGCATGTTGTATCCTCGCCGTGCAGCACGACCTCTTGTCTTTCCCACTCGAACTTCACTGTCTGATGTAGGGTGGAAGGCACCGCTTTAGCTGCATGAATCCAGGGTCGTCCTAACAGCAAGTTGTAAGATACCGTAGCGTCCAATACCTGGAATTCCATGGTAAACAGGACCGGACCAATGGTCAGTTCAAGTACAACATCCCCCACAGTGGCTGTTCCGTTTCCGTCAAACCCCCGGACACAGATGCTATTTTCCCGGATTCTTCCACGGTCAATCTTTAACTGGTCCAGGGTGGATAAGGGACAAATATTGGCGCTTGAGCCGTTATCCACCAATACTCGGGTTACCACCGAGTCTTCACATTTGACAGCCAGGTATAGAGCTTTATTGTGCTCCGTACCTTCCACCGGCAGGTCATCATCTGAGAATGTTACCCTGTTCACCTCGAAAATCTTGCTGGCAATGGTTTCCAGGTGGTTTACAGAAATCTCACTGGGTACATGAGCTTCGTTCAATATCTTCAACAGGGCCCGACGATGCTCCTCAGAATGGATCAGTAACGACAACAGTGAGATCTGGGCCGGTTGTTTTTCTCAGCTGTTCGACCACAGAATAGTCATGTACTTTCATCTTCCTCAGGAATTCTTCAGCCTCTTCTTCGGACACTGGCTTCTTGGTTGCCACTGGGTTGGTTTTTCTTAGCTCCACCGGAGCAAAACATCGACCTGATCGAGTCAGCCCTTGCGCTTCACAACTGACTTCTTCCACCGGTTTTCCTTGGTACGTCACCACTGCTTTTTCATATTTCCAAGGCACCGCCTTGCTGTCAATCATCGGCAGTTGGACCACAGGCTTTATGGTTACCCGTTCTCTACATACCCCTTTCAACATGACTGCCGGGGTGGGCAGGATCCCTGGTATTACCAACTTGCTTGGCTCGGGTTTGCTTGCTATGACGGATGGGCTTTTCCCCCATATCACTACCGGCTTGACGCCTTCTCCCTGCGACTGTACACTCGTTCCTCCACTGGCTAAGACTTCTTTCGGGGCGGCTTGGATCATCATCACTGTTTGTGAGGGTTTTCTTAATTCTCCTCCCTCACACACCAACTCAATCATGTGAGTTTCGTGGTGCGCTGGCAGTGGGTTTTGGTTGATGTTAGGAGCCTCCGGTGTCTGGACCTCGATCTTATTGGTGTCAATAAGATCCTGTATGGCATGCCTTAACTTCCAGCACTTCTCGGTATCGTGCCCGAGCATCCCTGAACAGTATTCACAACTGATTGAACGATCCAAATTCTGAGGCGGGGGATTTGGTTCCCGAGTATGGACAGGACTAACCAAACCCAATTGCCGCAGCTTGTGGAACACAGCGGTGTAGGTTTCTCCCAGTTCGGTGAAGGTTCTTTGCTTCCGCAACCTGTCATTCCTAGCATCTGGATTTCCCCGGAAACCTGCCCCTGAAGGGTTTCTATATGCCCTCGGTGGAGGGTAGGTGTTTTGTGGTGGTGCATATATGTTCTGGGGAGCCGGTGCGCGCCATTGTGGGCGAACCGGAGGCTGAGTGTATACCTGGGCTTGGTGTACGGAACAATGTGGTTCTCGAGGTGGATAGAAATTTTGTGGTGGGTTGTATGGGTAGTTTGACCTGTGAGGCCTGGGTTGGTTGTAATGCGGCCTGCCAGCCCGGGACCAACTGCCTGCCTCGATCGTGGCAACCTCTTCTTTCTTTCTTCTCAATGCACCTCCCGTGCCGCTTTGAATAGCCTGGGTTGTGGCCTTGAGTGCCGAATAGTTCAAGATCTTGTCCGACCTCAAACCTTCTTCTATCATGACCCCTATTTTGACCACCTCGTTGAAAGATTTTCCAACCGTTGTCACCAAGTGACCAAAGTAGGTTGGATCCAATGTCTGCAAAAAATAGTCCACCATCTCTCCCTCTCTCATGGGAGGATCGACTCTAGCTGCTTGTTCTCTCCAGCGGAACCCGAACTCGCGAAAACTTTCCCCGGGTTTCTTCCCAGTTCTCAATAACGTGAGACGGTCAGGGACTATCTCCAGATTGTATTGGAAATGACCTGCAAAAGCCTGCGCCAGGTCATCCCACGTGTACCACCTGCTGAAATCCTGCCTGGTATACCATTCCAGTGCAGATCCGCTCAGACTTTGGCCGAAATAAGCTATCAAAAGCTCATCCTTGCCTCCTGCCCCTCTCATTTTGCTACAGAATCCCCGCAAATGTGCCATGGGATCACCGTGCCCTTCATATAAATCAAACTTGGGCATCTTGAACCCAGCCGGGAGTTGGACATCCGGGAAAGGGCACAGATCTTTGTATGCCACGCTGACTTGATTGCCCAGCCCGTGTAAGTTCCTGAAGGATTGCTCCAGGCTTTTGAACTTTCTCAACACTTCATCCTGTTCAGGGGCCTTAACCAGCTTCTCAACCTCTGCCGGTACTTCCAACTGTGGATTGTAAGCCTGTGGTTCGGGTGCATGGAATGTAGGCTCAGGGGGATAGTATTGTGTATCATGAGCCTGAAACAATGGCTCACTGGTCGTTCTCTGCAAAGGGGCTGATGTAGGTCCCACAAAAATGGGAATATTGGGTGTTGGGAGAGGTTGATGGGGTGGTGGAGCTTGGGAATCATGAGGGCTTCTTTCCTGATGATAGAGGGGATTTGGGCGGCTTGTGGAAGGGCCAGAGTGAGGGTACTCCGGCATGTGTCCCAGTGTCTCAGGGCTCTTTTGTGTTTTGGCCAAGGCTAGCTGCATTGCATGCATCTCTAGTCCCATCCTTTCAATCTTTTCCATTGCCTCTTTTAGCAACTGGCTCATCGGCCTTTCTTCCTCATTACTATTCTCTGAAGTAGTCATGCTTGTTGCTACCGGTCCTTTGGATCTGGTTTGGTATGAATGTGTTGCCAGAATTCTTTAACAACTAACTGTCTGGTATCAGACAACAACAAACTTTGTTAGTGTTAGAGCTTAACAGATTTGATCATAACACATAGAGGATGCAATGCACCTAGGCAGTTAACCGTTTCTACATGCTTTGCTTCAAACCACATGCGTCATCCCGGTTTGTTCATTCGTCTCTTTTTAGAGTATTCTGCGAAACCCCGCGTTTTATTTTATTATGTACCTTATTCTCTTTCTTTATTAAAAGCGGTCGAATCTTATGGGGATTGCCTACGTATCACGTCCCCGCGTGAATCAGACCAGGCGTAGTTCTGCCTTAAAGCAAAGAAACACACAATTCTTGTGAAATCATTAAATTCATTCTCAAAATTTTGCTATTACAAATTACATCAAGCAAGGAATAGCAATAGTACAGACTCCACAGTTCTTAACCTGTTTTGACTAAAAGAAAGGAAAATAACATATGGAAAAACGACAGGACTCAACCAAAGATTAATTTTCCAACTTAGGGACCCGCGAGGCATCATTCGGCCTTTCCGCGGCCCTTGGTGTGAGGTCCCTCTGCAGGTTTTTCAACTCATTCATGATTCGGTGGACGCAACCCATGATGGAAACAAGGAGGGTCTTTCGAGGCTTTTGCTCGCATGCCAGGCATCTCATGTAGATGTAATGCCCAATCTCGTCGATCTTTCCCCGGATGTTGTCCCTTTCTGTGAACAAATGCCTTATCTGTTGGTTCTTCAATCCCAGTGTTTGCGCATTGTTGGCAAGCTGATCCTGGAACATCTCCATTTGCCTTTCCATTCTGGTCATTGCATCGTAATATTGCCTTCTGTCGGCTTGGGCATTTCGTGTTTGCTTGAGGATCCTTTCTCGAAGAGAGGCATTCGTTTCCCTTAATGTCCCGATGCTCAGTTCATACTCCCTTATGACTTGTTGCAGGCGCTGCCTCCGAGCCATCGCACCCTTTGCCCACTTGGTTCGCAATTTTGCTGTGCTGGCCCTGGCTTTTTCCAAATCTTCCTGGCATTCCGCAACCTGATCTTTTAACCCTGCTATCAATCTTTTATCTGCCCGGCTTCTTAGCTGGCTATTAGCCTCTTTTTTCATTCTCCGGATCTGAGCTTTGAGGATCTCGCCTTCTCTGATTAACTTGTTCTTTTCTCCCTTGTGGGCAGCAGACTGTAATTGGCACTCAAACTTCATATCCTGAACTTGTTGCTTCAGTTTGCCTGCTTTGACAAGATATTCCTGCTCTTTGGCCAACCAGCCCCACTGTTCTTGTGAAGATTTGGCAAATTCTTGCAGGTGAGGTCTTTTGGTCGGTCTTCCAGATGATGTCTCCCCTTTGTACCAGGCCTGATACCCGGGCGAAACTTCCCCTTTTGCCCGATTCATTACACAAGTATTTGCTTCTAAGTATTGACATTGGCTCCAAATTTGACGAACCCTTGCTTCAGGAAACTGGCCGTCGGGACTGATCTCGATTACCTGGATGCTCAGATCCTCGTCTTTCGGCACTATCTGATACCTCCCAAGTTGCCTTAAAACCCGATGCGGCGCGTATGGTTGAATACTTTTAAGTCCCATTAAGAGAAAATGGGGCCTGGCTGCTGGCATGTATATGACTTCGTCAATCGGTAGCCACCCTAGCGCCCACTGTATTTGACTGGCGTTGAGGGTATGGAAATATGAGGTCCATGCTATAACTCCTTCTGGTAGGTAGGTTTCATCAACTCTGGTATAGAACTCCTCTATGCAGGTCTTTCCAGCGGATCCATGGCTCAGAAACTGGGCTCGGTGACATAGGTGTTCGATCATCCACATTTGCAACAACAAATTGCAACCCTCGAAAAAGCTTCCTCCGGCTTTGCAAGAAGTGAGTGCCCGGAATATATCAGATACTATCATGGGCGCCAACGTACTATCACTCTGTGTGAGCAACGTACTGACGACCCCTGCTATCTTTATGTCAATATTCCCATCTTTTCTTGGGAATACTAGTAGTCCTAAGAAAGTTATCATGAAAGCAATTCGTCTATGTTCTTCCCACTTTTGGCGATTACCTTTGCTGCACAACTGGTTTTCTGGCTTGTCGAATCCTCCTATGTGACCATATCTTTGATATATGAAACTCATGCTGCAAAAACCTTTTGCCAAGTCAGGGTTATGAATTGTTCTGACTATCTTTAAGGAGTCCAGGAACCGGTGTATTGCTACAGCTCTTGGAGCAATCAGATATTTGTGCCTCAAAGGAGTCTCAGTGCTGCCGATATACCCTGCTATTTCTTCTAAAGTTGGGGTAAGTTCAAAATCTGAGAAACGGAAGACATTGTGCGCAGGATCCCAGTGGGGGACTAGTGCCCTTATGATATCTCCTCGTGGCCTGATATCCAACAAACTCGTGAGGCCTTTCAGATACTTCTTGATTTCGTCATGCCCCTCTTTGCCCAAATCATTCCACCAGAGCCGCAATTGGAGGGGAATTTTATTCATGATTGAAAAGGGTTCATTCGGAATCGTGCTCATTCTGCACATTTATTAATAAGATTTTAACAAACGACACTTATCCTGATAAAAACAAAAATATATGCGATTTTTTGTGAATTTTGAATTTTCGTATATATATATAAAAACTTTCTAAAGAAGTCAATAACGGAAAATATTTTGGATTTTTGTTTCGAAAACTGGGAGCCTGAAAGGACTTTTCTAGACCTTTAGCAAGACAAATACTTTTGCCACAAATAAAGATATATATACATTTTGAAGTAAAGCAAAACTTTTGAATTTTTCATATATATATATATATATATATATATACATATATTTGCAACAAATAATAAAAGTAAAGACAACACAAGACTCTTTTTTATTATTATTTTCATAAAAAAAACCAAAATAAGATCTCTTTTTTTTTAATTTTTATGACAAGACAAACTCTATATTTCTATTGATATTTTATTTTTTTGAAAAACAGAACAACGACTTTTTTTCAAAATTTTGGCAGAGTTTTGACAGTATTTGTTTTTTCTTTTTTTCAACAATAAACAATCAATTCCTAACCGTTATTTCCCTTTTTTTCACAATATTCCAAATATTCAAACACCGGTCAGCATGCGGTCATGAGACAAATAAATGTACGGAAAACAATAGGATGCATCAGAATGGTCTTTTCATATCAGGTTGCTAGTCCTAGACGGACCCAACCCCTGTGTTGAGTCCCCTAAGTCATATGCAACATGATGCAAATAAGCGTTCCTACTAGGGATCCGGCATGAAGTCACGTTATTCTATGTTCAAAACCTGGGTCGGTGTTCTAGACAGTGTACCCGAGCGGACAACTCGAGCTGAGGAAGGAGCTCCTTTCCGGGAACCAAAAGGCCAGCCGGCTTAGAAACTTTCCGAGCCTCTTTTATTTAGGGTATGACACTAACAGAATAGGGAGTCTCAACCAGTGAGCACATCCCCGGAGGTAAGAAGAGAAAGGTTTCGGCACAGTTTATATACAGTTCAAATAATATCAAAGCGGTAAAAGCAGCATTTAGCACATTAGGCTCAGAACATGTAATAATCAGATAATAAATAAAGCCAAATAATAACAATTATTCTAAGCTCGAATTCTTAACCCTGAACCAGTGGTTCTGGGTACCAATCCCCAGCAGAGTCGCCAGAGCTGTCACACCTCCTTTTTCCGCGCCCAGGGGCGCAAAGGGGGGGGGGAGTTTTTTCCAATTAAAGGACAATCGAAACGGGATTGGTTTAATTATTTCAGAGTCGCCACTTGGGAGATTTAGGGTGTCCCAAGTCACCAATTTTAATCCCGAATCGAGGAAAAGAATGACTCTATATTACAGTCTGCGTACCAGAAATCCGGATAAGGAATTCTGTTAACCCGGGAGAAGGTGTTAGGCATTCCCGAGTTCCGTGGTTCTAGCACGGTCGCTCAACTGTTATATTCGGCTTATTTATCTGATTTTTAATACAATTATGAACCTATGTGCCAATTTTATCTTTTATCCGCTTTTATCGTTCACTGTTATTTTTATAGGACTTGCAACGTCGTGAAAACATATCTCGAACCACGTTACATCAATGCACCCGTGGTTATTGATATATCTCGACTCGGTTGAGATTTGGATTTGGGTCACATAAATGTGCACCCGAATTAAGAAAAATAAATTATTTAAGACGCGCCTAAAGCAACTAACGTATGGTTGTTTTGGGGAGGGCCGTAAAATTCGCTAAATGACCTGTCCCGAATTCTAAGTGTTTTAATATATATACAGTTGGAGGGCCCCATAGCTGTGTACATTTTTTATTTTTGACGAGGCTCGTCTCGTTCTACTTTTAAAAGGAATTAGCGACGTCATGGATATGCCTCTCGGATCACGTCACAATCAATGTACCCGTGATTAGAAATACATTTCGAATCCGTCGAGATTTGGATTTGGGTCACATAAATGTGCACCCGAGTTTTTAAGAAGGTAAGGCTTATTAAAGCGCATCCTAAAGAGACTAACGTATTGTTATTTTAGGAGGGTTGTGAGATTTGCTAAACAACCCGTCCCGGAAACTAAATGCTTCAATAATATACATTTAACAAGGGCCCCGCATCTGCGCGTTTTGTTTATTTTCGTCGAGGCTCATCTCGTTCTTATCTTTTAAAGGATATCCTATAGCAACTACGTTTCTTGTCGTGTTTGTCTCTATCAATTAAAAACAGTAGATAGTCCTAATTAATTACATGCTTGCAAGTTGTTTGTAATGTAATTAGGAAATTCTTAAAAATCAGGACCGAAGCTGCGTGCACAGTCGGCCAAACGAATAATCATGGGCCCAAATCCAGCCCACGCGCGGTTGGCCAGACCTGGGCCACTGCTCGTTCGATGCGGGCCGGCCTGGTCTGTCTTCGACCTGGGCTCGACCCTTGTGAGGTTGAGGCCGTGAACTTGTTCTGGGTTCTATTGGCGTGGTTTATCAGTTATAAAGGGATCGCCTATTAAAGGGAAAGAAATTAACTAGTAGTGGATAGTTTTCATGCTTGGCCTACATTAAAGAATATACTACACAGTTAAACTAAGTCTAAGATACAACCTATTACATTGGGAATATTTTCACCTAACAACATACATATATAAACTAACATTCAGCTAATCTACATTGATATATACTGGGCATACAGGCTACTTCCATTATCAAAACAGGAATGAAAATTATTATACAGTACATGATATCTAATGTAACAATCTATGTATAAAAGTCACTCTTCAGGTCTTTTCTTTTGTATTCATGCTCAACTTTCCAATTACATTTGACAGAGTATTAGTCATGTACCTGGTATAGAGAAACAAAAGAAGAAGGAAATGATCAGCTGAGTGGTACGCAGCAAGCACAGCAGCAGCAGATAAATGGCACAACACAGCAACAACCAAACAGCCACAAAGATGAAGTTCACACGTTGGTCGAGCAACAGACTAATAATCCCAGGAAGACAGGATAGGAAACAAAACCAGTCGAGAAAGGAAACAGAATATTTTGTGCTATAGCCACAGAAGTTCAATAACCACCAAGGCTCAGCAAATAACCAGCACAGTTTCGACAATCAAGGAGACTAAAACTCAAACCAACAGCACACAGAAAGCTCAGTGTAGCAACAATCACAGCAGAAGAACACAGACTTCTCTTAATGGAACAAAGAACAATCCCAGTTAGGATAACCAACTTGGTTTCTTTGTGCAATTCTTGGACAGTGTTCAGTTACAGTATTTCTGGAAATTTCTTTCTGTTTTTTTTCAGTTTTCTTCAACTCACAAGACCTCTCTTCAAGACTAAAATTTCCAGCCTTTTCTCTCTTTTTCTGAAGACTAAAAGTCCAGCCCCCTTTAAGTTATCAAATGGCCTATTTATAAGCCAAATGACCAAGGGCAGCTAAGCTGCCTCTCTCCTACTTGCAGACTGCCCATACCCCTTAACTCCCCATGCCTAAAGGCATCTTTCTTGGAATCCTTAATCAGCCCCCATGCCCTGTCCTTATTACTCTAATCAAGGGTTATGGGTTTAGTTGAGTATTCAATTAATTCCCATACTCTTAGGTCTGGTCCCCCATTAGCATTAATTTAATCCCATTTTAATTACCACTTGACACATTCTGAAATTATCCCCTAATCAGACCCTGTCTTATGCCAAGATTACCCTTATACCTTGCATATTACTGTATTACCCTAACTCTTAATAGTTAGTATATAGACCTCTCTAATTTCAGCCAATACCTGACTACTAGCTAATTAAACTCAAACTGCTTTCAGGCTGATTTGTTAGATTTCTAAAGCTAATTGCCAATTCTCTGCCTAAGTGCAGGCAATGATTCAAACTTTAAGCAAACAAAGGTGTCAATTAAAGGGTACAAGTTGGCCATGCTGATACAAGTAACACCAACAAGAAACAGGCATAGTAATCAATACTGAAATGTAGATTCGTTTAGATGACTACACAAGCTATAACATCTTTCAAGTGAATTCAGTTGACGACACTTATTTAGATGACTATACAAGCTATAATACACAGCAAGCAACCAATAAAACCAACAACCAACTCATTATTAACTTAAAACGTACACACATGGACAGACGAGTCGCAGAACAAAACAAACCAGAACACGAACGACAGATAGATTTTAGGAGGACAAAAGAAAAAGGAAAAATACCTCAGAAAAATGAAACTAAGATCGATTCAAGTTCGAACTCGGGCCAGGTGATTTTGGGGTCTAATGGACTTTAACCGAAGTGTTCTCAACTGAGAACACTTTGGTAAAAGTCTGCTAGACCCTGATCCTACCACTGATTCGAACAAAACCCATAGATCTGAATCTTAGGGCTCCTGAGGTTCGATTTGGGAATCGTTCAATTCCAGTCAGATTCGAACGGAACCAAAGCCACTCAGGGGGTGAGGGAGGTCAGGAGGGGCTGTGGTGTGAGTTTGGGGTCAATCGGTGTAGATCTAGTTTTTGCTCGAATCTTCGTTTGAAGATTCGAGAAGCTACGGGTTGATTCGAGGTGAGCGGTTAACGGATTTGTGTTCAGGGTGGCTGGGTGCATCGGGGATGTTATTTTGGTGGTCATCGGAACTATAGTTACCGGGCTCACGGGGGAAAAACCTAGGCTGCTAGGGGTTTGAGAGGAAAGGGGTCCTAGGGAAGACGGTGAACAGTGGCTGAAGGGGGGGGGTGTGGCTTGGGGCGTGGGGTAAGGGGTCAGGTTTATATACGGGGAGGGTGACTGAATCTTGGCCGTTGGATTGATCACAATTGATGGTCAGGATTGGGGAGGCTTATCAATACGGCGCCGTTTTGGTTAAGTAGGGGGTCGGTTAAAATGGGAGTGGGTCGGGTCATGAGGGCTAATAAGGGCCATCAGATCGTTGGAAATGAACGGCTCAGATTAATCATCCCTGAAACGACGTAGTTTTGGTGTTGAACTACGTCGTTTTGATGGTCTGGGGAATGGGTCGCTTGGGCTGCTGATTTGGGCCGCTTTTGGGCTTAGAATATTCAAAACAAATAGGCCCAAGTCCGGTTAATCTTGCACTCTTTTCTTTTTGTTCCTTTTCCTAATTTTAAAATTAAATAAATAGAAATAATAAAACAATGACATTAAAACAATCATTAATTTAAACCTTTAACACAGTTATCACTCACATATTGAAATATTCAAGTAGTTTTAAATCACCACCTAGATGCATTTCATATTTTTTGTGGATTTTCTTTTAACGACCAAATTATGATTTTAATTACCCTGACATACATGCTTTGTATTTTGATTGGTAAGACTAAATGCAAAATGGACAGACCCGCAAATGATTAACAACACATGTCACGGAAAACTCGAAACATTGTATAGCGCAGTCATTTGTCACTATTTTTTATTTTCTTTTTGGAGCGATTGCTGGTAAAGCAAAAATCACGTGCTTACACCGGGAACCTATCGTATGGCTACGGTATGAGTTATGGTAGTTGAAGGAGCAGCTTTAGGCTTCCTTGGTAAGGAGTTCATTGGCAGGCCAATGTGGATGCGTGTTCTAGCATGAGTCGGCTTAGTTGGCCTCGAATTGTATTGTTGAGGGATAGGTTGATTCGACCGTTATTGAGCTTATTAGTGATCTGGGGAGATCTATGAGTTGCCTTTCTATGTTACGAGACATAATGATTTATTAGTTATGGGCACATATGGTGCGGTTCTAATGGGGTTCATAGTGGAAGTCGAGCGGGAAGAGTAATCGGGTGTTGCTCGGTAAATGGTGTATCGCTTATGTCCTATCGGGTTTGGGTGGTATATGTTACTTGTTTCACCATTGGTATAATGATTTGCTTTGGTTGCAGACGTCAAATTGTGCGTGGTTGTCGATTTCGAGCATAGTGACTTAAGGTGGTTCCATGTGGAGCAATGTTTAAATAAGGTCGCGCATTGCAGTGAATATATGTGGAGGTATGACCTTGCAGGTTAGATTCGTATGTTCTGTTCTTATGATGTGAGACGGGTTCTCAGTCTTGTGTTGTGATGGTACTAGTGAACTTGAGGTTCAGCTCTTTCATTGAGTCATTTTCATAATTCGAGTATGTTCGGATTGTTGCGTATTGATGCGTGTATTGTGCAAGTTGTGGCTTAGGTCTGTATAGATGTGTCATGTCACCAGAGTAATGTGTTGGATTAGAGGAGATCATTGGGGATCATTAATAAATACAAACGGATTCGATTTCAGCATGTTTGATGGGTAAACATCGAG
The DNA here is from genome assembly GCF_000393655.2 of Nicotiana sylvestris. Classification (NCBI taxonomy): domain Eukaryota; kingdom Viridiplantae; phylum Streptophyta; class Magnoliopsida; order Solanales; family Solanaceae; genus Nicotiana; species Nicotiana sylvestris. The sequence continues at coordinate 124,984,037 of NC_091057.1, read as the reverse complement.
GTTCGGTTAAAAAAGAAATTGCTATGGTAATTACCAGAGGAGAAATGGCTTCATGAATGGTTGATCTGAGAAATGGTTATGGGTTATTGTGTGTTTCATTTATCGTTGGCAGTATATGAAAGTGTTGGAATGAGATTTTAGCTGATAAGAGGTTTTCTATCGGTATTTGGTTGTTATGGGCAGCTGCTGTGAATAGAAGTTATTGCTGTGAGCGTTAGAGTTATATGGTATATCATGGGATTTCTCCCGAGGTTGCAGGCATGGGTTACTACAGCTAGTTCGGGTCTATTCAAAGTATAGGTGTGAGGTTTTGATCGTATTGATGGTTTCAGAAGTGAAAATGTGGTTCTATGGTTTATGGGCTAGATTGGATTGTGTAATTTTAGTTAAACGGTGTTATCAGACCTATATGAGATAGGGTGACATGGGATCACCCCCGGCTATATGCATGGTAAGGTTATTCAGTGATTGGTGGGCTTTTAGAACATCTCTAGGTATGTTCGAGGACGAACGTGTGTTTAAGTGGGGGAGGATGTAACGACCCGACAGGTCATTTTGAACTTTTGCACTTAGATCGCCAGTTCCCGGGCATGACTTGCCCCGTGTAACGTATTATGACTGATGTAGATTGTTGGTTTTGGTTTTCAAGAAATATCAGAATGAATTTGAAGGAACAGTCTCAGTTGAAAGCTTTGAATTTAAAAGGTTTGACTAAGAGTTGACTTATCTGTATATGAGCTCGAATCAGAAATTTTATGATTTATGACTTAGGAGCGCGATCGGAATGCATTTTGGAAGTCCGTGGAAGGATTTGGCTTGAATTGGCAAAGTTAATATTTTGGCGAATTCCGGTTGATAGGTGAGATTTTGATCCGAGGGTCGGAATGGAATTCCGATAGTTTCTGTAGCTTCGTTATGTCATTTGTGATGTGTGTACAAAATTTCAGGTCATTTGGACGTCGTTTGGTCGACTTTTTGATCGAATTCGGATTTCAGAAGTTTTGGAATTCTTAGGCTTGAATCCGAGGATGATTTGATGTTTTGATGTTGTTTTGAGCATTCTGAAGGTTATGGGGTATGTTGGCATGTTTGGTCGGGGTCCCATGAGGCTCAGATATGTTTTTGAAGAGTTTTTGGAAGATTTTGTCGTTTTGAGCATAAGCATGTAATGATCCAAAGGTCCATTTTTAGTTCTAGAGATCGAAATTTGATTTCGAGACTTCCAGAATTTTGATAATGAATTATAGGACTGATCTTGAAAGTTTGGTCTAATTTCATCAAGTCGTGATTGGGTTTTTGACACGAAACATGAGTTAATTGTTTAACGAGCGAAATGGGTATGAACTGAAAAAATGAGCTCCGAATTGAGTTTCGACTGAAGGGCTATGTTTGTATTATTATTTGTGACTCATAAGAACAAGAATCATTGAATTTCGAGTTCGTATGATGGAGTTAGAGCCTTTTTAGTGAAAAGAAAAGCTGCTGCAATTTTCAGGCAGTTTCTGCATTTTTCGCACGTGTGAACAATAACCGCACCTGCGTGAACAATATCCATGTACAGTACCATGTATAGTAAACATGAACAGTATCCGTGTATAGTACCCACGAACAGTAAACTGTGTGAACAGTACCACGGAAATTCTGGACAGAATGTTGAGTTCTGAAAATGGGACTCCGTCCCATTTTCCATTTTTACCAAATTGGAGCTCGGGGAGAGGCGATTTTTGGGAGATTTTCATAGAAAACAACGGGGTAAGTGTTCTTAACTTAATTTTGGTTATATTACCCGAATCTATTACTAGTTTTGACATTTAATTGGTGATTTTAGTTGGGAAAATCTTGAAAACCCTTTTGGTTTAATTTGAAGATTTGAGGGTCGAGTTGATGTCGGATTTTAGTAAAATTGGTATGGTTGGACTCGTGGTTGGATGAGGTTTCATATTCCGTAATTTTTGTCGGGTTCCGAGATGTGGGTCCCACGGGCGAATTTTGAGTGCAATTTTGGATTTTTAATTGAAAATGTAGAATTTCATATGGAATTAATTCCTATAATTTTTATTAACTGAATCGAATTATTGTGCCTAGATTCGAGGCATTCGGAGGTCGATTTGAGAGACAAAGGCATCGCGAGCTAGAGGATTAGCCGGTTCGAGGTGAGTAATGATTGTAAATGATGTCTTGAGGGTTTGAAACCATGGATTTGCACATCGTAGTGCTATATTGAGGTGAGACACGTGCTGGATGATGAGAGCGAGTCTTTTACTACCGGGGATTGTGACTTGGTCCATCCCGATTGATGATTTTACCGCATATTTGATTGAAACTTATTTGTTATCATCATGATTTGGGTTGATTGCCATACTTGGGCTTCATGCCAATTATATAAATCCTTTGGGAATTTTTTTCACTATTTCCTCACTGTTTTAACTTATATTTAAACTCAGTCCTGTTGATAATTATTGTTTTACAAACTCAACCGCTTTTATGCAGAATTGAAAACTCAAATGATATTTCTAAATGGTATTTTGAGTTGAGAGCTACTGTTTTACAAATGCCCAAGGGGCTTATGATGATTTCCGAACTGAGTGAGGTCGAGGTCCATATGTGAGGATATGCTAAGTGATATGAGGCCGAGGGCCTGAGATACTATTTATGCCACGAGATGGCTTGAGTGATGTGAGGCCGAGGGCCTGAGATACTATTTATGCCACGAGGTGGCTTGAGTAATGTAAGGCCGAGTTGTGACAACCCGGCCAGTCGTCTCATGAGTTACCGCTCCATTTCCCCCATTTCAGCTTCTTTACGCTTTGTTATCCATGTTTTATGTGATCGAGTTTATTAGTTCGAGTTCGGAGAGGATTTGGTAAGAAATGAGACACTTAGTCTCTTTTAAGAAGGCTTAAGTTGGAAAAGTTAACCGGATGTTGACTTATGTTTTAGAAGGCTCGGAAGTGAGTTCCGATGGTTCGGTTAGCTTCGGGATGTGATTTGTGACTTAGGAGCGCGATCGGAATGGGTTTTGGAGTTGTAGAGAAGATTTAGGCTTGAATTGGCGAAATTAATATTTTGGCAAATTCCGGTTGATAGGCGAGATTTTGATATAGGGGTCGGAATGGAATTCCGAGAGTTGCAATAGCTTCATTGTGTCATTTGGGATGTGTGTACAAAATTTCAGGTCATTCGGACGAGATTTGATAGACCTTTTGATCGAAAGAATAATTTAAGAGTTCTTGGAGTTCTTAGGCCTGAATCCTATGTTAAATTGGTGATTTGATGTTGTTGTGAGCATTCCGAAGTTTTGAGCAATTTTGAACGATGTCATGAGATGTGTTGGTACAACTGGTTTGAAGTTCCAGGAGTTTCGGGTAGGTTTCGGGATGTTTTAGTGCAAAAATCATAGATGTAGCAGGTCTACAGGGGTTGCAAGCCCCAGAACTCACCCATGCGGTCCGCACATAAATGAGTGCGCCCACGGTGAGTGCTGTGCGGCCCGCACAAAAGCGGGCATGGCCGCGGTAGGCGTCGCACGGACCGCACAAAATGGTGTGCGGCTGCGGTGAAGAACATTTCGCTGGTCCTACTTCGGAAGCTCATATCTTTTGATCCATAAGGAATTTTGAGGTGATTAAAAAACGAAAGTTGTAGACCTTCGTGTCTAGTTTCCTAAAAGGTAATTATATTGTAATTTGGACATACGTAGAAAACGTTATGGCCAAAATACTAAAGCTTGTCACTGCAAAGGGAGGCCTGTGCGGCCGCACGTTGCCTTTGCGCGGACCGCACTGGCTTGCGCGGACCGCATGAGTTTTGGTGCGGCCCGCGGTAGCTGATACCTGAGGGGTACCTATAAATACGAGGTTTTGGGTTTTATTTAATATTTTGACCTAGAGAGCTCGGATTTTGGGGATTTTTTGAAGGTTTTTCAAGAAATTCATCGGGGTAAGTGATTTTAACTCAGATTTGGCTAGAATACATGAATCTATCACTGAATTCATCATTTAATTCGTCATTTGAGATGGAATTTGGGAAGAAAATTGTGAAACCTTCAAAAAATGTAAAATGATGATTTGAAGGACCAAATGGTATCGGAATTGGATAATTTTGGTATGGTTAGACTCGTGAGGTTATGAGGATTCTGAAAATGTAAATTTTACCTGATTCCGAGATGTGGGTCCGGGGCTCGGGTTTTGTGAATTTCGAGATTTTTGATATTTTTCGAATGTTTTCGCTTGGGCTTTGTTCCCTTAGCCTATTGTGATGTATTCGTTCAGATTTTGGATAGATTCGACGCGCGTGGAGGCCAATTCGAGGGGCAAAGGCATCGCGAGCTGGAGAATTAGCCAGTTCGAGGTGAGTAATGGTTGTAAATGATGTCCTGAGGTTTTGATCCCCGGATTGCACATCGTAGTGCTATATTGAGGCAAGATACGCGCTAGATGATGAGCGTGGGGTCTTTCACTACTGGGGATTGTGACTTGGTTCATCCCGATTGATGACTTTACTGAATATTTGACTGAAATTCATTTGTTATCATCATGATTTGGGCTGATTGCCATATTTGGGATTCGTGCCAACTATTTGAACCCTCCGGGGATTTTTATCACTATTTCCTTACTACTTGACTTATTATTTGAACTCAGTCCTGTTGATATCTACTGTTTTACAAACTCAGCCACTTTTACTCAGATTTAAAACTTAAATGATATTTCTATATCATGTTTAGGGCTGAGAACTACTGTTTTACTAATGCCCAAGGGGCTTATGATGATTTCTGGACTGAGTAAGGCCGAGGGCCATATGTGAGGATATGCTGAGTGATATGAGGCCGAGGGCCTGAGATACTATTTATGCCATGCGGTGGCTTAAGTGATGTGAGGATATGCTAAATGATGATGCCACGAGGTGGCTTGATATAGCGCTTGGGCCGTAAGGGGCCCCTCCAAGGTCTGCACACCCACATTGAGCGCGGGTACCCATGTGATTTGAAACAGTGGTAACAATGACACTGTATGATGCAATTTGGTCAGGTAACAATGGCTGACCATTATGCTGAGTGATTGTGAGGTAGCCCGAGGTGCTGATATTGTACTGAGAGTGAGCCCGAGGGGCTGATACTATACTGAGAGTGAGCCCGAGGGGCTGATACTGTACTGAGAGTGAGCCCGAGGGGCTGATACTATACTGAGCGATTGATATTGTGCCCGAAGGGCGGATTTCTACTTGTTAATTACCTGTTAAATTACCTGCTTTACTTGTTTTAAAAAGGAATATCATTTGATTTCTTCACTGATTTTACTGCTTGATATGGAATTGCTTTGTGCCTTTACGTGTTTTCATACTTTCAACCATTATTTGCAATTATTACTCACTAAGTCGGAGTACTCACATTACTCCTTGCACCGTGTGTGCAGATTCAGCTATAGTAGAGTCCGCACCTGAGCGCTGATTCCTTCCAGGCTAGGCAGTGATTTGGAGTTACGAGGTAACTGTTGACGTCCGCAGCCCCTTGTTTCTCCTATCCTCTATCATTTATGTTTTCTTCAGACTGTTATATCGGATTCCGTACTTTGTTGACCTATAGCAGATTCTGTAGTAGCTCATGACTTGTGACACCCCGGTTTGGGCTGTATCGGGATGGTTCCTGCTGTTATTATTGTTAAATTCTGAAATTTATGAATATTATATTATATGTTACTATTGTTGATGATGATTAACTGTTTAAAAGAGGTGTTCCGTTTTGGTCTGGCTGGCCTTGTCTTCACGAGAGGTGTCATCACGACCGGGTTCGGGGATTGGGTCGTGACAAATTGGTATCAGAGCCTAGGTTACTTAGGTCTCAAGAGTCCTGAGCAGGTTTAGTAGAGTCTTGTGGATCGGTACAAAGACGTCTGTATTTATCCTCGAGAGGCTGCAGAACCTTTAGGAAAAACTTCATATCCTTGACACTCTTGTCGTGCGAACTTGTTGATCCGAGTACTAAACTTCCGTTATTCTATTCTCTCGCAGATGGTGAGGACTCGCGCTACCAGGCGAGGTGGACGACCACCAGTGCCACACACTGAGGCCACCAGAGGCCATGGACGCGGTCGTGGACGTGGAAGAGGCAGAGCAGCGAAGGCAACACCTGTTGATGCACCAGCTGCCCCGGCTCCGAATTAGGCTCCCACTATGGATGCTCCAGCAGCACCAGTTCAGGCACCAGTTGTGCCTATCGTGGTTCCGGGTCTTTAGGAGGCCTTGGCACAGATCTTATCAGTTTGCACTGGCCTGGCTCAGGCAGTTTCAGCCACTACAGCAGCAACTACTTCACAGGCCGGGGGAGGCAATCAAACCCTCGCTGCTCGCACACCTGAGCAAGTAGTGCAGGGACTACAGACACCGGGGGCACCTCCAGCTCAGCCGGTTGCATCAGCTCAGGAGTTTATTATGCCAGTTATGCTGGATGATGAGCAGCGTCGTCTTGAGAGGTTTGGTAGACTCCAGCCTTCATCATTCAGTGGTTCCAGGGGCGAGTATGCCCAGGGTTTTCTTGATAAGTGTCAGCGGATGCTCCGTACACTAGGGATTCTTGAGACTAGTGGTGTGGCATTTACCACCTTTCAGTTTACTGGGGATGCCTTCACATAGTGGGAGGCGTATGAGAGGCGTAGGCCGGTTGGAGCAGTGCCCCTTACTTGGCAGTGGTTCTCCACTCTCTTCTTGGAGAAGTATGTGACGCAGTCCCGCAGAGAGGAGCTACGTAGATAGTTTGAGTGGTTGCGACAGGGGGATATGACTGTGTCACAGTATGAGTCGAGGTTTTTTGAGTTGGCTCGTCATGCCATTTGGATGGTTCCGACAGATCGTGAGAGGATCAAGAGATTTGTTGATGGCCTTAACTATCACCTCCGTATTCTTATGACCCGAGAGAGGGTGTTGGGTGCTACGCTCGAGGAGGTGGTCGATATCGCTCGCGAGATTGAGACGGTTCACCGTCAGGATCGAGAGGAGAGGGAGGCCAAGAAGCCTCGAGGATCTGGCAGTTATAGCGGTGCTTCTTCGAGGGGCCAGTTTCAGCATGGTAGAGGTCATTCTTTCAGGCATACTCAGTCAGCCCGCCCAGAGTATCGCGGGGCATCTTCGGGTCATGGTCATCATGGATCTCAGCGGGGCTAGTCATCACTTAGTACCCTTCCAGTCCAGAGTTCATCTCGTGCCCCATCAGCTCAGGGTTCTTTTATACTGAGTGCATCAGCTGGTCACTCCGGTGTGAGGGGTTCCCTTCAGTCCCCTGCTCTATCACCTGGGAGTTGTTATGAGTGTAGAGAGTTTGGGCATATGTGGAGGCAGTGCCCTCGTCGTATGGATAGTTCATCTCAACAGAGGGGTCAACCCTCGACTACTACTACAGTTACCTCACCACCCGCCCAGCCAGCTAGGGGTGGAGGTCATGCAGCTAGGGGTCGCCCCAGAGGGGGAGGTCGATCAGGGGGCGGTCAAGCCCGTTTTTATGCACTTCCTGGCAGGCCAGATGCTATTGCTTCAGATGCTGTCATTACAGGTATTGTTTCAGTCTTCCACATAGATGTCTCTGTATTATTTGAACCCGATTCCACCTTTTCTTATGTGTCATCATACTTTGCTCGTTATTTGGGTACGCCTCGTGAGTTTCTTGCTTTACCTATTCATGTATCTACCCTAGTGGGCAATATTGTTGTTGTAGACCGTGTACCGGTCATGTATGGTGACTATTGGGGGTTTGGAGACCCGAGTGGATCTATTGTTATTTTGAGCATGGTGGATTTTGATGTCATTTTGGGCATGGATTTGCTATCTCCGTGTCGTGCTATTCTAGACTGTCATGCTAAGACAGTCACTTTGGCTATGCCGGGTGTACTGCGGATCGAGTGGCATGGTGTAACTGATTATATCTCTAGTAAAGTGATCTCTTTCTTGAAGACCCAACGTCTGGTTGGGAAGGGTTGCCTTTCATATCTAGCATTTGTAAGGGATGTTGGAATTGAGACTCCTAGTATTGATTCTGTACCAGTTGTGAGGGATTTTCCCGATGTTTTTCCTACAGACCTGCCGGGCATGCCACCGGACAGGGATATTGATTTTGGTATTGACCTGGTGCCGGGCACTCAGCCCATTTCTATTCCGCCATATCGTATGACACCAGCAGAGTTGAAGGAATTGAAAGAACGGCTTCAGGAACTCCTAGATAAGGGGTTCATTCAGCCTAGTGTGTCCCATTGGGGTGCACCGGTTTTGTTTGTGAAGAAGAAGGATGGCACGATGAGAATATGCATTGATTATAGGCAATTGAACAAAGTAATTATCAAGAACAAGTATTCTTTGCCTCGCATTGATGATTTATTTGATCAGCTTCAGGGAGCGAGGGTGTTCTCCAAGATTGATCTCCATTCGGGTTATCACCAGTTGAAGATCAGGGATTCAGATAGTCTTAAGACTGCTTTTAGGACCAGATATGGTCATTATGAGTTTCTTGTTATGTCCTTCGGGCTAACCAATGCCCCAGCAGCATTCATGCATTTGATGAACAGTGTATTTCAACCTTATCTGGATTCGTTCATTATTGTATTCATTGATGATATTTTGGTATACTCGCTTAGTCAGGAGGAGCACGCGGAGCATTTGAGAGTTGTGTTGCAGAGACTGAGGGAGGAGAAGCTTTATGCAAAATTCTCCAAGTGTAAGTTTTGGCTCAGTTCAGTGGCTTTCTTGGGGCACGTGGTCTCCAGCAAGGGTATACAGGTTGATCCGGAGAAGATAGAGGCGGTTCAGAGTTGGCCCAGACCGTCCTCAGCCATAGAGATTCGTAGCTTTCTTGGGTTAGCAAGCTATTATCGCCGGTTTGTTCAGGGATTTTCATCCATTGCATCGCCCTTGACCAAGTTGACTCAGAAAGGTGCTCCATTCGTATGGTCAGACGAGTGTGAGGAGAGCTTTTAGAAGCTCAAGATAGCCTTGACCACAGTTCCAGTGTTGGTCTTGCCATCAGCTTCAGGTTCATATACTATGTATTGTGATGCTTCAAGAGTTGGGATTGGTTGTGTGTTGATGTAGGAGGGTAGAGTTATTGCTTATGCTTCTCGGCAGTTGAAGCCCCATGAGAAGAACTACCCCGTTCATGATTTGGAGTTGGTTGTCATAGTTCATGCATTAAAGATTTGGAGACATTACTTGTATGGCATATCTTGTGAGGTGTTCACTGATCATCACACTCTTCAGCATTTGTTCAAGCAAAAGGATCTTAATTTGAGGCAGTGGAGATGGTTGGAGTTGCTTAAGGATTATTATATCACTATATTGTACCATCCGGGAAAGGCCAATGTGGTGGCCGATGCTTTGAGCCGAAAGGTAGTGAGTATGGGGAGTTTGGCATATATTCCAGTTGGGGAGAGACCTCTTGCAGTTGATGTTCAGGCCTTGGCCAATCGGTTCGTGAGGTTGGATATTTCGGAGCCCAGTCGGGTGTTGGCTTGTGTGGTTTCTCGGTCTTCTTTATATGATCACATCAGAGAGCACCAGTATGATGATCCGCATTTGCTTGTCCTTAGGGATAGAGTCCAGCATGATGATGCCAGAGATGTGACCATTGGTGATGATGGTGTGTTGAGGATGCAGGGCCGGATTTGTGTGCCCAATGTGGATGGGCTTAGAGAGCTGATTCTGGAGGAAGCCCATAGCTTGCGGTATTCCATTCATCCGGGTGCCGCGAAGATGTATCAGGATTTGAGGTAGCACTATTGGTGGAGAAGAATGAAGAAAGATATTGTGGGATTTGTAGCTCGGTGTCTCAACTGTCAGCAGGTGACGTATGAGCATCAGAGACCAGGTGGCTTGTTTCAGCAGATGGTTATTCCCGAGTGGAAGTGGGAGAGAATCACTATGGACTTTGCGGTTGGACTTCCTCGGACTTTGAAGAAGTTCGATGCTATTTGGGTGATTGTGGATCGGCTGACCAAGTCTGCGCACTTCATTCATGTGTATACTACCTATTCTTCAGAGCGGTTGGTAGGGATTTATATCCGAGAGATTGTTTGGTTGCATGGCATTCCTGTTTCCATCATCTCAGATAGAGGTACCCAGTTTACTTCGTAGTTTTGGAGAGTCGTGCAGAGAGAGTTGGGTACTCAGGTAGAGTTGAGCACAATGTTTCGTCCTCAGACGGACGGACAGTCCGAGCGTACTATTCAAATATTGGAGGACATGTTGCGTGCTTGTGTTATTGACTTTGGAGGTTCATGGGATAAGTTTCTACCATTTGCAGAGTTTGCTTACAACAATAGCTACCAGTCGAGTATTCAGATGACTCCATATGAGGCTTTGTACGGGAGGTAGTGTAGATCTCCAGTTGGTTGGTTTGAGCCCGGCGAGGCTAGACTATTGGGGACAGATTTGGTTCAGGATGCCTTAGAGAAGGTGAAGGTGATTCAGGAGAGGTATCGTACATCGCAGTCACGTCAGAAGAGTTATGCAGACCGGAAGGTTCGAGATGTGTCCTACATGGTCGTTGAGAAGGTCTTGCTGAAGGTTTCGCCCATGAAGGGTGTTATGAGATTTGGGAAGAAAGGCAAGTTGAGTCCTCAGTTCATTGGGCCTTTTGAGGTGCTTCGGAGGATTGGAGAGGTGGCTTATGAGCTTGCTTTGCCACCCAGCCTGTCGAGTGTGCATCCGGTATTTCATGTCTCTATGCTCCGGAAGTATAATGGGGATCTGTCTCATGTTTTGGACTACAACACGGTTCGGTTGGATGATGATTTGACCTTTGATGTGGAGCCAGTAGCTATTTTGGGTCGCCAGGTTCGGAAGTTGAGGTCAAAGGATATAGCTTCAGTGAAGGTGCAGTGGAGAGGTCGGCCTATGGAGGAGGCTACCTGGGAGACCGAGCGGGAGATACGGAGCAGATATCCTCATCTGTTTGAGGCTTCAGGTATGTTTCTTGACTCGTTCGAGGACGAATGTTTGTTTAAGTTGGGGAGGATGTGACGACCCGGCCAGTCGTCTCATGAGTTACCGCTCCATTTCCCCCATTTTAGCTTCTTTATGCTTCGTTATCCGTGTTTTATGTGATCGAGTTTATTAGTTCGAGTTCGGAGAGAATTTGGTAAGAAATGAGACACTTAGTCTCTTTTAAGAAGGCTTAAGTTGGAAAAGTCAACCGGATGTTGACTTATGTATTAGAAGGCTCGGAAGTGAGTTCCGATGGTTCGGTTAGCTTCGGGAGGTTATTTGTGACTTAGGAGCGCGATCGGAATGTGTTTTGGAGTTGTAGAGAAGATTTAGGCTTGAATTGGCGAAATTGATATTTTGGCAAATTCCGGTTGATAGGCGAGATTTTGATATAGGGGTCGGAATGGAATTCCGAGAGTTGCAGTAGCTTCATTGTGTCATTTGGGATGTGTGTGCAAAATTTCAGGTCATTCGGACGAGATTTGATAGACCTTTTGATCGAAAGCATAATTTAAGAGTTCTTGGAGTTCTTAGGCCTGAATCCTATGTTAAATTGGTGATTTGATGTTGTTGTGAGCATTCCGAAGTTTTGAGCAAGTTTGAACGATGTCATGAGATGTGTTGGTACAACTGGTTTGAAGTTCCAGGAGTTTCGGGTAGGTTCCGGGATGTTTTAGTGCAAAAATCATAGCTGTAGCAGGTCTACAGGGGTTGCAGACCCCAGAACTCACCCATGCGGTCCGCACATAAATGAGTGCGCCCACGGTGAGTGCTGTGCGGCCCGCACAAAAGCGGGCGCAGCCGTGGTAGGTGTCACGCGGACCGCACAAAATGGTGTGCGGCCGCGGTGAAGAACATTCCGCTGGTCCTACTTCGGAAGCTCATATCTTTTGATCCACAAGGAATTTTGTGGTGATTCAAAAATGAAGGTTGTAGACCTTGTGTCTAGTTTCCAGAAAGGTAAAGATATTGCAATTTGAACACATGTAGCAAATGTTATGGCCAAAATACTAAAGCCTGTCACTGCAGAGGGAGGCCTATGCGGCCGCACGTTGCCTTTGCGCGGATCGCACTGGCTTGCGCGGGCCGCGTGAGTTTTGGTGCAGCCCGCAGTAGCTGATACCTGAGGGGTACCTATAAATACGAGGTTTTGGATTTTATTTAATATTTTGACCTAGAGAGCTCGGATTTTGGCGATTTTTCGAAGATTTTTCAAGATATTCATCGGGGTAAGTGATTTTAACTTAGATTTGGCTAGAATACATGAATCTATCACTGAATTCATCATTTAATTCGTGATTTGAGATGGAATTTGGGAAGAAAATTGTGAAACCTTTCAAAAATGTAAAATGATGATTTGAAGGACCAAATGGTATCAGAATTGGATAATTTTGGTATGGTTAGACTCGTGAGGGTATGAGGATTCTGAAAATGTAAATTTTACCCGATTCCGAGACGTGGGCCTGGGGCTTGAGTTTTGCTAATTTCGAGATTTTTGATATTTTCCCAATGTTTTCACTTGGGCTTTGTTCCCTTAGCATATTGTGACGTATTTGTTCTGTTTGGATAGATTCGACGTGTGTGGAGGCCAATTCAAGGGGCAAAGGCGTCGCGAGCTGGAGAATTAGCTAGTTCGAGGTGAGTAATGGTTGTAAATGATGTCCTGAGGGTTTGAAACCCCGGATTGCACATCGTAGTGCTATATTGAGGCAAGATACGCGCTGGATGATGAGCGTGGGGTCTTTCACTACTGGAGATTGTGACTTGGTTCATCCTGATTGATGACTTTACTGAATATTTGACTGAAATTCATTTTTTATCATCATGATTTGGGCTGATTGCCATATTTGGGCTTCGTGCCAACTATTTGAACCCTTCGGGGACTTTTATCACTGTTTCCTTACTGCTTAACTTATTATTTGAACTCAGTCCTTTTGATATCTACTGTTTTACAAACTCAACCACTTTTACTCAGATTTGAAACTTAAATGATATTTCTACATCATGTTTTGGGTTGAGAACTAATGTTTTACTAATGCCCAAGGGGCTTATGATGATTTCTGGACTGAGTGAGGCCGAGGGCCATATGTGAGGATATGCTGAGTGATATGAGGCCGAGGGCCTGAGATACTATTTATTCCATGTGGTGGCTTGAGTGATGTGAGGATATGCTGAGTGATGATGCCACGAGGTGGCTTGATATAGCGCTTGGGCCGTAAGGGGCCCCTCCGGAGTCTGCACACCCACAGTGAGCGCGGGTACCCATGTGATTTGAAACAGTGGTAACAATGACACTGTATGATGCAATTTGGTCAGGTAACAATGGCTGACCATTATGCTGAGTGATTGTGAGGTAGCCCGAGGGGCTGATACTATGCTGAGCGATTGATACTGTGCCCGAGGGGCGGATTTCTACTTGTTAATTACTTGTTAAATTACCTGCTTTACTTGTTTTAAAAAGGAATATCATTTGATTTCTTCACTGATTTTACTGCTTGATATGGAATTTCTTTGTGCCTTTACGTGTTTTCATACTTTCAGCCATTATTTGCAATTATTACTCACTGAGTCAGAGTACTCACATTACTCCCTAAACCGTGTGTGCAAATTCAGGTATAGCAGAGTCCGCACCTGAGCGCTGATTCCTTCCAGGCTAGGCAGTGATTTGGAGTTACGAGGTAGATGTTGATGTCCGCAGCCCCTTGTTTCTCATATCCTCTATCATTTATGTTTTCTTCAGACTGTTGTATCGGATTCCGTACTTTGTTGACCTATAGCAGATTCTGTAGTAGCTCATGACTTGTGACACCCCGGTTTGGGCTATGTCAGCATGGTTCCTGCTATTATTATCGTTAAATTCCGCAATTTATGAATATTATATTATATTCTACTATTGTTGATGATGATTAACTGTTTAAAAGGGGTGTTCCGTTTTGGTCTGGCTGGCCTTGTCTTCACGAGAGGTGCCATCACGACCGGGTTCGGGGATTGGGTCGTGACACAAGTGATATAAGGCCGAGGGCCTGAGATACTATTTATGCCACGAGGTGGATTGAGTGATGTAAGGCCGAGTGATATGAGGCCGAGGGCCTGAGATACTTTATATGCCACATAGTGGCTTGAGTGATATGAGGATATGTTGAGTGATGATGCCATGATATGGCTTGATATAGCGCTTAGGCCGTAAGGGGCCCCTTCGGAGTCTACACACCCATAGTGAACGCGGGTACCCATTGTTTTGAGTGATTGATACTATGCCCGAGGGGCTGATATGAGTGATTGTGAGGTATCCCGAGGGGCTGATACTATTCTGAGAGTGAGCCTGAGGGGCTGTTACTGATCTGATATTGAGCTCGAGGGGCTGTTACTGTTCTGATATTGAACCCGAGGGGCTGGCACTATTCTGATATTGAGCCCGAGGGGCTGGTTCTGTTGATATTATGCCCGAGGGGCAGTTTGTTGTACATGTTTTGCCCGAGGGCTGTTTACATTTCTATCATTTTTGTTACTCACTTGTAAACTACTTGCTTTACTTGTTGAAAAAAAGGGATTTTCACTTGATTTCTCATTGCTTTACTGTTTAAAGTGATTTTACTGCTTCAGTATGGAATACGTTGTGTTTTTACATGATTTCTTGCCTTCAGTCTTTATTTATTATTATTACTCACTGAGTCGGAGTACTCACATTACTCCATGCACCATGTGTGCATATTCAGGTATGTTTTGGCTGATCGGAGGCAGAGTCATCAGGGTTTAGCAAGGTAGCTGCCGACGTTCGCAGTACTGCTTTTCTTTCTCCTCATTTCATTAGTCTGTATTTGTACACTCCAGGCTTTCAGTTGTATTTATACCCTAGTAGATGCTCGTGACTTGTGACACCCTGGTTAGGGCTGTGTCGGGTTGTGCTTCCGTTAATTGTATCATTAAATCATTAAATGTTTATTAATGTTTAACTATTTTTGAAAAGGCGATATGGGTTTGTTGGCTGGCCTTGTCTTCACGAAAGGCGCCATCATGACCGGAGCGAGGTTTGGGTCATGACAGCTTCCACGTGAGGATAATCCATGTTATTTTCAGTTATATATTTTTGACATGGACAATGAATTATGCAATCGGATTTCAAAATTGCAAAAAGCCAACTTATCTGAGGAAGTTGTGACAAAAATTAGGCAGCTAATGGATGGGAATCCTTATGCACAATTCTTTTGCCAGCTAAAGGATCATTCAAGCTTCCAAGATTTAAAAATTCGAATTGTTGTCAATGCTACACTGGATCAACGTGTCTACAACAAATCATCAGTAGATCAAATTGCTGCAATTTGGATAGATGGAAACAATCCAAATATACCATTCGATAGAGAGATTATTGTTCATGAGCATTCCGGCAACAAACATAAAGTCAAACATTATTATGGTTGCTATGGCCCACTCCAATATCCTCTACTTTTTCCAAATGGAGAGGTTGGATGGCATCAAGGAATACACAAATATAAATCAAAAAGAGGTGCAAGTACATCTGAAGTTGCCAATGTAAACCAGAATGTCCCAACATACACGTCCGCTAATGAGGTGTTTCACAAAGAGGAGCAAGGTAAAGTATTGCAATTAAATTACGTATCACTTTAGTTTTCTTATTTAAATATTACCTACAAATAGATACGACTTATTTTTGTAGGTGTACATCGTGAATCTAAATCATGTGTGTCTTGTAGAGAGTATTATTGCTACAAATTTCAAATACGCAAAGGAGAAAAGACAATACTACTATTGTGCGGACGGTTATTGCAGCAATTTGTGATTGACATGTACATCAAGTTAGAAACAACAAGACTTGAATTCTTTAGATTAGAGCAAGAACTAATTAGAAGGGAAATATTGCAAGGTATAGTTGATAGTATCATGGCTGGAGAATATAGAGGAGATAAAGTTTGCCAAAGAGTAATATTGTCGGCATCATTCATCGGAGGCCCTAGAGATATGCGTCGTAGGTATATGGACGCAATGACTTTGGTTCAACATTTTGGAAAACCAGATTTATTTATCACAATGACATTTAATCTCGATTGGGCGGAGATCCAGGAAAATCTATGCGAAGGACAACTTGCACAAGATAGACCAGACTTAGTGACTAGAGTTTTTAGGGCAAAATTACAAGATTTAAAGGATCATATTTTCAAGAAAAAAATATTTTGTCCTGTTGCGGCACATATCTTCGTGGTTGAATTCCAAAAAAGAGGCCTACCACACATACACCTTTTGATAATACTTGAACAAGGGTACAAGATAACATCAGCAGACCAATATGACAAGTTTATTTCTACGAAACTTCCTGATGAAGAAGAATGTCCACTCTTGCATGACTTAGTTGTCAAGCATATGATGCATGGTCCATGTGGAAAACATCATCCAACAAATTCATGCATGAAGGATGGTCAGTGCATGAATCACTATCCTAGGCCATTTAGTAATAAATCAATACAAGGAAAGGATGGATACCCTATTTATAAGAGAAGAAATGATGGAAAGATCGTAAATGTTCGTGGCTTGAGAATGAATAATCAGTGGGTTGTGCCATATAATCCTTACTTACTAACTAGATACAATTGTCATATTAATGTAGAGTCTTGCTCTGGAGTGAAAGCAATCAAGCATCTCTACAAGTATATATATATAAAGGGCATGATATGTGTGCTGTTTATATTGAATCAGATGATGGCGAAAAAGTAGTTGATGAAATCCAAAATTTTCAAGACGCACGTTAGGTGTCTCCGCCAGAAGCACTATGGAGAATTTATGAATTCAATCTCAGTGAAATGCAACCTCCTATCATTAACCTTCAACTACATCTCCCGGATAGACAAACAGATAAATATTTATCTCCAAGAAGGTTAATTAAAACTTTTGATGAAATAAATAACTATACAAGTTTTGTGAAATGTCAATACACAGTGTGCCATTGGAGCAAGCAAAATTTGCAAAATGTGATTGCGTGGGAATATGTGACGCTAACCATGGTCACGGAGTATTTTCGGACATACTCGAGGGATACTGAAGCACGACAATACATATACAAAGAATTTTCAGAGTATTATGTGTGGAACTCACCGGGAAAGATATGGACAAAAAGAAAACAAGATCAGTTATTGGTCTAATTGCTACTGGTAAGATGATCTATCAATTCTCTTTCAGATAAATATTGATGAAATTAATAATTTAAAACAATATTAGTCTTGTAGGATTGGGCACTTTCTGTTTGATAAACTAAAACAATTAAGGCATCAACCAAATAATACGCAGTCTAGGATCTGATATACAGACCATCAAAAAACAGAAGTCAGGGGTAGAAATTCACAACATAAATGTGAGTTTCAGAATGTAGCCAATCCTAAACCCAAATAAATAAGGAGGGTAATGACAGGTTGACGCCAGCGCAAAAATAGTCAAAAGTATAACGAAGCTGTGATTTATAGTCTGGAAACAAATGCGAGTCCTTTGGGACTATTTATACAAAATAGAATCGGGCTATTACTTAAAGTTCTAATCAATAAGAACAAGAATCAGTAAATCTAGGGAGAAATTCAAAAATAGCCAACTTTACAACTGGTCATTCAAAAATAGCCCAATTTGAAAAATAATAGAAATTTAGCCATTTTTCATGTGAAGATTGTCACGACCCAATTCCCGAACCTGGTCGTGATAGCGTCTCTCATGAAGACAAGGCCAACCATTCAACCCAATTCATCCTTTTAAGACAATTAATTAACACAATTATATTATAAACATGGTTTAATAATATCCAATAGCGAAAAGTATAGATAAAATACGGAAATCCAACCAACTCAGCCCTAACCGGGGTGTCACAAGTCATGAGCTACTACAGAGTTTACTAAAATTTTACAAAGTATGGAATTAGGAACAAAGTCTAAAGATATCATAAATAACAGAAGATAAGGGAGAAAACAGGTCTGCGAACGCCATGTAGCTACCTCGATAACTCCGATGAAAACTGAACAGCAGAAAACTCGCTCTATGCCTCAGGAATACATGTACCTGCACATATGGTGCAGGAAGTAATGTGAGTACTCCGACCCGGTGAGTAATAAATATAAATAATGACTGAAGGTAAGAAAACACGTTAAGGCACACAACATTCTATACAGAAGTAGTGAAGTTATTTAAAATAATCCAGTGAAACATCATGTGAAATTTCTTTTAAACCAGTAAAACAGGTAATTTGGCAGTAAAATGACGAGTAGAAATCTGCCCCTCGGGCTCAATATCAAAACAACAAGTAGAAATCTGCCCCTCGGGCTCAGTATCAAAATAATAACTAGAAATCTGTCCCTCTAGCTCAGTATCAAAATAATAAGTAGAAATCTACCCCTCGGGCTCAGTATCAAAATAATAATTAGAAATCTGCCCCTCGGGCTCAGTATCAAAATAATAAAAAGAAATCTGGCCCTCAGGCTCAGTATCTCAGAACAGTATCAGCCCCTCAGGCTCAGAACAGTATAAAGCAACCAGTCAATGAAATAAGAGCATATAATTATTATGGCAGATAATGCACATAAAGAATAAATGCATGAGTGCAATGCAATGCATATGACGGTACCCTCTGGTACCCTCTGCGGCGTGCAGCCCGAGCCATCCATATTTATTTATCGTCGACGGCACTCACTAGGGGTGTGTACAGACTCCAGAGGGGCTCCTACAGCCCAAGCGCAATATCAAGCCATCTCGTGGCATCAAATCTAGGCCCTCGGCCTCATATCAATCTCAGTATAATCACCCAGGCTCTCAGCCTCAATATCAATGTAATCAACTAGGCTCTTGGCCTCAATATCAATGTAATCAACCAGGCTCTCGGCCTCAATATCAATATAACACTGCTGCGGCGCGCAGCCCGATCCATGCTTAATCCAGAAATCATCATAAAACCCTTGGGCATTTGTAAAACAATAGTTCTCAGCCCGAAATATCATTTAAAAATATCATTTAAGTTTTCAAATCTTAGAAAGATGGCTGAGTTTGCAAAACAGTATTTAAAACCTTGGACTGAGGTCAAATGATATGCAAAATATGCGAAAGCAGTGATATCAATCCCTGAAGGATTCAAATAATTGGCAAGAAGCCTACAATTGGAAACATGACTGAGGATATAAATTCTTTAACAAAATAAGTGAGGAAAACCAGTCAAAAATCCCCTAAGGGTTCTACAGGTCGGCACAAGGCCCCAAGCATGGCAACAAGCCCAATTCACAATAATAAAGTATACGTCTCAACCAAAAATGTAGTAAAATATCTCTCGGGACGGACCAAGTCACAATCCCCAATGGTGCTCTACCCCACGCCCATTATCCGGCGTGCAAGTCACCTCAATATAGCGTTACGATGTGAAATTCCGGGGTTTCAAACCCTCAGGACATCATTTACATCTATTACTCACCTCTAGCCGGTCAAATACTACTCCGCGATGCCCTTTCCTTTCGTATCGACCTCCTCGCGCGTCGAATCTGGCCAAAACCACAACAAATACATTACAATAGGCTAAGGGAATATAACCCAATCGAAAAGACTCTAAAAATATCAAAAATCACGAAATTTACAAAACCCGAGCCCCGGGCCCACGTCTTTAAATCCAGAAATTTTTTCATCAAAATGTTCCTTATCTCGCCACGAGTCTATGCATACCAAATTCACAAGAATCGGAGTCCATTTGACCCTTCAAATCCCAAATTTAGAATTTCAATCTCAAGCCCTAATTTCTTATAATTTGGCTATGTTTTCATGGATTTCTAGGATGATTCTTCAATAAAATCATGTATTTAACTCATAAAACTTACCTCCAATCGATCTTAGTTGAAACTCCCTTCAATCCCCGTCCAAAAGCTCTCAAAATGACTAAAAATGGTGGAGAAATGGGTTGTTTTTCGCGAATGAAATGTAAACATTCTGCCCAGAACTTTTCGGAATTACTGTTCACCCCGTATACTGTTCACCCGTGTTACTGTTCACGGGGTACTGTTCACGGATACTGTTCATGTGGCATTGTTCATGGGTACTGTTCATGCCTACTGTTCACAGTGCTGTAAAAAAATTGATCAAAAACTGTGCCTAAATTGATCCGTTAACCTTCCGAAATACACCCGAGGCCCCCGAGACCTCAACTAAAAGCACCAACATGTCTTAAAACATTATCCAAACTTGCTCCAATTGTCAAAACACCTCAACTAACTCCAAAATCATCAAATTATATCGAATTCAAGCCTAAGTTCTTTTAAAACTTCTAAAACACACATTCGATCAAAAACCCGACCAAATGATGTCCGAATGACCTGAAATTTTGCACACATATCCCAAATGACACAATGAAGCTACAGAAACTCTCGGAATTTTATTCCGACACTCGGATCAATATCTCACCTATCAACCGGAATTCGCCAAAATACTAACTTCGCCAATTCAAGCCTAATTCAACACCGGACCTCCAAAATTACTTCCGATCCTGCTCCTAAGTCACAAATCACCTCCCGAAACTAACCGAACCGTCGAAATTCACATCCGAGTCCTCTAACTCATAAGTCAATGTCCGGTTGACTTTTCCAACTTAAACCTTCTTAAAAGAGACTAAATGTCTCATTTCTTATCAAAATCGCTCCAAATAAATTCTAATGCACCCAATATCGATAATGAAACATGAGGAAGCAGAAAATGGGATGAACGAGACAGTAACTCATGAGACGACGGGTCGGGTCATCACAAAGATAAATCTGAGAAAAAACACTATTCAAAACCTGAAAAATACGCCAGCATATTATACTGGAGTTCCAGGATAAGTATGCTGGAACTCCAGCATAATATGATGGAGTTCTAGCATAAGTACACTAGAACTCGAGCATAATATACTGGAGTTCGAGCAAGTATAATTGTCCAGTATAATATATTGGAGTTTGGAGCACCGGTGCTCCAGTCTCTAGTATATTATACTGGAGTCAGCAAATTATATCGGTCCAGCATAATATGCTGGAGTTCATACACAGGTGCACCGAACTCCAGTATATTATGTTGGACCGGTCTCTGTTGCAGCAAAATAGTGGCTATTTTTCATTGGCTTCGTAAACGCTGACTATTTTTGAATGACCAGTCCGAAAACTGACTATACCGTGCTATTTTTAAGTAAATCTAGATAGTTTTTTCCGGGGGTCCTATTCCTTTTACTGCAATATGGCTATATAGCAGTCTATAAGAGTTCATCATTATTTCTTAGAGCTGAATCCATTAGCTTCGTTACACGATTAATTGAAATAAAATACGATACAATGACTTCAACTAATGCCTAATCTATTTTTGGTATATGGCCAAGTTGAAGTTACCGTGATGAAGATACTAAATGGAAAATATTTTTTGTGTTGCATACAAAAATATATACAAATGTGTATAATGCAAAATTATCAAAAACTATTTGCACTTGTCTACAGTAAAGTTAGAAGCTGGTGTTATACGTTTCTTGATAAACATATTTCAATTCTTATCATCTAAGAATATTCTAAGGCTTCAACAAGAATTCAGAATCCAACATGTTTAAATAACGACACTTCTTTTAAGTAAAGAAGGAATATATTTTGGCATCATTCATTGACTTGGCTATATTATACTGACAGTCTGCACCCTGCTGTATTTTATCTGGATAAATGATAATGATTAGTCTCAACAGTTAATATATAATTTTACTCAATGCTATAGCTAATCCTAGAGAAGGCGAAAGGTATTATTTGAGATTATTGTTGAATCACGTCAGAGGACCCTTATCGTTTAAAGACTTGCTTTGACGAACGACATTTCGCTAAGAGCCTTCGTGCTTTTAATATATATATATATATATATATATATATATATGGCTAAATCTTACAAAGGGCTAGATTTAGTGTACGTGCGTTGTACGTGTATTAAGCGTTATGCACAAAAGAGCGTATTTTAATTAGGTAGAATAAAAATGAATTAAGTATAAAGGTAATTGATGATACAACAAATATTTAAATGGTAAACTGTCTAAATAGTGCATATTAAATTGAATAAGAATGAATTAAGTGTAATAGAATTTGACGATGCAAAAAAAGTTATTACATTAAAGAAATAGTTGTATTGAGCGTGTAGACACTAAATTGAGTGTTACAGTGAATCATGAGTGTGGTGATGTTGCTGGAACCATTAGTCAGACTATTGCTACCCTCTTGATGTCATCTGTTGAACAATATTGATGTGCTCCATGAAGAATGTTGCTTCATTTGATACTGGTAAGAGGAAGGCACCTCTAAAATATAACGGTATTATCGATGCATTCGGCGAAACAGTTTATAATCCGTAAAAATAAATATAATTATATAGTTGTAATATATGTGAAATTCATTTATAATATGTATAATTAAATTGTGTATAGTTGAGGAAGTTTCATAAAAAAGAAAATATTGCTTGAAGAATAACAACAGATCATCATACAATTATGTTTCTATGATATATGCTATGGTATGGTGGTGAATCTTACCTAATATCTCTTTATAGACGATGTTCTTCGTATATGTTCCTTTTTTTCGCTTCGGCTGCTCGGTCAAGACTAAAACTTTTGTTGTTGACATAGATATTCCCCTTGAGAGTGCAACATATAGTTGTCTATGTGAGAATACGTGTTGCAGTAAGTACAGTCCCACATTAGGTATTGTTTGTCCTTGTGCTTTATTTATTGTCATCGAAAAGTATAGCCGTACTGAAAATTGTTTTCTGATGAATTTGAAAGGGTAACCTTCATTTTCTGGAGGCGAAAGTTGAATTCTGGGAATAAACACATGTTTGGAAGCATTTTCGCCCATCATTATTTTTGCATGGATGACGTTGTTGTCAAAGCCTCTACATATCATTCTTGAACCATTACATAAGCCATTTGCCGGGTCCAAATTTCTTAATAACATGATCGGAGCATTTTTCTTTAAAACCAACCCGTCAACCAACAAATAATATCTTTAAACATAACCAGCAGAAGTTCAGGTTATCATCCAAATGATTTCATAATACTCTTTCTTTTCTTTTCTTTTCTTTTCTTTTTTCTTTTTTAATTCCTTTAGCTGCTTTGCAAGCTACCAAGATAATTAGAATTATTCATCCTTGATGTCCATTTTTCTGCTTTATTTTGAGTATAAAAAGGCGCACAAGGAAGACGACAGAGAAATAGACATACTTTATTACAGTAACGCCAAAATTACCGGGTCTAAGGCTGAAGTATGTTACTTTGTCTTTATTTCCTTGACAGTTACGTAGAATGTAACAAACAGAATATTTTAGAAATTATAGAAAAATCCAAAAAAAAAACCACCATTAATAATTACCTGCAAACTCTAAAATATTCAAATAAATCTGCAATTGTAGATTGTAAAGATGAAGCTACTATATGTAATAGTATATATTAATATAATTCCCAATTCTCAGAATGATCTACTATAAGTTCCTAATATTGACTTCAATAATAGAACTGAGTACTCTTAGAACTAAAAGGAACACATGCAACTTTTGTGTAAAACTCTGAAAGAAAAATTGTATAAGATGAATTTGCATGAGTATACATAATAGGATTACAGTAAGTTTAATAAATTTATCTCAATTAAAAACATATCGAGAAATTCTTTTTATATTATCAGATCTAGTACACAATGAATTCACAAAAAGATAGAGAATAGCAATTTGACACAAACCTGTGTGGTGGAAGACCACTTGGTGTTAAAGTATTTAAGTACTCTTCCTGGTAGTAGTTGTTGGTATCATCCTCTGCGAAGTCAAAACTCAAAAAAGTTCTGCTTTCACCAGGAAATTTAGCAATTAACATCTTATTTAGTTGATCAACATACTCATATCTACTAGCCAAGATAACACTTTCTGTAATGTATTTTGCACAACTTGACATTTCATCTAGAAAAGGAAATATTTCTCTTATTAAATTATCTTCACCAGTACTATCACCATCATGTTTGACGATCAATTTTTCTGGAAGAAGGACCATGTCATCTCTTATTGTAGGTTCCTCTCTATTACCGATCCGTAGTAAGAAATCGCTGAATGTTGGATCTGCTCTTGCCCTCATATTTCTTATTAATTGAACCTTTTTCATTTTATTCCACAAATATGATTTTACCAAGCTTGTATTTATTGTTTCAGCTCTGGTAAATTTTGGAACTACTTGTAGAACTTGACAAAAATCACCTCCGAAGACCATCACTTTTCCACCAAAGGGTTCATTAATATCCATTATATCTCTAAAGCTCCTATCAACGGTTTCAATCGTCTGATGATTGGCCATATGTGCTTCATCCCAAATTATTAGCTTTGATTTTCTTATCAATGTAGCACCACCACTCTGTTTTGACATATCTGTGATCGTTGTATCAGTTGTCTGAAGAGGGATCTCGAATCTAGAGTGAGTTGTACGACCTCCGGATAAAATTGCAGCTGCTACACCACTTGTTGCCGTTGCTAAAGCTATCATGCCTCTTGATATGAGATTTGCAAGCAATGCACGATATAGGAATGTTTTTCCAGTTCCTCCAGGTCCATCCACAAAGAACAATCCCGCTCTATTAGAGTCGACTCTCTCTAATATAGTCTTGAAAGTTTGTTCTTGTTCAGGATTTAGTTTTTATTGTGCATCAAAATCTCCGAGCGATACATTTATAGACCTTTCTTCGATTATTTCTCTGCATTCCGATACATTACCATTATCCCTCCCATGATCAAGTTTAGGTAAGTCCTACTTGTCAATTTTCTTGCCCATGCTCTCTAAGAAATAATTGATGCTCTTCAACATGCATTGGAGTTGAGCAACAGGAGAATTATCATGTATTTTTCTAAAATCTTCTGACATATCTTCGTAATAGATTTTCCAGAGCTTCCTAATGTCCGTTGGATTACAATGAACCAAAAATGTTGCAAATAAATTTCTCAGCGCTGATGACATTTTGAAGAGGGCCGCTTCACGTAAGCATTCTGAAATACTGTTGTCTGATTTTAATAAACCTCTTTCCTTTGCAGCTTCTTTGAATGTTTCACACTCTCTTCCATCCTAGGAAATCCTAACATTTAGGAACAAAATCCACTAAATATCTAGAAATTTATTTGACGTCAACTACAAGAAGAATAAAACAATTAAATCCCAATTGAATTCAGTTCCAAATTACAATTGTGATACATCTTCCTATCAAATTTAAAAGACAAAATTCACGTGATTATTGAATGTCACGACCCAATTCTCGAACCTGGTCGTGATGGCGCCTCTCATGAAGACAAGGCCAGCCATTCAACCCAATTCATCCTTTTAAGACAATTAATTAACACAATTATAGTATAAACATGGTTTAATAATATCCAATAGCGGAAAGTATAGATAAAATACGGAAATCCAACCCAACTCAACCCTAACCGGGGTGTCACAAGTCATGAGCTACTACAGAGTTTACTAAACTTCTACAAAGTATGGAATTAGGAACAAAGTCTGAAGATATCATAAATAACAGAAGATAAGGGAGAAAACGGGTCTGCGAACGCCATGCAGCTACCTCGATAACTCCGTTAAAAACTGAACAACAAAAAACTCACTCTATGCCTCAGGAATACCTGTATCTGCACACATGGTGCAGGGAGTAATGTGAGTACTCCGACCCAGTGAGTAATAAATATAAATAATGACTGAAGGTAAGAAAACACGTTAAGGCACACAACATTCTATACAGAAGTAGTGAAGTTATTTAAAATAACAATTCAGTGAAACATCATGTGAAATTTCTTTTAAACCAATAAAATAGGTAATTTGGCAGTAAAATGACGAGTAGAAATCTGCCCCTCGGGCTCAATATCAAAACAACAAGTAGAAATCTGCCCCTCGGGCTCAGTATCAAAATAACAAGTAAAAATCTGCCCCTCGGGCTCAGTATCAAAATAATAATTAAAAATCTGCCCCTCGGGCTCAGTATCAAAATAATAATTAGAAATTTGCCCCTCGGGCTCAGAATCAAAATAATAAATAGAAATCTGCCCCTCGGACTCAGTATCTCAGAACAGTATCAGCCCCTCAGGCTCAGAACAGTATGAAGCAACCAGTCAATGAAATAAGAGCACATAATTATTATGGCAGATAATGCAGATAAGGAATAAATGCATGAGTGCAATGCAATGCATATGACGGTACCCACTGCGGCGTGCAGCCCGAGCCATCCATATTTATTTATTGTCGACGGCGCTCACTGGGGGTGTGTACAGACTCCGGAGGGGCTCCTACAGCCCAAGCGCAATATCAAGCCATCTCGTGGAATCAAATCTAGGTCCTCGACCTCATATCAATATCAGTATAATCACACAGGCTCTCGGCCTCAATATCAATGTAATCAACCAGGCTCTCGCCCTCAATATCAATGTAATCAACTAGGCTCTCGGCCTCAATATCAATGTAACATTGTTGCGACGCGCAACCTGATCCATGCTCAGTCCAAAAATCATCATAAGTCCCTTGGGCATTCGTAAAACAATAGTTCTCAGCCCGAAATATCATTTAGAAATATCATTTAAGTTTTCAAATCTTAGAAAGATGGCTGAGTTTGCAAAACAGTATTTAAAACCTTGGACTGAGTCAAATTATATGCAAAATATGCAAAAACAGTGATATCAATCCCTGAAGGATTCAAATAATTGGCAAGAAGCCCAAATGTAACAATCAAATCTTAGTAAGAATGATTCTCAATTTAGTTCAAGTAGAAAATACGGTAAAAACATCTCTCGGGACGGACCAAGTCAGAATTCCCAATTGTTATCTACCCCACGCCCGTTATCCGGCATGCAAGTCACCTCAATATAGCGTTACGATGTGAAATTTCGGGGTTTCAAACCCTCAGGACATCATCAATGTCACAACCCAATTCCCGAACCTGGTCATGATGGCGCCTCTCATGAAGACAAGGCCAACCATTCAACCCAATTCATCCTTTTAAGACAATTAATAACACAATTATAGTATAAACATGGTTTAATAATATCCAATAGCGGAAAGTATAGATAAAATACGGAAATCCAACCCAACTCAGCCATAACCGGGGTGTCACAAGTCAGGAGCTACTACAGAGTTGACTAAAATTCTACAAAGTATGGAATTAGGAACAAAGTCTGAAGATATCATAAATAACAGAAGCTAAGGGAGAAAACGGGTCTGCGAACGCCATGCAGCAACCTCGATAACTCCGATGAAAACTAAACAGTAGAAAACTCGCTCTATGCCTCAGGAATACCTGTACCTGCACACATGGTGCAGGGAGTAATGTGAGTACTCTAACCTAGTGAGTAATAAATATAAATAATGACTGAAGGTAAGAAAACACGTTAAGGCACACAACATTCTATACAGAAGTAGTGAAATCATTTAAAATAACAATTCAGTGAAACATCATGTGAAATTTCTTTTAGACCAGTAAAACAGGTAATTTGGCAGTAAAATGACGAGTAGAAATCTGCCCCTCGGGCTCAATATCAAAACAACAAGTAAAAATCTGCCCCTCGGGCTCAGTATCAAAATAATAACTAGAAATCTGTCCCTCGAGCTCAGTATCAAAATAATAAGTAGAAATCTGCCCCTCGGGCTCAGTATCAAAATAATAATTAGAAATTTGCCCCTCGGGCTCAGTATCAAAATAATAATTAGAAATTTGCCCCTCGGGCTCAGTATCAAAATAATAAGTAAAAATCTGCCCCTCGGGCTCAGTATCTCAGAACAGTATCAACCCCTCAGGCTCAGAACTGTATAAAACAACCAGCCAATGAAATAAGAGCACATAATTATTATGGCAGATAATGCAGATAAAGAATAAATGCATGAGTGCAATGCAATGCATATGACGGTACCCGCTAGTACCCACTTCGGCGTGCAGCCAGAGACATCCATATTTATTTATCGTCGACGACACTCACTGGTGGTGTGTACAGTCTCCGGAGGGGCTCCTACAGCCCAAGCGCAATATCAAGCCATCTTGTGGCATCAAATCTAGGCCATCGGCCTCATATCAATATCAGTATAATCATCCAGGCTCTCGGCCTCAATATCAATGTAATCAACCAGGCCCTCGGCCTCAATATCATTGTAATCAACCAGGCTCTCGGCCTCAATATCAATGTAACACCGCCGCGTCATGCAACCCGATCCATGCTCAGTCCAGAAATCATCATAAACACCTTGGGCATTTGTAAAACAGTAGTTCTCAGCCCGAAATATCATTTAGAAATATCATTTAAATTTTCAAATCTTAGAAAGATGGCTGAGTTTGCAAAACAGTATTTAAAACCTTGGACTGAGATCAAATGATATGCATGTATCAGAAAACAGTGATGTCAATCCCTGAAAGATTCAAATAATTGGCAAGAAGCCTACAATTGGAAACATGATTGAGGATATAAATTCTTTAACAAAATAAGTGAGGAAAACCAGTCAAAAATCCCCTAAGGGTTCTACAGGTCGGCACAAGGACCCAAGCATGGCAACAAGCCCAATTCACAATAATAAAGTATACGTCTCAACCAAAAATGTACTAAAATATCTCTCGGGACGGACCAAATCATAATCCCCAATGGTGCTCTACCTCACGCCCGTTATCCGGCGTGCAAGTCACCTCAATATAGCGTTACGATGTGAAATTCCGGGGTTTCAAACCCTCAAGACATCATTTACATCTATTACTCACCTCTAGCCGGCCAAATACTACTCCGCGATGCCCTTTCCTTTCGTATCGACCTCCTCGCGCGTCTAATCTGGCCAAAACCACAATGAATACATAACAATAGGCTAAGGGAATATAACCCAATCGAAAAGACTCGAAAAATATCAAAAATCACGAAATTTGCAAAACCCGAGCCCTGGGACCACGTCTTGAAATCCAGAAATTTTTACATCAAAATGTTCCTTATCTTGCCACGAGTCTATACATACCAAATTCACAAGAATCGGAGTCCATTTGTCCCCTCAAATCCCAAATTTAGAATTTCAATCTCAAGCCCTAATTTCTTATAATTTGGCTATGTTTTCATGGATTTCTAGGATGATTCTTCAATAAAATCATGTATTTAACTCATAAAACTTACCTCCAATCGATCTTAGTTGAAACTCCCTTCAATCCCCATCCAAAAGCTCTCAAAATGACTAAAAATGGTGGAGAAATGGGGTGTTTTTCGCGAATGAAATGTAAACATTCTGCCCAGATGTTTTTGGAATTACTGTTCACCCAGTGTTACTGTTCATGGGGTACTATTCACGGATATTGTTACCGTAATTCGCCAAAATACTAACTTCGCCAATTCAAGCCTAATTCAACACCGAACCTCCAAAATTACTTCTGGTCCTGCTCCTAAGTCACAAATCACCTCCCCAAACTAACCGAACCGTCGAAATTAACATCCGAGCCCTCTAACTCATAAGTCAACGTCCGATTGACTTTTCCAACTTAAACCTTCTTAAAAGAGACTAAATGTCTCATTTCTTATCAAAATCGCTCCAAATAATTCTAATGCACCCAATACCGATAATGAAACATGAGGAAGCAGAAAATGGGACGAACGGGTCGGGTCGTCACAATCAATTACTCACCTCAAGACGGCCAAAAGTCCAGCTCGCTATGCCCTTGCCTCTCGAATTGACCTCTTCGTGCGTCGAATCTATCCAAAATCAGAACGAATATGTCACATTATGCTGTAGGAACAATACCCATTCGAAAATAACTGAAAAACATCAAAATCCCGAAATTTGGCAAAACCCGAGCCCCGGGCCCACTTCTCGAAATTCAGAAAAATTAACATCAACGGATTCCTTATCTCGCCACGAGTCTATACATATAAAATTTACCAAAATCGGACATCAACTCGACCCTCAAATCTTATTTTCAAATCTCTAGGCCTAAATCCCCAATTTACTCCTCCAAAACATGTAATCTAGTCGGATTATTCGATAATAATTCAATATTATGGAGTAGAAATGATCACAAGTGACTTACCTCAAGATTTCACATGATTTCTTGCTCAAAAATCGCCCCAAGCCATGTTCTTTCACAAGAAAAACGTGAAAATGAACTAAAAAAACAGAACAGCACTAATAAAGCCCATTCTGGTCGCTAAAAGACCTTTCTGGTCGCTAAAGGTGCCAAATCTGGTCGCTAAAGGTGCACACCAGAACCTTCTGCACCAGCAATATTTATTTTCACTAAAAAGGCTCTAACTCCACCATACGAACTCTGAATTCGATGATTCTTGTTCCTATGAGTCACAAATAATGATACGAACATAGTCCTTCAATCGAAACTTAATTCAGAGCTCGTTTGCTCAGTGCGATATCCATTTCGCTCGTTAAACAATTAACAGATGTTTCGCGTCAAAAACCCAATCGCGACTTGATGAAATTAGACCAAACTTTCCAGATCAGTCCTATAATTCATTATCAAAATTCTGGAAGTCTCGAAATCAAATTTCAATTTCTAGAACTAAAAATGGACTTTTGGATCATTACGTGCTTATGCTCAAAACGGCAAAAATCTTCCAAAAACTTTTCCAAAACTTATCCGAGCCTCATGTGACCCCGACCAAACATGCCAACACACCCCATAACATCATTCAAACTTTTTCCAATCAACAAAACACCTCAAACAACATCAAAACCATCAATTCACATCGAATTCAAGCCTAAGTTTTCCAAAAACTTCCGAAACACGCATTTGATCAAAAACCAGACCAAATCACCTCCGAATGACATGAAATTTTGCACACACATCCCAAATCACATAGTGAAACTACAGAAAGTCTCGGAATTTCATTCCGACTGTTGGATCAAAATCTCACTTATCAACCGGAAATCGCTAAAATACTAGTTTCGCCAATTCAAACCAAATTCCACACCGGACCTCCAAAACCAATTACGATCGCGCTCCTAAGTCATAAATCACTTAATGGAGCTAGACAAATCATAAAAATTCCGATCCGAAATCATTTACACATAAGTCAACTCTTGGTCAAACCTTTCAAATTCAAAGCTTTCAACTGAGACTATTCTTTCAAATTCATTCCGATTTTTTTTTCCTGAAAACCAAAACCAACGATCTACATCAGTCATAATACATAACACAGGGCAAGTTATGCCCGAGAACTGGCGATCAAAGCGCAAAAGCTCAAAACGACCGGTCGGGTCGTTACATTGAATTCTTAATTAGGAAATAGACATAAAGCAAACAGAGGTTAACACTATAAGTATGTTACCCAAAAAAGAACTATATATAAGATTACATTATAATAATTTAAAAATATAATTAATAAAAAGAATTTAAATTTAATATATAGATAAGTGTGCATATACAATATTATTTCAGATTTATAACATTTGATGATATCATATTTTTAATAGAAAAATTTGTAATAGCTTTAAATAAATTTGATCATCACTAGAACCTAGATGATTACAATACACCGGAGAGGAACTCAAAAAGATTTTGGTGATTTTTTAATTTTGCTATAAATTGGTGAAGTAATATTTCTAACATTTGTTGATACATTATTTTAACAGAAAAATTGTTGACAATTTTAAATAAATTAATCAAAAAGGTGGCATTCATGCAATTTAAATAAATTAATCAAATATGTGAATAATATAGTAAAGAATTTGGGAACTTTTTGAGGTAAATATTTTTCTTCGTTGAATTAGTTAAATAATATTATCATGTTCAGGGACTTGATTTTTTTCTACTAATTTCTTTTATAACTCAAAATATTCTTTAATAATCATTATGTGATTTAAAAAAAGTTTATATACATTAAAAAAATTACACGCACAACGCGCGTACACTAAGACTAGTATACTATATTAAAAGCACGAAGACTCTTAGCCAAATGTCGTTCGTCTTTTTTACCCTTTGTAAGTGTATTCTACTTTGGATAAAATTTTAATTGCAAATAACTAATACTATAACCCAAAAATATTAACTTGCCGATTTTAGTTGGATACGGCTATTCTTTATTTTAGGATTCTTTAGCAATGAATATTACTTAGGTTGTGTCTTTTCTTTGTATAGATTTAGGATTCACTTTAGGTCCTTCTACCACATATTAATGTTGTAATGTGCAAGAATTTAACCTTGTATGATAGTAATAGAAAGGCTCCAGCAGAAGGCAAAAACAGAGATGGTATCCATGCATGTTGCAAGATCCAGAGGTGTCAACATAACAAATTCACCTATTGATACTGGAGATGATTGCATATCGACTTGTGGGGAAAAAAAAACTAGGCTTAGGATTCGACAATAATATTGAGGTCTGCGGAAATTTCCGATTGTGGCAGGTAAAAAGCCAAAGAGTGCATGGCTTGTGATTTTGTGTAAACTTTAACCCTCTAAGCCGTCCAGAAAATAACACTTTATATCTACCGAATGTCTTGTTTTGCTCTGTTACTTCTATGTTTTTTGGGTAATTACGACAATTTATACTAAATTCATTCAACATCGTGTGATGCCTACGATTACCAGGATTGAAGACTTATGTTTTTTCCTTTTCCTTTTTTCTTTTTTTTGTTCTTGAGTGTTTGCTTTTTGTTTTTTCTCCATTTATCTTTTGTGTAATCTAACTATGGCTAATAGATATTGTGCAATATCTGCCGGCTCTTAAAATCTTGGTATAACTAATTTTTTTCACAACGAAGATTTATAATATGGATCTGTCTGAATATAATCTGGGAATTGAGGTTAAACTTTCTACCGCGAACAAAAATTCGAGCAATATTTTCAATAGTCTTATTGCAAAGTTGAAAGTATATTTAGATCATAAACATAGTCTAAAAGATATTAGATAAGATGCAATAACCTTAACATATTATTATCGTGTACTATAAATATCTATAATTAGAACTACTATATAAGAAATAAACAATATATTCATCTTTGCAGGTTGAGATGATATCAATTTTTAATACAATTTGTCAATGTAATAAACTCATTTTTCTCAAAATGAATATAATGTTGCATTTATTTTAATGTCGATCGAGATGTACACGTGCAACACACGTACTCTATAGTGATTAAAAGCTAAAAATAACAACTTAAGATTGATAATAAATCTATCTATACTTAATATTAAAAGCACGAAACCACTTAGAGAAATATTGTTTGCAATTTTTACCCTTTAAAAATAGATTCACATTGGATAAAATAGTCATTTAATTAATTTCCTAATATTTAAAATTGACTAAAATTTTGATTAGTAAATCTTTCCTTATTTGAGGTAGGTGAGAAGTCTTAAATTTCAGGACTTAAATATCAATTGGTATTTTATCATATATAAATTATTTCCTTGTTTAAACTCCATACATATATAATGTAATTATAATTATTTTCATATTAATTTTAGTGGATGTAGTTTCTATGAAAAAAAGATAAAACTAACGTGTTTTAACGAAATTAAAGTAATTAATAGATCGTGCAACTTTTATGCCTAATATTTAAAAGATTTTTAGGACTTCAAATAAGTAATATAACTTTCCCACATTTAGTCTTATATATATATATATATATATATATATATATATATATACCAAAAAAATTATCATGGATAAAATGTGCAAAGTTATATGTAAAAATATAGGTTAAAGGTAAGCTTTGAAAAGTAACACACTCCCGACAGGTGTAATTCATAATATCATCCATCGTTGGTATTATTGGAAATATACTTTAAAAGTTATCCCTGTCTTGCACCTAATTTTTTTTTGTTTGTTTGTTAAATCTTTATATTGGACTTTAAAGCCAATTAGTATTTTAATTATCTTAAATAAATTATTTTTTCTTTGAATAATGTAACATAATTATAATTCCTTTCATGTTATTATATGTGAACTAAAATAGTTCATATTATATTTGAACTAATTTTCTCTCCAAACAATATTTTTCTTTTTAGTAATTTTTCTTATGTATAATATCTTTAAAAATTACACTTAATAATTAAGATAAATGACTAAGATAATATTTAAAAATATAAGAGAGAGAGAGAGAGACTAGAAAAGTATTTGGTAACATTAATAATTTTGCAAATACAAATATCCAAAATCTAAATATCATATCGATTTTTTATCCCTTAAAACAGAATTTACAGTAAATAAAATTATAATTACAGTTAAATATTAAATTTTGGGTGAACTAATATTAAGAATTTGAATCAATAAGAAATAAATTATTTTCTTTAATGTTGAGAACAAATAATTAAGTTTTTGACTTAACTAATTAACAAAATAATTCTATCCCATTCCTTTCTAAATTCATCATATTAGTTAAAAGAAAATTTAAGTTGGAAAAACTCTTAGGATACATAAATTTGTTTCAATAAAAAGAGTATTGGTGGTTAAGGCAATCAGAAAATAAAACACAATTGATGATGATATAATATCAAGAGTTAAATTAAAATAATACAAAGCAATAATAATGAAATAATAGAAGATGATTTATTTGAGTTGTCATTAATTTTTTTCTCTTGCAACAAATGACAGCTCCCTATATCTTTTTTTTTTTTTGAGCAAACAGGAAATGTATATATTAATACTTAAGGAGGATTAAATACATTGTTCCCATATTTGGTGTCTCTAAGGACACTTTCATTACCTAGGCTTGCCAAAGTGTTGCAAGCATCATAAGAAAGTAGTTTAACAAAAATACATTGTTCTAATAAGTCTTTTTCCACAAAACATTTAACATAAGAGGGAGCTTCAACAAAAATCTTCATTCGTTCACGTTCCTCCTTTGCCTTTTTTGCCATGTGATGAGCTGCATTATTCCCCTGCCTGAATGTGTGCCGGAGGATTATCTCCTTCTGCTGGTGCATTAACCACCTGCATGCATTAACAATATCATCATAAAGCATATTTCCTTGAAAGATCGATTGTATAGTCTCCACAGAATCTGATTTTATTTCAAGCGGGTATAGGTTTTATTCCTTCGCCATTTTGAGCCCTTCTAGCATAGCTTTAAGCTCAGCTTCTAGTGATCCACTTGCATATGACGACTTTCCAAACCCCACAATCCAGTGTCCTTTAGAATTTCTGAAAGTGCCTCCCAAACAACTTTTTTGCGTAACAGTGTTATAGCTAGCATCTATATTAAGTTTAACCCAACCCTTTTGTGGCTTGTGCCAAGCAACATTAATAGGAATTTTAGGGGGAGTGAAGATGCTTTTTTCAGTAAGGAGTTTATATTCAGTAGCCTTTTAAAGATAAAATTACCATTGATTGGGGAGGAGATGCTTTTATGATTGTTATTATTCTTATTTGTCCATGTATACCAAATTATGAAAGGTAATAGACTGTCCCAATTTATGAGATTGTTAGTCATAGTGTATTTAAAAATTTTCAGTTGGATTAGCCAGTGATCACCTGAATCTTTGTAGTAGTGATGTCAACCAATCCTTTCCCAAAAAGGCTTAATAGCCTTACAATTTATAAAAATGTGTTCTTCCTCATTATTTCTACAAACCGGACACATTGAATCTATGTTCAAACCAATTTTTGCCAGATATTGTCTACATGGAATCCTGTTATGGAGACATTGCCACAAAAAATATTTTATTTTATTGGGACAATTTAGCTTCCAAATCCATTGGAAATATTGATAGTTAATATAAGAAGATTCAAGTAACTTAAAGCAAGTTTTAGTAGTGAAAAACTCTTTGGTAGTTAGTGACCATATATGGATGTCACTCTTTGGACCTTTTCTCTGAACTCTAACTTTTTTTAATAATGTCCTTAATGTGATTTGGGATTTCAAGAGAAAGATTATCAAAATCTCATTTTTTCCAATTAGTAACTCCTTTAGTTTAATAGCTTGTTCACTTTTTTGAAGAGGGCCTTCCACAGTAGCTCTAAGGTTTTCTATCCCAGGGATCCAATTAGCTTCCCAAATTTTTATGTTAGAGATGATATGGGGTGACCAAGTGATTCCCTTACTGCATAACTCCCAACCCTTTTTGATGCTTTTCCAAATAAAGGAGTTTTTGTTAATACCATTATTAGAAGCATATGTGGAGATTATAAGAGTAGCCCAAGGAGATGTGAGATTTGTGAGCATTCTCCAAACCATACTAGCCAATATGCAGTGGTTCTTTGAAGTGGCACTATGTATTCCTAGACCATCACTAGGTTTTGGTTGGCATATGGTGGACCAATTTATTAGGTATAATTTTTTCTTTTCATTGGTAGAACCCCAGATGAAATCCCTTTGTACCTTGTCAATGTTTTTGAGAATCTTTTTTGGTAGCAAGTTATATTGCATATAGTGGTTAGGAATAGAATTTAAACAAGAGTGTGCCAGTGTAGTTCGGCCGGCAATATTTAGAAAATTCATCTTCCAAGCAGCTAGCTGGGATCTCATCTTATCAATTATGAATTGGTAATCTCTTGGCCTAGGAGTGTTATTTAATATAGGGAATCCTAAGTAGGTACCAAAAAACTCACTTTTCCTAATACCTAGTATATTTGTAATGTCTTTTATGTCAGGTTCAGGACAATTTTTTGAAAACAAAATTTTGGATTTAGCTAGATTAATTTTTTGCCCAGAAATTTTACTAAAATAGTCAAGACCTTCTTTGATGGAGTAACACGATTTCTTATTGTCTTTAGCCATCAAAGTGAGATCATCTACAAAGAACAGGTGGGAAAATTTTGGACTCTTCCTGTTAGTAGTTATTTTGGATCCCATTTCATTAATCTACCTGATAATGAATATATCTTGAAAGCATTTCAAGACAAAGTATAAAGATATATGGCGAGATGGGATCCCCTTGTCTAATTCCCCTAGTTGGCTCAAAAGAGTTTGTCACAGAGCCATTTATTAGGACATATATTGAGCTAGTTGTAATACAATTTAACACGAGTTTTGAGAACTTAGGAGGAAATTTAAAGTACTGAAGAGTATAGTGTATAAACGATCATTCAATACGATCAAATGCTTTCTCCAAATCGATTTTTAGCAGCATTTGGCCTTGTTTTCCCTTTAATTTTTTAAGTTTGAGACAATTTCTTGGATAATAACAGCATTATCGGAGGCTCTTCTATTTTTCACAAAGTTAGCTTGGAAAGGACTAATAAGGTTATTTAGAAAAGGCTTTAACCTATTTGCTAGTTTCTTTGTCACTATTTATAAATTGTATTACACAAACCAATTGGCCTAAAATTTCTAATGTTATTAGTGTTAGGTATTTTGGGTATTAGGCATAGGTAGGTATTGTTAATAATAGGGGGAATTACTTGGCTGTCGAATATATCTTTACAAAGCTTCACCACAGAAGGACCTATGATATTCCAATACTTTTGGTAAAAGAAAGGATGAAGTCCATCCGGACCCGGGGCTTTAAAAGGCTTGAAAGAAAAAAATAGCTCTCTTGATTTCAATTTCTTGCAAGGGTCCAGCTAGTGTAGTAAGATCCACTTGGCCAACATTTGAACTAGGGTTTAGGGGATTTTTCCTACTAGTTATTACATGGGAGGAGGTAAAAAGATCCTTAAAATAATTGTTAACATAAGACATAATAAGAAGCAGATCATTGATCCAATTACCAACCTCATCCTTAAAAAAATTATTTTATTACGTCTCCTTCTATTTGTGGCACAAATGTAAAAATATTTCGTGTTGGAGTCACCCTCGTTTAGCCACATGATCCTAGATCTAATCTTCCAGTAATCGTCTTCAATTAAGAGAAGATCATTGTAAGAACTTTTTAATTCTTTTTTCCATATTTTGAAGGAAGCTACTGGTTGCATAATGGACTCAATGTTTGAATACCATTTAGTCGAGCCAATAGCTTACGTTTTTTCCCAACAAGTCCCCAAACGTACTAGCTTTCCATTTTTTTTACGCATTGAACAAAATTTTGGCAGTTCCTAAGGTAATTAGGGTCACACCACATTTTTTCTACTAGGGGTTGAAATTCCGGATGATTACACCAATATGTTTCTAGTCTAAAGGGTTATTTGTGGAGGAGTCGATTTTTAGGAATTAGTTCAACTAATATGGGGTTTTGATCCGAATAAGTCTTAGGTAAATGGATTATAGAGCTATTAGGGAATAATTTAATCCATTTATCATTTCGAAAAACCTTATCTAACCTTTCCATTATTAATCCCTTTTTTATGTCTATGATTGGACCAAGTAAACTTGCAACTCTTGAAACCAAGATCAACGAGATTGCAGCTATTAATTTTTTACCAAAGAAATTTTGCCCGTGAATCTTTTATAGGTCTACCACCAAACTTATCACTAGTAGAAAATACATCATTGAAATCCCCTTCCACCATCCAAGGTCCTATATGGTTTCTACTAATTTGCTCTAAGTTATCCCACATAACATTTCTATTATATAAAATAGTGCTAGCATAAATAGTACTAAAGAGCCACTGTTTACGTATAGGTAATACCTCAATCGTTGCATGGATTTCCTGATTCCTACGAACGAAGTTTTGGACAGTCACCATCTCATGGTTGTATAGAAGCATTATACTTTCTGCTTGGCCATCTGATGGAACTTCTATCATTTCTGTGAAGCCAAATTCATTGAGCAATTCCACATGACTTCCTATTCTTGTTTCCAGTAATGCTACCATGCAAGGTCTATGGGTATCGACCATCTCTCTAAAATTCCGCCTAAAGTTTTCATTATTCCCACCTCTTATATTCCAAATAATGATATTTGTGGGACGATTCATGGAAATACTAAGGTTTTGGTTTAGTGGCTCCCCATTTTCCCTCACAATCCCCAGAATAGGGTTCCTTCTTAAAGCTGGTACTAATATCATGGCCATGTTCCCCACCGTTGGATCCTGGGGTGGCCTGATGTCCATCGAGCATTTGTATAATGCTAATGGGCAGTTGAGTACATGCCTCTTCTCCTGCATCTCCGAAAAGACAAATACATTTACCCCGTTTAGGCTTGAGAACTCTAGGATTCGTTCTAAAATTATATTGAGTGGTTCCTCCTCCTCCTCCATTTCTGCCTCTACTGGTTCTTCATTTTGGGCTTGTTGGTGAGGTGGCGATGGAGGTTGTTGGGGTGGTTGAGGAATGTATTGCTCTTGGACTGATGGAGGGTTCTCCGAAGG
The DNA here is from genome assembly GCF_000393655.2 of Nicotiana sylvestris. Lineage (NCBI taxonomy): Eukaryota > Viridiplantae > Streptophyta > Magnoliopsida > Solanales > Solanaceae > Nicotiana > Nicotiana sylvestris. Next base: position 124,944,907 of record NC_091057.1, on the reverse strand, counting down.
CATGAAGATAGGGTTGAGTTGGGTTAGTGATTTTGGGGGAAAGAATGGCATGTCCAAAAGAGCATTTTGAGGATATATGGGGATGAAGTGAGGGGGTAAGTTCCAATGATTTCTCATTGCATGCACTAGTTGAGGGTTCACTGAGGCAGCTAGGGGTTGTAGAATGTTGTTAAGCCAAACTTGGTTGAGGTAATTGTTCATAGCTAGTCTTATTCCCTTCGCTACTAGTTGAGCCAGGTACTGGGTGTTGTGAAGTATCACAATTGAGTCCTGGCCGTTGATTTGCAGATTGAATTATATTGCATGGCCCATTAATCCCATTTCCATCCATGATACTGGTTGATAGTCTTGTGCTTGTGGTGGTTGGACGTAGATTATCTAAGGATTTTCTGCTTGTGGTGGGAAGGGTGGAAGGTTCTCCATGGCAATTGCTCTGTGTTGCCTTAGAATTTGTATCAATATGGGACGTTTCCTTATGGATGAAGGAATTCTGGGCATTTTAAGAGGGGATGGGGATATCTAACGTTACTAACTTAGGCGTGTGAGAGGGGCTAGGGGAAGTTTGAGAGGGATTGGGTGGTAGAGTAATGATTTGGTGTTCCGCTTGCATGGCTTTTGGTTGCCCAACGCCATGGTTTATAGGTATTTCCTCTATAGGAGTAGTATCCATTGCTTGGTTGTTTTGGTTGGACAAATGTAAGCTTTGGCCATCTTTTTTTGCCATTTGTCTTACATGCTCAGGGAGGGGGAGATTATGTGATCCTAACGCAAGAATTTTGTCCGAAATTTTGATTAAGGTAGTATAATTACCAAAAGGTATTGTTTTATTAATATTTGGGGTAGTGGAAGTTGTATTAGTAGAAGGGGTACTAAAGTCATTTCCCCTTAATTCATGCATGAGATTATTTTCTCTTTTTGTTGAGTTGGACACGTTAATATCCAACATGGCACAATCCTCATTTGTGTTGGACATTTGTGCCTCTGCGTGGGTCTTTTGATTATTAAGAAAAATTTTATTATTTTTGATTGTTTCATTAGTGGTTACTTCTGAAACCATGTGCTCATTTTCAAGAATATTACAAATATTTTTAATAAGAAGAGGGGTGGTGGTTTTGGCCATGGTTGCCGGATTTTTCATCAGGGAGTTTACAAAATTTGTTTTTTCAATTTTTGTATCCATTGAAGTAGGGGAATCTTTCAAATACTTCGATTTGTATTGCAGATATTTAGTATCAAGATACTTACCCGTGCTAGCGTTGAATATTTTAACAGGGATACCTGGACCTTTGGGGTTGTGAATTGGCTTGGTGGTATTTTGATGAGTGTTCCTTTGTGCTGACCTTTTTTCCTTATTGAACGAGACTGTTTTCTACTCCTCTTCTTGTTTTTTCAACATTGAGTTAGTTGCATGTGCTTCAGTTCCTTCTTTAATGGTTTTGGCATCTAATTTAATAAAGGAGCATTGGTTTTTTGTGTGTCCCAACCTACCACAATTTGTACATAGAAAATTATCTCCTTCGTAGTGGATGTGTTGTTTGTGTTGTCCCACATATAGAAATGGTTGAACTGGGATTTCTAAGGGAAGTTCAACACATAGCCTTGCATATCTTCCCCTTAGTGTAGTTGAGGTACAAACATCCACCTTTAGTAAACGACCAATCGCATTGCCAGTTTTTCTTAGTATTTCTCCATCGTAAAATTCTGTAGGCAACTGTGAGAGTCTAATCCAAACAGCCGTTGTTATCAAACTTTCCTTTGAAGCTACAAAGTTTGGTTTTCATTTAGTAATGGAGAGGAAGTGCCCGTTAATAAACCAAGGGCCTTGTTGAATGGCTTTTTCCATATTGTCCCTTTTTTGAACTTGATTATATAGTAGTCATCTCCTAAATCAATCATTTGGGGATCCTCCGTTGGTCTCCATAGATCTTGAATTTTCTTTTGCAAATAGTGGTGCATTATTCGTTTGCCCACTAATTTCACTATGATGGCATACTTCCAAGGTTCGTAAATTCTTTGCCTATCGTCTTCTGACAAGGCAATAACCTTGATACCTTCTGTAATGAGTGGCTTCGGATTGTCATTCCTTTCTTCCACTTGAGAGTTATCAGTAAGTTCTATATCTTTATGGACTAGGTTTGCATCAAACATCATCGGATTAGATGTTATTAGCATGTCTTTGAAGGATAATTTAATATCTAGGTTTGATTGTATGGAAATGTCATGTTCAATATCCGGTGGTTTGGGTGGTTTTTGGCTTGAGGATTCATGAGTCTGAAGTAGCATTTTTTAGTTGGTATAAAATTTGAGGTATATTGAGTTGAACCACTTTCATAGAATTGTTTCTCCTAAAACTCCATCTCTTTTATATTGCCGTTAGAGTGTTTTTTTTTTCTTCTTCTTTTTTCTGATCTAGACCGTTAATACTCGATTTTCTCTTCAATCATGATAAATATTTTGAGAATTCTACTTTTAAAATGTTTTTATCGTATTTGTATGCGTACAATAGACCCTTGTGGTCCGCGTCTTTCTCGCACCCCGCGCATAGCAGGAGCTTAATGCACCGGGCTGCCCTTTTTGTATATTTAGGATATGTTGAATGCAATTACTATGTTAATGAAATAACATTAAATTTTAGCATTTAAAAAGATGTTGCATTTATTTTAGCATAAACTGCTATTTTTTAAAAAAATTTATGCTATATATATTATTATTATTGTTATTATTATTATTATTATAAAAGCATGAATAAAATGTTGGTTTACCAAAGTATCCTTAAAATATTAATTGACAAATAATGCCATGTAGGGTAAAATTGATATTTTAAGCTTTGCTTAATACTACGATTTTCATGGACTTCTAATATTAAACAAATTTCAGATTCTCAGCTATTTGAGATACTACATATCCTACTAATCATTGAATTGCTATACTCATAAACCGACTTTTGCACCCTTTAACCAAAAATATTAGGATTCTTTAATTTCAAAGATCCACATGAATAAAACATAAGTTACATTATGACGCAGCATTTTACAAGATGAGGGACATAGAAGAGAATCTTTTTCTTTTAAAGATTAAAACATGGCATGCATTATGATGCTTTTGAAATTTTTAGTTTTTCCTTAATTTTTCCTCTAAAATTAAGTTGATTCTTTAATTAGCTTAATTATATTCTTATACAAAATATTATAATGAATATTGAAATTAAAAATTTTAGTATTACTTTGAATTTTAACCAATGTCATGAATGGTGTTTGTTATTTATTACACAGTACATTCCCTCAAGAAGAGTGCCAAAAACTTTAAGTTTGTACCATATATCAGTATCTATTGGTTTTACGTGCAAGGATATTTTTTATTTTTAGGTTGAAAACTTGAAGCGTGAAAGCCGATAATAGAATAGCGAATTCTAAGGTTATCAAAATTCTCACTATAAAAGTATACTAAAACCTGATTATAAAAGAGCACGAAGGCTAAATGTTAATTACATTATTCTTAACATAAATTTATATGAAATTTTGGTAAAAAGAATAAAAATAGATTTCTAAACAAATTCTACTTAAGAATTAAAAGAAATAAATTGAATACAGTTTAAACTTGAATTCAATTTAGTCCCGCTTTTTCTAAAGTTGACGAAGTACCTTCTCCTATTGAATAATGCTTGCAGGCTATATTGTAGAATATTTTATGTCTTTCTTTTTAAGTTAATATCGATTTTGATTATGTCCTTGGACAACTAATTTGAGTGGTGCTTATATCATTGATATAAATTAAACTGTGAGATATTTTTTGTGTTGATTCGATTTCTTCCACCATCATATGGAAATTTTGCAGCATTTGTCAGGTAAAATGTTTACCAACGTCTATAATTATTTTCTGCACTCTGAGTGTTCTCTTATTTTGGTTTAAATTACTTTCATGTGCACATAGTTACTTGATATAGTTTTTATTAGCACATTTATACTCAAAGATTCAAGTAGGATAATAGCATATAGATATACAGGAATACATGTTATTTTCTTTCCCATAAATTTTTGAAAGCTTTGCGAACATAACACTATTAATTGGTGAGCCTGAATATTTATCTCCACAATGCATCAAATATTTATAACTTTAAAGTTGCGGACATAAAATTACTCGGCTATTGGAGATAGGGGTGTTCAAGGTTTGGTTTGGTCGGTTTTTGATTAAAACCAAAATCAAACCAATTTTATCGGTTTTTAAAATTTTAAAACCAAAACCAAACCAGATTAAATACAACCCATCGATTTGATTGTTGTTGGTTTAGTTCGATTTTTCGATTCTTAGTAAGCTAATGATAAGTCGATAATTATATAGTAAAACAATACTAGACGATAATCTGAAAATAATTAGCTAAATTTATGTTTTTTTTTATATATTTCTTTAAGAACCAAAAGTTTATTTACCTGTTTATATGAAAAGAATGAACAAAAATAAACTAAAAGTTTGCTTTCTCAAGCTTTAGCCCATGTTGTCTTGCAATTTGAATTTGTTTTCTTTACTCTTGTGGTAGAGTTTTTTTAACTCTTCTGTTAGGCAAAAATATGTGCCGAGGGTTAGAAAATTGTAAAAATTGCACGGGGCGCCCTATTTGGTCGCCCCCATTTAACCTATACCCATTTTTTTTAAAAGTTTTAACCTGTACCTAGTTTTTAAACAACTTCGCCCCATTTCTCCTCCTCCTCCTCCTCCTCCTCCTCCTCCTCCTCCTCCTTCTTCTTCTTCTTCTTCTTCTTCGTCTTCTTCTTCTTCTTCTTCTTCTTCTTCTTCTTCTTCTTCTTCTTCTATTAACAACTGAAAGACACTATGATTAATTCTCTAATACTACCACCATTCCATATGTCTGACCAATTAGGCTCAAACTTCCCAGCCTTACTTCAAATTTATCGTCGAGAAGGATACTGCTAGCTTGAACATCTCTTCAACCAGAAAATAGAGAATATAATTAGCTTGGTGTAGAACTTTACAATAACTTGAACTTAATAATGGTTCTGTTACAGACAAGAATCATGTATATCATCATTTGAGAAGAAAATCAAGAATGCGAAAAAGTGAAAGAAACAAATACCTATGAACAAGGGGAGGATTACACTCATGGTGTAAATAGGCTTTACTTCAACTCTAGAGCTGAAGTTCGCCAGTTACAAACAAAAACTTCAGCTCTAGAGCTGAAATTTGCCAGTTACAAACAAAAACTTCAACTCTAGAGCTGAAGTTCACAAGTTACAAAACAAAAACTTCAGCTCGAGAGCTGAAGTTTACCAGTTACAAAAACAAAAACTTCGCCAGTTACAAAACAAAAACTTCAGCTCTAGAGCTGACGTTTGCCAGTTACAAAAACAAAAACTTCAGCAATTACAAACAAAAAGTTCAGCAAATAGAAAACAAAACTTCAGCTCCTATGCTTAAGTTCAACAATTACAAACAAAAACTTCAACACACTTGCTACTTCAGTCCTGTCTACTAGAATGCTGAAATTTTGCATGATTGCCTTGAAAGTACAAGGGGGAGGGCGGGGTGAATTGTAGCCTTTTTAAATTTCTAGTCGACTACTCTTCAGACCTAGTCGACTTATGCGGAAACAGCCTGCACAGAACTGTTAGTACTTTCGATTTAAACAAGTGTTAATCACAATAAACAGTAAAGGAATAGAATATAGTATAAGAACGATAAAGTAAATGACACCAGAAATTTTATACTGGTTCGGAACCAATGTGGTATCCTAATCCAATCCTCTTGGGTTGCAAGAGTGTTGTCTTTTAGAGCTCTTCGTAAATTGAATTGAGTACAACCTTTGTGATTTTCAGCGATCACCACCAACGCTGACATGGTTGGTTTTCACTCGCTCACCAATAATGACCCTTTGGTTTTCACTCGCTCACCAAAGAAACGAACAATGACACAACCTCTAGGACACACTGCCTCTCCAATATTTTTCTGTCTCTCTTCTCTCTTTTGGGTACACAGTAAATCTATTAAAGTGAATTACAATGCTTGTTAAGAGTAGAATAAAGAACTTGTAGTTGGATAGACAATTGTATAGAAGGTTGCGTGAGTTTGCTGTTGCAAGTATCTTCTCTTTTATACTTTGTCATTGAATATTCTAGCCGTTGCAGCGGTCTTCTAATTTTGGAAAAAGATTTCCTTTGCTGCTGCTCCAACTTTCCTTTACTGCTTCTTGCCCTTTTGAACATGATCACAATCTACAAGGCAGATTTGGATATCTTCTGTTAATGCAAACTTTCCTCTTGAATTGGACAATTTGAATTTCCAATCATGATGCCAATATCAATTCCTTCCTTGAATAGATACATGATTAATATTCTCTGCAATATATAATCTTTATGAATATCTACTTGAGAATAGTCATAATGATTCAATCAAAATCCCCATGATTTACTTTTTCATGATTGTAGTAATTTATTAATTGATTCCAGTAACTCATGCTTCTTTCCATAAGAATAGTACTTTCCATCTCATCCCGTAGTATATATTTTGAATAATAAGCTTCTTTGTGCAACATTCCTTAAATGCAAGACTTGGCCAATTCCTTGCAGTACTTGTCCTGGTAAAAATATCTTTCTTAAAATATTTCCTTTTTGATAGATCTCAATAAATCTTTGACTCCTTTTTTTATCTTGAAAAATAATCTCTTTCCATAATATAGAATATAATACACCCATAATATATTTTCTTTCCATAGAAAATATATTCTTCTCCCATTATATTGAAAATATTTCTTTCTTGATCTTGAAAAGTAATATCTTTCCATAATATAGATTGTACTACATCCATAATATATTTTCTTTCCATAGAAAATATATTCTTCCTTGTCATTGTAGTATCTTTTCCATATAGTATCTTCCTTCCACAAAATAATAGATCTTCTCCATGATTTTAACAACTTTCCTTTCAAGATGTTGAAAAATCTCCCATCCATAATTTCTGTAGATTCTTCTTCTGATATTGTAGTAAGACATTCAATATCTGAAAATTCACTTTCAAATATTATTCCTTCTATGGCGCTTGGAAATCAAATCTTTGAAAATAATCTTCCTTGATAAATTCTTCACACGATATCTCTTTTCCCATATTGGATCTTTACCATCATCTTCTTTCTTGAATAAACCTATACAAAAAATAAGATTACCACAAGTAAATGTTCTTATATTAATAATTGTATTGGTTTGTTATCATCAAAATTAATACGTGAAACCTTGAAGCTAATAATCTCCCCCTTTTTGACGATGGCAAACCATTGAGTACAAAAGAAGAAAATTTAATCAAAGACTTAGTTAAAGACAGTGATAAGCTAGATAGACTGGTTACTTCCCTGAAGTCTTCCTCTCGAAATGCATGTAGTACATCAAGTGTGAACTCCCCCTCACTCTATGCATTCCTTAGTTATGCTCTCTCCCTGTCTCCATACATTCTACCTGAGTTTTCGACCTTTTGCTACTTCAGCCCCGTATGCTGAAGTTACGCGAAAAGTGGGTACGCTTGCATTTTTTTTTTTGCAAAGCGGACACAAGTTAAAACGTGACCCAAAAAGCGGGTATAGATGCAAATTCCCCTAGAAAATTAGAGTCTAGGAAAAGAAAATTGGTCGAGTCCTATTGTTTTGGGCTTAGGCAATCTTTTAAGATATAAGTAGGATAAACCAAAATTCAAAATAACAATTAAAATGCATAAAATATTTAAAATTATTTACAAAAAGATATTATATTGTATATAAAAAATTATTAAATTTTGTATATAATTAATCGGTTTGGTTCGGTTTATTTTTGGATTTTTTATAATAGAACCAAAACCAAACCAAATATTATTGGTTCTTAAAATTTAAAACCAAAATCAATCCAAATCAAGAAAAATATCGGTTTACTTAATCGGTTTGATTCGATTTTGGGTTTGGATCGGTTTTTCGTCAAACCGTGAACATCCCTAATTGGAGATAGAGCGGGTCTAGGATATAAACTTTATGGGTCCAACCTTTAAGATTTTTAATATAAAACGTAATTTATTTTTAATCTTTAAGGTTCTTAATTATGTATTTAAATCTATTATTGTGTGCAACATTAATAAATTTCTTAACATAAACTCATGTCGTAATGCTACATCCACCCCTTATTGGAGATTTCATTTAGATTATGCGGGGTGGACTTACCGCCATTCCTCGCTCTCGGAGGCTAGAAGAACGTGGGAAATTTAATTTCTTGATTTGTTTTTGACTAACGTGCTTTTTTTTTTCTGCACTAGCAAATGTTTGAGGAATACTAGGAAGAAAACTCTATGTTGAACACTTCAAATTCATTAGATCTCACATAGAACTCTTTGATATTTAGCACATGCTTAGCACCGCTATTATTTTTCATCTATTATATTGTATTTTTTTTAATAAAAAGGAGATTTTGGAATAATGTAACACAAATTATCACGATATTTATTAGATACGACATTCCTAGCTAATATTGTTATCATGTTGATAACTTCTTACCAATTTTAATATAACTTCAAATGTATCTAATCAAAACAAATAAACCTAACATGAACTAGAACTCTCACTATTTTTATGCTTTAATTTTTACTTATAAATTTTAGTATAACTTAAAAATATATTTAATTAACAATTAAAACTAATAAGATCTGGAACTCCCACTACCTATATGCTTTAGTTTTAACTTATAAGTTAAATAAATATTTTTGAATGATACATTGTGTTAAAAATTTATTATCTTTTACATATAAATTTAATACTAGTTGCAGGGATTACACGTTCGAGGCATGTGACATAAAGACTAGTATATATATATATATATCCAGTTACACATGCAACGCACGTACAAACAATCTAGTTGTGTAGAAATGGCATGGGATAATCACTTTTTAATATGGTATTTAGTTTTATTCAGTATTTTTAATGCTGAGCAAAAATAGTCGCTACTCTATTAAGATTAATACGAAAAGACGATTTTACCCTTTCTTCATGAGTGCTGTGTAAATATTAAGGACATGGTGTTCTTAACATTTACACTACACACATGAAGTTAAGGACGCCATGTCCTTAACTTTTATACTGCACATATGAAGTTAAGGACATGATGTCCTAAAGTTTAACAACATAAGGTGCAACGGGATACTTTGTCCTTAATATTTACACAACATTCATGAAGTTAAGGACACCATGTCCTTAATTTTTACACAGCACTCATGTCTAGCACAATGGTATTTTTGTTCGGGCGGGTAAAAATTTATTAAGTACTGGCTAAAGAGTAAATATATTTTAAACAGTGGCTAAAGAGTAAAGATATTTCTAATTAGTGGCTAACCGTGCACTTCCTTTGAAGAAAGAAGCAATTCAGTTATTCAACGAAATCCTCTTTTACATTACCAGCAAAGGTATGGGTGTTAGTTTCTTTGGTCTGGATTGGATTAACAAAACATGATCCAAAATCCAAATATGTACATTTTATAGGAAACATTGATACTGATCTGCTTAGGAAGATCTTTCTTGGCTGCCACATTTTTCTCGAATTGGAGATTGCAGCTCTTTTCTTCCATACTGATCTTAGGATTATAATTAACTTGATCGTCATTTATATTTGAAACAGTACTATGCTGATTATCGTAACAAGAAACATAAAGCGGAAAATTAACGCTGACCTTCTCATGCATCTAATCTAAACTGTAAATAAGTTAACTAATCTTAGAATAATGAAATTTTGGAAATTTATAGGTCATAGGTACCAAGGTGGCAGAAACTAACAATCATATATATTCTCTGAACACTTGGTTAAATGGATACGCAAACACAACCAAACAATAGAAGACTTTTGGTCTTTTGGTTTTAATTTATACATATTTTATGTATGTATATACATAGTACGTACGTACATATATTTTATATTTACATAATTACATACACACACATTTATGTATGGTCCTGTGTGATCTTAGAAGCCCAAAAAAAGTAGGGCTGCTCGGTGGGCCGGGCCTGAACCGGACCGGACCGGGCCCACGGTCCTAACGGGCTTGGTGGGCCGGTCCTGGGTGGGCCGGTCCTGGTGGTCCTCCTGAGCCCGTCACGGGCCGGTCTTCAAGTTTGAGCCCACGAGCCCGGGACCGTTTAGCCCGGGACTGTCAGGCGGGCCTGGGCCGGTCCTGGCGGGCCCAACGGCTATTTTTTTTTTTAAAAAAAAATTTAAAATTCTCCAACGGCCATATTTAAAATCTAGTCGTTTGGGCTGAAAATATGACCGTTTTTAAGTTTAAAAAATGGCCATTTGACCCCCAAACTTTATTTTAACCCCAAACTTTATATAATTACACTTTTCCCCATTTCTCAACTATAAATACCCCCTCATTCTTTCATTTTTATTCACCAATTCATCAATATCTCTCAATATCTCTCAATCTCTCTCAATCTCTCTACTACAATTACTTAATTTATTGTTGAAATTTCGTGAAAAATTGTGAAGTTGTTGAATTGAAGTTTTCAAGTGTTCAACGATTTTCAATTTTCAAGAAGTTGTTCGGCAATCCGGTAAACTCGTTTCAACTCTTACGTTTTTAGAATATATTTTTGTGTGGTTTAGTTTGCATAATTATAATTAATATGGCATTTACTTTGAAAAAAATATTTGGTAAAGGAAAAGATAAAACCGGTGAAAGTAGTGGCCAACCAACTACCCTTCCCCCGGCTCCCCGACCTAGAAAAGATAAGCAAGTTGAAAGTAGTCGCCAACCTAGACGTCCTCCTCCTTCCGTAATTCTTGATAGTGATCACCCTTGTTTTCAATTTACCGATAGTGAATTTTATCATAATGTTGCACCAGGTGATAGATTAGATGATGAAATTATGAATGCTCTTTATCCTAATGAAACCATCTTAGAAAATAATGAGGAAAATGAGGATGATGATGAAACCCAAGCACCGGATTTAGATGATACACCTACTAGTCCTCTTAATAACCCAACTGATGCACCGGTCGACCCACCTGTAGAAACTCCTACTTTTAATAGAGAACCTGCTAAACGCCTAGAAACATCATTAGTTTGGAATTTTTTTACTCAAGTAAGAGAACAAAATAAGGCTAAGTGTAAAACTTGTGGGAAATTAATGGTGCATAAATATACTGGAGACCGTAGCGGCACGGGTAGTTTGACTAGGCACATAAAAACACACCCTAGAGATAAGGCTAGATTTTTTCAAATGAAAGCGCAACTAGAGGGGACAAGTGTAGATTCTGCGGTTAACCCTAGTACAGGTTCAAATCTAGTTCAACCAGGAATTAACACTGTCACCGGAGGTATTTTATATTACGATCCAAATAGAGATCGTGAAGAATTAGCAAAGATGATTACTGTTATGTGCTTACCTTATACTTTTGCATCTAATCCTAATTGGGTTCATTATATTAGAAGAGTTTTTAATCCTACTTATAAAGGTTGGCCTCGCGCAACAGTTAAGAGTGATATTTATAAATTCAAACATGAATATGAACAATATTTGCGGTATTTATTTACTCATATACCTAATCGGATTTCTATTACTACTGATATTGGTAGAAGTGGTAATGATTGTGATTATCTAACTGTTACAAGTCATTGGATAGATGAGGAATGGATAATGCAAAAACGCATAATTGCATATAGAATAATTAATTCGCGTCACACAGGTAAGTTTATAGCTAACACTGTTGCAGATATTTGTAGATATTTTTGCTTTAGCGATAAAATAATGGCAATTTCAATGGATAATGCTTCTAGTAACACCAGTGCTATAGGCATGCTTACAACAACACTAAATCCTGCATTTACTAATATTTTCCATGTTAGATGTATTTGTCATATTTATCATTTAATTGTCGGTGATGGTATGCGAATATTAAACATAGAAATTGAAAAGGTTAGAATGGCTCTTAATTGGCTTTTTTATTCAAACCGTAGAAGTAGACTTAGAGAGTATTTTAAAAAATGTGATGAATATGGCCTTAGAGAAAGAAAGGTTCCTAAACCTTGCCCGACTAGATGGAATTGTATGTACGAAAGTTTAGTAGTAGCATATGAATATAGAAACCCAATTAATGCAACGTTTAATTCTCGGGTAGGTGGTGAGGATGATGATGAAATGCTTACCACTCAAGATTGGACTAATGTTAAAATTCTTTTAGATTTTTTAGAACATTTTCAAATTGCTACAAATGCATTTTCTGGGCAATATTATCCTACTATTTCAAACTGTTTAGTTTATATTGCAGCACTATCTGATTTGTTTGTTGAATTTAGTGAGGGTGGGGATATTTATGAACTTGCTATAAATGAAATGAAACAAAAGTTTAGAGATTTGTTGAAAAATCAGTATTGTTTAGAGATTGGATCCGCTCGGAAAGAAGAAACTTTGGAATTGCAGAAGCACAACCGGCGATAGATGAAGCTTATGAAGAAATGATAGCGGAACTTGCGGAGGATTCGGCTTCGCCCGGAAGTGGTGATGAACAAGCTTCTTTTCCACCACCACCAACGCAACCTCCTCCGAACCTTGAAGGATTTATGAGATTTGTTAGAGATAATACATAGAATAATATGTAACTTGTATTTTGGCACATCTTCCTTAGTTTTTTTCCTTCTAATGGTGGTATTAGTACCTTGTTGTGCTCATTCCATTGGGGGAAGGATGACTAAGAAAGATATGCCATTTTTTGGTAATAAAATTTATTGCTTCTACCCATGAGCTTCTTTTCGCAATATTTCTTTGTCTATACTTAGAATTATTTATAAGCTACAATATATACATAATATACAATATATATACTACAAGAAAATATATAAGAGAATATATATACATAAGATACAATATAATATACTACAAGAAAATATATTATGCGAAAATATATACATAATATACAATATATATACTACAAGACAATATATTATGCGAATATATATACATAATATACAATATATATACTACAAGAAAATATATTATGCTACAATATATACATAATATACAATATATATACTACAAGAAAATATATAAGAGAATATATATACATAAGATACAATATAATATACTACAAGAAAATATATTATGCGAATATATATACATAATATACAATATATATACTACAAGACAATATATTATGCGAATATATATACATAATATACAATATATATACTACAAGAAAATATATTATGCTACAATATATACATAATATACAATATATATACTACAAGAAAATATATAAGAGAATATATATACATAAGATACAATATAATATACTACAAGAAAATATATTATGCGAAAATATATACATAATATACAATATATATACTACAAGAAAATATATTATGCGAACATATATACATAAGATACAATATATATACATAAGATACAATATATTATGCGAATATATATACATAAGATACAATATATATACTACAAGAAAATATATAAGAGAATATATATACATAAGATACAATATAATATACTACAAGAAAATATATTATGCATGACAATTTAGTGTTTTACTATTGTTTTGTTATTTTCTTTTTCGTCAAGCACTTTAATAATTAGATATACATATATACTACATATATATTTTTAATATAGCCATGATACTACAAGAAATTGCCTTAAAAAAAAAAGAAGCCCGCTAGGCCCGCGAAGCCCACAAGCCCGGTCCGTTAAGCACAGGACCATGTGGGCTTAGGCCCGTCACGGGCCGGTTCCACCCATTGAGCCCACGAAGACCGGGACCGCCAGAGCCCAGGACCACGAAGCCCGGGACCGCGAGGCCCGGCCTGTTAGGCCCACTAAAGCCCGGGCCCGGGCCAAAATACAACATTAAAAAAAAAGGAAAGAAAAAAAAAGTCAAGTAATAGATATATTAAATTCTAAAACTTTAAAAGGTGAAGAAGAGGAGGACGCCTTCTGTTGGTTTAATATCTTTTTTGTTTTTCTTTTGCATTATGTAGGACATGAACTGCATGCTCTAACTAGGATATTTGTATTCTAGATCATAGAAAGAAACTACTTAATATCATTGAGGGCAAAGTATATAATTCTTAGCTATTTTTACTTAGTGCGCTCTAGCTATTACTCCTTTATTAGTTGCAACAATTAGCTTGTTAGCAGGCAGTGTTAGTATAAATTTTCAGGTTGTTGTTGTTGTTGTTGGGATGAATGAATTGTGCTCTCGTGTAACCAACTTAGTCATCAGTTTAATTAATTTTAAATTTATAATTGTATTCTGATGTCAATGAAGCTTTAGACTAAATTCTAAATCATATATTTCAGATTATTTTATATTCTTTTTATCTTGGGAAGTAGCTATCATATCTAATTTCTCAACCTAATCTTCATTTTTCCCGCGATTCTCCTCATTTTCATGACTATTTCAAATGGATAGCTGATGTAAGTCCCAGGTTAATAAGATTTAGTCTTTGTAGTTGTTCAAGGAAACTTCAATATAATATTCAAGTGTTTAAAAAATTTACGCATTGATGACTTGTTTAGAGGAAATTGAAGACCAATTAAAACAAATATTCATCTATAAATACGAAATGTTTTCTTGTTATGTTTGTCAAAAAAGAAAGATCATTTAAATTATTTCATAAGATATATAGTTAATTTATATAGCAGCAATGGCACTCAATTCATTTGCATTAACCATTACTATAATGGCTGTGCTATCTTCAATAAGTCATGCATTTGATCCTAGTCCTTTGCAGGATATTTGTGTTGCTGTTGATGACACCAAAGCTGCTGGTAAAAATAATCAAAGTACTCTGAATGCCAAATTACAATCATGATCTTCACAGTGTTTTATTATGTTTTTTTGTACTTTAGCCTATCTCTTTTTGGTAGAAATGACACCAGGTAATCATTTCAGAAGGCCGCTATTTAGAAATTAGCTAGCATATCCCGAATTTCAGTTTTTTTAATTAAATTTTTCAGGACACAAAGTCCTAAAGTTAAAATTTTTAGGATAAAATAAGTACTGACTAATCCCTAAATAGCAGTCTTAAAATGGCTATTTGTATACTTCCCCCTCTTTTTATACCTTTCTTTTAATTAAAGTTTCTTTTTGCAGTTTATGTGAACGGAAAATTTTGCAAGGATCCAAAGCAGGTTGTGGCAAATGATTTTTTTAGATTAGGTCTAAACATACCTGGAAATTGTGACTTGATTTACAAGTCAATTCTGTGTATTGAGGCCTTAAAAACCTTCTTTTATCTCATCTCGATTTGCATGCGCGGTCCGGACGTATATCCGGAACGCTTTTATGTGAAATTTGATAAAAATGCTAATTTTGCCTTTAAAATTGAATATAAGTTAACTTCGGTCAACATTTTCGGTAAACGGACCCCGACCCATAACTTGACGGTCCCGGAAGGTCCGTAAAAAAATACGGGGACTTGGGCATATGCCCGGAATTGAATTCCGAGGTCCCAAGTCCGAGAAACGAATTTTTGAAGAAAATTATATAACTGAAATTATAAGAGTTTTTGGAAACTTAAATGTGTTTGAATTTGATGGTATCGGGCCCGTATTTTAGTTTCGGAGCCCGGTACATGTCTTATATGGTATTTAAGTTGTGCCTATAAAATTTGGTAAGAAACGGACTTCATATGACGTGAGTCGGACCCTCGGTTGTGAAATTTGAAATTTAAGAGTTCTTTAGATTTTTCTTTGATTTTGATGCTAAATTTAAAGTTCTTAGGTGTTAGTTTGGCAATTTGATCGCACGAATAAGTCTGCATGATGTTTTTAGGGTTGTGTGCATGTTTGGTTTGGAGCCCCGAGGGCTCGAGTGAGTTTCGGATAGGCCACGAGATGTTTTTACTCTTAGGAATTTTGCTGTTCTACAGCTTCTGGTGTCTTAATATTTTGTTCTTCGCATTCGCAATACAGCTCACGCGAACGCGAAGCACAAGCTGGGCTGGGAAGGAATTTCTTCTACGCGAACGCGAGGCCTTGGTTGCGAATGCGGAGCACTGGGGGGTTTGCTCTTCGCGAACGCGACTTGCCACACGCGAACACGTAGTGTAATGGAGGTGGCTGGGGGAACTTTGAGTTGTTCCTCGCAAACGCGGTCCCAGGCCCGTGAACGCGATGGTCGGGGGGACAGACCATCGCGAACGCGAGCAACTCATAGCGAACACGTAGGCTCTTCTGGCCATAAGCTTCGCGAATGCGACAGACCCCTCGCGAACGTGAAGAAGGTCTGTCCAGCGATTTAAAACAGAACCAGAACGGGAATTTAGCCATATTTTCATATCTTCTTCCCCAAAATCAGACTCTAGGCGATTTTTGAAGAGCAAATTCAACCCCAAATCATAGGTATGTGTTCTTGAACTCAATTCCTTCACTTTCCATCAACACCCATTAGATTTCTAAGCCAAATTGTTCTTCAATGGTAGAATTAGGGATTTTAGGTAGAATTAGGGCTTTTTGAATAATTGAAATTTAGACCTCGTTTTGGGGTCAAATTTTGAAACTAATTACATATTCGGGCTCGTGGGTGAATGGGTGATCGAGTTTTGGTCCGAACCTCGAGTTTCGACCAAGTGGGTCCGAGGTCAATTTTTGACTTTTTAGGAAAATGATAGAAGACCTATAATTAAGCATTTGGTATGATTTATTTAGCATTTATTGATGTTGTTAAATTAATTTGGGCTAGATACAAGTAAATTAGAGGCAAATTCTAAAGGAAAAGTGGTGTTTGAGGCTTGAATTGGCCGTGGAAGTTCGAGGTAAGTGTTTGGTCTAATCTTAGCTCG
The DNA here is from genome assembly GCF_000393655.2 of Nicotiana sylvestris. Taxonomy (NCBI): domain Eukaryota; kingdom Viridiplantae; phylum Streptophyta; class Magnoliopsida; order Solanales; family Solanaceae; genus Nicotiana; species Nicotiana sylvestris. The sequence goes on along the minus strand of NC_091057.1, from coordinate 124,928,104 downwards.
AAGGAATAGGTATTGTGCTTTATTTACTATGTGCTAGTGTAGTGTACGACGTATAGCTAGGTGTGGTGACGAGTATCTATACGTTGTGTCAAGCATGTCCGTGAGTCTTAAATTGTGATCGTTGTGTTTTCTTAATAAGTACTACATTTGCCTAAATTGTTGATTATCCATGTTGAGCAAGACATATGATTATCTTCTTGGTATTGGTTTATTATTAAGCATTGGCTCCAGTTGAGTTTCAATTGTGAAGTTAGTTGTTGGTACAAGTTCGGTTATAGCAGATTCCCTTGCCGGGATATTGTTGTTGTTATTGTTTGGGGAGGAAAGAGAGATAAAGCATGAAGGGTGATGCCGTGCACATTCATATTTATGCATATGGTGAGGAAAGAGTGATAAAGCACGAAAGGTGATGTCGTGTACATTTTTGTTGATATTGATGCATATGGTTAGGAAGAGAGATAAAGCACGAAGGGTGATACCGTGCACATTTCTAATATTTACATGGTGAGGAAGAGAGATAAAGCACGAAGGGTGATGCCGTGCATATTTTCATTACTTGATTGCATTGGTGGGGATTGAGAGTAAAAGCACGAAGGGTGATGCCGTGCCCTTATTGCCTGTTTGTTATGATTTCTTTCTACTTTCTGTTCAATTACCTTAATTGTCTTATTCCACTATTACTGTGATTCATTATGTTGGTATTTCCCCAATAGCAAGTTACCTCTCCCCCGTTACTTTTGAATTATTTTTATTACGGTTATTCTACTAGATACTGTTTAGCTATAGGTTTTTTGTTTGTTGTGTTCTAGCCTCGTCACTACTTTGCCGAGGTTAGGCTCGACACTTACTCAATACATGGGGTCGGTTGTACTAATACTACATCTGCACTCTTTTGTGCAGATCCCGGTACTGGAGCATACAGGCCTTAGCTAGGGGTTGCTGCCTTCAGTCCATCAGAGACCCGAGGAACTCCTGCAAGCGTCCGCAGGCCTTGGCGTCCCCTTCCTATCTATTTTCTTTTTGTTCTTTTATATTTCAGAGACAGACATCTATTTATTTTGTTCAAATCCTATTTGTAGTGTTCTTAGATAGTCCGTGAGATTGTGACACCAATTTTGGGTGATTTATGTTTATGGGTTCGTATTGGTATTAGCTTAATCGTTAAATTTCGTTCTTCCGCATTATTATTTTCGCTGTTTATAATATGTTAGCTCTCAATTGTAAAGAAGTTAAAAATAAAAATGGTAAATTAATCGGAATAGTTGGCTTGCCTAACTTTCACTAGTAGGTGCCATCCGAGGGTGGGAAATCCGGGTCGAGATAAGTTGGTATCAGAGCTCTAGGTTGCTTAGGTCTCACAATTCATGGACAATCTTGGTAGAGTATGAGGGATCGGTACAGAGATATCTGTGCTTATCCTCAGAGACTACAGAGTTAGGAACAGTTTCACTTCTATTCTCCTCTGTCGTGTGATTTGGTTTCTCAATGCTAATTGAACTTCTACTATATTCTTTTGTAGATGGCTAGAACGCGTTCTTCTTCATCCGTTGATCAGCAGCCCGAGTCCCCAGCGGCAGATCCTACGAGGGGCAGAGGCCGAGGCCGAGGCCGTGCTAGGGGCCTAGGGAGGGGCAAAGCTCATCCCAGAGCAACAACACCAGCGGCAGAGCCTCAGGTAGAGTTTGATGATTAGGTTATGGCCAAGACAGTTTCGGTGGGCCCAGCTCAGGTCCCAGAGGGGTTGATTGCTACCCTAGTACTCTAGGATGCTCTGGTCCATCTAGTAGGCCTTATGGAGAGTGTCACCCAGGTAGTCTTACTTCTTGTAGCACCAGCCGTCTCTCAGGCTGGGCGAGGAGCACAAACTCCCGCTACCTGCACTTTGGAGCAGATGGCTCCCCAGTTTCAGACTCCAGCAGCTCAGCTAGTTAGAGTAGTTCAGTCGAGTGTAGTAGCTCAGACTAGTGATGGGGCAGCTATGTCTACCGATGCTTTGTGGAGATTGGATAGTTTCACCAAGCTGTTCACTACTACTTATGGTGGTACATCTTCAGAGGATCCCGAAGATAACTTAGATAGTTGTCATGAGGTTCTTCAGAACATGGGGATAGTAGAGACCAATAGGGTCGACTTTGCTGCTTTCCATCTGTTAGGTTCCACCAAGAAGTGGTGGAGAGATTATTGTTTTTCTAGACAAGTTGGATTACCGGCTCTTACTTGGGACCAGTTCTCGCAGCTATTTCTCGAGAAGTTTCTTCCCATCACCCAGAGAGAGGAGTACCACAGGCGGTTCGAGCGTGTCTAGCAGGGTTCTATGACTGTCACCCAGTACGAGACGAGGTTTATAGATTTGGCTCGTCATACTCTTCTGATACTCCCCACTGAGAGACAGAGAGGGAGGGTGAGGAGGTTTATTGAGGGAGTCGCTCAGCCTATTAGACTGTAGATGGCTAAGGAGACAGGTAGCGAGATTTCTTTCCGGGATGTGGCCAATGTGGCCATGTGGGTTGAGATGGTTTTAGCTCAGGGGAGAGGTCAGGGGTCTGATAAGAGGCTTCATCATTCTGGCAGATTCAGTGGTGCCTCGTTTGGAGGCAGAGATTCTTTTGGTAGAGGTCATCCTCCTAGGCACTTTCAGTCAGCACTTCAGGTTTCTCATGGTGCTCCAAGTGGCCATGGCTCTCATTTGTAGTATTCTGATCAGTTGCCTTACAATGCACCACCAGCTCCTATCAGTGCACCTCCGCTCCAGAGTTTTCAAGGTGGTTCTCCAGGCCGTCATGGTCAGTTTCAGGGTTAGCAGTCTCAACAGCTGAAGTCTTGCTATACTTGCAGCGATATGAACCACATTGCTAAGTTTTGCCGTCTAGCCTCGAGCAGTTCTCAGCACCAGGGTTCTCATGCTATGGTTCCAGCACCGGGTTTTCCACTGCCCGCTCAACTAGCTAGAGGTAGGGGTAGAGGTGTTAGAGGTGTAGGTCAGGCCGCTAGAGGTGGAGGCCAGCCAACAGGAGGTCGTCATAGGGATGCAGTTTAGAGTGGTGGGGCCCAACCCCGATATTATGCTATGCCAGGCAGACCTGAGGCTGAGGCCTCTGATATAGTTATCACAGGTACTGTTTTAATGTGCAGTAGATATGCCTCAGTTCTATTTGATCCAGGGTCCACGTATTCTTATGTATCATTTTATTTTGCCCCTTATCCTCGTGATTCTGTAAATTGTGACTTGATTTACCTCGATTCCGAGTCAATTCTGTATTCTGAGGCCTTAAAACCTCCTTTAATCTTACCTCGATTTGCGTGTGCGGTCCGAGTGTATATCCGGAATGCTTTTATGTGAAAATTTGATAAAAATGCTAATTTTGCCTTTAAAATTGAATATAAGTTAACTTCGGTCAACATTTTCGGTAAACGGACCCCGACCCATAACTTGACGGTCCCGGAAGGTCCGTAAAAAATACGGGGACTTGGGCATATGCCCGGAATTGAATTCCGAGGTCCCAAGCCCGAGAAATGAATTTTTGAAGAAAATTATTTAATTGAAATTATAAGAGTTTTTGGAAACTTAAATGTGTTTGAATTTGATGGTATCGGGCCCGTATTTTGGTCCCGGAGCCCGGTACAGGTCTTATATGGTATTTAAGTTGTGCCTGTAAAATTTGGTAAGAAACGGACATCATATGACGTGAATCGGACCCTCGGTTGTGAAATTTGAAACTTAAGAGTTCTTGAGATTTTTCTTTGATTTTGATGCTAAACTTGAAGTTCTAGGTGTTAGTTTGGCTATTTGATCGCACGAATAAGTCCGTATAATGTTTTTAGGGTTGTGTGCACGTTTGGTTTGGAGCCCCGAGGGCTCGGATGAGTTTCTGATAGGCCACAAGATGTTTTTACTCTTAGGAATTTTTTGGTTCTGCTGCTTCTGGTGTCTCAACATTTTGTTCTTCACGTTCGCAATACAGCTCAAGCGAACGTGAAACACAAGCTGGGATAGGGAGGAATTTATTCTATGCGAATGCGAGCCCTTGGTCGTGAACACATAGCACTAAGGGGGTTTGCTCTTCGCGAACGCGACTGGCCATACACGAACGCATAGTGTAATGGAGGTGGCTGGGGAAATCTTTGAGTTGTTCTTTGCGAAAGCAATCCTAAGCCCGCGAACACGATGGTCAGGAGGGACAGGCCATCACGAACGCGTAGGCTTTTCTGGCCATAAGCTTCGCGAATGCGACAGACTCTTTGCGAACGCGAAGAAGGTCTGTCCAGCGATTTAAAACAGAACTAGTGTGAGCACGTGATTTTTGTTTCGCGCGACAATCGCTCCAAAAGAAATAAAAAAAATAACAATTGGTCCTGCTGTACAATTTTTGGATTTTTACATGGCACTTTGTTAATTATTTATGATTTTTGCCCATTTTATTTTATTAAAACAAAATACAAAAAAAATGTATGTGTCATGCATAATTTGAACCGTAATCCGGTTGTTAAATAGAAAATCATAAATATGCATCTTTGTCCGTGATTTTGTTTTTGTTTGATTTTACCTGTCTTAAAATATTTTAATGTGTGTGCAAATAATTGTATTAAGTGTTTATTTAATTTTAATTTGATTTACTTAGGTTTTGTTTTTTAAAATAAAGAAGAAAATAAAATAATAATAAAAAAAAAATCTTTTTCGGACTTGGGCCAATTTTAAACAAATTGGCCCAAACAAACTCAGCCCAAAAACCAGGCTTGCCCGGTCCGTGACCTGCCTACCCCTAGCCATCCAAACGACACCGTTTAATCCAGTATGATCTGGGCCGTTGATCTCAGATTGATCAACGGCCAAGATCTCACACCCCATAACCCACTAATGAACCCGACCCGTTCCACCCGAACCAACCTTGACCCCTACTAAGCCAAACGACACCGTTCCACTTAAGCCCTCAGATCCAGACCGTAGATCTAGATTGATCTAACGGTTGAGATCAAGCCATCCACCCCGTATATAAACCCTAACCCCTTTACCCCGCGCCCTAATCCAAACCCCCCTGCCTTAGGTCGTCTTCACCAGACCCCAGCCCCTCCAAACCCTAGCCGCCCCTGCATACCTTCGCCATGAAAGTCGGCGGCATGGACGCCGGTGACCCTACCCTTAACACCATAGATGCTCCTCACCGTCCTGAACCCAAATCCACCAACCACACACCTCGAATCCCATCCCACCTTCTCGAATCTTCATTTGAAGATTCGAGTCAAAACTCGATCTACCCCGATCTGCCCTAAATTCATACCAGGCAGTCCCTGGACCCCCCTCGTAACAAAACCATGCTTGGTTTGGTCCGAATCTGACCAGGGAAGCATGAATCCCAGATCTAATCTTTGAAACCTTAGGGTTCCTTGTCACTGGTCCGTATCTCGTTTAAACCAAAAGATTAAGGTCTAATGTACCTTAATCGAAGTGTTTCTCATCTGAGAAACACTTCGATTAAAGTCCGTTCAGCCTAAAGAAAGGTCTGTCCGAATCCGAGTTAAGGCTTTTGATTTTTCGAGATTTGAGGTGAGTTTTGCTTTTCTTTTCTTATTTCTGTTAGTCCATGTTCGTTTAAAAGGTCTGTTCAGGTTTTGTTTTAATCTGTGTTTTGAGTTTTATCAACTGTTCCTGTCCACTTTGCCTGAACCTCTGTTGTTTGATTGAGTCCTTCTTCTAATTGTTCTGATAATGTGTATGTATGTATTTGTTGTGCAATTAATTGAATTTCAAATGTGAACTGACCAACTGATTCCTCCCATGTAATTTTGCTTAGTCAGTACAATTCGAATCATGTGTTCGATACTGTTAAATGTCTGATTTTGGTCTCGATTGTATGAGTTATAACTAGTATAGTCGAGTCGACATATGTCGTCAATTAGTTTCAGTTGTCCAAACAATAACAAATCGATTTGCTTCTGTTAAACATTGCCTGAATCAATTAAGAACTAAGTTTGTTTACTTATAGTTGTTAATTTGAATCAGAAATATAAAAGGAATATTTGTTTAAGTTCTGAATTGGAGGGCATGTGCACTTGTGCACCACAGGTGCATTTGTGCACAGCCTATGCCCTGCATAAGGGCTTTTGAATAAAATAGTTGACAGCACATGCTGTCAGATCACATTCTGCTGCCCATACACTGCTTTAGTTTCAGAAATAATAAACCTTACTAAAAAGTAAGTTTGCCAGAGAGTGTGATGGGGGTTCTAATACTTAAATAGCTAAGTGGAACTGAAAAGAAGATGGCACATGGGAGGGGTATCTGATTAGTCTATCAGGCTGTAAAAGTGGTGATGTTAAGGCTTATAAAAAGGAGGCACATTGAGGGACATAGGGAAGGAGGGAGATAGAGATACAGACACACAGGGAATTGTTAACACAAAGAGAGAGGGGATTGGGATTGAACATTTGAGAGCTGAAGTTCTGGGAAAGAGATACACACATACAGAAAGAGAGATACACATAAAACACTGAGATTGAATATTGAGAGTTTTGAGTTCTGAAAAACAGAAAACTGGAAAAGATTTCTTTTGATAACTCAAGTATAGTTTCAAAACGGAAGATTGACATTTGGATTTTGGAAAGAAAGGAGATAGGGAGAGGGATATACAGAAAGCAGAAACTGTTTTCTTCTTCCTGCAGTTTGTTCGATTCCCAGCTTGTTCAACCCGTTCAGTCAGTTCTATTTTTCTTTCAAGTGTCAGCTGAGTTTATGGTTTGGTTTGCATTGGTTGATTCTCTTGGAATTGGTTTGTCTGAATTCTGATTCTACTCCCCTGGCTTTGTTGCTGTCATTTTGCTGCCTCTTTCTTCGTCTATAATTGCATCTTGCATTGGAATTTGTCCTGCTGTTGTTCATCTGTTACTGCTGGTGTTTCGTTTACATTGCTGCTCAACTGACTCCCCTGCTTATTTCATTGTGAGCATCTCCTCAGGTACACATTTCAAATTTGTCTGATGTAACTGATGTCGCAGTGAAAGATTGAATCGAAAGATCTGAAGGGATTATAATCATCTGTTGCTTCGCTTACAAATTTTATAACTACTGTCAAGCTCTGTAAATTTTAGTGTGTTAGTCTAGTAGAGAACATATTAGTAAGTTTGTACTTAATTAAAGTTTATGTTGATCTGAAACTGCGGTATTTGATTCGTTTAGTAGCATACAGGACGTAAATACAACTCATGGAATGTGAAACTATTTAGTACGATTGTTAAAATTAAACTCACCCTTTTCAGCATGCTTTGAATAGATAGGGGCAAATGGCTGTTAAATCTAGCCAAATATAATACAGTTTTGAATCACCCAGTTTCTATTTCTTGAGGCAGTTTATAGGACTAGTTTTGAACATCATCGGTAACATCCTTTAATAAGGAATTCTATCAGTCCTGTTTAAATAAGTTAATTTAGATCCAACTTAAGGATGTTTGTTCTGATTAAGTGTTGTATTTCGTTAGCTCATATGTGATTTTTGTCAAATTAAAGCATTATTTCATGAAATATAATATTTACTCCACTTTGTAAGTAATTAATCAGAAATTGATAAGAGTCCGGTTTAGGCCAAAGCATATACTTCAATTAGCATACATTTTCTTTCTTCTATTTCTGGGAACAAACACATTAGAAATGTAGTCGCTTTAGTATATCCTGTAAAAAAATAATGAGACTAGCCTCGCCAAATAAAAATGCAAATTGCGAGGCCCTCAACAATTAATCATAATATTTAGAATTCAGGCTAGGCCGTTTAGTGAATTTCATGGCCTTCCCCAAGAATTATAACACGTTAGACTCTTTAGGCACAGTTTAATTAAATAACAGTCTTAAACTCGGGTGCACATTGATGTGACCCAAATCCAAATCTCAACGGAGTCAAGATGTGTCGACGACCACGGGTGCATTGATTGTGACGTGGTTCGAGATGCATTTCCACGACGTTGCAATTCTATAAAAAAATAAAAAAATGATAATAATAAAAGCGGTTTAAACTTAATAAAAGCACGTAAGTCATAACATGTATTTAAATCAGATATTTAGCCATTATAACAATTTAAGCGATCGTGCTAGAACCACGGGATTCGAGGGTGCCTAACACCTTCCCTTGGGTCAACAGAATTCCTTACTTAGAATTTCTGGTTCGCAGACTTCATTTGGAAAAGTTGAAAATTTCCTCGATTTGGGATTCAAGATAAACCGGTGACTTGGGACACCAAAAGCCAAACCTTTCCCAAGTGGCGACTCTGAATAAAAATAAATAATCCCATTTCGAATATTGTCACTTAAATTGGCAAAACTCCCCTCGCGCATTTAACCCTTCGGGGCGGGGCGCGCAAAAAGGAGGTGTGACAGCTCTGGTGACTCTGCTGGGGAATATTTACCCAGAACCACTGGTTCAGGGTTCAAGAATTCGAGCTTAGAATAATTGTTATATTTGGCTTTATTATCTGATCTTTATTACATGTTTTGCATAACGTGCTAAATGTTGTCTTTTACCGCTTTGATATTATCTGAATTGTATATAAACTGTGCCGAAACCCTTCTCTTCTTACCTCCGGGGAGAAGCTCGCTGGTCGAGACTCCCTATTCTGTTAGTGTCAATACCTGAAATAAGAAAGAGGCCGGACAAGTTACAAAGCCGGACGATCTCGCGGGTCCCCGGTACGTAGCCCCCTCCTCGACTCGAGTTGTCCGCTCGGGTACACAGTCTAGAACAAATGCTCAGGTTATAAACCTAGTATAACGAAACTTCATGCCGGATCCCTAGTAGGAACGCTTATTTGCATCATGTTGCATTTGACTTAGGGGACTCAACACAGGGGTTGGGTCCGTCTAGGATAGACAACCTGAAATGAAAAGACCATCCTGCTGCATCCTATTTGTTTTGCGCATTTATTTGCTTCAGTTCCGCATGCTGACCGGTTTTTAAAAAAAAATAAAAAGAAAAAATAGCAGCGTAGGGAGATAATTACTTCTTTTGGAAAAATCAATGTCCGAGTAGTGTCGAAACCTCGCCGGAATTCCTTCTAAAATATATATAAAAAAGAGATTGTCTTCTAGTTTGATTTAAAAAAAAAAATAATAATATAATTTTTTTTTATCATTTTCAAAATCAAAAAAAGAGAAGGTATTTATTTAAAGGTTAAAAAAACGGAAAATTCATAATTCAAAAAATGTTGTTTCTTTCGTAGTACCCTTTTATAAAATCAGACTAATAGTCCAAATATTTCCTAAAAAAATATATTTTTTCTTTAGTCTTTATCTCTATTCAAAAATATAATAAAAAAAAAATTCTCGTTTTCTAGGTTTATTTGATTTTCTCTATTCACGATTCCCGAACTACGCCGGTTTGATTCTCACCGGATGTGAGATACGTAGGCAACCCTCGTCGGGTTCAACCCCCGTTTTTGCTAAAATAGCCAAAATCAATGAATAAAAAAAAATGTGTTTCAAACTTTAAAAAAGAGTCGTAAATAAATCAGGTGATGTTGTTTTGTCATAAATAGCCGAATGTTCCCGAAAGGAACGCCGGAAGGTTGACTTTGCATAAACAGCCACCTTTGAGTCATTTTTTTTAAAGGTTTGGCCCAATTGACCCACACAGCCTTAAAATCCTTGTCACCGAGGCGTTGAAAGGCCGTGTTGGCAACATTGAGTTTTCTAATTCGAAAAATGATAAAAAGAGTCATAAATAAATCGGGTGATGCTGTTTTGTCATAAATAGCCTAATATTCCCGAAAGGGACGCCGGAAGGCTGACTTTGCATAAATAGCCACCTTTGGGTCTTGTTTAGTATTTTGTCCAGTTGACCCACACGGCCTTAAAATCTTCGTCCTCAAAGTGTTTAAAGGCCGTGTTCAAAACTTGGTCCCTTTTGTAAAATATTTTTTTTGAGTCAAAATCATTTTTGTTGAAATCACCTTAATAAATGTGCAGGATGAGCACGATGCAAAATGAACATTTTTCAATAATGACCAAAATCCCTGTCAAATTACGGCTATGGTGGAATGATCTAGGCGCTGAAGGACAAAATGAGGTCAAGAAATATCTGAAAGGTCTCGTGGGTTTGTTGGAAATCCAGCCTCGGGGAGATATCATAAGAGCTTTGGTTACCTATTGGGACCCGACGCACAATGTTTTCCATTTCTCTGATTTTGAACTCACCCCGACTTTGGAAGAAATGGCCGGATACATCGGGAATGCTGAACTTCCTTTAAGGCAAAAATACTTGGTCGCCCCAAGAGTTGTCACGGTACATCGGTTCCTAGATTCATTGAAAATACCCAGAACGGTCCACAACCCGGATCTGGCAGCCGGATTTTGTACTCCATGCTTCATATATGATAGGTACGGTCATGAGGGGGGATTCAATAATCCAATCAACAAACTGTGCAGCAAAGGTGTTCGTCAGAAGTGGGACAAACACAGACGGGTAGCTTTCATGATGATGTTCCTGGGCCTTCTGGTATTTCCAAGGAAAGACGGAAACATTGATTTGAAGATATCCGGGGTCGTCAGCACTTTACTCACGCAAAATGACAGTACTCTCGCACCTATGGTGGTATCTGACATCTTTCGAGCTCTTACAGCTTGTAAAGCTGGGGGAAATTTCTTCGAAGGTTGTAACTTGCTCCTACAAATATGGATGACCGAGCACCTCTGCCATCATTCCGAGATTTTGAGCCATGGTTCCCCGGAAAAGACTTGCATAGAAGAATCTTACACGAGAACCAAAGAGATCAGTTTGCCCAAAGGAGTCCTGGCATGGACCTCGTTCTTTCAAGCTCTTACTGCCAGCCAAATACAATGGACGCTAGGATGGTTGCCTGTTGATGAGATCCTATATATGTCGGCAGCTAAAACTTATTTCTTACTGATGGGGCTTAAGAGCATTCAACCTTACGCACCCTGCCGAGTTTTGAGACAGTTCGGAAGATGCCAGACAGTACCTCATGAGGAAGATCTTAGCACTCAAGCAATTGAGATAAGTCCTAACGGACAATTCCCAGAAGCAAAGATTCGCCAAATCTGGAGTGAGTGTCAATATTTGAAATCAGATACTTGCGTGCGGGATCGAGCCAAAGGAGAGACAGCGCCAGGTTACCTTGCATGGTATAGAAGGGAATTTGAGCATGAAAGGCCGGCTAAGAGACCCCACATCCGGAATTTCACCGAATCATCGCAAAGGCAGTGGGATTGGTTAGCAAAGGAAAGAGGCTATTGCGCCGAAATCAGCAGGTTAAAGCAACAAGTAGAAGGCTTGAAATATGAGCACAACGTGCAAGCTGCTACCAATCTGGGAGAGCGGAACAGGTTAATTCAGGAAAACGAAATGCTCAGAGCCCAGATCAAACAGATAAGGGTGGATGCAGATAAACAGCCAAGGCGTCGATCAGACGAGCAGCTGATAAAAAGGTTAAAAAGTGAAATCAGGGAATGGCAAGATGGTTTGGAGAAATCTGAAAACGTCATAGCGGAGCTCAGGGCACAGTGGGATACAAGAACAGATAAGCATTGTCGATACCTGAATCAATTGGAAGGCGACCACGAGAAAACTGTTGCTAAAATAAAGAGAGAGATGGCTGCACTTGAGATCAAAGCAGTTAATCAGGCCAAGGATTTCCAAAATTGAGAGCAGATACTGGTACGACTCAATAGCCCAGATGAAGTTGGAAGTACGGCGACTGAAGCATCAGCATATACAGGATACTCAAGTATTCAAGATATGTAGCGATCAGATAAAACGCCTACTCGTAGAGAAGAAGCAAACCAGAGATAGGATCAAGGCCATTGCCCATGCCATCACCAGACGATGTCTACGATGTGAGAACATGTCCAGCGTTACCGTCCTCTCGGCAGTGATGGGTTATGTCAAGCAGACTATGCATGAGCTGGAGCAACTTGAGAGGGATATCACGCCTAGGACCGCGGCGAGGCCGAACGATGCCCCGCGGACACCAATTTTCAAAACCATAATGCACTCATAAGTCAAGCCTGTATCTTAGCATCTTCTGCCTGTTTTTCCATCAGGGTGATTTTTAGTCTATTTTGAGTCTAGGTTTATTTTCAAAGTTTGCTCTTTCTTTTGCAAAATGTAGTTTGTAATAGACCATTTCAACAATAAAGAGGTTGCTTCTTTTACGCTCATTTGTGTTTTTCGAACTACGTAATGATCTGATTCACGTAGGCATCATGATACGTAGGCAATCCTCATCGGATCCGGTCGCATTTCTTTTACTGCGAAATAAAAAAAAACATAAAAGAAAAACAAAAAAAAAGAAGAAAAAGAAAAAAAAAAAGAAAAAAGGGGGAAAAACTAATAAGAGTAAAAATGCCGGAATGACGCATGCTCTCGTAGCAAACATATAGTAATCCACTTAACTATATAGGTGCATCATGCCCAACGTGAGATTAACTATCTGTTATTTGCTGCAAATTAACCGTGCGTTTGTCGTTGAGTATTCCAGGGTTTTTGGAAAGACGGTTGGTTTGGTGAAAGTCTGGCCTCGCACTCATACTTCACGAGGTCAAGGAGAAGTGTTCAACTACCTGTTGTTAGGACCAGAAGCAGTACTCACACTTACTTCACCAGGTCAAAAGGAAGTGTGGAAATGTCTTCAGAAATTCCATTGCAAACAATCCCTGTTTCCGAGGAGAGCTCGATCTCAGCCGTCCTCACACCTGAATCCGCAACTGCGGAGGAAAATAGAATCCTACGGCTCCGCATGTTGGAAATGCTGGACGATTGGAATAATGGGAAAGAGCCGCCAAGTGTCGTCCCCGGATTCCCTGAATTATTCTCCAGGTCAAGTGGGACTTCTAATGTCCCCATAAATTATCCTGCTACCCCATTCGGGTACCCAGCCACCTCAGCCTTCTCTGCTGGATCGCCTTCTGAGCCTCATCCCCGAATGTCATCCACTGATGCAAGCATGAACATCTTTACTGCATCGCCTTGCCCGATTACGGCACAGCCTACCACGTACAAGCCAAGCTTTGACTCATCCTCTTTTACATTCCAAGCACCATCGTTCTCAATGGAACCAACTAGGTTCTCTACTAGCACTAACCCTCTACCGCCTCAGTGCGAGCTTGCACCCGGGCAAGATCAGAACCCCAGAATTGCAGAACAAAATGAGATTGCCAAGAGAATGAGAAGCCTTGAACAAAGTTTGAAGAATATGCAAGGATTGAGCGGACAGAAGAGCGTCTCTTACGCCGACCTATGCATGTTCCCTCACGTGCACCTGCCAGCGGGTTTCAAGACCCCAAAGTTCGAGAAATACGATGGGCACGGTGACCCCATTGCACATCTTAAGAAATACTGCAACCAATTGCGGGGAGCCGGCGGAAAAGAAGAACTGCTAATGGCATATTTTGGGGAAAGTCTAGTAGGGATAGCCTCAGAATGGTATATGGACCAGGAAATGTCCCGATGGCATATATGGGATGATCTCGCCAGAGATTTTGTGAAACAATTCCAGTATAACATCGACATTGCGCCCGATCGAAATTCTCTGTCGAATTTGAAGAAGAAACCGTCAGAAAGCTTCAGAGAATATGCTATTAAGTGGCGCGAACAGGCGTCAAGAGTGAAGCCTCCCATGGATGAAGTGGAAATGGTCACTACTTTTCTCCAGGCTCAAGAGTCTGACTATTTCCAAAACATGATGTCAGCCATGGGTAAGCCATTCGCGGAAGCGATCAAGATTGGAGAGATGGTAGAAAATGGTCTGAAAACAGGTAGGATTCTGAGTCAAGCAACCATAAGGGCAACCTCCCAGGCCGTCCAAAGTGGTCCCGGAGGAATGACAAGAGGGAAGAAGAAAGAAGAAACGACTATGGCAGCCTCGGAAGCAAGGGAGTATCATCATCCCAGGCCCCGTTTTCCGGAAAGAACACCACAACACTACTACCCCCACTCAAATTTGGCCTATGCTCATCAACCTTATATGGTCATGAATGCCCAACCTTATGCCCATCCACCACAACAAGCCAACCGAGGCCCAGCTCCACCTCCCAGAAATCAGCCTCCTTACCGCAACCACTATAACCCACAACCCCCGCAGAATAACTTCCGCCCTCAAGAGCCACCTCGACGGCGGACTTTCACGCCCATCGGTGAACAATACTCTACTTTGTTCCCGAAGCTAGTCCAATTGGGTTTCTTGCAACCAATCCCTCAAACAAGGCAAAACCCGACGTCACCTTCTTACAAAGCTGGAGTTAGATGCGCCTATCATTCAGGGGCCGAGGGACATGACACAAATGACTGCTGGTCGTTGAAAAGAGTGGTCGAAAACTTGATAGAGCAAGGGAAAATAGTGCTAAAGGACGAGGAGATCCCGAATGTAACTAACAATCTATTACCTGCTCACCATAATGGGCCGCTGATCGGAATGATTTGTGAAGACAAAGAGTTCGACCCTGCTCTGAAATCCATAATTGCCATTGTCGACACGGGAAAGAGGCCCGAAACAAACCAGAAATCAGAAAGGGGGGAGGAGGTCAAGGCTGCAGAAAGCAAGCCTGAAAAGAAGGTGGAGAAGAAAGTGGTACCAGCAAAGGGTGGAGTTCTTTACATACCGCGGGGTCAAGCCAAGAAGACGCAGAACTTCGGGATCAAAAAGACAAAACCTATGTACGTGCCAAAAGGGGCCTATGTGGTCCGGGGGACGATTCAACCACCTCGGCTGAATGAGCCAGTGGTTATCGGACGCGTGCCACAAAAGCCAATGACCAACCCGTCCACAGTGCCGTGGAATTATCAAAAGACTTTGGTAATGTACAAAGGTAAAGAGGTCATGGGAGAACTTCCAGAAAATACTTTCATTGGAAGGTATTCAAATACCCAAGAACTGAACAACGCCACACAAAGGCGCTTCCCGCCAAAGAAGCCCGTGAGTGTTGAAGAAGCGGAAGTGTTCTTCCAACAAATGAAAATGCCGGATTACGAAGTGATAGATCAACTGCGCAAGTACCCCGAGCAAGTGTCCATGCTATCATTGTTAATGAGCTCGACCGAGCATCAAAAGATCTTACTGAAGACCCTGAATGAAGCATATGTGCCAGTTGAAACCTCGGTGGAACAATTAGAGCGGATGACAGAAAGATTCTTCGCCGTCAACCAAATCTCTTTCAGCAAGAACGATCTACCCCCGGAAGGAGCGGCACACAACAAGGCTTTGCACCTAACAGTTAAATGCGAAGACTATTATGTCAAGCGGGTAATGTTGGATGGGGGCTCAGGCGTTGACATTTGCCCGCTCTCCACGCTACAAAGAATGGAAATTGGGACCGGAAGAATCCGACCCAACAATGTCTGCGTAAGGGCTTTCGACGGCATCAAGAGAGATACCATGGGAGAAATAGACCTGTTGTTGGTCATAGGACCAGTCGAATTTCAAGTAACCTTCCAGGTGCTCGACATGGATACATCCTACAATTTTCTCCTTGGCAGACCTTGGATCCATGCGGCAGGAGCCGTGCCTTCCACTCTTCACCAGATGGTGAAGTTCGAGTACGAAGACCGAGAGATCGTGGTCCATGGGGAAGATAAGCATGCTATCTATCGGGACCCATCGATCCCATATCTGGAACCAAGAGAAGGGAGCGAACATACGGTCTATCAAGCTTTTGAGATTGTACTGGCAGAGCAGAACGAAGAGGGAATACCCTGCCCCCAGCCTTTCTTGTCTAACGCCTCGGTTATGGTGGCCAAAGAGATGATCCGGCACAGATTTAGGCCAGGGAAGGGGCTTGGACGAACCCTTCAGGGAATAACAGAACCCATTACCTTGCCAGTCACCAAGAAACCTTTTGGACTAGGTTTCAAACCTACTCCAGCAGACGAAGAGTGGGCAAAGAAAAGGAAAAATGAGGGTTGGAAGTTACCTCGACCACTGCCGGATTTATATGCAACTTTCATCAGGACAAGGTACGCTGAAGAAGAAGATGATGAGGTCTTCACAGTTGAGGAAATCAAGGAGATATGTGGGGCGATGAGAGAGATGCTCTACGAGGTCCACATGGTTCAACCAGGTGAAGGCACAAGCATTGCTGAGATGATGTACATGGGGCCGAACGCCAAACTTCAAAACTGGGAGGCTACGCCATTCCCAACTAGACGGAAGTCCGGGTAGACCTGTCCTGCCACCTTTCCTGTGTCACAAGTTATCTCCAGGACATAACTTGAACGTTTTCTTCCTTTCCATGGTTGTTTTGTATTCCTGAGTTGTAAACATTGTTGTCCTCCAACTTTCCAAAGAAAATAAAAAAAAATCATCATCATTGCTTTCCCATTCTTTCTTTTATTCTGATTTTGTTATTTTTCCTTTTATCTTTATTTTCAGTTATAATAATGCGGCTTTAAATATGACATGCTTGTGGACTTCACGCCCAGATCACAATGAGCTATTTAACTGCGAATTAATGAACCCAGAATCAGAGTATGATGCAGAAGAGGCTTTTAGGGAAATGAACAGAGAGTTGGAATATTTTGAGAATAAACCTAAGCCAAATCTGAATGACACCGAACCGGTTAATTTAGGAACTCCTGAAGAAATCCGGGAAACCAAAATAAGCATTCACACGGACAAGAAAACGCGAGAGGCGATAATTCAACTTCTTTTTGAATTTAAAGACGTGTTTGCTTGGTCATATGATGACATGCCGGGTCTAGGGGTTGATCTAGTGTTTCATAAATTGTCGATTCATCCTGACTGTCCTCCAGTTCAACAAAAGCAACGAAAGTTCAAAACTGAGGTCAGTGACAAGATCAAGGAAGAGATCACCAAACAACTGAAAACGGGAGTGATTCGGGTAGTCCAGTATACAACCTGGTTGGCAAATGTGGTTCCAGTACCGAAAAAGGACGGTAAAACTCGGGTATGTGTAGATTACCGAGATCTGAATAGAGCAAGTCCTAAAGACAATTTCCCACTACCCAACATCCACATCCTCGTTGATAATTGCGCCAAACACGAGATACAGTCTTTCGTAGATTGTTACGCTGGGTATCATCAGGTATTGATGGATGAAGAGGACGCCGAGAAAACTGCCTTCACCACGCCTTGGGGCACCTACTGTTATCGGGTCATGCCATTTGGTTTGAAGAATGCTGGGGCTACTTACATGAGGGCCATGACTGCCATTTTTCATGACATGATGCATCAGGAAATAGAGGTGTACGTGGACGACGTGATAGTCAAGTCCAGGACGCAGGATAATCACATCCAAGACTTGAGGAAATTCTTCGAGAGACTAAGGAAATATGACTTGAAGCTAAACCCAGCCAAGTGTGCTTTCGGAGTTCCGTCGGGCAAACTTTTGGGCTTCATCGTAAGCAGGAGAGGTATCGAGCTAGATCCAACTAAGATAAAATCCATCAGAGATCTGCCTCCCCCGAGAACTAAGAAGGACGTAATGAGTCTGTTGGGCAGGTTGAACTACATCAGTCGGTTTATTGCCCAGCTGACAAGCACATGTGAGCCCATATTCAAGTTGTTAAGGAACGATGCGGCGATTAAATGGACAGCTGAGTGTCAAGAAGCCTTTGATAAAGTCAAAGAATACCTTTCGAATCCCCCGGTCTTGGTCCCTCCAGAACCAGGGAGGCCACTTTTCTTGTATCTAACAGTCTGGGAGAACTCTTTCGGTTGCGTCCTCGGGCAACACGACATAACCGGGAAAAAGGAGCAAGCAATCTACTACTTGAGCAAGAAATTCACCGGCTACAAGGCCAAATACACTATGCTGGAAAGGACATGCTGCGCTCTCACATGGGTTGCTCAAAAGCTGAGACATTATCTCCAAGCCCACACTACTTTCCTCATAAGCAGGCTGGATCCTTTAAAATATATATTTCAGAAACCGATGCCTACTGGAAGACTGGCCAAGTGGCAGATCTTATTTACTGAATTCGACATAGTCTATGTCACTCGCACGGCAATGAAAGCCCAGGCGCTAGCAGATCATTTGGCCGAAAATCCGGTCGATGAGGAATACCAGCCATTGCGTACCTACTTTCCAGATGAAGAGGTAAGTACTGTAGAAGTGGTCTCAGAGGACGCTCATGTTTGGAAGATGTTCTTTGATGGAGCCGTGAATGCCAAAGGTGTAGGGATTGGGGAAATTTTGATTTCGCCTTCTGGTCAGCATTATCCCGCCACAGCTAGATTGCGTTTCTTTTGCACAAATAATACAGCTGAGTATGAAGCCTGCATCATGGGCATGCATATGGCGATCGATCAGGATGTCGAAGACTTACTGATTATGGGAGATTCTGACCTGATTATCCGGCGAGCTCAAGGCGAATGGGAAACTCGGGATGTCAAACTTATCCCTTACCGACAGCATGTGGAGGACCTCAGCAAGCGCTTTACATCAATAGAGTTCAGGTATATCCCGAGGTGTCACAATGAACTGGCAGATGCACTTGCTACTTTGGCTTCAATGCTACCCTACCCGGGCAACGCCCACGTCGATCCTTTGGAAATCCAAATCAAGGAAAGACACGGTTACTGCAGTGTAATCGAGGCGGGATCAAATACGCAGCCTTGGTACCATGACATCAAGAGGTTCCTGAAGACGCAAGAATACCCCGAGCACGCTACTGGAGATCAAAAGAGGACCATTAGGCGACATGCAAGTGGTTTCTTTCTGAGCGGTGAATTGTTATATAAGAGGACCCCGGACCTCAATCTCCTAAGATGTGTCGATATCGAGGAAGCAAGAAAGATCATGCACGAAGTACACGCAGGTGTGTGCGGACCTCACATGAACGGGTATGTCTTAGCGAAGAAAATCCTTCGAGCAGGTTATTACTGGATGACCATGGAAAAGGATTGCTTTAGCTTCGTTCGGAAGTGTCATCAGTGTCAGGTGCACGGTGATTTGATTCATGCACCTCCCACGGAGCTGCATCCCATGTCTGCACCTTGGCCATTTGTCGCTTGGGGCATGGACGTCATTGGACCAATCGAACCAAAGGCTTCGAATGGACACAGGTTTATACTGGTTGTCATAGACTACTTCACAAAATTGGTAGAGGCCGTCACTCTCAAGTCGGTCACTAAAAAAGCTGTAGTTGATTTTGTACACTCAAATCTTATCTGTCGTTTCGGTATTCCTGCGACTATCATTACAGATAACGCAACAAACTTGAACAGTCACTTGATGGGAGATGTATGCGAGCAATTCAAAATAACGCATAGGAATTCTACTCCTTATCGGCCAAAGGCCAATGGTGCTGTAGAAGCGGCGAACAAAAACATCAAGAAGATTTTAAGGAAAACCATCCAAAGTTCCCAACAGTGGCATGAGCAGTTACCATTTGCATTGTTGGGGTACCGCACCACGGTACGCACATCAGTAGGAGCGACTCCTTATCTTTTGGTTTATGGGACCGAGGCTGTAATACCGGCAGAGGTAGAAATTCCTTCGCTTCAAACCATTGTCGAAGCGGAAATCGAAGACAGTGAGTGGGTCAAGACTCGGCTAGAGCAATTGACTTTGATTGATGAAAAGCGAATGGCCGCGGTTTGTCACGGACAGTTGTACCAACGAAGAATGGCCCGTGCTTACAACAAGAAAGTCCGGCCCAGGAATTTCGAAGTAGGTCAGTTGGTACTGAGGCGTATTCTGCCGCATCATGAGGAAGCCAAAGGGAAGTTTGCTCCAAATTGGAAAGGCCCATACATCATAAGGAAGATATTTCCAAGAGGAGCGTTGTATTTAGGTGATATCGAAGGAAATGACCCCGACACAGCAGTAAATGCAGATGCAGTCAAGTGATACTACGTCTAAATCATACCCCAGTGGTCCTGACACATTTGAAAATGACGAAGGTCTTATTCCCCACTACTCCCAAACACTACCCAATTCTCTCTACAAACCTTTGAGCCGCTTAAAAAAAAAACATTGATTGAGGCCTGAACTACGTTTGACTTGATTCCGAAAGGATACGTAGGCAGCCTCTCCCTGAGGTTCAGTCACACCAACAATAAAATCTCATTCGCCCTGAAATTGGGGCACGTCGAGCGGTTGAGAAGTTAGTATCATCTACCTCTCTTTACCAAGCACAAGCCTTCAAATCAATTACCAAAGATAGTGGGGAACCAATAAGCGTCACAAATCGAGACCGACATACGCTGAATTGAGAGAGATAAAAGGAGAGAGTCTCGTCGGTGAAAACCTTCGGGCACCACGAGGCGACGGGAGTAGAGAAACGAAAATGAGAGAGCTTGTTTAGTAAAAACTCACAAAGAGTGCTATCAAGAGATGACAGGAAGAGAAATGAGAGAGGTCAGCCAGCGAAAACCCGCAAAGGGCGCTGTTGGCCGAAAAGAATGACTCCACCCCCAAAGAGGTCTGGGCAAAGTTTCACCAGTTTGGAATCACAGATTCGTTCTGGTTCAGGGAAACACGAGTTCATGAAAGGTCAGGCGTCCAGGCCAAAGAGCATGTCATGTCATTTAAAGCCAGCGTTATCTTCCTCAGATAAGTCTTTTTCGTCCCGAAAGGGACATTCCCTTCCTGAAATTGTTTTCTCCTTTCTTTGTTTCTCTTCGAATCCTTTTTATGTTTTAACCCCAAGTTCAGGATACACCGGAAAGGGCAGGTGGCAGGTTTGTTTTCACGGAATTCCATTTCATGAAGGAAAACACCCCGTTTCATCGGTACGTCTGTCCAAACTTGATAAATCATGATATTTGATGGCGTTCAAAGTAAAGAGGAAAAAGAGAAATCTCCCCCAGCAAGTCCACCTTCGGACGAATCCCCACAGAGTCTCCCTCTGTACAATCCTCCCACAGAGTCTCCCCAATATAAAAATAAAAATAAAAAAAATAAAAAAAAATCCCGTTGGAATTTCCCCAGAACATCCCCAGCGAGTCCCTTTGTAAAAATTCCCCAACAAGCTTACCCCAACAAATCCTGGAAAACCCGTTTTGAAACAAATATCCAGCATGCTCCATTGTACAAAAATCCACACAAAGAATCCACTTTGTAAATATTCCCCCACAGAGCTTCCTTTTGTACAAACCCCCACAGAATACCTCCAATAAAACCCCCATTGAGAACCTCCAAGCAAAACGGGACACAAAAAAAAAAAAAAAAAAAGAGCCTTACGGGGCAAATCTTCACAGAATCTGGAAATGCAAGCCTGAGCAGTCTAAAAGGTTCCGACATATGAATCAAATCAATGACGGGACTTCGCAACAGAAATGAAGACGCAACAAAGCAACCGGGAACGATCGAGGTCACCAAACCGACCGTCATTTCCGAACTAACAATTGTTCTTTGTCTGAAAAGTTCAAACAGGTTTAACCCAAGACAACCGTGCAAGAAGCAGGTGTCGCCAAAAGGAGAAGGTACACGGGTGCAAGAAACATTTTGGGCAATAAGGAATTCACTCGAAAGGTAAGTTTCCACGAAACTCCCTTTTATCTTTTACTAAAACAAGAAAATTCAAAAAAAAAGAGAAGTCAATTGTTGTCCTCGAATTTTGTTCCCAGCCATCAGCATTAGGGTTTTAAACCCTAAACAGAATTTTTTTCCGTTCAGCCAGCATTAGGGTTTTAAACCCTAAACTGAGCTTTTCCATGCAATCAACATTAAGGTTTTAAACCCTAAACTGAATTTTTCCTTTAATCAGCATTAGGGTTTTAAACCCTAAACTGAATTTTTCCTTTTAGTCAGCATTAGGGTTTTAAACCCTAAACTGAACTCTTTTCCCTTCAGCCAGCATTAGGGTTTTAAACCCTAAACTGAGCTTTTCCATGCAATCAGCATTAGGGTTTTAAACCCTAAACTGAATGAACTTTTTTCCATTCAGCCAGCATTAGGGTTTTAAACCCTAAACTAAGCTTTTCCATGCAATCAGCATTAGGGTTTTAAACCCTAAACTGAATTTTTCCTTTAGTCAGCATTAGGGTTTTAAACCCTAAACTGAACTTTTTTCCATTCAGCCAGCATTAGGGTTTTAAACCCTAAACTGAGCTTTTTCATGCAATCAGCATTAGGGTTTTAAACCCTAAACTGAACTTTTTTCCATTCAGCCAGCATTAGGGTTTTAAACCCTAAACTGAGCTTTTCCATGCAATCAGCATTAGGGTTTTAAACCCTAAACTGAATTTTTCCTTTTAGTCAGCATTAGGGTTTTAAACCCTAAACTGAACTCTTTTCCCTTCAGCCAGCATTAGGGTTTTAAACCCTAAACTGAGCTTTTCCATGCAATCAGCATTAGGGTTTTAAACCCTAAACTGAATTACTTTTTTCCATTCAGCCAGCATTAGGGTTTTAAACCCTAAACTGAGCTTTTCCATGCAATCAGCATTAGGGTTTTAAACCCTAAACTGAATTTTTCCTTTTAGTCAGCATTAGGGTTTTAAACCCTAAACTGAACTCTTTTCCCTTCAGCCAGCATTAGGGTTTTAAACCCTAAACTGAGCTTTTCCATGCAATCAACATTAGGGTTTTAAACCCTAAACTGAACTTTTTTCCATTCAGCCAGCATTAGGGTTTTAAACCCTAAACTGAGCTTTTCCATGCAATCAGCATTAGGGTTTTAAACCCTTAACTGAATTTTTCCTTTAGTCAGCATTAGGGTTTTAAACCCTAAACTGAACTCTTTTCCCTTCAGCCAGCATTAGGGTTTTAAACCCTAAACTGAGCTTTTCCATGCAATCAGCATTAGGGTTTTAAACCCTAAACTGAACTTTTTTCCTTCAGCCAGCATTAGGGTTTTAAACCCTAAACTGAGCTTTTCCATGCAATCAGCATTAGGGTTTTAAACCCTAAACTGAATTTTTCCTTTTAGTCAGCATTAGGGTTTTAAACCCTAAACTGAACTCTTTTCCCTTCAGCCAGCATTAGGGTTTTAAACCCTAAACTGAGCTTTTCCATGCAATCAGCATTAGGGTTTTAAACCCTAAACTGAACTTTTTTCCATTCAGCCAGCATTAGGGTTTTAAACCCTAAACTGAGCTTTTCCATGCAATCAGCATTAGGGTTTTAAACCCTAAACTGAATTTTTCCTTTTAGCCAGCATTAGGGTTTTAAACCCTAAACTGAACTCTTTTCCCTTCAGCCAGCATTAGGGTTTTAAACCCTAAACTGAGCTTTTTCCATGCAATCAGCATTAGGGTTTTAAACCCTAAACTGAATTTTTCCATGCAATCAGCATTAGGGTTTTAAACCCTAAACTAAACCTTTTTTTCCATTCAGCCAGCATTAGGGTTTTAAACCCTAAACTGAGCTTTTCCATGCAATCAGCATTAGGGTTTTAAACCCTAAACTGAACTCTTTTCCTTTAGCCAGCATTAGAGTTTTAAACCCTAAACTGAGCTTTTCCATGTAATCAGCATTATGGTTTTAAACCCTAAACTGAATTTTTCCTTTTAATCAGCATTAGAGTTTTAAACCCTAAACTGAACTTTTTCATTTCAGCCAGCATTAGGGTTTTAAACCCTAAACTGAGTTTTTCCATGCAATCAACATTAGGGTTTTAAACCCTAAAACTGAATTTTTCCTTTAGGCAGCATTAGGGTTTTAAACCCTAAACTGAACTTATCCCCAGCTAGTCGGTATTAGGGCTCCAACCCTGAACTGAGCATTTTTTATCTTCCTTCATCAATTTTATGAACTTCCTGGCGAATAATTCACGAAATTCTCCTAGTGAAACTGGGGCAGAAAATTTCGTTCGTTTGTTTTGTTTTCTCCCGCAGGTCTAACCTCGAGCCACACGGATCGAAATGACCCACGAGATGAGTCTCAACTCAGAATCAAAGAAGAAAAAGACAAAAAGAAGATGTCCCGAGATATCAGAGTAAATGGAAGGCGGATCGACTCCAACATTTGATTAATGTCCTGAACTCTGCTAGTCGCGTTTCACTCAGTATCCCAAAGATTGAACAAGTCGCCGCAACTCGCAAGCATCAAGATTCGGATCAAAGTCTCCAAGCACAATCAGCTAAGACCCAAGATCAAGTCGCAAAAGAATCATAGATAGGAATCTTGTAACTCGCAGTTGACATGCATATAAGTAGTTAGTTCAGTTCCAATTTTCCTTTGGTTGTAATAAGGCGGTCAGTGACGCAGCAGTGACAACAACAACAGCAGTAACAGCAAGCATTGCAATCCCATGGTAGTCCCAGCTACCACAGCTTCCCGAACTACATTGACCTGATTCCTGTTTAGCCCAGGATATGTAGGAAATCTTTGAAGCAAGATTCGGTCAGATCTTTCAAAAACATGCTTCACACGGAGTAGTCCATAGGCAAAAATCGCTCATACACGCTCACTTTATCTTTGCACGAAAACTCTTCGTGTTTCCGAACAAAGAGGGGCAGCTGTGAGCACGTGATTTTTGTTTCGCGCGACAATCGCTCCAAAAGAAATAAAAAAAATAACAATTGGTCCTGCTGTACAATTTTTGGATTTTTACATGGCACTTTGTTAATTATTTATGATTTTTGCCCATTTTATTTTATTAAAACAAAATACAAAAAAAATGTATGTGTGTCATGCATAATTTGAACCGTAATCCGGTTGTTAAATAGAAAATCATAAATATGCATCTTTATCCGTAATTTTGTTTTTGTTTGATTTTACCTGTCTTAAAATATTTTAATGTGTGTGCAAATAATTGTATTAAGTGTTTATTTAATATTAATTTGATTTACTTAGGTTTTGTTTTTTAAAATAAAGAAGAAAATAAAATAATAAAAAAAAATCTTTTTCGGACTTGGGCCAATTTTAAACAAATTGGCCCAAACAAACTCAGCCCAAAAACCAGGCTTGCCCGGTCCGTGACCTGCCTACCCCTAGCCATCCAAACGACACCGTTTAATCCAGTATGATCTGGGCCGTTGATCTCAGATTGATCAACGACCAAGATCTCACACCCCATAACCCACTAATGAACCCGACCCGTTCCACCCGAACCAACCTTGACCCCTACTAAGCCAAACGACACCGTTCCACTTAAGCCCTCAGATCCAGACCGTAGATCTAGATTGATCTAACGGTTGAGATCAAGCCATCCACCCCGTATATAAACCCTAACCCCTTTACCCCGCGCCCTAATCCAAACCCCCCTGCCTTAGGTCGTCTTCACCAGACCCCAAACCCTCCAAACCCTAGCCGCCCCTGCATACCTTCGCCATGAAAGCCGGCGGCATGGACGCCGGTGACCCTACCCTTAACACCATAGATGCTCCTCACCGTCCTGAACCCAAATCCACCAACCACACACCTCGAATCCCATCCCACCTTCTCGAATCTTCATTTGAAGATTCGAGTCAAAACTCGATCTACCCCGATCTGCCCTAAATTCATACCAGGCAGTCCCCGGACCCCCCTCGTGACCAAACCATGCTTGGTTTGGTCCGAATCTGACCAGGGAAGCATGAATCCCAGATCTAATCTTTGAAACCTTAGGGTTCCTTGTCACTGGTCCGTATCTCGTTTAAACCAAAAGATTAAGGTCTAATGGACCTTAATCGAAGTGTTTCTCATCTGAGAAACACTTCGATTAAAGTCCGTTCATCCTTAAGAAAGGTCTGTCCGAATCCGAGTTAAGGCTTTTGATTTTTCAAGATTTGAGGTGAGTTTTGCTTTTCTTTTCTTTTTTCTGTTAGTCCATGTTCGTTTAAAAGGTATGTTCAGGTTTTGTTTTAATCTGTGTTTTGAGTTTTATCAACTGTTCCTGTCCACTTTTCTTGAACCTCTGTTGTTTGATTGAGTCCTTCTTCTAATTGTTCTGATAATGTGTATGTATGTATTTGTTGTGCAATTAATTGAATTTCAAATGTGAACTGACCAACTGATTCCTCCCATGTAATTTTGCTTAGT
Source organism: Nicotiana sylvestris (assembly GCF_000393655.2). NCBI lineage: Eukaryota > Viridiplantae > Streptophyta > Magnoliopsida > Solanales > Solanaceae > Nicotiana > Nicotiana sylvestris. Next base: position 124,902,243 of record NC_091057.1, on the reverse strand, counting down.
CAGTACAATTCGAATCATGTGTTCGATACTGTTAAATGTCTGATTTTGGTCTCGATTGTATGAGTTATAACTAGTATAGTCGAGTCGACATATGTCGTCAATTAGTTTCAGTTGTCCAAACAATAACAAATCGATTTGCTTATGTTAAACATTGCCTGAATCAATTAAGAACTAAGTTTGTTTACTTATAGTTGTTAATTTGAATCAGAAATATAAAAGGAATATTTGTTTAAGTTCTGAATTGGAGGGCATGTGCACTTGTGCACAACATGTGCCCTTGTGCACCACAGGTGCATTTGTGCACAGCCTATGCCCTGCATAAGGGCTTTTGAATAAAATAGTTGACAGCACATGCTGTCATATCACATTCTGATGCCCATACACTGCTTTAGTTTTAGAAATAATAAACCTTACTAAAAAGTAAGTTTGCCAGAGAGTGTGATGGGGGTTCTAATACTTAAATAGCTAAGTGGAACTGAAAAGAAGATAGCACATGAGAGGGGTATCTGATTAGTCTATCAGGCTGTAAAAGGGGTGATGTTAAGGCTTATAAAAAGGAGGCACATTGAGAGACATAGGGAAGGAGGGAGATAGAGATACAGACACACAGGGAATTGTTAACACAGAGAGAGAGGGGATTGGGATTGAACATTTGAGAGCTGAAGTTCTGGGAAAGAGATACACACATACAGAAAGAGAGATACACATAAAACACTGAGATTGAATATTGAGAGTTTTGAGTTCTGAAAAACAGAAAACTGGAAAAGATTTCTTTTGATAACTCAAGTATAGTTTCAAAACTGAAGATTGACATTTGGATTTTGGAAAGAAAGGAGATAGGGAGAGGGATATACAGAAAGCAGAAACCGTTTTCTTCTTCCTGCTGTTTGTTCGATTCCCAGCTTGTTCAACCCGTTCAGTCAGTTCTGTTTTTCTTTCAAGTGTCAGCTGAGTTTATGGTTTGGTTTGCATTGGTTGATTCTCTTGGAATTGGTTTGTCTGAATTCTGATTCTACTCCCCTGGCTTTGTTGCTGTCATTTTGCTGCCTCTTTCTTCGTCTATAATTGCATCTTGCATATGAATTTGTCCTGATGTTGTTCATCTGTTACTGCTGGTGTTTCATTTACATTGCTGCTCAACTGACTCCCCTGCTTATTTCATTGTAAGAATCTCCTCAGGTACACATTTCGAATTTGTCTGATGTAACTGATGTCGCAGTGAAAGATTGAATCGAAAGATCTGAAGGGATTATAATCATCTGTTGCTTCGCTTACAAATTTTATAACTACTGTCAAGCTGTGTAAATTTTAGTGTGTTAGTCTAGTAGAGAACACATTAGTAAGTTTGTACTTAATTAAAGTTTATGTTGATCTGAAACTGCGGTATTTGATTCGTTTAGTAGCATACAGGACGTAAATACAACTCATGGAATGTGAAACTATTTAGTACGATTGTTAAAATTAAACTCACCCTTTCAGCATGCTTTGAATAGATAGGGGAAAATGACTGTTAAATCTAGCCAAATATAATACAGTTTTGAATCACCCAGTTTCTATTTCTTGAGGCAGTTTATAGGACTAGTTTTGAACATCATCGGTAACATCCTTTAATAAGGAATTCTATCAGTCCTGTTTAAATAAGTTAATTTAGATCCAACTTAAGGATGTTTGTTCGGATTAAGTGTTGTATTTCGTTAGCTCATATGTGATTTTTGTCAAATTAAAGCATTATTTCATGAAATTTAATATTTACTCCACTTTGTAAGTAATTAATCAGAAATTGATAAGAGTCCGGTTTAGGCCAAAGCATATACTTCAATTAGCATACATTTTCTTTCTTCTATTTCTGGGAACAAACACATTAGAAATGTAGTCGCTTTAGGATATCCTGTAAAAAAATAATGAGACGAGCCTCGCCAAATAAAAATGCAAATTACGGGGCCCTCAACAACTAATCATAATATTTAGAATTCAGGCTAGGCCGTTTAGTGAATTTCATGGCCTTCCCCAAGAATTATAACACGTTAGACTCTTTAGGCACGGTTTAATTAAATAATATTCTTAAACTCGGGTGCACATTTATTCAATTAACAAGTAATCAAGTAATTGCAAATAAAGTAGCTTTCCCCATCTTAATGCATATATAATCAAGGAAGTTCAGATAATGAAGGTAATGAGGTTTGGGACTTCTTACACATGTATATGTAAAGAAAAGGAAATTTAGAGAATTTAAACACATATAGGAATTGGTAAAGGGAAGTCCTAAGTTGATTAGCCTACAGGATCATACCCATGCAATGCCCGATAATCACTCCTCAATGAGAGGGGCTACGCGTTGCATTAGCGCGCAGGTCATCATATCCTTTGACTACCCATTACCCTCTCATTAGTGGTTATATGAGCAAGTTTAATTAACGACCTCTAAGCGTGCTGCTACCCGTCCCTTCCTTATGGTACTGGAGGAATTTGGGACCTCTAAATCTGGACAGTTCTAGACAACCTAAGGTTTTTAAAAGGGTAAAAATCTAGGCGACCGACAAATAACATGTAGGACAAGCAAATAGGGACCAATAGTTAGAAGGCTCATATATACCTCCGCATATATACAGGCAATCAAACAGTACGTCTAAAACACAGATTTTTGAAAGAAGTTCAGAAATCCTAAGAACATGATATCTAGGTGAATGTTATAGATATAGGATATGTATAAGGAAAATGTCAGAATCCTAACCAGTTTTGCCTACTGGTTTTATAGCCTGTTAAGCTTAGACAGTTTAACACAATCAAACGCAGTTTTCAGTATATATATATATATATATATATAGAGAGAGAGAGAGAGAGAGAGACTGATAACCATGGCTTGCCTAGGCGGGGACTATTTGCAATCACAATTACAGGAGATGATTAACAGTTTAAGAAATTGTTCAAACTACAAGCATGCTATCACAGATTATAACAAGCGTTTTATTTATTCTAAGCCACAATGTCTATGTGTGAGGCTGCTTAACCCTTTTATATCCAACTATTTATTTAGTCGAAATGGACATGTTCAATGAAATGCAAATAGAGTTCTTAAAGCAGGGTATCTAATGCACATATGGAATGACTATTTTTATTTAAAACATGATTATTGACCTAATGGAAGGATCTCTATGCGATAGTACTTTTGCACAAATCAAAAAATGGGATAATGGTACATGGTATGAAGTATGCTGAAGCGATAAACGTGCATGCCCTAAAACAGGATGTCTAGTGCACAAGTTTGAGCCGTGAAACTTTGATAGAAATCACTCACAGATCATAGACAGACTCTTGAAGAGTTTTAAACGAGATCTGGATTAGATCTCTTCGAGGTCCTTCCACAAAACCACACAATCAAGCAACCAGGAAAAATAGGAGACAAGTAGAGGCCCCGTACAGCCATGGGAAGCCATAGATCGAGTAGGAATCGAAGGGATTAAGGCTGGTTTTGGGTGGCGGCGATTAGGGTTAAGGGTTGGCCTCAGAGAGAACCAGAGAGGAGGGGATTCGAGGGTGGATGTATGGAGGAAATGATTTAGGGTTAGGGGTCATTCAGAATAAAAAAGGAAAGTTTTAATGTGGACAGTTGATCTAAAGGATCAACGACCACGATTTGATGGGGTTTTGGGTCGGGTAGGTGTCTCCAGGTTTGGGCTGGGTGGTTTTTGGGCCTGGTTTAATTAAATTGGGATTTGGGGGGGGGGGGGGTCAAAATTGGGCTGATTTAATAGGTTAAATCCAAAAATAAGAGGGCCATTTATTAAATACCAATTTATTTGATAAAACAATTTTTTAAAAATAGCTAATAGGTTGTAAAAAAATGATTTTCATGCCTGAAAATATTTTAAAATAATTTACTTAATATTTAAAAAATATAAAAGGCCATTATCTGGTAAAATAATATAATAATGCATGCATAGGCTGTAATTGTAAAGTAATTACAATTGCGTCCTAAAAATATAAATGTGGCTATTTGTGCAATAATTGAAACTTAGTACAAATGCAAATGATAAAATTAAGCCACATAAATTATTAGTGATGCAATTAGTGATTGTTTTATAAACAAAATGCTGGGAGAAATTAATTAAAATATTTTTAAATGCAGAAATTGTATGAAAAATACTAATTGATGCCCAGACATAGTTTTGAAAATATTATGGAAAAAATTGGGTATCAACAACTGCCCCTCTTTACTTGGGAAGGATGAAAGAGTTTTCGGATAAAGAAATGATGGCCAATTTTGACCGGATGGGATGTTTTGAAAGATAAAGGTCGAACTCTAGTCTTTGAACTGCTTACATATCCCTGGTTTTACAAGAATCAGGCTATGTATAGTTCTGGATCCATCGGAGGAATGTACCGATGAAGTCATTACAAGAACGGACACGGGATTGTGGGATGAATGCAAGAGTGATTATGGTGAACAGTCAAGTTTGAGATAGCAAAGGAACTAGAGCGAGGTCGCTCCTGTTGGGATAACAGTTACTTACAGGTCACCTACAGATAAAAAGACGCTACAAACATGTATTTGTGCGAAAATTTAAACATGATGCAGATTCCCTTTAGACCATGAAAGTTGTCTTCGGATGGTTAAGGATGACGTCCTCAGACCATGTTGTCCTGGGCCATGAATTGTTCAGTGAGGGATTCGCAGGCCATGAAATGATGTTCTCGGGCCATGAAGATGGTGCCTCCGAACCATGACGCCTTTGAATAATGATATGCAAATTTGACAGATCCTCAGGCCATGGCATGGTGTCTTCCGGCTATGAGGATGATGCCTTTTAGACTATGACGCCTTTGGATAGATTGGCAATATTTCAGCCCATGAGATGCAATGATATGATGTTAACAAGACAAGGCTTAGTCTTGTGAAATGAAGGGCAGAGCTTAGCCCGATTGAAAAGCAAATAAATAGTACCGGAATAGAGAAATATTTATGCAAGGAGGGACCATGCTTAGTCCCATGCAAATGTGGAGGTAGGGATTAGCCTCATGCAAGTATGGAGGCGGGGATTAGCCTCATGCAAATATGGAGGTAGAGATTAGCCTCATGCAGATATGGAGGCAGAGATTAGCCTCATGTAGATATGGAGGCAGGGATTAGCCTTATGCAAGTATGGAGGCAGATATTAGCCTCATGCAAATATGGAGGCAGGGATTAGCCTCATGCAATTATGGAGGCAGAGATTAGCCTCATGCGAGTATGGAGACATGAATTAGCCTCATATAGATATGGAGGCAGGGATTAGTTGTAGACATGTGATTTTTGACCCTCCCCAAGATTTTAGATATTTTAGCATGTAAATATTTAGTTTAGGCCTGATATCGATATTTCAATTAGTTTTGACTCTTTTACTTTGTTTTATCAAAAAATAAAAATTACAAAAATATTTTTTCTTTTTAGTTGCTTTTAGTTTATATACCTTTCGTAAAACTAAAAAAATATAAAAAATAGTATCTTACTTTTATATGATATTTGAATATACCAAAAAAAAATAGGTTTATTTTAACGATTAGTTTTATCTTAATAGTTATTTTTATTTAAGTAGAATTAATTGGTAAATGAGGTCGTATTTTTAGTCTTGTTCACGGATAAAGAATAAAATTTGGGCTCAAACAACCCATTTTTAAGCCTAATTTTTGGACCTAGCCCATAATTCCCAAGCCCATAATTCCTAGGCCCATACCCACTAACCTAAAAAAAACCCTACAAAACAACCTAGACCCTAGAGGGCTAAGGATCAGATCCGCCGTTACACCAAAAATCCCAGCCATTCCTAGATACTAAAAAAGATATACAATTTTGTACTCCATCAAAAATCTCAAGAGTACGGCCAAAATTATTAGCACAGTATCAACAAATCGGAATCAAATCATTTGTTGAATACAAAGAATCTTCTCCTCTAGTACCATGTAATATAAGAATCCTCCGTCCAAGTAAAGCCCCAGGCCCAATCATTAAACCACAAGGCAAAAATTTTGCTCGTCGGCGCCGGCGGCGCACAATCTGATCTGAAACGAAGATGGCTTCGGAGCTTTCTAACGTTCTGTGTTTTCAATTGTTGTAGAAGTTCGGTTATGTATTAAGGTAGAGTTGAGTTTTGTAACTTCTCAATTGAGTGGTCTCAAGATTTCAAGCTCCCATTTTAGCTCTTCAACAACTCCATCGAAACATAGAGTGTATTTCCATTGTGTTAAGCTGAGGTTTTATTTTCCGAGTCGAGTTCGAGAGTTCGGGTTTTCTGTTGAGGTGGACAATAGGCGTTTTGGTCCTGGGATCATTGTTCCTGTTTCTTCTCTATGTTTGTGATCGAGTATTATTGTTTTGGGATCAATTCTAATGCATAACGGAAGTGGAATTTCGGCACTCCATTTAAGGTCCTATCTGTTACTACTTTGCTATTCCATTTCTAGCTAAGGCTGCTCGGTGGGCCGGGCCTGAACCGGACCGGGCCCGCGGTCCTAACGGGCTTGGTGGGCCTGGTGGGCCGGTCCTGGTGGTCCTCCGAAGCCCGTCATGGGCCGGTCTTCTAAAATGAGCCCATGAGTCCGGGACCGTCAGGCAGGCCTGGGCCGGTCCTGGCGGGCCTGGCGGGCCCAACGGCTATTTTTTTTTAAAAAAAAATTTAAAATTCTCCAACGGCCATATTTAAAATCTAGCCGTTTGGGCTGAAAATATGACCGTTTTTATGTTTAAAAATGGTCATTTGGCCCTCAAACTTTATTTTAACCCAAAACTTTATATAGTTACACTTTTCCCCATTTCTCAACTATAAATGCCCCCTCATTCTTTCATTTTTATTCACCAATTCATCAATATCTCTCAATATCTCTCAATCTCTCTACTACAATTACTTAATTTATTTTTGAAATTTCGTGAAAAATTGTGAAGTTGTTGAATTGAAGTTTTCAAGTGTTCAACGATTTTCAATTTTCAAGAAGTTGTTCGGCAATCCGGTAAACTCGTTTCAACTCTTACGTTTTTAGAATATATTTTTGTGTGGTTTAGTTTGCATAATTATAATTAATATGGCATTTACTTTGAAAAAAATGTTTGGTAAAGGAAAAGATAAAACCGGTGAAAGTAGTGGCCAACCAACTACCCTTCCCCCGGCTCCCCGACCTAGAAAAGATAAGCAAGTTGAAAGTAGTCGCCAACCTAGACGTCCTCCTCCTTCCGTAATTCTTGATAGTGATCACCCTTGTTTTCAATTTACCGATAGTGAATTTTATCATAATGTTGCACCAGGTGAAAGATTAGATGATGAAATTATGAATGCTCTTTATCCTAATGAAACCATCTTAGAAAATAATGAGGAAAATGAGGATGATGATGAAACCCAAGCACCGGATTTAGATGATACACCTACTAGTCCTCTTAATAACCCAACTGATGCACCGGTCGACCCACCTGTAGAAACTCCTACTTTTAATAGAGAACCTGCTAAACGCCTAGAAACATCATTAGTTTGGAATTTTTTTACTCAAGTAAGAGAACAAAATAAGGCTAAGTGTAAAACTTGTGGGAAATTAATGGTGCATAAATATACTGGAGACCGTAGCGGCACAGGTAGTTTGACTAGGCACATAAAAATACACCCTAGAGAAAAGACTAGATTTTTTCAAATGAAAGAGCAACTAGAGGGGACAAGTGTAGATTCTGCGGTTAACCCTAGTACAGGTTCAAATCTAGTTCAACCAGGAATTAACACTGTCACCGGAGGTATTTTATATTACGATCCAAATAGAGATCGTGAAGAATTAGCAAAGATGATTACTGTTATGTGCTTACCTTATACTTTTGCATCTAATCCTAATTGGGTTCATTATATTAGAAGAGTTTTTAATCCTACTTATAAAGGTTGGCCTCGCGCAACAGTTAAGAGTGATATTTATAAATTCAAACATGAATATGAACAATATTTGCGGTATTTATTTACTCATATACCTAATCAGATTTCTATTACTACTGATATTGGTAGAAGTGGTAATGATTGTGATTATCTAACTGTTACAAGTCATTGGATAGATGAGGAATGGATAATGCAAAAACGCATAATTGCATATAGAATAATTAATTCGCGTCACACAAGTAAGTTTATAGGCGAACATATATACATAATATACAATATATATATACTACAAGAAAATATATTATGCGAATATATATACATAAGATACAATATATATACTACAAGACAATATATTATGCGAATATATATACATAAGATACAATATATATACTACAAGAAAATATATTATGCGAATATATATACATAAGATACAATATATATACTACAAGACAATATATTATGCGAATATATATACATAAGATACAATATATATACTACAAGACAATATATTATGTGAAAATATATACATAAGATACAATATATATATACTACAAGACAATATATTATGCGAATATATATACATAAGATACAATATATATACTACAAGAAAATATATTATGCGAATATATATACATAAGATACAATATATATACTACAAGACAATATATTATGCGAATATATATACATAAGATACAATATATATACTACAAGAAAATATATTATGCGAATATATATACATAAGATACAATATATATACTACAAGAAAATATATAAGAGAATATATATACATAAGATACAATATAATATACTACAAGAAAATATATTATGCATGACAATTTAGTGTTTTACTATTGTTTTGTTATTTTCTTTTTCGTCAAGCACTTTAATAATTAGATCTACATATATACGACATATATATTTTTAATATAGCCATGATACTACAAGAAATTGCCTTAAAAAAAAAAAAGTCCGCTAGGCCCGCGAAGCCCACGAGCCCGGCCCGTTAAGCACAGGACCATGTGGGCTTAGGCCCGTCACGGACCGGTTCCACCCATTGAGCCCACGAAGACCGGGACCGCCAGGCCCGAGACCCCCAAAGCCCAGGACCACGAAGCCCGGGACCGCAAGGCCCGACCCGTTAGGCCCACTAAGGCCCGGGTCCGGGCCAAAATACAACATTATTTCTAGCTAATGCTGTTTGTTGCCTTTTATGTCTTTTCTGTTTAGTGTCAGTACTTTTATATGTAATATGATGAATGTGTATGTTTACTTATCTTTGATTGTTAATAGTTTAATATATCAAAGTGGCAGGAAGTTGTTGGGAATTGATTAAAAAATTATCTTATTGAATTGATCTAGAAAAGCGTGTATAATTGGTGTTGAACTCGTATAAGCTAGGTAAGGAAATGAATTGGTCATGGGAGTTGGCTTTAAAAAAAATGACGGAAATTGAGTTTGAAATTTAGTAAAAGTACTCTATAATCACGGGCCTTTTCACACACAATCATCGAATTAGGGATTAAATAACTCATGAATTCTCGTAGTTTGCTTTAGGCGCGTTTAATTAAATAAATTGTCATACCTACGGGTACAGTTCCCGTGACGTAGTTGTGATGCCTAATTTCTAAATCTGGGGGTACATTTATGTGACCCAGCAACAATTTAATCTTGTGGGTACGGTTCTCGTGACATGATTCGCAACGTGTAATCAAATAATTAGTTGTATGATAATTGCATTATTAAAAGTTGTTTAAAAGGATTAAAAATGCACATATGTTTCAAAGATGTTTTAAAATCAAATAAATAGGCCAATATTAACAGTTGAGCAACCGCGCTAAAACCACATAACCCGAAAATGCCTAACACCTTCTCCCGGGTTAACAGAATTCCTTACCCAGATTTCTGTGTTTCACAAATTGTAAAACATAGTCAATCTTTCCTTGATTCGGGATTTAAAACCAGTGACTTGGGATACCATAAATTATCCCAAGTGGCAACTCTGATTTCTAAATAAAATAATCTTGTTTCGATTGTCACTTTAATTAGAAAAACTTCCTTATACCCCTTTCGGGGGTAGAAAAAGGAGGTGTGATAGCTCTGATGACTCTGCTGGGGACAAGAACCTAGAATCTATGGTTCAGGGTTCAAGAATTTGAGCTTAGAATAATTGTTATATTTGACTTTTATTTATTATCTGATTTTATTACATGCTTGGGCCTAATGTGCTAAATCCCGCTTCCTACCGCTTTGATATTATTTTAAATATATATAAACTATTGTGAAACCCTTCTCTTCTCGTCTTCGGGGAAGTGCACGCTGGCGTGACTTCTTTTCTATTAATGTCATACCTTAATTTAGAAAGAGGCTCAGACAAGTTACAAAGCCGGATGACCTTTTGCTTTCCAGTACGTAGTCCCCCCGCGGCTCGAGTTGTCCGCTCGGGTACACCAAGTCTAGAATAATATACCCAGGTTTTAAACCCAGAATAACTCATGCAAATATGGAGGCAAGGATTAGCCTCATGTAAATATGGAGGCATGAATTAGCCTCTTGCAGATATGGAGGCAGGGATTAGCCTCATGCGAGTATGGAGGCAGGGATTAGTCTCATGCGAATATGGAGGCAGGGATTAGCCTCATGTAGATATGGACGCAGGGATTAGTCTCATGCAAATGTGGAGGCAGGGATTAGCCTCATGCAAATGTGGAGGCAATGATTAGCCTCATGTAGGATGGAGACAGAGATTAGCCTCATGCAGATATGAAGGATGTGATTAGCCTCATGCAAATATGCGGGACATGGCTTAGTCCCATGCAAAGAACGAGTAGCAAATAAGAGTAGCATATTTCTTAGATGGAGATATATTCGGTGTCTGGTGGCCCGATTGATAGTGATCTTGCTACGTGTATATATTTGCGGATGTTATTGTTATGTCAGATGTGCTTGCGCTCAAAGAAAAATTATAAGTTTTGTGAGAGGGAGGTTGGTTCGTGCCTTTGTCCGCTGGCCCTACTGTGCTCCATTTTGGAGGCCTCGTTGGAGTTTCCCTGGATAACACCTGACTGTTATGAAAAGTAGTGTTTTCGAAAATATGCAATTATTGATAAAAAGAGTTATTTTAGAAACATATTGAAATATCAGGTAATTTCATATGAACTAGTGACTGTAACACATTTCCGAGACATTGCAGCTTTCTCATGTTAGAATTTTGAGGGTCCTAATCAAAATTTTGCCCTAGTTTGGTAGATGATCCTTCGGCCGTTTGCAGGTAACGAGCCTTGTTGAACCTTCTTCGGAATTTTGAGAATCCTTCTTAAAATTCTGCCCTAGTTTCTTAACCGATTTCTGACCGTTTGGCATATGTTGGCGTTGGTTGGACTTGCTCCGGAATTTTGAGGGTCCTCCTCAAAATTCCACCCTAGTTTCTGATCTTAATTGGGGGAAATGGAAATTTTATTATGATATGACCGAACCCACAGGGCTGCATACATATTCCCTCTTAAACGGGAATCAGTTCAAGCGTAATTCAATTACATCAGATGAAAAATGCAAATAGTCTAAGCATAGTATTTTTTGACTGCGTCTGAATTGATTGGTTTTGGCCTAATTTCTCCGTCCATTTTGCAAGTATGAGTGCTCCTCCTGTTAGCGCCCTGTAAACCATGTAAGGAACTTGCTAGTTGGGAGAGAATTTCCCTTTGGCTTCATCTTGATATGGGAAGATCTTCTTCAGCACCAGCTGTCCTGGTGCAAATTGTCTTGGTTTGGCCTTTTTGTTGAAAGCTCTAGACATTCTGTTATGATAAAGCTGACCATGACATACTGCATTCATCCTTTTCCCATCTATAAGGGCCAATTGTTTATAGCGGCTCCTTATCCATTCTGCATCGCTGAGTTCGGCTTCCTGCATGATCCTTAAAGAAGGAATCTCTACCTCGGCTGGGATGACAGCTTCGGCACCATAAACCAGTATGTAAGGAGTTGCCCCGGTTGATGTGCAAACTGTAGTGCGATACCCCAACAAAGCAAATAGTAGCTTCTCCTGCCATTGCTTGTGGTTTTCTACCATCTTCCTTAGTATCTTCTTGATGTTTTTGTTGGCGGCTTCTACAGCTCCATTCATCTGAGGTCTATAGGTTGTGGAATTCTTGTGCTTGATTTTGAAAGTCTCACACATGGCTTTCATCAGGTCACTGTTTAGATTGGGCGCATTACCAGTAACAATGGATTCGGGAACTCCGAATCGGCAAACAATACGATCTTTGACAAAGTCTGTGACGACTTTCTTGGTTACAGCTTTGTAAGATGCAGCCTCTACCTATTCTGTGAAGTAATCAATGGCTACTAGAATAAACCTATGCTCATTTGAAGCAGTGGGCTCAATCAGACCGATGACATCTATTCCCCAGGCGGCGAATGGCCAAGGTGAGCTTGTTGCAATGAGCTCATTTGGCGGCAATTTTATCATATTGGCATGCACTTGGCATTGGTAGCATTTGCGGACATACTGGGTGCAATCTGTCTACATGATCATCCAAAAGTAACCAGCTCTAAGTATATTCTTAGCCAAGATAAAACCATTCATATGTGGGCCATAGGTCCTAGCATGTATCTCCTCAAGCCTTAGCAATCCCAAATCAAGGGTTCTTTTGTACAAGTTTCCTCCGCTGTGGAAGAAGTGATTGGACAATCTCCGAAGTGTGCGTTTCTGAGTGTGGTTTGCATGCTCCGAATATTCTCCTTTTGCTAAATACTCCTTGATGTCATGGAACCAAGGCTACTCGTCCGTTTCCTATTCATCATGGGCACAATACGCCGGCTGATTATGAATTCTCACTAGTATAGGATCAATGAAGTTCTTATCTGGATGTTGTATCATGGATGACAAGGTGGCCAATGCATCGGCAAACTCATTCTGAATTCCGGGCACATGTCGGAACTCTATCTTCGTGAACCTCTTTCTCAATTCCTGTACATTGTACAGATACGACAATATCTTGGAATTCTTGGTGGCCCACTCTCCTTGTACCTGGTGCACAGGCAAATCTGAATCACCGATTACCAGCAGCTCTTGAATATTCATGTTGATTGCCATATTGAGTCCTAGTATGCAGGCTTCATACTCTGCCATGTTGTTAGTGCAGGGAAATTTGAGTTCAGCAGATACCGGATAATGTTGACCTGTTTCTGATACCAAAATTGCTCCGATGCCCACACCTTTGAAATTTGCAGCTCCATCAAAGAACATCCTCCAACTGTCGTACGCTTCGGTAATGTCCTCTTCTACAAATGACACCTCTTTGTCGAACCCCCTCTTTTCCCTTTTGGCAGGGAAGTCCGGGTTTCGACATTCATAGGGGAGATAACTCGTTTCCTTTTGGGAATTGGGTATTTGAAGAGTGGCCACCTAACGGATTATTGTGCGTTAGGGCACCTAGAGCGATTAGCTCTTATAACTAGTTTGCGTTACTAGAGATTAGGGTAAGGGCTCAAAGTAACCTTGAAGGGAAGGTGTTAGGCGCCCCTCGCGGTCCACAGCAGTGGGTCCTGACCGAACATAAACTATGTGAATTAGTCCTTTTAACAAATAAACAGTTTTAACACATATTTGTATATAAAGGCATGTTTTTGATGTTCTAAGTACATGTATGATTCACGTAATGAAAGTAAGGGAAAAAGGTTTGAACAATTTTCACATATGTAAAGAAAGTAGATTCATTTAAATAACGGGAGTTGGGAAAAAGGGGTCCTAAGTTGGTTAGCTACAGGATCATACCCACACAATGCCCGGTAATCACTCCTCAATAAGGGACTACACGTGACATTAGCGCGTAGTCATCATATCCTTACTACCCAATTCTCTCCCCTAGGTCATAGCCTAAAGCATTCTATCAACCTTGAAAATATCCTATGCGTGCATTACCCGTTCCTTCCTTGTGGCCCTGGAGGTATTTAGGACCTCTAATTTCGGTAGTTCTAGACCATCCTAAAGTACTTAAAGGAGAAAAATCTAGGCATCAATCAAAACAATTGGGACTGCATTAAAGAGGACAATAAAGGCTCACATTTACCTCCACAAACATAACAAGTGCACGTCTCAAACAACAGTTTCAAGTATTTAAGAGAAAACCTTAGAACATGATATCTAGGTGAGAAGAGATTATACAGAATTGAATTAGGACCAAAGTGTCAAAGACCTATTCAGCCTCCCTACTGATTTTAGACCTATTTGAGTATGAGTAGTCACGGATAACAGAACATAGTTTTACAGTTGCAGGATTCTTAAGCGCCCTATAGGCTTGCCTAAGCGTATAATAGTGATGTCCTATGAGCATGATATCTTTTATTGATTAGGAAGGCAGTAAATCAGTAAACAATTTTAAACGAGTAATTTTGATCCTATAGGCATGCTTTCTAGTGATATTGATTAACACGAAAATAGTAGGTTATTAAACGGACTCAGAACTTACCAGTATAAGCTTAGAGTTAAATTGATTTTAGGTCTAACTAAACTGGTTTTAGATCCTATAGGCGTGATTTCTATTTAAACATAAGGTGAAGCAAGCAGGATTTATTTGATCAAAGCGAAATCCCTATAGGCATGATTTCTATTAAACTGATTTTAATCCTATAGGCATGATTTCTAAGGAGACGAATTTGAATACATGTTGTAATGGAAACTGAACTTCAGTTACTTTACACCCTATTGGCATGATATCTATTTATAAAGCTGATTTAGATCCTATAGGCATGGCTTCTAATTGTGTGAAAGTAAAGCATGCAGAATTTATTTAAACCAAAACAGATCCTATAGGCATATTATCTAACAAACACATTTGAATCGAAATAGACCCTATAATAATGTTACTACCCGATTTTACCCACAATATGCAACTACCCACCCTTTTTCACTAATTACCCCAATGTTTATTTACAATATTTATTACAGACAAAGAACTGAATATGAATAAAATAGAAGCTAAGGTATAGGGAGCATAAAGCAGGCCCAAAACAGACATGGTGTACTAAGTCCTTAATGGTCTCAAATGCCCAAAGTTCCATACTCCAATTCATGTCTAGGTGTGTCAGAGGTCCCTAAGGACTTTAAGGATCCCGAGCAGTGCTTACACCTAGACTTTCCTCAAACA
Source organism: Nicotiana sylvestris (assembly GCF_000393655.2). Lineage (NCBI taxonomy): Eukaryota > Viridiplantae > Streptophyta > Magnoliopsida > Solanales > Solanaceae > Nicotiana > Nicotiana sylvestris. Next base: position 124,887,218 of record NC_091057.1, on the reverse strand, counting down.
AAGACTGATTATGTGCAATGTGGAAGTGCCAGCCCTGATATGCCAGAATTCAAAGAGATCTCAAGGGTCTCAAAGCAGTACACATATCAGAGGGGCAGGACTTAGTAATCTAAGAGTAATGTGAGAGTGCACAATGATTTGAAAAAGTTTGGTAAGTAGTAGCAAGAGGGCCTTAGGAATGAAAAAGGATTTTCTGAGACCATTACATAGTTAGGGTGGAAAATAGTTTGAGAAAACATGAAGAACATTTTTAGAGAGCAAGTCACAGAACACACAGTTTCATAACATACTTCACACAAGGAGAATGGGGTAGGGGACACCTAAAATGCACCTTAGTGATGGCAAACAAATACATAGATTCCTCAAGAAGTTATGGAATTGACAAGTTAGTTACAAAGTTATGTTGAGAACACACAGGTCTTAGACACAAATAGGATCTCATTAGTGAAGTAGAGCAAGTTAGACTTAGATGAACAAACTAGACAAACACTTCATGAAGCATTCAAGGTTTTAGAAATACTAATCATATACAGAACAAGCAGAATTTAGACATGCTGGGTGAGACAGTAAACACACAAGACAACTTGGACATACTAGTGAACAAATTATCTAAAGCAAGATTGGCATGCTAAACAATATACTAGTTGTAGCTTTTAACAGAATAAATTTAAACATGCTGAGTGATACAGTAATCTAGGCATGTTGATTGCTCATTGAATAGAATAGCAAATAGAACTGGGAATCACAACTAATAAACTGCAACAACAAAGAAAAAACACATAGTTTTGGAACGGGAATTGAATCAGGACATACTAGTTAAGGAGAGAATACAGAGTATAGAGCAAAGACGGTGCAAGTGCTAGCCTTGGCTTACAGCTAGCTGGATTAGTAAAAATTACAAGTAACAGAAGAGAATAAAAAGCTTTTGAGAGTGTGAGAGTGTAGATGAACTAATGTTTGTGTCTAGAAGTGAGGAGTAAAGGAGAGTATATATAATAGTTAACAGCAAGGAAAATAAGGTAAAAGGAGTCAACCCTTTTGCAATTAAGGAAGCCACATAATCAATTATACACCAATTAGTATAATTTTTCCTTAATTAAGGGTAATTAACCAACGGTAAAGGCAGAATATATTTAAGGAAAGAAAATCAAACAAGCTATTAGGGGTTAATAGATAGAAGTTTAATTAAGGAAATGATCAGTAATGAATCAATGAATATCACGGTTAATTGAATAAGGTGAGAAAGCTAATCAAGATCGTAAATAAAGGAGATACTCAGGAATAGGACTTAACAAAATAAACTAATAAATCAAGAATCCAAATCAATCACTAATTTAAGGAGAAAAGTATAGGTTTACCATGAATAGGCAAAAAATAAACATAGACATATAAAATCAGTAGAAAAGTCGAACCACGAACATTAATAGAGACACATTAGGATAAAAATCAAAGGACATCGAATTAGGCTAAAGAAGAATCACAAAAACCAAAGTGTAGGACAAAGTCAGTACACAAGTAACTTAGACAAACTTAGAATCCAAACAAAGTATCAAAAAAATTAGGGCTTTTAGCATAAACAAGTTAGTGTTAAAGCAATCTTCATAAAATCGGTTAAAACACACAAGAAATAAAAGATTAAATACTCAACATCATCAACGTTTTGGAGAAGGAAATATTTTGAAACCCTAGTCATAGAAATCAAAACCTGAAGTATTGCAGTGTTTAAAATCTGTCAGTAGTAGAGGAATAAGAGAAACTTAAAGAAAAATCATAGAAACTTGAAAACATTTCAAGTATGCAGAGATTCAAATAGTAGATAGCGAAGAACCCAAAATATAGTGCTAAAATCGGTTAACAGTAAAGAAACAAGAGATCTTTACAAAAAAGTCATTGACAAACTCACAATCCTTCTAGATCTACAAAGTTCGGGACGGATTCATGGCGAAAGATTAGGGTTTTGAGGATAAAGGGGAGGGGTAAAGAGAACTCGGTTTTGAACCATGGAACTTCAACAGAAATTACTCGCAAACCATGGACGAACCCTTGAAGAGATTTGAACGAGATCTGGACCAGATCTCTTCGAGGTTCTTCCACAAAAACCACATAATCGAACAACCAAGGAGATAAGAGACAAGTAGAGGCTTTGTACAGCCATAAGACACCATAGATCAGACAGGGATTCAAAAGATTAGGGCTGATTTTGGGTGATGGCGATTAGGGTTTAGGTTAAGAGCATTTGAAAGAGGAGAGGAACAGATGCCGGCGGTGAAAAGAGGAAAATGATTACGGTTTATGGGGGGGGGGGTATAGGTTAGTTTATTTTAGGTAAGGGGAGATCTGGACCATTGATCAAAATGATCAACGGCCAGGATCTAACAAGAACCAGGTCGGGTAGATTTGTTAGGGTCAGATGGGTATTGGGCCTGGGGTTTCTAGGCTGGTTTAAGTGGTTAAAATTGGGCTTAGTTAATAGGCTAAGTTTAAAATGAAAAGGGATTATTTGTTAGATACGTAATTAATTGTTAACATTTTTTTTAAAAATGGTTAATAAATTATAAAAAATTATTTTAATGTGTGGAAATGTTTTAAAGTAATTACTTAATATTTAAAAAATACAAAAGACTATTTTCTGGTAAAATAATATAATAATGCATGCATAGGCTATAATTGCAAAGTAATTGCAATTGTATCTTAAAAATACAGATGTGGATATTTGTGCAATAATTGAAACTTAATACGAATGCAAATGATAAAATTAAGCCACATAAATGATTAAAACTATTTTGTGATGCAATTTAATGATTGTTTTATAAAATAAATGCTGGGAGAAATTAGTTAAAATATTTTTAAAATGCAAAAATTGTATGAAAAAAATACTAATTGATGCCCAAACATAATTTTGAAATATTATGGGAAAAATTGGGTAACAATAATTGTCCCTCTTTATCCGAAAAGGATGAAAGAGTTTTCAGGTAAAGAAATGATGGCCAATTTTGAACGAATGAGATGTTTTGAAGGATAGAGGTCGGTCTCCGGTCTTCGAGATACCTACATATCCCTGGTTTTACAAGAATCAGGCCATGTGTGGTTCTGGATTCATTGGCGGAATATACCGATGAAGTTATTACAAGAACGGACCCGAGATTCTGGGATGGATGCAAGAGTGGTTGTGTCGAACGGTTAGGTTTGAAATAGTTTGAAGGAACTAAAGCGAGGTTGCTCCTGCTAGATAGCGGTTGCTTGCTGGTCACCTACAGATAAAGAGATGCTACGGACATGTATTTGTGCAAAAATTTAAACATGATGCAGATTCCCTTTGGACCATGAAAGTTGTCTTCGGACGAATTAAGGATGACATCCTCAGACCATGATGTTCTAGCCATGAGTTGTTCAATAAGGGATTCACATGCCATGAAATGATGTTCTCGGGCCATGAAGATGGTGCCTCCGAACCATGGCCGCTTTGAATAATGATATGCAAATTTGAGAGATCCTCAGGCCATGGCATGGTGTCTTCTAGCTATGAGGATGATGCCTTTTAGACTATGACGCCTTTGGATAGATTGGCAATATTTCAGACCATGAGATGAAATAATATGATGTTAACAAGACAAGGCTTAGTCTTGTGAAATGAAGGGTGGAGCTTAGCCCGATCGAAAGCAAATAGATAGTACTGGAATAGAGCAATATTCATGTAAAGAGGGATAATGCTTAGTCACATGCAAATGTGGAGGCAGCGATTAGGCTCATGCAAATATGGAGGCAGCGATTAGCCTCATGCAAGTATGGAGGCAGGGACTAACCTCATGTAGATATGGAGGCATGGATTAGCCTCATGCAGATACAGAGGCAGAAATTAGCCTCATGCAGGTAGAGAGGCAAGGATTAGCCTCATGCCAATATGGAGGCAGTGATTAGCCTCGTGCAGGTAGGGAGGCAAGGATTAGCCTCAAGCAAATATGGAGGCAAGGATTAGCCTCATGCAAATATGGAGGCAAGGATTAGCCTCATGCAAATACGGAGGCAAGGATTAGCCTCATGCAGATATGGAGGCAAGGATTAGCCTCACGCAAATACGGAGGCAAGAATTAGCCTCATGCAAGTATGGAGGCAAGGACTAGCCTTATGTAGTTAGGGAGGTAAGGACTAGCCTTATGCAGGTAGGGAGATGTGAAGGCAAGGATTAGCCTCAGGCAGGTGTGGATGCAGGGATTAGCCTCATGCAGTTATGGAGGCAGGGATTAACCTCATGCAAATATGGAGGCAAGGATTAGCCTCATGCAGATATGGGGGTAGGGATTAGCCTCATGTAAATATGGAGGTAAGGATTAGCCTCATGCAGATATGGAGGCATGAATTAGCCTCATGCATATATGGATGCAGGGATTAGCCTCATGCAAGTATGGAGGCAATGATTAGCCTTATGCAAATATGCGGAACAGGGATTGGTCCTATGCAAAGAACGAGTAGCAAATAAGAGTAATATATTTCTTAGCTGGAAATATATGTTCAGTGTCTGATGGCCTGATTGGTTTTGATCTTGTTACGTGTGTACATGTTTGCGAATACCATCGCTACGTCAAATGTGTCTGCGTTCAAAGAAAAATTGTAAGCTTTGTGAGGGGAGGTTGGTTCGTGCTTCTGTCTGCTGGCCTTGCTTTGTTCCGTTCTGAAGGCCTTATTTTAATTTCCTTGGGTAACGCGTGACTATTATAGAAATAGAGTTTTCGAAAATATGCAATTATTGATAAAAATTAAGTCGTTTTAGAAACATATTGATGTATCAAGTGAGTTTTAGATGAATTGGTGACTGTAACATATTTCAGAGACATTGCAACTTCCTCATTTTAGAATTTTGAGGGTCCTCCTCAAAATTCTGCCCCAGTTTGGTAGATGATCCCTCGACCGTTTGCGAGTAACGAGACTTATCGACCCTTCCTTGGAATTTTGAGAACCCTTCTCAAAATTCTGCTCCAGTTTCATAACCGATTTCTGACCATTTGGTATATGTTGGCATTGGCTGGACTTACTCCGGAATTTTGAAGGTCCTCCTTAAAATTGTGTCATAGTTTCTGGTCTTGGGGGGAAATGCAAATTTTATTATGATATCACCGAACCCATAAGGCTTCCTACGTATCCCCTCTTAAAAGGGTATCAGGTAAAGCGTAGTTCAATTACATCAGATGAGTAAATGTAAATAGTCTAAGCATAGTATCTCTTGACTGCATGTGAATTGATTAGTTTTGGCTAGATTTTTCTATCCATCTCTGCGAGTATGAGTGCCCCTCATGTTAGCACCATTTGAATCATGTAAGGACCTTGCCAGTTGGGAGAGAGTTTCCCTTTGACTTCATCTTGGTGTGGGAAGATCTTCTTCAGTACTAACTGTCCTGGTGCAAATTGCCTTGGTTTGACCCTTTTGTTGAAAGCTCTAGACATTCTGTTATGGTAAAGCTGACCATGATATACTGCATTCATCCTTTTTCCATCTACGAGGGCTAATTGTTCATAGCTGTTCCTTATCCATTCTGCATTGCTGAGTTCGGCTTCCTGTATGATTCTTAAAGAAGAAATCTCTACCTCGGCTGGGATGACAGCCTCGGTACCATAAACCAGCATGTAGGGGGTTTCTCCGGTTGATGTGCAAACTGTAGTGCGGTACCCCAACAGAGCAAAAGAAGCTTGCCGTGCCATTGTTTGTGGTTTTCTACCATCTTCCTTAGTATCTTGTTGTTGATTTTGTTGGAGGCTTCTACAGCTCCATTCATCTGAGGTCTATAGACTGTGGAATTCTTGTGTTTTATTTTGAAAGTTTCGCATATGGCTTTCATCATATCACTATTGAGATTGGTAGCGTTATCAGTAACAATGGACTCGGGAACTCTGAATCGACAAACAATACGATCTTTGACAAAGTCTACGACGACCTTCTTGGTGACTGCTTTGTAAGATGCATCCTCTACCCATTTTGTGAAGTAATCAATGGCTACCAGAAATTAACCTGTGCCCATTTGAAGCAGTGGGCTCGATCGGACCGATGACATCCATTCCCTAGGAGGCAAATGGCCAAAGTGAGCGTGTTGCATTGAGCTCATTTGGCTGCATTTTTATCATGTCAGCATGCACTTGGAATTGGTAGCATTTGTGGACATACTGGACGCAGTCTGTCTCCATGGTCATCCAAAAGTAACCGGCCCTGAGTATCTTCTTTGCTAAGACAAAACCATTCCTATGTGGGCTGCAAGTCCAACATGTATCTCCTCAAGTAGCTTAGAAGCCTCTTTTGCGTTGACACATCTTAGAAGTCCCAAAATAGGTGTTCTTCTGTACAAATTTCCTCCATTGTGGAAGAAGTGATTGGAAAATCATCGGAGTGTGCGTTTCTGGGTGTCGTTTGCATGCTCCAGATATTTTCCTTTCGCCAAATACTCATTGATGTCATGGAACCAAGGTTTTCCATTTGTTTCTTCTTCAACATGAGCACAATAAGCCGGTTGATTATGAATTCTCACTTGGATGAGATTAATGAAATTCTTGTTCAGATGTTGTATCATAGATGACAAGGTGGCCAATGCATCGGCAAACTCATTTTGAATTCTGGGCACATGTCGGAACTCTATCTTCGTGAACCTCTTTCTCAATTCTTGCATAAAATGCAGATATGGCAATATCTTGGAATTCTTAGTTACCCATTCTCCTTGTACCTGGTGCACGAGCAAGTATGAATCACCGATTACCAGCAGCTCCTGAATATTCATGTCGATTTCTATGCTGAGTCCTAGTATGCATGCTTCATATTCTGTCATGTTGTTGGTGTAGGGAAATCTAAGTTTAGCAGATACCGGATAATGTTGGCCTGTTTCTGATACAAAAACTGCTCCAATGCCTACCCCTTTGAAATTTGCAGCTCCGTCAATGAACATCCTCCAACCATCGTATGCTTCGGTAATGTCCTCTCCTACGAATGACCTCTTCATCAGGAAAATATGTTTTCAAGGGTTCGTATTCTCCTCCCACTGGGTTTTCAGCAAGATGATATTCCAATGCTTGTCCTTTGACTACCTTTTGAGTTACGTAGATGATATTGAACTCACTCAATAGTATCTACCATTTGGCTAATTTTCCAGTCGGCATGGGTTTCTGAAATATATACATCAAAGGGTCCATCCTGTGTATGAGGTATGTAGTATAGGCACAGAAGTAATGCCTCAACTTCTAGGTCGTCCATGTCAAATCATAGTGAGTGCTCTCTATCAGAGAGTACCGTGCTTCGTAAGGTGTGAATTTCTTACTTAGGTAGTATATGGCTTGCTCCTTTCTCCCTGTCTCATCATGTTGTCCCAGAACACATCTGAAGGCTCCATCCAATACAGATAGATAGAGTAGCAAAGGCCGTCCTGGTTTTGGTGGGACCAGAACTGGTGGTGTGGAAAAGTACTCCTTGATCTTGTCAAAAGCTTTCTAACAATCCTCTGCGCAACTTGTCTTGGTATCTTTCCTCAACATCTTGAAGATGGGTTCACATATAACTGTGGACTGTGGTATGAAGCGACTGATATAGTTGACATGCCCTAGGAAGCTCATCACGTCCTTTTTGCTCTTGGGAGGCGATAATTCCTGGATAGCCTTGACTTTAGATGGATCTAGCTCGATCCCTTGATGACTGACAATGAATCCTAGTAACTTTCTCACGGGGACCTAAATGCACACTTTGCGGTGTTCAGTTTCAAGTTGTACCTCCTTAACCTGTCAAAGAACTTTCTCAAGTCTGCTATGTAATCTACGTCACTCTTGGATTTGATAATGACGTCGTTCACATACACTTCTATTTCTTTGTGTATCATATCATGGAAGATGGTTGTCATGGCTCTCATGTAGGTAGCCCCATCATTCTTTAGACCGAATGACATCATCTTGTAGAAGTATACTCCCCATGGTGTAATAAAAGCTATTTTCTCTACGTCTTCTTCGTCCATCCAGATCTAGTGATAACCCGCGAAGCAATCTACAAAAGATTGGAGTTAATGCTTGGTGCAATTATCGATCAGGATATGTATGTTTGGCAGTGGAAAGTCATCCTTGGGACTTGCTTTGTTTAAATTCTGATAGTCAACACATACTCTGACTTTCCCATCTTTCTTCGTAACTGGCACAATGTTAGCTAACCAGGTTGGGTACTCAACCACCCTGAGAACTTTGGCTTTGATCTGCTTGGTAACTTCCTCCTTGATTTTCAGGCTCATGTCTGGTTTGAACTTTCTGAGTTTCTGCTTCAGTGGCGGACACGTGGGGGTTGGTAGGCAACTTGTGAGCCACTATAGACATGCTCAAACCGGTCATGTCATCATATGACCATGCGAAAATATCTTCATACTCCTTTAAGAAACGAATGTACTCCTTTTTCTCTGTCGGTGATAAGTGAATGCTGATGCGAGCCTCCTTGACGGTCTCGGCGTCCCCCAAATTTACTACTTCGGTCTCGTCCAGGTTGGACTTAGGCTTATTCTCAAAGTTTTCAACCTCCCTGGCAACTTCCTCATGTATCTTATCATCTTTATCCGAGTCACTATTCTCATGTTGCATTGCCTCATTATATGTCACAGTCACCGGTATATCAGGAAAAGTAACAATAACACTGTAGAAAGAAAAATATGAAAGATAATAATAAATAATAAAGAGAAATGCATTTGATCAATGCTTAAAATATCAAAACGAGTACGACTCGATGAATCGAGCATTTATTTTGAAACAAGTGAATCTTAAAAACAAATTACTGAAAATCTTAAATGCCTAGAATGGCTATAGGAATAAAATCTGCCAAGCTACCCAGGGACTCGGTGGGCCCAGGATGGTGTGGCGGTCCAATTCCTGAGAATAACTCCCTTCTCCACGGTCTGAATAGTGAGGCCTTCTTCCTCCTCTTTCTCAATTATTGCACTGCAGTCCATGTCTTCATCCTCCAAGAACAGATTCCTCAGCCCCGCTAATGCTTCTTCTTCTGCAGTTCCCCATATTGTGTCAGCTTGGTGAAAAGTATGATTCAGATGCGGCACCGATTGCTTGAGAGGGTAATATGGTCCATGCCATGGAGGGGACCAATCATCATACTCCTGCCATATATACTGATATCCGAGCCCGAAGGTAATACCGTGACGCTTCAGCTGTATCGTCTTAGTAATACCCTGGAGATTTTTCCCAAGCCCTTTGTCGGGTTCATACCCAGACCATACCAGTATGCTTTCTATTTTGCTACTCCACCATTCGTCTTTTTCGACGGCATTGACACACTCAATGTGATGATAGATTTCTCCCTCCTAACCTTCTTCTGTTTCCAATAACCAGTATGGTTTGACTGGTGTAAATAGGGTTACTCCCATCTCCGTGAATGATCACCTCCTGATGATTCTTTTCAAATTTCACGGCTTGATGTGATGTGGAAGCCATGACCCCGGCAGTATGTATCCATGGTCGGCCTAATAGAAGATTGTATGAGGCTGATATGAGCACCTGAAATTCAACGCCAGACCAAGTTGGCCCCATTTGTAGACAAAGATTAATTTCCCCAATCGTGGCCCTTTGGGATCCATCGAAAGCTTTCACATTCATGCTCCCTGCCCGTTTTTCATGGAAACCTTTTCCCAGTCTTTTCAGATTATCCAACGGACAAAAATTGAGCTTGAACCTCTATCAACCAAGACCCTGGCAATGAACTTGTCTTCATATTGCACTATGATATGCAATGCTCTGTTGTGATTCAACCTTCAGGCGACAACTCATCTTCGTGGAAGATTATCTTATGACTTTCCAGCACATGCCCTACCATATTGGCCATCTCCTCGCAGGTGATATTTTTGGGCACTTAAATTTCACTTAACACCTTCATCAAAGCATTCTTATGTGCCTCTGAATTTTGCAATAGCGACAGTGTGGATATCTGAGATGGGGTTTTGTTCAAATGATCAATGATGGAATATTCCCTTGCTTAAACTTTCCTCCAAAGGCCATCTGGTCCTATTTCAATGACAGGCTGCTTGGTAGCAGCATCCTTACTTGGTTCCACCAAGTGTTTGGGTGTATAGATTCTCCCGGTCCTGGTCATTCCTTGCGCAACATCGGATTCCCCCCATTTTCGCCTTCCCTTTTCGCCTAGCCTTAGCAACATAATCCTAGAGTATTGCTTTTGAGTCGAAAGGAGGTGTGATTGATACTGTCATCGTGAAAGGTGTGGCCACTTCCACTTCAAATGGAACAGGGGTGGCCACAGGCGGAGCTACCTCTACCTCAAACGAAACTGATGCAGTTATCTCAACTTCGATTGGTGTTTGAGTCTATACTACAATGGGAGTGAGTGTGAATACAAGTTTAAAGTCATCTTCTTCCCGAATAAGCCCGATTGACCCCTTAGGATCCCATAATTCGTTCATTTCTATCACATGTATCCCGTCACCCCTATGATCAAGGATGGGGTTGTTTCAGACATTGGGTGTGGCTTCCTTCGCCTGTATGACCTTGTTGTCAATCAGAATTTGGATCTTATCTTTCAACGTTCGGCATTCGTCAATAGTGTGCCTTTTTATACCGGAATGGTATGCACAGGTTTTGTTTAGGTTAACCAATTAGGATTGTTTCTCTAATGCCACAACAGGAATAGGGGTGACATAACCAACGGCTTTCAACCTTTCATAAAGCTGGTCGATGTGTTCAGCAATAACGGTGTACGGTCTGGGTGGCTTACAGTCAAAGTTTGGTCGTGGTCTTGGAAAATTTTGGCGAGTTGGAGGTGATTGGAAATGGGATGGTTGGGAATTATAGGTATGATAGGTAGTAGCTGGTTGGGAATATCCGGGAGACGAGGGTTGATATGTGGGTGGTGGTACTTGGTATGTGGGTGGAGGTGTCTGATATGTGGGTGGAGGTGTTTGATATGTAAGTGGAGATTTCAGGCCTTGAGCTACCATTACTACCCCAATGTCTCTTTTCTTTGATATGCCGCTTGATTACAATGCTTTATTTGTGGCTTGTAATGCCTCAAAATTTGTTACCATCCCGCTTTTGATGCCTTCCTTAATTCTTTCCCCAAGCTTGATGATATCAAAGAATTTATGGTTTTCAATAACTATCAGTCTTTCACAATACTGCGGATCCTGTGCCCTGACGAAGAACTTGTTCATCTGTTCCTCGTCCAAAGATGGCTTGACTTTGGCCGCTTCCGACCTCCAATGAGTAACATACTCGCGAAACATTTCGGTGGGTTTCTTCTTAAGATTCTGGATGTATAAAACATCTGGTGCATTCTCTGTATTGAACCTGAACCGGTCCATAAAATCTGACGCCATACTCACCTAATTGGACCATTTCTTGGGATCTTGGTTGATGTACCAGGACAAAGCATCTCCAATAAGACTCCTCATAAAGAACTTCATCCAGATTTTTTCGTCTTTCCGACCCCGACAAGCTTGTCACAATAGGTCCTCAAATGAACCCTAGGATCACCTGTACCGTCAAACATCTCGAACTTGGGAGGTTTGTATCCCTCTAGTAGTTTTACATCTGGTTGTATGCATAGGTCTTCCTAGTTCAAACCTTCTATTCCATTGCTTCCTTCGACACCCTGAACTCGACTTGTCAACTTCTTGAGTTCTTCAGCCATATTTTTAATGAGCATGTCCTTCTTGGAGGATTCTGGGGTATAGGAGATTGGTTGGATAGAGTGAGGCACAGTTTCTACGTATATGGGTTGTTTTGGTGAGTGTCAGGTGCCTGGGTGTAATGGTGGTCATTGGTAGAGTTTTGCGGGTCAGGAATGGGTTGTGGTGTATTCCGAGGAGTGTGATAAGTGACGGTTGGTGGGTGCTGAATTGGTTGATGGTGGTGTTATGGCGGAGTTGGTATTGGTAGGGGATTAAGATTTTAGGGTGGGGTTTCGTATTGATGTGGTACAGAAGGGTTTTGCAGATGTTGGTTTGGTGTGTTTTAGGGAGGTGTTGGGTTCTTTGTGTTTTGTTGGTTGATGTCGGGGACATTCAGGGTGAGTGACAAGTTTGCAAAGTTGTGGCCCTGCTCAAACTCTCCTTGTAGCTCTAATATCTTTTGTTCCAACCTCAAGACTAAATCATTTGGTGCTGGAGTACTCCGATCGTTCGAAGCTTCTGCATTCATAGCGTTATCCTTTCGAATACCAGTTAGGTCGTCCATTTTTTCTTTTCCTTTGCCCTTTTTATTACTTGGAGGAGGAGGAGGTGGAGGGCCTTGAGATCTGGTGTGATATGCTAATGATGCCAGTATGAGCGAACCAACCATAGGGGATGAGAATAAAGAATAAAAAAACAAAAAGGTAAACAAGTCAGTAAGGATTCTGAAATGTTTGCAATATTTAAACACATATTGCGGGAATGAAAATTTGTGTCCTAATTTGGGAGCCTCGTTGTGCCCGAGGTAGGCATAGCGACAAATAAATTTGGAGAAATTGAGTGCCAATAATTGCCTCATTTCATTAAAGTAAAAGTAAACGAACCAAAACGAAACTAGATAAGATAATGTCACTAATGGCTCTTGGACTTATTACATTTGAAAAGCAAGTAAATCTAATCTATTTGGTCCCAGAAGGTCCCTCTCCAGACTGGATTCTCTTTTCGATCAATTCTCCCAACTCGCGCAGGTTCATTAGAAGGAATGCCCTTGCTAGATGCCCTTATTCGTTTCCTTCAGCATTCTGGCAGTCAGTGACCCTTTTTCTCATCTTCCTTTCCAACTCCATTAAATTGTACTCCAGGTATTCCAGCCTCTTGCTAGATTTAATGGCTCTTTCTTTCCATTCGTTAATCATCTCCATATCATCCTTATGCAGTGTCATATGCTCGGCTTCAGACTCTCGAACTCTTTTCCGCAGCTTGCTGTACTTTACCTCAGTTTCAGCAACCTCATATATGACCCTGCTTCCTAGTCCAACCCTTGGCTGAACGACCCCAGTTATGTTGTCCTCCAACCACAAAAGGTAAAGGTATGAGTGGCCCGCGTGAAATTGATCTGGCTCAATAGTATCCTTCTCCATAATAATCTTTAAGGTCCACATGTGTTGCGCTTCATATTTGTACGGGATGGCGTCACCTTGGAATAGTAAACGAACCAAAACGAAACTAGATAAGATAATGTCACTAATGGCTCTTGGACTTATTACATTTGAAAAGCAAGTAAATCTAATCTATTTGGTCCCAGAAGGTCCCTCTCCAGACTGGATTCTCTTTTCGATCAATTCTCCCAACTCGCGCAGGTTCAGTAGAAGGAATGCCCTTGCTAGATGCCCTCATTCGTTACCTTCAGCGTTCTGGCAGTCAGTGACCCTTTTTCTCATCTTCCCTTCCAACTCCATTAAACTGTACTCCAGGTATTCCAGCCTTTTACTAGATTTAACGGCTCTTTCTTTCCATTCGTTAATCATCTCCATATCATCCTTATGCAGTGCCATATACTCGACTTCAGACTCTCGAACTCTTTTCCGCAGCTTGTTGTACTTTACCTCAGTTTCAGCAACCTCATATATGACCCTGCTTCCTAGTCCAACCCTTGGCTCAACGACCCCAGTTATGTTGTCCTCCAACCACAAAAGGTAAAGGTATGAGTGGCCCGCGTGATATTGATCTGGATCAATAGTATCCTTCTCCATAATAATCTTTAAGGTCCACATGTGTTGCGCTTCATATTTGTACGGGATGGCGTCACCTTGGAATAGTAAACGAACCAAAACGAAACTAGATAAGATAATGTCACTAATGGGTCTTGGACTTATTACATTTGAAAAGCAAGTAAATCTAATCTATTTGGTCCCAGAAGGTCCCTCTCCAGACTAGATTCTCTTTTCGATAAATTCTCCCAACTCGCGCAGGTTTAATAGAAGGAATGCCCTTGCTAGATGCCCTCATTCGTTTCCTTCAGCGTTCTGGCAGTCAGTGACCCTTTTTCTCATCTTCCCTTCCAACTCCATTAAACTGTACTCCAGGTATTCCAGCCTCTTGCTAGATTTAACGGCTCTTTCTTTCCATTCGTTAATCATCTCCATATCATCCTTATGCAGTGCCATATGCTCGGCTTCAGACTCTCGAACTCTTTTCCGCAGCTTGCTGTACTTTACCTCAGTTTCAGCAACCTCATATATGACCCTGCTTTCTAGTCCAACCCTTGGCTCAACGACCCCAGTTATGTTGTCCTCCAACCACAAAAGGTAAAGGTATGAGTGGCCCGCGTGATATTGATCTGGCTCAATAGTATCCTTCTCCATAATAATCTTTAAGGTTCACATGTGTTGCGCTTCATATTTGTACGGGATGGCGTCACCTTGGAATAGTAAACGAACCAAAACGAAACTAGATAAGATAATGTCACTAATGGCTCTTGGACTTATTACATTTGAAAAGCAAGTAAACTAATCTATTTGGTCCCAGAAGGTCCCTCTCCAGACTAGATTCTCTTTTCGATAAATTCTCCCAACTCGCGCAGGTTCAGTAGAAGGAATGCCCTTGCTAGATGCCCTCATTCATTTCCTTCAGCGTTCTGGCAGTCAGTGACCCTTTTTCTCATCTTTCCTTCCAACTCCATTAAACTGTACTCCAGGTATTCCAGCCTCTTGCTAGATTTAACGGCTCTTTCTTTCCATTCGTTAATCATCTCCATATCATCCTTATGCAAGTGCCATATGCTCGGCTTCAGACTCTCGAACTCTTTTCCGTAACTTGCTGTACTTTACCTCAGTTTCAGCAACCTCATATATGACCCTGCTTCCTAGTCCAACCCTTGGCTCAACGACCCCAGTTATGTTGTCCTCCAACCACAAAAGGTAAAGGTATGAGTGACCCGCGTGATATTGATTTGGCTCAATAGTATCCTTCTCTATAATAATCTTTAAGGTCCACATGTGTTGCGCTTCATATTTGTACGGGATGGCGTCACCTTGGAAAATGGCTCTGAAGTGACACATTTTAGTGACCCGTGGTATGATTTATCTCCTTCCTGCTTGTCTCAAAACCCAGATAAGGGTATATGCCCCTCAACTCGATCAACATTAAGTGCTGAAAATCCTTAGATATGATGATGAATTAATAGGTAGGGAACCACTCGAACATCCACTGGACTTGATCCTCAGTTAAATTTTCGAAAACTTGTAACCATCCCACATCGTCCTCTGGCTGAGTAAATAAGTTTGGAATGTAGTTCATTCTTTTGGGATGATGGAAGGCTATATGATCATTCCACGGCCTTCGCAAAAATTCTTGATGGTATTGTCCATTTTAGAGATGTTCCAACAACCAGACCTGTAGTAGCAAGTTGCAACCCTTGAAGAACCTGAACCCCTTCTGACATCGCTCTAAAGCCCGATACGTATCTGCAATGATCATAGGGATGATAGTGTATGTCTCTCCCTCGATCCCGTCTATTAGAGTTTTGGTCACCATGGCCAACCTAGTATAGATCATATCCCCTTGGATTGGGAATACCAGCATGCCCAAGAAACATATAACAAACACGAAGACCCTACGTTGAATCCAACCTAAAGAAGTGATTGAGAACTCATCATCAAAAATACGCTAGGAGCTGCTGTGACCGTATCTTTCATAAAGGAACTCAAAAGGTATGTAGGAGTCCTTTAGGCATTTCAAATTGTCGTTCTTATTCAGCCCCATCATTTTTAGAAATCCCTTAGGAGTGTGATTTTTAGGTGCTAACAGATTAGGGCTATCCCAAGGCAACCCAACAAACCCTCCTATTTCTTTTAGGATGGGTGTCATTTCTATGTTCCCAAAACGGAACACAAAACCTTTCCTTGTCCCAAAACATAGTTGCAGCCTCGATCAATATTTTGTTAAGCTGAAGATCCATTAGTGAAGGCAAGTTTCCTAAGACTCATTTCACACGGTTTTGGTTACATGAAGGAAGATCCATCCACCAATCTAGCAAGAGTGAGGGTGTGCTAACCAAATCGAATCTGGGGACCTCGTGCTTCATTTTCTACAAAACAAAGAGAGTTAGGCCCTTTCCCCCTCCAGGTTCGTCTATTTATACAGTAATGATTAGCATATTGACACTTATTTCTCCAAATTAATGCACATAATCGTGGTTACGTCCGTTGGGATTATGGAAAACCTGATAGACTTTTGGACAAGGCTTGTCTTAAAGGGTTATTATGCGGACAACATATTAACCCGGCTAGGTTTGACCATGATGCATGTACAATTAACTAGAGTAAGGTTGGTATAGTGGTCTAGACTGAGACCCTCAAGCGGACAACTTGAGGGGGAAAGGCACGGAACCGTCGAATGCACCGCTGATCGAACAGTTTTACCTCAAATAAGCCTTTTTGAATTTAAAGGGTGATATATAGGAAGAGCTTAAACACTCATCAAGCGTTGCCATAGGATTAATTACGCACGAGTGGAGTATGATGTTGAGCATGATTTATGCAGCAATAAATAACATGTTGTCCAGTATTTGCACATAAGAAAATAATAAATGCAGTATTTAAATAATTGAAGAGACCGTTATAAAAAAATAAAACAAAGAGACAAGTCAGTTTCAGGAAAAGAAATCATAAATGCTGGAAAATAGATATTGAAATTCAAATATAAGGCATGCTTGGACTAATTCACAAAAGATAAGTTCGTTATGGTAAGTGCCTAAAATATCCCCAACAAAGTTGCCATGCTGCCGCACCCCATTTTTTTCCTTTTAGCGGGGATGTTCGGGTTTCGACATTCATGGGGGAGATAACTCGTTTCCTTTTGGGAATTGGGTATATTTGAAGAGTCGCCACCTAACGGATTATGGTGTGTTATGGCACCTAGAGTGAGTAACTCTTATAATTAGTTTGCATTACTAGAGATTAGGGTAAGTGCTCAAAATAACCTTTGAGAGGAAGGTGTTAGGCACCCATCGCAGTCCACAATGGTGGGTCCCGACCGAACTTAAACTATGTGAATTAGTCCTTTTAACAAATAAAAAGTTTTAACACATATTTACAAATAAAGGCATGTTTTTGATGTTCTAAGTACATGTATGATTCAAGTAATGAAAGTAAGGAAAAATGGTTTGAACAATTTGCACATATGTAAAGAAAGTAGATTCATTTAAATAACGGGAGTTGGGAAAAAGGGGTCCTAGGTTGGTTAGCCTAGAGGTTCATACCCATACAATGCCCCGTAATCACTCCTCAATAAGGGGCTGCACGTGACATTAGCATGTAGTTATCATATCCTTACTAACTAATTCCCTCCCCCCGGTCAT
This sequence comes from Nicotiana sylvestris, assembly GCF_000393655.2. Classification (NCBI taxonomy): domain Eukaryota; kingdom Viridiplantae; phylum Streptophyta; class Magnoliopsida; order Solanales; family Solanaceae; genus Nicotiana; species Nicotiana sylvestris. The sequence continues at coordinate 124,869,947 of NC_091057.1, read as the reverse complement.
AGCCTAAAGCGTTCTATCAACCTTGAAAATATCCTATGCATGCATTACACGTCTCTTCCTTGTGGCCCTGGAGGTATTTAAGACCTCTAATTTAGGTAGTTTTAGCCCATCCTAAAGTACTTAAAGAAGAAAAATCTAGGTGTCAATCAAAACAATTAGGACTACATTGAAGAGGACAATTAAAGGGTCGCATTTACCTCCACAAACATAACAAGTAAGTGCACGTCTCAAACAACAGTTTCAAGTATTTAAGAAAAAACCTTAGAGCATGATATCTAGGTGAGCAGAGATTATATAGTATTGAATTAGGACCAAAGTGTTAAAGACCTCTTCAGCCTGCCTACTGATTTTAGACTTGTTTGAGTATGAGCAGTCACGGATAACAGAACATAGTTTTACAGTTGCAGAATTCTTAAGCACCCTATAGGCTTGCCTAGGCGTATAATAGTGATGTCCTATGAGCATGGTATCTATTATTGATTAGGAAGGCAGTAAATCAGTAAACAATTTTAAACGGGTAATTTGGATCCTATAGGCATGCTTTTTAGTGATATTGATTAACACGAAAAGAGTAGGTTATTAAACTGATTCAAAACTTACCATTATAAGCTTAGAGTTAAACTGATTTTAGGTCTAACTAAACTGGTTTTAGATCCTATAGGTATGATTTCTATTTAAACATAAGGTGAAGCAAGCAGGATTTATTTGATCAAAGCAAAATCTCTATAGGCATGATTTCTATTAAGACTGATTTTAATCCTATAGGTATGATTTCTAAGTAGACGAATTTTAATACATGCTGTAATGGAAACTGAACTTCAATTAATTTACACCCTATATGCATGATATCTAATTATAAAGCTGATTTAGATCCTATAGGCATGGCTTCTAATTGTGTAAAAGTAAAGCATGCAGAATTTATTTAAACCAAAGCAGATCCTATAGGCATATTATCTAACAAACACATTTAAATCGAAATAGACCCTATAAGCATGTTATCTACCCGATTTTACCCACAATATGCAACTATCCACCTTTTTCACTAATCAACCCAATGTTTATTTACAATAATTATTACAGACCAAGAACTGAATATGAATAAAATAGAAGCTAAGCTATAGGGAGCCTGAAGCAGGCCCAAAATAGACATGGTGTACCAAGCCCTTAATGGTCTCAAATGCCCAAAGTTCCATAGTCCAATTCATGTCTAGGTATGTCAGAGTTCCCTAAGGACCTCAAAAATCCCGGGCAGTGCTCACACCCAGACTTTCCTCAAACAAAGACTGATTATGTGCAGTGTGGAAGTGCCAACCCTGATATGTTAGAGTTCAAAGAGATCTCAAGGGTCTCAAAGCAGTACACATATCAGAGTGGCAGGACTTAGTAATCTAAGAGTAATGTGAGAGTGCACAATGATTTGAAAGAGTTTGGTAAGCAGTAGCAAGAGGGCCTTAGGAATGAAAAAGGATTTTCTGAAACCAGTACATAGTTAGGGTGGAAAACAGTTTGAGAAAACATGAAGAACATTTTTAGAGAGCAAGTCACAGAACACACAGTTTCATAACATACTTCACACAAGGAGAATGGGGTAGGGGACACCTAAAATGCACCTTAGTGATGGCAAACAAATACATAGATTCCTCAAGAAGTTATGGAATTGACAAGTTAGTTACAAAGTTATGTTGAGAACACACAGGTCTTAGACACAAATAGGATCTCATTAGTGAAGTAGAGCAAGTTAGACTTAGATGAACAAACTAGACAAACACTTCATGAAGCATTCAAGGTTTTAGAAATACTAATCATATACAGAACAAGCAGAATTTAGACATGTTGGGTGAGACAGTAAACACATAGGGCAACTTGGACATACTAATGAACAAATTATCTAAAGCAAGATTGGCAGCTTTTAACAGAATAAACTTAAACATGCTGAGTGATACAATAATCTAGGCATGCTGATTGCCCATTGAATCGAATATCAAATAGAACTAGGAATCACAACTAATGAACTGTAGCAACAAAGATAAAACACATAGTTTTGTAATGTAAATTGAATCAGGACATACCAGTTAAGGAGAGAATACAGAGTATAGAGCAGAGACGGTGCAAGTGCCAGCCTTGGCTTACAGCCGGCTGGATTAATGAGAATTACAAGTAACAGAAGAGAATAGAGAGCTTTTGAGAGTGTAGATGAACTAATGTTCGTATCCAGAAGTGAGGAGTAAAGGAGAGTATATATAGCAGTTAAGAGCAACAAAAATAAGGTAAAGGGAGTCAACCCTTCTGCAATTAAGGAAGCCACAGAATCAATCATACACCAATTAGTATAATTTTCCCTTAATTAAGGGTAATTAACCAACGATAAAGGCAGAATATATTTAAGGAAAGAAAATCATCAACATTTTGGAGAAGGAAATCGGTTAAAACACACAAGAAATATAAGATTAAACACTCAACATCATCAACGTTTTGGAGAAGGAAAATTTCTGGAAACCGTAGTCATAGAAATCAAAACCTGAAGTATTGTAGTGTTTAAAATCGGTCAGTAGTAGAGGAATAAGAGAAACTTAAAGAAAAATCATAGAAACTCGAAAACATTTCAAGTATGTAGAGATTCAAACAGTAGATAGCAAAGAACCCAAAATATAGTGCTAGAATCGGTTAACAGTAAAGAAAAGTCATTGACAAACTCACAATCCTTCCAGATCTACAAAGATCGGGACGGATTCATGGCTAAAGATTAGGGTTTTGAGGAGAAAGGGGAGGGGTAAAGAGAACCTGGTTTTTAACCAGAGATTTGAACCATGGAACTTCAACATAAATTACTCGCAAACCTTAGATGAACCCTTGAAGAGCTTTGAACGAGATCTGGACCAGATCTCTTTGAGGTTCTTCCACAAAAATCACATAATCGAACAACCAAGGGGATAGGAGATAAGTAGAGGCTTCGTACAGCCATATGACACCATAAATCATATAGGGATTCAAAGGATTAGGGTTGATTTTGGGTGACGACGATTAGGGTTTAGGTTGAGAGCATTTGAAAGAAGAGAGGAACAGATGACGGCGGTGAAATGAGGAAAATGATTACGGTTTGGGGGGGGGTATAGGTTAGTTTATTTTAGGTAAGGGGAGATCTGGACCGTTGATCAAAATAATCAACGGCCAGGATCTAACAAGAACCCGGTTGGGTAGATTTGTTAGGGTCAGATGGGTATTGGGCCTGGGGTTTCTAGGCTGGTTTAAGTGGTTAAAATTGGGCTTAGTTAATAGGCTAAGTTTAAAATGAAAAGGGATTATTTGTTAAATACGTAATTAATTGCTAAAACAATTTTAAAAATGGCTAATAAATTATAAAAAATGATTTTAATCCGTGGAAATGTTTTAAAGTAATTACTTAATATTTAAAAAATATAAAAGGCTATTTTCTAGTAAAATAATGTAATAATGTATGCATAGGCTATAATTGCAAAGTAATTGCAATTGTATCCTAAAAATATAGATGTGGCTATTTGTGCAATAATTGAAACTTAATACGAATGCAAATGATAAAATTAAGCCATAAAAATTATTAAAACTATTTTGTGATGCAATTTAATGATTGTTTTATAAAATAAATGCTGGGAAAAGTTAGTTAAAATATTTTTAAAATGCAGAAATTGTATGAAAAAATACTAATTGATGCCCATGCATAGTTTTGAAATATTATGAGAAAAATTGGGTATCAACACTCTTCATCAGGAAAATACGTTTTCAATGGTTCGTATTCCCCTCCTACTGTATTTTTAGCAAGATGATTTGCCAATGCTTGTCCTTTGACCGCCTTTTGGGCTATGCAGACGATATCGAACTCAATTAACAGTATCTTCCATTTGGCTAACTTCTTAGTTGGTATGGGCTTCTGAAATATGTACTTCAGAGGGTCCATCCTAGATATGAGGTATGTGGTATAGGCACAGAAGTAATGCCTCAACTTTTGGGCCGTCCAGGTCAAGGCACAGCAAGTGCGTTCTAGCTGAGAGTACCGTGCTTCGTAAGGTGTGAACTTCTTACTTAGGTAGTATATGGCTTGCTCCTTTCTCCTTGTCTCTTCATGTTGTCCCAAAACACATCCGAAAGCTCCATCTAATATAGATAAATAGAGTAGCAAAGGTCGCCCAGGTTCCGACGGGACCAGGATTGGTGGTGTGGACAGGTACTCCTTGGTTTTGTCAAAAGCCTTCTGACAATCCTCGGTCCAGCTTGTTTCGGCATCCTTCCTCAGCATCTTGAAGATGGGTTCACATATGAATGTGGACTGTGCTATGAAGCGCCTGATATAGTTGAGACGTCCTAGGAAGCTCATCACGTCCTTTTTGCTCTTAGGTGGCAGTAACTCCTGAATGGCCTTAACTTTATACGAGTCCAGCTCGATTCCTAGGCGACTGACAATGAATCCCAATAGCTTTCCTACGGTAACCCCGAATGCATACTTTGCGGGGTTCAGTTTCAAGTTGTACCTCCTTAACCTGTCAAAGAAATTTCTCAAGTCCGCTATGCGATCCGCGACCATTTAGATTTGATAATGATATCGTCCACATACACCTCTATTTCTTTGTGTATCATATCATGGAAGATGGTTGTCATGGCCCTCATATAAGTAGCCCCAACATTCTTTAGACAAAATGGCATCATTTTGTAACAGTATACCCCACATGGTGTAATAAAAGCAGTTTTCTCTGCGTCTTCTTCATCCATCCAGATCTAGTGATAACCCGGGAAGCAATCTACAAAGGATTGGAGTTCATGCTTGGCACAATTATCGATCAGAATGTGTACGTTTTCCAGTGGAAAGTCGTCCTTGAGACTTGCTCTGTTAAAATCCCGATAGTCAACACATACTTTGACTTTCCCATATTTCTTCGGAACTAGCACAATGTTAGCTAACCAGGTTGGGTATTCAACCACCCTAAGGACTTTGGCTTTGATCTTCTTAGTAACTTCCTCCTTGATTTTCAGGCTCATATCTGGCTTGAATTTTCTGAGTTTCTACTTCACTGGCGGACACATGGGATTAGTAGGAAACTTGTGAGCCACTATGGACATGCTCAGACCAGTCATGTCATCATGTGACCACGCGAAGATATCCTCATACTCCTTTAAGAAATGAATATACTCCTCTTTCTCTGTCAGCGATAGGTGAATGCTGATGCGAGTCTCTTGACGGTCTCGGCGTTTCCCAAAATTTACTGCTTCGGTTTCATCCAGGTTGGACTTGGCTTGTTCTTAAAGTTTTCAACCCTCACTGACAACTTCCTCAGGTATCTCATCTTCTTCGTCTGAATTACTATCCTTATGTTGTGATGCCTCATTACATGTCACAGTCACCTGTTCATTAGGAAAAGTAACAATAAAGCTGTAGAAATAAAATATAATGGAAGATAATAATAAATAATAAAGATAAATGCATTTGATTAAGACTTAAACATCCAAACGAGTACGACTCGATGAATCGAGCATTTATTTTGAAACAAGTGAGTTTTTAAAAACAATATTACTAAAAATCTTAAATGCCTAGAATGGCTATAGAAATAAAATCTGCCAGGCTACCCAGGGACTCGGCGGGCCCGAGATGGTGTGGCGTTTCAATTCCTGAGAACAACTCCCTTCTCCACAGTCTGAATAGTGAGGCTTTCTTCCTCCTCCTCAATTATTGCACTGCAGTCCATGTCTTCATCCTCCAAGAATAGATTCCTCAGCCCAGTTAATGCTTCTTCCTCTGTAGTTCCCCATATTGTATCAGCTTGATGAAAACTTGATTTAGAGACACTGGTTGCTCGAGAGGGTAATAAGGTCCACGCCATGGAGGCGACCAATCATTATAATCTTTCCATGTATACTGGTATCCGAGCCTAAAGGTAGTACCGTGACATTTCAGCTATATCGGTTTGGTAACACCCTGGAGATCTTCCCAAGCCCTTTGCCGGGTTCATACCCAGACCATGCTAGTATGCTTTCTATTTTGTTACTCCATCATTTGTCTTTCTCAACGGCATTGACATGTTTGATGTGATGATAGGTTTCCGCTCCTAACCTTCTTATGTTTCCCATAACTGAGATGGTTTGACTGGTGTTACTCCCATCTCCGTGAATGATCACGTCCTGATGGTTCCATTCAAATTTCACGGCTTGATATAGTGTGGAAGCCACATCCCCAGCAGCATGTATCCATGGTCGGCCAAACAGAAGATCGTATGAGGCTGATATGTCGAGCACCTGAAATTCAATGTCGAACCGAGTTGGCCCCATCTGTAGACAAAGATTAATTTCCCTAATTGTGGCCCTTTGAGACCATTGAAGGATTTCACGTTCATGCTTCCTGACCGTATTTCATGGAAAACTTTTCCCTATCTTTTCAGAGTATCCAAAGGAAAAATGTTGAGGCTTGAACCTCCATCAATCAAGACCCTGGCAATGAATTTGTCTTCAAATTGCACTGTGATATGCAACACTCGGTTGTGATTCAACCCCTCATGTGGTAGCTCATCTTTGTTGAAGATTATCTTATGACTTTCCAGTACCTGCCCTACCATATTGGCCATCTCTCCGCAGGTGATATTGTTGGGTACATAAGCTTCACTCAACACCTTCATCAAAGCATTCTTGTGTGTCTCTGAATTTTGCAACAATGATAGTATGGATATCTGAGCCAGAGTTTTGTTCAAATGATCAATGACGGAATATTCCCTTGCTTGTACTTTCCTCCAAGGTCATCTGGTCTTGTTTCAATGATAGACTGCTTGGTAGTGGCATCCTTACTATAACAACCCGACTGCTCATTTTGCCTTTTAGAACCCTGTTCCTCTAAATAAAACTTCCCGTGCTTACTTTAACTAATTTACGACCTGCTGGGACGGTTGGTTCGAGATTTGGAAGAGTTTGAATTGAAATATGCTCATTTGATTCCGTAAGATTTTCTTAAAAGGATAAGTTTGACTATGGTCAATATTTTTAGCAAACGGACCCAGATTCATGTTTCGACAGTCTTGCAGGGTCTGTGGGAAAAAATGGGACTTGGCCGTATACCCAGAATCAAATTCTGAGGTTCATAGCCCGAGTAATGAATTTTTATTAGAAATTGTTAAACTGAAATTCTAAGGATTTAAAGAAACTAATTAATGATTGATCATGTTGATATCAGGCTCGTATGTTGGTTTCGAAGCCCAGTACAAGTCCAAAATAACATTTAAGACTTGTCCGCAAAATTTGGTGTCAATCCGAGTAGTTTAAGGGCATTTTGGCACGTAAGAGGAAAATTTAGAACTTGAAGTTTATAAGTTTGATTCAATTGGTTTTAGGGGGTGATTCTTAGATTTAGCATTGTTTTGGACATTCCGAATGTTCGAGTAGTTCCGTTTCATGATTTCAGACTTGTCGGTATGTTCGAGCGGGGCTCGGGTTCCTCGAGCATCAATCGGACGAGGCTCGAGTGAAGTTGGAATTTTTTAGAAGTGCTTAAGCATCTGCTTCTGTCATAACCACACCTGTAGTTGGTCGACCGCAGGTGTGAGACCGCAGAAGCGGTCCGCAGAACCATAGAAGCGGCTTCAGGACCGCAGAAGCGGTCGCAGCCCGCTTAGACGGTTCCACAGATGCGCCCGATTTCTCGCAGATGCGGTCCCCTGACCGCATATGTGGAAATCGCTGAAGCAGTGAGCTTCATTTAATATGGGTTCTAAGTCCTTTTTTGCCACTTTTCACTCCTCCATTGGCGATTTTGGGAGCTTTTGAGAGAAGACTTCCACCTAGCATCTTGAGGTAAGCTTATCCACCTATTCTTAGTATAATATTTGTGTCTTAGGTAGATTAAACACTAGGATTAAGGTAAAATCATGGGGTTAGAGCAAAACCTAGGGTTTTGACAAAAGTTGGATTTTACCACAAAATTTGTTATGAAATGAATTAGAAATCATATATTATTAATCCTTAGGTTATAGAAAACAACTTCCTTCGAAATATTTCGGAATCCAGGCACATAGGCCCCGGGTCGGATTTTAGGGAACTTGTGTTAAGGGTTGGGAAATTGCTTAAATAGCTAGAGTACGATCTTGTGAGCTTATATTGACTAGTTCTTACCTCATTTAACTAGTTTGGGATCGTTCGGCTCCGAATTGAGGGTTTGGGCTCGGTCTTGGTATTGGAAGTATACTTTGGAGCGAGGTGAGTCTCTTTTCTAACCTTGTAAGAGGGAATTGTCCCCATAGGTGTAATAATTAAGTAATTTGCTACTAAATGCGAGGGCTACGTATGCACTAGATGACGAGAGTCCATGCGTAGCTACTATTATGTTAACTGTCCGGGTAGTCTAGGACCCGTATCATGTTATATTTCAGAATGTCTCTATATTTTCTTGCTAATGTGATCACTTAGGATATGCTAGAGACTTGGAAAGGAACATAAGCGAATGAATGTACTTGCCGGACATCTGTGTGAAATTACTTCAACATAAATGCGCCATCATGTGTTTTCTTGATATTAATTGATATTTGTGGATTGGGCCAATCGCCTCAGTAGAAATAGATTCATCTATATTCGCGCCATTCGACCCTCTGGCAGTGCACAGTTTATTTTCTGTTGGATCGGGTCGTCGACCTCGGCATAATGTGCACATGATATCTGTGCGCATAATGTGCTCATGATATTTGTTTGAAATGTAAATGGCTAACTGTAAAATTGTTGAGAATATGACTTACTACCTCTTGCTCCAAACTGTTAATTACTTGTGACTCCTATGCTTTGAATAACACTTTATTATATTATTTGACCCTAGTAAGTATCAAGTCAACCTCTCCAAACTGTTATTTGGGTACATGTTGTTTATGCACTCACACTACACTTCTGTACTTAATTGTATAGGATCTGAGGCAGGTACATCTGGCTATCAGTCTGGTGCGCGCCCTGATTCATAGTCCGAGGCTTCCACGGTAAGCTACTCCCTTCCTGCGCCGTTCAACAGCTTGATGGAGTCTTTCTTTACTTTTGTTGTCTATTCTATCTCGGACAGTAGGATAGATCTATTCTTTTGTACATTCTACTAGTTGTCCACTACTTGTGACACCAGGTCTTGGCACACACATTAGTAGACTATTATTTTGGGATTGTATAATTATTTTTTTGCCATATTATTGATCATTTTTGGTTTAAACTTTAACTTAAGAAATTGTTAAACTTATTTTGGCGAATGTAAAAATGAGAACTTAATTATATTTCTGCATTGGCTTGCATGACAATGGTGTTGGGTGCCATCACGACCTATTACGGAAATGGGTCATGGCAACATGGTATCAGAGCACTAGGTTCACGTAGGTCTCACAAGTCATGGGCAAACCTAATAGAGTCTTGCGGATCGGTACGGAGAAGTTTGTATTTATCTTCGAGAGGCTATAGGGTTTTAGGAAAAACTACTCTTTATTCATTTCTATCGTGTAGTGGTTAGTGTACTAAATTTCCCTCTTCTGCTCTATCATAGATGGTAAGGACATGCACGGTAGATGTTCCAGACCCGGGAGGAGCTACTCTCCCCACCACAAGAGGCTGAGGCAGAGGTCGGGGGAGGACACCGGCCCAAGGTAGGGGACGAGGGCGTCCTAGAGTTATCCTAGTAGTACAACCAGCAGATCCTGCTGGAGATCCTATTATCGAGGAGCAAGGGGAGGTGCTCACAGCTGAGCCTACCTCGGCAGACTTTATGACAGCACTGGGTTTTTAGGAGGTCATAGGCCGTATGCTGCGGTTCATGGATTCTATGACTCAGGCTGATTTATTTCCAACGGATCCAGCTACATCACAAGCGAGAGGGGAAGCACAGACCCCTACTGCTCAGGCTCCTAGTCATGCAGCTGCAGTGTATTAGACTCCAGGTGCACTACCCGTAGATGGGGCCCAGCCAGTTGCTGCAGTGGAACCTAGCTTAGACCAACTGCGGATGGCGATATGCAAAAGTTATTGGATAGATGGACTAGGCTTCACCCTCTTGTCTTCAGGGGCGAGCATCATAAGGATGCCCAGAACTTCATAGATAGGTGCAGGGACAGACTGCACAACATGAGGATATTGAAGTCGCATGGAGTTGACTTCACTACTTTTCAGCTTGAGGGTAGGGCCCGTAGATGGTGGCAGTCCTATGTTATGGGCAGGCCAGCAGGTTCTCCTCCTATCACTTGGAGTCAGTTCACGTAGTTGTTTCTGGACAGATATATTCCACCCTCTTAGAGGGAAGAGATGCGATATCCGTTTGAGTAGCTTGAGCAGGGTCAGATGACCGTGATCGATTATGAGGCGAGGTTTTCTGAGCTATCCCGACATGCATTGATGATACTTCCTACTAATGCAGAGAGGGTGCAAAGGTTTGTTGCAGGGTTTCATTCTGGCATCAGGGCCAACATGGCCCGAGAGGTGGAGATGGGGACTCCTTATCAGTTAGTAGTGGATATTGCTTGGAGGATTGAGGGCTACCATCTAAGGGGTAGGGATAAAATGCAGCAGGATAAGAGGACTAGATTCTCCGGAGAGTTCAGAGGTGCCCCGGCTAGGGGCAGTGGTCAATTTGGGAGGGGACAGGCCAGCAGGCCCCCATATTCAGCACCACCACCTGCTCAGAGTGCTCTAGCGCGCCCCTATTTCAGCGCCATGCCAGAGAGTTCTTATCGCTCGCCAGCTATTCAGGGTTCCTCCGGTGGGTATTCAGGTCCTTAGGAGACTTTTGATTCTTATTTCAGTGCTATGTCGGAGAGTTCATACCATCCACTGGCTATTCAGGCTTCTTCTAGTGGGTCTACATGCTATCAGGGTCAGCCATTAGGGCAGCAGGCTGCCGCACCGCGAGATATTTTTGAGTGCGGGGACCTTGGTCATATAAGGAGATACTGCTCTAGGCTTCGGGGCAAAGCAGTGTAGCAGGGTCAGTAGCCTATAATTTTAGCACCGGCTTCCCTACCACCTAGAGGTGGAGGGCAGACTGGTAGGGGCCATCCTAGAGGTAGAGGCCAGACAGGGAGAGGTCCGCCAGCTACTGCTCAGTCAGTTGGAGGCTAGCCAGCCGGCGCTCTAGCCAGATTCTATGCTTTTCCGGCCAGGCCAGATACATTGGCCTCAGATGCCGTCATCACATGTATTATTTCCGTCGGCAGTAGAGATGCTTCAGTATTATTTGATCCAAGGTCTACTTATTCATATGTATCATCTCTGTTTGCTCGTTTCCTGGTTATTTCTCCTGAGCCTTTGGGTACTCCTGTTCATATGTCCACTCATGTGGGCGATTTTGTGGTTATGGATCGGATCTACTGGTCATGTGTGGTCATATTATGTGGTTTCGAGACTAGAGCGGATCTCCTATTGCTTGATATGATCGACTTTGAGGTCATCCTAGGCATGTATTGGCTATCTCCATATCAGTCGTCCTAGATTGCCATGCCAAGACTGTTTCATTAGCGATTCTAGGGTTGTCGAGGTTGGAGTGTAAGGGTTCCACAGTTGATATGTCTAATCGGGTTATCTCTTTCCTGAAGGCTCGGCAAATGGTCGAGAAGGGGTGTTTGGCATATTTGGCTTATGTTCGGGACACCACCGTAGAATCTCCGATGATTGATTCAGTCCAGTAGTTTGAGAGTTCGCCAATGTGTTTTCTTCTAATCTCTCTGGCATGCCACCGGATCGTGATATTGATTTCTGTATTGATTTGGCTCCAGGCACCCAACCTATATCTATTCCATCGTACCGTATAGCTCCTAAAGAGTTGAAAGAGTTGAAGGAGCAGCTTGAGGAGTTGCTAGCAAAAGGGTTTGTTAGGCCTAGTGTATCATTTAGGGGTGCACCAGTGTTATTTGTGAAGAAGAAGGATGGGACTATGCGGATGTGCATTGATTACCGCCAGTTGAACTAAGTCACAATCAAGAACAAGTATTTGTTGCTTCGTATCGATGATTTGTTCGACTAGTTGCAAGGTGCTAGGGTGTTGTCTAAGATCGACTTGAGGTCGAGTTACCATCAGTTGAAGATTCGGGACTCGGATGTTTCGAACACTGCATTCTGAACTAGATATGGTCATTATGAGTTTTTGGTGATGTCCTTTGGCTTGACTAATATGGACTTGATGAACAGGGTGTTCATACCTTATATTGATTCCTTTGTCATCGTCTTCATTGACAACATCTTGATATACACACGTAGCCTGGGGGAGCACGAGCAGCATTTGAGAGTAGTGCTTTAGACATTGCGAGAGCAGAAACTATATGCTAAGTTCTCCAAGTGTAAGTTTTGGCTAGAGTTAGTGGCATTCTTGGGGCATGTTATGTTAGAATAGGGTATTAAGGTGGATCCTAAGAAGATTGGGGCAGTTCAGAGTTGGCCACGTCCTACTTCCGTGGCCGAGATCAGGAGTTTCTTGGGGTTAGCAGGCTATTACCGATGATTCATGCAGGGCTTTTCATCTATTACATCGCCTCTGACTAGATTGACCCAAAAGGGTGCTCCTTTCCATTGGTCCGATGATTGTGAGGAGAGCTTTCAGAAGCTCAAGACAGCTTTGACCACAGCACCAGTTCTTGTGTTGCCTTCCAGTTCGGGGATGTATATGGTATATTGTAACGCTTCACGCATTGGCTTGGGATGTGTATTGATGCATGAGGGGCGAGTTATTGCATACGCTTGACGTCAGCTGAAGGTTCATGAGAAGAATTATCCTGTGCACGATCTAGAGTTGGCTGCAATTGTTCATGCTCTTAAGATATGGAGGCATTATCTGTATGGGGTGTCATGTGAGGTTTATACTGATCGTCGTAGCTTACAACATTTGTTCAAGCAGAGGGATCTTAATTTGAGGCAGTGCAGGTGGCTTGAGTTACTGAAGGATTATGACATCACCATTCTTTATCATCCGGGCAAGGCAAATGTGGTCGCGGATGCCTTATGCAGGAAGGCAGAGAGTATGGGTAGCTTGGCATTCATTCCAGTAGAGGAGAGGCCACTAGCTTTGAACATTCTGTCCTTGGCTAACAGACTTGTGAGGTTGGACATTTCAGAGCCCAACCGAGTTCTTGCGTATGTGGTTGCTCAGTCTTCATTATTGGGGCAGATAAAGGCCCGGCAGTTCGATGATCCACATCTGGCAGTTCTTAGAGATACGGTGCTTCAGGGAGGTGCCAAGGAGGTTTCTATTGGCGAGGATGGTGTTTTGCGACTCCGGGGTCGTCTATGTGTTCCTAATATTGATAGTATGAAGGATAGGATTCTAGAAGAGGCACATAGTTCGTGGTATTCCATTCATCTGGGAGCTACGAAGATGTATCATGCCTTGAGGCAGCATTATTGGTGGCGGAGGATGAAGAAAGAAATAGTGAAGTATATAGATAGGTGTTTGAATTGCCAGCAGGTCAAGTATGAACACAAGAGGCCGAGTGGCCTACTTCAGCAGATGCCTATACCAGAGTGGAAGTGGGAGCGCATTACCATGGATTTAGTAGTTGGGTTTCCGCGGACTTTGCGTAAGTTTGATTTAGTGTGGGTCATCGTAGATAGGTTGACCAAGTCGGCCCACATTATTCCAGTGGCGACTACTTATACAGCAGAGAGGTATGCTCAGATTTACATTCGGGAGATAGTCCGGTTGCACAGTGTTCCTGTTTCCATCATATCAAACAGAGGCCCTCAGTTCACTTCCCATTTCTAGAGAGCTATTTAGAGTGAGTTGGGGACCCGTGTAGAGCTTAGAACAACATTCCATCCTCAGATCGAGGGACAGTCCGAGCGGATAGTTCAGATCTTGGAGTACATGCTCAGAGCATGTGTGATTGACTTTGGAGGATAGTGGGATCAGTTCTTGCCATTGGTAGAGTTTGCGTACAATAACAGCTATCAATCCAGCATAAAGATGGCCCCATTCGAGGCTTTATATAGTCGGCAGTTTCGTTCTCCTATCGGGTGGTTTGATCCTGGTGAGGCTAAGTTATATGGTACAGACTTGGTGCAAGATGCCTTGGACAAGGTAAAGTTGATTCAGAAAAGGCTTCGCACAGCACAGTCCAGACAGAAGAGCTATGCAGATCAGAAGGCGAGTGATGTATCATTCATGGTTGGCGAGAAGGTTCTCTTGAAAATCTCGCCAATGAAAGGCATTATGAGGTTCGGGAAGAAGGGAAAATTGAGCCCTAGGTTTATTGTCCCCTTTGAGGTGTTGAGACGAGTTGGAGAGGTTGCTTACGATCTTGCTTTACCCCCCAGTTTATCGGGGGTTCATACGGTTTTTCATGTATCGATGCTTCGGAAGTATCATGCTGACTTGTCCCATGTGTTAGATTTTAGTACTATTCAGTTGGACGAGAATTTGGGTTATGAGGAGGAGCCAGTTGCCATTATTGATAGACAGGATCGCCAGGTGAGGTCCAATAGGATTTCTACGGTGAGGGTCCAGTGGAGGGGCCAACCAGTCGAGGAGGCAACCTGGGAGTCCAAGGAAAACATAAGCAGATATCCACATTTATTCAGCTACTCAGGTACTTTTCTATGTCCATTCGAGGACGAACGTTTGTTTAAGAGGTGGAAAATATAACGACCCAACTGGTCGTTTTGCCTTTTAGAACCTCGTTCCCTTAAATAAAACTTCTCGTGCTTGCTTTAACTACAACCTACGAGGATGGTTCGGGATTTGGAAGAGTTTAGGTTGAAATATGCTCATTTGATTCCTTAAGATATTCTTAAAAGGCTAAGTTTGACTTTTGTCAACATTTTTAGCAAACGGACCCGGATTCATGTATTGACGGTCCCGGAGGGTCCGTGGGAAAATATGGGACCTGGGCGTATGCCCGGAATCGTATTCCGAGGTCCCTAACCCGAGTAATGAATTTTTATTAGAAATTGTTAAACTGAAATTCTAAGGATTTAAAGAAACTGATTAATGATTGATCACGTTGATATCGGGCTCGTATGTTGGTTCCGGAGCCCAATACAGGTCCATAATAACATTTAAGACTTGCCCGCAAAATTTGGTGTCAATCCGAGTAGTTTAAGGGTGTTTCAGCGCGTCAGAGGAACATTTAGAACTTGAAGTTCATAAGTTTGATTCAGTTGATTTTAGGGGGTGATTCTTAGATTTAACATTGTTTTGGGCATTCTGAAGATTCGAGTAGGTTTGTTTCATGATTTCAAACTTGTCGGTATGTTCGGGAGGGGCCCGGGAGCCCCCGAGCGTCAATCGGACGAGGCTCGAGTGAAGTTGGAATTTTTGAGAAGTGCTTAAGCATCTGCTTCTATCATAACCGCACCTGCGGTTGGTCGACCGTAGGTGCGAGACTGCAGAAGCAGTCCGCCTATCACAGATGCAACCAAGGTAGGCCAGGCCCAGAACCGCAAAAACGGCTACAAGCCGTAGAAGTTGCTTCAGGACCGCAGAAGCAGTCGCAGCCCGCTTGGCCGGTTCCACAGATGCGCCCGATTTCTCGCAGAAGCGGGACCGCATATGCGTTCCCCTTACCGCAGATGCGGAAATCGCTGAAGCAGTGAGCTTCATTTAATACGGGTTCTAAGCCCCTTTTAGCCACTTTTCTCTCCTCCATTGACGATTTTGGGAGCTTTTGAGAGAAGACTTCCACCTAGCATCTTGAGGTAAGCTTATTCCACCTATTCTTAGTTTAATACTTGTGTATTAGGTAGATTAAACACTAGGATTAAGGTAAAATGATGGAGTTAGAGCAAAACCTAGGGTTTTGACAAAAGTTAGAATTAACCACGAAATTTATTATGAAATGAATTAGAAATCATATATTATTAATCCTTAGGTTATAGAGAACAACTTCCTCCGAAAACTTTTGGAATCTGGGCACGTGGGCCCGGGGTCGAATTTTAGGGAACTTGTGTTAAGGGTTGGGAAATTGCTTAAATAGCTAGAATACGATCTTGTGAGCTTATATTGACTAGTTCTTACCTCATTTAACTAGTTTGGGATCGTTTGGCTCCGAATTGAAGGTTTGGGCTCGATCTTGGTATTGGAAGTGCACTTTGGAGTGAGGTGAGTCTCCTTACTAACCTTGTAAGAGGGAATTGTCCCCATAGGTGTAATAATTGAGTCATTTGCTACTAAATGCGGGGGCTACGTACGCACTAGGTGATGAGAGTCTGTGCGTAGCTAATATTATGTTAATTGTCTGGGTAGTCTAGGACCCGTATTATGCTATATTTGCAAATGTCTCTATATTTTCTTGCTAATGTGATCACTTAGGATATGCTAGAGACTTGGAAAGGAACATAAGTGAATGTATGTACTTGTCGGACACCTGTGTGAAATTACTTGAACATAAATGCGCCATCATGTGTTTTCTTGATATTAATTGATATTTGTGGATCGGGTCGATCGCCTCGAATGAAATAGATGCATCTATGGTTCGCGCCATTCGACTCTCTGGCAGTGTACAGTTTATTTTCTGTTGGATCGGGCCGTTGACCTCGGCATAATGTGTGCATGATATCTGTGTGAAATCTTATCCATGACTTGTTCTGCTAAATATTTGAAATATAAATGGCTAACTGTAAAATTGTTGAGAATATGACTTACTACCTCTTGTTATAAACTGTTAATTACTTGTGACTCCCATGCTTTGAATAACACTTTATTATATTATTTGACCCTAGTAAGTATCAAGTCGACCTCCCGTCTCTACTTCTTTGAGATTAGATGGGATACTTGCTGGGTACATGTTGTTTATGTACTCATACTACACTTCAGTACTTAATTGTACACGATCTGAGGCGGGTACATCTGGCTATCAGTCTGGTGCGCGCCCTTGATTCATAATCTGAGGCTTCCACGGTGAGCTGCTCCTTTCCTGCGCCGTTCAGCAGCTTGATGGAGTCTTTCTTTACTTTTGCTGTTTATTCTATCTCAGACGGTAGGATAGATCTATTCTTTTGTACATTCTACTAGTTGCCCACTACCTGTGACACCAGGTCTTGGTACACACATTAGTAGACTATTATTTTAGGATTGTATAATTATTTTTTTGGCACATTATTGATCATTTTTGGTTTAAACTTTAACTTAAGAAATTGCTGCACTTATTTTGGCGAATGTAAAAATGAGAACTTAATTATATTTCCACGTTGGCTTGCCTAACAATGGTGTTGGTGTTGATACCCAATTTTTTTCTATGTATTTTTATATACAAAATACTTTCAAAATAGCATATATATGCATATATAAGCATGCCCAAGTGTTTTGGTATTTTTTCTATTTTTTAAAAAAAAGATTTTAAAATCAATTTATTGTCCACTTTAGCAGTACAAACACCAATAATTATTCCCAAGGTTATCATTTTGGTGAGTAACTTATCTTATTCTCATATTTATACTAAAATATAGTTCATGTGATTTTTGTTTATTTTTACAAATTTTATTTGGTATTTTTAAAGCTAAATTGCATATAATTGCAATTCTAGCCTACTTTAAGATTAATAGCATTTTACAATTGTAAAATTATTTCCAGTATTTTTATAATATTTATATATTATTAATTGGCTCAGTACTTTTAGTTTTCTTTTAAAATTATTTTTTACTATTTTTATAAAATAAAAGGGAAAACTAGCTATTTAACATCTAGCCTCATTCCATTTCAAATACAACCTTTTTACCTTTCAATTTTAACCATTATTTCACCCAATCTTAACCCATTTGGACCGGCCCAATTTTGAATTTGACCAAACCCACAACCCGATCCAAATGACCCTTACCCGGTTCCCTCCTACCCTCCTAAATCTGGGTCGTTGATCACATAAGATCAACGACCATAACTCACCCTTCCATAATTAAACCAAACGACCTACCCTAATCTCCCTCATTCTCACCTGACCCGCCGCCTTTGAATCCCAAACGCTCTCAAATCCTCTCATTAGCTCTTCGAAACCCTAGCCTCTTCCTACCTTATCTTACCATGTTTTCACCGGAATCCATGGCTTCTCAGGCCATGGACGGTCTGTACTCACCCCTCTCCATCATTATACCTTGGGTGTTCGAGGTTTTGAAGGCTGACTTCAATGGTTCTTCCAAATCTTCTCAGATCTTCATTTCTATAGCTTCTCCGGCCATGCTCCGGCACATTCAGGCCTTAGGAGCCTGATTCCTCACCTCTTCGACTCAGAATTTGATTTTTCTTCCAAGACTTTATCATTTCTAGGGTTGTTCGAGGCTCTTCTCTATTTATTTTCTTAGATCTATGGTATGTTCGTGTCCTACTGGGCTTCTGAAGTGTTTACCTCAAATTTTCTTTTCGAAAATCGTTTCTGAAAAAGTTTTCAAAAATGATTGTTCTGATTCTTTCTTTATGTGTGTTTGTCAGTACTATTCTCGTATGGCTTCTTTTACTATGCGTGTACTATTTTCCTACTCTTCTTTTTCTACTATACCTGTTAATCCTTGTTATATTTCCCTTACTCTTCTACTATATGTGCTTACTGTTGAGTTTTTTTTTTATTTTTGTTTGCTCTATTAGACTCTGTTTGCATTCTTACTGAACATGTTTCCTCTATTTTAATTTAAGTCTGTATCACCGCTTCTTTTCTAAACTTCTTTAAGTTCCGAGTTTCTCAAATATGTTCTCTATGACCTCAAATTAGCTTTCTTTCCTTGGATCATATCTGTTTGTTTCTCATAAGTCTTTGAAAGAGGCTTCTGATCTTGTTTCAATGACTTGCTTTCTCATCTCTATGAAACCCTAGGATTTGGGGTTTCTTGGAAGTTTTGAATTTGTGCGAGTTAGGGTTCCGCTTTGGGATCCTGAACCCTCAGACTCATTGTGAGTCTGCAAACTGGACTTGTACCCTTTCTTGCTCATGATTTTGAACCTCTCTTTGAGTAAACTCTCTTCTATATAACTTCTTGATTCACATGTTTGTGTGCTTTATATATGAGAACTCTTCTTTTAAAAGGTCTTTACCGACTAATTGATGATTTCGAATTCCTTCTAATGAGTCCTGACTGATTGTTAATGATTTTGTCTAATTGGACTTTCTTTACCTTTCCTGACTTGGTTCATTTGAGATTAAACCTGTAACTTTGATTCCCCTGGTTGTTTGATTGATTCCCTTGCCTTATTTTTCCCAAGCCGTGCACCACTGAGCTTTTCCTTAAATAAACTTCTATGTATTTACCCCTTTTGTGCTACTTTGAAAAGGTTTTAATCAAAATTTCTTTCCTTAAATGTCTTCTACCCGTTTGAAATCAAATCCCTTAACTGGAGGGAAATTCTATGTGATTGATTGCAAGTTATTTTCTTACCTTTCTTACTTGCTTCTATGCACTATAAAAGGGACTACCCTTCCGCACTTTTAACACACTTACTATTCAATACTTTTACACCACTACTTCGAGTTGAATACCTCGAGCCTTTAGTTTAATACTTTTGACTTACTTACATACTTACAATACTGCTTTGAGTTCAATACTCTTACAACATTCTACTCTTTCTGAGATCTTTTGGAACTGTTTGCTTGCAACTTGGCTTTCTCAAGACTGTTTTTACTTGTTTGTTTTCCCTGAAACTGGTAAGTTCTAATTTAACTTTTCTGCCTCACTCCCCTATGTGTTTATTTACAGTTTCTGCAAGCTTGTTTACTTTGTTGTTCATGTTCAGTGATTAATGTTAACTATGTAAACTATTTTTTTTCTTTGCATCTGTTGTTTGTTATGAATTCCCTATACCCCCACTCCCTTCTATGTGTTGAGTTAAGGTTCATAGCCTGATAGCATCCAAGTTGTTGTTTAGGTCTGAACCTGATCCTCAATGGATCCTAACTCCCAACTTTGGCTAACAGGCTGGTCAGGGGTGTGCCAGCACTCCTAATTGATGGGCATAACCACCAGCCTGTCATGGCCTCCCTCTAAATCCCCTCTATGCACTTGCACTCTCTCTTAGATTCTAAGTTCTGCCCCCTCCTATGAGCCTTGCTTTGGGACCTTGAGTTCCCTCTAAACTTGGACATTTGAGGGATGGCTCTTCCACACTGCACTTGCTTAAGTCTGCAATATATTTGGGGTGTATGCACTGCCCGGAGTCCACTTGAGGCTCTTACGGAACTTTGACACATCCCAAATGAGAGAAAGGCTTTGGAAATCTGATCATGAAAGTTGGTTCATCTCATATTGTTAGACCTTGAGTCTGAATTAGGCTCCTTGGTTATAGCTTAAATTTTTGATGTAATTTTACTTTTCTTGATTTATTCTGGTCTGTAATATTTTATAATAACTTATGGGGTTCTAAGTAAGAAGGGAAGGGTCATTTATGTATGCAAAGGGTAGACAACATGCTCATAGGTGTTACTATTTACAAGTTTTCTGCACTTATGCATTTCATATAGAAATCCTGTCTATAGGTTTCTGCACTTCTGCATATCATATAGAAATCCTGCCTATACGTTTCTGCACTTCTGCGTATCATACAGAAATCCTGCCTATAAGTTTCTGCACTTCTGCATATCATATAGAAATCCTGTCTTTAGTTTTTTTTCTGCACTTCTGCATATAGAAATCATGATTATAGATTTTCTGCACTTTCGCATATACCTCCATCATTAGGCAAATAGTTATAGGTTAAAAAATAACAAAATGCATCCTAGATACCATGTCTATAGGACTTCTGCACTTTCATAATTGTTTTAAACCAACGACGCTTAGAAAGCATGCCTATAGGAATAATTAACCGAATCTGAATCGTTTGCAGGTCTAAAATCAGTAGTAATGTCGTTTAATATTTGTAGATATTATTTTTGTATATATAATTAGTACGCCTTCTTTAAAATCAGAGTAAGCATCGTTAGATATTATACCTATAGGTTTCACCTAGGCAAGCCATTAGGTAATTAATTAACTGCATTAGTCTTTGATAATTACAACCAGTAGAGGCCTAATTCGGACTTCTCATCTGAGAAATATGTGATAAATCAGCCTTTCCTAACGGTTTAAATTTAATTCAGACCATAACCAGTATTTGTAAGTCATGTTAAACAATTTATTTCTTAAAATGAGGAGGCTCGTTTGAGCCCTTTAAACTATTATGTGTTCTCCCATACCTGCCTTATATGTTTTGATTGTCGCCCTAGAATTTTATCCTTTTAGAACTCTGAAAAGCCAAATCTCCCTTCCCTTTAGGACTAGTAGTACCAAATGCCTCCGGGACTGATAGGATCAGGGCGGGTACTAGCATGCAATAAGTAACGATACTATTCCGCGCTTAATACCTTAACGGGATGGGAAATGGTAGATATGGATATGATGACCGGTCGCTAATACCACACGTAACCCCTCTTCTGAGGAGTGATTACTGGGTATTGCATTGATGTGATCCATATTATTTGTAAACCTAGGACCCCATTTCCTTTATTTGTTTATTTTATTCTCAAACTATTTCTTTAAAATTTCCGCTTTCTTTACTTCCGTCAAACTCTCAACTTGCTTGCAATATTATGTGAAAACTCATTTCTACTTGAGACTTATATTTGCTCACTTGTTATTCAAAGTCACAATTGTAGAATGGTCGGGAACCACACTAGTGGATCTTGGGGGGTGCCTAACACCTCCCCCTCGAGATAATTTCTAGCCCTTACCAAACTCTGGTTTTCTAACTTGAACTCTTCTTTAGTGTCCTAATGCACTTTAATCATTAGGTGGCGACTCTTCAAAAAACCCAATTCCCGCGAGGGAACGAGTTGTCCTCCCAAATGTCATGAACCCGATTTCGCTTTTTAGAAAAAGGGGGCACGACAGTTGGGCGCCATCACAACCTATTATGGAAATGGATTGTGACACTTACTTGGTCCTCCCAAGTGTTCAGGTGTATAGATTCTCTCGGTACTAGTCATTCCTTGCGCAACATCGGATTCCTCCATCTTTGCCTTTCCTTTTTGCCTAGATTCGGCAACGTAATCTCAGGGTATTGCTTTTGAGTCGAAAAGAGGTGTGATTGATATTGTCACCATGAAAGGTGTGGCCACTTCCACTTCAAATGGAACATGGGTGGCCGCAGGTGGAGCAACCTCTACCTCAAATGGAACTAATGCATCTACCTCGACTTCGATCGGTGACTGAGTCTACACTACAATAGGAGTAAGTGTGACTACAGGTTTAAAGTCATTGCCTTCTCGAATGAGTCTGATTGACCCTTCAGGATCCCATTATTCATCCATCTCGATCACATATATCCTGTCACCCCTATGATCCGGGAGAGGGTTGTTGCGGACATTGGGTGCAGCTTCTTTCTCCTGTATAACCTTGTTGTCAATCAACGTCTCGATTTTATATTTCAATGTTCGACATTCGTTAATGGTGTGCCCTTTCATACCGGAATGGTATGCACAGGTTTTGTTTGGGTTGACCTATTGGGACGAATTCTCTAGTGCCGCAATGGGAATAGAGGTGACGTAACCAATGGCTTTTACCCTTTTATACAGTCAGTCGATGGGTTCAGCAATAGCAGTGTATTGTCTGGGTGGCTTGCGGTCAAAATTGGGTCGTGGCCTTGGATAATTTTGGCTAGTTGGAGGTCACTGGAAATGAGATGATTGGGAATTATAGGTATGATAGGCAATGGCTGGTTAGGAGTATCTGGGAGATAAGGGTTGGTATTTGGATGGTGGTGCTTGGTATGTGGGTGGAGGTGTTTGATATGTGGGTGGAGGTGTTTGATATGTAAGTGGAGATTTTGGGCCTTGAGCCACCATTACTGCCCCAACGTCTCTCTTCTTAGATATGCCACCTGATTGTAGTTCACCTCTGCTTCAGCAAACTCATCTATGGCCCTGTTTCCTGGACCAACCCTTGGCTCAAAGACTCCTGACATATTATCATCCAACCATGAAGGTTAAAAGAATGAGTAGCCCGCATGGTATCTGTCTGGCTCGAGGGTATCCCTCTCCACAATGATCTTCAAAGTCCACGTATTTGCGCTTCATTCTTATACGAGATGGCTTCACCCTGGAAGTCGGCTCTGAAGTGGCTCATCTTAGCAACCCGTGGTATGACTTGTCTCCTACCTGCCTGTCTTATAACTCTAAGGGGAGCATAAGGGTATATCCCTCTTAACCCAATCAGCATCAAATGTGGGGCGTCTCTAGATCTTATGATGAACTCGTCGGTAGGGAACCACTCGAACATCTACTGAACCTGGTCATCGGTCAGCTTAGTTAAAAACTGCACCCATCCTACAACATCCTTAGGTTGATCAAACATGTCCGGCATGTAAGTCATTCTTTTAGGGTGATGGAAGGTTATGTAGTCATTCCATGGCCTTCGTGGAAACTCCTGGCAGTATTGGCCCCTTTGGAGATGTTCTAACAGCCAGACTTGTAATAGCAAGTTGCAACCCTCAAAGAATCTAGACCCCTTCTGACAGCGTTCCAAGGCCCGGTACATATCCTCAATGATCATACGGACAATAGTATATGTCTGCCCCCTCTATCCCGTCCATTAGAGTTTTGGCCACCATGGCCAGCTTAGTATAGATTCTATCCCTTTGGATTCGGAATACCAGCATGTCCAAGAAACACACAATGAACACGAAGACCCTGCAATGGACCCAGCCTAAAGAAGTAATTGAGAACTCATCATCAAAAATATGGTAAGAGTTGCTATGACTGTATCTTTCATAAAGGAAATCGAAAGGTATGTAGGAGTTTTTCAAGAACTCCAAATCATCATTTTTCTTCAGCCCCATCATCTTAAGGAACCCTCTAGTGGTAGCAGACCAGGGATATCCCAAGGCAACCCAGAAAATCCCCCTATTTCTTCTAGGAGGGGAGTCATTTCTATGTCTCCAAAATGGAACACAGCCCTTTCCTTATCCCAAAATAGAGTGGCAACCTCGATTAGCATCTTGTTTGGTTGAAGATCCAATAGTGATGGCAAATTACCCAAGACTCTTTTCATATGATTTTGATCACTTGAGGGAAGATCCCTCCACCAATCTATCAAAAGTGGAGGAATGTTACCGACCATACCGAATCTGGGGACTTCGTGCCTCATTTTTCTGCAAAACAAGAGAGAGTTAGGTCTTTTCCCCCTCCAGGTTCGTCTATTTATATAGTAATGATTAGCATATTGGCACTTATTTCTCCAAATTAATGCACACAATCGTGGTTACGTCCATTAGGATTATAGAAAACCCAATGGACTTTTGGATGAGGCTTGTCTTAAAGGGTTATTATGCGGACAACATATTAATCCAGCTAGGTTTGACCATAATGCATGTACAATTAATCAGAGTAAGGTTTCTATAGAGGTCTAGACTAGGACCCTCAAGCGGACAACTTGAGGGGGAAAGGCACGGAACCATCAAACGCACCGCTGATTGACTAGTTTTACCGCAAATATGTCTTTCCTAATTTAAAGGGTGATATATTGGAAGAGAACAAACACTCATCAAACATTGCTATTGGATTGATTACGCATGAGTGGAATATGATGTTGAGCATGATTTATGCGGCAATAAATAGCATGTTGTCAAGTATTTGCAGGTAAGAAAAATAATAAATGCAGTATTTAAATAATTGAAAGACAGTTACATAAAAGAAAAAAAAGAGACAAGTCAGTTTTAGGAAAATAAAGAAATCATAAATGCTTGAAAATAGACAGTTAAATTCAAATAAGGGGAAAGGGTACGTGGGATAAAGCATGCTTGGACTAATTCACAAAAATAAGTTCGTTATGGTAAGAGCCTAAAATATCCCTAACAGAGTTGTCATGCTGTCACGCCCCTTTTTTCCCTCTTGCGGGGAAGTCCGAGTTTCAACATTCATGGGGGAACATCTCGTTTCCTTTTAGGAATTGGGTGTTTTGAAGAGGCGCCACCTAACGGATTATTGTGCGTTAGGGCACCTAAAGAGATTAACTCATATAACTAGTTTGCATTACTAGAGATTAGGGTAAGCGCTCGAAATGTCCTTGAGGGGAAGGTGTTATGCACCCCTCGCGGTCCACAACGGTGGGTCCCGACCGAACTTAAACTATGTGAATTATTCAATTAACAAGTAATCAAGTAATTGCAGATAAAGTAGCTTGCCTCATCTAAATGCATCTATAATCAAGGAAGTTCAGATAATAAAGGTAAAGAGGTTTGGGACTGCTTACACATGTATATGTAAAGAAAAAGAAGTTTAGATAATTTAAACATATATAGGAATTAGGAAAGGGAAGTCCTAAGTTGATTAGCCTACAGGATCATACCCATGCAATTCCCGGTAATCACTCCTCAATAAGAGGGGCTACACGTTGCATTAGCGCGCAAGTCATCACATTCTTTTACTACCCATTACCCTCCCCTTAGTGGTTATATGAGCGAGTTTAATTAACGGCCTCTAAGCGTGTTGCTACTCGTCCCTTCCTTATGGTCCTGGAGGAATTTGGGACCTCTAAATCTGGACAGTTCTAGACAACCTAAAGTTTTTAAAAGGGTAAAAATCTAGGCGACAGGTAAATAACATGTAGGGCAAGCAAATAGGGACCAACAGTTAGAAGGCTCATATATACCTCCACATGTATACAGGCAATCAAACAGCACGTCTAAAACACAAATTTTTGAAAGAAGTTCAGAAATCCTAAGAACATGATATCTAGGTGAATGGTACAGATATAGGATATGCATAAGGAAAGTGCCAGAATCCTAACCAGTTTTGCCTACTGGTTTTATAGCATGTTAAGCTTAGACAGTTTAACACAATGAAACGCGACTTCCTGTTTATATATAGAGAGAGACTGATAACCTAAGGCTTGCCTAGGCGGGGACTGTTTTCAATCACAATTATAGGAGATGACTAATAGTTTAAGAAATTATTCAAACTATAAGCATGCTATCACAGATTATAACAGGCGTTTTATTTATTCTAAGCCACGATGTCTATGTGTGAGGCTGCTTAACCCTTTATAGCCAACTATTTGTTTAGTCGAAATGGACATGTTCAATGAAATGCAAACAGAGTTCTTAAAGCAGGGTATCCAATGCATACATGGAATGACTATTTTTATTTAAAATGGGATAATGGTACATGATATGCAGTATACTGAAGCGATAAACGTGCATGCCCTAAATCAAGATGTCTAGTGCACAAGTTTGGCATGGTTTGAATGCAAATAGATATAGTACTTCTAGAACATGATTTTTAACATAGATTTACACAATGTAAGACCTAGAAGCATGTTTTCTACCCAGTTTTACCCATAGTACCATACAACTACCCTCCATTTTCACTAGTCACCCCAATGTTTACAATTAGTTATTATAAACCAATGATTGAATAGAATTACATAAATATAAATTAAGTTATAGGGAGCCTGAAGTAGGCCCAAAGCAAATCCTGGCGTACCAAGCCTTCACTAGTCTCAAATCCCCAAGATTCATTGCCACATTTGTGTCCAGGTGTGTCAGAGTTCCCTAAGGATCTCAAGGATCTCGGGCAGTGCTCACACCCAGACTTTCACAAATAAAGACTGATCATGTGCAGTGTGGAAGAGCCAGCCCTGATATGCCAGAGTTTAGAGAGATCTCAAGGATCTCTAAGCAGTACACATACTAGAAGGACATGGCTTAATAACCTAAGAATGAGTGAGAGTGCATAATTTTGAAAAGGTTTTGGTGAGCAGTATAAAGAAGGGTCTTAGAAGTAAAAAGATTTTCTAAAAATCAGTGCTAATTTGGTGGTAAAACAACAGTTAGAAAAGTATAAAAATATAGTCACAGAACAAAAATCTTTAGAAAATACTTTGGCAAGAAGATTCCACACAACACATAGAATACATCTTAGTGTATAGTGGAGCACATAAACAACAGGGTACATAGAAGTCTCACGGGGTTCTGCAAAACTAATAGGTCAGCTATAAGGTAGGTCATTGAGACATAGAGCAAAGATCACAGCAAAGCCACACTAAAAACACTTGAACACTAGACAGAACCAACAACACAACTAGAGTTACATGAGGGACTAGATGACTTAACATGAGCAAAACAGAATGGGCAAGAACTTAAATGGATAGGCTAGGCCAATATCAACAAGGCATTCTGAACAAAATTTAAACATGCTATGTAAACAATAGACAGGCCAGCATAATTTAGACATGCTAATCACATATGGAACCAGGCAGTATTAGGCATGTTAGATAAACAGTAGACAACCAAGTAAGTTGAGACATACTAATCACATATTGAACAAGGTGTATTAGGCATGCCAGATAGACAGTAAACAGGAGCAGGAATGAACTCAAGACTGATGGACTAAGACAGTAAAGAAACACATGGGGTTTAGGTTCTAAAATTTAATCAGAAGCATACCAGTTAGGGAAAGAGAACAGAAGACGTAAGACAGGTGTTGTGCAATTTCCAGCCTTGGCTTACAACCGGCAAGACTAATGAAGATCACAAGTAGCAGAAAGAACAGAGAGCTTTAGAGTGAAGAGTAGTGATGAACTAATATTCGTGTGTAAGAAGTTAAATAAGAAAGTTTATATAGTAGTTCAAGAGTAGAGCAAATAAGGTAAAGTAATCAATAATCGGCAATTAAGGGATCTCAGAATCAATCACACAAAGAGGTTCAACATAGTCTTCCCCCTTAATTAAGGGCAATTAGCCAACGGTAATGACAAGAACCAGTTAAGGCAAGAGGTTCGAATCAAACTGCGTAAAGAAGTAAAGAATCAGAGGCCTTATTAAGGAAAGAAGTTCAAATCAAACTAAATAAAGAACTTCAGAATAAAATAATCAAGGGTTTAATTAAGGAAAGAATCATGTAAAGAATCGGTAAATATACATCAATCAAATAAGGCAAGAATGACTAATTAAGGTTACAAACACAGAAATAATCAAAAATCATGCACACGAATCTTTTAACAGAGCAATAACTCATAAATTCTGGAAAGAACATATCAGTTCCAATAAACAAAATAGGTTGAGTAAAACTTTTAGGAACACAGAGAAATTAGACGGAAAATAATCCAAAAAGAAAACCTAATTTGAAAACACTTAAAGAAGGAAGACAACCATGGAAAACTTGAAAGCACGTCAACACACAGATATTCGAACAACAGAAATTGTAGAAATCGAAACCTGAAGTAGCGGTGTTTAAAACTGGTTAGTAGTAGAGAAGTACAAAAACCTAAAAGAATAGCCATGGAAGTTTGAAAATACTTCAGATACCCAGAGGTTCGACCGACAAACAACAAGAAAAACAAACCCTAATATAACAAAAATGTTCAAAAATCGATTAATCAGTAAAAAAAATAAAGGAGCCTTAAGGAAAAAGCAATGACGAACTCAAATCGCTCCAGATCTACAAGGATCTGGACGGATTCAAGTCCAAATGCTAAGTTTTGAAGAAAAGAGAAAGGGTAAAGGGAATCTGGCCTTTGAATCAAAGATTTGAGCCATGAAACTTCGATAGAAATCACTCACAGACCATACACATACTCTTGAAGAGCTTTAAATGAGATCTGGACTAGATCTCTTCGAGGTCCTTCCACAAAACCACACAATCGAGCAACTAGGGTAAATAGGAGACAAGTAGAGGCCTCTTAAAGCCATGGGAAGCCATAGATCGAGTAGGAATTGAAGGGACTAGGGATGGTTTTGGGTGGCAGCGATTAGGGTTAGGAGTTGGCCTCAGAGAGAACCAGAGAGGAGGGGATTCGAGGGCAGCTGTATGGAGGAAATGATTTAAGGTTAGGGGTCATTAGGAATAAAAAAGGAAAGTCTTAATGTGGACCGTTGATCTAAAGGATCAACAACCATGATTTGATGGGGTTTTGGGTCGGGTAGGTGTCTCCAGGTTTGGGCTGGGTGGTTTTTGGGCCTGGTTTAATTGATTTGGGATTGTGGGGGGGGGGGGTCAAAATTGGGCTGATTTAATAGGTTAAATCCGAAAATAAGAGGGTCATTTATTAAATACCCATTTATTTGTTAAATTTTTTTTTAAAATAACTAATAGGTTGTAAAAAATGATTTTCATGCCTGAAAATATTTTAAAATAATTACTTAATATTTAAAAAATATAAAAGGCCATTTTTTGGTAAAATAATGTAATAATGCATGCATAAGCTA
Organism: Nicotiana sylvestris; assembly: GCF_000393655.2. NCBI lineage: Eukaryota > Viridiplantae > Streptophyta > Magnoliopsida > Solanales > Solanaceae > Nicotiana > Nicotiana sylvestris. Next base: position 124,840,852 of record NC_091057.1, on the reverse strand, counting down.
TAATTGCAAAGTAATTGCAATTGCGTCCTAAAAATACAAACTTGGCTATTTTTGCAATAATTGAAACTTAGTACAAATGCAAATGATAAAATTAAGCTACAAGAATTATTATAAAACTATTTGTGATGCATTCAGTGACTGTTTTATAAATAAAATGCTGGGAGAAATTAATTAAAATATTTTTAAAATGCAGAAATTATATAAAAAATACTAATTGATGCCTAGGCATAGTTTTAAAAATATTATGGGGAAAATTGGGTATCACCAATAGGTATGTGTTCTTGAACTCAATTCCTTCACTTTCCATCAACACCCATTAGATTTCTAGGCCAAAATCTTGTTCTTCAATGGTAGAATTAGGGATTTTGGGTAGAATTAGGGTTTTTTGAATAATTGGAATTTAGACCTCGTTTTGGGGTCGAATTTCGAAAATAATTACATATCGGGCTCATGGGAAAATGGGTGATCGGGTTTTGGTCCAAACCTCGAGTTTTGAACAAGCGGGACCGGGGTCGATTTTTGACTTTTTGAGAAAATGATAGAAGATCTATAATTAAGCATTGGGTATAAATTATTTAGCATTTATTGATGTTGTTAAATTAATTTGGGCTAGATACAAGTAAATTGGAGGCGAATTCTAAAGGAAAAGCGGTGTTTGAGGCTTGAGTTGGCCGTGGAAGTTCGAGGTAAGTGTTTGGTGTAACCTTAGCTTGAGGGAATATGTACTGTGCTTTATTTGCTATATGCTAGTGTAGTGTACGATGTATAGGTGTAGTGATGAGTATCTATACGTTGGTGTCAAGCATGCCCGTGAGTCTTAAATTGTGATCGTTGTGTTTTCTTAATAACTACTACAATTGCCTAAATTGTTGATTATCCATGTTGAGCAAGACGTATGATTATCTTCTTGGTATTGGTTTATTATTGAGAATTGGCTCCAGTTGAGGTTCAATTGTGAAGTTAGTTGTTGGTACAAGTTCGGTTATAGCTGATTCTCTTGCCGGGACATATTTATTTCTTACTGTTGATTCCCTTGTCGGGATGTGTTTATTCTTGTTGTTTATTCCCTTGCCGAGATGTTATTGTTGCTATTGTTTGGGTGAGGAAAGAGAGATAAAGCACAAAGGGTGATGTCGTGCACATTCATATTTATGCATATGGTGAGGAAGAGTGATAAAGCACAAAGGGTGATGCGGTGTACATTTTCATTGACATTGATGCATATGGTGAGGAAGCGAGATAAAGCACGAAGGGTGATACCGTGAACATTTCTAATATTTACATGGTGAGGAAGAGAGATAAAGCACGAAGGGTGATGTCGTGCACATTTTCATTACTTGATTGCATTGGTGGAGATTGAGAGTAAAAGCATGAAAGGTGATGTCGTGCACTTATTGCCTGTTTATTATGATTTTTTGCTTCTTTCGGTTCAATTACCTTAATTGTCTTATTCTACTATTACTGTGATTTTTTACGTTGGTATTTTCCCCATAGCATGTTACCCCTCCCCTGTTACCTTTGAATTATTTCTATTACTGTTATTCTGCTAGATACTGTTTAACTGCAGGTTATTTATTTGTTGTGTCCTAGCCTCGTCACTACTTCGCCGAGATTAGGCTCGACACTTACCTAGTACATGGGGTAGGTTGTACTGATACTATACTCTACACTCTTTTATGCAGATCCCGATACTGGAGCATACAGACCTTAGCTAGGGGTTGCTGCCTTCAGTCCATCGGAGACCCGAGGTAGTCCTGCAGGCATCTGTAGGCCTTGGCGTCCCCTTCTTATCTAGTTTCTTTCTGTTTATTTATATTTCAGAGAGAGACATGTATTTATTTTGTTCTGACCATATTTGTAGTGTTCTTAGATAGTCCGTGAGATTGTAACACCAATTCAGGGCGGTTTATATTTATGGGTTCGTATTGGTATTAGATTAATTATTAAATGTCGTTCTTCCGCATTATTATTTCCATTGTTTATAATATGTTAGCTCTCAATTGTTAAGAAGTTAAAAATAAAAATGGCAAATTAATCGGAATAGTTGGCCTGCCTAACTTTCACTAGTAGCCGCCATCACTACTCCCAAGGGTGAGAACTTCGCGTCGTGACAAAAATACTTCAAATCAACTTGGATCAACTGTAACTATTATGAATGTCAACAATTTGCCTGGACTCAACACTATGGGCATTTCGTTAGCTCGTATCGATTATGCACCATATGGTCTCAACCCACTTCATATACACCCCCGAGGAACTGAGCTTATTACTTGTCTTGAGGGAAAACTCTACGTTGGTTTTGTCCTTTCAAACCCTGGTCCAAATCCGGAGATGTGTTTGTTTTCCCAATAGGTATGATTCATTTTCAGTTGAACGTGGGAAAGACTAAAGTTGTTGCAATGTCTGGACTCAGTAGTCAAGATGCAGGAGTCATCACTATAGCAAATGCTGTTTTTGGCTCAGATCCACCAATCAATCCTTATGTTCTCACCAAAGCATTCCAAGTTGAAACGAAAGTCGTAGATTATCTTCAATCACAATTCTGGTGGGATAACAACTAAAATATTATATCAAAAATATATTGATCCAAAAATAATTATGGTTCTCTAAACTGCTTGTATCACATAAATAAGTAGCCAACGACATGTTTTCCTCTCCATTTGAGTATGATGTATTGGATGAGGATATAACATGGCTTATTATGAAATAAAAATAAGTTTATTGTTTGTGATATTTCATCCCTCTTTTTGGGACAAGCTTTGTAGAATATTACCATCCATTTTAATTCTATGCATAAAGAAAGCTACTTTATTTCTCAAAATCCGTGTAGGTTTATTGCTTAAGTTGTACGTATATATTGATATTGCAATTTTTTTACACAATCAGATCATTTAGAAAGTAATTACATGTATATCTCTATATGATAAATAATAACTTGTAACTTAGTAAAAGATGTAATCAACTATAACATGTTAGATCATCATCATGATAGTGTTAAAAATAAATAAACTCTTCGTATATATATAATTTTAATCCAAAAGGAGTTATAGCTGTTGGAGTTACTTGATGATTGGACTGGGCCAACACAAGAGCTGGAGCTGGAACGATTGGACCTAGCCCTTATTTATTTTGTAACAGCTTTCATTTTTCCTTTTTTACACTGTACAAGCCCAGAATATAAATAGGGGCTAATTAACATTCTAGAGCATTCTTTCATTTTCGTTTTTGTAAAGATAACAGAAACTTCTTCTCTAAAAACGATTTTTCCACTTTCTTCTTTCTCATGAACCCTAATTGAAAATCTGTACTCTCATGCTGATTTCTGATTCTAACATGGTATCAGAGCGGGTAATCTGGTAGTCCTCGACGTTTTGCATCGACCGATGCTACCCTCATCAAATTTCATCGGATATATCTTCATCTCTTTGATTTTCGCTGAGATTCAGAATCTGTGATTTTTTGTTGATTGTTTGTTCAATTTACGAGGTAAGGAAGTCCTACTAAACTGTGTCATTCTATTTTGATCAGAATTTGCTGTTGATTATCAGAGTTTTGTACTCTTCATTAAAGCTAGATTTTTTGGTGATTAACGGAGTTTTGTTGGTCTTTGCTAAGGCTGAAATTCTCTTTTCAAGCTGAAGTTTCTCAAGGCCTTTCTTCTTCAGGTTGTGAAGAAGTGTGATACAATCATTTCTATTTGTTCTCTTGTATGAATTCATTGTTGTGAAATTTTGTTGTTGTATTCTGTTATCATGGTTAATTCCACTCCAGACTCAAGTTCTTCCTCCTCTCCTTATACTCGTGAACCTTCAAGTCCGCTATTTCTCCTTCCTTCTAATGTACCGGGGGTGTCTTTAGTTGTTGTGCCTTTTTCTGGGACTAGTTTTGGGGGTTGGAGGAGGAGTATGATTGTGTGTTTGTCCGCTAGAAATAAAATAGGTTTTATCGATGGGTCTTGCTCCAAGCCTGTTGTGGATTCTCCCCAGTACAGACAGTGGGACAGGTGTAATAATATGGTCATATCCTGGTTAGTCAATTCCCTTTCTCCAGATATAGCTGAAAGTGTACAATATTCTGAAACTGCTGAAAGCATATGGAAACAATTGAATTATAGGTATGGGACTATTAATGGAACTAAGGTGTTTGAAATAAAGAGAGAACTTGCATCTATTTATCAAGGGACTCTCGACATAGCTTCCTATTTCAACAAACTTAAAAAACTCTTGGATGAATTGGGGGTTATGTGTACCAGCCATACAAATTCTTGTGTTTGTGCTTCTAAGGAGGGACTCCAGAAGGAGAAAGAAAAGGACAGGGTTCACCAGTTCCTCATGAGTCTTAATGAGGTTTATGTGGGGGTAAGAAGCAACATCTTAATGATGCAACCATTGCCATCCCTTGATATTGTCTACAACATTTTGTTGCAAGATGAAAAATAGATACCGGTTGTCCCATGCTCAACTTAATCCAGAATCAACCTCTTTAAATGCAAATTCCAACATTAACACATTCCCTTCTCAACTCTCATCTACAAAACAATATACACAAAGGGTGAACTTTGATTCAAGCAACCAAAACTTCAATGCTACTTTGTCTTGCAAGTATTGCAAGAAACCTGGTCATACAATTGAGAAATGCTACAAATTACATGGCTTTCCACCAAATTTTAAATTCACAAAGGGTAAGAAGTTTGTTACTACTGCAAGTGCTGAGGGGTAGACTTCTGAACCTTCTGCAATGTATTCTCCTACTGATCAAAGCTCTTTGATACATGGTCTCACCAAAGAGCAGTACTCCTAGTTGATGCAATTGCTCAATCAGTCTACATTGGGTGACTAAGGGTCCCAACCTATTCTAATGGGATCTGCCAATTTTGCTGGTAGTACTTCTTCTCTTCCTGTGTGTTTAAATGGTAGTTCTATTGTGCACATGTTGACTAGTATAGCTGGAAGGGTTTGGATAGTAGATTCATGGGAAACTGACCACATGATTTCAAATAAGGACCTCCTTTTTAATATTACACCTTTTCCTGTTCCTTACTTAGTTTCTTTACCTAATAGTTATAAAGTTAAGGTAACTTGTACTGGTTCCCTTACTTTGTTACCATCTTTCACTCTACACAATGTTTTGTATATTCCATCTTTTAATTATAATATCATTTATGTGAGCAAGGTAATAGCACAATTCAATTGTTATGTTCTATTCACTTCTATTTCTTGCTTAATTTTACATGCTCATTCTATGAAGAAGCTTCTGGAGCTTGGTAGAATGGATCAAGGATTATACAAATTTCACCTCAACCAATCTGCTCCTCCAACAACCTCATCTCCTAATAACTCTGTTTCTCCTTTTACTAATTAAGCAAATAATGCTGAATTTTTTTTGCAAGGAAATGTTCAAAATGTGAACCACAATTCTGTTCCTGTTTTACCTTGTGCTACTGTTCAAAATATGCAAATTGAGAACTCAGGTTATGTTTCTACTTTGCCTTCTTGTACTATTCCAAATAATGTGAATAAAAATGATGTTCTTTGGCATAATAGATTGGGGCATGTTCCTTTTGTTAAAATGAAGCATATACCTTCTATCTCTAATGATTTGTCTGCGAAACAGCCCTTTATTTGTCATGTTTATCCTTTAGCTAGACAACCTAGGTTATCATTCCCAGATATTTCTTCCCATTCCACCTCATTATTCCAACTTATTCATGTTGACACTTGGAGACGATACCACACCCAAACTTACTCTGGAGCAAAATATGTTTTGACAATAGTTGATGACTATAACAGAGTAATATGGACACATATTTTACACTCCAAGAGCTATGCATTTACTTTACTTAAAGCATTTGTAGCCATGGTCAAGACACAGTTTCACCTCTCTATCCAAAAGGTTAGGAGTGATAATGTCTTGGAGCTTGGTTCCTCCAATTCAGCCATTCAATTTTTGTTTGATAATGGTATCATACATCAAACAACTTGCCCACACATACCACAACAGAATGGTGTGGTAGATAGAAAATATAGACACCTACTAGAAACTTCAAGATCTTTGTTGTTTCAATCCAATCTTCCTACCAAGTTCTGGGGAGATTGTGTTTTAATAGCAACCTATCTTATTAATAAATTTCCCTCTAAAGTTTTGTCTAATAAGACTTCGTTTGAATTACTTTATTGGGTTGCTCGCTCTTATTCTCATTTAAAACCTTTTGGGTGCCTCTGCTATGCTAGTGTTCTCAAGTATCATAGAGATAAGTTCCAACCTAAAGCATCTCCTTGTGTGTTCATTGGCTATCCCTTTGCTAAAAAAAGGTATAAAATTTACAGTCCCACCACTAAGTCTATTCTCTACTCTAGGGATGTCATCTTTCATGAATGTGTTTTTCCTTATACTTTGCCATCTTCTGCTCTTTCTCATCTTCCTCCTTCAATGCCTATTTTTTATGATTCTAATGCTGATGTTGTTACTGTTTCTTCTATCCTTACAGATCTCCCTCTCCATGCTTCTCCAATACCTGACACTCATGATGTTCCCAACTCTGTTCACAATACTAATGTTCCTACTCCCATTCATCCTACTGTTCCTGTTGAATCAGTAGTTTTTCCTGGTCATGCAGTCAGAAAAAGTTCCTGAACCCATCAACTCCCTTCTCACTTGAAGTATTATGTGGTCCAACTCCCTTCTGCTTCTTGTTCTTCCTCTTCACTTATGTCTACTATAGTAGAACCCCATTCTTACACTCAGGATGTTGCTATTCCTGCTTGTCAAGAGGCCATGAAGAAAGAATTTGAGGCCCTTGATGCAAACCAAACTTGGAAAATTGTTGAACTACCTGCTGGAAAAAAGCCTATGGGATGCAAGTGGGTGTATAAAATTAAATACAAAGCTAATGGTAGTGTGGAGAGATATAAGGCTAGATTGGTGGTTAGAGGTGATACTCAGATGGAAGACATTGATTTTAATGGATCTTTCTCTCCCATTGTTAAAATGTGTACTATTAGATGTGTGATTGTTGTAGCTGTCAAAAAACAGTGGCCCTTGTTTCAGTTGGATGTTAATAATGCATTTTTGCATGGAGATCTGGATGAAGAGGTTTATATGAAACTTCCTCAAGGTTTTTCTATTACTTCTACATCTTCTGCTTCTTCTATTTCTTCTAAGTCTCCTACTTTGGTTTGCATATTGCAAAAGTCTCTTTATGGTTTGAGACAGACTTCTAGACAATGGTACGCGAAGCTATATCATGCACTCTACTCTAGGGGGTATAATCACTCATTGAATGAATACTCTTTGTTCGTTAAGAAAACTGACTCTTTTACTACCCTTATCGCTGTTTATGTAGATGACATCATTGTCACTGGGGATGACTTGAAAGAAATTTCTGCTCTTAAAGCTTTCTTGGATGCTCAGTTCAAAATTAAGGACTTGGGGTTGCTTAACTATTTCTTGGGTATTGAGGTTTGTTATCTTCAATCAGGTATCCTTTTGTTTCAAAAGAAATTTATCTCTGATTTGCTATCAGAATACAAGTGTACTGATGTTTCTCCTGTTGTTAGTCCTTTGGACATGAGCCAAAAGTTACACTCTGATGTTAAGGGTAGCCTCATCCTGAAAGTTATAGGAGCCTAGTTGGTAAACTAAACTTTTTGACTCATACAAGACCAGATTTATGTTTTGTTGTCCAACATTTGAGTCAATTTTTACAGAGACCTAGAATTACACATATGACTGCAGCTTTACATGTCTTGAGATACTTAAAGGGCACTTCTGATTTTGGGGTCTTGTTGAATAATTCTGCTGATTTGTCTTTGATGGCCAGTTGTGATAATGATTGGGTAGCTTGCCCCAAGTCTAGGAGCTTAGTTTTTGGTTTTTGCATTTAATTGGGTGGTAGCCTAATTAGTTGGAAGTCTAAAAAGCAGCATATTATTTCCTTTTCATCAGCTGAGGCTGAATATAGAGCTATGAGTAAAGTGGTAGCTGAGTTAGTCTGGTTAGTTCGCCTGTTATCTGATTTGGGTCTTTATGTTGTTCTCCCAGGTCCTATCTTGTGCGACAACCAGGCTGCTATTCATATCGCCAAGAACCCAGTGTTCCATGAACGTACCAAGCACATCAAAGTCGACTGCCATTTTATTCGAACAAAGTTGGCAGATGGTCTTATCACCACCCATGTTTCTACTAGCTCCTAACTAGCTGACATATTTACTAAGCCTTTGACATGTCTACACTATTGCTCATTGATTGGCAAGTTGGGTGTGTGTCCACCCTCCAACTTGAGGGGGGATGTTGGAGTTACCTGATGATTAGACTGGGCCAACACAAGAGCTGGAGCTGGAACGATTGGACCTAGCCCGTATTTATTTTGTAACAGCTTTCACTTTTTCCTTTTCATACACTATACAAGCCCACTATATAAATAGGGGCTAATTAACATTCTAGAGCATTCTTTTATTTTCATTTTTGTAAAGATAACAAAACACTTCTTCTCTAAAAACGATTTTCCCCTTTCTTCTTTCTCATGAACCATAATTGAAAAGCTATACTCTCATGTTGATTTTTGATTCTAACAATAGCAAGTGAAACACAATATATAGATGTCAGATGTTCTTTTTTCTTTTCCGAATGGCTTAGCGCTCTCGGATGGGTTCGTAAATAGCCTACTATTAGATGGGTAGAATGGTTATTTAGGGTAAAATTAAAAAATATCAAGATTTATAATTAGTAATTGAAAAATAGCCATAATTTTAAAAGTAATCAAAATTTTGCCACTTTTCATGTAAAGATAAATCTGAAAGAAACTATTGTTCAAAATACGGAAAATATTCTAGCATAATATACTGAAGTACGAATTTTTTACATGTGAACTTCCAGCATAATATACTGGAGTTCCAGCATAATATACTGGAAGTTGATACACATGTGCTCCAATATCCAGTATATTATGCTGAAACTTTTCGTGTGTTGGTGTTCCAACATAATATGCTGGAAATTCATGTACAGGTGCACCAATCTCTAGTATATTATACTGGAACTTTTCGTGTTGCAGCAAAATAATGGCTATTTTTGAATGACTTTGCAAACGCTGGCTACTTTTCAATTACCAGTCCGAAAATTGGCTAGCCCGTGCTATTTTCATGGTTATTTGCTCATGAAGAATGAGTTTGGGCCATTGATTTAGCGTATTTGTCATATTTCCTAACGGGCCAAATTATTCGGTTTCTATATGGGCGACCTCTTGTTTTTGAATTTTTTACACAAATAGCCAGCTGGATTCACTATCAAGGAAATTGGGTAGTGGAATGAATTTGACTATCAGGGAAAGGGAACCTTTGCTGCCTTGGCATTGGGCATATTGAACAAATAAAAGATTGCTTAGGAGAAACTTTATCAGATATGAAAGGAATAGACTTCATTCTATGAAAATGCATATGATCTAATCTTTGATGCCAAAATAGATCCATTTTATTTACAATGGGTGTCTGATCACCTGGAATAGTATTTACAGAAGAAATGGTGGACTCAGACTTATTACATGACACAGAACTAGAAAAAGAAAACAGATCTGGAGGAAAAAAATCAACATCAGGATAAAGAAAATACAACCTTCCAGCAGCCTTACCAATTACCAGTGGCCTCTTCAGAGAAGGGTCCTGTAAAGAACAATTGAACGTGGTAAGAATAGCTATACAATCCAATTGAGAAATCAACTGATGTATAGAAATCAGATTGAAGTTGAAAGATAGTATAAGAAGGACATTAAGAACCCGTTTGGCCATAGATTTTGCCAAAATATATTTGAATTGTTTTTTGGAAAATACATGTTTGTTCATAAATTTTATCCATTTTTAGCAAATTCCCAAAACTTAAATTCCAAAACCAGCTCAAAAGCTGGTTTTAGCCCAAAATATTACTATTACTTTTTAAAAGAATTGCCCCAAACTTTTATATTTTATAAAAGAGCCCATCATTTATTATTTTGTAACAATGTTGCTTCGTCTTATTTGTCATCTGATAATGTATTATGTAGTTTATTATAAAAATGATAATTCTGTACCAAATTTATTTATGTTCACAACTATGGTTTGCGATAATATAATAAATGTTACTAATGAAGGTACTGTTGGGTATTTGTGATAGTTTTTAGAATTTGTGGGTATTAGTCATGTTTCATATTTTTTTTTAAAAAAACAGTAAAATATGTTTTGAAAAGTGATGTCCAAACACATTTTCATCTTCAAACCAAACTTCATTCAAATCAATTTTTTTTCAAAATATATTTGGGAATCTATGGCCATACGCTAGCTAAGTAAGGTGATGTCATGTCTAAGGTGTAGAGAACTAGTTGACACTACCTTAACTTTATATTCATTAGGTGAGGTAACCAGAAAAGGTTTAGGTAATAGTAAAATATTGTGAATTAAGTATTTATGTAAAGTCATGTGGTTTGTTGTCCCTGAGTCTAATATCCAAGGATTTATGCCTAACTGAGAAGTTGTACATACATGAGAATTATCAATATCAACAGCATAAGCAGTAAACAAATCTGCAAAGTGTGAAAAGCCAGGTTCTCAGCAGGAATAGTCTCAGAACTAGTACCAAGAGACATTTGAACTTGTTGGAATAAGGTCATCAGGTGATGATATTGTTCCTTTGTGAACCCATGAGGAGAAATGTCAGAAGATTGAGATGTAGGAATACTTGGCAGACCATGAGGAACGTCAGTTTGAACATATGAGGCTGACTTCTTATTTTTAGTGAACTCGAAGTCTGTAAGGAACCCATATAACCTACAACACTTGTCCACAGTATTACCAGGTTTCTTGTAATACTTGTAAGAAACAGAAGATATATTCCTCCTGGAGTCAAAGTTGACCTTTTGTGTGAAAGTTCTATTTGTAGTGTTAGGAGTTGAAGAAACAGAGAAAGAAGCAGAATCAGTTGAGAAGTTTGGAGTAGTAGATGGAGTTTCCCTTTGACTTTTATCCTGTTGTAGGAGAGAGTAAGTCTTGCTGATAGGTGGCAGGGGATTCATGATCATTATTACACTTTTCATAGTTGAGTACGAGTCATTGAGCCCATTTAAGGACCGAAAAAGTTGTTGATCTTCTATGAACTTGGGAAGGTCTCCACAAGAACATATAGGCCCTACATAAGAGGAGTTCAACTCATCCCAAAGGCTTCTAAGTTTGGTGAAGTATGTGGCAATGTCTGAAAACCCCTAAACAATACCACTTATTTCTCTCTGAATCTGGAGATATTTGGATCCATTGGATTGTCCAAATCTCTCATTGATATCAGTCCAAACTTCTTTGGCAGTTATAAAGCACATAACACTGGTAGCAATATCTCGAGATACAGAATTGGTAATCCAGGCTTTCACTATATCATTGCATCTCTCTCAGTAGGATAATAAGGTGAATTAAGGCTAGGTTGATTGATTCTACCATCTAAAAGCCCTAATTTGTTTTTGGCTGAAAGAGAAGTGAGCATATTGCCCGTCTAAATCACAGGTACCAATTGGCTACCAGGACTATCAGAGGGATGGACATAGAATGGATGAGAGGGATCAGGTGTAAAAGGTGCAAATCCCTCAAGTGTAGAAACTGAACTATCACCAGTACTACCCATAGTATGTACTAATTAGAGACAACTAACAGAAGAAATCCTTATTCATACGATTTGAGAAGAGCTTCAAAAAAAACATGCAAACAAGTAATTCATACGATTTAAACCCTAAGATATATCAAAATAGTCCTGAAGTGTGCAGATTAGAGTGATGTTACTAGCCTTCCTCTGAAAAAACCCGAAGAAGTAAGGCCTTGTATATACCACAGAAACCCTAGCTTGAATCGATCCAAAATTTCAGTTGAATTTCTCGCAGAACTGTAACTCCTCTTCAATACGAGGGTACTAGAGGACGATTTGAAGTAAAACCCTAAGCTTTTCCGACCACAGAAGAAAATTCCACCAGAATCCCCGAATTTAACTAGAAATCGACTTTGTTGGAATCTCTGAGTAAATCTCCATTGGAAATGAAGGTCATGACGCGGAGAATCAGAATTCCTGCTCTGATACCATGTTAGGATGAAGCTCAAACGAGCTATGGAGGATGAATGAACCAGAAAACCCTAGAAGGGTCGAGAAGAAGAAGAGAGACAGAGAGAAATGTAAAAGAGAAATAACCATATGTTATTCTTTATTCCAATAATGAGTATATATATTTACAGCCATAAAATGTATAATGGACAAAATAAAATTTGTAATGTATAATTGGGCCCCGGTCCTATACAATTGTCTATTGGACCTGTTATGCAGAAGGAATACCAGATTGGACTCTCACAACCTACGCTAAAACATAAAAGCATCGTCACTATTAGGAAGAGAACCTTAACTTACATCCATAAAGAGAGCATCAGCATATATACATCCTTCAAATGATTCCATTTGGACCTCTACTTTTAAGTTTTCGGTTCTGGTCCACTTAATTGTACCCGAAATTCTTAAAATTTATTTCAGCCAGCTATGAGCCATGAAAAGTACAAGTAATTTAAAGAATGTGTGAATCCATAATCACACCCTAATATTTTAGAATTTCCACAAGACTAATGATCAACCCTCAAGATAATTGTTTTTTTTTTATAGTTTAATATTCAAAATCAATTTTAAAGAATGCTTCTATCAATCTTTACATTCGAGTTAAAGATAATCTCCATTTTATCTTTTGAGATTAATAAGTAGCTAATGGAAAAACTCCTTCGCTATCATAAACAGCCTCAGGGCATTCGGCCGAACCTAATAACTTTAATTCAAACCTTATATTTGTCTTAAAGAATTTATTGAATATATATAAATTATTAATTTAAAATCCAATAACTTAAATGGACTAAAATTTTAAACCCATAATAAGCTTCAAATTATAGCCCCACCTCTACCTAAAATGTATCCTTATAATTAATGTTTCCGATCTATTATTCATAGAAGTATATCAAATAGAAAACAGTAGAAAGACTGAAATTAGTAGTCATTTTCACTTTTCACTTTGCAGGTAAGGATTCTCCACTATCGCAGGACAACGATTTTTCTCGATTTGGACTATGCTGAAACCATGTAGTCATTATGGGAGAGAATCCGGGGCGGATTTATAGATAAAATTATGAGTCACGTGAACCTATGGTCTTTTTGTACGTATTTTCTAAAATTGGCATAATATTACAGTTGACACTCATACTCCAAGAAAGTTAAATGATGCACTTGGTTGAAGATCATTTCATCCTTAATTAAGTCTTAAGTTCAACTCGAAAAATTTAAATGAAGAAAATTATGGTGAATTAAAGCGCTTTACTTTGTAATAGATTTACCCAACGCGAATTCAAATAATTAGTCGGGCATGTAGAATTCGAATATCGATTTGATAACAAGATAACATCAGCGGCACAGTTCCGAATAATTCTAGCTCCACCTTTATTTCTTTGGTTGTTTTCCAGTTGCATGGTACCTGAATTTAATTTCCAAAAAATATAATATTTGATAGTAGGATGATTTCATTCGATCCAGCCCTACCTCGTACAATACAAGAATGTATTTATCCCATAATAACAAAATAATAATTTTATAATTTCCAAAAGAATAATGAGCATCCCTCAATCTTTAAACTAAACTAGGTTATTAATAATAAAGAAAAGCGACAAAAAAAAAAGAAAAAAAAACATATCTATGTCACAAGTGGGACAGTATTTTATTCTTTAAGACCTATCCATAATTCTACCATTTTTCTTTCTGTGACGACCCAACCGGTCGTCTAAAGAATTAACGCCCTAATCCCCTATTAACTGCTTTTCTGAGTTTAGGTCTGCTATTTAAATTTGCAGAGATACTCGATTTTGAGTTTCGGAGAGTTTTGGGACACTTAGTCCCTAAATGAGAGCTTAAGTGTTGGAAAGTTGAATGTAATCGGAACAGTATGAAGAAGGCCTCGGAATGGAAATTTGATGGTCCCGTTAGCTCTGTTGGGTGATTTCGGGTGTAGGGGCGTGTTCGGATTGTGTTTTGGAGGTCCATAGTTAATTTAGGCTTGAAATGACGAAAGTTAAATTTTTGAAGTTTCCGGTCTGATAGTGAGATTTTGATCCGAGGATCGGAATGGAATTCCGGAAGTTGGAGTAGCTCCGTAGTGTTGAATGTGATGTGTGCGCAAAATTTCAGGTCATTCGGATGAGGTTTGATAGACTTTTTGATCGAAAGCGTATTTTTAGAGTTTTTGGAATTCTTAGGCTTGAATCCGATGAGGAATAGGTGTTCTAATGTTGTTTTGTGCGTTCCGAAGGTTGGAACAAGTTCGAGTGAGGTTTTAGGATATATTGGTATGTTTGGTTGAGGTCCCGGGGGCCTCGGGTGAGTTTCGGGTGGTCAATCGGACCATTCCATCAAGTTTGGAGTTGCAGAAATTGCAAGTTCAGTTGTTGCAGATATTTACTCTTCGCGTTCGCGAGTGGACCCTCGTGTTCGCGAAGAGTAAGTGGAAGATAGTGGAATTTTAGCCTTCACGTTCGCGAAGGGCTGGATGTTTGTGCATCGCGTTCACGAGAAAGGCAGCGCGTTCGCGTAGAGTAATTGGTCAGCTGGGTCTGAGGTCGAGTTTGTTCATCGCTTCGCGAGAGAGGGAGTGCATCCGCGAAGGGTAATTCTGAGGAATCATCGTGTTCGCGAGTGTCTCGTCGCATTCGCATAAGAGGATTTTGGTCAAAGTCATTTTTGTGCTTCGCGAACACGAGGCGTTGACCGCGTTCGCGAAGAAGGAAAACACCCTGGCAAATCTTTAAAATCCAAAATCGAGGATTTGAACCATAATTCATATTTTGGATTTGGGAGCTCGGGAGATTGCGATTTTTGAAGAGATTTTCACCTGGGCAATTAGGATAAGTGATTCCTACTCGGTTTATACTAATTCCCATAAATCTACACTTAAATCCATCCTTCAATTTCGAAATTTTGGTGGAAATTGGGGTAAAAGTTCTTAGACCAAGAAATTGAGTTTTGATTGGGGATTTGACATCGGGTTTGGATAATTTTCGTATGGTTAGACTTGTGAGAGTATGAGGATTCTGAAACCATAAATTTTACCCGATTCCGAGACATGGGCCCGAGGGGTATTTTGGTCATTTTAACTAATTTCGCGTATTAGCTTAGAATTTAATTGTAGAATCACTTACTTGAAGTGTTGTTTACATTATGCAATTGAATTGAATAGATTTGGGCCATTTGGAGTCGAATACTCGTGGCAAGAGCGTGGTTTCGGGTTAATTTTGAGACGGTTCGAGGTAAGTGGCTTGTCTAACCTTGTGTGGGGGATCTTCCCCTTAGGATTGGTAATTGAAACACCTTTTACGTGAGGTGACGAGTGCGTACTTGTGCAAATTGTTGGAAATCTGATCTTCATTAAGTATTTACTAGTATGTTTCCTTTCCTGTTTTTATTACTTGTACTATTAAGCATGTTGTTAGCTTAAGAAGTATGTCTAAGTGATTTAATTGCTTTATTTGTTCAACCTGCTTTACTTGAATTCCATGCAGCACGCTAGGCTAGAATTACTTGTTGCCTTAATATGAAATTTCCATTTCTGAATATTTTTCTATTGCTGCTGTGTATTTACATTGGGACTACGAATGTGAGATTTTGGTAGCTCCCACTTGTCTATTTATTTAGGATTACGGATGTGGAATTCTGGTAGATCTCCCTTGTCTGTTTATTTGGGTCTACAGATGTGGGATTCCGGTAGATCACCCTACACAGATATATGAAACTACGAGATTGCACCCGGTAGATTCCCTTAGTACTAGGTATTTATATTTGGGGACTACGGATCAGGATTCTAGTAGATCCCCACGCACTGATAGTTGGACTACGGAACGAGATCCCGGAAGATCCTTCGAATATATATATGATGGACTACGGGACGGTATCCCGGGAGATCCACTGGACAGTTGTAATTGGGACTAGAGGACGGTATCCTAGAAGATGCTAAGTTGTTATCTCTGTGTTGAGCTGTATTTCCTTCCCGTGATTTATTTTGTCTCTGTTCTAATTGTTGTTGTTCTTTCAATCCTATGTTATTTCTTGCTGTTGCACTTATTTATACTGTTTTATTCCACACTGTTAACCCTTATATCTTGTTTACTCAGTAGGGCCCTGACCTTCCTCATCACTACCCAACCGAGGTTAGGCTTGGCACTTACCGAGTATCACTGTGGTGTACTCATGCCTCTTATGCGTATGTTTTTCTTGATATCCAGGTACCGCTACTCAGTCCTACCATCCTTGAGGGAGGCGACTGCTCTAGAGACTTCGAGGTACATCTGCCGCATCCGCAGACCGAGAAGTCCCTTTCTATTCTAGCTGTTAAACATTGCTCTTCTGTATTTTTTCTTTCTTGTTAGATATTCTGGAGTTAGACTGTTAGATATTCTAAAGGCTTGTGTTTCCGCGAGTTTCCGGGTTTTGGGATAGTGTACTGGTTTCGAGAATGTTGTGTTGTATATTCCGAGCGGCATTATAAATATTGTTCCATTCAGTTATTTTGGTTTTTGATTATTTCTTTCGCAAGTTCCGTTTATGTTCCGCATTTGTTAGGCTTACCTAGTCATAGAGACTGGGTGCCATCACAGCAGTTCACGGAGGGCGAACTGGGGTCGTGACAAGTAAGTATCAGAGTTCTAGGTTCATAGGAGTCATGGATCACAAGCCGATTTATTAGAGTCTCACTGATCGGTATGGAGACATTTGTACTTAACTACAAGAGGCTATGTAACCGTTAGGAAAATTCCACTTCATTTGATTTCCCTGTCGTGCGAGATTTTTGACATCCCAATCGTAAACGTCTACCTTCTATTCTCTCACAGATGGTGAGGACACGTGCTACCAGAGATGATCAGACACCCGTGCCCCCTGCGAGAGCCGTCAGAGGTCGGGGCCGGAGTAGAGGCCGAGGACGCGGACGTGGTGCAGCCAGAGCACCCGTGCGAGCTGCCATTGAAGAGTCACCGGCAGTTCCAGCCAGATCCTAGGCATCAGATACACCTAATGCTACTACTACTCTAGCACTTTAGGAGACATTAGCACAATTCCTGAGCATGTTTGGTACATTAGTTTAGACGGGGTTGATTCAGGTTGTACCAACTACTTCACAAATCGAGGGAGGGACCCAGACTCCCGCCGCCCCGGCTCCAGAGCAGCGAGTTCCCATTGGTCAGGTCCAGGTGTCATAGCGACACAGCCTGTGGTCCTAGTTCAGCGGGTGGTGAGGACGTCTCGCCGAGTAGAGGAGACGTGGGTCCAGGAGAGAGAGGGTAGACGAGGTCAGGAGGGAGAGTATAGGGGAGTGAGTAGACCTCGTAAACTGGGGAGACCCACTGGTCCTTATTTTGGAGGAAGAGTACGACATGGTAGAGGTTTTGTGGGTCAGCCAGCTCAGTTTGCATCTCATATTTTACACAGTGTTTCAGGTGATCAGGGGTCTTAGAGTACCTGTACTGCACAGTTCCCACTACCACATCAGCCGCGAGGCTGCTTTGAGTGTGGTGACATATGTCATGTGGTGAGGTATTGCCCTAGACGTGGGAGGAGTGAACCTCCACAGACTTCCCAGCCATAGCGCGCTCCGCAGAGTTTTTAGGCTATGATCACAGCACCAGTTGCTACCCCACCTGCTCAGCCAGCTAGAGGGTAGGCCAGGCCATATATTATGCCTTTCCTGCCCGTACCGAGGCTGTTGCCTCTGATTCTGTCATCACAGGTATTATACTGGTTTGTCACAGAGATGCATCTGTCTTATTCGATACAGGATCCACTTACTCTTATGTATCTTCTTATTTTGCTCTGCATTTGGGTGTACCTCGGGATTCTTTGAGTTCCCATGTTTATGTTTCTACTCATGTGGGAGATTCTCTTATTGTAGACCGCGTTTATTGGTCGTTTTGGTTGCTCTTAGTGGTTTTGATACCATAGCCGATCTATTGTTGCTCAATATGGTAGATTTTGATATTATCTTGGGCATGGACTGGTTGTCATCCCATTATGTTATTCTTGATTGTCACGCCAAAATCGTGATGCTGGCTATGCCAGGCGTACCGTGTGTTGAGTGGAGGGGTACTTTAGATCACACTCCCAGTAGAGTTATTTCTTTTCTTAAAGCTCAACGTATGGTTGAGAAGGGGTGCGATGCTTATTTAGCTTATGTGAGAGATGTCAGTATTGATACCCCTTCAGTTGATTCAGTTCCAGTAGTACGGGATTTTCCCGATGCGTTTCCAGCTGATCTTCTGGGCATGCCGCCTGATAGAGATATTGACTTTGGCATTGATCTATTGTCGGGCATTTAGCCAATTTTTATTCCTCTGTATCTTATGGCTCCTCCTGAGTTGAAGGAGTTGAAGGATTAGTTACAGGAATTGCTTGATAAGGGTTTTATTCGGCCCAGTGTATCACCTTAGGGTGCTCCTGTCTTGTTTGTGAAGAAAAAGGATGGTTTTATGCGTATGTGTATTGATTATCGCCAGTTAAAGAAAGTGACAGTTAAGAACCGTTATCCTTTGCCTCGTATTAATGATCTGTTTGACCAGCTTCAGGGCGCACAGGTGTTTTCTAAGATTGATTTGCGCTCAAGTTACCATCAGTTGAAGATTCGGGAGCCAGATATCCCGAAGACTGCTTTCAGGACTCGGTATGGTCATTAAGAGTTCCTTGTTATGTCATTTGGGCTGACCAATGCCCCAGTAGCCTTTATGCATTTGATGCACAGTGTGTTCCGATCGTATCTTGACTCGTTCATCATTGTCTTTATTGATGATATTATGGTGTATTTCCGAAATCGGGAAGATCATGAGCAGCACTTGAGAACTATGCTTCAGACTCTTAGAGAGAAGAAGTTATATGATAAGTTCTCGAAATGTGAATTTTGGTTGGATTTAGTGGCATTCTTAGGCCACGTGGTATCGAGTGAGGGCATTCAGGTGCATCCGAAGAAAATAGAGGTCGTGTAAAGTTGGCCCAGACCATCCTCAGCTATAGAGATCCGCAGTTTCCTTGGCATGGCGGGCTACTACCTTCGTTTTGTAGAGGGGTTTTCATCGATTGTGCCCCCATGACCAGGTTGACCCAGAAGGGTGCTCCGTTCCAGTAGACAGAGAAGTGTGAGGCGAGCTTTCAGAAGCTCAAGACAACTTTGACCACCGCCCCAATTTTGATAATGCCTATAGGCTCGGGGTCTTATATGGTTTATTGTCATGCCTCGCGGGTTGGCCTCGGAATGGTGTTGATGCATGACGGTAGGTTGATTGTCTACACGTCCACACAATTGAAGATACATGAGAAGAACTACCTTGTTCACGACCTTGAGTTAGTTGCCATTGTTCACGCCCTGAAGATTTGGTACCATTATTTATACGGGGTTCCCTATGAGATTTATGCTGACCATCGGAGCTTGCAGTATCTGTTCAAGCAAAAGGATCTAAATTTGCGCCAGAGGAGGTGATTAGAGTTGCTGAAGGACTATGACATCACTATTGTGTATCACCCGGGCAAGGCCAATGTGGTGGCCGATGCTTTGAGTTATCGGGCGGAGAGTTTGAGGAGTTCGGCTTATTTACCAGCATCGGAGAGGCCTATGGCGATGGATATTCAAGCCTTAGCTAGCCAGTTTGTGAGATTGGATCTTTCAGAGCCCAGTCGGGTTCTAGCTTGCGTGGTTTCTCGGTCTTCCTTATTTGATCGTATCAGGGAACGATAGTATGATGACCCACATTTGCTTGTCCTCAAGGACAAGGTTCAGCATGGTGACGCCAGAGATGTGACTATTGGTGATGATGGGGTATTGAGGATGTAGGGTCGGATTTGTGTACCCAATGTTGATGGGATTCGAGAGTTGATTCTAGAGGGGGCCCATAGCTTGCGATATTCCATCCATCCGGGTGCCGCGAAGATGTATCAAGATTTGAGACAGCACTATTGGTGGAGGCGGATGAAGAAAGATATAGTTGGATTCATAGCTCGGTGTCTCAACTGTCAGCAGGTGAAGTATAAGCACCAGAGACCGGGTGGGTTGCTTCAGTATATAGAGATTCCAGAGTGAAAGTGGGAGCGGATCACCATGGACTTTGTAGTTGGGCTCCCACGGACTTTGAGAAAGTTCGATGCTATTTGGGTGATTGTGGATCGGCTAACCAAGTCCGCTCATTTCATTCTTGTGTGTACTACTTATTTTTCGGAGCGGTTGGCGGAGATTTATATCCGAGAGATTGTTCGTCTGCATGGTATTCCAGTGTCCATCATTTCAGACAGAGGTACACAGTTCACCTCACGGTTCTAGAGGGCCTTCAACATGAGTTGGGTACTCGGGTGGAGTTGAGTATAATATTTCACCCTCAGACGGACGGACAGTCTGAGCGCACTATTCAGCTTCTTGAGGATATGCTCCATGTGTGTGTGATTGAGTTTGGAGGGTCTTAGGATCAGTTCTTGCCATTGGGGGAGTTTGCTTACAACAACAACTATCAGTCCAGTATTCAGATGGCACCGTATAAGGCTTTATATGAGAGATGGTGTAGATCCCCGGTGGGCTGGTTTGAGTTGGATGAGGCTAGATTATTGGGCACGAACTTAGTTCAGGATGATTTAGAGAAGGTTAAGGTGATTCAAGATAGGCTCCGTACAGCCTAGTCCAGACAGAAGAGTTACGTGGACTGGAAGGTTCGTGATGTTTCCTATATGGTTGGAGAACGGGTTCTGCTTTGGGTTTCACCTATGAAAGGCGTTATGAGATTCAGGAAGAAAGGAAACTTGAGTCCGAGATTTATTGGCCCTTTTGAGATATTGAGGCATGTTGGGGAGGTTGCTTATGAGCTTGCCTTACCTCCCAGTTTGGCCGGAGTTCATCCGGTATTCCATGTTTCGATGCTCCGGAGGTATCACGGTGATCCGTCGCACGTGCTGGATATCAGTTTAGTCCAGTTGGACAAGGATCTATCCTATGTTGAGGAGCCAGTGGCAATATTGGACAGGAAGGTTAGAAAGCTGAGGTCAAAGAACATTGTTACGGTAAAGGTTTAGTGGCGGGGTCAGCCGGTCGAGGAGGCAACCTGGGAGACCGAGCAAGATATGTGTAGCAGTTACCCTCATATTTTCACTACTTCAGGTATGTCTCTATACTCGTTTGAGGACGAATGAATGTTTAAGTGTATGAGGATGTGACGACCCAGCCGGTCGCCTAAAGAATTAACGCCCTGATCCCCTATTAACTACTTTCCCTGAGTTTAGATCTGCTATTTAAATTTGCCAGGATGTTCGGTTTTGAGTTTCGGAGAGTTTTGGTAAACTTAGTCCCTATATGAGAGCTTAAGTGTTGGAAAGTTAATTATAGTCAGAACAGTGTGAAGACGGCCTCAGAATGAAAATTCGATGGTTCCATTAGCTCCGTTGGGTGATTTCGTGCTTAGGGGCGTGTTCGGATTGTGTTTTGGAGGTCCATAACTAATTTAGGCTTGATATCGAAAGTTGAATTTTTGAAGTTTCCGGTCTGATAATGAGATTTTGATTCGAGGGTCAGAATAGAATTCTGGAAGTTGGAGTAGCTCCGTAGTGTTGAATGTGATGTGTGTGTAAAATTTCAGGTCATTCAGACGAGGTTTGATAGACATTTTGATTGAAAACGTATTTTTAGAGTTTTTGGAATTCTTAGGCTTGAATCGGATGAGGAATAGGTATTTTAATGTTGTTTTATGCGTTCCAAAGGTTGGAACAAGTTCGAGTGAGGTTTTAGAATATGTTGGTATGTTTGGTTGAGGTCCGGGGGGCCTCGGCTGAGTTTCGGGTGGTCAATCGGACCATTCCATGAAGTTTGGAGTTGCAGAAACTGCAGGTTCAGCTGTTGCAAATATTTACTCTTCGCGTTCGCGAGTGGACCCTTGTGTTAGCGAAGAGTCAGTCGAAGATAGTGGAATTTTAGTTCGCGTTCGCGAGAAAGGATCCGCTTTTGCGAAGGGCTGGATGTTCGTGCATAGCGTTCGCGAGAAGGGCAGCGCGTTCGCATAGAGTAATTGGTCATCTGGATCTAAGGTCGAGTTTGTTCATCACGTTCACGAGAGAGGGTCGCGAAGGGTAATTCTAAGGAATCATCACGTTCGCGAGTGTCTCATCGTGTTCGCGTAAGAGGATTTTGGTCAAAGTCATTTTTGTACTTCGCGAACGCGAGGCATTGACCGCATTCGCGAAGAAAGAAAACACCTGGGCAGATTTTTAAAATCCAAAATCGAGGGTTTGAACCATAATTCATATTTTGGACTTAGGAGCTCGGGAGATTGCAATGTTTAAAGAGATTTTCACCTGGGCAATTTGGGTAAGTGATTCCTACTCGGTTTAGACCAATTCCCGTGAATCTACACTTAAATCCATCCTTTAATTTCGAAATTTTGGTGAAAATTGTGGGAAAAGTTCTTAGACCAACAAATTGAGTTTTGATTGGGGATTTGACATCGGATTTGGATAATTTTGGTATGGTTAGACTCGTGAGAGTGTGAAAATTCTGAAACTATAAATTTTACCCGATTCCGAGAAGTGGTCCCGAGGGGTGTTTTGGTAATTTTATCTAATTTTGCGTATTAGCTTAGAATTTAATTGTAGAATCAGTTACTTGAAATGTTATTTACACTATGCAATTGAATTGAATAGATTTGGGTCATTTGGAGTCCAGTACTCGTGGCAAGAGAGTGGTTTCGGGTTGATTTTGAGCTGGTTCGAGGTAAGTGGTTTGTCTAACCTTGTGTGGGGGACCTTTCCCTTAGGATTGATATATTTGGTAATTGAAACGCCTTGTACGTGAGGTGACGAGTGCGTACTTGTGCAAATTGTTGGAAATCCGATTTTCATTAAGTATTTACTAGTATGTTTCCTTTCTTGTTTTTATTACTTGTACCAATTAAGCATGTTGTTAGATTAGGAAGCATGTCTAAGTGATTTACTTGTTTTATTTGTTCAACCTTCTTTACTTGAATTCCGTGCAGCATGCTAGGCTAGAATTACTTGTTGCCTTAATATGAAATTTCCATTTCTGAATATTTTCCTGTTGTTGCTGTGTATTTACATTAGGACTACGGATGTGGGATTTCGGTAGCTCCCCCTTGTCTGTTTATTTGGGACTACGGATGTGGGTTTTCGGTAGATCCCCCTTATCTGTTTATTTGGGACTACAAATGTGGGATTCTGGTAGATCCCCCTGCACAGTTATATGGAACTACGGGACTGCACCCAGTAGATTCCCCCCAGTACTGGGTATTTATTTTTGGGGACCATGGATCGGGATTCCGGTAGATCCCCACACACTGATAGTTGGACTACAGGACATGATCTCGAGAGATCCTTCGGATATATATGATGGACTATGGGACGGTATCCCGGGAGATCCACTGGACAGTTGTAATTGGGACTACAGGATGGTATCCGGGAAGATGCTCGGTTGTTATCTTTGTGTTGAGCTGTATTTCTTTCCCGTGATTTATTTTGTCTCTATTCTAGTTGTTGTTGTTCTTTCAATCCTATGTTATTTCTTGCAGTTGCACTTATTTATACTGTTTTATTCCATACTATTAACCCTTATATATTATTTAATCTCAGTAGGGCCCTGACCTTCCTCATCACTACCCAACTGAGGTTAGGCTTGGCACTTACTGAGTACCGCTGTAGTGTACTCATGTCTCTTATGTGCACTGCTCTAGAGACTTTGAGGTACATCTACCGCGTCCACAGACCGAGAAGTCCCTTTCTATTCTAGCTGTTAAACATTGCCCTAACTTCTGCATTCTATTCTCTCATAGATGGTGAAGACATGTGCTGCCAGAGATGATCAGACACTCGCGCCCCCTGCGAGAGTCGTCAAAGGTCGGGGCTAGGGTAGAGGCTGAGGATGCGCACGTGGTGCAGCCAGAGCACCCGCGCGAGCTGCCACCGAAGAGTCACCAGCAATTCCAGCCAGATCCCAGGCATCGGATACACCTACTGCTACTACTACTCTAGCACTTCAGGAGATATTAGCACAGTTCCTGAGCATGTTTGGTACATTAGTTCAGGCGGGGTTTATTCAGGATGTACCAACTACTTCACAGATCGAGGGAGAGACCTAGACACCCGCCAGCCCCGCTCCAGAGCAGCGAGTTCCTATTGGTCAGGTTCCATGTGTCATAGCGACACAACCTGTGCTCCTAGTTCAGCGGGTGGTGAGGACCTCTCGCCGAGTAGAGGACAGGTGGGTCCAGGAGAGAGAGGGTAGACGAGGTCAGGAGGGAGAGTATAGGGGAGTGAGTAGACCTCGTAGACTGGGGAGACCTACTGGTCCTTATTTTGGAGGAAGTGTACGACATGGAAGAGGTTTTGTGGGTCAGCCAGCTCAGTTTGCATCTTAGATTTTACGCAATGTTTCAGATGTTCAGGTACTCGTACCGCACAGTTCCCACTACCACGTCAGTCACAAGGCTGTTTTGAGTGTGGTGACATACGCCATGTGGTGACATACGCCATGTGGTGAGGTATTGCCCTATACTTGGGAGGAGTGCACCTCCACAGACTTCTCAGCCACAGCGCGCTCTGCAGAGTTCTCAGGTTATGATCACAGCACCAGTTGTTACCCCACCTGCTCAGCCAACTATAGGGGAAGGTCAGGCCAATATTATGCCCTTTCTGCCCGTACCGAGGCTGTTGCCTCTGATTCTATCATCACAGGTATTATACTGGTTTGTCATAGAGATGCATTGGTCCTATTCGATCCAGGCCCACTTACTCTTATGTGTCTTCTTATTTTGCTCCGCATTTGGGTGCACCTCGGGATTCTTTGAGTTCCCCTGTTTATGTTTCTATTTCTGTAGGAGATTTTCTTATTGTGGACCGCGTTTATCGGTCGTGTTTGGTTGCTCTTAGTGGTTTTGAGACCAGAGCCGATCTATTGTTGCTCAACATGGTCGATTTTGATATTATCTTGGGCATGGACTGGTTGTCTCCCCATTATGCTATTCTTGATTGTCACGCCAAAATCGTCACGCTGGCTATGCCAAGCGTACCGCGTGTTGAGTGGTGGGGTACTTTAAATCACACTTCTAGTAGAGTTATTTCTTTTCTTAAAGCTTAGTGTATGGTTGAGAAGGGGTGCGACGCGTATTTAGCTTATGTGAGAGATGTCAGTATTGATACCACTTCAGTTGATTCAGTTCTAGTGTACGGGATTTTCCCGATGTGTTTCCAGCTGATCTTCCGAGCATGCCGCCTGATAGAGATATTGACTTTAGCATTGATCTGTTGCCCGGCACTCAGCTCATTTCTATTCTTCCGTATCATATGGCTCCTCCTGAGTTGAAGGAGTTGAAGGATCAGTTACAGAAATTGCTTGATAAGGGTTTTATTCGGCCCAGTGAATCACCTTGGGGTGCTCCTGTCTTGTTTGTGAAGAAAAAGAATGGTTCTATGTGTATGTGTATTAATTATCGCCATTTGAACAAAGTAAAGTTAAGAACCGTTTTCATTTGCCTCGTATTGATGATATGTTTGACCAGCTTCAGGGCGCACGAGTGTTTTCTAAGATTGATTTGCGCTCAGGTTACCATCTGTTGAAGATTCGGGAGCCAGATATCTTGAAGACTGCTTTCAGGACTCGAAATGGTCAATACCTGTGACAGTTAAGCCACATAATCTGTCAGCCATACAATATATAGCTTCCTTTGTCCATGTTGGAGATCCCATTGATCTAGGCGCTATATGGGGGACGACATCACAAACCTTTTCCCATCCTGTTTCTACTTCGATAACATCCAAATTATCAGATAGCAATAAGCTAAGTTTAAGTATCTTGAATTCTACAAAACTGGGCGATTTTGTATTAACATATATCCAGATGGCATAATATTCCTTGGCCACTGGATGGAAATAGAATGCCTGGATTTGACCGAATGGGAGATCAAAGGTAACTAGTTCTTGGGTGAGAGGGTTTATGATATAATAGGAATAATCTTCTATAAAGAAGAACAAACCATGGTAGGAAAAGAGAAGGTCAGGCACGTTATAAATTTGATCGGCCGATAGCATTGAACTCACTTAAATTTGTTAACTACTATTACTTCTCTTCTTCTTTCTTAGTGTCTTGTTCTGATGCTTCTCCGGGAGAAATAGGAGTTTCATCTGATAGCCATTACTCCGCTGAGTTAGGTCTTTCTGCTGGAGAATGACAGTGGAAACAGCACCAAGATTCAGATACATGTCGTTGAAAAATGGGGTTGAGATTAAAGAATTCCAGTGCCTGCAGACTTGTCGGCAATGGAGTAAGTCTTGTGCTGGGAGTTTACTCAGAATATCAATCAGTATATCATCCGGAATATGTTTACTGTGCTCTCTTGGTTTACGAGATAAACAAAACCAGACCATTATGCGGATACAAGGAAAGTTGAGATCAGATATCTTAGGAGAAGAAAGAGAAGAGGCTGGAAACAAATACTAGTAGTGACCTAGGAATGATAAAAACGCATTCTCCTAATAAGTAGGAAAGGATATTACTGCTTCTAGAATACAAATAATAGTAGGACTTTTGCTCAATTGGTCACAAGTCACATATATATACGGCATCTACATCTGTTTTTTTGTTTGAAACCTATCAGCCCTGAACTCTAGACCTAGTAGGGGTGGCAAATAGGCGAGTGAGGTCGGATATGGCGGCTTTAAAAGTAGTTTCCGGACTGGTAATTGAAAAATAACAGCATTTATAAGGATTGAAAAATAACCTTATTTTGCTGAAGCTCTAGACCTGCTATACTTCATGTATTCAATGTATTGTATGTATTTAACTGTACTCAATGTAATTATATAATTTCAATATATAAATTTATTTGTAAAGAAACCACTAAAAAATGTTTTAGTAAAGATACCACTAAAAAGAAAGGATGGATTGAATCTCTGAAGATTGCTTTGTTTTTGGGGTATTTTTCAGCTGAGAATCTTTTCTATAACTGGAAATACAAATTTGGCGTGTTATAATTGATTTTGTTGAGTTATATTAGGAGTATATCATGTTAAATGATTCACTTGCTGTTTTTAAAAAGCTGAAGACCTTTTTTTTCATAGATTTTTGTTACTGTATTCACGAATACAGCTCGTGAATACATATGAATACAGTCTATGTTTAGCTGGACTTCCTTGTTTTCTGCCGAGTTTTGCTAATACAGTAGCTTGAATACATCGAATACACTCTATAACAAGTAAAAACATAGCTATATGAAGTAATTAAGTAAATGATAGCTATAGCAAATTAATAGCCACTAAACAATACTCATTTCTGAAAATCCTCTTTTATCTTTTGAGATTAATAAGTAGCTAAGGGCCGGAAAAAACTCCCTTGCTATCATAAATAGCATTAGACAGGGGCAGAACTAGGCCCTTCTCGTACGGGTTCGCGTGAATCCAATAACTTTTGTCCAAACCATCTGTTCATCTTAAAAAATTATTGAATTATTTATAAATTATCAATTTAGAATCCAGTAACTGGAAAAAAAATTGAATACTGAATCCATAAGTTTCAAATCTTGACTTCGTCTCTGGCCCTAGACTAATTTTTTGAATGTATCCTTATAATTAATGTTTCCGATCTATTATGCATATACTGTTGTTGTTATGCCTGTATTTGTAAAGTAATGATTCTGGAAATTAGAACGTTAGCTTATAAACGTAAATATAAATAAAACAGAAATTAATTTGAGCCCACTGAATTCACAGTGTTTCCTTAAGGAATTTAATCCCCTCCTAGTACCCAAGGTTATGGATTATTTCCTCCCAGGATAGAACGAATTACACACTGGTGTAGCGGTACTTCAAACCCCAGTGTTTCAGCGAATACAAAGTTCGGCAGCAAATCACACTTACGGATGCTTTGTTTGTAGTTTAAAACAATGCAGAACAAGGGAGGAAAACTCAGAAGTCGAATGGAAATTCTGAGAGGAAGGAATGCAAATTATAGCCAACGTTGAGTTTTCGGTGAAGAGAAGATCAATAGCTCTCAATTCTGTTTTAGTGTCTGATTCTCCAACTATTGTTGCTCATATTTATAGCAGTCAGTTGTGAGACCCGCCCCCTCTCCATGCTGGAGCATGCACTAGCTTGTTATGGAGCAAGCACTTAGCCATGGTGGGAGGAGCACTAGGCGGCTGCTATTGCAACTGGTGGTACAATACACGGATTGGAACATATCCGTTACAAACACGGATAATATTACGTTAATATTTACTATTAACAAATAAATTTGGTCCAAAAAATTAATCAATCAATCGATCATTTGACCAAATCCAAATCCAAATCCGAAGTCGTAGCCGTAGCCGAAGCCGAGCCGAGCGAGCGAGCGACGACGACGACACGAGGCTTGCCTTCTTCCTAACTTTTTAAGCGCTACATGAAGTGCATTTGTATATAAACCCACCAAACTCTTTTTCCTCTACCAATGAGGGAAAATATCTCATTAAAAGAAGAGGGAAACTTAAAATTTTACTCAAAATTTTTATTTTCCTCCATTTCCCATTCACCCTCTTTTTAATATCTTTCTATATTAAAAAGTAACTCAACAATCCCCCACATGAATAGGGAATGGCTATATCACGGAAGTATGCATGAAAAACTTGTGTGATTTGCAAGCAAGGATTAATTGCATCTGGATAAGTAGGTTTTCCTTTGAACTTTCCGTAGTGAACTTATGTCGGATATACTCGGTCAATCGGTAGATTTGATATCTTTGAACCGTCGAACTTTAGTGTATACATAGACAACGATAAGTCACACAATCAACCCTTAACCGTCTTTGGTTCTCATTGTTGTGTTCGTTTCAGCCATGAACACCGCCTGGTTTCATAAGTGCGTAGAGAATTGGCCTTGCAAAATTCTCCTTGAAGCGGCTAACACTTCACACTTACATAGGTGATTTCTAAATGTGTCATCCCGTAGATACACTATTTGATATACCCCGTATCAAATTTAGAAATCATTAAAAAGCCTTCATGCTTTATCCTTGGTACTGAACATTGTCTCATCACGAGAATGGACCAAAATTTTTGTTGACAATGTTGAACCGTCATTAATAACTTTGTTTGATCTCCTTGAACCTAGATATTGGGATCTCCAGTCTTCTAGGTATCGTTGCCGCCACAATGACTTGTTCTCGGCCATAGTCCCATTCCCCTCGATGATTTCTCAACTACCTCTCTAGTTAGGCCTTTTGTAAGTGGATCCGACACATTATCACTTGACCTTACATATTCAATCGTGATAATTCCTCTAGAGAGTAGTTGTCTAACGGTTTTATGTCTTCGTCATATATGACGAGATTTACCATTATACATAACGCTCCCAGCCCTTCCAATTGCTGCTTGGCTATCACAATGTATGCATATTGGTGCCAACGGTTTGGGCCAAAATGGAATGTCTTCCAAAAAATTCCGGAGCCATTCAGCTTCTTCACCGGCTTTATCTAAGGCTATGAACTCATCCTCCATTGTAGAGCGGGCAATACATGTTTGTTTGGAACGACTTCCAAGATACCGCTCCTCCACCAATAGTGAATACATATCCACTTGTGGACTTCGAATCAGTTGAACCGGTGATCCAATTTGCATCACAATATCCTTCAATCACCGCAGGATATTTACTGTAGTGCAAATCAAAGTTTTGGGTATGTTCTAAGTATCCCAAAACTCGTTTCATTGCCATCCAGTGAGATTGGCCTGGATTGCTCGTGTATCGACTTAGTTTACTTATAGCACAAGCTATATCTGGTCGTGTACAATTCATGATGTACATTAAGCATCCCAACACACGAGCATAATCCAATTGTGATATGCTTTGGCCTTTGTTCTTTGCTAATGCAAGATTCACGTCAATTGGAGTCTTTGCAACTTTAAAGCCTAAGTGCTTGAATTTTTCAAGTACTGTCTTAATATAATGAGATTGTGACAATGCCATACCTTGAGGAGTCTTTTGGATCTTAATCCCCAGAATTAAATCTGCAACTCCCAAGTCCTTCATATCAAACTTGCTAGTTAGCATACGCTTAGTCGCATTTATGTTGGCAATGTCATTACTCATTATCAGCATATCATCCACATATAGGCAAACAATGACTATGTGATTTGGAACATTTTTAATGTACACACATTTATCACATTCATTTATCTTAAAACCATTTGACAACATTGTTTGGTCAAATTTCGCATGCCATTGTTTGGGTGCTTGTTTTAGTCCGTAGAGGGATTTAACAAGTCTACATACCTTCTTTTCTTTACTTGGAACTACAAACCCTTCAGGTTGTTCCATGTAAATTTCTTCCTCCAAATCTCCATTTAAGAAGGCTGTTTTTACGTCCATTTGATGAATTTCAAGACCATAAACTGCAACTAAAGCTACTAACATCCGTATGGACGTAATCCTTGTAACTGGGGAGTATGTATCAAAGTAGTCAAGACCTTCTCGTTGTCTATACCCTTTGACAACAAGTCTTGCCTTGAATTTATCAATAGTGCCATCATCTTTCATTTTTCTCTTAAAAATCCATTTAGAACCCAAAGGTTTATTTCCAGGAGGAAGATCAACCAATTCCCATGTATGGTTGTTCAATATGGATTCTATTTCACTATTGACTGCCTCTTTCCAGAACAATGATTCCGAAGAAGACATAGCTTCTTTAAATGTTCGAGGCTCATTTTCCAATAAGAAAGTCACAAAATCTGGTCCAAACGAAGTAGACGTTCTTTGACGTTTACTACGTCTTGG
This sequence comes from Nicotiana sylvestris, assembly GCF_000393655.2. Taxonomy (NCBI): domain Eukaryota; kingdom Viridiplantae; phylum Streptophyta; class Magnoliopsida; order Solanales; family Solanaceae; genus Nicotiana; species Nicotiana sylvestris. The sequence goes on along the minus strand of NC_091057.1, from coordinate 124,810,024 downwards.
ATCCTCCTGATAAAATGTACTTTCTTTTGTTTCTTCCCAAGGTCGTTTAGATCCTTCACCAAAGAACTCACATTCCTTTTTATACGGATATATATTTTCAAAGAACTCAGCATTATCTGATTCTATAACCGTATTATTATGAATGTCAGGATTTTCTGATTTATGAACCAGAAATCGATATGCTTTACTATTGGTCGCATATCCTATGTAAACACAATCAACTATTTTCGGTCCTATTTTACCCTTTTGGGTTTAGGAACTTGTACTTTTGCCAAACACCCCCACACTTTAAAATAATTCAAGTTGGGCTTCCTTCCTTTCCATTTTTCATATGGAATGGATTGTGTTTTGCTATGGGGTACTCGATTTAGTATTCGGCTAGCCGAAAGAACAACTTCCCCCCACAAGTTCTGTGGCAATCCAAAACTTATCAATAATACGTTCATCATCTCCTTTAATGAACGATTCTTTCTTTCCGCAATCCCATTGGATTGGGGCGTGTAAGGGACTGTTGTTTGATGAATAATTCCATATTCTAAACATATTTGTTCAAAAGGAGATTCATATTCACCACCCTTATCACTTCTTATCATTTTGATTTTCTTGTTAAGTTGCGTTTCAACTTCATTTTTGTATTGCTTGAATGCGTCTATTGCTTCATCTTTACTATTAAGTAAGTAAACATAGCAATATCGAGTACTATCGTCAATAAAAGTTATGAAATACTTCTTTCCACCGCGAGATGGTATTGACTTCATGTCACAAATATCTGTGTGAATTAAGTCTAAAGGATTTGAATTCCTTTCAACCGACTTATAAGGATGTTTAACATACTTAGATTCCACACATATTTGACATTTTGATTTTTCGCATTCAAACTTAGGCAATACTTCCAAGTTTATCATTTTTCGCAAGGTTTTATAATTGACATGACCTAAACGTACATGCCATAAATCATTTGACTCAAGTAAGTAAGAAGAAGCTGAAGTTTTATTATTAGTTTCAACAACTATTACATTCAGCTTGAAAAGGCCCTCAGTAAGGTAACCTTTTCCTACAAACATTTCATTCTTACTAATCACTACCTTGTCAGATACAAAAACGCACTTGAAACCGTGCTTTACAAGAAGTCCAGTAGAGACTAAGTTCTTCCTAATCTCGGGAACATGAAGGACGTTGTTCAAAGTCATGACCTTGCCAGAAGTCATCTTGAGAAATATCTTACCGTATCCTTCAATTTTTGCTGTAGCAGCATTTCCCATAGAGAGCGTCTCTTCGGGTCCAGCAGAAGCATATGTAGAAAATGCTTCCCTCACAGCACAAACATGGCGAGTGGCTCCAGAATCAATCCACCACTCCTTTGGGTTTCCTACCAGGTTGCATTCAGAAAGCATGGCGCACAAGTCATCAACATCATCATGCTTTTCTACCATGTTTGCTTGACCCCTTTGCTTGTCTTTCTTCCGAGCACGACACTCCATAGATTTGTGTCCGGTTTTCCCACAGTTGTAGCAGTTTCCACTGAACCGCTTCTTGCTTGGGTTGTATTTCGGACCAGAAGCCTTCTTTCTCTTTTTGTTATCTTCAACAATATTTGCTCCCATTATTGTTGAATTTCCACGGCCTCTCCTTTCAGCAGCTTTATTGTCCTCTTCGATTCTCAATCGAACAATGAGATCTTCAAGGGACATTTCCTTTCGTTTGTGTTTCAAATAATTTTTGAAGTCCTTCCACAATGGAGGCAACTTCTCAATTATTGCTGCTACTTGGAATGCTTCATTGATGACAAGACCTTCAATGAAAATTCTGTTAGTAAAATTACTAAAAGTTTTACTTTCAATATCAGTATTCTTTTGAAATATACCTTCAGCAAGTAGATCATGAATAATTACTTGCAATTCCTGGACTTGGGTAATAATAGACTTGCTATCTACCATTTTGTAGTCCAAAAATTTTGCAGCGACGAATTTCTTCATCCCGGCATCTTCAGTTTTGTATTTCTTTTCAAGCGCATTCCACAATTCTTTTGACGTCTCCACGCCACTGTATACATTATACAGATTATCCTCCAGTCCGCTAAGAATATAATTCTTGTACAAGAAGTCAGAATGCTTCCACGCCTCAATCACGAGAAAGCTTTCATTCTCTGGAGTTTCATCAGGAAGATCAGGAACATCTTCCTTGATGAACTTCTATAGACATAACGTAGTCAAGTAGAAGAACCTCTTCTACTGCCAGCACTTGAAATCCATCCCAAAAAAATTTCTGGGTTTCTCTGTCGGTGCCAACGCCGGAGTTCGACTTGTCGATGCGTTGGCAGTCATCATCGGAACAGCTTGATTTCCGTTGTCATTTGCCATTTTTTCTAGGAAAAAAAATGACACAAACAAACGTTTAAAGTTGGAGTAAAAAATCACGTAGATTTTAATCTCCAACAAAACGCCACGAAGGCTTTAAAACTGGAGTAAAAATCACGTAGATTTTAATCTCCAACAAAACACCACGAAGGCTTTAAAACTGGAGTAAAAATCACGTAGATTTTAAACTCCAACAAACCGCCACGAAGGCTTTACTCTCCAAACGGGAGTACACAAAAACCACAAAGGTTATAGTCTCCAGAATAATAAAAGTAACACAAATACAGAAATTAAAATTGTTAAATTCCTTAAGCTTGTTGTTGTTATGCCTGTATTTGTAAAATAATGATTCTGAAAATTAGAACGTTAGCTTATAAACGTAAATATAAATAAAACAGAAATTAATTCGAGCACACTGAATTCAAAGTGTTTCCTTAAGGAATTTAGTCCCCTCCTAGTACCCAAGGTTATGGATTATTTCCTCCCAGGATAGAACGAATTACACACTGGTGTAACGGTACTTCAAACCCCAGTGTTTCAGCGAATACAAAGTTCGGCAGCAAATCACACTTACGGATGCTTTGTTTGTAGTTTAAAACAATGCAGAACAAGGGAGGAAAACTCAGAAGTCGAATGGAAATTCTGAGAGGAAGGAATGCAAATTATAGCCAACGTTGAGTTTTCGGTGAAGAGAAGATCAATAGCTCTCAATTTTGTTTTGGTGCCTGATTCTCCAACTGCTGCTGCTCATATTTATAGCAGTCAGTTGTGAGACCCGCCCCCTCTCCATGGTGGAGCATGCAGTAGCTTGTTATGGAGCAAGCACTTAGCCATGGTGGGAGGAGCACTAGGCGGCAATACACGGATTGGAACATATCCGTTATAAACACGGATAATATTACGTTAATATTTACTATTAACAAATAAATTTGGTCCAAAAAATTAATCAATTGATCATTTGACCAAATCCGAAGCCGAAGCCGTAGCCGTAGCCGAGCCGAGCGAGCGACGACGACGACACGAGGCTTGCCTTCTTCCTAACTCTTTAAGAGCTACATGAAGTGCATTTGTATATAAACCCACAAAACTCATTTTCCTCTACCAATGAGGGACAATGTCTCATTAAAAGGAGAGGGAAACTTAAAATTTTTACTCAAAATTTTCATTTCCCTCCATTTCTCATTCACCCTCTTGTTAATATCTTTCTATATTAAAAAGAAACTCAACATATACAGTAGACAGACTGAAATTAGTAGTCATTTCCACTTTTCACTTTGCATGTAAGGGATTCTCCACTTTAAATGAAGAAAATTATGGTGAAAACGCTTTACTTTTTAAATAAACTTACCCAACGCAAATTTAAATAATTAGTCGGACATGTAAAGTTCGAATATCAATTTATTAAATAAGACATCAGCCAGTTGCCAAGATAGCATCAGCGTACAGTTCCGAATAATTCTACCTCCACCTTTATTTCTTTGGGTGTTAGTGGGATGATTTGATTCCATCCAGACCTACCTGGTACAATTCAAAAATCTAATTGTCCCATAATAACAAAATGATAATTTTATTATTTCCAAAAGAGGAGTGATCATCCCTTAATCTTTAAATTAAACTAGGTAATTATAAAAAAAAGATTGACAAAAAAGAAAAAAAGCATATCAATGTCACAAGTGGGACAATATTTTGATTCTTAAAACCCATGTATAATATACAAATATATAGGTCCATAGCTCAGAATTTTTACCATTATTCTTCCATTAATTATAATAGCTAGGATAAAAGAGCACACGTTCCATTACCTATGAAAGTTCCCCAGAAAAAATGGTTATTGTTGAATCAGCTGTGAAATATGTTCTTGCTCACGAATTTACTGTTCTAGCTCAGATCAGGCTATCTCCGAGAAAATAGGAGTCCCGACCATAAGGCAGGCTGTAACATAGATGAACTTAATTTGTTCAAATGGCCACGGAGCAAGATTATGAGCAATCAATTTCTAACACATATAGAGGTTCATATGATGTGTTTTTGAGTTTCAAAAGTGAAGATACAGGTAAAAATTTCACGGATCACCTCTCCACAGCTTTAAACCAAGCCGGATTTCGCACGTTCAAAGGTGGTGATGATGAATCCAGAAGTACCGAAGAAGAAGACAGCAGTTCAGATTTTGCTAAAGCAATTCAAGAATCAAAGATTTGTACCATTGTATTCTCACAAAATTATGCGTCTTCTAGTTGGTGCCTAGATCAACTTGTCACAATTCTTGAACGTAAAATGAAGTTTGCATGTACAACAATATTGCCTATATTCTACCATGTTGATCCTTCCAATCTCAGGAAGCACAAGGGAAGTTTTGGGGAAGCATTAAACAGACATGAAGAAAAATTCAAGTCTGAATTAAGACATGGAAACGAAGAAGAAGAGCGGGAGGAGAAACTAAAGAAATGGAAGGATGCACTTAGTCAAGCTGCAGATTTGGCCGGAATGGTCCTTGAAAATCAGTACGTTCGTTTTTTATTACTAGTTTCAATTTTACCTATACCCTCTATAAATACGAGGAACCGGAAAAGGGGAAAAAAGGTTTATAATGAAGGGAGATTTAACAATTAATTGTATCATTTAATTGATTAAAGTAGTTTTTTTCCTTTGCGATCATTTTTATTTTGGAAAAGGTGGGTGATATGAATAGGAAAGGAAAAATGACATTGTATAGCCTCGGTAAAATAATAGCCGAAAAATATATAAAATTTGTATATATATATATACACACACATTCTGTATGTTATATACAAAAATTATACAAGTTTTATACATTTTTTTCAGCTATCAAATATAAATAGTTTCTGGTCCGGGCTAAAAGCCCCAATAGGAAAGCTGAAAGATTAATTTGCCATATATTCTCTCATATTCTGATTGTGTAAATAAATCCTTATGCAGCTCTATTTTTTTCTTTTCTTTTTTATGTATAAATAGGTTGTTTTGCAAATTTAACCAAGAATTTAGGCGTTTCCTTATTTTTGTTTCCTTTTTGTCAAAAAACATTACTAAATTTTTTATAAGTAATATGTTAATTAGATGTGTGTCTATATGTCTATACACACACAGACACACTTAACAAATAAGATGAGAACTTACGAAAATAATGTACTTAAGCAAAATGATATGATAATTATCACTTTCCTAGCTAGTAATAAAGGGAATTCACAACAACAAGAAATAAGATTTTCAGTGATAATGTTTGTGGCGACCTCTTTAATCATCACCAAAAGTAGCGACAAATAAATTAGCTTTTGTGACAATGAAGCTCGCTACAAAAAGTAAACAAATGCACCAAAGCCAAAGTGTAGATTTAAGGTAGGTCGTAGAGACATATAGTGTGGTGACTCAGCACTAACCTTTGGTGACGATTAAAGAGGCACATAACATTGTCACTAAAACCTTATTTACTGTAATGGAATAAGTACAATCTAAGTATCTAACAACCAACTAGTGATAACATCTCAAATTCGAATTAATCGTGGAAACTTTCAAATAGCAAATCCTAGAAATGTCCAATACGACATGAACGAGTAGAGAGAGAAATTTTATTAATGCTGTATAATGTCAAAATGAATTAATTTCTTATAAAAGAATCATCTAACTATATATAGACAAAGCAATTGGGTCGGGTCACTTAAATAAAAAAGGATATGTGACCATTCTACTAAGGAGGAGGCTGGTCCTGGACTAATGCCTTAGTGGGCTGCTCATTGGGCCTTTGCAATGTGTTGGGTTGAACAACCCTAACTCCACCCCCCCCCCCCCCAAGCTGGAAGGGGAGCCTATTCCAAGCTTGAAAATGAAACTCTACACCTAAATGCCTAACAAACGCTTGGTGAAAATATCAGCCAATTGAAAATTTGTAGAAATGGAATGGAGACTGGTTATACCAGTAGATAGTGCATTCCGCACGAAATGACAATCGGCTCGATGTGTTTGGTGCACTCATAAAATACGGGGCTCTTGGCAATATAAACTACTGCTTGATTGTCACAATGTACAGCAACAGGAGCAAGATTAGAGACACCAAGTTCACCAAGTAGTCGGAGAATCCAAGTGATTTCAGCAACCAAAAGCCTCAAAGCTCTATATTCTGCCTCGGCGGAAGACAAGGCAACAATAGGCTGCTTCTTGGATTTTCAAGACACTAGGCAACCAACAAGAAACAAGACAAATCCACTAACAGACTTCCTTGAATAAGCACAGGAGACCCAGCCAGAATCACAGTAGCCTTTAAGAGAGAAATCTGAAGTACGGGGGAGAAGTAAGCCTAAGGAATTGGTGCCAGACAAGTATCTTAACACATGTAGAGCAGCTTCAAAATAAGGAACCCTCGATTTGGACATAAACTGGCTCAAGTGTTGAACTGTGTAGGAAAAATCAAGTCGAGTGTGCTGGAGATAGTTCAATTTACCCATAAGTCTTCTATAAGAAGATGGATTAGACAGCAACTCACCAATATTAGCAGACAACTTCACATGAGGATCAAGAGGAGCAACCACAAATGAAACAGCAGAGCGATGGAATTCAGAGAGCAAATCCAAAATAAATTTCTGTTGACTAATCAAAAATCTAGAAGAATCCCTAACAATTTCCAAACCAAGAAAATAATAGATCTCCCCAAGATCCTTGATCTTGAATTCACTATCCAAAAAGATCTTCATAGTGTGAATTTCAAATAAATCATCCCCACCCACCAAAATATCATCAACATATACATCAATCATAGTTAACTTTCTATTAGCTAGCTTGGTAAGCAAGGAATAATCATTCAAACTAGGATTAAAAATCTTGGATTGAAGAGCTGAAGATAATTTGGCATACTATTGCCTGGAGGCTTGTCTAAGCCCATAAAATGACTTATTAAGCTTGCAAGCAAGAGAGGAAGAGGGGGAAATAGAAGCATAAGAAGTTGAACAAAGTGTCCAGGAGGAATTTTTATAAAGACCTCCTCATCTAAGTCTACATGCAAGAATGCATTGGTGACGTCTAACTAAAATACAGTCCAATTCCTTTTTATTGCTAGAGAAAATAGACATCTAATAGTTGTGAGTTCCATCACAAGAAAAAGAGTTCAGTAAAATCTACACCTTCTTGTTGGCTATCTCCCATAATAACTAGCCTAGCTTTATACTTTTCAATAGAACCAACAACCTTTTGTTTAATCTTATAGAACCATTTACAGGGGATAACTCTCTTCTTCCCGGAAGAGGAACAATATCCCAGGTGTTAGTAGCCTCTAGAGCTTAAAACTCTTTCAAAGTGGCTTCCTGTCATGCAGGATTAGAGACAGTCTGATGATAGAACTGAGGTTCTAGCAAATAAATGTCATCAGATATATGAGAGGAGATAGGACAAGAAACAGCGGTACACACATAATCATTCAGATAGATGGGAGTTTGGTGATGTCTAGTAGATTTTTTGAGGGGAGGATTCTGGTTAGAAGGATGTGAAAGTGAACAGACATAACTATTCAGGTTGGTAGGAGTTTGATGATGTCCAATAGGACTTCTCAAAGGAGAATCTTGAACATAAGCATGTGCGGATAAGGAAGGATGAAGAGCATTAAAATGAACACTACTAGATGATGAGCGAATATCAGGGGAATGGAGGAAAGGAGGAATTGTGCAGGAGAGTGATCAGACTAAGGAAAGACATGTTCATGAAATACTACATCCCTAGGTGAAATATACTCAAAGAAGAAAGGTTCAGAAGTTTGTAAGCTTAAGTTCCAGTACTATAGCCAATAAAAACAGAGGGTATAGTTCTGGACTTAAACTTGTCCCTCTAGGGTTTAGGCACAACAGTAAAGCACAGGTAACCAAAAGTCTTCAAATGATTGACGAGTGGAGAAACTACCATGTAAAATCTCAAATGGTGACTTGTTATGAAGTAAAGGAGAAGGAAATCTGTTAATCAAGTATGTGGCAGTTAATAGACAATCACCCCAATATTTAACTAGTAATTTGGATTAAAAAAGAAGGATACGCGACCATTTTAGAAAGTTCCACAAATTCTTAAAAAATGCTCTCAAAACATCAGAGAAAGTCACCAAAGATTGAAACTTGATCATTGATTCAATCGGCACCGGAGGAAAGAGGAAAATGTGATTCACATGTTGAGGTACCAACGGAAGAAAGCCCTCAGAGCAAGTCACCGAAGTCGTGGCTCTGATACCATGATAACATCTCAAAACCGAATTAATCGTGGAAACTTTCAAATAGCAAACCCTAGAAATGTCCAATACGACATGAACGAGTAGAGAGAGAAATTTTATTAATATTGTATAATGTCAAAATGAATTAATTTCATACAAAAGAATCATCTAATTATATATATACAAAATAATTGGGTCAGGTTACTTAAATAAAGAAGGATCCACGGCCATTCTACTAAGGAGGAGGCTGGTCGTGGACTAATGCCTTAGTGGGCTGCTCATTGGGCTTTTGCAATGTGTTGGGCTGAACAGCCCCAACTCCAACAACTAGAGCCATTAAAGAATATTTTTGAATTTGTCATGAAATTCACTCCATGTCCAAGATCTTTTAGATTTCTAGTTTATTTCACAGCGTATAAGAACACAATATGCAAGAATTATAAGTTGATCTTAAGTGTAAAAAATAATTATACAATTACAGGTAACTCTATATGTATAATAAACATTTAATCATAACGTGCTATATATAACAAATTAAAATTACATTGACAGTATAGAAATTCTTTACATTATCAGTATGCATTATAATAACTTAAATCTTTTTATGTTTGCTTTGTGTAATGGATGTTTCAGGCATGAATCCAGATTCATCAAGAAGATTATTAATGTTATCAGTACTAGACTAAGTCGGCCAGCCTTGTATATTTCTTCTTGCACAATTGGAATACATCGTCGTGCTAGACCCATTAATTCCTGGGTTCAACATGAATCTAATACTGACATTGGAATACTCCTGGTTTCTGGTATTGGTGGAATTGGAAAGACAACTCTTGCCAAATTTGTCTACAACTTAAACTTTGGATATTTTGAATGCAGTTGCTTTTTGGCAAACATTAGAGAAACTTCAAAACTCCCTAATGGGGTCATCATATTACAAAAACAACTTCTTTCTACCCTTCTCAAACATGATAAAGTAAAAATATCAAGTGTTGATGAAGGAATTATTAAGATAAGGAATGCTTTATGTTATAGAAAAATTCTTCTCATTCTTGATGATGTTGATGAGCCTGATTTAGTTGAAGCAATATTTGACATTAAAGATTGGTTTGGTTTTGGAAGTAAAATTATTGTGACAACTAGACACAAGAATTTATTAAGACCTCAAATAGGTCATGAGGTACATGAAGTTGAAATTTTGTACACAACTGAAGCAACTGAGCTATTTAATTGGCATGCATTTGGGGAAAACAATACAAGTGAAGGTTATTACAAAGAGTATTCAGAGGAAGTGATTGAATGGTGTAGAGGACTTCCATTAGCTATTCAAGTTATCGGTTCTTCGTTGGCTGGAAAATCGAAGGATGTGTGGAGAAGTGCAATAGAAAAGTTGAGAGATATTCCCACCAATAAAATTGTTGACAAATTGAGATTGAGTTATGAATTGTTGGATGATGATCATGATCAGAATTTGTTCCTTCATCTTTGTTGTTTCTTTGAGGGGATGAAAAAAGATTTTGTGGTTAGGATACTAGATAAATGTGACTTTTACACATTGGTGGGGATTCAGAATCTCATCGATAGAAGTTTAGTGACAATCGGATATGTAAATGAAATAACAATGCATCAATTGGTACGAGATATGGGAAGAGACATTGTTCGTCGAGAAGCACCTGTGGAGCCTGGAAAGCGTAGTAGACTCTGGCAACACACAGATTCTTACAATATCCTAAGAGGAAAAACAGTAAGAAACTAAGCATGTTCTTATTTGTATATTTTGTCACCTTATTCCTATGTGCAAATGTTGTTTTCAATAGCGGTGATGTCTGAGTCAGTTTGGTGCATCTCGACTATTCCACTGGGTGCATGCTACCTCTCACTAGCGCAATTACAGGGCTGCTCTGCCCCGAAGCTGGATTAGGTAGATGGTGAGAAATCACATGCTATTTTTTGTACGTGGAACTTATTTCTTATGTTTCTTGTTTATTCTTTTGTGATTTCTATTAGGGAACAGAGGCAGTGCAAGGGATGGTACTTGACATGCGTATGATTAAGAAAGGAAGGTACTCTAGCCCCTTAATACCAGTGACACAAAATGCAATTGCCTTTTTCACTTGGAGTACAAAAGGCAATTCTAGTTTACAGGATCTTAGAACTGATGCCTTTGAGAAAATGCACAAGCTAAGATTTCTCCAATTCAACAAAGTTCAAGTGGATGGAAGTTTCAAGAATTTCCCTAAGGGATTGAGATGGCTGTGTTGGAGTGGATTCCCAGAGGAGTGTATACCAAATGAGTTTCCAATGGGAAGTGTTGTTTCCATTGACATGCAATACAGCAGCTTGAAACAACTTTGGAAAGGATTCAAGGTATTGTCTATTCATAGTCCAGTGTTTCTATCCGGCCCAATCCGCCTATGTTTGGGCAAGTTATATTTTCATGGGCTAAATTTGACACCTTATTGAGTCGCGATTTTTGACTGACTCAATTTATTTGTCTTGATCTATTAGCTTCTCCCATTCCTGGAGATACTGGATCTAGGCCACTCCTATGAGCTCATCACCACACCGGATTTCTCGGGCCTTTCCAATCTTGAAAGGTTGATACTTGAACATTGTACCAAGTTAATCTATGTTCATGAGACCATAGGAAGCTTGCAAAAACTCGTGATTTTGAACCTTAAAGATTGTCAAAAACTAAAGAGCCTTCCTGACAGCATTTGTGAGTTAAAATCTCTTGAGACACTTAATATATCAGGCTGCTCAAATATTGAATATCTGCCAACAGAACTGGATAAATTGACTTCGCTAAAGGAGCTTTATGCTGATGGGATCTCTATGAATAGGGTGGCAATATCTACTGAATTGGGAGCCCATACATGGTATTCATCTTTGTATTCTTGGGCCTTGAAAGGAAGGGTAATATCCCCTAAAAAAATTCAAGAAATCCATTTTCCTAGGTCCTTGCATGTGTTAAACATTGCAAAATGCAATTTATGTCCAGATGCATTTAGCAATGTTGATTTAGGCATTCTGAGCCTGTTAGATTGGCTAGATTTGGGAGGAAATCCAATCTGCAATCTACCAGATAGCATCAAGAATCTTACAAGACTTAAAACTCTTAACATCGCGTACTGTACAAAGATCAAGTATCTTGACGGATTACCATCAAATATCAGTGACTTAAATGCTGATGGATGCATGTCTTTAGAGAAAGTAGCAGCTTCTTGTGCAAAAGGACATCCAGTAGAAGGTTATTTAAATTGCATCAATCTTGTTGAAGCTGAGGGTGTTTTCAAGTTAGAGCCACTGGAAAATGCAGATGCTCAAGTTCTTGCCAATATGGGAATTTCAACTTTGGAACCTATAAAAAGTAGTATTAAGGTTTCTCTGGTATTTGGTCGCGCGTACAATGCTGGAAGAGTTAGAAATGAATACCCAAGTTGTGTCCAAGATGATATAGCAAGTTTATTTTCACTTGAGCCTAAGAAGTTCCCTCCACAGGTCTGTCTCTCTCACCCCTCTTTTCACATAATTACGGTAACAAGCTTGTTGTATATGAAGATAATAATCAGACCAGTTATAAGCATGATCAGCATTACTTAGTCACCTGGTAAAAATGGTAACTAAATTACTATCACATATAACGACGGCGCATTTACAATTGTCAGTGTATATAACTTAAATCCTTAATTTACTGTCTCAGATATTGTACCACCGCGGCATTTTCTCCACTTTTTTACCTGGTGAAAGCGTACCTAATTGGTTCAGCTACAAATTCGCTGATGCAGCAGATGTATATTGCACCCTACCAAATGTTGATAGCCATGGAGTAATAAGTGGTTTGAGCATTTGCTTTGTGTACGCATGTCCTGAAGCATACACCAATGTTGGATTGTACGACGGACCAGCCATTTGGGTAAGAAATCGGACAAAAGACTTAAACTGGGCTCTTTATCCTGCTTGGTTTGGCCTTCCAGAGGATGAAATTAGTGGGATGATGTGGTTAAGTTATTGGAAAGTTGAGACTTTGTTTCAACAAGGAGATGTGATTGAGGTTATGGGGTCTCCTCAGTTTGCTGCATTTAAGGAGCTTGGTGTTAAAATCTTTTACCTCGACGAGCAAACAGAGAATATTTCTGATCATTCTAATGTGTGTAAAAGTAGCAACCCGTTTGAAGATATTCTAAAGAACCACTTTAGTGATGAAGAACGTACTTATTACATTTGCACTTGAGATTGTCAATAGTCTGTATTTGATTGATCAAAGCACTTGAACAATCCTTGTATGCCATAAGAAGCAAATTTAGAATCTAGAACTAGGTTTGTAATCTTATTACAGTATTATATAGATCTTTTTTATTCTTTAACTTTTTTAAATGGTGTGGTGGTGATTAACACGAAATGAGCAATCTGTGTTTCTCTAACACAACTGCAATCAAAGTTCCTGGAAAAAGACTCCTAACAAATGGTGCAATAAGATAGCAAATACCTGATTTCAAACGGCAATACTCGATAGCAGAACACAGAAATAGAGATTGGAACTTATGTCTTCCGCTTCATCCTTCACCTCCTCCTCCAACTCGCTTTGTAGACCAATAATAGGTCAACAGATCAGTGAACATAAATATAACTCGGACATTTATATTGAACAGGGCTAGGTAGTTTCTATGCAAAGTTAAAAGCACACTTCAACAACAACAACAACAACAACAACAACAACAACAAAAAATCCAATACAATCCCACATAATGGGGTCTAGGGTAGGTAATGTATACGCATCCTTACCCCTACCTTGTTGAGATAGAGATGTTATTTCCAATAAACCCTCGGCTCAAGAAAGCATAAGCATCACATTAATGAAGAGAAAAAACAGCATAAATAACAATCAGATAGTAATATGACTGAAATGATAGAAACAACAGGTAGTCATAGAAATCTAATACCAACTAACTCAACACACTTCATCCCTTGAAAATTTAAACTCCATTGGAGCACATCTTTTTCAGCTTAGATAGCAAACATCTAAGTTTGGAGTTGTGAGTGCCAGACTTTTTGGATTTGGAGTAGTTTCCCAACGAAACAACTGTTTTGCTATGAAGGAAAACGTAGATTATGGCGAGTTTTATATCGCCCCCCTCTAGCATTCTGGTGGTTTGCGATTGGAGATTGTAGGCCAAAACTCCTCTACGTATATGACTGATGATCAACTCCCCATTTACTATGCCAATGGGTCTTACATATGGATTCCAAGGACTATCAACGTAGGACACAGGATTAAAGTGTACTTAGACTCCAGTTGGAGTAGTCTTCCAGTTCCCATATATCTATTGTTGCCTCACCAAAGCTAGAAAATGCAAACTTGCAGAATATCACTTGACCTTCCATCTCAAATAGGTGCATATGAGCATGTATATATCGAGAAAGGTACCCGCCACATTCTTCCCCCGGATGAGATGTGATATGAAATTCTCCTTTTCAATGTCAAACACCATTATAGATGTTTTGCAAGAAACAGGACAAGCATCACAATCACAAAAATATAATCTGTCAGCCATCCAATATATAGCTTCCTTTGTCCATGTTGGAGATCTCATTGATCTAGGCGCTATATGGGGGACGACATCACAAACCTTTTCCCATCCTGTTTCTACTTCGATAACATCCAAATTATCAGATAGCAATAAGCTAAGTTTAAGTATCTTGAATTCTACGAAACTGGGTGATTTTGTATTAACATATATCCAGATGGCATAATATTCCTTGGCCACTGGATGGAAATAGAATGCCTGGATTTGACCGAATGGGAGATCAAAGGTAACTAGTTCTTGGGTGATAGGGTTTAGATATAATAGGAATAATCTTCTATAAAGAAGAGCAAACCATGGTAGGAAAAGAGAAGGTCAGGCACGTTATAAATTTGATCGGCCGATAGCATTGAACTCACTGAAATTTGTTAACTACTATTACTTCTCTTCTTCTTTCTTAGTGTCTTGTTCTGATGCTTCTCCGGGAGAAATAGGAGTTTCATCTGATAGCCATTACTCCGCCGAGTTAGCTCTTTCTGCTGGAGAATGACAGTGGAAACAGCACCAAGATTCAGATACATGTCATTGAAAAATGGGGTTGAGATTAAAGAATTCCAGTGCCTGCAGACTTGGCGGCAAGAGTAAGTCTTGTGCTGGGAGTTTACTCAGAATATCAATCAGTATATCATCCGGAATATGTTTACGGTGCTCTCTTGGTTTACGAGATAAACAAAACCAGACCATTATGCGGATAAAGGAAAGTTGAGATCAGATTCTATTAGTAAAAATTAGAGTCTCCGTGTGAGTATATTAAATGGCGATACGTGTCAATAAAGTTGAAGAAAAGTAAAGAATGACGTGTAAAGATGATATGTGAAACACCCCCGGGATTAAACATACTCGTACCGTGCCTGTTAGCCTCGGAACTAGCCCGGATCAGGTGCGGGAGAATATCTCATAATTACAAATGAGGAAGGAATCAATTAATCCCGGATTATATGGGATTTACCATCACTACACCATCAGTTACACATCAATTATTAATAAATGATTGTAACGGTCAGAACAAGGCAATCAACAGGCACGAGATTGACTCAACATGCACGGGATTGATTCATCAGTTATGGAATTAACTCATCAATTACGGAATTAACTCATGTGCGGGAGAATATCTCATAATTACAAATGAGGAAGGAATCAATTAATCCCGGATTATATGGGATTTACCATCACTACACCATCAGTTACAAATCAATTATTAATAAATGATTGTTACGGTTAGAACAAGGCAATCAACAGGTACGGGATTGACTCAACAGGCACGAGATTGACTCAACAGGCATAGGATTGACTCAACAGGCACGAGATTGATTCATCAGTTATGGAATTAACTCATCAATTACGGAATTAACTCATGTGCGGGAGAATATCTCATAATTACAAATGAGGAAGGAATCAATTAATCCCGGATTATATGGGATTTACCATCACTACACCATCAGTTACAATTCAATTATTAATAAATGATTGTAACGGTCAGAACACGGCAATCAATAGGCACGGGATTGACTCAACAGGCACTGGATTGATTCATCAGTTATAGAATTAACTCATCAATTACGGAATTAACTCATTAGTTATGGAATTCCAGCATTTACACAGCTGTTACAATCTTCCAAAAGTAATGGATGAATTGAGTAAATGCTCATAATGGACCCATAATTCAAGGAGACTAGTTACTTAGATTTAGCCCTATAAGTAGACGTACTTTTACCACCATCAGGGCAAGCCCTATATACAATTTTATATATATTGTAATTCATAACATCTTGCTCCCAAGTTAGCCATAGTTCGGCTCTTCAAGCTCTGTTCGGTTCATTATCCTATCAAGGACCATTCAATAAGAATTTTGTCTTCTCTGCTTTATTTTTTTTATATTATCTTTCATTGAATTTATTTCTCACTTCTCTATCACGTTGTATTAACAAAATTTTATATCTTTCGGATTGAATCGATTGCTTGTGGCCCCTCATATAAAATTATTGTTTTGACCTTGAAATCTATTTTTTGGGTTAAACACAGATATCTTAGGAGAAGAAAGAGAAGAGGCCGGAAACAAATACTAGTAGTGATCCAGGAATGATAAAAACGCATTCTCCTGATAAGTAGGAAAGGATATTACTGCTTTTAGAATACAAATAATAGTAGGACTTTTGCTCAATTGGTCACAAGTCACATATATATACGGCATCTACATCTGTACTCTAGACCTAGTAGTGGTGGCAAATAGGCAAGAGTGAGGTCGGATATGGCGACTTTAAAAGTTGTTTTCGGACAGATAATTGAAAAATGGAATAATTTCACATAAGTACAACCCACATAGGTACTTTTCATCCGCGTAGCCACCATTTTAAGTTTTCATCCGTATAGCCAATGAAACCCTCAGACATCATATGTATGAGTATATACAGCATATGCACTGAATGTACATAAATTCAGCGTGCATATTTTACACTAGAAAAAAACTTTCCAGCCATCATTAAATCTTTATTTCAACACAAAATTTATCATATAAAAAAAGTGTTAAACTTTCATGAAGACCTCTTATACAATAATAATGTATATACACCCTTATACACTGAAAAAAATATAATTATACATCATATACACAAATCTACGTACTTATACATATTTATACATAATTATACTTTTTTGTATAGGTGTGTATAAACACCAGTTATTCACCATATGCACTGAAAAATACCTTATGCTCATCACTACACCTCTGTTTTAACAACAATATTATCAAAAAGAACAAGAAAAAAAAGAAGAAGAACCAATCAGCTCAAGATAGGTCTAGATGAATCCCAATTTCTTAAATTTTGTCTCACTCAATCAATAATACTATTATTAGTCAATACCCATCTGGATTGAAGCACCAATTCACAATGAAAATTTCTAGATCTGAAAACTTTAACTTCGTTAGTGGCAGAATTATGATTTTTGGGACTTATATTTCGATACCAAATACTCACAGTAAAGATTCGATATTTATCAATCAAAATTACTTAAATCATTAATAACTCAAATATTTTCTTCCTCGATCCTTTCAAACGAACAACTAACTTCATATTCTTCATATTACTCTAGACTTTCATCTTTCTGCATGAGGAAAGTTTGAAAGAATTAAAAAAGGTTAAGGAAAACTAGATTTGGAAATTAGAGAGGAGAAAAGATAGGATGAAAGATAGATTTAAAAATTTATGTAGATAGAAGATGACTATGGGAGATAGATCTAAAAAATATAGAGGATATAAGATAATGGTCTGTAGAGAATAAAGAGGCACAGGGAGAGAAAGTATTTTGGGCGTGTAGGGAAAAAGAGAACTAATTTAGTGATTGAAATCTTTCCCTCAAATTCTATACAAACTGGGCTATACCGGGTAAACTCTAAAAATATGGGTCATTTTTTGTTATGGTGTGAAGTCATGTATATTTTCTTGTAATTCTTTCTTGAAAAATAGCAACGTTTATAAGGATTGAAAAGTAACCTTATTTTGCTGAAACACGAAAAATTTAAGCACAATATGCAGGATATAGAGCTTCTGCGAATAAATTTCGAGCATATTATGTTGGAACTGCAAACAGAGAAACTTCCATTATAATATGTTGGATTTTAGAACTCATGCATATAAAATTCTCGCATATTATATTGCAACTCCACATGGAAAGTTCCAGTCCATTATGTTGGAAGCTCATTTGTAAAAAAATTCGAACTTAAACATATTATGCTGGAATATTTTCGGATTTTTAAAGGTATTTTTATTCAAATTTTATCTTTACATGAAAAAATGGCTAAATTTTGATTACTTTTGAACTGTGACTATTTTTCAATTACTAGATACAAAATTTGGCTATTTTTTATTTTTTCCCCTGAAAGAGATAATGAAAAAAAATATCCCACCCGCTAATTTTACGCCCCGTAGCTAATTTGGGACATGGACGGATCCAAAAACTATTTGACTAGAATGAGAAGAAGAGAAATAGCTATTTCGACTAGCTTTTTCGGACAAGTGAAGAGAAATAGCTTTTTCGGACAAGTGAAGAGAAATAGCTATTTCGACTAGCTTTTTCTAGCAAGTGAAGCTAGCTCGTAAAAACTTCTCTATCTATAATTGTTAGCTTTTTGCAAATACATATTTGTTCATAAATTTTATTTATATTTTGACAAATTTCCAAATTCAAATCCAAAAACCATTATATAAAAGAGCCTACCATTTATTATTTTGTAACAATGCAGCTCTGTCTTCTCGATCATCTGATACTATATTATGTAGTTCATTATAAAAATGATAATTTTGTACCAAATTTATTTATATTCAGGACTATGGTTTGCGATAATATAATAAATGTTATTGATGAAGGTATTGTTGGGTATTTGCTAAAGTTTTTTGAACTTGTGAGTATAAGCCATGTTTCATGTTTTTTCTTTTTTCAAAAAAAAAAAAGAAATATGTTTTGAAAATTGATGTCCAAACACATTTTCATCTTCAAACTTCTTCACCCAAATAAGATTTTTCGAAATAAATTTGGGAATCTATGGCTAAACGCTACTTTAAATTATACTTTCTTTTTTTTTTTGGGAGGGGGGGGGGGGGTTGGAACTTAAATTATCCTCTTTCAGTCCTACGCAAAATCTAGTCTCCTGTTTACAAAATGGTGTTCAATGAAGTTTAAAGGTAAAAAAACACTTAATAAAACAAAATAACGACAAACAACACTAGCATATATGAATTGGAATTTGGAACACGAAAATGGCAGAGGAAAACTTAAAAGGATTTACAATGAATCAACAATTCAAAATAATATTTGCATAATAGAATCATTTATAAGGTAATATATTATATATGCAAAATTAAAACCTACCAGCCTTTAACTAAAGACCTAACAGACAAACTGACAGGCGGGTCAGATATGGGCTGCTTGAAAACGTGTAATGCAGAAGATAAACGCTAATTAATTTGACGCCCCCATAGCTAATTTGGAACTTGGACGGATCAAAAAATTATTTGAGTGGAATGAAAACAAAGGAAAAAACAGCTACTATTTGACTAGCTTTTTCTTTTTACCCATTCTTAAATTATTACCTTTTATTTTTGGAGTAGGAACTTAAATTATCCTCTTTCAGTCCTACGAAAAATCTAGTCTCCTGTTTGCAAAGTGTTGTTCAATGAAGTCTATAGGAAAAGAAACCCTTAATAAAACAAAATAACGACAAACAACACTAGCATATATGAATTGGATTTTGGAACACAAAAATGGCAGAGGAAAAATTGAAAGGATTTACAATGAATCGACAATTCAAAATAATATTTGCACGATCGAATCATTTATAGGGTAACTAGTTTCTCGCATTGCACGTGTATATTATTCATGTAATAAATGATATTATAAAATTATATCATATTAAGAAGATAAAACTTTGAGTAAATAATTCTACGTGAAAGAATAAAGTAAATTTTTTTATGAATGGTTAATGTGAATCATCGTATGGTAACTTGTTTGTTGAGATCGAGATAACTAGATATTATCTGAAGCTATCGAGATGAACAATCAAAATTTTAACAAGATTTTAACTATCTTTTTCAATGGATTTATTCAACTAATGTGTTGAACCCCTAAACATACTATCAAAAGTTTGTTCCTTACTTGATCGAATAAACATAAGCATGTACCTTTCTTGATCCAAAGAGACATGCAATATATTATTTTCAAATTGATCTCAAGATAATTTCCAAGATTTTATGTAAGCTTAATTCATGTATTACAACCTTGGAAACAGTCTGCACATATTTTCATGAACGATATCTAAATACCTAATCTATACCAACACACTGATATTATTTAGTAAAAGGAATATAATAGCAGAAATTTACCTCCAATAACATGTTATGTTTAATCATGTCATATAATATAATAAAAATATATTATGAGATCCTGACATAACGAAAACAGATAACATTTGTAGAAACAAGATATCATAGATTAGAAGGATAAAAAATTAAAGAGTGAACAATATTAAGAAAGTAAAACCCGTTTTTATTGGCACTTTCTTCTCAGATCATTTTGACGTTGTGCCTTTGTTCATCTTCATAGTGAAAAGTATAAACACTTTGATCTTTTTTTCTTTCTCGGATATGCAATTCTTGAGTAATGAATTTGAAGTTGCAGGATTAGGATTATACCACCACCATCCGATCCTTATTGTCCTTTGTTGCTCAGCCTCATATATTCACATTTTAATACTTATTAGATGTTCATGATAATTGACTTCTACTTCCTCCACAATAATCCAAGCATAATCAGACACTTGTTAGGCTAAGTGCACTTGGTACCATTATCATACCTTGCAGAGTGGAAATTAAAATCAGAGACTTGGACTTGCATGCAATGCCTTCTATGTCCCATATCATATAATAAACTCTTTCCTATGTCTAATATATACTCGGGGTCTGTTTTGAACCTGAGAAAAAGGTTTCAAGCGTTATCTTTTATTTTGTTTCTGGATAGCTAGAGTGAATAATTCCATTCTTCTTGACTCATGAAACCAACGTCGACTTCACCATCAAGATGGAGTTATTTAATTTCTGAATTTTCTTCTCTATTCATATTTCAGAATAATTCGATGTAATGATGGAACAAAGTCTCCAAAGAAACTTCAATTACTAATGATCTGTGGATTCCAAAACTAAATAGTGCAACTCTTTGGCAGATCAATATAATGTCTGAAATGGGGTTTTCTCTAAATTAGGCTCTAAAGCTTGTTGTATGCATATTTTTTTAATAATCAAAAGCGTTAAACCTTGGTTTCTCTTCGATTTCTCTTGTTCTCAAACTTGGATAATGACCATGTCAGAAGACAACAAAGTATGAAGAACCACTAAAAAAAATGACAAGAAAAGTATAACACCATAGAGAGATTTACTTAAGCATTCTTCCAAATGGGATGGGCAAATAAGATTAATGGAAACTGGTGCATCGAATGTTTATGACCATAACACAGGGGCATGAAGCATCGCTTGGTGTTATGTCGAGGAAGAGGCAAACCCGAAAATAAAGAAGATAAAGAACACCAAATTTTAACGTGGAAAACCCTTCAAATCGAAGGTAAAAACCACGGGATCACAAAGATCCAAAAAACTCCACTATAACAATAAGAGGGTTACAAAAGTTCTCCAAATTGGCTACACAACAAGTGCCAAACACGGAGCAACAACTAATCAATTGAAGAAAGAGTATAATCCACAAAAACGAAGCTGTTGTTCGAGGCTCGAAATAAGATACTACGAGCCTCCACATACGATCTTCACCGTTCAAATCCAAGAACACGATTTACGAACACTCAGTCAAAATTTTAGCCCGATCCAACGGTTAACGAATCAGAAAACATGATTTGAAGTTGGCTGGTCGGAATAAAAATCTGCAGCAAAACAAATATTTTTCTTCTCTCTTCTCTCTTGACGAAAGCTCTCTAAAAAACCTCTCTTATGTACTTAAGTCTTTTAAAGACTTGTATCAATGAGCATAGAATAATTCTCCAAGGTTGTCCTATTTATAGATCATGAGTGGTGCTTTCTCTTAAAGCCAAAACTCACTCAAAATAGGAATAAACCGAATCCAATTCAAATAGGAATGAAAACCAAAAGAGAATAGGATTAGGTCATTGGGCCTTTGGCTGGACAACGCGGTCATGTGCCCAACACTTGGCTGGTCGAACTGGAGGTTTGTAGCGTCTGCTCTATTTCTAAGTTATTTACTTAAATTAAATAGGTGTTTAGTTAAATAATAAAAGGACATTTTAGTAATTTGACTTTTAAGTTAAGGGCTTCCCATATTTAATATACTATGGATATAGATAGATAGATATATGCAAGTTTCTTTAATAAATATTAATTAATAACCGATAGCTACATATTATCACCCATCCAATTATACTGAAAGCTAGTGCGTTTTCATTGTTGATGTATGCATAAATTAAGAGCCCGTTTGGACATAACAATTTTTTCACTTTTTTCGAAATCTTTTTACTTTTTTTCGAAATAAATATTTGACCATAAAATTTTTAATTTTCAGTTGAATATGAATTTTGAAATTTTTTCGAAAATTTTAAAAACTCCAAAAAGTCTCACTCGTTGCTTGAGAGAAAGTGTGCAAACCTAAGAAGTTTGGTGGTCTGAATATTAAAAAGTTCATTACTCAAATAGTCACTCAACTATTTCAAATTATCTCCTAAAGTCACTTTTCTTTCGTTTGTAACAACAAAGTCACTGAACTATGCTTATTGCACTCAGAAGGTCACTCAACTAGATTTTTCAAATTTTAGATTGCCAAATACCTATTTTACCCTCTAAATTATAGTAAATATTTATCTTCTTTTTATTTTTTTGAATTTTTTAATATTATGATTTTTCCCTTTTTAATTTACATTATTGACTTACCTATAGAATAAATAAATATTATTTATTATTAAAAAATAAAAATTATTTAAGCATATATAATGCTGGAATAACAAAATAATGAGCATAGTAAAAAAATTAATTAGAATAATTTGTTAGTAATAGTAATTTTGGTGTTAACAATAAAAATTCAAAATTTTTGTTTACACAATAGAATGGAAGAAAATAAAGGTTGTAAAATATATATTCCATGCACGTAATATAAAAATAATTATTTAAATAAGGGTATTTTTATAATATACATTATATATTCTTGAAATTATGCTCAATTATATTATATATATTCCATGCACGACTTAATATAGCATATTTTATCCTATACAGATAGCCCCCCTGCTTTCCGGTGACATAACTTTGTGTCGTCATAAAGTTGGTAGAAACCTAATAATGTAATTGAGTATAATTTTAAAGAATATATAATGTATGTTATAAAAATACCTTTATTTAAATAATAATTTTTTTATTACGTGCATGGAATATATATTTTACAATCTTTATTTTCTTTCATTATGAATTGTGTAAATAAATTTTTGAATTTTTGTTGTTAACAGTAAAAAGTTTTAAAAAAAAAATAATAAAAAAAGATAAATGTTTATAATTTAGAGGGTAAAATAGGGATTTGGAAATCCAAAATTTGAAAAATCTAGTTGAGTGACCTTCTGAGTGCAATAGACATAGTTCAGTGACTTTGTTGTTACAAACGAAAGAATGGTGACTTTAGGAGATAATTTGGGATAGTTGAGTGATCATTTGAGTAATTGACTCGAATATTAAAGGTTGTAGGATCAGGAATGTAGCTTCAGTTGGAAAGCTCCTATGACAAATGAATGAGAAGAAAGATCTATTATGGGTGAGATTGGTGCATGGAGTCTACATAAAGCAAGATGGAACTATTTAGGATCACAATCCTCCAATTGACAGCAGTTGGTACTGGGGAAAATTGAATTCCCTCAAGAGTGGCATGGTGCATTGGTGCCAGAATAATAGGTATCAGCTAATACCTAATGGGAAGTACTTAGGGACCAAAAGTTATAATGGTATGTTTACAGATCTTGAGAGACTAAAAGAGGCTGACTTAATCTAGACCAAAGCAATGCAACCTAAGCACGGGTTCATTGTTTAGTTAGCCAACCAAAACAAAGTCCTCGCAAAAGATAGACTCCAACTACTCCAGATTCCAGTGGTAGATAACACATGTTGTCTGTGTGATGAAGGAAAGATGGAAAATCCACGACACCTATTTGCAGAGTGTGCATGGATAACTCAAGTTAAGCATGGGCTCAGTGCTTAGTCTGGGATATATATAGCAAAAAAATGAGTCACACAGTAGTTGTAGTGGATGAAGACTAGGAGATGCATGGGGGAAGATGAAGAGAGAAGTTGTAGCACCCATATGGGGGAAATGATATATCACACATGACAAGCACAAAATTGGAGGATCTTTAGAAACACCAATGTGAATACACAATTTGCAATTGCACAGATACAAAAAGTAGTCAAAATTATATTAGAGATTATACAAACATCAAAGTATCACGACCCAAATCTCTCTCCATAAGATGTTGTGATGGCACCTAGTCTCTACGACTAAGTAAGTCTAACAATTGCGGAATAATTGAAATAAAAACATAATTAACAACTAAACTTCAACAGATAACTATATAACTAAAAAATGTTGCTTGATAGGTACAAGCAAACCAACAACTAGAATATAACAATGTTCCCAAAATCAGGTGGTAATAAGTCACAAGCTTCTAAGGGAAATACTAAGTGTCTCTAGACATCATATTCTAAGGAAATTACTGAAAGAAAACAACATAGGAGGGAATAGAGGGGGGCTCCGAGGTCTGCGGACGCCGACAAATATACTTGAAGTCTCCTCGAACTCACTACTCAATAATATCGGGGCTGGTAGGAGGTACATGGGTATGCACACAAACATGTGCAGAGGAGTAGCATGAGTACACCACAATAGTACCTAATAAGTGCTAAGCCTAAACTCGGTAGAGTAGTGATGAGGTCAGGTTAGGGCCCTACTAGTATATAATAAATAAGGCAGAATATATAGCGATATAATGAAAGATTGTGATTTTAATAATGAGAAAATACAGGAAGATAACAACACATCACATAGGGATAAACAACAGGGACGCTCCCGAGATACCGTCTCGTAGTCCCAAAAGTAAATGCTTAACAGGGAATCTCCCGAGGTACCACCTCGTAGTCCCACAAGTAAATATGCAATGAGGATCTCCCGAGGTACTGCCTCGTAGTCCCACAAGTAAATATGCAATGGGGATCTCCCGAGGTATCACCTCGTAGTCACAAAAGTAAATATGCGACAGGGGCTCTCCTGAGGTACTGCCTCATAGTCCCAAAAGTAAACACACAGCTCGAAATTGATAAAAACAACAATTTATGGCAAGAAATCTTATAGTTTAAGACTAAATACAAGTCAAGGAAGAGCAGGAAATCAACTAAGCAAGTTGCACATATTTCAAATAAGCAATTAAGACACATAGACATGCGATATTAGGCAACACAAGATAACTACACATGGTGGTATAACTAATTTAAGATGTAATAGGTTACTAATTAGTAAAAATTAGATTTTACAACAATTAGCCCATTTACGCACTTGTCACCTTATGTATACAACACTCACATATCACGAAATTATCACAATAGTACCAAATCCTAAGGAGATTTCCTTACATAAGGTTAGGCAAACCACTTACCTCGAACCAAGCTCAATCAATCAATAAGAATGCCCTTTTCCTCGATTTTCCAACTCCGAATGGCACAAATCTAGCCAACAGCAATTACATACTATAAATATAACTATAAGAAACTAATCTAATTAATAAATTCAAGACTTTAGCAAGAAATTAGAAATTTGCTCCAAAAGGTTGACCTGGACGAACATCTCGGAATCGGGTGAAAGTCATAAAATACAAACATCCATTCAACCACGAGTCCAACCATACCAAAATTAATCAAATCTGGTAATAACTCGACCTTCAAATCCCCAAATTATAGTTTATGAAGTTTCTACAATTTTTCCTAAATTTTCATCTCAAAGTACTAATTAAATGATGAAACCAATGATATATTCATGTAGATTAACCAAATCTGAGTTAGAATCACTTACCCCGATGAATTTCTTAAAAAGCCCACGAAAAATCGCCACAAACCAAGCTCCCAAAGTCCAAATGTGAAATAATATCCTAACCCTTATTTATATAGTACGCAATCTGACCTCCCATTGTGCTAACTGCATATTTTTTTGTACGACCGCATGATCAGGTCCAACCCTATACCACTACAAAGTGGCAAGAGCATTCGATGCAGCTTTTACCCGAGAAGGTCGGGATCGAATCCACAGGGAGCTAATACAACGTTTGGAGTTGGATTCCTATCTAATCTAGCAGTATGTAGTGCTCTTGATTACACTTCTAATCATTTTTGTTGTTTGTTACTTCTAATTTTATACTAATGATGTGCGAAATTAAGCTAAGTATATATGTTTGTAAGGTTTTCTAAATGGGTAAAGAGGCATTAGGGAAGTAACTTATTCCTAGGTGAGTATCTAACGAGATCTAGAACTTAGGGCAATAATGTTATAGTTGGGATCGTGATATAGCCAATGCACGAAACTACTCACTCTACACCTCTCAGTAATAAGAGTGACCTTGCCCTAATTGGCTTTCTCAAGCCCAATTGGGTGTTCAATTTGTGCAAGTAATGTTGTCTCAAGTCGGGTATTACTATCTCTAGGTTTAACCCTTTAATTAGGGCTATCAATCTCTTGAATACACTCCAATTCCTTGTTGGCCTGAAATTCTTAGACTTAGTCTCTCTTTCTCAAGAAGAGCCTAAGTCAAAAAGGCACAAATTAGTGTTTGCAACCACTAATTCAACGTAAAAAGCATAAATCAGACCAAATAACAATCACCTATAAACGTCTAAGACCTAAAATAAAAGACCCATTAAATACCCATACTAGGTTGAGCCACAACCCTAGCTAATGGGTTTAACTACTCATAATTGAAGAAGAAATCATAGATTGAGAAGAAGAATAATCCATAAATTGTAATTACAAGACTAAGATTAATTGCTAAGTAAGCTACAAAATTACTTAAAATAGATAAATACAGCGTTTCACGTGCTCAGCTAACGTAAGTTGACCTAAAAATCTAAAAAGAAAGTATTTATACATAGTTAAATTTTTCGAACAAAAATACCCTTGACTGAAGTACCGCTGACAGTGGAAAATGGACCGCTGCAGCGGTGAGGCTACTGCGACCGTGTAAAATCCATTGCGGACCGCGGTCTTCAATATTTGGCTCAACTGCAGGTTCTCTGAACTCCTTCTTCGCGGACCGCGGTAAACTGACTGCTCTCGCGGTGGAGGCACCGTTGCCGCATAAAATCACTGCAGACCGCGGTAGCTTGAATTCCAAAAATGATAACTCTCTGAATCCTTGCCACCGCGGACCGCGATAAAAGGAATGCGGTCATGGTGGGTCTTCTGCGTCCGCAATGGATTTTCTGCTGTAGCTATTTTGACTTGGTTTTGTACCTGTGCAGGTTTCACTCCTTTTTTGAGTTGGTTATGACATCCTTATCCCTTTTTTACCAAACACTGCAAACAAGCACAATAAGTTAGCTTTTGGGGAATACTTGTACACATTTTAGTCCAAAACTCAAGCCAAAAGGAGCATAAATCAGACTAGAATCCCTTGTTATCAACTCCCTCAAACTTAAGCTTTTGCTTGTCCTCAAGCAAATAAAGTAATTCCAACCTCCTTAAGATAAAAGAAAGGAAAATTTCAGTTGTTTTAAAGTAACCTCATCAAGAATCAATTGGGACTAATAATTACCCTCAACTCAAATGCATTATCAACAATACACAACCTTTTAGCACCATGGCTATAGTGCGACACAAAAGCATCAAGAGCTGACTCAACTCATCAAGGAAACTCTTTCTGTTACATTGATTGTTGTGGAACCCAAACTCATACTCCTCAACTCTCCATAAGCAAACCTCACTTTCATATTGTAGCACTCATAATTAGGATTGTAGAAAACACACTCATCTCTCTCAAAGGAAAGTCACAAGTCCAACTCTAAGTGCCATAAGTTTGCCCCTTATGTGAGTCACCACTAATGTAAGCTCACTCAACTCAAGATTATATAAGTCTTTTGTGGGAATGTAATGAAGGCTTTTGGTTCAGGGTAGGATATATTGGTCTAAGAAGGTTTCATCTTCCCTTAAGCACTTCATTTGCTTCATTTTGGCACACATTTTCTTGACTTTTTGAGCCATTTACTTCTTCTTTAGGGGCTAGAGAGACACACTGTCACTCTTTCTTGTTCATTTCAATTCTTTTTCTTCTTTCAAATATTTCCATGCCTTTCATCTTTTGCTTTCGTTGAATCCCTTCATTTCTTCTACATTGTTCAAATATCACTTTTGCATTCCTCGTCTCTCCCCCCAAACTTATGCTTTTTCCTTGTGCTAAGGAAAGATAGGGTACCAAGAGAGGATCATTTTAAAATGGATAAAGGTTTGTATCATGGTTATTGAAAGAATAAGGTCTAAGGCTCAACGGGGTTGACTAGGGATATCATCATTGGTAGGCTATGGATGTTTTCAAGTTTCAATTGGGATCAAGGAGAGCCTATAATCACTTCTCAAGCCGAGCTACACTTAGGATTTCTCCTAGACAAACATTCAGGGCAAGTTCTAGACTCATTGGCACGGGACTTAGACTTGAAAATCAATACCTCACCACACAAACTATAGGATTTCTAAATAAACGGAGTCGGGGGCCCACAACAACCTTAGCTAAGATTTGAGCAACACAAATGGTTCCGAGAAATCACTCGATGATTGTTTAGCCGACACAAGAGTCTCAAGGTCACAACTATCACCATCATATACATAATAATTTGTTTTTAACCATAAGGTCAAAAGTAAATGTGTTAGGCCCAAGTGAAGCTTTACCAGAGGAACCATTACTTACTAACTACTATTTACACAAAAAGAAAAAGAAAAACAGACTCAAACCATTAAGAAGGTTGTCATGCCATCCATCATCGGGAAGAGCCACCTGGTTCACACAAACTCCACCTTTGGAAAGAACCATGACATTAAGAAAACCAAAGGCTTATTCATCATTGAAACTTGAAAAATAAGAAGCTACGAATCGAAAAAAGAAGCCATTTAATGAAATAAGAAGCTATACTATTAAGGAAAGTGCAAAAGAAGCTATGAAGTAAAATGCGGAAAGTAAACTGAATATGTACAAAAGGGGGGGGGTTTAAATGAATATACATAACAAGGAATGAATATATATATATATATATATATATATATGAGAGTTATTTTATATACAGACCAAACAAGAACAAGAACGAAAAGTAAAATAAAAGGTAAAGTTATATACATACCAAAAGTGAAAAATAAGCATAAAGAAAGAAAATAGTGTCATAATTATAGTCCAACTATCAAATCAAACTACCAAATCAAAAATCAAAGTAGGGTCTCCCCCTTAAATGAAAGTTGGCATTGTCCTCAATGCTAACTAACCAAAAATTAAGCTCAAAAATAAAGATAGAGAGTGAAGAAAACTCCCTATGAATCCTCCATCTGCATGGGGTCCTATGGTAGCACGGGATCCTGTGGCTGGGCATCTGGATCAGCTGTCTCGGGGGCCTGTGGCTGGCTAGAAGCAGCACCCTCCGGCTCTGCCAACTCAATCTCAACATCATCCACTTGGGGGATCATCCTTCTCCTCTTTGGAGCTCTCTAAAGCTCCTAATCCGGAACCTGCTCTGTCTGAGCTGCTGGAGGCTGATCATGTAATAGCATCTCCAATGGCAAATGGTCAGCTGCCTTCATCTTCTCCACTTCTCCCCTCAATTCCTTAACCGACTCCTTCGAGGCTTGCATCTTCTTCAGCTTCTTTGTGTATTTGCTAAGCTCCTTAAGTGTTTTTCCTTGATCAGCAAGAGCATCCATTATCAGCTTTTGGTTATCAAGTAGCTTCTTCTGGTTATCTAGAAGCTCCTTGAGAGTCTCCTATACCAAAGCTGGCACCTGTGGCTATGGGGGCACTAACTGAGCTACCACTAAACTAGAGAGTACATACAACTTAAAAGTTGTTGTATGCATCCGATTGTTGATACTGGAGAGTGTTTGGCTCAATCTGTGGGCAGTCAATGGGTATGCTGAGGAGGATAGAATATCTGGATAGGTGAAAGTAGATGGTCCGGAGGCAGGCTCTGGTATGGCAGTGGGAGGCTGAGAAGAAGTGACTACTATTACTGGCTCTTCAGACTGGCCGATAGAAGTAGTGGCTTTGCCCTTGGATTATTTGGCTTTGGGGTTATCCTCAGACTTGAGGCTGTACCATGAAAAGGGCATCTTGGGTTTCACATTCACGTCAAAGTTTCTTTTCTCCACCTCCTAGTCTTCCAAATATATTGTAAGGAAGTTCGGGAAGGGGTATGATCTGTCACCCTCATTGACCACCCTAGTGATCACCCTAGACATGACATTCCTGACATTGATCGGGAACCCCGCCATAATAGCCGCCATTAATATTGCCCGGGAGACCGGCATAGAGTTTTCATGGGTAGTGGGGTCTAGCCTGCTGCATACAAAAGTTTCCCACCCCTTCGCCTCAAAGCTTAGGGTTTTCCTCAAGATAGCAACCCATGTTGTCAACCATGCTGGGGTGGTTCCCGGGAGAGCCAGATATGATGCCAACCATGGACGGGTTGCCTCATCAAGTGCCAACTTCTCCAAGTATAATGCTTCATCTTCCTCATTAAAGCCCAGGTATTCATTTATTGTCTTCCTATCAAACTTTACTTTCAAGGTCCGCACTTTAGTCACTGTGGTATCTTTCTTGATGTAGGAAGCATTGGCGTAAAACTCTTTGACTAAGTGCTCGTTTGCCTCTGACACGCTGCTGTTGAAGTAATTCCACCCCACTCGTTCATTGAATTGTTTTTTCACAATGGGGTTGCGTGGCAGGAGATCCTTCTCAATGAACTGGCGCTCATGAATAAGCGACCTTAGAGGCCACCATTCTCGGAACTTGTGATAATCCAGCTCACTAACGAATCGCTTTTGCCATACTTCAGGGTTTCTAGTTCTTTTCACATCCCTAGATTGCGGCATACCCTCTCCATCTTCATCCGGTACCCCAACATCTACATCATGTCTAGGTAACGAAGGTGTAGGTGAGGTTGAAGCTGAACTATCACTGCTCTCTGTTGAGCCATCAAACGACTCAAAAGAAACATGAACTGAAGAACGAGTAGTAGGAGAGGTCGGAGGTGTAGGTACATCTCTCAATCTATGTCTCTCCAGGAAGTCGGTTACATACTCTGGCGCAGAATCAGACTTTGAAGCCTCTCGGGAGGGCAGGTACTCACTTCCCTCAGAATGGGAAGCAGCTCTATCTGCAGCTCTGATGATTTTTTGGGTTTTCCCAATTGCTTTCTGAACTGCTGGGGTCAATTTAATCATGCCTCGTCCCCTACTCCGGGAGGACTCTGCTCTACCCTTTTGCTTGTCACCACCTCCTCTAGATTTAACCATTGTCTACAAGTATTAATCAGTTGAAACTTGTTAGTGCAAAGACAAGAAGAAGCAGCGCAGGAAAGCAGTTGACAGTGCAAGACAAAACAATAGACTGCGGACTGCGAAAAATGCACCGCGACCACGAAGAGGTGGGATTTAGACTACCCACTCTCCGATTCATTAGCACCGCAGACCGCAAAAAATGGAGCCCGGCCATGGTAAGTGCATTGCGGACCGCGAAAATCAACTGCGGCCGCAATCCCTCAAATGTACCTCTCTGAACTTTATCATCGCGGACCGTGGAAAAACTATCGCGGTTGCTGAGAGGCACCGTTGTCAGCGGAAAATGCCACTGCTGACCGTGATTATCAAGACTTAAAAATCTCACAAAAGATAGATGACCACAGACCGCGAAGGTCAAATTTGGATTCAGCACCTAGGGTTTAAATTTTTCATGCATTTTAGCATTAAACAACACATTATCAATCCGCTACATAGTTAATAACCATTTCTGACTAATTAAAATCTAATCTAATTAGCAATATGGAACCCTAAGTCAAAATTGAAAGAAAAAAGAAGAAAGAAGTAATAACTATCGATTTAAAAGAAAATAAGAACAAAATTAAAGACTAAGGGTTGATTAGAATTACCAGATGTGAAATGTGAAACAAATTCAACTCAGTTCTTGTGTTTGTGCAAGCTAGGGCGTGAGTGAACAGTAGTTTATGTTGATTGAGAGTGCAAAGGGCAAAAAGTGTAAAAGAGGGCCCTGAGGTTCTATTTATAGACAAGCCCTGGGACCCACTTATTCTTACCTACCGTGGCCGTGGTAAATGCACCGCGGACCGCGGTTGTGAACCTCAAAAGGGCTATTGCTTTGAGACCACCGCGGACCGCAAAAAATGCTTCACAACAGCGGTAAGCCACCACTGACCACGAAAAATGCACCACATCAGTGGTTGAAACTTCAGAGAACCTCGATTTTGGACATTTTAGCACTGTTGACCGCGAACAATTTCCGCCTCCATGATAAGGCCATCACGACCGCGAAAAATCGAGAGCAGCAGTGGTCCAAACTTCAAAGAGTGCCAAATTTTTTCAGATTAGTCCTGCACTACATCAAACATCCCTATACACATCTCACAACCAGTTAGTTCAAAAGCAAATCCTACACTAAGAAGAAAATCAAAGAAAAACAAAAAGAAAAACACATGGGTTGCCTCCCAAGAAGCGCCTAATTTAATGCCGCGGCACGACGTAGGTTACCATCAATCACTTGAGATAGATCATTGCCACCATGTGGCATTCATCAAACTTGCCAAGATAGTGCTTGACTCTGTGCCCATTAACTCTAAAGATCTCATCATTTTTGTTTTTCAAATCAAGAGCACCAAACAGAGTCACAAGCACCACCTCAAAAGGTTCACTCCATTTTGATTTAAGCTTACCCGGAAATAATTGTAACCGGGAATTGAACAAGAGAAACAAATCACCCACTTTGAACTCCTTACCACGAGCATACTTGTCATGAAGGTACTTCATCTTGTCCTTATACAAGGACAAACTGGAGTAGGCATGAAACCGGAACTCATCAAGCTCATTAAGCTGCTCTACCCGAAGATTTGTTGCCACATCCCATTCAATATTTAACTTCCTCAAAACCCACATGGCCTTGTACTCTAACTCGACCAGTAGATGGCAAGCTTTCCCAAACACCAACCGGTATGGAGACATACCAATCGGAGTCTTGTAAGCAGTCATATAAGCCCAAAGAGCATCATCCAATTTCTTTGACCAATCGGTCCTATTTGCATTGACCTTCTTTGACAATATACTCTTGATCTCCCGGTTGGAGACTTCAGCTTGCCCACTAGCCTGAGGATGGTAAGAGGTGGAAACTTTGTGATTGACACCATACTTTGCAAGCAAAATGTCAAATGTCTTATTGCAAAAATGAGACCCTCAATCACTAATGATTGCTGTAGGAGTGCCTAACCGAGTAAAGATACTCTTCTTGAGAAAGGCTACAACACTCTGGGCCTCGTTGTTGGGTAAATCCACGACCTCAACCCACTTTGAAACATAATCAATGGCCAAAAGAATATACATGTTGCCACAAGAGCTTACAAACGGACCCATGAAATCAATTCCCCACACATCAAATATGTCAATCTCGAGAATAGTAGTGATAGGTATCTCATCCTTCTTTGAAATTCCACCCGCTCTTTGACATTCATCACATTTCTTCACCAAGTCACTTGTATCCTTGTACAATGTGGGCCAATAAAAACGACAACTTAACACCTTTGAAGCTATCCTCGCCCCACCATGATGACCATCGTAGGGAGAGGAATGACAAACATCTAGAATACTCAATTGCTCCTCCTCCGAAACACATCTCTGGATCACACCATCATTACAGATTTTGAACAAGTACGGCCCATCCCAGTAGTAGTCCAAGCTACCCCATCTAATCTTCTTCCTTTGGTTAGAAGAGAGCTCATACGGAACAACACCGGTTACAAGGAAATTGGCAATATCCGCAAACCAAGGCATACTATTCACAAACACATAAAGGAGTTGCTCATCAGAAAATGAATAATTAATCTCGAGACCATCACGGGCCTCGCCTCCTCCTCCAAACAGGACAAGTGGTCAACCACTTGATTTTCGCACCCTTTCCGGTCCACAATCTCCAAATCAAAATCTTGAAGCAATAAGACCCATCTCATCAACCGAGCTTTAAAATCCTTCTTCGTCATCAAGTTGCGGAGTGTGGCATGGTCGGTATGAACTATCATCTTGGCACCCATGAGATAAGGCCTAAACTTCTCCATTGCGAACACAATAGCCAGCAATTCTTTTTCCGTCACTGTGTAATTCACTTGAGCATCATTCATTTTTTTTCTTGCATAATACACCGGGTGAAATATTTTATTCACTCTTTGACCCAAAACTGCTCCTACCACAACATCGCTTACATCACCCATGAGCTCAAAGGGTAAGATCCAATTGGGTGCGGTAATAATGGGAATAATTGTCAATTTATACTTGAGGAGTTTAAAAGCTTTCATATATTCTTCATTGAACACGAACTTGGCATCTTTTTCCAATAACTTGCACAAGGGATTCACTACCTTAGAAAAGTCTTTAATAAATCTTCGGTAGAACCCCACATACCCAGAAAACTTCTAACCCCCTTGACTGAAGTAGGAGGAGGAAGCTTTGAGATCACTTCAATTTTACCCTTTTCCACCTCTATGCCTTGCTTTGAGATCTTACGGCCGAGGACAATGCCTTCATCGACCATAAAGTGGCATTTTTTCCAGTTAAGCACAAGATTGGTCTCTTCGCACCGGGACAACACCTTTTCCAGATTCTTCAAACATTCATCAAACGAGTCACCCACAACACTGAAGTCTTCCATGGACACCTCCAAAATGTCCTCCACCATGTTGGTAAATATGGTCATCATACACCGCTGGAATGTAGCCGGTGCATTACACAACCCAAATGGCATCGTAGAAAAGGCAAAGTACCATACGGACACGTGAAGGTGGTTTTCTCCTGATCTTCCGAAGCAATCAAAATTTGGTTGTCCCCAGAGTACCCATCCAAGAAATAGTAGAAGGCATGCCCAGCAAGTCTATCTAGCATCTAGTCAAAAAAAGGCAATGGAAAGTGATCCTTGCGGGTCACTTTATTCAACTTGTGGTAGTCCATGTACACCCTCCATCCAGTGGCAGTCCTAGTGGGAATCAACTCACTTTGTGCATTGGTAACCACGGTCATACCACCCTTCTGCAGCACACATTGCAATGGTGAAGTCCAAGAACTATCCGAGATGGGGTACACAACCCCTGCATCCAACCACTTTATCACCTACTTTTTCACAACTTCTTGCATAGCCTCATTTAACCTCCTCTGATGTTCCACGGAGGGCTTGGCATCTTCCTCAATAATAATCTTGTGTATGCAAAAGGCGGGGCTTACCCCCAGGATATCAGCTAAAGTCCATCCAATTGCCTTCTTCCATTTTTGGAGCACCGCCAATGTGGCATCTACCTACATGTTAGTAAGACAAGAGGAAGAATAGCTGGAAAAGTTGAACTAGGGCCTAAGAATTCATACCTGAGGTGTGGAGGCAACAACTTCAACTCCAACACTCGATTAAGGGCTTTGTTGTTGGAGTCTTTCTATTCTCAAGATCCAAAGAGAGCTTATGAGGCTCATAAGAGTAAGAGCTCATTCCATGTAAAGCATTGACACACTCCACCCGCCCTTCAGCCTCATTTACAATACCGCTTCTAGAGGGTCCTCCACATTGATCACTGCACTAGTATCATCAAAGAGCACACTTTAGTACTGTTGGGCTGCTTCATTGACTTGCACATATGAAAGATCACTTTTTCATCACCCACCTAGAAGGTGAGTTCCCCTACTTCCACATCAACTAAGGCCTTTCTAGTTGCAAGGAAAAGTCTTCCCAATACGATCGGAACCTCATAATCAACCTCACAGTCCAAGATCACAAAATCAGCGGGCAAAATGAACTTGTCCACCCGAACAAAAACATCATCTACAATACCAAGTAGCCTCTTCATAGTTCTATCTTCCATTTGCAACCGCCCTCGGTTGCCCAATACCCAAAGTTTTGAACGCGGAGTAAGGCATCAAATTGATACTTGCACCCAAATCGCACAATACCTTTGCAAAATTCGCGCTCCCAATGGTACACGGGATGGTGAAAGTGCCGGGATCTTCAAGCTTTGGATCCATCAAGTGCACAATTTCACTTACTTGGTGAGTCATTTTGATGGTCTCACAATCCATGGATCTCTTTTTAGTCACCAAGTCTTTCAATGAACTTGGCGTAACCCGACATTTGTTCAAGAGCTTCCACCAAAGGAACATTGATTGATAAGCTCTTCATCATGTCAATAAATTTCTAAATTGGTTCTCATTCTTTTGTTTTGCAAGACTTTGAGGGTAAGGTGGAAGAGGCCTTGGCAAGGGAGCCTTATCCTTGGGCACTACCATTTCCGGTATGTCAATTACGTGTTCCCTAGATGGGTTCACGCCATCTTGGGCCTCCACCTCATCATCATGAATATCAATCCTCACTTCCGCATTCACATTCTCTTCTTTCACTTGCTCATCAACTGAAAGAACATCATCATCTTGAACTTGAATCTCATCACTCACAATTTCCTTTTGCTTAGAGGTATTCACATCACCACCTCGACCACTTCTAGTAATCACCGACATTGCATGCTCGGTATTGTTCCTACCCTTCGAGTTTACTACCGTATCACTAGGTAGAGCCCCCTTAGGGCGAGTATTCAAAGAGTATGAAATCTGGCCAAGTTGAACCTCCAAATTCCGGATTGAAGTATTGTGGGATGCCAACTGGGCATCAGAGCCATCGTTCTTCTTCATCATTTGTTCAAACATCATCTCGATCCTTCCCATCTCATTGTTTGACGAGCTAGGACCTTGGGACGAAAATGGAGGTGGGTTGTTTGGTTGTTGATACATCGGAGGCCTGTGAAAGTCTTGCCCCCGATTCCCTTGATTGTCATTGTTCCAGCCCCCTTGGTTGTTGTTTCCTCCCCAATTGTTGTTGTTGCCACTCCAGTTACCCTGATTATTCTGGTTGCCCTAGTTTTGATTGTTGTTCCCCCAATTGCTATTGCCTTATTGGTTTTGATTCCCCCAATTTCCTTGGGATCTCCATTGTTGTTGTTGGTTAGGAGCATTGCCCCTTTGTCCTTGGTAATTGTTCGCATATTGTGCTTCTTCATTTTGCTCATCATGGCCCTCATCTTGATTGAAACCACCACTACCTTGGTCATATTGATCCAGACTATCTTGACCTTGTTGACCTCTTTGTCGCCTCTTGTTGACCAACATGTTGACACCTTCCATAATATTTACTTGTCTAGGAGCTTGAACCTGTTGCAATTGAGATTTTGCTAACTGGTTTATTGTGGTAGTTAACTCTGCTATTGCCTGGCCATGATTATGAAGCTTTTTGTGCAAGTAGATGACAGTGGGGTCACCCTGTGGCACATTGGCTCGACTTTGCCAAGCTGAGGAAGTATCTGCCATCTCATCAAATATCTCACACGCTTGATCATAAGGTGTGTTCATAAAATTTCCCCCTGCTAGCTGGTTCACTACACACTGATTGGTCGTGTTAATGCCATAGTAGAATGTCTGTTGAATTATTGCTTCGGTCATGTCATTGTTCAGACATTCTTTCACCATTGTCAGATATCTCTCTCGGATCTCATGAAGTGGTTCTTTAGGTTCCTGTTTGAAGGCCAAAATCTCATCTCTCAAAGTTGCCATATGCCCCGGCGAGAAAAACTTTGATTTAAATTTGTCCGCCAACTCATCCCAAGTAGTGATGGAATGGTTGGGAAGCCTTTCAAACTTTTGTGTTTGTTTATTCTGTTTACTTTGTTTAAATGTAGCTTTATTGATTTTTCAATTTTTGTCGATTGATTCTGTCTTTCTTCATCAGACCTTTTATTTGGTCCAATTGTATCATTGCTTCTGTTTGATGTCGATTGTTATATGTTATAATTTGTGTAATCGATTGAATAAGTGTCGTCGATTAGTCTGGTATGCTTGAATGTTAGTTTAGAATGATAATAGTCTAATTCGTGGTTCATTCTCGTCTGTTTCCCTCCTGCTTCGTTTGTGTTCTAAAGTTTGTATTAAAATGAGCTCGTTGTTATATTTGAACTTAGAACTGAGCCTGTTGGTATATTCAGTTCATTGAACTGAGTTTATTGGTCAATTGTTATCTTGAATCATTGTTCTTATGTTGATGCCATTTGATCTGATTTAAATTCTAGTTTGAATGGTCATTTGAATTCAAATTGAATTGGTTATAGCTGAAAGATGTAGTATAGATTAAAGGGTTTAAGGCAGGACATTAAATCACAGGAGTTTTCAGGGGTATTTTGGGGTTTTAAAAGGCTTGAAATGTTTAGTGTTAGTGGTTTGACCATAAGGGTACTTAATTGACCATTAAACTAATACTTTGTCTAGTAGTAGTGGCTTGGGAAACATAATAGCATGGGGGATTAATTGAATATTATAAGTTGCTCATGCCTTTGGACACAAGACACTTGATAATGGGCTGTAAGGGAATATCATGGGCAGAAAATCTGATAAGGTAGAGGGGGAAGGCCTGTTTTGGGGGGGTTATAAATGGGGAGTTTTACACAGTTTAGGAGAGGTTTTTAGGACAGAGTATAGGGGGCTGGTTTTGGGGAGCAGAAAAATTAGTTCTCTTTGGATTTTTTTTTCGAGTCTGGGCTTGGATCTCTCTGGGTCTGGTCTGGTTTTTCTTGTAGGAAGACTTTAGAAGAGAAAGTAATCTGAAAAGGGAGAGAAAGGAGTTCAAAGTTTAAATAGGTTTTAAGATGGTTTAAGATGAGTTTGGGTGTAGTGTTGCAGTAGTGTATTTTTTTGATTTCCTTTTTGAGGTCGTTTGAATTGTTGAAGTTTGAGTGTTCTGGTTTTTAACTGGTTTCAAATCCATTTGGGTCTGCTGCATATGCCACTAGCTGTTGGTACCTGATGTTTGGTATTTGCAGTGGATGTTTGCTGTTCTACTGTATTGTATCACTACTACTGTTGTTGATCCTCATCTTCCTCTTCTTGTACTGTCAATATCAGGTACACTTCGAGGCTTTGATGTATCATCTCATATCGGATGTGAAATAGAAATGAAGCAAGTTCCCTATTGCGGAATTATAGTGAAAAACTTCTGTTACATATATGGATAATTTGCTTATGATGCGTGTAAATGTCCACTGTAGTTAAGTATGCTGAACTCCCATGGACTGTTTGTTTTAACCTGTGGACTGTGTTGGACTGTTATAATAGATTCTAGAATTTAAAACATCAATGTGATTTAGTTAAACCAATTAGATGTGTATTCCTGGAAGCATAAGAGTTCTATAGAAATCTGATTTAACTTGTGTTGATTAATGGAATATCAGTTTGCTTTCATATATATTCCACTAAATTGGTTTTCTAGGATATAGTTGATTCTAAAATCAGCATGACGGCCACTTTAAGTTTGATGGCCCGGAATTCATTGTTGTAGTATAAGTGTTGATAATTCTGGATTAATAGTTCATAGCAGTAGTTAATCGAATTGAACATGCCTTAGTTAAACTGTTTAGTCCAAATAATTGAATCTACTCGTGGATATTAGTAGAATCAAATAATTGAGTTGTTTAGTCCAAAACTCGATCCCTCATTAGGAATCACCATTAGTTAAACAGGTGGAGTAAGCTGAATTTTAATATGAGATTCAAATGATAAATTGTTCCTTAGTTTGAGTAGATAAACGTGATTCTCCCTTCTCATAATTTGTTGAGTGCACGTTAAATAACTTGAAGTTGTTCCAGTGATTCTGCGTTCAACTAGAATTGACGCTGAGGTCAGTGGTCCATTTTGGACATTCTGGGCTTCGGTACTGTCACAAACGGCCCAGGTCTAGCTCCGACTGCAAGTTCATTTGGACCTGGGCCCAGATCTATAATTGGTTTGCTTTTTGTACACACTTAGATAAGGGTCTATTTATATGGATTGCATTCAGAACCTAAAACAAGTAAGATTTGATTTCGTATGAGTTCAATAGACCCAGGTCTTCTAATTCTTAAATAATGCAAAATTAATTAGGATCTTCTTCTTTATTTTAGAGGCAAATAAAAATAGAAAATTATAGATTGCTTTAGGATTGGGCCTTTAAATAAAAATGATGAGACGAGCCTCACCGAGTAAAAATGCCAGTTGCGGGGCCCTCAGTGAATGGTTAAAATAAAACATTTAGAATTCGGGACGGGCTATTTAGCGAATTCGACGGCCCTCCCCAAAATAATAACGCGTTAGTCTCTTTAGGCGCTTATTTTAATAACATTACCTCCCTAAACTTGGGTGCACATTTATGTGACCCAAATCCAAATCTCAACGAAAGTCGAAATGTGTCGCTAATCACGGGTACATTGATTGTGACGTGGTTTGAGATGCATTTCCATGACGTTGCAATTCTTTCTTTCTTTTTATAATGAGTGAGACGAGCCTCGACAAACAAAATACATAATCTGCGGGCCCTCTATAAGTGTTTGTAGAATTCCTTAGACTTCGGGATGGGCTATTTAGCAAAAGTTCACGGCCTTCCCCAAAATGATAATACGCTAGTCGCTTTAGGCGCGCCTTTAATAATTTACTTTCTTAAACTTG
The DNA here is from genome assembly GCF_000393655.2 of Nicotiana sylvestris. NCBI lineage: Eukaryota > Viridiplantae > Streptophyta > Magnoliopsida > Solanales > Solanaceae > Nicotiana > Nicotiana sylvestris. The sequence continues at coordinate 124,769,564 of NC_091057.1, read as the reverse complement.
GGTGCACATTTATGTGACCCAAATCCAAATCTCAACGGAGTCGAAATGTGTCGATAACCACGGGTACATTGATGTGACGTGGTTCGAGATACGTTTTCGCAACGTTGCAATTCTCTGTTAAAATAATAATGATAATAATAAAAGCGGCTAAAAGTTAAAATTTGCACATAGGTTCGTAATTGTATAAAAATCAAATAATTAAGCTGAATATGACAGTTGTGCGACCGTTCTAGAATCATGGAACTCGGGAATGCCTAACACCTTCTCCCGGGTTAACAGAATTCCTTACTTAGATTTCTGGTTCGCGGACTGTAATACAGAGTCAATCTTTTCCTCAATTCAGGATTCAACCGGTGACTTGGGACACCATAAATATCCCAAGTGGCGACTCTGAATTAAATAATATATCCCATTTCGATTGTCCTTTAATCGGAAAAACTCTCTTTTACGCCCCTCGCGGGTGTAGGTGAAAAAGGAGGTGCGACAGCTCTGGCGACTCTGCTGGGGAGCATATCCAGAATCTCTGGTTCAGGGTTTAGAATTCGATCTTAGATAAATTGTTATATTTGGCTTTATCTGATTTTGTTACATGTTTGGGCCTAATGTGCAAAATGCTTCTTTTACCGCTTTGATATTATCTGAACTGTATATAAACTGTGCCGAAACCCTTCTATTCTTACCTCCTGGGATGTGTTTGCTGGTTGAGACTCCCTATTCTATTAGTGTCATACCTGAAATAAGAAAGAGGCCGGACAAGTTACTAAGCCGGATGGCCTTTTGGTTCCTGGTACGTAGCCCCCTCCTCGACTCGAGTTGTCCGCTCGGGTGCACAGTCTAGAACAAAAGACCCAGGTTATGAACCTAGAATAACTCAGCTTCATGCCGGATCCCTAGTAAGAACGTTTGTTTGCATCACGTTTATTTGACTTTGGAGGCTCAACATAAGGGTTGGGTTTATCTAGGACAGGTGTACCGAAATGAAAATGACCATCCTGATGCATCTTGCTTGCTTCTACTTGTGCATTTATTTGCTTCGGACTTGCATGTTGACCGAATTTTGAGGAAAGCGAAATAGAGTATGAAGGTTAAGGAGAGTTAATCGCCTGTTTTTGAAAAAAAAAACAATGTCCAAATAGTGTCAAAACTCTGCCGAATTGTTTGAGAAAAAGGGAAAAAAGTATATAGTTTTATGAGTTTGGTTTTCAAGAAGAAGTTCGTTTTATCGACCCGAACTACGCCGGTTTGATTCTCACAGGGTGCGGGATACGTAGGCAACCCTCATCGGGTCTAACCTCCCCTTTTACAAAAATAGCCAAAAATGTCAAATTTTAATTGTCAACATAAATAAGTCGGGTGATGCCGTTTTTGGCAAGAATAGCCGAATGTTCCCGAAAGGGACGCCGGAAGGCTGACTTTGCATAAACGGCCACTTTTAGTCATTTTTGGATTTTTGACCGGTCGACTCACCCAGCTTTAAAATCTTCGTTCCCGAAGTGCTGAAAAGCCGTGTGCAGAGCCGGATCTTCCTTTTAATATGTGAAAAATTAAAAATAGTCAATTTGTTGAGTCAAATAAATTTTATTTCTTAATCACCTTAATAAATGTGCAGGATGAGCACGACGCAAAATGAACCTTTTTCAATAATGACTAAAATCCCTTTCAAATTGCGGCTATGGTGGGATGATTTAGGTGGTAAAGGGCAAGACGAGGTCAACAAATATCTAAAAGGTCTTACGAGTTTATTGGAAATCCACCCTCGGGGGATATCATAAGAGCTTTGGTCACCTGCTGGGACCCGGCACACAATGTCTTCCACTTCTCCGATTTCGAACTCACTCCGACTTTGGAGGAAATAGTCGGGTACATCGGAAATGCTGAAGTTCCGTTGAGGCAAAAATACCTTGTTGCTCTAAGAGCTATCACTGTGCATCGGTTTTTAGATTCGTTAAAGATACCCAGGACGGTCCATAACCCAGATTTAGCCGCAGGTTTTTGTAATCCGCGCTTCATATATGACAGATACGGTCATGTCGGAGGATTCAACAACCCAGGTAATAAGTTATGCAGCAAAAGTAACCGTCAGAAATGGGACGAGCATAAACGGGTGGCTTTTATGATAACCTTTTTGGGCCTTTTGGCATTTACAAGGAAAGACAGAAACATTGATCTGAAAATAGCCGGGGTCGTCAGTACCTTGCTCATTCAAGATGAAAGCACTCTTGCGCCTATGATAGCATCTGATATCTTCCGAGCTCTCACAGCCTGCAAAGCTAGAAGGAACTTTTTCGAGAGGTGTAACTTGTTGCTACAAATATGGATGACTAAGCATCTCTGCCACCGTTCCCAGTTCTTGAGTTATGGTTCCTCGAATAAAACTTGCATAGAAGAGTTCTACACAAGAATCAAGGGGGTCAGTCTACCCGAGGGAGTTACGGCGTGGACATCATTCTTTCGTACCCTCACCGCCAGCCAAATACAGTGGACACTAGGATGGTTGCCTGTGGATGACATCATATATATGCCAGCCACTGGACCCCATTTCCTTTTGATGGGACTCCGGAGTATTCATCCATATGCCCCGTATCGAGTCTTGAGACAGTTGGGGAGATGCCAAATAGTTCCGAAAGATGAAGATCTTAGTGACCAAGTAGTCGAGATCGGGCCCAACGGATAGTTTCCTAAAGCAGCAGTCCGACAAATTTGGAGCGAGTGTCAATACTTAAAGGCCAATACATGTGTACGTGATCGGTCCAAGGGTGAAGTTTCGCCGGGATACCTTGCTTGGTTTAGGAAAGAAATTGAGTTTGGGAGACCAGCCAAAAGTCCCCATCTCCAGGAGTTCGTCCAGGCGTCGCAAGAACAGTGGGATTGGTTGGCTAAAGAAGAGAGTTACAGGGCAAAAATAGGCAAGCTGAGGCAATAGATTAGAGACCTGGAATTTGAAAATAGTCTGCAAGTTGATGCCGATCGGGGAGAAAAGAGCAAATTGGCCCAAGAAAATGAGGTGCTGAAAGCCCAAATCCGACAGACGAGGAGAGATGCTGACAAACAACAAAGGAGTCGGTCGGATGAGCGGTTAATAAAAGGATTGGAAAAGGAAATCGGTGAGTGCCGGGATGATTTGAAAAAATCTGAGGATACCTTAGCACAACTCCAGGCACAATGGGCAAAGGGAACAAAAGAGCGCGCACCGTACTTACAGTAGGCAAGGAAAGATTATGAAAAGACAATTGTCAATCTAAAAAGGAAGGTGACCTCCCTAGAGAGCAAGGCGGCTAAACAAGCCAAGGCTTTTGAAATAGAGAGTAAACACTGCTATGATCTGATGGCTTCGATGGAATATGAAATGCAGTAGTTACAGAAACAACATTTGTATGATTCTCGGGTTTTGAAGGCTATAGGGGATCAGATAGAACGCCTACTCCTAGGGAAAGACCGAACCAGGAACAAGATTCTGACCATTGCTCGTGCTATTACCAGGAAATGTCGGGAGTGTGAAAACATGACCCGTACTAGTTTCTTCTCGGTAGTGACGATATTTGTGAAGCACATCATGTATGAATTGGAACAGCTGGAAAGGAACCTTACACCTAAATCCGCGGCGAGGCCGAATGACGCCCCGTGGGCACCCACATTTAAAACCTTAATGTGTTCATAGTTTGAATCTGCATTTTCTTTCTCTTAGAGTCCGTTGTCTGTTAGAGTCTGTCTTTATTTCGCGACAGAGTATATCAGTAGTTATTGAGTTCGTACTTGGTTTGGTTTAGAGTCTGTTATTTTCCTTTCCAAGAAGCATCTGGGTTGTAATAGAATGTTTATTGATGAAAAATCGAAAATTTCCAAAAAATTATCTTTTTGCTTTTCGCACTTATAGGGCCGAACTACGCCCGGTCTGATTCATGTGGGGATATGATACGTAGGAAATCCACATAAGATTCGACCACCACTAAAAAAAGAAAAAAAAGAGGTAAAGTGAATAAAAGAAAGGAAAAGAAAGAAATAAAAAGAGAGATAAAGAAAGTTTCGGAAACACTTAAACAAGGCACAAACAAAGTAAGCCAGAATGACGCATGCGGTCGAAGCAAAGACATGTTAGAAATGGTTAAACTGCCTAGGAACATTGCATCCCCCAACGTGAAATTGCAATATGTGTTAAACTCTAACGCTAACAAGTTTGTTGTTTATCCAGAGATTTCGAACCTGTTAGTTTGTTAGAACGTTCTGGCAGATTATCATTACCAAACAAGATCCAAAGGGCCCGTACTAAAAAACATGACTAGTTCAGACCAAAGTATCTAGGATGAAAGGACAGAGAATCAAATGCTAAAGGAGGAAATGGATAATATGAGACAGGAGATGAAAGAAATGCAGCTGGCCTAAGCTAGGGTACAAAAAGTGCCTAACCATCCCGTTACTCCCGCTCTCCCACCAGGACACCCGTCGGAATACCCTTCCCTCAGCCCTTCGACAAGCTTCCCCAGTCACCAATACTATCAGGGAAGAAATGCCTATGACCCCCAAGCTTCACAACCCAATCAGAACCCTCCTCCACCAAATGTTCCTATTTTCGTGGCACCCCTACCAGCCACGTTGCGAAGATCATCCAGCGAGCCATTGTTTCAGGTTCACGATAACCAATATTACCCCCTGAACCAACCTTCAAAGCACCCGAGCCTCATACTTATAATACTCACTTCGAGACACCGGTGGAGACTGAAAAGCCGACTAAAATCCCAGAGCAAGAAGAAGTGCTTCGAAAGTTTAAAATCCTGGAGCAGTCCTTCAGGAATATCCATGGGTTAGGCAACCAAGTCAGTGTGGCATACAAAGATCTGTGTCCATTCCCCGACATTCAATTGCCGGCAGGGTTCAAGATGCCAAAGTTTGATCTGTACGAGGGGCACGGTGATCCAATGGCCCATCTGCGAGCTTTTTGCAGTAAGATGAGAGGGTCTGGGGGAAAAGACGAGCTACTGATAGCTTACTTTGGTCAGAGTCTGAGCGGTTCTGCACTGGAATGGTACAAAAGACAGGATCCGAGCAGGTGGTACACCTGGGACGATTTAGCACAAGCATTTGCAGGTCACTTTCAGTACAACCTTGAGATCGTCCCTGACCGTCTCACATTGCTGAAACTTGAGAAGAAGCCTGGGGAAAGCTTCCGAGAATTTGGGTTCCGCTGGAGAGAGCAGGCAACAAGAGTTGATCCTCCGATGAGAGAGGGGGAAGTGGTGGACTACTTTCTACAGACTCTAGAGCCAACTTAATTTGGTCACTTGGTGACGTCAATTGGCAAATCTTTCAACGAAGTAGTAAAAATGGGCGGTATGATTGAAGAGGGACTCAAGTCTAACAAAATCTTGAGCTATTCGGCGATTAAAGTAACCACTCAGGCCATCCAGAGCGGCACGGGAGGTGCGCTCGGAAAGAAGAAAAGGGAAGATGTCGCAACAGTCGAGGCATGTACTTGGTTCAGATCCAGAGGTCCCCTCCCTCACTACCAACTTAGACCCCATCACACAAATTACCCACACACTCGAAATTACCCTCCACAGCCCTACTACCCACCACAAGAACCACATTTCTCCGTCCATCAAGCCCAGACATATACCCAGCCTCTGGCTCGCTCGCAATGGCGTGCGCTGGCTCCCCAGAATACATATCCACCTCCATAAAACACATATCCACCTCCACAAAACACATATCCACCACCAAGGGCCTACAGGAATCCTTCGGGACCAGGTTTCTGCGAGAATCAGACTTTCAGGAATGAAAGGGTGCAGAGGCAGAGAACATTCACTCCGCTGGGAGAAACCTATACTACTCTATTCCACAAATTGAGGCAGTTAGGCCTATTGAGTCATGTGGAGCCCAAATTGCCAAATCCCCTTCCCAAAAATCTGGACCACTCGGTAAGATGTGAATATTGTTCGGGGGATCCCGGGCATGATACTGAGAAGAGTTGGAAGTTGAAGACTGTCGTACAAGATCTTATTGACACAAATAGGATCGAGGTCGAGGAGCTAGAGGCACCTAACATCAATCAGAACCAGTTGCCGACACACCATGAAGCCCACATGATCGAACTAGTGCACGAAGGAGGGAAACTCAAGAAGCCCTCACAAACGGTAATGATGATCCGTGCCAGTCCAAAAGAAAAGACGATCAGTGGAGAGGCGGTAGTACAGTTGGAAAGGGAAGAAGGCAAGCCAGTGGTGGTGATGGGGAAGAGTTCCTCTGATGTTGCCAAGAATCCAGAGCCGATCAAAGTAACAGTGCAAGGGATATCAAGCAAGCCAGTAGCCGTGAAGGGGCCATGCATAGGACCAGTTGTTATCAGGCCAGTAATGCAGTTGCCGATAATCAACGAGAAAGCTGTGCCATAGAGCTACAGTCAAGTAATGGTAATGCATGAGGGGAAGGAAGTTGTGGAGGAAATATGTAAGGTACAAGGATTAACTCGTTCAGGAAGGTGTTTTGATCCCGCAGAGTTAAGAAGGGCCAATCCAATAGCGACAAAGAATCCAGTTACCGAGGAAGAGGTGGAAGAATTTTTAAAGAAAATGAAGGTGCAAGATTACTCCGTTGTGGAGCAGTTGAGGAAGACCCCAACACAGATCTCATTTTTATCATTGTTGATCCATTCAGACAAGCACCGCCGGGTATTGATGAAAATTTTGAATGAAGCCCATGTTCCGGATAAGATCTCTGTGAACCATCTGGAGAAAATAGCAAACAAGATTTTCGAGGTCAACAAGGTCACTTTTTCAGACGATGAGTTGCCCGTGGAGGGTATAGAACACAATAGAGCCCTTTATTTGACTGTAAAGTGTGAAGACTCGGTAGTCACTCGAGTGCTGATTGATAATGGGTCCAGTGCCAATATCTGTCCTTTGGCCACATTGAACAAACTGAAGGTCGATGGTGATAGGATTCACAAGAACAACATCTATGTTCGAGGGTTTGATGGTGGTGGTACAGACACAGTGGGGGACATCATACTTGAATTAACAATTGGTCCAGTCGAGTTCACCATAGAGTTTCAAGTGTTAGACGTGGCAGTCTCATATAATCTTCTGTTGGGGCGACCCTGGATCCACGACGCCAAAGCAGTGCCTTCTACATTACATTAGATGGTCAAATTCGAGTGGGATAGGCAAGAGATCATAGTACATGGGGAAGACAATGCAAGCGTCGTAAGTGATGCCATCGTGCCCTTCATAGAGACTGATGAAGATAAGGCACCATGGGTCTACCAGGTTTTCAATACGGTTTCAGTGGATAAAATTTCTGAAGGCGAGGACCTTCCACTTCCCAGGATCGCACCTGCAACTGTCATGGTAGCCTCGAAGATGTTGAAGAACGGGTTTGTGCCAGGCAAAGGTTTAGGGGCTGATCTCCAGGGTATTGTTCAGCCGGTTTCTTTACCCAAAAATCTGGATACTTTTGGGTTGGGGTTCAAGCCTACAGCGGAGGATGTGAGGCGGGCCCACAAGTTGATGAAAAGAGTCTGGGTCCTTCCCAAGCCAATCCCGCGCCTATCCAGATCATTTGTCCGAGCAGGTATCAGAAAGTTGTCGGTCCCAAAAGTTCTCGGACCACTCATTGGGCCAGATGGAGATTTGAATGAGGGATTTGAAATGATGTTCGCCGATGTCAACATGATAGAAGCTGGAGAAGGGTCCAGTAGGTTAGATGTACAATTTGTGGGGCCTAGGGCAAATATTAACAATTGGATGGCTACTCCCCTTCCTACCCGGAGAGAGTCTTGGTAGTGGGCTCTAATTTTTCTTTCTTGTCTTTTGGATTATTCCAGGGTTGTAATCCAGTTTTGTTTTGTATTCGGCAAAGTGTGAAACTCTGTTATCCCGTATTTGAATAAAGTGAAAGCTTTTTCTTCTTATTTTGTTGTAACTTTGTTTTCTTCTTTTCTCTTTCTGAATAGTTCTCTTTATATTAGTTCTAATGACATGGCATGCACAACGGATCTTCAACCCAGTCTAAAAAATCAATCTGATTCCGAACTAATTGTACAAGAGGTCGATTATGATGATGAATCGGAATACGATGAGGATGAAGCCTTCGAAGAGATAAACAGGGAGTTAAGACAGTTTGAAGAGAAATCCAAGCCCAACTTAAATGACACAGAAGCCATCAATTTAGGGGATGCAGATGATACTAGGGAAACTAAAATAAGCATCCACATTGCACCGAATATCATTGAAGAACTAATCAAAGCACTTATTGAGTTCAAAGACGTTTTGTCATGGTCGTATGATAACATGTCGGGGTTAAGCACGGATTTAGTGGTTCACAAATTGCCCATTAACCCGGCATGCCCTCCCGTCAAGCAGAAATTAAGGAAGTTCAAAACAGACATGAGTGTGAAGATTAAAGAGGAAGTAATCAAGCAGCTGCAAGTAAAGGTTATTCGGATCACTCGATATCCTGATTGGTTGGTTAATGTGGTGTCAGTGCCGAAGAAAGATGGGAAAATTAGGGTGTGTGTCGATTACCGCAATCTGAACAGGGCAAGCCTAAAGGATAACTTTATATTACCCAACATCCATATCTTGATCGATAACTGTGCCGGACGTGAGATCGGGTCTTTTGTAGATTGCTATGTTGGGTATCATCAGATTCTGATGGATGAAGAAGATGCGGAAAAGATGACATTCATTACGCCGTGGGGGACTTATTGCTACCGGGTAATGCCCTTTAGCTTGAAGAACGCTGGGGCAACGTACATGAGAGCAATGACTACTATGTTTCATGACATGATACATAAAGAGATTGAGGTATACGTGGACGATGTGATCATAAAATCCAAGCATCAGGAGGACCACGTAGCAGACCTAAGGAAGTTTTTCCAAAGACTTCGAAGGTACGATATTAAGCTCAACCCGACCAAATGTGCATTTGATGTTCCATCAGGAAAGCTATTGGGATTCATCGTCAGTCGACGAGGCATTGAGTTTGACTCGTTAAAGATCAAATCCATCCAAGATTTGCCACCGCCGAAGAATAAGACAGAAAGTAATGAGTCTGTTGGGAAGGTTGAATTATATCAGCAGGTTTATTGCTCAACTCACGGCAACTTGTGAGCCCATTTTTCGGCTATTGAAGAAAGATGTTGCGGTAGAATGGACAGCGGAATGTCAGGAAGCATTTGAACAAATCAAGGGATACTTATCAAATCCACCTGTGTTGGTTCCACCTGAGCCGGGAAGACCGTTAATTCTTTATCTAACGGTCCTGGAGAATTCGTTTGGCTGCGTACTGGGGCAACACGACATTACAAGAAGGAAGGAGCAAGCCATCTATTATCTCAGCAAGAAGTTTACAGGCTATGAGGTTAAGTACACTCAACTCGAGAAGACATGTTGCGCCCTAACTTGGGTAGCCCAGAAATTGAAACATTATCTGTCATCATATACTACTTATCTCATTTCACGCTTGGATCCACTGAAGTATATTTTTCAGAAGCATATGCCCACAGGGAGATTGAAAAAATGGTAGATATTACTCATAGAATTCAACATCGTCTATGTGACGAGGACGGCCATGAAGGACCAAGCATTGGCTGATCACTTGGCCGAGAATCCTATTGATGAAGAATACGAGCCCTTGAGGACGTATTTTCCGGATGAAGAAGTGATGCATGTAGATGAGTTGGAATTATCTGAGGAACCAGGTTGGAAGCTCTTATTTGATGGAGCCGCAAATGCGAAAGGAGTTGGAGTAGGAGCGGTACTTATTTCTAAAACAGGACATCATTATCCTGTTACGGTGCAGCTACGTTTCTATTGTACCAATAACATGGCTAAATATGAGGCATGCATTTTGGGCTTACGGTTAGCTGCAGACATGTATATCCAGGACGTCTTGGTCTTGGGTGACTCGGACCTCCTGGTGCATCAGATTCAGGGTGAATGGGAAACAAGGGATTTGAAGCTCATACCATATCGACAATGCTTGCTTGATTTGAGTAAATGATTTCGATCAGTGGAGTTCAGACACATCCCAAGAGTTCATAATGAGGTTGCCGATGCTTTGGCCACTTTAGTATCGATGTTGCACCACCCAGACAAAATTCATATTGACCCATTTCATATCCAGGTTCGTGATCAGCATGCTTATTGCAACATGATAGAGGAAGAAATGGATGGCGAGCCGTGGTTTTATGATGTCAAGGAATACCTCAGGATGGGGATATACCCGGAGCAGGCCACCGGAGATCAAAAGAGAGCCATTCGGCGATTGGCAAATGGATTTTTCCTCAGTGGAGGAGTGTTATACAAAAGAACACTAGATTTGGGATTGCTGAGATGTATAGATGCTGGTCAAGCCACGACAGTGATGACAGAGGTACATGCGGGAGTTTGTGGGCCACATATGAGCGGATATGTATTGGCGAAGAAGATTCTTCGAGCAGGGTATTATTGGATCACTATGGAGCGTGATTGTATCAATTTCGTGCAAAAATGCCATCAGTGTCAGATACACAGAGATTTGATTCATTCTCCGCCAACAGAATTGCATACAATGTCAGTACCATGGCCATTTGTTGCATGGGGCATGAATGTCATTGAACCGATTGAGCCAGCAGCTTCTAACGGTCATAGGTTCATTCTGGTCACCATAGATTATTTCACCAAGTGGGTTGAGGCTAAAACTTTCAAGTCGGTAACCAAGAAGGCAGTGGTGGATTTCTTTCATTCCCATATCATCTGTAGATTTGGGATCCCCAAAGTGATCATCACGGACAATGGCGCTAATCTTATTAGCAGTTTGATGAAAGAAGTATGTCAACAGTTCAAGATTACACACCGTAATTCCACCCCGTATCGTCCCAAGGCAAATGGTGAGGTTGAGGCAGCCAACAAGAACATAAAGAAGATATTGAGGAAGATGGTAGAAGGGTCCAGGCAATGGTACGAAAAGTTGCCATTTGCATTGTTAGGATACTGCACTACTGTCCGTACTTCAGTAGGTGCAACTCCTTATTTGTTGGTATACGGAACTGAAGCAGTGATACCAATAGAAGTAGAATTCTGTCCCTCCGGATTATCACTGAGGCTGGGATTGATGATGATGAATGGGTCAAAGCCCGATTGGAGCAGTTGAGCTTGATTGATGAAAAAAGATTGGTAGAAGTATGTCATGGCCAGTTGTATCAAAAGAGGATTGCAAGAGCATATAATAAGAAGGTGCATCCCAGGAAATTTGAAGTAGGACAGCAGGTGCTGAAACGAATCTTGCCATATCAGGCCGAAGCAAAGGGCAAGTTCACCCCGAATTGGCAAAGGCCGTTTATTGTGACCAGAGTGTTATCCAACGGCGCCTTATGTTTGACCGATGTCGAGGGAAGATGCATCGACATGGATATCAATTCTGACGTAGTCAAGAGATATTATGTGTAATTCCTTTGATTGCAATTGATGTTTGTATGTTTGTACTTGGCATTTATCGGAGAATTAAATGACGGAGGCAATTCTTTCTTCTATCCAAACACTTTAACCTTTGCTTCCCCCTTTGAGCCTTATTTATTCTTTCATACCCCTCTTTTGGAGTCAGTAATGAAAATGAAAGAAAAAGAGAAGAGAAAAATAATTATGATAAAGACAAAAGAAAAGTCACAAGAAAAACAAAGGAATTCGGAACTACGTTTGACCTGATTCCTCAAAGAATGATACGTAGGCGCCTCACGGCTCGGTCATAGTGTAACATAGTGTAACAAAAAATGAAAAAATCCCCAAGCAAGAAAAATTAGGGCAAAAGTTGTGTTTATAATTTTTGGGAAAGAAAGTTGATTCCAAGAGTTGTAATATTTTACCCATCAAAATTATTTTGAACCTTTTACCCTTTTCTTTTAGCCATAAACAAAAACCCATATTGATGTCCAAAAAGACCTCCCGATCAGTATCCGAGAAGTGCCAAGTCATGCAAACGGAAGTCGGGAATAACACTCTGATCCCCAGCAGAGAAGAGGATCATAAGCTGGAAATGAATTGATAGCCGAAAGAATCCCCGGCAGAGAGAGTCATATCGGTAACACTCCAATCCCCAGCTGAAAAATAAAATAAAATGAGAGAGAGACTTATCGGTGAAAACCTCCACAGGCACCATAAGGCGACGGAAGTCGAGAGTAATAAAATGAGAGAGTCTTATCGGTGAGAACCTCCACAGGCACCATAAGGCGACGTAAGTTGAGAGAAATAAAACGAGAGAGTCTTATCGGTGAAAACCTTCACATGCACCATAAGGCCACGGGAGCTGAGAGAAATGAGAGAGTCTTATTAGTGAAAACCCCTCGAAGGGCACTATGAGGCGATAAGACAAGATTGGCAGAAAGGATCAGCATTTGGCAAAGAGTTGAGTGCCTGTTTATCCCCAGCAGGATGAGGCCGTCCGAAATATTGGTTGATACAAATAGACTGGGATGATTAATCTGGAATGCACGACATGATTGTTGGGATCGGTTATATCATTCAGACAAGTTCTTTCCTTTCCTTTCCCCCAGCATTTGTTCAGAAAGATTTCTTCTTTTAATATCTTTTGAAATCATCATTTTTTCATTTCTTGGTCTAAAGACTTTATCTCCCCAACAGTTTGTTTTTTAAAAGGATTTTCAGAGCTTATTACCAGTTGCCAAGATGGTGCAAAACACAATGTGGATAGGACGGGCGAAAGATAAGGCGACAAAACGAAAAGAAGTTTGTTGCAAGACCAAATGATGAATGGGTCTAGATTCCAAGAGGACCGAATTTCCAAGGGAAGTTGGAGAAAAACAGAAAAACAACAATTGAAAAGTTATGGATCAAATTCCAAGAGGATCCCCAGCAGATTTGCGAGATGCAGGAACAACTCCGACAGATTATCGACCAAGTTCCGCGATGGTCGGACAACACAGAGCGGGGAAGAAAGAGAAAAGAAAAACCATCCCCAGCAGGAATATCATCCCCAACAAATAATATCATCCCCAGCAAGTTTTGTAATAAAACGCAAAGCAGGGAAAGGAAAAAAGGAAAAACCATCCCCAGCAAGAGTGGCACCACTCACCACGTTTTAAACTAACAAATTTTTCTTTGATTTGAAGCAGGGAAAGGAAATGTTATTGACAGCGGGAAGACATGGCCATAAAGAAGATTACCAAACTGGGGCAGAAAATTTTCTCTCATTGCGAAATTTTCTTGAAATCAGATACCCACTTGGGGAAGATGGAAGATAACACAAGTTTTGAAGGAAGTGGAATCCCCAGTAGTTTACGGGAGAAGGCAATACAAGTTTTAAAGAAAGCAGTCTTGGAAGAAGCAAGATAACCCAAGTTTTAAGGGTAGTGGTCTTTGAATTAGTATCATCCCCACCATTGCTAAAAGGAGGAAAGTAACTAGTCTGAAAGAAGGAAGATAATTCCCCAGCAGTGTTATCCCCGGCAGGTTTCAGAGAAGTGAAAGCACCAGTTTTAAAGGAAGTAGTCTTTGAAGAAGGAAAATAACATATTTGTGAATAAAATATCGGTGTTATCCCCAACAGTTTTTAGAGGAATAAAACACCAGTTTTGAGGGAAGCAGTTCTGAAAGAGGATGATTCAAGTTAGAAGGGAAATGGTTCGGGAGGCAGGAAGGAACAACAGATAAAACGCATTGTTTAAGAAGAAGTTGAAGTCAGGAACCCGCCTGGAGAATAGAGGTATTACATTTTACGAAATAGTTGAAGTCAGGAGCCCGCCTGGAGAATGGAGGTGTTATATTTTAAAGTTTATTGAAGTCAGAAGCCCGCCTGGAGAATGGAGGTGTTATAATTTTAAGAAGTTGTTAAAGTCAGGAGCCCGCCTGAAGAACGGAGGTGTTACATTTTAAAGTTTATTGAAGTCAGGAGCCCGCCTGAAGAACGGAGGTGTTACATTTTAAAGTTTATTGAAGTCAGTAACCCGTCTGGAAAATAGAGGTTGTTGTATTGTCAAGTTGTAGTTGAAGTCAGGAGCCCACCTGGAGAATGGAGGTATTACATTCTGAGTTGTAGTTGAAGTCAGGAGTCTGCCTGTAGAACGGAGGTTGTTACAATTTCAAGTCGAAGTCAGGAGCCCGCCTGTAGAATGGAGGTATTATGTTTTGGGAAGTAGTGAAGTCAGGAGCCCGCCTGTAGAACGGAGTTCATTACATTTCGAGTTGTAGTTGAAGTCAGGAACCTGCCTGGAGAATGGAGGAAGTATTATATTTGGAAGTCAAGTTGGAATCAGGAGCCCGCCTGTAGAACCGAGGAGTATATTTCAAAACGAAGTCAGGAGCCCGCCTGTAGAACAGAGGAGTAAATTTCAAGATTGAGGTCAGGAGCCCGCCTGTAGAACGGATGTTGTTATATTTTTAAGTCATTGTTGGAGTCAGGTGCCCGCCTGGAGAATGGAGGTATTATATTTTTAAGAAGTAGTTGAAGTTAGGAGCCCGCCTATAGAACGGAGGTTGTAATATTTTAAGTTGACGGAGACAGGAGCCCGCCTGTAGAACAAAGGAGTACACGTTCGAGTTGAAGTAAGGAGCCCACGTACAGAACAGAGGAATACATTTCAAGATGAAGTCAGAAATGCGGAGGGTCACAACAAAAATACCCCCAGCATGAATCCCATCGCAGAAATCAGAAGGAAGACTACAAGAGCAAGTTGAAAATAGATAAGATGCTGTAATCCCCAGTTTAGTCTAGCTTCTTGTTTTTTCTTTTAGCACGGCGTAATAAGGAGATCGAAAAGCAGTAGCAACAGCATGCAGCAGCAGTAACAGCAAAAATGCAGTCCCATGGTAGTCCCAGCTACCAAAACTTCTCGAACTACATTAACCTGATTCCCTTTTAGCCAGGGATATGTAGGAAACCTTTGAAGCAAAGGTTCGGTTAAATATTTTCATAAATACTTTACACGGAGTATTCCAACGGGCAAAAATCGCTCGTATTCGCTCACTTTATCTTTGCACGAAAACTCTTTGTGTTTTCGGACAAAGAGGGGCAGCTGTGAGCACGTGATTTTTCCCCTATGAGAACTACTCCCAAAAATGCAAAATAAAATGGTTTTGTGTTGTTTGTGATTTATTTGTATTTTTGTCTGTTTATGTTTATTTCTACTTTAATTAAGGAAAATACAAAAATATGGGTGGCATGGGCATTTAGGATTTAATTTTTCAATTTAAATCACAAAAAATATGTACTTTGCATTTTTTGCATTTAATATCTGAATTGTGTGATTTTATCCTTATTTGATGTTTAATTTCGTGTGAAAGATTATTAAGAGTTAATGTTTTAGTTAATTGTCAATTTTATAATTTAATTAGGATTTTTAGTTGGTAATTAGGAATTAAAAAAAGAAAATAGAAGAAAAGAAGAAATAAGAGAAGAAAATCGGACTGGGCCAATTTTAAAAGACAGTTCAGGCCCAGTCCAAATACCCTCTTACCCGGTCCAACCCAACCAGTCTTGGGGCGGTTAGAACGACGACGTTCGAGAATGAAAAATCTGGGACGTTGATCTCACTCGATCGAACGGTCCAGTCAATCGCCAGATATATCCAAACGACGTCGTATATAGCCAATAGATCCAGGCCATTCATTTCATTTGATCCAACGCCTCAGAACAATCCCCACAACCCGACCCACTTGCCCCCGGATCGACCCCGCCCCAGTACTACTTCAAACGACACTGTTTCCTTTAAATGAATTGATTCAGGTCATTGATCGTGCTTGATCCAAAGGCCAGGGTTAAACAACCCCCTCCGTATATAAGCCCAACCTCTCACCTCACACACCCCTAAGCCATACCTCTGTTCATCGTCTCCTTCAGAAACAAACCAAACGACCCTCGAAACCCTAGCCGCCCTGAAACTCTTTCGCCTGAAAGCCGGCGGCAACAACGCCGATGACCATGAAACCAACACCTCTAGAGCACCTAACCACCCTCTCCACGAATCCCTTACCCGTTTTGCTCGAATCAGACTGTAGCTTCTCGAATCTTCAATCAAAGATTCGAGCAAAACTTGAAACCCACCCCAACCAGTCCCAAACTCACACCAAGGCACCCCCTGACCACCCTCGTTACAGATCTGTTAACCGTTTGCCTCGAATCAACCTCTAGTTTCTCGAATCTTCAATCGAAGATTTGAGCAGAACCTAAACCTACCCCAACCAGTCCCAAATTCATACCAGACATCTCCCTGACCTCCCTCGTCACCAACTACCGTTGGTTTGGTTCGAATCAGACCAGAACCGTTCGAACCCCAAATCGAACCCCCAAGAACCCTAGAAAACTAAAGGTTGAAGTTTGTCCGAAGAAAAGGAATTTGGGTGTCCAGTGGACCTTAGTCGAAGTGTTCTCAGTGAGAACACTCAATTAAGGTCCGTTCGACCTCAAAAAGGTCCGAGTCAGAGTCCAAGTCAGGATCGTCTAGTCTCCGATTTCCTGAGGTATTTTCCTTTTCCTGTTTGTTCCATTTTTGTGTTTGTTTATTCTGTTTACTTTGTTTAAATGTAGCTTTATTGATTTTTCAATTTTTTTCGATTGATTCTGTCTTTCTTCATCAGACCTTTTATTTGGTCCAATTGTATCATTGCTTCTGTTTGTTGTTGACTATTATATGTTATAATTTGTGTAATCGATTGAATAAGTGTCGTCGATTAGTCTGGTATGCTTGAATGTTAGTTTAGCATGATAATAGTCTAATTTGTGGTTCATTCTCGTCTGTTTCCCTCTTGCTTCATTTGTGTTCTAAAGTTTGTATTAAAATGAGCTTGTTGTTATATTTGAACTTAGAACTGAGCTTGTTGGTATATTCAGTTCATTGAACTGAGTTTATTGGTCAATTGTTATCCTGAATCATTGTTCTTCTGTTGATGCCATTTGATCTGATTTAAATTTTAGTTTGAATGGTCATTTGAATTCAAATTGAATTGGTTATAGCTGAAAGATGTAGTATAGATTAAAGGGTTTAAGGTAGGACATTAAATCACAGGAGTTTTCAAGGGTATTTTGGGGTTTTAAAAGGCTTGAAATGTTTAGTGTTAGTGGTCTGACCGTAAGGGTACTTAATTGACCATTAAACTAATACTTTGTCTAGTAGTAGTGGCTTGGGAAACATAATAGCATGGGGGATTAATTGAATATTATACGTTGTCCATGCCTTTGGACACAAGACACTTGATAATGGGCTGTAAAGGAATATCATGGGCAGAAAATCTGATAAGGTAGAGGGGGAAGGCCTGTTTTGGGGGGGTTATAAATGGGGAGTTTTACACAGTTTAGGAGAGGTTTTTTGGACAGAGTATAGGGGGATGGTTTTGGGGAGCAGAAAAATTAGTTCTCTTTGGATTTTCTTTTTCTTTTAGGCAGACTTTAGAAGAGAAAGTAATCTGAAAAGAGAGAGAAAGGAGTTCAAAGTTTAAATAGGTTTTGAGATGGTTTAAGATGAGTTTGGGTGTAGTGTTGCAGTAGTGTGTTTTTTGATTTCCTTTCTGAGGTCGTTTGAGCTGTTCAAGTTTGAGTGTTCTGGTTTTTAACTGGTTTCAAATCCATTTGGGTCTGCTGCATATGCCACTAGCTGTTGGTACTTGCTGTTTGGTATTTGCAATGGTTGTTTGTTGTTCTGCTGTATTGTATCACTACTGCTGCTGCTGATCCTCATCTTCCTCTTCTTGTACTGTCAATACCAGGTACACTTCGAGCCTTTGATGTTTCATCTCATATCGGATGTGAAATAGAAATGAAGCAAGTTCCCTGCTGCGGAATTATAGTGAAAAACTTCTGTTACATATATGGATAATTTGCTTATGATGCGTGTAAATGGCCACTCTAGTTAAGTATGCTGAACTCCCATGGACTGTGATGGACTGTTTGTTTTAACCTGTGGACTGTGTTAGACTGTTATAATAGATTCTAGAATTTAGAACATCAATGTGATTTAGTTAAACCAATTAGATGTGTATTCCTGGAAGCATAAGAGTTCTATATCTAACAATCTGATTTAACTTGTGTTGATTAATGGAATCTCAGTTTGCTTTCATATATATTCCACTAAATTGGTTTTCTAGGATATAGTTGATTTTAAAATCAGCATGACGGCCACTTTAAGTTTGATGGCCCGGAATTCATTGTTGTAGTATAAGTGTTGATAATTCTGGATTAATAGTTCATAGCAGTAGTTAATCGAATTGAACATGCCTTATTAATAAGACTGCTTTGAATCTACTCGTGGATATTAGTAGAATCAAATAATTGAGCTGTTTAGTCCAAAACTCGATCCCTCATTAGGAATCACCATTAGTTAAACAGGTGGAGTAAGCTGAATTTTAATATGAGATTCAAATGATCAATTGTTCCTTAGTTTGAGTAGATAAACGTGATTCTCCCTTCTCATAATTTTTTGAGTGCACTTTAAATAACTTGAAGTTGTTCCAGTGATTCTGCGTTCAACTAGAATTGACGCTGAGGTCAGTGGTCCATTTTGGACATTCTGGGCTTCGGTACTGTCACAAACGGCCCAGGTCTAACTCTGACTACAAGTTCATTTGGACCTGGGCCCAGATCTATAATTGGTTTGCTCTTTGTACACACTTAGATAAGGATCTATTTATACGGATTGCATTCAGAACCTAAAGTAAGATTTGATTTCGTATGAGTTCAATAGACCCAGGTCTTCTAATTCTTAAATAATGCAAAACTAATTAGGATCTTCTTCTTTGTTTTAGAGGCAAATAAAAATAAAAAATTATAAATTTCTTTAGGATTGGGCCTTTAAATAAAAATGATGAGACGAGCCTCGCCGAGTAAAAATGCCAGTTGCGGGGCCCTCAGTGAATGGTTAAAATAAAACATTTAGAATTCGGGACGGGCTATTTAGCGAATTCGACGGCCCTCCCCAAAATAATAACGCGTTAGTCTCTTTAGGCGCGTATTTTAATAACATTACCTCCTTAAACTCGGGTGCACATTTATGTGACCCAAATCCAAATCTCAACGAAAGTCGAAACCTGTCGCTAATCACGGGTACATTGATTGTGACGTGGTTCGAGATGCATTTCCATGACGTTGCAATTCTTTCTTTCTTTTTATAATAAGTGAGACGAGCCTCGACAAACAAAATACATAAGCTGCGGGGCCCTCTATAAGTGTTTGTAGAATTCCTTAGACTTCGGGATGGGCCATTTAGCAAAAGTTCACGGCCTTCCCCAAAATGATAATACGCTAGTCGCTTTAGGCGCGCCTTTAATAATTTACTTTCTTAAACTCGGGTGCACATTTATGTGACCCAAATCCAAATCTCAACGGAGTCAAAATGTGTCGATGACCACGGGTACATTGATGTGACATGGTTCGAGATACGTTTTCGCAACGTTGCAATTCTCTGTTAAAATAATAATGATAATAATAAAAGCGGTTAAAAGTTAAAATTTGCACATAGGTTCGTAATTGTATAAAAATCAGATAATTAAGCCGAATATGACAGTTGAGCGACCGTGCTAGAACCACGGAACTCGGGAATGCCTAACACCTTCTCCCAGGTTAACAGAATTCCTTACTTAGATTTCTGGTTCGCGGACTGTAATACAGAGTCAATCTTTTCCTCGATTCGGAATTCAACCGGTGACTTGGGACACCATAAATCTCCCAAGTGGCGACTCTGAATTAAATAATATATCCCGTTTCGATTGTCCTTTAATAAGAAAAACTCCCTTTTACGCCCCTCGCGAGTGTATGTGAAAAAGGAGGTGCGACAACAGGTACCTCTGATAGCAGAAAATGGATCGTTGCAGCTACCGCGACCGCATAAAATCCGTTACGAACCGCGGTATTTAATATTTGGCTCAACTACAGGTTCTTTGAACTCCTTCTCCGCGGACCGCGGTAAATTGACCGATGTCGCGGTGGAGGCACCGCTGCCGCATATAATCACCGCGGACCGCGGTAGCTTTAATTCCAAATATGAAAACTCTCTAAATCCTTGCCAGCGTGGGCCGCGATAAAAGGACTGTGGTCACGGTGGGTCTTCTGCGTCCGCGGTGGATTTCCGCTGTAGCGTTGCTTTGACTTGGTTTTGTACTTGTGCAGATTTCACTTCTTTTTTGAGCTGGTTATAACATCTTTGTCCCTTTTTGACCAAACACTGCAAACAAACACAACAAGTTAGCTTTTGGGGAATACTTGTACACATTTTAGTCCAAAACTCAAGCAAAAAGGAGCATAAAACATACTAGAATCCCTAGTTATCACCGCACATCCCAGGTCCCGCGGCAACAAATTCCAAATTGTGCGGTCGCACTTCAACGGTGGTCGTACTACCAAGCTTTAGTAAATTGGCCATACCTTTCTGGAAAAATATCCAAATGAATAATGGTTTTATTTTTTGAAAACTAGATTCAAAGAGCTACAACTTTTATTTTTGGATCATCTTTAAATTCTTTATAGATCAAAAGATATAAGCTTCCGAAATCAGACCATTGAACCTACAAAATCCCCTTTCTGCGACCGCGAGAAGAATTTTGCGGACCGCACAATTTAAACTACAGTCCGCACAATTACCAATGCCTCCACACTTTGGGAGTTTGCGTCCGCATTCCAAATTGTGCCCACACACTCCCAAATGCTCTAGAACAACATCAGAGTGCTGAAATGCCCAAACTCGCTCAAAACCCACCTCGAAACGCATTCGAGCCACTCGGAACCCCATACGAATGTATCAACAAGTCCTAAAATATCATACAAACTTAGTCGAGACTTCAAATCACATGAAACAATGATAAAAATATGAATTGCACTCTAATTCAAACTTAATGAACTTTGAAACTTCAAACTTCTACAATCAGCCGAAACCTATCAAAACACATCTTATTGACCCTCAAATTTTGCACACAATTCACATTTGACATTATGGACCTACTCCAGCTTTTGAAATTGGAATCCGACCTCGATATCAAAAAAGTCCACTCCCGGCACTACCAGAAAATGAGCCTATTGCAACAGTTTTTTAGTAACGGTTACAGAACCGTTGCTATAGAGTACATATAGCAACGGTTATAACCGTTTCCGTAGAATGTGGATGATATCAGCACACTTTTGATATAAAACCGTTGCCATTGACATTAAACCGTTGCCATAGCACTTTTTAACCGACGCTTTAGAACTGAATTTTGGGAAAACTAATAACGGAACGATTTTTGTTCTCCTCATCAGATTCCCTCCTAAATTTTGTTAAACCCGCCAAACAAAAATAATTTTTGTTTTTTTAATTAATTAGAAAAATAAAAATATAAAAGTCTCTAATTTAATTACTCCATATCCTATTAGCAGCAGTCGATATCCCCAAAGTCCCAAACCCCAAAATCGCCTTTGACGCGTCTCCACCCCATCTCCGACCAAAATCTCCACCGTCTTTCAGCCATAAAACTTCCACCAAAGCACCATGGAAAAGACCACCTTCTTCCCCTGTTAAACCAACATCGATTGCTCGAAGAAAACCCATATTTCAATCTCTCTGTTAGAGACAACGAAATTGCATAAAAACCTTTTTGGCGATATCCGACTGCTCGAAGGATAAATTGCTGAAATTTGTTGGCGTCTGAAACTCCAAGGAAACAAAGAAACTAACATCATTCCAAGACTTAGGATTTGAACGGGTGAAATCACAAGTACTTTCTTTCTCTCAAGTTTTTCGCCTACTTTTAATGGGTTCTCTTTAATTTTTGTCAAATAAGGGTACAAATGGGTATTCTCTAAATCTCAAAGCCTAAGTTTTGCTATATTAACTAAATCTCCTCTATTTTACTAATTTAATTGCTTCTTTATTTCACTATTTCTTCCTAGTATTATTCCCTTTTTGGATTTGTGGTCCTCTTTTTAATTTCATCGATCTGTATTGATTTCATGTATAGATTTCATGGGGTTTGTTGTTTTGTTTAAGGAATACATGTAAATTTATTTAATATTTGTGATTTTGGGTGCATTTTTTGGGGCATTTTCATTAGTTTTCTTTTGCGCCCCATTCTTTAATTTTTTCTAGTGACAAAATGCTTCAAATTTGAAGCTCAAAGTAGTTATTATTCTGTAGCACGATATGTACATGCGATACAGAAAAACATATTTAACTTGCAAGTGTCAATGATGCGTGTAACAACTTGTAGAAAATAGAGCATGTGCTTGTGAATCTTAGCTTTAAAAACCTTGAAATAGTGCTGGACTTGGACAGCAAACAAAAGGGATAACTTTTGATACGTGTTTTCTAAAAGCTGCTGATACTGCATTAGATCTGTTATTTCACCATAGAGAGACTTGAACTTGAAAGAATGTATATCTATACAACACTGTATTCAATATTAATGTTACTGTTTTGCATAAATAAATCCCAACTTATTTCTAATTCTCCTCTTTTTCTCTCTATTTACAGTGTTGATTACAATTTCTGTGCCAGCTTTTATCTTTCGTATCGATAGTCATGATATTTCATTTATTGAGATTTCAATATTTGTTTGTTTCTAATTCTCCTCTTTTTCTCTCTGTTGACTGTGTTAATTACAGTTTGTTTGAGCAGTAAGCAGTGATCAAATCTTCACTTCTTCTTTATTCAATTATTTGTACAATCTTTTTTCTACATTCTTAGTATTACACTACTGCGACGTCGAACTTCGTTCTCTATGGCTATTGTTCTTCTATTTGCTTCTATTTTTGGGTGTATGTTGGTTCTATTCTTTTTCTCAAAACAATTGTACTCATGTTTTTTTTTGTTTTTTTCATATTTTGTAATTATAATGATCTAGCTGTGGTATGAATTTTTAATTAGTTAGACAACGTTCCTTCCAACTTGGTATGCATGTCCCTTCTGCTTGATTTTCCTAGAGCTAATGGTTGAGTTGACATTGGATGCCATTGGTTATTAGTTAAGTTCTTGTTAATTGGGAGAATGAAAGTGAAACAAGTTTATGTTGAGAAGAGTTATTTTGCAATTTTTGAGTAACGAAAGTAGTTTTACAAAGTAATAGGCTTACTGTGAACTTATTGGCAAGTACAGAAATTCCACTGGATACGTTGATGATTTTTGAATAAATACTTGCCTTAACTCATTATTGAATAACACATGCAGTGTACATTTATTGCTCACCTTCAAGTTCCGCAAATCTCTGTTTCTCCTTGCACATATTCGAAGTATCTATCTCTTTGGTGAGTTTCCTAACTTTTTTTTGCGCTTTCTTTCTTCTTCACTCTTTCATTTTCGGAGTTATATATTTTGTGTCTGAAAATTTTCTGTCTATGGTGTTTTATGGCATGATTCTATATAAGTCGAGAAATGTAGATTGTGAGGTTCCTGCTTCCAACTTGTACAACAAATTTAATGTATATCCTTCTCTAATTTAGGATTTTATTTATATCATATCTTAGATTTCTCAATTTTTGTTTCATGTTATCTCTGTTGTATGATTTAATTTTGGTTCTGGTAGTTTCTCTATTTTTGGGGGTATTTTCCTGTTAAATTTTTGGTTGCATGTCCGGTTTAAACACGGATGCACAAGAGGTGTTTGGTAATATGTCTAAATCAATTGAATTTATGTTTTATCCTATCATTGGGACAGATATTTAGTTATGGTTCTATTTTGGTTACTTAGTAAGGAACAAGATCTTAGTTTGTTTACTGTTTAGGTATGAATTAAGATGAAATAAGAGTTAACAATTCTTCTTGGTTTATGATCTTTCTCTCTCACACTTCTTTTTATTGTTAATCAGCAGCCTCCTCAGTTTTCTTGCATAATTATCTTTGGATTCCTCAAAAGAAAATAGCAACCTAAGAAGAAATAACATGTTTTCAGTTTTTTTCCCTTTGTTTTTGGGTTGGCAATGAAGAATGAGTATAGTGTACCACATGTGTCTTTTTTGAAGGGGAGGGTCATCACACTTATAGAGTTTGTCCATCTTTTTAAAATTTATATAAAGTGTAATCTCTCTGAAATTATTCTGGTTTGAATTACTCCATTTGACAATTACTCCTCCAAGACTGAATACATTAAGTAATTTTCCCTTTTTGCATTTCTGAAACTATTTTAAAGAAATGAGTTACAACTAAAAAATAATTTGTAACAATGCAATGCCATGGAATAAGGCTAATGAAATATGTACCATGTGGTCTTTTCTGTTTAGGGATCTTCTTAATTATTGGAACTCTGATGCCTACAAGTTAAAACTAAGTACAGTCCCATGATTTGCTGAGAATGTCTGG
Organism: Nicotiana sylvestris; assembly: GCF_000393655.2. NCBI lineage: Eukaryota > Viridiplantae > Streptophyta > Magnoliopsida > Solanales > Solanaceae > Nicotiana > Nicotiana sylvestris. The sequence continues at coordinate 124,745,329 of NC_091057.1, read as the reverse complement.
TTTATATTTAATTAGAAATCACTTAACTCTGTATTCATTGGCTGATTTGCAGAAAATGTCCCAAACCAATACCGAGAATCGCAAAAAGTTAAAATATCGACACACTGCTGGCAAAAGAAGTTTTGCTCGAATATGCAAGGTTTGATATTTTCTTTCTTATTATTCTTTTGAATATGAACTTATTAACTTTATACCGCTTTTTATATAATCAGGAAAAAAAAGAAAGAAACTTCTGAGCCTCTATCAAGCAAGGACATCTTTGTGGCCACAAGAAAAAGAAAACCTGATCGAGTTTACAAGGCCTCGTATGCGGATACTCTTAATAAAATTGTATGAGTTATTAATTTAAATTTTTTTTGTTATCATTTGTCTGTTCTTAGTTATTGACTCAGTGTCATTTACTTTCTGATTTAACAATGACTTAATTTGGTCTTGTAGGCTGAAATGGAAAGAATACAACTAACACAAGAAAGTGAAGATGTCAGTCAATCAGTTGATGCATTTGCATCAATCATGGGACCTGAGCATCTAGGTCACCTAAGATTGTATGGACATGGGGTTACCAAGACTTTCTTAAAAAAAGTGGGACATTTGAGACCCTCTACTGATGAGGTGATGCAGCAAAAATTGGAGGAAATGGAAGAAAGGATGCAGCAAAGATTGGAGGAAAAGTTCAATGCACAAAAATATGTCATGGAACTACAAGTTGCAGTTAACATCATTTCACAACTTAAACATCTGAATCCAGATTTACGGGTTGATCCCAACATTCTAGCTTTCAATGCTTGTTCACCTGGAGAAGCTTCCTCTGCACAACAAGCTGTTGTGCAACTAATCAATCGTCTATCTACTAGGAGTAATAATCAAGGTCAGTACGTTTATCTTGGCTCTGCAACCTTATTTTTGGGTTGTGATGAGACATGGAGAAAATGATAGTTTAGTTAGTTCAACATGGTGGGTTGTTTGGTCCAGTATGTCTGTTCTTGTCATTGATTGGTCCAGTATGTTGGCCCCTTGAAATAGGACATGTTTGGTTGTTTAGTCTTGTGTTTGGGTTTCAATGTTAGCCTCTTTTTTGTGTTGATGATGAATCAGCTTTTTTACTTGGTTAGCCACTGCCCAGAATAGCCATTGTGTATTTCCCTTCATTTATTGTTGATTAGCTACTGTCTAGTCAATATTTCCTTGCTTAATCCATAGAACTTTGCAAACTCTTGCATCTTGAAGCCTCCAGTTGTTTGTTGCATTCATTGCCCAACTCCACTCTTCGATTGTGCCCTTTATTCTGCTTTTTTCGTGTGAGGTCCATGAGTGTATGCTTTTTCCTCTTCCTCTTGTGTTACTTGTATAACCTACTATCTGTGTAAGATGATTTCCTTCCTCTAACCTGCCATTTAGCCTTCATAGCTCCAGCCTCAAACTGCTGCATTCTCCATGATTTACGCTCCTTATGATTGCATTTTTCCCTGCTTCCATGCCTTCCTTGTGACTCAATTGGCTCCACTTTTGTATTCCTGTTGCCTGACTCCATGTATGTGCATATGAATTCCCTTTAGAAATTGAGAGAATCCATCTGCAGAACTGATCTGCAGCTTTGTGTTTGCTGCAACCATATTTGGTATTGTCCCTTTTGAGATCAATATCGTGTGTTGTCTCTATGTGTTTTGTTAAGATATTTGTCCTGTTTGATGCCTCATATGCTAAATTATGATGTAGCATCGAGGATTTGTGAAATTCTGCCTCCTTCATCGACACCTTGGTTAGTGAAAAAATAGATCAACATCATCTCCTCCACAAGTATTTGAAGATATTGATCCTGAATTATTTCCAGCTCCATCACCAGATCCTTTGCCCTTTTCTTCATCTCTCTTCCTACTGCCTCGACACCTTGACTCTCAAATATGGACATTGCAATTTATCCACATGAAGCTCAAGATGGATTTCTCGGTCATGGAAAAATATCAATGTTGTTATATTATGCACATTTGTTGACTTCTTATTGTTCCTGTGTTATATTAAGACTCATTTGCATTTTAGGCTAGGACTTTTATGCATTTTGTCTTCTTCTTCTTTTTTCTTGCCTTTGAGATTTTTACTGTTATTTTGTGAACTTGGATAAAGAAGTCCACTTGATTGGTTCTGTAAGAAAATAGTCCGATCATATATCTGAAATAATAGTAGAATGATTAATTTGTTGTACAAAGTTCCCAATATATCTTTCTTCACTTGATTTCCTTGCTTTCAACTTTGTGCTTTATGTATTGTTTATGGACCATACCCATTCTTATAATGATAAACCAACCCTTGAAGGATAATGACTTTATTTATCCTCTTTTGTAGGTGGAGCAATTGAAGAAAGGGAAGATGGAGATTGTGAAGATCTAGACCTTACTTAAGAACTTTGAATTGTTGTCCATGTTCTAGGAATCTTTTGTTATCAACATTTGAAACTTATAACTCTAACTCTTGAAGTGTTGAAATGTAAAACTTATATGATTGGGTTAAAACATTTTGGTTCTATGGAAACAATATAGATTATGAAGTTTTTTATCTTTTTATTTATATAAATTCTAGGTTATTACAAAATTATTATTATTATTATTATTATTATTATTATATAATATTCATTTACAGCCAGGGTATAATAGTCTAATAGAACCGTTCCAATAGGTCTTACAAATTGTTCCAAAATGTGCGACAAATTGATACAATAGATGGTTAGAACCGTTCCAATAGGTCTTCCAAACAGTTCCAATAGATCTTACAAATCGTTCCAAAATGTGCGAAAACCTGATACACTAGGTAGTTAAAACCGTTGCAAAAGAAATAAAACCGTTACAGTAGCTCAATGAAACCGTTAGAATATCTGTAAACAAACGTTGCAATAGCTTACACAACCGTTGCAAAAAATTGTATGGTAACGGCTGCCAACCGTTACTGTAAACTCTATGGTAACGGTTTTTAACCGTTGCAACTGGAAAGAAATACTCGTTGGTTCAGGCAGAGGAAAAACCGTTGTGATAGATCGCCCTCCAGCAACGGTTTGGATAATCGTTGCAAGAACTGTTACTCTAGAACTATTGGTACGGCAGCGTATGTAACGGTCGCCAAACCGTTCCAATAACTCTATGGCAACAGTTCACCTGTCTGTTGCAATGGTTTTCTGGCTGTTGCCATATGCTCACTTTCCAGTAGTGCGGTCAAACTTTCCAAAAATTTAATTTTCACCATTTCAAGCCTAATTCAGCTACGGACCTCCAAATCACAATCCGGACACGCTCGTAAGTACAAAATCACCCAACGGAGCTAATAGAACTGACGAAATGGTCAATTTCTTAGAACTTAAGCTTTCATTCTAGGGACTAAGTGTCTAATTCACTCCGAAACCAAAAATAAAATCTCCTGGCAAGTCATATAAGCATAAAATGATACAGGGAAAGCAATAAATAGGGGATTGAGGCTAATACTCTCAAAATGACTGACCGGTTCGTTACATCAAAAAGAGCCAAGAAGTGTTATAGTCTGCTCCAAAAGTTATGTAACTAGTTAGGTACTGGTTCTATTTTTTTAATTGTCTCTATTAGCTTGATTAGAATAGGAGGTTGTATTAGAATAGAGAAATGAGTTAGTTAACGTTTTCTTGTTGGTTGATTGGGGTCCTAGATGTTGCATCTTGAGATGGAGGTAGCTAACACAGGTGCTCGAGAGTGGTAAACGTTGGTTGTTAATGGTAATATTTTACATTTTATTACCAAAATCGCTTCCAACATATTATGTTGAAACTCCAACACGGATAAAGTTCCAACATAATATATTGAATTATGGAGATCCTGCATATAAACTTTGTTAATAAAGGAGAACCTCAATGGTTGCAGAGAAATTCTCAGAAGAAGCAAAAGACAGAAATGGAAATTTTATTGTTCCATTAATTTCTGATACCTCACAAGAGAGGAGCATACGCAGTTATATACATACTCTAACTAACTTAACTTACATATGTCCCTACATGATTGGACAGCTGGCTAACTACCCAACTAACACTAACTAACTTCTTAACACCCTCCTTCAAGCTTATGGTTTGAAGATATCCTTCAATCCTAGCTTGGACATTAAGTGATCATGTTGCAGTCTTCTTAAGCTCTTGATAAGGAGGTCAGCTTGCTGCTCTTTTGTGGGAATGTGATGAGTTTCACTACAACTTGTATGATTTTCTCTCGTACAAAATGGCAGTCAATGTCTATGTGTTTGGTCCTTCCATGAAAGATAGGATTAGTTGCAATTTAGATTGCAGCCTTGCTGTCACAAAAGAGATCAACTGGTAGACTCACCTCAACCTCTAGCTCTTTGAAGATTTATGTGAGCCAGGTTATCTCAGCAACAGTAGATGCCATACTTCTGAATTTAGCTTCAGCAGAGCTCCTTGCAACTGTGTCTTGTTTCTTAAACTTCCACGAGATCAAGGCATCCCTAAACTTAACTAGCTAGCATGTTACTAATTTCCTGGTCTGTAAGTATCCTCCCCAATCTGAATCACAATATATTTTCAGTTTATCTGAACCTTCTGAAGGCATTAGTAGACCAAGACCTAGAGAGGTTTTGACATATTTCACAACTCTCGGAGCAACTTCCTAGTGAGACTACTTAGGCTTATGCATAAATTGACTTAGTGTTTGTACTACAAATGCTATATCAACTCTGGTCATTGTAAGATATAATAGCCTCCCTACTAGTCTTTGATATGCACCTATATCTTCAATCAGCTTGTCTTCACACTCATAGACTCCTACAACAGTATCATACTCCACATATGTAAGTTTCAGATTTGTCTCTAGAGGTGTTCCTGTAGGTATAGCACCTGTAAGTCCCATCTCAGATATCAATTCCAAAGCATATTTCCTTTGGCTCATAACAATTCCATTTTTTGATCTTGCAACTTCTATTCCCAAAAAGAACTTAAGTTCTCTTAGATCCTTCATTTAAAATCTAAGTTTCAGGTCATTTCTAGTCTGAGTTATCAGATCTATAATGCTTTCACTTATTATCAGATCATCTACGTAGACTAACACAACAATCAATTCAGCTTGAACCTTCTTTGTAAAAAGAGAGTAGTCAAAATGACTTTGAATGAAGCCCAACTGCACTAAGGCATCAGTCAGCTTCCTGTTCCACTGCATGGGTATCTCCTTCAGGGCATATAGAGATCTACGAAGTTTGCAAACCTGGTGAGACCCTCACTGGCTTGCAAACCCTAGAGGCACATCCATGTACACCTTTTCTAGAAGTTCACCATGCAACAAGGCATTGTGAACATCTATTTGGAAAAGAGGCCAATGCTTGGATGCAGCAACTGCAATGACTGATCTTGTTGTAACCATTTTTGCTATAGGTGAGAAAGTTTCTGTGTAGTCAAGCCCTTCCTTTTGAATGTAACCTTTAGCCACCAAACTAGAATTGTATCTTTCAACTTCACCTGAGGATGTATACTTCACTTTGAACACCCATTTACATCCAATGGGAACCTTATCAGCAGGCAACTCCACTATAGATCATGTGTGTTTTTCCTCTAAGGCTGAGATTTTACCCTTCATAGCTTCAATCCATTTAGGATCCTTAATAGCCTCGGCATATGACTATGGTTCTACATTTGCAGAGTAGGAGGATAAAGCTTTGGCATAGGAGTCAGAGATATTCTCATAACTAACACATGTTGAAGAGGATATGAGCAATTGGATTTGCCTTGAGACTGAGTAACATAATCTTTTAGCCAGATATGAGGTTTACTGGTTCTCCCAGATCTTCTAGGATATGAGGCTTCTATCATTAGAGGTAGACAGTTGATGAGTAGGCTGATCATGAGTAAGATTAGTTAGTGAGACTGGTTCAAGTTCAGCAGCTACTTGAGTCAGCTGATCTAGATTATGATGAGCAGGTAAAGTAGAAATAGGAAAAGATAGAGGAGATGGTGTAGGAAGAGATAAGGAGATTGATGGTGGAAAAGAGGATATAGAGATATCATTAGGCATTAAGACTTGAGGTATGTCAAAGGTAGGAAACAAGGAGGGTAGAGAAGTTGAATGTTGAAAGTAAAATATATTTTCATTGAAGATAACATCTCTACTTATTAATAACTCGTTGGTGTGAATGTTGTACATTCCGTATCTCTTTTTGAGTCATAGAGTAACCAAGAAAAACTATAGGTGAGGCTCTAGGTAAGAATTTTTCACCTCTTTTTACATCAGTTACATATCTTAGACAACCAAAAATTCTCATGTGGTCTAAGAAAGGAGGATGACCAAACAGTAGTTCAAAACAGCACTTGTGTTGTTAGTTTGTTGATAATGTAGGCTGCAGTTGATACACATTCCCCCAAGAATCTTAGTGGAACACCTGCTTGAAATCTCAGTGCCCTAGCTGTATTGAGTATGTATCTATGCCTTCTTTCAGCTATTCCATTTTGCTGTGGAGTAGAGATATAAGAACTCTGATGAACAATACCCAAAGATTGCAGTAATTCTGTCATTTGTGAGTTAAAAAATGCACACCCATTATATGTTCTTAGGAATTTTACAATACAAGAATGAACATTCTTAACCATAATGAAGAACTATCTAATGATAACAATTACTTCAACTTTAGAGGGCAACAAGAAAACCCATGTAAACCTGGAATGATCATCCAATAGTGTAAGAAAATACTTCTTCCTATCATGAGTAGGTACCTTATAGGGCTCCCAACATCAACATGAAGTAAGTGAAAGCATGCATTAGCCACAGAATTACTAAGAGAAAATGGAAGCCTTGTTTTCTTAGCAATAGGACAAACAATACATTACTTAGTCTCACTATTATATTTTAAATGTTGAAAATATTTTAACTTTCTCAGAACATCAATTGACACATGGCCTAACCTCCTATGCCACAAATATATACTTGAACTATCATCCTTTATTGTATTTAAAAAAGATCTTTCAGAGTCTGACTTGTTATTTTCTCATCCATTTGCTTGGTCTTTGTTATCTGATATGTAGATGTAAAGGCCTTCATCCTCCTTACCAATCCCTCTCACTCTCCCATTGAAAAGATCCTGGAAAAGGCAGACGTCGGGATAGAACAAAGCCAAACATCTAAGTTCCTTTGTTAATTTTGAAACAGATAGGAGATTATATTTGAAGTCTGGTATGTGTAACACATTTGTAATTTTCTGTCATTGTAGCACACTTGTAGACCTTGTATGCTTTACACTTGCTATCTTTCATGTGAGTAGATGAACTTTTCCAATACTAAATTCATCAACATTTCTAGATTCTTCTAAGAATTTGAGACTTTTTACCATGTGATTGGAAGCAACTGTATCAACTATCTACCTAATCTCAGCTTTAGTAACTACATGAGGTGAAGTCATACCTGCTGACATGGCATTACTTGGTTGATCATCTTGACTTTAGAATGTGATGCTAGACTTGCCCAAAAGATGCAGGATCTTATTATACTGATCAAATGTAAACTGAGGCACTCCTGCAATCACTCCTTGACTACCTTGACTAGTTAAAGCGGGATTGCTCTGCTGAAGTCCTGCACAATTAGCTATAGCCTCAAAACTTCCATTATTAGGACCATTATTGGTTTGAGGCCCTGTGTATTGATCAACATTGTTAGGTCCAGCCTTTCTTTTTTGCTTGAAGTCTGTAGGATAGCGATGAAGCTTGTAGCAAGTGTCCTTTATGTGACCTTTGTATTTGCAGTAGTCACAAAACAGATTGTTCATTTTAGGCTTGTAGCTATTTGCACCTTGAGATGTTCCTTTTCCACTAAACATTGTTATTCCCTTATTTACTGCAGAAGTTTGAGCAAAATTAACTACAGATCTTCTACTTTCTTCTGCTATTATCAGATAATAGGATTTATTTATAGTTGGAGTAGAACTCATCATCATAATCTGGTTACTAGATTGAGAATAAGTCTCATTTAGACCCATCAAAAAATGCAGCAACCTGTGATTACCAAAGTGTTCTGCATATCTCCTCGATTCCTCACAGCCACATCCAGGGCAAGGCATCAGTGCATCAAACTCTGCCTAAAGCTCTTTTAGCTTAGAAAAATACACTAACACAGAGGAAATCCCCTGAGAAAAAGTAGCAATTTGTCTGTGCAAAAATAAAATTCTAGATCCATTCACCTTGTCAAAGCTTTCTCTAAGATCAGCCCACACCTTCTGTGCACTAGTTGCATACACCATGCCACTTAACAGCTCATTACTAACTGAGTTCATGATCTATGACAAAACTATGGCATTACACTTTTCCCTCAATTCATGTAAAGTAGGAGGAATGTACCCTTAGTATATCTACCATCAACAAAACATAATTTGCCCTTGCCTAATAGACTGATACGCATAGAGCTGCTCCATAGAGCATAATTTTCATGTCCAGTCAGTTTGATTGAGATTAGAGAGCTACCTGGAGCATCAAAAGGTTGAAGAAATAGAGGATGATGTTGATCGACCACTATACCAACCACACGACTTGGAGTTGCATCAGCGGTAGTGTCTTCAATTCTTGTGTCTGAGCTAGTACCAATACCTCTAATCGCCATTGAAGATTGAGAATCGAGAGCTTAGAGTAGAACACATAGAATAAAAAAATTCCTAATTGCTCAAAAATGATTCAATCTAAAAAGAGATGAATCGAAGCAATTATATAAATGACTTACGAGTTCTGGAAACTCAAATCGATTTCGAGCAATCTGCGTGAATTGATCATCTTCACGAGCTTTGATACCATGTTAAGAGAGGAGAACCTCCATGGTTGCAGAGAAGTTCTCAGAAGAAGCAAAAGATAGAAATGGAAATTTTACTGTTTCATTAATTTCTGATACCTCACAAGAGAGGAGCATACACGGTTATATACATACTCTAACTAACTTAACTTACAGTTGTCCCTACATAATTGGACAGCTGGCTAACTACCCAACTAACACTAACTAACATCTTAACAAACTTCCCGCATATTATGTTGGAACTCCAGCATACGAAAGTTCCAGTACATTAAATAATTCGAATTCCAACATATTATGCTGGAATATTTCCAGATTTTTAAGGGCATTTTTGTTCGAATTTTATCTAAATTGGGATTACTTTTGAAATTGTGGCTTTTTTCAATTATCAGTAATAAATTTGGCTATTTTTTTTAATTTTTTCCCTTGAAAAGGGATCATGAAAAAAAAAAGATAAAATATCCAACCCGCTAATTTGACGCTCCATAGCTAATTTGGAACATGGACGGATCCAAAAACTATTTGACTGGAATGAGAAGAAGAGAAACAGCTATTTCGACTAGTTTTTTCTTTTTTACCCATTCTTAAATTATAACTTTCTTTTTTAGGGGTTGAAACTTAAATTATCCTCTTTCAGTGCTACGCAAAATCTGGTCTGCTGTTTGTAAAATGTTGTGCAATGAAGTCTATAGGGAAAAAAACACTTAATAAAACAAAATAACGTCAAACAATACCAGCATATATGATTTGGAATTTGGAACACAAAAATGGCAGAGGAAAAATAGAAAGGATTTACAATGAATCGACAATTCAAAATAATATTTGCACAATCGAATCATTTATAAGGTAATATATGCGAGTTTCTTTAATAAATATTAATTAATAACTGATAGCTAACATATTATCACATGACAAATTATACTGAAAGCTAGTGCGTTTTCATTGTTGATGTGTACATAAATTAAGAGTCCGTTTGGACATAACAACTTTTTCACTTTTTTCGATTTTTTTTTTTTTACTTTTTTCGAAATCAGTATTTGACCATAAAATTTCTAATTTTCAGATGAATATGAATTTTAAAATTTTTCGATAATTTTAAAATCCCCAAAATATTGTTTTTCAAAATTTACTCGATCACTCACAAAAAAATCACTTTTTTGGAATTTTACAATTTTTAGGTCCAAACGCCCACTAAATCTAAAAAGTGAGTAATTTTCTGGACTTGATACATAATCAAATCGTGAAAATAGCACGGGCTAGCTAGTTTTCGGACTTATAATTAAAAATTAATCCTTATTTTGCTGCAATACGGAAAGTTCTAACATAATATACTGGAGATTGGTGCACATGTGTATGAACTTCCAACATATTACGCTGAAACTACAACACACCAAAACTTCCAGCATAATATATTGGAGATTACAGTACTTGTGTATTAACTTCCAGCAGAAGTTTAGTATATTACACTATAACTCCAGTATATTATAATGGAATATTTTTCATATTTTGGACAGTATTTTCAATCAAATTTATTTTTACATGTGTATACGGTAAAATCGGAGGGTCAAATTTTCCATCGTTATAACGCCTCGAAGGCTCGAAATCACGGTCGAGTTTTATCCCTCGAGGGCCATCGACGCTCGACCTCGGGACAGTATGAGATGACGGTCACGGGAAGAAAATGGGGAGTTCCCAAGGCGTGAAGCTAGAGCCGACAAAATCTGTGAGGCTAGTTTGAGCCCGTATCGTGGCATTAACTAGATGCCACATCTCCATATCTTTGTAATAAATGCACTTGTACTATGTTGGGATTCCCCCTCTTATATAAAGAGGATCTTTGTCATTTTGTAAACATCTGTTGCTCCATACTAAATATACAAGAACATTCTCTCTACTCTTTAACATATTCTCTTGGTTCCGTTGTCTCATTTATTGCTTATATTTATTGTGTTTTGCTAAAAGTTCATCATTTATTGCTTATTATTGGCCATAAAAAGCCGTCTTTGATTTATTAATAACTGTTAGTCACCATCGACCGTCTTCGATAGCTCCCAGCCGAGCTTCAGACTCGACCCCGAGGCCCTCGAATAGGCAAGCTCGAGGCCCCGATTGGCACGATTTGGTTAACATCTCGTCTTTAGGCTCTTATCTTGTTTTCAAGTCTTTCACGTAGCATCAACTGCCTAACAACTAGCATAAAAATAGATCACATATTTTTAGAACCACTAAATAAAATTTAATTGTTATTACCATTTTCACGATAAACAGTTTGGCGCCCACCGTGGGGCTAAAAATAATAGTGATTATTTTCTTGCTGGTATAACTACATAACGCAAGTTATCTTTCACACTTTTTCTTGCCCAAGATCTTTGATTTCAGGTCAAAATGTCCGACTCAGTGAACAACAATCTTGAGAACCACGGAGAAAATGGTGCAGATGTTCCAGGTGCTGGTGTACCGCCACGAAACCCTGAGAACGCACCAGAACCGATTCCCGTGGACGCGGTCTCGCACGATGCTCAACACGTCGATGTAAGTTCCCACACTAACAGGAGCGTGCACCAAGGAGACCGACAAGAAGCTCAAGAAACCCTAGCCAGGGAAGAACGGGAGGTTCGCCTTCACGTTATTTTTGAAATGTTGCAGGCACAATAGGTAGCGATTGCTCGCTGCAAAGTCACCAGAAAACTCCCAGAACGGTTGCGCCGAGGATGGCTCCCCCAGTCGAGCAGATACCAGAGAGGTCAAGCAACAACGGGTCGGTAGCCTACCCCGCCATCATAAAGATGCTCGAGGACCTCACAAAGAGGATCGAATCGGGTGAGAAGAAGATAGAAGCCAGCGACAAAAAGGTCGAGACCTACAACTCCAGGGTCGACCAGATTCCGGATGTACCCCTGATCCTAAAAGGTGTGGATTCGAAGAAGTTCATACAAAGGTCGTTCCTAGAGTAAGCGGCTCCAAAACCTATTCCAAAAAAGTTCAGAATGCCAGACCTTCCAAAATACAACGGGGCCTCAGACCCCAATGAGCACGTTACTGCTTACACTTGCACGGTGAAGGGCAATGACTTAAAGGACGACAAGATCGAGTCCGTCTTACTAAAGAAGTTCGGGGAAACACTCTCGAAGGGGGCCATGATTTGGTATCACAACCTAGCTCCTAACTCCATAGACTCATTTTCCATGTTGGCAGATTCTTTCATAAAGGCACATGCCGGTGCCATCAAACTAGCGACAAGGAAGTCTGACGTCTTCAAGATCTAGCAGAAGGAGAACGAAATGTTGCGAGAGTTCATATCTCACTCTCAAATGGAACGAATGGAACTACCACCAGTCTCCTATGACTAGGCAGTACAGGCCTTCACTCAAGGTCTGAATGAGAAACGCTCAATGGCTTCGAAGAAACTGAAGCAGAATCTGGTCGAATATCCCGCCATGACCTGATCGGATGTTCACAACCAATATCAATCAAAAATCAGGGTTGAGGACGACCAACTAGGAGCCCCATCGGGCTCGGTATACCCAAGCAGGCTTCTAGCAAAGGAGCTAAATCCAAACAAGGAAAGGTACCAGCCATACACCAACGACAAGAGAAACGCCCCGAGGCGTAACATACCCCACAATGACCAAAGGATGGACCGAGGTCAAAACCCTGGGGGATTCATCAACCGAGCCGAATTCAACAGGAACACGGGGCCAGCAGAGGCACCTCACTTGTTGGAGTATAACTTCAATGTAGATGTATCAGACATCGTGTTCGCCATCAGTAAAATCATAAACGCCAGGTGGCCTAGGCTTATGCAATCAGATCCTTCACAAAGAAATCAAAACTTAGTTTGTGAGTTTCACAACACGCACAGCCATAAGACTGAGGATTGCTACCATCTCCGAGAGGAAGTAGCCAAACTACTCAGTAAAGGTCACCTCCGAGAATTTATCAGTGATCGGTCCAAAAACCAATTCTGGGAAAGAGAGGCGGCCAAGAAGAACGAAACGAATGAGCTCAACATGTCATCCACATGATCTTGGGAAGCATCGATGCCCCACAAGAGCCCATGATGATAAAAACAAAAATATCCATCACCAGAGATGACCATATCCTCTCTCTTTCAATTATATTCTACACTGATCTGAGTGCAGGTGTCCGATCAAAATAGACGAAACACTCTCCAACTCGAAGACCTTAAGGTTTTAAACCATCCGTTGCATTCTTTTCCTTAGACCGAGTGTTTATCCTGAAAAGGGTTTTACCGGTAAGGTTTTTAACGAGGCAACATCTATATGCTACCTAAGAAAGATCCAACAAGTATTCAAGGCTTCTTTTGCAACCAGCCTCAAATATTAGGGACCATCCCCCCGGAAGGTCACCTACTCGGAGAAGCCAAGATACGCCAAATAGGGGCTCAATAGGAAAGTAATGTACCGGACCAAACGGTCGAATGAACCATGTTTGCATAGAACAACCAAGCCCACAACAACAAAAACATGTATACTCTTACCAAGTAATCAAAGAATACTTCCCAAAAGCATTTTGCATCTCAAGGAAGCTCGATATTTTTGCAAAAAACGGCCCCAGAGCCAAAAAATGTCCCGAACACTCGGGGACTGGCGCCAACAACTTAAAACAATGTGACCCTCGGGTCAGAGCTCCTATCTCGTAAGCCCTTAATGAGGCAACAACGAGATCACAAAACAACTCCAGAGCCAAAAACATCCCGAACACTCGGATACTGGCGTCGAAAACTCAAGGCTACACGACCTCCAGGTCGGAAACTCCAAAATCATAAGCCCTCAATGAGGCAACACCAAGTTCACAAGTAATGGATCCCCAGCCAAGAAACCCTCGATGACTCGGGGACTGCCATCAATCGCCATCTCTATCGACCTATCAAAACCCATGGCCATAAGGCCACATGCGGGCAACCTCGGTCTCGTGAGACCTACATAAGGCAACAACAATATCTGTAAGACCTCAAGCAAGCCATGAACCATACTTGTACCAAGTATCCAAAACTGTAAGACCTCAAAGGCATGTAAAACTTGTAAGACCTTACTAAAGGCATAAACTCGATCTCAAAGTTTCGGCTATATATCGAACTTTTAAGACCCCTATGAGCACGTGATTTTTGCTTCACGGAAACTACTCCAAAAGAAATCAAAAAATAAAACAAATGTCCTTTAGGTACAATTTTAAGAATTTACGTGGCATCTTTGGATAATTGTTTGTATTTTTATCTGTGAATGTTTATCTTGTTTTAATTAATTAAAAATACAAAAATATATATTGCATGCACATTTAGGATTTAATTGTGCACTTAGGAATTAACTGAACCATGTTTTATTTTTAAAAGAAAGAAAATCACAAAATATGTATTTGTTGCATTTTTGTCGTTTTATTGTCCAATTGTGTGATTTTGTTTTTTTATTAATATTTAATCTTGTGTGTCAATTATTATTTAGGTTTAATTATTATTTTTAATTTAATTTTGGTTTTACAACTTATTTTAGAATTTTTGGTAATTAGGAATTAAAAAGGGAAATAATAGAAAAGAAAAACAAATGAAATAAGAAACACATTCGGAACTGGGCCATTTTTTTTGGGACCCAAAATAAGGCCCAAAACACCCCATTTACCCGGTCCAATATGCCTGATCTCTCAGATGACTCAAACGACGCCGTTTAGGCGTCTCAAATCTGAACCATTGATCAAAGAGATCAAACGGTCCAGTTCAGCCGCAACATTGGTTCAAACGACACCGTTTCAGGTGATTAAATCTGAACCATCAGTTCCTTTTGATCTAACGGTCTCAGGCTTCCCCCATAACCCGGTCCATTTCACCTCGGGTCGACCCAGTCTCGTAGCATGGCCAAATGATGTCATTTCCTATTAGTAAAATGATCCAGGCCGTTGATCGTGATTGATCCAACGGCCAAGATCAAATGTCCCCTCCCATATATAACCCTAATCCCTTAACCCACGCCCCCAAACCAAACCCCCCCTCACCCCATCGTCTCTCTCTCAAGCTCAGAGATGAACCAGACCAAACCCTAACCGCCATTGTTACACCTTCTCCTGAAACCCGGCGGCAACAACGCCGCCGGTTACCAAATTAACACCCCTAAGCCATCTGACCACCCTTGTTACGAATCCGTTAACCGTTTGCCTCGAATCAACCTCTAGCTTCTCGAAGATTTGAGCAAAACCTAAACCTACCCCAACCGGTCCCAAACTCACACCACGGCACCCCCTGACCTCCCTCGTGCCCAAAATACCTTTGGCCTGGTTCGAATCTTGCTAGAACCATTCGAACCCCAAATGGAACCAAGACCCCTATAAAGACCAAACCTGGGTTTTGTCCGAAATTAAAGGAATTTGGGCGTCTAATCGACCTTGGTTGAAGTGTTCTCCGTTGAGAACACTCAATTAAGTTCCGTTCGACCTCAAAAAGTTCGAGTCTAGAGTTCGACCTGGGTTCGTCTAGTTTCTATTTTGTTAAGGTATTTTTTTTCTCCTTTCTTTCTTGTTCTATTTTTGTTATGGTTAATTGTGTTTAGTTTAGTTATAATCCAGTTTTTGTTCATTGCTTCTTCTTCTTCTCTAATCAGACCTTTTTATTTTGTCGAGTCTGCTTCTATTCATGGTCGAATATATGTTATTAGCCATGTAATTTGTTAGTTTATAAGTTCCCTGTTTTTGTCAATACCACTCAAATCACTTGTTGGTCTGTTTATTCTGATTGTTTGTTGTTAACTGCTAAATGTTATAGCCTGTGTAATCAATTGAATAAGCGTCGTCGATTAGTCTTTTAGGCTTGAATGTTATGTTAACATGATAATAGTTCAACCTTTGGTTCATACCAGTATGTTTACCATCCTGCATCTTGTATATACTTGAATTAGAGTTGTGTTTGCTCATTCCCTGTATTTGGTTTGACCTCCTGTTCTTTATAGTTGTTCGCATGAACCTCCTTCCTTGATTCATACTGCTTCAATTTTGGCTTGTATTATTGAATCCCTGCTCAATCACTGGGTCTGAGTTGATCAGTATTGGCTCCCAATATGATCAACTCATTCCCTTTGATTGATGCCATGTTTGAAATGATCTGGTTTTCTGCTTTGAATCACTGTGTGAATTTGATAGTGGGAATTGTTTTATAGCTGTAGTAATTTAGTGATCAATTAGAAATTAGTTGTTAGGGTTACAACTTATAGAGTTTTAATAACAGATCAATGAAGCTTAGTGCAGGGCAGTAATACACAGGGGTTAAGGAGGTAATTTCGGGATTTAACATGTCTGCAAGTGGACTAACTTAAGGGTCTGTTCAGTGGATAATAGATACCATTAGTTTAATATCAATGGGGAACATAACATGATAGTATGGGAGTTAATAGGAATACTATAATAACCCATAGTTTTGATTGAAACAATAGGGAACAAGGCATGCAAGTGTGGGGAACAAAATAACTTCAAACAAGAAGACATTAAGTAATGGGATTCAAAGGGGGATGGGCAGTTAGAATCTAATAGTTTCAAGGCAGAGATAGCAGGCCTGTTTTTGGGTTATAAATAGAGTCATTTAAGACAGATTTAGGGGCTGGTTTTTTTTTTTGGAGAATAGAAATCAGTTTTCTTTCAGTTTTTTTCAGAGAGTCTAGGCTGGATTTTTAACATTTAAGAGTTCAGTAATTTGAGAGCAAAAAAAAAGGCTGGTTTTTAATCCTAAAAGGTTCAGTGTTTTTGAGAGCTAAGAAACTAAAAAGTGAGGTCTTTTCTTTTACTGCTGAATATCAGAACTAGTATTGTTACTGTTTCATTGTTGTTGTTGGTTGGTATTTCTGGGGTTTCAATTGGTTTTTCCTGAGTTTGCTATTGGTTATTTGCTACTGTTTCATTGGGTGTTGCTGGAATTCTACTGGTTCTTTTTTTAAATCTGTTACTGGGTTGTTCTGTCACTGTGTTGCTGGTTATTGTTGTTGCTGTTTGCTACTGCTCTGTTGATCCTCCTCTTCTTCTTCTATTGTCTATTACCAGGTACACTTTCGAATCACACTGTGATGTAGCTGTGAGATGTAAAAGTGAAAAGAAAATGCTCGAGTAGTGGAGTACTTAGTGCATCTGTAATTTAGTAGATAAATGATAAGTTGTATAGTCTATCTTTATAACTCAATGAAGAATGTGGAATGTGGAGTTTGTATCTGATAAGGATTGTATTGGACCATTAATTTGCCTTTCTTAGTTGTGAATTTAGTAGTTTAATACCAACTTTAGTAGCATAGAATTAAAAAATCAAACTTCCAAGTTAACTGTGCTTTTCCCGAATAGTTAAGCATGCCCATTATTGTCAAACTGTTTAGTTAAATAAGTGGAATAAGATGAAGATAGCATGAGTTTGTTCTATTGAACCTGCCTGTTTAAACTTGTTAGTTTCACTAGCTATGAAGGTTTTAATATTGTCAACAGTAGGTAGATAATGATTGTTGGCAGACCATTTGCTCAAAAAGTTGAAATATTGGGTTTGGCTTAATCATGTAAAGCAATTGGAAATATCCTGTGTATGTTAAATCAGACTCGAATCCGCTTCTGTGAGTCGAACGCTGAACTTGGCCCGAATTACGCATGAAATCTGGTCGTAGGAAACGGGCTTGATCACAAGACCATCCTTAAAAATCATACAATAGAGTTAAGTAACAATTGGTTGGGACCTTCATTTTGTGTTTAGAGATGAACTTAATAGAAAAAATGTAGTCACTTTAGGATCGTC
Organism: Nicotiana sylvestris; assembly: GCF_000393655.2. Lineage (NCBI taxonomy): Eukaryota > Viridiplantae > Streptophyta > Magnoliopsida > Solanales > Solanaceae > Nicotiana > Nicotiana sylvestris. Next base: position 124,727,794 of record NC_091057.1, on the reverse strand, counting down.
CTTTTAAAATAAACGAGATGAGCCTTGCCAAATAAAACACACAGATTGCGGGGCCCTCACAAATGTATGTATGAATTACTTAGAACTCAGAATCGGCCGCTTAGAGAACTTCACGGCCATTTCCCAAAATAACCACGCGTTAGTCTCTTTAGGCGCGTACTTTAAATAACATTACCTTCTTAAACTCGGGTGCACATTTATATGACCCAAATCCAAATCTCAACGAAGTCGAAATGTGTCGCTAATCACAGGTACATTGATTGTGACGTGGTTTGAGATGCATTTCCACGACGTTGCAAATTCTTTTTAAAAATAATGAATGAGACGAGCCTCGACAAACAAAAATACACAAGCTGCGGGGCCCTCTATACGTGTTGGTAAAATTACTTAGACTTCGGGATGGGCCGTTTAGCAAAGTTTCACGGCCTTACCCAAAATAATGATACGCTAGTCGCTTTAGGCGCGCCTTTAATAATTTACTTTCTTAAACTCGGGTGCACATTTATGTGACCCAAATCCAAATCTCAACGGAGTCGAAATGTGTTGATAACCACGGGTACATTGATGTGACGTGGTTCGAGATACGTTCTCACAACGTTGCAATTCTCTGTTAAAATAATAATAATAATAATAATAATAATAATAATAATAATAATAATAATAATAATAATAAAATCGGTAAAGAGTTAAAACTTGCATATAAGCTCATAATTGTTAAAATCAGATAAATAAGCTGAATGTGACAGTTGAGCGACCGTGCTAGAACCACGGAACTCGGGAATGCCTAACACCATCTCCCGGGTTAACAAAATTCCTTATCCGGATTTCTGGTTCGCGGACTGTAATACAGAGTCATTCTTTTCCTCGATTCGGGATTAAACTGGTGACTTGGGATACCCTAAATCTCCCAAGTGGCGACTCTGAAATAAATAAACAAATCCCGTTTTGATTGTCCTTTAATTGGAAAAACTCCCTCTGCCCCCCTGCGGGCGCGGGTAAAAAGGAGGTGTGACAGCTCTGGCGACTCTACTGGGGACTGGACCCAGAATCTCTAGTTCAGGGTTCAAGAATTCGAGCTTAGAATAATTGTTATAATTGGATTTACCAAGTATTTGATTTTGTTACATGGTCCGGGCCTAATGTGCTAATTGATTGCTCTTACCGCTTTGATATTCCGTGAACTGTATATAAATTGTTGTGAAATCCCTCTTCTCTCTGAGTCTTCTAAATCATGAAGAAGTGTGCACTTCGTGTGACTTCTTTTTTGTTAGAGTCATATTCCAAAGTTAGAACGAGGTTCGGACAAGTTGCAAAGCCGGTGAAGCTTCTGTATTCTCGGTACGCTGCCCCCCTTCGGCTCGAGCTGTCCGCTCGGGTAAGCCAGGTCTAGAACAATAAACCCAGGTCTTTTTGAACCCAGAATAACTCAGTCTCATGCCGGATCCCTAGTAGGCACGTTTGTTTGCATCATGTGCATTTGACATTGGGGACTCAACACAGGGGTTGGGTCCGTCTAGGACAAGCAACCTGAAATGGAAAAGACCATCCTGATGCATCTTACTTGCTACTTGTGCATTTGTTTGCTTCGGACTTGCATGCTGACCGGCTTTTGAATATTTTTGAGTTAGAGGTACGAGGGTTAAAGAGAGTTAATCACCTGTTTTGAAAAAACCAATGTCCAAATAGTGTCGAAACTCTGCCAAATTTTTGAGAAAATGAAAAAAAAGAAAAAAAGAAAAATATATATAGTGTTGTTTGCCAATGAAAAGAGTCTGGTTTTCAAAAGAAGTTTGTTTTATCGGCCTGAACTACGCCGGTTTGATTCTCACCGGGTGTGAGATACGTAGACAACCCTCATCGGGTCCAACCTCCCCTTTTGCAAAAATAGCCAAAAAATGTCAAAATTTTAATTGTCAACATAAATAAGTCGGGCGATGCCGTTTTGTCAAAAATAGCCGAATGACCCCAAAAGGGACGACGAAAGGCCAATTTTGCATAAATAGCCACCTTTGGTCATTTTTAAGATTTCGATCGGTTAATCCACACAGCCTTAAAATCCTCGTCTCCGAAGTGCTGAAAGGTCGTGTTTGAAAAATTGGGTCCTTCATTTTAGTTTGAAAAAGAAAAAAATAGTAGTCTTGTTTGAATCAAATAAATTTACCTTTCTCTTAATCACCTTAATAAATGTGCAGGATGAGCACAAAGGCAAGCGAATCTTTCACCGTACTTAACGAGGTCCCCCTCCAGCTCCATATGTGGTGGAATGATCTGGGAAAAGGCAACAAAGAGATAGCGGCTGGAATCCTGGGAGGTCTTTTCGGTCTACTAAATGTCAAGCCAAAGTCGGATGTCATCGAGGCCTTAATACCATTTTAGGACCCGACCCCCAATGTGTTTCGCTTTGGAGGTTTTGAGCTTATGCCCACGCTGGAGGAAGTCGCGAGTTACGTGGGTCTGAATGGAAATATGAGGGGTCAATATTTGTTGTCACCAAGACCAGTATCTCCGCACAAATTTTTGGATTTGCTAAACATCAGCCGGAGTGTTCAGAATGATGATTTGTTGGGAGGATGTTGCACTCTTTAGTTCCTGTATCAGCGTTATGGTTATCCATGGGGTTTCGAAGAACCAACTCTGGGACTGACCCATGCTGGAAACAGAAGCAAGTGGAAAGCAAGACGAACCTTGGCGTTCATAATGGCATTCTTGGGAATCATGATTTGTCCAAGAGAAGATAAGAAAATAGAAGCAGGTCTTGTGGGGATGGCTGATGTTGCGATTAAAAGGGCAGATAGCACTATAGTCCCCCTGATTTTGTCAGAAATTTACCGAGCATTGACTGTGTGCAGGGAGGGAGGAAATTTTTCCAAGGTTGCAATCTATTACTTCAGTTGTGGATGCAAGAACATCTGTGCCACCGGGCGGGGTACATGAACTATGGGCTGACTGGGTTAAGTTGTATCGAAGAATTTGAAAAGCGTGTAAGGGGTATTGCATTTCCTGAAGGTACCGAAGCTTGGCTCATACGACTGAGGTCATTGACTGCTGATCAAATTGAATGGGCATTTGGGTGGTTGCCCGTTACCGAGGTGCTATATATGTCAGCGGGAGTGTCATATTCTCTTAATGGGTGTTCGGAGTATCCAACTGTATGCTCCTCATCGTGTACTACGCCAACTGGGAAGGTTTCAAGTCGTCCCCAAAGATAAAGACTTGAGCAAGCACGTCATTGAGTTGAGTCCGAGAGCCGCATTCCCGGAAGATAAAATTCGCAAATTATGGAACGAATGCCAGTTCCTCTAGCCTAAGACTATGGTCCGAGATCTGGCTAAAGGTGAGGTGGACCCAAAGTATAATGTGTGGTTTAGGAAAAGGTTCCAAATTCTCCAAAGGCCCGCCAAAAGAGCCCATGTCCAACGGTTTACTAATGATTCACAAGAGCAATAGGGTTGGTTAGCAAAAGAAGAGGGTTACAGGGAAGAAATAGGCAAGCTAAAGCGACAGATTAGAGACCTGGAATTTGAAAATAGTTTGCAAGTTGATGCCGATTGGGGAGAAAAGAACAAATTGGCCCAAGAAAATGAGGCGCTGAAAGCCCAAATCCGACAAATAATGAGAGATGCTGACAAACAACAAAGGAGTCAGTCGGATGAGAGGTTAATAAAAGGGTTGAAAAAGGAAATCGGTGAGTGCCGGGATGATTTGAAGAAATCTGAGGATACCATAGCACAATTCCATGCACAATGGTCAAAGAGAACGAAAGAGTGCACACAGTACTTATAGAAGGCAAGGAAAGATTATGAAAAGACCATTGTCAGTCTAAAAAGGAAGGTGACCACCCTAGAGAGCAAGGCGGCTAAACAAGCCAAGTCTTTTGAAATCGAAAGTAAACACTGCTATAATCTAATGGCCTCGATGGAAGATGAAATACAGTAGTTACAGAAACAACATCTGCATGATTCTCGGGTTTTGAAGGCTAGAGGGGATCAGATAGAACTCCTACTCCTAGAGAAAGACCGAACTAGGGACAAAATTCTGACTATTGCTCATGCTATTACCAAAAATGCCGGGTGTGCGAAAACATGACATGCACTACTTTCTTCTCGGTAGTGATGATATTTGTGAAGCAAATCATGTGAATTGGAACAGCTGGAAAAGGACCTTACACCTAAACCTGCAGCGAGGCCGAATGACGCCCCGCGGGCACCCAAATTTAAAACTTTAATGTGTTCGTAGTTCGAATCTGCATTTTCTTTTTCTTAGAGTCTGTTGTCTGTTAGAGCCTGTTTTTTCTTTCACATCAAAGTATGTCCGAAGTTATTGAGTTCGTACTTGGTTTGGTTTCGAGGCTGTTATTTTCCTTTCCACAAGCGTCTGATTTGTAATAGAATGTTTATTAATGAAAATTTGAAAATTTCCAAAAATTGTCTCTTTGCTTTTCGCACTTATAGGGTAGAACTACGCACGGTCTGATTCATGCGGGGACATGATACGTAGGCAATCTCTATAGGATTCGACCACCACTAAAAAAGAAAAAAAAAGAAGGGAAAATGAAAAATAAATAAAGAAGGATAGAATAAAGGAAGCTTAAAAAAGGGGCACAATTATGAGAGGCCGGAATGACGCACGCAACCGAAGCAAATGCATGATAGATATGGTTAATTGCCTAGGTGCATTGCATCCCAACGTGTAATTGCATATGTGTTAAACTCTGAAAACTAACAAGTTTGTTGATTTCCAGAGAATTCAAGCAGTTAGTTTATTTAGAGGATACTGGCACATTATCATTACCAAACCAGATCAAAGGGACCAATACCAGAAATCATGTCTATTCCAGATGTCAACACTAGTGTTGAGGTAGAGGAGTTGGACATCTATAAAATGAAAGAGGAGATGCTCAAGCTTAAGCAACAGATGGCCGAAATGTACCAGGCCTGGTCCAAAGGGCAATCACCGCCAGCTTACCTTGCTAACCCTGCTTTTACCCCACCATTAGCTCAGTCTCAGGATCATCCCGCCACCGATCCAGGTTTTCCCATTTATCAACACTACCATGGCACTACTTCTCATACGCCACAAGCTCCACCACCAAAATCAATTCCATACCCTCATCCACCAATCACCCCTATCTTTGTGGCACCTCCACCAGCTGCACTCCATAAATCCCCGAGTGAACTTGTGTTCCAAGCGCAGGACAACCATTATTATCCCCCGGAGCTTACCTTCAAAGCGCCTGAAGCCTATCCACATGATCCACATTCTGACCTACCAGGGAAAGCAGAAAAACTGGCCAGAAATCCTGAACAGTAAGAGATGTTAAGAAAAATGAAAAGCATAGAGCAATCCTTCAGGGATATGAGGGGGCTAGAAGGTTAGGTAAGCATGGCTTACAAAGATCTGTGTTTATTCCCGAATGTACAACTACCGGCAGGGTTCAACTTGCCCAAATTCGACTTGTACAACGGACACGGTGATTCAGTGGCTCATTTGAGAGGTTTTTACAGTAAGATGAGGGGAGCCAGAGGAAAGGATGAATTGCTAATGGCTTACTTCAGTCAGAGTTTTAGCGGAGTAGCATTGGAGTGGTACACCCGCCAAGACCACGGAAGATGGTACACATGGGATGATCTGGCCCAAGCATTCGCTTGTCACTTTCAGTATAATCTTGAGATCATTCCAGACCGACTATCTTTGACTAAACTAGAGAAGAAGCACAGTGAAAGCTTTAGAGAATATGGTTTCCGGTGGAGGGAGCAAGCAGCAAGGGTAGATCCCCCAATGAAAGAGAGCGAGATGGTTGATTACTTTTTGCAGGCTTTGGAGCCGACCTACTTTGGTCATCTTGTGTCCGTAATTGGCAAATCTTTTAATGAGGTTGTGAAAATGGGAGGCATGGTCGAGGGGGGGCTTAAGTCCAACAAGATCATGAGCTATTCAGCGATCAAGGCAACCACTTAGGCCATCCAAAGCGACACTGGGGTGTACTTGGGAAGAAGAAGAAATAAGATGTCATGACTGTTGAGTCTGGAGCCTGGTTCGGATCTAGATGCCCATCACCCTACTATAGCCAACCATGACCCTACCACCAAAATTACCCTCATACTCCATATAGCCCTCCACAACATTAATATCCACCGCCAGATCCCTATTTTTCTGTCCATCATGCACAAACCTATACCCAAACTCTGGCACACGCGCCATGGCGTGCGCCGGCTCCACAAAATATATACCCAGCTCCGCAAAACACATATCCACCCCCAAGAGCCTACAGAAATCCCTTCGGGACGGGTTTCTGACCAAACCAAGCCTTCAAGAATGAGAGGTTACCAAAGCAAAAGACTTTCACTCCACTGGGGGAATCATATACCAGTCTTTTTCACAGGTTGAGGCAGTTGGGCATGCTGAATCAAATTGAGCCTAAAATGCCAAATCCTTCTCCTAGAAATATTGACCACTCGGTGAGTTGTGAGTACTATTCAGGGGCCCCAGGGCATGATACAGAGAAATGTTGGAAGCTGAAAATAGCTGTGCAAGAGCTTATCGATACTCATCGGATCGAGGTTCAAGCCCCAGAAGCACCAAATATTAATCAGAATCCACTGCCAGCTCACCATGAGACACACATGATTGAGTTGATACACAAAGAGGAGGAGCCCAGGAAGCCCTCACAGACGGTAATGATGATCCGTTCCAGCGAAACCAACTCAAAGGAAAAAGTAACCAGTGGGAAATTAGTGGTCCAGTTGAGAGGGATAGATGATAAGCTAGTTGTGGTAGCCGAGAGAGGGTCGTCAAGCCTTGTTGCAGTGAAACCCGAGAAAGCTAAAGTGGTAGTGCCAGGGGTTGCAAATAAACCTGTTGTGGTTGTGAAGGGTGCTCGCATAGAGCCTGTTATTATAAAGCCGGTAACTCAGCTTCCAGTGATCAACAACAAGGTTGTTCCTTGGAATTACGAACGTGTAACGTTGATTTACAAAGGGAAAGAAGTCAAAGGAGAAGTGTGTGAAGCCCAAGGTCTAACTCGTTCGAGAAGGTGTTTTGCTCCCGCAGAGTTAAGAAGGGCCAATCCAGTAGCGACAAAGAATCTAGTTACCGAGGAAGAGGCGGAAGAATTTTTAAAGAAAATGAAGGCGCAAGATTACTCCATTATGGAGTAGTTGAGGAAGACCCCGGCACAGATCACATTGTTATCCTTGTTGATCCATTCAGATGAGCACCGCCGAGTATTAATGAAAATTCTGAACGAAGCCCATGTTCCGGATAAGATCTCTGTGAACAATCTGGAGGGAATAGCAAACAAGATTTTCGAGGTCAACAGGGTCACTTTTTCAGACGATGAGTTTCCCGTGAAGGGGACAGAACATAATAGAGCCCTCTATTTGACCGTAAAGTGTGAAGACTCGGTAGTCACTCGAGTACTGATTGATAATGGGTCCAGTGCCAATATCTGTCCTTTGACCACGTTGAACAAACTGAAGGTCGATGGTGACAGAATTCACAAGAACAACATCTATGTTCGAGGGTTTGATGGAGGTGGTACAGACACAGTGGGTGACATCGTACTTGAATTAACAATTGGTCCGGTCGAGTTCACCATGGAGTTTCAAGTGTTGGATGTGGCAGTGTCATATAATCTTTTGTTGGGGCGACCCTGGATCCACACCGCCAAAGCAGTGCCTTCTACATTACATTAGATGGTCAAATTCAAGTGGGATAGGCAAGAGATCGTAGTACATGGGGAAGACAATGCAAGCGCCGTAAGTGATGCCATCGTACCCTTCAAGAGGCTGACGATGACAAAGGGCCCTGGGTTTACCAGGTCTTCGATACAGTTTCAGTGGACAAAGTTCCTGAGGGTGAAAGCATCCCTCTTCCCAAAATAGCAGCTGCAACTGTCATGGTAGCCTCGGAGATGTTGAAAAACGTGTTTGTGCCAGGCAAAGGTTTAGGGGCTGATCTTCAGGGTATTGTTCAACCGGTTTCTTTGCCCAAAAATCTGGATACCTTAGGGCTGGGGTTCAAGCCAATCGCGGAGGATGTGATATGGGCCCACAAGTTGAAGAAAAGAGTCTGGGTCCTTCCCAAGCCAATCCCGCGCCTGTCCAGATCTTTTGTCAGGCCGAGCATCAAAAAGCAATTGTTGTCCAAGGTTACAGGGCCATTGATTGGTGCAGATGGAGACTTAAATGAGGGCTTTGAAAGATTATTCACCGAAATCAACAAGGTAGAAGTTGGGGAGGGGTCCAGCAAGGCGGATGTGCAGTTTGTGGGGCCAAAGGCAAAAATCAACAATTGGATGGCTACTCTTTTTCCCATTCGGAGGGAGTCTTGGTAGTTGGCTCTGATTTTCCTTCCTGTTTTCTAGATTATTCCAGGGTTGTAGTCCAGATTCCTTTTATTTTTGTTGTGTTCATCAAAGTGTGAAACCTTGTGATCCCGTAATTCAATAAAATAAAAAAGTTTCTTCTTCATTCTTTATTTTATTTTAATTTTGTTTTCTTCTTTTCTTTTTCTGTACAGTTCTCTTTATACTGGTCTTAATGACATGGCATGCATAAGGAATCCTCAGCTCAATCTTAAAAATCAATCTAATTCCGAAATGATAGTTCAAGAAGTAGATTGAGATTACGAATCAGAATATGATGATGAGGATGAAGCCTTCGAAGAAATTAGTGAGGAGTTAATTCACTTCGAAGAAAAACCCAAACCCAATTTGAATGACACAGAAGCCGTCAATTTACGGGACACAAACAACGTTCGAGAAACTAAAATAAGTGTCCACCTCGAGCAAAAAATCTGGGAGGAGTTAATCAAAGAACTTATTAAGTACAAAGATGTTTTTGTGTGGTCATATGACGATATGCCAGGTTTAAGAACTGATTTAGTAGTCCACAAATTGCCCACTGATCTAGCGTCCCCACCCGTCAAGCAAAATTTGAGAAAATTCAAAGCTGATATGAGTGTGAAGATTAAAGAAGAAGTTACTATGCAGTTGGATGCAAAGGTTATTCGGGTCACTCGATATCCTGTCTAGTTGGCTAATGTCGTGCCTGTACCGAAGAAGGACAGCAAGATCAGAGTATGCGTCGATTACCGCAATCTCAACAAAGCAAGTCCGAAGGATAACTTCCCACTACCCAATATCCATAATTTGATCGATAATTGTGCCAAGCGTGAGATCGGGTCTTTTGTGGATTGCTATGTCGGGTATCATTAGATTCTAATGGATGAAGAAGATGCAGAAAAGATGGCATTCATCACACCCTGGGGAACTTATTACTACCGGGTAATGCCATTTGGTTTGAAGAATGCTGGGGCAACTTATATGAGGGCAATGACTACTGTGTTTCATGATATGATACACAAGGAGATTGAGGTATACGTAGATGATGTGATCATAAAATCAAAGCAACAGGCCGACCATGTCGAGGATTTGAGGAAATTCTTCCAGAGGCTTCGCAGGTACAACCTCAAGCTTAACCCCACCAAGTGTTCATTTGGTGTTCCATCCGGAAAGCTATTAGGATTCATAGTCAGTCGGCGAGGCATCGAGTTGGACCCATCAAAGATCAAAGCCATATAAGATTTGCCCCCTCCGAGGAACAAGACTGAAGTGATGAGTCTGTTAGGAAGGCTGAACTACATCAACAGGTTTATTGCTCAGCTCACGACAACTTGTGAGCCTATTTTCAAGTTGTTGAGGAAGGACGCTATGATCAAGTGGACTGATGAGTATCAAGAAGTGTTTGATAAGATAAAAGGTTACTTGACAAACCCACCTGTGCTGGTTCCGCCAGAGCTAGGGAGACCTTTGATTCTTTACTTGACAGTCTTGGAAAATTCATTTTGTTGTGTACTGGGGCAGCATGACGTCACCGACAGGAAGGAACAAGCTATCTATTATCTTAGCAAGAAGTTCACAGTTTATGAGGTTAAGTACACTCACCTGGAAAGGACATGTTGCGCCCTAACTTAGGTGGCACAGAAATTGAAACATTATTTGTCATCCTACACTACTTACCTCATTTCGCGTTTGGATCCGTTGAAGTATTTCTTTCAAAAGCCTATGCCGACAGGAAGACTTGCAAAATGGCAGATTTTGCTCACAGAATTTGACATAATCTATGTGACTCGGACTGCGATGAAAGCCCAAGCATTGGCCAATCATTTGGCCGAGAAACCGGTCGATGAAGAGTATGAGCCACTGAGGACTTATTTTCCTGACGAAGAGGTGGTGCATATTGATGAACTAGAACAGGCCGAAAAACCAAGCTGGAAACTTTTCTTTGATAGGGCTGCTAACATGAAAGGAGTCGGAATAGGAGCTGTGCTTATTTCTGAAACAGGGCATCACTATACTGTTACGGCTCAGCTTCATTTTTATTGTACCAACGATATGGTTGAGTACAAAGCATGCATTTTGGGTTTAAGGTTAGCTGCGGACATGGATGTCCAGGAAGTCTTGGTCTTGGGAGACTCGGACCTTTTGGTACATCAAATTCAAGGAGAATGGGAAACTGGAGATCTGAAGCTCATACTGTACCGACAATGCTTGCATGATCTTTGTCAACGGTTTAGATCAGTGGAGTTCAGGCACATTCCAAGGGTCCATAATGAGGCCGTCGATGTTTTGGCTACCCTAGCATCAATGTTGCACCATCCGGACAAAGCTTATGTCGTTCTTTTGCATATTCAAGTCCGAGATCAGCATGCTTATTGTGACATGATTGAAGAAGAACTGGATGGCGAACCATGGTTTCACGATATCAAGGAATACATCAGAATGGGGATATACCCAGTGCAAGCCACGGGGGATCAAAAGAGAACAATTCGACCGTTGGCAAGTGGATTTTTCTTGAGTGGATGAGTTCTGTATAAAAGAACACTAGACCTGGGATTGTTAAGATGCATAGATGCTAGACAGACTATGGCTGTCATGTCCGAAGTACATTCAAGAGTCTGCGGACCACATATAAGCGGATATGTGCTGGCGAAGAAAATTTTCCAAGCAGGTTATTATTGGCTCACCATGGAGCGAGATTGTATTGGTTTTGTGCGCAAATGTCATCAGCGCCAGATACACTGAGATTTGATTCATTCTCCGCCATCGAAATTACACACAATGTTGGCACCATGGCCCTTCGTCGCTTAGGGCATGGATATCATTGAACCAATTGAGCCAGCAGCATCCAACGGGCATAGGTTCATTCTGGCAGCCATTGATTATTTCACCAAATGGGTTGAGGCCAAAACTTTCAAGTCTGTGACCAAGAAAGTAGTGGTCAATTTTGTTCACTCAAATATCATCTGTCGATTTGGAATCCCAAAGGTGATTATCACGGATAATGGTGCTAATCTTAACAGCAATTTGATGAAAGAGGTATGTCAACAGTTTAAGATTACACACCGCAATTTCACCCCATATCGTCCCAAGGCGAATGGAGCAGTTGAGGCAGCCAACAAAAACATAAAGAAGATACTTCGGAAAATGGTAGAAGGTTCGAGGCAATGGCACGAAAAATTACCATTTGCATTGTTGGGTTATCGCACTACTGTCCGTACTTCAGTAGGGGCAACTCCTTATTTGTTGGTATATGGAACTCAAGCCGTAATACCTGCGGAAGTTGAAATCTCGTCCCTTCGGATTGTCGCTGAAGCTGAGATTGATGATGATGAGTGGGTCAGAACTCGTTTAGAGCAGTTGAACTTGATTGATGAAAAAAGATTGGCAGTTGTGTGTCATGGCCAGTTATATCAAAAGAGAATGGCAAGAGCATACAACAAAAAGGTGCGTCCCCGGAGGTTTGAAGTGGGCCAGCAAGTGCTGAAACGCATCCTTCCACATCAGGTTGAGGCAAAAGGCAAGTTCGCCCCGAATTGGCAAGGGCCATTCATTGTGACCAAAGTGTTTTCCAATGGTGCTTTATGTTTAACAGATATCGAAGGAAAATGCATCGACATGGCTATAAATTCTGACGCAGTTAAGAGATATTATGTATGATTTCTTTTAATTGTAATTGTTGTTTGTTTGCATTTGGCATGACACCGGAGAATGAAATGACGGAGGAAATTTGTTCTTCCATCCAAACACTTCAACCTTTGCTTCCCCTTTTGAGCCTTATTTGTTCTTTCATACCGCTCTTTTGGAATCAGTAATGAAAATGAAAAAAGGGAGAAAAGAAAAATAATGATAATAAAGACAAAAGAAAAGTCACAAGAAAAACAAAGGAATTGGGAACTACGTTTGACCTGATTCCTCAAAAAGGATATGTAGGCGCCTCACGGCTCGGTCATAGTGTAATAAGAATCAAAAATCCCCAAGCAAGAAAAACTGGGGCAGAAGTTGTGTTTATAATTTTGGGGAAAGAAAGTTGATTCCAAGAGTTGTAATGTTTTACCCATCAAAATTATTTTAAATTTTTCTTTAGCCATACACCAGAAACCCATATTGATGTCCAAAAAGACCTCCCGATCAGTATCTGAGAAGTGCCAAATCGGGCAAATGGAAGTCTGGAGTAACACTCTGGTCCCCAGCAGAAAAGAAATAAAATGAGAGAATCCCCAGCAGAAAAGAAATGAAATGAGAGAATCTTGTCAGTAACACCCCAATCCCTAGCTGAAAAGAAATAAAATGAGAGAGTCTTATTGGTGAAAACCTTCACAGGCACCATAGGGCGACGGAAGTTGAGAGAAATAAAATGAGAGAGTCTTATCGATGAAAACCTTCACAGGCACCATAGGGCGACGGGAGTTGATAGAAATAAGAGAGTCTTATTAGTGAAAACCCCTCGAAGGGAACTATAAGGCGACAATGAATTAAAAGGGGGCAAACGAGATAAGCTTGATAGAAAGGATCCGTCGAGACATCAAGCAGAATAAAGATATTGTTTCAGCAAAAGAAGATGGGTTGCGGGACCTTTGAAATACAAAGTAGGGATATCAGAAAGATTGATGGATGTAAACAGACTGGGTTGATTAATCCAAAAATGCACGACATGACCATTGGGAGCGGTTATACCATTCAGATAAGTTATTTTCTCTTCAAACAATTGTTCAGAAAGAATTTTCTTTTTATCTTTGGAAGTCATCATCTTTCATTTCTTCTGGTTAAAGATTTTTTTATATATAGTAGTTTGTTTTTTAAGAAGGATTTTCAAAGCCAACTACTAGTCGCCAACATGGGGCAAGGTAAATGGGGATAAGACAGGCCGAAGATAATGTGACGGGACAAGAAAGACGTCATTATAAGACCAAATGATGGATTGCTCTAAGATGTCGTGGAAAGTATGGAGTAAAAGTGGAAAACAACGGTTGAGAAGTTGGCAAATAACAGAAGCATCAAGAAGGTCGAAAGTTATCGGCCAAGTTTCAAGATGGTCGAACAACGTAGAGCATGGGAAAAAGAAAAGGGTAAAACCATCCCCAGCAGGAACGTCCCCCAGGTTTTAAACTAACAAATTTTCTTTGATTTGAAGCAGGGACAGGAAATGTTATTGATGATGGAAAGACATGCCACAAGAAAGATTGTCAAACTGGGGCAGAAAATTTTCTTTCATTTCGAAAATTTTCTGGAAGTCTAACACAAGTTTGTTGAAAAGCGGTATCCCCAGCAGTTTTCGGGAGAAAGCAAAACAAGTTTTAAAGAAAGCAATTTCGGGAGGAAGATAACATAAGTCTTAAGGGAAGTAGTTTCAGAGGAAGGAAAACACCAGCTTTAAGGGAAGTAGTCTTTGAAGGAGGAGAATAACATATTTTTGAATGAAACACCAGTGTTATCCCCAGCAGTATTCAAAGGATTGAAACACCAGTTTTGAGGGACGCAGTTCTGAAAGAAGATGATTCAAGTTAGAAGGAAAATGGTTTAGGAGGCAGGAAGGAACAACGACAATAGCACACATTTTAAGAAGTTGTTGAAGTCAGGAGCCCGCCTGGAGAATGGAGGATGTTTTATCTTTAAATTGTTGTTGAAGTCAGGAGCCCGCCTGGAGAATGGAGGCTGTTTTATCTTTAAATTGCTGTTGAAATTAGGAGCCCGCCTGGAGAATGGAGGCTTCTTTATCTTTAAGTTACTGTTGAAGTTAGGAGCCCGCCTGGAGAATAGAGGCTTCTTTATCTTTAAGTTACTGTTGAAGTCAGGAGCCCGCCTGGAGAATGGAGGCTTCTTTATCTTTAAGTTACTGTTGAAGTCAGGAGCCCGCTTAGAGAATAGAGGCTTATTTGTCTTTAAATTGCTGTTGAAGTCAGGAGCCCACCTGGAGAATGGAGGTTGCATCATCTTTACAATGCTGTTGGAGTCAGGAGCCCGCCTGGAGAATAGAGGCTGTTTTATCTTTAAGTTGTTGATGAGGTCAGGAGACCGCTTGGAGAATGGAGGCTATTAAATTTTAAGTTGTTGTTGAAGTCAGGAGCCAACCTGGAGAATGGATGTTGTTTTATCTTTAAATTGTTGTTGAAGTCAGGAGCCCGCTTGGAGAATGGAGGCTGTTTTATCTTTAAATTGCTGTAAAAGTTAGGAACCCGCCTGGAGAATGGAGGCTTCTTTATCTTTAAGTTATTGTTGAAGTCAGGAGCCCGCCTGGAGAATGGAGGCTTCTTTATCTTTAAGTTACTGTTGAAGTCAGGAGCCCGCCTGGAGAATGGAGGCTGCTTTGTCTTTAAATTGCTGTTGAAGTCAGGAGCCCGCCTGGAGAATGAAGGCTGCATTATCTTTAAATTGCTATTGAAGTTAGTAGCCCGCCTGGAGATTAGAGGCTGCATTATCTTTAAATTGTTGTTGGAGTTAGGAGTCCGCCTGGAGAATGGAGGTTGCATCATCTTTACAATGTTGTTGGAGTCAGGAGCCTGCCTGGAGAATGGAGGCTGCTTTATCTTTAAGTTGTTGATGAGGTTAGGAGCCTGCTTGGAGAATGGAGGCTGTTAAATTTTAAGTTGTTGTTGAAGTCAGGAGCCCACCTAGAGAATGAAGGCTGCTTTATCTTTAAATTGTTGTTGAAGTCAGGAGCCCTCTTGGAGAATGGAGGCTGCATTATCTTTAAATTGTTGTTGAAGTCAGGAGTCCACCTGGAGAATGGAGGCTGTATTATCTTTTAAAGTCAAGTTGGAGTCAGGAGCCCGCCTGTAGAACAGAGGAGTTCATTTCAAAACGAAGTCAGGAGCCCGCCTGTAGAACAGAGGAATAAATTTCAAGTTTGAAGTCAGGAGCCCGCCTATAGAACAGAGGACTACACTCAATTTCAAGTCAGAAGTCAGTAAAGCGGAGGGTTACAACAAAATATCCCCAGCATAAATTTCGCTGCAGAAATCAGAAGGAAGACTACAAGAGCAAGTTTGAAGATAGATAAGATGTTGTAATCCCTAGTTTAGTCTAGCTTCTTGTTTTCTTTTAGCACGGTGTAATAAGGAGGTCAAAAAGCAGTAGTAACAGCAAAATTGCAGTCCCATGGTAGTCTCAGCTACCAAAACTTCCCGAACTACATTAACCTGATTCCCTTTTAGCCAGGGATATGTAGGAAACCTTCGAAGCAAAGGTTCGGTTAAATCTTTCAAAAAATGCTTCACACGGAGTAGTCCAACAGGCAAAAATCGTTCGTATCCGCTCACTTTATCTTTGCACGAAAACTTTTCGTGTTTTCGGACAAAGAGGGGAAGCTGTGGGCACGTGATTTTTGGTTCACGGAAACTACTCCAAAAGAAATCAAAAAATAAAACAAATGTCCTTTAGGTACAATTTTAAGAATTTGCGTGGCATCTTTTGATAATTGTTTGTATTTTTGTCTGTGAATGTTTATCTTGTTTTAATTAATTAAAAATACAAAAATATATGTTGCATGCACATTTAGGATTTAATTGTGCACTTAGGAATTAACTGAACCATGTTTTGTTTTTAAAAGAAAGAAAATCACAAAATATGTATTTGTTGCATTTTTGTCATTTTATTGTCCAATTGTGTGATTTTGTTTTTTTATTAATATTTAATCTTGTGTGTCAATTATTATTTAGGTTTAATTAATTTTTTTAATTTAATTTTGGTTTTACAACTTATTTTAGAATTTTTGGTAATTAGGAATTAAAAAGGGAAATAATAGAAAAGAAAAACAAGTGAAATAAGAAACACATTCGGAACTGGGTCATTTTTTTTTGGACCCAAAACACCCCATTTACCCGGTTCAATATGCCTGATCTCTCAGATGACTCAAACGACGCCGTTTAGGCGTCTCAAATCTGAACCGTTGATCAAACAGATCAAACGGTCCAGTTCAGCCCCAGCATTGGTTCAAACGACACCGTTTCAGGTGATTAAATCTGAACCATCCGTTCCTTTTGATCTAACGATCCCAGGCTTCCCCCATAACCCGGTCCATTTCACCCCGGGTCGACCCAGTCTCGTAGCATGGCCAAACGATGTCGTTTCCGATTAGTAAAATGATCCAGGCCATTGATCGTGATTGATCCAACGGCCAAGATCAAACGCCCCCTCCCGTATATAACCCTAATCCCTTACACCAAGCCCTCAAACCAAACCCCCCCCCCATCCCATTGTCTCTCTCTCAAGCTCAGAGACAAACCAGACCAAACCCTAGCCGCCATTGTTACACCTTCGCCTGAAACCCGGCGGCAACAACGCCATCGGTCACCAAATTAACACCCCTAAGCCATCTGACCACCCTCGTTACGAATCCGTTAACTATTTGACTCGAATCAACCTCTAGCTTCTCGAATCTTCAATCGAAGATTCGAGGAAAACCTAAACCCACCCCAACCAGTCCCAAACTCACACCACGGCACCCTCTGACCTCCCTTGTGCCCAAAATACCTTTGGCCTGGTTCGAATCTTGCTAGAACCATTCGAACCCCAAATGGAACTAAGACCCCTATAAAGACCAAACCTGGGTTTTGTCCGAAATTAAAGGAATTTGGGCGTCTAATCGACCTTGGTCGAAGTGTTCTCCGTTGAGAACACTCGATTAAGGTCTGTTCGACCTCAAAAAGTTTGAGTCAAGAGTTCGACCTGGGTTCGTCTAGTTTCTGTTTTGTTAAGGTATTTTTTTTCTCCTTTCTTTCTTGTTCTATTTTTGTTACGGTTAATTGTGTTTAGTTTAGTTATAATTCAGTTTTTGTTCATTGCTTCTTCTTCTTCTCCAATCAGACCTTTTTATTTGGTCAAGTCTGCTTCTGTTCATGGTCGAATATATGTTATTAGCCATGTAATTTGTTAGTTTATAAGTTCCCTGTTTTTGTCAATACCACTCAAATCACTTGTTGGTCTGTTTATTCTGATTGTTTGTTGTTAACTGCTAAATGTTATAGCCTGTGTAATCAATTGAATAAGCGTCGTCGATTAGTCTTTTAGGCTTGAATGTTATGTTAACATGATAATAGTTCAACCTTTGGTTCATACCAGTATGTTTACCATCCTGCATCTTGTATATACTTGAATTAGAGTTGTGTTTGCTCATTCCCTGTATTTGGTTTGACCTCCTGTTCTTTATAGTTGTTCGCATGAACCTCCTTCCTTGATTCATACTGCTTCAATTTTGGCTTGTATTATTGAATACCTGCTCAATCACTGGGTCTGAGTTGATCAGGATTGGTTCCCAATATGATCAACTCATTCCCTTTGATTGATGCCATGTTTGAAATGATCTGGTCTTCTGCTTTGAATCACTATGTGAATTTGATAGTGGGAATTGTTTTATAGCTGTAGTAATTTAGTGATCAATTAGAAATTAGTTGTTAGGGTTACAACTTATAGAGTTTTAATAACAGATCAATGAAGCTTAGGGCAGGGCAGTAATACACAGGGGTTAAGGGGGTAATTTTGGGATTTAACAGGTCTGCAAGTGGACTAACTTAAGGGTCTGTTCAGTGGATAATAGATACCATTAGTTTAATATCAATGGGGAACATAACATGATAGTATGGGAGTTAATAGGAATACTATAATAACCCATAGTTTTGATTGAAACAATAGGGAACAAGGCATGCAAGTGTGGGGAACAAAATAACTTCAAACAAGAAGATATTAAGTAATGGGATTCAAAGGGGGATGGGCAGTTAGAATCTGATAGTTTCAAGGCAGAGATAGCAGGCCTGTTTTTGGGTTATAAATAGAGTCATTTAAGACAGATTTAGGGGATGGTTTTTTTTTTTTGGAGAATAGAAATCAGTTTTCTTTCAGTTTTTTTCAGAGAGTCTAGGCTGGATTTTTAACATTTAAGAGTTCAGTAATTTAAGAGCAAAAAAAACAGGTTGGTTTTTAATCCTAAAAGGTTCAGTGTTTGAGAGCTAAGAAACTGAAAAGTGAGGTCTTTTCTTTTACTGCTGAATATCAGAACTAGTACTGTTACTGTTTCATTGGTGTTGCTGGTTGGTATTTCTGGGGTTTCAATTAGTTTTTCCTGAGTTTGCTATTGGTTATTTGCTACTGTTTCATTGGGTGTTACTGGAATTCTGCTGGTTCTTTTTTTAAATCTGTTACTGGGTTGTTCTATCACTGTGTTGCTGGTTATTGTTGTTGTTGTTTGCTACTACTTTGTTGATCCTCCTCTTCTTCTTCTATTGTCTATTACCAGGTACACTTTTGAATCACACTGTGATGTAGCTGTGAGATGTAAAAGTGAAAAGAAAATGCTCGAGTAGTGGAGTACTTAGTGCATCTGTAATTTAGTAGATAAATGATAAGTTGTATAGTCTATCTTTATAACTCAATGAAGAATATGGAATGTGGAGTTTATATCTGATAAGGACTATATTGGACCATTAATTTGCCTTTCTTAGTTGTAAATTTAGTAGTTTAATACCAACTTTAGTAGCATAGAATTAAAAAATCAAACTTCCAAGTTAACTGTGCTTTTCCCGAATAGTTAAGCATGCCCATTATTGTCAAACTGTTTAGTTAAATAAGTGGAATAAGATGAAGATAGCATGAGTTTGTTCTATTGATACTTCCTGTTTAAACATGTTAGTTTCACTAGCTATGAAGGTTTTAATATTGTCAACAGTAGGTAGATAATGATTGTTGGCAGACCATTTGCTCAAAAAGTTGAAATATTGGGTTTGGCTTCATCATGTAAAGCAATTGGCAATAGCCTGTGTATGTTAAATCACACTCGAATCCGCTTCTGTGAGTCGAACGCTGAACTTGGCCCGAATAACGCATGAAATCTGGTCGTAGGAAACGGGCTCGATCACAAGACCATCCTTAAAAATCATACAATAGAGTTAAGTAACAATTGGTTGGGACCTTCATTTTGTGTTTAGAGACGAACTTAATAGAAAAAATGTAGTCACTTTAGGATCGTCCTTTTAAAATAAACGAGATGAGCCTCGCCAAATAAAATGCACAGATTGCAGGGCCCTCACAAATGTATGTATTAATTACTTAGAACTCGGGATCGGCCGCTTAGCGAACTTCACGGCCATTTCCCAAAATAACCACGTGTTAGTCTCTTTAGGCGCGTATTTTAAATAACATTACCTTCTTAAACCCGGGTGCACATTTATGTGACCCAAATCCAAATCTCAACGAAGTCGAAATGTGTCGCTAATCACGGGTACATTGATTGTGACGTGGTTCGAGATGCATTTCCACGACGTTGCAAATTCCTTTTAAAAATAATGAATGAGACGAGCCTCGACAAACAAAAATACACAAGCTGCGGGGCCCTCTATATGTGTTGGTAAAATTACTTAGACTTCGGGATGGGCCGTTTAGCAAAATTTCACGCTTTACCCAAAATAATGATACGCTAGTTGCTTTAGGCGTGCCTTTAATAATTTACTTTCTTAAACTCGAGTGAACATTTATGTGACCCAAATCCAAATCTCAACGGAGTCGAAATGTGTCGATAACCACGGGTACATTGATGTGACGTGGTTCGACATACGTTCTCACAACGTTGCAATTCTCTGTTAAAAATATTAATAATAATAATAATAATAATAATAATAATAATAATAATAATAATAAAAGCAGTAAAGAGTTAAAACTTGCATATAAGCTCATAATTGTTAAAATCAGATAAATAAGCCGAATGTGACAGTTGAGCGACCGTGCTAGAACCACAGAACTCGGGAATGCCTAACACCTTCTCCCGGGTTAACAGAATTCCTTATCCGGATTTCTGGTTCGCGGACTGTAATATAAAGTCATTCTTTTCCTCAATTCGGGATTAAACTAGTGACTTGGGACACCCTAAATCTCCCAAGTGGCGACTCTGAAATAAATAAACAAATCCCGTTTTGATTGTCCTTTAATTGGAAAAACTCCCTCTTCGCCCCTGCGGGCGCGGGTAAAAAGGAGGTGTGACAACCCCTAAAAAGGAATACCCTCGATATAGATTCCGAAACTACTTCACTTGGGACTTAAAGGCTCCAACCAAACACAAATGACTCCGGTCATAAGGTTGTACCAACCAAACTAATGCGACTCGGGGACACCCGAACGTCGCTATAAAATCACAGGCCTTCAATTAATTCGAATATACTTCGAAAAGAACTGGTTAAACAGGCTACCCTTGACATAGGCAAAAGAGCTTCGACCACGTCAGCTCCTAAACAAAGGCTTCGAGATACTCAGCCACCGAGCCAAACCTCCCGAGGTGCTCGATCATTGCCATATAACGACTCATTATCGAGGTTTTTTATTAATCCGTCGAAGAGTCAGGCAAACATTACTTCAAAAAGTCATTAACGAGGGAAAATTAAAGCCTATATTAGAGGTCCACCAACCCAAGGCTTAAGAGCCATTGTCGCCAACCCACAATATAAAAGGTCGCATCAACCCAAGGCATAAGAGCCACTGTCGCCAGCCTACATATATAAAAAGTCGTACTGACCAAACGCATAAGAGCCTAAGGTCCAGCTTGCAATTAAAAAACTTGAGGGTCGAATGATCTCGAGTCGAAACCCGATTCGGAGACTGAACCCAAAGTAGTTAATTGAATATGCCTTAGAGTAAAAGCGTAAGAGCTCGAATGCCGACTTATACTAAAAGGTCGCATCGACCAAAAGCGTAAGATCCACTGTTGCTAGCCCAAAATTCAACAACTTAAGGGTCAAATGAGCTCGATCCGATGCCCAACTGGTGGACTGAGCACAAAACAGTTGACCCGAATATGCCTAAGAGCAAAAGCATAAGAGCCATTATCGCCAGCCTATAAGAGCCTATAGGCCAGCCCAACAAGCTTCAAGGCCATACCGTGAATCTAAGGATTCCCCTCAACTCAAAGACCAGTTCACGCTAAAATCAAGGCAAAAATAAACGCAGGAGAAACAAAACCGCAAGATTTCCTCTTTATACATACATGCGGAAAAATACAAGCTCTATTTACAAATGTGCTTTGAAAATGCTATATGCATAATCGAAAACCAAAGTCTACATCCCCCCTGGGGACTATGTCCTGTCGTCCTCATCTTCGCTATCCTCGGCGTCAGACATAAGTAACCGAGCACCACTCTCGTCCGCCCTCGCCTGTGTCAACTCTTCCGAGAGGTCAAATCCCCTATCACGGATCTCCTCGAGGGTTTTCCTTCGAGACTTACGCCAAGCATATTCTTTGCTCCTATATTCGCGGTCAAGGATTTTTCTCAGCATAGCTTGAGCATCGGCAGCGTCCTTCAAGTTGACCGCCACTTTTTGGTCAACCTTATTTCGGCTCATTACAGCTTCAGCCCGAGTACCCACAACCTCGACCTTTATCTTCAAGATCTCAGTCTCGAGCTTCGTAATCATGTCTGTTAGAACCAAGGTATTATCACGAGCTAAGCAAAGTTGAACCTCAAGGGTGGAAGCCTTAGCCAGAGCACCCTTCCCCGTCAAAGCCTGAGCGTCCTCCTGAGCCTTTAACTTGCGCTTGGCTCAGCCAACCTCGTCTCGAAGGTGCTCCAAGCCCTCCATCATTTTTTGTAACTGAAATAAATGAAACATTAGCCTCAGGAGCTAGAAGGAGGAACACACGCTCGCTCAGAACAAAAGAAGCTAGAAGTAGCTCTCATAATTCGAGCTCCGACTCGCCTCACACTGTAAGTATGCCAACTCAACTTACCTTTCATTGCAAAGAAGCCTCGGGTATTTCTCCTCATCCAGAGCTTTCCACATCCTAGCCTCACAGCGAAGCAGCTCAGACTTAAGCTTGTCGAAGGCCTGCAAAAGAAAACTCAATAAGGAAGGAAAGGCGTGAAACTCGAAAGGCCTGTGCCAAAAACTCATCACAGAGTGAAGCAATTGTGCTTCCTCGAAGGTCAAGTGCACATCTGCTAACCTAGCTCCCTCAGCTCCGAAAGAGTCGACCCCGGTCGAAGAATGGTCGCTCGGTGCATATGATCCCGGGTTTCGAGTATCCCTCGAAGTACCTCCAACGGAAAAAAAAGAAGACAGCGGAGGATAAACCGCCTCTCCAAAACCAGAAATCACGGGCGCAGCAGGCTCAGTCAATACTTCCACTCTAGGCCCTCGGTCCAGGTCCGCCTTATTTCGAGCGCCATCGCCCTACAAAGGTATCTCTTTCTTATTGTTATCATTCTTTAGCCCAGAAGCTAGCGTTCCTTCTTCCCTTCCCCCTCCCCAAGGGGACCCGGCCTCGCCTTAGAAGGCTCATTGATGCCTATAATAACAAGGTTAGCACGCAGAAAGAGAAAGTACTTTTCCAACTAAAAGAAGGGAACAGATCACACAGCACATACCGTGATATTTTGCCTCCCACCTATCCTTATATAAAGCTCGCCATTTACGCTCGTTGTAAGTCGAGTAGGTCGCCAACTTCCAAACCCAATCCGACAGATCGAGAACCTTACCCGGCATCCATGAAATCGCTACAGAAAAAAAAAGGCACACTTACGGAACACCCCTTTGCCATAATGGAAAAACTGTGAAGGCAAGAGTGTACCACTTACGTATATAATTCCATTCCTCAGGGAATATCATAAACTCCACGGGGATAATATCAACAGTTCGTACTCAGACGAATCGACTCATCCCCTCCCGACCCCTGTCTTCTTCATCATCGACAATGAAAGGCGTGTTCGACCGACATCGTAAGGTTAGCATACCTCGATGATGAAAGGACTGGTATAGCTGTAAGCACGTGATTTTTGCTTTACGAGCAATCGCTCCAAAAGAAAATAAAAATAGTGACAAATGATTTCACTGTACAATTTTCAATTTTTCGTAACGAGTGCTGCTAGTCACGTGCGGTTCTGTCCATTTTGCTATTTTTTTAAACATTATTAAACAAAATACAAAATGTGTATGTCATGGTTATTAGACCATAATTCGTTCAGTAAAAGAAAATTCAAAAATATATATAGGGTGCGATTTAATCTATTTAAATATTTTGATAATTATGTTAGGTGTTAAATTAATGTTGGTTTGAACTTCATTTTATTTTTTTTAAAAAAAAAAAAAATTAGAAAAGAAAAAGGAAAGAAAAAAAAAGAATGAAGAAATCGGTTTGGGCCAAGAAAATAAACCAAAAAAAAAAAGCCCAAACCAATTCGAGCCGACCCAGTCCAAACCAGGCCTCAGGCAAACCCCCCCAAACGACGTCGTATATAGGCGTTTGATCTGAGCCGTCCGCCCAGGCCGATCTAACGACTCAGGACCTCTTTCAGCAACCCGTTTTTAAACCCGACCCAATAACCGGTCTGACCCAACCCCCCACTTAAACCAAACGACCCCGTTTAACTACAAAACGACCCCGTCTCATTTCTCAGCATCAGATCCAAGCCGTTGAGATCATATGATCCAACGGCTCAGATCTAAACCCCTAGACCATATATAAGCCTTCCCTTACACCCCACGCCCCCTATACCAACACCCCATCCCATCGTCCCCAAGCTCAAACCCGGACCTCCCATTAGAAACCCTAGCCGCCCCCATCTCCCTCGCCATTAAAGCCGGCGGCATGGACGCCGGTGACCACCTCCTGAACACCCTAAGACCCCATCACTCTCCTGAACATGGATCTACTATCCATTTGCCTCGAATCACCTTCCCTCGTCTCGAATCTTCGTTTGAAGATTTGAGTCGAACCTGGACCTATGCCAAACCACCCCATCTTCATACTAGACACTCTCCTGACCTTCCTCGTGACCAAACCAAGCTTGGTTTGGTCCGAATCTACCCACAACTCCTAAAAATTCAGATCTAGGAAATCCAGAACTTGAAACACATGCACCTGGGGGACCCGGCCAGTTTCGACAAGGGTTTGAGGTCTAATAGACCTTAATCAAGGTGTTCTCATGTGAGAACACCCTGATTAAAGTTTGTTCGGCCTCAAGGGCTCGAATTTGAATCAGATTTGGGTCTGTTTGGTTTAAACGTTTTGGTAAGTTTTCCGTTCTTTTGTTTTATTTCCAAATAAGTTGTCAGCATATCTCTTTGTGTTTGGCTGTTATTTTGTTATTTTTTTGGATTTCTTTCATCTTTGTAAAGACCTTTTATTTGGTCAATTGTTTTCTGTGTATGATTTGAATGTATTCTGTGATGAACATGGTCGATTAGATTAGTCGTCAAATGAATAAACTTATATAGTTTCCCAATGATTGAACAAAAGTTGTCTGATACCCTTTAGGTCCCTGAATGTATTGTTTATATGAGCGACTGATTATTACCTGTTATAATTAGTATAGTCGACTCGATAAATGTCGTCGATTAGTTTGCTATAACTAATGAATCGAATGAGCTAGTATTTTCACGTAACTAATTGAACTCGGACACTGACTGAATGTCCCAGTAATGTTTGAAATGGTTTGTTGGCATTATAAAAATGACTAAAAGGGTTCAGTCTAGGCAGTCCTGAATTTGAACTCTCATCAGTTCAAAAATGCCCTGATGCTGCAAAAAGGTCAAGACAGTGATAACCAGGGTTTAACAGGGGTAATCGGGGGTGTTAACAAGAACAGAAGTAATTAGTTTAAGTGAGCTGACAAATGGGGTACTAAATTAGGATTAAACTAATGCCAATGGGGGACAAGACATAAGAGTATGGGGTTTAAAATAAATAAATAAAACGAGCCCATAACTCTTGATTAAACAAAGATCAGGCGTGGGGAACAAAGGGGCTGGCACCAAGCATGCTTAGGCATGGGCTTAAAGGGTATGGGCATTCTGCCAATTGGCAGGCAGGGCAGCTCAGCTGTACTGGTGCATTTGGCCTATAAATAGGCCATTTGATAACTTAAACGAGGGGGGGATTTTTAGTCTTCAGAAAAAGAGAAAACGAAAGGTTGGAATTTTAGTCTTGAGGCTGGAACCCTTAGTCTAAAGAGAGGTCTAGTGAGCTTAAAGAAAACTGAGAAGTATAAGGCAGTTTCCAATAAACATTGTAACCAAACACTGCCTGAAAGTTGTATAAGAGTGCATATTGGTCAAGCTGTCTTGGCCAAGTTCTATTGCTTGCATTGACTGAGCTGTTTGTGGTTGTTGAACTGGTGGTTTTGCTGCATTGAACACTCAGTTATTGCTGTTGTTTCATTATTCTTTCCTGGGATTGCTCATTTGGTGTTCGACTATTTGCTGGTACTCTTTCCCTGGGAAATATTATTGGTTGTCTGAGGGTTGTGGAAGATATTTGGTTTGGTTTGTTGCTGTGCTGTTGCTGTGTATCTGCTGCTGCTGTGTTAGTGGTATATTGTCCAACTGACTATCCCTTTCTTCTGTTGTTCTCCATACCAGGTACACACCTAATACACTGTCAGATGTAATCGGAAATATGAGGATGAATACAAATGAGAAACTTGAAGAATGTCTTCTTTATACATAGATTGTTGCATTAAATATCATGTAATGTAGAATAATTTTATTCTTGCTTGGATGCTGGAAGTAGTTTGCAAGCCTAGTTGACATCAATATAGGTTAATGAATGATAGTCATGTATGTATGATGTTAGGTGAAAAAAAAAACCCTTCCCAGTGTAATAAGTTGTATTTTAGACCTAGTCTGATGGCGTAGCATATTCTATAATGTAGGCCAAGTAGGAAAACTATTCACATGAGTTAAAGTTCTTTCTCCTTTTGCTAGTTTGTCACATATATATTGATAAAGAACAAAGAATTAGTTCTAGGCCTCAACCTCAGGAAGGCCGAGCCCAAATCAAAAAATCAGCTAGGCCAGTATCGGAAAAACAGGGCCCAAGTCTGGCCATCATGCACGAGATAGGTTTGGGCCCATAATTTGCGACTAGTTGTCCATAAGTGCAGTCACGTTTTACTATTCTGTAAAAGCACTTGAAATCCGGTTTTATAATCGACTAAGGCTATTTACTGCTTTCAAATTGATAGAGACAAACACGACAAGAAACGTAGTTGCTATAGGATATCCTTTAAAAATAACAACGAGATGAGCCTCGATAAAAATAAACAAAACGCAGATGCGGGGCCCTTGTTAAATGTATATTAGTGAAGCATCTAGTTTCCAGGACGGGTTGTTAAGCAAATCTCACAACCTTCCCAAAATAACAATACGTTAGACTCTTTAGGACGCGCCTTTAATAATTCAACTTCCGTAAACTCGGGTGCACATTGATGTGACCCAAATCCAAATCTCAACGGAGTCGAAACGTATTTCTAATCACGGGCACATTGATTGTGACGTGGTTCGAGGTGTGTGTCCATAACGTTGCAAATTCATCTAAAAAAAAAAAAATAATAAGAATGAGATAAGCCTCGCCAAATAAAAATACCAATCGCGGGGCCCTCAATGAATATTTGCTTTAAAAATTGTTTAGACTTCGGGATGGACCGTTTAGTAAAATTCCACGGTCTTACCCAAAATAAATACGCTAGTCGCTTTAGGTGCGCCTTTAATAATTTAATTTCCTTAAAATCGGGTGCACATTTGATGTGACCCGAATCCAAATCTCAACGGAGTCAAAGTGTGTCGACGACCACGGGTACATTGATTGTAACGCGGTTCGAGATACATTTTCACAACGTTGCAATTCTTGATAAAAACAGTAAATGACAAAAGCGGTTAAAAGTTAAATTTTGCACGCAAGTTCACACTTGTATAAAATAAGATAATCAAGCCGAATATAACAGTTGAGCGACCGTGCTAGAACCACGGAACTCGAGAATGCCTAACACCTTCTCCCGGGTTAACAGAATTCCTTATCCGGATTTCTGGTATGCAGACCGTAATATAGAGTCCTTATTTTCCTCGATTCGGGATTAAAATTGGTGACTTGGGACACCCTAAACCTCCCAAGTGGCGACTCTGAAATAAACAAATAAATCCCCTTTCGATTGTCCTTTAATTGGAAAAAACTCCCTTGTCCCCTCGCGGGTACGGAAAAAGGAGGTGTGACAGCTCTGGCGACTCTGCTGGGGACCATTTACCCAGAACCTCCGGTTCAGGGTTCAAGAATTCGAGCTTAGAATAATTGTTATATTTGGCTTTATTATCTGATCTTTATTACATGTTTTTGCATAACGTGCTAAATGTTGTCTTTTACCGCTTTGATATTATCTGAACTGTATATAAACTGTGCCGAAACCCTTCTCTTCTTACTTCCGGGGAGAAGCTCGCTGGTCGGGACTCCCTATTCTGTTAATGTCAATACCTAAAATAAGAAAGAGGACGGACAAGTTACAAAGCCGGACGATCTCGCGGGTCCCCGGTACGTAGCCCCCTCCTCGACTCGAGTTGTCCGCTCGGGTACACAGTCTAGAACAAATACCAAGGTTTAAACCTAGTATAACGAAACTTCATGCCGGATCCCTAGTAGGAACGCTTATTTGCATCATATTGCATTTGACTTAGGGGACTCAACACAGGGGTTGGGTCCGTCTAGGACAGGCAACCTGAAATGGAAAAGACCATCATGCTGCATTCCTATCTGTGTTGTGCATTTATTTGCTTCGATTCCGCATGTCGACCGGTTCCTAAAAAAAAAAAAAAAAAAAAAAAGGGAAAATAGCAGCGTAGGGGAGATAATTACTTAATTTTGGAAAATAAAAACCAATGTCCAAGTAGTGTCAAAACCTTGCCGAAATTTTCCTAAAAAAAAAAAACTGTCTTGTTTATTGAGAGTCATTAAAAAAAAAAAATTATAAAAATTTTCTTTTATCACTTTCAAAATCAAAAAAAAAGAAAAGGTATTTATTTTAAAAAAAAAAATCAAAAATTCATAATTCAAAAAAATGTGTTGTTTCTTTCGTAGTACCCCTTTTATGAATTCAGACTAAAGGTCCAAATTTTTCCTAAAAAGAAATATAATATAATCTTTATCTCTTTTCAAAAAATGTAAAAATACGCATTCTTGATTTCTAGGTTTATTCGATTTTTTCCCCTACTTTACGATATCCCCGAACTACGCCGGTTTGATTCTCACCGGATGTGAGATACGTAGGCAACCCTCGTCGGGTTCAACCCCCATTTTGCTAAAATAGCCAAAATCAAAAAAAAATATGTTTCAAATTTTTAAAGAGTCATAAATAAGTCAGGTGATGCTGTTTTGACATGAATAGCCGAATGTTCCCGAAAGGGACGCCGGAAGGCTGACTTTGCATAAATAGCCACTTTTGGGTTTTGCTTAGCATTTTTAGACCCACACAGCCTTAAAATCTTCGTCCCCGAAGTGCTTAAAGGCCGTGTTCAAAGCTTGGTCCCCTCTGTAAAATATTTTGAGTCAGTCATTTTTGTTAAAATCACCTTAATAAATGTGCAGGATGAGCACGATGCAAAATGAACATTTTTCAATAATGACCAAAATCCCTATCAAGTTACGGCTATGGTGGAATGATCTAGGTGTTGAAGGGCAAAATGAGGTTAAGAAAAATCTGAAAGGTCTTGTGGGTCTGTTGGAAATCCAGCCTCGGGGAGATATCATAAGAGCTTTGGTTACCTATTGGGACCCGGCGCACAATGTTTTCCATTTCTCTGATTTTGAGCTCACCCCAACTTTGGAAGAAATGGCCGGATACATCGGGAATACTGAACTTCCGTTGAGGGAAAAATACTTGGTCGCCCCAAGAGTCGTCACGGTACATCGGTTCCTGGATTCATTGAAAATACCTAGAACAGTCCACAACCCGGATCTAGCAGCCGGATTCTGTACTCCATGCTTCATATATGATAGATACGGTCACGAGGGGGGATTCAATAATCCAATCAACAAACTGTGCAGCAAAGGAGTTCGTCAGAAGTGGGACGAGCACAGACGGGTGGCGTTCATGATAACGTTTCTGGGTCTTCTGGTATTTCCCAGGAAAGATGGAAACATTGATTTGAAGATATCTGGGGTCGTCAGCACTTTACTCACGCAAAGTGACAGTACTCTCGCGCCTATGGTGGTATCCGACATCTTTCGAGCTCTCACAGCTTGTAAAGCTGGGGGAAATTTCTTCGAAGGTTGTAACTTGTTCTTGCAGATATGGATGACCGAGCACCTTTGCCATCATTCCGAGATTTTGAGCCATGGTTCCCCGGAAAAGACCCGCATAGAAGAATCTTACGCGAGAGCCAAAAGAGATCAGTTTGCCCGAAGGAGTCCTGGCTTGGACCTCGTTCTTTCAAACTCTTACTGCCAGCCAAATACAATGGAAGTTGGGATGGTTGCCCGTTGATGAGGTCTTATATATGTCAGCGGCTAAAACTCATTTCTTGCTGATGGGGCTTAAGAGCATTCAACCTTACGCACCCTGCCGAGTTTTAAGACAGTTCGGAAAATGCCAGACAGTACCTCATGAGGAAGATCTAAGCACTCAAGCAATTGAGATAAGTCCTAACGGACAGTTCCCAGAAGCAAAGATTCGCCAAATCTGGAATGAGGGTCAATATTTGAAATCAGATACTTGCGTGCGGGATCAAGCCAAAGGAGAAACGGCGCCAGGTTACCTTGCATGGTACAGAAGGGAACTCGAGCATGAAAGGCCAGCTAAGAGACCCCACATCCGGAATTTTACCGAATCATCACAAAAGCAGTGGGATTGGTTAACAAAAGAAAGAGGCTATTGCACCGAAATCAGCAGGTTAAAGCAACAAGTGGAAAACTTGAAATATGAACACAACGTGCAAGTTGCTACCGATCTGGGAGAGCGGAACAGGTTGATTCAAGAAAATGAAATGCTCAGAGCCCAGATCAAACAGATAAGGTTGGATGCAGATAGACAACCAAGGCGTCGATCGGACGAGCAGCTGATAAAAGGGCTAAAAGGTGAAATCAGGG
Source organism: Nicotiana sylvestris (assembly GCF_000393655.2). Classification (NCBI taxonomy): domain Eukaryota; kingdom Viridiplantae; phylum Streptophyta; class Magnoliopsida; order Solanales; family Solanaceae; genus Nicotiana; species Nicotiana sylvestris. The sequence goes on along the minus strand of NC_091057.1, from coordinate 124,697,627 downwards.
AATGGCGAGATGGTTTGGAGAAATCTGAAAACATCATAGCAGAGCTCAAAGCACAGTGGGATACAAGAACGGATAAGCATCGCAGGTACCTGAATCGATTGGAAAGCGACCATGAGAAGACTGTTGCTAAAATAAAGAGGGAGATGGCTACACTCGAGTTTAAAGCAGTTAAGCAGGCCGGGGATTTCCAATCGGAGAGTAGATACTGTTACGACTTGTTGGCCCAAATGAAGGAAGAAGTGCGGCAGCTGAGGGATCAGCATATACAGGACTCACAGGTATTCAAGACGTGCAGTGATCAGATAAGACACCTACTCATAGAGAAGAAAAAAACCAGAGACAAGATCAGGGCCATTGCCCATGCCATCATCAGAAGGTGTCGACGGTGTGAAAACATGACCTGCGTTACCGTTCTCCCAGTAGTGATGGGTTATGTCAAACAGACCATGCACGAGTTGGAGCAGCTCGAAAGGGATCTCGCACCTAGAACCGCGAAAAGGCCGAACGATGCCTCGCGAGTCCCTAAGTTGGAAAATTAACCTCTGGTCGAGTCTTGTTTTAGTTAAGCTTTGATGTTTTCCCATATGTTGTTTTCCATTTTTCCTTCAATCAAATAGGGTCAAAGAACCGTGGAGTCTGTACTGTTGCTATGTTGTTTGAAGCAATGTGTAATAGCAAATTTTGATAATGAAATTAAGTGACTCCGGAAGAATTTCTATGTGTCTTTACTTTGGGGCAGAACTACGCCTGGTCTGATTCACGCGGGGACGTGATACGTAGGCAATCCCCATAAGATTCGACCGCTTTTAATAAATAAAGAAAAGAAAATGTAAATAAAATAAAACGCGGGGTTTCGCAGAATACTCTAAAAAGAGACGAATGAACAAACCGGGATGACGCATGTGGTTTGAAGCAAAGCATGTAGAAACGGTTAACTGCCTAGGTGCATTGCATCCTCTATGTGTTATGATCAAATCTGTTAAGCTCTGACACTAACAAAGTTTGTTGTTGTCTGATAACCAGACAGTTAGTTGTTAAAGAATTCTGGCAACACATTCATACCAAACCAGATCCAAAGGACCGGTAGCAACAAGCATGACTACTTCAGAGAATAGTAATGAGGAAGAAAGGCCGATGAGCCAGTTGCTAAAAGAGGCAATGGAAAAGATTGAAAGGATGGGACTAGAGATGCATGCAATGCAGCTGGCCCTGGCCAAAACGCAAAAGAGCCCTGAGACACTGGGACACGTGCCGGAGTACCCTCACTCTGGCCCTTCCACAAGCCGCCCAAATCCCCTCTATCATCAAGAAAGAAGCCCTCATGATTCCCAAGCTCCACCACCCCATCAACCTCTCCCAACACCCAATATTCCCATTTTTGTGGGACCTGCATCAGCCCCTTTGCAGCGAACGACCAGTGAGCCATTGTTTCAGGCTCACGATACACAATACTATCCCCCTGAACCTACATTCCATGCACCCGAACCACAGGCTTACAATCCCCATTTGGAAGTCCCGGCAGAGGTTGAGAAGCCGGTTAAGGCCCCTGAACAGGATGAAGTGTTGAGAAAGTTCAAAAGCCTGGAGCAATCCTTCAGGAACTTACACGGGCTGGGCAACCAAGTCAGCGTGGCATACAAAGATCTGTGCCCTTTCCCAGATGTCCAACTCCCGGCAGGGTTCAAGATGCCCAAGTTTGATTTATATGAAGGGCACGGTGATCCCATGGCACATTTGCGGGGATTCTGTAGCAAAATGAGAGGGGCAGGAGGCAAGGATGAGCTTTTGATAGCTTACTTCGGCCAAAGTCTGAGCGGATCTGCACTGGAATGGTATACCAGGCAGGATTTCAGCAGGTGGTACACGTGGGATGATCTGGCACAGGCTTTTGCAGGTCATTTCCAGTACAATCTAGAGATAGTCCCTGACCGTCTCACGTTATTGAGAACTGGGAAGAAACCCGGGGAAAGTTTTCGCGAGTTCGGATTCCGCTGGAGAGAACAAGCAGCTAGAGTCGATCCTCCCATGAGAGAGGGAGAAATGGTAGACTACTTTTTGCAGACATTGGATCCAACCTACTTTGGTCACTTGGTGACAACGGTTGGAAAATCTTTCAACGAGGTGGTCAAAATAGGGGTCATGATAGAAGAAGGTTTGAGGTCGGACAAGATCTTAAACTATTCGGCACTTAAGGCCACAACCCAGGCTATTCAAAGCGGCACGGGAGGTGCGCTAAGAAGAAAGAAAGAAGAGGTTGCCACGATCGAGGCAGGCAGTTGGTCCAGGGCTGGCAGGCCGCACTACAACCAACCCAGGCCTCACAGGTCAAACTACCCATACAACCCACCACAAAATTTCTATCCACCTCGAGAACCACATTGTTCCGTACACCAAGCCCAGGTATACACTCAGCCTCCGGTTCGCCCACAATGGCGCGCACCGGCTCCCCAGAACATATATGCACCACCACAAAACACTTACCCTCCACCAAGGGCATATAGAAATCCTTCGGGGGCAGGTTTCCGGGGAAATCCAGATGCTAGAAATGACAGGTTGCGGAAACAAAGAACCTTCACCGAACTGGGAGAAACCTACACCGCTGTGTTCCACAAGCTGCGGCAATTAGGTTTGGTTAGTCCTGTCCATACTCGGGAACCAAATCCCCCGCCTCAGAATTTGGATCGTTCAATCAGTTGTGAATACTGTTCAGGGATGCTCGGGCACGATACCGAGAAGTGCTGGAAGTTAAGGCATGCCATACAGGATCTTATTGACAGCAATAAGATCGAGGTCCAGACACCAGAGGCTCCTAACATCAACCAAAACCCACTGCCAGCGCACCACGAAGCTCACATGATTGAGTTGGTGTGTGAGGGAGGCGAATTAAGAAAACCCTCACAAACAGTGATGATGATCCAAGCTGCCCCAAAAGAAGTCTTAACCAGGGGAGGAACAAATGTACAGTCGCAGGGAGAAGGTGTCAAGCCGGTAGTATTATGGGGGAAGAACCCGTCCGTCATAGCAAGCAAACCCGAGCCAAGCAAGTTGGCAATACCAGGGATCCTGCCCACACCGGCGGTCGTGTTGAAAGGGGTATGTAGAGAACGGGTAACCATAAAGCCGGTGGTCCAACTGCCAATGCTTGACAGCAGGGCTGTCCCCTGGAAATATGAAAAAGCAGTGATAACGTACCAAGGAAAACAGGTGGAAGAAGTCAGTTGTGAAGCGCAAGGGCTGACTCGATCAGGTCGATGTTTTGCTCCGGTGGAGTTAAGGAAAACCAACCCAGTGGCAACCAAAGAAGCCAGTGTCAGAAGAAGAGGCTGAAGACTTCCTGAGGAAGATGAAAGTGCAAGACTATTCTGTGGTTGAGCAGCTGAGAAAAACACCTGCCCAGATCTCACTATTGTCATTGCTCCTCCATTCCGAGGAACATCGTCGGGCCCTGTTAAAGATATTGAACGAGGCTCATGTACCCAGTGAGATTTCTGTAAACCACCTGGAAACCATTGCTAGCAAGATTTTCGAGGTGAACAGAGTGACATTCTCAGATGATGACCTGCCGGTGGAAGGTACGGAGCATAACAAAGCTCTATACCTAGCTGTCAAATGTGAAGACTCGGTGGTAACCCGAGTATTGGTGGATAACGGCTCAAGCGCCAATATTTGTCCATTATCCACCCTGGACCAGTTAAAGATTGACCGTGGAAGAATCCGGGAGAATAGCATCTGTGTCCGAGGGTTTGACGGAAACGGAACAGCCACTGTGGGGGATGTTGTACTTGAACTAACCATTGGCCCGGTCCTGTTTACCATGGAATTCCAGGTATTGGACGCCACGGTATCTTACAACTTGCTGTTAGGACGACCCTGGATTCACGCAGCTAAAGCGGTGCCTTCCACCCTACATCAGACAGTGAAGTTCGAGTGGGAAAGACAAGAGGTCGTGTTGCACGGTGAGGATACAACATGCACCATGGGCGGAACCATTGTGCCTTTCATAGAGACCACTGATGACAAGGGTCCTTGGGTCTACCAGATTCTCGATACAGGGTCGGCCAACAAAATCTCTGAAGGAGAAATCATCCCGCACCCTAGGGTAGCTGCCGCAACAGTCATGATGGTATCGGAGATGCTGGGTAACGGATTTGTGCCGGGAAAAGGCCTGGGAGTTGAACTTCAAGGGATAGTCCAACCTGTTTCCCTTCCTAAGAATCTGGAAACCTTCGGGTTGGGGTTCAAACCAACCGCAGCAGACAGGAAGGAGGCGCGAAGAATGAAGAAGAAGGTCTGGTTTCTGCCTAAACCAGTGCCACGCCTCTCAAGGTCTTTTGTTAAAGCAAGTGCCAAGGGGTCAGCGATCCCAAAGGTTCGAGGACCTTTGATCGGTATAAATGAAGACCTCAATCAGAGTTTTGAGAGGCTATTTGCGGATGTCAGTATGGTGGAAGCTGGAGAAGGTTCCAGCAGAGCAGAGATACAATTTGTGGGGCCTGAGGCCAAGATCAACAATTGGACGGTTACTCCTCTTCCTGTCCGAGGGGAGTCTTGGTAGTAGGCTTTGATTAATGTTTTGTTTGTTTGTTTGTTTGATCGGATTATTCAAGGGTGTAATCCCAACTTTACTTTCGTTTTGTAAAAGTGTGAACCCTTTTTATCCTGCAAATTTAATAAAGTTCTTTTCTTTTGTCCCATTTTAATTTCTTGTTTTGTTCTTTTTCTTTCTGAACAGTTCTCTTTTTACTGGTCCTAATGACATGGCATGCACAGCGGATCTTCGACCTAGTCTAAATAATCAATCTGAATCTGACTCAATGATGCAAGAGGTCGTTTGTGATAATGAACCCGAAGGTGACGAAGGGGAAGCCTTCGAAGAAATAAACCGAGAACTGTGCCAATTTGAAGAGAAACCCAAGCCTAACCTAAATGACACTGAGGCTGTGAACCTAGGAGACGCTGATAACATCCAAGAGACCAAAATTAGCATCCACATTGAGCCGAATGTCAAAGCAGAATTGATCGAAACTCTCAGGGAATTCAAAGATGTTTTTGCATGGTCATATGATGATATGCCTGGATTGAGCACCGATTTAGTGGTTCACAAATTGCCCACTGACCCGGCATACCCTCCGGTCAAGCAAAAACTAAGGAAATTTAAAACAGAAATGAGTGTAAAGATCAAAGAAGAAGTGATTAAGCAGTTGCAATCGAAGGTCATTCGGGTCACTCGATATCCCGAGTGGTTGGCCAATGTGGTACCAGTCCCAAAGAAGGATGGAAAAATCAGGGTGTGCGTCGACTACCGCAACCTTAACAAAGCAAGTCCCAAGGACAATTTCCCGTTACCCAACATTCATATCCTGATCGATAATTGCGCTGGGCGCGAGATCGGATCCTTTGTGGATTGCTATGCGGGTTATCATCAGATCCTAATGGACGAAGAGGATGCTGAGAAGACAGCGTTTATTACGCCATGGGGAACCTACTGCTATCGGGTAATGCCGTTCGGTTTAAAGAACGCTGGGGCAACGTACATGCGAGCAATGACTGCTGTGTTTCATGACATGATACACAAAGAAATAGAGGTGTACGTCGATGATGTGATCATCAAATCTTGGCGTCAGGAGGACCATGTGGCAGACCTAAGGAGATTTTTCCAAAGACTCCGGAGGTATGATATCAAGCTTAACCCGGCCAAATGCGCATTCGGGGTTCCATCAGGAAAGTTGCTAGGATTCATCGTCAGTCGACGGGGGATTGAGTTAGACCCATCCAAAATTGAATCCATCCGAGACTTGCCACCGCCAAGGAACAAAACAGAGGTAATGAGTTTGCTGGGTAGACTCAATTACATCAGCAGGTTCATCGCTCAACTCACAACAACTTGTGAGCCCATATTTCGGCTACTGAGAAAGGATGCTGCAGAAGGTTGGACGACAGAGTGTCAAGAGGCTTTCGACCAAATCAAAGGGTATCTGTCTAATCCACCCGTGTTGGTCCCGCCTAAGCCCGGGAAACCCCTAATCCTTTACCTGACAGTCTTGGAAAATTCATTTGGTTGTGTACTGGGGCAACATGATGACACAGGAAGGAAGGAGCAGGCCATCTACTATCTTAGCAAGAAATTCACAGTGCATGAGGTCAAGTACACTCAACTCGAGAAAACATGCTGCGCCCTAACTTGGGTAGCTCAGAAGTTGAAGCACTACCTGTCTTCATATACTACTTATCTCATATCCCGCTTGGACCCATTGAAGTATATCTTTCAGAAACCTATGCCCACGGGAAGGTTGGCAAAGTGGCAAATTCTGCTCACAGAGTTTGATATCATCTACGTAACGAGGACGGCCATGAAAGCCCAGGCACTGGCAGACCATTTGGCAGAGAATCCCGTTGACGAAAAATACGAGCCCTTAAGAACGTATTTTCCTGACGAAGAGGTGATGCACACGACTGATTTGGAATTACCTGAGGAACCGGGTTGGAAGCTTTTCTTCGATGGAGCTGCAAACGCAAAAGGAGTTGGAATAGGAGCAGTACTCATTTCTGAAACAGGACGGCATTATCCTGTTACGGCTCAACTGCGCTTCTATTGCACCAACAATATGGCCGAATATGAGGCTTGCATTCTGGGTTTGCGCCTGGCTGCCGACATGGTTGTCCAAGACGTCTTGGTCTTGGGAGACTCGGACCTCTTGATACATCAAATTCAGGGAGAATGGGAAACACGAGATCTAAAACTCGTACCATACCGACAATGCTTGCATGATCTGAGCAAGAAATTTCGATCGGTAAAGTTCAAACATATCCCGAGAGTTCACAATGAGGTTGCGGATGCCTTAGCCACCTTAGCATCAATGTTGCACCACCCTGACAAACTGTATGTTGATCCTCTACACATCCAGGTCCGTGATCAGCACGCCTACTGCAATGCCGTAGAAGAAGAAGCAGATGGCGAACCCTGGTTTCATGATATCAAGGAATACCTTAGGATGGGGATATATCCAGAACATGCTTTTGGGGACCAAAAAAGAGCCCTTCGGCGTTTGTCGAATGGTTTCTTCCTCAGTGGAGGAGTATTGTACAAAAGAACCCCGGATTTGGGATTGTTGAGATGCATAGATGCCGGGCAGGCAACGACGGTTATGGCGGAAGTACATGCCGGAGTTTGTGGGCCACACATGAGCGGATATATATTGGCAAGAAAGATCCTTCGAACAGGGTGTTATTGGCTAACCATGGAACACGACTGTATCACTTTCGTAAGGAAATGCCATCAGTGCCAGATACATGGAGATTTGATTCATTCTCCGCCAACAGAGTTACATACGATGTCAGCACCCTGGCCGTTTGTAGCATGGGGCATGGATGTCATTGGGCCCATCGAGCCAGCAGCGTCCAACGGTCATAGGTTCATTCTAGTGACCATTGATTACTTCACCAAATGGGTTGAGGCTAAAACCTTCAAATCAGTAACTAAGAAAGCAGTGGTGGACTTTGTTCACTCCCATATCATCTGCAGATTTGGGATCCCAAAAGTGATCATCACAGATAACGGTGCGAATCTTAATAGCAGCCTGATGAAAGAGGTATGCCAACAATTCAAGATTACACACCGCAATTCCACCCCATATCGTCCTAAGGCAAATGGAGCAGTCGAAGCAGCCAATAAGAATATCAAGAAGATACTGCGAAAAATGGTGGAAGGGTCCAGACAGTGGCACGAGAAATTGCCCTTTGCTTTGTTGGGTTACCGCACTACCGTCCGGACTTCCATAGGCACAACTCCTTATTTGTTGGTGTATGGAACTGAGGCCGTGATCCCAGCGGAGGTCGAAATTCCGTCCCTCCGAATTGTCGCTGAAGCCGGGATTGGTGATGATGAATGGGTCAAAGCTCGATTGGAACAGTTGAGCCTGATAGATGAGAAAAGATTGGCAGCAGTGTGCCATGGTCAGCTGTACCAGAAGAGAATGGCAAGATCGTATAATAAAAAGGTGCGCCCCAGGAAGTTTGAAGTAGGGCAGCAGGTATTAAAGAAGATCCTCCCACATCAGGTCGAGGCAAAAGGCAAATTCGCCCCAAATTGGCAAGGGCCTTATGTCGTGACCAGAATATTGTCCAACGGTGCTTTGTGTTTGACAGATGTCGAAGGTAGATGTGTCGACATGGCTATCAATTCAGATGCAGTCAAGAGATATTATGCGTAATTTTTTTAATTACGGCAATTATTCGGTTTGTTTGTTTGTATTTGGCATTTGTTGAATAATGAGATGACGGAGGCAATTCTTTCTTCTATCCAAACACTTTTAACCCTCGCTTCCCCCTTTGAGCATTAAGCAAATTCTTTCAATACCCCTCTTTTGGAATCACTAATGGGAAAGATACGAAAAAAAAAGAAAAGAAAAGAAAGGAAAAGAAAAGAAAAAGAAAAAGAAAAGGAAAAGAAAATGAAAAGAAAGAAAAGAAAAATCAAGGAATATAAAACCGTGGGAACTACGTTTGACCTGATTCCTCAAAGAGGATACGTAGGCGCCTCACGGCTCGGTCATAGTATGCATCATAGCAAATATAGGATGCATAATGTACATAGTGTGCACAATATAGCACAATGTGCGTAACGCACGTAACTCAACATAAGCATAAAAAATAAAATTCCCCAAGCAAGAAAACTGGGGCAGAGGTTATGTTTTAAGTTCCAACAAAGGTTAGATTCCAAAAGTTGTAGCACATCACCCTTCAAATTGTTTTCATTTTTGTAGCCTTTCTTCAATCCCACACCAAAACCAACGTCAACATCCAAAAGACCTCCCGATCAATGTTCGAGAGATGCCAAATCCGGCAAATAAGGCCGAGAATAATACACTGATCCCCAGCAAAGAAGAGGATCGTAAGACTGGGAATGAGTTGATAGGCAAAAGAATCCCCGGAAGAGAGGGTCGTATCTACAACACACCGGATTCTCGAAAGAAATAAAATGAGAGAGTCTTATCGGTGAAAACCTTCACAGGCACCGAGAGGCGATGTAAGATGAGGGATGTGAAATGAGAGAGTCTTATTGGTGAAAACCCTCACAGGCACCATAAGGCGCCGGGAGATGAGAGAAAAGAGAGAGTCTCATTAGTGAAAACCCCTCGAAGGGCACTATGAGGCGACAAGATAGAGCAGCAAAAGCTACCACATTCGCAACAAGATGAACATCCATTTATCATCCCCAGCAAGTCAGACCGTCGGACAAATCGATTGATACAAATAGACTGGGTCGGGAATCTATGGTGCACGTCATGATCACGGGGACCAGTTGTGTCCTCCAGATAAGTTCTTTGGATTGTCTCCTCCCACAAAATATTGGTTCAGAAAGTTTTTCTTTTTTCCATATCTTTATTTCTTTTCCTAAAATGTGTCTTGAAAGGATTTTTCAAAGCTTACTACCAGAAACCAAAGGAGAATTCATCCAATGCAGGATGATACAAACAGTCTTAAAGGCCGGTCCCAGGCAATGCAGGGATTGTGCCCGGAAATTTTGGAAGAAGTAAGCTCCAAAAGGGAGTGGTTTCGGGAGTTAGAAGCAGACTCCCACATCATGTGTTTAAAGAGAAAGAAGAAAAGGGGATAAATTGAAAACCGATCCCCAGCAGGCTAGAGACCCCCAACAGGCAACTTTGCCCGCCAACCAATTATGGGGACAAAGAGCAAGAAAAGGGGAAGAGAGAAAAATGGCTTGCCAGAAAGGCACCACCACGATTAAAACTGACTAAATCCTTTTGTCTGTTGCAGGAGATCAAAGAATTGATGATGGCAGCAAGATGCAACGCCATGGAAGTCACCAAAAACCGGGGCAGAAAATTTTCTGCCGATTGTCGAAAATTTTCTGGAAGAACGGGAAAGCAATTTCAATACATTTTAAGTTCTAGGCCGCCCACCAGTATAATGCGGGAATACTTTTAAGTTCTAGGTCGCCCACCAGTATAATGCGGGAATACTTTTAAGTTCTAGGCCGCCCACCAGTATAATGCGGGAATACTTTTAAGTTCTAGGCCGCCCACCAGTATAATGCGGGAATACTTTTAAGTTCTAGGTCGCCCACCAGTATAATGCGGGAATACTTTTAAGTTCTAGGCCGCCCACCAGTATAATGCGGGAATACTTTTAAGTTCTAGGCCGCCCACCAGTATAATGCGGGAATACTTTTAAGTTCTAGGTCGCCCACCAGTATAATGCGGGAATACTTTTAAGTTCTAGGCCGCCCACCAGTATAATGCGGGAATACTTTTAAGTTCTAGGTCGCCCACCAGTAAAATGCGGGAATACTTTTAAGTTCTAGGTCGCCCACCAGTATAATGCGGGAATACTTTTAAGTTCTAGGCCGCCCACCAGTAAAATGCGGGAATACTTTTAAGTTCTAGGTCGCCCACCAGTAAAATGCGGGAATACTTTTAAGTTCTAGGTCGCCCACCAGTATAATGCGGGAATACATTTAAGTTCTAGGTCGCCCACCAGTACAATGCGGGAATACTTTTAGCTCTAGAGTTTGGAATCACTAGCCCCACCTGAAGACGGAAGGTTACAACAGAAAGCCCCAGGCAGGAATAACAATAAAATCCGCAGCGCCAAGAAGCAGACAACGGCAGAGGCAAGTGTGCAATTCAAAAGGAAAAAGGAACGCGTCTCAAAAGAAGCAGTGGGGAAACATTGTAGCATGCCCAGCATGACGATGCTGATGAAGAAACATACCACTGAAGGAGCCATTGGAAGATTTAAAGAAGAAAGCCGTGTCCCCAACGGATCAAGAAAAGTAATGTAAACTGGCATTCAAACGTCAGCAAAGGACCAGCATCATCTCCCAAAGTCACAAGATAAAGGCATCGGAGGAAAGTGGTAGCCGACAAGAAAGCAAGGCAACAAGAACAAGTTGAAGATGGATGAGATTTCAGGATCCTCAGTTTAGCTTAGCTTCTTGTTTTTCCTTTGAGCAATGTAATAGGGGGATCGGTTGAGCAGTAGCATCCTACAGCAGCATACAACAGCGCACGACGACAGCAAACACTACAGTCGCACGGTAGTCCCAGCTACCAAAATTTCCCGAACTACATTGACCTGATTCCTGTTTCAGCCCAGGATATGTAGGAAACCTCTGAAGCAAAGGTTCGGTCAAATCTTTTTCAAAAAATGCTTCACACGGAGTATTCGGACGGGCAAAAATCGCTCGCTTTATCTTTGCGCGAAAACCCTTCGTGTCTTCGTGCAAAGAGGGGCAGCTGTAAGCACGTGATTTTTGCTTTACGAGCAATCGCTCCAAAAGAAAATAAAAATAGTGACAAATGATTTCACTGTACAATTTTCAATTTTTCGTAACGAGTGCTGCTAGTCACGTGCGGTTCTGTCCATTTTGCTATTTTTTTAAACATTATTAAACAAAATACAAAATGTGTATGTCATGGTTATTAGACCATAATTCGTTCAGTAAAAGAAAATTCAAAAATATATATAGGGTGCGATTTAATCTATTTAAATATTTTGATAATTATGTTAGGTGTTAAATTAATGTTGGTTTGAACTTCATTTTATTTTTTTTTAAAAAAAAAAAAAAATTAGAAAAGAAAAAGGAAAGAAAAAAAAAGAATGAAGAAATCGGTTTGGGCCAAGAAAATAAACCAAAAAAAAAAAGCCCAAACCAATTCGAGCCGACCCAGTCCAAACCAGGCCTCAGGCAAACCCCCCCAAACGACGCCGTATATAGGCGTTTGATCTGAGTCGTCCGCCCAGGCCGATCTAACGACTCAGGACCTCTTTCAGCAACCCGTTTTTAAACCCGACCCAATAACCGGTCTGACCCAACCCCCCACTTAAACCAAACGACCCCGTTTAACTACAAAACGACCCCGTCTCATTTCTCAGCATCAGATCCAAGCCGTTGAGATCATATGATCCAACGGCTCAGATCTAAACCCCTAGACCATATATAAGCCTTCCCTTACACCCCACGCCCCCTATACCAACACCCCATCCCATCGTCCCCAAGCTCAAACCCGGACCTCCCATTAGAAACCCTAGCCGCCCCCATCTCCCTCGCCATTAAAGCCGGCGGCATGGACGCCGGTGACCACCTCCTGAACACCCTAAGACCCCATCACTCTCCTGAACATGGATCTACTATCCATTTGCCTCGAATCACCTTCCCTCGTCTCGAATCTTCGTTTGAAGATTTGAGTCGAACCTGGACCTATGCCAAACCACCCCATCTTCATACTAGACACTCTCCTGACCTTCCTCGTGACCAAACCAAGCTTGGTTTGGTCCGAATCTACCCACAACTCCTAAAAATTCAGATCTAGGAAATCCAGAACTTGAAACACATGCACCTGGGGGACCCGGCCAGTTTCGACAAGGGTTTGAGGTCTAATAGACCTTAATCAAGGTGTTCTCATGTGAGAACACCCTGATTAAAGTTTGTTCGGCCTCAAGGGCTCGAATTTGAATCAGATTTGGGTCTGTTTGGTTTAAACGTTTTGGTAAGTTTTCCGTTCTTTTGTTTTATTTCCAAATAAGTTGTCAGCATATCTCTTTGTGTTTGGCTGTTATTTTGTTATTTTTTTGGATTTCTTTCATCTCTGTAAAGACCTTTTATTTGGTCAATTGTTTTCTGTGTATGATTTGAATGTATTCTGTGATGAACATGGTCGATTAGATTAGTCGTCAAATGAATAAACTTATATAGTTTCCCAATGATTGAACAAAAGTTGTCTGATACCCTTTAGGTCCCTGAATGTATTGTTTATATGAGCGACTGATTATTACCTGTTATAATTAGTATAGTCGACTCGATAAATGTCGTCGATTAGTTTGCTATAACTAATGAATCGAATGAGCTAGTATTTTCACGTAACTAATTGAACTCGGACACTGGCTGGATGACCTAGTAATGTTTGAAATGGTTTGTTGGCATTATAAAAATGACTAAAAGGGTTCAGTCTAGGCAGTCCTGAATTTGAACTCTCATCAGTTCAAAAATGCCCTGATGCTGCAAAGGGTCAAGACAGTGATAACCAGGGTTTAACAGGGGTAATCGGGGGTGTTAACAAGAACAGAAGTAATTAGTTTAAGTGAGCTGACAAATGGGGTACTAAATTAGGATTAAACTAATGCCAATGGGGGGACAAGACATAAGAGTATGGGGTTTAAAATAAATAAATAAAACGAGCCCATAACTCTTGATTAAACAAAGATCAGGCGTGGGGAACAAAGGGGCTGGCACCAAGCATGCTTAGGCATGGGCTTAAAGGGTATGGGCATTCTGCCAATTGGCAGGCAGGGCAGCTCAGCTGTACTGGTGCATTTGGCCTATAAATAGGCCATTTGATAACTTAAACGAGGGGGGGATTTTTAGTCTTCAGAAAAAGAGAAAACGAAAGGTTGGAATTTTAGTCTTGAGGCTGGAACCCTTAGTCTAAAGAGAGGTCTAGTGAGCTTAAAGAAAACTGAGAAGTATAAGGCAGTTTCCAATAAACATTGTAACCAAACACTGCCTGAAAGTTGTATAAGAGTGCATATTGGTCAAGCTGTCTTGGCCAAGTTCTATTGCTTGCATTGACTGAGCTGTTTGTGGTTGTTGAACTGGTGGTTTTGCTGCATTGAACACTCAGTTATTGCTGTTGTTTCATTATTCTTTCCTGGGATTGCTCATTTGGTGTTCGACTATTTGCTGGTACTCTTTCCCTGGGAAATATTATTGGTTGTCTGAGGGTTGTGGAAGATATTTGGTTTGGTTTGTTGCTGTGCTGTTGCTGTGTATCTGCTGCTGCTGTGTTAGTGGTATATTGTCCAACTGACTATCCCTTTCTTCTGTTGTTCTCCATACCAGGTACACACCTAATACACTGTCAGATGTAATCGGAAATATGAGGATGAATACAAATGAGAAACTTGAAGAATGTCTTCTTTATACATAGATTGTTGCATTAAATATCATGTAATGTAGAATAATTTTATTCTTGCTTGGATGCTGGAAGTAGTTTGCAAGCCTAGTTGACATCAATATAGGTTAATGAATGATAGTCATGTATGTATGATGTTAGGTGAAAAAAAAAACCCTTCCCAGTGTAATAAGTTGTATTTTAGACCTAGTCTGATGGCGTAGCATATTCTATAATGTAGGCCAAGTAGGAAAACTATTCACATGAGTTAAAGTTCTTTCTCCTTTTGCTAGTTTGTCACATATATATTGATAAAGAACAAAGAATTAGTTCTAGGCCTCAACCTCAGGAAGGCCGAGCCCAAATCAAAAAATCAGCTAGGCCAGTATCGGAAAAACAGGGCCCAAGTCTGGCCATCATGCACGAGATAGGTTTGGGCCCATAATTTGCGACTAGTTGTCCATAAGTGCAGTCACGTTTTACTATTCTGTAAAAGCACTTGAAATCCGGTTTTATAATCGACTAAGGCTATTTACTGCTTTCAAATTGATAGAGACAAACACGACAAGAAACGTAGTTGCTATAGGATATCCTTTAAAAATAACAACGAGATGAGCCTCGATAAAAATAAACAAAACGCAGATGCGGGGCCCTTGTTAAATGTATATTAGTGAAGCATCTAGTTTCCAGGACGGGTTGTTAAGCAAATCTCACAACCTTCCCAAAATAACAATACGTTAGACTCTTTAGGACGCGCCTTTAATAATTCAACTTCCGTAAACTCGGGTGCACATTGATGTGACCCAAATCCAAATCTCAACGGAGTCGAAACGTATTTCTAATCACGGGCACATTGATTGTGACGTGGTTCGAGGTGTGTGTCCATAACGTTGCAAATTCATCTAAAAAAAAAATAATAATAATAAGAATGAGATAAGCCTCGCCAAATAAAAATACCAATCGCGGGGCCCTCAATGAATATTTGCTTTAAAAATTGTTTAGACTTCGGGATGGACCGTTTAGTAAAATTCCACGGTCTTACCCAAAATAAATACGCTAGTCGCTTTAGGTGCGCCTTTAATAATTTAATTTCCTTAAAATCGGGTGCACATTTGATGTGACCCGAATCCAAATCTCAACGGAGTCAAAGTGTGTCGACGACCACGGGTACATTGATTGTAACGCGGTTCGAGATACATTTTCACAACGTTGCAATTCTTGATAAAAACAGTAAATGACAAAAGCGGTTAAAAGTTAAATTTTGCACGCAAGTTCACACTTGTATAAAATCAGATAATCAAGCCGAATATAACAGTTGAGCGACCGTGCTAGAACCACGGAACTCGAGAATGCCTAACACCTTCTCCCGGGTTAACAGAATTCCTTATCCGGATTTCTGGTATGCAGACCGTAATATAGAGTCATTATTTTCCTCGATTCGGGATTAAAATTGGTGACTTGGGACACCCTAAACCTCCCAAGTGGCGACTCTGAAATAAACAAATAAATCCCCTTTCGATTGTCCTTTAATTGGAAAAAACTCCCCATGCGCCCCTCGGGTGCGGAAGAAGGAGGTGTGACAATAGCCTGATAAGATGGCTAAGCGTAAATTCAAGCCCTGCCTTCTCCGCAAAGAACCTCACCATCAACATTATTCGCTAAAAAGACGGGTGAATCTGGGCCAAGGTAACATGATACTTTCGACAGAAGTCAAGCACAACCCTATCAAGGGGGCCCAGCGTGAAGAGATACATGAACACAGTCAGAAATCCCTCGGCACGGTCCATAATACTCTCATCCGGGGAAGGTACTTGCAGTGCTACCTCCCCCCATCCACAGTCTTTCCTCACCAACTCATGGTGTCCCTCTCCTATCAAAGAAGTAAACTTCAAGGTATGCTCTCGTTGGTCCTGAGCATCGGGGAACTTTTCTAACGAAAAGTCCCCTCTAGAAGCAAAATGCCTCGAGCCAACAAAGCGAGAACTGGAGGCGAAACTCTCTCCTCCCTGCCGAGCGGATCCTGATGTAGCAGTCATGACTACAGCAAATTTAGAGAACTAGAGCGGGAATTTAGGCCAGAGCGTTAATACTAAAATAATGAAGGGTCTAACGCAGGAAAAAAGGGCAACTTCTCAGAATGGTGGAATCTCCAAAGGGGCGGAAGCAACCCTATATATGGAAAAAAACGGCGATGACCCGTCTAACTTAGAGGCCGATTAAAGTGCTGGCTGAAATCACTTTGGGAAGATGTATCGGCGTGATCACCTCGGTCACTTTGCAGCCATGTCATCCATTTGACGAACACCGTATGATGTTTCGGGGTCGGAGACCCCCACCCCAAACAAGTCCCGAGATGGTACCCGATCTCGAGGACCTCCATAAAAAAGAAGTTAGGTTCCAGGAAGCCTTTGGAATCACTACAAGTCCCAAGATGGTACTGTCACGACCCTAAACCCGGACCCGATCGTGATGGCGCCTCTCGTGAAGACAAGGCCACCTGACACTTCCTATTTTCCAATTTTTAACAGTTAAGCATTAAGAACAGTCTAAACATGATAAAATAAATCCGAAATAACAAATGATAGCATAAATACGTGGAAGAACACCCATACAGAACCCTAACCGGGGTGTCACTAGTCATGAGCATCTATAAGTCATAATACAATCCACTAAGTCTATAAACTAGTACAACTGTCTAAAAAGAAAGATAGAACTGATAAAGGAGTAGAGACACGGGGTTGCGGACGCCAACAGCTACCTCGTGAACTCTAAATGTTCGCCTGAAGCTGGAGGGATCAGCACTCGGGAGCGGCTTGAATCTGCACACAGGGTGCAGGGAGTAAAGAGAGTACTCCAACTCAGTGAGTAACAAATGTAAATAACGACTGAAAGTAAGAAAACACGTAAGGCACAAGGTATTCTATAATGAAGCAGTAAAACCATTTAAAAGCAGTAAACCAGTGAAAAGTTAAGTAACAATCCTTTTTCAATAAGTAAACAGGTAATTGACAGGCAGTTAAGGTAAAGTAAACAAATAAAAGTTCGCCCCTCGGCATAGTATCAACAATCTGCCCCTCAGGTAATATCTTAGAACAGTACCAGCCCCTCGGGCTCAATCTCACATCACAATGGGTACCCGCGCTCACTGGGGGTGTGCAGACTCCTGGAGTAGCCCCTTATGGCCCAAGCACAATATCAAGCCACCTCGTGGCATCATCACTAGGCCCTCGGCCTCATATCAATCAAGCCACCTCGTGGCACACATATCTCAGGTCCTCGGCCTTAGTCAAATATCCTCACAAGCTCCTTGGACAATAGTAAAACAGTGTTTCTCAACCCAAACATCATTTAAAATATCATTTAAGTCTTAAAACCGAGTAAACATGGCTGAGTATGAAAACAGTGGAAAAATAACATGACTGAGTTCAAGTATAAGTCAAAACAGTGAGGAAATATAAAAAAAAAGCCCTGAAGGGTTCAAATAGTTGGCACTAGGCCCAAATATAGCTCTCAGCCCAAATAATGATGATAATAAATAGATTTCAGTCAAATACGTGGTAAAACACCAATCGGGACGGACAAAGTCACAATCCCCAATAGTGCACGATCCCGCGCTCGTCATCAAGCGTGTGCCTCACTTCAATATAGCACTACGATGTGCAATCCGGGGTTTCAAACCCTCAGAACATTATTTACAATCATTACTCACCTCGAACCGGTCAAATCTCTAGCTTGCAATGCCTTTTCCCCTCGAATCGGCCTCCACTCGCGTCGAATCTATCCAAGATCAGAACAAGGACGTCAAAATATGCTAAGGGAACGAAGCCCAAGCGAAAACAATCAATAATTGGCATAAATCCCGAAATTACCAAAACCCGACCCCCCGTCCCACGTCTTGAAATTCATTAATTTTTACATCAATATATTCCTTATCTCCACACAAGTTCATACATATCAAAAGTTCTCAAATCCGACCCCAAATGGTCCTTCAAATCCACAATTAAAGACCTAAGTTTTCAAGCCCTAGTTTCTCCAATTTTAACCTTTGGTTTCCATAATTTCTAGCTTTAATCCATGAAATAATAGCATATGAATGAGTTTTAAGTCCAAATCCCTTATCTCAATGAAATCCCTCTTTCAAATCGCCCAAAAAGCTACCTAGCCGAAGTAGAAATGGTGGAAATAGCTCAAAATCGCGAATGAAATAACTTATATGTTCTGTCCAGACATTTCCGCATTTGCGGTACCGCATTTGCGGTTATTCCTCCGCTTCTGCGAAAATCACTTAAGTTCCCAGCCATCCGCATCTGCGACATCGTAGTGCGATTCCCCTAGCCGCTTCTGCGGTCCCAGTCAAATATAGCGACCCTTCTCACGCATATGCGGCGCCACACCTACGGTCCCCATTTCGCAGGTGCGGAAATACCAGAAGCAGTAATTCAGCAGCTGCAACAACAATCCAAACTTCTCATTAACCATCCGAAATCACCCCGAGGCCCCCGGGACCTCAACCAAAAGCACAAACATATCCCAATACCTTATTCAAACTTATTCCAATCACTAAAACACCTCAAACAACATTAAATCACCCAAAACACATCAGATTCAAGCCAAACTTTCTAAAATCTTCCAAATTACGCTTTCGATCAAAAACCCAACCAAATCACGTCTGAATGACCTAAAATTTTGCACACATATCCCAAATCACACACCAGAACTACTGCAACTCTCAGAATTCCATTCCGACCCCTATATCAAAATCTTGCCTACCGACCAGAAATCGCCAAAATATCAACTTCGCCAATTCAAGCCTAAATCTACTCCGAACCTCCAAAACTCATTCCGATCATGCTCCTAAGCCACAAATCACCTCCCGAAGCTAATCAAACCATCAGAACTCACATCCAAATCCTCTAGCACATAAATCAATATCCGATTGACTTTTCCAATTTAAACTCACTCTGAAGAGACTAAGTGTCTCAAACCTTGCCAAATCCTTTCTAAACTCGATCCGACCAACCCGATACTACAAAACACGGATAAACAAAGCATAAAGAAGTAAAAATGGGAAAACGGAGTGGTAACTCATGAGACAACTGGTCGAGTCGTCATAGGTACCCGATCTGGAGGACCCCTATCAAAAAGAAGTTAGGCTCCAGGAAGCCTTTGGTATCATCGCCAGTCCCGAAATGGTACCCAATCTCGGGGATCTCTCCATGGGGCCATCCATGTCATTACAAGACTGGGGATGGTACCCAGTTTTGGAGGCTCCTCTCAAGGAGAAAATAAACACTTAAAACTCCACTTATATGGGCTTGGCCTCGGGGTACCATCTAAACCCGGCAGTCCCTCATCTAGGATCTATCTACAACGCCTTAAGGCTATCTACAGTAAGTTCAAGAAAGGTTTCCATACAGCCCGAGCGAACCCCCACTCGGGGACTATTCTCGAAAGCCTAAAGGCAGTCTCCATTCTCGAGCTTCCGAGCGAATCCCCCCTCGAAGATTATCGTAGGGTCTAGAGGCTAAGTCTCGATTTGGGGGTTCGAAGCCCTAATCTCATTCAACTCGAAGTCAGGGTCCCGATGACCCGAGTTTATCAGTCCAACCCGGGCTCGATATTTGCACCAACTGATGGGGTAATGCACTTAGATTCTACACAAGCATAGATAAAGGGAAAATAGTATGCATCAGAGACAAATTAAAGAAACATTTTTCATTCATAAACATTCGATTACAAAAGCCCACGAGGGGTCCTTACACAGAAACAAAAAAGCAAAAAAGGTACATATGCAAGAAAAGCTCAGAGTCTAATCTATTCTCGAGGGTTCACCCTCGGCGGCAGTATCTTCGATCGCCATCCCCTCGGGTATGCATCCTCAGCGGCAGTGCCTTCGACCGCCACCCCCTCGGGGGTCTCATCTCGGCCCTCCAAAATGGTATCTCCAAGGGAGAAGATGAAGAAGAGGAAAGTGGGAAGATGAAGAAGAGGAAAGTGAAGAGGCAAAAAGGGATGAAAAAATGCCATAGCCCGCCAAAGAGCAAAGGCTTTCACCAGGCCAGGAAGATCACATCCCGGTAGAAGACTTGGCGGGGGTCGGCCTCACTTGCACAGCTACTTTGAGTCCACTTCTTGGTACATTGAGTTGTGAAAGCTACCAGCCAAAGGTACCACTTCACCCCATAGAAAGCAAAAGGGGTGAAGTGCCACTCCAGGTCGGGGTAGGAAGGTGAGCAGCGATGTATAGTTCGAACACCCTCGTAAGCAGCGGTGTATAGTCCAAATATCTTCCCAAGACGAAAGAGATCGGCCTCCCTATCTCCTCGTTTCGAGCCAACGGCGATAGCAGTAACGACAACAACAACAACAACAAAAAGTTGGTATAATCTCGCTCGATAAGGAGGGGCCCAGAAAAAGGCCATTGTATAACTGATGAGAACGCCACCAGGCAACTTTGAGGCCATGGGCCTCAGACATGGGAAACGATAGTGGATGAGGATCGAGAGAAGAAATGGGAGAAAGGTTGATTGAAGGACACTTGAATAAGGAGTTGGTTCCAAAAAGCCCCCATTTATAGAGAGAGGGCAGAGTAACCGACGGGTACAATCAATGCTCTTTTGAAAAACGCAACCGACAACGCCATCAATGTCCTTGAAAGACGTATCGACATGCGCAATTAATGCATTTTGGGAACTGAATCGGCGGCGGAGCTATCGCGTAGAAGGACGAGGATCGACTGTGCATTGAAAGACACTAAAAAGACAAGCTAGTGGGATGCCTCGGTTGCTACAAAATCCTATGTCATGACATCATTAGTATAACATTATCGCGGGAAATTCGGAAAGATGGTTATCAAGGTCGTTTTTTGTCATTCTACTCTAAGAAACGTGGGGACTATCTGTATACGGTAAAATCAGAGGGTTCAATTTTCCATCGTTATGAGGCCTCGAAGGCTCGAAATCACGGTCGATTTTTATTCCTCGAGGGCCATCGACGTCGACCTCGGGACAGTATAAGACCGATGGTTACGGGAAGAAAATGGGGAGTTCCCAAGGCGTGAAGCTAGAGCCGACAAAATCTGTCAGGCTAGTCTGAGCCCGTATCGTGGCATTAAATAGATGTCCCATCTCCATATCTTTGTAATAAATGCACTTGTACTATGTTGGAATTCCCCCTTTTATATAAAAGGGATCTTTGTCATTTTGTAAACTTCTGTTGCTCCATACTAAATATACAAGAACATTTTCTCTGCTCTCTAACATTTTCTCTTGGTTCCGTTGTCTCATTTATTGCCCATATTTATTGTGTTCTACTAAAAGCTCATCATTTATTGGTTATTATTGGCCATAAAGAGCCGTCTTTGATTTATTAATAACTGTTAGTCACCATAGACCGTCTTCGATAGCTCCCAGCCGAACTTCAGACTCGATCCCGAGGCCCTCGAATAGGCAAGCTCGAGGCCTTGATTGGCAGCAACTCGGTTTGGTTAACATCTTGTCTTTAAGCTCTTATCTTGTTTCCAAGTCTTTCACGTAACATCAACTGCCTAACAACTAGCATAAAAATAGATCACGTATTTTTAGAACCACTAAATCAAATTTAATTGTTATTATCATTTTCACGATAAATAACATAAAAAGTAACTAAATTTTGATTACTTTTGAAATTGTGGCTAATTTTCAATTACCGCCGGTTAATTTCGCTATTTTTGAATTTCACCCCATCAAATCACAGAGAAATAGATAGGATGACCAAAAATGAACCAAACCTCTTGCTAGAACAATTGTACTTACAAAAAGCTAAAATATTTTATCATGTCAGCTCGAGGAAAAAAAATAATATTACAGTCAATCCATAAAGTTGTCATTTTCTAACAACTGCTTTCACTTTTTATTCACTCAGATTGCCAAAGTTGGAACTAGATGGCTCCTTAATTAAGAAAATATTCCTGCCTTTAATTGTTTTATGTAGCTAGAGCTTTGTTGAATAGGGTATGGAGCAAGGTATACCTTCGTCGCCTCCTACTTCTCAATGTTCATATCATGTGTTCTTGAGTTTCAGAGCAAAAGACACTGGCAAGACTTTCACTGATCATCTCCACAGAAATTTGGTGCGAGCTGGGTTTCATGTATTCAAATGTGATAACGATGATTATGACGGTGAAAAAGAGGACTTGAAGTCAAAATTGCAAAAGGGAATAGAGCAATCGAAGATGTCAGTGATTGTATTGTCCCAAAATTATGCATCATCTGAAAGGTGTCTTGATGAGCTGGTCGTGATTTTGGAGCAAAAGAGGAATTTTGGGCACATAGTTTTGCCTGTCTTTTTTAACGTGGATCCTTCTGATGTTAGGAAGCTAAAGGGAAGTTTTGGTCAGCCTTTTTCTGCAAATGGAGAGAGTCAAAAGTTAAGAGATTGGAGAAATGCTCTCAAACAAGTTGCAGATTTGGGAGGGATGCCCTTGCAAAATCAAGCTGATGGGTAACTATTTCCCCTCAATTTCTGTTACAAATAATATCTTTGATTCTCCATTACATGCCTCTTGCAAGCGGTCAAGATTTTATCTTTTGTACTAAAGTCTATAATTTTATCAAAATTAACCAAGAAAAGTTGAACATATAAAAGTTCATTAGTTGTTTTTAGGTATTCTAAATTTTAATTTGACTTTTTTCGGTTTATTCCGTCTGATTCATGGTAAATGTTTGCCCCAAACCAATTCTAACTTAAAATAGGCATTAATTAATCATGGTTAAGTGATAGAAGTGAATGTGCAAACAGGTGTACATGTTTCTATTGATTTGGTGTAAACGCCTGGTGTGCACCGAGTAGCTTCGGCTTAGGCTCTGTATATGTGTTAAAATTTTAACTAAATAAGTGTAAAAAATAGAGTTTGAACCGAGTAAATTAGACACGGTGTGGTAAAGTTCTGAATTTAAACCCATAAAGTTCGAATCTTTGATCAGCCTCTGCCGGTGCGGGTAAGTTTTTATCCTGATTTAGTAAGGGTGGCAATCTTGGAACATGTGATCTATGCTCCCCAACTTGAGAATCAATGTTAGAATGAAATTATTTATATACATCTAGGTTAAATATGTTGATTATAACATATAAAATCCTTTATAATTGAGATATTAGGTGTCTAGGTAATTAGAAAAATCTCCTTATTTCATGCGCTTAAACACTTCTTTATCATGACCTCTGTAATGTTTTTTACCACCAGTTCAGTAAAAGTTTCCTTTTTTTCTCACGTTTCATTATGCTGATCATAGGACTTGACAAAAAGGAAAAAGTGGACCAATAGCTAAAATGTTGTTCTGCAGAACTCATGGCTGGTGGCATCAGTATGTTGTTGAAATACAGAAGCTCTGAGCCCTTCTAGTGCCCCTTCATATGATTAGATTAAAAAGTCTTTAGGTCTTTGTAATCCTGAAGATCGTAAACTTCATCTGTCTGTATTTGAGTATTTATCTTTTTTCAATTTTATAGAGTACTTCTCTATAACATATTTCTATTGCTTATCACCCTATGTTTTTTAGCTCTTCAATTCAGATCTTAATGGCCTTCACATTTTAATCGGAACTTGTAGATATGAGGCAAAGTTCATTGAGAATATAGTTGAAGTAATTGCAAGCAAGCTACGTCCCAGAGCCTTAAACAATGCTCCTTACCTCATCGAAATCAGTTATCGGGCTGAAGATATTATCTTGTGGCTACAAGATAGATCAACTAATGTAGGGCTATATGTGATCTGCGGGATTGGTGGAATTGGGAAGACAACCCTTGCCAAATTTGCCTATAACTCAAGTGCAAGATCATTTGAAGGAAGCAGCTTTCTTGCAAACATCAATGAAACTGCAAAACAATGTAATGGTCTAGTTCGTCTGCAGAAGCAAGTTTTGTATGATATAGTTGGAAAAAAAGAGAGGATATCCAATGCTGATGAAGGAATTATGATGATTGAAGATGCCCTACGCTATGAACAAATTCTTCTTGTTCTTGATGATGTTGATGAAGTTGACCAGATAGATAAAATTTTAGGAATGAGAGATTGGCTTAATCCTGCTAGTAAAATCATTATAACAACGAGGCATGAGTCCTTGCTAAAGCCTTTTGTACCTCACAAGGTGCTTAAAGTAGAAGCCTTGAATAAAATGGATTCCCTAAAGCTGTTCAGCTGGCATGCCTTCGGAGAAGACCATCCTTTGGAAGGTTATGTCGAGCTCTCAAAACGGGTGGTTCTTCAATGTGCAGGACTTCCTTTAGCTCTTCGTGTTTTAGGTTCAGCTCTGTCGGGTAGAAGACCAGAAATATGGGGAAGTGCATTAGAAAAGCTGGAAACAATCCCTGATGGTCATGTCATTGAAAAACTTAAAGTGAGTTTTTACTCTCTAGAAGATGACCATGACAAAGATATATTCCTTCATATAGCTCTTTTCTTTCTTGGGATGGACAGAGACGACTCTGTCAGAATACTGAATGGATGTGGTTTTTACACAATAATTGGGATGCAAAACCTCATTGATAGAAGTCTTTTGACAATCAATGACTTGAATAAGTTGGAGATGCATCAGTTGCTTCGAGACCTTGGGAGAGATATCGTTCGTAGGGAATCACAGGATCCTGGAAAACGCAGTAGACTTTGGAATAACAAGGATTCTTTCAGAGTGTTGAACGATAAAACTGTAAGACATTTAATATGTGTGTTCTGTCCTTCATTGTCCTTGCCATACCCTCACAATTTATTTTTTTCTTTCCAAAATTCCTGTTAGGGCACTGAAAGGATTGAAGGGATCAGCTTTGACATGCCTATGTTGATGGAGGATAAATCAGCCAAACAATTTTTCACTGGAAATAGCTCGAAAAGGCGCTTCCGAAAAGATCATGTAGAGAACTGTGCAGATCATAATCTTTCGCTGCAACAGCCTTCTTCTGTCTTTTATTCATGGAATTCAGGAGACACTTCATCACGAAACTCAAACTACAGCATAGAAACTGATGCATTTACGATAATGCGAAACCTAAGGGTACTCAAACTAAATGATGTAAACCTCATTGGATGCTATAAAGAATTTCCCAAGAGATTAAAATTGTTGTCTTGGCGTAAATGCCCTTTAAAATCCTTACCTAGTGACCTTTCCTGGGAAAACCTTGTTTCTATTGACATGCGGTACAGCAATTTACAACAAACATGGAGTGAAACTGAGGTATAAATCATCTTTTCTTTTTTTTTTCTCTCTCTTTCAGTAGTTTTCCTGGCTTAATGAAGATAGTAAATTCAGAAAAAGAAATTGATTCAATGCTTTTCTTCAATCAGTATTTCAGATTTCTCAGGATTCTCAACCTTAGTCATTCTTGGGAACTTACCAGAACACCTAGCTTCGCTGGAATGGCCCGACTTGAGAAACTAATTCTTAAAGATTGTATTAAACTGGTTGATATCGATGAAACTATCGGCTGCCTCCAAGAAATCACCCTGCTAAATCTGAAAGACTGCAAGAGCATCAGAAAGCTGCCAAGAAATATCGGTGAACTTATAACTCTTAAGATACTTGATATATCCTTCTGCTCAAGCCTGGAGTGGCTGCCAATGGAGCTTAACATGATAGATTCTTTGAAAGTTCTAAGAGCTGATGGAATTGATCTAAACCAAATACTCTGTACCACCCACGAGCGGAAATCATTGCAGGCATTATTTTCATCTTGGGTATCAAAGCCAAGAAACACTCCTGAAATATCGTGGGCCTTTTTACCAAGCTCTTTGGTGAGCTTGAGTCTTGTGAGTTGCAGGCTGTCTGATGAATATATTCCCCAGAAGTTTATCAATCTTCCGCTGCTCCAAGAACTGGATCTAAGTGAAAATTCAATTAGCTGCCTCCCGGAGTGGGTCAAGAGTCTGCCTCAGCTCCAAAGCCTCAGTGTCAAGTCCTGTAAGATACTCAAATCACTTACTGAGATGCCAATTAGCATTTCAGAACTGTACATAGATAGTTGCTCGTCCTTGGAGATGATGACATACCAATCATTGCTATCGAAATATCCAATCCTGAGTCACGATTACAATTGTGACAATCTAGTCATGATGCAGGGGAAATTTAAGTTAGAAGCTCTAGAAATTGCTGACCCACAGATGCTTAAACGTTTTGGTCTGAATGTTGACACTATGGAAAATACTATGGTGAAAATGGACCTTTTTTCGAGTTACAAGATGAGAATGCTTCCATTGCAGGTTCTTGCCTCTCGCTCTCCCTATGACTACCTCATCTGTGTTTACAGTTGATCCTTAACCGTTGATTTCTGTGACTGGAACAGGGCTTATACGAGCAAGGAATCTTTAGTACATTTCTTCCGGGAAACAAAGTACCTAGCTGGTTCCCAAAGTTAAAAAATGCGAATTCAGTAAGTTTTACCATATCTCAACCTCTCAACAATATCCAAGGCCTATCCATAGCCATTGTGTATACAAGTTCTGAAAGTCAAGAGGCCAAGCTCCCAAGAGCCTACTGGTGCAACAACAACAACAAAAAACCCAGTGCAATCCCACAAGTGGAGTCTAGAGAGGGTAGCAGAGCCAACTGGTGCCATCACCAGAATATCGTACACAATAGGACTAAAGATTTGAAGTGGATCCACATTCCAAGAGTTTTCGGCGTGCCAGAAGGTAATGAAGAAATAACATGGTTAAGTCACTGGAAATTTGGAGACCTGCTAGAAGATGGAGATGATATTTCTATTTTAGTTAGTCTGAATAGCCTGAAGGTAAAGGAACTTGGCGTCGACCTTGTTTGTAACGAGCAAGAGCAGAGTGACCCATCAAACTGCAACGATGCAAGCCAAGTTCCCAACAACAACAACAAACTCAGTGTAATCTCACAAGTGGGGTCCGAGGAGGGTAGTGTGTACGCAGCTTTACCCCTGCCTTGTGAAGGCAGAGATGCAAGCCAAGTTCCCATCTTTTCTAATGATAAAGTGCCTGGAGATGTATCACAGCGTGGTAAAGTGTTTAAAATAGGGAGGTGATATACTTGATTAGTTATGGTAATTGGCATGACAAAAACCCATAGTATGTTGAAATTGTATACTGTGTTGAGATTATACTATGCTAAAATTTATTTTCTTTTCCAACCATTGATTTATTTATTTTTACTAGGTGAAAGTTGAGTGCACCCCTAGAGAATCTTGATATTAATTCTAGAAATTCATTAACCGTTTGAACAAGAGCACTTGCTTTAATTAACATAGGAGGTAAATGCTTGATTTTAAAATAAAAGAATTGTAATTGCAGCTGAATTTAAAATAATATTATAGGGATTTAGGGTAATTTACTCTTCTTTAACAAACTACATTTAAATGCAAAATTTAGTTTATTGAATAATCGGTATGCATGGGGGAAAAAGGTATAGAATTAAAAAATTGATTTAAATAATTTAAACGGATTAAAGTAAAAGTATAACATATTAATGATTCCAATGATTAACTTTGGATTTATTTTTGAAATTCAAACTAAATAGAAACAAATATGGTGTTCAGCTGAAAATGGATGTGAGGGGTCAGTAGGGGTGTGCATTCGATTTATCGATTCGATTTTGACCCTTATCGATAATTAATTATCGATTTGTACATATGCTTATCGTTATCGTTTCAATAAGGTTTCGATTTTTTCGATTTCGATTTATCGATTTTTGGGGCTTATCGATTCGGTTATCGATTACACCAATAAGAAAATTTACGGGATTCCACAGAAAGTATATCGCTACAAACACACCTAACTAATATGGACAAAAGGAAGCTAAAATAAGAAGAGCACCGTTTATAACATAAAAATTGTGTCAACAAGCACATGCAACGAAACTAAAGTAAGGGATCAAATGTATGCCACCAACACTCCAACGGTATAAACAAACAAAAAATCAAAATACATCATCACGGCTAATTCTGTTTTCCATTAATTTGAACTTCATTTACTTGAGCTTTAAATATGATCATTCCTTAAATGTGGTAGAGGAAATAATAGGGTTAGGAACTTAGGGTAAAGGAAAGGGTATTATAGAATAAGGGTAAAAAAAAATTAAATTTTTTTAAAAAAAAAAAATTAAAAAAATTAAAAAAAATTACTGTAGCTTATCGATTTATCGATAAACCGATAATCGAAGAGGACAAAATCGAAATCGAAATCGATAAATCGATAAGGAAAATTTTGAAATCGAAATCGAAATCGATAAACCGATAAATCGAAATCGATAAACCGATAACAAATAATCGATTCGATTTATCGATAAACCGATTCGAATGCACACCCCTAGGGGTCAGAGCATGCAAAATCAGAAGACTCAATCATAATTAGGTGTTCAGCTGAAAATGGATGATATGGTTAGTGGGTAAATTTCTTCAAACTCCAGACTTTCTGTTATGAGGAAAAAATCAGTAATATTTTCTTTTTCCGACTGTAACCAAAAAGTATGACCTTGCTTCGCTATTATTGTTAGATTTTAAACTTTACACACACAAATTGTTAATTTTGTTTTACACTACTAAATCATTTACTGAAAGACTAAGGACCCGTTTGCCCATATAATTTTTTCCGTTTTTTTCTGAAACTCATCTTCAAAATATTGTTTGGTTATATATTTAACTGAATTTTTGAAGATGAGATTCAAATTTGAAAATGTGAGTTTTACCTCTTTTTCAAGCTCTCACAAAATTATAATATTTTTTCAAGTAAAATACATATCCACGCATAATTTTAATTTTAAATACTTTATTCAACTTAACTTCAAAAACTAATATTTTTTCAAATCTCACATTTTTTTTATGTCCAAACGCTTACTAAATAACTGTCTTTTTGGCTCCCCAATATTTTGTACCGTTGACGTTGGTCTTGTTTTTTGGACTGATAAAGACTTCAAACCACTCCCCAGCCCCCTCGACAAATTAGGACATGTTATAAATATATTATATTATGGATGTTCATTTAGTCCTCCGTTGTAAATAAGTTTCTTGAAGAAGCTTATCCATATGAGACTCCACCGTAAATATGTTTATCTATTTAAGTACTCTATTGGAAATAAGCTTCCTGAAGAAGCTTATCACTTCGATACCCGGTTAT
Organism: Nicotiana sylvestris; assembly: GCF_000393655.2. Lineage (NCBI taxonomy): Eukaryota > Viridiplantae > Streptophyta > Magnoliopsida > Solanales > Solanaceae > Nicotiana > Nicotiana sylvestris. The sequence goes on along the minus strand of NC_091057.1, from coordinate 124,668,611 downwards.
GGATAAACATTACCCCCGGTAGAAGATTATCCATACCGGGTATAATAAGCTTATCCTTTCAGTACCCAGTTATGGATAAATATTATCCCCGGTAGAAGATTATCCATACCGGGTATAATAAGCTTATCCTTTCAGTACCCAGTTATGGATAAACATTACCCCCGGTAGAAGATTATCCATATCGGGTATAATAAGCTTATCCTTTCAGTACTCCGTTATGGATAAACATTGCTCTCAGTAGAAGATTATCCATATCTGGTATAGTAGCAGCTTACACAGCAGCTTCCTTTCTTCTATAAATAGAAGAGATTTCAGTTCATTATGTACATCAGTTTGAATTCGAATAATATATCAGTTTCTCTCTATACTTGTCTTTACTTTATAGTCTTTATTTTATAACACGTTATCAGCACGAGACTCTGCCATCTCGAGCAAATATTTTGAAAGTATCTGAGGTAAGAACTTTCTTTTCCTAAATAATGTCAAATCTTTCTAAACTTGAATTTGTAGCCCTGGATATATCGGGCAAAAGCTACATGTCTTGGGTGCTTGATGCTGAAATTCATCTTGATGCGATGGGTCTGGCAGACACCATCAAGGATAAAAATCAGGCATCAAACCAAGACCGTGCCAAAACAATGATATTCCTGTGCCAAAGCAATGATATTCCTACGCCATCACCTTGACGAAGGCCTGAAAATGGAATATCTCACTATTAAAGATCCAGTCATACTGTGGAATAATTTGAAAGATAGATATGACCACCTGAAGATGGTCGTTCTTCCACAGGCACGTTATGATTGGACTCATCTAAGGCTACAAGATTTTAAATCTATCAGTGAGTATAATTCTGCTATGTTCAGAATTATTTCCCAATTGAAATTATGTGGTGATAATATTACTGATCATGATATGTTGGAGAAAACTTTCACCACTTTTCATGCCTCGAATATGCTCCTGCAGCAGCAATATCGAGAGATGGGATTTAAAAAGTATTCTGAACTTATCTCACATCTTCTTATAGCAGAGCAACATAATGGGCTATTAATGAAAAATCATGAAAGCCGACCTATTGGTTCTTGTCCATTCCCTGAAGTGAATGAGACGAACTTCCACCAAGCTAAACGTGGAAGAGGTCGTGGCCCCAGTCGTGGTCATGGTCGTGGTCGGGGAAGAAACTCTAATCATCGTAATAATAATGTACCAAAGAAGCCTCCCCACCACCAGCAGTGGAAAAGGAAGGAACAAAAGTATGAAGTGGTGCAAGCGCCAAATGCAGAAAATGCATGCTATAGATGTGGAGGAAAAGGGCACTGGTCACGTACCTGTCGTACGCCAAAGCACCTGGTTGAGCTTTATCAAGCCTCCCTGAAGAAGACAGAGAAAAATGTTGAAGCAAATTTTATTTCTGAAGATAATTTAGACTTCATGCATTTGGATGTAGCTGATTACTTTGCACTCCCAGAAGGAGAAACAAGTCATGTAATCGGTAGTGAATCTGTAGAAATGTAAATATTTTAATTTTTGTTGTTTGTAATAGATAGTATGGTTATGTAATTGTTGTACATAAATAAAAGTTATGCTTTGATAATGATGTTTACTATAATATATTTTATTTATGTTATTTTGAAGAATATGGATAACCCTCAAATTATGTTTGGATCAAAGACAAATCATGAAGATATTTGTGTTATTGATAGTGGAACAACTCATGCCATATTCAACGATCAGAAATACTTTTCTTATTTGCATAAGGAAAAAAGCAAATGTTTCAACAATTTCTGGTAATATAAGTTTGATTGAAGGCTCCGGAAGAGCCATAATATTTCTGTCTAAGGGAACAAAACTTATTATAGACAATGCATTGTTCTCCTCCAAGTCCCGAAGAAACTTGTTGAGTTTTATAGATATCCGCCGAAATGGATATCATGTTGAGACAATAGATGAAATGAACAGGGAATATCTTTATATTACAAAGAATATTTCTGGCCAGAAATGCATTGCAAAAAAGTTACCAACTTTATCTTCTGGCTTATACTATTCAAAAGTTAGTACAATTGAAGCACACTCTATCGTAAACCAGAAGTTTACGGATTCAAATACTTTTGTGCTTTGGCATGGCCGTTTGGGCCATTCCGGATCAATAATGATGAAACGAATTATTGAAAATTCGAGTGGGCATCCATTAAAGAACTTGAAGATTCTTACAAATGACGAATTTTCTTGTGATGCTTGTTATCAAGGAAAAATGATCACTAGACCATCACCAATGAAGATTGGTATTGAATCCACTGCCTTTTTAGAGCGTATACATGGGGATATATATGGACCTATTCACCCTCCAAGTGGGTTGTTTAGATATTTTATGGTCCTAATAGATGCATCTTCAAGATGGTCTCATGTGTGCCTTGTCACACCTCCTTTTTCCGGCACCGCGAGGTGCGTAGGGAGTTTTTTTCCAATTAAAGGACAGTCGAAACGGGATTGGTTTAATTATTTCAGAGTCGCCACTTGGGAGATTTAGGGTGTCCCAAGTCACCAATTTTAATCCCGAATCGAGGAAAAGAATGACTCTATATTACAGTCTGCGTACCAGAAATCTGGATAAGGAATTCTGTTAACCCGGGAGAAGGTGTTAGGCATTCCCGAGTTCCGTGGTTCTAGCACGGTCGCTCAACTGTTATATTTCGGCTTATTTATCTGATTTTTAATACAATTATGAACCATGTGCAAATTTTATCTTTTACCGCTTTATTATTATAATTATTATTTTTTAGGAATGTGAACATCGCTTAAAACATATCTTTGGATTGTGTCACATGAAATGCACCCACAATACGAAACATATTTTATTTGATGTTTTAGGATTTAGATTTGGGTCGCATGAAATGCGCATCCGAGTTTAAGAAGGTAAAATTAATTAAATCGCGCCTAAAGAGTCTAACGCGTCATTATCTTTGGGGAAGGAAGTGAAATTCACTAAACAATCCATCCCAAATTCTAAGTAATTTTTTTTTAATAATTAAATAAATAAATGAGATTGGAGAATCCTATAAATTTTGTATTATTTACATCTATTTATTTTTAGCGATATCCTTTAATAATATCCTTTAATGACTACATTTTTATTATTACTAAGTTTTTTATACATATAAAATCAATATCTACATTCTTGAAAATGACATATTAAATAGAAGAGAAAAACAAATATTAACAGAAAGTAATAAAATTATAATCATAAATACAACATGGAATTATCGAAAAGTAAAAAATAAAAAAAAACTAATTATCCCATAGTTGGATTAAAATTCAAATTATTAGTAAGACTTAAGCTTATTGAAACTAATTATTTACAAATACTGAAAATTGAAAGAAATAAAAATAAAAACTTGAGTACTAAATCATATTTCCAAAAATTTAAACAATTTAACATTAACTAACTTTGTTTTAATTCATCATGTCCTAATACTTGTTTGCAAACTAATTCATGTTATAACTGAAATTGACTACATGATTCGGATTAACTTATCGTTGACGAAAAACCTTCTGAATAAGGAACTTAGTTAATTTTTGCCAAACTGATTCAATAACGCCATTTTTACGTTATTTCTTCTATTTTTTTTATTAAACAGTTTTAATTAATAATCAGGCTTAAATATATTTCCTAATAATCTGGTAAAGGCGTTATTTAATATGTCGCTATAATATGCCTAGTTATGCCGATGACAGTGATTTACAGAATAATAATACATGAATAACCTAAATACAATACAAAAATTAAATTAAACTAAATTAAAAATTTAACACTCCATTCTTCATTTCAGCTTACAAAATGCCAAAATTACAGTTGTGTACCTGATATTGTCAATATAAGAAGAAGAAAGTCAGCAACGTAATACGTAACACAGCAACAGCAACAATAACCAGCAATAACCAGTCAACGAAAATCCCAGTGACAGCTTTGAAAAATTCAAAATAAAATCCAGGAATGCCGAAAATAATGGACAGAAACCAAAGGAAATTTTCAGATTTTTGAAAGGCTAGTTAATCTTCAACCCTTAATTTCTACACCTGTATACCAGAATATTTCTCAGGTGTGTACTACTTTCTCTTCTAATTTTCAAATTTTTTTTCTTTGTATGTTTTTTTTTTTCTTGAGAGTTTCAATATTTTTTTTCGGAATAAATGTTCAGCTTTTTTTTTTCAATCTCTTTTTTTCTGTCTGTATTTCTTCTTCCTTTTGTGTTCAAGACTTCACATATATATATCCCATCCCATAAATTAATTAAAATCAATCCCTTTCTCTACCAAACCCATTATCTTCCCACTCATCCCCATTACATTAAATAAATATATCACACCACCCCATTATATTTTGTCCCCCATGCTTTATTTAAAATAATGCAAGATTCCCCTTTAATTTAAATCTTGTCCCCCCTTTATATTAAATAATCATATCACAACCCACCCCATTTCATTTTGTCCCCCATGCTTCAAATAAACAATTTCAAAATGTACAATTCCTAAACTACCCCTTCCGACCTTACTGAAATTACCAAACTACCCCTGATCGTATTACAAATTTACCAAACTACCCATCAGCTATAACACATCATTTAATCAAACATAACCAAAATATAGTCAATATGATCAATTTCTAACAATGTTCAAACAACAATATGAACATGGATGAACATCATAACAACAATATCACATGAACATGATTTTAACAACATTTCAACAACAAATCATATGAACATAAATTGAACAACCAAGAATAACTAAAATTTGATTGAACAATAGTTTAGCAACAAACAATCCTATTTTCGGATTCAACAACAACAACAAACAAAGTATGAAGATTTCTAAATTCAATCATATTGAACTTAAAATCAACTCTAACAACATTACAACAAACAATTCTTATATTAAACTTTAAACAAGATTATGAGAACAATTCAAGCAATAATCATAAATGGTAAACAAGAAATCAAACTATACAAAATTCGGATTCAAGATCATCCAAACAAAGTATGAACATGAATGAATCTATTTTAAGACAACAAACATGACAGATTAAACGATTAAAACAATATATTCCTTTAATACAACTAAATTCTTTAAACAAATAACAAGATCGACGAAGAAACAATTATGGACTTAAACTTGAACTTAACAATATTAACAATTTCTAACAATACATAAACACATGAAACAAATTGAAGAAATAGTTGATTAAATTTCAATTTGAATCTAACAAACATCAAACTAACAAATACTTACTTAAACAATAATACAAACATGAAATAAACATGAAAACAACTAATTAAACTTCTATTTTGAAATCTGAAAATTAATTTTAACAAAGCACATGAACATGAACAAACTAGAAAAAAAATGATTTCAACGATCAACAACGAACAAAACAAGACTCAAATATTTAACGATTTTAACTTTTAGAAATATAAAAACGAAATATTGGACAAAATAAAACTCAAAACAACTAACCGGAGATGAATCAACGAAGAACTTTGATTGTAAACAAATCTGTCCGAGCCTCGACCCAAAGCTCGAACAAATGACGATGAAGACGAAGAGAAGATGAAGCAGCCCGTAGCTACTGCCGCGACGAGCAGCAGCAGCAGTCCGTCCAACACCTGCTGCGACGAGCAGCAACAACGCGACGTCAAGACAGCGGTCACGGCGATAGGCAGCAGCGATCCGGCAGCGAAGGCAGCAACACGTCGCGGACAGCCATGGACGACGACATGGTCGACGTCGAAGCTCGTCCATGGCTGTGTTCGTTTGGTCATTTGATTGAAACAGAAGCAGCAGCATCGGCAGCAGCACGATGGAGGGAGTAGCTGCGACAACCGGCGACGAAGAGAAGACGCAGTCGCGACAGCAGCCATGGCAACGAGCGGAGCTGTAGCGGCGACAAGGCATCGACTGCGTAGTTGTCCAGGAACTGAAGCACGGCCATGGCAATCACTGAAGCAGCAGATGTGTCGAGAAAAGGGTGCAGCAACAGTAAAAAAACGACGCGACACGGCGAGAAGGATGAAGTCGCGTTGGTGGTTTTTGAGGTCGTTCATGGTTTCTGAGGTTGTTCATGGGAGGGCAGCTTGGAGACGACATGTGTGTGTGTGCAGTGAGGAGGATGGAAGGGAAGCCATTGATGCTAGGGAGAAACTTGGAGAAGAAGAAGCAAAGGTGGGGGGGGGGCGGATGACTTAGGTCTTTTAGGGTTTTCTTCTCTTATTTTTTTTTTGTTTTGTTTTTGTTTTGTAAAAATGAAAGACAAATGGGGTTTGAGTCTTTTGGGTTATGGACTGGGTCGACCCAGTTCGAAATGGACTGGGTCGTAGGGAAGATTGGGCCATTTTTTGGGCTTGTGGCTTGAAATTGAAGAAGAGGCCTAATTCCGACTTTCTTTATATTTTTGCTTTCTTTTCTTCTTTTATTTCTCTAAAACTAAATTATAAAAATACTTAAACTATTATTAAGAATTAAATTAAGTTATAAAAGCGCAAATTAACTCCCAATAACAATTAACGCACAATTAAGTATTAATTAAGCATAAAATTGTATATTTGGACATTAAATGCTAAAAATGCAAACGATGCTTATTTTTGTAATTTTTAAATTTTTGTAAAACAAATTTAATTACTAACAACTATAGAATTAAATCCTACATGCAAAATGCGACATATTTTTGTATTTTTTATTAATTTATCAAATAAACACGCACAGACAAATACAAATAATTATTCAAAATATCACAAAACATCACAAAATTGCACACCAAGAAAAATTACTTTATTTTTTTGAATTTTTGGGAGTAATTCTCATATAGGGCAAAAATCACGTGCTTACAGCTGCCCCTCTTTGCCCGAAGACATGAAGGGTTTTCGTGCAAAGATAAAGCGAGCGATTTTTGCCCATTCGCGTACTCCGTTGAAGCATTTTTTTTGAAAAAGATTTGACCGAACCTTTGCTTCAAAGGTTTCCTACATATCCTGGGCTAAACAGGAATCAGGTCAATGTAGTTCGGGAAATTTTGGTAGCTGGGACTACCGTTGGACTGCAATGTTACTGTTGTTGCATGCTATTATTATTGCTTACCGATCTCCTTGTTACACCGTGCTTAAAAAAAACAAGAAGCTAGGCTAGAGTACAATTTATTTTTGTTGCCTTGCTTCCTTGTCTGCTTGCATTTCTTTCGGTGCTTTTCTTCCGATGCTTTTCTTCCTTTTGACACATGGACTTGAGTTTATGCTGGGACCTCTTGTTGCAACCTTCTGCTTCCCGGTGCTGGGGGATTTTATTGTTTATTGCTGGGGATTCCTGTTGTAACCTTCCGCCTTCTGGTGGGGTTACTGATTCCAAACTCTGTAATACAAGACTAAAAAGTTGCTTCAATGCAAAATTATGAAATGTATGCCCGCATTATACTGGTGGACGACCTAGAACTGAAATGTATTCCCGCATTTTACTGGTGGGCGACCTAGAACAGAAAAGTATTCCCGCATTATACTGGTGGGTGACCTAGAACTTAAAAGTATTCCCGCATTATACTGGTGGGCGACCTAGAACATGAAATGAAAACATAAATGTATACCCGCATTATACTGGTGGGTGACCTAGAAATGGAAAACTGAAATGTATGCCCGCATTATACTGGTGGGCGACCTAGAATATGGAATGAACAGACAAAATGTATTCCCTCATTATACTAGTGGGCGACCTAGAACTTAAATGTATTCCCGCATTATACTGGTGGGCGACCTAGAACTTAAATGTATTCCCGCATTATACTGGTGGGCAACCTAGAACTGAAATGTATTCCCGCATTATACTGGTGGGCGACCTAGAACTTAAATGTATTCCCGCATTATACTGGTGGGCGACCTAGAACTTAAATGTATTCCCGCATTTTACTGGTGGGCGACCTAGAACTTAAATGTATTCCCGCATTTTACTGGTGGGCGACCTAGAACTTAAATGTATTCCCGCATTATACTGGTGGGCGACCTAGAACTTAAATGTATTCCCGCATTATACTGGTGGGCGACCTAGAACATGAAATGAAAACATAAATGCATACCCGCATTATACTGGTGGGTGACCTAGAACTGAAATGTATTCCCGCATTATACTGGTGGGCGACCTAGAACATGAAATGAAAACATAAATGCATACCCGCATTATACTGGTGGGTGACCTAGAACATGAAATGAAAAGACAGAAATGTATTCCCGCATTATACTGGTGGGCGCCTAATTGGCAAAGAATAATTTGAATTTGTTTCCTCGATTCTCCGAGAAAATTTCCACTTGTGGTAGAAAATTTTATGCCCCAATTCTGGCGATCTTTCTTATGGCGTATCTTTAGGCCATCATCAACACTTTATTTTCCTGTTCAAATCAAAGAAAATTTAGTTAGTTTTTTTTTTTTTTTTTTTTTGAAATATGGCGAATGGTCATGTCACTCCTGATGGGGATGATTGTTCCCTTTCCCTTATTCTTGTTCGGCGTTCTCAAAACTTGTTGGGGATGATGTTATTTGCTGGGGATAACATTCTGCTGGGGACGGTTTTTCCATTTATCCCTTCACCATTTTGTATCTCAAAAATTTCTGGAGGTTATTTTGCCGAAGATGAATTTTCCTTTCTTCCCTTCCCCTTCTGTGTTGTCCGACCACCTCGTAGCTTGGTCGATATTCGGTCGGAGTACTCTGGGGATCGTCTTGGAACTTGGCTTACAATTTCCTCAACATATTTTTTTTTTTTTCGGCTCTTCCCCGTACTTTCCTTGCCATTTTAGGACAATATTATTCGGCCTAGCAACCAACGTCTTTTGCCTTATTGCCTTGTCTCTTGCCTGCCCTTTTCACTTTTTATGTTGTACCATTTTGGCAACTGGTAGTAAGCTCTGAAAGACCTTCCTTAAAACATAAATTTCTAGAAAAATTCTTTTAAACAACAAAATGAAAAGATAGAAAAATGAGAAAATCTTTCTGAACAAAAAAAATGAACTTATCTGGGTGATACAACCGATTCCAATGATCATGTTGTGCATTCCGGATTAATCAACCCAGTCTATTTGTGTCGATCAAACTTTCTGATGTCTTCACTTGCTGGGGATAAATAGGTGCCCAATTCTTCGCAAAATACGGATCTTTTCCGTCAATCTATCTTGTCGCCTTATAGTGCCCTTCGCGGGGTTTTCACTAACAAGGCTCTCTCATTTCTCACAACTCCCGTCGCCTTATGGTGCCTGTGAAGGTTTTCACCGATAAGACTCTCTCATTTTGTATTTCTCAGCTTACGTCGCCTTATGGCGCCTGTGAAGGTTTTCGCCGATAAGACTCTCTCATCTTATTTTCTCAGCTTGGGATTGGAGTGTTGCCGATAAGATTTATCTCTGCCGGGAATTCTTTTGGCTAAAAATTCTTTCAATTCATGATCCTCATTCAGTCAGGGACCGATGTTTTATTCTTGGTTTTCATTTGCCTATCTTAACACCTCTCGGATACTGATCGGGAGGTCTTTTTTGGATATCAATATAGGTTTTAGAAGAAAAGGATATAAAATTCAAAATAACTTTGATGGGTAAAGTATTACAACTCTTGGAATCAAACTCTTTTTTTTTCTTTTTTTTTCAAAATTTAGAAACATAATTTCTGCCCCAGTTTTCTTACTTGGGGATTTTTCTTTTGATTTTTTTTTCTTTTTTTATTTTTTTATTTTATTACCTTATGACCGAGCCGTGAGGCGCCTACGTATCCTCTTTGAGGAATCAGGTCGAACGTAGTTCACTGACTCCTTTGTTTTCTTGCGACCTTCACAAAGTTTTTTTTTCATACATTTTTTCATTAATGATTCCAAGAGAGGGGTATAAAAAGATAAGTATGGCTCAAAGGGGTAAAGCAAAGGTTAAAAGTGTTTGGATAGAAGAAAGAATTGCCTCCGTCATTTCATTATCCGATAAGCACTAAGTACAAACAAACAAATAAACAACAAAAGAAATTACACATAATATCTTTTGACTGCATCAGAATTGATAGCCATGTCGACGCATCTTCCTTCAACATCCGTCAGACGTAAAGCGCCATTGGATAATACTCTGGTCACAATATACGGCCCTTGCCAATTCGGGGCGAACTTGCCTTTTGCCTCAATCTGATGTGGGAGGATCCGTTTCAATACTTGTTGCCCTACTTCAAATTTTCTGGGGCGCACCTTCTTATTGTATGCTCTTGCCATTCTCTTTTGATACAACTGGCCATGACATACTGCTGCCAATCTTTTTTCATCCATTAAACTCAGCTGCTCTAGTCGGGTTTTGACCCATTCATCATCGTCAATCCCGGCCTCAGCGATAATTCGAAGGGAAGGAATTTCAACTTCTGCTGGTATTACTGCTTCGGTTCCGTATACCAACAAATAAGGAGTCGCACCTATTGAAGTACGAACAGTAGTGCGGTATCCTAACAACGCAAATGGTAGCTTTTCATGCCATTGTCTGGATCCTTCAATCATTTTCCTCAATATCTTCTTTATATTTTTGTTGGCTGCCTCAACTGCTCCATTCGCCTTGGGCCGATACGGAGTGGAATTACGGTGTGTAATCTTAAACTGTTCACATACTTCTCTCATCAAGTTGCTGTTAAGATTAGCACCATTGTCCGTGATTATTATATTTGGGATCCCAAATCTACAAATGATATGGGAATGGACGAAATCCACCACTGCCTTCTTGGTTACAGACTTAAAAGTTTTGGCTTCAACCCACTTAGTGAAATAATCGATGGCTACCAGAATGAACCTGTGACCGTTCGAAGCTGCCGGCTCGATAGGCCCAATGACATCCATGCCCCATGCTACAAATGGCCATGGTGCGGACATTGTGTGCAATTCCATTGGTGGAGAATGAATCAGATCTCCGTGTATCTGACACTGATGGCATTTTCGTACGAAACTGATACAATCATGCTCCATAGTGAGCCAATAATATCCCGCTCGCAGAATCTTCTTTGCCAACACATATCCGCTCATATGGGGCCCACAGACTCCAGCATGTACCTCTGTCATCACTATCGTGGCTTGACCTGCATCAATACATCTCAGCAATCCCAGATCTGGGGTTCTTTTGTACAACATTCCTCCACTGAGGAAAAATCCATTTGCCAGTCGTCGAATGGCTCTCTTTTGATCTCCGGTTGCCTGCTCCGGGTATATCCCCATCCTGAGGTATTCCTTGATATCATAAAACCATGGCTCGCCATCCATTTCTTCTTCTATTATGTTGCAGTAGGCATGCTGATCACGAACCTGAATATACAATGGGTCAACATGGATTTTGTCTGGATGGTGCAACATCGATGCTAAAGTGGCCAAAGCATCGGCAACCTCATTGTGAACTCTCGGGATGTGTCTGAACTCCACTGATCGAAATCGCTTGCTCAAATCGTGCAAACATTGTCGGTATGGTATAAGCTTCAAATCCCGTGTTTCCCATTCACCCTGGATCTGATGTACTAGGAGGTCCGAGTCTCCCAAGACCAAGACGTCCTGAACATCCATGTCTGCAGCCAATCGTAGGCCCAAAATACATGCCTCATATTCAGCCATGTTGTTAGTACAATAGAAACGTAGCTGAGCTGTAACAGGATAGTGATGTCCTGTTTCTGAAATAAGTACTGCTCCTACTCCAACTCCTTTTGCATTAGCAGCCCCATCAAAGAAAAGCTTCCACCCTGGCTCCTCATTCAGTTCTAACTCCTCTATATGTATCACTTCTTCATCAGGAAAATACGTCCTCAAAGGCTCGTATTCTTCATCAATAGGATTCTCAGCTAAGTGATCGGCCAATGCTTGAGCTTTCATGGCCGTCCTCGTCACATAGACAATGTCGAACTCTGTGAGTAATATCTGCCATTTTGCCAATCTTCCTGTGGGCATAGGCTTCTGGAAAATATACTTTAATGGATCCAGACGTGAAATAAGGTATGTAGTATGTGACGACAGATAATGCTTAAACTTCTGTGCTACCCAAGTTAGAGCACAACATGTTTTCTCAAGTTGAGTGTACTTATTCTCATAGACTGTAAACTTCTTGCTGAGATAATAAATGGCTTGCTCTTTTCTTCCTGTGATGTCGTGTTGACCCAACACGCAACCAAACGAATGATCCAGGACCGTTAGATAAAGGATTAATGGCCTCCCCGACTCAGGTGGAACCAATACAGGTGGATTAGATAAATAACCTTTGATCTGGTCAAATGCCTCCTGACATTCTGCCGTCCATTCTATCGCGGCATCTTTCCTCAACAATCGAAAGATGGGTTCACAAGTTGTTGTGAGCTGAGCGATGAATCTGCTGATATAGTTCAACCTTCCCAACAGACTCATTACTTCTGTTTTGTTCCTCGGTGGCGGCAATTCCTGGATGGATTTGATCTTTGACGGATCCAACTCAATGCCTCGCCGACTGACGATAAATCCTAACAGCTTTCCAGATGGAACACCAAATGCACATTTGGCTGGGTTGAGCTTAATGTCGTACCTTCGAAGTCTTTGGAAAAACTTCCTAAGGTCTGCTACGTGGTCTTCCTGACGCTTGGATTTGATGATCACATCATCTACGTACACTTCGATCTCTTTATGTATCATATCATGGAACACAGTAGTCATTGCTCTCATGTACGTTGCCCCAGCGTTCTTCAAACCGAATGGCATTACCCGATAACAATAAGTCCCCCATGGCGTAATGAAAGCTGTTTTCTCTGCATCTTCTTCATCCATCAAAATCTGATGATACCCAGCGTAGCAATCCACAAAGGAGCCGATTTCTTTCCCGGCGCAATTGTCGATCAAGATATGGATATTGGGCAATGGAAAGTTATCCTTTGGGCTTGCCCTGTTCAGATTACGGTAGTCGACGCATACCCTGATCTTCCCATCTTTCTTTGGTACTGGCACTACATTAGCCAACCAATCAGGATATCGAGAGACCCGAATAACCTTTGCTTGCAGCTGCTTGGTTACTTCTTCTTTAATCTTCACACTCATATCTGTTTTGAACTTCCTCAGTTTCTGCTTGACAGGAAGACAGGCCGGGTCAATGGGCAATTTGTGAACCACTAGCTTGGTGCTTAAACCCGGCATGTCGTCATATGACCATGCAAAAATATCTTTAAACTCAATGAGTGCTTTGATTAATTCTTCCCTGATGCCAGGCTCAATGTGGATGCTGATTTTGGTTTCTCGGACATTATCCGCATCCCCTAGATTTACAGCCTCGGTGTCATTCAGATTAGGCTTGGGTTTCTCTTCAAATTGGCATAGTTCTCGGTTTATTTCCTCGAAGGCTTTATCCTCATCATATTCAGACTCATAATCGATCTCTTGTATCATTAAATCAGAGTCAGATTGATTTATTAGACTAGGTCGAAGATCCGTCGTGCATGCCATGTCATTAGAACCAGTAAAAAGAGAACTGTTCAGAAAGAGAAAAGAATAAAACAAAATTAAAATGAGACAAGAAAAAAATTTTATTAAAATGCGGGATAACAGGGTTCACACTTTTACAAGATAAAATGAGATTTGGATTACACCCTGAATAATCCGAAAAATAAAAAAGCAAAAATCAAAGCCTACTACCAGGACTCTCCCCGAGTAGGAAGAGGAGTAACCGTCCAATTGTTGGTTTTGGCTTCAGGCCCCATAAACTGTATGTCTGTTCCACTGGAACCCTCTCCGACTTCTACCATATTGACATTAGTGAACAATCTTTCGAAACTCTGATTCAGATCCCCGTCAATCCCAATCAATCGCCCGAGAACTTTCGGGACTGGTGACCCCTTGGCGCTTGCTCTAACAAAAGATCTTGAGAGACGTGGCACAGGTTTGGGAAGAAACCAAACTTTCTTCTTCATTTTCCGAGCTCGTTTTACATCTGCCGCAGTCGGTTTGAACCCCAACCCAAAGGTCTCCAAATTCTTGGGCAAGGAAACAGGTTGAACAATTCCCTGAAGTTCAGCTCCCAAGCCTTTTCCTGGCATAAACCCATTACCTAGCATTTCTGAAACCATCATAACCGTTGCGGAAGCTATCCTAGGATGCTGAATGATTTCACCCTCGGGGATCTTGTTTGCCGACACTGCATCAAAAATCTGGTAGACCCAGGGACCTTTGTCATCATTAGTCTCTATGAAGGGTACAATGGCGCCTCCTACGGTGCACGCAGTGTCCTCGCCGTGCAATACGACCTCTTGTCTATCCCACTCGAACTTGACCATCTGATGCAAGGTGGATGGCACTGCTTTGGCTGCATGGATCCACGGACGTCCCAACAGAAAGTTATAAGATACCGTAGCATCTAATACCTGGAATTCCATGGTAAACTGGACTGGACCGATGGTCAACTCAAGTATAATATCCCCCACGGTGGCTGTTCCATTTCCGTCAAATCCTCGGACGCAAATGCTATTCTTTTGGATTCTTCCGTGGTCGATCTTCAATTGGTTCAGGGTGGATAATGGACAAATATTGGCACTTGAGCCGTTATCCACTAATGCCCGAGTAACTGCCGAATCTTCACATTTGACAGTTAGGTAGAGAGCTTTATTATGCTCCGTGCCCTCCACTGGCAGATCATCATCTGAAAATGTTACCCTGTTCACCTCGAAAATTTTGTTGGCAATCGTTTCCAGGTGATTTACAGAAATTTCATTGGGCACATGAGCTTCATTCAGTATCTTCATCAGGGCCCGACGATGTTCATCCGAATGGATTAATAATGATAGCAGTGAGATCTGGGCCGGTGTTTTCTTCAACTGTTCGACCACGGAGTAATCCTGCACTTTCATCTTCTTTAAGAAATCCTCAGCTTCTTCTTCTGACACAGGTTTCTTTATTGCAGCTGGATTGGGTCTTCTCAACTCCGCCGGAGCAAAACACCGTCCTGATCGAGTCAGTCCCTGCGCCTCACAACTATTCTCCTCCACTTGTTGTCCCTTGTACATCACCACTGCCTTCTCATACTTCCAAGGCACAGCCTTGCTATCAATCATTGGTGTTTGGACTACTGGTTTTATGATGACCAGTTCCCTGCAGACCCCTTTCACAACAACCACGGGTGTAGATGATGCTCCCGTTATTACCAACTTGGCTGGTTCTGGTTTCCTTGTAGCGGCAGATGGATTCTTCCCCAATATCACCACTGGCTTGACATCTTCCCCCTTCAACTGTACCCCTGCTTCCTCATTGATCGATTTTTCTTTTGGAGTGGCACGGATCATCATCACTGTCTGTGGGGGTTTCTTCGGCTCCCCTACTTCGTGCACAAGCTCGATCATGTGGGCTTCAGGGTGCTTTGGCAATGGGTTCTGGTTAATGTTAGGTGCCTCCGGTGCCTGTACCTCGATCTTGTTGGTATCAATAAGATCTTGTATCGCATGTTTCAGCCTCCAACATTTCTCGGTATCATGTCCGGGAGCTCCCGAACAATATTCACATCTTACCGAGTGATCCATATTTTGGGGTAAGGGATTTGGTAATCTAGGCTCAACAGGATTTAATAAACCCAACTGCCTCAATTTGTGGAACAAGGCAATATAAGTTTCCCCCAACTCAGTAAAAGTTCTTTGCCTCTGCAATCTTTCATTTCTGGCGGCCGGATTTCCCCTGAAACCCATCCCTGGAGGGTTCCTGTAGGCTCTTGGTGGTGGATAGGTGTTTTGTGGTGGTGGGTATGTGTTATGTGGAGGTGGGTATGTATTGTGGGGAACCGGCGTGCGCCATTGTGGGCGAACCGGAGGTTGGGTGTATGTCTGGGCTTGATGGACGGTGAAATGTTGTTCTTGTGGTTGGTAGTAGGGTTGTGGAGGGTAATTTGGAATGTGTGGGTAGTTTAGACGATGGGGTCTGGGTTGGTAATGAGGGGAAGGACCTCTAGATCTGGACCAATTGTCGGCCTCTAATGTCGTGACCTCCTCTCTCCTTTTCTTCCCTAGCGCACCTCCCGTGCCGCTCTGAATGGCCTGAGTTGTTGCCTTAATTGCTGAATAACTCAGGATCTTATTGGACTTAAGTCCCTCTTCTATCATACCTCCCATTTTCACAACTTCATTAAATGATTTGCCAACTGACGTCACCAAGTGACCAAAGTAAGTTGGCTCGAGAGTTTGTAAGAAGTAATCCACCATTTCTCCTTCTCTCATTGGGGGATCAACTCTGGCTGCCTGTTCTCTCCATCGGAACCCAAATTCCCGGAAGCTCTCTCCGGGTTTCTTCTCGAGCTTTAGCAATGTGAGACGGTCTGGGACTATCTCAAGGTTGTATTGGAAATGTCCTGCGAAAGCCTGTGCTAAGTCATCCCAGGTGTACCACCTGCTCGGATCTTGTCTTGTATACCACTCTAACGCCGACCCGCTCAAACTCTGGCCAAAGTAAGCTATTAATAGCTCATCTTTGCCCCCTGCTCCCCTCATTTTGCTACAAAAACCTCGTAGATGTGCCATAGGATCACCATGCCCTTCGTATAAATCGAACTTGGGCATTTTGAACCCTGCTGGTAATTGAACGTCAGGGAAAGGGCATAGATCCTTGTATGCCACGCTGACTTGGTTACCTAACCCGTGTATGTTCCTGAAGGATTGCTCCAGGCTTTTAAATTTCCGCATCACCTCGTCCTGCTCTGGGCTCTTAGCCGGCTTTTCAATCTCCGCCGGGACCTCAAAGTGGGGATTATAGGTATGTGGCTCGGGTGCTTTGAATGTGAGTTCAGGGGGGTAGTATTGTGTATCGTGAGCCTGAAACAGTGGCTCACTAGATGATCTGTGCAATGGGGCTGGGGGAGGTGCCACAAAGACGGGAACATTTGGTGGAGGAGGGTTTTGAGTGGGTGGTGGAGCTTGGGAATCATAAGCCTCTCTTCCCTGATAATAGTGATGGCTTGGGAAACTTGTTGAAGGACCGGGAGAAGGGTATTCCGGCGTGTGTGTTGGTTGGAGGGTAGGAGTAACGGGTAGTTCTTGCCCCTTCTGGGCTCTAGCTAAGGCTATCTGCATTTCATTCATTTCTAGCCTCATTTTTTCCATTTTCTCCAGGGCTTCCTTCAGCATCTGATTGGCCGTTTTTTCTGACTCAACGCTGTTGTCTGACCCAGTCATGCTTTCTGGTATAGGACCTTTTGATCTTGTCTGATAATGGTACGCTGCCAGTATGCTCTAACAACTAACTGATATTGATTGGAAAAACAACAAACTTGTCAGTGGTAGAGTCTTAACAGATATTGTAATTGCACATTAGGGGGATGCAATGCTCCTAGGCAGTTAATCATTTCTAACATGCTTTTGCTCCGACCGCATGCATCATCCCGGCTTATTTTTGCTCTGACAAATATATATTCTTCCTCTTTTTTTTCTTTTTTTTTCTTTTTAATTACGGTCGAATCCTATAGAGATTGCCTACGTATCGTGACCCCGCACGAATCAGACCAAGCGTAGTTCGTGCCATAAGACCAAATATTTTTTTTTTATATTACTCAAAAATAATGCTATTACAAGCCATCACAAAAAAAACAAAAAATACAGACTTTATATATATATATATATATATATATATTTTTTTTTTTTTTTTTTTTGAGAATGTTTGAAGAAAAGGAAAAAACATATGGGTAGACAACAGACTCGAAAAACAAACAAGTGCAAGATTGAACTAGGGATACATTAAAGCTTTGAATTTTGGTGCCCGCGAGGCATCATTCGGCCTTTCCGCGGGCTTGGGGGCCAGGCTTCTTTGCAAGCTTTTTAGTTCCTCCATGATCTGATGGACATAGCCCATGATTGAGGCAAATAGGACATCACGAGGCATCTCTTCACATGTTAGGCACTTTGTGGTGATATAGCGCCCTATATCATTGATCCTACCCCTGATTCTATCCCTCTCTATGCACAGTTGTTCTATCCGTTGATTCTTTAGTCCCAATATTCGAGTATTGTCAATGAGCTGCTCTTGGAACCTCTCCATTTGTTCTTCCATCCGGGCTATCGACTCATGGTAGTGTTCTCTATATGTTCTAGCATCCTGGGCTTGTTTGAGGACCCGATTATTGAGAATGGTGTTTATCTCTCTCAATGTCGCAACACTCATTTCGTAGTCCCTTTTTACTTGCCATAGGTGCTCTCTCCGTGATGTTGTAACTGTAGCCCATCTGACCCGCATTCTTGTTATACAAGCCTGGGATCTCTCCAAGTCTTCTCGGCTTTGGCTGACTTGATTTCTCAATTCCGCTATCAACCTTTCATCAGATAGACGTTTCTGTCGGTCGCTATCACTCTTACTGACTCGGCGAATTCGGGCTTTCAGTGCCTGGTTTTCTTTGGCTAATTTGTTCTTCTCACCCTGCTCTGAGGCTACTTGAACGTTGTTTTCAAACATAAGCCTTTCAATTTGTCGCTTCAGCTGCCCGATTTCAACCCGGTAGCCTTCCTCTCTCACTAACCAGCCCCACTGTTCCTGCGAATCATCCGTAAATTGTTGGACGTGAGCTCTTTTGGCAGGCCTCTGACGAATCTGGAACCTTTTCCCGAACCAAACATCGTATTTTGGGTCTACCTCACCCTTAGCCAGCTCTCGAACCATAGTCTTGGGTTCAAGGAATCTACATTCGTGCCACAACTTTCTAATTTTTCCTTCGGGGAACACGACTCCTGGACTCAACTCAATGGCGTGCTTGCTTAGATCCTCATCAGTGGGAATTACCTGAAATCTTCCTAGTTGGCGCAGTACCCGATGAGGAGCATATGGTTGGATGCTACGAAGTCCCATCAAAAGAACATGACATTCCTCGGCCGCCATGTATATTACCTCAGTATCATTCAACCACCCAAATGCCCATTCAACTTGGTCGGCTGTTGTTGACCTCAATTGTGCAAGCCATGCTTCGACGCCTTCGGGAAATATGACGCCTGTCATTCGTTTCTCAAAGCCGCTAATGCAGTTTTTCTCAGTCAACCCGTGGTTCATGTATCCCACTCGGTGATGGAGGTGTTCTTGCATCCACAACTGGAGTAACAGATTGCATCCCTGAAAGAACTTGCCTCCTTCTCGGCATATAGTTAAAGCTCGGTAGATTTCAGACAAAATCAAAGGAACCACAGTACTGTCGGTTCTTTTGATTGCAACATCGGCCATCCCTACAAGGCCTATCTCTATTTTTTTATCTTTGCGGGGACAGACCACAATTCCCAGAAATGCTGTGATAAATGCCAAAGTACGTCTTGCTTCCCACCTGATTCTGTTCCCAGTGTGAATTAATCCGAGGTTTGGTTCTTCCAAACCCTGAGGAATTCCGTACCGTTGATACAAGAATTGGAGAGTACAACATCCCTTCGACAAATCATCATTCTGTACCTTCCGACTAATGCTTAGCAAATCCAAGAACGCGTGCGGAGATACTGGTCTTGGTGAAAGTAAATACTGCCCTCTTAGTTTCCCATTCAACCCCGCATATCCGGCGACTTCCTCTAGTGTAGGTGAAAGTTCAAAGTCAGCAAAACGAAACACGTTGCGTGTTGGATCCCAGAACGGTATTAGAGCCTCGATGATATCTGTCCTTGGCTTGATATTCAACAGATCGACAAAACCTCCCAAAACTCTTTCCACTATCTTTATACTATCCTTTCCCATATCATTCCACCACATGTAGAGTTGCGAAGGGACCTCGCTACACACTGAGAATGGTTCATTTTGACTTGTGCTCATCCTGCACATTTATTATAGTGATTAAAGAAGGAAAAACTTTTATTTGACTTAAAAACTATCTATATTCTAAAGAAATATTTTTTTGGATTTTAAAAAAAAATTTCTTGAAAAAAAACTTTTAAGGAGAAAGGAAATATTTTTGAACCAATATTCTGAATTTATGAAAGAAATACTACAGAAAAAAATATTTTTGAATTTTATTTTGAATATCTTTTAAACAAATAATTGGGATTTTGAGATTAAAAGGAAATATATATTTTTTTTAAAAAAAAAATTTGAGGTCTAAAAGAAAAACTTTCTAAAGAAGTGAGTAATGTTAAATATTTTTGGATTTTTTTTTGAATATGGTGAGCCGAAACCAAAGAGGTTTGCCTCTGATCTCACATCCGGTGAGAATCATACCCGCGTAGTTCAGGCTATAAACTAACTAAATTTTTTTTTTTTTTTTTTTTTGAAAACAAACAAATTTTTCCACTTCCTTTTATATAAAAAAAAACTATTTTCATTTTTCATTTTTTTTTTAAATAAAGCAAATTAAAATAAAAGACTTATTCCTACACACTTTCTGCTTTCTAGGCAAACCAACAATTCTAAAAGTAAAAATATATATATGTTTTTTTTTAAAAAAAAATTCGGCAGTACTTCGACAGTACTTGGACACTGATTTTTTCTAAATTAATCAAATAACTTTTCACTTGCTATTTTTATTTTATTTTATTTTTTACACTCCCGAGACTCAGAAGCCGGTCAACATGCAAGACCGAGCAAATAAATGCACATAAAACAAATAAGATGCATCAGGATGGTCATTTTCATTTTTGGTGCACCTGTCCTAGACAGACCCAACCCCTGTGTTGAGCCTCCAAAGTCAGATGCACGTGATGCAAACAAACGTTCCTACTAGGGATCCGACATGTGGTTTTGTTATACTAGGTTCAGAACCTGGGTGTTTGTTCTAGACCTGGCTTACCCGAGCGGACAGCTCGAGCCGAGGGGGGGTAGCGTACCGGGAATACAGAAGCTTCACCGGCTTAGCAACTTGTCCGAACCTCGTTCTAAATTGGGATTTGACACTATACAGAAAAGAAGTCGTACGAAGTACACCCTTCTTCATGATTTAGAAGACTCAGAGAGGAGATGGGTTTCGGCACAGTTTATACACAGTTCACGTAATATCAAAGCGGTAAAAGCAGCATTTAGCACATTAGGCTCAATCATGTAAAAATCAGATAAAACCAAATATAACAATTTATATGAGCTCGAATTTCTAACCCTGAACCACTGGTTCTGGGTTAAGTCCCCAGCAGAGTCGCCAGAGCTGTCACACCTCCTTTTTCCGGCACCGCGAGGTGCGTAGGGAGTTTTTTTCCAATTAAAGGACAGTCGAAACGGGATTGGTTTAATTATTTCAGAGTCGCCACTTGGGAGATTTAGGGTGTCCCAAGTCACCAATTTTAATCCCGAATCGAGGAAAAGAATGACTCTATATTACAGTCTGCGTACCAGAAATCTGGATAAGGAATTCTGTTAACCCGGGAGAAGGTGTTAGGCATTCCCGAGTTCCGTGGTTCTAGCACGGTCGCTCAACTGTTATATTTCGGCTTATTTATCTGATTTTTAATACAATTATGAACCATGTGCAAATTTTATCTTTTACCGCTTTATTATTATAATTATTATTTTTTAGGAATGTGAACATCGCTTAAAACATATCTTTGGATTGTGTCACATGAAATGCACCCACAATACGAAACATATTTTATTTGATGTTTTAGGATTTAGATTTGGGTCGCATGAAATGCGCATCCGAGTTTAAGAAGGTAAAATTAATTAAATCGCGCCTAAAGAGTCTAACGCGTCATTATCTTTGGGGAAGGAAGTGAAATTCACTAAACAATCCATCCCAAATTCTAAGTAATTTTTTTTTAATAATTAAATAAATAAATGAGATTGGAGAATCCTATAAATTTTGTATTATTTACATCTATTTATTTTTAGCGATATCCTTTAATAATATCCTTTAATGACTACATTTTTATTATTACTAAGTTTTTTATACATATAAAATCAATATCTACATTCTTGAAAATGACATATTAAATAGAAGAGAAAAACAAATATTAACAGAAAGTAATAAAATTATAATCATAAATACAACATGGAATTATCGAAAAGTAAAAAAATAAAAAAAAACTAATTATCCCATAGTTGGATTAAAATTCAAATTATTAGTAAGACTTAAGCTTATTGAAACTAATTATTTACAAATACTGAAAATTGAAAGAAATAAAAATAAAAACTTGAGTACTAAATCATATTTCCAAAAATTTAAACAATTTAACATTAACTAACTTTGTTTTAATTCATCATGTCCTAATACTTGTTTGCAAACTAATTCATGTTATAACTGAAATTGACTACATGATTCGGATTAACTTATCGTTGACGAAAAACCTTCTGAATAAGGAACTTAGTTAATTTTTGCCAAACTGATTCAATAACGCCATTTTTACGTTATTTCTTCTATTTTTTTTTATTAAACAGTTTTAATTAATAATCAGGCTTAAATATATTTCCTAATAATCTGGTAAAGGCGTTATTTAATATGTCGCTATAATATGCCTAGTTATGCCGATGACAGTGATTTACAGAATAATAATACATGAATAACCTAAATACAATACAAAAATTAAATTAAACTAAATTAAAAATTTAACACTCCATTCTTCATTTCAGCTTACAAAATGCCAAAATTACAGTTGTGTACCTGATATTGTCAATATAAGAAGAAGAAAGTCAGCAACGTAATACGTAACACAGCAACAGCAACAATAACCAGCAATAACCAGTCAACGAAAATCCCAGTGACAGCTTTGAAAAATTCAAAATAAAATCCAGGAATGCCGAAAATAATGGACAGAAACCAAAGGAAATTTTCAGATTTTTGAAAGGCTAGTTAATCTTCAACCCTTAATTTCTACACCTGTATACCAGAATATTTCTCAGGTGTGTACTACTTTCTCTTCTAATTTTCAAATTTTTTTTCTTTGTATGTTTTTTTCTTTTCTTGAGAGTTTCAATGTTTTTTTTTCGGAATAAATGTTCAGCTTTTTTTTTCAATCTCTTTTTTTCTGTCTGTATTTCTTCTTCCTTTTGTGTTCAAGACTTCACATATATATATCCCATCCCATAAATTAATTAAAATCAATCCCTTTCTCTACCAAACCCATTATCTTCCCACTCATCCCCATTACATTAAATAAATATATCACACCACCCCATTATATTTTGTCCCCCATGCTTTATTTAAAATAATGCAAGATTCCCCTTTAATTTAAATCTTGTCCCCCCTTTATATTAAATAATCATATCACAACCCACCCCATTTCATTTTGTCCCCCATGCTTCAAATAAACAATTTCAAAATGTACAATTCCTAAACTACCCCTTCCGACCTTACTGAAATTACCAAACTACCCCTGATCGTATTACAAATTTACCAAACTACCCATCAGCTATAACACATCATTTAATCAAACATAACCAAAATATAGTCAATATGATCAATTTCTAACAATGTTCAAACAACAATATGAACATGGATGAACATCATAACAACAATATCACATGAACATGATTTTAACAACATTTCAACAACAAATCATATGAACATAAATTGAACAACCAAGAATAACTAAAATTTGATTGAACAATAGTTTAGCAACAAACAATCCTATTTTCGGATTCAACAACAACAACAAACAAAGTATGAAGATTTCTAAATTCAATCATATTGAACTTAAAATCAACTCTAACAACATTACAACAAACAATTCTTATATTAAACTTTAAACAAGATTATGAGAACAATTCAAGCAATAATCATAAATGGTAAACAAGAAATCAAACTATACAAAATTCGGATTCAAGATCATCCAAACAAAGTATGAACATGAATGAATCTATTTTAAGACAACAAACATGACGGATTAAACGATTAAAACAATATATTCCTTTAATACAACTAAATTCTTTAAACAAATAACAAGATCGACGAAGAAACAATTATGGACTTAAACTTGAACTTAACAATATTAACAATTTCTAACAATACATAAACACATGAAACAAATTGAAGAAATAGTTGATTAAATTTCAATTTGAATCTAACAAACATCAAACTAACAAATACTTACTTAAACAATAATACAAACATGAAATAAACATGAAAACAACTAATTAAACTTCTATTTTGAAATCTGAAAATTAATTTTAACAAAGCACATGAACATGAACAAACTAGAAAAAAAATGATTTCAACGATCAACAACGAACAAAACAAGACTCAAATATTTAACGATTTTAACTTTTAGAAATATAAAAACGAAATATTGGACAAAATAAAACTCAAAACAACTAACCGGAGATGAATCAACGAAGAACTTTGATTGTAAACAAATCTGTCCGAGCCTCGACCCAAAGCTCGAACAAATGACGATGAAGACGAAGAGAAGATGAAGCAGCCCGTAGCTACTGCCGCGACGAGCAGCAGCAGCAGTCCGTCCAACACCTGCTGCGACGAGCAGCAACAACGCGACGTCAAGACAGCGGTCACGGCGATAGGCAGCAGCGATCCGGCAGCGAAGGCAGCAACACGTCGCGGACAGCCATGGACGACGACATGGTCGACGTCGAAGCTCGTCCATGGCTGTGTTCGTTTGGTCATTTGATTGAAACAGAAGCAGCAGCATCGGCAGCAGCACGATGGAGGGAGTAGCTGCGACAACCGGCGACGAAGAGAAGACGCAGTCGCGACAGCAGCCATGGCAACGAGCGGAGCTGTAGCGGCGACAAGGCATCGACTGCGTAGTTGTCCAGGAACTGAAGCACGGCCATGGCAATCACTGAAGCAGCAGATGTGTCGAGAAAAGGGTGCAGCAACAGTAAAAAAACGACGCGACACGGCGAGAAGGATGAAGTCGCGTTGGTGGTTTTTGAGGTCGTTCATGGTTTCTGAGGTTGTTCATGGGAGGGCAGCTTGGAGACGACATGTGTGTGTGTGCAGTGAGGAGGATGGAAGGGAAGCCATTGATGCTAGGGAGAAACTTGGAGAAGAAGAAGCAAAGGTGGGGGGGGGGGGCGGATGACTTAGGTCTTTTAGGGTTTTCTTCTCTTATTTTTTTTTTGTTTTGTTTTTGTTTTGTAAAAATGAAAGACAAATGGGGTTTGAGTCTTTTGGGTTATGGACTGGGTCGACCCAGTTCGAAATGGACTGGGTCGTAGGGAAGATTGGGCCATTTTTTGGGCTTGTGGCTTGAAATTGAAGAAGAGGCCTAATTCCGACTTTCTTTATATTTTTGCTTTCTTTTCTTCTTTTATTTCTCTAAAACTAAATTATAAAAATACTTAAACTATTATTAAGAATTAAATTAAGTTATAAAAGCGCAAATTAACTCCCAATAACAATTAACGCACAATTAAGTATTAATTAAGCATAAAATTGTATATTTGGACATTAAATGCTAAAAATGCAAACGATGCTTATTTTTGTAATTTTTAAATTTTTGTAAAACAAATTTAATTACTAACAACTATAGAATTAAATCCTACATGCAAAATGCGACATATTTTTGTATTTTTTATTAATTTATCAAATAAACACGCACAGACAAATACAAATAATTATTCAAAATATCACAAAACATCACAAAATTGCACACCAAGAAAAATTACTTTATTTTTTTGAATTTTTGGGAGTAATTCTCATATAGGGCAAAAATCACGTGCTTACATGCCTACTATCATCTCCAACCTGGCGTTTGCAAAGCTATTAGCCCAAATAATTCGATTAAGGGCACAATTCCCAGATTATCCTATAAAGGCTATTCGCCTTGATAATGCTGGAGAATTCTCATCTCAAGCTTTTGATGATTATTGTTTATCCGTTGGGATAAAAGTTGAACATCCTGTAGCTTATGTTCATACTCAAAATGGCCTTGCAGAGTCATTTATTAAACGCTTGCAATTGATAGCAAGACCACTACTTATGAAAACAAAATTGCCCACTACTGTTTGGGGCCATGCTATCTTGCATGCAGCATCACTTATCCATCTCAGACCGACACATTATAATAAATATTCTCCGTCACAACTAGTTTTTGGTCATGAACCAAATATTGCCCATCTACGAATTTTCGGATGTGCTGTATATGTGCCAGTAGCACCACCACAACGTAGTAAGATGGGACCACAGAGAAGGATAGGAATATATGTTGGGTTTGAATCACCCTCTATTATTCGCTATCTTGAACCATTGACAGGAGATTTATTTACTGCTCGATTTGCAGATTGTCGGTTTGATGAAACAAATTTCCCACAATTAGGGGGAGAGAAAAAGGAAATCAAAAGAGAAATTGTGTGGAAAGTTTCATCATTATCTCACTTTGATCCCCGTACCCCTATATGTAATCAGGAGGTCCAGAAGATCATCCATTTACAGAATATAGCAAATCAAATGCCAGACGCATTTACTGATTTGAAAAGGATAACTAAGTCACATATCCCAGCAGAGAATGTGCCTATCCGAATTGATGTCCCAGTAGGACCATCTACTAGCATGAGAGCTAGTGAACCTAAAGCACGCCTGAAGCGTGGTAGGCCTTTGGGTTCTAAGGATCGAAATCCTCGAAAAAGAAAATCGACAAATGATCAAAACGATACTATGAAGGGATCTCCTGAAGAGACCCAAAATCTGATTAGTTCTGAGATTCCTGAAGAAATCAATGAACCCGAAGCTCATGTGAGTGAGGAACTTTTAATAAGTTTGATCGGTGATGGGATTAATTTAAATCGATCTGAAATAGTGGTGGATAATATTTTTGCATATAATGTTGCACTTAATATTATGCAAGATAGTGAGGATCTTGAACCTCGATCTGTCGAAGAATGTCGACAAAGATCTGATTGGCCAAAATGGCAAGAGGCAATTCAATCGGAATTGAAGTCACTTGCTAAAAGAGAGGTCTTTGGACCAGTAGTCCAAACACCTGCTGGTATAAAACCAGTTGGTCATAAATGGGTTTTTGTGCGAAAAAGGAATGATAAAAATGAAGTTGAAAGATACAAAGCTCGCCTTGTTGCACAAGGATTCTCACAACGACCTGGAGTCGATTTTGATGAAACATATTCACCTGTTATGGATGCCATAACATTTCGATATCTCATCAGTTTAGCACTACATGAAAAGCTTGAAATACATCTAATGGATGTAGTTACAGCTTATCTGTACGGTTCACTTGATAATGAAATTTATATGAAAATCCCTGAAGGATTTAAAATGCCTGAAGCAAAATCTCAGGAAATGTATTCAATCAGATTACAAAGATCTTTGTACGGTTTAAAAGCAATCTGGGCGCATGTGGTATAATCGCCTTAGTGAATATTTGCTGAAAGAAGGTTACATAAATGATGTTATTTGTCCATGTATTTTTATAAAGAAAATGGCATCAGAATTTGTTATACTTGCTGTTTATGTTGATGACATAAATCTTGTTGGAACTCCAGAAGAGCTCCAAAAGGCAATTGAATATCTTAAGAAAGAATTTGAGATGAAAGATCTTGGAAAGACAAAACTTTGTCTTGGTCTGCAAATTGAACATTTAGCAGACGGGATCTTTATCCATCAATCTGCCTATACAGAAAGGGTCTTAAAACGCTTTTACATGGACAAAGCGCACCCATTGAGTACACCAATGGTTGTTCGATCACTTGAAGTGAATAAGGATTTGTTCCGACCTCCAGAAGAGGACGAGGAACTCCTTGGTCCCGAAGTACCCTATCTCAGTGCAATTGGTGCACTAATGTATCTCGCTAATGCTACAAGGCCTGACATAGCATTTTCTGTTAATTTACTAGCAAGATATAGTTCTTCTCCTACACGGAGACATTGAAACGGTATTAAGCATATATTGCGATATTTAAAGGGAACTCTTGATATGGGTTTGTTTTATGCTAACAAAGATAGTACAGACCTTGTTGGTTATGCAGATGCAGGTTATTTATCTGATCTCCATAAAGCTCGATCTCAAACCGGCTACGTATTTACATATGGAGGTACTGTCATATCATGGCGCTCCACAAAGCAATCTATTGTTGCTACTTCTTCAAATCACGCTGAGATAATAGCTATTCACGAAGAAAGTAGGGAATGCGTATGGTTGAGATCAATAATTCATTTTATTCGAGAAAAATGTGGTTTGGAATGTGAGAAAAAACCCACAATTTTATACGAAGACAATGTTGCATGCATAGCCCAATTGAAGGGAGGATTTATAAAAGGAGATAGAACGAAGCACATTTCACCAAAATTATTCTACACACACGATCTTCAGAAAAGTGGTGACATTGATGTGCAACAAATCCGTTCAAGTGATAATCCAGCAGATTTATTCACTAAATCCTTGCCAACTTCAACTTTTGAGAAGATGGTATACAATATTGGAATGCACAGACTCAAATATTTGAAACAAGGTTTTCATCAGGGGGAGTAAAATATGCGATGCACTCTTTTTCCCTTACTAAGGCTTTTTTCCCATGGGGTTTTCTTTATAAGGTTTTTAATGAGGCACCTAGCAATGCGTCTTACTAAATATGTGTACTCTTTTTCCTTCATTGGGTTTTTTCCCACGTGGTTTTTCCTAGTACGGTTTTAATGAGGCACATTATCTTTTAATGAACATCCAAGGGGGAGTGTTATAAATATATTATATTATAGATGTTCATTTAGTACTCTGTTGTAAATAAGCTTCTTGAAGAAGCTTATCCATATGGGACTCCACCGTAAATATGTTTATCTATTTAGTACTCTATTGGAAATAAACTTCCTGAAGAAGCTTATCACTTCAGTACCCGGTTATGGATAAATATTACCCCCGGTAGAAGATTATCCATATCGGGTATAATAAGCTTATCCTTTCAGTACCCAGTTATGAATAAACATTACCCCCGGTAGAAGATTATCCATACTGGGTATAATAAGCTTATCCTTTCAGTACCCAGTTATGGATAAACATTACCCCCGGTAGAAGATTATCCATATCGGGTATAATAAGCTTATCTTTTCAGTACTCCGTTATGGATAAACATTGCTCTCAGTAGAAGATTATCCATATCTGATATAGTAGCAGATTACACAACAGCTTCATTTCTTCTATAAATAGAAGAGATTTCAGTTCATTATGTACATCAGTTTGAATTCGAATAATATATCAGTTTCTCTCTATACTTGTCTTTACTTTATAGTCTTTATTTTATAACAGGACCAAGTTTTAGAGGTCACGAGCTATTCATATCTTAATATCTTCCTTTTAAGTTTGTTGCCTTAACTCTTCTTATCGAGATCTAGTTAATGTACCAATAGCTAAATTACTTGATATGGGCGGCTCCTTTATTTGTGGGCCTAAAATTAGGAAAAGTAGAAAATACAACCAAACAATGTTGAACGACTTGGTTAGCGTTTGGACATAGTGTTTACCCTTAAAATAGGATAACAATGAAACTTATAAGTGGTTTTAAGAATATGTAATTTCACCTAGTACCGATTGATAAATACGATGATTAAAAATAGAAATTAACAGTAAAGTAAAGTAAACCAGCATTGAAATGTAATTCAGTCTTCGAGCTAGATCGCCCTTGAACTGATTGAGAATAGAGTTATGAAATATGAAATAAACTGATGAACAAGAGAGTATAAGAGAGAAAAGGTATTGTATTGCTTTAATATGCGAGAATGAGATAGTTACAAATGATTAGAACCCCACTTTATATAGTAGAGGAATTTCACTTATGGTATAATTCTAATTACAGAAGGAAATCCCATGATTAGCTAAACAATCGTTCTTGATTTGATTTGTTCCGAGATTTCCGTCGTGATCCTCGACCAGTCACGGATATCTCGCCTTTCCTTTATTATTCCATCTTCGGTCTTGCTCGAGGTCTATCCCATTTGGTCTCGATCATTACTGGTCTCGATCTTGATAGGTACTTCAAATCCCGAACTCAGTACCTTATCCTCATGCCTCGGTTTGATATACGACGGGGCCGATCCTCGATCCATCCCCTTGGTCTCGGTTCATCGAGAGGGCCCGGACCGTATTGTGATGACCCAAAAGGTCATCACTTGTTCTATAAATAAATTATGTGTTCCGAGGCCTTAAAACCTCTTTTTTATCTCACCTCGATTTGCGTGTGTCGTCCGAAACTATATCTGGAAACCCTTTTTTGTGAAAATATGAGAAATAAAAAATTTTAGAGTTAAAATTTGATTATGGTTGACTTTGGTCAATATTTTGAGCAAACGAACCCGGATCTGTGTTTCGACGATCCCGGGAGGTCCGCAGTAAAACATGGGACTTGGGTGTATGCCCGAAAATGAATTCCGAGGTCCCAAGCCTTAGAAATCAATTTTTGAAAGAAATTATTTTGTTGAGTTATTCATGAAATAAAGAAAAAAATTAATGTTTGAAACCATTGGTATTGGGACCGTATTTTGGTTCCGGAGCCCGGCACAAACTTGTTAAAGTATTTAAATGATAGCTTTGAAATTAGTAAAATTGGAGTTTCTTTGACGTGATTTGGACCTCCGGTCGAAGAGTTATGAACTTTAAACCGTTCTTGATGAAAATGATGAGTTTTGAGGTTTAATTCATAGTTTTACATGTTATTTTCATGATTTGGTTGCACGATCAAGTCCGTATGATGTTTTTAGGTTGGTATGCATGTTTGGTTTGGAGCCCTGTGGGCTCGGGTGAGTTTTGGATAGGCCACGGAGTGGAATTGAATTTAGGGAGTTGCAGGTTTTTAGCTGGTATATTGCAGGTCTGCAGGCTTCGCACTCGCAAATGCAAGACCACAAATGCGAAGTTCCATCGCAAATGCGATGAGCTTTTCGCAAAAGCGACATCGCAAATGTGAATGTCCCTTTGCAAATGCGAAAATGCCCAGAAATTCCCCTCATCACAAATGCGACAATCCCATCGCAAAAGCGACTTCGCAATTGCGATCATTAGTCGCAAAGGCGACAATAGCAAACTTCTGGAGGGGTTCGCAACTGCAAACCCTGGTCACAATTGCGACATCTACGACCTGCAAATTCATAACTTAGCCAAAAATATTTCATTTTTCAAACCCTTTCAAAACCAAAACACTCTTGGGCGATTTTTCAAAGACAATTACTCTTCAAAATCAATTGTAAGTCATTTCTAACTAGTTTTTATTAATCTTTAACATATTTTCTCATGATTTCAACTCAAAATCAAAGGTTTTCATAGGGGAAATTAGGTGTTTTGGGTAGAACCTAGGTTTTTCAAATTTTGGGGATTTGGACTTCGATTTGAGGTCCGATTTCAAAACAAATTATATATTTGGGTTCGTGGGGGAATGAGTAATCGGATTTTGGTTTGAACCTCGAGTTTTGACCATATGGGCCCAGGGGCGATTTTTGACTTTTTGGGAAAAACTTTAGAAAATCTATTTTCATGCATTGGAATTGATTCATTTAGCATTTATTGATATAGTTAAGCAACTTGTGACTAGATACGAGCGAATTGGTGGTGGAATCAAGAGGTAAAGCTATAGTTGAGACTTGAATTGTGTTCGTGGCATCGAAGTAAGTGTTTGGTCTAACCTTAGCTTGAGGGATTAGTGTCACACCTCCTTTTACTTGCGCCCGCAGGGGCGTAGGGGAGTTTTTTCCAATTAGAGTCGCCACTTGGGAGATTTATGGTGTCCCAGGTCACCGGTTTAATCCCGAATCGATGAAAAGAATGACTCTGTATTACAGTCCGCGAACCAGAAATCCGGATAAAGAATTCTGTTAACCTGGGAGAAGGTGTTAGGAATTCCCGAGTTTCGTGGTTCTAGCACGGTCGCTC
This sequence comes from Nicotiana sylvestris, assembly GCF_000393655.2. Lineage (NCBI taxonomy): Eukaryota > Viridiplantae > Streptophyta > Magnoliopsida > Solanales > Solanaceae > Nicotiana > Nicotiana sylvestris. The sequence continues at coordinate 124,636,907 of NC_091057.1, read as the reverse complement.
AACTGTGTTATTCGGCTTATTTATCTGATTTTTATACATGTTGAACCTATGTGCCAATTTTACTTTTTCCCGCTTTTAATTGTTGTTATTTTAAGAGAGAATTGCAACGTCATGAAAACACGTCTCGATCCACGTCACATCAATACACCTGTGGTTATTGACACATTTCGACTCCGTTGAAATTTGAATTTGGGTCACATAAATGTTCACCCGAGTTTAAGAAAGTAATTTATTAGAAGCGCGTCTAAAATGACTAGCGCGTTATTATTTTTGGGGAAAATCGTGAAATTCGCTAAACGGCCCGTCCCGAAATCTAAGTATTTTAATATATACATTTAATGAAGGCCCCGCAATTTGTGCGTTTCATCTGGCAAGGCTCGTCTCCTTTTATTTGAAAAAGGGCAAACCTAAAGTGACTATGATTTTCTATTTTTATTTGTCTCTAATAAAGAAAAAGTCCTAATTAATTGATGTATTTGAAAGGATCAAATTCTCTTGGCTCAATCTTCGTTTAATTACAACATAAGAGGTAACAAATAAAGCATTTTTTTAGCAATTCGTTCTAAACAACCCGGATTATACTCTATAAAAGCAATTGGGCGGTTATATGATTAGGTCTAGGTCAATGAAAGCCAAACTACTGAGGAAAACTCGTTTCAAAATGCTTCGAATACACTTCACTGATTAGTAATAGACGGGACAATATCCAACTTTATCCAGACTTATGAACTACTAACTGATGGGCTCCTGTTCATATTCGAATTGTGTTTAGGCTAATTTATTGCTACAAAAAAAAATTAAAGAGCTCAATGAATTAATTAACCAATTGACATTTACGTTGAGATTTCAAGCCCAAGGACATAGTATTGTGCGACACCTCATTTTTGAATTCAATTCATCGGAAATAAAACAAGCTAACGTACTGAACTACTAACACATTCATTAGGCTTGGATTTTAGTATTGACAGGTCCTATGCTTGCTTTCAACCCTAATTTTTAGTTTCAATAAGTAGTCAACACACGGATTCAAACTACATTACACTAATAGCCTCAACTAAACCAAACTAAATGGCTAAGACACAAGGCATGCATCTAATTCGTTTAACAGTCCTCAGCTAAAAAAAATAGTCCAATAGTTCGCATCAGTCCAGTTACACATTCAGCAGACATTTATATGATATTAGTGAGTGAGGTATCTTAATGTACAAATCAGTAGAAAAGCTAAATCAAACTTAAGCTTCAAATCTTCATGTATATTCATGCTTCATGTTTACAGCTTACAAATTGGCAAGGTTACAGCCGTGTACCTGGAAATTAAAGTATAAACCAAGAAAAATGAGGGAGTCAGTCAAACAGCAACAACAACAACAAATGACCAATCCAGCAGGGTTCAACAACGACAATAGGAGAATTTTCAGAAAACAAATGACATCAGAGATTCCAAGAATCAACCCAGCAATCAATAAACTCAAGCAGATAACCAATCAACTTAGTCAAACAAACCATATTCAACTTGAAATCATATTCTTGGACCTTTCAAGCTTCAGTTACTGAACAATACCAAGAAAACTTAAGATATTTTAATCCTAGATGAACTAGAATCAGAAAACTTCCTCAATGGAACAATAATATTTTTTTTATTTCTTGTCTGTTTCTCTTCCTCTATCTTTTACTCTCTTTTTTCAGATTGCTTTTTTTTCAATCCCCCTTAACTCTGTCCTAAGTCCATCCACTTATACCCAAACACTGACCTTGCAAGCTCGCAAGAGCACTCAGGTAGAATTAAGAAACTAATTCTGCTCATGATCTTCTTTAGAACTCCACTAGAGTATGTTTTTCCTCATTATCCCTTGTCTTTTCCTTATTTAATGTTCAAGCAGGTATGGGCAACATATTTTAATCAATCCCTTTTAAGCCTCCCCATACCATTATGTTTTGTTCCCCATTAGCACTAAACAAATGCATTAATTTAATGTTACTTTAGCACTTACTGGACAGAACACTTAAACCAACCATTTTTAAACTTTTAAGTCCCAAATTATCCCCTGAAACCCCTGTGATTACTATCCTACCCCAATCACTTTAAACTTGTATGAAACCTCAACTATAGCCAATTTAAGCCTATCAATTGACTAATTAGATACATGAAACTAACTCCCAATCAACAACATTAGGACAATTCAACAAGGTTAGATTCATATCAGAACAAGCTTAACAGAACAAACAAGTAGATTCGAATCATTAAACTTAATCATCAATTGGACTCAAATCAAATCCAACAGCATTTCAACCAAGATGGGGATTCAATGATTCAGGACAATAGTCAGACTGGACTATTAAGGTCAAGAAATTGATTCACACAGATGCATGAGAGTAAGCTATCTATATTGGGAACAAATATAACTCTAAATTAACCCCGAACAAAATGCTGGAACAACAAGTATACTGGCTATGAGCCCTGAGGCTGAAAATACAAAGGTCAAAAGATAAAACAACATCCAATAACTTGAGGAGAACAATTGAACTACAGACATGAACGGGTCAATCGATGAGACCATTTAATTGATTCAACATATGCCAATCGACCAAGATGAGAAAACTGGACCAGAAAAAGGTCTGAAAGATGAGGAGGATTAATTGACAGAAGTGATGAATTACAACTTAGCACGGACGAATTACTTGACAAAATGATGAAAACCTGAAGAAGTGACTAATTGCAACTTAACATAGACAAACAAACATAAAAAAAAAAAGCAAAGAAGGAGCTAATAAGAACTTACTGTTCTTTTCTCGGATCTCACCAGCATGCCCTTTCGAACTTGAGTTCCAGTTAGTATTATACGTCTATTTCGTCAGAAATAGGCTTATAATACTAACTAGAACCCGTTCAACCCTGACAGCTTTGAAATAGTCTCGAACCATTGAACCCTAGATCCGCCATTCGACGAGTTTTACTCGGATTCGAGACAATTTGGTTAGGGATTAGGGATGAGGAGGTCTAGGGGATTATTGGGTGTGATTTTGGGGTTAAGTGGACAGGCTAGGGTTTGGGACGGGGATCTTCGATTGAAGATTCGAGAAGTCATAGTATGATTCGAGGTTAATGGAGTGTTGAATCGGAGAGGGAGGATCAGGATGGTTCAGGGGTGTGAGTTTCGTGGTCACCGGCATCGTTGTCGCCGGCTTTCAGGCGAAGGGGTATGAGGGCGGCTAGGGTTTGGTTGGGGGGGTTTCATTTTAGTCTCTGATTTGGAGATGAAAGGGTGAAAGGGGTTTGGGTGTTTTGATATATTGAAAACCAGTTGATTAATCTGGGCCGTTGGATGATGGGAACCAACGGTCCAGATTAATTCACTTAAGCCAAACGGGGTCGTTTAGTAGTAACGGGGTCGGAGCGGGTATAGGAACGGGTAAGGGAGAGATGATCTCGGCCGTTGATGAATTGAGATCAACGGTCCAGACTGAGCATGACAAAAACGACGCCGTTTGGGCGGTCGTTTGCCAGATCAACTGGACCGGGTACAGGGGTGGCAAATTGGGCTGGTTTTTGGGCCTGGTCGATTTCTTTTCCCTTTTTTTCATTTTTTCTCTTTTCCTTTATTTCCCTTTTTTAATTTATTTTTCAAAACTAAAATCCTAACTTTAACTATAAACCAAATTAAAAATGCCAATTAATTCCTGATAACAATCATCACACACAATTAAATACCAACTAAAATAAAATCACACAATTGGAGATTAAATGCTAAAAAATGCCAAGTACATATTTTTTGTGATTTTCATTCTTGCAAATCCAAATATTGTTTAATTAATTCCTAATTGTAAAATTAAATCCTAAATGCACATGCAACACATATTTTGTATTTTTCTTAATTAAAGTAAAAATAAACATGCACAGACAAATACAAATAAATCACAAGCAACACAAAACTATTTTATTTTGAATTTTTGGGAGTAGTTCTTGTAGGGCAAAAATCACGTGCTCACAGCTGCCCCTCTTTGTCCGGAAACATGAAGAGTTTTCGTGCAAAGATAAAGTGAGCGGATATGAGCGATTTTTGCCCGTTCGGCTACTCCGTGTGAAGCATTTTTGAAAGATTTGACCGAACCTCTTCTTCAAAGGTTTCCTACATATCCCTGGCTAAAAGGGAATCAGGTCAATGTAGTTCGGGAAGTTTTGGTAGTTGGGACTACCATGAAGCTGTGGTTTTACTGTTACTGTTGTTGCTGCTGCTGCCTCTACTTACTGACCTCATTATTACACCATGCTAAAAGAAAACAAGAAGCTAGACTAAACTATAGTCTATGAATTACAAAATCTTATCTAGATCTTCAGTCTTGCTCTTGTGTCTCTTGTTGCTTTGATGTCTTGCTGACTGGTGTTTCCTCTGACGTTTCTTTCTTTCTATCTTGACTCGTAGTCTTCTCTTGATTGTCGAATTTGGACTGCTTATTTCCTTCTTGTGAGCTTCGAATTATTTTTCCTTCGAAGCTTGAACTGCCTTCTTCTGACTAGTATTGTCTTCCTTCCGACTTCTGAACTTTAATTTATGCTGGGGATCTTTGTTGCAACCCTCCACTCTCTGGGCGAGCTCCTGACTTCTGCTATGACTTAATAAGATAATACCTCCATTCTCCAGGCGGGCTCCTGACTTCAATAATCAATTTAAAGATAATACCTCCATTCTCCAGGCGGGTTCCTGACTTCGACTACAACTTGAAAATATAACAACCTCCATTCTCCAGGCGGGCTCCTGACTTCGACTACAACTTGAAAATATAGCAAACTCCATTCTCCAGGCGGGCTCATGTCTTCAACAACTTCTTAAAAATATAACACCTCCATTCTCCAGGCGGGCTCCTGACTTCAACTACTTTTTTTTTAAAATATAACACCTCCATTATCCAGGCGGGCTCCTGACTTCAACCACAACTTGAAATGATAACAACCTCCATTCTCCAGGGGGGCTCCTGACTTCGACTACAACTTGAAAAAATATAACAATCTCCATTCTCCAGGCGGGCTCCTGACTTCGACTACAACTTGAAATGATAACAACCTCCATTCTCCAGGGGGGCTCCTGACTTCGACTGCTTCTTAGAATATAACATTGGATTGTTCTTCCTTGCCTCCTTAACCATTTTCCTTCTAACTTAAATTATCTTCTTTCAGAACTGCTTCCCTGAAAACTAGTGTTTCTTTCCTCTGAAAACTGTTGGGGATAACACCGGTGTTTCATTCAAAATATGTTATTCTCCTCCTTCAAAGACTAATTCCCTTAAAGCTCTTGTTTTCCTTCCTATGGAACTACTTCCCTTAAGACTTGTGTTATCTTCCTCCCGAAATTGCTTTCTTTAAAACTTGTATTGCCTTCTTCTGAAAACTGCTGGGGATACCGCTTCCCTCAAAACTTATGTTAGACTTTCAGAAAATTTTCGAAAATGAAAGAAAATTTTCTGCCCCAGTTTGACAATCTTTCTTGTGGTATGTCTTTCTGTCATCAATAACATTTCATGTCCCTACTTAAAATCAAAGAGAATTTGTTAGTTTATAAACGTGGGGATGCTCCTGCTGGGGACGGTTTTCCCTTTCGCTCTTTTCCATGTTCTATGTTGTTCGACCATCTTGAAACTTGGCTGATAACTTCCGACCTTCTTGATGATTCTGTATTCACCAACTTCTTCACCGTTGTTTTCCACCTTTGCTCCATACTATCCCGAAATCTTAGACCAATCCATCATTTGGTTTTACAACGACGTCTTTCCCATCCCCTCACATTATCCTCGTATGTCTTATCCCCATTTACCTTGCACTATGTTGGCAACTGGTAGTTAACTTTGAAAATCCTTCTTAAAAACAAACTACTATTGATAAAAAAGAAATGGAAAATGATGACTTCGAAAGATAGAACAAGAAAAAATTTTCTGAACAATTGTTTGAAGAGAAAATAACTTATCTGAATGGTATAACCGATCCCAATGGTCATGTCTTGCATTTTTTGATTAATCAACCCAGTCTATTATATCAATCAATCTTTCTGATGGCCTTACTTTGCATTTCAAAAGGTCCTGCAACCCGACTATTTTGCCGAATCAACATCTTTGTTCTGCTTGATGCCTCGATGGATCATTTCTGTCAACCTTACGTCGTTTGTCCACTTTCAATTCATTGTCGCCTTATAGTGCCCTTCGAGGGGTTTTCACTAATAAGACTCTCTCGTTTCTCTCAACTCCTGTCGCCTTATGGTGCCTATGAAGGTTTTCACCGATAAGACTCTCTCATTTTATTTCTCTCAACTTCCGTCGCCTTATGGTGCCTATGAAGGTTTTCACCAATAAGACTCTCTCATTTTCATTAATTTCCCTGTTTGGACCGGAGTATTACCCTGATATGAATCACTTCTATTTGCTCGACTTGTCATCTCTCGAAAAACTGATCAGAAGGTCTTTCTTTGGACCATAATGTGGGCTTTTGGATAAGATTAGAAAGAAAGGGTATGAAAGGCTCAAAATAATTTGACATGGGTTTAAAATTACAACTTTTGGAATCATATTTCTTATTACAATTACAACCTCTGCCCCAGTTTCTTGTTTGGGGATCTTTGGATATTTTATATTACTTTGACCGAGCCATAAAGTTGCCTACGTACCCTTAACAGGGATCAGGTCAAACGTAGTTCACACTTGAATTTCCTTGTTTGTTATATTTTCCACTTTTTTTCTTTTCATTCTTTTTCTCTTTTTTTTTATTGATTCCAAAAGAGGGGTATGAAAGAAAAAAATAAGGCTCAAAAGGGGAACAAAGGGTAAAGTGTTTAGATAGTAGAACAAATTGTCTTCGTCATTTCAATCTTTGAAATAATGCCAAATACAAGCAATCAATCAATTATACCAAAGAAATCATACATAATATCTTTTTACTGCATCAGAATTGATAGTTATGTCTATGCATTTTCCTTCGATATCTGTTAAACATAAAGCACCATTGGACAATACTCTGGTTACAATGAATGGACCTTGCCAATTCGGGGCGAACTTGCCTTTTGCCTCAGCCTGATGTGGAAGGATGTGTTTCAGCACTTGCTGGCCCACTTCAAACTTCCGGGGACGCACCTTTTTGTTGTATGCTCTTGCCATTCTCTTTCGATACAACTGGACATGACACACAACTGCCAATCTTTTTTCATCAATCAAGTTCAACTGCTCCAGACGGGTTTTGACCCACTCATCATCATCAATCTCAGCCTCAGCGACAATCCAAAGGGACGGGATTTCAACTTCCGCAGGTATTACGGCTTCAGTTCCATATACCAACAAATAAAGAGTTGCCCCTACTGAAGTACGGACAGTAGTGCGATAACCCAGCAATGCAAATGGTAATTTTTCATGTCATTGCCTAGAACCTTCTACCATTTTCCGAAGTATCTTCTTTATGTTTTTGTTGGCTGCCTCAACTGCTCCATTCGCCTTGGGACGATATGGAGTAGAATTGCGGTGTGTAATCTTAAACTGTTGACATACCTCTATCATCAAATTGTTGTTAAGATTAGCACCATTATCTGTGATGATCACCTTCGGGATTCCAAATCGACAGATGATATGTGAGTGAACAAAATCGACCACTGCTTTCTTGGTCACAGACTTGAAAGTTTTGGCCTCAACCTATTTGGTGAAATAATCAATGGCTACCAGAATGAACCTATGCCCGTTGGATGCTACTGCCTCAATTGGTCCAATGATATCCATGCCCCAAGCGACGAAGGGCCATGGCGCTGACATTGTGTGCAATTACGATGGCGGAGAATGAATCAAATCTCCGTGTATCTGGCACTGATGAAATTTGTGCACAAAACTAATACAATCCCGCTCCATGATTAGCCAATAATAACCTGCTCGGAGAATTTTCTTTGCCAACACATATCCGCTCATATGTGGTCCGCAGACTCCTGAATGTACTTCGGACATGACAGACGTAGCTTGTCTAGCATCTATGTATCTTAACAATCCCAGGTCTGGTGTTCTTTTGTACAAAACTCCTCCACTCAAGAAAAATCCGCTTGTCAACCGTCGAATTGTTCTCTTTTGATCCCCCATGGCTTGCACTGGGTATATTTCTATTTTGATGTATTCCTTGATATCATGGAACCACGGTTCTCCATCCAATTCCTCTTCAATTATGTTGCAGTAAGCATGCTGATCTCGTACTTGAATGTGCACAGGGTCGACATAGGCTTTGTCCGGATGGTGCAGCATTGACGCTAAGGTAGCCAAAGCATCGGCGACCTCATTATGGACCCTTGGAATATTCCTGAACTCCACTGATCTAAACCATTGACAAAGATCATGCAAGCATTGTCGGTATGGTATGAGCTTCAGATCTCGCGTTTCCCATTCTCCTTGAATTTGATGTACCAGAAGGTCCAAGTCTCCCAACACCAAGACTTCCTGGACATTCATGTCTGCAGCTAGCCTCAAACCCAAAATGCATGCCTCGTATTCAGCCATATTGTTGGTGCAATAAAACCGAAGTTGAGCCGTAACAGGATAGTGATGCCCTGTTTCAGAAATAAGCATAGCTCCTATTCCGACTCCTTTCATGTTAGCAGCCCCATCAAAGAAAAGTTTCCAACCTGGTTTTCCGGCATGTTCTAGTTCATCAATGTGCATCACCTCTTCATCAGGAAAATAAGTCCTCAGTGGCTCAAACTCTTCATCGACTGGGTTCTCGGCCAAATGATCGGCCAATGCTTGGGCTTTCATTGCAGTCTGAGTCACATAGATTATGTCAAACTCTGTGAGCAGAATCTGCCACTTCGCAAGTCTTCCTGTCGGCATAGGCTTTTGAAAGATATACTTCAATGGATCCAAGCGTGAAATGAGGTAAGTAGTGTAGGATGACAAATAATGTTTCAATTTCTGTGCCACCCAAGTTAGGGCGCAACATGTCCTTTCCAGATGAGTATACTTCACCTCATAAGCTGCCCCAGTACACAACCAAATGAATTTTCCAAAACTGTCAAGTAAAGAATCAGAGGTCTCCCTAGTTCTGGTGGAACCAGCACAGGTGTGTTTGTCAAGCAACCTTTTATCTTATCAAACTCTTCTTGACACTCATCAGTCCACTTGATCGCAACATCCTTCTTCAACAACTTGAAAATAGGCTCACAAGTTGTCGTGAGCTGGGCAATAATCCTGCTGATGTAGTTCAGCCTTCCTAACAGACTCATCACTTCAGTCTTGTTCCTCGGAGGGGGAAATTCTTGTATGGCTTTGATCTTTGATGGGTCCAACTCCATGCCTCGCCGACTGACTATGAATCCTAACAGTTTTCCGGATGGAACACCAAATGCACACTTGGCAGGGTTAAGCTTGATGTTGTACCTGTGAAGCCTCTAGAAGAATTTCCTCAAATCCTCGATGTGGTCGGCCTGATGTTTTGATTTTATGAGCACATCATCTACATATACCTCAATCTCCTTGTGTATCATATCATGAAACACAGTAGTCATTGCTCTCCTATAAGTTGTCCCAGCATTCTTCAACCCAAATGGCATTACTCGGTAGCAATAAGTTCCCCATGGCATGATGAAGGCTGTCTTTTCCGCATCTTCTTCGTCCATTAAAATCTGATGATACCCGGCATAGCAATCCACAAAAGATCCAATCTCGCGCTTGGCACAACTGTCAATTAGAATGTGGATATTGGGTAGTGGGAAGTTATCCTTCGGACTTGCTTTGTTGAGATTGCGGTAATCGACGCATACTCTGATCTTGCCATCCTTCTTCGGCACAGGCACGACATTAGCCAACCAAACAGGATATCGGGTGACCCGAATAACCTTTGCATCCAACTGTTTAGTAACTTCTTCTTTGATCTTCATACTCATATCAGCTTTGAATTTCCTCAACTTTTGCTTGACGAGAGGGAACGCCGGATCAGTGGGCAATTTGTGGACCACTAAATCAGTGCTTAAACCCGGCATGTCATTGTATGACCATGCAAAAACATCTTTGTACTCGAGGAGTGCTTTGATTAACTCCTCCCAGATTTTTGGCTTGAGGTGGACACTTATTTTAGTCTCTCGAACATTGTATGTGTCCCCTAAATTGACGGCTTCTGTGTCATTCAAATTGGGTTTGGGTTTTTCTTCGAAGTGAATTAACTTCTTACTAATCTCTTCGAAGGCTTCATCCTCATCATCATATTCTGATTCGTAATCACAATCTACTTCTTGAACTAACATTTCGGGATCAGATTGATTTTTAAGACTGGGCTGAGGATTCCTTATGCATGACATGTCATTAGAACCAGCGTAAAAAGAACTGTATAGAAAAGGAAACAAAACAAAAGGAAACCCATCAGGAATGATGAAGAAAGGGAAATTGTATTTCATTGATTGATAAAAGATAACAAGGTTTTCACACTTAAACAGTTTGAAAAAATGAAATCTGGATTACAACCCTGGAATAATCCATACAAACTTAAAGGAAAATCAGAGCGAACTACCAAGACTCCTTCCGAGTAGGGAGAGGAGTAGCCTTCCAATTATTAAGCTTTGTTTTTGGCCCTACAAATTGCACCTCCGCGTTGCTAGAACCCTCTCCAATTTCCACCATGTTCACACTGCCGAACAACTTCTCAAATCTTTCAATCAACTCCTTGTCAGGATCAATCACAGAATTGGGAATTGCTGTCACTAGGCGACTCCTTGTACCAGACTTGACAAATGACCTGGAAAGATGTGGGACCGGCTTTGGAAGGACTCATGCCCTCTGTTTCAATTTCCTGGCTTTTTTTATGTCCGCGGCTGTGGGCTTGAATCCCAGACCAAATGTTCCCGAGTTTTCAAGAAGAGACACGGGATGTATGATGCCTTGCAAATCTGGACCTAAACCCTTTCCTGGTACAAAACCATTCTTCAGCATCTCATATGCTACCATGACTGATGCGGCATTTATCTTCGGACTTGGGATACACTTCCCTTCTAGAACTTTCTCGACTAACATTGCGTCAGAAACTTGGTAGACCCATGGCCCCTTGTCAACTTCCACTTCAATGAACGGCACAATGGTGTTGCTGTGAGCGCACAAATTATCTTCGCCGTGCACAACTATTTCCTTTCTGTCCCATTCAAACTTGACCATCTGATGGAGTGTTGATGGCACTACATTAGCAGCGTGAATCCACGGTCGCTCTAATAGCAAATTGTAGGAAACAGTTATATCCAACACTTGGAATTCCATTGTGAATTCTACTGTACCTATGGTCAGCTCCAACATTATGTCCCCGACTGAGTCTTTGCCTCCGCCGTCAAATCCCCGCACACAGATATTGTTCTTACGGATCCTCTCATCTTCTACTTTCAGCTTGCTTAGAGTGGAGAGAGGACAGATGTTCGCACTTGAACCATTGTCAACCAATACCCGGGTAACCACAGAATCCTCGCATTTGACTGTAAGGTAAAGGGCTTTGTTATGCTCGGTACCCTCTATCGGCAATTCACCATCGGAAAAAGTGACTCTGTTTACTTCAAAAATCTTGTTGGCTATCTTTTCCAGATGGTTTACCGAGATCTTGTCGGGAACATGGGCCTCATTCAAGATTCTCATCAGGGATTGGCGGTGTTCATCTAAATGGATTAGCAACGAGACTAATGAGATCTGAGCGGGCGTTTTCCTCAACTGCTCTACAACAGAATAGTCATGCACTTTCATTTTCCTCAAAAATTCTTCTGCCTCTTCTTTAGTTACCGCTTTCTTTACCGGTGTTGGATTATCTTTAGCTCTTCTTAACTCTTCGGGAGTAAAACACCTTCCTGAGCGAGTCAAACCTTGCACTTTACAAACTTCTTCTTTGACTTCTTTCCCCTTGTAAATCACCGTCACCCGTTCATAATTCCAAGGAACAGCCTTGTTGTTGATTACTGGAAGCTGAGTTACTGGTTTTATAATAACAGGCTCTGTGCGAGCACCTTTCACGACCACAACAGGTTTACTTGCGACCCCTGGCACTACCACTTTAATTTTCTCTGGTTTCACTGCAACGATGCTTGATGACCCTCTCTCGGCTACCACCGCTGTCTTATCATCTACCCCTCTCAACTGGACCACTAATTTCCCACTGGTTACTTTTTCCTTTGAGCTAGTTTTGCTGGAACAAATCATCATTACCGTCTGTGAGGGCTTCCTGGGCTCCCCCTCTTTGTGTATCAACTCAATCATGTATGTCTCATGGTGAGCTGGCAATGGATTCTGATTGATAATTGGTGCTTCTGGGGCTTGAACCTCGATCCGATGAGTATCAATAAGCTCTTGCACAACTGTTTTTAGTTTCCAACACTTCTCTCTATCATGCCCAGGGGCCCCTAAACAGTACTCACAACTCACCGAGTGGTCAAGATTTCTAGGGGGAGGATTCAGCACTTTAGGCTCAATTGGATTCAACATGCCCAACTGCCTCAATCTGTGGAAAAGACTGGTATATAATTCCCCCAGTGGAGTGAAAGTCTTTTGCTTCTATGACCTCTCATTCTTGAGGGCTTGGTTTGGTCGAAAACCTGTCCCGGGGGGATTTCTGTAGGCCCTTGGGGGTGGATATGTGTTTTGTGGAGCTGGGTATGGATTTTGTGGAGCCGACGCACGCCATTGCGCGTGCCGGAGTTTGGGTATAGGTTTGTGCATAATGGACGGAAAAATGGGGATCTGGCGGTGGGTAGTAATGTTGTGGAGGGATATATGGAGCATGGGGGTAATTTTGGTGGTAGGGTCGTGGTTGGATATAGTAGGGTGATGAGCCTCTAGATCTGAACCAGGCTCCGGACTCAATAGTCGTGACATCTTCTTTCTTCTTCTTCCCAAGTACACCTCAAGTGCCGCTTTGGATGGCCTGGGTGGTTGCCTTGATCGCTGAATAAATCATGATTTTGTTGGACTTAAGTCCCTCCTCGACCATGCCTCCCATTTTTACAACCTCATTAAAAGACTTGCCAATTGCGGACACAAAATGACCAAAGTAAGTTGGCTCCAGAGCCTGCAAAAAGTAATCGACCATCTCGCTCTCTTTCATTGGGGGATCTACCCTTGCTGCTTGCTCCCTCCACCAGAAACCATATTCTCTATAGCTTTCACTGTGCTTCTTTTCCAGTTTGGTCAGGGATAGTCGGTCCGTAATGATCTCAAGATTATATTGAAAGTGACAAGTGAATGCTTGGGCCAAATCGTCCCATGTGTACCACCTGCTATGATCTTGTCTGGTGTACCATTCTAACACCGATCCACTCAAACTTTGGCTGAAATACGCCATCAGTAATTCATCTCTTCCGCCTGCTCCCCACATCTTGCTACAAAAACCTCTTAGATGAGCCACCGGATCACCGTGTCCATTGTACAAGTCGAATTTGGGCATTTTGAACCCCACCGGTAGTTGTACATTTGGGAACAAACACAAGTCTTTGTAAGCTACACTTACCTGACCTCCTAACCCTCTCATATCCCTGAAGGATTGTTCTATGCTTTTCATTTTTCTGAACATCTCTTCCTGTTCAGGATTTCTGGCCGGTTTTTCTGTTTTCCCCGGTAGGTCAGAATGCGGATCATATGGATAGGTTTCGGGCGCTGTGAAGGTAAGCTCTGGGGGATAATATTAGTTGTCCTGAGCTTGGAACACAGGTTCACTCGGGAATTTATGGAGTGCAGCTGGTGGAGATGCCACAAAGATAAGGGCGATTGGCGGAGGAGGGTATGGAATTGATTTTGGTGGTGGAGCTTGTGGCGTATGAGAAGTAGTGCCATGGTAGTGTTGATAAATGGGAAAACCTGGATCGGTGGCAGGATGATCCTGAGACTGAGCTAATGGTGGGGTAAAAGACGGGTTAGCAGGGTAAGTTGGCGGTGATTGCCCTTTGGACCAGGCCTGGTACATTTCGGCCATCTGTTGCTTAAGCTTGAGCATCTCCTCTTTCATTTTATAGACGTCCAACTCCTCTACCTCAACACTAGTGTCGACATCTGGGATAGACATGATTTCTGGTATTGGTCCCTTTGATTTGGTTTGGTAATGATAACGTGCCAGTATCCTCTAAATAAACTAACTACTTGAATTCTGGACAACAACAACATTGTTAGTTTTAGAGTTTAACACATATGCAATTACATGTTGGGATGCAATGCACCTAGGCAATTAACCATTTTCTATCATACATTTTGCTTCAGTTGCGTGTGTCATTCCGGCCTCTCATATTTGTGCCCCTTCTTTTAAGCTTCCTTTATTCTATCCTTCTTTATTTATTTTTCATTTTCTCCTTTTTAGTGGTGGTCGAATCCTATAGAGATTGCCTACGTATCATATCCCCGCATGAATCAGACCGTGCGTAGTTCTGTCTTATAAGTGCGAAAAGTAAAGAGACAATTTTTGGAAATTTCGATTTTTCATTAATAAACATTCTTTTACAAACCAGACGCTTTTGGAAAGGAAAATAGCAGACTCGAAACCAAACCAAGTACGAACTTAATAACTTCAGACAGAATCTGATGCGAAAGGAAAAATAGACTCTAACAGACAACAGACTCTAAGGAAAAAGAAAATGCAGACTCGAACTATGAACACATTAAAGTTTTAAATTTGGGTGCCCGCGGGGCGTCATTCGGCCTTGCCGCGGGCTTAGGTGTAAGGCCCCTTTCTAGCTGTTCCAATTCATACTTGATTTGCTTCACAAATATCATCACCGCTGAGAAGAAAGTAGTGCGGGTCATGTTTTCACACACCTGGCATTTCCTGGTAATAGCATGAGCAATAGTCAAAATCTTGTCCCTGGTTCGGTTTTTCTCTAGGAGTAGGCATTCTATCTGATCCCCTCTAGCCTTCAAAACCCGAGAATCAAGCAGATGTTGTTTCTGTAACTGTTGTATTTCATCTTCTATCAGGGCCATTAGATTATAGCAGTGTTTACTTTCGGTTTCAAAAGCCTTGGCTTGTTTAGCCGCCTTGCTCTCTAGGGTGGTCACCTTCCTTTTTAGACTGACAATGGTCTTTTCATAATCCTTCCTCGCCTTCTGTAAGTACTGTGTGCGCTCTTTTGTTCTTTTTGCCCATTGTGCCTGGAGTTGTGCTATGGTACCCTCAGCTTTCTTCAAATCATTCCGGCACTCACTGATTTCTTTTTTCAACCCTTTTATTAACCATTTATCTGATCGACTCCTTTGCTGGTTGTCAGCATTTATCCTCATCTGTCGGATTTGGGATTTCAACGCCTCATTTTCTTGGGCCAATTTGTTCTTTTCTCCCTGATCGGCGTCAACTTGTAGAGTATTTTCAAATTCCAGGTCTCTAATCTGTTGCTTCAACTTGCCTATTTCTGCCCTGTAACTCTCTTCTTTAGCCAACCAATCCCACTGTTCTTACGACGCCTGGACGACCTACGGAGATGGGGTCTTTTGGTCGGTCTCCCAAACTCGATTTCTCTCCTAAAATAAGCAAGGTATCCCGGCGAAACTTCACCTTTGGACCGATCACGTACACATGTATTTGTTGTTAAGTATTGATATTCACTCCAAATTTGTCAGACTGCTGCTTCATGAAATTGTCCGTTGGGCCCGATCTCGACTACTTGGCCACTAAGATCTTCATCTTTCGGAACTATTTAGCATCTCCCCAACTGCCTCAAAACTCGATAAGGGGCATAGGGATGGATACTCCTGTCACACCTCCTTTTTGCGCGCCCCGCCCCGAAGGGTAAAATGCGCGAGGGAGTTTTTCCAATTTAAGTGACAATATTCGAAATGGGATTATTTATTCAATTCAGAGTCGCCACTTGGGAAAGGTTTGGTTTTTGGTGTCCCAAGTCACCGGTTTATCTTGAATCCCAAATCGAGGAAATTTTCGACTTTTCCAAATGAAGTTTGCGAACCAGAAATTCTAAGTAAGGAATTCTGTTGACCCGAGGGAAGGTGTTAGGCACCCTCGAATCCCGTGGTTCTAGCACGGTCGCTTAAATTGTTATAATGGCTAAATATCTGATTTAAATACATGTTATGACTTACGTGCTTTTATTAAGTTTAAACCGCTTTTATTATTATCATTTATTTTTATAGAATTGCAACGTCGTGAAAATGCATCTCGAACCACGTCACAATCAATGCACCCGTAGTTGTTAACACATTTCGACTCCGTTGAGATTTGAATTTGGGTCACATAAATGCGCACCCGAATTTAAGAATGTAATTTAATTAAGTCGCGCCTAAAGAGTCTAACGCGTTATTATCTTTGGGGGAAGGCAGTGAAATTCACTAAACAGTCCATCCCGAATTCTAAGTATTTATTATGGTTAATTATCGAGGGCCCCGCAATTTGCATTTTTTATTTGGCGAGGCTCGTCTCGTTATTTTTAAAAGGATAATCTTACCATGACTACATTTTTTTCTTTTGTTTTCTAAAAATAAATGAGAAAAGATCCTAAATCGTTACAAGCTTAAAAGATGTGTACCATATTAAATGCTAGATCGAGGAGCGCATTATTTGAAAGGAACATTACTAGAAATTATGAACCAAATCGAAGACTATGAAACAATATATCAAACATGATTAATCATCCTATAGCTAAATTAACTCCCCATGATTATGTGAACAAACGAATACTCGTCCGCGACTATTAGTGCTGGGATTATCCTTAATTATTAATGCTCATTTGGGAATTTATTTGATCTAAACGCCAAAACCTCTTACTCTAAATCATGCCTATTAAATTGATTTTCCTCAAAATTGTCGCATTATTTCGAAGCAATGAATCTATATCGAAACCCATATCGAACCTATATCGAAACAAGGAATCTAACAAGAGAGTTGGCGTACATGGCCACCCTGTTAACGTAACACCACATGAGAATTAGCTTGGGGTACATTTATCTTGAAATCAAATGGGACCAAATATAACATATTTGACAGTTCAGAGGTCTAGACAAAAATACATACAGATGCTTGCCATGATTCTACGTTATACTGTCATAACTAAATCGAAACCTAATGGTTATACACATTGAAAATACGTCTGATCTAACAAACAATACTATCTAATAGTTCATGTAAATTAGGATATGTGTTAATTCATACAGAGCAACTGCAGTTGGAACTATTAAACAAATGCAGGCCAACTACCATTCAACCTATTTTGGAACACAAGTATTGTGAAGTAAACAAACATTTATTTCTTTATTTCTGCTTCAAACTTCAAACTTTCAACAAACATGGTTTCGAAAGTGTGTACCTGGAAGTGCTTACAGAAGAAGAAGAGAAGTCAGTAGAGTAACAATGGCAATAGAAACAGCAGCAGTAACAACTGGTAACAGCAGAAAAGGCTTGAATGCAAGAATGCAACTATAGCCGATAGAAAAGGTAGCCAAATGATAGCAGAACACAATGGAGTAGAATCAGAACTCCAGGCAAACCAAAACCAATAATAAACCAATTAAAACACTCAACCAATAAACTCAATTGGAACTTCAAAGAATCAGAATTGATTGAAAAGGCTGAAAACAAATGAAGCCCAAACAACAATAGGAAGAAACAGTTTCTGATTTTTCTGTGTGTTTTTCTCTCTTGTGTATGTGTCTGTATATGTGCTCTCTCCAAAATACGTCTCTCTTTTATAGCCTAACATCAGCTATTCACAGCATGTTAAAACATATCAGAACCCCCTACCTTTCTTGCTGTTTTTCCACTCAAAATTTTAAAATATGAAACCCCTCCCATGAGATTCCTGACAGCCCTTTTAATTAGCTTATTAAACTAAAAGCAGACATGGGTAGCAAGAATATAATCTGATAGCATATGCTGTCAAACTATTTTAATCTTAACAAGGGCCTTTATGCACATGTTGTGCACAAGTGCACATGCCACCAATTCAGACTGCAGTTACAGACCAAACCCTTAAATTTCTGATTCAAATCAACAACTATAAGTAGCTAACTCGATTCTCAATTTGATTCAGACAATGCTTATCAGAAACAGATCAAATTGTTAACATTCCAACAACTGAAACTATTCGACGACACGTATCGAATCGACTATACTAATTGTAACACATACAGTCGAAGGTAATGATCAGAAATCTAACAGTATCAACAAGGGGTTCAGATTGCACTGTTAATACAAAAATGAACCTGGGAACTAATTAATCGACTCATTTCAAATTCGGTTGATTGTGCAGTTTACACAATACACACATCATCAGTGAATGAAAGAAGACTTGGCCATATACAGAGGTCCGGGCAAAATGGACAACAATAGTTGATAAACATTCAAAACATAAATTAAACAAAACATTTGGTCACCTAAATAGACATTCAAATACAACAGACAAAACGAACTGATAAAGAAAATAAAAATTACCTTAAAACTTTGAAAAATCAGAAAACCTTAGCTTGGATTTGAATAGATCTTTCTTGGGGTTGAACGGACTTTAATCGAAGTGTTCTCAACTGAGAACACTTCGATTAAGGTCCATTAGACCCTAATCACTCGGCTCAAACGGACACAGACCGGGCATGAGGATTCCTAGGGTTCTTAGAGGGCAGATTTGGGTTTTGGGTTTCCTTGGTCAGATTCGGACCAAACCAAGCATGGTTTGGTCACGAGGGAGGTCCGGGGACTGTCTGGTATGAATCTAGGGCAGATCGGTGTAGATCGCGTGCTGCTCGAATCTTCAAATGAAGATTCGAGAACCTAGGGTTTGATTCGAGGGAAAAGGATAACAGATCTATGCTCAGGGTAATGAGGCGATCCTATGGTGTCAAGGTGGGGGTCACCGGCGTCCATGCCGCCAGGATTAATGGTGAAGGGAAAAGGGGCGGCTAGGGTTTCGTGGGGAAAGGGGGTGAGGACGAAGGCAGGGGGTCTTGGATAGGGGGCAGGGTATGATATGGGGCCTTTTATACGGGATGGATGGTTGTGTCTTGGCCGTTAGATCACTCAAGATCAACGGCCTGGATTCAAAGATTCATCCAAATGGTGTCGTTTGGCTTAGTAAAGGGTTGGGTTGGTTCGGGTAAAGGGTCAGGTAATGGGGTTACGGGTGAGAGATCTGGACCGTTGGATCAATCTGGTTTGATGGTCGAGATGGATTGGCATTGAAACGACGTAGTTTTGGTGTCAAACTACGTCATTTTGGTGGCCTGCAGATGGGCTGTTTGGACTGGCTACTTTTGGGCCTCAGATTTAAAAATAAAAATGGGCCCAATCCGATTTTAGACCAATTTGTACCCCTCTTTTTTCTTTTATTTTTTAATTCTTAAACACAAACCTAATTAAATAAAATTAAACATCATTAATTAACAACTTAATGTAATTATTACACATATTAAAATATTTAAAGTGGGTAAAATCACACCAAAGCAACAAATAGGACAAAAGATGCATATTTTGTGATTTTTCTTTTTTAATAATCGGATTATGGTCCAACTATATACGACACATTTTTGTATTTTGTTTGATAAAAATAAAAACGAACAAAATCACAAATAACTAACAAAAATGCCACGTAAAATCCAAAACTTGTACAGCAAAACCATTTGCCATTATTTCTTTTGGAGTGATTGTCGCGCAAACAAAAATCACGTGCTCACAGTTGCCCCTCTTTGTTCGGAAACATGAAGAGTTTTCGTGCAAAGATAAAGTGAGTGGATATGAGCGATTTTTGCCTATTGAACTACTTCGTGTGAAGCATGTTTTGAAAGATTTGACCGAATCCTTGCTTCGAAGATTTCCTACATATCCTGGGCTAAACAGGAATCAGGTCAATGTAGTTCGGGAAATTTTGGCAGCTGGGACTACCATGGGATTGCAATGCTTGCTGTTACTGCTGTTGCTGTTGTCACCGTTGCTTTACTGACCGCCTTATTACAACCAAAGAAAAATTGAAACTGAACTAAATACTTATATGCATGTCAACTGCTAGTTACAAGATTCCTATCTATGATTCTTTTGCGACTTGATCTTGGGTCTTAGCTGATTTTGCTTGGAGACTTCGATCCAAATCTTGATGCTTGCGAGTTGTAGGTGCTTGTTTAATCTCTGGGATACTGAGTGAGACATGATTAGCAGAGTTCGGGACCTTGATCAAGTCTTGGAGTGATCCGCCTTCCATTTTCTCCGGTATCTCGGGACATCTTCTTTTTGTCTTTTTCTTCTTTGATTCTGAGTTGAGACTCATCTCGTGGGTCGTTTCGATCCGTGTGGCTCGAGGTCAGACCTGCGAGGAAAAACAAACGAACGAAATTTTCTTCCCCAGTTATACTAGGAAAATTTGGTGAGTTAGTTGCCAGGAAGTTTATAGAGTTGGTGAAAGGATTGAACTGCAACTCCGGAATTGGATCCCTAATATTTCCATAAGGTAAAAATGCTCAGTTCAGGGTTGGAGCCCTAATGCTGGCTGACAGACAAATGCTCAGTTAAGGGTTGGAGCCCTAATGCTGGCGGAATGGAAATAGTTCAGTTCAAGGTTTGAGCCCTAATGCTGACTAGCTGGGAAAAGTTCAGTTTAGGGTTTAAAACCCTAATGCTGACTGAAGGAAAAGAGTTCAGTTAAGGATTTAAAACCCTAATGCTGACTAAAGGAAAAGAGTTTAGTTTAGGGTTTAAAACCCTAATGCTGACTGAAGGAGAAGTTCAGTTTAGGGTTTAAAACCCTAATGCTGACTGACGGAAAAGAGTTCAGTTTAGGGTTTAAAACCCTAATGCTGACTAAAGGAAAAGTTCAGTTTAGGGTTTAAAAACCTAATGGTGACTGAATGGAAAAGTTCAGTTTAGGGTTTAAAACCCTAATGCTGACTGAATGGAAAAAGTTCAGTTTAGGGTTTAAAACCCTAATGCTGACTACATGGAAAAAGTTCAGTTTAGGGTTTAAAACCCTAATGCTGACTAAATGGAAAAGTTCAGTTTAGGGTTTAAAACCCTAATGCTGACTGAATGGAAAAAGTTCAGTTTAGGGTTTAAAACTCTAATGCTGACTACATGGAAAAAGTTCAGTTTAGGGTTTAAAACCCTAATGCTGACTAAAGGAAAAGTTCAGTTTAGGGTTTAAAACCCTAATGCTGACTAAATGGAAAAGTTCAGTTTAGGGTTTAAAACCCTAATGCTGACTGAATGGAAAAAGTTCAGTTTAGGGTTTAAAACCCTAATGCTGACTAAAGGAAAAGTTCAGTTTAGGGTTTAAAACCCTAATGCTGACTGAATGGAAAAGTTCAGTTTAGGGTTTAAAACCCTAATGCTGACTAAAGGAAAAGTTCAGTTTAGGGTTTAAAACCCTAATGCTGACTAAAGGAAAGAGTTCAGTTTAGGGTTTTAAAACCCTAATGCTGACTGAATGGAAAAGTTCAGTTTAGGGTTTAAAACCCTAATGCTGACTAAATGGAAAAGTTCAGTTTAGGGTTTAAAACCCTAATGCTGACTGAATGGAAAAAGTTCAGTTTAGGGTTTAAAACCCTAATGCTGACTAAATGGAAAAGTTCAGTTTAGGGTTTAAAACCCTAATGCTGACTAAAGGAAAAGTTCAGTTTAGGGTTTAAAACCCTAATGCTGACTAAAGGAAAAGTTCAGTTTAGGGTTTAAAACCCTAATGCTGACTGAATGGAAAAAGTTCAGTTTAGGGTTTAAAACCCTAATGCTGACTACATGGAAAAAGTTCAGTTTAGGGTTTAAAACCCTAATGCTGACTAAAGGAAAAGTTTTCAGTTTAGGGTTTAAAACCCTAATGCTGACTAAAGGAAAAGAGTTCAGTTTAGGGTTTAAAACCCTAATGCTGACTAAAGGAAAGTGTTCAGTTTAGAGTTTAAAACCCTAATGCTGACTAAAGGAAAAGTTCAGTTTAGGGTTTAAAACCATAATGCTGACTGGCTGGGGACAAAGTTCGAGGATACTAACTGACCTCTTTTTTTGAATTTTCTTGTTTTAGTAGAAGATAAAGGGGAATCTCGTGGAAACTTACCTTTCGAGTGGATTCCTTATTGCTAAACTGTTTCTTGTACCCACGTACCTTCTTCTTTGGGTGACACCTGCTTCTTGCACGGTTGTCTTGGATTACACCTGTTTCAACTTTTCAAACATAGAACAATTTTTAGTTCGGAAATGGCGGTTTGTTCGGTGACCTTGATTGTTCCAGTTGCTTTGTTGCGTCCTTATTTCTGTTGCGAAGTCCTGCCATTGATTGGATTCAAATGGCGAAACCCTTTTAGACTGCTCAGGCTTGTATTTCCAGATTCTGTGATGATTTGCCTCGTAAGGCTCTTTTTTTTTTGTGTCCCGTTTTGCTTGGGGATTCTCAAGGGGGATTTTATTGGGGGTACTCTGTGGGGATTTGTACAAGGCGGACTTGTCGGGGATTTGTTGCAAAGCGGACTTGCCAGGATTTGTTGGGAAAGCTCGCTGGGGAATTTTTACAAAGGGAGGCTCTGTGGGGATTTGTACAAAGGGAAGTTCTGTAGGGGATTTGTACAAGGCGGACTTGCTGGGGAATTTTTTTTTTTTTTAAATGCAGTCAAACATCATGATCCATTGGGTTTGGACAAACGTACCAACGAAACGGGGCATTTCCTTTGCGAAACGGAATTCCGTGAAACCAAACCTGCCACCTGTCCTTTCCGGTATATCTGGAGACTTAGGGTTAAAAATGAAAGGGATTTGAAGAAAAACAAAGAAAGGAGAAAGAAAACTTCAGAAAAGAAGTGTCCCTTTCGGGACGAAAAAGACTTATCTGAGGAAAACAATGCTGACTTTAAATGGACATGACATGCTCTTTGGACTGGACGCCTGACCTTCAATGAACTTGCATTTCCCCCTGAACCAAAATGGATCTGCGTTTTCAAAACTGTGGGACATGCCAAAATCTCTTGAGGTGGAGTCATCCTTTCGGCCAACAGCGCCCTTTGCGGGTTTTCGCTAGTCGACTTCTCTCATTTCTCTTCCTGTCGTCGCTTGATAGCATTCTTTGCGAGTTTTTACTAAACAAGCTCTCTCATTTTGGTTTCTCTACTCCCGTCGCCTCGCGGTGCCCGTAGGTTTTCACCGTCGAGACTCTCTCATTTTATTTCTCTTAATTTAGAGTGTGCCGGTCTCCATTCGTGACGCTTCTTGGCTTCCCGCTATCTTTGGTAATTGATCTGAAGGGTTGTGCTTGGTAAAGAGAGGTAGATGATACTAACTTCTAAACCGCTTGACGTGCCCCGATTTCAATTTCAGGGTAAATAGGATTTTATTGTTGGTGTGACTGAACCTCAGGGAGAGGCTTCCTACGTATCCTTTCGGAATCAAGTCAAACGTAGTTCAGGCCTCGATCAATGTTTTGTTTTGTTTGTTTTTTTCTCTTTTTTTTTATTTTTTTTTTTTTTAACCGGCTCAAAGGCTTGTAGAGAGAGTTGATAGTGGGAATAAAACCTTCAGCATTTCAAATGTGTCGGGACCGCTGGGGCGTCACTCAGACATAGTATCTTTTGACTGCGTCCGCATTCACTGCTGTTTCGGGATCATTTCCTTCAATGTCACCTAGGTACAATACTCCTCTCGGCAATATCTTCCTGATGATGTATGGGCCTTTCCAGTTTGGAGCAAATTTCCCTTTTGCTTCCTGGTGATGTGGCAGAATGCGCCTCAGTACCAGTTGACCTACTTCGAAATTCCTAGGTCTGACTTTCTTATTGTAAGCACTGGCCATTCTTCGTTGGTACAACTATCCGTGACAAACCGCGGCCATTCGTTTCTCATCAATCAAAGTCAACTGCTCCAATTGAGTCTTAACCCATTCGTTGTCCTCGATTTCTGCTTCAACAATGGTTCGAAGCAAAGGGATTTCTACTTCCGCTGGTATCACAGCCTCGGTCCCATAAACCAAAAGATAAGGAGTTGCTCCCACTGACGTGCGTACCGTAGTGCGATACACTAACAATGCAAATGGTAACTGCTCATGCCACTATCGGGAACTCTGGATCGTTTTCCTCAAAATCTTCTTGATGTTTTTGTTTGCCGCTTCTACAGCGTCATTGGCCTTTGGCCGATAAGGAGTAGAATTCCTATGCCTTATTTTGAATTGCTCGCATACATCTCCCATCAAGTGACTGTTCAAGTTTGCTGCGTTATCTGTAATGATAGTCGCAGGAATACCGAAACGACAGATAAGATTTGAGTGTACAAAATCCACTACAGCTTTTTTAGTGACCGACTTGAGAGTGACAGCCTCTACCCATTTTGTGAAGTAGTCGATGGCAACCAGTATAAATCTGTGTCCATTTGAAGCCTTTGGCTCGATTGGTCCAATGACGTCCATGCCTCATGCAACAAATGGCCAAGGTGCAGACATGGGATGCAATTCCGTGGGAGGTGCATGAATCAAATCACCGTGCACCTGACACTGGTGACATTTCCGAACAAAACTAAAGCAGTCCTTTTCCATGGTTATCCAGTAATAACCTGCTCGAAGGATTTTCTTTACCAAGACATACCCGTTCATGTGAGGTCCGCACACACCTGCGTGTACTTCGTGCATGATCTTTCTTGCCTCCTTGGCGTCGACACATCTTAGTAGGTTGAGGTCTGGGGTCCTCTTGTACAACAATTCACCGCTCAGAAAGAAACCACTTGCATGCCGCCTAATGGTTCTCTTTTGATCTCCAGTAGCATGCTCGGGGTATTCTTGTGTCTTCAAGAACCTCCTGATATCATGGTACCAAGGCTGCGTATCTGATCCTGCCTCGATTACGTTGCAGTAACCGTGTCTTTCCTTGATTTGGATTTCCAAAGGATCGACGTGGGCGTTGCCCGGGTAAGGTAACATTGAAGCCAAAGTAGCGAGTGCATCTGCTAGTTCATTGTGACACCGCGGGATATACCTGAACTCTATTGATTTAAAGCGCTTGCTGAGGTCCTCCACGTGCTGTCGGTAAGGGATAAGCTTGACATCCTGAGTTTCCCATTCACCTTGGGCTTGCCGGATAATCAGGTCAGAATCTCCCATAATCAGTAAGTCTTCGACATCCTGATCGATCGCCATATGCATGCCCATGATGCAGGCTTCATACTCAGCTGTATTATTTGTGCAAAAGAAACGTAGTCTAGCTGTGGCTGGATAATGCTGACCGGAGGGCGAGATCAAAATTTCCCCAACCCCTACACCTTTGGCGTTTATGGCTCCATCAAAGAACATCTTCCAAACATGAGCGTTCTCCGAGACCACTTATACAGTGTTTATTTCTTCATCCGAAAAGTAGGTACTCAATGGCTGGTATTCCTCATCGACTGGATTTTCGGCCAAATGATCTGCTAGCGCCTGGGCTTTCATTCGAGTGACATAGACTATGTCGAATTCAGTAAGCAAGATTTGCCACTTGGCCAATTTTCCAGTAGGCATTGGTTTCTAAAATATATACTTCAAAGGATCCAGCCTGCTTATGAGGAAAGTAGTGTGATCTTGAAGATAATGTCTCAGCTTTTGAGCAACCCAAGTCAGAGCGCAACATGTTCTTTCCAGCAGAGTGTACTTGGCCTCGTAGCCGGTGAATTTCTTGCTCAAGTAGTAGATTGCTTGTTCTTTCTTTCCGGTTATGTCATGTTGCCCGAGGACGCAACCGAAAGAGTTTTCCAAGACTGTCAGATACAAGAACAGCGGTCTCCCTGGCTCTGGCGGGACCAAAACTGGAGGGTTCGAAAGATATTCTTTGACTTTGTCAAAAGCTTCCTGACATTCAGCCGTCCATTTGATCGCCGCATCTTTCCTCAACAGCTTAAATATGGGCTCACACGTGCTTGTCAGCTGGGCAATAAATCGACTGATATAGTTTAATCTGCCCAACAGACTCATCACGTCTTTCTTCGTTCTTGGGGGAGGTAGATCCCTGATAGATTTTATCTTTGTTGGATCTAATTCGATACCTCTCCTGCTCACTATAAAGCCCAAAAGCTTGCCCGATGGAACTCCGAAAGCACATTTGGCTGGGTTCAGCTTCAAGTCATACTTCCTCAGTCTCTCGAAGAACTTCCTCAAGTCTTGGATGTGATTATCCTGCGTCCTGGACTTGACTATCACGTCGTCCACGTACACCTCTATTTCCTGATGCATCATGTCATGAAAAATGGCAGTCATGGCCCTCATGTAAGTAGCCCCAGCATTCTTCAGACCAAATGGCATGACCCGATAACAGTAGGTGCCCCAAGGCGTGGTGAAGGCAGTTTTCTCAGCGTCTTCTTCATCCATCAATACCTGATGATATCCAGCGTAACAATCTACGAAAGACTGTATCTCGTGTTTGGCGCAATTATCAACAAGGATGTGGATGTTGGGCAGTGGGAAATTATCTTTGGGACTTGCTCAATTCAAATCTCGGTAATCTACACATACCCGAGTTTTCCCGTCTTTTTTCGGCACTGGAACCACATTTGCCAACCATGCTATATATTGGACCACCCGAATCACTCCCGTTTTCAGTTGTTTGGTGATCTCCTCTTTAAACTTGTCACTGGCCTCAGTTTTGAACTTTCGCTGCTTTTGTTGAACTGGAGGACAATCAGGGTGAATTGGCAATTTATGAACCACTAGATCAACACCTAATCCCGGCATGTCATCGTATGACCAAGCAAACACGTCTTTAAATTCAAAAAGAAGTTGAATTATCGCGTCTCGCGTTTTCTTGTCCGTGTGAATGCTTATTTTGGTCTCCCGGATTTCTTCAGGAGTTCCTAAATTAACCGGTTCGGTGTCATTCAGATTTGGCTTAGGTTTATTCTCAAACTGTTCCAACTCTCAGTTTATTTCCCTAAAAGCCTCTTCTTCATCATATTCTGGTTCTGGGTTCATTATTTCACAATTAAATAGCTCACTGTGATCTGGGCATAAAGTCCGCAAGCATGTCATATTTAAAGCCGCATTATTATAACTGAAAGAAAAGATAAAGGAAAAAATAACAAAATCAGAACAAAGGAAAAATGGGAAAACAACGATGATTTTTTTTATTTTTCTTCTTGAAATTTGGAAGACAATAATGTTTACAAACTCAGGAATTCAAAACAACAAGTAAAAGAAGAAAACATCCACGTTATATCCTGGAGATAACTTGTGATGCAGGAAAGGTGGCAGGACAGGTCTACCCAGACTTCCGCCTAGTCGGGAATGGCGTGGCCTCCCAGTTTCGGAGTTTGGCATTTTGCCCCATATATAGTATTTCGGCGGTGCTGGTGCCTTCTCCTGGTTGAACCATATGAGCCTCGTAGAGCATTTCTCTCATTGCCCCACATATCTCCTCGATTTCCTCAGCCGTGAAAACCTCGTCGTCTTCTTCTTCAGTGTATCTTGGTCCGACGAAGGTTTCATATAAATCTGGCAGTGGCCTAGGCAATTTCCAACCCTTATTCTTCTTTTTCTTCGCCCATTCTTCATCTTCTGGAGTGGGTTGAAAACCTATCCCAAAAAGTTTTTTGGCGGAAGGCAGGGTGATGGGTTCCGTTATTCCCTGCAATGTTCGTCCGAGCCCTTTTCCTGGCCTGAATCTGTGCCGGATC
This sequence comes from Nicotiana sylvestris, assembly GCF_000393655.2. Classification (NCBI taxonomy): domain Eukaryota; kingdom Viridiplantae; phylum Streptophyta; class Magnoliopsida; order Solanales; family Solanaceae; genus Nicotiana; species Nicotiana sylvestris. The sequence goes on along the minus strand of NC_091057.1, from coordinate 124,609,378 downwards.
ATCTCTTTAGCCACCATAACCGAGGCATTAGACAAGAAAGGTTGGGGGAAAGGTTTTTCCTCTTCATGCTGCTCTGCTAACACAATCTCGAAAGCTTGATAGACCGTGTGTTCACTCCCTTCTCTTGGTTCAAGATATGGGACGGATGGGTCCCGATAAATAGCATGCTCGTCTTCTCCATGGACCACAATCTCTCGGTCTTCGTACTCAAACTTCACCATCTGATGAAGAGTGGAAGGCACAGCTCCTGCCACATGAATCCAAGGTCTACCAAGGAGGAAATTGTAGGACGTATCCATGTCAAGCACTTGGAAAGTTACCTCAAACTCTACTGGCCCTATGGTCAAAGCCAAGTCTATTTCTCCAAGGGTGTCTCTTTTGATGCCGTCAAAAGCCCTCACGCAGACATTTTTGGGGCGGATTCTTCCGGTCCCAATTTCCATTCTCTGTAGCGTGGAGAGCGGACAAATGTCAACACCTGAACCCCCATCCAACATTACTCGTTTGACGTAGTAGTCTTCGCATTTAACTGTTAGATGCAGGGCTTTGTTGTGTGCCGCTCCCTCTGGGGGTAGATCGTTCTTGCTGAAAGAGACTTGGTTGATGGCAAAGAACCTCTCCGTCATCCGTTCCAATTGTTCAACTGAGGTTTCTACTGGTACGTATGCTTCATTCAAGGTCTTGAGTAAGATCTTTTGATGCTCGGTTGACTTCATTAGCAGAGATAGCATGGACACTTGCTCAGGGCACTTGCGCAGTTTATCTACTACTTCGTAGTCTGGCATTTTCATTTGTTGGAAGAAAAATTCCGCTTCTTCAACGCTTACAGGCTTCTTTGGTGGGAAGCGTCTCCGTGTGGCGTTGTTCAGCTCTCGGGTGTTTGAATACCTTCCAATGAAAGTATTTTTCGGAAGTTCTTCCGTGACTTCTTTACCTTTGTACGTTACCAACGTCTTCTGGTAGTTCCACGGTATTGTGGATGGGTTTGTCATCGGCTTTTGTGGCACACGCCCGATAACCACTGGCTCATTCAGCCGAGGTGGTTAAATCGTCCCCCGGACCACATAGGCCCCCTTTGGTACGTACATAGGCTTTGCCCTTTTGACTTCAAAGCTCTGCGTCTTTTCTGCTCGTCCTCGTGGGATGTAAAGAACTCTATTCTTCACAGGCGCCGCCTTCTTCTCTACCTTCTTTTCGGATTCGCACTTTACAGTACCGGCCTTTTCCCCTTTTTCTGATTCCTGGGCTGTTTCAGGCTTTTTCCCCGCGTCAACAATGGCGATTATAGCTTTCAAAGCAGGGTCAAATTCTTTGTCTTCGCAAATCATTCCGATCAGCGGCCCATTATTGTGAGCAGGTAATGGATTGTTAGTCACATTTGGGACCTCCTCGTCCCTTAGCACTATTTTCCCTTGCTCTATTAAATTCTCGACCACTCTTCTCAATGACCAACAGTCATTTGTATCGTGCCCCTCGGCCCCTGAATGATAGGCGCATTTGACACCGACTTTGTAAGAAGGTGATGCCGGGTTGTGCCTTGTCTAAGGGACTGGCTGCAGGAAACCCAACTAAACTAGCTTCGGGAACAAAGTAGAGTATGGCCCACCGATAGGCGTGAAAGTCCTCCTCCTAGGTGGCTCTTGAGGATGGAAGTTATTTTGCGGAGGTTATGGGTTATAGTGGTTGCGGTAAGGAGACTGATTTCTGGGAGGTGGAGCTTGGCCTCAGTTGGCTTGGTGCGGCGGATGGACATAAGGCTGGGCGTTCATGACCATGTAGGGCTGAGGAGGATATGCCGCATTTGAGTGGGGGTAGTAGTGTTGTGAGGTTCTTTCAGGAAAACGGGGCCTGGGATTACGATATTCCCTTGCTTCTGAGGCTGCCATGGCTGTTTCTTCCTTTTTCTTACCTCTTGCCATTCCTCCGGACCCGCTTTGGACGGCTTGGGAGGTTGCCCTTATGGCTGCTTGACTCAAAATCCTACCTGTTTTCAGACCATTCTCCACCATCTCTCCAATCTTAATTGCTTCTGCAAACGGCTTTCCCATGGCTGACATCATGTTTTGGAAATAGTCAGACTCTTGAGCCTGGAGAAAAGTAGTGACCATTTCCACCTCATCCATGGGAGGCTTCACCCTCGACGCCTGCTCGCGCCACTTAATAGCATACTCTCTGAAGCTTTCTGAAGGTTTCTTTTTCAAGTTCGACAGAGAATTTCGGTCTGGTGCGTTGTCGATGTTATATTGGAATTATCTCACAAAATCTCTAGCGAGATCGTCCTAGACATTCCATCTGGACATGTCCTGGTCCATGTACCATTCCGAGGCTATTCCTACCAGACTTTCCCCGAAATATTCCATTAGCAATTCCTCTTTTCCGCCGGCTCCCCTTAATTGGTTGTAGTATTTCTTTAGGTGAGCAATGGGGTCACCGTGCCCGTCGTACTTCTCAAACTTTGGGGTCTTGAAACCCAATGGTAGGTGTACGTGACGGAACATGCATAGGTCGGCGTAAGAGACGCTTTTCTGTCCGCTCAAACCTTGCATATTCTTCAAACTCTGTTCAAGGCTTCTCATTCTTTTGGCCATCTCATTTTGTTCCGCAATTCTGGGGTTCTGATCCTGCCCAGGTGCAAGCTCGCACTGAGGCTGTGGAGGATTAGTGCTGGTAGCGAACCTAGTTGGTTCCATCGAGAAAGATGGGGCTTGGAATATAAACGAGGACGAGTCAAAAGTCGGCTTGTATGCAGCAGGTTGTGCCGTGATCGGGCAAGGTGGTGCAGTAAAGATATTGGTGTTTACATCCATCGTTGACACTCGAGGATGAGACTCAGAGGGCGATCCAGCAGAGAAGGCAGAAATGGCTGGGTATCCGAATGGGGTAGCAGGATAACTTATGGGGACATTAGAAGTCCCGCTTGTCCTGGAGAATAACTCAGGGAATCCAGGGACGATGCTTGGTGGCTCTTTTCCATTATTCCAGTCATCAAGCATTTCCAGCATGCGAAGCCGCAAGATTCTATTTTCCTCCGCAGTTGCGGATTCGGGCATGAGGACGGCCGAGATAGAACTTTCCTCGGAAACAGGGATTGTTGGCAACGGAATCTCTGAAGACATTTCTACACTTCCTTTTGACCTTGTGAAGTAAGTGTGAGCACTGCCTCCTGTCTTAACAATAGGTAATTGAACACTCCCTTTCGATCTCGTGAAATACGGGTGCGAGGCCAGACTTTCACCAAACCAACCACCTTTTCCAAAAACTTGGAAGGAACTCAATGACAAACGAACGGTTAATTCGAATCAAATAACAGATAAGCAATCTCACGTTGGGGCATGATGCACCTATACAGTTAAATGGATTCCTACATGTTTGCGACGAAAGCATGTGTCATTCCGACATTCTTTTAGGCTTTTTATTATTTTCCCCCTTTTTTTCAATTTTTCTCTTTGGTTAAACCGCGACCGGATCCGATGAGGATTGCCTACGTATCACGATGCCACGTGAATCAGATCATTACGTAGTTCAAAAACACAAATAAGCGTAAAAGAAGCAACCTTTTTATTGTTGAAACGGTCTATTACAAACTACATTTTGCAAAAGAAAGAGCAAACTTTGAAAATAAACATAGACTCAAATAGACTAAAACAAACTGATGGGAAAAACAGGCAGAAGATGCTTGACTTATGAGTACATTATGGTTTTGAACATTGGTGCCCGCGGGGCATCATTCGGCCTCGCCGCGGTCCTAGGTGTGAGATCCCTCTCAAGCTGCTCCAGCTCATGCATGGTCTGCTTGACATAACTCATCACTGCCGAGAGGACGGTAACGCTGGTCATGTTCTCACATCGTAGACATCGTCTGGTGATGGCATGGTGTTACACCCCAAGTTTTCATACGTGAGAGTACATCGTAAGTCATTGATGTAAGCTCGGAAATGAGATTCTATTTGGAAGCAAATAAAGTAAGTTAATAATGTTACCTTGGAGGTTACAAATATTTAAGATCATGAATAACGATTACCAAGAGGGTTGGAAATCTTAGAAGCTAAACCAATTGAAGAAAATAAGTTTCGTCGAAAGTCGACAAGTTTCGAATGTTATAACATGTACTTTGGGGTGAGACTAGGGTTATTAACATGATAAGGAGGTTATTCTATGAGTTATTTTAGTCGTATGATATTCATTTTCTACATTTTGAAGGCAAGCAAGTTGTGGAACAAGAGTTGGCAAAGGTCATCACAAGTTACATTCATAAATTTGCTGAAATTTAGGTCAAATGTATCTGAGAATTTCTCCAAATATACTTGGAATAATGGGGTGTTCTACCTACCAAATTGAAGGTCTACGAGTCTAGTTTCTAACGCATTAAACCGTTTGTCAATACGACATCGGAGTAGAGAGATATTCGCATTTTCGCGAGACCGCGCAAGCAGCTCCCAATGGGACCCACTTAGGCGGTGGTTGACCTACTTCAATTTATAAACGATTTGGACGCCTATTTTTGCTCATTTTTCAACTAAAGTTCGTCTCCAAACTTCTCCTAACCCTCCTAAACATATATCACAAGGGTTTGAAGTGATTCCAAAGTGATTACACCATATTTCAACATCAAAACTTAGTTCTAGTGAAGAACAACACCTCTTTGAGGTTGTGTTGTCATTGAGGATTGTTGTGGGCTGTATTTGGATGAAATTCCAAGTTGTTGCTGCTGTATAAGGTGAGTATAACAACCTACTAATTGTGCTTAAGCTTGCTTGTATGTTGGTTAAGTTGTTAGGATGATAAACTATAAGATAATACTTGGACTAGCTTAAGTCACTTCTATGGTGTTGTATTGCTATTAAGGGTTGTTGTAAAATGAATATAACTTGGATTTTGACTTGAAGTTACTGTAGGAGGTATGTATATTGTGTTCTTGCTTGTGCCTAAGGTTATCTTGATATTGATTAAGTTAAATGGATGGGCTAGACCTGAACTAGTGAATAAAGTTGCTAGTTGGGGATAGTTGAAGTTGTGGATTATTTTCGTTGTTATAAATATATGGTATAAGGCTGGAATCATTGATTAATGACTTCATTATCAAGTTAATGATACTTTTATGTTGAAGTAAGAAGTCTATAAGGATTGATAAGGGGTATACGGATTCCAATCGGAGTTTGCCGCTCGTCGTAATGTAGTTGTGACTTGTTGTGGTTATATGGTGTCTTGATATTGATAATTATGTATTGATGGATTGCTCTGGTCATTGTTGTTGGTATATGGTATTGGAGGAGGCCCTTGTTACAATGGAGATGCTGCCCAAATTTACGTAAACGAGCTACTAGCTTAAGTTATAGACTTAGCCTTTGCTCAGCACTGATTTTGAATCTCCTTATACTATGATAGATTGAGTTGACTTGTTTGAAGAGTTGCTTGGAAGGGATTAAGGACTCAACGGGTTTAAGGTATGTTAAGGCACTTTCTTCTTTCTTTTGGCATGGTCTAAAATGAAATGAACATAAACGATACGCTATTTCATAATGACTCTACTCCTAGCAACTAAGGTTGTCCATGTTGTTCTTTCCTTATAAAATTATTCTAAACAAGTGTGTATGATACTTAAATCCTACTAAGGTTCATATTGATGGTAGGGATGTCCATAATGTTCTTAAGTCACTCCAAAAGGTTTAGAAGATGATTCCATGAGTCTAGCATGCATTATATATAGTATCTATTTTACTCTACCGAGCCGCGCTATAGTCGGCCGGGTACGGCACCTATTGTGCAACCACTGATCAGTTGGGTTTACCGAGCTCCACGTGGCCGGGTACGATTCTACCGAACCTTATGATGGTCGGGTACGCTTTTACCGAGTCCTCTTTGAGGCCGGGTACGATATGATGATGATGCCCACAGAGGCGAATGTTTTAAAAAGTTTATGTATATATATGTATTATGCATTTCATATCAGTAACCCCCAGAGGCACTCTGATGTTACAGGTTGTATCTCCTTTATCTCTCTCTTTACATTACTGTTCTTGTTTATGCTTTCCTGCCTAACATACTCGGTACTTTATTCGTACTGACGTCCCTTTTGCCTGGGGACGCTGCATTTCATGCCCGCAGGTCCCGATTGATAGGTTGACAGTCCTCCTAGTAGGCTATCAGCTCAGCGAAGGTGTTGGTGCACTCCACTTGCTCCGGAGTTGCCTATTTGGTCAGTATGCTTTGGATATGTATTGATTGATATGGCGGGGCCCTGTCCCGACCTTTATGATTTTATGTACTCTTAGAGGCTTGTAGACATATGTCAGGTGTATGGATAATTGTATGGCCTTGTCGGCCTATGTTTCGAGTTTACTAATGGTCATGTCGGCCTTATAGGCCCGTATGTCACATATATTAGTTTGTATATCATGTTGGGTCTTCATATGTTGACTATTCCCTTATGTTTTATTCTTGTTATCTCAGGACGAGTTTTCTAGCTCATTTACTCATGATAACATGATAAGAAAGATATGTTACGTTGGTACTCGGTTGAGTAAGGCACCGGGTGCCCGTCGCGGCCCTTCGGTTTGGGTCGTGACAGAAGTGGTATCAGAGCAGTTCTGTCCTAGGGAGTCTACAAGCCGTGTCTAGTAGAGTCTTGTTTATGGGTGTGTTGTGCACCACACTTATAAGCAGGAGGCTACAGGGCATTTAGGTCTGTCACTCTTTCTTCTTACTCTAGATCGTGCAGTAGAGCTCAGTTGTAAGAATTCAAACTCCTAAATTCGACTTTAGTCATAATACAACGATACCTACTTCCACAAAGATAGTTGGTAAGAGATTACATGTGGATGTGAAAGAGTTGAGTCAGAGGAACTCGATTTCACATCATACTTATGATGAGTAAATATGAGGTCTTCAACAGATCGTGTGTGTACTAAGATGTGTATGCTTCTTAATAAGGAGCCTTAAGGCAAGGATATCTATTCACGAATATGGTGAAAATCTATGAGGGATTCAGAAGCTAGATACAAGTTTCAACAAGTAAAAGAAGTAAGGTGAAGAGGGGTACAAGGCACCCAGATAATGAAGATTATCAATATTTTCAAATCAGGCAGAGAAATATAAGCATTTTGGTACCTTCATCAATGACAGAGGTAAGTACAATTGGCCACACCCATCTCAGTTATGTTCTATGGGAGCTAACAGATATTATTTAAGAGAAAGATGGGATATCAGGATCCAGTTGGAGTTAGAGTAACCCAAAAATTGTGGATAGGTTGTTATTATTAACCAATGTTTCCGAAAGATGGTACAAATGTGGTAAAAGATATCCTTCTAAGACACCCAGATGGTGAACTCTAGAGTAGTACAATCAGATACGAATACTGGAATATTCAAAAATTTCAGAATATAGGCAGTGGGATCCTAGAAGGGACAAATATTTACCTTAGTATGACTCTAGCCCCGAGTAAAAAAAAAGAATGTTAGGCATTCTAATGAGATGAAGCTAGGGGAGCTTATAGGGAAAGAACTTTTTGTTGAAGTTTTCAGAATAAAGTGATAGACAAAAAGAATATTATCCGGAGAATAAGAAGAAAATAAATGAAGCATCATGAGTAAGATGTGATATAGGGGTGATAACAGTAAATCAAAATATGACACGATGACAGAGTCTATAGTCAAAGTGAAGGAAAATACAAGAGGTGACAAGCCTTAAGGCAATAAAAGAGTATAAGCCATAAAATCATATTTTTATTTCGAGAAATGAGTTGGTGACTTCAACGTGATTACCAGGAGGAAAGGTTAGACCCCAGAGTAATAAAAATCAGTATGGGCTGGTGAACAAGATAAAACCGAACATGAATTAAGGCCCGGAGGATTTGATAATGGTCGACATCGTGATGATTTCAAAGATCGTGCTCCAAACAATAATAGAATAGACAACAGACGAATAACCTTTAAAGGTTATTTAGGAAGTCGCTTACCTAAAGCAAGCACTCTGAGCAGAGTTAATCTTAAGGGACTAAATGTGCCAGTTACCGTAGGTGTCACCTTCGTGCGTAAGAAATTTAGTTATCCCTGGTACAGAAGGTTACCATAAGGTGATTAAGGTTCATTGATAATGTGAAAAGACGCCGAATATGAAAAGGTAAAACAAGTATAGGTAGATCGTCGTAGTACTAAATCTTAGTACTCCCCTGAAGGGGGGAATATGGTGTGATATGGTATTAAGTCGGAGTTAAGCGGTTCAGTTAACTATGGAATGGTAAAGGAAGAATGTGGTAAAAAGGAGAAAGGGATGATGTTGCATTTATTCAGTTCCTGCAGATATGTTGCGAATCCAGAACATTATACAAGCACGACACCGGGGAGAGGCAGTAAAAGTTTCCGGCCAGGATGTTATTGATAAATAAGTATGAATGGACATTTGATACATCTGGAGCTAGTGGTGAGAGATAAGTTAAGACAAAGGATATATCCCAAGAGGGATTATGCAGAATAAATATATATATATATATATATGAGAATGGACCAACGAGTAATTAGTAGTTGATTTAGGAAGAGCCCAGTTATGGCTAGACAAGAGGTCACGGATAAATCAATAGATCATGCAAGATAAATGTAGTGAACTGCAGCATAATGAATTTAGTCTCGCAGATACAAGATCGCAATCATTTGAAAAAAATTCAGATAGGAGTTGAGGCAATTAAAGGTACCACTTTTAAAGGTTTATGAAAATAAGAGAGAGTGTCACTAAGGAGACAATAAAAATTTGAGCTTAGAAGTAACCCTACGAGCACAAAGGCATAAATTTATGTAACTAAGGATTATTATAGGCAAGTAAGAATAACGAAAATTACCTTCGGGTGTACGATATATCAAGCTCGCAACTTTACAAGAGCCAGAAGGTCTCCCTAAGTACTACAATGAAAGACTAGTTGAGGAAATAAGGAAGAAGGTTTCCACCTAAGCATAGTGAGCTAGAGAGTAAATGATCCTGTAACAACAGTCTCACTACAATATTGTATACACTCCATAAGAAAGTGGCACCTATCATGGCTAATGAATGGTAAAAAAAGAAGCTATCAAAGGTGATGTTTGAGATCATATAAGGTACAAGAAATTATAGTATTCGTGGGCAAAAAGGACAAGCCAAGTATTCATGCAACAAGTGATAGAACGACCATCAAAAGTAATTGCTTACATTTAAGGACAACTGAGAAGGCACAAAAGGAAATTTATGGTGCTATCAAGTTAAAGGAAGGTTGGGAGTAGTATAAATAGATCGGTGTAGGTCCTAAGGTAAAGTATTGTAGAGCAACAAGGTTTTAGGTAGATAGGAGTAAGGATATGAAAAGATGAGTGAGAAGGTGACGAGAATATGTATGTCCTCGGGATTAAACCCATCAAAACAAGGGAGCTGATGATTTCCATATGAATAAAAAACTCTATACAGCCTGAATGAACCCAGAGGAGTCTAAGACTAGGTGCATTTAGAAGAGATGGAATGTTGCCCTGGCGGTAGAATAAGGGTGTAATTGTGATAGATAAGAGGATGATTCTTAGGCCTTTGATTGAGTAATGATTTAACGAGAAAGGGATTTCATTAATTGCACGGGATTAGAATACCCCCATAAGATGAATCGCGTTGGGATGCAATGAAATATGGTTATTGAAGTATAGTATTATCCCTAGGTGGATCAGGAAAATCACTTCAGATGTTCCCCAATAAGATGTGAGCCCTAGTGACAGTGTATTACGTAAGAGGTTGCAAGTTATCAGTGATAGATTATAGATCAACATTAAGGTGAATAAACAATAGATGGGTACAAGTTCCAAAGTATGAGATGAGATTTGTTTGTTATTCTTAAGATGAATAAAAATGAGGAAGCACTAAAGGACTTAGATTTATACATATAGGATAAGCAGCGAGAGAGTAACCTGGAGTTGGGTAGCAAGTCTCGGTAATTATAAAACGAAGTAAGTTTTATGGTATAGTATAACCTGCCTAGATGTAGTAAATCCATAAGGATAGATATGCAAGGCTATGAAACAAGAGATAGCAATAGTCTTAAGTTCGATAAAGTACCAAGCGAAAGACATCAATACACCTATAGATGCCTAGAGGGACAGCTTTTCATAATTCTGTATATGTTCATACGGTGAGGCTTATAGATTGGCTAAAAGATGGAGGAAAAAGGGAAGACGAGTCGCTAGGCACTCATATAAGGACACAGTCGTACATACTGCATGATATAAGGTAGCAAATGTTACGATGTTGGAAAAATTCCGACCACATGTCATGGCGTGACAAAGAGGCCTAAAAGGGGGGAATGCCCAAGCGTTTGGATTTATTCACAAAACTGTTGCTTAGATGGCAAGATGAACATTAAAGTATTCGTAAGAGCCATAGTTTATGAAATTGATAAGTGCATCAGTCAACATTCGAGGACGAATGTTCCAAAGGGGGGAATGATGTTACACCCCAAGTTTTCATACGTGAGAGTACATCGTAAGTCATTGATGTAAGCTCGGAAATGAGATTCTATTTGGAAGCAAATAAAGTAAGTTAATAATGTTACCTTGGAGGTTACAAATATTTAAGATCATGAATAACGATTACCAAGAGGGTTGGAAATCTTAGAAGCTAAACCAATTGAAGAAAATAAGTTTCGTCGAAAGTCGACAAGTTTCGAATGTTATAACATGTACTTTGGGGTGAGACTAGGGTTATTAACATGATAAGGAGGTTATTCTATGAGTTATTTTAGTCGTATGATATTCATTTTCTACATTTTGAAGGCAAGCAAGTTGTGGAACAAGAGTTGGCAAAGGTCATCACAAGTTACATTCATAAATTTGCTGAAATTTAGGTCAATTGTATCTGAATATTTCTCCAAATATACTTGGAATAATGGGGTGTTCTACCTACCAAATTGAAGGTATACGAGCCTAGTTTCTAACTCATTAAACCGTTTGTCAATACGACATCGGAGTAGATAGATATTCGCATTTTCGCGAGACCGCGCAAGCAGCTCCCAATGGGACCCACTTAGGCGGTGGTTGACCTACTTCAATTTATAAACGATTTGGACGCCTATTTTTGCTCATTTTTCAACTAAAGTTCGTCTCCAAACTTCTCCTAACCCTCCTAAACATATATCACAAGGGTTTGAAGTGATTCCAAAGTGATTACACCATATTTCAACATCAAAACTTAGTTCTAGTGAAGAACAACACCTCTTTGAGGTTGTGTTGTCATTGAGGATTGTTGTGGGCTGTATTTGGATGAAATTCCAAGTTTTTGCTGCTGTATAAGGTGAGTATAACAACCTACTAATTGTGCTTAAGCTTGCTTGTATGTTGGTTAAGTTGTTAGGATGATAAACTATAAGATAATACTTGGACTAGCTTAAGTCACTTCTATGGTGTTGTATTGCTATTAAGGGTTGTTGTAAAATGAATATAACTTGGATTTTGACTTGAAGTTACTGTAGGAGGTATGTATATTGTGTTCTTGCTTGTACCTAAGGTTATCTTGATATTGATTAAGTTAAATGGATGGGCTAGACCTGAACTAGTGAATAAAGTTGCTAGTTGGGGATAGTTGAAGTTGTGGATTATTTTCGTTGTTATAAATATATGGTATAAGGCTGGAATCATTGATTAATGACTTCATTATCAAGTTAATGATACTTTTATGTTGAAGTAAGAAGTCTATAAGGATTGATAAGGGGTATACGGATTCCAATCGGAGTTTGCCGCTCGTCGTAATGTAGTTGTGACTTGTTGTGGTTATATGGTGTCTTGATATTGATAATTATGTATTGATGGATTGCTCTGGTCATTGTTGTTGGTATATGGTATTGGAGGAGGCCCTTGTTACAATGGAGATGCTGCCCAAATTTACGTAAACGAGCTACTAGCTTAAGTTATAGACTTAGCCTTTGCTCAGCACTGATTTTGAATCTCCTTATACTATGATAGATTGAGTTGACTTGTTTGAAGAGTTGCTTGGAAGGGATTAAGGACTCAACGGGTTTAAGGTATGTTAAGGCACTTTCTTCTTTCTTTTGGCATGGTCTAAAATGAAATGAACATAAACGATACGCTATTTCATAATGACTCTACTCCTAGCAACTAAGGTTGTCCATGTTGTTCTTTCCTTATAAAATTATTCTAAACAAGTGTGTATGATACTTAAATCCTACTAAGGTTCATATTGATGGTAGGGATGTCCATAATGTTCTTAAGTCACTCCAAAAGGTTTAGAAGATGATTCCATGAGTCTAGCATGCATTATATATAGTATCTATTTTACTCTACCGAGCCGCGCTATAGTCGGCCGGGTACGGCACCTATTGTGCAACCACTGATCAGTTGGGTTTACCGAGCTCCACGTGGCCGGGTACGATTCTACCGAACCTTATGATGGTCGGGTACGCTTTTACCGAGTCCTCTTTGAGGCCGGGTACGATATGATGATGATGCCCACAGAGGCGAATGTTTTAAAAAGTTTATGTATATATATGTATTATGCATTTCATATCAGTAACCCCCAGAGGCACTCTGATGTTACAGGTTGTATCTCCTTTATCTCTCTCTTTACATTACTGTTCTTGTTTATGCTTTCCTGCCTAACATACTCGGTACTTTATTCGTACTGACGTCCCTTTTGCCTGGGGACGCTGCATTTCATGCCCGCAGGTCCCGATTGATAGGTTGACAGTCCTCCTAGTAGGCTATCAGCTCAGCGAAGGTGTTGGTGCACTCCACTTGCTCCGGAGTTGCCTATTTGGTCAGTATGCTTTGGATATGTATTGATTGATATGGCGGGGCCCTGTCCCGACCTTTATGATTTTATGTACTCTTAGAGGCTTGTAGACATATGTCAGGTGTATGGATAATTGTATGGCCTTGTCGGCCTATGTTTCGAGTTTACTAATGGTCATGTCGGCCTTATAGGCCCGTATGTCACATATATTAGTTTGTATATCATGTTGGGTCTTCATATGTTGACTATTCCCTTATGTTTTATTCTTGTTATCTCAGGACGAGTTTCCTAGCTCATTTACTCATGATAACATGATAAGAAAGATATGTTACGTTGGTACTCGGTTGAGTAAGGCACCGGGTGCCCGTCGCGGCCCTTCGGTTTGGGTCGTAACACATGGGCAATGGCCTTGATCCTATCTCTGGTTTGCTTCTTCTCTATGAGTAGGCGTTTTATCTGATCGCTACACATCTTGAATACCTGAGCATCCTGTATATGCTGATTCTTCAGTCGCCGTACTTCTAACTTCATCTAGGCTAACAAGTCGTACCAGTATCTGCCCTCAATTTGGAAATCCTTGGCCTGATTAGCTGCTTTGATCTCAAGTGTAGCCATCTCTCTCTTCATTTTAGCAACAGTTTTCTCGTGGTCGCCTTTCAATTGATTCAAGTATCGGCGATGCTTATCTGCTCTTGTATCCCACTGTGCCTTGAGCTCTGGTATGACGTTTTTAGATTTCTCTAAACCCTCTTGCCATTCCCTGACTTCACTTTTTAGCCTTTTTATCAACTGCTCGTCTGATCGATGCCTTGGCTGTTTATCCGCATCCATCCTTATATATTTGATCTGGGCTCTGAGCATTTTGTTTTCCTGAATCAACCTGTTTCGCTCTCCCAGATCGGTAGCAACTTGCACGTTGTGCTCATATTTCAGGCTTTCCACTTGTTGCTTTAACCTGCTGATTTCGGCGCAATAGCCTCTTTCTTTTGCTAACCAATCCCACTGCCTTTGCGATGATTCGGCGAAATTCAGGATGTGGGGTCTCTTAGCCGGCCTTTCATGCTCGAGTTCCCTTCTATACCATGCAAGGTAACCTGGCGCCGTCTCACCTTTGGCTCGATCCCGCACGCAAGTATCTGATTTCAAATATTGACACTCACCTTTGAGCGCTAAGATCTTCCTCATGCGGTACTGTCTGGCATCTTCCGAGCTGTCTCAAAACTCGGCAGGGCGCGTAAGGTTGAATGCTCTTAAGCCCCATTAGTAAGAAATGAGTTCTAGTTGCTGGCATATATATGACTTCGTCAACAGGCAACCATCCCAGTGTCCACTGTATTTGGCTGGCAGTAAGAGCTTGAAAGAATGAGGTCCATGCCATAACTCCTTTGGGCAGACTGATCTCTTTGGTTCTCATGTAAAATTCTTCTATGTAAGTTTTCTCCGAGGAACCATGGCTCAAGAGCTCGGAACGATGGCAAAGGTGTACAGTCATCCACATTTGTAGCAGCAAGTTACAACCTTCGAAGAAATTCCCCCCGGCTTTGCAGGCTGTGAGAGCTCGAAAGATATCAGATACTATCATAGGCGCGAGAGCGCTATTGTTTTGAGTGAGCAAAGTACTGACTACCCCAGATATTTTCAGATCAATATTCCCGTCTTTCCTCGAAAATATCAGAAGGCCCAAAAACATCATCATGAAAGCTACCCGTCTGTGCTTGTCCCACTTCTGACGAATACCTTTGCTACACAGTTTGTTGATCGGATTGTTGAATCCTCTTTCATGACCGTACCTGTCATATATGAAGCATGGAGTACAAAAACCGGCAGCCAGATCCGGGTTGTGGACCGTCTTGGGTATCTTTAGTGAATCTAAGAACCGATGCACCGTGACGACCCTTGGGGCGACCAGGTATTTTTGCTTTAATGGAAGTTCAGCGTTTCCGATGTACCCAGCCATTTCTTCCAGATTCGGGGTGAGTTCAAAATCGGAGAAGTGGAAAACATTGTGCGTCGGGTCCCAGTAGGTGACCAAAGCTCTTATGATATCCCCTCGAGGCAGGATTTCCAGTAAACCCGTGAGACCTTTCAGATATTTCTTGACCTCATCTTGTCCTTCAACACCTAGATCATTCCACCATAGCCGCAACTTGACAGGGATTTTAGTCATTATCAAAAAGTGTTCATTTTGCATTGTGCTCATCCTGCACATTTATTTAGGGTGATTATTAAAAAAAACCTTTATTAGACTCAAAAATTAAAAATTATATAGATCCCCTTTTTTTAAGAGATTTTTTTTTTTTTTGCAAAATGGGAGGTTGGACCCGATGAGAGTTGCCTACGTATCTCACATCGTGTGAGAATCAAACCGGCGTAGTTCGGTACATCGTGAATAGAGAAAATCAATTAAACCCAGAAAGCAAGAATATGTTTGTTTATTTTTATTTTTATTTTTTATTATTATTATTTTTTTTGTTTTTTCTTTCAAAAAAGAGATAAAGAAAATATTCTTAAGGATTGCTAAATAGCATTTTTTTGGATTTTTAATAAACAAACTAAAAGACAAATTTTATTTTTTCTTAGAAAATACCGGTGAGGTTTTGACATTACTTGGACATTGGTTTTATTTTTCAAAGTAAGTACTTATCTCCCTACACTGCTATTTTTCCTTCTTTTTTTTAAGTTTTTCTTTTTTTTTAGGAACCGGTCAACACGTAGATCCGAAGCAAATAAATGCGCAAAACAAACGGGATGCAGCAGGATGGTCTTTTCATTTCAGGTTGCCTGTCTTAGACGGACCCAACCCCTGTGTTGAGTCCCCTATGTCAAATGCAACATGATGCAAATAAACGTTCCTACTAGGGATCCGGCATGAAGTTTCGTTATACTAGGTTTATAACCTGTGTATATGTTCTAGACTGTGTACCCGAGCGGACAACTTGAGTCGAGGAGGAGGCTACGTACCGGGACCCGCGAGATCTTCCGGCTTTGTAACTTGTCCGGCCTCTTTCTTATTTCAGGTATTGACACTAACAGAATAGGGAGTCTCGACCAGCGAGCTTCTCCCTGTAGGTAAGAAGAGAAAGGTTTCGGCACAGTTTATATACAACTCAGATAATATCAAAGCAGTAAAAAACAAACATTCAGCACGTTATGTCAAAACATGTAATAAATATCAGATACTAAAGCCAAATATAACAATTATTCTAAGCTCGAAATCTTGAACCCTGAACCGGAGGTTCTGGGTACAAATCCCCAGCAGAGTCGCCAAAGCTGTCACACCTCCTTTTTGCGCGCCCCGCCCCGAAGGGTAAAATGCGCGAGGGAGTTTTTCCAATTTAAGTTACAATATTCGAAATGGTATTATTTATTCAATTCAGAGTCGCCACTTGGGAAAGGTTTGGTTTTTGGTGTCCCAAGTCACCGGTTTATCTTGAATCCCAAATCGAGGAAATTTTCGACTTTTCCAAATGAAGTCTGCGAACCAGAAATTCTAAGTAAGGAATTCTGTTGACCCGAGGGAAGGTGTTAGGCACCCTCGAATCCCGTAGTTCTAGCACGGTCGCTTAAATTGTTATAATGGCTAAATATCTGATTTAAATACATGTTACGACTCGCGTGCCTTTATTAAGTTTAAACCGCTTTTATTATTATCATTTATTTTTTATAGAATTGTAACGTCGTGAAAATGCATCTCGAACCACGTCACAATCAATGCACCCATAGTTGTTCGACACATCGATTCCGTCGAGATTTGGATTTGGGTCACATCAATGTGCACCCGAATTTAAGAATGTAATTTCAATTGAATCGCGCCTAAAGAGTCTAACGCGTTATTATCTTTGGGGGAAGGCAGTGAAATTCACTAAACAGTCCATCCCGAATTCTAAGTATTTATTATGGTTAATTATCGAGGTCCCCGCAATTTGCATTTTTTATTTAGCGAGGCTCGTCTCGTTATTTTTAAAAGGATAATCTTACCATGACTACATTTTTTTCTTTTGTTTTCTAAAAATAAATGAGAAAACATCCTAAATCGTTACAAGCTTAAAAGATGTGTACCATATTAAATGCTAGATCGAGGAGCGCATTCATTGAAAGGAACATTACTAGAAATTATGAACCAAATCGAAAACTATGAAACAATATATCAAACATGATTAATCATCCTATAGCTAAATTAACTCCCCATGATTATGTGAACAAACGAATACTCGTCCGCGACTATTAGTGCTGGGATTATCCTTAATTATTAATGCTCATTTGGGAATTTATTTGATCTAAACGCCAAAACCTCTTACTCTAAATCATGCTTATTAAATTGATTTTCCTCAAAATTGTCGCATTATTTCGAAGCAATGAATCTATATCGAAACCCATATCGAACCTATATCGAAACAAGGAATCTAACAAGAGAGTTGGCGTACATGGCCACCCTGTTAACGTAACACCACATGAGAATTAGCTTGGGGTACATTTATCTTGAAATCAAATGGGACCAAATATAACAGATTTGACAGTTCAGAGGTCTAGACAAAAATACATACAGATGCTTGCCATGATTCTATGTTATACTGTCATAACTAAATCGAAACCTAATGGTTATACACATTGAAAATACGTCTGATCTAACAAACAATACTATCTAATATGTCAATCAGGATGTGTGTTAATTCATACAGAGCAACTGCAGTTGGAACTAACTTAAACAAATACAGGCCAACTACCATTCAACCTATTTTGGAACACAAGTATTGTGAAGTAAACAAACATTCATTTCTTTATTTCTGCTTCAAACTTCAAACTTTCAACAAACATGGTTTCGAAAGTGTGTACCTGGAAGTGCTTACAGAAGAAGAAGAGAAGTCAGTAGAGTAACAATGGCAATAGAAACAGCAGCAGTAACAACTGGTAACAGCAGAACAGGCTTGAATGCAAGAATGCAACTATAGCCGATAGAAAAGGTAGCCAAATGACAGCAGCACACAATGGAGTAGAATCAGAACTCCAGGCAGACCAAAACCAATAATAAACCAATAAAAACACTCAACCAATAAACTCAATTGGAACTTCAAAGAATCAGAATTGATTGAAAAGGCTGAAAACAAATTAAGCCCAAACAACAATAGGAAGAAACAGTTTCTGATTTTTCTGTGTGTTTTTCTCTCTTGTGTATGTGTTTGTATATGTGCTCTCTCCAAAATCCGTCTCTCTTTTATAGCCTAACATCAGCTATTCACAGCCTGTTAAAACACATCAGAACCCCTATCTTTCTTGCTGTTTTTCCACTCAAAATTTTAAAATATGAAACCCCTCCCATGAGATTCCTGACAGCCCTTTTAATTAGCTTATTAAACTAAAAACAGACATGGGCAGCAAGAATATAATCTGACAGCATATGCTGTCAAACTATTTTAATCTTAGCAAGGGCCTTTATGCACATGTTGTGCACAAGTGCACATGCCACCAATTCAGACTGCAGTTACAGGCCAAACCCTTAAATTTCTGATTCAAATCAACAACTATAAGTAGCTAACTCGATTCTCAATTTGATTCAGACAATGCTTATCAGAAACAGATCAAATTGTTAACATTCCAACAGCTGAAACTATTCGACGACACGTATCGAATCGACCATACTAATTGTAACACATACAGTCGAAGGTAATGATCAGAAATCTAACAGTATCAACAAGGGGTTCAGATTGCACTGTTAATACAAAAATGAACCTGGGAACAAATTAATCGACTCATTTCAAATTCAGTTGATTGTGCAGTTTACACAATACACACATCATCAGTGAATGAAAGAAGACTTGGCCATATACAGAGGTCCGGGCAAAGTGGACAACAATAGTTGATAAACATTCAAAACATAAATTAAACAAAACATTTGGACACCTAAATAGGCATTTAAATACAACAGACAAAACGAACTGATAAAGAAAACAAAAATTACCTTAAAACTTTGAAAAATCAGAAAACCTTAGCTTGGATTTGAATAGATCTTTCTTGGGGTTGAACGGACTTTAATCGAAGTGTTCTCAACTGAGAACACTTCGATTAAGGTCCATTAGACCCTAATCACTCGGCTCAAACGGACACAGACCGGGCATGAGGATTCCTAGGGTTCTTAGAGGGCAGATTTGGGTTTTGGGTTTCCTTGGTTAGATTCGGACCAAACCAAGCATGGTTTGGTCATGTGGGAGGTCCGGGGACTGTCTGGTATGAATCTAGGGCAGATCGGTGTAGATCGAGTTCTGCTCGAATCTTCAAATGAAGATTCGAGAACCTAGGGTTTGATTCGAGGGAAAAGGATAACAGATCTATGCTCAGGGTAATGAGGCGGTCATATAGTGTTAAGGTGGGGGTCACCGGCGTCCATGCCGCCGGGATTAATGGTGAAGGTAAAGGGGGCGGCTAGGGTTTCGTGGGGAAAGGGGATGAGGACGAAGGCAGGGAGTCTTGGATAGGGGGGCAGGGTATGATATGTGGCCTTTTATACAGGATGGATGGTTGTGTCTTGGCCGTTAGATCACTAGACTTCAACGGCCTGGATTCAAAGATTCATCCAAACGGTGTCGTTTGGCTTAGTAAAGGGTTGGGTTGGTTCGGGTAAAGGGTCGGGTAATGGGGTTACGGGTGAGAGATCTGGACCATTGGATCAATCTGGTTTGATGGTCGAGATGGATTGGCATTGAAACGACGTCGTTTTGGTGTCAAACTACGTAGTTTTGGTGGTCTGCAAATGGACTGTTTGGACTAGCTACTTTTGGGCCTCAGATTTAAAAATAAAAATGGTCCCAATCCGATTTTAGACCAATTTGTACCCCCCTTTTTTCTTTTATTTTTTAATTCTTAAACACAAACCTAATTAAATAAAATTAAACATCATTAATTAACAATTTAATGTAATTATTACACATATTAAAATATTTAAAGTGGGTAAAATCACACCAAAGCAACAAATAGGACAAAAGATGCATATTTTGTGATTTTTCTTTTTTAATAATCGGATTATGGTCCAACTATATACGACACATTTTTGTATTTTGTTTGATAAAAATAAAAACGAACAAAATCACAAATAACTAACAAAAATGCCACGTAAAATCCAAAACTTGTACAGCAAAACCATTTGCCATTATTTCTTTTGGAGTGATTGTCGCGCAATCAAAAATCACGTGCTCACACTCCTGAGCCCCATCAAAAGGAAATGAGGTCCAGTGGCTGGCATATATACGATTTCATCCACAGGTAGCCATCCAAATGTCCACTCTATTTGGCTTGCAGTGACGGAACGGAGATGTGCTATCCATTCTGTGACCCCTTCTGGTAGGCTGATTCCGTCAACCCTCGTAGAAAATTCCTCTATGCATGTTTTCTCTGTCGACCCATAACTCATAAATTGAGGACGACGACATAGGTGTTTGATCATCCACATCTGCAGCAATACATTGCACCCCTAAAAAACGACTCCCCCAGCTTTGTAGGCTGTGAGAGCGCGGAAGATTTCAGCTACTATCATGGGTGCGAGGGTGTTGTTGGCCTGAGTAAGTAAAGTGCTGACAACCCCAGATACTTGTATGTCAATGTTCCCGTCTTTTCTAGGAAACACTAGGAGTCCCAAAAAGGCTACCATGAATGCAAAGCACCTATGTTCTTCCCAATTAAGGCGGTTTCCTTTGCTACAGATTTTGTTTTCCGGCTTGTTGAACCCCCTTATGTGGCCATATCTGTTGTATATAAACCGCAAAGTACAAAAATCAGCTGCCAAATCTGGATTGTGGACCCCCCTACTTATTTTCAAAGAGTCTAAGAACCTGTGTACGGCTACGGCCCTTGGAGCAATCAGGTACTGGTGTCTCAGAGGAACCTTGGGACCCCCGATGTATCCGGCTATTTCTTCCAATGTTGGGGTAAGTTCAAAATCTGAGAAATGAAATACATTGTGAGCCGGGTCCCAGAATGCGATCAAAGCCTTTATGATATCCCCCCTAGGATTAATCTTCAGCAACCCAGTGAGGCCTCCCAGGTATAGATTGACTGTGTCGCGCCTTGATTCGCCCAAGTCATCCCACCACATATGCAACTCCAAAGGGATCTTGTTCACAATTGTTACGTGTAAATTCTGACTTGTGCTCATTCTGCACATTTATCAGGGTGGTTAAGCAAAAATCACGATTCAATTGACTCAAAGATAACATGGACACTTTTCTCTCTTTTTTCATTTAAAATAAGACCCGATTTTGCCAATACGGCCTTACAGCACCTCGGGGTCGAAGATTTTAAGGCTGTGTCGGCTAACCGGTGAAAGCCTAAAAAAATGACCACAGACGACTGTTCTTGCAAAAATAGCCTTTCGGCGCTCTTTTAGGGACATTCGGCTATTTCTAGCAAGAATGGCATCACCCTAATTATTTTCAAATAAATTTTTTGTTCTTTTGGCTAATTTCGCAAAAAGTGAAGTTGGACCCGATGGGGATTGCCTACGTATCTCACACCCTATGGGAATCAAACTGGCGTAGTTCGGGCTGATAAAACAAACTTCTTTTGAAAATAAGACTCTTTTTTCATTGGCAAATAAAACTATTTTTTCATAAACAAAACTTTTTTTTCTTTTTCTTTTTTTCTTTTTTCTTTTTTTCATTTTCTCAAAAATTTGGCAGAATTTCGACACTATTTGGACATTGGTTTTTTTCAAAACAGGCGATTAACTCTCTTTAACCCTCGTACCTCTATCTCTCTTTCCTCAAAATATTCAAAAGTCGGTCAGTATGCAAGTCCGAAGCAAACAAATGCACAAGTAGCAAGTAAGATGCATCAGGATGGTCTTTTGTCATTTTTGGTACACCTGTCCTAGACAGACTCAACCCCTGTGTTGAGCCTCCAAAGTCAAATGCACGTGATGCAAACAAACGTTCCTACTAAGGATCCGGCATGAAGCTGAGTTATTCTAGGTTCATACCTGGGTATTTATTCTAGACTGTGTACTCGATCGGACAACTCGAGTCGAAGAGGGGGCTACGTACCGGGAACCAAAAGGCCATACGGCTTAGCAACTTGTCTGAGCCTTTTTCTTATTTCAAGGTATGACACTAACAGAATAGAGAGTCTCGACCAGCGAGCACATCCCCGAAGATGAGAAGAGAAGGGCTTCGTAGCAGTTTATATGCAGTTCAGATAATATCAAAGCGGTAAAAAGCATCACTTAGCACATTAGGCCCAAACATGTAAAAAATCAGATAAAAAAAGTCAATTATAACAATTATTTAAAGCTCGAATTCTGAACCCTGAACCAGAGATTCTGGGCTCATTCCCCAGCAGAGTCGTCAGAGCTGTCACACCTCCTTTTACTTGCGCCCGCAGGGGCGTAGGGGAGTTTTTTTCAATTAAAGGACAATCGAAACGGGATTTGTTTATTTATTTTAGAGTCGTCACTTGGGAGATTTATGGTGTCCCAAGTCACCGGTTTAATCCCGAATCGAGGAAAAGAATGACTCTGTATTACAGTCCGCGAACCAGAAATCCGGATAAGGAATTCTGTTAACCCGGGAGAAGGTGTTAGGCATTCCCGAGTTCTGTGGTTCTAGCACGGTCGCTCAACTGTCATATTCGGCTTATTTATCTAATTTTTATACATGTTGAACCTATGTGCCAATTTTACTTTTTCCCGCTTTTAATTGTTGTTATTTTAAGAGAGAATTGCAACGTCGTGAAAACACGTCTCGAACCACGTCACATCAATGCACCCGTGGTTATTGACACATTTCGACTCCGTTTAGATTTAGATTTGGGTCACATAAATGTGCACCCGAGTTTAAGAAAGTAATTTATTAGAAACGCGTCTAAAATGACTAGCGCGTTATTATTTTGGGGGAAAACCGTGAAATTTGCTAAACGGCCCGTCCTGAAATCTAAGTATTTTAATATAGACAAGAGGGGTTGCTCTGATGGTAAGCAACCCCCACTTCCAACCGAGAGGTTGTGAGTTCGAGTCTCCCCAAGAGCAAGGTGGGAAGTTCTTGGAGGGAAGGATGTCGGGGGTCTATTTGGAAACAGTCTCTCTACCCTAGGGTAGGGGTAAGGTCTGCGTACACACTACCCTCCCCAGACCCCACTAAGTGGGATTATACTGGGTTGTTGTTGTTTGTTGTTATTTAACGAAGGCCCCGCAATTTGTGCGTTTCATCTGGCGAGGCGAGGCTCCTTTTATTTGAAAAAGGGCAAACCTAAAGTGACTATGATTTTCTATTTTTATTTGTCTCTAATAAAGAAAAAGTCCTAATTAATTGATGTATTTGAAAGGACCAAATTCTCATGCCTCAATCTTGGTTTAATTACAACATAAGAAGTAACAAATAAAGCATTTTTTGTTAGCAATTCATTCTAAACAACCCGGATTATACTCTATAAAAGCAATTGGGCAGTTATAGGATTAGGTCCATGTCAATGAAAGCTAAACTACTGAGCAAAACTCGTTTCAAAATGCTTCGAATACACTTCACTGATTAGTAATAGACGGGACAATATCCAACTTTATCCAGACTTATGAACTACTAACTGATGGGCTCCTGTTCATATTCGAATTGTGTTTAGGCTGATGGGCTCCTGGATTTTAGTATTGACAGGGCCTACGCTTGCTTTCAAACCTAATTTTTAGTTTCAATAAGTAGTCAACACACCGATTCAAACTACGTTACACTAATAGCCTCAACTAAACCAAACTAAATGGCTAAGACACAGGGCATGCATCTAATTCGTTTAACAGTCTCAGCTAAAAAAAATAGTCCAATAGTTCGCATCAGTCTAGTTACACATTCAACAGACATTTATATGATATTAGTGAGTGAAGTATCTTAATGTACAAATCAGTAGAAAAGCTAAATCAAACTTAAGCGTCAAATCTTCATGTATATTCATGCTTCATGTTTACAGCTTACAAATTGGCAAGGTTACAGCCGTGTACCTGGAAGTTGAAGTATAAACCAAGAAAAATGAGGGGGTCAGTCAAACAGCAACAGCAACAGCAAATGACCAATCCAGGCGGGTTCAACAACAACAATAGGAGAATTTTCAGGAAACAAATGACATACCAGAGAATCCAAGAATCAACCCAGCAATTAATAAACCCAAGCAGATAACCAGATTCAACTTGAAATCATATTCTTGGACCTTTCAAGCTTCAGTTACTGAACAATACCAAGAAAACTTAAGCTATTTTAATCCTAGATGAAATAGAATCAGAAAACTTCTTCAATGGAACAATAATATTTTTTTTATTTCTTGTATGTTTCTCTTCCTCTATCTTTTACTCTCTTTTTCAGATTGCTTTTTTTTCAATCCCCCTTAACTCTGTCCTAAGTCCCTCCACTTATACCCAAACACTGACCTTGTCAGCTCTCAAGAGCACTCAGGCAGAATTAAGAACCTAATTCTGCCCATGATCTTCTTTAGAACTCCACTAGAGTATGTTTTCCCCATTATCCCTTATCTTTTCCTTATTTAATGTTCAAGCAGGTATGGGCAACATATTTTAATCAATCCCTTTTAAGCCTCCTCATACCATTATGTTTTGTTCCCCATTAGCACTAAACAAATGCATTAATTTAATATTACTTTAGCACTTACTGGACAGAACACTTAAACCAACCATTTTTAAACTTTTAAGTCCCAAATTATCCCCTGAAACCCCTGTGATTACTATCCTACCCCAATCACTTTAAACCTGTATAAAACCTCAGCTATAGCCAATTTAAGCCTATCTATTGACTAATTAGATACATGAAACTAACTCCCAATCAACAACATTAGGACAATTCAACAAGGTTAGATTCATATCAGAACAAGCTTAACAGAACAAACAAGTAGATTCGAATCATTAAACTTAATCATCAATTGAACTCAAATCAAATCCAACAGCATTTCAACCAAGATAGGGATTCAATGATTCAGGACAATAGTCATACTGGACTATTAAGGTCAAGAAATTGATTCACACATATGCATGAGAGTAAGCTATCTATATTGGGAACAAATATAACTCTAAATTAACCTCGAACAAAATGCTGGAACAACAAGTATACTGGCTATGAGCCCTGAGGCTGAAAATACAAAGGTCAGAAGATAAAACAACATCCAATAACTTGAGGAGAACAACTGAACTACAGACATGAACGGGTCAATCGATGAGACCATTTAATTGATTCAACATATGCCAATCGACCAAGATGAGAAAAACTGGACCAGAAAAAGGTCTGAAAGAGGATGAGGATTAATTGACAAAAGTGATGAATTACAACTTAGCACGGACGAATTACTTGACAAAATGATGAAAACCTGAAGAAGTGACTAATTGCAACTTAACACAGACAAACAAACATAAAAAAAAAAGCAAAGAAGGAGCTAATAAGAACTTACTGTTCTTTTCTCGGATCTCACCAGCATGCCCTTTCGAACTTGAGTTCCAGTTAGTATAATACGCCTATTTCGTCAGAAATAGGCTTATAATACTAACTAGAACCCGTTCAACCCTGACAGCTTCGAAATAGTCTCGAACTATTGAACCCTAGATCCGCCATTCGACAAGTTTTACTCGGATTCGAGCCAATTTGGTTAGGGATTAGTGATGAGGAGGTCTAGGGGATTATTGGGTGTGATTTTGGGGTTAAGTGGACAGGCTAGGGTTTGGGACGGGGATCTTCAATCGAAGATTCGAGAAGTCATAGTATGATTCGAGGTTAATAGAGTGTGGAATCGGAGATGGGGGAGCAGGGTGGTTCAGGGGTGTGAGTTTCGTGGTCACCGGCATCGTTGCCGCCGGCTTTCAGGTGAAGGGGTATGAGGGCGGCTAGGGTTTGGTTGGGGGGTCGTTTTAGTCTCTGATTTGGAGACGAAATGGTGAAAATGAGGCGGGTGAAAGGGGTTTGGGTGTTTTGATATATTGAAAACTAGTTGATTAATCTGGGCCGTTGGATGATGGGAACCAACGGTCCAAATTAATTCACTTAAGCCAAACGGGGTCGTTTAGTAGTAACGGGGTCGGAGCGGGTATAGGAATGGGTAAGGGAGAGATGATCTCGGCCGTTGATGGATTGAGATCAACGGTCCAGACTAAGCGTGACAAAAACGACGCCGTTAGGGCGTTCGTTTACCAGATCAACTGGACCGGGTACAGGGGTGTCGAATTGGGCTGGTTTTTGGGCCTGGTCGATTTCTTTTCCCTTTTTTCATTTTTCCTCTTTTCCTTTATTTCCCTTTTTTAATTTATTTTTCAAAACTAAAATCTTAACTTTAACTATAAACCAAATTAAAAATACCAATTAATTCCTGATAACGATCATCACACACAATTAAATACCAACTAAAATAAAATCACACAATTGGAGATTAAATGCTAAAAAATGCCAAGTACATATTTTTGTGATTTTCATTCTTGCAAATCCAAATATTGTTTAATTAATTCCTAATTGTAAAATTAAATCCTAAATGCACATGAAACACATATTTTGTATTTTTCTTAATTAAAGTAAAAATAAACATGCACAGACAAATACAAATAAATCACAAGCAACACAAAACTATTTAATTTTGAATTTTTGGGAGTAGTTTCTTGTAGGGAAAAAATCATGTGCTCACAATTAGGAGTTGTGTCCTATTTGCTATATGTTATTTGTTGAGTACGACGTATATACATGGTGACGAGTATCTATACGTTGGTGTCAAGCATGCCCGTGAGTCTTATATTATGACTCTGTTTGTATTGTACATGCCTTATGCGATGGTTTCTATTGTTGAACAAAGCTTGTGGAAGTAATAGTGGTATTTGAATATTGAAGAGCGTTGGCTCAAGTTGTATAATCAATTGTGGAAGTATAATTGGCAATTGAACCTTATAGAGCATTGGCTCAAGTTGTGAAGTGAGTTGTGAAGTAAGTGTGAAAAAGACAAAATGATTATTATATTGTCTCCCTTGCCGGGATGTTGTTGCTTTCAATGATATCTCCCTTGCTGGGATGTTGATGTCTTTTATATTGTTCCCTTGTCGGGATTTGATTGTTGTACAATTGTTCCCTTGCGGGGATTTTATTGTGATTTCATTTGTTTCTTTGCCCTATTGCTTGTGATTGTTGTTTGGGTGAGAAAGAGTGTTAAAGCACGAAGGGTGATGCCGTGCATTGTTTTGGTGAGAGAGTGTTAATGCACGAAGGGTGATGTCGTGTATGATTTTGTGAGGAATAGTGTAAAAGCACGAAGGGTGATATCGTGCCGCACGATGTACCATTCCGTGCCGATTATATTAATTTTATAGTGAGGGCGAGACTAAAAGCACGAAGGGTAATGTTGTGCAGATTATATTGATTATTATGGTGAGAACGAGAGTAAAAGCACGAAGGGTGATGTCGTGCACTTGTTTGATTTCTGATTCTTGTCGATAATTAAGTTATGGTGTTCCTTGTATTTACCTGCTATCCTTTTATTATCCTTTGATGTTTCCCGCAGCATGTTGCCCCCTCCCCATTCTTAACTGCATATTCCTACTTTTATTTTTCGTTGTATATGATTTAACTAGACAAGTTTATTTGGTAGTCTGGTCCTAGCATCATCACTACTTTTCCAAGGTTAGGCTAGGCACTTACCATCACGTGGGGTCGGTTGTGCTGAGACTACACTCTGCACTGTGTGCAGATCCCGGCGCAGCAACTTTTGGACCTTAGCTTGGGGTGGCTGCCTTTAGTCCATATGGAGATCCAAGGTAGTCCGCAGGCCCTGGCGTCTCCCTCTATCCATTCTTCCTGTTTCGTTTATGTAATTCAGAAATAGTATTGTATTTATTTTTCGGACCTTGTTTGTAGTATTCTTAGACCGTCTGTGAAGTTGTGACACCAGTTCTGGGTAGTCTTTGTTTAAGAAATCGTATCAGAATTATTTAAATGATTTATTTGTTTCTTCCGCTTATTTAAATTCAGTTGTTTATAAACCGTTGATTCATAATTGTTAAAGGATTAAAATGGGAAAAAGGTAATTTGTTCAAATGGTTGGCTTGCCTAGCTTTCACTAGTAGGCGCCATCACGACTCCCGATGACGGGAGATCCGGGTAGTGACAAGTTGGTATCAGAGCTCTAGGTTATATAGGTCTCACAATTCACGGACAAGCTTAGTAGAGTCTGAGAGATCGGTACGGAGACCTCTGTATTTATCCCCTAGAGGCTACAGAGTTAGGAAAAACATCACATCTATTCTTTCCTATCGTGCGGTTTGGTTTCTCAATGCTAATTGAATTTCTACTCTGTTATTTCGCAGATGGCGAGAACACGCACTTCCTCATCCACCGATCAGTATCCCGAGCCCCCAGAAATAGCTCTTATGAGGGGCATAGAGTGAGGCTGAGGCCGTGCTAAAGGATGAGGTAGGGGCAGAGCTCAGCCTAGAGCAGTAGCACCAGCAACGAAGCCTCAAGTTGAGTTTGATGATGAGGTTCCGGCCCAAGCAGTTCCGGTGGGCCCAGTTCAGGTCCCAGAGGGGTTCATTGCTACCTCAGTGCTCTAGGATGCTTTAGTCCGTCTAGTGAGCCTTATGGAGAGTGTCACCTGGGCAGGCTTACTTCCTATAGCACCAGCCGTCTCTCAGGCTGGATGAGGAGCCCAGACTCCGGCTACTCGCACTCCGGAGCAGATGGCTCCCAAGTTTCAGACTCCAGTAGCTCAGCCAGTTGGAGTAGTTCAGCCGGGTGTGGTAGCTCAGACCGGTGATGGAGCAGCTATATTTGCCGATGCTTTGTGGAGATTGGATAGGTTCACCAAGATCTTCACTACCACTTTCAGCGGTGCATCTTCTAAGGATCCCCAGAATTATTTAGACAACTGTCATAAGGGTGTCAGGAACATGGGGATAGTGGAGACCAATGGGGTTAACTTTGCTACTTTTCGCTTATCTGGATCTGCCAAGACTTGGTGGAGGGATTATTGTTTGGATAGACCAGTTAAGTCACCAGCTTTGACTTGGGAGCAGTTTTCTCAGCTATTTCTGGAGAAGTTTCTTCCTGTCACTTAGAGAGAGATCTATCGGAGGCAGTTTGAGCATCTCCAGCAGGGTTCCATGATTGTTACTCAGTACGAGACCATGTTTATTGAGTTGGCTCATCATGCTCTACTTATGCTTCCCACAGAGAGAGAGAGAGAGAGAGAGAGAGAGAGAGAGAGAGAGAGAGAGAGAGAGTGAAGAGGTTCATTGAGGGGCTCATTCAACCTATTCGACTTCAGATGTCTAAGGAGACGGGGAGTGAGATTTCTTTTCAGGAGGCGGCCAATGTGGCCAGGAGAATTGAGATGGTTCTATCGCAGGGAGGTGGTCAGGGGTCTGACAAGAGGCCTCGTCATTCAGGTAGATTCAGTGGTACCTCGTTTGGAGGCAGGGATTCGTATGGTAGAGGCCATCCTCCTAGGCCTTTTCAGTCAGCACTTCAGGTTTCTTACGGCACTTCAGGTGGTCGTGGTTCTCATATACAGTATTCTGATCAGCAGTCCTACAGTGCACCACCAGCTCCTATCAGTGCACCGCCGCTCCAGAGTTTTCGGGGTGGTCATCCAGGTCGTCAGGGTCAACAGTCTCAGCAGCCAAGGGCTTGTTATACTTGTGGTGACATGGGTCCATTGCTAGATTTTGCCCTCGAGCATTGAGCAGCTCTCAGCATCAGGGTTCCCGTGCCATGGTTCAGGCACCGAGTGTTCCACATCCCGCTCAGCCAACTAGAGATGGAGGTAGAGGTGGAGGTAAGGCTGTTAGAGGTAGAGTCCAGCCAGCAGCAGGTCGTCCCAGAGATGTAGTTCAGGGTGGTGGGGCCTAGCCCCGATGTTATGCTCTTCCATCCAGGCCTGAGGCTGAGGCTTCCGATGCAGTTATCACAGGTACGGTTCTGGTTTGTAGTAAAGATGCTTTAGTTCTATTTGATCCAGGATCTACATACTCCTATGTGTCATCTTATTTTGCACCATATTTGGTCATGCCTAGTGATTCTTTGAGTGCTTTTATATATGTGTCTACACCGGTGGGTGATTCTATTGTGATAGATCGTGTCCATCGTTCATGTATAGTTGTGATTGGGGGTCTTGAGACTCATGTGGATTTGTTACTCCTGTACATGGTTGATTTTGATGTCATATTGAGGATGGACTAGTTATCACCTTACCACGCTATCTTGGACTATCATTCCAAGACTATGACCTTAGCCTTGCCGAGTGTACCTCGTTTAGAGTGGAAAGAGACTCCTAGTCAATCTACTTGTAGTGTTATCTCATATATAAAGGCTCAGCATATGGTCGAGAAGGGGTGGTCTGCTTATTTGGCATATGTTCGTAATTCTAGTGCTGAGATTCCTTCTATTGATTATGTGCCTGTTGTTAGTGAGTTTCCGGAGGTATTTTCTTCAGACATGCCGAGTATGCCACCAGACAGGGATATTGACTTCTGCATTGATTTGGCTCCGGGCACTCGGCCCATTTCTATCCCGTCGTATCATATGGCCCCGCCTGAGTTTAAGGCATTGAAGGAGCAGTTGCAAGACTTGCTCGAAAAAGGCTTCATTAGACCTAGTGTCTCACCTTGGGGTGCGCCGATGTTGTTTGTTATGAAGAAGGACGGGTCGATGAGAATGTGTATAGATTACCGGTAGTTGAACAAGGTTACAATCAATAATAAGTATCCATTGCCGAGGATTGATGATTTGTTTGATCAGCTTCAGGGTGCCAAGGTATTTTCAAAGATTGACTTAAGATCTGGCTACCATCAGTTGAGGATTGGGGCATCCGATGTCCCTAAGACAGCTTTCCGCACTCGGTACGGGCATTATGAGTTCTTGGTAATGTTATTTGGGTTGACAAATACCCCAGCAGCTTTTATGGATTTGATGAACCGAGTGTTCAGGCCTTACTTGGATTCGTTCGTGATAGTCTTCATTGATGATATTCTAATCTATTCCCGCAGTCGGGAAGAGTACGAGCAACATCTTAGAGTGGTTCTTCAGACTTTAAGAGATAGTCAGTTGTATGTGAAGTTTTCGAAGTGCGAGTTCTAGTTGAGTTCAGTTTCATTCTTGGGTCATGTTGTATTAGCAGAGGGTACTCAGGTAGATCCAAAGAAAATTGAGGCAGTCAAGAACTGGCCTAGACCAGCATCAGCTACAGAGATCCGGAGTTTCTTGGGTTTGGTAGGCTATTATCGTTGGTTTGTGGAGGGGTTTTCATCTATTGTAGCCTCGATGAGCAGGTTGACCTATAAGGGTGCCCAGATGTGGTCAGACGAGTGTGAGGCGAGCTTTCAGAAGCTCATGAAAGCTTTGACTACGACACCGGTATCGGTTTTGCCCATAGGTTCAGGGCCATATACAGTTTATTGTGATGCATTTCGTATTGGACTTGGTGCGGTGTTGATGCAGAATGGCAAGGTCATTGCCTACACTTCGCGGCAGTTGAATATTCATAAGAAGAACTATCCAGTCCATGATTTGGAGTTAGCAGCCATTGTTCACACGTTGAAGATTTGGAGGCATTATCTATATGGCGTGTCATGTGAGGTGTTCACGGATCACAAGAGTCTGCAGTATTTGTTCAAGCATAAGGAGCTAAATTTGAGGCAGAGAAGGTGGTTGGAGCTATTAAAGAACTACGATATCACCATCTTATATCATCCAGAAAAGGACAATATGGTAGCCGATGCTTTGAGTAGGAAGTCAGCCAGTATGGGCAGTCTTGCTTATATTTCGGTCGGTGAGAGACTGCTTGCTTTAGATGTTCAGGCTTTGGCTAATCAATTTGTGAGGTTGGATATTTCTGACCTCAGCCGTATATTAGCTTGCACAGTCGCTCGTTCTTCATTATTGGAGCGTATCCGGGATCGGCAGTATGATAATCCTCATTTGTGTGTCCTTAGAGCCACGGTGCGGCACGGAGGTGCCAAGCAGGTTATATTAGGAGGCGATAGAGTTTTGAGGCTGCAGGGTCGAGTTTGTGTGCCTAATGTGGATGGACTCTAAGAGTTTATTTTAGAGGAGGCCCATAGTTCTCGGTACTCTATTCACCCGGGCGCCGCTAAGATGTATCAGAATTTGCGGCAGCATTATTGGTGGAGGATAATAAATAAGGACATTATTGCATATGTGGCTCGGTGTTTGGATTGTCAGCAGGTTAAGTATAAGCATCAGAGGCCTGGTGGTTTGTTCCAGAAGATTGAGATTCCTAAGTGGAAGTGGGAGCGTATCACTATGAACTTCGTTATTGGACTCCCACGGACTTAGAGGAAGTTTGATGTAGTGTGGGTTATTGTTGATAGGCTGACCAAGTCAGCACATTTCATTCCGGTGGCAGTCTCCTATTCTTCCAAGAGGTTAGCTGAGATTTATATCTGGGAGATTGTTCATCTTCATGGTGTGCCCGTGTCTATCATCTCGGACCGAGGTACGCAATTTACCTCATATTTATGGAGAGCAGTTCAGCGAGAGTTGGGCACACGGGTTAAGTTGAGTGCCATATTTCATCCTCAGACGGACGGGCAGTCCGAGCGCACTATTCAGATTTTGGAGGATATGCTCTGAGCTTGTGTCATTGATTTTGGAGACTAGTGGGATCAGTTTTTGCCTCTAGTAGAGTTTGCCTACAACAACTACAAGTTGAGTATCCAGATGGCTCCTTATGAGGCTTTATATGGTAGATGGTGTCGGTCTCCGGTTGGATGGTTCGAGCCGGGAGAGGTTTGGTTGTTGGGTACGGATCTAGTATAGGATTCCTTAGACAAGGTCAGGATCATTCATGATAGGCTTCGTACGGCCCAGTCCAGGTAAAAGAGTTATGCCGACTGTAAGGTTCGATATTTGGCATTCATGGTCGGTGAGCGGGTATTACTTCGGGTGTCGCCTATGAAGGGAGTGATGAGATTTGGGAAGAAGGGCAAGCTTAGCCCTAGGTTCATTGGCATGTTTGAGATTCTTGATCGAGTGGGAGAGGTGGCTTACAAACTTGCGTTGTCGTCGATCTTATCAATCGTGCATACAGTGTTTCATGTGTCCATGCTTAGAAAGTATCACGGTGATCTGTCTCACATGTTAGATTTCAGCACTGGCCAGTTGGACAAGGACTTGTCCTATGAGGAGGAGCCGGTAGCTATTATAGACCGGCAAGTTCGTTAGTTGAGATTGAAGAGTTTCCCTTCTGTTCGTGTTCAGTGGATAGGTCATCCTGTTGAGGCATCGACCTGGGAGTCTGAGTCCGATATGCAGAGCCGTTATCCCCATCTTTTCCCCGACTCATGTACTTCCTTCTTATGTCCGTTCTAGGACGAACGGTTGTTTTAGAGGTGGAGGATGTGATGACCCCTTGTTCTAGATATAAATTCTGTGTTCTGAGCCTTAAAACCTCCTTTTTACCTTACCTCGATTTGCGTGCGTGGTCTGGACTATATCCAGAAAGCCTTTTATGTGAAAATATGAGAAATAGAAATTTTCAGAGTTAAAATTTGATTATGGTTGACTTTGGTCAACATTTTAAGCAAACGGACCCGGATCTGTGTTCCAACGATTGCGAGAGGTCCGCAATAAAATATGAGACTTGGGCGTATGCCCGAAAATGAATTCCGAGGTCCCAAGCCTAACAAATCAATTTTTGAAAGAAATTATTTTGTTAAGTTATTCATGAAATAAAGAAAAGAATTAATGTTTGAAACCATTGGTATCGAGACCGTATTTTGGTTCTGGAGCCCGGTACAAACTTGTTAAAGTATTTAAATGATAGCTGTGAAATTTTGAGAAAATGGAGTTTATTTGACGTGATTTGGACCTCCGGTCGAAGAGTTATGAACTTTAAAGTGTTCTTGATGAAAATGATGAGTTTTGAGGTTTAATTCATAGTTTTACATGATATTTTCAGGATTTGGTTGCACAAGCAAGTCCGTATGATGTTTTTATGTTAGTGTGCATGTTTGGTTTGGAGCCTCGAGGGCTCGTGTGAGTTTTGGATAGGCCACACAGTGGAATTGAACTTAGGGAGTTGCAGGTTTTTAGCTGGTATGTTGCAGGTCTGTAGGCTTCACAAATATGAGCCCGCAAATGCGAAGTTCCATCGCAAATGCGAAGACGTCGCAAATGCGACGAGTTTTTAGCAAAAGCAACATCGCAAATGCGAATGTCCATTCGCAAATGCGAAAATGCCCAGAAATTCCCCTCGTCGCAAATGCGACAGTTCCATCGCAAAAGCGACTTCGCAATTGCGACCATTAGTCGCAAATGCAACAATAGCAGACTTTTGGAGGGTTTGCAATTGTGAACCCTTGTCGCAATTGCGTCATCTGCGACTAGCAAATTCATAACTTAGCCGAAAATCTTTCATTTTTCAAACCTTTTCAAAACCAAAGTACTCTTGGGCGATTTTTCAAAGACAAGTACTCTTCCAAATCAATTGTAAGTCATTTCTAACTTGTTTTTATTAATCTTTAACATCTTTTCTCATGATTTCAACTCAAAATCAAAGGTTTTCATGGGGGAAATTGGGTGTTTTGGGTAGAACCTAGGTTGTTTAAATTTTGGGAATTCGGACCTCGATTTGAGGTCCGATTTCAAAACAAATTATATATTTGGGTTCGTGGGGAATGGGTAATCGGATTTTGGTTCGAACTTCAGGTTTTGACCCTATGGGCCCAGGGGATTTGGAAAAAACTTTAGAAAATATATTTTCATGCATTAGAATTGATTCATTTAGCATTTATTGATATAGTTAAGTAACTTATGACTAGATATGAACGAATTGGTGGTGGAATCAAGAGGTAAAGCGATAGTTAAGACTGGAATTGTGTTCGTAGCATCGAGCTAACTGTTTAATCTAACCTTAGCTTGAGAGATTAGGAGTTGTGTCCTATTTGCTATGTGTTATTTGTTGAGTACGGCGTATAGGCATGGTGACGAGTATCTATACATTGGTGTCAAGAATGCCCGTGAGTCTTATATTATGACTATTATGACCCTGTTTGTATTGTCCATGCCTTATGTGATGGTTTCTATTGTTGAACAAAGCTTGTGGAAGTAATAGTGGTATTTGAATATTGAAGAGCGTTGGCTCAAGTTGTATAATGAATTATGAAAGTATAATTGGCAATTGAACCTTATAGAGCATTGGCTCAAGTTGTGAAGTGAGTTGTGAAGTAAGTGCGAAAGAGAGAAGAGGATTATTATATTGTCTCCCCTGCCGGGATGTTGTTGCTTTCATGCTATCTCCCTTGTCGGGATATTGCTGTCTTTGATATTGTTCCTTTGCCGGGATTTGATTGTTGTACAATTGTTCCCTTACCGGGATTTTATTGTGATTTCATTTGTTTTCTTGCCCTATTGCTTGTGATTGTTGTTTGGGTGAGGAAGAGTGTTAAAGCATGAAGGGTGATGCCGTGCATTATTTTGGTGAGAGAGTGTTAAAGCACGAAGGGCGATGCCGTGTATGATTTTGTGAAGAATAGTGTAAAAGTACGAAGGGTGATGGCGTACTGCATGATGTACCATTCTGTACTGATTATATATTTTATGATGAGGACGAGAGTAAAATCACAAAGGGTAATGCTGTGCAGATTATATTGATTCTTACAGTGAGAACGAGAGTAAAAGCACGAAGGGTGATGCCGTGCACTTGTTTGATTTCTGATTCTTGTCGATAATTAAGTTATGGTGCTCCTTGTATTTACCTGATGTCCTTTTATTATCCTTTGATGTTTCCCGCAGCATGTTTCCCCCTCCCCATTCTTAACTGCATATTCCTGTTTTTATTTTTCGATGTATATGATTTAACTAGACAGGTTTATTTGGTAGTCTGGTCCTAGCCTCGTCATTACTTTGCCGTGGTTAGTCTAGGCACTTACCAGCATGTGGGGTCGGTTGTGCTGATACTACACTCTGCACTGTGTGCAGATCCCGGCGCAACAGCTTTTGGACCTTAGTTTGGGGTGGTTGCCTTCAGTCCATACGGAGATCCAAGGTAGTCCTGCCGGCGTCCGCAGGCCCTGGCGTCTCCCTCTATCCATTCTTCCTGTTTCATTTATATAATTCAAAAACAGTGTTGCATTTATTTTTCGGACCTTGTTTGTAGTATTCCTAGACTGTCTGTGAAGTTGTGACACCAGTTTTGGGTAGTCTTTGTTTAAGAAATCGTATTGGATTATTTAAAGGTTTTATTTGTTTCTTCCGCTTGTTTAAACTGTTGTTTATAAACTGTTGATTCACAATTGTTAAAGGATTAAAATGGAAAAAAGGTAATTTGTTCAAACGGTTGGCTTGCCTAGGTTTCACTAGTAGGCGCCATCACGACTCCCAAGGGCGGGAAATCCGGATCGTGACACGTATACACATAGATTTGATTACAACTCGAAAAAAGAGTTTTGAAGTTGTGTTGAAAAATAATATTTGAAAGTTGAAATTGTGTTTTGACATGTATTTTATTTGAAGAAAAGTTGAAGTTTTATGAGTTGAAGAAAAAACTTCACCAAAAATTGCCTAAATCATTTTTTGGGAACTTGAAATTTTTTGAATTTTCTCCCAAAATATGATCATATTTTATAAATAAATAATATTTTTTTTTTAAAGTGAAGCCAAAATCTATGGCAAAACAGAAACTTAAAACAAGTAAGAGAAACACCCAAAGTAAATGTTGTTGGTGTGTGAACGAATGCCACTCAGTATATTAAGCACTATTAGTTTGCAAAATCTTGTATCCTTTCCCCAACCCCAACTGTTTTTTTTTTTTTTCTGAATAATAAAAGGCAAAGGCAAAGGCAATATCGCGAAAATAAAAATGTGGGGGATATTGAACATGTAAACTTTTTTTTTCCATGTGAAAGCTATTGAAAAATCAGCAACTTTATTTCTTTTTTCTTCCATAATTTAATATAACCCACTCCTATACTTTGTTATTTACAATTCAAGCCTTTTCCCTGTCTCCCGCTGAAGTGACATTACAAATAATTAGATTCCCTCGGCTGAATACATTTTTATAGTATTTTAAGAAATATTTTTCTAACATAAAGGGTAAGACAACATTTGTTTTCTTATTAATTTGATTGATACACCATTATGAGAGTAGTGATGTTCACTGTGCTAGTGCAGCCCCACTGAAATGAATCCAGAATTTTTGCTAATTTAACGGTATTAAGAGCCCGTTTGTATTAGCTGATTGTAAATAATTAATAAGCTTAAAGTACTGAAAAATATTTTTAAGTGTTGAAATTGATTTTTTATATAAGCATTTACGTGTTTGGATAGATGTGCTGAAACTGATAATAAGCAGTTAATGTGTTTCATAGAAATATACATGTACATATATGACGATCAGTTGTATATAATGCACAATAGACCCACTAAACTCTATGGTGTATATATGATTGAAAAATAAATAAATTTTAAACCAATTTTAAATGGATGCATTGGTAATTTTAAAAAGATTATGAATAATTTGTATAGTTTAGTAACTTTAACATTCACATCAATAGTAATTTTTGAAAATAATGGAGCAAGAAGAACAACAAGTGATTTAAATAAAAGAAATTTGGGAGATTTTGAATTACTTAACAGATCAATGGATAATTTTTAAAAGTTTGTTGATTGTAGGGATAAATGTGGCACGATAATTTAACGATAGGGATAAATTTGGTCCGATAGTATAACGGATATTAAATGTATACAGTATATAAAAGTAAAGGGGTATATTTGGCCCTTTTCCCAATTCATTATGAAAATTGTCAAGCCAAACAATTATAAATTCAAATTTGTACTTTTTTGAGTCTCTAAAAACTTAGCCATACAGACTAAAAAAGAGGCATTTTAAGAGTCCCGACACTTTTAGTAAAACTATTAATTAACATAAAAGGGGAAGCGTTGTTGAAAGAATATTTTAGTGCTCGTGACATAATCCATTAGAAGCTTGAACTGTCGAATCAAATATTTAGTCCAAGTTGGTTGATTTTTTTTCTTCCTCCTATTAATTTTGTAAATGTAAAAGACAGTTTGGTAGTTGATATATGTACGGAGTATTCATTATTCATTAATTAGCTAATGAATTTCAGTTAACGTTTTACCAGTGGCGGCTCAACAGTATCCGGGCCTAAAGCCAAACTTCAACGAAGGGCCCTAAGTTTTTCCATATTTAAAAATTTATTTAATAAAATTTTATTTTGAAGTTTATTTTTCTAGCTTTTTGAGAATTTTTTTTAATATTTTATTTATAATCGATTTCTTAACTAGGATATATATATATATATTTCTACTTTCTAGAGCTATTATTCAATTCTTTTAGGATTTCCAGATTTTCTAAAACATCTTTGTTAAACTCTCACCAACTTCTTCTTTCTTCTAGGATTCCATTCTCTTCTAGCTCAATTATATTAGTAATTTGTTTATCTACCATAATTTTTTCCTATTTTTGGAGATTGTATTAAAGTTTCAATTCTTCTCTCTTTTTTTGGTATTTTTAATATGCGGATTCATATTTCTTTGTTGACATATTAAAATTCTAATTTATCTATCTATCTATACTATATTAAAAGTGGGAAGCTCCTAAATAAAAAATTGAATTACCAAATTATCCTTTTGATAATTAAATGACTAATTTAAACGTACAATTTCTTTTGGTACCAAATAATATATGAGGCTTTATATGGTAGATGGTGTCGGTCGCCGGTTGGATGGTTCGAGCCGGGAGAGGTTTGGTTGTTGGGTACGGATCTAGTATAGGATTCCTTAGACAAGGTCAGGATCATTCAGGATAGGCTTCGTACGGCCCAGTCCAGGTAAAAGAGTTATGCCGACCGTAAGGTTCGATTTTGGCATTCATGGTCGGTGAGCGGGTATTGCTTCGGGTGTCGCCTATGAAGGGCGTGATGAGATTTGGGAAGAAGGCAAGCTTAGCCCTAGGTTCATTGGCATGTTTGAGATTCTTGATCGAGTGGGAGAGGTGGCTTACAAACTTGCGTTGCCGCCGATCTTATCAATCATGCATACAGTGTTTCATGTGTCCATGCTTCGAAAGTATCACGGTGATCTGTCTCACATGTTAGATTTCAGCACTGGCCAGTTGGACAAGGACTTGTCCTATGAGGAGGAGCCGGTAGCTATTATAGACCGGCAAGTTCGTTAGTTGAGATTGAAGAGTTTCCCTTCTGTTCGTGTTCAGTGGATAGGTCAGCCTGTTGAGGCATCGACCTGGGAGTCCGAGTCCGATATGCGGAGCCGTTATCCCCATCTTTTCCCCGACTCGGGTACTTCCTTCTTATGTCCGTTCTAGGACGAACCCCTTGTTCTAGAAATAAATTCTGTGTTCTGAGCCTTAAAACCTCCTTTTTACCTTACCTCGATTTGCGTGCGTGGTCTGGACCTATATCCGGAAAGCCTTTTATGTGAAAATATGAGAAATAGAAATTTTTAGAGTTAAAATTTGATTATGGTTGACTTTGGTCAACATTTTGAGCAAACGGAGCCGGATCTGTGTTCCAACGATCGCGAGAGGTCCGCAATAAAATATGAGACTTGGGCGTATGCCCGAAAATGAATTCCGAGATCCAAAGCCTTAGAAATCAATTTTTGAAAGAAATTATTTTGCTAAGTTATTCATGAAATAAAGAAAAGAATTAATGTTTGAAACCATTGGTATCGAGACCGTATTTTGGTTCTGGATCCCGGTACAAACTTGTTAAAGTATTTAAATGATAGCTGTGAAATTTTGAGTAAATGGAGTTTATTTGACGTGATTTGGACCTCCGGTCGAAGAGTTATGAACTTTAAAGTGTTCTTGATGAAAATGATGAGTTTTGAGGTTTAATTCATAGTTTTACATGTTATTTTCAGGATTTGGTTGCACAAGCAAGTCCGTATGATGTTTTTATGTTAGTGTGCATGTTTGGTTTGGAGCCTCGAGGGCTCGTGTGAGTTTTGGATAGGCCACACAGTGGAATTGAACTTAGGGAGTTGCAGGTTTTTAGCTGGTATGTTGCAGGTCTGCAGGCTTTACAAATGTGAGCCCGCAAATGCGAAGTTCCATCGCAAATGCGAAGACGTCGCAAATGCGACGAGTTTTTAGCAAAAGCAACATCGCAAATGCGAATGTCCCTTCGCAAATGCGAAAATGCCCAGAAATTCCCCTCGTCGCAAATGCGACAGTCCCATCGCAAAAGCGACTTCGCAATTGCGATCATTAGTCGCAAATGCAACAATAGCAGACTTTTGACTTTTTGGAAAAAACTTTAGAAAATATATTTTCATGCATTAGAATTGATTCATTTAGCATTTATTGATATAGTTAAGTAACTTATGACTAGATATGAACGAATTGGTGGTGGAATCAAGAGGTAAAGCGATAGTTGAGACTTGAATTGTGTTCGTAGCATCGAGCTAACTGTTTAATCTAACCTTAGCTTGAGAGATTAGGAGTTGTGTCCTATTTGCTATGTGTTATTTGTTGAGTACGGCGTATAGGCATGGTGACGAGTATCTATACATTGGTGTCAAGAATGCCCGTGAGTCTTATATTATGACTATTATGACCCTGTTTGTATTGTCCATGCCTTATGTGATGGTTTCTATTGTTGAACAAAGCTTGTGGAAGTAATAGTGGTATTTGAATATTGAAGAGCGTTGGCTCAAGTTGTATAATGAATTATGAAAGTATAATTGGCAATTGAACCTTATAGAGCATCGGCTCAAGTTGTGAAGTGAGTTGTGAAGTAAGTGCGAAAGAGAGAAGAGGATTATTATATTGTCTCCCCTGCCGGGATGTTGTTGCTTTCATGCTATCTCCCTTGTCGGGATATTGCTGTCTTTGATATTGTTCCTTTGTCGGGATTTGATTGTTGTACAATTGTTCCCTTACCGGGATTTTATTGTGATTTCATTTGTTTTCTTGCCATATTGCTTGTGATTGTTGTTTGGGTGAGGAAGAGTGTTAAAGCATGAAGGGTGATGCCGTGCATTATTTTGGTGAGAGAGTGTTAAAGCACGAAGGGCGATGCCGTGTATGATTTTGTGAAGAATAGTGTAAAAGTACGAAGGGTGATGGCGTACTGCATGATGTACCATTCTGTACCGATTATATATTTTATGATGAGGACGAGAGTAAAATCACAAAGGGTAATGCTGTGCAGATTATATTGATTCTTACGGTGAGAACGAGAGTAAAAGCACGAAGGGTGATGCCGTGCACTTGTTTGATTTCTGATTCTTGTCGATAATTAAGTTATGGTGTTCCTTGTATTTACCTGATGTCCTTTTATTATCCTTTGATGTTTCCCGCAGCATGTTTCCCCCTCCCCATTCTTAACTGCATATTCCTGTTTTTATTTTTCGATGTATATGATTTAACTAGACAGGTTTATTTGGTAGTCTGGTCCTAGCCTCGTCATTACTTTGTCGTGGTTAGTCTAGGCACTTACCAGCATGTGGGGTCGGTTGTGCTGATACTACACTCTGCACTGTGTGCAGATCCCGGCGCAACAGCTTTTGGACCTTAGTTTGGGGTGGTTGCCTTCAGTCCATACGGAGATCCAAGGTAGTCCTGCCGGCGTCCGCAGGCCCTGGCGTCTCCCTCTATCCATTCTTCCTGTTTCATTTATATAATTCAAAAACAGTGTTGCATTTATTTTTCGGACCTTGTTTGTAGTATTCCTAGACTGTCTGTGAAGTTGTGACACCAGTTTTGGGTAGTCTTTGTTTAAGAAATCGTATTGGATTATTTAAAGGTTTTATTTGTTTCTTCCGCTTGTTTAAACTGTTGTTTATAAACTGTTGATTCACAATTGTTAAAGGATTAAAATGGAAAAAAGGTAATTTGTTCAAACGGTTGGCTTGCCTAGGTTTCACTAGTAGGCGCCATCACGACTCCCAAGGGCGGGAAATCCGGATCGTGACACGTATACACATAGATTTGATTACAACTCGAAAAAAGAGTTTTGAAGTTGTGTTGAAAAATAATATTTGAAAGTTGAAATTGTGTTTTGACATGTATTTTATTTGAAGAAAAGTTGAAGTTTTATGAGTTGAAGAAAAAACTTCACCAAAAATTGCCTAAATCATTTTTTGGGAACTTAAAATTTTTTGAATTTTCTCCCAAAATATGATCATATTTTATAAATAAATAATATTTTTTTTTTAAAGTGAAGCCAAAATCTATGGCAAAACAGAAACTTAAAACAAGTAAGAGAAACACCCAAAGTAAATGTTGTTGGTGTGTGAACGAATGCCACTCAGTATATTAAGCACTATTAGTTTGCAAAATCTTGTATCCTTTCCCCAACCCCAACTGTTTTTTTTTTTTTTCTGAATAATAAAAGGCAAAGGCAAAGGCAATATCGCGAAAATAAAAATGTGGGGGATATTGAACATGTAAACTTTTTTTTTCCATGTGAAAGCTATTGAAAAATCAGCAACTTTATTTCTTTTTTCTTCCATAATTTAATATAACCCACTCCTATACTTTGTTATTTACAATTCAAGCCTTTTCCCTGTCTCCCGCTGAAGTGACATTACAAATAATTAGATTCCCT
This sequence comes from Nicotiana sylvestris, assembly GCF_000393655.2. Classification (NCBI taxonomy): domain Eukaryota; kingdom Viridiplantae; phylum Streptophyta; class Magnoliopsida; order Solanales; family Solanaceae; genus Nicotiana; species Nicotiana sylvestris. The sequence continues at coordinate 124,567,085 of NC_091057.1, read as the reverse complement.
CGGCTGAATACATTTTTATAGTATTTTAAGAAATATTTTTCTAACATAAAGGGTAAGACAACATTTGTTTTCTTATTAATTTGATTGATACACCATTATGAGAGTAGTGATGTTCACTGTGCTAGTGCAGCCCCACTGAAATGAATCCAGAATTTTTGCTAATTTAACGGTATTAAGAGCCCGTTTGTATTAGCTGATTGTAAATAATTAATAAGCTTAAAGTACTGAAAAATATTTTTAAGTGTTGAAATTGATTTTTTATATAAGCATTTACGTGTTTGGATAGATGTGCTGAAACTGATAATAAGCAGTTAATGTGTTTCATAGAAATATACATGTACATATATGACGATCAGTTGTATATAATGCACAATAGACCCACTAAACTCTATGGTGTATATATGATTGAAAAATAAATAAATTTTAAACCAATTTTAAATGGATGCATTGGTAATTTTAAAAAGATTATGAATAATTTGTATAGTTTAGTAACTTTAACATTCACATCAATAGTAATTTTTGAAAATAATGGAGCAAGAAGAACAACAAGTGATTTAAATAAAAGAAATTTGGGAGATTTTGAATTACTTAACAGATCAATGGGTAATTTTTAAAAGTTTGTTGATTGTAGGGATAAATGTGGCACGATAATTTAACGATAGGGATAAATTTGGTCCGATAGTATAACGGATATTAAATGTATACAGTATATAAAAGTAAAGGGGTATATTTGGCCCTTTTCCCAATTCATTATGAAAATTGTCAAGCCAAACAATTATAAATTCAAATTTGTACTTTTTTGAGTCTCTAAAAACTTAGCCATACAGACTAAAAAAGAGGCATTTTAAGAGTCCCGACACTTTTAGTAAAACTATTAATTAACATAAAAGGGGAAGCGTTGTTGAAAGAATATTTTAGTGCTCGTGACATAATCCATTAGAAGCTTGAACTGTCGAATCAAATATTTAGTCCAAGTTGGTTGATTTTTTTTCTTCCTCCTATTAATTTTGTAAATGTAAAAGACAGTTTGGTAGTTGATATATGTACGGAGTATTCATTATTCATTAATTAGCTAATGAATTTCAGTTAACGTTTTACCAGTGGCGGCTCAACAGTATCCGGGCCTAAAGCCAAACTTCAACGAAGGGCCCTAAGTTTTTCCATATTTAAAAATTTATTTAATAAAATTTTATTTTGAAGTTTATTTTTCTAGCTTTTTGAGAATTTTTTTTAATATTTTATTTATAATCGATTTCTTAACTAGGATATATATATATATATTTCTACTTTCTAGAGCTATTATTCAATTCTTTTAGGATTTCCAGATTTTCTAAAACATCTTTGTTAAACTCTCACCAACTTCTTCTTTCTTCTAGGATTCCATTCTCTTCTAGCTCAATTATATTAGTAATTTGTTTATCTACCATAATTTTTTCCTATTTTTGGAGATTGTATTAAAGTTTCAATTCTTCTCTCTTTTTTTGGTATTTTTAATATGCGGATTCATATTTCTTTGTTGACATATTAAAATTCTAATTTATCTATCTATCTATACTATATTAAAAGTGGGAAGCTCCTAAATAAAAAATTGAATTACCAAATTATCCTTTTGATAATTAAATGACTAATTTAAACGTACACTTTCTTTTGGTACCAAATAATAAAGTCACTTAGCTTGGGGCAGCCAATTCACCTGCTTTCAAATTAATGGAGTATTACAAATTAACATGCCGCTGCTTTATATACCAATGAATTCATCCTCATCTTCAAAATCACATATTATCTCTAGATGGTATTCATTAAGTCTATTCGATTACTCTCAATCATGGCTGCAACTGCTTTAACTCATAGACTTGTTACTTTATTTTTATTTCTTGCCTAGCGAGGAGAAGAAATAAAAGTAGCACTTAAAGATATATGAAGCACACGCGATCGAAGTCCACCCACCTCTAATCATTTTGAGTTTCAATTGGTTGTGGCATTTAGCTGTTCTTTTAAGTTTTTTATTAATTACCTGTCATTATCTCTGTGTTTATTGACAAGAATTATATTTTGTAAAATTCCTAATCATTGTTTATATATATGATCCATATAGTTTTTTTCTTTTGCATCTCAGTTATACGTTTTTACCTGAAATCTTTTGAGACATTAATATTACAACTTGTAGTTTATGTACGAACTTAATTATGCTAAAGAAGAAGTAAATATTCTCATGGATTGGACACTTGCGGTCATGTCTGTGAATATTCTTTTAAGTGCATCTAATATTCAAGTGATGATTGTAATTTATATTCGATCTATTTTCTTTGTGCTTTAGAAGTTTATGTGCTTGTAAAATTGATGTAAAAAATATGAAAAAGTATTTTGTGAAATACCAAATAATTTTATCCATTCAGAAATGTGCAAAAGTGTTATTAAGGTAAATTTTCATTTAATATAGATACATTGTTATTTTGTTTTTCTCTTCCGAAGATCTCTGGTCACTATTCCTTGCTCTTAGTATTGAAGTTTTGGCTCGGCCAATTGTGAAATGATATTTTTATATTAATTCCTTTACAGTTGATACTGAGAGAGACAATGCTCAAGTGCTCTCTTTCAAGACGATAGCAGTATATATTTGGATGCATGGCAAACATCTCAGCTTTAAACTTTCGACGAAGGATTGAGACAATTCAGAGTTATGTAAGAAAAGGTTGAGGTATATTAATAGGATAAAACATATTTTCCATTTTGCACAAGCCTCATCTTTTAGAATAAGTTTTTTTTTTTTTTTAATCATAGTAATTTTAGATCTGAAATTGATAAGTGGCTAAAGATTTGCATCACAAAAGAAGGTCTAAACCTTAATGTAAACTCAATCAACTTTATTTTATAGTATATTACACAATAAATACAAATGAAAAACTAACCTTTTAAAAATAATAAGGTTACATGCACACTACTTTAACCTTAGGTTTATTTGTCACTACTAAAAAATCAGGTTTTAGCGACGGATAAATTCTGTAGCTAAACGGAAAAATTCGTCGCTAATTTCATTTAGCAACGAATTAGCAACAGATTATCAAGAAATTCTGCTAGCTACGAGTGTTTTAGCGATAAATTAGCTATGACACTCGTAGCTAATTTCAATTTTTTTATAGTGGGTGTACTTACTGAGTTACTGTTCTAAATATAAAAAGTTATTGAAGTACAAAGTTGAATATCAAAGGTACAAAATAATATATTAATATTTTTGCATGTGAATTATAAAATAACTTACTACAATTCATGTATCTAATGTCTGTATATTTTCTTAGTTATTTTTCCACGCCAATCCCCGGAGGGCACTTTGGAATATTCAAAAGTATGTTATTGTGCGTGTATCCAAATTCCAAGCCCATAATATTCTAGACGTACTTCTTCAAATTCCAATTCATGAATCACATATTCCAGAATTAATCTTACAATTTCCAGGTTTATCATTTTTTTCCTCTTATTTCCTAAACCATGACTTTTTGGATCGTAGATAAAACTATTACGAACGCCCTTGAGCAAGAGTATAAAGGAGGGCTGGCTTCTTATTTTTTAATATATGGAGAGAGAGAGTTGAATTTCCTATCAATAGACTTGATCAAAGATATGCGACTAACCAAATGTCGTGCTTGTACATAATAGATTTTCAGCATTAGTTGGCTAACCTAATATTGAGACATTTTGGTACCACAAAGACCTCTTGGTATTTGATTCCTTTCCACGTTTCTTCTTTGAACTATATAAAGTTCTGTTATTTAGCCGTACTATGTTTCTTTGTTACTTAAATTATAAACAATCATTATGCTAGATTATGATTTCACTTAAACCATTTAACATTTTGAACTTGCATTTTTTTTTCCCCTTCAATTTTTGTGTTATACCTACATACATGTTTTAATATAGTTATATCCTTTTAGAATCTATGTTATACTATCTCATAATATAAATAAAGTTGTACTAATAACATGGCATATACGTACAACGCACGCGACGAGAAACTATAATTATAAAAATGGGAAGTCCTAAACTAAAAAGTTGAATTACTTTAATACCCCTCTAAAATTTAATAATATTCTACTTCTATTATTAAAAAAACTCACCCTTACATAATTCTTCACCAACAGACACAACCACTCAATAATTCTCATGAACATTATTTTCTACGGTATTTTCTTACCCAACAACTAGCATTTCAGAAGTCACCAAAAAAATTTAAAAAAAAAAAAACCTTCTGTATCGACCACAATCTTCTATGTGTTGTCATATACCCAAATGAACCTTCATGATATGGACGTATAGAAGAATTCTATTATGATATATAACATAAAAAGTGTTGTTTTACACAAAGTCCAAGAGATGAATATTACTAAGTGGCTCTCCTATTCTTGTTTTCACTCTGCAATAGAGTTGGTGCAGGAAAACAAAAGAGTCATTTCATGGTTTGCATGAAGATCATGTCTTTGGATTTCCAAAAGAAGGAGATTTGGAGTTTTTTCATGATCTGCTTTTCATTTGATTTTAAATTCATGAGATATGGATCAATGCTTCAAGTTTGTTATCATGTAGCGGTGAAATTTTTTTAATGATTTTCTGAAAATTGAATCAAAATTATCACACGTTGCAAAGTGATATAACAAGTTAGAAGAAAAAGGGGAAAAAGGTTGTATATTCGAATTTGTCAGGGGTTATAATAATCAATTTTGAGTCAAAATGCACAAAGTGGGCGTCAATGTTCTTTACTTGTCGGAGAAAATGATGGACAAACCATCCTTGTATGCAAATCTTCCTATTACATAAGCAATTTTGGGATTTATTTTATTGTAGTTCAATAATAAATTTAAAACACTCACTAATTCATAGGCATTAACACAAATGTTGATCCATTTAGCTAACTTTATGCAACATACAAAAATTAATACTTTACTGGAATATATTTTCTCAAGTGCCCCTGAATCAGAGGCGGATCCAAGATTTAAAGTTAATGGATTCCTACAACAATCTTAACTTAATATACAATAGTTTATGGGTTCACAATATGATATTTATAGATATTTAATGAATTTCTTAGTACATACACAAAGTATAAATAAAAGCTACATACTGGGTTCCGATGAACTCGATCCTTGTGCTCTAGATCCGCCCCCGCCCTAAGTTTAAACTGTGGTCAATCCCTACTTTCAAACTTCAAAATTAATGGCAAGCATGAACTATATATATGGAAGATATGGTAGCCTATTTGACTAAAATGATGGAGTTAGAATTTGAAAAAGTATGATATTCGTGGATTCCATTTGATAGCATTTTATGTTTCAAAAGGATTCTCTTAGCAGATGACCTATTTATTAGATGACAACAATGGGGAAATAAGAGTATGTATTACCTTATCTGCTATGAAGCCAGATTCATTCTTCGTTATAGGTTAGAAGGAATGGTCTAACTTTATTGATCTATGCATCTTTAAAAAGATAACTAGATACTCCAAATATTTTGATAAGTTAAATATTGTAGGTGTATACGATGGTGCTTAGACCTTCTGATTAATTAAAAACTAGTTTAAAGAGAAAGTAATAAAAGTAACGCGGATCTTGTGATAATAATCATAATATATAAAGGAGACAAGAAATATATCTGTTTTTATTTCCATATCTATAAAGATCCCATAATTTTATTATAAATGAAAGATATACTTTTTTTATATATACTATATTTTTTTTTAAAAAAAAATCATCAAATACATATACAACTATTTAATACAGTACCAGAAAATTTTGGGGCCTCTTTAGATATGGGGCCTCAAGCAATTGCTTGAGTGATTTTACCCTTGAGCCGCCCTTGCGTTTTACACTTTGAATTTGTCTTCTTCGGCCAGAGATCTTTCGGAAATAACTTCTCTATTCCCTAGGGGTAGTGATAGGGAATGCATACTCACTATCATCTCAAGACCTCACTTGTAAGATTTCACTGAGTTGTTGTTGTTGTCGTTGTTTTACACTTTGAATTTGACATTATTTACAGAGTACTGAATTTTGAAATTTGCCCAAAGCTAAGAATATCTCAAAAGCTACTTTAGCATTGTTCGAGAGTTTTCCGACCCAAAAAGAAAGTTGAAATTAGCTTTCGAATATAAATTTGGTTGAAATTTTGAAAACAATTCTTCAAAAAAATCATAAAATTGATCAAAATCCATGATTGAATAAAAAATAAAAGACAAAAAATCTATGTCCAAATTGGAGTTGAGAGACTTTCCAAATTGTTTGTTTGAGCAAAAATTAACTCCTTTTGCAAAAAAAAAGTCAAACAACCAGGGTTGCTGCGAAAACTCAAAACTTGAATAACATTTTCAAGGATAAAGTTAGATGTGTTTTACTTTTAAGTACTTCAAGAAGTATTTTCCACACAGATAGCTATCAACCTATCCTTCCACTATCAAGCCATTCAAAGCTAGTGGCCCTTCTTTAACGGGGAGAAATTTAAAAATAACCAAATTTAAAATCGATCGTTCAAAAATAGCTCAGTTTTAAAAGTAATCGAAATTTAGCTATTTTTTATGTAAAGATAAATCTGAGCGAAAATACTGTTCAAAACTCGAAAAATACGCCAGTATATTATGCTGGAGTTCCAGCATAGTATACTTGAACTCCAGCATATTATATTGGAGTTCCAAGATAAGTATGCTGGAACTCCAGCATAATATGATGGAGTTCCAACATAAGTACACTAGAACTCCAGTATAATATACTGGAGTTCCAGCAAGTATATCCGTCCAGCATAATACACTGGAGTTTGGAGCACCGGTGCTCCAGTCTCCAGTATATTATACTGGAACCAGCAAAGTATACCGGTCTGGCATAATATGCTGGAGTTCATACACAGGTGCACCGAACTCCAGTATATTATGTTGGACCGGTCTCTGTTGCAGCAAAATATATACAGACTATTTTTCATTAACTTGGTAAACGCTAATTATTTTTGAATGACCAGTCCGAAAACTCATTATACCGTGCTATTTTTACTCTTTAATGGTTTAATCATTAATGCTGGTAGATCCATAGCTTCCTATCAATTTACTTAAGCGTTGGTCAAGATCACTGCCAAAATCAATTGAAATATCTACTCCCCCATTTCAAAAAAAATTGGTACTATTTTGTTATTAGTATGTTTTAAAAAGATTAATACATTTCAATATTTTTTTAATAAAAAATATTTTATTGTCACACAAGTACCATGACAGGTTTTAGACCACAAGTTTCAAAAGTTTATGATCACACAAATGTTATAACTTATTTAAGATCATATATCTCAAAAGTCTTCCTATCTTCATTAAAATTTGTGTTAAGTCAAACTAAGACAATCTTTTTAAAACGGGTGAAGTAGTGCGGTAAGCGACAACATTTGAGCAAAGCATTTCATTTAGGGATGGCAGGCGGGGCGGTGCGGGGCGGGTTCTATATAAAACTGCTAAATTTTAACCCGCCCCGCCCCGCATGGCACTTCCACCCGCACCACAACCACACTCGCATCCACTCGCCCCGCCCCGCTTTAGTTTTTACTTTTATTTTTATTATTTTTTTTTGTTAGTTTGTTTCTTTTTAAATTTTTTTGGCTAAAATTCTCCATGTCAGTTAAGAATTTAAGTTTGGGTGCAACTACTTTGCTTAGTTTCTCCAATATATTGCATAGGATTAAAAGTAGACAAAGTCTAAAAATAATAAGGATATCTAGAAATTAAATTCTTTTTAAAAATATTTGAAGTAGTAAAATTATATAAAAGTAGTAAGTAAACATGAAACTAATTTGTATGCATAAAGACTTGTGATGCTTCCGTACTAGTTATAGATTAGATTCAGTACACCATGTAATAACTGATAATCCATGTAAATTATTTGTTATGAATTACTTATTTAAAAAAAATATGAATTAGGCTAATAAATTTAGGATTGTTTATTATGATATGCAGAAAACCTTTCTAATGCAGACAAATATACTTTGACAGGAACACTAAAACTTAATATATTAAAAGTAGACCGAAGACATCATTAACATGTTGTGATTTTGTAAAAAAATTAAGCTCTAACCCGCACCTGCATAAGATTTAAAAAGAAATTTCAACCCCCCGCCCTGTACCGTATCCATATATGTTTAAATCCGCACCGCCTCGCGCTCCATTGTCATCCCTAATTTCATGCTCATATGAGTTGGTATCTAGAAGAGAGGGCACCAAAATATGTGATCTAGAATATATTTCTACGAAATTCTTTAATGTCATAATTTATTAAAAGGATAATTCCAGAGGCCTCAACTCAAGTTTTTCGCTCGATCTTATTGACCTCACTCGTGGCTTACATCTCTCGTTTTGATTTTTTGTAATATGTTTTTTAAACCTATTTTTTATTAATGTAAAAAAAATGATAAATTTGTAATACTTTATTAAATTCTCTATATTATTTATTTTTTGTAATAATTCTTCTTAAAGTAAATAATTACTCGGCAACCTTTCTGTCTTTTTCACGTCTCAAACTGGAAATGTCCGTCTAGCTATAGTACACCAGCGTCCAAGTATGGCCATTGATTGGCTAATTAAAGAAGCTAAGGTCACCATTGATTGGCTAATTAAAGAATCTAAGGTCACCATTGATGTATTGGGAAAAATTAAGTTTATGTATGGAATTCATTATAAGATGACACGTCATGACACGTGGACCAGTCAAAGAAGAATAAGTGATGAAAAATAATCAAAGAAGACACGAGCTTCAACAGACACGGACATATATTCAGAGAAAAAGCAAGGAAAATAGATACTTGAGCCTTTTTATGATGGAAGGGAATGAATCTGATAGTAAATAAGGTATAGATACGTACTATTGGGCATTAAATACAGAAAACGTTAATGAATCTGTATTGAATTAAATATGATTGCTGATTATAACGTTATATTAATTGTCAATAAATGCCATTCATAGACAATAATGGCTCAATTATGGTAGAAACGAAACGTATTACCTTGAAATAATTATAAAAGGAGAAGACTGATCATTTGTAAGGATACGAAATATCATCGGAATATACTGATTTACTTTGTTTTCTTTTGTTCATCTTATTATTATCAAAATCAATTTCCTTTATTTATTTTATTTTTTGATTATCAGTAACCCGAGTTCTTCTAAAATAGAGCTTTGACCGAAATTCATATTTTTGGTTAAACAAATTGGTTCCGTTACCGGGAACCTGATAATCGTTTACCTTCTTAATCAATTCTTTCATAAAAAAACTTACCATGTCGAATAACAACGACAACAACCAACAAGATCCTCAACATTAGGAGAATGATGCGGGTCATAGGACACCACTTCCCTCACTGCGTGATTCACAACGTCAATCACGAGAAGGAACTCTAGATGGCTCTGAAACAAATAATGGGGTTGCCAATCAAAATGGATTCGAGGCAAATCAAAATGCTAGAGTTGCAAACGAACAAGCACTCGATGATGCCTTAAAAAATCTCATTGCTCAACAAGTTAGCAATGCTCTTCGAGCTTTTACCAGTCAATTACCAATTGCACCACCAACACCGACTCCGAATCAGAATACTTTGGAAAACCCACGTTCTGGGCTCGTTAACTCAGGCACTGGTGGAACTCCAAGCGAATCTCATGATGGTGAACCAGGTAACATAGTTAATTCTGATTTACAAAATTTAGTTCTAACCTTGCAGAAGCAGCTCAAGGAGCAAAGCGATCACATAGAGCAAATACTTGGAGTGCCACCCGTAATCAAAGGAATAGACATGGAGAAGCACTCACAACAACCATGGAAGCCTGATGCTGCTCCAGTGCCGATCCCGAAGAAGTTCAAAATGCCTGATATTCCAAAGTATGATGGCACAACTGATCCACGAGACCACGTGACTACATTCACAACTGGTGTGAAAGGCAACGATTTAACCAAACAAGAAATTGAATCGGTGCTGGTGAAGAAATTCAGTGAAACACTTACCAAGAGAGCATTAACATGGTATTCCCTTTTACCCGAAAATTCTATAAATTTTTTCCCTGAGCTTGCAGATTCTTTTATCAAACGCATTCGGGAGCTCAAAAAGTTGAAAAAAGAATGGAAGATATTTTCAAAATCAAGCAAGGAGATTTAGAGCTACTTAGAGAGTTCGTGGATAGGTTCCAGCGTGAAAAAATGACGTTACCACGCGTACCTGATAACTGGGAGGCTATGGCCTTAGCGAGTAATTTGAATGAGAAAGGCTCAAAAGTTACGAGACGACTCAAGGAAAGTCTGCTGAATTACCAGCAACAACCTGGAATGATGTTTACAACAGATACAACACGAAGCTGAGGATAGAAGAAGACATTATCTCCCGATCTCAGAAAGAGGAAAAGGTAAGTTCGAGACGTTCAGAAACCAAAAAAAGGTCCGGTAAAAATAGATACGAACCATATATAGGCCTAGCAGGAAAAGACTCACGATCAAAGAAGGATAATTCAAGGTACGATCACAGATCGAGAAATAGAGAGTTGGGTTCATCATCAAGGTTTGGAAAAAATCAAAACATACGAGAAACCCGAGATGATGATAGAAACTTGAAGGCAAGATTTGGTAGTTATAATTTTAATGTCAGCACTTCAGAGTTAGTAGCGGTATTAAGAGGCATGGGAGATAAGGTACAGTGGCCAAAAAAAATGAGATCGAATCCAAACAGGTGCAATCCTGATCACTGGTGCGAATTTCACAACGATCATGGTCATAAAATGGCAGATTGTAGATTATTACAAGGTGAAGTTGACCATATAGTAAAGCAAGGGTATCTCACCGAATTATTTAGTGAGAAAGGTAAGCAAGCATACATGAAGAACAGGCAGGAGCCCCCTAAACCTCCCTCTCCAAAAAGGACCGCCAATGCTATAAGCGGGGACGAGGAAATCAATAGCGTCATGTATACCGCAGCTAATAAGGTCTCTAAAGTTACAATCACCCACGGGAAGCGGATCCTACATGTGTTGGAGGAAGAAAGTATTACATTTGATGATGCATATGCGGATGGCATGTTAACTCCACATAACGATGCACTGGTAATATCTTTACTTGTGCATGATACTAATATGAAACGAGTTTTGATTGATCCAAGTAGTTCCGTGAACATTATTTTATTAAGAGTACTAAACGATATGCAAGCCAAAAATAAACTAGTACCAAAGGCGCATACTTTGTCTGGATTCGACAATTCAAGCGTTGTGACGAAAGGGGAGGTAACATTTACTACATTCGCAGAAGGGGTTGTCAAAGATACAAAATTTCAGGAGGTATAGATGGAAATGACTTACAATATGATTCTCGGGAGACCATAGATCCACGAGATGGATGTCGTTCCATATGCCTTACATCAAGTTATTAAATTTCCATCACCATAGGGAATATGTCAAATACGTGGGGATCAACAGACATCCAGAAACATCAACTCCGTAGCAGATTCAAATACGAGAAACGAAGAAAAATAGTCGTTAAAGAATCCAGTTGAGGATACCACAACACAAGCCTCAACTGAACAAGGGCGAACAGATGTGGACTAAAGGCCCGATTCCATTCAAGAACCAGAGGAAAATGAAAATATCAAAACAACGATTGAAGGGTTGGAGGCTGTAGAGTTATTTACACAATGGCCTGTGAAAGGAAAGTCTATGTTGGGGCCAACCTAAGCCATGACATCGTCTGGCTTTGCAACTTATCCGAGCCTCTTTTTTATTTCAGGGTATGATGCTAATAGAATAGGGAGTCTCAACCAGTAAGCACATCCCCGGAGGTGAGAAGAGAAGGGTTTCGGCACAGCTTATATACAGTTCAGATAATATCAAAGCGGTAAAGCATTTAGCATATTTAGCATGAAACATGTAAGGAGATCAGATAAAGCCAACACAAAAATTATTCTAAGCTCGAATTCTTAAACCCTGAACCAGAGATTCTGGGTTCGATCCCCAGCAGAGTCGCCAGAGCTGTCACACCTCCTTTTTCACTATACCCCCAAGGGCGTAAAGGAGTTTTTCCACTTAAAGGACAATCGGAACGAGATTTATTATTAAGATTTCAGAGTCTCCACTTGGGAGATTAATGGTGTCCCAAGTCACCGGTTGAATCCCGAACCGAGGAAAAATATGACTCTGTTAACAGTCTGCGAACCAGAAATCCAAGTAAGGAATTCTGTTAACCCGGGAGAAGGTGTTAGGCATTCCCGGGTTCCGTGGTTCTAGCACGGTCGCTCAACTGTTACATTTGATTTTATCTAATTTCAAAACATGTTTTAGCTTATGTGCTTTTTAACTATAAACCGCTTTTATGTTCATTCTTAATGAGAATAGCAACGTCGTGAAAATGTGTCTCGAACCACGTCACATCAATGCGCCCGTGTTTGTTGACACATTTCGACTCCATTGAGATTTGGATTTGGGTCGCATCAATGCGCACCCGAGTTTAGGAGTGTGATTTATTAAAATCACGCCTAAAGTGACTAACGCGTTATTATCTTTTGGGAAGGCCGTGAAATTCGCTAAATGGCCCATCCCGAATTTCTAAAATTTTAGTTAAGCATTTGAATGACGGCCCCGCAATTTGTACATTTTATTCGGCGAGGCTCGTCTCAACATTTTTGTTTAAAGGTCAATCCTAAAGTGACTATTATTTTCCTATTTATTTGTCTCTAAAAATAAAAGAAAATCCTAAACAATTATTTCATTTGAAATGGCCAAACCTTATGAACTTATTTCGTGAATGTTGGCCCAATGAACCAGGCTTGTGAAAAGCCCAATTCCCATTTCAGTTTCAGACCCCAAACAGCCCAATTCGAACAAACTGAAACTGGTCAGGCTGCGTGAGAAAGGTCGAGGGATCGATTCCCTGAGCCAGTCAACCCACGAACTGTTTCTCAAATCAAAACTAAATGTCTTAGAGACTGGGCCATCGGCAACTCTGTCTCTTAAAGCCCAATAATAAATGAACTCCATTCTGTTGTCTCTTTTTAAATTATTCTAAATGTATTCAAATAGTTCACAACATGACTAACACTAATCAAATTATTAATGGCGAAAATGAACTAGGAGCACAAGTTGAAGTCATGTGACCTTACCTATTACATACGAGTCAGCTAAAGGCCCAAATCAACTAGAGGTGTTAATCGGTCTGGGCTGACCCGCTAACAACCCGGTTCAACCCGGGTCAGCCCGGTCCAGCCCGTTACTGTACATATGTTTGCGGGTTGGGACGGGTTGGACGGGGGGCGGGCTAGTAACGTTACGTTTTCGCCAAACGGGTACCCGAACTCGCCACAACCCGTTAAGCCCTTAACGGGTTCTTAACGGGCCTCAGCCCGCGACAGCCCGCTAAACCGCCTAATTTTTTAAAAAAAAAAAAATTAAATCTGACCGTTGCCAACGGTCAAATTTCAAAAATGACCGTTGGCCAACGGCCAAATCTGTCAAAAACAGCCAAAATTTGGTATTTTATTTATATTTTAGCCCCCCTTTATAATTTGTAAATTGCAATTGAATCCTTTTAAAAAACTATAAATACTCCCTTTCTTTTTCATTATTCCTCACAATTATCTCTCAATTCTCTCTTGATAATATTCTCAATTGCTCATTATTTCAAGCTTTCAAGTTTTAACTTACAAGTTTCATACTTTCATTACAAAAGTATTATTATCATAAATTTCTAATTCAATATTCAAGTGAAGTGTGACATTAATCATCAAGTTATCAAATATCAATTGAAGATTTGAAGTTTGAGTTTCTACTTTCTCGTTTCTATATCAAATTTAGTGCGGCATTCGGAATCCCGGTACACTCGTTCCATCCCTTTCTCTTTATTATTTAGAATTATTATTTGAATTTTTTGTTTTAAATTAGATAATGGATTTACTTAGAGCGGCCAAAAAAGCTTGCACTAGTAAAGGTGGTAGTAAGAAAAATTCCAAAAGAGTAAGAGGTGGTTCTTCTAGTAGTGCAACACATGTTTCTGAAAGTTCACCCGAAAACGTACATGTAGATTATGAGCTACTTCAAAAAAAATTGGTATTGATGATGATTTAGATGATCTTTTAGATGATATTCAATCACCCGATAATCTTGAAACACCACCACCTACATCCGGTAATGTTAGTCAAAATATTAGAGGTGGAAGTGTAAGTAAGCCTCCTTTGCCTATTAAGAAGAATAAAAGATTAAGAAGTAAGTGTTGGTATTTTTTTGATAGACTTGAAAATGAGAAAGATTATGTAAAATATGTAATAAAGTTTATAAACAAGAGCCCGGTAAGAATGGGGGAACGAGTCAACTTCGTAGGCACATGGAAGAAATTTATCCTATTGATTGGGGAGTAGGCGATGAAGCTGGGCTACCAAAACTTAACCCGGTCACTGGGGGGTTAATGGGTAAATACGATATTAAAAAAGATCGAGAAGAATTAGCTAAAATGATTGTTTTAGGTTGTTTACCTTTTAGTTTTGCTTCTTCACCATATCTTGTTACTTATATTCAAAGAATTTATAACCCTATGTTTAAAGGTATTCCTAGAAGTACTTGTAGATCTGATATCTTTAGGCTTTATGGACAATATCAGACATATATACGTTATTTGTTCGCTAGTCTTTCTTGTAAAGTTTCTCTTACTTCTGATATTGGTCGTGCTGTAAATGGAAATGATTATTTAACTGTTACATGCCATTGGATAGATGATAATTTTTGTATGCAAAAACGTATTATTGCTTTTAAATATGATGAAGATCAAAGTCATACCGGTGCATTTATAAGTGCTACTATCCATGAAGTTGCTTTATTTTATAATCTTTCTGAAAAAGTTTTGTGTATGTCATTTGATAATGCTTCTAACAACACTTCTGCTATTACATTACTAAAATTGCATCTACGCCCACCACTTCCTGAAATATTTCATATTAGATGTGCATGTCATATTTATAACTTGATTGTGAAGAGTGGCCTTGACTTATTTCACAATGACATCACTTTAGTTAGAAGAGTTGTTGGTGTAATTCAAGGAAATAATAGAAGTGCTAGATTAAATGCATTTAAGAAAAAATGTGTACACTATGGACTAAAACCAAGACTCATGCCTGAAGAAATAGTTACTAAGTGGAATTATACTTATTTGTTCCTAAGATGTTGTTATAAATATAGAATGCCTATAACTGAAGTTGCTAATTCTCGTTGTACCAATCCTAACCGTCTGTTAACATCTAAAAATTGGGATGTCATTCATGATGTTGTACAATTTTTACAAAAATTTTATGTGGCTACACTTGAGTTTTTTGGAGCTTATTATCCTACTATTGTAAATGGTTTAGTTCACATTGCTGAAATTTCTCTTTTACTACATAAGTTGAAGGCAAAAGAGGGATATACTAATGTTGTTGAAACCATGCTAGATAAGTTTAAAAAATATTTCTTCCCAATTCCCCCTATTTACCTAATTGGTGCTATTTTAAACCCTACTATCAAAATGATAAAGTGTCGCCAATTAATCAGTGCTTTATATACTTATATGGATATTGGACCAACTGAAACTCCTGATACTGAGACTTGTATTTCTGATCTGCACAAACATTTACAAATTTTGTATAATTATTATGCTAACATTGTTGATGCTTCTTCGGTTGTAGATGCAAATATTCCTTCAAGTAATACTTCAACATCTGGAACAAATTTGGAAGATGATGATAATGTTCAAGATTATTTGATTTGGTCTACACTAGGAGAGCATCAACAAACCAGTAGCCGGAATATTGATGAACTCCAATTCTACTTGCAAAAGTCACCGGATCCCCTCACAAAGGATTTTTTACCTCTGAGTTGGTGGAGGAGCAACGCAAATCAGTTTCCTGTTCTTTCGGCCATGGCTCGAGACGTTCTAAATGTGCCTATTTCAACAGTCGCATCAGAGAGCGCATTTAGCCAAGCAAGACAACAACTAGGAGATACCCGTCATTCATTGGGCAGCAACGCTTTGGAAGTTCTAGTGTACTTCAGAGATTGGATTAGATCAGAACGGCGAAATCAAGGGCGCGACGAGGTAGATGAAGAGGAAGACCAAGAAATTGGAGATATAATGGTTTATGGTACCGATTATAATACCGGAAACCAAGCACCTCACATTGACATGGAAGAGCTTACAAAGATGATGCAAAACATTTGATTTACTATTACTTCTTTTTTTTAACAATTGTTGTAAACTTTTAATTTGCAAGTTCAAATATTTAAAAAAAATCAAAAAAGAACTTGCAAATTAATTAGAAGTACTATATATTATTCAATAAAAATATAAAAGTTACTTAAATATTGTGATTTTTTTATATTGCATAATGTCTTATACTCTTATTCAATATTTTTTATATAGACTTATGCATTTATGTTAATATATTTTATGTTTTAGACTTTTAGATTGTTCTTTTAATTCTAACCCTTAAAAGTTCAATTCTAATCTTTAATTTTAACCCTTAAAATTTTGAAAACACTTAAGTACTTAACTATCAATAACATTGAAAAAGAAAAATATAAGATAGTTAAAAATAAAAAAATAAAAACGAAAGGCTGACCCGCCCGAACCCGCTAGGCCCGAACACGTACGGGCCCTATAAAACCCGAAAAATCCCAGCCCGCCACCAGCCCATTAACTTCAGCCCGCTAACAACCCACCTGTAACCCTAGCGGGCTGACCATTTTTGTGTCCAGCCCGTCCCAGCCCGCCCGATAAACACCTATAAAATCAACACAGTTCATTATTTAAACCACTACTATTAAACTAATACTCAAGCAATTTAGTATTTTAAACTAGCTGGACTATGGAATTGAGTTATAGGAAACACAGAACTATTTCAACTTGTTTTTACAATTATTGAAAACAAATCAATGCTTAAAAGCTGTCATGACAACTAATATTAATCATTAACACGAGAACCAACATCATATGAATCTGAAATTAATAGTCATAGAGTCCAATTATTACAAAAAAAACACTAATTGTCAATTACACATGACTGTTCTAACACGTTAAAATCAAACACAGTAAAGTGAATTCAACGATCCACTTCAACTTCATTTATCCTTCAAATTGAATTACAAAGATCCATCACAGCTTACATGAGATCAAGGGAGGTACCTGGAAGTAGAAAGCAATGAAGGAGAAGAAGAGGTCAACGTCAATCAGCAATTAATCACAAATAGCCCAACAATAAAATCAAACAGCCCGGGAATGTTTAAACCAAACAAAAGCTAACAAATTCACTCCAACACAGCAACAAGTCAACCCAGAAATGAACACTGATGCATAAACAACAAGCAAACACCCAAACTAGATTCGAAATACCAATGTCAACTCGAAATCGACCAAAATAATTCAAAACTGAACTGAAAATCCTTCTGGAACTTCACTGATGCAAAACTCAGCCAAAAACCCCACTTAATTTGATTCAAATACACTCGAAATGGACCTCTAAGCTTCAACAAACAAAGATAGCAACTACAAAATGCAAGTCACAACCAAAAGCTGAAATCCATCTCCAATTTCAATGGAACAGTAATCCTAAACTTTTTTTTTTGTTTTCTAATGATTTTCTATTGTTTTGGGGGGGGGGGGTTTTGAATGTTCGAATTTCAAAAAAACAGATCTCGAAATTAGAGGGAGATTTTGGGGAACTAGCTAGCTGAAAGGAAGACCCTCAACAAGGCATTTGTGATGCCTTTTATAGGCAACCAAGAAGTGAGCACAGAATTTTCAGTTTTCCTTATTGTCCCCGTGCACTTTCAGTTTAATCCCTCATTCTTTAGACTTGTTACACAAGTTAGTGCCTTAAACTTCCTCAAATTCTAAGTATACCCCTATCTAGAAGATTCTAGGATACTCGAGCTAAATTCCACACCCCTGAATTTCCCTAATTGCCCTTAAAATTACTTGTCTAATACAGCTATTCCTAAACCCTTCTCTAGGCTTTGAGAGATGAACTTTAGCTTTAACAAACAACAATCAACCAAACAATTTGACTGCTTACATTATACTTAAACTAAACTACACTATCAAATTAAGAACTAATCCCCAATAAACTAGTTAGACTTAATAATCACAAAACGAACAAAATCACTAAACATGAGCAAGAATCCGTCGTTTCACCAAATTACTACCAGTATTTAACAAAACAAACTGTAAAGCTGAGAAAAAACAGATACAAATGCAAAACTAAGGAGAAATCTAGGCTAAACTATTAATCTACTAACACACACATATATACAAAAATAATCCAAATAAAACAAGTTTAAACACGACGAAACTTATCAAGAGGCAAAGAAGACAGAGATGGAAAATGACAGTAAAAAAAATGAACGACGGATGGAGAGAACTCACAATTAAGAACCTGAATTCCAACAAGGATGGAAACCTTAGCATGCCCAATCTTGACTTAAGCCTTTTGGATTCACTATTGGCGGAGTCTGGTGGTGCTTGAAACATAATTCAGACGAAAGGGGGAAGGAACGACCACGCAGTACCAATTTGGCCGGTTTTAAGGTTTCCGGCCAACTTTGCTTTAAAATTCGAAGCGCCTGA
The DNA here is from genome assembly GCF_000393655.2 of Nicotiana sylvestris. Taxonomy (NCBI): domain Eukaryota; kingdom Viridiplantae; phylum Streptophyta; class Magnoliopsida; order Solanales; family Solanaceae; genus Nicotiana; species Nicotiana sylvestris. Next base: position 124,548,467 of record NC_091057.1, on the reverse strand, counting down.
GGATGATTCGAAGAAACCCAATTGGTGTTTTATGATGAGGGTGGTGTGAAGAGTCTATGGTGTTAATTTGGAGAGATTTGGACTACTTTGCGTCATGGCCGGAAAACTTTAGAAGAAGATTTGATGAGTTCTAGTAGGATTCAAAAGAAACTAATCTTGGATTTGGAATGAGGGGAAGTAGGGGAATACATGGTGTATTTTTGGGGTGGTATGGAGGTGGTAGCGTCGTCGCCGGCGGCGGCGGAGTTACAGATGAGTACGAGGAAGAAGCAGATTATTTTTACGGTTATAATTAGATTCAGACAGTTGTATCTAAATGTAAAGATCAATTGTAGCCGTTGGATGAAAGGGAATTGATGGCCAGGATTGTGTGACAAGGAGACGATGCCGTTTGGGCGTCTCCTGGACTGGACTGGGTCGGGGAACGGGTTATGGGCTGGTCCGGATGAGGAATTATATTGGGCCTGGGCGGATTTTAAATTGATTTGGCCCAAATTTGACTTAACACTTTTTTTTTGTTTTGCTTTTGCTTTTACATTTTGTTTTCTTTTCTTATTTTGTATTTATATACTTTTTATGATTTTATAAAAAATGCAAAAGTAGAACTAAAACCTAATTTATTCCCAAAATTATACTAATTAATTCCTAAAACTTGTTTAAAAATCTATTCCGCGATAAATTCAACAATTAACAATTAAAATGCAAAAGTGGGCTATTTTTGTTATTTTTCACATTTTGTTTTAAAAACAAACCGACCACTAATTAATCCTAAAATATGAAATTAAATCCTTAATGCAAATGCCAAATGTATTTTTTGTATTTTTCATATGAAAAAAAATGCACAAATAGAATGCAAACAATTAACAGAAATGACACAAAAATTCACAAAAATTGTAAAAATAAAAAAAAATTATTTTGTTTGAATATTTTGGGAATAATTTGCTTAGGGCAAAAATCACGTGCTCACACTAGAAATAAAGTGAAATTTGGGTTACTGATAATCTGGAGACGAAAATAATAGAAGATTTCTGAGAATAATAAAGTAATAAGTAGTTTTGTATTTCAGTGTAATCTCAATAATATTTCGTGTCCCTACAGATGTTGAGTCTTTCTCCTTTTATAGTTGATTCTAGGAGAAGATGTAATGTCTTTGTATTAATGAGGCAATTATGAGCAATAAATGATATTAGAAGAAACGTTACACAATCATTTCTATTTAATTCAAATTTTCTAACGTATTTGATATTTAATGTTGTATTTAGACTCTTTTACGTCATCAGATTCGTATCTTCAACTTCTTCCCATCTTCGGTCTTTAAATTACTCGAATAGGTACGAGACTCGTGTCATTTGAGTAACGGTTCACACCTATGTTGCTTTTTTCTCCCCATATCTGTTGTCGCCCGTGTCTCTTGGTTATTTATTGCGTTTTGAACTTTTGACCAGTCCACGTGTCATGACACGTATCTTCAATATTCAGACTCAGTTTTTTCCCAATACAATGTCTCCATTCAATCTCAAGCTGCCGCTACCATCTCCATTGTTGCTACTGCCACCACCATAAGAACTCCGTCCACCTCCTCTTGTCCTCCATCACTACTTTAGCCGCCTCCACCACATACAAAAAAGCATAGCAAAACAAATCTACAATCCGTCTCCACCAGCTCCACCAACTGTCAATACTCTGATATCTTCTCCTTCTTCCGGTGCTTCTCCTCCATCCATCGCCACCGCTCCCGGCGGTTCTCCTGCCAACTCTCCTAATTCTGCTTCCTTGAATAGAGTTGTCATCACTGGACGGGCTTTACTGCTATTGGTTTATTTTTATTATACCCAATTTGTTGTTGAATATTACTACTGGATTCTTTATTTATTTATGGAGACAATATGATGTATCCATCTTAGCTCGCCTCTAATATTTATGTAGTTGTTTTGATAATGAGCATTCATATATTCACCAAACAAATTTGGTAATCATATATGGGGATTGACAAGATTAAATAGCTTTTGCTCGTATAGTACTTGGGTTGTTGGACTGTCTGTCAATTCAATTTGTTGGTCAGTCCAGTAAGACTCCATTTCTCCCGGACTAGAACTCGCCGGAAGTTTGGACTAATATTTTGAGATATCTAGGTGGGGCGGGGGTGTGAGGAACGAGGTCAGATGGTTGTTTTTCTTTTAATTATTATAAATTACACGTGTCGTTCTTTAATTGGTTCATTTTAATATGTCATTGGCAAGTATAATTGGCGCATATAATTTGTTGCACTTGAGTATTTATTTGATATGCTTAATAACTACTTGGAGTGTTTAATTGATAATCGTTGAGATATTTGTATGGTCGTTGGGGACACCGTAAAAGGATTGTTTATGTATTTCGCCTTTAGTAAATTAACTTTAATATTATATGTTTTTACGATATCATTCATATATTTTCCTATTTATAGGGTTCCCCATGCTTCTCTTTTATCTTTTTTTTTTTTGCTAATAAAAGAGGCTTTTATTAAATAGCACAAACGGAAGTTATTACATGATGGTAACTGAAAGTATAGTCCCAGTTCCATAGAGGTCTTCCTGTAGTTCATTAAGAATAAAAGGGGTGGGAATACAAAAACCAAAACGTTTTTTCTCATGGCTGGATCTCTGCCTTTTCCATAGCAGGCCAATTTATCTTCTGGAGCATTAGCTTCGCTAAAATGTGGCCTCTTTTATCTTTTTCATCCTTATAAGATTTACTTGCTCAATAGCTTTAAAGATTTGCGGTTTTGGTTAAGTTTATCTTTATGCATCATCAAAGCAAAACCAATTTCATTCTTTTATCAAATTAGTATAATTTTAACTAAGAAGTTGAGTAAAAGTCACCTCAAATATCGATCGAATTCAATAGCTTTGGTTTAAATCATGTATTTATTTTAAAAAAATTCATTTAATACTGTAAATTATCAATTTAGAACTTAATAATTCACAAGAATTAAAATTCTAAACTAATATACTTCAAACCCTTAACCCGCATGGGTTAAATTGTCATATCAATCTATCCCTCCCTAACGTGACCTTAACTCGACTTTGTAAACAATGAAGTCCATAAGGTAGTTGGGTTCCAAGACACTTGTATACACAAGAAAAAACAAATATTTCTGTGGCGAAGTTTATTTGCGTTCGAATTTTTGCTGCGTGTTAAGATTTCAGTGTATATGAGAATATTGCTGCTGAAAGAGGAAACAAATAAAGAGAGTATCCAATTCCCATCCTTGAAATGCTCGTTTTTACCTAAACATCTAGTTCTTGTCATCTCCTTCAAGTATGCAATTGTTTGGAGTAAAATATGCTCATATTTGAATAATCGCATGAGAAAGTGACACGTGGAGCCAAAGATAGAAGACAATCGGATCCGACGATAATGATCTCGCTTGTCATCGGAGAGAATGATGTTCATAAAAGCAAAACAAAATACATGTCATCCAGAAGTATTCAATAAATAATATTCTATAGCATTAAGTGCATGACCCGTTAAAGAGAATATGACATTCACCGCTCACCGTTACACATTCTTCAATGGTCTTATAATTATCATTTAAGAGGGGCTTGATCCTAGGACAACGTTCTCTATGTGTAACTATAAAAAGTGAGTTCTACCATCATTGTAACGTGAGAAATTTTCTGACAAACATACACTATACTCTATTAAAAACTCAATAACATTTTACTTTCTTGCTTATTTAATTGTCCTTATTGCCTCCGGAAGCTCTGCGCCCAAGACTAAGATATTTCCCGTTTTATTTTAGTTTCAAGTCTAAGTCTTACATTTTTGTCTAATTCATCTATTATTTTTGGATCAAATTGATTTATTTGTCAATAAATCACGTATAAATTCAACTGTATCGTTTTACGCGTAAATAACAATGGAGTGCACCTTTACATACTTTTAGTTTCCTAAAGAATTTAGTACTCCTAATATGACAAACAAGCCAAAGGAAAAAAAAAAAAAAAAAAGAAGGTAAATGATTCGGCAACAAGAGGGATGTAAAAGTTTTTTCTTAAAAAAAGTGCTCCATCCGTATTATTTTACGCGATCTGCCTGATTTAGAATGAAATTTAAGAAATAGACTAAATAAGCTTAGAACGTCTTTAATATTTGTTAGCTATAAAACTTTTACAACTTATAATATTAAATATATCATAATACTTGTTTGACTATAATAACTCGTCACTCAGGATAAAGTGATAAATCAAAGTTAAATTAATTTTAAATCATAAAATATTATTAAAACTAAACAATAATAAAAGTAAATAGAATCACATGACGATGGAGGAAGTATTCCTTTTCCCCACGGAAATAAAGAAAAGGAAAAAGAAAAAGGCCAAAGACCTTTTTCCAACGGAATTGAAGGAAAAGTAAAAGTAAAAGTAAAAGAATACCCGAAAGGCAAAAGTATGGTCAGAAAAGGCCCACGGCGTCATTTTCTGGAAAATCATATCTTAGTAGGCGTTTGGGCATAAAATAATTTTTGGAAAAAGAAAAATTATTTAGAGTTAAGTTGAAAAATGATATTTGAAATTATGTTTGAATATGAATTTTACTTGAAAAAATGTTGCACTTTTGTGAGTGGAGGAAAAAAATTCTGAATTTTAAAAACTCATTTTTGAAATTTGTTCAAAAACTTACAAAATTTTATAGACAAACATATTTTTTTTAAAAAAAAGTTTTTTTTTTAATATGGACAAAAGGGGCTTTAGTACTCGATATCATGATTCAATACAACGTGGGGAAGTTGGAACCGACAAAATGATATTTTATTGGTTTTAGTTTTAAGGATTTCTGTATTGGGAAAAGAAATTTAGATAATGCATCCGAATAAGTTAGTGCGATTGCACACCAACCTACACAGCCTTCCCTCCACATTCAGCACTTCAAATCAGATACAGATAACGAAATATTTGTAAATGATTTGACATCTCAACTTAGCATTTTTGTTTATTTTGGTATTTGGTGAACACCAAATATTTTTAAGCCACATATTTTTCAACTTAAACGATCAAAACAAGTCCAAAAGCCAGAAATTGAGAGTAGATAGGTAAGTAGGCCTTCGTTTTTAATTTTTTTTTTCCCTCTGAATACTATTGGTCACAATTAAATTGCTTTTCATATGCTAGTATTTAATTAGGCAAAAGAGAAACACAACTTGAACGCTTATAATATCATACGATTTTTTGCACTATTTAAGTGTAGTATTTACATAAAAACTGAAAATGAAGAAGTATCCTAACTAGGATTGTGCACGGGTCGGATCAGATCAGATCGGATTTAGCACATTTTAAATTTGAATTTCGGATTTCGGATTCTAGAAAATGCAATCCGAATCCGATCCGAATTATATTAGATCGGATCAGATTTTAAAATTTGGATCCGATCGAATTTCGGATCGTATTATTATGCCTCAAAGTTGCAAACTAATATGTATATTTTCTTTGTAAAAGAAGCAATATATTAAGAAAAACGTTTATACAATTATGGTAGTATTATGATGCAAATATAGCTAAATCCAGCAATTGTAAATGTAATAGCTTGGAGGAAGTGTAAAGGAAGTACAAACTATTCGAAAATAAAGTGTAGTATTTATACATGCCCTAATAATTTTGAATTTCGGATTGGATCGGATTAAAATATACCAATCTGAATTCGATCTGAACTCCGGAATTTTGATAAACACAATTCGAAATCGAAATCTGAAATTGAATGGATCGGTTCGAATTTCAGATATCCGATCCGAATGAACAGCCCTAATGCTAACTGCTTATATATAACTGCTTATTACTCCCTCTGTTTCATTTTGACTTGTCACTTTATGCATACCAAGAAAATACAAAAAAAAAAATCTGTTATACCCACAATATTTTATTTTTTCAGATCCAATAAAATATGTATCAATTAATATGAGTATCATGGTAAATTATGCACTTTATTTAGTATTTCTTAAGGGGTGTGAAAAGTCAAAAACATGCCAAGTAAAAGTTAACGGAGAGAGTAATAGCTTCAATTCTTACTATATACTTTTCAAACAATTGCTGCTTAAAAGATACTTTAAGGGATCGTTTGATTAGAAAGAAGTTATTCCCAGATTAATTATTTCGGGATTAGTTATTCTACTTTTTAATGGTGATAAATAAATATTACAATCCTGGGATAACTAATCTCGAGATTAATTATATCACAATTTTTCCCCGACCAAACATGGAATAAACTCTTTTTAAATTTAATTTTGGAATTAATTATTCCTTATCCTCGTACCAAAACGAGCCATAATAAACAAACTCTATGTTCTCATTCTTTCTAGTGTTGTTTATCGGGCAGATTGAGCGGTTATTTACTCTTAACAGTTTGGCTTATTGGTTATCGACTTTTAAATGTATTAATTCGCTAGCCACCCGATAAGATATCGGGCAGATTGATATCAGTTTAGCTCTTATCGGGTGGTTATCGACCTAATTCAATCAAAATAAAATAAAATTTAGTCTCCGTATGTTTAAATAGGTGGTCGACGTACTAAGAGGGACAGAGCAGAATAGACACCGTGATGAGTAAATCATTTGTCTAGAATCTTATTTATGTTTATGCACATTGGCATTAGTCCATGTGAAAGATTTCCAATTGACAGTTGTTAAAATAAATGTTCGTCATGCTTAGAATTATAGGATGCCTTAAAACCCAGGTAAAGTTGATGAAGCAATGGTATAAGTGGTATTGTTATCTTGTTTCACACAGCAAATTCTGTCTTTTGTCACAGTTAGATGACTCCTTTTATTTGGCTTTCTTTTATTCTAATCACTTTGATAGAGTACTAGAGGAAGAAGGATTATTGATTATTTAATATATGTACATAGATAAAAATAGATTTTATATATATATATATATATATATATATATATATATATATTCTTAACGGGTTAACGGATTATCCGTTAAAAAAATTGAATGATCCCCCAAATTGATAAGCCGTTAATTAAGCCATTAAGCTTCGGTTTCGGTTCGATCTTGAACCCCCTAATTCTTTCAAGGGTTTTCTCTTTTCCTTTTTATTTTTTGATTCTTTTATTAAAAAATTCAAGAAAAATCATTTTCACAATACAGGGTAAAAGGTTTATTCCACTAGTCACTCAAAATACTCCAATATATGCGGGAAGTTTCAGCAAACTTCCTCCCAAGACCTTCGAGACACACACAATATTCAACTTTTCACATTCCCCAACACACGCAGTGCTGCCTCACAGGAAACTCATTTCTCCAATATTTCAGAAATGGCGGTGAATGGACTGTGTACATCAACGGAAGACTTCCTGAAACGGTGCGAGCAGTCCGGCGATGCTGCTTACAGTGCCCTCCGATCACTCCTCGGGCGACTGGAGGATCCGGTTACCCGGAAAGAGGCTCGGATCTTCCTCGCTCTTCTTCAGAAACGTTTTGCTACTAAAGAAGCCTCCGATCAGTGCCTTCAAACTTACCATTTCCAAATTCAAGATATTGTCCTTGAGCAATATGAAGGTCCTCTCCTTTTCTCCCTTTTGTATTGATCAAATTTTTATGTACTTTTGATTCTCACATTTGCTTGTATAATTTTTTTTAATAATAAACGTGGATGTGTACGTACGCGATGATACGAGGATTGTACAGTTGTGAAAAAGCAGATGGATCAATTTTTTATTCCTCATAATATTTCGTCGTTTTTCCCGTTTCTGTAGCTTCTTCGTCAAAATTGTCGCTTCTATATTTGGTGAAAATATGAGGTTCATGAGCTATCACTTACTTTGTCCAAAATCTTACTTTGTCCAAAATTGTGTGGTACTATTACTATGCGTATAGTTACATTATTTCTCTTTGACTACAATTTTTTCAAACAATTCTGAAATTTATAGTATTTTATGTAAATTTTAAATACGTATTAGGAAATCAATGCTTGAATCACAGAAAATTAGATGAGTTGTTATTCGTACGCCAAATTTTGTTGCTCTTTTAGGAAGGAGGGAATACTACAGTTGAAGATTATCATGGAGTAATTTTTCTATGAATGATTTGTATTTAAAAGTAAAAAAAAGTTTACTGATGGTGAGTTTTAGGTTCAGCAATTTTTATTTTGTTTTTAAGGAAAAAAAGTTGTTCAAACTGCCGAACCCGACTAGCTTGGGAACGAGGATATTTGTTGTTATTGTTGTTGATTTAAGGAATAAGAGGTGTTTAAACGGAGTGAGGATTCATATAGCTGATCCGACTAGCTTGAGAATGAGGATAATTATTGGTTGTTGTTGTTGATATAAGGAATAAGAGTTAAGATATGAGAGCCGAAAGGGAATGTGAAGAAGGAAGAGAGGACTCACAGTTCCTGGTTTCATCCATCAGGTACACTAGGAAATGTGAAGGGACATGTTAGGCGGATCTTGATTTATCAATGATGCCTTTTTGTATATTCTACTGCAAAAGAAAGGATTGGCTTAAATGTAAACCTTGTTGAAGCAAGTTGTTCCTTTCTTAAATCAAGGAGATGAATATTAGGAGGATCATCTTCTATGGGTGTTCCATTAGACTTTTTGGAAACTTAAATTCGGCAAATTAAGCTTGTATTCAGTATGTGTACACAGAGCATAAAGTCGTTCAGCAGAAGGGGTATCTCAAGTATGGAATAGAACTCTGGATCCTTTCATTCCAACTTCCAAACTCTCTGCGTGTTCACTCTTTCTTTCTGGTCCACAGTCTCTGTAACTTTCTCATAGCTTTTACTTTAGTTGTTCTAATGCCATTCAGAGATATCGCCCAAGAAAAATGATAAAAGAAAAATTAATTTTGTTGAGAGACTGCTTCTCTTATACGCCTATCTGTTTATTTTTTATAGGTTTCCAGAAGCGAAAGAAACTGACAATGATTGTCATCCCCAGTATTTTTATCCCAGAGGATTGGTCCTTCACCTTTTATGAGGGACTAAATAGACACCCTGATTCCATCTTCCAGGACAAGACAGTTGCCGAGCTGGGATGCGGAAATGGATGGATATCCATTGCCATTGCCGAGAAATGGTTACCGTCAAAGGTTGTGCTTTATTTGAGAGCTCCTCTTGCAATTTTGAGATACAGGAAATGATGTTTTTGTTGAGGGTATTGCTTACAAATACCTTTTACTTTAATATTGTTTTACAGGTATATGGGCTTGATATAAATCCAAGAGCAGTAAAGATCTCATGGATAAATTTGTACTTGAACGCTCTGGATGACAATGGCGAACCAATATATGATGATGAAAAGAAAACACTACTAGATAGGGTAGAGTTTCACGAGTCTGATCTGCTAGCTTACTGCAAAGATAATCACATCGAACTTGAAAGAATTGTTGGATGCATACCACAGGTATTGCTACAACTAGCATGCCATATTATGGTTATCTACACAGTTGCCATTGTGCCTCTTTAATCTCAACAGAAAGCTAGAGATTCTGATTATGTTTTGGTCATTTGATGGAAGTGTATGTCACGTATTCTGATTTTATGCATTTTTCTTGGATGCAGATTCTTAATCCAAATCCAGATGCGATGTCCAAGTTGATTACTGAAAATGCTAGTGAAGAATTTCTGCATTCATTAAGCAACTATTGTGCGCTTCAGGTTGGCATTGATTGATAGAAAATGCCCTTGTGTCTTTCCATGCTGAAACTGTTTGTATTAAATCTTTTTTTTTTTTAAATCATGTCTAGGGCTTTGTTGAAGATCAGTTTGGCTTGGGGCTTATTGCAAGGGCAGTTGAGGAAGGTATTTCTGTCATAAAGCCATTGGGCATTATGATCTTCAACATGGGAGGCCGTCCTGGGCAAGGTGTTTGCAAACGGTTATTTGAGCGCCGTGGTCTTTGTGTTAACAAGCTCTGGCAAACTAAAATTCTTCAGGTGATTGAATTCTCTTTTATTGAGATAACAGTTGCGACAGACTATGCCTCTAAACAGTAGGTTAATGCAGGCAGCTGACACTGATATATCAGCTCTAGTTGAAATTGAAAAAAGTAGCATGCACCGGTTTGAATTTTTCATGGGACTTGTTGGAGATCAGCCAATATGTGCTCGAACAGCATGGGCTTATGGCAAGGCTAGCGGTCGTATCTCTCATGCTTTATCTGTGTACAGCTGTCAACTTCGTCAGCCAAATCAGGTAACTGTAAAGGGCTTACATATGTTCAAATCTGGTAATTGAGGTGATATACAATTCAGAGCACTGCAAATGGGCTTAAAACTGATTCTACTGAATTGACAGGTCAAAAAGATATTTGAGTTCATAAAAAATGGATTCCATGATATCAGTAATTCTCTGGATTTGTCATTTGAGGATGATGCAGTAGCAGATGAAAAGATCCCTTTCCTAGCTTATCTTGCTAGCGTGCTTAAGGAGAACTCTGTTTTCCCATATGAATCACCAGCAGGAAGTAGATGGTTCCGCAATCTGATTGCTGGCTTTATGAAAACATACCACCATTTTCCTCTTACTGCTGACGTAAGATTGTTAAACTTTGTTATTTTTCTTGATGCAAGATTCTTTTGCTAAAATATTGGAGTTTAAGAAGGGTTGCTGCCTGATATGGCCTTGTAGAGAACGCCATGTGTGGATATGGAGTGTGTTATGAGAATGTTAGCATATAGTTTCTACTGAAACAGTCATAGGCTTATCGCCTACGTCCATAATTGTCATGTTTCTCTCTGAAGTAATCTAGAAAAGCAAGTTATTTGATTTTCCTGCTCAATGTTTTCACCAACACGAGTTAGCCGTGCAAAGTTGCAATTTTCGGTGTGAAATGCAAGTTTTGCACTGAATGCTGTAGTTTTCATCATCAAGGGGAACTGTAAGGTCTATGGAAAATGTAATGCAACTAATAATTTGCTTAGTCAGTTGCTGCAAGCCATGTAACTAGGATTATCTGATAAGTCATGCAACAGACACATCTTTAAAAAAGTATCTTAAGATTTCAGTTTTTAAGAATTGGGCTGGGGACTTAAGTGGAAGCATCTTTTCAGGATTGGTTTCTGCAAAAGTATAATTGCATTTATTATGTGTTCTAACATGGGCTTCTCAATTTTATGCCAGAATGTCGTTGTCTTTCCTTCAAGGGCTGTGGCTATTGAGAATCTGTTGCGGTTATTCTTGCCACATCTAGCAATTGTTGATGAGCAACTGTCACGACACCTGCCTAGGCAATGGCTAACATCATTGAAGATTGAGGTACTTGCTCTCCATCTCCATTGAATATAATCCTTACCATTTTTTCAAAAGATCATGTAATTTCACTAGCCTGATGAACTTATGCATAGTTCTCTATGAATACCAAGTTTACTAATGTTTTAACTTTTAATAGTACTCGCAGTGAGTACTTGAAGGGAAATGTTGATTCATCTTTCATGAGCATTGTTACAGGTTTATTGGTCATTTTTAACAATTTTGAAATCTCGCTTTCACGCAGAAAAGTCAAACTGATAGTAGTTCAGAGGATAACATCACTGTTATTGAAGCTCCACGCCAATCTGATTCGATGGTTGAACTGATAAAGAAGTTGAAGCCTCAAGTCGTAGTTACTGGGATGGCGCAATTTGAATCAGTTACTAGTTCTTCTTTTGAGTACCTACTTGATACCACAAGGGAAATTGGATGTCGTCTGTTTGTAGACATATCTGACCAATTTGAGCTATCCAGCCTACCCAAATCTAACGGGGTCCTGAAATTCCTTGCTAGAACTTCTCTTCCCTCACATGCAGCAATTATTTGTGGCTTAGTGAAGAATCAGGTTGGTTTATATTTTCCATTAATTATTGCTAGAGCATTACTAAAAGATTTCTAGGTCCTGTTTTATCATTGGTTTTTAAGTTACTTGGCGGGTTTAGTTAGCTAGCTTCATAATCGTAATCTCTTTCTTTTTCCAGGTATATTCAGATCTGGAAGTAGCTTTCGTCATATCAGAAGATAAAACTATCTATAAAGCATTATCCAAAACCATGGAACTACTACAAGGAAATACTGCTCTTATAAGCCAATATTATTATGGCTGTCTTTTCCATGAGCTCCTAGCTTTTCAGCTTTCTGATCGACATCCACCTGCTGAGGTTAGTAGTTTGGCTCTTTTATGATTGCCTAATGGAAAAAGCTCATTAGCCTTTGGTCACCACTGATATTGCCATTGGATGTAAGTTTAGTTGTAACTCTAGCACTTTAAGGTTTTCATCACTGGTATAAGATCTAATCTGGATTTTCAGAAAATGTAAATAAATCAGGAAAGTGAAGAAAAGAGAAAAGAAGAGAAGACCTGCTTTTTAACTTCGAGTATCTCAATGTTATACTCATTTTTCTGGATCATATAAAGCTGGCAATTTGGCTTTTCTTTTTCGTGTCTTTAGCCATATTAAATTATCTAGAGAGAGAATTCTTATGAATACGGAATTTCTTGCTTCTCAAATGGACTGCATTATAATGACTAAAAACCCCAGATTCCATCAATACAAGCGCCAAAATGACATGGTTTCAATATGTAGAATCTATGCTTAATCACCATTGGCAGGGCTACTAGGACTTGGGTTTATCTATTGGGCGAGGCATCAAATCCTAACACTAATTAAGCTAATAATTGAATAATCAGTAGTAATAAAAGGAATGTACCAACAACAAGATATTCTAAATCTTGAGATGTGTGCACTTTCCTACTTTTTAGTTGCACAAGTCTTTTTAACTCTGCCTATATTAGCTGCTTAATTTGAGCACTATGTACTAAAAGTTACCTTCTATGCATTCTCCCAGAGAGAAGCCGAGAAGTTGAAAGCATCCAAGATGATTGGCTTTCCTAGCTCTGTTTCCTCAGTACTCAATCATGCAGAGTTATCTGTTACTGATTCAGACAATATTCTGATTCACATGGATGTAGATCAAAGCTTTTTACCTATACCAACTCCTGTCAAGGCAGCCATTTTTGAGAGTTTTGTGAGACAGAACATTGCAGAGTCAGAAATTGATGTGACAAGCAACATTAGACAGCTAATGGAGAGTAGTTACGGCTTCCCAACGAACAGCAAGACAGAATTTATATATGCTGACTGCCCTCTAGCTCTTTTTAGTAAATTGGTTCTTTGTTGCATCCATGAAGGTGGGACTCTATGCTTCCCAGCTGGCTCAAATGGTAGTTATGTGTCTGCTACTAATTTTGTGAAAGCAAATATAGCATATATACCTACAAGTCCAGAGGAAGGGTTTAAATTGACACAGAAAACAGTTGAAATTTTTTTGAAGACCGTCAACAAACCTTGGATTTATATTTCTGGACCAACTGTCAACCCTACTGGGCAGCTTTACTTCAACGAAGAGATAAAGAATATATTATCTGTGTGTGCAAAGTTTGGGGCTAGGGTCATAATTGATACTTCATTTTCTGGTGTGGAGTTCAACTCCAAGGGCTGGGATGGCTGGAATTTGGAGGACACTCTAGCAAAACTAAGATCTCAGAACCAGTCATTCTGTGTTGCTTTGCTTGGAGGATTGTATCTGAAGATGCTTACAGCTGGAATTAGTTTTGGATTTCTGCTTCTAGACCATCCTGCTTTAATTGATGCATTCCACAGTTTTCCAGGTTTGAGCAAGCCTCACAGCACTATCAAATACCAAGTAAAGAAGCTGTTGGATCAAAGAGAACGAACAGCAGAACTTTCCAATGCAGTCTCGGAGCAGGAAAATATTCTGGCTAGTCGATATAAGCTCTTGAAAAAGGTATTTTTTTTTCCTCGAAAGGTTAATTCACATCTATAGATGTTTATTATCACTTCATCTTCTGGTTATTTCTGCACTAGCATTCGAACTTTAGTCATCTGTCATTGTGATTACATTCATGGCTGCATTAAGTAATCATCTTGACTAATAGGCAGTTTATTAGAGTCACTGTGTAGACCATTTTCTCTACATTACGTTTCACAAATTGCTCATATGCTGCTGTGGCCAAACCATGCGACTGACTTCTAAATATTTATATGATCTCTTTTTTCTTACCAGTTGGAAGAAAATTGAAATCGTATTTAGCCTCCATATATGAATTTGTTATAAATGGCTTCCAAGTTGGTAATTCTTGACTATAGTTCTCTCATACAAATGTCCCGATTTATGTGTAACAGACCCTTGAAAGTTGTGGCTGGGACGTGCTTGAGGCTCATTCTGGCGTTTCAGTGGTGGCAAAGCCATCTACCTATCTCGGGAAGACAGTTAAAATCAGCAACGATTCATCTTCATGGGAAGGAAAACTTGATGACACAAATATCAGAGAAGCCATGCTTAAGACCACTGGTTTGTGCATCAATAGCTCTTCGTGGACCGGAATTCCTGGTTACTGTCGCTTCACTATCGCCTTGGAAGATGGTGATTTCGAGCGTGCATTAACTTGCATCGTTAAATTTAGAGACATGGTTGGTAAATGAAAAACACTCTAGCCAAGAGTCTAGCACGCCTCTCTCTTTTTGCTGTGTTTCACAAGGCTGTGAAATATAAGCTCCATTTCCTGTGAGCAAGAACACCTGTTTTGCTGCAACTTGGTCATTCTCTAACGCATTTTTATACAAAAATCTTTTTGGTGTTTGATTTGAATTCCTTTGTTGGAATTACATTTGTTCCTATACCAACCTTATTGGGGTGTAGGGAAGAGGTATAAGAATAAAAAAGATTTTCGGCCGAACTTGATAATTACAAATTGTACAGTTAGTTTAAAATTAATAAGTTGCAATTTCAATCCCGACGTTTTCAGTCGGATGATTTAAATGTCATTTTGGATTTATCAGACAATTATTGATGCTCTACCCCAATTCGTTTTGTCCTTTGCTTTTCAAAGTAGAAAAGTGCTCATTGGAGGAGGCTCACCATTGGAGAGATTACAGATAAAAAATTAATTTTAAATCTAACGCTACTAGTTACGCTTAAGAAGAGATATAAAAACAAATAAAATCACTATCTTTCGTATGATTTAAATCATGTATTTCTGCCGATAAGAAATTTGTATCTCAAATTGCCGTAATAGATTATCTGCACGTCTGATTTCTAATATTTGGTGATATCTTTATTGCGACAAGATTGGAGACAGCTTCTCTACGCCAGGGTAGGTGGGGTAGGGGTAAGGTCTGCGTACACGCTACTCTTGTTGTTATTGCTTTTGCCTTTCCGACTATCTATATTAATGGTAGAACAATTAGTCTACAACCAAGGATGTGTAAATACATAGGTAAACAAATAAAAAAATAATTTGCAAGAAGAGAAAAAAGAAGGATCTTTTTCTTGGTACCCAACCAAACATAACTGAAAATAGAAGACCAAAAGTGCAACTAAGGAACAAATTCTACGAGATTTCTGGTAGCATGCAATGGGTGGTCAAAATTACAACTCAAAAAAACATGGACTACTAGTCCAACGTGTCTAACGCTTGTTCTCATATTACTCCCCTCTTATTTGGAGAGATGAGTTGGTTCCCTACTCAAATACTCTATAATAACCTGAGGGAAACAACCAATTCTTTTCTTTGTTTTCTGAATCTTGAATAATCATAATGGCACTTCAGCTGCAGCTTCAGCCAACTATAAAAAATGGAGTCTTTCAGTACCCTTCTGCAATTAAACCTTTTGGGAATAGAAAAAAAGTTTCTTTTCAAGCACAAGCCAGTCCTACAAGAACCCAGGTACGCTTTCTTTTGTCAATCCCAGCCAATTATGTTTTATGATACTGAATTAATATGAAGATTGAATGGTGTATCAGAGGATAATGGAGGGAATTGCAGTAAGTGGGGAGGTTGGTGGAGCTGGTGGTGCATACTCATATAGTGCATTAAAAAGATTGGACCAGCTATGGTCTAAAGTTTGCTCTTCTTCAACAGGTAAAAATGTACTTTAAAAAAACATACCTTTATTCTATTGGAGGAAATTGATAGGGGTACTTAATTTCCTGTTTGTAGTAGTTGTTGAAGAACCCCAGAAGGTGGTTTCCTCTGTCCCTGGATCATACAAAGATTCTGAGCATGTTGGAAATTTGGATGAAATGTTTGATGTCATTGTTTGTGGAGGTACTTTGGGTATCTTCATTGCCACAGCTTTAAGTTCCAAAGGTTTTCGAGTTGGAGTCGTGGAAAGGAATGTTTTAAAAGGGGTATTGTATTATACTTATTGCCTTAGTGGGATTCAGTTATGCTATTTAGAATTAGTTATCTGCTTAGGAGTCCAATAATGCTTGACTTTTTTGGAAATTTGATGAACAGAGGGAGCAAGAGTGGAACATATCTAGGAAAGAGCTACTGGAACTTGTTGAAGTTGGCATTTTAAATGAAGATGGCATTGAAGAGGCTACTGCTGCCAGTTTCAACCCTGTATGTTCTCTATCCTAAAATAGTGTTATATTTGTGCATAAATTAAGCCTAATTCTGCTAATAACGATTTTGCCTTGACCAGTGTGGACCTACCAATTTTTGTTTGGAAGGCCTATAAAGAACGAAACCTTTTTTTCCTTTTGTGAATGGACTTTTGGGGTGAGGATAGATAGAGCAAAAGAGGGAAAAGTTAAACATCTTAACAATACTATAGCTCAAGTGTATAATTTTGAAATGACTTCTGGGATCTGTTTCCTACTAAGGGTCCTCTACTGTTTTCTAGGCATCGTTACTTATTCTCTTTTGGCTTCTGTGTCACTTTGCAGAATAGATGTGGATTTGAAGGGAAGGGAGACATTTGGGTCCAGGACATTCTCAATCTTGGTGTTTCGTAAGTCTATTTGTCCTCTGTGGAATCAGCATGCAGCCAAAGTTCATAACTGTAAAGTTTTACCGTGATTGCTACTATAAGAACATCAAAACCCCTCTTCTTTTTCTTGTTTGCATGTAAGTTAATACATGAGACTCATCCATCAGCACTATGAGAGTGCATCAGGTGAAATATAAATGATCACACATAAGCTTTATTATGAAATTGAGATAGATTTCATATCAGCTTTCTTGATCGTATTGCAAAATTTGCCAAATTACAAAGCTAAAGAAAAACCTGAAACAAACTGATGCATTACGCAGATAGAACCAGAACGGAGGATTTTCTGAAGCTTCTTGCCTAATATTTCTAGATCCTGATATAGTTATGTTGAGATAATTCTTTGAAACACATTGAGTTATGCAGCTCTACTGCTCCAATCCGGGCGCATCCTTCAATATCCAATCTTCTTGAAAGATGTATTAACCCTATTCTTTCTTGGAACAGAAGCAGGATCAGAACAAACTGCCAGTTAGGAAGCCATTAGAGCAGGACGTACACAGAACATACTGATGAAAGCAAACAACTAGGTTTAATTAGCATAATGTTTTGAACGTCAAACCGTGGAAAATTGCAGATATAGCCTTTTCTGAAGATATATAGGCAGTCTATAAGCTACTTTAACAACACAATAGGTCCTGCTTGTTTAGGCTTCCCACATCGCTTCCTATTATAGGATCCGAATGGAACAAAATGGATAGTGAGGATTTATATAACCGACATCTTGGGAATGAGGGGTAGTTATTGTTGTTGTTATTTTCATACTCTCAATGTTATGGAAGATGAAGAATCAGCTATTTTCTACTGTAAATGAAGTGAAGTACTTCTATCTTAGTATGGCGCATCTGAACATACAAGTTTTTATTATTATAGTTTAGATGATTTTTCAGTCGCATACAATTTCTTTCTTTTAACTTTTGTAAAAACCTAGCTGAAGATCGTAATGCTCTTTTATATTTATCTGTTCGTAGGCCAGTAAAACTTGTGGAGATTATGAAAAAGCGTTTCAATTCCCTTGGAGGTGTCACATTTGAAGGTTACAGCGTTTCTAGCATATCCGTGTATGAGGACTCAGCAGTAGGCTTACTTACTCATGAATGTGGCTATTTAAGGATGCACTTTAACAATTAGCTAGCATCCTAGGTTAGGCAAAAGAGCAATTGTATTTCGTCATTTGATTTTAATTTGGGCATTGGGTTTTGCCTTAATTAAATTTGTGCTGAACCTCAAATGACTTGTGTTCAATTTGGCCAACCTACCAATGGCCAGAATGACGAGGCTGAGATAAAAAGACCAAAGTTCTAAAACACACGCGTAAAATTTCTCAAATATAGAAATCACAAAATTCTAGAATTCTTTCAGAGAGGAAAACTTGGAAGTAGTCCTGAAATCACAAAGAATTATGAAGATGAGATGAGGGATAGTATAATATCTGGGTTTCTTTCAGTCAAAGGCTTTAAACTAATGTCAAAAGAATGTTGTCAAATGCTATCAGTTATCTTTCTGCTACTATTGAATTCATACTAGATGAGTAAAGTTCATCCAGATATTGTTCTTACTTTTCTTCTTGCAGGTCTTGCAACTAAAGGAGGGAAAGACTCTATTCTCACGTCTCATCATTGATGCAATGGGAAATTTTTCTCCTATTGTAAAGCAGGTGCAAAATCCTTTTCTTAAAGCATACAACTATAAATGTTTCTTTCGGTGAAGAAATGATTCTGGTATCACGTGATGTAAAGGTCCTGGAGAGGTAAGTCACAGTTAATGGCCGGTTATGTTGCATCCCAATGATATGTTTGGATTGGAAGATGGTAAATGAAGACAACTCTCCTATTATTCCAAATTAATTTCCCAAAAATATCACACATTCAAGGATTACTTGGACCTCATAATCCTTATGCCGACGCTTTTGATAAAAGTCTTCTATATCTCACTAACTTCCCCTTTAGATTCTTTTGTTAGTTCATTTTCTAATGTCTTGAACTGGCTCTTATGATTGAAAATTGCTTTAGATTAGATGTGGAAGGAAACCAGATGGTATGTGCCTTGTGGTTGGTACTTGCTGCCGTGGTTTTAAGGAGAACTGTACAAGTGATGTCATATTTAGCAGTGCTTCCATTAAAGAAACAAGCCAGTCAGTAGTCCAATATTTCTGGGAGGTATTCAAAGTACTTGGAAATCATGCAATGTGAATCGCTAAGATGCTTTAAAATATCTTGCACATCATAATTTGGAAAAATTTTGTGCTTAGCAAATAATAATGTTCCCATGATCTTCAGGCATTTCCTGCCGGCTCGGGTCCCATGGACCGAACCACTTATATGTTCACTTATGTTGATCCTCAACCCGGATCTCCACAGCTGGAAGAGTTACTAGAAGATTACTGGGATTTGATGCCAAAGTACCAGGTAACCTTTGGAGTATCCTATTTGAGGCTTATATCTGGCATACCTCTGCTTTTCTCTTTTTTCTTACTCTGGAAGATTTAGCTTGTTAATATTCCTTGCAACCGATGTTCTTTAGAAGAAAATTAACCCCTGAAAGATCTGACGTCGGTTATAAATATCAACCAAGGGACTCATGTTATTGTTTTTATTGTTTGGATTAGCTGTGTAGGATCAGTGCTTTGGATCTTGACAGTAACTGCTATCTTGTTGTATAAACTTGCTATTTCTCCTTAGTGATCTATTCAACTGCTAATTTCTTCCATTTTTGAACTTGTAGGGCGTGTCTTTCGATGACCTGGAAATCTTGAGGATAATATATGGCATTTTCCCAACATATAGAGACAGGTAACCATTAACTTTAAGTTTTGTGCTTAGGACATGATTTATATCCATAAGATGTTGTTATTGTTTCACTTGCCACCTAACTTAATTTGTTTTTCCATCAATAAGTGAATAACTGTAGCATCCTTTCTATGCAATAAAATGAGAGTTCCATCCATTTCCTCACTGCTTAAATATATACAACTCCTTGCATTTTGATACACGACTTTTGGTATATTTACAAGTCAGGAGTTATTATAAAAATTTCTTGATCGCTTTACTTTCTTACCTTTCTGATAATTCTGTTCCCTTTCATTTTGATGGCAGTCCATTGCCAGCAGCTTTTGATCGCATCTTACAGGTGTTTCATCAAACCCTTTAAAGCCATGATACATTGCAATTACAAATTACATATCAACAGAATACATGAGTTTGAATGTCTACAGTTTGGGGATGCTAGCGGCATACAGTCACCAGTTTCTTTTGGTGGTTTTGGGAGTTTGACTAGGCATTTGGGGAGATTGACTACTGGTAAAATTTTATCTTATCTTACCTCAATGTATAACATCTTGCTAATATATGAAACCTTCTTTCGAGAAGAAAAGACTAATATCGCATATGTCAACCAGCTTTCCTCTTCTACATATTTGACCAGTTTAATTCAAAATGTGTTAGGTTTGTGCTTAGAGGTTTGTAGATCTTAGGACTGCACGTTTCTTTTTCTGAAATTGTTTTTCTCTATGCTTTATTTGATTTCCTTGTTTTTTCGTTTTCATCCATGATAGAGGGATGGAGAATGCAATAAAACTATCGATTAAACACTAGTTGCAGCAAAAAGAAGGTTTCCGAGGAAATGGAAAATCATTAGCTAAAATACTAGGGGAGAGATAATACTGGTACTTGTCAACTGCTTTTTAGCTGGCATTGCCAGAATGTTTCCAAATGCACTGCAGCTAATCAATTACTATCAATGTTGCTGTGTCCCGTTATCAATGACCCATCCTAATGGACTACCAGCCTTCTAATAAATCTTGAAAATGCACTTGGCATTTTAGGCACTAGCTGAAAGAAAATTAAGATTGCAGATTTCTTGTGCTGCTTAATTTTGATCATTACATGCTTTAGCTATTATCTGACCATCCTCTCCTTAACTTTTGACCTGCAAATGAGCTTGTGCTTAATAGGTATTTTCCCTCTTGGAAAAAGATGTGACTTCTAGTGCACTGATTATTTTTGGTCTTTTCCTTTGGGATGCAAGGTATATATGAAGCACTTGATGGCAATTTTCTGGACTCGAGAAGCTTGTCCATGTTGAATCCTTACATGGTGAGTTTTCAGCTGATGCATAAACACTTGAATAACTGTACTATCACCATACTTATGTATTAAGTTCTGAAGCCGAACTTGAGATATCACCATACTTATGTATTATGTTCTGCAGCCGAACTTGAGTTCTTCCTGGTTATTTCAAAGGGCCATGTCAGCAAAGAAACAGTCAAATGTTCCATCAGATTTCGTCAATGAACTTCTTTTTGCCAATTTCATGAGTATGCAGGCACGCCACCTACTTCACTCGATAATGTGTTCAATGCTTTGACATTTTTAGTGTAGGATTTTGAGTTCTTTACGCTTATCTTGTTGTCATCTACTTGCAGAAACTAGGGGATCCTGTCTTGAGACCTTTTCTTCAGGTGAGCTATCATATTGTGGTATACGGTTTCTATATCTAGAACTAATTACCTTTCATCTCAATTGATATAGGATGTTATACAGTTTGGGCCTCTTGTGAAAACATTAGGCCTTGTAATGTTAACGAGACCTCAGATTATTCCATCAATATTCAAGCAGGTAAATATATGGCTTCCTTTTTTTCCATTACTCATTTTTGCACCCGCACCTTGCTCCTTTTCTTCTATTGTAAATGTCACATCCTTCAAGATACGAGTTTCCTAATGGCTTGACTGGGGCGCTTTCCTTAAAGTCCAATGCAACAGCCACCATTTTATGGCTATTAGATTGTGGCAACGAGCTGTACGTCAAATAGTACTATACACCAAATTATATTCATCTTCTTAATTACTCGCTCTATTATTTCCCAACAAGTTTTTCTTTCTTCACATTTATCTAACATCCTTAATTGATACAGGATTTATAAATCCACGAAGCATGTAATAACTAAACTATACATTTTTAATGTTCCTGCAGTAAAATATCTTTATAGTTTGTGGCGATGTTTTAAGCATCAAATTGCTTGTTCATGTTGGCCAAAGGCATTATAGATAAAATCACTTAGAAAATATTTCATTTGTCATTCTTTTAGGCTGGTGAGAGTAGAAAGGGAGTGGTGTTGCAAAGTTGAGACTCTTATGTTTCACAAGAGCCTTATAAAACTCAACAAGCCGCAATTTCTCCTTCTGTTCTGCCTTTGAGTATCACAAATTCACAGAAGACACAGAATTCTGTCATCTAAATAGATCATTACGAGTCATTTTACTCTGTGGTATTTGTGCTATTCTAATATATCTAAATGTGTAAACGCTGTGATGCATCTTAGCGAGGAAGACTGAACCCCAGATGATTTTTCAGGTTGGAATTCCTGTGCTTGTTGACTGGTCTGGACATTTTCTCATGTTGGGATACTATACATTTCTCTCTACCTTCGTCGACCCTGCAATTAGGTAATGAGCTTTTGTAACACATAGTTCCCTATCCTGCTTGATATTAGCATTGTCACTAGATATCGTAGTCACTAACAATTATTATTATATGTTAGGCCGTTGATCGGATCATTTCCAGCCAAGGTGAGATACGAATGGAGGCGCCGACTTGAAGCTTGGCAATATGGAGCTGGTTTAGACTACAAACTGAGTCCCGCTGGATCTCCTGAGACAGCTAAAAGATCAGATCCTAGTAATGAAACTGTTACTACAAATAGTCTTCCATGATTCCGAAGCAAAGTATTAGCAGTTGTATAGTATGAAATTCATATGCTATAAGTAGCTACAGTAGCCAATTATTCAGTTCTGACATTACCTTAATTATAGTAAATACCATCATTTTGTTTGCCCACTTTGTTTAGTGAGGTTTGCTTTTATATTTTTCAAAATATAATGGTTGAGGCATAACCGTATAAGCGACAACCTAGAGATCTCAGGTTCAGATCCTAACTACTACACCTTGTTGGAGAGGTTTATGGCTCACGTGCGCTTGTGGTTGTAGTATGTTGCCCTTTAGATTAATCCAAGTGCATACAAGCTAGTTCCGACACTACTGTTATTAAAGAAATTTCATTCTTCGCCATTTACCTAGTGTCTTGGCATGTACAATGAATGTGAACTGAAACTTGTATTGGAGAGAGATTAATGAAATTACTCTATGCTTGGATGAGGGAGTATGATAAAATCATGAATAGGGGAGGTCCATAAGATTTGATGATCTCCGGACAACCACATTTAGAATTAAAGAAAGTGAAAATATATTATTTGCTGATTTATATTTGTGGTGCTTGGAAATTATAATTGGTTTCCAAACAGAAGCATTCTCAAATTATCATTGGGAAACTCAGAAGCATTTCCCAAACTTCCAGTAAATTACAACAAGACCAAATCTAAAGACCATACATTAATGTGACACAACCTTGATACCGACCAAATTATCCTACAATAGAAAAAACGAAAAGATAAAAAAGACAAACTATTATTTCTTCAGACAATGAAGAATAAGCTTAACTGGTCTAAGAACTGAAGACATAAATATCCGATGAGGCGTGATACAACGTTGTGAAGTTGTTAAAAAGTGTCATCACAAAAATAATTTAATTTTAAAAGTAAAATAAATAAACAAAATATTTAGAAAAATTAATAAATAAAAGATTGCATGGAGCAAAATACTTAGCAAAATTAATAAATTAAAAAAATGATAGGATAATTAATACAATTTATTTTTAAAATTAGTGTAATGAAAACATAAGTGTGCATCATTTTTATAACAATATGTATAACCTAAGATCCAATTGAAAGCTATAAGATATCATCATATAAGTTATACTATGTTTTCTTAATTAGTGTTATGAAAAAATCTCAGGAGGTATAATTAATTTTTAATTTTTATTGCATTAAAAATTAATTAATTAAAAAGACAGCCAAAATCTAGAAAAAAAATAAGCTATTACGTATGTATCAGTTACCAAAATTTAGGACATATAAATAATTTTAAATTTTTCTTGCATTAAAATGTAGGAGATTTGTTTTCTTCAAATAGCTTCCTAATTCCTAACTCTTGGAGCAATGTCTTGACCAATGACAAGTGGCTTATTATTAGTCTGATACGTGGCTTAATGTGGATACGTTTTGAATTAATTTTTTAAAAATAAATTAAAGTAAGTAAATATTATTGATAAATTTACACAATTGAAAATTGACACAATTGAATAGTAAAATTTAATCGGGGAGACGTCCCATCCTAGCAGACTTAAATCCTATAGCCTATTAAAATATTAAGAATTTAACAAAAAAGAAAATTAATATACCAAAAAAATACAATAGTAGTATGTTTCATGTATGTAAATTTTCAAATGATTAAGTTGCGAAATTATCTTTTACAGGTTGTTTGAATGGTTGTTACACACTGTATTGTATTGTTATTCTAAAACAATGCTTGTTTATTTAAAATTGGTTGTATCGTATCGTTAAATTCATTATTCCGGAACAACTAAAAGCCCCATTTTATGAAACAACCGATTTGGTGTGGTGGGATCGTTTCCTATTTTCTTTTTCAATTAATTATGCCCTTATTTATTACTCTATAATTCTATTTTATTATTTAATTTTTTTAATTTTAACTCCAAATCTCCAACCTATTGGCCTACTTTGTCTTCTTCCATATTTTCTAGAGTTGGTTTGCCCCGATCTTTTTATCCAAGTCCCCGTTCAATTCTTTGTAATATTTCATCATTTTAATTTTTTTTTGTTGCTAATGTGAGCACGTGATTTTTGTTTTACGCGACAATTACTCCAAAAGAAACAAAAAAATAATAGCGATCGGTCTTGCTGTACAATTTTTGGATTTTTCACGTGGCATTTTTGTTAATTATCTATGATTTTTGTCCATTATTGAAACAAAATACAAAAAATGTGTGTGTCATGTGCTGTTTGAACCGTAATCCGGTTATTAAATAGAAAAATCATAAATATGCACCTTTGTCCGTGATTGTTGTTTTGTTTGATTTTACCTGCTTTAAATATTTTAATATATGTGTGCAAATAATTGTATTAAGTGTTTATTTAATTTTAATTCGATTTACTTAGGTTTTGTTTTAAAATAAAAAAAATAATAATAATAAAAAGAGAGTGCAGAATTGGGTTGAAATCAGTTTGGGCCTATTTTCATTTTAATTCAAGGCCCAAACTCAAACCCAAAACCCCATGTGTAACCCGGTCCACACCAGCTGACACCCAGAGCATCCAAACGATGTCGTAGTGACCTAGTCTGATCTAGGCCGTTGATCTCAGATTGATCAACGGCCAAGATCACTTCCCCTTAACCCATGAACAAACCCGACCCATTCCACCCGGACCGACCCAACCCCCTTAGGTCTAAAACGACACCGTTTCCCGTTAACTGAAGGATCCTGGCCTTCCATCTCGCCTCATCCAACGGTTGAAATCAATCCACCCATTCCATATATAAGCTTCCTACCATACCCTGCCCCCTATCCAAGACCCCAGCCTTCGTCCTCATCCCCTTCCCCACGAAACCCTAGCCGCCCCCTTATTCCTCACCATTAACCCCGGCGGCATGAACGCCGGTGGCCTTCACCTTAACACCCTAGGACCACCTTGACACCCTGAACATGAATCCACCAACCTTTCAGCTCGAATCCTATCGCACCTTCTCGAATCTTCATTTGAAGATTCGAGCAAAACTCGATCCACCCCGATCTACCCCAGCTTCGCACCAGACAGTCCCCGAACCTCCCTCGTGACCAAACCATGCTTGGTTTGGTCCGAATCTGACCAGGGAAACACGAATCCCAGATCTGATTTTTTGAACCCTAGGGTTCCGCGTGCCTGTTCCGTGTCTGTTCAAGCCAAGAGATTAGGGTCTAATGGACCTTAATCGAAGTGTTTCTCATTTGAGAAACACTTCGATTAAAGTCCGTTCAACCTTAAGAAGGGTCTGTTCAAACACAAGCTGATTTTTCTGATTTTTTCTTTCAAAGCTTTAAGGTAAGTTAATTTTCTTTTCTTTATTTCAGTTCGTGTGTTTGTGTTGTTAAAGGTCTGTCCGTATGGCCAAACGTCTTGTTTTAATTTGTGTTTTTGAACTGCTATTGTCCACCTTGCCCGGACTTCTGTATTCGGTCAAGTCTTTCTTCGTAATGTGTGTGTGTAAACTGTATGTTCAATTGAATTCGTAATTGGTCGTTCAATTAGCTCCCAAGGTCATTTCTGTATTAACATTGCAATCTGAACCCCTTGTGTGATACTCTTGGATTTCTGATTTGTGGCTATGATTGTACATGTTATGATTAATATAGTCGAGTCGACATGTGTCGTCAATTAGTTTCAGTTGTCTGATCAATAACAAAGTGACCTGCTTCTATTAAGCATTGCCTGAATCTATTAGAAACTGAGTTTGGCTGCTTATAATTGTTAATTTGGATCAGAAATAAAAGGGCTGGATTGTTAGTTACAGTCTGAATTGGAGGGCATGTGCACTTGTGCACAACATGTGCATAAAGGCCCTTTTTGATTAAAATAGTTTGACAGCACATGCTGTCAGATTATATTCTTGCTGCCCATGGCCTATTTTAGTTTAATAAATATTAAAAGGGGACTGTCAGGGAATATGATGGGGGTTCCTAATTTTAAAAGTTTGAGTTGAAAAAAAAAAACAGCTAAAAAGGATTGGTTTCTGAGTTGTTCGAACAGGCTGGTAGATAGCCTAATGTTAGGCTTATAAAAGGAAGGAGATACACATTGAGACATACACACACAAGGATAGAGGAGGGATACAGATAGAAAACTCAGACTGAATATTTGAGAGCTGAGTTCTGAAAAACAGAAAACTGGAAAGAATCCTTCTTGATAACTCAAGTAAAATTTCAAAAGACTGAAAATTGGCACTGGATTTTGAAGAGAAAAGAGATAGTGAGAGAAAATAGAGGGGCTTATACAGATACACCTTCGAGAGGAAAATATACAGAAAATCAACAACTGTTTCTTCCTTGTTTGTGTGATTCTCAGTTTGTTCAACCTGTTCAATCAACTCTGTTTTCTTTCAAGTATCAGCTGAGTTCATTGGTTGATTCACATTGTTTGTTTCTCCTGGATTTGGTCTGTCTTGGAGTTTTGTTCCTACTGCATTGTTTGCTATTGTCTTCCTGCCATTTTTTCATCGGCTCTAACTGTATCTTGCACTGCGAGCAGTCCTATTTGTACCTGCTGTTACTGCTGCTGTTTGGTATTGCTTCTATTGCTTTACTGACCCTTTGCTTCTTCTGTTGTATCCAACATCCAGGTACATACTAAGACTTTGCATCTGATGTAACAATGAAAGCATGAAATCAAAAATATGCACGAGTTTAATCTTCGTTTGTTGCAGTTACAGTTTTACGAATGTTATTAGATTTGTGTAATTTGTTTAGTTTGTAATTCAATAAAGAAACACATTAGGTAGCCTTGTACTTAATCGCAGCTTAGTTCGTCCTAAATTGTGATTTCGTTTGCTTAATGGGTTGTTTGATAAGTAATGTATGAGTGTTTTGGCACACAGATAATTAGGTAACCTTTCAACTAATATTCTGCATGTACAGAACATAATGCCTTAATCTTGCCAGATATGATGTAGTTTTATTGAATCTTTGTAGGTAGTTCACATGATCCTGTTTAAACTCTATTGGTATTAGTTTCCGATAAGTTAATTCCACTGACCTGGTTTAAATAAGCAAGTTTCAAACTCGGATATGAAGAACATTTATCTATCTCATGCTCTAGTATTAGTAAATAATAGAATGTAGAATTAAAGCAGTTTTTCCTTGTACAAACGCGATCGCAATTTTCCGTTCACATTAGTCGTAACTTAATAAATAAGTTACGTTTTTCAGCATGTAAATAATTAAGAAATTTTCTTTTATTTTAGAGATGAACTTAATAGAAAATATAGTCACTGTAGGTTTATCCTTTTAAATAAAAATGAGACGAGCCTCGACAAACAAAAATGCACAAGCTGCGGGGCCCTCTAAATGTATATATTAAAATACTTAGAATTCGGGACAGGCCGTTTAGCGAATTTTACGGCCTTCCCAAAATAACAATACGCTAGTTGCTTTAGGCGCACCTTTAATAATTTAACCTTCTTAAACACGGGTGCACATTGATGTGACCCAAATCCAAATCTCAACGGAGTCAAAATGTGTCGACGACCACGGGTGCATTGATTGTGACGTGGTTCGAGATGCATTTTCACGACGTTGCAATTCTATAAAAATAAATGATAATAATAAAAGCGGTTTAAACTTAATAAAAGCACGTAAGTCATAACATGTATTTAAATCAGATATTTAGCCATTATAACAATTTAAGCGACCGTGCTAGAACCACGGGATTCGAGGGTGCCTAACACCTTCCCTCGGGTCAACAGAATTCCTTACTTAGAATTTCTGGTTTGCAGACTTCATTTGGAAAGTCGAAAATTTCCTCGATTTGGGATTCAAGATAAACCGGTGACTTGGGACACCAAAAGCCAAACCTTTCCCAAGTGGCGACTCTGAATTAAATAAATAATCCCATTTCGAATATTGTCACTTAAATTGGAATAACTCCCTCGCGCATTTAACCCTTCGGGGCGGGCGCGCAAAAAGGAGGTGTGACAGCTCTGGCGACTCCGCTGGGGAAGGTGACCCAGAACCACTGGTTCAGGGTTCAAGAATTCGAGCTTAGAGTAATTGTTATATTTGGTTTTATTATCTAATCTTTATTACATGTTTTTGCATAACGTGCTAAATATTGTCTTTTACCGCTTTGATATTATCTGAACTGTATATAAACTGTGCCGAAACCTTTCTCTTCTTACCTCCGGGGAGAAGCTCGCTGGTTAAGACTCCCTATTCTGTTAGTGTCAATACCTAAAATAAGAAAGAGGTCGGACAAGTTACAAAGCCGGACGATCTCGCGGGTCCCCGGTACGTAGCCCCCTCCTCGACTCGAGTTGTCCGCTCGGGTACACAGTCTAGAACAAATACCCAGGGTATAAACCTAGTATAACGAAACTTCATGCCGGATCCCTAGTATGAACGTTTATTTGCATCACGTTGTATTTGACTTAGGGGGCTCAACACAGGGGTTGAGTCCGTCTAGGACAGACAACCTGAAATGAAAAGACCACCCTGCTGCATCCTATTTGTTTTGCGCATCTATTTGCTTCCGTTCCGCATGCTGACCGGTTTCTAAAAAAAGGGAAAATAGCAGTATAGGGAGATAATTACTTATTTTGAAAAAATAAAACCAATGTCCAAGTAGTGTCAAAACCTCATCGGAATTTTCCTAAAAAAAAAAAATTTCTTCTAGTTTGATTTATTAAAAAAAAATATAATTTTTTTTCTTTCTTTTTTATCACTTTCAAAATATAAAAGGGTATTTATTTAAAAGCAAAAGAAAAAAAACGGGAAATTCATAATTCAAAAAAAATGTTGTTTCTTTCGTAGTACCTCCTTTCTAAATTCAGACTAATAGTCCAAATATTTCCTTAAAAAAAATATATATATATATATAATAAATATTTTCTTTAGTCTTTACCTCTTTTCAAAAAAATGTTCTTGCTTTCTGGGTTTAATTGATTTTCTCTATTCATGATGTACCGAACTACGCCGGTTTGATTCTCACCGGATGTGAGATACGTAGGCAACCCCCATCGGGTTCAACCCTACCTTTTACTAAAAAAAACGAACAAATAGTAATAATAATAATAATAATAAAAATGTGTCAAAATTTTAATTCTGTCACGAATGAATCAGGTGATGTTGTTTTGTCATAAATAGCCGAATGTTCCCGAAAGGGACGCCGAAAGGCTGACTTTGCATAAAAACCACCTTCGAGTCATTTTTTTAGGATTTTCATCCAATTGACCCACACAGCCTCAAAATCTTCGTCCCCGAAGTGCTGAAAGGCCGTGTTCAAAAACTTGATCCTCCTTGTAAAATATTTTAAGTCAAGTTAGTTTTGTTAAAGAACACCTTAATAAATGTGCAGGATGAGCACAATGCAAAATGAACATTTTTCAATAATGACCAAAATCCCTGTCAAGTTACGGCTATGGTGGAATGATCTAGGTGCTGAAGGACAAAATGAGGTCAAGAAATATCTGAAAGGTCTCGTGGGTTTGTTGGAAATCCAGCCTCGGGGAGATATCATAAGAGCTTTGGTTACCTACTGGGACCCGGCGCACAATGTTTTCCATTTCTCTGATTTTGAACTCACCCCGACTTTGGAAGAAATGGCTGGGTACATCGGAATTGCTGAACATCCATTAAAGCAAAAATACTTGGTTGCCCCAAGAGCTGTCACGGTGCATCGGTTCCTAGATTCGCTGAAGATACCCAGAACGGTCCACAACCCGAATTTGGCTGCCGGTTTTTGTACTCCATACTTCATATATGATAGGTACGGTCATGAATAGGGATTCAATAATCCAATCAACAAACTGTGCAACAAAGGTATTCGTCAAAAGTGGGACAAACACAGACGGGTAGCCTTCATGATGATGTTCCTAGGCCTTCTGGTATTTCCAAGGAAAGACGGAAACATTGATTTGAAGATATCCGGGGTCGTCAGCACCCTACTCACGCAAAGTGACAGTACTCTCGTGCCTATGGTGGTATCTGACATCTTCCGAACTCTCACAGCTTGTAAAGCTGGGGGAAATTTCTTCGAAGGTTGTAACTTGCTCCTACAAATGTGGATGACCGAGAACCTCTGCCATCGTTCCGAGATTTTGAGCCATGGTTCCCCGGAAAAGACTTGCATAGAAGAATTTTACACGAGAACCAAAAAGATCAGTTTGCCCAAAGGAGTCATGGCATGGACCTCGTTCTTTCAAGCTCTTACTGCCAGCCAAATACAATGGACGCTGGGATGGTTGCCTGTTGATGAGGTCATATATATGCCGGCAGCTAAAACTCATTTCTTACTGATGGGGCTTAAGAGCATTCAACCTTACGCGCCCTGCCGAGTTTTGAGACAGCTCGGAAGATGCCAGACAGTACCTCATGAGGAAGATCTTAGCACTCAAGCAGTTGAGATAAGTCCTAACGGACAGTTTCCAGAAGCGAAAATTCGCCAAATCTGGAGTGAGTGTCAATATTTGAAATCAGATACTTGCGTGCGGGATCGAGCCAAAGGTGAGACGGCGCCGGGTTACCTTGCATGGTATAGAAGGGAACTTGAGCATGAAAGGCCGGCTAAGAGACCCCACATCCTGAATTTCGCCGAATCGTCGCAAAAGCAGTGGGATTGGCTAGCAAAAGAAAGAGGCTATTGCGCCGAAATTAGCAGGTTAAAGCAACAAGTGGAAAGCCTGAAATATGATCACAACGTGCAAGTTGCTACCAACCTGGGAGAACGGAACAGGTTGATTCAGGAAAACGAAATGCTTAGATCCCAGATCAAACAGATAAGGATGGATGCGGATAAACAGCCAAGGCGTCGATCAGATGAGCAGTTGATAAAAAGGCTAAAAGGCAAAGTCAGGGAATGACAAGAGGATTTAGAGAAATCTAAAAACGTCATAGCAGAGCTCAGGGCACAGTGGGATACAAGAGCAGATAAGCATCGCCGATACTTGAATCAATTGGAAGGCGACCACGAGAAAACTGTTGCTAAAATGAAGAGAGAGATGACTACACTTGAGATCAAAGCAGCTAATCAGGCCAAGGATTTCCAAGTTGAGAGCAGATGTTGGTATGACTTGTTGGCCCAGATGAAGTTAGAAGTACGGCGACTGAAGCACCAGCATATACAGGATGCTCAAGTATTCAAGATATGTAGCGATCAGATAAAACGCCTACTCATAGAGAAGAAGCAAACCAGAGATAGGATCAAGGCCATTGCCCATGCCATCACCAGACGATGTCTACGATGTGAGAACATGACCAGCGTTACCGTCCTCTCGGCAGTGATGGGTTATGTCAAGCAGACTATGCATGAGCTGGAGCAACTTGAGAGGGATCTCACACCTAGGACCGCGGCGAGGCCGAACGATGCCCCGCGGACACCAATTTTCAAAACCATAATGTACTCATACGTCAAGTCTGTATCTTAGCATCTTCTGCCTGTTTTTCCCATCAAGGTGATTTTTAGTCTATTTTGAGTCTAGGTTTATTTTCAAAGTTTGCTTCTTTCTTTTGCAAAATGTAGTTTGTAATAGACCATTTCAACAATAAAAAGGTTGCTTCTTTTACGCTCATTTGTGTTTTGAACTACGTAATGATCTGATTCACGTGGCGCCGTGATACGTAGGCAATCTTCATCGGATCCGGTCTCATTTTTACCGCAAAAATAAAAACATAAAAGAAAAACAAAAAGAAAAAAAATGATAAGAAAAGGGAAGCTTAAAAAGAATGCCGGAATGACGCATGCTTTCGTCGCAAACATGTAGAATTCACTTAACTGTATAGGTGCATCATGCTCAACGTGAGGTTGCCTATCTGTTATTTATTTCGGTTTAACCACTCGTGTGTCGTTGAGTTCTTCCAGGTTTTTGGAAAAGACGGTTGGTTTGGTGAAAGTCTGGCCTCGCACTCATACTTCACGAGGTCAAAGAGAAGTGTTCAACTACCTGTTGTTAAGACCGGAAGCAGTACTCACACTTACTTCACCAGGTCAAAAGGAAGTGTGGAAATGTCTTCAGAAATTCCGTTGCAAACAATCCCTGTTTCCGAGGAGAGCTCGATCTCGACCGTCCTCACACCTGAATCCGCAACTGCGGAAGAAAATAGAATCCTACGACTCCGTATGTTGGAAATGCTGGACGACTGGAATAACGGGAAAGAACCGCCAAGTGTCGTCCCCGGATTCCCTGAGTTATTTTCCAGGTCAAGCGGTACTTCTAATGTCCCCATAAATTATCCCGCTACCCCATTCGGGTACCCAGCCACTTCAGCCTTCTCTGCTGGATCGCCTTCTGAGCCTCATCCCCGAATGTCAGCCACCGATGCAAGCATGAACATCTTTACTGCACCGCCCTGCCCGATTACGGCATAGTCTGCTACGTACAAGCCAAGCTTTGACTCATCCTCTTTTACATTTCAGGCACCCTCGTTCTCAATGGAACCAACTAGGTTCGCTACCAACACTAATCCTCCACCGCCTCAGTGCGAGCTTGCACTTGGGCAGGATCAGAACCCCAGAATTGCAGAACAAAATGAGATGGCCAAAAGAATGAGAAGCCTTGAACAAAGTTTAAAGAATATGCAAGGTTTGAGCGGACAGAAGAGCGTCTCTTACGCCGACCTATGCATGTTCCCTCACGTGCACCTGCCAGCGGGTTTCAAGACCCCAAAGTTCGAGAAATACGATGGGCACGGTGACCCCATTGCACATCTTAAGAAATACTGCAACCAATTGCGGGGAGCCGGCGGAAAAGAAGAACTGCTAATGGCATATTTTGGGGAAAGTCTAGTAGGGATAGCCTCGGAATGGTATATGGACCAGGAAATGTCCCGATGGCATATATGGGATGATCTCGCCAGAGATTTTGTGAAACAATTCCAGTATAACATCGACATTGCACCAGACCGAAATTCTCTGTCGAATTTGAAGAAGAAACCTTCAGAAAGCTTCAGAGAATATGCTATTAAGTGGCGTGAGCAGGCGTCTAGGGTGAAGCCTCCCATGGATGAGGTAGAAATGGTCACTACTTTTCTCCAGGCTCAAGAGTCTGACTAATTCCAAAACATGATGTCAGCCATGGGAAAGCCGTTTGCAGAAGCAATTAAGATTGGAGAGATGGTGGAAAATGGTCTGAAAACAGGTAGGATTCTAAGTTAAGCAGCCATAAGGGCGACCTCCCAAGCCGTCCAAAGCAGGTCCGGGGGAATGGCAAGAGGGAAGAAAAAGGAAGAAACGACCATGGCAGCCTCGGAAGCAAGGGAATATCGTCATCCCAGGCCCCGTTTTCCGGAAAGAACCCCACAACACTACTACCCCCACTCAAATCTGGCATATGCTCATCAACCCTATATGGTCATGAATGCCCAGCCTTATGCCCATCCGCCGCAACAAGCCAACCGAGGCCAAGCTCCACCTCCCAGAAATCAGCCTCCTTACCGCAACCACTATAACCCACAACCTCCGCAGAATAACTTCCGCCCTCAGGAACCACCTAGAAGGCGGACTTTCACGCCCATCGGTGAACCATACTCTACTTTGTTCCCGAAGCTAGTCCAGTTGGGTTTCTTGCAACCAATCCCTCAAACGAGGCAAAACCCGACGTCACCTTCTTACAAAGCTGGAGTCAGATGCGCCTATCATTCAGGGGCCGAGGGGCACGATACAAATGACTGCTGGTCGTTGAAAAGAGTGGTCGAGAATTTGATAGAGCAAGGGAAAATAGTGCTAAGGGACGAGGAGATCCCAAATGTGACTAACAATCCATTACCTGCTCACAACAATGGGCCGCGATCGGAATGATTTGCGAAGACAAAGAGTTCGACCCTGCTTCGAAAGCTATAATCGCCATTGTCGACACGGGGAAAAGGCCTGAGACAGACCAGAAACCAGGAAAGGGGGAGGAGGCCAATGTTGTAAAAAACGAGCCTGAAAAAAAGGTGGAGAAGAAAGTGGTACCGGTAAAGGATGGAGTTCTTTACATACCACGAGGTCGAGCTGAGAAGACGCAGAACTTCGGGATCAAAAAGACAAAACCTATGTACGTGCCAAAAGGGGCCTATGTGGTCCGGGGGACGATTCAACCACCTCGGCTGAATGAGCCAGTGGTTATCGGACGCGTGCCACAAAAGCCAATGACCAACCCGTCCACAGTGCCGTGGAATTATCAAAAGACTTTGGTAATGTACAAAGGTAAAGAGGTCATGGGAGAACTTCCAGAAAATACTTTCATTGGAAGGTATTCAAATACCCAAGAGCTGAACAACGCCACACAAAGGCGCTTCCCACCAAAGAAGCCTGTAAGCGTTGAAGAAGCGGAAGTGTTCTTCCAACAAATGAAAATGCCGGATTACGAAGTGATAGATCAACTGCGCAAGTACCCCGAGCAAGTGTCCATGCTATCATTGTTGATGAGGTCGGCCGAGAATCAAAAGATCTTACTGAAGACCCTGAATGAAGCATATGTGCCAGTTGAAACCTCGGTTGAACAACTAGAGCGGATGACAGAAAGATTCTTCATCGTCAACCAAATCTCTTTCAGCAAGAACGATTTACCACCGGAAGGAGCGGCACACAACAAGGCCTTGCATCTAACAGTTAAATGCGAGGACTACTATGTCAAGCGGGTAATGTTGGATGGGGGATCAGGTGTTGACATTTGCCCGCTCTCCATGCTACAAAGAATGGAAAATGGGACCAGAAGAATCCGACCCAACAATGTCTGTGTAAGGGCTTTCGACGACATCAAGAGAGATACCATGGGGGAAATAGACCTGTTGTTGGTCATAGGACCAGTCGAGTTTGAAGTAATCTTCCAGGTGCTCGACATGGATACATCCTACAATTTCCTCCTCGGCAGACCTTGGATCCATGCGGCAGGAGCTGTGTCTTCCACTCTTCACCAGATGGTGAAGTTTGAGTACGAAGACCGAGAGATCGTGGTCCATGGAGAGGACGAGCATGCTATCTATCGGGATCCATCCATCTCATACCTTGAACCAAGAGAAGGGAGCGAACATACGGTCTATCAAGCTTTCGAGATTGTACTGGCAGAGAAGCATGAAGAGGGAATACCTTGCCCCCAGCCTTTCTTGTCTAACGCCTCGGTCATGGTGGCCAAAGAGATGATCCGGCACGGATTTAGGCCAAGGAAAGGGCTTGGACGAACCCTGCAGGGAATAACAGAACCCATCACCTTGCCAGTCACCAAGAAACCTTTTGGACTAGGTTTCAAACCCACTCCAGGAGATGAAGAGTGGGCAAAGAAAAGGAGAAATGAGGGTTGGAAGTTACCTCAACCATTGCCGGATTTGTATGAAACCTTCATCAGGCCAAGATACACCGAAGAAGAGGACGGCGAGGTCTTCACGGCTGAGGAAATCGAAGAGATATATGGGGCAATGAGAGAAATGCTCTACGAGACTCACATGGTTCAACCAGGAGAAGGCACAAGCACTGCTGAGATGCTGTACGTGGGGCCGAACGCCAAACTTCGAAACTGGGAGGCCACGCCATTCCCGACTAGACGGAAGTCCGGGTAGACCTGTCCTGCCACCTTTCTTGTGTCGCAAGTTATCTCCAGGACATAACTTGAACGTTTTCTTCCTTTCAATTGTTGTTTTGAATTACTAAGTTGTAAACATTATTGTCTTCCAACTTCCCAAAGAAAAATAAAAAAAAATCATCGTTGTTTTCCCATTTTTTTTCTCTTTTGTTCTAATTTTTGTTATTTTTCCTTTTATCTTTCCTTTCAGTTATAATAATGCGTCTTTAAATATGACATGCTTGCGGACTTCACGCCCAGATCACAACGAGCTATTTAACTGTGAACTAATGAATCCAGAACCAGAATATGACGAAGAAGAGGCTTTTAGGGAAATAAACCGAGAGTTGGAACATTTTGAGAATAAACCTAAGCCAAATCTGAATGACACTGAACCGGTTAATTTAGGAACTCCGGAAGAAATCAGGGAGACCAAAATAAGCATCCACACGGACAAGAAAACGCGAGAAGCGATAATTCAACTTCTTTTTGAATTTAAAGACGTGTTTTGCTTGGTCATATGATGACATGCCGGGACTAGGTGTTGATCTAGTGGTTCATAAATTGCCGATCCATCCTGATTGTCCTCCAATTCAACAAAAGCAACGAAAATTCAAAACTGAGGTCAGTGACAAGATTAAAGAGGATATCACCAAACAACTAAAAACGGGAGTGATTCGGGTGGTCCAGTATACAACCTGGTTGGCAAATGTGGTTCCAGTACCAAAAAAGGACGGAAAAACTCGGGTATGTGTAGATTACCGAGATTTGAACAGAGCGAGTCCCAAAGATAATTTCCCACTGCCCAACATCCACATCCTCTTTGATAATTGCGCCAAACACGAAATACAGTCTTTCGTAGATTGTTACGCTGGGTATCATCAGGTATTGATGGATGAAGAGGACGCCGAGAAAACTGCCTTCACCACGCTTTGGGGCACCTACTGTTATCGGGTCATGCCGTTTGGTCTGAAGAATGCCGGGGCTACTTACATGAGGGCCATGACTGCCATTTTTCATGACATGATGCATCAGGAAATAAAGGTGTACGTGGATGACGTGATAGTCAAGTCCAGGACGCAGGATAATCACATCCAAGACTTGAGGAAGTTCTTCGAGAGACTAAGGAAGTACGACTTGAAGTTGAACCCAGCCAAATGTGCTTTCGGGGTCCCGTCGGGCAAAACTTTTGGGCTTCATCGTAAGCAGGAGAGGTATCGAACTAGATCCAACTAAGATAAAATCTATCAGAGATCTACCTCCCCCGAGAACGAAGAAAGACGTGATGAGTTTGTTGGGCAGGTTGAACTACATCAGTCGATTTATTGCCCAGCTGACAAGCACGTGTGAGCCCATATTCAAGCTGTTAAGGAAAGATGCGGCGATCAAATGGACAACTGAGTGTCAAGAAGCCTTTGATAAAGTCAAAGAATACCTTTCGAATCCCCCAGTTTTGGTCCCTCCAGAGCCAGGGAGACCACTTTTCTTGTATCTGACAGTCTTAGAGAACTCTTTCGGTTGCGTCCTCGGGCAACACGACATAACCGGAAAGAAGGAGCAAGCAATCTACTACTTGAGCAAGAAATTCATCGGCTACGAGGCCAAATACACTCTGCTGGAAAGGACATGTTGCGCTCTGACGTGGGTTGCTCAAAAGCTGAGACATTATCTCCAAGCCCACACTACTTTCCTCATAAGCAGGCTGGATCCTTTGAAGTATATATTTCAGAAACCGATGCCTACTGGGAGACTGGCCAAGTGGCAAATCTTGCTTACTGAATTCGACATAGTCTATGTCACTCGCACGGCAATGAAAGCCCAGGCGCTAGCAGATCATTTGGCCGAAAATCCGGTCGATGAGGAATACCAGCCATTGAGTACCTACTTTCCAGATGAAGAAGTAAACACCGTAGAAGTGGTCTCGGAGGACGCTCATGTTTGGAAGATGTTCTTTGATGGAGCCGTGAATGCCAAAGGTGTAGGGATTGGGGCAATTTTGATCTCGCCTTCCGGTCAGCATTATCCCGCCACAGCTAGACTGCGTTTCTTTTGCACAAACAATACAGCTGAGTATGAAGCCTGCATCATGGGCATGCATATGGCAATCGATCAGGATGTCGAAGACCTACTGATTATGGGAGATTCTGACCTGATTATCCGGCAAGTCCAAGGTGAATGGGAAACTCGGGATATCAAGCTTATCCCTTATCGACAGCACGTGGAAGACCTCGACAAGCATTTTAAATCAATAGAATTCAGGTATATCCCGAGGTGTCACAATGAACTGGCAGATGCACTTGCTACTCTAGCTTCAATGCTACCCTACCCGGGCAACGCCCACGTCGATCCTTTGGAAATCCAAATCAGGGAAAGACACAGTTACTGCAATGTAATCGAGGCGAGATCAAATATGCAGCCTTGGTACCATGACATCAAGAGGTTCTTGAAGACGCAAGAATACCCCGAGCATGCTACTGGAGATCAAAAGAGAACCATTAGGCGGCATGCAAGTGGTTTCTTTCTGAGTGGTGAATTGTTGTACAAGAGGACTCCGGACCTCAATCTCCTAAGATGTGTCGATATCGAGGAAGCGAGAAAGATCATGCACGAAGTACACGCAGGTGTGTGCGGACCTCACATGAACGGGTATGTCTTAGCGAAGAAAATCCTTCGAGCAGGTTATTACTGGATGACCATGGAAAAGGACTGCTTTAGCTTCGTTCGGAAGTGTCATCAGTGTCAGGTGCACGGTGATTTGATTCATGCACCTCCCACAGAACTGCATCCCATGTCTGCGCCTTGGCCATTTGTCGCCTGGGGCATGGACGTCATTGGACCAATCGAGCCAAAGGCTTCAAATGGACACAGATTTATACTGGTTGCCATAGACTACTTCACAAAATGGATAGAGGCTGTCACTCTCAAGTCGGTCACTAAAAAAGTCGTAGTGGATTTTGTACACTCAAATCTTATCTGTCGTTTCGGCATTCCTGCGACTATCATCACAGATAATGCAGCAAACCTGAACAGTCACTTGATGGGAGATATATGCGAGCAATTCAAGATAGTGCATAGGAATTCCACCCCTTATCGGCCCAAGGCCAATGGCGCGGTGGAAGCAGCAAACAAGAACATCAAGAAGATTCTGAGGAAGACGATCCAGAGTTCCCGACAGTGGCATGAACAGCTACCATTTGCATTATTGGGATATCGTACTACGGTACGCACATCAGTAGGGGCAACCCCTTATCTCTTGGTTTATGGGACTGAAGCTGTGATACCAGCAGAAGTAGAAATTCCTTCTCTTCGAACCATTGTTGAAGCAGAAATCGAAGACAGTGAGTGGGTCAAGACTCGGTTGGAGCAGTTGACTTTGATCGATGAAAAGCGAATGGCCGCGGTTTGTCACGGACAGTTGTACCAACGAAGAATGGCCCGTGCTTACAACAAGAAAGTCCGACCCAGGAATTTCGAAGTAGGTCAGCTGGTACTGAGGCGTATTCTGCCACATCACCAGGAAGCAAAAGGGAAGTTTGCTCCAAATTGGAAAGGCCCATACATCATAAGGAAGATATTGCCGAGAGGAGCATTGTATTTAGGTGATATCGAAGGAAATGACCCCGAAACAGCAGTAAATGCAGATGCAGTCAAGAGATACTACATTTGAATTATACTCCAGTGGTCTTGACACATTTGAAATGACGAAGGTTTTATTCCCCACTACTCCCAAACACTACCAACTCTCTCTACAAGCCATTTGAGCCGGTCAAATCCCTCCGAAAAAAAAAAAAAAAAAAAACATTGATTGAGGCCTGAACTACGTTTGACTTGATTCCGAAAGGATACGTAGGCAGCCTCTCCCTGAGGTTCAGTCACACCAACAATAAAATCCCATTCACCCTGAAATTGAAACTGGGGCACGTCAAGCGGCCTAGAAGTTAGTATCATCTGCCTCTCTTTGCCAAGCACAAGCTTTCAGATCAAATTACCAAAGATAGTGGGAAGCCAATAAGCGTCACGAATGGAGACCAACACACTCTAAATTGAGAGATAAAATGAGAGAGTCTCGTTGGTAAAAACCTTCGGGCACCACGAGGCGACGGGAGTAGAGAAACCAAAATGAGAGAGCTTGTTTAGTAAAAACTCGCAAAGAGTGCTATCAAGTGGTGACAGGAAGAGAAATGAGAGAGGTCAGCCAGCGAAAACCCGCAAAAGGGCGCTGTTGGCCGAAAAGAATGACTCCACCCCAAGGAGATCTCGGCAAAGTTCCACCGGTTTGGAATCACAGATCCGTTTTGGTTCGGCAGGAAACGCAAGTTCATTGAAGATCAGGCGTCCAGTCCAAAAAGCATGTCATGTTCATTTAAAGCCAGCATTGTCTTCCTCAGATAAGTCTTTCTCGTCCCGAAGGCGATACTCCTTTTCTGAAATTCGTTTTCTCTCTTCTTTGTTTTTCTTCAAATATCTTTCATGTTTAACCCCAAGTTCTAGATATACCGGAAAGGACAGGTGGCAGGTTTGGTTGCACGGAATTCCGTTTCATGAAGGAAAACACCTCGTTTCGTTGGTACGTCTGTCTAAACCTGAAGAATCATGATGTTTGACG
Source organism: Nicotiana sylvestris (assembly GCF_000393655.2). NCBI lineage: Eukaryota > Viridiplantae > Streptophyta > Magnoliopsida > Solanales > Solanaceae > Nicotiana > Nicotiana sylvestris. Next base: position 124,507,847 of record NC_091057.1, on the reverse strand, counting down.
GCGTTCGAAGTAAAGAGGAAAGAGAGAAATTTCCCCAGCAAGTCCTCCTCGCACAAATCCCCACAAAGTTTCCCTTTGTAGGGATCCGCACAAAGAATCCACTTTGTAAATATTCCCCAAAAGGTCTGCTCCAGCGAAATCCACACAGATTTTCTCTTGTACAGATCCCCACAGGGTCTTCCCTTTGTTAATAAAAATGGGACACAAATCCCCATCACATCCCTAGCGAGTCCCTTTGTAAAAATTCCCCAACAAGCTTACCCCTACAAATCCTAGAAAGCCCGCTTTGAAACAAATCCCCAGCATGCCCCATTGTACAAAAATCCACACAAAGAATCCACTTTGTAAATATTCCCCCACAAAGCTTCCTTTTGTACAAATCCCCACAGAATACCTCCAATAAAATCCCCGTTGAGAATCTCCAAGCAAAACGGGACAACAAAAAAAAAGAAAAAAAAAAGAGCCTTACGAGGCAAATCATCACAGAATCTGGAAATACAAGCATGAGCAGTCTAAAGGGTTTCGCCATTTGAATCAAATCAATGGCGAGACTTCGCAACAGAAATAAAGATGCAACAAAGCAACGGGGAACGATCAAGGTCACCGAACCGAACGTCATTTCCGAACTAACAATTGTTCTTTGTCTGAAAAGTTGAAACAGGTATAATCCAAGACAACCATGCAAGAAGCAGGTGTCGCCCAAAGAAGAAGGTACATGGGTACAAGAAATATTTTGGCAATAAGGAATTCACTCGAAAGGTAAGTTTCTACGAGACTCCCTTTAATCTTCTACTAAAACAAGAAAATTCAAAAAAGAGGTCGGTTAGTATTCTCGAACTTTGTCCCCAGCCAGTCAGCATTAGGGTTTTAAACCCTAAACTGAACTTTTTCCTTTAGTCAGCATTAGGGTTTTAAACCCTAAACTGAACTCTTTCCATTTAGTCACCATTAGGGTTTTAAAACCCTAAACTGAACTCTTTCCTTCCAGTCAGCATTAGGGTTTTAAACCCTAAATTGAACTTTTTCCTTTAGTCAGCATTAGGGTTTTAAACCCTAAACTGAACTTTTCCTTTCAGTCAACATTAGGGTTTTAAACCCTAAACTGAACTTTTCCTTCAGTCAGCATTAGGGTTTTAAACCCTAAACTGAACTTTTTCCTTTAGTCAGCATTAGGGTTTTAAACCCTAAACTGAACTTTTCCATTCAGTCAGCATTAGGGTTTTAAACCCTAAACTGAACTTTTTTCATTCAGTCAGCATTAGGGTTTTAAACCCTAAACTGAACTTTTTCCTTTAGTCAGCATTAGGGTTTTAAACCCTAAACTGAACTCTTTCCTTCCAGTCAGCATTAGGGTTTTAAACCCTAAATTGAACTTTTACTTTCAGTCAGCATTAGGGTTTTAAACCCTAAACTGAACTTTTTCCTTTAGTCAGCATTAGGGTTTTAAACCCTAAACTGAACTTTTTCCATTCAGTCAGCATTAGGGTTTTAAACCCTAAACTGAACTTTTCCATTCAGTTAGCATTAGGGTTTTAAACCCTAAACTGAACTTTTTCCTTTAGTCAGCATTAGGGTTTTAAACCCTAAACTGAACTTTTCCTTTCAGTCAGCATTAGGGTTTTAAACCCTAAACTGAACTTTTCCTTCAGTCAGCATTAGGGTTTTAAACCCTAAACTGAACTTTTTCCTTTAGTCAACATTAGGGTTTTAAACCCTAAACTGAACTTTTCATTGAGTCAGCATTAGGGTTTTAAACCCTAAACTGAACCTTTTCCATTCAGTCAGCATTAGGGTTTTAAACCCTAAACTGAACTTTTTCCTTTAGTCAACATTAGGGTTTTAAACCCTAAACTGAACTCTTTCCTTCCAGTCAGCATTAGGGTTTTAAACCCTAAACTGAACTTTTTCCTTCAGTCAGCATTAGGGTTTTAAACCCTAAACTGAACTTTTTCCTTTAGTCAGTATTAGGGTTTTAAACCCTAAACTGAACTTTCCATTTATTCAGCATTAGGGTTTTAAACCCTAAACTGAACTCTTTCCTTCCAGTCAGCATTAGGGTTTTAAACCCTAAACTGAACTTTTTCCTTCAGTTAGCATTAGGGTTTTAAACCCTAAACTGAACTTTTTCCTTTAGTCAACATTAGGGTTTTAAACCATAAACTGAACTTTCCATTCAGTCAGCATTAGGGTTTTAAACCCTAAACTGAACCTTTTCTTTCAGTCAACATTATGGTTTTAAACCCTAAACTGCACTTTTTCCTTTAGTTAGCATTAGGGGTTTAAACCCTAAACTGAACTCTTTCCTTCCAGTCAGCATTAGGGTTTTAAACCCTAAACTGAACTTTTTCATTCAGTCAGCATTAGGGTTTTAAACCCTAAACTGAACCTTTTCCTTCAGTCAGCATTAGGGTTTTAAACCCTAAACTGCACTTTTTCCTTTAGTCAGCATTAGGGGTTTAAACCCTAAACTGAACTCTTTCCTTCCAGTCAGCATTAGGGTTTTAAACCCTAAACTGAACTTTTTCCTTGAGTCAGCATTAGGGTTTTAAACCCTAAACTGAACTTTTTCCTTTAGTCAGCATTAGGGTTTTAAACCCTAAACTAAACTTTCCATTCAGTCAGCATTAGGGTTTTAAACCCTAAACCGAACCTTTTCCTTCAGTCAGCATTAGGGTTTTAAACCCTAAACTGAACTTTTTCCTTTAGTCAGCATTAGGGTTTTAAACCCTAAACTGAACTCTTTCCTTCCAGTCAGCATTAGGGTTTTAAACCCTAAACTGAACTTTTTCCTTCAGTCAGCATTAGGGTTTTAAACCCTAAACTGAACTTTTTCCTTTAGTCAGCATTAGAGTTTTAAACCCTAAACTGAACTTTCCATTCAGTCAGCATTAGAGTTTTAAACCCTAAACTGAACTTTTTCCTTCAGTGAGCATTAGGGTTTTAAACCCTAAACCGAACTCTTTCCTTCCAGTCAGCATTAGGGTTTTAAACCCTAAACTGAACTTTTCCTTTCAGTCAGCATTAGGGTTTTAAACCCTAAACTGAACTCTTTCCTTTAATCAGCATTAGGGTTTTAAACCCTAAACTGAACTTTTCCCCAATTGGTCAGTATTAGAGTTTCAACTCTAAACTGAACTTCTCCCCAGCTAGCCGGTACTAGGGCTCCAACCCTGAACTGATCATTCATATCTTCTTTCATCGATTTTATGAACTTCCTGGCAAATAATTCACGAAATCTTCCCAGTGAAACTGGGGCAGAAAATTTCGTTCGTTTGTTTTTCCCCTGCAGGTCTAACCTCGAGCCACACGGATCGAAACGACCCACGAGATGAGTCTCAGCTCAGAATCAAAGAAGAAAAAGACAAAAAGAAGATGTCCCGAGATATTGGAGTAAATGGAAGGCAGATCGACTCCAACATTTGATTAAGGTCCTGAACTCTGCCAGTCGCATCTCACTCAGCATCCCAGAGATTAAGCAAGCACCTACAACTCGCAAGCATCAAGATTCGGATCGAAGTCTACAAGCAAAATCAGCTAAGACCCAAGATCAAGTTGCAAAAGAATCATAGATAGGGATCTTGTAACTAGCAGTTGACAAGCATATAAGTGTTTAGTTAAGTTTTAATTTTTCTTTGGTTGTAATAAGGCGGTCAGTAAAGCAGCGGTGACCACAACAACAATAGTAACAGCAAGCATTGCAGTCCCATGGTAGTCCCAGCTTTCAAAAACATGCTTCACACGGAGTAGTCCATAGGCAAAAATCGCTCATATCCGCTCACTTTATCTTTGCACGAAAACTCTTCGTGTTTCCGAACAAAGAGGGGCAGCTGTGAGCACGTGATTTTTGTTTTACGCGACAATCACTCCAAAAGAAACAAAAAATAATAGCGATCGGTCTTGCTGTACAATTTTTGGATTTTTCACGTGGCATTTTTGTTAATTATCTATGATTTTTGTCCATTATTGAAACAAAATACAAAAAATGTGTGTGGCATGTGCTGTTTGAACCGTAATCCGGTTATTAAATAGAAAAATCATAAATATGCACCTTTGTCCGTGATTGTTGTTTTATTTGATTTTACCTGCTTTAAATATTTTAATATATGTGTGCAAATAATTGTATTAAGTGTTTATTTAATTTTAATTTGATTTACTTAGGTTTTGTTTTAAAATAAAAATAAAAATAATAATAAAAAGAGAGTGCAGAATTGGGTTGAAATCAGTTTGGGCCTATTTTCATTTTAATTCAAGGCCCAAACTCAAACCCAAAACCCCATGTGTAACCCGGTCCACACCAGCTGACACCTAGAGCATCCAAACGACGTCGTAGTGACCTAGTCTGATCTAGGCCGTTGATCTCAGATTGATCAACGGCCAAGATCACTTCCCCTTAACCCATGAACAAACCCGACCCATTCCACCCGGACCGACCCAACCCCCTTAGGTCTAAAACTACACCGTTTCCCGTTAACTAAAGGATCCTGGCCTTCCATCTCGCCTCATCCAACGGTTGAAATCAATCCACCCATTCCATATATAAGCTTCCTACCATACCCTGCCCCCTATCCAAGACCCCAGCCTTCGTCCTCATCCCCTTCCCCACGAAACCCTAGCCGCCCCCTTATTCCTCACCATTAACCCCGGCGGCATGAACGTCGGTGGCCTTCACCTTAACACCCTAGGACCACCTTGACACCCTGAACATGAATCCACCAACCTTTCAGCTCGAATCTCATCCCACCTTCTCGAATCTTCATTTGAAGATTCGAGAAAAACTCGATCCACCCTGATCTACCCCAGCTTCGCACCAGTCAGTCCCCGAACCTCCCTCGTGACCAAACCATGCTTGGTTTGGTCCGAATCTGACCAGGGAAACACGAATCCCAGATCTGATTTTTTGAACCCTAGGGTTCCGCGTGCCTGTTCCGTGTCTGTTCAAGCCAAGAGATTAGGGTCTAATGGACCTTAATCGAAGTGTTTCTCATTTGAGAAACACTTCGATTAAAGTCCGTTCAACCTTAAGAAGGGTCTGTTCAAACACAAGCTGATTTTTCTGATTTTTTCTTTCAAAGCTTTAAGGTAAGTTAATTTTCTTTTCTTTATTTTAGTTCGTGTGTTTGTGTTGTAAAAGGTCTATCCGTATGGCCAAACGTCTTGTTTTAATTTGTGTTTTTGAACTGCTATTGTCCACCTTGCCCGGACTTCTGTATTCGGTCAAGTCTTTCTTCGTAATGTGTGTGTGTAAACTGTATGTTCAATTGAATTCGTAATTGGTCGTTCAATTAGCTCCCAAGGTCATTTCTGTATTAACATTGCAATCTGAACCCCTTGTGTGATACTCTTGGATTTCTGATTTGTGGCTATGATTGTACATGTTATGATTAATATAGTCGAGTCGACATGTGTCGTCAATTAGTTTCAGTTGTCTGATCAATAACAAAGTGACCTGCTTCTGTTAAGCATTGCCTGAATCTATTAGAAACTGAGTTTGGCTGCTTATAATTGTTAATTTGGATCAGAAATAAAAGGGCTGGATTGTTAGTTACAGTCTGAATTGGAGGGCATGTGCACTTGTGCACAACATGTGCATAAAGGCCCTTTTTGATTAAAATAGTTTGACAGCACATGCTGTCAGATTATATTCTTGCTGCCCATGGCCTGTTTTAGTTTAATAAATATTAAAAGGGGACTGTCAGGGAATATGATGGGGGTTCCTAATTTTAAAAGTTTGAGTTGAAAAAAAAAACAGCTAAAAAGGATTGGTTTCTGAGTTATTCGAACAGGCTGGTAGATAGCCTAATGTTAGGCTTATAAAAGGAAGGAGATACACATTGAGACATACACACACAAGGATAGAGGAGGGATACAGATAGAAAACTCAGACTGAATATTTGAGAGCTGAGTTCTGAAAAACAGAAAACTGGAAAGAATCCTTCTTGATAACTCAAGTAAAATTTCAAAAGACTGAAAATTGGCACTGGATTTTGAAGAGAAAAGAGATAGTGAGAGAAAATAGAGGGGCTTATACAGATACACCTTTGAGAGGAAAATATACAGAAAATCAGCATCTGTTTCTTCCTTGTTTGTGTGATTCTCAGTTTGTTCAACCTGTTCAATCAACTCTGTTTTCTTTCAAGTATCAGCTGAGTTCATTGGTTGATTCACATTGTTTGTTTCTCCTGGATTTGGTCTGTCTTGGAGTTTTGTTCCTACTGCATTGTTTGCTGTTGTCTTTCTGCCATTTTTCCATCGGCTCTAACTGTATCTTGCACTGGGAGCTGTCCTATTTGTACCTGTTGTTACTGCTGCTGTTTGGTATTGCTTCTATTGCTCTATTGACCCCTTGCTTCTTCTGTTGTATCCAACATCCAGGTACATACTAAGACTTTGCATCTGATGTAACAATGAAAGCATGAAATAAAAAATATGCAGGAGTTTAATCCTTCGTTTGCTGCAGTTACAGTTTTACGAATGTTATTAGATTTGTATAATTTGTTTAGTTTGTAATTCAATAAAGAAACACATTAGGTAGCCTTGTACTTAATCGCAGCTTAGTTCGTCCTAAATTGTGATTTCGTTTGCTTAATGGGTTGTTTGATAAGTAATGTATGAGTGTTTTGGCACACAGATAATTAGGTAACCTTTCAACTAATATTCTGCATGTACAGAACATAATGCCTTAATCTTGCCAGATATGATGTAGTTTTATTGAATCTTTGTAGGTAGTTCACATGATCCTGTTTAAACTCTATTGGTATTAGTTTCCGATAAGTTAATTCCACTGACCTGGTTTAAATAAGCAAGTTTCAAACTCGGATATGAAGAACATTTATCATAAGCTTTTAGCAGTTCTATTGATCTTGTATATAAATTTCCCCTGACAATTTAACGACATGTTCATCCATGAAATAAGGCACAAAACGATTCACGCCTCATAAAATCAGATAATCAAATAAGGATCCGAAGTTGGTCAAGCATGTAATTAGCACGTAATCCTCTTTCTTTCATTTCATTAGAGACGAACACAATAAAACTGTAGTCTCTATAGGTTTATCCTCTCAAATAAAATCGAGACAAGCCTCGACAAACAAAAATGCACAAGCTGCGGGGCCCTCTAAATGTATATATTAAAATACTTAGAATTCGGGACAGACCGTTTAGCGAATTTTACGGCCTTCCCAAAATAACAATACGCTAGTTGCTTTAGGCGCACCTTTTAATAATTTAACCCTCTTAAACATGGGTGCACATTGATGTGACCCAAATCCAAATCCCAACGGAGTCAAAATGTGTCGACGATCACGGGTGCATTGATTGTGACGTGGTTCGAGATGCATTTCCACGACGTTGCAATTCCATAAAAATAAATAATAATAATAGAAGCGGTTTAAACTTAATAAAAGCACGTAAGTCATAACATGTATTTAAATCAGATATTTAGCCATTATAACAATTTAAGCGACCGTGCTAGGACCACGGGATTCGAGGGTGCCTAACACCTTCCCTCGGGTCAACAGAATTCCTTACTTAGAATTTTTGGTTTACAGACTTCATTTGGAAAGTCGAAAATTTCCTCGATTTGGGATTCAAGATAAACCGGTGACTTGGGACACCAAAAGCCAAACCTTTCCCAATTGGCGACTCTGAATTAAATAAATAATCCCATTTCGAATATTGTCACTTAAATTGGAAAAACTCCCTCGCGCATTTAACCCTTCGGGGCGGGCGCGCAAAAAGGAGGTGTGACAGCTAATATTAGTTAACTTTTTTTTTCCAGGTTTTTGCTCTTGTTTTCGAGCTATGTAATTAATCATAAAGTAGTAGAAAGAGGTTGTCTTAAATTATTTTTATGTGTAATTCTTGATAAATTTTATTTAAAATAATTGAGGGTGTTTTAGTGAACTTTTCAGTAACAGTACAGTACGATACAGTCAAATTAAATAATAAAATGTTATTTAACAACAGAAAACGATACAATCTATTCAAACGTTATATCCATAAAACAATACAATACGATACAATACAATACAATACAATATAATTATTATAAAACGATGGGTAATAATGATCCAAACATAGTGTTAGTCGATGATTTTAAATATAAAAGGACCTAAAATAATTCAACTTGAACGGACACGTTATTATTTGTCAGGTGACTACAACTCTAAAATTGCTCAAATTTAAATTTTAAGAATTCATTAATTAATCATATAAACACGGATTGAGCACACGTGGCGCGAGATTATTGGTGAGGTGACTACAGCTCTTCTTTTTCTTGCTTCTCCCGGCCTCTTGAATGTTCCAGAGCGTCTACCACTGAATTAACGACTCTCAATGCAAATTCTTTCTCCAGAAACTTGTAGAAGATTTGTCCTGAACCATCCTCTGCCTCTGTTCCAACATCTATATAAGCTCCAAATTCTACAATCCCATTAACCAGCAGGACGACAATTATCACTCAAAACACATTCTCAAACTAGTCAATACTTATACTTCCCCCTATAGCAACCTTCCTTTCACGTTACAGCATTATCAAGAAATGGAAATAGCAAAAGTTGGTGGCATGACTTTTCTTGTTTTAACAATGATGATGACAACTCTTCTTCCATCACAAACCGAAGCTTTAATGCCATATACACGTCCAATCTGGGACTTAATGTTCCCACAAGATGACCCTTTTAAAATTCTTGAACAAACCCCACTTACAATTCCTAAAGGAATTGATCAAACAATCGCTTTAGCTCGTTCAGATTGGAAAGAAACAGCAAAAGAACATATAATTTCTCTTGACATTCCGGGGATGAGAAAGGAGGATATTAAAGTAGAGGTTGAAGAAAACAGAGTGTTGAGAATTAGTGGGGAAAGGAAAACAGAGGAGGAAGTTGAAGGTGAAAAATGGCACAGAGCTGAGAGAACTTCTGGAAAGTTCTGGAGACAATTTAGGCTTCCTAAAAATGCTGATTTGGAACACATTAAAGCTCATATGGAAAATGGGGTGTTGAAGATTACTGTTCCAAAATTGGCTGAGGAGAAGAAAGAGGCTAAGGTGATTAGTATTTCTGAGGAAGGGAATGCCGCTGAAGATATTAAAGCTACTAAAGCTGCAATGTAAACAAGTGCACATGTGATATTTTGTTTAAGATCTTTTGTTTTTTCCCCATCGCCTTTGTTGTTGTGAGTTAATTTAGTTTCTGTGAATGAAACTTATGTCATGTATCCATTTTCTGTATGTAATTTAATGTCGTACGAAAAATATGATCAGTGTAATAGATTGTTTTTCTGTAAGTGTAAGATCAAATTAATAAAAGATTTGATTCAGTGTAAGATTATGTCACTTGTTAAAAAAGGTTGTTACTGTCGTAAATTAATGTGTAAAAATGGCGTGCGGTAGCCATTAAGTTTTTAATTTTATCAACTAATTTTAATGCTCAATAAAAATAATCACTATTTTATTAAAATTGTTGTGAAAAGATAGTTTTATCCTTTCTTCAATTCTTAAATTTCCAATTCTTGTTTTATTCATTTAGAGCGAAAAATTTGAGAGCGAAAATTTCAGAGGCAAGTTTCACGTGCTCCTCAATATCTGTATCGTCCTCGCATGCAAATCAGGTGTAATTAATCTTTCTACTTTTTCATCTTCTCTGTCATTTTCTCTGCATCGAACGATCGAACTGGTATTGCTTTTATGTATTTTTGTTTTTGTATATGTGTAATCGCGATCAATGTTGTGCCAAGTATGTGTGAAATTTCAAAAATAATGATTATAAGTTGATTCAGTGACGAATAAGTAGCGTATTTTTGTGAAGAAGTTATTCAGAAATTTTTGGTATTGAAATGTGCTTGTGGTTCAATCAATATATTTGATTATGTACGGACATTTCATAAAAATAGTCGTACGAATTCATAAACTAACTGTGTTTATGAATTTTTAGTTAACTTTGTTCATAAAAGTTAATGACCAAGTGACATTAACTTTTGAACTTGGAACTCAAAGTTAAGGATTGAGTGTCCTTAACTTTTGAACTTGAAACTTGAAGTTCAGGACAAATGTCTTTAACTTTTCAACTTGAAACTATAAGTTAAGGACTGCATGTTCTTAACTTTTTAACTTGTAACTCTAAGTTAAGGACCAAGTGTCCTTAACTTTTGAACTTGGAATTCAAAGTTAAGGACCAAATGTCCTTTACTTTTGAACTTGAAATTTGAAGTTCAAGACAAGTGTCCTTAACTTTTCAACTTGAAACTATAAGTTAAGGACTGTCTGTCCTTAATTTTTTAACTTGAAACCTGAAGTTAAGGACCAAGTGTCCTTAACTTTTGAACTTGAAATTTGAAGTTCAGGACATATTGTCCTTAACTTTTCAACTTGAAACTTTAAGTTAAGGACTGCCTGTCCTTAACTTTTTTACTTGAAACTTGAAGTTCAGGACCAAGTGCCTCAAAGTTTTCAAGTTGTAACTGTAAGTCCTAATCTTTTGATGCTAATCTTTTATGTTCTTTTTCCTTCTTTGTAGTGTGCTAATGGAAGGAGAACATGTGTTTGAGTTTGATGTTTGGCGTAATTTTATGATCTATTAGAAAGGATATTTACAGTATAAGGAAACAATCAAAATGTTTTTGTCAAACAGACAGTGGAAGAAGTTGAGGGATGGTATTTTCGGAAACTTTTTTCGATTACAAAGTGTGAAATTCTGTGGTAAATTTATTCATTGTGTATTGATTTCAGAAATTGTTAATAATGACCCTGATTCGATGACATTCAAGGTTTTTGACCATGAAATTAAGTTTACACATGAAACATTTCATATAATTACTGGTTTGAAGTATTATTCTTCACTGGACATCAAAGGTTTGCATGAAAAAGAGGATAGACTTTCGAAAGTCTATTTCCCCGGAAAGGATAGAGTTGAGTTGGGTGATTTGTTTAATTTTATTACTAGTCACTCAAATGGTACAACTGCATCATTTGTAGGCAGCAATGATGATGCTGTGAAGTTGGCAATAATTTATTTTGTTGAATCTGTTTTGATGGGGAAGCGGAAGAATAGGAATGTGTCCGAGCAGATAATGAAAATTTTAGACGATGATGAACTCTGCTCTTCTTTCAACTGGGGCTCTCTTTCTTATGAAACGTTATTAAAATCATTGAAGAGTTGTTTGAAGCCCAATGAGAATGAGAATGAGAATGAGAAAGAGAAAGACAAATATAAAGACAAGGATAACTACACTATACTTGGCTTTCCTTTTGCTTTTTGTGTTTAGATTATGGAAGTATTGCCTATTTTTCAGGAAAAATAATTTGTGAACTTCCGAGAATGTGGTTTTCCTCGAATGTTATGTTATTTGGAAATGAAATCTCCACAGTATGATTCTCTGTGTGAAAAATACTTTCATAATGAAAATGTAAGCTAATCTAATTACTAGCTATTTTTTTGTTTATTTGTTTTAGTTCTGAAAACTTATGTTTTTTTTGTTATATAATAGTTGTATAATTTGATCGAGGTGGCACCATTTATTCCTATTGAAGAAGATACAGAGCCTATTAGTGTGCATGAGCCAATTTCTTAAGATTAAAGCTCAATGCCTTCTTCCACACAATTTGATGAAGTCATGCTTAAGGAATTTGTTAAAGTAGGTTTTCTGTCTTTGAATAACATTAGTTTTTTATTTGATTATTTTTTGCTTAACAGACTTTTTTATTTTTATGGTTTTGATTCAGAGATTATCAGAGAGTTTTAAAAAGGATATGCATGCTAAAGTTACTAGAATAAATCAGAAAATATTTGTATCAGAAAAAAAAAATCAAAATGAAAATCAAGGTAATATCATTAATTTCGGTTAGTCTAAGTTCAGGACCTTGTGTCCTTAACTTTTAAACTTGTAACTCAAAGTTAAGGACTGCATGTCCTTAACTTTTTTACTTGTAAGTCTAAGTTTAGGACCATCGGTCCTGAACTTTTGAACTTAAAACTTAAAGTTCAGGACCATTGTCCTTAACTTTTGAACTTGGAATTCAAAGTTAAGGACTGCATGTCCTTAACTTTTGAACTTGAAACTTGAAGTTAATGACCTATTGTCCTTAACTTTTGATCTTGTAACTATAAGTTAAGGACTGCATGTCCTTAATTTTTGAACTTGAAACTTGAAGTTTAGGACCAAGTGTCCTTAACTTTTGAGCTTGTAAGTCTAAGTTCAGGAACATCTGTCCTGAAATTTTGAACTTGAAACTTGAAGTCTAGGACCAAGTGTCCTTAACTTTTCAATTTGAAACATGAAGTTCAGGACCAAGTGTCCTTAACTTTTTAACTTGGAATTCAAAGTTAAGGACTGCATGTCCTTAACTTTTGAACTTGTTACTCTAAGTTAAGGACTGTCTGTCCTTACCTTCTTCACTTGTAACTTGAAGTTTAGGACTACCTGTCCTTAACTTTCTAACTTAGTTTCTTTCACAGGATTTAAAGAAAAGTTTAGGATCAAAGCTTGATAGTTTGTTGAAGATTTATGTGAAACCTGATAAAAGAAACATAGAGAGAGAATCTAATGTTCCAATTACTAAAGATAGAGTTGATGATCATTGTGATGGTACAGAACCTACTGTTACAATTAACAAAGATTTGCAGGTGGTGATGAACGTGATGATATGGATGTGCATGCAGAAGTTCAGTATGAAAGCGATTAAACAAATGCACATCTAGATGATGAAACGGATATCGGCACTGAAATTGGGAAAGTTTAGATATAGATTTTGAATTTTTTTTCATTGAAATTTATATTCAATAGCGTAATACATATAAACTTTTTTGTGATTACAAATATTTGTAAAATCTATTGATGGAGTGGAAGTTCAAGATGTAGTAGAATGTCAAGACCAGGAAAATCCAAAAGAGACAATAGTAACAGGAAAAATTTGTAAATGTGGAGTGCAATCTCAGGATTTAGATAGTCTATTGGAAACAAGTGTCAGTGAGATTGTATGCAAATGTTTAGAAGGAACATATGATATGTCTATACCTCTCTCATATAAAGAGAAATTTGGAGTTCAAAATTATGCCAATCAAGGTTAGATGAAATTTTCATGAAATGTTGAATGTTAGTTTTAATGAACTATTAAAATGGGTATTAATTGTAAATGTTACAGAATCTTTTGAAGCTGCAAGGGAAGAAGCTAAAGCGGAGTATCAAGAGAAAAGTGGAGTACAATCTCAAGACCTAGAAAATACCAAAGGAACAAGCATAAGTGAGATTGTTTTCAAATGCATAGATGGAACATGTGATCTCTCTACACCCCGCTCTCTTACCGACAATATTGGAAGCCAAGAAAATGCTAGAGAAGATAATGATTTAACTGGGATGATCTTGACAATTGCAAACGGTTAGATAGTATTTTTTTTTAATTTTATACATGTTTGTTTTAATCAAAGATTAATAACAAGTACTAATTGTGTTAGCTCTTGTAAATATTTTGCAGAATCTTGTGAAATTGCAACTGAAGAACATGGAGAACAGTTGCAAGATAAAAAAACCGTGCAGTTGGAAGATAAAGAAAATGCAACCAATGTGTCAGCTCAATTGTCTATTGAAAAAATACAAGAAGGCAGTGTGAACAAGACAAGTATTGAAGGTGTACTAAATATTATATTCATAATGGAAAATATATATATATATATATATATATATATATATATATATATATATATATATATAGTGATGTCTGCAAAGCAAAACAATGATGAAGCTCTTAACCAATATACTAGGTGCAGACATGTGATTTTTGACCCTCCCCAAGATTTTACATATTTTAGCATTTAAATACTTAGTTTAGGTCTAATATAGTTATTTCAACTAATTTTTGACTCTTTTACGTTATTTCGTCATAAAATGAAAATTACAAAAATATTTCTTCTTTTTAGTTGCTTTTAGTTTATATACCTTTCGTAAAACGGAAAAATACAAAAAAAAATAGTATCGTATTTTTATTTTAATATGATCTTTGAAAATGCCAAAAAAGGTTTGTTTTAACGGTCAGTCTTATTTTAATAGTTATTTTAATTAAGTAGGATTAATTAGTAAATAATGTAGTATTTTTAGTCTTGTTCACAGAGAAAGAATAAAATTTGGGCTCAAACCACCCATTTTTAGGCCTAGCCCATAATAACCCAAACCCAATACCCCAAAACCCTAGACTTAGACTATAAAAGAACCCTAGACCTATACAGATGAGGGGGGATCAGCCAAAAAATTACACAAAACAATAACCTAGATTCTAAGACCTAGACGCCTAAGGAGCTGAGCGTCGTTTTTTTATTGTAAAAAAGACCTACAAAAAACATTGAGCTCCTTCTTCTTCCAAAGAACTTGGATCTGCTGCTGCTGCTTCTTCATTAAGTCTTTTCGGACCTAGCCCATAATAATCCAAGCCCAATACCCCAAAACCCTAGACTTAGACTATAAAAAGAACCCTAGACCTATACACATGATGGGGGATCAGCCAAAAAATTACATAAAACAATAACCTAGACGTCTAAGGAGCTGAGCGCCGTTTTTTATGGTAAAAAAGACCTACAAAAAAACATTGAGCTCCTTCTTCTTCCAAATAACTTGGAGCTACTGCTGCTTCTTCATTAAGTCAGCCGCAATACACCAAAACGGCCCCCCCCAATCAGTTCATCTTCTTAAAAACCCAACCAGCGACCCCCATCGATCCCCATTCCCACCGCCGCTGCTCCTCCGCCTTCTCTGTTACTGCTGCGCTGGAAGGTGACAGATCCAACAAGAAATCCGACGAATCACCAGTGCTTTGCAACGATCTTTTTGAGTTAGCCGAGGTTGATTCCGGTCAAGCCTTGTTGTCGTTCGAGGTTCCTGTGCACTCCCTGTTTGCTGATTTTATTTCTAACCTAAGCCTGTTTTTTCAATCAAAGTTATTTTTGAGATAATTAAGATCCGGGTGGGTTCTAAAGTTTCCGGTGAGATTGTCCGTTCGAGGTCCTATTCGGCGAGTCTAATTAAAGGTCTGTTTTCTCTTGTTAAAGTTGGATCCTCATTTTACATTTCGTATTGTACTGACTTGTGTCAAGTTTGAATGAAACATGTAAATATTGTTTGGATAAGTTGATTTTATGAATTTTAATGATGTAGGCTATATGATAGTTGATTTTCTTTGTTTTGCATGATCACTGTTTGATGAAATGCCTCATTAATCATGGTAGTCGTTGTATTGATATGCTAGTTAGCCCTTAATTTTATTGGGTGTTTGAATGAAATGGGGCTTAATGGAGTTAACCTATATATAGTATGCATATATTCCGATCCTAATTGGTTTTTGGGATCGAGGTTTAATTGGTTGATTTTGCATTTATGATTCTAGACAAAATAGGTGAAATTTGGTTATTTTGGTCTATTCACATTAGAATAAATTGAGGTGTGTCATCTTAATTAAATCACATATGGCCCTTACAAATATTATAATTAGAAATGAATATCCCTAGAAAAGCCTTTAAGCGTATTTAAAATGCTATTGCGATTGTGTACACGTTCGCGCGGTATGATTACGATTTCTAAAAACAAAATCGGAGTATACGTTCACGCAACTTCGGCCAAACTTTTTTTAATAATAATAAAGCATTATTAATTGTGGACACGTTCGCGTGACATTATTTTTGACGAGCCAAACAAATGGGTACACGTACGCGTGACCTGTTTAAAGATAATTTCTTAATTAAAAAAGGCAAATGCACATAGGTTCTAAAATGAGTAATTAGACAATTTGATTAAGCCAAGTATGATCAAAGCGACCGTGCTAAAATCACGAAATTCAAGAATGCCTAACACCTTTTGCCGGGTTAACATAATTTCTTACCCAGATTTCTGTGTTTCGCAGACCGTAAATAAAGTCAAACTTCCTCGGTTCGGAATTTTAAACCGATGACTTGGGGCACCATAAACTATCCCAAGTGGCGACTCTGATCTTAAATAATAATCCCGTTTTGATTGTCACTTTAATTGGATAAAACTCCCTTATACTCCCCTTGCGGGGTAAAAAAAGGAGGTGTGGCACTAGAAAAAGAAAGAGAGATAGTATTGGTTATGATGGTCCGTCATTTTCTATTCTTACTCCTACTCCTCCAAGTACACAAATGAGCATAGATGAGGGTTTGTCTATGGAGATTGAAGGAAATGTTGAAGAAGAGCTTGGTCGAGGTAAAAGGAATAAGAAGCTTAGTTGGCAGTTGAAATCTCCTTTTGATCAGAAAAGAAAAACAGGAACATCGATGGTGCATAATGGTATTCCCAAGAGTTTGGGCTGGATAAAATCAACATATACTCGTAGATGTATTTTTCATTATGCCAAAGATGATGCAAAATTATTGAAAAAATTCATTGTGTGGTTGGGCAAGGAGAAAAGTAAAGGTCGCAAAAAATAGTAAGTCCCTTAATGTATTTCATTATTTGTCAATTGCTTAAATTCGTATCCTTAACTTGTAATTTTAAATTTAGGACTAAGTGTATTGATAGTGAAATTCCTAAAGTTAAGTGTCCATAATTTCTGTGATTGTAAGTCTAAGTTTAGGACCAAGTGTCCTTAACTTTTGAATTTGAAAAGTCCTTAACTTTTCAACTTAGAATTCAAAGTTTAGGAACAAGTATCTGAACTTTTGAATTTGTAAGTCAAAGTTCAGGACCATGTGTCCTTAACTTTTGAACTTGTAAGTCTAAGTTCAAGACTAAGTGTCCTCAACTTTTGAAGTTGAAAGTCTAAGTTCAGGACCAAGTGTGAACTTGAAACTTGATGTTCAGGACCAAGTGTCCTTAAGTTTTGAAGTTGGAACTATAAGTTAAGGACTGCTTGTCAACTTTTATACTTGTTAGTCTAAGTTAAGGACAACGTGTCCTGAACTTTTAAACTTGTAAGTCTAAGTTCAGGACCATGTGTCCTTAACTTTTGAACTTGAAACTCAAACTTCAGGACCTAGTGTCCTTAACTTTTCAACTTGAAACTCAAACTTGAGGACCAAGTGTCCTTAATTTTTCAACTTGAAAGTGTAAGTTCAGGACTAACTTCTAACTTTGATATTTTCAAAATTTTCAAGGGACAAACTGATATATATGCTGATGATAATGGTGTGAAAAAGAATCTATACAAATTGTATCATCAAAAAATCAGTAGAAAAATGTTCTTTTTTGAGCTTTCAGATAGTAGCTGTGTACTTGATGATAAGGTTTGATAATTCGCAAGGCATTTATTTTTTTTATTCTTAAATTATCATTTTTTAATTATTTTATGGCTGATGGACGTGCCTACCTTTCCGGTGGTTCTTCTATCAAGTAGTCATAAGTCTTCTTATCTACTTTTGCTATGTCTGATATGTATAGATCAAATTCTTTGTGCCTGTATACTCTTGCAGCACTTTGGAAAAGTTTTATGACCTCACTTTTGACTTTCCTTCACTTTAGGTTCTGCTCCAAATGATAGATACAAATTCCATGATGGCTTTCAGGATATACCTTTACGATGCCATATGCAATAGCTTGATGCCTGTCTAATAATAAAATTAAATTCTCACGGCTCCCAATTGCATTGTGAAGCTGTGACGACCCGACCTGTCGTCTCATGAGTTACCGCTCTGTTTTCCCCATTTCTACTTCTTATTGCTTTGTCTATCAGTTCTATATGTGATCGGGTTGGTTGACTCGGGTTCGGAAAGGATTTGGTAAGGTTTGAGACACTTAGTCTCTTTTGAGGAAGCTTAAGTTGAAAAAGTCAACCGGATATTGACTTATGTGTTAGAGGGCTCATATGTGAATTTTGATGGTTCGGATAGCTCCGGGAGGTGATTTGGGACTTAGGAGCGTGGTCGGAATGAGTTTTGAATGTTTGGAGTAGATTTAGGCTTGAATTGGCGAAATTGGATTTTTGGCGTTTTTCGGTTGATATGTGAGATTATTATATAGGGGTCGAAATAGAATTTTGAGAGTTTCTGTAGTTCCGTTGTGTCATTTAGGATGTGTGTGAAATATTTCATGTCATTCGTACATGGTTTGGTTATTTTTTTTATAAAAAGCGTAATTTATTTTGGAATTCTTAGGCTTGAATCTTATGCGAATTTGGTATTTTGATGCTTTTTTGAGCATTCCGAAAGTTGGAACAAGTTTGAATGAAGTTATGGGATATGTTGGCATATTTGGTTGAGGTCCCGGGGGCCTCGGGTGAGTTTCGGGTGGTCAATCAGACCATTTCATGATGTTTGATTTGTAGAAATTGTTGTGTATTGCAGATGATTTAGACCTTCGCATTCGCGAGTGGGTCCTCACGATCGTGAAGGGTTAGTTGGTGAAGGCTAGGATTTAAGCCTTCGCGTTCGCAAGGAAAGCTCCGCGTTCGCGTAGAGGAAAGTGGTCAACTGAGTTCGAGGTCAAGTTGTTCATCGCATTCGCGAGTGAAGGGGTGCGTTCGCGAAGAGTTGTCTGAGGAAGCATCGCGTTCGCGATGGCCAGGTCGCGATCGCGAAGAGGAAATTTTGGTCAAAGTTGGTTTGTGATTCGCGAACGTGAGGCGTTGACCGTGTTCGCGAAGAAGGATTTCACACCAGGGTAGAATGTTTAAATAGTAGTTTTGTCCGCAATTTTGTGATTTAATTTCACCATTGTTGAGCATTTTTGGAGCTTTTTGAAGAGGGATTCAAGGGGAATCACTTGGAGGTAAGATTCATGGACTTAAAACTCGATTCTAATGTGAAATCTGCCTAATTATCATGGAAATTAAGCCTAAAATGGAAGAACTAGAGCTTGAAATTGGAGACCTAAAAATTAGGATTTGATGGGCCATTTGTGATTGAATTTTGATGCTTTTGGTATGTATGAACTCAGGGAGTGATAAGAATCCATTGATGTGATTTTTACCGCAATCCGAGACGTGGCCCGGGGGTCGAATTTTGCTAATTTCGGGATTTAAGTTGTAAATTGATTATTTTCTCTTGGGCTTCGTTCCCTTAGCATATTTTGACATCGTGATTCTGATTTTGGATAGATTCGACGCGAGTGGAGGCCGATTCGAGGGGCAAAGGCTTCGCGAGCTAGAGTTTGCACCGAATTGAGGTGAGTAATGATTGTAAATGATGTCCTGAGGGTATGAAACCCCGGATTGCACATCATTGTGCTATATTGAGGTGACGCACACGCTAGATGATGAGCGTGGGGTCGTGCACTGTTGGGGATTGAGACTTAGTCCATCCCGAATGACTATTTTACCGCATATTTGACTGAAATCTATTTGTGAACATCATGTTTTGGGCTGAATACCATATTTGAGACTCGTGCCAACTATTTGAACCCTTAGGGAATTTTTATTGATATTTCCTCACTGTTTTGACTTTATACTTGAACTCAGTCATGCTATATCCACTGTTTTCATAAGTCAGCCATGTTTACCCTGTTTTAATACTTAAATTACCTTTTAAATGATATTTTGGGCTGAGAATCATGTTTTTACTATTGGCCGAGTGGCTTGTGAGATTTTGACTGAGTAAGGCCGAGGGCCTATGTTGTGAGGAAACACTGATTATGATTATTAGGTCAAGGGCCTGAGATTCATACGCCACGAGATGGCTTGTTGATATGAGGTCGAAGGCCTAGTGATGATGCCACGAGATGGCTTGATATTGCGCTTGGGCCGTAAGGCCCCTCCAGGGGTCTGCATATCCCATATGGGTGCGGGTACCCATTATGATGTGAGATATAGCCCGAGGGGATGGTAATGTTCTGAGATATTGCACGAGGGGCGGAACTGTTTACATTATGCCCGAGGGGCGAACCTTTATGTGTTTATCTTTCTTATTTGTCTGTCATTTACCTGTTTAATTATTGAAAAGGCATTCCATGAAGTTTAAACTAAACTTAAATGATTTTACATATCTTGACTAATTCACAGTTTTTACTGATTTTATTGTTTCATTATAGCCTGTAATGTGCCTTACGTGTTTTCATATCTCTCAGTGGTTTATTTATGATTATTACTCACCGAGTTGGAGTACTCAATTTACTCCCTGCACCCCATGTGCAGATTCAAGCATTGCTGATCCTGCTAGCGCAAGTTGAGAGCTCTCGGCAGACTTCGAAGTCTACGAGGTAGCTGCTTGGCGTCCGCAGTTTCGTGTTTATCCCCCTTTATCTCATTTATATATCTTTATCAGTTATTCTGTAATAGTTTAGTAGGCATTTCAGACTTGTAGCGTATTGATAGATGCTCATGACTAGTGATGCCCCGATATCGGGCTGTGTTGGGTTCTATTCCGTAAATTGTTTGTATTGTCATTGCTTACTTTTGGATTTATATCATGTTTAAGACTAAATGCTTATTATTTAATTACTTAAAACGGAATTAGAAATGTGTTTGGCCTTGTCTTCACGAGAGGCGCCATCACGATAGGGTCCGGGTTTGGGGTCGTGACAAGTTGGTATCAGAGCCTAGGTTACATAGGTCTCACGAGTCATGAGCAAGTTTAGTAGAGTCTTGCGGATCAGTACGGAGACGTCTGTATTTATCCTCGAGAGGTTGCAGAACCTTTAGGAAAACTTCATATTCTTGAAATTCTTATCGTGCGAATTTGTTGATCCGAGTGCTAAATTTATGTTATTCTACTCTCTCATAGATGGTGAGGACACGCGCTACCGGTCAAGATAGACGACCACCAGTACCACCAGTTGTGTCCACTAGAGGTCGAGGACGCGATCGTCGCGGTAGCGACAGAAGTGTGGCCCGCACAGCAGCTAGGGCAGCACCTGTAGATCCACCAGCCGCCCCAGTTCAGGAGCAAGTTCCAGTTATGGACGCTCCAATAACACCAGCTCAGGCACCAGCTGTGCCCATTGTGATTTCGGGCCTTCAGGAGGACTTGCCTCAGATTCTATCAGTTTTCACTGGCCTAGCTCAGGAGGTTTTAGTCACTACAGCCGCAACTACTTCTCAGGCCGGGGGAGGCAATCAGACTCCCGTCGCTCGCACACCTGAGCAGGTCGTGCAGGGACTTCAGACACCGAGGGTGCATCCAGCCCAGCCGGTTGTAGCTGCTCAGGACTATATGGTTCCTGCCATGCCATAGGACGAGCAACGTAGGTTGGAGAGGTTTGGTAGACTTCAGCCTCCGACTTTCAGTAGTGTAGAGGGAGAGGATACTCAGGATTTCTTGGATAAGTGTCAGATGATGCTTCATACAGCGGGTATTCTGGAGACCAGTAGGGTCTCTTTCACTACTTATCAGTTTTCGGGAGCTGCTTTCACTTGGTGGGAGACTTTTGAGAGGCGTAGGCCTATTGGTGCAGCACCCCTTACTTGTCAACAATTCTTCGTTCTCTTTCTAGAGAAGTATATGTCGTAGTCTCGTAGAGAGGAGATGCACAGGCAGTTTGAGTGGTTGTGTCAGGGAGAGATGACTGTCATGCAGTATAAGATGAGATTCTCTAAGTTAGCTCGTTATGCTATTTGGTTGGTTCCGACAGATAGCGCGAGTTGAGAGCTCCCGGCAGACTTCGGAGTCCACGAGGTAGCTGCTTAGAGTCTGTAGTTCTATGTTTCTCCCCCTTTATCTCATTTCTATCTCTTTATCAGTTATTCTATAATAGTTTAGTAGGCATTTCAAACTTGTAGCGTACTGATAGATGCTCATGACTAGTGACGCCCCGGTATCGGGCTGTGTTGGGTTGTATTCAGCAAATTGTCTGTATTGTCACTGCTTACCTTTGGATTTATATCATGTTTAAGGATAAATGCTTATTGTTTAATTACTTAAAACGGAATTGGAAATATGTCAGCTAGACTTGTCTTCACGAGAGGTGCCATCACGACCGGGTCCGGGTTTGGGGTTGTGACAAGTTGGTATCAGAGCCTAGCTTACATAGGTCTCACAAGTCATAAGCAAAGTTTAGTAGAGTCTCGCGGATCGGTATGGAGATATCTGTATTTATCCTTGAGAGGCTGTAGAACCTTTAGGAAAACTTCATATTCTTGAAATTCTTGTCGTGCGAATTTGTTAATCCGAGTACTAAATTTATGTTATTCTACTCTCTCACAGATGGTGAGGACACGTGCTACTTGTCAGGATGGACGACTACTAGTACCACCAGCTATGGACACTAGAGGCCGAGGATGCGATCATGGTCACAGCAGGGGCAGAGGTGTGGCTCGCACAACAGCTAGGGCAGCATTTGCAGATCCACCAGTCCCCCTAGTTCAGGAGTAGGTTCCAGTTATGGAGCAGCACCAGCTGTGCCCCTTGTGATTCCAGGCCTTCAGAATGCCTTGGCTTAGATTCTATCAGTTTGCACTGGCCTAGCTCAGGGGTTTCAGTCACTATAATCGTAGCTACTTCTCAAGCTGGGGGAGGCAATCAGACTCTCGTCGCTCGCACACCTGAGCAGGTTGTCCAGGGACTTCAGACATCGGGGGCACATCCAGCCCAGCCAGTTGCAGCTGCTCAGGACTATGTAGTTTCTGCCATGCCAGAGGACGAGCAGTGTAGGTTGGAGAGGTTTGGTAGACTTCATCCTCCGACCTTCAGTGGTGCAGAGGGCGAGGATGACCAGGGTTTCTTGGATAAGTGTTAGAGGATGCTTCGTACAACGGGTATTCTGGAGACCAGTGGGGTCGCTTTCACTACTTATTAGTTTTCTGGAGCTTCCTTCACTTGGTGGGAGACTTTTGAGAGGCGTAGGCCTGTTGGTGCAACACCCCTTACCTGGCAGCAGTTCTCCGTTCTATTTCTGGAGAAGTATGTGCCACAGTCTCGTAGAGAGGAGTTGCGTAGGGAGTTTGAGTAGTTGCGTTAGGGAGAGATGACTATGACGCAGTATGAGATGAGGTTCTTCGAGTTAGCTCGTCATGCTATTTGGTTGGTTTCGACAGATAGAGAAAGGATTAGGAGGTTTGTTGATGGCCTCACTTATCAGCTTCGTATTCTCATGACCATAGAGAGGATGACTGGTGCTACTTTTGAGGAGGTTGTGGATATTGCCCATGAGATTGAGTTTGTTTGTCGCTAGGAGTGAGAGGAGAGGGAGGCCAAGAGGCCTTGAGGATCTGGTAGCTATAGTGGTGCTCCTTCGAGAGGTCAGTTTCAGCACGACAGAGGCCGTCCATTCAGGCATGCTCAGCCAGCTTGCCCAGGTTATCGTGGGGCGTCATCAGGTCATTGTTCTTACAGTTCTCATCAGGTCCAGTCATTACTTAGTGCCCTTCCAGCTCAGAGTTCATCCCGTGCTCCATCAGTGCAAGGCTCTTCTATGCCGAGTGCATCTGCTAGTCATTTTGGTGCTAGGGGTTCCCTTCAGTCCCCTTCTCCATCACCTAGGAGTTGTTATGAGTGTGGAGAGATGGGCCATATGTGGAGGCAGTGTTCTCGTCGTCTTGTGGGTTTATCTTAGCAGAGGGGTCAGTCATCGGCTTCAGCTTTAGTTACTTCACCACCACCCGCCCAACCAACTAGGGGTGGAGGTCAGTCAACTAGGGGTCGCCCCAGAGGGAGAGGTCGGTCAAGTGGCGATCAGGCTTGTTTCTATGCACTTCCAGCTAGACTCGATGTTATTGCTTCCGATGCTATTATCACAGGTATTGTTTCAGTTTGCCACAGAGATGCCTCTGTATTATTTGATCTCGGTTCCACCTTTTCTTATATGTCATCATACTTTGCTCATTATTTGGGTATGCCCCGTGAGTTTCTTGCTTCACCTGTTCATGTATCTACCTCAATAGGCGATACTATTATTGTAGACCGTGTGTACCGATCGTGTGTGGTGACTATTGGGGGTCTAGAGACCCGAGTGTATATTTTATTATTGTGTATGGTGGATTTTGATGTCATTTTGGGCATGGATTAGCTATCTTCGTGCGGTGCTATTCTAGACTGTCATGCCAAGACAATCACATTGGCTATGCCGGGTGTGCTACGGATTGAGTGGCGAGGTTTGAGTGATTACGCTCCTAGTAGAGTGATCTCATTCTTGAAAGCCCAGCGTATGGTTGGGAATGGTTGTCTTTCGTATCTAGCCTTTGTGAGGGATGTCGGTGTTGAGACTCCCTGTATTGATTCTATTCCAGTTGTGAGGGATTTTCCCGATGTGTTTCCTACAGACCTACCGGGCATGCCACCGGACAAGGATATTGATTTTGGTATTGACCTGGTGCCGGGCACTCGGCCCATTTCTATTCTGTTGTATCATATGGCACCAATGGAGTTGAAAGAATTAAAGGAGCAGCTTCAGGAACTCCTTGATAAGGGGTTCATTCGGCCTAGTGTGTCACCTTGGGGTGCGCCGATTCTATTTGTGAAGAAGAATGATGGTACTATGAGGATGTGCATTGATTATAGGCAATTGAACAAAGTAACAGTTAAGAACAAGTATCCTTTGCCTGGCATTGATGATTTATTCGACCAGCTTTAGGGAGCAAGAGTGTTCTCCAAGATTGATCTCCATTCGGGTCATCACCAGTTGAAGATCAGAGACTCAGATATTCTTAAGACGGCTTTCAGGACCCGATATGGTCATTATGAGTTCTTGGTGATGTCTTTTGGGCTGTCTAATGCCCCAGCAACATTCATGCATTTGATGAACAGCGTGTTCCGGCCTTATCTCGACTCATTTATCATAGTCTTCATTGATGATATTCTGGTATTTTCGCGTAGTCAGGAGGAGCACGCGGAGCATTTGAGAGTTGTGTTGCAGAGATTGAGGGAGGAGAAACTTTATGCAAAATTCTCCAAGTGTGAGTTTTGGCTCAGTTCAGCATCTTTCTTGGGGTATTTGGTGTCCATCGACGGTATTCAGGATGATCCGAAGAAGATAGAGGTGGTTCAGAGTTGGCCCAGACCGTCCTCAGCCACAAAGATTTGCAGTTTTCTTGGTTTTGCGGGTTATTATCGCCAGTTTGTTCAGGGATTCTCATCTATCGCATCGCCTTTGACCAAGTTTCCTCAGAAGGGCGCTTCATTTGTATGGTTGGATGAGTGTGAGGTTAGCTTTCAGAAGCTCAAGACAGCCTTGACCACGGCTGCAGTGTTAGTTTTTCCGTCAGCTTCAGGTTCATATACTATGTATTGTGATTATTCGAGAGTTGGTATTGGTTGTGTATTGATGCATGAAGATAGAGTTATTGCTTATGCTTCTCGTCAGTTGAAGCCCCATGAGAAGAACTACCTCATT
The DNA here is from genome assembly GCF_000393655.2 of Nicotiana sylvestris. Classification (NCBI taxonomy): domain Eukaryota; kingdom Viridiplantae; phylum Streptophyta; class Magnoliopsida; order Solanales; family Solanaceae; genus Nicotiana; species Nicotiana sylvestris. Next base: position 124,482,656 of record NC_091057.1, on the reverse strand, counting down.
CATGATTTGGAGTTGGCTGCCATTGTGCACACTTTGAAGATTTGGAGGCATTACTTGTATGGTGTGTCTTGTGAGGTGTTTACCGATCATCGTAGCCTCCAGCACTTGTTCAAGCAGAAGGATCTTAATTTGAGGCAGCAGAGGTGGTTGGAGTTGCTTAAGGATTATGATATCACTATATTGTACCATCCGGGGAAGGCCAATGTGGTGACCGATACTTTGACCCTAAAGGCGGTGAGTATAGGGAGTTTGGCATATATTCCAATTGAGGAGAGACCTCTTGCAGTTGATGTTCAGGACTTGGCCAATCGGTTCGTGAGGTTGGATATTTCGGAGCCTAGTCGGACATTGGCTTGTGTGGTTTCTCGGTCTTTCTTATATGATTGCACTAGAGAACGCAAGTATGATGATCTGCATTTGCTTGTCCTTAAGGATAGAATTTAGCATGATGATGCTAGAGATGTGACCATTGGTGATGATGGGGTGTTGAAGATGCAGGGCTGGATTTGTGTGCCCAATGTGGATGGGCTTCGGGAGTTGAATCTGGAGGAGGCCCATAGCTCGCGGTATTCCATTCATCTGGGTGTCGCGAAGATGTATCAGGATTTGAGGCAGCATTATTGGTGGAAAAGGATGAAGAAGGACATTGTGGGATTTGTAGCTCGGTGTCTCAATTGTCAGCAGGTGAAATATGAATATCAGAGTCCGGGTGGCCTGCTTCAACGGATGGATATTCCAGAGTGGAAGTGGGAGCGGATCACTATGGACTTTGTAGTTGGACTTCTACGGACTTTGAAGAATTTCAATGCTATTTGGGTGATTGTGGATCGGCTGACCAAGTTTGCGTACTTCATTCCTATGTGTACTACCTATTCTTCAAAGCAGTTGGTAGAGATCTATATCCGGGAGATTGTTCGTTTGCATGGTGTCCCAGTTTTCATCATTTCAGATTGGGGCACTCAGTTTACTTCGCAGTTTTGGAGGTCTGTGCAGCGAGAGTTGGGTACTCAGGTTGAGTTGAGCACAACTTTTCACCCTCAGATGGACGGGCAGTTTGAGCGCACTATTCAAATATTTGAGGACATTTTGCATGCTTGTGTCATTGATTTTGGAGGGTCATGGGATCAGTTTCTACCGCTTGCAGATTTTACTTATAACAACAACTACCAGTCAAGTATTCAGATGGCTCCATATGAAGCTTTGTATGGGTGGTGGTGTAGATCTCCAATTGGTTGGTTCAAGCCGGGTGAGGCTAGGCTATTGGGGACAGATTTGGTGTAGGATGCTTTATAAAAGGTGAAGGTAATTCAGGAGAGACTTCGTATAGCGCAGTCGAGACAAAAGAGTTATGCTGACAGGAAGGTTCGAGATGTGTCCTACATGATTAGCAAGAAGGTTCTGTTGAAGGTTTCGCCCATGAAGGGTGTTATGAGATTTGGGAAGAAAGGTAAGTTGAGTCCTCGGTTCATTGGTCCTTTTGAGGTGCTTCAGAGGATTGGGGAGGTGGCTTATGAGCTTGCTTTGCCACCCAACTTGTCGAGTGTGCATCTGGTATTTCATGTTTCTATGCATCGAAAGTATATTGGGGATCGGTCTCATGTTCTGGATTTCAGTACGGTTCAGTTGGATGGTGATTTGACTTATGATGTGGAGTCAGCAGCTATTTTGGAGCATCAGGTTCAAAAGTTGAGGTCAAAGGATATAGCTTTAGTGAAAGAGCAGTGGAGAGGTCGGCCCATAGAGGAGGCTACCTGGGAGACCGAGCGGGTGATGCGGAGCAGATATCCTCACCTATTTGAGGCTTCAAGTATGTTTCTTGACTCATTCGAGGATGAACGTTTGTTCAAGTTGGGGAGGATGTGACGACCTGACCCATCGTCTCATGAGTTACTGCTCTATTTTTCCCATTTTTGCTTCTTATTTCTTTGTCTATCGGTTCTGTATGTGATCGGGTTGGTTGACTCGGATTCAGAAAGGATTTGGTAAGATCTGAGACACTTAGTCTCTTTTGAGGAAGCTTAAGTTGGAAAAGTCAACCAGATGTTGAATTATGTGTTATAGGGCTCGGATGTGATTTTCGATGGTTCGGATAGCTCCGGGAGGTGATTTGGGACTTAGGAGCATGATCGGAATGAGTTTTGGAGGTTTGGAGTAGATTTATGCTTGAATTGGCGAAATTGGATTTTTGGCATTTTTCGGTTGATAGGTGAAATTTTTATATAGGAGTCGTAATGGAATTCCGAGAGTTGCAGTAGTTCCGTTGTGTCATTTGGGATGTATGTGCAAAATTTCAGGTGATTCGGACATGGTTTGGTTGGGTTTTTTTTATCAAAAGCGTAATTTAGAAGATTCTGGAATTCTTAGGCTTGAATCTGATGCGAATTTAGTGTTTTGATGTTGTTTTGAGCGTTCCGAAAATTGTAACAAGTTTGAATGAGGTTATGGGATATGTTGTCATGTATAGTTGAGGTCTCCGGGGCCTCGGGTGGTCAATCGGACCATTTTATGATATTTGGAATTGCAGAAAACTTTTGTGTGTTGCAAAGGATTTAGACCTTTGCGTTCGCGAGTGGGTCGTCGCGATCGCGAAGGGTCAGTTGGTGAAGGCTGGGATTTAAGCCTTCGCGTTCGCAAAGGGCTGAGTGTTTGATCATCGCGTTCGCGTGACGGGGGCCACGTTTGCGTAGAGGAAAGCGGTCAGCTAGGTTCGAGGTCAAGTTGTTCATCGCGCGCGAGTGAAGGGGTGCGTTCGCGAAGAGTTGTCCGAGGAAGCATCGTGTTCGCAATGGGCAGGTCGCGATTGCGAAGAGGAAATTTTGGTCAAAGTTGGTTTGTGCTTCGCGAACGCGAGGCTCTGACCGCGTTCGCGAAGAAGGATTTCAGACATGGGCAGAATGTTTAAATAGTCGTCTTGTCCGCAATTTTGGGGTTTATTTTCACCATTGTTGAGTGGTTTTAGAGCTTTTTGAAGAGGATTGAAGAGGGATTCAAGGGAGTCACTTGGAAGTAAGATTCATGAACTTAAAACTCGATTCTAATGTAAAATCTACCTAATTAATGATGGAAATTAAGCCTAAAATGGAAGAACTAGGGCTTGAAATTGGAGACCTAGAAATTGAGATTTGAGGGGCCAGTTGTGGTTGGATTTTGATGCTTTTTATATGTATGAACTCGAGGAGTGATAAGGAATCCATTGATGTGACTTTTACCGGAATTCGAAACGTGGGCCCGAGGGTCGGGTTTTGGTACTTTCGGGATTTAAGTTGTAAATTGATTATTTTCGCTTGGGCTTCGTTCCATTAGCATATTTTGATATCGTGATTCTAATTTTGGATAGATTCAACGCGAGTGGAGGCCGATTCGAGGGGCAAAGTTGTCGTGGGCTAGAGTTTGCACCGGATTGAGGTGAGTAATGATTGTAAATGACGTTCTGAGGGTATGGAACCCTGGATTGCACATAATTGTGCTATATTGAGGTGACACACATGCTAGATGACGAGCGTGGGGTCGTGCACTGTTGGGGATTGTGACTTAGTCCGTCCCGAATTACTATTTTATCGCGTATTTGACTGATATCTATTTGTGAACATCATGTTTTGGGCTGAATGTCATATTTGGGCCTCGTGCCAACTATTTGAACCCTTAGGGAATTTTTATTGATATTTCCTCACTGTTTTGACTTTATACTTGAACTCAGTCATGCTATATTCCATTATTTTCATAAATCGGCCATGTTTACCCTGTTTTAATACTTAATGACCTTTTAAATGATATTTTGGGCTGAGAAACATGTTTTTACTATTGCCCTAGTGGCTTGTGAGTATTTTGACTGAGTAAGGCCGAGGGCCTATTTTGTGAGGAAACACTTATTATGATTATGAGGTCGAGGGCCTGAGATTTATCCGCCACGAGATGGCTTGTTTATATGAGGCCGAGGATCTAGTGATGATGCCACGAGATGGCTTGATATTGTGCTTGGGCCGTAAGGGGCCCCTCCAGGGGTCTGCACACCCCCAGTGAGTGCGGGTACCCATTGTGATGTGAGATATAGCCCGATGGGCTGGTAACATTTTGAGATATTGCCCGAGGGGCGGAATTGTTGACATTGTGCCCGAGGGGCGAACCTTTATGTGTTTATCTTTCTTATTTGTCTATCATTTACCTGTTTAATTGTTGAAAAGGCATTCCATGAAGTTTAAACTGAACTTAAATGATTTTACATATCTTGACTGATTCACTGTTTTTACTAGTTTTACTGCTTCATTATAGCCTGTAATGTGCCTTACGTGTTTTCATATCTCTCAGTGGTTTATTTATGATTATTACTCACCGAGTTGGAGTACTCACTTTACTCCCTGCACCCCGTGTGCAGATTCAGGCATTGTTGATCCTTCAGCGCGAGTTGAGAGCTCCCGACAGACTTCGGAGTCCACGAGGTAGTTGTTTGGCGTCCGCAGCCCCGTGTTTCTCCCCTTTATCTCATTTATATCTCTTTATCAGTTATTCTGTAATAGTTTAGTAAGCATTTCAGACTTGTAGCGTACTGATAGATGCTCATGACTAGTGACACCCCGGTATCATGCTGTGTTGGGTTGTATTCCGCAAATTGTCTGTATTGTCACTGCTTACTTTTGGATTTATATCATGTTTAAGACTAAATGCTTATTATTTAATTGCATAAAACGGAATTGGAAATGTGTCGGCTAGCCTTGTCTTCACGAGAGTCACCATCACGACCGGGTCCAGGTTTGGGGTCTTGACAGATGCTGACTAAAGTACCACTCAAAGGAATTGTTATTTTCAAATTCTGCTATTCCAAAGGCTAGTGGAAAAATTTGGTTATTTGCAGCCTTTGAAACCGAAATCATTAAAACACCATGAAATTTTGACTTCAAAAAAGTTGCATCAACATCAATCACTGGTCTACAATGATTCCAACCAAATATTGATGATCCATATGCATAAAACATATAAAGAAACCTGAAAATACAGTATAAAATAAAGTTAACAGAAGTTAAGGACAGGTAGTTCTGAACTTCAGGTTACAAGGCCAAAAGTTAAGGACAAGTAGTCCTGAAGTTAGACTAACAAGGTCAAAAGTGAAGGACAGACAATCCTTAACTTAGAGTTACAAGTTATAAAGTTAAGGACATACAGTCCTTAACTTTAAGTTCAAAGTTCAAAAGTTAAGGACATGCAGTCCTTAACTTTGACTTACAAGTTCAAAAGTAAGGACATCCATTCCTGAACTTCAGGTTACAAGCTCAAAAGTTAACTGGTTAAAGACATCATGCCCTAAATTTTATAAAACGGACTAATAAACTTTTTTTTTGATTGTTTACCTGTTGTTGTCGTCTATCTTTATGTTAGTATATGTTCCCGGGTTTTTACTTCTCATCATATCCAAGTATGAAAACAATAATTCATAACTCTCTTCAGGAGTTCCTCTTATTAAAGCGGAAGCAAGTTGAATAGCATGCCACGCCTTGTGATACCCAATGTCTAGTCCATACAATTTTTGCATTTCTGCCATGACAAAAGCTGATGTAACTTCAAACCTTGGGTTTCGAAGATTATTGATAATGTAACCACTAATCAACTTTGATGTTGCATGCCTTTGATCAACTTTCATAGTGTTAACAGAGCAGTCATGGTTTTTCTCAATCTTTACTATCTTGAACAGTGTTGAATCTTTAATTCTGAAAGCACGCACATACCACCCATACCTATCATCATTGAATTTCAACGAATATCTTGTTGAGTTTGATCTAACAACCTTGAATTCAAATCCTTTAATTGCTATATTCGAAAAACAATTATTATACTCTCTTTTTTGTCAAATATTGATCCTACTTTTATTTCATTCAACGAAGCATTTTCTCTTAATATCGTAGTTGGGGATTCTTTTTTGTTTCAAATTTGACCTTCGTCTAGTTAGTTGATTAGAAGTTTTTTCAGCAACTTCTTCGATTACCGGTGCACTCTCTAAGACTTGAATATCCAAAGCTTGTTCGTTGTCAATCTCTATAATGCTTTGTCCTTCTACTTAAATAGAATCAAATATTTGAAGCACCTCTTCAGTTATTGGTTGAGCTTCATCCATATCTATTTCCATTATCTGTTGGCATTTGTTTTGATTGTCATGTTGAGTTTCTCTGTTGACATGTTCAAAGGTGCTTGTTGATCCAAAAACTCTTACCAAAATATCAACAATGAAACGACAGACCTTGAAGAGTGAATGAGTTTTTAGTAACTCTATACGTGTGTGAAGATCTAAATCTTTGTATACAAGCATTCCCTTGCTTGTTCCAAGGTTGATATCAAACCATATCACTGCTTCAAACTTGTCTCTATTCAATTCAATAACTTCAAAGATCTGTTTAATGAAATCTTCAAACCGAATTGCCTCAGGTACTAGAACAACCTTTGTTTGATGATCAAGATACTTATAGTCTTCAGTCCATCTACCATTAAAAGCAACTATAATGCATATTGTTTCCATCCTGCAAGTCAAGAGAATAGGAAACTCAGAACATATTTTATAGAGCAATCCTTATATAATTAAGAACGGGTACTGTAAGTTCAAGACCAAGTTAAGGATCAAGTGTCCTTAACTTTTGAACTTGGAATTCAAAGTTAAGGACCAAGTGTCCTTAACTTTTTAACTTGGAACTCAAAGTTCAGGACCAAGTGTCCTTAACTTATGAACTAGGAACTTAAAGTTCAGGACCAAGTGTCCTTAAGTTATGAACTTGGAACTGTAAGTAAAGGAACAAGTGTCCTTAACTTTTAACTTGGAAATAAAAGTTCAGGACCAAGTGTCTTTAACTTTTGAACTTGAAACTTGAAGTTAAGGACTGCATGTCCTTAACGTTTTAACTTGGAACTCTAAGTTAAGGACCAAGTGTCCTTAACTATTCAACATGCAAGTCAAAGTTCAGGACGAAGTGTCCGTAACTATTGAACTTGAAACATGAAGTAAAGGACTGCTTGTCCTTAACTATTGAACATGTAAGTCTAAGTTCAGGACCAAGTGTCCTTAACTTTTGAACTTGAAATTTGAAGTTAAGGACTGCATGTCCTTAACTTTTTAACTTATAACTCTAAGTTAAGGACCAAGTGTCCTTAACTATTGAACATGTAAGTCAAAGTTCAGGACCAAGTGTCCTGAACTTTTCAACTTGAAATTCAAACTTCAGGACCAAGTGTCCTTAACTTTTCAACTTTAAACTCAAACTTCAGGACCAAGTGTCCTTAACTTTTTAACTTGAAACTAAAACTTCAGAACCACGTGTAAATAATTTGCAAAACTATGACAGTATGTCCTTAATATACAGAAGAACAACAAAAAAGTTAAGGACATTGTGTCCTTAACTTTTTCAATTCAATTTGCAAAATTAGGACACTATGTTCTTATTATTATGTGCTCAATTTTTATAAAATTATCATAGGACGCGATGAGCTTAACCTTATCAATCCAGAAATTCAAAAAAAAAATCAAATTTCTAGCATCAAATTTCTAGTAACAAAATAAAAATTAATAGAAACACACAAAAGTATAACTTACTATAAATTTATGTCGATTTTTGGACGAGAAAGTTGAATTCTATAGTTTGAAATCGGAAGAGAAGCTTCAACAATTCTATACTTTGAAATTCGATGATCACAGTGAAGTTAGTTACGTGCACTGTTGCTGCTAATCGTTAATAAAAGCGTAGGTATAAGTTATAGCAGAAGGGTATTTTCGTCCAGTCAGGTATAAGTTTATTAAACCAGTGGCTAAAGACTAATGACATTTAAAAGATTGGCTTTAAAATAAAGACATGTGGTCTTAGTGGCTATTTGTGCACATCGCCCAATTAATGTTCAATTTCATTTTTCTGTTCTTAAAATAATTATGAGCCCGTTTGGATCTGCTTATTTTAAGTGACTTTTAAGCCAAAATAGCTTTTCAGTCATAAGTTAGGAATTCTAACTTTTGGCTTGTTTTTATCATTTTAGCTTAAAAACAAGTGCTAAAAAGCACTTTTTTACTTTATTCAAACACTACAAAATGACTTAAAAGCTATTTTAGCTTAAAAGTACTTAAAACAAGCCAATCCAAACAGGCTCTATATAACGAGTTCAATGTTGATGAATATTATCGTTGTTTACCCTTAAAATTGGATAACAATTAAACTTATAAGTGATTTTAAGGATATATGATTTTACTTGGCGCAAACTGAGAAATATGAAAATTAATGTTAGAAATTAACTGTAAAATAAAGCAAACTAATATAATGAGCGGTTATGGCCTTCGAGCTAGATTGCTCTCGAACCAACAGAGTATGCTAATAAAAAATATAAACTATGGATGTCCAACCAGGACGGGACAAAATTAACGGGACGGGATAGGACGGGATGATATTTAGTCGGGACGGGACAAACGGGACAAAACGATAGGCCCATCCCGTCCCACTAACAAACAGGATGGGACGGGATGAGATGGAATGGATTCGTGAGCCTTAAGCGTCGTTTTAAAAATAAAAAAATTATTTAAGCATTAAGTTTGATAACGTCTAGTTTTTTTACAATGATTAAGTTTTTAAAGTTTGCAACGACTAATTTTTTGACTTATTTAATAAACTTAAATGTTAAATGGAAATTAGAAAACTAAGTTAAGAATTATAAAATACTAAAACAAAAGACTTGTAATGAAATATTCTAGTAACTATAATAGAATAATAATTTATTTAATATAATTTCAAACTATTAAGTAACTAAGACAATTCATAAAAAAAATTCAACGCTAAGAGCCTTTTATTTTATTAATAGAACTTTCAAATCTCACATACAAATATAATTCTTTTGAATATCACCTAATCTATGCAGCCACCTTCTAGGAAGGGTTCTGTTTGAACTAGGCCTCTTAGTAGCCAATTCCAAATTATCATACTAATATTTGTAAGCTCGTATATAACTTCTTTGTAACCTATCTATAATTTCTCTAGGACATTGTTCTGGAATTGGCAATGTTGATTGATGTTCCATGAGCTCCATGCCGTCATCGCTCACAGTGCTAAGTATCTCATTGTATTCTTCTTCTTCCCTAGTGGTTAATTTTTCAAAATCAAGATTTCTTCTTTCTGAATTAATGCAATATCTGAATAATATGGAAATCTCTAGGTTGTCCTCCACAAATGAATGTCTATGATCTCCAATTTGAAATCTTGCCGCGCTAAAAGCACTCTCCGATGCTACTGATGATGCTTAAATAGCCAAGATATCTCGGGCCATTATTGAAAGTGTTGGAAAAGCCTTGCCACGCTCCCTCCACCATGCCAAAATTTGTTTGTTGCCTTCTTCGTCTTTAATACTTCTCCATCCTTGATTAAGATAAGAATCAAGTTCATCATCAATAGAGGAATCAAAATCCGTTATATCATTTATATCTTCCCATAGAACTTCTGCTCTAGACTTAGAAGTAGAAGGAGCAGTTTCACTGCTTGTTGTTTCCATAGATTTATATTTATCAAACATTGATCTAGCATAAGAATATATGTTAGCTTGGCAGTCTTCGAGAGATGGTTGTTCATTTTTTTGAATTTCTAAATTCTCATAAATTTTACGAACAAGTCCCTTTGCACCTCTTAGTTTTAAAGATGGGTTAAATAAAGTAGAAATTAAATAAACTTGGGGAATAGGGAAAAATACTTTTTAAATTTTGAAATCATTTCATTAATAGCCGGTTGTAACGACCCGACCGGTCGTTTTGAGCTTTTGCAATTCGCTCGCCAGTTCTTGGGCATTACTTACCTCGTGTGGTGCATTATGACTTATGTAAATCATTGGTGTTGGGTTTCAGGTTAATCAGAATGAATTTGGAAGAATAGTCTCAGTTGAAAGCTTTGAATTTGAAAGGTTTGACCAAGAGTTGACTTATGTGTAAATGATCTCGGATCGGAATTTTTATGATTTGTCTAGCTCTATTAGGTAATTTATGACTTAGGGGCGCGATCGGAATTGGTTTTGGAAGTCCGGTGTGGAATTTGGCTTGAATTGGCGAAAGTAGTATTTTAGCGATTTCCGGTTGATAGGTGAGATTTTGATCCAAGGGTCGGAATGGAATTCCGAAAGTTTCTATAGCTTCATTATGTGATTTGGGATGTGTGTGCAAAATTTCATGTCATTCGGAGGTGATTTGGTCGGGTTTTTGATCAAATGCGTGTTTCGGAAGTTTTTGAAAAACTTAGGCTTGAATTCGATGTGAATTGATGGTTTTGATGCTGTTTGAGGTGTTTTGTTGATTGAAAAAAGTTTGAATGATGTTATGGGGTGTGTTGTCATGTTTGGTCGGGGTCACATGAGGCTCGGATAAGTTTTGGAAGAATTTTTGGAAGATTTTTGCCGTTTTGAGCATAAACACGTAATGATCTAAAGGTCCATTTTTAGTTCTCGAGATTGAAATTTGATTTCGAGACTTCCAGAATTTTGATAATGAATTATAGGACTGATCTGGAAAGTTTGGTCCAATTTCATCAAGTCATGATTGGGTTTTTGACGTGAAACATCTGATAATTGTTTAACGAGCGAAATGGATATCGCACTAAGAAAACGAGCTCCGAATTGAGTTTCGACTGAAGGGCTATGTTTGTATCATTATATGTGACTCATAGGAACAAGAATCATCAAATTTCGAGGTCCCAGGCCCGAGAAATGAATTTTTGAGAAAAATTGTTTTCTGAAAATATTTAAGGAAAATGGAAATGAATTTTGATTAGAAAGTGATGATATCGGGCCCGTATTTTAGTTCCGGTGCCCGGTACAGGTCTTGTATATGGTTTAAGCACTTTCTGTAAAGTTTGGTTGAAAATGGACGTCATTTGATGTGTTTCGGACTCAAAATGGAAATTTTGATGTTTTATGAAATTTGAAAGAATTCTTGGATTTTAAAGCTTAATTCATGGTATATGGCGTTATTTTGGTGATTTGCTCGCACGGTTAAGTTCGTAGGATGTTGTTGAGTTAGTGCATATGTTTGGTTAGGAGCCCCGAGGGCTCGGGAGTGTTTCGGAGCTGTCTCAGAGTGATTTCGGACTTAGGAAAATTTGGAGAAAAATTGCAGAAATAGTACCCAGTGAACAGTACCGTGAACAGTAACCGCACGTGAACAGTAACCGCGCGGGGTGAACAGTAATCCATGAAAAGTGTCGTGTACAGTACCTAGTGAACAGTGATCCGTGAAAAGTGCCGTGTACAGTACCCCGTGAACAGTACCGGACAGAATGTTAAGTCCGGGAGATTTTCTTCCATTTTTAACGATTTGGAGCTCGGATAAGGCGATTTTTCGAGAGATTTTCGGAGAGAACAATGGGGTAAGTATTCTTAACTCAATTTTGGTTAGATTACTCGAATCTATTACAAGTTTTGGCATTAAATCCGTGAATTTAGCGGGAAAAGTTAGAAACCCTCTCGGATAGAATTGAGAATTTGAGGGTCAAAATATTATGGGAATTTGATTATTTTGCTATGGTTAGACTCGTGGAGAGATAAGGAACCTGTTGATGTAAAAATTTCTGAATTTTGAGACGTGGGCCTGGGGCTCGGGTTTTTGCTAATTTCGAGAATTTTGGTATTTTTCGATTGTTTTGATTGGGCTTTGTTCCCTTATCATATTATGACATATTCGTTCTGATTTTGGATAGATTCGACGCACGTGGAGGCCAATTCGAGGGGCAAAGATGTTGCGAGCTAAAGAAGTAGCCGGTTTGAGGTGAGTAATTGATGTAAATGATGTCCTGAGGGTTTGAAACCCCGGAATTTCACATTGTAACGCTATATTGAGGTGACTTGCATGCCGGATAACGGGCGTGAGGTAGAGCACCATTGGGGATTGTGACATGGTCCGTCCCGAGAGATGTTTTTACCGTGTTTTCTACTTGAACTAAATTGAGAATCATCCTTACGTGGATTTAATTGTTACATTTGGGCTTCTTGCCAATTATTTGAATCCTTCAGGGATTGACATCACTGTTTTCGCATACATGCATATCATTTGATCTCAGTCCAAGGTTTTAAATACTGTTTTGCAAACCCAACCATCTTTCTAAGATTTGAAAACTTAAATGATATTTCTAAATGATATTTCGGGATGAGAACTACTGTTTTACAAATGCCCAAGGGGCTTATTATGCTTTTTGAACTGAGCATGGATCGGGCTGCGCGCCGCAGCAGTGTTACATTGATATTGAGGCTAAGAGCCTGGTTGATTATATTGATATTGAGGCCGAGGGCCTGGTTGATTACATTGATATTGAGGCCGAGAGCCTGGTTGATTACATTGATATTGAGGTCGAGAGCCTAGGTGATTATACTGATATTGATATGAGGCCGAGGGCCTAGATTTGATGCCACGAGATGGCTTGATATTGCGCTTGGGCTGTAGGAGCCCCTCCGGAGTCTGTACACACCCCTAGTGAGCGTCGTCGACGATAAATAAATATGGATGGCTCGGCCTGCACACCGCAGTGGGTACCAGAGGGTACCATTATATGCATTGCATTGCACTCATGTATTTATTCCTCATCTGCATTATCCGCCATAATAATTATGTGCTCTTATTTCATTGACTGGTTGTTTCATACTGTTCTGAGCTTGAGGGGCTGATACTGTTCTGAGATACTGAGCCCGAGGGGCTGATACTGTTCTGAGATACTGAGCCCGATGGGCTGATACTGTTCTGAGATACTGAGCCCGAGGGGCAGATTTCTACTTATTATTTTGATACTGAGCCCGAGGGGCAGATTTCTACTCGTCATTTTACTGCCAAATTACCTGTTTTACTGGTTTAAAAGAAATTTCACATGATGTTTCACTGAATTGTTATTCTAAATGATTTCACTGCTTCTGTATAGAGTGTTGTGTGTCTTAACGTGTTTTCTTACCTTCAGTTGTTATTTATATTTATTACTCACTTGGTCGGAGTACTCACATTACTCCATGTACCATGTGTGCAGGTACATGTATTCCTGAGGCATAGAGCGAGTTTTCTGTTGTTCAGTTTTCATCGGAGTTATCGAGGTAGCTGCATGGCGTTCGCAACCTTGATCTCACCCATCTATCTCTATCCCTTTATCCCGCATTTTTCCTAGACAGATTTGTAATAGGTGGATATTCTGTATTAGAGGCTCGTGTTCGTGACACCGGATTCTATTGGGCTATGTTGTGGTATTCTAATTGAACTTCCGCAGATTTTATTATTATTTATAAACTTGAAAGTAATGACTTAGTAAATTCTCTGTGATATTTATCTAAAATCTGAATAAGAATTTGGGGTAATGTTGAATGGTCGGGCTTGCCTAGCAGTGTGTTGGGCACCATCATGACCGGGGTTGGGGTCGTGACACCGGTGCATAAGTTGATTTTTTTATACTTACCAAATACAATAAAATTTCACAAATATACCATAATATTTGTGTAACAGTAGGATAATATATACCAGAAAATTATTTTGTACCATTATAACATTTTTCTAAAAATTTAGTAAGCTCTTACATCTCATCCCGATCAAAATCAATAATTTGATCAGCGAGGATACTATTGTGCATATTAAATACCTTTTTGTATAGGCACCCGATAATCATAAACAACTTTAAACATTTTATAAGTAGAATTTCACCTAGTAAAAACATCTTTTGGAACTTTTCTATAAGGAAGGTTAGCACTAGCACAGTTGTTGAGCAAATTCACGAAGTTTGCTCGCTTTATTAGTACAAAAAATATAGCCGCAAGCATGTTGTATTTTACTAGAAACATCAGAAAATAAATTAATACCATCTTTTACAACCAAGTTAAAAATATGGCATACACATCTAACATGAAAAATTGTTGGATTAATTGGACAAAGTCTAATTTTTAAGCTAGTTGATGCAGTTGTGTTAGCAGAAACATTATCTAAGGTGATAGTTAAAACTTTATCAGTGAGTCCATAAAAATCAAGTATTTGTAGAATAATAGTTGCAATATATGCTCCAGTGTGTTTTGAATCAACAAAATTTATAACCAATAATGCGTTTTTGCATGTTCCAGTGATGATCAACCCAATGACATGTAACAGTTAAATAATCACAACTATTAGGACTACGACCTATATCAGATGTGATAGACACTTTACAATCTAAGTGAAAAAATACACAACGAATATACTGAAGATATTCGGTTTGAAATTTAAAAACATTATTTCTAACCGTGGTCTTAGGAAAACCTTGAAAAGCAGGATTATAAGTTTCTTGTATATAATGCACAAAAGCAGGGTGAGAAGGAAAAGTAAAAGGTAAGCCACAGACAGCTACCATTTTTGCTGAGTTCTCACGATCTCTATCTTTGTTATAGGGGCGTAAAATAGTACCAGAAGAAGGGTCAAGCTGTTGTTGCAAAAAATTTAGAACCCTCGCCCGATCCACTAGGAGTGTCAGTACCGGTGCTAGGATCCGTAATTTTTCCGGCTTCTATGTTAGCTTGTATCCATAAAGATTTGTATTCCTTAATTAAGTGCATGTTTAAACCCCCCATTCCACCATTTTTTGTGTGTACAAATCGTTGCTTACATTTTTCACATATACCACGTTGATTGACTTTATCATGTTTATAAAATTTCCATACAAATGATGTTTTGGAACGTTCAGCTTTAGGCTTACCCCTTATAGGAGGTACATGGGGTAAAGCTCCAGATCGAGATTGACTCTGAGTTGGAGCTTGTGTTACGGGACTAGAGGGTGTTTCATCTAATTCTTCTTCCTCATTTTCTTCTTTCTTATTTTCTTCATCCTCAGTTTCTTCGTCCTCAATAAAAATATTATTGTCAAATTGTCTTTGTAAAGTTTTATGATCTAGTTATTCTCCGAAATTAATGTTATAACATGCGAGGGTAGGGATAATGAAGTTTCATCAACATGAGTCATTTCATCTATATGTTTTCTAATTCTAGGAGAAGGGTTAGGATTAGTACTACGATTGGGATTACTACTACTTTCACCTTTACTATTTTTTTACTACTTTTTTTAAATAAGCCAAATACATTTTTAGGTGCCATAATTTAAATACGAAATTAAATTTAAAAAGTTAACACAAAAATTAAATACACAAAAAAAAATACGAAAATAGAACACGTAAAGTAAACACAAAAATTAAGTACTAAAATAATACGCAAAAATTATATATTAAAATTAGGAGATGTAACGAGTGCACCGTAATTAAATATTGAAACTTGAAGAAATTGCCTAAAATATTGCTCCAAATACTTGACGTATTAATTTGAAGATTGAAAGTTGCTCCAAAAATTTTCCCAAATACTTGAAACTTATCACTTGATAGTGAGAAAATTGAGAGAATAATATAGATAGAATGTAAGGGATTTGAGAGAGAATAATTAATTTTTGTGGGAAAAAATGAAGAAGGATGGGGGTATTTATAGTAGAAGATATGGCTTAAGTGTAATTTAATAAACTTAAGGGTTATATTAAAAGTTTGGGGGGAGGTGGTATTTTTTTGGGGAGGGGAGTGGGGTGGAGGCCAACTATATCCGTTTTTGGCCATTGGGAATGACTATTTTTGCAATTTATCTAGTCGTTGCCCAAAAGCTAGAATTCCAAAAAAAAGGACGCGGGACAGGCGGGACGGGACGAAATGGCCATCCTGTCCTATCCCGTGTCCCGTTTAACATGGCCCATCCCGTTTAGAATGAAGTGGGTCGGGTCGGGGCGGGACGGGCCATCCCGTTGGACAACCTTAGTATGAACTGAACAAGAGAGCTTAAGAGAGAAAATGTAATATATTATTTTATTATGCGTGAATATGATGATTATAAAATGATTAGAACCTCCTTTATATAGTAGAGAAATTCTACTTATGGTATAATTCTAAATACAAAAGGAAATCTCATGATTGGCTAAATGTCTGGTCTTGACTCGATGCGTGTCGAGATTTTCGCTACGATCTTTGCGCGATCACGGATGTCACGACCCAAAATTTCTACCTTTGGGTCCGTGATGGCGCCTAACATTTCACTTGCTAGGCAAGCCAACTTTGGAATAATAATAACCATTTTTAAAAAATTTAAATTCAATTTAATATCAAAGAAACAATGCAGAAGTAATTTTGATATAAAACAATTAATACATAATACTAGCAATGTAAAAAACAATCATAGAACCGGCGTCACAAGTGCACGAGCTACTAGAATAATACAAATAAAGGTCTGAATGTCAATAAAGCTGGCTGAAAGAAATACACAGCTATGATAAAGTGGAAGGGGACTTCAGAGCTGCGAACTCCTTGCAGCTATAGCTCAAGTCTCCTGTAAATAGCTGAATCCGAGCAAGTCTAATGCACGCCGCTTGGATCAACTCCAGTATCTGTACAAAAGAGTGTAGTGTGTAGTATCAGTACAACCGACCCCATGTACTGAGTAAGTGCCGAGCCTAACCTCAACGAAGTAGTGACGAGGCTATGTCGAGGCAATTTAACTTAACCTGCAACATTATATATAATATAGCAATAAAATAATTCTACACCAACAAGAAAGATAAACTGTAACATTAAATAAAATAGCTCAGTCGCCTATTCCAGGTCTCAGCTGTAACCAAGATCTCACACAAATCTCCGAATTTCCAAACTTCACATTAAAATAACCATATGTGCAGAGTATGAGAAACAATAGAGTAAAACAATAAATTTTCCAAATCTTGTATTAAAAATCAGTAAAACATAAATGTCCTCCCTTATCACTGTCTTGTTGCGGCATGCAACTCGATCCCACCTGTCCACCCTTATCGCTATCATTTATTTCACTTGTCCACCCTTAACACTATCATTTATTTCATATGTCCACCCTTATCACTATCATTTATTTATTTATTAAAAACTTTCACAACACTTTTATATCAACAAATGTAAACATATAACTGTACTTCTCATAAACTCATCAATATTATCTCAAAATGAAACCAGCAAGAATACATATATATATATATATATATATATATATATATATATATATATATATATATATATATATATATATATATATATATATATATATATCGTAAAACAACGTCACCCCACTCAATCTTTATGTACAATAATGAAACCAAGGAAAACAACTAATACTTTTTTAAAAAAAATTGCAACAAGGCTTAACAACAAATTAACAAGCCAAGTAATCATAGAAACAACAATGAACATGAAGCAATTATATTGGAAATGGGGAAAGGATCATGTAAGCAGAAAATTTAGTGGTGCATAGATACTCGTCACCTCACCTATACACCACACACATGAAATTTTACATAGTAATTAAGTTGGGGATTCATATTCCCTCAAGTCAAGGTTAAACCAAGTACTTACCTCGTTTTGTAATTTCAATCAATTACTCGGACACAACTTTCCCTTTTGAATTTGTCTCCAAAAGCTTCAAATATATTCACAAACAATTCGAAATACTCAACACGGATCGTAGGAATGAATTCCATAAGAATTTACTTATTTTTCGGATAAAAATTCAAAATTCATTTTAATATTCAGTAGTGGGACCCATATTTCGAATCCCGGAAAAACTTACGAAATTCGAACACCCATTCTGATCCAAGTTCAACCATCCCAATTTTATCGAATTCCGATAACAACTAGACCTCCAAATCTAAAATTTTCATTTTTGGAAGATTTTGCAAAAATCTTGATTTCTTCCATTTAAATCTGAATTAAACGATGAAAACAGCCATGGATTTATGTAATATAAACACTTTCGAGTATAGGACACTTACTTGAGTTGAAATCGTGAAGAACGTCTCAAAATCACCCAAGAACCGAGCTCCAAAAATTCCAAAACAAAAATGAAGAAAATGGGCATTTTTGGTCCTTAAGTTTCTGCCCGTCCGTCACTAAAAATCCATTTTCGTCACTAAAAGTCCACCAAAAACAGCTTTACCAGCCATATTCAATCGATCCTAACTTTCTGTACAAATATCTGAATGATGAATGGTTTAACTTTCTGGAAACTAGAATCCAAGGGATACACCTTTTATGTTTTGCATATTTTCAGATTTCCTATATATTTCGAGTTATAAGCTTCCAAAGTAGCCTCCTTGCATCGGAAATTTCTGGGAAATTTCAAAACAGCTTTACCAACCCTTATTCAATCGATCATTACTTTCTGTACAAATATCCAAATGATTAATGGTTAAATTTTCTGGAAACTAGAATTCAAGAGCTACAACTTCCATGTTTTGCGCAATTTTAGATTCCTTATAGATTGCTAGATATAAGCTTCCAAATTATGCTCCTCGCATCAGAATTTTTCGAACCTTGCTGTCAAAATGCAGCAAATTAAATTGGCCTAAAAATGGTCCGAAACCACTCTGAAACTCACCCGAGCCCCTCGGGACTCTAACCAAATATGCCAACATGTCCCAGAATACAATACAAACTTAGTCGAGGATTTAAACCACGCTAAACAACACTAAAATTTCGAATCGTGTCATGAATCGAATTATGAGTCTTCAATTCTTCTAACTTTTATATTTTGAGCCGAAAAGTATCAAATCAATCTGGAATGACTTCAAATTTTGCATACAAGTCATATTTGATGTAAGGGAGCTATTCCCATTTTCAGAATCAAAATCCGACCTCGTTATCAAAAATTCACCCTTCGGTCGGACTTTTCCAAAATCTTATATTTTCCAACTTTCGCCAAAATGTGTCGAATTGTCCTACGGACTTCCAAATCCAAATCTGAACATACACCTAAGTCCGAAATCATCATACGAATCTATTGACATCATCGAATCTCCATTCCGAGATTGTTTGCTCAAAAGTCAACTCTCGGTCATAACTTTCCAAAAATCTTCTATTTTCCAACTTTCGCCAAAATGCGCCGAATTATCCTACGGACTTCCAAATACAAATACGAGCATGCGTCTAAGTCCGAAATCACCATACGAAGCTATTGGAATCATCAAAATTCCATTCTGGGGTCGTTTGCAAAAAAGTGAAATATCCGGTCAAACTTAAGAAATCATTAGCCTTAGATTTCTAGATTCCGTTAAATGGCAATAATTTAAGCTAGGGACCTCCGAATTCGATTTCAGGCATCTGAACAACTCCCAAATCACGATACAGAACTACCGAAATGGTCAAAACTCGGATCCGGGTTCATTTGCTCAAAATGTTGACCGAAATCCATTTTTCACATAAAACCCTTCCGAAAAATTATACTGACTATGCACGCAAGTCGAGGAATTATTGATAGCGTTTTTCAAGGTTTTAAAACACTGATATGATTATTTAATTTAAAGATGACATTTTGGGTCATCACATTCTCTACCTCTAAAACATATGTTCGTCCTCGAACTACGAATTATTCTCAAGTTACCAAATTGATGATTTTACTTTTACACAATTATTCACGGTTGATCCCACATTACTGCATTCGACATCAGTCTGACAATACCATTTCAATTGAGATTATTTCCTTTATCCATATTTGTAAACGTTGAGACCAAATTTCTTACACTCCAACCATTTCTAGAAAGGTCCGATTTTTCACGTCAACACACGATATTAGTCCCTTCTGGATATAACAACTCGTGTCTATGCACCCATCAAATACGGGGTATTACATTCTCCCCGACTTCGGGTCATTCGTCCTCAAATGAGAAGTAAAGTCCGTCCTCAAACACATAATGAAACTTATCTCTTTCTTTGCACATTTCAATATTCCAAATTTTTCTAACTCCCAAATTTTGCAGAAATTTTGGCAGAGTCTCCCCTATAATTGGGCCTATCCACCTGTCAGAGTAACACCAAAACAACTCCTAATAACATGTCCACAACCCAACAAAGCACCACAAAGTATATATCAATAACACTAATCTCCACATTACAAGCATGACATTATCACAATGATATCTTGACATAAAATGCATCATATGTATGACCACAATCACATCTCTAGTCTTAATGGTTGTTCATAATAGATTACAACATCGCCAATTAACCTCATGTTAACAAAATTTCATTTCAAACCTCCAGTTTACTAACAACCAGGCATGAAGATCTTATAATAACTTACCCGAATTAACGAGTCACAATTTAACGCCACATGCACTCTCACCTCGTAGGCTAAAACTCAATAGTTACAATACAAATTTGGCAAATTATGCACAGAGATATTCATACCAGAATTTTCAAATAAGCCTAATAGGCATGACTCCCTACAAGTGCTATAGCACAAATTTTTAATTTCACAAAGGGAGCATTTAAACACATTTTTTTTACCACAAGGACCTCATCCTTATATAACATCTACCACAGCTTGTTCCCCAATTTAAACATATCAAATCATATTAAAACGTGAGGATCTTATCCTCGGTTTCTGAATCACCAGTAATATACACATCGTGCCAATCAAAATATTCCATTTTCTTCTTTTAAATATTTTTCATTAAACAAAAATCACATCACATAATGATAGATGAAGCTATCTCCCAATAGGAGTGTTCGCATAAGTAGATTTAAGAATTATGAAGCTCACTCATAAGTGGAGCACAATAGGAGAACTTTCCTCGATACTCAAAACCGAATCAAGTTAAGGAAATTTTGACTTTATAATAAATCGAGACCGTACTTATAACGATACTGTCTGGTGTAGCAACCTCAGCCATACCATAGAAAATATATCAACGGACTGGGTCTCCACCTCTAGGAATCTGACCTCCACCTCTAACTACCTGACCCCTACCCCTTGCTGGTTGGGCAGGTGGTACTGGAGCTGGTGCCGAAACCATAGCATGAGAACCCTGATGCTGAAGCTGATTACCTGCACATTTTGGACAAGTCCTCCGAATATGCCCATATTCACCACACTCAAAACATCCCTCATGATGCATAAATTGACCCAAATGAATTGACTGATCACGATAAATGCTCTACAGATGAGGTGCTTTAATAGGATCTGAAGGAGCACTGTAAACCGGCTGGGCAGAATGAGGCAAATAAGAACCACGACCACCCGAAGTACCATATGAAGCCTGTAGTGCTGAATGAAATGGCCTGGGAGAATGGCCTCTGCTAAATGAAGTCCCGCCTCCAGATGAGACACCATTGAAACCACTGGAATGGCGAGGTCTTTTGTCAGACCCTTGACCTCCTATCACGAGAACCGACTCAACCCTCCTAGCCACACTAGTTGCATCTTGAAAAGAGATCTCGGTCCCTGTTTCCTTGGACATTTGCAACCTGATAGGTTGAGCGAGGCCCTCAATAAACCGTCTGACCCTCTCTCTCGTTATGGGTAACAAGAGAATAGCATGTCTAGCCAAATCCACGAAACAAGTCTCATACTAGGTCACGACGGTCATGCTGCTGAAGTCGCTCAAACTGACGACGTTTCTCCTCTCGAGTAGTGATAGGCAAAAACTTTTCCATAAAGAGATGAGAAAACTGATCCCAAGTCAAGGCAGGCGACCCAACTGGTCTAGTCAACAGATAATCCCTCCACCATTTCTTGGCGGAACCAGTCATCTGAAAAGCAGCAAAATCGACCCCATTGGTCTCCAAAATACCCATATTACGCAACACCTCATGACAACTATCTAGATATTCCTGAGGGTCCTCTGAAGTAGCACCACTGAAGTGGACAGGGAAAAGCTTGGTAAACTTGTCCAGTCTCTACAAAGCATCTGAAGACATGGCTACCCCACCAACAGGCGGCGTTGCTGCAACTGGCTGAATTACCCCAACTGGATTGGCTGATGGATTCTGAACCTAAGTAGTAGTTGGAACCGGAGTGTGGGTAGCAGGAGTCTGGACCCCTCCTCCAGTCTGAGATACGGCTGATACAACAGGAAATGTGCCAGTTTGGGTCAACTCTCCATAATGCCTGCTAAACGGACCAAAACATTCTGAAGTACCGGGGTAGCAATAAACCCCTATGGGACCTGAGCTGGAACCCCCTCATTAATCTCGACCTGAGGTTCCACAGCTGGGGCTGCTGCCTGAGCAATGGGCTGAGCCCTGCCCCTGCCTCGGCCTCTGGCGCGGCCTCGGCCTCTGCCCCTAGTAGGAGCTGCTGTTGTTGGAGGACCAGAATGTCGGTCGGTGGAACAGGAAGCACGTGTTCTCTCCATCTGCAAGAGAATAGAAGAATCCAATCAGTATTTGAGATAAGAAGAATCGCACGATAGAGTAGAATCGAAGTGAAATTGTTCCTAACTTCATATCCTCTAAGAAATAAGTACATACGTCTCCGTACCAATCCTTCAGACTCTATTAAGCTTGCTCGTGACTCGTGAGACCTATGTAACCTAGTGCTCTGATACCAACTTGTCACGACCCAAAATTCCCACCTTATGGTCCGTGATGGCGCCTAACATTTCACTTGCTAGGCAAGCCAACTTTGGAATAATATTAACCATTTTTAAAAATTTTAAATTCAATTTAATATCAAAGAAACAATGCGGAAGTAATTCTGATATAAAACAATTAATCCATAATACTAGCAATGCAAAAAAAACATCCCAGAACTGGCGTCACAAGTACACGAGCTACTAGAATAATACAAATAAAGGTCTGAATGAAAATAAAGGTGGCTGAAAGAAATACACAGCTATGATAAAGTGGAAGGGGACTTCAGAGCTGCGAACGCCTTGCAGCTATAGCTCAAGTCTCCTGTAAATAGCTGAATCCGAGCAAGCCTAATGCGCGCCGCTTGGATCAACTCCAGTATCTGTACAAAAGAGTGCAGTATGTAGTATTAGTACAACCGACCCCATGTATTGAGTAAGTGTCGAGCCTAACCTCGACGAAGTAGTGACGAGGCTAAGGCGAGGCAATGTAACTTAACCTGCAACATTATATATAATATAGCAACAAAATAATTCTACCCCAACAAGAAAGATAAATTGTAACATTAAATAAAATAGCTCAGTCGCCTATTCCAGGTCTCAGTTGTAACCAAGATCTCACACAAATCTCCAAATTTCCAAACTTCACATTAAAATAACCATATGTGCAGAGTATGAGAAACAGTAGAGTAAAACAGTAAATTTTCCAATTCTTGTATTAAAAATCAGTAAAACATAAATGTCCTCCCTTATCACTGTCTTGTTGCGACGTGCAACCCGATCCCACCTGTCCATCCTTATCGCTATCATTTATTTCACCTGTCCACCCTTATCACTATCATTAATTTCACATGTCCACCCTTATCATTATCATTTATTTATTTATTAAAAACTTTCACAATTCAGGCCAAGCCTTTCACAACACTTTTATCTCAACAAATGTAAACAGAAAACCGTGCTTCTCATAAACTCATCAATATTATCTCAAAATGAAACCAGCAGGAACACACACACACATATATATATATATATATATATATATATATATATATATATATATATATATATATATATATATATATATATATATATATATATCGTAAAACAACGCAACCCACTCAATCTTTATGTACAATAATGAAACCAAGGAAAACAACTAATACTTTTTAAAAAAAAAAATAATTTCAACAAGGCTTAACAACAAATTAACAAGCCAAGTAATCATAGAAACAACAATGAACATGAAACAATTAAAACATGAAGCAATTATATTGGAAATGGGGAAAGGATCATGTAAGCAAAAAATTTGGTGGTGCATAGATACACGTCACCTCACCTATACACCACACACATGAAATTTTACATAGTAATTAAGTTGGGGATTCTTATTCTCTCAAGTCAAGGTTAAACCAAACACTTACCTCGCTTTGTAATTTCAATCAATTACTCGACCACAACTTTCCCTTTTGAATTTGTCTCCAAAGCTTCAAATCTATTCACAAACAATTCGAAATACTCAACACGGATCGTAGGAATGAATTCCATAAGAATTTACTAATTTTTCGGATATAAATCCGAAATTCATTTTAATATTCAGAAGTGGGACCCATATTTCGAATCCCGGAAAAACTTACGAAATCTGAACACCCATTCCGATACGAGTTCAACCATACCAATTTTATCCAATTCCGATAACAACTCGACCTCCAAATCTAAAATTTTTATTTTTGTAAGATTTTGCAAAAATCTTGATTTCTTCCATTTAAATCCGAATTAAACGATGAAAACAACCATGGATTTATGTAATATAAACACTTTCGAGTACAGGACACTTACTTGAGTTGAAATCGTGAAGAACACCTCAAAATCGCCCAAGAACCGAGCTCCAAAAATCCCAAAACTAAAAGAAGAAAATGAGCATTTTTGGTCCTTAAGTTTCTGCTCATCCGTCACTAAAAGTCCATATTCGTCCCTAAAAGTCGTCACTAAAAGTCCACCAGAAACAGCTTTACCAGCCATATTCAATCGATCATAACTTTCTGTACAAATATCTGAATGATGAATGGTTTAACTTTCTTGAAACTAGAATCCAAGGGCTACAAATTTTATGTTTTGCATATTTTCGGATTCTCTATATATTTCGAGATATAAGCTTCCAAAGTAGCCTCCTCGCATCAGAAATTTCTGGGAATTTTCAAAATAGCTTTACCAGCCCTTATTCAATCGATCATTACATTCTGTACAAATATCCAAATAATTAATGGTTACATTTTCTGGAAACTAGAATGCAAGAGATACAACTTTCATGTTTTGTACATTTTCAGATTCCTTATAGATTGCTAGATATAAGCTTCCAAATTATGCTCCTCGCATCAGAATTTTCGAACCTTGCTGTCAAAATCCAGCAAGTTAAATTGGCCTAAAAATGATCTGAAACCACTCCGAAACTCACCCGAGCCTCTCGGGACTCTAACCAAATATGCCAACATGTCCTAAAATACAATACGAACTTAATCGAAGATTTAAACCACGCTAAACAACACTAAAATTTTGAATCGCGCCATGAATCGAATTATGAGTTTTCAATTCTTCTAACTTCTATATTTTGCACCGAAACGTATCAAATCAATCCGGAATGACTTTAAATTTTGCACACAAGTCATATTTGACATAAGGGAGCTATTACCATTTTCAGAATCGAAATCTGACCTCGTTATTAAAAATTCACCCTTCAGTCGGACTTTTCCAAAATCTTATATTTTCCAACTTTCACCAAAATGTGTCGAATTGTCCTACGGACTTCCAAATCCAAATCCGAACATACGCCCAAGTCTGAAATCATCATACGAAGCTATTGATATCATCGAATCTCTATTCCGAGATCGTTTTCTCAAAAGTCAACTCTCGGTCAATCTTTCCAAAAATCTTCTATTTTCCAATTTTCGCCAAAATGCGCCGAATTATCCTACGGACTTCCAAATACAAATCTGAGCATGCGCCTAAGTCCAAAATCACCATACGAAGCTATTGAAATCGTCAAAATTCCATTCCGGGGTCGTTTGCTCAAAAGTCAAATCTGTGGTCATACTTAAGAAATCTTTAGCCTTAGATTTCTTGATTCCGTTAAATAGCGATAATTTGAGCTAAGGACCTCCGAATTCGATTTCGGGCATATGACCAAGTCCCAAATTATGATACAGAACTACCGAAATGGTCAAAACTCGGATCCGGGTTCGTTTTCTCAAAATGTTGACCGAAGTTAACTCAGTCGAGTTTTAAAGCTCTAATTCATACTTTTAATCCATTATTCACATAAAAACCTTCCAGAAAATTATACGGATTGTGCACGCAAGTCGAGAAATTATTGATAACGCTTTTCAAGGTCTTCACACGCTGATATGATTATTTAATTTAAAGATGACATTTTGGGTCATCACAACGGATATCCCAACTTTCTGTTATTCGGTTTAGCAGGCTTCCTTCGATCTCACTCGATCTCTATTTCGCTTCGGTCTCGATCACGGCTGGTTTCAATCTTGATCGATCATCGACTCATGAGCTTAGCAATCCATCTTCTTACCATGGTTCGATGCAATGTGAGGTCGAGCCTTGGTCTGCCATCCCGATTTCGATTAGCCATGCAGAATTAGAGAAGTCTGGTTCTGACCGTATACAATCCTCCTAGATTAAAAGTAGGTGGTTTGAAAATCACATGTGAATAGAATCAACTTACTTACTTAGTGAGCTTCTTAATAGCATAACATCATCCTCTTCTTTCTCCTTTTCCATTTCCATTCCCTCCGTTGGTATAAATTATAATAAATAACAGACGTACCGAAAAAACTATATCTTATTTTTGATAGGTTATTCCTACTTATAATTCTCTTATTCTTCAACTAGCTTTGTATTATTAATTTTTCCTTTTCAAGCTCTAAACTTACACATGAAAATTAGACCTTACTCTTAGTAAGTTGAGTTCATAGTGTAGCAGAGCTACCCAGTCGGAGTACCTTACAAACCAATTGATCGAAAATCAAATTTGAAAGTTGTTAACTCGTTACATATAGATAGAGAATTAAAATTTAAATTATTTAAACATCTCAAGATTTGGGTAATTTTTGTTTGAATAGGGTAACTTTTATCCTTGTGATAAAATAATTATCATTTTGCCGTTTTAATATTTTCACCGGCAAAAAAAAATACACGATTCAAAAGTATAAATTCAACATATTTAACTCTTCACATAAATTTAAACGTACGTCCTTTAATTCAGTACTAAAAGTTCAAAAAAAATATAGAAGTATTACAAATAAAAAATTTGTCTGAAAATATTTAAGAAAAAATCAAATTTTGTGTCGTAGCAGAGATAAAGATCGATTAGTTTCTACAAAACATAAATCTATTAGTCGGGGTGTTCATAAAAACCCGAAAAATCGAACCAAACCGAAAACCAAACCAAACCGACCAAAAAAACCAATACTTTTTGGTTTGGTTTGGTTTGGTTTGGTTTGGTTTTGAATTTTAAAAACCTATCAAATTTGGTTTGGGTTTGTTTTAATCACAAAATAACCGAAAAAACCCGAACCAAACCGACTATATGAGTAGCTATTTCAAATTTATTATTACACCTATATATATATATATATATATATATATATATATATATTTTTATACAAAGTTTCAAAATTTTTATGATGAATGTTAATCGTTTGCGCTTTTAATACAGTTATTTACCTTTACATTCTAGTTTGATTGGTAATTTTCTTTTGTTAAGTGTAAGAATCCATTTCATGTTAAAAAAAATATATTTTTAATTGAGTCTTTAAATTATTCATCACTATTTGATTCAGTTATCATCAATATATCTTAGTAAATAATAGATTTCTCAAAGGGCAATTGATTTGATAGTGTTACATTGAAAATATGATCGCCGGAATATGTGTTTGGTAGTATATGTCTTATATTTAAGAAAAAACTAACAAATAACCGAAAAAACCAAGAAACCGACAAAACCCGACATAAACCGAATCGAGAAAAAACCTACTTAATTGGTTTGGTTTGGTTCTAATATTTTGAAAAACCGACTTACTTGGTTTGGTTTCTTTTTAGGGAAAAACCGATCCAAACCGAACCATGAACACCCCTATCTATTAGTGTTTGTAATGATTTAGCAAAAAGTGATAATAAAGTCATCAATATGGGCGGGCCCAATCCAGCCCGTGATTAGCCAGAATTTTTGGAGCCCATTTAAAAATGAGGCTTTTAAGCCCGACCCGAGTAAGCCTCTGGCCAGTGAGGCTGGGCTGGGCCGACTCGTAAGCCTAATAAAAATATTTATTTAAAATATATAAAATATAAAAAGTGTATTATCTCTATCCCGGGATTTCGCTGCTTTCCTCCTTCGAAAAATGCTCACTTTTTCTTCTCTGGTTTTTCCGCTTCTTTATTTTGTTGTTAATTTTCTTTTTGGGTATTGGTTAACTCCAAGCTTTCTTCATTACCATCTCCATTGAGTGGGTTTGGGACCTGCAATCTGATTTGTTTTTTGAAGAACACTAAGAATATTGTAAGAATTTTTTTTATGGATTTCTTGTAGTGTCATAAAACTTCCCTGGCCGTTTTACGAAAACTTGAAGTATTTAATTTAAACAACTTTTTAAGTTGATGATTGTGGTTAGGCCATACAGATATCTTTCCAAATATCAAAGAAAGAATGTTTTAGTGGAGTTATAAACCACTGTTCTTAATTAAATATGGTGTTTTACAAGATTTTTAAGAACTATTAATCTATAGAACTATTACACGAACGCTTTTGACGACATTCTCTCTCTCCTTTCTTTATCTCCGAAAGCCCCCAGCCTTAACGGCTACTTCAACACCCACCGGCAACCACTCCCCAGGTAAGTCCCCCCCATCCCATCTCTCTTCCCCAATCTCTCTCATACCCCCACCCCCGTCTGTTATCTCTCTCATAACCCCCTAATCCCCGGCTTGTTCTTCACCCCCACTACCGGATCGTCGCCGGTGGATATCTGAGCGTCGAACACTGCTCTCCCCGTCTCTGCTCATCTCCCCTTCCTTTTCTTTTCTTTTTCTTTTTCTTGTTTTTTTTTTCTCTTCTTCTACCTCCCCCCCCCCCAAAAAAAAACTGTAAAGATCCCGTATCGGAGCTCCGGTGACCTTTCGAGTTTGATCCTTTTCGACAGCGAGTTTCCACTTAAAAAATTGTAAGATTTCTACCTTGCAATTGTTCAGTTTGTTGTACCACGGTAGAACTTGGTGAATTTTGTATAGTTCTCTGCTTTTTCCCTATAATTCCACTACTACTGTCAGGGCTACACCAGTGGTAGCGGTGACAGCCCTCCTGCTTTTTGGGTCGTGGTATATTCTGTGTTCAGGGAAGTTCACGAACTTGTCGAAGACAATTTGGGCGCACAAGCACTAGCAAAGGAGAGCAATCTGAGCGAGCGTCATCAAATGGCAGTGGGAAGCGGTGCGTGAGCGTATAACTACACCAAGTAAAGCCAGTCAACACAGGTTTGGTTCTCGGGAGTTGGTACCTCCCGTTCTACGGTTTCCCTTTTGGTGTTTAGCTAAATTGATGTCCCTTTAGTTCACAATAGTTCAATCATTCTACAAGTGTAGTTGTAGTGACTTGTTTCCTTCTAGTTTGATTCGTTGGCCGTTGGGCACTAGCGAGCCCTCTTTAGATTGACAGTAGGGGTAAGTGGTTGCAGTCTGGGATGGTAGATTAAGGGCATGTCCTCGGGTGGGGAAAAGTGTGGGGCCAGGGTCAGGGTGTGGGACGGGAGGCAGGGGAGGTAGAAGGGGCAAGGGAGCCTATAGGTTGAGAATCGGGTCATGGAACATAGGTTCGCTGACGAGTAAGTCCATAGAGTTGGCAAAGATCCTCCAGAAGAGGAAGATTAATATAGCGTGTGTCCAGGAGACTAGGTGGGTTGGATCGAGGGCGAGAAACGCGGATGGGTATAAGTTGTGGTACTCTGGAGTCCACATGGGTAAGAATGGAGTGGGTATCCTGGTTGATAGTCATCTTAGAGAGTCGGTGGTTGAGGTCAGGAGGGTGAATGATAGACTAATGACTATTAAATTGGTGGTGGGTGAGTGTACTTTAAATGTCGTTAGCGCGTACGCGCCGCAAGTTGGCTTGGATGAGGAGATTAAAATGCGCTTTTGGGAGGGGTTGGATGACATCGTTTGTAGCATTCCACCTTCCGAGAGGTTATTTATAGGAGGAGATTTCAGTGGTCATATTGGGTTGTCCGCAGGTGGTTATACTGAGGTGCATGGCGGCTTTGGTTTTGGGGAACGAAACGGAGGGGGCACTTTGCTGCTGGACTTTTCCAAGGCATTCGATCTAGTGATTGCAAACTCAAGTTTTCCGAAGCAGGAGGAGCATTTGGTTACTTACCAAAGTTCGGCGGCGAAGACTCAGATTGACTATCTCCTTTTCCGGAGATGCGACAGAAGGTGGTGCGAGGATTGCAAAGTTATCCCAGGTGAGACCCTTGCAACGCAACATAGGCTTTTGGTGATGGACATTGGTATTATGATAAATAGGAAGAAGAGGTCAGTACGAGGCCGCTCGAGGATTAGGTGGGGCGCCTTGACTGAGGATAAAGCTCAGGAGTTGGCAGGAAGGTTATCGGCAATGGGAGCTTGGAGAAGTAGTGGGGACGCAAACACTATGTGGTAGACGACGGTAGATAGCATAAGGAAGGCGGCGAAAGAGGTGTTAGGTATATCTTCTGGACGCACCGGTGGCCACAAAGAAGACTGGTGGTGGAATGTCGGTGTCCAAGGTAAAGTGGAAGCGAAGAAGGCGGCTTACCTGTGACTAGTAGGGAGCACTGGCGAGGAGGAGAAGACAGCGAACATAGAGAGATATATGGTTGCTAGGAAGGAGGCGAAGATGGTAGTAACGGAGGCTAAGGCAACAGTTTTTGCTTGTCTGTATGAGGAACTAGGGAACAAAGGCGGGGAGAAGAAGTTATTCCGACTCGCTAAGGTGAGAGAGAGGGCGGCTCGGGATCTGGACCAAGTGAGGTGCATAAAAGATGATGACGGCAAAGTTTTGACGGGGGAGGACCAGATTAAAAGGAGATGGCAGTCCTACTTTCATAGACTTCTAAATGAAGAAGGGGATAAGGATATTACAATAGGTGAATTGAGGAATGCAGACAGCCCCCATGAATTAAGTTATTGTAGGGACATTGAGGTCAATGAGGTCATGGAGGCAATGCGTAAGATGAGGAGGGGCAGAGCTACCAGGCCAGACGAAATTCCGATTGAACTTTGGAGAGGTGTGGGTAGAGCAGGCTTGGAATGGCTTACTGGGTTGTTTAATGTTATGTTCAAGACTAATAGGATACCTGAAGAGTGGAGGTGGAGTACAATGGTTCCGTTGTATAAGAACAAAGGTGATATCCAGAGTTGTAACAACTATAGGGGTATCAAATTACTGAGTCATACCATGAAAGTCTGGGAGAGAGTGGTTGAAATGAGAGTGCGAAGGACGGTGTCTATTTCAGACAACCAGTTCGGGTTCATGCCGGGACGATCTACCACAGAAGCTATCCACCTTATTAGGAGGATGGTGGAACAATACAGGGATAAGAAGAAGGATCTTCACATGGTGTTTATCGATCTAGAGAAAGCGTACGACAGGGTACCTAGGAAAGTCTTATGGAGCTGCTTAGAGGCTAAAGGGGTCTCGGTTGCATACATTAGGGTGATTAAAGATATGTATGATGGAGCTAAGACACGGGTTAGAATAGTAAGAGGCGACTCTGAGCATTTTCCGGTTGTTACAGGGTTGCACCAAGGGTCGGCGTTCAGCCCTTTCCTATTTTCCCTGGTGATGGATGCCATAACGCACAATATTCAAGGGGAGGTGTCATGGTGCATGCTATTTGCTGATGACATAGTCCTAATTGATGAGACCCGACGCGGCGTCAATGAGAGGCTAGAGGTTTGGAGACAGACCCTTGAGTCTAAAGGGTTCAGATTGAGCAGGATGAAGACGGAATACCTCGAGTGCAAATTTGGGGACGAGGCGACGGACGAGGGAGTAGAAGTGAGGCCTGAATCTCAAGTCATACCTAAGAGGGGTAGTTTCAAGTACCTTGGGTCAGTTATTCAAGGGACCGGGGAGATCGACGAGGATGTTACACACCGTATAGGGGTGGGGTGAATGAAGTGGAAGTTAGCGACGGGAGTCCTGTATGACAAGAAAGTGCCACTGTTACTAAAAGGTAAGTTTTATAGAGCAGTAGTTAGACCTGCCATGTTGTATGGTACCGAGTGTTGGCCGGTTAAGAACCTACACATCCAGAAGATGCAAGTAGCAGAGATGAGGATGTTGAGGTAGATGTGCGGGTATACAAGGATGGATAAGATTAGGAATGAAGATATTCGAGAGAGGGTGGGAGTGGCACCAATAGAGGACAAGATGCGGGAAGCACGACTCAGATGGTTCGGGCACATTCAGAGGAGGTGCACTAATGCACCTGTAAAGAGGTGTGAGTGATTGGCGGTGGTGGGTACGATGAGAGGTAGAGGGAGACCTAAGAAGTATTGGGGAGAGGTGATCAAGCAGGACATGGCGCGACTTAGGATTACTGAGGACATGGCCCTAGACAGGGGATTGTGGAGGTCGAACATTAAGGTTGAAGGTTAGGGGAAGTTGTGAATATCTATACAGCGCACTAGAGTGAGACTAGCCCGTTAGGAGTTAGGATTAGGATACTACTGGTTAGCTACTGATGCAGGGCTTTATACGCTGGATATTAGTTTACCTTCCATCTCTTTCGTATTTCCTATATTCTCTTATATGGCTGTTATTTTGCTATTTTAATTTCTTTTATGTATTTTATGTTATTATATTATGAGTCTATCAATAGTACTAATATATCGTCACTTGGTGATTTCTTGAGTTGAGGGTCTCCTAGAAACAGCCTCTCTGCCCCTCGGGGTAGGGGTAAGGTCTGCGTACATACTACCCTCCCCAGACCTCACTTGTGGGATTATACTGGAATGTTGTTGTTGTTGTTGTACTATCTCTAGCGGTAGAAAGTCAGAATTGAATCTTTACTTAGAGGAACCAAAGTTTGATCTTAAGAAGTTTCAAAAGATGGATGTTGTCATGTATTGAAAGGACCATTCTAGAAAATATCCCGATCTTTCAGTCATGGCGCGTGGTGTACTTAGTATTCCTATTACCACTATAGCATCAGAATCAACATTTAACATTATATGGGCGTATTCTAACAAAATACAGAGGTTGCATCCATCACGAAAATGTCCAAACACTTGATAATACTCGCAATTGGTTGCACAGCTTTTCCTAAACTCAAGCTGGTAATATATTTTTATGTGAATGTGAATATTATTAGTTTTTAAAATTTAATTATTCTTAATATTTAACTATTAATATTGCATATGAATTGTAGACGTAGATAAAAGTGAATATGTTAAGACAACCTTATTACAAACGGATTCAGATGTGTTTGATGAAGATGATGTGTTGGATATCCCATAAGCGTCATGGACGTTCTCTTGAAAAGTTTTTTTTTTTTGAGTTTTTGACTTTTAGTGAAAGAAATATAGTCTTGTCTTTTACCTTTTTAGTGTTTATTGTGATATGTTGGAATACTATAAAAAGTTATTAACTTTTGCAAAAAAAAAAAAATCCATTAAGATATTTTTTAACTTTTAAATATTTATCTATTTTTAGATTAGAACTTAAAGAAAAAATATAAATTATATTTTAAAAAATAATGGATCGGTCCGTGGGGGCCCGCGTCCCACATAGTACTGAAATGGGTTGACCATTATAAGGCCTATCAAAATGGTGGGCTAGCCCAACCCAATCAATTACTAAAGTGCACATGCGCTCGGCTGGCTATATTGACACCTCTAAGTGGTAACCTAAATGTTCTTAGTAACTTTAGTATCTCTATTACTAATGAAATGATATTCCAATATTATGAACAAAACTTTCTTTCGACCACAAAAATAAAATAAAATAAAAATTCACATGCTTCAGAGCATCTAATTTATTGTAATTAGAAAATATATTCATTAATTTGTGAGTAAATCTTTTTATATTTTAAGAAGGCGAAATACATAAAGCACTCCTTTAAATTGACGATCAACTAAACACCTCAATCGAATCATTTTTCATTTTAACACTTTAAGTGGCTATTAAGTAGGTCAAGTAAACACCCGAGTACAACAGATCATATGTGTGAATTGCACTTGCCAGTGACATGTCAAATGGACCAAACAAAAAATGACACGTGTAATTTTGCCATAAAAATTTGACACATGTAATTAACAAAAAAAATACATTTAAAGAAACTTCTTTATCATCTCCTCTCTCATTTTACATAGCAGCCGCCGACTCCTCCATTTCTGTCGCCGCATCGCTACCAATCGCTGCCTTCGGAGCAACAAATTCTTTTCAGAAAATGGCACGTCATTAGCGTCTGAATATGATGATAAAGAAGAGCATAAGAAGAAACTTCATTTTTTTGACGAGAGAGAGTAAAAAGAACCAAATGAGTTAAAAAATTCCCGCAACCTCCAGTTTTTCCGTCGAAATTGGTTCTGTTCACTGAGTAATTTCTAAATATATAAATGTTTTTTTTATAAAAGAACAAATATTAAATACATTGACTACCAAAATGCCACATTACTTAGAGGAGGGGGAGAGGAAGGGGAGAGGATTGAACGGGGAAGGAATGAGATTCTATAACACTCTTCAAATTTATAAAAGGTTCGAGACACGCTAATTATAGAACTAAATTATTACTATTTTTATTATTTTTATCTTGCCTATAGTGATATATATATATATATATATATATAATTAGAAAAATATTAATAGTTTTAATATTATTAATTATTAAAAGTGGATACCATTAAATACTTGTTAAGTCCAAAAAAAGGAAGAAAAAAAAAGTGACGTAAGAATTGGGCTTAAAGCCCATTGAGTGGTGTGCCTATTGTGGGGGAAGTGCATGGTTAGCCACTAATAACACATGTATTTACTTTTAAGCCACTGTTTAAAATGTTTTAGTCTTTAGTCACCGCTTTAATAAACTTTAACTGCCCGGACGAAAATACCCTTCTACTCATGTCTTTAACTTTAGGACTTCAGGACTACATGTCCTTAACTTTTGAACTTGAAACTCTAAGTTCAGGACTACATGTCCTTAACTTTTGAACTTAACTTCAGGACTTCAGGACTACATGTCCTTAACTTTTGAACTTGTTAGTCTAAGTTCAGGACCAAGTGTCCTTAACTTTTGAGCTTGTTAGTCTAAGTTTAGGACCTATTGTCCTTGACTTTTGGGCTTCTTAGCCTAAGATCATGACCTATTGTCCTTAACTTTTGAGCTTGTTAGTCTAAGTTCAGGACTTCAGGACCTGTTGTCCTTAACTTTTGAACTTGTAACTGTAAGTTCAGGACCTATTGTCCTTAACTTTTGGGCTTCTTAGCCTAAGATCAGGACCTATTGTCCTTAACTTTTGAGCTTGTTAGTCTAAGTTCAGGAATTCAGGACCTATTGTCCTTAACTTTTGAACTTGTAATTGTAAGTTCAAGATCTATTGTCCTTAACTTTTGAGCTTGTTAGTCTAAGTTCACGACCAAGTGTCCTTAACTTTTAAACTTGTAATTCTAAGTTCAGGACCAAGTATCCTTAACTTTGAACTTGGAACTCGAAATTCAAGACCAAGTGTACTTCACTTTTGAACTTGTAACTGTAAGTTCAGGATTCATAATGTAGCAGAAAATCAAACGTTATTTGTATCTTTTCACAAAAAAATAAAAATAATAATAATTGCAATTTACCTATAAGATTGATGTCAAATTACACAATCTTTTTGAATCAAATTGTTTTCTTAATTTGCTTCTTTTATGGTAATTTTGCAGCCTCCTGCTTCCTTTCTGGCAACTATAGAGGAATACATACGAGAAGCACCACATGCAGGTCCCGTGTCAAGTAGGAGGCTAGTGAAAACTGGAAAATACCCTGGATATACACTTTTGAGCTATCAACATTCTCTTTTTAGTTTTTTCCTATTTGATCACAGAAACAAATATAACTAAGATATTTAAAAACTTGTACTAATATGACTTCCGTAGGTATTGGTATTTGAACCTTTGCTCAAATGGTTCAGATCCATTGACAAGGAGTTTAGTAGGTAAAAGTAAAAGAGAGAATCCTATGCTTTTAGAGAACTAAAATTGGGGCCACTTTATAAACCAGTTTCATTTAAGAGAACCAACCATTTTTAAGATCTCCATAGAAATCAACCCTCAAAACTCCTATGTCTATGATACCACTGTATTTTCGTTTGGGAAGGAAAGGGTAACAACGTCCTTTCATATTACTTTTAATAAACTAGTGGCTACTTTTGCTTAATATTAAAAATGCTGGATGAAAATAAATACAACTTTAAATAATGGTTACCCCATATAATTTTTTACCCCATATAATTTTGTAGGGAAAAGAAGAAGGTTTAAAGCCTTAAGCCTTGGGAAAGAGGGGTTACGGGAAACTAGAGAAAAGGACTTCTGTGCACAAAACAAAAACAGAACACATCCTAGCAGGTACTCACATGGGCAAATAATATTCTAGGGTACTTACCAATCACTAATTCTTGAACTCAGGTACATAGAATTTTCTATTCTCAATTATCCTAAAGTAGTAGTAGGTAAGAATAGAATAGTTAATTTCCTTCTTCCTCTATATCAACAACAAATTTCATGTTTAGGTATGAAACTTTAAAATTGATTAAAATGCACTGGTTGTTGTAGAATCGATTGTTTGATTGGTGTCAATTGGACTGGGGTCTACGTATTGGCTCGAGAAGTTTTGAGGTGAGTTGATATAACCCCTTTACTAAAGTGGTTTAACTCACAAAAGCATGCATACAAGGTATTTGATGAATTGCTTAAAAGAGACATATTTACTTAATTGGAGTGAGTGAGTACCTATTAACTTAGAATTATTCTAGCAAAAGTTTAGATGATTTATTATGATATATGTGCATAAATTTTCAGTTCTTTGTGTGATTCTTATATGCTATTTTCATGTTGAAAATTTATGAATAAGCAAGAATCTTAGAAATACTTTTACATGTTTATTTCATTCTTATACCATGCTTTACATTTAAGGATACCAACATGAGCATGTACATGAGGTTCATAAAGAAAAGATTTAGACTTGAAAAGTCACAAGAAGAAGTTGTAGAAAGAAAAGATTTTTGGGAGTATCCTTTATTCTGAGAAGGGGTCATCGTCCAAGCTGAGGGTCCTGACCAAGGCGTTGACTTCCTGAAACTACTTGTGCCAAAGTAGGGAGCACACGAGCCGAGGTCTCGTTGCTGAGCATTTACTTAGCCATGCTAAGGTATGATACATGAGCGCTGAGAACCATGAAGCGAGTGACACCTCATGGATTGGGCCTAGTCGATCAGGTTCGGATTGAACCCGTGCCGATCACACGGTGACTGAGATAGAATTAAGTTAGGATAGTTGGAACTCCCAAAGAATAAAGTGAAGTATTTTTTTTATAAGAAAGAAAAAGAAAAGGATTTCTTTTAGAATATTCATAAACTGCGATTATGTAATTATTTTAGAATTATTCTTATAAGCTTTATGTTTTACATGCATTTAGAACTTTTGCCCATAATGTATATGTTATTAAAGTTCCGCCCCCTGTTGTTGAGACTCACTGAGTACAATGGATGGTACTGACGTTCTCTTTTGGGAACCTACGTTGGTCTGCGGTACAACGTAGGAACCGGTTTTGCAGGCGAGCAGGCTACGAGTTAGGACTTCATTTTCTTCCAGTGCTATTGGTGAGCTCCGCTTTTGTTCGTGGTGTATTCCTTAGAGTCATCTTTATTTAGTTATTTCTTTGTTTACTTAGAGAACTGGCCAGGAAATCTCATGTCCTGAGCAGAGCGTCAATTTATTAGTAGAGGCTTCATAGATATAGTCGTGGGTTAAGATTCAGATGTTTTTGATAATAACTTAGTAGTAATTCAGTAGTTACTACGAATAAAGTTTTGGAGTTAATTTATTTAAATATTTAAATTAATCAAACGTATTTGGTTAGAGTATTGTCTTGTTGCATATAAAGTTTGGAGTTATAATAGATTTGATAAGCAGAGATGGTTCGCTCGATCATGTTTAGTGATTGAGTGTCGGTCCCGGCTTGTTCAGAAAATGAGTCGTGACAAATTCGAAAACTGGATTGAATACCAAAATCCAGTTTCTTTCTTGGCTTTTGCTATTCTCTGCTAGATTGAGATTCAGAGCAGGTGAAAGAGAAGAATGAGTTTGGTATAAAATTTTTGTTGAATTGACGTGATGATATATTTGGTAATTTTGTTATTTTGTAATGGAGGCAAAGGTGATTTAGGGTAGAGGAGGGTGTTGAATGGTGGAGGAGAAAATTGGAGGAGAAGGGGGGTGTAAAAAAAGAAGAAAAAACCTAATTTTAGGTTGACAACTCGCGTCCCAGAGGGTGCATTTCACGCAACGGGAGCTGACATGGTCAGTTGTTTAGTTGATCTTCTTTTGCAAATAAATAAGGCAAAATACCTTACTCGTCAGCAAAATACCTTACCACAAGGGTCTATCGTATGCAACCTTACCCTGCATCTCTATAATAAGTATTTTTTAGAGCAATAAGCATGTCAGAAATAATAAATTATTTCTTGCAATTCTTCACTCTTTTTATTTCTTCTTTTGATTCAATGACTATTTATTTCAACTGTATATTTTTACTTTTTTCAGGTAAAATCTATAAAAAAAAATATTTTTAGAGCACCATAATTTAGAGTTATATAAAATATTATAACCAAAATAAGTAATTTCAAACCATGTATTTTATAACTTTTTAGATGCCTTGACTATTTATTTCAATTGTATAAATCTTTATTTTAAAAAAAATTAACTAAAACTTTATTATTTTTAGCCAAATAAAAAAATTAACCTAAATAATATAGTTCTATCCAAGTTTTATTATAAATTGTATTCGAAAAAATTATCTAAAAAAGTAACATACTTAAAAAGGTAAAAATATATTTTATTTTTCAAAAAATGCCACATGTACAGAAAAATCAATGTGGCAGGCGAGTGCACCCACACAATTCGCCACATCAGCGTCCAGAGAGTAATGACTCTCAAAAGGCATAGTTGAGGGGGGTAATTAAGATCACGAATAGTTTAAGACTGTAACTAATAATCCATGACAAGTTTAGCTAGGGAGGTGATAAGGTATTTTGCCAATAAATAAAGTGTCTAGCTGGATGGCCTCAGTGTTCGGTTGATCCTTGAGGATAACTTAAATGGGCGTTTTATGTATTTCGTCTTTAAGAAATCAAATACCAAAAAGTAAGAAATCATAATTTTTAATTAAAAATATTCGAATTATATTTATGAAATAGTAATTTGTTTTTCTCGAACAACCACAACTAACAGTTTGTTTGGATGGTTGTTACCCATTGTATCGTATTATATTGTTTTCCTAGAATAATGTTTGTTTTGATTGTTTAGTTAAAATTGGTTGTATTGTATTGTTAAATCCATTGTTTCGGAACAATGAAAAGTCCCACTTTTTAAAACAACGGATCTGATGTGGTGGGATTGTTTCCTATTTTTCTTTCTAATTATGCCCTAACTTATTACTTTATAATTTTATTTTACCCTTTACCCTTTTTTTATTTTAAATAATAGCAAAGTCTCTTTCTCATATAATTCTATAATTCTATAATAGATATCTACGCGAAGTCAGCATCCCAAATATAACATATATAGGTGAAGTCTAATAACCTACATGCGTGAAAAACTTGTTTATTCCTTCTGCCGCTTCCATACTCTTCGGGTATAGGTTTTGTTTTACTTTTGTCTTATTATTTCTTCTATTTTGATTTGTAATTCCAATTCTAATTATTTTATCTCCAATTAGCTTTATGATATTGGTTGTTTTAAGTGTGCAAAGTGTTATTATTTTATGGTATAACCGTTAAGGATTTTATTGGATATGAGTATTTCATTATGGATTATATGTTACGTTGTTAGAAATCTTTTATGCTATATACTTTAAGTTATGAATTATGTGTCATGCTGTTAGGAAATATTACTTATGGTCTAAATTCTGGATGGAGTCTGCTTAACATTTTTTTTATTATCATCTAATTATAAATATAGTGTACTTATTATTATTTTTAATATTATTAACTTGGTCAACTAATTTTGATAGAATTTGCACGAATTTAATTGCTTAATTTATATATAAGACATAATTGGTGATAAATTAGCAGAAAGGGGTTTTCTTAAATAATTTTTATGTGTAATTCTTACAACAATAACAACAACAACGACCCAGTGTAATCCCACAAGTGGGGTCTGGAGAGGGTAATATGTACGCAGACCTTACCTCTACCCCGAGGGGCAGAGAGGCTGTTTCCAGGAGACCCTCGGCTCAAAGAGGCAACAAGAGACACTATATTAGTACTATCAATAGACTCATAATAAAACAACATAAAATACCATAAAATCCATAACATAACATAAATACCATAAAATAACAAAGTAACAGCAATATAAGAGATATAGGAAATACGAGAGTATTTTAGTAAACTTATCAGTTACAGTACAGTATATACAGTCAAACTAAACAACAAAATGTTATTTAACAACAACAAATAATACAATCTATTCAAACATTGTATTTATAAAACAATACGATACAATATAATACGGTACAATATGATACATTATAAAAGGACGAGACCAATACATTTTAAAGCGATGGAACAGTGATCCAAACAGAGGGTAAGAACAGTGGGTCTTTTCTACGGCGTCGCATAGCTTGACACTCTGCAGAACTATCTCGGGGAAGCTGAAGTAAAAATTTAAACATGGCGGAAACCGTAACCCTAGATTCCTCTACCCATCCACCTCAACTTCCCGACGAAAATCCTACCGGAAACGATGACGAAGACATGCTCGACGCCCCGAAATCCACTAAAAGTTCCGATTCGGATTCCGACTCCGACTCCGACTCAGAGGATGACGCACAGCAGAATCTACAAATTCAAGCTCTACAAACTGAGCTCTTAAATAACCCTTCCAATTACGATGCTCATGTTCAAGTATCTCTATCTCTCTCTCTATATATATGCTCATTCACAAATTAGTTGGAAGGAATATATGTTCTATGGAAAATAGTTTGTGAATCATTATCTATTGGAGTAACAGATTATCATACAAGGTGTAAGATAAGGTATAAGAATAGTATTTTGATGACATTTTTGAGTACGGGGTTGACAATAATGTCTAGACCCCAGGGCGTAGTTCAAGTGGCAAAGTTTGAGGGACTTGTGACTTAGGTCACAGGTTCAAGCTCTGGGCCATGCGAAATAAGACTGGTGTTTAAGTGGAGAAGCGTAGAGCGGCAGGCCCATTACCCCCATTCGAATGGTCCTAAAAGTTGGACCCAGACGGTTTCTCGATCATCAAAAAAATAGATCAATAATAATGTCCAGATGATCACTGAAATACGTGATATGAGTAAGAGTTGAGATATTGGTAAAGAAAAATGAATTCTGTCCATAAGTGCGAAAAGTCATTGAACCATTTTGGTGGAAACATATTCTTTTCATAGACACCACGAATGCTCACTAAAACTATTGGTTTACCTATTTCTATGAGGTTAAATGATTTTTCATTTTTGAAGCAGTTATTAGTTGGAGCTGTTTTCTGTATCTTCTGTAGTATGCGTATTTGTCTGTTTAGAGATTGATGATACAATGTTTTTTTTGTGTCTGTGTAGTACATAAAAGCTTTAAGGAAGCAAGGGGATATAGAGAAGCTTAGACAAGCGAGGGAAGCCATGAATGCTATTTTTCCTTTGAGTTCTGAGATGTGGCAGGAGTGGACTAAAGATGAGACGTCTCTTTCTTCGGGGTACCACTTTTCATTTTTTTCTACTGTATTTATTTCTTATTTAAATTCTTTTTCTTTCCTGTTTAACAATGGATGTTGTTTGATGAT
Source organism: Nicotiana sylvestris (assembly GCF_000393655.2). Lineage (NCBI taxonomy): Eukaryota > Viridiplantae > Streptophyta > Magnoliopsida > Solanales > Solanaceae > Nicotiana > Nicotiana sylvestris. Next base: position 124,441,178 of record NC_091057.1, on the reverse strand, counting down.
TTACAGATATTTGTACCATACTGAGGCATACTTAGTCTTTAGGTTCTTCGTGATAGAAAGGCAGTGGATAAGCATGAGAGATTGTATAGGTTAGGGCCATAGGAAGGGCTAGGAAAGGACAATACAGAAGATTTATGTGGAACTTATTCTATATGTTTTACATCGTATTGCTCTCCTATAGAGACTTGTGCTCCTGTATGCACAGTTGGATCTCTAATTATTAAGGGGAGCAGAGGAAATTAATAGTAGGACATTTGTTCTGTAAATTTTGTATTTTCCTTTCCCAAAATAATACTTATCCAACAGTTGCATTTTTTTGTTCTCTCATTTCTGCTTTACTGTGAACAAGATTGAAGTTGCGGGGAAGATCCAAATCCATTTGGAGATCTCTATTTCCCAAGCTAAAATAGAGAACACATAGAGCCCGTTTGGATTAGATGATTGTAAATAGCTGATAAGCTTGAAATGCTGAAAAATATTTTTAAGTGATGAAACTGATTTTTAAATAAGCATTTACATGTTTGGATAAGTGTGATGAAACTGATAATAAACAGTTGATGTGTTTGGTAGAAAAGTGCTGATAAGTTGTTCTTTTGTTGAAATGACTAAAATATCCTTAAAAACTTTAGAAAAGCTTATAAAATAAAAGATTTCTTTGTAAAGAAAAGGATGAACAACAAATATGGTATGAAAAGAAAGTTAGAAAATTTATTTTGGGAAAAATATCTTGTGAATTAGAAAATATTATTAAGGATAAACTAGTAAAAGCCTTGGTCAAACTAAAAGTGCTTATAAGCTGAAAAGCCATAAGTTGGGGGTGACCAACTTATGACTTATGGCTGGTTTTAGCTTATAAGCACTTGACTCATAAGCACTTTGAGTATTTACCAAACTCGTAGATAAGCCAAAAGGTGCTTATAAGCCAGTTTGACCAGCTTATAAGCTTAGGCAAACACCCTCATAGTCTTCTTTGAACATTGTTTTTCTTTTTTCCGTTTAACAAGTTGACTTGACCTTCTGAAAAAAGTTGATTTGACACCATGTTGAAATCATGTTTCCATCATGCTCTCTATTCTCCACTTTGACGATGCATGCTTGCTGAGGCGATCCTCTCTATAACTTGCATGACCTTGTTCTGATTGATTTTGTAACTTTTCTTACATGTTATCTGAAAAATGTCTATGTACTAGTCTGCACTTTAAGATAAGATAGAGAGAAAAAACAGGCAGATGAAGAGGGCATCTCATTTCTTGTTGTATGGTTGTTCACTCAGTTTGACTTTATTATTATTATTGTTGTTGATTTCTGAATAGCTTATTATTGAAATTCAAGAGAGAAAATTCATTAATGACATCAATTTTAACATCCTTACTGAAGAAATTAACGACTAGAGAGTTCTAATCTTTAAAACAAAGGGTGGTGGATTTGTGTCTTAGGTCACAAATTCAAGCCCCCACACCATGCAAAGCAAAACCTGGTATTTAAGTGGAGAAGGGTAGAGGGGCAGACCCATTATCCATCGAGTTTCGAAGGCTGCGGTTGGTCCAAAGGATCGGCCCCAGACGGATTTCTCGGTCATAAAAAAAACAAAGGGAGTGCAGAGTGGATAAAGAACTAGGGGAAAGCATTTATGATTTTCTAATCTACAACAGATCTTTATTTACTAGAGACATTTCTTTAGATTTGGAGTTAACGAATTAGCTTTAGTATACGAGCCATAGTTGAAAAAGGATGGGGAGGAGGTTTTGACAAGGAATGGAGAAACTCCATGGGAGGGTGAAGACAAATGGAGTAGAAGACCTTTTCTCTTAAAAATTTAGATGTTAGAAAAAGTGATGGGTTTGTTTGTATAGCCTGATATATATGTAAATGACATCGAGTTTATTTTGACACTATTCGTGTAATATGATAATTTTTGAGACACACAAAGATTCCCTTGATTTATTTATTCTTGGGGTGGGGTGGATAAAATGGAGATTAGCGTCTGGAGTCCTGTGTAACAAGAATGTGCTACCGAAACTTAAAGGTAAGTTCTATAGAGCGGTGGTTAGACCAGCCATGTTGTATTGGTCAGTCAAGAATTCACATATCCATAAGATGAAAGTAGCAGAAATGAGTATGTTGAGATGGATGTGCGGGTACACTAGGTTGGATAAGATTAAGAATGAAGATATTCGGGAGAGGGTGGGTGTGGCTCCCATGGAAGACAAGGTGCGGGAAGCGAGGCTTAGATGGTTCGGGCACGTGCGGAGGAGAAGTCTAGATGATCCGGTTAGGAGGTCTGAGCGGTTGGCCTTGGCAGGTATGAGAAGGAGTAGAGAGCGGCCTAAGAAGTTTTGGGGCGAGGTGATCAGGTAGGACATGACGCGGTTTCAGATTTCTGAAGACGTGCTCTTGATAGGAAGGTGTGGAGGTCGCGCATTAGGGTTGAATGTTAGGGCCTTAGGGGTAGTCGAGCGTTTTTCTACTTTGTAACGACTAGTCTGATAGTGTTTTGTCTAGGATTGCGAGCGGCTTATGTTGTGTTCGCATGATTTTTCCATTTTTCATAGTATTGTGTTATTTCTCTTCCATTTATTTGCTGTCTCTTACGATGCTAATACTCCCTCCGTTCCAATTTATGTGAACCTGTTTGATTGTGCACGAAGTTTAAGAAAAAATGAAGATTTTTGAAATTTGTGGTCCTAAACAAGTCAAAGAGTATTTGTGTGATTATAAAAGCTTCTTATTAAGGGTAGAATTGTAAGTTTAAGCTAAATTGTTTCCAAATTTAGAAAATAGTCATTCTTTTTGGAACGGACCAAAAAAGAAATAGGTTCACATAAACTGGAAGGGTGGGAGTATTATTTTTCTGGTTTCTGTTGTTGTTACGGACCTATTGTCTAATTGTATCCATTGAGCAAATATAGGTTCAATTGGTTTGCTTCTCTGGAGTGCTCTCTTTTCGTTTTCTTGAGCCGAGGGTCTTCCAGAAACCGCCTCTCTACCCCTCCGGGGTAGGGGTAAGGTCTGCGTACACTCTAACCTCCCCAGACCCACTAGTGGGATTTTATTGGATTGTTATTGTTGTTGTTGTATATTTGGCCTGTTTAGCTCTATGACACATAATGAAATAGAAAAAAAACCCACTTTTGCTATCTTCTTATATTTTTATTTGCATGTTTGTTTTGCAGACCCGAGGCTCTCCCTGCAGTTGAGAAGCTATTTGAGCGTGGGGTGTCTGACTATCTTGTAAGTAGTGTGTTAATGTCACTGTGAATCCTGTTGCTTATTCACTTTAAAAGAGTGAAAAGAATTTAAGGTGCGAGCAAGGCTCTAGTTCTAGATTGAAAACACTAATGCTTTCTGTTGTATGTGCTATATGCAAGACGACTCACCGGGAGATCCAAAATATAATTGCTTTGTCCGTGCCTAGTGACTTTAAGATAAGCTTAATCTTTATTGAGCGCGCCCTGTTTATTGTTTAAAAGTTGCCTTGCCTTTATTGAAATGACTTTGACGGAAAATTTCAAGGATATAGTTGTCAAATATTTCTTTGTATTGCAAAAGGCGTAAAAGATAATAGAAGCCTGCCCTTGGTAAAGTAGAACGGTAGAAGGGTCTGTGTTAGAAACAACCATTCTCTGATACCTTAATAAGCCTTTTCCTTGTGCTGCTTCATAGTAGGATGGTAATGTGAAGTACTTCCAGTATTCTTACATTATTTCAAAGTTGTGTAAATCTCATGCTGCTATTAGAACAACTTTATTGACGGAAATCGTATTAAAGAAGTAATAATTCGAAGTTGTTTTTTGCTTATGAAGAATATTTGGAAAAGAAACTTATCTTTGATATTCTGGAAATATCTGCATAATAAGAATTGTCCTAATATATTCCATTTCAAAAAAAGAATTGTCCTAATATTGCCCCCACGGCTTTGGTATGGTGCTAAGAGCGCAGTGCATGATATGTGGGCGAGGCACACGTCATGGGTTGGATCTTTGCCATAGACAAAAGCCTGGTAGTTAAGTGGAGAAGGGTAGAGGGATGGGCCCATTCACCGAGTTTCAAATCGTGTGCCACTGGCCCTTGGGGATTTCTCGGTTATCATTAAGATGAAAAAAACAGAGTTATACTAAATATTATTTTCATGTGAAAAATCAGCACAATTACTGCTTTTATGAGGACAATGAAATGGGTTTTGCTTGAATCAAAATAAATGTACTGATTGTTTTTCGCTTGATGCAGTCTGTTGCTTTGTGGTGTGACTACTTAAGTTTTGTTCAAGAGCATGACCAATCAGTCCGTACCCGTTCCGTCAGTGGAATTTCAAAGGCAAGAAATCTCTTTGAACGTGCCATTGTAGCTGCTGGTTTGCATGTTTCTGAAGGCAGCAGGATATGGGAATTATACAGGGAATTCGAACAAGATATTTTCCTCACAATTGATGAAACTGATGCGGACGTAAGAGCTTGACGCTTTCTTTTCTTTCCTTTTATATGTGCCGTTGTCCCTTTAGCCTTTTCTTAAGATATAGTAGAGCTAGCCCTATCTAGTTTGAGATTAAGGCGTTGCTGTTGGTATTGATAAAGCGCGCAGTTCTTTCCTTAGCCCTTGTTTTCTTTTAAGGTTGTGTACCTCTCCAGATGGGAGGAAAAGGGAAGATTTCTCTTTCCTTAAGGTCGTTATCACCATGCACCCCTCTTTGTTTTTCCTGCAAGCATACAACATGTCTTTGTTCATATTTCCCTGCTCATATCACGAGTCATATTCTTTAGGAGCTTGCTGCCATTCATCTAATAGAGCTTCTTCCAAATCACTGTTTCGGAGAGTTTACGGGCTTTTAATGTTCTCCTCTGAATTAAGAATGTGCTAATAAAAAATGCTGCTGCGCCTTGTTGTTCTTCCTCTGAACCAGTTATCACTCCCACTCCCAAAATGGGTTAAACTTGTGTCTTGGTTTGACTCTCAAGAAATCATGAACATATACAAAGAAGAGGTGTATCCACATTTTATAGTTGATATTTGCTATTGTATGTTTGCTTCATTGTGATGCAGTTGAGAGAGAAGCAGGTCCAGCGTATTAGGAATTTATTCCATCGCCAGTTGTCTGTCCCTCTTGCTGATCTAAGTTCAACTCTTCACACATACAAGGCTTGGGAAGCAAAACAGGGAGCCGATCTTGATGTAGACTCCAGTAACTTGGATGGGCTTTCGCCACATGTTGCCTCTTCATATCAGAAGGCCCTCGACATGATGAATGCCAGGACTCATCTTGAGAATCAAATATCTTGTAAAGTTGCACCTGAATCAGAAAGACTTCAAAACTTTATGGTGCATAATCCTGATGCTCTTGTCTATATTTTTGAAACAGGACTCGAAAATGATTGTTTGACAATGATAGTCACACTTCAAAATTAGGTATTAAAATTGGATGGCTCGCAAATTGTCGTAGTATACGGACTCGTGACTAAATTGATACGCCTGCTATCATGACTTTAGTAAAGGTACATTGTGTGCGAGAATAAGATTGTGTCACATATGTGTAACTTATTAGTTGTTACGGTCTAGAATCAAGGACTGGCTTTTTGGTTGGTTGGAATTTGGCTGAGGCACATACCTAAAATTAACAGAAAGAAAAAACTGTTGAAATTAGCAATCCTGCGTGAGATGAACCCAAATTTTAACCACTAATAAGTACAATATAGCTCCTTCTGTGCTATTAAGGACTTGATCAATATACCAGGTATTTTAGACTCAATTATCTGTTAAGAATTCTACTCGTGGTGTTTTCCTGCAGGCTTACTTAAAATTTGAGCAATCATTGGGGGATCCAGCAAGGATACAAATCTTATATGAGCGTGCCGTAACTGAATTTCCTATATCTAGTGAACTCTGGCTCGATTATACTCACTACATGGATAAAACCTTGAAGGTTTGTTCTCTGGACTTAATCCCTTTTAACTAATTTGTCATTTCTTGATTGTGATGAAAACTGACTCAGCTTTAAGTTACGTGCCTTTATTTGCAGACCTCCAGTCTTGTTCGGGACATTTACAAAAGGGCGACAAGGAACTGTCCCTGGGTTGGAGACCTGTGGGTGCGATACTTGCTGTCTCTTGAACGCAGTCGTGCTTCTGAGGAAGAGCTATCTGCTGTATGTCTCCATTCTTGACTTTGCTGGATATTCAATCACTGAATTTTATTCTGATTTTAAGTGTCATCTTTTACCAGAATTTCAAGCTGGAAGGGTACGTTCCTTTATGCTTTGGACTTATCTGCTGGAGATCCAGCATTGACTGTCTGTCTTTTATTAAAATGCATGTATTAAGTACTTTCTGACAAACTCTCAGGGGTTGGCCTGGTGGCAATTGACTTGAGCCTTGGGGTTTGCTCCCTTTCAAGGTCTCAAGTTCGAAACCCACTGGGTGCAAACAATTTCTGAGGGCCATCGGACTGGGTAAAACCTGAATTAACCGTGGTGCACTTGCGGGCGAGGGCCTGTGCACCCCCAGGATTAGTCGGGGCTCGAAGAGACTCGGACACCCGGTGCAAAATAAAAAAAAAAGTACTTTCTGACAAAATCCCTCATTGTCAAAAGAATTGGATATTTGACACCTGATTGTTTGCTATTTATTCCCCAACTTGCTTGGAGTTGAGGTGTAATAGTAGTTGTGTTTCGTTTCCTATATTTTCTTATAACTGTGTTATTGCTGTTTTGATTTCTGTCGAATTGTTCTTTTCCTTTTTCTTTTCTTTTTCAGTATTAGACAATGATATCTTTTTTACGTTAAACTTAATGAGAAGAATTTAGCGCTTTAGTTTCCATTCTGCTGTCTGTAATAGCACGTGTATCAGTATTTGTGGCTACTATCAGGATTCTTATTCAATTTTTTGTCATTTTCCAGGTTTTCGAGAAGGCCCTACAGTGCACTTTCTCAAGCTTTGAAGAGGTTAGGACATATCTGCCATTGGTTGTTATTAGTAGTCAAATTTTTCTCCGCCCATTCCTGTGCAGTATGTTTACTATGTTATGGTGCAAACTACATAGGTCTTCTGGTGCATCCTTTGGACTGTTCCTTACTTCTATTACCTGTTAATGAGGTGATGCAATATTAGATTTGACTACTGCTGACAATTTGCTGTTAATTTTGAATTGCAACTTGGTATTTGATAGAACTTCAAAATGAACAAAAGATTCACTGTATGCCAACATATGCAAATTTCAGTACTGAAATTTGCTCTATGTTCTCTTCATCGGGCACATATCAGGGTGGAGTGATTTAGTATTTCTTTGCTGACGCCAAATTTTAGCTTTTTGACAATGCAATTGCTGCAAAGAAGTCTGATGCTCATGGAAGTTTGTCAGTGACTTGTTCGTCCAAAATAAACGTCGTAGAGAACTTGTAGAAGTTAACTCATCCTGTTATCTCTTAATCAATGAAACTTTTATTTGTTAGGAAGTGCATTGATGTGAATGCTTGCTGGTTGCTGTATCTCATGGTCTCCTTTTGAGAATGCCCACTTCTGAAAACAAGGAAAATTCATAGATATTTCTGCAAATTAAGTTGCTATATCTTAGGATCGATTTTATAGAGTTGGTTCTAACCTTTAGCTGCATTGTGTTTTAGGGACTAAATGCACAGTTCATTGGATGATAAACCTATTTATGTTTGTTGCAGTATCTTGATGTATTTCTCACAAGAGTTGATGGCTTAAGGCGGAGGTTGTCTTCGTTGGAATCTGGGGCTGAAAGCAGCGACTTGGATTATATAATTATACGGGAAACTTTTCAGGTACACTTTCTAATTACTGAAGAATTTTGACCCCCTCTTGGTGTTTACCCTTGCCCTGGAATTCAATCTTAGCTTTTGTTTGCTTTGCTGTTGATTCTTGCCTTCGAAGGACTTCACACAACATCTATATCTGATTTTTTAATAAGGTATATAAGTTTATTAATGACAGTAAAATATCCTGTATACAAGCAGTAAACCAAAAGGGTAAATTGGTTAATGAAAGTATGAACGGTTAAACAGGCTCTTTGTACAGCAAGAACCGCCAACTATGCTTGGTTTATGAACCCCAATGGTGGTACTTTTGTATTTTCAACTCCCTATCTGTGTAAGCTTTAAATCGATCCAATGCTTGGTTCGATTTTTTTTAATCATTAAAAAGAAGGGTTGGCTCAACTTGATATTTTTGCAAATGACATGTAGTGATGTCCACTATCACAGTTGACTGCTTAATTAACAATTTTGTGTGTCCAAGAATTAGTCCTGACACGATTCTTAATGTTTCTTGCAATACTTTTGAATTTGTCTGTTAATCCTTCTTCTATTGTCTCCTATTCTTTTCTTTGGACTTCCACAATTTCTGATATTTGGGAGTGTCACATGACTTGCTATACATCCACATTTCAGTGTGACTATTGTGTTTCCGATTTTTCCATCTCAATGGATTCTCAATTTCCTAATTTCAAGCTTCGTCTGCTCATCTCCTTTCCAGTATTATATAACTCAAAGTAGTTAACATGACATTCTTCTGCACTTTCTTATCACTAAAATATTCAACATTTAATTTTGCTCTCACCTGTCCCCTGATGAAATTAAGAGTTTCGCATTAACTCTATCTGAATAGTCATGTTAGGCCAAATGCAGTTTGATTTGTAATTGAACCTTTTTGTACCATTCACCATCTTATTGTGCAATTATCCTTGATATTCATTCAAGTGTTTCTAATCTGTTGTAAGAAATAATTCCTTTTCTATATAATCCAACAATGAAACTTCTTTTTTGGGTAAAGAAACCCACAATGTAACTAAAGGTACTCTCTTTCCTTTTCTTCCAGCGTGCATCAGATTATTTGTCTCCACATCTGAAGAATACAGAAAGTTTATTGCGGATGTATAGATATTGGGCCCGCTTAGAATCAACTATGGGGAAAGATCTAGCTGCAGCTCGTGGTGTCTGGGAGAGCCTGCTTAAAATCAGGTTTTCATGAGATCTTCCCTTGTTCCATTTAGAGACATCAACATGCTTAAATTTAATGTTTTGATCCAAGTTTCTTCCTTGTATTTTCTTTGTTGTAATGTGGCTTGTTTTGCAGCGGATCTACGCTAGAGGCATGGCAAGGATACATAGCTATGGAAGTTGAGATGGGTAATATTAATGAAGCTCGATCCCACTTTAAGAAATGCTACAGCAAACGATTCCCTGGGACTGGCTCGGAGGTATTTTCTTGTAACAAAATCGCTTAGATCATGCTGTCAAATTCTACCTCCTATTAGGACTATCACCTCTAGCTTGTTGGTTGTGAAACTGTTGAACCATCTCTTAACAGTACCTATAACATGTTCACTTAATTTTCCTCAAACTACCTCACACATCATCTCTTGGTTCCATTGAATTTGATCCTTCTGTACTGTAGCAAAGAGTTCCTTTAGGGCTAGGGAAAATTTTCAGTTATGATCTTATTAATTTTATATTTTTGGAACAGTCAATTTGGAAACAAATTTGGGGCCATGAAAAGTAACTTTTATCTGCAATACTTTGTGTATTTGAGGTACGCAAGTTTTTTTGTGCTTTGAAGCATGATTTTTGTCACATCAGCCCAATCCAATAAAGTCTCTTAAGAGAAGAAATGTGCACCTTATACCCGAGAAACACCTCTTAACTAATTAGGTACCATCGATTGTGCTATTAGTGTGGAAACATACTTAACAAATGAAAATATGCCAGAAATCTTTTTGGTTTCAAGCAGTTTTTTAATAATTTGGTAAAAATGGGAGCAAAATCAAGAAGATTCTCGCTGGATACTTTATTTGGCTCCATTTCGTGCTATCCTCTTTGTGTATCTGTTACTATATTTTATCTTTTAGGGGATCGTCCTTTGCAGCCTAAGTTGCTATTCATTTTGAATTAGATGATACCTTCTTCTAAAAAACAGAATCATTCAGGACATATGCAATTCATGGATTCGCTTCGAGAGAGAGTATGGTGCACTTGAAGACTTTGACCTTGCAGTTAAAAAGGTAATGCAGCTTAATGTCATTGCTTCTAGAGTTAGCTCATAAGTGTGTTAATTCGTACTTCAGTTGAAAATAAGATGTGATGATACAGGGAGCAGTCCTTTATGTGCTATACAGAAATATTTCAAATCTCTCTGGTGCATTCTAATTGTTCAAGATTTGTAATTATGCTAACTCTGTTCCATGAGCAATATAAAGAAAATTTGAAATTTTGTTATCTGCCTAATGTCGCCTAAAGCCTCATAGCTTGGGCCAGTGACGGAATTATGATATTTACTTTTTGGTGCATCAGTCACATTTTAGTAAGAAAAACATTTCTGATGGAGCTACTTTTTTGTGTGTTTTTTTGGGTGCATCTGTTATTCCTTTTCTGATGTGAGAATTATCTGTTCCCGAGTATCTTATTGGTGGCTTTTGAGTAAGAATTTTATTTCTGATGGCTCTGCTTCTCCTTTCTCCAATTGTCTCAGGTCACTCCTCGCCTTGAAGAACTGCAGTTATTCAAGTTACAAGAGGCTAAGAACATTGGTGTGCCAGCAGATGATAGAGACAATTCCTCGAGGAAAAATGTGCGTGAAAAGAGGAAGCCAGTATCAAATTTGATTGAAGAACAACCTCCTGCTAAACGTCACAAAGATAAAGCTAAGAATGTTAAGATCACTTCTGAAGATGGTAAAGGCCAAGTTAAAGACTCAGTCAAGGTAAATAATACAAATCCAGATGTGGATGCCAGCAAACCAGCGAGTGGAAGCAAAAAAGAAAACAAAGATGTTTCTTCCGGAAAACCAAAGCAGTATAATGACCAGTGTACTGCATTTGTATCTAATCTTAACCTCAAGGTAAGCTGTATGTTGGTGTTTCTTGAAGTTTAAAATACTCCTGAATGAAATTACTTGCCTTAGCGGCCTTCAGTTAATTGGTTGTTTGTTACTGTGACAGGCAACGTATGACGACCTACGCAGATTCTTCAGTGATGTTGGAGGAGTGGTTGCTATACGAATATTAAATGACAAGTTCACTGGAAAGTCGAGGGTATCTCTCTTTCTCTAGACACACACACATCAACAGATTTATCCTTACCTGCTTATTTGGCCAAGCTGCAAAAATCAGCTTATTTTGAGAAGTGCTTTTTTTCTCAAAAGCACTTTTGGTGAGTAGTAGTTTGTGTTTGGCTAATTAATTTGAAAAGCACTTCTGAGCAGCAATTAGTGTTTGACCAGGCTTTAAAAAACTGCTTCTAAGTGTATTTTTCTCAAAAGTGTTTCTCAAAAAAGTGCTTTTGGAGAGAAGCTACTTTTTTCTGCTTCTCCAAAACTGCTTGTGCTTCTCCTCAAAAGTACTTTTTTTTCCTTCCAAAAGTTTGGCCAAACACCTCAATTTTTGGCCAAAAGTGCTTTTGGTAAAAAAAAAAAAAAAAAACACTTTTGGCCAAAAAGAAGCTTGGCCAAACAGGCGATTAGTCTCAACACTGCCGTATTAAAAGTACCTTCTCTTTTGCTAACATCACTAGAAACACTTACCCTCTAGTTTTTATTATGTGACCGAGACAAGTTTTGATGATCATTGAAAGTTCCCCTTGTATTTTTATTTTTATTTTTCTTTTCCGCTACTCCATGGTTCCTATTTTATGAGATACTTTACAATCTGGAAAGTCAAACAGTTTTTTTTTTGCCAACAATTTTACCCTTATATTAAATTTCTAAACATTGTGCATTCTGGAACTTCTATAAACGCTCTTAATATGTGAATATTTTTTGCAAAAACTCAAGGAGTCATTCTATAAAATAACAATGTGAAAATTAGATGTCTGACTTGCTTCGGCCACTGCCATTTAATTTTGTTTGGGGGGGGGGAGATACAATTTTTTTTACGGATAACAATAAAGAAAGGAAGGAGAAGAGCAGAATTGTCATTTGAGACCCATATTTAGTCACCTGTATTGGGTTGGAATGCACAAACATCTAGCTAAGTGAACAGCTTGTATGGACACAGAGCTTGAACCTCCAGCAATTTCGAAGTTTCATGATCCACTGAGAATGCAATCATCAGAATCAATAAAATGAATCTGACTAGATCGTTGACCTAGATTGGTCAATGGGTTATTAGAATTAATTAGTTTTTTGAAGTTCTTGAAAATCATGGGACTTGTGGATAGAATTGAACATTTCTGACTTATATTAGATGTGGTGTCATAATTGTTCTTTCTTGGACATGTTAAGGGATTGGCTTATGTGGATTTCTCGGATGACAAACACCTGGCTGCAGCCGTGGCAAAAAACAAGCAGACATTGCTTGGGAAGAGATTGAGCATTGCTAAGTCAGATCCCAAAGGCAGAAAAAAAGGAAGCGATTCTCACGGTGTGTCTTCAAGACAAGGTATCACACCACTATCTCTTGCTTCAGTTGTTTTCACTGGTTTTGCGCATTCTTATTAGTTCCGTTCTCTACCTTAATGTCATTGCTTCATAGATACCTCTTCATTTCGTGCCAATGCTTGGATAAGACAACTGATGTGTAACATAGTGAAATGCTTATTGATGCAAAGATTATTCCTTTTTGGCGCATACTTGCCAGTGTAATTTCAATTTTCAAGGACACAGGTTCCCCCCCCCCCCCTCTTTTTCTGGTTTCCTGTGTTGGTGCTTGAATACAATTTCAAGTATGGACTTTTAATCTTTCTCCCGTTTTGGGGAGTTCTTGTTGCCTTGTTCTCCAATTTTTGGGTTTCCTTGGTCTTTTCTGCTGTGCGCTTTCGATATCTAGTTCTGATATCTTCTACCATCACTTCTATGTTTTGGCTTGTGCAATGGCTCAATATTTTGCAGCTTTTATTGGTATTTAGCACCCAATGTAGCTTACTGCAGAATGAACTACATTTTAACAATGTTCCATGCTCTGCATGTTTATGTCTTGCTTTCTTTTTAGAATGCTCTTCATGTGTTAGGAATCTTGGTGAATCATTTCTATTAATTGCATATTTTTGTCTATTATCTCACTGCGACCACATGCTGATGGGGGTTAAAATGGCAGGTGAAGGTGCTGAGCAAACTACTGAGAGTTCAAAACCAGGTGCCAAGGATTCTGCTGAAGGTTCCAAGGAGGGCAAGGGGCATCAGGGGCAACCTTCTAGTCATCAGTGGGCATCTAACATCCAGCTCAAAGGTAAGAATACGTTTGCGGTGCCCAGAACTGTCAGGCCGCTTGGTTGGGTTGACAAAGATAAACCCAAATCCGAAGAAACTGATGCTACGGAAGATGAAATTCCTAAATCCAATGATGAATTTCGGAAAATGTTCATCAAATCTTGACATAACTAGAAAGGTGAAAAAACACCTATATATAGTTGTGCATGTCGTTATTAGGATGTTAACTTTAGTAAGCTCTCTATAGAGTTGTGTATCACCGGTTTTTTTTAGCCTTTTATGAGTATATTATGAGGTTGAAAGTTTGTGATCTGCCAGCCAGTTCTTAATTCAACATTTTTGAAGGTTCACAATTGAGTTTATGACCGGTGGATGATAGGTCACAGTTTGGTGGAAATCCTTTGACGGTTGGATCCTGAAGCACAGTAAATTGATGATTGTTTTGTAATAGTAAAATCCTGGTTTTGTAATTGCTCATAAAATTGTCTTAAGACATAATTCTGAAAGTTTCCATAAGGAGCCGCTAAGAGCAGTTCATCAACACTCAGTGTTTGCACTAAATTAACAAACATATTTCACCAAAAAACTTAATTAACAAAATATGTTAAAATGTATACTTTTATGTGAATATATGACTTAATCATGATTAACTGATGTTGTAAAGTGCAAACACTGAATTCCTCCAAGCTTATTGCCATTTTCAAACTGGCATTGTTTCTATGTTGCTAAGTACGTGTGGGGAAAATAGAGCATAGATTTTCAAAAAAGTTTCATATCAAATTTAAGAAATCATGTCATTTGCGATTCCCCGCTCTTTACGTTTCAAAAACCTTTCACTTTTAGACTGTTGGGTGACAGTAGAAGAAATTATTGAGTGGGGCAGAGAGGTTTTGATCATCAAAACAGAAAACTATGTGAAACAATGACAATTCTACGGAAGTTGCAGTTGCAGGGATACCATGTCTAATCTGAAACTGTAGTGGTTTTCTTACACGACAAAAACAAATCTGACATTTGGAGTAACCCACATAATCGTATGAAAACAGAACCTTAGAATGACTTCTCTGACCAAAGTTAATGTTTGAAGGACCACGATGGTGTTACCCTTAAAATTTCAAAATTAGGTACGAAGTTTTAAGATTTTAAATGGTGCGATCTTATATGAATACATATTTCCAAAACACATTATATAAAACGTTTGATTGGAACCCGAGGCTGATCTATGTTGTAAAGAGAGGGGTCAGCGGCACCAGCAAAATTCGACGAAAGTTTCATTTCTACATGTATATGTCTATAAAAAAAAATAGTGATATATTAATAGTAACATCCTAATGGAGCAGATTCTGATTAAATACAAAAAATGCACTCGTGGATCCACCTCAGAATTTGCAACCCCACCCCAACAAGCAACAACAGGTCAAAATCGCTATTGGCAAATTCTCTAATGAAATTGTGTTACCATTTGCAACAATGATCACTACATAATACCATTATCTAAGAGTTTGTCAGTCATTTACTTGTGGCTTTATCATAATGTTCTTCATGTATAGATGTTCCCTTGTGCTGATTTTATGTGTACTTGTGTAGTGATATTCTTAGTAAACACAAAAGACAGTCGATTGAACTTTGTACGATGGGATTGAATAGTTTCAAAAGTTTATAATTATTTAAGCTGTGCAAAGTGCAAAGACATAGTATTAAGAAAAGCCATAGTAGAAAAGTTTGTTTTCTGAGGCTGTAGGCAATTCCCATGCGGGATGTTTATAAGCAAAGAACATCTGTATATTGCTGCAGCGTGCATTTCCTTACTTTTAAGAAAAGAAAAGAAAACACTCTACATGTTTAATTATCACTTTCTTTCCTTTCTTGGATCACTCAATTATATCCCCTTCTAAACCAAACCCATTTCTCTTTGCTCTTTAGTTACATAAGGCAGCCGAAGTCACCCAAACCAAATGTTAGAGGGTTTGTAAAAAAAAAAAAAGGAAAGTATATAAGGGGGGTGGGGTTGGGGTGGGGATGTGGTACCAAATCTTAAAAGTTACACTTGAATATGAAATCAAGAGCCCGTTTGGCCATTAAAAAATTTCACCCTTTTTTTTTCCATTTTTTTCGAAATCAGTGTTTGGCCATAATTTTTCAATTTTCACTTGAAAATGAATTTCGAATTTTTTTAAAAATTTGAAAAAACTCGAAAAAATTATTTTTCAAAATTTTCAGTCAGATCACTCATAAAAATTCAAAAACAACCCAAAATTATATTCATATCTAAACACAAATCTAATTTTCAAATACTATTTTCACTTGAAAAATTCACTTTTTCGGAATTTTACAATTCTTATGTCCAAACGCTCACTAAGTGCATGTGTAAACAGAATGTAAGGGCCTGTTTGGTCATTAAAAAAATTACTTTTTTTTCGAAATCAGTGTTTGGCCATGAAAGTTTTAAATTTTATTTGAAGTTAAATTTCAAAATTTTGTAAAAATTTGAAAAACATCAAAAAGCTATTTTTCAAAATTTTCACTTCAAACCACTCACAAAAATTTAAAAAGCAGCGCCAAATTATATTCATGTCCAAACACAACTTTAATTTTCAAATATCATTTTTATTTGTAAAAAAAGTTACTGTTTCCCGAAGTTTCACAGTTCTTATGTCCACGCCCACTAAGTAGCTCAATTAATTGGTTACCGAAATTTTGCTTTATTGGTGAGGGTTTGATTCTCTACCTTATAATTTTCTTCCCTATTTTCCCTTCCCCTACCAGGTAGTGTGATTAAACAAAAATAAAGAAAAATTTCATGTGTAAGAGAGGTTATATGGATGCGCATACACGCGCTCTCTTTCTCTATCTCTCACACACATATATATATATATTCTTGAAAAAAAAATTATTTTGTACTTTGTACCGTATAAAATGATACATAAATTCTTACATAATATAATACCAGAACTATTTAACACCACCAACCAAACGCTACATTAACTATATGCCTTTTATTTTTCTTGTGCGTCAAAATAAACATTGTATTATTGTATGCATGATTTTATGCTAGGATTAACTATCTTAAACCATCAACCAACGGTTGATGTAGCCGTGGTGCTACCGGTTCAACCTAATATTTTTAATACGGAACATAGATATGTATGTGAGAAACAATAATAATTTCATAAATATTAAATTTTGAACATATAATTTTAAATTAGAGCTGAGTACTGACGTTGTTAAAGATTGAACCCATTAGTTTAAAATATAGTATCGTCTTTCCCATCAGCTGACCCCAAAATTGTGCATGTCTAAGAGCCCGTTGGCTTAGGTGATGTAGAGTAGCTGATAACCATTAGGTGCTGAAAAACATTTTTAAGTGTTGAAGCTGATTTAAAAAATAAACAGTTACGTGTTTGGATAAAAGTGCTGAAATTAATAATAAGCAGTTAAAGAATTGGGTTACGAAGAGTTTTGTTTTAAAAAGAAGTATTTTAGGGATAGAATAGTAAATATTTTGGTGAAACCTAAAGTGCTTATAAGCTGAAATTTGATAAGTTAGGGGACACCAACTTATGGCTTTTGACTTATATTTGGCTTATAAGCACTTTTAATTTTACCAAACACGTAGATAAGCCAGAAAGTACTTATAAGCCAGTTTGACCAGCTTATAAGATTAGCCAAACACCCTCCAAGGCTAAAGACAAGAGTGTAACTCGGACTCAGTCAGGAGCGAAGCTACACTCTGGCAAGGATTGTCAATTGATCACCCTTCGTCGAAAAATTGCACTGCGTATATAGGTAAAATATTAGGTTTTAGACGTATATAACATATACTAAACACCCTTTGTCGAAGATTTTTTTATACTTCTTTCAAATTTGAACACCCTTAGAAAAATTTCTGGCTTCGCCACTAGACACAGTAGCACTGTTCTAACTAGTACTCATTAAACCCTATATTCTCCTTGTGCTATATAGGTTATAGGATTTAAACTCGCAAGTTATTCAATCTCACTTGACCTTTTGGTAGGATTAAATATTTACAAAACTAATTAAGATCAAACTAAGGTCGGAAATCTACTAGGAGGGTGTAGACATCGAAATCTTAACGGATCAAGCTAAATCCTAAATTCAAGATACTACAAAATTCTTGAAATTCTAGGAGTCTATCAGAGTTTCTTGGAGGTTATTCTACCCTAAACCCTAACACACACATATATAAAGGAATACATATTCCTTTGAAGAGGCATCTCAGCAATTCCATAAACTTTTGGAATATGCACAAAGAGATCAAATATAAGATCTTTGAAATTCCATGAAATTCTTGGAATATTCACTAAGAGATCAAAGACATGTCAAATATGTCGTGAGGGAATAATCAATGGATAAACAAAGTTGTAATCTGCAATGTTTATCAACAAAATTCTTTTTTTCTTTATAGTTGTTTGTGATTGCAGTTTTATTTTTCTCTGTATAAATTTGTTGCAAACAAATTAGCACGCCTGGTGGGACCAGTTCTGCCCTTATCTCTTCCTCCTATATATCGAAAACTCAAAGTTTCAAAAGCAGCGATTTTATGGTCGAGTACTTCAAGTCTTGTCTTCAAATTTCGGCAAGCATACACCATGGCAAACCTTAAAGTAGGAGGCATTTATAGACATCGAAATTTTAACAGATCAAGCTAAATCCTAAATTCAAGATACTACAAAACTCTTGAAATCTTAGGAGTCTATCAGGGTTTCTTGGAGGTTATTCTACTCTAAACCCTAATGCACACCTATATAAAAGAATACATATTCCATTGAAGAGACATCTCAACAATTCCATAAACTCTCGAAATATGCACAAAAATATCAATTATGAGATCTCTGAAATTCTATAAAACTCTTGGAATATTCATTAAGAGATCAAAGACATGTCAAATATGTCTTGAGGGAAGAATCAAGGGATAAATAGAGTTGTAACCTACAATATTTATCAATAAAATTCTTTTTTCTTTATAGTTGTTTGTTATTGCAGTTTTATTTTTCTCTGCATAAATTTGTTGCAAACAACTATAGGATTCATGCCTATCAATAAGGTATATATGTTATTCAAAGACGATCTCAACAATTCTATAAACTCCCGAAATATGCACAAAGAGATCAAATATACGATAGCCGAAATTTCATAAAACTCTTGGAATATTCATTAAGAGATCAAAGACATGTCAAATATGTCTTGTTCAAAGTTCTACCAACATTCAAGATCCAAATGGATGCTGCTACATGCTTCTTGATCATCAAATACATCAAGGAGATGCATATGATCCTACTTTTGAGAAATACAGTGTTATGGCCCTCGAATTACGGATAACAAATCGGAGGGAAGAATCAAGGGATAAATAGAGTTGTAACCCACAACGTTTATCAATAACATCCTTTTTTCTTTGTAGTTGTTTGTGATTACAGTTTTATTTTTCTGCATTTATTGCAAACAAATTGGCACGCCCGATAGGACTAGTTCAGCCCTGCAAACAAATTGGCACGCCCGGTAGGACTAGTTCAGCCCTTCATCTCCTGCTCCTGCAAATTGAGAACTCCAAGTTTCAAAATTATCTATTGCGGTAGTCAGGTATTTCAAGTCTCGTTTTCAAGTTTTGGTAAGCCTACACCCCGACAAACCTTGAAGTAGGGGGTATTTGTAGACATTGAAATTTTAATGGATCAGCCTAAATCCTAAATTCAAGATACTATAAGATGACTCTTAAAATTCTAGGAGAGTCTATTATGGTTGCTTAGAGGCTACTCTACCAAAACCCTCACTTGAGGATACTTTACCTCAACCCAAAGTCAATCCTATAAAAAAAATTACATATTTCCTTAAAGAATATCTCTAAAATGGAGATCATCTCAACAATTCCATAAACTCCCAGAATATGCACAAAGAGATCAAATATACGATCTCCGAAATTCCATAAAACTCTTGGAATATTCATTAAGAGATCAAAGACATGTCAAATATGTCTTGTTCAAAGTTATAGCAATATTCAAGATCCAAATGGAGTGTTGCTACATGCTTCTTGTTAATCAAATACACCAAGAAGATGTATATCATCCTACGATCGAGAAATACACCGCTAAGGCCCTTGAATTACATATAACAAATTAGAGGGAAGAATCATGGGACAGACAGAGTTATAATCCACAATGTTTATTAATAAAATCTTTTTTTCTTTATAGTTGTTTGTGATAGCAATTTTATTTTTCTGTACTAAATTTGTTGCAAACAATTTGGCACGCCCGGTGGGACCAGTTCTGCCCTTCATCTCTTGCTCCTACAAATCGAGAACTCCAAGTTTCAAAATTATACATTGCGATAGTCGGGTATTTCAAGTCTCATCTTCAGGTTTCGGTAAGCCTCCACCCCGATAAACCTTGAAGTAAGAGGCATTTGTGGATATTGAATTTTAACGGATCAATCTAAATCCTAAATTCAAGATACTACAAGACGACTCTTGAAATTCTAGGAGTTTATTAGGGTTACTTGGAGGCTATTCTACCAAAACCCTGACTTGGAGGCTACTTTACCTCAACCCTAGGTCACTCATATAAAAAGGTTACATATTTCCTTAAAGAATATCTCGAAAATGGAGATCGTCTCAACAATTCCATAAACTCCCGAAGTATGCACAAAGAGATCAAATATTCGATCTTCAAAATTCCATAAAACTCTTGGAATATTCATTAAGAGATCAAAGACATGTCAAATATGTCTTGCTCAAAGTTCTAGCAACATTCAAGATCCAAATAGAGTACTGCTATATGCTCCTTGATAATCAAATACATCAAGAAGGTACATATCATCCTAGTTCAAGAAATATGCCTCTAAGGACCTTGAATTACGGATAACAAATCAGAGGGAAGAATCAAGGGACAAATAGAGTTGTAATCCGCAATGTTTATCAATAAAATTATAACTCGGTCGATCATTTTGAGAGTTATTGCCCCGTTCCCCTATTTTCTGCTTCTTCTGTGTTCTACAACAATATTATGACGTATCAGGTTAGTTGGTTTGGGTCCGAAGTTGTTCTAATGTGAATTGAGACACTTAGTCTCTTAATCGAAAGCTTGAGTTGGAAAAGTTGACCGGATATTGACTTATGTGTAAACGACTTCGGATTTGAATTTTTATGGTTCCGTTATATCCGTTTGGTGATTTCGGACTTAGGATTGCATCCAGATCGTGTTTTGGAGGTCCGTAGTAGAATTAGGCTTGAATTACCGAAAGTTGGAATTTTGGAAAGTTGGATTGAGAGTGGACTTTTTGATATCAGGGTTGGATTGGATTTCCAGAAGTTAGACTAGGTTCCTGGTGTCATTTATTACTTGTGTACAAAATTTGAGGTTAATCGGACGTGATTTGATAGGTTTTGACGTCGTTTGTGGAGTTTGGAAATTTCAAAGTTCGTTAGGCTTGAATCCGTGTGTAATTCGTATTTTTGTCATTTGAGGTGATTTGAAGATTTGACTAAGTTTGTATCGGGTTATAAGACTTGTTGATATATTTGGTTGAGGTCCCGAGGGCCTCGGATTGATTTCGGGTGATTAACGAAAACAAGTTTGGAGTTTGAAGTTTGTTATTGCTGGTCTAATCGCACCTGCGAGGATATTCCGAAGGTGCGATGATCGCAGGTGTGGTGGGGAGGCGTAGATGCGGAGTTTCATGTTGGCTTTGGAAGTCGCAGATGCGAGAAATGGTGCGCATCTCCGGGCCCACATAATCGAGAAAGGGCCGCAGATGCGAAGGAGGAAGATTTGGGCAATTTCGTTGAAGCAGACGAAGGGCCGCAAAAGCGAATCCGCATGTGCGAGACCTATAGCGAAGATGCAAGCCTAGTGTTTTAAGTGGCTTCCACAGAAGCAGGTATTTTACCGCAGAAGCAGTTCCGCAGGTGTGGATAATAGGCCGAAGGTGCGAAAGGCCAGGGCAGAACATTAAAAATAAGAGCTCGCGATTTTAGTCTTATTTTAACATTTTGGACTCGGGCTTAGCTGATTTTGGAGAGGAATTTTGAGGTAAGCTTCTTGTACTCGTTTTTGATCATAAAGCTTGTTTCCCCATTGATTTTCCCACCTAGATTGTGTGGTGTTAAGGTGAAATTTGGTGATTTGAGTCTAGGAATTTGGAGAAGGAATTTTGAGGATTTGGGTGACCATTTGATGTCGGATTTTGATATATTTAGTATGATTAGACTCGTGAGTGAATGAGATTTCGGGTTTTATGACTTTTGTTGGATTTCAAGACAGGGGCCGGGTTTGAGATAATTTCGGACTTTGGCTATAATTTAATAGTTTTCTTGTGGAATTAATTCTTTTAGCCTTTATTGATTATATTATACTACTTGTGGCTAGATTCGGGACGTTTGGAGATCGATTTGAGAGGCAAAGACATTGTGGAGTAGGATTTTGCTTGGTTTGAGGTAAGTAACAGTTTTAAACTTGGTTATGAGGGTTTGAAACCCTGAATTATGAGTTATGTGATTGATATAGAGGTGACGCACATGCCAAGAGACGGGCGTGCGGGCGTGCACCGTGAGGATTGCGACCTGGTTGATTCCATAGCACCGTATAGTGACTCTATTATGCTGATATCCGTGTTTTCACCATGTGATAAAGTAATTGAGCTATCAATCATGCTAGATATCATGTTTAGGCTTTATGTCGGTACTGTTGAGACCCCTAGTGGTCATTTCTTGCTGTCATCTCACTGATTTCATTGATATTATTTACTTAGTCATATTAATGCTTTTTATACCATATCTCAGTCTTAGTTTTATTTATTTATACATAATATCATTGTTCCGGGTTAGCTTTCATGACATTATGAGTATGTGGGTGAGACTGGAGATTGACGATTGAGTGAGGCCGAGAGCCTAGCAATGAGTGACAATTATGGGATCAGGCTGCACGCCTCAGCGGTTATATTGATTAGTGATATCGCTTTGGCTATAGGAGCCCCTCCGAAGTCTGTAACGCACCGCCAGTGAGCGTAGTTGATATTATTAAGGGATGGATCTTCCATGGACATGGATCTTGTCCGAAGTACTTGATACCTGGAGATGGATCTTCTCTACAGGGCTTGATTGCCCTTTTTTCTTCGTTACTGGGTGACTTATAGTCAGTGATGTATATGTTCCGGGATGAATCTTCCCTGGGCCGGATGGGCCATATACAATACCAAGTGGTTGAGTATTTGAGAGTGGGAGCACATGGTGCATTTCGTACAGTATGTGCATTGGCATGTAGAGATAGTTGATCTACATACCTTACACTATTCAGATCTGTATTTACTTTACTGCTTTGAGCTGTCTATTTAACTTGAAAGCATGTCTACGTTTCTGCACATGTATTTCTAATTTATCTGTTCCGGTTGAGTTCGTCACTACCTTTCAGTCCAAAGTTTGGACTCGTTACATAGTGAGTTGGTGTACTCACGTTACTCGTTGCACCTCATGTGCAGATCCAGGCGATACTAGTCGCAACGACAATTGCTGATTGAGGTTCCACAGTTGGGAGACTATCGAGGTATCTGCACGGTGTTCGCAAGTCTTGACTCTCCTCCTTTATCATTTGTCATATTTTCAGTTTATTTCTCTAGATACTATAGTGGACTGTATTCTGATTTAGACGCTCATGTACTCAGTGACACCCTAGTTTTGGGCTGGATTGTATCGTATTTTGGAATTTATTATGTTTCAAAAAGGTTTCTTTAAATTCTAAATGCTTTAGTTTTATTTTCAAACTTATTGTTGATGTGATGGGTTGTTAAGTTGAGGCTGACCTAGTTCCACGATAGGCGCCATCACGACAGTCGATTTTGGGTCGTGACAAAAATTATTTTTCTTTATAGTTGTTTGTGATTGCAATTTTATTTTTCTCTGCATAAATTTGTTGCAAACAGAAGGTCGGCCGGAAATTGGCTCGTCGGAAACTTTTCCAATGGACCTCCCTGGATGTTTTTGGTCGGAAAATTTGCTTTGTTTTAATTAGTAGGGCATGTTATGTGATAAGTAAGAGTGGCAAACAGGCAGGTCGGGACGGATGTGGTTCGGGTAAAAAATAGGTAATGAAAAACGGATAAATTATCTGACCTCGACCCATATTTAATGCGGATAAAAAATGGGTTAACCGGTTACCCATATTATCCATGACTTCTTGTATATGATCACTTTTGGGAGAATTTTTAGTCTCTCTAACTTGAGGAACCCCTAATTTGAGGCTTTACAAATGTAAAAGTTAGACTCATTGGTTATCCATTGGTTACTCATTGGTTATCTATTTTCTAAATGGATAATATAGTTCTTATCCAAATTTGACTCGTTTTTAAAAAATTCATTATCCAACCCATTTTTAATGGATAATATGGGTGGTTAACTATTTTCTTTAACCATTTTGTCACTTCTAGTGACAAGGATGAATCTTCTTTAAGAAGTTTGAGTTGATATAAAGAACTTTTACACTACGAGTGCAATTTAACTGGTATATAAGGTTCTTATAACTTTATATCTAAATTACTATCATATTAGGCTTGACGAAGAGTTAAAGCATCTATTCTACTTGATGCTTTTACAAACATATACATTGTCAGTAAATAAGAATTTAAATTGTTAAAGGGTGGACCAATCATCTGAAAGTGCTTGAGAATTAGAATCTCCAAAGTCTTTTTGTTTTCTCAATAACTGCAGATTATAAAAGCTGGTTCAGAATATTTACTTTTTAATCCAGCTTCTTCTTCTTCTTTTTTTTCTTTTTTCTTTCAACATGGACCATTGAGCATGTACTATTTAGAATAAAGGAGCTTATAGCATGTAAAAAAGGATTTGAAGAAGAAAAGCAAAGAGCATGCAAATATTCTCTAATGAAAATTTGTCGTGTTTTAACCACGTCATTGAGGTTTGTCTGAGCAATCTCGTATTGGAATGTGTGCACATTGTTCTGTCAAGGAGTAAAGTTTCTTATTCTTAAAGTGATGTATGATATTCTACTTAAGAATGTAACGTGACATATATATAGTGCTAGTTGCTATGTATTAGGCTCAAATTCATGTGGGCAATTAACTAGATTTCTTTGTATATATCGTTGTTCTTCATTACTCCAAGTGTGTGTTATCCGGGCACAATGGAACGTCGCAATGGTAAAAGTTGTTATTTCTACGATAAGAAGGTCATAAACTTGAGTTATAAAACAAGTTTTGAAGAACCACAAATAAAAGCTATCTTCTGTATAATCAAACGTGCTCCGACCCTTTCTTAGAGCCATGCATAGCAAAAGTTAAATGCATCAAACCGCCATAAATAAATTTTTTATTTAGTTGAATTAATACAAATCAAACAAATGTAACGGAATCAGCTTCGTAAAGAGAAATAATTATATCGATCGATCTATTCATTAGTTCTATGCAGAGCATTATATTCAAAACTTTTTTGAGGCTTCAATATTATGTCATTTAGCTGATTTGAAATAGTATTAGTTTCCCATTACCATGCGTGTGTGTTTTATCTTTGCTATATTGCTAATGAATTTTGATGTTTCTATTTTGAATCTTTGATTGAACATTAAATGAATATCTTATAGTACTCTTTAGGAAGAACTATTTCGCTATCTCTCTGCCCCTTAGATTCAGACTCAGTACCGAATCATCACATAATCTCTACATCTTATAGATTTTGGATGCACTTATATATATATATCGAAAATTCACTATAAGGCACCAAAACTGATTTAATGCTATTTAATTAATATTCTTCAAATTCTCAAACATCATTATCTAGAGGAATTTAACTCCACGTTGTCGCTTTTTCCTCATTATCTCCAACTATTTTTTTTCTTGTCAAATTATCAAACATCAAATTGGAAGGGCAGTGAAATCGGAATTTTAAGTAAAAGGGATTTCAAAATATATAGAATTGAACACAAAAGAAGCCAAGTAGGTTCAACATTTACTATATAGTATATACATAAAAAATAATCCCGACATTATATATATATATATATATATATATATATAATGTAATTTTCAAGGGAAGTAAGTTCGTATCGCCCATGCAAGGGGGTGTTGGGGTAAAGTAGAATTATTGTAAGATATATATACAATGTAATTTAACTCCACGTTGTCGTTTTTCCCTCATTATTTTGAAATATATGTTTTCCTGCCAAATTCTCAAACATCAAATTACAAGGGGCAGCAGAACTAGAATTTTCACTAAGAGAATTAGAAATATAAAGAACTAAATACAAAAGAAATCAACTAAACTTAACATTTACTATATACATATAAATAGTCCTAATATTATACTATATAAAATGTAATTTTCAAGTGAAAGAAATTCGTGTGAACCCTTTACGTCCCTAGCTCCACCCATGCAAGGGGTGTTGGAGTAAGAGAATTGTTTTAAGATACCAATGGATATGTTGTGTAAAAGAAAAGGTAGTCTTTTTAAAATGTAGTTGCTTTGAATCTCATGCCTTGCCTTGAAAAAGAATATAAATTAATGTCTGGTCTGATGTGTGCATGTGGCTTTTCTGAATCTAAGTCCGATCCAGACAAAAATTTAAAAGCCGAAAGAATGTTCTCAAATTAACGGCTACTCGATCTTTAATTTGCCTTTTGTTTTCAACCTTTTCAAATTTTCAAAAGAAGAAAAAGGGAGACATTGCTTATGCCTTGTCTATATCATTGCACAATCCCCTCTCTCATTTAATAACAGCTTGAAATTGACGTATGATTCCCCCCACATATGCATTTTCCCAACAAAAGCTTTTGTTATCATTGTTTTTCATCATAGTATATATGAAGTTAATTCTATTTAATTGATATGTCAATTAATCTTACGAAATAGTAGGTCACATTTCACCTATTACACAAATAGCCGGCCAAATTTTCTAGCCATTAATATATATAATTCATTCGTTCGCTATTTTTAGTTTATGAAATTAGATGGGCGGCTACTTTTAAAACTAGATGGTTGGGCATGCCTACTTGACTTTCCGATCAGATTTATTGGATTTTCAAAGATATAGGGCTGACTTTGCCTTATTCTTGAAGCTATATTGTCTTCCTTAATCGACCTATACTTCGTCCTACCTCTGTCTTAGCCTTAACCAATCATAAGTACAATAAATTTTAAGTGACAAAATCAGTTTATTGACTTTTGTGAAATAAAATAAAAAACATAAAATTATTTTGGCATTACTTACGTGCATCCCGTATTAAAATCTTGAATTCTTAACGTATATGATAATATATACAAATATAAAGTTGGAGAAAGTCACGTCTTGCATAAGTGCAAAATGTGGCAAAATGATGGTAGTGTGGCAGCTTTCGAAAACCCTATACTATGACTAGAAGCAAAGCAATGGCACATATAACTATTGAATTCTAATTTCTAAGGAATCCCATGGTTGAAAGCTGTAGAGCTTCTATATACTTATAATATATTTGTCAGTCATCATATAGCTTCTATATCTGTGGAAGTATATGAACTTGAGCCCACGTTACAATATATCCATTTTATTAACATATACAGAGAAAAGGTAAAGATGTATAATAATGAGTATGAAGTTAGAGAACAAAGATTGATACTACAATAATGGGGTTCACTGTTTCTGCTGTAGCATTTTCATGTTTATGTACATATATAACCTATATGTTTGAGTATTTCCTATACAAAGGCCAAACTTCAAACAGAGGCAATTCAGAATTTTTGCAATGAACAATGATTCGGGAAATAAGATTTTTCTTTTCTTAAAACAGGAAAAAAAAAAATACATCCCCTTCTTTCTTAACGAGAATTTCCGAAAAATACTAGTTTATTTTTACGACGGGTTCTGTATTTATATATTTGTATATAAGTATTTTCTATATATTCTATAAGAGAAGACTTTTTTTATTAATATTAAATGTTAAATGAGACCAAAAAAGACGAAATGAGCAGACAAATTGTATATATCAATGAGGGAAATATCAATGGATTTTAGTCTCTAGCTCTGCCCCTGACATCAAAGGCCTTCTTTTTCCTATCTTGAAATGTAATAGACTTATGCAATAAGAGAAGAGCAGGAGGAGATGCAATAAATCAATGATTTTATAAATCTTTTCTACGTATACTGAAGCAAAAATGATTATAAGGCTTTTATTTCTTGTTCCGTGGTGGAAGCGTAAAAGAAAGAGGAAAAATTGAAGCAACTTATTATATTTTAACATTAGTATATATCTATATGAAACAAGAAGAAACTAAATAAGGTGGGTACTTCCTTTGTTCTCACACTATTTATTAGTATAATTTCAGAGACTATAGCAAGTTATTATTGTTTTATATTGCATGTTAATTATCATATCATGCTTGCTATAAATTAAGGAATTATACATATTATATTGGATGATTTAACATAATGATATGAGAAATTTATACATTATCAGCACATATAACTTAATTAAATACTATTTCAAGTAGATGATATTGTTAGAGCTATTTTATTTGAAGCTGTAGTTACTAATACAGCCTTTTGTTGGCTAAGATCGACTAATTCTTGAATCAAAATATTTAAGGACGCGCAAGCCCAACCAGGTAATTGAAAAGAGTTCCATTTCTTTTCTCCTTAAATATTTTGAAGGAAAAAAAAAGAGTTAAATAGTAGGCAAAGGTGATATTTCAAGCAAAAAAGTAAAATTTTAACGATTTTCATAAATAAGTTAACACCAAAGTAATATTAAATATTTATTTATTGCTATTTTACTTATAGAGTTCGCATGAGTAGTAAGCAAGAAGCCATAGGGGTTATTATGATAAGAAAATATCAAATATGCTATCTGACAATTGCAATTATCTGCGTGATAACTATGGTCAAACACACTTTTAAAAACAAAAGGAAGCATGAAATAATTCTCCTTTTGAAGTAAAAAAGAAAATGAGAAAAGAGAGAGAATTTGCTGTAAGTGAAATGATTGGCTTGCTAAAGCAGCTTTATATATAGTTAACCTAAAATCTACTAATTACAAATTTGTGGAAAGGTTGTCTGAGATTATTATTAGAACTAAAAGCAGATGATAATTAAGGAATATCTAGGAATTTGGTTTTGATCAACTATTATAAAATCAAAAAGTTGATCTTCTTTTAAAGTGAATTTCGAGGATTAAAGTTTTAGTCTAGCTTACAAAGTATTGCGGGATCAAATGATCATTTTGCTTAAACTAAATCTAGCAAAAAGGCGCAGCTATAATTTAAAGTTTACGAGTTCTGAATTTAACTCGTCTTTGTTATTGAATTTGTAATTAAATATATTTTAATATAAATACAATATCTAAGTAAAAATAATTAGGTGCGATCGAACCTGAACCTAATAGGCTCGCTCGGGCTGAGCGCGCCCTTGGTACTTCAATAGGGTTTTGCCCCCGGTTGTGGCGGATCCAATTTTTTTTAATTATAAGTGCTCTACTATCTTTAATATAAAAATTACTACTTTAATTGGTTCTTAGTTAATATATTTATTTAATTATTAGTTTTTCTATTAAAAAATAGTGTTTTGTCTTCAAATGCAATGAGTGCTTATCCGCCATTGAGAAGAAGTTATGTTTCATCGCAAATATAATCCACCCTTTTTTTACTACCTCACAAACTTAATTTTTTTATGACTCACACAATGGTGAAGCATTAATTTCTGTGAGGACAGACACTGATCGATTTAGCAAAAATTAATTATAAAAGATTTTGTTGTTATTTAGTGTAGCTGGTTTGTGCAAAAATACACGTAATAAATGCTTGCTTTAAAACGTTTAAAAAAAACATTAATAGTGAATTACTCGAGAAACAATAACATTGAAGGATCGTTCAAATTCTTAAATGATAAAAAAGCTAGGCCTTTTGAATGTTGACTGTCACTACCAAAACTGGACATTTGCACAAATGGCCTTTTTGGTGGCCACTATCTTACCTTCTTGTTTTCCTTAAGCTTTCCTAGTTGCTTCCTACAACAACAACAACTACAACAACACAGTATAATCCCATTTAGTGGGGTCTGAAGAGGGTAGTGTGTACGCAGACCTTACTCCTACTTTGGGGTAGAGAAGCTGTTTCCAAATAGACCCCCGACATCATTCCCTCCAAGAACTTCCCACTTTGCTCTTGGGGAGACTCGAACTCACAACCTCTTGGTTGGAAGCGGAGGTTGCTTACCATCAGAGCAACCCCTCGTTGCTTCCTACCTAGTATAGTTTTTCCATATCATTTTTACGTATGTCACCTTTTTAGAATGCAACCTTTTTACTTACTAATCTACAATTAACTACTAGTTTCTCCCATAAGATAGATTTTCATCTAGCTGCATAATCGGGCGCACATTGGGACAGACTGTCTACATCACATTTCTTGAGGTGTGATTCTTTCTCAAACTTTGTGTGAACGCATAATATCTTGTGTACTAAATTGCATAATTGGTATCCTGCAATATTTATTTAGCATATACTTCGATAATATAGATACATGAAATACCGAATATTGTATCAATAGCTCATGGAAGTTAAATCGATGCACAACTTTTCAACTTTCCTAGATATTAAGTTTTCACATATATCATTATCTATTCCAATTCTACGAATTTAAGAGTACATCTATTTAGTCACAAGATGGTACAATTAGAAATAACTACATATAACTGTAAATTACACAAATGGATGATTCTGCTAGAATTTGTAAGTCTAACTAATGAAACATTGACAAAAAAACACAAGGAAAGTGTGAGATAACAATGACGAAAATAAATACACAGATTATTAGGGGCTGGCAGTGATTGAGATAGATGGACTCAGAATCTTGAAATTTGTGATCAAAGTTGTATGTGTACTGTAATGTATTCTATCTACCCCCATTTATTATTCATGTGGCCCTGCTTTCTTACAGTACCATAATAATTAACCCAACTTCCTTTCTACTCAATATTCACTCAGTCCTTACCCTTAACCCCCCACCCCCCACCAACTCAAAACCACTCTATTTGGAATGTTGAACAAATCCTTTTTTGGTATCAGAAGTTGAAATACCAGAAATAGTCATCTATTTTTACATTTATATTTAATGAAATTTGAAAAGGAAATTATTACATCTCTTCTGTCAGAAACAGTAAATATTTTGTAGTAGTACATGTCTACGAAGAACTAAAAAAAAATAGGAAAAAAACTGAATTGTTTTGCTTTTTGGGGTTGACTAATTCATAGGGTAAAATAATGGAGAAAAAGAGAAAGGGAGGATGGAATCATATGGATTAGTGGATTTGGAATAAATAAAGGAAAGGATAATGAAGAATATTTCAATGCCCTTTTTTTTTGGATAACTTAGTAAAGAGAAGGGTGTATAATTTGATTGCAGAATTTTCTACATTTGATTGTTTATTTTTTTTTTAAGATCCAAACAAAAAAGTTTGCAAGGAATATCCTAGTATTTACAACTTTTGATTTTTGAAAATACAGTCAAAGGGGTCTTTTAATACCATGAAAGGGGTCCAGATAAATTCAGCAGCTTTTGCTTAGACGGTATATTTTTATTAAAAAGGTTATTAAATATATATAAATATTTATTTATAAATACGGTAGCTAAGACGAATTATAAATCAGACAAATTAAAAACTCAAAAACTTTAACTTTATCTCCGCCTCTAATTACATTTTCTTCTCTAAAATATGTTAATACTAATGGACTAAGGCTACCAATAAAGATCTCGGGTTCGGACCCTTAAATATGGAGTCACCTTTGTTAAGGAACTGTGTGATAAATTAACCTACATAAAAAATTGACTCGTAAACTTCATATTTAAAAGACGATTGCTTGTGTCCCTCGTTTTTTTCCGTAAAAGATGGTACCTAAATTTTGAAAGTGGTTCCTATGGCTCTTTTATTTTTGTTTTCCATTCGACGTGGTACCCACATGAAAGCTTAATTATATTCGGATTCATACTGCGTAGGGCCTCATTCGGGGAAAGCGACTTTTTACAGGTACCTAAATTTTTAAAGTGATTCCTATGGCTCTAATCTTTAGGAAACAAAGAATATAGGCGGAGTACATATTCCTTAAATTTTTACTAGATAGATTACATAATTTATAGCAAATGTTATAACATGTACCGTTTAAAAATATTATTGACACTTTAAAATATAGAAACTTGAGAAAAAAGCAAAGAGACGATAACAGAAAAAGGAAACGAAAATAAAAATTAATTAAGGAGGAGTGAATTGTCTTCGAACTCAGACTTTTTAACCCGTGGAATTGTCTGTGTTGGTGAGATTGCGTGTTTGAAAGAAGAAGGTGATGGACTCTGAACAAAATGCAGTTGTCTTTTTGTTTTATAGTATTCCACAAGGAAATCATTATCTTGTTCAGTATTTTCTTATTCATTTCAATCTGATTATATAGTAGTAATAATAAAAAATAATTTAATTGATTGACAGTGTAATTTTTTAAATGGTTAGTATTTTTTAACAGGTTGTAGAAAAATTATTTTATTTTAATAAAAACATTCAATTAACTTTTATTTAGAATCAGACCATAAACGAAAATTGGACATAGGGGTTAAAAAAAGTTCTATCACTTGATTAGGTCTAGGGGTGTACATGGACCGGATTGGTTCGTTTTTTATCAAAACCAAATCAAACCAATTATATAGGTTTGGATTGGTTCGATTTTGTCGGGTTATTCGGGTTTTCGGGTTTTTGTTACTTAAATGTTATTTCAATTTTACTTTGTTAAATTTTTTATAAGTAAATATATGTTTAGTAAAAATATTAAAAAATTGACAAATATATTATCATTTAAAATATTCTTATGAGAGAATTTTCTTAATAACACATAATAGTTATTTTTCTAGTCGTCTGACAATAATTTTCGTTGATATATACTTTCAAGGTTAACCGAATTTAGTAATTAAACATAAAAATCAATATGATACCTAAATAACAATAATCACTCCGCATTCGAAAAAGAAATAAGAATTTAATAGATCTTAACATAAGATATGAATATGGAAGAACAAAGAGATTGGCGCATTTCAGTAACACTTGATAAGAAAGTGATCATACAACCCATTATTTAATGTTAATAAATATGGAGCACTGCATATTCTTTTAAATATTA
This sequence comes from Nicotiana sylvestris, assembly GCF_000393655.2. NCBI lineage: Eukaryota > Viridiplantae > Streptophyta > Magnoliopsida > Solanales > Solanaceae > Nicotiana > Nicotiana sylvestris. Next base: position 124,408,886 of record NC_091057.1, on the reverse strand, counting down.
TATTCCGCAAGAGAATTTCATATATTTCTAGACATTTTTAAAGAAAATTCTATATAAAATCGTAAAAGTATATATAAAAATTATATATTTATATGCCGGTTTGATTCGGATTTTTTTATTCAATACCAAACCAAATCAAACCAAACCTAGTCGGGTTTTTTAATCGGATTGATTTGACTTTTCGGTTTGATGCGGTTTTCCGGTTCGGTTTGTACCCCTAATCAGGTCCCTCTAATTTAGTGATAATTCAATGAACTTTGACTCTAATTTCAGAAATATAAAATCGTCACTTTGGTGGTTCGTTGAGCCTACCAAAATACTTTTATTTGTAGATTGCTATGTCGGGGCAGGTTTGCCGTTCTCTTTTCGACCAAATAATAAAGAAAATAGAACTTCGAACTGAACAGAATATATATACATTAAATGAAACGCATTCATATTGACATCTTTTAGCAATATATATAATTCACTTTTTGTACTACAGCCCTAAATAAATAAATAAAATGCACACGAATTTTCAATTTTCTTGTTTTAACTTTTTATAGTTTTGAGGTCGATACACTAGAATCATAGGGTAAAATTAAAACAAGAAAATAATAATATGTTGACGATATAATATCATTGTTTTAAAAAATCCTTGTAATATAGGGGAGGTTTTTACTTTTTCTCCCTTATGATTCAAATTTTTTTTTTTTTTAAATTTCTCATGACCCGGTATCCGGTACCCACATTGGAGCCCGACTAATCCGGATTCGGGCCGGGAAGTCCCACTTTGGGGGGTAAAGTGCTCCCTAACAAAGGCGACTTCATACCTAGGGGCTCGAACTCGAGACCTCTAGTTAAAGATAAAGGAGTACTTACCACTCCACCACAACCCTTGTTAGTTCAAAAATATTATTTCAGCACTAAGTTTGTTTATGAAAAGCTTCATGCACGTGAAATGGTGATTTTTCTTATTCTAATTACACCGAAAAGTTGATTTGCTTTTCACTGTTAATTAAGTGCTTTATTAATTAATACTCCTATATAATTGCTTCCAAGAAACGTACTAGATTCTCTCCTTTTAAAACAAAAAAATTATTTAAGATTCGTGCTTTTATAATAGGGTGTTAATGTCATTAAGATTCACATGAGTTGCATGGATAGGGGATATTTGGTCAAAGCTAGTCTTAAATAGAGTAGCTTTACATTAATAATATATGTAACTAAATCACGAGTGGCATAATGAGCCAATAAAAGCTTTGTTGCTATATTTCATGCCATTTGCTTTGCTAGATATAATTAATACGGTCTTATCATCCTTTCATCACTTTATTTTTTAAAATTTTAATTTATATACATTGATAGTGCAAAAAATTTATACTGTTAATTTTTATTTATATGTTGTGACGTCATTTATATGTTTATAGGATCATAATGCATGTTTGTCATTTAAAAGTTATATGTTATTAGCTATGTGATATGATATTGTAAAATTTCTTGTCAATTTAAGCATATATTAGTTAAACTCTTCTTCAAAATGAATTTAGGTTATACATACCGACAATATAAAAGTTTTTAACACTATATCAAATTATCAATACATAACTTAACATGTGATAGTAAGTTAGTATTATTTTTAAAGATAAATTTCACAAATGGTCATATAATTATGACGTTTTTTATTATCAAAGTCATATAACTATATTTTCTTACACAAAAATCATAAAACTTTTATTAACTCACACAAAAATTATAGTGACCGAAACATATAACTTTTCAGTCACGTATTTTTTTTAGTCTAACAAAAAATAACCTAATTAAATTAATACTAAAAGTGAATCTTTCAAAACACGAAACTTCTACATTTTGTTTTTCTTTCAAGATTTCCATTCAAATTGATAACATTTTCGTTTTAGGCGCTCTTTAGTTATAGCTTTTTTTTTTGTGAGAATCTCATCCATTCCAAACTAAGTTTTTTTGTGGGGGAAAAATTTCACTTTTAGTATTATTTTAATTTATGTATATGGGTATTGACCCATTCCTATTTTAAGGAGAAAATATAAAATTGATCGGTCGGTTGAAACTAATTGCATTCTCCAGCCAAAAAATATATAAATATGTATATAATACACACGCAGACATATAAATATATATTCTATCGGCTATAGCCTATATATATATCCTATTTTAATTGGATTATTAATTACTAGACTAAAAATAAAAAATAAAAAATGAAATAAGAAAATACTACCAAAAAATTGTGTTTTCCCGTTACAATAATATTTGTGTGAGTTAGTGAAAGTTTTATGATTTCTATGTGAGAAAAAAAGTTATATGACTTTGGTAAAAAAAAAAGTCATAATTATATGACCTTTTGTAAAGTATACCCTAATTTTTTTATATGCAACCTATTAGTAATATTTATGAGTATTTTTTTTACCCATTGCACTTTATAATGTATAAATAGTTGTTATAATATTTAAGCAAAAAAAAAACGTTAACTCTTTAAAAATAATTAGATATAAAACTCTCATCACCTTTAGCCCCGACTCACATTTATTTCTTCACCTTTTTTGGTTTCCTCGAAGATAGCCAATTGTTTCCTCTAAGTAATGAAGTTTAACCTCCACCTCCCCCCCCTCACCCCTCCCCCCCACACAAAAAAAGAGGCTAAAATCAACCATCAAGAAAATTTTATATACGGAATAGCAGGGGCTAGCCAGTTTTCGGACTGGTAATTGAAAAATAGTCAGCATTTGCAAAGTCATTGAAAAATAACCATTTTTTTACTGCAACATGAAAAATTCTAGCATAAAATACTGTAGATTGATGCACTTGTGTATGACCTTCCAGCATATTATGCTTATCTCCAACACACGAAAAGTTCAGTATAATATATTGAAGATTGGAGCACTTGCGTATGAACTTCCAGCATATTATGTTAGACAGTATATTATGCCGGAACTCTAGTAATTTATGCTGGAATATTGTCCCGATTTTGAACAGTATTTTCGTTCAAATTTATATTTACATAAAAAGCGACTAAATTTTGATTACTTTTGAAACTGTGGCTATTTTTCAATTATCGCTTATAAATCTAGCAATTTTTAAATTTCACCCTTACATTTATTATAATGTGTATTCACAAATATATTATGGCTGTTAGTTGTTTTGCTTTTGAAACTCACCTCAAAGTAAAAGAATTGAAGGGTGCAATTTTGAGGCAAAGAGAAATGTCCACCGATCACCTCTTGCTTGCCCTAATCTAGCAGTTTAGATCTATGTGCTTCTTTCACCAATATTCATCTAATTATATGTTCAAAGAATTTTTCTTTCTGTTTTAAAGAAAAGGAGGAGATTGCTTGTAACACAGTTTATTTCTGTAAAATTAATTTGAAGGATAATTTATTTTCTTTTTTATTCATTCAAAGAACTCTTTATTGGATTCTCTCTATCTCTCTCTTCCCTTCCTTTATCCTCCTTACTCTGACACACTGCACTCTCTATATGGCGTAAGTTTGGTGCCTGATAGTGCAAGCTAAGCAAGCACCCCACTTTTATTTTTGCCCTTTTAATTTATTTTCCAGAAATAATTTATCTCCACTGTGTTTAACCAAAAAGAAAAGATAAAAATAGTGCTCTCCTCTGCCTGTAATAAAATATACATTTATATTAATTCCATCCGATATTTGGTAGCTATTTTTTGTCGGTTAATTCAATTTCGCGGGAAAAACTCTAATTTGGGGGTAAAACGCTTCCCGTCAAAGGCGACTTCATTCTCAAAGTTTGAATATAAGACGTCTAGTTAATGATGAAGAGATATTTACCAACTCCACAACAACCTTTGAACGTGTATTAAAATAATTATTTAAGTTATAAAGTTAAACCTTTCTATAACAACCTCGTTTGTTCTAAATATTTTTGGATGTTATAGCGAAGTGTTGTTACAGAGAACATATATTATAACATACTACAAAAATTGGTTCCGAAAAAGCTTGGCTTTTATAGTGAAGTGTTGTTATATAGGGATGTTGTTATAGAGAGATTTGACTATATATACTGAAAGTATAATTTTTTTTTGTATAATATACCGATTAATGTAATTTAATTTATTATAACAAGTTATTAACTATTTTTTTTATAAATTATTGATTAATATTCATCATAGAAATTTACTTGAAATTACTAGCTTATGAAAATAAAAAGTTAAATTTTTTATACACAATAAAATTTGGTTATTCCATTTTATTTCTTTCGTCTCTCTCCTCTCTTTTTGAGTCCTCACTACTTCTATAAGCTTATGTTTAGTGCTTCACTAGCAAAACCCACTGCAAAACACTCTTTCCCTTTGTCTCTTCATCCCATTCCTTTCTTTTTGTCTATCTCTTCTTCTTCTTCTTCTTCATCATCTCTTAGTACAATTATATATTATTCCAAATTAACTCCATTTCCTAGTCAAAAGAAAAGAAGAGAAAAACTACAATCTTGATCATTTTGTAGTTTTGTCTTTTGCTTTGGAAGCTGCTGTCTTAAATTCAAAAGCTAAAGAATCTCAATTTGGTAACCCTCTTAAATTTCTGTCTTCACTCTACTTCTCTATACAATCTTTTTTTTACTTAGAAAAAAAAATAACATTACTGAATTGCTAGTATAGTAACTAACTAGCTTTATTTTCATGCCATATTGACTTCCATTTTCCTTCTTCATTTGCAGTTCTAATTTTTTTCAACTATTATTGTCATTTTCAGGAGAACAGTTTTGGAAGTGTTTGACCTTTTTCTCTCTTTCTTCTTCACTTTCAAGAATACACTTCATCTCTTTTCTTCTTTGGGTCCAAAGTCAAGACTATTTTTAGTTGAAGAAATTACCTACATTTAAGAAACTAAAAATTAACATGATCCTAGTACCCAAAAAAACTTTCTTTATTCTGCATTTCCATAATAAAATGGTGAAAAATTAGTTCAGTTGATGATGCATGCAAAAAGAAGAAGGGGATAATGGAGTTAATAATGCATTATTTCCTAGTTGTGTAGCTTCTTGTTTCAAAAAGAGTGGACAATTGTGAAGATCTCCGAGGTTTATAATATTTTTTTTTTGTTTTTCTTTCTATTCTTTTTTAGTTGAAGTCAGCCACAACTTTCAATTTAATCATTTAGTCTAGCTAGTTTTTAATTAATAAGTTCCTATCCTGTCCTTTACACTTTTGGACTACACAAAAATATTAAAAACAAGGAGTTAGTGGAATTTAAGACACTTTGAAAGAGGTTAGAAATGGAAATTCCAAGTCAAGAAGAGGAAATGCCAATGCCAATTAACAGTACATATGTTGGAGGAGGAGGAGGACATGGTCATGGCCACATAATACATCATGATCCTACACCAGTACCCAACAATACTAATCACATTATACCTTCTTCTGTTGCAAATTCCATCAATGGCCCTCCCATTGAAGCAACACCAGTATCAGCAGATCATCATGTGCCTTACAAGAAGATTGTCAGGTAATGTCGAACTGTGACACCATCTCATTTAAAAGTTTAAACGGACGACGTACTTCTAATTAAATTATCTCAACTTGCCTCTTTACTTGTGGGACTTTTACATGTGAGACTCAGTATTTTGTTCTGCTCTGATATTATGTTGAATTGTGTGATCATCTCGTTTAAATGCCAAAAAAAAGGAGCAATCTGGTGTATTAAGCTCCCGCTATGGGCGGGGTTCGGAGAAAGGCCGCACCACAAGGTCTATTCACTGTTTCCACCGCTTGAACCCGTGACTTCCTGATCATATGGTAGTAACTTTACCAGTTACGCCGAGACTCCCACTCGTTTAAATGTTTAAAATATTATTTTTTTAAAAGTAGCTTGGTGCACTATGAAGACCGAACTACCAGGATCTACAGTACGCAACATTATCTGGCATATCTGCAAGAGGCTGTTTTCATTGCTCGAACTCATAACCTCCTGGTCACGGAGCAATAACTTTATCACCTATGCTAAAGCACCCATTCGAAGAGCATAATTTAATTATAGTATGTGTTTCCATAGGTACAAAGAATGCCTCAAGAACCATGCAGCAGCAATGGGTGGAAATGCAACTGATGGATGTGGTGAGTTTATGCCAAGTGGTGAAGAAGGTACAATAGAAGCACTCATTTGTTCAGCTTGCAATTGTCATAGAAATTTCCACAGAAAAGAAATAGAAGGTGAGCAGCAACTTCTTCAACTACAACCACCACCTTCCTCTTGTGATTACTATAATCTCAACAGGGGAGGGAAAAAAGTTTATTTAGGACACTCACACAACCATCACAAAAGCCTTTTGGGACCTGAACAATATGGAACTATAATCCCTTCTAGAGCAACAGCACCACATCATCATCAGATGATTATGTCATATAATAATATGGGGTCACTTCCTTCTGAGTCAGAAGAGCATGAAGATATTAATGGTGGTGGTGGGGTTATGGCTATGGCTATGGCTAGGCCATTACATCATCATAATCAAATGGTGAAGAAAAGGTTTAGAACAAAGTTTACTCAAGAACAGAAGGAGAAAATGTTCAATTTTGCTGAGAAAGTTGGATGGAAAATACAAAAACAAGAGGAAACTGTGGTGCAACAATTCTGTCAAGAACTTGGAATTAAAAGAAGAGTACTTAAAGTTTGGATGCACAACAATAAGCACAATCTTGCCAAGAAAAACTCCAACGTTACCATTCCTCAAAATCAAGTTTAATTATCCTTTTTTATTTTATTTTATGTAACTCTTTAATGTTTGAATTTTATATTATGGGGGGTATGGTCATTTCTAGAATTAGCATAATATTTAAAATAATACTTACTTTGGTAATGTAATATAGTACTACTACTAGCTAGTGCATGTGGGAATTGGACTGGTGTAGCTTCTACTTATTGGTTGGATTTTGTTTTACTAATTAATACCTCCAGTGCGGACTGGATTTAATTATATTTATACATCCTTATAATGGATTTCTTGGGATTACTATTTTAATAATCAGTGCAGTTTATGAGTCAATTTTATGTAGTAGTATTGTATTTGGCCCCAAACACTAGAATATAGCAAAGGTCTTACATTAATTTGAGTAGGAAAAACATATGTTCGTACGGAGGGTGCTTGTGTGAGCTTCCAAAGCAAAACAGCAATCCCTAAAAAAAGGGAATTAATCGGACCCCAAAAAAGTAAAAGGAAAAAAACAGAAATTGAACTTAAAATTACTCGTAAGATCTTGAGAAAAAATCAGAAATAGTCAAATTCAAAACTAATAGTTGAAAAATAGTGCGTAACAGTTTCAAAAGTAATCGAAATTTAGTCACTTTTTCATGTAAAGATAAAATTTGAACAAAACCCCCTTAAAAATCCGGAAAAAATTTCAGCATAATCTGATGGAGTTCGAATTTTTTACATATGAGATTTTAGTATAATGTGACGTGCTAGAATTTCATAATGTACCAGAGTTCCAACTTAATATGTTAGAAGTTTATACGGATGAGCTACATAATCCAGCATATTATGCTGGCACTTTTCGTGTGCTGGAGTTCCAACATAATATGTTGGAAGGTTATACATAGGACCACCATAGTCCAGCATATTATGCTAGAACTTTCCGTGTTTCAGTAAAATAATGGCTATTTTTCAATAATTTTGCAAATGCTGGCTATTTTTCAATTATTGATCCTAAAACTGGCTAGTCTGTGCTATTTTTACTAAGATCTTTTAATCCCCCAACCCCCAAACCAATGTAGGGATAAATTGGGAGCATCACAAAATAATTTTCTTCTTAAACAAATTTAAACAACTTTATTCAAAATTATAGTTGTGCGCGTTCTTCTTCAAAAGTAGTTCTCCGAAGAGTAGGCCAAGTCAAAATCCAATTTGAGACAAAATGTTTAATATGATACTCTAAATATCTTAATTTTAGTCCAGTGAACTAAATATGTACCAATAAAAGTATATTCACTAAATAATCTCATCATTATTTAATCTCTATGTTATAATCCTCGCATTAAGAAGTGGCCTACAAATGAACCTGGCTGACGGATTTGCTGTTATTTCTGAATTAAAACAGATGCAGATATGAAAACAACTCATAGAACAAGCGCAAAATTGTTCACTTCCCAAAATAGTGAAATATATTGAAGTATTGAACTCTATACCAATTGTTCTCTTTTAGTTTTGTTTTTTCTAAACTCTACATGTAGAAATTAAAAGATTTTCATGACCACAACATATAGAAATTAAAAGGCCATTAAAATCTCAGACCGACAAACAACTATATATATTGTCGAGGTAAGACTTAAAGTAGTAAAAGTTACAAATATAACATGAATACTATTGCAGCTAGCTGAAATGAAGATGTTTGATTTCCAGCTAGAGAGCTGAGAGTGTGACCACATATGAAACTTGCATTATTCTTGGTATAAGCTTGTGGTCCATTTTAGAAAAATCCAGATTGGTTTGACTTCCATCTTTTTGGATCTCAAGCAAGACCTGAATATCACCATATAAGATGTATGAATTAATTAGAATCCACTAATCAAAAGATTGCACTGTTTCCACCAAACAGTTGTTCCTTGAGTAAAGAGGTAGAGAAAGAAAAAGGAGTGGCAGTTACATTACATCATCTGAAAATAATAAAGTGGAGAAAAGAGGAAATTAAGATGATTCCAGATCTCAGTAGAAGAAACCTTACTTCTTCTGCAAATTCAACTCCAAATATTATGTATGCAGAATGTCAACACATGGGAAGTCCTCATTGGACTAAGTCACAACTTGACTACATCATGGGTGCGGTCCTTTTTCAGACCCCTGCATGAATACGGGATATATGTCTTGTGTACCGAACTGTTTTTTTACCAAGTCTAAAGCTGTGATTAGATACGATTAAGAAGTAATTATAACATCTTTCAGCCATGCAAAAATGTAAAATGATTAAAAATATTATAGTCCAACTCTTCCAATCTCACAAATATGCTGTAATTAAACCTGCTCAAGCATACAAAGTGATTTATAGTATCAGGCCGGCTCTGTTGATTAAAAACAAATAACTTTTGCATACTGAACATATTAAAAGTTTACAAGATAAGTTTGTTGAAAATCAAAACATCTCTTAGTTTTCGAAGATATATATTGCATGAGTAAGATAGTTCGCCCCAAGATTATATTTGCTGATTCCTTTTTATATCTAAACTACTAACATTATTATCAATCTTTAATGTAGTTTTCATTATCCGCTCTCTCTATTGACATATATCCCTGTTCAATACTATGTATTTTATACAAGTCAATAGTCATTATCTCCAGAACCATCAATATAAATTCTTTAGTTATGACGCTCGACGTACAAAAAATTGTTTTTATCACTCGCGATGTACAAATGCTCCGATCCATAAATAGTCTGTCGGATTCATTGTTTATTTTTTCTAATCTATATACATAAACTATACATTGATTATACACGATTGCATACATATCATATATGAATTATACATATATTAAACATCTATCGGCTATTTTTAATTTAAACAGTTGGGTGAACGATTATTTTGGTTAATTCTTCTATTTGTTTCTGGAGTGAAGAAAACATTCTCTTCATCATAAATGCAGAAATGTGGAATATGGACTAAATAAAAGCCCATATAAGTTCAATTCTAAGGGAGAAATTCAAAAATAGCCCAGTTTCAAAAGTAATCGAAATTTAGTCATTTTTCATGTAAAGATAAATCCGAGCAAAAATACTGTTCAAAACCCAGAAAATACGCCAGTATATTATACTGGAGTTCCATCATAAGTATGCTTGATCCTGTATATTATATTGGAGTTCCAGGATAAGTATGCTGGAACTCCAGCATAATATGATGGAGTTCCAACATAAGTACACTAGAACTCCAACATAATATACTAGAGTTCCAACAAGTATAATTGTCCAGTATAATATACTGGAATTTGGAGCACTGGTGCTCCAGTCTCCAGTATATTATACTAGAGTCAACAAAGTATACCGGTCCAGCATAATATGCTGGAGTTCATACACAGGTGCACCGAACTCCAGTATATTATGCTGGACCGGTCTCTATTACAGCAAAATAGTGGTTATTTTTCATTGACTTCGTAAACGCTGGCTATTTTTGAATGATTAGTTCGAAAACTAGCTATTCCGTGCTATTTTTACGATTTACAACTGGTCGTTCAAAAATAGCCCAGTTTCAAAAGTAATCGAAATTTAGCCACTTTTCACATAAAGATAAATTTGAGCGAAAATACTGTTTAAAAACCGGAAAATACGCTAGTATATTATACTGGAGTTCCAGCATAAGTATGCTTGAACTCCAGCATATTATTACGGGAGTTCCAGGATAAGTATGCTGTAACTCCAGCATAATATGATGGAGTTCCAGCATAAGTACACTAGAACTCGAGCATAATATACTGGAGTTCCAGCAAGTATAATTATCCAGTATAATATACTAGAGTTTGGAGCACCAGTGCTCCAGTCTCCAGTATATTATACTGGAGTTAGCAAAGTATATCGGTCCAGCATAATATGCTGGAGTTCATACACATGTGCACCGAACTCCAGTATATTATGCTGGACCGGTCTCTGTTGCAGCAAAATAGTGGTTATTTTTCATTGACTTCGTAAATGCTGACTATTTTTAAATGACCAGTCCGAAAACTGGCTATACCGTGCTATTTTGGGGGCATTTGCACAGACAATCACTTTTAATGCTATTCTTTAAAATATGGTAAAATATTAGAAAATTAGTGCAATTTTAGCCATAATGAAACTTTAAACCAGTGGTCTGAAGTTTCGAGATACAACTCTACGAAATAAATCTGAAGTTCAGCCCAGTAGGGTTCTTGTGCCGTTTTTTCTTTTCTTTTTCTTTTAGGTTTGCAACATTTCTTAAAATTTGACTACATTTTAAATACAGGCCACACAAGTGGCTACCTGATGTAAATTATCCCAAGTGGGGCGGGTATCGGGTGCCCATTTTCTTCCACAACTCCTCCGCACCAATTCTCTCTCAATAGCAAAACCTCCATTGAAATGCTCGTGACTGAGCTCAGAAGAACCAAAGAAGAAGACGAAGAAGGCTTAACAAATGTCTGTTATATTCAGATACAAATCAAAGCTCCATAATTTCACTTTCAGAACATCTCTTTTTTTCTTATCATCTTCCAAGTTCCATTCCTCTCCTTCTTCTTCTCTCAAATCCAAACCAAAACCCGCGCTCTTCTTCAACTCATTTCAAGGTTCTAGAATAAGTTTAGAGTTTAAATTCCAAGGTTCTAGACTAGGGTTAGGGTTTAGGCATAAATGGGAAGGAAGCTCCGACAACTATGATCATATGAAAGCAGAGGTGAACTGCCCGCGTTGTTCGAAGTTGATGACGGTGCTATTCTCCAACCGGCCGTTGTCGATCACCGCCGGCGAGACAGGAATTTATCAGGCGGTGAATTTGTGTCCTCATTGCCGGACGGCGTTTTACTTTAGGCCGTTTAAGTTGGAGCCTTTGCACGGGAGTTTCATTGAGATTGGGAGAGTTAAAGAGAAAGAGAATGATGGTGAAATGGTGGGGAGTTGTGGGAAGAATGACGGTAAAATTTGGGAAAAGTTGAGGTCTTACAGTGGGACTAGTGGTAGAGGCGATGATGCTGGCGGGAAGAGTAGTTGTGATACTGAAATGGAGAACAATATGACGGTGAAAAAGGAAGAAGGGTGTGGTGAAGGAGGAGGGTGGGGAGGTGCTAATTTAGGGATGGAGTTGCCTACACCAAAGGAGATATGTAAAGGGCTTGATCAGTTTGTTGTTGGTCAAGAGAAAGCCAAGAAGGTAGGTAATCTTTGTTCTGCTTTTTCTTTGATTGGATTTTTTTGCTAATATAGATAATTGGAGTAATGAAGTGTGGTTAGATATAAGGGATCATATTTGGCAAGGTTAGTTACTTAATTCTTCCCTTTGGTTGGGGGTGAGAAAAGCATGGGATTCAATTTAGTTCCTACTGACTTGATAATACTCCATCTTGCAGGTGCTCTCTGTTGCAGTTTACAACCATTACAAACGAATATACCATTCCTCTTTGTATAAAAAGTGAGTAAATATGAGCTGTTAAATGACATATCATCCAGCTAAAATGTACTGAACTTGTGAAGTTGTCTTGCCTTAGTGGAGAGTCTGATCCTATCGCCGGCCATTCCATCTAGAAACTTGTTTATGTTTTACTTGTCTCGAACAATATCAATTAGCAAGACATTGACTTCTCCTTAGATGCTGTAATTTTATTGCCAGAAACCTGCTCTTGATGCTTTTCAAATTTGAAAAAATCCCCCATCGCGTTCATGAAATGTAAAAGGACTTTGCAGCCACTTAATAGGATTTGATTCAAGCGCAAGAGGGAATAGTAACTAAAGGGTGACCAAGGATCCAATGTAACAAATTGGTAATGTCGCATAGAACACTTTCAGAGGCCAGATTAGACTGTGATCATATCCATTTGAAGACAAACGAGCATAAAGAATTCTTTTCTAATCTTTACGAAAAAGACGAGATTTATTTAATAAGTGATAAAGTACAAAGAGGAAGAAACGAAATCTTTCAACATAGAGATGCCATGAGAATGGGACATGCTTCCTCCACTTTGATGGTGGTTTTCTTCTTTGGCAATGTCTAATTCTGGTACAAACATGCAAGGGAGGAGTTTCAGGGTACTATTTCAGTGTTTTAGCATCATAATGGACCATGTTGATTAGTTCGCAACTGAAGCATGAAAGATGGAGCTATTTGTCTTCCGGATCTGACATCATCCAATAGCTTGGTTGACTGCTATCGTCTCGCTTCAGCTAGATGTATTGTGATGTCTTGTCCTTTGCACCTTTTAATTGTTAAAATGCAAGTCAAAGCTGCAAAAACATTTGGCATGCAGAAAACATTGTATTCACTTTAGCATATTGCTTTTGGTTCAAAGTGAATGAGTGGGAGACAATCCTTGAGGTTTTTTTATTTTAATTTTTTGGGAGAAGTGATCCTTGCGATTCGTCTACGGATATTGCTGAGTGTAGCATATATTGCAGATGATGCATGGTAACTATGAATGTAGTTACCTTAATTATTGGCAGATGTGATTGTGTACAGGGATCCTCCTTTTTTGTGTTCAACACTAGCTTAGGTTGGCTATTTCACTTTTGAATGACTTTTCCTTATGATGGGAAAAAAGATTTAAGCATAAGATGAAAATTTTAAAACAAGCAGAATAGTGTGCTTTGGGAGAAGAGGCATTGTAAATTTTATTTGTTTTGGTCCCTGATAGTTCCTATTTTAATGTCAGGTCAGATTCAGATTCCAGTAAAGTTAGAGATTGCCTGGAAATGTTTGATAATGATTCCGTCGAGTTAGAGAAGAGCAATGTTTTGTTGATGGGCCCCACTGGCTCAGGTATGATATCTGATTCTAGTTTGAGGAGTGTTTGGGGAATAGCCTCTCATTCTTAGTTTCCTTTTGGTGCACCCATTGAGTTTCATTTTGTATAGAAGATTAGGTGCTTGTTTGTAGAGAACATATTGTGTTCTATATTCTCTACTTTTTGGTATATACTATTACTGCTAGTACACCGGAAATGTTCCCATTATTAGTAAAATTATATTACATTATTAAAAGAAATGATATATGGTCGTCTATCCATAAGAATTGTAGTTTTAGTAGACTTTATTGGTCATTGTGTTCTAACTTGTGTTTTCTGTGAATGAAAGGACAGGGAAGACATTACTTGCGAAGACGCTAGCTCGTCTCATCAATGTTCCTTTTGTAATCGCAGACGCAACAACTTTAACACAGGCAGGTTTGCAATAATTTTTTCGCTTCAACTTGATTCAATGCTATTTCATTTTTCCTTTGTTCCTGAAATAGCTCTAGGTTGTGTACTTTTCCACTTATGAGGAACTCAAAAGTAAAAAATAAAAGATGACTGCATGCTTTGATTCTTCTACATATCAAAAAAAATTGGGGGGTGGGGGGGGGGTTTGAATTTAACAGCAGCATACTTTGAAATTGTTCCTTTCTCCACTTAAATACTAGGTTCTTGTCTTTGGCAACATTTGAACCCATAACGTGCGCTTAACCCTCACCTTGCAAATGCGCTCTTACCATTAGACCAAAACCCTGGGGGCTGACACTAATGATTGAGTTTTTTACGTGATAGGACTAATCTGGCACATTCCATAAGAAGATTAAACGAGGAGGATAAAATAGTACAGCTCTCTTTAATTTTTATTCATTTGTCATTGAACAAAGACAAACTTACCATTTTTTTGTTTTCGAAACGACCAAACAACTGAGTTTGTTGTTTTTGTTGAAACGACCAAACAACTGAAGCTTCAACTGCTGGTGATCAAATATCTATGTCTGTCTACTTCCCTCTCAAGATTATCTCCTAAACTTTGTACTGGGGAAACACACATCGTTTTAGAAGTCAAAGAGACTCTTATTAACTGTAGCACCAAGTGCGTGCTTGTAGTATGCAGTACAAAGCAAAAACTTAGCTCACTTATCACACATGGAGTGAGATACGGAAATCAATGAATCTGCATCTCCTGTACATCTGCATTGTTATGGTTGGTTTAAGTAGAAATAGAGAAGGTTTAGCTCACATGGAAGAGAATGTGAATAAAGAAGTAGATAGAGGTTTTGCTTAACCAAACACAAGTAAGAAGTTCATCAGTCCTTCCTCCGATGCCTCCCGTTCATTCTTAATCATTTCATTATTTTGTTGTGTTATTCTGTTCATAGGCCCAAGCCCACTAAAAAGTTAATAAAGATACGTCTTTTTCCATTTATCTGAATGTTGCACACATGTCAAATTCATTATTGATCTGAAAGTGGTCGAAGATTATATTTGTCGTTGCATTTTAAAAGATATGAGCCTGGTTGTGGAGTTGATTGAATTTTACTTCTGTTTATTCTTGCCGTACCATTGAGCTCTGGTGACCTATGTTTTCTGAGTCTAATTGATTCTTATAATTGTCGACCATCTTTAAGTAAACCTGCTTCTCCAAGGAGGTGAAATGAATTTTTAGTTTATTTTACCTTTTGTTAGTAATATCAATAGCATGCAAATAATAAGTATTTATCCATCTTCTCTCTGTAGGCTGGTTATGTTGGTGAGGATGTGGAATCTGTATTGTACAAATTACTCGAGGTAGGCATGATAATCTAATAGCGTTTGAAAATAACTTCTTTCTGTTCATGCCCGGTCTGCTCAGTTAGCTCATCTTATTTACATCCCTTCAAATCAGAGTTGGTGAAATTAGGAGTTTAGATCAGAAAATGGTCTGACGCCTGTACTTGTGTGGTATTATGAAGCAAGAGGGATATGATCCAAAATGTTTAGTTTTCTTGTTTCCAGCAATATTACAAAAGATAGAGGCAGGTGGAACAAAATTCAACTATGTTCTCAATATCGATACTATCAATAGATAACTTTTTTACCTTGTGCAATCTTTTCAATGTACTTTTTGACTTCGGTGTTTCTAATACCTATGGTCAGTCATCCTCTGAGTAAAAATCTTGATGGCTTCTCTTTGGGTACTACTGCTTGTGATTCTTTTTTGTTGATTTTGCAATTTCGTTTCACATTGTTGATGATAAACACTTACATTTCCTCTTTTATGTTTCATATCTGTCTATCTATCTCTGATATATGCATGATGATATATTGTTTGTGCACCTGATATATATTCCACATTTCGGGCTTCAGCTTTCTATCTCTTTGTCAAGCAATTGGCGTAGTTTCTCTTTTGTAATCTGCTTCACTTTTGCACTATCAGCAGCGTAGTTATTCAACCCTAAATTTTTGGTGTTCTTGGTTGTTTTCAGGCTGCTGACTTCAATGTTGAAGCAGCTCAGCAAGGGGTTGTCTATATAGATGAAGTTGATAAAATAACTAAAAAGGTCCAGTAACGATTATTTACTGTATGAGTTTGGATAATTGATTTTAAAGTAATCACTATCATCAGTCATCTGTGTAGGCTGAGAGCCTGAACATCGGCAGAGATGTATCTGGGGAGGGAGTCCAACAGGCGCTGCTGAAGATGCTTGAAGGAACTGTGAGTATTTATTGCAAATTGTTTCATCTGTTCGTTCCAATTGCCTAATACTCTTTCGAAAATGCTTACAGATTCATGCCTGTAGTTCCTTGACTTCAAATATGTTCTCTTTTGAAGCATTTTCGGATATCAATAATCTCAGTTGCTGAGCTTATCTTAATTTCTTCTTCAGATTGTAAGTGTACCTGACAATAGAGCACGGAAGCAGCCACGTGGCGATACTATTCAGGTATACTGAATCTAGTAAAGCCTTTCTATCTACTTTTTTCTTTTCTAAAAATTGCTGGCTAACAGTTTTTTGGGGAAAAACACTTACCACTGGCTTTTTGGATGGTAATATAGTTTACAAATTTAAAATCAATTTGCTTAAGTTGGCCTTGGAAAGAAATCTTTACTGGAATGTTTGCTTGGCCATGGAAATCAAAAGGTCAGACAGTAACCTATTCAACAAAAATAAACAGGATGTCTTCAGTTAAACTACACATATTTTTGGAGGGAGGAAGTCAAGTCAAATACTGGTTTATATGTCTTGCAGCAATCACTATGAAAGATGTAATGTTGTATCGAGATGGATGCTACTTGTTAAATGCCTCATCACTGTTTTTTTCCAGATGCTGACTGCTTTTTATATTTTACCATATACTAATTTGCAGATTGATACTAAAGACATTCTTTTTATCTGTGGTGGAGCTTTTGTTGGTTTAGAGAAGACAATTTCAGAAAGGTATTTCTGTCAAACTCAACTAAATTCATGAAACACATTTAGGTTAAGTGATATATTATGGTCATCTTATCATTCCATTGCTCGCAGACGACAAGATTCTTCAATTGGATTTGGAGCACCTGTGCGAACTAACATGAGAGTTGGTGGTCTAACTGATGCTATAGTCACGTCATCACTGTTGGAATCTGTGAGGAGATCCCTGTGACTCTTGAGCGTAGTTTCCTTTTCTGAATCTAATGATTGCTTGACTCTTTATTCTCGTGAAATTCTAGAAGCCAAATGCATTGGAAGCATTTGAATTCTCTAAACCAAATGCATCGGAGGCATTTGTTTGACACTGCTTTCTGTATCTAGGTAGAAAGTGACGATCTCACAGCATATGGACTCATACCTGAATTTGTGGGGCGGTTTCCAGTTTTAGTGAGTTTATCTTCACTGGATGAGGATCAGCTTGTTCAGGTTTGTTTACTCTTTTTTGCATTTTGGCATTGTAGTGTTTAGTTTCACGTTCTCCTGCTTTAATCAGCCTTTTGGTGACTCAACCTGACTCAGGAGGTTGATGACCAACTTAAAAACAGTCAAATGATGATGAATCCTCATAGTAATACATGTATTGAGGTGTTCTATTGAAATGGGCTCGACCAGAGTGGAATTGCACTCCGATTAGGTTGAGGTTTAAGTTTGATTGATTGAATGGGGTTTGTGGGAGTTTTACGCTTTGCTTTAGGTGCTACCGTGGACTCTTAGCTGACTTTAAGAATGGAAGAATAATAAACTCCATGTGTTATGTTAAAGGTACTCTCTTCCGATATTGCCTTTTCTCTCTTTCTCTAATCCTTTTTCCCATGATGACATCAGTTAAAATCATGAACTTCTCTTTCTGTGCCTTTGGACTTAAAGTTTGGGGCGCTGCCACTGCCGCCGCCTGCCAACCATTACATTATTAAGTAGGCGTTTGGACATAAGAATTGTAAAATTCGAAAAAACATGGTATTTGAAATTTAGAGTTGTGTTTGGACATAAATTTCAGTTTGGGTTGTTTTTGAAGTTTTGTGAATGGTTTGAGTGAAAATTTTGAAAAATAGCTTTTTGCAGTTTTTCAAATTTTCGAAAATTTCCAAAATGCATCTTCAAGTGAAAATTGAAAATTTTATGAACAAACGCTGATTTCGAAAAAAGTGAAATTTGTTTGGAAAAATCTTCCATCAAATTTTATGTCCAAACGGGCACTAAACTTCTTCAAATAATCCTCCAGTCCTTTCAGATTCTTTGCATTTATAGTCTACATCAAAAGTTCTATCGAACCTGTTGCTATTTAATTCAAATATCTAATTTATGTACCTTTAACCTAGTTAAATGCTGTAATCTTACAATAGTAGGTTAAAACTTGGATAGAGAAACCAACCAACTGAAAAAATGAAAAATGCATAACTGTGTATGTTTGTAAACATCACCGAAACCTGTTGTGAGAAGACATTTTTAATTTCAATTTGCGTGCATTTGGAAATTATGTTGTTTATGCCTTTTGGACTGCCAGGGAAAGGAGAAAAAACTATAGGCTGCTTGAAGATGAAAGAAAATATTTGAAGTTGGTGTTCTCTTTTGCTATTCTCCTGTCATATTGTTTCTTAATTCTTACTTCCTTTTCTTCCTTTTGGTTGTGGATTTTTATTTCTGCAGGTTCTCACAGAACCCAAAAATGCTCTTTGCAAGCAGTACAAGCAGATGTTCAACTTGAATAATGTAAGGTTTTAGCTCAGTGCTGTTTAACCGTATGATACTTCATTCCGATGCACTGGATCAAATTCAGTTAATGTATTGTGAAGTGATTTGTTTTTATGTTACAGGTCAAATTACAGTTTACCAAGAACGCACTTCGACTTATTGCCAAGAAAGCCATAGCCAAAAACACCGGTGCACGCGGTTTAAGATCTATATTAGAAAGTATTCTAACTGAAGCCATGTTTGAGGTATTGCATGGCACCACCACTGTTTTGCTTTTTGGCGTTAATTCTGGAAGAGCTTGGAAAAATATCTCACCATTTTACTCTTATCACATTGAGGCTACTCAAGGGAGGAGAAACTTCACATATTTATTTGAAAGTAGGAACAGTTTGAGCCATTTGATGAGTTCCGTGTTCAAAATGTTTCCTGATTTTCTGATAAGCCCTTTGTTTCATATCTGCGGATTATTGTGCTAAGATATTTCATACTTGGAGCCTGTTTGCTGGTGTGGTAGCCTTTGAATTACCTGCTTTGATTGTTACTATCTAAAATTTTACTTGAGCATTCCATGAGTGGTTGGCATAACTATATTATAAAGAACTTATCTCTCAAATTACAAGATTAACCTAAACATAATATTGTAGTGTCTTTTGGAATTGTCCAACTTTAGGCGCAACAGTGGTTTCAAAAGCTTCTATCAAAGTGCTTTTCCTTTCAAACCCTTCTTGACTATATGTCTTTTTAATCATGTAGCGAGAACTTGAAGAATTGCTTTTTTCATGCTCAAACGCATCACATTCCCAAACGGCGCCTCAGTGAAACATTGTTTTCTTTGTCAAGCGTGCCTCTGATTTTAATGCAGCCTGTCCATTTAAAAATCGACATCTTTACATAGCTCTTGAATTCGTGTGCTTTTTTCGGCCACATGGCACTTAGAGGATCCTTTGTACAAGTCACAACTGTTCTCATAAACCATATCTTGGAATATTGTGCACAGGTTCCTGGAAGCAAGCCAGGCGAGGACTTTGTAGAGGTTGTCTTGGTTGATGAAGAGGCTGTTGGAACAGCTGATATATCTGGATGTGGAGCAAAAGTTCTTCATCGTAGCAGTGTGCTGGAGCATGCTTCTCGTCCTCCAGGATCAACAGTGACAATGGTATGTCTCCTTTTATCAGCCCGTCGCATTATATATCTCATTATCTACTGAGGTGTAGTTCCTGCCAATTGTAGATATGTTTGTCTAGGATTGACCATAATAACTAGAAATAAACATGCAGTCAATGAATTGGGAGGAGACCATGGGTCTCAGGTTCAAATCCTTAACTTTTAGGGGTCGTTTGGTTGATTGTGTGGTATAAGTGTATAACTAATACCAGCATAAAATTCTGCATGAAATAATACGAAGTTTAGTTGGTTGCGTAAGAAAAAATATGTGCGTCATTATTTAATGCAACGTTTGGTTGGTGGTGTCAAATAATATCTGCACCAAGTTATGCGGGAATCTATATATTGTTTTATGCGAGAGAGAATGTAAAATAAAAATACGTGTGTTAGCATATGAGAGTTGGACTATCTAAAGACGAAAATTCCCTTAGAGTAAGTAATTATTGTATAACAATAATCTCTTCATATTGATCACCTCATAACAATCCATTTGTTAATAATCAACGCATAAACAATCCCCACATAAGTTCATAACATTCATCAAGAAAATAATTTCCGCATAACTAGTTGGTGAACCAAAATGATCCCTTATTGAAATAGTGGAACCCAACAAGTTTGAGATTGAGGCATAGTTGTTTCGTAACACACACACCCGAAAAAAAGGAGAAAAGGGTGTTGTTGCCGTCGTTGTATTTCTTCTTGAAATAGTCTTGTTAGAAATGAGGAAATAGTCAGGTTTACCACTTTTCTTTCTCCGATGTTTGAGACTAGGGGTGGCAAACGGTTGGGTTAGATCGGATATGGGACAGGTCGGAAGCGGGTAATGAAAAAACAATTAAATTATCCGACCCGACCCATATTTATTACGGATAAAAAAAGGTTAACCGACGGATAATATGAGTAATTATATTATCCACGACTTCTTGAATATCATCACTTTTGGGAGATTTCTTAGTCTCCCAAACTTGAGTGAACCCTCAATTTGAGGCTTTACAAATGTAAAAGTTAAACCCATTAGTTATCATTGGTTGGATAATATGGTTCTTATCCATATTTGACTCGTTTTTAAAAAGTTTATTATCCAACCCATTTTTAGTGGATAATATGGGTGGTTAACTGGTTTCTTTTAACCATTTTGCCATCACTATTTGAGACAGTTTGGAGTGGTCTTTCATTTTTTTTCTTTTGTGGATGTTAAACTCTGTGACTTGTGACCATGGTGAGAATGGTCACAAGTCAGTTATTTGCCCCTTCTCAAAAAAATTGCACTATGACTACTAGTGACCATTCTCACCATGGTAGATTGTCTAGTAACAAGCTTGAGAATTTTCCTCTACTTCAATGATAGATCTTAGAATGTGCTCACAATCTTGTCTGTTTGCTATTGCCTTTAACTATTATATTGCAATTCTGCAAAGCTTCAAGTTACCTTTATGTTATCCTTAACAAAACTTGAGGACTAGTAATATAACAAGTTAACCTTTTAAACCAAAAAATAAAAAACAAAACTTGAGGACCATGGGGAGCATAACTACATTACCATGTCAAAGTTGAGTTCACCAATTAACGTAGATCTGACTGTCTGTGTGAACGCCTTCCACCTTCATTCTTCAACGTTCAAGTATGGAATTGAGAGACGAATGATTTGCGATGATGTTTATTTGTTTTGTGACTTTGTATAAGAAAAGAGTATGTACTAAAAATCCTTTACATTAAAACATGAGTATTCCGAACCAAAGTAATGAGTTGGTGTATGTTGCTTTCCTAAATCACTAGTGAGTGACTACCTGTCACTGATGATCTTTCTTTTCGTATATAAGGATTGTCTTTTCTGTCAGGAGCATTATTATGATTGTCAGTTGCTCACATACTGAATCTTGGCCAAAAAGTAGAGAAATGTGTCAATCAAACTGTTTGCACAAGATTTTCTACCTTCTCTAGTAGGATTGCTAAGTGTGATTTATTGAGTGATTTAGCCTATTTTTTCAGGAAAAGAAGGAAGCAACAAAAGAAGACTTGGACTCGGAGTCTGAGGCTCCATCAAGAGCCTTGAGCTTGTAATTTCAGGGGTCTGTTTCTTTTCTATTTTCTTTTTCTGTGTCAATTCTTGTATATAAAGTAATTAAACGTGCAAAGCCTGGTTGGGCTTCCTTCTTCTAAAGAGAAGGCTTTTGTAAACCTAGATTTTTTTTTTGAACTCCCAACTGAGTTTATATAAGTTCGGCACAGCCTCTTCCCCTGGATACCCGGCTTTAATCCATTTTGAAATTCAGGAAGATGCTAAAAGTGATGCAGTTCTGTTGTCTTTCTTGTTAGAGGTTCTGTTTGAAAGCGCAAGATTGCTTAATTTAAATTTGAAATAGTGTTAAGGGGATGATATCTCTTCCCTGTATTTTGTATATCGGATGAACTAGAGTTTCCAGTATCTTGCGATGGTGAGATGAGTTTTGCTTTGATATCCTCGCCCCTCTTTTTTCCTTTTCTGTGAAGCAATAAGAGAGTAGGGATCACCAAGTTCCACAAGGCATAAAGAAGCATATAATTTTCACACCGAGTATGGAAAATTCTGGTACATGCATATACGTTCGTCACCTCGAATATGCATCACCCTCATATGTAGAAAACAATACCATTTAGTAGGAGAAATTCCCTCAACAAAACTAGACAAGATACTTACCTCATTCTGAAATAATTTTCACTATCCAATACCGTCTTCCTTAGAAATACTTCTCAAAATGATTAAAACCTAATCAAATATTATCTAAGGAAATCAAATAATACTAAAGAAAATATCCGCAGTCAATAAGGATTCAATATTTGCAATGAAGTATCAACTGCCGCATGTTAATGATTTATTTGATTAGCTTTAGGGTGCTAGGTTTTTCTCAAAGATGGACTTTATCGGGGTATCACCAATTAAAAATTAGTGCTTCAGAAGACGGTTTTTAGGACTCGTTATGGGCATTATGAGTTTTTGGTGATGTTTTTTGGTTTGACCAATGCCCCAATAACTTTCATGCATTTGATGAAAAGTGCGCTCCACCATTATTTGGATTCTTTTGTCATTTTGTTCATTGATGATATTTGGTAGAGCTATTAATATGGGTCGACCCGGGTTAGCCCAGCCCACATGGGCTTTAGCAATTGACGGGTTGGGCTAGGCTAGCCCACTCTTTTGATGGGCCTTATAATGGTCACCCACCTCAACCCTATTTGGCCGCGAGCCCTAAGGGGCCGACCCATCATTTTTCAAAATATAATTTTATATTTTTCTTTAAGTTCTTACCTAAAAAAAAGATAAATATTTTAAAGTTAAAAAATATCTTATTGAAAAAATTTCACAAAACTTAATACCTTTTTATACTATCTCAATATATCACAATAAACACTAAAAAGGTAAAAAACAAGACTATATTTCATTCACTAAAATTCAAAAGTCAAAATAAACTTTTCAAGAAAATGTCCATGACGCTTGTGAGATATCCAATACATCATCTTCATCAAACATATTTGAATCTGTTTGTGACAAAGTTGTCATAACCTCTTCACTTGCATCTACATCTACAATTCATATGTAAGAATAATTAAATTTTAATAATTAATAATATTCAAATTAACATAAAAGATATTAATTTGAATTTGGGAAAAGTCGTGAAGCCAATTTTGAGTAATAACAAGTGTTTGGGCATTTTCATGGCGGATGCAACTCCTGTACTTTGTCAGAACACGCCCGCCAATGCTAAATGTTGATTCCAATGCTACTGTGGTAATAGGAATACTAAATACATCATGCGCCATCACTGAAAGATCGAGATATTTTCTAGAATGGTCCTTCCAATATATTACAACATCCATCTCTTGAAATTTCTCAGGATCAAACTTTGGTTCCTCTATGTAAAGATCCAATTACTTTCTATCGCTGGAGGCAATATATTTTAAATAAATATTTTTATTAGGCCTACGGGCCGGCCCAACCTAGCCTCAGTCAAGCCTCACGGGCACAAGCTTACTCGGGTTGGGCTTGTCTCATTTTTAAATGGGCTCCAAAAATTCTAGCCCAACCCTGCTAAATTACGGGCTAGGCTGGGCTAGGTTGGGCCAACAGGTCAAGCCCATATTGACGGCCCTAATATTTGGTATATTCACATATTAGGTAGGAGCACGAGCAACATTTGAGGATTGTGCTTTAGATTTTGAGGGAGGAGACGTTTTTTCGCTAAATTAAGTGTGAATTTTGGTTGGACAAGGTGCTATTCTTGGGCCATGTGGTGTCTAGTGATAGGCTCAAGGTGGATCCAAAAAAGATTGAGACACTTCAGAGTTGGCCTAGACCTTCTACCGTTACAGAGATCAAGAGTTTCTTAGTTTTGGCGGGCTGCTAACATCGCTTTGTAGATGGATTTTCATCTATTGCAACTTTATTGACCAAGTTGACTTAGAAGGGCGCTCCGTTCAGATAGGCTAACGAGTGAGAGGAGATATTTCAGAAGCTCAAGACTGTTTTGACTACTGCTCCATTTTTGATATTGCCCTCAGGGTCAAGGATGTATATAGTTTATTGTGATGCTTCGCATGTTGGGCTTGGGTGTGTGGAGATGCAGGATGGTATGGTGATTCTTTCAATTGATGGAGCCGACATACAGATCGTGGCAGACTTATGAGGCAATTAGGCCAACTAGTTCAACATCACTGACATGGTCCTAGTTCTCAGATCTTTTCTTGGGGGAGTTTATCCCACAGACGGACAGACCTGCAGGGATGAGTTGCGCATTTAGTTTAAGCATTTGCGCCAAGAGGGTATGACCGTGACCCGATATGCTTTGAAGTTTACAGAGTTATCATACTATGCATCTCCTTCGATTTCTACTAAGAGAGAGAAAGAGTATTTGCATATCCACAACACCAACACATAAGTTGGACGCAACATTCTCCAATCGTAATAGAAATCAACACTCCTTTTATGAGATTAATCAAAGTTGTGGGTGTGACGGTCAAGTTTATTCATGAACTCGAGATCGAGCGGCTGCCTTGATTTTCTTTTACCGAGCAATGAGTGCATGAGTTGAGTCCAAGTTTGCTAATAATAATCTTTCCTCGTTTCACAAGAAGCTTCATTAGCAGAAATATGGAACGCATTTTAAGCAAGAAAAAAATCAATCTAACTTTCTATAATTTCAAGTAAAAATATAAAACAATTACGTCATTGAATAAATTTAAGTACCTATAAAAAAAACACCAGTATCGCATATACGCCCCTTATGAGTTTTCTTATTCACGACCTCTTGTACTTAAAATATTTTATATATTAATAACTTTTAATGTTATAAGTGATATAAATTCATCTTAGCCATTTGCAATATTTAAAATGCTGCGAATAAATAATATCTGATTTCCCCGAATTAGTTTAAAGATATATTTAAAAGTTTTGATGTGGTTCTTGGACCGGACAATAGCAAGCTAAAGTTAACTATTTTAAGTAAAAGGCTTTCTACGTTCGGGAAGAATCAAGGTTGCAATAGCTATGGCTTTCGATATCCACAAACACGATTAATTCAAACTCATGCCGTGTATGACCCATTAAATAAGGAATATTTCTTAAAATAGGAACTCAAGCAAAAAGAAAAAATACTTGAATAGTAATTAAAGGAGGTTTTCAAGGAGGCCAGAACAAAAATGTTAGTTTTTTTGACTCGCACCAAAATAAGCAGAGAGAAAATTAGTTACCTTTTTATACATAGCGCATGAATTACATGCGTTATACCTGTTAATTTACTGACCCACGATAATTGCTAGGTATAGCGCATAAATTAAATCCACTATATATAGCATATTTATTAAATGCGTTGTACCCTCCAATTATTGTATCCCTCGCACAGAGTATTTGCTTACTTAAGGAGCTTCATTTTTTCTGCAGAAATTCATTTAAAAAAAAATCATTCTTCAGCATCCTTTATATTTTTCTTACTCATTCCGAAATATTTTCTTACTTAATTTTTCTGCATTTTGGCATAATGTCTGAAGAGCAAAAAATTAGGGTTGCATTATATTGGGGAGGGGTGAGATTGTCGTGGAGAATAACTCAGTACACTATAGTTGTTCTCCACAGTGTATTGTTAAGTTGTCATCACATTGGAGCACGATAGATTGGTATCTTTGATATGTAAAAGAATGAGTGTGAGTAAACGTTCAGTTAATATTAATGTAACCGGAAGATATCCATAGTCGCTTACTCCACAAGGGGTTGCTTGTGAAGCTGAGTTTAACATCGAAGACGATGAAAATCTGGAAGTTTTTTTGAGGACTCCGAATGAACACTGGGAATTTCTTGTGATAAAAATGCTTGAAATGTACATCAAGTCTGAAAACGTACGCAATATTGAGGTTCCACAAAATAGGGATAACCCTTAATCATATGGTGGTATTTTTGGAGCAATTTTATCCGAACAGGTTCCGTTTGAAATAGTCGGGCCACATCTAAACATATCTCCACGGGCGAATGAGGAGCGATGCCATAATTCACACGTCGAATAGTAAATTTCAATTTTCCTTGTTCTAGTATAATTTTTTATGTGTCATATCCGTACTAACACTCATATCTTCTGAAAGGAGTACCGGCCAGATATAAACTTTACAATTTATGAACCAGCCAACAACTGGAATATGCCCGATTTTTTGGGTTTGGATCATGCTGGTCCATCCACGAGTCATCAGCAACTCGATAATGTGCATCATGGGCGATCAACAGATTATGAATTGTAATTTAAGAGACAAAGTTAATATATAATGTTAGAATGACTTTAAGAAATTCATTATTTTATTGTTTGTGCAGTGAAAACGAGCAACATGAAGGTCATGTCCTTACTCAGTTGCCCGAAGATGATATATTTAATCAGGATTTGGCAAACACACAAAGTGAGGGAGTTGATAGTGATTTTGATAACAATGTTGATGTGTCTTGACATGATACACCCTTCCCTGATGAGGTTGACGATGATGAGGAAATGCGCTTTGCGGATGAGAATGAGAATGAGCAACATGATTTGACAAGGGAGCATGATGCCACCAATGAGCATACTTCATATATGCAGACTCCACATACCGTTAGACCCAAAATGTACGAGTCACATGTGCCCTTTCATTCAAGGGAGATTCCCTTTCTTGATCAGTTGCCCAGTGTGCCGGATGTGGATGCCCTCACAAGGGATCTTGATGACATTCAGACAACTGTGAGGGATGAATCTATACCAATGGAGTTGTCAAAGAATATATTTTTTGCTGATAAAGCATGCCTTAGCAGGGCGGTGTGAATTTACAGCATAAAACATTGTCATGAGATTAAGGTTTATGAGTCATCTAGTAAGTATATAAGGTTATTTGTAGTAGATGGTTTCAAGGTTGTAAGTGGATGTTGCACGTAAGAAAGTTGAAAAAAAATATGTGGGTGGTGGAGAAATACATTGGCAACCACACTTGTTATATATGAACACATACAATGGAAATTATTTTAACTTGAATGTTGACTTGATTTATTTTGTCTTGATTTTACACATTGAATCGTCCATAAGGTACAAGATTAAAGAGTGTATAATATCTGTCCATCAGGTATATGGCTATACCATTACCAAAAGAAAGACATTTCTCGAGCATAAACATGTGCTTTAGATTGTTTGTGGTAATTGGGATAAGTCATTTGCCGATCTACCCAGGTACATGGTTGCTTTGAAATACTTTAACCCTGGGACTGTTGTTGAATGGAAGCTTGAGCTGAGTCTGGAAATACAAGAATACATATTCAGATATGTGTTTTGGGCATTTAAACTAGCCATTGATTTTTTTGCATTGTCGGCCAGTAATCTCCATAGACGACATACATGTCTATGGAAAGTATGATATTAATATGTTGATTACTATTGCAGTAGATGCTAATGGAAGCATATTTTCCCTCGCATTTGCTATTTGTGCCAATGAAAGTCAAAAGACTTGGACATGGTTTTTGAACTACTTGAAGGAGCATGTTGTGAGACAACGGTCATGTATTTGTCTAATATCTTATCGGCATGGTGGGATTTTAAGTTCTATACAGACTTTGGATACATGGAAGGAACTGTATACCTACTAGTATTTACTGTGTTAGGCACTTGAAGGCCAACTTCCAGCGAGTTTATCCGATAAAGAGCTTACATGATTTAATGTGGATGGCTGCAACAGATCATAAATAGTGTAAATACAAGATGCAAATGAAATTGATTAGGCAGGAAGACCCGGGAGCTTATCGTTGGTTGATGCGACATGAGCTTGATAAGTGGAATTTACATGAGGATGGTAGCAGAAGATGGGGAATTTTGATTACAAAGTGTCAGAGTTTTTCAACGGGTTGTTGAAGTCTGCCCGTGGATTGCCTGTCACTGCTATGGTGCGGATATCATTTAAGCAGATGGCGGAGAGGTTTGTTGAAAGGTCCTGAAGTGCATTGTCCTTATTGGAAAGAGGTCTTCAATTTATGTCACAGCCGATGAAACGATTTAAGAAATATAGGAAGCGAGCACAGTAGCATACCTA
Organism: Nicotiana sylvestris; assembly: GCF_000393655.2. Classification (NCBI taxonomy): domain Eukaryota; kingdom Viridiplantae; phylum Streptophyta; class Magnoliopsida; order Solanales; family Solanaceae; genus Nicotiana; species Nicotiana sylvestris. The sequence continues at coordinate 124,380,609 of NC_091057.1, read as the reverse complement.
TTTGCAATATCACAACGAGCGAAATATATTTGAAGTTCGCACTAGTTTGTGCCAAAATCGCGGTAATAATACCCACACCATCAATGAATCTAACAGATTATGTTCGTGTGGGAAATGGTCAATCTATCACTTGTCATGTTGACATACTATGCAGTGTTTTCAACATGTTAGTTTTGCTGCGACGAGGTACGTTGATAAAGAATACAGTGTTGCTGCATACGTGAACACCTATAGTAACCACTTTCAACCAGTGAGTGCTGAGCATTTGGCCGCCGGAACCATTTAAAATGGTGTGTAACAAGAATTATATGCATCGCCGACCAGTGCGAAAAAGAACGCAATACGAAACCAAATGGATGTTAGTGATACCATTTGTAGACATGTGATTTTTGACTCTCCCCAAGATTTTTTATATTTGAGCATGTAATATTTAATTTAGGCCTAATATCACTATTTCAATTAATTTTGACTCTTTTACTTTATTTTATTATAAGAAAATAAAAATTACAAAAAAATAGTTTCATTAATGTGTTGTAGTCATTTTTAATCTTGAAAAATACAAAAAAATAGTTTTATTTTAACAGTCAGTCTTATTTAACAGTTATTTTACTTAAGTAGAACTAATTAATAAATGAGATCGTATTTTAGTCTCGTTCGTGGGGAAAGAATGAAACTTGAGCTCGAGCAACCCATTTTTAGGCCTAATTTTTGGACCTAACCCATAATTCCCAAGCCCATAATCCCTAGGCACATACCCCTAACCTAAAAAAACCCTATAAAGCAAACAAGACTCTAGACCTAGATGGGGACACACAGACTAATCCGTTGTTTTTCTCTGGAAAGGATCAAATACACACAAAAAGCCAAAAGGCTCAAAATTAGTCGCAAGACCCTAGGACCTAAGAAATCAGGCGCCGCAATTCACATAGAGACCTCCCCTAATACCTTCTTCTTCACAGAAGAAGGACTTCTTCTCCTGCAGATTTTGAACGCCGAACCAGAACACAAACAACCCCCTCCCTAACATATTCTTCTTCACAAAAAGAAGGGATCGATACATAGTAAAGAAAAGCTTAAGCATCAGCCATTAGACCTTCTTCAAATAGAGAGACCTAGAGAAAAATCAAAAGAGGCCATCCCCTGAACTTCACCTGCTCACCCCCTCTTCAACAAGGAATGAACAGATCTGAATTCGAAAATGAGAAGGTTGGATTGGGTTGAGTTCGTCGAGGTTGTCGTGTACAGAGTTTCCGATCCTGATTCTATTTGATTTTTTATTTATTGCGATTTCGAGATCCGATCATAGCTACGGTGAACTTCATTTATGTAGTTGCTGGAATTTTTGTTAGCCAAAAAGATTATTTCAGGTTCATCTTTCTTTTCCCCTCTGTTATTTGCGGTAATTCTGTCATATATTTCATAGTTAAAAAATGGAGAAAGCTTATGTTTGATTGTTCCGACTCAATTCGTTTGAACATTGTGTTGGTGGGTATCTTCCTTACTAGCTTTCTTAGCTTAAGATTTTAATATTTCTTCCTTTTGAAATCCAAAGTGGTCAATAATAAGATAGTTTTTTCAAGTCTATTTTAAGGGCTAATCTCCGTAGTTGATCAAATTGAATTATAAAATCTGTTTACAAATTAGCTTGTGTTGGAGTTAATCATGAAATCTGGGCATTGATTTATGTTAAAAGGCAAGTAAGGAATAGGAAGACAGATTTATTAAGTGAACTCCTTTTGATCCATTTAGTTAAAGTCGTGACTGCATTACTAATTTCGTTGTTGAATGAGCTTCTCTATACTGCTGAGACATTTTCATAGAGACGGTACATGCATAGGATTGTGTTTGTGTGACAAAGGACAGAGCATGTGTTAAACTTCTGAATTTGGAAATGCCTAGCCCGTTAGTAATAAAAATTACTTACATGTTTAGGAGTTGGGCTGGTTGAATGCATGAAATCTCTTTTAGTAAAAGTACTTCATAATCCCGGGCTATTCTTTATCACAATCACCAAATTGAGAATTACACAATTCACAAACATCGTAGTTTGCTTTAGGCGTGTTTATAATAAAATCATCGTGACTATGGGTACAGTTCCTGTAACGTAGTTGCGATACACAATTGTTATAAATTCGGGGGTACATTTCATGTGTCCCAGTTCTAATTTTCAATAAGGTTAAATAGAGCGTGTCGTGAACCACGGGTGCATTTCATATAGCGTGGCTTGAGATATTTTTTAAATAACCTTAAATTAATTCTTTGCATAATTAAAAGCGGCTAAAAGGTTAAAAAAATGCACATAGGTTTAAGAGTATTTTAAAATAAGATAATTAGGCCAATAGTAATAGTTGAGCGACCGTGCTAGAACCACGGAAGCCGGGAATGCCTAACACTTTCTCCCGGGTTAACAGAATTCCTTACTCGAATTTCTGTGTTCGCGGACTGAAAAACAGAGTCAATCTTTCCTCGATTCAGGATTTAAAATCGGTGACTTGGGACACCATAAATCATACCAAGTGGTGACTCTAAATAATAAATAAATAATCTCATTTCAGTTGTCACTTAAATTGGAAAAAACACCCTTATACCCTTCCGGGGGTAGTAAAAAGGAGGTGTGACGGCTCTGGCGGCTCTGCTGGGGATAAAAACCTAGAACTTCTGGTTCAGGGTTCAAAATTTGAGCTTAGAATAACTGTTATAGTTGGCTTAATTTATTATCTGATTTTATTACATGTTTGGGCCTAATGTGCTAATTGCCGCTTTTTACCGCTTTGATATTGTTTGGACTGTATATAAATTGTTACGAAACCCTTCTCTCTCTGAGTCTTCTAAATCATCTAGGAAGTGTACACTTCGTGTGACTTCTCTTCTGTTAGAGTCATATCCCAATTTTAGAACGAGGTTCGGACAAGTTGCAAAGCCGGTGAAGCTTCTGTATTCCTAGTACGTTCCCCCCGGCTCGAGCTGTCCGCTCGGGTAAGCTAGGTCTAGAACAAATAAACCCAGGTTTTTAAACCTAGAAAAATACAACCTCATGCCGAATCCCTAGTAGAAACATTTGCTTGCATCACGTACATTTGACTTTGGACTCAACACAGGGGTTGGGTCCGTCTAGGACAGGTATATCCCAAAAAATAAAAGACCATCCTGATGCATCCTAATGTGCTACATTCAAGGATAAAAGGGTCATTTGACGGACCAATGATAGTTGAGGGCCAATGAAAAAAAAAGGAAAAAAAATGAGAAAGAAAAGAGGGTGAAGTGTGAAAATAAAGTAAGTAGGGCCCAATTATGTTTTTATTTCACATTTTTTAAGAAAAAGACAAAAAAAAACAAAAAAAAAACAAAAAGATTTTGCACTTTCCCATCATTTTCCAAAAAAAAAAATATCAAAAAGAGGAAAAATAAAATCCAAAAAGAGTTTACATGTCTCATCATTTTTCAAGGAAAAGAAAAAAAAAATATTTTCTCTAAATTAGTTGTTTTTTCTTTTTTCGCCCGTATCCAATCTGCCCGAACTATGCATACCTGATTCTCGTCTTTCGGGGCGTGATACGTAGGCAACTCACATAGGGTCCGGTCTTCCTAGTGAATCTTAGGTTCTTGGCTTCGCGGGGTCTTAGCCAAATCTTGCTATTTTAGCCACTTTTAGCCACATAGGTTAATTTTAGAAAAATAGTCACAATCATGTCTTGCATGTGTCCAACAGGAAGGGTTGTTGTCTCACATAACGTTCTAGGTCTTTAACTTATTTGGTTTTAATTTTTCTCACACATGTGTGGATTTACTTACCGGGGTTTGAGCATGACAGACGCCCCAGGACCATCTAGTCAGGATCGGTCGATCAAAAGTGGCTTAAGGAGATTTTTTTTATTTTTATGTTTTCAGTATGTTTTTCTTTTTTTATGTCGTCTTTTACCTTCTAGTTTTGTAAAGTAATGTCGAGTCTTTTGTTATTGTATTTCCTATTTTGTATTGAAAAAAAGATGTATAATAAATCAAAAAACGAAGAAGAGATTTTGCATTTTTATATTTCTGTTAGAAGTTTTCTTTAGAATACTAATTCTAGAAATTAAAAAAAAAACAATTCTTTTGAGGATGTTTTTCCTTTAGAAAATTAATATCTAAAACTCAAAAAAAAATTTGCTTTTATATTTCCTTTAGGATACTAGGACTAAAAACTCAAAAAAAGAATGGGATTTTCTCTTTTGATCAGGATCGGTCGATCAGAAGTGGCTTAAGGAGATTTTTTTTATTTTTATGTTTTGAGTATGTTTTTCTTTTTTTATGTCGTCTTTTACCTTCTAGTTTTGTGAAGTAATGTCGAGTCTTTTGTTATTGTATTTCCTATTTTGTATTGAATAAAAGACTTGTAATAAATCAAAAAAAAAAGAAGAGATTTTGCGTTTTTATATTTATGTTAGAAGTTTTCTTTAGAATACTAATTCTAGAAATTAAAAAAAAAATAATTCTTTTGAGGATGTTTTTCCTTTAGAAAATTAATATCTAAAACTCAAAAAAAAAAAATGCTTTTATATTTTCTTTAGGATACTAGGATTAAAAACTCAAAAAAGAATGGGATTTTTCTCTTTTGATATCTCTTTACAAGTTTTCTTTAAGATATTAATTTCAAAAAGCCAAAAAGATTTTTCTTTGAGGTTCTTCTTTCGGAAATTAAAAAAAAAAATTCTATTTTACTAGAACTTTGGGACATTGTACATAGAATGAAAAAAAACATACTGTATCTTTTGTTTATCATTAGAATTTCTCCTTTAGGCAATCAAAATTGAAATCCAAAAACATTTTGTTTTATCTTTTTCATTGCTTGTTTCGATATCTTGCGTCAGTATATCAAATGAAAATTCAAAATATTTTTCTGTGGTTTATTCTTTAGATTTTCTTCCTAAAAAAAAGAGAATCAAAAAATATTTTTCTCTTCTAAGGTTTTTTTTTCTTAATAATTCCCATAGAGTATTTATTTCAAAAAGAAAAAAAAGAAAATATATGCTCGTTAAGCTTGTGTTTAAAATAGGTCATAGAACATTAAGTTTAGAAAATTCAAAAAAAGGGATTTGCTTCTTTTATTTCTCTTTTCTCATCAGAGTAGTCATTAAGGTAAAAAAGAAACGAAAAGGGAAAAAGGAGAAATGAGAACGATAGTTTGTTTACTTTACTTCCGATCTTCCCAAACTATGCAAAGATCTGATTCATGTGGCGTCATGATACGTAGGCAACCTACATAGGGTTCAATCGAATCATTTTTTATTTAAAAGGAAAAAAAGGATAAATTAAAAAAAAGGAAAAGGAGAGGATGAAGTTGTGGGACATGAGAAATGAGAGGAAAGAAAAGAGCGTTAATCAGAAAAGAAAAAAAAAAGAGGAAGGGAAATGAGCAAGCCAAGAAGTGCTAGAAAAGAAAGAAAAAAGAAGATTAAAATGAACAAAATTGGGATGATGCCAAGTGAACTTGTGACCCTAAAAGACATTCTAGAACCGTTAATTGTTGCTAGGTGTATTGCATGCAATGTGATATTTTTTAGTTGTTAAATGCCCTAATACTAACAGGATGTCACTATTTTGTTCCTTTTGTTGTCTTCATTGAGCAGAAGGGTGGTTGGTTTGTTGTTTTTAAGTAACTTGCCCATACAACACAAGGTTAAAGAGAAAGGTAGCCATGGCTAGCAAAGACTTGGACACATGGATTATTGATCCGTCTAAGGGAATTGTTGAATCAGAATCTGAGTTGAAAGAAGAGGACTTGAGGTTGAAAGGACAGATGGCCAAAATATACCAAGCCTGGATTAGTGGGCGTCCTCCGCCATTAGTTACCACTAATTACACTGAAAGCCTTGTCACCATTCCTCTACTATCATAAGTCCAGGATATCTCCCCACAACCTCTTCACACTCCACCCCCAGAACCACTTCATATCCCGCTCCTTTGGCCACTCATGCTTTTGTAGCTCCTCCACCATCTATTTTTCCTCAATACTCTAGCGAGACTGTGTTCAAAATCCCTGATGCCCAACACTATACTCCAGAACCAACTTTCAAGGTCTCGGGTCCATACTCCTATGCTCCTCATTTTGAGCCTCCTAGTTAGACTGCAAAGCCTGCTAAGACCTCCTCACTCTCTCTCTCTATCTCGATGGGGAGTCTGACAAGAGCATGGCGAGCCAAGTCGATGAATCTGGTCGCATACTGGGTAACAGTCATGGAACCCTGTTGAAGACGCTCGAACTGCCTCTAATAGGTCTCTCTCTGAGTGATGGGGAGAAACTTCTCCAGAAATAGCTGAGTGAACAGCTCCCAAGTCAAAGCTGGCGACCCGGCTGATCTAGCCAAACAGAAATCCCTCCACCAAGTCTTGGCGGATCCAGACAAGCGAAAAGTGGAAAAATCGACCCCATTGGTCTCAACTATCCCCATGTTCCTAAGAACCTCGTGACAACTGTCAAGATAATCTTGGGGATCCTCAGTAGATGCACCACTGAAAGTAGTATTGAAGAGCTTGGTGAACCTATCCAGTCTCCACAAAGCATCGGTAGACATAGCTGCTCCATCACCGGTCTGAGCTACCATACCCGGCTGAACTGCTCCAACTAGCTGAACTGCTGGAGTCTGAATCTGGGGAGCTACCTGCTCCGAAGTGCAAGTATCAGGAGTCTGGGCTCCTCCTCCAACCTGGGAGACAGCTGGTGCTACAGGAAGCAAACTTGCCCGGGTGACAGTCTCCATAAGGCCCACTAGACAGACCAGAGCATCTTAAAGAGTTGGAGTAGCAATAATCCCCTCTGGGACCTGAGCTGGGCCCACCGAAATTGCTGGGGACGGAACCTCATCATCAAAGTCAACCTGAGGCTCCACCGCTGGTGCTGCTGCTCGGGGTTGAGCTCTGCCCCTACCTCGGCCTCTAGCACGGCCTTGGCCTCGCCCTTTGACCCTCGTGGGAGCTACTGCTGGGGGATCGGGCTGCTGGTCAGTGGATGAGGAAGCATGTGTTCTCGCCATCCGCAAAAGAACAGAGTAGAAATTCAATTAGCTTTGAGAAACCAAATCGCACGATAGGAAAGAGTAAATGTGAGGTTTTCCTAACTCTGTAGCCTCTGGGGGATAAATACAGACGTCTCCATACCGATCCCTCAGACTCTACTAAGCTTGTTTGTGAACTGTGAGACCCATGTAACCTAGAGCTCTGATACCAACTTGTCACGGCCCGGATTTTCCACCTTTGGGAGTCGTGATGGCACCTACTAATACAATCTAGGCAAGCCAATCAATTGCAAAAATTACCTTTTTACCCATTTTATATTCATTAACAATTTCGAAATAATAACAGTTAAACAATAGAATTTAACATAAGTGGAAGAAAGAAACAATAAGCTATCTCAACATGAATATACAATACAACTGTTTGAGTCTCGACTACCCAGAACTTGTGTCACAGTTTCACAGACGGTCTAAGAATACTACAAATAAAGGGTCTGAAAGAAATAAATAAATACAACACTGTCTCAAGAAATGCATGAAAGAAACAGGAATAGTAGATAGAAGGAGACGCCAAGGCCTGCAGACGCCTGCAGGACTACCTCGGGTCAGTCAGCAATCTCACTGCGGTCCGAAGTCCACAACACTGGGGTCTGCACAAAAAAGTGCAGAGTGTAGTATCAGCACAACCGACTCCATGTGCTGGTAAGTGTCTAGCCTAACCTTGGCGAAGTAGTGACGAGGCTAGGACCAGACTACCAAATAAACCTGTGCAGTTCAAATATATACAGCGGAAAAGAAATACAGAAATAAACAAATAAAGATAGGAGGGAAAAACATGCTTTAGGGAATAACAGGTAAAACAGAATATCAAGAGAATTATAAAGGAATCAAAATCAACCACTAACAAGAATAAGAAAAACAAATGCAGAGTTCACTTTCTTTTCACATCTTGTTGCAGGCGTACAACCCGATCCCATTTCCTGTATCGCGTGGCAGGCGTACCACCCACTCCCATTTCATGTATCTCCTGACAGGCGTGCCACCTGCTCTCATTTCATGTATCTCGTGGCAGGCATGCCACCCGTTCCCATTTCATTTATCTCGTGGTAGGCGTACCGCCCGCTCCCATTTCATTATATCTTGTGGTAGGCATACCACCCGCTCCCATTTCATTATATCTTGTAGTAGGCGTACCACCCGCTCTCATTTCATTATATCTAGTGGTAGGCGTATCACCCGCTCCCAATTACAAGCCAACAATAATCATAAGGAATCCCGACAAGGGAACAATAATATCAAACAAACATCCCCGCAAGGGAACAATGATGATAATAACATGCGAGGCACAATAAACCACAACGGAGTCATAACAATTTATAACACAAGATTTATGGGCATGCTTGACACTGACGTATAGATACTCATCACCATGCCTATACATTGTACTCCACAATTAATACGTAGCAAATAGACACCACTCCTAATCCCTCAAGCTAAGGTTAGACCAAACACCTACCTCGATGCCACGAACATAATTCATGTTTCAATTATAGTTTTACCCCTTGATTCCACTACCAATTCGCTCGAATCTAGCCACAAGTTACTTAATTACATCAATAAACGCTAAATGAATCAACCACAATGCATGAAAATGAGTTTTCCAAAATTTTACCCAAAAGTCAAAAATTGCCCCCGGACCCACATGGTCAAAACCCGAGGTTCGAACCAAAATATGATTACCCATTCCCCCACGAACCCAAATATATGATTTGTTTTGAAATCAGACTTCAAATCGAGGTCCAAATCCCTAATTTTTGAAAAACCTGGGTTCTACCCAAAACATCTGATTTCCCCCATGAAAATTATTGATTTTGAGTTAAAATCATGTTAAAAGATGTTAATGATCGAAGAAAACTAGTTAAAAATGACATATAATTAATTTGGAGAAGAAGAAACCTTTGAAAAATCGCCCTGATGTGTTTATGTTTTGAGAGGATATGAAAAATGGGTTTAATATCGTCTAAGTATAAAGTTGCAGGTCGCATGTATGGGAAATGCGAACAGGGGTTCGCAATTGCGAAACCCGACCTTTGCTAAGTTGGGAAATGCGAGACAGGACTCGCATTTGCGAACCCTTCATAAATGTTGGACTTTCGCATTTGCGAGCCAGGCTTCGCAAATGCGAAGCCTGCAGGCCTGCTATGCACAACTGAAAACCTACAATTTTCTATGTTCAAAATGCACCCCGTGGCCTATCCAAAACTCACCCGAGCCCTCGGGGCTCCAACCCAAATATACACACAACCTCAAAAATATCCTACGGACTTATTCGTGTAATAAAATCACCAAAATAACATCATGAACATCGAATTACACCTCAAGATCAATGAAATTTCTCAAAACTTCTTTAAACATCAAATTTTGCATTTAAGGTTCGAATCACATCAAACGAATTTCGTTTCTTGCCAAACTTCACAGAATTATCTTAAATCATATATAAGACCTGTACCGGGTGCCGGAACCAAAATACCGGCCCGATACCAACATGTTCTAATCAAAATTCATTTCCAAACCTTATGAACAATTTCAGAAAATAATTTTTCTTCAAAAATCATTTCTCGGGCTTGGGACCTCGGAATTCGATTCCGGTCATACGCCCAAGTCCCACATTTTCCTACGGACCCTCTAGGACTGTCCAATCATGGGTCCGCATTCGTTTACCTAAAACGTTGACCGAAGTCAAATTAATTCATTTTATAGTCAAAATTTATCATTTTCCACAGATTTTCATATTTAGGCTTTCCAGCTACACGCCCGGACAGTGCATGCAAATCGAGGTGATGCTAAAAGAGGTTTTTAAGGCCTCAAAACATAGGGTCATCACATAAAGCAAACAAGACTCTAGACCTAGATGGGGACACACAGACTAATCCGTTGTTTTTCTCTGAAAAGATCAAAGACACACAAAAAGCCAAAAGGCTCTAAATCAGACGCAAGACCCTAGGACCTAAGAAATCAGGCACCGAAGTTCACAAGGAGACCTCCCCCAATGCCTTCTTCTTCACAGAAGAAGGACTTCTTCTCCTGCGGATTTTGAATACCGAACAAGAATACAAATGACCCCCTCCCTAACGTCTTCTTCTTCACAAAAAGAGGGGATCGATACACAATAAACAAAAGCTGAAGCATCAGCCATTAGACCTTCTTCCAACAGAGAGACCTAGAGAAAAATCAAAAGAGGCCATCCCCTGAACTTTACCTGCTCACCCACTCTTCAACAAGGAACGAACAAATCTAAATTCGAAAATGAGAAGGTTAGATTGGGCCGAGTTTGTCGAGGTTGTCATGTCCAGAGTTTCCGATCCTGATTCTGTTTGATTTTTTTAATCGCCATTTCGAGATCCGGTCATAGCTACGGTGAACTTCATTTGTGTAGTTGCTGAAATTTTTGTTAGCCAAAAAGATCATTTCAGGTTCATTTTTCTTTTCCCCTCTGTTATTTGCGGTATTTCTATCATATATTTCATTGTTAAAAAATGGAGAAAGCTTATGTTTGATTGTTCTGACTCAATTCGTTTGAACATTGTGTTGGTGGGTATCTTCCTTACTAGCTTTCTTAGCTTAAGATTTTAATGTTTCTTCCTTTTGAAATCTAAAGTGGTCAATAATAAGATAGTTTTTTCAAGTCTATTTTAAGGGCTAATCTCCGTAGTTGATTAAATTGAATTATAAAATCTGTTTACAAATTAGCTTGTGTTGGAGTTAATCACGAAATCTGGGTGTTGGTTTATGTTAAAAGGCAAGTGAGGAATAGGAAGATAGATTTATTAAGTGAACTCTTTTTGATCCATTTAGTTTAAAGCCGTGACTGCATTACTAATTTCGTTGTTGAATGAGATTCTTTATACTGCTGAGACATTTTCATAGAGACGGTACATGCATAGGATTGTGTTTTTGTGACAAAGTACAGAGCATGTGTTAAACTTCTAAATTTGGAAATTCCTAGCCCATTAGTGATAAAAATTACTTACATGTTTAGGAATTGGGCTGGATTGAATGCATGAAATCTCTTTTAGTAAAAGTACTTCATAATCCCGGGCCCTTCTTGCTCACAATCATCAAATTGAGAATTACACAATTCACAAACATAGTAGTTTACTTTAGGTGCATTTATAATAAAATCATCGTGATTACGGGTACGATTCCCGTGACGTAGTTGCGATACACAATTGTTATAAATCTGTGGGTACATTTCATGTGGCCCGGTTCTAATTTCCAACAAGGTTAAATAGAGCGTGTCGTGAACCATGAGTGCATTTCATATAGCGTGGCTTGCGATATGTTTTAAATAACTTTGAATTAATTCTTTGCATAATTAAAAGCGGCTAAAAGGTTAAAAATGCACATAGGTTTAAGAATATTTTAAAATCATATAATTAGGCCAATAGTAATAGTTGAGCGACCGTGCTAGAACCACGGAATCTGAAAATGCCTAACACCTTCTCTCAGGTTAACAGAATTCCTTACCCGGATTTCTGTGTTCGCGGACTAAAAAACAGAGTCAATCTTTTCTCAATTCAGGATTTAAAACCGGTGACTTAGGACACCATAAATCATCCCAAGTGGCGACTCTGAATAATAAATAAATAATCTCGTTTCTGTTGTTACTTAAATTGGAAAAAACTCCCTTATACCCTTCCGGGGTAGTAAAAAGGAGGTGTGACACATTTATGTGCATAAATGAGATATATGTTCCTAAACAGGATACAATCATCGTAAATATCCTTCAGTCGATTTGGGAAGCGGTGGTAATTCAGCTCCCGATGGCAGTTCATCCAATGTGCCTAATTTTCAAGGATAAACTTAGTGATTTGTTGCAGTATATTTTGTTGTACTGGTACATACTGCCAATTTTTTAATAATCTTATTCCTGATTAAAACAATACTAAATACTTAATTTGTTTCACTATTTGATATTATTTTTAAAACTTTACTACTAAGTATTTATTTCATTCATAACGATTTTTTTGTTAATGTAACACCCCGAAAAATTTCGAAGTGTTTAAGACCATTAAGAAGATTGATAGGTGTTAATATATTAACTTAGGTATGAACAAGACTAATAATATGAAGGATATCATTTGATCATGATAATATATATTTGAGGTACATTAAGAATGGTTTATGGTCTAAGAAGATCCCTAAAACTAAGTCAAGTTTGAAATTATATAATGGGCTAAAGTTTTAAATGAGTTGGCACGAGATCTAAATTCAAACGAGTACAACTACCAATATATGAAGATTTATGTAGTGTATGACCTATCAAACTAAAGAACTATGAGTCTAGTTTGCAATGTTTCAAACCGTTTGTCATTTGGATATTTTTACAAGAAGTTATAATTTTTTACTAAAGGGTACCACAACAGCCACGTAGTAGCTACGCTGCCCTGGGCATAGCGGATTTCAGCAAGGTATTCAAATGAAGGGGGGCTGAAGAGGAAGGAAGCGTAGCTATGTTGGAGATATGCGTAGTTATGCATGCCATCAAAATTATAAAAGTGACTATTTTGAGGAGAGAGCATGAGATGGAATTTTGGACAAGGGTCTTGAACTTAGAGAGAAGTAGGAGCACATCCCTCGTCAACACATTTTAAGGTAAGTATTTAAAATGCATTTGTGGTGAATCTTCAAGAACACCAAAAAGAGAAAAAGTGAGATTCTTCCACCAAGAGGTAATCCCTTCACTTGAGCTTCACATATATGATATATTGAAGTGTGGGTGACATGTTTATTAGTTTTATTTGAAGTTGTAACGGAATATTGTATGAACTCTAAGGGTGGGTTCTTGAAAATAATATTTTAGGCAAAGAAAAAGATGAATAGTGATGAATCGATATAAATGGATATGTCTTGAGTTTCTAATGACTCATATAGATTGATAACCTAATTTATGAACGAATTGAATCGAGAATCACTATTTGGATAAGTAGGGATGTAAATAGGGCAGGGCAGGGTGTGGCGGGGCAGGACAAGCCTTGACCCTGCCTTGCCCCATTTAGCCTTTTGTAAAAAATTTGCCATGCCCAGTCCCGCCCTATTAAGCCCTGCCTCGCCCTGCCCCATTTGGACATTTTTTATTTTTTTTTCTCTTTATTTTTATTTTGTATTATGATTTTAATTTCTTTTGCCTTTTCAACTTTCTATTGAAATAGTTAAAATATTATTTAGTTGTTTATGCATATTGATTGAATAAAATATAATTTTTACCAATGACATATAATTTATCAAAGACTAAGTTCCCCTTGTATTAATGTTCCACTCCAAGAACAAATACAAAGCAGTTAGATGGACTCACTATAGAAGAGGTTCTATGAGTTGATTGTTTAGTATGTAAAAAATTAAAGACTAAAATAGCTACTGAAGACTATATCAATCCAATAAATAATGGGGATGTTATGCTCTCAGTAACATATGAAAATGAATTGTATCATATGGTTTCATCCTTATTGAACAAGAAAATAACTTATCCACATTCAATATTTAGGTTATTCATTTATTATGTGCTTTGAATTATAATAAACATAAGATGATTTACTTAGGACGGGTGTAGTCAAGTTAAACATGTTGATAAAAATTTGGGTAAGAGAAACTTCTGGATCACGATTTGCGATGGAGATCACATAGACATAAATCAATAAACCTTTTTATCTTATTTAATGAAAAATCAAAAAGCTATAAGAAGAAGTTAATAGAATACCACAAATTTTATGGGTTCCTAATTTGAGTGCAGTTAAAATTCTTAGTAAGGGGACATTTAATCTGAAGAATATTTCATAAGACCAAAAATAACGACTAAAAGAAGGTGGAAACAAAATAGGGAATTACACAACTTTGGCTACAAAAGAAAATTCCTATATAGATTATCGCTTAGAGCTACTACAATTCTATATAAATGTAGAAAGGTATTCTTGTTTTCTAAGGAGTAAAACTATTGTACCATAACAAGTTATGTTTTCATTAGTGTTGACCTTAAAGATTGATAAAGCAGTAAATGAATTTGCAGCTAAAATTCTACCCTATACCTGCCCTGATCCATTAACTATTTTTTGAAAATGTGTTTTGATCTGCCACGCCCTGCCCGGTCCCATTAAGACTTTGCCCTGTCTTGCCCTGCCCTGCCCCATTAAGGATTTCCCTGCCCTCCCCTATCCCGCCCTGCCCCGCTCTATTTTCCATCTCTATGGATAAGATATAATACTAGTTCTTGAATCTAGGGTTTTGTTGGAGAAGACAATGAATAGAGACTTGACGATGTTGGGTAACTAACGTAGTATCATTAATGACTCCAAATGAGTATTAAATGATAAGAATAGAATTGAATAGGCTAATGGGTGAACCTATTGGATAATTTGGAATGGTTGAAGGCTTGTTGCCAATTGTGAAGCCTAAATAGATATTTATGAATCTTTTTGCGTTTGTTTTGATGTAGTTGGGATATTTAATAGCAAATATTGAATTGTTGGCGGTGTTTGAGCATTTGATGTAACGACCCGATCGATCGTTTTGAGAATTTGTACTTCACTTGGTAGTTTATTGGCATGAGCAACTCCATATGATGTATTATGACTTATGTGAATCGTCGGTTTCGGTTTTCAGGTTATTCGGAATTGATTTAGAAAAATGAATTTCATGGTTTAAGTTTTAAATTGGAAGAGTTGACCAAGTTTAAATTTTTAGTATTTGACCTCATATTGGAGTTTTGATGGTTCCGTTAGGTCCGGATGGTGATTTTGAACTCGGACTTATGCCCGAATTTGCATTTGTATGTTCCTAGAAGAATTTGGCACTAATTGGGGAAGGTTGAAAATTTGAAGGTTTGGAAAATTCATAAGTTTGACCTTTTTGGATATCGGATTCGGATTGTGGTTCCAGAAATTGTAATAGCTTATTTATGTCTTTTGGGACTTGTTTGGCATATTTGGATAGGGTCTCGAGGGGCTTGGTCGTGTATCAGATTGATTTCAGACTATTTTTCCTTCATTTTGCATTGTTGGTTATGCAGAATTCTAGGTATTTGGTCTTCTTAATCGCGATCGCAGAGCATGGGTCGAGATCGTATAAGATTGTTTGATGGATGGTGTCAAGTTGTTCTACGCATTCGCAGGTTCTCAGATGTGAATGCATAGGTTGCTACGGAGTGAGCATCGCATTCGCGCTAGCGTGCACGCATTCGCATAGTGGTTTGGACTGAGCTGGCAATGGTTGCTTCTTCTTCGCGTTCGCAGTGTTTGGTATGCGATCGCATAGAGTAATTTTGGTGGCAATATATTTTGTTCACCGCGAACACGATGGAATTTTCGCATCCGCATAAGAGGAATGCTTGGGTATATTATAAAATACTCTATTTCATCGGTTTCAGTTATTTTTGTATTTTTGGAGCTATGGAGCTCAGATTGAGGCGATTCTTGAAGTAATTTTCACCAAGTGGACTGGGTTAAGTATTCTTTACTTATTTTTGATTTTATATCATGAATATATCTTTTGTTTTGGAATTTGATTGAGGGTTCTAAAAGAGAAATTAGGGTTTTGTCACGACCCTAACCGGACCCGATCGTGATGACGCCTATCGTGAAATAAGGCCAGCCGACACAAACCCCTACAACCAACTAAACAGTTATAATAATTCATTTTTAAGTTATTAATAAGCTATAAATCCCAAAAGTATAGAGTAGAATAGAATAGTGCGAAAACAAACACAGCCCGACATCGGGGTGTCACCAGTCATGAGCATCTAAAATGCGTCTAAGAGTATGAAAAGACAACATAGTCTAATACAAGGATAGTACAAAGTGAAATAAAGATAGGAATGAGAAGCACTGGGATGCGAACACCGAGCAGCTACCTAGTCGACTCCGAACAATGCCTGTTGGAAAGCAAATCAACACTCGCTAGCGTGACCCGAGACTCCTGGATCTGCACACAGGGCGCATGGAGTAATGTGAGTACACCAACTCAATAAGTAATAAAAGTAAAGGCAACTGAGCAATAAGAAAATATGTGAAACATAACATAATGCTACAACAAAACAATACAAAACTAAAACAATGCAATAAAACAGTAAAAGCTCGTAAAAACACCTTAGTTCAATAAAAACCTCTTTAAAAACATCTTTTAGTAGTTCATACGAGTGATGAAAATAGGGAGATAAGGATAGAAACATAAATCAACCCCTCGGGCAAAATACCAATAGAACCAGCCCCTCGGGCTATCTCACAATCACTCATATCAGCCCTTCGGGCAATAACATGAAACAACAACAACCCCTCGAGCAATATCACATCTCACACTTGGTACCCGTGCTCACTAGAGGTGTGCAGACTCCGAAGGGGCTCCTACAGCCCAAGTGTTATATCAAGTCATCTCGTGGCATAATCAAACTGGCCCTCGGTCTCATAACACGCCACCTCGTGGCGTAACAAATCAGGCCCCCGGCCTCATAATTATGAATCAGTACAATACTGCTGCGACGCGCATCCCGATCCTATAATATCCTCACAACACAGGCCCTCGACCTCACTCAGTCAGAAAATCTCTCAAGCCACTCGGGCATAGTAAAACATGATGCTCAACCCAAAATATCATTTAAAATGTCAAAACGGAGTAAATATGGCTGAGTTATAAAAACAGTAGAATACAGCATAACTGAGTATAAATATGAAGTCAAAACGGTGAGGAATAGTAGTAAAAATCCTCTAAGGTCCAAAATAATTGGCACGAGGCCCAAATATGGCATTCAGTCCAAAACATGATAATACATTCCAAAACACAATGATAGTAAACAGTTTTCAATCAAATACGCAGTTGAACAGTCATATAGGACGGACTAAGTCACAACCCTCAATGGTGCACGACCCCACGTTCGTCATCTAGTGTGTGTGTCACCTCAAAGTAGCACAACAATGTGAAATCTGGGGTTTTATACCCTCAGGACAACATTTACAATCATTACTTACCTTTATCCGGTCCAAACTCTAGCTTGCGATACCTTTGCCCCTCGAATCGGCCTCCGGATGCTCCAAATCTATCCAAAAACAGATTTATACCATCAAAATATGCTAAGGGAACAAAGCTCACTCGAAATTAACCAATTTACATCAAAAACATCGAAATTGGCCAAACCCGACCCCCGGTCCCACGTCTTGGATTCCAACAAAAATCACAAAACTAGAATCCTTACACTCTCACGAGTTCATACATATCAAGAATACCAAAATCCGACCACAAATGACCCCTCAAATCCCTAGATTTAGGTCTCCAATTTCCAAGCCCTAACTTCCAATTTTAGGCTTTAGATTCCACAAATTCCATGTTTAATTAGGTAAAAATTACATTAGGATTGAGTATTAAGTCCATAAATCTTATCTCCAAGTGTTTCCCCTTGATTCCCTCTTTAATCCTCCTCAAAAAGCTCCAAAATCGCTCAACAATGGTGAAACTTAGACCCAAAATTGCAAAAATGGCCTTTTAAACATTCTGCCCAGCTATTCACGTTCCATCTTCGCGAACGCGGCCAACGCCTCACGTTTGCGAAGCACAAAATCCCGTTGACCACTTATTCCTTCATCGCGAATGTGACACCCTGTACGCAAACGTGAAGCCTTAGCTTTTCAACCCATCGCGAACGCGACTACCAGCTCGCGAGCGCGAAGCACACTGACCCCAACTCTTCGCGAACGTGAGACCCCCATCGCGAATGCAAAGGGCAAACCTCCTGCCGCTCATCCTAACCCTTTGCGAACATGAGGGCCCACTCGCAAACGCGAAGACCAACTGTCTGCAACATTAACAACAGATTTTTCTTCAACTTTTTCCAACATGAAATGGTCTTTTTAACCACCAGAAACTCACCCAAGGCCCTCGGGACCTCAACCAAACATGCCAACATATCTCATAACCTCATTCAAACTTGTTCCAACCTTCGGAACTCTCAAAACAACATCAAAACACCAAATTGATATCAGATTCAAGCCTAAGAATTCCAAAAACTTCCAAATTTTGCTTTCGATCAAAAAGTCTATCAAACCTCATCCGAGTGACATGAAATTTTGCACACACGTCACAAATGACATAATGGACCTACTCCAACTTCCGGAATTCCATTCCGACCCCTATATAAAAATCTCACCTATCAACCGGAAAACGCCAAAATTCCAATTTCGCCAATTCAAGCCTAATCTACTCTGGACCTCCAAAACACATTCCGATCACGCTCCTAAGTCCCAAATCACCTCCCGAAGCTATCTGAACCATCGGAATTCACATCCGGTCCCTTTTTCACATAAGTCAACATCCAGTTGACATTTCCAACCTATGCTTTCTCAAAAGAGAAACTAAGTGTCTCATTCCTTTCCAAAACCTCTCCGAACCCGAACCCGAACCGACCCGATAACACATAATACACTTGAACAAGGCAAAAAGAAGTAAAAATGGGGGAAAAGAAGCGATAACTTATGAAACGACCGGCCGGGTCGTTACATCCTCTCCCCCCAAACAAACGTTCGTCCTTGAACGAATCAAGAAACATACCTGAAGCCTCAAATAGGTGAGGATATTTGCTTCGCATCTCCCGCTCAGTCTCCCAGTCCACGAGCCGACCTCTCCACTGCACTTTCACTGAAGTTATATCCTTTGACCTCAACTTTCGAACCTAACGCTCTAAAATGGCTACTGGATCCACATCATAAGTCAAATCATCATCTAACTGAACTGTGCTGAAATCCAAAACATGAGATGGATTGCCAATATACTTCCGGAGCATAGAAACATGAAATACAGGATGAACATTCAATTATGTGGGTGGCAACGCAAGCTCATAAGCCATCTCCCCATTCCTCTAAAGCACCTCAAAAGTCCCAATGAACCGAGGACTCAATTTACCCTTCTTCCCAAATCTCATAACACCCTTCATGGGTGAAACCTTCAATAGAACCTTCTCGTTAACCATGTAGGACACATCCCGAACCTTCCTGTCCGCATAACTCTTTTGTCTCGACTGCGCTGTACAAAACCTCTCCTGAATCACCTTCACCTTGTCTAAAGCATCCTGCATCAAGTATGTACCCAATAGCCTAGCCTTACCCGGCTCAAACCAACCAACTGGAGATCTACATCGCCTCCCATACAAAGCCTCATATGGAGCCATATGAATACTCGATTGGTAACTATTGTTATAAGCAAACTCTGTGAGCGGTAGAAACTAATCCCATGACCCTCCAAAATCAATGACACAAGCACGCAACATGTTCTCCAATATCTAAATAGTGCACTCGGACTGCCCGTCCGTCCGTCTGAGGGTGAAAAGTTGTGCTCAACTCAACCTGAGTACCCAACTCTCGTTGCACAGACCTCCAAAACTGTGAAGTAAACTGAGTACCTCTATTTGAAATGATGGAAACTGGGACACCATGCAAACAAACAATCTCCCGGATATATATCTCTGCCAACCACTCTGAAGAATAGGTAGTACACACAGGAATGAAGTACGCAGACTTGGTCAACCGATCCACAATCACCCAAATAACATCAAACTTGTTCAAAGTCTATGGGAGCCCAACTACAAAGTCCATGGTGATCTGCTCCTACTTCTACTTTGGAATATCCATCTGCTGAAGCAAGCCACTCGGTCTCTTATGCTCATACTTTACCTGCTGACAATTGAGACACCAAGCTACAAATCCCACAATGTCTTTCTTCATTCTCCTCCACCAATAATGCTGTCTCAAATCCTGATACATCTTCGCGGCACCTGGATGAATGGAATACCGCGAGCTATAGGCCTCCTCCAAAATCAACTCCCGAAGCCCATCTACATTGGGCACGCATATCCGGCCCTGAATCCTCAATAACCCATCATCACCAATGGTCACATCTTTGGAATCGTCGTACTGGACTCTGTTCCTAAGGACAAGCAAATGAGAATCATCATACTAGCGCTCTCTGATGCGATCAAATAAGGAAGACCGAGAAATCACACAAGCCAATACCCGACTGGGCTCCGAAATATCCAACCTCACGAACCGATTGGCCAAGGCCTGAACATAAACTGCAAGAGGTCTCTCCCCAACTGGAATATACGCCAAACTCCCCATACTCACCGCCTTCCTACTCAAGGCATCGACCACCGCATTGGCCTTTCCCGGATGGTACAAAATAGTGATATCATAGTCCTTTTGCATCTCCAACCATTTTCGCTGCCTCAAATTGAGATCCTTCTGCTTGAACAAGTGCTGGAGGCTACGATGATCAGTAAACACCTCACAAGACACACCATACAAATAATGCCTCCAAATCTTCAACGCGTGAATAATGGCAGCCAACTCCAAATCATGAACATGGTAGTTCTTCTCATGGGGCTTCAACTGATGAGAACCATAAGCAATAACTCTATCCTTCTGCATCAACACACACACGATACCAACTCTTGAAGCATCACAATACATGGTATATGAACCTGAAGCTGATGGAAAAACTAACACTGGAGTTGTGGTCAAGGCAGTCTTGAGCTTCTGAAAGCTCTCCTCACACTCATCCGACCACCTGAATGGAGCACCCTTTTGAGTCAACTTGGTCAAGGGTGATGCGATAGATGAAAATTCCTGAATAAACCGACGATAATAACCCGCTAAACCAAGAAAGTTGTGAATCTCTATGGCTGAAACTCTGAACCGCCTCTATCTTCTTAGGATCAACCTAAATACCATCGATGGTCAAACAAATCATCGATACGAGGCAAAGGATACTTGTTCTTGATTGTTACTTTGTTCAACTGCCTGTAATCAATGCACATCCTCATCGTGCTATCCTTCTTCTTCACAAATAGAACCAGCGCACCCCAAGGCGACACACTAGGCGAATAAACCCCTTATCAAGGAGTTCCTGAAGCTGCTCCTTCAACTCCATTGGTGCCATACGATACGGTGGAATAGAAATGGGCTGAGTTCCCAGCACCAGATCAAAACCAAAATCAATATCCCTGTCCGGTGGCATGCCCGGCAGGTCTATAGGAAACATCGAGAAAATCCCTCACAATAGGAATAGAATCAATATACTAGGAGTCTCTGCACCGACATCCCACACAAAGGCTAAGTATGAAAGACAACCTTTCTCAACTAACCGCTGAGCCTTCAAGAACGAGATCACCCTACTGGGGACAAAATCAATCGAACCTCGCCACTCAATCCGTGGCACACCTGGCATAACCAACGTTACTGTATTAGCATGATAGTCCAAAATAGCACAACACGAGATAGCCAATCCATGCCCAATACCACATTGAAGTCCACCATACAAAGTAATAACAGGTCCATCGGGTCTCCAGACCCCCAATAGTCACCACACATGACCAGTACACACGGTCCACAATAATAGTATCGCCCACCGGAGTAGATACACGAACAGATGAAATAAGAGCCTCACGGGGCGTATCCAAATAATGAGCAAAAGTGGAACTGGGATCAAATAACACAGAGGCATCTCTGTGGCAGACTGAGATAATACCTATAATCACGACATCTGAAGCAATAACATCGGGTCTAGCTGGGAGTGCATAGAAACAGGCCTGACCACCACCTGATCGACCTCCCCCTCTAGGGCGATCCCTAGTTGACTGACCTTCACCTTTAGCTGGCTAGGTGGGTGGTGGTGAAGTAACTGGCGCTAAAGCCGATAGCTGACTCCTCTACTAAGATGAACCCCCAAGACGATGAGAACACTGCCTCCACATATGACCCAACTCTCCACACTCATAACAACTCACTAGTGTTGGAGACGGGGATTGAAGGGAACCCATAGCACCGGAATGACTAGCAGATGCACCTGCATAGAAGAGCCCTGAACTGATGGAGCACGGGATGAAGTCTAGGCTAGAAAGGCACTGAGTGATGAATGGCCCTGATGAGAACTGTGAGAACCATGACCTGATGACGCCCCACAATAACCTGGGCGAGCTGACTGAGCATGTCTAAATGGATGGCCTCTGTCATGCTGAAACTAACCTCTCGAAGGAGCACCACCATAGCTACCAGATCCCCGAGACCTTTTGGCCTCCCTATCATCTTACTCCTAGCGACGAACTGACTCAATCTTGCGAACAATGTTAACAACCTCCTCAAAAGTAGCACCAAACACCTTCTCCATGGTCATGAGAATTCGAAGTTGATATGTGAGGCCATCAACGAACCTCCTGATCCTCTCTCTATCTGTAGGAACCAACCAAACAGCATGACGATAACTCCGAGAACCTCATCTCATACTACGTCAAGTCATATCTCCCTGATGTAACTGCTCGAACTACCTGCATAGCTCCTCTCTGCGAGACTATGGCACATACTTTTCCAAAAAGAGAATGGAGAACTGCTTCCAGGTAAGGGGTGCTGCACCAACAGGCCTACGCCTCTCATAAGCCTCCCACCAAGTGAAGGCAGCTCCAGAAAACTAAAAGTTAGTAAATGTAACCCCGCTGGTCTCCACAATACCCGCTGTATGAAAAATCCTCTGACACTTGTCCAAGAAACCGTGGGCATCCTCGCCCTCTGTACCACTGAAAGTTGGAGGCTGAAGTCTACCAAACATCTCCAATCTGCGCTGCTCATCCTATGGCATACCAGGAGCTACATAGTCATGAACAGCTACAACTGGTTGGGCTGGAGGTGCCCCCGGTGTCTGAAGTCCCTACACGACCTGCTCTGGTATGTGAGCAGTGGGAGTCTGAGTGCCTCCCCCAGCCTGAGAAGTAGTTGCGGCTGTAGTAATTGGGACTGCCTGAGCTAGGCCATTGCATACTGATAGAATCTGGGCCAAGGCCTCCTAAAGACCTGGAATCACAATGGGCACAACTGGTGCCTCAACTGGTGATACTGGAGCGTCCACAACTGGGACTTGATCATGAATTAGGGTGACTAGTGGATTTGCAGGTGCTGCTCTAGCTGCTGTGCGGGCTATATCCCTGCCCCTACCACGGCCTCAATCGCGTCCTCGACCTCTAGTGGCCCCAGCTGGTGGTACTGGTGGTCGTCCATCATGACCGGTAGCACGTGTCCTCACCATCTGTTAGAGAATATAATAAGAGAAGTTTAGTACTCGGATCAACAGATTCGCACGACAAGAATTTCAAGATTATGAAGTTTTTCTAAAGGTCTTGCAGCCTCCCGAGGATAAATACAGATATTTCCATACCAATCCGCGAGACTCTATTAAATATGCTCATGACTCGTGAGACCTATGTAACCTAGGCTCTAATACCAACTTGTCACGACCCTAACCAGACCCGATCGTGATGACGCCTATCGTGAAACAAGGCTAGCCAATAAAAAAACCCAAAACCAACTAAACAGTTATAATAATTCATTTTAAGTCATTAATAAGCTATAAATCCCAAAAGTATAGAGTAGAATAGAATAGTGTAGAAACAAACACAGCCCGACATCGGGGTGTCACCAGTCATGAGCATCTAAAATCCGTCTAAGAGTATGAAAAGACAACATTAACAAGGCTAGTCCAAAGTGAAATAAAGATAGGAAAAAGAAGCACTGGGCTACGAACAAGGCAAAAAGAAGCAAAAATGTGGGAAACAGAGCGGTAACTCATGAAACGACTGACCGGGTCGTTATAGGTTTTAGCCTAAAGTTTTATAGAGTGACTATTTGAGTTTTGAACATCTATTTGGAGTTGGATTTGAGTGAAACTAGTATGGTTGGACTCGTAATTGAATGGGTTGTTGGATTTTATAAGTTTTGCCGGGTTCTGAGTCGCGGGCCCGGATTTTGACTTTTTTGCCGATTTTGGACTTTTGATTAAAGATTCGACTTTATATACTGGGTTTGCTTCCTTTGGCATTATTTTATGTATTTGAGTTGGTATTGTCTAGTTTCGAGCCTTTCGGAGGTTGTTACACATGGGATGGCATTTGTGGAGTATCATTTGGCTTGCTCGGTATTGGATTTGGCTTGTTCGAGGTAAGTTACACTTCTAAACTTGTTGTTGAGGGTATAAAGACCCAAATTATGTGATTAGTCTTGAGGTGACGCGCATGCTAGGTGACGGGCGTGTGGGCGTGCACTGTGTGAATTGTGACTCTGTTATTTTTGTGGTATTGTGTATTACCTGATCTTACCTGTAATCATGAAATTTCTACGTACTTGAGCTATTGAGTTGTGATCCATGTTAGAAACCATGACTAGGCTATATGATTATCCTGTTGGGACCCACTGAGGTTATTTTTACTGTTGAGTTATCTGCTTTCATTGCATTACATACATAATCATACGCATTCATATGCATATCATATCTCAGTCTCTATTACCGTTTTATTGATACATCATATCATTATTTTTGGCTGATTTTTCATGACATTGAGAGCCCGAGAGACTTGAGAGATTGATGACTGAGTGAGGCGAAGGGCCTGATTGTGAGGATGTTTATGGGATCGCGCTGCACGCCGCAGCATGTTTTATTGATTTATGCCATGATTGGCTTGTTATATCACTTGGGCTGAAGGAGCCCCTCCAGAGTCAGTACATACCCTCAGTGAGTGTAGGTACCTACTGAGTGTGAGTGCCGAGTGATTGGGAGGACTGAGTGGCTGTGAGGACTGAGTGAGTTAATACTCTGAGAGTATGCATATGGTTTTATCACTGAGTCGCATCACATTTGACATGCACACTTGACATACATATATAGAGATGTATTTTTCCTTATGATGTACGGTATCACGTCATTCATGAATTATTACACATGTTGACATAGAGGTATTGAGATATATTTTTCTCATGCCATTTGAAAATGAAATATTTACCTGTTGAAAGCTTTTTGTGGAAAAATTTCAGTTTTCAAACTTACTCATATTTTTTGGCAATTTCGGTAAAAGATTTGGGTTTTCACTGATATTTTTGAAAAGCAAGCCTATTTTAATGGAACTTAGGATGCTCTGAGCATTTTATATCTGAGTTACTTCTTTTATTACTTGCATTATGTCGTTATGAACTGTGTTTGGCTATTGGTGTTGGGTGAAAGACCGAAGCTCCACATTCCTAGTACGGATCATGAACCGTTCCCCAACAAAATATAGGACAAGACTAAAGAAGATATAAAATATGCAATAACAATTGATATAAGAAAGAAGTCATCATATTAATTAACAATTTAGAAAATGAAATACAATAAGATGGTAAAAACATATTTCAAAGTCTTTGTTTAGCATTAATCTTTGCGATTAATGTTAGATTTTTCATTTACTAGGAGCACAATACCATCACCGACACGAGAAAAAGTCAACTAGGTCATGTACCTAGTGACAAGTATCACATACTTTACTTGCTCAGGTCGTCTCATCGTGGTGTTGCATGAATCGACTCAGCCGTGCTAATAAAGTATCACAATAGTACCCCCTAATGGGAAGTACTATGTCGTAGTCCCCAACCGTAAG
Source organism: Nicotiana sylvestris (assembly GCF_000393655.2). Lineage (NCBI taxonomy): Eukaryota > Viridiplantae > Streptophyta > Magnoliopsida > Solanales > Solanaceae > Nicotiana > Nicotiana sylvestris. The sequence goes on along the minus strand of NC_091057.1, from coordinate 124,355,139 downwards.
GTAGGTTCTACGCCTAAACCGACACATATAGTTTCATGACCTAATGAGGAAAAATGTCCAAGGTCAATCTCAGTGAACTTAAGTAATTCTCAAAACCTTTACATTTATCAATGACGATATTCATAGCCAAATCAACTATTTGAAAATAGTTAAATCCAAAATATTTTACAACTCATGTATTTGCGTCTCAAAAAAATACTACAAGTGCTATTCTCATTTATTTAGTTTTAAAATTTGAATAACTTAGCACTCAAATCTTTTATGATGCAAGAAATGGTACAATCCCAACTCGCTCGTCCCCACAAGATAGGACTCACATTTAGAAGCTCAATTTAATCGTGTTTCGATATGAGTTTGGAGAAAAGCTCTGAGGGTAATAAGTTTCAACGTACCTCAAACTACTTTCAACCTTACCCCAAATGATCCAATAATGCCGACGAGTCACAATCTACATATTCGAACCCACATAAATTAATAATGTGTCACAACAATACCAACTAACCCAACTAAGTGTCTAACACTTTAAGTCCAATTTCATAAGTTTAGCAAAAATTTCCATTTCATCATTTGAAGGTAAATCCTTGAATTTTAACTCCAAATCCTTTATTAAACATATTATGGGATCTAGTCGTTCCACTAAAAGCTCAAAATAACATCGTTCAAATAAGACCCAACACTATTCATCATCCCTACCAACCAACTCTTCTAGGGTTTCATGAATAGAAGTTTAAATACAATCCTACATTCATAAATACACTCTATTGCATTCATGGAGTATAATACCTAAGTTTGGAGTGAAGAGATTACCTCTTTGTCAAACCCTAGAAATTTCAAGATTTGAGTTCTTGAAGTATCCTTGAGATTTTCTTCAAAGATCTATGAATTCCATGATGTTGGAAGGTTAAGAGATGTAATAAATGAACTAAATTTACTAAAGAAAGGCATTTAATTCTTACCTTGAAGATGTATTAATGGTAGATGGCTCTTCCTTCTCTCTAGACTTCCAATAACTAAGTCCCAAATAATTATAATATCTTATCCCGTAAAGCATTAAAATGATTCAGTCATTAGGACGCGGGGACAGGCGCGACGTGCCACTATCGCGTGACCTATCCTATTTTCTGAAATGTGCGGATGCCGACTTTGACATTACCACGACAGTGCACTGCCTTTGCAAGTTAGTTGCTCTAACTTGCCTTGGACCTCTTTTTTGACTTCTCATTTTATATCCAAATGAGTTCCATTATCAAGCTACTAAATTTTTCTTAATTTTCGTTCATTTGTTCATTCTTAAATCCATTTAATGCTCTTGTCTCCTCGTCCTCTTAGTCATGGAAAGCCCTTAGTTTCTTACTGATCTAATAATATAGTTTTATTAATTAATCTCATGTAGTTCAGTTTAATTAACTTACATCCTTAATCTCGAAATTAGTCCGAATTAACTATAAAAGTTCACGGGGCTTTACATTCTCCCCCACTTAGAAACATTCATCCTCGAATATAGATACTTGGTCATGTTAAAGTCCAAAAGTGTAATCTCTAAGTCTTTCCTTAATCCTCAACTCTTTAAGGCTTCGAAATTTGACCAACTCTCCAATTTTCTTAAAATTTTCGGCAGAGTTTCTTTTGTTAATAGGCTTATCTCAACATTCCAACCTGACAGCGAGCCATAAGAATACATTGTAAAAAGGCCACACACGGCTTTACTCATCAGAATTACGTCCCTAATCGCCTTCATGGCCCCATATACCTCTAAACACCATTGTATAGCCTCTTTCGGCATTACAACAATAAAACCTATCACCATGAGACAAGTTTAACACCCACGGGGAATAGATTAATCAGTTACATCAGAAAATCGTACTGAATCCCAACTCATAAGTAAGATAAATAAATTGCTTACTCGCTCCATGGAACTAAAGCATGATAAACTCCAAACTCGAATTTTCAAGGAAATAGTCATACCTGAATTAGCGAACAAGTGAGGGTATCTGATCTTTATATCCTCTTCGGCCTCCCAAGTAGCCTCCTCGACGTCATGATTAAACCATAACACTTTTACTGAAGCTATATCTTTAGTCCTCAACCTACGGACTTACCTATCAAGAATCTCAATCGGTTCTTCTTCATAAGTTAAGCTGTCATTTATTTATACTACCTTCGATGAGATGATGTGAGCAGGATCGGGCATATACCACCCGTAGCATCGACACATGAAAAATAGGATGAACCAAAGTCATCGACGCGGGCAACTCTAGCTTGTAGGCTACTTCACCAATCCTTTTCAAGATTTGATATGGACCAATGAATCAGGACTTAGCTTGCCTTTCTTCCCAAATCTCATAATGCTCTTCATTGGCGATACTTTCAAGAACACTTGATCACCCTCTTTAAACTCCAACTTACGTCGACGTATATATGTATAGCATTTTTGTCCGCTTTGAGTAGTCTTAAGTCATTGTTGAATCAAATCCACCTTCTCTAAGGCATCATGTACAAGATCGGGACCAAGTAGTCCTACCTCAGCCGGCTCAAACCATCCAATAGGCGATCTACAACGCCGTCCATACAAAACCTCATAGGGAGCCATCTGGATACTAGCATGATAGCTATTATTGTAGGAAAATTCAATCAGAGGTAAGTGTTCATCCTGTAAGCACGTGATTTTTGCTCCACGGACAATCACTCCAAAATACAATCATTGATTCCTCGTTGTACAATTTTTGATTTTACGTGATATATGTTGTTAGTCGCTCGTGGTTCTGTCCATTTTTCAGTTTTATCTTATCAAGTAAAATACAAAATATGTATGTCATGTTAATTAAGCCATAATTTAGCCATTAAAAGAAAATTCACAAAATATGCGTCTTTTATTTTAGGCTGTGATTTAATCATTTAAAGAATTTGTAATACGTGTGTGATGATTGTGTTAAGTGTTGATTAGTGTTGTTTTAAACTCATTTTAATTTAGTTGAATTTTAAAATTAGAAAACAAAGAAAAAGAGTGCAAAGTATTTAGAAAAATCGGATTGGGCCTATTTGTTTCAAAATTTTAAGGCCCAAAAATCAGCCCAAACACATGCTGCCCGGACACGGCCAAACGGCGTCGTTCTGTCCCGTCTATGCTGGGCCATTGATCTAGAGTGGATCGACGGCCAGGATTACACCCCCAGATCTATTTAACATAACTCGATCCAATAACCGGTTCAGCCCAGCCCCTCACTTAAACCAAACGACCCCGTTTAAATATCAAACGACCCCGTCTCATTTCTCACCATCAGATCCAAGCCGTTGAGATCATCTGATCTAACGGCTCAGATCCAATCCCCTACTCCGTATATAAGCTTTCCCTCACACCCCACGCCCCCTATCCGAACCCCACCCTTCACTCGTCTCCTTCCCCAAGCCCTGAAACCCCAAACCCTAGCAGCCGCCCTAGGTTCCCTTTCACCAGAACCCGGCGGCATGAACGCCGGTGACCACCTCCTGAACACCCTAGGACCACCTCACTGTCCTAAACATGGATCTGCTATCCATTTGCCTCGAATCACCTTCCTTCGTCTCGAATCTTTGAAGATTTGAGTCAAAACTCTGATCTATACCAAACCACCCCATCTTCATACCAGACACTCCCCTGACCCTCCTCGTGACCAAACCAAACTTGGTTTGGTCCGAATCTACCCACAACTCCCCAAAAACCAGATCTGAGAATCCAAAACCTAGAACACGGATAGCCTTGGAATCCAGCCGACCTTAACAAGGGTTCGAGGTCTAATAGACCTTAATCAAGGTGTTCTCATGTGAGAACACCCTGATTAAAGTTTGTTCGGCTTCAAATGGTCAAAGTGGTGTCAGTTTTGGGTCAGTTTGGTTTAAACATTTTTCGGTAAGTTTTTCTTTTCCTTTTTGTTTATTCAACTGCCAATTAAGTCGTTAGCATGCTTTGTTGTGTTTGTTTGTTATTTTCTGATAGTTTTCTTAATTTCTTCCATCTCTGTCAAAGACCTGTTTATTTGGTCGATTGTTTTCTGTGTATGATTTAAATGTATCCTGTGATAAGCATGTCCGATTAGGATAGTCGTCGCATAAATAACTTATATAGGTTCCCAGTGATCGACCAAAGTTGTCCGAAGCCCTTTAGGTCCCTGTATGTGTTTGTTTATTTGAACGATTGATTATTACCTGTTATAATTAGTATAGTCGACTCGATAAATGTCGTCGATTAGTTCTCTATAACTAATGGATCAAATAAGCTAATAATTTCACATGACTAAATGAACCATGTCACTGACTGAATGCTCGACATTGCCTGAGATTATCCTATAAACTGCATTACAAAACAGCTAAAAGATTCAGTCTAGGGCAGCTTCGATTTTAAATTTTTCAGAAGTCCAAAATAACCCATTATTGCAGAGGGTCAAGACAGTGATAACCAGGGTTTAACAGGGGTAGTCTGGGGTTTGAAAAGAACAAAAATGATTAGTTTAAATGAGCTGACAAGTAGGGTACTAATTTGGGATTAAACTAATACCAATGGGGAACAAGACACAAGAGTATGGGGTTTAAAATGAATACTTAAATGAACCCATAACCTTTGATTAAAGAAAAGCCAGGCGTGGGGAACAAAATGGATGGCATCAAAAGATGCTTAAGCATGGGTTTAAAGGGTATGGGCAGTCTGCAAAATGGAGGATCCAGGCAGCTTGACTGCACTGGTCGATTGGCTTATAAATAGGCCATTTCGGAACTTAAAAAGGGCTAGAATTTTTAGTCTTGAGAGAGGTCTTGTGAGTTTAAAGAAAACTGAAAACATAAGGAAATTTCCAGTAAACATTGTAACCAAACACTGTCTGAAAGCTACATAAGAGTTCATATTGGTCAAGCTGTCTTGGCCAAGTTCTGTTGTTTGCACTGATTGAGCTGCTTGTGATTGTTGAACTGCTGGTGTTGCTGCATTGAACACTCTGTTACTTCTGTTGTTTCATTACTCTCTTCTGGGATTACTTGTTTGGTGCTCGACCATCTGCTGGTTTTCTTTGTTTTGGAAATTGTTGCTGGTTGTCTGTGGACTGTGGAAAACACTTGTGATTATTGGTTTGTTGTTGTGTTGTTGCTGTGTATCTACTGTTGCTGTGTTTACTGCATACTGCCCAGCTGATCAGTCCTTTCTTCTTTGTCCTCTATACCAGGTACACAACCAATGCACTATCAAATGTAATTGGAACATTGAGCATGAATGCAAAAAGAAAAGACCTGAAGTTGATTTTCATACATAGATTGTTATATTAGATATCATGTACTGTATGATAATTTTCATTCCTGTGTTGACAATAGAAGCAGCCTGTATGCCCAGTGTATATCAATATAGATTAGCTAAATGGTAGCTTACATATGTATGCTGATAGGTGAAAATATTCTCAATGAAATAGGTTGCATCTCAGACTTAGTTTACTTTGTAATATATGCTGTAATGTATGCCAAGCATGAAAACTGTACATCATTGGCTAAGTTCTTCCTTTTCTGATTAATGGTCTCATATAACTAGTAAACCACCTGTTAAGACAAAGAACACAAAACTTGCAATCTCAACCTCATGAAGGTCGAGCCCAGGTCAAAACAGACCAAGCAGGCCCGCATCGAACAAGCAGTGGCCCAGGTTTGGCCCATCACGCATGGGCTGGATTTGGGCCCGTGATTATTTGTTCGGCTGACTGTGCACGCAGCCTCGTTTCTGATTTTTAAGCATTTCTGAATGTTGTTATAGATAACTTGCAAGCACGTAATTAATTAGGACTATCTACTGTTTTCAATTAGTAGAGACAAACGCGACAAGAAACGTAGTTGCTATAGGATATCCTTTTAAAATAAGAACGAGATGAGCCTCGACAAAAATAAATAAAAACGCACGAGCTGCGGGGCCCTCGTTAAATGTATATTATCGAAGCATTCAGTTTCCAGGATGGGTCGTTTAGCAAATCTCACGGCCCTCCCAGAATAATAACGCGATAGTCTCTTTAAGCGCGTACTTAATAATGTTATCTCCTTAAACTCGGGTGCACATTTATGTGACCCAAATCCCAATCTCAACGGAATCGAAATGTGTCTCTAACCACGGGTACATTGATTGTGGCGTGGTCTGAGATGCATTTCCACGACGTTGCAAATTCTTTTCATAAGGAATGAGACGAGCCTCGACAAACAAAAATGTACAAAGTGCGGGGCCCTCTAAATGTATATATATAAAATACTTAGAATTCGGGACATGCCGTTTAAGCGAATTTCATGGCTTTCCCCGAAATAACAACACGCTAGTTGCTTTAAGCGCGCCTTTAATAATTTATTTTCCTTAACTCGGGTGCACATTTATGTGACCCAAATCCAAATCTCAACCGAGTCGAGATATGTCAATAATCACGTGTACATTGATGTAACGTGATTCGAGGTATGTTTTCGCGACGTTGCAATTCCTTGTAATAATAATAATGATAAAAGCGGTTAAAAGTTAAATTTTGCACATAAGTTTACATTTGTATAAAATCAGATAATCAAGCCGAATATAACAGTTGAGCGACCGTGCTTGAACCACGGAACTCGGGAATGCCTAACACCTTCTCCCGGGTTAACAGAATTCCTTATTCAGATTTCTGGTACGCAGACTGTAATATAGAGTCATTCTTTTCCTCGATTCGGGATTAAAATTGGTGACTTGGGACACCCTAAATCTCCCAAGTGGCGACTCTGAAATAAATAAACCAATCCCGTTTCGATTGTCCTTTAATTGGAAAAACTCCCCTGCGCCCTCTCGGGTGCGGAAAAAGGAGGTGTGACAGCTCTGGCGACTCTGCTGGGGACTTATTTACACCCAGAACCACTGGTTCAGGGTTAAGAATTCGAGCTTAGAATAATTGTTATAGTTGGTTTTATTTAGAATCTGATTTTTACACGATATATGCCCAATGTGCTAAATGATGCTTTTACCGCTTTAATATTATTTGAATTGTGAATATATACAACTGTTACGAAACCCCCTTCTTTCTGAGTCTTCTGAATTTATGGTGTACACGTGCGCGTGACCCACCTTTCTGTTAAAGTCATACCAAATAAGACGAAGTTGGGACAAGTAACTAGGCCGGGCAGACTTTCGTGCTCCCGGTACGTTGCCCCCGCTTCGGCTCAAACTGTCCGTTTGGGTAAGCCAGGTTTAGAACAATCAACCTCAGGTTTTACACTTAGAATAACTCAGCCATGTACCGGATCCCTAGTAGGAACGTTTATTTGCATCATGTGCATTTGACTTAGGGGACTCAACACAGGGGTTGGGTCTGTCTAGGACAGATGAACCCGAAATAAAAAGACCATCCTGATGCATCCTACTTGCTATATGTGCATTCATTTGCCTCGAACATGCTTGCTGACCGGCTTAAATGAAATCATGGTAAGAACTGAGGAATAAAATGGGTTGTTTTTTAAAAAAAAATAAAAATAAAAATAAAAAAATAATAATAAATTAAAAATAAAAAGGTAAAATATAGTTTTCAAATCTTGAAATAAAGGTATTTAATCTTGAAAGGTATTTAATCTTGAAAATAGTTTGAAAAATTCCCAAAAATAGTTTTAAATCTTGAAAATAGTTTTGACTGAAAATGATTAGAGTATGTTTTCAAAATGAGTCTTGACTTTATTAAATTAAATTTCAGATACAAAATGAGCACCACACAAAACCCCTCATCCGCAAATACAGAAGAGTTTCTATTCCAGCTTCAAATGTGGTGGTGTGAATTAGGCGAAGATGGTCAAAAGTGGGTCATCAAGCATTTGGGAAATCTCCCGGATATTATGAAAGTTAAACCCCGTGATGATCTGATTGCGGCATTAGTAACTTTTTGGGACCCTGTTCACAATGTCTTTCGTTTCTCTGACTTCGAGCTCACTCCTACATTAGAGGAGGTAACTGGATATGTTGGTTTTGACGGAAGTTTAAGGAATCAAAGCTTGATATTCACGAAGGCTCCCTCGGTACATCGATTCTTCGGTCTTCTGAACATCAGCAGTCAAATCAGGAAAAGCAATGTCGTCAACGGATGTTGTTCTTTCAACTTTTTGTATTCAAGGTTCGGAAAGTCAGATGGGTTCGAAATTCATGAGAAAGGCCTTACCAACAAACAAGACAAAGACGCATGGCAGGTTCACCGTCGCTTCGCCTTCATGGTGGCTTTTCTAGGAATCATGGTCTTCCCGAACAAAGAGCGAACAATCGATATTCGCACCGCAAAAGTTGTGCAAATCCTCACCACCAAGGAAAACCACACCCTTGTCCCCATCATTCTCTCAGACATTTATCGGGCTTTGACTTTATGTAAAGCAGGAGCGAAAGTCTTCGAAGGATGCAAAATTTTGTTGCAAATGTGGCTGATTGAACATCTCCAACAACAGCCCAAGATCATACAGTATGGGCCAAGCAACGATAATTACATCGAGGGTTATGAGGAAAGAGTGAAAAATTATCAGGTTCCAGAAGGGATAGAAGCATGGGTATCTCGGCTAAGGGCTCTAACGGCAAATCAAATTGAATGGACTCTGGGATGGCTCCCGATGAGGGAAGTGATACATATGTCAAACTCAAATAGTTATCTGCTACTATTGGGATTGAGAAGCATCCAGCCGTATGCGCCATTGAGAGTCCTAAGACAACTAGGAAGATATCAAGTAGTTCCTGATGATGAAGATTTGAGTACGCAAGAAATCGAATTACACCCAGAGGCCACTATTCCTGAGGCGTTACTTCAGCAGATGTGGAATGGATGTCGATACTTGAAAAGCGATACTCATGTCCCAGACACTACAAAGGGTGAGATAAATCCTGGATATGCAAGGTGGTTCGAGAAACGGTCTCGCGTGGATGATGTACCAGAACCTGAGCTGAGAAGGCCAACTAAAAGACCCCATATTCAAAACTTTAATGATAAAATCCAAGAGCGGTTGATCTGGGGAGAAAAAGAGAAGGGGTACAAAGCAACTATCCATGCCCTAAAGGAAAATCTAAGGAACCTCAGTCTGGAGAAGGATTTGCAAGCACAAGAAGCTGAAGGCGAGAAGAAGAGTCTAGCCTGCGAGAATGAAAGTCTTCATGCTCGATTTCTGAGAATGAAAAAGGCTTCTGAAACGCCAATGAGGAATTGGAAGGATCAAAAAACCATCGCCAATCTTTTTGAAAGAATGCAAGATTATGATTCCGTTCTTGCTGCAAATGAAAGGGCGTTGAGCAAAGCAAAAGAAAGGATCCAACAATTAAACGAAGAAGCCAGATCTGATAAGGAACGCCAAAATAGGCAATCCGAGAAAGACAGGGCACAATTCAAGAAGGAAAAAGACCATTGGATACGATCAGAAGACCAACTTCGTGCACAACTAGAAGAGGCAAGAAGGTACAGAGAGCATCAACAAGCGGACACTGATAGAGAAAGAGCGCAGATGAGATTAGAGCAGGCCAGACTCCGAGCTCTATTAGAGTCAGCCCTAGATCGTGAAGGCCGTATCCGAGATATAGCCACCACTCGCCAGCAGCAGTTGCAGAATCAAGGCCAACATCTCCAAGATTTCAGGGCACAGATCCACGACCTGGCGGTCTACACCTCTCAAAGTTATGTAAACTGCCAAGGAATGGATTATGAAAGGTTTACAGAGCATGCACCCACCTTTGCCCGTCATCTAGCAGTGGAGTTGGAAAGGATGTATCGAACATTGGGAGGTCATCCGGGTCAAGCCCCGCCTTGAGCAAATGATCTAATAATTTACAACACAAGTGGAAAGTGGGGCACGTTATGAGATGTTAAGAATTGTATCTTTTTATTTCAATTTGAATGTGTGTATTTCAAGACATTGTTTTTACAAAGTTTTCAAATGTAATGTTTGTTCATCTTTTTATAAATGTTAGCCTCATGGCAGAACTACGCCTGGTCTGATTCACGCGGGGACGTGATACGTAGGCAATCCCCATAAGATTCGACCGTTTTTAATAAAGAGAGAAAAGAAAATACATAATAAAATAAAACACAGGGTTTCCCAAAATACTTTAAAGGGACGAATGAGCAAACCGGGATGACGCATGTTGTTTGAAGCAAAGCATGTAGAAACGGTTAACTGCCTAGGTGCATTGCATCCTCTATGTGTTATGATCAAATCTGTTAAACTCTAACGCTAACAAAGTTTGTTGTTGTCTATACCAGACAAGTTAGTTGTTAAAGAACTCTGGCAACACACTCCTACCAAACCAGATCCAAAGGACCGGTAGCAACAAGCATGACTACTTCAGAGAATAGTAATGAGGAAGAAAGGCCAATGAGCCAGTTGCTAAAAGAAGCGATGGAAAAGATTGAAAGGATGGGACTAGAGATGAATGCAATGCAGCTAGCCCTAGCCAAAACACAAAAGAGCCCTGAAACACTGGGACACATGCCGGAATACCCTCACTCTGGCCCTTCCACAAGCCGTCCAAATCCCCTTTATCATCAAGAAAGAAGCCCTCATGATTCCCAAGCTCCACCACCTCATCAACCTCTCCCAACACCCAATATTCCCATTTTTTTGGGACTTACATCAGCCCCTTTGCAAAGGACGACCAGTGAGCCATTGTTTCAGGCTCACGATACACAATACTATCCCCCCGAGCCTACGTTTCATGCCCCCGAACCACAGGCTTACAATCCACATTTGGAAGTACCGGCAGAGGTTGAGAAGCCGGTTAAGGCCCCTGAACAGGATGAAGTGTTGAGAAAGTTCAAAAGCCTGGAGCAGTCCTTCAGGAACTTGCACGGATTGGGCAATCAAGTCAGCGTAGCATACAAAGATCTGTGCCCTTTCCCAGACGTCCAACTCCCGGCTGGGTTCAAGATGCCTAAGTTTGATTTATATGAAGGGCACGGTGATCCCATGGCACATTTGCGGGGATTCTGTAGCAAAATGAGAGGGGCAGGCGGCAAGGATGAGCTGTTGATAGCTTATTTCGGCCAAAGTCTGAGCGGATCTGCACTAGAATGGTATACCAGGCAGGATTCCAGCAGGTGGTACACGTGGGATGATCTGGCGCAGGCTTTTGCAGGTCATTTCCAGTACAATCTCGAGATAGTCCCTGACCGTCTCACATTATTGAGAACTGGGAAGAAACCCGGGGAAAGTTTTCGCGAGTTCGGGTTCCGCTGGAGAGAACAAGCAGCTAGAGTCGATCCTCCCATGAGAGAGGGAGAGATGGTGGACTATTTTTTGCAGACATTGGATCCAACCTACTTTGGTCACTTGGTGACAACGGTTGGAAAATCTTTCAACGAGGTGGTCAAGATAGGGGTCATGATAGAAGAGGGTTTGAGGTCTGACAAGATCTTGAACTATTCGGCACTCAAGGCCACAACCCAGGCTATTCAAAACGGCACGGGAGGTGCGTTGAGAAGAAAGAAAGAAGAGGTTGCCACGATCGAGGCAGGCAGTTGGTCCAGGGCTGGCAGGCCACACTACAACCAACCCAGACCTCACAGGTCAGAATACCCATACAACCCACCACAAAATTTCTATCCACCTCGAGAACCACATTGTTCCGTACACCAAGCCCAGGCATACACTCAGCCTCCGGTTCGCCCACAATGGCGCGCACCGGCTCCCCAGAACATATATGCACCACCACAAAACACCTACCCTCCACCAAGGGCGTATAGAAACCCCTCAGGGGCAGGTTTTCGGGGAAATCCAGATGCTAGGAATGACAGGTTGCGGAAGCAGAGAACCTTCACGGAGCTGGGAGAAACCTACACCGCTTTGTTCCACAAGCTGAGGCAATTGGGTTTGGTTAGTCCTGTCCAGACTCGAGAACAAAATCCCCCACCTCAGAATTTGGATCGATCAATCAGTTGTGAATACTGTTCCGGGATGCTCGGGCATGATACCGAGAAGTGCTGGAAATTAAGACATGCCATACAGGATCTTATTGACACCAATAAGATCGAGGTCCAGACACCAGAAGCTCCTAACATCAACCAAAACCCACTGCCAGCGCACCACGAAACTCACATGATTGAGTTGGTGTGTGAGGGAGGAGAATTGAGAAAACCCTCACAAACAGTGATGATGATCCAAGCCGCCCCGAAAGAAGTCTCAACCAGTGGAGGAACGAGTGTACAGTCGCAGGGAGAAGGCGTCAAGCCGGTAGTGATATTGGGAAAGAGCCCGTCCGCCATAACAAGCAAACCCGAGCCAAGCAAGTTGGTAATACCAGGGATCCCGCCCACACCGGCGGTCGTGTTGAAAGGGGTATGTAGAGAACGGGTGACCATAAAGCCTGTGGTCCAGCTGCCGATGATTGACAGCAGGGCTGTGCCTTGGAAATATGAAAAGGCGGTGGTGATGTACAAAGGAAAACAGGTGGAAGAAGTCAGTTGTGAAGCGCAAGGGCTGACTCGATCAGGTCGATGTTTTGCTCCGGTGGAGCTAAGAAGAACCAACCCAGTTGCAACCAAGAAACCTGTGTCCGAAGAAGAGGCTGAAGAGTTCCTGAGGAAGATGAAAGTACAAGACTATTCTGTGGTCGAACAGCTGAGAAAAACACCGGCCCAGATCTCACTGTTGTCATTACTGATCCATTCTGAGGAGCATCGTCGGGCCCTGTTGAAGATATTGAACGAAGCTCATGTACCCAGTGAGATTTCTGTAAACCACCTGGAAACCATTGCCAGCAAGATTTTCGAGGTGAACAGGGTAACATTCTCAGATGATGACCTGCCGGTGGAGGGTACGGAGCATAATAAAGCTCTATACCTAGCTGTCAAATGTGAAGACTCGGTGGTAACTCGAGTATTGGTGGATAACGGCTCAAGCGCCAATATTTGCCCACTATCTACCTTGAACCAGTTAAAGATCGACCACGGAAGGATCCACAAGAACAGTATCTGTGTCCGAGGGTTTGACGGAAACGGAACAGCCACTGTGGGGGATGTTGTACTTGAACTGACCATCGGTCCAGTCCTGTTTACCATGGAATTCCAAGTATTAGACGCCACAATATCTTATAACCTGCTGTTGGGACGACCCTGGATTCATGCAGCCAAAGCGGTGCCTTCCACCCTACATCATATGGTGAAGTTCGAGTGGGAAAGACAAGAGGTCGTGTTACACGGCGAGGATACAACGTGCACCATGGGCGGAACCATTGTACCTTTAATAGAGACCGTTGATGACAAAGGTCCTTGGGTCTACCAGATTTTCGATACAGGGTCGGCCAACAAAATTCCTGAAGGAGAAATCATCCTGCACCCTAGGGTAGCTGCCGCAACAGTCATGATGGTCTCAGAAATGCTGGGTAATGGATTTGTGCCGGGAAAAGGCCTAGGAGTTGAGCTTCAAGGGATTGTCCAACCTGTCTCCCTTCCTAAAAATCTGGAAACTTTCGGATTGGGGTTCAAACCAACCGCAGCAGATAGGAAGCAAACGCGAAAAATGAAGAAGAGGGTTTGGTTTCTGCCTAAACCAGTGCCACGTCTCTCAAGGTCTTTTGTCAAAGCAAGTGCCAAGGGGTCACCGGTCCCAAAGATTCTAGGACCTTTGATCGGTATAAATGAAGACCTGAATCAGAGTTTTGAGAGGCTATTCGCGGATGTCAGTATGGTGGAAGCTGGAGAAGGTTCCAGCAGAGCAGAGATACAGTTTGTGGGGCCTGAGGCCAAGACCAACAATTGGACAGTTACTCCTCTTCCTGTCCGAGGGGAGTCTTGGTAGTAGGCTTTGATTTATGTTTTGTGTGTTTTGTTTTGTCCGGATTATTCAAGGGTGTAATCCAAATTTTACTTTCGTTTTTGTAAAAGTGTGAACCCTTTTATCCCGCAAGTTTAATAAAGTTCTTTTCTTTTGTCCCATTTTAATTTTGTTTTGTTCTTTTTCTTTCTGAACAGTTCTCTTTTTACTGGTTCTAATGACATGGCATGCACAGCGGATCTTCGACCTAGTCTAATAAATCAATCTGAATCCGACTCAATGATGCAAGAGGTCGTTTGTGATGATGAATCTGAATGTGACGAAGGTGAAGCCTTCGAAGAGATAAACCGAGAACTGTGCCAATTTGAAGAGAAACCCAAGCCTAACCTAAATGACACTGAGGCTGTGAATCTAGGAGACGCTGATAACGTCCAAGAGACCAAAATTAGCATCCACATTGAGCCGAATGTCAGAGAAGAATTGATCAAAACCCTCATGGAATTCAAAGATGTTTTTGCATGGTCATATGACGATATGCCTGGATTAAGCACCAATTTAGTGGTTCACAAATTGCCCACTGACCCGGCATACCCTCCGGTCAAGCAAAAACTAAGGAAATTTAAAACAGAAATGAGTGTAAAGATCAAAGAAGAAGTGATTAAGCAGTTGCAAGCGAAGGTCATTCGGGTCACTCGATATCCCGAGTGGTTGGCCAATGTGGTACCAGTCCCAAAGAAGGATGGAAAAATCAGGGTGTGCGTCGACTACCGCAACCTCAACAAAGCAAGTCCCAAGGACAATTTTCCATTGCCCAACATCCATATCTTGATCGATAATTGCGCGGGGCGCGAGATCGGATCCTTTGTAGATTGCTATGCGGGTTATCATCAGATCCTAATGGACGAGGAAGATGCGGAAAAAACAGCGTTTATTACGCCATGGGGGACTTACTGCTATCGGGTAATGCCGTTCGGATTGAAGAACGCCGGGGCAACATACATGCGAGCAATGACTGTTGTGTTTCATGTCATGATACACAAAGAAATCGAGGTGTACGTCGATGATGTGATCATCAAATCTTGGCGTCAGGAAGACCATGTAGCAGACCTAAGGAGATTCTTCCAAAGACTCCGAAGGTATGATATCAAGCTCAACCCGGTCAAATGCGCATTCGGGGTTCCATCAGGAAAGCTGCTAGGATTCATCGTCAGTCGACGGGGAATTGAGTTAGACCCATCCAAAATTGAATCCATCCGAGATTTGCCACCGCCAAGGAACAAAACAGAGGTAATGAGTTTGCTGGGTAGACTCAATTACATCAGCAGGTTCATCGCCCAACTCACAGCAACTTGTGAGCCCATATTTCGGTTGCTGAGAAAGGATGCTGCGGTAGGTTGGACGGCAGAGTGTCAGGAGGCCTTCGACCAAATCAAAGGGTATCTGTCTAATCCACCCGTATTGGTCCCGCCGAAGCCTGGGAAGCCCTTAATTCTTTACCTAACGGTCTTGGAAAATTCATTTGGTTGTGTATTGGGGCAACATGATGACACAGGAAGGAAGGAGCAGGCCATCTACTATCTTAGCAAGAAATTCACAGTACATGAGGTCAAGTACACTCAACTCGAGAAAACATGTTGTGCCTTAACTTGGGTAGCTCAGAAGTTGAAGCACTACCTGTCTTCGTATACTACTTATCTCATATCCCGTTTGGACCCATTGAAGTATATCTTTCAGAAACCTATGCCCACGGGAAGGTTGGCAAAATGGCAAATTCTGCTCACAGAGTTTGATATCATCTATGTGACGAGGACGGCCATGAAAGCCCAGGCGCTGGCAGACCATTTGGCAGAGAATCCCGTTGATGAAAAATACGAGCCTTTAAGAACGTATTTTCCTGACGAAGAGGTGATGCATACAAATGAGTTAGAACTACCTGAGGAACCAGGTTGGAAGCTTTTCTTCGATGGAGCTGCAAACGCAAAAGGGGTTGGAATAGGAGCAGTACTCATTTCTGAAACAGGACGCCATTATCCTGTTATGGCTCAACTACGCTTCTATTGCACCAATAATATGGCCGAGTATGAGGCTTGCATTCTGGGTCTGCGCTTGGCTGCCGACATGGATGTCCAAGACGTCTTGGTCTTGGGAGACTCGGACCTCTTGGTACATCAAATTCAGGGTGAATGGGAAACACGAGATCTAAAGCTCATACCATACCGACAATGCTTGCATGATCTGAGCAAGCAATTTCGATCGGTGAAGTTCAAACACATCCCGAGAGTTCACAATGAGGTTGCGGATGCCTTGGCCACCTTAGCATCAATGCTGCACCACCCTGACAAAATGTATGTTGATCCTCTGCACATCCAGGTCCGTGATCAGCACGCCTACTGCAATGCCATAGAAGAAGAAGCAGATGGCGAACCCTGGTTTCATGATATCAAGGAATACCTCAGAATGGGGATATATCCAGAACATGCCTCTGGAGACCAAAAAAGAGCCCTTCGGCGTTTGTCGAATGGTTTCTTCCTCAGCGGAGGAGTATTGTACAAAAGAACCCCGGATTTGGGATTGTTGAGATGCATAGATGCCAGTCAAGCAACGACGGTTATGGCAGAGGTACATGCTGGAGTTTGTGGGCCACACATGAGCGGATATGTATTGGCAAGAAAGATCCTTCGAACAGGGTGTTATTGGCTCACCATGGAACACGACTGTATCACTTTCGTGAAGGAAATGCCATCAGTGCCAGATACATGGAGATTTGATTCATTCTCCGCCAACGGAGTTACATACGATGTCAGCACCCTGGCCGTTTGTGGCATGGGGCATGGATGTCATTGGGCCCATCGAGCCGGCAGCATCCAACGGTCATAGGTTCATTCTAGTGACCATTGATTACTTCACCAAATGGGTTGAGGCTAAAACCTTCAAATCAGTAACCAAAAAGGCAGTGGTGGACTTTGTCCATTCCCATATCATCTGCAGATTTGGGATCCCAAAAGTGATCATCACGGATAACGGTGCGAATCTTAATAGCAGCCTGATGAGAGAGGTATGCCAACAATTCAAGATTACACACCGCAATTCCACCCCATATCGTCCCAAGGCGAATGGAGCAGTCGAAGCAGCCAATAAGAATATCAAGAAGATACTGCGAAAAATGGTGGAAGGGTCCAGACAATGGCACGAGAGATTACCCTTTGCTTTGTTGGGTTACCGCACTACCGTCCGAACTTCCATAGGCACAACTCCTTATTTGTTGGTGTATGGAACTGAGGCCGTAATACCAGCGGAGGTCGAAATTCCGTCCCTCCGAATTGTCGCTGAAGCCGGGATTAATGATGATGAATGGGTCAAAGCTCGATTGGAACAGTTGAGCCTGATAGATGAGAAAAGATTGGCAGCAGTGTGCCATGGTCAGCTGTACCAGAAGAGAATGGCAAGAACATATAATAAGAAGGTGCGCCCCAGGAAGTTTGAAGTAGGGCAGCAGGTATTGAAGAAGATCCTCCCACATCAGGTCGAGGCAAAAGGCAAATTCGCCCCAAATTGGCAAGGGCCTTATATCGTGACCAGAGTATTGTCCAACGGTGCTTTGTGTTTGACAGATGTCGAAGGTAGATGTGTCGACATGGCTATCAATTCAGATGCAGTCAAGAGATATTATGCGTAATTTCTTTAATTATGGCAATTTTTGGTTTATTTGTTTGTATTTGGCATTTATTGGATAATGAGATGACGGAGGCAATTCTTTCTTCTATCCAAACACTTTTAACCCCTGCTTCCCCCTTTGAGCCTTAAGTTATTCTTTCATACCCCTCTTTTGGAATCACTAATGGAAAAAACATGAAAAAAAAAAGAAGAAAAAAAGAAAAAAAGAAAAGAAAAAGAAAATGAAAAGAAGGAAAAGAAAAAGGAAGATAAAATCATAAGAAATACAAAACAGTGGGAACTACGTTTGACCTGATTCCTCAAAGAGGATACGTAGGCGCCTCACGGCTCGGTCATAGTATGCATCATAATGAATATAGGATGCATAATGTACATAGTGTGCATAATAGGCACAGTGTGCGTAACGCACATAGCGCAACGTAAGTGTAGAAAAATAAATTCCTCAAGCAAGAAAACTGGGGCAGAGGTTATGTTTTAAGTTCCAACAAAGGTCTGATTCCAAAAGTTGTAGCACATCACCCATCAAATTATTTTCATTTTTATAGTCTTTCTTTAACCCCACACCAAAACCAAGATCAACGTCCAAAAGACCTCCCGATCAATGTCCAAGAGATACCAAGTCAGGCTAATAAGGCCGAGAATAATACACCGATCCCCAGTAAATAAGAGATCATGAGACTAGGATTGAATTGATGGTCAAAGGGATCTCCAGAAGAGAGGGTCGTATCGATAACACCCCGATTCTTCAATGAGAGAAATAAAATGAGAGAGTCTTATCGGTGAAAACCTTCACGGGCACCGAAAGGCGATGTAAGATGAGAGATATGAAATGAGAGAGTCTTATCGGTGAAAACCTTCACGGGCACCGAAAGGCGATGTAAGATGAGAGGTATGAAATGAGAGAGTCTTATTGGTGAAAACCTTCACAGGCACCATAAGGCGCCGGGAGATGAGAGAAAAGAGGGAGTCTCATTGGTGAAAACCCCTCGAAGGGCACTATGAGGCGACAAGACAGATCAACAAAAAGCGACCACATTCGCAACGAAATGGACAGTCATTTATCATCCCTAGCAAGTCAGACCATCGGGCAAATCGATTGATACAAATAGACTGGGTCGGGAATATATGGTGCACGTCATGTTCACGGGGACCAGTCATGTCCTCCAGATAAGTTCTTCTGAGTTTCTTCTCCCACCAAATATTGGTTCAAAAAGATTTTCTCCTTTTCTAGCTTTTGTTTCTCTTCCTAAAAATTTGTCTTCAAAAGGATTTTTCAAAGCTTACTACCAGAGACCGAAGGGGAATTCATCCAATGCAGGATAACACAAACAGTCTTAAAAGCTGGCCCTAGGCAACACAATAATCGTGCCTCGCAGTTTTGGAGGAAGTAAGCTCCAAAGGGAATGGTTTCGGGAGTAAAAGCAGATTCCCACGGAATGTGCTTAAAGAGAAAGCAGAAAAGGGAACAAATCGAAAACCAGCCCCAGCAGGCTAGTGACCCCCAGCAGGCAATTTCGTCCACTAACCAATCATGGGGACATAGGGCAGGAAAAAGGGAAGAGAGGAAAAATCATCCGCCGGAAAGGTACCCTCTACTACCACGATTAAAACTAATTAGATCCTTTTGTCTGCTGCAGGAAAACAAAGGATTGATGATGGCAGCAAGATGCAACCCCAGGGAAGTCACCAAAAACCGGGGTAGAAAAATTTCTGCCGATTGTCAAAAATTTTCTCGGAAGAACGGGGAAACAATTTCAAAATACATTTAAGTTCTAGGTCGCCCACCAGTATAATGCGGGAATACATTTAAGTTCTAGGTCGCCCACCAGTATAATGCGGGAATACATTTAAGTTCTAGGTCGCCCACCAGTATAATGCGGGAATACATTTAAGTTCTAGGTCGCCCACCAGTATAATGCGGGAATACATTTAAGTTCTAGGTCACCCACCAGTATAATGCGGGAATACATTTAAGTTCTAGGTCGCCCACCAGTATAATGCGGGAATACATTTAAGTTCTAGGTCGCCCACCAGTATAATGCGGGAATACATTTAAGTTCTAGGTCGCCCACCAGTATAATGCGGGAATACTTTTAAGTTCTAGGTCGCCCACCAGTATAATGCGGGAATACATTTAAGTTCTAGGTCGCCCACCAGTATAATGCGGGAATACTTTTAAGTTCTAGGTCGCCCACCAGTACAATGCGGGAATACTTTTAAGTTCTAGGTCGCCCACCAGTATAATGCGGGAATACTTTTAAGTTCTAGGTCGCCCACCAGTATAATGCGGGAATACTTTTAAGTTCTAGGTCGCCCACCAGTACAATGCGGGAATACTTTTAAGTTCTAGGTCGCCCACCAGTATAATGCGGGAATACTTTTAAGTTCTAGGTCGCCCACCAGTATAATGCGGGAATACATTTAAGTTCTAGGTCACCCACCAGTATAATGCGGGAATACTTTTAAGTTCTAGGTCGCCCACCAGTATAATGCGGGAATACTTTTAAGTTCTAGGTCGCCCACCAGTATAATGCGGGAATACTTTTAAGTTCTAGGTCGCCCACCAGTATAATGCGGGAATACTTTTAAGTTCTAGGTCGCCCACCAGTATAATGCGGGAATACTTTTAAGTTCTAGGTCGCCCACCAGTATAATGCGGGAATACTTTTAAGTTCTAGGTCTCCCACCAGTATAATGCGGGAATACTTTTAAGTTCTAGGTCGCCCACCAGTATAATGCGGGAATACATTTAAGTTCTAGGTCGCCCACCAGTATAATGCGGGAATACATTTAAGTTCTAGGTCGCCCACCAGTATAATGCGGGAATACTTTTAAGTTCTAGGTCGCCCACCAGTATAATGCGGGAATACTTTTAAGTTCTAGGTCGCCCACCAGTATAATGCGGGAATACTTTTAAGTTCTAGGTCGCCCACCAGTATAATGCGGGAATACTTTTAAGTTCTAGGTCGCCCACCAGTATAATGCGGGAATACTTTTAAGTTCTAGGTTGCCCACCAGTATAATGCGGGAATACTTTTAAGTTCTAGGTCGCCCACCAGTATAATGCGGGAATACATTTAAGTTCTAGGTCGCCCACCAGTATAATGCGGGAATACATTTAAGTTCTAGGTCGCCCACCAGTATAATGCGGGAATATATTTAAGTTCTAGGTCGCCCACCAGTATAATGCGGGAATACTTTTAAGTTCTAGGTCGCCCATCAGTATAATGCGGGAATACATTTAAGTTCTAGGTCGCCCACCAGTATAATGCGGGAATACTTTTAAGTTCTAGGTCGCCCACCAGTATAATGCGGGAATACATTTAAGTTCTAGGTCTCCCACCAGTATAATGCGGGAATACATTTAAGTTCTAGGTCGCCCACCAGTATAATGCGGGAATACTTTTAAGTTCTAGGTTGCCCACCAGTATAATGCGGGAATACATTTAAGTTCTAGGTCGCCCACCAGTATAATGCGGGAATACTTTTAAGTTCTAGGTCGCCCACCAGTATAATGCAGGAATACATTTAAGTTCTAGGTCGCCCACCAGTATAATGCGGGAATACATTTAAGTTCTAGGTCGCCCACCAGTATAATGCGGGAATACTTTTAGCTCTAGATTTTGGAATCAGTAACCCCACCTGAAGACGGAAGGTTACAATGGAGACCCCCAAGCAGGAAACAATAAAATCTCCAGCGCCAAGAAGCAGAAGGCTGCAAAAGCAAGCGCGCATTCAAAAGGAAGAAGGAACGCGTCTCAGAAGAAGCAGTTTGGAAACGTTGTAGCATGTCCAATATAACAATTTTGATGAAAAAAAGCCATACCACTGAAGAAACCATTGAAAGATTTAAAGAAGAAAGCCATGTTCCCAGCAAATCAAGCAAAGTGATGAAAACTGGCATTCAGAAAAGGCGAAGGACCAGCATCATCTCCCAAGTTCACAAAATAAGGGCATCAGAGGAAAGCGTTAGCCGACAAGAAAGCAAGGCAACAAGAACAAGTTGAAGATGGATGAGATCTCATGATCCATAGTCTAGCTTAGCTTCTTGTTTTTCCTTTTAGAACAATGTAACAAGGAGATCGGTGAGCGGTAGCATCCTACAGCAGCATGCAACAGCACACAATAGCAGCGAACACTACAATCATACGGTAGTCCCAGCTACCAAAGTTTCCCGAACTACATTGACCTGATTCCTGTTCAGCCCAGGATATGTAGGAAACCTTTGAAGCAAAGGTTCGGTTAAATCTTTTTCAAAAAAAATGCTTCACACGGAGTATTCGGACGGGCAAAAATCGCTCGCTTTATCTTTGCGCGAAAACCCTTCGTGTCTTCGGGCAAAGAGGGGCAGCTGTAAGCACGTGATTTTTGCTTTACGGACAATCGCTCCAAAAGAAAATAAAAATAGTGACAAATGGTTTCGATTTTACGTGATATATGCTGTTAGTCGCTCGTGGTTCTGTTCATTTTTCAGTTTTATCTTATCAAGTAAAATACAAAATATGTATGTCATGTTAATTAAGCCATAATTCAGCCATTAAAAGAAAATTCACAAAATATGCGTCTTTTATTTTAGGCTGTGATTTAATCATTTAAAGAATTTGTAATACGTGTGTGATGATTGTGTTAAGTGTTGATTAGTGTTGTTTTAAACTCATTTTAATTTAGTTGAATTTTAAAATTAGAAAACAAAGAAAAAGAGTGCAAAGTATTTAGAAAAATCGGATTGGGCCTATTTGTTTCAAAATTTTAAGGCCCAAAAAACAGCCCAAACACAGGCTGCCCGGACACGGCCAAACGGCGTCGTTCTGTCCCGTCTAAGCTGGGCCGTTGATCTCGAGTGGATCGATGGCCAGGATTACACACCCAGATCCATTTAACATAACCCGACCCAATAAGCGGTTCAGCCCAGCCCCTCACTTAAACCAAACGACCCCGTTTAAATATCAAACGACCCCGTCTCATTTCTCACCATCAGATCCAAGCCGTTGAGATCATCTGATCTAACGGCTCATATCCAATCCCCTACTCCGTATATAAGCTTTCCCTCACACCCCACGCCCCTATCCGAACCCCACCCTTCACTCGTCTCCTTCCCCAAGCCCTGAAACCCCAAACCCTAGCAGCCGCTCTAGGTTCCCTTTCACCAGAACCCGGCGGCATGAACGCCGGTGACCACCTCCTGAACACCCTAGGACCACCTCACTATCCTAAACATGGATCTGCTATCCATTTGCCTCGAATCACCTTCCTTCGTCTTGAATCTTTATTTGAAGATTTGAGTCAAAACTCTGATCTATACCAAACCACCCCATCTTCATACCAGACACTCCCCTGACCCTCCTCGTGACCAAACCAAACTTGGTTTGGTCCGAATCTACCCACAACTCCCCAAAAACCAGATCTGAGAATCCAAAACCTAGAACACGGATAGCCTTGGAATCCAGCCGACCTTAACAAGGGTTCGAGGTCTAATAGACCTTAATCAAGGTGTTCTCATGTGAGAACACCCTGATTAAAGTTTGTTCGGCTTCAAATGGTCAAAGTGGAGTCAGTTTTGGGTCAGTTTGGTTTAAACATTTTTCGGTAAGTTTTTCTTTTCCTTTTTGTTTATTCAACTGCCAATTAAGTCGTTAGCATGCTTTGTTGTGTTTGTTTGTTATTTTCTGATAGTTTTCTTAATTTCTTCCATCTCTGTCAAAGACCTGTTTATTTGGTCGATTGTTTTCTGTGTATGATTTAAATGTATCCTGTGATAAGCATGTCCGATTAGGATAGTCGTCGCATAAATAACTTATATAGGTTCCCAGTGATCGACCAAAGTTGTCCGAAGCCCTTTAGGTCCCTGTATGTGTTTGTTTATTTGAACGATTGATTATTACCTGTTATAATTAGTATAGTCGACTCGATAAATGTCGTCGATTAGTTCTCTATAACTAATGGATCAAATAAGCTAATAATTTCACATGACTAAATGAACCATGTCACTGACTGAATGCTCGACATTGCCTGAGATTATCCTATAAACTGCATTACAAAACAGCTAAAAGATTCAGTCTAGGGCAGCTTCGATTTTAAATTTTTCAGAAGTCCAAAATAACCCATTATTGCAGAGGGTCAAGACAGTGATAACCAGGGTTTAACAGGGGTAGTCTGGGGTTTGAAAAGAACAAAAATGATTAGTTTAAATGAGCTGACAAGTAGGGTACTAATTTGGGATTAAACTAATACCAATGGGGAACAAGACACAAGAGTATGGGGTTTAAAATGAATACTTAAATGAACCCATAACCTTTGATTAAAGAAAAGCCAGGCGTGGGGAACAAAATGGCTGGCATCAAAAGATGCTTAAGCATGGGTTTAAAGGGTATGGGCAGTCTGCAAAATGGAGGATCCAGGCAGCTTGACTGCACTGGTCGATTGGCTTATAAATAGGCCATTTCGGAACTTAAAAAGGGCTGGAATTTTTAGTCTTGAGAGAGGTCTTGTGAGTTTAAAGAAAACTGAAAACATAAGGAAATTTCCAGTAAACATTGTAACCAAACACTGTCTGAAAGCTACATAAGAGTTCATATTGGTCAAGCTGTCTTGGCCAAGTTCTGTTGTTTGCACTGATTGAGCTGCTTGTGATTGTTGAACTGCTGGTGTTGCTGCATTGAACACTCTGTTACTTCTGTTGTTTCATTACTCTCTTCTGGGATTACTTGTTTGGTGCTCGACCATCTGCTGGTTTTCTTTGTTCTGGAAATTGTTGCTGGTTGTCTGTGGACTGTGGAAAACACTTGTGATTGTTGGTTTGTTGCTGTGTTGTTGTTGTGTATCTACTGTTGCTGTGTTTACTGCATACTGCCCAGCTGATCAGTCCTTTCTTCTTTGTCCTCTATACCAGGTACACAACCAATGCACTATCAAATGTAATTGGAACATTGAGCATGAATGCAAAAAGAAAAGACCTGAAGTTGATTTTCATACATAGATTGTTATATTAGATATCATGTACTGTATGATAATTTTCATTCCTGTGTTGACAATAGAAGCAGCATGTATGCCCAGTGTATATCAATATAGATTAGCTAAATGGTAGCTTACATATGTATGCTGATAAGTGAAAATATTCTCAATGAAATAGGTTGCATCTCATACTTAGTTTACTTTGTAATATATGTTGTAATGTATGCCAAGCATGAAAACTGTACATCATTGGCTAAGTTCTTCCTTTTCTGATTAATGGTCTCATATAACTAGTAAACCACCTGTTAAGACAAATAACACAAAACTTGCAATCTCAACCTCATGAAGGTCGAGCCCAGGTCAAAACAGACCAAGCAGGCCCGCATCGAACAAGCAGTGGCCCAGGTTTGGCCCATCACGCATGGGCTGGATTTGGGCCCGTGATTATTTGTTCGGCTGACTGTGCACGCAGCCTCGTTTCTGATTTTTAAGCATTTCTGAATGTTGTTATAGATAACTTGCAAGCACGTAATTAATTAGGACTATCTACTGTTTTCAATTAGTAGAGACAAACGCTACAAGAAACGTAGTTGCTATAGGATATCTTTTTAAAATAAGAACGAGATGAGCCTCGACAAAAATAAATAAAAACGCACGAGCTGCGGGGCCCTCGTTAAATGTATATTATCGAAGCATTCAGTTTCCAGGATGGGTCGTTTAGCAAATCTCACGGCCCTCCCAGAATAATAACGCGATAGTCTCTTTAAGCGCGTACTTAATAATGTTATCTCCTTAAACTCGGGTGCACATTTATGTGACCCAAATCCCAATCTCAACGGAATCGAAATGTGTCTCTAACCACGGGTACATTGATTGTGGCGTGGTCTGAGATGCATTTCCACGACGTTGCAAATTCTTTTCATAAGGAATGAGACGAGCCTCGACAAACAAAAATGTACAAAGTGCGGGGCCCTCTAAATGTATATATATAAAATACTTAGAATTCGGGACATGCCGTTTAAGCGAATTTCATGGCTTTCCCCAAAATAACAACACGCTAGTTGCTTTAAGCGCGCCTTTAATAATTTATTTTCCTTAACTCGGGTGCACATTTATGTGACCCAAATCCAAATCTCAACCGAGTCGAGATATGTCAATAATCACGTGTACATTGATGTAACGTGATTCGAGGTATGTTTTCGCGACGTTGCAATTCCTTGTAATAATAATAATGATAAAAGCGGTTAAAAGTTAAATTTTGCACATAAGTTTACATTTGTATAAAATCAGATAATCAAGCCGAATATAACAGTTGAGCGACCGTGCTTGAACCACGGAACTCGGGAATGCCTAACACCTTCTCCCGGGTTAACAGAATTCCTTATTCAGATTTCTGGTACGCAGACTGTAATATAGAGTCATTCTTTTCCTCGATTCGGGATTAAAATTGGTGACTTGGGACACCCTAAATCTCCCAAGTGGCGACTCTGAAATAAATAAACCAATCCCGTTTCGATTGTCCTTTAATTGGAAAAACTCCCTTGCGCCCTCTCGGGTGCGGAAAAAGGAGGTGTGACACATCCCAATTCCCACCAAAATCAAGGACACAAGCTCGCAACATATCCTCAAGCGTCTGAATAGTCCTCCCAGCCTGCCCGTCAGTCTATGGATGAAAAGCGGTACTCAAATTGACACTTGTACCCAATCCTTCTTGAAAGGACTGCCAAAAATGAGCAGTAAACTGGGCCCCTCTATCAGATATAATGGAAATTGGAATACTGTGAAGTCTGACCATTTCTTTCAAGTACAACTTAACATATTGTGGTGTCGTATCAATCATCTTTACCGATAAGAAATGCACCAACTTTGTAAGTCGGTCTACAATCACCCAAATAGAGTCATACTTCAAGCGAGTGCGAGGCAAACCTACAACAAAGTCCATATTAATCATCTCCTACTTCCAAAGTGGAATCTCAATATTCTAAGCCAACCCTCCATCTCTTTGATGCTCAGCCTTTACTTGCTGGCAATTTAAACATCTAGCCACGAAGTCCGAAACATTTTCCTTCATCCGATTCCACCAATAGATCTCTTGCAAGTCTTTGTACATTTTTGTGGACCCTGGATGTATAGAATATCTTGAACCGTGTGCCTCAGCCATAATTTCATGATGAAGCCCATCGACATCTGGCATGCACAAGCGACCGTTCATCTTCAACACCCCATCCTCGTCAAGAGAAAATGCAAGGATATCCCAAGATTGCACCATTTCGAATATTCACCAAATTGGATCTTCAAATTGCTTAGCCTTGACACGCTCAATAAGAGAGGAACGTGCTATGGCATAGGTGGCAAACTCTTTATTTATCGGTAAATGTGCCAAGGTACCTCCTGATTTTCAACTTAGCGTGTCGTCTACCACATTTGCCTTTCCCGGATGGTACTGAATATTTAAATCATAATCCTTCAAAAATTATAACCATCTCCTTTGCCTCAAGTTTAACTCCCTCTGCTTGAATATATATTGCAAACTTTTATGGTCGGTGTATACTTCACAGTGCTCACCGTACAAGTAATGCCGCCATATTTTCAAAGCAAAAACAACAGCGGCAAGTTCCAAGTCATGGGTCAGATAGTTCTTATCATGGATCTTCAACTATCTAGAGGCATAAGCGATAACCTTACCTTTTTGCATCAAGACACAACCCAAACCAACTCTAGAGGCGTCACAATACACCACAAAGCCATCTGAACCTGTTGGCAAGGTCAACACCGGTGTTGTAGTCAATCTAGCTTTCAACTCATTAAAGCTTCTTTCACAAGCATTTGACCACTGAAACTTTGCTGCTTTCTGCGTCAACTTGGTTAACGGAGATGCAAGACTAGAAAATCCTTCAACAAACCGCCGGTAGTAGCTCGCTAATCCCAAGAAACTACGAATCTTTATCAGTGTAGTTGGTCTAGGCCAACTCTTAACCGCTTCAATCTTTTAAAGATCAACCTACACGAGATACCACATGACCCAAAAATGCCACGGATTCGAGCCAAAATTCACACTTAGAGAATTTGGCATATAACTCATTCTCCAAAAGCGTTTGCAACATTATTCTTAAATGATTGGCATGCTCTTCTTGACTTCGCAAATAGACCAATATGTCATCAATGAAAACGATCATGAATCTGTCAAGAAATGGTTTGAAAACCCGATTCATTAGATCTATAAAGGTCTCGGGTGCATTTGTTAGCCCAAATGACATCACCAAAAATTCATAATGCTTGTAGCGGGTCCGAAAGTCCGTTTTGGGAATATCCTTCACTCGAATCTTCAGCTGATGATACCTCGACCTTAAATCAATCTTTGAGAAGAACCTTTCCCCTTGCAACTGGTCAAACAAGCCATCTATCCGAGGTAGTGGGTACCTATTCTTGATGGTCACTTTGTTAAGCTGCCTGTAGTCAATACACATCCTCAAGGAATCATCTTTCTTTTTCACAAACAGCACTGGCGCACCCCAAGGCGATATACTAGGTCTAATAAACCCTTTATCTAGTAAAACTTTCAATTGCTCCTTCAATTCTCTTAACTCGGTTGGAGCCATCCGGTATGGGGGAATAGATATCGACTAAGTATCTAGCACCACATCTATCTTGAAGTCGATGACCCAATCTGGTGGGATACTCGGAAGCTCATCAGGAAAAACATCAGGAAACTCATTAACAACTGGCACAGACTGAATGCTTGCTACCTCCGCAATTGTATTAGTGACTCTGACTAAATGATAAAGACATCCCTTCGTAATCATCTTCATATGAAATAAACTTACCTCGAGACTCAACAATATTGCCCTTCCATTCACGAACTAACTCATTGGGAAACTTAAACTTGACTACTTTAGCACGACAATCAAGAATAGTGTAATACTTGTATAACCAATCCATCCCTATGATTACATCAAAGTCAACCATTTCTAGCTCAATAAGGTCTGTCGTAGTCTCTTGATCTTGAATTATAATCACACAACCCCTATAGACGCGGGAGGCAATAAGATAATCTCCCACCGGAGTTGATATAGAAAATGGTTCAAGTAGTTGTTTTGGCTCTATCCCAAAATCCAAAGCAAAGTACGGAGTAGCATAGGA
This sequence comes from Nicotiana sylvestris, assembly GCF_000393655.2. Classification (NCBI taxonomy): domain Eukaryota; kingdom Viridiplantae; phylum Streptophyta; class Magnoliopsida; order Solanales; family Solanaceae; genus Nicotiana; species Nicotiana sylvestris. The sequence goes on along the minus strand of NC_091057.1, from coordinate 124,326,639 downwards.
AAAAGTAGATCCGAGATCCATAAGAGCATAAGAATCAAGAGTAAAAATAATAAGTATACCTTTGATGACTACATTTGAAGCCTCTACAGTAGGGCGAGCAGGCATGGCATAGAAATAAGGATGAGTCCCCTAGGAAGTAGCAGTTGTCTGCGGTACCTTTCTTGCATTGCACCCACTATGGGCTCCATTACCCCTAGGTGGGGGTGGTGCAACTGACGTAGTAGCCATAGAAGGTGTCAGATGAGCTCTCGAACCCTGTTTTCCATTAGGGCAAAACTTTTGGATATGACCCATCAACCCGCAACCATAGCACGGACCACGGGGTCCCTTGGTAACACTAGACTGGCGTTGATGAGAACCCACACTACTCTGAGCCTGATGTGCCATACGTGGTCACTATGAATGGTCCTAGACTTGTTTCCATGTCCAGAGCTAAATTCCACTGGAGGGCTACTGGAAGCTGTCTGCACCCTAGATTATGGTGGGCCAGATGGCCCTCTACTGCTCTACCTCTTACCCGAACTAGGCACTGCACAGAAAGTGCCAAAAGTACGGACCTTTTTGTTTTGCTCCCTGTTAGCCCTCTCCTCCTAATGAATCCTTTCGAGATTCATTGCTATATCCACAAAGTCAATAAAGGTAGTATTTATTCTCCCACTAGATGTATCTTTTCTAATTCCTGGAATCAAGCCACGAGCAAAACGATCAATCTTCTCATCCTCAGTGGGGATGAGGTGGGGAGCATAACGAGATAAATTCTCAAATTTGATACTATACTCTAGGATTGTCATGGTATCCTGCTTTATGGTCTCAAACAATATTGCAAGGGCAGCTTTCACTCCCGGTGGTAACCACTTCTTAATAAAGATCTTCTTAAACTCCGCCCAAAATATTGGAGGTGCATCCTCCAATCTAATTTTCTCTACCCCTTTGAACCAGAGGTCAACAATGTCTTTCAATTGATAGGCTGCCAATCGAACCATTCGGTGGTCTTTAACTCCCAGCAAAGTAGTAGCTTTCTCAACTTCCTCCAAGAAGTCCTGAGGGTCTGCAGTAGGATCTGTACCAGTGAAAACTGGCAGCTCAAGCCTCACAAATTTCATGGCCAATTGTGTCATGTCCTCAACCACTGGTGCTCCCATCCCTCCTTTTTGGAGTGCCTGAATACCCACTTGAAGGTTCTGTTGGGTCTGCATAGCTATGAGGTCAGCAAAAGTATCTATAGCCTTTCTAATATTAGTGAGGGTCATTTCCAAGTGATTTAGTTTTGAAGATGGAGCAGGTGCCTCATCAACTTCTTCCTCGAGCTCCTAGACCATCCTTGGAGCCATTGGAACTGGCACGGTCCGTGCTCTTGCAGCTCTTGGGGGTCGGCCCCTAGGTCTAGCGTGTACCCCTCCTGAATCTGCATCGGGTATAGGAGCAGCTTCCCGGTTCATATTACTACCAGGAGTGTTCACCATCTTCTGCCAATAGATATAGTGCACGAGGTAGGAAATATTTCTTAGCTCTATTGCACGGTTCTAGAATAAGAAGAAAGAGTGAAGTATTCTTATAATATCTATATAGCCTTCTAGATATAAGTGTGATGCACAACACACCAATAAGTAGAACTCTACCAGACATGATTCCATAGAGCCCTAGGACTCAAATTAGAACCTAAGGCTCTGATACCAAGTTTGTCACCCCCTTAAACCACGTGACCGACACTCGATACTCTACCCGACCCGAGTGAACCATCCCATAAATTAATACTCATCTATATGCCTAATAGGGGGAGGGGTGTGAATGCCTCTTCAAATATAATCATTTTAAGATGTAACCCAAAACACCAAAAATAAAAGATAAAAAAATATCTTTAAGCAAATATTTTACTTCGAAAGCAACTTCAAAAAAATAAAAATAAGAGAAAGTTTCATTCATGCATGCCATATGAGTAACCATGGGATTACAACCCAAAAATGAATACTACTATTGTCTATGAAATCTCTATGACACGGAATAACATACCCAACCAAGGCATAATCCGGTGGCTCAAAAGATTATTAACATAATAAAGTCCTCCACGGGTACGAGGGTGGAGTTTCACCAAAAGTGTCAACCGAAAATGTAGAGCTGCCCTATCCACGCGGTCCAAGCTGCTCAGGTTCAGTCCCTAAAAAATAGAAATGGAAATGTGGGCGAAAGGCCTAAGCTCCACATGCCTAGTATGGATCATGAACCGTTCTCCAACAAAATATAGGACAAGACTAAAGAAGATATAAAATATGCAATAACAATTGATATAAGAAAGAAGTCTTCATATCAATTAACAATTTAGAAAATAAAATATAATAAGATGGTAAAAACATATTTCAAAGTCTTCGTTTAGCATTAATCTTTGCAATTAATGTTAGATTTTTCATTTACCGGGAGCACTATACCATCACCGACACGAGGAAAAGTCAACTAGGTCATGTACCTAGCGGCAAGTATCACATACCCTACTTGCTCAGGTCGTCTCATCGTGTTACCGCACGAATCGACTCAACCGTGCTAATAATGTATCACAATAGTACCCCATAATGGGAAGTACTATGTCGTAGTCCCCAACCGTAAGGTAGGTTCTACGCCTACACCAACACGTGTAGTTTCATGACCTAATGAGGAAAGTTATCCAAGGTCAATCTCAGTGAATTTAAGTAACTCTCAAAAGCTTTACATTTATCAATGGCGATATTCATAGCTAAATCAACTATTTGAAAATAGTTAAATCCAAAATATTTCACAACTCATGAATTTGCATTTCAAAAAAAATACTACAAGTGCTATTCTCATTTATATAGTTTTAAAATTTGAATAACTTTTCAAGAAAATAATATTCATAGCACTGAAATATTTTATGATGCAAGAAATGGTACAATCCCAACTCGCTCGTCCCCACAAGATAGGACTCACATTTAGAAGCTCAATTTAATCATGTTTCGATATGAGTTTGGAGAAAAGCTCTGAGGGTAATAAGTTTCAATGTACCTCAAATTGCTTTCAACCTTACCCCAAATGATCCAATAATGCCGATGAGTTACAATCTATATATTCGAACTCACATAAATTAATAACGCGTCTCAACAATACCAACTAACTCAATTGAGTGTCTAACACTTTAAGTCCAATTTCATAAGTTTAGCAAAAAATTCCATTTCATCATTTGAAGGTAAATCCTTGAAATTTAACTCTAAATCCTTTATTAAACATATTATGGGATCTAGTCGTTCCACTAGAAGCTCAAAATAACATCGTTCAGACAAGACCCAACACTATTCATCATCCTTACCAACCAACTCTTCTAGGGTTTCATGAATAGATGTTTAAATACAATCCTACCTTCATAAATACAATCTACTACATCCATGGAGTATAATACATGTTTAACCCAAAAAATAGTTTTCAAGATCAAAGCAATAATTTTATATGACGGGCCACAAACAACCGATTCAATCTGAAAGATATAAAATTTCGTTAATACAACGTGATAGAGAAGTGGAAAATAAATTCAATGACATATAATATAATAAAAATAAAGCAGAGAAGAAAGAATTCTTATTGAATGATCCTTGATAGGATAATGAGCCAAACAGAGCTTGAAGGGCCAAATTATGGCTAACTTGAGAGCAATATGCTATAAATTGCAATGTATAGAATTGTGGAGAAGAAAATTAGATTGCCCTGATGGTGGTAAAAGTATGTCTATTTATAGGGCTAAATCTAAGTAACTAGTTTCCTTGAATTATGGGTCCATTATGAGCATTTACTCAATCCATCCATTACTTTTGGAAAACTTGTAACAGCTGTGTAAATGCTGGAATTCCGTAACTGATGAGTTAATTCTATAACTGATGAGTTAATTCCGTAATTAATGAGTCAATCTTGTGCCTGTTGAGTCAATCTCATCCCTGTTGAGTCAATCCTGTGTCTGTTGAGTCAATCTCGTGCCTGTTGAGTCAATCTCGTAATTGATTGCCTTGTTCTGACCGTTACAATCATTTATTGCATTTAATAATTGATTTGTAACTGATGTTGTAATGATGGTAAATCCCATATAATCCGGAATTAATTTATTCCTTCCTCATTTGTAATTATGAGATATTCTCCCGCGCCTGATCTGGGCTATTTCATGATGATCAGTTTCGGGGCTAACAGACACGGTATGGGTATGTTCGGTCCCGGGGGTGTTTCACATATCATCTTTACATGTCATTCTTCACTTTTCTTCAAACTTTACTGACACGTGTCGCCATTTAATAGACCCACATGGCGAGTCTAATTTTTACTAATACAGATAGTCCCCCCACTTTCCGGTTACTTACTATGATGTGATCGAGAAATAGAAGATTTTATCCTTTCCATCCTTGCCTCTGCCTCATTAAAAACCTTGCCAGAAAAACCCAATAGGGACAAAAATCAGACGAAGAAAAAAAGAGTGCAGAACTTAGATATTCAGATGATAACTCTATCGCTTATGTTCCTTTCATCAATAATCGGTTGGTTTACCCCTGTCTTGTTTCGGGGTTTGAAGACAAATCTTTGCCTTATGTTTGCAAAGTTTGATATATATATATATATATATTTCGGCTTTATTTTCTGCCTATTTTAGTGTTTGGGTTTTTTTCTTTCACCCTTTTAACTTTGCATTAAAAATGCTTCAATGCTCTGTGATTTTTTTGAATTAGCACGAATTATAAAAGAGGGCCCTTTTATGAACGACACTTAATGAAGAAGACGTCTCAACTTCATAATGGTGTAAATATACAAAAGAGAGATAGGAATTTTCACATGTTTTTCTTTAACAATGTTTTGAAGAAAGTTTTTACATTTAACTTTCATAACATTTCACATGTGTTTGTGTATTGTCTATAACTCATTTTGCAACTGTTTTTTCTTTTAACAGATTCTATATAAGCTTGCACTCGTAACTGTTTTTCTTTTGCAACAGTTTTTTTTGAATTAGTACAAGGAGATAACTATTTTTGTTTACAACGGTTTTAAATATAAGGATATGAATTTTTACCCATATTTTTTTATTGATAACAGTTTTCAAATGAATACAAGGGTAATGCTTTTTCATCCGTAACTGTTTTCATTTACAACAGTTTTTTTTGAATAAGTATAAGGATAATGATCTTTCATCCATAATTGTTTTTAGTTACAACAGTTTTTGAGTAAGTACAAAGATGTGCATTTTTACCCGTAACTAATATTCTGCCTTTAATCTGAACATTCGTTTACATTTATGAATATGGTTTCTTTGGTTTTTGAGTCAGGCTTTTTGTTTTGATTCTTTGGCTCTTTTGATTTTGCTCATAGTACTTGACTCGTTGGGAAGATGGATCTTCAGGCTCGAGCTTTGACTTTTTGATAGTCTTCTTTGCTTCATCTTTGCCTTCCATACTGTATAGTCCCCCAAGTGTTTGAGCTTTGAAGAATAAAATCTCGAGCACTTGACTATTCCTTCCATATGGTCCATTTCCTGAAAAGAAAAAACATACGGGACTCGGAGGTATATATTTAGATGATGCTTGCTTAACCCCCCCCCCCCTTTTTACCAAAAGGGTTGTAACCTAGACCGGGATTAATACAGTGTTCCTCGTGTCTTTTCGGTCTAATATCATCATTTGGAATTTTAGGGAATTTATCCGAATACAAGTTTTTCTTGGCACTTTAGAAAATTATTTGAATGCTCATACTTAGTCTTTTAGACTTAAAATATATATTTGGATGCATCGTTACATGTGCGATGTCTTAATGTTGCATCTTTGGGTGTCTAACTTTTATATAAAAGGGGACTCTTTTATATACTTTAAACACTATGAAGAGGACGTCTCTTTTTCATTCAGGCGTAAAATAGGATCGATTGATCCGAGTAGACTTTTAGTCTGAGGGAATATTAATCCAGGTAGGATTTACAATAGTATTGACCCCATTAAGATTTATGGGAATATTGATCCCGGTAAGACATTGAGTTTGAGGGAATATTGATTCCAAATAAATATATATCTTAGTAGATTTGTCCTGAAGAGATATTTAATCTGATTGGATTTTGAATCCAAATTGGAGTATATGAACATACTTCCAAGTAGAGAGGGACACATTTCCGAAATAATATTTGAGATTTTCATTTATATATACGGGATAATCGATCTGAGTCATAATACAATTAGCCATTAAGAAAGGCCTATATATTTAACTTGGATGATCGTTGTTGGACCGAATATAAGTCACGTGTTTGTTCAAAGTGAACTTTATTCTGATGGCATATTTGCATACCTTTATCTTGACTTAGATGTAAAACTCTCATTTTTTATCGTGGGATTCTTGACTCTGACATGGAGTTCTTGATCCTTTTTGTATAGAATATGTATTTTTGAAGAACTCATTTAATATTGTTTGAAGTGTTTATGCTTGATATGAGTAATACAACTAACTGAGTTGAGCTGGTAAATAATGTCAGGTCAAATTGACTAATCTTCAAGTATGAGTAATATCCCTAGTGTTTGAGTTTTGAGGTATGAGAACTCAAACAATGGGATCATAATTTGACAATCCGCGGTCTAATAGTCCCCGGTATGATAGTTAATTTCGATATTGATGGACTTTCAAATGGTACAGTTCCAACATAGGGACGGTACCGAAACTCATTTTATCAAATATTTTGTACTCTGGCCGGGAACTACGGAGGTTCCAAAATATTGTCGAGAATCATGCCATATCTTGATTTGAGCTATTCATAGTGACTTTGATGAGTTTTTGATTTGAAGCCTTATTACCGGAGTAATTTTCACTACTTTCTTTATAAATTTCTCGCATCATATATTTTGTTTGTTTGGTCCATGTGGAATTTTAGCTTTTGGAGCCTTGAATATTCTTAAATATAATTCTCCTCCAACAAGGCAGGTAGTACGGGATGAGACGCACTCAGAGTTATCGATAGAATGCTTATCTTTGAGTAAAGTCCCATTCTGCAAGTAATAAATGAATTTATTATGCCAATTTCAAATTAAATTAGTCAGGCTTACCTTATTTTTATTCTAATTGATGATAGATCAGGAATCGCCTAAATAAGAGATGGCTCGATCCCGAGACTGTTTGATCTGGAAATGATATTTCTCAATAAGTGCCTGGAGTTGCTTTCTAAGTAAGTAATATCAGCAGTAGATCTGAGACTAACACATCCGACTCGATTTTCTTGGACTGCATAGTTTTCTTGGATTTGATCAATCGTTAAATCAATATTTTTGCTTTGAGTCCCCAAGCTAATTTAAGCCCTGTAGCATACTCGACTTTGTTGTTAGTAATAAAATAACTTTTATGAATTATCTAACTACTTTTCCTGATAGGCATTAAGCATTGCCCCTAACTCGGGAAGTTTAGTACTAGTGGACCTAATTGTGTAGAAGGTCTATATCCCGAGAATTATCCCAGAAATAACATGTTCGGGTAATATGTTCGAGCTAAAATTAATCATGAAATCTGCTAAATTTGTGATTTTATAGTTGTATGTGGCTCATAAACAATATCATATTCACTTAGTTCGACTGCTCATTTAGCTAGCCTTTCTGACAGTTCATGTTTATGCAAAATATTGCGTAATGAAAATATAGTGATTGCGGGAATTGAATGACATTGAAAATAAGGCCTTAGATTTAGGGAAACTATAATTAGTGCCAACTTATCAAAATGTAGATATGTAGTTTCCGTATCTAAGAGCATTTTATAATAGATAGGAGAATGTGTATCTTTATCTTCATGAATTAAAATTGCATTTATCGAGACATCCGAGATAATTTAGTGTATCGGCAATCATCTTTCTCCTCGGAATTTTGAAAGTAATGATGCGTTGTTGTTAGATAGCAAGTTCGAATGATTCGACTTTTCGGACTAAACCGATCTTTCGAAGATCTGTAACTTTATCTTTTATGATTTGATTCTAGTTTCTTCTTTTGCTTGGCCCGATTATACTGCGGGTTAATATTGAGCATATAAAACTTTTCCTCCGGTGGTACATCTACTATGTTAGCATGGAGGCAAGCAAAGTAATTTTTGTTAGCATGTAAAAGTTTAATCACCTTACCTTTAAATTCGGTGTCGAGTCTCGACCAACGTAAACCTTCCTATTTGAGAAGTCAATGATAATTTCTAGTTCTTCAGCATTTGACCTCATGGCTTCTGATGCTTTCGGTTCAATGATTGCTTCCGAAAATATTTGTATAATTGTCCAAGGTTATTAATGAACCTTCCTTCCTCGTGTTTATTCCATCCTGTGGCTATCTCTTCTTTTTTTTTTGTTAGGTGTGGTATCTTTGTAAGCAATCTCTTGGGTGTTTTACCCATATTCTTCCTAATCTTCATTCTTCTCATGTTTTTTAGATTTTTGCATTTAGATTCGAATCACCCAAGAATCACATCTACTTGATCTCCGGACCTATTTTTGACTTTCAATTGAATGAACATGTCTTCCTCTATTCGAAGCTTTGTATTATATTGAATGTAAATTTTACTCCTCAGTTCCGGGAAGGTCCGGCGTTATTCTTCTAACTCCTTCAATCATATCCGGAATCACCTCGGTTTGGTTTTCGAACCTGTTTTTGGACACTTATTAGTGTCGATTCGACTTACCGTGTCTTCTTCTGTTTAAATTCTGGTGCTGCAATGGTTATGCATATCATTCTCGCGGGATAGATAGGAATTCCCGGAGGTGTTTTATCCGCTCGTTCTGTTCCTTGATCTGTTTCTGTAAGGTTAGACCTAAATTTTGCAAATTAAAATTACCTGTGTATCTGAACCTCCTATTTCGGAATTGTTTCATACATATCCGTTATAATTAGCTCTGGTACATATAGTTGCGGTACCAATATATCGATGTACATTCTCTATTTTTCTCTGCTTATTACTTACATATCATTATCATGGCTATTCTTCCCTTTTTATTTTGCATGGTACGCCATCTCCAACTTGGTTATCCTCAACTGTGTTGATTGGTAAATTTCGGCCATGATGAAGGTTTAAACTGAAAACAACCGAATATTAACAAAAATTGTTACTATCTTTGGATGAATAGCAAATTTGCTTGAGTTCCCGGTAACGGAACCAAACTGTTTAACCTAAAAAATAGTCTTCAAGGTCAAAGCAATAATTTTATATGACAGGCCACAAGCAACCGATTCAATCCGAAAGATATAAAATTTCGTTAATACAACGTGATAGAGAAGTGGGAAATAAATTCAATGACATATAATATAATAAAAATAAAGCAGAGAAGAAATAATTCTTATTGAATGATCCTTGATAGGATAATGAGCCGAACAGAGCTTGAAGGGATAAATTATGGCTAATTTGAGAGCAATATGCTATAAATTACAATGTATAGAATTGTAGAGAAGAAAATTAGATTGCCCTGATGGTGGTAAAAGTATGTATTTGTAGGGCTAAATCTAAGTAACTAGTCTCCTTGAATTATGGGTCTATTATGAGCATTTACTCAATTCATCCATTACTTTTGGAAGACTTGTAACAGCTGTGTAAATGCTGGAATTCCGTATCTAATGAGTTAATTCCATAACTGATGAGTTAATTCCATAACGGATGAGTTAATTCTGTAATTAATGAGTCAATCTCGTGCCTGTTGAATCAATCGCGTGCCTGTTGAGTCAATCCCGTGCCTGTTGAGTCAATCCCGTGCCTGTTGAGTCAATCCCGTGCCTGTTGAGTCAATCTCGTAATTGATTGCCTTGTTCTGACTGTTACAATCATTTATTGCATTTAGTAATTGATTTGTAACTGATGATGTAATGATGGTATATCTCATATAATCTGGAATTAATTTATTCCTTCCTCATTTGTAACTATGAGCTATTCTCTCGCGTCTGATTTAGGCTATTTCATGATGATTAGTTTCGGGACTAACAGGCACGATATGAGTATGTTCGGTCCCGGGGGTATTTCACATATCATCTTTACATGTCATTCTTCACTTTTCTTCAAACTTTACTGACACGTGTCGTCATTTAATAGACCCACATGGCGAGTCTAATTTTTACTAATACAATACCTAAGTTTAGAGTGAAGAGATTACCTCTTTGTCAAACTCTAGAAATTTCAAGATTTGAGTTCTTGAAGTATCCTTGAGATTTTCTTCAAAGATCTATGAATTCCATGATGTTGGAGGGTTAAGAGATGTAATAAATGAACTAAATTTACTAAAGAAAGGCATTTAATTCTTACCTTGAAGATGTATTAATGGTAGATGGATCTTCCTTCTCTCTAGACTTCCAATAACTAAGTCCCAAATAATTATAATATCTTATCCCGTAAAGCATTAAAATGATTCAGTCATTAGGACGCGGGGACAGGCGCGACGTGCCACTATCGCGCGACCTATCCTATTTTCTGAAATGTGCGGATGCCGACTTCGACACTACCACGACAGTGCACTGCCTTTGCAAGTTAGTTGCTCTAACTTGCCTTGGACCTCTTTTTTGACTTCTCATTTTATATTCAAATGATTTCCATTATCAAGCTACTAAACTTTTCTTAGTTTTCATTCATTTGTTCATTCTTAAGTCCATTTAATGCTCTTGTCTCCTTTTCCCCTTAGTCATGGACATCCCTTAGTTTCTTACTTATCCAATAATATAGTTTTATTAATTAATCTCATGTAGTTTAGTTTAATTAACTTACATCCTTAATCTCAAAATTAGTCTGAATTAACTATAAAAATTTACGGGGCTTTACAATTTATTTCATACAATCTTTGTAAAATCAAATTCTTAGAAGCTCATGATTTGTACTACCAGTCCTTGGGAAGTGTATAGAAGTTGAGTTTTTTTTCCCTAGAAAATCTCATTGAATCAGGTTGTTGTTAATTGGCTTACCTAACGGTTTGGGTTAGGTGCCATCACATTAAGTTGGATTTTGGGTTGTGACATGTTGGTATCATAGCTCTAGCTTCGTAGGTTCTACAAGCCATGAGCAATTATCTAGTAGAGTCTTGCAGATCGGTATGATGACGTCCATACCTATCTTCGAGAGGCTATAGGGCATTTAGGATAAACTTCTCATCTTTCTTTATTATCATGCAGCATTGATTCAGCTTGAAGCGTAACTCTTTAAATTCCTTCCACGCATTTGTATGCGCACATGAGCACTCGGTGTCAGCTGTGCATCGATAGCTTGTGATTTCCATGGATGAGGTGCGAGATGTATTTTTGGCATGTTGATGATAGGCCAGTCTGGAGGACTTGAGGCCGGGCTTTGACTGTAGCTTGTGCATAGGGATTTCAGTTATGTGAGCACATGCTTTTTGACTTATACGTCCGGTAGCATCCATATGAGTGGAACTGGTGACTAGATGAGTAGTTGGATAGCTATATGATGAGTATGATGTGGCTGCGAGATGTGTCCAGATAGATTGAATGTGACAAGAAGAGTTTGCTTGTGATGTAAAAAGGACTATTGGGTGCTCGATTTCTGTCTAAATTTGACATATAGTCTCGAGTTATGAGTGTGTTGAAGGATCTTTCATGTTGTTTAATTATGGAACGAATTAGATTCTCATGACTTATTGATGAGTTCAAACTCAGGAAGAATAAGTGATTGCGTAGGAGTTGTGGCTGTGAAAGGGCGTAGAGAGATATCAGTTTGAGGCTAAGTAGGCGGGTTATCACATGCGAGGTGTCCTGAGGCTGTGTGATTCTTATGTTGTTTCTGTGGAGATTTTTCTGTTATTAGTGGGTTATATGTGTAGCAACTTGAGTTTGGATCGCTTGAGGAGGTTGGCTTGACTGTTATGAAGATGAACGTGAGCTTAGCAGATAATTTGAGGTATTATATGGTTTGTGTTACATGAGCTTATGAAGGATTTAGTTGAATCTCCCTACGATATTATGGCAGGAATAGAGTATGAGTTTGTGAGTTATCAACTGTTTTGATTCATGGCTTTGAGCCAACTAAGGGAGTCTGTTATTACCGATTTTATTGCGTGGTTGTGTGTTGTGTTGGATTTGTGTTTGAGGCATACTTATGAATCAGATATGACTTGCAGGGGTCGGTTTTGAGGATGGCTTGAGTAAGAATTTCGAGATGCATAATGTTTTACACCTTATTGGTATATGAAATCGTGGAATGATTTGAGTTTGTTATTCGTGATGGATGTAGTCTGCATGGAGTATGGGTTTACTCGGTTGTTTAGAGGTGTGGATTACTTCTTTGAGTATTGTTGTGCTAATAGGGCACAGGTCATTTGGCCTGTTTGGGCAGCGCAATTGAGACTTGAGTAGCGTGGACGACTCTCGAGAATGTTCTAATGGATTCAAGATTTATATGTAGGAATTGAGAATTTTACAGATTTGTATATGGCTAGAATCGGAGATTTGAGTTGGATGGTATCGAGACTTGTGGCCTTTCTATATCATTATGAATTATACATTTCAGCATTCAAGAAGGTGAAGAAAATGACTTCAGACTCACAGAAGGTCTCTTCAGAATGGGTATCTCGATTGTGGTACTTTTGGGGTGTTTAAGAAGGGATACAACATTATATGGGCCTTATGGCAGTATGACTTTATGTTAGGGTCTCGTGTGGTGATTTTTGGTTGAGGATTGTGGTATTATGAGCGAGGAGAAGTATCGACTTGAAGGCAGTTCGAAAGAAACTCGGAGAAGTAGGACAACTTGATAGTAGGTTGTATTAGCACAATAATGGATATGATCGGTTCTTTGGGTACTTATGATGTGGCGAGTCTCTACAGGTGTTTCACGGTAATGCTCTTTGGTTTTGGTGACTTGCGTGGCTTGGTTGAGTTATAGGGATTCGGTTCTGATAGTTTGGTTATTTGCAAATGGATTCCAAAGAGTTCTCAATAGTTTCTACCATAGTTCGAGGTGTATATTTCCGACTGGTGGGTGGAACATATTGTGTATTGTGATTTTCTCCTGGATGAGATCAAATGGAAGTTTCCTGGCTAATTGAGTATGTAGTTTGCTTGTGACTCAGAGTTGATTATGAGATTCTCATACTTTTCATATGATGGCATGATGATAAGTAGGATTTTAACATATTTTATACCCATACTTGCCTGCGCTTTGAGTGTAATTTGCTACAAAATAGTCCCAAAATGCTTACAGATTGCGCTTGATTGCAGGTTTGAGCTATAAAGTGACAAATCGTCAAAGATCGGCTCAAATCGGAGTGAAACCTGCTCAAGTGTCAAAGATCATTAAAGTAAGGACATTCAGAACTTGGTGCGAACCACACCATCATGTCATGCGGCCGAACCATAGGAGTTCAGAGACTGTGAAACTACAAGTCAAGCTCATGCGGCCGCGTCCCACTTTATGTGGCCCGCGTCCCACTTCATGCGGCCGCACAATCTTGCTATGTGGTCGCGTCCAAAAAGTTCAGAGAGTGTCATATTCCAGAAGCAAACCACGCGGCCGCGTCCCACTTCATGCGGCCCGCGTCCCTCTCCATGCGGTCCCACTCTATGGTCACGCGGTCCGCGTCCAAGAAGTTCAGAAAAGCTGCCAAAACTATTCATGCGGCCGCACAACAACTTTGTGCGGTCCGCGCCAGTCTTCATGCGGCCGCATTCCAACTTTGTGCGGTCCGCACTAACCCCGCAGGGGCATTTTTGTCCAGTTTTTCTAGCCCACTATAAATAGAATATTTTACCATTTTTAGGTTCAGTTGGGTACATCTGATAGCTGCTGCACTCGTGAGACTTATGTTTTGGCCTATCTTGGGCATTTTTAACTTAGTTTCATCATAGATTATTGTAGTTTAACATTAGCAATTAATTAATATGGTTGTTTCATCTTCTATTTCTTCATTTTCTTCTTTAATTATGTCTAGCTAGACCCATTAGCTAGGGTTGTGGCTCAACCCTAGTGTGGGTAATTAATGGGTGTAGCTTTTTAATGATACATTGATATTGGGTGTTTGTTATTTAGGTTAATTTTATGGTTTAATTAAGGATTGTTGGTTGCAAACATTGATTCTAGCTTAGTGGGTCTTACCCTTCTTGAGAAAGAGAGTCTATGACCCCAAAATTGACACAACAAGGAATTGGGGTGGACCTATGAGAAATGGTAGTCCCAATTAACGGGTTAAACCTCGAGAGAGTAATCACCCTACTTAAACCCTAGTTGCTTGGTCTAATTGGCCTACCCAATTGGTCTCGAGAGAGTCAATTGGGCAAAGTCGCTCTCTCTACTGAGAGATGTGAGAGTGGGTATAATTGTGCAACGGTTATAACATTGATCCCAAATATGTCAATCTATTATTAGTAGTCTCTACCCGTTAGTTAACCACCTAGGTGATGCCACGACCCTAGTGCTTTTCTCTATATTAATCACAACTTAGAACATCTCTCTTTAGCATAAATTAGCCTAAATTTGTAGTTGATAATAGTAGTTATTAAACAAAAACCCCAAAAACTTTTAGAAGTACAACTAGGAGCAAGCACGCATTCCTAGTCTGAACAAATACGCAACTCCATCCCAAGCTCCCTATGGAAATTGACCCCGATACCACTATTCGGGTAAAAGTCTTAGCACCCGCTCTTCCTACCATTGTGTGAGGTTGAGTTTGCTGCGATCACATAATAGGTACGGTGTGTTGTGTAAGACTGAGGTTTGCATGTGCAAGGCCACGATTCAGTTTTGAAGGGAGGGTCATGAATTCATATGCAATGTAGACGATTCCAAATGACTATTTAAAGGATATTACTACTTGGTATTGCTTGAGGAGAGTGTATATTTAGAAGGTGCACTGAGTTTTGACTTATGGATGTTTCACAGGTATTGTGGTACTCGCCTGGCTGATCGACCACTGATGTTCAGATTTTGCTATGTGGCATGGAAGAATTATATAAGTATTTCTCAGGGCGATGATTATGTGTGAGAGATGTATTAGTCATTCGGGTGGCGGAGTTAGGATCAGATATGGTGGTTCATATGTTCTATGGAATTGGAGACCGGGAATTCTCAGAAGTAGGTTGTTTTGTGGTTGCGGACTGTGAAGATTTGGCCAAAGCTAGCCAAATGATAGTATGTGTTATGTTAGGTTATTGTGGACCTTCGGAAGGTTAATTATCTATTGGTGGATGACCAGGGTCGATTTAGGGGCTCGTTGGTAGGCCAATGAGGATGTGTATCTACACTAGGTCAGATTAGTCGACTCCGTACTGCTATTATTGAGGGATGTGCCATTCGGTTGTTGAGCTTATTTGTGTTCTGATATGTTCTGTGAGTTACTCTTCTACGCTACGAGGGGTTGTAATCCGTTGGTTATATGCACACATGGTGCGGTTCTATTGGGGCTTTATAGCGAACTTTAAGAGATATAGGTATGTGGGTGATACATGATTGATTACGCATTGGTTATGTTCATTAGGGTTTGTATGGAATTGTGTTATTTGATTCTCTGTGGTTATGGTTATGCACCTTGGTTACTTAATGTCGAAGTGCACGTGGTTATCGATTTTGAGTAGAGTAAGTTGAGGTATTTCCCATGGACCGGTGTTTGGAGGGGGTCATGCATTGCAACAGGGTTATGTTGAGATATGATCCTTTTGTATTAGGTTCGTGTGTTATAGTTTTGCAGTGTGTGATGGGTTTTTAGCATTGCATTGTGGTGGTACTTACTGAGCTTGCGGGACAACCCTCTCGTTTGAGTCATTTTCTATGTTTGAGCACATTTGAATTGTTGCGTATTGGTGCATGAATTTCATAGTTTGTGGCTTTAGGTATATTGGTGAGGCATGCCAGTATAGCAGCTTGTATTTGATAAGATGGGATCGTTAGAATTAGTGCTATTGGATTTGATTACAGTATATTTGAGAGGATAATGTCGTTAATCGATGTAGAAATTGGCTATAATTCTTGTTGAAGGAGATGGAGCTCCATGACTTGTTAATCTGATAAGTGGTTATGAGTTTCTGCATGTTTCTTTCATCATTGGCAGTTTAAGAAGGTTTTAGAATGAGGTTTTATTTGATATGAGATTTATTACCGGTATCGAGTTTGTTTTGAGAAGTTATTGTGGGCAAAAGTTATTGCTACAAGTACGCGAGTTATGCGGTGTATCATGTAATTACATCTTGGGTTATGGTTATGGGTTGATATAACTTGTTCAAACTTATACAGTGTGTAGGTGCGATATTCAGATCTTATAGGAAATTCTGGATGATGGAAATTTGGTTCTAAGGTTTATAGCTAAGGTTGAATGAAGGATCTTCAGTTAGGTTGTGTCGTCAGGCTTATATGGA
This sequence comes from Nicotiana sylvestris, assembly GCF_000393655.2. Classification (NCBI taxonomy): domain Eukaryota; kingdom Viridiplantae; phylum Streptophyta; class Magnoliopsida; order Solanales; family Solanaceae; genus Nicotiana; species Nicotiana sylvestris. The sequence continues at coordinate 124,310,338 of NC_091057.1, read as the reverse complement.
TTAGGGTGATGTGAGATCACCCTCGGATATGTATATGGTAAGGTTATGCGATGATCTTGCGGCTTAACAACAACTCTGGGCACGTTCGAGGACGAACGCATGTTCAAGTAGGGGAGGATGTAACGACCCGACCGGTCGTTTTGAGTGTTTGCACTTCGCTCGGTAGTTTATGGGCATGAGTAGCTTCGTATGATGTATTATGACTTATGTGAATCGTCGGTTTTGGTTTTCATGTTATTCGGAATCGATTTGGAATAATGAATTTTATGGTTTAAGCTTTAAGTTGGAAGAGTTGACCAAGTTTGACTTTTTAGTATTTGACCTCGAATTGGAATTTTGATGGTTCCGTTAGGTCTAGGTGGTGATTTGGGGCTCGGGCGTATGCCCATATTTGCATTTGAATGTTCCTAGAAGAATTCGGCACTAATTAGCGAAGGTTGAAAATTTAAAGGTTTGGAAAGTTCATAAGTTTGACCGAGAGTTGACTTTATGGATATCGGATTGTGGTTCTGAGAATTGTAATAGCTTTTTTATGTCATTCAAGACTTGTGTGCAAAACTTGGGTTCATTCCGGATTGATTTGCTATGTTTCGGCACGAGTTTTGGAAGTTGAAAAGTTCAAAGTTCATCAAGTTCGAATTGAAGTGTGATTCGTCGTTTTGATGTTGTTATGTGTGATTTGAGGCCTCGAGTAGGTCCGTATTATGTTATGGGACTTGTTGGCATATTTGGTTGGGGTCTCGAGGGACTCAGGTGTGTTTCGAATTGATTTCAGACTATTTTCCTTCATTTTGCATTGCTGGTTCTGTAGAACTCTGGGTATCTAGTTTTCTTAATCGCGATTGCGGAGCATGGTTCGCGATCGCATAAGGTTCTTTTATGGCTGGTGTCAAGTTGTTCTACGCGTTCGCAGGTTCTCAGACGCGTCCGCATAGGTTGCTGCGGAGTGAGCATCGCGTTCGCGCGCACACATTCTCATAGTAGTTTGGACTCAGCTGGTTAGTGTTTCCTTCTTCTTCGCGTTCACAGTGTTTGTTACACGATCGCATAGAGTAATTTTGGTGGCAATATATTTTGTTCATCGCGAACGCGATTGACTTCCCGCTTTCGCGTAAGAGGAATGCCTGGGCAGATTATAAAGTACTCTATTTCGGGGGTTTCGGCCATTTTTGTATTTTTGGAGCTATGGAGCTCGGATTGAGGCGATTCTTGAAGTAATTTTCACCATGTGACTGGAGTAAGTGTTCTTTACTCATTTTTTATTTTATATCATTAATATATCTTCGTTTTCGGCATTTGATTGAGGGTTCCAAAAAGAGAAATTGAGGCTTTTAGCCTAAAGTTTCATAGAGTGAGTATTTGAGTTTTCAACATCGATTTAGAGTCGGATTTGAGTGAAACTAGTATGGTTGGACTCTTAATTGAATGGGTTATCGAATATTGTGGGTTTTGTCGGGTTCAGAGGTGCGAGCCTGGGTTTTAACTTTTTGGCCGATTTTAGGCTTTTGATTAAAGATTCGACCTTTATCAATTGGGTTTGCTTCCTTTGGCATTATTTGATGTATTTGAGTTACTTTTGGATAGTTTCGAGCCGTTCAGAGGTTGGTACGTGCGGGATGGAATTTGTGGAGTATCGTTTGGCTTGCTCGGTATTGGATTTGACTTGTTCGAGATAAGTAACACTTCTAAACTTGGTGATGAAGGTATGAAAGTGTAAAGAACCGATTGGTCGTTTTGAGCTTTTTCACTTTGCTCGTCAGTTCTTGGGAATGACTTGCCCCGTGTGAAGGATTATGACTTATGTAAATCATTGGTTTTGGTTTCAGGGTAATCGAAACGACTTTGGAAGAACAGTTCTCAGTTTAAAGCTTAAAATTTGAAAGGTTTGACCAAGATTTGACTTGTTGGTATATGATCTCAGATTGGAATTTTTATGATTTGGTTATCTCCGTTAGGTGATTTGGGACTTAGGAGCGTGATCGGAATGCATTTTTGAAGTCCGTGGAAGGTTTAGGCTTGAATTGGTGAAATTGAGATTTTGGCGCTTTCCGGTTGATAGGTGAGATTTTGATATAGGGGTCGGAATGGAATTCCAAAAGTTGCAGTAGCTTCCTTGTGTCATTTGTGACGTGTGTGCAAAATTTCATGTCATTCGGACGTGGTTTGGTTGGGTTTTTTATCAAAAGCGTAATTCGGAAAATTCTGAAATTCTTAGGCTTGAATTTGATGCAAATTTGGTGTTTTAATGTTGTTTTGAGCATTTCGAAGGTTGGAACAAGTTTCAATATTGTTAGGGGATGTGTTGTCATGTTTGGTTGAGGTACCGAGGGCCTCGGGTGAGTTTCGGGTGGTCAATCGGGTCATTTCATGTTTTTAAAAGTTGTAGAAAAACTGCTGAAGGATTTCAGGAAATTTGACCTTCGCATTCGCGAGTAGGTCCTCGCGTTCGCGAAGGGTTAGCTGGTGAGGCTGAGGAATTAGCCTTCGCGATAAAGGCTTCGCGTTCGCGAAAGGCTAGAGTCTTGTTCATCGCATTCGCGAGGTCCATGCCGCGTTCGCGTAGAGTAATTTGATCAGGTGGGCTTGAGGTATTTTATTCATCGCGTTCGCGAGTGGTGTAACGCGATCGCGAAGGTTTAGTCCGAGGAAGCATCACGTTCGCGATGGGCAGGTCACGATCGCGAAGAGGAAATTCTGGTCAAGGTTATTTTGTGCTTTGCGAACGCGAGGCTTTGACCGCATTCGCGAAGAAGGAAATTTTACCTGGGGTAGAATGCTTAAAAATGAGTTTCGCAAGCTTTGGTCTATTTTATCCATTGTTGAACGATTTTTGGAGCTTTTGAGAAAGATTGAAGAGGGAATTGAAAGGTAACACTTGGAGGTAAGATTTTTCAACTCTATACTCAATCCTATATTAATTCTTACTTGTTTAATCATGAAATATGTGGAAATTAAAGCCTAAAATTGGAGAATTAGGACTTGTAATTGACTTAGAAATTGGGATTTGAAGGGCCATTTGAGGTCCGATTTTGATGTTCTTGGTATGTATAGACTCGTGAGAGGATGAGGATTCTATTGATGTAACTTTTATCGAATTCTGAGACGTGGGCCCGGGGGTTGGGTTTGAGCAATTTCAAGATTTTGGATGTAAATTGGATATTTTCGAGTGGGCTTTGTTCCCTTAGCATATTTTAATAGTTATGTACTAATTGTGGCTAGATTTGGAGCATTCGGAGGTCGATTCGTGAGGGAGAAGGCATCGCAGGCTAGAGTTTGGACCGGATCGAGGTAACTAATGATTGTAAATACTGTCCTGAGGGTTTGAAACCCCGAATTACACATCGTTGTGTTACTTTGAGGTGACGCACACGCTAGATGACGAGCATGGAGTTGTGCACCATTTGGGATTGTGACTTGGTCCGTCCCGTACGACTGTTAAGTCGCGTATTTTATTTGAAATCTTATGATATTCCATGTTCTAGAGATTTATACTATATTTTGGGTTGTATGTCATGTTTGGGGCCTTGTGTCGACCTGTTGAGACCCTTAGGGGCATTTTAACTATTTTTCCTCACTCTATTTGTTTTGAAAGCATATCCTCAGTCATGTTTTACTTTTTTATTGTTTGAATATGGTTTTATCACTTTATTTCTTAAAATGTGAAAACTGGTTGGGTTGAGTTCCCTGTTTTACTGATGGTCCAAGTGATCGTAAGGTTGATGACTGAGACAGACCGATGGTTTGATTGTGAGGTTGATGACTGAGATAGACTGAGGGTCTAATTGTGAGGTTGCTGACTGAGATAGACCGAGGGTCTGATTGTGAGGTTGATGACTGAGATAGATCGAGGGTCTGATTGTGAGGTTAATAACTGAGAGAGGCCAAGGACCTGGTTGTGAGGATTATATATCTATGGATCGGGTTGCACGTCGCAACAATATATATGTGTGTGTGTGTGTGTGTGTGTGTGTATGTATATGGATCGGGCTGCAGGCCACATCGATACTTATATGGATCGGGTTGCACGCCGCAGCGATATATATATTAGATCGGGCTGCGCGCCGCAGCAATATAGCGCTTGGGCTGTAGGAGCCCTTCCGGAGTCTGCACACCCTCAGTGAGCGCAGTCGACTATATATATGGATTGGGCTGCATGCCGCAGTGATTACTATATGGTACCTACTAAGTGCGAGTGCTGAGTGTGAGCATTGATTGGTAAGAGTTGAGTCACGAGTGACTGAGAGGCTTGCCCAAGGGGCTATAGATATATATGTACATGAGTGATGCTTTGCCTGAGGAGCCTGTTTGTGAACTTACTATTTTTCACCCCTCCTTAAGGTGAGTTTCTATTGAATATGTTGATTTCATTACCGCTTTTACTCATCTTTAGACCGAGCCTCTATTGGAAATGTTGAACAAATGTTTTAAATAATCTTTCATTTAAACTGAAGTTTTTAAGTTACGAAAAGGGTTGTGAATTTTTGTTATGCCGGAGGGGCTGTATACGAACTAGGTTTTTGCCTGAGAGGCCGATTATAGTTTTCATATCTTTTATTATAAATGGTATCGAACCCCTACTGAAACTGTTGGAAAGCATTCTAAATGATTTTTACTAAAAGCTGGATTTTAAATGAGACGTTTGACTCGTATTCTGATTGAAAGCTTGTTGTGCTTATTGAGTTATCATATTTGTGGATTCATCATTTCCTACTGCTCAGTCTTTATTTACTCTTATTACTTACTAGGTTGGAGTACTCACATTACTCTCTGCACCTCGTGTGCAGATTCAGGTATTTCGGAACCCGGTAGCGGGTGTTGATTGCTCAGACGCGGAGTCATCAGAGTTAGCAACGTGGTTGCACGACGTTCGCAGCACTGCTTCCTTCCTCTCATTTTCATTAATGTACTTAGTGCACTTTTGACTGTTGTTGTTGTATTCAGACCTTGGTAGATGCTCATGACTAGTGACACTCCGATGTCGGGCTTGTGTAATTATTCCGTATTTTTCTTTTAAATGTTCGTTATGAGATTATTGGTTTATAAATGGTAGAAAAACAACTTTTATTAGAAAATGTTTGATTTGGGAATTGTGTCAACTGGCCTTGTCTTCACGAGAGGCACCATCATGACCGGGTTTGGTTTGGGGTCGTGACAGAAAGCCCGAATTACGTGTTATGTGATTGGTGTTGAGGTGATACACATTCTAGGTGACGGGCGTGTGGGCGTGCATTGTGTGAATTGTGACTCTGTTATTTCTGTGGTATTGTGTATTTACCTGATCTTACCTGTAACCATGAAATTTCTTCATACTTGAGCTATTAAGTTGTGATCCATGTTAGAAACCATAACTAGGCTACATGTTTATCATGTTGGGACCCACTAAGGCTATTTCTGCTATTGAGTTATCTGATTTCATTCCATTACATACTTAGTCATACACATTCATATGCATATCATATCTCAGTCTTTGTTACCATTTTATTAATACATCACATTATTATTTTTGGGCTGATTTTTCATGACATAGAGAGCCCGAGAGACTGGAGAGATTGGCGACTGAGTGAGGTCGAGGGCCTGATGGTGAGGATGTTTATGGGATCGGGTTGCACATCACAATATATTTTATTGATTTATGCCATAATTGGCTTGTTATAGTGCTTGGGCTGAAGGAGCCCCTTCAGAGCCTGTACACACCCTCAGTGAGCCCAGGTACCTACTGAGTGCGAGGGCCGAGTGATTAGGAGGACTGAGTGGTTGTGAGGACTGAGTGACTGGGAAGACTGAGTGAATTGATACTCCGAGAGTATGCATATGGTTTTATCACTGAGTCACATCGGATTTGACATGCACACTTGACATACAGGCATAGAGATGCATTTTCCTTGTGTTGTACGGTATCACGTCATTAATGACTTCTCACACATATTGACATATAACATATAGATGTATTTTCCTCATGCCATTTGAAAATGAAACATTTTCCCGTTGAAAGCTTTTTGTGGGAAAAATTTAGTTTTCAAACTTACTCATATTTTTTGGCGATTTCGGTAAAAGATTTGGGTTTTCATTGATATACTTGTAAAGCAAGCCTATTTTTCTGGAACTGAGGATGATTTGAGTATTTTATCTCTGAGTTACTTCTTTTATTACTTTCATTATGTTGTTATGAACTGTTGTTGGCTATTGGTGTTAGACTCTGACCTTTATTCCAGCTCGCCACTACTTTCAACCTAAGGTTAGGTTTGTTACTTACTGAGTACATGGGGTCGATTGTACTCATACTACACTTCTGCACCTTGCGTGCAGATGTTGGTTGTTGATGTTGCTATGTTCGATGGGAGCTGGATTTGAAGATGTACCTGCGTTCCGGTTGTACCTGCCTCTTGTTCATGGTAGTCTTAAATTTATAAAAATCTGTTTATGTACATTTTTAACAGATGATATATTTACTTCATACCAGCTTTGTAAAATAAATTCTTAGATGAACGTGATTTATACTACCAGTCCTTGAAAAGTATATAGAAGTTAAGTTATTTCATCAATTATTTTTTCCTAGAAAATCTCATTGAATCGGGTTGTTGTTAATTGGCTTATCTAACGCATTGGGTTAGGTGTCATCACAACTAGTTGGATTTTGGGTTGTTACATATCCCGTTTGGACATAAGTTTTTATTTACTTTTTTCGAATTTTATTTACTTTTTTTCGAAATAAGCGTTTAGCTATAAAAAATTTAATTTTCACTTGAAGATGAATTTTGGAACTTTTCGAAAGTTTGAAAAACTCCAAAAAGCTATTTTTCAAAATTTCCACTCAAATCACTCGCAAAACTTCAAAAATAACTCAAAATTATATTCATTTTCCAAACACAACTCTAATTTTCAAATATCATTTTCACTTGAAAAACAATTTCACTTTTTTTTGAAAATTTTCAATTCTTATGTCCAAACGCCCCACTTAATCAATTGGAGCGTTGTAGTATTATTTGGAGCTTGAAGATTTAGGTAAGTTGATTATGACTTACTCTTCTTGAGAGAATCTCTCTAAAAGCATGTTTTGATTTAATACGTGATATTATTTATAAATGTGCATCTGTACTTATGGGAACAAGCGGGAAGGATGTCACCACGTGCTTCTAAGTTTGTCGATTTTGAAGTGTCATGTGATTTTATATAGATGTTACTTCTCACATTTTCGTACATTAAAGTTTCGTCTTCAGTTAATCGACATAGACTCGGGGATGAGATTATCTTGAGATTAACGTATTTATGCTATTTATAACAAGCGATAAGTAAGCGTCATGAAGGATAAAGGGTACACGAATTAAGGAAAACGAGTTTCGTTGAAGGTTGCCGATTTGGGATAAAATACGGATGGAGTGATAATACCGGATAATTGTGGACTAGTACCATACAAGGTACCATATGACCACGGTAGTATGATGTATAAAGTATATTAAAAATAAATAGAATTTTAAGTAGTTGAGATAATTCCTAATTATGTGGGTAATTGATTAATTATCGGGTAGCGAAATATTACCCAATTAATTATTAAATTATGGGATAAGGCTAACACCCCCAAAACGTGGCAACCCCCTCTTGTAACAGATAGTCTTAAGTCATTTTGATAGGTGGCAACTAATTTAGCAAAGAAAGGGACACATCATTTCTATACAGTTCTTACCATCAGAATTGTGTTAGGAACTTTTACAATTCTTATCAATTCAATTCTTATTAGACATATCATTTCTTACATTAGGAACTTTTACAATTGTATTAGACACATCATTTCTTACATTAGGAACTTTTACAATTGTATTAGACACATCATTTCTTATCAATTCTTACATTAGGAAGTTTATCAAAAAATAGAACATTGTCATCTTACCAAAACTTTTAAATTTATGATTTTCAACACTTTATTAACAACGAGGATTTTTAGAAGCCTAACAACGTAAAACTTTTGCGGTTCTAAAGGAGTACGGTTCAATCTACTCCAAGAATATTATACGGAGTTTTCTCTACTCCGGGTATATTAAGGCTATCCCTTCTTTCTTTTTGGTATGATCTAAGTTATACAGAAGAAACGAACAAATGCACAGTTTTCATAAACGACTCTATTCATAGAAATACTAGGGGTCTCTGTGTTCTTGATTCCCCATGTGACATATTATTATATTTTCTATTCATGGGTCTTAGATTAATACGCAGTTGATAAAGTTTATCCGAAAAGAATATTGAGATTTTTAACATATTTTCATGCATTTTATTTATTTATGCATGTACATTGACTCACGACCAGACGACATTATATACGCGTATTTATATGTATATATTTATGTATATGGGATATGGAAAAAATGTTACGGCATTATATACTCACCACCACCTGATCAGTTGGTATATATTGATGATGTTACCCACAGTGGCCGAGACGATATGATGGAATGCCCTCAGAAGCTTAATGATATTATGTACACCTATACCTATGCATGACACGACATTTATATGCACGTGCATGACATTATAAATGTTTCAGAATTTACAAAGATATTCAGATTTACAGATGGATTTCTTATTTTCATGTTTCATCTATGTCTTTTACGTACTGATTTTTATGTCTTACATACTCAGTATATTTTTTATACTGACGCCCTATTTTACGGGGCATGCATTTCATGCCCGCACGTGCAGGTAGGCAAGCTGACGATCTCCCTTCTTAGGATCCTTGATTAGCGAGAGTTGGCGTGCTCCACTTGATCTAGATCTGCTTTCGATTTTGGCACGATATGCTTGTATATATATATATACACACACACACACACACACACATAAGCATATTCTATTAGAGGTCTATAGACAGTTATGTACAGTTGGATAGTATGTGGCCTTGTCAACTTTCAGTTTTGGTATATAGTTGTCTATAGCAGCCTTGCCAGCTTGCCCACTATATTCCTATATATATATGCCTTTTTGGCAGGTTTTCTTCATGTATGTTATTCTCAAAATTTAGCAAACGTCATCCAGATTTATATCTTAGACGCATGCTTAAGGGTGTTCGACAGATAGGACTCGGCACCCGTCGCGGTCCATCAATTTTGGTCGTGACAATAAAAATCTTATTTTCAAAACTAGTTTACAAGATGACACTTAAGAAAAACGTTATAAGTTTTATTAAAACTTATGTGTTGATAAGAGTATAAATTATTCGAGTGATAAAGATATGTTTCATGAAAAAGTATGTGTTTTGAAATTAGAACAATGGAGTAGCACTTATTGTATCTTTAAAAGATTGATGTTAAATTGCTAAAGGCATTAACATGAAAAAAAGTTATTCATTTGATTTTGTTCAAATGGTTTCGATTGGCTATGAAAATCATGATTTGATAAAATAGATCTTTTGAGGCTATTAGGCTATGAATCTATTTTTGATATTGACATATTTTGGGAGTTACTAGTGGAGACAACCGAGATTGGCTCGAATATTAAGTTCATTATTATGAAACTATACGTGCCGGTGTAGGGATGCATTCCAAGGCTAGGCCGAGGTTTGTGGGATATAGTCTGCCATTAAAAGGGCAAATGATCATTAATTAAAGTAGTGAGGTTAAGTCGACTGTACAAAACTACAAGAAACCGCCCATGCAAGTAGGGTCAAATACTTGTTGCTAGGCCGATCACCTAGTAGTTGTTTATTATGCCGGTGTCGGTATAGTACTCCCGATGAAAGATAAAGAAGACTTTCTTATGTTTAGACCTAAAAAACCGAAAGTGATTTCAATGACTTAATGAAGTTGAAATAATTTTGTATGATTTTATTAAAAATCTTAGATTGATAGAAATATTCTAAGAATTTATATCATGGTTTATACTTCACTTGTCTTTTTATTTGAATTGATAAAAGGCGTGATTTATATAATTATTTATCACCTTATATCAAATATTTGTTGTATAGTTTTTGTAAAATCTTGTCCCAAGAACTTGAGTTAGAGAAAGTCTATGACACTTATTTAGTACGTTGTGGTGTACTCGGCCCTTAGGGTCCCCTTTCCAAGGCCCCACTTACTTTACATGTTTCAAGATGAGATTTGATACGTGACATGCAGACATGACTAGGATGACTCTCTTTTCGAGGTATATGGTGAGGCACCGCTCCTATTTCGTGGTAGCTATCGTGTTATTTTCTTAATTTATGTTAGTCGGGCATTAGCCCTAGTGTTTAGTTATATTCTTTGGTATAAAGGCTCCATAAATAGTTGTAAAAAGTTGTAGTAATGGGGTTGTACACGACATACATGAAAATATATTTATTTTACTTAGTCTCATTGTATTATTATGAAAGACTTCATGTATGATTCTTAATTGGAAAACTTTCCATCATTTAACTTGAAAATATATATGTTTTTCAAAGAGCTTCCGCAATTAGTTTTCATGCATATGGTTTGGGTGAATCATATGTGTTGGTTTGCTCGTATCGGATAGTGTGTCGGGTGCCAATTATGTGGATTTGGGTCGTGACAGTTAACTTTTATATTTTACAAAAAAATCCTGCAGAGTTTCTTTTGTACTGCCAACTAATTATTTTATGATTCATATCTAGTTTTTGATTGTTATTTAATAATACATTTACTATACACTTAATAATTGATTAAATTTTGATTCATAATTGAGTACTCTAATCAGTTTAGTTAATGAGGACACATAGTTTTTATTCTACACTAAAAATCCTAAAGAGCACTAAAGTCACACTACTCTAAATGGCCATAAACAACATCAACTAACATAAACTAAAATTTATTACCAGTTTTATTACGCTAAAGGGCACTACATAACACTAAAAGACACTACATAAAGCTAAAGGGTATTAAACAATACTAAAGTCACATATTATTGTATATATAACACTAAAGTCACATACAACACTAATTATTCAATAAATGAATAATATACAATTTTCATAATTTTTGCACATAAATAAACTAATCTGGATAAAAAATAAAAAAATTAAAAATTAAAAATGATTGCAAAAAACATACAATACAGTAAAAATAACTAATTAGTCAATTATATATATGAGTTATACTACAAAAATGATTCGGAATACCTCTTTTTTGACTTTTTTGAATTGAGAAAGAATGAAGATTTGACCACCGAACCGGACAATAAAAGAGCTCCACTATACGACAACGCTTTGGATCAGGTATTAGATCGCTAAAACAGAATCATGTGTTATATCTAGGGGCGGACATAATACCGGCCGAACCTTAAAAACCGCCCGAACCATAAATTTTAGTTTTTTGGTTTCAGTTTAATCAGTTATTCGGTCAGTGTGCGATTTTAAAATTATTAAATTTCGGTATTCAATGCGGTTTACGATTTTGGTGTTTCAGTTTTCGGTTAAATCGAGAAATCGAAGTTATGAGAAAACTCATAAATATAGGTTCTTCTTATTGTTTTGCAAATCCATTTTCATATTCATTTAGTTCATGTTTTATTAGTGCCTCCTTCAAGTGTTCCAACTCTTTAACTACAACCATCTGCATTTGACAAAACAAAGATTGATTCTCCATATAGAGCATGCAATCACAAGATGTGTCAAGAGTCTCGGTAGTAATTGAAAAGTGAATCAACGGTCAAGAATTGGATAAAATAGACTTACAACAAGAGAAGTGTCTATTTCTATGAACACAATTTGCATGTTGACATAGATTTTGGAGCTGCTAGCTTTTCGCCTGATATTTTCCTTTGCATTTTCTGTTAGGTATTTGCCATAATTTTCTTACCATATTTGGTTTTCCTATTTGTTGAAGGAAAATGACAATATAATTACCTTAATTGGATTTTCCTTTTTGTAAAAGGAAATTATAATTCTCATATACTTGGCTAGTCCTTTTTCTTGTAGGAAAAGGTTTGAACTTCTATAAATTGAGGATCCTTCCTTCTTATTCAACAACATCCACAATGTAGCCATAGGGGGGCTTGAGAGTCTTGTTTAGGGGGAGAAATTTACGGGACAAGTGTTAGTGTGTCACTTGTGTTTGCTTCTTCGTGAGGTTGTTCTCTCGATATTTTGTACTCTCTTTTATATATAGTGGATTGCTCATCTCCGTCATGGACGTAGGTCAGTTGACCGAACCACGTTAAATATTTGTGTCCTTTTTCGTATATTTCTCTTTTGTTGTCTGATATATCGTCGTTCAAGTTTGCTTTGCTAGTTTCCGCATGACACCTAATTTTTTCGGTCCTAACACTTTCAACCATCTTCTTCCGCATCAGCCGGTTAAAGTTAGTTACACAAAGTGTTAACTTTCAAATTGGCAGAGCCAGAGGCAACAAACTGAATCAATAGCATATATCACTTATCACAAATTAATTTGGCTACGTTTAACTTGCACTGTTAATAGCCGAAAAATCAAACCGGAAATAACCAAACCGAACCTTGAAAAAATTGCACCGAACTGTAAATGCTTTGGTTTGATTTGATTATTAATATTACAAAATCAAAAATCGATAAATTGAACCGTACTTCCATACTAACCGACCGAACCGACCGACGTCCACCCCTAGCTATATCTGTATTTTGACCACCTTTTGAAAATTAGGTATAACACATGTAATACATGCGCTATACCTTAACGGACAAACGTGCCGTTAAGATATAACGCATTCAATAAACGTATCGTTAAGGTATAGCGCATGAAAGTACGCTATACCTGAACAATTTCATGCGCTATATATAGAAAGATCATTAATAATTTTTTTTTACTAATTTTGGTGCTGTGAGTCCAAAAAGACATCAATTTGGTCTCAGATTCAGTTTTCAAGTCCTATTGGCACCAATTCATTTTTTCACACCTTTTATATGAGCGTATATTTGTCTATTCTGTTTAGCCGAGAGTCTTCCGAAAATAGCCTCTTTACTCTTCCGGGATAGGGGTAAGGTGTGCGTACACTATACCTTCCCAGGCCCCACTAGTAGAATTTTACTGGGTGTGTTATTGTTGTTGTTGTTGTTATTGTTATTGTTGTTGTTGTTGTTGTTATATGAGCATATATATTTTATAGGATAAGTAAAATAAAAATATAGCGAGCAATTAACAGATGTGTTTAATTTTTAAATAATTTATTATTTTATAATGTTACTAAACATCTAACTGCATGTAAACAAGACTTGTTAAAGTATACTGATAGTTTAAATTTATTATTCTATAATTGTAGTCTTAGATCTTTATAAATAACATGAAAACCTCAAACTATCCAAAATGCTATTAATAAAAATACAATTCAATGATCTATAATAAAACAGGCAGAGAGAAGGTAGTCTAAAGAGCAATGCATTGGCTAATACTTCTAAGTTCTTGTATTGGTAAAATTTACCATCTCCCGCCAGCGTGCTAGGAAAGCCCTCCGGTGAGAGAGACTCAAAATTTGAGATAGATGACAAGACCCACTATTAGGTTTGGCAATCTCTTTGTTCATGAGGCAGTAGTTATCGGAAGGCCGAGCATTCAGAAAACAATTGTGTACATTTAGAGACTCAACCAATCGCGCTCAAAGATCATGAACGTTAAGGCAGTTACCACTATCGAGAATGTCGCTCTCCATTAACTATTCTTATGGCATGCTGGCCCAAAACTCGAAGCGATAACGCTTCTTCCATGATTATAAATGCCATCCTAACACTGCGAGAAAGGACCATCGAAAAACAGAGATAAAAGCATACGATAGAAAATTATAGAGTGTTCTTCTTTACTTAATTTTGTCTTCAAACTTTGTTAAAAGATATCTTAAGGGTTGTTAATGATGTAGCCAATACGACCACCGAGGCTCATCTTTAATAAGATTTTCTTTACTACGGATTTTATTTTGTTTCATTCATTATTTATGATTATCAATTTTCTCATTCAAATTTAGGATCAAATGGATTGCTAGAGGCCGTAAAATATAAATTTAATTATTTATCAAGTTTAATAGGGACCTGATAAAAAGAGAAATATAATAGGGAACAATCACGATATATTGAATAACTTTGGGGACCAAAGTGGCATTCAACTGCACCTGCAGGAATCATTCGTTTTGTCCAATTTTCCAGTCTATAAAATGCATAAAGGGCCCTAGGGGTGAAGTAGCTTCTCAAGAAACACTACCTCACTCTAAAATTGACACTCCCAATATTATTGCCTCTACTCTCCGATATGCTCACATTCAATCGACACACAAATTACACCGTTTAGGGTTTATTAAAGTGAACAAACAGATCGATAATATTTTTTTCTATATATAGCGATTCTCCTGCATCATCACACTGAGCTAGTCGCTGTTTGTGTGTGTGTGTGGGGTCGTGGGAGGCAATCGTTTTTGAAGTAAGCTTCTTCTATTTCATGGATTTCATAGCGACTGCAAGATTTTTCATATGATATATCTGCTGTTTCTTAATTGCCTCTAAGGTTCTTTAGGGTTTTATATTGGAGAATTTGTTAGGGTAGTTATCTTGCATTACTTTGTCTATTTACTTTGATTTTCTTGCTTTGAATTCGCAATGTATTAAACATTGTTTTGCCTGAGTGGTTTATAATGTCTTTCAAGAATTTACACTGTCTTTTTGAATTTTTCTGATAAAAAAAAAGTTTACTATGCGTGGACTGTGCAGAATCAAGAATGTATGGGACCTATAGTTGTCTATGGAAAGTGAACGTTTCGGTCGCTACTTTTAGGCTCTTTTCTAGGGTTGTTGTTGTTGTTGGGATCTATAATGGTGAAGCTCTTGGTTAATAAGATCAAGCCCAGGGCCTAGTTCAAGTTACAAAGGTTGAGGGACTTGGGACTTAGGTCACAAGTTTGAGCCCTGGGCCATGCCAACTAAGCCTGGTATTTAAGTTGAGAGGGATAGAGTTTCGGAAGCTGCGATTGGTCCTAAGGGTCCCAGACGGATTTCTTGTCACTGCGAAAGAAAAAATCAAATAGATTTTTGGGTTATTTTACGTTTTTGTTTTTCCTTTTAACTCTGTCAAGAATTAAATGCCCTCTGTTATTTTCTGATTAGGATTGCATGTTTTTTTAAGACAAATCTGTCCTTGGCCTAGAGTTGCTTCATTTTTGCAAGCACTCTGCAAATATTTACAGATAACAGAAATCATTATGCAAATATGTTACATTCTATTAGTTGATCAGCAATAGTATTTGGTCCTAGATAAAGGATAGATGTAACAAGAAGTTTCAAGAAAATAAAATAATGGTGCTTAACATATTTTCCTTATTTTAAATATTTGATATGGTAAACCTGGCTTCCCTACGGCGAACATTGCCTTTTTTCACTGGCCCCATTGGTGATTCGAATAATCTCCAACTCATGGACTGGAGGTGAATGTTCCAGCCGATAAAATACTACTACTTTGCATAAGCTGAATGTTTGTATATATATAAATGGAAAGTACAAGTAGGATGAAGATTCAATTGTACATCATAGGGATAACTGCAGAATTTTAGGGAACAAATATTTCATGGTTGGAAGAGAAATCTTCTTTTTTTTTTTGATAAGGTGAAGATTTTATTAAAAACAGTATCAAGCTGATACTGTAAAAATACAGAGATACCGCTGGCTTAAAAACATTAAAATCCTATGCGGTCTAGCATGTCGAGCATATCATGAAAATTCATAACAACATTTCCATCTTTCCAATAGTACAAATAATGTAAACAACTGTATTTCACATATTGCAGTTGCTCCCTCTTGCCTTCAAAATACCTATTATTTCTTTCTTTCCATATCGTCCAAGCTATGCTAAGAGGAATATCTCTCCAAATCTTCTTTAAGGATGCTTCTGGACATGCAGGTTCTCAACACTCTAATATATTCCTGAATTTCTTAGGGCCTGCCCAAAGGATGCCAAAGTTAGCCGTGAACGTGAACATGGACCACACATGCCAAGTAAATTCACAATGCAAGAAAAGATGGTCCACAGATTCACAAGCTTTCTCACACAAGTAACACCTGCTGCACATTATCCAACCCCTTCTCATCTAGTTATCCTGAGTCACGCATGCTTCATGTGCTACTAACCAGCCACAACAGGCCACTTTTGTTGGGACTGTAATCTTCCATATCATCTTCCAAGGCCACTTTTGTGCTTGCACCGGCTGGGTAGCATTTAGTATTTTGTAGAGTGAACTAATAGTAAAAGAACCTTTTTTACTAGCTTTCCAGAGTAGGCTGTCTTCTTTTTCTGGTGATAACACCACTGATTGCATCTTCTGAATAAATATATCAGCCTCATGCATTTCTCTGTCGAAGAGATTCCTTCTGAACTGGAAGTCCCAACCTGTATCAGTAAATATATCAGCTAAGAGGATTTTGGATTATTGGACAATCTGTACAGGTTGGGAAATTGAATTTTCAGCAGACCAGAACCATCCCAATTATCTTCCCAAAGTCTGCTCCCGTCGCCCACCCTCAAGCCAACATACATATTAAATTTCTCCCATAGGTTACAAATCTGTCTCCAAACAGCTACCCCATATGGAGTCTTCATTGTTTTAGGTGCAAAGAAGCCCTCTTTACCATATATCACCTTTACCGCTGTTTTCCAGGAAGCTTTTTTCCCATCGTTTAACCTCCATAGCCGTTAGCATAGCAAGCTCTGATTGTGAGCTCTAAGATTTCTAACTCCCAGACCCCCTTCTTTCTTATGTTTTGGAAGAGAAATCTTCTTGGGGATGGATGCACAAATATGGTCATGTTTGCTTCATATCCATAGCTATGACGTATTATGAGAAAATTCTGCCATTTTACATCTATATGCGCTATCATGAGAGAGGTTGAGGTTCTAATGCAGTCAGTCTCTCTAAAATATTTCCTTCTAGCGCTGTTCTCTTTCTGACAACTGCAATTTTTCTTATAAAATAACATCTATATATTACGTTAATGGGTTACAGGCAAACCTATTTGTGGAACCCTATAGATATCACTGACATCCTGCATTGCCAGTTTAGTTCTAGAGATGGTAAACTCTTGGAATACAGACATTCAGGTAGAGTGAACTAGCTTGCTCTCCTTGAATGTGTGCTGCTCAATATCTAACCATATACTTTTGCAGCATCGAGAATCCACTCCTTATTCATCTAAACATATTAAGATTGACAATTGTTATGTTACCTTGCTCTATAGTTAAGTAGGTAGAGTGGTTTGTTCAAGCAGTTGTCAGAATCCAGCTATATTATGTGTAACTTTTCCTTTTTCTGTTTCCTCACTTTTAGAGCTTTTACTTTTCTGTGATGAAATTTATTCAGAGATGTAGAACTTTTGACCAATGCATCCTTGTTGGTAAGACACTTATTGTAGTTATTATACATTGAATTGAAGGTGCTAATTTACACATGATTGTTTTCTGATCATCATTATCATCATTGCTAGTTTAATTTCCATCTGCAACCAATTAAACTGCAATTGTTTCCTTCTGTTGTAGAAATTAAGCAAACCCATAGACTTTGGAGGTCCCAAAAATGGCAAATTTGACTATTACAAACATACTCGAGAAGGTAAACTTCTCATGCTCTGTGTACTTTCTTTTGTGATCCATTTCTTATACTCATTTGGTTGGGATATTTATTTCCTGTTCCTCCATCCACATGTGCGATTTGACTTAGCTTGACTCTATTTTGCAGATGACGGGCAAGGACAAGGACTATAGATATATGGCGACTTCTGACTTGCTGAATGAGTTAAACAAGGAGGGGTTTAAGCTTGATGTTGAGCTTGAAGGGAAGTTATCAAGCACGGTTTTGCAGCAGCTTGATGATGCAGCCGGTGATGTTTCTGGATTGGCTGTGAAATGGTTTGACCTTTTCCCGTTTGTCGTTTCGTATAGTTGTAGTGCTGTTCCTGGCTTGGACCGTAGGGGCTTCTAATTGACCTTACTAAACTGATTGTAATCTTTTTCATGTTATAGATCCTATTGCATAATCATCAAAGGTCTGTCAAATATTTCATTTTCCTTGTTGATGATTGTTTTGGCATTGAGACCGATTATGTTGAGCAATTTGTTTTATATAACCCTCTTTGATGGGTTATTTTCTGAATATTTTTACATGAAATTAGATGCCTAACGGAAAAAGGTAAAGTAGAGGTCATTTGAGAATTTTGATTGTGACTCCTTTTTCTTTAATTTTTAATCCAATATTATACTCTCTTGTGCTATACCTAGCAATTAGATGAATTCTGATCTCGTTTCATGTGATCCTTGGAAAAGACCTAAACCCTTTTCTTTTTACTACTACAACAACAAACCCGATGTAATTTTCACTAGTGGGGGTCTGGGAGGGTAGTGTGTACGCAACCTTACTCCTACCTTGTGAAGATAAAGAGGCTGTTTCCGGTAGACCCTCGGCTCAGGAAAAGCATAGTCACAACAATATGAACTAACTCTAGTCCAAGCTACCTTGAGGTTGCCCTCCACTTCCTGTTTGTCATGCCCAGTCCTGATTATAGTCTTGTTGACTGCTAATTTGATATAACTAGTTCTATTTTCCGGATTTCACATTTTTTGTCTGGCTTTGTAAAATTTAAAATCGTTGTACTGATAAAAGAGAAAAGAATCAGAGAATACCTTTCGGTTAGCATGTTACTACTTACAATAGGTACTAATTTCTATCACATGCGTCATCTTGGTTTACAACATTGCTTAAGCATGAGAAGATTGTACTGCACTCTGATCTCTGATCGTTGCTTTTTGACTACTTTTGTTTTTCCAGTCTTGCTCCATTGGCGAAGAAGGTTAGTGAGCAGCAAATTTTAGAGATGACTAATAGGCTTTGTGATAAACTTCTTAATGGAAAAGAACAACACCGGGATATTGCAAGCATAGCTTTGAAGACTATTGTTTCTGAAGTTCCTTCATCATCTATTGCTCAATCCGTCCTCGTCTCAATTTCACCAAAGTTAATAAAAGGGATCACTGCTCCGGTGAGTTGTGCAAAGCTAACTTTACTGTGGATTCTGTACATAATATCGTAACATGGTTGTCATATCATTTGTAAGTTGGGATTAGAAGATCGTTTCCAAGTGAAACAACTTGATGTTTGAAGTTGGACAATTTATCTTTTTTCATGTGTTTTTCTATATGATTTTCATGAATATAAGAGTAATGTCGCATGGTGGTTTCTTCACCACATTAAACTTGTCTGAGCAAAAACACAAAACGGTCTCCTGAATTTGGGAACTGCATGGATAACTGGCTATCAATAGGTAATGTAGAGATTACCTTCTCTGAATGAGATTGGATCGTTCAAATTTGGTGCTCTACATGATCTTATTTTACTCTGGTGCATGGCAAGATTACAACATATACATCCCTATGGTGGATTTTGGGTTTCTCCTTTTTAATTTTGAGACTTTCTGGTGTTAATTTCATGATCCTGATTCAATTCGTTCTTTTATTTTGGTTTTTGGTCCCAGTTCTAGTTTCCTCGTCAAGCCAAATCGCCTTCTTAGTTAACTGCAATAGTAAGTGGAGAGATCTAGGCAATTGATGTGAACTAAACTAGTGATTAGTAACTGGTAAGAGGGGATAGGGAGGAGCTTTTGCACCTTCTTCTGTAGGACAGCTTTAGGGAGTTGAAATGGAAATTTTGCTTTTGAAAAGTATTTCATTTCAGGAAGAGGAAACATAAAGCAAATGACTTTGATCTGCAAATTGTTCTCTTACCTGTAAACTTGTCGCGATGATAGACTAATCAATGTTGCTTAATGTTTGGTTCTAATGAAGATTAAGCTAGTTTAAATGGGAACCATCTTTTATTTAACGTACGAAATCTGCAAGTGCCTTCAAATGTCCATATTTGGTTTTTTACTTGGTTTCAAATCTTTTTGTTCACTGCTCTTTTCTATGAAATCAAAATTTTCTTCCATCATTCCAAGTGAAGGACATGTTATGCTGTTCATTAACACAAGGCAGGATTAGATGAATTGTCAATGAATTTACAATTTGTTCTCAGCAAGCGATGTTGTCATTCTTCTGTATATTCTCTTATCAGCCTTCATTCGGTGAACTCAAACACACACACTCTTTACTATGTTTATTGCTAATGCATGTATTTCTAGTTACTTTTTTTTTTATAATTCTTTCTATGATTGTCTCCTTTCCAGGGAATGAGCACTGAGATTAAGTGTGAATGTCTTGACATACTATGTGACGTTCTTCACAAGTACGGGAATCTGATGGCTTCTGATCATGAGGCATTGTTAACTTCGTTATTGCCCCAGTTGAGTTCCAATCAAGCCAGTGTTAGGAAGAAGACAGTCTCATGTATAGGTAACTTTGTTATCAATTCTTCTTTGATTGTATATATTTTAAATTGTGAATGATGAGTTTATCAACTTAAAGCAGGGGTTGTTTGATGGCTTAGTCATAGGTTCTTTGGGGGGTAGTAATTGCAATTCCATTTTCAGTCATGGAAACATGGGTTCATAAGACTTCTTAGACTATCATGTACTGTTGGACTATTGACCAATCATTCAAGTTTCCTGCAGTAAATTCAGTTTAACCTTTTTCCTATACAGCATCTTTATCTTCGAGTTTGTCTGATGATTTGCTGGCAAAGGCGACTGTTGAAGTTGTTCGCCTTTTGAGCAAGAAGGGCTCAAAATCGGAGATGATACGAACTAACATTCAGATGATTGGGGCCTTAAGGTAGCAACACCTGAATATAAATTGATACTTTGCATTTTGTCCTCTCAAATGTTCTACATGTAATTTTGATATACTTGATTAACTTTAGACAAATGTGCGAGGACAATTTACTTTTCTCTTGACAGTAGGTATAGTGGATACTCGATCAGCAGATTTCACTCAATATTCTTCACCCTGTTGGACTGTATGCTTGTCACTGTCATAGAGAACTGAAACACAGTTGAAAGCGAAAAGAATCCCGTTATCATTTGACATTATTTTTACAACTGGAATAGCAAACATAGTAAGACAAGAGAATCGAGTGAAAATATTTGAGTATTCAGTTTTTTTTGGTTCCTCCGTGTACTGGAGATGCACATAGAAGGATAAAGCGAAGTAGGTTCAGTATGTAGACCATGGTTATTTGGCCTGGTTTTCTTCTTGGTTAGTAGAACTTCCTACTTGTATCAAATGAAACAAAAGAGGGTCAAGTGACTTGTATCTGGGTGCTCTCTGCTGGAGATGAGTGTTTTGTGTCTACCCTTTAAGTAGAGAATTCTGGACTTAAGTAAACATGAAATAGAAAAGATCAAAGGTGTCAAACCTGGTTGTCAAACTGACACATGCATGCTCACCCCTGTCTCTTTTCCATTTAAGATCCTCTATTTTTTGTCTTCTGAGATGGTTTGCTTCCTTTCGGAGACCCCTTCCTCCTTTATTATCTATCTATTTTGTTGACTAAATTTAACTAAGCTGTCAAACTGTGATTCCAGCCGTGCTGTTGGCTATCGTTTTGGTCCCCACCTCGGAGAGACAGTTCCAATGCTAATTAACTACTGTACAAGTGCATCTGAAAATGACGAGGAGCTTCGTGAATATAGTCTGCAGGTGTTATATTAATCGGTTGTCTTTTCTACTTTGTGCTTGTTACTTCCCCCTTGGATGCCTGAGTTTTGAAGTATTTTCATTTCCAGGCACTTGAGAGCTTTTTGCTAAGGTGTCCCCGGGATATTTCTTACTACTGTGATGAAATTTTGCACCTCACCCTGGAATATCTTAGCTATGACCCCAACTTCACCGACAATATGGAGGAAGATATTGATGAAGAAATTCTTGATGAAGAGGAAGATGAGTATGTTCACTTATGCTCTGGAGTTTGCAAAGACCCAATAGAGTTATATTTGCTAATCTAATCACTTGTAAATTTTTGATCTAGCGAGAGTGCTAATGAATACACTGACGATGAAGATGTCAGTTGGAAGGTTAGAAGAGCTGCTGCCAAATGCTTAGCAGCATTGATAGTTACTCGGCCTGAGATGCTATCAAAGCTGTATGAGCAGGTATGACTAGGAAGTGTGACCTATTTTGGCCTTCTTATTTTAAGCTACTTTATATCTGAAGTTTCGTTATAGTGTTTAAACCTCTATTTATCACAAGATTCCTTGAAGTGTGTTTCTCTGATGTAGCTGTGCATTCTTATTGCAGTTGAAATATTTCTAATACTATCCATTTGTCACATAATCATAATAAGCTAGTATACCAACTCTAACCTTGTGCAGGCTTGTCCAAAGTTGATTGATAGGTTTAAAGAAAGAGAAGAGAATGTTAAGGTAAATTTCAGATGTACTTTGAACTTCCTAAGCGAGCTGGTTTTAATTTTCTAAATACTTGCTTAACAGATGGATGTGTTTAGTACATTCATTGAGCTGTTGCGACAAACGGGCAATGTAACAAAAGGACATACTGATCTGGATGAATCTAGGTAAGATCATCTCTTTGTTACTTTGAATGACCTTGCCTTATTTTGTTAATTCTGATATCATTCTACTTCATCTGTGAAGACAGTCACTTTGGGAAACACTTTTTTCCTTCAGAAGACTAGAATATAAATATATGCAATTTTTAATGCGATCTTGAGCAGAGACAGTTTAGTGCAGAAATTAAGTGATCAGTGAAAGTTGGGGATAATAAAAGTTCTAATTTACTCATTAAGCAAAACCAACAAAAAAAACACTGTCTGCAAAAGGAGATTGAGAATTTTCAAACAAAAGCCTTCTTATTCTGTAGTTGTGCCAGGCAGTTCTCATTCTCTACTTTTGATGAATTAGAACTCTTCATTTCAAAATAAGCTAAGACAGTATGGACCTAATCATTTGTAGAATCCCATCTGGTATAACCTTTGTTTTCCTTCCTTCTGTTGTGGTATAACAACTGGTTTTTCTCCCAGTGTTATCAAAGGCGAAAAGCGCAAAAAAGCTCTAAGATCCGTTGGGGCTTTAAGCGCAAAGTGCAAATAAAGCGTGGGCTTTAATGAAAAAAGGCGCAACGGGAGAAAAAGTAAAAATATGCATGTGGTCCAAGACTAATAATCACTCTAAGCATGAATAACAATTAGATGGACACGAAATTGAAAAAAAAATTACGATAAAGTGAAATATCAATTGTTTAAGGTCGCCATTTCAGGATTACACTCATTGGGAAGGAAAAATATGCCTTAGAGCTTTGATGCGATGCTAAAGCGCCCACAAAGCGACGCGAAGCGCTCAACGTGTTTTGAGCCTCGCTTCAGGGCTTAAGCGCGCCTTTGACAACACTGTTTTCTCCCCCTCTCAATGGACCGATTTCACTTCTTTTTACCACACCAAACATAACATGGATTGGGAGATTCCTAATGCTTTACTCCTTACTGGCATAGCCAGTTTGATAGTATCGACGATCCCAATATTTTTTTTTTGGATAAGTCAAATAAATTATGATTTCAATGTTAACTTCCATTGTATCATGCAGTCCTAGATGGCTATTGAAGCAAGAAGTGCCCAAGATTGTTAGATCTTTAAATAAGCAGCTTCGGGAAAAATCTGTGAAGACAAAGGTATGTGTCTACTGCTTACTGCCATCTTTGCTGCAGTCTATGTGTTGGCTTTACATTTCATGAGTCTTTGTCTTTTTAGGTTGGCGCCTTTTCAGTTTTGAAAGAACTTGTGGTCGTCCTTCCTGATTGCCTTGCAGAGCACATTGGATCCCTTATTCCTGGAATTGAGAAGGCATTATGTGTAAGTTGACTTTTCGCTATTTGTGTTTGTACTTTATAATTCGAACTTTCTAGGTTCTTGCTTCTTCTTTTCCTATTAATATTGTGATTGTTTTGTACAGGACAAGTCTTCCACATCAAATTTAAAGATTGAAGCTCTCATATTTACAAGATTAGTGTTGGCATCACATTCACCACCTGTTTTCCACCCACATATTAAGGTAAGACATCTAGCGGCTTATCTGCTTAATCCCGTCTTCCAAATAAAAAAGGGCTCGACCCCCATTTCATAGCGCCTGGGGAATAATTGTAGTAAATGAAATACATACCTGGACTGGTGCAAACTTATAAAAGTTTGTTTCTTAGACGCTCGAAAGTTTTATGGGAGTCCTACTTCTCTTGTAAAAAAGTTAGAAGAGGAGAACTTCATTCCTTGATTGAAAACTGGTACTAATCATGCATAAATATGATCTTATACCCGGACTGGTGTGTACTTGTAGAACTGTGTCAAAGCTTGTAAATCTCTGGTTGACCTACTTTTCACATAGAAAATGAAAAATAAAATAAAATTTTACTCCTTGATTGAGAAATGGTACTCAACAGGCATGATCAATGCAAGGAGCTCATGATATTGAAAAAGAAAAGATAGTCAACACTCAACAGGATTGTTCAGCAGAGTTGTATGGCTTCATTCCTTGACTGATCGATAATGAGATGATCTAATAATGTTATTTTCTTTCGTTGTATTGTGCAAAATCTCTCTTTTTTTTCCTGTGATTGAGATAATTTTATAAAATTAATTTTCTCTGTTACAGCCTTCGAATTTAAATTTTCTTATAGGAGCTATCATCTTAGTCTGTATGTCCCAGGATTTGTCTTTGACTTAACTCTCTGTTATGTTAACTAGGCCATATCTAGTCCTGTTATATCTGCTGTTGGTGAACGGTATTACAAGGTTACTGCAGATGCATTAAGAGTTTGTGGTGAGCTTGTGCGGGTATTACGGCCAAATATCGAGGTTAGATTTCTTTACTGTGCCAATCAACAACTTTTTAGCTGTCTGAAACACTGATGATGTTGCTTTTTAGGGTTCCGCTTTTGATTTCAAACCCTATGTTCATCCAATATATAATGCCATAATGGCGCGTTTGACAAACCAAGATCAGGATCAGGTTAGTTGCTTGCTTTTGAGAAACGGGAACTTTCTTATCTAAGTTGATGTCTATGTAACTGTCCTCGACTTTCAGGAGGTTAAGGAGTGTGCAATTTCTTGCATGGGGCTCGTAGTTTCAACATTTGGTGATCACCTGCAAGCTGAATTATCTGCATGTCTTCCAGTTCTGGTGGACCGAATGGGCAATGAAATAACTAGACTGACAGCTGTCAAGGTTCGTTTGCTTAGGCAATGAGCTCTATCTATGACTAGGTTGTCTTGGACTTTTGGCAATGAATAACTATTTTCTCATCAGGCTGACCATCAATCACAAAATTGAACATGAATTGGAAAAAGGTTATATATATGTAGGATAGAAAGGGTACCACTTTAATTTTTTATTTCCTTAAAAATAATTCAAGAATTTAAATTATTATAACTCTTCACAAACTATAGCCTATAGGAGCAAAGAAAATGAACAATTAAGCTTTTTGCTCATGAGTTGGTATGACCAGAAAAGAGAAGTACCCTGTATATAACACATAAAAGACTTCTCCTCCCCTCTACACTCACCATTTCCTAGGCAGGAGTAGGGGTAAGGGCGTACACACTACCCTCCCCAGACCCCACCTGTGGGATTTCATTGGGTTTGTTGTTGACCTCTTATCTTCGGTTACCTCCAATATTCTTTCTCTTTCCATGGCAAGCGGTTTAAATTGCATGTTGGTTTGGTTACATTGATTTGTATTGGAATTTCCTCAGAGTGCATCACGTATTTGCATTTTGCAGGCTTTTGCTGTCATAGCTGCTTCTCCGTTGCACCTAGACCTTTCATGTGTCATCGAGCAAGTGATTTCTGAGTTAACCGCGTTCTTACGCAAGGTGAAACTAGATGTTCTCAAATGTTAACGTAGAAAAAATTTCACTGCATTTTATATTAGGAAGTCTCAACAATTTTGCTATTTTTGGAGAGTAGGCCAATCGGGCTCTCAGACAAGCTACTCTAGGGACCTTGAACACCCTCATCGTTGCTTATGGTGATAAAATTGGATCTGCTGCTTATGAAGTTATTGTTATGGAACTTTCTACACTAATAAGGTTTGAGTTTATGATTAGTTTGATTGACTAGTTTTCCCATGTCAGATGTTCCTACAACATTTCAGTCCTCGATTGTATCATCAATATATTCTGACTTTCTGAGTATCA
Organism: Nicotiana sylvestris; assembly: GCF_000393655.2. NCBI lineage: Eukaryota > Viridiplantae > Streptophyta > Magnoliopsida > Solanales > Solanaceae > Nicotiana > Nicotiana sylvestris. The sequence goes on along the minus strand of NC_091057.1, from coordinate 124,284,288 downwards.
TCAACATCTTCTGACTTTCTGATTCTTTTGACTTTAGTGACTCAGACTTACACATGACGGCACTTGCGCTGGAGCTTTGCTGTACATTAATGGCTGACAGAAGGTCAAGCGCAAATGTGGGGTTGACTGTGAGAAATAAAGTTCTTCCTCAAGCCTTAACACTAGTGAGAAGTTCACTACTTCAGGGGCAAGCCCTTCTGGTACTTCCTTCTTTCTGTTAGTTTCCATTTTGATCTATGCTGTTTGCTTTACAACACTCTTTTTTTTGTTGATAAAGACAATACTCACTTTTATTAACATGACAGGCTCTTCAAAACTTCTTCGCTGCATTGGTTTACTCTGCCAATACAAGCTTTGATACTTTACTGGATTCTCTCCTTTCAACTGCTAAACCATCTCCCCAGTCTGGCGGTGTTACCAAACAAGCTTTATTTTCCATTGCTCAATGTGTGGCAGTTCTTTGTCTTGCCGCTGGTGATCAGAAGTGTTCTTCTACTGTAAACATGTTGACAGACAGCCTGAAAGATGATAGTAGTACTAATTCGGTAGGCCCTTTATTTGTTGTTTGTTTATTATTTATTTATTTATTCGTATTTTGGTTAGTTGTTTGTTGATGTTGACTTGTGTGGCAATCTCATGTAAAGACTTGAGCAGTTAGAGATAGTCCACTTCTACAATTACCTAATTACACCAATATGCTGCCTCTCACCCTATTCTTTTTCATGGGGCAAGCACGTAATTTTTTGGTAGAGGGCGGTGGTGAGACATGAATCCACATGAATCCAACACCTTTGCCTGCTTTGATACCATTTTAAGAAAACACACTTTGGATCTAACTCAAACCCAAAAGTTAGCTCATGTGAGGATTACCCGAGACCATATAAGGAAACAATAACCCATTCTTTTACCAAGTGTAACAGTCTAATCCACTAGTGATATTATTGTCCACTTTGTGTCAGAGCTTTGCGGGCTTTAAAACGTGTTTCTAGAGTTTCAAAGATTACTTCTTTATATAATACCTAGCATCTCTCCTATGTTTTGCCAATGTGAGGTTTTCTTAGGGTGTTACATACACCCCCCCTATAGGGACTTAGTGTTCTTGCAGAGGTTTGCCCCGCCACTGCCTAAGTTTGCACTGGATTGACTCTGAATAGATGCAAAAATAGTGGGTCTTGGCCCTAACTTAACCCAAAAGCTAGCTTATGAAGTGAGGTTGTCCAAGGCACCCCCATAAAAAAAGACTATATATATATATATATATATATATATATATATCCTCAACCAATATTGGACACTCTAATAACCCCACACACCTAGGACTGAAGACAGAACAGTGCATACCAACAAGGGTGCCCGACATTAAAAAACGCAATAACAGGGTTAGATTAGGCTTTGATGCCATGTTAAGAATGAACCTTGGTAAGCTCTCAATGCCAGATAAAATTTATGAGCTTGGACTTCCTTTTGAGATAGACTGCGAGATAAAAAAAAAAATGAATCTGCCACCGAGCAGTGTAAATTTACGTGACACTGTTTCTTCTGCTTTCTTCAATTGGTTGTAATAACTGTAAGAGAACCCTGCTTTTCTGAGTTCATTTATCCTTTGCAGGCAAAGCAACATCTTGCGTTGCTATGTTTAGGGGAAATTGGAAGAAGGAAGGACTTAAGTTCACATGCCCATATCGAAAATATTGTCATTGAGTCCTTCCAATCACCTTTTGAAGAGATAAAGTCAGCTGCCTCTTATGCTCTTGGAAACATTGCTGTGGGTAATCTACCGAAGTACTTACCCTTTATCTTAGACAAAATTGATAATCAGCAGAAGAAGCAGTACCTACTGCTCCATTCTTTGAAAGAGGTATCTGCATTTTGGTTGATCTTTTATTTCAGGAATACTTTTCCCTCTTAGGTAATTGCTTGATTTCTCGTCTTATATTGTAATATGTCCTTGGACAACAGGTCATAGTGAGACAGTCTGTAGATAATGCTGAATTCCAGGACTCAAGTGTGGATAAAATACTTAATTTGCTCTTTAATCATTGTGAAAGTGACGAAGAGGGTGTTCGGAATGTCGTAGCTGAGTGCCTGGGAAAAATTGCACTTATTGAACCTGGCAAACTCGTTCCAGCACTGAAGGTATGATTAATGATATTCTTAGCTGTAGACCAATTTTCTTTGGCCTTATTGTTCCGTCTGCAAAGTTTTTAACTTTATTTTTGGTGTAGGAGCGGATTAGTAACCCAGCTGCATTCACCAGAGCGACTGTCGTAATTGCGGTGAAATATTCCATAGTTGAGCGGCCAGAGAAGATAGATGAAATCTTGTCTCATGAAATTTCATCTTTCTTGATGCTTATCAAGGATAAAGACCGGGTATTCCTAACTTGATATTTAAGAAATTTTGCATTCCAGAAACAATATTCTGTTGCCTCCCCCCACCCCCACCCCCCTTTTCAGTGGTTGTCTGTTAACTTTACGCTTATTTTGATTCATACTTCTCCTGTTCTCTGTCATATCTTCTGTATTCTTTCATTATGTTCCACTAATTTAACTCTGCATCCCATGCTTTGTTGATTATGCAGCACGTTAGGCGTGCAGCTGTCCTGGCCTTGAGTACTGCAGCTCATAACAAGCCTAACCTGATAAAGGGTCTTCTACCTGAACTCTTGCCACTTCTATATGATCAGACAATAATTAAGGTGTCAAATATCTCTTTATAATTTTTTTTTTTTTTTTTTTTTTTTTGCATTTTAGTTGATAATGTATTTAAAGGCACTTGAAACCACAACACCTTAATTTTGGCTACATGTGTTCGTACCTGAGTTTAACACCATTTACAAACTCACATGCATAGTTTAACTCCGTCTCTTGGTTCTTTGAAATATGTATGTGATGCTTTTCTTGAGCAATGGGCCCAAGGATAACACTCCATCCTGCTGAATATTCTTACTCCCTATTAGGAGGATAATTGGATGTAACTTATAAAGCAAGAATCTACAGTGCACTGATGAAGCACATCATCATTTCTTTGTACTTTTACTTCTGTATATTTACGTATTTGAAGCTAATCATCTGAGTCAGAGGTATGGAGGTCGAGGATTAGGGTAGTAGAGTAGGTAGTCTAGAGTGTTCATAACAGTAGTATTGGCACGCAGTCTCGCTTTCTGTCGACAGTAGGTTTTTATGACTAACCGTTGTTTTCTTTCGTTGTTGATTACCTTAATATCTTGTTGTTTTTATTCTGCTTTTATATGGCTTTTTGGTACTGTCCTTTCTTGTCTATATTTTCGTTAATGTGGTGCTTATGCTTTCCTGAGCGAGGGTCTATTGGAAACATCCTCTCTATCCTCACAAGGTAGGGGTAACGTTTGCGTACACACTACCCTCCCCAGAACCAACGGTGTGGGATAAGACTGGGTATGTTGTTGTTGTTGTTAGTGGATGGAATTTGGCGATAGGTTAGTCAAAATTCCATCATATTTCACAATTTCCAGGTAATTGACCAAGACAACCGTTGGATGCTATCAGCTAGCATGCCACTAACATAACAGACTCAACTATTACCAAATCATATATATATCTAATGTACGTTGGTGTAAATTATTATGTTGAATATATATCCAATGTACGTTGGTGTAAATTAATTATATGAAAATTGTGCCCTCTCTACTTTCTCCAACCAAAAAAGAAAGTGTAGCCAGAGTGTTGTCAATAGGCTTATGGCCAATCTTTATGCACATTCTTGTGAACATGATTAACTTATGGCCTCCTGTTTTAAGGTCATAAGGACTAGGATATGTTTGTACCCATTTGAAGTCATATATAGTACGGCATTCTCCTTATTAGAGGTTTGCTGCTTTTGCTTAGCAGCCTCATTTTGCATCCCCTGTTGGTTTTTATACTTCTAAATTCAGAACCCTCCCTTCATCTGTGGACAATTATCTCACAGTTATAAGGAAAATAAGAACAAAGGGAACCTGTACAGATTCTATTGAAGGAAACTTCTAACTCATATTATTTAGACGGTATATGTGTGTTTGCTGGCATGTACTTAAAAAGTTGAATTAGTTTTATGTGTCATTTTTGAAAGATAATTTAGGACACATCAGTTGTTTAAATTCGTGTGCTCTAATAGTTTTACTAATATCAGTTGATTGGTGTTGTTCTCCATCATGACTATGCTTCTTCCTTGTTGCAGAAAGAATTGATAAGGACGGTTGATCTAGGTCCCTTCAAGCATACAGTTGATGATGGACTTGAACTGAGAAAGGCGGCTTTTGAATGTGTAGACACTTTGCTGGACACATGTCTTGATCAAGTGAATCCCTCATCTTTCATTGTTCCATATCTTCAATCTGGTCTGGATGGTAAGCTGACAGTTTGTGATAGACCTGATTCTTTTTCTGTTATCTTTGTTTTCGTTTTGAAATGTGTTATTCTGGTTCTTGAATGTATATTTATATTGATCTCTGCTAGTTTTCTCTCTGTTTTCTTGGGGTTGGGGTTGGGGGTGGGGAGTGGTGTCATTTAGACAAGTCACTGCTTACATACAAGAATTTTGCTGCTGAACTGAGTCTTTTGCCTCCTCTTCCAGATCATTATGATGTTAAAATGCCATGCCACCTTATCCTTTCTAAACTTGCTGATAAGTGCCCTTCAGCGGTATTAGCAGGTACAACATATTTGCTGCTTTTTTCTAATGAAGTAGTTTGCACTGTACTTCTTCAGAAGTTATCCTTACAATATTATTGCTTTGCAGTTCTGGATTCTTTGGTGGATCCTCTGCAGAAAACAATAAATTTCAGACCAAAACAGGATGCTGTCAAGCAAGAAGTTGATCGCAACGAAGACATGATTCGAAGTGCCCTTCGAGCAATTGCATCTTTAAATCGTATCAGGTGAGCATCTTCAGTACTTTAAAATCATAACTACTTTGGTGAGCAGGTTACTGGAATGAGAATCTACCCCCAAGAAATAAACATGTGAATTAAATTGCAACAACAACAACATACCCAGTAAAATCCCACTAGTGGGGTGTGAATTTAATTGAGAATATAGGTGGATATTACCTTCTTATCCTTTTCATCAATGCTCTTGTTCACTCTGCTGAATGGATTATTGTAGCGTCAATTTTGGAATTTCATGACCAAAATGAAGTAATGTGTCATCGATATTGTACAAGTAGTAGCAAAAAAATTTCAGATAGTGGAACTTTTACTCTTCTACTGCTACAGATACAAGTTCCATTCTAGCTTAATATTCGTATGCATGATAGACAAATATTCTTAATGCTATTTGATACTTCTCTCTTCCCGTTTTCTCAATCTTGCTTTGCACGACCTAGTTTGGTGACGTATTCCTCTTTTCTCCCCATCCTTTGCAGTGGAGGAGACTACAGCCACAAGTTCAAGAATCTAATGGGTGAAATTGGGAAGTCACAGACACTCTGGGAGAAGTATTGTTCTATCAGGAATGAGTGACTTTCCTAGCCTTTTTACCCTTTCGGCTGCAAGTGCCAGAGAGAGAACTTCCAAACAAGGTTCCTTAAATTTCAGTTGTACAAGTATAGTTTTACAGCAAGGAAAGTACATTGGTGTTTCTGATAGAAAAATGGCCTGGCGAAGAAGCATATAGGGTTGCTAATTGAATCAATGCTACCATGGAATATTTAAAGCACTTTACCTTGTATAGGTTTAGTCTTAGCATTTTGGTTTGTCATATATGCAATGCACATTGTAATTTGGCTCCTTATTTTTGTCTAATTGGTTTTGGGTTCATGGATGTTCATTTGAGTTTTCTTGTGCGGAAGTCTGAACCTATTCTAGAGTACTTCATGAGATATTTTTCCCCTTTTTTGGTATTTACTTGAAGCATGTATTTATTCAGGTTAAATACGTATACTTTTCTTTTTGGATTCTCTTTAAGTTATAATACTGTTGAATTTTTACTTAGGGAGTTATCTTAAAATAATTGTAATTTGAATTTGGTATCTTTGAGTGATCGCTTGGAAGCATTGTCACAATTCTAACAACGAAATGGCACAAGGAGTTTAGACAAGGTTTCGATTCCCAAATTATTATATGTACCAAATTCGTTATACTTTATATTTCTTGATCGTAAATAGTGCAGACAATCAAGATTAACGTAAAATTGTTAATATTATCACTATCACGCTATGCACCATCTCGCTCAATTGTTATGAGTAGAGATTATTTGAATTAGCTGAGTCATTACTAGTCGTTAGTTAAGTTTTTATTATGTTTATTTGAGTCCTTTAGTTTATAATTTATGTTCAACGAAGTCCATAATTCTGTTAGTGGAATTGGAAAGGTGTCAAGCTATTAGGAAGAGCTTACTTAGTTTGTCATTGTATTGAGAGAAAAGCATCCAATAATTAATTAAAAAATTCCTTCTGTTATGAATAGTTTGTACATTGGATGCTACATTGGATGTTCATGTTGTGAATAACTTAAAGATTAAATCTCCTACTTCGTCTTTACTTTTTATGCCTATAAAAGGCCATGTAATTGCAATAGAAAGATACACCAAAGTGAAAGAAGAAAACACTTCTCCCTTCTTTCTATCTCTTCTTATTTACATTTTACTGCATTACTTTTATTTTATTACACGTTATCAGCACGAAGCTCTAATTTTATTCTTAACTCCCGCTAAGTTGAGCCATATTTTATTAAGGTATGTATCATTATAATCATCTTATTTATGGCAGTACATATCATATGCTCACTGTTTGCAGATTACTTGTGCGCTTGGGCATCTTAAATAGTTTAAGTACATTGCAGTGATTAAATAACTATTTCCTTCCGTGCTCAACTCTTAGAGGACCTCAAAGTCATCAAACTAGCTATGCACTAATGTCATGGACTCCCTGGATCAAAACATATCTTTAAGGCATTTTGAAGAACTGTGAGAAATGAATTGACAAGCAATAATTTTTTAATTACTTTATATTTATTGGAACATATAAATAATGTTAGTCACGTTCAATTCTATTAACACATATATATCAATAATATAAAGTGAAATGAAACAAGTATGTAATTTCTACTTTATGGCAAGAATAAAATGAAATAGTAGATTGTTAACATGATATAGCTCTATTTTCATTTCTTTTACCTTAATCGTTTTGTTTTCATTAATTGTTTATTATTATAATTATTTCTCTAACTTATTCATCTTTTATGATAGTTTTCACTATGTCAAATTTATCAAAACTTGAATTTGTGGCACTTGACATCACCGGGAGAAACTATTTATCATGGGTTCTTGATGCTGAAATTCACCTTGACGCTAAAAGTCTTGGAAATACTATTATACAAGGAAATGAAGCATCAAATCAGGACAAAGCGAATGCCATGATTTTCCTTCGTCATCATCTACATGAAGGGTTAAAAATTGAATATTTAACCGTAAAAGATCCACTTGAATTATGGATTAATTTGAAGGATCGGTATGACCACCTAAAACTTATGGTATTACCGAAAGCTCGGTATGAGTGGATACATTTAAGATTGCAAGACTTTAAAACCGTAAGTGAGTATAATTCTGCTATCTTTAAAGTAAGTTCTCTATTAAAATTATGTGGAGACACTATCACAGATGAAGACTTATTGAAAAAAACATTTTCTACTTTTCACGCTTCAAATGTGGTGCTACAACAACAATACCGTGAAAAAGGTTTTAAGAAATATTCTGAGTTAATCACATGCCTACTTGTGGTAGAGCAGAATAATACTCTATTAATGAAAAATCATGAAGCCCGTCCCACCGGGTTAGCTCCATTTCCGGAAGTGAATGTTGTAGCAGCATATGATAAGTTTGAAAGAAAACAAAATAATTACCGTGGTCGTGGACATGGTCGTAAACGTGGACGTGGCAGGGGGCGAAACAATTATCGTCATTATGGTGGAAATAAATTGGAGAACAATAAGGGTTCTCAAATTAATCATTCAAAAGGTAAAGCTAGTATGTGTCACCGATGTGGTATGAGAGGTCATTGGGCACGCATTTGTCGTACGCCAGAACATTTTGTCAAACTTTATCAAGCCTCCCTCAAGAAAAAAGAAAATAATGTGGAGGCACACTTGACCTTTCAAAATAATGATGATGAAGCAGGTCCCTCAAATAAATATGATTCTAAGGCACATCTTGCATATAAAGATGATGATTTTGAAGGCCTAACAAATATTACTCATTTAGAAGTTGGGGACTTCTTTGAGGATATTGACTGAAGAACTAATCATCTTACTGGGGAATGAAGCTATAAAAGTTGTTATGTTTATGTTTGCAACTAGTTTATTTTTCTTGAGTGTATTTTCCTAATGCATCATGTGTTGCTAGTTTCTACATTTCTAATGTATTTCTTAATGTTTTTTTCCTGCTTGTCTTTCATATTTCTTATGATGTATTATTTGTCTTTTTTATGAAGAATATGAAAATTCCCCAGTCTTCAGTTGGACTCAAGATTAATAAAGATGATATATGTCTTCTGGATAGTGCTACAACACACACTATTTTAAAAGATAAGAGATATTTCTCTTATTTGGTAATGAAAGAAGCGAATGTTAATACAATATCCGGTAGTACAAGATTAATTGAAGGTTCTGGAAGAGCCAATTTATTACTACCAGGAGGAACAAATTTGGCTATTGATGAAGCACTATATTGTAGTAAATCTCAAAGAAACTTATTAAGTTTCAAAGATATTCGCCAAAATGGCTATCATATTGAGACTACAAATGATGAAAAGATTGAATATCTTTATATTACCACAATAATGTCCTGTAAGAAATATGGCTCTTTCCTCCGGCTTATACTACACAAGTATTAGCAAGATTGAAACACATGCCGTAGTAAACGAGAAGTTTACTAATCAAGATAATTTTATTATTTGGCATGACCGGTTGGGCCATCCTGGTTCTAATATGATGCGTAAAATAATTGAGAATTCACATGGACATGCAATGAAGAATCAGAAGATTCTTCAATTTAAGGAATTCTCTTGTGCTGCATGTTCTCAAGGAAAATTAATTATTAGACCATCAATTATTAAAGTTAAGATGGAATCCCCTGCATTTCTGGAACGTATACAGGGTGATATATGTGGGCCCATTCACCCTCCATATGGACCATTCAAATATTATATGGTTTTGGTAGATGCATCTACAAGATGGTCACATGCGTGCTTACTATCAACTCGCAATATGGCATTTGCGAGATTGTTGACTCAAATAATAAAGCTAAGAGTACAATTTTCAGATTATGCAATTAAGACAATTCGTCTTGATAATGCTGGTGAGTTTACATCCCAAGCCTTTAATGATTATTGTATTTCAACTGGGATAACAATTGAGCATCCGGTTGCTCATGTTCATACACAAAATGGTCTAGCAGAATCATTGATCAAACGCCTCCAATTAATTGCTAGACCAATGCTTATGAGAACAAAACTTCCCATTTCAGTATGGGGTCATGCTATTTTGCACGCAGCAGCACTTGTGCGGATAAGGCCCACAAGTTATCATAAAGTCTCCCCATTGCAATTGGCTTTTGGTCAGGAGCCAAATATTTCCCATCTTAGGATCTTTGGTTGTGCGATATATGTTCCAATTGCTCCACCACAACGCACAAAGATGGGTCCTCAAAGAAGATTGAGGATATATGTTGGATATGAATCTCCTTCTATTATAAAATATCTAGAGCCGATGACTGAAGATTTATTTATGGCAAGATTTTCTGATTGCCATTTTGATGAATCAGTATATCCAACATTAGGGAGGGAGAAAATAAGCAGCTGAAAAAGAAGATAGATTGGAATGCATTATCACTGTCTCATTTAGATCCTCGAACAAATCAATGTGAACAAGAGGTTCAAAAGATTTTTAATTTACAAAATATTGCAAATCAATTGCTAGATGCATTCACTGACCTACCAAGGGTGACTAAGTCACATATTCCAGCTGCTAATGCTCCAATTTGAGTTGATATCCCGGCAGGACAATTAATTAAAGCAAATGAGTGTAAGTCATACTTGAAACGTGGTAGACCAATCGGTTCTAAAGATAAAAATCCTCGAAGAAGAAAAAGAGCAAGTGATCAAAGTGAACATAACACAGAGGTAGTGGCTCAAGAAGAGCCCCAAGACGTAACAAATGAGAAGACCTTAGGGGAGGTCCAGGTACCTGAAAATAATGAGAATGGAGATCAATAAGTTACGTCTCAACCGGGAAAATATGGAACCGAAATAATATTGTTATCGATACCATTTTTGCTTATAATGTTGCTGTTGAAATAATGCAACAAGATGAGGATCTTGAACCAAAATCTGTCAATTAATATAGACAAAGAAATGATTGGCCAAAATGGAAAGACTAACTTCACTTAGTTATCCAGGCAGAGTTAACTTCACTTGGAAAACGTGAAGTCTTCGGACCCATAGTTCGAACACCTGAAGGCATAAAGCCTACTGGGTATATGGGTTTTTGTGCGAAAACGAAATGATAAAAATGAAGTCGTTAGATATAAAGCGCGACTTGTGACACAAGGGTTTTCTCAAAGGCCTGAAATTGATTATATGGAGACATATTCTCCTATAGTGGATGCTATCACCTTCAGGTATCTCATAAATATGGCAGTGCAAGAAAAACTTGATATGCATCTAATGGATGTTGTTACAACCTATTTATATGGATCATTAAACAACGAAATTTTTATGAAAGTACCCGAGGGATTTAAAGTGCCAGAAACATATAAAAGTTTTCGAGAAACTTGTTCAATAAAGCTTCAGAAATCTTTATACGGATTGAAACAATTAGGTCGTATGTGGTACAATCGCCTGAGTGAATACCTGTTGAAAGAAGGGTACAAGATGATCCAATTTGTCCTTGTGTCTTTATAAAAAAGCCTGAATATAAATTTGTTATAATCGTTGTGTATGTTGATGATTTAAATATCATTGGAACTCCTGGGGAGCTTCCAAAAACAGTAGACTGTTTGAAGAAAGAATTTGAAATGAAAGATCTTGGAAAGACAAAATTTTGTCTTGGTCTACAAATTGAGTATATGAAAGATGGAATATTTGTCCATCAATCAACATACACCGAAAAGATTTTAAAGCAATTCTATATGGATAAAGCACATCCATTGAGTACCCCGATGGTTGTGAGATCACTTGATATAAAGAAAGATACATTTCGACCTCATGAAAATGATGAAGAGCTTCTTGGTGCCGAAGTACCATATCTTAGTGCAATTGGGGCATTAATGTATCTTGCCAATAATTCCCGACCAGATATAACTTTCTTAGTAAGCTTATTGGCAAGATTTAGTTCTTTGCCAACACAAAGACACTGGAATGGTATTAAACATATATTCAGATACCTCCGAGGGACCATTGATATGAGTTTATTTTATTCAAATGAATCCAAGCCATCATTGATTGGTTATGGAGATACAGGATATTTGTCTGATCCACATAAAGGTCGATCTCAGACAGGCTATTTATTTACAAGTGGAGGTACATCCATATCATGGCGTTCGACAAAACAAACTATGGTTGCTACTTCTTCAAATCATGCAGAGATAATAGCCATTCACGAAGCAAGTTGAGAATGCGTTTGGTTGAGATCTATAACTCAACACATTCAGCAAACATGTGGTCTTTCTTCGAAAGAGAATATTCCAACAATATTGTATGAAGACAATCCTGCATGCATAACTCAATTGAAAGGAGGATATATCAAAGGAGATAAAACAAAACACATTCCACCGAAATTCTTTTTCACTCATGATCTTCAGAAGAATGGTGAAATAGATGTACAACAAGTTCGTTCATGTGATAATTTGGCTAATCTGTTCACTAAGGCATTACCAACCTCAATATTTGAAAAGCTGATATATAAGGTTGGAATGCGTCGTCTTCGAGACATTAAGTAACTACACGCTGCACTCTTTTGCTTAACCAAAGTTTTATCCCATTGAATTTTTCTGGTAAGGTTTTTAATGAGACAACAGGCAAGGTATATTATAAATAACTATGTACATACCAAGAATTTTTTTTGTAAGTTCTTAACGAGTCACATTATGTTACATGTTCTTCCTTCTTTGTATCTCTACTTATTTACATTTTATTTTATAACACCTTCTTCCTTATCATCTTTTCTCTTTCTCACTAGTAACAAGAGTAATCCTCTTGTTACAATCTTCAGCTGCCATGACCCCTAATCCAGTGATTCAAACTTTGCAAACAGAGATGCGTGTGCAGCTTTCCTCCTTTGTGGAACATGCAAGCCAAAGGTTCGAATCTATAGAAACCAGCCAGAATCAGTTTCAAACTCAACTCGATGATGTTAAGGACGCAAATCGAAAGCTCGATTTCATTATCTCGACCATGGGTTTGTCGCAACGAGCTGACTCTACGCCGGTGACGCCATCTCTGGCAACCAAAAGCACAGATCATCAGCTCACACCGGTGACTTCAGACTCTGCTCAACCCGTCACGATGTTCACTGCTTACTCAGTCAAACAATAACAGAAACTGGAGGCGTTTCAGGTACTAAGAATCCTTTTCCCTTAAATCATACTCTTTTCACCCCTTCGACTTACACTGTTGGCCGTGGATTCACCTTCCATCCAGCCCCAGTTTTTAATAACCCACCTAATTTCCAAAACCCTGTTTATCATTCTAGCCCCCTTGTTGCCAACCCCTGTTAACCCTGTTGAGCCTAAAGTAAACCAGGAAAACCTTGAAGCCAAAACTCAATTTCCCTGATTTTGATGAAACTAATCCTAGAGGATGGCTACGAAGGTGTGAGAAATTCTTTTAGTTGTACGACATTTCGGAGCAAGAAAAACTAAGCTACGCTTCAATGCATGTGAGGGATAAGGTGGATGTATGGTTTGACAGTTATTTAGTGAACCACAGGGGAAGGATGACTTGGCAAAGGTTTTGTGCTGAGGTTTGCAGGAGATTTGGTAACATTAGGCCTCAAGATATTGTGGATGAGTTTAACAAAATTATGCAGATTGGGAGTGTGAACCAATTATCAGGAAAGGTTTGAAGAGCTGACACGCTATATGACTATTATAAACCCCCTTTTGAATGAGGCTCACTTAATTTCCAGTTTCATTAGTGGTCTTAAACCTGAGCTTAAACCATTAGTCAAGCTGGCCAATCCTGTGACTATTATGGATGCTTATGAGATTGCAAAGCTATATGAGGAGTCATTTTCAGCTCTCACTGCACAACCAGAAATAACCAAAACCTTCCCTACCCCAGACCATTAGCCATTACATATCCAAGAGCACCACAAACATCAAGACCAGCACAACTCCCAGCACCCAACCAACCTCTAACCAACCTCTGAGAATTACTTATCCCAATCAAAGAGCTGTCAATAGAGCTCCCTTCAAACCAAACACTTTTGAGGCACTCAGAGCTCAAGGTCTTTGTTATAAGTGACGCGAGAAGTATGAGCCATGACACCAATGCAAGGCTGAAACTCTACTTGCCATGGAAGGTGTCACAACTGAAGGGGAACCGAAGATAGAAGAATTTGTGGATGTTCCTGAGACTTTGGAGGAACAAGTGGAGGAGCAAGCTGAGGTCTCCCTCAATGTGGTGATGGGGTTAAGTTCTGCTGAAGGAGCCATCTCAACTATCAAAATATTGCGATATGCAAAAAAGATCCCATTTACTATATTGATAGACAGTGGCTCTACACACTCTTTTATTGATCCACATATAGTGAAACTGTTAAAATTACCTGTGCAACCTATGACCATTCTGTTAAGAGTGGTAGTGGACAATGGCCAAGTCATGAGATGTGATCAGGAAAGCCCTCTGTTCAATTGGAAAATGCAGAATGAACTTTTTGCTTTTAAGATCAGGCTACTCAAGGTTGGGGGATGTGACATGATTTTGGGGATGGACTGGATTGATGCAGTAGCCCCAGTGGTCTTGCATACTAGACCTTACAGCATGAGCTTCATGAAGGAGGGCAAGATGGTGACTCTAATTGGAGTTAATGCTAAACCTGAGGTGATCCCAGTAGATACTGAAGCTTTAAGAAGGATGTTGCATTGTGGTACCTGCGAGGTGATGGCTGAATTATCTATAACAACTGCTGGTCCTAGAGCAAAGGGGGAGAAAGAGATGAACCCTGCATTGAAAAAGTTACTGACAACTTACAAGGATGTGTTCCAGGAGCCAACTGAGGTACCACCTGAAGAGATTGTGATCATGTTATCAACCTAATTCCTGCTGCTCAACCTTTCAATCTAAAGCCATACAGGTATTCTCATGATCAAAAGAAAGCTATTGAATTCATTATCAATGACACGTTGGAAGCTGAGACCTTGGTTCCCAGTCAGTCTTCTTTTGCTTCACCTGCTTTGCTAGTCAAAAAGAAGGACTCCACTTGAAGACTATGTGTTGACTATAGGAGGTTGAACAGTTTAACTATAAAAAAATAAATATCCTATCCCTATGATTGATGATTTATTGGATGAGCTACATAGAGCTACTGTGTTTTCCAAGATAGATCTTAGAGCTGGTTACCACCAGGTGAGAATGAAGGCTGGAGAGGAGTACAAGACAACATTTAGAACTCATCATGGGCTGTGGCAATTCAGGGTCATTCCCTTTGGATTAACTAATGCCCTAGCCACTTTCCAATCATTGATGAATTCTATATTCAAGGAACAAATGAGGAAGTACATACTAGTATTTTTTGATGATGTACTAGTGTACAGTAAGAGTATGAAAGAACACTTGGAGCATCTCGAAAGGGTACTTCAACTACTAAGAAAGAACTGTCTATTTGCAAAAGAAAGCAAGTGTAAATTTGGCCAATCACATGTGGAATACTTAGGGCATGTAATCTCAGGCAAAGGGGTAAGCACTGATCATAAAAAGGTATCAGCTATTCTAGAATGGCCACAACCAAGTTCTGCAAAAGAGTTAAGAGGTTTCTTAGGGCTGACTAGTTACTACAGGAAGTTTATCAAGAATTATGCTCAGCTAAGTAAGCCCCTAACCAATTTAGTAAGGAAAGGGAATTTCAACTGGAATGAGGAAGCTACTGTAGCCTTTCAGAACCTCAAACAAGCTATGACAGTTGCTCCAGTTCTAGCTTTACCCGATTTCAGTAGACCTTTTATTTTGGAGGTGGATGCTTGCAACACTAGGGTGGGAGCAGTATTAATGCAGGATAGAAGGCCTCTAGCATTCCTAAGCTAGTCTTTAAGCAAGAGACATCAAGGATTATCTACCTATGAGAAAGAGTTGATAGCTCTACTTATAGCAGTAGCTAGATGGAGACATTACTTGCACCCACACCACTTTATAATCAAAACAGATTATTTCAGTTTGAAATTCTTGCAGGAACAAAAGATCACAACATCCCTGCAGCATAAATGCTTAACCAAACTGATGGGTTTAAGCTTTGAAATCCAGTACAAGAAGGGAGTGGAGAATATTATGGCTGATGCATTGTCGAGGATAAATGAGCAGCCATCTGAAGCTGGTGTGCCACACTGTCTACTGATAACTCAGTTGCAACCTAAATGGTTTGATGAAGTGATTGCAAGTTATGAAGCAGACCAGGAGGCGATGCAGGTTGTAACATTACTCAGCGGCAACCCTTCTGCATTGGTGGATGACACCCTACAACAAGGTATCTTAAGGCATAAAGTGAAAGTGTGTTGGTAACCATGGAACTCTAAAACAACAACTGATTTCAACCGTTCACAACTCTGGGTTAGGTGGTCATTCAAGAGTAACAACAACCTATCAAAGGCTAAAGGCAGTTTTCTATTGGCCTGCTATGATAGAAGATGTGAAGAAGATAATTCAAGAGTGTGAAGTCTCTCAAAGCTGCAAAGATGAGCAAGTGGCTTACCCAGGATTATTACAACCTCTGCCAGTACCTGAGAGGGCTTGGGAACACTTATCAATGGATTTTATTGAGAGTTTGCCAAAGTCAGAAGGGCAAGACACCATCATAGTAGTGATAGATAGATACAGTAAATATGCACAATTCATTGCATTGGCTCATCCTTTCATTGCCTCACAGATTGCCGGGGTGTTTATGGATACCATTTATAAGTTGCATGGTTTATCTAAGAGCATTGTATCTGACAGGGATAAAGTCTTCCTCAGTAACTTTTGGAGGGAACTTTTTAAGAACTTGCAGGTACATTTATGCTTTAGCTCAGCCTATCATCCACAAACAGATGGACAGACTGAGAGAGTGAATAGATGCTTGGAGAATTACGTGAGGTGCATGACAAGGCATAGACCTAAAGAGTGGAATAAATGGCTATCACTGGCTTAGTTTTGGTATAACAGTAATTACCACTCTGCCTTAAAGATGACTCCTTTCAAGGTATTGTATGGGTATGAACCACCACAACTCTCTTTTGAGTTGATTTCACAGACTAAAGTGGCTGCTATAGATCAAGTCTTGAAGGAAAGATAAATTATGGCTAAGGTATTAAAAGAGAATTTGGATAAGGCTCAAAACAGAATGAAGGTGAATGCTGACAAGAAGAGGACAGAAAGAGAGTTCAATGTTGGTGACTGGGTATTTCTGAAACTGCAACCCTATAGACAGACCTCTGTAGCTGTGAGAAAGAGTTTGAAGCCGACTTCCAAGTTTTATGGTCAAGATTAGAGCTGTTGCATATAAGCTCAACTTGCCTCCTGCTTCCATGATACATCCTGTTTTCCACATCTCTCAGCTTAAGAAGAGGATTGGACAACAATTCATTCCATCTATCGATCCTCCAATTTGCTCTTCTGATGGACAACCTCTTATAGAACCAATTGCTGTGCTGGACAGGAGGATGGTGAAGAACGGAAACAAAGCATCTACTCAGATTTTGGTGCAGTGGGTTAACCTGCTACCAGAAGAAGCTACCTGGGAGGATTACAACTTCATAGTATCTCAGTTTCCAGATTTTGAAATGTTATGAGTAGAGATTATTTGAATTAGCTGAGTCATTACTAGTCGTTAGTTAAGTTTTTATTATGTTTATTTGAGTCCTTTAGGTTATAATTTATGTTCAATGAAGGCCATAATTCTGTTAGTGGAATTGGACATGTGTCAAGCTATTAGGAAGAGCCCAGATTGGATTCTCTGCTATTTAGGTTGTCATTGTACTGAGAGAAAGGCATCCGATAATTAATCAAAAATTTCCTTCTTCCTTATCTTCATCTTCCCTCTCTTCTCTATTCTCGCTAGTAACAAGAGGATTCCTCTTGTTACATCAATCAAATTTCAAATTTTACTACAATTTCTAGAAAGTAGAGTGGGAAAATATCATTCAACGATATGAGCATAACCCTTTGTTTCTTTTCTATAGCCAAATGTAGACTTTCCCTTTGTTTCTTTTCTATAGCCAAATGCAGACTTTCCCTTTGTTTCCTTTCTATAGCCAAATGTAGACTTTCGAATAAAATATGATAAACAATACTCCATTTATTTCAGTTGATGTGGTTAAACTTGGCACACTTTTAAGAAATTCTTTTTGAAACATTTAGTCCTAAAAGCTTAAGGGGCAAAAATTTTGTGGGGTCATGATATTTGTGTGACTATAAAAACTTTTTATTAAGGGTAAAGGTAAAATTAAAAGTTTAAATTTGAATTGTTTTCAAATACAGAAATATGTTATTCTTTTTGGAAGGGACTAATAAGGAAAATGTATTATTTAGTAAGACGGAGGGAATAGTGTATACTAAGAGAGTCAAAAGATAGACATTACAGTCTATATAGTTGGTTGGATTAATGTTATATAGAAATTTAAACAAAAGAGAACGTTGGATTTTTTAAATTGACAAGGTGTACAAAAAGAAAGGGGTCGAAATGCTACCGTTTGAAACTTAAAAGGGTGCAGTGCAACTTTTTAATAAATATAGATACACATGTGGGGAACCGCAGGCAAAGCGGCGAAACTGAAAATACCCGAAAGTTAGGAATCAAATAGACCCGATTCTGATAAATCTTGTACCCTAGGTGCGAGGGTTTCTTCGACTATCTCTCTCCGGCGTATACCGGGAAATCGAATTTGTTACTGGAAAGTCCTCAATTGGATAGAGAAAAAAAGAGAGAAAATGCAAAGCGGTGGAGATGAAGTTAGCATTGACGAATTGTCTTCGAATCTTTCTACTTATAAAGAACAACTTCTGCAGGTATAAACCCTAATCTTATTCCCTCTGCGCTTTCTGAATTGTAAGTTTAGTTTTTTGAATAATATTTTTCCTTAATTTCATTTAAATTATGCCATGTTCAGCTCAAAAGCACTTTTCTCTTCTTTTTTGTTGTTGATAATTAGTTGTGCTCTTGAACAAACTTTACTGTATTGATTATCTTCAAGCTATTGTTTATACAAGCAAAATTCAGCTTGTGTGCGCATGCACATAATTGTATTGGTGTGGAGTTTTAATTAAAAAGGCACATTCTGTCATGTCCTTGATAAGAAGATTAGTTTTAGTACGGGTACTAGAAAAAAAAAGGATTTTGGATGGGGTTGTCTTTTTTCGTTTGCTTTTAAAAGATAAAATCCCTAGGTACTACTACTTTTCTGTTGTGTTGTAATTTGAAGAAAGGAATAGCACGACCGGGCTAGTTTTCTTTGCGTTTGAGTTGAAGGAGCTGCAGTTAATATACATATGGTTTCCAGCTTGGTGATCCAACCCATATAGATACCACAACTCATGCCTGTGGAACAATTCATAAAGTTGCATCAGAATGATCTTTGTTTAAGGACAAATTCTCAACCAAAAAAAGGACCTTTGTTTAAGGACAATTTTATGTGATAGGAGGCATAAGAGGTAATTGTCCCAGTTGATGACTGTGCTGTGTCTGATTTTTTGTTGTATGATAGATATTAAATCAACTTGGAAACATTAGAACATTACGAGATTTCAGTATTTCACTGTATTTTGGAAGATTTGACTAGTGCTGTTTGAGGGTGGGACGAGAAGCGAAGTGAATGGTTCCTGTAGGTTTAGCTACAAAGGTTAATGAACTGGTAGCACTGAAAACTATCAAATGTTTTTGCGTTAGAAAGGTCAGGAAAGTGGTTTGCAACCACCAAGACTGTATTGTGCAAAGAAGATGCTGATATGTCAATCCTAGTTGCACTTTCTTTCACTTTAAGTAAATCTCGTATCTAAACTGTTGCTGCTCCTGCACTTCAAATTTATAAATTTTCTTTTACTTATATACCAGGTGCGACAACTGTTACGTGATGAACCACGCAACTCCGAATATGTGGACATGGAGAAAGAGCTTGTTGAGGTGACATTTTGCGCTTTTTCTTTAGTTCTCTACTTTTCCCCCTTCGTTTCTTTTTGTTAAAGTGTTTTCTTAATGAAATCTCCCCTTAGCTTATTACCACTATCCTTTTTCGTGAGATATTTATTAGTCTCTATATCCATTAGCACAATGGGGTAAGTCGTCTTCGTAGTTAATTATTAGTTTTTCTATTCTGAATTTATTACAAGTATCTATTTCTTCTCTCTTTTTCTTACACGAACATTATATTGCCGATAAACAAGCAGTGTGAAGGAACTATCCGTGACTGAAGAAACATAAGTTAATCATTTGATTTTGAAGGTGAGGATTTTATTTTGATAGAGTAAATTACCTCAATGGTAGTGAGGGGTGTGGCGATTGTAAAATTTTGGAGCTAGCAACTTTCTCAAGGTGTCCATCACTTTCATGTCTTGATTCAATTGCAGGTCTGCGATATTTGATGGTGGCCAGCATACCTCTATCCCATGATTTCAGATGTCACTCTGTGAATCTAAGTTTGGAATTAAAAAAAGATTAATTTGTTTCTTGGCTTGTGCTAGGAAAATAGTTCTAAACCAGGATAACTTTCTGAAATGCAGGTGATTGCCTTAACGGAGGAGCTCCTTGCAACTGCAAAACAAAGTGATGATGGGATGGGTACCGGGACCAGTGGTGATGCATCTCATGGTTTTCACCATTCTGGGAATTCTAATGTGGTATATCCTTAAGATTAGATTGTTAAGAGTTATCATCCTTTGGTGGATATTTCTCTCCCTATAATTCTTGAAAAGTGTTAGATTTTAGTTGGAAAGGATGAAAATTAGCTTCGTGCAGTTAATGATGGTGTATCTAAATTGTTTTCTGGCTGATTTCTACCAAAGACCAAGTTCCCTTCCCCAATGAAGATTGTAAAATTTGTTGGAATTCGGAACCACTATTTTGGTAAGGAAACCTTTGTGGATGTAATTTTGCAAGGCTTTTTTTTTTTTTTGGTTTTGGGGGGGGGGGGGGGGGTAAGTTTCTGATGGATCATAGTTCCTTTAGCTTTTTAAGGAATTGGAAGTTGCAAACAATAAAGATATTATCTTAAGGGAAGAAGACTGACATTATTGCTTCAATCATAGTATAATAGATTTATCCTTTTCGTCAACAACAACAACCATGCCTCAATCCAAGCTATTTGGGGTCAGCTGTATGAATCCTCAATATCATAAATACTCTGTTGGGTCAACATGGAGTATTGGTTTTCTTTCCTTTTGATGGATTATAGATTTATCTACATAGTAAGCACTAGTAATTGGCATCTTCATTTTTTTTGCACTAGTAATTGGCATCTTCATTTTTTTGTACGTGCGTATTACTGATTTTATCCTTTTTTTGGTTAATGGCCATAAATGTTTTGTTGTAAGGCTTCTCCCATTTCACTTTTCATCAATTTATGCACTATACCCCCATAGAGGTGTTCCAAAAAGAAAGAAAGAGAGAGAGAGGGATGGAACAAAGTCCTTTTTCTTATGTTTGGTTCCTAACATCCTCTTTCCGCAGGAATCAGGGTCAACATTGGACCATGCCGATAAGTTTCCTGTAGGCACTAAAGTACAAGCTGTTTGGAGTGAAGATGGAGAGTGGTGAGTAGAAATTTCTGTGGTGATTGTTCTTTTTTCTTTTCTGTTTTTCAATTTTTGAAGTTTTATAATCTCTTCAATTATTCTTTACCTTGTCTTTCTCTTTCTTGTTGTTGATTTAGTTGATTTTCCAGGTATGATGCCACCATTCATGCACATACTCCAAATGGCTATTATGTTTGCTATGATGACTGGGGTAACAAGGAAGAGGTATTGCCTTCTTTTTATGCTTTAATGGAAGTGTCTTGATTGGCTTTAAAGCACTGTTTCAGTTTTTCTTTTTGTTTTTTCTTCTCTTTTAAATTCTTTTCCTTATGTTGTTTTTCGTCTAAATGATCTGTGATTTTGTTTATCCTTCTAGCTAGGCTAGACCATATCTATTTTCCAGCTTCTCTGTTGTCTTTAGTCTAAACCAAAGTGCCAACAAAGGAAAAAGGAATTAAATTTTATTAGTTTTAGTTCAATAACTTTAATTAATAAAATATATACTTATACATGACGTAATATATATATTTATTGGCTGTATCCTAACACCTTTATCTGCACTCGGATCCATAAACCCGGATCCTAAATATTAAGTGATGAAGAATCCGACCTCTAGATCTGCACCCGGATACGGTACCCGCACCCAAGTCCGACCAACATAAATATGTTGACGGAAGTATGCAAACATCACAAGAATCAGTCTGGTGATATGCTTATTCTGCTTATTTAGTTGTTAATCGATAAAGAAACTGTGTTTGCAAGGGGAAGTTGTCCATTGTAGCCAAACAATATGTCCAGTTGTTGTAATAATTACAACAACAACAATAATAATAATAATAATTATTGTTATTGTTGTTATAAAAAGGCAGTTATTTGGTGATCAACCAAGGGTTAAAATCTCTCGTTGTCTTGAAAATTGAGCATAGGTTATGGGGTACTGTTAATTTAATTATGTAATCACAAGTAAGGATTGAGTTGTGTCAATTTTTCTTCTTTAAGCGTGTGCAGTTGTTGTGGTTGCCGACTTCCAGGTTCTACTCCCACCGTGACTGTTTTGGTTTAGTTCTCGTATTGAAATTAAGAAAGGATTGCTTCCCTTTTTGGTAATTCTTAATAGTTCTGTTCTAGCCTTCTAGGCCGCTCTGGATTATATCATATTTTAAATTGTTGCTCTTGTTTTTCCTCTGATATACTTGTGCAAAAGGGGACAATGTGTCAAGTATTAGTGTAGTATTAGTTTGTTATAAGATTTGGAGAATAATTGTTTCAGTGTATGCATACATGTATATATAGATGTTGAAATGGAAGTACAGTGAGATGTGTGTTAATGCTAATATCGTACTGTCACACACACATAAATACACAGACATGGTGTGTGTGTGCGCGCGCACGCTCCATCTAAAGATGTTTGTGTACTTCCTGTTTTCTTTTTCTGTTACTTTTTGGTTCTACTTTATTATTATTCATCAAGTGTTGTTACCAGTTTCAAAAAAAATAAAAAAAATATTCATCAAGTGTTGGAGTTATTTTAGATTAGTGTAACATCAACTTGTAATTTCAGGTGGATCATGCTAATATAAGACCACTTCAAGAGGGACCTGTCAACCCTTTGGTTGAAGCAGAAAAGATAGCTGAGGCCACAAAACAAGCTCTCAAACGAAAGATAGCTCAAGCTGCAGCTAGTGATGTCCAATCGCGGAGTTTGCCAGCAAAGCTTCTCATTGATCCTAATGATCCAGAAGATGTGGTATGTTGAATGTCAAATTTAGGGTTGTCTGTTGTCTTTTGCCCAATTATTTACTTCAGAAATATGATTGGGGGTGAAGGTCTGAATCTTGGGTTGATAGATAGGACAGTCTATTTGTTGGGATCTATTTTGCTTAAAGTAGGCCTAATTTTCTTGAGGTTAGCTCTGCACCATCTGCAGGCTGGGCTAGGTACTATAATCTCAAAGCAGTTTCAAGTAGTCCAACATACTGAATGTAAAAGTTAAAAGGCTTCATAAAAGCAGGGACTAATTGGCTTTTGTACATGGTGACTAATCCACCTTTACTTGCTTTCACCTCTTGCCTTCTGTTGTTTCTTTATTTGCAAAAATTGTCTTTTTTTTTATTTTTTTTATTTTCATCCCGACTAATGACCTCATCTTTATTCTTCATAGAAAGCTGCCAAACGTAAAAAGATTCATGCTTTCAAGTCTAAGATGCGGATTGAACAACTTGAGGTTGCTCAAAACAAGAGGCAAAACGCTTGGCAACAATTTCAATCAACTAAAGGTCAGACTAAGAAGGTATGCTGGTCACTTATTCTCAGGTTGATAACCTCATATATGAATCACAATTTTAAGAGATTGTGCGTACTGTGTAATATGATGATTTCTCTTTCTATTGTATTTCTCACTTCTATCTTATCAAAAAAATTATATTTCTCACTAGAATCACATGCTTTTCATGTTCATAAGCAACTCTATGATTTTACTTGTGTCTGTAAAAATCTGCATTTATTTGTAAAGTACTTCACATTGCTATTGGATATCTTTATCCTGTAGTTGTCTTCGTTATCCATAGTTGTGTTTGGTCTTAAAAGTAGTAGCCAGATCCGTGTGGCACTACCACTTATATCATTTTATTATTTCTAAAGCCTTTTAAGCTGCTGATATCTTATGCGTTGCTAATGTATTAATTATATTTCAGGTGGGATTTTTCTCTGGTCGAAAGCGTGAGAGTATCTTCAAGTCTCCAGAAGATCCTCATGGTAAGGTTGGTGTAACCGGAAGTGGCAAAGGTTTGACAGATTTTCAGAGAAGGGAAAAACATTTGCATCTAAAAGGCGCAAATGCTGAGGCTTCTGATGAATAGATGCTGGTCCCCATAGTTTTGCAAGACCATTGTCCATCTGCTGCCTAAGTTTAGAAGGTGTCATACCTATATGTAAACAGATGTTCCTCCCCAATTTCGTTAACGTGATGCTGCATAGTAGGACTATAGGTGTTGTTCTCTTCATATGCGATTGTTAGAAATTTATAAATCCTAAGTTGGAAGAGCATGATTTTATGGATAAAAATCAACCTCTGACGAATCTTAACTCTGATACCCCTTTGGATATATTCTTATCTACCTGGGCCTCGATTCTTCTTGAGCTATTTTAGACAGTCAGATGGCAGCTTGTAGGGGTTTAGGGGTAAGGTCTGCGTATACACTACCCTTCCCAGACCTCACCTGTGGATGATATTGGGTTTTTTTGTTGTTGTTATTGTTGTAGATCGCAGCTTGTAAGCTTTTATCTACTTCAACCATTAAGGAACTGTGGTCAATAGATGAGTAGAGGGTTGTTGCCTAATGAAGGCCTTCAATTGAGTTCATTTGTACAAGAGGAATAGAATGAGAATGAAACATCGTAAGAGAAAAAGCAAATATAAGTATTGCATTTTGGTCATTAATATATACAACTGAACATAAATGATCACTTGTAGTAATATTGACTGCAAAACAATTTAATTTATATATAATGATGGTATAAATATTTTTTGCATTATCTGTATAATTTAATTAGTTGTAGATGATATCCGGCCTTAATTTTGTAGGTTATTAAGCCCTTTTTTTAAGGACCATCAACTGTAGTTTTCTTCTTTTATCACCAGGTTGTGTAAAAAAAGTTAAGATAGCGTAAAACAAATTTGCACTTCCTATGTATAGAACTTGAACTCATTCAGATAATTGTCACGACGGCATCTTCAACAATAAAAGCTCGATTTCCTCCTAGATTGAAGTAAATTGTGCAGATTAGCCTTCTATTTGCCGTTGGATAGGTTGTTTCAGCTTCCACTCGACAAGTTCCTTTATTTCACAAGCTGAAAATGCCCTTAATTTGATGGTGACATTTAATGCAATATACAAATACATGATCATAGAACACACTTAAATGGGCAAGCAGAGAATGATAGTAATATTTGAAAGAATTAAGTCATATCAATACCAGTTGTATTACAATAAGCTATGATACATATGATGACCAAAAGAATGGAACCAAATATTTTTTCATAAAAAAGAATAATGTATGGAGGGGCCATTGTAACCCTTTTAGTTAACATATTAATGAGCAATGAAGCAATGGTTTATAAGAGGGAGGGCCTATCCTATCTCCAACATAAAAAACATGTCTCAGACATGTTTCTTTGGAGAAGAGAGGAAACAACAGTATAATGAAGACATCATCTTCAAAAGCTTACTAGATTTTCCATTGGAGTAATCTATGTTTGTCCTTTTCCTTTCACCACCAAAAAAAGCCCCACCTTGCCCTTTTCACTTACTCTTTTTGACTTTATGCATATTACTTTCATTATGTTCCACGAATATGCACCACATAGCAGTTTTTAGATTTACTGGAAAAAGTATATTAATTTATTATCATTAGTGGAAAAAAAATGATAGAATGTGTTTTAGTTAATTGAGAGGATAACTGATGATTGTCTAAAAAAAAAAAAAAATGGGTGTCATATATTTATTGAATTAGAGTGAACGATCGTGAGTAAGTTTATTGTACTTGCTTTCTGTTATTTTTTTGTCATTCAAAAGCGAGTGAATAGGTCCACAATTTTCTGCATGATCGAGGAAGTGATATTGATGTACTAGAAAAATTAAATACATTGAATCTTGTAAATGGAAAGCTACCTAATTCTTCAAAGCCAGAGGCTCGTGGCCGGAGACCGAAGACTAGAAGAACCTTTGAAAAGGGGACCTCCTTTTTTCATCAAAATATATGCAACTTCAAAACTGTTTTATACAATCAAATAAAATTGTTTTTATTTCAGTGTAAGTTTTATGCGCATGGAGGGTGTTAAAAATATTCATATAGTTATATATAAATTTCTATGATAAGTATGACTCCCTCCGGTCGACTTTAACAGCTTGTTTGGATGGTTGATATGTATCGTTTCATAATATATTGTACTGTTTTAATGTATACAATATTTGGATAGATTGTATTGTTTTATGTCGTTTTAGGGTGTCATGCACCAACAATATGAAGAGTAAATTTGCAATATTATAAAGAAAAAATAAGGTATGAGGTAGAATTATTATATAAAAAGGTAGGGTAAAGGATAAAATAAGATTATTTAATAATATAGAAGCAAGATGAGAGAAAAAAAAAATAAGGGAACAACGTGACCACACCAAATCAGTCGTTCCATAAAGTGACACTTTTCGTAGTTGCATAACGACGAATTTCGATGTGATATAATAAAATTTAAGTAACAAGACGATATAATACAACAGGTAACAACCATCCAAACAAGCTGTAAATGATTTTTTGGCATTTTTTGTGGTCCATAATATTTGATTTTTTTAGATATCAAAAAGCAATTAACTTCTTTCCAAAGTTGCCTGTAACACTCCTCAAATTTATAAAAGTTTAGAGACACGCTAACTATAGAACTAAATTATTACTATTTTTATCTTGCCTATAGTGATGTGTGTGTATGTGTGTGTATATATATATATATATATATATATATATATATATATATATATATATATATATATATATATTTGGATATACAATTAGAAAAATATTAATAATTTTATTATTATTAATTATTAAAAGTGGGTATCATTAATTATTAGTTAAAAAAAAGGGAAAGGGGACTAAAAGCCCATAAAAGGGCTATTGGAAACTAAAGGCTTTAAGCCTTAAAGAGAACAAAACCCACGTTCTGATTCTTCAAAAAGGGCGAAGGCTTTTGCCTTAGATGAAAAGCAGAAGACTAAGTTCTGTTCGCTCACGAAACAGAGCACGTAGGCAACAGAAAAAAATCCTAGGGTTTTTCATAACTCATTTATTCTTGAACTCAGGTATGTAAAATCCCCTATTGTCAATTACCCTATAGTAGTAATAGGTAAGAATTTAATAGCTAATTTCTTTCTTCCTCTATATCATCAATAAATTTCATAATTATGTGTAGTACTTTAAAATTGATTGAAATGCACTGGTTGTTGTAGAATCGATTGTTTGAATGATGTCAATTGGACTGGGGCCTACGTATTGGCTCGAGAAGTTTTGAGGTGAGTTTATATAACCCTTTACTAAAGTGGTTTAACTCATAAAAGCACGCAAACAAGGTGTTTGATGAATTTCTTAAAAGAGTTTATATTTATTTAATTGGAGCGAGTGAGTACTTATTAACTTAGAATTGTTCTAGCAAAATTTAGTGTTCTCGCGCCTAATGGCAGCAAGTCCATTCCTGCTGCATCTTCTAGTCTTGTAAGTATAAATTTAGTGTACTCTTATTTTACATGGAGAATAGAGGGATTTCCAAGTGTTTCTGTTTGAAATTTCAATCAGGCAGAATGGTTTGTTATTTGGTAAGCTTTGCATAGAAAGTCAAAGATTAGATTTTTAGATGACTTATTATGATATGTGTGCTTAAATTTTCAGATTTTTGGGTTATTCTTATATGTTATTTTCATGTTGAAAATTTATGAATAAGAAAGAATCTTTAGAAATACTTTTACATGTTTATTTCATTCTTATGCCATGCTTTACATTTAAGGACACCAGAATGAGCATGTACATGATGTTCTATAAATAAAAAATTTAGACTTGAAAAATCACAAGAAGAAGTTTTAGAAAGAAAAGATTTTTGAGAGTATCTTTTATTCTGAGATGGGGTCATCGTACAGGCCGAGAGTCCTGACCAAGGCGTTGACTTCCTGAAACTACTTGTGCCGAAGTAGGGAGCACACGAGCCGAGGGTCTCATTGCTGAGAATTTAATTAGCCATGCTAAGGTATGATACATGAGCGCTGAGAACGATGAATCGAGTGGCACCTCGTGGATTGAGCCTATTCGATCAGGTTGGGATCGAACCCGTGCCGATCACACGGTGACTGAGACAGAATTAAGTCAGGATAATTGGAACTACCAAAGTATAAAGTGAAGTATTTTTTTTAAAGAAAGAAAAAGAAGAGAATTTCTTTTAGAATATTCATAAACTGTTATTATGCAATTATTTTAGAATTATTCTTATAAGCTTTATATTTTACATGCATTTAGAACCTTTGCTCGTAATATATATGTTATTAAAGTTTTGCCCCTTGTTGTTGAGACTCACTGAGTACAATGGATGGTACTGACGTTCTCTTTTGGGAACCTACGTTGGTCTGCGGTATAACGTAAGAACCGGATTTGCAGGCGAGCATGCTACGAGTTAGGACTTCCTTTCTTCCAGTGCTATTGGTGAACTCCGCTTTTGTTCGTGGAGTATTCCTTATAGTCATTTTTATTTAGCTATTTCTTTGTTTACTTAGAGAACTAGCCAGGAAATCTCAAGTCCTGAACAATGCGTCAGTTTATCAGTAGAGGCTTCATAGACATAGTTGTTGGGTCAAGATTCAGATGTTTTTTTTATAATAACTTAGCAGTAATTCAGTAGTTACTACGAATAAAGTTTTGGAGTTGATTTATTTAAATATTTAAAGTAATCAAAAGTATTTGGTTAGAGTATTGCCTTGTTGCATATAAAGTTTGGAGTTATAATAGATTTGATAAGCAGAGATGGTTCGCTCGGTCATGTTTAGTGATCGAGTACCGGTCCCGGCTTGCTCAGAAAATGGGTCGTGACAAACTTGGTATCAAAGCCTCAAGTTTATGGAGTCCTAGGGGTCTATGAAGCCGTGTTAGTAGAGTCTTGTTTATGGGCATGAAGCGCGCCATACTTATAAACAGGAGGCTACAAGCATTTAGGAAAAATATTTGTCATACTTTAGATCGTGTAGTAGATCCTACCTATATGAAATTATCTAATGTATTCGTTCTTCACAACTCGCAGAAATGGCTCGTACTCGCAACTCTGACACCGACACTCAGGATGCTGCTCAAGAAACTATTGCTACTATTATGGCTCAAGGCAGAACTAAAAAGGCTTCAACTAAGAAAAGGAGAGGTAAATCCACAAAGGGTGTTCTAGTACCCCAGATTGAACATGTAGAAGGGGTGGAGCATGATGAGCAAGTACCTCAGGATCCAACGCCACCCCAAAAACAGCTCCGACTCAAACAACTATATCCCCAGAGGTGGGTCAGATGTTTAATGCAGTCAACAATGCTATGGAGATGTTTAAAACCTTTATGACCAACCAGAACGAGAGAAGAGATGAGATTCCACCTCAATCAAATAGACAGAACAATTCTGAGTCATCAAGAGTGAATGAATTTTTGAAGTTGAGTCCTCCAGTATTCCATGGTTCTATAGTTGATGAAGGTCCAATGTTATAGATGAACGGTGTTAAGAAAGCCCTCCGAGTGATGAAAGCATTTGATGATGAAGCTGTGGAGCTAGCTGCTTACCAGCTTAGAGATGTGGTCGGCGCTTGGTTTGAGATATGGGAAAAGGAAAGAGATGAAGATGATGGTCCGCCTACCTGGGAAGAATTTGAAGAAGCCTTCATGGCTAACTTTATCCCAGAAGAGGATAGAGAAGCTAAGGCTACAGAGTTCGAACATCTCAAGCAAGGGAATAAAAGTGTGCAAGAGTACTACATGGAATTCAAAAGGTTAGCTAAGCATGCTCC
This sequence comes from Nicotiana sylvestris, assembly GCF_000393655.2. Lineage (NCBI taxonomy): Eukaryota > Viridiplantae > Streptophyta > Magnoliopsida > Solanales > Solanaceae > Nicotiana > Nicotiana sylvestris. Next base: position 124,254,794 of record NC_091057.1, on the reverse strand, counting down.
TCACATGGTGAAGACTGAAAAAGCAAAGATTCGCAGGTTTGTTGGCGGTTTAGCTTACCACATTAAGGATACGACATCAGCTGCAACAGTAGGGATGGAAGCCTTCTCCTCTGTTGTCGGATTTGCCAAGCACTTAGAGAAAGACAGACAACTAAGGAGAGAAGAAAAAGATCATAACAAGAAAGCGCTGACAACGGCCAAGTTTAATGGTACATCCAACGGAGGTGGAAGGGATTCCTCTAATAAGGAGTCATTAGCACCAACTCAGTCTAGTCATCAGTAAGGTGGTGGGCCTTCCTTCAGACGTACTCAGAGTTATGGAAATCAGTATCGCCAGAATCAGAATTTTAGGACATCATCCTCACATAGCCAGAGTCATGCTGAGCAACATTCACACCAGCAAAGTCTTTATGGAACATGTAAGCGGCAACATTCAGGTCAGTGCAAGCTCGGGTTTCATGGTTGATACCATTGTGGAGACATTGGTCATATAAAGGCCAACTGCCCAAAGTTGCGACGTAATTTCAGTGGTGGATCAACTCTTCCTTCTAGTTCCTCAGCTACTACAGTTGTACCCCCCAGGCTCGTGGTTCTCATAATCAGACCGGGCATGAAGCAGGTAGAGGTGCAGACCGAGTTACTCAGGGAGGGGGACAACTCCGTTTGTTTGCTACACTTGCGTCAGAGTGTAGAAGCATCTGCAGAAGTTATTACATGTATACTTTTAGTCTGCTTACATAATGCTTATGCCATAATGGATCTAGGTTCAACGTTTTCATATGTGACTCCATACTTTGCAATTAACCTCGGACTAGAACCTGAACAACTTAGTGAGCCGTTCCTAGTATCTATTCCAGTTGGCGAGTCAGTGAAAGTCACCAGAGTCTATAGAGGTTGTATAGTTTCGGTCCAAGGTCGCAACACCAAAGCCGATCTCATAGAGTTAGAAATGGTGGATTTTGATGTGATCATGGGTATGGATTGGTTGTCTTCCTGCTATGCCATGTTAGATTGTCATGCCAAGATAGTCAGGTTCCAATTTCCAAATGAAGAAGTCTTAGAGTGGAAGGGTAGCTTAGCATCTCTTGTAGGTAAGTTTATTTCTTACCTTAAGGCACAACGAATGATCGATAAAGGGTGTCTTGCCTATTTGGCTCACATTATTAATCCAGAATCAGAACTACCAACTCTTCAGTCAGTGCCAGTTGTTAGAGAATTTCTAGAAGTTTTCCCAGATGACCTTCCCGGACTTCCTCCCGAAAGAATCATAGACTTCGGCATTGATCTCATGCCAGGCACTCAACCCATATCTATACCTCCTTATAGGATCGCTCCAGTAGAATTTAATGAGTTGAGAGAACAGTTGAAAGACCTTCTTGACAAGGGTTTCATCAGACCGAGTGTTTCACCGTGGGGTGCCCCAGTCCTGTTTGTCAAGAAGAAAGATGGGTCTCTCAGAATATGTGTCGACTATCGGCAGTTGAATAAAATTACCATTAAGAACAAGTACCCACTGCCAAGAATTGATGATTTATTTGATCAACTCTAGGGTGCAAAGTACTTTTCAAAAATAGACTTGAGATTGGGGTACCATCAGTTGAGAATCAGAAAAGAGGATATATCTAAAGCAACCTTTAGGACTCGCTACGGGCACTATGAATTTCTAGTGATGTCCTTCGGGTTGACAAATGCTCCAGCTGCATTCATGGACCTCATGAATAGAGTTTTCAAGCCATTCCTGAATACCTTTATTATGGTGTTTATAGACGATATTTTGGTATACTCTAAGAGCAAAGAAGAACATACAGAACACCTTAGAATAGCCTTGCAGACCTTGAAGGAGAATGAGCTTTATGCCAAGTTTTCAAAATGTTAGTTCTGGTTGCAGTCAGTGGCATTCTTAGGCCATATGGTATCTAGCGAAGGAATAAAAGTAGACCCTCAGAAGACAGAAGCAGTCAAGAACTGGCCTAGGCCGACAACGCCAACCGAAATCAGGAGCTTCTTGGGGCTAGCTGGCTACTATAGAAGGTTTGTAGAGGGGTTTTCATCACTTGTAGCTCCATTGACTAAGTTGACTCAGTAAGCAGTTAAGTTCCAATGGTCAGACGCTTGTGAGCAGAGTTTTCAAGAGTTAAAGAAGAGGTTGACCACTGCACCTGTGTTAACCTTGCCGACAGGTTTGGGTGGGTTCACAATGTATTGTGATGCCTCTAGAGTGGGCATTGGTTGTGTTCTTATGCAAAATGAAAAAGTTATTGCTTATGCTTCTAGGCAGTTAAAGAATCATGAAAAAAACTACCCCACACACGACTTGGAGCTTGCAGCAGTGGTGTTTGCATTAAAAATATGGCGATACTACCTTTATGGCAAGCATTCTGAAGTGTTTACAGATCACAAAAGTCTCCAGTATATTTTCAAGCAAAAAGAAATAAATTTGAGACAAAGAAGGTGGCTGTAGCTATTGAAATATTATGACATCAATATCCTTTATCACCCAGGCAAAGCTAATATGGTAGCAGATGCACTTAGTAGGAAGTCAATGGGTGTCTTGGCCCATCTTGCAGTACAAAGGCGATCTTTAGGTCGAGAAATTCAAAAACTAGCAAATGATGGAATTAGATTGGATGAGACCGAAGAAGGAGATATAACTGCTTATGCCTTAGCGCAATCCTCCCTTGTTGCGCATGTTAAGGCTAAGCAAGACGAAGATCCGTACTTATTGAAGTTAAAAGAAGGAGTCAAAAATAAAGAAATCATTGCCTTCACTCTAGGAAGTGACGGAGTTTTGAAGTTGAATGATCGGTTATGTGTGCCCGATGTAGATGGTCTTAGGAAGGCCATAATGGAAGAAGCTCACAGTTCGAGATACTCTATCCATCCAGGTGCTACCAAAATGTATCTAGACTTGAAAGAGTTGTATTGGTGGAAAGGAATGAAGAAACAAGTAGAAGATCATGTGGCTAAATGTTTGAATTGCCAGCAAGTCAAAGCCGAGCATCAGAGGCCGGGTGGCCTAGCTCAAGATATAGAGATACCACAGTGGAAGTGGGAGATGATTAATATGGATTTCGTAGTAGGTCTACCTCGCACGTACCGTAAACATGATTCAATTTGGGTTATTGTAGACCGACTGGCAAAGTCCGCGCATTTCCTACCAGTAAAGACGACAGATTTCGCAGAGCAGTATGCGCAGTTGTACATTAAAGAAATAGTCCGATTGCATGGTACTCCAGTTTCAATCATATCCGACAGAGGCGCTCAGTTTACAACGCATTTTTGGCAGGCATTTCAGAAAAGATTAGGTACCAAGGTCAATTTAAGCACTGCTTTCCATCTACAGACCGATGGCCAGGTAGAAAGAACCATTCAAACTCTCGAAGATACGCTGCGTGCGTGTGTTATAGATTTTGGAGGTAATTGGGATGATCACTTGACACTTATATAATTTGCTTACAATAACAGCTATCATGCCAACATTGGTATGGCTCCTTATGAAGCGTTGTATGGGCGGAGATGTAGGTTTCCAGTGGGCTGGTTTGAACCAACAGAGGTGCCGTTGATTGGTCCAGAGTTTGTTTGTGAGGCCTTGGAGAAAGTTTAGCTAATTAGAGAAAGACTTAAAGCGGCTCAGAGTCGTCAAAAGTCTTATTCTGATAAGAGGCATCATGAGTTAGAGTTCATGGTTGGTGATAAGGTGTTTTTGAAAGTTTCACCAATGAACGGGGTTATGAGGTTTGGTAAGAAAGGGAACTTAGCCCTAGATTTATCGGACCTTATGAAATTCTAAAAAAGAAAGGAAACGTGGCTTATAAGCTAGCGCTACCCGTTGAGTTGTCCTCTGTTCATCCTGTCTTTCATGTGTCTATGCTTAGAAAGTATATCCATGATGAGTCACATATAATACATGTCGATACCATAGAAATTAAGGAAGGCCTGACTTATGAAGAGGTACCTATAGAAATTCTCGATAGACAAGTAAGAAAGTTGAAAACAAAAGATATACCATCGGTAAAAGTTTTGTGGAGTAATCACGATTCAAAAGAATCTACGTGGGGGTCGAGGAAGATATGAAAAAGAAATATCCATATTTATTTGAGGAAAAAGGTATGTGAACCTAGGTTTGGATTGACATTTATATTTTATTTATTAAATACAAGTTAGCAAGTATTTATGTCCTTCCTAGATTATATTTAGTTGTTGTAGTAATTTAGTTATGCCGTAGTATATTTAATTCATAAAGTGATTTACTTGTGCTAAAGTTGTTGTGCTTTAGATTCTTGTTAGTTATTGTGGTACTTCCTTAACGGAGTATGAGTAATTAATTTATGAGCTGCGTATGGTGCCTATGAATGGCCTGTTATGGTATATTTGGTTGTTGTTGACGTAGTCGTGGTATTTGTGACAGAGATATTTTTTTTGGCTAGTCCAATTTACAAGGGAAACTCTGCCGAAATTTTTGAAAATTTAGGGAGTTAGCCAAAATTCTGAGTCCCTTGGAAGAGTGAGTAGTGCTAAGAAATATTTAAGAGGTTCAAGGACCTAAGGGATGATTGTTAGCTTAAGAATAAGGCCCTAGCAACATTCAAGAACGAATGTTTTTAAGGAGTGAAGATTGTAACACTCCTCAAATTTCTAAAAGTTTAGAGACACGCTAACTGTAGAACTAAATTATTACTATTTTTATTATTTTTATCTTGCCTATAGTGATGTGTGTGTGTGTGTGTGTGTGTGTATATTTGGATATACAATTAGAAAAATATTAATAATTTTACTATTATTAATTATTAAAAACGGGTATCATTAATTATTAGTTAAAAAAAAGGGAAAGGGGACTAAAAGCCCATAAAAGGGCTATTGAAAACTAAAGACTTTAAGCCTTAAAGAGAACAGAACCCACGTTCTGATTCTTCAAAAAGGGCGAAGGCTTTTGCCTTAGACGAAAAGCAGAATACTAAGTTCTGTTCGCTCACGAAACAGAGCACGTAGGCAACAAAAAAAAAATCCTAAGGTTTTTCATAACTCACTTATTCTTGAACTCAGGTATGTAAAATCTCCTATTGTCAATTACCCGACATTAGTAATAAGTAAGAATTGAATAGCTAATTCCCTTCTTCCTCTATATCATCAATAAATTTCATAATTATGTGTAGTACTTTAAAATTGATTAAAATGCACTGGTTGTTGTAGAATCGATTGTTTGAATGATGTCAATTGGACTGGGGCCTACGTATTGGCTCGAGAAGTTTTGAGGTGAGTTTATATAACCCTTTACTAAAGTGGTTTAACTCATAAAAGCACACAAACAAGGTGTTTGATAAATTTCTTAAAAGAGTTTATATTTATTTAATTGGAGCGAGTGAGTACTTATTAACTTAGAATTGTTCTAGCAAAATTTAGTGTTCTCGCGCCTAATGGCAGCAAGTCCATTCCTGCTGCATCTTCTAATCTTGTAAGTATAAATTTAGTGTACTCTTATTTTACATGGAGAATAGAGGGATTTCCAAGTGTTTCTGTTTGAAATTTCAATCAGGCAGAATGGTTTGTTATTTGGTAAGCTTTGCATAGGAAGTTAAAGAGCAGATTTTTAGATGACTTATTATGATATGTGTGCTTAAATTTTCAGATTTTTGGGTTATTCTTATATGTTATTTTCATGTTGAAAATTTATGAATAAGAAAGAATCTTTAAAAATACTTTTACATGTTTATTTCATTCTTATGCCATGCTTTACATTTAAGGACACCAGCATGAGCATGTACATGATGTTCTATAAATAAAAGATTTAGACTTGAAAAGTCACAAGAAGAAATTTTAGAAAGAAAAGATTTTTGGGAGTATCTTTTATTCTGAGATGGGGTCATCGTACAGACCGAGGGTCCTGACCAAGGCGTTGACTTCCTGAAACTACTTGTGCCAAAGTAGGGAGCACACGAGCCGAGGGTCTCGTTGCTGAGAATTTACTTAGCCATGCTAAGGTATGATACATAAGCGCTGAGAACCATGAAGCGAGTGGCACCTCGTGGATTGGGCCTATTCGATCAGGTTGGGATCGAACCCGCGCCGATCACACGGTGACTGAGACAGAATTAAGTCAGGATAGTTGGAACTCCCAAAATATAAAGTGAAGTATTTTTTTTAAAGAAAGAAAAAGAAGAGAATTTCTTTTAAAATATTCATAAACTGCTATTATGCAATTATTTTAGAATTATTCTTATAAGCTTTATATTTTACATGCATTTAGAACATTTGCTCGTAATGTATATGTTATTAAAGTTTTGCCCCCTGTTGTTGAGACTCACTGAGTACAATGGATGGTACTGACGTTCTCTTTTGGAAACCTACGTTGGTCTGCGGTACAACGTAGGAACCGGATTTGCAGGCGAGCAGGCTACGAGTTAGGACTTCCTCTATTCCAGTGCTATTGGTGAGCTCCGCTTTTGTTCGTGGAGTATTCCTTATAGTCATTTTTATTTAGCTATTTCTTTGTTTACTTAGAGAACTGACAAGAAAATCTCAAGTCCTGAGCAGTGCGTCAGTTTATCAGTAGATGCTTCATAGACATAGTTATTGGGTCAAGATTCAGATGTTTTTTTATAATAACTTAGCAGTAATTCAGTAGTTACTACGAATAAAGTTTTGGAGTTGATTTATTTAAATATTTAAAGTAATCAAAAGTATTTGGTTAGAGTATTGCCTTGTTGCATATAAAGTTTGGAGTTATAATAGATTTGATAAGCAGAGATGGTTCGCTCGGTCATGTTTAGTGATCGAGTGCCAGTCCCGACTTGCTCAAAAAATGGGTCGTGACATTGCCCTTGGAATAAAGAGTCTAGAAGTAGTTTGTTATATTTTCAATGAGCAAATTAAGATTAATATGGTTGATTTCATTCTTAATTAATTAATGCTAAAATGTGAATTCCTTGATACGTGTGAAAAAAGCCAAAAATATTAAAGTTGACCGGAAGGAGTACTTGCTAGCAAAAGTTAACCTACACTGCTAATGTAACATATCTTGCACTGAGAGTACATATAACTTGGAAAAAAAGAGTTTCATATAACCAACCAATAACAGGATTACGTCCATGATTAATGGGATTTTTTTTAGACATGTACATGTTGTAATCACCTAAGTAGAGTTATATATATCATCATTGCCATAGCCCATAGGCACCTTAGGAAAATTTAGAGAAATTTATTTCCCTAAAGTACATAGTAATTCCATTAATTAATTATGCTATACTATCATCTCCAACAACTTTGGAATTAAAATCTTGCTGTATTGTTGCTGATGTAGTTTGATTTTTCGAATACCATGTAGCCCAAAACAGATAGTTGAAGAAGTTGAGAAAGCTCAGCACTGCCAGCAACCAATAGAAAAGATCCAGTCTGTCTTTGTTAAGATTATTGTCACTAAGCCAGCCACCATGTGATGAATTTGAAGTGATCTTATTTACTAAAGAAACAAGAACTGAGCTTAAATAAAAGCCAAATGAATATGAGCAATAAGTAATGGCTGTTAAAAAGGATTGCATCCCTTTTAAAGATTGTTTGTAAAAGAACTCAATAAGTCCAACTGCAGTGAACATTTCAGATAATCCAAAAATCAAAAATTGTGGGGTTATCCAAAATATTGATATGGTTTTATTTTCGTTCACTGCAGAAATTCTCCTTTTGTTTTCCATTAAGGCTGCTGATACCATGGAGAAAGTCGCGATAAATAGGCCAAGACCTATACGTTGCAGAGGGGTGATACCTGTTGATGATATAATATAAATAAAATAATTAAAATTGTACTCTTTTTGACTGGTTAAAATTTTAAATGAAATGCTCACGTATTTCAATAATACCTGAATCATGACCGGTGAATTTTCTCGCGAATGGGACGAAAAATGTATCATAGAGAGGGACTATGAAGATTAACAATATGTAAGGAATTGATTGAAGAGAAGCTGGAGGGATATGGAAATTTTTAGTTAGTTTAGTGTTCATGGCACTTCCTTGTTGGACTGAAAAAGTTTGAAGTTGCGCTAAAATGGTATTGAAAATTATAGTGCAAGCAAATATGGGAATGACTGAAATTAGGATCTTCACTTGCTCTACTTGTGTTATTGTGCAAAGTCTCCATCGACTTATCTCTTTTGTGTTATTTCCATCTTGCACTTTTATACAAGCCTTGTCCAAGAATCTGAAAATAGAAGGACAAAAAAAAAAGTTCTCTACATAATTAGTTTGGAAGAATATACGAAAGTAGTACTAAACTATGATTACAATTATGCCTTAAAATTAAAGTAACATCAAACAAAGAATGTGGTAAGTGGCGAATTGCTATATCTGATAGTAGCAAGGACGTAACTTTATTAATTTGTTAATCAAGCCCACCAAATAAGTGTCATGTTCGACCATGACTTCGACCTAGGCCACCCAAGTCCCCCACAGGATGTTGGCGTTACCCAATTAATAACATATGTACTTCTCTAAACAATTCGTTGAACTATCACGTCATCTAATAAAATAATTAACTACTGTCTACAAGTTATTTGGTACATAAGAATCCTTTTAATGTACGTACCTGAATCGACTGGTGTGAAGGAGAATACCCATATTATCATGAGACAATGTGGGATTGACATTCTTGATGGTGTGGGTCCCATGAAGCATACGTGCATCTGATGGAGAAATATGCTTTCTGTTTAAGAATGCAGCCACCAAAACCTGCCAGTTACCATAAATATATTATAAGAATAGTTAAGATCACTTCTTCAATTTAAAAAAAAATGTATTTTTGTTGTTATATTGGGATTTTTTTCCCTTTCTTTGTCGGGTTGGGGTTAGGCAGGCACGAACGATTTAAAGTTTGTGAATTCATATAACCGATCTTAAGTTTATATACTATAATAACTAGATAAGTTTATAACTATTTAATATATTTATTAATACATATACATGATCTGAGTTCACATAAACACATACTAGTTTAAAGGATATATCCGCCTGTGGTTGGGGGTGGCGAGGACTAGTAGAAGATGCCAAATTCTCCGACATATGAATAAATGGAGGCCTTAATAATGATGAATTATAGCTCTTTCCTAGAACATGATTCAGAAGATGACACTTGCATATCTATGTTATTTATATAATTGAGAAATATATATAGAGAGGGATTACTTTAATGTTGTCGGCGAAAGAGAACAAGATTGCATTAGTATATTATAGGATTCACAAAAAGAAAGGGAAAAAAGGTTAGAACTAGCATTAAAAAATAGAAAATGGCAGCCAACCCATTTCTAGATCGTCATTATTAGACATCCTAGTAATAATGCATGTAATATTAAAAGGAGAACAAAAGTCAAACATGAAATAAAAATATATACAAAATTAAGAACATGTTACTTGTTCCTAAATTATATGTAACAGTTTAACTTTTATGGGGGATGATAATATAAAAACTATTTATACTATAAGATCACTTTTAAATTAATTATGAGTAAATCTCTATACCAAGCATTAAAATTAAATGGTAACAAATCTGTTACGTATAATATATTAAATCATACTAAAGCACAGCTCGGTGTATTAAGCTCCAGCGCTATACGCGGGGTACGAAAAAAAATCGGACCACAAATGTTTATTGTATGCAGTCTTATCCTACATTCCTGCAAGAAGCTATTTTCACGGCTCGAACCTGTGACCTTCTGGTCACATGACAGTAACTTTACCAGTTACGCCCATGCTCCCCTTCGTATTAAACCATACTGATCGTGTAAAAAAAATCTTAAAGGAGAAGTGATTTAATTTTACCTGTGCAATTGGAGTGAAAATGCTTCCTTGAGGAGGTTTATTTCTGTAAAAAAGAGTGCCAGCAACTAAAGTAATTAAGCCCAAAGCCATAGCAGCGGCAGAGACACCAAACCCAACATCCATTCCAGAATGTGTTTGTACCCAAACAAGAAGTGTAAGAGCAATGAGTTCACCCATTGAGAATGCAAAATAAGCAGCATTGAAATATCTCGATAATTGCTTTGACTGCTTTTGATGATTAAATTGGTCAGCACCATGAGATATCATATTTGGTTTCACACAACCACTCCCTAATGCCACCAAATACAATGCCACGAAGAATATTAAGGCTTTGAGACCCTTTGCTTCCTCGCATAATTGGTCTCCATTATCAGTACTTAGCATGTTGTTGCATTTTGGTGGTTTTAGCTGTGGAAGATGAGCTTGTACTGACAGTAATATGAAACCCTACACACACAAGTGAGAAAAAAATTATACTACGTTTTATGCACTGACCTGTAAAGAATTTTTATAGTATTAAGTTAAAGAAGATAGAATAACACTGTAAAATCTTTTTTAATTTTACACTCCATCACATCCCTTGTTGAATAACACTGTATAATCACTCTCAAAATAATAAAAGAAAAAATATATATACATGTGAATAAATTTTCATAGTAACCTAGAAAAATTGAATAATAACGTGCTATAATCGGTCTAATTGTACTGATAGTGTAAACTCAGCGTATATAACTTAAAACTAAAAAATTACCCCCTTGCTTTGAAGAATATTTTTTTCCCCATTTTATAAATTATTCTGAAGTGGTTACAAGTATGTTCAACCTAACCAAATATTAAACGAGGAAAGAGTATTCTTATTTAGACTCGTTTCTCAGAACATGATGCTGAAACCATTGGGTGATAACCTATATTGCTCAATGTCGCTAGGTGTGTGCCTGCTCTTTTAAAAATAATGTATTTTTGGAAGATTCGACATGAGGACAGCAACATTTTAAAAAGTCCATACAACATACGTGGTATGAAAGGACCTAATTTCGCATCCAAGTAAAATTAAAGAATATTCATGTTTTACACAGACAAAACACATTCAATTAATACGTCTTTTTCAGTTGTTTTTCCACTGTTACAGTGTGCATGATAAAATAATACTAGTACTAATATTGAAAAAGACAAAAAGAGAGAAAGGAAAAGATAGTAGTAAGTACCGAAAGTTCGACAAAGGCGAAGATGAGGAGGGTCCAAAAGGAGCCAAGATAAGAGTCAGAGAGATAGCCTCCAAGTAGGGAGAGGATAAAGATGGTCCCTATAAAGTTGGTCACTATATTTGCTGATTCTGACAATGAAAAGTGCATCTCATTTATCACATATGTTATCAGGTTGTTCCCTACTGCTGCTATTCCCATTATCTCAAATCCTTGCAACCCTGTATATATAGTATTTCATTCCATACATATATACTATGTCAGAACCAATTCAGTTTACGTTGTAAAAGATTTTTACACTACCACATCACCTTAAAAAATATTTACAAGTAACAGCTTTAACTAAAAGTGAGATTGATAGCCTTGAAAATAAGGCATATTAGTTGCTACAACAATAAATATTCGCGTACGTAAGTTAAATACAATCGGAAGTTCAAACTAAATATTGTGAAATATATATAACACAAACTAATAGTAGCACCACAGTGGCGGAGGTAGGTACGGTGAAGGGAGTTCAATTGAATCTCTATTGTCGGAAAATGGTTTTTGGTATATAAGTTAAAAAATTATATATATAACTTGTTGAATCCAGTTTATATAGAGAAAACTTTTACTGTTGAATCCCTTTATTGAAATTTCTGCCTGCAGCCACTGCAACCATGTGTTAGTGTTATAAATGATATACATCCAAGAGGGAGAAATAAAACCTGCATAGACTAGTGACATTTTCTAAAAAGAAAAAAGATAAATACTTGAACACAAATTTAAAAGTACATGAAAGAAAAACAAGAGCAAACTTGAAGAAATTAAAGGATGAGGGAAAAGGGAGTTAATATACCAAGAACAAAAGCAGCAGCTTTCATTCCTCCATGTTTAATGGAGTTTGAAGGTCTTCCTCTCCAATCAACACTATTAGTCTCAGCTTCACAAATGTTGTTATCTCCTTTTTCTCTGCCTCTCTCCATCTCCATTTGTTTGTTCATAAAACTATCTCTCCCGCAGCCTAAGCTCTTCCTGGTTTTGTCAGAACTTAGAAGAGGGTTGTCTCTATTGCTAATAATGCTGAAAATGAGGCAAGTGGCTCTCCTTTTTATAACACTTAAATATCTATATAGTATTACCTTTGTTGGATATTGAGACTAACACTCACCACTTTGTCAACAGTACCACTTTCTGCTTCTATTATATGCACGGATATAAATAATAATATAATTTATACATTCAGCAACAATGTAACATAATATCATTTTTTTTCCAGCTTAATAGCTTCTTCGTCTAAGTTTTTTTTTTTTTTTTAAATTAAGGTGTTTGACAAAGCTTTTAGAAGGAAAAAACATGTTTTTGAGTAGAATCAGAAATAATTTTTGAAAAGCATAGCTTCTTACCAAAAGTATTTTTAAAAAAAACGTGTTTGAGAAAATAACACTTAAAAACACTTTTTAAAAGCTTTGTCAAACACTAATTGCTGGTCAAAAGTGATTTTCAAACTAATTAGTCAAATATAAACTGCTTTTCACCGAAAATATTTTTACAAAAAATACTTTTCACATTTAAGCTGATTTTAAAAGCTTGGCCAGACAAGCTCACACTCATATTTGTTAAAAAATTTATATGTAAATAACTTTGAAGTGACTTGATATTGTGAAAAAGTTTAACTTATCAAATATCTGTGCAAAGGTTAAACTCTTTTGTATCTCCTTGTTCCACCTAGTTTCAACTGATCTTTTCTATAGACTATATACATTCCTTTTTTTCTTCATTTTCTTTTGGGGGAGAGGGGTCGGAGGAAGGTTATTCCTAAATGGAGGAAAATTTTAATTTGTTTATCTGGTCAACAAGAACAAATATATGTAATTTTTTTGGTCAACAAAAGCATATATATATGTAATTTAATAATCCCCGTGGTTTTTTAAATTGTTTTCAAAGATAATCTAAGCCATTCTTATCCTTAAATTTCATCTCCGCAAAGACCAATCACATTTCAGCAGCAACCCAGCTCTCTATTCAAAGTTGTATATCAACAATACCTTTTAAATGGAGTAATATCTTAAAGGGTCTCTATTTTTTATTTTTTTGGATAATATTGCATTATTATAAGGGCGATATGCACAAATAGCCACTAACAACACCTGTCTTTATTTTAAAGCCAGTGTTTTAGATGTCTTTAGTCTTTAGTCACTAGTTTAATAAACTTATACCTGACTGGACGAAATTACCCTTCTGCTATAACTTATACCTACGCGATCAGCAGCAGCAACGCTAAACTATAGAAGATTTCTACGCGATCGTCAAAATTGCAAAAGATTCTCTTCCGATTTCAAACTATAGAATTCAACATTCTCATCCAAAAATCGACATAGATTTACAGTAAGTTATACTTTTGTGTGTTTCTATTAATTTTTATTTCGACATAGTTATACTTTTTCCGATTTCTATTGATTTTTATACAGTAAGTAGAAATTTGATTTTTTTTTTGAATTTCTGGATTGATAAAGTTAAGGACATCGCGTCCTGTGATAATTCTATAAAAATTGAGCACATAATATTACGGACATAGTGTCCTAATTTTGCAAATTGAATTGAAAAAGTTAAGGACACAATGTCCTTAACTTTGTTGTTGTTCTTCTGTATATTAAGGACATACTGTCATAGTTTTGCAAATTATTTTGAAAAAGTTAAGGACACTAGGTCCTCAAGTTAGAGTTTCAAGTTGAAAAGTTTAGGACACTTGGTCCTGAACTTTCAATATTTAAGGAGAGTTGGTCCTTAACTTACAGTTATAAGTTAAAAAGTTAAGGACATGTAGTCCTTAACTTTGGGTTTCAAGTTCAAAAGTTAAGGACAAGAGTCCTTAAGTTTGACTTGCAGGTTCAAAAGTTAAGGACAGACAGTCCTTAAGTTTGAATTACAGGTTCAAAAGTTAAGAACATGCAGTCCATAACTTTGAATTTCAAGTTCAAATGTTAAGGGCACTTGGTCCGTAACTTGGTCTTGAACTTACAGTGCCTGTTCTTAATTATACAAGGATTGCATTATAAAATATGTCCTGAGTTTCCTATTCTCTTGACTTGCAGAATGGAAACAATATGCATTATAGTTGCTTTTAATGGCAGATGGACTAAAGATTATACATATCTTGATCATCAAACAAAGCTTGTTCTAGTACCTGAGGCAATTCGATTTGAAGATTTTATTAAACAGATCTTTGAAGTTATTGAATTGGATATACACAAGTTTGAAGCAGTGATATGGTTTGATATCAACCTTGGAACAAGCAAGGGAATGCTTGTATCCAATGATTTAGATCTTCACATATGTATAGAGTTACTAAAAACTCATTCACTCTTCAAGGGCTGTCGTTTCATTGTTGATATTTCGGAAAGAGTTTTTGGATCAACAAGCGACGAACATATTGTCACACCTCCTTTTTACGCACCCGCGAGGGTACAAGGGAGTTTTATTCAATTAAAGGACAATCGAAACGGGATTGGTTTAATTATTTCAGAGTCGCCACTTGGGAGATTTAGGGTGTCCCAAGTCACCAATTTTAATCCCAAATCGAGGAAAAGAATGACTCTATATTACAGTCTGCGTACCAGAAATCCGGATAAGGAATTCTGTTAACCCGGGAGAAGGTGTTAGGCATTCCCGAGTTCCGTGGTTCTAGCACGGTCGCTCAACTGTTATATTTGGCTTATTTATCTGATTTTAAATACAATATGAACTTATGTGCAAATTTTATCTTTCAACCGCTTTTATCATTTACTGTTATTTTTATCAAGAATTGCAACGTTATAAAAATGTATCTCGAACCACGTTACAATCAATGTACCCGTGGTCGTCGACACACTTTGACTCCGTTGAGATTTGGATTTGGGTCACATCAATGTGCACCCGAGTTTAAGGAAATTAAATTATTAAAGGCGCGCCTAAAGCGACTAGCGTATTTATTTTGGGTAGGACCGTGGAATTTTACTAAACGGTCCATCCCGAAGTCTAAACAATTTTTAAAGCAAATATTTACTGAGGGCCCCGCAATTTGTATTTTATTTGGCAAGGCTCATCTCATTCTTATTTTTTAAAATGAATTTGCAACGTCATGGACACGCATCTCGAACCACGTCACAATCAATGTACCCGTGATTAGAAACACATTTCGACTCCGTTGAGAATTGGATTTGGGTCACATAAATGTGCACCCGAGTTTAAGAAGGTAAGATTTATTAAGGCGCGTCCTAAAGAGTCTAACGTATTGTTATTTTAGGAAGAGGCCGTGAAGGTTCATTAAACGGCCAAATCCAAAGTCTAGTCAATGGTTATGTATTTTATTGAGGGCCCCGGCGGTTTGTGATTTATTTGGCGAGGCTCGTCTCATTTTTATTTTAAAAGGATAAACCTATAGCGACTACATTTTTCTATTAAGTTCGTCTCTAAAATAAAAGAAAAATCTCCTAATTATTTACATGCTGAAAAACGCAACTTATTAGTTATTAAGTTACGGCTAATGTGAACGGAAAATTGCGATCGCGTTTGTACAAGGAAAAACTGCTTTCATTCCACATTTTATTATTTGCTAGAACATGAGATAAATACACAATAATATCAAAACAGATTAACTATTCTTCGATTAATGTAAACTAACATTATTAGATGAAGAAAGTATACATATGCAACCTCATTATTCATTAATTAATCGGCTACATTTTTATACAAAGAGAGGAAAATTAATATTCAAACACAGATCCGAACAAAAGAATTCAACAGGAACAGGAGCCTGATTAATATTTCATTTTTCGCTTCAAGCCAAGAGTGTACAAATGTGTACCTGGAAACAGCAGTACAAGAACAAAAGAAGTAGGAGTCAGCAACAGTAATAACGCGGCAACAGCAGGTTCAGCAACACCGCAAAACCAGTAACAACCAGTAGAATGACCCAGTAACAGATTGAAAACTCAGCAGTGCAAAAGTACAATCGCAGTCAAAGCAGAAGAGAGAAAAGATACGAGATGCAGTAGTTTCTGACTTTTGAATAACACTCGAAGAAAAGCAAACAGAATTGTTCGAGTGAAAGTTCAAATTGTCTTTCTCTTTTACTATCACAAACTCTCTCAAGTATAAAAGTATGTCAACTCTCAAGTGTAAAAAATCTCTCAATAATCTCCACCATTTTTCTCTCAATGTTCAAGTTCTAGTCCCTAAAAAACCCCCTAATTAATGTCAAGAATGACTCTATATATAGCAAGATAAGTCTTCCATTCCCAACCCCAAAATTATTCCCCCAATGGCATGCTTTGGCCCACTATTAAATGTCTTCTTTATTTTAAATTTTGTCCCCCATGCCTACATTAAACAACTAACACATTCCCAACCCATTACAATTTGTCCCCCATGCTTATATTAAAAAAGTACAAGATTCCTCCCCATTATAATTTGTCCCCCATGCCTATATTAAAAAAGTACAAGATTCCTCCCCATTATAATTTGTCCCCCATGCCTATATTAAAAAAGTACAAGATTCCTTCCCATTATGTTTTGTCTTGTCCCCCATTATATTAAACAAATACCTCAAAAACCCCACCCCATTATATTTGTCCCCCATGCTTAACATAAAGAATCAAAATAATGTTTAATTACCAAACTACCCTTCCGACCTTATTGCAATTTACAAATCTACCCCCGAATGCAATGCAATTTACCAAATTACCCCTCTGCTCTAAACAATCAATTAATCATAACTCAACCAAAATATAGTCAAGATGACCAATTTCTCAACAATCTTCAACAACAATTATATGAACACGATGAACAACACAACTCAAAATTAATGGAATGAATTAACCATATCGGGAACCAATCCTGGTTAATTTAGACCATGAATGTATGAGCAAGAACACAACAATACAAACAACAATATACATGATTCAAATTAAATCAAGCGAATCACAAACAAACATAAACTCACATTAAATCACTGAATTTACACATGAACTTCAAACAAAGATGAACATGAATTAAATCTATTTTTAGCAACAAACATGACGGATTCTAACGATTCAAACAACATTAATATTTTCTGAAAAATGCATAACACATGAAACAAATTGAAGAAATAATTAATTAAATTTCAATTTGAATCTAACAAACATTAAACCAACAAATATTCACTTAAACAACAATACAAACATGAAATAAACATGAAAAATAACTAATTAACTTCCATTTGAAATCTGAAAATTAATTCAACAAAAACACATGAACATGAACAAAACAAAAAATCAAATATCTAAACATAGACATGAACAAAACACACATTTGCCGATTTTAGATTCGAAAATATCAAAACAAAATGCGGACAAAATAAAACTCAAAAAAACTACTAACCGGAGATGAAAAACGACAGATTCGATTGTATGAACTGTTTCGACGAACCTTAGATGGGAATAAATCTGCCCGGACTCAACGACGAACTCAACGACGAACTCGACTTCCTTGTAAACTTGGCGAACTCAAAACTACGCTCGACGACCTCGACTAAAACTCAACTGAACGAAATGGTGGCAGCAACTCAACTGAACGAAATGGTGGACGATGAAGCAGAAGCGCGAGCTTGAAGCGGAGGACGAAGATGGTGAAAGTGAGGCAGCAACTTCGAGAGAGAAGCAGCTGTTCGTTGAGGCAGCAACAACACAGCCAAAATGACTGGTTGACGAGCTTGGCCATGGAAACGACTGGGCGTAACGGTGGTGACGACGGGGAGGCAATCGACGCAGCAACAATGGTCGACGAGGTCTGTTTGGAGGTGAAGAAGCAGCAGCTGGGGGGGGGGACTGGACGTCGGGCAGTGACGACGAAGGCTAAGCAGCAGCGTTCGTCGGATTTAATGGAGGATCGTTTGGGCAGTGACGACGGGACGACGAGGCTGGTGGCTGGGACAGAGGGACGATGAAGCAGAAAGCAGCGCAGTAGCAATGGCGTATGTTTGGACGTGAAACAGAAGAGGCTATTCCGACGAAAGCAAAGCACGGAACGGGCAGCCATGGTCGCCGGAGGTGAAGGACGTCGCGAAGAAGATGGGGCAGTAGCGACGGGGCTGGACGATGGTGGTGGTTGTGAGCCGGAGGAGACGGAAGTGCTGCCATGGATGCTTGGTGTGTTTGGTATCTTGGAGAAGAAGAAGAGAGGGTGGGGGCGGATAGTTTAGTTTAGGTTTTTAGGGTTTTTTGTTTGTGTTTTGTTTTGTTTTGTGTTAGGACAAAAATGAAAAGTGGGTCTTAGGTTAATGGGTTAATGGGGCGGACCGGGTCGACCCGGTCTGAAGTGGACTGGGTCATGGGAAAGATTGGGCAATTATTGGGCCTGGGGTTGAAAATTGAAGAAGTGGCCCAATCCGATTTTTATTTGTATTTTTGTTATCTTTTCTTCTTTTATTTTCTAAAACTAAATTATAAAAATACTTAAATTATTATTAAGAACTAAATTAAGTTATAAAAGCGCAAATTAACTCCCAATAACAATTAACGCACAATTAAGTAATAATTAAGCATAAAATTGTTCATTTGGACATTAAATGCTAAAAATGCAAAAGATGCCTATTTTTTGTAATTTTTAATTTTTGTAAAACTAATTTAATTACTAACAATTGTAGAATTAAATCCTACATGCAAAATGTGACACATTTTTGTATTTTTTATTAATTTAACAAATAAGCAAACACAGACAAATACAAATAATTATCCAAAAATATCACAAAAATACACAAAATTGCACACCAAGGAAAATTATTTTATTTTGAATTTTCTGGGAGTAATTCTCATGTAGGGCAAAAATCACGTGCTTACAGCTGCCCCTCTTTGCCCGAAGACACGAAGGGTTTTCGCGCAAAGATAAAGCGAGCGATTTTTGCCCATCCGAGTACTCCGTGTGAAGCATTTTTTGAAAAAGATTTAACCGAACCTTTGCTTCAAAGGTTTCCTACATATCCCTGGCTAAAGGGGAATCAGGTTAATGTAGTTCGGGAAGTTTTGGTAGCTGGGACTACCGTGGGACTGCAATGTTACTGCTGTTGCATGCTGTTATCACTGCTTACCGATCTCCTTATTACACCGTGCTTAAAAATAAAACAAGAAGCTAGGCTAGATTGAAATTTGTTCCTGTTGCCTTGCTTTCTTATCGGCTTGTATTTCATCCGGTGCTTTTCTTCCTTGAATTTTGGAATGATACTGGCCATTTGCTTTTCTGAATACCAGTTTTCATCATTTTGCTCGGTCCGCTGGGGACATGGCTTTCTTCATTAAGCTTTTTGGCGGTTCCTCTGGTGGGTACGACTTTCTTCATCAGACTTGTTATGTTGGGCATGATTTAATGTTCACCAGCTGCTTCTTTCAAGACGCCTCTTTTCTTCCTTTTGACTCAGGCGTCTGAATTTGTGCTGGGATCTTTTGTTGCAACCTTTTGTTTCCCGGTGCTGGGGATTTTATTGTTTCCTGCTGGGGATTCTTGTTGTAACCCTCTGTTTTTATTGTCTTCTGACTTGATCTTGAAATGTATGCCTCTGTTGTATGGGCGGGCTCCCAACTTCAACACTTGAAAATTAAAGACTGAAATGTATGCCTCTGTTATCTGGGCGGGCTCCCAACTTCAACGCTTGAAACATAAAGACTGAATGTATGCCTCTGTTATTATGGGCGGGCTCCCAACTTCAATGCTTGAAAGTAAAGACTGAAATGTATGCCTCTGTTATCTGGGCGGGCTCCCAACTTCAACACTTGAAAGTAAAGACTGAAATGTATGCCTCTGTTATTATGGGCGGGCTCCCAACTTCAACACTTGAAAGTAAAGACTGAAATGTATGCCTCTGTTATTATGGGCGGGCTCCCAACTTCAACACTTGAAAATAAAGACTGAATTTATGCCTATGTTATCTGGGCGGGCTCCCAACTTCAACGCTTGAAAGTAAAGACTGAATGTATTCCTCTGTTATTATGGGCGGGCTCCCAACTTCAATGCTCGAAAATAAAGACTGAATGTATTCCTCTGTTATTATGGGCGGGCTCCCAACTTCAACTTTGGAAATATAAAGACTGAATGTATGCCTCTGTTATTATGGGCGGGCTCCCAATTTCAACACTTGAAATGAAAGACTGAATTTATGCCTCTGTTATCTGGGCGGGCTCCCAACTTCAACGCTTGAAAGTAAAGACTGAATGTATTCCTCTGTTATTATGGGCGGGCTCCCAACTTCAACTCTTGAAAAGTAAAGACTGAATGTATGCCTCTGTTATTATGGGCGGGCTCCCAACTTCAACACTTGAAAATAAAGACTGAATGTATGCCTCTGTTATCTGGGCGGGCTCCCAACTTCAACTCTGGAAATATAAAGACTGAAATATATGCCTCTGTTATTATGGGCGGGCTCCCAACTTCAACACTTGAAAATAAAGATTGAAACATATTCCTCTGTTATTATGGGCGGGCTCCCAATTTCAACACCTGAAATGAAAAGACTGAATGTATTCCTCTGTTATTATGGGCGGGCTCCCAACTTCAACTCTGGAAATATAAAGACTGAAATGTATGCCTCTGTTATTATGGGCGGGCTCCCAATTTCAACAACAACTTAGGATTGGGTAAAACTAAACTTAGGAGGAAATGCATCTCCTATGGGTAAAACTATACTTAGGAGGAAATGCGTCTCCTATGTAAACTTAGGAGGAAATGCGTCTCCTATAGGTAAAACTAAACTTAGGAGGAAATGCCTCTCCTATGGTTAAAATATAAACTTAGGAGGAAATACGTCTCCTATATGTAAAATTAGACTTAGGAGGAAATGCGTCTCCTATGGGTAAAACTTAGGAAGTGCGTCTCCTATTGGCAAAACTAGACCTAGGAAGTGTATCTCCTATTGGCAAAGACATGGAATGTATTCCCTTGTTATATAGGTGGGCGCCTGATGGTAAAGACATGAGATGTATTCCCTTGTTATACAGGTGGGTGCCTGAAATGAACAGACAAAAAGTATTCCTCTCGTTATTCAGGTGGGCGCCTGTTTTTTTGAGAAAATTTTCGCGATGAGAAATTTTTCTGCCCCGGTTTGATGATCTTCTTTATGGCATGTTCTTCCGCCATCTGTAACATTTCTTCCCTGCTTCAAATCAAAGAAAGATTTTGTTAGTTTTAAAAGAAAAAAACATGGTTGCTTTCCCTTTTTTTTTCTTTTTTTTTCTTTTTTTTCGGCGTTCCATTACACTATCAGAACTTGCTGGGGATGATACTATTTATTGGGGATGATATTACTGTTGGGGATCATGTCCCTGCTGGTGAACACATTTCCGTTGGGGGTGGTTTTTCCTCTTCTTTCCTTGCTCCACATTGTCTGACCTTTTTGGAATTTGGTCGATGATCGGCCAAGGATGCTCTTGCATCTCGACCCCTTTTTCACTATACCCCCTTGACATTTAGGCCAACTCATCATTCGGTCTTGCAACAAATGTCTTTTCCGTTTCATTGTATTATCTTTGGCATGTCCTGTTCGCCTTTTGCTTCGCAGCATTTTGGCAATTAGTAGTAAGCTCTGAAAAACAAAATCCTTCTAAAAAACAAACTACTGGAGAAAAACACTATAAACCCAAAATAAAAAGTGATGACTTTAAAAAGATGAAAGAAAAAGTCTTTCTGAACAAATGTTGGAGAAAGAAAAAATAAAGAACTTATCCGAATGGTACAATCAATCCCAATGATCATGTCATGCATTTCTGGATTAACCAACTCAGTCTATTCATATCGATCAATTTTTCTGACGGCCTTACTTTGCTGGGGATGTGCAGAAGCCCAACTTTCGCCGGATGCGGATCTTATCTTGCTAGCCCCCTTTATATCCTTGTCGCCTCATAGTGCCCTTCGAGGGGTTTTTCACTGATGAGGCTCTCTCATTTCTCTCAATTCTCGTCGCCTTATGGTGCCTGTGAAGGTTTTCACCGATAAGACTCTTCTCATTTTATTTTCTAAGCTGGAGATTGGAGTGTTACCGACATGACTCTTTGCTGGGGATGTGCAGAAGCCCAACTTTCGCCGGATGCGGCCCATTTTTTGCCAATCTTATCTTGCTAGCCCCCTTTATATCCTTGTCGCCTCATAGTGCCTTTCGAGTGGTTTTCACTGATGAGACTCTCTCATTTCTCTCAATTCTCGTCGCCTTATGGTGCCGATATGACTCTTTGCTGGGGATTCTTTAGATTATCAATTCGTTGCCGACTTTCTCTGCTTTTATTTGCTTAACTTGGCTTTCCTCGGATTCTGATCGGGAGGTCTTTTTGGACATCAACATGGGTTTTTTTTTGTTTATGGCTAAAAGAAAAAGAGGGCATCAAAAAGGGTTCAAAATAATTCTGATGGGTAAAAACCATTACAACTCTTGGAATCGAACTTCTTTCCCAACATTACAAACATAACTTCTGCCCCAGTTTCTCGCTTGGGGATTCTTATTTTTTGGTTACACTATGACCGAGCCGTGAGGCGCCTACGTATCCTTCTTTGAGGAATCAGGTCAAACGTAGTTCACAACTCCCTTTTTTTGTGACTTTTCTTTTGTTTTTATTATCATTATATTTTCTTCTCTTTTTTCTTATTTTCATTACTGATTCCAAAAGAGGGGTATGAAAGAATAAATAAGGCTCAAAAGGGGAAGCAAAGGTTAAAATGTTTGGATAGAAGAAAAAATTGCCTCCGTCATTTCATTCTCCGATAAATGCCAAGTATAAACAAACAAACAACAATTAATAGCCATGTCGATGCATCTTCCCTCGACATCTGTCTGACATGAAGTGCAACTGGATAACATCTTGGTCACAATAGACGGCCACTGCCAATTCGGGACAAATTTGCCATTTTGTTTTGGCCTGATGTGGGAGGATCCGTTTCAACACTTGCTGTCCCTCTTTAAATTTCCTGATATCGTCTGCATCCCCTAAATTGATGTCTTATGCGTCATTTAAGTTGGGCTTGGATTTCTCTTCCAACTAGCTTAACTCTCTGTTTGTCTCTTTGAAGGCTTTATTATCATCGTATCCCAATTCGTCATCGTAATTGACCTTTTGTATAATCAGTTCGAAATCAGATTGATTTTTAGACTAAGTTGAAGATCCATTATGCATGCCATGTCATTGGAATCAGTATAAAGAGCATTGTTTAGAAAGAGAAAAGGAAGAAAACATACTTAAAAACAAAATAAGAAGAGAAAAGCTTTCGCTTTATAAAAATAAAGGATAACAGAGTTTCACACTAAAACAAAACTGGATTACAACTCTGCAATAATCCAAAACAAGAAAGAAAAATCAGAGCCCACTACCAAGACTCCCTTCGGATAGGAAGAGGAGTAGCCGTCCAATTGTTGATTTTTTTTTTTTGGAACTATTTTCACCGGCACGGATCGTCATTAATGTTTGGCGGCTCTGGAACCTGAACCTCGATCCTATTTGTGTTGATGAGCTCTTGCACGGCATTCTTCAACTTCCAACATCTCTCAGTATCGTGTCCGGGAGCCCCCGAACAATATTCACAACTTGCTAAAGGGTCAAGATTTTCAGGAAGGGGATTTGGTAATTTGGGCTCAATAGGATTCAATAGGCCTAACTGCCTCAATTTGTGGAACACGGTAGTATAGGGTTCTCCCAGCGGAGTATATTTCTGCTTCCTCTCATTCTTAAAAGCTTGATTCTCCCGGAAACCTGACCCTGGAGGATTTCTATAGGCCCTCGGAAGTGGATATATGTTTGGTGGAGGTGGGTATGTATTTTGGGGAGCCGGTGCACGCCATTGTGCGTGTGTTGCATGATGAACGGAAAAATGGGGATCTGGCAGTGAGTAATAATGTCGTGGAGGGCTATATGGAGTGCGGGGGTAATTTTGGTGGTAGGGTCATGGGTGGCCATAGTAGGGTGACGGGCCTCTAGATCCGAGCTAGGCTCCAGACTCAACGGTCGTGACATCTTCTTTCTTCTCCTTCCCCAGTACACCCTCAGTGCCGCTCTGGATGGCCTGAGTGGTTGCTTTGATTGCCGAATAGCTTAGGATTTTGTTGGACCTGAGTCCCTCTTCGATCATACCGCCCATTTTAACTACTTCATTGAAAGATTTACCAACTGTCGTCACTAGATGACCAAAGTAAGTTGGCTCCAAGGTTTGTAAGAAGTAGTCCACCATCTCTCCCTCTCTCATAGGAGGATCGACTCTGGCTGCTTGCTCTCTCCAGCGGAACCCGAACTCGCGAAAACTTTCCCCGGGCTTCTTCCCGGTCCTCAACAACGTGAGACGGTCAGGGACTATCTCGAGATTGTATTGGAAATGACCTGCAAAAGCCTGCGCCAGATCATCCCAAGTGTACCATCTGCTGGAATCCTGTTTGGTATACCATTCGAGTGCCGATCCGCTCAGACTTTGGCCAAAATAGGCTATCAGCAGTTCATCTTTACCGCCTGCCCCTCTCATTTTACTACAGAATCCCCGCAAATGTGCCATTGGACATCCGGGAAAGGGCATAGATCTTTGTAGGCCATGCTGACCTGGTTGCCCAATCCATGCAGGTTCCTGAAGGACTGCTCCAGGCTTTTGAATTTCCTCAATACCTCATCTTGTTCTGGGGCTTTAACCGGCTTTTCAATTTCTGCCGGTGCCTCCAAATGTGGATTGTAGGCATGTGGTTCGGGGGCATGGAATGTAGGCTCAGGGGGATAGTATTGCGTATCGGGAGCCTGAAGCAATGGCTCGCTGTTTGATCTTTGCAGGGTGGCTGATGTGGGTCCCATAAAAGTGGGAACATTTGGTATTGGGAGAGGTTGATGGGGCGGTGGAGCTTGGGAATCATGAGGGCTTCTCTCCTGAAGACAACGGTGATTCGGGAGGCTAGTTGAGGGGCCAGAGTGAGGGTATTCCGGCATATGCCCTAGTGGCTCAGGGGTCTTTTGTGCTTTGGCTAGAGCTAGCTGCATTGCATTCATCTCTAATCCCATCCTTTCTATTTTTTCCATCGCTTCCTTTAACAACTGGCTCATCGACCTTTCTTCCTCGGTACTATTCTCTGAAGTAGTCATGCTTGTTGCTATCGGTCCTTTGGATCTAGTTTGGTAAGGGTGTGTTGCCAGAATTCTTTAACAACTAACTGTCTGGATGTCGGAAAACAACAAACTTGTTAGCGTTAGAGTTTAACAGATTTGATAACAACACATTGAGGATGCAATGCTCCTAGGCAGTTAACCATTTCTAACATGCTTTGCTTCGAACAACATGCGACATCCCGGCTTGCTTATTTGCCCCTTCAAAGTACTTTGGGAACCCCTGTATTTTATCCTATTTTGTATTTTCTTTTTCTTTATTAATGGCGGTCGAATCTTATGTGGATTGCCTACGTATCACGTCCCCGCGTGAATCAGACCTTGCGTAGTTCAGACCACTAAAAGATAAACAATACTAAATATTTTTCATATTAGAACAAACTGGGTTTCAAAGGTTTGAAGATGACCTACAAACTCGATAATCAAACAACCCACATATTCTAATCAAAAGTTTTACAAACTCAAAAACAAATGGCCAGCTTCCTTTCTCCGTTTGACAAATGCAACCCAACGGTTATTTTTGCAAATGTGGCCCCTTCCAAACTTCACATGAATTTTGAGGCCGGGGAGGATTATTTGGACATTTTACAAACTTGTTCATTCTTTTACGAAAATAACCTTTCGACAACTGAAAGATACTCTAAGGCTATTTCGGCAAGAACGGTTTAAGACGCGGCCGAAGCTGGCTCGGCTTATTATGACAAAATTTGAACGGTATTCACCTGACCGTCGACTCTTTTTTTTCAAATCACAAATAAACTTGGTGTTGCAAAACACGGCCATTCAGCGTCTCGGGGACGAAGGTTTAAAAGGCTGTGTGGGTCAACTAGACCAAAAATCCTAAACATGACCCCAAAAGGTGGCCATTTATGCAAAGTCAGCCTTCCGGCGTCCCTTTCGGGAACATTCGGCTATTTATGACAACAACATCACCCGACTTATTTATGACTCTTTTTATCGTTTTCCAAATTAGAAAAGTCAATATTGCAAACACGGCCTTTCAACGTCTCGAGGACGAAGATTTTTAAGGCTGTGTGGGTCAACTGGACCAAGTCTTAAAAATGACCCAAAGGTGGCTGTTTATGCAAAGTCAGCCTTCCGGCATCCCTTTCGGGAACATTCGGCTATGTTTTGACAAAACAGCGTCACCCAATTTCTTTATGACAGAACTAAAATTTGATATATATTTTTTGATTATTATTTATTATTTGTTTTTTGGCTTTTTTAGCAAAAGGTGGGGTTGGACCCGATGAGGGTTGCCTACGTATCTCACATCCGGTGAGAATCAAACCCGCGTAGTTCGGGCAATCAAGGATAAGTAGATGAACTAACTTTTTTTTTTTTTAATTATTATTATCTTTGTGAAAGAACTACTTTAAAAGAAGAAAGGAAGTATTGATTTTATTTTTAAAAGAAGGACTTCTAAGATATATTTTTTGAATTTTCATTTGTTTTTTTTCTCTTATTCTAAAAAGAAAATATTTTTGGAATTCTACTTTTAATAAAAGAAATGCTTCTAAAAAATATTTTTGAATTTTGAATTTTCTTTTCAATATTTAAAGAAGAGGGAAAATATTTTCGGATTTTTTTTTATTATATATATATATACTTTTTTTTAATAATAAAAAAACCTTTCTAAAGAAGCCAATAATGGAAAATATTTTTGGATTTTTGTTTTGAAAACTGGGAGTCTAAAAAAAACTTTTCTAGATTTCGCAAGACAAATACTTTTGCAACAAATAAAGATATATATACATTTTTGGAAATAAAGAAAAACTTTTGGATTTTATATATATATATATTTGCAACTAATAATAAAACCGCTTTCAAAACAAAATATTTTTTAACACACAAACTATTTTATTTATTTTTTCTATTTTTTTCGAACAACCGAGACAGAACAACAATTTTTTTTCCTTCTATTTTTCCTTTGCTTTTAATAAAACAAACTAATAGGACGTTTTTTTTATTATTATTTTCTCAAAATTTCGGTAGAGTTTCGACATTATTTGGGTATTGGATTTTTTCGAAAATAAACAATCAATTCCCTAACCGCTATTTTTTCAATTTCACAATATTCATAATATTTAAACACCGATTAGTGAGACAAAATAAATGCACGGAAAACAAATAGGATGCATCAGGATGGTCTTTTCATATCAGGTTGCTAGTCCTAGACGGACCCAACCCCTGTGTTGAGTCCCCTAAGTCAAATGCACATGATGCAAATAAGCGTTCCTACTAGGGATCCGGCATGAAGTTATGTTATACTAAGCTGTAAAACCTAGGTGTTTGTTCTAGACCTGGCTTACCCGAGCGGACAACTCGAGCCAAGGATGGGAGCTGTGTACCAGTAACCAAAAGGCCATCCGATTTTGCAACTCCTCCGACTCCTCGTTCTATTTTGGCATATGATACTAACAGAAAGAAGCCACGACCAGCGTGCACTCCTCAAGAGAGAGAAGAGAGGGGTTTCGGCACAGTTTTATATTTACAGTTCAAATAATATCAAAGCGGTAAAAGCAGCATTTAGCACATTAGGCTCAAAACATGTAATAATCAGATAATAAATAAAGCCAAATAATAACAATTATTCTAAGCTCGAATTCTTAACCCTGAACCAGTGGTTCTGGGTCATCTCCCCAGCAGAGTCGCCAGAGCTGTCACACCTCCTTTTTACGCACCCGCGAGGGCGCAAGGGAGTTTTTTCCAATTAAAGGACAATCGAAACGGGATTGGTTTAATTATTTCAGAGTCGCCACTTGGGAGATTTAGGGTGTCCCAAGTCACCAATTTTAATCCCGAATCGAGGAAAAGAATGACTCTATATTACAGTCTGCGTACCAGAAATCCGGATAAGGAATTCTGTTAACCCGGGAGAAGGTGTTAGGCATTCCCGAGTTCCGTGGTTCTAGCACGGTCGCTCAACTGTTATATTTGGCTTATTTATCTGATTTTAAATACAATATGAACTTATGTGCAAATTTTATCTTTCAACCGCTTTTATCATTTACTGTTATTTTTATCAAGAATTGCAACGTTATAAAAATGTATCTCGAACCACGTTACAATCAATGTACCCGTGGTCGTCGACACACTTTGACTCCGTTGAGATTTGGATTTGGGTCACATCAATGTGCACCCGAGTTTAAGGAAATTAAATTATTAAAGGCGCGCCTAAAGCGACTAGCGTATTTATTTTGGGTAGGACCGTGAAATTTTACTAAACGGTCCATCCCGAAGTCTAAACAATTTTTAAAGCAAATATTTACTGAGGGCCCCGCAATTTGTATTTTATTTGGCAAGGCTCATCTCATTCTTATTTTTTAAAATGAATTTGCAACGTCATGGACACGCATCTCGAACCACGTCACAATCAATGTACACGTGATTGGAAACACATTTCGACTCCGTTGAGAATTGGATTTGGGTCACATAAATGTGCACCCGAGTTTAAGAAGGTAAGATTTATTAAGGCGCGTCCTAAAGAGTCTAACGTATTGTTATTTTAGGAAGAGGCCGTGAAGGTTCATTAAACGGCCAAATCCAAAGTCTAGTCAATGGTTATGTATTTTATTGAGGGCCCCGGCGGTTTGTGATTTATTTGGCGAGGCTCGTCTCATTTTTATTTTAAAAGGATAAACCTATAGCGACTACATTTTTCTATTAAGTTCGTCTCTAAAATAAAAGAAAAATCTCCTAATTATTTACATGCTGAAAAACGCAACTTATTAGTTATTAAGTTACGGCTAATGTGAACGGAAAATTGCGATCGCGTTTGTACAAGGAAAAACTGCTTTCATTCCACATTTTATTATTTGCTAGAACATGAGATAAATACACAATAATATCAAAACAGATTAACTATTCTTCGATTAATGTAAACTAACATTATTAGATGAAGAAAGTATACATATGCAACCTCATTATTCATTAATTAATCGGCTACATTTTTATACAAAGAGAGGAAAATTAATATTCAAACACAGATCCGAACAAAAGAATTCAACAGGAACAGGAGCCTGATTAATATTTCATTTTTCGCTTCAAGCCAAGAGTGTACAAATGTGTACCTGGAAACAGCAGTACAAGAACAAAAGAAGTAGGAGTCAGCAACAGTAATAACGCGGCAACAGCAGGTTCAGCAACACCGCAAAACCAGTAACAACCAGTAGAATGACCCAGTAACAGATTGAAAACTCAGCAGTGCAAAAGTACAATCGCAGTCAAAGCAGAAGAGAGAAAAGATACGAGATGCAGTAGTTTCTGACTTTTGAATAACACTCGAAGAAAAACAAACAGAATTGTTCGAGTGAAAGTTCAAATTGTCTTTCTCTTTTACTATCACAAACTCTCTCAAGTATAAAAGTATGTCAACTCTCAAGTGTAAAAAATCTCTCAATAATCTCCACCCTTTTTCTCTCAATGTTCAAGTTCTAGTCCCTAAAAAACCCCCTAATTAATGTCAAGAATGACTCTATATATAGCAAGACAAGTCTTCCATTCCCAACCCCAAAATTATTCCCCCAATGGCATGCTTTGGCCCACTATTAAATGTCTTCTTTATTTTAAATTTTGTCCCCCATGCCTACATTAAATAAATACCACATTCCCAACCCATTACAATATTGTCCCCTATGCTTATATTAAAAAAGTACAAGATTCCTCCCCATTATAATTTGTCCCCCATGCCTATATTAAAAAAGTACAAGATTCCTCCCCATTATAATTTGTCCCCCATGCCTATATTAAAAAAGTACAAGATTCCTCCCCATTATGTTTTGTCTTGTCCCCCATTATATTAAACAAATACCTCAAAAACCCCACCCCATTATATTTGTCCCCCATGCTTAACATAAAGAATCAAAATAATGTTCAATTACCAAACTACCCTTCCGACCTTATTGCAATTTACAAATCTACCCCCGAATGCAATGCAATTTACCAAATTACCCCTCTGCTCTAAACAATCAATTAATCATAACTCAACCAAAATATAGTCAAGATGACCAATTTCTCAACAATCTTCAACAACAATTATATGAACACGATGAACAACACAACTCAAAATTAATGGAATGAATTAACCATATCGGGAACCAATCCTGGTTAATTTAGACCATGAATGTATGAGCAAGAACACAACAATACAAACAACAATATACATGATTCAAATTAAATCAAGCGAATCACAAACAAACATAAACTCACATTAAATCACTGAATTTACACATGAACTTCAAACAAAGATGAACATGAATTAAATCTATTTTTAGCAACAAACATGACGGATTCTAACGATTCAAACAACATTAATATTTTCTGAAAAATGCATAACACATGAAACAAATTGAAGAAATAATTAATTAAATTTCAATTTGAATCTAACAAACATTAAACCAACAAATATTCACTTAAACAACAATACAAACATGAAATAAACATGAAAAATAACTAATTAACTTCTATTTGAAATCTGAAAATTAATTCAACAAAAACACATGAACATGAACAAAACAATAAATCAAATATCTAAACATAGACATGAACAAAACACACATTTGCCGATTTTAGATTCGAAAATATCAAAACAAAATGCGGACAAAATAAAACTCAAAAAAACTACTAACCGGAGATGAAAAACGACAAATTCGATTGTATGAACTGTTTCGACGAACCTTAGATGGGAATAAATCTACCCGGACTCAACGACTAACTCAACGACGAACTCGACTTCCTTGTAAACTTGGCGAACTCAAAACTACGCTCGACGACCTCGACTAAAACTCAACTGAACGAAATGGTGGCAGCAACTCAACTGAACGAAATGGTGGACGATGAAGCAGCAGCGCGAGCTTGAAGCGGACGACGAAGATGGTGAAAGTGAGGCAGCAACTTAGAGAGAGAAGCAGCTGTTCGTTGAGGCAGCAACAACACAGCCAAAATGACTAGTTGACGAGCTTGGCCATGGAAACGACTGGGCGTAACGGTGGTGACGACGGGGAGGCAATCGACGCAACAACAATGGTCGACGAGGTCTGTTTGGAGGTAAAGAAGCAGCAGCTGGGGGGGACTGGACGTCGGGCAGTGACGACGAAGGCTAAGCAGCAGCGTTCGTCGGATTTAATGGAGGATCGTTTGGGCAGTGACGACGGGACGACGAGGCTGGTGGCTGGTACAGAGGGACGATGAAGCAGAAAGCAGCGCAGTAGCAATGGCGTATGTTTGGACGTGAAACAGAAGAGGCTATTCCGACGAAAGCAAAGCACGGAACGGGCAGCCATGGTCGCCGGAGGTGAAGGACGTCGCGAAGAAGATGGGGCAGTAGCGACGGGGCTGGACGATGGTGGTGGTTGTGAGCCGGAGGAGACGGAAGTGCTGCCATGGATGCTTGGTGTGTTTGGTATCTTGGAGAAGAAGAAGAGAGGGTAGGGGGCGGATAGTTTAGTTTAGGTTTTTAGGGTTTTTTGTTTGTGTTTTGTTTTGTTTTGTGTTAGGACAAAAATGAAAAGTGGGTCTTGGGTTAATGGGTTAATGGGGCGGACCGGGTCGACCCGGTCTGAAGTGGACTGGGTCATGGGAAAGATTGGGCAATTATTTGGGTCTATGGTTTGAAAATTGAAGAAGTGGCCCAATTTGTATTTTTGTTATTTTTTCTTCTTTTATTTTCTAAAACTAAATTATAAAAATACTTAAATTATTATTAAGAACTAAATTAAGTTATAAAAGCGCAAATTAACTCCCAATAACAATTAACGCACAATTAAGTAATAATTAAGCATAAAATTGTTCATTTGGACATTAAATGCTAAAAATGCAAAAGATGCCTATTTTTTGTAATTTTTAATTTTTGTAAAACTAATTTAATTACTAACAATTGTAGAATTAAATCCTACATGCAAAATGTGACATTTTTGTATTTTTTATTAATTTAACAAATAAGCAAACACAGACAAATACAAATAATTATCCAAAAATATCACAAAAATACACAAAATTGCACACCAAGGAAAATCATTTTATTTTGAATTTTCTGGGAGTAATTCTCATGTAGGGCAAAAATCACGTGCTTACACATATCAACACAGAAACTCAACATGGCAATCAAAACAAATGCCAACAAATAATGGATATGGTTGAAGCTCAAGCAATAACTGAAGAGGTGCTTCAAACACATATCAACAGAGAAACTCAACATGACAATCAAAACAAATGCCAACAGATAATGGAAATAGATATGGTTGAAGCTCAACCAATAACTAAAGAGGTGCTTCAAACATTTGATTCTATTCATGTAGAAGGACAAATCATTATAGAGATTGACAACGAACAAGCTTTGGGTATTCAAGTCTTAGAGAGTGTACTGGTAATCGAAGAAGTTGCTGAAAAAATCTCTACTCAACTAACTAGACGAAGATCAAATTTGAAACAAAAAGAATCCCCAACTATGATATTAAGAGAAAATGCTTCGTTGGATGAAATAAAAGTGGGATTAGTATTTGACAAAAAGAAGAGTATAATTAACTATTTTTCGAGCATAGCAATTAAAGGACATTTTGAATTCAAGGTTGTTAGATCAAGCTCAACAATATATTTGTTGAAATGCAATGATGATAGGTGTGGTTGGTGGGTGCGTGCTTTTAGAATTAAAGATTCAACACTGTTCAAGATAGTAAAGATTGAGAAAAAGCATGACTGCTCTGTTAACACTATGAAAGCTGATCAAAGGCATGTAACTTTAAAGTTGATTAGTGGTTACATTATTGACAATCTTCGAGGCCCAAGGTTTGAAGTTACACCAGCTTTTGTCATGGTAGAGATGCAAAAGTTGCATGGACTAGACATTGGATATCACAAGGCGTGGCGTACTATTCAACTTACTTCCGCTTTAATAAGAGGAACTCCCGAAGAGAATTATGAATTATTGTCTTCATACTTGTATATGATGACAAGTAAAAATTCGGGAACTTATACTAACATAAAAATAGACGACAATAACAGGTAGACAATCAAAAAAAAGTTTATTAGCACATTTTATAAAATTTAGGACATGCTGTCTTTAACCAGTTAACTTTTGAGTTGTAACCAGAAGTTAAGGACTGACTGTCCTTAGCTTTTGAATTTGTAATTCAAAGTTAAAGACTGTCTGTTCTTAAGTTTTGAACTTTGAACTCAAAGTTAAGGACTGCATGTCCTTAACTTTATAACTTGAAACTCTAAGTTAAGGACTGATTGTCCTTAACTTTTAACCTTATAATCTGAAGTTCAGGACTACATGTCATTAATTTCTTTTAACCTTGTTTTATATTGCATTTTCAGGTTTCTTTATATGTTTTATGCATATGGATCATCAATATCTGGTTGGAATCATTGTAGACCAGTGATTTCTGTTGATGCAACCTTTTTGAAGTCAAAATTTCGTGATGTTTTAATAATTTCAGATTCAAAGGATGCAAATAACCAAATTTTCCCACTAGCCTTTGGAATAGCAGAATCTGAAAATAACAATTCCTATGAGTGGTACTTTAATCAGCTTCGCAATGCAATTGGGAGCCATGAGAATTTAATTTTTTTATCAGACAGGCATCAAGCTATTGCATATGACATTGCAAAGGTATATCCTGAAAGCCATCATGGGATTTGCATCTATCATTTGGAGTAGAACCTAAAGCGAAGGAAGGTGAAAAGTGAGGTCATAAAACTTTTCAAAGTGCTGCAAGAGTATACAGGCGCAAAGAATTTGACCTATACATGTCAGATATAGCAAAAGTAGATAAGAAGACTTATGACTACTTGATGGAAGAACCATCGAAAAGGTGGGCACATTCTTGTAGTCCACGACGAAGATATGACATGCTCACAACAAACATAGTTTAGTCAATGAATTCTGTCCTATTAGAAGCAAGTGAGCTGCCTATATTAAGAATGATGGATCTCATTCAAGTGAAGCTAAAACGTTGGTTTTATGAAAGAAGAAATGAAGCAGAAGGAACTTTTTATGATGTTTCTTGTTGGATAGAGGAGGAATTGAAGAAAAAAAAATAGATTTAGCATTTACTTTGAATGTAAGTATTATGTTCTATGTTTAGCTTATGATTTTAATATAATTTAACATAATGTACTACCTTATAATTTTTCAACATTGAAGGTCTTCCCTGTTGATTCATGGCGTTCTAGAGTTGAAGAAGAGGGAATAACTTTCTTGGTGGACTTAAACAAAACAACATGTGATTGTTTTCAGTTTCAATTTGATGAATTACCATGCATACACGCAATTGCAGCTATCAAGAAGAGAAACATCAAGAAGTCTAACTTTTGTTCGCACTAGTACTTAAAGGAATCTTGGCTGAAAACATATGAAAGACAAATACATCCTGTAGGACATACTGATTCTTGGATTGTACTAGAGAGTGTTAAGTCACAAATTGTTAAACCTCCAGATTTCAAAGTGCCACCAGGTAGAAGGCAGAAGAAAAGGCATATTCCAACTACTGAGTCATCAAACATAACATTCAAATGTGGCCGTTGCAAAAGAATTGGTCATAATAGAACATCTTGTATATATTCTCCTGCAGTCCATCCATTTTCAAGAAAGCATAGAGAATAGTAGATATATCCACTTTTGTTTATCGACTTTTTTAAGTTTTTGCTATAAATTGGATTCATTTAGATTATTCTTATTTGAGCAGATGTCTGAATTTTCAAAATTTCTTTCTGCTTACCTTCTTTTTGTTTCTTTTGAGTTCAAAGATAAAAAGAGGACAAGAGTCCTTAAGTTTGACTTGCAGGTTCAAAAGTTAAGGACATGCAGTCCTTAACTTTGAGTTACAGGTTCAAAAGTTAAGGACAGACAGTCCTTAACTTATAGTTTAAAGTTCAAAACTCAAGGACTGTTTGTCCTTAACTTTGAGTTTCAAGTTCAAAGGTTAAGGATGGACAATCCTTAATTTTAAGTTTCAAGTTCAAAAGTTAAGGATATGAGTCCTTAAGTTTGACTTGCAGGTTAAAAAGTTATGGACAGACAGTCCTTAAGTTTGAATTACACGTTCAAAAGTTAAGGACATGCAGTCCTTAACTTTGAGTTCAAAGTTCAAAGGTTAAGGACTGTATGTTTTTAACTTTACAAAAGTTAAGGACATGCAGTCCTTAAGTTTGAGTTACACGTTCAAAAGTTCAGGACAAGCAGTCTTTAACATTGTGTTGAAAGTTCAAAAGTCAAGGACAAGCAGTCCTTAACTTATAGTTCAAAGTTCAAAACTTAAGGACTGTCTGTCCTTAACTTTAAGTTTCAAGTTCAAAAGTTAAGGACATGCAGTCCTTAACTTATAGTTCAAAGTTCAAAACTTAAGGACTATCTGTCCTTAACTTTGAGTTTCAAGTTCAAAAGTTAAGGACAAGAGTTCTTAAGTTTAACTTGCAAGTTAAAAAGTTATGGACAGACAGTCCTTAAGTTTTAATTACACGTTCAAAATTCAAAAGTTAAGGACACTTGGTCCTTAACTTTGAATTTGAAGTTCAATTACACTTAGTCATTAACTAATACTAACAAACTCAATGGACAAATGAACACTTGAGAGAAACAAAGAAATTAATAACATGATGCCTTGATATTACTTCTGAAATTGTAATTTTGCGTAGCTGTGACAAAAACTTATGCTACGCAAACAAAATATAAGTGCCTTTTGAGGAATTTACAGAATATTTCAGAAGTTTTCTGAACTTGCAGAATTCATATGGATTCTTTACAGTAATTTTATACAAAAGATTAACCACAACTAACTTTCTTTACAACTAAACTACAACTCC
The DNA here is from genome assembly GCF_000393655.2 of Nicotiana sylvestris. Taxonomy (NCBI): domain Eukaryota; kingdom Viridiplantae; phylum Streptophyta; class Magnoliopsida; order Solanales; family Solanaceae; genus Nicotiana; species Nicotiana sylvestris. Next base: position 124,218,880 of record NC_091057.1, on the reverse strand, counting down.
TTTGGATAGTAAGTTTCATTTTCACTCTCATAATCATCGCCAATATTTTCTGGTGGTGTATCATAACCAGAATTTCTTTTCCACTCATCATGTGCCCAAATATTTGCGGCGAGTTCTTTTCTAAAGTATTTAATGTCTTTAGGTTGGAATTTCTCCACATCCTTTCCAATCATCAACAACTCCACATATTTGATCAGGAATGCACCACAATCAGTCCTAAGAAAAATGTAAGATATGCAGTGAATTAAACAATAAATCTAAAGTACATATAAATAATATAACAAATAACAACATGTACAATCCAGTCTGGTGTGGTGATCTTTGCCACTGAATATCAAATTTGTTGAAGGCATTTCCAAAAGACTTGTGATGTTTGTCAAACTGTGAGAACTTTAGCAAATGGGGGATCATGCATGCATACATTTCCATGTGATTCATTCCTGCCTCATATGGCTCACTATATATGGAATCGTATACATCAATTTTTTTCTGATTCAAGTCCAATACCGCCAAAAGAAAGTGTGTCACAACATTATCATCTTCTGAAGGGAGCCAACATGGAAAAAAGATTTTGTCAACCTCTATCCAAGCAATTCCACATCTAAGACTGTCCCCCCACACATATGGTGTCACAAACAACTGATTATCACCAGCACACCAAAAGTCATCAGTAGAATCTTCACTAAAATCTTTATACACAAGCACCATATAGTTATCAAAAAGAATATCAGTAGTTGTGCAACGAAAAGGATGGTCGTGAGGGTGGTAGCATTCCTTCTTTTTCAGATAATATAGGAAAATGTCAATATGTTTCATAAAAAGGCAAAAAATAAAACAAATCCATCAGTTATAAAATAATTAAAAAATAATAAATTAAGAATAAAGAAAATAAATGCGTTGCGAATTATCTAACCTTATCATCAAGTACAAAGCTGCTATCTGAAAGCTCAAGGAAGAACATTTTGCTACTGATTTTTTGATGATACAATTTGTATGGATTCTTTTTCACACTATTATCATCATCATATATATCAGTTTGTCCCCTAAAAATTTTGAAAATATCAAAGTTAGAAGTTAGTCTTGAACTTAGCCTTTCAATTTGAAATATTAAGGACAGACAGTCCTTAAATTTGAATTACAAGTTTAAAAGCTAAGGACATTTGGTCCTGAAGTTTGAGTTTAAGTTCAAAAGTTAAGGACACATGGTCCTGAAATTAAACTTACAAGTTTAAAAGTTTAGGATACTTTGTCCTTAACTTTAAGTTCAAAGTTCAAAACTTAAGGACTGTCTGTCCTTAACTTTGAGTATCAAGTTCAAAAGTTAAGGACTCATGTCCTTAATTTTGAGTTCAAAGTTCAAAACTTAAGGACTGTTTGTCCTTAACTTTGAATTACAGGTTCGAAAGTTAAGGACACATGGTCCTGAACTTTGACTTACAAGTTCAAAAGTTAAGGACACTTTCTCCTTAACTTTGATTTTCAAATTCAAAAGTTAAGGACACTTGGTCCTAAACTTAGACTTACAATGACAGAAGTTAAGGACACTTAACTTTAGCAATTTCAATATCAATACTGAAATACATTAAGGGACTTACTCTTTTTTGTGACCTCTCCTTTTCTCCTTGCCCAACCACACAATAAATTTCTTCAATAATTTTGCATCATTTGTGGCATAATGAAAAATACACCTACGAGTATATGTTGATTTTATCCAGCTTGAACTCTTGGGAGTATTTTGATTGTCTGCCATCGATGTTCCTGTTTTTCTTTCCTAATCAAAAGGAGATTTCAACTGCCAACTAAGCTTCTTGTTCCTTTTACCTCAACCAAGCTCTTCTTCAACATTTCCTTCAACCTCCATAGACAAACCCCCATCAATGCTCATTTGTGTACTTGGAGGAGTAGAAGTAAGAATAGAAAATGACGGACCATCATAACCAATACTATCTCTCTCTTTTTCCTCGTATATTGGTTAAGATCTTCATCATTGTTTTCCTCTGCAGGCAACACTATATATATATATATATATATATATATATATATATATATATATATATATATTAGTTTGCTGCAAGTTGTCAAATGAAGAGACAAAATTTCAATTATGAATATAATATTTAGGACATAATCAATACCTGTCTTGTTCACACTGCCTTCTTGTGTTTTTTCAACAGACAATTTAGCTAACATATTGCTTGCATCATTTTCTTTATCTTCCAACTGAACATTTACTTGTTACTAATCTTTGATTAAAACAAACATGTATAAAATTAAAAAAAAACATTGTCTAACCGTTTGCAATAGTCAAGATCATCCTAATTATCATTATCTTCACTAGCATTTTCTTGGGTTCCAATATTGTCGGTAAGAGAGGGAGGTGTAGAGAGATCACATGTTCCATCTATGCATTTGGAAACAATCTCACTTCTGCTTGTTCCTTCAGTATTTTCTACGTGTTGAGATAGTACTCCACTTTTCTCTTGATACTCCACTCTAGCTTCTTCACTTGTAGCTTCAAAAGATTCTGTAACATTTGCAATTAATACCCACTCTAATAATTCACTAAAACTAACATTCAATATATAATGAAAATTTTATCTAACCTTGATTGGCACAAGTTTGAACTCCAAATTTCTCTTTATATGACAGAGGTGTAGACAGATCATATGTTCCTTCTAAGCATTTGCATACAATCTCATTGACACTTGTTCCCAAAGGACTTTCTAATTTCTCCTGAGATTGCAATCCACATTTACAAATTTTTTCTGTTACTCTTATCTCTTTTGGATTTTTCTGGTCTTGACATTCTCCTACATCTTGAACTTCCACTCCACCAATAGATTCTACAAATATTTGTAATCACAAAAAAGTTTATATGTATTACACTATTGAATATAAATTTCAATGAAAAAAAATTCAAAATCTATATCTAACCTTTCCCAATATCAGTGACATTCTCAGTTTCATCATCTAGATGTACATCTCTAAAATCGCTTTCATACTGAACTTCTGCATGCACATCCACATTGTGAGCACGTGATTTTTGCTTTACGAAAACTACTCCAAAATAAATCAAAAAATAAAATAAATTTCTTTTACTGTGTAATTTTTGAATTTTGCGTGATGCTAAATAATTGTGTTATATCCGTAAATGTTTACTATGTCTTAATAAAATGAAAATAAAATAAAATACATATTGCATGCATATAGGATTTAATTATGCATTTAAAAGATAATTTAAATAAAATCACAAAAATATGCAATAGTTCTATTTTAAATATTCCACTGTGGGATTGATGTCTTGTCTATGTGTTAAATAATTGTTATAGAGTAATTAATATATTTTTGAAGTTAAAATTGTTTTACAATTAAAATTAGAAATTTAAATTAATAAAAATGAAAAAATATAATAATACATATACATAAAAAATCGGACCTGGATTTAAACCCAGGCCCAAGCCAAATTAACCCCTCAGCTCAATCCAAACAGCCTGTCCGGTCCAATTCAAAGCCAGAACCAAACGACGTCGTTTGGTCACCTCTCATCAAGGGCCGTTGGATTAAATCCAACCAACGGTCAAGATCCCCTGCCCTTACCCGCAACCCATAACCCGACCCATTGACCCGACTCAGTCCGACCCCAACGTTAAACCAAACGACGTCGTTTGGATTAGTGGATTGATCCTGGCCCTTCATCTTACTTGATCGGACGGACAATACCAATCCACCCCACCCCTATATAAATCCCAAGCCCTACCCCGGCCCCTAACTGAACACCCCCCTCCTCTCACTGTTCACCATCTTCCTCAGACCCTCCCACCTAACCCTAGCCGCCCTAAGACCCCAAAGCCTGAAACCCGGCGGCATCAACGCCGCCGGTCACCAAAATAACACCCTAAGATCCCCTGAACATCCTCTACACGAATATGACCTTAGATTCCTTCGAATCAGGCCCCAACCCTTCGAATCTTAAATCGAAGGTTGGCCTGAAAACCTGATCTAAACCTAACAGTCCCAAATCGACACCATAGCTTCCCCTAGTCACTCTGAGTATGGATCTATTGTTTGTTTGGCTCGAATCAGTTCCGAGCTTCTCGAATCTTCTTTTGAAGATTCGGACCAAACAAGAACAAGCTCAGATTTGTTTTAAGCTGACACCAAATGACCCCTAGGCTACCCTCACCCTTGTGTCATGTTTGGTTCTTCTCGAATCTGACCAGAAATGGTTAAATCCCAAATCGAATTTTTAAGAACCCTAAAAATACCAAACTTTCGGATTCTGTTCAGATTAAGTAAAGATTGAGGTTCAATCGACCTTAGTCGAAGTATTTTCAGTGGAAAATACTTCGACTAAGGTCTGTTTGATTTCAAACAAAAATCCAAATCCAAGTTGAGTTCGAGTCGGATTAAAATTGAGAGGTACTTTTCTATTTCTGTTTGCATATTCTGTATGTATTTTTGTTTGTTTTAATAACTTTTTTTTATATACTTTTTGCTTTGATTAATTCTGTCAGTTTGTCTCATGCCCGTCTATATGATCAAAATATGAAACTGTTTCAGTTGGTTGTGATTGTTCATAATGTAAGTAATCGACTCGATTAAGTTCGTCGATTAGTTATATTATGAATTCTCACTTATGATAATGCTAATAAAAACAGTCTGCTTCTATTGTTTTAGACCAATTATGGACAAATGTTGTAAATAGTCTACTGATTAATAACTGTCAATTAAATCATGTTTGTTTGCAAATCAGTAATTTCAAATGTATGATGTGTATACATTGTTTTCTGAACAGGGCATTGTCAGTATATTGACAATGCTCCTGTGTTTGTTTGATTTATTGTTCAAAGTTAAGACTCAGTTATTAAACTCAATGTAATATGTTGCTGTGATGATTGGTTCTGAATTCAGTATGATTCTACCAATATCTGATTAAATGTAATTGTATTAGGAGATTAATCATAGGATTGGTTGTTAGCTGCTAGACAAGTTTAAATTCAGATAACTTGTTAAATACTGGGACAGTAATTACAGTAGGCCAGGGGCATTTCTGGGAATGAAACAGTAAAAACAGGGTGTTAGTGCTAGTGTATTATAATGTAATGTTAGTGGCTATAGTTTAAGATAATAATGGGGAACAAGGGATAATGGGGCTGCTGAAAATCAGGTTAGGATCATATATAGTATTAAAAAGAAGTTTGTAATGGAACTTTCTGTTTTTAAAAAGAAGAAAGGGGTAGCATGAAAAAGTATAGAACCAGCCCTGTATAAATACAGGGAGCTGGACAGACAGAAGAGGGCAGATTTTAGGAGATTAAAAAGAGAGAAAAAGAGAGTGTGAAATTGGGGAAGAAAACAGATTTTTAGAATCAGTTTTCAGAGAGAGGGCAGTTTTCAGAAGAAGAGAGTTTGAGAGATAGAGCTTAAGGCAGATTTTAGGAGATTGAAAGAGGAAAATTAAGCAGAAACAGAAATCTGAAAAGGAAGATAGAAAGAAAGGAAAACAGAAACACTAAAACAGAATTCTACATCGGAAATTAGTATTGAAGCTGATTCTATGTTTTTGAAATTGAAAGTTTTTTTAGTCTGCTTTGTTCTAAACCTCAAAAATCAGAAATATTATTCTTGGTATTGAATCTGTCCGGATTTGTTCGATCTCATTCTTCAGTTAAAAATCTGAAATTTCTTAAAAGTACTTTTACTGTGCATCTGGGCTCTTCGAATCCTATTCTTGTTCAGATTTGCTGTGTTATCGGTATATTCTACTGATTTTGTTACTGCTGCTACTGCTGAAATTTACTCCTCCTACCTTCATTTTCAGGTACATGTCTTTTAAATTTTATGTTGGAAAGAGATTCAACATGACAAATAAATAGAGTTTGAATTGTAATACTGTCATCTACTCATTTGAGTTCTTTAGTTGAAAATTTCAGCTTTAGTTTCATGTTGGTTAACCAGTAGTGAGTTCGACTCGATGGCTACAAGTTAATTGTCTTATTTTGAAATTCATATAAAACTTTGTAATAATGTTATCCATGTCAAATTTCATTAGTTTAGTTATCTATGAGTTGTGTAAATAGGAAGCATGGCAGAAAGTTGGCTTTTATTTACACTTTATGGTATTGTTAGATAGGTATAGCATAATATGGCATTATCAAAGAAAATATGCTATTAGTTTATTTTGTTAGTTAATTAGTTGTTGTTTAAAGCTAGATGATGATTGGTTGCAATTTGCTATCTTTTGGCATAACATTGGTTGTGTTCATAATTTATAGTTGAAAGATGCGTTAGTATAATCCGTATGTTCAAAAATGTCAAATATAGTAAGTAATATTGTATGCAATATCATTTTATTAAGTCAACAAGACTTGTTCTCTTTCTTAATAATAAAGGGCTTAGGAACTTATACAATGTGAAAATTAATAGTTAGTAATAATTCACATAGATTGAGAATCAAATTGGTTTGATTATATCTATATCTATCCTAACTCAATCATAGGCATAATTAATTAAATTAATTTCGTCTATTAAGATTAAAACGAGTATATGAGAATAAGTTGAGATGTATATGCACAAATTGCAACACTTTAAATCAATGGTAATTAGAAATAGAATTTGCATTAAGTAAATAATGAAAATTCTTGGAAAATATTTCCTTCCTTTATGAATCATTCATTTTCAGTTCCATATGCAATTTATTCTTTGGCATATATATATATATATGTCATATTTGTTTTAAAGATAGTATTAATCATATTTTTATTCTGTCCTTTGAATCTGAATAATTGGAATGAATATAATTTATATTCAGAATTATAATCAACGGGCAGCATTTAATAAATTGTGGATTCTTTTTCAAGAATTAAAAGGTATCTTAAAAGGAGATTTCTCGTGATATAACAAACATTTTGGGGAAATTCCATAATATCATTACAAATATTTTGCGCAATTAGGGATACGTTCGCGTACCCTGATTATATTTTTAAAAGCAAAAATTCGGATTATGTGTACGCGCAATTTCGAGCGAATACTTAATAAAAGGATTTTTCCAAAGGCGTTAAATCAATTTCATAAAAATCCGCGATATGCGGTTCAATATTTAAGAAAAACAAATATTCTTGATTCAACACGATCTCGAAAAATGATTGCTTAATAAATATATTATCAAAAGTTATTTGTGTACACGTACGCGTGACACAATTCCACATCTTTTTAATTTATAACACGAATATACGTACGCGTAATTCGATTCAAAGAAGGGTTCTCAATCACAATAAGTATAAGCGGTAGTAAAATCAGATAACATCAATATATTTAATAAAATCAAGATAATTAAGCCAAATAATAAAAATAGTTAAGCGACCGTGCTAGAACCACGGAATTCGGAAATGCCTAACACCTTCTTCCGGATTAACAGAATTCCTTACTCAGGATTTCTGGTTCGCAGAATAATAAACAGAGTCATATTCTCCTCGATTCAGGGATTGAAATTGGTGACTTGGGACGCCTTAAAATTCCCAGGTGGCGACTCTGAAATAACTAAATAAATCCCGTTTCGACTGTCCTTTAATTGGAGAAAACTCCCCACGCGCCCCGCGGGCGCGGCAAAAAGGAGGTGCGACAGCTCTGGCGACTCTGCTGGGGACCTTTATTGTAAACTGTAACCCAGAACCATTGGTTCAGGGTTTAAAGAATTCGAGCTTAAAATATCTGTGTTAATTGGCTTTATTTACTATGAGATTTTCAACTGTTTATATGCTAATATGCTAAATGTTGCTGTTTACCGCTTTAATATTATTTGAATTGTGAATATGTACAACTGCTACGAAACCCCCTTCTTTCTGAGTCTTCTGAATTTATGGTGTACACGTGCGCGTGACCCACCTTTCTGTTAAAGTCATACCAAATAAGACGGAGTTGGGACAAGTAACTAGGCCGGGCAGACTTTCGTGCTCCCGGTACGTTGCCCCCGCTTCGGCTCAAACTGTCCGTTTGGGTAAGCCAGGTTTAGAACAATCAACCTAAGGTTTTACACTTAGAATAACTTCAGCCATGTACCGGATCCCTAGTAGGAACGAATATTTGCATCATATGCATTTGGCCTTGGAGACTCAACACAGGGGTTGGGTCTGTCTAGGACAGGTGAACCCAAAATAAAAAGACCATCATGATGCATCCTACTTGTTACTTGTGCATTCATTTGCCTCGAACATGCTTGTTGACCAGCTTAAATAAAATCATGGTCAGAAGAAAGGAATAAAATGGGTTGTTTTAAAAAATTTCAAAAAAAAAAGTTTTAAATCTGGAAATAAAGGTATTTAATAAATAAAATTTTTTTTTCCGAAAATTATTTTTTTTTAAATTTTCAAAAATGAATTTTGACTTTATCAAAATTAAATTTCAGATACAAAATGAGCACCACACAAAGCCCCTCATCCGCAAGTACGGAAGAATTTCTATGTCAGCTTCAAATGTGGTGGTATGATTTAGGCGAAGACGGTCAAAAATGGGTCGTCAAGCATTTGGGAAATCTCACGGACATTATGAAAGTTAAACCCCGTGATGATCTGATTGCGGCGTTAGTAACTTTCTGGGATCCTGTTCACAATGTTTTTCGTTTCTCTGACTTCGAGCTTACTCCTACATTAGAGGAGATAGCTGGATATACTGGTTTTGACGGAAGTTTAAGAAATCAAAGCTTGATATTCACAAAGGCTCCTTCAGTACATCGATTCTTCGGTCTTTTGAACATCAGCAGTCAAATCAGGAAAAGCAATGTCATCAATGGATGTTGTTCCTTCAACTTTTTGTATTCAAGGTTCGGAAAGTCAGATGGGTTTGAAATTTCATGAAAAAGGCCTTACTAATAAGCAAAACAAAGACACTTGGCAGATTCACCGTCGATTTGCTTTCATGGTGGCTTTTCTAGGAGTCATGGTCTTCCCAAATAAAGAGCGAACAATTGATATTCGCACCGCAAAAGTTGTGCAAATCCTTACCACCAAAGAAAATCACACCCTTGTCCCCATCATTCTATCAGATATTTATCGGGCTCTGACTTTATGTAAATCAGGAGCAACGGTCTTCGAAGGATGCAAAATTTTGTTGCAAATGTGGGTGATGGAGCATCTCCAACAACAGCCCAAGATCATACAATATGGGTCAAAAAATGATAATTGCATCGAGAGCTATGAGGAAAGAACAAAAAATTATCAAGCTCCAGAAGGGATAGAAGCATGGGTATCTCATCTAAAGGCTTTAACGGCAAATCAAATTGAATGGACTCTGGGATGGCTCCCGATGAGGGAAGTAATACATATGTCAACCTCAAATAGTTATCTACTACTATTGGGATTAAGAAGCATTCAGCCATATGCACCACTAAGAGTCTTAAGGCAACTAGGGAGATATCAAATAGTTCCTGATGATGAAGATTTGAGTATGCAAGTAATCGAATTACACCCAGAAGCCACTATTCCCGAAGCTCTACTTCAGCAGATGTGGAATGGATGTCGATACTTGAAAAGTGATACTCAAGTCCCAGACACTACAAAGGGTGAGATGAATCCTGGATATGCAAGGTGGTTCGAAAAACGGTCTCGCGTGGATGATGTACCAGAACCTGAGCTAAAAAGGCCAACAAAAAGACCCCATGTTCAAAACTTCAATGATAAAATCCAAGAGCGGTTGATCTGGGGAGAAAAAGAAAAAGGGTACAAAGCAACTATCCATGCCCTAAAAGAAAATCTAAGAAGCCTCAGTTTGGAGAAAGATTTGCAAGAACAAGAAGCCGAAGGCGAGAAAAAGAGTCTAGCTTGTGAGAATGAAAATCTTCATGCTCGATTCCAAAAAATGAAAAGAGTTTCTGAAACGCCAAAGAGGAGCTGGAAGGATCAAAAAACCATCGCCAATCTCTTTGAAAGAATGCAAGATTATGATTCCATTCTTGCGGAAAATGAAAGGGCATTGAGCAAAGCAAAAGAAAAGATCCAACAATTAAACGAAGAAGCCAGATCTAACAAGGAACGCCAAGATAGGCAATCCGAAAAAGACAAGGCACAATTCAAGAAGGAAAAAGACTATTGGATGCGATCAGAAGACCAGCTTCGTGCACAACTAGAAGAGGCAAGAAGATGCAACAGAGAACACCAACAAGCAGACCTCGACAGGGAAAGAGCGCAAGCAAGATTAGAGCAGGCCAGACTCCGAGCTTTGTTAGAATCAGCTCTAGATCGTGAGAACCGTGTCAGAGATATAGCCACCACTCGTCAGCAGCAATTGCAAGACCAAGACCAACGTCTCCAAGGTTTCAGGGCACAAATCCACGACCTGGCAGTCTTCACATCTCAAAGTTATGTAAACTGCCAAGGAATGGATTATGAAAGATTTACTGAGCATGCGCCCACTTTTGCTCGTCATCTAGCAATGGAGTTGGAAAGGATGTATCGTACGCTGGGAGGCCATCCGGGTCAAGCACCACATTGAGCAGATAATCCAATATTTGACAACAAAAATGGAAAGTGGGGCATGTTGTGAGATGTTATGAATTGTATCTTTTATTTTGATTTAAGTGTGTGTGTTTTCAAGCCATTTTCTTAAAGTTTTCAAATGTAATTCCATCTTTGTGTAATGAATAAAAATGATTGCCTTTGGTCCAAACTACGCAAGGTGTGATTCATGTAAGAACATGATACATAGGCAATCTCTAAGATTCGACCACCACGATAAAAGATATATATAATAAATAAAAGTGAATGACAATAAAAATTTCAAGAAAGCTGAGATGACACAAGCAGCCGAGCAAATGCATAATAGAAAGGGATTATTTGTCTAGGAGCATTGCATCTCAACGTGTGATTATATATGTGTTAAACTCTCAAAACTAACAAGTTTGTTCATTTTCAGAATTCAAGCAGTTAGTTTCTCTAAAGAGTATACTGGCATATTATCACTATCACACAAGATCAAAAGGACCAATACCCGAAAGTATGTCTATCCCAGATGTTGACACAGGTATGGAAATAGAAGAAATGGATGTTGGGAAAATGAAAGAAGAGATGTTTAAGCTCAAGCAGCAAATGGCTGAGATGTACCAAGCTTGGTCTACAGGACAGTTACCCCCATCTTACCCAAATAACCCTGCTCCATCAATGACCCAAACTCAGGATAATATCACCACTGAATTATCCCCAAGTTTCCCCATTTATCAGCACTACCGAGGCACCACCTCTCAGACACCACAGTCTCCACCTCCAAAGCCAGTTCCGTACTTTCCTCCACCTATGACTCCTGTTTTCGTAGCACCTCCCCCTGCTACATTTCACAAATCTCCTAGTGAGCCTACATTCCAGGCCCAGTACAACCAATATTACCCTCCGGATCCCACCCTAAAAGCCTCCGAAATTCATTCAACCACTCCTTATTTTGATCTCCCAACCGAAATTGACAAGCCAGCCAAAAATGCTGAGCAAGAAGAGATGTTCAGGAAGGTCAAGAGTCTAGAACAATCGTTCAGAGACATGCGAGGATTAGGTGGGCAAGTCAGTGTAGCCTACAAAGATTTATGCTTATTCCCTAATGTACAATTGCCAGTTGGCTTCAAGATGCCCAAATTTGACCTATACAGCGGGCACGGCGACCCAGTAGCCCACTTAAGGGGTTTCTGTAGCAAGATGCGAGGAGCTGGGGGAAAGGATGAATTATTAATGGCATACTTCAGTCAAAGTCTAAGCGGATCAGCTTTGGAGTGGTATACACGCCAGGACCATGGAAGATGGTACACCTGGGATGACCTGGCACAGGCATTCGCATACCATTTCCAATACAATCTGGAAATCATCCCAGATCGGTTATCTTTGACCAAATTTGAGAAGAAACACAATGAGAGTTTCAGAGAGTATGGTTTTCGGTGGAGAGAACAGGCAGCAAGAGTAGATCCTCCTATGAAGGAGAGCGAAATGGTAGACTACTTCCTCCAAGCCTTGGAACCGACTTACTATGCCCACTTGGTTTCAGCGGTTGGGAAATCATTCAACGAAGTAGTGAAGATGGGAGGTATGGTGGAAGAAGGCCTCAAGACAAATAAAATCATGAGCTATTCAGCAATTAAGGCAACTACTCAAGCTATTCAAGGCGGGGTAGGAGGAATTGGAAGAAAGAAGAGGGAGGAAGAAGCGGTAGTTGATTCAGGAATTTGGCCGGGAACCAGAGGTTCACCGCTTTACTATAATCAACAACGACCTCGCCAATCAGCTTACCACCATGATTCATCCCAACACTACTATCACCCTTCAGAGCCTCATTTTTCCATTAACCATGCTCAAGCATACAATCAGCCACCTGTTCACACCAATTGGCGTGCTCCTGTCACACCAAATACTTACCCACGAGCCTATCCCGGACCAGGTTTCAGGCCTAGGCCAGCATTCAGGGGAGAAAGGGAACAGAAAAAGAAAACTTACACTCCATTGGGAGAGTCTTACACTAGTCTGTTCCACAGGCTGAGACAGCTAGACATGCTGAGACCAATACAATCCAAGCTACCCAATCCTCCTCCAAAGAATCTGGATTACACCATTAGCTGTGAATATTGCTCCGGTGCACCAGGCCATGATACGGAGAAGTGTTGGCATTTGAAAAATGCAATACAAGAGCTGATTGATACTAATAAAATCGAGGTTCAAACCCCCGAAGCCCCAAATATCAATAGAAATCCAATGCCAGCCCATCAAGAGGCTAATATGATAGAAATCATACAAGCTGATGGGGAGACAAAGAAGCCGTCACAAACTGTCATGATGATCAAGTCTCATGAAACCAAGCCAGATAAGCAGTTAATGGAGGAGAAGCCGGTGTCTAAGCAGAACAAAAATGGTGATGAACCGTCTATGATAGTCGATGAGGGATCATCGAGCAAAGTTGCCGCAAAACAAGAAAGGCCGAAAGTGATAGTACCAGGGGTTGCTAACAAACCCATTGTATTCGTGGAAGGAGCCCGTACAGATCGGGTTATTATTGCACCTGTAATCCAGCTGCCGGTCATCAACAACAAAGCCATCCCATGGAACTATGAACGGGTGACTGTAATGTACAAGGGCAAAGAAATCAAGGAAGAAGTGTGTGAGGTGCAAGGCTTGACACGTTCGGGAAGATGTTTTACTCCCGAAGAGTTGAGAAAAACTAAAAACAATCCAATGCCAACAAAGAGAGCTGTGACGGAAGAAGAGGCGGAGGAGTTTTTAAGAAAAATGAAACTCCATGATTATTCTGTTGTGGATCAATTAAAGAAGACCCCCGCTCAAATTTCATTGTTGTCATTACTGATCCATTCAGAGGAGCACCGTCTGGCTTTGATGAAAATCCTGAATGAGGCTCATGTTCCTGAAAAGATCTCTGTAAATCATTTGGGAAAAATAGCCAACAGAATCTTTGAGACAAACAGAATTACATTTGCTGATGATGAATTACCTGTGGAAGGTACCGAGCACAACAGAGCTCTTTACCTCACCGTGAAATGTGAAAACTCCGTAGTAACCCGGGTATTGGTTGACAATGGGTCAAGTGCAAACATATGCCCTCTCTCCACTTTAAACAAATTAAAAATTAAAGAGGAAAGGATCCAGAAGAATAGTATCTGCGTACGAGGGTTTGACGGTGGAAGCAGAGATTCATTTGGCGACATAGTGTTGGAACTAACTATAGGGCCAGTTGAATTCACAATGGAATTCCAAGTGTTGGACATATCTGTTTCTTACAACTTGTTATTGGGTCGACCATGGATCCATGCTGCTAAAGCAGTCCCGTCAACACTACATCAGGCTGTCAAGTTTGAATGGGATCATCAAGAAGTAGTCGTGTATGGAGAAGAAAGTTTAAATGCTCACAGCAGTACCATTGTACCGGTCGAGGGAACAGAAAATGACCAGGGACCATGGGTATACCAAGTGACCGACACAGTGTCGATAGAGAAAATTCCAGAGGGGAAATACCTTCCAAATCCAAAGATATCCTCTGCATCAGTCATGGTAGCTTATGAAATGTTAAAGAATGGCTTTATACCCGGCAAAGGTCTGGGTTTATCTTTGCAAGGAATTATACAACCAGTATCTCTCCCCGAGAACTGGGGAACATTCGGTTTGGGGTTCATACCCACTGCCAATGACGTGATAAGGGCTAGGAAGCTGAAACACCAAGCATGGGTTCTTCCAAAACCAGTCCCACATCTGTCAAAGTCTTTTGTCAAGACCGGTGCTAAAAATCGCCCGATAACAACAATTCCTAAATCCCGGGTCAATCCTGAGAAGGAATTAATTGAAAGGTTCGAGAAATTGTTTAGTGATGTGAATATGTTGGAAAGCGGAGAAGGGTGTAGCAACGCAGAAGTTCAATTCGTTGGGCCAGAAACAAAGCTCAATAATTGGAAAGCCACTCCTCTCCCAATTCGAAAGGAGTCTTGGTAGTTTATTTTGATTTTCTTTCAGTTTGTTTGGGTTATTTCAAGGTTGTAATCCCAAAGTTTATCTTACAGTTGGTTTGAAGTGTGCAAAACCTTGTTATCTTTCATCATCCAATAAAAAGCAGTTTCCTTTTTATTATCATTCCTAATAGCTTTCTTTTCTTTTTCTTCTTTTCTGTACAGTTCCTTTTACGCTGGCTCTAGTGATATGGCATGCATGAGGAATCTTCAGCCCAGTCTTAAAAATCAATCTGGTTCCGAAATATTAATTCAAGAAATATATTGTGATTATGAATCAGAATATGATGAAGATGAGGTTTTTGAAGAGATTAGTAAAGAGTTAATTCACTTTGAGGAAAAAATCAAACCTAACTTGAGTGATACCGAGGACGTCAATATAGGGGACACGAGTAATGTCCGGGAAACTAAAATAAGTGTCCATCTCGAACCAAAGATCCGAGAAGAGTTAATTAAAGCACTCATAGAATTCAAAGATGTTTTTGCATGGTCGTATGACGACATGCCGGGCTTGAGCACTGATTTAGTGGTCCACAAATTGCCCACCGATCCAACGGTGCCTCCTGTCAAGCAGAGGCTGAGAAAATTCAAGCCTGATATGAGTATGAGAATTAAGGAAGAAATCACCAAACAATTGGAAGCAAAGGTCATTCGAGTCACTCGATATCCTGTTTGGTTAGCTAATGTCGTTCCTGTGCCAAAGAAAGATGGCAAAATTAGAGTATGCGTCGACTATCGCAATCTCAACAAAGCAAGTCCAAAGGATAATTTCCCATTACCCAATATCCATATTTTGATCGACAATTGTGCCAAGCATGATATAGGGTCTTTCGTGGATTGTTATGCCGGGTATCATCAAATTCTAATAGATGAAGAAGATGCAGAAAAGACGGCATTCATCACACCATGGGGAACTTATTGCTACCGGGTAATGCCATTCGGTCTAAAGAACGCCGGAGCAACCTATATGAGAGCAATGACCACAGTGTTTCATGATATGATACACAAGGAGATTGAGGTATACGTAGACGACGTGATCATAAAATCAAAACATCAGGCCAACCATGTTGGGGATTTGAGGAAGTTCTTCTTAAGACTTCGCAGGTACAACCTCAAACTTAACCCGGCCAAATGCGCATTTGGAGTTCCATCCAGAAAGTTGCTGGGATTCATAGTCAGTCGACGAGGCATCGAGCTAGATCCGTCAAAGATTAAAGCCATCCAAGAACTGCCACCTCCAAAAAACAAAACTGAAGTAATGAGTTTGTTGGGGAGGTTAAATTATATCAGCAGGTTTATTGCTCAGCTCACGACAACCTGTGAGCCAATTTTCAAATTGTTAAAAAAGGATGCTGCGGTCAAATGGACCGATGAGTGTCAAGAAGCGTTCGATAAAATAAAAGGGTACTTATCAAACCCACCCGTGTTGGTCCCGCTAGAGCCAGGAAGTCCTTTGATTCTTTACTTGACGGTTTTGGAAAATTCATTTGGTTGTGTATTGGGGCAACATGACCTCACTGGCAGAAAAGAACAGGCCATCTACTACCTTAGCAAGAAGTTCACAGCTTATGAGGTTAAGTATACTCATCTGGAAAAGACATGTTGCGCCCTAACATGGGTAGCTCAAAAATTGAAACACTATTTGTCATCCTACACTACTTACCTCATTTCTCGGTTGGATCCATTGAAATACATTTTTCAAAAGCCTATGCCAACGGGAAGACTTGCAAAGTGGCAGATATTGCTCACGGAATTCGACATCATCTATGTGACTCGAACTGCAATGAAGGCTCAAGCACTGGCCGATCATTTAGCCGAAAACCCGGTCGATGAGGAATATGAGCCGTTGAAGACTTATTTTCTTGATGAAGAAACAATGCATATCGACGAGGTGGAACAAATTGAAAAACCTGGCTGGAAACTTTTCTTTGATGGAGCCGCTAACATGAAAGGAGTCGGAATAGGAGCTGTAATCATTTCTGAAACAGGGCATCACTATCCTGTTACGGCTCAATTGCGATTTTATTGCACCAATAATATGGCTGAATATGAAGCTTGCATTTTGGGGTTAAGGCTAGCTGCAGACATGGGTATCCGAGAAATCTTAGTCATGGGAGATTCGGATCTTTTGGTACATCAAATTCAAGGAGAATGGGAAACCCGAGACTTGAAGCTCATCCCATACCGACAATGTCTACATGATCTTTGTCAGCGGTTTCAATCAGTGGAATTCCAACATATTCCAAGAATCCATAATGAGGTTGCCGATGCATTGGCTACCCTAGCATCAATGTTGCACCATCCGGACAAAGCTTATGTAGATCCAATACATATTCAAGTCCACGATCAGCACGCTTATTGCAATATGGTTGAAGAAGAATTTGATGGTGAACCATGGTTCCACGACATCAAGGAGTATATCAGAATGGGGATATATCCCGCACAAGCCACAGGAGATCAAAAGAGGACCATTAGGCGATTAGCAAATGGATTCTTCTTGAGCGGAGGAGTTTTGTATAAAAGAACACCAGATCTTGGATTATTAAGATGCATAGATGCCAGACAAGCTACAGCTGTCATGTCTGAAGTACATTCAGGAGTTTGCGGACCCCACATGAGTGGATATGTGTTGGCAAAGAAAATCCTCCGAGCTGGTTACTATTGGCTTACCATGGAGCGAGATTGTATCAGTTTTGTGCGCAAGTGTCATCAATGCCAAATACACGGAGATTTGATTCATTCTCCACCATCCGAGTTGCACACAATGTCGGCACCATGGCCATTCGTTGCCTGGGGCATGGATGTGATTGGACCAATTGAGCCGGCAGCATCCAATGGGCACAGGTTCATTCTGGTAGCTATTGATTATTTTACCAAATGGGTTGAGGCCAAGACATTCAAATCAGTGACCAAGAAAGCTGTGGTCGATTTTGTCCACTCAAATATCATATGTCGATTCGGAATCCCGAAGGTGATCATCACAGATAACGGTGCTAATCTTAACAGCAACCTAATGAAGGAAGTATGTCAACAGTTTAAGATTACACATCGCAACTCTACCCCATATCGGCCCAAGGCGAATGGAGCAGTAGAAGCAGCCAACAAAAACATAAAGAAGATACTTCGGAAAATGGTAGAAGGTTCAAAACAATGGCATGAAAAATTACCATTTGCATTATTGGGATACCGCACTACTGTTCGCACTTCAGTAGGAGCCACTCCTTATTTGTTGGTATATGGCACTGAAGCAGTAATTCCTGCAGAAGTTGAGATTCCTTCCCTTCGGATCATCGCCGAAGCAAAGATTGATGATGATGAATGGGTCAAAACCCGTCTGGAACAGTTAAACTTGATTGATGAAAAACGATTGACCGCAGTATGCCATGGTCAATTATATCAAAGAAGAATAGAAAGAGCATACAACAAAAAGGTGCGTCCTCGGAAGTTTGAAGTAGGTCAGCATGTGCTGAAACGTATTCTTCCACATCAGGTTGAAGCAAAAGGCAAATTTGCCCCGAATTGGCAAGGACCATTCATTGTGACCAGAGTATTATCAAATGGTGCACTATGCTTAACAGACATTGAAGGCAAATGCATAGATATGGCGATCAATTCTGACGCGGTAAAGAGATATTATGCATAACTTTTTGAGTGTTTGTATTTAGCATTATTTCGAAGATTGGAATGACAAAGGCAATTTATTCTGCTATCCAAACACTATACCATTTGCTTCCCCTTTGAGCCATACTGGTTTCTTTCCTACCCTCTCTTGGAATCAATAAAAAATCAAGTATGAAATAAGTAATAACTATTATCTGGTGAACTACGTTTGACCTGATTCCTCAAAGAAGGATACGTAGGCGCTTCACGGCTCGGTCATAGGGTGCACAATATACATAAAATGTGCACACAAAGAAACATCAAGCGACCCCAATCAAAGAACTGGGGCAAGAATTGTATTGGGAATAAGAAAAAGATTCCAAGAGTTGTAATTTTAAACACATACCAAAATTGTTTAGCTTTTCCATTTCTAACCCCATACCAGAAAGACCTTTCGACCAATCTTAGAAAAATGCTGAGATAAGCAAATGAAGATGGTTCATAATACTCTGGTACAAACAAGAAAAGAAAGTAAAAATGAGAGAGTCTTATAGGTGAAAACCCACATGGGCACCATAAGGCGACGGAAGTTGAGAGAAAAGTAAAAGGAGAGAGTCTTATTGGTGAAAACCTTCATAGGCACCCTAAGGTGAAAAGGAAGTGAGAAAAGAACAAATGAGGAAAGTTTATCGGTAAAAATTCTTTGAGACGTTGCAAGTCCAAAAGGTCTATGAAATGAAAAATGAAGTTGGGTTATGGAAATTTTGGCAAAAACGAAAATGAGACAATTGAAAGGAGATTGATCAAAAGACTGGGTTGAATAATCCAAAATGCATACCCTGATCATTGGTGCCAGTAATTCCAATCAGATAAGTCATTTATTCCTTTTCCAACAGTCATCCAAATTTGGATTTTTCTTTTCTATGATTATCGAAATCAACGTATTTCGTTACTAATAATCTTACTTTTCTAAAAAATTTTGAGATAAGTTTTATTCCAAACAAATAAGAAGGAATGTCAAGGTATACTACCAAGATTCAAGGTTACATGATGCAAAATACGGCCACGAAAGGTGGGAGATAAAGGATATGGGTGTAAGAAAGGTGAAATCAAAAGTGGATCAGCAAAGTCAGAAGGGACATATGATTACAGTTAAAAGGGTTCGAAGGAAAACATACAGAGGGGAATCCTATAGTCAAGGATCAATGACAAAGACAAAACAGTCTTTTCAACCATTATAAGGCAATAAAGAGAAACGAAGAGAAGCATCACCATCGGCAAGAATACCCCAGTCAACCACCCTGCGTTAAACTAACGAAGTTTTCTTTGATTTAAAACAGGGGCATCCACCTGGAGAATGAGGATGAAGAATTAAAGAAGTCAGGCGTCCACCTGGAGAATGAGGATGAGAATTAAAGAAGTCAGGCGTCCACCTGGAGAATGAGGATGAGAATTAAAGAAGTCAGGCGTCCACCTGGAGAATGAGGATGAGAATTAAAAGAAGTCAGGCGTCCACCTGGAGAATGAGGATGAGAAAAGAAGAAGTCAGGCGTCCACCTGGAGAATGAGGATGAGAATTAAAAGAAGTCAGGCGTCCACCTGGAGAATGAGGATGAAAGAATTGAAGAAGTCAGGCGTCCACCTGGAGAATGAGGATGAGAATTAAAGAAGTCAGGCGTCCACCTGGAGAACGAGGATAAGAAAAGAAGAAGTCAGGCGTCCACCTGGAGAATGAGGACAGAGAATTAAAGAAGTCAGGCGTCCACCTGGAGAATGAGGATGAAAGAATTGAAGAAGTCAGGCGTCCACCTGGAGAATGAGGATGAGAATTAAAGAAGTCAGGCGTCCACCTGGAGAACGAGGATAAGAAAAGAAGAAGTCAGGCGTCCACCTGGAGAATGAGGACAGAGAATTAAAGAAGTCAGGCGTCCACCTGGAGAATGAGGATGAAAGAATTGAAGAAGTCAGGCGTCCACCTGGAGAATGAGGATGAGAATTAAAGAAGTCAGGCGTCCACCTGGAGAATGAGGATAAGAAAAGAAGAAGTCAGGCGTCCACCTGGAGAATGAGGACAGAGAATTAAAGAAGTCAGGCGTCCACCTGGAGAATGAGGATGAGAATTAAAGAAGTCAGGCGTCCACCTGGAAAATGAGGATGAGAATTGAAGAAGTCAGGCGTCCACCTAGAGAACGAGGATAAGAAAAGAAGAAGTCAGGCGTCCACCTGGAGAATGAGGACAGAGAATTAAAGAAGTCAGGCGTCCACCTGGAGAATGAGGATGAGAATTAAAGAAGTCAGGCGTCCACCTGGAGAACGAGGATAAGAAAAGAAGAAGTCAGGCGTCCACCTGGAGAATGAGGACAGAGAATTAAAGAAGTCAGGCGTCCACCTGGAGAATGAGGATGAGAATTAAAGAAGTCAGGCGTCCACCTGGAAAATGAGGATGAGAATTGAAGAAGTCAGGCGTCCACCTGGAAAATGAGGATGAGAATTGAAGAAGTCAGGCGTCCACCTGGAGAACGAGGATAAGAAAAGAAGAAGTCAGGCGTCCACCTGGAGAATGAGGACAGAGAATTAAAGAAGTCAGGCGTCCACCTGGAGAATGAGGATGAGAATTAAAGAAGTCAGGCGTCCACCTGGAGAACGATGATAAGAAAAGAAGAAGTCAGGCGTCCACCTGGAGAATGAGGACAGAGAATTAAAGAAGTCAGGCGTCCACCTGGAGAATGAGGATGAGAATTAAAGAAGTCAGGCGTCCACCTGGAGAACGAGGATAAGAAAAGAAGAAGTCAGGCGTCCACCTGGAGAATGAGGACAGAGAATTAAAGAAGTCAGGCGTCCACCTGGAGAATGAGGATGAGAATTAAAGAAGTCAGGCGTCCACCTGGAGAACGAGGATAAGAAAAGAAGAAGTCTGGCGTCCACCTGGAGAATGAGGACATTGAATTAAAGAAGTCAGGCGTCCACCTGGAGAACGAGGATAAGAAAAGAAGAAGTCAGCGTCCACCTGGAGAATGAGGACAGAGAATTAAAGAAGTCAGGCGTCCACCTGGAAAATGAGGATGAGAATTGATGAAGTCAGGCGTCCACCTGGAGAATGAGGATGAAGAAAGAAAAGAAGCAGTCAGGCACCCACCTGAAGAACAAGGGAATGCAATTGAAGTGATGAAATCAAAAGCCCGCTCATATGAAAGGAGCACATTTAGAATCAATAAAGCAGAGGAGTCCAACAGAATCCCCAGCAAGAAACAACAAGAGTTCCAAAAGGAATACGGAATAAGCCAAATGCCCAAGAGTCACCAAGATATCAAGACAACAAGAAACGCAAGGGCATGATCTAGATAAGATTTTTATAATTCCTGTACCATAATCTAGTTTAATTTTTGTATTACCTTGGAAGTAAGGTGTAATAAGGAGGTCAGCAAGCAGTAAAAACAGCACGAAGCAGCAGTAACATCACAGTCCCACGGTAGTCCCAGCTACCCAAAAAATTCCCGAACTACACTGACCTGATTCCTTTATAGCCAAGGATATGTAGGAAACCTTTGAAGCAGAGGTTCGGTCAAATCTTTCTAAAAATGCTTCCCACGGAGTATTCGAACGGGCAAAAATCGCTCGTATCCGCTCACTTTATCTTTGCACGAAAACTCTTCGAGTTTCCGCACAAAGAGGGGCAGCTGTGAGCACGTGATTTTTGCCTTACGAAAACTACTCCAAAATAAATCAAAAAATAAAATAAATTTCTTTTACTGTGTAATTTTTGAATTTTGCGTGATGCTAAATAATTGTGTTATATCCGTAAATGTTTACTATGTCTTAATAAAATGAAAATAAAATAAAATACATATTGCATGCATATAGGATTTAATTATGCATTTAAAAGATAATTTAAAAAATCACAAAAATATGCAATAGTTCTATTTTAAATATTCCACTGTGGGATTGATGTCTTGTCTATGTGTTAAATAATTGTTATAGAGTAATTAATATATTTTTGAAGTTAAAATTGTTTTACAATTAAAATTAGAAATTTAAATTAATAAAAATGAAAAAATATAATAATACATATACATAAAAAATCGGACCTGGATTTAAATCCAGGCCCAAGCCAAATTAACCCCTCAGCTCAATCCAAACAGCCCAAGTCTGACCCAGTCCCAAGCTAAGACCAAACGACGTCGTTTGGTCACCTCTCATCAAGGGCCGTTGGATTAAATCCAACCAACGGTCAAGATCCCCTGCCCTTACCCGCAACCCATAACCCGACCCATTGACCCGACTCAGTCCGACCCCAACGTTAAACCAAACGACGTCGTTTGGATTAGTGGATTGATCCTGGCCCTTCATCTTACTTGATCGGACGGACAATACCAATCCACCCCACCCCTATATAAATCCCAAGCCCTACCCCGGCCCCTAACTGAACACCCCCTCCTCTCACTGTTCACCATCTTCCTCAGACCCTCCCACCTAACCCTAGCCGCCCTAAGACCCCAAAGCCTGAAACCCGGAGGCATCAACGCCGCCGGTCACCAAAATAACACCCTAAGATCGCCTGAACATCCTCTACACGAATATGACCTTAGATTCCTTCGAATCAGGCCCCAACCCTTCGAATCTTAAATCGAAGGTTGGCCTGAAAACCTGATCTAAACCTAACAGTCCCAAATCGACACCATAGCTTCCCCTAGTCACTCTGAGTATGGATCTATTGTTTGTTTGGCTCGAATCAGTTCCGAGCTTCTCGAATCTTCTTTTGAAGATTCGGACCAAACAAGAACAAGCTCAGATTTGTTTTAAGCTGACACCAAATGACCCCTAGGCTACCCTCACCCTTGTGTCATGTTTGGTTCTTCTCGAATCTGACCAGAAATGGTTAAATCCCAAATCGAATTTTTAAGAACCCTAAAAATACCAAACTTTCGGATTCTGTTCAGATTAAGTAAAGATTGAGGTTCAATCGACCTTAGTCGAAGTATTTTCAGTGGAAAATACTTCGACTAAGGTCTGTTTGATTTCAAACAAAAATCCGAAAGCCGAGTTGAGTTCGAGTCTGATTAAAATTCAGAGATACTTTTCTATTTCTGTTTGCATATTCTGTATGTATTTTTGTTTGTTTTAATAACTTTTTTTATATACTTTTTGTTTTGATTAATTCTGTCAGTTTGTCTCATGCCCGTCTATATGATCAAAATATGAAACTGTTTCAGTTGGTTGTGATTGTTCATAATGTAAGTAATCGACTCGATTAAGTTCTTCGATTAGTTATATTATGAATTCTCACTTATGATAATGCTAATAAAAACAGTCTGCTTCTATTGTTTTAGACCAATTATGGACAAATATTGTAAATAGTCTACTGATTAATACCTGTCAATTAAATCATGTTTGTTTGCAAATCAGTAATTTCAAATGTATGATGTGTATACATTGTTTTCTGAACAGGGCATTGTCAGTATATTGACAATGCTCCTGTGTTTGTTTGATTTATTGTTCAAAGTTAAGACTCAGTTATTAAACTCAATGTAATATGTTGCTGTGATGATTGGTTCTGAATTCAGTATGATTCTACCAATATCTGATTAAATGTAATTGTATTAGGAGATTAATCATAGGATTGGTTGTTAGCTGCTAGACAAGTTTAAATTCAGATAACTTGTTAAATACTGGGACAGTAATTACAGTAGGTCAGGGGCATTTCTGGGAATGAAACAGTAAAAACAGGGTGTTAGTGCTAGTGTATTATAATGTAATGTTAGTGGCTATAGTTTAAGATAATAATGGGGAACAAGGGATAATGGGGCTGCTGAAAATCAGGTTAGGATCATATATAGAATTAAAAAGAAGTTTGTAATGGAACTTTCTGTTTTTAAAAGAAGAAAGGGGTCCAAGAAGCATGAAAAAGTATAGAACCAGCCCTGTATAAATACAGGGAGCTGGACAGACAGAAGAGGACAGATTTTAGGAGATTAAAAAGAGAGAAAAAGAGAGTGTGAAATTGGGGAAGAAAACAGATTTTTAGAATCAGTTTTCAGAGAGAGGGCAGTTTTCAGAAGAAGAGAGTTTGAGAGATAGAGCTTAAGGCAGATTTTAGGAGATTGAAAGAGGAAAATTAAGCAGAAACAGAAATCTGAAAAGGAAGATAGAAAGAAAGGAAAACAGAAACACTAAAACAGAATTCTACATCGGAAATTAGTGTTGAAGCTGATTCTGTGTTTTTGAAATTGAAAGTTTTTTTAGTCTGCTTTGTTCTAAACCTCAAAAATCAGAAATATTATTCTTGGTATTGAATCTGTCCGGATTTGTTCGATCTCATTCTTCAGTTAAAAATATGAAATTTCTTAAAAGTACTTTTACTGTGCATCTGGGCTCTTCGAATCCTATTCTTGTTCAGATTTGCTGTGTTATCGGTATATTCTACTGATTTTGTTACTGCTGCTACTGCTGAAATTTACTCCTCCTACCTTCATTTTCAGGTACATGTCTTTTAAATTTTATGTTGGAAAGAGATTCAACATGACAAATAAATAGAGTTTGAATTGTAATACTGTCATCTACTCATTTGAGTTCTTTAGTTGAAAATTTCAGCTTTAGTTTCATGTTGGTTAACCAGTAGTGAGTTCGACTCGATGGCTACAAGTTAATTGTCTTATTTTGAAATTCATATAAAACTTTGTAATAATGTTATCCATGTCAAATTTCATTAGTTTAGTTATCTATGAGTTGTGTAAATAGGAAGCATGGCAGAAAGTTGGCTTTTATTTACACTTTATGGTATTGTTAGATAGGTATAGCATAATATGACATTATCAAAGAAAATATGCTATTAGTTTATTTTGTTAGTTAATTAGTTGTTGTTTAAAGCTAGATGATGATTGGTTGCAATTTGCTATCTTTTGGCATAACATTGGTTGTGTTCATAATTTATAGTTGAAAGATGCGTTAGTATAATCCGTATGTTCAAAAATGTCAAATATAGTAAGTAATATTGTATGCAATATCATTTTATTAAGTCAACAAGACTTGTTCTCTTTCTTAATAATAAAGGGCTTAGGAACTTATACAATGTGAAAATTAATAGTTAGTAATAATTCACATAGATTGAGAATCAAATTGGTTTGATTATATCTATATCTATCCTAACTCAATCATAGGCATAATTAATTAAATTAATTTCGTCTATTAAGATTAAAACGAGTATATGAGAATAAGTTGAGATGTATATGCACAAATTGCAACACTTTAAATCAATGGTAATTAGAAATAGAATTTGCATTAAGTAAATAATGAAAATTCTTGGAAAATATTTCCTTCCTTTATGAATCATTCATTTTCAGTTCCATATGCAATTTATTCTTTGGCATATATATATATATATATATATATATATATATATATATATATATATATATATATATATATATATATATATATATATATATATATATATATATATATATATATGTGTCATATTTGTTTTAAAGATAGTATTAATCATATTTTTATTCTGTCCTTTGAATCTGAATAATTGGAATGAATATAATTTATATTCAGAAATTATAATCAACGGGCAGCATTTAATAAATTGTGGATTCTTTTTCAAGAATTAAAAGGTATCTTAAAAGGAGATTTCTCGTGATATAACAAACATTTTGTGGAAATTCCATAATATCATTACAAATATTTTGCGCAATTAGGGATACGTTCGCGTACCCTGATTATATTTTTAAAAGCAAAAATTCAGATTATGCGTACGCGCAATTTCGAGCGAATACTTAATAAAAGGATTTTTCCAAAGGCGTTAAATCAATTTCATAAAAATCCGCGATATGCGGTTCAATATTTAAGAAAAACAAATATTCTTGATTCAACACGATCTCGAAAAATGATTGCTTAATAAATATATTATCAAAAGTTATTTGTGTACACGTACGCGTGACACAATTCCGCATCTTTTTAATTTATAACACGAATATACGTACGCGTAATTCGATTCAAAGAAGGGTTCTCAATCACAATAAGTATAAGCGGTAGTAAAATCAGATAACATCAATATATTTAATAAAATCAAGATAATTAAGCCAAATAATAAAAACAGTTAAGCGACCGTGCTAGAACCACGGAATTCGGAAATGCCTAACACCTTCTTCCGGATTAATAGAATTCCTTACTCAGGATTTCTGGTTCGCAGAATAATAAACAGAGTCATATTCTCCTCGATTCAGGGATTGAAATTGGTGACTTGGGACGCCTTAAAATTCCCAGGTGGTGACTCTGAAATAATTAAATAAATCCCGTTTCGACTGTCCTTTAATTGGAGAAAACTCCCCACGCACCCCGCGGGCGCGGCAAAAAGGAGGTGCGACACACATCATCACGTTCATCACCACCTGCATCTTTGTTAATTATAACAGTAGGCTCTGTACCACAACAATGATTATCAACTCCATCTTTAGTAATTGGAACACTAGATTCTCTCTCTATGTTCCTTTCATCAGGTTTCACATAAATCTTCAACAAAGTATCAAGCTTTGATCCTAGACTTTTCTTTAAATCCCGAGAAAGAAACTAAGTTAGAAAGTTAAGGAAAACTAGTCCTAAACTTCAAGTTACAAGTAAAGAAGTTAAGGACAAGCAGTCCTTAACTTAGAGTAACAAGTTCAAAAGTTAAGGACATGCAGTCCTTAACTTTGAATTCCAAGTTAAAAAGTTAAGGACACTTGGTCCTGAACTTCAACTTTCAAATTGAAAAGTTAAGGATACTTGGTCCTACACTTTAAGTTTCAAGTTCAAAAGTTCAGGACACTTGATCCTAAACTTCAAGTTGTAAGTTCAAAAGTTAAGGAAACTTGGTCCTAAACTTCAAGTTTTAAGTTCAAAAGTTAAGGACATGCAGTCCTTAACTTATAGTTTTAAGTTCAAAAGTTAATGACACAAAGTCCTGAACTTAGACTAACTGAAATTAATGATATTGCCATGATTTCATTCTCAATCTTTTTTTCTGATACAACTATTTTCTGATTTATTCTAGTAACTTCAGCTTGCAGATCTTTCTTAAAACTCTCTGATAATCTCTGAATAAAAAAACATAAAATCAAAAAAGTCTCGCAAGCAAAAAATAATCAAATAAAAAACTAATGCTATTCAAAGGCAGAAAACCTACTTTAACAATTTCCTTAAGCATGACTTCATCAAATTGTATGGAAGAAGACATTGAGCTTTGATCTTGAGAAATTGGCTCTTCCACACTAATAAGCTCTGTATCTTCTTGAACAGGAATAAATGGTGACACCTCGATCAACTTATACAACTATAATATAACAAAAAATAAACATAAGTTTTCAGAACTAAAACAAATAAATAAAAAAAAAAACTAGTAATTAGATTAACTTACATTTTCATTATGGAAGTATTTTTTACACAGAGAATCATACTGTGGAGATTTCATTTCCGAATAACATAACATCCAAGGATAACCAGATTCTTGGAAGTTCACAAATTGTTTTTCCTGGAAAATAGGAATTACTTCCATAATCCAAACACAAAAGGCAAAAGGAAAGCCAAGTATAGTGTAGCTATTCTTGTCTTTATCTTTGTCTTTCTCTTTCTCATTCTCATTTTCATTCGGCTTCAAACAACTCTTCAATGATTTTAATAAGGTTTCATAAGAAAGAGAGCCCCAGTTGAAAGAAGAGCAGAGTTCATCATCGTCTACAATTTTCATTATCTGCTAGGACACATTCCTATTCTTCTGCTTGCCCATCAAAACAGATTCAACAAAATAAATTGTTGCCAACTTCACAGCATCATCATCACTGCATACAAATTATGCAGATGTACCATGTGGGTGACTAGTAATAAAATTAAACAAATCACCCAACTCAACTCTATCATTTCCGGGGAAATAGACTTTCGAAAACCTATTCTCTTTTTTATGTAAACCTTTGATGTCCGATGAGGAATAACACTTCAAACCAGTAATTATATGAAATGCGTCACTGTCACACCTCCTTTTTCACCTACACCCCGGGGAGGGTATAATAAAGGGAGTTTTTTCCAATTTAAGTGACAACCGAAACGGGATTATTTTAATTAAAATTCAGAGTCGCCACTTGGGATAATTAATGGTGTCCCAAGTCACCGGTGGCCTAAATTAAATATTTACGTGCTAAAAATATAAAATTTTTGGGGAAGGTCAAAAATCACATGTCTACAGTCACGTGTAAACTTAATTTCACGGTAAAAAACCTTGAATGTCATCGAATCAGGGTCATTATTTACAATTTCTGAAAGCAATACACAGTGAATAAGTTTACCACAGAACTTCACACTTTGTAATCGAAAAAAGTTTCCGAAAATACCATCCCTCAACTTCTTCCACTGCCTGTTTGACAAAAAACTTTCGATTGTTTCCTTATATTGTAAATCTCCTTTCCAATAGATCATAAAATTACGCCAAACATCAAACTCGAACACACGATCTCCTTCCATTATCACACTACAAAGAAGGAAAAAGAAAATAAAGATTAGGACTTACAGTTAATTGGAGGGACTTGGTCCTTAACTTCAAGTTTCAAGAAAAAAAGTTAAGGACAAGCAGTCATTAACTTAAAGTTACATGTTGAAAAGTTAAGGACACTTGGTCCTTAACTTCAAGTTTCAAGTTAAAAAGTTAAGGACAAGCAGTCCTTAACCTATAGTTTCATGTTGAAAGTTAAGGACACGTGGTCCTGAACTTCAAGTTTTAAGTTCAAAACTAAAGGACACATGGTCCTTAACTTCGAATTCCAAGTTCAAAAGTTAAGGACACTTAGTCCTGAACTTTGACTTACAAGTTCAAAAGTTAATGACACTTGGTCCTTAACTTAGAGTTACAAGTTAAAAAAATAAAAACAAGCAGTCCTTAACTTATAGTTTCAAGTTGGAAAGTTAAGGACACTTGGTCCTGAACTTTAATTTTCAAGTTCCAAAGTTAAGGACACTGGGTCCTTAACTTCAAATTTCAAGTTCAAAAGTTAAGGACACTTAGTCCTTAACTTTGAGTTCCAAGTTCAAAAGTTAATGTCGTTTGGTCCTTATCTTTTATGAACTCAGTTAACTAAAAATTCATAAACACAGTTAGCTTATGAATTCCTACGACTATTTTTATGAAATGTCCTTACATAATCAAATATATTGATTCAACCACAAACACATTTCACATTTCAATACCAAAAAGTTCTGAATAACAACATCACAAAAATACGCTACTTCATCGACACTGAATCAACTTATAATGATCATTTTTGAAATTTCACACATACTTGACACAACATTGAGCGCGATTACACATATACAAAAACAAAAATGCATAAAAGAAAAAAAAATTATCAGTTCAATCGTTCGATGCAGAGAAGATGAAGAAGGAGAAAGATTAACTGCAGCTCGTTTGCATGCGAGGATGATACAGATGCTGAGAACACACGAAAATCCTGAAATATTTGCTCTCAAATTTTCCCTCTTTTGAATGAATAAAACAAGGGTTTGGGAATGTAAGAATTGAAGAATGGGTAAAACTGTCTTTTTCCTATTAGTAGTGACTATTTTTGCTAAGCATTATAATTAGTGGATAAAAATTAAAGACTCCCTTAGTGGCTACTACACACCATTTTTACTTATTATAATGATGACATTTGTAAAAGACAAGTTGTTGTATTATTTAATTGTTGAAGTTAATATCTTTTCTAAGGCATATTTAATTGCTAGTTTATAATGGACTCGCTTTCTTGAAACATCTTTTTTAAATTCTTCGCATGCTTATAATAACAAAAAAAACAAATTGTCAAAGGTGGGCTCAACTTTTTATATCTTCTTTCGACACCAATAATATTGTGATTGTTTCTGCAATGTTTGGTTGACTTATGTTATATGTTTTATTTTGAACTGAAAGTCAAGAATAACGTCTGGAGATTCTAAATAAGAACCTAAAGCTGGTTAATTATGTAGTTTAGAAACTAATTAAAAAGTTATTTGTTCCGTAAGCCTTTAAAAGAACGTGAACTTTAGTTTCATCCCACGTCTAAAAAGTGTTCAAAACTTGAGATAGGTGTAAATTTATTATTTTAAGATCATCAGAGACTTTGATCATGCGAAGGAATTGAACAAGAAAAAATAATTAAATTAAATGTTTACTTCATTCTTTTCTTACCGTTTTATTTCCAGTTAAGAGTAACTTGTTTTCTGAACTAAAAATTCGGAATTTCTACAGAATTATTTCACAAAATTATACTATGTACGCATATATAAATGCAATCTAGAAGGTTCTTAATTTTCACACTCATATAAATCCAACCAAAAACTATCACTTTGAAGAAATCTCTCTGGAATATTTAGCTTAAGTATTATATCATTTTTATGAATAGTCTTACAGATGAATGTCAAGTAAAACAATAAAATTTGCATTTAGTACAGGACACTGTATCCAGATCATGAATGTCTTCGTCTTATAAATGCCAATACTGTGCTAGTTTACAACCGGGAACCCGATGTACGTTAGCTATGTCATAAAGATGAGGAATGATTGACCGTAAGAGAAGAATATATATATATATATATATATATATATATATATATATATATATAGTTTAATAATGTGATAGGGCTACTTCGTATTTTTATCAGATCATCGATTAATTATCATAAAAATTTATCTATTATATAAATTATCTTATAATTAAGTGATTTGATTATGTAAATAAATATAAAACTTATACTCTATTCTAAAAGGACATACCCACATACTCACCAAGCATGGGCGGAGTTGAGTATAGGTAGGAATAAGGGGTTCAATTGAATTGAAAGAATTATAGTAAAATACATATTATTTCACACCATAACAAAAAAATGGCTCATATTTTTAAGTTTTACCCACCCTAGCCCACATTGTACATATTTTGAAATCACTAGCAAATTCAAAATCTGTGTTCTTACAACCATTGCTTCTAAAAACTATGGAGTTAAATATGTGTTCTCACAACTATTGCTTTCACTCTCTCTTCTTCACACATCTTTTACATATGCTTCAAGGGGCCGTATATTTTCTGCTTCTCCTCTTGTGCCACCTTGTTGCAATGTAAAAAAATTGAAAAGTAGAAGTCCACCATAGAAGACCATTCAAAGCTTTACTTTCGAAAATGGTTTTTTAAATTTGTTAGTTGTTTGGATTGGATGTTGTTCCAATTGATTGAAAATATCAAAAGGAGTTCAAAATTTAAATTTGAAGTGATTTGGAGTAGATTTGAGCAAGATTTGAGTTAAATTTCAGAAAAGACGCAAGGAAGAAGACGAAGTCAGTTTTTTATATAATCTTGTATAATAGTGTATATGAGTGTAGAAACACACCTTATACACTATTATACACCTTTATACAAGCGTCTGTAGACGAATTTCTTACACGATTTTCAGTTGCAATTCTTATTCAAAACCAGTCCAAATCTCCATTAAATGACTTCAAATTTTATATACAATCTCCTTATACTATTTCTAACAAGTCTAAATAACACCCACTTCAAATTTCCCAAAAAATCAAAATTCGAAATTTAAACCACATATTTAAGCTTGTTAAAAATCTAATTTTCACCACCCTAATGAATTTGGTTTGTTGAACTAATATTTGAGTCACAGTTATTGGTTCGAAAATTAATTTAAAAGCTTGAAGAATCCTTTTTAAAAATTAAATAGTATTTTTAAGAACCTATTGGAGTTGGATGTTGAATCTTTGTCTATTATTTTGGATTAGTTGGTTGTAAATTGAAATATGGTCTATAAAATTGAAAAGTAGGGAGGCCGGTTGTTCTAATGTGAAATTTTCCCAATTGAATTCCCTTTTTCAAAAAAAATGATATTGTACCACTCAATTGGCAATTTAAATCAAGTTTTATGATATGGTGCACTATGTACATGACTACTTCATCGGACGCGTAGTGATGCAACATGAATAATATATACTTAAAGCTAGGAAAGAAAATAAAATTCTTTATATTTGCGTAAAATAGGATTATTTTGGGTTCTTGATCATTTAGTCGATACTTTAATTTACAAGTTTAAAGATGAACTTGATAAGAACAATTGTACATGCTTAGAAAATTGATTGACCTTGTGCATTTTTAACTCAGACGCTTGTAATCAGGGGTGTACATGCATCAAGTTGGTTCGATTTTTATAAAAATCAAATCAAACCAACTATATTGGTATGGATTGGATCAGTTTGTCAGGTTTTCAGTTTTTTTTGTTAGATGAAATTTCAATCTTACCTTGTTAAAGTTATATATAAATAAAGTTTTGATAATTAGTGAATATATGCTTAGCAAAAATTGACAAACATATAATTTGTTAAAATATTCTTATGGGTGAATTTTCTTAGTAACACACGATAGTTATTTTCTTAGTCATCTAACAATAACTTTTCGTTGATGTATTCTTTCAAGGTTAATCGAATTTAATAATTAAACATTATCAATATGGTACCTAAATAATGATATGTTCTACTTAATTTTAAATTATCGAAATACCATTTCAATTTGAAAAAGATATAAGAAATCTTGGCATATGAATATACAAGAATAAAGAGAGGATTGATGCATTTCAATAATACTTGATAAGAAAGTGATACAACACATTATTTTTAAAGTAAATAGAAATGAATGCACTTCATAGTTCTATTAAATATTACATCCCACGAGAGGAACTCAAATATTTCTAGACCTTTTTTTAAAAGAAAATTCTATACCAATCTAAAATATATATATATATATATATATAAAAATTATATTTAGGGGTGTACATGGATTGGGACATTGGGTGGGCCCAGTTTTTATCAAAACCAAATCAAACCAACTATATCGGTTTTGATTAGTTCAGTTTTGTCAGATTTTTCCGATTTTTATTACATAAATTTTATTTCAATCTTTGCTAAATTTTTTTATAAGTAAATATATGTTTAGTAACAATTAAAAAAATTGACAAACATATGATCTATTTACATATTCTTATGGGATAATTTTCTTAGTAACATATGATAGTTATTTTCTTAATCGTCTGACAATAATTTTTCGTTGATATACACTTTCAAGGTTAACTGTATTTAATAGTTAAATATAAAAATTAATATGATACATATATAATGATATATTATACTTAATTTTAAATTATCGAAATACTACTTCAAATTCGAAAAAGATAAGAATTTAATAGATCTTGATATCTGAATATAGAAGAACGAAGAGATTGATGCATTTCACTAACATTTGGTAAGAAAATGATCATACACCTCATTATTTAAAGTTAATAAAAATAGAGCACTTCATATTTAACTAAATATTACATCCCATAAGAGAATCACAAATATTTCTAGACATTTTTTAAAGAAAATTCTATGAAAAATCTTAAAAGTATATAAATGATTTATATATCGGTTTGGTTCAGATTTTTTTACGCAATACAAAATCAAATCAAACCAAACACAACCGGATCTTTTAATCGGTTTGGTGCGATTTTCCTGTTCGATTTTTGTTGGGATTAAAAGATTGGTGAATGAAAAATGGAGGGAAGAAAGTGAAGGGAAAGTGAGCTCCGTTTTGCTTTAGAAAGAGCAAGTGTCCCTCATTGATGGTGGAAAGAAAAGTGAATGTGCTTATATTGAGAAAGCATTCCCTTTGCTGTTAAATGGGCTGGAAAACAAGTAAGCATTGCGCCGTCGTCGCTCACCCGACTTCGGATTGATTGATTAATCTTTTTGGACAATTCTTTTTCAATTAATTAATTAATTAATTAACAAAAGTCAACCCGGAATAACCTAGACCCGCGACACGAGTGTGTTTTACAACCATCAAGTGGTTCGAAGTTCATCAGAGTTTTTGGTACCAATATATTTTTTAATCGGTTTGGTACGGTTTTTTAGTTCGGTTTGTGTTGGGATTAAAAGATTGGTGAATGAAAAATGGAGGGAAGAAAGTAAAGGGAAAGTGAACTCCCTTTTGATTTGGAAAGAGCAAGTGTCCCTCATTGGTGGTGGAAAGAAAAGTGAATGTGCTTATATTGAGAAAACATTTCCCTTGATGTTAAATGAGTTGGAAAGAAAGTAAGCCTCACACCATCGCTCGCTCGCTCGGCTCGGCTTCTGCTTCGAATTTGGTCAAAGATTGATTGATTAATCTTTTTGGACAAAATTTCTTTCAATTATTTAATTAATTAATGAAAAGGCAACCCAAAATAACCTAGGACCTGCGACCCGATCCGTTTCTTTCCCGAATTACTTTAAATTAATTTCCCGAAATATTTTAAACGGGAATCGTTTCCGACCCAGTGTGTTTTACAACCATTAAGTGGTTCGAAATTCATCAAAGTTTTTGGTACCATACATTAGTATCGCGCCCCATTTTTCTCGCGAAATCGGGTTTATGACATTTGGGAGGACAACTGGTTCCCTTTTGGGAATTGGGTTTTTTGATTTGAAGAGTCGCCACCTAATGATTAAGTGCATTAGGACACTAGGGAGAATTTGTTTAGAAAAACTAGAGTTTGGGTAAGGGCTAGAAACTATCTCGAGGAGAAGGTGTTAGGCACCCCTCAAGATCCACTAGTGTGGTTCCCGGCCATGCTACCATTGTGACTTAAGTACAAACAATAAATAAGCAAATAAAGGTTTCAAATATGAGGGGGTTGTCACATTGTGATTGCAAATAAGTTAAAGTTTGAAGAAAAAGGAAGCTGAAATTTGAGAAAAAGGAGTTTTGAAAATTTGAAAATAATAAAATAAACAAGTAAAGGGAAGGGGTTCCTAGGTTTATAAATAATATGAATCACATCAAGGAAATACCCGATAATCACTTCTCAGAAGAGGGGCTACACATGGTATTAGCGTACCGGTCATCATATCCATATCTACCCTTTCCTACCCCGTAGAGGTATTAAACGCGGAATGGTTTCGTTTACTTATTGCATGCTAGTACCCGCCCCAATCCTATCAGTCCCGGAGGCATTTGGGACTACTAGTCCTAAAAGGAAGGGAGATTTGGGCTTTGTATGGTTTAAAAGGATAAAATTCTAAAGCGACAAACAAAAACACATAAGGCAGATATGGGAAACACATAACAATTTAAAAGGCTCAGACATGCCTCCTCACTTAAAGACACATTGTTTAGCATGTCTTGCAGATACTGGTTATGGTCTGAATTAAACTTAAACGTTAAGGAGGCATACTGGTCTATTACACATTTCAGATAAGAAACCAGAATCAGACCTGCCTGCTGGTTGGAATTAACAGAGTCTGATTCAATTAGATAATTTACCTTATAGCTTGCCTAGGTGAAACCAATAGATATGATACCTAAATACGAGAGAAAGATACTAATTTTAGAAGCAGATTTATTATCAGCAGGAACATAAGTTCTGCAAGCGTTAAGCAATTCTCTTACTAATTTTAAACTTATAAGCAAGTTGAGGGATTCAGATTAGTTGCTTATTCCTATAGGCATGCTTTCTAAGTGTGATTGATTTTAACCTTTACGAAAATGCAGAAATCCTATAGGCATGGCGTCTAAAACGCTGATTTTATTATTTAAGCCTATATATTGTTTGCCTAGTGATAGATACGTATGCAATATTCAGAAACCCTATAGACATGCTTTCTATATGATAGGCAAAATGCAGAATCCTATACTCATGTTCTCTATATGAGATGCAGAAATGCAAAAGCTATTGATATGATATATATGCAGAACTTATAGGCAGGATTTCTAAGATGCAAAAGTGCAGAAGTTTATAGACAGGATTTCTATATGAAAATGTAGAAGTGCAGAACCTAAAACAGGATTTCTATATGAAAGTGTAGAAGTGCATAACCTAAAACAGGATTTCAAAGATGCCGAAATGCAGAACTTGCCATGATTTGCAGAAATAAAGACCTAATGAGCATGGTATCTACCCTTATGCATACATGAGTACCCCTCCCCTTTTCACTATAAGCCACCATGAGTTATTACAATTTATTACAGCCCTGAATGAAGAAAAGAAAGTAAAAATTACATCAGAAAGCTAAAATCCCAACCAAGGAGAGCCTGATTCAGACTTCTGTCTGAAGCATGAAGTAAACCAACTCCAAAGATCAAATTCCAAAGCCTTTTTCCTATTTGGGATGTGTCCGAGTTCCCTAAGAGTCTCAAGTGGACTCCGGGCAGTCCTTACACCCAAATATATTGCAGAATTGGATTATAGTGCAGTGTGGAAGGGCCAGCCCTCAAATGTTCAAGTTGAGAGGGAGCTCAAGGTCCCAAAGCAAGGCTCATAAGAAGGGGTTAGAACTTAGAATCTAAGAGAGAGTACAAGTGCATAGAGGGGATTTGGAGAAGGCCAAGACAGGCTAGTAGCCATACCCAGCAATTAGGAGTGCTGGCACACCCCTAACCAGCCTGTTAGCCACATTGTTTGGGAGTTAGGATCCATTAAAGGATCAAGTCCAGACATGAGCAACAATTTGGACACTGCCATGCCTGGACCTTAACTCAAACACATAGAAGGGAATAAGGGTATGGGGAATTCACACAACAACAGATGCAAAGAGAACAACATATTCAATACAGAACATAAACAACAAAGTAGACAAGATTGTTGAAACTTTAAAGCAAACACATAGGGATGAAGCTGAAAGTTAAATTAGAACATACCAGTTTCAGGGAAATAAGAAGAGAAGAGCAGTAGTAAA
Organism: Nicotiana sylvestris; assembly: GCF_000393655.2. NCBI lineage: Eukaryota > Viridiplantae > Streptophyta > Magnoliopsida > Solanales > Solanaceae > Nicotiana > Nicotiana sylvestris. The sequence continues at coordinate 124,182,068 of NC_091057.1, read as the reverse complement.
GCCAAATTGCAAACCCACAGCTAGAAGATTTCAGAAGAGAGTAGAGTGTTGAATTGAGAATGTAGGAGTATTGAAATTGAAAGTGTTCAATAAGTCTTGTGTAAGTGTTGAACTCAAGGTCTTAAAGAGTATTGAATTGGAAGTGTGTAAAAGTGCAGAAGGGTCGTGCCCTTTATAGTGCAGAAAGCAAGTAAGAAAAGGTAAGAAAATAGTTTTGAAATCAATCATATAAGGTCTCCCTCAATTAAGGGATTCTGATTTCAAACGGGCAAGATAATTAAGGAAAGAGTTTGATCAAGATCTTTTCCAAAGTAGCACAAGAAGGGTAAATACACAGAAGTTATTTAAGGAAAGAGTTTGATAGCAACACGATTTGTGCAAATAAGGAAAGGCAATCAATCAACAGTCAGTAAAAATTAGAAATTGAGTTTTGGTATGAATGAATCCAACCAGAAAAGGTGGAGAAAGGTTTGATTAAAGAAAATCAGTAACAATCAGTCGATCCTTATTAAAAGGAATTCTGAATCAATCACAAGTTGGCAAAACCTTTTTTGAAGGAAGAATTCATCATATATAAAGTGCATAGACATGTGAATCAAGAAAGAGTTGTCATGCTAATTAGAAAATCCTAGCATAGAAAAGTTCAGAGTCAAAGAAGTTCGAGTTCAGTACAAAGACTCAAAACGAGTCTGAGAAACCTAAAGTTCCAAAATAGAACCATAGTCGCAAACACAAGATCGAAACTCCCCAAAAACCCCAAACCCTAGGGTTTTCAACTCGAGTCAGATACAAAGAAAAGAAGACAAATAACGAAAACAGGCTCAGAGGTCTTCATTCAGGGATTCATGTGAAATCAAATAGATAAAATAGCAGGTTCAAGGCAAATAGAATGAAGAACTGATTTAAAGCATAAAGAACACATTTTAAGAAAGGCTTGGGACCTAAACAAGTTCAAAAGAGAAAAAAGGTAGTATAAACTTAGAAAAACATTAGAGGGAACGTTTAACAAAGAACTCAAACAAAGTCCAGAAGAAGTAAACTAAAGACCTAAAAGCTTAGTGGAAAATACAGTAAAGGAACATAGGGGTAAACGAACATATAAGATAAACATGTGAAAGCATGATATAGAAACCAGTAGAAGAAAGAACGGAGCACAATAGAAGAACATGCAAAATAAGGCAAACATAAAGATACAGGAGAAGAACATGCTAGGTACCAATATATTTTTTAATCGGTTTGGTACGGTTTTTTAGTTCGGTTTGTGTTGGGATTAAAAGATTGGTGAATGAAAAATGGAGGGAAGAAAGTAAAGGGAAAGTGAGCTCCCTTTTGATTTGGAAAGAGCAAGTGTCCCTCATTGGTGGTGGAAAGAAAAGTGAATGTTCTTATATTGAGAAAACACTTCCCTTGATGTTAAATGAGTTGGAAAGAAAGTAAGCCTCGCACCATCGCTCGCTCGCTCGGCTCGGCTTCTGCTTCGAATTTGGTCAAAGATTGATTGATTAATCTTTTTGGACAAAATTTCTTTCAATTATTTAATTAATTAATGAAAAGGCAACCCAAAATAACCTAGGACCTGCGACCCGATCCGTTTCTTTCCCGAATTACTTTAAATTAATTTCCCGAAATATTTTAAATGGGAATCGTTTCCGACCCAGTGTGTTTTACAACCATTAAGTGGTTCGAAATTCATCAAAGTTTTTGGTACCATACATTAGTATTGCGCCCCATTTTTCTCGTGAAATCGGGTTTATGACATTTGGGAGGACAACTGGTTCCCTTTTGGGAATTGGGTTTTTTGATTTGAAGAGTCGCCACCTAATGATTAAGTGCATTAGGACACTAGGAAGAATTTGTTTAGAAAAACTAGAGTTTGGGTAAGGGCTAGAAACTATCTCGAGGGGAAGGTGTTAGGCACCCCTCAAGATCCACTAGTGTGGTTCCCGGCCATGCTACAATTGTGACTTAAGTACAAACAATAAATAAGAAAATAAGGGTTTCAAATATGAGGGGGTTGTCACATTGTGATTGCAAATAAGTTAAAGTTTGAAGAAACAAGGAAGCTGAAATTTGAGAAAAAGGAGTTTTGAAATTTTAAAATTAATAAAATAAACAAGTAAAGGGAAGGGGGTCCTAGGTTTATAAATAATATGGATCACATCAATGCAATACCCGGTAATCACTCCTCAGAAGAGGGGTTACACGTGGTATTAGCGCACTGGTCATCATATCCATATCTACCCTTTCCCACCCCGTTGAGGTATTAAACGTGGAATGGTTTCGTTTACTTATTGCATGCTAGTACTCGCCCCAGTCCTATCAGCCCCGGAAGCATTTGGGACTACTAGTCCTAAAGGGAAAGGAGATTTGGGCTTTGTATGGTTTAAAAGGATAAAATTCTAAAGCGACAAACAAAAACACATAAGGCAGATATGGGAAACATATAACAATTTAAAAGGCTCAGACATGCCTCCTCACTTAAAGACAAATTGTTTAGCATGTCTTGCAGATACTGGTTATGGTCTGAATTAAACTTAAACGTTAAGGAGGCACACTGGTCTATTACACATTTCAGATAAGAAACCAGAATCAGACCTGCCTGCTGGTTGGAATTAACAGAGTCTAATTCAATTAACTAATTTACCTTATAGCTTGCCTAGGTGAAACCTATAGGCATGATATCTAAATACAAGAGAAAGATAATGATTTCAGAAGCAGATTTATTAACAGTAGGAACATAAGTTCTGCAAGCGTTAAGCAATGCTCTTACTGATTTTAAACTTATAAGCAAGTTGAGGGATTCAGATTAGTTACTTATTCCTATAGGCATGCTTTCTAAGTGTGACTGATTTTAACCTTTACGAAAATGCAGAAATCCTATAGGCATGGCATCTAAGACGCTGATTTTATTATTTAAGCCTATATATCGTTTGCCTAGTGATAGATACGTATGCAATATTCAGAAACCCTATAGACATGCTTTCTATATGATAGGCAAAATGCAGAATTCTATAGTCATGTTCTCTATATGAGATACAGAAATGCAAAAGATATTGATATGATATATATGCAGAACTTATAGGCAGGATTTCTAAGATGCAAAAGTGCAGAAGTTTATAGACAGGATTTCTATATGAAAATGTAGAAGTGCAGAACCTAAAACAGGATTTCAAAGATGCCGAAATGCAGAACTTGCCATGATTTGCAGAAATAAAGACCTAATGAGCATGATATATACCCTTATGCATACATGATTACCCCTCCCCTTTTCACTATAAGCCCCCATAAGTTATTACAAATTATTACAGACCAGAATGAAGAAAAAGAAAGTAAAAATTACATCAGAAAGCTAAAATCCCAACCAAGGAGAGCCTGATTCAGACTTCTGTCTGAAGCATGAAGTAAACCAACTCCAAAGATCAAATTCCAAAGCCTTTCTCCTATTTGGGATGTGTCAGAGTTCCCTAAGAGTCTCAAATGGACTCCGGGCAGTGATTAAACCCAAATATATTGCAGAAATGGATTATAGTGCAGTGTGGAAGGGCCGACCCTAAAATGTCCAAGTTCAGAGGGAGCTCAAGGTCCCAAAGCAAGACTCATTGGAAAGGGGCAGAACTTAGAATTTAAGAGAGAGTGTAAATGCATAAAGGGGATTTTGGTGAAGGCTAAGACATGCTGGTAGTCATACCCAGCAATTAGGAGTGCTGGCACACCCCTAACCATCCTGTTAGCCACATTTTTGTGAGTTAGGATCCATTAAAGGATCAGGTCCAGACATAAGCAGCAATTTGGATACTGCCATGCCTGAACCTTAACTCAAACACATAGAAGGGAATAAGGGTATAGAGAATTCACACATCAACATATGCAAAGCGAACAACATATTCAATACAGAACATAAACAACAAAGTAGACAAGATTGTTGAAACTGTAAAGCAAACACATAGGGATGAAGCTGAAAGTTAAATTAGAACATACCAGTTTCAGGGAAATAAGAAGAGAAGAACAGTAGTAAAGCCAAATTGTAAACCCACAACCAGAAGATTTCACAAGAGAGTAGAGTGTTGAATTGAGAATGTAGGAGTATTGAAATTGAAAATGTTCAATAAGTATTGTGTAAATGTTGAACTCAAGGTCTTAAAGAGTATTGAATTGGAGGTGTGTAAAAGTGCAGAAGGGTCGTGCCTTTTATAGTTCAGAGAGCAAGTAAGAAAAGGTAAGAAAATAGTTTCGAAATCAATCACATAAGGTCTCCCTTCAATTAAGGAATTCTGATTTCAACGTGCAAGATAATTAAGGAAAGAGTTTGATCAAGATCTTTTCCAAAGTAGCACAAGAAGGGTAATTACACAGAAGTTATTTAAGGAAAGAGTTTGATAGCAATACGGTTTGTGCAAATAAGGAAAGGCAATCAATCAACAGTCAGTAAAAATCAGAAATTGAGTTTTAGTATGAATGAATCCAACCAGAAAAGGTGAAGAAAGGTTTGACTAAAGAAAATCCATAACAATCAATCGATCCTTATTAAAAGGAATTATGAATCAATCACAAGTTGGCAAAACCTTTTTTGAAGGAAGAATTCATCATATATAAAGTGCGCAGACATGTGAATCAAGAAAGAGTTGTCATGCTAATTAGAAAAGCCTAGCATTGAAAAGTTCAGAGTCAAAGAAGTTCGAGTTTAGTTCAAAGACTCAAAACGAGTCTGGGAAACCTAGAGTTCCAAAATAGAACCGTAAACTCGCCAAAAACACCAAACCCTAGGGTTTTCAATTCGAGTCAGATACAGAGAAAAGAAGACAAATAACGGAAACAAGCTTAGAGGTCTTCTTTCTGGGATTCATGTGAAATCAAACAGATAAAATAGCAGGTTCAAGGCAAATAGAATGAAGAACTGATTTGAAGCATAGAGAACATATTTTAAGAAAGGCTTGGGACCTAAACAAGTTCAAAAGAGAAAAAAAGGTAGTATAAACTTAGGAAAACATTAGAGGGAACGTTTAACAAAGAACTCAAACAAAGTCCAGAAGAAGTAAACTAAAGACCTAAAAGCTTAGTGGAAAATACAGTAAAGGAACATAGGGGTAAACGAACATATAAGATAAACATGTGAAAGCATGATATAGAAACCAGTAGAAGAAAGAACGGAGTACAATAGAAGAACATGCAAAATAAGGCAAACATAAAGATACAGGAGAAGAACATGCTAGGTAGAAAAAGAAAACATACAAACATATAGATAGATACACAAAAAGAAAAGAAGAGGAAAAGTCAGAGAAACATTTCAATTTTTTTTCAGAAACCCTAAATCGAAGAGAAACAAATTTTAAAAGAAAAAATTGGGGAAAACGTTTTAAAGCTCCAGTAGAGCACATATATAGCATAGATTAAAGAAAACAACCAGATAAAAACCTCGAATAGCTAGGGTATCAGAGAAACCCTAGAAATGAGAAAGGGTGGGAAGAAAAGTCCGATCTTGAGTCGGATGAGTTAGAACCAGGCTCGAAATGCTTTAGATATGCCGGAGCAAGGCCGAAGAGGCTTCAAAATCATGGATCTGAGAGGATCTGAACGGACACCACTGAGGTCAGACCTCAAAACTTCAAACCCCAGACGTTTGAGAGTGGAGGGAGGTGAGTACAGGCCATCCATGGCCTGAGAAGCCATGGATTCTAGTGAGGTTATGGTCGGAGATGATGAGAGAGGCTAGGGTTCCAGGGAACCTTCGAGAGAGCTTGAGAGAGGGGAGTATTCAAAGGCGGCTGAGATATGGAAATGAGGGGATTAGGGTAGGGTCGGTGGATTAAAAATGGTAAGGGATGATCGTGGCCGTTGATCAAAATGATCAATGGCCTGGATTGAAAGAAGGACCGGGCGGGTAAATTGAAATTGGACGGGTCCAATTGGGGGTCAATATTGGGTCAATTGGAGGGTCAATTTTGGCTATAATTGAAACAAATTGGGGTTATATATTAAATAGCCAATTTTTCCCTTTTATTTTACAAAAAATAGTAAAAATGATTTTGAAAACAAATTAAAAGCACTGGATCAGTAAATAATATATAAATATTAATTTAAAAATACAGGAACCAATTTTATGATTATAAAAATGCTATTAAATCTTAAAGTAGGCTAGAATTGCAATTATATGCAATTTAGCTTTAAAAATACCAAATAAATTTATAAAAATATATAAAAATTAAATTAACTATATTTTGGTATAAATATGGGAATAAAATAAATTATTTACCAAAAATTGATGATTTTGGGAGTAATTATTGATTTTGTGCTGCTAAAATGGACAATAAATTGGTTTTAAAAATCTTTTAAAAATTGGGAAAAATACTAAAACACTTGGGCATGCTTATATATACGTACATATATTATTTTGAAAGTATTTTGTATATATTAAAAATATACAGGGAAAAATTGGGTATCAACAACTAGTGAGTTAAATCGTTATATCTTGGGAGGATAATATTCCCAAACCTCGGGTACTTTGAGGGGAATAATTTTCTTAAGGACACACTGTGCATTCAATGGGCTCGATTTTATTCCGAAAAATATTTTCAAATTCTGCTTGTGATTATATACATTTATATTATACTACTTTTTTCCTTTTTTGATTTTTTCTATTACAGATATATTATTGTTTCTTTGTATTATAGCATTACAGTTTGACTAACAATCTTAAGGAAATTATTAATATACTTTAATCTATATGCTGCTTTGGAGATTAAAACCTTTGTGATTTTTCACTCCGTCTTAGTTTTTCTATTTCTGATTTGAAGATATAAAAACTTCATCGCAGTATTAAAATTCAGAAATGATTTGAAGAACATAAAAACTTCATCATTTTATTATGAAACAGTATACACAAAACTTCGATTTTTGTTTATTAAACGTACTTTTTATCTTAAGTTACAATACTAATTACTGTTCTATTTTCTACCGTTAATTAAACTCTTCTGTTGTGGACGATGAAAAATGGCAATTAATAATAGAAATTCTTTTGCGACTATTGCGGCAACAATGATAACCTCGTCAAGCAGAACTGCTATACCACCGGCCGAAAAATCAGGAAATTTTCTAGAGCCAACTTCAAAGGATGGCAACAAAAGGTATTCTTTTGGCTTACCACACTTGGCATGCAGAAGTTCACTAGTGAAGACCCTCCAATGCCTGCCGCCGACATGCCAGACAATGAGAAGTTTATGATTGTTGAGGCGTGGAAACATGCAGATTTTCTTTACAAAGGCTACATCCTAAGCGCTTTGGAAGATGACTTGTACAATGTCTACAGTGCTATGAATACTTCGAAATAATTATGGGACGCACTTGAGAAGAAGTACAAGACTGAAGATGCATACTAGAAAAAGTTTGTGGTTGCCAAGTTTCTAGATTGTAACAACAAAATCATTGGAACTCAAGTTCAATAGCTTCAACTTATTTTTCACGACTTTATTATTGAAGGTATGTTAGTAAATGAAGCATTTCAAGTAGCTACAGTGATTGAAAAGTTTCCTCCTTCGTAGAGAGATTTAAAAAACTATCTAAAGCACAAACGCAAAGAAATGAAGTTGGAAGATCTTGTGATTCGTCTCAAGATTGAGAAAGATAACAAAACAACTAAGAAGAAGTATCGTGGAAATTCAATGATTATGGGAGCTAATATCGTTGATGAGACTACAAAAAGTAAGAAGAGGAAGATGTCTTCTGGATAGACTAAGGAGTAGAACAAGAAGAAATTCAAGGTCAATTGCTACAATTGTGGAAAAGCTGGTCACAAAGCCTCTGATTGTCATCTCCCGAAAAAGGACAAGACAAAGGGACATGCCAACATAGTGGAGAAACATAATGACATTGATGATCTATGTGCAATGCTTTTGGAATGCAACTTAGTTGGAAATTCGAAGGAGTGGTGGATTGACTCTGGAGCCACTCGACATGTTTGTGCTATCAAAGAAGCATTTGCGACTTACTCTACTGCTGGTCTCGAAGAAGAGCTTTCCATGGAAAATACTGCAATAGCTAAGATTGAGGGTTATGGGAAAATATTCCTGAAGATAACTTCCGGCAAGGTGTTAATAGTCAACAACGTTCTTCATGTTCCAACTATTAGGAAAAATTTAGTTTCAACTTCTTTACTTGTTAAGAATGGATTTAAATGTGTATTAGTATCTAACAAAATTATTGTAAGCAAGAATGATATGTATGTTGGAAAGAGCTATCTCACTGAGGGCCTTTTCAAACTCAATATAATGGTTGTTGACAGTATTAATAAAATTTCAGCTTTTTCTTATTTATTGGAGTCAAATAATTTATGGCATATTCATTTAGGATATGTCAACTACAAAACCTTGCGGAAGTTAATTAATTTAGAAGTATAGCCTAAATTCGAAGGTAATAAATCAAAATGTCAAATATGTGTTGAATCTAAGTTTGTAAAACATCCTTATAATTCTGTTGGAAGGAATTCAAATCCTTAGATTTAATTCATACCGACATTTGTGATATGAAGTCAACACCATCTTGTGGTGGAAAAAGGTATTTTATAACTTTTATTGATGATTGTACTCAACATTGTTATGTTTATTTGCTTAATAGTAAAGATGAAGCAATTGAAGCATTTAAGCAATTTAAGAATGAAGTGGAGAATCAACCGAATAAAAAGATCAAAATGATTAGAAGTGATAGGGGCAGAGACTACGAATCTCCGTTTGCAAAAATATGTTTGGAATATGGAATTATCCATCAAACCGCTACCCCCTACACACCTCAATCTAATGGAATTGCGAAAAAAAGTCGGAAATTAAAGGAAATTATGAATGTCTTATTAATAAGTTTCGGCTTACCGCAGAATTTGTGGGGGGGAAGCTATCCTTACAGCTAACCGAATACTCAACAGAGCACCCAATAGAAAAATGCAATCTATTCCATATGAAAAATGAAAAGGAAGAAAGTCAACTTGAAATATTTTAAAGTGTGGGGCTGCTTAGCAAATGTACAAGTACCTTTACCCAAACGGGTAAAGATCAAACCAAAAACTATGGATTGTATTTTTATTGGATATGCTACCAACAGTAAACATGTTGGTTTTTGGTTTATAAATCTGATATTCCCGAAATTTATGTTAATACGGTAATTGAATCAGATAATGCCGAACTCTTTGAAAACATCTATCCGTATGAAATTGAATGCGAGTCGTTAAGTGAAAGACCTAAACGACCACGTGAAGAACCAAAGGAAAATAGTCCCAGTGAAGAGGATCCAAGGGGTAGCAAACGTCAAAGAACATCTACTTCCTTTGGACCAGATTTTGTGACATTCTTGCTTGAAAATGAGCCTCAAACTTTCAAAGTAGCTACGTCAATGAATCATTATTCATTATTTTGGAGAGAGGCAGTCAATAGTGAGATTCAATCAGTTTTGGATAACCATACATGAGAATCAGTTGATCTTACTTCGGGAAATAAGCCTTTAGGTTCGAAATGGATCTTTAAAAAGAAAATGAAAGCTGATGGCACTATTGACAAATATAAGGCAAGACTTGTTGTTAAAGGTTATAGAAAAAAGTCAGGCCTTGATTACTTTGATACTTACTCGCCATAACAAGGATAACATCTATTAGGGTGTTAATGGCACTGGCGGCCGTGTATGATCTTGAAATCCATCAAATGGATGTTAAAACAGCTTTCTTAAATAGAGAATTGGAGGAACAGACATGGAACAACCTGAGAGTTTTGTGGTTCCGGGAAAAGAAAAAAAGTATGCAAACTTGTTAAGTCGCTTTATGGACTTAAACAAGCACCCAACCAATGACATGCCAAATTTGACCAAACAATGTTGGCAAGTGAGTTTAAACTCAAAGAGTGTGACAACGCGTTTACATTAAAAACACTCGAGGTCATGAAGTCATTGTTTGTTTATATATTGATGAAATGTTGATAATGAGCAAAGATATATCAGATATAAATGCTACTAAGCGCATGCTGGCTAGAAAATTCAACATAAAAGACTTGGGAGTTGCTGATGTGATCTTAGGAATCACAATTTACAAGACTCCACAAGGTCTAGCATTATCACAATCTCAGTACATTGAAAAAGTACTTGGTAGGTTCAAGTATTTGGATTTCAAGATTTCCAAGATTCTAATTGACGTGAGTTAGCACTTCAGAAAAATAAAGATGAATGTGACTCACAACTAGACTATGCAAGAGTATTGGAAAGTTTGATGTATATCATGAATTGTATGCGACAAGATATAGTATGTTCTATTAGCAAACTGAGTCGGTTACAAGTAATCCCAATCAAATACATTGGATGACAATAAAACGAGTTTTGGGGATATCTAAAACATACCCAAGACTATGTTTGCATTATAACAAATATCCCTCTGTGATTGAGGTGTTATCACGATTGACTACGTCATCATGGAGGTAACTCTACCTAGCAGACTAGAGATCCCAAGAGATAGGTTCAAAGAGATCAAACAAAGTTATGAATGACGGTTCAACATTGTCAAATAACTCAACTCATTCTCAAGATAAAGACAATGTTCATAAATCAGGGTAAAACACTAAGGCTTTTTATGAGTCAATAAAGCTTAAAGTTTTTTAATGATTTGCTAAGTCATGCAGGGAATGACCAGATGGTGTGTCTATAGGATTACACATTTATAAATCACCTATGTTAGTGCTAAGTGTATGTCGCTTCAAGGGGAATGAAAGTAAATGCCCATTCTCTAAGCACTCATAAAACCAGACGATATTCATGGCTGAAACGAACACAACCGTGAGAACCATAGATGGTTAAATGTTGATTGTGTGACTTATATTGTCTAGGTATACAACAAATCTCGATGGTTCAAAGATATCAAATCTACCGATTGACCGAGTATATCCGATATAAGTTCACTACGAAAAGTTCAAAGGGAAACCTACTTATCCAGATGCAATTAATCCTTGCATGTAAATCGCACACTCGTCCATGAATTCCTTTGTCTTATAGCCATTTTCCATTCCTGTGGAGATTGTTGGGATTACAAGATTGGTGAATGGGAAATGGAGGGAATAAAGTGCAGGGAAAGTGAGCTCCCTTTTGCTTTGAAAAGAGCAAGTGTCCCTTATTGGTGGTGGAAAGAAAAATGAATGTTGTTGATACCTAATTTTTCCCTGTATATTGTTTTTAATATGCAAAATACTTTCAAAATAGCATATGTATGAATATATAAGTATGTCTAATTGTTTTATTATTTTTTCTTAATTTTTAAAGATTTTTAACCAATTTATTCCCTTATTTTATTCATAAAAACCCAATAATATTTCCAAAATTATTATTTTGGTAATTCATTTATTGGATTCTTATATTTATACCAATATATAGCTAAAATAATTTTTGTACATTTTTACAAATTTATTTAGTATTTTTAAAGCTAAATTGCATATAATTGCAATATTAGTCTCTTTTAGATTTAATTGCGTTTATATCTATAAAAATTAAGTCCAGTATTTTTAATTTGAGAATTATATGTTATAAATCGTTTTAGTACTTTTAATTTATTTTCAGAATTTAATTTGCTATGTTTTATAAAATAAATGGGAAAAATTGGCTATTTAAAAACTAGCCCAATTACCTTTCAATTATAGACTAATTTGAAGCCCAATTGGAACCCAATTTTTACCCCGACCCAATTCCCTTCAAATCCGACCCTTTACCCGTTTAAATGACCCACCCAAACTCCCACCTAATCCCAGTCATTGATCGTGTAGATCAACGGCTCCCATTACTCCCTTTCTTTTTTTAACCCAAACGACCCCTTCACCCTAATCCATTTCTCACAATACGCCGCCTCTGAATCTCCCTCCTCTCTCAAATCTCTCTACAACAACATCAAACCCTAGCTACCGCCACCTTAATCTACCCTAATCCATGGCTCTAAAGGATCATCTAAGCTCCCATTACTCCCTTCCTTTTTAACCCAAATGACCCCTTCACCCTAATCTATTTCTCACAATACGCCGCCTCTAAATCCCCCTCCTCTCTCAAATCCTCTCTACAACAACATCAAACCCTAGCCACCGCCACCTTAATCTACCCTAATCCATGGCTCTACAGGATCATCTAAGACCTGTATCACCCTCTCATGGCTTCTACGTGTTCGTTTCTGTGGTCTCATGACCAAATTCTGAAGAGGCTTGGTCTAGTATTTGCTCGATGACTGTTCTCCGATCGTCTCTGACCTTTCTCCGGCCAGCCATGGCCATTCGAGTCAGACCCTTGACTCTCCTATTTAGATCAATGGCTTTCAAGGCCTTTCTCGTCACTTGAGGTTCTTCTGAAACCCTAATCTCTAAGAGCTTCTCAAATTCTTTCAGGTTCACTTTAGATCTATGCTTGCTATGAGTTTTTAAACGCCTTCTCGAAGCTTCTTTAATTTTGCTTTCAGTAAAAAGACTCTTCATCTTTTTCCGATTAGGGTTTTCCTTCAAGTTCTTCTTTTCAAAATCTTTTCTGAGTTTAGCATGATAAAAACAATAATTTCTTTTGGGGTTTTTGAGACTATTTGTTAAGTGTTTGTTTGATTTACTTGTTTATCATCTCTAGACTCGATGGGTGATAAAAACCCTAATATCTTTGGGTTCGTTCGAGTTTCTGAGACTATTTGCTAAATATTGTCTGATTTATTTGTTCATCATCTTTAAACTCGATCGATGTTGAAACCCTAATTTCTTTTGGGGTCTATTCGAGTTTTTGAAACTACTTGTTCGATTTATTTGTTTATCATCTTCTAATATTGAATGTTATTAAGGAAAAACCTATGTCTTTGGGTTTGAAATTGCTCGTTGGCATACCTGACTTGATTTGAAGTTCCTTTGTTTCAGCATCTCTTTTCTTATGTGATTCCTTTGATTCTGGGTTCTTACTATCTTTGAAACTCGACTATGCTTTTCAGTAGGGTTTTCGCACTTGACCCTTTGCATGCTTCTGATACTCTATCCTTTATTTTCTTTTCTCTATACTACTGATTCAATGAAACTTGACCTACATGACTATCATGTTTCGAATGTTTGTTGTCTACTAACATTGTGCTACTATTGCATGCTGTTTCTTTTGCCAATAGTTTGACCTCGCATGTCCATCGTTTGTGCACTCTATTTATATGCAGAGGCTCCTTCTTTGATTAATTCTCAATTTGGGACTGATTTCAAAACTTCTCTTTTTGTGAACTCTAATTTTACTCGCCTGTTAAAGTGATTGATCCCTTTCCTTACTTATTGGCTTGCTGAATCTTTTCCCCAAAACAAGTGTATCTCTGTACTTGGACTCTATTGTGTTCTCAATGTTTTACTACTTCCTTTTATGGTAATAATCAGTCGGCCTACAAACTGATTTTCTTTCCTTCTTTTAAACCTGTTAGCCCCGTTAAAAATGTGATTCCTCAATTAAAAGGGAATCACTTGGTTGATTGATTCTGATTGCTGATTACTACCATATGTGCATTTATTGCCTTATTTCTTACATGCTTTCAAAACTATAAATACCCACCTTCTCTTCTTTCAAACACACGAACACAAGGCATAAAACACTTGAGTTCAAACGCACACTCCACTAAAATATCTCTCTTTTCTCTGTTGCTACTTGTATTGCTGCCTTACCTAGCCGGCTGAAAGCCAAGGCTAGGATGTGGGAAGCTTGCTTATTTTTCTCTGCATTTTCATCTTACTTGTATGTTCTAATTAAGCTTTTACACCAACAACAACATGTTTCTTTACTGTCTCTTCCATCCTTGTTTGTCTACTGTTTGTGTTTAACCAAGTTCCATTATTAAACATGCTATAATTTTCCCCTTCCTGTTCTGAGTTAATGCTTCTGTCCATTACTTATTATGACTTGTGAATCCCGAATCCCCACCCCCAAGGTGTTTAGTATCTGTGGTTGGATTGGGGCATGATAGCATTGGACATTGCTATGCATGACCCAAACCTGATCCCCCTAGGATCATAACCTCCATGTCTCCTCTAGATGTTGTGTGTTCTGATTGGTTTATAGGAATGTAAGCACCTTCTATTGTTGTGCATGCCCAAAGCTGATCCATGCCTAAGTCCATGGGCTCCTTGCAATGGATTTCCAACTCCTGACCCCTTTTGTATGAAGTTATTAACTCTGTGTGTTACTAATTACTGTCTCCCTATCACCCTCTACCCCTCTCCTTTATCCCATCAGTTTTAAGACTCTGTTCCTGCACCTTCACTATCTTCTTAGACTTAGGTTCTGCCCCTCTTGTGTGAACCTTGCCTTGGGACCCATGGGCTCCCTCTGAACTTGGACACATAATGGCTGTCACTTCCACACTTCACTCATCCCAATCTGATTGTATGAACCTGGGTGTAAGCATTACCCAGGGTCCTTTGAGACCCTTAGGGAACTCTGACACACCCAAGTCTGAGAAAGGCTTTGAATCAATGGCATTTGAGGTGGTTTATTTCATAACTCAGAAAGGAAGTCAAGAATCAGGCTTCCTCTGGTTGTAACTTTTTTTTGTACTTTTAATATTTTGTAATAAATATTTGGGGTTGGCTAGTGAAAAGGGTTGGGTAATTATGCATGCTTAAGGGTAGAAATCATGACTATAGGATTTTCTGTTTAAATTCTACATGTTTTGAGTTCTGCATTTTAGAAATCATGCATATAGGATCCGTTTGTTTAAATTATGCATTTGTAATTCTACACGTTAGATACCATGTCTGTAAGACCTGCTTTCATTAAATTTCTGCATATTCTGTATCTAGAGAGTATGCTTATAGGACTTGCTTAAATTTTGCATACTATGGTCATATTTAGATACCATGTTCCTAGGATCTAAATGGTCAAAATCAGATATCGTATTCATAAGGTTAAGAATCAGTACCCCTTTTAGAAATCACGTCTATAGAAATAAAATGAGCAATATTAGACATCCTGCCTATAGGATCTGCAATCAATTTAAAATTCAGTCTACTCTGAACCAGTTTTAAACAACCTTCCTTCTTTATCTAACGAGGTTTAGAAAGCATGTCTATAGGATCTCAATCGTTCGTTTTAAAACTGTTACTATTTTTTCACTTTCTGAATCAGTAATAGATACCATTTCACCCAAACGATTATGCAAGACTTAGGTGATGATAACAATAAAAATTGAATCCGCTTTTGTTAATTGCTACAACCAGCAGGCAGGCCTGATTCAGACTTCTTATCTGAGTTATGTAATAAACTAATCTGCTTCAATAATTAACTTCCCTCATCTTTAGTATTTTAATTAGACCTTAAAAGTATGAGCAAGTCATGTTATTTATGTGTTTTGTTTGAGAAGGTATGCATGAGCCTGTTTACATGCTTCCCCCAACATGCAGTATTATATGTTTTGTATGTCGCCTTAGATTTTTACCTTTTGAAACCAAAATTAGCCTAATATCCCTCCCCTTTAGGAATAGTAGTCCTAAACTCCTCTATAACTGATAGGAATGGGATGGGTAATAGCATGCAATAGTGATCAAGACCAATCCACACTTTAATACCTCTACGGGGCGGGAATGGTAGATATGGATATGATGACCAGTGCGCTAATACCACGTGTATTCCCTCTTTTGAGGAGTGTCATACCGGGTATCGCATTGATGTGATCCATATTAAATATAAACCTAGGACCCCCTTTCCCTTTATTTGCAAACTTCTTTTCAAAAACTCTTCTTTTAATTGTTCTTTCTCTTATGTGTTTAAATTTAAATCCCCTAATATTTGAGCACATACTTGTCTATTTGCTAAATTGTACAAATTCACAATCAACTGTCTGGCCGGGAACCACACTAGTGGATCCTGAGGGGTGCCTAACACCTTCCCCGTAGGATAATTTCAAGCCCTTACCCTATCTCTAGTTGTTCAAATAACTTAAAATTGAACCCTATAGGTGTCCTAATGCACCTTAAATCATTAGGTGACGTCTCTTCAAATGCAAACCCAGTTCCCAAAAGGAACGAGTTGTCCCATACCAAATGTCACAAACCCGATTTCACGAGAAAAAGGGGGCGCGACAAATGTACTTATATTGAGAAAGCACTTCACTTGGTATTAAATGGGTTGGAAAGAAAGTAAGCATCATGTCGACGTTGTCATCGCTCGCTCGACTTCGGATTCGGTCAAAGATCGATTGATTGATTAATCTTTTTGGACAAAATTTATTTCAATTATTTAATTGATTAACGAAAAGTCAAACCAGAATAACTCAGGAGCCACGACGCGACCTGATCCCTTTCTTTCCAGGATTATTTTAAAGTTAATTTCCTGGAAAATTTTAAATGGGAATCGTTCCCGCCTGTTCCAACAACCATTACTGTTTCTTTACATTATAACATTACAATTTGACTAACAATTTGTACACCCCTAAATTGTATATTTTTATGTCGTTTTGGTTCAAATATTTTTTCTCAATACAAACCAAGTCAAACTAAATCTAATCGAATTTTTTAATCGATTTGGTTTGACTTTTCGATTTGGTATTATTTTCCGATTCGATTTGATTTATGACATAATATATATTGTTTTACTTATTCTTCTTTGGTTTATGGGTAAAGATAGTGTGTATATGTGGACCACCGTAAGAATTGTTTTTGAGGAAAAAATATCGGTTTACAAATACTAAGCACCGACTTAGTCAAACTTCAATTGCTCAGGAGTTAGTATAAGCTATTATTAGGGTCAAGAGTTGGACATGTCACACGTGTTAATCTAGCATGCTAGTATATATTAAAAACAATTGCCCCACAAATCCAATGCAACTACATAAAATTAATCACTTGTTATATAATTATTTTTTAAAATAAGATTTATATTTAAACTTGTGATTTATTCTAATTGGGTTGTAAGCAAGTATAACCAACTTAAAATGACATATGCTTTTTTATATATATTATATAAATAAGAAAGAAAAAAATCAGAAGATCATCATAGAGAAAAGAAATGTAGAATAGAAAATGAGGTAGTGTGGGTTAGTTCCGATTCCAAATTTCTAATTGGTCATATATCCACACATTGTTGGTAGGTGACACTGGAAAGTGTCCTCCCTTCTCTCTATAGTACCTAAACGAACCAAGTACTTTAACAATTCCTTGTGTTTACCCTTAAAAATGAGTAACAATTAAATTTGTACACGATTTAAAGAATACGTGATTTAATTCAATACGAATAATTCGAGAACAGAAATTAATTAAATTAAAGAGATAATAAACGATCAAATCAATTGCCTCTGACACGAGGGGCCCTTTGTCTTCGCTCGATGTAGTATTGGACCGTGCTTCCCTCTCGTCTCTTTATTAGGGAATTAAGGGTAACATTGCCTCAGATTTTATCCGTACACAAATAGTCCCCTCACTTTTCGAAGAGAAAATTTATTGAAACAACGAGAAGTAATTAATTGCCCCCGATTCCTTTTTCCGTATGCTACAATTGGGTTGATGGGTCAGTGAAATGTCCCATTAGTCGCGTCGTTCTGACTTCGGACACGTGTCAGCCACTGGTTGATCTTCCTCGAACGCGAAACGTCACGTATTAATTACCTCTTCTCTATAAAAGTTTTGGTCCTTTTTTTCATTTTCTTACTTTCTGATTCAGAACTCCTCAATATACCCCCAAACCTTTCACTCGCTTTTCATCCCTTCAAATCTTCATACATACACCTTCATATCTTCAACTTCCCATCTTTAAATTATCATATTATATCCTTCAACCTTTAAGTTCGACTTTCAAATCTCCATCTTTATCTTCAAATATCCAGGCTCGCCTTTAGATATTCATATTTCCCAAAACTCAATGGAAAAGACTTCGAAATTCGTGCCTCAACATACCGTCCCTTCAAATTCTAGCCCGACCACTGATGTTGAGGTGGCAGTACCTGAGGTGGCCCCGGAACCTCCTTTGACGAACTTCATCCCCGGGGTTACTTTATAGAAAATGACTTCAAGGTCAACAAAGCTTCAAGCCAACAGGATCAAGGCGATCGGGTATGGAGGTACATAGGCTCCATCACCGAAAACATGCTCCCTAAAGTTCGGGAGGGCTACAATTAGGAGGGAAAAAAAGTGGTAGTCCCCGATCTCGATGAGGACATTACTACTCATGTGGAGGGGCATTTAAGTATTTATACATACCCTTCACACTCTCTCCGGTGGATCCTATAATCCTTAACTTTTGCATAAGGTACGAGGTCTGCCTCGAATAGATTCACCCATCCTTTTGGAGGATCATAACCCTCCTCCGCCACTTTGTCAACAACATTGAGGCACCCCGATTTACCATCGACCACCTACTTTGTCTCCATAGTCCCCGAGTCTTCCAAGAGGGATTAATCGCGCTTGTCATCGGGCAAGGAAAGCTCGATTTTTTAGCATTGGCGAAGATAGGATCGAGGCTGGCAGGGAGGTTTGATTGGGTAAAAATCGAGGATCTTATTCCCTCCGAGTTCTTGTCGTTCCCTGAAAAGTGGAACCTAGCCCATAAGTTTTTCTCTGCTTTTTGGGTACTTAGAATTTTCTTTTTGGTTGTTTGTTTCCCGAGTCACCAATGCAGTTCCCCACTTCAAAGAGTAGGTTGAGGGTATTTCCACACAGCTGTCGTATTCCAAGCGCGAATGGCACAAACTCACGAAGGGCAAGTGGAAGGCCCGTTCCCATGGTGAGTACCCCCGACCGAGTCTATTCTCATAATCAACTATAATTTTCACTAAGTCCATCTCTTTCTTTTATAGGTTTGACCAAGACCACTGAGCTCCGGACATTTGGATAAGCATCATCCTCACCCGATAAACCCTTCGCTTCGGGACAGCCTGAAATTGCTGAAAGGCAGGAGAAAAAAAGAAGAAAGAGGAAATCTTCAAGCTCTTCATACGCGGATGCCGAGGCTAAGAAGAAGAAGGTAGTAGTTCGGATCTAAAAGAGCAACAAGAAAAGTACTCGAGCCAGGGTACTAGGCCCCGATTATCTTTACCAGCTCAGTGATTAAATTGAAAATGACGACCTAGAGTTCATCTCCCACGGGTCGACCGTCAATGAAGAAGAGTGGGCAGTGACCGGGGGAAGTGACTGCGAGGTTGACCCCTTCTTAGCTTAGGATCCCGAAGGATAATCGATGGCTGAAACCTCTCGAAAAGCTACTCCTACTCCTAGGGAAGCAACCGGTGTTATTGATATTATGGAATCATCGTCTCATACAGAGTCTTTATTCGACGAGGCATAGGCCATCAAAGAGTAACCAAACAAGACATTGCGGGGCCACAGACAAGGCACTCAACCTATTCTTTGAGGGTGTGGACATCAGTGCATTGGATGATTACTCCGGGCTCAGTCACCTGGAGATCTCGAAAAAAGACGCACTGTCAAAAGCAAGTGGGCCGAGCTCGAGCCTGAAGCTGGTGAAGCAGTTCCTTTCTCCAAGCACGGATCCTAATAACAAAAGAACAGTCATGTTTACTATCCCGGCAAATATTTGAGTGTTGTTCGGACCCATTTGAGTAGCCAGCTATCTTTGTTGTTTGGTGACAGAAGAGGATCAGGCGAGGATGAACGAAGCGAGCGCACTGGGCCTCTTCAACGAGGCACAATAGACACTGAATCGGGCGTGTTTCCCTTTCTCTATGTCCTTTGTGTAGTTCATTTAACTTTAGTGCATATTCATGACCGCTTTAATTTGTTTCTTAGGCTTCGGTGCTCCATCATGAAAGCTTCCATCAGTTTCAGATGGAAGTTAGTTAGCTTGAATTCGAGCTCAAGGAGCAAGTCTGATAGATTGACATGTAAAAGGCTCTCAGTACGCAAAAGGATGAGGCCCCAAGGACCTCATCATTCTCCAAGATGAGCTAGAAACATCTCCAAGGGAAGCTTCGTCTGTAAAACATGAGCATGACAAACTGGTTGAGAAGGTAAGGATATTTGAGATTAAAAATTAGAGGTTAAGCGTAGTAGCTAACGAGGCAACCTCGCAGGTCCAAAAGAAGGTAGACTTGATTGACTAGCTCTTGCCCAGGATGAAGAGCTCAAAGCTTCGGCCGAGATGTTGAGGATCAGGATAGACCTTCTAGCCTTGGAAAAGGAGGCTACCAAATAGGATCTTGCATCGGTCAAGGAATAACTCTGGGTGATTTGCAAAAATGCCGACAAGTGGTCTTGGCTAAATGATGAGCTCCGAGAACAACTACATTCGGCTGTTTCGGAACTGGACGACCTCGGCTGAGAGTATACTGCGTTGAAGTCCAAGTTCTTAATCATATGTAAGGACCTTACTTTCTAAGTACGGACTCGTACGTCTCTGAACCATTTTAAGTTGGTCGTAGCCTTTTACATTTGGTCCCTTCCTAATAGGATCGGTGCCTTTGAGACTCAATAGCCCGAGTTATCCAATCTAATTATCGGACAACAGTCCCTGACTTGGGGAGGCCCGTGGGCTCTAGGATTTTGAACTCGTTATTTATTCTAAATAACTTAATGAATATATCGCTGGTGTAAATGCGAAGTGATAAAATGTAGAAGGCAAACTTCTTTTATTACTTCGCATATAAAGTACATGATTGAAGGTGCAATAGCTTTTTGCCATAGCAAAAAGAACTATGTGGGTACGGTTCATTTGACTGTTTGACCCTTTAAATAAATTCTAATAATCAGGCGTAATGTCTTCCATAGTATTCGAGACTGAGCTCATGAGGGCTCGGAGACTCTCATTCCAGTACGGGTGGTTAGCAATCCCAGCTTCAAGCCAGTCTTCAAAACTAAGGTAGCATGTTTTACTATTGCCTCATTAAAAATCTTGTGTAAAATCCACTACGAGAAAAATCCGTGCTTTCAGACCTAATTGTCAAATTTACCCTCGACTGAATACCTGCACAAGTTAGTCCAAAGCATAACAAATTTCAAAGGAAATTGCGTTCATACCTTAGCGGTAGTACTGCTTTAAGTGTGCTATGTTCCAGTCATTCAATATTTGTACACCGTTCCATGACTCGAGCTTATATGAACCTTTCCCGGTTATTCTGGCAACACTATACGGACCTTCCTAGTTCGGGCTTAGTTTCCCACCATTTGGGTTCTTGGTGTGCAACGTAACTTTCTTTAATACAAAGTTCCCGACTTGGAAGTGTCAAAGGTTATACCTTCGGTTATAGTACCTCCCCATTTGATGCTTTTGTTAGCTAACCGGAACAGGGCGGCTTCTTACCTTTCGTCCAACAAGTCCAAACTCGTGGTCACGGCCTTATCGTTTGACGTCTCAGTAGCATATTGGAACCTTAGTCTTGGTTCCCCTACCTCGATCAGGATTAGAGCTTCTGCACTGTAGTCTAAAAAGAATGGGGTCGCACTGGTACTTGACTTTGAAGTCGTTAGATATGCCCACAAGATTTCAGGCAAGATTTCTTTCCATTTTCCCTTCGAATCAGTCAATCTCTTCTTCAAGTTTTGGAGTATAGTTTTGTTTGTTGACTCCACATGTCCGTTCCCACTAGGGTAGTAAGGTGTAGATAAGATCTTTTTAATTTTGTGGTCTTCGAGAAACTGACTTACCTTGCTGCCTATGAACTGCTTCCCGTTGTCACAAACAATCTCAACCAATATTCTGAATCGGCATATTATATGGCCCCCAATAAAGTCGATGACCCCTTTCTCCCGAACCTTCTCGAATGCCTGAGCTTCGACCCACTTGGTGAAATAATCGGTCATGAGTAGTATGTATTGGGCTTTATCGGGTGCCCATGGAAGGGGACCGACGATGTCCATTCCTCACTTCATAAATGGCCATGGTAATAGGACCAGGTGAATCATTTCCTCTAGTTGATAATTCATCGGGGCATGTCTTTGGAACTTGCTACATTTTCGTATGAAGTCTTTCGCATTCTTCCCCATCCCGTTCCAGTAGTAACCGGCTCTGATTAATTTTTGAACCAGGGATTCTTCTATTGAATGATTACCGCAAGTGCCCTCGTATATTTATCTCATGGCATAGTCGGTCTCCCCTGGACCTCGGCACCAAGCTAGTGGCCCAAAAAAGGTTCTTCAGAACAATTTCCCATCAACCAATCTGAGCCTTGTAGCTTTACCACGTAGGGCTCTTGATTCCTTGGGATCCGGTAGCAATTTTTCTTTCTCCAGGTAGTCTATGTATTTGTTTCTCCAGTTCCAAGTCAAGATTGTCGAGTTCACCTCGATGTGACCTTTTTTTACCACCGAGTTCATCAGCTGTACTACTGTTCCGGAGTCGAATTCATTGGAGTAGACTGATGATCCCAAATTGGCCAATGCATCAGCCTCGTTATTTTAATCTCGAGGTACGTGCTATAGAGTCCATTCCGTTAATTGGTGTAAGGTCACCTACAACTTATCCAAGTATCTCTGCATCCGTTCCTCTTTTACTTCAAACGTCCTTTTTAATTGGTACACGACAAGAAGAGAGCTGCATTTGGCCTCGATCACTTCGGCCCCCAGGCTCTTAGTTAGTTCTAGACCTGCAATCATAGCCTCATACTCAGATCTT
Source organism: Nicotiana sylvestris (assembly GCF_000393655.2). Classification (NCBI taxonomy): domain Eukaryota; kingdom Viridiplantae; phylum Streptophyta; class Magnoliopsida; order Solanales; family Solanaceae; genus Nicotiana; species Nicotiana sylvestris. The sequence goes on along the minus strand of NC_091057.1, from coordinate 124,159,520 downwards.
TTGTTTGTCAATTTGATAGTTCTAATAGACTGCCTAATTACATTACCCATATATGGTTTTAATACAATTCCCAATTCGAACCCCTTCGCATTGGACGCACCATCCGTGAATAGAACCCAGATCCCTAAGTTAGTCCCTAAAGGGAGCAGTAATTTTTTCTCAACCTCGGGGATTAAGGTCAGCATGAAATTGGCCATGAAGTCCGCTAAAAACTGAGATTTTATGGCAGTCTGGGGTTTGTACTCGATATTGTACCTGCTAATTTCTACGACACATAACCGGCCCAAGAGCTCAAGTTTGTGCATAACATTCCTCAGCAAGTACGAGGCCACGTCACATATGGGGTGACATTGAAAGTATGGTTTTAATTTCCTAGAAGGGTTTAACAAGGCGAGCGCTAATTTTTCAAAGTGTAGATACCTTGTTTAGGCATCGCCTAGGGTTCTACTAACATAATAAATAGGAAATTGCATACCTATTTCTTCTTGGACCAGGACACCACTCATCGCTACCTCAAAAACCACCAAGTAGAGGTATAGATGTTCGTACACCTTCGGAATGTTTAGCAAAGGAAGGCTTGATAGGTATCACTTGAGTTCTTCTAAAGATTATTGGCGTATCGGGGTCCAAAAGAAGTTCTTCTTCTTCTTCATTAATGAGAAAAATCTATGGCTCTTATTCGATGATCTCGAAAAAACTGGCCTAACGCGGCTATCCGCCCAGTCTGTCACAATACCGACTTAACATTATCAACCACGATAATATCTTTTATAGCTTTTATTTTATCCAGTTTGATCTCTATTCCCTGGTTAGATACCATGAATCCGAGGAACTTACCCGAGCTGACCCCGGAGGTACACTTCTCTGGGTTTAGCTTCATGTTGTACTTCCTCAATATGTCCAAGGTTCCTTGTAAATGTTTCAAATAATCCTTTGCATGCAAGGACTTGACCAACATATCATCAATATAAACCTTCACTAATTCCCCTATTTGTTCTTCGAACATCCGATTAAATAGGCGTTGGTATGTACCAGCATTTTTAGCCCAAACGGCATCATGTTATAACAATAGATTCCGAATTTAGTAATGAAAGAAGTCTTTTCTTGATCACCTAGGTCTATCCGAATTTGATTGTACCCAGAATAAGCATCGAGAAAACTCAGTATCTCGTGTCTGTTCGTTGCATCGATCATTCCATCGATATTTGGCAAAGGAAAGGAATTCTTCGGACATTCTTTGTTTAAATCCTTATAATCTACACACATTCTAAGTTTGTTTCCTATTCTAGGTTCGGCTACTACGTTAGCTAATCAATCTGGGTACTTAACTTCCCGATGGAACCTATTTTCAAAAGTTTAGATACCTCGTCTTTGAAGAATGCATGTTTGATCTCGGACTATGACCTTCTCTTTTGCTTGACCGGATGGAACTTTGGATCCAGGCTCAACTTGTGAGTTGTCACCTCCGACTGAATCCCTATCATATCCAAATGGGACCAGGTAAAATAATCAGCATTATCTTTAAGAAAGCCATTAAGTTTTTTCCTAGGTCGAGGTTTAACCCCTTACCCAGGTATACCTTTCGATCTGGTAGGTGATCGATCAATACAACCTGCTCCAGTTCCCTTATCGTCGATTTAGTGGCATCAGTGTCGTCGGGAGCTATGAAAGATCTCAAAACATCGTAATCATCCTCTTCGTCCGCTACATTCTCCTCCTATTCTTTTGATCTGGTTGAGGCCGAGATAGATGATTGCTATTTGGTTTCCTTTACTTTAGTCAGCTCTTTACCTTTTGGTGCCAAAATCACGGACACCAGAACTACTTCATCGATAACGAACATTTCCTTTATGGCTGGTTGTTCCCCGTAGACTATTTTGATTCCTCCTAGAGTGGGAAATTTCAATGCCTGGTGTAAGTTTGAAGGCATGCTCTTATGCCATGAACCCATGGCCTTCTGAACAAGTCGTTGTGTTGGCTCAAGAACAGGTGAAGTTTTGAATATTGACAAAAGAACTCAGTCATGGACCATGTCCATCTTGTGAAGCAACAATCATGATCAACCTATACATGTGAGTTGCCCGTGAAGGAGATAAGTCCTACTAATCAAGCAGCAATATCTTATGATCTGATTGAAAAAGTTACATATTGGATAAGGGGAGAAAGTCTCCTAATATGAGGAGAACACAATCTAGGATGAAGATAGTGTTAGAGTTTGAGATCATCATGAACTCTTCCACGATAGAAGAGCAGCGATTGCATCCCAATCAAACTCTAATTTCTAACCTATTAAATGTAAGTGTTGTTCTCTTTTACAGGAAATGCACATACGCAGAAGTTAAACTAAATTGAGAGCAAAAGAGAAAGACGATTTTGCAGGCAATTTATGTGTGATTTGAGTGTGCACTCCTGAAGCTACTTGAACAAGATAGAAGAACCAGTTCGATTGTGTCTATCTTTTATTCTAGTTCAATTGTAGTAGGTGGTTTAAAATTGTACCTTTCAGCTTTCATAGAAGCAATTGTATTAGGTACCTAGAGTGTTCAAGTTATAGCTAACTTGAAGTTGTCGCAACAGTTGAGGTTGTGTGCCAAAATGGGATTAGAGTTAATCCTTAGGTTTACAAAGAGTTTTTGTAAATGCTATTTTGGCTCAGTGATTTTAGTGGAAGTTTGGGAAAATCCTACTGAATAGTAGGTCGTGGTTTTTTCACCTTTTGAGCCAGGTGTTTTCCACGTAAAAATCTCTGTATTCTTTATTTTCTGTATTTATTATTCCACAAACAGCAGTAGTTGGAACACCTAGAAGAACCAGGTTCTTCTATAGTTCAGTTAAGTAAAAATTGGTACCACACAAATCAACCCCCCTCTTGTGTGGTATTGATGCTTAAAACATCAATTGGTATCAGAGCGGGTTATCCTTGAAGAGGATAGCACCTTAAGAAAAGATCAAAATAAGTGCACCACCTGGAAACTGGAAAGGGCAATCCACTGCTAGGCCTCCACTCTTAATGGTCAATACTATTCTTGGTGGAAGAACAGGATGAGAGATCACATCATAGGAGAAGACTATGAACTCTGGGACATAGTCACTGATAGTCCTCTGGCAACTACAAAGAAAAATGCTGAAGGAGTGGATGTGCCAAAGACAAGAGTTGACTGCACTGCTGAAGACTTGAAGAAATGGGAAAAGAATGCCAAGGCCAAGAAATGGCTTGTGTGTGGACTGGGTCCAGACGAGTACAGAAGGATTCAAAGTTGTACCACTACAAAGGGAATCTGGAACACTTTACAAGTGGCTCATGAAGGAACTCCTCAAGTAAAGAGATCAAGAGGAACACTGCTATATTCTCAATACGAGAATTTCAGTATGAAGGAAGGAGAATCTATCCAGCAGATTTACACAAGGTTCACAATACTAACAAATGAACTTAAATCTCTTGGGAGAATTATCCTTGAAGAAGACAAGGTTGAGAAAATCTTGACAAGAGTCTTACCAGTGACTTGGGAAAGCAAAATCACTGCTATTCAGGAATCAAAGAACATTGCTACCCTCAAGCTGGACGAACTGATTGGAAACGTCATTGCCTATGAACTGAGAAGGAAAACCATGAAAATGGATGCACCTAAGAAGGAAAGAAGTCTAGCTCTCAGAATAGCTGAAGGTGCAGATCTGGAGGATGATGAAATGGCCATGATCACAAGAGATTTCAAAAATACCTGATGAGAGGAAAGGGTTCTTCAAGAGGTAAAACCTTCAACAAACCAAGGGTTTCTGAGAAACAGACTAACGAGGGTTGCTACAAATGTGGTAAGACTGATCACATGATCAAGAACTGTCCTCAATGGAAAATTGAGTGGAAGAAGGAAAGGGCTGAACGAAGGAACATGAAGAAGGAATAGGTTCAACCCAAAAGGAACAAAGGATCAATAAATGCTATGGTTTCTGCTAGGGGAGAAACATCAGATGAGGACTTAGAAGATGAAGTTGGAGATGAACAAGAACATATGGCCATCGGAGAATCAGATAATGAACAAGAGGTAAGTGTCCTTCATCTCAAAGACAATATTAACTTCATGTCTAAAGAAAGGTTGTCTAAACTATTGCTAGACTTCATTGATAAGTCTGAGATAATTAACAATGAGAAGGAAGATCTATCTAGGGAATGTGTGATCTTAAAAGCCAAGTGCAAAAATCTAGAATCTAGGGCTAATGAGAGTGATAGTAAAAATGCTGAGTTGAAGAACCAGGTTCTTGAACTTGACACCAGTATCTTAGAACTTAGGTTTGAGAACTTAAAACTGAAACTAGGAACAGGTAAGAAGAAAACCGATCACACACATCTCATCCTAGAAGAAAACTTAGGAAAAATGAAGGATGCGTTGTACATGAAGGATGAGCAGATAAAAATCTTAAAAGAAGATCTAGGGAAGGTAAAACATGAACTAGATAGAACTTGCAAATGGAACAAAGCTTTTGATGCACTTTCCTGGCTACAAGAACATCATAGCAGCAACAAAAGAGGACTTGGCTATGGGACTTAAAGGGAGGTAATGTCTCCTTTGGAAATGGGAAGAAAGGTGAGATTATTGGGGTTGGAAAGGTAGGTAAGGCAGACTCACACTCCATTGAGAATGTCTACTTGATAGATGACTTGAAATACAGCCTGATCAGTGTGTCACAACTATGTGACAGAGGTAACCTTGTAGCATTCACCTCTACCAAATGCTTTGTGATTAACCTTACCACTGACAAGATTGTTTTGCAGGAAAAAAGAGTTTACAATATTTACATTGTAGATTTGTCTACTCTTTCAGAAAATGAACTCACCTGCCTAAGTGTGTTGGATAATGATCCCCTCCTATGGCACAAAAGACTTGGTCATGCTAGTCTAAATTAGCTCAACAAATTAGTCTCCAAGGACTTGGTGATAGGGCTACCTAACATCAAGTTCAAGGAAGACAAAGTTTGTGAGGCCTGTGCAAGGGGGAAGCAGGTAAGATCATCCTTTAAAAGCAAGAAAATGGTAAGCACAACCAAGATATTGGAACTGGTCCATATGGATCTCTGTGGTCCAATGAGAACCTTGAGTAGAGGTGGAAAGAAATATGTGATGGTACTTGTTGATGATTATTCTAGATTTACCTGGGTAGTATTTTTAACATCTATAGATGAAGAATTTGACATGTTTACTGCTTTTGTTAGAAAAACTCAGAAACAATTAGGTAATCAACTTGCATCCATTAGGTCTGATCATGAAACTGAATTTGAAAATGCTAAGTTTGCTGAATTTTGTGATGAACATGGTATAGATCATAACTTCTCTGTCCCTAGGACTCCTCAACAAAATGGAGTAGTTGAAAGAAAAAATAGGACTCTTGAGGACATGGCGGCTATACTTCTTTCCACTAAACTGTTACACCCCATATTTTCGTACGTGAAAATACGCCATAAATAAATTAATGAGAACTCGGAAGTGAGATGTCACATCCCGCAGCATTACATTACGGTGATGTAACGTTTCCCAGTATTAAGTTACTACGATGTTGAACCCTGAAGTATTGTACGTTAAAATTTTGTTTTCGTTTAACCGATGTAAGACTCGGGGATGAGATCATCTTGACGTTAACGTACCTATGCTATTTATAGCAAGAAATAAATAAGAGTTATGAAGAATAAGAGGGTACACAGATTAAAGAATACGAGTTTCATTGAGAGTGATCAATTTGGAATAAAATACGGGTCGAGCGATAATACACAATAATTATGACCTAGTACCATGCAAGGTACCATATGACCATGGTAGTATAATATATAAAGTATATATGAAGTATTTTAAAAATAAATAGAATTTTAAGTAATTTGTGGTAAGTTTTAAATTATGCGGGTAATTAATTAATTACCGGGTAATAAAACATTACCCGATTAACTAATAAGTGGATAAATAATTAATTAAATATCTCACCCCTACTCCCCATGTGGCAATATGCCACCATTCAACATATGACTCAAAGTCATATGAGCTTGCATGTTAAGGAACGTGTAAAGTCATTAATGACTCATAAGAATGAGCCATGTTTAACTAAGTATGTTAGGTTCCTTTTGGATAAGTCCAAGTCTTATTATTGCCTTAATTTCAAAGACATATTGTCTTTGTAAAACGTTAAAGTTCAGAGTCCAAACTCGTCCAAAATTTCAAATGCAAAACCAATTTCATTCTTACAGTTCTAAAGCAAGAACAGAAGCAGTTCGTCCAAAATTTCAACAAAAATCCAAAGCCAAATTTCGTGTGTAAATTTCGCAGAAGCACATTTGTTCAAATAATTTCCGGGATAGGTATGTTAAGGTTATCCCTTCTTTCTTTTGGCATGATCCATACGATACGAACGAAACGTGCAAATGCACAAATTCCATGAATGACTCTATTCATAGAAGTATTAGAGATATCTGTGTTCTTGAATTTTCGTGTGTTATATTGTCTTATCATCTGTTCATGGATCTCAGAAAAATACGAAAGTTGAAAAGAGTTTACTTTAAGATATTACGCAGAGGAAAAATGGTCTTATGACATTCCGAATGATTTTGTTGACGTACTTTTTATGCACTGCATTCATGTGCATTGACCCATGACTCAGACGGCATTATATATGCGTATATATTTATATATATGTATATGGGATATGGGAAAAGGTTACGGCGTTATATACGCACCACCACCTGATCAACTGGTATATGATGATAATGTTGCCCACAATTGCTGAAATATGATTCAAACAGCATTATATATGCGTATATATGTATTTATTCAAATGGCGTTATATACGCATATATTTGTATGTATTCAAATGGCATTATATACACGTATATATGTATGTATATATATGTACATGGGATATGGGAAAGGTTATGGCGTTCTATACACACCACCACCTGATCAGCTGGTATACGATGATGATTTTGCCCACAGTGGCCGGTATGATATAATGGAATGCCCTCAGAGGCTGATGATGTTATGAAACATGTACCTATGCACGACATGACATTCATACGCACATGCATGACGCTAAAAGTAATTTATGATTTACAAAGTTATTCAGACTTGCAGGTTGAGTCATGTACTCTTTATTTCTTCCATGTCTCTGATGTACTTACTTATGTGCCTTACATACTCGGTACATTATTCGTACTGACGTCCCTTTTTCCTGGGGACGTTGCGTTTCATGCCCGCAGTTCCCGATAGACAGGTCGAGAGCCCTCCAAGTAGGCTATTAGCTCAGCGGAAGATGTTGGTGCGCACTATTTGCTTCAGAGTTGCTCATTTGGTTAGTATGATTTAGACGTGTATTGTTTGGTATGGCGACACTCTGTCCCGACCTTTAATGGCATTTACGTATTCTTAGAGGCTTGTAGACATATGTCGTGTACATAAAAGATTATACGGCCTTGTCGGCCTATGTTTTGACTTTATAAAGGATGATGTTGGTCTATTAGGCCTGTATGTCACATGTATATGATGATGTAATAAGAAAGATACGTTACGTTGGTACTCGGTTGATTAAGGTATCGGGTGCCCGTCGCGGCCCATCGGTTTGGGTCGTGACAAAAGTGGTATCAGAGCAGTTCTGTCCTAGGGAGTCGACAAGGCATGTCTAGTAGAGTCTTGTTTATGGGTGTGTCGTGCACCACACTTGTAAACAGGAAGCTACAGGGCATTTAGGATTGTCACTCTTTCTTCTTACTCTAAATCGTGTGGTAGAGCTCACTTATAAGAATTCATATTCCGGAATTCCATTTTATTCGTAATAAGACGATGCCTATGTTCAAAAAGATGATTGATAAGAGATATAGCTGTGGAAGTGTTGAATTAGAGGAACTCGACTTTGTATATTGCTTATGATAAGTAAATGTGAGGTGTTTAGCAAATCATGGGTGTACTGAAATGTGTAAGCCTCTTGATAAGGGACCTTAAGGCAAGAATATTTATCCACCTTTATAGTTAAAGACAATGCTTTTAAGAAACAAAAGAAGTAAGATGAAGAAGTGTAAGACGCACCCAATTAATGAAGGCTAACAGCGTTTATAAGTAAGGCAGAGGAACATAAGCTTTTTGAGTTATATTCAACAATAACATATGTACGTAAAATCGACCACACCTATATCAGTCATGCCCTATGAGAGCTAACAGGTGTAGTTTAATAAAAGGACAGAGCATCGGGACCTGGCTGGGGTTAGAGTAACCAAAATGGTGAATGGATTGTTTGTGTTAGTTGATATTTCCAAAGGATATTGCAAGTATGCTAGTAGATCTCCTTGTGAGACACCTAGATGGTGCACCCTAAAATATTAAAGCTAGATATGAGCACTGGAAGCCTTGAAGGAATAAATATTACCTTAGTATGTCTCCCGCCCCCAGTAAAGAAAGAATGTTAGGCAATTGAAAGCGCCGAGGAATGAACCAAGGAGAGCTAAAAGCGAAAGAATGTCGTGTTGAAGTTTTCACAATAAAAGGGATATGCAGAAATATTAGCAGAGTAATGAGAAAAGAGATAACGAAGCATTATTGATAAGGTGTGATACATGGATAGCGACGGTAGGAAAAAAAAAAGAAGAAGAAGAAGAAGAAGAAGAAGAAGAAGAAGAAGAAGAAGAAGAAGAAGAAGAAGAAGAAGAAGAAGAAGAAGAAGAAGAAGAAGAAGAAGAAGAAGAAGAAGAAGAAGAAGAAGAAGAAGAAGAAGAAGAAGAAGAAGAAGAAGAAGAAGAAGAAGAAGAAGAAGAAGAAGAAGAAGAAGAAGAAGAAGAAGAAGAAGAAGAAATGACAGTGTTACAGAGTCCAGTCAAGTGAATGAAGAGACGAGAGGTGACAGGCCTTAGGACAACAAAAGAGTATATGCCATAAAATCATATCCTCATCTCAAGGAATAAGTTCGTGACTCTAACGTGATTACCAGAAGGGAGAATTAAACCCCAAAATAATAGAAATCAGTATGGGCTAGTAAATAAGATAAACTAAATATAAATTTGAGGCTGAGTGATTTGATAATAGTCAGCATCATGATAATTTCAGATCGCGTTCCGACAATAATAGGACGGACAACAGAAGAATATTCATGAGAAATTTAGAGAATGGTCATTTAGGAAGACATTTACTAAAGCAAACAATGTTAGAAAAGTTAACCTTAAGGGACTCAATATACCAGTTACATTAAGTGTCACCCTCGCAAGTAAGAGAATTTGTCATCCTTGGTACAGAAGGATTGCCGCAAGGCGAGTAAGGATCATTGATGTTGTGAAACAACACCAAAGATGAAGAGGCAAAACATATATAGGTAAATCCTCGTGGCTTCAACTCTTAGTACACCCCTAAAGGGGAGAATATGGGGTGAAATGGCATTAAGTCAGAATTAAGTGGTTCTAGTAACTATGGAATGGTAAAGGAAGAATGCGATAAAGGAAAGAGGAATGAGATGGCACTTATCCAAATCTTATAGATACGCTACGATTCAAGAATATTGTGCAAGCACAACGTCAAAGAGAGGAAGTAAAGGTTCCTGCCCGAGCTGTTATTAATAAATAATGAGCCAGTGTGAGATATAAGTTAAGATAAAGGAAATAAACCGAGAAAGATTACAAGGAATATTGATATGAGAATGGGCCAACAAGTAATTAGTAATTGGTCAGAAAGATCCCAGTTATGGCTAAATAAGAGGTTACAAACGAGTCGTCAAATCATGTAAGATAAACATAGTAGAACCCAACATGGAGAATTCAGCCTCGAAGAATATCATTATAATACTTGAGATATATTCAAACAAGAGTCGGGGTAGTTAAAAGTACCGTATGAGTATTACAGGGACAAAAGAAAGTGTTGTTGGGAAGGCAATCAAAATATCAGTTCAAAAGCAACCATACAAGCATAAGGGCATGGAAGTAAGCAACTACGGATGATTATAGGCAAGGAAGGACATCAAAAGGTCTGTAATAAGCTCAAAGCTTTATGAGGGTCAAGGGTTCTCCCTAGGTTAAAACAAAGGACTAACTGGGAGATAAGAAAGAAGGCTTCAACCTAAGCACAACGACCTAAAGAGGAAATAGTCGTGTAACAACAATCTCGCAACAACATTGTAAGCATTCCAAAGGAAAATGGCACCTACTGTGGCTAATGAGCGGGAAGTAAGAATTAAAAGTAATATTCGAGATAATATGAGTTGTATGAAAACTATGGCAAGTGTAGGCACTATGATAAGCTAAGTATGGACGCAACAAGGGACAGAAAGACCAGGAAAAGTAGTTGCCTACGTTTAAAGAAAACTACGATAGAACAAAAGGAATTATTGATCAATGATCCAGAGTTAGTTACGTGATGAACGCACTTAAGATTTCGGAGTATTATCCATGCAGCAACATATATGTTGACAATCATACAGTCGTAGAAGATTCCGATTTAAGTTAAAAGGAAGAATTGAGCCCAGATCATAGACAAAGGATTGAATTGTCAGAAGATTTTATCATGGATATTCCATAGCATCCATGAAGGGCTAAAGTAATAACTAATACCATGAACCGCATATCGGGAAATAGCTTAAGCCTACATAAAAGGCTGATCAGAAAAAGGAGGAAACTAAAGAGATACATCAACAAAGTAAATCAAAAATCTGATTATTGGACCCTGAAGATTACAGAAATCGTGATTGAGAACCTTGCAGAATCACTCTTACTATCAAAGGTAAAAGAGAGATAATGCAGTAGTCATATTCTATGGCGGCTCTACGATAAAGCCAGTTAGAAGTGTCCTAACCTCATAAGAAAATTAGTATGGAGCTCCTACGAGATTGTGTAAAGATGTGCAAGTATTATAATAGAAGTTCAAGATGTGAATGTGAATTATACCTACAAGGAGGGAAGGTTATGAAAGAGATAGAAGATACGATGTGAAATTTTAAGGTAAGTAAGGTAAAGGTGAACAATGTACGAGATACTCAAAGGCAGAAGATCGTGAATAATCCATACTTTGGATGGAAGTCTATAAGCACGGGGATTCAATATCCAGAAATGATAGCAGTGGCGTCTGTAGCATATCTTCTAGCCTATGGTCTAGGTATCGAATAGCCTGATTATGAGAGTAAAGGATAGTTAGAGACGATGTGATGTCTCGCTTGATGTTCCAGAATAACATAAAGAAATCTATGGTGCAAGCAAGTTGAAGGAAGGCCGCGGATAGAATAAATAGATATGTATAGGTCCCAAGCTAAAGTATAGTAGAGCGACAAAGTTTTAACGAAACATGAGTAAGGATGAGGAAAGGCAAGTGAAAAGGTGTCGAGAACGGATAAGTCCTCGGGATTAAAACACATGAAAACAAGAAAGCTAATGGTTTCTCTAAGTTATAGAAAGTTAAGTATAGCCTGAATGAACTCAAAGGAGTCTAAGACTAATAACATGTAGAAGAGATGGAATGTTGCCCTGTTAATAGAATGAGGGTGTAATTATTATAGCAAAAAATGACTTTTGGGCCTTCGATTGAGTAATGATCTGACAAATAAAAGAAAGGGATCTCATAAATTGGACAAGATTAAAATATCCACGCAAGGTAAATCACATTGGGATGTTGTGAGATACGGTTATAAAAGCAGGGTATCGCCCCAAGTGGATCAATCTAATCATTTCAGATGTTCCCCGATAAAACGTGAATCCTAGCAGTAATATTACGTAAAAGGTTAAGTTATTAGGGGTGGATTATGGATCAAAATTGAGGTGAATCAATAATGGATGGATAAAATTTATAAAGTATGAGAAGAGATTAGGCCGTCATTCTTAAGATAAACAGTAATATGGAAGCATTAGAGGACATAGATTTATATGTATAGGATAAGCAATGAAAGTAACTTGGGATTTGGTAGCAGACCTCAGTAACGAGAAGTAGAGGTAAGAGTTATGGTATAGTATGACCTATGTAGATGCAGTAAAGTCATACGAATGGATAACCACGTCTACAAAGAAATATATAGCAATATTCGTATGTTCGACAAAAAAAAGCGAAGAACTTCAGGATTCGCTAAAAACTAGAGGAAAAAGGAGAGGAGAGTCGCATAAGCACACTTACAATGTCAGTATCGTAGAAGCTGTATGATGGGAGATAGTAGCAATTATGAGATTGGAAGGAATTTGATCACAAGTCATGGCATGGGAAAGAGGCCTAAAAGGGGGGAATACCCTGGCCTTTGGACTTATTCACAGAACAGTTGCCTAGATGGCAAGAGGACTACTAAAGTATTCGCAAGACTTATGGGATATGGAACGATAAGCGCATCAGTCAACATTCGAGGACGAATGTTCCAAAGGGGGGAATGATGTTACACCCCATATTTTCGTACGTGAAAATACGCCATAAATAAATTAATGAGAACTCGGAAGTGAGATGTCACATCCTGCAACATTACATTACGGTGATGCAACGTTTCCCAGTATTAAGTTACTACGATGTTGAACCCTGAAGTATTGTACGTTAAAATTTTGTTTTTGTTTAACCGATGTAAGACTCGGGGATGAGATCATCTTGACGTTAACGTACTTATGCTATTTATAGAAATAAATAAATAAGTGTTATCAAGAATAAGAGGGTAGACGGATTAAAGAATACGAGTTTCATTGAAAGTGGTCAATTGGAATAAAATACGGGTCGAGCGATAATACACAATAATTATGACCTAGTACCATGCAAGTTACCATATGACCACGGTAGTATAATATATAAAGTATATATGAAGTATTTTAAAAATAAATAGAATTTTAAGTAATTTGTGGTAATTTTTAAATTATGCGGGTAATTAATTAATTACCGGATAATAAAACATTACCCGGTTAACTAATAAGTGGATAAATAATTAATTAAATATCTCACCCCTACTCCCCATGTGGCAATATGCCACCATTCAACATATGACTCAAAAGTCATATGAGCTTGCATGTTAAGGAACGTGTAAAGTCATTAATGACTCATAAGAATGAGCCATGTTTAACTAAATATGTTAGGTTCCTTTTGGATAAGTCCAAGTCTTATTATTGTCTTAATTTCAAAGACATATTGTCTTTGTAAAACGTTAAAGTTCAGAGTCCAAACTCATCCAAAATTTCAAATGCAAAACCAATTTCATTCTTCCAGTTCTAAAGAAAGAACAGAAGCAGTTCGTCCAAAATTTCAACAAAAATCCAAAGCCAAATTTCGTGTGTAAATTTCGCAGAAGCACATTCGTTCAAATAATTTCAGGGACAAATAAGTTAAGGTTATCCCTTCTTTCTTTTGGCATGATCCATACGATACGAACGAAACGTGCAAATGCACAAATTCCATGAATGGCTCTATTAGTAGAAGTATTAGAGATATCTGTGTTCTTGAATTTCCGTGTGTTATAATGTCTTATCATCTGTTCATGGGTCTCAGAAAAATACGAAAGTTGAAAAGAGTTTACTTTATGATATTACGCAGAGGCAAAATGGTCTTATGACATTCCGAATGATTTTATTGACGTACAGTTTATGCACTGCATTCATGTGCATTGACCCATGACTCAGACGGCGTTATATACACGTATATATTTATATATATGTATGTGGGATATGGGAAAGGTTACGGCGTTATATACACACCACCACCTGATCAGCTGGTATATGATGATGATGTTGCCCACAGTGGCTGAAATATGATTCAAACGGCATTATATATGCGTATATATGTATGTATTCAAATGGCGTTATATACGCATATATTTGTATGTATCCAAATGGCGTTATATACACGTATATATGTATATATATATATATATATATATATATATATATATATATATATATGTACATGGGATATGGGAAAGGTTATGGCGTTATATACTCACCACCACCTGATCAGCTGGTATACGATGATGATTTTGCCCACAGTGGCCGGTATGATATAATGGAATGCACTCAAAGGCTGATGATGTTATGAAACATATACCTATGCACGACATGACATTCATACGCACATGCATGATGCTAAAAGTAATTTATGATTTACAAAGTTATTCAGACTTGTAGGTTGAGTCATGTACTCTATATTTCTTCCATGTCTCTGATGTACTTACTTATGTGCCTTACATACTCTGTACATTATTCGTACTGATGTCCCTTTTGCCTGGGGACGCTGCGTTTCATGCCCGTAGGTCCCGATAGACTGGTCGAGAGCCCTCCAAGTAGGCTATCAGCTCAGCGGAAGATGTTGGTGCGCTCCATTTGCTTCGGAGTTGCTCATTTGGTTAGTATGATTTAGATGTGTATTGTTTGGTATGGCGACACTCTGTCCTGACTTTTAATGGCATTTACGTATTCTTAGAGGCTTGTAGACATATGTCGTGTACATAAAAGATTGTACGGCCTTGTCGGCCTATGTTTTGACTTTATAAAGGATAATGTTGGTCTATTAGGCCCTTATGTCATATGTATATGATGATGTAATAAGAAATATACGTTACGTTGGTACTCGGTTGAGTACGGTATCGGGTGCCCGTCGCGGCCCATCGGTTTGGGTCTTGACATAAACTGCCCCACAGCTTCTGGGCAGAGGTTGTAAACACTGCATGTTATATTATCAATAGATGCATGACTAGAACTCTTGTAGAGAAGACTCCCTATGAGTTACTTAAAGGGAGAAAACCAAATATATCCCATCTTAGGGCATTTGGATGCAAGTGCTTTGTGCATAATAATGGAAAGGACTCCCTAGGTAAGTTTGGTCCCAGAAGTGATGAGGGAGTATTCTTGAGATATTCTTCACATAGCAAAGCATATAAAATGTTCAATAAAAGAACATTTTGTGTGTAGAAGAAAGTCTGCATATAGTGTTTGATGAAACTAACATTCTCTCTGAGAGACAAGAACATGAAGATGAAGCCATTGGACTGGTAAAGGATTTGACTGAAGTCTCAGCACAAGTTAAAGTGGCACCAAAAAAGGAACATGTGATGGAACAGGCTCTTCCATCCAGGCCAACCTGACATGGGGAACTGATCAAAGAGGAATTGAAACTAATCGCCTAAAAGAACCTGTTCATGACCCTGTTCCTCATCAATAAAACTTAGGAGAAATATCTAGTAGAAATCAGTTGGTTGTGAAACCTCACAAGCATCAAAGTTCTCATCTTATTGAGAACATAATCACTGATCCAATATTTGGAGTCAAAACTAGATCACAATTAAAGAATATGTGTGCTTTTGATGCCTTCTTATCTCTTATTGAACCTAAAAATATTGTTGAGGTTTTGCACGATGCAGATTGGGTGAATGCAATGCAAGATAAACTCAATCAGTTCAAGAGAAGTCAAGTTTGGCATCTAGTTCCAAGACCCAAGGACAAGTCAGTTATTGGCACAAAATGGGTCTTCAGAAACAAACTTGATGAAGATGGAACAATTATAAGAAACAAGGCAAGACTGGTGGTCTAAGGTTATAGCCAAGAGGAGGGTATAGATTATATGAGACTTTTGCTCCACTTGCAAGATTAGAGGCAATAAGACTCCTCATAGCCTTTGCAGCACACATGGAATTCACTCTCCATCAGATGGATGTCAAAAGTGCCTTCCTGAATGGCTACCTGAAAAAAGAAGTGTTTGTGAAACAACCTCCAGGGTTTGAGAGCAAGGGATGTCCTGAGCATGTGTACAAATTAGACAAGGCTCTCTATGAACTCAAGCAGGCTCCTAGAGCATGGTATGAACGACTATCCAAATTCCTGCTGGAACATGGCTACAAAAGAGGTAAAATTGACAGTACCCTATTCTTAAGGGAAAAAGGGAAGGATCTCCTTGTGGTACAAATATATGTTGATGACATAATCTTTGGGGCCACCATTGATAAACTAAGTAAGGATTTTGCAAAATTAATGGGGAGTGAGTTTGAAATGAGTATGATGGGTGAGCTTAACTTTTTCTTAGGCTTACAGATCAAACAAAGCCAAAATGGAACCATGATCCATTAGCAGAAGTATGCAAAAGAGCTGATCAAAAAGTTTAAAATGGATGAATCAAAGGAAATAAACACCCCCATTGCAAATGCCACTAAATTAGACATAGATGAACCTGGTTCATCAATTGATTAGAAGTTGTATAGGGGTATGATTGGTTCACTCTTGTATCTTACTGCCAGCAGACCTGACATAGTTTTTAGTGTAGGGCTTTGTGCTCGCTTTCAGGCTAATCCAAAAAAGTCTCACTTGACTGTTGTCAAGAGGATACTAACATATTTGAAAGGTACCACTGATTTGTGTCTTTGGTATCCTAAAGGTAGTAATTTCAATCTAGTAGAATATGCTGATGCTGATTATGCAGGTTTCCTTATGGATTGGAAAAGCACCTCAGGTATGGCTCACTTTCTTGGTTCATGTCTTGTATCATGGGCCACTAAAAAGCAAAATTCAGTGGCCTTATCCACTGGTGAGGCTGAATATGTTGCTACTGCCTCTTGTTGTGCTCAATTGCTATGGATCAAACAACAGCTAGTAGATTTTGGCATTGAAGTTGGTTGCATTCCTATATTCTGTGATAACACTAGTGCTATAAGTATGACAAAGAACCCTATTCATCATAAGAGGACTAAGTACATAGATATTAGACACCACTTCTTAAGAGATAACTATGAGAAAGGATTGATCTCCATAGAATTTTGTGCTACTGATAAATAAATTGCTAACATATTCACTAAAGCATTGAGTAGAGAAAACTTTGAGAGGAACAGGTTGGAATTAGGGATGATTAAGATCACTTAATAGGTCCATCTCAGAATGCATAATGAAAAAAATATGAAAAATTTTTTTGCTAGGAATTCTCAACTTGTGTAAATATCCAGATTAATTCTTACTCAGCTTCATACTTTAATTAGTATACTCCTGTGACATGTGTTTATATGACTCACTGATCTCTTACAAAATTTTCTCTATTATGGCATTTGAGGCATGTTCAAGAGACTTCTAAATGAAGAACCTGGTTCATCAGTATGGGTTCATATGAAAGTTAAGGTATGTTTTCTATACTCTGCACAATTAGAAAGATTAATATTTAAATCATGAGCAGAAGTCCTATAATTGTTCAATTCCTAGAAAATTCTATCTGTTAGCTTTGAACCAGTTTCGTCTGCTTAGAACTCTAAACCGAAAGAATTGCCTAAAATCTAGGGAAGATAAACCGATCATTCAAAATCTGGAATTTCAGGTTGATTAGACCTCTAATTGACCACTGTTAAAAGTTGTCGTTACCTATTAAATGTGTGTTTCTCTTTAAATACACATCATTTCTCCTGCCATCTTCATAATTCCAAACCGTCAAAAATTCTTCTTCACTTTCACTTGCCCTGTTCTCCAAAACTCTAATTCCTAAATTCTCTCAAGAAATCAACGATCATGACTAACCTACAAGACAATCCTAGAACTCCTCCACCACCAACTCCTTCAAATTCATCCACACCTCCTCCACCCATTACATCTCTAAAACCTAGACTACGAAGGGTGAAAATGCTTGCTCGAAAGACTGTAGCATCTGGGGCTCTGAGTAAGAAATTAAATGAGAAGTTGAAGTCAAGCCAGGCCCAAAACTCCGACTCCAACTCTGATTCTGAATCATATCAATCCGCTACTGAGGGGGAAGAACCTTAGTCTTCTGACTCCGAAAAGACTCAAGAATCTCCATCTAAGGTAATTTCTTCTGTGTCTGAAAATGTAGAAACTAGGTTTGTTCTGGTTGGGTCTGTTAAGGATGTAGAATTACCAGGGTCACGAAGGAGTGGAGGTAAAAAGAATTCTGAAAAAGAAAATGAGAGAGAGGGTGCATGTGGTGAAGAGAGGGGAAACGGGAAATGAGTAGTGCCTGCTATCTGTGGGGTTGCACAAGAAAGGGTAGAAGAGAGTGGCATGAAGTCAGGGGGGAAGTGGTTCTGGGGAAGCTACTGAGGGGTTGGTTCATCTGAGCACACAGAGAGATGAACCTATTTCATCTACTGAAGAGACCCTAGCAGACCTACTGAAAAAGGTTGGGGCAAGCTATGACCCAAAGAAACGTACAACTCCCACAACAAAAGCCCCAAATATTCCTAAGCCTTCAAAGAAAAGAAAGGTTTTATCCCCAACACCTACTGCCTCTTCATTGCCAAAGGGTAGAGCCACAAGAATCAGGGTGAAACAGAGTGAAGCTGATCTACAAAGGGCTTTGGCTGAAAGTAAGAAAAAGAAAATGGATAAAGGTAAAGGAAAGATTGTAGAATCCTCAGAGGCTGTTGAGGAAGAGGAGATGGAACTGGTCCATCAAGAAAGGGGTACATCAGTGGAGGTTCCTACCCCCAAGCCCAAAAAGCCCAAGACTTCCTCCAAGAAGTCTTCCTCTATGTCTAAGGCTTGAACCTACACTACCCAAGAGGACAAGATCTGCAGTGAAAAACACACAACCAAAAATTTCTGAAGATGATAACTGGAGTGGAGAAGAAGAAGAAAATGATTCTGAGAAGGAATAGGATAAGCTTGCCATGTTTGGCAAAAGAAAGATTTTAAAAGGTAGACTGCTGAAAGTCCTGGTAGAACCAGGAATGATGAGATTGATGGTCCTTCAGATGGATGGTAGGCTAGACATAAATGAGCTAATTGAATGTATGGCAAATGTTGCGGTTAAGGATGGCAATGTTAGTAGCCTGGTGAAAGGAGTTCAAGTGTAGTTTGATGCAAAGAAACTGGGAGAGATCCTGGACATATCCTCTGAAGGGTTTGATAACTATACAAGGCAAAGGTGGCCCTGCCTGGACTCCCTCCCTACTGCTCTTGCAATCACCAGCAAGTTTCGTGATACAGAAGATGTAAATGAAGCCAGGGTTGTGCAAAAAAGTAAAATGAGGCCTGAGCATAAGGTCTTGTTTGAATTTGTCAACAAGTGTTTATTGCCTAGACAGGAGAGAAGGCGCATTGAAAATTACATGGATCTAGTTCTTATGGAGTGCCTGGAGAGAGGAAAGCAAATCAATTGGCATGCCTTCATTATCAAGCTGCTAGATAGGGTCATAAATGGCTCCAAGGCTCATGCTACTCCCTATGGATTTATTCTAACCACAGTTCTGGACAAGCTCAATGTGCCTCTGAATAAATGGGAAATGGCCTCGAGCAAGGATCACTTTGGCATCAATACTCTTCTTGCTTGTGACTATGCAATCAATGCCATTATGGGATGAACCTGATTCATCCCATAAGGCACCCATCAACAGTAAAGTTAGGACTCTAGTTCAGGAATGTGCAGCCAAGGATGTTGAAATAGCTAGGCTCAAGGCTTGTGAGATTGAAGTGGAATCTGAGAGGGATGGTCTCATTACTGAGCTTGCCAAAAAAAGGAGAAGAATGATGGAATTCTTCACAACATGTTGAATCTTCTCCAAACCCAAACCCAAACCCAACCCTCTAGTTCCTCCAAGCCTTAGGACTCCTAGCTTTTGTCTCCTGAACTTGTTTAGTACCTCAGTGACCCAGATTAGGGATTTTTCTATCTTTTGTTTTTGCTCATGGTTTGAATGTTTTTCTTTCTTTTTGTGAATTGTTGGTGGCAACAAATCTCTGTCAATGATAACTACTGTTTTGATCTTGTTCAATGATTAATCTGTCCTTGATAGTTTAAATATGTTTGCTTGATTACTAATGATTGCTCCATGATTGCACTTGCAGTTACCCTAGAGGCCATGAGTATTTATTAAAATCTGGGAATCACACTTTGTATGCAACTTTTCGATGACGCCAAAAGGGGGAAAAGACATTGTGCTTTACATATTTGAAATAAGTGATATTTATAACCTAATTAACCTAGCCCTTGATGATAAGTGAATTTTCTAAGTTTAGTATTGATGGTTAAGCTGAGTTCTTACAGGTTCCAAATCAGTAAAAAGCATAGAGTTTGTCATCATCAAAAAGGGGAATTTGTTGGCCCAAGAACAGGTGAAGTTTTGAAGATTGACAAAAGAACTCAGTCATGGACCAGGTCCATCTTGTGAAGCAACAGTCATGATCAACCTATACATGTGAGTTGCACGTGAAGGAGATAAGTTCTACTGATCAAGAAGCAATATCTCCTGATCTGATCGAAAAGATTGCATATTGGATAAGGAGAGAAAGTCTCCTTATATGAAGAGAACACAATCTAGGATGAAGATAGTGTTAGAGTTTGAGATCATCATGAACTCTTCCACGATAGAAGAGTAGCAATTAAGTCCCAATAAAACTTTGATTACTAACCTATTAAATGTAAGTGTTGTTCTCTTTTACAGGGAATGCACATATTTAGAAGTTAAACTAAATTGAGAGTAAAAGAGCAAGGCGATTTTGCAAGCAATTTATGTGTGATTTGAGTGTGCACTCCTGAAGCTACTTGAACAAGATAGAAGAACCAGTTCGATTGTGTCTATCTTTTATTCTAGTTAAATTGTAGTAGGTGGTTTAAAATTGTACCTTTTAGCTTTCATAGAAGCAATTGTATTAGGTACCTAGAGTGTTCGAGTTATAGCTACTTTGAAGTTGTCGCAACAGTTGAGGTTGTGTACCACAACGGGATTAGAGTTAATCCTTAGGTTTACTAAGAGTTTTTGTAAATGCTATTTTGGCTCTGTGATTTTAGTGGAAGTTTGGGAAAATCCTACTGAGTAGTAGGTCGTGGTTTTTTCACCTTTTGAGCCAGGCGTTTTCCACGTAAAAATCTCTATGTTCCTTATTTTCTGTATTTATTATTCCACAAACAGTAGTAGTTGGAACAACGAGAAGAACCAAGTTCTTCTATAGTTCAGTTAAGCAAAAATTAGGTACCACACAAATCACCCCCCCTATGTGGTATTGACGCTTAAAACATCACGTTGTACCTTACATCCCCCTCGATCATGTAAAACAAATTGTTTCCTAGATGGTCCCGATAGTTTTTACTAGTAAAGTTATCTCACCCTTCGTTGTCTCGTAAGCCATATTGAGTTCGTTTATCGCCTGGACTATGGGTACAATTTGGTCCAACAATGCCAATTGTTCTACGACACTCCACCGTATGATGTTCGCCGAGCTACCTGGATCAATCAATACACATTTAACTCGAGATTTATTGATAAGTACAAAAATTATAGTGCATCGTTGTGAATCTTGATGATGCCCTCGGCATCTTCGCTAGTGAACGAGATGGTCCTTTTCGAGATATAGTCCCGGGTGCATTTTTCCCTTGTGATGGAAACTTTGGTGTATTTTATCATTAGCCTTGGGGGCCATTCACTAGCCCGATGATCATATTGATCACATGTGTAACGACCCAGCCAGACATTTTAAGAATTAGTGCCCTGATCCCCTATTAACTGCTTTTTCCGTGTTTGTTTCTGCTATTGTGTGTTGCTGGGAGGAGTCGTTTTGAGTTTCGGAGTGTTTTGGGACACTTAGTCCCCAAATAAGAGTTTAAGCTTTAGAATTTGGGCCATAGTGGAAGCTGTGCGAAGACAGCCTCAGAATGGAATTACGTCGGTTTTGTTAGCTCCGTTGGGTGATTTCGGGCTTAGGGGTGTGTTGGGAGTGTGTTTTGGAGGTCCGAAGCTTATTTAGGCTTCAAATGACGAAATTTAAATTTTTGAAGTTTCCATATCGATAGTGAGATTTTGATATTGGGATCGGAATTCTATTCCGGAAGTTGGAATAGCTCTGTAGTGTTGAATGTGACTTGTGTGCAAAATTTGGGGTCAATCGGACTTGGCTTGGTTGGTTTCGGCAACGGTTGTAGTTTTCTTGAAGTTTCAAGTTCTTTAGGTTTGGATTGGAGGGTGATTCGTGGTTTTGGCATTTTTTGATGTGATTTGAGGGTTGGAATGAGTCTGCATGATGTTTTAGGAATGGTTGGTATGTTTTGTTGAGGTCCCACAGGCCTCGTGTGAGTTTCGGATGCTTAACGGAGGTGATTTTGGACTTAGGCAAAATCTGAAGGTTGTTGCTTCTGGTATTTTCGCACCTGCGGTAAGGAGCCCGCAGATGCGATGGAGTGAGTCGCATGTGCAATTTTGGCACTGTTGGCCAGTGACCGCACATGCGATTGTTCGACAGCATAAGCGAACCGCATCTGCGGAGCAGTGCAGGTGCGAGTTATGGTCGTTTAATGAAAACTCGCATGTGCGGGTCCCCAGACGTAGAAGCGGGACTGCAGGTGCGGTCGCATGACTGCAGAAGTGAAAATCGCTGGGCAGATATAGAAAATTCAAGGGTTTGAGTCTTCATAACTCAAAAATCGAATTAGAGCTCGGTGGGAGACGATTTTTCAAGGGTTTTTAAATGAGAATCATTGGGTAAGGATTTCTATCTTGATTTTGATCTTAGAACTACAATCTAGTGTTGTTTTCCTGTTCTAATTAAGGAATTTGGGGGATTTTGACGTCGGATTTTGATGATTTTTGTTCAAGTGTGCTCGTAAGTGATCGGGTGTTCAGAATTTTTAAATTTTACTCGATTCCGAGGTGTGGGCCCGGGGGACGTTTCGGGGCAATTTTCTTAATTTTGCGTGTTAGCTTCGAATTAATTAGTTAAATTAGTTACTTGAAGTTACATTTACATTATGCAACTAATTTGAATAGATTTGAGCCATTTGGAGTTGGGTACTCGTGGTAAGAACGTGATTTCGAGTTGATTTGAGATGGTTCGAGGTAAGTGGCTTGTCTAACCTTGTGGGGGGAACTCCCCTTAGGATTTGGTACTGTTGTTATATGAGTATCGTGTACGTGAGGTGACGAGTGCGTACATGTGCTAATTGTTGAAACACCCCATTTTCATTAAGTAAATATTTATGTTTTGTTGTAATTAAACAATACTTGTACTTGAAGCCTCTTGTTTAGTTTAGAAAAAGCATGCTTATGTGATTTAATTGTCTTACCTGCTTTAACTGCCTACTTGTATTCTGTGCAGCATGTTTAGAGTAGAATTCCCGTTTATTCTTGAATAGAATTGTAAATTCTTCCTTGAGGCTGTTGTGCATTTATTTTGGGACTACAGGACGATTTCCCGGGAGATCCCCCTGCATGTTTATTTTGGGACTAAGGATTGGTATTCCGGGAGATCCCCATGCACTTTTATGTTTGGGACTACGAGATGACACCCGGGAGATTCCCCTATATTGGATATTTACTTTAGGACTACGAATTGTTATTCCAGGAGTTTCCCCTGCACATTTATGATTTGGACTACAGGATGATATCCCGGAAGATCCTCTGTACATTTATATTTGGGACTACGGGACGATAACCTGGGATATCCCCTGTTGCTATCTCTGTGTACTGAGTATATTCTGTCTGTGATTTTACTCTTTATCAACTGTTAATATCTTTAATTATAGTGTCACACTTCATACTATTTTACCTCGTTTGTATATATATATATATATATATATATATATATATAACCAGTAGGGACCTGACCTTCCTCGTCACTACTCAACCGAGGTTAGGCTTGGCACTTACTGGGTACCGGTGTGGTGTACTCATGCTCTTTCCTGCACATGTTTTTCATGTGCAGATCCAGGTTCTTTGGCTCAACCATACTTTTAGTGAGGCGAGGTGATCTTCTGAGACTTCGAGGTATATCTGCCGCGTCCGCAGACCGATGAGTCCCTCTCTATTCTCTCCTTTAGCTATTAACCTTCTGTACTTTCTTTGATTAGATATTCTGGAGTTAGAACACTATGTAGTATCTACAGCTTGTGATTTTATGAGATTCCGGGTTTTGGGAGTTGATTCAATTTTGAGAGTGTGTATTTGTATATGTCGAGCGACATCTTAAATGTTTTTATTATGTTTTATCAGCAGTTTTTGCTAGTTTCATCTTTTGTTTCCTTTTTATGCAATTTGTTAGGCTTACCTAGTCGTAGCGACTAGGTTCCATCACAACAGTTCACGGAGGGCGAACTTGGGTCATGACAACATGCTATGGCTCCTCTTGTTCGACATGTTTTTTGGCGTCCCTATTTCTGAAATGATTTTTGGCCCATTCGCTCAGGAATTCTCGAAGGTGCATAGTGTTGAATAACCAAGATACTTCTCCCCTTAGCTGTTGAAAATCTTCGGTCCTATGACAGTGAGTAATATGGTACTTACACACCAAGTTATGATCCCTCTAGCCTGGGATCGGACTGAAATGGTCTAAGCCACTTGGTTTATTTGATGTGTTCTATGGTCGAGACTATACCTTCAGCGTCTACGTTGAAATTCCACTCTGATAATCTCGACGCTTCTCTACCTCTGAGTGACCTGTCAAAACTACTTTTGCTCATCAGGCCTCAGTTGCTCGGTCCTTGATCATTTCTCTTGTTGTTCTTCGTCGGGTGTTGACCGAATATGTTTCCCCTCTAATCCGCACCATACGGCTGGTATCAACCTCAAACTAGCCTCAATTCTTAGTCGATGATTCTTTTAGACCTATCATTTACTCTGTTAGGGTAGACTAATACCGAATGGGGGCCTAGTTGGTCGTCCTCGACTCTGATCTTCGATTGATACCTGTTAAACATCGGCCCAGGTGATTGTTGGGTACTCCACCAAGTCTTGCTTCAATTGTTGAGAAGCCATGGAACTTTAGGGGTTGAGCCCTTGAGTAAATTCCTGAACGGCCCAATCATCTGCAACCGGGGGCAGGTCCATTCGTTCCATATGGAACCTCAATACAAACTCCCAAAGAATCTCGTTATCCCTTTGCTTGACTTTGAAAATGTGTGACTTCCTCGTCTCGACCTTGATGGCACCGGCATTGGCCTTTACGAAAGCATATGCAAGCATAGCAAACGAATCAATAGAATTTGGAGGCAAATTATGATACCATATCATTGCTCCCTTAGACAAGGTTTCTCTAAAAAAATTCAACAACACCGACTCGATCTCATCATATTACAGGTCATTTACCTTGATTGCGCATGTATAGGAGGTTATTTGCTCGTTTGGATCTGTGGTCCCATTATACTTGGGGATGCCGGGCATTCGAAACCTCTTCGGTATCGCTTTGATGCCTCGCTCGCAAGGAAAGGCTTCTGAATGAATTTTTTGGAGTTCGGGCCCTTCAATTTCGGGGGTGCTTCCGGGATCTTATCGACCTAAAAGTTATAATTTTTCACCTTCTTGTCGTTAGCCTCTATCTTTTTCTCGAAAGACTTTACCACGGAAACTTTCATCCCTTCAAGCATTTTCCTTGATCCGCTGGGGCTCGATCTTGTAAGTGACATGACTTTGGGTCTACAACTGCGCTATTGCCGCTTGCGGAGCTTGAAACATTTCGAAAATCAACTGCAAGCTAATCACATCGCCTTCACCTTCGGACGCTTTTTGAGCCGATGGCGCGCCCCACGAATACTGTTTTCGGGGTCCGTTGGCAAATTAATGTTTATGGCAACCTGTAAGTTAGCATCGATCGGGTCGATGACTGGGACACCATTGGGATCAACATGGGACACATTATTGCTAGGTACCACATTATTTTCATCGTGGTGGCATGACTTGGCGTCAACTTTCAAGTGAGCACACTGAGAATTTGACATGCTTAGGTTAACCTGAAATCAAACTTCAAAGAACAAGTGTAAAACAGGATGTGTTATGGAGATTTGTACCAATTAACACTATTATCCTTAGCCCCATGGTGGGCGCCAAATTGTTTACCCTTCAAAATGAGTAACAATTGAATTAGTACACGGTTTAAAGGATACGTAATTTAATTCAATACGAATGATCCGAGAACAACAAATAATTAAATTAAAGAGAGAATAAACAATCAAACTAATCGCAATGGAACAGTCAAGCCATGTCTTAAGTTGAACACTTAAATCCATCCTCGATCGAACCCTCGATATGGGCTCGGGTTGTGATTAAAAAAAGAATAACTAAAAAACGCTTTGAATAATAACTAGAAGACAAAATGAACTATTATTGTTTTGGTATGTGTGTTAACAGTATGTTGGAATGAATAAATTATCTCCTTTATATAGTAGGAAAATTTCAATCCTAGTACAAGTCTAAATAAGGTAAAAATCTTCTTTTTTCGGTAAATGTTGATCAACAGTTGATATCGGCAAGTATGCGCCGTAATATTTGGTTGAGGCGAACATTATAGCTCCCTACTCGTCATGCTTAACCATTTACTCTTTCCTATGGTCTCAAAACTGTACTTGGCCCGGATCCCTTATTTAACCGTGTCTGATCCCAGATACATCATTCATCCCTCCTGTAACGACCCAACCACTCGTTTTGAGCTCTAGCGTATCGTTCGGTAGTTTGAAACCTTAAGTAGCTTTGCTTTATGTATTATGAATTTACGTATAGTCGAATTTGAATTTCGGGAAGTTCAGAGTTGATTTGGAAGGAAAATTCTCAATTTGGAAATTTTCATTTGAAAGAGTTGACCAAGGTTTAACTTTTGAGTAAACGACCTCGGAATCGAGATTTGTAGGTTTCAATAGGTTCGTAGGATGAATTTGGACTTGAGTATATGTTCGGGTTAAGTATCGGATGGTCCGAGAGCATTTCAGCATTGATTGTGGCAAGTTGGCATTTTGAAGGTTTTAGAATTTTCTAAATTTGAGTTGAAGTAGACTTTGGTGTTCTTGATGTCCGTTTGGGATTCCGAGCCTTGGAATAGGTTCGTATTGTGATTTGTGACCTGTACGTAAAATTTAGCGTCATTCAGAAATGTTTACGTGTGATTCGGATGCGTTCAACGAAGGATGAATGTTTGAAAGTTAAGAGAGTTTAAGAAATTGAGTTTGATCCTTAATTCTTGGTTTCGATGTTGTAATTTATGTTCCGAACCTTCAGACAAGTTTACATAGGGTATATAAACTTGTTAGAATGATTGAACGGGATTCCTTGGACCTCGGGTGAATTTTGGGGTGGTTTCGGACCACTTTTAGGCCTTTTGGAATTGCTGATAATTGGTGTCGGATGTGTGCTATGCGATCGCGGAGGTCTAGGCCGCGATCGCGAATAATAAAGTGCGATCCAAGCCTTGTGAATTGCGATCGCATAAAAAGAATTTCTGTTGACAGTCGTCTGACTTCGGGAGCTCAGATCTTGCAATTTATAAGGAATTTGGAGGTGATCCAAACTAAAAGTTGTAGCCTTTCGAATCTAATTTTCAGAAAATCAAATGTTTTATCATTTGAAATTTTGTACAAAAAGTTATGGCTTTTATCTTGGCACGTAGACGCAGCTGCTGAGAAGACTTTATGGTGCGCTGCATTCCAGGCTACGTATTGCAGCTCACAGAGTCTCCATCGTACTATTTACTTTATCCTGTCTTATTTACATTCCAGACAGATATTGTATTATGATTGTACTCCTTAGTAAATGTTCATGCACTTGTGATACCGATTTTTTGGCATACTCTAGTGGATGTTTATGGTTCGGATTGATATTGTCATCTTTTATTTTATATCTTACTAATATTTTAAGTATTCATGATTTTTAAATGCATTGAATCATTTACTCAATAAGACTTGTAATTTTTAAAAATAATTGAATTGATAGTTCATAGTTGGCTTGTCTAACGGCGGCGTTGGGCGCCATCATGACTTATAGTAGAAAATTGGGTCGTGACACCTCCCGAGCTCTGACACAAGGGGCCCTTTGGCCTCGCTCGAGGTCGCATTGGACCGTGCTTCCCTCTTGTCTCTTTATTAGGGAATTGGGGGGGGGGGGTAATATTACCCCGATTTTACCCGTACACACCTTGCAATGAGGAATTTAGGGATTAATTATATGTAAATCGATATTCTTTTCTAGGATAACATCCACAACGGCTAAACTAAAAAGAAAAAGGTAAAATAATCTCCACATTTACATAAACCAAAAGAGTACATTCAATCTTAGTTCATTTATTTCGTGAGATTTACTGAAAGGCTGTGGGAACATATACAAATGGAGTTCAGATCACTTGTATAAGTACTGATTATTGTCACTATGTAAACGATCCTTCTTTCTAGAAAACTGTTAGCCATTTTGCTTTGAACTTTCATTTTCATGGGCATAATATATCGGCAGCGGCGAAGGTAGAAGTCTAGATACGAGTTTGGTTAAACGTAGTAATTTTTATTTAAATAATATATTTAAATTTGTATGAAGAAATTTATTAAATATGTACACATATTAAATTTTAAACTCAGTTATTAGTACTTAAAGTTATCATTCCATTTGTGAAAAATTTGGATCACATTAATTGTTATATGGTTTAAAGTAGTGAGGTGAAGCACTAATAACTGAGTTTGAAATTTAATATGTGTACAACGGTTGAAAGTAGTGAGGTGAAGTTGGATTTTTGCAACAACAACAACAATAATAATAATAATTTATAATACCTCAGACTATATAAAGTTAAAATTCGGACTACGCTTTTATATATAAATGGTACTAGAAAACTTTAGTACGAGGAAATTAGGAGAGTGATTTTGACTATACATACAAGGAAAAGCTTGAGAAGAAAAATAGGTCAATTTTGATTCATGTCATCCTTGTTTTGTAGGTGTCTTATCGGGCTATCGATTGCATATTATTAGTGCAATTTAGTGCCTTTGTCGACGTAGAGTATTCTTATCCAAGCTTTTTTATTAATTGGTTGTTTGAGAGGAAGTATCTAGCCACCTTTATATAGTACTAATAAACTGTAGAAATAGGATTGTCCACATGCATATTGAAATAAAGATATTCTCATTCAAAATAATTCATAGTACATACTATAA
The DNA here is from genome assembly GCF_000393655.2 of Nicotiana sylvestris. Classification (NCBI taxonomy): domain Eukaryota; kingdom Viridiplantae; phylum Streptophyta; class Magnoliopsida; order Solanales; family Solanaceae; genus Nicotiana; species Nicotiana sylvestris. The sequence continues at coordinate 124,130,764 of NC_091057.1, read as the reverse complement.
TTTTTGGTCAAGATCATTCTCAATTAGGTCTTCTTCTCATAAAAGGTTGTCCAGATCTTATGGATCTTGCTTGATACAATGGTTCTACTTTTTACCAATCTCATATAAGTGAAGTGCTTACTTTGCTTTGCTAAGTTTCCATTAATGTTAAAGAGTGAAAAGGCTGACTAGAGTTTGGATTAATGCTACACGTGACATGTCTAGAAAATGTTCTACGTATAATTTTTTATACGCCATGCCTCCAAGAAGTCGGCGTGACTTTCTTATATATTTGTTTTAATAAAATCTATGAACTTTTTAAACAAATTAACTAACAAACTAAAAAATAATAGTAACCCCTAAGCTCCATTATCATTAAATTTAATCCATCTTTGATATCAAATTTGTAGTGTTAGTTGCTTCTTATTCAGCCAATTATATCTTAAAAATCTAGTCTATGAGCGCTCTTTTTAACTTGGATTTATTATCTTTAATCAAATTAACTCTATGAATCGAATTGCCATATATATGATAATGAGTGTAAGTTCAGCTAGTGTGCAAAAATATTTATATAATTAGGTCACTTATTAATTTATTATATGCATAAGCATTAAGCCATTAAGTGATAATCTGATAAAAATAATAATTATTCACAAATAATAGTATAAATGTAACGACCCGATCAGTCGTTTTGAGCATGTGCACTTCGCTCGGCTGTTTGATCGCATGAATAGCCCCGTATGATGTATTATGACTTATGTGAATCGTCGGTTTTGGTTTTCAGGTTATTCGAAATTGATTTGGAAGAATGATTCTCAGCTAGAAGCTTTAAATTTGAAAGCTAGAAGCTTTAAGTTTGACTTTTTAGTATTTGATCTCGAATTGGATTTTCGGAAGTTGGAGTAGGTTTTTGGTGTCATTTATGACTTGTGTACAAAATTTGAGGTCAATCAGACGTGAATTGATAGGTTTTGACGTTGTTTGTAGAAGTTGTAAATTTCAAAGTTCATTAGGCTTGAATACGTGTTTAATTCATGTTTATTTGAGGGTTCGACCAAGTACGTATGGTGTTTTAGGACTTGATGGTATCTTTGGTTGAGGTCCTGGGGGCCTCTTTGGTGAATTTTGGGGTGAGTTTTGAGCAAGTCCGGACATTTCGGTACTCTGATGTTGTTCCAAAACATTGGAAGTGGAAACCACACAATTCCATGTGCTAAGGCACATTTTTTAGTGTTGTAGTAGATGAAAAAGTGTTGCAGCAGACGAAAATTTGCAGACCGCAGAGGAAAAGTGTGGACCGCACAATTTTGTCTGGGAGCGCACTTAGGGTGTTTTGCAGGTTCGTTGGTCCGACTTCGGAAGCTTATATCTTTTGATCCACAAGAAATTTGGTGTTGATTAAAAAATAAAGTTGTAGTCCTTCGTGCCCAGTTTCCAAAAAGGATTTGGACATTAATAGAGAAAGTTATGGTCAATTTACTTAAGCCTGGTAGTGGAGAGGCTGTGAGATGCGGCCGCACAATTTTTGTGCGACCGCACTTGGAAATGTGTTGGGAGGTCAGAGGATGTACTATATAAACGAGGGTTGGGGTTTTATTTTGCATTTTAAACTTTGGGAGCTCGGTCTATGACGGCTTTTTGTGTGTGTTTTCAAGAAAATTATCGGGGTAAGTGATTCTAACTCAGATTTGGTTAATATATATGAGTATATCGTTGTTCATCATTTAATTAATATTTTGAGATGAAAATTGGGAGGTTTTGGCCTAAAGTTTAATAATATAAATTTTTGAGTTTTGAACACCGATTTAGAGTCGGATTTGAGTGAAACTAGTATGGTTGGACTCGTAACTGAATGAGTTATCGGATTTTGTGAGTTTTATTGGGTTTCGAGGTACAGGTCCGGGTGTGATTTTTGGCCGGATTTGGGATTTGATTTAGGATTCGATCTTTATTATTTGTAATTGCTTCCTAAGGCTTTATCTGATATATTTGAGTTGCTTTTGTCTAGTTTTAAGCCGTTTGGAGGTCGCTACGCGTGAGATGGCATTCTTGGAGCATCTCTTGGCTTGCTCGGTATTGGAATTGGCTTGTTTGAGATAAGTAACTTTTCTAAATTTAGTGCTGAGGGTATGAAACTCTTAACTATGTGCTATGTGATTGGTGTTTAGGTGGCGCATATGCTAGGTGATGGGTGTGTGGACGTTCACCCTGTGAATGGTAATTACGTTGTCTTCATGGCATTGTATAGTGGCCCTACTTTGTTGATATCAGCGTTTTCACCATGTTATAAAGTAATTGAGTTGTACACCATGCTAGATATCATGTTTAGGCTTTATATTGATATTGTTGGGACCCATAGTAGTCATTTCTTGCTATCATCTCATTGATTTCATTGATATTCCGTACTCAATCATTTTCATGCATTCATATCATATCTCAGTCTCAGTTGCTACTTATTGATACATCGTATCATTATTCCGTGTCAGTTTTCATGATATTGTGAGCTCGTGGGTGAGACTGGAGAGATTTATGACTGAGTGAGGCCGAGGGCCTGATTATGAGTGACAATTATAGGATCAGGTTGCACGTCGCAGCGGTTATTCTGATTTATGATAGTGTTTGGGCTAAAGGAGCCCCTCTGGAGTCTGCACACATCCCCAGTGAGCGCGGTTGATTATATTGAGGGACGGATCTTCCCTGGACCTGGAGATGGATCTTCTCCATGGGGCTGGATTGGCCTTTCCTCGGTACTGACTACTGATAGTCAGTGATATATATATATATATATATATATATATATATCGGGATGGATCTTCCCTGGGCCGCATGGGTCGTATACAGTACCGAGTGATTGAGCATTTATATATACCTGGAGATGGATCTTCTCCATGAGGCCGGATTAGCCTTCCTTGGTACTGAGTGACTGATGATTCGTGATGTATATATATTCCAAGATGGATCTTTCCTGGGTCGTATGAGTCATATACAATACCGAGTGGTTGAGCATTTTGAGTGAAGAGTGTGAGTTCATGTTTCATCTCTGGGATACATGGTATTGGCATGCATACATGACATACAAGCATAGAGATGCATTCTTCCTCATACTGTACGGTATCACGTCGTTCATGATTTTTTTTACACACATTAATATGTGAGCATATAGAGGTATTTCACGCTTGCCATTTGGAAAGAAAATAAAACATCTTATTCATTATGGGAAGGATTTTTGGGGAAAAAATTGCAGTTTCAAACTATCTCGTATTTTTCCAAGATTGCGGTCAAGGATTGGATTTTCACTGATATTCTTGAAAAGCGGAACTATTTTCAGAAAACTGTAAAAAATTAGCATTTTATCGTTGAGTTACTTCCATATTTATATATATGCTCTATATTGTTATGAATTGTTGTTGGCTACAGGTGTTGGACCCGACCATGTTCCAGCTCGTCGCTGCTTTCAACCTAAGTTTAGGTTTGTTACTCATTGAGTACATAGGATCGGTTGTACTCATCTACACTTCCTGCACATTGCGTTCAGATTTCGGATGCGGATGTTGTTGTGCATGGCGGGAGCTAGCATTGAAGGTGTACTTGTGTGCCTGTTGTAGCTGTCTCTTGTTCATGGTAGCCTTAGATTTATAAACTCTGTTTATGTACTTTTCAAATAGACGATGTATTTATTCTTATTCATACCAGCTTATAAATTCTATTCTTAGAAACTCATGATTTGTACTACTAGTCCTTTGGAAAATGTATAAGATTCATATAATTTCCTTTGATAAATTGTCTTATTAAGTATTATTTGAATTGGATAGTATAGTTGGCTTACTTAGCAGGTTAAGTTAGGTGTCATCACGACTAGTAAATTTTAGTTCGCGACAATAAACAGATATTTACATCAGTACATATAACTAAAATGCTATCATGATATGTCAAGTTCTCAGCCTTAGATATTGTTTACCTTCCCGCTTATTAAGGAGTTGGTGGGATCTTCTGCAATATGGAATGTCACTGAAAATATTCTTCGTACTTAGTAGTATAACATTAGTGATGTTCCACCTACACACAAGGAGAGGTTGAACTGAATGCATAGGTTTTGACATTTTGTTGTTCCTTTTAACTTTAAGGTTAAAAAAGAAAAGGAAAGTCAAAATGATAGATAGTGATTTATGTGGACTCTGGGGTTTTCCTTAATTCCTTCCACTCACAAGTTCTTCTTTTCATCCACCACATTTTGCCACTTTCTCAGTTTGTCCATGGCAATCTTGGTTGTAATCGCACCAACGGTATGGTCTAGTGATAAAAAAAAAAGTAGGTTAAGATTCATGAGGTCTCGGGTTTAAATTCTTGTTGAAAAAAATATTATTCGATTTCTTTTCATCTATCTAAGCTTTGACGGATAGAATTTTACCTGATACCTGTTGCTGGTGGAAGGTAGTAGATATTTAATAAAATTAGTTGAGGTGCGCGCAAGCTGGCGCGAACACCATGATTATAAAAAAAACTTGGTTGCAATTCCAATCTTTTATCCCTGCTCTTAATTCAAATAGTGTAGTAAAATTCTGAGTGACATCGGAACCTTCAAACTAAACATAGATGGATTATGCCTAGGTAACCCAGGTAGGGGGGTATAGGAGGGATTTTCAGAGATAGCAATGGAAACTGGATACTAGGATTCAATATAGGATTTGTCTACGCTACGAATATCCAAATGGAAGCCATGTCCCTATTACAAGGCTTAAAACTAGCCATCCAAAAGAGACTAACCCCTTTAGTCATTGAAACGGACTGCCAACTTATCAACCTGATAAACAATGATAATTGCCTTTATCAAAATATTATTGATGATTGCAGGTTCCTATTATCTGAGGCGGGCACGCCACCCTTGAAGCATGCATTCAGAGAAGCTAATAGAGTAGCGGACACCTTAGCCAAGAATGGATGCAGCTTGGACTCTTTTGCTAACTTAATGCTGTATTATTATCCGTCTGTATTTGCTATTTCAGTTTTTGATAGAGATAGGATAGGCACTGTGTGGCTTAGATAAATCTCATGTTGTAATGACTACTAAGTTTTTATATTTTAAATAAATGTCTTTATTTACCAAAAAGAAAAAACTGAGTGACATCAAGCCCTTCTTTTGACTTTTAACATTTCCTTCCTTTTCTTCTTTCAAAATAATGCAAGTTTGACCTAAAAATGGGCTAGGGTAATTAATACAACACTCTAGTTACGCTCTTCTTTCATCAAAATCTCCTTCACTATAGGAAAATGGAACTTGGATTTATACATTCAACTTCAAAAATTAGATCATGATATGAGAAGCACAGACGATTATATAAAATGACAATCGTATGTTCTCTCAACCAATGTGGGATTCTAATATTCCTGCACGCACAAGCCTAGCTAACTGAAGCATGGACAATATAACATGCGAGTCCAATATTGAATAAGTCAAAAATAAATATATATATATATATATAACTCTGATACCATAATAATTAAAGGGAAAATTTCACAACTACATAACTTTTAAGACCAAATTTCATTTTCTACAACAAATAAATTGATTTCAAAATACACTATCTCCAACTAAAAATAAACACCTGAAAATAAGGGAATATCCCTACAACTAAGTAATTGATTAAAATAAACATTAAATACAATTACTTGTTGCCTAAAAAATTTCGGTTTCCTAGCCTTCGTATCTCCTCCTCCCACTATTTTCATGCTACAAACTACAACTAAAATTTCTCTCTTGTTTTGTCAACAATCACATAATTTAATTAGACTTCCTATTTTAATGGGACTGATTAGTTTTAAGTGAGATACGAAAAATTGTATCTATTAAATAAAAAGTTAAAAGTTTGTAATAAATTGAATTTGTGAAATTTTCTAAAAGTAACTGTAACTTTTTAAAATTATAAATTTTTTTATCGTTCTAAATTCTTCATGGACCTTGAATCTAACTCAACCGATGGGAAATACTTTAGCAAGTTCTAACTTGTTTTTGTTGCTAGGGTTTTGTTTCATGAATTATAACATAATTTTCTTCAACTGATTTGACACAAGATCTTAGAGTTGATTTTGCAATAACAAAACAAATCCCTTATTTGAAGAAATAGTCTATTCAGCATATTTATCCACTGAATCCCACGATCAAAAGTAATTACAGTAAAATGCAAACTTAAACAAAGAAATGATCAAAAGCAAAGTGCAGGTACAACAAGATCACAAGGGAATTAAGAGTTGCATATATATATATATATATATATATATATATATATGGTGTCCACGTGTTTGTATAGACTCTCATTTATTTATTTGCTTACTTTTTTCCTCAAAATATTTTGTTCGATGTCAACGTATCATTGTCGGCAGAAATTGAGAATAGGTAAGTAGTAGTGCTAGATTACATATCTAGTTCTATTTATTCAGGTCTTGACGAATGTTGCAAGCTCACAAATTTTGAAGATTAATTAATGGAGCCATATCATATCACTAGAAAAACGGTGTAATATTAGTAGCTTTTTGGCTCATGGACTTTGTAATGATTACCAGTACTGCGCAAAGCAAAGAGAAGCCTTCAGTATAAAGTAAAAGATTTTTTCTAATTGCAATAAGGGCCATGAATTTGAAGGTATCACCGGACGGATCCAGAATTTTAATTTTTATATTTTTACTACTAAACTCATAGCATATTAAAAATTTATAATATATATATATATTAATGTTATGGGTTCAGTTGGTAAAGTACATATATTCAACGAGTCAAAAAAGGGCCACTAAGAAATTTGATGAGATGGATAAGAACATTCCTCCTTCAACCATAGATCTCCAATTCAAGATAAGGGGTCCAGATCAACTCCAGTACATAGAGCTCCAGTAAATCTCAATGCACATTTAGATGGAAGCCACGTGCCCCTATATAATTCAATGGCCAGATTTCATCGTCTGAAACCTTTTTGCTACATAGGAAAAAAAATGTAGAAACCCAACACAAAGTAAAGGAAAAGCTCGCTATTTTGATTTTTTTACTCCAAATTCAAAATCAGATTCACTAGAAGAATCTCAAATCAATTGTATTTCTTTGAGCTCACTAGGTTTTTAAAATGGGTAAACAAAGAAACTAAGCTTCATTTGATATTAAATTGAATGACAATCATAATAATGAATATTGTAGCAGAGAGAGAAGAAAAAAATTGTGTGACACCCATCTTGTCTGTAGTATAAAATACAGAATAATTTTTTTTCTCTACAACATTTGCTCTATAACTGTACTAACACTTTGAAGAGGGAGTTCGAAACTTAAATGTCAATATTTTGGACTCAAAACACATTTCTACAGTGTAAAAAAAATTACTTTTTTATATAAAATGCGATATAATACCGCGTTTTACTTTAACGGAGCTTTAGCCGTTAAAGTAAAGCGCGGTATAATACCGCGTTTTACTTTATTTTGGGCCCACAATTTAACAATAATTCAAATATATAAAGCGCGGTATTATACAGCATTTTACATAGAAAAGCGCGGTGTAATACCGCGTTTTACTTCTTTTTGGGCCCATCAATAAGTGTCATGCGGTTAACTGACATAACAATAATTCAAATATATAAAGCACGATATTATACCGCGTTTTACATCAAAAAATTCTGGCCCTGAGCTAGGACTTGCCTTATTTAAAGGCGTTAGGATTTTATGAAAATCCATTCAAAACTTACCTTCAAACTTTTCTTCTTGTTATCAAGCATTTTTTATAATGTCTGAAGAGCCAAAAATAAGGGTTTCATTATATTGGGGGTGAGGTTGTAATGGAGAATAACTCTGTGAGGTATAGTTCATCTCCACAGTATCATGTTAAATTGCCGCTTATAATGGAGTACGATAAATTGGTATTGTTGTTACGTAAAAAAATGAGTGTGAGGAAACGTTCGATGAACCTTAAAGTAACCGATAGATTTCTGTATTCTGTGACTCCGCAGGGGTTTACTTATTATTCTGAGTTTAACATCGAAGATGATGAAACTCTTAAAAAAAAATTGCGGATTCCGGATGAATGCAGGGAATTTATTGTAATAAAATTGTTGGAAATGTACGTCAAGGCTGAAGACGTTGGCAATAATGAGATTGCGCAAAGCAGGGATAACCCTCAGTCATCGGGTGGTTATTCTGGAGCAGTTTTTGCCGAACAGATTCCTGATGAAAGAGTTTGCCTTGATTTAAACTTATCACCACCGGCGAATGAGCAGTGAGGAAATAATTTTTCGACTTTACATAATCCACAAGACGACTGGTAAACTTCAATTTTTCTACGCTTTAGCGATGTTTATTTTATGTTGAATTGGATTTGTATTAGCACTCATATTTTTCATAGGGGGTACTGTCCGGATATGCATTTTACAAGTTATGACCCCGCCGCTAGTTGGAATATGCGTAGTTCTGGCGTGTTGGATCACGGTGGTCCATCCGGGAGTCATCACCAACAAGAAAATGTCCATTATGGAATGTCAACACAGTACAACTTGTTAGTGAAGTGATATAGCTATATGTAAAGTATTTATCAATTTAAGTAGTTTATCATTTTGTTCTTTTTGTGCAGTGAAAACGAGCAACTTGATGTTCCTGACCTCACACCCGTAGATAACGTATTGACTCGTGACTTGGCAGATGCGTAGAGTCAGGAAGATAATAGTGATTATAACAACAATTCCAATGCGTATGGAGATGACACACCCTTCCCTGGTAAGGGTGATGATGAGGAGGAAGTGAATGTCGAACTTGAGCTGACGAGGGAGCATGTTCCTCCACCTCCCGTTAGACCAAAAGTGTACGAGTCCCACGTGTCGTTTTATGAGCTGAATATTCCCTACCTTGATAATTTTCCAAGTATGCCGAATGTGGATGCCCTCACAAGGGATGCTGACGAATTTTGGTCAGCAATGTGGGATGAGTCTAGACCAACAGTGCTGGCAAAGGGAATGTATTTTTCCGATAAAGCTCGCCTAAATAGGGCTGTAAAAATCTACAGCGTAAGAGAGTGCCGTGAGATGACGGTAAGGGAGTCAACTCCATAGGTATACAAGGTTGTATGCCGTAGAGACTTTATGGGTTGTCACTGGATGTTGCGTGCGAGCAAGAAGAAATCAGGGTTGTGGAAAGTGGTTAAATATATCAGCACCCACAGATGTGAAATGGACACATTCAATGAGAATCACTTCAACTTAGATGTAGACTTGATTTCTCTTGTCTTGATTCCATACTTGGAAGTGTCCATTAGGTTCAAAATCAAAGAATGTATTACAGCCGTCCACCAGGAATATGGGTGTACTATAACCAAAAGAAAGGTATATCTCTAGCGCAAACGTGCTTTTGAAATTATTTATGGTGACTGGGATAAGTCATTTTCATCTCTACCTAGGTACATGGCCGCACTGAAACGTGCTTTTTAGTGATATGATATGATTGTTGTTGAATGGAGGCATGAGCGGAGTCCGGAAAGACCGGAATATATTTTCAACTATGTGTTCTGGTCATTTAAACGAGCAATTGATGGTTTTGTGCATTGCCGTCCGGTAATTTCCATAGACGGTACTTATGTCTATGGAAAGTATAATATTAAGCTTTTGATCGCAGTTGTAGTAGATGCCAACGGACAAATACTTCCACTAGCATTTGCCATTTGTGCCAATAAAAGCGAAGAGACGTGGATGCTTTTTTTGAACCACTTGAAGCAGCACGTTGTCACACAGCGTTCAGGTATTTGTCTAATATCTGATCGGCATGGTAGTATTTTAAGTTCTGTATGGCATTTGTCTGAATGGCAGAACCCTATGCATACCACCGTTACTATGTGAGGCACCTGAAGGCCAATTTCTAGAAGAAATATCATGACAAGGCCTTGCATGATTTAATGTGGATGGCTACAACTGAGCACCAGTAGTGCAAATTCACGAGGCGTATGGAAGCGATCTGGCAGTTAGATCCACGAGCATATACTTGGTTGATGAGACATGAGCTTCACAAGTGGACATTGCATGCTGATGGTGGCAGACGATAGGGAGCCCTGACTACAAATGTGTCGGAGTCATTCAACGTCTTATTGAAGTTTGCATGTGGATTGTCTGTCACTTCCATGGTCCGGATGACATTCAAAAAGATTGCGCAGAGGTTTATTGAAAGGCATAGAGCTGCATCGGAATTGATGGACAGGGGTGTTCAATGTATGCCAATACCGATGAGAAGAATGAGAAATACCGGAGGCGAGCACATTAGCATTCATATTTACAGTACGATCACGACCGGGGTGTTTTTGAAGTTTGCACCACTATCCGCGGACACCGGAGGAATAATCTACACACTGTGAATGAAGCCAGCAGGTTGTGTTCATGTGGGAAATGGACTATCTACCACATGTCGTGCGCACATGCCATGAAGTGCTTTCAACAAGTTGGTTTAGGGGCAACCAACTATGTTGATAGCCAATACAGTGTTGTTGCATACGTAAACACATATAGTGGGCAGTTGCATCCATTGGGTGCTGAGCATTATTGGCCGCCGAAATCATTTAAAATGTTGTGTAACAAGGACTATTTGCGCCAGCTACAAGTGCAAAAGAGAACGCATATACGGAAGCAAATGGATGTTGGTGATACCGTTTATGCGCGTAAATGAGGCATATGCTAGAAAACAGGACACGGCCGTCATAAATATCCTTCAGCTGGTGTGGGTGGCGGTGGTAATCCAGCTCCTGGTGCAGGTTCGTCGAATGTACCCAACTATCAAGGATACACCTAGTGTTTTGTTTTCGTAATATTTTTTGTAATAAGTGTCTGTACTTGTTTATGTTGCAATATCTATCAAATAAAATTATGTTCCACTGTCTTGTTATATCTTATTTTTTAACATGACCTTTTGAATTGGGATGATGATATGGTAGTTCCAACATTCAACTTATTATTGTTAGTAAAGAAGACCAATCTGAAGATTGAAATTTCATAACATAATATTTGAAGAGATAAAAGCACGACAACCATAACTAAAGCAACATACATGAAAATAAAAGATAATAAAGGATAAATCAAGACATTGCTATTTCGTTTTAGAAAAATTGAATATGTATAGCGCGGTACAATACAACATTTTGTGTAATATCTTGTCGGTCTAAAAAGCTGACCGACTGCGCAAAAGCTGTTTCATTTCAGAAAAATTGAATATATATAGCGCAGTACAATACTATATTTTGTGTGTTGTCTTGTCGATCTGAAAAGTTGACTGACTGCACAAAAGGTGTTTCGTTTCAGAAAAATTGAATATGTATTGTTGATACCCAATTTTTTCTGTATATTTTTAATATGCAAAATACTTTTATAATAGCATGTATATGCATATATAAGTATGTCCATAGGTTTTCTTATTTTTCCTTAATTTTTAAGGATTTTTAAATCAATTTATTGCCCTATTATTATCAAGAAAAATCCAATAATTATCCCCAAAATTATTATTTTTGGTGATTCATTTATTGTATTCTTATATTTATATTAAAATATGGCTAGCATAATTTTTGCATATTTTTACAAATTTATTTAGTATTTTTAAAGCTAAATTGCGCATAATTGCAATATTAGCCTATTTTAAGATTTAATTATTTTCATAATTATAAAATTGACTCCAGTATTTTTTAATTTGATAATTACGTATTATTAGTCATTTTAGTACCTTTAATTTATTTTCAGAAACTACTTTACTATTTTCTATAAAATAAATAAGGGAAAATGACTATTTAAATGTCAGCCCATTTACATTTCAATTTTAGCCAGATTTGGCACCCAATTAAACCCAATTTCAAGTTCAATTACCCATCCCAATTCCTAAACTACCCGACCCACGACCCTTTTTAATAACCCGCCCGGATCCCCCTTTTAATCCCAACCATTGATCATTTAGATCAACAGCTTACATTCGTCCCTTCCTTTTTTAACCGAAATAACCCCTAAACCTAATCATTTCTCACTCGTAGCCGCCTTCAAACTCCCTCCTCACTCTGTTCTCTCTCAACTCCCCTCTCAAACCCTAGCCGAAAATCGTCTGAATCCATGGCTTTCAAAGCCATTAAAGGCCTATACCTACCTAATACGACTCTTATATGCTCGATTATCATGGCTTCAATGCCATACCTTGTAGAAATTTGGTCCAAACCTCGAATGTTTTCAGTGCTATGGCTGTCTTCGGCCATCTTCGACCTTGCTCCGGCCGGCTATGGCTATTCAAGCCTGATCTCGACCTCTCCTACTTAGATCGATGATTTCCAAGCCTTTCTCACCATTTGGGTTTCTTCTAAAACCCTAACCTTCGAGGTTCTTCTGATTTTTTTATATCCGTTGTAGATCTGTGTTCTCTCTAAGTTTTTAAACGTTTTCTCAAAGTCTCTTTCAAAACTTCACCTTCAAAACCTTTATCTTTTCCGATTTAGGGTTTTGTTAAGTTAGTTCGAAGCCTTCTCTGATTTTTAGCGTGTTCTACTGCGTTTCTTATGTTGTTCTTCTATTATGTTTCTTATGATTTTCTTCTACTGTGTCTCTTTATGTGTTCTTATACTGGAAAATGCATGCTAAGAGTCTTATTTCCCTTTTTGGGATTTCTGAACTTATCTCGTTAGTATTTCTGCCTGATTTACTTGCTTTCGTCACTATACTCGATTAATGGTAAAAACCCTAGATTTTGGGGGTTCATCCGAGCTTTAAGGCTATTCGCTACATGATTTGTTGGTTCCTCATCTCTGAACTTGTTTGGTTTCAGAACCCCAATCTCTTTGGACCTGTTGGGGTTTTTGAAGTTGCTTCATTTGTTGTTCGACTAAGTTTCAAAAATCTCTGCTTCAACTTCTGTGCTTTATGTGATTTCGATTTCCTGTCCTCATTGGAACTGGATTACAGTTTTTAGAAAAGCTTTCTACTTGACCCTTTTACATGCTTCTAATACTCTCCCCTTTTCTATTACTAAGTTGGTGAAACTGGCCTATGTGACGTCGTGTGATTATTCTCTTTGCCATGAGTTCAGCCTTGCATGCCTAATGTTATGCGCTCCTTTATATGCTAAATTTCCCTCTCAAAATAACCTTTGATTGTGGACTGATTTCAAATCTCTTTGTGTAATTTTGATTGCACTCTTTTAATTGATTCTTTCTGATTTCCTTGCTTCTTGGATTTATTTGAACACTTTCCTTCAAACCTTCGACCCCTACCTTTTCTACTTAAGTCGATTTGATCCCCTTACCTTGATTACATTGGTATGGGATTCTTACAGGCCTTTCCTTGATTAGAGTCTGATGAATCTAGCCTCTATTACCTACTGTGTACTTGTACTATGTTGGAAATACTTTCTTATTAGTCATATTAGCCCTATGTGATTTCTTTCCTTATTTAGCACTTGCATGCTACCATTTGATTTAATTCCTTAATTAAAGGAAGTCTTTGATACTAATTTGATTTTAATTGACACATAGTTCCTTAATTATTTATTAACTATAATCCTTACCTTATTTTCTGCCTATTTTTATACTATAAATACCCGACTCTTTCATTGACACAGACACCAACACTCGTAGCTTTTTCAGAACTCACACTTACACTCAAAAGTATTCTCTCTTGTTTCTTGTACTGTGGCCTGTTTACAAGCTCTGCTGCCTTTTTTTCTCTATTTGCTTCTTTAAACTGGTATGTTCTGATTAAGATTTCCAGCAATCACAACAATGTATTTATTTACTACCTTTACTTGCATGGCTGCCTGTTGTTTCCATATAGTTCAACACTTACTCTAGCTTACTGAATTTCTTTCCTGTTCTATTATGAATCCCAAACCCATACCCCTATGTGTTCATGCTATGGTTTGAAACATGGCAATACTGCAAATTATTGCCCATGAATCAAACTTGATCCCCTGGGATCCTAGCCTCTAATAGGGTGTGTTCTGACAGGCTTATAGGTATGATAGCATCCTCCATTGCTGGGCATGCCTAAAGCATGACCTTGCCTAAGCAATAGGCTCTTTACAACCTCCTTATTCCCTCTGAACCCTTTTTTGTGTACTTATTTGTAGCTGCTTCCCTCTCCTTTCCCCCTTTTAGAATTATGTTCTTCACTTGCACACTTTCTTAGTCCTTAAATTCTGCCCCCCTCTTGTGAGCCTTGCCTTGGGACTCGTTAAGCTCCCTCTGAACTTTGACACTTTAGGGTTGTCACTTCCACACTACACTTATCCCCATTCTGATAATACATTTGGGTGTAAGCATTGCCCGGAGTCCCATTGAGGCTCATAGGTAACTTTGACACACTCAAATAGGAGAAAGGCTTTGGATCAATGGTCTCTTGAGTTGCTCTATCTCATAACTCAAAAAAGAAGTCAAGAATCAGGCTTCCTCTGGTTGTATTTTTGTTTCTGGTGTATTTTTATTTATTCTGGGTTGTAATAATTTGTAATAAACACTTGGGGATGGTTAGTGAAAAAGGCTGGGTAACTATGTATGCAAAGGGTAGAAATCATGACTATAGGACTACCATATCCCTACATATCCAACTTTCATATAGAAACCATGTCTATAGGTACTCTGAATTCTGCATATTCAAATGCATATAGAAATCATGCCTATAGGTCCATTCTGAATTCTACAAATTTAACTTCATATAGAAATCATGACTATAGGACTGTTTAATTATGCATATTCAATTGCACCTAGATTCCATGCTTATAGGTTTAAAACAGGTCTTCTGCATTTAGATATTGTATCTATAAGGTTTCTGCATTTTTACACCATGTCTACAATGTTTAAAATTAGCAACGCATAGAAAGCTTGATTATAGGAATTCCTAATTGAATTTGATCCGCCTCACTCAAGTATAGATCTAAAAAATCAGTAATAATGGTTACTATCAGTTGCAGAACTTATGATCAATTCGTTGAATCTTTCCTCTCTTTTAATAATTTGAATCCCTCACTTATCAAGTTTAACAAGTATGCATTCGAACAGTTTATTTCAGGCCTTACTATTTCATCGCTTTCTGAATCCAGTAGATACCATGCCTATAGGATCCTTGTCTAACACTTAAGCAAGCCTTAGGTTAATAATTATAAACTAAATTTGTTTCTCTTAATTATTACAACCAGCAGGCAGGCCTGATTCGGACTTCTTGTCTGAGTTATGAAATAAACCAGTATGTCTCAATGTTCAACTCCTTCGTCTTTAATACTTATAATCAGACCTAAACAGTATATGTAAGTCATGCTAATTACGTGCTTCTTTGTTTAAGGAGGTGTATCTGAGCCTCTGCTTGTTATGTGCTTTCCCCCAATTTGCAATACGTGTTTTGTATGTCGTTTTAAAGTTTTTACCTTTGGAACTACAAATAAGCCTAATATCCCTCCTTTTTAGGATTAGTAGTCCTAAATGCCTCCGGGACTGATAGGAATGGGACGGGTAATAGCATGCAATAAGTAATCGTGACCAATCTGTGCTTTAAATACCTTAACGGGGTGGGAAGGGTAGATATGGATATGATGACCACGCGATAATGTCATGTGTAGCCCCTCATTGAGGAGTGATTACTGGACATTATGTGGGATGATCCATATTAAATATAAACCTAGGACCCCTTTCCCTTTTATTTGCAAACTTCTTTTCAAAACTCGTCCTTTAATTGTTCTTTCAAACCCTTATGTGTTTAAATTTAAATCCCCTATTATTTGAGCCTTATTTTCTTATATGTTAATTGAACCCAAATTCACAATAATTGTCTGGCCGGAACCAAACTAGTGGATTCTGAGGGGTGCCTAACACCTTCCCCTTAGAATAATTTTAAGCCATTACCCTATCTTTGGTTATTCAAATCAATCTCTCTTGGTATCCTAATGCACCCTACTCATTAGGTGGCGACTCTTCAAACCCAGTTCCTAAAGGGAATGAGTTGTCCCTCCAAATGTCATAAACCCGATTTTGCTAGAAAAAGGAGGCGTGACAGCATGGCGACTCTGCTTTGGATTCTTAGGCTTTTACCATTTCAGACTATTATTGTGAATTTATGCTTCTTTATGCGCAATTATCTATTATTTATTTCAAGCATTCAATTTTCTTTTCGATTGCCAAACTGGCTTGTCTTCTTGTTTCTTTCCTTTACTACTTTCCTTTACTACTGCTTTAAATTATGAAACTGTTGTATTTACTACTTTACTAACGTGCAAATACGTGACAACCTGCTCTAATTGTTGCATAATCATGCTCAACATCATATTCCACTCGTGCCAAACAAAATACCATAGCAACGCTTATAATGAGTGGTTGTGCTCTTCCGATATTATCACCCCCTAAATTCGGAAAAGGCGTACTTGCAGTAAAACCAGTCGATCAACGGTGTAGTCAATGGTTTCGTGCCTTTCCCCCTCGAGTTGTCCGCTCAAGGGTACCAGCCTAAAGCCCTATAAAAACCTTACTCTGTTTAACTGTGCATGCATCATGGTAAAACCTAGCCAAGTCAGTTATGTTGTCCGCATAATGACTCTTTAAGATAGCCTTGTCCAAAGTCCACTAGGTTTCCCTAAAACCCAAACGGACATTATCACGTTCTGTGCATTTATTTGGAGAACTAAATGCTTTTATGCTAATTGTTGATATTAAATAGTCAAGTCCGATGGGGGTATGGTCTTAACCCTTTTGTTTTGCAGAAAATGAAGAACGAGGTCCCCAGCTTCGGTATGGTTAGCATACCCTCACTTTTGCTAGACTGGTGGAGGAGTCTTCCATCAAATGACTAAATCAATGAGTGGAAAGAGAGGGCCGCCAAAGTTAGCAAAAAGTTAGAATATCTAGAATGTAGTCTGCTGGAATTGGAAGGAAAAGTGAGGAAGAGAGTCGCCGACTGCCAGAACGCTGAAGGAAACGAAGGAGAACACCTGGCAAAGGCATTTTTACTGGTGAACATACGTGAACTGGAGGATTTGATCAACGAGAGCATTCAAATTGAGGAAGGTCCTTCTGGGATCAAGTAGATAGGAGTTTTTCCTTTTTCGCTTTACAAAATGTAATAAGGCCAATGGCCACTAGTGACTTTTATTTCCTGTTATTTAGTGTCGATTTGGGATTTGTCTACTTTATCGATAAAATGAGGCATTTAACATTCTAAGTTCTCCAAATCAACTTGTCTCTAGGCCTACCTCGGGCACAAAGAGGTTCCCAAGTAGGACATGATTTACATTCTTGCATTATGTGTTTAAATATCGCAACATTTTCCTATAATCCTCACTAACTTGTTACCTTTTGTTTTTACTTTTGTTTTATTATTCCCCTCCCCAAAGGTTAGTTCGTGCACTCTGGTAACATCATCTTATTCCACGAGATCCAGGGGACCTCCACCCACTCCTACTCTTAGTCCAGTCAAAAACAAAAACAAAGGAAAAATGGAAGATTTGAACAACGCCAGAAAGGAGAACTCAACTGAACGGGTAGAGGTCACTCATGGTCATGGTACTCTGGTAAGGAAAGTGCATCCCAACTTGAACAAAAGCTGCTGAAATTTCAAGAAGAACTTGATCAGGTTCGGAATCTGGAGAATCTGTCATTTTCCCTCACCATTCCAGATGACAATTTCTCAAATGCTTAGAACCCTACACCGCCACAAAATATCCCAAAACCACAAAACCATCCCGCTCCTCACCATCACTGCAACACCTGCCATACTTCTAACAATACTCCACTGCTCGTCCCAGAACCCTTGAACTCCACAAATGACAACATTCACACCCGTCATAACACCCACATCTACGTGGAGACCATGCCACACTCCACTTAACCCATCTCAAGCGCACCTGAGTCTGATGATAAACACTTGCTCATCAGGATTCTGGCTGAAGAACTCAAGAAATTGACTAGCCGGATTTAAGGCGTCGAAGGAAGCAAGAGAATTGAGGGGTTGAACTATGAAGATATTTGCATACAGCCCGATGTCGAACTGCCCGAGGGGTACAAACCTCCTAAGTTTGAGATGTTTGAGGTACAGGGGATCCAAAAGTACATTTGAGAACATATTGTGACAAGCTGGTTGGAGTAGGGAAAGACGAGAGAATCCGCATGAAGCTGTTCATGAGGAGTCTGAAAGGAGATGTTCTATCTTGGTACATTAGCCAAGATCCGAAGAAGTGGTCAAGTTGGGTAGGCATGGCGTCCGATATTATGGATAGGTTCATGTTCAACACGGAGAATGCACCGGATGTGTTCTACATTCATAATCTAAAGAAGAAACCTACAGAAATATTTCACGAGTATGCTACTCGCTGGAGGTCTGAAGCTACTAAGGTCAGGCCTGCCTTAGAAGAGGAACAAATGAACAAATTTTTCGTCTAGGCTCAGGACCCACAGTATTATGAAAGGCTTATGTTGATTGAGAGCCATAAATTTTCTGACATGATCAAGCTGGGTGAAAGGATCGAAGAGGGCATTAAAAGCGGTATGGTTACGAATTTCGAGGCTTTGCAAGCTACCAATAAGGCCTTACAGTCCGATGGTGCATCCAAGAAAAGGGACGTATGGGCCGTAATGGTTGCACAGAGAACCGAATCTCCTATCAAATACCAAACATATCCAATGCCTCCACTCACTATCATCCTACTCCAAACTACCAAGCACTCTCACCCTCTTACCAAACTCCACCACCCACTTATCAGTCATCTCCACCTCCCGTATATCAACCTACTTCACCCAGATATTCCCAACCCGCACATGTTTACCAAGCCTACAATGCTCAACCATCCCACCATCAATCACATACTACGTGCCAAAACTTCCCTAGACCTCGACCAAGTTTTGACCACAGACCTCCTAAACAATATACAACCATTGCTGAACCTATTGACCAGTTGTACGAGAGACTTAAAGCCGCTGGTTATGTCACCCCTATCCCTGTTGCAACTCCTAAAAACCCTTCTCAGTGGGTTAACCCAAACAAATCCTGTGCATACCATTCCGGCATGAAGGGGCACACCATCGACGAGTATCGTTCTTTGAAGGACAAGATTCAGCCTTTGATTGATAACAAGATTATTGTGGCAAAGGAGCCCGCTCCGAATGTCCGCAATAACCTGTAGACATATGATTTTTGACCCTCCCCAAGATTTTTCATATTTTAGCACGTAAATATTTAATTTAGGCCTAATATAGTTATTTCAACTAATTTTTACTCTTTTACTTTATTTTATTACAAAAAACGAAAATTACAAAAAATAGTTTCATTAAGGTTTTGTAGTCATTTTTAATCTTGAAAAATACAAAAAAAATCAGTTTATTTTAACGGTCAATCTTATTTTAATAGTTTATTTTAATTAAGTTGGATTAATTAATAAATAAGGTCGCATTTTTAATCTCGTTCGCGGGAAAAAAAATAAAGCTTGGGCTCGAGCAACCCATTTTTAGGCCTAATTTTGGACCTAACCCATAATTTTCAAGCCCATAATTCCTAGGCCATACCCCTAACCTAATCTCTACCCCTATATAATAGTACTTAATCCCTAAATTGAGGGACACTCTACAAAAAACCCAATCAGCCATTTGGACCTTGAAAGATCCCCCCCCCAACCTGAATGTCTTCTTATTCAAGGAGATAACCAAAAATTCGACCTCATCCAATTCCAGCCGCTAGATTTTCTCCAAAATACAAATGTAGCTTGAACAACCATCCTTCCATTTAGTCTCTGTCAAGAACTATGTCGTCAACCTTCAATGAAGCGAGGCTAAAAAAACTGAACTTTCCTTTTATTCTGAAGACTGAGCTCCTAACTCTTTTACGCCATTAAAGCCGAAAAGCTATGGTTTTGACTTTTCAGTTAATTTGCCTTCCTACACTGTAGTTGCGCTTCACTAAACAAAGTTCAATTTCTGGGTTACCTTGAGCCTCATTTTTGTTGTTGGAGTTTCGTTGGTTTGAGTCCATTTTGGAGCTCGTTTGTGAGATCTGTTCGGAGCTGGGTATTGAAGTTTCGAGGTCGTCAAGGTCCGGTCCATCGAGGTCGTCATTGAGGTTGTGGCCGATTAGTTTTGCTCGATTTAAATGCCCCCTATTTCGTTTTTTTTTTGTTCTGTTCAAATTATTATTGTTGAATGGCTTAGCCCCTTGTAATTTCAACTCAAATCATTTATACAAAAGTATTTGTGTTTGAAATTTCTTGGAGGGACATTGAATGATACAAGTCATGGTGTAAGGAAGGCTTCAGTCCTTGCATTGCAAAATCTTTACGAGGAGGATGATAATGTTCTATCTCTTGGCTTTATCACGGAGAAAATTTATAAAAGAATGATCGAGCTCGCTGATGATGTTGATATTTCCGTGGCAGTATGTGCTATGGGACTTGTGAAACAACTGACAAGGTAACGTTAATTCTAGACTTTGGGGAAAGATTTTGTTTTTTTATCAATTTGTTAGGTGACAGGATTAAGTTACAATTTTGGGTTCCATAACTCTTGGCCTTTACAATAATCTCAAAATTAGTTTAGGAAAATAATTTGAATGTCGTAGTTTGCTTTAGGCACGTAATTAAAATTATTACAACTACGGGTACGGTTTCCGTAATATAGTTGTGATACCTAATTTTCTTAAAGTCGGGTGTGCATTTATGTGACCCAAATCCAAATTTCAACAACGTTAAATAAAATATGTCGTGGACCATGGGTGAATTTATGTGACGTGGTTCAAGACGTATTTTAGATGACATTGAATCTTTCTAAAAATGATAAATAAAAGCGGTTTAAAGTTAAAAAAGTGTACCATAGGCTAAAACATGTATTAAAATCAGTAAATAGGCCAATTATAACAGTTGAGCGACCGTGCTAGAATCACGGAACTCGGGAATGCCTAACACCTTCTCCCGGGTTAATAGAATTCCTTACACATATTTCTATATTCACAGACCAGAAATAAGAGTCAATCTTTTCCTCGATTCGGGATTTGAACCGGTGACTTGGGACACCATAAAATTATCCCAAGTGGCGACTCTGAACTTTTAATAAAATGATTCAGTTTCGATTGTCACTTTAAATTGGAAATAACTCCCTTATACCCCTTCCGGGGGTGTAGGTAAAAAGGAGGTGTGACAGCTCTGGCGACTCTGCTAGGGACAAGAACCCAGAATCTCTGGTTAAGGGTTCAAGAATTTGAGCTTAGAATAATTATTATATTTGGCTTTATTTATTATCTTATTTTATTTACATGTTTGCGCCTAATGTGCTAAATATTGCTTTTTACCGCCTTGATATTATCTGAATTGTATATATAAACTGCTATGAAACCCCTCTCTTCTCTCTCCTGAGGAGTGCACGCTGGCGTGACTTCTTTCTGTTAGTGTCATATCCCAAATAGAATGAGGTTCGGACAAGTTGCAAAGCCGGATGATCTTTTGGTTACCGGTACACAGCCCCCCCTCGGCTCGAGTTGTCCGCTCGGGTAAACCAGGTCTAGAACAATAAACCCAAGTTTTAAACCTAGTATAACTCAGCCTCATGCCGGATCCCTAGTAGGAACGCTTGTTTGCATCATGTGCATTTGACTCTGGGACCCAACACAGGGGTTGGGTCCGTCTAGGACAAGTGTACCCAAATTAAAAGACCATCCTGATGCATCTTACGTGCTACTTGCGTATCTGTCTGTTTCGGCTTGCATGTTGACTAGCTTCTAGAATAGGGAAAGAAAATGAAAAAAGTGAAAAAAAGAAAATTAAAAAAAAGGAGAAAGAAGAAAAAAGAAAAAAGAGTGAGAGGTAGGTATTTAAAATATCCTGAAACTCTGCCGAAATTTTGAAAAAAGAAAAGTCATTTCAAAATAAGTCATATTTTTCTGTTCCGCCAAAAATGGGCGAACTACGCGGGTCTGATTCTCACCGGATGTGAGATACGTAGGCAAACCTCATCGGTTCCGGCCCATAATTTTCAAAAAATCCAAAAATATTTACCTTTACTTCCTCTCTAGAATAGTCTTTTTTTGAGACCCCCAATTTTCAAAAAATCCAAAAATATTTTCCATTACTTGCTTCTTTAAAAAACCTTTCTTTTAGACCCTAATTGTTTTTTTAAAATAAAAAATATACAAAAATATTTTTTAAAAATTTCTTCCAAAAATATTTTCATTCTTCTTTCAAAATTGAAAAGAAAATTCAAAAATCAAAAATATTTTCTTTTTTTTAGAAGCATTTCTTTCATAAATTCAAAATAAAATTCAAAAAAATATTTCTTCTTTAGAAGTCTTTCTTTGCAAAAATGCTGAAGAAAAATCAAAATCCAAAAATATTCTCTTTCTTCTTTATAAGTCTTTCTTTCGAAAAAATAAAATAAAAAATTCAAAAAGAAAGTTAGTTTATTTACTTTATCTATGATCTTCCCGAACTACGCAAGATCTGATTCATGTTCCCACATGATACGTAGGCAACCCACATCAGGTTCGATCACCATTAAAAAGAAATGAAAAAAAATGAAGAAATAAAAAATATTGATAATAATAAGGACCGACTGAATCCATTCTAACATATTTTGTTTTGAATTGTGAAGAAAGTTAAGGTGGTCGGTTTGTGGTAATCTGGAAACACAAGATCCAAGGAAAAATGATAACTGACATCAAAGCTGTTACAAGTGCTCAAGAGACTCAAGGTCAGAGGGTTCAACAAGAGTCTACGGTGTTTGAGAAAAATAGAATACTGAAACAGCAAATAACTGAAATGTGTCGAGCATGGGCCAGTGGTCAAGGACAGCCTCGTCATTAGTCATAATTTTCTACATAGCAAGAGCAATACCACTCTCCTGAGTACCACTCGTACTCGTTTGATCTTCCTGCAAACATTGAGAAGCCTACCCAAAAGATGGTACAAGAAGAAATGACCCAAAGAGTGAAAAGCTTAGAACAACGGTTGAAAAACATGCAAGGGTTGGCAGGTCAAGAGAGTGTTGCCTTCAAAGATCTATGTATGTTCCCCGATGTCCACTTGTCGCTTGGTTTCAAGACTCCCAAATTTGAAAAGTATGATGGACATGGAGATCCCATAGCCCACCTGAAAAGGTATTGCAATCAACTGAGAGGTGCGGGAAGAAATGAAGAATTGTTGATGGCTTATTTTGGGGAAAGCCTTATGGGAGTAGCCTCCGAATGGTTTATGGATCAAGACACGTCTCGCTGGTATGTCTGGGATGACATGGCACAGGCCGTTGTCAAACAATTCCAATACAACATTGACATTGCCCCAGACCGCAATTCCTTTTCAAACTTGAAGAAGAAACCAACTGAAAGTTTTAGGGAATATTCCATTAAATGGAGAGAACAAACAACTAGTGTTAAGCCACCCATGGATGACCACGAGCTAAGCACTATCTTTCTTCAGGCTCAAGAGCCAGATTATTTTCAGAACATGATGTCCGCAGTGGGTAAATCCTTCTCGGAAGCAATCAAAATGGGGGAAATAGTTGAGAATTGTCTTAAGACAGGCAGAATTATAAGTCAAGCAGTTCTCAAAGCCACGACTCAGGCTGTCCAGATTGAATTTGATAATTTTAGTGACATGAATGAGAAGGATAAAGAAATCATGATGACATCAGGGTTGAGAAGAGGTCCTAGGAGAACGTCTCGAAGGTATGACCAGCCTCGTCTGTTTTCCGATAACTCCCCTAAGCATTACTATCCTCTTCAGAACCCTCAATACTCTGTTGCTGCACCTTAGTATGTTGCCCGGCCACCAAGACACCCCAGAAGGCGAGCACCAGCACCGCAAAATCTCCACCAGCCTCCACATAATTTTCAAATGCCCTATAACCCACATCCAAGCCAGGGGTATTGAAGGGAACAAAGGCTGAAAGATAATTTTACACCAATAGGAGAGTCCTATGCAAGCTTGTTTGAGAAATTAAAGCAGTATGACATGATTTCACCTATTCCTCCAAATCATGTGGACCCCCTTGCAAGAAACTTTGACCCTTCTAAAAGGTGTGAATACCATTCCAATGCCCAGGGGCACAATGTTGAAAGTTTTCGAGATTTGAAAAGAGAAATAGAAAGGATGATCCAGAAAAACCTGATTGTGATCCAAAACAGTGACACCCAGAATATCGCGCATAATCCTTTACCTGCACATCATGATGCACACTTTGTGGGATGACGCCTGGTGACATGGAGTATGAGAATCCTCTGAGGAACTTGCTAACTGAAGTTAATGATGTTGAAATTGGAGAAGGCTTTGCTGATTCTGATGAGCAAATTTGTGGCTACATGTCAAGCCTAGCAATTGAAAAGTCGTTCCCTCCTCACTAGGAAGGAATCTTGGTGGCTTGTTTTGATGTTTTTTCTATTATATGGGTTATTTTAGGGTTGTGATCTAGATTTTATTTGTTTTATTGAGTCAAACCATTTTATCACTCCATTCTGTTTGTGTGAGTCTTGTCTGTTTGTTCTGCTGCTATTTTCATTATTCGGGTTATTTTAGGGTTGTAACTCGTATTTTGGGTTGCTTTTTTAGTTGTAAAACCCTTTCATCCTTTACTCAATAAAATACAGTTTGTCCTTTTGTGTCATTTTGTTCCTAGTTCTTTTGTCGCTAGTTCTAATTGATAAGTTAGGATTTTAACATGTTTTAGGCCCCTACTTGCCGATGCTTTGATCATATATTGTTACGAAATAGTCCTAAAAGGCTCACAAGTTGTGCTTGATCGCAGGTTTAATCGACAAAGTGACAAAATGTCAAAGATCGGCTCAAAAAGGAGTGAAACATGCTCAAGTATCAAAGACCAGGAAATTTAAGAAAAGAAGGCCTAGTGCGGACCGCGCAAAGTGGAATGCGGCCGTACTAGGTGGTTCAGAGAGTTGGTGAATCAGGCTAGAAGAAGCGCGGTTGCGGTACACATCTCGCGGTCCGCGATGAAGGCTCTACGGTCGCACTACTCTTTTGTGCAGTCCGCAGTCATAAGGTTCAGAGAGATGAAGTTTGCAAAGCCAGTGCCATGCAGTCCACGGTTGTGGTTGCGCGGACCGCGCCAGCTCCCTCCGCGGCCGCGGTCCATTCTATGCGGTCCGCGGAGTCCAAGTTCAGAGAAGAAGAAGTAATCCTAGTGCGGTCGCGGTCCATTTATTGCGGCTCGCACTGCCCCGCAAGGGTATTTTTGTCCAGTTTTTCGAGCCTAGTATAAATATAACATTTTACCATTTTTTAGGTGATGAGATACATCAGTGGAAAGCTGCGCTCGTGAGAACATATTTTGTAGCCATTTTTCGCACTTTTGCTTTACATTTACGATAGATTCTTGTAATTTAACTTTAGCAATTAATTAATATGCTTAGTTCTTCATCTATTTCTTCAATTTCTTTATCTAGCATGAGTAGCTAAAACCATTAGTTAGGGTTGTGGCTCAACACTAGTGTGAGTAATTGATGGGTGTTGCCATCTAGTGTTAGATTGACTATGGGTGTTTGCTACTTGGGTTGATTTTATGTTTTTATCTAGAATTGGTGGTTGCATACACTGATTCAAGCTTTGTAGGTGAAAGAGAGTCTATAACCCCAAAATTGACCCAACAAGGAATTGGGATGGACTCATGAGAAATGATAGTCCCAATTGTTAAACATCGAGAGAGTAATTACCCTACTTGAACCCTAGTTGCTTGGTTTAATTTGCCTACCCATTTGGTCTCGAGAGAGTCAGTTGGGCAAAGTCACTTTCTCTACCGAGAGGTGTGAGAGTGGGTAAAACTGTGCAACGGTTATAGCATAAACCCCAATTAGGTCAATTGAACCTTAGTAACATCTACCCGTCAATTAGCCACCTACGTAGTGTCATGACCCTAGTGCCCTTCTTCCCATTAGATACAACATAGCAATATTCTCATAGCATAATTTAGTGTTAATCGATAGTTTTATAAAAATAGTTATAATTCGAAAACCCAAAAATGTTTGAAGTGACATTAGGAGTACAAACATATCTCTAGGATAGACAGACAATCCAACTCCACTACTAGCTCCCTGAGGAATTCGATCCCGACCCTCATATCGGGTAAAAGCTATTGCGACCTTCTCTACCTACCTTAGTGTAGCGTCGAGTTGGCAGCGATCACCTTTTTGGCACCATTTTCGGGGAGCTTACGGTGTTGACTATCTGTTTATTTAGTTTTGTGTTTTACTTCTCTTTCCTTCTTGTTTACTAATTTTGTTTATGTCGATCAATCAGGTACAAATGGCTATTAATGCAAATGACCCTCTCGGTAACGTGATAGCGGGGGAGGAGGTAGAGGATCTAGAACAAGATGAGGTCTTACCTCAAGTTCCACGGAGGGGCCGAAATGCCAATATAAATACAAATGAGAACAACAATATTCCAGACCCTCCTCCGCAACCGCCGAGAGTGGCTCCCAGAGTTTTACCAAATCAAGGATACACCAGTGCTATTGTGCCTCCCCGAATCCGGGCGGGGAACTTTCAAATTACAAATGTTATGTTGACCTTGCTCGAGCAAAGAGGGTATTTCACGGGCGCCTCCGATCAAAATGCCTACAAGCACTTGAAGGGGTTCGTAGATACATGCTGGGGTAGCAAGCAGACAAACGTGTCCGAGGATGCGTTGAGATTGAGGCTTTTCCCATTCTCTCTTCGGGGTAAAGCATTGGATTGGTTAGAAAGGCTCCCCAATCATTCTATTACAACATGGGATGAATTAGCGGACAAATTTATTGCCAAGTTCTTTTCTCCAAGTCATATGGCAGCTCTTCGGGATGAAATTCTAGCCTTCAAGCAGGAGCCAACGGAACCTTTACACAAGATATGGGAAAGATATAGAACAATGGTGAAAGAGTTCCCTAATAACGACATGACCGAGGCTATGATTCAACAACCTTTTATCGGGGCATCAGCACCACGAATCAAAGCATTGTGAACCAATTGGCTGGAGGGAACTTTATGAAACTTTCTTACCAAGAGGCATGTGATGTACTTGATAAAATGGCCGACACTTCTTCGGCACGGCAAAGCCGAGCAAATGTGCCCCAAGGTGACCCTACGGTCATCCATTTGCACAAGGAATTGCACGATCATGGCCAAGCTATTGTCGAGCTTACAACAACTATGAATCAATTGGCAAAGGCACAATTTCAACAAGTCCAAAACCCGCGCCAAGTCAATGCAATGGAAGGTGTTTCTATGTTGAAAAGGAGGCAAAGAAGGTAACATCCTCAAGTAATTGTGAACAATATGACAACAACAATGATGGTGGTGGTTATTCAAATGAGTGCTATGATGACCAAAGCGAAGAGGTCCAATATGTCAATAACTACCAAGGGAATAGAGGCAACTCTTCGAATCAACAATGGCATTCTCAAGGAAATTGGGGCAATCAATAACAAGGCGGAGGTAATTGGAATAACAACAATCAACAACAAGGTGGTAGCAATTGGAATAATAACAACCAAAACAACAATTGGGATAATCAAAGCAACCAAGAGAATTGGAATGGTAATAACAATAATTGGGGCAACAACTACAATCAAGGAGGGTGGAACAATAATGGGAACCAAGGCAATCAGGGACAAGGCTTTCAAATACCCCCCATGTACCAACAACCGAACAATCCACCCCCTTTCCTTCTCAAGGTCCAAGTTCCTCTGGGAGTGATATGGGGTGAATTGAAAGCATGTTCGAGCAAATGATGAAAAAGAACCAAGATTCCGATGCCCAATTAGCTTCTCATAATACATCTATCCGAAACTTGGAGGTGCAATTAGGCCAAATCTCTCAAGCATTGAATACTCGTCCCAAGGGTGCGCTACCAAGTGATACGGTAGTGAACCCAAAGGGTGGGAATAGTAATTATGTGATGTCAGTTACAACAAGAAGTGGGAGAGGCGGTGATGTGAATGCCTCAAAGTGAAAGCAAGTTATGGATGAAGATGTTGCGTTGCGGGATGATGATGTACCTTTGATTGTTGATGATGTGGTTAATCAAAATATGAACAATGATGTGCGGATTAATATTGATGATGAAGCCGAGGTAGAGACTCAAGATGTCGTGAACCCGTCTAGGGAACACGCGATTGATATGCCTGAGCCGGTTGTACCAAAGGCCAAGGCACCTTTGCCTATGCCACCTCCACCTTATCCTCAACGCTTAGCAAAGCAAAAGAGTGACAATCAATTCAAAAAGTTCATTGACATGATGAAGAGCCTCACAATCAATGTGCCTTTGGTGGAGGCGCTTGAGCAAATGCCGGGGTACGCTAAGTTCATGAAAGATTTGGTAACAAAGAAGAGGTCGATGGAGTATGAAACAATTAAAATAACTCATCAAGTGAGTTCCATAGTGCATTCAATGGCACCCAAGCTTGAGGACCCTAGAGCTTTTACTATCCCTTGTACTATCAGAAGTGCGGATTTTGCCAAGGCCATTTGTGACTTGGGGGCTAGCATAAATTTGATGTCGTACTTGGTCTTCAAGACTTTGGGAATTGGACAACCTCAACCCACTTCAATGAGACTTCAAATGGTGGATCGATCGATGAAGCGACCTTTGGGCATAATCGATGATGTACTTGTCCGGGTGGATAAGTTTATACTACCGGCCAACTTTGTCATATTGGATTGTGAGGTGGACTTTGAAGTGCCGATTATTCTTGGTAGGCCTTCCTAGCTACGGGGAAGGCATTGGTTGATGTTGAAACGGGTGAGTTGACTTTCCGAGTGGGGGATGAGAAGGTGGAATTCCATGTTTGCAAATCAATAAGACAACCCAATAGCACGAAGGTGTGTTCATTTGTGGACATTGTCACAGCTGTGATAGTGGATGACACAAGTTCCATTATCCATGTTGAAGATCCACTTGAGGTCGTGCTTCTTAATATGGATGTCAATGATGATGCTAGTAGAGTGGAGTGCGTAAATGCATTGCATGGTATGGGTTCATATTCATATGAGCCTAGGAGGCTATCCTTGGATCTTGAAAACCGCAAAACTCCACCAACAAAGCCATCGATTGAGGAGCCACCGGTGTTGGAGTTGAAGCCACTTCCTCCACACCTCAGGTATGAATTCTTGGGTTCAAATTCTACTTTACATGTTATTCTTTCTTCTTACCTTACTAACATGTAGGTTGAGGCCACCTCGGCGGTTCTTCAAAAGCGGAAAAGGGCAATCGGATGGACTCTAGCTGATATTCGGGGAATAAACCCCGCATTTTGCATGCACAAAATCATCTTGGAGGAGGATGCAAAGCCTTCCTTGGAGAATCAAAAAAGACTAAATGAGGCGATACAAGAGGTGGTGAAGAAAGAGGTTATCAAGTGGTTAGATGCTGGGGTGGTTTATCCTATTTCTGATAGTTCGTGGACTTCTCCGGTGCAATATGTGCTGAACAGGGTGGTATGACCGTGGTGACCAATGACAACAATGAGCTCATTCCCACTAGAACGGTCACCGGGTGGAGAGTTTGTATGGATTACCGGAAGATGAACAAGGTGACTAGAAAAGATCATTTCCCATTGCCATTCCTTGACCAAATTCTTGATCGTCTTGCGGGCCGGGCTTTGTATTGTTTTTTGGATGGTTACTCGGGGTACAATCAAATTCTAATTGCCCCGGAGGACCAAGAGAAGACCACCTTTACATGTCCTTATGGCACATTCGCTTTCTCTAGAATGCCATTTAGATTGTGTAATACTCCGGCGACCTTCCAACGTTGCATGATGGCTATTTTCACCGATATGGTGGAGGATATCTTGGAGGTCTTCATGGATGATTTCAACGTGGTTGGGGATTCTTTTGAGGAGTGCTTGGTAAACTTGGATAGAGTGTTGGCCCGATATAAAGACACCAACCTTGTTCTCAATTGGGAAAAGTGTCATTTTATGGTAGAAGAAGGTATAGTGTTGGGTCACAAAATCTCGAAGCGAGTAATTGAAGTTGATAAGGCCTAGATTGAGGTTATTTCGAGGCTCCCTCCCCCTACTTCTGTCAAAAGGGTGAGGAGTTTCCTTGGGCACGCGTGTTTCTACCGGAGGTTCATAAAGGAATTTTCTAAAGTGGTACATCCGTTGTGTAAGTTGCTAGAGAAAGATGAAAAGTTCTTGTTCGATGAGAGTTGTATGCACGCATTTGAGCTTCTTAAGCTCAAGTTGACTTCTACCCCATCATTACCGCACCAAATTGGAGCTTGCCTTTTGAGCTCATGTGTGATGCTAGTGATGTTGCGGTTGGGGCTGTTGCAGGCCAAAGAGTCAACAAGATGTTTCATCTGGTGTACTACGCAAGCAAGACCATGAATTAGGCTCAAAGAAACTATACAGTCATCGAGAAAGAATTGTTGGCTATTGTGTTTGCTATGGAAAAGTTTCAACCTTACCTTATGGGGCCAAAGTTATAGTGCACACCGATCACGCCGCCCTTAGTTATTTGATGACCAAGAAGGACTCCAAGGCAAGATTGATGAGATTGGTGCTACTTCTTCAAGAGTTTGATCTAGAAATTGTTGACCGGAAGGGTAGTGAGAATCAAGTGGCGGACCACTTGTCCCGTTTGGAAGAGGAGAGGAGGCCTTGTGATCACCTTGAGATCAATGATTCATTTCCCGACGAACAACTCCTTGCGGTGTCAATGAAGGATATGTCATGGTTTGTCGATGTCGCCAATTACCTTATGACCGGAATGATCCCGTGTGAGCTGTCTTCTAACCAAAGGAAGAAGCTCAAGCGGGATAGTTTGGATTTCTATTGGGATGAGATATACTTGTTCAAGATTTGCACGGATGGTGTGATTCGACAATGTATCCCGGAGGAGGAACAATTGGGTATTTTGGACGCTTGCCATTCCTCTCCCTATGGTGGCCATCATGGCGGGGCGAGAACGGCTTCGAAAGTGCTTAGTTGTGGATTTTACTGGCTTACCTTGTTTAAAGATGCGGGTGATTTGGTGAAGAGATGTGATGAGTGCCAAAGAACCGGCATAATTTCTAAAAGGGATGAGATGGGGCCCCTCAATACAATTCTCAAAGTGGATATTTTTGATGTTTGGGGCATCGATTTCATGGGTCCTTTTGTGAGCTCTTGTGGAAACACTTACATTCTTGTGGCGGTGGACTATGTCACAAAATGGGTTGAAGTCGTGGCTTTGCCCAACAATGAAGCCTGGAGTGTTGTGGCATTTTTGAAAAAGAGTATCTTCACAAGGTTTGGCACTCCTCGTGCTATCATTAGTGATGGAGGGTCTCACTTTTGCAACAAGGCTTTCGACACGTTGCTTTCTAAGTATGGTGTCAATCATAAGGTTTAGACCCCCTATCATCCTCAAGCTAGTGGCCAAGTGGAAGTTTCCAACAGAGAAATTAAGAGTATCTTGTCTAAAACTGTCAATGCTAATAGGACACCGGTCTGAAAAATTGGATGACGCTCTTTGGGCTTATCGGACGGCCAACAAAACTCAGATTGGTATGTCACCGTACTGGTTAGTGTTTGGGAAAGCTTGTCATCTTCTAGTAGAATTAGAGCACAAGGCCATGTGGGCTTTGAGGAAGTTGAACTTAGAATGGGATATTGCGGCAAATCTGTGGGTTGAACAACTTAATGAGCTTGATGAGTTTAGATTTCATGCCTACTCCAGCTCGTCCTTGTACAAGGACAAAATGAAGTACCTTCACGACAAATATGCTCGGGGCAAGGAGTTCAAGGTTGGAGATATGTTTCTCTTGTTCAATTCCCGGTTACGTCTGTTTCCGAGTAAGCTCAAGTCAAAGTGGAGTGGGCCGTTCGAAGTTGTGTTCGTGACCCCATTTGGTGCTCTTGATCTAAGGAACAAGAATAGTGAAGTATTCAGAGTCAATGGACATCGGGTCAAGCATTATCTGGGGAAATTTGATGATAGCCATGTGGTGGAACTTCTCCATCTAAAGTGATGTGCTAGTAACATGCGTCGTGCCGTGACGTTAAATCAGGCGTTGCTTGGGAGGTAACCCATGTCTTTTTTTCCTTTTTGTTGTTTTTTGTGTTTTCTTGGTAATGTAGGTTTGATTTTTGAGCTAACTGATTGTGAGATGTTGCAGGGATTGAGTTGATGCAGTGCAAAATAGTTTGAAAAAAGAGTTGAACAGTCTCTGAAGATTGCTAGTGCGACCGCGGTTGCTTATGTGCGGTCCGCACTGGTGATGGTCAAAAGTGGTGCTCTCTGAAATTTGCCACTGCGGCCGCATTCCATTTAGTGCGGGCCGCGGTGGACCTCCGCGGTCGCGGTCTGTTTTGTGCGAACCGCGGAGGTTGCCTACTCGAGCTTCATTTTGAACAAACCCAGCGCGGTCCGCGGTCGGTTTTGTGCGGCCGCGCTGGTAGGTAAGGCTGGGTCCCACTGTTTTCTATAAATAGAACTCATGGGTCACTATTTACCTTTTTCGAACTTTTTACACTTAGAGAAATAAAAGTACTATTCATAACCTCTCTTGACCGTGATTCTTGCTTAAGATTGACTAATTACATTTCATTTTCTCATCTCGTAATGTTTCACTCAGTCCTTGTACATTTACTTGATTAATTTTATTTTATTTTATTATCATTAGCTCATAACTTCTTTTTCTTCTCGTTAGTTTCTTCTTCTTTATTTTAGTTGTTAGCTTAGGATAGTTTTAAACACTGAATTTGTGTGCTAAATATGCATAATGGTTGGGCAAGTGAGTAGGGAAAAAGTAGGTGAACAAATTTGAACAAATTGTGCAAAAAAATGAAACTGTAACTTAGTGCCTGTGCAAATTACTTTCCGCAGCCCGTGGTCGCCTTTGTGCGGTTCGTGGTTCCCTGGCGCGGTCTACATTACCATTTTGCACAGACCACGGTGCCCAAGTTATTGAAATTGAACCTACGCCCAGCGCGGCCGCATTGCACTTTATGTTGTCCACGCTGGCCCACCACGGCCGCGGTGCTACTTTGTGCGGGCTGCGGTGGTTGGATTCAGAGAGGTGGTGTTACAGTTCTTACATCAGTGCGAACCGTGGTCGTTTTTATGTGGTCTACGGTGCCCCAATGTAGCCGCACTACTTTTTGTGCGGGCCGCGGTGGGGAGAATCAGAGAGATGTTTTCCAGGGCCTTGTCCCAATGCGGACCGCGGTCGCCTTTGCGCGGTCCGCGGTGCCCCCAATGCGGCCGCACTCCTATTTGTGTGGGCCGCGGTGCCATGTTCTGCAGCTGTTTCTGCAATATTTAACCTACTGTCTGCAATTCAATTTCAACACTTATTTCACTGCCTGTGCTAATACTAACCATGTTAGATGTGTATGCTTGCAGATAATGGTCAAACAATGAGGTAAAGGTGCAAAAAAACCCGGCCGAGGTAATTCCTCCCGGGGAGGGAAGCAACGGATGATAAAACTCACTCCCCAAGCTAGACAAAACATAAAGTACATGAGGAAAGTAATCAAAGTGGCTGATAGAGCCCTTGACACCTCGGGGAGTGAGTACGAGCCCTCCCGGGAGATCTATTCAGATTCAGTCCCTCTATGCATCCCATATCCAGATAATGCCATACATAGAGACACTCCCCCATCTTCCCCCGATGCTCGAGCCTCAATCAACATTTCTTCTAGGCCGTCTGAGGGCTCAGCAGCAGGTAGTGGGGATGAATGCTCTACCTCTCCCATAACATCAATATCTGGAGAGGGTTCTAGAGGTGATGAGGGAGATGGGGAGTTACCGGGGGGTGGTGTGCTGCAAGTTGGGGGTGTTGACCGGACTAGGAATTTCACTGTTTGGGAGGATAGATTCGTCAGCCAGGTAGCGTTTCACAAGTTTAGGGAATGGTGGTCGGCACGGAAATTGATTCTTGAAAGGAGTTTCATTGATAGAGACCTCCTACCTCTACACCCCAATGTACATAGACAGGTTCAGGCTCGGGTAGGTTGGGAGTTCCTTAAAGATAATTGTGTCAAGGCGAATGAGCATATGGTCAAGGAGTTCTATAGCAATGTGGCCCACATCTTAAAGGGCACTAAGGTGACCAAAGTGAGAAACAAAAATGTGGTATTTACCGGGAAGGCACTAAATGAATATCTGGGGTTCAATGATGAAGATGAGTCCCTTTAAAATGAAAAGTTGGCAATGGGCGAGGAGGTTCGTCAGTGGTTAGCTTCATACCTGGCAATCCCGGGTACGGTTCCAGAGTGGTTGCAAACAGGGGCCAAAATACTTCGGAGAACTTTCAACTTTGAGGCTAGAGGGTGGTTGACTTTTGTGTGCAGTCGGCTCGACCCCACTACCCATGATCAGACTATTCCACTTACTCGGGTTGTTCTTGTTGCTTCTATTATGGCAGGATATCCTATCAACGTTGGCAATGTGATGCCCCGCATCATTTCTGCAGTGGGGGTTGAGCATGACCGGAACTACCCTTTTCCCAGCACCCTCACTATGTATTTCCGTTACCTGGAGGTGGAGAAGAGACCTTTTGACGTAAAGGTCAAACCTATGGCTCCGTTTTCATGGTACAGTTTGAAAGGATCAGACAACCCCAAGGACAATAATTACAAACCGCCTGCTTATGCCCCAACCGGCCAGTCTGAAGAGCCGGTTGTGCTAGAGCCCTCTACTGAGCCTACTTCCACGTTGCTGACATGCCTCCCGGACCTTTCACTTCTGTTGGTCCCTCGACTTCATCTGGCCTGGGGATTCCATCTTCCGGCGCCCATCCTATCACTGCCCACCAGCTGAGCCGGACACTTCATAGCTTGAACAACTGGATGGCGACTACTTCATCCAAGTTGTCCACCTTGACTTCTACCATTGCGGCTCAGTCAGCACCACAGCCAGTGCAGGTTCCCCAGTCTATCGAGGATTCACTTAAGGAGATTCTTATCAACCAGCAAAAGATCATCAATTCTCAGGCTTCCTTGGCTAAGGCAATAGATTCACATGGCAAGGCCCTGAAGGAGCTTTCCAGGGAGTACAAGAAGCTTCACAAAACACGAGCTTCCAAGGAGTCTGTGAAGGCGTTGTGGGAGGATGTTGACAAACTGAAGGCAGACCAACTGCCTTTAGACTTGCTATTTGAGGATCCAGCCCCAGCAGTAGCACCAGTAGCAAAGCCATAGCAGGAGCAGACATAGAGGCTTCCAAAGAAGAAAAGGAAGCTCTCTAGTGCAGAAGAGGCGATCATCCAGTTGGCCGACCTACCGGAGGTTTCCCCCAGTCAGCCACAGGATGTTCCAGATATTCAGCCCATACAGGTCCAGGCCCCAGTCCCAGTAGCTGAGCAGTAGGAGACCGGGAACCAGTCTGAGGTTCCCGTACATACAGAGGACCAGGGTACCACTCATGTTCCTATGCAGACAGACAAGGCTTGGGGAGCTCCTATATCCTTTCCTTTTGATTTCTTGATGCTTATTTGTGTAGTTGGCATTGGGGACAATGCCAGCTTTTATTTGTGGGGGTGCGCCCTACTTTTTATCCGAATGATTGTATATATTAGTTGACTTAGTTTATGTTTCTGTTGATTTTTTATTTGGTTTGTATATAACTTTACATTTAGTTACTTTTATCGCACTTTTTATCTTCTCTTTGGTCTGTATATAAAGTTACATTTTTGTATATATATTCATCCCCCATTGTATATTCTAATCCCCTATTGTAAATATTCATTCTATTTTCTATTTTCGTACAAATTTTTATTCTTAGCTTAGTAGATAGGCTCACAGCCTTTTTGTTTCGGTTTTGGCGCTTTCAATAAACCCTTGGTTTTCTTAATGCTACGGTTCTTTCCAAGAATGGAGTATAGTGCGAACCGGATGGCTCTTCCCGGTGATGGATGGCGTGACAACCTTCTTAAGGGTTTGAGTTCGTTTTTTATTTTTCTCTCATTTTTAGTAGTTTATAGTTAAGGGTACCTCAAGCAAAGCTTCACTTGGGCCTAACACATTTGCCTTTGATACCATGGTCAAAGACAAGGGGTTGTGTTTAGGATGGTGAAAGTAGTGACCTTGAGACTCTTGTTTTGACCAAACAAACATCATGTGGTCTTTTGGGACTATTATGTACTCAATTATGTCTAAGGTTGTTGTGGGCCCCTGACTCTATGTCTTTAGCAATCCTTGGGTGTGTGTGGTGAGAAATCGAATTGTGAGTCCAAGTCCCGAGCCAATGGTCTAGAACTTTCCCTGAATGTTTGTTGAGGCAAAAGTTTGAGTGAAATTCGATTTGAGAAGTGATTATAGGCTCTCCTTGATCCAAACAATAGTCCAACAATTCCATAGCCTACCAATGATATAATCCTTAGCTAACCCTTTTGAGCCTTAACCCTTTTTCTTTCAAGAACCAATGCTGCAAGCCTATACCCATTCTAAATTATACCCTCTCTTGGCACCCAAATTGTCCCTTAAGTAATGGAAAAAGTCTAAGTTTGGGGGGGAGACAAGAAAGGAAACAAAGTGATAAAAGTAACAAAAGCAAAAGGAAAGGAAGGCAATGAAAAATAAAGAAAAGAAAAAAACAAAAAGAAAGCCCAATGTGCAAAGAATAAAACGGGATTCAAGAAAAACAAAAGTGAAAAAGGTATGGGAAAAAAAGTAGAAAAAGGAGAAATGCTTGGAATTGCATAAGAAAGAGTGACAATGTGTCTCTCTAACCCCTTGAAAAGAAGTGAAATACTCAAAGAGTCAAAGAGAATTGTGCCAGAATGAATCAAAAGAAGTGCTTAAGGGAAGATGAAAACAACTTTTCTACCCTGAACCAAAAGCCTTCACATTGACTCCACAAAAGCCCTATATGATCTTGAGTTGGATGACGCTCGCATTAGTGGATACTTACATGAGGGTCAAGCATATGGTACTTAGATCCAGACTTGTGACCTTTCCTTGAGAGAGAGACGAGTGACTTCCCATTAACCTTGGTTTGCGTGCTTATACTCTAAAAGGTGAGGTTTGCTTAGGGAGAGTTGAGGATGTGTGAGTTTGGGGTCCACAGCGACCAAAGTAATTGAGAAAGTTCTTTGATGTAATGAGTCAATTCTTGATGCTCTTGTGTCACACTTTATCCATAGTTTTTCAAAGTTTAAATTTTGTTAATGATCCATTCGTATTGAGAGCAATTGTTAGTCCCAATTGATGCTTGTTGAGGTTACTTTAGGACAGCTAGAATTACTTGGATTTTCCTTTAAGGGGTGGGTCTTATTTTGTTTGCTTGAGGACAAGCAAAAGTTTAAGTTTGGGGGAGTTGATAAGTTAGGATTTTAACATGTTTTATGCCCCTACTTGCCTATGCTTTGATCATATATTGTTACAAAATAGCCCTAAAAGGCTCACAAAGTTGTGCTTGATCGCAGGTTTGATCGACAAAGTGACGAAGATCGGCTCAAAAAGGAGTGAAACCTGCTCAAGTATCAAAGACCTAGAAATTTAAGAAAAGAAGGCCTAGTGCGGACCGCGTAAAGTGGAATGCAGCCGCACTAGGTGGTTCAGAGAGTTGGTGAATCAGGCAAGAAGAAGCGCGGCCGCGGTACACATCTCGCGGTACGCGATGAAGGCTCCGCGGCTGCACTACTCTTTTGTGCGGTCCGCGGTCATGAGGTTCAGAGAGATGAAGTTTGCAAAGCCAGTGCCATGCGGTTCGCGGTCGTTGTTGCGCGGACCACGTCAGCTCCTTCCGCGACCGCGGTCCATTCTACGCGGTCCGCGGAGTCCAAGTTCAGAGAAGAAGAAGTGAGCCCAGTGCGGCCGCAGTCAATTTATTGCGGCCTGCACTGCCCCGCAGGGGTATTTTTGTCCAGTTTTTCTAGCCTAGTATAAATAGAATATTTTACCATTTTTTAGGTAATGAGATACATCAGTGGAAAGCTACGCTCGTGAGAACATATTTTGTAGCCATTTTTGGCACTTTTGCTTTACATTTATGATAGATTCTTGTAATTTAACTTTAGAAATTAATTAATATGCTTAGTTCTTCATCTATTTCTTCAATTTCTTTATCTAGCATGAGTAGCTAAAACCATTAGCTAGGGTTGTGGCTCAACCCTAGTGTGAGTAATTGATGGGTGTTATCATCTAGTGTTAGATTGACTATGGGTGTTTCCTATTTGGGTTGATTTTATGTTTTAATCTAGAATTGGTGGTTGTAAACACTGATTCAAGCTTTGTGGGTTTAACTCTTCTTGATAAAGAGAGTTTATAACCCCAAAATTGACCCAACAAGGAATTGGGATGGACTCATGAGAAATGATAGTCCCAATTAACGGGTTAAACCTCGAGAGAGTAATTACCCTACTTGAACCCTAGTTGCTTGGTCTAATTTGCATACCCATTTGGTCTCGAGAGAGTCAATTGGGCAAAGTCACTTTCTCTACCGAGAGGTGTGAGAGTGGATAAAATTGTGCAACGGTTATAGCATAAGCCCCAATTATGTCAATTGAACCTTAGTAACATCTACCCGTCAATTAGCTACCTAGGTAGTGTCACGGCCCTAGTGCCCTTCTTCCCATTAGATACAACTTAGCATTATTCTTGTAGCATAATTTAGTGTTAATCGATAGTTTTATAAAAATAGTTATAATTCAAAAACCCAAAAATGTTTGAAGTGACATTAGGAGTACAAACACATCTCTAGGATAGACAGACAATCCAACTCCACTACTAGCTCCCTGAGGAATTCGATCCCGACCCTCATATCGGGTAAAAGCTATTGCGACCCGCTCTACCTACCTTAGTGTAGCGTCGAGTTGGTAGCGATCACTAATGACATGACATGCATGCAAAAATTTTGGCCAGATCTTAGGAACTGATTTAATCTGGAATTGGATAACTAAAAAAATACATTTGAGGATGAATAAAGAGTTGGAATACTTTGGAACTAAGGTCGAGTAAAATTCACCTTCAAATCATTGTGAAGATCGGGCTTGAGAATGTTTAAGCAATTGAAGTTTGTTGGAAAGTTTGTCACTAAGGGACGAAAAAATGTCTTATGACCACGGTACACCAAGAAGACAAACATGTTCGTCAATGCTGTGATCGCGAAAAGATACCATGTTTGGCATTCTCGAGGTTGGGAGGCCCTTTTTCTGCTGCCCAAACACTTTATATCCTTCGCTACCCCTTTTGAGCCTGTATTATTTTCTTTGACTACCCTATTTTGGAATCAAGTTTAGAGTCAAAAAAAAAAGAAAAAAAATCCATGTCCCAAGAGTACAAACTAGGGCAATTCTTAGAAAGTTCAAAAAAAAAAAAGATTTGTCAAAGGTCCATGCCCTAAAAAATAGGAGCTGGGGCAACTTATTTTGAAAACAAAAGAAAAAGAAAGAAAAAAAAAGAAAAGAAAAGAAAAAAACAACAGAAAGAAAAATAAAAAAATTAGTTAGATCAGATGTTTGAACTACGTTCGACCTGATTCCTTAAAAAAAAGGATACGTAGGCAGCCTAACGGTTCGGTCCAACCAAATAAGAATTCAAAAAAAAAAGAGAAAAATCCAAAAAATCCCCAATAGCTGAAACTGGGGCAGAGATTTTATTTCACTTTTGAAAGAGTCGATTCCAAGAGTTGTAAGTCCACAACCCCCTTTACTTTGAGTTTATTTTGAGCCTTCATGACGTCCTTTCTTTCCAACCCTATCCAAAATCCTTCCAAATAAAGACCTCCCTATATGCCTTCAAGAATGCCAAGAGAAGCATGCAATGAGCAATGGTTGTCACATGACGTAAAACACCATCAAGTTTCTCACAAAAAGGGAAAGAGTGAGAGAGTCTTATTAGTGAAAACCCTCACGGGCATTGTAAGACGACGGTAAGCAGATATAAATAAATGAGAGAGACTTGTTGGTGAAAACCCCTCGGGGCACCACTAGTCGAAAGTGAGTCGCGAAGCTGATACAAAGAACTGGCACGAACAAGCCCGACTTCAAATCTCATAAGAATGGAAAAAGGGAAGATTGGATTAGTTTAATAGATCAGGCCGTTGAGTCCAAAATGCATGTCATGACCATTAAGGCTAGTTATTGAAAAAAAAACTCTTCCTTCTGTCCTTCCGATAAGGGGCATTTCTTGTTAATATTCGTTTCTTTACATCATTGTGTATCCTTCACTCTGAGTCAGTCCTTGTCAAAACAAGCAAGAAAAGATTTCAAAACTGCTACTAGCTTTTCAGTTGCACAAAGTGAATTTGGCTAGCACACTCAGTTGTTATTGTCAACATGCCTTGAGGATTCATGCAAAGGCTCCCCCTAAAGACTCTTGTCAGCCTACTTGGCGCAAGAAAGATAACTTGTGATTCTCTCTGATAGACAAATTGCTCAAAAGCAGGAAGTTATTCAAGATATCAAAAAAGGTCATCTAAGAAAAGATCTCAAGTTGGGATAATGCTGATTGAGCCAGAAATACAATGGTACCGGGTGTGAAGCAATTAGGGTTGATGCAAAGCAAAAGTCTCTTGAAGCCGACTCAAGCTGATTGAGCAGAAGCCAAGCTGCCCAAAACTCAAGGCCACAAACCGACCACCATTTTCAAAACTGACAAATTTTCCTTTGTATGAAACAGGAACAAAGTGGTGCAAGAAAAGTGATTCAAAAAAATGGAAAAAGAAAAAAAACAAGAAAAAGAGAAGGAAAAGAAAAGAAGAGAAGAGACTACAAAGGGAAGTTTCTCAAATCTTTGCCTTTGTTTGTCTTGCTATTGTGTATAAAATCATGCCATTGATCTTTTCATTTTTCTCCTAGGATAAAAAATCCTAATCTAATGAATTTTCTCCTAGGATAAATGTCTTAGTCTGATGAATCTTTCTCCTAAGATAAGAAAACCTAGTCTGATAAATATTTCTCCTAGGATAAATGTCTTAGTCTGATGAATCTTTCTCCTAAGATACCAAATTAGAAGACCTAGTCTGATGACTTTTCTCCTAGGATCAAAATCTTAGTCTGATGAATTTTCTCCTAAGATAGAAGACCTAATCTGATGAACTTTATCCTAGGATCAAAATCTTAGTCTGATGAATCTTTCTCCTAAGATAGAAGACCTAGTCTGATGAACTTTCACCTAGGATCAAAATCTTAGTCTGATGAATCTTTCTCCTAAGATAAAAAAAGAGACCTAGTCTGATGAATTTTCTCCTATGATCAAAATCTTAGTCTGATGAATCTTTCTCCTAAGATAGAAGACCTAGTCTGATGAACTTTCTCCTAGGATCAAAATTTTAGTTTGATGAATCTTTCTTCTAAGATAAGAAAAGAGACCTAGTCTGATGAATTTTCTCCTAGGATAGAAATCTTAGTCTGATAAATCTTTCTCCTAAGATAGAAACCTAGTCCGATGAATTTTCTCCTAGGATAATAATTTAAAAAAAGGAAGTCTGAATTTGAAAAAAAGGGGGTCATTTTTTAGTTTTCTTAAGATTATCAATGTTTAGTTTTCCTTAAATCAGGGGGCCCCGCCTGGAGAATAGGGTCAGTATTTACTTTAGTCAAGCTTAGTTTATAGTTTTCTGTAAACTCAATCACATTTAGAAGACGCACATCCTAGTCGAGTCATTAATTTTACTCTCATCATTACATCCTTCATCAGCAGCGCACGTGATTTATAGTTTTGTTAACACTCACAGATGTTCCCAATTCAAACTGGGGCAGGAAAATTTCTTTTGTTTTGTTGTAATCAGGCGCCCACCTGGAGAACAAGGGAAGACAACTCAAGTTTCAAGGGAAAGCAGTTTCGAAGGAAGACAACTCAAGTTTCAATAGAAAGCAGTTTTGAAGGAAGACAGTTCGAGTTTCAAGGGAAAATGGTTCAAGGTGAAAGGGAAAACAGTGTCAAGTAACAAGATAAGACGGTTCAAGTTTAGCAATCAGGCGCCCACCTGGAAAAAGGGGGAATTCAAGTTAGAATGCAATTCAGGTCAGCAACAAAAGAAGCTCGCGTCAAGAATGCGAGTCAGCAGTCTAAGATGATCAACAGAAGTTAGTCACAATCCAAAAAAAAACAAGAAGTGAATCCAAATGTAGAAGTTAATGAAAGATGTGAGTTGCTCAATACAGGGCTGAGGTCATAAGCTCTGCATGTCCCGTCTTGGTTTGAAAAGATCAAGAAGAGTGAACCAACACCTGCGGCTAACAAGCATCAAGATTTAGATCAAAGTCTGCATGAAGAACCACTCAAGACTCAAGATCAAGCTTCAGAAGACTTATAGATAGGAATCTTGTAACTCGTAGTTGATAGACTTAGCTAGTCTTTTTGATTTTTGATGTAATAACAGGACCGCGGACCGGAACCTCGGCGGAACGGCACCTCGTCCGGCTCTCCACCTCGGTATACTCCATCATCTCACTCACCTCTGAACTACACGTGGCCTGATTCCTTTATAGACAAGGATATGTAGGCAGCTCAGATACCAGGGCTCGGTCACATTCCCCTTTTCTCTTAGTTTTGGTCTCCCTAAATAAGGGTCGGGTCAAAAAACCTGTCTAGTCGTTCTTTGTCCGAAAATGCTTCGCATTTCCAGTCAAAGAGGGGCAGCTGTAAACATGTGATTTTTGACCCTCCCCAAGATTTTTCATATTTTAGCACGTAAATATTTAATTTAGGCCTAATATAGCTATTTCAACTAATTTTTATTCTTTTACTTTATTTTATTACAAAAAAACAAAAATTACAAAAAATAGTTTCATTAAGGTTTTGTAGTCATTTTTAATCTTGAAAAATACAAAAACAAATTAGTTTATTTTAACGGTCAGCCTTATTTTAATAGTTTGTTTTACTTAAGTAGGATTAATTAATAAATAAGGTCGCATTTTTAATCTCGTTCGCGGGGAAAAAATAAAGCTTGGGCTCGAGCAACCCATTTTTTGGCCTAATTTTGGACCTAACCCATAATTCCCAAGCCCATAATTCCTAGGCCCATACCCCTAACCTAATCTCTACCCCTATATAATAGTACATAATCCCTAAATTGAGGGACACTCTACAAAAAACCCAATCAACCATTTGGACCTTGAAAGATCCCCCCCCCCAAACCTGAACGTCTTCTTCTTCAAGGAGATAACCAATAATTCGACCTCATCCAATTCCAGCTGCTAGATTTTCTCCAAAATCCAAATGCAGCTTGAACAACCATCCTTCCATTTAGTCTCTGTCAAGAACTATGTCGTCAACCTTCAATGAAGCGAGGCTAAAAAAACTGAACTTTTCTTTTATTCTGAAGACTGAGCTCCTAACTCTTTTACGCCATTAAAGCCAAAAAGCTATGGTTTTGACTTTTTAGTTAATTTGCCTTCCTACGTTGTAGTTGCACTTCACTAAACAAAGTTCAATTTCTGGGTTGCCTTGAGCCTCATTTTTGCTGTTGGTGTTTCGTTGGTTTGAGTCCATTTTGGAGCTCGTTTGTGAGATCTGTTCGGAGCTGGGTATTGAAGTTTCGAGGTCGTCAAGGTCCGGTCCATCGAGATCGTCGTTGAGGTTGTGGCCGATTAGTTTTTCTTGGTTTGAATGCCCCTGTTTTGGTTTTTTTTTGGTTTTGTTCAAATTGATGTTGTTGAATGGCTTAGCCCCTTGTAATTTCAACTCAACTCATTTATACAAAAGGATTTGTGTTTGAAATATCTTGGATGGACATTGAATGATACAAGTCATGGTGTAAGGAAGGCTTCAGTCCTTGCATTGCAAAATCATTACGAAGAGGATGATAATGTTATATCTCTTGGCTTTATCACGGAGAAGATTTATAAAAGAATGATCGAGCTTGCTGATGATGTTGATATTTTTGTGGCAGTATGTGCTATGGGACTTGTGAAACAACTGACAAGGTAACGTTAATTCTAGACTTTGGGGAAAGATTTTGTTTTTTTTATCAATTTGTTAGGTGACAGGATTAAGTTACAATTTTGGGTTCCATAACTCTTGGCCTTTACAATAATCTCAAAATTAGTTTAGGAAAATAATTTGAATGTCGTAGTTTGCTTTAGGCACGTAATTAAAATTATTAAAACTACGGGTACGATTTCCATGACGTAGTTGTTATACCTAATTTCCTTAAACTCGGGTGTGCATTTATGTGACACAAATCCAAATCCCAACAAAGTTAAATAAAATGTGTCGTGGACCGCGGGTGCATTTATGTGACGTGGTTCAAGACGTGTTTTAGATGACGTTGAATCTTTCTAAAAATGATAAATAAAAGCGGTTTTAAAGTTAAAAAATTGTACCATAGGCTAAAACATGTATTAAAATCAGTAAATAGGCCAATTATAACAGTTGAGCAACCGTTCTAGAATCACGGAACTCGGGAATGCCTAACACCTTCTCCCGGGTTAACAGAATTCCTTACCCGGATTTCTGTATTCGCAGACCATAAATAAGAGTCAATCTTTTCCTCGATTCGGGATTTGAACCGGTGACTTGGGACACCATAAAATTATCCCAAGTGGCGACTCTGAACTTTTAATAAAATGATTCCGTTTCGATTGTCACTTTAAATTGAAAAAAAACTCCCTTATACCCCTTCCGGGGGTGTAGGTAAAAAGGAGGTGTGACATAACCCTCTGCCAGACCATAAGGGTGGAGACATTCACATGAATGAAATAGAGGATGATTAGGATCCCGAGGGGTCTATCGGGTTGGTCGTAGAAGGTGATGACCCAAAGAAGCCAATAGTTACTCTTAATCCAATCATAGTCCAAATCTAGTCATTTGGGGACACTGAGGTGAATATGTACGTGCCACCTGAGACACCAGCACCAATTGAGGTCGAATTCGTGTCTCCAACAAATGCACCTACACCATTCGAAGTTGCAGTTTTACCACCCAAGGGACATGCTCCGTTCGGAGTAAAGATAGCCACGCTGATCCTAGTGGCGATGTCGGTCGTGACACCATTCCACACAAAGGCCATACCATGGGACTATACAGC
This sequence comes from Nicotiana sylvestris, assembly GCF_000393655.2. Classification (NCBI taxonomy): domain Eukaryota; kingdom Viridiplantae; phylum Streptophyta; class Magnoliopsida; order Solanales; family Solanaceae; genus Nicotiana; species Nicotiana sylvestris. The sequence continues at coordinate 124,085,914 of NC_091057.1, read as the reverse complement.
CGAGGCAAGGAGGAAAGGCAAGGTTAGGTTCAAGGAAACTGTTGTCGTACAAGGTATGACGAGAATGGGCAGTTTATACCCCAGAATATCTAGCTGAGTCAAGCAAGCAGGCCTCCAATCGGTCGTCTATCATTGAGGCAGGTCTAGACGATCTTTGGAGAAAGATACAGGCCAAGGAATACTCGGTCATCGACCAGTTGAACAAAACACCGGCACAAATCTCCATACTTGCTTTGCTACAAAATTCTGAGGCACACAAGAATGCTCTGTTGAAGGTGCTGAGTGAAGCATACGTGCCAAACAACATCACTGGCGGGGAAATGGCCAACATGGTAGGACAGGTGTTGGAGAGCCACAAGATCACTTTTTATGAGGATGAGCTGCCACCTGAAGTGTTGGGACACAACAAAGCACTACATATTATTGTGCAATGCGAGGACTACTTCATCACCAGGATCCTAATCGACGGAGGTTCCAGTCTCAACATTTGTCCACTAGTAACACTCAAGAAGTTAGGTAAAGGACTACACGAGATAAAGGACGGAGCTATCAATGTAAAAGCTTTCGACGGTTCCCAAAGGTCCACCATTGGGGAAATTACTCTGTGCTTACAAATGGGGCCAATTTGGTTCGATGTTGATTTCTAAGTGATAGAAGTGCCAGCATCTTACAATCTGCTATTGGGACGCCCATGGATCCATGTTGTTGGGGCCGTAGCATCAACACTACATCAAGCAGTGAAGTTTGGGTGGAATCACCAGGAAGTGATCATTCATGGCGACGGTAGCAACCCCATATACAGTTGCCAGACCATTCCATTAATCAAGGGGAGAAGGAAGCTGGTAGGAGAGACTTACCATCACATCGAACGGATGAATGTTGTTGGCAAAGACAAATGGTGGAATAACAAGATCGAGAGTATACTAAATTGGTGTGGGTACAAACCTGGCAAAGGGCTCGGCAAGAATCTCCAAGGAATTGCTAAGCCCATAAAGCTCAAGAAGCATGGCACTACTTTCAGTCTAGGATATGAGTACACCTGGGAGGAATTCAACCATTGGTCGCCACCATGGCGCGGTCCTTACTATCCACTGGAGCATCCAATACCACACTTGGAGCGGACTTTCCAACTGGCTGGTGTTATCTATGGGTCAGAAGAAGAAGAAGCGCTTGCAGCGGTGAGGAATTTGTTCCTAGAAGACAATGACATGGACTGTTATGTTGTTTTCGGGGAGGAGGGGGAGGAAGGCCCTTCCATACAGGCCATAAGCAGAGAGGCATGCCTCAATAACTGGACCATCAGGACAACCAGAGCCCGACGAGCCTCAGGGTAGCAAGGCTAAAACAAGCATCATGCACTATTTTTATTTACTAAATGATTTTCCTTTCGCATTTTTGTTCCCGCAATAAAATCTCCAATGTTCAAAACGATTATACAATTTATCAAAGCATTTTTGAATTTTCTTATAAATAAACACTTATTACTATTATTTTCTCTCATTACTTTACTTATACAGCATTACTATTACCTATCTTGATGAACCGATAACTGTGATGTGCAACGAGACAACGCAACAAACGGACACAGATTCAGAGAAAGATGAAATACTATAAGAGGTTGTTAAGGGAGTTGAGAATTTTGAGAACAGAACTAAGTCCAACCTGGATGGGACCAAGATTGTTAACTTGGGAGATGCAAAGAACGTCAAAGAAATAAGAATCAGTGTCCACTTATCGCCATCAGAAAAGAAGGAATACACAGAATTTTTAAGGGAATATAAAGACATATTTGCTTGGTCGTATGATGACATGACTGGTCTGAGTACATCTATTGTGGCTCACAAACTTCCAACCGATCCAACATGTCCGCCAATAAAGCAAAAGCTCAGAAAGTTTAAGCCTGACATGAGTCTGAAAATCAAGGAAGAAGTCACTAAGCAAGTCAAAGCCAAGGTTCTAAGGGTAGTAGAATACCCAACATGGTTAGCCAACATAGTGCCAGTACCAAAGAAGGACGAGAAGGTCAGAGTCTATGTCGACTACCGGGATCTCAATCGGGCTAGTCCGAAAGATGACTTCCCCTTGCCAAACATACACATCCTAATCGACAATTGTGCCAAGAATGAATTGCAGTCATTTATGGATTGTTTCGCTGGGTATCATCAGATCTGGATGGATGAAGAAAACGCTGAGAAAACGCCTTTCATTACGTCGTGGGGAATGTACTGTTACAAGATGATGTCGTTCGGCCTGAAAAATGCAGGGGCCACCTACATGAGGGCCATGACTACCATCTCTCACGATATGATACACAAGGAGATAGAGGTGTACGTAGATGATGCTATTATCAAGTCCAAGAAAGCCACTGACCACATGGAAGATTTGAGGAAGTTCTTCAACAGATTACAGAGGTACAACCTGAAACAGAATCCCGAGAAATGCGCATTTGGGGTTCCTGCCAAAAAACTACTTGGGTTTATTGTGAGTCGCAGAGGAATAGAACTGAATCCAACAAAGGTTAAAGTTATTCAAGAATTGCTACCACCAAAGAACAAGAAGGACGTGATGAGTTTCTTGGGGAGACTTAACTACATCAGCCGGTTCATAGCACAATCTACAGTTATCTGTGAGCAGATCTTTAAGACGCTGAAGAAGGACGCCGCTACCACATGGACTGATGATTGCCAAAGAGCTTTCGACAGAATCAAGGAATACCTGTCAACACCACCAGTATTAGTTCCACCTAAGCCAGGTAGACCCTTATTACTCTACCTTGCAATATTGGATGGAGCATTCGGTTGTATTCTGGGGCAGCATGATGAAACAGGGAGGAAGGAGCAGGCCATTTATTACCTTAGTAAGAAGTTCACCCCGTACGAGGTCCGGTATTCTCTGTTAGAGCTCACCTGCTATGCTTTGACTTGGGTATCTCAGAAGCTAAGGCACTACTTTTGTGCCTATACTACATACCTCATATCGAGGATGGATCCCTTGAAGTACATCTTTCAGAAGCCCATGCCCACTAGCAAGCTAGCCAAGTGGCAAATCCTGTTAAGTGAGTTCGACACTGTTTACGTAACTTAGAAAGCGATCAAGGGACAGGCATTGGCAGATCACCTTGCTAAAAATCCCGTGGATAGAGAGTATGAACCCTTGAAAGCATATTTTCCTGACGAAGAGGTATCGTTCATAGGAGAGGACATTGCAGAATCCTATGATGGTTGGAGAATGTTTTTTGATTGAGCAGAAAATTTCAAAAGAGTTAGCATAGGAGCAGTCCTAGTATTAGAAACTGGTCAGCATTATCCGGTGTCTGCCACACTCAGGTTCCCGTGCACCAACAACATGGCCGAGTATAAAGCTTGCATCTTAGGGCTCAAGATGGCCATTGACATGAACATTCAAGAGTTGCTAGTGATCGGAGATTTGAACCTACTTATACATCAGGTCCGAGAAGAATGGGCAACGAAAAAGTCCTAGATACTTCTGTATCTGCATCATGTATAGGAACTAAGAAAGGGGTTCACAAAGACAGAATTCCAACATGTTCCCAGAATCCAGAATGAGTTCGCTGATGCATTGGCTACCCTATCATCCATGATACAACATCCAAACAAGAACTTCATTGACCCTATTCTGGTAAAGATCCATGATCAGGCAGCTTATTGTGCTCATGTTGAGGAAGAAGCAGACGAAAAACCTTGGTTTCATGATATCAAGGAATATTTGATGAAAGGAGAATACCCGGAGCTCGCAATCCTACTTAGAAGCGCACACTTCGGGGGTTATCCAACAATTTCTTTCACAGTGGAGGAATCCTGTATAATAGGACTCCTGATTTGGGATTGCTTAGGTGCATCGACGCAAAGGAAGCATCTAGGCTACTCGAGGAAATTCATGCTGGGACCTGCGGTTCACATAAGAACAGTTTTGTCTTAGCAAAGAAAATACTCCGTGCTGGTTACTTTTGGATGACTATGGCGACAAACTGCATCCAGTATGTCCGGAAATGCCACCGCTGTCAGATACATGTAGACATGATAAAGATACCTCCAAGCGAGCTTAATGCAACAAGCTCACCATGATCGTTCGCTGCTTGGGGAATGGATGTTATTGGACCAATCGAGCCCGTCGCCTCCAACGGGCACAGGTTTATCTTAGTAGCAATCGACTATTTCACCAAATGGGTCAAAGCAACATCTTACAAAGCAGTGACTAAGAAAGTCGTGGCAGACTTTGTCCGCGACCGCATCATTTGTCGATTCGGGATTCCAGAATCAATCATTACTGATAATGGATCCAACCTCAATAGTGACTTGATGAAAGACATGTGTGAAACCTTCAAGATTAGACACAAGAATTCCACAGCCTACAGACCTCAGATGAATGGAGCAGTAGAAGCTGTCAATAAGAATATCAAGAAGATATTGAGGAAAATGATGAAGGAGCATAAATAATGGCACGAGAAGTTATCATCTGCTTTACTAGGATATCAAACAACAGTCCGCACATAAATCGGGGCAACCCGCTATATGCTAGTTTATGGTACAGAGGTCGTCATTCCCGCTGAGGTAGAAATTCCCTCCATAAGGATCATACAAGAAGCTGAGATCGACAATGCAGAGTGGGTAAAGAGTCGTTACAAGCAGCTGGCTCTTACCGATAGAAAAAGAATGAATGCAGTTTTCCATGGTCAACTTTATCAGAACAAAATGTCCAGAGCCTTCAACAAAAGAGTCAAGCTGAGACAAATCACACCGGGGCAGCTAGTGTTAAAGAAAATTTTTCCGCATCAAGATGAAGCCAAGGGGAAATTCTCTCCCAACTGACAAGATCCGTACATGGTTCACCGGGTTCTGACAGGAGGATCCCTCATACTCACAGAAATGGACGGAGAAGTCTGGCCGAAGATGATCAATTCAGATGCAGTCAAGCGTTATTATGTATAATCTTTATGTTTTCCTCATATGATGTAATTGAACTACGCCTGACCTGATTCCCATTTAATAGGGGATACGGAGGCAGCCCTATGGGTTCGGTCACAATTCAATAAAAAATTTATTCCCCCCCCCCCCCCCGCAATTGAAAACTAGGGCAGAATTTTGAGGAGGACCCACAAAATTCCGAAGTTAATTTCGGCCAATCATCACTAGCAGCAGTCGAAAGCATCAATCCATTAAACTGGGGCAGAATTTTGAGGACCCTCAAAATTTCGTAACAAGAAGGGTTGCAATATCTTGAACCACGCCGCAGTCGTTGGTTTATAAAAAAACTATTCTTAATTATGTATTTATGTATGCCTTTACTAAATCATGCATGTTTTCGCCTTGTTTGGCAATGCTACCCCAAGGATACACCAGATCAAAGCTAAGCAGGTCAAGCAGAGCCAACGGGAATACGAACTAACCTCCCCTCTTTACAAAACTCACGATTTTTCTTTGGATGCAGGCACTTGAGTTGCAAAATCATCAAATATACTATACACTCACGAGACTCACATTGCTTAAAAATACAACTCTCAGAACCGTTACACTTACTCACAGCTGCTATCCGCACGCAGTGTCCCTAGCAGACACAGTATCCCCAGCAGTCGCAATATTGCAATCTGCTATCAGCTAAGAAAATTCTATTATCATTTTGCCCTTTTACTTCTTGCATAAGGCTACCATTCTGCCTTCCGAGGTTAAGCTCTACCTTCATCTGCATTCTTGCATTGCATAAGGCTACAATTCTGCCTTCCGAGGTTAATCTCTACCTCCATCTGCATGGCTAAAAGATCTCCACCTTGTTTACATTTGCATGGCTAAAAGATCGCCACTTTATTTTTGCATCGGCTGAAAGATCTCCACCCTTACATTTGCATGGCTGAAAGACCGCCACCTTATTTGCACGGCTGAAAGATCGCCACCTTTACATTTGCATGACTGAAAGATCGCCACCTTATTTGCATGGCTGAAAGATCGCCACCTTTACATTTGCATGGCTGAAAGATCGCCACCTTTACATTTGCATGGCTGAAAGATCGCCACCTTGTTTATATTTGCATGGCTGAAAGATCGCCACTTTATTTTTGCATCAGCTAAAAGATCGCCACCTTATTTGCATGGCTGAAAGATCACCACCTTTACATTTGTATGGTTGAAAGATCGCCACCTTATTTGCACTGCTGAAAGATCGCCACCTTTACATTTGCATGGCTGAAAGATTGCTACCTTATTTGCATGGCTGAAAGATCTCCACCTTTACATTTGCATGGCTGAAAGATCGCCGCCTTATTTACATTTGCATGGCTGAAAGATCGCCGCCTCATTTACAGTTGCATTGGCTGAAAGATCGCCACCTTTACATTTGCATGGCTGAAAGATCACCACCCATTGCATCTCATGGGCTGAAAGATCGCCAAATCATCTGAAGGCATCATTGTTTGGAGGCACCATTTTCATAGCCCGAGAACACCATATCATAGTCTGAGGACCCCTTTTAATCTTTTGCATATCATTATTCAAAGGCATCATGGTTCGGAGGCATCATCATCATAGCCTGAGAGAATCATTTTATGGCCTGCGAATCCTTTATTATATGCCTCATGGCCCAGGACATCATGGTCTAAGGACGTTATCCTAACCGTCTGAGGACAAACATTCATGGTCCGACGGGAATTTGCATCATGTTTAAATTTACACACAATATATGCTTGTGTTGCTTACTTGCAGGTAAACCGGCGAGCAACGGCCATCTCAGCAGGAGCGATCTTGCTCCTGTTTCCACAGCCCTATTAAACTTTGACAATTCACCCCGTCCTTAATATCACATCCATTTTTGAAAAGTCTCCATCGGCATACTCCGCCGACAGATCCTGACTACATATGACTTGATTCCTGTAAAACCAGGGATATGTAGGTAGCTCAGGAGCCAGATCACGGCCAAACCTCTTCAAACCATTTTGTTCGGTCAAAATTGGTCATCATATCTTTACCCGACAACTCTTTCATCCTTCCCGGGTAAAGAGGGGCAGCTGTTGATACCCAATTTTCCCCTGTATATTTTTAATATGCAAAATACTTTCAAAATAGCATCTATATTCATATATAAGTATGTCTAAAGGTTTTCTTATTTTTCCTTAATTTTTAAGGATTTTTAAATCAATTTATTGCCCTATTTTTATCAAGAAAAACCTAATAATTATTCCTAAAATTATCATTTTTGGTGATTCATTTATTGGATTCTCATATTTATATTAAAATATGGCTAGCATAATTTTTTCATATTTTTACAAATTTATTTAGTATTTTTAAAACTAAATTGTGCATAATTGCAATATTAGCCTATTTTAAGATTTAATTATTTTCATAATTATAAAATTGACTCCAGTATTTTCTGTGTTCTCTCTAAATTTTTAAACGTTTTCTCAAAGTCTCTTTTAAAACTTCACCTTCAAAACCTTTATCTTTTCTGATTTAGGGTTTTGTTAAGTTAGTTCGAAGCCTTCTTTGATTTTTAGCGTGTTCTACTGCGTTTCTTATGTTGTTCTTCTATTATGTTTCTTATGAGTTTCTTCTACTGTGTCTCTTTATGTGTTCTTTTACTATGTTTCTCATGAGTTTCTTCTACTGAAAAATGCATGCTAAGAGTCTTAGTTCCCTTTTTGGGATTTCTGAACTTATCTCGTTAGTATTTCTGCCTGATTTACTTGCTTTCGTCTCTATACTCGATTAATGGTAAAAACCTAGAATTTGGGGGTTCATCCGAGTTTTAAGGCTATTTGCTACATGATTTGTTGGTTCCTCATCTCTGAACTTGTTTGGTTTCAGAACCCTGATCTCTTTGGACCTGTTGGGGTTTCTGAAGTTGCTTCATCTGTTGTTCGACTAAGTTTTGAAATCTCTGCTTCAACTTCTGTGCTTTATGTGATTTCGATTTCCTGTCCTCATTGGAACATGATTACAGTTTTCAGAAAAGCTTTCTACTTGACCTTTTTGCATGCTTCTGATACTCTCCCCTTTTCTATTACTAAGTTGGTGAAACTGGCCTATGTGACTGTCGTGTGATTATTCTCTTTGCCATGAGTTCAGCCTTGCATGCCTAATGTTATGCGCTCCTTTATATGCTAAATTTCCCTCTCAAAATAACTTTTGATTGTGGACTGATTTCAAATCTCTTTGTGTAATTCTGATTGCACTCTTGTAATTGATTCTTTCTGATTTCCCTGCTTCTTGGATTTATTTGAACACTTTCCTTCAAACCTTCGACCCCTACCTTTTCTACTTAAGTCGATTTGATCCCCTTACCTTGATTACATTGGTATGGGATTCTTACAGGCCTTTCCTTGATTAGAGTCTGATGAATCTAGCCTCTATTACCTACTGTGTACTTGTACTGTGCTGGAAATACTTCCTTATTAGTCATATTCAGCCCTATGTGATTTCTTTCCTTATTTAGCACTTGCATGCTACCGTTTGATTTAATTCCTTAATTAAAGGAAATCTTTGATACTAATTTGATTTTAATTAACACATAGTTCCTTAATTATTTATGAACTATAATCCTTACCTTATTTTCTACCTGTTTTCACACTATAAATACCCGACTCTTTCATTGACACAGGCACCAACACTCGTAGCTTTTTCTGAACCCACACTTACACTCAAAAGTATTCTCTCTTGCTACTTGTACTGTGGCTTGTTTGCAAGCCCTGCTGCCTTTTTTTCTCTATTTGCTTCTTTAAACTGGTATGTTCTGATTAAGATTTCCAGCAATCACAACAATGTGTTTATTTACTACATTTACTTGCATGTCTGCCTGTTGTTTCCGTATAGTTCAACACTTACTCTAGCATGCTGAAATTTCTTTCTGTCTGTTCTATTATGAATCCCAAACCCCTTCCCCTATGTGTTCATGCTATGGTTTGAAGCATGGTAATATTGCAAATTATTTCCCATGAATCAAACTTGATCCCCTGGGATCCTAGCCTCTAATAGTGTGTGTTCTGACAGGCTTATAGGTATGCTAGCATCCTCCATTGTTGGGCATTCCTAAAGCCTGCCCTTGCCTAAGTAATAGGCTCTTTACAACCTCCATATTCCTTCTAAACCCCTTTTTGTGTACTTATTTGTAGTTGCTTCCCTCTCCTTTCCCCTTTTAGAATTTTGTTCTTCACTTTCACACTTTCTTAGTCCTTAAGTTCTGCCCCCCTCTTGTGAGTCTTGCCTTGGGACCCGTTGAGCTCCCCCTGAACTTGGACACTTGAGGGTTGACACTTCCATATTGCACTTGTCCTCATTCTAATAATACATTTGGGTGTGAGTATTGCTCGGAGTCCCATTGAGGCTCTTAGGGAACTTTGACACACTCAAATGGGAGAAAGGCTTTGGATCAATGGTCTCTTGAGTTGGTCTATCTCATAACTCAGAAAGGAAGTCAAGAATCAGGCTTCCTTTGGTTGTATTTTTTGTTTCTGATGTATTTTTATTTATTCTGGGTTGTAATAATTTGTAATAAACACTTAGGGATGGTTAGTGAAAAAAGCTGGGTAACTATGTATGCAAAGGGTAGAAATCATGACTATAGGACTACCATATCCTTGCATATCCAACTTTCATATAGAAACCATGTCTATAGGTATTTTGAATTCTGCATATTCAAATGCATATAGAAATCATGCCTATAGGTCCATTCTGAATTCTGCATATTCAACTTCATATAGAAATCATGACTATATGACTGTTTAATTCTGCATATTCAATTGCATCTAGATTCCATGCTTATAGGTTTAAAACAGGTCTTCTGCATTTAGATACTGTGTCTATAAGGTTTCTGCATTTTTACACCATGTCTACAATGTTTAAAATCAGCAACGCATAGAAAGCATGCCTATAGGAATTCCTAATTGAATATGATCCGCCTCACTCAAGTATAGATCTAAAAAACAGTAATAATAGTTACTATCAGTTGTAGAACTTATGATCAATTCGTTGAATCTTTCCTCTCTTTTAATAATCTAAGTCCCTCACTTAGCAAGTTTAACAAGTATGCATTCGAATAGTTTATTTCAGGCCTTACTATTTCATCGCTTTCTGAATCCAGTAGATACCATGCCTATAGGATCCTTGTCTAACACTTAAGCAAGCCTTAGGTTAATAATTATAAACTGAATTTATTTCTCTTAATTATTACAACCAGTAGGCAGGCCTAATACGGACTTCTTGTCTGAGTTATGAAATAACCAGTCTACCTCAATGTTCAACTTCTTCGTCTTTAATACTTAGAATCAGACCTAAATAGTATGTGTAAGTCATGCTAATTACGTGTTTCTTTGTTTAAGGAGGTGTATCTGAGCCTCTGCTTGTTATGTGCTTTCCCCCAATTTGCAATACGTGTTTTGTATGTCGCTTTAGAGTTTTTACCTTTGGAACTACAAATAAGCCTAATATCTCTACCTTTTAGGATTAGTAGTCCTAAATGCCTCTGGGACTGATAGGAATGGGACGGGTAATAGCATGCAATAAGTAATCATGATCAATTCGCGCTTTAAATACCTTAACGGAGTGGGAAGGGTAGATATGGATATGATGACCACGCGATAATATCACGTGTAGCCCCTCATTGAGGAGTGATTACCGGGCATTGTGTGGGATGATCCATATTAAATATAAATCTAGGACCCTTTTCCCTTTTATTTTCAAACTTCTTTTCAAAACTCGTCCTTTAATTGTTCATTCAAACTCTTATGTGTTTAAGTTTAAATTCCCTATTATTTGGGCCTTATTTGCTTATATGCTAATTGCACCGAAATTCACAATAATTGTCTGGCCGGGAACCACACTAGTGGATCTTGAGAGGTGCCTAACACCTTCCTCTTAGAATAATTTCAAGCCCTTACCCTATCTCTGGTTATTCAAATCAATCTCTCTTGGTGTCCTAATGCACCCTAATCATTAGGTGGCAACTCTTCAAACCCAGTTCCCAACGGGAATGAGTTGTCCCTCTAAATGTCATAAACCCGATTTCGCGAGAAAAAGGGGGCACAACATGTATAGCGCGGTACAATACTACGTTTTGTGTGTTGTTTTGTTGTTCTGAAAAGCTGACCGACTGCGCAAAAGTTATTTCATTTCAAAAAAATTGAATATGTATAGCGTGGTACAATACTACGTTTTATGTGTTGTCTTGTCGGTCTGAAAAGCTGACCGACTGCGCAAAAGCTGTTTCGTTTCAGAAAAATTGAATACGTATAGCGCGATACAATACTACATTTTGTGTGTTGTCTTTTCGGTCTGAAAAGCTGAACCGACTGCGCAAAAGTTGTTTTGTTTTAGAAAAATTAAATATGTATAGCGCGGTATAATACTACATTTTGTGTGTTATCTTGCCTATAAATAACGGGCGCATTCTAGTTATTTTCTGCACATAACAATAACCAATAGCAAATATTTCCATAAAAGCAAGGTTTTTCTTTATGCTTTAACAAATGTCTGAACCCCTTTATATCCCAAAGTGCGAGTGCGGCAAAAAATGCATGATGCACGACTATTGGGAAGAAGCTGAACGCCATTACTGGGCGTGTATGAACAAGCTTTATACGGTTTCTGACGAACCTGTTTGCAATTTTGAGGTATGGATTGATGAACCCTGTTAGCAGGAATAGTACAAAGAAAAGTTGCAGCATCTTCATTCTTTGTGTTTGAAGCATTGGGAATATGAACTACAATACAAACGAGAAGTTGCGGAGTTGAAAGGAGAAACTCAAGGAGGTGGAAGAAGAAAAAAATAAGCTGGAAGACAATTTAAGTGGTTGGAGCAGAAATACTAGGCGGTCATGACTAAACAATGACATGTACGTGTTGAGCATAGTAGTGTATCTTTATGTTTCTCATGTCATGTGTTTTCATTAGTTGTACTGAATTTAAGTTATGTTAGGTTTGTTATGTTTGTGTTTGTGTTGTAGTGTTACAATAAAATTGTTGTTCAAATTGTGTTAAAATAAAATTGTTGTTAAAATAAAATTATTGTTATTATTTACATAATGTATTATTTACATAAAATACAAACAAAAAAAATCAATGTGTCCCACAGCCTGTGTGTTTCAATGCAGTCGTTGGCCTGAGGAGCATCCTTTGTTGCCCGGGTACACTATCAGAATCATCCTCATCACATCGCCTCTTTATATGAGGATGCGCTCCAGCATGATCATCAGAAGTGCTGGCAGGATCGGCAGAAAGGGTTGTCGGTCCGTCAACAACCTACAAAACAATTACTAAGCTTAGTATATGAAAATGTATATTAGTAATGTACATGTTAAGTCAAAAATATTTTCTTACCATGATCTCGTCGGGCTCCTGAATATAAGCATCCGTAGTGTCCTCATCATCGCATAAGTGACCTCCGTGACAGGCTGGGATGAAGCCTTAATAAGAAAATAAAAAATTAATTTATGGCAAATCACTGAGAAAAAAATAAATTAAAACTTAATAGTAATACAAACATACCTGCGCATGTGATAGATCTGCCGCACCCAACGACGATGAGCCAAAACTCAACTTGTGCCCACCATCCACGTCTCGGGTCGGTCGATCCTCAGCTGTGGTCGATGGTCCTGAAAAGAACTACTCTATATCTGCGGTGAAGCTCGTGCCCGTGATCAACAATAAATCTGACGGGGTCACCTGCGATGCTGGCAGCTCCAACTGAAGGTTGTACGATGGTATGTTGTTGGAAGGCTCGTCTTGCTGAGGGATGTAACCCGGCTGATCATCTCCAAGATCCTCATCAGGTGCCTCAACTCCCCTTTGCTGGGGACCACCTCTTCGACGTCCCCCATGACCCCATAGGGTAACCCTGCCTCGTGCGGTAGCCCTCGCTCGTGCCCGTCCCCTCGGGCGTGCAACAGGCCTACCCCGATGGTGGTGCTCTGGCGGCACATAATTAATAGCGTGATCTAACCTCTCGCCCTCTCTAGCTCGTTGTAGTGTCCGGAGAGCCAGCTCTATCACCTGCCGGCCATACTCAGTGACTGCAGGATTGTCGGCATGTTGATGCATCTGCAGTCCCAACTTGTAGAATAAATGATGACCAATTGCATGCACAACATTTAAAATATTAATTACATAATACTATATCACTGTTATATGTATGGGTTTCAAAAAACACATACCAGTGCCTCCCGGCATATGGCCTGTACCGACCGCCAACATGATGAACGGGGTTCCCGATCATCAGTCGAGTAACACCGCAGTACCAAGACGTATACATCTGAATAGTCGCCTCCTGGATTTGTGAAGGTGGGGGCAGAATCAGGTCCTCTCGCTGGTCCCAAGTATGGACTTGCGCCTCTAGCCATGCTACAAATGCGTCGTCCACCCTCAAACGATCATCCCGCTGATAATGTAAAGCCTCCCATGTAGGTCTCCTCGGTATAGTCTGCGGACGGCCAAACTGTCAAAGTACCCGCTCTGTGGCATGATGCTCCACAATATCGAGGCACATCAGCGGAACGAAAGTGCGCCAAATTAGTCGGCCAGCCGAGCAATAATCGGGCAGGCCAGCTATCAAGTCGTCGTTGTATGGCGTCCAGATGAACTATCAAATAATAATATAAAAGTGAGTATGCGCAACACAAGTGAATTTATAACAAGTTTAGGTACGTATTTACCTGTGCGGCCTCCAGCATATCCAACACATCCTTGACAAGGGGGAGATTATGATGAGCATAAATGGCTCGATAATTTCCACGCCGGAGAACCCACCTCCTAGCTAGAGGGAGAAACGGAGGTGCTACATCCAGAGGTAATGGTGGTAGAGGTGGCTGTAACGGCAGGAACCGCTTCCAGGCCCAAACCTAACATACAAGGTTGACGTAAAGTTTAAGAGTCATTTTGACTATATAGAATTGGAAGTAATGAATAGAGTATTCGAATATGTTGTCACATGTAGAAGCGGCAGAAAACCACATACGTCGCTCTGGGTGCCCATGCTTGCCTGGCACATACTCCTGTACAGGTAAGCGAGAACAACAGCACCCCAGTTGTACTGGGGTTACTCATCTAGTTGCTGAAGATGATGTAGAAATCTCATACTCACTAGATTTCCCGAAGTGTTCGGGAACAAGACACCCCCAAAAAGAAGGAGCAACGCCAACCTCGTGTACCTGTGAATATGTAGATCATCTATCTCGCCGGTGATATCGGGGTGCAATACCTCCAAATGCTATCTAATAGCTGTCACAGAAATGCGACCGCCCCCTGAAGCTGCAGCCTCACCCTGTGGCCTGAAACCAGTGAACTGCTGCAGCAAGTCCAAATACTGGGCACGCGTCATAGATCTCATATACTGAGGCAGTGCAACGGCCAGTCCATCAGCAGGCAGCCCATATAAAACCTGAACATCCTGAAGCGTGATGGTGGCTTCGCTAATGGGCAGGTGGAAAGTGTGCGTCTCCGGTCGCCACCGCTCTATCAAGGCTGTTATCAAAGACCAGTCGAGTTGCAGCCGCCCAATCTGAAAAATCCTATAAAAGCCCCTATCACGCAGGAGCTGGACTACACGGGGATGGAAATCTCTGCCCCTCATAAAGTCCCACACATCGTGCACTCTCCTGGCGCGAGAGTCTTCTCCACTAGCTCTCCCTCCCATACGTAAGCGGACCTATGATCGCCCTGTAACACTAATATCTCATCCGAGAAAGGTCCAGGATGTACAGGCAACACGTCCATGTCGTCTACTGTAAATTAAACAATATTAATTATGTGTTTGTGTTATAATAACTAATAATTAATTATTTAATTGGACAGAGTATATATCTATGGGTTCCAGGCTCGATATTTGAGGCTCAGTAGCACCAAGCTATCCTGAATTCTTATGTGTGTCAATTTCAGTATTTTTAGAATTTTGTTAGTTTTATAAATTAAATAATTAATTTTTAATTGGACAGAGTATATATCTATGGGTTCCAGGCTCGATATTTGAGTCGCAGTAGCACCATGCTATCCTGAGTTCTTATATGTGTCAAATTTAATACTTTTCATAATTTTGTTTGTGTTATAATAATTAATATTTAATTATTTAATTGGACAGAGTATATATCTATGGGTTTCAGGCTCGATATTTGAGGCCCAATAGCACCAAGCTATCCTGAATTCTTATGTGTGTCAATTTCAATATTTTTAGAATTTTGTTTGTATTATAATAATTAATATTTAATTATTTAATTGGACAGAGTATATATCTATGGGTTCCAGGCTCGATATATGAGGTCAAGTAACACCAAGCTATCCTGAATTCTTATGTGTGTCAATTTCAATATTTTTAGAATTTTGTTAGTTTTATAAATTAAATAATTAATTTTTAATTGGACAGCATATATATCTATGAGTTCCACGCTCGATATTTAATTGGACATCATATATTAATTTGTTAGTTCTATGTGTTTGTTCTATAAATTAAATAATTATTTTTGTAAAATATAATTTGATAGAGTTTGTAGTTAGTAGATACTTAAACTACAGAGATTCTACGCTAAAAGGCTCTATATTTTACTACACTAAAAGGCTCTATATTTTACTACGCTATAAGGCTCTATATTTTACTACGCTATAAGGGCACTAGTCTTTAAGCTAATAAATAATCTAAACTAAATAAAAACAACAAACATATTTTAATAACATAACATTCACGAAATTACATATAAAACAGTAAAAAAAATTTATGAACATTTTTATTAACAACTCAACTTTTAACTATTTTTTTAGACACTAATAATTTAATCCGGATAAAAATAACATACTAATTTAATCGTAAACAAAACACAAAACAACGTGAAAGCACATTCAAAACAACTAATATGCATTATTATACGAGTTTCGACATAAACTAAATCGGAATACCTCGATTTATGTTTTTAGAAAAGTCGGAAAATTGAAATTTTGAGCCTGAAATGAGGAAACCACAACAATAAAAGGCTTGGGTTGTATGCGGGACCTACAATCTTAACTTTTTGTGTGACGAGCGGAGTCCACTCGATTTTTTTATTTTTTTTTTTTTGAGAAAACGAGCGGGGGGGGCCGCTGTTTGTTGGATTTAAAAATCGAGGTGTGTTCTGGTTTCTGTCGTGGGGAAGAAAGGGGGGACTTTTATTTTAATACGTAAAACGCGATATTATACCGCACTTTTTTATGTAAAACGCGGTATTATATCATATTTTATATAGAAAAGTAATTTTTTTTTACACTGTAGAAACATGTTTTAAGTTATTTGGCATTTAGATTTCGATATCTGTGAAGAGATTCTTCTTAAGAAAATAAGGTAGGTCGTCATTGACAACATCCATGCTGTCATCATGGAAGTAAATACGAGGAGAAGAACTTGGTATATTTCAACTAAAATTGTTCCTCGGGAAAAACAAAACAGATTCCTATTTCAAGATAAATATGAAAATGGGAGCTAAATAATTTTATTGGCAGAGAATATGCTGGTTCCTTGTATTTTCTTTCTTTGTTTGGAACGACGGATAAGAGTTTTAGAAAGAGATGAAATTTGGCCATTGAATTATCATACGTACACGTGTCTTCCATCTAAATGTGCATTAAAATTTACTGGAGCTTTATGTACTGGAGCCGATCCGGACCCCAAGATAAGAAAATAGGGCTTACACAACCCAAATCTGGATTAATCATATTAGTAAATTTTGAATATCAGTTTAATAAGCTAGAAAAGGATGGAAGTGAGTGGAAGGGAACCAGAAAAGAAAATGAGGAGAATTTGATGTGCTAAGTTGAGTGCTTAACTACCAACTTAACCTTTTTGACAATTTCTAGCTCAAATAGCAATACGTGGATCTAATATTGAAAAAGTTGGTTGAATAGACTGAAGCTCATTTGTTCACCGTCTGCCTTTTCCTAAAAGAAAAAAATGTATCTACAAAAGTTGACTCATTGTGTATGGTGCTAATGGAATCCAAGAAAGCATCTCTATCCAGTAATCCTTGTTTTTCCTAGATAAGACATTTCTGTTTATTTTATTTTATCTTATTTCTTTTTACCTTTAATAGAGACAGGTGGCTTTCGGAGCATTCACAGGTAAATAAAAAGCAATGACGTATGCATTATTAATGGGATCTATTCTAGACCACCTAAAATTCAAAAGTAATGTCTCTGCCTTGTCTCCCACATTGTCCACACTACACCATTTTCTCCAACATTGTACTGCATATATCATTCAACAACTTAAAGAGCTTTTTAAGAGAAGCACAAATTAAAGGGGCTTTTAAGCTTCAAAATTTGAAAAATATATACTAATGGATTATATGTCTTAGTCTTTTAGGGTGCACTTGATTACTCTCTTTTGCCGACAACCTAATTGTTTATTGGCAAAGATTAAAAAGAAGCTTGAATTGTGTAGGGGCTCATTCATTCTGCAACGATGGGCTATAACTCCGCCATGTGTCAATTTAGTTTATTAAACATTCTTTACATTGTTTTTCACATCCTAGAGAGTTTAACATCATGCCTGTTTGTCACATTCTTGAAATTTATACGAGGAAATTGTAGTCTTCTGTAACATAAAATAATTCGAATTTACTTTTTTTTAGGACGTAATTGAAAACACATTTGAAATTACCTTTTTAAGGAATTGAAGTTATGTTTGCAATTTTTTCTCCTGTATTAGTGAAGTGCAGGGTCAGATCCCCATAACAGCCTCCCCTACTGCTAATTAGCCCCCACCAATAGAAAAAAAGTAAGATTTCGTGATGAAAGGAAAGAATTAGATTAAAGGTTTAACTATAACCATAATTCACCGAAAGCTTTGAAATGTTAAAAAAAAAAAAAAAAAAAAAAAAAAAGTCCCAAGTAGAAAGGCTATTGGGAATGCGTTAACCAAACTCTTTTGTGTTAGGTGTACGACATAGTGTAATTGTGAAAGGGGGAGAACAAAAGTAAGAGGGGTTGGTTTGAGAAAAAGGGTAATTTGTTGTGTAAACAGCCTACAATGCACATGGTGGTGTTTTAGAAAGGGTGAGAAATTTGTAAGCTTTCGGCCCCATTTTATTTTAACTTTAAACACCCACTCTAGCAGTAGTTGGGTATTTACCAGGACATAGCTGACGAATTTAATAGTGTTGCACAATTTGCTGAGGAACAGAAACTATATCTTAAGATTCATTTTGTTCCCTTCTTTCGGGAATAGAAGATCAATCTTGCTATTTCCACTATGTGAAGAAGGAAATAAAATGTAGAAATAAAGAAACCACAGGAGAATGACAGAGCAAGGCAGAGTTTTGTAAAGGTATTCGTTTTAGCTGTTTGATAATTATTGTGTATAAACGGTGGACGGGAAGAATACAAAAATCAAAATCACAGGATAAATGAATTATCCACCACTTCTGCAACGTTATCGTTTTTAACTGAATGTCTCAAACGAAGAGCTGGCAAATTGGGACATATCGTACCTTTACCTAGTTAGAAATATTACAATTGCATAAAACGGCATCGAGACATGGATATGCACATATTCGGACTACGCTTAGATGAGTAATTAGTAACAGAAAATTGGAACCAGCATCCAAACTTTCCAACAAACTCCGAAAGAACAGCAGTCTGAATTACTATTGCCAGCAAGAGTAAGGGAATGAAGAAACTGCCGTATGTATGTTACTTCAAGACAATGTTCTCTTGTTGAAAGATTCCACAGTCAAATTAGCTGTGAAAGCAGGTATTGAATTCATCTTCCGAATGAAAATATCGACCTGCAAAACATAATACCCCCACACGTTAGAAGGTTGATACCTCTCTGCAACCATTGTTATGTAGCTTAAAATAATAAAAGCTAAAAAACACTAATTGCTCAAAGGATGAAAGTTAACCAGGACAAACATGAAAGATTCATCTATAACAGTGGTAGCTAATTGGAAGAATAACAAAGATACTAGAGATTGACTTGCACAAAGGCTTATTCAAAAATCGTGGTTAAGCACCTGTCGGGATATCTCTGGCTGAGAGGTGTACGTGTTTGCCTGAAAGATCAAATGAAAGAGTTTAATGATCGTGCTTCTTCAGAAGTAAGAACTCAAAGGGCCACCTATGCGTCTTACTAGCAACGTGCCGAACTGAAGCAAAAAGGCATTGCACGAATGTTGAAATTGACGGTAACATGTCCATCTCATGCTTAAACCCCTAACATCCTAAAGCCCACAAAAAGAAAACATGGCATCTTACCAAAATGTTTGTGTTCCCTGACTCATATTCAAATTCAAGCTTTTCATTATCACTTTGAGCATAGATCGATTGAAGCATAAACCGCGTAACTGGTATTCCATCTGGACGATGATGATCATCCATCACAATCTGACAACATAATTCCAGTTATTGTTAGGTTGAGTAAAATACATTAAAATGCTAAAATGGTGTTAGACTAAAAGCTAAAAGTTTCTCAATACACACTAAAGACATTAACTCAGTACTTTCAGGCGATACTTAACCCAAGGTACAACTTTTTCTGGTGCATAAGAACTCACAAGCTACAAAATGCTTTTCCTGAAACAAACTACCTTTTCGACCAACATTATAGTAGGAAATCATCGAGGAAATTTCACCGAGCACTAAAATGAAGATGCTATTGAAGAAATGTAAACAAGATACACCCACCCTTACTTCCACTCACAGCCTCCAGTTTTGTGTTCAAACTGGTGGAGTCGAAACACATTGGTTGAGATACCAACTAGACTCTGGATAATTCTTTCTAGTGGAAAACTGCATTGGGTCGAAATATAGTCATAATCCAGGAAGCATGTAATACCTTATACCCAAAAAGTTCACAGCATGCCCTCCTGAAAACAGATATCCTATCTGCAAAAACTGTCTTGTACCTGAAGAATGATTAAACTTAGTTTTTGACACGAATAACAAATCATTAACAATACAAATGCTGAGACATCCTGAATTCTTTACCTCTCCTCGCGCTTTTCTAATGTTGCAATTTGCTCTTTCAACTGCATAATCTTTCCAGAAATATAAGAATCAACCAGTGTACCAGCATCAGCTGTATACTTCGAGAGGTAATGAATTAGAGACAATAAAAGGTGACAAAAAGGTCTCTCTAAGAACTGATATTTCCAACTGACACTTCAAATGCACCAAACATTGCATAATAGAAACTAAAGAAAGGTACTTAAAATCTCACAGTAAATTGGCCAAAGAGGCAGGAAGATTAGGGAGGAATGGAAGAGAAAAAAATACAAATTCACGTTAATACTTAATACTGCTTAACAGCTCCAATGAACAGAGGATTTAACCAGCAAATTCTATACCTCTTTTGACATCTAAAAAGATATTCTGGGAGATAAAAGGCTCCACTTTTACTATCCCAACCCAGTAAAAAAAAGATGATTATGCTCAAAACGAACCACCAACACTACTTGATCAATCAATTAATAATCCCAAAAAAAGTTGGGGCCGGATATATGAACCCTCCGTAACTGTTCTACTAACATTGTCTGCAGAAAATTTTTCCAGATTGGTCAGGATATCAGGATATAAAATAAATATAGCCACTAGTGGCGATTCTCCACTATAGTTCTGAACTTAAGCTATCATGGAACTCCATTAGACACTAAACACTAAATCGTATATCGCAACTAACCTAAAAGCAAGTTGTCACTAACTTCCTATAGAACATAAAGCCTACTGTGTTAGATTTTCTCCATTATCTTTCTTCCTATCAAAGATCTAGTGTAAATAACTCAACTAACTGGTGATGATATTTGGAACATCAAGAAAAGTACTTTTCTTTGCCATCATATAAAATCAGGTTGAAGAAAGAAGTAAATTGTTTGTTGTCCAAAGAAAAAAGCATTACATTTTGTCTTTTCCTTTTCCTCTGTTCTAAATTTTTGTAATATGTATCTTTTGTATTTCAGGTCCAACTTTTATAAATTATTGAATGTCATTCACAGACAGCACCAATGACATGTATATTCCTTGATTTATCTCATTTTTAGTGACCTCTACCACTAAAACTCAATCCCAAACTACTTGGTCTGCTATATATGTCCTCATTATCCATTCCATTCAATTTGGACCTATTTCATTATAAAACTCAATAATTTATCTCTTTCTTCTAATAAAGTACTCGATAATTTATCTTTAAGGATAAATTAGGGGTTTTCTAACACTAGAGGTTCTCTAAATTTTCAATAGATATACAACTCTCTATACAAACAAAAATGACTTCTAACAAACTCTGAACCTAATGTAAGCGTACCAACACAGTTATGCCATAATCAAAACTAGCTGTATCTCCTAATTGGATCTTTTGCTTCCCTCGTGTTCTATTCTTGGCTAAATTTACATGGATACTGAAACATTTTGTACTTTTCAGACAACTATTTCCCATATAAGTCTAGTAGCCTGTTTGGCCAAGCTTCTCCAAGGCCAAAAGCACCTTCTTCTTTTTCCCATAAAGAACTTTTTTCCTCAACTTAAGATGTTTGGCCAAGCTTTTTTTTTTTTTTGGGGGGGGGGGGGGGAAGGTGCTTTTGGGAAGAAGCAAAAGTAGTTTATGAGAAGCAGAAAAAAGTAACTTCTTTCCAAAAACATAAGCAATTTTGACTTTCCTCTTACCAAAAACACCCTTAACAAGATATAGTATATGCCAAAATAACCTTACTTATTTTAAACCTAATACTCACGATATTAATGCATAAGTATTTCTTCTTATTTTTAGGATAGCTTTCTAATATAATAGTGACTTCAAGGGTGAATGTTTTTATATTTGTTCAATGATTTTTTAATATATTTAAATCATCTTAAAAAGAGTTAAAGTACTTTTTTATTGTGCACTGGGTTGCCCTTTTTATTTATTAACTTATAATATTAGTCCTTATTCGTAATTTGATACTTAAAATCACTTTTTGAAAAGCTTGGCCAAACACAAATTATTACTCAAAAGTGCTTTTCAAATTAGTTAGCCAAAACACAAACTGCTTCTCTCCCAAAGTACTTTTCGAGAAGCACTTTTAGAAAAAGCACTTTCCAAACTAAGCTAATTTTTTCAGCTTGGCCAAACATGCTACTAGGTCTATTTCATCCCTTTTAACAGCTTCAATGATTCATTCTGCACCTACTGATTAATACGTCTGGAGAGATAGTCAAACCATCTCACTACATTATCTCATCTTTACCCTCTGAGTGACTACTTATATTTTCTTTCACTGGTGATGATTTCTAACCTCACATGACATCTATCCATCTTAACGTCACCACAACATCCATCTTGTAAATATTTATTCATCGTTGGAGGCCTAATAATCACTCCAAAACTGGTGCTTTCTCAATATACATATATTCTTTCTTTACCCCACTTGTGGGAAAATACTGGGATTGTTGTTGTTGTTGTTGTTGTCGTCGTCGTCGTCGTCGTCGTCTTTCTTTAACTTCTAACTGGGAAAGTAATAAACGTCATTGAACCAAAAGTTCCATGAGCCAACAAGCTTAAACCAGCCTAAATGAGGAAATTTTCCAAGTAGATCTATGATTTGATAAATCACTTCTGAGTTCCATAGTATATATAAACGATGAATCGATTAAAAGGAAACCCCACTCCAAGTTGTTTGGAAAAATTCCTATAACAATTCGTATGACAGACCAAAGTCTCAACCAAAACGAGAGCCAAGGAGCACAAGACTAGAATAGTATAAGATAACTCAATTGCAGTCTGTTAAATAATTGGAAAAGGCATTGAATGACAACAAAGTACAGGCACACAAGTACTTAAAATTGAATTTGTATGCACCTGACTGCTCTTTTAACTCTTGAACGGCCAGTAACTTCTCTTTTGTCTTCTGCAACTCGTTTTGAAGAGCCTCTATTGTCTGTTTTGCCTCATTTTCAACTCCCAGGGTGTTGACCATTCGCAAGACTTTAGTATTGGCAGAAGAATAGTCTCCATGCCCTAACTGCAAGGTGACCAAAAGTAACATAAGGATACTAAATATGAGTTATAGCTTATATCATTAAAATTTCACCCTATCATTGAAACAATGCTATAAAGCACCAATAATGATTCATTTTTTTTCTTTTTGATTCCCCTCCCCTTTGATCCCCCTTTGTTGGAGCTATTGCTCCTTTGGTGACTGAACCCACGACCTTGGGGCTTTAGGTGGGGTTGTTGACCATCTGAGCAACCCCCTCATGTCATGATTCATTCATAGTAAAAGACATGCAAGTGAGTATTCCACAACGGCATAACGAACACAAAAAG
This sequence comes from Nicotiana sylvestris, assembly GCF_000393655.2. Lineage (NCBI taxonomy): Eukaryota > Viridiplantae > Streptophyta > Magnoliopsida > Solanales > Solanaceae > Nicotiana > Nicotiana sylvestris. Next base: position 124,062,667 of record NC_091057.1, on the reverse strand, counting down.
AAAAAAAAAAAGTAATTTTCGCAGCAGATAGCATTCTCATTGACGTTGAAATAGGCATTAGGTAGATAAAAAAGAATGCCAAAGAGACAAGTCGGCATGGTACTCGAAGCAGTTTTTGCATGAATCCATCAACATGTATAACATAATTCCACAGACAAAAGGTTCACTTAGCAGTCAAGTAGTTTGACCTTCAAAGCATATCAAGGAAACAAATAAGTGTCACTGCATCTTCGATGAAAGCGGCAAACATCTAGCGCATAATTTCAGCATCATGAATGGGATTTAGCAAATGATAGATGGATATACAACAAAAGGAAGACGTGAAATTTCAAAAAATTTGTAGTAAAAAAGATTATGTTCCTACCAAGTTCTTTTATACTAACTCACTCAAGTGTATTGAGAAGTCATAAGCTGGATAACCACCAAAGGCATGTACCAGCATCTTAAAACGTCTTTTTAAGGGAATCTACATGTGAAATTCTTATGCTTCATGGACGGAAAACAACTCAGTAGCATTTCCTGTCAGGGCGTTGTCACTTGTCTGAAAAATATATTTTAAGAAAAATCCGAAAGACAACAGTACAAAGTATGTAACCCAGAAAACAACCTTGGACTCCAAGAGAGCTATCTCAGAACGTAAGCGGTCACCCTCCCTCTCCAAAGATCTTATTCTTCTAGCTTCATTATTCAGTTTCTCACTGAGCAAATTTATTTCATTCAGCTGACGAATATTCACTTCTTTTTGTTCAGATAAACTGCTCTCCAATTCCTTTATAGAGTTTTCTTTCTTGGCAAGAGATGCTTCAAGCCCCTGTAGTCAGGAAATAACTACTACAATTAGGTAAAGAACAATCAATAGAGGTAATTCATCAAAAGGAAAAAAGGGTACGGACTATAACCTGAAGAATAGCTCCACTGACCACTTCATGCCCGCTTTCAACACTTTTTTGCTTCCTCAAGTCCTCAACGACATTTTTTAAACGATCCTTTTCCTCTATAACAGCAACAAGCTATAAAGAAATTTGAGATCAAATACATCACAAGTTAAAAAGCACACAGAAGGCTATGAAAAGGTAAACTCCGAAACTACAGGCATAGGGTTATTAAAAGAAGGTAGCCTAATTTTGTACAAACATTACACTATTTGGGAACTATGATATCAATACAAAAACTAATAAGGAATTGGTTTATTAAAACATACTGACCTAAACTCCAAGCTAGGAATCAAGAAGAAACAAAGATCACAGGGAAAATGGGAAAGCAACTTTACAGTAACTAATTTCTCAAACATCAAATGGAAAACATGCTAACCTTCAACTCGATCCTCTTGATCTCTGATTTTGAAAAGTTTGCGCTCTCCTTTGCAACTGCAGCCTCACTCTCTGCTTTCCTTTTCTCGAGCTCAGCAGTGTCCAGTGCCACCTCCATTTGTTTAAGTTGAGCCTGGACCTCACCCACCTTAGTCATGCTATCAAGCACTTCTCTGTTTCCCAGAAAAGTAAACAAACTCTTGAATACCAATTTAAAGGAACAAAAGCAAGGCAAGAAAATCATGCAACTTAAACCCCAATACATCTGAGAAAAAGGGATAGAAACTATTTTCATCCTTTCTCCTTTTTCCTTTTCTCAATAAGTCAACTTTCACATCAAGCAATTGTGTCTCTTAGTACTAACTACTGTAATAAAAGACAAAAGATAAGTGTAGGAAATCAAAAAATTGAAAACTGTGAGATGGTAAAGTTTGAGTACTTTTTTAAGGTGTAAAAGATGTGCATCATCTTACACTTAATATGCATGAAATTTACAGGTATACTTCCTACATCTACATCCATGAATGTTTCAACACAATCAATCGACATTAATTGGGAATTAAAACTTTGTCAGTTTGCAGGATGTGCACATTATACTACTGAAGCAAAAATGGCAATGATTACCCAAACGAAAAAGAACAGGAAGGACAGAATTTCCTCTGTGGTTTAAAATTAGACAATTACGAGCAAGTAATTAGCCTAAAGCTAGAGTAAGTAGCTAGACTAAAGCTTTCCAAATCAACAAAATAACTCCTAATGGACGTAATCTTAAGCAACAATGAAGAGCATGAAGTTAGAAACAGACCTCATCAGAAAACACCCTTGCTACAGAACATGAAAAACTTTAGTAAGCACCAAAATGAAGAAAAAGTCTGAATCAAGTTAACAGCTTACCTCTGCAGAGCTGCAAACTTGGGAGGCACATCATCAGCACACGATGCACCAGGGATGTCTTTAACCATTGATTTCCAAGTAGTTAGTTCATCCTCTAACTTCTTCATATCTCCTTGAAGATCTGCTAATTTTAGCAGCTCTGATTCTGCCCTATCTCTTCGGCCCTTTTCCTCAAGTAGTTTTACCTTCAACAACTCGATGTTTTCATGAGATGACCTCAGCTTTCTTGCTTCACGTACTTCAGCCTCCTGATGACGGGATCAAGACATATCAGTCAAACATTTGCTTACCCAAAGTTAAAATTCTTTATAGTAAAAATGAGGCACTGAAAAGAAATTTCTGATAAGTGGTGGGATAGGCATACCAGTTTGGCCAGCATAAATTAAAATTCAGGAGAGCAAAATAACTTCAAGATATGAGATCAATCTGTCACCTCCTTCATGGCAATCTCATGAAAGCTAAAAGGAAAAAGCTTCCTATAGTTTCGAAACTAATCGAGAAACTAGCAATTTGCACAGCTTATTGTGGAATTATTCTCTTAATAAAAGTTCTTTTTCCAGCATTCACTCTATTAGATTGAAACTGATTATGTTAGTCATGACCCAGCTAACATGAATTTCTCATTATTGTAAGTGCTAGTATTAGCTCTCACTTAACTTGCAACTTAAAGGACAGTGGCGGATGTAGCATGTAAACAACGGGTTCAAGGATTTCCGCCACGGAGTATATATAGATGTGTGTGTGTGTGTGTGTTTGTATATATTTATATGTGTAAAAAATTACTAACATTTTAAAATATTAATTTTCTAACCCATAATTTCTAAATCATAATAGGTTCACCGGTAAAAACCTAAAGGTGTTGAATCCATCAAACTAAAATCCTGGATCAACCTCTACTCGAAGAACTGACAAAAAGCATTGAGAATTGCACATTGGACCAATAAGAATGAGGATTTAACTTACACAGTTTCTAAGTTCGTCCTGCAAATGCTTCACCAAAATGTTGTCACTAGAACAACCTTCTTGAAATGTGAAATTTGACAGTTTCTTCTCTGCTTCAATTCTCTGCTGGACGCACTGGAAAAAAAAAACAAGAGAAAATTGTAATTTCATAATAATTCAATAATGCCAAACATGGTAAACTAACAAACAGAAGAAACATGCAAGACCACAGTCTGACATCGCAGACAATGTAATATCTGAATGCATGTTCTTCAATTGTTACCCTACATAACAAATATGGCATCAACCAGATACTAGTGCAAAAATTACAGACATAGTGACTAACTATGTCATAGAAGCAACATTAGGACAGGGTAAATGCACATTTAGTACATGTATAACTTCTATAGATCATGCAGACAACTGCAACTAAAAACTCTAGGCACTCTGTCACACTTACTACATATTTCCCCTGAAAAGTTTTTACGTTATATGCTAATCAATATATGCCAAGCAAATACATGCACGACTGCAAAAACAAGAATCCGCTCCATTTCAAAAGATCAAATATTAAAGACTTTAAGTACCAATCCACACATGCAAATCTAGAGGACCTATTTTGTAGAATACCCACTCCATAACAGTTAACACCCGTGTTTTGTGTAAAGGCCATTCCCGTCTCCCAATTAGACCTTCACTTTCAAATGAAGCAGTAAATGTTATGTTGCAAGTCCATAGAAGAACTCGTTGGTCAAACATTCAACAACTTACGCAAGCGCATTTTAAAATGTCAAAAAACTTCATATAAAAAACAAAAAAAAAATTAGATAGACCTCCACTCTGCTTGCTCCAGCATACGCTTGTGTGGCTTCATGGGTGACATTTAAGACAAACAAAGCAGTTATTCTAGGATAGAAGATGCATTGACCTCGTCAAGTCTCTTCCTTAGTTCTTCCAGCTGCTCCTTCAGCAGAACTGACTCTTTCTCAGCATTGGCAGCTCTGAATTCCATTCTTTCAAGCTATAAAAGCAGATTAGAATTTGGATATAACACTTGATTTCAATTTATAACACTATGGATATTTCATTGAACGTCATGCAGAGCAAGCTTGCAACGTTACATATTAGTTGTAAAACTAGCACCTTTAGTTAATTTCACACACAGCAACTTCTTACATTTTTACTTATTTTTGTGACAGAAAACTTGGATTCACTTTTCAGCTGCTCAAGATCATTCTGCAGGCGACTTTTCTCTCTTTCTATGCTTTCCGACACACTACTAAGCTTTCTCTCTAGAAGACTTGCTTTCTCTTCTGATGCAGCAGCTGATGTCTCAGCTTTTTTACGAAGATTCATCTCATGTTGGAACTTCCCCTACAAGACAATGAGATAGTTGATAAAATTTATCATAGACTACAACGAGATAATCTAGAAAGTTATAAAGATTAAGTTCCTTGAGAATTCATAAAAGCTACCAAAGAAAGGCTCGAATAGAAAAATGAATAACTTAAGATAAGTCTCCATCCATGCATTCAGAAGTTAAATGATAAATCCCCTGTGGCATGTTTACATTCTGACGTGGGCTATGTTGCTACAGATTGTTACTTTAAAAGGAACTAACAGAAAACACCTGCTTTCATTCTGCTTATACCTCTTCTCATACTTAAGGATTCCAGAATTGGGGGAATGTTAAGACTTATGACCAAAGTATGGCTTGCATTGAGCATTGAGGACCAAGCCAGCACACATCAAGAAACAATGTAGATGTACACATTACAAGTCATAAATCAGTGCCATTATAATGACAACTTGAATATTATGGTCTTTGCTACCTTCTTTTCATTTGGAAGCAAAATATGTAATAAAGTTTGAGAATCATCTAATCAGATTAAGATAATGTCTGTCTCGCTTCTTTTTTTGATAAGGTAAATTGTATTAATCAAAAGGGAGAAAACTCCCGTATACAAGAAGTATCCCAAAAAGTAGAGAATTTACATCAGAGTATGATTCTCTAAAAGTGACGCCCAATCTTCTATACAAGTAGGGGCTATACGAGTGCACCAAAAAAGCGATCAAATGTCTGGCTCGCTTCTTACTTATCAGGATCTCATTAATCAAACTTATTGGCAAGTGGAAATTGCTTATTGTCCTCAGACCGTGATATTTTTCCTATTAACCAATAGAAATCTTTCCTAAGAATCTCTTATATTAAAAAAAAAAAAAAGATACCTAAGAATCTGTTTCTTTTCCTTGGCATAATTATCATATATTAAAGTCACTTACCAAAAATGTTTGTGTATCTTTAAGTTAGTTTTACAAATTACACCAAACATAAACATGACACGAACCAACGAGAACCCACTGATTCATCTCAAGAATGTGACATAAAGGAAGGGAAAACTATACAAATAATGGGATATAACAAAACATCTAGCACCTCAAGTTCACTGTACAGCTGCAACTGTTTTCTGAGCCGTTCTTGAGAAGCGTTAACCTCCTTCAACAGCTGGTCCTGCAGAGCCTCTTCACGCCCTTTAGCAGCAGCTAGTTCTTGCTCTGAATTGAGGAATTGATCCCGAAATTTCTTCCTTTCAGCATCTGCATGTGCAATTCATGTCATCATGCAAATCAAAATCAATACAGTCACTGAAGGGGTCATTGCCCCAAAAAGGTGAATTCAAACCATATAGTCATTGTCCTTCCTGTGGAGAAAAGGGTTACTGGTGAATAGGAAAAAAAATAGAATTTAATAAATACAAAGGAAATTACCAAAATATAAGAAAAAGCATGCTTTAATTACTAACGAGGTTCAACACATGATTAGGAGACATAAGAAATTCAAAGGAAAATAATATTATTCCAAGTAGAGTAACATCTGATCTCCATAATAGTGCCAACTTCGTCATGAAAGCTAGAGTTTCCCCAGAATATGATTATACCAATCTATATTAGGAAAAATTCCATAGTTAGGCAATTGTAAAATTTGTAAATCAAACTTCTGGCGCCATTAGGACAATGTTATACAATATTAGCATGCTAATGTTCTTATTGATCAGTACAGAGTGATCTATATTAAAGGAAAAGCAATGCAAATGTGCTGGAATCCCACGTAAAAAGAAACAAGAACAGACCATGGAATATCAAGGATCTAGAAGAGATAAAGCAAATTTTAACTCTTCACACCCACCTAGGCACTCATCAATAATTAGAACGATTCTAATGCAAAGTTCAGCCAAGCTTTCAGAAGTTGCTAGTTTTCTGGTAAAGTTGCTTTGTTTATCGGTTAAGTTGCTAGAGCTCACACATAAATTTACAAAAAGAGAAGATAGCTTTAACAATTGCAATCAGGAACAATTGAACAATACAAATAAGATTAGTTTAGCAAAGGAGCAAATTGTAGCTTTGCTTTATAGATGTTGTTTCAACCATAGAACTCCGACGGCTTAAAAAAATCAGAATATCTTAATTGTCCGGTGAATAAACTTGTGCGACCAAAGTAGGTAAATTTTTAAACAGACTGTTGAAAGGACAAGGGGAAACAAAGCAAGAAACTAGTCAACCATATTCAAAGAATTGCATACTGATGACTCACCGGCTTTAAGATAATCATTGTTTAGTGTTTGAAGTTTGGATTGGGAATCATGAGCTTGCTTTTCTGCACTGCTTAAGGCATCAAAAAACTCTGACTTCACCTGATAATAATTTGTATAAAAATAAGCAAATTCATGAAGAAAAACCCAAGAACTGAGTACAAAGAATCAACTAGGACCCATTGAGCAGTCATTAACCAACACAAGAGACATATGAATACTAACTTGCAGGAATATATTAGTTAGCTTAGAGGCCTTCCATTATCTTTTGTCATTCGGTGTAATCAATGAAAGGAAAAACTGCATATAGGACCTATCATTCATACCGACTTGGAAATCATCTTTATCCTTCAGCAATATAAACAAGGAACGAAAGAAGAAGGGGGGAAATGAAAGATATAGTAATAGCAAATGAGATTAACACCTAAGTGAAGAATAAATATTAGCAATTACGGAATCCCATCTACATAATCTCAAAAAAATTAGCAATTACGGAATCCCAACTGCATAATCAAAATATCATATATACACCATCACTAAACTTTCACAATAAAAAGCTCCAACTAAAAAGTCAAAATAAAGTCAATCTACCAAGTCATATATCACCATCCAAAACCAACAAATATTATCCATCCACACATATCAAATCATCACAAAAAGTATCTATCCAAATTAGAACCTCACCCAACTTAAAATGTTGCATTATCATCAACGCAATTACACAATAACAGCAAAGTAGGAGGGTCTCCCTGAAATATATGTGTAAGTTTTGAAATTTTCTCCTTGGCCACCTTGCGGCTTGTCTAGTACCAATATACTTAAGACTTTTGCTGTTGTGCATGTGAGCTGAAATGAGATTTTTCTTACAGGCTTGAACAGAATTGAGAACAGCGATCTTGTTAGTGATTCTTATGCTCATTTTTTGACTCTTTATTCACTAATTGGTCTTGTTTTGATAGTTGTGATTTTGTGAGTTCATTTGTTTTTATTGTGGTTTGGAACATATCCATCTTGAATGAATCATGTGCCATGTGTAGTGACAAATATGGTACCAAAGCCAGATTGGAGCAGTACAATAGCGGGGCAAACAAACCTCGGTGTAGGTTGAGTCCCTAGGGGGGTATATGTGACGCCAATGACATAGACCAGGCTACTGAGGGCACGTCAAATAGAAGGACTAGCACGCTTCTAGGTTGGCAAGCTTCCGAAGAATGGGTTAATATGACACCTTAAGAAAATCCCAACATCGAAAAGGGATATATGAGTGAAGTGTTATATAAGAAAGCACAAATTCACATGGTATGCAGTATGCATGCTTTTGAGCTCAATAACGGCGTAGTCCAAAGGATAAATCTATGAAGTCATGTTTGACCACAAAGGACAATACGTGCCATAGGCTTGGGCTATGACAAGTATATGCGCTACATGAAGATTAGCTCAATTCAAGTTCATCTGATATGTACTTATAATTTGTTTTTATACAATATGAAGATTTTATCTGGGTGTGTGTTGGGGGGGGGGGGGCATAAAACACCTGTATACAAGTGGTAAACCGAAAAGTCAAAAATAATGTACTCATAAGGTTATGAGACAAGCTTTACAAGTGATTAGTTAGTTGTATAGTCGTTCGGCTTCAAGTTGACTCAAGAATCAATTAGGTGGTTGGCATACACATCCAAGACAAAATTCACTAACAAATGAATAAAGCTCGAACATAAAGCTCAGTAAGGAATCAACCCAAGCTCGTAAGACCATTTACCCTATATGTCTTAACTCTTTTAAAATAAATTAACAAGCACCCGCAATAGCAATAAATTCACAGAAATGTTCTCAAGTGGGGAATGAATGAGTACCATTTGGCGGCATTGGTAAGTGCATAGCATTTGGTCGGAAGTATCGGGATGATCATGAGAAGATTCCGGTAACGGTGTGTCCTCGTAGATGATGAGCTGCCGATTGCCGGAGTTCGGACTGCCATCTTCAGGTTGCTTGCTCTGCGCCCTTCGCTTCAAAGGTGGTGTTCTGAGCATCATGATTCCTTACTTTTTCCTTTCACTGGCTCGGCGCAATCCTAGGGTTTTGAGTACACTATCTGAATCGCCTGTCTGTTGGTATATATCTACGATTGATGGTGTATTTGGTGCTTTTGAAATGAAGCTAAGAGGAGTATTTTGAAAGCTGAGGCGCCAATTGGTGATTTAGTGGATCGGATTCGGAGACCATACTGAACCGACTCTGGATAACCCGATCCATTAAGGGATCGGACTGATCTACGTTTCCTAGGTCAAGTGCTACTTGCAGACATTAATGAAACAAGATCGATTTCCAAACCCTATCCGTTTTCTTTTTGTTCTTTTTGTTCTTTTTATTTCAATATTTTTACAATTGTAAGAAAAAATAATGTTCGAATATATTCAATTGGTTATACAGGGTACATTAATTTGTGGGTTTTATTGTTGTTGTTGCTTGTTTTCTTATTATCTTTGTTGTTTGTTGTTGTTATCTATCCGTTTTCTTTTTGTTCTTTTTGTTTCAATATTTTTACAATTATAAGAAAAAACAATGGTCGAATATATTCAATTGGTTATATAGGGTGCATTTATTTGTGGGTTTTATTGTTGTTATTGCTTGTTTTCTTATTATCTTGTTGTTGTTATTATTGATTGTTACAGCTTTCTTTTTTCTTTTCTTATCGGAAACAATCTCTCTACCCTTAGGGATCACTTCGTTCGTGGACAAGGTTATCTTGAGATTATTATCCTAAGATTAATAATCCCAGAATTATTTAGTGATATATACTTTTCTTTTCTTTTTTCCGTTCTTGGCCATTACTATTTGAGATGGGAAATGGAATAAAGATTATAATCACCGGTCAAAATGTAGTGACGAGTAGTAGTTTGGTATTGGCATCGATTATTTGTATGTTACTGTACGTAGAAATGAAAAATCCAAACAAAGGCGAATGATGAAGTCGAAACATGGGCGAATCCACATATTAAATTTGGGTGCTTCAGCACCTATTAACCTTACCATAATATGTATAGTTATACAGAAAATTTGACGTCTTTGATATATAAAACAAGAAAGTACCCAGAACACAAAAGCGCTAATGGGTGCTTTGGTCAAGTAAGGTAGTAGTTGCTTTTATTGAGTGAGGGATCTTGATATCGAAAATCACTCTTAACGTGGTCAATTTTACTTTCATTTTTTAGCCCGATTAGGTATTTTTTTTTAGAAAAAATTGATCAAGTAGCTACATTTTTATCCAGTACTACTATTTTATTTATTTCCTTTTCACACTACTTTTTCCCTAAATTTTATTTTACTTTTCTTTTTAAATTTTTCCTAATAATTCTCTAACAAAGAAAGAAACCTCAAAGTTCGACCTCTTCTACGAACGAATAGTTCCTCTAGAGTGGCAAAATTCATTAAAAAAAATAAAATTCTCCCATTGCATTTTTCGTTATACGCGTCTATAATATTAGTACGAGTTTTTTTTTACTTTTTTGACTGTCATGTTTAAATAGTTGTGCACTTATACTATGTGATTGATAGTAACTGCATATCAAAAGAATTTAAGCACCCACGAACCCAAAATCCCGGATCCGCCACTGAGTCGAAAGGCTTCTCAGTTCTGAGCCAAGACGATAATTGTGCATATTAGAACGATAAAGAGAAGCCTCAACACTAATTGTGGACAGGAAATCAAGTCCTCAAAATGCAGAATCTGATTAAACCTCATAAAGGTTGCGGTGAAAAGGGAAGAACGATAATCTGGTCATTTCATAACTTTATCCCAGGTCCCTCCTAAGAGATGGGACAATTTAATCCCAATTTGTGATATAATTTTATACTCGGTTTAATTAATACCTCAAATCAAACATGGAATAAATTTAATTACAAATTCTATATCACCTTATCTAATGAACCAAACGACCCCTCGAGGTAGGGGTAAGGTATGCGTACACACTACCCTCCCAAACTCCACTTGTGAAATTATACAGGGTTAATTGTTATTGTTGTTATTTATTTGTGAGTTTCAAGTAACTAAAATAAGAGAATATCACTAGACATGATATGATCATGCATCATGTGTGGGCTTATATAGTGGGTTAATATGATAAAAAGAACGAGATAAATCTAAAATTATTTAACGGCAAGTTATCTTAAAGGACTTGTATAATTTTTTGAGATACATGCAGCCTCAGCGAAAGACGAGGCAAAAAGAAAAACAATCTATACAAGAAATACCTATTATATAAAAAGTATATTTTACATATGTTTGGTGCTTTCACTTTACATCCTATATTTTTTTAGGAGTTGTTTTAGATTTTTCAAGAAAAAAATTATACATGAACAAAAAGTACTAAAAACTTTTGATGCTTTGTGTTTAACACTATATAATATTGCATGAGATAAATATTTAATATAAATAGAATAATATGATATGATATATGTGTTTGTGAGATAATTTATATGTCCAGTCTCAACTTGCCTGATATTGAAACATAATTATATATTCCACTTCAAAATGTTATTAAGCTAGCTCATTCTACAATCTTCGTGAAAGTGCTGGTTAGTTGGTTAGTAACATGGAAATGTGATAACTAATTCCAACCAACCATAACAATAATAATATGTCCGGTGTAATTGCATAAGTGGGGTATATGAGAAGGATGGTATGTATAACTGTGCGTATACCTTACTCATACTTTGTGAAGATAGAAAAACTAATTTTAATACACCCTCGACTCAAAGACAGATGAAAAAGAAGCAGTAACACTAGCAATCCAACATGTAAACCAAGTAAAAGAAATAACAAATAAAAAAAACTATGAATAAGAAAATATAAGACTAACGTAGTTACTACTAGTATGAACAAGGAAAATACTCGACTATCTAGTCTTCTACCCTAATTCGACCTCCATGCCTTCCTATCAAGGGTCATTGTCCTCAGTCAGCTAAAGCAACGTCATGCCTTGCGTGATCACCTCTCCCCAATACGTCTTTGTCTGCCTCTACCTATCTTAAGACCCGTGAAAGCTATTATTTTACGCCTCCTATCAAGGGCATTTGTTCATGTCATCTTCTAGTATCTGAAGCATCTACGCCTCGCTTCCCACATCTTGCCATCTAGAGGGGTCACACTCACCTGTCTCGAATATTTTTATTCCTAATTTTATATATCCTGGTATGTTCACACATTCATATCAATATTCTCATTTTTACTACCTTCATCTTTTGCACATAAGAGTTCTTGACGGACCAACAATATGCCCCACACTCCACTTTAATTCAGTTCATATGTATTACTGTTAGCCGTTTTTATAGTTAGTTTAGTGACTAGTGAATTCAAACTTATTTGAGTTAGAGCTCGTGTTACTCGTTATTTGATTTAAAAAACAGTTTATGAGGTTATAATCATATTTATGATTAAAATTTAATTGTTTAAAGGTGTGTTTGGTATAACGAAAAATGTTTTTTGTGGGACATATTTTCCAAAAAAAAATATTTTCTTAAAAAACAAGTAGTAATCTTATTCATTTTCTGATGTTTGATATGCAAATTAAGGAAAATGACTTCTCAAAAGTATTCATAAATAATTTAGATATAATAATAAACATGAAGCCATAAACTTTCAAACCAACAACCTTCCGAACCCACAAATTTCATAAACTTTCGAGCCACTAAACTTTCAAAATCGCGGAATTTCGAACCCATAAACTTTATAATTTCTAAACCCGAAAACTTCCAAACACATAAACCTCCGAACTCATAATTTTGAAACTTGTAAAATTTTGAACCTTTAAACCGATAAATAAAAAAATAAAACTAAAAAATATATTTAAAAAATATTTTTTTGGGGGGGAGGGGGGTGACAGTAGGGGAGCTTGGGGGCAGTAAAACGAAAAAAATAGAAATTTAAATTACAAAAAAAAGTAAATTTTTTTTTTGTGCGGGAGGGGGTTGGGGTGAGGGGGGGGGGTTGGGGCGAGTGCTGGGTGGTGCAAAAAAACAAAAAAATAGAAATTTGAAATTGTAAAAAAAAATAATTTTTTTGCAGTGGGGGTGGGTTGGGTTGGGGTGGAGGTGGGGTGGAGGGGTAGTAGGGTGAGTGGTAACGAAAAAAATGAGAATTTGAAAAAAGAAGAAGCTTTTTTGGAGAGGGGGTGGGGTGGATTGGTGAGGGTGGGGAAGGTTGAGAATGAGTTTTGGAAAATGTTTTCCCTTCTTTTGACAAGGAAAATATTTTCCTCTAATGGGAAGAAAATAAGTTCATAAGGAAAATATTTTCCAAAACATTTAAGTCAACCAAATATGAAAAAATTAAAAAATATTTTTCGAAAAATATTTTTCTTCGTACCAAACACACCCCAAGTGTCTAAAGCTAGTCGTTGCCGATAGTTAAACACGTAAAATTAAAGTCTGATATATTCATGTCGCATCAGCCTAAAGCCCTAAACATGTATTTTTTCACAAGTCAAATGTAATTTTCTAAAATTATAAGTTTATCTTTCACAAGTCAAATGAGTTTTTTCTAGAAAAATGGCGTTTTTTTAATTTTCTATTCTTTTAGATGGGGTGGGGGCGGGGAGAGGGGATCAATTGGATTTCCATTATTCTTTATGTCCCATAACTTTTATTATGACTTTCAAAGGTCAGGGTCGTATTTCCTCAAAGTCGTTTAACTAACATAAAATTATGAGAAAATTTATTAATCTTTTTCCATTAACAGGGATAACTGAAATCGACCCCGTAACAATTTGAATTACAAGAAAATACACACGACTTTAAACCATAACAAAAAATGGTTCATGTTTTTAAATTTTACCCTACCTAGTCCATATTGTATATATTTTGAAAACACTAGCTCTTACAAATTCAAAATTTGTGTTCTTACAATCATTGCTTCTAAAAGCTATGGAGTTAAATATGTGTTCTCAAAACTATTGCTTTCACTCTCTCTTCTTCTCACATCTTTTACATGTGCTTCAAGGGACCGTCTGCCATGACTGCTTCTCCCCTTATGTCACTTGGTTGCAATGTAAAAAAATTGAAGAGTAGAAGTCCACCATTGAAGACCATTAAAAGCCTTGCTTTATAAACTAGAATTTTTTGATTTTGTTAATTGTTTGGATTGGGTGTTGTTTCAATTGATTGAAAATATCAAAAGGAGTTCAAAGTTTAAATTTGAAGTGATTTGGAGTAGATTTGAGCAAAATTTGAGTTAAATTTCAGAAAAGACACAAGGAAGAAGACGGAGTCAGTTTTTTGTATAATCTTGTATAATAGTGTATATGAGTGTATAAACACACTTTATACACTTTTATACACATTTATACAAACGTCTGTAGACGAACTTCTTCCACGATTTTGAATTGTAATTCTTGTTCAAAACCAGTCCAAATCTACATTAAATGACTTTAAATTTTATATACAACCTCCTTATACTATTTCTAACAAGTTTTACAATTTGATACATTATTTCACTATTCCAACTTCAAATGTTTTTATTTATTTTAAATTTCAACTAAATATTATCCAAACACCTACTCGAGGGTCATTTAATTTGAATTATGAGAAAAACTTAATCTACGAAAATCTGCACTACTTGTGCATTCCACACGTTTCTACTAAATGAGCACCTGCGCAACTGTTTACCTCAAAATTGGGCAACAATTCAATTTGTACGCGGTTTAAAGGATACATAGTTTAATTTAATACGAATAATTAAAAGTAATAGATAAATGAATTAAAGATTAAATAAACGATCAAACCACTCACAATGTTAAGACCAAGCCTGATCTTAGATTGAACAACGACCTCATCCTCGATTGGACCCTCAGTTCGAACCTAGTCACAAGTAAAGAACAGAACAAGAAAAATAATGCCTTTAACAATAGCTAGAGAACCAAGTAAACTTTTTTCTTGGATTGCGTGTTACAATGTGTCAGACTAAAGAAACATATCCCTTTTATATAGTAGGAGAGTTTCAGTCCTAGTATAAGTCTAAAAAGGGTAAAAAAATTCCTTTTCCGGTAATTGTTGATCCATAATCGACATCGAGCGAGAGTTTCGCCATGATATCAGGTTGAGGACGAGTATTAAGGCCATCTATCCGTCGTGCATAACCGTTCACCGTGTCTCCCGAGGTCAAGAACTTATACTCGGTTCCGGGTATGTTGTTTTACCGTGTTCGATGTCGAATATATCGTTCACCCTTCTAGGTCTCGATACGATTGGTCTCTTCCCCCGAATACAATTTAGCGGATTCGTTCTCCCCCTTCGTTCTTTCATCGGGGAACAGGGGCAGACATTGCCCCTAATCTTACCCGTACATATATAGTCCCCACATTTTCCAGAGGGTAGATTTATCGAAGCGATTGGAAGCGAAAAGTAAACCCCAGTTCCTTTCTCCGTACGTTACAACCGAGTTGTTGGGTTAACGAAACGTCTCATCTCTCGCGTCATTCTGACTTTAGACACGTGGCAATCGTCGGTTGACTGTCCTCAAATATGAAACGTCGTACATTGATTGTTCTCCCCAATAAAAACTTCTGTAACACCTCAAAATTTTAATAATATTTGCATTCTTGATTGAGCACTTTTATAACGAGGAGATATTTTACCTTGCACTTTCTAAACGTGAAATTGACAATATATGAACATTTCTTACTTTAGGTTGTGTTAATATTGACAAAGAAGCTTCATGGTGTTGTTATGTGTAACACTTAATATTATTTTGATGAATTATTATTAAATACATTATATAATTAAGTTTTTGGGTTGTCAACCTTTTATATTTATCTAAAGATAATAGTAATTTGGGCAGCCACATTTTTCATACTTATCCCAAGTTTAGATATTACTTTGGAAGACTTGCATTTTCATATCTTTCTCTCTTGTTTCATTCTTGCAAGACAAAGAAACAAAATAACATACCCTCTATCCTTCTTAGCCTTTGAAAACTTCATGAAACCACCATAAATTCCTAGTAAATCAACCAGCAAAATTCATTTTTTTGGTAAGAACAAGTTGCTCCTCTCTTTTGTGGTAAGTTTCTAAACTTGTTTTTGCACTAGACAGGTATTAGTATTTTCTACATATCTTTTTGTATAAAGCTCCAATTTAAGTGATCCAGAACTTTTTGGAAAGGTATTTCATAGATATATAAATCTTATTAAGGAACCAAAATCTAATTTTGCTGGTATTTACCCGAAAAGGGATCAGAACATACAGGGCAGGTGCTGCCCAGATTTTCAGTTTTGGAAATACTCCATGTACTACTATTAGTAATTTTAGCATAACCTTTTGTACCAAATAGATATGGGGGTGATTCAAGATGTTCTGAAAATCTAAGACATAAATCTACAACTTTTATGAAGACTATACAGTCTAGTTTATCCGTTTAGATCTTCAAAATTGATCCACAACACGAAATAGTGATACTGTCTAGATTTTCTATTTCAAACATTTTTGGGTAATTTTCACCAATATCATATTTAGTTTGACATGTTAAATCACTGAACTTATTTAGATATTTGATTATGTATTTAAGGTATATAAACCCTTGAAAAATTAAAGGGAAAGTGTTTGAGGAAGTGGACGGATTTGGTTTGTTTACGGCGTAGACGATTCGAACGTCCCCAAATTGTGATTGAACTGTTTTGTGGTAAAACACCAAGGTATGTGTATAAAATTTATACTCTTTTTGCTTGCTGGAATATTTTGAAATAACCTAATATTTCTTTTTCTTGTCTTCAATTTATATTGTTATATTCGTATTATATCAAGTATTGTCTAATATTTGTTAAATCGTCCATTTGTACGGATTGTTTGATCATTTTGCATTCTTGTTGGGAATATGTCCTTCTTGTGGCAGTGACTTTGTCACTCCTCTTGGCATGCCTCTTGATTTGGATCTTTTGCTATTTTGACTTTGGATTTGTAGTTCGTCTTAAATTATGAAACATATTCGTGTTAAGTGCGAACTAGGAAGCCATTTTAATATGGTTCTCGATTCTCTTGTCTATTGGGTTTTGACCCTACTTGATTTGGGGCTTCGGTCCATCTTGATATTTGATTATGCTTAATGTGATGGCATGACGTACATATTGCGCGAAAAATAGATGTTTGGTAAACTCTCTTGGATTGATAGTATACGTTTTCTCGACTCTTGAATATTGTTATTAATATTTGGAAACACTTTTAAAGATTGATATTTGATATATTTGATATATTTGTTAACTTATTTTAAATTATGTTAAATTGAGCTAACTACGACAGAAAAGCGGAATTGGAGAATTTAATAACTCCAAGCCCAAAGTTTATACGCCACTAAGCTTTATGCTTAGCGATAGTTATTTTCTATCGTAGGTAATGTACATGATGAAATTTGAAGACGGCCATTATAAAGTAGTCTTTTGGGAGCACTTATGGAGATCACATTTGCATATGCACCTTGGTTTTGCATAGTTTTGGGACATGTATATGATATATATATATATATATATATATATGTCATATTTATGTATGTTATTTGGAGGCTTGTTGGATTTTAAGACCAAAATCTTGTAACTTAAATTTGGTAACTTGTTTTGTTGTTTTAGTGTGTGTCAATAACTCAAGTCTTGTAATATGCTGAATTTACAATTCATCTTGTAAATATGTACAATACAAACTTGCAGTGATGTTGAATGAAAGTATAAATTTGTTAGGAAATTGCTTTAGTCTGTTGATTGTTCAAGGAGGGTTATATCACTTATGTTGATATTTTGACATTGTATTTCATTTAAAATAAAATTATGAAGTGTATTTTCAAAAAAAAATATTGCACTTTGAACCTTTTCGCATGGGCCTATTTTCGCTACTAAATTATTCTGAATATTTTTAACTAATATCTTTTTAATATTTTAAGTAGTAAATTAGATTTGTTTCCTAAGTAGCACCCTCCCAAAGGGGTTGCTACAACTTCGACCCTTTTTCACTTCTCCATTTTCCGAGTCCAAAACTCTTCGACTTACCCTCGAATTCTCTACTTACGTTGAAGTTCTTCAAATCTTCATACACTTCCATTTAGACCTTCATATCTTCATACATTATCTTTGAATCTTCAATCCAGACATTCACATCTTCATCCTATCTTCAAATCTTCATACCTTCATATATATTTTTTTTCAAACCTTCACATTTCCCAGATTCCGACGGCAAAAACTTTTAAATCCGTTCCTCAGCAAACCATCTCTTCATCTTCCAACCCGGCCACAAACGCCAAGGTAACCATTCCTGAGGTGGCCCAGGAGCCCCCTTGAAGAGCTTTGTACTGGGGGCTGCTCCATCGAGAACGACTTCAACGTCGAGAAGGCATCCACTCAATAGGACCGGGGCGAGGGAGTATAGAGGTACATATATACTAAGGAAACACTACCAACAATCCGGGTAGACTGTAACTGGGAGGGCAAGGAGGAGGTCGTTCCCGGGCCCAACAAAGACATCAACACTCATGTGGAGGGGTACTTAAGTGTTTACACTTACCCCTTCACACTCGCCCAGTGGACCCTACAGTAGGTTCGAGGTCTGTCTTGGGCAGATTCACCCGTCCTTTTAGAGGATCGTAATCCTCCTTCGACACTTTATAAACAACATCGAAGCACCTCGGTTCACCCTCGACAATCTACTTTGTCTATACAGTCCACGAATTTTCCGATGGCGGTTGATCAAGCTTGTTCGCCAAGCAAGCAAGGCTCCATTCTTAAGCATCAATGAGGATTGAGATAGAGGATCGCAGGAGAGGTTCGTTTGGGTGAAAATAGAAGACCTCATCCCCCCAAATTTCTATCGTTTCCCGAAAAGTGGAATGCATCCCGTAAGTGTTTTCCTTCTCGGGTGTTTGGCATTCCCTTTTATTCTTTTTCTAATTACCTGTGTTTGTCGTTGTGCAGCGTTTGCCCAGGTTCCTAATGCAGTCCCTCACTTCAAGGAGTGGATTGAGGGGATCTACAAACAAATGTCATACTTCGAGCGCACATGGCGTAAGCTCTCGAAGTGCAAGTGGGAGGCTCGTTCCCATAGTGAGGCTCTATCCCGAATGATTACATTCATACACTTGACCTATATATCGTTAAGTCTTCTTTCTTCTCATAGGTTTTCCCAAGACCACCGAGCTCAGGCCGTTGAATCGGGATGAGATCTGTCCTCGCTCATCGAACCCTCCACTTTAGGACAGCCCGTGGCTGTCGCAAAAAAGGAGAAAAAAAAAGAGGAAATCCTCTGGATCCCCGGATACCAAGGTGAAGAAGAAGAATAGGGTGACTGTAAGCACGTGATTTTTGACCCTCCCCGAAAATTTTCACATTTTTAGTGTGAATATGTGAAATTGGGTCTAGTATAGCTATTTTAACTATTTTTACTTTATTTCGTTGCAAAAAGAAAATTTCAAAAAAAATATATATATAAATTTTAGTTTATGTATTTCTCATAAACTTGAAAAATACAAAAAATTGCACTTTATTTTTGTACCTTATATAATTTCGAAAAAATACAAAAATAATAATTCTATTAAAGTTTTATAGGCATTTTTAACTTTGGAAAAAATACAAAAATATTATCTCATATTTTATCTTAATGTTTAAAAACGAAAATTACAAAAAATATAGTTTTATTAATATTTTGTAGCTATTTTAAATCTTGGAAAATATTCAAAAAGATATAGTTTTGTTTAAATACTAGTCTTATTTTTGGTAGTTATTTTGCTTACATAGGACTAGTTAAGCAACGTATTCCTATTTCTCGGGTCCTGGCAAAAGAATAATATTCGGGTTTAAACTACCCGGTTTTAGGCCTAATTTTCGGACTGAGCCCATAATAAACCGTGTCCAGGACACGTGGGGAACCCCACCACGCGTGGGGGACATATGCCTTGAACCCACCACGCGTGGGGCTCATTTTTTGAGGGCAAAACATTACAAATACACGGACAAAACATGAAAGGGGGAGGATTTTTGAATTGAAAAAAAACGGATTTTTTTGAAAATTGAAGGGAACACTACTGTTCATGGTCTTCTTCTTCAACAACAAGAAGAAGAAGCCCTAGCGTGAAAAACCCAAACGACCCTCCAGCAGCACCAAACAAGAACCCTACTTCCCCATCGTCCCCCAGCTCCCTCTCCGCCTCACGACCACCACCAAACGTCACCTTCCCGGCGCCGGAACCCCCACCAAACAAGCTCGTCGTCCACCATCAATCACCGCCCGTCGACCTTCCACATCTGCTCCTTCCTCAAGCCAAACGACCACTATCCACGTCGCCCAAACCACCAGCTGCGTCATCACTGCCACCAACCACCATGGCAGCCTCACCACCTTGACCAAACGACCCTTCATCCCTCGTCGATCAGTAGCTATCGCTGCTGCATCGTCCAGCCAGTAATCCACGCTCTCACATCCAAACAAATGCTGGAGGAACCCTAAACCACCACGTTCTTCTCCTTCAAACAAAACCCTAAACCAGTCGCCACCCCCACGTCCAAACGATTGCCTGTAACGTCCAACCATGAACCACCCTCCCTCCTTGCCATGACTGACCGGAAAACACACGTACGCACAAGCTTAAGCTTAACCGAAAACATTCAAAAATAGCCCAGAAGTTCTGTCCGGGGTGAGGTCCGTTCGAGTTCGTCGTTGGCCAGTCGTTGTTCGCGGTTCCGGTCGGGTTCAAGTTCTCGTTGTAGCCACAGTTCTGGTTTTGCTCGTGTAGCAGTAGAACATTTTGAGAAAATCACAACGCCCACTTCAGGTGCATTCTCACCCCTGTTGTTTCCCTTTTGGAGCCTTCTCATGTGTTGTCTAAATTTGTTCACATAATATGTTTTAATCGTTGTTTGCAACTGATTTGGATTTTTCTTTTTAGATCCAGTAGACTAAAAGAAGAGTTAGAACAATAAGAATCTTTAATGTTTTTCCTTATAAGTGTTGGCTTGACAATTGTAGTGTTCTATTATGATATTTAGATATGGATTTGTTTAGTTTTGTGAATGGTATCCATGTCCCTTTAATTGGTCTGATTCCATATCTTGTCGTCCATCGTTTGTGTTCATCATCGTGGCATGCCTTTTGGGAAAGATAAGTAATGCAGAAGATCACCTTGAACCCTCGTAGTCACTTCATGCGCGTAGTTAAGCCATCATCGTTATTATAGGTACAGTTCTCGTGACATGGTTACGATGCCTAAAATTCGGGGGTACATCTTATGTAACCCGATTATAATGACTTTAAGATAATCTTAGTGAATAAATTAGGATTGTTAGAGGCAAATAAAGTAGATAATCATAGTTGTTTTTAGGTTTGCCTTTAATAAACGATGAGACGAGCCTCGCCAAATACAATACGAAATTGCGGGGCCCTCAATAAATATTTATATTAAAATAATTAGAATTCGGGACATGTCGTTTAGCGAATTTTACGGCCTTCCCCAAAATAACAATACGCTAGTCTCTTTAGGCGCGCCTTTAATAATGTTATCTCCCTAAACTCGGGTGCACATTTATGTGACCCAAATCCAAATCTCAACGGAGTCGAAATGTGTCTCTAGTCACGGGCGCATTGATTGTGGCGTGGCCCGAGATGCATTTCCATGACGTTGCAAATTCCTTAAAAAAAATAAGAATGAGATGAGCCTCGCCGAATAAAAATACAAATTACGGGGCCCTCAGTAAATATTTGTTTTAAATTACTTAGAATTCAGGAGGGCCGCTTAGTGAATTTCGTGGCCTTCCCAAAATAATAACGCGATAGTCTCTTTAGGCGCGTGTTTAATAATTTACTTTCTTAAGCTCGGGTGTGCATTTCATGCGACCCAAATCCAAATCTCAAAACATCAAATAAAATATGTTTCGGATTGTGGGTGCATTTCATGTGACACAGTCCAAAGATATATTTTAAGCGATGTTCACATTCTTGTAAAAACAATAATAATAAAGCGGTTAAAAGTTAGAATTTGCATATAAGGTCATACTTGTATAAAATCAGATAATCAAGCCGAATATAACAGTTGAGCGACCGTGCTAGAACCACGGAACTCGGGAATGCCTAACACCTTCTCCCGGGTTAACAGAATTCCTTATCTAGATTTCTGGTACGCAGACTGTAATATAGAGTCATTCATTTCCTCGATTCGGGATTAAAATTGGTGACTTGGGACACCCTAAATCTCCCAAGTGGCGACTCTGAAATAATTAAACGAATCCCGTTTCGATTGTCCTTTAATTGGAAAAAACTCCCCTGCGCCCCATCGGGTGCGGAAAAAGGAGGTGTGACAGCTCTGGCGACTCTGCTGGGGATTAATAACCCAGAACCACTGGTTCAGGGTTAGAAATTCGAGCTTAGATAAATTGTTATATTTGGCTTTATCTGATTTTTTACATGTTTTAAGCCTAATGTGCTAAATGTTGCTTTTACCGCTTTGATATTATGTGAACTGTATATAAATTGTGCCGAAACCCATCTTCTCTCTGAGTCTTCTAAATCATGAAGAAGGGCGTACTTCGTATGACTTCTTTTCTGTATAGTGTCAAATCCCAATTTAGAACGAGGTTCGGATAAGTTGCTAAGCCGGTGAAGCTTCTGTATTCCCGGTACGCTGCCCCCCCTCGGCTCGAGCTGTCCGCTCGGGTAAGCCAGGTCTAGAACAAACACCCAGGTTCTGAACCTAGTATAACAAAGCCACATGCCGGATCCCTAGTAGGAACGTTTATTTGCATCATGTGCATTTGACTTAGGGGACTCAACACAGGGGTTGGGTCCGTCTAGGACAAGCAACCTGAAAATAATAGACCATCTTATGGCATCCTATGTGCTACATGTTGTATTCAGTCAAGGGCGAATGGGTCATTTGGTCATTTCCAGCATGATGTTATTTTAATCAAAGCATGGGGAACATTTGCGGAATCCAAGAAGCCTTGGAATTCCCTATGTCCCCCACGCTTGCTTTTTGGGAAAACACATGGGGAAAATTTGCGAAATCCAAGATGTCTTGGAAATCCTTATGTTTCCCATGCCACATTTTGAAAATAACAATAAACATAAAAAAATAAAAATACATATAAAAACAAGGCATGAAAATTCAAAAGATTTTGTATGTTGTCATCATTTTCCACAAATTAGAAAATCGTGAAAAGATGAGGAAATGACAGTGTAGAGATATAACTACTTATTTTTAGAAAGAAAAAGAAAACAAATGTCCAAGTAGTGTCGAAACTCTGCCGAAATTTTGAGAATATAAAATAAAAAATATGTCTTATTAGTTTGTTTTATTAAAAAAAAAAGCATTAATAGAAAAGAAAATTGTTTGTCTTGCCATAAAAATGAAAAAAAAGAGTCTTGTTTTTAAAACATGTGTTATTTATTTGTTTATGAAAGTGACAAAATTAAAATAATCCAAAAATATTTTCTCCATTATTGGCTTCTCTAGGAAGTTTTTCTAATTGTTTTCAAAAAATAATATAATATAAAATAAAATAAAAAAAAACAAATCCGAAAATATTTTGATTCTTTTTCAAAATTGAAAAGAAAATCAAAATCCAAAAAAAAACATTTTGAGAAGCATTTCTTTTATTAAAAGCAAAATTCCGAAAAAATATTTTCTTCTTCTTCTTTAGAATAAAGAAAAAAAAGAGCAAATGAAAATTCAAAATATATCTTAGAAGTGTTTCTTGTAAAAAGAAAATCAATCAAAAAATGCTTCCTTTCTTCTTTTAAAGTAGTTTATTTGACCGAACTACGCGGGTTTGATTCTCACCGGATGTGAGATACGTAGGCAACCCTCATCGGGTCCAACCCCACCTTCTCAAAAAAGAAGGAATGCTTTATGTTTTTCGTTAATTCGTTTGTTTGTTATAAATGAAAAATAATAGAATAATAGTCTATTTGATTGTTGTGAAAATAATAATAAAAAAAATATATATAGAAAATGGAAAAGGGTCTTCTCAATAATAGTTTATTTGCCCGAACTACGCGGGTTTGATTCTCACCGGATGTGAGATACGTAGGCAACCCTCATCGGGTCCAACCCCACCTTTTGCTAAAATAGCCAAAAATCAAAAAATTTAATCTTGTTATAAATAAGTCGGGTGATGTCTAAACCACCTTTTGCTAAAAAGTCAAAAAAAAAACAAATAATAATAATAATAACAAAAAATACATGTCAAATTTTAGTTTTGTCATAAAGAAGTCGGGTGATGCTGTTTTATCAAGACATAGCCGAATGTTCCCGAAAGGCACGCCGGAAGGCTGACTTTGCATAAACAGCCACCTTTGGGGTCATTTTCAGATTTGGTCCAGTTGACCCACACAGCCTTAAAAATCTTCGTCCCCGAGACGTTGACAGGCCGTGCTTGCAATATTGAGTTTTCTAATTTGAAAAACGACAAAAGAGTCATAAATAAGTCAGGTGATGCTGTTTTGTCATAAATAGCCGAATGTTCCCGAAAGGGACGCCGGAAGGCTGACTTTGCATAAATAGCCACCTTCGGGTCATGTTTAGAATTTTTGGTCTAAGTTGACCCACACAGCCTTATAAATCTTCGTCCCCGAGGCGCTGAAGGGCCGTGTTTACAACGCCAAGTTTTTTATTGTAATTTGAAAAGGAAAAAAAAATCAAAGAGTCAGCGGTCATGTGAATACTGTCTTTTGTCATAATAAGCCGAGCCAGCTTCGGCCGCATCTTAAACCGTTCTTGCCGAAATAGCCTTAGAGTATCTTTCAGTTGTCGAAAGGTTATTTTCGTAAAAAGAACGAACAAGTTTGTAAAAGTGTCATAAAATAATCCTCCCCGGCCTCAAAATTCATGTGAAATTTGGAAGGGGCCACATTGGCAAAAAATAACCATTTGGTTGCATTTGTCGAACAGAGAAAGGGAGTTAGCCTTTTGTTTTTGAGTTTATAAATCTTTTGATTAAAATAGGCGGGTTGTTTGATTTTCAAGTTTGTAGGTCATCTTCAAACCTTTGAAACCCAGTTTGTTCTAATATGAAAAATGTTTAGTATTGTTTATCTTTTAATGGTCCGAACTACGCAAGGTCTGATTCATGCGGGGGCATGATACGTAGGCAATCTCCATAAGATTCGACCACAACAAAAAAATAAAAAAAAATAATAAGAAAAAAGAAAAAAGAAAAAAGAATGAAAAATCTAAAGAAAAAGAAAATACAAAATATAATAAAATACAGGGGTTCCCAAAGTACTTCAAAGGGGCAAATAAGCAAGCCGGGATGACGCATGTTGTTTGAAGCAAAGCATGTTAGGAACCGTTAACTGCCTAGGGGCATTGCATCCTCAATGTGTTGTTATCAAATCTTTTAAACTCTAAACGCTAACAAGTTTGTTGTTTTCCGAATCTCAAACAGTTAGTTGTTAAAGAATTCTGGCAACACACCCTTACCAAACTAGATCCAAAGGACCGATAACAACAAGCATGACTACTTCAGAGAATAGTACCGAGGAAGAAAGGCCGATGAGCCAGTTGTTAAAGGAAGCGATGGGAAAGATAGAAAGGATGGGACTAGAGATGAATGCAATGCAGCTAGCTCTAGCCAAAGCACAAAAGAGCCCTGAGCCATTGGGGCACATGCCGGAATACCCTCACTCCGGCCCTTCAACAAGCCTCCCAAATCCCCATTACCATCAAGAAAGAAGCCCTCATGATTCCCAGGCTCCACCACCCCATCAACCTCTCCCCACACCCGATATTCCCACTCTTGTGGGACCCACATCAGCCCCCTTGCACAGAACGACCAGTGAGCCATTGTTTCAGGCTCACGATACCCAATACTATCCCCCTGAGCCTACATTCCATGCACCCGAACCACAGGCTTACAATCCCCATTTGGAAGTACCGGCAGAGGTTGAGAAGCCGGTTAAGGCCCCTGAACAGGATGAAGTGTTGAGAAAGTTCAAAAGCCTGGAGCAATCCTTCAGGAACTTGCACGGGCTGGGCAATCAAGTCAGCGTGGCATACAAAGATCTGTGCCCTTTCCCAGATGTCCAACTCCCGGCTGGGTTCAAGATGCCCAAGTTTGATTTATATGAGGGGCACGGCGATCCCATGGCACATTTGCGGGGATTCTGTAGCAAAATGAGAGGGGCAGGAGGCAAGGATGAGCTTTTGATAGCTTATTTCGGCCAAAGTCTGAGTGGATCTGCACTGGAATGGTATACCAGGCAAGATTTCAGCAGGTGGTACACGTGGGATGATCTGGCGCAGGCTTTTGCAGGTCATTTCCAGTACAACCTGGAGATAGTCCCTGACCGTCTCACGTTATTGAGAACCTGGGAAGAAACCCGGAGAAAGTTTTCGCGAGTTCGGGTTCCGCTGGAGAGAACAAGCAGCCAGAGTTGATCCTCCCATGAGAGAGGGAGAAATGGTGGACTACTTCCTGCAGACACTGGATCCAACTTACTTTGGTCACCTGGTGACGACGGTTGGGAAATCATTCAATGAAGTAGTAAAGATAGAGGTCATGATAGAGGAGGGTCTGAGGTCTGACAAAATCCTGAATTACTCAGCGCTCAAGGCAACGACCCAAGCTATTCAGAATGACACGGGAGGTGCCCTGGGAAGGAGGAAGAAAGAAGAAATTGCCACGATCGAGGCAAGCAGTGGGTCCAGGTCTGGTAAGCCATACTACAACCAACCCAGACCCCACGAACCAAGCTACCCATATAGCCCACCTCAACACCACTATTCACCTCAAGAACCACACTTCCCCGTGCACCAAGCTCAAACATATACTCGGCCTCCGGTTCGCCCGCAATGGCGCGTGTCGGCTCCCCAGAACACACATACACCACCGCAAAACACCTATCCACCGCCGAGAGCCTACAAGAACCCTCCAGGGGTAGGTTTCCGGGGAAAGCAGGCTTTCAGAAATGAAAGAATCCAAAGAACATTCACTGAGTTGGGGGAAACCTATACTGTCGTGTTCCACAAATTAAGGCAATTAGGTTTGTTGAGTCCTGTTGAGCCCCGATTGCCAAATCCCCTTCCCAAAAATACGGACCACTCGGTGAGCTGTGAGTATTGTTCGGGGGCTCCCGGACATGATACCGAGAAGTGTTGGAAGTTGAAACATGCAGTACAGAATCTTATTGACACCAACAAGATTGAGGTTCAGACACCAGAGGCTGAAAGCAAAGATTCCTTATTTTGAAAGCAAAGATCAACAATTGAATGGCCACTCCTCTTCTTATACGAAGGGAGTCTTGGTAGTGGGCTCTGATTTTCTTTTGTTGTTTGGATTATTCCAGGGTTGTAATCCTGATTTTTCTTATGTTCGCCAAAGTGTGAAACCTTGTTATCCCGTATTTTAATAAAGTGAAATTTTTTTTCCTCATTCCTTATTTTGTTTAATTTCTCTCTTCTGAACAGTTCTCTTTATGCTGGTTCTAATGACATGGCATGCACGACGGATCTTCAACCTAGTCTAAAAAATCAATCCGATTTCGAACTTATAGTACAAGATTGTGATGAAAAGTCAGAATACGACAAGGATGAGGCCTCCGAAGAAATTAACAGAGAGTTGAGCCAATTAAAAAAAAAAAAAAATTGTCAATCTAGGGGATGCGGATGGCATGAGGGAAGCTAAGATAAACATCCATATGGAACCAAACATCAGGGAAGAACTAATCAAAGCACTCACTGAATTCAAAACATTTTGCATGGTCATACGACGACATGCCGGGTTGAAACACCAATTTAGTGGTTCAAAAATTGCCCACTGACCCGGCATTTCCCCCCGTCAAGCAAAATTAAGAAAGTCCAAAACCGACGTAAGTGTGAAGATTAAGGAAGAAGTAACCAAACAGCTGAATGATAAGGTTATTCGGGTTGCTCGATATCCTGATCCTGGTGTGTGTTGATTATTGCAATCTAAACAGAGCAAGCCCAATGACGCTTTGTGATCAACAAATATCGAAGGGAAATGCGTCGACATGGTTATCAATTCTGACACAGTCAAGAGATATTATGTATGGTTGTAGTTGTTGTTTGTTGTATTTAGCATTTATCAGAGAATGAAATGACGGAGGCAATTCTTTCTTCTATCCAAACACTTTAACCTTTGCTTCCCCTTTTTGAGCCTTATTTATTCTTTCATACCCCTCTTTTGGAATCAGTAATGAAAATGAAAGGAAGAAAAAGTAATGATAATAAGAACAAAATAAAAGTCAAAAAAAAAATATTTAACAAAAAAAAAAAAAAATCCCCAAGCAAGAAAAACTGGGGCAGAAGTTGATTCCAAGAGTTGTAATGTTTTACCCATCAAAATCATTTTGAACCTCTTGTTATCCCTTTTCTTTTAACCATACACGAAAACCCATATTGACGTCCAAAAAGACCTCCCGATCAGTAACTGAGAAGTGCTAAGTCAATGCAAATGGATGTCGGGGATAACACTCTGATCCCCAGCAAAGAAGAAGATCACAAGCTGGAAATGAATTGATAGCCGAAAGAATCCCCAACAGAAAGTCATATCGGCATCACTCCGATCCCCAGTTGAAAAATAAAATAAAATGAGAGAGTCTTATCGGTGAAAACCTTCACAGGCACCATAAGGCGACGAGAGTTGAGAGAAATGAGAGAGTCTTATTAGTGAAAACCCCTCGGAGGGCACTATGAGGCGACAAGACAAGATTGGCGGGAAGGATCCGCATTTGGCAAAGAGTTGAGTGCATGTGTATCCTCAGCAACATGAGGCCGTCCGAAGGGTTTATTGATACGAATAGACTGGGTTGATTAATCCGGAATGCGTGACATGATCGTTGGGATCGGTTATATCATTCAGATAAGTTCTTTTCTTTCCTTTTCCCCAACATTTGTTCAGAAAGACTTCTTCTTTTTCTATTTTTGAAATTCTTCACTTTTTCATTTCTTGGTTTAAAGATTTTACCTCCCCAACAATTTATTTTTGAAAAGGATTTTCAGAGCTTACTACCAGTTTCCAAAATGATGCAAAGCAAAATGCGAATAGGACATGCCAAAGATAAGACGAGCAGCGAAAAGAAGTTGGTCGCAAGACCAAATGTTGAATGGGTCTAGATCCCAAGAGGACCAAATTTCCAAGGGTAGCTGGAGGAAAATAGGAAAACAACAGTTGAGAAAATAAAAGGAAAATTCATTCCCAGCAAAATAACCCCCAGCAAGTTTTGATAGTGTAATGAAGCACAAAGTGGGGGAGAGAGAAAGGGAGAAACCATCCCCAGCAGGAGTGGCACGACCACTCACAATGTGTTAAAACTAACAAATTTTCTGTGATTTGAAGCAGGAAAAGGAAATCTTGTTAATGGCGAAAAACATGCCACAAGGAAAAGCACCAAAACTGGGGCAGAAAATTTCCTGCCATTTGTCGAAAATTTTTTCGGAGGAACGAGGAAATCAATTCAAGTTTTAAGAGATAGCAAGACAACACGATTCTAAGAAAGACGGTCGGAGGTAAGACAATTCCAAGCTTTTGAAGATGGGTTCATCCGCCCTCGAATAGGATATTTTGGGTTCATCCGCCCTCGAATAGGATATTTTGGGTTCATCCGCCCTCGAATAGGATATTTTGGGTTCATCCGCCCTCGAATAGGATATTTTGGGTTCATCCGCCCTCGAATAGGATATTTTGGGTTCATCCGCCCTCGAATAGGATATTTTGGGTTCATCCGCCCTCGAATAGGATATTTTTGGGTTCATCCGCCCTCGAATAGGATATTTTGGGTTCATCCGCCCTCGAATAGGATATTTTGGGTTCATCCGCCCTCGAATAGGATATTTTGGGTTCATCCGCCCTCGAATAGGATATTTTGGGTTCATCCGCCCTCGAATAGGATATTTTGGGTTCATCCGCCCTCGAATAGGATATTTTGGGTTCATCCGCCCTCGAATAGGATATTTTGGGTTCATCCGCCCTCGAATAGGATTTTATTTTCTAAATTGTTGTTGAAACCAGGCGCCCACCTGTATAACGAGAGGAATACATTTCAGTCTTTACTTTTCAAGTGTTGAAATTGGGAGCCCGCCCATAATAACAGAGGAATACATTTCAGTCTTTACTTTTCAAGTGTTGAAATTGGGAGCCCGCCCATAATAACAGAGGAATACATTTCAGTCCTTACATTTCAAGCATTGAAGTTAGGCGCCCACATATATAACAAGGGAATACATCGTAATCTAGTGTTTAGTTCACTCTCAGCATTGCATCAGTAGTGTCAGTGGGCTACGATTTTGCTAACGACTCACAAACCTCCCCAATGCAAACTAGGTTAGGAAATTTTGTTTGTTTTGTTTGTTTTGATTGTCAGGGACCCCCCTGTAGAACGGAGGTTGTTGCGTGTCGAAGATAGAAGAAGTCAGGAGTCCGCCTGTAGAACGGGGAAACATTTTTCAAGATCAAGCAGTGACCCACTGGAAAGCAGAAGGTTACAACAAAAATCCCCAGCACTCAAACCAAGATAGAAGCAACAAGAAGCTCGCCCCAAGAATGCAAGTCAACAGTCTGGGATGATCAACAAAAGCTAGTCACAAAAAAAAAAAAAAAAGAAGAAGAGGAAAAAGAAGAAAAATGAATGAATCCAAAGCACGGAAGTGGAGAACAGCTGTGATCTGCTCAAGAACTAGCACCTACAACTAGCAAGTATCAAGGTTCAAATCCAAAGTCTGTATGAAGCACCATTCAAGACTCAAGACCAAGTTTCAGAAGACTTAAGAGATAGGGGTCCTTGTAACTAGTAGCTGGTAGGCTTAATTAGTCTTTTTCAGTTTTCATTTTTGTTGTAATAACAGGACCGCGGACCGGAACCTCAACGGAACGGCACCTCGATCGGCTCTTCACCTCGGTACACTCTACCATCTCTCTCATTCCGAACTACACGTGGCCTGATTCCTGTATAACCAAGGATATGTAGGCAGCTCGGATACCAGGGCTCGGTCACATTCCCTCCCTTTCCTTAAGTGTAGTCCGTTCAAGTAATGGTCGGGTCAAAAACACGTCTAGTCGTTCTTTGTCGGAAAACTCTTCGTGTTTCCAGTCAAAGAGGGGCAGCTGTAAGCACGTGATTTTTGACCCTCCCCGAACATTTTCACATTTTTAGTGTGAATATGTGAAATTGGGTCTAGTATAGCTATTTTAACTATTTTTACTTTATTTCGTTGCAAAAAGAAAATTTCAAAAAAAATATATATATAAATTTTAGTTTATGTATTTCTCATAAACTTGAAAAATACAAAAAATTGCACTTTATTTTTGTACCTTATATAATTTCGAAAAAATACAAAAATAATAATTCTATTAAAGTTTTATAGGCATTTTTAACTTTGGAAAAAATACAAAAATATTATCTCATATTTTATCTTAATGTTTAAAAAACGAAAATTACAAAAAATATAGTTTTATTAATATTTTGTAGCTATTTTAAATCTTGGAAAATATTCAAAAAGATATAGTTTTGTTTAAATACTAGTCTTATTTTTGGTAGTTATTTTGCTTACATAGGACTAGTTAAGCAACGTATTCCTATTTCTCGGGTCCTGGCAAAAGAATAATATTCGGGTTTAAACTACCCGGTTTTAGGCCTAATTTTCGGACTGAGCCCATAATAAACCGTGTCCAGGACACGTGGGGAACCCCACCACGCGTGGGGGACATATGCCTTGAACCCACCACGCGTGGGGCTCATTTTTTGAGGGCAAAACATTACAAATACACGGACAAAACATGAAAGGGGGAGGATTTTTGAATTGAAAAAAAACGGATTTTTTTGAAAATTGAAGTCTTCTTCAACAACAAGAAGAAGAAGCCCTAGCGTGAAAAACCCAAACGACCCTCCAGCAGCACCAAACAAGAACCCTACTTCCCCATCGTCCCCCAGCTCCCTCTCCGCCTCACGACCACCACCAAACGTCACCTTCCCGGCGCCGGAACCCCCACCAAACAAGCTCGTCGTCCACCATCAATCACCGCCCGTCGACCTTCCACATCTGCTCCTTCCTCAAGCCAAACGACCACTATCCACGTCGCCCAAACCACCAGCTGCGTCATCACTGCCACCAACCACCATGGCAGCCTCACCACCTTGACCAATCGACCCTTCATCCCTCGTCGATCAGTAGCTATCGCTGCTGCATCGTCCAGCCAGTAATCCACGCTCTCACATCCAAACAAATGCTGGAGGAACCCTAAACCACCACGTTCTTCTCCTTCAAACAAAACCCTAAACCAGTCGCCACCCCCACGTCCAAACGATTGCCTGTAACGTCCAACCATGAACCACCCTCCCTCCTTGACATGACTGACCGGAAAACACACGTACGCACAAGCTTAAGCTTAACCGAAAACATTCAAAAATAGCCCAGAAGTTCTGTCCGGGGTGAGGTCCGTTCGAGTTCGTCGTTGGCCAGTCGTTGTTCGCGGTTCCGGTCGGGTTCAAGTTCTCGTTGTAGCCACAGTTCTGGTTTTGCTCGTGTAGCAGTAGAACATTTTGAGAAAATCACAACGCCCACTTCAGGTGCATTCTCACCCCTGTTGTTTCCCTTTTGGAGCCTTCTCATGTGTTGTCTAAATTTGTTCACATAATATGTTTTAATCGTTGTTTGCAACTGATTTGGATTTTTCTTTTTAGATCCAGTAGACTAAAAGAAGAGTTAGAACAATAAGAATCTTTAATGTTTTTCCTTATAAGTGTTGGCTTGACAATTGTAGTGTTCTATTATGATATTTAGATATGGATTTGTTTAGTTTTGTGAATGGTATCCATGTCCCTTTAATTGGTCTGATTCCATATCTTGTCGTCCATCGTTTGTGTTCATCATCGTGGCATGCCTTTTGGGAAAGATAAGTAATGCAGAAGAACGCCTTGAACCCTCGTAGTCGCTTCATGCGCGTAGTTAAGCCATCATCGTTATTATAGGTACAGTTCTCGTGACATGGTTACGATGCCTAAAATTCGGGGGTACATCTTATGTAACCCGATTATAATGACTTTAAGATAATCTTAGTGAATAAATTAGGATTGTTAGAGGCAAATAAAGTAGATAATCATAGTTGTTTTTAGGTTTGCCTTTAATAAACGATGAGACGAGCCTCGCCAAATACAATACGAAATTGCGGGGCCCTCAATAAATATTTATATTAAAATAATTAGAATTCGGGACATGCCGTTTAGCGAATTTTACGGCCTTCCCCAAAATAACAATACGCTAGTCTCTTTAGGCGCGCCTTTAATAATGTTATCTCCCTAAACTCGGGTGCACATTTATGTGACCCAAATCCAAATCTCAACGGAGTCGAAATGTGTCTCTAGTCACGGGCGCATTGATTGTGGCGTGGCCCGAGATGCATTTCCATGACGTTGCAAATTCCTTAAAAAAAATAAGAATGAGATGAGCCTCGCCGAATAAAAATACAAATTACGGGGCCCTCAGTAAATATTTGTTTTAAATTACTTAGAATTCAGGAGGGCCGCTTAGTGAATTTCGTGGCCTTCCCAAAATAATAACGCGATAGTCTCTTTAGGCGCGTGTTTAATAATTTACTTTCTTAAGCTCGGGTGTGCATTTCATGCGACCCAAATCCAAATCTCAAAACATCAAATAAAATATGTTTCGGATTGTGGGTGCATTTCATGTGACACAGTCCAAAGATATATTTTAAGCGATGTTCACATTCTTGTAAAAACAATAATAATAAAGCGGTTAAAAGTTAGAATTTGCATATAAGGTCATACTTGTATAAAATCAGATAATCAAGCCGAATATAACAGTTGAGCGACCGTGCTAGAACCACGGAACTCGGGAATGCCTAACACCTTCTCCCGAGTTAACAAAATTCCTTATCTAGATTTCTGGTACGCAGACTGTAATATAGAGTCATTCATTTCCTCGATTCGGGATTAAAATTGGTGACTTGGGACACCCTAAATCTCCCAAGTGGCGACTCTGAAATAATTAAACGAATCCCGTTTCGATTGTCCTTTAATTGGAAAAAACTCCCCTGCGCCCCATCGGGTGCGGAAAAAGGAGGTGTGACAGTGACCATACAAGCCCGAAAAAGAAAAAAGAGCACCAAGTCCAGAGTACTGGACTCTAATTCCCTCTACCAGCTCAGGGATTATCCCGAGGATGACAACCTTGAGTTTATCGCTCATGAGTCGACCATCGACGTGGGGGAGAAGGCGGCAACATGAAAAGGCAACCGCGAGGTCGATAACCCTCTAGATCGGGTACCAGAGGGAGAGACGAAGGTTGCAGCCTATACCGAGTCCATGCTCGAAGGGGCTCAAGCGGGTAAAGATAAATCAAACGAGACGGCACCGGGCCCAAACGATGCCCTCAACACGTTTTCCGATAGCATTGACATGGTTGCATTGGAGGACTTTTCGGGCTTGGTAACCTAGAGGTCTCCAAAAAGGATGTGCCATCGGGAGCGGACTAGCGGGCTCGAGACTGAAACTAGCGAAGTAGTTCCCTACCCCGAGCTTGGACCTTGACCGTAAGAGAACGGTCGTTCTTACTATCCCAGCGGATGCCCTGTCGTTGTTCGCTCCGATGGGCGTAGCCAGCTACCTTCATTGCCTGATAACCGAGGAGGACCATGCAAAGATGAACGAAATAGGTACGTCAAGATTCTTCAACGAGGTGCAACAGGCACTGAATCGGGTAAGACGTTTATCCTCCATACCTATTGCGAATTTTTCTTAGTTTTAAACATGTTCTAATGACTTTGTTGTTTTTCAGGCTTTAGTGCTTTATCATGAAATCTTCCTTATGTCCCGCTCGGAAATCAACCAGCTCGAGTTCGAGCTTAAGGAGTAAGTCCGGAAGAAGGACATGTACAGGGACCTTAGTGAATAACAAGACGAGGCCATCAAGGACCTCCCAATCCTCCGAGCCGAGCTGGAAAAGGCTCAGAAGGAGGCCTTGTCAGTGAAGTGGGAACTCGCCGATCTGGTCGAGAATATAAGGATCTTTGAGGCTAAAAACAAGAAGCTACTCGTGATGAATGAAAATGCAACCTCGCAGGACCAAGAAAAGGTAGACCCGATTGATCAGCTTCGGGCTAAGATGGACGAGGTTAAAGCTACGACCGAGGCGTGGAAGGGCAAAATATATTTGCTCTCTTCGAAGAAAGAGTCCACAAAAGAGAAGTTGGCATCG
The DNA here is from genome assembly GCF_000393655.2 of Nicotiana sylvestris. Lineage (NCBI taxonomy): Eukaryota > Viridiplantae > Streptophyta > Magnoliopsida > Solanales > Solanaceae > Nicotiana > Nicotiana sylvestris. The sequence continues at coordinate 124,027,745 of NC_091057.1, read as the reverse complement.
GTCAAGGACCAACTCCACTTGCAATGGAAAAAGTCGACAAGTGGTCTCGACTAAATGATGAACTCCGGACACAGTTGAACTCAGGAACAGGATGCCCTTGGCCAAGAATATACTGCGCTGAGGTGCAAATTGGAGGCAACTTCGATCAATTCCTCCAAAGTTGAGAAGATTTTGGCCCAGTATAAGGCAAATGTGGAGGTATATAAGGCCCGCTTAAAGACGAAAACCGAATATGTAAAGCGACTATCCCGAAGAGAGATTCTCGAGGTTTTGAACTGTCACCCGAGGTTTTGACCTGTCACCCGAGGTTGAAGAAGCCAAGTATGGGTGCTTATTGGGAGGATCGGGAGGATAATTACACTTAACGGTTCGGCTTAAAGGTTATCGGATTATAAATATAGTAATCCGCTAGCCATCCAATAAGACAACAGGCGGATTTGTATTGAATTAATAATTATCGGGCGACTTATCGGCTAAACAAAATTAACAATTTTTAAACAATCATTCATCAATACCAAGACTACATATACTGTACAAAGAGGTCCAATATTGGATCAACACCATATAATGAGTGATACTTTTTTCCGCCACAAGGTTATGAAGCATCCCACAGGTAACCGAGCAACAAATGCTGGATTCTGGAAGGCAACAGGCATGGACAAATGCATAAGTTGGAAGGCAACAGACAGTCTGTCATACACATATTTACCAAGTTTGTAAAACCTGAAAATCACATTAGTTTAGTAATCAATCAAACTTTCAAATGGACATTCGTTCATAATTAGTCAAACATTCATATTCGTTCTTCACAAGACACAAGGACATCCGTACGGGTAAAAGAGTAAATATACAAAATTCTTAATAGGTTAACGATTTACCCGACAAGAAAATTGAGTAATCCGCCCCCAAACCGTCAAGCCATTAATTGTAAAATCTCAATCTGTTCCCCATCCATTATCCCGATAATCCGATATCAATAAGCCATCGGTTCGGCTCAGTTAACGGTTTCGATTCGATTTTGAATAGTCCTAAAGCCAAGAGACTTAAGGCCAAGGCAAAAGAACTCTATGAGCCTGAAGGTCCCAAAGGCTCCGAGGATTCTGAGGGTTCCAACAATTTTGGTGATGAGTCGAGCCCTGGTGAAGACCAAGCGTAAATGCCTTAGTTATTTTTTAGTTTTCCCTTATATATTGTCTTTATTGTTTACTTTGAGACTATTTTATCGTGCCTTTATAAATATATTTTGAAGTATATAAAATTTTCCCTTTTGGCAATACTGTATCCTTACTTTCCAACATCTATTTGTGATTTTTGATTTGCGTTTTGTTTTAAATACCTTAGCATAAAATCAAATGTAATCTAGAGTATTCGTTCTTTGGAGGTCCGAACGAAGCCTAATTTTGATGGCAACTCTGGGTTACTCATGGCTTTGAGATTTCGATAGACTTGAAGGCTTTTAAGATGCTCAAGTGTCTTAGATGATGTTTTTACCGAGAGTAACCTCTTAATACGTTTTGATTTTACGTAAGGGACTTACTTTCTGAGTACGGACTTCGGATGTCTCCGATCCGTTTTTAGGGTGGTAGTAGCCTTTCATATTCAGGCATTGCCTAATAGGCTTGGTGTCTCCGGGATTCAATATCCTGGGTCGTCCGAATTTTTATCGATCGACAATGCCTGAGTAAGGGTAGCATGTGGGCTTTAGGATCTAAGATCATAAAAGTGAACTGCGCAGTAATAAAGTATAAGGGAAGCAAAGATTTCATTCATTGTTTAATATGAAAGGTACATGATCAGAGGCGCATAAGCCTTGTGACATGGATAGAGTGGACCATATGGGCATGGTTCGTATGACCGTTTGACCCTTACAATGAATCATACCAAGCCTTAGCTTTTGACACATAAAATTTTCTTTTCCCTTGATAAAGATTTTAATCTAGGGGTAATGGCCCCCAGTATCCGAGGCCGAACTTGTGAGGTCTCAGATAGTATTAATTTGGTGCAAAAGATCATCAACTCCGGATTAAAATCGGTCTTTAAAACTAAGGTAGAACATTTTATTTATTGTTACCTCGTTAAAAACCTCATCGAAAAACCTGCTTCGGGACAAAACCAATTCAAGGAAAAGAGAGTGCAACACGTGCTTTCAAACGTAAAAGCCACATCCACCCCTGGTCGAGTACCTACATGTGTTAGTTTGTAATGTAACAAAATTAAAAAGGAATTAAGTTCGTACCTTAGTAGTAGTACCGTTTTAGTTTTGCCACGTTCCAAGTGTTTGGTAGTTGAACGTCGTTTCCTTCTTCAAGTTTATATGAGCCTTTGTCGGTTATTCCGACAATTCGATACGGTCCTTCCCTATTCGGGCCCAATTTTCCATTGTTTTGGTTCCTGGTATGTAGTGTTACCTTTCTCAATACCAAGTCCCCGACTTAAAAATGTCATAGGTTGGCTCTTCGGTTGTAGTACCTTCCTACTTGTTGCTTCTAGGTGGCCAACCGGACCAGGGCGACCTCCACTTTTCATCCAATAGTTCCAAGCTCGTGGTCATGGCCTTGCCGTTTGACTTTTCGATAGAATATTGGAACCCGAGGCTCGGTTCCCCTACCTCGACTGGTATTTAGGCTTCAACTCCATAGACCAAAGAAAACAGGGTCACCCCAATGCTCGACTTCGAAGTCGTATGGTATGCCCACAAGATATCGGGCAAGATTCCCTTCCACTTTACTTTCGAATCGATCAACCTCTTTTTCAGTTTTTGGAGTATAGTTTTGTTCGTTGATTTCACTTGCCCATTCCTACTAGGGTGGTAAGGCGTTGATAATATCTTCTTGATCTTGTGATCTTCGAGAAACTTTCTCACCTTGCTACCGATAAATTGTTTCCCGTTGTCGCAAACAATCTCGGTTGGTATTCCAAATCGACATATTATGTGATCCCATATGAAATGACTTCTTTCCCTATGACCTTCTCGAACGCCTGAGCCTCGACCCATTTGAAAAAATAATATATCCTAAATAATATGAATTGGTACTCGTAGAGCATCTCTCCCAGTTGATGGATTACTGGGGCGTGTCTTTGGCCCTCATCATTTTCGTACGAAATCTTTTCGCATCCTTCTCCATTTAAGTCTAGTAGTAGCCGTATCTGATTAGCTTTCGAACTAAGTATTCTACCCCCGAATGGTTCCCACAGGTGTCCTCGTGAACCTCAGTCTCTCCCGGCCAGAAGCATTGGGCCAATGCGCCGAAGAAATATCTCCTGAACAATACCCCTTCGACTAAGCTAAATCTAGCAGCTTTGGTGCGCAGGGTTCTCGATTTATTAGGACTCGAAGGCAATTTTTCTGTCTTCAAGTAGTCTATGTATTTGTTTCTGCAATCCCAAGTCAAACTTGTCGAGTTACTTCGGCGTTACCTTCTTCTATCACCAAATTCATCAGTTGTACCACTACCACTACAACATTTTAGGCCTACAACCACCCCTGAGAAGTGTGGCCTAAAATGCCATGAAGTGTAGCATTTGGTCAAAGGCAACACTTTACGACTTTAGGCAACGCTTTTCGGGGGGTGGCCTAAAGTACCTTAACCTTTGACTATTGACCACGCTTTGTAGGAGTTGACTTAGAAGCCACTCTTTAAAAGTGTGACCTATACGGTACAAAGGCCACACTTATATTTTCTCATATAGCCACGCTTTTTATGACATACGGCTACATATTTGAAGCGTGATCTTGTCACGTTATAGACTACACTTTTGAAGTGTGGCTTCTAGAGCAACATTTATCATTAACAACACCAAATGCACAATCCCTATGGCTACACTTTCTAAGCGTGACAATTTTGTCTACACTACGAAATAATTTTTAAATATTTATATTAGCCACAATTTTGTGGTCAATTTGTTTATATTAAATTCTTTCTACACACACGCACACACACACACACACACACACACACACACATATATATATATATATATATATATATATTATGGTCTCAAGCATTAAATTTATATAATAAGTAACAGAATAAAAATAATTCAAATGCATATACTTGAAATAAACTTCAACAAAAAACATACTTTGCGTACTATCTATAGTAATAAAGCACTGTTGGTCCAAGAAGTTCACTAGCAAAGACCTCTACAAAACCAAATGTCTTCATATTTATAGTATCAATATAAAATAAAAATAAATATCATAATTGTTCAAAAGGTCTTCACCATTCACTTTAATGAATCAAATTGATTTGTGGCCACCATTTCCAATTGCATCACCCGTATTTTCCTACATATTCGAAATAAAATTAAAAATAGAAAGAACAAATATATAATATGCATTGTTTATATCTTACTAATAACTAATGAGATTTTATTTCACTACTATAGCATAACAATGTCAAACACAAAAAGGATATACAAGTGAAAGAGAAGTAAAAATGTGAATTAACATACATTTTACCTATCTCATTCTATAATCGCAACAATCACTTAATTGAATAACAAGGGAAAAGGGCCAAATATACCCTCTACTTTTAAATATTGTCTATATTTTATCTTCATTATACTATCAAATCAAATTTACCCTGAACATTATACTATTTGGTGAAATATAAATACCTTTTCAATACTTAGGGCATGAGTTGGGCCAGAAGAATGTGGTAGATTATGGCCTCTCATAGCTCTTGCACTACTTGCATCAATCGGTGAAGGCATATTAGATCCAATACACCCTTGTATATTATGAAAATCCAGTCCAGGGTTATTTTTCACCAATTGACTAAAAAACATTGCTTTTCTTCTCTCATCATTTCATTTATTTCTTCCTTCATAGAAGTTATTTCGTTGGCATGCTGTTGTTTAAGCTTGGTGATTTCTTCATCTTTTCTCAGAGAGCTTGCCATCACATATCTACCATAGCATATAACCCGACCATGCTGCTCCTTTTCAAATATAGCCTAAATGCATCATCTGGTGTTTCGCCGGAACTTTGACGATTCTGAAGTTCAGACTTTCAAAAAAATATTATTGCCTATCACTTATAAGTTAAGATAGATCGAACAATAAAATAAGTTTTAACAAGTCAAGTTACATTAAAGAAAAGTTCAACGGACCTTAAAATTTAGCCAAGAATGTCATAAGCCATATAGTATTTCATAGAATTTGCATAAAGGTTAGTATAATCAAGCCAATTGAAACAAACTCCTATTATCTATAACACAACCCACAAACCCTCTAAATTTAGTATACACTGTTCTCATCTTTCTATGTAGACTAATGCTTCAGTCTTTCTATATTCGCTGAGTCCTTTTTAGTAGAATGAGAAATTATATTTTTTGCATCTATCTCATCTCATATAGTGCTCAGTATACAACTGAAATCAGGACCTTTGTTCTTTAGAACATCCTCATTAAAACTCGCCTAGGAATTTTCCGTTGGCTCATATGATTGGAATAGACTAAATAGAATTGATGTCCTAGTATAGGTGGTGCATTGGCCCATATAAATTGGCTAGCTATCAGAACTTGTTTTCTGCAGGTCCCAACTCCTATATTTCAAATGGCTTGAATTATGCTGCCTCTTATGCCCCATATCCTAAATAGAATATAAGCTAATTTTTGTTTTCTCCTGTGATGAAACATCTGTCATATCATGGTTCAATACTTAAACTTTCTGCTTAATCATCTCTCTTTAAACTTGCTAAAAACAGAAGGTACTTACATTTTATGCAGAGATTACGTGTAGAAGCTGGTTCTTGGCTAAATTTCTTGTTAAACTTCTCTTAAACACATTCAGTTAAAGAGAGAAATACAATAACAAGACCTAACTTGCAGCATGACTTACTATTGCAACTTGAGTATCCGTATGAACTTCCTTTCTTTTCTTTGTACGAGTTGTAATAAACATTTCAGACTTTGATAGTTCCTCGTTGTTCTTTTTGGTTGTGCGCTACAAATTACATCAAAGAAGATATAAAAAAACATCACTGTGTTCCGACAAAGTACAAAAAGAAATGAAAGTGAGATTAAAAAGTGTCGAATAAATATTACCAATGCCACACACACTCTTGCAAAATTAATTGGTCCCATTCGATGCCTCCATTTTTATTTTTTTCTATTTTTAGAATTTATTGGCATCTTCATTTGGACCTTCATAAAGTCCTCTAGCATGTGCAACATCTCTAAATTGATCATTCAACAACCCATCAAGATCATCATACGAGTAAACATTATCACCCATGTCACAATTAACATTCATCGAAATTTCCCATTCTCCATGATTAATCTATCTTATATAACCTTGAACAAATACATAGCATATTAGATGATCATGCACTACATTCCTTCGAGTCCATCGGATATTACAACACTTTGTACATGGGCATTGAATTTCTTCGCCTTGAGAATCTCCATAAGAGTAAGCAAAATCTAAGAAATATTGAACACTCTCGATATATTCTTTGCTATACCTTGGTAAATCCATCCATTCCTTGGATGAAACATTTGAATTCCTAAAAATTAAATTTATTAGACCTTCAAATATATAATCATTTAAGCATTGAGTATATTGTAAAACTAAATCCTAAATGTTAAGAATAAATCTGTAAAATCATGTGTTGTAAAACAATAAGACTTTCTTACCTAGTCATGACACTTAAGCTAAGCCAAATCCAACTATGAGCATGTGATTTTTGCCCAAAAGCAAATTATTCCCAGAAATTCAAACAAAACAAGTTCTTTATTATTTTATAATTTTAGGGAATTTTGGGTGACACTTTCTGCTAATTGGCGCCTTTATATGTGCATTCTAATCCATATGAAAATACAAAAAATATGCATTTGTATTTAGGATTTAATTTCATATTTTTAGTATTAATTAGGGGTTAATTTGTTTTAGGACAAAATATGAAGAAAATAACAAAAATAGTTCACTTTTGCATTTTTAATTGTTTAATTATGAATTCGTACCGAAATAGTTTTAAAATAATTTTAGAAATCAATTAGTTTAATTTTAATTGTTGCAATTTTATAAAATCAGAAAAATATACAAAAATAGATAAAAGAAACAAATGAAAAAAAGAAAACAAAAGGAAATAAAAGAAAGGGCTGCCCACAATTTGGGCCATGCCCAAATCAATTCACCCGGACCCAACATTTCGTTCTTCTTTCCCCACGCCCCAGGCCCAATTAGTTCCCCCAACCCGGTCTGTTCTTTAAGCCACTAAAACGACGTCGTTTCTCAGTGCACCAGATCTCAGCCGTCGAGGTTGTTAGATCGAACGGTCCAGAAGCCCCCACTCTTAACTATATAAATGTCCGAACGGCCCCCTCACCCCCTATCTCGTCTTTCAAACCCCCCGTCCATCCCTAACCCTAAAAACAAGCCGCTCCCATATCTTTCGCCGGAACCCTACCGGCAGCGAATACAACCTACGCCGATCTGTCCCAAATTCACACCATAGATTCCCCATGAATCCCTCATTCTAACCATGCCGTTAGTGTCCCTCGAATCTTCCCCCATCTCCTCGAATCTTCGACAGAAGATTCTCCGGTCACGACGAGACCTACCCCAAATAACACCAAATTAACACCATGTGACCGTCTGGGCCTCCTCTACCCAACCCCCATGGCCTTGTCTTTCGAATCTGTCTGGAAAAGCTCGAATCTCAGATCGAGGGTTTCTGACCAAAAACCTAAGGCAGGATCTCCATGATTTCGGACCCTAACAACCCTAACCAGGTGTTTTCTTATGAGAACACATGGTTAGGGATGTTAAGGGTCAGAAATTTCGGGGATGAAAAAAAAAACACTGGCCGGAGCTTTTCGTGGTCAGTGGGTTTGTATTGGTATTTTTCTTTCATCTTAATTTTTTTTCCTTTTCTGATTTTCTGTATGTGTGAATTCCTTGTTTAAATGTCTAGTTAATTTACGTTTTAATTTTTGTCAATATTGCTCTAATCTTGTATCCCGATTTGATTAAGTCTAGTTGTTTGTTTGAATATGATCCAATTCCTGATACTAGTTCGATTTATAATTTGTTAATTAAGTTGAATTTTGCTTGGATCAATTTCTGTTTTTCTTTTAGTTAAATAATAATTAGTTCATGTTTGGCTTCAGTTTGATTAGTCATCTAGCTAGTTCTAATTAGTTTAACTTGTTTTGGTCTGATTAAGGCTGATTTGGATTCTTTGGGAAACTATAATTGGTCCGTTTAAGGCTAACAAAGGGTTTGAGTCAGTCAGTTAGGGGTTTGAAGCTCAGCTTGTTTGGGTAGTAATTTCAGGCAGGGAATAAGGGTAGTTTAGGCATGGAAAAGGATAGTTGTATTAAGAATAGTAATTTCAAAACCAAGATAAGGGTAGCATAGGTATTGCATAGGTAAAAGAATACCCTAGGGCCTTCTAGAATAAGACTTTAGTGTAGATTTCAGTAAACTTAGGGGAGTAACTTGAGAAACAAGGCAGAAGTTGAAGGACTAATAAGGAAAATTTGAAATTAAAAGAGGGAAATTGTGTGAGTGCCATCTAGAGCATTCTACCATATTTGTTGCCTATAAAAGGCAACCCCAATGCCTGCATTGAAGGGAAAAAAAGGGAAAAAAATCTCCCAAGGAAGCTCCCCTCTAAATATTCAGATCTGAACTTAAAGTTCAAAACATTCAAAAATCAAAAAGAATATCACTGTTTCATCGCTTTCTTCAACTTGTTTTCGAATTTCAGCTTTAATTCAACTTTTTAGTTCATCCCAAAATCAAAAACAGCTTGAACTCTTTCATGTCTGTTCAATAGTTGAAATCTGAAAGTGCTTGGAATTATTTGAGCACATGTGTTGGTTTATTTGAGTTGGTTGTGGGTTGTTCATCGAATGTGTGGATTGATGGATTCATTGCTGGTTGTATTTTTTGGTTTTGAAAAGTTCCTTGGATCACTGATTCATTTCTGGGCTGAAACTGCCGTTTGAAATTCCAAATCACTGTTGCTTGTTCTGTTGTTGCTAACTGCTCTTTCTTCCTTTGATATTCTGATTTTCAGGTACATATTTTGAATTTGTTCTGATGTATCATCCCCCGTTGACAATATGAATCAAAAATTGAAGCGAACATTCTGTTGCGGAGTCGTAGTTTAAGTATTACTTGATTTTTGAATTGATGTTTAAATATGTCGGATGTGTAATTCAGTTGTTTCATTGTAGTTATATCCCTTGGTTAAACTGGTGTGACACATATGTCTAGTAGTTGATTCATGTACCTGACACTGAGCTCATTGGACTGTTGCATAGTGGATTCGAATTTGTTTTCTGCAAAATCAATAGTCACAATTTAGGAAGATATGACTCTGTGTTGACCCTAGCCAAAAAATGGAAGTTGAGTTAAAATTGCTAGAAACGGGTTTAATCTGCTTGTGTCAACAAGGTTATTATTTCCAGTTTGTTATTCATTTAGGAGTAGATGATTTCATGCTAAGTTGAAGAGAAATTTCACAAAATGATTAAACTACTGTTTCTAAGCTATGTGAATAATGAAAAATACAACTTCCTGTGCAACAGTTGATTTCAGTAGTTTAGCTTATCTGATCATGTTCATTGGAATTGTTTTTTTCTAAAAAAAAATAGTAGATTGCATTAATAATACTATGGCAACTTTGAACTTTTGTTTTCATACTAGAGATCTTAAGAAATTGAGATTCAACACGTCACTGTCCGAACCGATTTGCATGAGTGCATATTGGTTTCCTTTTGCAAATGTTTAACTAATCCATCGATTGGCCCTTCATAGGGTTCGATCCATGGACCCTCTACGTTGTCTGATCTGGTCCGCCTAATTTGGGCCAATTTCAGGCCTAATAACCGTGGCGGTAGGATAATTAGACCAACGCGCATGGTGTAATTTGGGCTCTTTGGGCCCATGACTGATTCCCTTCTTATTTCATGGCTTGAACTCGGATTCGAATCCAAGGCCTGAGGATTTGTATTTTATTAGAGATACAATAAATAGAAAAGGGAGGGCCATTTAGCGAATTTCACGGCCTTCCTCAAAATAATAATACACTAAACTTTTTAAGCATGACTTTAATAAAATTACATTCCTAAACTCGGGTGCGCATTGATGCGGCCCAAATCCAAATCTCAACGGAGTAGAAATGTGTTAACTACCATGGGTGCATTGACTGCGACGTGGTTCAAGACGCACTTCCACAACGTTGCAATTCTTTTAAAATATAAATGATAAAAGCGGTTTACGAATAAGAGGCGCATAAGCTAGCATGTATTAAAAGCAGATAAAATCAAATACAATAGTTGAGCAACCGTGCTAGAACCACGGAACCCGGGAATGCCTAACACCTTCTCCCGAGTTAACAGAATTCCTTACTCGGAGTTCTAGTTCGCGGATTGTTAACAGAGTCATAAATTTCCTCGGTTCGGGAGTCAACCGGTGACTTGGGACACCATTAATATCTCAAGTGGCGACTCTGAATAATTAATAATTAAATCCCATTCCGATTGTCCTTTAATTGAAAAAACTCCTTTATGCCCTTACGGGGTGTAGGTGAAAAAGGAGGTGTGACAGCTCTGGCGACTCTGCTGGGGACATTTACCCAGAACTTCGGTTCAGGCTTTAAGAATTCGAACTTAGAATAATTGTTGTGTTGGCTTTATCTGATCTCCTTACATGTTGCATGCTAAATGTGCTAAATGTTTTACCGCTTTGATATTATCTGAACTGTATATAAACTGTGCCGACACCCTTCTCTTCTCACCTCCGGGGATGTGCTTACTGGTTGAGACTCCATATTCTGTTAGTGCCATACCCTGAAATAAAAAGAGGCTCGGATAAGTTGCAAAGCCGGACGATCTCGCGGGTCCCCGGTACGTTGCCCCCTCCTCGACTCGAGTTGTCCGCTCGAGTGCACTGTTTAGAACACATACTCAGGTTTTGAACCTAGAATAACTTGACTTCATGCCGGATCCCTAGTAGGAGAGCTTAATTGCATCATGCTGCATTCGACTTAGGGACTCAACACAGGGGTTGTGTCCGTCGAAGGCTAGCAACCTGAAATGAAAAGACCATCCTGATGCATCCTATTTGTTCTGTACATATATTTGTTTCGAACCAGCATGTTGACCGATTTTTGAATCTCGGGAATGTTGGAAAATTGAGAAAAAAAGGAAAAGAGAAAAAGAGAGAAATAGCAGTTAGGGAGTTAATTGATTATTTTAGAAAAACCAATGACCAAATACTGTCGATACTCTGCTGAAATTTTGAGAAAATGGAAAAAGGAAAATGTTTTATTTTTAATAGTTTTTTTACTAAAAATCAAAGGAAAAATATAAAAAGAGTCTTTTATTTTTGGAAAGTTGTTTGTTGAAAAAGAAAAGGAAAAGAGTCTTTGTTTTAGTTTGGAAAAGAAATATAGGTTGTTTATTGTTTGTTGAAAATGAAAAAGAAAAAGGAGAGTCGTTATTTTGTCTTGTTTTCAAAAAATAGAAAAGGAAAAATAGTTTGTCTTGCCATGGAAAATGAAAAGAAAGAGCCTTGTTTTCAAAAATATAGTTAGTTTTTTGGCCCGAACTACGCCGGTTTGATTCTCACAGGGTGTGAGATACGTAGACAACCCTCATCGGGTCCAACCTCCCCTTCTGCAAAATAGCCAAAAAAATATATCAAAATTTTAATTTTCGTCATAAATAAATCGGGTAACGCCGTTTTGTCAAAAATAGCCGAATGTTCCCGAAAGGGACGCCGGAAGGTTGACTTTGCATAACAACAACCTTTGGTCAAATTTTGATTTTTGACTGGTTGACTCTCACAGCCTTAAACTCTTCGTTCTTGGGAGTGCTGAAAGACCGTGTTCGAAAACCGAGTATTTCATTTTAAATTTGGAAAAGGAAATAGTTAATTTTGGTTTCGAGTCAAATAAAAGTTTTGATTTGCTTAAATCACTTTAATAAATGTGCAGGATAAGCACGATGCAAAATGAACCATTCTCAATAATGACTAAAATCTCTTTCGAGTTGCGGCTATGGTGGAACGATTTAGGTAAAGAAGGACAAGACGAAGTCAAGAAATATCTGAAAGGTCTTACGGGTTTATTGGAAATCAAGCCTCGGGGTGATATTATAAGAGCGTTGGTCACTTGCTGGGACCCAGCGCATAATGTCTTCCACTTCCCAGATTTTGAGCTCACCCCAACTCTGGATGAAATCGCTGGGTACATCGGAAATGCTGAGGTTCCGTTAAGAGAAAAATATCTGGTTGCTCCAAAAGCCATCACGGTGCATAGGTTTTTAGATTCACTAAAAAACCCAGGATAGTCCATAGTCCAAATTTGGCAAATGGCTTCTGTACTCTGCGCTTCATATACGACAGGTACGGCCACGTGGGAGGGTTTAACAAGACGGACATCAAGTTATGTAGTAAAAATAACCGTCAAAAATGGGATGAGCACAGACGGGTGGCTTTCATGATAACCTTTTAGGCCTCCTGGTGTTCCCAAGGAAAGACGAGAATATTGATATAAAAGTAGTCGGGGTCATCAGTACCTTACTTGCTCAAAATGAAAGCACTCTTGCGCCTATGATCGTGTCTGACATTTTCCGAGCTCTCACTGCCTGCAAAGCCGGAGGCAACTTTTTTGAGGGGTGTAACTTGTTGCTACAAATGTGGATGACCGAGCATCTATGCTACTGTTCCCCGCTCTTAAGTGATGGTTCGTCTGAAAAGACATGTATAGGAGAGTTTTACACAAGGATTGACGGGGTTAGTCTGCCTGAAGGAGTAACAACATAGATATCATACTTTCGTACTCTCACGGACAGTCAGATACAGTGGACGTTGGGATGGTTTCCTGTTGAAGAAATCATATACATGCCAGCAGCTAGGTCGCATTTTCTTTTGATGGGCCTTAAGAGCATCCAGCCATATGATCCATGTCGGGTTCTGAGACAACTCGGGAGATGCCAAACCGTGCCACGGGAGGAAGATCGTAGTGTTCAAGTAATTGAGATTAGCCCTGACGGACAGTTTCCCGAAGCAAAAGTCCACGAGATTTGGAATGAATGTCGATATCTACAAGCATATACTTGTGTGCAGGATCGGGCCAAATGAGAAATGTCGCCAGAATACCTCGCATGGTACAGAAGAGAACTTGAGCATCAGAGTCCAGCTAAAAGACCCCACATCCAGGATTTCACTGAATCGTCACAAGAACAATGGGGTTGGCTAGCAAAAGAAGAAGGCTATCAGGCCGAAATCAGTAAGCTGAAACAACATATCGGAGCTCTGAAATTTGAGAACAGTGTGCAAGTTGCTGCTGATCATGGAGAAAAGAACAGGTTGACCCAAGAAAACGAGGCGCTTAGGGCCCAAGTCCAGCAAATGGGGTTAGCTGCTAATAACCAACAAAGGAGCCTGTCGGACGAGCGGTTGATAAAGGGGCTGAAAAGGGAAATTAGTGAGTGCCGGGATGAACTGAAAAAATCCGAAGGCACCATAGCGGAACTCCGGGCACAATGGGTAAAAAGAATGGAAGAACGCACCCATTACATGCAACAATTAAAGAAGGATTATGAAAAGACCATCGGTAGTCTGAAAAGGAAAGTGGTCACCCTTGAGGATAAAGCAGTTAAGCAAGCTAAAGCTTTTGAGACTGAAAGTGGACACTGCTATGACTTACTAGCCCGAATGGAAGTAGAAATACAGCAGCTGCAGGATCAGCATCTTCAGGATTCTCATATGTTGGAGGCTCGCAATAATCAAGTAAGGCGATTGCTTATAGAAAAGGGTCGAACTGGAGACAGGATTGAGACCATTGCCCACGCCATCCTCAGGAGATGTCGGGCGTGTGAAGACATGACCCGTACTACCTTCTTTTCGGCAGTAATAATTTATGTCAAGCGAACCATGTATGAGATGGAGCAACTGAAAGGGATGTGGCACCTAAGCCCGTGGCGAGGTCGAACGATGCCCCGCGGGCACCCGCTTTTGAAGCACTAATGTATTCATAGATCGAGTCCGTATTTTCCATTTTAAAGTTTGTTGTTTGTCAGCCTGTTTTCTTTTTGCGTCCAAGTATGCTAGTATGTTCAGAGTTTGTATTTGAGTTTAGTTGGAGTCCGCTATTTTCCATTTCAAAATGTTTAGTTTGTAATAGAATGTTGTGGTAATGAAAATCTGAAAATTCCCAAAAAATGTGTTTCTTTTATTTTTGCACTTATTTTTACGAACTACGCTGGTATGATTCATGTAGGGTTACGATACGTAGGCAATCTCCATAGGATTCAACCGTAACCAAATGAAGAGGGAAAGAAAGAAGAAAAACAAGAGGGGTGGGAAAAGAAGAAGAAAAGAAAAGAGCGGAAAAACAAGAATGCGGAAAGAAAAGATGAAAGAGAGAAAAGGGAAGAAAAAACAAAAGAAAGGATAAAGCTTATAGTTGGAAACAAGGAAATGTCGGGACGACGCATGCGGTTGAATAAATGCATAATAAAAATGGCTAACTGTATAGGTGCATTCATGCCCAATTTGCGGTTATCCAATCTGTTGAAGCCTAATCGCTAACAGAATTGTTGTCTAAATGTGTGAGTCCAGGCAGGTGGTTAGTTATTTGGCATTCTGGCAACTCATCCATACAACACTCGGTCTAAAGATAAAGTGAACATGACTGGCCCGGAATCTGATACGAGTATTGTGGACCCATCGAAAGAAGTAGAGTAAATGGATGTTTATGCAATGAGGGAGGAAATGTATAAGTTGAAACAACAGATGGCTGAAATGTACCAAGCTTGGGCGAAAGGGCATCCACCGCCAGTCTATCCCACTAACCCCGCTTATATCCCACCCTTAGCTCAGCCTCAGGAGCCACCCACTGTGAATTCATCTCCAGTATTTCCCTTCTACCAACAATGCCAAGGCACCACTTCTCACACATCACAGGCTCCTCCATCCAAACAAGTCGCATACCCTCCTCCACCAATTACTCCTGTTTTTGTAGCACCTCCGCCTGCTACCTTACACCGATCCCCTAGTGAACCTCTATTCCAGATGCACAACAACCATTATTATCCCCTGAGACTACCTTCAAAGTGCCAGAACCCTACTCTTATACCCCTCATCTTAATCTCATGGCAGGCACCGAGAAGCCGCCCAAAAACCCTGAGCAGGAGGAGATGATCAGAAAGGTCAAAAGCCTGGAACAATCATTCCGAGACATGAGGGGGTTAGGGGGCCAAGTAAGTGTGGCCTATAAAGATTTATGTCTGTTCCCAGATGTTCAGTTACCAGTCGGGTTCAAGATGCCTAAGTTTGATTTGTACGATGGGCATGGCGACCCAGTAGCACATTTAAGGGGATTCTGTAGCAAGATGAGAGGAGCAGGAGGGAGAGATGAATTGCTGATGGCATATTTCAGCCAAAGTTTGAGCGGATCGGCGTTGGAATGGTACACTAGACAAGACCATAGCAGGTGGTACACCTGGGATGACTTGGCCCAGGCCTTCGCCTGTCAGTTTCAATACAATCTCGAAATCATCCCAGATCGACTGTCATTAACAAAGATCGAGAAGAAGCCCGGTGAGAACTTTCGAGAATATGGGTTCCGTTGGAGAGAGCAAGCGGCAAGGGTTGACCCCCGATGAAAGAGAGTGAAATGGTTGACTATTTCTTGCAGGATTTGGAGCCCACCTATTTTGGTCATTTGGTGTCGGTAGTGGGCAAGTCCTTTAATGAAGTTGTGAAAATGGGAGCATGGTTGAAGAGGGACTCAAATCCAATAAGATCATGAGTTATTCAGCAATCAAAGCAACCACCCAAGCCATTCAAAACAGCACTGGAGGTATGCTTGGGAAGAAGAAGAAAGAAGAGGTTGCAAATGTCGAATCCAGATTATGGTCTAGGTCTGGAAGCCCTTCACCATATTACAACCAACCCAGACCCCACCACCCAAACTACTCGTATACCCCATATGGCCCTCCTCAACACTATTATCCACCATCAGAGCCACACTTTTCCATCCATCATGCCCAAACTTATACCTAGCCTCCGGCTCACGCGCAATAGCATGAGCCGGCTACCCAAAACACATACCCAGCTCCACAAAACACATATCCACACCCGACGGCTTATAGGCCAGGAGCCAGCTTTCACCCGAACCAAACTTTTAGAAATGAGAAAGTTCAGAACAAAAGAACCTTTACTCCATTGGGAGAGTCATACCACTCTCTTCCATAGATTGAAACAGCTTGGAATGTTGACACCAGACGAGCCCAAAACGCCAAATCTCCCTCCAAGAAACCTGGACCATTCGGTCAGTTGTGAGTATTGTTCAGGGATGCCGGGGCACGATACTGAAAAATGCTGAAGATTGAAGAATGCGGTGCAGGAGCTTATTGATAATCGCCCTATTAAAGTACAGGCTCCGGAGGCGCCAAACATTAATCAAAACCCGTTGTCGGCGCATCATGAGGCCAACATGATTGAACTGCTATATAAGGGAACAAAGCCTAAAAAGCCCTCACAGACGGTCATGATAATCCGTTCTATTGAAGCCAATGAGGAGGAAATGCAGTTAGGGTAAAGCCAATAGCTCAGCCAAAAGGGGTGAATGACAAGCCAGTGGTGGTAATAGGGAAAGGGTCGTCCGTCATCGCAAAGAAGCCAAAGCCAGCCAAGTTAGTGGTACCAGGGGCATCATCTGCACCCGTGGTTGTTGTGAAAGGGGCCTACATAGAACCAGTTGTCATAAAGCCGGTAGTCTAATTACTCGTGGTTGATAGCAAAGCCGTGCCCTGGAAATATGAAAAGGTAGTGGTGACATACAAAGGGAAGGAAATTGAGAAAGAGAGTTGTAAGGCGCAAGGATTAACTCGGCCAGGACGTTGTTTTGCTCTTGAAGAGTTGAGAAAGGCCAGGTTACTAAAGACAATCCATTACTAGTCAAGAAGGCTATGACGGAGGAAGAAGCGGAAGAGTTTTTGAAAAAGATGAAAGTACAAGATTATTCCATTGTTGAACAACAGAGAAAAACGTCAGCCCAGATCTCGTTGTTGTCATTACTAATCCATTCAGATGAACATCGTCGAGCTTTGATGAAGATATTGAATGAAGCTCATGTGCCCGAAAAAATTTTCAGTAAACCACCTGGAGACGTTTACCAACAAAATCTTTGAGGGAAACAGGGTGACATTTTTTGATAATGAATTGCCCGTGGAGGGCACAGAACATAATAAAGCTCTCTACTTGACGGTCAAGCGTGAAGATTCAGTGGTTACTCGGGTGTTGATCGATAACGGGTCTAGTGCCAATATTTGTCCATTGTCTACACTGAACAAGTTGAGGATTGATGATGATAGAATCCACAAAAATAGTGTTTGCGTTCGAGGGTTCGACGGAGGCGGAACATACACAGTGGGGGATATTATATTTGAATTGACTATTGGCCCGGTCGAGTTCACTATGGAATTTCAGGTGCTGGACGTTGCAGTATCCTACAAACTTTTGTTGGGTCGACCATGGATCCACGCGGCCAAAGCAGTGCCTTCCAAGTTGCATCAAATGGTCAAGTTCGGGTGGGACAAACAAGAGGTCGTGCTACACGGGGAAGACCACACATGCGCTGTAAGTGATGCCATCGTGCCCTTTATAGAGACTGATGATGATAAGGGACCGTGGGTTTATCAGGTCTTCGACACAATCACGGTGGATAAGGTGCCAGAGGGTAAAAGCATTCCACGTCCCAGGGTAGCAGCTGCGACCGCCATGGTAGTGTCAGAAATGCTAAGTAATGGGTTTGTGCTAGGGAAAGGTCTGGGGGCTGAGCTTCAAGGTATCGTTCAACCTGTTTCTTTGCCCAAGAATTTGGATACCTTTGGGTTGGGATTCAAGCCAACAGTGGCAGATGTTAGAAGGGCTCGTAAATTGAAAAAGAAAGCTTGGGTTCTTCCCAAACCGATTCCACGTCTGTCCAGGTCCTTTGTTAGGCCGGGTGTCAGAAAGTAGTTATTGGCAAAAGTGTCAGGTTCACTGATTGGGGCAGAGGAGAACTTGGATAAGGTGTTCAAGAGGGTATTTGCTGAAGTGAACATGGTTGAGGCCGGTGAAGGGTCCAGCAAAGCAGATATACAGTACATCGGACCACGCGCAACAATTGGGAAGATATTCCTCTTCCAATTTGGAGGGAGCCGTGGTAGTGGGTGTTGTTTCCTTTTGTTCACCTGGATTATTCCAGGGTTTGTAATTCAGTTGCTATGTTCCGTCTGTTAGGATGAGTTAAAACTCTGTGATCTTTACATTCAATGAAATGCAATTTTTCTCCTTTCTTCAGTCCTAATTTTGTTTTCATTTTCTTTTCTTTTTGTACACTTCTTGTTATGCTGATATCAATGACATGACATGCATGAGGAATCTTTGGCCTAGTTTTAAAAGCTAGTCTAACTCAGAAATAATAATACAAGAAATCGAATGTGATGATGAGGTGGAGTGTGACGATGACGAGGCCTATGAGGAAATTATTAATGAATTAAGTCACTTTGAAGAAGAACCCAAACCTAACCTAAATGACACAGAAACAGTTAATCTAGGGGACCAAGACAATATTCGCAAAACTAAAATAAGTGTTCATCTGGAGTCACAACTCAAGGAGGAGATAATTAAAGTATTGTTTGAATACAAGGATGTTTTTGCATGGTCGTATGATGATATGCCGGGTCTAAGTACCGATTAAGTGGTTCACAAACTGCCCACTGATCCGACACTCCCACCTGTCAAGCAGAAGCTGAGAAAGTTCAAAACAGACATAAGTGTAAAGATCAAAAAAGAGATTACCAAGCAATTTGGTGCAAAGGTCATTCGGATTACGCGGTATCCTGCTTGGTTAGATAATGTTATGCCGGTGCCAAAGAAAGACGGCAAGACCAGGGTGTGTGTCGATTATCGAGATCTTAACAAGGCAAATCCAAAAGACAATTTCCCACTGTCGAACATCCATATATTAATTGATAGCTGTGCCAAATATGAGATTGGTTCTTTTGTGGATTGTTACGCGGGTTATCATCAGATTCTAATGGACGAGGAAGACGCGGAAAAGACGACATTCATCACCCCGTGGGGAACGTACTGTTATCGGGTCATGTCGTTTGGTTTGAAAAATACTGGGGCAACTTATATGAGGGCAATGACAACAATATTTCATGATATGATACACAAGGAAATCGAGGTGTACGTGGATGATGTAATCATGAAGTCTAGACAGCAGTCTGACCATGTCAGGGATTTGAGAAAGTTTTTTCAAAGGCTTCGCAGGTACAATCTTAAGCTCAATCCTGCAAAATGTGCTTTTGGAGTACCATCTGGGAAGTTGTTGGGATTTATAGTCAGCCGTCGGGGTATTGAACTAGACCCGTCGAAGATCAAAGCTATTCAGGAATTGATGCCTTCAAGAAACAAAACTGAGGTGATGAGTTTGTTGGGAAGATTGAATTATATCAGTAGGTTCATTACTCAGCTCACGACAATTTGTGAGCCGATTTTCAAGCTGTTAAAGAAAGATGTTGTAGTTAAATGGATTGATGAATGTCAGGAGGCTTTTGATAAGATAAAGGGGTATTTGTCGAACCCACATGTGTTGGTCCCGCCATAAACGGGGAGGCCTTTGATTCTATATCTGACGGTTTTGGATAACTCATTTGGTTGTGTATTGGGGCAGCATGATGTTACAGGCAGGAAAGAGCAGGCTATCTATTACCTCAACAAGAAGTTTACATCTTACGAGGTTAAGTATACTCATCTGGAGAGGACATGTTGCGCCCTAACTTGGGTGGCACAGAAGTTGAAACATTATTTGTCATCCTACACTACTTACCTCATATACCGCTTGGACCCATTGAAGTATATTTTTCAGAAGCCTATGCCCACAGGGAGGCTTGCAAAGTGGCAGATCTTTCTTATGGAGTTTGACATTATCTATGTGACACGGACTGCAATGAAAGCACAGGCGCTGGCAGATCATTTGGTAGAGAATCCAGTTGACCATGATTATGAACCGTTGAAAACTTACTTCCTTGATGAGGAGGTGATGCATATTGATGAGTTGGAACAAGTTGAGAAGCCAGGATGGAGACTTTTCTTTGATGGGGCCGCAAACATGAAAGGCGTGGGAATAAGAGCAGTACTTATTTCTGAAACAGGTCAGCACTACCCTGTTACGGCTTAGCTTCGTTTTTATTGTACGAACAACATGGCAGAATATGAGGCATGTATCTTGGGGTTGAGATTAGCTGTAGACATGGGTGTCCAGGAAGTCTTGGTCATGGGTGACTCGGACCTACTGGTACACCAAATTCAAGGAAAATGGGAAACACGGGACTTAATGCTTATACCGTACCGACAATGTTTGCATGAGCTTTGTCAGCGGTTTTAGTCAATAGAATTTAAGCACATTCCAAGGATTCATAATGAAGTGGCCGATGCGTTGGCTACTCTGGCATCGATGTTACATTATCCGGATAAGGCTTATGTGGACCCTTTGCAGATTCAGGTCCACGATCAACACGCTTATTGTAATGTGGTGGAAGATGAACTTGACGGTGAGCCATGGTTTCATGACATCAAGGAATATGTCAGGATAGGTGCGTATCCGATACAGGCCACATGTGATCAGAAACGAACAATTCGACGGTTGGCAAGCGGGTTTTTCCTTAGTGGAGGAGTGTTGTACAAAAGAACTCCAGACCTCGGGTTGTTGAGGTGCATGGATGCAAGGCAGGCCATATCTATCATGACTGAGGTACATTCGGGAGTCTGTGGACCGCATATGAGCGGATATGTTTTGGTAAAGAAGATCCTACGGGCAGGTTATTATTGGCTTACTATGGAGCGAGATTGTATCAGTTTCGTACGTAAGTGTAATCAGTGCCAAGTGCATGGAGACTTGATTCATTCTCCGCCATCAGAACTACATATGATGTCCGCACCATGGCCTTTCGTTGCCTGGGGCATGGATGTTATTGGGCCAATTGATCCAGCAGCGCCAAATGGGCACAGGTTTATTTTGGTAGCTATAGATTATTTTACCAAATGGGTGGAAGCTAAGACGTTCAAGTCTCTGACAAAAAAATCTGTGGTAGATTTTGTGCATTCGAACATTATTTGTTGGTTTGGGATACCGAAAGTGATTATCACAGACAATGGGGCTAATCTTAATAGTCATCTGATGAAGGAGACATGTGAGCAGTTCAAGATTACTCATCGTCATTCTACTCCCTACTGCCCTAAGGCAAATGGTGCGGTTGAGACAGCCAATAAGAATATAAAGAAAATACTCCGGAAAATGGTAGAAGGATCTAGACAGTGGCATGAAAAGCTGCCTTTTGCATACCGCACCACCGTTTGGACCTCGGTGGGGGCAACCCCTTACTCTTTGGTATATGGCACAGAAGTAGTAATACCCGTAGAAGTGGAAATCCTGTCTCTCCGAATCATTTTAAAGGCTGAGATCGATGATGATGAATGGGTGAAAAGCCGCCTGGAGCAGTTGAGTTTGATTGACGAAAAGAGATTGGCATTTGTGTGTCATGGTTAGTTGTACCAGCAAAGAATGGCAAGATCATACAACAAGAAAGTGTGTCCAAGGAAGTTTGAGGTAGGACAGTTAGTATTGAGACGTATTTTGCCTCATTGGGCCGAAGCGAAAGGAAAGTTCGCCCCGAACTGACAGGGGCCATTTGTCGTAACTAGAGTATTGTCTAATGGTGCATTATATCTGACAGATGTGGAAGGAAAATGTGTAGAAATGGCCATCAATTCTGATGCGGTCAAGAGATACTATGTATGATTTCTTTATTTTGATTGTACTTGTTTGTATTTGGTATATTTTAAAGATTGAAATGATGAAGGCATTTTGTTCTGCTATCTAAACACTTGTACCCCTTGTCACCCCTTTGAGCCTTATTTATTCTCTTTCATATCCCTCTTTCGGAATCAATGGCACCATTAAGAAACGCGAGTGCAGAAGAAAAGAAGATGAAAAGAAAAGTAAAACCAAAAAAAAAAACTAAAAGAAAAAAGGGGAAGAAGGAAGAAAACAAGGAAAAGACAAGAAGAGGAAAATTGAAGGTGAAAAGAAGAAAGAAACGAAAGGGAAAAGAAAAGAAAAGAAAACAACAACGTAGTCTCTATGACGCGAACTAAATTTGACTTGATCCCGAAAGAGTACGTAGGCAGCCTCTCTGAGGTTCAGTCATACCAGAATAAAACCCAAAAGTCCCCAAGCAAAGAAACTGGGGCATAGGTCGTGGTTGTTGTAAGAAATCTGATTTTGAAAGTTGTAATTTTAACCCATTTTGAAATTATTTTGAGCCTTTCATACCCTTTCATTCTAACCCCATCCAACGCCCACATTACAGTCCAAAGAAAGACCTTCTGATCAATTTTTGAGAAATGCCAAGTCAAGCAGGTAAAGGTAATTCATGTCCGGGGCAACACTCTGGTTCAAGCAATAAAAGCAAAAGATAAAAATGAGAGAGTCTTATTGGTGAAAACCTGCACAGGCACCGTAAGGCGACGCGAGTTGAGAGAAAGAATAAAATGAGAGAGTCTTATTGGTGAAAACCCTCGCGGGCACCTTGAGGTGAAAGTGAGTTGAGAAATGGTTAATGGAAAAAGGTCTGTTGGTGAAAACCTGTTTCGAGGCACCGCAGGATGAACAAGGTTAAGGTTTGGGCAAAGTAACCAAGTGATGGAAATTCTGGGGCAATAAAGTATGGCAACTGGAAGCTGGGTAGTTGGACAGGTCGGGCCGATTAGTCCAAAATGCATGTCATGATCATTGGTGCCAGTTGTTCCGATCAGATAAGTCTCTTTTCTTTTTTCTTTTTTACATTCATCTGGTTTTGGATTTTTCTTATCCTTAACTCATTAAATCATGGCATTTCATTCTCTTTTGGGGGTTTCGTCTGTCTAAGATGTTCCAATGTTAGTTTTGTTCAATGCAAGTAGAAAGGACTTCAAAGCCCACTACCAGCTTCCAAAAATGGTAAAGCGTACAATGGTCAGAGCATGTCGACAACAATGTGATATAAGGTAGAATAGGGGAAGTAGCCGGAAGTTTCATCGGTGGAATAATTGGGAAATGTTGGGGAAAATGTAAAAGTTCAGGCAAAAAGGATCGGAAAAGTGAAACAACATCACGGGTACAAAAGTATTCAGTTTATCAGAGATTGGGGAATTTGAAAGTCGGTCAGAAAGTCAAGCGGTTCAGAGAAAGTCAGTAGACACCAAGCAAGGCAGTGGAAGGATTGATCAGCAAGAATGCCATCAACTAACCACCATTTTAAACTAACGGAATTTGCTGTGATTGAAACAGGGGCAGAAGAGCTGTGTGTTTAGGAGGAAATCTCCATGAGGGAAAAGCAAGCATTAATCAGGTTTGACCGCAAGTGTGGTATGGTTAAAATACAATATAATGAGGAGTAACATAGGAAATGTAGGGTAGTCTCAAAGTTTGCATGTTTAGGACAAATTTTAAGTTTTGAAGTGGGGAGCCCGCCCCTATAACAAGGGAATACATTTCAGTTTCTAAATTTTAAATTTTGAAGTGGGGAGCCCGCCCCTATAACAAGGGAATACGTTTCAGTTTTAAATTTTAAGTTTTGAAGTGGGGAGCCCACCCCTATAACAAGGGAATACATTTCAGTTTCTAAATTTTAAATTTTGAAGTGGGGAGCCCGCCCCTATAACAAGGGAATATGTTTTAGTTTTAAATTTTAAGTTTTGAAGTGGGGAGCCCGCCCCTATAACAAGGGAATACTTTCAGTTTCTAAATTTTAAGTTTTGAAGTGGGGAACCCGCCCCTATAACAAGGGAATACATTTCAGTTTGTAAATTTTAAATTTTGAAGTGGGGAGCCCGCCCCTATAACAAGGGAATACGTTTCAGTTTTAAATTTTAAGTTTTGAAGTGGGGAGCCCGCCCCTATAACAAGGGAATACATTTCAGTTTCTAAATTTTAAATTTTGAAGTGGGGAGCCCGCCCCTATAACAAGGGAATACTTTCAATTTCTAAATTTTAAGTTTTGAAGTGGGGAGCCCGCCCCTATAACAAAGGAATACATTTCAGTTTGTAAATTTTAAATTTTGAAGTGGGGAACCCGCCCCTATAACAAAGGAATACATTTCAGTTTGTAAATTTTAAATTTTGAAGTGGGGAGCCCGCCCCTATAACAACGGAATACATTTCAGTTTGTAAATTTTAAATTTTGAAGTGGGGAGCCCGCCCCTATAACAAGGGAATACATTTCAGTTTGTAAATTTTAAATTTTGAAGTGGGGAGCCCGCCCCTATAACAAGGGAATACATTTCAGTTTCTAAATTTTAAGTTTGAAGTGGGGAGCCCGCCCCTATAACAAGGGAATACATTTCAGTTTCTAAATTTTAAGTTTTGAAGTGGGGAGCCCACCCTATAACAAGGGAATACATTTCAGTCTTTAGAATTTAAAGTTACATTTCATTCTTATCGCAATTCAGGTTCTTATTAGTATATGGTAACATGTACCCGTTTTTCCAAACTGGGGCAAAAAGTGTTCTTTGTTTGGTTCATTTTGTGAAGTCAGGAGCCCGCCTGGATAACAGAGGAATACATACGGTTCAAGTTTCAGTAATCGGAAGCCCGCCCGTACGATAAGGAAATACATTCAAGTTCAGTAATTTGAAGAAATGAACACCACCTCAGTTTGTAGTTCGCAATGGCAACGAAGGATTTTACCAAGAAAACACAAGACAATAAAGCAACGAGGAAGTACAACAACATTTGAAGAATTTAGATAGGATTTTGCAATTCCTAGGTCATAGTTTAGTTTAACTTCTTCTATTTTACCATGGTGTAATAAGGGAAGTCAGCAAGCAGTAGCAGCAGCAATCGCAGTGAAATTATAGCTCTTGGTAGTCCCAGCTACCAGACACTCCTGAACTACACTGATATAATTCCTGTTTAGCCTAGGATATGTAGGCAACCTCCGAAGCAGGGTGCGGTCAACTCTTTCAAGAATGCTTCACACGGAATATTCAAACGGGCAAAAATCGCCCATATTTGCTCACTTATCTTTGCCCAAAAACTTTTCATGTTTCCGAGCAAAGAGGGGCAGCTGTGAACATGTGATTTTTGCCCAAAAGCAAATTATTCCCAGAAATTCAAACAAAACAAGTTCTTTATTATTTTATAATTTTAGGGAATTTTGGGTGACACTTTCTGCTAATTGGCGCCTTTATATGTGCATTCTAATCCATATGAAAATACAAAAATATGCATTTGCATTTAGGATTTAATTTCATATTTTTAGTATTAATTAGGGGTTAATTTGTTTTAGGACAAAATATGAAGAAAATAACAAAAATAGTTCACTTTTGCATTTTTAATTGTTTAATTGTGAATTCGTCCCGAAATAGTTTTAAAATAATTTTAGAAATCAATTAGTTTAATTTTAATTGTTGCAATTTTATAAAATCAGAAAAATATACAAAAATAGATAAAAGAAACAAATGAATTAAAAGAAAACAAAAAGAAATAAAAGAAAGGGCTGCCCACGATTTGGTCCATGCCCAAATCAATTCACCCGGACCCAACATTTTGTTCTTCTTTCCCCACGCCCCAGGCCCAATTAGTTCCCCCAACCCGGTCTGTTCTTTAAGCCACTAAAACGACGCCGTTTCTCAGTGCACCAGATCTCAGCCGTCGAGGTTGTTAGATCGAACGGCCTAGAAGCCCCCACTCTTAACTATATAAATGTCCGAACGGCCCCCACCCCCTATCTCTTCTTTCAAACCCCCAGTCCATCCCAAACCCTAAAAACAAGCAGCCCCATATCCTTCGCCGGAACCCTACCGCCGGCGAACACAACCTACGCCGATCTGTCCCAAATTCATACCATAGATTCCCCATGAATCCCTCTTTCTAACCATGTCGTTGGTGTCCCTTGAATCTTCTCCCATCTCCTCGAATCTTCGACAGAAGATTCTCTGGTCACGACGAGACCTACCCCAAATAACACCAAATAACACCATGTGACCGCCTGGGCCTCCTCTACCCAACCCCCATGGCCTTGTCTCTCGAATCTGTCTGGAAAAGCTCGAATCTCAGATCGAGGGTTTCTGACCAAAAACCTAAGGCAGGATCTCAATGATTTCGGACCCTAACAACCCTAACCAGGTGTTTTATTATGAGAACACATGGTTAGGGATGTTAAGGGTCAGAAATTTCGGAGATGAAAAAAAAACACTGGCCGGAGCTCTTCGTGGTCAGTGGGTTCGTATTGGTATTTTTCTTTCATCTTAAATTTCTTTTTCCTTTTCTGATTTTCTGCATGTGTGAATTCCTTGTTTAAATGTCTAGTTAATTTACATTTTAATTTTTGTCAATATTGCTCTAATCTTGTATCCCGATTTGATTAAGTCTAGTTGTTTGTTTGAATATGATCCAATTCCTGATACTAGTTCGATTTATAATTTGTTAATTAAGTTGAATTTTGCTTGAATCAATTTCTGTTTTTCTTTTAGTTAAATAATAATTAGTTCATGTTTGGCTTCAGTTTGATTAGTCGTCTAGCTAATTCTAATTAGTTTAACTTGTTTTGGTTTGATTAAGGATGATTTGGATTTTTTGGGAAACTATAATTGGTCCGTTTAAGGCTAACAGAGGGTTTGAGTCAGTCAGTTAGGGGTTTGAAGCTCAGCTTGTTTGGGTAGTAATTTCAGGCAGGGAATAAGGGTAGTTTAGGCATGGAAAAGGGTAGTTGTATTAAGAATAGTAATTTCAAAACCAAGATAAGGGTAGCATAGGTATTGCATAGGTAAAAGAATACCCTAGGGCCTTCTAGAATAAGACTTTAGTGTAGATTTCAGTAAACTTAGGGGAGTAACTTGAGAAACAAGGCAGAAGTTGAAGGACTAATAGGGGAAATCTGAAATTAAAAGAGGGAAATTATGTGAGCGCCATCTAGAGCATTCTACCATATTTGTTGCCTATAAAAGGCAACCCCAATGCCTGCATTGAAGGAAAAAAAATCTCCCAAGGAAGCTCCCGTCTGAATATTCAGATCTGAACTTAAAGTTTAAAATATTCAAAAATCAAAAAGAATATCACTGTTTCATTTCTTTCTTCAGGTTGTTTTCGAATTTCAGCTTTAATTCAACTTTCTAGTTCATCCCAAAATCAAAAACAGCTTGAACTCTTTCGTGTCTGTTCAATAGTTGAAATCTGAAAGTGCTTGGAATTATTTGAGCACTGGTGTTGGTTTATTTAAGTTGGTGTTGGGTTGTTCATCGAATGTGTGGATTGATGAATTCATTGCTGGTTGTATTTGGTGCTATTTTAGTTTTGAAAAGTTCCTTGGATCACTGATTCATTTCTGGGCTGAAACTGCCATTTGAAATTCCAAATCACTGTTGCTTGTTATGTTGTTGCTAACTGCTCTTTCTTCCTTTAATATTCTGATTTCCAGGTACACATTTTGAATTTGTTCTGATGTATCATCCCCCGTTGACAATATGAATCAAAATTGAAGCAAACTTTCTGCTGCAGAGTCGTAGTTTAAGTATTACTTGATTTTTGAATTAATGTTTAAATATGTCGGATGTGTAATTCAGTTGTTTCATTGTAGTTATATCCCTTGGTTAAACTGGTGTGACGTATATGTCTAGTAGTTGATTCATGTACCTGAAACTGAGCTCATTGGACTGTTGCATAGTGGATTCGAATTTGTTTTCTGCAAAATCAATAGTCGCAATTTAGGAAGATAGGACTCTGTGTTGACCCTAGCCAAAAAATGGAAGTTGAGTTAAAATTGCTAGAAACGGGTTTAATCTGCTTGTGTCAACAAGGTTATTATTTCCAGTTTGTTATTCATTTAGGAGTAGATAATTTCATGCTAAGTTGAAGAGAAATTTCACAAAATGATTCAACTACTGTTTCTAAGCTATGTGAATAATGAAAAATACAACCTCTTGTGCAACAGTTGATTTCAGTAGTTTAGCTTATCTGATCATGTTCATTGGAATTGTTTTTTTTTAAAAAAAAATAGTAGTTTGCATTAATAATACTATAGCAACTTTGAACTTTTGTTTTCATACTAGAGATCTTTAGAAATTGAGATTCAACACGTCAGTGTCCGAACGATTTGGATGAGTGCATATTGGTTTCCTTTTGCAAATGTTTAACTAATCCATCGATTGGCCCTTCATAGGGTTCGATCCATGGCCCATCTACGCTGTCTGATCTGGTCCTCCTGATTTGGGCCAATTTCAGACCTAATGACCGTGGTGGTAGGATAATTAGACCAACGCACATGGTGTAATTTGGGCTCTTTGGGCCCAAGACTGATTCCCTTCTTATTTCATGGCTTGAACTCGGATTCGAATCCGAGGCCTGAGGACTTGTATTTTATTAGAGATACAATAAATAGAAAAGGGAGGGCCATTTAGCGAATTTCACGGCCTTCCCCAAAATAATAATACACTAAACTTTTTAAGCACGACTTTAATAAAATTACATTCCTAAACTCGGGTGCGCATTGATGCAGCCCAAATTCAAATCTCAACGGAGTAGAAATGTATTAACAACCATGGGTGCATTGACTGCAACGTGGTTCGAGACGCACTTCCACAACGTTGCAATTCTTTTAAAATATAAATGATAAAAGCGGTTTACGAATAAGAGGCGCATAAGCTAGCATGTATTAAAAGCAGATAAAATCAAATACAATAGTTGAGCGACCGTGGTTCTATTCTATCGGGTTAACAGAATTCCTTACTCGGAGTTCTGGTTCGCGGACTGTTAACAGAGTCATAAATTTCCTCGGTTCGGGAGTCAACCGGTGACTTGGGACACCATTAATATCTCAAGTGGCGACTCTGAATAATTAATAATTAAATCTCGTTCTGATTGTCCTTTAATTGGAAAAACTCCTTTATGCCCTTACGGGGTGTAGGTGAAAAAGGAGGTGTGACACTAACTTCAAGTCCACCACAAATCTTCCCGAGCGTCACTTATCTTCTAGGATAAAAAAGTAAAATTAGTAGGATTCACAAAACAAAGACAGAAAGTAGTAAAATTTTAAATCAAGTTTTTTATGAAGATAATATAATAATTTTGCGCACCAAAAAGTGTCATGTGCACATTGACAAGTATAGTGACACCCAAAAAGGTGTTTTGTTCGTACAAATATTAAATAATTAAAAGAAGTTAAGATATAAAACCTAACTAGCTATTTCTGATTTCAACTGAAAAAAAGATACTCTAGAACTAGTCATATTTTGAAATTACTAAAAGGTAATTTTGATACCCAGAAATTAAACAAAATAATTGCTTTGTTTCAACATAAGAATATGAAATTAGAAGAAAAAAAGTTAAATACTTGAATACAAGCAAAGACTATACAAATTTACCTATAAATTATATAACATTACAACAACAACAACAACAAACCCAGTGTAATCCCACAAATGGGATCTGAGGAGGGTAGTATGTACGCAAACCTTACCTTACCCCTCCTAAAGCCAAAGTAATGCATTTTCCAAGCCAAAGTAAATGTGGATGATGATTTATTTTTGGCTTGGAAATATTATGTTTGTCTCTGTAATTTGCTTTTCAGTTATTTTCAGGTACTGTAAAGGTTTTATGCTGCTTTGGAAATCTTAAGGTCTTGTACTTATTAGGTTGAGTAATAAAAAGGTTTATAATGAATTTTGTTGAAAGGACCTCACAGTAATATGTATTCAATTTGATAGCTACATCTTCAAATTCCTCTTTTTCCCCTTCAATTGTTCTCCACACAAATAAAATGAAAGTACCTTTAATGTTGTAATTAAGTCTTTGTTGCACTTAGAACCATTAGCTTTTAAGTGCAGATCAATTCTACTTAGGCATTTACTTGCACAACGAATATTCTCACATATGGGGCATAAGCCTGGCCCCCTTAATAGTTTATAATCTCTACTCTTCGCCAAATATACAAGTGTTGGCTTGTCACAATCTGCTTAAAACCAACAAAAAGTTGCCAGAAGTTAACATACCCCTCTCTTCAGCTTAGGGCTATACCAATTTTTTGCTTACACATAAGCACCATAGAACAGTTCAAGAACCCAAAGTCGAACACAATACTAAAGTATCTACAGATTCTCCATAAAAAAGTATTGGAAAATAAATGTAGAGATAATCGTACAGAATGCACGTTCAAGAATAGTATGAGAAGTATATCAACCATCTTTTTACTGGAAAGCAGTACTAGACTTATAACTTACATTTGTCAATTTTGACTAACATATATGCAGTTCAATGAACTGAAACATGACATGGTTGAGAACTATTGAAGGTTACACACACTGTGCACCAACCAACTATTAAGGTGCATGGTGAAAATTACTGGAACTTTCTTTTAATCAAGTAGCTATTTATTCATCATCGAAGTAGTGATACCTTAATGTATGAAGAAGGTAATCAATTAAAGCTGGATCTAAATTTTGCATGTGAAACTTCACCTTTAAGGATGCTACATCCTAAACGAAGGGAATTAAGCTCTTTAAATGTCCTAAAGTAAATGGTCAAATGTATGGGCATTCAGAGAAATGGTCTTGAAAAATTTCGATATAGCGAGGAATTTAGCAGGGTATGAGATCCACGAAGGAGAAGTTTGAATCTTTGTGCATCTCCTTGCCATAAGAAATCCCTTCTCAACTTCTCTAGTTCTTTTTCCACTTTGGAAGGCATGAAGAACAAGGACATAATGCACTTGAAGTAACCGAAAACCAGCAGATTTTAAAGTTTCTGCCGTGCAACTTGAAGGTCTTGGTGCTTTGGATAATGCAGCTGCTACAAGGGTTGAGACAGTGATTAAAGATGTTGAAAAAACAACAGGTGTTATATCTACTGGTGAGGTTTTAAAATTTGGTGTCTATTTTGGAACAGGATGACCCTAAGGTTCACACAGTTGTGGAGAAGTTGTTGGATGTACTCGACACTCCTTCTGAAGTTGTTCAGCGAGTTGTCGCTACCTGGCTTTCTCCACTTATGCATGAAAAGCAAGTTAGTGAAGCGTCTTCTAGAAAAGCTTATGTATACCATTTAACTGTAACGAGCGTGAATGATTGCCAAAATTCAAGACTGTAATTCTTGAACAATCTGCAGTTAATAAACTCATGTTATTGCAGTAAAAGGTATTTTTTTGTTTGCTGTCAGACTACATAGACTCTATATAACATATATGAGTCAAAAGGATATAATTTGGCTTGGTTACTTTGTCTAGATCCTAAGGGAAGCTTTTACCAAACAGAACACACCTACAGGTGTGAAGACACAGCAGCAAAAGACTAGGGGTTCAGGTGATCGACAAAATGCTCTACAAACTGTCGCCAGTCCAAACAGATTTGAAATCCTAGCAGATGAGGAGGGTGTTGATATAAACTCATCAACTCTAAATGGTCCTAAACTATTGCAACAAGTAATTACAGCTAGTACCAGTGACAACAACAAGCGAGGCAGTGTGTTTTCTTCTAAAGAATTGAGTGTTCGACGTAATACTTCGAAGAACAATTTAGTTGGGATTTCAAGCCTAAAACCCCACAAAAATTAACAGAAAACACAAATGAAGCAGACAAAATAAAGGTCCAAAAGGGTACTTAAATGTCTACAAATCTAAAGGAAAAAAAATCCATCAATAAAAAATCTATCTTAAAGAACCCACAAATAATTAATCACAAGAAAACTAACAAAATACACTTACCCAGAACCCAAATTAGTCTATTTAACCAAAGAAAAAAAATACACAAAGCAGACAAATAAAGGTCCAAAACCCCAATTAACAAAGTATACCCAAAAATTAAACAAAACAAAGTTATTTCTTTTTAGCCCAAAAATCTAAAATTATAAAAAATTCAAAACTTTGAGTATAAAACAAATATTGTACCGAGATACCCAGATATTGTACACAATAAAAGAATATTTTTTCATCCCCATTAGTAAGAAACTAGAAAAATTAAATCTTAAAGTATAAGAACAAAACTAAAAATTAAAAATAATAGAAAAGTTTTGAGCAAAGAAATACTTACCGATAGAGAAAGGGATGGAGATTTGCAATATATGGGTGAGAGTAATCTGAAGACACATGCAGCAGAGAATTGAAAGGAAAGAATCAGCTTATGGAAGCAATTAAGGTGAAGCTGTAGAGAGATAACCTAAAGTTATTTGCTTCAAGTGGACTGCACTTCATGGAGCTTGCCTAACGCATGATAACTTGGCCTAAAGGAACTTCTCTATGGCTAATAGATGCTTTATGTTCCAGAGGAATGCAGAGTCACACAGTCACCTCTTTCTACATTGCACAGTCGCAGGAAGTCTTTGGAATATATTTTTATATCTTTTTGGACTCAGATGGGTCATGCCACAAAACTTCGAGGAAGCTTTTGAGAGCTGGAGCCTTTGGAAAGTTGATAGCTCCACTAGGAAAATACGGAAGATGATACCTGCAACCATTTCTTGGACTATCGGGAATGAAAGGAATATAAGGTGTTTTGATGGGATAACAACTACTGTTCAGTCTCTCAGAGCTTTTTGCCTAGTGTATTTATATAGCTGGGCTTATCTTGCCCCTGTAGATTCTCCTGATAGCTATCTGAATTTTGTTAGCTCCCTAGTACTAAGCTGATTTTTTGCCTTTTTGTATTGGAGCTAGCAATTTTCATTACTTTTGTAACTCTTTTGCAGCTTCTTGATGCCATCAATGAAACCAATTACTTCATCAAAAAAAAGGTGAAGCTGCAGAGAGAGAAAAGAATCGGGGAAAAGACGATGATTTCATTGTCTTATTATATTTGGGGGGAAATATTTTCATTAATTCTAATATTTGGGGGGAAATTTTGAGTGAAATTTTATTAAAGAAATTTTTAGACCTTTTCCTATAATGGTTTCCTTACTGAACGTCTTTGGCATTATGAGAATTGGGGGAAATATTTTTTTAAGTGCAATTTTGGTGGAAAATTTTTGGGGAAATATTTTATAAGGAATTTTTAAGGTACGCTTGTAAAGTGTTGCATTTAATATGACAATATAATAACTCTTCAAAAATGTAGCAATACACCTAAGAAGCGTGGCCAAAAAATTTATATTTAGGCAATACTTAAAAAATATTGTCTTTATATTTAAAAGGAACGCTTTATAAGTGTTACCTTAAAATCCGTGGCCGAAGACTATACTCAAAGGCCACGCCTAAAAAGTGTTCCTACAAATACTTTTGACAACACTTTTTAAGCGCTGCCTAAATTAGTATGGTTGTGGGCATAAAATGTTGTAGTGTACCCCCGAGCTATATTCATCGTAGTTGACTGACGACCCCAAGTTAGCCAGTGTATCGACCTCACAGTTTTGATCTAAAGGGTACATGCTGCAGAGTCCATTCCTTGAATTGGTGCAAGATTACCTGCAATTTGTCCAAGTAGCTCTGCACCCGTTCTTCTTTTACTTCAAACATTTTGTTGACTTAATTTACGACAAGGAGAGAGTCGCATTTAAACCTGCAATCATGGACTCATACTCAGCTTCGTTGTTAGTCAATTTTACAATTCTAATAGACTACTTAATTGCGCTTCCCGCAGGTGGTTTCAACATGATATCGAGCTCATACCCCTTCGTGCCGGAGGCACCATCCGTGAATAGGGTCCAGATCCCGAATTAGCGCCGAGATGAGCAGTAGTTCCTTATCGACTTCGGGTATTAAGGCTAGTGTAAAGTCGGCCACGGAGTCTACCAAAATATAAAACTTTATGGTAGTTTGGGTCAGTACTCGATGTCGTAAATGCTAATCTCCATGGCCCATTTGGGCAAACAACCCGAGAGCTAGGACTTATGCAAGATATTCCTCAGTGGGTAAGAGGTCACGACACATATAGGGTGGCATTGAAAGTACGGTTTTAGCTTCTTAGTAGGGCTTAGCAAAGCGATTGCTAACTTTCTAGGTGAGGATACCTCGATTTCACATCACCTAGAGTTCTACTGGCATAGTAAATAGGAAATTGCATACCTTCTTCCTCCCAGACCAAGACGCCACTTACCGCCACCTCGGAAACTACTAAGTAAAGGTACAACTATTTGTCTACCTTCGGAGTGTGCAGTAGAGGGGAGCTCGACAGGTACCGTTTGAGTTCTTCCAAAGCTTTCTGGCAATTTGGAGTCCATGAAAAATTATTCTTCTTCTTCAATAGTAAGAAGAACCGATGGCTCTTGTCCGAGGACTATGAGATAAACCAGCCCAATACGGCTATACGCCTGATCAGTCTTTGAATTGCATTGACGTTGTCTACTACAGTGATGTCCTCTATAGCCTTTATTTTGTGAGGGTTAATCTCTATTCCTCGATTGAATACCATGAATCCTGCGAATTTACCCGAACCAACCTAGAATGCGCACTTCTCCAGGTTTAGCTTCATGTTATATTTCCTTAGTATGTCGAAGGTTTCATGCAAATGTTTCAAATGGTCATCTGCTCACATGGGCTTGACCAATATCATAAATATAAACTTCTATTGATTTCCATATTTGTTCTTCGAACATCCGGTTTACTAGGCATTGGTAGGTGGCACCGACATTCTTTAATCCAAATGGCACTACGTTATAGCAGTAGGTGCCGAATTTGGTTATGAAAGAAGTTTTTTTTAATCGCCCGGGTCCATCCAAATTTGGTTGTACCCGGAGTACGCGACAAGAAAATTGAGTATCACTTGCCCGGTCGTCACATCGCTCATTTGATCGATGTTAGGCAAAGGGATATAATCCTTTGGCCATGTTTTGTTTAGGTTTTTATAATCCATACACATCCTTATTTTATTTCCTTTTTTAGGAACTACTACTACGTTAGCTAACCACTTCGGGTATTTAAATTCTCGGATGGATCCTATTTTTAGAAGTTTGGATACCTCATCCTTGATGAATGCATGTTTGATCTTGGACTGTGGTCTCATCTTCTGATTAACTGGATGGAACTTCGGGTCCAAACTCATACCTCCAGTGGGATCCATGTCATGTCGAGATAGGACCAAGCAAAACAATCGGTGTTAGCTTTAGGAAAATCAATTAAGTTTTTTCCTAAGCTCGAAGGTTAACCTCGTGCCCAAGTATACGTTTTGATCCTGCAGATGCTCGATTAATCTGACTTGCTCCAACTCTTCAATCATTGATTTGGTGGCGTCGGTGTCATTAGGAGCTATGAATGATATCGGGAGGCCGTAATTGTCCTCCTTGTCTACCATTTGTTCTTATTGTTTCTTCAGTTCGGCTGAGGCTAGTATCAGTGATTACTATTTAATCTCTTCCTTTTTGGTCGGTTCCATGTTTCTTGATGTCGAAACTGCAGGTACGAGGATTACATCATTGATAGCAAACATCTCCCTCGCGGTTGGCTATTCTCTGTAGACCATTTTTACTCCCAGTATGAGAAATTTCAATGCTTGGTGCAAGGTCGAGGGTACCGCCTTCATGTTGTGGACCCATGGCCTCCCGAATAGAGCATTGTATCTTATGTCCCCTTTGATCACGTAGAGCTTCGTTTCTTGGATTTTTCCAGTTGTATTTACTAACAATGTTATCTCTCATTTCATGGTCTCACACACCACGTTAAATCTATTCAATATACAAACTGCTAGTACAATTTGGTCATGTAACCCTAATTGCTCTACGACCCTTAATCTGATGATGTTGGCCAAGATACTTAGATCAATCAGCACATGTTTAACTTGAGATTTATTGATAAGTGCATCATTGTGAGGTTGTACGATGCCCCCGACATCTTCGTCTCTGAACGAAATGTCTCCCTCCAGAACATAATCGTGGGTGCGTTTTTCCCTTGTGATAGATACTTTAGTACGTTTTATCATTGGCCCTTGGGGGACATCGACTCCTCTGATGATCATGTTGATCACGTGCTGAGGCTCCTATTTTTCGATTTGTTTGTTGGCAACTTCTCCTCTTAACTGTTGGCAATCTTCAGTCATGTGACCCTGAGTGTCGTGATACTTACACATCAAATTAGGATCTCTCTAGGCAGGGTCAGACTACAATGGTCGGGGCCACTTGGTCTCTTTGATGCACCCTATGGCTGACATGACGCTGGCAGCATCCATGTTGAAGTTGCACACCGATAATATCAGTGCTTCCCTACTCTTGAGCAGCTTGTCAAACCCATTTTGCTCATCAGACCTCAGCCACTAGGACCTCGACCACTTTTCTTCTCATTCTTTGTGAGGTGACGCCCGGATCCATTTCCCCCTTCGGTCTGTGCTATATGGTTGATACCGATATCGCATATGATGGGGTAAACAGATCTAGAAGGGGCCCCGAGTTTGTCGTTCTCTACCTTGATCTTCGACCGGTACTTGTTGTGGATGTCGGCCCAGGTTACCGTCGAGTACTCTACCAAATTTTGTTCTAGTTGTTGAGAGGCCAATGAACTTTGGTGGTTGAGCCCCTGACTGAATGCCTGAATGGCCCAATCATCTGCAACCGATGGTAGGTCCATCTATTCTATTTGGAATCTTGACATGAACTCCCTAAGCATCTCGTTGTCCCTTTGTTTAACCTTGAAAAGATTTGACTTTCTGGACTCGACCTTGATGGCCCCGGCATAGGCCTTTACGAAAGCATCTGCAAGCATAGCAAACTAGCCAATAGAATTTGGGGACAAGTTGTGATACCATATCCTTGCTTTATTGGATAAAGTTTCCCCAAACTTTTTCAGTAACACCGACTCCATTTCATGGTCTTCCAAATTGTTCCCTTTGATTGCGTATGTATAGGAGGTCACATGTTCATTCCTATTTGTGGTCCTATTATATTTGGGGATGTCGGGCATATAAAACCTCTTGGGACTGGCTTTGGTGTCGTGCTCGAAGGAAAGGGCTTCTGGATAAATTTTTTGGAGTCTGATCCCTTCAATATCGGGGGTACTCCTGGGATCTCATCGACCCTAGAGTTGTATGTTTCCACCTTATTGTCATTAACCTCGATCTTTTTCTCGCCCGACTCCACCCGTTTGGTCAATGCTTTGAGTATCTTCATTACCTCAAAATTTACCCCGAGCTCGGCTTCACCCAATCTCTCGGTAATTTGTTCGTCTCTTTGAGTGCTTTCCCGGGATTGTTCGGGCTCGACCCTGTTAGGGGCATGGTTTTGATTCTGCAGTTGTGTTATTTTCGTTTGTTGAGCATGCAGCATTTCGAAAATCAAATATAAGCTCACCCCATCACCGTCACCTTAGGGGCTTCCCGAGCCGTTGGTCAGGGTCCACAGGAACACTATTTTGGGGATCAGTTAGCAAATTGATGTCGATAGCTGCCTGCGAGTTAGCATTAACTGGCGGCAAAAAGTACATCGTTGCTAGGTACCAAATTATTATTTTCACCATGATGGCCAGACTCAACGTCAACGTTCAAGTGAACAGACTGAGAGTTTGACATTTTTAGGTCGTCTGATAACTATGGATTCTAGTTTATTTTATACTCCTTTTTGCTTGAGTTTTGTATTAAAAATGTATACAAGTAATCACAAAAGCTTACATGTTGTGCTTGTTTGCAGAGTTTGGTAAAAAAAATGACAAGAAGTCAAAACCAGCTCAAAAATGAGTGAAACCTGCACAAGTGCCAAGAACAAGTCAAAGCACCACTGCAGCATAAAATCCATTGCGGCTGCAACAGACCAACCACGACCGCTGTCCATTTAGTGCGGTCCGCGGTGGATAAGTTCAGAGAGATGCAATCCTAGAGTTCTAAGCAGTGCGGTCCGCGGTAGATTCTTCGCGGCTGCGGTAGCCTCATTGTGGCCGCAGTCCATTTGTTGCGGTCCGCAGCAAGGGGATTGAGAGATCTAGGATTTTGGAAGTTTCAAGACACCGTGGTCCGCGGTCCATTCTATACAGTCCGCGGTGAATCCACCACGGCTGCGGTGCATTTTATGCGTTCTGCGATGGCCAGAATCAGAGACAAGGAAGTGAAGCCAAAAAGCCTCATTGCAGCCACGGGGCATTTTCCGTGGTCTACGGTAGCTCTGTTAGGGGTATTTTTGTCCAGAAAATTTGGCCTTGTATAAATACTTCTTTTTCAGATTTTTAGGGTATTTTTATTTTAGCAGAGCACGTGAACGACGGTTTTAGTTTATTTTGAGTAATTTGTAGCTAGTTTAATATTGAATCTTCAATTCTTAGTTTGTAATCATATTATATGGGTTATTCTTTATCCAAATATCTGATTATTTTCTATTATTATGAGTAACTAGACCCATTAGCTAGGGTTGTAGCTCAACCCTAGTGTGGGTATTTAATGAGTCTTTTATTTTAAGGCTTAGATATTTATGGGTGGTTGATATTTGGACTGATTTGTGTTTTCCATGTTGAATTAGTGGTTGCAAACACTAATTTGTGCCTTTTTGACTTGGGCTCTTCTTGAGA
This sequence comes from Nicotiana sylvestris, assembly GCF_000393655.2. Taxonomy (NCBI): domain Eukaryota; kingdom Viridiplantae; phylum Streptophyta; class Magnoliopsida; order Solanales; family Solanaceae; genus Nicotiana; species Nicotiana sylvestris. Next base: position 123,989,283 of record NC_091057.1, on the reverse strand, counting down.
AAGAGAGTTTGAGTCTAGGAAAATCAGTCCAACAAGGAATTGGGGTGTATTCAAAAGATTGATAGCCCCAATTAAAGGGTTAAAACCAGAGATAGTAAAACCCGACTTGAGCATATATTGCTTGCACAATTTTGACACCCAATTGGTCTTGAGAAAGTCAATTAGGGCAAAGTCACTCAAGCTACCGAGAGGTATAGAGTGAGTAGTTTCGTGCATTGGCTATATTGAAATCCCCAATATAACAACTTTGCCTTAGGCTTTATAACCCGTCAAGTATTCACATAGGAGAAAGCCACTTCCCTAGTGCCCCCTTAACCATTTAGAAAACCTTACAAGCATTTATACTTAGCTTAATTTCGCATATCAGTAGTATAAAAATTAGAAGTAACAAACAAAGATGATTGGAAGTATAATCAAGAGCACTACACACTACTAGTTTAGATAGGAATCTAAATCCCAAACATTCTAGCTCCCTGTGGATTCGATCCCGACCTTCTCGGGTAAAAGCTGTTTCGACCACTCTCGCCACTCTGTAGCTGTGTAGTGTTGGACCCTATCACTTTTTGGCATCATTGCCGAGGAGCTAACGGTTTTGGCTATCTATCTAAATAGTTTTGTGTATTGTTTTTTCCTTCCTTCTATGTTACTAATTTGTGTGTGTTGCCAACTCAGGTACAAAATGGCGGCAAACAATGCACCTCTTGGAGATCTTCCACCGGGGGAGGAGGTAGATGACAATATTAATGATGAGGTACCTATAGTGCCTCAAGCTCAAAGGAGAGGCCGCCAGGCCAATGATAATGTTCTAGACCCTCTCCCGCCACTTCCAAGAGTGGCTCCTCGAGTGCTTCCAAACCAAGGATATGATAGCGCAATTGTCCCACCCCGGATCCGGGTAGGCACTTTCCAAATTACGAATGTGATGTTGACTTTGTTGGAGCAGCGAGGGTATTTCACAGGTGCTCCCCATCAGAATGCTTACAAACTTCTTAAGGGCTTCGTAGATACCTGTTGGGGGAGCAAGCAAACAAATGTGTCAGATGATGCATTTCGGTTGAGATTATTTCTTTTTCACTTAGAGGAAAGGCTTTGGACTGGCTTGAAAGGCTTCCCAACTATTCCATCACTACTTGGGATGAGTTGGCGGATAAATTCATTGCAAAGTTTTTCTCACCGGGGCACATGTCAACCTGTCAACCTTGAGGGATGAAATCTTAGCTTTCAAATAGGATCCTAACGAACCACTACATGAGATATGAGAGAGATACCAGACCATGGTAAAGAAATTTCCAAATAATGATATGACTGAGGCAATGATACAATAGACATTCTACCGGGGCATTAACATAACAAATCAGTGCATAGTGAACCAACTCGCCGGAGGCAATTTCATGAACACACCGTATGATGAGGCTAATGCAATATTAGATGAGATGGCTAACACATCCTCCGCTTGGCAAAGCAGAGCCAATGTGCCACAAGGTGACCCCACAGTCATTTACTTGCACAAAGAGATCCATGATCATGGACAGACAATAACACAGCTGACAACAACAATGAATCAGCTAGCAAAGGCACAATTATAGTAGGTTCAATCTCCATGCTAAGTAAATTCTATGGAGGGTGTCAACATGCTAGTGAACAAAAAAAGACAAAGAGGTCAACAGAACCAAAGGAGTTCGGATCAATATGACCAAGATAGTGGTGGGTTCCAAGATGATGGGTATGATGAGCAGAATGAAGAAGTGCAATACGTGAACAACAACAACGGAGACCCCAAGGCAATTGGGGAAATCAACAACAACAAGGGAATAGTAATTGGGGGAACAACAACCAAAATTCAAATTGGGGCAACCAGAACAATAATCATAACAATCATGGTAATTGTAGTGGCAACAACAACAACTTGGGTGAAAACAACAATCAGGTTGGTTAGAACAATAGCAATCAAGGAAATCAGGGTTAAGGCTTTCAAAGGGCCCTGATATATCAACAACTGAAGCCTGCAGCCACCCCCGCTCCATTTGAAGTAGAAGTGGTCACACCTTTCACTATGACAGTATCAACCACACCTCCCTTCAACTAAAAAGTGATACCCTGGGATTATGTTGCCGAGGCTCAGTGAAAAGGCAAGGCCAAGGTAGAGGAATCTGACGCCGTACAAGGAATGACTAGAACTAGAAGAGTCTATACACCTGAACATTTGGGAGGTCCAAGTAAGGATGCCACTACTAGGCAGCCTATCGTTGAGACTGGGCCAGATGACCTGTAGAGGAAAGTACAGGGAAAGGAGTATTCTGTTATTGACCATCTGAACAAAGTCCCTACTCAGATATCTATCATGTCACTATTGCAGAATTCAGAGTCACACAAGAACGTTTTAATGAAAGTGTTGAGCGAGGCTTATGTACCCAATAACATCACTGGCGGAGAAATGGCCAACATGGTTGGAAAAGTACTAGAAAGCCATAAGATCATCTTCCATGAGGATGAGCTACCACCTGAGGGGCTGAATCACAATCAAGCATTGCATATTACGGTATAATTTGAAGACAAGTTCATTGCTAGGGTCTTGGTTGATGTAAGTTCAAGCCTAAATATTTGTCTATTGGACACTCCGAAAAGGTTGGACAAAGGTTTACATGAAATATGGGCAGGAAGCATGAACGTGAAAGATTTTGATGGGTCCTAGAGGGCTACGATCGGGGAAAATCAACCTTTGCTTACAGATGGGGCTAACTTGGTTCGACGTCGAATTTCAGGTACTCGATATACCGGCCTCATATAATCTTATGTTAAGCCGACCATGGATTCATGCCACTGGGGCCATGCCTTCCACACTACATCAAGCCGTGAAGTTTGAATGGAACCTCCAGGAGGTAATCATTTACGGAGATGGAAGTAACCCCATTTACACTAGTCAAACCATCCCGGCCATTAGACATAGAAGAAGGCTAGGAAAGGAAACCTATTATCACATTTAACGTGTCAATGTCGTCGAGAAAGATAAATGGTGGAGTAACAAAATAGAAAGCATACTAGCATGGTCCGTATATGAACCCGGCAAAGGGTAGGGAAAGAACCTCCAACGTATCACCAAACCGATACAACTGAAAAATCATGGTACCACCTTTGGGCTCGGATACCAGTATACATGGCAAGAGTACAATGATTGGTCACCTCCATGGCGTGGACCATATTACCCTCTTGAGCAGCTAGTACCACGTTTGGAGCAAGTTTTCACCAGGCTGATACGATATGGGGGACCGCAGAAGAAGCACTAGCTGGGTTGAAGAATTTGTTCTTGGAGGATGAGAACATGGACTATGGTGCCATAATTGAGAAGGAAGAAGGCCTCACTATTCAGACTATGGAGAAGGGAGTTATTCTCAGAAACTGGACCGCCACACCATCCCGAGCTCGCCGAGTCCCTCGGTAGCTTGGCATAATTCACTCTATATCCATTCTAGGCATTTAAGATTTCTTGTAATTTTGTTTTAAGCTTTACTTGTTTCAAAATAAATGCTCGATTCATCGAGCCGTACTTTGTCTGGACAATTTTTAAGTTTTAATCAAATGCATTTGCTCTTTATTATTCACTACTATCTTTACATTTTTCCTTTCTACAACATTATTATTATTTTTTCTAATGAACCAGTGACTGTGACATGTAATGAGGCAACGCAACATGAGAATAGTGATTTAGAGTAAGATGATGAGATACCCGAGAAAATTGTCACGGAGGTTGAAAATTTTGAGAATAAGCCTAAGTCCAATCTGGACGAGATCGAAACAGTAAATTTGGGAGACGTCGAGATCGTCAAGGAGACCCGCATCAGCATTCACTTGTCACCAACAGAGAAGAAAGAGCACATTCGTTTCCTAAAGGAGTATGAGGACATTTTCGCGTGGTCGTATGATGACATGATTGGCTTGAGCACATCTATAGTGGCTCACAAGTTGCCTACTAATCCCATGTATCCACCAGTCAAGCAGAAACTCTGGAAGTTCAAACCAGATATGAGCCTAAAAATCAAGGAGGAAGTTACCAAGCAGGTCAAAACCAAAGTTCTCCGTGTGGCTGAGTACCTAACCTGGTTAGCTAACATTGTGCCAGTTCCGAAGAGGGATGGGAAGGTCCAAGTATGTGCTGACTATCGGGATTTAAACAGAGCAAGTCCCAAGAATTACTTCCCACTGCCAAATATACACATCCTGACCGATAATTGCGCCAAGCATGAACTCCAATCCTTTGTGTAGACATGTGATTTTTGACCCTCCCCAAGATCTTTTATATATTAGCGTAAAATATTTAGTTTAGGCATAATATAGATATTTTAAGTAATTTTGACTCTTTTACTTTATTTTAGTACAAGAAAACAAAAATTACAACAAAAAATAATAATAATAATAATAATAATAGGTTCATTAATGTTTTGTAGTCATTTTTAATAAAAAAAATCTTAAAAATATATACAACAATAGTATCGTATTTTTATTTTAATGTGATATTTTGAAAATACCAAAAATAGATTTGTTTTAATGGTTAGTTTTATTTTAATAATTATTTGAATAATAGGAATAATTAAAAAATGGACGCATATTTTTAATCTCATTCGCGGTAAAAGAATAGAGCTTGGGCTCGAACAACCCATCTTTAGGCATAATTTTGAACCTAGCCCACAATTGCCAAGCCCATAATTCCTAGGCCCATACCCCTTAACCTAAAACCCTACCACTAACCTAGACCTATATATATTAAACAAAGCCTAAAATTAAAGGGGGGATCAACACAAATAGAGAGGGAGGAGAACGACAAAAAGCAATAGAAAAAGCTGCGCATAGAGAAAAAAAGAAAGCTAAGAAAAGCTGCGCACAGAATGACCCACCCTCTGACTTCGTCTTCTCCAAACGACCCTCCCTGAAGCTTCTGCTTCTTTGAACTCACCTTCACGCAAGCCTTAACCAGCCATACTCTATCGTCTCCATTACCTCACACATCACCCGGAACACAAACGCACACACAACGCCCCAGTGACAACGACCACACCAGCCGTCCCACCACCATAATCGTCGGTAAATCCCCATTGATGGCGAGCTTCTTAAAAGCTTCACTGTTATACTCAAAATGAGCAGATCTAGAGCAACAAAACACACACACTTCTCCTCTGCTGATTTTCTTTCTCTTTGATTTCGATTCGATTTTTGGTTTCAAATTCATGGAATTCATTTGTGTTTGAAAGTTGTTTTGCGTTCGGGTTGGTTCAAGGTCTTGGGTCGTCATTGTTCGTCGAGGTTCGGAATGGTGGTTCGCAGCTTCGGATGATTTTGATCGCTGTTTTGGATTCGATTGGGGCTTTGGTTTATTGACACCCTTGTAACTGTTGGAATTCTCATTAATCAAAGGCAAAATTTCAATTCGTGGCAGTTTCGGTTCAAATCGGGCCTTTACCTGGGTCAAAAATTCTGATGTTCTCTACTATAGGTATGTAGAAATGTACCTATTGTCCTGTACTTTGTTTTGTGGTTGCTGGCTAGTGTGAATTTCGATTTTGCAAATAATTACATTGTTGTTTTCATCTGCTCCGGTATATTTGTTTGCATAGATAGTGCATCCATTTGTTTCTCTTTTCAGAACTGTCTACGACTATATGTTGTTGCTGAATAGACTTTAATTAGCTGAGAAAAGGGAGGAAACTTGATGTTACAGTTGTTAGTTTGGCGTGAACCATGGATGACATAGCTCTTGTATCTTTATTGTAAAAATATATCTTGGAAGCCAACTCCAAACGGAATGAATGTTGCATAGGGTCCTGTATCTTAGCTAACTATATTACTGGAGACAAAGCATGTCTAACCGTGTATATATATATATTACTCAATCCCTTTAGTTAACCCAATAACCTTTGAATATTGTATTCACAAGATTTGGTGGTGCTTTTCAAATCATTGGTATACTTGGTTGCCTTCATGTCATGGGCTTCAAAATTAAAATGAAGCACCACTTCATTCTCGTTGTCTGCCTGAAATCGTAGCTTACAATTCCAACTATACATAGTAGCCTTGAATGAATTGATTCACTTTGTTATACTTGTGCTAGTTCACAATTTCTCTTTTTTTGTAGATTAGTATAGAAAAAATGGATAAATGGGATAATTTATTGGTGAATGTGAGGCGTGTTGTGCCAAATAAAATTCCAAAACTCGTGGCCCTCACTTAATTAATTTTAGCCCTTTAGAAATCGAGGAGTGCTATTAGTTGAATTTTCCATGCCCCTCGCAAACTTGAAAGTGCGTAGTTGCTTTAGGCGCGCTATTTAAATTAATTTACCTTCCTATATTCGGGTGCGCATTGATGTGGCCCAAATCCCAATCTCAACGAAGTTGAAGTGTGTTGACAACCACGGGCGCATTGATTGCGGCGCGGTTCGAAACGCATCTTCACGACGTTGCAATTCTTTTAAAAATAATTATAAAAGAACATAAGCTAGCATGTATTAAGATCAGATAAAATTAAATACAACAGTTAAGCGACCGTGCTAGAACCATTGAGCCCGGGAATGCCTAACACCTTCTCTCGGGTTAACAAAATTCCTTACTCGGATTTTTGGTTTGCGGACTGTTAACAGAGTCATAAATTTCCTCAGTTCGGGATTCAATCGGTGACTTGGGACACCATTAATATCCCAAGTGGCGACTCTGAATAATTAATAATTAAATCCCATTCCGATTGTCCTTTAATTGAAAAAAACTCATTCATGCCCTTTGCGGGGTATAGATGAAAAAGGAGGTATGAGAGCTCTGGCGACTCTGCTGGGGACCGAACCCAGAATCTCTGATTCAGGGTTCAGAATTCGAGCTTAGATAAATTGTTGTATTTCATTGTATCTGATTTTCCTACATGTTTTGTGTTAAATGTGTTAAATGTTACCGCTTTGATATTAACTGAACTGTATATCAACTGTGCCGACACCCTTCTCTCTTCACCTCCGGGGATGTGCTTACAGGTTGGGACTCCCTATTCTGTTAGTGTCATACCTTGAAATAAAAAAAGAGGCCGGACAAGTTACGAAGCCGGATGGCCTTTTGGTTCCCGGTAAGTTGCCCCCTCCTCGACTTGAGTTGTCCGCTCGGGTACACAGTCTAGAACACCAACTCAGGATTTGAACATAGAATAACATGACTTCATGACCCTAGTAGGAACGGTTATTTGCATCATGTTACATTTGACTTAGGGGACTCAACACAGGGGTTGGATCCGTCTAGGACTAGCAACCTGAAAAGAAAAGACCGTCCTGATGCATCCTACTTGCACTGTACATATATTTGTTTCGAACCTGCATGTTGACCAGTTTCTGAATCTCGGGAATGTTGGAAAATTGAGAAGAAGAAAAAAAGAGAAAAGAGGGAAAACAAGAGAGAAGAAATATCAGTTAGGGAGTTAATTGATTATTTTAGAAATAAAAATCAATGACCAATTACTGGCGAAACTCTGCCGAAATTCTGGAAAAAAAATGTTTTATTTTGTTTTACTAAAAAAAAAGCAAAGAAAAATATAAAAAAAAAGAGTCTTTTAATTTTGGAAAATTGGTTGTTGAAAAAGAAAAGGATAAAAAGAGTCTTTGTTTTAGTATGAAAAACATAAGTCGTTTCATTGTTTGTTGAAAAAGGAAAGGAAAAAAAAGTCTTTTATTTTTAGTTTGGAAAAATCGGTTATTTTATTGTCTGTGGAAAATGAGAAAGAAAAAAGAGTCTGTTATTTTTAGCTTGGAAAAATAGGCTGTTTTATTTGTTGAAAAGAAAAGGAAAAAAAAAGAGTCTTGTTTCTAAAAATAGTTTTTATTTGCTTATGAAATGCCAAAAATAAAAATGGACAAGAGTCATGTTTTAAAATAGTTCGGTTAATTCGCCCGAACTACGCATGGTTTGATTCTCACGAGGCGTGAGATACGTAGGCAACCCTTATCGGGTCCAACCTCCCCTTTGCAAAAATAACCAAAAAATATCAAACTTTTTATTTTTGTCACAAATAAACCAGGTGATGTCGTTTTTGTCAAAAATAGCCAAATGTTCCCAAACGGGACGTCGGAAGGCTGACTTTGCATAAACAGCCACCTTTGGTTGTATTTTGATTTTTGACCCGCACAGCCTTAAAATCTTCGCCCCCGAGGCGCAGGAAGGCCGTGTTTGCAATACCGGATCATTTATTTTAATTTGGAAAAAACAAGAAAAAGAGTCGTGGTCAAATGAATACTGTTCAGATTTTGGGTCAAAATTGGCATATAGGGGAAGGAATATGTCATTTTAGGGTTTGTATTTCTTTTGATTAGAGTATATGGGTCGTTTGATTTTCGAGTCTGTATTTCATCGTTAAGTTGGTCAGTTTTGTCGTTATTATAAAAATGGAAATTCCAAAAAAAAAATATTTTTTATTGTCATTTACCTTTTATTTGCAAGAACTACGCACGGTCTGATTCATGCGTGGTCGTGATACGTAGGCAATCCCCATAAGATTCGACCGCAACCAAAAAAAATGAAAAGTGAAAAATAGAAAAGAAGAATTGAAAAAAATGGAAAAGATGTTGTGAATAATGAGGACCGACCCAATCCATTCTAACATGTTTTGTTTTGAATTGTGAAGAAAGTTGAGGTGGTCGGTTGTGGTAAGCTGGAAACACAAGATCGAAGAAAAATGATAACTGACATCGAAGCTGTTACGAGTCCTCAAGAGACTCAGGGTCAGAGGATTCAACAAGGGTCTACTGTGGTTGAGGAAAATAGAACACTGAAACAACAAATGACCAAAATGCATCAAGCCTGGGCCAATGGCCAAGGACAGTCTAGTCACGAGTCACGATTTGCTACACAGCAAGAGCAGTACCACTCTCCCGAGTACCACTCGTACTCGTTTGAGCTTCCTGTAAACATCGAGAAGCCTACCCGAAAGAGAGTACAGGAAGAAATAACCCAAAGAGTGAAAAGATTAGAACAACGGTTGGAAAATACGCAAGCAATGGCAGGTCAAAAGAGTGTTGCCTTCAGAGATCTATGCATGTTCTCCGATGTCCACTTGTCGCCTGGCTTCAAGATCCCCAAATTTGAAAAGTACAATGGACATGGAGACCCCATAGCCCACCTGAAAAGGTATTGCAACCAATTGAGAGGTGTGGGAAGAAATGAAGAATTGCTTATAGCTTATTTTGGGGAAAGCCTCACCGGTGTAGCATCTGAATGGTTTTTGGATCAAGACACAGCTTGCTGGTACGTCTGGGATGACATGGCATGGGCCTTTGTCAAACAGTTTCAATACTACATCGACATCGCCCCAGACCGCATTTCCCTTTCTAACCTAAAAAAGAAACCAACTGAAAGTTTCAGGGAATATGCCATCAAATGGAGAGAGCAGGCAGCTAGAGCTAAGCCACCCATGGATGACCACGAGTTAATCATTGTCTTTCTACAGGCTCAAGAGTCAGATTATTTTCAATACATGACGTCCGCAGTGGGTAAATCCTTCCCAGAAGCAATCAAAATGGGAGAAATGGTGGAGAACGGTCTTAAGACAGGCAGAATTATAAGTCAAACAGCTCTCAAAGCTGCAGCTCAAGCTGTCCAAATTGAATTTGGTAACACGAATGAGAGGGATGAAGAAATCATGGTGATATCAGGGTCGAGAAGAGGTCCTAGGAGAACATCTCGAAGGTATGTGCAGCCTCATCAGGTTTTCTATGACCCCCCTAAGCATTACTATCCACCTCCGGACCCCCCATACTCGCCACCAATTCACCCAAGAAAGCGAGCACGAGTATCACAAAATCTCCAACAGCCTCCGCAAAATTTTCAATTACCTTGTAACCCACATCCAAGCCAGGTGTATAGAAGGGAACAAAAGTTGAAAGATAGTTTTACACCAATAGGAGAGTCCTATGCAAGCTTATTTGAGAAGTTAAAACAACATGACATGATTGCACCCATTCCTCCAAATCAGGTGGACCGACGTGCGAGAAGCTTTGACTCATCTAAAAGGTGTGAATACCACTCCAATGCTCTGGGGCACAATGTGGAAAATTGTCGGGATTTGAAAAGAGAAATAGAAAGGATGATCCAGGAAAATTTGATTCAAGACAGTGGCACCCAGAATATCACGCTGCATCCCTTACATGAGGAGGCACACTTGGTGGGGATGATGCCCGGTGACATGCGGTATGAGAATACTCTTGGGAACTTGTTGACTGAAGTTGAAGATACTGAGGCAGATAATGGTCATGGCAATATGGATGGGAAGCTTAGTGGCTAAGATGCCTTGCTTGTAATTGGAAAGACGCTCCATTCCTAAGTCAGCTGGGGAGGAGCTTTGGTGGTCCATTTGGCTGTCATTTCTGTTGTCCGGATTATTTGCAGGGTTGTAATCCGGATATTGTCTTGTGTTCAAACCCTCCTATCCTTTCATTTTTGTCTAGCTTGTTTAGTCGTAGTGGTTTGTCTAGGGTTGTCTAGGTTTGTTTCAGTTCATTCTAGGGTTGCAATCCAGTTTGTTTTGTTTTTGTTTTGTTATTCGAACTATTTTATCGTTTGTCTAATGCAAATTCTGATCTGTTGTTACTCCCAATCATTTTCTTTGTTTAGTTCTTTTCTAACTTTTTGTTTTGCCTTTCGCCGGTTCTAGTGACATGACATGCACGCATAATTCTCAGTCTGATCTTCAAAAGTTGCGAAGCAATGAGACCATTTTGAAAACGATAAGGACACTTGAGGAAATGAGAACAGATTGGGACATTTTGAGATTGTTTGACACCCGAACCATGTGAAACTGGGGCAAGTAAAACATAAAAATCCCCGTAAAAGCAAGTTGCCCAAATTGACAGGGGGCCGGTCGGAAATGGCCGTCAATTCCGATGCGGTCAAGAGATGATGTGTATGGTTTCTTTATTCTGATTGTACTTGTTTTGTATTTGGCATATTTTGAAGTTTGAAATGACGAAGGCGTTTTGTTCTGCTATCTAAATACTTTACCCTTTTGTCAACCTCTTTGAGCCTTATTTTTTTTCTTTCATACCCCTTTTTCGGAATCAATGGCACAATTAAAGTAATGCAAGTGCCGGAGATACGCAAATGGAAAAAGAAGGAAAAAGAAAAAAATGAAAAGGAAGAAAGGAAAAGGAGAAAGAAAGAAAGAAAGGAATAAAGGAAAAGAAGAAAAAAAAGAAAAGGGAAGAAAAGAAAAGAAAAGAAAAGAAAGAAAGAGAAGAAAGAAAAAGAAAATGAAGAAAAGAAAGGAAAAAGGAAAAAAAACAAAAAAAAAAAGAGAGAGAAAGAAAATCGCAACAACGTAGTTTCTATGACGTGAACTACGTTTGACTTGATCCCGAAAGGGTACGTAGGCAGCCTCTCTGAGGTTCAGTCATACCAAAACAAAAATCCAAAAGTCCCCAAGCAAGAAACTGGGGTAGAAATTGTGGTTGTTGTGAGAAGTTGGATTCCGAAAGTTGTAATTTTAACCCATTTTAAAATTGTTTTGAGCCTTTTATACCCTTTCTTTCTAACCCATCCAAAAGCCTACATTACGGTCTAGAGAAAGACCTTCTGATCAGTCTTTGAGAAATGCCAAGTCAAGCAGGTAAGGTAATTCATGTCAGGGGCAACACTCCGGTCCAAACAAGGAAAATGAAAATGAGAGAATCTTATTGATAAAAATCCTCATGGGTATCGCAAGGTGATGAAAGCTGAGAGAAATAAAAAAATGAGAGAGTCTTATTGGTGAAAACCTTCACGGGCACCTTGAGATGACAGTAAGTTGAGAGAAAGAACGAAGTGGGAGAGGTTGATGGTGAAAACCCTTTGGGCACTACAAGCCGAATAAGGAATGCGAATCAAATTGGATAAGCGGAGCAATGAAGCCCAGTTTCACGGCAAAAAGGAACAACAAGAGATGAACATCAGATTTGCTTAACAAAATAGGTCGCAGGTGCATGTGAAGGTCATTAGAGTCGGTATCCACATCCGATAGGTTTCTACTATGTAATTTTCTTGTTAGGAATCATCTCTTTCTATTGTCCTTTACTCTGTTCCTTTTGTTTTGTTTATTTCCCCTTTCTGAGTCTTTTGGTCGTAACAAGTGAGGAATGACTTCAAAATTTTCCACCAGCTTTCCAATTGCACAAAATGGGGTCACAAGTCAGGAAAAATGACAAGAGCACTGAGCTGGTAATAATCAACATACTTTGGGATCCTTATGAAACACAAAGTTTGGTAGATGTCGGTTCAGGAATAATGCAACAGATAGAGGGTATTGGGATTGAACGGGGAAAAAGGGTATTTCAGTGACACAGATGACGGGGAAAGCGGTTAGTCAGTAAACATGCAAGACCTTCAAGAAGAATCAATTGTCATAAAACATATGGGGTCAGATAAGAAGACTAGAAGTAATAATTGAGAGATAGTCGTCAAGAAGGGCTTAAGTTATCAGCCAAGTTTCAAAGATGGTCGGAGAACCCAAAGCATGGAAAGGAGAAAAGGAAAGCCATCCCAGCGGGAGTACCACAACCAACCACCGCACTTTTAAACTGACAAAATTTTCTTTGATTTGAAACAGGGGCATGGAAATGATATTGATGGCGGAAAGATATGCTACAGGAGGATTATCAAACTGGGGCAGAAAATTTTCTGTCATGTTGAATTTTTTTTTCGGGTACCCATCTAAAGAACATGAAGGTCAATACAAGTGTTTCAAAAAAAAAAGAAGAGAGGGAAGTAGTTTTCAGGAAAGAAACACCAGTTCTAAGAAAAGTAATTTTTGGAGGAATGAAACACTAGTTTTTAGGGAAGTGGTTTTTTTGAAGGAGGACAACACTAGTTTTAGGGAAGCAGTTCTGAAAGAAGATAATTCAAGTTAGTGGGTAGATAAAACAAATTTTGAAGGAAAATGGTTAAAAGAAATCTTAGTCTGATGAATTTTTCACCTAAGATAAAGAAATCTTAATCTGTTGAATCTTTCACCTAAGATAAAGAAATCTTAGTCTGTTGAATTTTTCACCTAAGATAAAAATCTTAGTCCGATGAATCTTTCACCTAAGATAAAGGCAGAAGTTGGAAAAATGAAAGGAAGGCATAATTTGGGAAAAGATGAAGGCAGAATTTGAGGAGAAAGAAAGGAAGGCATAATTTAAAGAAAGGGAAGGTAGAAGTCGAAAAAAAGGGAGAGAAAGGAAGGCATAATTTGGGAACAAGAAAGGAAGGCGGAATTTGAAAAGAAAGGAAGTTGGACTTTGGAAAATTAAGAAAATCGGGATCACGCAAAAATGGACCTAGTCTGATGAATTATCCCTAGAGTCACAATCTTAGTCTGTTGAATCTTTCTCCTAAGATGAAAATCTTAGTCTGATGAATTTTTCACCTAAGGTAAGGATAAAAATCTTAGTCTGTTGAATCTTTCTCCTAAGATGAAAATCTTAGTCTGATGAATTTTTCACCTAAGATAAAGACAAAAATCTTAGTCTGTTGAATCTTTCTCCTAAGATGAAAATCTTAGTCTGATGAATTTTTCACCTAAGATAAAGATAAATCTTAGTCCGTCGAATCTTTCACCTGAGAAGAGAATCTTAGTCTGATGAATTTTTCACCTAAGATAAAGTTTAAATTTTAAGATACATTGCGGTCTCTAAATTTTTAAAAGTTGCATTTCAGTCTCATCACAATTCAAGTTTTAGTTCTTATTAGTATGTGGTAACAAACAACCAGTTTGCCAAACTGGAGCAGAAAGTTTTCTTTGTTTGTCTTTTTGCAGTCAGGAACTCGCATGAAGAACAGAGGTATACAATTCAAGTTTTGGAAATTATGAGCCCGCCTGGATAATAGAGGAATACATTTCAAATTTCAGAAGTCAGGAATCCGCCTGGAGAATAGAGACATACAATTCAAGTTTAGGAAATCAGGAGCCCGCCTGTATAACAGAGTTCAGCAGTTAGGAGCCCTCCTGAAGAACAAAGTTTCGGAAATCAGGAACCCGCCTGGAAAATAGGGCGCTCACCTGGAGAACAAGGGAAAACAACTCAAGTTTCTAGGGAAGACAGTTTCGAAGGAAGACAGTTCGAGTTTCAGCGAAAATGGTTCAAAGTGTAAGGGAAAATAGTGTCAAGTAACAAGGGAAGACAATTCAGGTTCAACAATCACACGCCCACCTGAAAAGGAAAAAAGGGAATGCAATTCAGAATGCAATTCAGAAGTTGATGAAGGATGTGAGCTGCTCAAGACATAGCCGAGGTCACAAGCACTACATGACCGGTCCTGACCCAAAAGCTGTAGAAGAATGAGCTAGCACCTGCAGCTAACAAGTGTCAAGGTTCAAATCTAAAGTCTGCATGAAGAACCATTCAAGACTCAAGATCAAGCTTCAGAAGACTTATAGATATGAATCTTGTAGCTCATAGTCGATAGGCTTAGCTAGTCTTTTTCATCTTTTGATTTTTGATGTAATAACAGGGACCGCAAACTGGAACCTCGACGGAACGGCACCTCGACCAGATCTCTACCTCGGCATACTCCATCACCTCACTCATTTCTGAACTACACGTGGCCTGATTCCTTTATAGCCAAGAATATGTAGGCAGCTCAAATGCCAGAGCTCGGTCACACTCCCTTCTCTCTTAGTCTTAGCCTCTCCAAATAAGGGTCGTGTCAAAAAACCTGTCTAGTCAGTCTTTGTCTGAAAACTCTGTACGTTTCCAGTCAAAGAGGGCAGCTGTAGACATGTGATTTTTGACCCTCCCAAGATCTTTTATATATTAGCGTAAAGTATTTAGTTTAGGCATTATATAGATATTTTAAATAATTTTGACTCTTTTACTTTATTTTAGTACAAGAAAAAAAAATTACAACAAATAATAATAATAATAATAATAGGTTCATTAATGTTTTGTAGTCATTTTTAATAAAAAAAATCTTAAAAATATATACAACAATAGTATCGTATTTTTATTTTAATGTGATATTTTGAAAATACCAAAAATAGATTTGTTTTAATGGTTAGTTTTATTTTAATAATTATTTGAATAATAGGAATAATTAACAAATGGACGCGTATTTTTAATCTCATTCGCGGCAAAAGAATAGAGCTTGAGCTCGAGCAACCCATCTTTAGGCCTAATTTTGGGCCTAGCCCACAATTGCCAAGCCCATAATTCCTAGGCACATACCCCTTAACCTAAAACCCTACCACTAACCTAGACCTATATATATTAAACAAAGCCTAAAATTAAAGGGGGATCAACACAAATAGAGAGGGAGGAGAACGACAAAAAGCAACAGAAAAAGCTGCGCATAGAGAAAAAAAGAAAGCTAAGAAAAGCTGCGCACAGAATGACCCACCCCCTAACTTCGTCTTCTCCAAACGACCCTCCCTGAAGCTTCTGCTTCTTTGAACTCACCTTCACGCAAGCCTTAACCAGCCATACTCTATCATCTCCATTACCTCACACATCACCCGGAACACAAACGCACACACAACGCCCCAGCGACAACGACCACACCAGCCGTCCCACCACCATAATCGTCGGTAAATCCCCATTGATGGCGAGCTTCTCAAAAGTTTCACCGTTATACTCAAAATGAGCAGATCTAGAGCAACAAAACACACACACTTCTCCTCTGCTGATTTTCTTTCTCTTTGATTTCGATTCGATTTTTGGTTTCAAATTCATGGAATTCATTTGTGTTTGAAAGTTGTTTTGCATTCTGGTTGGTTCAAGGTCGTGGGTCGTCATTGTTTGTCGAGGTTCGGAATGGTGGTTCGCAGCTTCGGATGATTTTGATCGCTGTTTTGGATTCGATTGGGGCTTTGGTTTATTGACACCCTTGTAACTGTTGGAATTCTCATTAATCAAAGGCAAAATTTCAATTCGTGGCAGTTTCGGTTCAAATCGGGCCTTTACCTGGGTCAAAAATTCTGATGTTCTCTACTATAGGTATGTAGAAATGTACCTATTGTCCTGTACTTTGTTTTGTGGTTGCTGGCTAGTGTGAATTTCGATTTTGCAAATAATTACATTGTTGTTTTCATCTGCTCCGGTATATTTGTTTACATAGATAGTGCATCCATTTGTTTCTCTTTTCAGAACTGTCTACGACTATATGTTGTTGCTGAATAGACTTTAATTAGCTGAGAAAAGGGAGGAAACTTGATGTTACAGTTGTTAGTTTGGCGTGAACCATGGATGACATAGCTCTTGCATCTTTATTGTAAAAACATATCTTGGAAGCCAACTCCAAACGGAATGAATGTTGCATAGGGTCCTGTATCTTAGCTAACTATATTACTGGAGACAAAGCATGTCAACCGTGTGTATATATATATATATATATATATTACTTAATCCCTTTAGTTAACCCAATAACCTTTGAATATTGTATTCACAAGATTTGGTGGTGCTTTTCAAATCATTGGTATACTTGGTTGCCTTCATGTCATGGGCTTCAAAATTAAAATGAAGCACCACTTCATTCTCGTTGTCTGCCTGAAATCGTAGCTTACAATTCCAACTATACATAGTAGCCTTGAATGAATTGATTCACTTTGTTATATTTGTGCTAGTTCACAATTTCTCTTTTTTTTTTGTAGATTAATATAGAAAAAATGGATAAATGGGATAATTTATTGGTGAATGTGAGGCGTGTCGTGCCAAATAAAATTCCAAAACTCGTGGCCCTCACTTAATTAATTTTAGCCCTTTAGAAATCGAGGAGTGCTATTAGTTGAATTTTCCATGCCCCTCGCAAACTTGAAAGTGCGTAGTTGCTTTAGGCGCGCTATTTAAATTAATTTACCTTCCTATATTCGGGTGCGCATTGATGTGGCCCAAATCCCAATATCAACGAAGTTGAAGTGTGTTGACAACCACGGGCGCATTGATTGCGGCGCGGTTCGAAACGCATATTCACGACGTTGCAATTCTTTTAAAAATAATTATAAAAGCACATAAGCTAGCATGTATTAAGATCAGATAAAATTAAATACAACAGTTAAGCGACCGTGCTAGAACCACGGAGCCCGGGAATGCCTAACACCTTCTCTCGGGTTAACAGAATTCCTTACTCGGATTTTTGGTTCGCGGACTGTTAACAGAGTCATAAATTTCCTCGGTTCGGGATTCAATCGGTGACTTGGGACACCATTAATCTCCCAAGTGGCGACTCTGAATAATTAATAATTAAATCCCGTTCCAATTGTCCTTTAATTGAAAAAACTCCTTCATGCCCTTTGCGGGGTATAGATGAAAAAGGAGGTGTGACACTTTGTAGATTGCTTCGCGGGTTACCACCAGATTTGGATGAATGAAGAAGATGTAGAGAAGACAGCTTTTATCACACCGTGGGGTGTATACTATTACAAGATGATGCCATTCGGCCTGAAGAATGCTGGGGCCACTTACATGAGAGCCATGATAACCATCTTCCATGATATGATACACAAGGAAATAAAGGTGTGTGTGGACAATGTCATTATCAAATCCAAGAAGGCCGCAGATCACGTAGCCAACCTGGGAAAGTTCTTTGACAAACTAAGGAGGTACAATTTGAAACTGAACCCCGCAAAGTGTGCATTCTAGGTTCCCGCAGGAAAGTTATTGAGATTCATTGTCAATCGTCGAGGGATCGAGCTAGATCCATCTAAAGTCAAGGCTATTCAGGAGTTGCCACCGCATAAGAGCAAAAAGGGCGTGATGAGCTTCCTAGGACGTCTCAACTATATCAGTCGCCTCATAGCACAGTCCACAGTCATATGTGAACTCATCTTCAAGATGCTGAAGAAGGATGCTGAAACAAGTTGGACATAGTATTGTCAGAAAGCTTTTGACAAAATCAAGGGGTACATGTCCACACCACCAGTTCTGGTCCTGCCAGAACCAGGACGACCTTTTCTACTTTATCTATCTGTGTTGGATGAAGCCTTAGGATGTGTTTTGGGACAATATGACGAGACGGGAAGGAAGGAGCAAGCCATATATTACTTGAGTAAGAAGTTCACACCTTATGAAGCACGGTATTCTCTGCTTGAACACACTTGTTGTGCTTTGACCTGGACAACTCAGAAATTGAGGCACTACTTCTGCGCCTACACTACATATCTCATATCCAGGATGGACCCTCTAAAGTATATATTCCAGAAACCCATGCCGACCCGGATGTTGGCTAAGTGGTAGATACTACTAAGTGAGTTCGATATCGTCTACGTAACTCAAAAGGAGGTCAAAGGACAAGCATTGGTAGATCACCTTGCTGAAAATCTATTGGGAGGAGAATATGAACCCTTAAAAACATATTTTCCTGATGAAGACGTATCATTCATATGAGAAGACATTACTGAAGCATACGATGGTTGGAGGATGTTCTTTGACAGAACTGCAAATTTCAAAGGAGTGGGCATAGGAGCAGTTTTGGTATCAGAATCGGGTCAACATTATCCGGGATATTCCAAACTGAGATTTTCCTGGACCAACAACATGGCAGAATATGAAGCATGCATAATAGGGCTCAACATGGCAATCGACATGAACATTCAGGAGTTGCTGGTAATTAGTGAGTCAGATTTGCTTGTGCACCAGATACAAGGAGAGTGGGCCACCAAAAATTCCAAGATATTGCCATATCTGCACCATGTGCAGGAATTGGGAAAGAGGTTCACAAAGATAAAATTTCGACATGTGCCCAGAGTTCAGAATGAGTTTGCTGATACATTAGCCACTTTGCCATCTATGATAGAACATCCAGATAAGAATTACATTGATCTCATTCCGTGAGGATCCATAATCAGTCGGCATACTATGCTCATGTTGAAGAAGAAACAGATGTAAAGTCTTGGTTTTATGACATCAAAGAGTACTTATCGAAAGGAGAATATACGGATCATGTGAACCACACTCAGAAATGCACACTCCGGAGATTGTCCAATCACTTCTTCCACAATGGAGGAAATCTGTATAGAAAAACCCCCTATTTGGGATTGCTAAGATGTGTCGACGCAAAGGAAGCTTCTAAGCTACTTGAGGACGTACATGCCAGGACCTGCGACACACACATGAATGGTTTCGTCTTGGCTAAGAAGATACTCAGTGCAGGTTACTTTTGGATGACCATGGAGACAGATTGCATTCAATACGTCCACAAATGCTTTCAATGCCAAGTGCATGCCGATATGATAAAAGTGCCGCCGAATAAGCTCAATGCAACAAGCTCACCTTGACCATTCGCTGCCTGGGGAATGGATGTTATTGGTCCGATTGAGCCCACTGCTTCAAACAGACACAGGTTTATTCTGGTAGCCATTGATTACTTCACAAAATGGGTAGAGGCTGCATCTTACAAAGCTGTAACCAAGAAAGTCATCGCAAATTTTGTCAAAGATCGTATTATCTACCGATTCGGAGTCCCCGAGTCCATTGTCACTGATAATTACACCAATTTCAACAGTGATATGATGAAAGCTATGTGTGAAACTTTCAAAATCAAGCACAAAAATTCCACAGCCTACAGACCTCAGATGAATGGAGGATACTAAGGAAAATGGTAGAGAACCACAAACAATGGCATGAGAAGTTACCATTTGCTCTATTGGGGTACTGCACCACAGTTCGCACATCAACCGGGGCAAATCCCTACATGCTAGTTTATGGTACCGAGGTTGTACTCACAACCGAGGTGGAAATTCCTTCTTTAAGAATCATATAGGAAGCTGAACTCAGTGATGCAGAGTGGATAAGGAGTCGCTATGAACAATTGGCCCTTATCGATGGAAAGAGGATGAACGCAGTATGTCATGGCCAACTTTACCAGAACAAAATGTCTAGAGCTTTCAACAAAAGAGTTAAACCAAGACAATTCACACCAGGGCAGCTGGTATTGAAGAAAATCTTCCTGCATCAAGATGAAGCCAAAGGGAAATTCTCTCCTAACTGGCAAGGTTCGTACATGGTTCACAGCGTACTAACAGGAGGGGCACTCGTACTTGCATAAATGGACGGATAACTCTGGCCAAAGCAAATCAATTCAGACGCAGTCAAGAGATACTATGCCTAGATTATTTACATTTCCCTTATGATGTAATTGAACTACGCTTGACCTGATTCCCATTTAAGATGGGATACATACGCAACCCTATGGGTTCGGTCATATCATAATAAAATTTTCATTTCCCCCAAGATCAGAAATTGGGGCAGAATTTTGAGGAGGGTTCTCAAAATTCCGGAGCAAGTCCAGCCAACGAAAACATATGTCAGACAGTCAACAATCAGTTAAGAAACTGGGGTAGAATTTTGAGAAGGATTCTCAAAATTCTGAAGAAGATTCAACAAGGCCTGTTATTCGCAAACAGTCAAAAGATCACCCATCAAACTGGGGCAGAATTTTGAGGAGGACCCTCAAAATTCAGATATAAGAGAGCTGTAATGCCTTTGAGATGTGTTATAGTCACTAGTTCATCTAAATGTATCAATATATTTCTGAAATAACTTTATTTATTTTCAAATTGCATATTTTCGAAAACTCTATTTTCATAGCAGTCAGGTGTCACCTAGGGGAACTCGAAAGGCGTTTAGAACATAGCAAAGCAAAGCCAGCCAACAAAAACACAAACCAACCTCCCCTTCACAAAACTTACAATTCTTCTTTGAACGTAGGCACATCCGACATAACGATAACATCCACATAGCAAGATCATTATCAATCAGGCCATCAAGCACCGAATATATCTCCAGCAAAGACATATACTACTCTTATTTGCTACATGCTCTTTTCATGAGGCTAATCATTGCCTCCCTACCTGCGTGAGGCTAATCCGTGTCTCCCTATTTGCATGAGTCTAATCCTTGACTCCATACCTACATGAGGCTAATCCCTGCATCCTTATTTGCATGAGTCTAATCCTTGACTCCTTACCTACGTGAAACTAATCCCTACCTCCCTATTTGCATGAGTCTAATCCTTGACTCCTTACCTTCGTGAGGCTAATCTCTGCCTCGATATTTGCATGAGTATAATCCTTGACTCCATACCTGCATGAGGCTAATCCCTGCCTCCTTATTTGCATGAGTCTAATCCTTGACTCCATACCTGCATGAGGCTAATCCCTGCCTCCCTATTCGCATGAGTCTAATCCTTGTCTTCATACCCGCATGAGGCTAATCACTGTCTCCCTATTTGCATGAGTCTAATCCTTGACTCCATACCTGCATGAGGCCAATCCATGCCTCGATATTTGCATGAGGCTAATCCTTGCCTCCCCATTTGCATAAGGACTAAGCACTGTCCCATTTCGCATAAATATTGCTCTATTTCTAGCACTATCTATTTATTCAGGCTAAGCTCTGTCCTCCATTTCACAAGACTGAGCCTTGTCTTGTTAACATCATATTATTACATATCATGTGCTGAAATATCGCCAATCTATCCAAAGGCGTCATAGTCTAAAAGGCATCATCCTCATAGCTGGAAGACACCATGCCATGGCCTAGGGATCCCTCAAATTTACATATCATTATTCAAAGGCGCCATAGTTCGAAGGCACCATTTTCATGGCCCGAGAACAGCATTTCATGGCTTGCAAATCCCTCATCGAGCAATTCATGGCCCAATACGTCATGGTCTAAGGACGT
This sequence comes from Nicotiana sylvestris, assembly GCF_000393655.2. Classification (NCBI taxonomy): domain Eukaryota; kingdom Viridiplantae; phylum Streptophyta; class Magnoliopsida; order Solanales; family Solanaceae; genus Nicotiana; species Nicotiana sylvestris. Next base: position 123,967,643 of record NC_091057.1, on the reverse strand, counting down.
CATCTTTAAGCGTCCGAAGACAACCTTCATGGTCTAAAGGGGAATTTGCATCATGTTTAAATTTTCGCGAATATATGTTTGTAGCATCTTTTATATGCAGGTAACCAGTAAGAAACCGCTATCCTAGTAGGAGCGATATTGCTCTAGTTCCTTCAAATTGTCCCGAGCTTTAACTGCTCAACATAGCCGAAGCGCTTCGGCATCGCGTGTCCGTTCTTGCAATAATTTCATCGGCATATTCTATAGATGAATCCAGAACTACACATAGCCTGATTCCTGTAAAACCAGGGATATGTAGGCAGCTCGAAGACCGGAGTCCGGCCCCTGTCTTTCAAAGCATCCCGTCCGGTCAAAATTGGCCATCATTTCTTTATCCGAAAACTCTTTCATCCTTCCCGGGTAAAGAAGGCAGCTGTTGATACCCAATTTTTCCCTATATATTTTTAATATGCATAAATACTTTCAAAAACACATATATAAGCATGCACAAGGTTTTTATAATTTTTCTATAATTTTAAAGATTTTAAATTGATTTATTTCCTCCCCTTTTACTCATAAAATCTCCAATAATTATCCCTCAAATTATTGTTGTGGTAATTTAGTCATCTAAATTCTATATTTATGCCAAAAATATTGTTAAAATATTTTTAGTGTATTTTTATAATTGTAATTTATATTTTTAAAACTAATTTACATATAATTGCAATATTAGCCCTATTAATGTACAATTATATTTATGTGCATAAAATTGATCTTTTATATTTTTAAAATATTAAATATCTATTTTAAATCATTTTAGTATACAAAATTATTGTTTAGAAATCATCTATTATTTATTATAAATTATATAGCGTTAAATTGGCTATTTAAAACCTAGCCAAATTGCATTTCAATTTTAGCCTCAATTAAACCCAATACCCCAGCCCAATTTTGGATTAACATTCCCGACCTAGGCCCTAATTACCCCTACCTAACCCAAAACCCATCAGATCCTGGCCGTTGATCATCAACGACCCTCGTTCATTCTTTCCTTTTGAATTCTAAAAGACCCCCTAACCCTAATCACTTTTCCATATCCACCGCCCTAATATCCTCTCCTCTCTCAAAACACTCTCAACCTAACCCTAGTATTCAACCGATTCAACCGCCGACTTTCCATCTCCGGCTATCTCCAGTGACCTCTCATCGTCTCTTGAACCTTCAACGACTTCTCTCATGCCATGCTTGCCTTCTCTAAGGTCTTCAAGGGCCCAGGGTCATGCCGACTTGCATCTAGAGTTCGTCACCTGCCTGTTCTTGGCTACTCCAATGTGATTTCAAGTAAAATCATACTGTATTTGCAACGATCCTTGGGTTTTCTAAGCATGTTTCTTCATCTCTATATGGATTTCTTTCGAAACCCTAATTTCTTTTCTACGCCTCCTAGATTTGTACAGATCTGGGACGATTTGAGTTTGTTTCTTTAATATTTTACACTGTCCTTGAGATTCTTTACAAGAATAGTTGATTTTAAGTGTTTTTCACCTGCTTCTAAAACTAGGGTTTGCGGAAAAACTAGGGTTTGCGAAACTTCCTTTTAAAACCTTGTTTAACTGATGCTTTGTGTTTTAAACTTCTATTTCTTGCATATTTTGACTAATTCTATGGTTTTACTAGATATTCAACTCGTCTATGTTGAAAGCTCTAATTTTAGGGTTCTTTGTTTGGTTTTTGTGACTGACCGGTTCTCGTTTGAGTTTCTGTGACTATCTAGCCTCGAATATATTTCTACTGAGTTTCTTAGCCTAACTTACATCAATTCTATGTACTTGTATTCATCTTAACTATTCAAGACTCGCCTCTTTCTATCAATGTTGTTTAACCTTCATGTTTGCTAGAGTTGTATGTCAACTTTTTACTATCCATGTCTTACTTTATTTATATGCTAAACACTAGCTCATGACTTTCTCTTTGATTGATTCTGGATCCCCTATTTCATGGTTTGATTGGAAGACCTTCCTTTAAACCTTCGATTCCTACCCTTTTTATTCAATTTGATTGATTCGCTTACCTTGTCTGCATTGGTACTTTATTCTTACTGACTATCTCCTTAATTGGAGTTTTTCTGAACTTAGCCCTAATTGTTTACCCTATAATTACTGTATCTGAAATCTTTTTTTATTGGTCGTACATTGATTTATTTCCTTATTTGTATTTAACCCCTTAAATAAGGGAGTACTTGCATTGATTTGATTATAATTAGTACATGGTTCCATAATTATTGGTGAACTTTGATTCTTGCCTTATTTTCTGCCTATTTTCAAACTATAAATACCTTGCTCTTTCACTAACACAACACACGAACACATTGGTTCAAAAACTCTCTCTCACTCAAAGCTTTCTGCTCTCTTTTGTGTTACTTACTATTGTTCTAAGTTAGCCGACTGCAAGCCAAGGCTAACTATTGGGTTATGTTTCACTTTGTGTTTACTATCTCTTTAATTGTATGTTCTTGTCACACCTCCTTTTTGCGCGTCCGCCCCAGAGGGTTAAATGCGCGAGGGGAGTTTTTCCAATTTAAGTGACAATATTCGAAATGGGATTATTTATTTATTTCAGAGTCGCCACTTGGGAAAGGTTTGGCTTTTGGTATCCCAAGTCACCGGTTTATCTTGAATCCCAAATCGAGGAAAATATTCGACTTTCCAAATGAAGTCTGCGAACCAGAAATTCTAAGTAAGGAATTCTGTTGACCCGAGGGAAGGTGTTAGGCACCCTCGAATCCCGTGGTTCTAGCACGGTCGCTTAAATTGTTATAATGGCTAAATATCTGATTTAAATACATGTTGTGACTTATGTGCTTTTATTAAGTTTAAACCGCTTTTATTATTATCATTTATTTTTATAGAATTGCAACGTCGTGAAAATGCATCTCGAACCACGTCACAATCAATGCACCCGTAGTTGTTAACACATTTCGACTCCGTTGAGATTTGAATTTGGGTCACATAAATGCGCACCCGAATTTAAGAAAAGTAATATTATTAAAACGCGCCTAAAGAGACTATCACGTTATTATTTTTGGGGAGGGTCATGAAATTCGCTAAATGACCCATCCCAGATTCTAAGTATTCAATATATACATTTATGAGGGCCCCGCAGTTTGTGCATCTCATTTGGCGAGGCTCGTCTCATTTTATGAAACGGGTAAACCTACAATGACTACATCTTTATTATGTTCGTCTCTAAGAAATGGAAGAAAGAAAATACATTCTAATTAAATTGCATGCTTGGCCAACTCCGGATTCTTGTTAATTATCTGATTAATTGTTTATGAGGCGGGAATTGTTTCGTGCCTTATTCCATGGGTGAACATGCTTTTAATTTGGTAAAGGGAATTGCATGCAAGATTGATTAAACGCTAAACTCACTCCAAACGCTTCTCAAGCTGAATTTAAACTAACCCATTTAAACAAGATTAATGGAATTACTTATTAGAGGACGCTACTAATGGTATTCGGAACTTGTCCTATAAACTGCCTAAGCGGGATCCAATAAAGTTGAAACTTAAAAGATTAAAACTATATTACATTTGGCAAGGTTAAAAGCCACCTGCCCTACATATTCAAAACATAACTGGAGAAGGAGTTCAAATTAACAATTATACTAAGTGATTGCACATTCCATGAATTATATAGCTACATCATGTATACTACTAAACAAACCACATATCGCAGTTTTAGACCAACTAAATTTCAATTAAGTACGAGCTCACTAATGTGTTCTCTATTGAGCTACAAACTAAAGAATTACACAATTTTAACAACATTTATAAAGCTGTAAGTAAAGCAGCGACTGATTAAACTTCTTTGCATCTTTCATTTCATGCTTTTAACTGTTACATCAGTATGAGATTCAAATGTGTACCTGGAAAGTGCTTACAATTGAAGAGGCAGAAAAGTCAGTAGAGCAGTAGTAGCATACACAAAGCAACAGTACAGCAGGACTAGTAAAACCAATAACAACAGCAGCATGAATCTCCAGGAAAGAATAGAACCCAAAGAAGAAACCAGTAGCTTGAAAAGTAGTGCTTAAAAATCAACAGACAACTAGGCTACCCGATAAATCCCAACAATACAAGAAGATTGCTAAGATTGCAAGCAGAGACAATAAAACAATAGTTTCTGATTTTGAATTTCTGAGCAGAAGACAAAACTGAAGTTCTTTGTTGTGAAACCTAAACTTTTAACACACTAAGGCCCTGAAAAATTCTTCTTTTTGGTTTAAAAAAAACTCTTGCTCTCTTTATGATTTCAACACTCTTTATCTTTTCTGATTTTTCAGAACTATTCTGTCTTCCTATTTTCAGAACTATACTTTCTGATTTTTCAGAACTCTCCTTCTCTGAACCTTTCCTTTAACTAATGGAAACCTCCTCCATTTATAGCCTAGCATCAGCCCATTCAACAGCCTGTTAAAACAACTGAATCCCCTCCCATCTCCTCCTGTTTTTCCACTCAAGGATTAAAATAAAAACCCTTCCCATGAGATTCCCCTGACAGACCCTTTCTTTACTGCTAAAGTGGCCTGTCTTTATTAAATTAAGCAAATATGGGCAGTGTGGGCATGTCCTGACAGCACATGCTGTCCATTTCTACTCTAATTCCCTAACTTCTGACAAAACACATGTTGTTACTGGTTTACAGCCATTAAAGGTACTCAATATGTCATTAATCCCACTATTGGTCAATTAATTCCATTAGTTGAATCAATGTTTTAATACTTTACTGTCAGCCCACTTGCCTTTAAGCTTTTCAAAGCTTTTACAACCTTAAACTAACCCTGAATCCACTGATTATTAACCGTATTACCCTAAGTTCATCAAACTGAAAATCCAAACTAATGGGAGTTCAAATTCACAACTATCCTAACTGAGTTCCAACCTTTGTACTGCAGCCAACAAACCATTCACAGATAGTTTCAAACAATCAGTTAAACAACAATGGTTTGATCAATCATATGAAGCTTATCAGAATCAGGGCATTTGAACATTCAGTCCTATGAAACTAATCGACGTCGTTTATCTAATCGACTATACTAATTATAACGTGGAACAATTGGTCGATTAAACAAATAATACAAATAGGGCATCAAACTATTCTCGACAATTTGCACGACACAGGGAAACTACAGGCATTATTGATTCGACGATATCAATCCAATTGAAATATGTATACCACTATACGGATTCAACATAACAGAATAAACAATCGACCAAATAAAAGGTCTTATGGAGATGGAGAACAACTGACCACAGAAATCCCAAAATAAATAAACAAACTAAATAAACATGCCGATAAACTAATCTAAACTAAAATAGACAACAAAAGGGAAAAGTGAACAAACCAGAAAAGCTTAAACACAGATGACCCAAGCCCGAGCTTGATTTGCCCATTTGAGGTCGAACAGATCTTAATCGAGGTGTTCTCGACCGAAAACACTTCGATTACGGTCTATTAGACCCCAAACTTCCGTTTAAATCTAAACATACTCCTCAAATTCTTGTGTTCTAGGGTTCGAATCTTCAGATTTGGGGTTTTGGGATTTGTGGGTAGATTCGGACCAAACCAAGCTTGGTTTGGTCATGAGGAAGGTCAAGGGGATACCTGATATGAATTTGGGGGGGTTTGGCATGGGTCGAGGTCTGGGCTCGAATCTTCAAACGAAGATTCGAGATGGTGGGGGAAGATTCGAACTGAATGGTTTGTGGATTTGGATTCAGGGTGGTTGAGTGGTCCTAGGGTGTTAGTCTGGTGGTCGACGGCGTTGATGTCGCCGGGTTTCAAACGAAAGGGGGCTAAGGCGGCTAGGGTTCTAAACCCAGGTCCGTCTCTGAAATGAGAGAGACAGAAGAATAGTGAGGAGGGGGGGTCTAGCTCGGGGGTGCGGGGTGAAGGAGGTAAGCTTATATACGGAGTGAATGGTTTGATATTGGCCGTTGGATCACCAATGATCAACGGCCTTGATCATTCCACTGGGGGGAACGGCGTCGTTTGGTCTCATGCTGGGAACGGATCAAACCGGGTTTCAGTGGGCCGGGTATCTAGGGAAGGCTTGGGAGCCATTGGATTGTAGGGGATGAACGGTTCCGATTGGAAGGCCCTATACGGCATCGTTTGGACATCTCTAAAGGACCTGGCTTGGACTGGGTCATTTGTATTGATTTGGGCCTGATTTTCTTTGGATTTTTTGGCCCAAATCCAATATTTCCTTCTTATAATTTAAACCAAAAATTCCTAAAACCAAAATTAAACTACCCAAATATTAATCAACATTTAACAACGGTTATCACATGAATTAAAGCATTTAATAAAATCACTACGACAATAAGAAATAGAACAGAAATACATATCTTGGGATCTTCGCCTTTTAAAACCAAATAATGGTTAATTAATTCCTAATAGTAGAATGATATCCTAAACTTACACACGATATATATTTTTGTATTTTTGTTTGATAAGACTAAATAAACACAGACAAAACCACAAATAGCTAACAAAATGCCACGTAAATTCCAAAAATTGTACAGCAAGGCCATTTGTTATTATTTTTTGATTTCTTTTGGAGTAATTGTTGTGTAAGCAAAAATCACGTGCTCACAGCTGCCCCTATTTGTGCGAAAACATGAAAAGTTTCCGTACAAAGATAAAGTTAGCGGATATGAGCGATTTTGCATATTGGAATACTCCGTGTGAAGCGCATTTTTGAAAGATTTGACCGAATCTTTGCTTCGAAGATTTCCTACATATCCTGGGCTAAACAGGAATCAGGTCAATGTAGTTTGGGAAACATTGGTAGCTGGGACTACCATGGGATTGCAATGTTTGCCGTTACTGCCGTTGCTGTTGCCACTACTGCTTATCGACCGCCTTATTACAACCAAAGGAAATTGAAACTGGACTAACTATTTATGCCTGTCAACCGCTAGTTACAAGATTCCTATCTATAATTCTTTTGCAACTTGATCTTGGGTCTTAGCTGATTCTGCTTGTAGACTTCGATCCGAATCTTGATGCTTGCAAGTTGTAGGCGCCTGTTTATTTCTGCGATATTGAGTGAGACGGGATTGGCAGAACTCGGGACCTTGATCAAATTTTGGAGCGATCCGCCCTTTGTTTGTTCCAATATCTCGGAACATCTTCTTTTGTCCTTTTCTTCTTTTCTTTATTCTGGATTGGGACTCATCCCGTAGGTCGTCTCGATCCATGCACCTCGAGGTCAGACCTGCTGAGACAAACAAAACAAACGAACGAAATTTTTCTGCCCCAGTTTCACTAGGAAAATTTCGTGAATTAATCGCCATAACAACTTACATAATTGATAAGGGGATTGGAAAACTCTAGTGGAAAATGCTCAGTTCAGGGTTGGAGCCCTAATGCTGGCTAACAGAAAAATGCTCAGTTCAGGGTTGGAGCCCTAATGCTGGCTAAATGGAAAATGCTCAGTTCAGGGTTGGAGCCCTAATGCTGGCTAACAGAAAAATGCTCAGTTCAGGGTTGGAGCCCTAATGCTGGCTAAATGGAAAATGCTCAGTTCAGGGTTGGAGCCCTAATGCTGGCTAACAGAAAAATGCTCAGTTCAGGGTTGGAGCCCTAATGCTGGCTAACAGAAAAATGCTCAGTTCAGGGTTGGAGCCCTAATGCTGGCTAACAGAAAAATGCTCAGTTCAGGGTTGGAGCCCTAATGCTGGCTAACAGAAAAATGCTCAGTTCAGGGTTGGAGCCCTAATGCTGGCTAACAGAAAAATGCTCAGTTCAGGGTTGGAGCCCTAATGATGGCTAACAGAAAAATACTCAGTTCAGGGTTGGAGCCCTAATGCTGGCTAACAGAAAAATGCTCAGTTCAGGGTTGGAGCCCTAATGCTGGCTAACAGAAAAATGCTCAGTTCAGGGTTGGAGCCCTAATGCTGGCTAACAAAAAAATGCTCAGTTCAGGGGTCGGAGCCCTAATGCTGGCTAACAGAAAAAATGCTCAGTTGAGGGTTGGAGTCCTAATGCTGGCTAACAGGAAAATGCTCAGTTCAGGGTTGGAGCCCTAATGCTGGCTAACAGGAAAATGCTCAGTTCAGGGTTGGAGCCCTAATGCTGGCTAACAGAAAAATGCTCAGTTCAGGGTTGGAGCCCTAATGCTGGCTAACAAAAAAAATGCTCAGTTCAGGGGTTGGAGCCCTAATGCTGGCTAACAGAAAAATGCTCAGTTCAGGGGTCGGAGCCCTAATGCTGGCTAATAGAAAAAATGCTCAGTTCAGGGGTCGGAGCCCTAATGTTGGCTAACAGAAAAATGCTCAGTTCAGGGTTGGAGCCCTAATGCTGGCTAAATGGAAAATGCTCAGTTCAGGGTTGGAGCCTTAATGCTGGCTAACAGAAAAAGTGCTCAGTTCACGGTTGGAGCCCTAATGCTGGCTAAATGGAAAATGCTCAGTTCAGGGTTGGAGCCCTTATGCTGGCTAACATAAAAAATGCTCAGTTCAGGGTTGGGGCCCTAATGCTGGCTAAATGGAAAATGCTCAGTTCATGGTTGGAGCCCTAATGCTGGCTAACTGAAAAATGCTCAGTTCAGGGTTGGAGCCCTAATGCTGGCTAACAGAAAAATGCTCAGTTCAGGGTTGGGGCCCTAATGTTGGCTAACAGAAAAATGCTCAGTTTAGGGTTGGAGCCCTAATGCTGGCTAACAGAAAAAATGCTCAGTTCAGGGTTGGGGCCCTAATGCTGGCTAAATGGAAAATGCTCAGTTCAGGGTTGGAGCCCTAATGTTGGCTAACAGAAAAATGCTCAGTTCAGGGTTGGGGCCCTAATGCTGGCTAAATGGAAAAATGCTCGTAATTCTAACTGACCCTCTTTTTTTGAGTTTTCTTCTTTTAGTAAAATGTAAAAGAGAATTTTGGGGAAACTTCCCTTTTGAGTGGATTCCTATTTGCCAAGCCGTTTCTTGCACTCACGTATTTCTTTTCTTTTTGGGCGACACCTGCTTCTTGCATGGTTGCCTTGGATCACACCTATTTCAATTCTCCAAACAAAGAACAATTGTCAGTTTGGAAATGCCGGTTGGTTCGGTGACCTTGATTGTTCCACTTGCTTTGTCACGTCCTTATTTCTGTTGAGAAACTCTGCCATCGATTGGATTCAACGGCGAAACCCTTTTTGACTGCCCAGACTCACGTTTCCAGATTTTTGTGATGATTTGCCCGTGTAAGGCTTTGGTTCTTCCATCCCGCTCTACTTGGGGATTTTTAGTGGGGATTTTTATTGGGGAGACTCTGTGGGGCTTTGTACAAGGCAGACTCGTCGGGGATTAGCTGGGGCAGACTCTTTGGGGAATTTTTACAAAGGGAGGCTCTGTGGGGATTTTTACAAAGGGAGGCCCTGTGGGGATTTGTACAAAGAGAGACCCTGTAGGGATTTGTTTTTTTTGTGTGTATGGGGTGGGCTTTAATTCGAATGCAGCCAACATCATGATCCATCAGGTTTGGACAAATGTACCACTGAAGCGGGGTATTTACCTCTTACGAAACGGAACTCCGTGAAACCGGCCCTGCCACCTATTCTTTCCAGTATATCTGGAACTTGGAGTTAAAATGAAAGGGATTCAAAGAAAAATAAAACAAAGAACGGAGAAAGCAAATTTTAGAAGAGAAGTGTCCCTTTCGGGACAAGAAAGACTTATCTGAGGGAAACATGCTGACTTTAAATTGACATGACATGCTTTTTGGACTGGACACCCGACCTTCACGAACTTGTATTTCCCCATGAACCAAAAGCGGAACTATGTTTCCAAACTGGTGGAACTTTGCCAAGACTTCCTGAGGTGGAATCATCCTTTCGGCCGACATCGCCCTTTGCGGGTTTTCGCTAGTCGACCTCTCTCATTTCTCTTCTTGTTGTCGCTTGATAGCACTCTTTGCGAGTTTTTGCTAAAAAAGCTCTCTCATTTTGGTTTCTCTACTCCCGTCGCCTCACGGTGCCCGAAGGTTTTCACTGACAAGACTCTCTCATTTTATTTCTCTCAATTCTGAATGTACTGGCCTCCAATCATGATATCTCTTGGCTCCCCCTACCTTTGGTAATTGATCAGAAGGACTTGTGCTTGGTAAAAGAATGGTAGACGAAACTACAACTTCTAAGCCGTTTGATGTGCCTCGGTTTCAATTTCAGGGTAAATGGGATTTTATTTTGGTGTGACTGAACCCCAGAGAGAGGCTGCCTACGTATCCTTTCGGAATTAAGTCAGACGTAGTTCAGGCTCAATCAATGTTTTGTTTTGTTTGTTTGTTTTTTTCTTCTTTTTTTTTTTTGATAGGTAGCCAAAGAAATGTAACCGGCTCAAAGGGCTTGTAGAGAGAGTTGATAGTGTTTGGGGTAGTGGGAATAAAACCTTCATCATCTCAAATGTGTCAGGACCACTGGAGTATAACTCAGACATAGTACCTTTTGACTGCATCCGCATTCACTGCTGTTTCAGGATCATTTCCTTCAATATCACCTAGATACAACGCTCCTCTCGGTAATATCTTCCTGATGATGTATGGGCCTTTCCAATTTGGAGCAAATTTTCCTTTCGCTTCCTGGTGATGTGGCAGAATGCGCCTCAGTACCAGTTGACCCACTTCGAAATTCCTGGGTCGGACTTTCTTGTTGTAAGCACCGTCCATTCTTCGTTGGTACAACTGCCCGTGATAAACCGCAACCATTCATTTCTCGTCAATCAAAGTCAACTGCTCCAATCGAGTCTTAACCCACTCGCTATCTTCAATTTCTGCTTCGACAATGGTTCGGAGCGAAGGAATTTCTACCTCTGCTGGTATCACATCCTCGGTCCCATAAACCAAAATATAAGGGGTTGCTCCTACTGACGTGCGTACCGTAGTGCGATATCCCAACAATGCAAAGGGTAACTGTTCATGCCACTGTTGGGAACTCTGGATCGTCTTCCTCAAGATCTTCTTGATGTTCTTGTTTGCTGCTTCCACAGCGCCATTGGCCTTGGGCCGATAAAGAGTGGAATTCCTATGCGTTATTTTGAGCTATTCGCATACATCCCCCATCAAGTGACTATTCAGGTTTGTCGCGTTATGTATGATGATAGTCGCAGGAATACCAAAACGACAAATAAGATTTGAATGCACAAAATCCACTACAGCCTTTTTAGTGACTGACTTGAGAGTGACAGCTTCCACCTATTTTGTGAAGTAGTCAATAGCAACCAATATAAATCTGTGTCCATTTGAGGCCTTCGGCTCGATCGGACCAATGACGTCCATACCCCAAGCAACGAATGGCCAAGGTGCAGACATGGGATGCAGTTCTGTGGGGGCGCATGAATCAAATCACCGTGCACCTGACACTGATGACACTTTCGAACGAAGCTAAAACAGTCCTTTTCCATGGTCATCCAGTAATAACCTGCTCGAAGGATTTTCTTTGCCAAAACATACCCATTCATGTGGGGCCCGCACACTCCTACGTGTACTTCATGCATGATCCTTCCCGCCTCCTCGGTGTCAACACATCTTAGCAGATTGAGGTTCGAGGTCCTTTTATACAATACCTCGTCGCTCAAAAAGAAACCTCCTGCATGCCGTCTGATAGTCCTCTTCTGATCTCCGGTAGCATGTTCGGGGTATTCTTGTGTCTTCAAGAACCTCTTGATATTGTGGTACCATGGCTGTGTACACGATCCTGCCTCGATTACGTTACAGTAACCGTGTCTTTCCCTGATTTGGATTTCCAAGGGATCGACGTGGGCGTTTCCTGGGTAGGGTAGCATTGAAGCCAAGGTAGCAAGTGCATCCGCTAGTTCATTGTGACACCGCGGGATGTACCTGAACTCTATTGACTTGAAACGCTTGTCGAGGTCCTCCACGTGCTGTCGGTAAGGAATAAGCTTGACATCCCGAGTTTCCCATTCACCTTGGGCTTGCCGGATAATCAGGTCAGAATCTCCCATAATCAATAAATCTTCAACATCATGATCGATCGCCATATGCATGCCCATGATGCAGGCTTCATATTCAGCTGTATTGTTCATGCAAAAGAAATGCAGTCTAGCTGTAGCAGGATAGTGCTGACCAGAGGGTGAGATCAAAATTGCCCCGATTCCTACACCTTTGACATTTACGGCCCCATCAAAGAACATCTTCCAAACATGAGCGTTTTCCGAGACTACTTCTACGGTGTTTATTTCTTCATCCGGAAAATAAGTACTTAACGGTTGGTATTCTTCATCAACCGGGTTTTCGGCCAAATGATCTGCTAACGCCTGGGCTTTCATTGCCGTGCGGGTGACATAGACTATGTCAAATTCAGTAAGCAAGATTTGCCACTTGGCCAGTCTTCCAGTAGGCATTGGTTTCTGAAATATGTACTTCAAAGGATCCAACCTGCTTATGAGGTAAGTAGTGTGAGCTTGGAGATAATGTCTCAATTTTTGAGCAACCCACGTCAAAGCACAACACGTTCTTTCCAGCAGAGTGTACTTGGCCTCGTAGCCGGTGAATTTCTTGCTCAAGTAGTAGATCGCTTGCTCCTTCTTTCCGGTTATGTCATGTTGCCCGAGGACGCAACCGAAAGAATTTTCCAAGACTGTCAGATACAAGAACATGGGTCTATCTGGCTCTGGTGGGACCAAAACTGGGGGATTTGAAAGATATTCTTTGATTTTGTCAAAAGCTTCTTGACACTCAACCGTCCATTTGATCGCTGCATCTTTCCTCAATAGCTTAAATATGGGCTCACACGTGCTAGTCAGCTGGGCAATGAATCGACTGATGTAGTTTAACCTGCCCAACAGACTCATCACGTCTTTCTTTGTTCTTGGGGGAGGTAGATCTCTGATAGATTTTATCTTTGTTGGATCTAATTAGATACCCCTCCTACTTACTATGAAACCCAAAAGCTTGCCTGATGGGACTCCGAAAGCGCATTTGGCTGGGTTCAGCTTCAAGTCGTACTTCCTTAGTCTCTCGAAGAATTTCCTCAAGTCTTGGATATGATTGTCCCGTGTCCTGGACTTGACTATCACGTCGTCCACATACACCTCTATTTCTTGATGCATCATGTCATGAAAAATGGCAGTCATGGCCCTCATGTAAGTTGCCCCAACATTCTTCAGACCAAATGGCATAACCCGATAACAGTAAGTGCCCCAAGGTGTAGTGAAAGCAGTCTTCTCGGCGTCTTCTTCATCCATCAACACCTGATGATACCCAGTGTAACAATCTACGAAAGATTGTATCTCATGTTTTGCGCAATTATCAACAAGGATGTGGATGGTGGGCAATGGGAAATTGTCTTTGGGACTTGCCCTATTCAAGTCTCGATAATCCACACATACCCGAGTCTTCCCATCTTTTTTCGGCACTGGAACTACATTCGCCAACCATGTGGTGTACTGGACTACCCGAATCACTCCCGTTTTCAGCTGCTTGGTGATCTCTTCTTTAATTTTGTCACTTACATCAGCTTTGAACTTTCTTTGCCTTTATTGAACTAGAGGACAATCAGGGTGAATTGGCAATTTATACACCACTAGATCAACACCTAATCCTGGCATGTCATCGTATGACCAAGCAAACACATCTTTAAATTCAAAACGGAGTTGAATTATCGCGTCTCGCATTTTCTCGTCCGTGTGAATGCTTATTTTGGTCTCTCGGATTTCTTCAGGAGTTCCCAAATTAGCCGGTTCAGTGTCATTCAGATTCGGCTTAGGTTTATTCTCAAAGTGTTCCAATTCTCGGTTTATTTCCCTAAAAACCTCTTCTTCGTCATATTCTGGTTCTTGGTTCATTATTTCACAATTAAATAGCTCGTTGTGATCTGGGCGTGAAGTCCGCAAGCATGTCATATTATTTAAAGCCGCATTATTATAACTGAAAGAAAAGATAAAGGAAAAATAACAAAAATCAGAACAAAGGAAAAATGAGAAAACAATGATTTTTATTTTCTTGGAATTTGGAAGATAACAATGTTTATAACTCAGGAATTCAAAACAACAATTGAAGGGAAAAACATCCAAGTTATATCCTGGGGATAACTCGTGATGCAGGAAGGGTGTCAGGACAGGTCTACCCAGACTCCTGTCTAGTAGGGAATGGCGTGGCCTCCCAGTTTCGAAGCTTAGCGTTTGGCCCCACATATAGCATCTCAGCGGTGCTTGTGCCTTCTCCTGGTTGAACCATGTGAGCTTCGTAGAGCATTTCTCTCATTGTCCCACATATCTCCTCGATCTCTTCGGCCGTGAAAACCTCATCGTCTTCTTCTTCGATGTATTTTGGTCCGACGAAAGTTTCATATAAATCCGGCAATGGCCAAGGCAGTTTCCAACCCTCATTTTTCCTCTTCTTTGCCCACTCTTCATCTTTTGGAGTGGGTTGAAAACCTATCCCAAAAAGTTTCTTGGTGGAAGGCAAGGTGATGGGTTTCGTTATTCCTTGCAGTATTCGTCCGAGCCCTTTCCCTGGCCTGAATCCATGTCGGATCATTTCTTTAGCCACCATGATTGAGGCGTTGGACAAGAAAGGCTGGGGGCAAGGTCTTCCTTCTTCATACTGCTCTGCTAGCACAACTTCGAAAGCCTAATAAACCGTATGCTCGCTCCCTTCCCTTGGTTCAAGATATGGGATGGATGGGTCCCGATAAATAGACTGTTCGTCTTCTTCGTGGACCATAATTTCCCGGTCTTCGTACTCAAACTTCACCATTTGGTGAAGAGTGGAAGGCACAGCCCCTGCCGCATGAATCCAAGGTCTGCCGAGGAGAAAATTGTAAGACGTATCCATGTCAAACACCTGGAAAGTTATTTCAAACTCCACTGGTCCTATAGTCAACACCAAGTCTACTTCCCCGAGGGTATCCCTCTTGACGCCATCAAAAGCCCTTACGCAGACATTATTGGGGCGGATTCTTCCGGTCCCAATTTCCATTCTCTACAGTGTGGAGAGCGGACAAATGTCAACACCTGATCCCCCATCCAACATTACCCGCTTGACGTAGTAGTCCTCGCATTTAACTGTCAGATGTAAGGCTTTGTTATGAGTTGCTCCCTTTGGAGGTAAATCGTTCTTGCTAAAAGAAACCTGGTTAACGGCGAAGAACCTCTCCGTCATCCGTTCCAGTTGTTCGACTGAGGTTTCAACTGGTACGTATGATTCGTTCAGGGTCTTGAGCAAGATCTTTTGGTGTTTGGCCGACCTCATCAGCAGAGATAGCATGGACACTTGCTCGGGGCACTTGGGTAGTTGATCTACCACTTCGTAGTCTGGCATTTTCATCTTTTGGAAGAAAACTTCCGTTTCTTCAACGCTTACAGGCTTCTTTGGCGGGAAGCGTCTCCATGTGGCGTTGTTCAACTCTTGAGTGTTCGAATACCTTCCAATGAAAGTATTCTCCAGAAGTTCTCCCATGACTTCTCTTCCATTGTACGTAACCAACATTCTTTGATAGTTCCACGGTATTGTGGACGGGTTTGTCATCGGCTTTTGTGGCACGCGTCCGATAACCACTGGCTCATTCAGCCACATAGGCCCTTTTTGGTACGTACATTGGTTTTGCCCTTTTGACTTCGAAGCTCTGCGGCTTCTCTACTCGACCTCGTGGAACATAAAGAACTTCATTCCTCACAGGCATCATCGTCACTGTCTTTTCCTCGCCCTTCTCTTTTGGCTCAACCTTTATAGTATTGTCCTTCTTTTCCCCTTTCTCTAGATTCGGGGTGGTTTTAGGCCTTTTCCCTACATCGACGATGGCGATTATAGCTTTTAAAGCAGGATCAAATTCTTTGTCCTCACAAATCATTCCAATCAGCGGCCCGTTATTGTGAGCGGGCAACGGGTTGTTAGTCACATTTGGGACCTCCTCGTCCCTTAGTACTATCTTCCCCTGCTCTATTAAATTCTCGACTACCCTTCTCAAAGCCCAGCAGTCATTTGTATCGTGCCCTTCTGCTCTTGAATGATAGGCCCACCTAACACCGGCTTTGTAAGTAGGTGATGCCGGATTGTGCCTTGTCTGAGGGACTGGCTGCAGGAAACCCAACTGGACTAGCTTTGGGAACAAAGTAGAATATGGTTCACCGATGGGTGTGAAAGTCCATCTTCTAGGTGGATCCTGAGGGCGGAAGTTATTTTGAGGAGGCTGTGGATTATAGTGGTTGCGGTAGGGAGGCTGATTTCTGGGAGGTGGAGCTCGGCCTCGATTGGCTTGCTGTGGCGGATGGACATAGGGCTGGGTATTCATGACCATGTAGGGTTGAGGAGCGTACGTCACATTTTGGTGGGGGTAGTAATGTTGTGGGGTTCTTTCTGGAAAACGGGGCCTGTGATTACGATATTCCCTTGCTTCTGATGCTGCCATGGACGTTTCTTCCTTTTTCTTCCCTCTTGTCATTCCTCCAGACCCGCTTTGGACGGCTTGGGAGGTCGCCCTTATGGCTGCCGGACTTAAGATTCTACCCGTTTTCAAACCGTTCTCCACCATCTCCCCGATCTTGATTGCTTCCGCGAAAGGCTTTCCCATGGCTGACATCATATTCTGGAAATAGTCTGATTCTTGAGCCTGGAGAAAAGTAGTGACCATTTCTATCTCGTCCATGGGAGGTTTTACCCTCGATGCCTGCTCGCGCCACTTAATAGCATATTCTCTGAAGCTTTCTGAAGGTTTCTTCTTCAAGTTTGACAGAGAATTTCGGTCTGGTGCAATGTCGATGTTATACTGGAATTGTCTCACAAAATCTCTGGCGAGATCATCCCATATATGCCATCGGGATATGTCCTGGTCCATATACCATTCTGAGGCTATTCCTACCAGACTTTCCCCGAAGTATGCCATTAGCAATTCCTCTTTGCCGTCGGCTCCCCACAATTGGTTGCAATATTTCTTGAGATGAGCAATGGGGTCGCCGTGCCCGTCATACTTCTCAAACTTTGGGGTTTTGAAACCCACGGGTAGGTGCACGTGAGGGAACATGCATAGATCGGTATAGGAGACACTCTTTTGTCCGCTTAAACCTTGCATGTTTTTCAAACTCTGCTCAAGGCTCCTCATTCTTTTTGCCATCTCATCTTGTTCAGCAGTTTTGGGGTTTTGATCCTGCCCAGGTGCAAACTCGTATTGGGGCTGTGGAGGATGAGTGCTGGTGGCGAACCGAGTTGGTTCCAGTGAGAACGATGGTGCTTGGAATGCGAATGAGGATGAGTCAAAATTTGGCTTGTGTGTAGCAGGTTGTGCCACGATCGGACAGGGAGGTGCAGTTAATATGTTCGTAGCTACATCTGTTGTTGACATCCGGGGATAAGAATCAGAGGGCGATCCAGCAGAGAAGGCCGAAATGGATGGGTACCCGAATGGGGTAGCCGGATAGCTTATGGGGACGTTGGAAGTCCCACTTGTCCTGGAGAACAACTCAGGGAACCCAGGGATAACACTTGGTGGCTCTTTTCCGTTATTCCAGTCATCCAACATTTCCAACATGCGGAGCCGCAGGATTCTATTTTCCTCCGCAGTTGCGGATTCGGGCGTGAGGACGGCCGAGATTGAACTTTCCTCGGAAATAGGAACTGTCGGCAAAGGAATTTCTGAAGACATTTCTATGCTTCCCTTTGATCTTGTGAAGTAAGTGTGAGTACCCACTCTTGACTTAACAACAGGTAATTGAACACTCCCTTTCGACCTCGTGAAGTATGAATGTGAGGCCAGACCTTCACCAAACCAACCGCCTTTTCTAAAACCTGGAAGGACTCAACAACAAACGAACGGTTAGTTCGAAACAAATAACAGATAGGTAATCTCACGTTGGGGCATAATGCACCTATACAGTTAAGTGAATTCCTACATGTTTGCAACGAAAGCATGCGTCATTCCGGCTTCTTTTTAGGCTTCCCCTTTATTGTTTTTTTTTTCATTTTTCTTTCTTTCTCTTTTTTTATTACTGTTTTCAATATTTGCAGTTAAAATGTGACCGGATCCGATGAGGATTGCCTACGTATCACGATGCTGCGTGAATAAAATCATTACGTAGTTCAAACAGATGAGTGTAAAAGAAGCACACATTTTATTACTGAACGATCGATTACAAACGACCACTCTCGAAAAAGGAAAATAACAAGCCTTGAAAGAAGTACAGACTCAACAGACTAATACACCTTGATGCAAAAGACGGACAGACTCGACCTATGGATACATTAAGGTTTCGAGAATTGGCGCCCGCGGGGTATCGTTCGGCCTTGCCGCGGTCTTAGGTGTGAGATCCCTTTCAAGTTGTTACAGCTCATGCATGGTCTGCTTGACATAACCCATCACTGCCGAGAGAATGGTAATGCTGGTCATGTTTTCACACCGTAGACACCGTCTGATGATGGCGTGGGCAATGGTCCTGATCTTATCTCTGGTTTGTTTTTTCTATGAGCAGGCGTTTTATCTGATCACTGCACGTTTTTAAAACCTGAGAATCCTGCATATGATGATTCTTCAGTTGCCTCACTTCTACCTTCATTTGGGCCAACAAGTCGTAACAGTATCTGCTCTCAATTTGGAAATCCTCGGCCTGCTTAACTGCTTTAACCTCAAGTGTAACCATCTCTCTCTTTATTTTGGCAACAGTTTTCTCGTGGTCGCATTTCAATTGATTCAAGTATCGGCGATGCTTATCTGCTCATGTACCCCACTGTACCTTGAGCTCTGCCATGACGTTTTCAGACTCTTCTAAATCATCTCGCCATTCCTTGACTTCACTTTTCAGCCCTTTTATCAACTGCTCGTCTGATCGACTCTTTGGTTGTTTATCAAGAGCCAGTCTCAATTTCTGGATTTGGGCCCTAAGTTCTTCATTTTCTTGGGTCAATCTATTCTTTTCGCCTCGATCCGCAACGATTTGCATACTGTTATTGAATTTCAGACTGTCAACTTGTTGCTTCAAATCACCGATCTCTGCCCGATACCCCTTTTCCTTTGCTAACCAGTTCCATTGCTCTTGGGATGACTCAATGAAATCTTTGAGATGAGGTCTTTTAGCTGGTCTCTCGCAGGACATGTCACCTCTAAACCAAGCGTGATACCCCGGAGCAACTTCCCCTTTAGTCGTATCCATCAGACAAGTGTTTGTTGTCAGATGTTGGCACTCACTCCAGATTTGGCGAACTTCTTCTTTGGGGAAACGACCGTCCGGACTGATTTCAATCACTTGGGTACTCAAGTCTTCATCTTTCAGCACTACTTGATACCTCCCAAGTTGCCTCAAAACCCAATATGGTGCATAGAGTTGGATGCTTTTAAGTCCCATCAACAGAAAGTGGGGCCTAGTTGCCGGCATGTATATGATTTCCTCAACAGGCAACCATCCGAGCGTCCACTGGATTTGGTTGGCATCCTTCGAAAAAGTCGCCCCTGGCTCGGCAAGCAGTGAGAGCCCGTAAGATGTCAGCCATAATCATAGGCGCCAGAGTACTTTTATCTTGGGTGAGCAAGGTACTGACGACCCCAATTACTTTTAGATCGATGTTTCCGTCTTTCCTTGGGAACACTATAAGACCCCAAAAAGCTGTCATAAAAGCCACCAGCCTGTGTTCGTCCCACTTTTGTCGGTTACCTCTACTGCATAGTTTGAAGTCTGGCTTATTGAACCCGCCCACGTGGCCGTATCTAGCAT
Source organism: Nicotiana sylvestris (assembly GCF_000393655.2). Taxonomy (NCBI): domain Eukaryota; kingdom Viridiplantae; phylum Streptophyta; class Magnoliopsida; order Solanales; family Solanaceae; genus Nicotiana; species Nicotiana sylvestris. The sequence goes on along the minus strand of NC_091057.1, from coordinate 123,947,966 downwards.
ATATGAGGTGGAGACTGCAGAAACCTTTGGCAAGATCTGGATGGTGAAATGTTCGGGGTATTTTTAGTAAATCCAGAAATCGGTGTACCGTGACGGCCCTAGGTGCAATCAAGTACTTGAACCTTAACGGAGCTTCATCACTTCCGATGTATCCCGCTATTTCTTCCAATGTCGGGGTGAGCTCAAAGTCCAAGAAATGAAATACATTGTGTGCTGAATCCCAGCAAGTGACCAATGATCTGATAATATCACCCCGAGGCTGAATGTCTAGTAAATCCGGGAGATCTTTCAGATACTTCTTTACTTTGTCTTGCCCTTCCTTACCTAAGTTATTCCACCATAATCGCAACTCAAAAGGGATCTTTGTCATTATTGAAAAGGGTTTGTTTTGTATCGTGCTCATCCTGCACATTTATTAAGGTGATTATGCCAACGAAAAACTTTTATTGGACTCAAAAAATAAAACTATCTATTTTTTTCTTCAAGATTTTGTTTTCAAAATGATGGACTCGGTTTTCGAATGCGGCCTTTTAGCACTTCGGGAACGAAGATTTTAAGGCTGCAAGGATCAACCGGTCAAAATCAAAAAATGATGACCAAAGATGACCGTTTATGCAATGTCAGCCTTCCGCCGTCCCTTTCGGGAACATTCGGCTGTGTTTGACAACAAGAGCATCACTTGATTTATTTATTTATTTATTTTTCTTTCTTTTTTTTATTTAGAATGGTGACCCGATATTGGGAACATAGCCTCGCAGATCCTCGGTGACGAGGATCCTAAGGCCATTGGGCCACTTGGTCAAAATTTAAAAAAAAATGACCAAAATGGCTGTTTGTGCAAAGTCAGCCTTCCGGCGTCCCTTTCGGGAACATTTGGCTATTCTTGACAAAACGGCATCAACCGACTCATAAATTAAAATTCTGATATTTTGGCTATTTCTGAAAAAGGGGAGGTTGGACCCGATGAGGGTTGCCTACGTATCTCGCACCCTGCGAGAATCAAACCGGCGTAGTTCGGGCTTGATCAAGAATAGGGAAATAAACTAAACCCCTTCTGAATACAATCTTTTAAAGAAAAGGAGAAAATATTTTTTCTGGATTTTTATATTTTGTTTTTTTTAATTTATTTTTGAAAAGAGATGAAGACTAAAGAAATATTTTGCTTTGAATTTAAAACTTTTTTTTTCACTTTTTTTTTACTTTTAAATAAATATTTTTTTTATTTTGAAAGTGATTAAAAGAATTTTTTTTATATGTTTTTTTAATAAATCAAACTAAAAGACAAACTTTGTTTTCATTTTTTTTTTTAAGAAAATTCCGGCGAGGTTTTGACACTACTTGGACATTAGTTTTATTTTTCCAGAAATAAGTAATTATCTTCCTACGCTTTTTTTTTTTTTAGAAACCGGTCAGCATACAGATCTGAAGCAAATAAATGCGCAAAACAAACGGGATGCAGCATGATGGTCTTTTCATTTCAGGTTGTCTGTCCTAGACGGACCCAACCCCTGTGTTGAGTCCCCTATGTCAAATGCAACATGATGCAAATAAGCGTTCCTACTAGGGATCCGACATGAGGTTCCGTTATACTAGGTTTATAACCTGGGTATATGTTCTAGACTGTGTACCCGAGCGGACAACTCGAGTCGAGGAGGGGCAACTTACCGGGAACCAAAAGGCCATCCGGCTTCGTAACTTGTCCGAGCCTCTTTTTTATTTCAAGGTATGACACTAACAGAATAGGGAGTCTCAACATGTAAGCACATCCCCGGAGGTGAAGAGACAAGGGTTTCGGCACAGTTTATATACAGTTCAGATAATATCAACGCAGTAAACATTTAGCACATTAAGCATGAAACATGTAGGAAAATCAGATATAACTAAATACAACAATTTATCTAAGCTCGAATTCTGAACCCTGAACAAAATGTTCTGGGTTAATCCCCAACAGAGTCGCCAGAGCTGTCACACCTCCTTTTTGCGCGCCCGCCCCGGAGGGTTAAATGCGCGAGGGGAGTTTTTCCAATTTAAGTGACAATATTCGAAATGGGATTATTTATTTATTTCAGAGTCGCCACTTGGGAAAGGTTTGGCTTTTGGTGTCCCAAGTCACCGGTTTATCTTGAATCCCAAATCGAGGAAAATATTCGACTTTCCAAATGAAGTCTGCGAACCAGAAATTCTAAGTAAGGAATTTTGTTGACCCGAAGGAAGGTGTTAGGCACCCTCGAATCCCGTGGTTCTAGCACGGTCGCTTAAATTGTTATAATGGCTAAATATCTTATTTAAATACATGTTATGACTTATGTGCTTTTATTAAATTTAAACCGCTTTTATTATTATCATTTATTTTTATAGAATTGCAACGTCGTGAAAATGCATCTCGAACCACGTCACAATCAATGCACCCGTAGTTGTTAACACATTTTGACTCCGTTGAGATTTGAATTTGGGTCACATAAATGCGCACCCGAATTTAAGAAAAGTAATATTATTAAAACGCGCCTAAAGAGACTATCACGTTATTATTTTCGGGGAGGGTCATGAAATTCGCTAAATGACCCATCCCAGATTCTAAGTATTCAATATATACATTTATGAGGGCCCCGCAGTTTGTGCATCTCATTTGGCGAGGCTCGTCTCATTTTATGAAACGGGTAAACCTACAATGAATACATCTTTATTATGTTCGTCTCTAAGAAATGGAAGAAAGAAAATACATTCTAATTAAATTGCATGCTTGGCCAACTCCGGATTCTTGTTAATTATCTGATTAATTGTTTATGAGGCGGGAATTATTTCGTGCGTTATTCCATGGGTGAACATGCTTTTAATTTGGTAAAGGGAATTGCATGCAAGATTGATTAAACGTTAAACTCATTCCAAACGCTTCTCAAGCTGAATTTAAACTAACCCATTTAAACAAGATTAATGGAATTACTTATTAGAGGACGCTACTAATGGTATTCGGAACTTGTCCTATAAACTGCCTAAGCGGGATCCAATAAAGTTGAAACTCAAAAGATTAAAACTGTATTACATTTGGCAAGGTTAAAAGTCACCTGCCCTACATATTCAAAACATAACTGGAGAAGGAGTTCAAATTAACAATTATACTAAGTGATTGCACATTCCATGAATTATATAGCTACATCATGTATACTACTAAACAAACCACATATCGCAGTTTTAGACCAACTAAATTTCAATTAAGTACGAGCTCACTAATGTGTTCTCTATTGAGCTACAAACTAAAGAATTACACAATTTTAACAACATTTATAAAGCTGTAAGTAAAGTAGCGACTGATAAAACTCCTTTGCATCTTTCATTTCATGTTTTTAACTGTTACATCATTATGAGATTCAAATGTGTACCTGGAAAGTGCTTACAATTGAAGAGGCAGAAAAGTCAGTAGAGCAGTAGTAGCATACACAAAGCAGCAGTACAACAGGTTTAGTAAAACCAATAACAACAGCAGCAGGAATCTCCAGGAAAGAATAGAACCCAAAGAAGAAACCAGTAGCTTGAAAAGTAGTGCTTAAAAATCAACAGACAACTAGGTTGCTCGATAAATCCCAACAGTACAAGAAGATTGCTAAGATTGCAAGTAGAGACAATAAAACAGTAGTTTCTATTTTTGAATTTCTGAGCAGAAGGCAAAACTGAAGTTCTTTGTTGTGAAACCTAAACTTTTAACACACTAAGGCCCTGGAAAATTCTTCTTTTTGGTTTAAAAAAACTCTTGCTCTCTTTATGATTTCAACACTCTTTATCTTTTCTGATTTTTCACAACTATTCTGCCTTCCTATTTTCAGAACTATACTTTCTGATTTTTCAGAACTCTCCCTCTCTGAACCTTTCCTTTAACTAATGGAAACCTCCTCCATTTATAGCCTAGCATCAGCCCATTCAACAGCCTGTTAAAACAATTGAATCCCCTCCCATCTCCTCCTGTTTTTCCACTCAAGGATTAAAATTAAAACCCTTCCCATGAGATTCCCCTGACAGGCCCTTTCTTTACTGCTAAAGTGGCCTGTCTTTATTAAATTAAGCAAATATGGGCAGTGTGGGCATGTCCTGACAGCACATGCTATCCATTTCTACTCTAATTCCCTAACTTCTGACAAAACACATGTTGTTACTGGTTTCCAACCATTAAAGGTACTCAATATGTCATTAATCCCACTATTGGTCAATTAATTCCATTAGTTGAATCAATGTTTTAATACTTTACTGTCAGCCCACTTGCCTTTAAGCTTTTCAAAGCTTTTACAACCTTAAACTAACCCTGAATCCACTAATTATTAACCGTATTACCCTAAGTTCATCAAACTGAAAATCCAAACTAATGGGAGTTCAAATTCACAACTATCCTAACTGAGTTCCAACCTTTGTACTGCAGCCAGCAAACCATTCACAGATAGTTTCAAACAATCAGTTAAACGACAATGGTTTGATCAATCATATGAAGCTTATCAGAATCAGGGCATTTGAACATTCAGTCCTATGAAACTAATCGACGTCGTTTATCTAATCGACTATACTAATTATAACGTGGAACAATTGGTCGATTAAACAAATAATACAAATAGGGCATCAAACTGTTCTCGACAATTTGCACGACACAGGGAAACTACAGGCATTATTGATTCGACGATATCAATCCAATTGAAATATGTATACCACTATACGGATTCAACATAACAGAATAAACAATCGACCAAATAAAAGGTCTTATGGAGATGGAGAACAACTGACAACAGAAATCCCAAAATAAACAAACAAACTAAATAAACATGCCGATAAACTAATCTAAACTAAAATAGACAACAAAAGGGAAAAGTGAACAAACCAGAAAAGCTTAAACACAGATGACCCAGGCCCGAGCTTGATTTGCCTATTTGAGGTCAAACAGATCTTAATCGAGGTGTTCTCGATCGAGAACACTTCGATTAGGATCTATTAGACCCCAAACTTCCGCTTAAATCTAAACAGACTCCTCAAATTCTTGTGTTCTAGGGTTCGAATCTTCAGATTTGGGGTTTTGGGATTTGTGGGTAGATTCGGACCAAACCAAGCTTGGTTTGGTCACGAGGAAGGTCAAGGGGATACCTGGTATGAATTTGGGGGGGGTTGGCATGGGTCGAGGTCTGGGCTCGAATCTTCAAACGAAGATTCGAGACGGTGGGGGAATATTCGAACTGAATGGTTTGTGGATTTGGATTCAGGGTGGTTGAGTGGTCCTAGGGTGTTAGTCTGGTGGCCGACGGCGTTGATGCCGTCGGGTTTCAAACGAAAGGGGGCTAAGGCGGCTAGGGTTCTAAACCCATGTCCGTCTCTGAAATGAGAGCGACGGAAGAACAGTGAGGAGGGGGATCTGACTCGGGGGGTGCGGGGTGAATGAGTTAAGCTTATATACGGAGTGAATGGTTTGATATTGGCCGTTGGATCACCAATGATCAACGGCCTTGATCATTCCACTGGGGGGAACTGCGTCGTTTGGTCTCATGCTGGGAATGGATCAAACCGGGTTTCAGTGGGTCGGGTATCTGGGGAAGGCTTGGGAGCCATTGGATTGGAGGGGATGAACGGTTCCGATTGGAAGGCCCTATACGGCGTCGTTTGGACATCTCTAAAGGACCTGGCTTGGACTGGGTCATTTGTATTGATTTGGGCCTGATTTTCTTTGGATTTTTGGCCCAAATCCAATATTTCCTTCTTATAATTTAAACCAAAAATTCCTAAAACCAAAATTAAACTACCAAAATATTAATCAACATTTAACAACGGTTATCACACGAATTAAAGCATTTAATAAAATCACTATGACAACAAGAAATAGAACAGAAATGCATATCTTGGGATCTTCGCCTTTTAAAACCAAATAATGGTTAATTAATTCCTAATAGTAGAATGATATCCTAAACTTACACACGACATATATTTTTGTATTTTTGTTTGATAAGACTAAATAAACACGGACAAAACCACAAATAGCTAACAAAATGCCACGTAAATTCCAAAAATTATACAGCAAGGCCATTTGTTATTATTTTTTGATTTCTTTTGGAGTAATTGTCGTGTAAACAAAAATCACGTGCTCACAATTCTAATTTCAATTCAAGTCCCAAAGCAATATGTTTCTCCTACTACTTCAATTTGTCATGTTACTAATATGCTTCTATCTATGGTTTTGTTGTTCAACCTGCAACTAACATGTTTAATTCATTTTATTCTTTACTGCATACTTCTGAATATACCCCCTTAGGATTAGCCTGCTCATGAATCCCTTTCTAATATATCCCAATGTGAATATGTTTCTCTGATTTCTAGCATGCACCTTCCTGTGTAAAGTAGTTGACTATCCTAAGTCTGTTTGATTCTGTATTAACTCTGAAGTTCATGTTGTACCTTAAAATACCTTAAACCTCTTTCAAGGCTTCTCTAATTCTGTACCCATGTGCATTTGTGCTTACTATGTGCCCTATACTTATCCCAAATCCCCATTACCCTTGAGTGGATGTGTGTACATGTTTGATTCCATGTATTGAAGTGTTGATGAACCTCTTCTGGTTCTGTATTTGGTTTGATTGATTGTTGGTCACCTTACCCTTTTTAAAATTATCTTATTTAATAACTCCCTATATTTTTTTTACAAAACTATTTCAAGCAAATCTCTTTTAACACTGTTTTCCTACTAAAACCCCTTTCAAACTATGTCAAGCACTCTCACTCTACTCCTAAGTCCCTAGGTTCTGCCCCATCCAGTGTGTGTACTGCCTTGGGATCCTTTTGAGCTCCCTTTGAACTCTGACACACTGAGGTTGGCCCTTCCACACTGCACTTACTTAATTTGGTTACAAAGTCTAGGTGTGAGCACTGTCCGGGATCCTTGAGATCCTTAGAGAACTCTGACGCACCTAGACAATGATATTGTCTATGAAATTGGCATTTGAGGCTATTGGAGGTTTGGAAACTCACTTGGGCCTGCTTCAGGCTCCCTATAGTGTAACTTCTTCTTTTTCTTTATCTATGTAATTCATTCATATGGTTTGTAATAATTTGTAAATGAATATTGGGGTGATTAGTGAAAAAAGGTGGGTAGTTACATATTTGTGGAGTAATATGGGTAGAAGCCATGCCTATAGAATTTATATATTTTCTATGTCTCCTCCACCATATTAGAAATCATGCCTATAGGATCATTTAATATAATTTTTATGTTTGCCTCACCATGCTAGAAATCATGCCCATAGGGTTTAAATGGTTCCAAGTAATAAAAATTGTGTCCACAGATTTAAAATCAACTTCACAAATAGATACTATACTTAAGCACGTGATCAAGTTCAGTTTCTATTCTAATGTGTATCCACCTTCATTTACACTAGAAATCATGCCTATAAGTTTCTAAACAACTAGATATCATGCTTATAGGGAACAACATCAGAAATTCTACCTATAGATCTAAAATTATTTTAGTTTAAATAAGTCAGTTCAATTCATGTTAGTTTACTTCGAAACTGGTCTAGTCATTGGTTTGTTTTCCTAAAACAAATTCTTTCAAATATTGCCTTCACTATCACTAGACATCATGCTTATAGGAACTTAAGAGTCTGTTTTAAAATTTACCCACTGTTTTACTATATCAAACGTAGTTATCATGCTCTTAGGACACCACTATTCAGCGTTTAGGAAAACCTATAGGGTGAGTTTAAATCCTGCAATTCTAAAACTATCTCTGCTACTTAATGTTGTTCCGATTAACATGCTTAAAATCAGTAGGCAAACTGATAGGGCCATTACTTCTGAGTTTAAAAAATAAACTGCCTATCTTCTATGTCTTGATATTCACTTAGGCATCATGTCTTCTGATACTATTTAACAATACGACCCTTATTTGTGTTTGAGTCGTGTTGCTTATGTGTGTTGTTTGTGGAGGTAAACCTGAGCCTCTAATTGCTTCTTTTTTGCCTTAATGTGCTAAAGTCTTATTTGTTCTTGCCTGTCGCCTTAGTATTTTCTCCTTTAAACCCTATGGATCTGTCTAGAACTTCCTATAGGTAGAGGTCCTAATTTCCTCCAGGACCATTAAGAATAGATGGGTAATAGCACACAATAGAGATTACTAATCAACACTCACTTTAATAACCACTAAGGGGGTGAGAATGGGTAGATATGGATATCATGACTACGTACTAATGTCACATGTAGCCCCTCATTGAGGAATGTTTATCGGACATTGTGTGGGATGATCCTATAGGCTAACCAACCTAGGACCCCTCCTTTCCCAAATTTCTTTTGTTTAAAACTTTGTTTTATATGTACACAACTTGTTTAAATCTTTTGTCTATTATATGAGTCATACAATGTACAACATGATTTCTTTGCAATTATTTGCTTCAACTACTTATTTGTTTAAAGGACTAATTCGCAAGTATAAGTTCGGCCTGGACCCACCATTGCGGACCGAGAGGGGTGCCTAACACCTTCCCCTCGAGGTTATTTCGAGCCCTTACCCTACATCTCTAGTAACGTAAACCAATCCAAGAGTTAATTGCTCTAGGTGTCCTAACACACCATAATCCATTAGGTGGCGACTCTTCAAAATACTCAATTCCCAAAAGGAAATGAGTTATTACCCCCATAAATGTCGAAACCCGGACCTTTCTTCCCCGTAAAAAAAGGGAGAAAAGGGGGCACACCACTAATTGGTTGTGAGATGTGTGTAGGGTTGTTTTGATGCAGTGCAAGACCAAATTGAAAAAACATATTGCACTTTCTAAAGTTTGGAATGCTGTCGCATTACATTTTTTGCGGCCGCAATGGCCTTATCGCGGGGGCAAAATTTCATTGCGGTTCGCAGTGCTAAATGGCCAAAAGTGGAGGTTCCCTGAAGTTTTCACCACAGCCGCATTGCACTTTTCGCGGTCCGCATTGCCCTACCGCGGCCGCGGAGCATTTTCTACGGTCGCGGTGCAGTCCTTGCCAGTGCCTCTTGTGTTTAATTACCGCGGACCACGGTGGATTTTATGTTGTCCGCAGTGGGTATGTAGTGCGGGTCCCATGTCCCTTTTCTATAAATTGGACCTCAAGCCCCCTTTTACACTTTTCGTCATTTGCTCTCTAAAAAGATAAAGTATTGTTCATCACTACCCTAAGTGCGCAAATTCAAATACTGATTCTCAATCATCTGTATTGCATCTCATCTCTAGTACTTCAAATCTTTCCCTAATCTTTAATTTTGTTTTATTATCTTTTAATTTGTTAGTTCGTACTTCTTCTTCTTCCCTTTTATTTTAATTTTTAACTTAGGGTTACCTAATGTTGTTTAGATTAGGTTTTAATTAGTCAAGCATGGGCATTAACTACTTAGTGGGTTGATAAAATGTTGATTAAGGCTAAAATGTGCAAAAAATTGAAACCCTAGGTTTGTGTTGTTGCGTACTGCTTACCAAGACCGCGGTTGATTTTTTACGGTCCGTGGTGCCTTTCTGCAGCTACGATGTGTTTTTTCGCGGTCCGCGGTGGTAAACTTCAGAGAGGCCAATTTTAAGGACCGCGACCGCGGTTGATTTTTCACGGTCCGCGGTGCCTCACTGCGGGCGCGATGTAATTTTTTGCGGTCCGCGGTGACCTTATTCAGAGAGTGGGTAGTCTAAGTCCCACCCCAATGCGGTCTGCGGTGCTATTTTATGCGGTCCGCGGTGGTGCCTTTGCAACCGCAATGCTTTTTATGTGGTTCGTGGTCAGTTGTTTTCATGCATATTCTTCACTATTTCTTCTGGTACTGTGATACTAACAAACACTAAATGAATTCTCCTTGTAGACAGTGGTTAAATCACGAGGCGGTGGTGAAAATAGAAAGGAAAAGGTGATTCCTCCCAGGGTAGGGGACCAGGAATGATAAGATTGACCCCACAGGTTCGGAAAGTAATTGGGGACACAAGGAAACAAATCAAGGTTGTAGATAGAGTTGCTTCCCATTTAAAGGGAACTGAGTATGTGCCCTCCTGGGAAGCATCTGAGTCTGATTCAGTGTTGGAATATGTACCTGACTTCCCGGGGAGGTTTAGATTGAGAGATGTGCCCACACCTCCGAGCTCTACTATTGCTCAAGCTTCAGTTCAAATTTCTTCTGAGTCGTTTGAGGGCTCAGTTGAGAGTAGTGATAGTGCAACCTTTATGTCACCTACAACTTCGTCACCTAGAGAAGATCCCGTCGATGATGAGGTACCAGATGAAGAGGGAGGGGTTGTGCCCCAACCCGGGGGTGTGGAGAGAACTAGAAACCCTAAGGTGTGGAAAAGAAGATTTGTTAGTGAGATTGTCTACCACATGTTCCGAGAGTGGTGGCCCCAGAGTAAATTGATTCTTGAGTGGAAATTCATTGAGAGGGACCTTCTGCCTTATAACCCTAATGTGAGGAGACAATTCAGAGAGAGACCGGGTTGGGAATATTTTAGAAGCAAAGTCTAGGAGGCAAATGAGCACTTAGTCAAGGAGTTCTACGCTAATGCTGCCCATATCAAAAAGGGCACTAAAGTGACTAAGGTGCGTAATTTGACAGTGAAGTTCGATGGGAAGACAATTAATGACTACCTGGGCTTTTCGGAGGAAGATGAATCATTATACTTAGAAAAGGTAGCATTAGATAAGGCATCCCGTCCGTGGTTAGCAGAATACCTGGTACTCCCGGGCACCACCCCAGCTTGGTTGACATTAGGGGTTCAAATTCTGAGGAAAACTTTAAACTTCGAGGCAAAGGGGTATGAGACTTTTGTATGTAGCAGGCTGGACCCCACTACCCGTGAGAACTCTCTGCCTGTCTCCCGGGCGATATTGGTGGCTTCTATTATGGCGGGGTACCCAATCAACATCAGAAATGTTATGTCTAGGGTAATCACAAGGGTGGTCAATGAAGGTGATAAATCATACCCCTTCCCAAATTTCCTGACAATGTACTTCGAGGACCAGGATGTGGAGAAAAGGAAGTTTGGTGTGAAGGTAAAACCAAAGATGCCCTTTTCATGGTACAACCTCAAGGTTGATGACAACCTCAAAGCCGAAGATCCTAAAGGTAAAGCCATTACTTCTACTAGCCAGTGTGAAGAGCGAGTAGTAGTAGTCACTTTTTCTCAACCTCCCTCAGCCACACCAGATATCTCCCCAGGACCCTCTATTGTCACTGCTCCAAATATCCCCTCATCCTCAGCTTACCCATTGACTGCCCACCGTTTGAGCCAAACACTTGCCAGTATCAACAATTGGATGCAGGCAGCTACTTCTAAGCTGACTATGCTTTCTAGCTCGGTGGTAGCCCAATTCGTACCCCCACAGCCACAGGTTCTAACTTCAGTGGAGGAGACTCTCAAGGAGCTTCTGGACAACCAGAAGAAGCTCCTGGAGAACCAGCAGTTGATATTGGAGGTTGTAGGTACTCGTGGGAAGGCATTGAAGGAGCTGACAAAGGAGACAAAGAAGCTGAGAAAGACTCGAGGCTTAAAGGAGTCTGTGAAGGAGTAAAGGGTATAAGTGGAGAAGATTAAAGCTGCTGATCATCTACCATTGGACCTACTGTTGCATGAGCAGCCTCCAGCAGCTCAGGCTGAGCCAGAGCAAGAGCAGGAGATGAAGAGGGCACCAAAAAGGAGGAGGGTGATCCCACAGATTGATGATGCAACGATTGAGTTGGAGGACCTGCAGAGAGGTTCCTATAGCCAGCCTCAGGTCTCAGAGCAGCCTCAGGTCCAGTGCAGACACAGGTTACAGGGATCCAATCACAGGTTCCTAAGCAGTCACAGGACCCAATGACCCAGGCTCATGATCTCATGTAGACGGAGGACCAATAGGGAGTTTTATTTACTCTCTATCTTTTTCTTAAGCTATTTTTGGCTAGTTAGCATTGAGGACAATTCTAACTTTCATTTGAGGGGGTAGCCCTATTTTGATGATATTGGACTGTAACTATTATGATATTATTTTCTTCTTTTTTATGCTTTTTCGCTTTTGGTATGTACATTATTTTTCCAGTTTATTTTACTTTTCGTACTTTTCAACCTTGGTTTGTATATAAAGTTACTTTCTGATGTATATATTCATTCCCTCCTATATATATTCGTTTAAACCCCATATTGTACATATTTAGTTTACCTTCTGCATTTTCTTTCATAGCTTCTTACTTCATTTTAGTAGCTTCTTCTTCAGTTTGTAGCTTCTTATTTTGGGTTTTGCGTTCAATAAGCCTTTGGTTTTCTTAATGCCACGAGTCTTTCCAAAGGTGAAATTTGTGTGAACCGGGTGGCTCTTCCCGATGATGGATGGCATGACAACCTCCTTAAGGGTTTGAGTCTATTTTATTTTCGTTTCGGTGTAAGTAGTAGCTAGTGAGTAATGGTGCCTTAAACAAAGCTTCACTTGGGCCTAACACATTTTCCTTTGATCTTATGGTCAAAAATAAATTGGTGCGTATAGGATGGTGAAAGTTGTGACCTTGAGACTCTTGTGTTGGCTAATAATTATCAATTAATTTTTCGGGACCATTTGTGTTGCTCAAATCTTAGTTAAGGTTGTTGTGGGCCCCTGACTCTGTCTATTTAGCAATCCTATTGCTTGTGTGGTGAGAATTTGAATTGCAAGTCCAAGTCTCATGCCATTGAGTCTAGAACTTGCCCTGAATGTTTGTCTAGGCGAAATCCTAAGTGTAGTTTGACTTGAGAAGTGATTATAAGCTCTACTTGATCCGAATGATATCTTGAAAACATCCATAGCCTACCAGTGATAATATCCCTAGTCAACTCCTTTGATCCATAGCCATTTTTCTTTCAAAGACCATGATACAAGCCTTTACCCGTTATAAAAAGATCCTCTCTTGGCACCCGATCTTTTCTTAGCACAAGGCAAAAACATAAGTTTGGGGGAAGAGACGAGGAATGCAAAAAGTGGTAAAAAGTACAAAATGAATAAAAGGAAAGGCAAAAAGAAAAAGAAAGAAAAAAAAAGAAAAAAAAAGAATGAACAATGTAGAAGAAGTGAAGGGAGTCAATAAAAGTAAAAAGATGAAAGGCGTAGAAAGATTAGAAAGGATAAAAAGGTTTGAAATGAGCAAGAAAGAGTGATGATGCGTCTCTCTAACCCTTAATAAAGAAAGTAAATGACCCAAAGAGTCAAGAGAATGTGTGCCAAAATGAAGCAAATGAAATGCTTAAGGGAAGATGAAACCTACTTAGGCCAAATATTTCCTACCCTCAACCAAAAGCCTTCAGTATATCTCCACAAAAGCCCTATATGATCTTGAGTTGAGTGAAGCTTACATTAGTGGTGACTCACATAAGGGGCAAGCTTATGGTACTTAGAGCCGAACTTGTGACCTTTCTTTGAGAGAGATGAGTGTGTTCTCCACAATCCCGTTCTGAGTGTTACAATCTAAAAGTGAGGTCTTGCTTAAGGAAGAGTGATGAGTATGAGTTTGGGTTCCACAATGACCAAAGTAGTGAAAGAGTTTCCTTGATGAATTGAGTCAATTCTTGATATTTTTGTGTCGCACTAAAACCATGGTATTTAAAAGGTTGAATGTTGTTAATGATTCATTTGAATTGAGGGCAATTGTTAGTTCCAATTGATACTGGATGAGGTCACTTTAGGTTAGTTGAGTTTTTTTGGTTTTATTCTTAAGAAAGTGGGACTTATTTTGTTTGCTCGAGGATAAGCAAAAGCTTAAGATTGGGGGAGTTGATAACTAGGGATTCTAGTTTATTTTATACTCCTTTTTGCTTGAGTTTTGGATTAAAAATGTATACAAGTAATCACGAAAGCTTACATGTTGTGCTTGTTTGTAGTGTTTGGTCAAAAAAATGACAAAAAGTTAAAACCAGCTCAAAAAGGAGTGAAACCTGCACAAGTGCCAAGAACAAGTCAAAGCACCGCTGCAGCATAAAATCCACTATGGCTGCAATAGACCCACTGCGGCCACGGTCCATTTAGAATGGTCCGCGATGGATAAGTTCAAACAGATGCAATCTTGGTGTTCTGAGCAGTGCGTCCGCGGTAGATTCTTCGCGGCCGCGGTAGCCTCATCGCGGCCGTAGTCCATTTGTTGCGGTCCACGGAGAGGGGATTCAAAGAGCTAGGATTTTGGAAGTTTCAAGACAAAAGCCTCATCGCGGCCGCGGTACCTCCGTCAGGGGTATTTTTGTCCAGAAAAATCAGCCTTGTATAAATACTTCTTTTTCAGATTTTTAGGGTATCTTTATCTTAGCAAAGCACGTGAACGACGGTTTTAGTCTATTTTGAGTAATTTGTAGCTAGTTTAATATTGAATCTTCAATTCTTAGTTTGTAATCATATTATATGGGTTATTCTTCATCCAAATATTTGATTTATTCTATTATTATGAGTAGCTAGACCCATTAGCTAGGGTCGTGGCTCAACCCTAGTGTGGGTATTTGATGGGTCTTTTGTTTTAAGGCTTAGATGTTTATGAGTGGTTGATATTTGGACTGATTTGTATTTTTCATGTTGAATTAGTGGTTGCAAACACTAATTTGTGTCTTTTTGACTTGAGCTCTTCTTGAGAAAGAGAACTTGAGTCTATGAAAATCAGTCCAATAAGGAATTAGGGTGTATTCAAGAGATTGATAGCCCCAATTAAAAGGTTAAACCTAGAGATAGTAATACCCGACTTGAGCCTATATTGCTTGCACAAACACCCAATTGGTCTTGAGAAAGTCAATTAGGGCAAAGTCACTCAAGCTACCGAGAGGTATAGAGTGAGTAGTTTCGTGCATTGGCTATATCGCAATCCCCAACATAATAACTTTGCCTTAGGCTTTAGAACCCGTCAAGTATTCACCTAGGAGAAAGCCACTTTCCTAGTGCCTCGTTAACCATTTAGAAAACATTACAAGCATTTATACTTAGCTTAATTTCGCATATCATTAGTATAAAAATTAGAAGTAACAAACAAACAAAGATGGATTGGAAGTGTAATCAAGAGCACCACACACTGCTAGTTTAGATAAGAATCCAAATCCCAAACATTCTAGCTCTCTGTGGATTCGATCCCAACCTTCTCGGGTAAAAGCTGCTTCGACCGCTCTCGCCACTCTGTAGTGGTGTAGGGTTGGACCCGATCGCTGACCTGAAATTAAGATTTCAAAGAACAAGCGTAAAGTAAAGTGTGTTATGGAGATTCATATCAAATCACCACTATTATCATTAGCACCACGGTGCGCGCCAAGCTGTTTATCCCAAAATTGTGTAACAATTAAATTTGTACACGATGTAGAGGATTCGTGGTTTAATTCAACACGAATAATTAAGAGTAATAGATAAATTAATTAAAGATGAAATAAACAATCAAACCACTCATAATGTTAAGACTAAGACAGATCTTAGATTGAACAATGACCTTGTCCTCGATTGGACCTTCAGTTCGAACCCTGTCGTGAATAAAGATCAGAACAAAAAAATGCCTTTAACAGTAGCTAGACAACCAAGTAAACCTTTTTGGCCTTGGATTGCGTGTTACAATGCGTCAAACTAAAGAAAAACTTCCCCTTTAGATAGTAGGAGAGTTTCAGTCCTAATATAAGTCTAAAAAGGGTAAAAACCTTTCTTTCCCGGTAATTCCTGATCCATAATTGACATTGAGCGAGATTTTCACCATGATACCCGGTTGAGCGCGAGTATTATGGTCCTCTATCCGTCGTGCATAACCGTTCATCGTGTCTCCCGAGGTCTAGAACTTATACTCGGTCCGGGGTGTGTCGTTTTATCGTGTCTGATGTCGGATATATCGTTCACCCTTTCGGCGTCTAGATATGATGGGTCTCTGACCCCGATTACAATCTCGCGGATCCGTGTTCCCCTTCGTTCTTTCATACAGGAATCGAGGCAGACATTATCCCCAATTTTACCCGTACACAACAATATTTCAATTTGATTTTTTGTACAAATTTTTGCACAATTAATGTCATATCAGGATAACTAAACGTTTGAGTTTTTGATATTAAACTTCAAATAAGTAATGTGAAATTTTATATCATCAAGCAAACACTATTACTGATTCCAATATAACTTATACATAAATATGTGAATTATCTCATAAAAGATAAAAGATAACATAATCATAACATATATATATTGACATTACATGAGTAAGAGTATCTTAATATTCGAAAAAACTTAAGTCGTGCAATTTTCGACATAACAGTACATATTTGATTATTCATGACACTATAATTCTCGCACTATTATTTCTACGCAATAATCTGGTATTATCATTCACTACATTAACTATCCATGGCACTACAATTTCAGATTAAACGATGCCTTATTCTATCTTTCTACTTAAATCTTTCAAACAATTCAACTTTATACATATTCTTTGTACTTGTTATTATGGAAAAGAGGCCCCAGAATGTCCTTACAAAATTATGTCCGTGCACCATTGTCCACAAAAATGTAGCGCAAAAAAGGAAAGGAAACAAAAGAAGAAGAATTCTATATTGGTCGGCAAAGTGGTACGTGGCAATAAACTACGGTCGAAAACATTATGATATGAAAGAAATCTACTTTGCCTGCTTCTGTTCAGATGTATGTATATTCCAGACTTCCAGTCAACTGAAGGAATTTAACCATGGTTAGTTTATTGTCTGGCTTATTGTAGGTATTAAAGTTACAAATGTACCCTTCCAACAAACATACAACACTTTTGTCTAGTTACTTTGGAAGTAGCTAAGGTTCTCCTAAAGTAACCCAAACAAACATGTGGAGTTTATTTTTCTTTTTCTTTTTCTTTTTGTGGGTTTGAGTGGGCAATGCACTCAATTTCCCAACTATAGTGGGACCCTTTTCCCATTTCCTCGTTCTCTAATTAGTTCGACCCATTCCACTAAAGTTCTAACAAAAAGACAAACTTAGGTTCTTGATAACTATAAATATGAATAACTATTTCTGCTAGTTGTGCTTAAAATAATTGAAAATACTCGATAAATATATTAAATCTAGTTAATTTATCATTGGGATGATCTTTTGTCCTAAATTATAATAAGATCATTAATCATATCCGTTAATTTTGAAGCGTTTTATTATAATATTGAAAATTTGTTATTTTTCAAAAAATTAAATGATCTATATGGCATTATATTTACATGGAGTACAAACTTAAGTAAGTGTTAGTAAATTTTATTTTTCAATTTAATTAATTGCATAAATACATATTGGTTTATTATGGTTAATGATTCATGTAGTGATAGTGACATATGTTATGAATTTACTAACTTTGTACGTATATCAAATTTGAATAAACTTCTTTTTGCTAAAGTTATATTGTTCATCGCCAGGAAAAAAACTAATTATGTTAGTTCATATGCATTTTATAGTCATAATTTGTGTTTTTACCTAATGATAGCTACATGTTTTTTCTCTTGACTGTTGGTCTGTCGGAAACAAACTCTCTAATTCGTAAGGTAGGGAAAAGGTCTACATATATTTTACTCTTCTCAAACATTCCTTTGAGAGATTACACTGGGTTTAATGTTGTCGTAATTGTTGTTTTTGATAGCTACATATTTGACAAATTGAGAAACTACAAAATATGTCTTGTATTATATATTGTAAATGCACTTCATAAGTACAAAATACGTATTTTCTTGTGTCATATTAAGATATAATACTAGTAAACAACAACAACAAACCCAGTTGATCCCATAAATGAGGTCGGGGACCTTACCCCTACCTCATAGAGATAGAGAGGTTGTTTTCGATAGACCATTGGCTCAAGGAACAATGAAGATAAAGCAACCAAGTAACGAAGAATATTAGCAACAATGTAATATGGTAACGGATATGAATACCACAACATGCATAATAAAGAACCATAAATAAAAAATTAAATAGTCCTAGTACCCTGGTCGGCCTAAGAACATATTATAAATGTGCAAGAAACATATCTGGTTTGGTATAACAAAAATTTTTAAAGTCTTAGATTGAATACGACTAGTATTCGGTTGTAGGTTAAAAACAAAAGGAATAGGCTGTAGCCGATGAATCCTCATACAGAATAGAAATGACAAAAGAAGAAGCAATAAATGAGGGGACTGAGATGTCATTAAATCCCACAATATATGATACTAATGTCAAATTCCACTAAG
This sequence comes from Nicotiana sylvestris, assembly GCF_000393655.2. Classification (NCBI taxonomy): domain Eukaryota; kingdom Viridiplantae; phylum Streptophyta; class Magnoliopsida; order Solanales; family Solanaceae; genus Nicotiana; species Nicotiana sylvestris. The sequence goes on along the minus strand of NC_091057.1, from coordinate 123,929,811 downwards.
CCATCAATAATGAAACACACCCACAGCCCACACAATTAAAACAATTAAATAAACCATTAAACAATTTTAAAGCAGTCTATCAGTCTAATTATTATTTAATTAATTGCAATTAATTAAAGCAAGGAAAAGAAAAATCCCCCAATTCCCAATGGAGTTTGCTTTAACGCGCGTGGACACTGGACGGGAAACCTGTTGGCGTTTCGGGGCACGCTTTTCTTCTCTGTTTCTTTATTTATTTATTTACTCCTTCTATTATTATTCTTCCTCCTGCCCACCCACCCCCCAGCCCCAAAGATCGGATCTAATTATGAGTGCAAAATAATCGACTGTTTTGACTTCATTTATACATTTATATATACCTCATCACTCAGTTATCTCCCATTCTAAACTTGTTTAACTTGATTATATAATTATTGGATTGCTAGATATTGAAAATATGTAGTCTTATTTCACATAAAATAATATATACTTTCTTGAAAATTTATATAAGTATTAGTAATGTGATTAACATTATCCAATATTTTAAAGGCATTTTTTGGACGAGCTTGTGGCGAGGTGTATCAAAATCACACCAATACCTGGTGGTGGAGCGTAAGCCTCAGCATTCCAGGTGTTCGCCTAGGTGTAAGTCCCAAGTTCATTTAGGACATAAGCCCCGCAAATTTTTACAAATTTGAGCAAAAATTGCCTAATAAATCTTTTTTTTTAAATTAAATATCTAAAAATTAACACATAGTAAATTTTCAAACTAAAAAGAACTCAAAAGCAAAGATTATTCTAATTGTTTATCCGAAACTCATAATCTTTTCTCTTTGTCGTTTATACTGAATAACAAATACACTTTTGATCTTTGGTGGCAGAATACAAACTACAAAGCAAATAGCTGTACCCTCGAGTTTTTAATATGCTACACTTGCATTTTCCTTCTTTATGCTTCATTTTCTTCGTTTTTTTATTTTGCATTCTTTAATTTATCCTTTTCAAATTAATTTTTGATTTTAGAATTTTTTTTTTGGTGCCATTTAAGTTAGATATTATTTTGATGGCTCTATTATATTTTTTGTATTATATGTTAAGTATTTGTAACTTGTTATCCGGTTTTAAGTTTTTAAACAATAGCGTTATTTTATTGTCACTATAATATTATTTTTATAACTCAAATATATTACATCATGATCATGTTAGTGTAATGAATCTTTGCGTCTTTCACTTTTTAAATAAAAAAAATATTATGTTTATAATATATATATATATATATATATATATATATATCTTGAGTTATTTTCTAATTTTATTGTAGTTTAATTAATATTTTTATTTTTTAACTTATAAAAATATAAAAAATGAAGTACTCACGAGGCCTAGGACTTTCGCCTCGTCTCATGTTAGATAAAATGTCTCGGCACTCGATTCTCGCTCACGCTTTTAAAAAAATGATAATATCAACAAAACATAACACTAGTTATGTATAATTTACTGCACATTCTAATTGTGGCAAAGCCTTTTTCTTTCGTGAGGGATCAACACAGGAATTACTTGTGCAAAATTCTCTCTCTATATATATATATGGATGCAGCCAAACCAAACAATCCCCAAGACTATTAATTATATTAAATATGATTTGGAGCTAAAATATCCTCTAAATAATTCATTGTATAGTATCATGATATGATGGATTAAAAATATTTAGGTGGTATAGTATAAATTTTATATGATATGATTTGCTAAAATACAGATAAACTTATATATTTATACTAAACTAAAAGCACATAGCATTTTTTATCCTTTAAAAATAGAGTTTACATCATATAAAATTTGTATTTCATCATTTTCTAATATTCAGGACTTTGAAATTAAATTTTTTTTTGTTATTTAAACCATGTATGAAGTTCTAATATTTCGGAGTTTAACATTAATTTTATCTTATATAAATCTTTTTCTTATTTGAATGTTCTAACACTGGTAGTAATCACGATTAATTCAATTGAATTTTTTATTAAACTTGGACTCTTAATTATCAAGAAAGCTAGGGTTTCAGACAAATGATGGACCAACACTGATATTGAAAACACGTTCAACTTCACTCGTTATGGAATGAATATGCGTCTATTATTTGGAATATCATTAGATCAAACCTGCTATAGATTCCAATATTTATTATAAATAAAGCTTCGTATTTGGTTCCAAGTGAAAATAAATATTGGGCTATTTTTATTTTCTTAAAAATATTATGAGTTTGAAATTCGAAAAATTAACACATTTAAATGAAAGGTATTTGGTTCCCAAAGAAACAAAATTTATGAAATCATAATATATTACCAACGAATAATACAGAGATTATGAGTTTCTTATCCCTCAACCTGCAGCTATTTTAAAAAATAAAGTAATCTTGAATATTTGATAGTTTTTTTTAAGAGCGGTAATAGAAGTATAGCTAGCAATTTTTGTGTGTTCTGGTAAGAACTTGAGAATAGTTTTTCACATATGTTAAAAAAAGAAACTCTTACATCTTTCAATATTATGTTTTCTTGTCGAAACTAAAAAAAAATTATAATAAATTGTGAAATAAAACTAATAAAATTATAAAATTGGAACAAAGATTAAGTTGAGTATATTGGATGATTATTGAATACTTTTACGTGACTTAGTTTCTTTTTTTATTGAGTTGTAATATATAAGAGCAACTTTCATCAATTTCAAGAGCTTATACTTTAATATTATAATTCAAACATAATTTTAAAAAATAATTTAAGTTATTTTTGAAAAAGTTACTCATTGAGACGAGGTATATGCGCAATGAGCGTACACTGAAGCTAGTATATAAAATAATATAAATGATATAAAACTCATATATAATATATATCCTGCTAAATAGATAAAATTACTGAGTGACTAAAACAAACATCGTATTGACAGATTTGTCTAAAAGATAATTACCTAAATGATATATAAAACTATGGAATAAAATTAATGTTAGATAATTGAAATCTCTTTAAACTTTTTCCCGGGTGTGTGAGTCCGCTACTATATATACGGGTAAAATATTTAGGGTTTTCATCAAGCTTTCCGCCGCACCAAGCTTTCATTTGGTTTATTGTGTTCATCTTGAATTCAATAACTAATCGGTGTCTGACCCCATAAAAGGTATGAGATTTGATATAATTTTCGTCATTTATTCGTTATTATCTCTTGAATGATTCAAATTCTTATTTTTTGAGCGATTAATTCTCTTATTTATTTCTATATAACTGATAACTAGTAAAATTGAATCATCTAAGGAGAAAAAGCCACACAAGGACATTTTAACATGACTAAGATCCATTTTTAACCATTTAAAAATATAAAATTATAATTTTTTGTTTGAGGTTTAACCTTAGTCCTCCATCGACATGACTTATGTCATGGGGCTAAAGAGTTCCAAAAAATATTCGTAGTATATCAATCGGTGTATTTTGAAGTTTTGAGTTTTTTATGCAAAATTAAATTTCGAGATTATTTCATAAAATATCTGTTAAAGACAAATCTTGAAATAATAATTAAAAGCTTAAAATATTAAAACTCAAAATTTTTAATATTTTAAAGTCTCAAAATCCGTTTTTGCAAAAATAAAAAACTTCAGACAAATTTTTCTGCACGGATTTTAACTCAAACATAAATCATACCTAGTATTTACAACATACCATATTAATTTATTACATAAAACAATAGATTGAGATAAAAAAGGGTAAAACTTCTTAATAATAATAATGTTATATTACTTATATTCGGGAAAAAGGATAAATATATATTTATTGAATTCAGGGTAAACATTAATGTAAGTCTCAATTACCAATACACATTGTGCACACCTAGTACCCTACCACCCTTAATTATTATTGGTGCTGCTATTCAAAGTCTATCTTGCTTGACACCATTGCTCCACACAGTCCAACATAAACTCAAAGAAAAAGAAAATATAAATTAATAGACAAAATTACAAATACAGATACATGAATATTTGTAGAGAGAGAAACAAAAAGGAGTACTGTCGGCTTCAGCCAGGCAAAGACCATCACCAATTTTCTCTCTCCACTTCTCTCTCTTCCTCCCTCCATAGCTTTACTCTCTGTGAAGACGAGAAAACCCTAATTAAAGCTGTGTACTAGTTCAGCTAATCGATCAATTTATAGCTCAACCTTTGTTCTGTGACCGAGTGCTGATATTTTTAAGCTTTTTTGATTGTGTTGTACATGGAAATGAACGTATTATCCGTGGTGTATGATGACTAATAGAGAAATCCGGCTGAATACTTAAGGTAATCTTTTTTTGTGCTTTGAATTTTGATTGTGTGTTTTTCTTTTCCTTTTTGATTAATATCTTCTAGTTTTATAGAAAAATCATGCTGTTATATATAGAAACCTTTGAATTTCAATATAGTTAGGTGTTTTCTCTCTATATATACAATTTTTTGCTTCTAGAGCTTGTTGTGCTTTGGGTTAGATCTCGGAGTTGTCTTAAATGTTTCGATCTGTATTTGGTTGCAGGGTTTTTAGTGCAAGTTGTTAAATTTTTTCATGTTTTCCCCTTTGTGAACAGCTGATGTATGTTTTATATGTCAATCTTTGTTTATGTTGTGTGAATTGGGGAACATAATTTGTATCTGCTGGAGCTCTAGAATCTCCATTTTGGGATCTAATTAGGGCCTTAAAATAGGCCTTTATATTTTACAATATGGGGAGTCTCATGTTTACTGTAAATGAGGGTCTAGTTTACATCCCAGGCCATTGTGCCCAGTTCTTTAAGTTATGCAGATTATTTAAGAGGGGGTAATAACTTTTTGCTTTTTGGGGACATTTGTTGAAGAAGAGCAACAACAGTTAACTATTTCGAGGCTTTAGAGTTTAGGAGGTTACATCTGCATTTGTTCACTATTACCTGGTGTATACTGATTTTGTGGGTTTTTTCAGTTGATCTGGTCAATTTTGTTGGGTATTCTCTGAGTGGCTCATTTTCTGAAGACAGATAATCACGTAAAGGGTTGGTGATTTCAGATTGATTCTCTTATGGCACACCTTGCGGCAAATCACTTCGGTGGCGGGGCTCATCCAGGTTCGAGTTATTTCTTCTTTCAATTGAAAAACAGTTATGTTAATATTATGTACGACTAGTATGTTGTGCTTAACTATATCAAGATGTTGCTCCCTTATTTTTCCAAATTCATGTACCATGATGTATCTGTTGTGGATCAATGAACTCATCAAGCTGATAAGTTACCTGTATATGGTCTCTTTTTCCCATTATTTGCCTTTGCTTGGAGCTATCACGATGTTGTTTTTCTTGTACCTATTTATCTTTCTCATCTGACATGAACCAGTTATCTGCAAGTTCTGTTGAATTAGTCCTCATCTGGCTTGCTTCGTATGGGTCTTGCATTTGGTCATGTTTCTTAGTTATGTATTCATCCTATGCACATAATACTACCCCTATGTGCTTCTTCCTTCATACATTAACATTTATTGCAATTGCATGAAATTTATATGCTAGTAGCCAATTCCCATGCTTCCGTACTGCGTAGACCAATAAATGTGTTACTTGTAAAAGTGAAAGTAATGTTGTTTGATCTTTCTGTAGTGGCTCCAAATGATGCATTATACAAGGAACTCTGGCATGCCTGTGCTGGACCTCTTGTAACGGTTCCTCGTGAAGGGGAAAGAGTTTATTATTTCCCACAGGGTCACATGGAACAGGTACCTTTTACTTTTACATTTTTCTTGGCTCCTCTTTTATTTTTGGGTCTTATATGCACTTATCAATTTTCCCGTGCAAACCTGGAAAGATATATGAACCCTCAATCATATTGTGATGCTTCATACTGCCTTTTTTGTTGCTTTTTCTACAACAATTTCATCAAACAGAGTTTTGATATCTAATGATATTCTTTTCTTGCTAACTCATTGCATTTCCATATGATTGCAATCTTTTTCCAGCTTGAAGCATCGACACATCAGGGATTAGACCAACAACTTCCTTCTTTCAATTTGCCAGCTAAAATATTATGCAAAGTGATGAATATTCAACTTCGGGTAAGTGCCATAATGGCCTTTTCTTTTAATTCTCCCTTCCTATGGTTGAATTATTGTAATAAGTACCAATGTTAATTTTAGGCTGAGTCAGAGACTGATGAGGTGTATGCACAGATAACTCTGCTTCCTGAACTAGATGTAAGTGTCGCCCTTAAAATCTTTGAAGTTTTTTACTTGATCATATAACATTTCTGAAACATACTGTTTTCTTTCTTAACATCCTGCACTTCTCCTTTTGTCTTCTGTGGATTTAGCAAGGCGAGATCACAAGGCCTTATCCTCCTCTCCCTGAACCTCAAAAGTGCACTGTCCATTCGTTTTGCAAGACTCTTACTGCATCTGATACAAGCACCCATGGTGGGTTCTCTGTTCTTCGGAGGCATGCGGATGAATGTTTGCCCCCACTGGTAAGCTTTTATGTCATAATTATGCCTTGTCTTGGCTTCATCTTTTGAATTCCTCTATCTCTATCTATTTATTGTTCTCATTGATAGTTAATTTCTTGCTATATATTCAGGATATGACCCAACAGCCACCATGGCAGGAATTGGTTGCTAGTGATCTACATGGCAATGAATGGCACTTTCGCCACATTTTTCGAGGTTATAAATCCAATGATTTTGGTTTTTTCTGTTATCTTTTTTTTAGTTGGTCTTTGGAGTTGTTCATGAAGGGTGTGAGGAAGAGGGGAAGGGTAACTCATTGAGAACTTTTACTTTCAATCTAGTGGGTGATACTTCTGTCAGGGTGTGATGTCTAAGTGGGAGACTTTGACTCCTTTTGTATCGGTCAGTCCTTAGTGGATATCAGGCCAGGGATGATATTTTTGCTTTGATATTTCCGTGGTTATAGGTCTTTTAGCTTTGTTGTGTTGCATTTTTTCTGTGTTCTTCAGATCAAATTTGAGACCCGTATTGTATAACTCGTGTTTTATCGTTTTAGAGTGCAAACCCTATGGTTTGTATGGTATATACTCTTTTAGTTTTTTTTCATTACGTATAATCTTGTGTTAGTTTTTTCCCCCTAATAAATGTTGACTCCACGTCCAGGTCAACCTAGGCGCCACTTGCTCACAACTGGGTGGAGTGTTTTTGTCAGTGCAAAAAAGTTGGTCGCTGGAGATGCTTTCATCTTTCTCAGGCAAGTTTATGAGTAACATATATCCAGCCATATTTTACTGGAAGTGTCATTTTCTTTGTTTTATAAAATTTCTCTTCCTTAATAAGTGCGTCACTTCATTTATCTCGACAGGGGAGAAAATGGGGAGCTTCGAGTTGGTGTTAGGAGACTCATGAGACAGCTAAACAATATGCCATCTTCTGTTATTTCAAGTCACAGTATGCATCTGGGTGTTCTTGCAACTGCATCTCATGCCATCTCGACTGGGACCCTCTTCTCTGTGTATTATAAGCCTAGGTGGTTCCTTTTTCCCTTTCCATCTTGAGAATTTGTCTCTATTTGATAGGCTGGAGCTTCCTGTCTCTGTGTGTCAATTTTTATGCTTTGGGCTTACTGTTGGTTACCTGTTCTATCTAGTTGATGCTAGTCATATCTTATTGAGATTGGCCGCACCAATAACTGCTTGTAGTAATTAGTTGTGCAGTGATCATTTAGTTTCTCCAGTTCCATCTCTGTTTACTATGATATAAGAAGTTTTTTATTTAGCAGGCTGGTATTATATTAGCAAGCATTGTTGTGATTGACCTAAGCTTTTAAGGGACTTGAGTAACGTCATCCAGTGTTTTTTGCTTCTGTATGCTTATGTTTTGATATTTTGTTCATATTGCCTTGGCAGTCATTTCAAATTTTTTAATGCTTCTGAATCGAGATTCTTTCACTTGCTCCGTAAATTTAAACTGTAGTAAAACTGCTGATTTCCAGGACTAGTCAGTCTGAATTCATTGTCAGTGTGAACAAATATCTTGAAGCACGAAATCACAAGCTTTCTGTTGGGATGAGGTTTAAGATGAGATTTGAGGGTGAGGAAGTTCCAGAAAGAAGGTAAAGCTTCAGAATTTAATAACTTTGCAGGTCTTAGAGATCTGTATTACATTCTGCTCAATTACTTAAATTACTAAGGGGCTGAAACTCAATTAACCCTTGGCTACTCTGTCTGTTTTATAGGTTCAGTGGAACAATTGTTGGTGTTGGTGAAAATACATCATCTAGATGGCCTGATTCTGAATGGAGATCCTTGAAGGTACTTTCATTTGTATTTGTTCGAGTGACCATTCCAGCTTGTTGTTTATGGTCATTTTAGGCCTCTTTGTAATCTCGATTTTGGTGATGGAATCTGTTTAAAGGTCGTCGAATTTACTCCTCTCAATCCACTCTCTTTTTGAACTGTTTCTCTATAAACAACATTCTATGTTCTTACATATGTGCCCTTAGATAGAAAGAAAAGCGACCCCTGTAGTTTGTCAAGTCTCGGTAGCTCTACACGTAATGTTATTGTGTTCTCCAATATCTACTTCGATTTATTTGTCTGACATGAGGTTCTTTTACCCCTTTCTTCATCTTTAGACTCTATTGTATTGCCATGATTCTACTACAATGTGGTTTAGTATTGGGATTATAGAATTTTGCAAATGGAGTTGTCATCTGTTGCTGTAACCATGTCTTTACCTTTCTTTCCATTTTTCTTGCTACATTATCCTGTAGACAATAGCTAACAAATGCACATGGTATATATGACTTGTTCAGGTTCACTGGGATGAACCATCGTCAATCTTGCGTCCAGATAGGGTTTCACCATGGGAAATAGAACCGCTTGTCACAGCAACGCCTACAAACACCCAGCCTCAAAGAAATAAGCGTGCTCGACCTTCAGTTTTACCGTCGCCAGTGCAAGAACTTCCTGCTTTAGGTCTGGAATCTTTCTCCAGTGCTGTATCATTCCGACGTCTAATTTACACATTCTCATTAGCAACTCTCATTTTGTAGGAATGTGGAAGTCTCCTGGTGATTCTCCCTCATCGTTCCCATACTGTGATCCATCTCGTGGGCGAGATCTCTACGCATCACCAAAACTTTCTGCTGCAAGTGGCCTGGGTTATGGCGAGAATGGTTCCATGCCTCTTTCCTCCAAATCTATGTACTGGTCAAGTCAATCAGATACATGTACAGAGTCTATCACAACACCGGCTAGTGAAAAGAGACCGGCTAATGGATATAGGTTATTCGGAATTGAGTTGCTGGATCGTCCAACTGTAGATGAAGCTTCACCAGTTGCTATGCCGAGTGCTCTTGTGGAGAATCAGCCAGCTGCATCTTTAGATGTTGATTCAGGAAACTCAGAACCATCAAATCCTATTCCTTCAGTAAGTTGTGAGCCTGAAAAGTCATCTCTGAGGTCTCCCCACGAGTCTCAAAGCAAACAAATCCGCAGTTGCACTAAGGTACTCTAGCCTTGTTCTACTTTATTGTGTTTTGAATTCTTTCTTTCACAAGCAAATGATTAACTGGATGGTATTTTCACTATATTATGATTTTGTAATGTCAGTGCATAGAGATTAATGTTAATCCAACAGCTATCACCTAGCTTGAGTTATGACACTAGTTTAAAAGATATTTGGTGTATATAAAGGTTTTTTTCCCCTGTAAAAGCCCATGACAGTCGTATCGTTTATTGCCTTTCTGGTGAAGAAATAGACCTGCCATGGTGCCCTTGTTTAACTTGAGCTTCTTGTTATTTTGCTTAGGTGCATATGCAAGGGAAGGCAGTTGGGAGGGCAGTTGATCTCACAAGGTTAGATAGTTATGAAGATCTGCTTAAGAAATTGGAGGAGATGTTTGAAATTGAAGGCGAACTTCGTGATTCAACCAAGAAATGGCAGGTAGTCTACACAGATGATGAGGATGACATGATGATGGTTGGAGATGATCCATGGCAGTAAGTCTAACCACCTTAATTATGTTTCATTGTTTTATTTTGGATTACTATTTTGTGCTTAAACATCCAATATTCCTTGCATGGACTTAACTACTTGCACTTTCCACGAAATGGGGATTATGAACAGTAATCTGCATCATCAGCTTCAATCCACAAAAATGTCGCTTTCTTGCCTCTTAAAACTACTTTTACCTGTTGCAAAAGAAAAAAATAATTGTTGGAGTATTAGTTTTGTGGTCTTTTTGTCTTTGCCAGCAAAATTTTGACTAGCTGTCAGTTTCTTAGAATTGGTTAATCAGTAATTGTTCCAATGACAAGTCATGCTGGGCACAGAAATGAATGGCAATATGATTGAAAACTATGTAGTAGTTACCTGTTAAAATCGTATCCCGTTCCTCACTTTCTAGTCCAATACGGATGAAAATAAAAGAATGGAGTCTTCTGTTCTTGAATTAGTTGTTTTGTGAAGCAGCTGTGTTCTAGTTAGTTGAGATAAACTTTTGTTATGTGCTACTGACTTCAGTTCTTTTGGTGTAATGGAAATGTGGTACAGTGAGTTCTGCAGCATGGTTAGAAAAATTTACGTCTATACAGCTGAGGAAGCCAAAAAACTTTCACCAAAGATAAAACTTCCTGTTGACGACGTGAAACCAGGCAAACCAGTTTCGGGTGCAACTGTTAGCAATGAGGAGAAAGCATAGGAAGTGGGTCCAGTTACTTAATACCCATAATGTGTAAGAGGAGTGGAGAAAGATGGATCTGACATCAGTCATAGTTTTGGTTTTTTTTGGAGATGCAAGTGATGCTGTGCGTGACAATTAGCCCATACTGGAATGGCTCGTTCAGTTAAGGATGCTGGCTGGCAAGACAAGAAAAGTTCGGCTTTTTAGTTTTTTATTTTTATTTTATTTTTTAATGTATTTTCTGGGGAGAGTGATGCCATAAAAGATAGGATTCTCCATCCTAGTACTATCTTATTGTTATGATTTTGACGAAAAAGGGGAATCTTATAATGCTTTGCTTGTTTGGACCTCAGATAGATAGGAAAAGTTTGTCTGCACCCATCTCTATTGGGTGGGTGGAGAAATACTTTGGTCTTACTTTCTGTCGCATTTTTTTCTTCTTTTTTGGGGCCCGTTGAGGGTTTTCTTTCCTTTGTTGTTTTAATATAAATTCTTGTCTTGACCCAGATGGCTTCTGTATATAATAGTATAAATAGCCTTTGCAATTACATTCTGGTTCTGATGAATTATCGTTTGTATTTAGGTATCTCTTTCATAATATATTAGTAATATTTTATGCCAAAGTGTCCATTGATGGGACAATATATTATAATATATAATAAAGCACTGTCCTCACATTCCATTTTCATATCTTTTCTACTCGGCACGTATATGGGTTCTGTATGTACCCCTTCTATTGATAGAAGAAACAACTCTTGAAAGTTAAATTGGCATACGTATCAGTTTTGAGAGTTGCAGTTGAAATATTGAAATATTTAAAGGACAATCTATGGATGTCGTTTTTTCTTTTTTACAATAGAGTACTTAAATTGGTACCGCAGTTAATAACTTGAAAAGTAACTTTCTCGAATTAAAAGTTGTAACGAGCATATATAATGTTTTACATTAAGTTTGAGTGACAGATTTATAGTGATAGCAGTAGGAGTTTCCTTAACATAAGTTCAGAATGTAATTGCAAGACATTTGGAATAATTTTTGTTTGTTTTCGAACAATCTCCGATCCCGGTGACACAACGATTTTTCTTAATAATTTTTTAAAACTGTTATCCTTTATTGTTTGGTGGTTGCAACTGAAAATTGACTAATTCTAAGGTAAATAGAATATCGTTTACCACGTGGGTTGATAAAACAGTGATGAAATGAGAAAAAGGTGAAAGAGTGTAGAAGCTGGGCATATTGAGAGAATAAAGGGTATTAGCAGTCACATCTCACCAAACCCAGCAACTTACAACAACAAGTGAACAAGAAAGACTAAAATGTCGGCCCCGTTTCGCTCACTTCACTAACAAAGTAATCAATGATTCACATTGAAACAAACGTGTTGGACTTAGAATAGAAATAGTACCACTTTTGACAAATTACTATGAACTGGTCTAAAAGGGAATTATGCCGTTGAGGTCCGAGTAATAGATGATTTTATTACTTTAACATATTTTGGGGTGGAGTTAGCATAAAAGAGAAAGGAGGAAGAAAACGATTGACTTATGGTGTGATTATTGTTTTTGTTTGACCAAAAAGTATATTTCTTTTTCTTGAACTAATTAAATGATAACTGAGGTGAAAGGTGAATCCTAGTCAAGCATAATAATTCTTAGATCCAATTTAGAGTTTGGGTGACACCATTTATCAAATGCTCAGAATCATGTATTCAGTCATTAAATGTACACTTTTTGAGAGTAAATGAAGAATGAATAATGAGCAATAAATATGAGAAATAGCAATAAATGTAAATAAGAAGAACAATTCACCCAAATATCAAATGACGTGGAAGATTCTTCCTTTTGACAACGAAATATGGCAACAAACTAGAATATGAGTAATGCTTTCTTGGATCATGTGAGTGGAAAGAAAGAATAATCGATAAAATCAATCACTATGGAAAGGTAAACTTTGTATTTTCTCTCAATGGTCAACTTTTTACAATAGTTTTCTCGGATTCAATCTCACGTGCCCTTTTTTCTTCTCTCTCTCTTTCTTTCTATATAGGATATTCTCTAACAACAAAGGGAATATCCAGGAGAATATTCCTATCATTAGTTCCAAGATTACACTAGCTGTTATTCCTATTCTTCGCTATTCGACCTCAACCTCTACGGCTCGCTCCGCAGCTGCTCGTTGTTGGGCTTTGGTCGACCTCGTCCTATCTCCCAAATCGGAACACAGTCTTTTCACCTTATGATCCTTCAGCGCCCAACTTCCTCAGCAAGATTTTGACCCATACAATTATGAGTATACAAATTTTTGTGCAAGTGGTGTCGATCTATTGTCACAATTCAGTTTGTATAAACAAATTTTGAGTGGAGACTTTGGAATTTTAAGGTTGTAATTCCTTTCCTAATTTGGAGCCTGTTTAGAAAGCCACCTAAGAATTGAATTTGGGTGTAATTGAGTGTTATTATGCAGTTTGGCATGTTTGTCTAGCCAAGTAATTACTTGGTCAGCATGGAATTGGATGTAATTGGAGAGGTATAATTATACTCTCCAATTCTCAAGGAGAGGTGAGAATTGATGGTAATTACACTGTATAATTACAATGCTACTTTTTAATTTCTTTGCTTTTTGTTTTTATTTTAATTTATTTTCTTTATAAGTTTTTATTTCCATTATTTTAATTTTTTATTTTATTTTAGTTTTACTTTTTAATTGTAAAATATACTCGTATTTTCTCTGTACATTATTTATTTTTTATTTCTCTATCTTTACTTCTTGTGATTCCAACTAATTGCTCGTATATTTTATTTCTTATTTGTTTTATTTTCTTCATTTAGTTAATTCTATTTTTTCAAACTACACCTCATAATATTAGAAATAACGAGTCATTAACAAACTTGATATATAATAAATGATGTCACTAAAGTAGAATTTTGTTGTTGAATGAGGTTATAAGCTTACTAATTTTAAGTTATATTGGAACTTATTTTTATTATGTTAGAATTTGTCATATATTAAAGTTTTTTTTTGGGATTTTGAAATTATATTATATTTATGGTACCAATTTACTTGTTTAAGTAGTATTGACTTGTTATTTCACATTGCTATGCTATTCAATTTTTTAGTTAGAATTGATAGATTAGTTTTGTCAAATATTTGCATAATGATTTGACATTATATTTGTAAATATTAATTTATTTTATCAAACATGCATTTCATGATGTTCTTACAAAATGTTTATTTTTAGTTTTTATAATTATTTAAACTAAATATTATTAATTTGAAAAAATATATATCAATTATTTTTAATATTAGTTATAAATATATGATTACTAATTAGTGTATATTCAAGAAAACATATGCATCTTAAATACCAATTCTAATATTATTTATACTCATAAAAATCATTTATAGGCATATATTTTTTATATTAACTTTTGAGTTTCGTAATTACTTCCTTTAAAATTTAATCTAATTGTGTAATTACACTTGTGCAACCAAACAGTACGCTTGTAATTACTCTGTAATTACGTTATGACAAACAAATAGGTCGTCATAATTACGTACTAGGTTGTGTAATTACTACTCTAGTAATTATACCAATTTCAATACCGAGTGCCTTTCCAAATAAACTCTTGATGTTTTCTTTATATTAGCGATATTGACATATTGTATATATTACATATTATTTTCTTAAAATATGTATTACATATACAATTAATTTTCTTTTGATGAAGCAGGGGCGGATTTATGTAGTGTAGAGGGGTGCCACGCCACCCGGATGCTCGGGTAAAAACTGATATTTCTTACAATAAAATGGATATTAGTAAAGGGTGCCACCCATAGAAGTAAAGTGATGGTAGGTGCCAATGGTCAAAGCTGTAGTTTTTCAGGCCTTTAACCCAGGATCGAAACTTCTTATGTACGTAGTTGTCTTTTTTTTTTTTTGTTCTTTTTGTTCTTTTTGTCCTTTTCTGTTATTTCTTCTTTTCTTAGTTTTTATTTTCTTCATCGTTGTATTTTCACTCTTTGTTACTACACCAGTTTATTATTTATTTTGATTATGTATTTGCTTCCTTTTTCATTTTCTAGATCTCCAAAGTTTTGTTTGAATATAACTTTAATTACTTTCCTTTGTTATTCATCTAGTGTTATTTTTTTCTTGATATCAAATTGGACCAAATATTTTTATTTGGTGATTGCGTATTTATTTATGTGCCAAAATTTTATTAGCCATATTGTATTAATTCTAGATAGATCAAACCGAACCAAGATATTCAAATATAGTGAATCGACCAAACATCACTCTTTTTCAATATCCTTGACTGGTGCTTGGCATTAAAATTTAAATTGAGCGACACCCGCAGCCATGAAATCCTGGATCCACCTCTATGATGAAGCAGTGTCAAATGTCAAAACTTGGTTTATTATGCCTTCCCATTATATATCATTTGAATATGGCGACACTCGAATACTAAATTTAACGGGTGTTGAAATCACTACGAAATGTTAATATGGAGTTTGGCATTACTCAGAGTTAGTAGTTTTGTTTTCTTAATTTGTAGCTCATAAAAGTTGTTGGTTAACATGGATAACACGCAGATTTCATTAGTGCTATTCACATAATTTCCAAAATAAATTCCTTTAATAGTGCTCATTCTTAGAATCACGAGTGATAGTTGAAATGCATTTAATATCATTTTAGAAAAGATTTTCACGGACAAACAATTTAGGCCATACCCCTAGAAAGATACGGGCAAGTTACATATTTGGCCAGTTAGACCAAAAATAATAATATTCGCTAGCCAAATATATATAAAATATGTATTTCTATATTAATTATATTATATTAAAAGGAGGTAGTGAAACATGAGGTTAAGTTAAGTGGCGTATTGAGAAAATGCCACTATGATTAATTTTTCCCTTTTCTACTTGACGATCTATTGTTAAACGATGAAAAATAATAAAATTGCGATACTAGGTCGTGGTTGTCATTTTTGTTTTGCTTATAGTTTCCAGTATCTAGAGTTTCTTAAGTCTTCGGAAGAAATATATCTATCAATACTACACCAATTGATGGTCATTTGTGGAATCTTTTTAAGGCAAATGAAAAGTGTAACACAAAAAGAAGCAGGAGAACCATAAAAGGCTCTAAAGCTCGTTCAGTTATAGAGAGATTATCTTCTTTTTCTAAAATAACAAGAAAATTAAAAGCAGGTGCATTCACTGGAAGTTGCTGGTACTTGGTAGTAAACTCTGAATAATATATATGACCTTAAAATAATCGGGTCAAGGTCGACTAGTGAGATGCTAGGGAGATAAGCTTCAATGTCAGAAAACAACTCGGATCACCAGCTAAGACTCCTAAATGGTCGCTCAATAATAAAAGAGGTAGGGGAGCAGAGACGATCAAGAGGTTTGGCTAGAAGCAACCATCCTCGAAAGAGTAGCTCACTTATCAAGTGCCCTTGTGCCGAAGATAAACGGGGTTTTGACCGAAAGACAATGCAAAGAAATCATAACAGAATGATTGAGTCTTCGGATGTGAAGGTTCATGCTCTTTCATATTTATGGGTAACTAGCTTTAGTGTACATGCGTTGCACGTGTGTATCACGTCAAATATGTTAGTTAATATAGTATTATAAATATAAATATTTTATTATATGAGAGACAAGTATATTGTATTGTATCTCACTTAACACCTCTTTATAAATAATATTTTAGTGTATGTTTCCTTCTATCGCTTTAATCGCTTTGTCATGATTAAATATTTTATTGTCGACATTAATATTCTTCTTAAAAATGCAATATATAATTATTCATGTGATCAGAAATCATGTTGCAACAAATATTATTCAACTCTGAGATTGAACATTGTGATTTACGTAATTGCAAATCACAAACTTATTCGAAATTATTTTTGAACGAATTGATGTTTAATGAAATTAGTGTCTTATTCTCTTTATAGTTAGGAATAATAGTGACAATATTCAATCAGAATTTCAATATAGAGCTCTAAACAAATTTCAAGAGATAATTCTATGTTGGTAAAATGGAAAACACTTAGACTTTTTCGAGCAAGATTAAACATTGAAATGAACTCGAAACTAACACAAAGCATCATTTTATAGCTAAAAAGAAGATAATCTACTAAGCTCTTCACTCATAAAATCTCAATCGTGTTCCGAAATTTAAGTCTCAATTTCTTTGTACTCAAAGTGATAACTTCTTTCAAGCTTAACCACAGAAACGCTCTTGAATAATATTAAACTTTTAATTTAAAAAGACTACTTTTCTAATTTCAATCCTTCGTAGTTATATATCCCCACAGGCAACAGAGTCAAAATAATTATATGCTTAAAAAATAAATACAAGATGTAGTGTGAGAAGAAGAGGAGATACTTAATTATAAACAACTTAATACATAAAAGAATAGTGAAACTACATACATCAATTCATATTGTTGTTCTGGACTTTATCTTTAACTTGCCAAAGATCTCCTTAACAATATGCTCTGTGCAAGGCGCTTTTGGTCCTACAAAATTCAATTCAATTATAATATGATTAGCTGCAGTCAAACTAAATTTAGTAGTAATATCTTCACTCATTAGACGAATCTACTAATTTAGTACATGTTACACTAAATTTTACAAAGATACAATCCATTCCGAATAAATATATCAAATAACCTAATCTCAAATTTTGAAATAAATCGGCTAAATTGAATAACAAACTGCACTAAAAAAAAAACACGCTACAAACTATAAATACTTCACCCACCAAAACAAAATCTTGTATTTTCATAATATGCAAGATTATAGAAAATAAAAGAATTTAATTTTGGAATAAAATTAGTTGGATGTACCTTTAAATCTTTATAAAGACTTTAATTTTAAATCAATCCTATTATCACTCTTATGATATATCTCGCATGAGCAAATTAAGGGCTTTAGCAATATACTTGCAATAACATTATTTTCCTAACTCATCAACACCTAGAAGAATCATGTAATATTTTGCTTCCTTTGGAGATGCTCTTGATCAAGAATCCATCGAAAAACATAAATTAGCTAGGACTTTCGTGGGGGGAGGGGGTAGAAAAATCCTACGGTAAAGGACAAAAATAACAAACTTAGTTTAAATAAGGAGTTGTTTATAAGAGTTAAACTTTAATTTGATTTTAGAGTCTTAAATGTTAGAATATTTTACATATTTTAAATAAGGAAAGACTTAATAATCATAATTTTAGTTGATTTCTAAGTACTAAATACTAGGAGAATCATTAAATTATAATTTTTTTTGGTAATTAACTTCTTTTGTATTAATCACAAAAGATCAATCTTTACAAAATCATAGTCCAGCATAATACTCTGGTGACTATCTTAACATCAACTACTCTACTGAATTATAGAAATAGCTAAACTAAGTTACTCCACTAACAAAAACTGTTGCATTTGTTTCTAGCTCTAGGAACTACTCTAACATTATATATATAAGCCATTTCTCTTGCTAATACTTCACTGCTACGATATCTTTGTTCAAAAATACGTATATTCCTTTCCATCCATAATGCATACGAAGTTTCAGTAAACACCATTCTGAAAATGCTGGCCCTGCTTGACTTCCCTTTGGCTTTTTTGATGATCCATTGAAAATGTTGATCCCAGTTGTGATTGCTCAATTGATCTTCTTGAATCCACCTCATTACTTTCTTCCACAACACTGTTGCATATGAGTATAACAAAAACAAGTGGTCTCTTGTTTCCATATGTCCTTGGCATAGAACACATTGCTGATTAATGTTCAATCCCCAGCTAGCTAACCTGTCCTTGGTAGGTAATCTTCCCTGAAACAATAACCATAAGTTGAAGATAGCCTTTGGTCGAGCAGAGTTCTATTATAGCAGACTCCTTCAACTCACTCGTGGTAAGTCTCCTAATAGTTGTAAGTATAGCTGTCTGATGGTGCCAATGTGATCATTTGAACTTTGAGCTTGTTAAAATAACTCTTGAAGCAATTATCCTTCTCACCATCCAACTAACCTGCTTTGGAATTGGCATGTCATGCAATTGTTTATGTTTAACATTGTAAGTATTAATCCATCTAATCCACAGTTTGTCTTCTTTATGAGCTGAATCCCAACATACTTTAGCAATTGCTGCCTTGTTCCACAGAAGTAGGTTGATGAGATTTAAGTCACCAACAGATTTAGGAGTGCACATTCTCTCCCAAGACACATATGCCTTCTTAGTGATAGTGTTACTGCTAGACCATATATAGCTTCTGCATATAGCCTCAATTATCTTTAGCACTTTGACTGGTAGAATAAACAACTGAGCTCAGTAGGCTTGGATGCCAAAAATAACAGATTGAACTAGTTGCACTCGACCAGTATAGGATAGCATCCTAGCAGTCCATGAGGAGATCTTGGCTGTGATTTTATCAATTAAAGGTTGCCATTGGATCAATGCAATTTTCTTAGACAAAGAAATGCCTAAATATTTGAATGGTAGTTCTCCTTTTACCTAAGTTAGCTTGTAATCCTCAGGTCTCAGAGAATTGAGAGAAATACTGATACATAGTAACTATGGAAGGCAGATCACCTCTTGAAAATAAAAGGAGGTCATAAGCAAAACTCATATGAGTTATGCCAAGTTTTTTGTATCTGGGATGGTATTGGAATTTGTTCTTTTTTTCCAGCTCAGTAAGTGATCTATTCAAATATTCCATTACAATATCAAATAAGAAAGGAGAAATATGATCTCCTTGTCTGAGTCCCTTAGCAGCCTCAAAAGGTTCAGTAGATTCTCCATTTATAAGAACAGTATTGCTAATTGTTTTAATACACTCCATGATCCATTTGATGAATCTGTCAGGAAAGCCAATCTCCTCCATCACCTGTTGTAGAAAAATCCACTCCACTGAGTCATATGCTTTCTGAAGATCAATTTTAACCATGCACCTAGGCGATATTTGAGCTCTAGTATAGGACTTGACTAACTCATGAGCCAGGATTACATTATCAGCTATCTTTCTGCCAGGAACAAAACCAGCTTGGGCTTCACATATTATACTTGGCATGATCTTTTGAAGTCTAGTAGCTAGTATTTTGGATATCATTTTATACAGAACTGTACAACAGGAAATTGGTTTGTATTCCTTGACTGTGGTAGGCTTAAGAACTTTAGGTACTAGAGTAATGGTGGAACAATTCACTGGTTTATACATCTTGGAAGTTAAAAAGAACTCTTTAATAACGTCTTTGACTTGGTTGTTGATGATGTTCCAGGCCTTCTTGAAAAAAAAACCCAGCATTATAACCATCAATCCCTGGTGCTTTATCATCTCCAATGGCTTTAAGACTCTCCAGAATTTCTTGATCAGTTACTTCTGCACATAATTCCATTTTTTGCTGCTAAGATAGAATATGACCATTAGCCATGTACAGTCTATTTGTGGCAGGAAGTGACTTAGTTGCTGAGCTCATGAGTGCCTTGTAGAACCCCAGAATCTCCCTCTTAATAGCTGCAGGATCAGTCACCTTATCCCCTAAACCAACTATAATTTTTGTAATCTGTTTTCTTTGTGACCTTTCTTTCATAACTGCAGTGAAGTACTTAGTGTTGGAATCACCTAGTTGAATCCATTTTTCCCTTGCCTTCTGCTGCAACACACTCTCTTCAATTAAAGACCACTTCTCAAGGTTGAGTAGTATCTCTTTCTCCTTATGTAGTAAACCATCAAATTAGGTACTTGTAAGCTGATCTTGTATATCTTTCAATTCCAATCTGGCCCTTTTAATTCTCTGAGTAATGCCCTTGAAATCCTTAGCATTCAAAGCCTTTAGAGGAGCTTTCAATGTTTTTAATTTAATATATACTATTTTCAGAGAACCAAGAGTATTTAAAGAGTTCCAGATAGATGCCACAATCTGAGGGAAATCTACATGAGTAGACCATACATTGAAGAACCTAAATGGAACCCTTCCAGTCCAAGAAGAAGCTGCTGATGTTAATACCATAGGAGCATGATAAAAAATTTGAGGTGGATCATATATTGTCTCCACATGGCTCCAAGTCATCATTCACTCATAGTTACCAAAAACTCCGTCTAATCTGCTACTCACCCTATCAGCTCCAGTTTATTTATTTGTCCAGGTATAATACTCTCCTTTTCAAGGAAATTCTGTTAGTCCTGCTTGCTGAAGACAGTAGCCAAACTCTTGAACCTTTGAATAGCTAACAGGATTACAAGATAGTCTATCATTAGGGTATAAAACTGCATTAAAATCCCCTGTAACTAACCATGGACTTGTGATACTTGTTAAAAGCTGTTGCAAATCTCCCATAAAGATCTTCTTTACTCTATCTCATTAAAATCATAAACAACAGTAAGATAGCAATCTATACCCCCCTTGTACTTCTTACTAGACAATGAATCATTTGAGGATCATCATTAAGTCCAGTAATAATGAGATTATTAGTATCCCATAATAACCATATCCTACCATTCCTAGCTTCATTATAATTAGCTAGCATACCCCATCCAGGAACAAGATACTTTGAAATTCATTGAGCATTACCTTCTTTCACCTTAGTTTCTACTAATCCTACTAACTTTATTTTATTGCATCTAATATATTCCCTAACTTCCTTCTGTTTGTACCTTTTATTTACACCTAGAATATTCCAGAATAACCACTTCATGACTGATTGCTGGTTCCACCTCTATCCCCAGGTGGTACTTCATATTTGCTATTGGACACTGCTTCAAATCTGTTCCTCACAGGAATAGGGTAAAGGGGAGGAAAATTGATGAGGTTCAATTCTGGGCTTTGGACTGCTTTTCCTTTATCTTCTTGCCTTTTATCACTTGGAGCCACAAATGGATGGACACTCCTTTCCTTAGATTTCTGGACATCAGTTACCATATTAATAGTAGCTTGTTGTAGCAGCTCAGCTGAGGCTATTTCACTTTGCACATGTGCTGTAGGTATTGGGGCCTTGGTTCTCCATATCTATGTAATTTTGGGTTTCTTAGCTTGATTAGGTTGTTGTGTAACAGGTCTCACTTGGTTTGAGCATCTGTGTCCCACTACTAGACACTCTCACAATAAGCAGGCTTCCAATCATAAATAACATTTCGCAAAAACTTCTTCCCAGTTAGATCCATCACCCAAACTTCACTTGGCAACTCTTTGGTAACATTAGTCTAAAAAACATCCGAACATAAGAAACTCTAGTGTGCGTAGTTGTGCACTCATCAGCAAAAATAGGTCTCCCAATCATACTGGCTATCCTGTTTAATGATCCCACTCCCCAACAAGACATAGGTAGCTTAGGAAATTTAACCCATAGTGGAATAACAGTAGGGAATTCCTCAGTGAAATCAAAATCAGGAGTCCATGACTTTAGAATTATAGGTTTATTATCTATTGAATAAGGTCCATCACACAGAATTTCATGAGCATCTTCCATAGTTTTGAATCTGATTATGTAGTAGCCTTCATCATGATAGAATAGATCTGGTTCTGGAACATGTGACCAATGTAAGTTGATGTATCTCTTCATCGCATTATATCCTGGGCCATCTCCTAAAATGTAAGAAATCAAAGCACATTTCCACTTGCTTTCATCCTCCTCCACCTCTAATTTGTCTAATTGAACCATAGGTTGCCCATCTACAACTAACGGTGGAGTATAAGATAGTGACATATCATTTGTAGCAAATTTGTTCTTCTGAAAAAGTGTTGCCCATGAATGTTTAGCTTCTTCTACTTTTTTGCTTATCACCACTGGTTCAACAAGTTTATTTGCTGAGTTAACTTGATTATGAGCTGGATTTTGCATGGTCACTGCTCTATTGGTTGGAAATTTCATCGTAGCTGGTATTGCCCCAATTGATGCTGGAGATGCTAGATCCAGCTTCTTAGAGACGTTAGACTGGTTCGAAGTTGAGCCAATTGTACATGCAGTACCTCCAGTAGCTGGATTTATACTCTAAACTGAAGCTGGAGGAGTGGTTAATGGAGCTACCTTCTCTATTAATGGTTGATTAACTGTCGTCAATAGATTCTCTAATGTTGTTAATGGATACGTACGAGGTCGTCCCCTTCCCCTGCCTCTTCCGTTCGCCATGTCTACAAGTTTGGCGTACGTTTAATTAACATGCGCCGAGAATATTTTGAAGAAGAAGATAGGAGTTTTATTAAATTACAATTTTATCCAATATAAATCTAATTTTAAAGGATAAAAAAAGCGAACGATATTTTGCTAAGGATCTTCGTGTTTTTAATATAACTAGTGTTTATATACGTGCTTTGCACGTAGATTTTAGGTCCATTATTTTATTCGAATAAACAAAAAGTTAAATTAATATATGGTAAAAAAAATTAAAATGAAGAACCTTGTATGATCTTAGGTACTTTTGAGTGAACATGATTTTACGTTATTCTAGTTTCTAATATGTTTTTTTCCAAAACAAAGATTTTTTTCATCCCAATAAATTGCACTTCAGATTGCTACTTAATTACCTTCAATAAACCAGCTTTCTAGGGCCTTACTTCTTAATAACACGGTCATGCTAAGAAGTTATGTCCCATTTAAAAAAAATGATACTAAAGGAGTTTAAAAAAAATGATACTACAGGAGTTAAAAAAAATATTATCATTTACTGTCAACGTTTAAAATTCCCTTATGCTGGAGAATATTTTTATCATTGCTTCAATAGATAATCATTATCGGCGAGTTATCTAAATCAAATACTGTTCAAAGAAGAAAATGTAAGAAAGAGAAAATCAAAGATGGTGAAAATTAGAGATGGCCAAGTGAAATACTGAAGGTCATTAATTTTCTTTATTTTTTATTTAAATGTTTTTAACTCAATAAGTTTTCAGGATGTAGATCCATCCGTAGGTTGAAAAAAAAAACAATTTATAATAAAATTGATATATTCTGTAGATATGAATTTTGAGCATAAATTCTTGCGAAGAATGGGTGTTTGTAGATAATATGATTTATTTTTGATTTTCAAATCAATATTCCAAATCACTTACGTCTTTTTAACATAAAAGACTCCTAAATGTACTTGACTTCTAACATAAATCTGTTTAAAGTGGTAAACTAAAATAAAGGACGTATTTATAAAGGTTTAGTTATCATATAAGAGATTTTGACTTGGATTCAACAATTAATGGAACACTTTTACGTTTTTGTACATTAATATTATGGAGATATCTAATTAATAAAGGGTATAAAAGTCGATATATTTGGAGGATATTTTCGTCGTTCAATATTTAGGATGAAACATTGGTGCTTTTATAATAATATAGATATAGATATAGATATAAATATAAATATAAATATAGATAGATAATACATATTTATTATCATATTTAAGAATCAATTAATGGGATTCAAATTGTTAGAGCTTAAAGAAAATCTTGTAAACAGGAAATTACTCCTTTTGCGCATTACATGTCACGTTTTTGGATTTGATTTGTTTTTCCTCTCTCTTTTTTCCCCTTAACAATGTTGTCTGAAGCGAGTTGGGGATTAACAATTTGTAAAACAGAAAATCAATTAACTGGCATTCTACTATTTCATCTAGAGGCGGAGTTAGGCATCGGAGCATAAGTTCGGAATTCTAATCATTTTAAGTTATTGAGTTATAAATTAATAATTTATGTATTTTTAACTAATTTTTAAAATAAACATAAAATTTAAACTAAAGCTACTGAGTTCGATCGAACTGCAACCGCAAGTAGGGCTGTGCACGGATCGGATTGGATCGGATTTAGCCTATTTCGGATTCGGATTTCGGATTTCGGATTCTGAAAAGGGCAATCCGAATCCGATCCGAATTAACATTGGATTGGATCGGATTTTAAACTTTAGATCGGATAATTTTTCGGATTGTCAGATCGGATTGTCACAAAATTTTTCAACAATTTAAAGTTCATTCGGTGTCTCTATCTCATCTTCCATCTACCAAAACAAACAAAAAAATCAAAATAAAATCAAAAGTTGAAGAATAGAACATGAAATAGACATAAAAGACAGAAGAGAAGAGAAGAGAGGCGGAAGAAAGAGACATAAAATCAAAGTAAAATCGGAAGTTTGAGTCATTGAGACTCTTTTAGTCTTCACTAAAGAGAAGAGAGGTGCAAGAGAGGCGGAAAAATCTAAGTGAGTGAGGGGGTGTGTGAAAAATGAATAAGCATAACCCTAAAATTTTAGTGTGTATTTATATAGGTACATATAATTTCGGATATCGGATCGGATCGGATTAAAATCATACCAATCCGAATCCAATCCGAAAATCCGAAATTTCATAAAACACAATCCGTATCCAATCCGAAAATCCGAAATTTGAAATCCGAAAATCCGAAATAGAGTGGATCGGATCGGATTTCGGATATCCGATCCAAATGCACAGCCCTAACCGCAAGGCTAACTCCGCCCTAATTTCATCGAATGACTATTACCTTGCACCAACACAAGCACCAACTAATTCTATCTATCAATGCTCGTGCAAAATATCGTTTTAGACCAATATGACGTCCGAGTATTTGTTGTCATGTTCTTAAAACTAACATTAATTTGTCAAATCTCAAATGGGTATAAGGAAATTTTGAAGTCAATAAATTGGAAATGCTAGCTCTTATTGTGCATGCTCATTTTCAATTATTTTTTTTGGCGAAATCAAATTTTCCTCATCATTTATGATTTTATATTTTTCCCTCATCTTACTAAATTGCCGTTCTTTTTAATCTCATAGCTAAGAATTTGTATAATGTATAAGTCTACCAAAAAGTATATTACAAATTTACCTCATGGTACTGGTTCCTAAGATTTCATACCGAAAATTAAATCAATTTCACAATTATCATATACTGTGATGCGCTCATTGAATTAAGCATTAACTTCGAAAAGTCGCTACTTCTAAGTTTTAATCACCTTTTTATAAGAAAAATGGTCAAAATTATCTGTCTACTTTCGGACCAAATTTGCTCCTACTGTTATGCTATTTAGCCAAATTTACCCCTACCGTTATATTCTCAGGCCAAACTTACCCCTATTTCTAGAAAACTTTTAAAATTACCCCCAATTCTAAAGATTACCCTTGATCTTTCAAAATTTTATTTTATTTAAGTTACATTTTTTTGTTGCTTCAAGCAACTACATTGACAATTTGAAGTGAGTTGTTGCAAAAAATTAAAGCTTACTATTATACATAAGAAAATAATATAATTACACAAAAAAACCTCAAATATACAGAAACTTAAACTACATCTTTCTAATGCTAAGCTTTAGTAGTTGTATTCCTTTGGATAAAATACATAAGTTGGTTTTATCAATTAACTAATTCTTGAGTGATGATTGGATATTTCCTAGAGTTAATTGATGATAGGCTATAATTACGTATTTTAGTCGATTATTACACTCTAATTTACTGCACTTTAGTTGAGTTTGCGCTTTAATCGCTAGTGTTTTGCACTAATTGTGTGTTTTATGCCTTGTAGGTGTGATTCCGAGCTATATAGATGTTATGTAATAAATTTAAGTGGTTTTGAGCTTTGAAGTCTGAGTAATAGCTCAAGGAATTAAGCCGGGATCGCGTTCGGGGATCAACGGATGATAAAACAACAAAACGAAAACTCGAAGAGGCATATTGCACACTGTCTAGTAAAATAGATATAACGTTTTACTCAGAACTTCATTTGAGCTCCACAATATATAGTTGGAAAGCTAACTCAAAGAGCTACAACTTTCATGTTTTACGTTTTTCCAAATTTCAAACAAAACAGGGTCAGAAACCGCGACCGCGGCAGAACCGTGGCAGAGGGCAGTCACGGACAACTGAAGAATTTGAGAGGGTGTTTGGCCGCGGTTCCGGCGCGACCACGGTGGAACCGCGGCAGGATGCATAAATTTCAGGGACCAAGGTGCAAAACACGGGATTTTAAGCCCTAAACCCTATATTAAACCAAGGAAGCCGGCCAAGAAAAGAAAGAGGACATATTTTTGACATAGATTTGACCTAAGGAGGCAAAGACACAATAGGAGCAAGGCTTGGGAATTCTTCTACAAGTTTTTTTCTTTTCTCTTCCTATTTTTTATTGTTGGTTATGACTTTTAGTATTGTAGTTTTACATACTATTATGAATAGCTAAATTGTTATCTAGAGTTTTGATAGAACCTTTTGTAGGATAAATTCTTGTTATGTTTTTATATAATTGAGCCGTAGTATAATCTCTATTTGTTCAACTACGTTCTTATTGTAGTTAATTGAAGAGCTCTCAATTAGCTGTGCCTATTTAGTGTGCATAACTCGGGAGAGAGTGCATATTTAGGTAATTGTTGAACAACACCACTCCCAAAGTATAAGAGGGATCTATAACTACGGGTTTAAAGGCGGGATTAGGGATAACGAAGCCTTGGGTGCAATCTTAAGTGAACTGTGTTAATTAAAGCTAGCTAGTGTATCTGGGGAGAGTGCAATAGTATATTACTGTGATTACTCGGGAGAGATTTACGGTAAGAAAAGTGTTCATGATTGATAGAGGTGTGTTGGGAAATTTGTATGAAGCATAAACAGAAGGGATTCCATCAATAGGGGAAGTCATTACCTTAGCGTCTTCTCATTATTGTTTACAACCTTAGCATCCTTAGTTTACAGCTGTTTATTTACGTGCAATTTTAGTTATTGAAGATACCATCAACTGTGATTCAAACGTTTGGGGAAATTGGTTCTCAAGAGTTTAGTAGTTCTAAAGATAGTGATTGATAGGTTAATTCTCTGTGGATTCGACTCTGGGCAGAATACTCAGGTTATATTTGCAACGTCCGCATTGTCCTTTTTATAAGGCATAGTTGGGCGTGATCAAATTTTGGCGCCGTTGCCGGGGACTTAACGGTGTAGCTGTAGTTGTACATATTGCTAGGTTTCAAGTTTGAACTTTTATTTTTATTTTTTTTTGTTTTTGATATTTTTTTGTTTTACTTGTTGATTTAAAAAAAACATGGCATCATGGAATTATGAAAGTTTTGATGTTGGTAATTCTACTTTTAATCCTCCTTATGCATATTGTGATGAAAACCACCCTTGGCAAAATTATCAAAGTATTCCCGAGAGCAAGTTATGTACACCAACTCAATCTTATGTGTGGAATATGTGTGATATGTGTGGTGGTCAAGATGGTCACTTTCATAGTTGTGCTTATATTTCTTGTCTTCCCCCAACCCCTTATTATGATGATTTTACGTTTTCTTGTGAGGATAACAGGAACAAAGAACCTAGGGAAGCTGACCTAAAGAAGATCGAAGATATATTAAAGTGCATTATAGAACAACAAAGTAAAATACAACTGCAGGTAGAAAGGTAAGACGAAACTATTCACAACTTAGAGGCTCAAGTGAGTCAATTAGTTGAAGCTTTTAATGCTCAATATGTTAATATTATGGATAGTAGCCAAGAGCAGTTTGCATTAGAGACGGAAATTGAGGTGCCAATGGAGGGGTCCAAAGTAGAACCCCAACACTCTAACCATCTAGAATTTGAGGATGCCGATGTTGAAGAAGTAATACTAGAGTCAACCAGGGACGTTGAAGATACAAATTTAGTTGACTCTAGTGTTTTGGGTGTTGAGGAGGTCGAAAATCTTGAAGTTCATGTATTGGAGCGTGTTGGACCTCATTCCAAACACTTCTCTACATTATGTTCAAACGGTGAAATGGGAATGGATCTTTACGAGAATAAAAAGGAGTCCAAGGAAGAAGTAGATGGTCCTTATATTTTGAAATTCTCAAGGCCGTCTAGGCAAGGTGACACTCCTCGATTGAGAGCCAAAAAGTGTATAAGACTCTATCTAATGTTTAGCTCGCAAGAATTTGTACCGCCCAAAGAGCATAATCATAAGCTTGAAGCAAAACTTGGGGTGCGATTCATAAGTTCGAAGTGGAGGCAGAAAGTGATTCACGTCGTGCCGCGACGTTAAACCAAGCGCTTGTTGGGAGGCAACCCAGCTTTACTGATTTCTTTTATTTTTTGTATTAATTTTTTTTTAATTGTATTATTTTTGTAGTGTCAATTTTTTATTTTCTAGGAGCATGGAAAGCAAAGGTATTGGAAGGATGCAACAACAAACCAAATGGTTGGAACTAAGTGTGAGGTACCCGCACAAAGGACCAAGCTTGGGAGAAGTCTGAGTACCCCATGAGCTGTTAATGCTTTGGCCTTTGGCCTACCAGGGAGTTTCTTTTACCCTCTTATTAGTATGGTATGCATTAGGGACAATGCACAATTTTAAGTGTGAGGTGAGGAGATTGTCTGAGTGACTTTCTATGCTATTTTAGTTGTGTTAGTTTAATTGAATAAGATTTTTTTAAATAGAAAAGATTGGACATTTCCCGACGATGGATCTATTAGACAATTTTCTTGAGGGATTTAAGTCTAAAGAAAAAGTACAAAAAGATTTTTTTTTGTTAGGTAGTGTAATAATTCCCCCTTGGTTTTTCTTTAAACCACGGTTCTTTTCCAAGGGTTTTATTTGAACCGGGTGTAGTTAGTTTTTTTTGGGAGTAGGAGTCATTGTGTTGTGTTTTGAAGTGAAGCAATATCTCTTGACTTTGTTATGCCTTGAGAATAATGAGTACTTTGGTTGTGACGCTTAGGCTCAGTTTTTGACTCTTGTAGAA
Source organism: Nicotiana sylvestris (assembly GCF_000393655.2). Classification (NCBI taxonomy): domain Eukaryota; kingdom Viridiplantae; phylum Streptophyta; class Magnoliopsida; order Solanales; family Solanaceae; genus Nicotiana; species Nicotiana sylvestris. The sequence continues at coordinate 123,900,484 of NC_091057.1, read as the reverse complement.
GTACCTTAAATTGTATGATCTTAACTTTGCTTAACTGCTTTGACTAGAGTGTCTTGATGATCCAATCTTGAGTGAGTCATGTGCCATGTGTGTGTAAGGATTTGTTATATTCTGTGCATTGCATTTTATGCTTAGAACTTGCCCCGTGTGTTTGCAAAGCGAAATAGTAGTTTTATTCAGTCTAGGAAGTGATATAGACATATCTTTGTTGAGCCAGATATGTATATTTTACCCACCTAATTGTTATGTATCGTAGTTAACCCCTTTGAGCCTATAATCTTATTTCTTTGGCAACCACATTACAAGCCTTACCCATTTGTTTGAATTAACCATCTATTGAACCATTGTAACCTCTCATGAGCACTTGAGTTGTTTATGAACTTTTAAAAGTTAAAGTGTGGGGTGGTTGGTTTGACTTTTGAGTGGAACTAATGAAATAAGGAGAAAGGGTGCACTGATTTGAAAAGCAAGAGTCTCTTGAATTGAAAAAGAAAAAAAAAGTTGTATTGCTGTAAAAAAAATATTCTTTGATAGTGGTGACTCTTGATATAATTGGGCTTAAATAATTTGGGAGTTGATGTATATTGATGTGAAGGTGGAGTTTGGCTTGACATAAGTATGAGGTTTGAATGTTAAAGTATATGTATTAAAGTGCTTAGGGAGGTGTAGTCACTCTTATATCTAAATGTATCCTACCCGTCCCGTAGCCTACATTACAACCAAATAAAGTCCTAATTGATCCTAGATTGAATGAGCTCCATTAGTAGAGTAGTACACTACGGGCAAGCTTATGGTGCATCTTTTGTGGCATATGAATGTTATTTCTGAGAGTGAGTGAATTCTTTCTATCTTGAGTTCCTAAGTGTTCTTAAATTTTATTGTGTGGAACTACTCTCTTTTGTTGTGTGAGGGCACTTGATTCATGAAGGAAAGGTAATGTCAGTGACCTCTATGTTAGAGTAAGTAGGTGAATTGTGAATAATGCGTGGTACTTATGAGTCAAATCTTGAGGTGAAGATGTTACGCTTTTGTGCTTAGTCTATTTTAAATACTCTTGGTGTGATGAGTTAGGAGAATTGTTTAAAAAGGTCGTGTCTATAAAAAAAGTGTGTAGTTTGATTGCTCGAGGACGAGCAATGGTTTAAGTGTGAGGTGTTGATGATAGGCTATAATTACGTATTTTAGTCGATTATTACACTCTAATTTACTGCACTTTAGTTGAGTTTGCGCTTTAATCGCTAGTGTTTTGCACTAATTGTGTGTTTTATGCCTTGTAGGTGTGATTCCGAGCTATATAGATGTTATGTAATAAATTTAAGTGGTTTGGAGCTTTGAAGTCTGAGTAATAGCGCAAGTAATTAAGCCGGGATCGCGTTCGGGGATCAACGGATGATAAAACAACAAAACGAAAACTCGAAGAGGCATATTGCGCACTGTCTAGTAAAATAGACATAACTTTTTACTCAGAACTCCATGTGAGCTTCACAATATATGGTTGGAAAGCTAACTCAAAGGGATACAACTTTCCTGTTTTACGTTTTTCCAAATTTCAAACGGAACAGGGTCAAAAACCGCGACCGCGGCAGAGGGCAGTCGCAGACAACTGAAGAATTTGAGAGGGTGTTTGGCCGCGGTTCCGGTGCGACCGCGGTGGAACCGCGGCAGGATGCATAAATTTGAGGGACCAAGGTACAAAACACGGGATTTTAAGCCCTAAACCCTATATTAAACCAAGGAAGCCGGCCAAGAAAAGAAAGAGGACATATTTTTGACATAGATTTGACCTAAGGAGGCAGAGACACAATAGGAGCAAGGTTTGAGAATTCTTCTACAAGTTTTTTTCTTTTCTCTTCCTATTTTTTATTGTTGGTTATGACTTTTAGTATTGTAGTTTTACATACTATTATGAATAGCTAAATTGTTATCTAGAGTTTTGATAGAACCTTTTGTAGGATAAATTCTTGTTATGTTTTTATATAATTGAGCCGTAGTATAATCTCTATTTGTTCAACTACGTTCTTATTGTAGTTAATTGAAGAGCTCTCAATTAGCTGTGCCTATTTAGTGTGCATAACTCGGGAGAGAGTGCATATTTAGGTAATTGTTGAACAACACCACTCCCAGAGTATATGAGGGATCAATAACCGAGGGTTTAAAGGCGGGATTAGGGATAACGAAGCCTTGGGTGCGATCTGAAGTGAGCTGTATCAAAAGCCAGCTAGCGTAGCTCGGGAGAGTGCGTCTAGTAAATTGTCGTGATTACTCGGGAGAGATTTACGGTAATAAGAGTGCTCATGATCGGTAGAGAATACTTAGGCGAAATTATAGAAGACATAGCGGGAAGGATTCCGACAATTGGGGAAATCATAACTCTAGACCTCCTTAATCTTGTCTCTAACTCTTAGTATCTTTAGTTGTTAATTTATTATTTTAATTTGTTAATCAATTAGTTAAACACAAGAATCTAAATATCTATAAGTTAGGAACTGTTCAAGCTTGTCTTCTTGGTGATAGTGAACAGTTGTAGCTAAGCCTTAGTTCTATGTGGGATTCGATTCCGGACTTGTAAACCGGATTATATTTGCAACGACCGCATTGACCTTTTTATAAGGCATAATTGGGCGTGATCATTAATTAAAAAGTTTCATAATGTACTTTCCAATTTTTATGGTCAATAAGAACTTTAGAGTCCTAATAATAAGCTGATCACATCTTAATGTAATGAATACTTTCTGTGAAAAGTAAAAGTGAAGAAATATAATTTGTTCTATTTTAATGCTAATAATATCCTTGAAACATTAATGGAAACCTTTACATAAGCATTTCACTGGTGCTATTAAGATTTGACCATATTTTTGAGGAATGTTGTAATTCGTGTATAATACGTAATTATTTTGTTTGGAATACCATGAATATATTAGTTCATGTTTTGATTAATATAATTGGTTAACTCTAAATACGTTTAATATAAAGGAGTATTACATTTATATTAAAAGTTGTTTCTAATATCTCATAAATTAAGTATCTATAGACAATTTGCTATAGATACTTTTATAGATAATATTTAAAGACAAAATTTGCTATGATTAATTTATTTACTATTGATCGTGCATAATGTGGGTATTATTCTTTCTATATATAATCTTATACTTATATTATTATTATATTTTTATATTTATATTATACTTATTTAGAAGCGGGAGTAATACCATCTCCAAGGCTGCACCATTTCTTGCACCAAATCAAAATTTGGTGCAAGAAATGATGTTTTTTTGCTCCAATATAACACTAAATCTTGCACCATTATAGAGCATGAATCATCACTCCAAATTTGGTTTATTATTATTTTATTCAATTTTTTTATTTTTTGGACTTTTAATTTATCATATATTGTGTATATAATTAATTTTTATATTAAGATCTTTATAATTTTAATTTTATATCCTATTTTTTGATATATTAATTTTTGTATATATTATATTTATATAAAATTATAAGTTAATGTTATTATTATTATAATTGTATAAAAAGAGATATAACCATTATTTAAAAATAAAAAATGCAAATGTAAGATATCTAATGTTGAATAATTTTTAGCTCGACACAAAAAAATTAAGGATAAAGATGCGCATTTCGCACTTCGTAATGCATTAATCGAGCATTTATGGGAGAATAGATGCGAAAGTTAAATATTTATGTGGTACTTAAATTAAATTTGACTATGATGTAATATTTATTTAATTATCTTTTATCTATGATTTCACTTTTAGTTGATTTATTCTTTAAAATAATTTTGTAATAAATGATTATATAAGTGGTGAATGTGAATTATATATAATGAATATGAAGAAAAGAAAAAAAGATCGTATTAATTTGAAGTAAATAAAAAATGAAAAGTAAATAGAAGGTAATAATATAATATAGAATAGAGAAGATTTGGCGTAAAAAATAACATAATGGTTGGACTAAATTCCGTGAAATTTGGTGGTAGGGTAAGCAGGACTTCGTCTCGCTCAAAAGGTCAGTTTTACCCCTAGATTTTGTTTACATTATTTCCTAGCTGAACGTAAATTGGGCCACTTTAGAGTCCTTTTAGGTAAAGAAAAAGTGGTGTTCACCTTTTGCGATTCCTCTCTGTCTTCTTTCGGTGTCTTTAGGTTCTCCGATTTTTCTCTGCTTTCTTTGTTTCTGCCGAGGGTCTCCAGTAAACACCCTCTCTGCCCTCGGCAGAGTTAACGTCTGCGTACATATTACCTCCCAGACCCCACTTGTGGGATTACACTGGTTGTTGTTGTTGTTGTCTTTGTTTCTGCTTATGAAATTGTTGAGATCTGTTGTTTCTATCGTCGTCGGAAAATCAGCGGCTATGGAACGAGTATGGACATACAGTGGAACTTCACGGGAAGCTCATGTTTGTTTTTTTTACACTTTTCTCCCAGGTGACTCATAGTATCTCTTCTGCACTTAGGATTGCCTTGAAAAGTTACAAAGAGTTACTTTTTGCAGCAGTCTGGCCTACTGTGACGATTTTCCTCAGCAACCTATTCTCCAATTCATTATTCTCCAAATAATGTTCCTTCCTTAAGGAGATTCGCAATATTCTTTGATTTTAGCTGTTATTCAAGAACAATTGTGGTTGTGCCTACTGCATTTGCAATTCCTTTTGTTTCCATTGGCTGAAAGCAGATTGTTTTTGTTTTCGTAAATATGACAAATTTTGAGGACTCTGAATGCAGAGGTGGACCGGTGCCTCATTTGTTTCTGTTTCTTCACAGTCATCAAGCCCATGGCAAACATCATTAATCATTATAAACAACTAACTGACTAAGCATTTCAAATTAGAAATATTGCTAAGATGACCAACAAAACACAAGTATTCTCCTTGAGGCCTTATCTTTACTTGGTGTTTGCGATCATTCTCAAATACAGGAGTTCCTCCTTACACTTGGAGAATCCATGATACTGTAAGTATATGCTATTTACTCTTTGTTATGTCATATTAGGTAACACTTTATTAACATTTGTTGAGATATAGTAGTGATACTAAGAGTTTTGGAGACTTCAACCAAGGAGTAACAATAACACTTTCAAGTAATAAGAGAGCTCCTTGTATGAATCAGGCAGCAAGAGTTGAAGGTCACGCTACTGGATGTGAAGATTGGAAGGAATATGGATATCCATAGAGTGAATATTTTAAAGTTTCCCATCTGAAAAAATTCCTAGTTATCTTAAAACTGACACTTGTAAAATATCAGCAGCTACATGCTTTCTTCTGTGCTTACAGAATCAAACCTGATTTTGATTTTCTTCACAAGATACTTTCCTGTAGTTCTAGAAGTATAAGAAAAATTCCGCAAAAGAGTGTAAATAGGGACCTGCACGGTAGACTTATCAACAAAAGAAAGACCTGCCAAGTAGTTGCTTTAAGAGGAACTTGAGATATCAAAAGAACTAAACTATCAACACTCCACCTACTACACTATCTGAATATTGTAGTTACTTTTTTTAGTCGGTCTGATGTATTCACAACGGGATCCAGCATTCATCCGTCCTGTTTCGCTGAGCATTTTTATATGCCTTGTTAGATGGTAGGATGTGCATTGTGATTCAGCCTGGCTTTAGAACAAGTAAGAAGCTTCTGAATATGTGTAATCTTTTTAATATGCTACAGGCTTGTTCAATAGCGAACGAATGCAACTGAACATCAAGAACTCAGTCAAGTATCTTTGCCATTGATTACGTGGGTGCAACTATTGCCATCAGATGTTGGAAGTAGGATACAAGTAGCTCATCAAGGTAGTAATTTCTAATAAAACGTTCAACTGGATTTTGTTGGTCAAGGATCTTATGAGCGTATATCGATGGGGTAATCTCATTCATGTTATGAGTTCACTTCTTTTTATTCTAGAATTACCCTGAGTTAATGTTGTCTGATATATATTTGAGTCATCATCTGCTCTCTAAGATGTTAAACTAAACGGTCATTCAACTAGATCAAAAGTTGTAAGTAGTTAAATAGGAATAAATAGAACAAATTGTTTAACACGTTACTCTTGCTAGTGAATCTCCATTTTTTTTAATTCGGTATTCGGTTCACACATTGGAATACGACTAATCCGGATTCGCGTCGCATAGGGCCTATTTGGGAAAGCGTTTCTTACCAAGGATTTCTCCAATACAGAGCATACAACTATTTCTATTCCATTCTACAGTTAAATGTGGCATTAACCCTATTTTGCTCCCTATGCTTTTTGGTGGCCAATGTACCATGTGCAACATATGGTGTAATAGGGGTGTGGCGATTAACTCCTGTTGGTCGAGCATTTTGATTGATATTTTTTTTTACGGTTAGACTTCGATATTTTTTTTTCCAGGAGCGACACTCTGGTTCTTGACATTACTTTTTCATCTAATGTGACACTAAATAAAAGCTTTTTACTGCTGCATTTCAGGTACTTTGGGGTCACGCTCATGCTTGTACTGATGATGTCCTTTGGTCATTACAAAAAGGAAAAAAAAAGGAATTGTGATTAAATCTTGAAGACACTTACTAAATTATCTATTTTGCATAAGTAGTAAATTTTCTATTCAGACTAGCCTGCCACTGAATCCACATAGCCATCAAAGATGTAATATTGCAAATGCCAAGGGTTAAGTTTGAAGGGAGCAAAGAAGAAAGGATATTCATGGGACGAAGTGTGCCAGGAACTTAACATAATATGATATTCAGTGTCTTTATCTCATAGAGTGTTGCAACATTTAGAGGTGGATTTTCATTTCTTCTATTGGGCATATGAAAAAATTGAATGAAGCAAACAAACCTTAAGCTGAAATTGGAAACTTGCCTTCTAACACAGTCTACACTTGCATTCTAAGTTGACTCCTTTAATCATCTACTCGGCCTGCCTTTTCAATAAAAGGAAAAGAGGTGATTGGCTCAATATTGACTCAACTGGTGATTGGCTTGTTAAGCACTCAAAATCAAAGAGCTAAGGATGACATACTTTTTTTGTTCTATCAGATTGTAAGTTAAATTTGCAAGGCGATTTGTTTTTTCTACCGGTTTCTACTACATCGGTTATGGTCAGTTTTAAGTTGAACGTGTGCATTAACTCAGCTCATTGTTCTATGCAGTTGGAAAAAGCAGAAGACGCTAAGAACTCAACATGAATGCACCTTCTAGCACAAAATAAGGTAAGCTTTTCATGTTACACAAACATTCAAGGTCATATAAATCTGTAGATATGCAAAATTGCATTCTAACATTGTTTGAGACTCAGTTTTGAAGAAACACAAAATTATTGTAGGGAAAGGACAATGTGTTGGTGCAGGAATTTGAATAAAGTAAACTCTAGATATTGTTAACTACTTTTTAGTCACTCCACCAAATTTTGTTTATGGATTTTTCATTCAAATGCTAACTCACATCTTTTGATACCAATTCAGGATCTCAACAAACTCTAACCTTAGATCAACTCCTCCTCCCTTGGTTACTACAACTATATATAAAGTTAAAAAAGAGAGGGGTGGGGGGTGGAGAGAGAGACCACCAAAAAGCAATATGAGAATTCCTCTTCAGCTCGCTAAACGTTGGAGTATGTCAAAAGAACCTTGCTTCTACTCGCTTCACGCAAGGCATTATCTTCCTGATTCTGTTTTGGAACTGGGTTAAAGATGATTTATATTCAGGGTAAAAACAACTAAGACATGCATTGCATGAAGCAACATAATTATAAGTTTATTTGATGGGTCATATGGAGGGAAAAGAACTTGAGAATATTTGAAGACAGAGAGGAGAACATAGTTAGCCTTAAGCATAAATGATCTTTGCTCCCTTTTTTGGTGTAACATAAGCTAGAATCAATGTTAATGACGTAGACGCCATGATAGATTTTATTAGTAATTTTCATAGTTTGTTATTGGGTTGTTCATACCAACTAGCACTTACTTTATTCTGGTTTTTCTGATATAATACTACTTTACCATTATTTATCAAAATAATAATAGTATAAATGGATTTATATTTCCTATGTAGTGACCTTGTCTGAATTACTGAGTTTCTTACTTTAATATTCATCTTTCCGTCTTTGTAACGTAGGCTCTGATACTGGAACAATAGAATTATAATGCCTTTCATGCTCTAGCCAGTGTATCCTCTTCTTAAGTGAAAGGCGCAACAAAATTGGCCTTTCACAGTATTTTCAAAATGGGATAGGTCTGGGTACTGTCAACGATGTGCTCTCCCTGCATTTTCTTTAGCTCAAGCTTTGACAAGTTTGGTATGGGATTGACTTATGTAGCCAAACAAGTGCAATGTTTTTCTCTAATGACGTTTGTAGTGTACTTTAGTAAATTTAGGCATTTTATCTTTACAGTGAGCTAAAGAGAAGAAGGTTGTGAAACAGGTGAAGATCGATTGTCTCTATATAGCTGCAGCGGAACTCTCCTCCTTCCAATTTGTACCATGCAAATTCTAATTATTTATCTCCTTTCTGCTACATTATTTATTCACCAAGAATTATATGTTGATTTTCCATAAGAGTATAGAGTAAATAGTGATGGTGAATCCAGTGACCAGGTTTTGGTATGAGTACACAACGGCTGTAGAATCTTTGCACAATATCAAATCATTGCCAGTATGACAATCTGTGCAGTTGGATCTCAAAGTTATGTATATACCTAATTTATTAATGTAAATGTTGCTGTCGTCACTCATTTTTCTTTACCAGCGCAAAGTTGCATGTAATAACTTAAACGTCCTTAGTCTTAATTAGACGAAAAATTATCCTTTTAGCTCAAATTAGTTGAACTTCCTTCTGTTCCATTAAGTGCATGTCGAAAACTATACTAAAAATGAGTAAATAATTAAAAAAAATAGCAGGTACAATTATCAGTGTAATTATCAATGGATCTACGAGAAGTTGAAAGCTTTTACATTTTTGAGCTTGGGCCCGGGCTCAACACGGGCCACCCCTCTAACTAGTATAATATACTAGGGAGATTGTCGGTTACTTAAAATTTGGGATAATTTTTAAAAAATTATTTGAGATAAGGGTAAATTTAACACTTTTGGCGTAATTAGGGTTTTACTGCTTCTTTTCATGAACCTAAATGTTTTTTCGGCTATACACTCTTTCACATTCTTTCGAAAAAATACTCTCTCCCAACAATTATGAGGGCTATAGATCTCTTTGATGTTAAGAAGAATCTTAACAGAATATCAGGTGTGCTACAAGAATTGGAGACACGATTTGAGGACGCGGTGGGAAGGAAGCAGCCCTAGCCTCTGTCCGGCCGATCATTCCGCTGGCATCTCGCATTCACGCCCCCGTTTGACTGCCGCTCGGGGATGTAGTTGTAGATAGGTTAGTCTTAGTGGGTCGTTGGCTCCACCTGTTATCTCCTTCTACGACATGCTGTTGTCGTCGCCATATTCCATATGTCACTTAGTCATCTCTGCCTCGCTGCGGGTCAGCACCTCCGAAAGAAACGGAGGACTTCATTCAGTGACCCCGCGATCGCCCTCTGAACGATCAGAATAAGGTAAAGCTTGAAGATAAGTTTTGTACTCAATTAATTTCTCAGTCCCTCTAGTCGGGTGGCCTGCCTTTTCAATCAATCTCCGGCCGCTCAGTGCCGCTATTGATACGAGTTGTAAGGAGTCTTGGTCTAGAGTCAAGCTGGGGCGTCATTTCATTCTCGTAATACTTTACAAGAAAAAGATTTGAGATTACAAAGTCAGGTTAGCCATCCATTGAAAATTTCAGTCGCTATCCTAATACTATCGTTTGCTATAAATGTCCCATTGATTGTCTTGTTTGTAGGCAGGAAATCAAGGTGTCATGTTTTTTACTTTATTTTATTTTCTGTGTTAGTTGAAATTGTTGGATTCATTATCTGTGGCTGGTATACTTATGTGCTAATTAATAAGGTGAAAAAAGGGGTAGAAGACCTAACTGTGCCAATAAAGTGTCTCCAGCAAGATATTAGCGTGTTGATGACGGAAATATCTTTGCAACTGCCGGTTAAGACTCAACAGACTTCAAAAAAATCTTTTATGCGCAAAGATGAACAATTGAAGGTTGAATTGGAACGGCGGAGGGAGAAGAGGACACAGACTGTGGATGAAGATACAGTGAAGAAATCAGATTATAAGAAAATGTTGGAATATTTTTGATACTAACTGTTATTCAGTCATCTCGTGAGTGACCTGGGCAGCTAATCATGTATCTCTTCTATCTTTGTGATAAGGCGAAAATAATACTCCATCCGTTTCAATTTATGTGAACTTATTTCCTTTTTAGTCCGTGCCAAAAAGAATGACCTCTTTCCTTATTTGGAAATAATTTACCTTTATGCAATGATTTATAGCCATACAAAATATATGTGCTTCATTTTACACCACAAGTTCAAAAGTCTTTTCTCTTTTCTTAAACTCCGTGCCCAGTCAAATGAGTTCACATAAATTGAAACGGAGGGAACAGTATTTTAGGTGTTGATTCCCTCTATCTCAAAAGGTTCAACATCTGGCATGCTATTTGTGGACCATGCTTTTAATATGTTTCCTTTATTGGATAATATCTCGATTTTTTTCCAGATGACATGCTTGGCTAACTACTTCTGATCCAAATCCACAGCCATTCTTATGGTGAATATACGTTCGATCATTCTTGGGCAAATGCCCATTACAGTTTGGTTGGAGCTATTATTCAAAGCTGCAATGCTCGGTGGCTTTCACTCCAATTATTGGCCCGAGGCAAAGGCGTCTCAATAAAACTCGTGGCCTAAAGCCAAACGTTAATTAAGAGCCTTGATTTTTTTGTCTATAGTATAGTTATCTTGTAAAATATAGTATGTAATATTACATTGGTTCCTTTTTTCCTTTCTTTTTGTCTATAGTGTAGTTATCTTATAAAATATAATATTAATATTCACATTGGTAAGAAAATTTAAGTTAATAAGATATTAGCCACGTATTTACAATTGGTTACGTTGGATCTTATTGTAAAATAATGTTATTTATCACTATGAAGATTTGAGTATCTTAATTCAAAGTTCTAAATATTTCTATTATTAAAAAATAGATAGTCTTTCTCTATAAGGATTTAGTATTTTTGTTTTCTTTTTCCATAAACTTCAATATTGTTTAAACGAAAATAAAATAGTAAATCCACAATTAAAAATATTTTTGGGCCCCCAACATTTAAGGTACCTAAAGCAAAAGCTTTACTAGCCTCCTCCTCAAGCCACCCCTGGCCCGAGGATCTTGGTCCGTAACACATCACATAAAGATCAAGTCTTTGACATCCTGGTCTCTGCAATGAAGGATTTGATAGTCAAGGTATACTTTTCTCATGTCCAAAACACTTAATAATACTTTGAATTTGTAAATACTTTTTTAAACTCGTCGAGTTGTAAACTATATCTGACTCTTTCTATTTTTATTAGTTCTTGACTTCTTGCTCATTGTGTATGGATTGTTAAAAAATAGTAATAAACTTATTTCCATTTGTCCACATTTGTTTAGATGTGTTTGCATTAATTTAATGTTTTCATACATAAAGTTAGAAAAGAGTGAGGTGCGGACATGTGTGAATTTGTGTAGGCATGTATGGACTAGTGTGCGTAGTCGCTACTGTGTTAAAACAGAAATTAGAAAAACTATTAGAAGAAACTGGAAAAACTGTAAACGATAAGAAATATTCCGAGTCCACAATTTCCTTGTGTGTCCTTAAGGAATTTTAACCCCTCACAAGTTGCCAAGGTAATGGATTAAATCCTCCCAGGATGAAACAGAATAAACATTCCTGCAACAGTGGCAATACAAACTGCAGGATACCAACGCACTCAAAGAATGGAGAAAATCACACTTACGAATTTAAAAGAGAAACTACGAAGTAGAATGCTGGATTTTCAGAAGGAAGTTCTATCTTTTTTCAGCTGCCTCAGAATTTATAGGCAATTGTCGGAAGAGGTGTGATGTCTGTTCATAATGTGAACGGATATTTGAAAGGAAGAGGTGTCTGTTCATAATGTGAACAGAAGGGAAAGCAGCGTTCAACGTTTTGGATTATACATATTCCAGTTTATTCCGTTAATGAACTGACTGACACTTAATTAATTTTTAAATAATTAATTAAATAAACTTTGTCCAAAAAGTTAATCTCATCGATCGATCATTTGATAAATCCGAAGCCGAAGCTGAAGCCGAGCCGAGCGACGATGACGACGCGAGGCTTCATTCTCTTCAACTCCTTCAAGAGCTCTAAGAAGTGATCCTATATTTATACACACAAGTGTAGTTGTCCCTCATCAATGAGGGACAAAGTTCATTTGTCATAAATGAAAAAGCTCACTTGATTCAAATTTTCCAAATTTTTCATTTTCCTCTATTTTATTTCCCACCATTTCCCAATTCAGACTTCTAGTCTTTAAAGCCCAATGACCAATGGCTTAAAGTCCAACAATCCCCCACATGAATGGGAAGGACTGTAACAAAAATGAACATAGATGAAAGCTGTGTGATTTGCAAGTAAGGATTAATTGCATCTGGATAAGTAGGTTTCCCTTTGAACTTTCCGTAGTGAACATATGTCGGATATACTCGGTCAATCGGTAGATTTGATATCTTTGAACCGTCGAACTTTAGTGTATACCTAGACAACCATATGTCACACAACCAACCCTTAACCGTCTTTTGGTTCTCATTGTTGTGTTCGTTTCAGCCATGAACACCGCCTGGTTTCATAAGTGCGTAGAGAATTGGCCTTACAAAATTCTCATTGAAGCGGCTTCCACTCACACTTACATAGGTGATTCCTAACACATGTAATCCTTTAGATTGACACTATTTGATAAATACCACATCAAACTTAGGTAATCATTAAAGAATGTGTAAAGTTTTATCCTTGTTACTTAACATTGTCTTCATTACGAGAAGGGACCAAAGATTTTACTTTGACAATGTTGAACCCGTCAATCACAACTTTGTTTGAGCTCCTTGAACCTAGATCTCGGAATATCCAAAATTCTAGGTAGAGTTACCGCCATGATGACTTATCCTCGGCCATAGTCCCATTCCCTTAGATGATTTCTCAACTCCCTCTCTAGTTAGGCCTTTTGTAGGCGGATCCACCACATTATCCTTTGATCTTACTTAATCAATAGTGATAATTCCACTAGAGAGTAGTTGTCTAACAGTTTTATGTCTTCATCATATATGACGAGACTTTCCGTTATGCATACGCTCCCTGCCTGTCCTATTGCAGCCTCACTATCGCAATGTATGCATATAGGAGCCAAAGGTTTTGGCCAGAACAGAATGTCTTCTAAGAAATTTCGAAGCCATTCAGCTTCTTCGCCGAACTTATCCAAAGCTATAAACTCTGATTCCATTGTAGAGCGAGCGATGCACGTCTGTTTGGAAGACTTCCAAGATACTGCTCCTCCACCAACAGTAAAAACATATCCACTTGTGGACTTTGTTTCTGTTGAGTCGGTTATCCAATTTGCATCACTATATCCTTCGATAACCGCATGATATCTATTGTAGTGCAAAGTGTAGTCTTGGGTATATTCCAAATATCCTAGAACTCGTTTCATTGCTAACCAGTGATGTTTGTTGGGATTACTTGTGAATCGACTAAGTTTACTTATTGCACAAGCTATATCAGGATGTGTACAGTTCATGATATACATTAAGCTTCCCAACACACGAGCATAATCCAATTGAGACGTGCTTTCACCTTTATTCTTTACAAAATAATGGTTTTAGTCAATTGGAGTTCTTGCACTTCTAAATTCCAAGTGTTTGAATTTTTCCAGTACCATTTTCACGTAATGTGATTGAGACAAAGCCAGACCCTGAGGAGTCCTCTGGATTTTAATTCCTAGAATTACATCGACAACTCCTAAGTCTTTCATATCAAACTTACTAGCAAGCATACACTTAATAGCTTGAATGTCGGCAATGTCTTTACTCATTATTAGCATATCATCAACATATAAGCAAACAATGACTATATGATTTGGAAGGTTTTTAATGTAAACACATTTATCACATTCATTAATCTTAAATCCATTTGACAACATTGTTTTGTCAAATTTTGCATGCCATTGCTTGAGTGTTTGTTTTAGTCCATAAAGGGACTTAACAAGTCGGCACACCTTCTTTTCTTTTCCCGGAACCACAAATCCTTCAGGTTGGTTCATGTAAATTTCTTCTTCTAGATCACCATTTAAGAAGGTTGTTTTACATCCATTTGATGGATTTGAAGACCATACAAGGCGGCTAACGCTATTAGCATCCGAATGGATGTAATTCTTGTTACCGACGAGTATGTGTCAAAATAGTCAAGACCTTCTCGCTGTCTAAATCTTTTGACAACAAGTCTTGCCTTGTATTTGTCAATAGTACCATCATCTTTTATTTTCTTCTTGAAAATCCATTTAGAACCCAAAGTTTTGTTACCTGGAGGAAGATCAACCTATTCCCAAGTGTGGTTGCTCAATATGGATTCTATTTCACTATTAACAGCCTCTTTCCATTATTGTGCTTCTGAGAAAGACATTACTTCTTTGAAGGTTCGAGGCTCATTTTCTACCAGGAAAGTCAAAACATCTGGACCAAATGAAGTAGATGTTCTTTGACGTTTACTTCTTCTCGGATTTTCCTCATTAGGCATACCATCTGTTGTTCCTCCCGAGGTCGTTTTGACTTTTGGTAGGACAATTCACTTTCCTTTTTATACGGATAAATAGTTTCAAAGAATTCAACATTATCTGATTCTATTACCGTATTAACGTGGATCTCAGGATTTTCTAATTTATGAACCAGAAAACGATATGCCTTGCTATTGGTTACATATCCAATAAATACACAATCAACCATTTTTGGACCTATCTTAACCCTTTTTAGGTTTAGGAACTTGTACCTTAGCTAAACACCCCCACACTTTGAAGTATTTCAAGTTGGGCTTCCTTCCTTTCCATTTTTCATAAGGAATAGACTATGTTTTACTATGAGAGTTACACAATTAATTATTCGGTTAGCTGTAAGTATAGCTTCCCCCCACAAGTTCTGTGGTAAACCAGAACTTATCAACAATGCATTCATCATCTCTTTCAACGTTCGATTCTTTCTCTTCGCAATTCAATTAGATTGTGGAGAGTAAGGGGTAGTTGTTTGGTGAATAATGCCATTTTCCAAACATATTTCTTCAAAAGGAGATTCATATTTGCCACCCCTATCACTTCTTATCATCTTGATCTTTTTGTTTAGTTGTGTTTCAACTTCACTCTTGTATTGCTTGAAAGCATCAATTGCTTCATCTTTACTATTAAGTAGTAAACATAGCAATATCTCGTACTATCGTCAATAAAAGTAATGAACTACTTTTTTCCACCGTGAGATGGTGTTGACTTCTGTAAGCACGTGATTTTTGCCCTATGAAAGAATTACTCCCAAAAATTCAAAATAAAACGATTTTCCTTGGTGTGCAATTTTGAGAATTTTTGTGACATTTTTGGATAATCATTTGTATTTGTCTGTGCATGTTTATTTGTTAAATTAATAAAAAATACAAAAATATGTCGCATTTGAATTTAGGATTTAATCCTACAATTGTTAGTAATTAAGTTTGTTTTACAAAAATGAAAATCACAAAAATAGGCATCTTTTGCATTTTTAGCATTTAATGTCCAATTGTACAATTTCATGCTTAGTTATTACTTAATTGTGTGTTAATTGTTATTGGGAGTTAATTTGCGCTTTTACAACTCAATTTAGTTCTATATGATAATTTAAGGATTTTTAGAATTTAGTTTTAGAAAAATAAAAGAAGAAAAGAGAGCAAAAATATAAAGAAAATCGGAATTGGGCTCTTCTTCAAATTCAAACCACAGGCCCAAAAAATACCCAACCTTCCCCATGACCCGGTCCACTTCAAATCGGGTCGACCCAGTCCGCCCCATAACCCCAAAAGGCCTAACCCCACCTAATCTTCACTTTTTTTCATTTCCTAAACCTAAACCAAACTCATCCGCCCCCCTCTATCTTTCCCTCTTCTTCTCCAAAAACTCTCCAAGCCCATCCATGGCTGCCCCTCAAGCTCACTCCAAACGGACCACGCTTCCGCTGCTGCTTCATCTTTGTCGTCTCCGTCAATCACACACGCAACCATGGCTACTCCTTCATCTTCTTCATTGTCCTCGACAGTAGCTCCTCCTCACCATGTCGGACGACCACCTGAAACAGTCGCTTCTGCTGCGTCGCTGCGTCTTCTGCTACATCCAAACAGACCCAGCTGCTTCTGCCTTCATCTTCTTCGTCTTCATAGAGCTCGAGCTCGAGCTCCTATGGCTGCCTCCACTCACCACTGCCATCTCCGAGCTCCATCCATGGACGCAGGGTTTGCTTCATCTCCTCCGTCCACACGACCAGTAGCTCCGCTTCCCAGCTCGTTGCTGCTACCTCCATCTGCCTCGACTGCTTCTGCTTCACCTCCCTGTCATCAGTCACAACCCCGATAACGCATACCACAAGTACCGGGTAAAGAGGAACTGCTGGCCCAAGGTTCGTGGTGTTGCTATGAATCCTGTGGGACATCCTCATGGTGGTGGTAACCATCAACATATTTGTCATGCTAGTACTGTCCGTCGTGACGCACCACCTAGCCAAAAGGTCGGTCTTATTTCCAGAATCATGAAGAACTGGTCGTCTTCGTGGCCAAGCAGCTTCTGCTGCTCCTGTTGCATCTAGCCTAGTCGAGCATTTGGCTCAATGACGAGACTTAACCATCTCGTTTGTTCAAGCTTTGGTCGGGGTTTGTCGAAACAGTCCATACACAGTTCGAGTTCGTCGTTGGTCAGTCGTTGTTCGTGGTTCCGATCCGGTTAGTGCATTTGAGTTTCATTTTTGTCCGCATTTTGTTTTGATATTATCGAATCTAAAATTGGTAAATGTTTGGTTCTTGTTTTGTTCGTGTTTGTCGTTTTGTTAATTTTTCGGTTTGTTCATGTTAGTTTAATATCGTTAGATTCAAATTGAAATTTAATTAATTATTTCTTCAGTTTGTTTCATGTGTTGTTATGTATTTTTTCAGAAATTGTTAATGTTGGTTAAATCATTTGAATCCGTCATGTTTGTTGTTTAAAATAGATTTAATTCATGTTCATCTTTGTTTGAAGTTCGTTTGTAACCCAGTGATTTAATGTGAGTTTATGTTTTGGTTTTTGGCTTGTTGATTTAGTTTGAATCATGTATTTTGTTGTTGATATTGTTGTCTCTTTGCTCATTCATTTTTGGTCTAAGTTAACCAGGATTGGTTCCCAATATGGTTAACTTATTCCCATTAATTTGAAGCTGTATGATTCAATATGTGTTCATGAGATTTGTTGTTGAATTTGTTTAGAAATTGGTCATACTTGCTGTATTTTGGTTGAGATCGATTAGGTGAATTGGTTATAGCTGATGGGGTAGTTTGGTAAAATGCAGTACATTCAGGGGTAAATTGGTAATTTCGGTAAGGTCGGAGGGGTATTTTTGGTATTGAACATTTGATATAATTGTTTAATATAATGGGGGACAAGACATAATGTAGTAGGGTGGGAATAATGTAATTGTTTAAGTTAAGCATGGGGGACAAGATGTAATGGGGTGTGTTTGATATATTAGTTTAATATAGTAGGGGACAAAACATGTGGGCATGGGGGACAAGAGTTTAAAATAAAGAAAACATTAAGTAGTGGGGACAAAGCATGCAATTAGGAGAATATTTCGGGTTGGGAATTCAAGATAAGAGTCTTGTTATAAATAGAGTCATTTGACACATTTTAAAAGGATGGAGACTGGGGCTTGAACTTGAAAGACTTACTTAGAGAGAGATTTTTGGAGAGAGATTTTAGGAAGACATTCTGAAAATCTCAAAAGTGTTAGAGAGTTTAAAAAGAGAAAACAAAAACAAAGTGAGAAACGAGTTTAGTTTCGGGTTTAATACACGTGGGTTTGAGTATGTTTGTGGTGATGTGGTTTGTTGCTGTTTAAGTCTTTTACTAACTTTTGGGTTTGTTCTATCGAGCTTGCTTGATTTTCTTCAAATTTTCCTGGGTTTTGATTCTGGTTCGAATTGCTGCTGTGGGGTTGCTGTTGCGTTGCTGTGTTATTACTGCTGCTGACTCCTCCTTCTTTTCTTCTTGTACTGCCATTTCCAGGTACACATTTGTACACTCTCGGTTTGAAGCGAAATGAAGTATTAACCAGGCTTTGTTCCTGTTGAATGCCTCCTGTTTAGATTTGTGCTTGAATATAATTTTCCTTTCTTTGTATAAAAATGTAGTTGACTGATTAATGAGTAATGGAGTTGCATATGTATAACTTCTTCATCTAATAATGTTAGTTTAAATTAATCAAAGACTAGTTAATTTGTTGTGATATTATGGTATGTCAATCTCATGTTCTAGTATTATTAAATAATAGAATATAGAACGAAAGCAATCTTTCTTTGTACAAACTCGATTGCAATTTTCCATTTGCATTAGCGTAAACTAATAACTAATAAGTTATGTCTTTTTTTAGCATGTAATTAATCGGGAGATTTTCTTTTATTTAGAGACGAACTTAATAGAAGAAATGTAGTCACTATAGGTTTATCCTTTTAAATAAAAATGAGACGAGTCTCGCCAAATAAAACACACAGATTGCGGGGCCCTCACAAAAATTTATGTGTTAATTACTTAGAACTCGGGATAGGCCGCTTAGCGAACTCCACGGCCTTACCCAAAATAACAACACGCTAGTTTCTTTAGGACGCGTCTTAATTAATCTTACTTTCTTAAACTCGGGTGCACATTTATGTGACCCAAATCCAAATCTCAGCGGAGTCAAAGTGTGTCGACGACCACAGGTACATTGATTGTGACGCGGTTCGAGATACATTTTCACAACGTCGCAATTCCCTGTAAAATAATAATAATAATGACAAAAGCGGTTAAAAGTTAAAATTTGTGCATGAGCTCATAATTATGTAAAATCAGATAAAAAAGCCGAATATGAAGTTGAGCGACCGTGCTAGAACCACGGAACTCGGGAATGCCTAACACCTTCTCCCGGGTTAACATAATTCCTTATCCGTATTTCTGGTTCGCGGACTGTAATACAGAGTCATTATTTTCCTCGATTCGGGATTAAATTATTGACTTGGGACACCCTAAATCTCCCAAGTGGTGACTCTGAAACAAATAAACAAATCCCGTTTTGATTGTCCTTTAATTGGAAAAACTCCCTCACCCCTCGCGGGGGCGGAAAAAGGAGGCGTGACAGCTCTGGCGACTCTGCTGGGGAATAAAAACCCAGAACCACTGGTTTAGGGTTAGAAATTCGAGCTTAGATAAATTGTTATATTTGGTTCTATCTGATTTTGTTACATGGTTGGGCTCAATGTGCTAAATGATGCTTTTACCGCTTTGATATTATCTGAACTGTATATAAACTGTGCCGAAACCCTTCTCTTCTTACCTCTGGGGAGAAGCTCGCTTGTCGAGACTCCCTATTCTGTTAGTGTCAATACCTGAAATAAGAAAGAGGCCGGACAAGTTACAAAGCCGGACGATCCCGCGGGTCCCCGGTACGTAGCCCCCTCCTCGACTCGAGTTGTCCGCTCGGGTACACAGTCTAGAACAAATACCCAGGTTATGAACCTAGAATAACTCAGCTTCATGCCGGATCCCTAGTAGGAACGTTTGTTTGCATCACGTGCATTTGAATTTGGAGGCTCAACACAGGGGTTGGGTCTGTCTAGGACAGGTGTACCAAAAAATGAAAATGACCATCCTGATGCATCTTACTTACTGCTACTTGTGCATTTATTTGATTCGGACTTGTGTGTTGACCGGTTTTTGAATATCAGGAATATTGTGAAATTGAGGAAAAGAAAAAAAAATATAGCGGTTAGGGAATTAATTGTTTATTTTGAAAAAACCAATGCCCAAATACTGTCGAAACTCTGCCGTAATTTTGAGAAAATGGAAAAAATGTTTTATTAGTTTGCTTTACTAAAAGCAAAGGAAAAATAGAAAAAAAAGAGTCGTTATTCTGTCTTGTTTTCAAAAAATAGAAAAGAAAAATAGTTTGTCTTGCCATGAAAAATGAATAAAGTTTTGTTTTATTTTGCCCAAAAAGAAAAATGAAAAGAGTCGTGCTTTGAAAGTGGTTTTGTTATTTGCTTATGAAATGCCAAAAATGAAAATGAAAAAGAGTCTAGTTTTTTTTAAAGAAAAAAAATAAAAAAAAATAAAAAATAATAATAATATAATTTGTTTTATTCCCGAACTACGCGGGTTTGATTCTCACCGGATGTGAGATACGTAGGCAGCCCTCATCGGGTCCAACCTCTCCTTTTGCTAAAATAGCCAAAAACAAATAAATAAACAAAAAAAAACATGTCAAAATTTTAATTTTGTCATAAATAAGTCGGGTGATGTCCACCTCCCCTTTTGCAAAAAATTGCAAATATATATATATATATATATATATATATATATATATATATATATATATATATATATATATATATATATATGTCAAATTTTAATTTCATCATAAAGAAGTTGGGTGACGCTGTTTTGTCAAGACATAGCCGAATGTTCCCGAAAGGGACGCCGGAAGGCTGACTTTGCATAAACAGCCACCTTTTGGGTCATGTTTAAGATTTGGTCCAGTTGACCCACACAACCTTAAAAATCTTCGTCACCGAGGCGTTGAAAGGCCGTGTTTGCAATATTGAGTTTTCTATTTTGAAAAACGATAAAAAGAGTCATAAATCAGTCGGGTGATGCTGTTTTTGTCAAAAATAGCCGAATGTTCCCGAAAGGGACGTCGGAGGGCTGACTTTGTATAAACAACCACTTTGGGTTATTGTTTTTAGGATTTTGGTCCAGTTGACCCACACAGCCTTAAAAATCTTCGTCCCCGAGGTGCTGAAGGGCCGTGTTTGCAACACCAGGTTTTTATTGTAATTTGAAAAAAAAAAAACAAAAAGAGTCAGCGGTCAGGTGAATACTGTTTGGATTTTTAGTCAAAAATAAGCCGAACCAACTTCGGCCGCGTCTTAAACCGTTCTTGCCGAAATAGCCTTAGAGTATCTTTCAGTTATCGAAAGGCTATTTTCGTAAAAGAACGGACAAGTTTGTAAAGTATCATAAAATAATCCTCCCCGACCTCAAAATTCATGTGAAATTTGGAAGGAGCCACATTTGCAAAAATAACCGTTTGGATGCATTTGTCAAACGGAGAAAGGGAGCTGACCTTTTGTTTTTGAGTTTGTAAATCTTTTGATTAGAATATGTGGGTTGTTTGATTTTCGAGTTAGTTTAAATTAATCAAAGACTAGTTAATTTTTTGTGATATTATGGTGTGTCAATCTCATGTTCTAGTATTATTAAATAATAGAATATAGAACGAAAGCAATCTTTCGTTGTACAAACTCGATTGCAATTTTCCATTCGCATTAGCCGTAAACTAATAACTAATAAGTTACGTCTTTTTTTAGCATGTAATTAATCGGGAGATTTTCTTTTATTTTAGAGACGAACTTAATAGAAGAAATGTAGTCGCTATAGGTTTATCCTTTTAAATAAAAATGAGACGAGCCTCGCCAAATAAAATACACAGATTGCGGGGCCCTCACAAAAACGTATGTGTTAATTACTTAGAACTCGGGATAGGCCGCTTAGCGAACTCCACGGCCTTACCTAAAATAACAACACACTAGTTTCTTTAGGACGCGTCTTAATTAATCTTACTTTCTTAAACTCAGGTGCACATTTATGTGACCCAAATCCAAATCTCAGCGGAGTCAAAGTGTGTCGACGACCACGGGTACATTGATTGTGACGCGGTTCAAGATACATTTTCACAACGTTGCAATTCCCTGTCTAATAATAATAATAATGACAAAAGTGGTTAAAAGTTAAAACTTGTGCAGGAGCTCATAATTGTGTAAAATCAGATAAAAAAGCCGAATATGAAGTTGAGCGACCGTGCTAGAACCACGGAACTCGGGAATGCCTAACACCTTCTCCCGGGTTAACAGAATTCCTTATCCGGATTTCTGGTTCGCGGACTGTAATACAGAGTCATTCTTTTCCTCGATTCGGGATTAAATTGGTGACTTGGGACACCCTAAATCTCCCAAGTGGCGACTCTGAAACAAATAAACAAATCCCGTTTCGATTGTCCTTTAATTGGAAAAATTCCTTCACCCCTCGCGAGGGCGGAAAAAGGAGGTGTGACAACTTCATGTCGCAAATATATGTGTGAATTAAGTCTAAAGGACTTGAATTCCTTTCAACGGACTTATAAGGATGCTTAGCATACTTTGATTCCACACGTATTTGACATTTGGAATTAATGCAATCAAATTTTGGCAATACTTCCAAATTTATCATTTTTCGCAATATTTTGAAGTTGATGTGACCTAGGCGTGCATGCCATAAAGTGTTTGACTCAGTAAGTAAGAAGAAACATTAACTTTATTGATAGGGACTGCTATTACATTTAGCTTAAAAAGGCCCTCATTCAGGTAACCTTTTCCTACATACACATCATTCTTAGTACAACACTATTAGAAATAAAAATACATTTGAATCCATTCTTGACAAGAAGTGAGGTAGACACAAGATTCTTGCGAATTTCTGGAATATGGAGAACTTGTTTAGAGTCACAATTTTTTCCGACGTCATCTTCAATGTAATCTTGCCAACTATTTCAATTTTGGCTGTAGATGAATTTCCCATGAAAATTGTCTCATCGGGTCCTGCAGGGGCATAAGAAGAAAATAACTCCTTGTTAGCACAAACATGGTGGGTGGTTCCAGAATCAATCCACCATTCTTTAGGATTTCCTACCAAGTTGCATTCAAACAACATGACACACAAGTCCTCCATTTCTTCAGCATTTTCAACCATGTTAGCTTGATTCTTCTTATTCTTCTTCTTCTTCTTTTGTGCATCAATCTTTGGTGCACGATAGTCCACGACCTTATGCCCAACATTTCCACAGTTGTGGCAATTACCCTTGAACTTTTTCTTGCTTGGGAAATTCTTTGGTCCAGAAGCCTTCTTTCTCTTCTTATTTTGTGGCGCCTCCTCAACAATGTTAGCCCTTATTATTGTCGAGTTGCCGTGTGACTTCTTTTCAGCATTTTTGTCGTCTTCTTCTATTCTCAAAAGAACAATCAAATCTTCAAGTGTCATTTCCTTACGCTTGTGTTTTAGATAGTTCTTAAAGTCCTTCCACAACGGAGGTAACTTCTCAATGAAAGCGACGACTTGAAAGGCCTCATTTATGACCATAACTTCAATAATAAATTCATAATTAATAAGAAGATAAATCTTATTAATAAAATTATTGATTCGGGTCATACCTTCAGCAAGGAGGTTATGCACAATGACTTGTAATTCTTGGACTTGAGTTATGACCGACCTAGTGTCAACCATCTTGAAATCCAAAAACCTTGCATCCACGAACGTCTTATGTCTGGCATCCTCAGTCTTGTACTTCTTCTCAAGCACATTCCATAACGCTTTTGAAGTTTCCATGACACTATAAACATTGTACAAGCTATCTTCCAAACAACTCAAACTGTAGTTTTTGCACAAGAAATCAGAATGTTTCCATGCTTCAGTTACAATAAATTGTTCGTCATCCGGAGTGCCTTCAGCCACGACCGGAGGATCCTCCTTGATGAATCGCTGCAAACTCAACGTAGTAAGATAAAAGAGCATTTTCATTTGCCAACATTTGAAGTCAATACCAGAAAACCTTTCGGGTTTTTCTGCTGGTGCCATATCATGAGCAGGAGTTGAACGGCTCGATGAGGCAGCAACACTTGTAACAGTAGCACCCCATTCCATTAGCATTAGTTTGGTCCTCATTTGCCATTTTTCTGTAAAGTTGGCAACAAACAGAACTTTTAAAAATAAGTGAAGGTTTTATATCTTCAAACTGAATACCAAACCAAACATTCAAAACATAAACAGTGAAGTTTATTATATTCTTCAAACCGTATTCAAATTTAATACCCCGGTAAAGTTTTTATGTTCTTTAAACCAGAATAAAAAATATATCAGAGTAGAAAGCACCAAGGCTTTAGTCTCCAAACCAGTATATAAAATATGTATCACAGTTCAATATAGATTTCAACACAGAAACATTAATATAAAATTCCTTAAGCTTGTAGTCGCTACTGTGTTAAAACAGAAATTAGAAAAACTATTAGAAGAAACTGGAAAAACTGTAAACGATAAGAAATATTTTGAGTCCACAATTTCCTTGTATGTCCTTAATTAATTTTAACCCCTCACAAGTTGCAAGGTAATGGATTAAATCCTCCTAGGATGAAACAAAATAAACATTCATGCAACAGTGGCAATACAAACTGCAGGATACCAACGAACTCAAAGAACGGAGAAAATCACACTTACGAATTTAAAAGAGAAACTACGAAGTAGAATGCTGGATTTTCAGAAGGAAGTTCTATCTTTTTTCAGCTGCCTCGGAATTTATAGGCAATTGTCGGAAGAGGTGTGATGTCTGTTCATAATGTGAACAGATATTTGAAAGGAAGAGGTGTCTGTTCATAATGTGAACAGAAGGGAAAACAGCGTTCAACGTTTTGGATTATACATATTCCAGTTAATTCCGTTAATGAACTGACTGGCACTTAATTAATTCTTAAATAATTAATTAAATAAACCTTGTCCAAAAAATTAATCTCATCGATCGATCATTTGACAAATCCGAAGCCGAAGCCGAAGCCGAGCGACGACAACGGCGCGAGGCTTCATTCTCTTCAACTCCTTTAAGAGCTCTAAGAAGTGATCCTATATTTATACACACAAGTGTAGTTGTCCCTCACCAATGAGGTACAAAGTTCATTTGTCATAAATGAAAAAGCTCACTTGATTCAAATTTTCCAAATTTTTCATTTCCCTCTATTTTATTTCCCTTCATTTCCCAATTCACATTTCTAGTCTTTAAAGCCCAATGGCCCAATGGCTTAAAGTCCAACAGTGTGTACATGTGTGGACTTAATTAATATGTACACATGAAGTTTAGGCTAGATACATGTAGGAGTTCTACTATAAATACCCATGTATGCTAGCCATTTGGTGTAAGTGAAGTTGAATAGAAATCATCCTTTCCTCCACCTCTCTAATAGTGAGTTTTTGAGTGTTTGTTCAGTTGTCTTGCTCTCCCAAAAATTTCTAACATTTAGTATTAGAGCCAGTGTGTTGAGAGACAACCAAACTTGGAGAAAAGATGACAAACACTAATGAACACCATTCCAAGTTCCTATGCTCGCAAAAGAGAATTATGGGAATTGGTGTATTCGAATGAAGGCCTTGCTTGGTGCTTATGATGTTTGGGAACCGGTAGAGTCTGGAGTTTATGAAGCGGAAGATGCCGCAACCATAAATAAGAAAGATCAAAAGGCACTCACTCTCATCCATCAAGGTTTGGATGATAAGATGTTCGAGAAGGTTGCAAATGCGACAACCTCCAAGCAAGCATGAGACATTCTTCAAACTTCTTTTAAAGGTTTGGACAAAGTGAAAAAGGTTCGTCTCCAGACCTTAAGAGGAGAGTTTGAATCATTGCATATGAAAGAAAATAAATCTATTTCAGATTACATTTCAAGAGTTTTGGCTATTGTCAATCAAATGAAATGATATGGTGAAGAGTTGAAGGATGATAGGGTCGTTGCAAAAATTCTACGATCCCTAGATTCAAAATTTGATTATATTGTTGTTTCTATTGAATAATCCAAAGACTTGGACACCATGACCATAGATTAACTTTCGAGTTCTTTACAAGCCCATGAAGAAAAATTGAAGAAACCAAAAGAAGAATCGGTTGAAAAGGCGTTGCAAGCAAAATTTTCCTTCAAGGAGAAAGATGAAAGGCGTGGTTCGCAGCAAAGAGGTCATAGAAATGGAAGAGGTCATGGTAGAGGAGGAAGAGGTGGTAGTCAACCACCAAATAGAGACAATAAAATCCAAGAGTATAGTCAAAGAAGAGGTCGTGGAAGAGGCAAAGGATGGAGACAAAATCAAGGAAGGTATGACAAATCGAATATTGAATATTATACTTGTCATAAATTTGGACATTTTTCCTGGGAATGTAAAGATAATTCGGAGGAGAAAAACAACTTTGTGGAGAGCAAAAATGAAGATAAAGACTTCTTGCATGCAAAGGAGAAGAAAGTGTGGAAAATAACAAATGGTACCTTGACTCCGGTGCAAGTAGTCATATTTGTGGAAAGAAAAATTTATTTGTGGAGCTTAAGGAGCTGAATGGTGGTCCAATCACTTTTGGGGACTCTTCACGAGTTCAAATCAAAGGAAAAGGTACGATTTTAATTCGCTTAAAAGATGGAAGTCATCAATTAATCTCCAATGTTTTGTATGTGCCGGAGATGAAAAGTAATATTTTAAGTTTGGGACAACTTTTGGAGAAAAATTATGACATTCATTTGAAAGACAAAAAGTTGTGCATGAGAGATGAAAAGGGAAGATTGTTAGCCAAAGTACCTATGGCTAATAATAAAATGTTCATCTTATATCTTCAAAAAGATGTTCCGAGGTGCTTGCTTTCATGTGCCAAAGATTCATCTTGGCTTTGGCATTTGAGATTTGGTCACTTGAATTTTGATTGCCTAAGGTTGATGAAGAAGGAAAGCATGGTGAATGGATTGCCAACAATTGATCATCCCAACCAACTTTGTGAAGGATGTCTCTTTGGAAAGCTAGCAAGGAAAAGCTTTCCTAAAGAGTCTTTAACAAGAGCAAGATGCCCTCTCGAGTTAATTCACATGGATGTGTGCAGACCTATCAAGCCATCTTCACTTGGTAAAAGTAATTATTTTTTATTTTTCATTGATAATTTTTCTAGAAAAACTTGGGTTTATTTTTTGAAGGCAAATTCGGAGGTGTTTGAAACCTTCAAAAAGTTTAAGAGCAAGGTGGAAAAGCAAAGTGGCTATCAAATTAAGTCACTTATGTCACGTCCTTAGTTGTTAACCAAGTACACGTGCGGCACTTGACAACTAACTCACGATCTTGCACAACTTGCTCACATTCTTGCTATGTCAAGTCAGCCTTGCTACACTCAAGATCGCTAAGAGAATGGAAGAAAGAACACAAGAGAACTTTTAAAGGAAGCTTTTTATTAGGAAGAACTTGAATTGTTTGCTTGATGAATTACAAATGAATGGCCCCCTTTATATACTAGTTTCCTAGGGGCTAGTGTGTAAATATTAATTATTACACAAGTCCTTGATATTTATAAGATAAGGGCTTTTTCTAGAATTCTCTACAAGCCTAGAAGATTCCAAGGACTTTCCTAGAAAATCCATAAGGATCTAGGTTCTTCCTAAGGAAATGTTCATACCTCTCTAGAATCTTCTCATAAATGCTAGCCTTCTTCTTATGTAAGCTTTCACATGACATTAATATATTCCAAATGGCGCCTATGTGGCATGATGACATGGCGGGTCATCACACTTAGGTCTGATAATGGTGGAGAATTCACTTCAAATGAATTTAAGATTTTATGTGAGAAAAATGGAATTCGTCATTACTTGACAGTTCCGAGATCACCACAGCAAAATGGCATCATGGAGAGAAAGAATCGAACTATTCTCAACATGGCGAGGAGTATGTTGAAGAGCAAAAATATGCTAAAAGAGTTTTGGGCTGAAGCTGTTGTTTGTGCGGTGTACTTATCAAATTGGTGTCACTGTTGATACCCAATTTTTTCCTGTATTTTTTTTAAAAAATGCAAAATATCTTCAAAATAGCCTATATATGCGTATATAAGTATATCCCAAGGTTATATTATTTTTCCTTAATTTTTCAAAGACTTTAAATCAATTTACTGCCCTATTTTATCAAGGAAAAAATGATAATTATCCCCCAAATTATCATTTTTGGTGATTTATTTATTAGAGTCTCATATTTATACTAAAATATAGCTAATATATTTTTTACAAATATTTTACAAATTTATTTGGTATTTTTTAAGGACAAAATTGTATAATTGCAATATTAGCCATTTTTAGGTTTAAATCTGTCTCGTATTTATAAAATGGGATTTTATATTTTTAAATTGATAATTATATATTATAAATCATTTTAGTGCTTTTAATTTATTTTCAGAAATTTATTTATTATTTTTTATAAATTAAAGGGAAAAAGGGGATATTTAACTTATAGCCTCCAATACCCAGCCCAATTCCTAATAAGATTACCCGACCCAGGCCCCAATTACGCCTACCCGACCCAAAACCACATTAAATCCTAGCCGTTGATCTAAAAGATTAACGGCCCTCATCCGTTCTTACCATTTTAATTCCAAACGACCCCCAATACCCCTCTCATTTCCTCACTCGTCTCTATCTCTCTATTTCTGGTTCTCTCTAGAACCTTTCCCCTTCCCCTCCTCTCTGATGAGTTCCCTTCATCTTCTCTGGCCACCTTCTGACTTGAATCCAGGGTGGTTTCACCACCCATCGGCCTCCTATGGCTCCTCACATTTGGTTACTGGATTTTCATGACTTGACCACGAAGAGCTGGGTCCAGACCTCTGTTGATTCAAGATTTACGGCCATCTCCGGCCTACTCTAGCAAGCCATGTCTATTTCGAGCCTGGCCTCGACTCCTCCCGCTTAGATCCAAGCCTTTCTCACCGTTTGGGTTCTTCTGAAAACCCTAGCTTTTGAGGTTTTTCTGATCTCTTTAGATCTGTTCCAGATCTGTGCTTTCCCTAATATTTTAAACGATTTTATGATATTTTTTCAAAAGTTATGCTTTCAAAACTGTTATTTTCCAATCTAGGGTTTTAGATGTCTATTTGATTTTCTTTTTCTCTTGTGTGTTTCTTCTACTATGTTTCTTCTACTGTGTTCTCGTTAAACTTCTGCTACCATGTTCTTATCAGTTTCCGCTACCATGTTTTATTAGTTTCTTTATAGTGTTCTGATTAGTTATCTTCTACTATGTTTGTTATTAGTTTCTTCTACTATGTTTTCTTTGAGCTCTTCTACCGTGTTTCGCATGTTACTCTTCTACTATGTTTCTTATGAGTTTCTGTTACTGAAGGAACATGTTAAAAGGCTCAGTTCCTTTCTGAAACCTCTGAACCTGTTTCGACTTGATTACTTGTCCTCTCATCTCTGCACTCGATTGATGGTAGACACCCTAGAATTTGGGGTTTCTTCCGAGTTTGGAAATCGTTGGCTACATGATTTGCTTGAAAATCTTTGTCTTTCATATGATTCTGACTTTTGCTAAACTCTTCTAAGGTCTTTTACACTAGACCTTTTGTATGCTATTTGATACTATCTGTCTTCTACACTGCTAACCTATGTGACTACCATGATCCTGTAGTCTACTATCTACTTATTTTTTGCAATTGCATGACACTTTCACTTTGTCCTAAATTTAGCCTTGCATGTCTGATACTTGTGTACTCTTTATATGTGCTGAACTTCCCTTCTAAAGGGCTTTCAAATTTTGATTAGTTTTAGACTTTCTTCTGTATAGGTTTGATTGATTTCTTTCCTTGTTTGCTGATTTCCGTGTGACTCGATTTAAGTTAAAAGTTTTCCCTAGCTTTTCTAACCTGGTTCATTTATGGACCAATACTTACATAATCTCTGACCCCTTGATTTACTACATACTGGGGGATCCTTACCTTATTTGTTTTAACCGTGTATTTCAAAGTCCTTCCCTTAATTAAAACCCCTATGTATTTACCCCTAATTGCCTACTTTGCACAAGATGTTTATTTGATTTCATTCCTTAAATAGCTTTTACCGTTTAAGTTTGAATTCCTTGATTAAAGGAAGTCTTGTATTGATTGATTTTAATTCCTTAATTGATATTAAGGAAGTTCCTTAATTGTTTTCTTACCTTGTTTCTGCCTGTTCTTCATACTATAAATACCTGCTTTTCATTGACACAAAGAGATCATCACTCATAGTCTTTCTGAACTTGCACTTACACTCGAAAGAAAATATTCTTTCTTATTGCTTGTACTGTGGCCTGTTTACAAGACCTACTACTTATTTTTCTTTATTTGCTTCTTTGAAAACTGGTATGTCCTGATTTAAGCTTTTTAGCATCACAACAATGTGTTTATTTACTGCTTTTGTATCCCTGCGTGTTTACTGCTTCTGTGTGTTTCAACACTACTGATCTCTTTCGGCCTGTTCTATTATGAATCCCAAACCTCTGCCCCCTATGTGTTTAAGCTATGGTTTGAGGCATGACAATACTACAAGTTATTATCCATGAATCAAACTCGATCCATTAGGATCCTAGCCTCTAAATAGTGTGTTTTGGCAGGTTTGAGAGTATGCTAGCATCCTCTATTGCTGAGCATGCTTGAAGCCTGCCTGGCCTAAGCAATAGGCTCTTCACAATTTCCCTACCCCCTGGACTCCCTATGCGTGTTTATTAGTAGCTGTTTCCCTCTCCTTTTCCCCTTTAGTAGTCTATTCTGCACTTGCACACTTTCTTAGTCTTTAAGTTCTGCCCCCCTCTTGTGAGCCTTTCCTTGGGACCCTTTCCCTATGAACTTGGACACTTGAGGGCTGGCCCTTCCACACTGCACTTGTCCTAATCAGATTATACATTTGGGTGTGAGCATTGCCCGGAGTCCCTTTGAGGTTTTTAAGGAACTTTGACACACTCAAATGGGACAAAAGGCTTTGGATCATGGTCTCATGGAGTTGGTTTACCTCATATTTCAGACATGAAGTCTGAATCAGGCTCTACTTGGTTGTACTTTTCTTTTTCTGATGTATTTTTACTTTATTCTAGGCTGTAATAAATTTGTAATAAACTCTTGAGGATAGATAGTGAAGAGGGCGGGTAAATATGTATGCCAAAAAAGGGTAGATACCATGTCTATAGGAATTTTGAATATGCATATAGAAATCATTCCTATAGGTGTTTGGAAATCTGCACATGCAAATGCATATAGAAATCATGCCTATAGCTCCTTCTGAATTCTGTATATCCTACATTCATATAGAAATCATGGTCATAGGACTACTATATTCATATAGAAATCATGCCTACAGGATTATCTAAATCTGCACGTTCAATTTCACCTAGATATCATGTCCATAGGTCTTAAACAAAATTCAGCATCTAGATATCATGTCCATAGGTCTTAAACAAAATTCAGTATCTAGATATCATGTTCATAGGTTTAAAACAAGTCTTCTGCATTTTTATATCATGTCTACAAGGTTAAAAATCATCTACGCGTAGAAAACATGTCTATAAGAATTCCTAATCGAATCTGAATCGCTTCATTCACGTCTAGAGCTAAAACCAGTAATAACAGGTACCATCAGTTGCAGAATTTATAACCTTTATTAAAACTTGCCTTTCTTTTAATAATCTGACTGCCTTTTTTTTAACGAGTACGTATTCAGTTTATTATTGCTTTCTGAATTCAGTAAATACCATGCCTATAGGATCCTTGTCCAACGCTTAGACAAGTCTTAGGGCGAAGTTATAAACTGAATCTATGCTATTAACTACAACCAGCAGGCAAGCCTGATTCGGGCTTCTTATCTGAATTATGTAATAAATCAGTCTGCATCAACCTTTAAGTTCTTAATCAGACCATAAACATTATGTAAAAGTCATGCTAATTATGTGCTTTCTTTGTTCAAGGAGGTATATCTGAGCCTTTTACTTGTTATATGCTTTCCCCCAACTTGCTATACATGTTTTTATATGTCGCCTTAGAATTTTGCCTTTGAAACTACACATAAGCCTAATATCCCTCCCCCTTAGGATTAGTAGTCCTAAATGCCTCCGGGACTGATAGGATTGGGATGGGTAATATCATGCGATAAGTAAATGAGACCATTTTGCGCTTTAATACCTTAACGGGGTGGGAAAGGGTAGATATGGATATGATGACCACACGATAACATCTCGTGTAGCCCCTCACTGAGGAGTGATTACCGGATGTTGTGTGGGGTGATGCATATTATTAATAAACCTAGGACCTCCCCTTTTCCCTTTGTTTCTTTGTTTCTTCTAAAGATTTCAAACTATTTCTTTTAAGAAAATCAGCTTCCTTTTAATTCTTTCCAATTTGTTTTGTAACCATTATGTGAAAATCCCCTCTTATTTGAAGTTTTATTTGCCTACATGTTATTTGCACCTAAATTCACAACAATAGTCTGGCCAAGAACTACACTAGTGGATCCTGAGGGGTGCCTAACACCTTCCCCTTGGGATAATTTCAAGCCCTTACCCTAATCTCTGGTTACTCAAATCAAACCTTCTTGGTGTCCTAATACACCTTAATCATTAGGTGGCGACTCTTCCATTCAAACCTAAATTCCCAAAAAAGGAATAAGTTGTCCTCCCAAATTTCACAAACCCGATTTCGCGAGAAAAAGGGGGCGCGACAGCATGACGACTCTGCTGGGGATCTTTTAGGCTTTTACTGTTT
This sequence comes from Nicotiana sylvestris, assembly GCF_000393655.2. Lineage (NCBI taxonomy): Eukaryota > Viridiplantae > Streptophyta > Magnoliopsida > Solanales > Solanaceae > Nicotiana > Nicotiana sylvestris. The sequence goes on along the minus strand of NC_091057.1, from coordinate 123,867,942 downwards.
CAGACTATTATTGTGGCTTTACATTTTCTTTATATTCCTTTATTTATTTAATAACTTTAAGCATTCAATTCCCCTTTTCAACTACAAAACTGACTTGTCTTTTGTTTCTTTCCTTTATTTCTTTTACTACTTTCCTTTATTACTGCTTTAAATTATGAAGAACTGTTGTATTTACTACTTTCTCAACGTGCAAATACATGACAACCTGCTTTAGTTATAGCATAAACATGTTTTCAACATCATATTCCACTCGTGACAAACAAAATACCATAACAACGCTTATAATAAGTGGTTGCGCTCTTCCGATATTATCACCCCTAAATTCGGCAAAGGCATATTTGCGGTAAAACCAGTCGATCAACGGTGTAGTCGACGGTTCCGCGCCTTTCCCTATTGAGTTGTCCGCTCAAGGGTACCAGCCTAAAACCTTATTGAAACCTAACTCTATTTAATTGTGCATGAATTATGGTCAAACCTAGCCGAGTCAGTTATGTTGTCCGCATAATGACTCTTTAAGATAGCCTTGTCCAAAGTTCACTGGGTTTCCCTAAAACCCAAACGGACTCTACCACGTTTTATGCATTTATTTGGAGAACTAAATGTTTTATTCCAATTATTGATATTTAATAGTCGATTCTGGTGGGGATAATGGCCTAACGCTTTTGTCTTGCAGAAATATGAGGCACGAAGTCCCCAAATTTGGCATGGTCACCAACATCCACCCAAAATTGCTAAGCTGGTGGGAGGATCTTCATTCCAGTGATCAGACTCTTGTCCGGAAATACCTAGGAAATCTACCTTCTCTCCTGGAAATCCAACCTAACAACAAGATCATAGAAGCTGCTACTTTGTTCTGGGATTGTGATAGGTCTATGTTCCACTTCGGGGACATTGAGATGACACCCCTACTGGAGGAAATAAGAGGATTAGCTAGTACACCATGAGAAACTCTGGGTTTGTTAATGCCGGAAAACTGCAGGGTAGAGGTTTCCTCAAAATGATGGGTCTAAAGAAGAATCCAGACTTGACATGCTTGAAAGAGTCGTATATTCCCTTTGATTATTTGTACGAGAGGTACGGTCATGACAAATCTTACCGTACTTACCCTGACAAGTTCGCCCTCACATCATTGGGGCATATTTACCGAAGGGTCTTTGTCTTCGTGTTTTGTTTCCTGGGGTTGATAGTGTTTCCAATGAAGAAAGCAAGGATCCATACCAGGCTGGCTATGGTAACTAAAACTCTGATGGAGGGCATTGGTGGGCAACCTTTCAACATTGTGCCCATGATTATTGCGGAGATATACCGAGCCTTGGAGAAGTGTCAACAAGGAGCCGGACACTTCGAGGGATGTAATTTGCTACTCCAGCTCTGGCTCATAGAACATCTCCAAATGGGTGAATACCGGCAAGAGATTCAGTGAAGGGACTAGGATGATCATATAGCTTTCATCCAAGGCGGATGAATTACATGCCCAACATGTTTTCCCAACGAGAAGATGCCAAGGGATGGTTAAAGCTGTTCAAAAACCTGACTGAGGATCAAATACAATGGATGTTCGAATGGTTCCCTACCGAGGAGTTCATTGCCCGATCTAGGGATGCGCCATTTTTGATATTAATCGGTCTGAGAGGAACCTACCCTTATGTCCCTCTTTGAGTTATGAGACATGTTGGTAGGAAGCAGGTTATACCAAGGGTCGACAAGATGAATCACTTCTGGGCCGACTTCCAAGCTGATGACAGTCCTTATAAGTGCCAAGCTCAGCATATGTGGCATTGCAATATCATCATGGGAAAAGATACTATCGAGCCAGACAAATACCATGCTGGTTGTACTCCATACTATTCAGGCTGGTTGGAGGATAATCATAATGGTCTGGGTCAACCAGGGTTTGTTCGAGGTCACAGAATCATAGATGAAAAGGCCGAGGCACAGGTCAAATACAATCAACTACGCAAGAGGATTCGGGAAATTGAAAGCGAGCACTGTGAGATACAAAATGCCCACCAAAGGCTGATTGAAGAGTGGAAAGACATGGTTGTCAGTGCCAACAAGCGACTGGGATACTTGGTGTAATAAGGCCAACGACCACTAGTGACATTTTATTTCCTGTTATTTAGTGTCGTTTTGGGATTCGTCTACTTTTTATCAATAAAAAAAGGCATTTAGAACTCTAAGTTATTCAAATCAATTTGTCGCTAGGCCTACCTTAGGTACAAAGAGGTTCCCCAAGTTAGGACACGATTTACATTCTTGCACTATGTGTTTAAATATCGCAACATTTGTTTTCTTATAATCCTCACTAACTTGTTACCTTTTTGTTTTTACTTTTTTTTATATATTCCCCCTTCCCAAAGGTTAGTTCGTGCACTCTGGCAACATCATCTTATTCAACAAGATCCAGGGGCCCTCCACCCACTCCTCCTCTTAGTCCTGTCAGAAACAAGAACAAAGGGAAGATGGAAGATCTGAACAACACAAGAAAGGAGAACTCAACTGAACGGGTAGAGGTCACTCATGCCCATGGTACTCAGGTTTCCAAAGAGAATGCATCCCAACTGGAACAATAGCTACTGAAGTTCCAAGAAGAACTTGATCAGGTTCGGAATCTGGCAAATCTGTCATTTTTCCTCACCACTCCAGATGCCAACTTCTTAAATGCTCAGAACCCCACACCTCCACAAAATATCCCAAAGCCACAAAATCATCCCGCTCCTCACCACCACTGCAACACCTGCCATACTTTCAACAATACTCCACTGCTCATCCGAGAACCCCAAAACTCCACAAATGACCACTTTCACACCCATTATAACACCCCCATCTATGTGGAGACCATGCCATACTCTACCTAACCCATCTCAAGCACACTCGAGTCTGATGATAAAGACTCACTCGTCAGGAACCTCGCTGAAGAACTTAAGAAGTTGACTAGCCGAATTCAGGGCGTCGAAGGAAGTAAGGGGATTGAAGGGTTGAACTACGGATATCTTTGCATACAATAATGTTGAACTGCCTGAGGGGTACAAATCTCCTAAGTTCGAGATGTTTGATGGTACAAGGGATCCAAGAATTCATTTGAGAACATACTGCAACAAGCTGGTTGGAGTAGGAAAGGACGAGAGGATCCGCATGAAACTTTTCATAAGGAGTCTGAAAGGAGATGCTCTATCTTGGTACATTAGCCAAGACCTAAAGAAATGGTCGAACTGGGTGAGTATGGCATCCGACTTTATGGACAGATTCAGGTTTAATACAGGAAATGCACCAGATGTGTTCTACATCCAGAACCTAAAGAAGAAGCCCACGGAAACATTCCACGAGTATGCTACTCACTGGAGATCAGAAGCTGCTAAGGCCAGGCCTACTTTAGAGGAGGAGCAAACGAACAAGTTTTTCGTCCGGGCTCAGGACCCGCAGTATTATGAAAGGCTAATGTTGATTGAGAACCATAAGTTTTCTGACATCATCAAGCTGGGAGAAAGGATCGAAGAAGGCATCAAAAGTGATATGGTTACAAACTTTGAAGCCTTACAAGCCACTAATAAGGCTTTACAGTCTGGTGGTACGTCCAAGAAAAGGGATGTAGGTGTCGTAATGGTGGCACAGTGAACCAAATCCCGTATCAAATACCAAACCTATCCAGTTCCTCCACTCACATATCTGCCTACTCCGAACTACAGGCACCCTCACCCTCTTACCAAACTCCTCCACCCACTTATCAATCACCTCCACCTCCCACATATCAACCTACCTCACCAAGATATTCCCAACTTTTACATGTCTACCAAGCCTACAATGCTCAACCATCCCACTATAAATCGCCTCCCACACATCAAAACTTTCCTAGACTTCGACCAAATTTTGACCGAAGACCTCCCAAACAGTATACCGCCATTGCTGAACCCATTGACCAACTGTATGAAAGATTCAAAGCTGCTGGTTATGTCACCCCTATCCCTGCCATAACCCTTGAGAACCCTTCTCAATGGGTCAACCCAAACAAATTATGTGCATACCATTCCAGCATGAAAGTGCATACCATCGACGAATGTCGCTCCCTGAGAGACAAGATCTAGGCCCTAATTGATAACAAGATTATTGTGGAAAAGGAGCCTGCTCTGAATGTACGCAATAACCCTTTGCCAGACCACAAGGGTGGAGGTGTTCACATGATTGAAATAAAGGATGATTGGAACCCCAAGGGATCGATCAATTTGATCATAGAAGGCGACAATCCAAAGAAGCCAATAGTCACCCTTAATCCGATTGTAGTGCAGATTCAGCCTTTTGGGGACGCCGAGGTAAATATGTCCATGCCACTTAAGTTTGAAGCACCATCCTCTGCAAAGACGCCAACGCCGATTGAGGTCGAATTTATGTCACTAGCAAATGCACCTACACCATTCGAAGTTGCAGTTTTACCACCCAAGGGACTTGCTCCGTTCGAGGTGAAGATAGCCACACCGATCCCAGTAGAGATGTCAGCCGTGACACCATTCCATACAAAAGCTATACCTTGGGACTATACAGCTGAGGCAAGGAGGAAAGGCAAGGTTAGGTTCAAGGAAACTGTTGCCGCACAGTGTATGACAAGAACTGGCGGAGTTTATACCCTCGAACACTTAGCTGAGTCAAGCAAGCAGGCCTCCAATCGGTCACCTTTTATTGAGACAGGTCCATACGACCTTTGGAGAAAGATACAAGCAAAGGAATAACTGGTCATTGATCAGCTGAACAAAGTGCCGACACAAATTTCTATTCTAGCTTTGCTACAAAATTCCGATGCACACAAGAATGCCTTGTTAAAGGTGCTGAGTGAGGCATATGTACCAAGCAACATCACCGGAGGAGAGATGGCAAACATGGTAGGGCAGGTATTAGAAAGCCACAAGATCACTTTCCATGAAGATGAGCTGCCACCTGAAGGGTTGAGTCATAACAAGGCATTGCACATCACCGTGCAATGCAAAGATTATTTTATCACCAGAATCCTGATTGATGGAGGGTCCAGCCTCAACATTTGTCCGTTGGTAACACTTAGGACATTGGGAAAGGGGCTGCATGAGATCAAGGACGGGGCCATCAACATCAAAGTTTTTGACGGTTCCCAAAGGTCCACCATTGGGGAAATCGGCCTGTGTTTGCAAATGGGGCATACTTTGTTCGATGTTGATTTTCAAGTGATAGACGTGCCGGCATCTTACAATTTGTTGTTGGGACGACCGTGGATTCATGCCGCTAGGGCTGTAGCGTCAACACTACATCAGGCGATGAAATTTGAAAGGAACCACCAAGAGGTGATCATTCACGGCGACGGTAGCAATCCCATATACAGTCGCCAGACCATCCCAGCAATCAGAAGCAGAAGAAAGATAGGCGGAGAGACCTATCACCACATCGAACAAGTCAACGCCGTCGACAAAGACAAATGGTGGGACAATTAAATTGAAAGCATATTGAACTGGAGCGGATACGAACCTGGTAAGGGACTTGGTAAGAACCTCCAAGGAATCGCTAATCCTATCAAACTAAAGAAACATGGCACCACCTTCGGTCTGGGATATGAGTACACTTGGGAGGAATTCAACAATTGGTTGCCACCATGGCGCGGTCCTTACTATCTGCTGGAGCAGCCAATACCACATTTGGAGCAGACTTTTGAGCCAGCCGATGTTATTTATGGGCCAGAAGAAGAGAAAGCACTGGCAGCAATGAGGAATTTGTTCTTAGAAGACGATGATATGAATTGTTGTGTTATTTTCGAGGAGGAGGGGGAGGAAGGCCCTTCCATACAGGCAGTAAGCAGAGGAGCATGCCTCAATAACTGGACCATCAGAACCATCAGAACCCGGAAAGCCTCAGGGTAGCAAGGCTGAACAAGCATCATGCACTATCTTTTATTTTTACTAGTTGACTTTCCTCTCACATTTTAAAATTTCGCAATAAGATCTTGAATGTTCAAAACAGTTATGGAATTTATCAAAGCATTTCGACTTTCCCTATAAATCTTACTCTTATTATTTTTTCTCGTTACTTTACTTATACAGTATTACTATTACTTATCTTGATGAACCAATGACTGTGACATGCAACGAGACAATGCAACAAACGGACACAGATTCAGATGAAGATGAAATACCAGAAGAAGTTGTTGAGGAAGTTGAGAATTTTGAGAACAAACCTAATTCCAACCGAGACGAGACCGAGATTGTTAACTTGGGAGATGCAGAGAATGTTAAAGAAACGAGAATCAATGTCCACTTATCGCCACCAGAAAAGAAGGAATACACAGAATTTCTAAGGGAATATAAGGACATATTCGCCTGGTCGTATGATGACATGAATGGTCTGAGTACATCTATTGTGGCTCACAAATTGCCAACCGATCTAATATGTCCGCCGGTAAAGCAAAAGCTCAAAAAGTTTAAGCCTGACATGAGTCTGAAAATCAAGGAAGAAGTCACCAAGCAAGTCAAAGCCAAGGTTCTCAGGGTAGTAGAATACCCAACGTGGTTAGCCAACATTGTGCCAGTACCAACGAAGGACGGAAAGGTTAGAGTCTGTGTCGACTATCGGGATCTCAACCGGGCCAGTCCGAAAAGACGATTTCCCCTTGCCAAACATACACATCCTGATCGACAATTGCACCAAGCATGAATTGTAGTCATTTGTGGATTGTTTCGCTGGGTATCATGAGATTTGGATGGATGAAGAAGATGCTGAGAAAACGGATTTCATTACACCGTGGGGAATGTACTGTTACAAGATGATGCCGTTTGGGTTAAAGAATGCTGGGGCCACTTACATGAGGGCCATGACCACCATTTTCCACGATATGATACACAAGTAGATCGAAGTATATTTAGACGATGTTATCATCAAGTCCAAGAAAGCCACTGATCACATGGAAGATTTGAGGAAGTTCTTCAATAGAATGCGAAGGTACAACCTAAAACTGAATCCCGCAAAGTGTGCATTTTGGGTTCCTGCCAGAAAACTACTTGGGTTTATTGTGAGACGCTGAGGAATAAAACTGGATCCATCAAAAGTCAAAGCTTTTCAAGAATTGCCACCGCCAAAGAACAAGAAGGACGTAATGAGTTTCTTGGGGAGACTCAACTACATCATCCGGTTCATAGCACAATCTACTGTCATCTGTGAGCCAATATTCAAGATGTTGAAGAAGGACGCCGCTACCAAATGGACTGATGACTGCCAAAAGGCCTTCGACAGAATCAAGGAGCACCTGTCAATACCACTAGTTCTGGTCCCACCCGAGCCAGGTAGACCTCTATTACTCTACCTTGCGGTATTGGACGGAGCTTTCAGTTGCATCCTAGGGCAACATGATGAGACGGGGAGGAAGGAGTAGGACATCTATTACCTCAGCAAGAAGTTCACCCCGTACGAGGCCCGGTATTCTCTATTAGAATGCACTTGTTGCGCTCTGACTTGGGTAACTCAGAAGTTGAGGCATTACTTCTATGCCTATACTATATATCTCACATCAAGGATGGATCCTTTGAAGTACATCTTTCAGAAGCCCATGCCTACCAGCAAGCTAGCCAAGTGGCAAATCTTGTTAAGTGAATTTGACATTGTCTACGTAACTTAGAAAGAAATCAAAGGACAGGCACTAGCAGATCACCTTGCTGAAAATCTCGTTAACAGAGAGTACGAACCCCTAAAAACGTACTTTCCTGATGAAGAAGTATCATTCATAGGAGAAGATATCACAGAATCCCTATGACGGTTGGAGAATTATTTTCGATGGAGCAGCAAATTTTAAAGGAGTCGGCATAGGAGCAGTCCTAGTATCAGAAACCGATCAGCATTATCCGGTGTCTGCCAAACTCAATTTTCCTTGCACCAACAACATGGCCGAGTACGAAGCTTGCATCTTAGGGCTCAAGATAGCCATTGACATGAACATTCAAGAATTACTAGTAATTGGGGATTCAGACTTGCTTATACATCAGGTCCGAGAAGAATGGGCGATCAAGAACTCCAAAATACTCCCTTATCTGCACCATGTACAGGAGTTGAGAAAGAGGTTCATAAAGACAGAATTCCAGCATGTCCCTAGAGTCCAGAATGAATTCGCTGATGCACTGGCTACCCTATCATCCATGATACAACACCCAGACACGAACTTTATTGATCCCATTCCGATAAAGATCCATGATCAGCCGGCTTATTGTGCTTATATTGAGGAAGAAGCAGACGAAAAGCCTTGGTTTCATGATATCAAGGAATATTTGTCGAAAGGAGAATACCCAAAACTTGCAAAACCTACTCAGAAACGCACACTTTGGAGGTTGTCCAACAATTTCTTTCACAACGGAGGTATCCTGCATAGGAGGACTCTTAATTTGGGATTACTAAGCTGTGTCGATGCGAAAGAAGCATCTAAACTGCTAGATGAAATCCATTCTAGGACCTACGGTGCACATATGAACGGTTTTGTCTTAGCCAAAAAGTTACTCCAGGTTGGTTACTTCTGGATAACTATGGAAATGGACTGCATCCAGCATGTCCGAAAATGCCATCACTGCCAGATACATGTAGACATGATCAAGGTACCCCCAAATGAGCTTACTGCAACAAGCTCACCATGGTCGTTCGCTGCCTGGGGAATGGACATTATTAGATCAATCGAACCTGCCGCGTCCAACGGGCATAGATTCATCCTAGTAGCAATCGACTATTTCACCTAATGGGTCGAATCATCATCTTACAGAGCAGTAACTAAGAAAGTCGTGGCAGACTGTGTCCGCGACCGCATTGTTTGCCGATTCGGGATTCCAGAGTCAATCATCACTGATAATGGCTCCAATATCAATAGTGACTTGATCAAAGCTATGTGTGAAACCTTCAAGATCAAACACAAGAATTTTACAGCCTACAGGCCTCAAATGAACGGAGCCGTAGAAGCCGCCAATAAGAATATCAAGAAGATATTAAGGAAAATGATAGAGAATCATAAGCGGTGGCCCGAGAAGCTATCATTGGCTTTATTGGGATACCGCACCACAGTACGCACATCAATTGGGGCAACCCCCTACATGTTGGTATATGGTACAGAAGCAGTCATTCTCACCGAGGTGGAAATTCCTTCCTTAAGAATCATACAGGAAGTAGAGCTCGACGATGTAGAGTGGGTAAAGAGTTGTTATGAGCAGTTGGCTTTTATCGATGGGAAATGAATGAATGCAGTTTGCCATGATTAGCTTTATCAAAACAGAATGTCCCGAGCCTTCAACAAAAGAGTCAAGCTAAGATAGTTCACACCGGGGCAGCTGATGTTAAAGAAAATTTTTCCACATCACGATGAAGCCAAATGGAAATTCTCCTCCAACTGGCAGGGTCCGTACATGGTTCACCGGGTTCTAACAAGAGGAGCCCTCATACTTGCGGAAATGGACGGAGAAGTCTGGCCAAAACCGATCAGCTCAGATGCAGTCAAGCGATACTATGTGTAATCTTATGCTTTCCTCATATGATGTAATTTGAACTATGTCTGACCCGATTCCCGTTTAAGAGGGGATACGTAGGCAGCCCTATGGGTTCGGTCACAAGTAAATAAAATTTTCATTTCCCCTTGTAATTGGAAACTGGGGCAGAATTTTGAGGAGGACCCTCAAAATTCCGAAGTGATTTCAGTCAGTCATCGCAAGAAGCCGTCAGAAGCATCAACCTAGTAAACTGGGGCAGAATTTTAAGGAGGACCCTCATAATTCCGTAGCAAGAAAAGTTGCAGTGTCTTGAACCACGTCGCAGTCGTCGGTTCATCTAAACAAAATTATTCTCGATTATGTACTTATGTTATATTTTTACTAAATCATGCATGTCTTTTACCGAAATTTCTTCATTTAGCAATGCTACCCCAATGATACGCACAGTATCACCGAAACAGAGCTGAGCAAATCGAGCCGAGCCAGTGGGGATACGAACTAACCTTTCCCCTTTACAAAACTCATGATTTTCTTTGGATGCAGGCACCTGAGTTGTAAAATCATCGAACATATTATACACTCATATTGTTCAGGAATACAACTCTTAGAATTGATTACATTTACCAGCATTTGTTATCCACACACACCGGTGATATTCCCTATATCGCAACGTCCCCAGCAGTCACAATGTCGCAACCTGCTATCATCTAAGAAACTCTATTACCATTTGCCCTTTTATTTTTATTTCTGTATTGCATAAAGCTACCATTCTGCCTTCGGAGACTAAACACTATCTCCATCTGTATTCTCTACATTGCATAAGGCTACCATTCTGCCTTCCGAGACTAAGCACTGTCTCCATCTGCATTCTCTGCATTGCATAAGGCTACTATTGTGCCTTCTAAGGTTAAGCTCTACCTCCATCTGCATTCTTTGCATTGCATAAGGCTACCATTCTGCCTTTCGAGACTAAGCACTGTCTCCATCTGCATTCTCTGCATTGCATGAGGCTACCATTCTGCCTTCTGAGGTTAAGCTCTACCTCCATCTGCATTCTTTGCATTGCATAAGGCTACCATTCTGCCTTCCGAGGTTAAACTCTATCTCCACCTGCATGGCTGAAATATCGCGGCTTTATTTTACACTTGCATGGTTGAAATATCGCCGCTGTATTTTACACTTGCATGGCTGAAAGATCGTCGCTTTATTTTACACTTGCATGGCTGAAAGATCGCCACCTTTACACCTGTATGGCTAAAATATTGCCATTTTATTTTACACTTGCATGGCTGAAATATCGCCTTTGTATTTACACTTGCATGGCTGAAAGATCGCCGCTTTATTTTACACTTGCATGGTTGAAAGATCACCGCTTATTGCATTTTATGGGCTAAAATATCGCCAAACACTGCATTTTATGGGCTGAAAGATCGCCAAATTATCTAAGGGCGTCATTGTTCGGAGGCACCATTTACATAGCCCGAGAACACCATGTCATGGTCTAAATATCCCTTTTATCTTTTGCATATCAATATTCAAAGACATTATAGTTTGTAGGCATAATTCTCATAGCCCAAGAGCATCATTTCATGGCCTGCGAATCCTTTATCATACACTTCATAGCCCAAGACGTCATGGTCTGAGGACGTCATCCTAACCGTCCAAAGACAACATTCATGGTCCGGCGGGAACTTGCATCACGTTTAAATTTATGCACAATATATGCTTGTATTGCTCATTTGTAGGTAAACCGGTGAGCAACGACCATCTCAGCAGGAGCGATTCCGCTCCAGTTCCTGCAGCCCTATTAGGCCTTAACCATTCATCCCGACCTGAATATCGCGCCCGTTCTTGAAAAGGTCTCCATCGGCATACTCCGCCGACGGATCCTAAACTACATATGGCCTGATTTCTATAAGACCAAGGATATGTAGGCAGCTCAGTAGCCAGAGCACGGCCAACCTCTTCAAACCATTTCGTTCGGTTAAATCATATCTTTACCCGACAACTCTTTCATCCTTCCCGGATAAAGAGAGGCAACTGTTGATACCTAATTTTCCCTCTTTTTTTAAAAAAATATGCAAAATGCCTTCAAAATAGCCTATATATGTGTATATAAGTATATCCCAAGGCTACATTATTTTTCCTTAATTTTTCAAAGATTTTTAAATCAATTTACTGGCCTATTTTATCAAGAAACCCCCCCCAATAATTATCCCTAAAATTATCATTTTTGGTGATTCATTTATTGGAGTCTCATGTTTATATTAAAATATAGCTAAGATATCTTTTACATATTTTTTACAAATTTATTTGGTATTTTTTAAGGATAAAATTTTATAATTGCAATATTAGCTATTTTTAGGTTTAAATCCGTCTCATATTTATAAAATGAGATTTTATATTTTTAAATTGATAATTATATATTATAAATCATTTTAGTGCTTTTAATTTGTTTTTAGAAATTTGTTTATTATTTTTTATAAATTAAACGGGAAAAAGGGGCTATTTAACTTATAGCCACATTTGGCATTTTAATTTGGCCTAATCAAATCCAATACCCAGCCCAATTCTAATAAGATTACCCGACCCAGGCCCTAATTACCCCTACTCGACCCAAAACCACATTAAATCCTGGTCGTTGATCTAAAAGATCAAAGGCCCTCATCTGTTCTTACCATTTTAATTCCAAACGACCCCCAATACCCCTCTCATTTCCTCACTCGTCTCTATCTCTCTATTTCTGGTTCTCTCTAGAACTTCCCCCTTCCCCTCCTCTCCGATGAGTTCACTTCATCTTCTCTGGCCACATTCTGACCTGAATCTAGGGTGGTTTCACTACCCACCGGCCTCCTATGGCTCCTCACATTTGGCTACTGAAGTTTCATGACTTGACCACGAAGAGCTGGGTCCAGACCTCTATTGATTCAAGCTTTACGGCCATCTCCGGCCTGCTCTGGCAAGCCATGTCTGTTTCGATCCTGGCCTCGACTCCTCCCGCTTAGATCCAAGCCTTTCTCACCGTTTGGGTTCCTCTGAAAACCCTACCTCTTGAGGTTTTTCTGATCTCTTTAGATCTGCTCCAGATTTGTGCTTTCCCTAAGATTTTAAACGATTTTCTGATATTTTTTCAAAAGTTATGCTTTCAAAACCGTTATTTTTCAATCTAGGGTTTTTAGATGTCTATCTGATTTTCTGTTTCTCTCGTGTGTTTCTTCTACTATGTTTCTTCTTCTGTGTTCTCGTTAAGCTTCTGCTACCATGTTCTTATCAGTTTCCTCTACCATGTTTTTTTGTTTCTCTACAGTGCTCTGATTAGTTTTCTTCTACTATGTTTGTTATTAGTTTCTTCTACTATGTTTTATTTGAGCTCTTCTACTGTGTTTCACATGTTACTCTTCTACTATGTTTCTCATGAGTTTCTGTTACTGAAGGAACATGTTAAAGGGCTCAATTCCTTTCTGAAACCTCTGAACCTGTTTTGACTTGATTACTTGTCCTCTCATCTCTGCACTCGATTGATTGTAAAAACCTTAGAATTTGGGGTTTCTTCCGAATTTGGAAATCGCTGGCTACGTGATTTGCTTGAAAATGGTTTTATTTCAATAACCCTAACTCCTGTAGGCCTATTTCGAGTCTCCGAACTGAGTTTTGAAATCTTTGTCTTTCATATGATTCTAGCTTTTGCTAAACTCTTCTAAGATCTTTTACACTGGACCTTTTGTATGCTATTTGATACTATCTGTCTTCTACATCGTTAACCTATGTGACTACCATGATCCTGTAGTCTACTATCTACTTATTTTTTGCAATTGCATGACACTTTCACTTTGTTCTAAATTCAGCCTCGCATGTCTGATACTTGTGTACTCTTTATATGTGCTGAACTTCCCTTCTAAAGGGCTTTCAAATTTTGATTAGTTTCAGACTTCCTTCTAGATAGGTTTGATTGATTTCTTTCCTTGTTTTCTAATTTCCCTGTAACTCGATTTAAGCTAAAAGTTTTCCTTAGATATTCTGACCTGGTTCTTTTATGGACAAATACTTACATAATTCTGACCCCTTGATTTACTGCTTACTGGGGGATCCTTACCTTATTTGTTTTAACCGTGTATTTCAAAGTCCTTCCCTTAATTAAAACCCCTATGTATTTACCTCTAATTGCCTACTTTGCACAAGATGTTTATTTGATTCCTTTCCCTAAATAGCTTTTACCGTTTAAGTCTGAATTCCTTGATTAAAGAAAGTCTTATATTTATTGATTTTAATTGATATTCAGTTCCTTAATTGTTTTTTACCTTGTTTCTGCCTGTTCTTCACACTATAAATACCTGCTCTTCATTGACACAAAGAGATCATCACTCATAGTCTTTCTGAACTTACACTTACACTCGAAAGAAAATATGCTTTCTTGTTGCTTGTACTGTGGCCTGTTTACAAGACCTATTGCTTACTTTTCTTTATTTGCTTCTATGAAAACTGGTACATCCTAATTTAAGCTTTTTAGCATCACAACAATGTGTTTATTTAATGCTTTTGTATCCCTGCCTATTTACTGCTTCTGTTTGTTTCAACACTACTGATCTCTTTCGACATGTTCTATTATGAATGCCAAACCCCTGCCCCTATGTGTTTAAGCTATGGTTTCATGTAAGTTATTGTCCATGAATCAAACTCGATCCCTTGGGATCCTAGCCTCTAAATAGTGTGTTCTGGAAGGTTTGAGAGTATGCTAGCATCCTCCATTGCTGAGCATGCTTGAAGCCTTTCCTGGCTTAAGCAATAGACTCTTCACAATTTCCCTACCCCCTTGAACTCCCTATGTATGTTTATTAATAGCTGTTTCCCTCTATTTTTCCCCTTTAGTAGTTTATTCTGTACTTGCACACTTTCTTAGTCCATAAGTTCTGCCCCCCTCTTGTGAGCCTTGCCTTGGGACCCTTTGAGTTTCCTCTAAACTTGGACACTTGAGGGCTGTCCCTTCCACACTGCACTTGTCCTAATCTGATTATACATTTGGATGTGAACATTGCCCGGAGTCCCTTTGAGTCTTTTAAGGAATTTTAACACACCCAAATGGGAGAAAGGCTTTGGATCATGATCTCATGGAGTTGGTTTACCTCATATTTCAGACATGAAGTCTGAATTAGGCTCTCCTTGGTTGTACTTTTCTTTTTCTGATGTATTTTTACTTTATTCTAGGCTATAATAAACTCTTGGGATAGATAGTAAAGAGGGCGGGTAACTATGTATGCCAAAAAAGGGTAAATGCCATGTCTATAGGAATTTTGAATATGCATATAGAAATCATGCCTATAGGTGTTTGGAAATTTGCACATGCAAATGCATATAGAAATCATGCCTATAGCTCCTTCTGAATTCTGTATATCCTACATTCATCTAAAAATCATGGTCATAGGACTACTATATTCATATAGAAATCATACTTACAGGATTGTCTAAATCTGCATGTTCAATTGCACCTAGATATCATGTCCATAGGTCTTAAACAAAATTCAGCATCTAGATATCATGTTCATAGGTTTAAAACGAGTCTTCTGCGTTTTTATATCATGTCTACAAGGTTCAAAATCAACTATGCGTAGAAAATATGTCTATAAGAATTCCTAATCGAATTTGAATCGCTTCATACACGTCTAGAGCTAAAACTAGTAATAACAAGTACCATCAGTTGCATAATTTATAACCTTCGTTAAAACTTGCCTTTATTTTCATAATCTGGCTGCCTTTTATTATTGCTTTCTAAATTCAGTAGGTACCATGCCTATATTATCCTTGTCCAATGCTTAGGCAAGCCTTAGGGCAAAGTATAAATTGAATCTGTGCTATTAACTACAACCAGTAGGCAGGCCTGGTTCGGGCTTCTTATCTGAATTATGTAATAAATCAGTCTGTATCAACCTTTAAGTTCTTAATCAGACCATAAACAGTATGTAAAAGTCATGCTAATTATGTGCTTTCTTTATTCACGGAGGTATATCTGAGCCTTTTACTTGTTATGTGCTTTCCCCCAACTTGCTATACATGTTTTTATATGTCGCCTTAGAATTTTGCCTTTGAAACTACAAATAAGCCTAATATCCCTTCCCCTTAGGATTAGTAGTCTTAAATGCCTCCGGGACTGATAGGATTGGAATGGGTAATAGCATGCGATAAGTAAACGATATCATTTCACGCTTTAATACCTTAACGGGGTGGGAAAGGGTAGATATGGATATGATGACCACGCGATAACGTCTCGTGTAGCCCCTCACTGAGGAGTGATTACTGGATGTTGTGTGGGTGATGCATATTATTAATAAACCTAGGACCTCTCCTTTTCCCTTTGTTTCTTTGTTTCTTCTAAAGATTTCAAACTATTTCTTTTAAGAATATCAGCTTCATTTTAATTCTTTCCAATTTTGTTTGTAACCATTATGTGAAAATCCCCTCTTATTTGAAGTTTTATTTGCCTACATGTTATTTGCACCTAAATTCACAACAATAGTCTGGCCGGAAATCACACTAGTGGATCCTGAGGGGTGCCTAACACCTTCCCCTTAGGATAATTTTAAGTCCTTACCCCAATCTCTGGTTACTCAAATCAAACCTTCTTGGTGTCCTAATGCACCTTAATCATTAGGTGGCAACTCTTCAATTCAAACCCAAATTCCCAAAAAAGGAATGAGTTCTCCTCCGAAATGTCATAAACCCGATTTTGTGGGAAAAAAGGGGCGCGACAGCATGGAGACTCTGCTGGGAATCTTTTAGGCTTTTACCATTTCAGACTATTATTGTGGCTTGACATTTTCCTTATATGCCTTTATTTGTTTAATACCTTTAAGCATTCAATTCCCCTTTTCAACTACAAAACTAACTTGTCTTTTGTTTCTTTCCTTTATTTCTTTTACTGCTTTCCTTTATTACTGCTTTAAATTATGAAGAACTATTGTATTTACTGCTTTCTCAACATGCAAATACATGACAACCTGCTTTAGTTATTGCATAAACATATTTTCAACATCATATTCCACTCGTGCCAAACAAAATACCATAGCAACGCTTATAATAAGTGGTTGCGCTCTTCCGATATTATCACCCCTAAATTCGGCAAAGGCATATTTGCGGTAAAACCAGTCGATCAACGGTGTAGTCGACGGTTCCGCGCCTTTCCCTCTTGAGTTGTACGCTCAAGGGTATCAGTCTAAAACCCTATTGAAACCTTATTTTGTTTAATTGTGCATGAATCATGGTCAAACCTAGCTTAGTCAGTTATGTTTTCCGCATAATGACTCTTTAAGATAGCCTTGTCCAAAGTCCACTGGGTTTCCCTAAAACCCAAACGGACACTGTCACATTTTGTGCATTTATTTGGAGAACTAAATGTTTTATGCCAATTATTGATATTTAATAGTCGAGTATGGTGGGGGTAAGGGACTAACCCTTTTGTCTTGCAGAAATATGAGGCACGAAATCCCTAGATTCAGCATGGTCACCAACATCCACCCAAAATTGCTAAGCTGGTGGGAGGATCTTCATTCTAATGATCAGACTCTTGTCCGGAAATACCTAGGAAATCTACCCTCTCTCCTAGAAATCCAACCTAACAATAAGATCATAGAAGTTGCTACTTTGTTCTGGGATTTTGATAGGTCTGTGTTCCGCTTTGGGGACATTGAGATGACACCCTTGCTAGATGAAATAGGAGGATTAGCTGGTGTGCCATGGGAAACTCTGGGTTTGTTAATGCCGGAAAACTGCAAGGGTAGAGGTTTCCTCAAAATAATGGGTCTAAAGAAGAATCCAGACTTGACATGCTTGAAAGAGTCGTATATTCCCTTTGATTATTTGCACGAGAGGTACGGTCACAACAAATCTTACCGTACTTATCCTGACGAGTTCGCCCTCACATCATTGGGGCATATTCACCGAAGGATATTTTCTTCGTGTTTTGTTTCCTGGGGTTGATAGTGTTTCCAATGAAGAAAGCAAGGATCCATACCAGGCTGGCTATGGTAACTAAAACTCTGATGGAGGGCATTGGTGGGAAACCTTTCAGCATTGTGCCCATGATTATTGCGGAGATATACCGAGCCTTGGAGAAGTGTCAACGAGGAGCCATACACTTCGAGGGCTGCAATTTGCTACTCCAGCTCTGACTCATAGAACATCTCCAAAGGGGTGAATACCGGTCCCATCATCCAAGGCGGATGAATTACATGCCCAACATGTTTGCCCAACCAGAAGACGCCAAGGGGTGGTTAAAGCTGTTCGAAAACATAACTGAGGATCAAATACAATGGATGTTCGAATGGTTCCCTACCGAGGAATTTATCGCCCGATCCAGGGATGCGCCATTTCTGATATTAATCAGCCTGAGAGGAACCTACCCTTATGTCCCTCTTTGAGTTATGGGACAGGCTGGTAGGAAGCAGGTTATACCAAGGGTCGACAAGATGAATCACTTCCGGGCCGACTTCCAAGCTAATGACAGTCCTTATAAGTGTCAAGCTCAGCATATGTGGCATTGCAATATCATCATGGGAAGAGATACAATCCAGCCAAACAAATACCATGCTGGTTGTACTCCATACTATTCAGGCTAGCTGGAGGATAATCATAATGGTCTGGGTCAACCCGGGTTTGTTCGAGGTCACAAAATCATAGATGAAAAGGTCGAGGCACAGGTCAAATACAATCAACTGCACAAGAGGATTCAGGAATGTGAAAGCGAGCATCGTGAGATACAAGAAGCCCACCAAAGGCTGATTGAAGAGTGGAAAGACATGGTTGTCAATGCCAACAAGCGACTGAGATACTTGGAGCGGGGTTTAGTAGACCTGGAAAGAAAATTTCTCAAAAGAATCGAGGATTGCCAGAATGTTGAGGGAAACGAGAGCGGACATCTAGCCAGAGCCTACCTATTGTTGGGACTTCGTGAGTTGGGAAAGCTGTTTGACGGAGCCAAAGATGCCGAGTCTGGGGAAGGTCCTTCTGGGACCAAGTAGATAGGAGTTTTTCCTTTTTCACTTTGCAAAATGTAATAAGGCCAATGACCATAGTGACATTTTATTTCCTGTTATTTAATGTCGTTTTGGGATTCGTCTACTTTTTATTAATAAAATAAGGCATTTAGCACTCTACGTTATTCAAATCAATTTGTCGCTAGGACTACCTCGGGTACAAAGAGGTTCCCCAAGTTAGGACACGATTTACATTATTGCACTATGTGTTTAAATATAGCAACATTTGTTTTCTTATAATCCTCACTAACTTGTTACCTTTTTGTTTTTACTTTTATTTATTTATTCCCCCTCCCCAAAGGTTAGCTCGTGCACTCTGGCAACATCATCTTATTCAACGGGATCCAGGGGCCCTCCACCCAATCCTTTTCTTAGTCATATTAGAAACAAGAACAAAGGGAAGATGGAAGATCTGAACAACACCAGAAAGGAGAACTCAACTGAACGGGTAGAGGTCACTCATGCCCATGGTACTCAGGTTTCCAAAGAGAATGCATCCCAACTGGAACAAAAGCTGCTGAAGTTTCAAGAGGAACTTGATCAGGTTCGGAATCTGGCAAATATGTCATTTTCCGTCACCACTCCAGATGCCAACTTCCCAAATGCTCAGAACCCCACACCTCTATAAAATATCCTAAAGCCACAAAACCATCCCGCTCCACACCACCACTGCAAGACCTACCATACTTCAAACAATACTTTACTACTCATCCTGGACCCCAAAACTCCATAAATGACCACTTTCACACCCATCATAACACCCCCATCTACGTGGAGACCTTGCCACACTCCACCTAACATGTCTCAAGAATACTCGAGTTTGATGATAAAGACTCACTCATCAGGAACCTGGCTGAAGAACTTAAGAAGTTGACTAGCCGAATTCAGGGCGTCGAAGGAAGTAAGGGGATTGAAGGGTTGAACTACAAAGATCTTTGCATACAACCCGATGTCGAACTGCCCGAGGGGTACAAACCTCCTAAGTTTGAGATGTTTGATGGAATAGGGGATCCGAGAGTTCATTTGAGAACATACTACGACAAGCTGGTCGGAGTAGGAAAGGACGAGAGGATCCGTATGAAACTTTTCATAAGGAGTCTGAAAGGAGATGCTCTATGTTGGTACATTAGCCAAGACCCGAAGAAATGGTCAAACTGGTGAGTATGGCATCCGACTTTATGGACAGATTCAGGTTCAACACAGAAAATACACCAGATGTGTTCTACATCCAGAACCTAAAGAAGAAGCCCACAGAAACATTCCGCGAGTATGCTACTCGCTGGAGATCAGAAACTGCTAAGGTCAAGCCTACTTTAGAGGAGGAACAAATGAATAAGTTTTTCGTCCGGGCTCAGGACCATAAGTTTAGAGGAGTATGAAAGGCTAATGTTGATTGAGAACCATAAGTTTTCTGACATCATCAAGTTGGGAGAAAGGATCGAAGAAGACATTAAAAGTGGTATGGTTACAAACTTTGAAGCCTTACAAGCCACTAATAAGGCTTTACAGTCTGGTGG
Source organism: Nicotiana sylvestris (assembly GCF_000393655.2). Taxonomy (NCBI): domain Eukaryota; kingdom Viridiplantae; phylum Streptophyta; class Magnoliopsida; order Solanales; family Solanaceae; genus Nicotiana; species Nicotiana sylvestris. Next base: position 123,847,941 of record NC_091057.1, on the reverse strand, counting down.
TACGTCCAAGAAAAGGGACGTAGGTGCCGTAATGGTGGCACAGAGAACCAAATCCCCTATCAAATACCAAACCTATCCAATGCCTCCACTCACATATCAGGATACTCCGATCTACTAGGCACCATCACCCTCTTACAAAACTCCACCACCCACTTATCAATCACCTCCACCTCCCACATATCAACCTACCTGACCAAGATATTCCCAACCTGCACATGTCTACCAAGCGTACAATGCTCAACCATCCAACTATCAATTGCCTCCCACACATCAAAACTTTCCTAGACTTCGACCAAATTTTGACTGAAGACCTCCCAAACAGTATACCGCCATTGCTGAACCCATTGACCAGCTGTACGAAAGGCTCAAAGCTGCTGGTTATGTCACCCCTATCCCTACTATAACCCCTGAGAACCCTTCTCAATGGGTCAACCTAAACAAATCCTGTGCATACCATTTCGGTATGAAAGGGCATATCATCAACGAATGTCGCTCCTTGAGAGATAGGATCTAGGCCCTAATTGATAACAAGATTATTGTGGCAAAAGAGCCTTCTCCGAATCTCCATAATAGCCCTCTGCCAGACCACAAGGGTGGAGGTGTTCACATGATTGAAATAAAGGATGATTGGGACCCCAAGGGATCGATCGGTTTGATCACAAAAGGTGATAATCTAAAGAAGCCAATAGTCACCCTTAATCCGATTGTAGTCCAGATTCAGCCTTCTGGGGATGTCAAGGTAAATATGTCCATGCCACTTAAGTTTGAAGCACCATCCTCTGCAAAGACGCCAATGCCGATTGAGGTCGAATTTATGTCACTAGCAAATGCACCTACACCATTCGAAGTTGCAGTTTTACCACCCAAGGGACCTGCTCCGTTCAAGGTGAAGATAGCCACGCCGATCCTAGTGGGGATGTCTATCGTGACACCATTCCATACAAAAGCTATACCCTGGGACTATATAGTCGAGGCAAGGAGGAATGGCAAGGTTAGGTTCAAGGAAACTGTTGCCGCACAAGGAATGACAAGAACTGGCAGAGTTTATGCCCCAAACACTTAGTTGAGTCAAGCAAGCAGGCCTCTAATCAGTCACCCATTATTGAGATAGGTCCAGATGACCTTTGGAAAAAGATACAAGCCAAGGAATACCCAGTCATTGATCAGCTGAACAGAACGCCGACACAAATTTCTATCCTAGCTTTGCTACAAAATTCCGATGAACACAAGAATGCCTTGTTAAAGGTGCTGAGTGAGGCATATGTACCAAGCAACATCACCGGAGGAGAGATGGCAAACATGGTAGGGAAAGTATTGGAAAGCCACAAGATCACTTTCCATGAAGATGAGCTGCCATCCGAAGGGTTGAGTCACAACAAGGCGTTGCACATCACCGTGCAATGCGAAGATTATTTTATCACCAGAATCCTAATTGATGGAGGGTCCAGCCTCAATATTTGTCCGTTGGTAACACTCAGGACATTGGGAAAGGAGCTTCATGAGATCAAAGACGGAGCCATTGGGGAAATCAGCTTGTGTTTGAAAATGGGGCCTACTTGGTTCGATGTTGATTTTCAAGTGATAGACGTGCCAGCATCTTACAATTTGTTGTTGGATGACCGTGGATTCATGCCGCTGGGGATGTAGCGTCAACACTAGATCAGGAGGTGAAATTTTAGTGGAACCACAAAGAGGTGATCATTCACGGCGACGGTAGCAATCCCATATACAGTTGCCAGACCATCTCAGCAATCGGAGGCAGAAGAAAGATAGGCGGGGAGACCTATCACCACATCGAGCGAGTCAACGTCGTCGACAAAGACAAATGGTGGGACAATAAAATTGAAAGCATATCGAACTGGAGCGGATACGAACCTGGCAAAGGACTTGGCAAGAACCTCCAAGGAATCGCTAAGCCTATCAAACTAAAGAAACATGGCACCACCTTTGGTCTGGGATATGAGTACACTTAGGAGGAATTCAACAATTGGTCGCCACCATGGTGCGGTCCTTACTATCTGCTGGAGCAGCCAATACCACATTTGGAGCAGACTTTCCAGCTAGCAGATGTTATTTATGGGTCAGAAGAAGAGGAAGCACTGGCAGCAGTGAGGAATTTGTTCTTAGAAAACAATGATATGGATTGTTGTGTTGTTTTCGAAGAGGAGGGGGAGGAAGGCCCTTCCATACAGGCAGTAAGCAGAGGAGCATGCCTCAATAACTGGACCATCAGACCCACCAGAGCCCGGAAAACCTCGGGGTAGCAAGGCTGAACAAGCATCATGCACTATCTTTTATTTTTACTAGTTGACTTTCCTCTCGCATTTTAAAATTTCGCAATAAGATCTTGAATGTTCAAAATAGTTATGGAATTTATCAAAGCATTTCGACTTTACTTATAAATCTTACTCTTATTATTTTCTCTCATTACTTTACTTATACAACATTATTATTACTTATCTTGATGAACCAATGATTGTGACCTGCAATGAGACAACGCAACAAACGGACACAGATTCAGAGGAAGATGAAATACCAGAAGAGGTTGTTGAAGAAGTTGATAATTTTGAGAACAGACCTAAGTCCAAACTAGACGAGACCGAGATTGTTAACCTGGGAGGTGCAGAGAACATCAAAGACAGAATTCCAGCATGTCCCTAGAATCCAAAATGAATTCGCCGATGCACTGTCTACCCTATCATCCATGATACAACACCCAGACAAGAACTTTATTGATCCCATTCCGGTAAAGATCCATGATCAGCCGGCTTGTTGTGCTCATGTTGAGGAAGAAGCAGACGGAAAGCCTTGGTTTCATTATATCAAGGAATATTTGACGAAAAGAGAATACCCAGAACTTGCAAAACCTACTCAAAAATGCACATTTCGGAGGTTTTCCAACAATTTCTTTCACAGCGGAGGTATCCTATATAAGAGGACTCCTGATTTGGGATTACTAAGGTGTGTCGACGCGAAAGAAGCATCTAAACTGCTAGAAGAAATCCATGCTGGGACCTGCGGTGCACATATGAATGGTTTTGTCTTAGCCATAAAGATACTCCGGGATGGTTACTTCTAGATGACTATGGAAACGGACTGCATCCAGTATGTCCGAAAATGCCACCGCTGCCAGATATATGCAAACATGATCAAGGTACACCCAAATGAGCTTACTACAACAAGCTCACCATGGTCGTTCGCCACCGGAGGAATGGATGTTATTGGACCAATCAAACCTTCCGCGTCCAACGGGCACAGATTCATCCTAGTAGCAATCGTCTATTTCACCAAATGGGTCGAAGAGTCGTCTTATAGAGCAGTAACTAAGAAAGTCATGGCAGACTTTGTCCGAGACTGCATTATTTGCCGATTCGGTATTCCAGAGTCAATCATCACTGATAATGGCTCCAATCTCAACAGTGACTTGATGAAAGCTATGTGTGAAACCTTTAAGATCAAACACAAGAATTCTATAGCCTATAGGCCTCAAATAAACGGAGTTGTAGAAGCCGCCAATAAGAATATCAAGAATATACTAAGGAAAATGATAGAGAAGCATAAGTAGTGGCACGAGAAGCTGTCATTGGCTTTATTGGGATACCGCACCATAGTACGCACATCAACTGGGGCAACCCCCTACATGCTGGTATATGGTACAGAAGCAGTCATTCCCGCCGAGGTGGAAATTCCTTCCTTAAGAATCATACAGGAAGTAGAGCTCGACGATGCAGAGTGGGTAAAGAGTCGTTATGAGCAGCTGGCTCTTATCGATGGGAAAAGAATGAATGCAGTTTGACACGGTCAGCTTTATCAGAATAGAATGTCCCGAGCCTTCAACAAAAGAGTCAAGCCAAGACAGTTCACACCGCGGCAGCTGGTGTTAAAAAAAAATTCCATATCAAGATGAAGCCAAAGGGAAATTCTCTCCCAATTGGTAGGGTCCGTACATGGTTCACCGGGTTCTAACAAGAGGAGCCCTCATACTTGCGGAAATGGATGGAGAAGTCTGGCCAAAACCGATCAACTCAAATGCAGTCAAGCGATACTATGTGTAATCTTATGCTTTCCTCATATCATGTAATTTAAACTACGCCTGACCTGATTCCCGTTTAAGAGGGGATACGTAGGCAGCCTTAAGGTTCAGTCACAAGTCAATAAAAATTTTATTTCCCCTTGTAATTAGAAACTGGGGCAGAATTTTGAGGAGGACCCTCAAAATTCCGAAGTGATTTCAGTCAGTCATCGCAAGTAGCCGCCGAAGCATCATCCCAGTAAACTGGGGCAGAATTTTGAGGAGGACCCTCAAAATTCCGTAGCAAGAAAAGTTGAAGTGTCTTGAACCACGTCGTAATCGTCAGTTTATCTTAATAAAACTATTCTCGATTATGTACTTATGTTATATTTTTACTAAATAATGCATGTTTGTTACTGAAATTGCTTCGTCTAGCAATGTTACCCCAATGATACGCACAGTATCACCAAAACATAGCCGAGCAGATCGAGCAGATCCAGCGGGGATACGAACCAACCTTTCCCATTTACAAAACTCATGATTTTCTTTGGATGCAGGCACTTGAGTTGCAAAATCATCGAACATATTATACACTCATATTGTTCAGGAATACAACTCTCATAATTGTTCATGTTTTCCAGCATTTGCTATCCACGCACGCCGGTGATATTCCCTATATTGCAACGTCCCTAGCAGTCACAATGTCGCAACCTGCTATCAGCTAAGAAACTATATTATCATTTGCCCTTTTATTTGTATTTCTGCATTGCATAAGGTTACCATTCTGCCTTCCGAGACTAAGCATTATCTCCATCTGCATTCTCTGCATTGTAGAAGGCTACCATTCTACCTTTCGAGACTAAGCACTGTCTCCATCTGCATTCTCTGCATTGTATAAGGCTACCATTTTTCCATCCGAGGTTAAGCTCTACCTCCATCTGCATTCTCTTCATTGCATAAGGCTACCATTCTGCCTTCCGAGACTAAGCACTATCTCCATCTGCATTCTCTGCATTGCATAAGGCGACCATTCTGCCTTCCGAGGTTAAGCTCTACCTCCATGTGCATTCTCTGCATTGCATAAGGCTACCATTCTGCCTTCCGAGACTAAGCACTGCCTTCTCTGCATTGCATAAGGCTACCATTCTGCCTTCCGAGGTTAAGCTCTACCTCCACCTGCATGGCTGAAATATCGCCGCTTTATTTTACACTTGCATGACTGAAATATCGCCGCTGTATTTTACACTTGCATGTCTGCAAGATCGCCTCTTTATTTTAAACTTGCATGGCTGAAAGATTGCCACTTTTACACCTGCATGACTGAAATATCGCCGCTTTATTTTACACTTGCATGGCTGAAATATTGCTGCTGTATTTTACACTTGCATGGATGAAAGATCGCTGCTTTATTTTACACTTACATGGTTGAAAGATCGCTGCTTATTGCATTTTATGGGCTGAAATATCACCAAACACTGCATTTCATTGGCTGAAAGATCGCCAAATTATCTAAGGGAGTCATTGTTCGGAGGCACTATTTACATAGCCCGAGAACACCATGTCATGGCCTGAAGATCCCTTTTATCTTTTGCATATCATTATTCAAAGACATCATAGTTCGGAGGCATCATTCTCATAGCCCGAGAGCATCATTTCCTGGCCTGCGAATCCTTTATCATACACTTCATGGCCCAGGTTGTCATGGTCTGAGGACGTCATCCTAACCGTCCAAAGACAACATTCATGGTCCGACGGGAACTTGCATCACGTTTAAATTTATGCACAATATATGCTTGTATTGCTCATTTGTAGGTAAACCGGCAAGCAACGGTCATCTCAGCAGGAGCGATTCCACTCCAGTTCCTGTAGCCTATTAGGCCTTAACCATTCATCCCGACCTGAATATCGTGCCCGTTCTTGAAAAGGTCTCCATCGGCATACTCTGCCGACGGATCCTAAACTACATATGGACTGATTCCTATAAGACCAGGGATATGTAGGCAGCTCAGAAGCTAGAGCACGACCAGCCTCTTCAAACCATTTTGTTCGGTCAAAATTGGCCATCATATCTTTATCCGACAACTCTTTCATCCTTCCCGGGTAAAGAGGGGCAGCTGTTGATACCCAATTATTCCCTGTATTTTTTTAAAAAAATATGCAAAATACCTTCAAAATAGCCTATATATGCGTATATAAGTATATCCCAAGGTTACATTATTTTTCCTTAATTTTTCCCTATTTTATCAAGAAAAAAACCAATAATTATCCCCAAAATTATCATTTTTAGTGATTCATTTATTGGAGTCTCATGTTTATATTAAATATAGCTAAGATATTTTTTACAAATTTAATTGATATTTTTAAGGATAAAATTGTATAATTGTAATATTAGCCATTTTTAGGTTTAAATCTGTCTCGTATTTATAAAATGGATTTTATATTTTTAAATTTATAATTGTATATTATAAATCATTTTAATGCTTTTAATTTGTTTTCAAAAATTTGTTTATTATTTTTTTATAAATTAAAGGGAAAAAGGGCTATTTAACTTTTAGCGACATTTGGCCTTTTAATTTGGCCTAATTAAATCCAATACCCAGCCCAATTCCTAATAAGATTACCCGAAACAGGCCCCAATTACCCCTACTCGACCCAAAACCACATTAAATCCTGGCCGTTGATCTAAAAGATCAACGGCCCCCATCCGTTCTTAACATTTTAATTCCAAACGACCCCCAATACCCCTCTCATTTCCTCACTCGTCTCTATCTCTCTATTTCTGGTTCTCTCTAGAACTTCCCCCTTCCCCTCCTCTCCGATGAGTTCCCTTCATCTTCTCCGGCCACATTCTAACTTGAATCCAGGGTGGTTTCACCACCCGCCGGCCTCCTATGGCTCCTCATGTTTGGTTACTGAAGTTTCATGACTTGACCACGAAGAGCTTGGTCCAGACCTCTATTGATTCAAGCTTTACGGCCATCTCTAGCCTACTCCGGCAAGCCATGTCTGTTTCGAGCATGGCCTCGAATCCTCTCGCTTAGATCCAAGCCTTTCTCACCGTTTGGGTTCCTCTGAAAACCCTAGCTTTTGAGGTTTTTCTGATCTCTTTAGATCTGTTCCAGATTTGTGCTTTCCTTAAGCTTTTAAACGATTTTCTGATTTTTCAAAAGTTATGCTTTCAAAACCGTTATTTTCCGATCTAGGGTTTTTAGATGTCTATCTGATTTTCTTTTTCTCTTGTATGTTTATTCTACTATGTTTCTTCTACCGTGTTCTCGTTAAGCTTCTGCTACCATGTTCTTATCAGTTTCCTCTACCATGTTTTTTTGGTTTCTCTACAGTGTTCTGATTAGTTTTCTTCTACTATGTTTGTTATTAGTTTCTTCTACTATGTTTTATTTGAGCTCTTCTACTGTGTTTCACATGTTACTCTTCTACTATGTTTCTCATGAGTTTCTGTTACTGAAGGAACATGTTAAAGGGCTCAGTTCCTTTCTGAAACCTCTGAACCTGTTTCGACTTGATTACTTGTCCTCTCATCTCTACACTCGATTGATTGTAGAAACCCTAGAATTTGGGGTTTCTTCCAAGTTTGGAAATAGTTGGCTACGTGATTTGCTTGAAACTGGTTTTATTTCAAGAACCCTAACTCCTGTAGACCTATTTCGAGTCTTTGAACTGAGCTTTGAAATATTTGTCTTTCATATGATTCTGGCTTTTGCTAAACTCTTCTAAGGTCTTTTACACTGGACCTTTTGTATGCTAATTGATACTATCTGTCTTCTACACTGCTAACCTATGTGACTACCATGATCATGTAGTCTACTATCTACTTATTTTTTGCAATTGCATGACACTTTCACTTTGTTCTAAATTCAGCCTCGCATGTCTGATACTTGTGTACTCTTTATATGTGCTGAACTTCCCTTCTAAAGGGCTTTCAAATTTTGATTAGTTTCAGACTTATTTCTATATAGGTTTGATTGATTTCTTTCCTTGTTTGATGATTTCCCTGTGACTCGATTTAAGTTAAAAGTTTTCCTTAGCTTTTCTGACCTGGTTCATTTATGGACCAATACTTACATAATCTCTGACCCCTTGATTTACTGCATACTGGAGGATCCTTATCTTATTTTTTTAACCGTGTATTTCAAAGTCCTTCCCTTAATTAAAACTCTAATGTATTTACCTCTAATTGCCTACATTGCACAAGATGTTTATTTGATTCCTTTCCCTAAATAGCTTTTATCATTTAAGTTTGAATTCCTTGATTAAAGAAAGTCTTGTATTGATTGATTTTAATTGATATTCAGTTCCTTAATTGTTTTTTACCTTGTTTCTACCTGTTCTTCACACTATAAATACCTGCTCTTCATTGACACAAAGAGATCATCACTCATAGTCTTTCTGAACTTACACTTACACTTGAAAGAAAATATTCTTTCTTGTTGCTTGTACTGTGGCCTGTTTACAAGACATATTGCTTACTTTTCTTTATTTGCTTCTTTGAAAACTGGTACGTCCTAATTTAAGTTTTTTAGCATCACAACAATGTGTTTATTTACTACTTTTGTATCCCTGCCTGTTTACTGCTTCTGTGTATTTCAACACTACTGATCTCTTTCGGCCTGTTCTATTATGAATCCCAAACCCCTGTCCCCCTATGTTTTTAAGCTATGGTTTGAGGCATGGAAATACTACAAGTTATTGTCCATGAATCAAACTCGATCCCTTGGGATCCTAGCCTCTAAATAGTGTGTTCTGGAAGGTTTGAGAGTATGCTAGCATCCTCCATTGTTGAGCATGCTTGAAGCCTTTCCTGGCTTAAGCAATAGGCTTTTCACAATTTCCCTACCCCCTTGAACTCCCTATGTATGTTTATTAATAGTTGTTTCCCTCTATTTTTCCCCTTTAGTAGTTTATTCTGCACTTGCACACTTTCTTAGTACATAAGTTTTGCCCCCTTCTTGTGAGTCTTGCCTTGGGACCCTTTGAGTTTCCTCTAAACTTGGACACTTGAGGGCTGTCCTTTCCACACTGCACTTGTCCTAATATGATTATACATTTGGGTGTGAACATTGCCCGGAGTCCCTTTGAGGTTTTTAAGGAATTTTGACACACTCAAATGGGAGAAAGGCTTTGGATCATGATCTCATGGAGTTGGTTTACCTCATATTTCAGACATGAAGTCTGAATCAGGCTCTCCTTGGTTGTACTTTTCTTTTTCTGATGTATTTTTACTTTATTCTAGGCTGTAATAAACTCTTGGGATAGATAGTGAAGAGGGCGGGTAACTATGTATGCCAAAAAAGAGTAGATGCCATGTCTATAGGAATTTTGAATATGCATATAGAAATCATGCCTATAGGTGTTTGGAAATCTGCACATGCAAATGCATACATAAATCATGCCTATAGCTCCTTCTGAATTCTGTATATCCTACATTCATCTAAAAATCATGGTCATAGGACTACTATATTCATATAGAAATCATGCCTACATGATTGTCTAAATCTGCACGTTCAATTGCACCTAGATATCATGTCTGTAGGTCTTAACAAAATTCAGCATCTAGATATCATGTCCATAGGTCTTAAACAAAATTCAGCATCTAGATATCGTGTTCATAGGTTTAAAACGAGTCTTATGCATTTTTATATCATGTCTACAAGGTTCAAAATCAACTATGCATAGAAAACATGTCTATAAGAATTCCTAATCGAATCTGAATCGCTTCATTCATGTCTAGAGATAAAACCTGTAATAACAGGTACCATCAGTTGCAGAATTTATAACCTTCGTTAAAACTTGCCTTTCTTTTAATAATCTGACTGCCTCTTTTTAACGAGTACGTATTCAGTTTATTATTGCTTTCTGAATTCAATAGATACCATACCTATAGGATCCTTGTCCAACGCTTAGGCAAGCCTTAGGGCGAAGTTATAAACTGAATCTGTGTTATTAACTACAACCAGCAGGCAGGCCTGATTCGGGCTTCTTATCTGAATTATGTAATAAATTAGTCTGCATCAACCGTTAAGTTCTTAATCAGACCATAAACAGTATGTAAAAGTCATGCTAAGTATGTGCTTTCTTTGTTCACGGAGGTATATCTGAGTCTTTTACTTGTTATGTGCTTTCCCTCAACTTGCTATACATGTTTTTATATGTCACCTTAGAATTTTGCCTTTGAAACTACAAATAAGCCTAATATCCCTCCCAATTAGGATTAGTAGTCCTAAATGCCTCCGGTACTGATAGGATTGGGACGGGTAATAGCATGCAATAAGTAAACGAGACCATTTTGCGCTTTAATACCTTAACGAGGTCGGAAAGGGTAGATATGGATATAATAACCACGCGATAATGTCTCGTGTATCCCCTCACTAAGGAGTGATTACCGATGTTGTGTGGGGTGATGCATATTATTGATAAACCTAGGACCTCCCCTTTTCCCTTTGTTTCTTTGTTTTTCTAAAGATTTCAAACTATTTCTTTTAAGAAAATCAGCTTCCTTTTAATTCTTTCCAATTTTTTTTGTAACCATTATGTGAAAATCCCCTCTTATTTGAAGTTTTATTTGCCTACATGTTATTTGCACCTAAATTCACAACAATAGTCTGGCCGAGAACCACACTAGTGGATCCTGAGGGGTGCCTAACACCTTCTCCGTGGGATAATTTCAAGCCCTTACCCCAATCTCTGGTTACTCAAATCAAATCTTCTTGGTGTCCTAATGCACCTTAATCATTAGGTGGCGACTCTTCAATTCAAACCCAAATTCCCAAAAAAGGAATGAGTTGTCCTCCCAAATGTCATAAACCCGATTTCGCGAGAAAAAGGGGGCAAGACAGTCACACCATAAATGTTCGTGGAAAAACACCACAAGAGGCATGGAACGGTTTCAAGCCAAAAGTTGCTCATTTGCGAGTTTTTGGGAGCATCGCATATGCACATGTGTCAGATGAGAAGAGATCTAAGCTTGATGACAAAAGTGAGAGGTATATCTTCATTGGCTATGATCAAAGTTCTAAAGGTTATAAATTGTATAACCCTAAAAATGGCAAGGTCACCATAAGTAGAGGTGTTGAGTTTGATGAAGATAATGCTTGGGAGTGGAAATCTAAAGAGCAAGAATACTCTTTTAGTCCATTCTTTGAAGATGATGAAGAAGGTGATGGGGATCATGCTATCACACCACCTTCAACATCTCCGCCACAAGATCAAGAAGTTGGGGAATCAAGTTCAAGTTCAAGTGAAGCACCTCACAAGAGTAGAAGTCTCTCTGACTTGTATGAAAATACGGAAGTGGTAAGAAATGACTTGTATGATTTTACTCATTTTTGTTTGCTGGTGGACAGTGAGCCTCTAAGCTTTGAAGATGCTTGCCGAAATTCCAAATAGAGGGATGCAATGGATGAAGAAATCAAAGCTATAAAAAAGAATGATACATGGGAATTGGACAAACTTCCAAAAGGCAAAAGCACCATTGAAGTTAAATGGGTGTACAAGCTAAAGAATAATTCCAAGAGAGAAATAGAAAGGTACAAAGCAAGATTGGTAGCTAAAGGCTACAAGCAAAAGGCCGGTATTGACTATGATAAAGTATTTGCGCCGGTTGCTCGTTTGGAAACAATTTGCTTTGTCATTGCTTTGGCGGCACAAAATCAATGGAAAATCCATCAAATGGATGTGAAGTCGACTTTCTTGAATGGCGTATTGGAGGAAGAGGTCTATATTGATCAACCTTTGGGATATAAGGTTGAAGGACAAGAATATAAAGTCTTGAAATTAAAGAAGGCTTTTTATGGGTTGAAGCAAGCCCCGCGAGCTTGGAATAGTAGAATTGACAAATATTTCCAAGCAAATGATTTTTCTAAGTGTCCACATGAACATGCCCTCTATGTAATTTGCTAAGAATGGTGACATCTTACTTGTTTGCTTGTATGTAGATGACTTGATATTTACAAGAAATAATCCAAAGATGTTTGAATAATTCATGAAAGCAATGGCTAGAGAATTTGAGATGACGGACATTGGCCTAATGTCCTGCTATCTTGGAATTCAAGTAGCACAGAGGAAGGATGTCATTTTTATTTCTCAAGAAGAGTATGCAAAGGAAATTCTCAAGAAATTTGAGATGGAGAATTGCAATCCCGTAAGCACCCCTGTTGAATGTGGAGTTAAAATATCCAAGCATGGAGATAGAGATATGGGTGTTAATCAGGACGGGCTGACCCGTTTTCAGCCCGCTTCAACCCGGGTCAGCCTGGTTCAGCCCGCTACTGTTCACATTGGACCGGGTTGGGATGGGGGTCGGGTTGTGTACGTTCACGTTTAGACTAACGGTGCCCCGAACCCGTTAAACCCGAATTTCCTTAACGGGCTGAACACGGGCTGCAGCCCGTTAGCATCCCGATTTCCGTTTGAATTTTTTTTAATTAAATTGGACCGTTCCCAACGGTTAAATTCAGAAATGACTGTTGGGGAACGGCCAGAAATTGCAAAAATGGCCAATTTCGGCCCCCCATTAATAATATAGCCCTCCCACCCCAAAATCTATAAATAGCCCCTCTTCTTCTTCATTTTTTCTCATAAATTCACTCTCTTACTACTCTAATTCTCTCTCAAGTATCAAACTCTCAATTCTCTCTTGATATTATAGATCTTAAATTCTCAAATCTCAAATTCTCAATTATTTATTATTTCAAGTTTCATCAATTATTTAGTTTAGCCATTACAAAATTATTATTGTCAAATATCAATTATTCAAGTGAAGTGTGGTATCAATTATCATGTATTCAAGTATTATCAACTATCAAGTTTCGGTCTATCAATTGAAGTTTGAATTTTGATATCAAAAATTCAAAATTAGTGCGGCCTAAGGAATCCCGGTACACTCGTTCCATCTCTTTTTCTTATTTGGTGTACACTTATTTTATTAATTAGTTTCTTAATTTAATTTCTTACTTGAATTTCTTAATTTAATTTCTTACTTTAATTTATATAATGGATTTACTTAGAGCAGCCAAAAAAGCGTGCACTAGAGGTGGTAGTAAGAAAACTTCAAAAAGAACAAGAGGTGGTGTTGGTTCTTCTAGTAGCTTTACACATATTTCTGAAAGTTCACCTGAAAATTTAAATGTAGATTATTGTCACGACCCCAACCCCGGTCATGATGGCGCCCAACACACTGCTAGGCAAGCCCGACCATTCAACAACATTATCCCAAATTTCTTATTCAGATTATAGATAAATATCACAGAGAATTTACTAAGTCATTACATTCAAGTGTATAATTAATAATAAAATCTGCGGAAATTCAATTAAAATACCACACCATAGCCCAATAGAATTTGGTGTCACGAATATGAGCCTCTAATACAGAATATCCACCTATTACAAGTCTGTCTAGGAAAAATGCGGAATAAAAGATAGAGATAGAGGGGAGAGATCAAGGCTGCGAATGCCATGCAGCTACCTCAATACTCCCGGATACTGCTGCTCAGCTAAACAAATCCTCACTCAGCTTGTAGTGTACCTGAATCTGCACGCAAGGTGTAGGGAGTAATGTGAGTACTCCGACCTAGTGAGTAATAAACATAAATAAAGGCTGAGAATAAGAAATCGTGGGAAAATACAAAGTAAACTATGACTGGCAGTTTAGAACAACAATTAGTGAAGCAACAAGTCAATTAAATCAGAGTACCAATTACTGAGACAGGTATAACAGATAAAAACAAATGCATGAGTGCAATGCAATGCATATGATGGTACACTCTATGCATGAGTGCAATGCAATGCATATGATGGTACTCTCTAGTACCCACTGCGGCGTGCAGCCCGAGCCATCCATTTTATTTATCGTCGACGGTGCTCACTAGGGGTGTGTACAGACTCTGGAGGGGCTCCTACAGCCCAAGCGCAATATCAAGTCATCTCGTGGCATCAAATCTAGGCCCTCAGCCTCATATCAATATCAGTATAATCACCCAGGCTCTCGGCCTCAATATCAATGTAATCAACCAGGCCCTCGGCCTCAATATCAATATAATCAACCAGGCTCTCAGCCTCAATATCAATATAACACTACTGCAGCGCGCAGCCCGATCCATGCTCAGTCCAGAAATCATCATAAGCCCCTTGGGCATTTGTAAAACAGTAGTTCTCAGCCCGAAATATCATTTAGAAATATCATTTAAGTTTTCAAATCTTAGAAAGATGGCTGAGTTTGCAAAACAATATTTAAAACCTTGGACTGAGATCAAATGATATGCATGTATGTGAAAACAGTTATGTCAATCCCTGAAGGATTCAAATAATTTGCAAGAATCCCAAATGCAACAATTAAATCCAAGTAAGGATGATTCTCAATTTAGTTCAAGTAGAAAATACGGTAAAAACATCTCTCGAGATGGACCAAGTCACAATCCCCAATGGTGCTCTACCCCACGCCCGTTATCCGGCGTGCAAGTCACCTCAATATAGCGTTACGATGTGAAATTTTGGGGTTTCAAACCCTCAGGACATTATTTACATCAATTACTCACCTCAAGACGGTCAAAGTCTAGCTCGCTATGACCTTGTCTCTCAAATTACCCTCCTTGTGCGACGAATCTACCCAAAATCACAACGAATATGTCGCATTATGCTAAAGAGACAATACCCAATCGAAAGCAATTGAAAAATATCAAAATTCACGAATTTGACAAAACCCGAGCCCGGGCTCACGTCTCAAAACTCAGAAATTTTTACGCCATTGGGCTCCTTATCTTGCCACGAGTCTATACATACAAAAATCTCTCAAATCGGACCACAAATGACCCCTCAAATCCCAAATTTAGAATTTCAATTTCAATCCCTAATTTCTTACAATTTGGCTATATTTTCATGAATTTCAAGGATGATTTCACAATATAATCATGTTTTTAACTCATAAAACTTACCTCCAATCAATCCTCTTCGAATCCCTCTTCAATTGCTCCCAAGTAGCTCTCAAAATGCCCAAAAATGGTGAAAGAAATAACTTAGCTCGCGGATGAAATGTCTTATAAATTCACTGCCCAGATTTTGTTTCGGAAGTACTGTTCACCCGTGCGGTTACTGTTCACGTGCGGGGTCACTGTTCACCTGTGCGGTTACTTTTCACGCGCGGTTACTGTTCACGCTGCTAAAAAATTACAGCAGCCAAAAATGGCTCTAACTCCATCATACGAACTCGGAATTCGATGATTCTTGTTCCTATGAGTCACAAATAATGATACAAACATAGTCCTTCAATTGAAACTGAATTCGGAGCTCGTTTGCTCAGTGCGATATCCATTTCGCTCGTTAAACAATTAACTCATGTTTCGTGTCAAAAACCCAATCGCGACTTCATGAAATTAGACCAAACTTTCCAGATCACTCCTATAATTCATTATTTAAATTTTGGAAATCTTGAAATAAAATTTCGATCTCTAGAACTAAAAATAGAATTTTGGATCATTACATGTTTATGCTCAAACAGCAAAAATCTTCCAAAAACTCTTCCAAAACTTATCCGAGCCTCATGGGACCCCGACCAAACATGCCAACATAATTCATAACATTATTCAAACCTCTTCCAATCATCA
Organism: Nicotiana sylvestris; assembly: GCF_000393655.2. Taxonomy (NCBI): domain Eukaryota; kingdom Viridiplantae; phylum Streptophyta; class Magnoliopsida; order Solanales; family Solanaceae; genus Nicotiana; species Nicotiana sylvestris. The sequence goes on along the minus strand of NC_091057.1, from coordinate 123,832,314 downwards.
AAACACCTCAAACAACATCAAATTACCCAAAACTCATCGAATTCAAGCCTAATTTTCTAAAAACTTCCGAAATACACTTTCGATCAAAAACCCGACCAAACCACGTCCGAATGACCTGAAATTTTGCACACATATCCTAAATGACATAACAAAGCTACAACAATTCTCGGAATTCCATTCCGACTCCCGGATCAAAATCTCACCTATCAACCGGAATTCGCCAAAATACTAACTTCGCCAATTCAAGCCTAATTCTACACCGGACCTCCAAAATTACTTCTGATCACACTCCTAAGTCACAAATCATCCCCCGAAGCTAACCGAATCATCAGGATTCAAATCCGAGCCCTCTAACACATAAGTCAACGTCTGGTTGACTTTTCCAAAACAAACCTTCCTTAAAGAGACTGAGTGTCTCATTTCCTACTAAAACCAATCCAAATCAACTCGTTCACACCCAACACTGATAATAAAGCATAAAGAAATAGGAAATGGGGAAAACGGGGATGTAACTCACGAGACGACGAGTCGGGTCGTCACAATTATGAGCGAATGCAAGAAAATTATGGTGTAGATGATGATTTAGATGCTTTGTTAGATGATATTCAATCACCCGATAATCTTGACACACCACCACCTACACCTGGTAATGCTTAGTCAAACTCAAAATGTTAGGGGTGCAGGTGCAACAAGTAGGCCTCCTCTCCCTATTAAGAAGAATCGACGATTAAGAAGTAAGTGTTGGATGTTTTTTGAAAGACTAGAAAATCAAAAAAAATATGTAAAATGTAAAATTTGTAGTGAACATTATAAACATGAACCTGGTAAAGGAGGGGGGACGGGTCAACTTTGTAGGCATATGGAAGAGAAACACCCTCTTGAATGGGGAGTAGATGAGTTATCTGGGCAACAAAGACTTAACCCGAGTACTGGTGGGTTATTTGGGAAATACGGTATTAAGAAAGAACGGGAAGAATTAGCTAAAATGATTGTTTTAGGTTGTTTACCTTTTAGTTTTGCTTCTTCACCATATCTTGTTACTTATATTCAAAGAATTTATAACCCTATGTTTAAAGGTATTCCTACAAGTACTTGTAGAGCTGATATCTTTAGGCTTTTTGGACAATATCAGACATATATACGTTATTTGTTCGCAAGTCTTCCTTGTAAAGTTTCTCTTACTTCTGATATTGGTCGTGCTGTGAATGGAAATGATTATTTGACTGTTACATGCCATTGGATAGATGATAATTTTTGTATGCAAAAACGTATTATTGCTTTTAAATATGATGAAGATCAAAGTCATACTGGTGCATTTATAAGTAATACTATACATGAAGTTGCTATATTTTATAATCTTGCAGAAAATGTTTTGTGTATGTCATTTGATAATGCTTCTAACAACGCTGCTGCTATTACAATATTAAAATTGCATCTACACCTACCAATTCTTGAATTATTTCATGTTAGATGTGCATGTCATATTTATAACTTGATTGTGAAGAGTGGCTTTGAATTATTTAGAGATGAAATTACTTTTATTAGGAGAGCTGTTGGTGTAATTCAAGGAAATAATAGAAGTGCTAGATTAAATGCATTTAAGGAAAAATGTGTACACTATGGACTAAAACCAAGACTCATGCCTGAAGAAATAGTTACTAGGTGGAATTATACTTATTTGTTCTTAAGATGTTGTTATAAATATAGAATGCCTATAACTGAAGTTGCTAATTCTCATTGTACCGATCCTAACCGTTTGTTAACATCTAGAACTTGGGAAGTCATTCATGATGTTATACAGTTTTTACAAAAAATTTATGTGGCTACACTTGAGTTTTCTGGAGCTTATTATCCTACCATTTCAAATGGTTTAGTTCATATTGCTGAAATTTCTCTTTTACTACATAATTTGAAGCAGAAAGATGGATATGCAACTGTTGTTGAATCTATGCTAGATAAGTTTAAAAAGTATTTCTACCCAATTCCCTATATTTACCTAATTGGTGCTATTTTAAACCCTACTGTCAAAATGATAAAGTGTCACCAATTAATTAGAGCTTTATATACTTATATGGATATTGGCCCAACTGAAACTCCTGATATTGACACTTGTATTTCTGAGCTACACACACATTTACAAACTTTATATAATTATTATACTAACATTGTTGATGCTTCTTCGGTTGTAGATGCAAATATTCCTTCAACTAATCCTTCAACATCTGGAACAACTATGGATAATGATGATTGTATTCAAGATTATCAGATTTGGTCAACACTAGGAGAGCATCAACAAACCAGTAGCAGGAATATTGATGAACTACAATTCTACTTGAAAAAGTCACCAGAGCCTTTCACAAAGGATTTTCTACCGCTGAGTTGGTGGAGGAGCAACTCAAATCAATTTCCTGTTCTTTCGGCCATGGCTCGAGACGTGCTAAATGTGCCGATTTCAACAGTCGCATCACAGAGCGCATTTATCCAAGCAAGGCAGCAACTAGGAGATACCCGTCATTCATTGGGCAGCCACGCTTTGGAAATTCTAGTGTGATTCAGAGATTGGATAAGATCAGAACGGCGAAATCAAGGGCGTGACGAGGTAGACGAAGAGGAGGACCAAGAAATTAGAGATATAATGGTTTATGGTTCCGATTCAACCAATCCCGGAAACCAAGAACCTCATGTTGACATGGAAGAACTTACAAAAATGATGCAAAGCATGTGATGTACTATTTCTTATTTTTTATAATTATTGTAAACTTTTAAGTTTTAATTTGCAAGTTCAAAAATAAAAAAAAAAACCAAAAATAACTTGCAAATTAATTTGAAATATTAAAAATATAAATGAAAGCCTTCGTAGTTTGTTCCTTACATTTGCCTATTGGTCTTATACTCTTATTAAATAATTTTTTGTAGCCACTTACTTTCCAATTTCAATTTTATAATTATAAAATACAAATTTCAAATTTAAAACTTTAAACTTTAAACTTCAAAGTTTAATTCTAACCCTTAAAAGTTTGCAAATACTTAACTATCAATAACATTGAATAAGAAAAATAAAATTTAAATTAAAAAGAAAAAAGAAAAAAATTTGAGCCCGACCCACCCGAGCCCGTGTGAGCCCTAACCCGTACGGGCCCATGAAAACCCGAAAAATCCCAGCCCTATAACAGCCCGTTATCCCCCGCCCGCTAACCGAACGGGCTGGGGGTTTTCCCGTTCAGCCTATCCCAGCCCGCCCGATAAATACCTATAGAGATAAGGGTGTATTGTGGGCCGGGCCTAGCCCGGGACCAGCCCTGGACCACGTGCCAAACGGGCCAAATGGGCCGGTTCAAACGGGCCGGTCTCTAGTGGTGCAAAAGCCCATAGCGGGCCGGTCCTGACCAAATATCCCGTGAGCCCGGGACCAGTTCAACCGGGCCAAACAGTCCAAACGGGCCCCAACGGCTATTTTTTAAAAAAAAAAATTAAAATGGCCAACGGTCAGATTTTTAAAAATCTAGCAGTTGGCCTTCAATTTTCAGCCGTTTGGAACTTTAAAAAATAGTCATTTGGCCCCCAAACTTTGTTTTAACCCCAAACTTTTTATAATTACACTTTTTCCCTATTCTCAACTATAAATACCCCCTCATTCTTTCATTTTTACTCACAAATTCATCAATCTCTCTCTAATTTTCTTCTATAATTGCTTACTTTATTATTGCAATTTCGTGAAAAATTGTGAAGATTGAAGTATTCAAGTCTTCAACGATATTCAATTTTCAAGAAGTTATTCGTCAATTCGATAAACTTGTTCCAACTCTTAAGTTTTAATATTATAGTTTTGTTTGTTTTATTTAGTATAATTATAATTAATATGGACTCTTCTTTGAAAAGAATATTTGGTGGTAAGGGTAAGGGAAAATCTAAAATTGGTGAATCTAGTTGCCAAGATACTACTCTTCCCCCGGCTCCCCGACCCAGACCTATTACCCGTCCTCCTCCACCTATTATTCTTGATAGTGATAACCCTTGTTTTTAATTTTTCGATAGTCAATTTTGCCATGATGTTGCACCAGGTCAACAATTAAATGAAGAAGTTATGAATGCTTTTTATCCTAATCAAACTATCTTTGAAAATGATGAGGAAAATGATGATTTAGATGAAACGCAACCGGATTTAGATGATACACCTACTAGTCCTGTTAATAACTCAACTAATGTCTCGCCTGACCCTCCTGTAGTAACCCCTACTTTTAATAGAAAACCTTCTAACGGCCTAAAACATCTCTTGTTTGGCACTTTTTTACTCAACTAAGAGAACAAAATAAGGCTAAGTGTAAAACTTGTGGGTCTTTGATGGCTCATAAATATACTGGAGACCGTAGCGGTACGGGTAGTTTGACTAGACACATATTGAAACACTCTAGAGATAAAACTAGATATTTACAAATGAAAGCTGCGGAAGAGGGGACAAGTGTAGATACTACGGTTAATCCTAGTACAGGTTCAAATCTAGTTCAACCCTAGTAGAACTTGCGCAGAATGCTGCTTCACCCGGAAGTGATGATGAACAAGCTTCTTTTCCACCACCACCAACGAAAATTCCTCCGGACCTTGAAGGATTTATGAGATTTGTTAGAGATAATACATAGACTAATATGTAACTTGTATTTTGGCACATCTTCTTTAGTTTTTTTTCCTTTTAATGGTGGTATTAGTACCTTGTTGTGCTCATTCCATTGGGGGGGAGGAAGACTAAGAAAGATATTGCCATTTTTTGTTAATGTCGTAATAATAAAAATTATAAGACATTCCCTTGAATATTTCTTTGCAATTTATTTTGTGTTTAAATTTGATATAGTATATATATTATATATCTAATACATATAAGTTATATATAAGGCACTATATATATATATATATATATATAAGCTATATATTATATAACGCAATATATAATTATATATACATACTATATATACTATATATATTTATATAGCTGTATATAAGCAATTTATATTAGTATATACATATATAGTTTACAAGAAATTGACTTAGATAAAAAAATTAAAAAAAGCCCGGAACGAAAAAGCCCGTTTAGGCCCGCGGGTCCGACCCATTTAGCCCAGGACCATGTGGGCTTAGGACCGCAGTGGGCCGGTTCCACTCATTTGGCCCGGGACCGCCTCAGCCTATCCCGCCTAAGCCAAGGCCCGTTTGGCCCATTTAGGCCCGGACCACAATACAGCCTTAGATGGAGATAGAGTCAATCCCACATTTTTCAAGAGTCTTATTGGAAGCTTAAGGTATTTGTCATGTACAAGGCCAGATATTTTTTTTGGAGTTGGACTCCTGAGTAGTTTTATGGAAACTCCTACTACCTCGCACTAAAAGGTAGCCAAAAGAATACTTCGGTACATCAAAGGTACGCTTGATTATGGAATTCTTTATTCATCTTCTAAAGAATCCAAGTTCGTGGGATATTGTGATAGTGACTGGGCTGGTGATATTGATGATCGGAAAAGTACTACTAGGTTTGTTTTCTTTCTTGGAAATTCCGCATTTACATGGAATTCTAAGAAGCAACCAATTGTCACTTTGTCAACTTGTGAAGTGGAGTATGTAGCAGCTTGTTCGTGTGTTTGCCATGCAATTTGGCTAAGGAGCTTGTTGGAAGAACTTCACCAACCACAGAAGGATGCTACAAAGATTTTTGTTGACAACAAATCGGCTATAGATTTAGCCAAGAAACCGGTATTTCATGAAAGAAGCAAGCATATCGATACGAGATATTATTTTATTAGAGATTGCATATCTAATAAAGTTGTAGAGCTTGAGCATGTGAAGTCTGGAGATCAAATTGCGGATATTTTCACCAAGCCGTTAAAGATTGACGCCATTCAAAAGTTAAGGATGGCACTTGGAGTGATGAAACAAGTTTAAGGGGGGATGTTAAAAATAGTAATAAACTTATTTCTATTTGTCCACATTTATTTAGATTTGTTTACATTAATTTAATGTTTTCATACATATATTTAGAAAAGAGTGAGGTGTGGACATGTGTAAATTTGTGTGAACTAGTGTAGGCATGTATGGACTAGTGTCACGACCCGGAATTCCCACCCTCGGGAGTCGTGATGGCGCCTACTGATGTGAACTGGGCAAGCCAATCCTTAACAGCTTACTTCATTAACAAATCACTTCTTTTAACGATTATCAGTTATAGCATGAAAACAACAGAATTTAATGAATATACGGAAGACTTAAATTAAAGAAACTGAACAATAATATGGGAATCAACATATGCCTCTATCCAAGAACTGGTGTCACATTACTCACGAACTTCTAAGAGTACTAAATACAACCGTTTGAAAGAAAAAAAATAAACTGTTTGTCTCGAATACATGAGATAACAGACTGAAATAAAGATAGAGGAGACATCAGGCTTGCGAACGCTTGCAAGGCTACCTCGGTGTCTCACTGGATTGAAAGCTGGCTCCTGCGCTACTGCTGCTGTCCAAGACCTGGATCTGTGCAAAAGAGCACAGAGTATAGTATCAACACAATCGACCACATGTGCTGGTAAGTGTCTGGCCCAACCCCGGCGAGGTAGTGACGAGGCTAGGACCAGACTCTAGATAAACCTGTGCAGTTATATACTATATGGCGGAAAAGTAAACAGGTAATAAGCAATCAAAGCTGGGAAAGGGGAAACATGCTCCGGGGGTAGCAGATAAAACAGAATATCAAAGAATAGTAAGGAAACTACAATTTAACTTCTAACACGGATAAAGAGAAATAAGGCAACTTTCACTTTCAGTTTCATCTTGTTGTAGGCGTGCAACCCGATCCCATTTCTCATATCTTGCTCCCATTTCAGTATATCTTGTGCTAGGCGTACCACCCGCTCCCATTTCAGTATATCTTGTGGTAGGTGTACCACCCGCTCCCATTTCAATATATCTTGTGGGAGGCGTACCACCCGCTCCCATTTCATCATATCTCGTGGTAGGCGTACCACCTGCTCCCATTTCATTATATCTCGTGGTAGGCTTACCACCCGCTCTCATTTCACCATATCTCATGGTAGGCGTACCACCCGCTCCCATTTTATTATATCTCATGGTAGGCGTACCACCTGCTCCCACTTCATTATATCCTGTGGTAGGCGTACCACCCGCTCCCATTTCATTATATCTCGTGGTAGGCGTACCACCCACTCTCATTTCATTATATCTTATGGTAAGCGTACCACCCGCTCCCTTTTACATTTCATTATACAATTACAAGAAATCCCGGCAAGGGAACATAAATAATATAATAACTTCCCGGCAAGGGAACACAACAATATTATAATTTTTCCGACAAGGGAACAACAATATTGAATTAGTCATCCCGGCAAGGGAGAATCAGCTATAACCAATCTCAACTCAACTTGTACTCAGTTCAATTATTGAAAATACTCAGTTATCGAAGGTCATTAAGTAAAGCACCCAAGTGTCATTAAAGAACACAACAACCTTCAATTTAAGACTCACGGTCATGCTTGACACCAACATATAGATACTCTTCACCATGCCTATACGTCGTACTCAACAAGAAGCAAGTAGCAAGTATGACTCAACTCCTAATCCCTCAAGCTAGGATTAGACCAAACACTTACCTCAATGCTTTGATCACCACTCAAGTCTCAACTATAGCTTTACCCCTTGATTCCACCACCAATCCGCTTGAATCTAGTCACAAGTTACTTAATTACATCAATAAGTACTAAATGAATCAACCCCAATACATGAAAATGAGTTTTCTAAAGTTTTACCCAAAAGTCAGAAATCACCCCCCGGGCCCACGTGGTCGAAACCCGAGGTTTGGACCAAAACCCGATTACCCATTCCCCCACGAGCCCAAATATATAATTTGTTTTGAAATCGGACCTCAAATTGAGGTCCAAATCACCAATTTTAGAAAACCTAGGTTCTACCCAAGACACCCAATTTCCTCCATGAAAATCTTTGATTTGAAGTTGAAATCATGTTAAAAGATGTTAAGGAGTGAAGAAAATAAGTTAGAAATCACTTACCAACGTTTTGGAGAAGAAAGGTTGTTTGAAAAATCGCCTCTTATGTTTTGGGGTTTTGAAAAAGTGAAAAATAACTTAAATTCCCGTTTATTTATACCCTTATCAGACCCCCAGTGCGAACCGCATCAAATGGACCGCGGCCGCACAGCCTCCACCGCGGACCGCACAAAGGCGACCGCGGGCCGCGCTGGCCTCTCTCTGAAGACCTGCAGTTAAGCACCCTGGGCGGATTGCACAAAGGAGACTGTGGCCGCACAGCCTCCACCACGGACCGCACAGAGGTGACCGCGACCGCGACCGCGTTGGCCCCTCCGCGATCGCACGCGATTTCTCGCGGACCGCACTAGAGGGTTCAGAGACTGCAACTTCCTAAACCTGCAGCATCTAACTTTCTAAGCCTAAGGCATTCCGGAGCCCACTCGAAACTCACCCGAGCCCTCGAAACTCCAACCCAAGTATACACACAACCTCAAAAACATCCAACAGACATATTTGTGTACTCAAATGACCAAAATAACATCACGAGCATCGAATTAAACCTCGAGATCAATAAAATTTCTCAAAACTCTTTTAAACATCAAATTTCTCAATTAAGGTCCGGATTGCGTCAAACGATGTCCATTTTTAACCAAATTTCACAGGAATGACTTAAATCATATATAAGACCTGTACCGACGTCGAAACCAAAATACGGGCCCGATACTATTGCTTTCTAATCAGTTTTCACTTCAAATTTCCTTAAATAATTTCTGAAAATAATTTCACTTAAAAATTCATTTCTCGGGCTAGAGACCTCATATTCCGATTCCAGGCATACGCCAAGTCCCATATTTTCCTACGGACCCTTCGGGACCGTCAAATCACGGGTCCGGGTCCGTTTACCCAAAATATTGACCGAAGTCAAATTTATTCATTTTAAAGTCAAGACTTAACATTTTCACAGAATTTCATATTTAAGCTTTCCGGCTACGCGCCCGGACTGCGCACGTAAATCGAAGCGACTCTAAATGAGGTTTTCAAGGCCTCAGAAGCACATAATGGGTAAGAAAATAGGTGATGACCCTTTGGGTCGTCACATTCTCCACCTCTAAAACAACCGTTCGTCCTCGAACGGACAGAAGAAGGAAGTACCTGAGTCGGGGAATAAATGAAGATAACGGCTCCACATATCGAACTCGGACTCCCAGGTCGATGCCTCAGGAGGCTGACCTCTCCACGGAACACGAACCGAAGGAAAACTCTTCGACCTCAACTGTCGAACCTGTCGGTCTTGAATAGCCACCGGCTCCTCCTCATAAGACAAGTCCTTGTCCAATCGGACAATGCTGAAATCTAACATGTGGAATGGATCGCCGTGATACTTCTGAAGCATGAACACATGAAATACTGGATGCACGACTGATAAGCTAGGCGGCAATGCAAGTCAATAAGCCACCTCTCCCACTCGAACAAGAATCTCAAATGGACCAATGAACCTAAGGCTAAGCTTGCCCTTCTTCCCGAATCTCATCACGCCCTTCATAGGCGACACTCGGAGCAATACCCGCTCACTAACCATAAAAGCCATATCTCGAACTTTGCGGTCTGCATAACTATTTTGCCTAGCCTGAGCCGTACGAAGCCTCTCCTGAATGATCCTGACCTTGTTCATGGCCTCCTGAACCAGATCCGTACCCAACAACCGAGCCTCCCCCGGCTCAAACCATCTAACTGGAGATCGACATCGCCTACCATACAAAGCCTCATGAGGAGCCATTTGGATACTCGACTGGTATCTATTGTTGTAGGCAAACTCTGCTAAAGGCAAAAACTGATCCTACGAACCTCCAAAATCAATGACACAAGCTCGGAGTATATCCTCCAGAATCTGAATAGCCCACTCGGACTGGCCGTTTGTCTGGGGATGAAAGGTTGTACTCAACTCCACCTGAGTGCCCAACTCTCGCTGAACTGCTCTCCAGAAATGTGAGGTAAACAGCATACCTCGGTCCGAAATGATAGACACAGGCACACCATGACGGCAAACAATCTCCCGGATATAGATCTCAGCTAACCTCTCTGATGAATAGGAGACTGCCACATGAATGAAATGCACTGACTTGGTCAGCCTATCAACAATGACCCAAACTGCGTCGAACTTCTTCCGAGTCAGCGGAAGTCCAATAACGAAGTCCATAGTGATCCACTCCCACTTCCACTCGGGAAGCTCAATCCTCTGAAACAATCCACCAGGCCTCTGATGCTCATACTTAACTTGCTGACAATTTAAACATCGAGCCACATATGTAACAATATCCTTCTTCATTCTACACTACCAATAATGATGCTGCACATCCTGATACATCTTCGCGGCATCTGGATGAATAGAGTACCGGGAACTATGGGCCTCATCTAAAATCAACTCTCAAATCCCATCCACATTAGGCACACAAACTCGCCCCTGCAATCTCAAAATTCCATCATCACCTAAGGTAACCTGCTTGGCACCTCCACGCTGCACCATGTCTCTAAGGACACACAAATGGGGATCATCAAACTGTTGATCACGGATACGCTCCAATAATGAAGATCAAGCGACCGTGCAAGCTAATACTCGACTAGGCTCAGAGATATCCAATCTCACAAATCGATTGGTCAAAGCCTGAACATCCAACGCAAGCGGCCTCTCACCGACCGGAATATAAGCAAGACTACCCATGCTGGCTGACTTTCTACTCAGAGCATCGGCCACCACGTTGGCCTTTCTCGGGTGATATAAGATGGTGATATCATAATCCTTCAACAACTCAAACCATCTCGTCTGCCTAAAATTCAACTCCTTTTGATTGAATAAATACTGAAGACTCTTGTGATCAGTGAACACCTCACATGCCATGCCATAAGGATAATGCCTCCAAATCTTCAATGCGTGAACAATGGCTGCCAACTCTAAATCATGGACCAGATAGTTCTTCTCATGAATATTCAACTGCCTCGAAGCATAGGCAATGACCTTGTCATCCTGCATCAACACTGCACCAAGCCCAATACGGGAAGCATAGCAATAAACCGTGTAAGGCCCTGAACCTGTGGGCAAAACCAACACTGGTGCGGTAGTCAGAGTTGTCTTGAGCTTCTGAAAGCTCACCTCACACTCGTCTGACTATCTAAATTGGGCACCCTTCTGGGTCAACCTGGTCATCGGGGCTGCAATAGATGAGAACCCCTCTACAAACCGACGATAGTAGCCTGCCAATCCCAAGAAACTTCGAATTTCTGTAGCTGATGTTGGTCTAGGCCAGTTCTTGACTGCCTCCATCTTCTTCGGATCAACCTGAATACCCTCTGCTGATACAACATGACCCAGAAATGCAACTGAACTCATCCAGAACTCACACTTCGAGAACTTAGCATATAACTGACTATCTTTCAGAGTCTAAAGAACCACTCTAAGATGTTGCTCGTGCTCCTCCTGACTGCGGGAATATATCAAAATATTATCAATGAAGACTATCACGAACGAGTCCAAATAATGCCTGAACACTCGGTTCATCAAATCCATAAAAGTCGTTGGGGCATTTGTCAACCCAAATGACATGACCAAGAACTCATAATGCCCGTACCGAGTGCGGAAAGTTGTCTTAGGGACATCGGATGCCCTAATCCTCAACTAATGGTAGCCATATCTCAAGTCGATCTTTGAAAATACCTTGGCACCCGAAGCTGATCGAACAAATCATCGATCCACGGCAGTGGATACTTATTCTTGATGGTGACCTTGTTCAACTGCCGATAATCAATACACATTCTCATCGAACCATCCTTTTTCTTAACAAACAACACCGGCGCACCCCAAGGCAAAACACTAGGTCTAATGAAACCCTTATCAAGCAAGTCTTGCAACTTCTCCTTCAAATCAGGCGGGGCCATGCGATACAGCGGAATAGAAATGGGCTGAGTGCCTGGAGCCAAATCAATGCAAAAGTCAATATCCCGGTCGGGCGGCATACCCGACAGGTCTAAAGGGAATACCTCAGGAAACTCACGAACCACGGGCACAGAATCAACAGAGGAAACCTTCGCACTAGAATCACGAACATAAGCTAAATAGGCCAAGCACCCTTTCTCGATCATACGCCGAACCTTCACATAAGAAATGATGCTATGGGTAAAATGACCAGGAGTCCCTCTCCACTCTAAACGAGGCGTACCCGGTAAAGCAAAGGTCACAGTCTTGGCGTGACAGTCCAAGATAGTGTGGTAAGGTGATAGACTGTCCATCCCCAATATGACATCGAAATCAACCATGTCTAGAAGCAACAAATCCGCATGAGTCTCAAGACCCCCAATCACAACTACACAAGAGCGATAGACTCGATCTACCACAATAGAATCACCCATAGGCGTAGACACATAAATAGGACTACTCAACGAATCACTAGGCATGACCAGATACGGTGCAAAATAAGATGACACATACGAGTATGTAGACCCTAGATCAAATAACACTGAAGCATCTCTATCATAAACCAGAATCGTACCTATAATAACTGCATCTGAAGCCTTAGCCTCGGGCCTGGCTGGGAGAGCATAATCGGGGTTGGGCCCCACCACCCTGAACTACCTCTCTGGGACGGCCTGCTGCTGGCTGGCCTTTACCTCTGGCGGCTAGAGATCCACCTCTAGGACCTCTACCTACACCTCTAGCACCTCTACCCCCACCTCTAGCTGGCTGGGTGGGCTGTGGAACATCTGGTGCCTGAACTATAGCACGGGAACCCTGATGCAGAGAACTGCTCGAAGCACGAGGGCAATACCTAGCAATGTGCCTCATGTCGCCACAAGTAAAACAAGCCCTCGGCTACTGGGGCTGACGACCCTGAAAACTCTGAAGCGGTGGTGCACTGGTAGGTAATGGTGGTGCACTGAAGGACTGCTAATCAGAATACTGAATCGGAGGACCACGGCCACCTGAAGCACCGTGAAAAGCCTGAAAAACTGACTGAAAGGGCCTAAGAGGATGGCCTCTACCATATGAATCTCTACCTCCAAATGAGGTACCACTGAATCTGCCTGAATTACGGGGCCTCTTATCCGACCCCTAACCACCTCCCTGCGACAGAACCATCTCAACTCTGCAGGCCATATTGACCGCCTCCTAAAAAGTGATCTCACTCCTGGCCTCTTTGGCTATCTGAAGACGAATCAGCTAAATAAGACCGTCGATATACCTCATCACCCTCTCTCTCTCTCGGTAGGAAGTATGACAAGAGCATGGCGAGCTAAGTCGATGAACCTGGTCTCATACTGGGTGAACGTCATAAAACCTTGTTGGAGGCGCTCGAACTGCCTCCGATAGGCCTCTCTCTGAGTAATGGGGAGAAACTTCTCCAGAAACAATACTGTAAACTTCTCCCAAGTCAAAGATGGCGACCCGACTGGCCTAGCTAAGCAATAATCCCTCCACCAAGTCTTGACCGATCCAGACAAGCGGAATGTAGCAAAATCAACCCCATTGGTCTCAACAATACCCTTGTTCCTGAGAACCTCGTGACAGCTATATAGAAAATCCTTGGGATCCTCAGAAGAAGCACCGCTGAAAGTAGTAGTGAAGAGCTTGGTGAACCTATCCATCCTCCACAAAGCATCGGCAGACATAGCCGCTCCATCACCGGTCTGAGATACTACACCCGATTGAACTGCTCCAACTGGCTAAACCGCTGGAGTCTGAATCCGAGGAGCTACCTGCACCGGAGTGCGTGTAGTAGGAGTTTGAGCCCCTCCTCCAGCCTGAGAAGTGGTTGAAGCTACAGGAAGCAAACCTGCTTGGGTGACACTCTCCATGAGGCCCACCAATCAGACCAGAGCGTCCTGAAGAACTGGGGTAGCAATAAACCCCTCTGAGACCTGAGCTGGGCCGACCGAAACTGCTGGGGCCGGAACCTCCTCCTCAAAATCAACCTGAGGCTCTGCCACTGGTGTTGCTGCTCGGGCTGAACTCTGCCCCAACCTCGACCTCTAGCACGGCCTCGACCTCTTCCCCTAGTGGGAGCTGCTACTGGGGGCTCGGGCTGCTGAGCGGTAGATGAGGAAGCGCATGTTCTCGCCATCTACGAAAGAATAGAGTAGAAATCCAATTAGCATCTGAGGAACAAATCTGCACGACAAGAAAGAACAAATGTGAGATCTTCCTAACTCTGGGGCCTCTGGGGGATAAATACAGACGTCTTCGTACCGATCCTTCAGACTCTACTAAGCTTGTCCGTGAGTTGTGAGACCTATGTAACCTAGAGCTCTGATACCAACTTGTCATGACCCAGAATTCCCACCCTCGGGAGTCGTGATGGCGCCTATTAATGTGAGCTAGGCAAGCCAATCCTTAACAGCTTACTTCATTAATAAATCACTTTTTTTATCGATTATCAGTGATAGCATGAAAACAATGGAATTTAATGAGTATATGGAAGACTTAAATTAAAGAAACTGAACAATAATACGACAATCAACATATGCCTCTACCCAAGAACTGGTGTCACATTACTCACGAACTTCTAAGAGTACTAAATACAATCGTTTGAAAGACAAAAAATATAAATTGTTTCTCTCGAATACATGAGATAACAGACTGAAATAAAGATAGAGGAGACGTCGGGCCTGCGGACGCTTGCAGGGCTACCTCGGTGTCTCACTAGATTGAAAGCTGGCTCCCGCGCTACTGCTGCTGTCCAAGACCTGGATCTGTGCAAAAGAGCACAGAGTATAGTATCACCACAACTGATCCCATGTGCTGGTAAGTGTTTGGCCTAACCCCGACGAGGTAGTGACGAGGTTAGGACCAGACTCCAGATAAACCTGTGCAGTTATATACTATATTGCGAAAAAGTAAACAGGTAATAAGCAATCAAAGCTGGGAAAGGGGAAACATGCTCCGGGGGTAGCAGATAAAACAGAATATCAAAAAATAGTAAGGAAACTACAATTTAACTTCTAACACGGATAAAGAGAAATAAGGCAACTTTCACTTTCAGTTTCATCTTGGCGTGCAATTCGATCCCATTTCTCATATCTTGTGGTAGGTGTATCACCCGCTCCCATTTCAGTATATCTTGTGGTAGGCATACCACCCACTCCCATTTCAGTATATCTTGTGGTAGGCGTACCACCTGCTCCCATTTCATCATATCTCGTGGTAGGCATACCACCCGCTCTCATTTCATTATATCTCGTGGTAGGCATACCACCCGCTCCCATTTCATCATATCTCGTGGTAGGCGTACCACCCGCTCCCATTTCATTATATCTCGTGGTAGGCGTACCACCCGCTCCCACTTCATTATATCTTGTGGTAGGCGTACCACCCGCTCCCATTTCATTATATCTCGTGGTAGGCATACCACCCGCTCGCATTTCATTATATCTTGTGGTATGCGTATTACCCGCTCCATTTTACATTTCATTATACAATCACAAGAAATCCCGGCAAGGGAACATAAATAATATAATAACTTCCCGGCAAGGGAACACAACAATATTATAATTTTCCCGGCAAGGGAACAACAATATTGAATTAGTCATCCCGGCAAGGGAGAATTAGCTATAACCAATCTCAACTCAACTTGTACTCAGTTCAATTATTGAAAATGCCCAATCATCGAAGATCATTAAGTAATGCACCAAGTGTCATTTAAGAACACAACAACCTTCAATTTAAGACTCACGGTCATGCTTGACACCAACGTACAGATACTCATCACCATGCCTATACGTCGTACTCAACAAGAAGCAAGTAGCAAGTATGACTCAACTCCTAATCCCTCAAGCTAGGGTTAGACCAAACACTTACCTCGATGCCTTAATCACCACTCAAGTCTCAACTATAGCTTTACCCCTTGATTCCACTACCAATCCGCTCGAATCTAGTCATAAGTTACTTAATTACATCAATAAGTGCTAAATGAATCAACCCCAATGCATGAAAATGAGTTTTCTAAAGTTTTACCCAAAAGTCAGAAATCACCCGCCGGGCCCACGTGGTCGAAACCCGAGGTTCGGACCAAAACCTGATTACCCATTCCCCTTCAAGTCCAAATATATAATTTATTTTGAAATTGGACCTCAAATTGAGGTCCAAATCCCCAATTTTAGAAAACCTAGGTTCTACCCAAAACAACCCAATTTCCCCCATGAAAATCTTTGTTTGAAGTTGAAATCATGTTAAAGATGTTAAGGAGTGAAGAAAATGAGATAGAAATCACTTACCAACGTTTTGGAGAAGAAAGGTTGTTTGAAAAATCGCCTCTTATGTTTTGGGGTTTTGAAAAGTGAAAAATAACTTTAATTCTCGTTTATTTATACCCTTATCAGACCCCCAGTACGGACCATATCAAATGGACCGCGGCCGCACAGCCTCCACCGCGGAACGCACAAAGGCGACTGCGGGCCACGTTGGCCCCTCCCTGAAGACCTGCAGTTCAGCACTCTGGGCGGACCGCACAAAGGCGACTGCGGTCGCATAGCCTCCACCGCGGACCGCACAAAGGAGACAGCGGCTGCGCTGGCCCCTCCGCGATCGCACGCGATTTCTCGCGGACCGCACTAGAGGGTTCAGAGACTGCAACTTCCTAAACCTGCAGCATCTGACTTTCTAAGCCTAAGGCATTCCGGAGCCCACTCGAAACTCACCCGAGCCCTCGAAACTCCAACCCAAGTATACACAACAACAACAACAACAACAACGACCCATTATAATCCCACAAGTAGGGTCTGGGGAGGGTAATATGTACGCAGACCTTACGCCTACCCCGAAGGGTAGAGAGGCTGTTTCCAGGAGACCCTCGGCTCAAAAAAAGCAATAGGAGATAATATATTAGTACCATAAAAATGCGTAATAAAATAACAACAATATATAAGAGATACGAAATATGAAATACAGGATACGAAATACGAAATACGAAATAGATGGCTGGTATAGTACAACTAGAAGGTAAAGCCCTGCATCAATAGACGACCACTGACATTCCTAGTCTAACTCCTAACTAGATAGTCTCTCTCAGTTGTGCTGTAGAAATATTCACCCTCTCCCCTAACCTACAACCTTAATGCTCGACCTCCATAATTCCCTATCAAGGGCCATGTCCTCAGTAGTCCTAAGTCGCGTCATGTCCTGTCTGATCACCTCTCCCCAATACTTCTTAGGTCTCCCTCTACCTCTCCGCGTGCCCACTACAGCCAGTCGCTCACACCTCCTCACCGGTGCATCAGTGCTCCTCCTCTGAATGTGCCCAAACCATCTGAGTCTTACTTCCCGCATCTTGTCCTCCATGGGGGCCACACCCACCTTCTCTCGAATATCTGCATTCCTAATCTTATCCATCCTTGTATGCCCGCACATCCACCTCAACATCCTCATCTCTGCTACTTTCATCTTCTGGGTGTGTGAGTTCTTTACCGGCCAACATTCAGTTCCATACAACATGGCAGGCCTAACCACTGCTCTATAAAACTTACCTTTTAGTAACGGTGGCACTTTCTTGTCACACAAAACTCCCGACGCTAACCTCCACTTCATCCACCCCACCCCTATACGGTGTGTGACATCCTCGTCAATCTCCCCGATCCCCTGAATAACCGATCCAAGGTACTTGAAACTATCTTTCTTGGGAATGCCTTGAGAGTCAAGCATCAAATTAACCCAAGTATACACACAACCTCAAAAATATCCTACGGACATATTCGTGTACTCAAATGACCAAAATAACATCACGAGCATCTAATTAAACCTCGAGATCAATAAAATTTCTCAAAACTCTTTTAAACATCAAATTTCTCAATTAAGGTCCGGATCGCGTCAAACGACGTCCGTTTTTAACCAAATTTCACAGGAATGACTCAAGTCATATATAAGACCTGTACCGGGCGCCGGAACTAATATACGGGCCCGATACCATTGCTTTCTAATAATGTTTTTACTTCAAATTTCCTTAAACAATTTCTGAAAACAATTTCACTTAAAAATTCATTTCTCGGGCTAGGGACCTCGGATTCCGATTCCGCGCGTACGCCAAGTCCCATATTTTCCTACGGACCCTTTGGGACCGTCAAATCACGGGTCCGAGTCCGGTTCCGTATACCCAAAATATTGACCGAAGTCAAATTTATTCATTTTAAAGTCAAGACTTAACATTTTTCACAGAATTTCATATTTAAGCTTTCCGGCTACGCGCCCAGACTGCGCACGCAAATCAAAGCGACTCTAAATGAGGTTTTCAAGGCCACAGAAGCACATAATGGGTAAGAAAACAGGTGATGACCCTTTGGGTCGTCACAACTAGTGTGTACATGTGTGGACTTAATTAATATGTACACATAAAGTTTAGGCTAGATACATGTACGAGTTCTACTATAAATACCCATGTATGCTAGCCATTTGGTGTAAGTGAAGCTGAATAGAAATCATCCTTTCCTCCACCTCTCTAATAGTGAGTTTTTGAGTGTTTGTTTAGTTGTCTTGCTCTCCCAAAACTTTCTAACATGAATATCGTGCATATTAAAACCATTTTTCTTTAAGGTATTAAAACCAATATTTTTTATTATCCCTATTTGATAGAAGGTGTAATTTCTTCCAGAATCATAGGTTGGAATGCACTATTTAATTTCATATACCTAAAAGTACTCCGTTTTCCGGTATTTTGATAACATTTAGTTTTACATTTCATCTCTGCATATTACTGTTCAATAGGTAAAGGACATATTTTATGAGCAGAAGCACCTAAACGACAAGGTCACAAGGTTGTCTTAGAACTTGGAAAAATGAAATTGCATAGCTTTATAAGACTTCTTTTCCCCAACAGAAATCAAGGCAGTGTCAATGCAATTTCCTGTCCTTTAAGCCAATAGGTGCTAGATATTCCGACCAGTTTGTAACCTCTCGTGTTATGCTTACTTACCAACTTGGGCCTTCTTACACGGAGAAGGTATCATCAGGATAAATTTGCCAAGGTTGAATTTGAAGGACTGCATATAAAGAGCTCTGCTGAAAGTCCCAAGGCACTGAAGCTCTCCATCAGGATATGAGTCTAGAAATCAATTATACAACACTACTGCATCGTGGTTGACGGAACTCCTATAATTAGTTTTTCTCTTTCCTTGGTCATATAATCCTCTGGGAATATATTAGATGAAAGAGTGTGGCAACAGACCCCTATGGGTACTCTTTAATGGACTCTCCCCGTACAAGTTTGTTGCACTTGTTCATTTGGTCAATACATGTTGATGCGAATCCGTATTCCTTGCTTGATGAGAACTATGTGGTAATCATAGAAACTGGTCAAGAAACCATACCATCCTTTGCCATATCACATATGAGGATCTGATCCTTTATGTGGACTTATTTTCACTGATCCGTTTTCCTTGAATCTATGGTATTGGCACGAGAGAGCTTCATCTATCATTAAAAGGCGGATTAATTGGTATTGCTTTTATTTCATTAAACCCTTTTGTTCGAGATTTCTAGTGGATTATAATATAGGAAATTAGCCTTCTTCCCGACATTCGAGCTTAGATATTGTTTCCATTTGTGGCCTTCTCCTCCATTGATGTTTGTGATTTTCCAGTTGCATAATTGGGGTTGCTCTTTAATAGTACTTTACCTTGTACTTTGGTTATATGTATATATAATATAACCCCCTCAATCTGTGATTTAGTAGAACAGACGTTTCCAAGAACACGAAAATTAATGCAATCACAATCCATTTCTTATTGTATTTACCCCTGCTCGATCGGTAGTTTTATAGCAGATGTTTTCAAGGAAGCGAAGATATTACTATTTATTGTATTTGTATATACGCTTGAAAGAACTTTTTACATTACCAGTTAAGGTAGAATATATACTTATCATTTTCTTCACGTTACCGATGAATTTTCTATAAAAAGCTACATGCAATTATCTTTTCCCAATTGTGTACATATATTTTAATCGATCAATGCACATAAACTTATTGAAATTTTGCCCATTTTAAGGTTTTAATTTATAGCCTAACAATGTAAAGATTTTTTTAGTATTAAAAGAGACAACTACATAAAAATTCATATTACTTGAAAATTAGTATAAAGTGAGTAATTCGAAAACAAGTGAAGCTGATCATTAGCATCATGGGATGAACTTAGACTCGATGTCTATATTAACTCGACTAGTATATGATATATGTCTTTATGCTAAAGTTATAAAATGTTCTACTCAATGCATTAAGTGAAATGTTTCTTTGAGGGTCTCTGCTATTACAAAATTAAATTAAACAACGGAGGCAAATTAGTCAGATAAAAAAAATTAAACTACATTTATATAATTATGTGAAAAGAATTGTTATAGATAAATTAAAACAAGAAAAGTAATCGTACTATGCAAATTATGAGGGATAGATTAGTATTACGAAATTAAACAAAAATGAAGATCTCTCTACAACTAATAATTTTTTTAATGTATTTATTAATTTAGTGTAAATGAACAGAATAACTTTCTCCGTATAAAACTGCGGTAGGTGACTTGTGCTCCTTTGAATTGTTTTGTGTTGTCTGGATATCGAGAACAGCTACATTCGTGGTGATGGAAAGCAAGTGGCACTAAAACATTGGAAATTTCTTTTGACTTTAATTATATTTATTGTTTCCTTTTGCATGCTTCAGGAGTAATATAATTAAAGTCACTATTGAACAATTAATAGCATATTAATACTATTTAATTACGGTTGTTTCATTTGAAAAACAAAGGGTTGCCTTGTAACTTCAAGCATTATTACACGTACTCAATAAATAAATAAAACAGCTTTGGTTCTTCCGCAAGATAGAGCATGCAACATTGAATTATTTATTTACCAACTTTGCAGATTTACTATTAGCTAAGTTGGGAAGATGTTCATCCAAATATATGACACATATTTCAAGTGTACATGCCGTCTCCAAATAGACATGTTAATCCCCTGACAATTTTTTAATCTATATTTAAGTCAATTTATTGTTTGTGATTTGTGACTAATTTGCCAATTTTTTGGTGGTGATAAGAGCTAGGGTGGAAAAAATGAGAAAAAGAAAATGATCACATTGAGAAGCAAGGTATGTAGTAGCTCAACCTATCTTATCTATATTTTTGCCGTCTTATTTACCTAAATTATCATTTTTTTTTAGACACTGTTAGATCAACAACTCCAACCAAACTCCTCCACCCTAACAGGATTAGACTACACACAAATAAATATATAAACATAACATTTGCAAGAACTCAATAGTAAAGAAAATTAAAGAACAATCAAATTAGAGTATCAAAAATGAAAATGAAGTTTATGATAACTAGGATAATGATGATCATATTGTTATCTGAGGTAGCATTGGGTCAAAACACGAACTGTATAAACAAGTTGTTGCCGTGTATGAACTTTTTCAATGGATCAAGAGGGAATCCACCAGAAAGTTGCTGTAATCCACTAAAGGATGTTATAGAAAACATGCCTGAATGTTTGTGTCAAATGGTTAGCGTTAAAGGGAGCAATGCAGCTGAGCAAGCTGGAATTAATGTCAACGAGGCTCAAATGTTGCCTGCTAGATGTGGACAGCCCGTTAATTACCTTGGATGTCTTAAAGGTATGTCGCCCTGAACCAGCTGAGGCAAATTTAGGGATTCAACCCAACTCATTAATTACTTTCTGTCAAACTAGCTATAGTACTTTACATATATAAAGATAACACACTCATTCTAATATGAAACTACGGAAGGGATGAAATCGCAAACAACATATATATAATAGAGGCATATCGCGTACTAATAATTTGATTAGCATTCTTTTTCTCCTATTGTAATGAAAGCATTTCATGTATTAGTAAATGAAAATATGTTTATGTATGTATAACATGTGCTTAATCATAAGTAAGAAGTCGTCTAGTTTTCGACAATTTTCTTGATTTTTTTCTTCTTCTTTTTATGGTCTGGCAATTAAACTTGATTATCTTATAATTGATTTCGAGTATTATTCTTGGTTTTAGGAGCATCTAATTCAGATTCAAATTCAGCTGGCTACTCAATGCGGACTTCAAGCATGAAAGTGTTGCTGGTTGTTGCTTCTCTGGTTTTTACTCAAGTGTTGTGAAGCTACAGAAAATAGAGACTTAAATTTTGATTTTCTCGATGGGCTCTATTGATAGTCATCCTTATATTTTACCTCTTGTTTATATTCAATCAATATACATTTTCTTTACTTTGTGTTCTTTCCCCCTCCACATGTAGTGAATTCCTCACGTAAGCTATATGAGTATAATCTGACTTCCATTATTTTATTTTATAAAGCTTAATTTTTTGCGAACAAACACTCATTCAATTAGATAGGGGCTCTGTCAAATAGTGTAGATCTTTAAGTTCGACTTGAAGGATTGTATATAGGTGTTCGTAACACGCAGCGGAAGACAATAACAATCTTAGGCAAATCTTTTCGTATTT
Organism: Nicotiana sylvestris; assembly: GCF_000393655.2. NCBI lineage: Eukaryota > Viridiplantae > Streptophyta > Magnoliopsida > Solanales > Solanaceae > Nicotiana > Nicotiana sylvestris. The sequence continues at coordinate 123,809,788 of NC_091057.1, read as the reverse complement.
AAAATTTATTTACATGTCAATAGATCAGATCTAAGACGTACCTCGTGAAGAAAGTCTCGTTTCAAATTCTTCGATTGTGCGAAGACTCTATGCGTATCCACACCGAGACCGATCTTTGCTATCAACTCTTTGATCGATGAAACCCGCGAACAAATTGAACAAAGAATATTGTGTTGAAATTTTTCTCAAAAATCTCAACTCAAATTAGAAGAACAAGAAATACTTTTCTTGTAATTGTATTCTCTCTCTTGGCTTTGTATTGCACTCTCACTTTCACAAAGTGGTTTTCTTCTCAAGAAATAATAATACGGCAAATTTTCTCTATCACTCCTTATATAGCATCACCTACAAACCCTTTTTTTACTTGGTTGAGGTAATAATTTACTTAGGGTAAAAGTTTATTCCAAAAATAAACTTTGTATAATTTTTCATAAAATTTCGAATCCTATTCAGATGGGTTTCGCCGAATAGTAATGTCACGTGATTATTCCAACTCAAAGTTGGAATTGCTTTCATATATTAATAGAATATTAGTCTCATTCCAAATGGGATGAAATTGCACGTGAGTCAATCCAATTTCAAATTGGAATTACTAACAACCCATTCATTTATTTTATATTTTATGTGTGTCTCTTATATAAATAAATATTAATTATATATATCACATATATATTTCAACCAAGAGATATATTTTAACTATTTTAAATAGAAAACTTCAATTCGTTCACAATATTAATTATAGTCTCTGTGCTAGCAAAGAGTATAATAATATTTCATTTGGATTAATAATTTATTTATCTGACTAATTAAATTCTATAATTTAATTATCAAATAACAAAATAATTAATCCTTTAGCAAAGATCAGAACACTCGTTAGTGTGCGACCTCATAGGTTCAATACTAAGCCGGTAGCAAATTGATCACATCAATATACTAATCAAGGGTGGCGTCTAGCAACACTCCTTAACGACCGGATAGAATGAAGTATACAATTTACTCTCAAGAACCAGTAGAAGAATAATGTAGTAATTCCTTCTGTCCTTATAGCTCTGGATCACCCTAGGATATGGTTCAACTGTCAAATCCTAATAGGCGACCAACTATGTGTTCATGTCAAATGTAATCGACCATTGAATGACCTAAGAAACTCTTTTCTTCTTTCATTCAATTGCCCTAGCCAATGTCTTAATTTGGTCGTTTATAATTTATGATAACATGGAGATTAAACTCATTACCAAGAGTTGACAGATTCCATCTTGATCAATCACTAATTCTACAAGTATTTAATCGCACCCAATATCCTTTCAACTATTGCCCTAGGGCCATAGGTGTCTAGTATGAAAGCACAATAAATAACTTGTCAATTACTATGACGATCTCAGGTCAAAGGAAACTCTTACATCACATTCTTCAAAAGAATATCCTATTGACAGTTTATGGTAATTCTAACTATTAGGAATTATCCAATGAGTCGGTTCAATGACCATATCTCTATATGCGCCATCTATCTATGTGATTTAGTTAATGAGATCAACTAATCTTTATCCAATAAAGACGATCACATAAATATTGATCTAACCGGATTACTAATGTCCAAATTAATAATCCTACGATCAAGAACAAAATTTAGATTAAATTGTAAGACATTTCACTCTCATTATCATGATCTCCATCACAATGTCAAGTCTCAAAATTTAATCAAGGACCTTATCAAATTAATCAAGCAATTAATAACAATGATAAAATAATATTTAATGCCATACATATTTTATATCAAATAATGTTCACAAAAATATGTTCAAATTATCAAATATGATATTGGATCTAGGGCATATCTACTATATCCCTAACACGACTACTATATGAGGATCTAAATTAAAACAAAGTATTTATGGAAAGGAGGACTGAGAGTTGAAGGGGGTAAAGATCATAATTTATGTAATCCACATTTCCAATATGCGTATATTAATTGCTCAAAATTGTAAAGTGTAGAGAAAGATATAACATAGTCTAGAAAGGGCAGTCTAGTAATTTTATAGTAGTTGGTTAGTTTGTTACTAACAACCATTCCTAATGTTAGTTAGTTAGTTAGTTAATAGCTTCTATTTAGTTATTAATAGTTAATTAGTAAGCTACCTATATATATAGATATATACCACTATGTAATTCATTCAGATAATAAGAATCACTTCTTTCTCTCTTAGTTTCTATGGACCTTCATATCTGTTTCTTCTTCTTTCATCTTCTTCTTCATTCATCCAAATTGGGTTCAACCCAGATATTAGTTCATGGTATCAGAGCAGGATCAGCTAATTGAGTAGCTAAAACCTCGATTCAACTTCTTGATTCACAAAATAGAAATAGTTCTGAAATCCACTTCTTCGACATTTCAATCCTTAAAAATTCTTGATCACTATGAATGGAAATGAACAATAAATTGTTCCTAATGGAGTTCCAATTGTTCCTCCTGGAGTACCTATTTCAATTCCTAACCAAGGAGGTTTGCATGTACTTGATTATAATCATCCGTTATTTTTAAGTCCATCTGATGTTAGTGGAATTCCAATCATATCGCTTCAACTAATTGGGATGGAATGATTTGCATGAGAGATTTGACAAAGTTGATGGCTCAAGATCGTATAATTTGCATAAAGAAATTGCAATGCTGAGTCAAGGAACAACATTTGTCTCTACATATTTATCAAGACTAAAAGATCTGTGAGAGGAGTTTGAGGCACTGGTCCCTGCACCTGGGTATGACTGCCCAAAATCAAGAGGATTTGTGGTTCATTTGCAAAAATTAAAATTATTTCAGTTCTTGATGGGATTAAATGATTCCTATGGTCAAGCTAGGAGTCAGATTCTACTGATGAGTTCAATGCCATCAGTTAATCAAGAATATACCATGGTGATTAGTGATGAGAGTCAAAAATGAGTTGCTAATAATGTTGGCTTACTAGGAGCAAATCCTACATCTAGAACTAATCAATATGATGTAGCCATGTATACCAAGACTGGTGGAAATAATCAGAGACTGACTAGGAAAAATTTCAATCTATTCTATGAAGTATGCAAAATAAGAGGACATTCTAAAGAAAATTGCTACAAAGTTGTAGGCTATCCTCCTGAATATAGGGCAAGGAAAAGGAACATAAATACACACAGTGCTTACAATGTGTTATCTGATATTGGTATACAGGGTAATCAGGGCAGTAATTAGAATGAGAACAGTTCTCAGAATTCTCAACTAACAAGCAGTGCAATGAGTGTGAACAATCCTCAGAACATTGGACAAGTAAACAATACTCCTTGGATGGCAAATTGCACTTTCACTAAAGAGCAGTATGATCACATTGTGCAACTACTCAACAAAGATAATTCAACTTTTGCTTCTACTACAGCAACACCAGCAGCTAATGCAGCATGTATTCCTTGTGATCTATTAGCCTCTAATACTCTTCAAGAATGGATTATAGACATAGGGGCTACAAATCATATGGTAGCTGATTTAGAATTGTTAAATAAGGCATCTTTAATACAAACAAATCAGTAAAACAAAGTATTGCCTAATGCAGAAACTACTCAAGTTACTCATATTGGAACTAGTGAATTAACAGAACAGGACATTATAACTAATGTGTTCTACATACCTCAATTTAAGTATAATCTCTTATCTGTCTTTAAAATAACAAAAGAACTTAAATGTCCAATTGCTTTCTTCCCTGATTTTTGCATATTTCAGGAACTCTTCAGTGGGAGGGTAAAAGTGATTGGTAAAGAAGACAGTGGTTTATACATTCTCAGTAGACAAAAATTACCAGGAAATAAAGCAATTAGTTTAAACACTAAGTAGACAGAAATCAGTAAAGGAGTTAGTTCAAATGACATTGATCTTTGGCATAGGAGACTTGGACATGTATCTGCTACTGTTCTCAAGAAGCTACTATCTGCAAATGCACAAGATATATCTGCTAGATTAGATCTATGTACTACTTGTCCTTGTGCAAAGCAAACTAGAAATCCTTTTTCTATCAGTAGCATAAGAACTTCTATTATTTTTGAGTTAGTTCATATGGATTTGTGGGGTCCTTACAGAATCCCTACTGTTGATGGTAATAGATTCTTTCTAACTGTAGTAGATGATTTTTCTAGGATGACATGGATTTTCTTGTTGAAATTGAAATCTGATGTGTATGTGATTGTACAATAATTTTTTACTTTTGTGAAAACACAGTTTGGAGCAATTGTTAAAATAGTCAGGACTGATAATAGTACAGAGTTTATTAATTCAGTTTGTGAAAATTTCTTTAAGAATCTAGGAGTAATTCATCAAAAGACATGTCCTTATACTCCTCAGCAAAATGGAGTAGCTGAGAAAAAGCATAGACATATCTTAGAACTCACTAGAGCTATATGGTTTCAAGCAAATATACCAATGAAACTCTAAGGATACTGTGTGCTTGCTGCTGTATATATTATTAACATATTTCCTAGTTCTGTAATTGATAATAAAAGTCCTTATGAAAAACTATATAACAGAAAACCTACACTACAACATCTTAAAGTTATAGGTTGTTTATGCTATGCAAAATTGGTTAATTAGAATGATAAACTAATACCTAGAGAAAAACCTTCTATTCACACGGGATATGCTACAGATCAAAAAGGATATGTGTTATATGATCTAATAGATAAAAGATTCTTTGTAAGCAGAGATGTTCAGTTTAGAGAAGACATATTTCCTTTTAAAAACAAACAGGACAATAACAAAGTTGTGTTTATTCAACCAAACATAACAGACATACTCTTACATATAACATATCCAATACCATAAACTACAATTCTAGAAGGTCATATGTATTCAAATCAACAAGAAGATTCAATTACACTTGATACTACATAAGATTTCACACAATATTAGGAACCCAACTCTACAGAAGTTGTACAGACCTAAAAATCAACAAACCTCAGTCCTACAGTAAACAGATCAAATTCCACAATCAATTACTAATCAATTAAACATAAGGAAGTCAGGTGGAGGAAAGAAACCACCTATATGGATGAAAGATTTTGTGTTATTAACTGCACAATAGAATGAACCATATGCAATATCAAAATACTTAACCTATGAACACTTAAGTCCTACATATCAAGCCTACTTAACAGAAACATCAAATACTACTGAACCAACTCTATACTCTGAAGCTATAAAGAATCCTAAGTGGATAGATGCTATGAAGGCTGAGAATGAAACCCTACAAAATAATCACACATGGGACATAGTAACTTTGCCTACTGGTAAGACTCCTATAGGTTGTAAGTGGATATACAAAATCAAATATAAGGCATCTGGTGAAATAGAAAGATTTAAGGCTAGGCTAGTAGCTAAGGAATTCAGTCAAAAGGAAGGGATAGATTATCAAGAAACCTTCTCTCCAGTTATCAAAATGAAAATTGTCAGAACTATATTAGTTATGGCAGCTACAAAACACTGTCATATACATCAAATGGATGTATATAATGCATTCTTACATGGAGATTTATTATATGAGATATATATGGATCTGCCCCAAAGATTCACAAGTCAGGGGGAGAATAAAGTATGCAGACTTGTCAAATTCTTATATGGATTGAAACAAGCTCCCAGACAATGGAATGCTAAACTAACAGAAGCTCTTCTAAAGTCTCAATTTCAGCAAAGTCAATATGATCAGTCCTTATTCTTTAAGAAAACTGCAGAAGGTATCACAATGGTACTAATATATATAGATGACATGCTTATAACAGGTGATTCCCTGAAATTAATAGAGGAAACCAAATCACATCTACAACAGTCCTTTAAGATGAAAGACCTAGGGGGAATAAAGTATTTCCTAGGTATAGAATTTACTATATCAAAATAAGGCATTCTCATGCACCAGAGAAAATATGCACTAGAATTGATTTCTGAGACAGGTACTGCAACTGCTAAACAAGAAATAACACCTCTTGATGTAAATATGAATCTTACAACAGCAGAATATGATGAACATATCAAGAAAACTAAGTCTACTGCCTTGATGAATGAAGAATTGGCATATATAAATTCCTATCAAAGACTGATAGGCAAACTCTTATATCTAACAATGACAAGATCAAATATCTCATTTAGTATTCAAATACTAAGTCAGTTCCTAGAAAGACCAAAGAAGTCTCACAGGAAGCAGCTCTAAGAATTGTCAAATATATCAAAAACAATCCAGGGCAAGGAATTAGACTCTCCAGGAAAAACAACAACACTCTTTTAGTTTATTGTGATGCAGACTGGGTAGCCTGTCCTTTTTCAAGAAAGTCTGTTTTAGGTTATTTGGTTAAATTTGGAGATTCGTTAATTTTGTGGAAGTCCAAAAGATAAACAATTGTTTTCAGAAGCTCAACAGAAGCTGAGTATAAAAGTCTTGCAACAACTGTGGCAGAACTTATTTGGTTAATTGGATTACTAAAAGAAGTGGGAGTTGATATCAAGTTACCTGTTAAAGTATTTAGTGATAGTAAAGCTGCAATTCAAATTGCAGCAAATCCAGTGTATCACGAAAGAACAAAGCACATAGAGATTGATTGCCACTTCATCAGGGAAAAAATTATACAAGGCCTTATCAAAACAACCTACATATCAATAAAAGAGCAACCAACAGATATTTTAACCAAAGGGCTCAACAAGGTGCAGCATGAATATCTTTCCTCCAAGCTAGGTGCTCTTAATGTATTTTCAGCACCTAGCTTGAGGGGGAGTGTAGAGAAAGATATAACATAGTCTAGAAAGGGCAGTCTAGTAATTTTATATTAGTTGGTTAGACTCTGTTTGGATCATTGTTCTTCATCGTTTTATAATGTATTGTATTGTATTGCATCGTATCGTTTTATAAATACAATATTTGAATAGATTGTATTGTTTATTATTGTTAACTAATATTTTGTTGTTTAGTTTGACTGTATCGTATTGTACTATAATTGATAAGTTTACTAAAATACCCTCAATTGTTTAAATATTAAATTTATCAAAAATTATGCATAAAAATAATTTTAAAAAAATAAAACAGAAGAAGGCAAAACACCTTAAGAAAGCAGAACAAAGGAGCGAGACAGAAGAAGACAAAACAAAGGAGCACAACTAATTAGAATTGAATTAAAAGCAAATTAGGAGAAAAAATAAAACAGAAGGCGGCAAAACACCTTTAACGTTAGCAGCAGAAGTTTTGGAAAAAAACAAAGTAGGTTATAGGTTGGAGATTTGGAGTTAAAATAGCAAAAAAAGCTAAAGGGTAATATAGAATTGTGAAGTAATAAGTTAGGGCATAATTGGAAAGAAAAATAGAAAACAATCCCACCACACCAAATCGGTTGTTTCAAAAAGGGGAATTTTTATTGTTCCATAATAATGGATTTAACAATACAATACAACCAATTTTAATGGAACAATCAAAACAAATATTATTTTGGGATAAACATACAATACGATACAATGGGGAACAATCATCCAAACAAGTTGTTAGTTTGTTACTAACAATCATTCCTAATGTTAGTTAGTTAGTTAATAGCTTTTATTTACTTGGTAATAGTTAATTAGTAAGCTACCTATATATATAGATATACACCACTATATAATTCATTCAGATAATAAGAATCACTTCTTTCTCTCTTAGTTTCTATCGACCTTCCTACCTGTTTCTTCTTTTTTCATCTTCTTCTTCATTCATCCAAATTGGGTTCAACCCATTCAACCCAGATATTAGTTCAGATATTATGATTCAAATGTTGGTCTCTTGATAAAAATGTATTTTTCTTAATTGAATCGGAGTTAGTTCATCTTAATTCGGACAACAAAAAGAACCGCGGGATAAATCAGAAACCTAACATGTAATATTTCTCTATTTTTTAATATTTATCATTTGTAGCGAGTTCCTGCAAATGGTTTCCCTCACGATGGAGACCCCAGACAAAGGAAAAGAAGCAAAATTTGAGGAATCTAGAAAGAATTTGAGTTCACCCATAACTACATTGAAGGAGTTTTGTAGGACAAAGGAAAAGGACCTCAAGCTTGCATCATTGCTATATGCTACTCGGACTAGTCGTGTCTCAGTACAGGATGAAGAGAGAAGACTGAATTTAGCTGCCAACCCTAGTGAGCAAGCTGAAATTTTTTCAGAGCGACGACGGGATGAAGAGAAGCAGCATGCTGAAAAACTTTCTCAAGAGCGGGGACGGGATGAAGAGAAACGGGATGAAGAGGAGACAAAAAAAATGTGATGAGGCCAAGAATCTAAGGGAGAAGATGTGTGCCATGAAAAAAGATCTTGAAGCCAAGATAAGAAAAACAAGTGAGCCGCAGAAGGTGAAGGTCTAAGTTAATCTTAGGTCATTAAAGGTTATGTTAACTGAAGGAAGCTTATCGGAGAAGAGACTATGGATGAAGATACAGTGAAGAAATCGGAGAAGATCTTGACAGATATACAAATCATGAAGAGGAGGCTGACTCAAATGTCGTCTAGTGATGTGTATACTAGATGGTATACAAAATTAATCATATTCATGCCCTTTATTGATGTTATTGTGGATGGTGCATTTTTTTTTAGCTACCTCTTACCGGGCATGTCAGTCGAATGAATAGCGGATGAAGTCGCGACTAGCTTATAGTTAGTATCTATTTAGTAGCTTTGTTGTAGTTATCAAATTTTTTCTTTCAAGTTCATTTCAGATTTTGTATCTTGTTTCATGTAGTAAAATGACCAGCTATCCTGGTCGAATTGGAGAAACTTTTTGATGAATAGACCATTATAAAAAGTCTATAAACTTCTGATTTGGTTGAAGTTACCTCTTGATTGGCTTTTTTGGCTTCTTAAATCCTAATTATCCATGACTTCACACTTTATCCACCTTGACGACTTTTACTTGAATGCTTTCATAGATAGTTTTTGCAGGGTTTAGAGCAAGAAATCTGCCATTGTTTCTCGTTCACTTGGGTGAAGCCTGCTGAGAAGGTTTTTCCACTTGGGGAATTCACTTTATCAGGTGCAGACTCACAAGTATTTCTTGTGGTGCTGCTATCTCTTTCATACTTGTTGTTTATAGTATAACATTATTAAACAACATAAAGTCTTTAACTTCATATAGTAATATTATTATTTATATTAGAAAGGAATAATTCAAATAAATAGATATTAGACATGTATTTGCAATATATTACATTTGATATTGTTGTAACTAAAGTATTTACTAATATGAAGATTTAAGTAGTTTATTTTAAAGTTCTAAAATATTTTTACTGTTAAAGAGTAGACATTCTTTCTTTCTTTCTTTTTTCCTGTAATAAAACAATAAAAGTAGAAAAATAATATTGCAGAGAAAGAAAGAGAAGAAATTCTTATTGAATTTTGGGATGATTTATAATAGGGTAAGACCCCTCTATTTATAGGGGAAAAATGACTTAGTCACAAAATAAAACTCTCTACAAGATTGACATTCACTCTAAATAGAATTCTATTCATAACACTCCCTCTTGAATGTCTACTCAATAAGTAATATGCCTCGTTAAAACCTTAACTAAAATAAAACCCAATGGGAAACAAATCTAGTAAAGGAAAAAAAGTACACATATCTAACAATACGCCTTTTGGTTGTCTCGTTAAAAACCTTGCAAGGAAAACCCAGTGGGACAAAACCATGTAAGGAAAAAAGAGTGCAACTCACATTAACTCCCCTTGATGAGAGCATCAATTCACATCCTTGAGCCTTCGCATCCCAATCTTGTGCACTAGTTTCTTGAAGGTTGACGTCGATAGAGATTTTGCGAACAAATCAGCCATATTATCACTTGAACGAATCTGTTGCACATTGATATCACCATTCTTTTGAAGATCATGTGTGAAAAATAACTTTGGTGAAATGTGCTTTGTCCTATCTCCTTTTATGAATCCTCCCTTCAATTGAGTTATACATGCTACATTATCTTCATACAAAATTGTGGGTAACTTGTCACATTTCAAACCACATTTGTCTCGAATAAGATGTATTATAGACCTCAACCACACACACTCTCGACTTGCTTCATGAATAGCAATTATCTCAGCATGATTAGATGAAGTAGCCACAATTGATTGCTTAGTCGATCGCCAAGATATGGCAGTGCCTCCACAGGTAAACACATAACCTGTTTGAGATCAAGCCTTGTGTGGGTCAGATAAATATGCAGCATCAGCATAACCAACAAGATCGGGACTGCAATTATTGTCATAAAATAAGCCCATATCGATAGTCCCTTTTAGATACCGCAATATGTGTTTTATTCCATTCCAATGTCTCCTTGTAGGAGCAGAGCTATATCTTGCTAAGACATTAACTGAAAAAGTTATGTCAGGCCTTGTAGTATTAGCAAGATACATTAGTGCACCAATTGCACTAAGATATGGTACTTCAGGACCAAGTAGCTCTTCATTCTCTTCTTGAGGCCGGAATGGATCCTTATTCACATCAAGTGATCGAACAACCATCGGAGTACTTAATGGATGTGCTCCATCTATGTAAAACCGTTTCAATACCTTTTCTATGTAGGCAGATTGATGAACAAAAATTCCGTTTGCCAAATGTTCAATTTGCAAACCAAGACATAATTTTGTCTTTCCGAGATCTTTCATCTTGAATTCCTTCTTTAAATAATCAATTGCCTTTTGGAGTTCTATAGGAGTTCCAATAAGGTTTATGTCATCAATATATACGACAAGTACAACAAATTCCGATGTTGTTTTTTTTATAAAAACACATGGGCAAATGGCATCATTTATATAGCCTTCCTTTAATAAATACTTACTAAGACGATTATACCATATTCGTCCTGATTGCTTTAGACCATACAAAGATCTTTGCAATTTGATTGAAAATATTTCCCGGGACTTTGAATTATGTGCGTTTGGCATTTTAAATCCATCAAGAATTTTCATGTATATCTCATTGTCAAGTGAGCCATAAAGGTAGGCGGTAACCACATCCATTAAATGCATGTCAAGCTTTTCATGGACAGCAAAACTAATGAGATAACGGAACGTTATAGCATCCATAACGGGTGAATATGTCTCTTCATAATCGACACCAGGCCTTTGTGAAAATCCTTGTGCAACTTTGTACCTCATTTTTCTCATTTCTCTTGCGTACAAAAACCCACTTATAGCCAACAGGCTTAACACCATTAGGTGTTTGGACTACAAGCTCAAAAACTTCACATTTTGCAAGTGAGTTCAACTCTGATTGGATTATTTCTTGCCATTTTGGTCAATCAAGTCTTTGTCGACATTCTCCAACAGATTGAGGTTCAAGATCCTCACTTTCTTGCATAATGCTAGATGCAACATAATATGCAAAGACATAATCCACCATTATATCCACTAGATTCAACTTTGTCTTAATATCGATTGGATTTATTGATAGTTCCTTATTTTCTTGAGTCTCGGGCTCAGTGGATTTCTCATGAATCTCAGAATTTATTAAATTGTGGATTTCTTCATGAGATTCTTTCGTAGTGTCATTTTGATCATTTGCTTTCCTTTTTCTAGGATTTCGATCCTTATAACCTAATGGTCTACCACGTTTTAGGCGTGCTTTTGACTTATTAGCTATGACACTAGAAGATTGTCCAATAGGGACATCAATACGGATTGGAACATTCTCTGCAGGGATATGTAATTTTGTTATCCTTTTCAAATCCGTAAATGCGTCTGGCATTTGATTTGTTATTCTTTGCAAATGGATAATCTTTTGCACCTCTTTTTCACAAATAGAGGCACGTGGATCAAGATGAGATAATGATGGATTTTTTCACAAAATTTCCCGTTTGATTTCACCAACTTCTCCCCCTAATTTTGGGAAAAGTGTCTCATCGAATCGACAATCTGCAAATCGAGCAGTGAATAAATCCCCCGTTAATGTTTCAAGATAGCGAATAATGGAGGGCGATTCAAACCCAACATATATTCCTAACCTTCTTTGGGGACCCATTTTGGTGCGATATGGCGGTGCTATAGGCACATATACTGCGCATCCAAAAATTCTTAAATGGGATATAATAGGTTCATGACCCAAAACTAGTTGCAACGGGGAATATTTATGATAATTTGTCGGTCTGAGACGAACTAGCATTGCTGCATGCAAAATGGCATGACCCCAAACGGAAGTGGGCAGCCTCGTTTTCATGAGTAATGGTCTTGTTATCAATTGCAAACGTTTAACTAAAGACTCTACAAGACCATTTTGAGTGTGAACATGAGCTACAAGATGTTCCACTTTTATCCTAATTGATAAGCAATAATCATTAAATTCTTGAGATGAAAACTCAGCAGCATTATCAAGTCTAATAGACTTAATTGGATTATCGGAAAATTGTGCATGTAATCGAATTATTTGTGCCATTAATTTTGCAAACGCGAGGTTGCGAGATGACAATAGGCACAAATGGGACCATCTAGAAGATGCATCTATTAAGACCATAAAATATCTAAACAACCCACTAGGTGAGTGAATAGGTCCACAAATGTCCCCTTGTATATGTTCCAAAAACGCAGAGGACTCAATTCCAACCTTTGTTGGTGATGGTCTAATAATTAACTTGCCTTGATAACAAGAAGTGCAAGAAAATTCATTATTTAAAAGAATCTTTAAATTCTTTAATGAATGTCCATTTGAGTTTTCTATAATTCGTCTCATCATAATTGATCCAGGGTGTTCCAATCGATCATGCTAAAGTACAAAAGTATTGGAATCAGTAACCTTTTGGTTTACGGTAGAATGTGTCTCAATTGCACTAATTCTTGTCCAATACAGGCCACAAAATAAAGATGAGAACTTCTCAATAACCCTCTTTTGTCCAGAGACATTCTTGGTAATGATGAGATATTCAAGATTATTCCCATCTATTGTCTCAATATGATATCCATTTCGACGGATATCTTTAAAACTCAACAAGTTCCTCTTGGACTTGGAGGAGAACATTGCATTCCCTATGATAAGTATTGTTCCCTTAGGCAGAGTTATAGTAGCTCTTCCAGAGCCTTCAATTAATTTACTACTACCAGAAATTGTAGTAACATCTGCCTTACACATACTTAAATGAGAGAAATATTTCTTCTCTTTGAATATTGTATGTGTCGTACATGAATCAACTAAACAAATATTTTTACAATTTAACTTTGATCCAAGTTTGCTTTGAGAGATATCATATTTGCTGCAAACGTAAATAAAGTAGGCAATTTATTATGCATAAATGAACAAAGATTTGTTGTTGAATTCCCTAAAGGTAAGGATCATGTTCCTATACACTTTATAACCCACAATCTGGTAGGATCAATATCACTTTGACGTTATTGGAGTAATAAATATTAATTAAAAAATTAATAGTACAAAACTTTTGTATTCTTACGTGTGTATTCTTAAACACAAATCATTGTAAAGTGTGTTGCATTATATTTGCCCAATACCATAATTAATTACCAGTTCAAACACCACAATCACAATAGTACATCAATGATAATCACCATGCGCAAAACGAATACGATTTCATACCGCAGCGTTCATGTTGTATCAGCAGCCACATAATTAAGTAATATCAAATAATAGTAATTATTTAAAATGAATATTAGAACGATATTTAGTCAAAATGAACTAACATTATTTTATAAAATAAATAATATTAATGACTACTACTCATGTAAAGAACTATGGTTACATGATGTTTATTCACTAGCTACTAAGAATAGGCGAAAAATAAAAATAAAACTACTCAATTTTCTTTAACCACAGATCCATCACCAATCAAGTGGTCTATTTTTCCATCAGGGCACTCAAAGAAGTCTGCCACATCTAAGTGGGTGATGTCAAATTCATTGTCATAGACAAGATTAGCTTCATGGCCTTTATTCTTTAGAGATGCTTGATAAAGCTCAACCAAATGTCTTGGTACACGACAAATATTTGCCCAATGGCCTTTTCCACCGCAATGATAACATTCGGTTTTTGAACCATTTGCTTTTGGTTTCTCATCTTTCCCTTTCCACTTTTGGTGGTTATTTTTCTTTGGGGGCTGATCAACACTAGGAAAATTTCTTCCTTGTCCACGGCCACGACCATGCACACGACCACGACCACGAATAGGGTCACGGCCTTTTCCACGCTTAGCATAATGGGAATATACTTCATCCACTTCAGGTAATGGTGTAGACCCAGCGGGCCGATTTTCGTGATTTCTCATGAGCAAGTCATTGTTTCGCTCAGCCACAAGGAGAAAAGAAATCAACTCAGAGTACTTTTTGAAACCTTTCTCTCTGTATTGCTGTTGCAAGACCATATTGGAGGCATGAAACGTTGTGAACGTTTTTCAAGAATATCATAATCAGTGATAGTATCTCCACAGAGTTTCAATTTAGAAGTAATTCTGAACATCACAGAATTATATTCAGAAATAGACTTAAAGTCTTGGAGCCTCAGATGAGCCCAATCATATCGTGTTTGTGGAAGAGTGACCAACTTTAAGTTGTCATATCTTTCCTTTAAGCCATTCCAAAAAACAAGTGGATCTTTGACTGTGAGATATTCTATTTTCAACCCTTCATCAAGGTGATGGCGCAAGAAAATCAAGGCCTTAGCACAGTCTTGGGTGGATGCTTTAGTTTTGTCTTTAATGGCGTCTCCAAGACCCATTGCATCTAAATGGATTTCAGCATCCAACACCCATGTCATATAGTTCTTGCCCGAAATTTCAAGGGCAACGAACTTTCTTTTCATAATACCAGTCATAATTAAAAGAGGAGAAAAGTTGTACCTTAATCTTCTTGAGACGGTAGAGTCTCGTGCTGATAACATGTTATAAAACAATAAAAGTAGAAGAATAATATTGCAGAGAAAGAAAGAGAGGAAATTCTTATTGAATTTTGGGATGATTTATAATAGGGTAAGACCCCTCTATTTATAGGGTAAAATGACTTAGCCACAAAGTAAAACTCTCTACAAGATAGGCATTCACTCTAAATAGAATTTTATTCATAACATTTCCAAAATTTTTGTACTTTTTTTATTTTTTCTACAAACACTAATATTGTGTAATTTGAAATAAACATATAAAATCTATTATTAAAAATTTTGGGACTTAAATCACGGCTTTACTAGTCTCCTACTAGAGCCACTTGTTTACCCCTGGTATTCTTAGTCAAATTTTTATAGAGTCTCAATTAAGATAAGACTTATACAACAATGACAAGAACATTAAAGACAGTAAATGTGTCATTTAGTTACCAAATGTGAATAAAGCTGATTGAATAATACCTTCATGATGGGGTAGTGGTCTGTAATAATTATTGACGTAATTAAAGGTGGCTCAACGGAACCAGAGGCCTAAAACATAATATATTAAAAGACCCTGAAACTTCTTTCATAAAATTCATATAATAAACAAATAAAATCTTAAATGACTTTGACCTAGTGGTGAGAGCACAATATATGATGTGTGAGTTAGGCACATATCATGTGGTATTGAAATTTCCCCTTAAATGAAAATGGCAAAGGGGTGAACCCATTGTTCATCTTGTTTTGAACCTTGCGACACTTGTTTCAAAAAAAAATTAGTTAAAGATAAGACACAAAAGAACTTGCTTTCTGATACGTGGATCAATCAAAATGTGACAAAAAGGAATATTTCATTTAGAAAATATGAGTTGAACTTAGAAAGAAAATCGTGAGAAACATGAAAAATTATTATACATAAAGGAAGAAAAATACAATTAATGAGAAGCTAAATATATTATTTAATTTAGAGAGAAAAAAAATTATCCTATTAACTCACTCAATCTTACTTGTATTATTTTAAAATATATTAAAATTTAAATTTTTTTATTAATAATTATATAATAATATATTAATGATTCATATTTTTGGGGGCTTAAACATTTGGAGGCATTAGGCAAGGGTTTTACTTGCCTTTCCCTAGAGTTGCTTTTGCAAAGACTATAATTGTGTAGTATTATAATAGGCAAAATACTAGATAAATATTCAATTTTCGCCTCAATTGTTAATATGACAATTAAACTTACTCAATGATCAAATATACATTTTAACTTGACTCAAGTATGTCTCATAGACACTCAAATCTGACTTGGCACAATAGGTGTGTCGTCTTCACATTTGAGCGTATGAGATGTTATTTTGACCAATTTTCAGCAAAAAAAAAAAAAAAGAAAAATTCTATTTCATTCCAAGTGCCCATCCCCAATCGTTCTCTATCTTCTATTTCTTTCTCTTAACATCCACATCCCATAAAAGATGTCCACCAGTGAGGCCTTAAACTCTTCTATCGCCATTAAACCCTCTTCAACTAGAGAGCCAAAATTCTTTACGTCTAATAATTGTTTTTTTTTTTGGGGGGGGGGGCTTAACCCAACTATTGTTCTTTCTTCCTCCAACTATTTGTATTTGTTATACCACGATAGAAGTAACGAACTGAAAAAATTCATTAGTTAATATTTAAAAAGTAAAATTTATATAAGCTGGGATTCGTGGGGGTGGGTGAGGGCCTCTTTTTTCCAGTTAAAATGTTTCGTTTTTCTTTCTCTCTTGTTTTTATATGAATTTTACATGTCATTTGCTAATTGTTACTTTGCCACATCACTCGCGCTTGGAGCACATGCGTAAGATCGCTCGGACCAGGGTTGTCAAGTTGAACTGTCAACATGATCATTGAGTAAGTTTAAATGTTTGTTTATATATTTTGCTATTATAATATTATTATCAAAAACACTCATCATAGATAGGATTCTTAAGCAGTTTTAAGTTGTTCAACTTTCACTTTTCATATTTGAATTGGTCAACATTAATTTTGCCTCAAATATTTGTAATCTTGACCTTTAAAAGTTAAATTGTATAATGTAATGGAATTATAGGAAAGAAAGAATAAAAAGAAAAAAAAAGAAAAAAGACACTCATCGTAAAAATAAATTAATATTTTTCGGAAAAGAAAAGGATGTATTTTGTTTTGTTTTAAGAAAAGAAAATTCTTACTTCTCGAATCATTGTACATTGCAATTTAAATAAGAAATTCTTTCTCCAACTCTAAGAAGCCTTTTACCACGTATGCATCTGATCATATATGTATTATCTATCCCAAATACTCTGAGCCCCTTTTCAACTTGTTTAGAACCATAAATTCCAAAAAAAATTATTTTTTTCTTAAACTTCATGCTCGGTCAAACAGATTCATATAAATTAGAACGGAGGGAGTAGTACGTATTACTCTATTAGTACAAAAAACTTAAATTCACAATCGTAACGGTGGGAGGAAGAGCGTGGCATAGAATTATTTCTATATCATTATTGAAGTAGACAAAGAAGATGGGGCGAAATAGTGAGCAAACAACAACAACAACCCAGTGGAATCTCACAAATGGGGCCTGGGGAAGATAGTGTCAAGTGTGAACGCAGACTTTACCCCAATTCTAGAAGAATTCCTGTTCTAGAGGAATAGAGAGGTTGTTTCCGAAAAGGCCCTCGGCTAAATAGTCAGCAAATAATGCAAGATTAGCACTAACAATGTTCTTTTTCAAAAAGTTGATGGAGCTATCTAAAGGTAACGGTCATGAAATTTGAAAAAAGCTTCACATTGTATCATTTTCTTAACGGATAGTGTATCATATAATCCTCATCTCTGTATTCCCTTTTTTTTTGAGCATTTTGGTTTTCACATCACAACAATCATCTTCGACACTCTCACTATTGAGGAAAAACAAAGCCAATGAAGTTAACAAAAGCAATGAAGAAACTCAAGTTCTGGTCAAGAAAGAAGAAGAAAAAGAGAGCTCCTCTTCTTGAACAACCACCATCACCGCCACCACCATTGCTCTCCTGCTATTATCAATGCCCTTATAATTACCCAATTCAGCCGTCAGCACCGCCCTTGCCGCCTTGGTTCGAGTACGAGCAGCAGCAATTACATGACTCCATTTTCACAACAGAGCAAGGTTCAACTTCGACATCAGCAAATCTAAACCAAACTCATGGCACTAATTCTCAGCACTCCAATAATGTTAGTGAGATCAATCAACCAAAGGCAACACCGTCGGATAATATTAGTACTAGTACTTTGCCTCAACAGTATATGGTTCCGAATCAAGTGTATGGTGTACCTGTGACAACAGAAGCAAGAACAGAGAGAGCTGGTGGAGCTTTTGGGTGTGTGATCAATTTATTCAGGTGTTTCTTTCCGTGTTTTCATATTCGAGAATTAAAGTAAGCCGTGTGGAAGGCTGAAGCAAAGCATATAATATCAGGCTACCATTTCCTTGCAAAATTGAGCTTCCTATTTCTTGTATATTAAAGTTATTCAGGAGTGATTTTTTTATCGACTTAATCATTTAGGTCAAGTAACTTTGAAAACATAAATGGATGCAAGGTTGTTTTATTCATGAATGTGAATGTCATGCCTCAGCAACAAAACCTCACCCATAGATATGGGGTATTATCACTTTTAGCCTGTATCAGAAACTATTTACGTTCCGTAGCCAAAAGGTGTATAAGATTTGTATAATTTTTGTGTATATATATATATATTTATACTATATTAAAAGCGTGAAGACCCTTAGCGAAATGTCTCGTCTTTTTTACCCTTTAAGAATTAATTTTGCACTAGACAAAATAGTCATTTAACTCATTTTCCTAATATTTAGGACTTGAAAATTAATTACTATATTTTAAGTATTAAATCATTCCTTATTTAAATTGGGTAGAAAATCCTAAAATTTAGGACTTTAAAATCAATTTAATTTTTACCTTATATTTAACAGTTAAATGAATTAAAATTTTATGCATTAAAATCTTTCTTATTTGAATTATGCAGAAAGTTCTACCATTTACAACTTTAAAACTGTTTAGAGTTTACTTTATACAAATCTATGTTTAGGAGTTTAAAATTAATTAAAATTTTACTTATTAATTTTTTTCTTATTTAAATTATGTAAAAAGTCCAAAACCTTTAAAAATATTAAGAGTTTATTTTATGTAAATCTTACACTTAAAAACTTATATTATATTAAAAGCACAAAGGCCCTTGGCGAAATATGTTCGTATTTTTTACCCTTTTAAAATTAGAGTTCACCCTAGACAAAAAAGTTATTTAATTATCTCCCTAAGATTTAGGACCTTTAAATTAACTAATTTTTTGAAGAATTTAAAATAAACTATATAACCATATTCTATTTACCAACGCCATATCTTTTAGACAAGATAATTACTTTCGTTGTCTTTTAATTTTGATACAAAGTTAGAAAGATTCTAAGTCTATATGAACGAATACTATGTATCTTGATTACAAAAAACAAATATTACCGCCATGTAAGAAATAGACATATAGATTTCAAGGGGGAAAAAAGACTCAACTCGAGAAAAAAATCATAACATATTTTAAATCTTTAAATCTGTTTGTTATATAAAAATAATTTATTTTCTACATAAAATATTTATTTTAGAATGTTGACAAATTAAATTAGGTTTTATTTATTATTCTTCATGGAAATGGAAAACTAATTATACTTACTTATAATCTATAGTCGTAATAAATATTGTTTACTAAACCTTCCTCTACATTAGAAAAATCAATTCTTTAAATATATAATTCTCTTTCTACATAAAATATTTGTGTTAGAATCTTAAAGATAAATTAATTGTGAAAATGTTACCATTTATTTTAAAGCTTCATTATTTTTTGTATTCATTATTTGATAATTAATAATAAAAAAATGTTATTATTTCCTTGTAGGGTGATTTTAGGAATGCACTATATCTCCTTTTCAAAAATTTAAGTTATTATTCAATTTTTCAAGCTTTTAATATTTTTAAAAAAAATAATAACTATTTAATTAATATTATTGGATAAAGATCTAAGAAAATTTGCTTAAAGAACAACTTCCTGAAGACTGGCCTAATTAGGTGACTGAAGTTTTATGAAAAATTACATTATTTAGTAGATATATTTGGGAATGTAGTGACGCATCTACCGAATAAACTATCAGGTTAAATATTTATATCCAATAGTTAAAGTTTATAATATTTTGATGAAATAAAAATTTTGACAAATTGTGACGTAATATAGTACTATCATTGGTCTAATTGATAGTCGAAATTTGTATTACTTGTATTCCAAAGAGATGTTAGACGAGATACAACAGCATGACATATTTATTTCTTATTTCACAAGATATTATATTATATAACTAATTCAACTATATTCATCATCTTTGTATGTTAAGAAGATATTGTTTCAATGTATACAATAATTTATTTATTTATTTTATATATTTTATATTGAATGACGCAAAACACACGTACACTAAAGCTAGTATATATATTCCCTATATATGTGTGTAGTAGGTAAATCAATGTCTAATTCTTACGGAACACATATGTCAAAAATTATACTCTATTACATTGAATAAAATGAATTTTTTGGGCAAGTAAATGAAATGAATTTGTATTTCATATAAAAGGAAAATTCCAGAAAATTGACAAAACCGAAACAAAATCTGACTGTATGCAGTTTGGCTTAATTTGTATATCTAATGAATCGACATAGTTGGTTTGGTCTCGATTTACATAAAAACGGAACCATGATCACTCCTACACTTAAGTCGCATAAATAGTGGGCATCACCTCCACCTAACCTAAACCTCTGTATATGGACACCATTGACGGAAATGCCTCAATTTTATATCTACAAATACAGAGATGCCGCAAAGACAATGTCCCTCTTGATCTTGGCTACAGCCTCTTTAAATTTTGCCTCATGCTTTTCATCCCCAACGGCTTTTGCAGCTTCTATTAGCTGCTGAAGAACTTCCTCCAGTCTCCTGATAGCCCTGATTAAACTGCCCTCAAACACCTGAGTAATCTCCATTATTTCATAAAACTTAGATCCTTTAGCCCACGCATAGACAGCCTCCATGATATCAGGCCGGAATGAACTCACAAAGTTCTCAACGTCTATTTGGACCTATTGAAAGCACAATGGAGTTAAGACAAAATGGTAAACAAGAAAGTGATACTTTGCATGACAAATCTCTACCAAGTAGTTGCTCTTTTGGTTGCAGATTATGGAGGGTCTTCGGTAATTAGTTTCTCAATTCACATTAACAATTGAATCAGATTCAACAAATTAAACTCATGTTACTAATTCAAATCGCTGATAACGTAGAAAATGTTTAATAGTGCCCGAAAAACTGAAAGTTAGATAATAACCCAATGACATGTTCATTCAGCTATTGTATTTAATACCATAATTATCAAGCTTTATCAGCATAATTACTCAGATGATGCATACCTTGCTCTCGAGCTGAACTTTTGCAACCCTTCGAGCTGTATCTTGTAACTGCGCAAAGAGCAACTCTAGCTCTTCTCTGGGCTTCTGAGTATCCTGAAGCTTTTCTTGCCACACAAAACAAGAGAGAAGAGAGACAAGCTCCTCCACTTTAATTTTCTCGAAGGTCCCATTATACATCAATTCACTCAAGGTCAACTCATCTGCGCTGCTGATTAAACAGACAACGTTCCCTTTAGACTCCAGGACATCATCACTTTTGATGTATCTGCATAATTCCCACCTCATAAGAACCTTCATGCAATTGACCAATCAGAGCAAAGTCATAGAGAACATAATTCTGGGGCAAGAAACCATGAGAGAATACATAACATGATGAAGAAGCACATACCATACCAAACAGAGGAACCAAAGTGTATGTCAGAAACATAGATGGTTCAATAACTCCGCTGAGGTCTCTTTTGCATTAATGTTTATCTTAAGTTTAAAAAAAAAAAAAGCATTTGCCATACCACATAGAAATAGAATTAACAACAATTCTTTGCAAGGTTCTCTCTTAAAAGCAGGCTACTTATCTGTAGCTCATAGTCTACACTGTCAAATCCAAATATACCCATGAAAGTACCCAGATATCAAAGGAAAAGGATCTGAATTGGATTTGGGAGGATGATGGGCTCATTACAACACTAGAAGCATTTTATATGTTTAGTACACCTTTGAAAGGGTAAAACAATTGGCAATATAATACTGATGAAAAAATGGAGAAGAAAAAATAAAAAATAAATAAAGCAGTTCAACTGTTAAAAGTTTCAGTAACTTTATGAGAGGAAACAAAAACAATACGAAAAGCATGTTACTCCTCTAATTCTGACAGCTGCAATAGCCAACACAGCGCAACTTCAAAGAAGAAACACAGTCTGCAAAACCAATATAAGGTTGGTAAGATAGAGAGGTGAATATACCCGAGTCTCCTGAGAACTCTTTTCCTTGCTTTAAGTTCATCTTTGAACGCTAAGGCTTTTGAAGTACGCATTGCTCTCTTAATTGATCTGATTTTGCCAGTAAGTTCTTTCTTCTTATGCAAAACCTTAAGCTTTTCTTTTATGAGGGGAGACGTTGCTATCTTGTGCTCTTCAAACAGACTCTCCAAGGCTTCTATCTTACTTGAAGCCTTCCTGTACGTGCTACTTTGAACCTGCAGAACAAGCATCAAATGAACACCAAGCTAATATGCCAGCAGGTTAATACCAGCAAGTCGGGGGGTGGTGATGGGAGAGATATAAGCTCTGCTTTTGACCTTCATGTCATCTTCCGGGTGTAAGAGAGGCATGCCCTCTCTTGAAAATCTTTTGAGAACTTCAGAAACCTTCTTTAGTGTATTTTCTCGAACTTCCGAAGGCAAAAGATCCTTTGGTATCACAAGACGGACACTGCTCAAACTATCAATCTGTCAATAATTTGTTTAGCAGAAAATACATCAGGTACACCAATAAGTGAACAACAAGTCTAAATTTAATTTGCATGAACGACATTGTAATTAAATTCTCACTTTCATGACCTGCTAGAGAGCAGATACATGCAACACATGATTAGATGAGAAACGATTTTCAAAATCTATGACAAATCCCAGCATTCAGATGCAGAAAGAGAAGGCAGAAGACCAGAAAAATTAAAACAAAGAAGTGACGACACTGCAAAAGTAGAAACAGGACTAGGGTGTTACCGGAATGATTAGCAGTTAAAACATCATCTACACTGTAACTCCATCCATAATAGTTTGGTAGTAGTTAAGGTAATACAGGAGGATGTAGATCAAAATAACCTG
Source organism: Nicotiana sylvestris (assembly GCF_000393655.2). Classification (NCBI taxonomy): domain Eukaryota; kingdom Viridiplantae; phylum Streptophyta; class Magnoliopsida; order Solanales; family Solanaceae; genus Nicotiana; species Nicotiana sylvestris. Next base: position 123,786,593 of record NC_091057.1, on the reverse strand, counting down.
ACTTAAAAGGTGTAGCAGGAATGTTCTCCTCTTAATTTTTCCCTTTTTGAAAGTAAGGTTGCACTGAGAAATGACAAATTACCAAGACTACCGAATTTGTTCCAACAATATGTACAGAGGAATATATTGTTACCTTTCTCAAAAATATGCACAGATGAGTATCAAGAGGAAATTGCAGATCTATTTGTACTTCAGCACCAAGAAAGAATCAGCTATGCTTTATCTAAGTAGTTTTTTGGCGAAATACATAAACGGCCCCTTGAAGTTGTCCTAGACGACCAACTGAACACCTCAACTGAGCCTATTTTCAGTTGGACACTTCTTCTCCACTAAAGTACGACCACGTGAACCCTTCACGCTGACATGGCAAAGTGTGTGCTTTATACTCAATTCTAAGCGCGTGAAACCCTCAAAATTAAGGTTTTTTTTCTCTTTCTTTTAAATTTAACTTTATTTTATGTGGGTCCCATTATATTTTATTTTCCACACATTAATTTTACTTTCTTCCCAAAATATTCCATCTTCACCAAACCTCTTCTTCACCACATCTAAATCAAACAAAATCCACATTTTTAAATTTTAATCAGTTACAACAATGAACAATCCGATCCAAGCAGCCATGAATTTCTAGTTTGAACAGCTTGAAGATTGCCTGATGATTTAGGCTACGACTCAAAACACGCAAACAGAAATCACAAATGCTCAATTTAGCTGCTTCAAATATTGGAATAAAGAATTAATCTACATCTGTCCTTTTGTTACCTTTCTCAAAATATTAGTAAATCTGTTTTTAACATCACTGACGATTCAGCTAAGCCAACTACATTTCATTTTGATAAGAATCAGGAAAATATTTGGTAAGCTAATTCACCTTTCCAACATGATTCAAAGGATTAAGATCGGACTCAAATCTGTTGCATTTGCTCAATATCAAGGGACTGAAACACAAGAAAGAGGTTTTTCTTCCATAAAAAGAAAAAATTGTTGAAGTGAAATTCCGATTGAAGAAGGGTGAGTGGTGTGTTTGAACTTTTTTTTTTTTTTTGCAATTTCCCCTCTTCTGCAAAATAGTTGCTGAAGAAAACTGGAGACGGGGAGGAAGGGCTGGAGACGAGATGGTTCTGCTGGTGAAAATCTTCACTTAAGTGGGTTAGGATGATTTTTTATTTGGGTTTGAGAAAGAAAAACGTGTAGGGGGTTTTGGCAGCCATGGTGACCAATTAATTAGGGTGGGCAGATGTTCTTTGGGTAGGAAAGTTAATAGATAATCTTTTTTTTAAAAAACAAATACAAGTGCCATTTAATGATTTGTCCGTTTGACATGTCATCCGCAATTGTAATACACGCATGAGGTTTGTTGGTCTCTGGTGTTTAGTTGACCTACTTTATTAAAGGCAAGAAGTGTCCAACTGAAAATAGGCTCAGTTGAGGTGTTCAATTGGTCGTTGAGGACAACTTCAAGGGGCCGTTTATGTATTTCGCCTAGTTTTTTAGCTGAAATGTAATTTGTGAAGGACTTCTGCAACTAAAATGTAGTCTGCAAGTCGCAAACCTACCATCTCTCACTAGCACAGGTATAGGTAACTCTATCCAGTAAGGCTTAGGCTCAAGGGAAAAATTTTCCTAGCATCTTAACTTACAAAATTTAGTGTATCATCAGATATTGCTAGCAGCAAAATATGCATAAGGAGCTTACCTGGGACAAAGGAAGAGAAACAACAGCTGGTTCCCCGGCATTCTTCAACGGGACAATTTTAATTGTCTTTCTACCAACCTCATCCTTCTGCACTATACATCTCGTAAGTACATCTATCGTATAGTTTGCATCCTCCGGTTTTTTGTTTGCATCATCTGAACATAACATTCGACTAAAGGTTAAGAATCTAACTTGCAAGAGAACCCAACTACTGTCCAATTAAATATCATCTCACCTTCAGAAAGACCTTTCACCCTTTCAAAATTAATTATTACTCCCCATGTGACCTCTTCTTTGATGGAGAAGGTTGGAACATCATCATCAATCTTCGTACACTCAATGCATACAAGCCTACCAGGCTGCAAGAATGGCAAGCAATATTTTGGAGATAAAACAATGTTACGTACATCCTTCTTTAAGCTCTTATATTGTTCTAGAAGACTATAGTATCTCTCAAGGCTATCTTCTTCTTCAATCACAATTGAGTCTCTCTCCTCTTCAAGAATTTTTGCTTGTTTCTGGCAAGAAAACGGAAAAAATAAAAACAAAGCCTAAAAGAACTTTAGAGAGAGGGAGCCAAGAGTTGAGCCAATTGACAAACCTCAAGATCAGGAATTGCACGATCTGCTTGAAATTGATAGAACGAGTCACGGAGAAGATCTTTAGGATCAGCATCTTTACACCGTATTTGATTTAAAAGCATGTTATAGCTTAAATGGAAGGCACTGACATACACAAACAAGGAGTCAAAACACAACGTTGGAAGTGATACGATGATTAAGAAAACTTTTGTCTGTGTGTGGTGGGAGATAGGGTGACAAATAAGACAATGCTGAAACGGCTGTGTTCATCAATTTAACCAATTATTCATTTTTTAGTAGTGTCAAATAGCTGCATAGTTGTCGTCAATGCATTATTTGCAGTCTAGATATACACATGACATAAATATTAATCAATGTCTTTTTTTCCTTTACGCACTGCTTCTTAATGGAAAAGAACATATTTCTGATCCTCTAAGAGGAAGAAAGATATTTTACTCAGGGTGTTTGGAAGATAACTACCCCCAGAAGGTAATTTGTTTCAGCTTGACAGCACTCTATGAAGCATGTTTGACTCGAGATAATCTCAGCAGAAGGAACATACCCATTGTTAACAGATGCTACGTGCCAACACAGTATAGAAACCAACAGTCACCTCCTACTACACTGCTCAGATGCTACAGATATCTGGAACACGCTCTTTTCAGTTTTTGGACGAAGTTGGCTCATGCTAAGGATACCTACATATTCTTGGAAAATTGATATATACATCAGGACAATCTGGATTTTTTTTTTTTGAATGGAAATCTGGAAACGCTTCATGCCTGTATTTTTTGGTGTGTCAGGACAGAAAGGAAAGAAGATGTTTTGATCTATCAACTCCTAATCAGACTCTCAAGGCCAAGTGCCTTCTATTTCTATAGCTGGAGTAATTTCCCCCGTAAATTCCCCTGACACTTTTTTGGACTTTGTAGCTCCTTATCTTTAGCATAGGGCACATCGTAATGGAACTAACAAACTCGCTTTGGTTCTTACTATCTTTTGTACTATTTGCATCTGCTTGATGCCATTAATGAAACCACTTCACCAAAAAAAAAAAAAGTTCTCGACATAAATGAGTAGTCAAAAGTGGCACCTGTTTAATGCATCAGCACTTCCTTTTAGCATGGATTTCACTGTAGGAGGTTCAAGCTTCTCATCAACCATAAGGATGCAGATCCCACGTTCATCAATCCCCCGACGACCAGCACGACCACTCATCTGAATATACTCACCACTGGATATCCACCTAAACTTGTCTCCATCAAATTTACGAACATTTGTGAAGACAACAGTTTTTGCAGGCATGTTCAGACCTATACTGAAGGTCTCTGTGGCAAACAAACACTGCAAGAAAATCATATAGAGTTACATGATCCGAATTGAGCTTAGAAGAGTCTCTTACGGAGGATAAAAGTATACCGAAACTTTTATGCATATATCAGTGCAGCTGCACAAGTATCTGTGTATCTATGACTTCAGAGGTACTTTGAGATGAGGTAAACAAATCTGGAAGAAGAAAAAAAGAGATGATATATATTCCTCTGGCACCTTCATAGAATATTAGAATGATGACAGAAGTATTTCGATGGAGAGGCTTAGCAGGCATTGAACGCTTAAACAGAAGTGTCGGTCCCAACTAAAACAGGAGAGTGGTCAACTATGAACAAGAACTTTCTAGCCAATATAGAAGGCAACATTAATAACCAAAGCATCATTCTATCACTTAGTTGAGTTATTAATATGCCTGCATAGAACATTCTAATCTACTCTATAACTGCAGAAAAATTTCAGGACATAAGATAAATATATCTTTAAATGCAAACATAAAGTTAATCAACTTCTTGGATTGAATGAAGTCAAGTAGTAACATAAAAATCCTTCTCCTAATAGGATTAATTCTTTGAAGCAATTAAAAATTATTTTCTCCCTGCCTTGATGAATCCTTCTTGGAACAGGATTTCAATCACTTCTTTCAATATAGGAAGCAAACCAGAATGATGCACACCAATTCCACGTTTCAAAAGGGGAAGCATATTTGAAACCTGCAATGTCAATTATCAACAACCAGTCATTAGTAAGAACTCTTTCCAAACATCAAGAACATGAAGCAATAAATTTATCGCATAACTGAACCATCCCAGGAATACATGGTGGGGAAACAATGGTAGTACTTAGTAGGAAAAGAATCTCAGTGTTTCACTTGTAACCACATATTAAATCTCACCTAGGGCAACTATAATAAAAAAAAATATAAGATGCTTACCTGCGGTAGCTTTTTATCATCATCCGATAAAATGTCCATAGCACTCCAAAAAATAGTTTCAATATTCACCTTCTCATCATCATTGTTAAGATCCATTTTAGCCATCTATTTCCATATTGAAAAGGCAGAATAGTTAGCGCATTAAGCAAGACTTAGACAGAAATAGATGTTCTCATGTGCCAGCAAACAAGTACATATAATTCTACACAATGGAAAGCTGGTTCAAAGGTGGATAGAACAAAATATACTTCTACAGAATGAATATCATTTCAAAAGTTGATGGCATGTTCTCTTCTCTCTGAACCAGATGAAAAGGGGATATTACAGAGAAGAAATTAGGAAACTTGTATGTTGGTTTGCCAACCTCACACAGAATAGCCATCTAAGAATTATTCGCTTCAGCAAAAGACACAAAACATACCTGCATTGCTAGAAATTCACACTCTCTTTTGCTGAAGCTGAAACATATTACAGGATCATATTGCCGCTGAATAATCATTTTAACCATCTTGAATATGTCACTATCTTCACCAGATTTGCCAACAACCAGACCCTTCTGCCACTTGCCGTTCTCTCTTTTCTTATCCCCTTCATTGGCTGGAACTAGAGCATTTAAAGCTTTCTGAAAACTATCCTCACGAAACTTCCCTTTTTCATCAACCACCAAGTATAATCCATCACCACCAGAAGGAAATATATAATGCTGAAGTGGTGTGGGTCTGTAGTCCGTATAAACAATGTGACATGGTTGCTGATGGACCTGCACTATGACAAACCAGGTTAATATCCGACCATAAGATTCATAAACAGGTTAAACTTTCAGAAATTAGTATCTCATCAAAACAAGGATAATTCAAGATCACTCTTTCTTAGTGGTGAACTATTTCAATAATAAAAGCTCTCCTCATCATCTCCCATTGTGGATAACTTGATACCTCAAGTCTGGGCTGGCCAGAATAACTGGTATACAGCTATTGATTTGCATGCAGTGTCACAAAAAGAGGAGAGAGATTCATGAGACATGGGTCTCCTGGAAGATGGAGAAAGAGAGGCAAGGAATTAGGGTAAACCCCCTAAGCTTCTACCTTATTTAAGTTTCTTTTGCAGGTTTCCAGGATGAACTAATGGTCCAGCTGAACCTAGATAATGGCTTTGTGCCCGTATGCCAATCTTTAATCTACAACTCTTTGATTGGATTCTCTCTCAAAGCATCACCCTACAATCTAGATTAGCCCATGCTCCAATGTATTTATGTTCTTCACTAAAGGGAAATGAGGCCATAAATGACCATCGTATACTTGGGCACGGTCGATATACATCACATAAAGTACGCATAATATAACAGGCAAACGTTCTATTTTTCCTAATTATAAGTAGCAGGCAAAGATTACAACATTTCTCTTAAACCTCGAGTGTAACATCTCGTAATCAAATAACAAGAAAAAAATTAGAGGATGTCACACTCAAGATTTCAAAAAATATGCTAGTTCACTGCATATCATATAGCAATCAATAAACTACACATCAAATCAAACTAAATAGGGATTCACAATAAAGCAAGGTTTAGAGGACACAAGATAGAAACCAAGCAATTTAGGAGTTCAACACTGACTCGTGAACACCATAAATGTCAGATTATTTGAATTATTGATGAAACAAAGCCAAATCTTCTTCACCCTTCAATACATAACTCTAACATGTCCCCACATATCCAAAAAAAAAAAAAAAAGTGCCACCATCCTCCATATCTAAACAAGTGCAAAAACTATCTACTTCGTGAAGCAGTTTATGAAGGAAGCAAGATTTGTTTTTTTATATTACTTTCAAGACTTGAGCAACGTCATTAAGACAAACAAATTCTTAAACAGAAGACCAAAAGCAATCAAGAAATACATTACTCCAATTACTCCCTCCGTTTCAATTTATATGACACACTTTCCTTATTAGTCTATTCCAAAAAAAAATTACACATTTCTATATTTGAAAATAATTTAACTTTAAACTTTTCATTCTACCCATTTCACCCTTAATGAGCAATTTTTATTGCGCCACACAAATGTCATGACCCCACAAAGCTTTTATCCCTTCATACTACAAGTGTCAAAAACCTTCCTTTTTTCTTAAACTCCATACCAAGTCAAACCTAAGTTGCGCGGACTCTTCGATTTTGGTGACGTCCCCATCCCAATACGAGACGGGGACGGGAGCGGGATACGTCCCGGATTCGGTCTACTGACTTCACTTTGACCAGAGTCCATCGACAAATTTGGAAGAAAAATTGAGATTTTGATTTCTCAAAATCAAAAATAAAACAGATTTAGGAGAATGAAAGAATAATGTCCATCTTGGAGAATGAAAATTGAATTCTACAATATTCATGTAAATTTTTCACAGAATATCTCTCAAAATTTACAATATTTTTATAGCTCTATTTTTTATTAGCCGAATCCCCGCACCCTTATCCATATCCGGATCTGCAACCCTGAATCTTAAAATTTAGATTTTGCCGAATCTGGTACTCGGATCCGTCCCGTATCGGATACCTGCACCCGAGTCCGAACAACTTAGAGTCAAACTAAGTCATATAAATTAAAACAGAGGGAGTATATCGTAAGAATCGCTCCAATAAATTTTCGGTTGTTGTCATTGATATTAAAGTAGGACACCCTATCCATGAACATATCAAATGGTTTCTAGCATCAAGCATGCTAATCAATATCAATGTGTTTATACAAGTTATTGATACCTTTGCAACCCAATCCGCAAACTCTTTAGCATTGGGCACCGTGGCCGAGAGGAACACAAAACGAGAATTTTTCGGGGCCATAACAATACTTTCCTCCCAAACCACACCTCTTTCTCTGTCACGCATGTAATGTACCTCATCAAAAATAACCCAAGCCACCTCCCTTATAACATCTGATCCGTTGTACTGCATACTACGCCAGATCTCTGTAGTCATTACCTGAAACCAAATCATACCTTAGCCTCCCCTGAAACCCCAGCATGAATAAGAAAAATTATGAGCAAATGCATCGAACAAAAACTGGGTATACCAAGCAAGAAGCATTTGGATCAATCGTGACATCTCCGGTCATCAAACCCACATCTGAAAACTCCTCTTTGAATTCTCTATACTTCTGATTACTAAGAGCCTTAATTGGTGAAGTATATACTACTCGCTGGTTATTCTTCAGACACATGGCAATCGCATACAATGCAACAACTGTCTTTCCAGCTGACGTGTGTGCTGATACCTACGGACACAACTTCAAATTCAGTCCCACCACCATTAAATATAAAATAATCTTAACTAAGATGTATGTGAGATAAGTGTCAAATTTCAGAGAAACTGAAAAAACTTTAATTTGCCCTAGATGACATTATTTGTTACTCATGATACGGGCCGAATAAAGACCCCAACTAATTCGCCATTTAAACTTATCTTGATTGATTGATTAATTCATACAACAACTACGCCTCAATCCCAAGCAAGTTGAGTTGGCTATATGAATATGTATTACTGGCTGCCAGCCTGCTGCATTGATTAAATTAAATTAACTATTGGGAAAAAAAGTAAGCTTACCATGACGGATTCGCCATTATTAAGGCAATTGATAGCTTCGGATTGAAAAGGGTCAAGGGTAAAAGGGAACTCTTTAGCAGGTTTTGAGTCTTGTTGAGGCAAAGTTGAAGCAGCAGAGGGAATATAGCCTTCTGGGTATGATACATCATGCACACATGCAACTGCTTCATCCACTAAACCACTTTGTTTCATCTGTTTACTTGGAGGAAGTATAATATTACCCTCATTATTTGAGAATTCTTGCGACTTCCTCTTAAAAGAACCCATCTTTCACTATTATTAATCCACAACCTAAAACAATTCAATGAAAGAAAGCCGTATTCAGTCAATGAAAACCCTAAACTATTTTAGAACATGTACAATATAAGAAATCAGTAAGGGTGAGGCAAACCAAGGGCGGCCGCGGCTCTAGGGTCTTCTCTCACCTTAGGCCCCCAAATAAGTCATTGATCCTTCCCCTTCCTCGGTTTGCTTTTGGCAAGCCCATTAAAAAAATACTAATTTCTATATAAAAATACCTCTCACTTTTAATTAAGTATTTAATATGAGAAGTAAAAAAAACTTTTCAGAGATATATATAAGGATAAATTTGTAAAAACAAATTGAATTCTTTCTTGATTATATAAATGGACATTTATTTTGGACCAAAATAAAAAAGCAAATTGGTCACTTAATGTGGACCGGGGTGAGTATATATGTAATTTATATTTATACAATTATTGATAAAATATTTTAAATTTTAATATTTATCTAAAATTTGGTAGATGTAAGATTGAATGAGTTAATACGATAAAACATTTCTCTCACTAAATTAAATAATATATTTACATTCTCATCAATTCTATTTTTCTTTTTTTCATATTTCTAATTTCAATTCAGATTCTCTAAAATAGCTTCTTCTTCTTTTTTGTCACATTTGATTGATCCACACATCAATAAGCAAGCTCTTTTATGTCTCATTTTTTTTTAACTAAGAAATCCAGAGACAAGTATCGTAAGGTTCAAAATACGATCGATAATAGGCTCAATCCTTTTATCATTTTCACTTAATGCTATATTTTTGTATAGGGGAGAATTCAATACCATATGACTTGCGCATAAACTGCGTATTATATGTTATTTTCTTACCACTTTTTTGTCTCAATACTATATGGATTTTATGAAAGAAATTTCAGTGTCTTTTAATATATTTTAGTTTTAAGCCACCAATTCCGCTGAGTCGCCCTCATTAATGATCACCAATTATTTATAGATCACTGCCTTATGAACGTGTTATTCAACCAGCCTCGTTCATATTTGGCAATTAAATAACACATTCACTAATTGTTAACTTATGTTAATTGAGACTCTATAAAATTTGATTGAGAATATCAGGGGATGGACATGTGGCTCAAGTAGTAGACTGGTAAAGCTTTAATTTACGTCCCCTTAATTTTTTAATAATGAATTTTATGATTTTGTTTCAAGTTAGACAATGTTAAAGTTTGAAAAAAAAAACTTGGACAAAAGAAAGAAAAAAAAATATCTACTCTTTAACACTAAAAATATTTTAGAACTTTGAATTAAATTACTTAAATCTTCACATTAATAAATATATATATTTTTACAACAACATCAAAGGTAAACAATATATATTTAAGAATATTATACTATAAATAACAAGTATGAAAAAATGGCAACACTAACTTTTTTCTTCATATGTGTGTGTATATGTACTAATTAGAAAAGTATAAGGTCTTCGATTAAAATTTCGCGTTAGGCCACAAATTTTATGGAACCGCCCTTGAGGCAAACGAACCTTGTTCGTAAAGAAGAGATAAAACGTTTTAACTATTGAAGAAACACTTCCACAAACTCTAAATTAGGAGTTGAAATGGGCAACCCTTTTTAATAAATATTGGTGAAATTCAGCTTCTTTGTCTCTCAACTCTCAATTAAAATAAAGGAGGTCGGCGGTTGCAGTTGGAGGTCGTGGTGGCGACGTTTTCCTCAGTCATATTTCTAAGGCGGGGAGAGGGGGAAAGAGACGTAAAACTACACATGGTTACCTATAAGTAAGGGTGGCAAATGGGCGAGTTGGGTTAAATTTGGGCGAGTCAAAATGGGTTAGGTCAATAAATGGGTTATTGCCCAACCCAGCCCAAAGTGTACTTGGGCTAAGATGGGTTGAGTCAAGATGGGCTAAACAATGGGTCATAACCCAACCCGCCCAACTTGACCCATGTTTTAAAACCATGCTCATCTTTCATAAAAAAAGTCTTTTACCTTAAAATGTGTAAGTTGAAAAACATTTTGGGGGTGGGGGTGGGTGGACAATGCAGAAAAACGAAAAAGAAAATAGAAAATTGAAAATACCAAAAAAAATGTACAAAATTATTTTTTTTGAGGGGAGGGGAGGGGGCGGAGGGGGTAGGTATGTGTAAAAAATAAAAATACAAAAAAAAAACTTTTTTGGATTTTCATTGAGTTTTGGTGGGGTTAGGGGGTAGGGTGGGTGCTGCAGAAAATTAAAAAAAATAGAAAATTGAAGATACAAACAAAAAAGTAATTTTTTTAGGGGGTTTCCGCGCGGGGGAGGGGGGTGTAGAAAAACAGAAAAACAAAAAAATTGAAAATAAAAAAAAAGTAAAATTCTTTTTGAGGGGAGGGGGAAAGGTAGGAGTGGGTGGGTGGTGCAGAAAAACAAATGAACAGAAAATTAAAAATACAAAAAAAAAAAGTAAAATTAGGACAACTAAGTAAATTTCTAAATAAGTTGGGTTAAGATTCCTTTATTTTGGGTGAGATTTATGGGTTGTATTTGGGCTGCTTAATGGGTCAGAATTGGCTATAAAAAATAATGGGTCAACTTGGGCTCACCCCAAATTGACCCACGAGCTACAATATTTGTAGCCCAACTCATTAATCTCTGGACAGATTGGTAGATTGGATGAGTTTGGGCTCAAATTATCACCCCTACCTTTAAGTACTAGAATCTAAATCTCGAGACTTTAGGTCGGTGGTGAAATGGCCTAAAATTGTTTTTAGTTATATGTCCATTTCGAAAAGAAAAAGAAGAATTACACTTATTATCACTTGGCTCAATAGCCCATCAAAAAATGGTCCATGTTTGAAGTCATTACCCCGTATGGCCCAGGTTGTATATACTGTGAAAATTACTTTTCATCCATTAGTCTACTCCTTTAATTTTTGTTTTCATTTCTCTGTTCTTATTCTCCTTGTGTTCCAACTTTGCATCCTAAACTTTCTCCATCGTTGTTATTCTCCATCAACGGTCCTCCAGATTCAAAGCCGATAACCACTATATGGATGAAGAAGAAAAAATAATACATAAAAGAATTAGTTTTTCGGAGTCATATGAAGATCATTTCCTTCAATAGAGTGGAAAGAACTGTGTTTGCACTAAAGAGGTTCATGTAAAGTTTAAGGTAGATTTGAGTTAAATTCCAGAAGATCCCGAGAAAGAAGAAGAACATGTGAAGTTCCATCGATAGGATTCATCTGTATAATAATGTATAAAATTATATAAGTAGTATATAATAGTGTATAAACAACTCTCATACACAATAATACATTATTCACAAGTATTTGGTAAATTTCTCACATATTGTTCTTCTCCTATACGCATATACATAGGTATCACAAATATTTTTTTACAGTGCTTATACATCTTTATACACTTCTATACAACTATATACATAATGTACCTTTTTGTATAAAAGTGTATAATGTCGTATAAAAGTGTATAAACATCTCTCACGAACTTCTTATACGATATCACTTGCTATTCTTGTTCAAAACTAGTTCAAAACTCCATCAAATGACTTCAAACTTTGTATACAACTTATTTAGACTATTTCTAATAATTTCAAATAATCCCATTCCAAATTTCTCATAAAATCATATTTAAAATTTAACAAGATTAACATTGAAGAAGAAGAGATTTTAGGTTTCTCGCGTCTGTTTTTGCATTTTTGTAGATGGGATAGGTACGTGTATAAACTTGAGGAAAAAAGGAGTATGGAAACTCAAGGATCTTTCACGCTGGAAGATCTGGAGAATTAAAAAGAAAAAAGAAAAAAAATTCGGATATGAGTTTATTGATATTTGGCTACACATTTGCAAACTTGTAACTGAGCTAAAATACTGCAAGGTCACCTTATGGAGTGATCTATTGTATAATTCTTCCTAAAAAATGTGTTGAACATTTAGAAAAACATAAAATATGAAGTACAAGAAAATTTTCTATACTCAAACTGCAATCAGTTATTTTATAGCATTTTATCCGCTAGTTCCTTAATTTCTTTTTCTTTTTAATTTATGTGGACACTCAAGTCCATTTTGACTACAGTTTAGTTGATTTGACTATTAATAAGTGAAAATCAACTTTAAGAAAAAAGAAACATACCCCTTTATTGTAGTAGATGACACATAAGCCATAATTAAATTATGGTGATTTTTCTCACACCAAATAAACTCTGAAACTACTTGCGTAAATCATCATTCGGAGTTTAAAATTTTTATTTAACTTATATATCATAATAGAATAAAAAATAAATTTTTTGAAAAGATAGTTGCACATAAGCAAATAAGCATTATCTCTGGAGAGTAATCATAAAATTGAGGGAGAACGAAAGTGGATTCTTCTTTTACACGTATATATCAGAAATATAAGCCTATTCAAAACTCAAAATTCACTTATCCATATAGCATCTCAATGTAACTCTTTATGTTTCTCAAGGATTGATTTTATAAAATGTAGGACAGAATTAATTCGTCCTTTAAAAAGAAATATTACAGAATAGCATAAGTACAAGGTTTCAAACATTAATCACAGTAAGATTCATCAAAGAGAGCCATATGTATGACTCCTAAAAAAGCAAATTTGAACACTACATCCTTTTTTCATCCAAACATAAAAGAGCTAGCTAGTTTACGAAATACCATCAAGTGAACTAGCACACTAATCTTCAATCATCCAAGATAAGCACCTAACAATAAGTTATTAGTTAAACTCTCTGAGGGTGTTTTGCTATGTTAACCATGGTGCTTCAAGGGTTCAGAAGCCCAAGAGAATTATATTAGAAATCTACTACTGATGTCTGATGGATTTTAATGTGATCTCGTTAAGTCTAACTTCATAACTAATAGTCTTGCTTTTCTAATCAAGAAATAGCTGAACACCTTAAGGGAGGTGTGATCAACGTTAAGTACTATAGCACCGATCGGGCTAAATGTTCATACTTCCAGCAGCAGCTGAAAATTTATGGGAAATTAAATTCGGACAAAGTCAGAGTCCACTATTTACGATCAAGACCAAAATTTACCAATTGTTGATGCACGAGACCATTCATATCTACCCCCAAGTTTTCCCTAACATTTCGACTGATTATATATAGGGTATGAAAGTCGCGAAACTAGTAATGCAATGACTGCCTTAGGAGCTTAACTTAATGCTGTTTGTGTCCATCGTAATTATTGTCTTTTTCCTCATGACTACTATTATTCTTTTTAGATCCTTTTAGCTTCTTTGATCGGCTGCTCCCCCTTGGTGTACTCCCTCTACAGTCCCCATCATCATTCAGCTCAGATTCCACATTGTGATCTTCAGAATCATCAATTTCAGACCCTTTACTACTTTTAGAGAATGTTGCAGTTGCACCTTCATCAGGTTCCCATCGGCCTCTTTCCTCGATGTCTTCATTATGATGATATTGATAATCCCTATCTGAATCGACACTCTTGTTAGAACTTGGCTTTCTTTTATCTGTGACAGCAGCAGTCCAATCTCCAGTAGTACTACTATCATGGCTTGCTCTTCTCTTATCCCGTCGATCGGGCGATGATGGAGCACTGTCATGACGCCTAGACCTGCTTCTTCTTTTAGTTTTCTTGTGATGGCAATTTCTGTCTCGTATCTCACTGAACCACTCATCGCTAGAATATGTACTTTGATCTTCCTTCCAATGTCTTGGGCCCCTCTCTTTGTTTCCAGATCCTGCATCTCTATATCTAATCTTTTCCGGCAAATCATCATCAGAGTCAGAATGGCTAACCCCTCTTTTGCTGTCACCATTACAATGTCGATGCCCCATTTTTTCACTATGGTGGATTCTTGATCTTTTCCTTCTGCTGTGACTGCGCCTAATAACTCCCTCTCTCTCTCTCTCAGATAAATCCCCATCAGAGTCACTACTATGATATCTATTGTTACCATGTTGTCCTGTTTCCTCTACGTATCGTTTCTTATCAAGAATTTTGCGCCGTTTCCTATCAATACTGCCGTCTCTCTCTTGATGTGCCCTCTTATGACCATCATAATCCTTATAGTGGATCCTTGAATCCCTTGAGCTGGACCTTCTCTCCCTTGAATCCGACATTACAGAGCGATGCCTGTCAATTCTAGAAAATTTATCAGAAGTTTTACTTGAACATATAATAAATAGTAACAACAAAGTACGCTAACAAAAAAATATGCCTTTTCCTGTCGGTAATATTCGATGGTGCAAGGAAGCCATTAAGCATAGTTATTTTAAAATGGTCTTGAATTTTAAACCATGCTTTCTGCACTCTGCTTATATTACATAGAAACAGGAGAGAATTTCATCACAAGGGAAAAAAAAGAAAAGGGATGGGATGGGATGGGATGGGGGAACCTGCCAATTTGAGAACACACAGGTGACAAGATAAAATGATAGAGAAATAACATTCCAATATGTTCGTTGAACCCTATTCATTCAGGCATGGAGTATCAGACCATCTACACCTGTTCTAATATTCAACCAAATTCTTCTATACTGGATCCAAACAAGTAGTCAAAGGATTTCATACTTGCTCAAGATTGATATGCATCCATGTATTCACCCACACCTTAGTCTTCTGGAAAATTAAACAGGGAGATAATATATCTTTCATCTAAAATTAGAAAAGAATGATGAAACTGAGGGAAGAAAGAGGAGCCAACAGTAATCAGATATGGCAATCTGAACCCTGTATGACCCACTCACAACCGCGCATGATGAAACCTTATTCAAACTGCCCATTAGGTTAAAATGGGCTGATTGTTTCTTAAACCGTAATAAAATGGACTCATTTAGGTAGAAAACATTTTTGAAAATATTGTCAACTACTGTTATCTTAAAACTGAATGGGGAGGCATCAACTGATTTCCTCCACCAATTGTAGATTTTCTCTTTAATATGATACATATCTGTAGCTCAACTTGTGCTAGGTGGTTTGTTAAAAAGAAAAATTACTATTATTTTAACACCTCTATTTATAATTCATTCATATTTAGCCAATCAAAGAGTGTTGGCATTTTTCTAAAATAGTTCCTGCAGCCTTGCCTCTCTACCTCACACAAGGTAGGGGGGTAAGTATGCATACACTCCACCCTCCCCAGACCCCACTTGTGAGATCATACTAGCTATGGTGTTATTTGAAAAGATGAAGTTGGTTTCAGTGTTTTGCTTTTCAATAGTTAATATTTGTGATTTGTAGATGCCTAGTACATTTTTAGAAGTGTCTGCGATGAACTTGGGAATTGCAAGTTTGCAACAGCATACATCACAGAAAATTAGAGAACTGAGTCGCTACGCTAAGAGGAATCCAGAACAATAAATGTATTCACAGAAAAGGAAAAATATTCCAAGTTCTGTATTCATGGATTTATTTAATCAGGCATTGCAAATATTTCTAAATAGAAAGGTGAGCTGTAGAATGGAGACCCAATCCATCATATTGATTTATTCATGCACTTAGGTCAAAGAGTAATTGGTTTTGTCTCATTTACATGTCCAAGATTGGTTGCAATATGGTTAGATTAATTTTTTCACTGAAAGACTGGGGAATATTATTTATCATATTTCTACAACTGTCTTCATTCCTAAAACATAATGTAATGAATGGAATTAAAATTTTCTATATTTTTTAAGATTGGTATTTCACTGAAAGACTGGGGAATATTGTTTATCAAATTTCTACATCTTAATTCCTAAAACATAGTGTAATGAATGGACTTAAATTATCTATATTTTTTAAGATGGGCAATGGCTAATCAAAGAGTTTTTGCCTTTTCTTTTTTCTACATTTGTGTACAAAAATACAGGTTTGAGCCGAATTACCCATCATCTAACCCAATTTTGACACGCATTAAACATGGGTTGGGTTTTGACCCAATTTTCTTTAACTGTTCTTAACCCGCTCAAATTCAACACAACCACCTGCTAGCCACCACTCACATATCCAACAGGCATGCCTCATTGTAATCTCTTAAAATCTGATAGCCATCAATGAAGTATCAATATAATCTTTTATGAAGACTTAAGCATCAAGATATTATCGCTAAACTATCAAGTTCGCAAGAAAGATGCAAAAAGCTAACAAACCTGTCAGAATCAGCTGTCGGCATCTTGTAGGAATTCAACATCCATTCTGAGTTTTTCCGTTCAAGCCGTCTATCATAGACAGACTCATCAGTGTATCCAAACAAAGCAGCCATCTTTTTTAACCAGTATCTTGGCGGTGGTTTATCCAAATCTGCCCATTCATAATCCCCACCAGGATTGCGGAAATAATGGATGAAGTTGCACGTCATTCCACGAGAGCATGACTGTCAATACATGTGTGTAATTCATGTTAATAAATTAGGAGATAAAGATGATCTTAAGATCAGAATCAGGGAAACAATAAAGATGTTATTTAACTAATCTACTCCCTAAAATAATGCTGACAAAAAAAAAAGAGTAACTAAGTCAGAACACATCACATAAGCAAGAGTAGTGAGATTCAAGCTGTACCTTAAGCTTCGATTTCATGAATTCCCCACATATGGCAACCTTCCATTTTGTTACACTAACAAACTCGCATGTAATCTATCAAGAACCAGAAGAAAAGCAATTGTCATTACATTCTAAACCAAGTCGTTCAAATGCAAGTAAGCAAAGTGCATATATGGGGTATTGTGATCCCTAGAAGTGTGTCATTAGGGCGTTAGTATTATCAACCTCGACTCTCCAAGGTAAACAGAAAACAATAGGCTGTAATCAAAAGGGGAAATTTCATTTGCTTCACTCGGTCAGCTCTCTTTAAAAGAAAGCTAATTAGAATAACAAACAGCAAAATGCATCTCATTTGAACCACAAACCATTAACTTGAATGGAAGTCAAATACCTGTTTGCCAGCAAAGTAACGGCCATTAATAGAACGATAAGCAAGCACCGCAGAATCTATATCTTTGTAGTGTACATAAACATTCCCTCGCAAATGAGATGAACTGTTTCTACACACCTACATGTGGAAACATATTTGTTGGTTACCCAGATTAAAGGAGAACTCCTTCAATAGCAGTATTACTTTGCAAATAAAATTCTCATTGTCATGTGATACAGCTCTCCAAAAGATCTCCTTGGTTTAGCTATATTGTTACATGTTTTAGATCCTCAAGGCTTCTTTTGGATTTCAAGAAAGTTGATTTTTTTTTTTTTGTGTGTGTGTGTGTGGGAGGAGGGGGGGGGGGGTCCTAATTTTCATGCATATGTTTCGCCAAACAAAAAGAAAAGTAAGAGAGAACCACTCCGTTCAGAAATCCGGCACCTTTTGCAGGACTTATGTTGGACGAAAGTTGTTTTGTGGGAAGGTCATTACGATTCCCATGACTTTCCTGCTTATAAAATGCACCTAAAGTGCAAAGTAACTAACTTTTAATACTTCTTTTTTGCTTCCTTGGCAACCAAATATACCTAAGAGAAAAGGCTAGAATATTGTAAGGCACCTCAACAACTCAGCTTTTGAAATCATCCTTCTTTCATCAAGGAGTCGTGAAACTGTAAGTTTTTACTATGTGCAACATGCTTTAAAAGAGTAGGAAAGGGCACTGCTCACTTCAAACAGAATATCCCTGCTGTCACTGATTTAGGAACTTACATCCTAAATTGAGGACATAGTAGCAACAGAAAGAAAGAGAAGTAACTACCTTGAAATTTATAATTTCTCCAAACTTCAAAAATTCTGTGTGAACATCCTCATAGAATTCCTCATAACTACGTTCAACTTCCTCATCTGTACACTGTAGAAAAAAGAACAGTGGACCACAATTGATTGCATAAACATATGCATAGTATATGAAATATAAATAGAAGTTCAAATACAACTAGCAAGTACTTAACAACTAAATATTCAACGGATTACCAACAAGCTCTATGATAAGCCAAGACCAGAAAGACTCTTAAGGTTTTGCAGATAGACTACATAAAACTACCCAAAAAAATTTAGTAGCCATACTCATGTACGTACAAAGACTATGCAGGTATAAAGAATTAAATCAATAAAGGAAAATCCAGAATTTTAACATTTAGCACTGGACAGCCTACTATTATCTAAAGATCATTAATAACCCTCAACTTTGCTAAAACTAATAGCTTCGGTTGAAGTGTGTGACCATCTCATTTAAAAACTTAAGTTGTTCGAGAGAGCACACTTTTATTTATACTTAATCATGTCTTCAGTATGATCCCTAACTTATCTTTCAAAATACCAATGGGATACAGTAGTAATACCTTGTAATCCAATTAAAAAATAATTTCTTGTCAGTCTTCCTTTTATCTATTACCAAAAACAGAAGGGTAAATAACATGAAGAAATGCAAAATATAGAAATCACAAACATACAACAACTGTTACATTCATAATTCTTTGGCTCACTTTGCAAAACAAGACACAGAGCTCGATAAGAGTCTCCAGCTGATGCGCGGAAGAAACACGTACCTCCAGAATTTTCAGGGCAGATATTCTGTTTTAAGGGAGTTAAAGAACAAACAGAAAAACTTCTACAAACTTAAAGAAGAGTGAATTCGATAAACAAGAAAATAGCCACACAGAAAAAAAGAGGATTAGTGTTCCAGCCACATCTTGACATCATATTTCATTACTGACAATTGACAACCAACATCGATCCAGTACTGATGCAAGTAAAGAAGTAAAAAAGGAGACACACCCAAAAACTGAGAGACGTATCTATTACCACTCACATTAGTGCTTTTTCGCTTTTGTATTGAGAAGCATAAGAAGCCTAAGGAAGAACTGACCAATAATAATAGAAGTTCCAAAGAAATGCAGTAACTGAAAACTACTAAAGATTGACAACAACCAAAATCAGGATACTAGAGCCACATGAAGACTTCACTAACAGACCTCAAGCCCCTCATCCTGCTCCCAAGCAAGACCAGGTCCAGCATACATGTTCTTCATGAGCAGTGTGCAGGATTTATCAGGATAAAAATGAACCCTACTGCAGCGTGAACCAAATCTACAAGCCCCAGTTTTTAGGTGGAAAGGACAATGAGCTTTATCCTGCCATGAGATAACCAAGAAAGCAGATGGTCATGATAGACAAAATGAGAGGAGAGAAGAGAGTAATTATTTTGAATAATAGAAGTTTACGTTAAAGAAATAGAAACAAAATGTCATCATTACTAAGGCGGATCTACATTCAGAAAAGGACATACTAATTACTAATTAGGATTTGTAGATGTCTACCTGCTCAGTTCCAAAATTCGGAGTTTGTAGAGCAACATTCTCCAATAACTGCAGTGCTGAAAGAGATGAAGCATTCTTGTAGTCAGCAAAGACTTCAGATTGTGGAGGCAGTGGATTGGATGTTGGCCTATTGGGATCCTGCACCGGTAAAGGACAGCCTTTACATTCCATCTATTTTGGCAATCACTAGGTGATAGGATTTTGAAAGAGGACAAACTATGGCTTTGGGAAATACACATAGTATAGAGAACTACAAATCAGTACCTCTTTAACAATCACATGATTGGGATCCTTCTTTTTTACTTTCACTTTATTCCTCTTCACAATTATCTCATTTCCTTGCCATATAATTTCGGGAGGCCCATCTTCTACATATTCCCACTCGTCATCTCCATCTGATTCATTCTCAAGAGCAACCTACTAGGATTGCATGTATACAAAATATCAGTGAACCGTGAAAATCGCAGCACTTAAAGGTGTAAGACAGACATAACAGGTCTACATGGGGGGGGAGAGAGTCAAAGGGACATTTGCATATGCTGCTAAACTCTTCGAACACCCACAGTGAAAGATTTACAAAACAATAGAAGAACGGGAGTTTTTGTATAGAACCATGTCTTTTTGTAGGTTCTTCCTTTTTCGGTATACCTCTTGTATATGAGAGTTCTCCAATTTCTTAATGAAACTACTACTCACTTGATTAAAAAAATAAAAAATAAAGGTTAGCGAAACAAGATGTCAGAACTGTCTGCAACTAAGCAAGCAATAGTTTGTTCACCGTGTTAAACTGGGTAACACTGATGATTTAGATCAAAGGACCAATACCTGAATTGTTATGCATGTCAAATAAGACACTCATTCACACACATATCTCACCAAACCTTGCTATAACGGCAATAGAACTACCTGTGCACATAATTGTGCGCTGTATGCTAAGGTCAATAATCTGGAAAGCACAAACTAATTTATGCAATCAAAGAAGCACGTGATATGCTACATGTTCCACTCGGTTTATGTAGACATATTCTTGTTCCAAATGTTGAAACCAAAATAGAATAGTTTGGTTTCACAATTTTTCTGCAACGACCAACTCTCATGCACATTCTCTCTGCACCGTGGTCATTCTTAAACTACTACCTATTTTTGCGTCTCTAGAAAATATGAAGCATTCACCAAAATGTTTCCTACTGCTTCAAATTTCAATCAAGTCCCAAAATGCAAGATTCTCTATGCTTGACTTAAAATTAACGGTCGTACAACAATTGGTAGAGTCAATTGCTATGCATTTCCTTTTATAAACAAAAAAATGCTAGCAAACTTATGACTAATTTCATTACTACCTCAATTTTGTTATTCATCACGTAATGTCCATTGTACAATCATCTAGTAACCTTAGTTCCCAACGTGCTAGCACTATATTCGAATTTTATTTTTTATAACTGATAAATCCCTAAGGGCCAGTGGCACCTGAACCTGTATGTGCATTTAACCCCCACATCACGTGTGACGCTTAGACCAAAGCCTTGGGGCCTATATTTGATCTAACCAGGTTAATGAGCAAACATGACCAATAAAGTTAATACACAATCCACATAACTCAAAGTTGACTGCTAAAACTAAATAACTATTCGATGCATACATCTGCATATATTTCTCTAAGCTAACAAAGATAATGTGAAAGTGCGCTTGGCACGAAGAATTTGTACCTGGCTTTGTTTCGCTTTTTCTTCCTCATCTTCTGCTCTCCTTCGCTCTTCTTCTTCTTCTTCCTCCTGAGCTTTCTTTCGAGCCAGTTCTTCGAGGAAGAGTCTTTCTCTCTCCTCAAACTCTCTCCTTTCTCTCTCTAATCTTTCCTTCTCTTTCTCCTCCTCCAGCTGAATCCTGCGAAGCTCCTCCGGATCATTCAGCTTAGCCTCCTCTTCCTGGCGCGCCTTCTCGGCGAGTTCCTTCCTTTTCTGCTTCCGTTTCTCCTTCTTAGTCAACCTCCGTTTCTCCTTGCGATTTTTGCATATCGCCGCCGCCGCACCGCATTGTTGAAGTTCCGATACTTGCCGGTCGTCTTCTTCGATTGATATCGGTTCCGTCATACGTCTAGGGTTTCAATAGTGTCAGTACAATGGTTTGTATGAAATGAAATTGGTTTCACCTTCTGAATTTTGATCAATACATACATTTCAATTTCATAGTAGCAGCCTAGCACGCACCTTTGCTTAAAGTTGTAGTATTTGGTTTGCGTATTTGTAATGGAAAAAAGGAAAAGACACGGACATGAAAATTAACCCGCACCAGCTGTAAATGACATGCGTTAGTCATTTTTAAGCTGTGTTTAAAATGTATTTAAATATTAGTTAATTTTTCTTAAATTTTAGGGCACAAAATTGAACTTCACAATATCGTGTCCTAAAATTTTAAATTGTATCTTGAAGTTTGAATCATATATTTTGTATTTTAAATTCAAGACATTGTGTCCTAAAATTCGAAAATTGTATGCTGAAGTTCGAATTTTATGTGCTGAATTTTAAATTAGTGGTTCAGAAATTTAGGACACTTAGTCCTGAATTTTAAATTAGCAGCTCGATATTAAGTCCTGAATTTCTGAATTCATGATACTTAGTCCTCAAGTTTGGGTGAATTGGTTAATCTTTAAGACATTATAAATTGTGGATATATTTTAAATAGTGGGCTTAAATATGACTATTGTCGCGCTTCGCCCGCATGGGGTGGGGGACACGTTAATAATTTCTTTTTTATTTTTGACATCATGATATTTGCCATCTTAAAAGAGAAAATACTTCTTAGAAATTATTGTGTTCCAAGTTAGAGAAAATCTTTAATTATTTTATGCATTATTTTTAATTTTCGTAATTTATAATTAAAAAATAATAATAAATTTCACATACTTTCATCAATAAGTGCAAAACTATTTAAACTTTTCAGTTTTTTTCCTCTTAAATAATCTTTGGGCCAGGTCAAAAGAAAACAGGGAGAAATTCAAAAATAGTCAAATTTACAATTGGTCGTTCAAAAATAGCTCAGTTTCAAAAGTAATCGAAATTTAGCCATTTTTCATGTAAAGATAAATTTGAGCGAAAATACTGTTCAAAACCCGGAAAATATGTTAGTATATTATATTGGAGTTCCAGCATAAGTATGTTTGAACTCCAGCATATTATACTGGAGTTCCAGGATAAGTATGCTGGAACTCCAGCATAATATGATGGAGTTCCAGCATAAGTACACTAGAACTCCAGCATAATATACTGGATTCCAGCAAGTATAATTGTCCAGTATAATATACTGGAGTTTGGAGCACCGGTGCTCCAGTCTCCAGTATATTATACTGGAGTCAGCAAAATATACCGGTCCAACATAATATGCTGGAGTTCATACACAGGTGCGCCAAACTCTAGTATATTATGCTGGACCGGTCTCTGTTGCAACAAAATAGTGGCTATTTTTCATTGACTTCATAAACGCTGGCTATTTTTGAATGACCAGTCCGAAAACTGGCTATACCGTGCTATTTTTACAAGAAAACATTAAGACATACTTAGTAACTACCTGTTGAACAAGCATGTAGTTCTGTCTGTTAATGTGCAAAATAGTATAGAACATTTATCTAGGGAAATACAAACACTCTCCTTTTGAACATCAACTGAGTAAAAAAAGTTGCCATTAATGGAAATTACTAGTTTACCTTTTCATTTCCTTCAGTTTCTTTCCCGAAATCATACTTCACGGCTCCATCTAAAGGTGAAATAAATTTTCTTCTCAATTCTTTTGCCAATTAAATACCATTATGTATAGAAGTTAATAAACTAATATAGAAAGATTAGTCTCATTGTTTGAGCAATTTCTGCGGTAAATTCAGTTCATGAGATACATCCACTTTCAATTGGTAAGTCGTGACTATGCAGTTTAGATTAGTGGAAAAGCACTGTTATTATTCTTCTGGAAAACAATGGTTGTCGGGAAGCGTGTTAAAGTAGGAGGTAAAAAATATTTAAAAGAGAAAAGTAATAAATTACGCAAGATAAGGCAAGACAAGATTTATGTGGTTAGACAATTTTTGCTTACTTCACGACCATACAAAGAATAACTCTTTATTAATTGAAAAGAAAGAGGAAGTTGAGGGATGATCTGCTAATGAAAAGACAGACCCCTTTTATACGTATTTGAATGTCATGCGTAATCACTTACGTCATAAGAAAAAAAATTTAGAGATAACTTCTTCCGCCTATCATTATGTTTCATACTACTTTTCTTGTCTCTTTGATTTTTCTTTCTTTTGTGTTGTCTATTTTCTTTCTTCCACATACAACAAGGTTTGCTCCCATCATTCTCCCTCTCAAACGTATGTTACATCAAGAAAAAAACTAAAAAAAGATTTGTTATTCTCTGGTGGCGCCTTCACGTTATCAGTCTTGAAGGTTAATTGAGGCAGTGCACAACCTCAGTTTGTCAACACCGATAACTTTGGTCAACATTTTTGACGGGTTCTTCGATCCTGGTATCTTTCGTAAGGAAAGAGTTTCTTCACGTATCAACTCTCGGATATGATGATACCTCAACTGGATATGCTTCGATTTTGCATGAAACACTAGATTCTTGGCAAGATAAATTGCACTCTAGGTACTGCTGAAAAGCTCACAATTGTCGTACTATTTACCTAGCTCTTTAAGAAAAATCTTGAGCCAAATCGTCTCTTTTTCAGCTTCTGAGATTGCCATGTACGCTGTTTCAGTGGTAGATAGCGCAACATTTTTCTAAAGTCTGGACATCCAGCTAAAATCAGTACCATCACCCAAGGTAAACACGTAGCATGTGGTACTTTTTCGACTATCTAGATCGCCGCCTAAATTTGCATCAGCAAAACCTTGTAAGATAATATTGCTCCTTTTAAAACAAAGTGCCATGCCTGAGGTGCCTTTGAGATATCGCAATATCCATTTTACACCTTCCCAATGCTCCTTTCCTAGATCTAACATGTATTTACTGACAATTCTAACTGCATGGTCTATGTCAGGTCTAGTGCAAACCATAGCATACAACAAACTTTTTGCTGCTGAAGCATATGGAACTTTGGACATGTACTTCTTTTCTTCATATTTCTTAGATCATTGGTCCTTCGACAGATTAAGATGGCTTCCGAGTGGAGTGCTTCTTGCTTTGCATCATGAATTGCTTCTCATCAAAAGCACTTTTTTTTTAGAAAAGCACTTCTCAAAATAAGCTAATTTTAGAAGCTTGGCCAAACAAGCTATAAGACATATACTTATTAGTAACTACTTGTTGAGGTCTGTGTGTTAATGTGAAAAATATAGAACATTTATCTAGGGAATTACAAACACTCTCCTTTTGAATATCGACTGAGTAATAACCTGTTTGGCCAAGCTTTTTTTGGCTAAAAATTGAGGTGTTTGGCCAAGCTTTTAGAAGGAAAAAAAGTATTTTCGAGGAGAAGCAGAAGCGATTTTTAGAAGCAAAAAAAATATCTTCTCTCCAAAAATACTTTTTTGAGAAGTACTTTTTAGAAAAATACACTTAGAAGCAGTTTTTAAAAGCTTGGCCAAACACTAATTACTGTTCAAAAGTACTTTTCAAATTAATTAGCCAAACACAAATTGCTTCTCACGAAAAGCACTTTATAAAAAAATACTTTTGAGAAAGGCACTTCTCAAAATAAGCTGATTTTAGAAGCTAGGCCAAACAAGCTCTAAGAAAGGTTGCCATTAATGAAAATTACTAGTTTATCTTTTCATTTTCTTTAGTGTTTTTTTTTTCCGAAATCATTCTTCACGGCTCCATCTAAAGGCGGAATAAATTTTCTTCTCAATTCTTTTACCAATTGAATGCCATTATGTGTAGAAGTTAATGTCACGATCCTAATTTTCCTTCGTAGGATGTCGTGACGACACTTAGTCTCCAAGACTAGGTAAGTCTAACACTTACTGAATTAATAGCAAAATTTAACCAACAATAATGAATTTCAATATGGAAATTTCCATACAAGCCAACAATCCAAAAATCGGTAGTACAAGTCATATGCTCTACTGAGTTTGCTAGAAAATCCCTATATACGACTGTTTCGGAATAGAAATAAAACAGTACAAATACAATATCAGAAGGTGACTCCTAGGCCCGCGAACACTACGTCAGGTTTACCTTGAGTCTTCACTGCAAAACCCGAACAACTAGCTATTGATCAACCAACTCCGAAATACCTAGATCTACACAAAAATATGCAGAAAGTGTAGCATGAGTACACCACGGTGTTACCCAGTAAGTATCAAGACTAACCTCAGTGAAGTAGTGATGAGGGACAGTTAGGACACCTACTGGACTAAATAATCTGAACAAGTATGAAGGTGAATTAATGGGGAAACAATGTTAATATAAAGTTAAGCATGGTAAGGAATACAAAACAATACTTGCAATGAAACACTAGAAACAACGGTTAGCAACAAGAAGCAAACAAATAGAAATATTGTAGAGTAAGTTAGACACAACTTAAGTCCGATGAGACCAAATAAAGGAAAACAAGTACAATTCAACAAGAACAATCGCTTTTACACCAGATCTATTCAGGAATTTCCACGAGGTACCAAACCTCATCACACCCTTTATGGGTGTAACCATGAGCAATACCCTCTCTCCGACCATGAACGCAACATCACAAAGTCTACGGTCGACATTACTCTTTTGCCTAGACTGAGCTGTGCGAAGGCGATCTCGAATAATCTTGATCTTATCCAAGGGCATCATGTACCAAAACTGTACCCAACAACCGAGCCTCCCCCGACTCAAATCATCCAACTGGCGAACGACACCACCTTTCATATAATGCCTCATAGGGAGCCATCTGAATGCTCGACTGGTAGTTATTATTGTAGGCAAACTCTGCAAGTGACAACAAATGATCCCAAGAATCTCCGAAGTCTATAAAGCAAGTGTGGAGCATATCCTTCAATATCTGAATAGTGCGCTCGGACTGTCCGTCCGCCTGAGGATGAAATATTATGCTCAACTCAACCTGTGTGCCCAACTCACATTGTACTGCCCTCCAGAAGTGCGAGGTGAATGATCACAGCCAAATCTGCACCACTAATAGGTAGTGAGAGAGGATCGCAATAGCTTTTACCCGATTTAGGGTCGGGATCGATATCCACATAGAGCTAGAATTGGAATTAAGTGTCTATTTAGCCTAGGATTACATAGCGTTCCAAATTGCACTTCTATTCATTTTTGGGTTTTCTTTTATAATTCTACTATTATCAAACTACAAATTATAATTACAACTAGATTAAGCTAAGAGTAAAATGCTACAAGTTGTTTAAATATTCTAAAAGGCACTAGGGTAGTGACTTTCACCTAGGTGGCCAATTAACGGGTAATTGCGTCTAAAACACGATTGACATGATTGGGGAATATGTTATAACCGTTGCTCGATATTACCCACTCTCACACCTCTCGATAGAAAGAATGTTTTTGCCCAATTGACTTTCTCAAGACCAATTGGGTATGCATATTTGCTCAAGCAACTAGGGTTCAAGTCGGGCATTACTCTCTCGAGGTTTAACCCTTTAATTGGGACTATCAATTCTCTTGAGTCCATCCCAATTCCTTGTTGGATCAATTTCGGAGACTTAGGCTCTCTTTCTCAAGAAGAGCCTAAGTCAGAGAGCCTAAGTCAACTTAGTACAAACTAGTGTTTGCAACCACTAATTCAGTAATTAAACCATGAAATTGACCCAAATAACAAACATCTATAGTCAATCTAGCCCTAAATTGCAACACCCATCAACTACTCACACTAGGCTTGAGCCACAACCCTAGCTAATGGGTCTAGTTACTCATACTTGAAGAGAAAAATAGAGAAATAGATGAAGATGAACACATATTAATTAATTGCTAAGCTAAATACAAAGAATAAATGATAAAAAGTAAGTAAAAAATGCCCAAAATGGCTACAAGATACGTTCCCACGAGCGCAACAGCTATTCTAAAATGTCTGATACCCTAAATATGGAAAAAGGATCTATTTATACTAAGTTAAAAAACTGGACAAAAATGCCCCTACGGGGTTAGTGCGGACCGCACAAAATGGTGTGCGGCCGCACTAGGCTCTTGAACTTGAAAACTTGGCTCTCTGAACTCAGGCTTCGCGGACCACACAGAATGAACTACGGCCGCAGAGGCTTCTAGTGCGGTCCGCACAAATTGGACTACGGACCGCACAGGCTTTAAAGCTCCAACTTCACCCTCTCTGAACCTTGACTATGCGGACCGCACAGAATAGTAGTGCAACCGCATTACCTTCAGTGCGGACCGTACAAAACCTTCTGTGGCCGCATTGCCTTAATGCCTGAAGTATCATCTCTCTGAATCTCCCTAGTGCGGACCGCACAAAGTGTAGTGCCGCCGCATTAGGCCTGTTTTTTCTGAGTTTGTTTTGTCTTTGGTGCTTGTGCAAGTTTCACTTCTTTTGAGCTGATCTTTGACATCTTGTCACTTTATTGATCAAACCTGCAATCAAGCACAACTTATGAGCCTTTTGGGACTATTTTGTATGAATTTATAATCAAATCGTAAGCAAGAATGAGTATAAAATGCGTCAAAATCCCTAGTTATCAACTCCGCCAAACATAAGCTTTTGCTTGTCCTCAAACAAACAAAATAAGACCCATCCCTTAAGGGAAAATCCAAAAAAATTTCAGCTATCCTAAAGCAACCTCACTAGCATCAATTGGGACTAACAATTGCCCTCAATACAAATGAGTCATTAACAACATTTAACCTTTGAAAAACCATGGATCAAGTGCGACACAAGAGCTTCAAGAGTTGACTCAACACATCAAAGAACTCTCTCAATGACTTTGGTCATTATGGAACCCAAACTCACACATCCTCAACTCTCCCTAAGCAAACCTCACCTTTAGAATATTGGCACACAAAACGAGGCTAAATAGAATTTCACTCATCTCTCTCAAGAAAAAGTCACAAGTCCAGCTCTAAGTACCATATGCTTGCCCCTTATGTGAGTATCCACTAATGTAAGCTTCATTCAACTCAAGATCATATAAGGCTTTAGTGGAGATATTGTGAAGGCTTTTGGTTCACGGTAAGACATGTTTTGGTCTAAGTAGGTTCCATCTTCCCTTAAGCACTTCTTTTGATTCATTTGGCACACATTCTCTTGACTCTTTGAGTCATTTCACTTCTTTCTAAGGGGTTAAAGAGACATAATGTCACTCTATCTTATGCATTTCAAACTTTTTTTCTCCTTTCTCAACTTTCCACACCTTTCATTCTTTGCTTTTTCTTGAATCCTTTTTTATTCTTTTTCACTTTGAACATTCTTTTTGTCTTTTTGCTTTTCTTTCTTTTTCATTGCCTTGCCTTTTCTTTTTCTTTTTCATTTTCGTGCCTTTTTACCACTTTGTTGCCATCCTCGTCTCTCCCCCCAAACTTATATTTTTGCCATGTGCTAAAGGAAAGATCGGGTGCCAAGAGAGGGTATCTTTTAGAACGGGTATAGGTTTGTATCATGGTTCTTGAAAGAAAAAGATCTAAGGCTCAAAAGGGTTAACTAGGGATCATATCATTGGTAGGCTATGGAATTGTTCAAACTATCATTTGGATCAAGGAGAGCCTATAATAACGTCTCAAGTCAAAATTCACTTAGGATTTCGCCTCAACAAATATTCAGGGCAAGTTCTAGACCAATGGCTCGGGACTTGGACTCGCAATTCTATTACTCACCACACAAGCTAAGGGATTGCTAAAGACATAGATTCGGGGGCCCACAATGACCTTAGATACGATTTGAGCACACAATGGTCCCGAAAAACCACTTGATGATTATTGGTCAACACAAGAGTCTCAAGGTCACGACTTTCACCATCCTAAACACAACAACTTGTTTTTGATCATGAGATCAAAGTCAAATGTGCTAGGCCCAAGTGAAGCTTTGGTTGAGGTATCCTTAACTACAAACTACTAAAAACAAAAAGAAAAACGGACTCAAACCCTTAAGAAGGTTATCACACCATCCAGCATTGGGAAGAGCCACCTGGTTCACACAACACTCCACCTTTGGAAAGAACCGTGGCATTAAGAAAACCAAATCTTATTGAAAATGTCCAAAACAAAAAAAAAAACTACGAACATAAATAAGAAGCTAAAAACGAAAATTTTTGCGAAAAATAGAATGAATATATACAAGAGGGGATTTGAATATACAACGGATTGGATGAATATATACAATGTGATATAACTTTATATACAGACCCAAAGTAAAATAAAAGTGCAATAAATGTAACTAAATATCAAATTATATACAGACCAAAGATGAAAAATCAAGAAAGCATAAAAATGTATCAATATATATACAGTCATCCATCAAATGAATAGTAGGGCCTACCCCCTCAAATAAAAGCTGGCATTGTCGCCAATGCCAACTAGTCTAAATAAGAACCAAAAAGATAGAGAAAAAGGATATAGAAGACTCCCTAAGCCCTGTCTGTCTGCATAGGATCATGGGTGGTCCCTGGGTCCTCTATGTGCTCGGGAACCTCAGATTGGTTCCCGGTGGTGTGATTCTCTGCTACTGGGATCTGGGCCTGGACTCGACAGGTTTTGGAATTGGTACATCATGTGGCTGACTGGAGGAAGTCTCCGGTGGGTCCGCCAACTGGATGATAGCATCATCAGCTCTAAGAATCCTCCTCTTCCTCTTCGGAGGCCTCTGTGTCTGCTCCGGCTATGGGTGAGCTGCTGGCACTAGGTCATCAAGCAATAAGTCTAAAGGCAGTTGGTCTGCCTTTAGTCTATCAACATCTGCCCGCAACACATTCTCAGACTCCTTGGAGGCTCATGTCTTTCGTAGCTTCTTATGCTCCTTAGCAAGCTCCTTGAGAGCCTTGCTATGTGAATTGACTATCTTTAAGAGCGTAGCCTGAGTATCGAGGATCTTCTTCTGGTTGTGAATTATCTCCTTGAGCGCATCCTCTATCGACTATGGCACCAATGGAGCTGGGGAAACCGACTGAGCCTCTATAGTGGCAGTCAAAATGGACAACTTGGATGAGGCAGTCTGCATCCAGTTGTTGATACTCAAAAGGGCCTGACTTAGATGGGATCTTCAGGCCTGCTGATGTGGATGGCCCAGGAGGAATGGCTGAGGATGTGGATGGACCGGGAGGGATATCTGGAGATGTGGAGGTATGCTCAGCAGAAGCCACTACCTCAACCGGCTCCCCAGACTGGCCAGTTGGAGCAGTAGCTGGTACTTTATAGTTCTTGCTCTTGGGGTTGTCATCTCCCTTCATGCTATACCAGGAAAATGGGGTTGTTGCCTTGACCTTGATGTCATAGGGCCTTTTGTACACATTTAGGTCCCGGAAGTACATTGCGAGGAAACTGGGGAAAGGATAGTTCCGATCATGCCCCGCGCCTACAATAGTGATAATCCAGGACATCATATTCCCCACATTTATCGGGTACCCCGCTATAATCGAAGCAACCAATACAGCCCGGTGGAGAGGAAGGGTGTTGTCATGAGTGGTAGGGTCCAACCGGCTGTAAACAAAAGTCTCCCATCCCCTCGCTTTAAAGTTTAAGGTCCTTCTCAATATTTTGACCCAGCAGTCAACCAATCAGGGACGGTACCTGGGATTACCAGGTATTGTGCTAGCCATGGAGGACCTCCTCGCCCATCTCCATCTTCGCCATATACAGAGTCTCATCCTCCTCATTGAAGCCCGGATATTCATTAATCGACTTCCCATCAAATAACACCTTGAGGTTCCGAACCTTGGTCACTTTGGAGCCCTTTTTGATGTAGGCTACATTGCAATAAAAATCCTTGACCAAGTGTTTGTTGGCGTCCACACAAGCATCTAGGAAGTGCTCCCAACCCACTCTAGTTCTAAATTATCTCTACACGTTGGGGTTGTGGGGTAGTAAGTCTTTGTTAATGAAACTCCACTCCGATATCAACTTTCACCCCGACCATCACTCCCTAAACTTATGGTATGCCACTTCACTTACAAACCTATCCTCCCAAGCTTCGGGCTTCCTAGTTCTAGCAGTGCCTCCCACTTGAGGCTCACTACCATTAGCTACTCTCTCATCTCCCTGTATATCCTCTTCACCTCCTCATGCACCCTCCCCAAATAATAAAGCTGTAGGAGAGGTGGAGTATTCCCCACTACCTTCACCTAAGCCCTCAGACAACCCAGAAGAAATGTTCAGTGATACTTGGGCAGCGGGGGAAAAGGGATAATGTTCAGCGATGCTCGTACTCACTCCCCAACATGTCAATGGCTCTGTCAACCGCTTTTATGGCCTTCCTCATGTTCTTGATGTTTTGCCTAGCTTGGGGAGTGAGTTTGACCATTTTCTGTTTTCCACCCCGGGAGGATTCACCTCTGCCGGGTTGTTTCGAGCCTTTTCCTCGTTGTTTAACCATAGCCCGCAAGCACAATCAAATGAACTCGTTAATATCATTGCAGCAGTTGAAAGCAATGTTACAAAATGAGTTGCAGATCAGACATGAAGAATTGCAGAAAACAGCCCAGTGCGGACCGCACAAAATGGAGTGCGACCGCACAGGGGTCAGTGCGGACCGCACAAAATTGACAGCGGTCCGCACAAGGATGGGGTTCAGAATACTCACCCTCTATATCGTGATAGTGCGGACCACACAAAATAGTAGTGCGGCCATACAGGGTCCAGTGCGGCTGCACTGCACAATGTTCAGCTTCCCAGAAGTTCTTCAGTGCGGTCCGCACAAAATGGTACTGCGGACCGCACAAAAACGACCGCGACCCGCACTGAGTGCCCAAAAATGGCACTAAATTTAGGTTCATGAAATTTTGCCTTAAAGTCCAATTTTCCACCTAATTAGTGTCCCTAAATCATTTCCCGGTCCATTAAACTAACAAAGCCCTCATGAATTCCAAATTTAACTACTCTAGCCTAGGCAATTGAAATAAATATGGGAGGAAGAAGAAAAGAAGCTAAGAAAAACAAAAATTGAACGAAATTACAAAATTAACAAGGAGAAAAAAATGATTTCAAAGTTACCAGTTATGAGATAAATTGAGGAATGATGATCCTAGGCAGTTAATTACGAGCAGAGATATGAATGAACAATGTTTAATAGCTCTAAAGTTCAAATTTTGTGAAAAGAGTAAAAGGGGTCCCTCAAGGTCTATTTATAGAAAAACCCTGGGGGCCATTCTCACCAACCAGTGCGGACCGCACAAAATGAACCGTGGTCCGCACTGCACAGTTATGTTCAAACCTGAGAAGGCAATTCTCCGTGGTCCGCACAGAATGAACTGCGGCCGCAAAGGTCCAGTGCGGACCGCACAAAATGTAGTGCGGACGCACTGGCAAACTTCAGAGAGGTCTCGATTCACCCTTCACCAGTACGGACCACACAAAATGTAGTGCGGCCATGTCACACCTCCTTTTTCCGCCCCCGCGAGGGGTGAAGGAGTTTTTCCAATTAAAGGACAATCGAAACGGGATTTGTTTATTTATTTCAGAGTCGCCACTTGGGAGATTTAGGGTGTCCCAAGTCACCAATTTAATCCCGAATCGAGGAAAAGAATGACTCTGTTTAACAGTCTGCGAACCAGAAATCTGGATAAGGAATTTTGTTAACCCGGGAGAAGGTGTTAGGCATTCCCGAGTTCCGTGGTTCTAGCACGGTCGCTCAACTGTTGCATTTAGCTATTATCTGATTTTTACATGAATAACCTATGTGCTGATTCTACTTTTTATTGCTTTTACATATACATATTTATTCGAGAGAGTGAACGCCGTTTAAAAGTATGTTTTCGGATTGCGCCGCATCAAATGAACCCGCAATCTTAGGCACACTCTATTCAACGTCTTAGGATTTGGATTCGGGCCGCATAAAATGCCCACCCATATTTAGGAATGTAATTTACTAAAGTCGCGCCTAAAGATTCTAGCGCGTTATTATCTTTTGGGAGGGCCGTGAAATTCGCTAAACGGCTCTTCCCGACTTCTAAAAATTTCTTAAACCTTTGCTGAGGGTCCTGCAATTTTTTTATTATTATTTTTTTTATTTTTTATTTGACGAAGCTCGTCTCATTCATTTATTTATTTATTTTTAAAAGGAAAGTAACTACATTTCTATTTTTATTTGTCTCTAAATAAAGAAAAATCCTGGTTAATTACATACTAAAAAAAACATAACTTATTTAATTAATAGATTACAACAGATGCTAACGAAAATTATACCTGAACTTGTAAAAATGGAAAATTGTTTCGTGCCTTATTCCATAAGCTAATATTACTAAAATGGAATTATGTATATATAAAAAAAACGTACAAGATTGACTAACGTTACTACAATTAGCCATTTTTAACTGTGGTGAGGTTAACTAAATGATCAAAGCTATAGACTAATTCATTAACCCTAATGGATTCGCAATTTAACTATACTAAATGCTTATTGAAACTACTCTACATTAGTGTAAGTATACTTAATTATTAATACATAAAATTATCGACTACGACCTTTATTTATTTATTTATTTACTTTTATTATTATTATTGGAGCTATAATGTTGACACTACCCAACCACCTTACATTTACATTTTTATCAAGTCCACAATCTATCTATGTGAGATTATTTGTAACATGAATTAATGCCAATACTGATGAGAGTATAATCACTTAAGAGGACTAATGGAAATTAGTTTTAACCATCTAAACGAAATACTAATTGGGTTTTGACTAAGTACTCTATCTCATTTATGGACTACTTGAATATATGCATGGAAACAAACAACTAACTAGAGATATGCTACTTATCATGATTTACCCCATTAATCTAATAAAATTGAAAGGTTCATGTTATATCAGCGCATGACCATTTATACGATTCCTTCTCTTTTCAGTCCAATTATACAAAAAAAAAACAGTTCACAAAGAAAACAACTGAATAGACCAGATTGTCTACTATCTACTTTATTGAAGCGGTTGGATTTTATTGCTGCATTTCAACTTCAAAGCTCTATCACTACAAGATTCGAATGTGTACTTGGAATTCGAATTACAAATAGAGAAAAGAGGTCAGGAGCAACAATGTACAGCAGTAGCACAGCAACAGAATCCCACAGCAAATAACAACAACAAAAACCAGCAATAACCAGTGTAACAATGGTCAGAACCAAACTGAAAAACCCCGGAAAGCCTGACTGAAAATTCAGTAGCACTAAACGCAATCCACAGAAGCAGTAACAAAGTTCTGATTTCAGTAGTAAAGAAAAGGACCTCACTTTCAATTTTTAGCTCTTAAAGACTGACTTTTAATTCTGAAAAATTAGCCTATTTCTCACTTTGAAGTTCTGGAAAAAAAAAATTCTCTCAATTTTCCAGTCCTCATCTCTATATCAACTCCTCCTATTTATAGGCTAGAACTAAACATTATTTATTCAAAGTTTTTCACTTTCAGCCTATATATTCCCTCCCATGTGCATCTATACACTTTTATCATTAATCTCATGCTTATTTTATGATTTCTCACCCTTAAAGATACCAGACAGGGTGTATTCTGCACTACTAATTCCCTTTTCATTAAATAATTCACTAATTTAGTTGTACACTGAATATTCAACTGGCAGACTACTAACACTAAACATTTTAAATCTTTTAGCACCCAAAAAATAACCCTGAAAATCCCCTATTATTATTGTCTTGCCCTCACTCTTAACAATCTGTATTTAAACCTCTCTGATTTACAACTACACCAAATCACTACACAGTTACAACCAATCCTTAAGTCAAATTCACACAAATGATTCAAGCATCAAAACAGACCAACGAAGTGATTCATGTTGTATTCGTCCAAATAAAGCAGTCATAAACTAACTATTCGACGAAGTTGTTCAAATCGAATGTAGTTTATAACGCACACTCAAATAAAAAAGAAGAAAAACCTTGACCAAATAAAAAGGTCTTGAAGAAGAAGGAGAACTAATGAACAAGACAAGATTACAAAATAACACTTTAAACAAAGAATCAATAATCCGAAAAATAGAATGAATAAAACAAGATCATGAACAACACTTAAAACCAAAAACCATAACATAAAATAAATCAAATGAACTAAATAATCTTGAAAGAAAAATCTGACACTTGAACGAACCCAAGTCGAACTCGGAGTTGAACTATTGGAGGTCGAACGGACTGTTTTGTGGACGTCAAAAAAGGACGAAACAGAAGCTGGTCGTTTGGACTGTGGCGGATTAGCAGGGATCATTGGGTGAGAACTGGTATCGTTTGGACGTGAAGGAAGAAGAAGCAATGGCCAACCTTTTTTTTTTTTGTTTTCTTCAGTTCAAAAAAGGAAGAAGAAGGTGAACAGTCTTCTTCAATTTTTTTTCCTTTTTCTAAATTTTTGCCCCCACCCCTCCTTTTCACGTTCTGTCCCCTCCCTTTTTCCAAATTTTTCCCTTTTAAATCCCCCTACCCGTTCCTTTCTCCTTTTCAATTTTTCGTTTTTTTAAAAACCCCCTTTTCTTTGTCCCCCCGTGCATTTTGTATCTTGCTCAAAGAAATGGACCTCACGTGTGTAGGGGTCCAAGACTTATGTCCCCCATGTGTGGTGGGGTTCCGTCCGTGTTCCCCACGTGTGTGGTGGGTTCGGATTATTATGGGCCAGGTAAAAAATTAGGCCTAAAAACGGGTAGTTTGAACCCAAATATTATTCTTTTGCCCGGACCCGAGAATAAAACACGATGTTATTCAATTAATCCTATGCAAGCAAAATAACTACAAAAATAAGACTAACTTTTAAAACAAAACTATTTCTTTCTCTTTTTCTTTTAGTATTTTTTCAAGATTAAAATAGCTACAAAGCATAAATAAAACTATTTCTGTCATTTTCGTTTTTTATATAAAGATAAAATATAAAGTACTATTTTTTGTATTTTTCAAGATTAAAATGGCTAGAAAATGTTAATAAATCTTTTTTTTATTTATAATTTTCGAAATTATACAACGATAAAAATATAAAGTACTATTTCTATATTTTTTAAGTTTAAAATGACTACAAAACATTAATAAAACTACATTTTTTATAATTTTCGAAATTATATAAAGTATAAAAAATAAGGTACTATTTTTGTATTTTTTCAAGTTTATGAGAAATACATAAGCTAAAATTTACATATATATTTTTTTGTAATTTTTCTTTTGCGACGAAATAAGGTAAAATAGTCAAAATAGCTATATTAGACTCAATTCAAATATTAACGTTTTGTAGCCCTCTTTTTTTTTTTTTTATAAAACTAAAATTCTAAATTGAGCTACAAACTAAATTAACTCCAAAAATACTAATTAAACTCCTAACAAAAATTATCATAGACAATTAAACACCAATTAAAACAAAATTGCATAATTTGACATTAAATGCTAACAATGCAAAATATTCCTATTTTTGTGACTTTCATTTTTTTGTAAAACAAACTTAATTAAATATTAAATGAAAATGTGATATATTTTATATTTTTATTAATTAAAACAAATAAACATGCACTCATAAAAATACAAATAATTATACAAAAATACCACAAAATAACAAAAATTGCACACAAAGGAAAATTGTTTTATTTTGAATTTTTGGGAGTAATTCTTTCATAGGGCAAAAATCACGTGCTTACAGGCCGCACTGGCAACTTCAGAGACCTGTGCATATTTCCACCATGTCTTATACTACATCAACACAACCCTGCAACATCGCACAACCAGTTAGCCCAACAATCAATCCTCTACTACAAAGAAAATCAAAGAAAACAAGAAGAAAAACACATGGGCTGCCTCCTAAGAAGCGCCTGATTTAACGTCGCGGCACGATGCATGTTACCATCACATCATTTGAAATGAAGGAGCGCCACCACGTGGATGTCATCAATTTTCCCAAGATAATGCTTGACCCTGTGCCCATTAACTCTGAAGACTTCACCATTTTTATTTTTCAAATCAAGAGCACCAAAAGGGGTCACAAACACAACTTCAAACGGTCCAATCCATTTGGATTTGAGCTTTCCCGGAAATAGACGTAACCGGGAGTTGAACAAGAGAACTAAATCACCTACTTTGAACTCTTTTCCACGAGCATATTTATCATGAAGGTACTTCATCTTGTCCTTATATAAGAATGAACTATAGTAGGCATAGAATCTGAATTCATCAAGTTCATTGAGCTGCTCCACACGAAGATTGGCTGCAACATCCCACTCAAGATTAATATTCCTCAAAGCTCACATGGCCTTGTGCTCTAACTCAACCGGTAGATGGCAAGCTTTTCCAAAAACCAACCGATACAGAGACATACCGATCAGAGTTTTGTACGCCGTTCGATAAGCCCATAGAGTGTCATCCAACTTCTTCGACCAATCGGTCCTATTTGCATTGACCGTCTTTAACAATATGCTTTTGATTTCCTGGTTGGAGACTTCCATTGACCACTTGCTTGAGGGTGATAGGGGGTAGAAACTTTGTGATTGACACCGTACTTAGAAAGCAACGTGTCGAAAGCTTTATTGCAAAAATGAGATCTCCCATCACTAATAATCGCACGGGGAGTGCCAAACCTTGTGAAAATGCTCTTCTTAAGAAATGCAACAACACTCCGGGCTTCATTGTTAGGCAAAGCCACGGCTTCAACCCATTTTGAGACATAGTCAACCGCCACGAGAATGTAAGTATTCCCACAAGAACTAACAAATAGACCCATGAAATCGATGCCCCAAACATCAAAGATATCCATTTCGAGAATGGTATTGAGAGGCATTTCATCCTTTTTTGAAATTCCACCCGCTCTTTGGCATTCGTCACACCTCTTCACAAAATCACCCGCATCTTTGAACAAGGTTGGCCAATAGAATCCATAACTAAGAACTTTTGAGGCGGTCCTCACCCCACCGTGATGACCACCATAGGATGAAGAATAACAAGTCTCTAAGATACTCAATTGTTCTTCCTCTGGGACACATCTACAAATCACACCATCCGTGCAAATCTTGAATAAGAATGGCTCATCCCAATAGAAATCCAAACTATCCTGCTTGAGTTTCTTCCTTTGGTTAGAAGAGAGTTCACACGGGATTACTCCAATCACAAGGTAATTGGCAACATCGGCAAACCATGGCATATCATTCATTGTAACCACAAGGAGTTGTTCATCGGAAAATGAATCATTGATCTCAAGGCCATCACAAGGCCTCCCTTCCTCCTCCAAACGAGACAAGTGGTTTGCCACTTGGTTCTCACTACCTTTCCGGTCCACAATTTCTAGATCAAACTCTTGATGT
This sequence comes from Nicotiana sylvestris, assembly GCF_000393655.2. Classification (NCBI taxonomy): domain Eukaryota; kingdom Viridiplantae; phylum Streptophyta; class Magnoliopsida; order Solanales; family Solanaceae; genus Nicotiana; species Nicotiana sylvestris. The sequence goes on along the minus strand of NC_091057.1, from coordinate 123,747,571 downwards.
AGTAACACCCATCGCATCAATCTTGCCTTGGAGTCTTTATTTGTCATCAAGTACCTAAGGGCGACATGATCGGTGTGCACTATGACCTTGGCCCCCCATAAGATACGACCGAAACTTTTTCATTGCAAACACTATAGCCAACAACTCTTTCTCGGTAACTATATAGTTCCTTTGAGCCTCATTCATGGTCTTGCTTGCATAGTACATCGGATTAAACATCTTGTTAACCTTTTGACCCAAGACAGCCCCAATTGCAACGTCACTTGCGTCACACATGAGCTCGAAAGGCAAGCTCTAATTTAGTGTGGTAATGATCGGGGTAGTGGTCAAATTAAGCTTGAGAAGCTCAAATACTTGCATACATCCCTCATAGAATACAAACTTTGCATCCTTTTCTAGTAGCTTGCACAAGGGGTTTACAACCTTTGAAAAATCTTTTATAAACCTCCGGTAGAATCCCGCGTGCCCCAGAAAACTCCTCACCCCCTTGACGGAAATGGGAGGAGGAAGCCTTGAAATCACCTCTATCTTGGCTTTGTCATCTTCAATTCCATGCTTTGAAATCTTGTGGCCCAACACTATGCCTTCCTCCACCATGAAGTGACATTTTTCCCAATTAAGCACGAGATTGGTGTCTTCACATCGGGCTAATACTCTATCCAAATTTCTCAAACTCTCTTCAAAGAAATTACCAACCACACTAAAATCATCCATGAAGACCTCCAATATATCTTCCACCATGTCGGTGAAAATAGCCATTATGCATCATTGGAAGGTCGCTGGAGCATTACACAACCTGAACGACATCCGAGAGAAATCGAAGGTTCCATATGGACAGGTAAAGTTGGTTTTCTCCTGGTCCTCTGGGGCAATTAAGATTTGATTATACCCCGAGTATCCATCCAAAAAGCAATAAAAAGCACGCCCCGCAAGATGATCAAGCATTTGGTCAAGGAATGACAATGGGAAATAATCCTTTCGGGTCACCTTGTTTAGCTTTGGGTAGTCCATACATACCCTCCATCCGGTAACTATCCGAGTGGGAATAAGTTCATTGTTTTCATTTGTTACCACAGTCATACCACCCTTTTTCGGTACACATTGCACCGAAGAAGTCCATGAGCTATCGAAAATGGGGTACACAACACCGGCATCCAACCACTTGATCACTTCTTTCTTCACCACTTCTTGCATTGCCTCATTCAATCTTCTTTAATGCTCCAAGGAAGGCTTTGCATCATCCTCCAAGATAATTTTGTGCATACAGAATGTGGGGCTTATTCCCCAAATGTCAGCCAAAGTCCATCCAATTGCCCTTTTCCGCTTTTGAAGCACCGCCAAAGTGGCCTCAACCTGCATGTTAGTAAGGCAAAAAGAAAGAATAATTGGTAAAATAGAATTTGAGCCCAAGAACTCATACCTGAGGTGTGGATGCAGTGGTTTCAACTCCAACACCGGTGGCTCCTCAATTGATGGTTTTGTTGGTGGCATTTTCCGGTTTTCAAGATCCTAAGATAATTTTCTAGGCTCATATGAATAAGAGCTTATTCCATGTAAAACATTCACGCACTCCACTCGTCTTGCATCCTCATTGACATCAAAATTTAACAATACGGCTTCCAATGGGTCCTCCACATTGATCATTGCACTAGTGCCATCAATTATCACTGCTGTGATGAGGTCAACAAAAGAGCACACCTCGGTACTATTGGGCTGCTTCATAGATTTGCACACATGAAAGATGACCTTTTCATCTCCCACTCGAAAAGTGAGCTCACCCGCTTCAACATCAACCAACGCCTTCCTTGTTGCAAGGAAAGGCCTTCCCAAGATAATAGGAACCTTATAGTTCACCTCACAATCTAAAATCACAAAGTCGGCCGACAATATGAATTTTTCCACTCGGACAAGCACGTCATCAATAATGCCCAAAGGTCGCTTCATCGATCGATCTGCCATTTGAAGTCTCATTGAGGTTGGCCTAGGTTGCCCGATACTCAAAGTTTTGAAAATCGAGTAGGGCATCAAATTGATACTAGCTCCCAAGTCACATAGAGCCTTGGCAAAATCCGCACTCCCAATGGTGCAAGGAATGGTGAAAGCATCAGGATCTTCAAGCTTCGGGGCTATTGAATGCACTATAGCACTAACTTGGTGAGTCATCTTTATAGTTTCACAATCCATAAAATGCTTCTTTGTAACCAAGTATTTTCATGAATTTTGCATAACCCGACATTTGTTCAAGTGCCTCCAACAAAGGTACATTAATAGATAAGCTCTTCATCATATCAATGAACTTTTTAAACAGATTATCATTCTTCTACTTCGCGAGCCTTTGAGGATAAAGTGGAGGTGGCCTTGGCAAAAGAGCCTTGGCTTTTGGCATAACCGGCTCCGGCATGTCAATTATGTGTTCCCTAGACGGGTTCACATCATTTTGAGTTTCCATATAGACTTCTTAAATATCAATCCTCACTTCATTGTTCACATTTTCATCAACCACATCTTCAACTACCAAAGAGACTTCATCATCTTGCAACTCAACATCATCATACACGACTTGCTTTTGCTTAGAGGCATTCACATCACCGCCTCTCCTACTTCTTGTTGTAACCGCCATAACATGATTGTTCCCACCCTTTGGGTTCACTACCGTATCACTTGGTAGAGCACCCTTCGCGCGAATATTCAATGACTGAGAGATTTGGCCTAATTGCACCTCCAAGTTTCGGATAGAGGTATTGTGAGAAGCTAACTGTGCATTAGAATCCGCATTCCTCTTCATCATTTGCTCGAACATCATTTCAATTCTACCCATATCATTACCCGAAGAACTAGGACCTTGAGATGGAAATGGTGGTGGATTGTTCAGTTGTTGGTACATTGGGGGCCTTTGAAAGCCTTGCCCCCGGTTTCCTTGGTTTCCATTGTTCCATCCTCCTTGATTATTATTGCCACCCCAATTATTGTTATTACCATTCCAATTCCCTTGGTTGCCTTGATTGTTGTTCTGATTGCCCCAATTGTTGTTTTGGTTGTTGTTCCCCCAATTACCACTATTTTGTTGTTGGTTGCCCTAATTGCTTTGAGGTCGCCACTGTTGTTGCTTGGAAGAGTTGCCCCGTTGGCCTTGATAGTTGTTTACATATTGAACCTCTTCACTTTGGTCATTATAATCATCATTTTGAAAACCATCACATGTATCATCAAATTGCTCAGAATTCCCTTGGTTTTGTTGCCTTCTTTGCCTTCTCTAGTTGACAAGCATATTAACACCCTCCATGACATTCACTTGGCGAGGATTTTGGACTTGTTGTAACTATGCCTTAGCCAATTGATTTATAGTAGTTGTCAACTCCGTTATAGCTTGCCCATGGTTATGTATTTCTTATGTAAATGAATAACCATAGGGTCGCCTTGAGGTACATTGGCTCTACTTTGCCATGCAGAAGAAGTGTCAGCCATCTCATCAAGTACATCACATGCCTCATCATATGACAACTTCATAAAGTTGCCCCCGACAAGTTGGTTCACTATGCATTGATTTGTTGTATTGATGCCCTGGTAGAAAGTTTGTTGGATCATAGCGTCAATCATATCATTATTGGGGCATTCCTTCACCATCGTTTTGTACTGCTCCCAAATCTCATGAAAAGGTTCCATGGGCTCTTGCTTGAAAGCCAATATCTCATCTCATAATGTCGCCATATGCCCGGGTGAAAAGAATTTAGAAATGAATTTATCCGCCAACTCATCCCAAGTTATGATGGAATGGTTGGGGAGTCTCTCGAGCCAATCTACTGCCTTCCCCCGAAGTGAGAATGGGAAAAGTCTCAACCTAAGAGCATCCTCAGACACATTCGTCTGTTTACTCCCCCAGCATGTATCTACAAACCCCTTGAGATGTTTGTAGGCATTTTGATCTGCAACGCCCGTGAAATACCCACATTGCTCAAGTAAGGTCAACATCACATTGGTTATCTGAAAGTTGCCCGCCCGGATTCTGGGTGGGACAATAGCACTTGCATAACCCTGATTCAAAAGTACTCTAGGAGCCACTCTTGGAAGTGGCGGAGGAAGGTCTGGAATATTACCATTTGGATTAGCATTGGCATTGTGGCCTCTACGTTGTCCTTGAGGTACAAGAGGCACCTCATCTTGTTCAACATCATCTACCTCCTCCCCCCAATCACGTTTCCAAGAGGGTCATTAGCATTGTTCAATGCCATATTGGTACCTAAGTAGTAACACAAACAAGTAAGTAACAAAGATAAAAAGAAGAACAATACGCAAAACTAATTAAATAGATAGCCAAAACCATTAGCTCCCCGACAACGACACCAAAAAGTGATCAAAACCAACTCTGCACCACTAATAGGTAGTGAGATAGGGTCGCAATAGCTTTTACCCGATTTTGGGTCGGGATCGACATCCACAAAGAGCTAGAATTGGAATTGAGTGTCTATTTAGCCTAGGATTGCATAGCGTTCCAAATTACACTTCTATTCATTTTTTAGTTTTCTTTTATAATTCTACTATTATCAAACTACAAATTATAATTGCAACTAGATTAAGCTAAGAGTAAAATGCTACAAGTTGTTTAAATATTCTAAAAGGCACTAGGGTAGTGACTTTCACCTAGGAGGCTAATTGACTGGTAATTGCGTCTAAGACACGATTGACATGATTGGGGAATATGTTATAAATGTCGATCGATATTACCCACTCTCACACCTCTCGGTAGAAAGAATGATTTTGCCCAATTGACTTTCTCAATACCAATTGGGTATGCATATTTGCTCAAGCAACTAGGGTTCAAGTCGGGTATTACTCTCTCGAGGTTTAACCCTTTAATTGGGACTATCAATTCTCTTGGGTCCATCCCAATTCCTTGTTGGATCAATTTCGGAGACTTAGACTCTCTTTCTCAAGAAGAGCCCAAGTTAACTTAGCACAAACTAGTGTTTGCAACCACTAATTCAGTAATTAAACCATGAAATTGACCCAAATAACAAACACCCATAGTCAATCTAGCCTTAAATTGCAACACCCAACAATTACCCACACTAGGGGTGAGCCACAACCCTAGCTAATGGGTCTAGCTACTCATACTTGAAGAGAAAAACAGAGAAATAGATGAAGATGAACACATATTAATTAATTGTTAAGCTAAATACAAAGATTCAATGATAAAAAGTAAGTAAAAATGCCCAAAATGGCTACAAGATATGTTCCCACGAGCGCAACAGTTATTCTAAAATGTCTGATACCCTAAAAATGGAAAAAGGATCTATTTATACTAAGCTGGAAAAACTGGACAAAAATGCCCATACGGGGTTAGTGCGGACCGCACAAAATGGTGTGCGGCTGCACTAGGCTCTTGAACTTGAAAACTTGGCTCTCTAAACTCAGGCTCCGCGGACTGCACAGAATGGACTGCGGCCGCGAAGGCTTCTAGTGCGGTCCGCACAAATTGGACCGCGGACTGCACATGCTTGAAAGCTCCAACTTCACCCTCTCTGAACCTTGACTCTGCGGACCGCACAGAATGGTAGTGCGGCCGCATTACCTTCAGTGCTGACCGCACAAAACCTTCTGCGGTCGTACTACCTTAATTCCTGAAGTACTAGCTCTCTGAATCTCCCTAGTGTGGATCGCACAAAGTGTAGTGCGGCCGCACTAGGCCTGTTTTTCCTGAGTTTGTCTTGTCTTTGGCACTTGTGCAAGTTTTACTCCTTTTGAGCTGATCTTTGACATCTTGTCACTTTATTGATCAAACCTGCAATCAAGCACAACTTATGAGCCTTCTGGGATTATTTTGTATGAATTTATAATCAAAGCGTAAGAAAGAAGGAATATAAAATGCGTCAAAATCCCTAGTTATCAACGAACTGCGCACCTCGATCAGAAATATAGACAAGGGCTGTCACGGCCCGGAATTCCCACCATCGGGATCGTGATGGCGCTTAACATTACACTTGCTAGGCAAGCCAGCTTTAGAGTTTTATTAACCAAATTCTTTTACGTTTCAGTGATTAACAATAAACAAGTTAAAACCAGAAAAGATAAATGCAGAAGTAAGTAAATAGACCAATATTATTGCTATTACTACCTAGAATCTGGTGTCACTATAACGACCTGACCGGTCGTTTTGAGTTTTTGCACTTGATCGCTAGTTCTCGGGCATGACTTGTCCCGTGTGATGTATTATGACTTATGTAAATCGTTGGTTTTGGTTTTTAGGGGAATCAGAACGAATTTGGAAGAATAGTTCTCAGTTTGTAGCTTGAAATTTGAAAGGTTTGACCAAGGTTTGACTTGTTTGTATATGATATTGGATCGGAATTTTTATGATTTGGTTAGCTCCGTTAGGTGATTTGGGACTTAGGAGCGTGATCGGAATGCATTTTGGAAGTCCGTGTAAGGATTAGACTTGAATTGACGAAATTTAGATTTCGGCGTTTTCTGGTTGATAGGTGAGATTTTGATAGAGGTCGGAATGAAATTCCGAGAGTTGCAGTAGTTTCGTTGAGTCATTTGGGATGTGTGTGCAAAATTTTAGGTCATTTAGACGTGGTTTGGTTGGGTTTTTGATCGAAAACGTATTTCGGAAGATTTTAAAAACTTAGGCTTGAATCCGATGTGATTTGGTAGATTTGATGTTGTTTGAGGTGTTTTTATGATTGGAACAAGTTTGAATAAGGTTTTAGAATGTGTTGGAGCTTTTGGTTGAGGTCCCGGGGGCCTCGAGTGAGTTTCGGGTGGTCAATCGAACCATTTTTGGTTTTGAGAGATTGCAGATTTTCAGTTCTAGTATTGCATACATTAAAGCCTTCGCGATCGCGTTTGAGGTCTCGCGTTCGCGTAGAAGAATTTTGGATTGGCCTGAGTTTAGCCTTCGCGTTTGCATTTGAGGTCTCACATTCGCGGAGGGCGTAGATCCTGTGCTTCGCGTTCGCATGAAGTGTTCCGCGTTCGCGTATAAGGATTTGGGGTCCAGTGGAATTTGCTCTTCGCGTTCGCATTATTGGTCTCGCGTTCGCATAGTATGGATAATGGAAGTATCGTGTTCGCAATGAATATATCGCGTACGCGTAGCGTGTTTTGGGAGCCTTGGAATTTTGCTCTTTGCGAACGCATTGCTTGGGCCGCGATCGTGATGAAGAGAGGTCAGAACTGGGCAGAAAGCTTTTAAGTTATTTCATCCCCGATTTTGAGTCATTTTTCTCCATAGCTGAGCATCTTGAGAGCTTTTTGAAGGTGATTAAAGAAGGATTCAAGGAGAATTGATTGGAGGTAAGATTTTTTAACCTAAAACGTGATTCTATTGTGAAATCAACCTAGAAATTCTTGGAACTTAAGCTAAAAATGGAAGAAACTAGGGCTTGGGATTTTTGATCTTTTGAATTGGGATTTGAAGGACCATTTGAGGTCGGATTTGAGTACTTTTGATATGTATGAACTCGTGGGAGGATAAGGAACCCGTTGATGTGAAAATTTTTGAGTTTCGAGAAGTGGGTCCACGGCTCGGGCTTTGCTAATTTCGGGATTTTTGGTATTTTTCGATTGTTTTCGCTTGGGCTTTGTTCTCTGAGCATATTATTACGTATTCGTTCAGATTTTGGATAGATTCGGCGCGCGTGGAGGCCGATTCGAGGGGCAAAGGCATCGCAAGCTAGAGATTTAGCTGGTTCGAGGTGAGTAATGATTGTAAATGATGTTCTGAGGGTTTGAAACCCCGGATTGTACATCGTAGTGCTATATTAAGGTGAGGCACACGCTTGATGACGAGCGTGGGGTCGTGTACTATTGGGGATTGTGACTTGGTCCGTCCCGATTGATGATTTTACCGAATATTTGACGGAAAACTAATTACTATCATCATTTTTTGGGCTAAATGCCATATTTGGGCCTAGTGCCAGCTATTTGAACCCTTCGGGGATGTTTGTTGATATTTCCTCACTGTTTTGACTTTATACTTGAACTTAGTCATGTTATTTTCCACTATTTTCAAAACTTAGCCAAGTTTATTTTGCTTTAACACTTGAAATAATATTTCAAATAATATTTTGGGCTGAGCATCATATTTTACTGTTGCCCGTGGGGCTTATGTGATTTTGACTGAGTAAGGCCGAGGGCTTGTGTGTTGAGGATACTTTTGGATCGGGCTGCACGCCGCAGCAGTGAGATACTGATTTGATTATGAGGCCGAGGGCCTGAGATATGTACGCCACGAGGTAGCTTATTGATTGATATGAGGCCGAGGGCCTAGATTTGACGCCACGAAATGACTTGATATTGCGCTTGGGCCGTAAGGGGCCCCTCTCGGAGTCTGCACACTTCCAGTGAGCGCGGGTACCCATTGTGATGTGAGATTGAGCCCGAGGGGCAGGTATTGTTCTGAGATTGAGCCCGAGGGGCGAACCTTATGTGTTTATCTTATCTTATTTGCTTGCTATTTACCTGTTTAAACTATGTATTTGTGCCCGAGGGGCGGATTTCTGTGTTTATCTGCACTAATTGTTTGCATTCATTTGCATAGCGGTTGAAAAGGTAATTTTCAAGGAAGTTTTCCAACTGAGCTAAGATGTTTTAAGAGAATTTTATAGCTTCACTGCTTTCTTACTGGTTTTGAACTGCTTCTATACAACATCCTGATATGCTTTACGTGATTTCTTACCATTCATACTTTAATTATGATTATTACTCACTGAGTTAGAGTACTCACTTTACTCCCTGCATCTTGTATGCAGATTCAGGTATTTATACACCCGGTAGCGGGTTTTGGCTAATCGGAGGCAGAGTTATCGGAGTTTAGCAAGGTAGCTGCCAGCATTCGCAATACTGCTTTTCTCTCTTTTCATTCATTAGTTTGTATTTAGCCTATTTCAGAACTTAGTTGTATTTTAGATCTTAGTAGACGCTTGTGACTTGTGACACCCCGGTTAGGGCTGTGTTGGGTTGGATATTCCGCACCTTTATCAATATATTTTCCGCTATTTAGTATCATTTAATCATGTTTATATTGTTTCATGTTAATTAACTGCTTAAAAAATGGAAATTCGGTTAAATCGGCTGGCCTTGTCTTCACGAGAGGCGCCATCACGACCGGGTTCGGGGTTAGGGTCGTGACAAGTTGGTATCAGATCCTAGGTTACATAGGTCTCACGAGCCATGAGCAGGGTTAGTAGAGTCTCGCGAATCGGTACGGAGGCGTCTGTATTTATCCTCGAGAGGCTGCATAACCTTTAGGAAAAACTTCACATTCTTAAATTCTTATCGTGCGTCCTTGATTCAGCTTGAAATGTAACTCTTTGAATTCCTTCCACGCATTCATATGCACGCATGAGCGCTCAGTATCAGATGTGCATCGATGGCTTGTGAATTCCCTGGTCGAGGGACGATATGTGATCTTTGTGAGTTGATGTTGGTCCAGTCTGGAGGACTTGAGGCCAGATCTTTACCTATGGCTTGAGCACCGAGGTGCTGATTGTGTGAGCAAGTATTTTTGAACTTATATGTTCAGTAGTGCCCCTATTAGTAGAAGTGACGACTGGGTATCTATGTGATAAGTATGTTGGTGCTGCGAGATGTATCCGTACAAATTGGAAGCGACGAGAAGGGTCTGCTGGAGGATAGAAGAACTATTAGGTGCTTGGATTTCATCTTGATTCGAGGTATAGCCCTGAGTTATGGGCGTGAGAATAATCTTTTCATAATTCCAGTTATGAGTGAAGTAAATTTCATGTTTCGGTATGAGTTCAAACTTAGGAAGACTAAGTGATTGCATAATGTTTGTGACGGTGGAAGGTATACAGAAATGTTAATTGAAGGCAAAACAGGTGGACTATCTCATGCGAAGTATTCTGAGATTGTGTGATCCTTATGTGTCTATTAGAAGATCTTATGTACAAGTGAAATATAAGTGTTGAAATTTGAATTTTGGGTCGCTTAAGAGAGTAGGCTTAACTGTTGCGAGAGTGAATGCGAGATTGGCAGAAGAGTTAAAATTCTTGATGATCTGTGTTTTTTTTACAAGCTTATAAAGGATTTGAGTTTAACCTCACTATGGTATTATGACATCAATAGAGTATAAGCGTTATGCGTTATTGAGTGTATTTTGATCTGTGGCTTTGAGCCAAGTGGGGGAGTCTGCTGTTGAGTAGTTGATTGCACGGCTAGGTGTTATGTCGGTTTTAGTTTGAGGCATTCAGGTGAATCAGTTATGGCCCGCGGAAATTAAGAGCGAGGATGGATCGAGTAAAGGGAAATTTTGACATAGGTTATATTATGCTTCATAGAGTATGGGAATCTCGAAATGTCTGGAGTCGTTGTTAGTAAAGGGTGATCAGTGCATAAAGCAGGAACTGGCTTGTTTGTATTGGGATGATGTTGCATTCTGCAGTGTCTGAAGTGCTAATAATGCACAGGTTGTTCGGTTCTTTTGATCGGGCTAATTACGGTTGAGTGGAGTGGATGACTTGCGAGAATGGTTCCAATGTGTTCAAGATTCTACATGTACAATGGGGTATTTTAAAGTTGTATATGTGGCTAGAGACTGAGTTTTCATTGAAAGATGTCAAGACTTGTGGTATTTTCTATACTAATTATGGAATTCTATGTATCAGTATCAGGAAGGTAAAGGTAACGGATTTAGATTCGCAGGAAGTTTCCTCAGAGTCAAGTATTTTGAATGCGGTGCCTTTGGGAATAGTTAAGAGAGTATTTAGCGGCTTATTGGTCTCAAACAGTGGCTTGTTGCTTGGGTCCCACGTGGTAAGTTTGGGTTGAGGAATTGTGATGTTATAGCAAGAAGGAGTATCAGGTTGAAGGTAAATCAGAAGGAAACTCGGACAGATGGTATAGCTTGATAGTGGGTTGGATCGATATGGTAAGGATATGATTAACTCTTTGGATGCATATGGGGTAATGAGTCTCTGCAGGTGTTTCGCGGCAATTCTTTTGGGTTTTAGAGTCATGCGTAGCTCGGTTGAGTTAGAAAGATTCAGTCCTAATGAGTTAGGGTTGTGCAAATGTCGGGAGTTCTTGATGGCTCCTACCTTGGTTGGAGATGTATATTTTCCTATTGGCATGTGGAGCATGGGATGTATAGTGGTTCGTTTCTAGATGGGATCAATGAGAAGTTCTTGGCTAGTGGAATGCATAGTTTCTTGCGGTTCGGAAGGGATATAAAGTTCTCATGGTTATCCTAGAATGGTATGGGATATGCGGTATGTTGTAAATGATTGAGAATTGCGTGTGTGAGGTTGTGGTTCGGTTCTGAAAAGAAGGTCATAATATTCTTAGGCAGCACGGGCAGTTTCAGATGATTAGAGGAATGATCTTCAGATGATTAAGAAAATGGTATTGCTAATTGAAGTGATTTGACGAGGGTATATGCTTCAGAAAAGGCAATGAGATTAAGTTGATGGTACTTTGGTAATATTGCGACACTTTCTTATTAGATCGACTGCTGATATTCGAGTTTGCTTGATGGCATAAGGGAATTTTAGAGTATCTTTCGTGGAATGATTGGGTATTTGAGGTGTGTTATGCATTCGGACGGCGGAATTGGGATCAGGTGTGTTGATTCATGTGCCATATGGATTTGGAGACGGGAGGTTCTCATATTCAGGCTATGTGTGGTTGTGGGTCGTGTGTATTGGCACGGTATAGTGACTATCGAGGTTTGGAGATCCGAGCAGATCTTTTGTTTCTTGGGATATTAGATTCTGGATATGATATTGGGTTCAGACTGGTTGTCTCTGTGTTGTATTATTCTGGTCTATTGCGCTAAGGCGGCGCTGTTGGTTATGCTGGAAATGCCACAGATTGAGTGGAGAGGTTCGACAGATTATGTCCTAGTGGAGTGGTTTTATATTTCGAAGAACCATCGGACGACTGGGAAGGATTGTCTTTCTTGTGTGGACTTTCGTGATAGATGTCAGGGCAGAGGCTTCTACCATTGATTCAGTTCCGGTGGTGAGGGACTTTTCGGATGTGTTCCTTGTGGACGAGGATGCCGCCGGTCAAGGTTGTTGATTTCGGTATTGATTTGATGCCGGGCACCATGTATCGTATGGCACTGACAGAGTTATAGGGGTAGAAAGAGCAGCTTCAGGACTTCCTTGATAAGGGGCTCGTTGGCAGGCCAATGTAGATGCGTGTTCTAACTTGAGTCGGCTTGGTTGGCACCAAATTGTATTATTAAGGGATGTGTTGATTCGATTGTTATTGAGCTTATCAGTAATCTGGGGAGGTCTATGAGTTACCTTTCTGTGTTGCGAGGTGTATGATTTGCACATATGGTGCAGTTCTATTGGGGTTTCATAGTGGAAGTCGAGCGGGAAGAGTGATTGGGTGTTGCTCGGTGAATGGCGTATCGGTTATGTCCTTTCAGGTTAGTGTGGTGTATGTTATTTGCTTCACTGTGGGCATGATGATTGCTTTGGTTCCAGACATCAAATTGTGCATGGTTGTTAATTTCGAGCATAGTGATTTGAGGTGATTCATGTGGAACAGTGTTGGATAGGATCGCGCATCACAACGAAATAATGTGGAGATGTGACCTTGCGAGTTAGATTCGTGTGTTCTATTTCTATGATGTGAGACGGGTTCTTAGCCTTGTGTTGTGATGGCACCGGTGAGCTTGAGGGATAGCTCTTTCGTTAGAGTCGTTTTCAAGATTTGAGTATGTTCAGACCGTTGCTTATTAGTGCGTGTATCGTGCAAGTTGTGGCTTAGGCCTGTATTGATATGTCATATCACCCGAGTAATGTGTTGGATTAGAGGAGATCGTTGGGATCATTAATAAATACGAACGGATGCGATTTCAGCATGTTGGAAGGATAATATCGAGCTTCGGTTCAGAAATTTGCTGTGGTATTTGCCAAGGAAGAAGTGACTTCATGAATGATTGATCTGGGAAATGGTTATGGCTTACCGCATGTCTTAGTGATCATTGGCAGTATATAAAAGTGTTGGGATGAGACTTTAATTGATAAAAGTTTTCCTATCAGTATGCGGGTGTTGTGTGCAGCTGCTGTGAATAGAAGTTATTGCTACAAGCGTTTGAGTTATGTGGTCTATCATGTAATTGCACTTGAGGTTGCAGGTATGGGTTATTACAGCTGGTTCAGGTTTATTCAGAGTATAGATGTGAGATTTTGATCTTGTGGATGATTTCGGTAGTGGAAATGCGATTCTTAGGCTTATGGGCTGTGATGGATTGTGAATTTCAGTCATATTGTGTTATCGGACCTATGTGAAATAGGGTGACGTGGGATCACCCCCGTGTATATGCATGGTAAGGTTATTCAGCAATTGGTTGGCTTTTAGAACAACTTTGGGCACGTTCGAGGACGAACGTATGTCTAAGGGGGGGTGGATATAACGACCCGACCGGTTGTTGTGAGCTTTGCACTTGATCGCTAGTTCTCGGGCATGATTTGTCCTGTGTGATGTATTATGACTTATGTAAATCATTGGTTTTGGTTTTCAGGGGAATCGAAACGAATTTGGAAGAATAGTTCTCAATTTGTAGCTTAAAATTTGAAAGGTTTGATCAAGGTTTGACTTGTTTGTATATGATCTCGGATTGGGTTTTTTATGAGTTGGCTAGCTCCGTTAGGTGATTTGGGACTTATAAGCGGAATGCATTTTGGAAGTCCGTGGAAGGATTAGACTTGAATTGGCGAAATTTAGATTTCGGCGTTTTCCGGTTGATAGGTGAGATTTTGATATAGAGGTCGGAATGAAATTCCGAGAGTTGTAGTAGTTTCGTTGAGTCATTTGGGATATGTGTGCAAAATCTAGGTCATTCGGATGTGGTTTGGTTGGATTTTTGATCGAAAGCGTATTTCGGAAGATTTTAGAAACTTAGGCTTGAATCCGATGTGATTTGGTAGATTTGATGTTGTTTGAGGTATTTTGATGATTGGAACAAGTTTGAATAAGGTTTTAGAATGTGTTGGTGCTTTTGGTTGAGGTCCCGAGGGCCTCAGGTGAGTTTCGGGTGGTCAATCGGACCATTTTTTATTTTGAGAGATTGCAGATTTTCAGTTCTGGTGTTGCATACATTTAAGCCTTCGCGATCGCGTTTGAGGTCTCGCGTTCGTGTAGAAGGATTTTGGGTTGGCCTGAGTTTAGCCTTCGCGTTCTCATTTGAGGTCTCGCGTTCGCGGAGGGCGTAGATCCTATGCTTCGCGTTCGCATGAAGTGTTCCGCATTCGCGTATAAGGATTTGGGATCCAGTGGAATTTGCTCTTCTCGTTCGCATTATTGGTCTCGCATTCGCATAATATGGATAGTGGAAGTATCGCGTTCGCAGTGCATATGTCGCGTTCGCGTAGCGTGTTTTTGGAGCCTTGGAATTTTGCTCTTCGCGATTGCGTTGCTTGGGCCGCGATCGCGATGAAGAGAGGTCAGAACTGGGCAGAAAGCTTTTAAGTTATTTCATTTGCGATTTTGAGTCATTTTCCTCCATAACTGAGCATCTTGAGAGCTTTTTGAAGGTGATTAAAGAAGGATTCAAGGAGAATTGATTGGAGGTAAGATTTTTGAATCCTAAAACGTGATTCTATTGTGAAATCAACCTAGAAATTCTTGGAACTTAAGCTAAAAATGGAAGAAACTAGGGCTTGAGATTTTTGAACTTTTGAATTGGGATTTGAAGGACCATTTGATGTCGGATTTGGGAACTTTTGATATGTACGAACTCGTGGAAGGATAAGGAACCCGTTGATGTGAAAATTTCTGAGTTTCGAGAAGTGGGCCCGGGGCTCAGGCTTTGCTAATTTCGGAATTTTTGGTATTTTTCGATTGTTTTCGCTTGGGCTTTGTTCCCTGAGCATATTATGACGTATTCGTTCAGATTTTGGATAGATTCGACGCGCGTGGAGGCTGATTCGAGGGGCAAAGGCGTCGCGAGCTAGAGATTTAGCCGGTTCAAGGTGAGTACTGATTGTAAATGATGTTCTGAGGATTTGAAACTCCGGATTGCACATCGTAGTGCTATATTAAGGTGAGACACACACTTGATGACGAGCATGAGGTCGTGTACTATTAGGGATTGTGACTTGATCCGTCCCGATTGATGATTTTATCGTGTATTTGACTGAAAACTAATTGCTATCATCATTATTTGGGTTGAATGTCATATTTGGGCCTAGTGCAAGCTATTTGAACCCTTCGAGATGTTTGTTGAATATCTTTAATTTTACAGGTTGAACCCAGTGTAACTCATTATACACATGGTCGTTTGAAGTTAGGTCATGTGCGACCTTGGGCGCCTCCATTCTTGTAACAATTTCAAATAGTTCCAAACTACTTTACCCCACTTCTAAATGTCCTTATAACCCTTCAAACCATGTCCTAACATATGTTAACATATCAAATGGATTTTATTCATAGGTTTTGTCGTTGTTAGCATGCAATTGAAAGGTTTAGCTCGTAATGACCTTCTAATGAGACTTTTAACATTTGAAAAATTTCCGGGGTGCTGCACATACGAGAAGTTATTTCATTAGTAACTTGTATTTGGCTAATTCTTTCAAAGAGTAATTTTTATGTTGTCAAATTATGAAAAATTATATACATTTAAATTGTCACCTATTTATCAATTAGCAAGATAACTCCCAAAAATTTGTTAATCAAATATATTTATTAATAAATCAATATTATATTTCATAAGATAAAATTTTAATATGTAAATAAAAAACGAGTCTGAATGTAGTGATTTGTAATTTTTTATTTACTCTAACCACTCTAACTCTTTACAGCTTGTTTGGATGGTTGTTACCTGTTGTATTATATTGTATTATTACTTTAAATACAATGTTTGTTTTAATTGTTACTTAAATTTTATTGTATTGTATCGTTAAATCCGTCGTTACGTAACGACGAAAGTACCACTTTATGAAACGACCGATTTGGCGTGGTCGCGTCATTTTCTTGTTTTTTTTCTCTCACCTTGCCTTTTTTGATTATTAAAAAAAATCCTATTTTATCCTTTATCCTACCTTTTTATATAATAATATTACCTCTTATCTTACTTTTTTTCTTTATAATATTGCAAGTTTATTCTTCATATTGTTGGTGCATAATATCATGAAACGACGAATAACAATACAATCTATCTAAACACTGTATACATCAAGACGATACGATACAATACAATATAATACAATACATACTACTGGCACTCTCATTACAGTGATGTCAAAGAGAAAATAACAAAATGTGTTTGAACATTATAATAGGTCAAAAAATAAAATAAAACTTTGTTTGCTTTTGTCTAAAAGTTGAAAACCATTTTCGACTATTACTTCAAAACTAGTGTTTGAACCCCACGTGATACGCGCATAATTTGACGGAATATTAATTTTATAAAATTATGATCTAATATATTATATTATGTTAATAAATAATAGTTACTATTTATTATTTAATGTAGTATACTTAAGTATAATAAAATTTATCATCAAAAGATACAAAGCATTATAGTAATCAAATAAATTATTTATTCCTTATTTATTCTTTATTAAATTAGCAAGTACTTAGTACTATATATTTACTAATTTTTATTTATTAATTTGTCAGTTATCTTAATATTTTGATACCACTTCTCTTCTAGTAGAACATACGCATATATTTTCTTATTCTGAATATATATATATTTTATATTTATGTTATATTGTTTAAAATTCTTCAATTGTGTGAATTTATTAATCATTTTCTTGAGTGTTATTTATTTATACTTTATTTATTAATTATTATAAAATTAATCCACCTCTTTTCGTACATTCATTTCTACTATAATATTTGATTAGTTCTCATTTTATATTTACTGAAAATTTAAATAATATCATTTTTTTTACTAAATTATAATTTTGAATTCATCAAAATTATAAAGAGATAAGCCTTTTATTATTTTTATAAACTAATATTTTTAATAATTAATAATATATGTTTTATATATAATATATTATCTTATGTATAATATCCTAATAGTTTCTTTATATTTTTGTATTTTTCATTATGAAATTATGAGTTCTATTTATTCACTAAATTTTCCTATACGAGAAATTTAATCAGTATATGTATTTTTAAGATATCATTTGATTTATTTATTTAATATTCTTCATTTATGACTATTTGTTTATTATGATTTTAGTTATGTGTATATGTACGCTTTTTCTCATAATAATCCTAATTATTTTTATAAGTCTAATTGTATTATAAATTATTTGTTTTTTTATCTAATTGTATTATCCACTACTTAATATTGTTAAATTGACATATGAATTATTAATAAATTACCGATTTAGTATAATAACTACTCCCATATGTAAACACACACATACAATACTACTACTATATTAGGAAAAAATTATTTTCTAATTTGAATTGGTAGTTTTTTATTTTTTGTTATTTTTTATTTATTATAAAATAATTTTAAAACTCCAATTTGAATGAGTAGAATATTTTTTTTTTGTATTTTCATTTTTTATTGATAATTATAAAATATCTATATTTATTAATTCAAGTAGTGTAACCAATTAATTCAAAATT
The DNA here is from genome assembly GCF_000393655.2 of Nicotiana sylvestris. Lineage (NCBI taxonomy): Eukaryota > Viridiplantae > Streptophyta > Magnoliopsida > Solanales > Solanaceae > Nicotiana > Nicotiana sylvestris. Next base: position 123,730,000 of record NC_091057.1, on the reverse strand, counting down.
TAAAATTTTAAAAAAATTTAGTTACAAAAGTAGTTTATTTTGTATTAACAATGCCACTTGGCCTTTTGTGGTTAAGACACTTGTCTTAATGTAGTGCTTTTGCTTCTCTTATTCTATATAGAATTCTATATAGAATATAGATATAGATAAATAGATGCCTATTCCTTCGCTAAAAACCCGGCCAATATAATAATAATTCTTTAAAATAACTATTTTTTTTTAAAAGTACTTTTGATCTTTCAAAACTTTACCCAAACAAGCTAGAAATAAAGTAGGTTCGGTTTGTTAAGTAACAGTTCCATTATAATGTCCGGATCATAAAACGAGATTAAATAATAACAAATTTATTTAGTAAATATACTTTTATTGATAGATATTTAATTTGTTGGAATAGAAGAATACATGAGCTATAAATATAAATAATGTACATTTGGTTTAATATTATATAAACTTGGATAGAATTTTAAGTTTTAATATTAACCTTAATTTTATTAAAAGATTTCGGGGAAAGAAATTTGAAAAGGGTAATTGGTAAATATGTTATTTTGATATTTATCTCAAGATTAATAATACATAATTATTATTTCATATAAAATATTATACTACAATTGTAATATGGCTATATTGAAATAAAAAATTTAATCGAACCCAAAATAGTTGTATGCCTTTAATTTTTGTAATCAAATGACCCCCAAAGAGTAAAGTGCTGGCATTCTAGAGGTTGAAAGTTAAAACAAAAAAGAAGAGAGCTGGAATCCGATTTGGGGTCGTTTAGTTCGAAGATAAATTATGTTGGAATTGAGATTAATTATGTTGATATTAGCTATTATAATATTATCTTTTGACGATTAGATATATTGTATTGATTCTGAAATTGTCTATGCTTTATTCGAGGATTATTATTTTTCTCTGTGATAGACCCGATATAATTTTTAATTTGAGATAATTTATTTTAAAATAATTCTATCCAAGTATTATTTTTGCAACTGGATATAAGCAGGGAAAGGGAAGTAACTTCAATTCTGCCGCTTTCCTATCAGAAGACATGACACTACCGCCAATGCCGACGACGGCAGGAATTTCCAGTATGCGATTAGCCGGAGGAGAGATTCGGACGGTGTTAATTACAGGCGTGAGCCGAGGATTAGGCAAAGCCCTAGCCCTAGAAATGGCGAAGAGAGGCCACTGTGTCATCGGCTGCGCTCGTTCTCAGGACAAGCTCAATGCCCTCCAACCCGAGCTCGCTTCTGTTACCAATCCTCCTTCTGAGAATAAACACCTCCTCATGAACGTCGACGTGGTAATCCTTAATTTCACATTTTTCTCTTTGCCCCGCCCTTTTTGCATAAATGTATTTGCGTCCAGAATCTTCCCACGGAGTTGCATTTGTATACCTTAATTTTTTTTGTCAGTAGTTTACTTAGGAAAATTGGTTAAACAATTCAATTAGAAAGCTTACTCAAGATGGTAATTGTCTATGGATTGACATTTGTCGCCTTAAAACATGCCAAAACATTTGTGTGGCTATATAATAGCTTCTCATTAAGGTTAAATGAGAAGTTCAAAGTAATTGGTTCCAGTTATAGAAATATGTCTTTTTGGAACAGATTAATAAGGAAATATTATCACATAAGCTGGTGACAGAGAAATATTTTTTTCTTCCTCCACATCATTCCACATTTTACCTACTATTATTTTTGCTCTGCGGTTTTGTGAAACTGAAACATGAATTTGTAATGTTGTTAGTTTTGCTGCTTGTTTCGTTGTAGCTACTGTGGTATGGGTGATTGTTGTAGTTTTTCTGGAATATGGCTCCATTAATGTATTAGAAAACTCCGCAATAGTTGCAGAAATTAGAATTTGTCTATTCATCTGGATTAGGGTGTATACTATCCTGCATGTAGTTTTAGTTTAAGCAACAAGGAGGCATGAATAGAAGAAGATCGAGTCATTGAGAAGACTCAAGAAGTTTTTTTTTTCCTCTGAACTGGATATACAATAATAGCTTCAAAGCATTATTTTAACTTCTTCATCTGAACAAGACATCACGGGGAATATAGTTGGATAAATTCAAGTTCCAAAGGATGCGCAAGTGAATAGGCTGAAAATAACGGCTGGAGACTAAGGGGAGGAAAAGCTAAAAATACCAAATACTTGAGTCAAAGTGGGGTTTTGGCTGTTCTGAGTGTGGTTAGTTTATAAATAATGAGGATGAATTGAGTGAAGACTGGTAGAATGAGTTGAATAGGAGACATGGAAAATGTAAAAGCCTATGTCTCTCAGGTGGAATAGAGTGTTGCGGTTACTTATTCGATTTGACGAAAAGTTCATGGAAAATATAGTTCGATAGAAAGTAGAAACTGAGTCTCGAAGCTCAATTGAAGGCACAGATTGATTGACTCCAGAATTGGGCAAAAATGATGTGGGACAGGTAGGAACAAGTTTCTAAGAGAACAAGAATATAAATGACCCGATGTATACTGAAGATATGGAAATTCCTTTAATTTTTTATGTCCATTATCGAGGAAGGACTTTTATGGGGGTGCTCAACTCTAGAGACCCTTTTATATGTTCTCTTTTTGATGTAAATTTCTTTTTTAATTTTTTATCTAGTGTTTCCATCTGCTAGTTTTGCTAAAAAATGAGGGATAAAAGTGTCCCAACATATCAAAAAAGAAAAGAATGGCTTGTAAGACACTACGACTAATATTAAAAGCCTTGTTGGTTAAGGAGAGATAGAATACATGTTTGAAGTTCAGTACAAGATTTTCTGCACCTCCTCAATCAGTACTTTGTACCTTGTCTATATTTCTGAGTACTTGCTTTCCATATTGCTTGCATCTAAATCTCAGGTGTTTGTCATAGTTGAATGTTGCTGTGATGAATAAACATATTGGCTGACTGCAAGAATGAATATATCTGTGTTTGTATATTTATATAGTTTAATTTGTTTTCTTCACAAAATTGCTAGTCAGCCTACATGCATCCATTGACATAGTTTGTGTTTCTTCCTTGGCATTTCAGAGTTTAAATAGCAGTGTTGAAGAGTTAGCACGTGCTGTTATGGAGAAAAAGGGCGTTCCTGATATTATTGGTACTTGGTTGTATACAACCTTGCTGCTGCTGTACATTTTGTTCTTTTTATAAAGGATATAGTGATCTTAATAACTTTGCTCCCATTACCAATATTAAAGTGCAATCTTACTCCTGCCTCTCTAACAACAACATTCAATTGACTTAAATAATTATTTAATAATTCAGATGAGTTTTTCCTGAATCTTGGGATTTTTTTTTTTTTAAAATTTAAACGAAGAATATCTTGAAGGAGAAAGCATTCTGCGATGGTCCGACTAGAAATTGGAGAAAGTTTCTCTCATTAATCCTATTTAAGGCTGTTATTTCTGAGTTTCCTGTCACATCTCACAGTGATAGATGAAAGCATATTTGTCCTTGAGGATCTGAAATTAATCCTCACATACATACTAATTTAGGTACTGGACTTGATTATACATCACTAACTGATGACATCTTTACTTTGAGAATAGCCAAATTATTCTGAAGATAATCAATTTTTCTTGGCATAGATGGAGCATATTGGTTCTGGTTTCTACTTAGAGAAGAGGGTAAAACAAGTGCTTCTCATTTTACAAGTGGCTTATATTCTCTATTCATATTTCCTGAGCTGTTTCAAGACTGCACAGTGTAGCCTAGGCTTTGTGCTGTTCATCAGTATGTATTATGCCATATTGTGTCATCATTCTTTTGCCATCATTAAGCATTCGGTTCATTATTTAGTATGGTATTGTACACTCCTGCACTTAAAGTTAAATCGCAGCCTCCCGCTCTATATGCATGTACTGCTGGTTGATATGTCTGTTGACACTTGCTTTAGAAATTTGTGTTATCATTATAAGGTCTCGAGTCGAGTTGCTGGGATTGGTGAGCTAATTTCGTGTTTTATAATAAATTGAGAATTTATAAATAACTGGGGTCACTTGCAAGATTCTGATAGAGATGTAGTTGATTGATTGATTGACTGTAATTTTTTTTGGTCAAGATGGCTGTAAGTTTGTAGCATTAAAATAAAGGTAGGAAATTCAGTTGGATATTTACTCTTAACTAGGAGTGTCAATTATGTATAATGGGTCGATTTAGGTAGAAAAAAATGATTGAATCATTGAGTGGGTCAATGATCCTATTTGTTCGAAGTCTGTTCCGGTCGAAATGAGTAAGATCAAGATGGGTTGACCAGCGGCTCTTGATCCAAACCGCCCAACTCAACACTACTTTCCCATTTGTTTATGTTTTTCTAGTTTATATTGTAATGTTGAGTTGCTTAAAAATGCTTCATTGAGCAATAAAGTAAAATTATATCATTCATCAAAACCATTTGTTTGTCTTTTTCTTTTGGGTGACAGTGTGCGCAGCTCCATGTTTGTATGGGCTGGTAAGTAGCCCAAGTTGACCCAGTCTTTTCAATGGGTTAATTTGGGGTTAACTTAATTTAATCCTTGAATGGTTATGGCACTTACCCAACCTGTTGAAGTTTGCTGAATTGGCAGGTTACACTTTTATGGTTTTAAATTGACACCCTATAGTTTGTAGTGGTCTTTGTTATCTCATATTCAAAAAGACCTAAAATATGAACCTCGCTCAGTGAACAGTGCAGGAACTATTAATAGGAACAACAAACTATGGGAAGTGCCAGCTGAAGAGTTTGATTCTGTCATTGATACCAACATAAAAGGAACTGCAAATGTTCTGCGTCACTTTATTCCCCTAATGCTTGAGAAGAAGCAAGGAGTGATCATAAATATGTCTTCTTCATGGGGAAGATCTGCCGCTGCACAGGTAAAACTCAGTTTCTACTGAAATTACCAGAACTTTATCCATAAGTTCTCATAGTTTTACTCTAGTCTGTTAATCATATTGCTGATGATTTGCAAAAATGTTGGTTCTTGTATGCCAGCTGTGCATCGGATCTCATGTTTTATGTCCCTAGAGTTCCACGTCATAAATTCTTGGATCTTTTCCTTGATAACTGAGGGGTTTCAAAATATGCAAAGAGCCAATATGCTTGATGAGCTTCATTTTGCTAGGTTAATTTGGTGACAGTTGAGAACATTTGCCCTATATGACATGTAGTGACCATGCAACTCATACATTGATCATTTAAGCATTGAAGAACCTAAGTTGCCTTTTTTTTTTTGTGTGTGTGTGTGTGTGTGTGTGGGGGGGGGGGGGGTCTCAAATGTGAGCCTTTAAACTGGCACTTCAAAATTTGGAAGTTAATGAGGACGGAACTTTATGCATGCGAATCATCACCAGATTAATTATTCAAATGGGTGATGAAAAAACCAATTTATTTAGATTTCCAACTAGCTTAAATAATTGCTGGGGGTTCGAGTTTGGCCAATATTGTTGTGACCTGATTGGATCTTCACAGGTGGCACCATATTGTACTTCAAAATGGGCAATAGAGGGTCTGACAAGGTCAGTTGCGAAGGAGTTGCCCCCTGGAATGGCAGCTGTTGCACTTAATCCTGGTGTCATTTACACAGACATGCTTCAGTCGTGCTTTGGCAGTTCAGCATCCCTCTACCAGACACCTGAGTCATGGTACTTTATACCTTCCACTTCACCCTCCTCTCCTCAAACTCGTCAAGAACTAAGAACTACTTACAATTTCTTTGGCTGTCTAGATGCAACTTTGACATCTTTATTCAATTGGTATTTGGGGCTTGTCTAGGAATGCTACAGTTATGTTTCAACTTACGCATTTGCTTCAAGATGAGTTTCATACTCTAGAAGTTTGCTGATGTTTAAAACTTTCTACCTTGTCAGGGCTCCAAATGCAGCTAATATGATACTGAATCTAACTGCAGCTGATAATGGGGCATCTCTTTCGGTCTGAATTTATGCAGCCGAGTGACATACTACCTTTTGTAGACAGCAGAATGACGGATATTACCAGTTTTTAACTCCAGCGATTATGATAACATCCCCCCCCCCCCCAACCCCCCAAGAGTTGTCTTATGTTTTTGTGAGTTTAGGAGATTTGAAACAATTGGAATGCGTTGAACAACTAAGACAGAGTCAGAAGGGAGTTTAGGCTATGTAAATTTGTCTATTTGGTTGATAAAGTAGGTCCTATTTTCCGAGCATTTTTCTTGTTTTCATTGCTAATCATCTTCTAATTAAGTACAAAGGCAAATTTTTTAAAAATACGAGTTAATTCTAAACAAAAATTAGTAAAATCAATCCTTGAGAACCGAAAAAAGAAAAGCTATATTGAGATGTTTAAGTCTTGAATGCGTAATAGCATAGTATAGCCAGTTTTCGGACTGGTCATTCAAAAATAGCTAGCGTTTACGAAGTCAATGAAAAATAGTCACTATTTTGCTGCAACAGAGACCGGTCCAGCATAATATACTGGAGTTCGGTGTACCTGTGTATGAACTCCAGCATATTATGCTGGACCGATATACTTTGCTGACTCCAGTATAATATACTAGAGACTGGAGCACCGGTGCTCCAAACTCCAGTATATTATACTGGACAATTATACTTGCTGGAACTCCAGTATATTATGCTGGAGTTCCAGCATACTTATTCTGGAACTCCAGTATAATATGCTGTAGTTCAAACATACATATGCTGGAACTCCAGTATAATATACTGGTGTATTTTCTGGGTTTTGAACAATGTTTTCGCTTAGATTTATCATTACACAAAAAAGTGATTAAATTTCGATTACTTTTGAAACTGGGCTGCTTTTGAACGACCAGTTGTAAATCTGACTATTTTTGAATTTCTCCCTAATTTTTTCGGTGTAGTCGTGTATAAAAGAAGAAGCAACCTTCGTTCTCCTTAATCATTACTCTCCAAAATTAAAGGTTTATTCTTTTTTTTCCCCGAAATTTCCGACAATAATAACAACATAAAAATAAAACAATTTAAAGAAAAATGGACGGTCAGAAATCGATGTTTACTGTTTATGTTCACATCATTCAAAAATTCAAATTCGTTAAATTACTCAACTATTAAACTTTGATATGAGAAACTAAACTTTCAATTATTAAATTATTATTAGTAATATAGCAATAAATAAGTCAAATAAATATTTTAAGCTGCGAATCAAGTATTATGTTTGAGCTTAGTTATTTTTATCCGGTTTCTACTTTTACGTTTATGTGGCTTTGACCTCCTTATATATAACAACGGTTTTCTTCATTCAATTTCTGGATTGTGCACCCCGCCGGCCCCTTTCCCTCCCTCTCTTCCTTTCTCCAACACTATGGCTGAAGTTGTAAAGGTGGTGGAAGAAGTAACAGCTGAATCAAAAAATTTGATGACCAAAGTGTCATCTCTAAACAAAGACGAAAGTCTGGTACAACGTGAACTTCTCAATCCCTTGAAATTCTCTCTAAAAGCCGTAGCTCTTTTCTTTGCGATGAATTATTTTTTCTGTGTTTGCCCTAACTTCAAACAAAACTTTACAATGTCCCGTATTTTACTTTACTGTGGTGAGTGGTTTGGTCCAAGTAAGCGGGACTTTTGTTTGCTGCTATTTGGCCTTTAGGAAAATAAAATTTGTGAAAGAAATTGAGGTGAAATGTCTAGCTGAAAAGCTATCAGCTTTCGGGGATGAAATTAATGCTGAGATACTTAAGTTAAGCGGGCTGGAGCAGGAAATGAATGCTGATACAAGGAAGAAAGTGGAGAAGGTCAGAGAGAATCTCGATATGATGGAGAAGAGGGTGGCGCAAATGCCAATTTCTGCATCTGTTCCTATTTACTATCAGTTCTTCATAGTTTTTTTCGCATTTAAATCTCTTGTGGTTGCCGCCTTTTTATCAGGTGTCACCCACGCAGTTTTTTGCTCCAAATGAGCTAATGAACAACCCTGCCAAGTAACTAGCTTCGTAACTTCAGTGTGTAGTTGATCTGACTAGTAGCTGTAAGTAGTTATTGTGTTTAGTGACTGTGTAGTTAGCCAATTGACTAGTATTTAGTGCTTTGTGTGTAGTTAGCCAACTATCTGGTATCCGTTAGCACTTTGTAGTGATTTTGTAATGACTAGCTTTATCTGTTACCTTTTACAGTTCAGTTTATTCAAAACCTTTCTATAGCTTGTTTCGTGCTTAAAAGTTTTCTTTTCAATTCTGTTTTTTCATATATTTTATAGCAATTCTAAAATGCCAGTGACTGCGTCATGGATTTGGCAAGTATTATGGGTTGGAAAACTGATGTTTATCCCTCGGTTTATATGGGGCTTCCTTTAGGGGCCAAATATAGTAATTAGGGGGGTGTGGCAAGGTGTGATGGTGTTATGAATGGAAATAACATCTTGGAGGATGAATTAGGAAATTTAGCAAGTTATGTGTTAGACCCGGGTTAGAGAATGTTTAAATAGCAATAGGTTAGTAAAACAAAGCAGACGATTGTATTGTGAAGTTCTTTTCCCCTTCTCTGAGTCTGTCTTCTCACCCCCTTTCTATTTCTGTATTTCTGTGTCCTCTCCATATCAAACGGTCTTCATTACTGGTTAGGCTTACCGATATAGGTAGTATACTGAAGAATTCAGGTACCTCATTTAGCTCCCAGTCATTAATGTCTCTTCTGAGTTTTATATTCCAGCTATTATCTTCCCAGCATTGTGCTACAGTGAATTCTTTGTCGAGTACCAATCTGTATATTACAGGGAAAAGTTCTCTGAGAGGTAGATGACCCAACCATTTATCTTGCCAAAAGGAAATCTTCCTTCCATTACCTGTCTTGAAATCAATATGCTGTGAGAAAACTGGCCACAAGGAGTCTATGTTCCTCCAGATACTAATTCCTTGTGAAGAGGGATCTCTGTTGGTGTACCATACATTCAAAAGACCAAATTTCTCTCCTCCACAGAGTGTCGGCTTCTGCACTAAATCTCCAAAGCCACTTCAATTAAAGGCTTCTGTTCTGTATCCTTAAGGTCTTAATGCCCAAACCTCCTTGTTCCTTAGTTGCAGTGACAGTGCTCCATTTGACAAGATTAATCCGTTTGTTTTCTTTATTTCCCTGCCATAAAAATTCCCTCCTTAGCTTGTCTATTTTCTTCTCCACTTTGGATGACATGAGAAATAAGGACATAGTATATGTGGGAATTGAATCCAATACACTGTTAATTAATATTAATCTTCCCCCAAAAGAAAGGTATTGTTTCTTCCAGTTAGCCAATCTTTTTTCACATCTATCCACCACTCCTTGCCAGATAAATTCAGATTTTGCTTTTGCCCGCAGAGGCAATCCTAGGTAACTTGTAGGAAGAAACTCTGTTTGGCACCCTAAAACTGCAACAACACTATGCAAATCTTGAACTGTGTTCACTGGAATTATTCTGCACTTCACATGAAGTCCTGAAACTCCTTCAAACACACATAGAATCAGTCTCAAATATCTCAATTGATTCACCTCTGGTTCACAAAAAATAAGGGAGTCATCAGCATAGAGAAGATGCGAAATAGAGAGGCCCTGGTCCTGTCTGCATTTCACCCTGAAACCACTGATTCAGCTTTCAGAACTGCAAAATTGATCATATTACTAAGTCCTTCCATTACCAACAAGAATAAGAAAGGAGAAATAGGATCTCTTTGTCTAAGGCCTCGTTGGGAAGCGAAGAAACCCTGTGGTGAACCATTTATAAGTACAGAGAACCTTACTGTACTGATACAATGCCAAATCCAATTCAACCACTTCCGGTCAAAGCCTAAATCTTTGAGGACCTTCAGCAAGAAATTCCAGTTCACATGATCGTATGCATTCTCAATATCAAGTTTGCACATTATACCTGGTATCTTCTCTCTTAGCCTAGTGTCGAGACATTCATTAGCGATTAAAGATGCATCCATGATTTGCCTCCCTTTCAAGAATGCCATTTGTTTACTTGACACAAATTTAGGCATAACCTTTTTAACCTCTCGGTAAACAGGTGACACCATATTGTACTTCAAGGTCAGCTGCGAAGGAGTTGCCTCCTGGAATGGCAGCTGTTGCACTTAATGCTGGTGTCATTTACACGGACATGCTTCAGTCGTGCTTTGGCAATTCAACATCCCTCTACCAGACACCTGAGTCATGGTACTTAATACCTTCCACTTCACCTCTTCTCCTACTCTTCAAGAATTAAGAACTACTTACATACGATTTCTTTGGCTGTCTGGATGCAACCTTGACATCTTTATTCAGTTGGTATTTGGGGCTTGTCTAGGAATGCTATAGTTATGTTTCAAGTTATGCATTTGCTTCAAAATGAGTTTCATACTCTAGAAGTTTGCTGATGCTTAAATCTTTCTACCTTGTCAGGGCTCCAAGGCAGCTAATATGATACTGAATCTAACTGCGGCTGATAATGGGGCGTCTCTGTCGGTGTAAATTTATGCAGCTGAGTGACATACCACCTTTTGTAGGCAGCAGAATGCCGGATACTACCAGTGACATACCACCTTTTGTACCAGTTTTTGGATCCATTGAGTATGATATCAGTTTTGTCTCCAGAGGGCCAAAGTTTTCTTATGATTTTGTGAGTTTAGGAGATTTGAAACGTTTGGAATGTTTTGAAATTTGAGCAACTAAGATAGTCAGAAAGGAGTTTAGGCTTGCGTAAATTTTGTTTCTATGTTGGCAAAATGGCCTCCGGGCCACCTAAATTGCACCGGATCTTATAAGTAAACACCTCCGCCTTCTGACTATGCTTATGTGGCAGTAGCACAACTCACGTGGTCAAAGTGCGTGCCAATCATGCAGACAAAGTGCGTCGTTCGAATTACTCTATTTAAAAATGTAAAGGAGAAAGTAAATAAAAGACAACAAATAATAATAATAAAAAATCCTAAATCCCTACCATATCCCTTTCTTATCTTCTTCCTTACCCCTCCCCTCCTCCACCCCCCCGCCCAAAAAAAAAAAAAAAAAAATACCTTTTCTTTCTCCCTACAGTTTCTTCCTGTTCCCCCATCTCCATCTCCTTTCTCTTCATTGCAGCTTTAAATGATCCCTTGGCCAGCCTCTATTTCTTTGCAAAATAATCATTTTGGCATTGGTCTATCTCATTTTTCCGGTTGACGACAAATGTGTGGTGGTAACAGTATTTCTGGTGATCTTCTTTGGCCGATTGGAACGAAGAAATTGCTTGAAACTTTCAGGGATGGGAAGTAATAGGTGCTTAAGGAGGTTTGTTAATTTTGATTTTGATGAGTGTCGTCGAGATTTCATTTTTTTCGAGGAAAACTTTATCGGAATGGTTTTGATATTTTTTTTTAGAAAGATCTTATGATTTTTTGGACTACTTTCTTGACTGAGGTTTGGTTAAAATATGTCGCAGGATATCAATGGATCATATTTGAACTTTTATCATTGAAAATGGTGGTTGGGCAAGGGAAGATTTTGGCGGAACAATGATGAAGAACAAAGGAAAAAGCAAAAAGAATTAAAATTTTGATAAGTTGGTTTTAAAAAAAATGGGACCCACAAATTACAAATGTCAAATAATAAATTGACACACTATGAGGGAGGAGTTTATTATAAGTAACTTTATCGAGTTGACGTGCTAAAATGGGAAAATCAGAAGTTTATATATACCGGATTTAAAATTCGATGCAGTTTTAGGTGGCCCGGAGGCCTTTTTGCATTCTTGTTTGATAAAGTAGTTCATATTTTCCGAGCATTTTTTTTTGTTTTCATTTGTTAAACAGATAAGATCAATTCAAGCAATTTGTTTGACGAATCATTCTCTGATCAATATTTGAAACCTTGTACTTCTGATATTTCTGCAAATTTTCTTTTTAGACAGACGAGTTAATTCTGTAAAAAATTTAGTAAAATCAATCCCTGAGAAACAAAACAAAAAAATAGCAGTTATATTGAGATGTTAAAGTCTTGAATGCGCATTTCTTTTCTTAATTTCATGATGTGATTACTTTCTTTAATTAAAGGCTTATCCCCCAAACCTCAAAAAAAAAAACTGATGATAATAATATTAACCTGAAAATAAAATAATTTAAAGAAAATCGTTAAATTACTCAAATATCAAACGAGAAATAAACATTATAAGCTCCTAATCTTTGTTATTTTATATGACGTGGTCTTAGCCAGCTATATATGTAACGACGAATTGCTTGCTCCTGTTATTCCATAGTGTTCCAATTCTCTTGGGCGGTTCCCTTCTCTCTTCACCCACCCTAAAACTCTCTCCCGAAAAATTACTTACTATGGCTGAGGTTATGAAGAAGATTGTGGAAGAAGTACAAGCTGAATCGAGGAATTTGAAGGAAAAACTGGACTCTCTACGCAAAGACGAACGTCGGGTACAACGTGAACTTGACAATTCCTTGTATTTCTCTTTAAAATCGCTTGGGTTGTCCTTCGCAATGATTGTTGTTCTGGTGCTTGCGTTTTCAAACAAAACTCTAGAATTAGAATGTCCCTTGTTTTACTTGACTGGTTTAGTCCTAATGAGCTTGTCAGCTTTTTGCTGCTATCTCGCATTGATGAAAGTGAAATTTCTCAAAGAAGGTGAGGTGATGGATCAAGTTGAAACCCGATCATCTCTCCGGGATGAAATTAAAGCTGAGATGGTTAAGGTGAGGGGGCTGAAGCAGAGATTGGATGCTGATACATTGGAGATATTGGAGAAGCATCTTCATATAATGGACGAGAGGCTGAAAGGAAAGTCCATTTGTGCATTATCTGCTAGGTGCATCCAGTTCCTTATAGTTTATCTGGAATTTTATTCACTTGGGGTCTGCTGTGTGATTTTGTGGTGCCTCCCAAATGATTTTTGCGCCAAGTGAGTGAATGAAGACGACTCTGTCAAGTATAGTGATTGTGTTTTGTGACTCTGTAGTTAGCCAATCGACTAGTATTGTTCTGATTGTGTTTAGTGACTATCTCTATGTCTAGTTAGCCAAGTGACTAGTAAATCTGGTAGTACTTTGTAGTGATTGTGTAGTGAATAGCTTTGCCTGTTGCTTTTTAGTGTTCAGTTCATTTTAAAAACTCTGTAGCTTGTTATGTAGTGATCGTGTAGTGAATGGCTTTGCCTGTTACTTTTTAGTGTTCAGGTCATTTTAAAAACTCTGTAGCTTGTTTAGCAATTACAGTTTCCTTTTCAATTCTGTTTCTTATATTCTTATAGCAATTCTTGAATGGTTTGTCTGTATTAATTCTATCAATGCCAATGACTGCATCATGGATTTGGCAAGTATTATGGTTTATCTGGGGCTTCGTTTAGGGACAAATATAATAATCAGAGGTGTGTGGCAAGGTGATTGATAAATGTGATAGGAAGCTGGCAGGTTGGAAGAAACAGTTTCAATCTTTTGGTGGTAGACTTCCACCGGTGAGTAGTGTTTTGGATGGGATGCCGACTTATCTGATTCGCTTGTTCCGATTCCCAATAAAGTTGAAACGAGGATAAATTCTTTAAGGAGCAAGCTTTTTTGGGAAGGAAGTGGTGATAGGAGAAAATTTTCTTATGGTGAAATGGCAAACAGTACTGGTGGAGGAAAAAGGAGGGGGACTGGGGGTTAAAAATCTAAAGATGCATAACAAGTTCTTCAAGTGCTTATGAATGTTAAAGGGTAATGGTTGGGAGTTATGGAAGGAGGTGGTTAACGTCAAATATGGCAAAGATGAAATTGGTGCCCCTATCCTGTGTTAATACCTAACGGATTAGCAATTTGGAACCAAATATGCGGATTATGGAATGAATTTCAGCAGTCTATCATCCTAATAGTTGGAAGTGGTGTTAAAATTAAATTTTGGACTGATATGTGGTGTGAGCACGTGATTTTTGCCTTATATATGAATAATTCCCAAAAATTCCAACAAAATAATTTATTTATTTATTTTTACAATTTTTTGTGCATTTTGATATCATTTTCTGATAATGGTTGCCTTTTATTTGTGCATGTTAATTCATATAAAATACAAAAAAATGCATTTGCATTTAGAATACAAAATAGCTCACTTCCGCATTTTAATTGTTTTAATCGTAAATTTGGCGTAAAATAGGTTTTAAATAGTTTTAGAATTTAATTAGTCTGGTTTTGAAATATATTAGGACTTTACTTTAATTGTTACAATTTTATAAAATCAGAAAAAATAAATACAAAATTACAAAGTGGAAGATAAAATACAAGAATAGATAAAAGAAATAAAAGAAAAGAAGAAAACAAGAAAGAACAAAATTGGGCTCATCTCAATTTAACCCAAATCCTATACCCAGCTAGTGCCCAATTCGGACCAGCCCAAATCACCCCTCCTTTCCCACGACCCAGGCCCAATCCCTTACCCGGTCCTCCTCCCAGTCGATGAAACGACATCGTTTCCCCAGCCCTCAATCACGACCGTTGGATCTCATCAATCCAACGGTCCGGATCTAACTAGGATGTATATAAGTGTCCGAAATGCCCCCTCCTACCCCATTTGTATCGTCTCCTTCACCCTCCAAACCCTAATCCACGCCGCCCCAAATCCCTCGCCGGCGGTGAACGTCAACTACACCAACGGTCACCTAATTAACACCATCAACTCCCCTCTTCCACCTCTTTCCAGTCCTGTATTTGCTTTTCCTCGAATCCGGCCAGAACTCGTCGAATATCGATTTTAATTTTCCGGCCAGTTCGCAAGTTTGTCCAAACCCGTCCAAAATCATACCACACAATCCCGAGACTTCCATCAACCCAAATCCATGACTGTTTTCTTTCGAATCCTGTTAAAGTAGCTCGGACTTCAAATCTAAAAATTTTCGGTCAAAACCCTAACACAAAATCTTGTGATTTTGGACTGTACTATCCTTAACCATGTGTTTATTGTGAAAACACATGGTTAGGGATGTTACGAGTCAAAAATCTGGAAAGATTCGGATGATAGCAATCGACCGAAATTTCTCGTGCTTCAGTGAGCTTTCTTGTTTCCTTTTTACTTGCATAGTTACAGTTTTAGTTATAAGTTTTGATTTCATTAAGGTGTTCTGTTAATTTTACAATTTTGTTTTGTGTGTATTAGTATAGTTTAAATCTTCTTTGTTCCTTGCTCCTTGATTAGTAAAGTATCTTCGCATTTGTAATTTAGATTGAGGCATGCGTCGTTTATTAGTTAATCACAATTTCAATTGTAGAATCGGCATAATTAATTAGTTTGGATTCAGTACCATTTTTTTTTCCATTAATATTGATTGATCCTGTTTTTTTTTTTTTTAAGTTGTTTGGGTTTGGGTGATTGAACAATTGGATTGGTTAGTTCAATTGGTTAATTTCTGACTTCTAATTAAGCAGTCCTAGTTAGTTTTGAATTAATTTAGGGGATTGGTTATAGCTGTTGAGAATATAGGTAGAATCAGTGATTTGGAGAAGCTTTCAGGGGTAGTTTAGGCATGGAAAATGGCAGTTTCTTTGGGAATAGTAATTTCAAAATAGGGGTAAGGGTAGTATAGGCAGTTTAGGGGTAGAAGAGTATCCTAGGGCCTTCTAGAAAGGTATTTTAGTGTAGATTTCAGCCAGCTTAGGATATTAGCTTGGGAAACAAGTCAAGAAATGAGGGACTAAACTGAAAATAGGGGAGGGACTAAAAAGAAAACCAAAAATCTGATTAACCCTCTTGGATCACCTATAAAAGGGGGAAGTGCCTTGAGGAAGAGGAGAATTTTTCAGCCCTAAAGAATTCCACTAAACATGTTCTTCAGTTCCCAGATCTGAAATTCTATTAGCTGAATTACAACACTTTTCCTGGTTTAATTTCGAGTGGTTTCTAAGATCAAACAAGTAAAATTTGGAATCATTTATCTAGGATTTTAATGGTTGGTATGCCTGAGTGTGTTTTGGGTTGATTATTTGAGTTTGCTCTGCATTTCAACTCATTTCTGCTAAACTGTTGAATCTGGGTGGACTGAAATGTTCCTTCACTGACTGTGACTGGGTTATTACCTTAGTTTCTGAGCTGCTGAGCTGTTACTGCTGCTAACCTCCCCTTCTCTATTTACATTCCAATTTCCAGGTACACTTTCAAAATCACTTCGATGTAATCACAATTTGGGATGAAATGCAATCACCTTGGTCAACCTGTGCTCGTTGGATGTATATAGCTGTAATCAGTTGATTGATAAATGATTATATATATTTGATTCGTTTGGATTGAACTGTATTAAGGATGGTTAATTCAAACCATTTCTAGACTGTTCAGACTGTTGCATTCCATGTTTATGTAGTTGTAGCTTTCAGTTTTGTTTAAGCTTAGCAGTCTGTTGAAGTTAAATTTGAAAAGTTACAATTGATTTCGAGTTCAATACACGTGATTGGTTTCAATTTTGGTTTTAATCTGAATTGCATATTCAATAGCTTCGTACTGGGCCAATTTTCATTTGGGCCTAGGCGTGTTAATAGGCAGCCCAGATCTGTCTTGGTTAGGTGATGATTTGAATTGGGCCTAGGTGCATTAAAAGCCTGAAGCAATTAGTTAACCCAAAGTGTGCCCCCAAGGGCTCGATCCCTGGGCTTTACAGATGCCTATCATTGGGTTTAAAATTTGGCCTGCGTTAGGCCCAATGCCCAAAGCTGTAGGCGTTTGAGCTCACAGCATGTGCAATTACCTGATTTGGGCCTTATGGGCTCAAGACCCATTTTCTCTGTTTTTTTTCTGCATATTTGAACTCGGATTTGAAAAGTATGGCCTTAACCAATCAGGATTTTTAGGGACAAATTAAGTAGATAACAGTAGAATTATTTAAATGACTAAGTTTGGAAAGGTTGTTTAGTACATTCCACCGCCTTTTCCAAAATAATACGTTAGAATCTTTAGGCACGATTTAATTAAATCACTTTCTTAAAATTCGGGTGCGCATTGATGTGGCCCAAATCCCAATCTCAACGAAGTTGAAGTGTGTTGACAACCACGGGCGCATTGATTGCGGCGCGGTTCGAAACGCATTTTCACGACGTTGCAATTCTTTTTAAAAAAATAATTATAAAAAGCACATAAGCTAGCATGTATTAAGATTAGATAAAATTAAATACAAGAGTTAAGCGACTGTGCTAGAACCACGGAAGTATGCTGACTCTTCTACTGGACTACTTGTTTTCTACATAGTTTCGATACGAGCTTCAATATAGATTCATCGTTTCGAAATAACGCGACTACTTTTCTGAGTTCAATCAACAGTGGTTTTCCTAATAAACAACTAATCTCATTTATCAAGACCAAATGGGCTAGTTCTGCAATCCGAACTGGAAGGTCGTTTCTTAATGCAAATTTAGTGTACGTTATTAGTTTGCTTGCAATCCCCTTAGCAAATTAACAAAACTTATTCACTCCTTAAAGGCGAGGCATGAGATAGTTCTTACCTCATAAACAACCAATTAGGCGATCAAGCAAAAATTTGGATTCATCATATATAGTAGGGATTTAGCATGTTAGTTGCTTAAACAAGTAAGTTTAGTATTTTTCTCCTTTATCTTCCTAGAGACAAATGTATTAGAAATGTAGCCACTTTAGGATATCCTTTTTCTAAAATAGAGATGAGCCTCGCCAAATAAAAATGCAAAATTGCGGGGCCCTCAATAAATAACCATAATAATTATTTAGAATTCAGGATAGGCCGTTTAGTGAATTTCATGGCCTTCTACAAAATAATAACGCGCTAGACCCTTAGGGCACGGCTTAATTAAATTACATTCTTAAAACTCGGGTGCACATTGATGTGACCCGAATCCAAATCTCAACGGAGTCGAAATGGTCAACAACTACGGGCGCATTGATTGCGACGTGGTTCGAGATGCATTTTCACGACGTTGCAATTCTATAAAAAATAAATGATAATAATAAAAGCGGTTTAAACTTAATAAAAGCACATAAGTCATAACATGTATTTAAATCAGATATTTAGCCATTATAACAATTTAAGCGACCGTGCTAGAACCACGGGATTCGAGGGTGCCTAACACCTTCCCTCGGGTCAACAGAATTCCTTACTTAGAATTTCTGGTTCGCAGACTTCATTTGGAAAAGTCGAAAATTTCCTCGATTTGGGATTCAAGATAAACCGGTGACTTGGGACACCAAAAGCCAAACCTTTCCCAAGTGGCGACTCTGAATTAAATAAATAATCTCATTTCGAATATTGTCACTTAAATTGGAAAAACTCCCCTCGCGCATTTAACCCTTCGGGGTGGGCGCGCAAAAAGGAGGTGTGACAGCTCTGGCGACTCTGCTAGGGAATCCGAACCCAGAACCACTGGTTCAGGGTTCAAGAATTCGAGCTTAGAATAATTGTTATATTTGGCTTTATTATCTGATCTTTATTACATGTTTTTGCATAACGTGCTAAATGTTGTCTTTTACCGCTTTGATATTATCTGAACTGTATATAAACTGTGCCGAAACCCTTCTCTTCTTACCTCCGGGGAGAAGCTCGCTGGTCGAGACTCCCTATTCTGTTAGTGTCAATACCTGAAATAAGAAAGAGGTCGGACAAGTTACAAAGCCGGACGATCTCGCGGGTCCCCGGTACGTAGCCCCCTCCTCGGCTCGAGTTGTCCGCTCGGGTACACAGTCTAGAACGTATACCCAGGTTGCGAACCTAGAATAACTTGACTTCATGCCGGATCCCTAGTAGGAACGCTTATTTGCGTCATGTTGCATTTGACTTAGGGGACTCAACACAGGGGTTGGGTCCGTCTAGGACAGACAACCTGAAAAGAAAAGACCATCATGCTGCATTCCTACCTGTGCTGTGCATTTATTTGCTTCGGTTCCGCATGTCGACCGGTTCCTAAAAAAAAGGGAAAATAGCGGCATAGGGGAGATAATTACTTATTTTGGAAAATAAAACCAATGTTCAAGTATTGTCAAAACCTCGCCGGAATTTTTCTAAAAAAAAGAATAAAAACAAAATTTGTCTTCTTAGTTTGAATTATTAAAAAAATACAAAAAAAAAATTTTCTTTCATGTCCAAAATCAAAAAAGAAGGTATTTTTTTTAAAAGTAAAAAAAAACGGAAAATTCATAATTCAAAAAAAATGTGTTGTTTCTTTCGTAGTACCCCTTTTATGAATTCAGACTAATAGTCCAGATTTTTCCTAAAAAAAAAATATAATAAATATTTTCTTTAGTCTTTATCTTTTTTCAAAAAAAAAAAAAATAATAATAATAATAATAAAAATACATATTTTTGATTTCTAGGTTTATTCGATTTACGGTATGCCCGAACTACGCCGGTTTGATTCTCACCGGATGTGAGATACGTAGGCAACCCTCGTCGGGTTCAACCCCCATTTTGGCTAAAATAGCCAAAATCAATGAATAAAAAAATGCGTTTCAAACTTTAAAAAAGAGTCGTAAATAAATCGGGTGACGCTGTTTTGTCATAAATAGCCGAATGTTCCCGAAAGGGACGCCGGAAGGCTGACTTTGCATAAATAGCCACCTTTGGGTCTTGTTTAGCATTTTTATCCAGTAGACCCACACAGCCTTAAAATCTTCGTCCCCGAAGTGTTTAAAGGCCGTGTTCAAAACTTGATCCCCTCTGTAAAATATTTTTGAGTCAAGTCATTTTTGTTAAAATCACCTTAATAAATGTGCAGGATGAGCACGATGCAAAATGAACATTTTTCAATAATGACCAAAATCCCTGTCAAGTTACGGCTATGGTGGAATGATCTAGGTGTTGAAGGACAAAATGAGGTTAAGAAATATCTGAAAGGTCTTGTGGGTCTGTTGGAAATCCAGCCTCGGGGAGATATCATAAGAGCTTTGGTTACCTATTGGGACCCGGCGCACAATGTTTTCCATTTCTCTGATTTTGAGCTCACCCCGACTTTGGAAGAAATGGCCGGATACATCGGGAATACTGAACTTCCGTTGAGGGAAAAATACTTGGTCGCCCCGAGAGTCGTCACGGTACATCGGTTCCTAGATTCATTGAAAATACCTAGAACAGTCCACAACCCAGATCTAGCAGCCGGATTCTGTACTCCATGCTTCATATATGATAGGTACGGTCATGAGGGGGGATTCAATAATCCAATCAACAAACTGTGCAGCAAAGGAGTTCGTCAGAAGTGGGACGAGCACAGACGGGTAGCGTTCATGATAATGTTCCTGGGCCTTCTGGTATTTCCAAGGAAAGATGGAAACATTGATTTGAAGGTATCTGGGGTCGTCAGCACTTTACTCACGCAAAGTGACAGTACCCTCGCGCCAATGGTGGTATCTGACATCTTTCGAGCTCTCACAGCTTGTAAAGCTGGGGGAAATTTCTTCGAAGGTTGTAACTTGCTCCTACAGATATGGATGACCGAGCACCTCTGCCATCATTCCGAGATTTTGAGCCATGGTTCCTCGGAAAAGACATGCATAGAAGAATCTTACACGAGAACCAAAGAGATCAGTTTGCCCAAAGGAGTCCTGGCATGGACCTCGTTCTTTCAAGCTCTTACCGCCAGCCAAATACAATGGACGTTGGGATGGTTGCCTGTTGATGAGATCCTATATATGTCTGCAGCTAAAACTCATTTCTTGCTGATGGGGCTTAAGAGCATTCAACCTTACGCACCCGGCCGAGTTTTGAGACAGTTCGGAAGATGCCAGACAGTACCTCATGAGGAAGATCTTAGCGCTCAAGCAGTTGAGATAAGTCCTAACGGACAGTTCCCAGAAGCAAAGATTCGCCAAATCTGGAATGAGGGTCAATATTTGAAATCAGATACTTGCGTGCGGGATCGAGCCAAAGGAGAAACGGCGCCAGGTTACCTTGCATGGTACAGAAGGGAACTTGAGCATGAAAGGCCAGCTAAGAGACCCCACATCCGGAATTTCACCGAGTCATCGCAAAGGCATTGGGATTGGTTAGCAAAGGAAAGAGGCTATTGTGCCGAAATCAGCAGGTTAAAGCAACAAGTAGAAGGCATGAAATACGAGCACAACGTGCAAATTGCTACCGATCTGGGAGAGCGGAACAGGTTAATTCAAGAAAATGAAATGCTCAGAGCCCAGATCAAACAGATAAGGTTGGATGCAGATAAACAGCCAAGGCGTCGATCAGACGAGCACCTGATAAAAAGGCTAAAAAGCGAGATCAGAGAATGGCAAGATGGTTTGGAGAAATCTGAAAATGTCATAGCAGAACTCAAAGCACAGTGGGATACAAGAGCAGATAAGCATCGTCGATACCTGAATCAATTGGAAGGCGACCACGAGAAAACTGTTGCTAAAATGAAGAGAGAGATGGCTGCACTTGAGATCAAAGCAGCTAATCAGGCTAAGGATTTCCAAATTGAGAGCAGATACTGGTATGACTCAATAGCCCAGATGAAGTTGGAAGTACGGCGACTGAAGCATCAGCATGTACAAGATGCTCAAGTCTTCAAGATATGCAACGATCAGATAAAACGCCTGCTCGTAGAAAAGAAGCAAACCAGAGATAGGATCAAGGCCATTGCCCATGCCATCACCAGACGATGCCTACGATGTGAGAACATGTCCAGCGTTACCGTCCTCTCGGCAGTAATGGGTTATGTCAAGCAGACTATGCACGAGCTGGAGCAACTTGAGAGGGATTTCACGCCTAGGACCGCGGCGAGGCCGAACGATGCCCCGCGGACACCAATTTTCAAAACCATAATGCACTCATAAGTCGAATCGGTATCTTAGCATTTTTTGCCTGTTTTCCATCAGGGTGATTTTAGTCTATGTTGAGTCTAGGTTTATTTTCGAAGTTTGCTTTTTCTTTCGCAAAATGTAGTTTGTAATAGACCACTTCAACAATAAAAAGGTTGCTTCTTTTACGCCCATTTGTGTTTTTCGAACTACGTAATGATCTGATTCACGTAGGCATCGTGATACGTAGGCAATCCTCGTCGGATCCGGTCGCATTTCTGTTACTGCAAAATAAAATAAAAAAAAACAACATAAAAGAAAAACAAAAGAGAAAAAGAAAAAGAAAAGAAAGAAAAAAGAAAACTAATAAAATGCCGGAATGACGCATGCTCTCGTAGCAAACATATAGTTAACTGTATAGGTGCATCATGCCCAACGTGAGATTAACTATATGTTATTTGCTACAAATTAACCGTGCGTTTGTCATTGAGTATTCCAGGGTTTTTGAAAAGACGGTTGGTTTGGTGAAAGTCTGGCCTCGCACTCATATTTCACGAGGTCAAGGAGAAGTGTTCAACTACCTATTGTCAGGGCCAGAAGCAGTACTCACACTTACTTCACCAGGTCAAAAGGAAGTGTGGAAATGTCTTCAGAAATTCCATTGCAAACAATCCCTGTTTCCGAGGAAAGCTCGATCTTAGCCGTCCTCACACCTGAATCCGCAACTGCGGAGGAAAATAGAATCCTACGGCTCCGCATGTTGGAAATGCTGGATGACTGGAATAATGGGAAAGAGCCGCCAAGTGTCGTCCCCGGATTCCCTGAATTATTCTCCAGGTCAAGTGGGACTTTTAATGTCCCCATAAATTATCCTGCCACCCCATTCGGGTACCCAGCCACCTCAGCCTTCTCCGCTGGATCGCCTTCTGAGCCTCATCCCCGGATGTCATCCACTGATGCAAGCATGAACATCTTTACTGCATCGCCTTGCCCGGTTACGGCACAGCCTACCACGTACAAGCCAAGCTTTGACTCATCTTCTTTTACATTCCAAGCACCATCGTTCTCAATGGAACCAACTAGGTTCGCTACCAGTACTAATCCTCTACCGCCTCAGTGCGAGCTTGCACCCGGGCAGGATCAGAACCCCAGAATTGCAGAACAAAATGAGATTGCCAAGAGAATGAGAAGCCTTGAACAAAGTTTGAAGAATATGCAAGGATTGAGCGGACAAAAGAGCGTCTCTTACGCCGACCTGTGCATGTTCCCTCACGTGCACCTGCCAACGGGTTTCAAGACCCCCAAGTTTGAGAAATACGATGGGCACGGTGACCCCATTGCACATCTTAAGAAATACTGCAACCAATTGCGGGGAGCCGGCGGAAAAGAAGAACTGCTAATGGCATATTTTGGGGAAAGTCTAGTAGGGATAGCTTCGGAATGGTATATGGATCAGGAAATGTCCCGATGGCATATATGGGATGATCTCGCCAGAGATTTTGTAAAACAATTCCAGTATAACATCGACATTGCGCCAGACCGAAACTCTCTGTCGAATTTGAAGAAGAAACCTTCTGAAAGCTTTAGAGAGTATGCTATTAAGTGGCGTGAACAGGCGTCGAGAGTGAAGCCTCCCATGGATGAAGTGGAAATGGTCACTACCTTTCTCCAGGCTCAAGAGTCTGACTATTTCCAAAACATGATGTCAGCTATGGGTAAGCCATTCGCGGAAGCGATCAAGATTGGAGAGATGGTGGAAAATGGTTTGAAAACGGGTAGAATTCTGAGTCAAGCAGCCATAAGGGTGACCTCCCAGGCCGTCCAAAGCGGGTCCGGAGGAACGACAAGGGGGAAGAAGAAGGAAGAAACGACTATGGCAGCCTCTGAAGCAAGGGAGTATCGTCATCCCAGGCCCCATTTTCCGGAAAGAGCCCCACAACACTACTACCCCCACTCAAATTTGGCATATGCTCATCAACCTTATATGGTCATGAATGCCCAACCTTATAACCATCCACCACAACAAGCCAACCGAGGCCCAGCTCCACCTCCCAGAAATCAGCCTCCTTACCGCAACCACTATAACCCACAACCCCCGCAGAATAACTACCGCCCCCAGGAGCCACCTCGACGGCGGACTTTCACGCCCATCGGTGAACAATACTCTACTTTGTTCCCTAAGCTAGTCCAGTTGGGTTTCTTGCAACCAATCCCCCAAACGAGGCAAAACCCAACATCGCCTTCTTACAAAGCCGGAGTCAGATGCGCCTATCATTCAGGGGCCGAGGGACATGATACAAACGACTGCTGGTCATTGAAAAGAGTGGTCGAAAATTTGATAGAGCAGGGGAAAATAGTGCTAAGGGACGAAGAGATCCCAAATGTGACTAACAATCCATTGCCCGCTCACAATAATGGGCCGCTGATCGGAATGATTTGTGAAGACAAAGAGTTCGACCCTGCTCTGAAAGCCATAATTGCCATTGTCGACACGGGGAAGAGGCCTGAAATAGACCAGAAACCAGAAAAGGGGGAGGAGGCCAAGGCTATAAAGAGCAAGCCTGAAAAGAAGATAGAGAAGAAAGTGGTCCCTGTAAAAAATGAAGTTCTTTACATACCACGAGGTCGAGCTGAGAAGACGCAGAACTTCGGGATCAAAAAGACAAAACCTATGTACGTGCCGAAAGGGGCCTATGTGGTCCGGGGGACGATTCAACCACCTCGGCTGAATGAGCCAGTGGTTATCGGACGCGTGCCACAAAAGCCAATGACCAACCCGTCCACAGTGCCGTGGAATTATCAAAAGACTTTGGTGATGTACAAAGGTAAAGAGGTCATGGGAGAACTTCCAGAAAATACTTTCATTGGAAGGTATTCAAATACCCAAGAACTGAACAACGCCACACAAAGGCGCTTCCCGCCAAAGAAGCCCGTGAGTGTTGAAGAGGCAGAAGTGTTCTTCCAACAAATGAAAATGCCGGATTACGAAGTGATAGATCAGCTGCGCAAGTACCCTGAGCAAGTATCCATGCTGTCATTATTGATGAGGTCGACCGAGCATCAAAAGATCCTGCTGAAAACCCTGAATGAAGCATATGTACCAGTCGAAACCTCGGTGGAGCAACTAGAGCGGATGACAGAAAAATTCTTCGCCGTCAACCAAATCTCTTTCAGCAAAAATGATTTACCCCCGGAAGGAGCAGCACACAACAAGGCCTTGCATTTAACAGTTAAATGCGAGGACTACTATGTCAAGCGGGTAATGTTGGATGGGGGATCAGGTGTTGACATTTGCCCGCTCTCCACGCTACAAAGAATGGAAATTGGGACAGGAAGAATCCGACCCAACAATGTCTGCGTAAGAGCTTTCGACGGCATCAAGAGAGATACCATGGGAGAAATAGACCTGTTGTTGGTCATAGGACCAGTCGAATTTCGAGTCACCTTCCAGGTGATCGACATGGACACATCCTACAATTTTCTCCTTGGCAGACCTTGGATCCATGCGGCAGGAGCCGTTCCTTCCACTCTTCACCAGATGGTGAAGTTCGAGTACGAAGACCGAGAGATCGTGGTCCATGGGGAAGATGAGCATGCCATTTATCGAGACCCATCCATCCCGTACCTTGAACCGAGAGAAGGAAGCGAACATACGGTCTATCAAGCTTTCGAGATTGTACTGGCAGAGCAGCACGAAGAGGGAATGCCCTGCCCCCAGCCTTTCCTGTCTAACGCCTCGTTTATGGTGGCCAAAGAGATGATCCGGCATGTATTTAGGCCAGGGAAGGGGCTTGGGCGAACCCTTCAGGGATTAACAGAACCCATTACTTTGCCAATCATCAAGAAACCTTTTGGACTAGGTTTCAAACCTACTCCATCAGACGAAGAGTGGGCAAAGAAAAGGAAAAATGAGGGTTGGAAGTTACCACAACCACTGCCGGATTTATACGCAACTTTCATCAGGCCGAGGTACATTGAAGAAGAAGATGATGAGGTCTTCACAGCTGAGGAAGTCGAGGAGATATGTGGGGCAATGAGAGATATGCTCTACGAGGTCCACATGGTTCAACCAAGTGAAGGCACAAGCACTGCTGAGATGCTGTACATGGGGCCGAACACCCAACTCCAAAACTGGGAGGCCACGCCATTCCCGACTAGACGGAAGTCCGGGTAGACCTGTCCTGCCACCTTTCCTGTGTCACAAGTTCTCTCCAGGACATAACTTGAACGTTTTCTTCTTTTCAATTGTTGCTTTGAATTCCTAGTTGTAAACATTGTTGTCTTCCAACTTTCCAAAGAAAATATAAAAAAAATCATCATTGCTTTCCCATTCTTTCTTTTGTTCTGATTTTTATTATTTTTTCCTTTTATCTTTCTTTTCAGTCCTAATAATGCGGCTTTAAATATGACATGCTTGCGGACTTCACGCCCAGATCACAATGAGTTATTTAACTGCGAATTAATGAACCCAGAACCAGAATATGATGCGGAAGAGGCTTTTAGGGAGATAAACCGAGAGTTGGAATATTTCGAGAATAAACCTAAGCCAAATCTGAATGACACTGAACCGGTAAATTTAGGAACCCCGGAAGAAATCCGGGAGACCAAGATAAGCATTCACACGGACAAGAAAACGCGAGAGGCGATAATTCAACTTCTTCTTGAATTTAAAGACGTGTTTGCTTGGTCATATGATGACATGCCGGGACTAGGTGTCGATCTAGTGGTTCACAAATTGCCGATTCATCCTGATTGTCCTCCGGTTCAACAAAAGCAACGAAAGTTCAAAACCGAGGTCAGTGACAAAATTAAAGAGGAGATCACCAAGCAACTGAAAACAGGAGTGATCCGGGTAGTCCAATATACAACATGGTTGGCGAATGTGGTTCCAGTACCAAAAAAGGACGGGAAAACTCGGGTATGTGTAGATTACAGAGATCTGAACAGAGCAAGTCCTAAAGATAATTTCCCGCTGCCCAACATCCACATCCTCGTTGATAATTGTGCCAAACACGAGATACAGTCTTTTGTAGATTGTTATGCTGGGTATCATCAGGTACTGATGGATGAAGAGGACGCCGAGAAAACTGCCTTCACCACGCCTTGGGGCACCTACTGTTACCGGGTCATGCCATTTGGTCTGAAGAATGCTGGGGCTACTTACATGAGGGCCATGACTGCCATTTTCCATGACATGATGCACCAGGAAATAGAGGTGTACGTGGACGACGTGATAGTCAAGTCCAGGACGCAGGATAATCACATCCAAGACTTGAGGAAATTCTTCGAGAGATTAAGGAAGTATGACTTGAAGCTAAACCCAGCCAAATGCGCTTTCGGAGTTCCGTCGGGCAAACTTTTGGGCTTCATCGTAAGCAGGAGAGGAATCGAGCTAGATCCAACTAAGATAAAATCCATCAGAGATCTACCTCCCCCGAGAACAAAGAAAGACGTGATGAGTCTGTTGGGCAGGTTGAATTACATCAGTCGGTTCATTGCCCAGCTGACAAGCACGTGTGAGCCCATATTCAAGCTTTTAAGGAAAGATGCGGCGATCAAATGGACAACTGAGTGTCAAGAAGCCTTTGATAAAGTCAAAGAATACCTTTCGAATCCCCCAGTCTTGGTCCCTCCAGAACCAGGAAGGCCACTTTTCTTGTATCTGACAGTCTTGGAGAACTCTTTCGGTTGCGTCCTCGGGCAACACGACGTAACCGGAAAGAAGGAGCAAGCAATCTACTACTTGAGCAAGAAATTCACCGGCTACGAGGCCAAATACACTCTGCTGGAAAGGACATGCTGCGCTCTCACATGGGTTGCTCAAAAGCTGAGACATTATCTCCAAGCCCACACTACGTTCCTCATAAGCAGGTTGGATCCTTTGAAGTATATATTTCAGAAACCAATGCCTACTGGGAGACTGGCTAAATGGCAAATCTTGCTTACGGAATTCGACATAGTTTATGTCACTCGCACGGCAATGAAAGCCCAGGCGTTAGCAGATCATTTGGCCGAAAATCCGGTCGATGAGGAATACCAGCCATTGGATACCTACTTTCCAGATGAAGAGGTAAACACCGTAGAAGTGATCTCGGAGGAAGCTCATGTTTGGAAGATGTTCTTTGACGGAGCCGTGAACGCCAAGGGTGTAGGGATTGGGGCAATTTTGATCTCGCCTTCTGGTCAGCATTATCCCGCCACAGCTAGACTTCGTTTCTTTTGCACAAATAATACAGCTGAGTATGAAGCCTGCATCATGGGCATGCATATGGCAATCGATCAGGATGTCAAAGACTTACTGATTATGGGAGATTCTGACCTGATTATCCGACAAGTCCAAGGTGAATGGGAAACTCGGGATGTCAAACTTATCCCATACCGACAACATGTGGAGGACCTCAGCAAGGGCTTTACCTCAATAGAATTCAGGTACATTCCGAGGTGTCACAATGAACTGGCAGATGCACTTGCTACTTTGGCTTCAATGCTACCCTACCCGGGCAACGCCCACGTCGATCCTTTGGAAATCCAAATCAAGGAAAGACACGGTTACTGCAGTGTAATCGAGGCGGGATCAAATACGCAGCCTTGGTACCATGACATCAAGAGGTTCCTGAAGACGCAAGAATACCCCGAGCACGCTACTGGAGATCAAAAGAGGACCATTAGGCGACATGCAAGTGGTTTCTTTTTGAGCGGTGAATTGTTATATAAGAGGACCCCGGACCTCAATCTCCTAAGATGTGTCGATATCGAGGAAGCGAGAAAGATCATGCACGAAGTACACGCAGGTGTGTGCGGACCTCACATGAACGGGTATGTCTTAGCGAAGAAAATCCTTAGAGCAGGTTATTACTGGATGACCATGGAAAAGGATTGCTTTAGCTTCGTTCGGAAATGTCAATCAGTGTCAGGTGCACGGTGATTTGATTCATGCACCTCCCACGGAACTGCATCCCATGTCCGCACCTTGGCCATTTGTCGCTTGGGGCATGGACGTCATTGGACCAATTGAACCAAAGGCCTCGAATGGACACAGGTTTATACTGGTTGCCATAGACTACTTCACAAAATGGGTAGAGGCTGTCACCCTCAAGTCGGTCACTAAGAAAGCTGTGGTGGATTTTGTACACTCAAATCTTATCTGTCGCTTCGGTATTCCTGCGACTATCATTACAGATAATGCAGCAAACTTGAACAGTCACTTGATGGGAGATGTATGCGAGCAATTCAAGATAACGCATAGGAATTCCACTCCTTATCGGCCAAAAGCCAATGGTGCCGTGGAAGCGGCAAACAAAAACATCAAGAAGATTTTGAGGAAAACGATCCAAAGTTCCCGACAGTGGCATGATCAGTTACCTTTTGCATTATTGGGGTACCGCACTACAGTACGCACATCGGTGGGAGCGACTCCTTGTCTTTTGGTTTATGGGACCGAGGCTGTAATACCGACAGAGGTAGAAATTCCTTCGCTTTGAATCATTGTCGAAGCAGAAATCGAGGACAGTGAGTGGGTTAAGACTCGGTTAGAACAATTGACGTTGATTGATGAAAAGCGGATGGCCGTAGTTTGTCACGGACAGTTATACCAACGAAGGATGGCCCGTGCTTACAACAAGAAAGTCCGACCCCGGAATTTCGAAGTAGGACAATTGGTACTGAGGCGTATTCTGCCGCATCATGAGGAAGCAAAAGGGAAGTTTGCTCCGAATTGGAAAGGCCCATACATCGTAAGGAAGATATTGCCAAGAGGAGCATTGTATCTAGGTGATATCGAAGGAAATGACCCCGACACAGCAGTAAATGCAGATGCAGTCAAGAGGTACTACGTCTAAATCATACTCCAGTGGTCCTGACACGTTTGAAAATGGCGAAGGTTTTATTCCCCACTACTCCCCAAACACTACCCAATTCTCTCTACCAACTTTTGAGCCGCTTACAAAAAAAAAATCAAAAAAAAGGAGAAAAAGAAAACAAAACAAAACATTGATTGAGGCCTGAACTACGTTTGACTTGATTCCGAAAGGATACGTAGGCAGCCTCTCCCTGAGGTTCAGTCACACCAACAATAAAATCCCATTCACCCTGAAATTGAAACCGGGGCACGTCGAGCAGTTTAGAAGTTAGTATCATCTACCTCTCTTTACCAAGCACAAGCCTTCAGATCAATTACCAAAGATAGTGGGAAACCAATAAGCGTCACAAATGGAGACCGGCACACTCTGAATTGAGAGAGATAAAATGAGAGAGTCTCGTCGGTGAAAACCTTCGGGCACCACGAGGCGACGGGAGTAGAGAAACCAAAATGAGAGAGCTTGTTTAGTAAAAACTCGCAAAGAGTGCTATCAAGCGATGACAGGAAGAGAAATGAGAGAGGTCAGCCAGTGAAAACCCGCAAAGGGCGCTGTTGGCCGAAAAGGAATGACGCCACCCCAAGAAGGTCTCGGCAAAGTTCCACCGGTTTTGGAATCACAGATCTGTTCTGGTTCAGGAAAACGCAAGTTCATGGAAGGTCGGACGTCCAGTCCAAAGAGCATGTCATGTCATTTAAAGCCAGCGTTATCTTCCTCAGATAAGTCTTTCTCGTCCCGAAAAGGGTATTCCTTTTCTGATTTGTTTTCCCCTGCTTTGTTTCTTTTCGAATCCCTTTTGCATTTTAACCCCGAGTTCAGGACACACCGGAAAGGGCAGGTGGCAGGATTGTTTGCACGGAATCCCATCTCATGAAGGAAAGCGCCTCATCTCGTTGGTACGATTGCCCAAGCCTGACGAATCATGACGTTTGATGGTGTTTTAGAGTAAAGAGGAAAGAGAGAAATCTTGAAATCTTCCCCAGCAAGTCCGCCTTCGGACAAATCCCCACAGAGTCTCCCCCTGTACAAATCCCCACAGAGTCTCTCCTTTTGTACAATCTCCCACAGAGTCTCACCAATATGAAAAAAAATCCCCGTTGGAACTTCCTCAGCACACCCCCAGCGAGTCCCTTTGTAAATATTCCCCAACAAGCTTACCCCAACAAACCCTGGGAAACTCGTTTTGAAACAAAATACCCCGCATACCCCATTGTACAGAATCCGCACAAAGAATCCACTTTGTAAATATTCCCCCCACAGAGGTTCCTTTTGCACAAATGCCCGCAGAATACCCCCAATAGAATCCCCGTTGAGAGCCTCCAATCAAAACGGGACACAAAAAAAAACAACAAAAAAAAGAGGCCTTACGAGGCAAATCATCGCAGAATCTGGAAATACAAGCCTGAACAGTCTAGAAGGGTTTCGCCATTCGAATCAAATCAATGGCGGAACTTCACAACAGAAATAAAGACGCAAGAAAGCAACTGGGAACGAACAAGGTCACCAAACCGACCGTCATTTCCGAACTAACAAATGATTCTTTGTCTGAAAGGTTGAAACAGGTCTAATCCAAGACAACCGTGCAAGAAGCAGGTGTCGCCCAAAGAAGAAGGTACACTGGTGCAGGAAGTACTTCGGCAATGATGAATTCACTCGAAAGGTAAGCTTCCACGAAACTCCCTTTTATCTTCTATTAGAACAAGAAAACTCAAAAAAAATAGATCATGTAGTATTCTCGAGCTTTATCCCCAACCAATCAGCATTAGGGTTTTAAACCCTAAACTGAATTTTCCTTTTAATCAGCATTAGGGTTTTAAACCCTAAACTGAATTTTCCTTTTAGTCAGCATTAGGGTTTTAAACCCTAAACTGAACTTTTCCTTTCAGCCAGCATTAGGGTTTTAAACCCTAAACTGAGCTTTTCCATGCAATCAGCATTAGGGTTTTAAACCCTAAACTGAATTTTTCCTTTAGTCAGCATCAGGGTTTTAAACCCTAAACTGAATTTTCCTTTTAATCAGCATTAGGGTTTTTAAACCCTAAACTGAATTTTCCTTTTAATCAGCATTAGGGTTTTAAACCCTAAACTAAGTTTTTCCATGCAATCAGCATTAGGGTTTTAAACCCTAAACTGAACTTTTCCTTTCAGCCAGCATTAGGGTTTTAAACCCTAAACTGAGCTTTTCCATGCAATCAGCATTAGGGTTTTAAACCCTAAACTGAATTTTTCCTTTAATCAGCATTAGGGTTTTAAACCCTAAACTGAATTTTCCTTTTAATCAGCATTAGGGTTTTAAACCCTAAACTGAATTTTCCTTTTAATCAGCATTAGGGTTTTAAACCCTAAACTGAACTTTTTCCTTTCAGCCAGCATTAGGGTTTTAAACCCTAAACTGAGCTTTTCCATGCAATCAGCATTAGGGTTTTAAACCCTAAACTGAATTTTCCTTTCAGCCAGCATTAGGGTTTTAAACCCTAAACTGAGCTTTTCCATGCAATCAGCATTAGGGTTTTAAACCCTAAACTGAATTTTCCTTTCAGCCAAGCATTAGGGTTTTAAACCCTAAACTGAGCTTTTCCATGCAATCAGCATTAGGGTTTTAAACCCTAAACTGAATTTTCCTTTCAGCCAGCATTAGGGTTTTAAACCCTAAACTGAGCTTTTCCATGCAATCAGCATTAGGGTTTTAAACCCTAAACTGAATTTTCCTTTTAGTCAGCATTAGGGTTTTAAACCCTAAACTAAACTTTTTCCTTTCAGCCAGCATTAGGGTTTTAAACCCTAAACTGAGCTTTTCCATGCAATCATCATTAGGGTTTTAAACCCAAAACTGAATTTTCCTTTTAATCAGCATTAGGGTTTTAAACCCTAAACTGAACTTTTTCCTTTCAGCCAGCATTAGGGTTTTAAACCCTAAACTGAGCTTTTCCATGCAATCAGCATTAGGGTTTTAAACCCTAAACTGAATTTTCCTTTTAGTCAGCATTAGGGTTTTAAACCCTAAACTGAACTTTTTCCTTTCAGCCAGCATTAGGGTTTTAAACCCTAAACTGAGTTTTTCCATGCAATCAGCATTAGGGTTTTAAACCCTAAACTGAATTTTCCTTTTAGTCAGCATTAGGGTTTTAAACCCTAAAATGAACTTTTTAGGGTTTTAAACCCTAAACTGAGCTTTTCCATGCAATCAGCATTAGGGTTTTAAACCCTAAACTGAGCTTTTGCTTCCAGTCAGCATTAGGGTTTAAACCCTAAACTGAATTCTTCCTTTGTTCGGCGTTAGGATTTTAAACCCTAAACTGAACCTTTCCCCAGCTAGTCGGTATTAGGGCTCCAACCCTGAACTGAGCATGCATATCCTCTTTCATCAATTTTTCTCCCGCAGGCCTGACCTCGAGCCACATGGATCGAAATGACCCACGAGATGAGTCCCAGTTCGGAATCAAAGAAGAAAAAGAAAAAAAAAAAGATGTTCCGAGATATCGGAGTAAATGGAAGGCGGATTGACTCCAACATTTGATTAAGGTCCTGAACCCTGCCAATCGCGTCTCACTCAGTATCCCAGAGATTAAACAAGTCGCCGCAACTCGCAAGCATCAAGATTCAGATCGGAGTCTGCAAGCAGAATCAGCTAAGACCCAAGATCAAGTCGTAAAAGAATCATAGATAGGAATCTTGTAACTAGCAGTTGACATACACATAAGTAGTTAGCTCAGTTTCCAATTTTCGTTTGGTTGTAATAAGGCGGTCAGTGACGCAGCAGTGACAACAGCAACAGCAGTAGAAGCAAGCATTGCAATCCCATGGTAGTTCCAGCTACCAAAACTTCTCGAACTACATTGACTTGATTCCTGTTTAGCCCGGGATATGTAGGAAATCTTTGAAGCAAGATTCGGTCAGATCTTTCAAAAACATGCTTCATACGGAGTGGTCCTTAGGCAAAAATCGCTCATACACGCTCACTTTATCTTTGCACGAAAAGTCTTCGTGTTTCCGAACAAAGAGGGGCAGCTGTGAGCACGTGATTTTTGCTTCACGGGACAATCGCTCCAAAAGAAATAAAAAATAACGACAATTGATCCTGTTGAACAATTTTTGGATTTTTTATGGCACTTCGTTAATTATTTATGACTTTGGCCCATTTTTACTTTATTAAAACAAAATACAAAAAAAAATGTACGTGTCATGCATAATCTGAACCGTAACAGGCATCTTTGTCCGTGATTTTGTTTTGTTTGATTTTACCTGTTTTGAAATATTTTTAGTGTGTGTGCAAATAATTGTATTGAGTGTGTATTTAATTTTAATTTGATTTTTTGCTTAGTTTTGTTTTTAAAATAAATAAGAAAAAGAAATAAAAAAAAAAAAAAGGAAAAAGATCCCTTCTTCTTCCGGATTGGGCCAATTTATTAAAATTGGCCCAAACAAACAATACCCAAACCAGGCCTGCCCGGTCCAGTCCAGCTGATGCCGAGAGAGTCCAAACGACGTCGTATTGATACAGGTTGATCTGGGCCGTTGATCTCAG
This sequence comes from Nicotiana sylvestris, assembly GCF_000393655.2. Classification (NCBI taxonomy): domain Eukaryota; kingdom Viridiplantae; phylum Streptophyta; class Magnoliopsida; order Solanales; family Solanaceae; genus Nicotiana; species Nicotiana sylvestris. Next base: position 123,695,989 of record NC_091057.1, on the reverse strand, counting down.
ATTGATCAACGACCAAGATCACATTTCCCATACCCACGAACAAAACCCGACCCGTTTCTACCCGGACCAACCTTTAGTTGAAACGATACCGTTTCCCCTAAGCCCTTAGATCCAAGCCATCGATTTCAGTTGATCCAACGGCTAAGATCAACCCACCCATGCCATATATAAGCCCTTTAACCTTACCCTGCCCCCCCCATCTGATACCCCAGCTCCCGTCTTCACCATCTTCCCCTTTAAACCCTAGAGCCGCCCCTGTATCTTTCACCATGAAAACCGGCGGCACGGACGCTGGTGACCTCGCCCTTAACACCATAGAACCCCCGTGCCGTCCTGAACCCAAATCTACCAACCACACACCTCGAATCCTATCCCACCTTCTCGAATCTTCATTTGAAGATTCGAGTCGGAACCTAATCTACACCGATCTGCCTTAAATTCATACCAGACACTCCCCAGACCCCCCTCGTGACCAAACCATACTTGGTTTGGTCCGAATCTGACCAGGGAAGCATGAATCCCGGATCTAGTTTTCGAACCTTAGGGTTCCTCGTCACTGGTCCGTTGTTTTGTTCAAACCAAAGGATTAAGGTCTAATGGACCTTAATCGAAGTGTTTCTCACCTGAGAAACACTTCGATTAAAGCCCGTTCAGCCTTAAGAAAGGTCTGTCCAAATCCGAGTTCAAGACTTTTGATTTTTCGAGTTTTAAGGTGAGTTTGCTTTCTTTCCTTTACTTGTTTTAGTCCGTGCGTTTTGTTTTAAAAGCTGTTCATGATTGTTGAAATCTGTTTGTTTTGAGTTTCTATTAACTATGCCCTGACCACTTTGCCTGAACCTTTGTTGTTTGATTGAGTATCCTCTTCTACTTGTTCTGATAGTGTGTATGTATGTATGTGTTGTGCAATAATTGAGCTTCAATTTGTACTAATTAACTGATTCCTCGAATACCACTTTGCTCAGTCAGTATAATTCGAATCATGTGTCAATACTGTTAGATGTCTGATTTTTGGTTACGATTGTATGAGTTATAACTAGTATAGTCGAGTCGACAAATGTCGTCAATTAATTTCAGTAGTTCAAATGTTAACGATTGCATCTGTTGCTTGCTGCAACTTTGTTTGAATCAAAGTAAGGATCAAGTAGGTTCACTTATAGTTGCTATGTTTGAATCTGAGGGTAGATTGTTAATTGAAATCTAAGTTGATGGCATGTGCACTTGTGCACAGCATGTGCATTGTGCACAGCCTGTTTCCTGCATAAAAGGGCTTTGGATTTAAAAATGGTTTGACAGCATATGCTGTCAGATATATTCTACTGCCCATACTTTGCTTTAGTTTAAAGAAGTATTAAACCTTTTAAAGGTTAAATCTGCCAGGGAATGTTGATGGGGTTTAATACTTAATTAGCTAAAGTGGAACTGAAAAGAAGAAGGCACATGGGAGGGGTGTTTGATATATTCTGAACAGGCTGTTAAAAGGGGTAAGGTTAAGGCTTATAAAAGAAGAAGGACATCTGATAGAAAGAGAACAGAAGATTAGAGGAGAGGAATACACACACTGTGAGGATAGAAGAGGAAAAGAGAGAGCTGATAGAGATACACAGACAGAGATACAGACAGAGGGAATAGACACAGACAGACAATATAGGAGGAGAGGAAAAAAATACCACCTGATGTTAGGAAAGGAGATAGAGGGAACTGGAAAAGGTTTCTTTTGATAATTCAAGCATAAGTTCAAAACTGAACACTGATTTTGGATTTTGGAAAGAAAGGAGATAGAGGGTGGCTATACAGAAAGCATAAACTGTCTTTTCTTCCTGCTAATTGTTCGATTCCCAGTTTGTTTGACCTGTTTCAAACAAGTGTTGGTTTCCTCTCAAGTATCAGTCAGGTTTCTGCTGTTTGGTTCTTATTGGTTTGTTTTCTTTTGGAGTTAGACCGTTTGAGTTCTGAGCCCACTCCCCTGCTTGTTGCTGTCATTTTGTTACCTTTTCCCATTGGCTATAACTGCATCTTGCATTGGGATTTTGTTACCTGCTGTTACTGCTGCTGCACTTGTTGTCATTGTTACTCTGCTGACTGCCCTCTTCTTCAATTGTCAAATATTTCCAGGTACACAACCTCTGAAACCATGTATTGTTGAAAGTTTGAAGTTGAAGCAGAAATAAAGAAATGAACATCTGTTTATGTTATAACATTGGTGTTAAAAATAGGTTGAATGTTAGTTGGGCCTGTATTTGTTTAACTGCAAACTGCAAACATTCTGTATAAATTAACATGTATTCTAAGTTGAGATGAACAAGTAGATAGCATTGGCTTGATAAATCAGATGTGTTTTAAAACATGCAATCGTTAGCTTTGTTTCAGTTATACAATAAACATAGAATCATAGCAAGCATATGTATGTATTTTGCCTATATCTCTGAACCATCGAATTTGCTACATTCGTTTCTATTTGACTCCAAGATAAGATGTGCCCCAAATTAATTCTCTTGCAGCGTTACATTAACAAGGTAATAACGTATGCTGACTCTTCTACTGGACTACTTGTTTTCTACATAGTTTCGATATGAGCTTCAATATAGATTCATCGTTTCGAAATAACGCGACTACTTTTCTGAGTTCAATCAACAGTGGTTTTCCTAATAAACAACTAATCTCATTTATCAAGACCAAATGGGCTAGTTCTGCAATCCGAACTGGAAGGTCGTTTCTTAATGCAAATTTAGTGTACGTTATTAGTTTGCTTGCAATCCCCTTAGCAAATTAACAAAACTTATTCACTCCTTAAAGGCGAGGCATGAGATAGTTCTTACCTCATAAACAACCAATTAGGCGATCAAGCAAAAATTTGGATTCATCATATATAGTAGGGATTTAGCATGTTAGTTGCTTAAACAAGTAAGTTTAGTATTTTTCTCCTTTATCTTCCTAGAGACAAATGTATTAGAAATGTAGCCACTTTAGGATATCCTTTTTCTAAAATAGAGATGAGCCTCGCCAAATAAAAATGCAAAATTGCGGGGCCCTCAATAAATAACCATAATAATTATTTAGAATTCAGGATAGGCCTTTTAGTGAATTTCACTGCCTTCCCCAAAGATAATAACGCGTTAGACTCTTTAGGCGCGACTTAATTAAATTACATTCTTAAATTCGGGTGCGCATTTATGTGACCCAAATTCAAATCTCAACGGAGTCGAAATGTGTTAACAACTACGGGTGCATTGATTGTGACGTGGTTCGAGATGCATTTTCACGACGTTGCAATTCTATAAAAAATAAATGATAATAATAAAAGCGGTTTAAACTTAATAAAAGCACATAAGTCATAACATGTATTTAAATCAGATATTTAGCCATTATAACAATTTAAGCGACCGTGCTAGAACCACGGGATTCGAGGGTGCCTAACACCTTCCCTCGGGTCAACAGAATTCCTTACTTAGAATTTCTGGTTCGCAGACTTCATTTGGAAAAGTCGAAAATTTCCTCGATTTGGGATTCAAGATAAACCGGTGACTTGGGACACCAAAAGCCAAACCTTTCCCAAGTGGCGACTCTGAATTAAATAAATAATCCCATTTCGAATATTGTCACTTAAATTGGAAAAACTCCCCTCGCGCATTTAACCCTTCGGGGCGGGCGCGCAAAAAGGAGGTGTGACAAATGGTCTCTTTAATTTTTACTAACTCAGCATTCAAGTTAAAACCCTCTTGGCTAACCTCCACAAGGGTATCATGGCGCGTGTTCAAAATGGCCAACTTACTTCAATAATAGCTTTGTCCTCAAGAGCCTCATAGTCTCTTTCCCATTGATCAATTTCACTCTTGAGCTCCTCCCTCTCAACCAAAGCATCATCGTAAGAAGATTGTAAAGGGTCAAGTGAACTCTCCAAAAACTTGACCTTATCAGGAGACACTCGGAGATCTTCTTGGGTCTGGGTGAGTGTTTAAACAAGCTCACCAGCATAAACCTCTTTCTCATTCAACAAGGCCTTCTGACCTCTAATCTCTTCAGTGGCTTTTGAAAGGTTTTCAGCAAAAGATGACTCGAGGAGGTTTTTATCCTTGCCTGCCTGGTTTGAAGAAGCTTTCTCAACTGCTAGCTCTGATGCCATGACTCTTAGCTGTTGCTCTAAGGTGCATTTGTTTCCTTCTAAAACTTCTATCTCAAACTAAAGACTTTCATACTGTTCTTTCCAATTATCTGCCTCAATCTGGTAATCATGCATCAATTGTTCTGTATGGGAAACCCTTTTCATCATCTCCGTACCGATGAGATTGATCTACAAAATAATAATAATAATAATAATAATAATAATAATAATAATAATAATAATAATAATAATAATAATAATAATAATAATAATAATAAGAAGAAGAAGAAGAAGAAGAAGAAGAAGAAGAAGAATCTTAGCAAAAGGAAAATGGAATAGAACATGAAAAGAAGTTAATACCTTCAATGATGATCGCACGATGTCATTCATCCAAGTCAAAGAACTATGACTTTCTAGCTTGAACTTTTCAACCAGACCAATCAAGGGTTTCAACCATACGTCAGCTTGGCCTGACTTCTTCAGAAGATTACCATCAGCAGGAACCTCAATGGTAATTTGTTTCATCACTCTACTTCCACTTGCAGAACCAACTTCAGTTCGAGAAATATTAGTAGCGGGGATTGTAGAGGAAGTCATAATGGCTTGAGGCGGAGCAGAAATAGCAGCAGTAAAAACAAGCAAAGAGTGTTTCATTGGGACGGATACGGAGAAAGAGGCAAGAGGTACTTCATCAGACACTAAATCAAAGCCTTCACTATCAAACCCATGTGAAAAAAGTTATTCATCAGAGTCACGAGCTGTCATAGGAGTATCTTTGTCAAAACTCACTAAAGTGGCTTCAACAGGCTCGGTCATGGGAACAGAACGGGGAGGAGTAACTTCGTCATCTGAAATGATGTGTCTTCTAGCCCGCGGCCTTTTAACCAAAGAATTTCCATCCCATTCTTCCTCCTATTCGGAATCCTAGGGTTTGTCAGCTTTCCTTTTCAATGAAGAACTCAAGATTATCTCCTGAGATCTAGCCAAAGTGTGAGGACCCAAAAGGTCATCACTTGCTTTTAAACTAAATTCTGTGTTTCTGAGGCCTTGAAAACCTCATTTAGAGTCACCTTAATTTGCGTGTGCAATCCGGGTGCGTAGCCGGAAAGCTTAAATGTGAAAATCTGTGAAAAATGATACGTTTTGACTGTAAAATGAATAAATTTGACTTCGGTCAACATTTTGGATAAACGGACCCGGACCCATGATTTGACGGTCCCGGAGGGTCCGTAGGAAAATATGGGACTTAGGCGTATGCCCGAAATCGAATTCCGAGGTCCCAAGCCCGAGAAATAAATTTTTAAAGGAAATTATTTTCTGAGACTGTTTAAGGAAATTTGAAATGAATTTTGATTGGAACATGATGGTATCGGGCCCCTATTTTGGTTCCGGCGCCCGGTACAGGTCTTATATATGATTTAAGACATTTTTGTGGAATTTGGTGAAAACGGATGTCATATGACGTGATTCGGACTTAAATTGCAAAATTTATGTTTAAAAAAGTTTGAGAAAATTTCATTGATATTGAGATTTAATTTGATGTTCATGATGTTATTTTGATGATTTAATTACACGAATAAATTCGTAAGATGTTTTTGAAGTTTTGTGTACACTTGGTTTGGAGTTCCGAGGGCTCGGGTGAGTTTCGGGTAGGTTCCGGGGTGTCTTAGGCCTAAAAATCAAAGCTGTTGCAGGCCAGAGGGTGGGGGACCTCTGAACAGGCCAGTGCAGTCCGCACGATATGGACCGTGGCCGCGAAGGGGCCTGCGCGGCCGCACTAGATTCTGTGCGGTCCGCGGTGAAGAACAAATTCACTAGTCTGTCGCAAGCCTATATCTTTTGATATACAAAGAATATTGAGATGATTTAAAAATGAAAGTTGTACCCCTTCGTTTTTAGTTTCCAGAAAGGTAAAGAAATTATAATTTGGACATCTGTAGAGAAAGTTATGACCAAAATACTAAGACCTGTCACTGCAGAACACAGGAAGCCTGTGCGGCCGCGGTTGATTTTGTGCGGTCCGCACAGGGCATCTGAGGGTAGTATACTTAGATGGGATTCTCAGTTATTTTTCAATTTTTAAGACCCCAACAACTTAAGAGGCGATTTTTCAAACAACCTTTCTTTTCCAAATCAATTGTAAGTCGTTTTAAACTAGTTTTCTTCAATCATTAACATCTTTTAACATGATTTCAACTTCAAACCAATAATTTTCATGGGAAAAATTGGGTGTTTTGTGTAGAACCTAGATTTTTCAAATTGGGAATTTGGACCTCGATTTGAGGTCTGATTTCAAACAAATTATATATTTGAGTTCGTGGGGGAATGGGTGATTAGGTTTTGGTTCGAACCTCGGGTTTTGACCATGTGGGCCTGGGGTGAATTTGACTTTTGGATAAAACTTTTGAAAATCCATTTTTCATGCATTCAAATTGATTCATTTAGCATTTATTAATATAATTAAGTAACTTGTGGCTAGATACGAGCGATTTGGTGGTGGAATCAAGAGGTAAAGCGATAGTTGAGGCTTCAATTGCGTTCGTGACATCGAGGTAAGTGTCCGGTCTAACCTTAGCTTGAGGGATTAGGAGTTGAGTCCTATTTGCTATTTTCTTCTTGTTGAGTACGACGTATAGGCATGGTGACGAGTATCTATACGTTGGTGTCAAGCATGACCGTGAGTCTTAAATTGATACTTGTTGTATTCTTGAATATTATTATGGTTGAAATAGTGAGTAAATCCTTGATATTGAACAAAAACTTAGTTTGTTTATCGTGGAATCTACTTATGATTGAGAAATGGTGGTAATTGAGATGAGTAGGAGTTGAGTTAAGATTGGTTATAGCTTATTCTCCCTTGTCGGGACGTATATACTTGTACTGTTGAATTCCATTGTCGAGATAGTGTAGTTTATTGTTGACCCCTTTCCAGGACTGTTATTATGATCACTGTTGACTGTATATTTGAGACGGGTTGCGTGCCGCAACATTTTTGTATATATTTATGGATCGGGTGCACGCCGCAACAGATATTATATTGGATCGGGTTGCACGCCGTAACAGATATTATATCGGATTGGGTTGCACGCCGCAACAGATATTATATTGGATCGGGTTGCACGCTGCAACAGCTATATATATGTGGATCGGGTTGCAGGCCGCAACTATGCTAAATAATAAGGGATCGGGTTGCGCGCTGCAATAGTATTGTTATTGTATTGTGGTAGATAATGAGCTGTCCTTTCATATTTTATTAAGTTTCTGTTGGTCTTGATATGTTTCCCCGAAGCATGTACTCCCCCCTCTCCCATTTTAAACTGATTATTCCTGTTTATTTTCCGCCATATTACATATAACTGCACAGGTTTATCTGGAGTCTGGTCCTAGCCTCGTCACTACCTCGCCGGGGTTAGGCCAAGCACTTACCAGCACATGGGGTCGGTTGTGCTGATACTACACTCTGCACTCTGTGCAGATACCTGAGCGACACTTGATCAGCAACAGTAGGGGAGCCAGCCTTCAGTCCACCGAGACATCGAGGTAACCTTGCAGGCGTCCGCAGGCCCGTCGTCTCCTCTATCTTTATTATGTTTTGTTATCTCATGTATCCGAGACAAACAATATTACTTTTCCTTCAAACTGTTGTATGTAGTACTCTTATTAGTCTGTGGATATTGTGACATCAGTTTCTAGGTAGAGGCATGTGTCGACTTTCGAAACATTTTGGTTTTATATTTATTTAAGACTTCCGCTTAAATCTCATATTTCACCGTCATTTAGATGTTTATCACTTGCTAATATAAGTTGTGAAAAGAGATTAAAACAGAAAAGCTAAAAATTTCTAAGTTTGTGGCTTGCCTAGGTTCTACGAGTAGGCGCCATCACAACTCCCGAGGGTGGGAAATTCGGGGTCGTGACACAAAGAAAGTCTAGAAGCTGCGATCGACTCAGCACTTACACCACGAATAGGAAACCATGATAAAAAGAAGAGTTAAATACTCTCTAAAGAAAGAATGAATAAAAAGAGAAGGAAAAGAATAAAATTTTACCGTGAGTTTTAACCTTCTATCCAAACCTGTTTGAGAGGTATTTCCAAGATCTAACTTCCATCAAAGCGATGGACAACAATTTTTCTATCCAACCACGGAAATTGGGAATCTCTTCAATAGTTCTCATGGTTGCTGAAAAAAGAAAATAGGAACAGTCACGAGAAGTGCAGACCCTATTTAAAAAAGAAAAAAAAAGAGAAGAGAAAAAGTTGTAAAGAAAACTTACGTGCAAAATTCTACTTTTCAGGGAATGACATTTTTTTCTTCACCTACTAATCCTGACGTAGGAGCAACAACAAATCAGGCATACCAGCCACGATCCTTATCATCCTCAAGGCTGACTAATACCCTCTTACTCCTCGCCACCAAAGTAAAAATTCCATGATGGAATAACTTAGGGGAGTAGAGGTGGATTAGATGAAAGGAGGTGAACAACAATTGAGCTACAATAGGGTCAATTTGTCCTAAACATACATTGAAGAAGTGGCAGAATTCAATGATAACTGGATCAATGGGAGGTCTAAAGTCCAATGTAAAAAGGTATGTATACACGAAAGAAAATCCAGCCTTGAAAGAAGTAATCCTTTGATTTGCATTAGGAATCAGAATTGGGAAATGAAACCTCCAATGATAATCTCTACGGACAATAGAGAGCAAATCTTCAGTAATCTGTGAAGGATAGACATCTTCATGATCATGAGAAGACATAGAAGAAACTTGGTTTCTAATTGATTGCAGTATAAAAAGAAAGTTCAGAAGGGACAATTTCATCTACTGTAGCTTCACGTATTGGTTCATTGGAATCCTTAATTCTGCCAGAAGACCTATGTGTAAGAGAAGCCCTAGTTCTAGAAGATAAAGGAGGAGTAGAACTAGGTAGAGAAGAAGAAGAACATCGAATGGAAAATGAACCTAAGCTACGTAGCCTACCCTCTCTCCCGCTCCTAGTAGGAGCAAGGGGAAGTTCATCTACGATAAGAACTTTTTGAGGATCGGGGTTTATAGAAGACATAGTTGTACAAAGAAAAGAAAGAGATTGAATAAGTTAAAGATGGAAAACTTTTCTATGAAAGAAGAGACAAAGGATATATCTATACTCAGAAGCAACTGTCAAACAAAAAGGTAATGATGAGAATGTCATAATGAAAACTGCCACTTCGTAATTGATAGAGCCGTAAAAAAGCCTTAATAGACGTTGAAGGACTGCAGAACCAATCACAAACCATCACGTATCACATGCATTAAATGGAACTGGCATACAAAGCGTCAGTTTTGGAAAAGGTGTAATGATGTGTGAGAATGGCGGCAAAAATTTCCGCTTTAATGAGATCCACTTCCCAAATATTCAATTGCTGAATAAATGGCAAGTGGGGGGACTATCTGCATTGGGAAAAATTAAGTTAACCTTTGGAATTAATTATGTGCTAACATGTCAAGACACGTGGGTCAATGGAAGAATGACAGCTGGCAAAGAGTATTCAAAGAGTCGCGAGCCTTAACAGGCACGAGCAAAGATTCAAGAAACTAAGAAGGATCGGCTACTCGAATCTCTTGATGATTTGAAGAGACATCGATGGACTGAATCTAGTTAGCAAAAAGTACTAATACGTATTATCTATAATTAATGAGCATCAGTGATGGGAGTGTTATGGAATCTTCACGAAACAGTTACGATTACCAATTATAACGCTACATTAATACCATTAATTACTAATAATGGCTCTATTATGAGAAGAAAGAAATGTAGTACTTAGAAATAGCTATAAAATGAGAGAAATAATATTTTTATGGGGACACGGATTATTATTGGAATACACTGATTTACTTTGCTTACTCAGCTACATTTCAATTCAATTCTTCTTTTTTATTGTTTCCTTATTTGGTTATCAGTAATCCGAGTTCTTTTAAAATAAAGCTTTGACCAAAATTCATATTTTTTTGTGAAACAATTACCATTTGCTATTAAATTGTATAATACACTAATCAGCAAAAAATATGTGTCACGACCCCAACCCCGGTCGTGATGGCGCCCAACACAATGCTAGGCAAGCCCGACCAATTAACATCTCACAATCTCTTTCTTTATAATTCAATACCAATTTTCGGGATTTAATACCAATTTAATATAAATAGAAGTATGAATTTAATGGAGAAATGTGCAGAAACCATAATCACGAAAAATCTCTGTAAAACAACCCACTAATCTGGTGTCACAAGTCTGAGCCTCTAATACAAGGTTTCAACAATCTAATGCAGAAATATGTCTAAAATGCGGAATAATAAGTGGAGATAGAAGGATAAATCGGGTCTGTGAACGCCATGCAGCTACCTCGATAACTCCGATGAAAACAGAACGGCAAGAAAGCTCGCTCTATGCCTCAGGAATACATGTACCTGCACACATGGTGCAGGGAGTAATGTGAGTGCTCCGACCCAGTGAGTAATAACAATAAATAATGGCTAACAGTATGAAATCACGTAAAGGCACTAAGCAGTTCTATACCAATACAGTAAAATCGTTTAAGCAGCAGTAAATGAGGAAATCATGTGAAATTCTTTAAACCAGGTAATATATATATAATCAGTATAAATTAGCTCCTCAAGCATTTCAGTTCATTTATTCGTTCTTATCCTCAGTTCTCAATTCATATACTTCTAACGATAACCGAATCAATAAATATATATACCGCTGTGGCGTGCAGCCCGATCCGTATATCGCTGTGGCATACAGCCCGATCCATAATAATAATAATAGTCGACTGCACTCACTGGGGGTGTGCAGACTTCGGAGGGGCTCCTTCAGCCCAAGCGCTATATAATTGCTGCGGCGTGCAGCCCGATCCATATAAGTAATTGTTGTAGCGTGCAGCTCGTTCCATAATATGTATAATATATATATCTGCTGCGGCGCGCAGCCCGATCCATATCATATAAAATATCCTCACTATTGGGTCCTCGACCCCTTTCAGTCATTTAAAAATCACAACCTCTCGGGCATAATGTACGGTTGGGATCTCAGCCCTCATATCTCTTTCTATTTATGATTAACATTTCAAAAATCTGGTTCATATCATTCTTAAACAATTGGAAACATGACTGAGGATATAAATTCTTTAACAAAATAAGTGAGGAAAACCAGTCAAAAAAACCCTAAGGGTTCTACAGGTCGGCACAAGGCCCCAAGCATGGCAACAAGCCCAATTCACAATAATAAAGTATATGTCTCAATCAAAAATGTAGTAAAATATCATTCGGGATGGACCAAGTCACAATCCCCATAGCATTGAACCTCACGCTCGTCACACAGCGTGTATCTCAACTTAGTATAACACTACGTTGTGCAAATCCGGGGTTTCAAACCCTCACGACATCATTTAAAATTATTACTCACCTCAAACTGGCCAAAACTCTAGCTCGTTATGCCCTTACCTCTCAAATTGGCCTCCACGCGCGTCGAATCTATCCAAAATCAGAACGAATAGGTCACAATATGCTAAGGGAACATAGCCCAAGCGAAAACATTCGAAAATATCAAAAATCTCGAAATTAGCAAAACCCGAGCCCCGGGCCCACATCTTGGAATCGGGTAAAATTTACATTTTCAGAATCCTCATACCCTTACGAGTCTAACCATACCAAAATTATCCAATTCCGATAACATTTGATCCTTCAAATCATTATTTTACATTTTTGAAAGGTTTTACAATTTTCTTCCAAAATTCCATCCCAAATCACGAATTAAATGATGAATTCAGTGATAGATTCATGTATTCTAGCCAAATCTGAGTTAAAATCACTTACCCCGATGAATTTCTTGAAAAACCTTTGAAAAATCGCCAAATTCTGAGCTCTCTAGGTCAAATATCAAATAAAACCCAAAACCTCGTATTTATAGAGTACTCCTCAGATTTTAGCCACCGCGGTCCGCGCTAGCCAGTGCGGTTAGCGCAAAAACAACCGCGGTCGCACAGGCCTTCCTCTGCAGTGATAGACTTTAGTATTTTGACCATAACTTTCACTACACATGTCCAAATTGAGATATCGTTACCTTTCTGCAAACTAGACATGAAGAGCTACAACTTTCGTTTTTGAATAACCTCAAAATTCCTTGTAGATCAAAAGATATGAGCTTCCGAAGTAGGACCGGCGGGAAAGTTCTTCACCGCGGCAGCGCCCACTTTTGTGCGGTCCGCGCGATGCCTACCGCGGCCGCGGCCGCTTTTGTGCGGTCCGCACAGCACTCACCGCGGGCGCACTTATTTTTGTGCGGACCGCAAGTGAGTTCCGGTGCCTGCAACCCCTGTGGACCTGCTACTGCTATGATTTTTGCACTAAAACATCCCGGAACCTACCCGGAACTCCCGGAACTTCAACCCAATTGTACCGACACATCCCATGACATCGTTAAAACTTGCTCAAAATTTCGGAACACTCACAACAACATCCAACCACCAATTTAACATAGGATCCAAGCCTAAGAACTCCAAGAACTCTTAAATTATGCTTTCGCTCAAAAAGTCTATCAAATCTCGTCCGAATGACTTGAAATGTTGCACACATATTCCAAATGACACAACGAAGCTACTGCAACTCTCGAAATTTCATTCCGACCCTTATATCAAAATCTCACCTATTAACCGGAAATCGCCGAAATATCAATTTCGCCAATACAAGCGCAAACCTTCCATGGACTTCCAAAATGCATTCCGATCACGCTCCTAAGTCCCAAATCACCTAACGGAGCTAACCAAATCATAAAAATTCCCATCCGAGATCAAATACACATAAGTCAATTTTTGGTCAAACCTTTCCAATTTAAGGCTTCAAACTGAGAACTATTCTTCCAAATTCATTCCGATTACCCTGGAAACCAAAACCAACGATTTACATAAGGCATAATGTATACACGGGGCAAGTTATGCCCGAAGACTGACGATCAAAGTGCAAAAGTTCAAAATGACCGGTCTGGTTGTTACATCCTCCCCCACTTAAACACACGTTCATCCTCGAACGTGCCCAGAGTTGTTCTAGAAGCCAACCAATAACTGTATAACTTTATCATGCATATATCTACGGGTGATCCCACGTCACCCTATCTCATATAGGTCTGATAACACATTGTAACTAAAATTTTCACAATCCAAATCCCATAAACCATAGAACCACATTTCTACTTCTAAAGTTATCGATACGATCAGAATCTCACATCTATTTTCATAATTAGCCCGAACAAGCTGTAATCACCCATACTTGCAATCTTAGGTGCAATCACTTGATATGGCACATAACTCAAACACGCGTAGTGATAACTTCTACTTATAGCAGTTGCACACAACACCGGAACACTGATAGAAAAACTCTTATCAACTAGAGTCTCACCCCAACACCTTCATATACTGCCAATGATCACTAAATCACGCGGTAAGCCATAACCATTTCCCAGAGTAACCATTCAAGAGGATACTCTTCCTTTGGCAAATAGCACAACAAATTTCTAAGCTGAAGCTCGATATTATCCTTCCAATATGCTGAAATCGAACCCGTTGGTATTCATTAATGATCCCAACGATCTCCTCTAATCCAACACACCACTCTTGTGACATGGCACCTTAATATAGGCCTAAGCCACAACTTGCATAATACACACATCAATACGCAACAGTCCGAACATACTCAAATCTTGAAAATGACTCAAATAAAAGAGTTGTACCTCAAGCTCACCGGTACCACCACAACACAAGGCTGAGAACCTATCTCACATAGGAACAAAACACACGAGTCTAACCCGCAAGTTCATACCTCCACATAACTTCGCTATGATGTGCGATCCTATCCAATACTGCCCCACATGAACCACTTAAAGTTACTAGCTCGAAATCGACAACCACGCACAATTTGATATCTGAAACCAAAGCAATTCATCATACTCACGCTGAAGCAAATAACATACACCATGCAAACCCGAAAGGACATAACTGATACGCCATTCACCGAGCAACACCCAATTACTCTTCCCGCTCGAATTCCACTACGAGACCCCAGTAGAACCGCACCACATGTACCTATAACCAACAAATTATAACATCTCGCAACACAAAAGGCAACTCATGGATCTCCCCAGATTACTAATAAGCTCAATAACAATCGAATCAATACACCCCTCAACAATACAATTCAGATCCAACCAAGCCGACTCAAATTAGAACACGCATCCGTGTTGGCCTGCCAACGAACTCCTTATCACGAAAATCCTGGAGCTGCTCTACAACTCCCTTAACTCTGTCGGTGCCATACGATACGATACTCGGCATCGAATCAATATCGAAATGAACAACCTTGCCTGGCAATATGCCCGACCACAAGAAACACATCCGCAAAGTTCCTCACCAACGGAACTGAATCACTATGAGGAGCCTCAGTACTGGCTCTCATTACAAGAGCCCAATTAAGAAAGGCAAATCCATCTCAGCCGTCCGCTGGGCCTTCGAAATGTAAAAATCTCTCTAATAGGACATAATCCATCGAACATCGCCACTCAGTTCGTGGTATCTTCCGGCATAGCCAACAGTGCCGCCTTAGCGCAATAGCCCAGAATAACACAACACGGAGACAACCAGTCTAAACCTCATATCACGTCTAAGATCTAATCTACCAAGTAACAAAAAATCCGTTTGGGTCTCCAAACCTCGATAGTCACTAACCAGTGCCGATACACACGACTCACAACCTCCACATAGCCTTAATATGAGAACTTCCCGTCTCCAACTCCATATGGCCCATGAATCCACATATCTGGTTCCAATTCCGCCGTCGGAATGCATACCACACCTCGAATACTCAATCATTCCATGAGAGATAGTCTAGAATTCTTCTGTGCCACCAAGCAAACACGAGTATCAACAGTCGTTCTAACCAGAAAATGTTGCAATACTACCAAATTATTACCAACTTAATCACGTTTCTTTTATTTTTCTGAAACATGTAATCTCGTCAAATCATTTCCTTAATCATCTGAAGATCCCTTCACAAACCATCTGACATTCATTTCTCTAATTATCTGAAACTACCCGCTGCCTAAGAGTTTTATGAACTCCCTTCCAAAACTGAACTGAACCTTACACACACTAATCTCGATCCTCCACTACATATCGCACATACCATACCATCCTAGTATAACATGAGAACTTCATCTCCCTTCCGAGCCACAGACATCTACGTACTCAACTAGTCAAGAACTTTCCATTGATCCCATCACAAAAAAAAATCACTATACATCATATGCTCCGCATGCCTATAGAAAATATATATCTCCAAACCGCAGTAGAAATCCTCAAGGACTCTCCGAATTCCATTTGCACAAATTCAATTGATCCTTCTACTAGACCAAGCTAAGCAAGCCATCAAAACCCAAGAGTATTGTTACAAAATACCTGTAAGAACTCATTACCTCGAAATCACACAAGGAGTTAATCATATCCTTACCATACTGATCCGGTCTACTATCAAGTTGCTCCATCTATCTAAACTTCCTTCTGATTCATCTTCAACTTGAAATTCCCTCTTGCTATAGCACCATAATTCTTCAACCCAGGCTTACCACACAAGATCCAAGCATAAACCCACACTGTCTAAGAACCATAAGTCGCTGACTACTCTCTCAAATATTCCAAAAAGCATTACATTCGAAATACTTCGCTCTGAAGAACTTCCTGCGGATCTAAATCCGTTACCTCCTAATATTAATACATAGAATCCCACAATTAATATAGAGAACACCACAAGTCTTGACGTCTTCCAAGGAAAACTCAGTTCCTAACCATACATACAACTTGAAAATATCTAATTGTTACATGCAAAATTTTGAACACAATAGGACCATTCTCTAGAGGCATCCACTCTACTTAAACCGTAGTTAGATTGATTGAACGACCGAACAACCTGTGCTTCATTTGCGCTCTGACACTACAGAATGTGACCTCATTTCGATATAACCAAGCAACTTCCTGCCATATGCACCAAGCATTCCTTACCAACCACAACTCAAGTCTTTCCCCGATTCTCATACACCCATAGCATAACATAACCTTTATTGAAATTTCCTTTACTCGAGCCATAACTGATTCACAAATACGCCTCAAACTGGAACCATTAGAGCACATAATCGTGTAATCAACTATTCAATAGTGGACTCCCCCACTTGTCTCAAAGCCATAGATCAAAACACGCACCATAACTTATAACGCGTATACTTTATTGTTTCCATAATACCATAGTAAGATTAGACTCAGTCCTTCATAAGCTCTTGAAACATCGACCATCGGGTACTTTAACTCTATGCAAATCTCGCATTCACTCTCGTAACGGTTAAGCCCACTCTATTAAGTGACCCAAATTTAAATTTCAACACATATGTTTCACTTGTGAATGAGATCTTCTAACAGACAGCATAAGGATCACACAATCTCAGAACACTGCAGAAGACAACCCGCCTGCTTCGCCTCAATATAACATTTCTATATACCTTCCACCGTCATACACATTACACAATCACTTAATTTTCTTGAGTTTGAACTCATACCGCAACATGAAATTTACTTCACCCCAACTAGGAGATATGAAAAGATTCTTCACGCGCCCATAATTCGGGGCTACACATCCAACCACAATGGAAATCAAACACTTAATAGTTCGTCTATCATCCATCAGACCGTCCTCGTCACTTCTAAGTCATATAGATACCTCTCGCAGTACCAACATACTCATCACATAGTTGTCAGCCATCACTTCTACTAATAGGGACAATACCGCACATATAAGTTCAAAATACTTGCTCACACAATCAGCACCTCGGTACTTAAGCCATAGGCAAAGTTCCGGCCTCAAGTCCTCTAGACTGGCCCAACATTAAACTCAAGAGATCATACCTTGCCCCTCGATCAGGGAATCACAAGCCATCGATGTACATCTGATACTGAGCGCTCATGCGCGCATACGAACGGGTGGAAGGAATTTCAAGAGTTATTTTTCAAGCTGAATCAAGGACGCACGATAAAAATTCAAGAATATGAAGTTTTCCTAAAGGTACCGCAGCCTCTCGAGGATAAATACAGACGTCTTTGTACCGATCCGCGAGACTCTACTAAACCAGCTCATGACTTGCGAGACCAAGTAACCTAGGCTCTGATACCAACTTGTCACGACCCCAACCCCGGCCGTGATGGCGCCCAACACAATGTTAGGCAAGCCCGACCAATTAACATCTCACAATCTCTTTCTTTATAATTCAATACCAATTTTCGGGATTTAATACCAATTTAATATAAATAGAAGTATGAATTTAACGGAGAAATGTGCGGAAACATAATCACGAAAAATCTCTATAAAACAACCCACTGATCTGGGATCACAAGTCTGAGCCTCTAATACAAGGTTTCAACAATCTAATGCAGAAATATGTCTAAAATGCAGAATAATAAGTGGAGATAGAAGGAGAAATCGGGTCTGCGAACGCCATGCAGCTACCTCGATAACTCCGATGAAAACAGAACGGCAGGAAAGCTCGCTCTATGCCTCAGGAATACCTGTACCTGCACACATGGTGCAGGGAGTAATGTGAGTGCTCCGACCCAGTGAGTAATAACAATAAAAAATGGCTGACAGTATGAAATCACGTAAAGGCACTAAGCAGTTCTATACCAATACAGTAAAATCGTTTAAGCAGCAGTGAATGAGGAAATCATGTGAAATTCTTTAAACCAGGTAAAACATATATAATCAGTATAAATTAGCTCCTCAAGCATTTCAGTTCATTTATTCGTTCTTATCCTCAGTTCTCAATTCATATACTTCTCACGATAACCGAATCAATAAATATATATACCGTTGCGGCGTGCAGCCCGATCCGTGTATCGCTGTGGCATACAGCCCGATCCATAATTATAATAGTCGACTACACTCACTGAGGGTGTGCAGACTCCGGAGGGGCTCCTTCAGCCCAAGCACTATATAATTATTGCGGCGTGCAGCCCGATCCATATAAGTAATTGCAGTAGCGTGCAGCCCGTTCCATAATATGTATAATATATATATATCTGCTGCGGCACGCAACCCGATCCATATCATATAAAATATCCTCACTATTGGGTCCTCGACCCCTCTCAGTCATTTAAAAATTACAGCCTCTCGGGCATAATGTACGGTCGGGATCTCAGCCCTCATATCTCTTTCTATTTATGATTAACATTTCAAAAATCTGGTTCATATCATTCTTAAACAATTGGAAACATGACTGAGGATATAAATTCTTTAACAAAATAAGTGAGGAAAACCAGTCAAAAAAACCCTAAGGGTTCTACAGGTCGGCACAAGGCCCCAAGCATGGCAACAAGCCCAATTCACAATAATAAAGTATATGTCTCAATCAAAAATGTAGTAAAATATCATTCGGAGCATTGAACCTCACGCTCGTCACACAACGTCTATCTCAACTTAGTATAGCACTATGTTATGCAAATCCAGGGTTTCAAACCCTCAGTACATCATTTAAAATCATTACTCACCTCAAACTGGCCAAAACTCTAGCTCGTTATGCCCTTGCCTCTCAAATTGGCCTCCACACGCGTCGAATCTATCCAAAATCAGAACGAATAGGTCACAATATGCTAAGGGAACATAGCCCAAGCGAAAACATTCGAAAAATATCAAAAATCTCAAAATTAGCAAAACCCGAGCACCGGGCCCACATCTTGGAATCGGTTAAATTTACATTTTCAGAATCCTCATACCCTCACGAGTCTAACCATACCAAAATTATCCAATTCGGATAACATTTGGTCCTTCAAATCATTATTTTACATTTTTGAAAGGTTTTACAATTTTCTTCCCAAATTCCATCCCAAATCACGAATTAAATGATGAATTCAGTGATAGATTCATGTATTCTAGCCAAATCTGAGTTAAAATCACTTACCCCGATGAATTTCTTGAAAAACCTTTGAAAAATTGCCAAAATCTGAGCTCTCTAGGTCAAATATCAAATAAAACCCAAAACCTCGTATTTATAGAGTACTCCTCAGATTTCAGCCACCACGGGCCACATCAAATCGACCGCGGTCCGCGCTAGCCAGTGCGGTTCGCGCAAAAACAACCGCGGTCGCACAGGCCTTCCTCTGCAGTGATAGGCTTTAGTATTTTGACCATATCTTTCGCTACATATGTCCAAATTGAGATATTGTTACTTTTATGCAAACTAGACACGAAGAGCTACAATTTTTGTTTTTGAATCACCTCCAAATTCCTTGTAGATCAAAAGATATGAGCTTTCGAAGTAGGACCGGCGGGAAAGTTCTACACCGCGGCCGCGCCCAGTTTTGTGCGGTCCGTGCGATGCCTACCGCGGCCGCTTTTGTGCGGTCCGCACAG
Source organism: Nicotiana sylvestris (assembly GCF_000393655.2). NCBI lineage: Eukaryota > Viridiplantae > Streptophyta > Magnoliopsida > Solanales > Solanaceae > Nicotiana > Nicotiana sylvestris. The sequence continues at coordinate 123,676,420 of NC_091057.1, read as the reverse complement.
CACTCACCGCGGGCGGACTTATTTTTGTGCGGACCGCGAGTGAGTTCCGGGGCCTGCAACCCCTGTGGACCTGCTACGACTATGATTTTTGCACTAAAACATCCCGGAACTCCCGGAACTTCAACCCAATTGTTCCAACACATCCCATGACATCGTTCAAACTTGCTCAAAACTTCGGAACGCTCACAACAACATCCAACCACCAATTTAACATAGGATCTAAGCCTAAGAACTTCAAGAACTCTTAAATTATGCTTTCGCTCAAAAAGTCTATCAAATCTCGTCCGAATGACTTGAAATTTTGCACACACATTCCAAATGACACAACGAAGCTACTGCAACTCTCGGAATTTCATTCCGACCTTTATATCAAAATCTTGCCTATCAACCGGAAATCGCTGAAATATCAATTTTGCCAATACAAGCGCAAACCTTCCATGGACTTCCAAAATGCATTCCGATCACGCTCCTAAGTCCCAAATCACCTAACGGAGCTAACCAAATCATAAAAATTCCCATCCGAGATCAAATACACATAAGTCAAATTTTGGTCAAACCTTTCCAATTTAAGGCTTCAAACTGAGAACTATTCTTCCAAATTCATTCCGATTACCCTGAAAACCAAAACCAACTATTTACATAAGGCATAATGTATACACGGGGCAAGTCATGCCCGAAGACTGGCGATCAAAGTGCAAAAGTTCAAAATGACCGGTCGGGTTGTTACATCCTCCCCCACTTAAACACACGTTCGTCCTCGAACGTGCCCAGAGTTGTTCTAGAAGCCAACCAATAGCTGAATAACTTTATCATGCATATGTTTGCGGGTGATCCCATGTCACCCTATCTCATATAGGTCTGATAACACATTGTAACTAAAATTTTCACAGTCCAAATCCCATAAACCATAGAACCACATTTCTATTTCTAAAGTTATCGATATGATCAGAATCTCACATCTATTTTCATAATTAGCCCGAACAAGCTGTAATCACCCATACTTGCAATCTCAGGTGCAATCACTTGATATGGCACATAACACAAACACTCGTAGTGATAACTTCTACTTATAGCAGCTGCACACAACACCGAAACACTGATAGAAAAACTCTTATCAACTAGAGTCTCACCCCAACACCTTCATATACGGCCAATGATCACTAAATCACGCGGTAAGCCATAACCATTTCCTAGAGTAACCATTCAAGAGGATACTCTTTCTTTGGCAAATAGCACAACAAATTTCTAAGCTGAAGCTCGATATTATCCTTCAAATATGCTGAAATCGAACCCGTTGGTATTCATTAATGATCCCAACGTTCTCCTCTAATCCAACACACCACTCTGGTGACATGGCACCTTAATATAGGCCTAAGCCACAACTTGCATAATACACACATCAATACGCAACAGTCCGAACATACTCAAATCTTGAAAATGACTCAAATGTAAGAGTTGTACCTCAAGCTCACCGGTACCACCACAACACAAGGCTGAGAACCTGTCTCACATAGGAACAAAACACACGAGTCTAACCCGCAAGGTCATACCTCCACATAACTTCGCTATGATGTGCGATCCTATCCAATAATGCCCCACATGAACCACCTTAAGTTACTAGCTCGAAATCGACAACCATGCACAATTTGATATCTGAAACCAAAGCAATTCATCATACTCACGCTGAAGCAAATAACATACACCATGCAAACCCGAAAGGACATAACTGATACGCCATTCACCGAGCAACACCCAATTACTCTTCCCGCTCGAATTCCACTACGAGACCCCAGTAGAACTGCACCACATGTACCTATAACCAACAAATTATAACATCTCGCAACACAAAAAGGTAACTCATGGATCTCCCCAGATTACTAATAAGCTCAATAACAATCGAATCAATACACCCCTCAACAGTACAATTCAGAGCCAACCAAGCCGACTCAAATTAGAACACGCATCCGTGTTGGCCTACCAACGAACTCCTTATCACGAAAATCCTAGAGCTGCTCTACAACTCCCTTAACTCTGTCGGTGCCATACGATACGGTACTCGGCATCGAATCAATATCGAAATGAACAACCTTGCCTGGCAATATGCCCGGCCACAAGAAACACATCCGAAAAGTCCCTCACCAACGGAACTGAATCACTATGAGGAGCCTCAGCACTGGCTCTCATTACAAGAGCCTAATTAAGAAAGGCAAATCCATCCCAGTCGTCCGTTGGGCCTTCGAAATGTAAAAATCTCTCTAATAGGACATAATCCATCGAACATCGCCACTCAATTCGTGGTATCTTCCGACATAGCCAACAGTGTTGCCTTAGCGCAATAGCCCAAAATAACACAACACGGAGACAACCAGTCTGAACCTCATATCACATCTAAGATCTAATCTACCAAGTAACAAAAGATTCGTTCAGGTCTCCAAACCCCGATAGTCACTAACCAGTGCCGATACACACGACTCACAACCTCCACATTGCCTTAATATGAGAACTTCCCGTCTCCAACTCCATATGGCCCATGAATCCACATATCTGGTTCCAATTCCGCCGTCGGAATACATACCACACCTCGAATACTCAATCATTCCACGAGAAATAATCTAGAATTCTTTTGTGTCACCAAGCAAACACGAGTATCAGCAGTCGTTCTAACCAGAAAATGCTACAATACTACCAAAGTATTACCAACTTAATCACGTTGCTTTTATTTTTCTGAAACATGTAATCTCGTCAAATCATTTCCTTAATCATCTGAAGATCCCTTCTCAAACCATTTGACATTCATTTCTCTAATTATCTGAAACTACCCGCTGCCTAAGAGTTTTATGAACTCCCTTCCAGAACTGAACAGAACCTTACACACACTAATCTCGATCCTCCACTACATATCGCATATACCATACCATCCTGGTATAACATGAGAACTTCATCTCCCTTCCGAGCCACAGACATCTACGTACTCAACTAGTCAAGAACTTTCCATTGATCCCATCACGAAGAAAAATCACTATACATCACATGCTCCTCATGCCTATAGAAAATATATATCTCCAAACCACAGTAGAAATCCTCAAGGACTCTCCGAATTCCATTTGCACAAATTCAATGATCCTTCTACTAGACCAAGCTAAGCAAATCATCAAAACCCAAGAGCATTGTTGCAAAATACCTGTAAGAACTCATTACCTCGAACACACACAAGGAGTTAATCATATCCTTACCATACTGATCCGGTCTACTATCAAGTTGCTCCATCTATCTAAACTTCCTTCTTATTCGTCTTCAACTTGAAATTCCCTCTTGCTATAGCATCATAATTCTTCAACCCAGGCTTACCACACAAGATCCAAGCATAAACCCACACTATCTAAGAACCATAAGTTATTGACTACTCTCTTAAATATTCCAAAAGGCATTACATTCAAAATACTTCGCTCTAAAGAACTTCCTGCGAATCTAAATCCGTTACCTCCTAATATTAATACATAGAATCCCACAATTAATATAGAGAACACCACAAGTCTTGACGTCTTCCAAGGAAAACTCAGTTCCTAACCACACATACAACTTGAAAATATCCAATTGTTACATGCAAAATTTTGAACACAATAGGACCATTCTCTAGAGGCATCCACACTACTTAAACCGTAGTTAGATTAATTAAACGACCGAACAACCTGTGCTTCATTTCCGCTCCAACACTGCAGAATGTGACCTCATTTCGATATAACCAAGCAACTTCCTGCCATATGCACCGAGCATTCCTTACCATCAACAACTCAAGTCTTTCCCCGATTCTCGTACACCCATAGAATAACATAACCTTTATTGATATTTCCTTTACTCGAGCCATAACTGATTCACAAATACGCCTCAAACTGGAACCATTAGAGCACATAATCATACAATCAACTATTCAATAGCGGACTCCCCCACTTGTCTCAAAGCCATAGATCAAAACACGCACCATAACTTATAACGCGTATACTTTATTGTTTCCATAATACCATAGTGATATTAGACTCAGTCCTTCATAAGTTCTTGAAACATCGACCATCAGGTACTTTAACTCTATGGAAATCTCACATTCACTCTCATAACGGTTAAGCCCACTCTATTAAGTGACCCAAATTTAAATTTCAACACATATGCTTCACTTGTGAATGAGATCTTCTAACAGACATCATAAGGATCACACAATCTCAGAACACTACAGGAGACAACCCGCCTGCTTCGCCTCAATATAACATTTCTATATACTTTCCACCGTCATACACATTACACAGTCACTTAATTTTCCTGAGTCTGAACTCATACCACAACATGAAATTTACTTCACTCCAACTAGGAGGCATGAAAAGATTCTTCACGCGCCCATAATTCAGGGCTACACATCCAACCACAATGGAAATCAAACACTTAATAGTTTGTCTATCATCCATCAGACCGTCCTCGTCACTTCTAAGTCATATAGATACCTCTCGCAGTACCAACATACTCATCACATAGTTGTCAGCCATCACTTCTACTAATAGGGACAATACCGCACATATAAGTTCAAAACACTTGCTTACACAATCAGCACCTCGGTGCTCAAGCAATAGGCAAAGTTCCGGCCTCAAATCCTCTAGACTGGCCCAACATTAAACTCAAGAGATCATACCTTGCCCCTCGATCAGGGAATCACAAGCCATCGATGTACATCTGATACTGAGCGCTCATGCGCGCATACGAACGGGTGGAAGGAATTTTAAGAGTTATTTTCAAGCTGAATCAAGGACGCACGATAAAAATTCAAGAATATGAAGTTTTCCTAAAGGTACTGCAGCCTCTCGAGGATAAATACAGATGTCTTTGTACCGATCCGCGAGACTCTACTAAACCGGCTCATGACTTGCGAGACCAAAACCTAGTCTCTGATACCAACTTGTCACGACCCCAACCCCGGTCGTGATGGCGCCCAACACAATGTTAGGCAAGCCCGACCAATTAACATCTCACAATCTCTTTCTTTATAATTCAATACCAATTTTCGGGATTTAATACCAATTTAATATTTCCACTCGGACCAACCTTTAGTTGAAACGATACCGTTTCCCCTAAGCCCTTAGATCCAAGCCATCGATTTCAGTTGATCCAACGGCTAAGATCAACCCACCCATGCCATATATAAGCCCTTTAACCTTACCCTGCCCCCCCCATCTGATACCCCAGCTCCCGTCTTCACCATCTTCCCCATTAAACCCTAGAGCCGCCCCTGTATCCTTCACCATGAAAACCGGCGGCACGGACGCCGGTGACCTCGCCCTTAACACCATAGAACCCCCGTGCCGTCCTGAACCCAAATCTACCAACCACACACCTCGAATCCTATCCCACCTTCTCGAATCTTCATTTGAAGATTCGAGTCGGAACCTAATCTACACCGATCTGCCTTAAATTCATACCAGACACTCCCCAGACCCCCTCGTGACCAAACCATACTTGGTTTGATCCGAATCTGACCAGGGAAGCATGAATCCCGGATCTAGTTTTCGAACCTTAGGGTTCCTCGTCACTGGTCCGTTGTTTTGTTCAAACCAAAGGATTAAGGTCTAATGGACCTTAATCGAAGTGTTTCTCACCTGAGAAACACTTCGATTAAAGCCCGTTCAGCCTTAAGAAAGGTCTGTCCAAATCCGAGTTCAAGACTTTTGATTTTTCGAGTTTTAAGGTGAGTTTGCTTTCTTTCCTTTACTTGTTTTAGTCCGTGCGTTTTGTTTTAAAAGCTGTTCATGATTGTTGAAATCTGTTTGTTTTGAGTTTCTATTAACTATGCCCTGACCACTTTGCCTGAACCTTTGTTGTTTGATTGAGTATCCTCTTCTACTTGTTCTGATAGTGTGTATGTATGTATTTGTTGTGCAATAATTGAGCTTCAATTTGTACTAATTAACTGATTCCTCGAATACCACTTTGCTCAGTCAGTATAATTCGAACCTTGTCGATACTGTTAAATGTTTGATTTTTGGTTACGACTGTATGAGTTATAACTAGTATAGTCGAGTCGACAAATGTCGTCAATTAATTTCAGTAGTTCAAATGTTAACGATTGCACCTGTTGCTTGCTGCAACTTTGTTTGAATCAAAGTAAGGATCAAGTAGGTTCACTTATAGTTGCTATGTTTGAATCTGAGGGTAGATTGTTAATTGAAATCTAAGTTGATGGCATGTGCACTTGTGCACAACATGTGCATTGTGCACAGCCTGTTTCCTGCATAAAAGGGCTTTGGATTTAAAAATGGTTTGACAGCATATGCTGTCAGATATATTCTACTGCCCATACTTTGCTTTAGTTTAAAGAAGTATTAAACCTTTTAAAGGTTAAATCTGCCAGGGAATGTTGATGGGGTTTAATACTTAATTAGCTAAAGTGGAACTGAAAAGAAGAAGGCACATGGGAGGGGTGTTTGATATATTCTGAACAGGCTGTTAAAAGGGGTAAGGTTAAGGCTTATAAAAGAAGAAGGACATCTGATAGAAAGAGAACAGAAGATTAGAGGAGAGGAATACACACACTGTGAGGATAGAAGAGGAAAAGAGAGAGCTGATAGAGATACACAGACAGAGATACAGACAGAGGGAATAGACACAGACAGACAATATAGGAGGAGAGGAAAAGAATACCACCTGATGTTAGGGAAGGAGATAGAGGGAACTGGAAAAGGTTTCTTTTGATAATTCAAGCATAAGTTCAAAACTGAACACTGATTTTGGATTTTGGAAAGAAAGGAGATAGAGGGTGGCTATACAGAAAGCATAAACTGTCTTTTCTTCCTGCTAATTGTTCGATTCCCAGTTTGTTTGACCTGTTTCAAACAAGTGTTGGTTTCCTCTCAAGTATCAGTCAGCTTTCTGCTGTTTGGTTCTTATTGGTTTGTTTTCTTTTGGAGTTAGACCGTTTGAGTTCTGAGCCCACTCCCCTGCTTGTTGCTGTCATTTTGTTACCTTTTCCCATTGGCTATAACTGCATCTTGCATTGGGATTTTGTTACCTGCTGTTACTGCTGCTGCACTTGTTGTCATTGTTACTCTGCTGACTGCCCTCTTCTTCAATTGTCAAATATTTCCAGGTACACAACCTCTGAAACCATGTATTGTTGAAAGTTTGAAGTTGAAGAAGAAATAAAGAAATGAACATCTGTTTATGTTATAACATTGGTGTTAAAAATAGGTTGAATGTTAGTTGGGCCTGTATTTGTTTAACTGCAAACTGCAAACATTCTGTATAAATTAACATGTATTCTAAGTTGAGATGAACAAGTAGATAGCATTGGCTTGATAAATCAGATGTGTTTTAAAGCATGCAATCGTTAGCTTTGTTTCAGTTATGATACAATAAACATAGAATCATAGCAAGCACATGTATGTATTTTGCCTATATCTCTGAACCATCGAATTTGCTACATTCGTTTCTATTTGACTCCAAGATAAGATGTGCCCCAAACTAATTCTCTTGCAGCGTTACATTAACAAGGTCAAGAACCTCTTGATGTCATGGTACCAAGGCTGCGTATTTGATCCCGCCTCGATTACACTGCAGTAACCGTGTCTTTCCTTGATTTGGATTTCCAAAGGATCGACGTGGGCGTTGCCTGGGCAGGGTAGCATTGAAGCCAAAGTAGCAAGTGCATCTGCCAGTTCATTGTGACACCTCGGAATATACCTGAACTCTATTGAGGTAAAGCCCTTGCTGAGGTCCTCCACATGTTGTCGGTATGGGATAAGTTTGACATCCCGAGTTTCCCATTCACCTTGGACTTGTCGGATAATCAGGTCAGAATCTCCCATAATCAGTAAGTCTTTGACATCCTGATCGATTGCCATATGCATGCCCATGATGCAGGCTTCATACTCAGCTGTATTATTTGTGCAAAAGAAACGAAGTCTAGCTGTGGCGGGATAATGCTGACCAGAAGGCGAGATCAAAATTGCCCCAATCCCTACACCCTTGGCGTTCACGGCTCCGTCAAAGAACATCTTCCAAACATGAGCTTCCTCCGAGATCACTTCTACGGTGTTTACCTCTTCATCTGGAAAGTAGGTATCCAATGGCTGGTATTCCTCATCGACCGGATTTTCGGCCAAATGATCTGCTAACGCCTGGGCTTTCATTGCCGTGCGAGTGACATAAACTATGTCGAATTCCGTAAGCAAGATTTGCCATTTAGCCAGTCTCCCAGTAGGCATTGGTTTCTGAAATATATACTTCAAAGGATCCAACCTGCTTATGAGGAACGTAGTGTGGGCTTGGAGATAATGTCTCAGCTTTTGAGCAACCCATGTGAGAGCGCAGCATGTCCTTTCCAGCAGAGTGTATTTGGCCTCGTAGCCGGTGAATTTCTTGCTCAAGTAGTAAATTGCTTGCTCCTTCTTTCCGGTTACGTCGTGTTGCCCGAGGACGCAACCGAAAGAGTTCTCCAAGACTGTCAGATACAAGAAAAGTGGCCTTCCTGGTTCTGGAGGGACCAAGACTGGGGGATTCGAAAGGTATTCTTTGACTTTATCAAAGGCTTCTTGACACTCAGTTGTCCATTTGATCGCCGCATCTTTCCTTAAAAGCTTGAATATGGGCTCACACGTGCTTGTCAGCTGGGCAATGAACCGACTGATGTAATTCAACCTGCCCAACAGACTCATCACGTCTTTCTTTGTTCTCGGGGGAGGTAGATCTCTGATGGATTTTATCTTAGTTGGATCTAGCTCGATTCCTCTCCTGCTTACGATGAAGCCCAAAAGTTTGCCCGACGGAACTCCGAAAGCGCATTTGGCTGGGTTTAGCTTCAAGTCATACTTCCTTAATCTCTCGAAGAATTTCCTCAAGTCTTGGATGTGATTATCCTGCGTCCTGGACTTGACTATCACGTCGTCCACGTACACCTCTATTTCCTGGTGCATCATGTCATGGAAAATGGCAGTCATGGCCCTCATGTAAGTAGCCCCAGCATTCTTCAGACCAAATGGCATGACCCGGTAACAGTAGGTGCCCCAAGGCGTGGTGAAGGCAGTTTTCTCGGCGTCCTCTTCATCCATCAGTACCTGATGATACCCAGCATAACAATCTACAAAAGACTGTATCTCGTGTTTGGCACAATTATCAACGAGGATGTGGATGTTGGGCAGCGGGAAATTATCTTTAGGACTTGCTCTGTTCAGATCTCTGTAATCTACACATACCCGAGTTTTCCCGTCCTTTTTTGGTACTGGAACCACATTCGCTAACCATGTTGTATATTGGACTACCCGAATCACTCCCGTTTTCAGTTGTTTGGTGATCTCCTCTTTAATCTTGTCACTGACCTCAGTTTTGAACTTTCGTTGCTTTTGTTGAACTGGAGGACAATCAGGATGAATCGGCAATTTATGAACCACTAGATCAACACCTAGTCCCGGCATGTCATCATATGACCAAGCAAACACGTCTTTGAATTCAAGAAGAAGTTGAATTATCGCCTCTCGCGTTTTCTTGTCCGTGTGAATGCTTATCTTGGTCTCCCGGATTTCTTCCGGGGTTCCTAAATTTACCGGTTCAGTGTCATTCAGATTTGGCTTAGGTTTATTCTCGAAATATTCCAACTCTCGGTTTATCTCCCTAAAAGCCTCTTCCGCATCATATTCTGGTTCTGGGTTCATTAATTCGCAGTTAAATAACTCATTGTGATCTGGGCGTGAAGTCCGCAAGCATGTCATATTTAAAGCCGCATTATTAGGACTGAAAAGAAAGATAAAAGGAAAAAATAATAAAAATCAGAACAAAAGAAAGAATGGGAAAGCAATGATGATTTTTTTTTTATATTTTCTTTGGAAAGTTGGAAGACAACAATGTTTACAACTAGGAATTCAAAGCAACAATTGAAAAGAAGAAAACGTTCAAGTTATGTCCTGGAGATAACTTGTGACACAGGAAAGGTGGCAGGACAGGTCTACCCGGACTTCCGTCTAGTCGGGAATGGCGTGGCCTCCCAGTTTTGGAGTTGGGCGTTCGGCCCCATGTACAACATCTCAGCAGTGCTTGTGCCTTCACTTGGTTGAACCATGTGGACCTCGTAGAGCATCTCTCTCATTGCCCCACATATCTCCTCGACTTCCTTAGCTGTGAAGACCTCATCTTCTTCTTCTTCAATGTACCTCGGCCTGATGAAAGTTGCGTATAAATCCGGCAGTGGTTGTGGTAACTTCCAACCCTCATTTTTCCTTTTCTTTGCCCACTCTTCGTCTGATGGAGTAGGTTTGAAACCTAGTCCAAAAGGTTTCTTGATGATTGGCAAAGTAATGGGTTCTGTTAATCCCTGAAGGGTTCGCCCAAGCCCCTTCCCTGGCCTAAATACATGCCGGATCATCTCTTTGGCCACCATAAACGAGGTGTTAGACAGGAAAGGATGGGGGCAGGGCATTCCCTCTTCGTGCTGCTCTGCCAGTACAATCTCGAAAGCTTGATAGACCGTATGTTCGCTTCCTTCTCTCGGTTCAAGGTACGGGATGGATGGGTCTCGATAAATGGCATGCTCATCTTCCCCATGGACCACGATCTCTCGGTCTTCGTACTCGAACTTCACCATCTGGTGAAGAGTGGAAGGAACGGCTCCTACCGCATGGATCCAAGGTCTGCCAAGGAGAAAATTATAGGATGTGTCCATGTCGATCACCTGGAAGGTGACTCGAAATTCGACTGGTCCTATGACCAACAACAGGTCTATTTCTCCCATGGTATCTCTCTTGATGCCGTCGAAAGCTCTTACGCAGACATTGTTGGGTCGGATTCTTCCTGTCCCAATTTCCATTCTTTGTAGCGTGGAGAGTGGGCAAATGTCAACACCTGATCCCCCATCCAACATTACCCGCTTGACATAGTAGTCCTCGCATTTAACTGTAAAATGCAAGGCCTTTTTGTGTGCTGCTCCTTCCGGGGGTAAATCATTTTTGCTGAAAGAGATTTGGTTGACGGCGAAGAATCTTTCTGTCATCCACTCTAGTTGCTCCATCGAGGTTTCGACTGGTACATATGCTTCATTCAGGGTTTTCAGCAGGATCTTTTGATGCTCGGTCGACCTCATTAACAATGACAGCATGGACACTTGCTCGGGGTACTTGCGCAGTTGATCTATCACTTCGTAATCCGGCATTTTCATTTGTTGGAAGAACACTTCCGCTTCTTCAACACTTACGGGCTTCTTTGGCGGGAAGCGCCTTTGTGTGGCGTTGTTCAGTTCTTGGGTATTTGAATACCTTCCAATGAAAGTATTTTCTGGAAGTTCTCCCATGACCTCTTTACCTTTGTACATTACCAAAGTCTTTTGATAATTCCACGGCACTGTGGACGGGTTGGTCATTGGCTTTTGTGGCACGCGTCCGATAACCACTGGCTCATTCAGCCGAGGTGGTTGAATCGTCCCCCGGACCACATAGGCCCCTTTCGGCACGTACATAGGTTTTGTCTTTTTGATCCCGAAGTTCTGCGTCTTCTCAGCTCGACCTCGTGGTATGTAAAGAACTTCATTTTTTACAGGGACCACTTTCTTCTCTATCTTCTTTTCAGGCTTGCTCTTTATAGCCTTGGCCTCCTCCCCCTTTTCTGGTTTCTGGTCTATTTCAGGCCTCTTCCCCGTGTCGACAATGGCAATTATGGCTTTCAGAGCAGGGTCGAACTCTTTGTCTTCACAAATCATTCCGATCAGCGGCCCATTATTGTGAGCGGGCAATGGATTGTTAGTCACATTTGGGATCTCTTCGTCCCTTAGCACTATTTTCCCCTGCTCTATCAAATTTTCGACCACTCTTTTCAATGACCAGCAGTCGTTTGTATCATGTCCCTCGGCCCCTGAATGATAGGCGCATTCTGACTCCGGCTTTGTAAGAAGGCGATGTTGGGTTTTGCCTCGTTTGGGGGATTGGTTGCAAGAAACCCAACTGGACTAGCTTAGGGAACAAAGTAGAGTATTGTTCACCGATGGGCGTGAAAGTCCGCCGTCGAGGTGGCTCCTGGGGGCGGTAGTTATTCTGCGGGGGTTGTGGGTTATAGTGGTTGCGGTAAGGAGGCTGATTTCTGGGAGGTGGAGCTGGGCCTCGGTTGGCTTGTTGTGGTGGATGGTTATAAGGTTGGGCATTCATGACCATATAAGGTTGATGAGCATATGCCAAATTTGAGTGGGGGTAGTAGTGTTGTGGGGCTCTTTCCGAAAAATGGGGCCTGGGATGACGATACTCCCTTGCTTCAGAGGCTGCCATAGTCGTTTCTTCCTTCTTCTTCCCCCTCGTCGTTCCTCCGGACCCGCTTTGGACGGCCTGGGAGGTCGCCCTTATGGCTGCTTGACTCAGAATTCTACCCGTTTTCAAACCATTTTCCACCATCTCTCCAATCTTGATCGCTTCCGCGAATGGCTTACCCATAGCTGACATCATGTTTTGGAAATAGTCAGACTCTTAAGCCTGGAGAAAGGTAGTGACCATTTCCACTTCATCCATGGGAGGCTTCACTCTCGACGCATGTTCACGCCACTTAATAGCATACTCTCTAAAGCTTTCAGAAGGTTTCTTCTTCAAATTCGACAGAGAGTTTCGGTCTGGCGCAATGTCGATGTTATACTGGAATTGTTTTACAAAATCTCTGGCGAGATCATCCCATATATGCCATCGGGACATTTCCTGATCCATATACCATTCCGAAGCTATCCCTACTAGACTTTCCCCAAAATATGCCATTAGCAGTTCTTCTTTTCCGCCGGCTCCCCGCAATTGGTTGCAGTATTTCTTAAGATGTGCAATGGGGTCACCGTGCCCATCGTATTTCTCAAACTTGGGGGTCTTGAAACCCGTTGGCAGGTGCACGTGAGGGAACATGCACAGGTCGGCGTAAGAGACGCTCTTTTGTCCGCTCAATCCTTGCATATTCTTCAAACTTTGTTCAAGGCTTCTCATTCTCTTGGCAATCTCATTTTGTTCTGCAATTCTGGGGTTCTGATCCTGCCCGGGTGCAAGCTCGCACTGAGGCGGTAGAGGATTAGTACTGGTAGCGAACCTAGTTGGTTCCATTGAGAACGATGGTGCTTGGAATGTAAAAGAAGATGAGTCAAAGCTTGGCTTGTACGTGGTAGGCTGTGCCGTAACCGGGCAAGGCGATGCAGTAAAGATGTTCATGCTTGCATCAGTGGATGACATTCGGGGATGAGGCTCAGAAGGCGATCCAGCGGAGAAGGCTGAGGTGCTGGGTACCCGAATGGGGTGGCAGGATAATTTATGGGGACATTAAAAGTCCCACTTGACCTGGAGAATAATTCAGGGAATCCGGGGACGACACTTGGCGACTCTTTCCCATTATTCCAGTCGTCCAGCATTTCCAACATGCGGAGCCGTAGGATTCTATTTTCCTCCGCAGTTGCGGATTCAGGTGTGAGGACGGCTAAGATCGAGCTTTCCTCGGAAACAGGGATTGTTTGCAATGGAATTTCTGAAGACATTTCCACACTTCCTTTTGACCTGGTGAAGTAAGTGTGAGTACTGCTTCTGGCCCTGACAACAGGTAGTTGAACACTTCTCCTTGACCTCGTGAAATATGAGTGTGAGGCCAGACTTTCACCAAACCAACCGTCTTTTCAAAAACCCTGGAATACTCAATGACAAACGCACGGTTAATTTGTAGCAAATAACATATAGTTAATCTCACGTTGGGCATGATGCACCTATACAGTTAACTATATGTTTGCTACGAGAGCATGCGTCATTCCGGCATTTTATTAATTTTCTTTTTTCTTTCTTTTCTTTTTCTTTTTCTCTTTTGTTTTTCTTTTATGTTGTTTTTATTTTATTTTATTTTGCAGTAACAGAAATGCGACCGGATGCGACGAGGATTGCCTACGTATCACGATGCCTACGTGAATCAGATCATTACGTAGTTCGAAAAACACAAATGGGCGTAAAAGAAGCAACCTTTTTATTGTTGAAGTGGTCTATTACAAACTACATTTTGCGAAAGAAAAAGCAAACTTCGAAAATAAACCTAGACTCAACATAGACTAAAATCACCCTGATGGAAAACAGGCAGAAAATGCTAAGATACCGATTCAACTTGTGAGTGCATTATGGTTTTGAAAATTGGTGTCCGCGGGGCATCGTTCGGCCTCGCCGCGGTCCTAGGCGTGAAATCCCTCTCAAGTTGCTCCAGCTCGTGCATAGTCTGCTTGACATAACCCATTACTGCCGAGAGGACGGTAACGCTGGACATGTTCTCACATCGTAGGCATCGTCTGGTGATGGCATGGGCAATGGCCTTGATCCTATCTCTAGTTTGCTTCTTTTCTACGAGCAGGTGTTTTATCTGATCACTGCATATCTTGAAGACTTGAGCATCTTGTACATGCTGATGCTTCAGTCGCCGTACTTCTAACTTCATCTGGGCTATTGAGTCATACCAGTATCTGCTCTCAATTTGGAAATCCTTAGCCTGATTAGCTGCTTTGATCTCAAGTGCAGCCATCTCTCTCTTCATTTTAGCAACAGTTTTCTCGTGGTCGCCTTCCAATTGATTCAGGTATCGACGATGCTTATCTGCTCTTGTATCCCACTGTGCTTTGAGTTCTGCTATGACATTTTCAGATTTCTCCAAACCATCTTGCCATTCTCTGATCTCGCTTTTTAGCCTTTTTATCAGGTGCTCGTCTGATCGACGCCTTGGCTGTTTATCTGCATCCAACCTTATCTGTTTGATCTGGGCTCTGAGCATTTCATTTTCTTGAATTAACCTGTTCCGCTCTCCCAGATCGGTAGCAATTTGCACGTTGTGCTCGTATTTCATGCCTTCTACTTGTTGCTTTAACCTGCTGATTTCGGCACAATAGCCTCTTTCCTTTGCTAACCAATCCCAATGCCTTTGCGATGACTCGGTGAAATTCCGGATGTGGGGTCTCTTAGCTGGCCTTTCATGCTCAAGTTCCCTTCTATACCATGCAAGGTAACCTGGCGCCGTTTCTCCTTTGGCTCGATCCCGCACGCAAGTATCTGATTTCAAATATTGACCCTCATTCCAGATTTGGCGAATCTTTGCTTCTGGGAACTGTCCGTTAGGACTTATCTCAACTGCTTGAGCGCTAAGATCTTCCTCATGAGGTACTGTCTGGCATCTTCCGAACTGTCTCAAAACTCGGCCGGGTGCGTAAGGTTGAATGCTCTTAAGCCCCATCAGCAAGAAATGAGTTTTAGCCGCCGACATATATAAGATCTCATCAACAGGCAACCATCCCAGCGTCCATTGTATTTGGCTGGCGGTAAGAGCTTGAAAGAACGAGGTCCATGCCAGGACTCCTTTGGGCAAACTGATCTCTTTGGTTCTCGTGTAAGATTCTTCTATGCATGTCTTTTCCGAGGAACCATGGCTCAAAATCTCGGAATGATGGCAGAGGTGCTCGGTCATCCATATCTGTAGGAGCAAGTTACAACCTTCGAAGAAATTTCCCCAGCTTTACAAGCTGTGAGAGCTCGAAAGATGTCAGATACCACCATTGGTGCGAGGGTACTGTCACTTTGCGTTAGTAAAGTGCTGACGACCCCAGATACCTTCAAATCAATGTTTCCATCTTTCCTTGGAAATACCAGAAGGCCCAGGAACATTATCATGAACGCTACCCGTCTGTGCTCGTCCCACTTCTGACGAACTCCTTTGCTGCACAGTTTGTTGATTGGATTATTGAATCCCCCTCATGACCGTACCTATCATATATGAAGCATGGAGTACAGAATCCGGCTGCTAGATCCGGGTTGTGGACTGTTCTAGGTATTTTCAATGAATCTAGGAACCGATGTACCGTGACGACTCTCGGGGCGACCAAGTATTTTTCCCTCAACGGAAGTTCAGTATTCCCGATGTATCCGGCCATTTCTTCCAAAGTCGGGGTGAGCTCAAAATCAGAGAAATGGAAAACATTGTGCGCCGGGTCCCAATAGGTAACCAAAGCTCTTATGATATCTCCCCGAGGCTGGATTTCCAACAGACCCACAAGACCTTTCAGATATTTCTTAACCTCATTTTGTCCTTCAACACCTAGATCATTCCACCATAGCCGTAACTTGACAGGGATTTTGGTCATTATTGAAAAATGTTCATTTTGCATCGTGCTCATCCTGCACATTTATTAAGGTGATTTTAACAAAAATGACTTGACTCCAAAATATTTTACAAAGGGGATCAAGTTTTGAACACGGCCTTTAAACACTTTGGGGACGAAGATTTTAAGGCTGTGTGGGTCTACTGGATAAAAATGCTAAACAAGACCCAAAGGTGGCTATTTATGCAAAGTCAGCCTTCCGGCGTCCCTTTCGGGAACATTCGGCTATTTATGACAAAACAGCGTCACCCGATTTATTTACGACTCTTTTTTAAAGTTTGAAACGCATTTTTTTATTCATTGATTTTGGCTATTTTAGCCAAAATGGGGGTTGAACCCGACGAGGGTTGCTTACGTATCTCACATCCGGTGAGAATCAAACCGGCGTAGTTCGGGCATACCGTAAATTGAATAAACCTAGAAATCAAAAATATGTATTTTTATTATTATTATTATTATTTTTTTTTGAAAAGAGATAAAGACTAAAGAAAATATTTATTATATATTTTTTTAGGAAAAATCTGGACTATTAATCTGAATTCATAAAAGGGGTACTACGAAAGAAACAACACATTTTTTTTGAATTATGAATTTTCCGTTTTTTTTTACTTTTAAAATAAATACCTTCTCTTTTTTTTTTATTTTGAAAATTTTTTTTTTTTTGTATATTTTTTTTTAATAATTCAAACTAAGAAGACAAATTTTGTTTTTATTCTTTTTTTAGAAAAATTCCGGCGAGGTTTTGACAATACTTGAACATTGGTTTTATTTTCCAAAATAAGTAATTATCTCCCCTATGCCGCTATTTTCCCTTTTTTTTAGGAACCGGTCGACATGCGGAACCGAAGCAAATAAATGCACAGCACAGGTAGGAATGCAGCATGATAGTCTTTTCTTTTCAGGTTGTCTGTCCTAGACGGACCCAACCCCTGTGTTGAGTCCCCTAAGTCAAATGCAACATGACGCAAATAAGCGTTCCTACCAGGGATCCGGCATGAAGTCAAGTTATTCTAGGTTCGCAACCTGGGTATTTGTTCTAGACTGTGTTCCCGAGCGGACAACTCGAGCCGAGGAGGGGGCTACGTACCGGGGACCCGTGAGATCGTCCGACTTTGTAACTTGTCCGACCTCTTTCTTATTTCAGGTATTGACACTAACAGAATAGGGAGTCTCGACCAGCGAGCTTCTCCCCGGAGGTAAGAAGAGAAGGGTTTCGGCACAGTTTATATACAGTTCAGATAATATCAAAGCGGTAAAAGACAACATTTAGCACGTTATGCAAAAAAACATGTAATAAATATCAGATAATAAAGCCAAATATAACAATTATTCTAAGCTCGAATTCTTGAACCCTGAACCAGTGGTTCTGGGTTCGGATTCCCCAGCAGAGTCGCCAGAGCTGTCACACCTCCTTTTTGCGCGCCCGCCCCGAAGGGTTAAATGCGCGAGGGGAGTTTTTCCAATTTAAGTGACAATATTCGAAATAGGATTATTTATTTAATTCAGAGTCGCCACTTGGGAAAGGTTTGGCTTTTGGTGTCCCAAGTCACCGGTTTATCTTGAATCCCAAATCGAGGAAATTTTCGACTTTTCCAAATGAAGTCTGCGAACCAGAAATTCTAAGTAAGGAATTCTGTTGACCCGAGGGAAGGTGTTAGGCACCCTCGAATCCCGTGGTTCTAGCACAGTCGCTTAAATTGTTATAATGGCTAAATATCTGATTTAAATACATGTTATGACTTATGTGCTTTTATTAAGTTTAAACCGCTTTTATTATTATCGTTTATTTTTTATAGAATTTGCAACGTCGCGAAAATGTATCTTGAACCATGTCGCAATCAATGCGCCCGTAGTTGTTGACCATTTCGACTACGTTGAGATTTGGATTCGGGTCACATCAATGTGCACCCGAGTTTTAAGAATGTAATTTAATTAAGTCGTGCCCTAAGGGTCTAGCGCGTTATTATTTTGTAGAAGGCCATGAAATTCACTAAACGGCCTATCCTGAATTCTAAATAATTATTATGGTTATTTATTGAGGGCCCCGCAATTTTGCATTTTTATTTGGCGAGGCTCATCTCTATTTTAGAAAAAGGATATCCTAAAGTGGCTACATTTCTAATACATTTGTCTCTAGGAAGATAAAGGAGAAAAATACTAAACTTACTTGTTTAAGCAACTAACATGCTAAATCCCTACTATATATGATGAATCCAAATTTTTGCTTGATCGCCTAATTGGTTGTTTATGAGGTAAGAACTATCTCATGCCTTGCCTTTAAGGAGTGAATAAGTTTTGTTAATTTACTAAGGGGATTGCAAGCAAACTAATAACGTACACTAAATTTGCATTAAGAAACGACCTTCCAGTTCGGATTGCAGAACTAGCCCATTTGGTCTTGATAAATGAGATTAGTTGTTTATTAGGAAAACCACTGTTGATTGAACTCAGAAAAGTAGCCGCGTTATTTCGAAACGATGAATCTATATTGAAGCTCATATCGAAACTATGTAGAAAACAAGTAGTCCAGTAGAAGAGTCAGCATACGTTATTACCTTGTTAATGCAACGCTGCAAGAGCATTAGTTTGGGGCACATCTTATCTTGGAGTCAAATAGAAACGAATGTAACAAATTCGATGGTTCAGAGATATAGGCAAAATACATACATGTGCTTGCTATGATTCTATGTTTATTGTATCATAACTGAAACAAAGCTAACGATTGCATGCTTTAAAACACATCTGATTTATCAAGCCAATGCTATCTACTTGTTCATCTCAACTTAGAATACATGTTAATTTATACAGAATGTTTGCAGTTTGCAGTTAAACAAATACAGGCCCAACTAACATTCAACCTATTTTTAACACCAATGTTATAACATAAATAGATGTTCATTTCTTTATTTCTTCTTCAACTTCAAACTTTCAACAATACATGGTTTCAGAGGTTGTGTACCTGGAAATATTTGACAATTGAAGAAGAGGGCAGTCAGCAGAGTAACAATGACAACAAGTGCAGCAGCAGTAACAGTAGGTAACAAAATCCCAATGCAAGATGCAGTTATAGCCAATGGGAAAAGGTAACAAAATGACAGCAACAAGCAGGGGAGTGGGCTCAGAACTCAAATGGTCTAACTCCAAAACAAAACAAACCAATAAGAACCAAACAGCAGAAACCTGACTGATACTTGAGAGGAAACCAACACTTGTTTGAAACAGGTCAAACAAACTGGGAATCGAACAATTAGCAGGAAGAAAAGACAGTTTATGCTTTCTGTATAGCCACCCTCTATCTCCTTTCTTTCCAAAATCCAAAATCAGTGTTCAGTTTTGAACTTATGCTTGAATTACAAAAGAAACCTTTTCCAGTTCCCTCTATCTCCTTTCCTAACATCAGGTGGTATTCTTTTCCTCTCCTCCTATATTGTCTGTCTGTGTCTATTCCCTCTGTCTGTATCTCTGTCTGTGTATCTCTATCAGCTCTCTCTTTTCCTCTTCTATCCTCACAGTGTGTGTATTCCTCTCCTCTAATCTTCTGTTCTCTTTCTATCAGATGTCCTTCTTCTTTTATAAGCCTTAACCTTACCCCTTTTAACAGCCTGTTCAGAATATATCAAACACCCCTCCCATGTGCCTTCTTCTTTTCAGTTCCACTTTAGCTAATTAAGTATTAAACCCCATCAACATTCCCTGGCAGATTTAACCTTTAAAAGGTTTAATACTTCTTTAAACTAAAGCAAAGTATGGGCAGTAGAATATATCTGACAGCATATGCTGTCAAACCATTTTTAAATCCAAAGCCCTTTTATGCAGGAAACAGGCTGTGCACAATGCACATGCTGTGCACAAGTGCACATGCCATCAACTCAGATTTCAATTAACAATCTACCCTCAGATTCAAACATAGCAACTATAAGTGAACCTACTTGATCCTTACTTTGATTCAAACAAAGTTGCAGCAAGCAACAGGTGCAATCGTTAACATTTGAACTACTGAAATTAATTGACGACATTTGTCGACTCGACTATACTAGTTATAACTCATACAGTCGTAACCAAAAATCAAACATTTAACAGTATCGACAAGGTTCGAATTATACTGACTGAGCAAAGTGGTATTCGAGGAAACAGTTAGTTAGTACAAATTGAAGCTCAATTATTGCACAACAAATACATACATACACACTATCAGAACAAGTAGAAGAGGATACTCAATCAAACAACAAAGGTTCAGGCAAAGTGGTCAGGGCATAGTTAATAGAAACTCAAAACAAACAGATTTCAACAATCATGAACAGCTTTTAAAACAAAACGCACGGACTAAAACAAGTAAAGGAAAGAAAGCAAACTCACCTTAAAACTCGAAAAATCAAAAGTCTTGAACTCGGATTTGGACAGACCTTTCTTAAGGCTGAACGGGCTTTAATCGAAGTGTTTCTCAGGTGAGAAACACTTCGATTAAGGTCCATTAGACCTTAATCCTTTGGTTTGAACAAAACAACGGACCAGTGACGAGGAACCCCAAGGTTCGAAAACTAGATCCGGGATTCATGCTTCCCTGGTCAGATTCGGATCAAACCAAGTATGGTTTGGTCACGAGGGGGTCTGGGGAGTGTCTGGTATGAATTTAAGGCAGATCGGTGTAGATTAGGTTCCGACTCGAATCTTCAAATGAAGATTCGAGAAGGTGGGATAGGATTCGAGGTGTGTGGTTGGTAGATTTGGGTTCAGGACGGCACAGGGGTTCTATGGTGTTAAGGGCGAGGTCACTGGCGTCCGTGCCGCCGGTTTTCATGGTGAAGGATACAGGGGCGGCTCTAGGGTTTAATGGGGAAGATGGTGAAGACGGGAGCTGGGGTATCAGATGGGGGGGGGCAGTGTAAGGTTAAAGGGCTTATATATGGCATGGGTGGGTTGATCTTAGCCGTTGGATCAACTGAAATCGATGGCTTGGATCTAAGGGCTTAGGGGAAACGATATCGTTTCAACTAAAGGTTGGTCCGGGTGGAAACGGGTCGGGTTCTGTTCGTGGGTATGGGAAATGTGATCTTGGCCGTTGATCAATCTGAGATCAACGGCCCAGATCAACCTGTATCAATACGATGTCGTTTGGACTCTCTGAGCATCAGCTGGACTGGACCGGGCAGGCCTGGTTTGGGTATTGTTTGTTTGGGCCAATTTTAATAAATTGGCCCAATCCGGAAGAAGAAGGGATCTTTTTCCTTTTTTTTTATTATTTTTATTTCTTTTTCTTATTTATTTTAAAAACAAAACAAAGCAAAAAATCAAATTAAAATTAAATACACACTCAATACAATTATTTGCACACACACTAAAAATATTTCAAAACAGGTAAAATCAAACAAAACAAAATCACGGACAAAGATGCCTGTTTTATGCCTTTCTATTTAACAACCATGTTACGGTTCAGATTATGCATGACACGTACATTTTTTTTGTATTTTGTTTTAATAAAGTAAAAATGGGCCAAAGTCATAAATAATTAACGAAGTGCCATAAAAAATCCAAAAATTGTTCAACAGGATCAATTATCGTTATTTTTTATTTCTTTTGGAGCGATTGTCCCGTGAAGCAAAAATCACGTGCTCACACCATTGAAAAAACTCATCAAGGCCAAAGTTTCTCTTCTGACCAAATCGATCCTAGCTCCTTCTGACCAAATCGATCCTTCTCTTGCTGATGATGCTGTCTTGAATTCTTCTTCAGAACCTGCTCCACAGTAAAAGTTTATTCATGAAGTTTGACTATTTTTTTTCTCTTTTTGGTGGAATGTTTGGTGGTTTTACCCCTGGTCCCATTTTAGGGGTAATGTTTTTGGTAACAACGTATCCCCAAGTCTTTTCGGGGATTTTGTAATGACAATTAAGTTATGACTAAGTTTATACTTAGTTTTAACTGAATTTTATAAAGTTTTTGTTTTAACTTATTATACCTTTGACTTGATTTTTTGTTATACTCTTTTAATAATTTGCCCTTGTCTTGTTTCTTTATAAGTTCAGGGTCTTGCTTCTATTTAATTTCAATGTGCGGGTTTTTGTTTTACCCTTTTAACTTTTTGCATTTTTAGAAATGCTTAGTTAACTTCATGAATTTTTGAATCAAACATGAATTATAAAAGAGGGCCCTTTCATATATGACACTTAATGAAGAATATGTCTCAACTTCATAATGGTGTAAACTTACGAAAAGAGAAATAGGAATACACATGTTTTTTGGAATAACTTTGATAAAAGTTTTCATTCGAACTTTGTCAAGCTTAAATAACACCTTACATGTATTTAAATATCTTCTATAACTCTTCTGTAACTATTTTCTTTACAACAGATTTATAAAAAACAATCCAAGGGTTTCTTTACGACCCACAGCTAAATACTGCCTTTAACCTAAACATTCGTAGGAGTTTGAAATTTGTATCCACGAGTGTATTCATCATAGGTTTTGATAGGACCAAACCTATTGTTGTATGTGAAAGTAGACAAAATAAAAGAAAGAAAAATAAAAAAGAGATGAAAATATGATGTAAGCGCTTACATCGACATTCTTGTGATGTAAGCGCTTACCTCGACATTCTTATGATGTAAGTGCTTACATCAGCATTCTTTTGATGTAAACGCTTACCTCGGCAGGGCATTCAAATACCTATAAATAGGGGTCTACATTTTCATTTGTAGATCATCCCAAAACTTCTTCTTTCCCTTTTCAATTAATAAAGAGCTATTCTTTGTGTGGCCGTGGAGTAGGCAAAAATTGCCAAACCACCTAAATCTTGCCTTGTCTTGTGCAATTTATTGTTTTTCTCTCTTAAATATTTTTTTCCTTCTATTAGCTTGACACGCTTCCCAACAACTGGTATCAGAGCATAGACAGTGTAATTCTGGTAGAAAAGTACAGTATCGGTGCAAGTCCTATTCACAAGAATAGTGCAACATTATTGATCATCGTACTATTTACAGGCACTATTCACATAAATTTTTTGTGAAAAATGGCATCGGAAGAAGGGAAGGTTAAGATTGACAAGTTCAATGGCAAAGATTTTGGATTCTGGAAAATGCAAATAGAGGATTATTTGTACCAGAAAAAATTACACTTACCTCTGACCGAGGTGAAATCGGAGACTATGTCCAAAGCGGATTGGGATCTATTAGATCGTCAAGCTCTTGGTGTGATTCATTTGACGCTAACACGAAATGCGGCGTTTAACATCATTAACGAGAAGACCACTGCAGGCCTGATGAAGGCATTATCAAATATGTACGAGAAGCCGTCTGCTTCAAATAAAGTTTATTTGATGCGTCGATTGTTCAACTTAAAGATGACCGAAGGTGGATCAGTCACAGAACATATCAATGAGTTTAATATAATATTAACTCAGTTGAGTTCTGTTAATATAACAATTGATGATGAAATCAGGGCGTTGATTCTACTATCAACTCTATCAGAGAGTTGGTCTGCAACAGTAACTACAGTTAGCAGTTCATCAGGAATTACCAAACTCAAATTGAATGATATTAGAGACTTGGTTCTAAGCGAAGATATTCGCCGAAGAGAATTAAGTGATTCCCCAGGATCTGCTTTTAGTACCGAAAGTAGGGGGAGAATCAACCAAAGAAGACAGAGTTATGGTCGTGGCAGATCAAAGTCAAGGAGAAGAGGACAATCCAAAAATTGCAAGGACATTACTTGTTGGAATTGCGATATAAAGGGTCACTACAGTAGCCAGTGTAGAGAACCAAAGAAGAAGAAGGAAGAAAATTCAGCAAATGTAATTGCTAAACAAGTCGGTGATGCACTAATTTGTTGTGCAGACAGTCCAGTCGAATCTTGGATTCTGGACTCAGGTGCATCCTTTCACTCTACATCATGCAAAGAATTATTGCATAATTATATTGCTGGAAAATTTGGGAAAGTTTATCTAGCAGACGGCGAACCTCTCGACATTGCCGGAAAAGGTGAAGTTTATATAAAGACTTCACAAGGCACGCTATGGAAATTGCAAAATGTACGACATGTTCCTGGCCTCAAGAAAAATCTAATATCTATGGGTCAGATTGATGGTGAAGGATATACAACAACATTCGACAACAGATCATGAAAGAGGATAACCAAAGGGAATTTGGTTGTGGCATGAGGCTTCAAAAGGGGAACACTGTATGCAACTGCAACACAAAGAGATACTATGGCAATAGTTGATCATGGTCGTGATACAACATTGTGGCACCGGAGGCTCGGGCATATGAGTGAGAAGGGAATGAAGCTTTTGGCATCGAAAGAAAAGTTGCCAAACCTAAAACATGTTGAATTAGGTTTGTGCGAAGATTGTATTTACGGGAAACAAAAGAAAGTTAGTTTCTCAAAGGTGGGAAGGACGCCAAAGAAAGAGAAGCTCGAACTAGTGCATATAGATGTGTGGGGACCAACTCCTGTAACTTCTCTAGGAGTCTCACGCTATTATGTCACCTTCATTAATGATTCCACAAGAAAGGTATGGGTTTATTTTCTGAAAAATAAATCTGATGTGTTTGTTACCTTTAAAAGATGGAAAGCTGAAGTTGAAAATCAGACAATTCTAAAGCTAAAATGTCTGAAGTCTGACAATGGAGGAGAGTTTGGTAGCCAAAAGTTCAAAGCATTTTGCTCGGAGAATGGGATCAGAATGATCAAGATAGTTCCTGGAACACCAGAACAAAATGGCGTTGCTGAGAGGATGAACAGAACCCTAAATGAATGAGCCAGAAGTATGAGAATACATTCTGGATTGCCGAAGTATTTTTGGGCTGAGGATGTTAACACGACAGCTTACCTCATAAATAGGGGACCCTCTGTACCGCTGAATTTTGAAATTCCTGAGGAGGTATGGACAAGAAAGGAGAATATAAAGATCCTAAGACATATGAATGTCATATTTAATGAAAATGTGATGTATAAGGACAAGCTTGAAGTAGAACCAACCAACACCAGCAAACAGGCAATGTCTGAAACAGTTGAGTTAGAAGAAATCTCAGAAAATGAAGTGGCTAGAGGGATTACAACTGATTCTAAAATTGAAGATGAAGAACCAGAAGCCGAATTTGAAGAAGAACTAGAAGCCGAACCTGGATCAGAACCAGAACCGGAACCAGAGGTAGAATCAAATGCAGAACCAAATCTGGAATCAGGACCTAAATCAAATTCGGATTCTGTTGCTCATGAACCTACATTGAGGAGATATAAAAGAGTCACGAATTCTCCAGATAGGTTAACTCTCTTTCTTCACTATTTACTTCTAATTGATGCTGGAAAACTAGAGCATTTTGTTGAAGCAATGCAGGTGATATACTCTGATAAGTGGAAGCTAGCCATGAAAGAAGAGATGAATTCTCTTCAAAAGAATAAAACATGGATACTTACGGAGTTACCAAAAGGAAAGAAGACATTGCAGAACAAGTGGGTGTACAGAGTCAAGGAAGAGCATGATGGTAAGAAGAGATACAAAGCACAATTAGTAGTAAAAGGCTTTCAGTAGAAGGAAGGAATTGACTACACCGAGATCTTCTCTCCTGTAGTCAAATTAACTACTATCAGGTTGGTGCTAAGTATCGTAGCTACAGAAAATTTGCATTTGGAGCAGCTAGATGTTAAAACTGCTTTCTTGCATGGTGATCTTGAAGAAGACATCTACATGAAGCAACCTGAAGGTTTTCAAGTTTCTGGTAAAGAAAACCTTATGTGTAAGTTGAAGAAGAGTTCGTATGGTTTGAAACAAGCTCCCCGACAATGGTACAAGAAATTTGATGGATTCATGCATAAAAATGGTTTCACACAATGTGAGATGGACCATTGCTGTTATATCAAAAATCTTGATGAATCCTATATCATTTTACTGTTGTACGTTGATGATATGCTAATTGCAGGATCTAGCATAAATGAGATCAATTTGGTTAAGCAACAACTAGCAGAGGAGTTTGAAATTAAAGACTTAGGACTAGCTAAGCAAATGCTTGGGATGAGGAGTAGCAGAAACAGGTCGGAAGGAACCTTAAAGTTGTCTCAAGAAAAGTACATACAAAAGGTACTAAGCAGGTTCAGTCTTCATGATGCAAAGGCCAGAAGCACTCCACTCGGAAGCCATCTAAATCTGTCAAAGGACCAATCACCTAAGACAGATGAAGAAAGGATGTACATGTCCAAAGTTCTGTATGCTTCAGCAGTAGGAAGTTTGATATATACTATGGTTTGCACTAGACCTGACATAGCTCATGCAGTTGGAGTTGTCAGTAGATACATGTCAGATCTAGGAAAGGAGCATTGGGAAGGTGTAAAATGGATATAGCGATATCTCAAAGGCACCTCAGGTATGGCACTTTGTTTTAAAAAGAACAATATTATCTTACAAGGTTTTGCTGATGAAAATTTAGGCGGCGATCTGGATAGTCGAAAAAGTACCACGGGCTACGCGTTCACCTTGGGTGGCACTACTTTTAGTTGGATGTCCAAACTTTAGAAAAGTGTTGCTCTATCTAACACTGAAGCAGAGTACATCGCAATCTCAGAAGCTGGAAATGAGATGGTTTGGCTCAAAAATTTTCTTAAAGAGCTAGGTAAAGAGCAGGACAATTGTGAGCTTTTCAGCGATAGCCAGAGTGTAATTCATCTTGCCAAAAATCCAGTGTTTCATGCAAGATCGAAGCATATCCAGTTGAGGTATCATCATATCCGAGAGTTGATAAATGAAGTAGCTCTTTCCCTGCAGAAGATACCAGCTAAATCTTGCTTTGTCTTGTCTTGTGCAGTTTATTGCTTTTCTCTCTTAAATATTCTTTTCCTTCTATTAGCTTGACACGCTTCCCAATAGGTTTTTGGATCAGGCTTGCATTTTTTTTGGCTCGTGACTTTGCTCCAAACTTGATAATTGTTGAGTAGACTTTAGGCTTGACATGAAATTTAATTGTTTCAGCCTTCTTTGCCTTCCTTATACATATATCATATGTATATTATATAGTCTCCCAAGTGTTTGAGTTTTGAAGTATGAAATCTCGAGCACTTGATTATTCCTTCCATGCGGTCCTTTTCCTGAAAAGGAAAAACATACGGGACTCGGAGGTACAATTTTAGATGAAGACTGCTTAACCTATTTAAATTTTCATCAGAATAGTTGCAACCATAGACCGGGAATTACGTTCTTTCCACATGTCTTTCAGGTCGTAATTCATTATTTAGTGCGGGCTAGCTTTTTGTCTATCATCTAAAATTGTTAGTAAAGTTTTAACAATTCAAAAATAAAAATCGTGAGTGGGGATACCTGACCGTTGGTATTTCCTTTCCTTAGAAGTAGTATTTCTTCAAATGAACAGCATTCCAATTTGAAGGTAGAACCTTGCCATCCAAAGTTTCAAGCTTGTATGCTCTTTTTCCTGCGATACCATGAATCTTGTAAGGCCCTTCCCAATTTGGACTCAACTTTCCTGCATTGGCTACCCTCGTGGATTGGAAAATTTTCTTGAGTACGTAGTCCTCAATCTTGAAGTATCTGGGATGAGCTTTCCAATTGTAATATCGCTCGATAACTTCTTTCTGCGCCGCCATCCATATTAATGCGGTTCCCTCCTTTCTTCAAGTAAATCCAAGTTTACCCACATCTCTTCTTCATTCGACTCTTCGGTAGCTTGAGTATATATCGTACTTGGCTCCCCAATTTCAACTAGAATTAAGGCTTCACCACCATATACAAGTGAAAATGGTGTTTCTCCCGTAGTTGTTTTTGCTGTTGTTCGGTAAGCCCACAAGACTCCGGGTAGTACCTCTAACCAATTGCCCTTTGATTCTTCCAGTCTTTTCTTCACATTGTTGATAATGACTTTATTCATTGATTCAGCTTATCCATTACCCCCCCTCGGATGGTAAGGTGTCGAGGTAATCCTTTTAATTTGCCAGCTTTAGAAGAATTCTATGATTTGTGCACCTATGAATTGCGGGCCGTTATCACATACGATCTCCTTTGACACCCCAAATCGGCATATGATGTTTCGCCAGATTAAATCTCTGACCTCTTTTTCTCGCACCTGTTTGAAGGCTCCTGCTTCTACCCACTTAGTAAAATAGTCAGTGAGTACTAAAAAAAATCTTACCTTGCCTTTTGGCTTGTGGTAGTGGACCTACAATATCTATACCCCACTTCACAAAAGGCCATGGTGCAATAACTGGATGTAACAATTCAGCTGGTCGATGCATGTTGCTGCCATATCTTTGGCACTTGTCACATTTAGCCACAAAGCTTTCCGCCTCTTCTTCAATTTTTGGCCAGTAATAGCCAGCTCTAATTATGGTTTTTGTAGACATGTGATTTTTGACCCTCCCCAAGATTTTTCATATTTTAGCATGTAAATATTAAGTTTAGGTTTAATATCGTTATTTTAAATGGTTTTGACTCTTTACTTTATTTTATCATAAAAAAATAAAAAATACAAAATAAATATTTTCATCTTTAGGTTAAAGTCAATTAGTATATTTATTTAAATTGAATATTATTAAGAATTGATAATACCATACAGGTATTCTTTCTCTTTTTTATCTTAAATTTCCATAGAGCCTTCTCTTTAGGAAGACTATGAATAGTGATGCCGTCACTATTCACCGAACCATAACTCCGGCATCCGGCAGTGGAAGATTACAAAATTGGTATTAAAAGAACCTTCTACTCTTTGCACACAATCCCCAATTGGTTTCATAGTCAAATTCATAGCCAATTGTTCTAGATCTTAATTTCTTTTTTTGCGTGCACTGTAGCATTGAGAATTTCCAGAATTTCAGTTCTTCATCAGATGTTTTGACAAGAATCGAGGCAGACATGGCTGCTGTGAGCTCTCCCCAGCTTTTGGCTGTGGGAGAGACAAATTAAAACACTAATGAAACAAATCCAAGCGTGATGCCAAAGCAATCCTATGCTGCACTGATTCAAAAAACGAAATCTGCTGCAACCTCGTCAAAACTGGAGTTAACTCCTGTCCATATGGTTCATGGAGAACCAACTATAGAATTAACAGTTGAAGAGGTGAACACTTTCACCATCGAAGAAGGACTGCATCAGGCAGTAATTCTCAAATTTTCATATGGAAAACCAGATATTCAAGAGTTACGACAGTTAATTCCGAAACAATTCGACGTCAAAGGTTATTGCAACGTTGGACAGCTAGAATTTCATCATATCTTGGTACGTTTTGATCTCTTTGAAGATTATGTTCAGGTTTTGTCAAGATCTACTGGTTATGTTAAGGCGAAGGGAGATGAATTTTTCTTTAGGACGTTTCTATGGACGTTAGGATTCAATCCTCGTGAAGAAACTTCAAGAGCTGTGGCATGGATTTCTTTGCCTGATTTGCCTGCAAATTTTTTCGCAAAGAAATCTTTATTGTCTATAGCTTCAGCAGTAGGGAAACCTCTTGCAATTGATAAAGCGACTCAAGATCGAACACGACCAAGTACGACAAGGGTTAAAGTCTTGATTAATTTATTAAACAAACATCCTAAGAGAGTTCGAATAAATATCGTTGACAAGAATTCTGGGAGAATTGTGGAACATTATCAGCAGATACTATTTGACAATCTACCAGAATACTGTACTTGTTGTAAGCACCAAGGGCATGATGAAAACTCATGCCGTAGGAGGATCGGGGATGGTAAGGAAACTGTTGCTCGAGGAGATGTAGTGGAAGGCTTGGGCAGTCTTGACAAATTAGCTGGTGATGCCAGGGATTACCTTAATGCCAAGAGAGCTGTACAACTGAGGGATCAAGAGGCAAAGGAAAATCCTGTAGAGCAGCAGGCTTTACACACAGAGGGTGGAATGTTAATTGATACTGGGAATAAGGATAAAACTATGAATCGTGTAGTGGACGATAATCAGGTAGCAGAAGCTTGCCAAAGGTCCTATGAAGTCAGAAGTAGTGAGTAATGAAGTACAAAATCAATCTTCAGATAAGGTCAATGACAGGGGTGATGCAGGACAAAGTCGTGTAGTGGCTAGGAGTGATGCTGTGGGTGTTAGTGATTTAGCTGCACCACATGCTGCAGTTCCAGTTATGCCTATAGAAGAGGTGTTGAAGTTGGACAAGGGACCTCCTAAACCCTCTAGAGATGTCCCTGCCTCTACTATATTTGCATGAATGTACCTAGCTACTGCTGGTGCATTGAAAGCTGCTACAGATCGAGCTATAGGTAATGCACCTCATGTGAATGAAGCAATTGATAGAGCAGCAGGAGATCAGCATGCTGCAGGAACTGGTAATATGCTGCCCAAAAGTCAAATGGGCAACATCATAATCCAGTTGTCCGTAAGGAGAGGCAACAACATGTTGTTACTGGGCAGCAGCAGTTTACGTCAAGCAGTCAATCTACTACTCTTTCAAAACAGCCTAGGCAGCAACATACTCCAGTTGCTACTATAGGTGATGATCAACAGTTCACCACTTCAAATTCTGGACAGCAACAACATATTGCAACAGTGCCAAAGTCAGTTAATTCCCCATCTGTTGCAAGCCCAAAAACAGTAGCCGTAACTACTGTGCAGCAACAGAAACTTAATCCCAACATCTCAAAGAATAATCATACTGGAGATCAAACATACACAGCAACACCAAAATCTGGGCAACTCCAATTTGTGACAACAAGTACTCCTGATGCAAAACAAAATGCAGTAGCAGGCCCTTCAGTTTCAATTCCTACTAATGATCGAGGAGCAGCAGTAAAAAAAGAATTTTGACAGCAGCAAATTGTGATATCCACCACAGCTATTTCAGTATCTGCGCAACATCAATAGGTGAACACTCCTATGTCGAGGCAATCACATAATGGAACAAATGCAACTAATGCTAGCTTGATGGTAGTAGCAACACAAAATAAAACTGGGCAACAGCAGCATGTGAACAAAAATGCTACCATTTATGTGATCCCTGGACAGCAACACTCAAATGCATCAACAGGTAAGAAGAAAAAAAGGTGAAGCAGAAGCAAAATGCAGCAACAGAACCTAGATTTTCTGTTGTGCAGGAACATGATGTGCAAGTTAGTGAAACAGCTGCAACAGAAATTTTGGCAGATGCACGTTTGTCAAATAAATTCAACTGCTCAAATTTGAATAGGGAGCAGGAATATGGTCTTAAACTAAAGTTTCAATTTGCGAGCCATCGAGTGGAAAGAGTTATCAAGGATGAACTTCAAACGCTAAAAGTTGAAAGTATTATGACTGGCAAGTTAAAGGGCAAGTGGATGCTCCAGATTTCATTCCAAGCAAACCTTCCTGTAGCACATGCCTTCACCACCTAGATACCCCACCAAATACTGTGGAGGAACATATTGGAACAAGCAAAGCAGGTTCTATCTGGATGAAAATTACAACAAGATCCAACAAGGAAGCAATTGTTAGGCGACTTCCAATGAGGTTTGCCAAACAAAAGTAGGCTGCCCCAACTACGTCAATGAGGTCAAACCGGTCAAAAAAGAAATCATGATTTTTGAATACATTTTGAACAAAGTTGTTGAAAACGACAAAGAATTACAAAGTGAAGATTTTACGACTTTGGAAAAGAAAGGACAAGAATCAAATTGGTACTACATTTTATTCTACCACTTTCTTAGTATTATCATCTGTAATATCATCACAGAGTATGTTATAAACTCTGTAATGATCATACAATACTTGGTCCTTTCAAATTCATATTTTTTATATGCTTGTTAGTAGGCGAGGTTTGCAAGCCTCAATAGGATTAGTAAGGTAAGGTTAGCCCGGTTTGTGTTATATGGGTAACAAGACCGGTGCTATTGTCCCCCTTATTTTTACTTTTCCTAATTGTTGTATTTTTCTTTTTTGTTATAAACAAAAACTATCCCTAGGCGCTTGCTTAGCGGATTGCCAAAAAAAAAATTATATTTATATTTATAGTAATATAACATTTGAAAATACAAAAAAAAAAAATAGTTTCACTAGTAGTAGCTAGTTTTATATTAGTTTATTTTAATTTAGAATAATTTTTACATTTTTATAAATACATTGAATTATTTGGTCTTTTTAGCCTAAGTTCAAACCCAAAAGACATGATCCAACACTCCAACCCAATTACCCTTAGCCTATTCTTCCCAACCCATTAGCCCACTTAAGTGCAAGATTTAATCTTAGCCATCTATTTTCTTCTAATCCAATGGCCGTCATCCCTTTTCACTTCCATATAAAATATCCAATTATAGAAACCATACCCCAAGTTTTCAATTTTTTAGATCTAGCTAACACACAAAAATCGGCAGCCTCAACTCCAATTCCAAAATTGAACCGCGGTCGCCTCAAAACCTTTAACAACAAAAATGTCAAATTCCATCTAAACTAAAGTTTGCTAGCAAGATTTTAGGGCATTCATATTCCACGTGGGTCCCTTGGATAATTTCAATATCAAGGATTGTATGTTGGACCAAAGAAAGTTAATGGATTAAATGAAATGGGCTCGTAACTAGATTGCTGGCAATACTTTAGTTTTCCTCTCTATTTTCAATCCAATTTCGAGAAGGAAAAAATCATAACAAAACATGACTATAAGCCGAAGTTTGAAGCTGGTTTGAGTTGTCGTTTGAGGGAGTCGTTCGAGGTCCCGATTCGCAATTTCGGTGTTTCAGTCCAAGGATTGTTGCTTTGTTTAGCCCGATTGATTTGAAATTTTCAGCTTTGTTCATCATAAAAGGTCCATTTCTCAATTTTTATTCTCATTTCATTGTGTTATAATAGCTTGGTGCGCGTGTTGATTTGTGATTCTACGTCGTTTGAGTAGCATGTCTTAGTTTTCATTTATATTGTTTTAATTAGTTTTTTTTATTTCGATTGTGATGTATGTAGTCTTGGTTCTTGAATAAATACTTTTAATTGGGTAGCTGAAAAATTGGAGTTATTTCTTTCTTGGCAAGAAATAAGAATGGGCCATAAGGTGTGTTTTGAACCATAAGAAATCTGACTAAGTTATTTATCATGTTAGCTAGCCTATTTGCTCCCCAATAATATATTGTTCATAAATTTGGCATCACAACAACCTCAACGATTAGGAAAATAATTAAATGCGCTAGTTGCTTTAGGCGCGATAAATAATAAAATTATCATAGCTGCGGGCACGATTCCCGTGACGTAGTTGTGCTACTTAATTTCAAATTAGTTTTAAATATGAATGTCCGTAGTTCACTTAGTTGAATGCATTCTCCTTTAATAAAACTTGAGGTGTGCCATACAATCCTCTAGTCTATGGCCCTCACATCGATATCTTAATTAGTGAAGAAAATGCCTTGAAATCTCGTAGTTTGCTTTAGGTGCGTTAATTAAATAAATGGTCATAGCTACGGGTAAGGTTCCTGTGACGTAGTTGTGACGCTTAATTTCTAAAATCCGGGGGTATATATATGTGACCCGACCACAATTTAATCTTGTTAATAAATTAAACACGTTGTGGATTGTGGGTACAGTTCTCGTGACATGATTCGCAACGCGTAATCAAATAATTATTTGTATAACAATTGGATTACTAAAAGCGGTTTTAAAAGGAATAAAAATGCACATAGGTTTCATGAATGTTGTAAAAATCAAATAAATAGGCCAATATTAATAGTTGAGCGACCGTGATAAAACCACGGAACCCGGGAATGCCTGACACCTTCTCCCGGGTTAACAGAATTCCTTACCCGGATTTCTGTGTTCGCGAAGTGTAAAACAGAGTCAATCTTTCCTCAATTCGGAATTTGAACCGGTAACTTGGGACACCATAAATTATCTCAAGTGGTGACTCTGATTTTAAACAAATAATCATGTTTCGATTGTCACTTAAATTAGAAAAAATTCCCTTATACCCTTCCGGGATAGGAAAAAGGAGGTGTGACAGGCTTTACTAAAGATCTCCCTCCAGCGTGATTTCCACAATGTCCCTCGTGTATTTCTTTCATCACATATTCCGTTTGAGAAGGCCTGAGACATCTTGCTAGAGGGCCACCGAATATTTTTCGATATAAATTGCCTTGAATTAAACAGTAACGACTAGCTTTTTGGCGAAGGGCTTGAGCCTTTTTCTTATCTTCCATACTGCAAAAAATTGACATTCTCGTCTCTCCAATCCCAAGTTAGATTATTATAATTTACCTCATTTTTGTCTTGATCGAGCATTGAATGAAACAAATGTATCACGGAAGCCTTTTCTTCATTTGTTACTTCTGCAGCGGATGCTAGATTAGCTAGAGCGCCTGCCTCAGCATTTTCTTCCCTTGGTATCTGCATGATTTTCCAAGTTTGGAATTGTCTAACTAAATCCCGTGCCTTTTCCAGGTATTGTTGCATCTTTGCCTCTCTAGCCGTATAAGTCCCCTGCATTTGGTTAACTACGAGATGCGAATCGCTTTTGATTATGGCCTTCTCTATTTCAAGCTCTCGTGCCAATTCTAAACATGCAATCACAGCTTCATATTCTGCCTCATTATTAGTGATTAGGTGTCATTTTATTGCTTGTCGTATGGTTTCACCTGCAGGTGGTACCAGGACAATGCCTAGGCCCGCTTCTTTTATATTTGATGAACCGTTAGTAAATAAGGTCCAAGTACCTGGATTAGATCCGTTAAATACCTGCAGTTCTTTTTCTACCACCAATTGTATCCCCTAGTTAAAATCTGCCACGAAATCTGCTAAAACTTGTGACTTTATTGCAGTTCTAGGTTGATATGTGATGTCATATTTGCTTAGTTCTATAGCCCACTTGGCTAATCTACTCGATAACTCTTGTTTATATAATATATTACGTAAGGGGTAGGCGGTTACCAAAGAGATAGGATAACATTGGAAGTAAGGTCTTAATTTTCTAGATGACATAGTTAAGGCTAATGCAAGTTTCTCTAAATGAGGATATCGAGTCTCAGCATCTAGCAAAAATTTGCTAACATAATAAATAGGAGATTGTTTACCTTGGTTTTCTCAAACTAATACGACACTTACCGCTACTTCTGAAACTGCAAGGTAGATAAGCAATTTCTCCCAATTTTTTGGTTTGGCTAACAATGGTGGATGTGACAGGTATGCCTTTAAATTTTTAAGTGCTTGTTGACATTCTTCAGACCATTCAAATTGATTTTGCTTTTTCAAAGCTGAAAAGAATTTGAAGCACTTTTCCGATAACTTGGAAATAAACCTTCCCAATGCTGCTATTCTTCCTGTCAGCCTTTGTATTTCTTTTTTGCTCGTAAGTATATTCGGAATTTTTTCAATAGCTTTAATCTGCGCGGGATTTACTTCAATGCCACGGTTAGAAACAAGAAATCCCAAGAACTTACCTGATATCACGCCAAATGCACATTTCTCAGGATTTAACTTCATGTTAAATTTACGAAGAATTTGAAATGTACCAGTCAAGTGTTGAATATGATCCCCTACTTGTTGTGATTTGACCATCATATCATCTATATACTGTAACGACCTGGCCGGTCATTTCATGAATTATCGCTCCGTTTTACCCGTTTTTGCTTCTTATTGCTTTGTTTAGTTGTATTATATGATATCAGGTTGATTGGTTCGGGTTCAAAGAGGTTTTGGTAAGGTTTGAGACACTTAGTCTCTTTTGAGTAAGATTAAGTTGGAAAAGTCAACTGAATATTGACTTATGTGTTAAAGGGCTCGGATGTGAGTTTCGATGGTTTAGATAGCTTCGGGAGGTGATTTGGGACTTAGGAGCGTGATCGGAATGTGTTTTGGAGGTCCGGAGTAGATTTAGGCTTGAATTGGCGAAGTTGAAATTTTGACGTTCTCCGATTGATAGGTGAGATTTTGATATAGGGGTCAGAATGGAATTTCCAGAGTTGCAGTAGATTTGTTGTGTCATTTGTGACATGTGTGTAAAATTTCAGGTTATTCGGACAAGGTTTGATAGACCTTTTGATCGAAAGCGGAATTTGGAAGTCTTTGGAATTCTTAGGCTTGAATCCGATGTGATTTTGGTGTCTTGATGTTGTTTTGAGCGTTCCGAAGGTTGGAACAAGTTTGAATGATGTTATGGGGTATTTTGGCATGTTTTTTTGAGGTCCCGAGGGTCTCGGGTGAGTTTCGGGTGGTTAAACGAATCTAATTGCATGTTAAAAAGTTGCAGGTTTTAGCTTCAGTTCTGTTGCATGTGTTTCTTCATCGCGATCGCGTGAGGAGGCTCGCGATTGCGTAGAGATGTCTCAGGGGGCATCCAGGTTATTCTTTGTGTTCGCGTAGATAGGGCTGCGATCGCGCCAGTGTAGGTTTCTGTGTATCGTGATCGCGTGGGCTCATTCGAGATCGCGTAGGTGTAAGACTCTAACCATCGCGTTCGCATGGGTATATACGCGATCGCTTAGAGCAAAATTTTAGACCAGCGGAGTTTGTGCTTCACGATCGCGATAGATTTTATGCGATCGCGATTGAGTAAATTAAAAAGCTGGGCAGTGTTTTAATAGCCCAATCCGCGACCCTTCTCCATTTTTCCACCATTCTTGAATGAGATTGAAGCGTTTTAGAGAGATTTTTGAGGAAACCAAAGGGGAATAATTTGGAGGTAATATTCTTGACTTCATAACTCATTTATATGTGATTGAATGTCTAATTAGTGGTGAGAATTTGGAGAAATCAGTGCAATAATGGGTAATTAGGGCTTGAGATTAAAATACCTTAAAATGAGAATTTGAGGGGTCATTTGGACTCCGATTTTGGTATTCTTGGTATGTATGAACTCGTGGGTTTATAAGGATTCCATTAATGTAATTTTTATCGAATTTTGAGATGTGGGCCCGGGGGTCGGGTTGGACCAATTTCGGGATTTTTGGTATAATTTGATTATTTTCGCTTGGGCTTCGATCCTTTAGCATATTCTAATGTTATGATTCTGATTTTGGGTAGATTCAGGGCGAGTTGAGGCCGAGGCGAGAGGAAAAGGCGTTGCAGAGTAGTATTTCATCCGATTTGAGGTAAGTAACCATTGTAAATCTGGAACTGAGGGTACAAAACCCCGGTATTTCGAATTGTATTGATAAATAAGGTGACACACATGCTAGGCGACGAGCGTGTAGGTGTGAACCGGTAGGGATTGTGACTTGGTCCGTCCCGTAGCGCCTATTAAGCCGCGTACTTGATTTGAAATCTTATGATATCCCGTATTTTAGAAATTTATACTGTATTATGGGTTGTATGCAATGTTTGGGGCCTTGTGCCGACCTGTTGAGACCCTTAGGGGCATTTTTACTATTTTCCTCACTCTATTTGTTTGAAAGCATATCCTCAATCATGCTTTACCTGTTTATTGTTTAAAACTGGTTTTATCACTGTACTTCTTAAAATGTGAGAACTGTTTGGACTGAGTTCCCTGATTTCCATTGTTATGCCCGAGTGGCTATGAGGTTAATGACTGAGAGAGGTTGATGACCTAATATATATATATATATATATTATGGATCGAGCTGCACGCCGCAACAATATTATATGTATATATTATGGATCGGGCTGCATGCCGCAGCAATATATATATTGGATCGGGCTGGCGCCGTAGCTATATGATACTTGGGATGTAGGAGCCCTTCCGGAGCTTGTACACCCTCAATGAACGTAGTCGACTATAAATTATGGATCTGGATGCACGCCGCAGCGGTTATTATGATTATTACTATTATGAGGTGTTGTGCAGCCCGAGTGCTGAGTGACGAGAGTTGAGTCACGAGTGACTGAGAGGCTTGCCTGAGAGGCTATATTTATGAGTGATACTTTGCCTGAGGGGCCCATTTATGATATTTTTGCTGATTTCACTCTTCTTTTATAATGAGCTTCTGTTGAAAACTGCTAAGTAAATGATTTCGAAGTATTTCAACTGAAATTGAAGCTTTATGAAGAAACTGGTTTTGAAACTGTGGAGTTTGACTTGATATTCTGTTGTCTACTTTTTTATACAATTTTTTTACTGCTCGTCACTGCTTTTAGACCTTATTTACTTTACTTACTTACTGAGTTGGCGTACTCACGTTACTCCCTGCACCTTGTGTGCAGATCCAGGTGCCCGAGTGGCAGAGTGAGGGTCCTCAGCATTGTCCGAGTTTGTCGAAGACTACAAGGTAGCTGCATGGCATCCGCAACCCTACTTTCTTCCTTCCTATCCTTGTTTTTTCCCGTATTTTAGACTTG
The DNA here is from genome assembly GCF_000393655.2 of Nicotiana sylvestris. Taxonomy (NCBI): domain Eukaryota; kingdom Viridiplantae; phylum Streptophyta; class Magnoliopsida; order Solanales; family Solanaceae; genus Nicotiana; species Nicotiana sylvestris. The sequence goes on along the minus strand of NC_091057.1, from coordinate 123,638,087 downwards.
TATATATTAGACAGTCAGATTTGTATATTTAGAGGCTCTATACTCGTGACACCAAATGTTTGGACTGTGTTGGTTTAATGTTTTACTGATTTCGGCACATTTTAGCTGTTTTACGCATTTCTTATGAGAATTTAAGATTTAATCAGTGTTAAAAAATGGTTTTATAAAAGAAATTTATTGTGGTTGATGGTTTGGGTTGGCTTGCCTAGTATTGTGATAAACGCCATCACGACCGGGCATTTGGGGTCGTGACAAGCTGGTATTAGAGCCTAGGTTACATAGGTCTCGCGAGTCATGAGCTGGTTTAGTAGAGTCTCACAAATCGGTACGAAAACATCTGTACTTATCCTCGGGAGGTTGTTGAACCTTTAGGAAAAATCTCATATTCTTGAAATTCTTGTCGTGCAAATTTGTTGATCTGAGTACTAAACTTCTGTTATTCCATTCTCTCACAGATGGTGAGGACACGTGCTACCGGTCAGGATGGACGACCACCAGTACCACCAACTGGGGCCACTAGAGGCCGAGGATGCAGTCGAGGCCGTGGTAGGGGCAGGGTTGTAGCCCTCATAGCAGCTAGGGCAGCACCTGCAAATCCACCAGCCGCCCCAGTTCAGGATCAGGTCCCAGTTGTGGACGCTCCAGCAGTACCAGCTCAGGCACCAGTTGTGCCTATTGTGATTCTAGGCCTTCAGGAGGATTTAGCTTAGATTCTATCAGTGTGTACCGGTTTGGCTCAGGTGGTCTCATTTACTACGGCCGCAGCTACTTCTCAAGCTGGGGGAGGCACTCAGACTCCCGTTGCTCGCACAACTAAGCAGGTTGTGCAGGGACTTCAGACACCGGGGGTACCTCCAGCCCAGCCGGTTGCACCCGCTTAGGAGTATGTGGTACCAGTTATGCTTGACGATGAGTAGTGTCAATTAGAGAGGTTTGGTAGACTTCAGCCTTCGACTTTCAGTGGTACTGAGGGCGAGGATGCCCAGGGTTTCTTGGACAAGTGTTAGAGGATACTTCGTATGACGAGTATTCTAGAAACTAGTGGTGTAGCATTTACTACCTTTCAATTTTCTGGAGCTGTCTTTACTTGGTGGGAGGCTTATGAGAGGCGTAGGCCTATTGGTGCAACGCCCCTTACCTGGAAGCAATTCTCTGTTCTCTTTCTAGAGAAGTATGTGCCACAGTCTTGCCGAGAGGAACTGCGTAGACAGTTCAAGAAGTTACGTCAGGAGGATATGACTGTGACGCAATATGAGATGCGGTTTTTTGAGTTAGCTCGTCATGCGATCTGGTTGGTTCCCATAGATCGAGAGAGGATCAGAAGGTTCGTTGATTACCTCACATATCAGCTTTGGATTCTCATGACTAGGGAGAAGGTGTCAGGTGCTACTTTTCAGGAGGTTATTGACATCGCCCACGAGATTGAGTCGGTACAGTAGCGAGAGGAGAGGGAGGCCAAGAGGCCTCGGGGATCTGGTAGCTTTGTTAGTGCTCGTGTGAGAGTTCAGTTTCAGCACTGTAGAGGCCATCAATTCAGGCAAGCTCAGTCAGCTCGCCCAGGTTATCGTGGGGCATCATCGGTTCATGGTTCTCATAGTTTTCTTCTGGGCCATTCGTCACTTAGTGCCCTTTCAGCCCAGAGTTCGTCCCGTGCTCCATCAGTTCAGGGTTCTTCCATGCTAGGTCCTTCTACTGGTCATTCCGATGCCAGAGGTTCCCTTCAGTCCCCGTCTCTAGCACTAGGGAGTTGTTATGAGTGTGGAGAGTTTGGGCATATTAGGAGGCAATGTCCTCGTCTTCTTGAGGGTCCATCTCAGCAGAGGGGTCAGCCCTCGACTTTAGCTCCAGTTACTTCACCACCTGCCCAGCCAGCTAGGGGTAGAGGTCAGTCAACTAGGGGTTGTCCTAGAGGGGGAGGTCGATCAGGTGGTGGTCAGGCTCGTTTCTATGCCCTTCTAGGTAGACCAGTTGTTGTTGATTCAGATGTTGCAATTACAAGTATTGTCTCAGTCTGCCGTAGAGATGCCTCTATGTTATTTGATCCCGGTTCCATCTTTTTTTATATGTCATCATACTTTCGTTATTTGGATATGCCCCATGCTACTCTTATTTCACATGTTCATGTATCTACCCCGGTAGGCGATACTGTTGTTGTAGACCGTGTGTACTGGTCGTGTGTGGTGACTATTGGGGGTCTAGAGACCTGAGTGGATCTATTGTTGTTATGTATGGTAGACTTTAATGTTATATTTGGCATGGATTGGCTATCTCCATTTCGTGCTATTTTGGACTGGCATGCTAAGACAGTGATGTTGGCTATGTCGGGTGTGCCACGAATTGAGTGGCGAGGTTCTACTGATTTTGTCCCCAGTAGGGTGATTTCATTTCTGAAGGCCCAGCGTATGGTTAGGAAGGGTTATCTCTCGTATTTAGCCTTTGTGAGGGATGTCGGTGCAGAGACTCCCAGTATTGATTCTGTTCAACTTGTGAGGGATTTTCCCGATGTGTTTCCTGCAGACCTGCCGGGTATGCCACTAGACAGGGATATTGATCTGGTGCCGGGCACTCAGCCCATTTCTATTCCGCCGTATCGTATGGCACCAGTGGATTTGAAGGAATTAAAGGAGCAGCTTCAGGAACTCCTTGATAAGGGGTTTATTCGGCCTAGTGTGAAACCTTGGGGTGCGCCGATTCTATTTGTGAAGAAGAAGGATGACACTATGAGGATGTGCATTGATTACAGCAGTTGAATAAGGTTACAATTAAGAACAAGTATCCCCTGCCTCACATTGATGATTTGTTTGACCAGCTTCAGGGAGCGAGAGTGTTCTCCAAGATTGATCTCCATTCAGGTTATCACCAACTGAAGATCAGGGACTCGAATATTCTTAAGACGGCTTTTAGGACCCGATATGGTCATTATGAGTTCTTGGTGATGTCTTTTGGGCTGACCAATGCCCCAGCAACATTTATGCACTTGATGAACAACATGTTCTAGCCATATCTCGACTCATTTTTCATAGTTTTCATTAATGATATTCTGGTGTATTAGCTTAGTTAGGAGGAGAATGTAGAGCATTTGAGAGTTGTGTTGCAGAGATTGAGGGAAGAGAAGCTTTATGCAAAATTCTCCAAGTGTAAGTTTTGGCTCAACTCAGTGTCTTTTTTGGGGCACGTGGTGTCCAGCGAGGGTATTCAGGTTGATCCAAAGAAGATAGAGGCATTTCAGAGTTGGCCCAGACCGTCCTCAGCCATAGAGATTCGCATCTTTCTTGGTTTGACAGGCTATTATTACCGGTTTGTTCAGGAATTTTCATCTATCGCATCGCACTTGACCAAGTTGACCTAGAAGGGTGCTTTATTCAGGTGGTCGGATGAGTGTGAGGAGAGGTTTCAGAAGCTCAAGACTTCCATGACCACAACTTTAGCAACTTCAGGTTCATATACCATGTATTGTGATGCTTCGAGAGTTGGTATTGGGTGTATATTGATCCAGAAGGGTAGAGTTATTGCTTATGTTTCTTGCTAGTTGAAGCCCCATGAGAAGAACTACCTTGTTCATAATTTGGAGTTGGCTGCCATAGTTCATGCGTTGAAGATTTGGAGGCATTATTTGTATGATATGTCTTATGAGGTGTTTACTGATCATCGTAGCCTTCAACACTTATTCAAACAGAAGGATCTCTATTTGAGGCAGCGGAGATGGTTAGAGTTACTAAAGGATTATGATATTACTATTTTGTACCATCCGAGAAAGGCCAATGTGGTGGCCGATGCTTTGAGCTGGAAGGCGGTGAGAATGGGAAGTTTGGCATATATTCCAGTGGGGGAGAGACCTCTTGTAGTTGATGTTCAGGCTTTGGCCAATCGGTTTGTAAGGTTAGATATTTCAGAGCATAGTCGGTTATTGGCTTGTGTGATTTCTCGGTCTTCCTTTTTTGATCGTATCAGAGAGTGCCAGTATGATGATCCTCATTTGCTTGTCCTTAAGGACAAAGTTCAGCACGATGATGCTAGAGATGTGACTATTGATGATGATGAGGTGTTGAGGATGCAGGGCCGGATATGTGTGCCCAATGTGGATGGGCTTTGGGAGTTGATTCTGGAGGAGGCCCATAGCTCGTGGTATTCCATTCATCCGGGTGCTGCAAAGATGTATCAGGATCTGAGACAACATTGTTGGTGGAGGAGAATGAAGAAAGACATCGTGTGATTTGTGGCTCGGTGTCTCAATTGTCAGCAGGTGAAATATGAGCATTAGAGACCGAGTGGCTTGCTTCAGCGGATGGATATTCTAGAGTGGAAGTGGGAGCGAATCACCATGGACTTTGTAGTTGGGCTCTCATGGACTTTGAATAAGTTCGATGCTATTTGGGTGATTGTGGATTGGCTGACCAAGTCCGCGCACTTCATTCCTATGTGTACTACCTATTCTTCAGAGCGGTTGGCAAAGATCTATATCCGGGAGATTATTCGGTGTCCTAGTTTCCATCATTTCAGATAGGGGCACTCCGTTTACTTCACAGTTTTGGAGGTCTGTGTAGTGAGAGTTGGGTACTCAGGTTGAGTTGAGCACAACTTTTCACCCTCAGACAGACATTCCGAGCACACTATTCAGATATTGGAGGACATGTTGCGCGCTTGTGTCATTGATTTCGGAGGGTCATGGGATCAGTTTCTATTACTCACAGAGTTTGCTTATAACAATAGTTACCAGTCGAGTATTCAGATGGCTCCATATGAGGCTTTGTATGGGAGGCGGTGTGATCTCCAGTTGGTTGGTTTGAGCTGGGTGAGGCTAGTTTATTGGGTACAGACTTGGTGCAGGATGCTTTAGACAAGCTGAAGATGATTCAGGAGAGGCTTCGTACAGCGCAGTCGAGGCAAAAACGTTATGCCGACAGGAAGGTTCGGGATGTGTCCTACATGGTTGGTGAGAAGGTTCTATTGAAGGTTTCACCCATAAAGGGTGTTATGAGATTTAGGAAGAAGGGTAAATTGGGTCCTCGGTTCATTGGGCCTTTTGAGGTGCTTCGGAGGATTGGAGAAGTGGCTTATGAGCTTGCTTTACCACCCAACTTGTTGAGTGTGCATCCGGTGTTTCATGTTTTTATGCTCCGAAAGTATATTGGCGATACGTCTCATGTTTTGGATTTCAGCATGGTTCAGTTGGATGATGATTTGACTTATGATGTGGAGCCAGTGGCTATTTTGGAGCGTCAGATTTGAAAGTTAAGATCAAAGAATATAGCTTCAGTGAAAGTGCAATGGAGTTGTCGGCCCGTGGAGGAGGCTACCTGGGAGACTCGTTCGAGGGCGAACGTTTGTTTAAGAGGGGGAGGATATAACGACCAGGCCAATAGTTTCATGAATTACCACTCCATTTTCCCCATTTCTACTTTTTATTGCTTTGTTCATTTGTATTATATGATATCGGTTTGATTAGTTCGGGTTCAGAGAGGTTTTGGTAAGGTTTGAGACACTTAGTCTCTTTTAAGTAAGCTTAAGTTGGAAAAGTCAACTGGATGTTGACTTTTGTGTTAAAGGGCTCAGATGTGAGTTCTGATGGTTTGGATATCTTTGGGAGGTGATGTGGGACTTAGGAGCGTGATCGGAATGTGTTTTGGAGGTCCGGAGTAGATTTAGGCTTGAATTGGCGAAATTAGAATTTTGGCGTTCTCCAGTTAATAGGTGAGATTTTGATATAGGGGTCGGAATGGAATTCCCGGAGTTGTAGTAGGTCCGTTTTGTCATTTGCGATGTGTGTGCAAAATTTCAGGTTATTCGGACGAGGTTTGATAGACTTTTTGATCGAAAGCGGAATTTGGAAGTCTTTGGAATTCTTAGGCTTGAATCCGATATGATTTTGGTATTTTGATGTTATTTTGAGAGTTCTGAAGGTTGGAATAAGTTTGAATAATGTTATGGTGTATGTTGGCATGTTTGGTTGAGGTCCTGAGGGCCTCGGGTGAGTTTCGGGTGGTTAAACGGATCAAATTGCATGTTAAAAAAAAGTTGCAGGTTTTAGCTTTAGTTCTGTTGTAGGTTTATCTTCATCGCGATCGTGTAGAGCTGTCTCAGGGGGCATCCAGGTTATTTTTCGCGTTCGCATAGATAGGGCTGCAATCTGTGAGTGTAGGTTTCTGTGTATCGCGATCGTGTGGGCTCATGCGCGATCGCGTAGGTGTAAGACTCTGAGCAGCGCATTCGCGTGGGTATATACGCGATCACATAGAGTGAAATTTTGGACCAGCGGAGTTTGTGCTTCGCGATCGCGATGGGTTTTTCGCTATCGCAATTGAGTAAATTAAAAAGCTGGGCAGTGTTTTAATAGCCCAATCCGCGATCTTCTCCATTTTTCCACCATTCTTGAACGGGATTGAAGCTTTTGAGAGAGATTTTTGAGGAAACCAAAGGGGAATCATTTGGAGGTAATATTCTTGACTTCATAACTCGTTTATATATGATTAAAGGTCTAATTAGTGGTGAGAATTTGGAGAAATTAGCGCTTAATGGGTAATTTGGGTTTGAGATTAAGAGACCTTAAAATGGGAATTTGAGGGGTCATTTGGACTCCGATTTTGGTATTCATGGTATGTATGAACTCATGGGGGGGGGGGTTAGGATTCCATTCATATGATTTTTATCGAATTTCAAGACGTGGGCCTGGGGGTCGGGTTGGACCAATTTCGGGATTTTTGGTATAATTTGATTATTTTCGCTTGCGCTTCGATCCCTTAGCATATTCTAATGTTATGATTATGATTTTAGGTAGATTCGGCGTGAGTTGAGGCCAAAGCGAGAGGCAAAGGCGTTGCAGAGTAGTATTTCATCCGGTTTAAGGTAAGTAACCATTGTAAATCTGGAACTAAGGGTGCAAAGCCCCAGTATTTCGAATTATATTGATAAATGAGGTGACACACATGCTAGGTGACGAGCGTGTAGGCATGCACCAGTAGGGATTGTGACTTGGTCCACCCCGTAGTGACTATTAAGCCTCGTACTTGATTTGAAATCTTATTATATCCCATATTTTAGAAATTTATACTTTATTATGGGTTGTATGCCATGTTTGGGGCCTTGTGCCTACCTGTTGAGACCCTTAGGGGCATTTTTACTGTTTTCGTCACTCTATTTGTTTGAAAGCATATCCTTAGTCATGTTTTACCTATTTATTGTTTAAAACCAGTTTTAAACAATAAATAGGTAAAATGTGAGAACTGTTTGGACTGAGTTCCCTGATATACACTGTTATGCCCGAGTGGCTATGAGGTTAATGACTGAGAGAGGTTGAGGACCTAATAGTAAGGATTATATATATATATATATATATTATGGATTGAGCTGTACGGCGCAACAATATTATGTGTATATATTATGGATCGGGCTGCATGCCGTAGCGATACTTATATGGATCGGGCTGCACGCCGCAGTGATATATAAATTGGATTGGGTTGTGCACCGCAACGATATGACGCTTGAGCTGTAGGAGCCCCTCCGGAGTCTGTACACCCCCAGTGAGCGTAATCGACTATAAATTATGGATCAGGTTGCACGCTGCATCAGTTATTATGATTATTACTATTATAAGGTGTTATTAAGCCTGAGTGCTGAGTGTGAGTACTGAGTGACGAGAGTTGAGTCACAAGTGACTGAGAGGCTTGCACGAGAGGCTTTATTTATGAGTGATACCTTGTCCGAGGGGCCCATTTATGATAGTTTTGCTGATTTCACTCTCCTTTTATAATGAGCATCTATTGAAAACTGCTAAGTAAATGATTTCGAAGTATTTCAACTGAAACTGAAGCTTTATGAAGAAACCGGTTTTGAAACTGTTGAGTTTGACTTGATATTCTGTTGTTTACTCTTTTATACGATTTTTTTACTGCTCGTCACTGCTTTCAGACCTTATTTACTTTAGTTACTTACTGAGTTGGCGTACTCACATTACTCCCTGCACCTTGTGTACAGATCCAGGTGCCCTAGCGGTAAAGTGAGGGTCCTCAGTATTGTTAGAGTTTGCCGAAGACTACAAGGTAGTTGCATGGCGTCTGCAGCCCTGCTTTCTTCCTTCATATACTTGTTTTTCCCTACATTTTAGACTTGTATGTATTAGATAGTCGGATTTGTATATTTAGAGGCTCTAGACTCCTGACACCAAATGTTTGGGATATGTTTGTTTAATGTTTTACTGATTTCCGCACATTTTAGCTATTTTATACATTTCTTATGAGAAATTGAGATTTAATCAGTGTTAGAAAAAAGATTTTATAAAAGAAATTTATTGTGGTTGATGGTTTGGGTTGGCTTGCCTAGTATTGTGATAGGTGCCATCACGACCGGGCATTTGGGGTCGTGACATATACACTTCCATGGTTTTTCCTAGGTGTTCTTGAAACATTTTGGTCACTAGCCTTTAGTATGTGGCCCCAACATTCTTTAATCCAAACAGCATAGCTTTTTAATAGTAAGTTCCCCTTCCTGTGATGAAAGAAGTTTTTTCTTCATCTAGAGGATCCATTTTAATCTGATTATATCCTGAATAGGCATCTAAAAAATTCATGCCCTGCAGTAGCATCAATTAGTTGATCTATGTGCGGTAATGGAAAATCATCTTTAGGGCAAGCTTTATTTTGATCAGTATAATCTACACAAACTCGCCACTTACCATTCTTTTTGGGTACTACAACAGTATTAGCCAACCAATCTGGATACTTTACCTCGCGGATGGACCCAATTTTTAAAAGTTTTTACACCTCATATTGAATCACCTGATTCTTGAAGGAGCCTTGCTTTCTTTTCTTTTGTTTGACAGGTGGGTATGATGGGTCTTCATTTAATTTGTGGGTCATTAACTCCGGTGGTATACCTGTCATATCTGAATGAGACCAAGCAAAATAATCTACGTTAGTCTTTAAAAATTCAATCAACTTACATTTCATCTCTGGACTGAGGTTGGTTCCAATGTAGACTTTTCTGTCCGGCCAATGTACAAGTAGTACCACAGCTTCCAATTCTTCAATCGTTGTTTTGATATTTTCATTTTCTTCTGGTTCCTGAATAGTATCGGGCCTCGAGTCTATATCTGTTTGCCTATCTTCATTTGAGGTTTGGGTTGCTGCGTCCTCAACTGAATTTTGTGATTGCTATTTTCGTCAAATTTTGCGTTTGAATCTGCCATGGAATTAACGCTTCGTGAAGCTTGTTGGTCACCACGGATTTGCCGTATTCCCCATTGTGATGGAAATTTGATAACTTGATGTAAGTTAGATGGAACAACGTCCATTTCGTGAATCCATAGTCTGCCTAGAATCATATTGTAAGCTATATCTATTTCTACTACATGAAATTTGGTATCTTTGACTACTCATATGTGGTGAGTATTATCTCCCCTTTTGTTTCGACGCTCGAGTTGTCAAAACCAAACAAGGTGTGTGCCTTGGGTATCAACTTATCATCGACTTGCTTCTCGTTTACCACTCTTAATAGAATGATATTCACGGAACTACCTGGATCAATCAAAACTCATTTTACATTAGTGTCATGTACAAGTAAAGATATTACCAGTGCATCATTATGCGGGATTAGCACGCCATCTGCATCTGCATCATCAAATGTAATACTATCTTCTTCCAAAACCTGTCGAACTCGCTTCCCGTGTGTAACTATAATTTTTTATGCTTCTTTGTTGTTGTGTATATTACGCCATTGATATCTTCTCCTCCACTTATGACATTAGCCGTCCTTTTTGGTGAAGGAGGTTTTGGTGGATCCTGCCTATTCTTCATATATGCTTGCTTTCCCTTTTCACTAAACAATTCAGTTAAATATCCTTGTTTTAATAAATGTTCTACTTCACCTTGCAGCAATCTACAATCTGCCGTTTTGTGACCATGGTCATTGTGAAACTCGCACAAAAAATCAAGATTCTGCCTATTTGGATTTGATCTTATTTCTTTTGGCCACCGTACCTTGTCTCCCATGCTCCTTAAAATAGCCACTAACTCGGATGTGCTAACATTAAAACTGTAACCGCCGATCTTTGCCTTCGAGCTTCTGTCATCATCTCGCGTCTCACACGTGTTTTGTTCTTTTCTAAACCTTGATGATGAACCTGACTCTCTATATCTTGATCTATGATCATACCTTAGGTTTTCCTATTTTGAATGCGAGTCTCTTCCTGCTGGTCCCATGTAAGGCTCGTACCTGCTTTTGCCGGACCTTTTTTCAATTTCAGCTCATCTTGAACTCGCCCTTTTATCTTTTCGAGACTGAATGATAGTATCTTCTTCTATCTGCAGTTTCGTATTGTATCTATTATAAATAGCATTCCAAGTTGTTGCTGGAAATTCTCGTAAACTTTCCTTGAGTCTCCTCGTGGCTTCCGAGCTTTTTTTCATTTAGATTACTGGCAAAGGCCATAGCCGCCCAGTTATCAGGTACACGTGGCAACATCATCCTCTTACGCTGGAATCTGTCTATGAATTCCCGGAGCAGCTCCGTATCTCCTTGTTTTATTTTAAAAATGTCCTCTATTCTTTTTTCAACTTTTTGAGCTCCCGAGTGTGCTTTGATAAATGAATCTGCAAGCTCATCAAAAGAATCTATAGAATTTTTGGGTAAAAGAGAGTACTATGTTAATGCTCCCTTCGTGAGTGTTTCTTCGAATTTTTGACCAGTACTGATTAATTTCTTGCTTGGTCAAGTCGTTGCCCTTTACACCAGTTGTAAATGCGGTTACGTGATCCCGTGGATCAGTTGTTCTATTATATTTTGGAATATCGGTCATCTTGAATTTCTTAGGAATTGGTACAGGAGCGGCACTTGGCTTCCAAGGTTGTTGAGAGTATTTATCCATATCTATTCCCTTGATTACAGGCTGTACTCCAGGTATTTGCTCTGTGCGATCGCTCTGCTCCTTGAGCTATTTCTGTAAAGTTAGTACTAAATTTTGTAAATAAGAATTGACTGGGTTACTTGAGCCTCCATCACTAGATTTTCTAGGAGTTCCTCCATTGCCTGAGTTAACGAGTCCTGAGTGAGGACTTTCCACGGTGTTGTTGTTTGGAGTTGGTATTGGTGGTGCAACACCTGGCAACTGGTTAGCAAAAGCCTGAAGAGCGTTACTGACCTGTTAGGCGATTAATTTTTTCAAAGCTTCATCAATATCTTGATTTTTTTCGAACTGCTCATTCGTATTTGATTCAGATCCGTCAGGAGTCCCTTCTCGGGATTGTCCATGAGAGTTTTATGGCGATGGAGCTGGAGTTCTTTCACCTTGTGGATTCTCCTGACGTTGCTGATTTTCTTGGTGTTGTAAATCTTGTTGGTTGTTGTCGTTGACATTCGACATGATTGTTTTGTCAAGTGAGTCGATTTAGAAAGTAAAAGATTATCAGATTTTCGGTAATGGAACCAATTTGTTTAACCAGAAAATAGGAATTTTTGTCAAAGCTTAATTTTAGAAGAACTCGGGTTATTGATAATCAAATAAGGAAACAATAAAAAAGAAGAATTGAATTGAAATGTAGTTGAGTAAGCAAAATAAAGCAAAGTAAATCAGTGTATTCCAATAATAATTCGTGTCCCCATACAAATGTTATTTCTCTCCATTTATAGCTATTTCTAAGTACTACGTTTTTTTCCTATCATAATAGAGTCATTATTAGAAATTAATGGTATTAATGTAGCGTTATAATTGGCAATCGTAACTGTTTCATGAAGATTCTATAATGTTCCCATCAATGATGCTCATTAATTACAGATAATACGTATTGGTACTTTTTGCTAACTAGATTCATTCCTTCGATGTCTCTTCAAATCATCAAGAGATTCGAGTAACCGATCCTTCTTGTTTGCTTGAATTTTTGTCCGTGCCTATTAAGGCTCGTGGCTCTTTGAATACTCTTTGCCAGCTGTCATTCTTCCATTGACCCACGTGTCTTACATGTCAGCACATAATTAATTCCAAAGGTTAACTTAATTTTTCCCAATACAGTAATACTAAAATTGGGAACATGAACGTACACACATCACATAGTATCATATCTGATGATTATATATGTGCATAAAATCATCTTAGCATTTTTCTTTCTGTTAAAATCACAGTCAATGAATGAAAAATAAATACTTATTGATATATATATCTCAGATTTTATCCCCATAGAAATACTACCATTAATTTCTCATATGGAACCTTTGAAGCTTTCAATGAATATATGGCGAGCTACGATTTTTCTACGTCCTGCACAAAGCTTAGTTTAGAGTCTTTTTGTCAATTTGTACTTTAATTTTGATGTTGTTCTTCAGCGTTCAATATTTTTCCATGTACAATCCATCTGTTGTTATCTTTTTCTCCTTGATGGAAAAAAACTTGAAAGATATTTTCCAAGAAAATCTTAGTATTGAACAAAAAGAATCCATGGAAATAGCAATGCTGACTCCGGTAATACTTCTAACTTCAACACTCATAAAGAAAATAAAATGGGAAAAAAATTTTGAATCTTAAAATATGAAAAAAAGAAGATAAAAAAATACTTAATTCAAATTAATTTCACTGACTTAAACTAATTATTGAAAATTATTGGCTCGAATGTTATAGGCCATATTGGAGAAAAGAAAATAGAAGAAATGATTTCGTGCAGTTACAACAAGAATTCAAAATAAAAGCCTTAAAAATTGGCTTTGCATTTTGTAGCCTGATTGTTATGACCCAACCGGTCGTTTTGCTTTGTAGAACCTCGTTCCCCTTAATAATACTTTCTGTACTTGCTTTTACTGATTTATAACTTGCAGAGATAGTTAGTTTGGGATTTGGAAGAGTTTGGGTTGAAATCGCAACACTTGGTTCCTTAAGGCTGGCTTAAAAGACCAAGTTTGAATTTGGTCAATATTTTGAATAAACAACCTCGAAATTGGGATTCGGCGGTTTCAATAGATTCGTGTGGTGATTTCGGACTTGGACATATATTAGGATCGGATTTTGGATGACCCGGAAGCGTTCTGGTGCCTAATAGTGAAAGTTGGTTCTTGAAGATTTTGAAAGTTCTTTAAATTTGATTTGGAGCAGATTTTGGTGATATCGAGATCCAAACGGAATTTTGAGATCGGGAATAGCTCTGTAATATCATTTAAAACTTGCACGAAAAATTTGGTGCCATTCCGAGTAGTATAAGTATGTTTCGGCGCATTGGAAGTAAATTTAAGTTCTTAAGTTTGATTCAATTGGTATTGGAATGTAATTCATGGTTTTTGTGTTATTTTATGTGATTTGAGGCCTCGAGCAGGTCCACATTATGTTTTGGAACTGGTTGGTGTGATTGGACGGGGCCCCAGGAGGGAGGGGGGCTCGGGTGGATTTGGGATGGTCAACGACTTTAGTTTGGCCTTATGGAGGTGCTGAGGTTGCTGTCTGATCGGCTCCAACCCTACACCACTATAGAGTGGCAAGAGCGGTCGATGCAGCTTTTACTCGAAAAGGTCGGGATCGAATCCACAGGGAGCTAAGATATGCTTGGAGTTGGATTCCTATCTAATCTAGCAATGTGCAGTGTTCTTGATTGCACTTCCAATCATTCTTTGTTTGTTTGCTGCTTCTAATTTAATACTAATGATGCACGAAATTAAGCGAAGTAGATGTTTTTGTAGGATTTTCTAAATTGGTAAAAAGGCACTAGGGAAGTGACTTACTCCTAGGTGAGTATCTAACGGGATCTAGAACTTAGGGCAATCATGTTATAGTTGGGATCATGATATAGCCAATGCACGTAGCTACTCACTCTATACCTCTCGGTAGTTTGAGTGACTTTGTTGTAATTGTCTTTCTCAACCCCAATTGGGTGTTCAATTTGTGCAAGTAAAATTGGCTCAAGTCGGGTATTACTATCTCTAGGTTTAACCCTTTAATTGGGGCTATCAATCTCTTGAATGCACCCCAATTCATTGTTGGCCTGAATTTCCTAGACTTAAGCTTTCTTTCTCAAGAAGAGCCTAAGTCAAAAAGGCACAAATTAATGTTTGCAACCACCAATTCAATATAAAAAGAAAAAATCAAGCCAAATATCAATCACCCATAAACATCTAAGCCCTAAAATAGGAGACCCATTAAATACTTACACTAGGGTTGAGCCACTACCCTAGCTAATAGGTTTAGCTACTTATAATTAAAGAAGAAATCATAGATTGAGATGAAGAATAAACCATAAAAAGTAATTACAAGATAAGAATCTAAGACTGATTGTTAAACAAGCTCTAAAATTACTCAAAAACGTAAAAACGGCGGTTTCACGTGCTCAGCTAAACAAAAGATGACCTAAAAATCTGAAAAAGAAGTATTTATACACAGCTAAATTTTTCGGATAAAAATACCCCTACGGAGGTACCGCTGATAGCGAAAAATGGACCACTGCAGCGGTGAGGCTACCGCAGCCGCATAAAATCAAGCGTGGACAGCGATCTTCAACTTTCATCTCAACTTCAGACTCCCTGAATCTCTCCTCTGTTGACCACGATAAAAGGACTCTTGTTGTGACGACCCAGCCGGTCGTCTTAAGAATTAACGCCCCGATCCCCTATTAATTTCTTTCCCCGAGTTTATTTATGCTATTTTGATTTGTCGGGACGTTTAGTTTTGAGTTTCGGGGAGTTTTGGGACGCTTAGTCCCTAAGTGAGAGCTTAAGTGTTAGAAAGTTGACCGTAGTTGGAACAGTATGAAGACGAGCTCGGAATGGAAATCTGATAGTCCCGTTAGCTCCGTTAGGTGATTTCGGTCTTAGGGACGTGTTCGGATTGTGTTTTGGAGGTCTGTAGCTAATTTAGGCTTGAAATGCCAAAGTTGAATTTTTGAAGTTTCCGATCCGCTAGTGAGATTTTTATCCGAGGGTCAGAATGGAATTCTAGAAGTTGGAGTAGCTCTGTAGTATTGAATGTGACGTGTGTGCAAAATTTCAGGTTATTCAGATGAGGTTTGATAGACGTTTTGATCAAAAGCGCATTTTGAGAATTTTGGAGTTCTTAGGCTTAAATCCATGGTTAATTCGAGGTTTCGATGTTGTTTTAGGTGTTTTAAAGATTGGTACAAGTTTGGATAGTGGTTTATGACTTGTTGATACCTTTGGTTGAGGTCCCGGAGGCCTCGCGATGAATTCAGATGGTTGACGGAAAGATTTTGGAGTTAGAGTTGCAGCTTCAGCTGCTGGTTCTGTCATAACCACACCTGCGGTTTGGGTTCCGCAGGTGCAGCGCAACAGAAGCGGCTCAAAGGTCGCAGAAGCGGTTTGAGGCAAAAAGGGAGTCGATCGCGGATGCAGTCAGGTAACTGCAGAAGCGGCACCGCATCTGCGGTAAGGTAGTCACAGGTGCGAAAAGTCCTTCTTTAATGAAATGTCACAAGTGTGACCTTGGCTCCGCAGAAGCGGGACCGCAGATGCGGTCCCAGGGCCGCAAATGCGGAAATCGCTGGGCAGAACATATAAATTCTTGCCTTCACGAAATTTAGCTATTTTTCATCTTTTTCAAACGGGAAGAAGCTTGGGGAGCACTTTTCAAGAGGGATTTTCAGAGGAGTTCATTGGGGTAAGGTCTTTGGTCCCTAAACTCGTTATTGAAATGATTTTTATCAATTTAAGCATGAAAAATTAAGGAAAATCAGTGGTAATTGGGGGGTTAGGGCTTGTCTAATTGGAAACCTTTGAGTGATAATTTGAGGGACAAATTGAGGTCAGATTTTGGTACTTTTGATATGACTGAACTCGTGAGAGTGCGAGGTTTTTAGAAATACAAATTTTACCCGATTTCAAGATGTGGGACCGAGGGGCATTTTGGTCATTTTACATAATTTCATGTATTAGCTTAGAATTTAATTGTAGAATCAGTTACTTGAAGTGTTATTTACATTATGCAATTGAATTGAATAGATTTGCGCCATTTGGAGTCGAGTACTCGTGGCAGGAACGTGGTCTCGGGTTGATTTTGAGTTGGTTCGAGGTAAGTGGCTTGTCTAACCTTGTGTAGGGGACCTTTCCCTTAGGATTTGGTTTATTTGGTAATTGAAATACCTTGTACGTGAGGTGACAAGTGCGTACTTGTGCTAATTGTTGGAAATCCGGTTTTTCTTTAAGTAGTTACTAGAAATATTTCCTTTCCTGTTTTTATTACTTGCACTATCAAGCCTGTTGTTAGCTTAGGAAAGCATGTCTAAGTGATTTAATTGCTTTAGTTGCTCAAACTGCCTTACCTAAATTCTGTGCAGCATGCTAGGCTATAATTACTTGTTTCCTTAATATGAGATTTACCATTTCTGAGTATTTTTCCTGTTGTTTCTGTGTATTTACATTGGGACTACGGATGTGGGATTCTGGTAGATCCCCCTTGTTTGTTTATTTGGGACTACGGATGTGGGATTCTGGTAGATCCCCTTGCACAGTTATATGGAACTATAGGACTGCACCCGATAGATTCTCCCAGTACTAGGTATTTACATTTGGGGACTACAGAACGGGATTCCGGTAGATCCCCATTGCATTATGAGTTGGACTACGGGACGACACCCGGGAGATCCACTGGACATTTACATTTGGGGGGCTACAGGACAGTATCCTGGTAGATCCTCGGTTGCTATCTCTGTGTGGAGCTGTGTTCCCTCAGTAATTATTTTGACTTTGTTCTAGCTATTGTTGCTCTTTCTATTCTATGTTATTTCTTATCGTTGCACTTAATTATACTGTCTTGTTCTGTACTGTTATACTTTGTATTTTATTTAACCTCAGTAGGGCCCTGACCTTCCTCGTTACTACCCGGCCGAGGTTAGGCTTGGCACTTACTGAGTACCTCTGTGGTGTACTCATGCCCCTTATGCGCATGTTTTTCATGTGTAGATCCAGGTACTTTCACTCAGCCTTATCATCCTTGAGGCGAGGCGCTTCTGTAGAGATTTCGAGGTATATCTGCCGCGTCCACAGATCGAGGAGTCCCTTTCTATCTTTCTATAATAGTATAGCCCTTCAGTACTTCCTTGTTGTTAGACATTTCTGGAGTTAGAGCTTCTTATGTATCTCTTAGCTTGTGATCCATGGGTTTCTGGGTTTTGGAAAAATGTATTGGTTTTAAGAGTTAATATTGTGTATGCCGAGCGGCACTTTTAAACGCTGTTTTATTACTTTATTTCTATTTTAAATTATTTTCTTCCGCAAATTTGATATATCTTCCGCATCTTAGGCTTACCTAGTCGTAGAGACTAGGTGTCATCACGATGGTTCACGAAGGGCAAACCGGGGTCGTGACAAGTTGGTATCAAAGCTCTAGGTTCATAGGAGTCATGGATCACAAGCCGATTTATTAGAGACTCGTTGATCAGCACGGAGACGTCTATACTTATCTACAAGAGTCTATGTAACTATTAGGAAAATTTCACTTCATTTGATTTCCTTGTCGTGCGATATTTTGACATCACAATTCTAAACTTCTGTCTTCTATTATCTCACAAATGGTTAGGACACGCGCTACCCGAGATGATCAGTCACCCGCGCCCCCTACTGCAGCCGTCAAAGGCCGGGGCCGGGGTAGAGGCCGAGGACGCGCACGTGGTGCAGCTAGAGCACCTGCGCGAGCTGCTGCCGAGGTACCACCAGCAGTCCTAGCCGAAGTCCAGGCACCTGACACGCCTACTGCCACTACTACTCCAGCTCTTCAGGAGACTCTAGCACAATTCATGAGCATGTACACCACTCTGGCTCAGGTAGGGTAGCTTCCCCTTACTGCAGCCACATCTCAGGCTGGGGGAAGAGCACAGACTCCTACCGCCCGCACTCCTGAGCAGTGAGTGCATGTTGAGCAGGTCCCTGAGATTATTCCTGTACCGCGTACAGTGCCAGTTCAGCCCAAGGACAGGGCAGCGACTTCCGAGGAGGAGCAGCTGAGGCTTGAGAGGTTCAAGAGGTACAAGCCACATGTATTCAGCGGTCTAGCATCGGAGGATGCTCTAGTATTTTTAGATGAGAGTTACCGCATTCTACGTACCATAGGTATATCAGGATCGAGCGGGGTTTCCTTCACTACCTTCCAGCTTCGAGGAGCCGCCTATGAGTGGTGGCACACCTATGAGTTAGACAGTCCGGATGATGCTTCTTCACTTACTTGGACTCAGTTTTCAGATCTGTTCCTGAGAGAGTATGTTTCTCAGAGCCTTAAGGACGCATGGCGCGCAGAGTTTGAGCATTTGCACCAGGGTGCTATGACTGACTAGAGTATGCTGTCCGTTATACTAGTTTGGCTAGGCATGCGCCAGCCTTGGTTTCTACTAATCGCGACAGGGTTCGCCGGTTTATTGAGGGCCTTATTCCTATCATCAGATCTAGCATGGCTCACGAGTTAGATATGGATATTTCTTATCAACAGGTGGTGAGCATTTCTAGGAGGATTAAAGGTATGCATGCTAGGGAGAGAGAGGAGAGAGAGGCCAAGAGGTCTCGAGAGTCGGGCCATTTCTCTGGTGTTCGTGCCCCAACAGCCGATCGTCATGGTAGGGGTTATATGAGTCGCCCCATTTATTCAGCTCTTCCAGTAGCTAGTGGTGTTCCAACTCCTTCAAGACCTCATGAGCCTTATTAGGCACCACCGGTATCTAGCGCGCCTCCTGCGTAGGGTGCTTTCAGGGGTCGGTCTAGCAGACCTGGCCCGAGCCAGTCATAGCCACCATGTCCTCCCAGATCTTGTTTTGAGTGTAGTAACACACGTCATATGGTGAGGGATTGCCCCAGACTTGGGAGGGGTGCACCTCCACAGACTTCTCAGCCACAACGTGCCCCGCAGATTTCTCAGGCTATGGTTACAGCTCCAGTTGCTACCCCACCTACTCAACCA
Source organism: Nicotiana sylvestris (assembly GCF_000393655.2). Lineage (NCBI taxonomy): Eukaryota > Viridiplantae > Streptophyta > Magnoliopsida > Solanales > Solanaceae > Nicotiana > Nicotiana sylvestris. The sequence continues at coordinate 123,619,228 of NC_091057.1, read as the reverse complement.
GCCAGAGGTAGAGGTTGGGGAGGTAGAGTTCGCCGTAGAGGGGGAGGCCAGGCGCGATACTATGTCCTTCCTGCCCGTACCGAGGATGTTGCCTCCGATTCTGTCATCACAGGTATTATACTGGTTTGTCACAAAGATGCATTGGTTCTATTCAATCCAGGCTCCACTTATTCTTATGTGTCTTCTTATTTTACTCCGCATTTGGGCGTATCTCGGGATTCTTTGAGTTCCCCTATTTATGTTTCTACTCCTGTCGAAGATTTTCTTATTGTGGACCGCGTTTATCGGTCGTGTTTGGTTGCTCTTAGTGGTTTTGAGACCAGAGCCGATTTATTGTGGACTGCCTCACAGCCCTGTAGCCTCTCGAAGATAAGTACAAACATCTCTATACTGATCCGCAAGACTCTACTAGATGCGCGCATTACTCGTGAGACCTAAAGGGAACCTAGTGCTCTGAAACTATGTTGTCACGACCCAAAATCCACTAAGGGTCATGATGGTGTCGGACACCGCTGTTAGGAAAGCCAACCAAAAATGCTTAATTAAATTCTCGTTTTAATAATTTTGAAAGCTATGATTTTCCTTCAATTTTACTAGAAAAGATAACCATTTCAAATTAAATATAATTGCTAAGAAGTTAATGCAAAATACTCCATATTATCCCAGAGCCCGGTGTCACAAGTGAATGAGCAAAGTTCTAGGAAATGAAGTAAAATACAGTAACTGTCCGGAATACAAATTGGACAGAAATGAAAATACAGTACAATACTCTGAAGGAGACTCTGCTGGCTGCGGGTCGTCTCGATAAATACAGCTCACCTAAGTCTCCGTATCAACTATGCCGCTGCGCCAAACTAGGCCACTTGACACACACAGACCTATGCAACAAAAATGCACAGCAAATGTAGTATAAGTACAAAAACACCGTCTACCTAGTAAGTATCCCGTCTAATCTCGAAGAAGTAGAGACGAGAGATCGACTTTGACACTTACTAGTGGTTCAATAGTAATATATTATTAATACGAATAATCGTGAATTTATTAAAAACGGCAGTAAATTCAAGTAAGTCACGAAACAAGTAAATATTCCTTTTTATATTAAAAAGTCTCCAAATTTATAATCTATTAATTATCAATTTATCATAGGCCAGGGAGGCAATATCAGTTTATAAATCTCAAGTAAGCATTACAAACATGCGTAAAACATGCCAATGTCTTACGACCCGATCCAACAGGTATTTAAATTGTGCACTGTGGCGCGAACCATAGATACATCTATTTAATCTACCGAGGCGTTCGACCCTGTGATGACCCGGCCAATCGTCTCATGAGTTATCGCTTAGTTTCCCCCATTTCTGCTTCTTATTATTTTGTCTATCAATTCTATATGTGATCGGGTTGGTTGGCTCAGTTTCGGAAAGGATTTGGTAAGGTTTGAGACAATTAGTCTCTTTTGAGGAAGCTTAAGTTGGAAAAGTCAACCGGATGTTGACTTATGTGTTAGTGGGCTCGGATGTGAGTTTTGATAGTTCAAATAGCTTCGGGAGGTGATTTGGGACTAAGGAACGTGATCGGAATGAGTTTTGGAGGTTCGAAGTAGATTTAGGCTTGAATTCGCGAAATTGGATTTTTGGCAATTTCCGGTTGATATGTGAGATTTTGATATAGGGGTCGGAATGGAGTTCCAAGAGTTGTAGTAGTTCCGTTGTGTCATTTGGGATGTGTGTGCAAAATTTCAGGTCATTCGGACGTGGTTTGGTTGAGTGTTTTATCAAAAGCGGAATTCGGAAGATTTTGGAAACTTAGGCTTGAATCCGATGTGTTTTGGTTGATTCGATGTTGTTTAAGGTGTTTTAAATATTGGTACAAGTTTGGATAAGGTTATGAGTTATGTTTGTGCTTTTGGTTGAGGTCCCGAGGGCCTCGGAGTGATTTCGGATAGTTGATGGAGAAGTTTGGAATTGTGGTGAGCTGCAGATTTTTCTGCTTCTGGTATTTTTGCACCTGAGGATTGAGGACTGCAGGTGCAATGTCGTAAAACCGATGAAAGGGACCGCAGAAGCAGAAAATGGCTAGAAAGGGCAGGAACCGCATATGTGGTTGTGGGACCGCACCTGCGAAGGCGCAAGTGCGGAATGTTCATCGCAGATCCGATTTTGGCCGGTTAAGTAAAGAACCGCAGAAGCGGTTTGTTGACCGCAAATGCGGTATCGCAGAAGCGAGAATTGGGTCGCAGGTGCGAAATCCCTGGGCCAGAAAGTATAAGTTGTTTCCTTCACGATTTTTGAGCTATTCCACCATTTATAAGTCGGCTTTGGAGCTTTTTGGACGATTTTGAAGAAGTATTTCAAGGGAACTTCATTGAGGTAAGGATTTTGGACCTAAAACTCGTTTCTATGGTATTATTTCATTGATTAGGCTTGCAATTAATGGAATTTAAGGATCAAAGTTTGTTGAAACCAGGGCTTGGAAACTTAGACCTTTGATTGAGGATTTGAAGGACCATTTGAGTTCGGATTTCAGAACTTTTGATATGTATGAACTCGTGGGGAGATGAGGAATCTATTGATGTGACTTTTATCGAATTCCTAGATGTGGACCCAGGGGTCAGGTTTTGGTAATTTCGGGATTTGTGTTGTAAATTTAATATTTTCGTTTGGGCTTCGTTCCCTTAGCATATTTTGATGTCGTGATTCTGATTTTGGATAGATTCGATAAGAGTGGAGGCCGATTTGAGGGTCAAAGGCATCGCGGGCCAGAGATTTGACCGGATTGAGGTGAGTAATAATTGTAAATGATGTCCTGAGGGTGTAAAACCCCGGATTGCACATCGTTGTGCTATATTGAGGTGACGCACACGTTTGATGACGAGCGTGGGGTCGTGCACTATTGGGGATTGTGACTTAGTCCATCCCGAATGTCTATTTTACAACGTATTTGACTGAAATCTATTTGCTATCATCATGTTTTTGGCGAAATGCCATATTTGGGCCTCGTGCCAACTATTTGAACCCTTAAGGGATTTGTATTGATATTTCCTCACTGTTTTGACTTTATACTTGAACTCAGTCATGCTATATTCTATTGCTTTTCATAATTCGGCCATGTTTACTCTACTTTAACACTTAAATCACATTTTAATGATATTTTGGGTTGAGCACTATGTTTTAATGTTGTCCGAGTGGCTGTGAGATTCTGATTGAGTAAGGTTGAAGGCCTATGTTGTGAGGAAACACTAATTATGGTTATGAGGCTGAGGGCCTGAGATTTATATGCTACGAGATGGCTTGTTGATATGAGGCCAAGAGCGTAGTGATGATGCCACGAGATGGATTGATATTGCGCTTGGGCCGAAAGGGGCCCCTTTAGGATCTGCATACCCCCAGTGAGCGCGGGTACCCATTGCGATGTGAGAGATAGCCCGATGGGTTGGTATTGTTGACATTTTATCCTGAGGGACAATCCTTTATGTGCTTATCTGTCTTATTTGTCTGTCATTTACCTGTTAAATTGTTGAATAGGCATTTCTTGAAGTTTAAACTGAACTTATATGATATTTACATATCTTTACTGAATCAATTTTCTTACCTGTTTTAGTGCTTTATTATAGCCTATAATGTGCCTTACATGATTTCATGCTCTCAATCGTTTATTTATGATTATTACGCACTAAGTTGGAGTACTCACTTTACTCACTGCACCCTGTGTGCAGATTCAGGCGCATCTGGTTCCGCTCCCGAGTGTTGATATTTCCAGCTCAGGCGGATCCGAAGATTCTCTAGGTAGCTTTCGGCGTTCGCAGCCTAGAGCTTCTTCCCTTTTCTTACTTCTCTTTATTTTGGATTTGTATTGAACTCTGTAGACTTTCTTGTCTTATTCCAGATTTTTAGATGCTCATGACTAGTGATACCCCGGTATCGGGCTGTGTTGGGTTGTTCTTCCGCATATTTTACTGTTGACTGCTTAATTGTTGGGTCATTTATCATGTTTAGACTTAATTCTCATTGTTAACTGCTTAAAATTGAAATGGGTAAGTGTCGGCTGGCCTTGTCTTCCCGAGAGGCGATGTCACGACCGGGTCCGGGTTTAGGGTTGTGATAGGCCCGTTCCAAAATTAAACACACATAGACAGTCAATCGAGAAGTCATCAGGGAACAATTATCCAAAGAAAAGCCAATTCTCTTTTAACAATTCAAGAAAAAATCTTTTTAAAAATTCATTTACTAATTCGGTGTGATTTAAGCAATTCAAACTGTCAATAAGATTACAAATATTTCAAGTATAGCATGATTTTGGATCCTAGACTACCAGGACTTAAACATAATAGTAGCTACGCACGAACTCTCGTCACCTCGTGCGTACGTAGCCCCCACAAATAGAAACACAAATCCAATTAATTCACACATGGAGACATTTCCCTCTTACAAGGTTAGAAAGGAGACTCACCTTGCTCCGAAGATCCATCACCGGCATTCCACGTCCTTCCGAAAACTCAAATTAATGCATAACGCTCCAAAACTAGTCAATAATTATGTAAACCTATTAATATATGTTCAATTACTCATTATAATCCAATTTTTAACAATTCCTAACCCCGATCGAAAAGTTGACAAAAATGTCCTCAGGCCCACGTGCCCGGATTCCAAAATATTTCGAAGATAAGGTTTACCCATAACCCCACGAACTCAAATATATAATTTGCTCTCAATTTCACGACCAAAATCGTGGTCAAAATCCAAGAATACTAATTTTCTAAGTTTTCCCTCAAACCCCAAGTTTTCCACAATTTTCATGCTCAAATCCATATATAATCATGTATTTAACTCAAAACTATCATAAACCACTTACCTCATGCTTGTTGGTGAAAATGGTACCTCAAAGTTGCTCCAAAATCGGCTCCCATGGAATAAATGGGGTTGAAATGAACCCAACCCCCGATTTAAATGATCTTACTGCCTTCAGCATTTTCACACCTGTGATCACTTGACCGCTTCTGCGGTTCCGCAGGTGCGACCCACCACCCGCTTCTGCGATTTCTTACCAGGATGCCTTTTCCGCTTTTACACCTCAACCACAGCAGGTGCGGTCCCGCTTCTGCGGCTACATGACCGCATCTGCGGTCTCTTCACTTCTAGCCCAGCACCGCAACTGCGTCCCTCCTAGCCGCTTTGCGGCTTCGCACCTGCGGCAAAAACCTCGCAGGTGCGGTTACACCAGATACCAGCTGCTTCAGTCCTTCATCAAATTTCCAAATTTAATTTTTAACCATCCGGAATCCATCCGAGGCCCTGGGATCCCGTCCAATCACACCAACCAGTCCCAATACACATTACGAACTTGCTCGAGGCCTCAAATCATATCAAACAACGCTAAAATCATGAATCGACCTCCAATCCAAGCTTAATGAACTTTAGAATTTTAAACTTCTATATTCGATGCCGAAACCTATCAAATCCCGTCCGATTGATCCTAAATTTTGCACACAAGTATATTTGACGTTACGGACCTACTCCAACTTGCAGAATCGGAATCCGATCCCGATATCAAAAAGTCCATTTCCGGTCAAACTCCTCAAAACCTTCAAATTTCTATCTTTAGCAAAATGATTCCAAAACAACCTACAGACCTCCGACTTCACTTATGATCGCTCTCCCAATACCATAATCACCACGCGGAGCTATTCTCAGACTCGAAATCTCAAACGGACATCGATAACACTGAAATGCACTACAACTCAGCTTATGAAATTCTTCCAAAAATGCTAACTTCCACAATAAGTGCCGAAACATTCCCGGGTCTTGACGATAAGAGTTCTAATCATAGCTAAGCATCCAAAGTATCATAAGGGAACAAATACTAAAAACATTGTATATAAAGAAGCATGGGCAGATCCACATAGAGAATTATAGCGCTCAAGCACCTATTGCGATGGTATTAAACATATTATGTTATAGACAATTTTGCATGAAATGGATATATATTTAGGTGATCACGCATTACTCAAATAGACAAGTGGGTGCTACTGGTTAATGAAATCTAAGTTTGCGCTCTGCGTGATCCAGACTTCCGAAATTCGATTCTTACGTAGTGCACTCTTTGACTTTCTTTTTCGTCTCCCTTTTACGTGAATTTCCCTTTTGTTCTTAACTTTGCCGTTTTTTCTTTCTTCAATTCATTTAATTCATCGTGGCACAAAAAAATATATTTAATTTACCACCATCAGATTTGATAGTCTATATTGTGGTTTGGAATACTCACAACAATGATACCATTCAAGAAAATATGGATATTCATATTTTTCATCTTTCAATTTATTTTTTATTCATATTAAGTATGAGTGGTTTGGAAATTTTATATATGTTGTCAAAAACGTATTCAATCCGTCCATATCAATCTGACTCCTCTCATCATTTGTTAGCACTAATTAACTCATTACCTTAAAATACCGGATTCGCCACTGTAAAGAAGTATTAGGTAAAATATGATGATTATATTTCATGTTTCTATATTATAAGAGCTTATATCATTCATAGGTTCAAACGATGATGTCAAATTATTTTAAATTCAAATATTATGTAAGTGCAATAACATTATTATTACATTTTCTTCCACATCATATCTTGATTTCATATAGATAATATTTTAAGTAAATTTAATTCTTAGTTCCTTTATTTGTATAAATAACTGATTGAGAATCTATTTGAAACGAATGTCAAAATTTTTAGCGGTCAAACATCAACGTGTTGTTGTTATCGTGCAAACGCACGTTCATAGAAACTAATCTATACTATATTAAAAGTGAGAAGCCCTTAAGTCAAAAGTTAAACTACTATTTTAACCTTTTTGAATTTAATTACCCTACATTTTTTTAAAAAAAGAAGAAGCTTTAATTATAATATTATTCTGAAGGGTTGTGTATGTTAAAACATTTCATATTAGCAATGAAAGACTTATTTAATCGTACCTTTTCATGCACTCATTTACAACAAACAGAAATCGGGCGCAAATCTTCTATATATAAATCCCCTTTACAATCTTTCACTTAACACAAATTGTATAATTTATTGAACTTTAAATTTTTTGCGAAAATGCTCAACGCCAAATTCGACCACTTCTTTTTGTGCTTTCAATAGGAGCTTTTGTGTGCAGCATTGATGCTACAAAATTACTTAGATGAAATGTATCTCAAGTAATTTTGTAGCTGAAAAAGATACAAGGGTATAATTCCATTTTCTATATCCGTAATTTTATATTATTTTGAATCATTGATTTCTTTCCTTGTATGTTGAAGGAAAGCAAATTATATTAGTAGTACTTGGTATCTGTGAAGTACAGTTTTGAATTTTTTTCCCTTGCATATGCTTGTTTAATTTAGTATCCATAGATTACAATCATAATAATATGTTTCTATTTTAATTTCTTTCGTTGGTTGATGTTGGAGATTAAAAAAAAGAGATAAGTATGGTCTCTTTATGATTTTCCCCATTTATTTGTTCACATGAAGAAAAAAATATGACCAACTTTCGTAATTTATAAAAGTAACAATTGGATCAAGTACCTTGATTAATAATATGTATATATATTTGTCAATTGTCAGATAATTCTTGCTTTGTAATTATAAAGCTCAATAAAAATAGAACGAAATATAGGGATGAATAAGAGTTTCTTCCTTTGTTTTGTTAGCTAAATAAAAATAACAAACCTCATTTTTTTTTTACTTACACTTCTGTCTTTAACGTTTATTATATATTTCTCAAATAAAATTTTAATATTATTTATGTATTTATTTAGAAAAAATTATACTTATTGAGTTGCGGGACACGTGCATCGCACATGCGTTAAATTTATATCTATATCTATGTTGTATTAAAATAAAAAAAATTAATTATTATAATTTCTCTTATTTACATATATATCTTCCATATTAAAAATAAAAAAAAATAAAAAAACCTTGAAAAATCCAAAATGATGAGTTGTGACTGTAGGCGTAATTGGCACCAACTAAATGGCTACTGGCAACTATGTAACACGTACTTCAACTTTGCCAAGGATGACATAGCATTATAAAAGTATTAATCATTTAGAGAAACTTATATTTTATTCTTTCATGTATTACACAAAATTTTATTTTAATAATTTTAATATTTATTTTATAAATATACTATATGATTCAGCTTTTACGTGCGACGTACGTGCGAAAAAACTAGTATATTATAAAAGTGGAAAGCTCAAAAATTAAAAATTGAATTGCTAAAATGTTCTTTTAAATAACTTAAGTGTCCTATTTATAAAAATATAATATAAACTAATTATTACTAAAAAAATTTAAAAAGAACCTATTCACACCCCTTCATCAATGGTCGTGTCGTGTCCATTCATTGATGCAATATCTACACATGATTATCTCATTAACTGTTAAAACTTCCTCGATCAGATACAAACCCAAGAAGGAGAAATAAATTCCCAAGGAAAAATTCTTTTTTCACAAGTTGTTCCAAAGAATCCCAAAATCCTCAACCAAAAATTGTCAAATTTCTTGTATTCCAACAATTTCAAAATCTCATGTGATGACCCGATAGGTCATCTTATGATTTAAAATAAAATTCTGTGTTTCGAGGCCTTTAAACCCTCATTTTATCTCTTCTCAATTTATGTGTGCAGTTCGAGCGTATTTTTAAAAAGCTTTGGTGTTGAAAGTTGATAAAAATAGGGATTTTTGATTAAAAACTTTATTTGAGTTGACTCGGTCAATATTTTTGGTAAATGGATCCGGATTTGTATTTTGATAGTCCCGGTGGTCTGTATCGAAATATGGGACTCGGGCGTATGCCCGGAATCGGATTCGGAGGTCCTTAGCCCGAGTTATGAATTTTTGTTAAAAATTAAAATCTGAAAAATTATTGGTTTTTGAGAAAAGTATTGATGTTTGATCTTGATGGTATCGGGTCCGTATTTTGGTTCCGGACCTCGGTACAGGTTCAATATAATATTTAAGACTTGTCTGTGAAATTTGATGAAAAACGAAATTGGTTTGACGTGATTCGGATGTCAGATTGAGAAAATAAAAATTTCAAAGTGTTCTTGAGAATTTCATTTGATTTGGTGCTAAGTTCATAGTTCTAGGTGTTATTTTGGCGATTTGATCGCGGAGCAAGTTCCTATGATGTTTTAAGACTTGTGTGCTTGTTTGGTTTGGAGCCACGAGGGTTCGAGTGAGTTCCAGATAGGCTACGGAGTGATTTGAACATGGAAAGATTTGCTGGTGCATCAGGTTTCATTGCAGGCCTCAGACCTCGCAAATGCAAGGTCAAGCATCGCATTTGCGATCACTGCTGGGTTCGCATTTGCGATCCACTTATCGCATTTGAGAATAGTGGTTGGGAAGGCCAGCATTCGCAATTGCGAACAATTCATGCATTTGCGATTGGGACAGGGGGAAGGTGACCTTCGCATTTGCGATCACTGGATCGCATTTGCGAAGGAAGTAGAAGTGTGAGAGACCTCGCAAATGCGATGGTTCTCTCGCATTTGCGAGCTTCGCAATGCGAAGCTCAGACCGCAAATGTGACATCTGCAGCTCTGTAAAACCTAACTTAGACGGGATTTTTGCTCATTTCTCAAAATTTTCAAAACAAGAAACTCTCTAGGCGATTTTTCAAAGACCATTTCTTCCCAAAATCATAGGTAAGTGATTCTTAACTAGTTTCTTTCAATCTTTCACTTCATTTTACAAGATTTCAACCTAGAATCTAAGGTTTTCATGGTGGAATTGGGAATTTTTGTGTAGAAATTAGGGATTTGATAAATTGGGGATTTAGATCTAAATTGAGGTCGGATTCCAAAACTAATTGCATAACCGGGCTCGGGGGTAATCGGGTTTTGGTATGAATTTCGAGTTTGGACCAGGGGCTCGGGTGTTTAGTTTTGTTGACTTTTTCAATAATGGCCTAAATTGAATTCTTATCGTTTTTGAGTGATTCCTAAGGTTTATTTTGAAACGTTTGGTTGGTAATTTGCTAGATATTGTTGGTTCGGAGGCGTGTTTGAAAGGCAAAGTTGTGATTGAGCTTTAAGTGGCCTTTGGAGCGAGGTAAGTGTTGTGTCTAACCTTGACTTGAGGAAATTAGGAACCCTCAGACTTTGTGTTATCTGAATTCCATGTGAGCGGCATATATGCAAGGTGACGAGTGCTTATACGCCACCGACTTTCCTATTTTCCCTTATTTGTCACTTTTCCTTAATTGTTTTCCCTCCTATCTTAATTGTCACATGCTCTAAATTCTTTCCATGCTTAATTGCTATGTGTTGATCAATGTTGTCTTCTGTTAATCATGTTAGCTCTTCTCATATTACCCCAATCCCCGCTATGTGCTTAATTTGATTTGTTTGTACCTTGAAACTGTAAATTGCTAGTTTGATCTTGTAATGACCCGGTCGGTCGTTTCATGAGTTACCGCTCCGTTTACTCCATTTCTGCTTTCTTATGCGTTGTTCAACTACATTTCATCGTATCATGTTGGTTGGTTCGCCCTCGGAGTAGTTTTGGAGTGTTATCAGACACTTAGTCTCTTAAGTTGGCCATTTAGTTGGAAAAGTCAATCGGAAGTTGACTTGTGAGTAAACGATCTCGAAATTTGGTTTTTATGGTTCAGATATCTTCGTTAGGTGATTTGGGACTTAGGAGCGTGTTCAGAATGTAATTTTGAGGCTCGAGGTAGATTTAGGCTTGAATTAGCGAAATTAGAAATTTGGCATTTTTCGGTTGGTAGTGGAAATCTTGATATCGGGGTCAAAATAAAATTCCGGAAATCGGAGTAGGTCCGTTGTGTCATTTGTGACGTGTGTGCAAATTTTCAGGTCATTTGGAGGTGATTTGATAGGCTTTTTGGTCATTTGCGGAACTCGATAGTTTTGGAAACTTTAGGCTTGAATCCGAGGGTGTTTTGATGATTCGATGTTGTTTTGAGTGTTTTGAAGGTTGGTATAAGTTTGAATAGCGATATGTGACTTGTTCATATTTTTGGTTGAGGTCTCGGGGGCCTTGGGATGAATTCGGAAGATTTTCGAAAAGTTTGGTTTTGAAAGTGAGCAGCTTCAACTGCTGCCTTTGTCATAATCGCACCTCGGATTAGGGACCGCATGTGCGAGATTGTAGAAGCGCTAGAGCAGCCGCAGATGCGGCCATAAGCGAGAAGGCTAGAAGTCGCAGGTGCGGAAGATGGGACGCACCTGCAAGACTGTAGGTGCGGTAAAGAGGTGCAGGTGCGGTTCAAGAGAAATAAGTGAAAACCGCATATGCGGTTGGCTAGACCGCAGAAGCGGTACCGCAAGAGCCAGAAAAGGACTGCAGGTGCGGAATCCCTGGGTCAGAAAGTATATAAGTTCCCCTTCGCGAAATTTGGGTTGTTTTCCACTATTTTTATCCGGAGTTGAAGCTTTTTGAGGGTTTTGAAGAGAGAATCAAGGGGGTTTCATTGAGGTGAGTTTCTTGAACCTAAAACTTGATTCTATATTGATTTTCAGTTGTTTAAGCATGAAATTTATAAGATTAAGGGTGAAAAATTGAGAAGTTAGGGCTTGAAATTGGAGAGGTAAAATTGGGGATTTGAGGGGTCATTTGAGGTCCGATTTCGATGTTCTTGGTATGTATGGACTCGTGGGAGGATAAGGATTCTATTGATATAATTTTTATCGGATTTCGAGATGTGGGCCCGGGGGTCGGGTTTGACCAATTTCGGGATTTTTTATGTAATTTGATTATTTTCGCGTGGGCTTTATTCTCTTAGAGTAGATTGATGTTATGATTCTTATTTTTGGATAGATTCGAGTCAAGTTGAGGCCGATTCGAGAGGCAAGGGCATTGCGGAGTAGGATTTCATCCGGTTTGAGGTAAGTAACGATTGTAAATCTAGATTTGAGGGTATGAAACCCCGAAAATTTCGTACTGTTTGGTAAATGAGGTAACGCACATGCTAGGAGACGGGCGTGTGGGCGTGCACCCATAGAGATTGTGACTTGGTCCGTCCTGTGGCGACTGTATAGTTGCATATTTTTATATACTATAGATGATATCCATGTGTTTTAAAAATGAATCTGTTAACTTGAGTTGAATGCCATGTTTGGGGCCTTTGTGTCGAACTGTTTAGACCCTTAGGGGTATTTTACTACTTTCCTCACATTGTTTTCATTTGAAAGCATATCTTCAGTCATGTTTTACCTGTTTATTGTTTAATCCGGTTTCATTACTCTACTTCTTAATATATGAAAACTGTTTGGGCTGAGTATCCCTGATTTTCACTGAGATGCCCGAGTGGTTGTGAGGTTAATGACTGAGAGAGGTTGAGGACCTAATGGTGAGGATTATATATATGTTATGGATCGGGCTGCACGCCGCAGCGATATGTATTGGATCGGGTTGCACGCCGCAACGATATGACGCTTGGGCTGTAGGAGCCCTTCTGAAGTCTGTACACCCTCAGTGAGCGTAGTCGACTATATATTATAGATCGGGCTGCACGCCGCAATGGTTATTATTATGAGATATCTATTGAGCCGGAGTGCTGAGTGTGAGTATTGATTGACGAGAGTTGAGTCACGAGTGACTGAGAAGTTTGCCCGAGAGGCTATATTTATGAGTGATACTTTACCCGAGGGGCTTGTTTATGAGATTTTCTATTTTTACTCTTCTTTTATATTGAGCCACTATTGAAAAATATTGAATAAACATCTTAAAGGATTTTCATTGAAACTGGAGTTTTACGAGGTAAGTGGTTATTGAACCACAAATTTTGAGTTTGATATTTTGTTGAGATTCTTGATAAAGTATGTATATGATTTTAAATGCTTGTCATTGCACTCAGACTTTATTTACTTTAGTTACTTACTGAGTTGGCGTACTCACGTTACTCCCTGCACCTTGTGTGCAGATCCAGGTGCCAGACCATCAGAGTGAGAGCTTTCAGCACCTTTAGAGTCTTATCCGGAGATCGCAAGGTAGTTGCACGACGTTCGCAGCCCTACCTTTCTCCTTCCTATCCTAGTACTTTTTATTTCAGACTTATTTTGTATTAAGTGGACAGTGTTGAGTTGTACTTAGTGGCTCATGACTAGTAACACTAGATTCGGGTTGTGTTGATGTATTTACGTACTTGTTTCCGCATATTTCTTTTGATATTTTAAAAATGAAAGATTTGAGACTTAATCTGTTTAGAAAAATGAATTTTACAAAAGATCTTCACATGTGATAGGCACCATCACAACCGAGGTGTTTGAGGTCGTGACAAGTTGGTATCAGAGCCTAGGTTACATAGGTCTCGCGGGTCATGAGTTGGTTTAGTAGAGTCTCGCGGATTGGTATGGAGACGTCTGTACTTATCCTCGGGAGGCTGCAGAATCTTTAGGAAAAACTTCACATCCTTGAAATTCCTATCGTGCAAATCTGTTGATTCTGGTGATAAACTTTTGTTATTCTATTCTCTCACAGATGGTGCGGACACGTGCTACCAGTCAAGATGGACAACCATCAATACCACCAGTTGGGGCCACTAGAGGCTGAGGTCGTGATTGTGCAGCACCTACAGATCCACCAACCGCCCCAGTTCATGATCAGGTCCCAATTTTGGATGCTCCAGTAGGGCTAGCCCAGGCACCGACTATGCCGATTGTTATACCAGGCCTTCAGGAGTCCCTGGCCCGATTCTATCAGTGTGCACTGGCCTGGCTCAGGCGGTCTCAGTTACTACGACCGCAGCACTTCTCAGGCTGGGGAAGGCACTTAAACTCCTGCCACGTGCACACCAGAGCAGGTTGCGCAGGGACTTCAGACACCGGGGGCACCTCCAGCCCAGCCGGTTGCGCCAGCTCAGGATTTTGTGGTACTAGTTATGCCTGACAACGAGCAGCGTCGATTGGAGAGGTTTGGTAGACTTTAGCCTTCAACTTTCAGTGGTGCAGAGGGCGAGGATGCCTAGGGTTTCTTAGACAAGTGTCAGAGGATGCTTCGGACCGCGGATATTTTGGAGACCAGTGGGGTCTCCTTCACTACTTTCTAGCTTTTAGGAGTTGCCTTTACTTGGTGGGAGGCTTATGAGAGGCGTAGGCCTATTGATGCAGCGCCCCTTACCTGGTAGCAGTTCTCTGCTCTCCTTTTGGAGAAGTATGTGTCATAGTCTCACAGAGAGGAGCTACGCAGGCAGTTCGAGCAGTTGCATCAAGATGATATGACTGTAACGCAGTATGAGATGATATTTTCAGAGCTAGCTCGTCATGCTATTTGGTTGGTTCCTACGGATAGAGAGGGGATCAGGAGGTTCGTGGATGGCCTCATATATCCGCTTCGGATTCTTATAACCAGGGAGAGGGTGTCAGGTGCTACGTTTGAGCAGATTATTGATATTGCTCGAGAGATTGAGTTAGTTCGTCACCAGGAGTGAATGAGAGGGAGGCCAAGAGGTCTCGAGGATCTGGTAGTTTTGGTGGCACTCCTTCTAGAGTCCAGTTTCAGCACAGCAGAGGCCGTCCATTTAGACATGCTCAGTCAGCTCGCCTAGTTTGTCATGGGGCATCATCGGCCCATGGTTCTCATAGTTTACATCAGGACCTTTCATCACTTAGTGCCCTACCAGCCCAGAGTTCGTCCCGTGCTCCATCAATTCAGAGTTCTTCTATGCCAGGACCTTCTACTAGTCATTCTGGTGCTAGGGGTTCCATTCAGCCCCCGTCTCCAGCACCAGGGACTTGTTATGAGTGTGGAGAGTTTGGGCATATGAGGAGGTAGTGTCCTCACCTTCTTGGGGGTCTAGCTCAGCAGAGGGGTCAACCCTCGACTTCAGCTTCAGTTACTTCACCACCCGCTTAGGCAGCCAGGGGTGGGGGTTAGTTAGCTAGGGGTCGCCCTAGAGGGAGAGGTTGATTAGGTGGTGGTCAGGCACGTTTCTATGCACTTCCACCTAGACCAGATGTTATTGCTTCAAATGTCGTGATTACAGGTATTGTCTTAGTTTGCCACAGAGATGCCTTTGTGTTATTTGATCCTAGTTCCACTTTTTCATAAGTGTCATCATATTTTGCTCGTTATTGAGGTACACCCTGTGAGTCTCTTGTTTCATTTGTTCGATTATCTACTCTGGTGGGCGATACTATTACTGTGGACCGTGTATACCGGTCGTGTGTGGTGACTATTTGGAGTTTGGAGACCCGCGTGGACCTTTTGTTGCTTTGTATGGTGGACTTTGATGTGATATTAGGCATGGATTGGCTATCTCCGTGTCGTGCTATTTTGGACTGTCATGCTAAGACAATGATATTGTCTACGCCGGGTGTGCCACGGATTAAGTGGCGAGGGTCGACTGATTTTGTTCCTAGTAGGGTGATTTCATTTCTGAAGGCTCAGCGGATGGTTGGGAAAGGTTGTCTTTCATACTTAGCTTTTGTGAGGGACGTCAGTGCATAGACTCCTAGTATTGATTCTTTCCAGTAGTGAGGGATTTTCCCTATGTGTTTCCTGCAGACCCGCTGGGCATTCCCTTGACTTTGGTATTGATTTGGGGCGAGGCATTCGGCCTATTTCTATTCCACCATATCGTATGGCACCGGCAGAGTTGAAAGAGCAGTTTCAGGAACTCCTTGATAAGGGGTTTGTTCGGCCTAGTGTGTCGCCATGGGGTGTGCCTATTCTATTTGTGAAGAAGAAGGATGGTACGATGAGGATGTGCATTGATTACAGATAGTTGAACAAAGTTACAATCAAGAACAAGTATCATTTGCCTCGTATCGATGATTTATTTGACCAGCTTCATGGAGCGAGAGTGTTTTCCAAGATTGATCTCCATTTAGGGTATCACCAGCTAAAGATCAGGGACTCAGATATTCTTAAGATAGCTTTCAGGACCCGATATAGTCACTATGAGTTCCTTGTGATATCTTTTGGGCTGACCAATGCCCCAGTAGCGTTCATGCATTTGATGAACAGCGTGTTCTGGCCTTATCGCGACTCGTTCATTATTGTATTCATTGATGATATTCTAGTATACTCGCGTAGTTAGGAGGAGCACACGGAGCATTTGAGAGCTGTGTTACAGAGATTGAGGGAGGATAAGCTTTATGCAAAGTTCTCTAAGTGTGAGTGTCGCGCCCCCTTTTCCCTCTTTGCATCGGAAAATCAGGTTTATGACATTTTGGTATAAGACAACTCATTCCTTTTGGGAACTGGGTTTTGCATTTGAAGAGTCGCCACCTAATGATTTAAGGTGCATTAGGACACCCATAAGGTTCACTTCTAAGTTTGTTTGATAACCAGGAATAGGGTAAGGGCTTGAAATTATCCTAAGGGGAAGGTGTTAGGCACCCCTCAGGATCCACTAGCGTGGTTCCCGGCCAGACAGTTTTTTGTGAATTTGAGCAATTTAGCAAATAGACGAGTACTGGCTCAAATAGTAGGGGATTTTAGTTTAAACACATAAGAGTTTGAAAGAACAATTATTAAAAGACGAATTTGGAAAAGAAGTTGCAAATGAAAAGGAAAGGGGTCCTGGGTTTATTTATAATATGGATCACATCAATGCGATACCCGGTATGACACTCCTCAAAAGAGGGGATACATGTGGTATTAGTGCACCGGTCATTATATCCATATCTACCCTTCCCACCGCGTTAAGGTATTAAAGCATGGATTGGTCTCAACTACTATTGCATGCTATTACCCGTCCCATTCCTATCAGTCCGGGAGGAACTTAAGACTACTATTCCTAAAGGGGAGGGATATTAGACTGACTTTTAGGTTTCAAAAGGTTAAAAAAGCTAAGAAGACATACAAAAAACATATAGGACTGCACATTAGGGGGAAACATGTTAACAACTAAGAGGCTCATGTATACCTCCTCAAGCAAAGCACATATATGCATGACTTAAATACAATCAGTGTCTGAATTTAAAGTACTAAGGCAAAGGGAGTTCTAATTGTTGAGGCAGACCAGTTTATTACATAACTCAGATAAGAAGTCTGAATCAGGCCTGCCAGCTGGTTGTAGCAGTTACTAATTAACAAAGGCGGATTCAATTTTTTCTTGTTGTCCCCTAAGGCTTGCCTAAGTGTGTTAGGGAGATCCTATAAACATTGATGCCTATTACTAATTAAGAGTGTAGCAAACCAATGACAGTTTTAAAACGAGCGATTTGAGATCCAATAGGCATGCTTTCTAAACCGTACTAATAAAAGGAGAGTAAGTTTTTTGAAACTAGTTTAGAACAGTACGATTTAAACTGTTTTTAAACTAGACAGGTTTCAGATCCTATAGGCATGATATCTATTATTACTAATTTCTGATTTCTATAGACATGATATATGGTTGAACGTGAAATGAAACAGACAGGAATTACTTGAAATTCCTATAGGCATGATTTCTATGAAAAATACTGATTTTAACCTTATGGACATGATGTCTGATTATAGCCATTTAGATCCTATAACATGGTGTCTAAGTGTGGCAATAAGACATGTAGAATTTAAAACAAGTCCTATAGGCATGTTATCTAAATGTAGAGTTAAACATGCAGAATTTAAAACAGGTCCTATAGGCATGTTATCTAAATGCAGAGTTAAATATGCAGAATTTAAAACATGTCCTATAGGCATGTTTTCTACCCTTCTAATAACTAAACATGCATAATTACCCATCCCCTTTTCACTAGCCAACCCCGATGTTTATTACAAATTATTACAGACCAAATAATGAATTACATCAGAAAAGTGTAAAAGAAGAAGTTACAACCAGAGAAAGCCTGATTCTTTACTTCCTCTTTGAGTTATGGAATAAACCACCTCAAGAACCACTTGTTTCAAAACCTTTCTCAGACCTGGGTATGTCAAAGTTCCCTAAGGGTCTCAAGGGACCCCGGGCAGTGCTTACACCCAGGTTTGCATAACCAGATAGAGATGAGTGTGGTGTGGAAGGGCCATCCCTTATGTGTCCAAGTTCAGAGGAAGCCCATGAGTCCCAAGGCAAGGCTCACACAAGAGGGGCAGAACCTAAGTTCTAGGAGTATAGTAGAAGTGCAGAAATAGAGATTTATTTAAAACTAGTTTGAGAATAGTAAGGGTAAGAGTGATTTGAAAATAGTAGTAGTAAAGCAGAATCAATAGTTGCATAAAGGGGTCAGGGGTTTGGGAATATATTGCATGGAGCATATGACCCTAGGAGGAGTCAGGTTTGGACATGCACAACAATAAATGATGTCGGCATGCTAACCAGCCAGGGAATATAAACACATAAGGGTATATGGGGTTTAGGATTCTTAAGTCAGTAAATCACATAATCAACTGACTGACAAAGTACATACATAAGGGAACACATTAATTTAGAAGGGGAGGGAGCAGATTATAGCATGCTTAGTAATGAAACTTGATTGCATAAGTATAAATAGAAACAGGCAAGAGTGAAGGGAACAGCTAAAGAAACATGTTGTTTTTGATGCTCGAAGACTAATTAGGACATAACAGTAAGAAGCAAATGCAGAAAAAAAAAAGTAAGCAAATTTCCACAGCCTAGCCTTGGCTTTCAGCCGGCTAGACAAAGCAGTAAGCACAAGTAGTAACAGAGAAAAGAAAGAGAGTTTTGAGTGAAGTGTGTGTTCTGAACTCAGATGGTTCGTGTGTTTGAAAGAAAAAGGATGCATGGTATTTATAGCTTCTGAAAACGAGTGAAAAGTAAGGTAATAAGTAAAGTTTTAATACAAATATGAAACAATCAACAGTCAGAATCAATTATACAAGTGATTCCCTTTAATTAAGGAATCACTGTTTAACGGGTAGTAACAGGTTCAAATAAAGAAAGAAATCAGTTTGGGAGTAGATTGATTATTGCCATAAAAGGGGTAGTAAAAGCATGCAGTGAACAATAAAGTCTGAGTACGAAAATATGCTTATTTTTGGAAAAGATTCAGCAAGGTAAATATTACAGTAAAGGGAAAAGAATCAATCAATTTTAAACAGGCGAGTGAAATTAGGGTTCATAAAAGAAAAGCTTTGGAATCAGTCACAAGATCAAGATCAATCAAGGAAAAAACATGCTTCTGCACTTCACTATATAAACAGAGTGAATAGAGACATCAGACATGCGAGGCCAAGCCCATCGGCAAAAGAAGCAGCATATAATAGTAGCAGAAATAAGCATAAGGTTCAGTAGATAAGAGAGTCAAACAAGTAAAGGTCTCACAATAGCAGGTGAGGAAACCTTCTGAAAAGTTAGGGTCTCAAGTCGAGTTTAAAAGATAGTAAATCTCGGAATCAGATAAGTCACATAAAGAAGAGGGAGTCAGAAATAAAGAACTTTAATCGAATCAAGCGCATACTTAAACAAACTGTTTCAGACCAAGAAGACTTAGGGTTTTAAACAATAATCGAGTTTAAAAGATGATAAACAAATAAGTCAAACAAGAACTTAACCAAACAAGTACTCATCTAACAAACAGCTTCAGAACTCAAACGAGACCCAAAAGAAATTAGGGTTTTCGACATGCTAACTCAGATAGAAGAACAACATGAGAAAACCATAGCAAAATCACAAACACGTTAAAATCAGAGAAGGGATTTTTGAAATAACTTAAAGGAAAACCCTAATCAAAAAATGAAGAGTCGTTTTGAAAGCAAAGTTAAAGAACCTTCGAGAAACACTTAAGAAAGTCATAGTAAGTACAGATATAAAGAAGATCTGAGAGAAGGTTGAAAGATCTTAATGATTAGGGTTTCAAAAAACCCGAAATATGTGAGAAATGCCCTGAAAGTTACCGATCTAACCAGGAGAGTCAAGGATCTGACTCGAACGGCCATGGCTGGCCGAAGAAAGGTCAAGGATGACCGGAGAAAAGCTATGAACTAAAATCGAACAAGGACTGAACCAGATTCTCTCAAGGTCTGGCCATGAAACCATGGGAACAAACACCCAAGAGCCATAGGAGGCCACTACCGGTCTCCAATAGCCATGGGAAGCCATGGATTAGGCAAGGTTCAGGGTGGATTAGGGTGTAGTTTGATGGCGGCGGCTAGGGTTCATAAGAGTTTTAGAGAGTTGAGAGAGAAGAGGGATTCAAAGGCGGTGGTAGGTGAATAATGAAGTAGGGTAAGGGGTCGTTTGGAGTTAAAAAAAAAAAGGGAAGCCGGTGGTCGTTGATCTAAATGATCAACGACTAGGATTAAAGGGGTTAAGTGGGGATCCGGGTTGGGTCGTGTAAATTGGGTTAGGGGTTCGGGTTTGAGTGGGAATTGGGCCGAAAGAATTGGGTTCAGATTGGGGCCAAATTAGATTATAATTGAAATGAAATTGGGCTATCATTTGAATAGCCATTTTTTCCCTTTTAAAATTATAAAAATAGTAAGTTAATTTCTGGAAATAAATTAAAAGTACTAAAATGATTTATGACATATAATTATAAACTTAAAAATACTGGATTTAATTTTTATGAATATAAACGCAATTAAATCCTAAAAGATTCTAATATTGCAATTATGCAATTTAGATTTAAAAAATACTAAATAAATTTGTAAAAATATGCAAAAATTCCCTTAGCTATATTTTAGCATAAATATAAAATTCCAACAAGTGAATCCAAAAATGATAATTTTGGAAATAATTATTGGGTTTTTATGGATAAAAATAGAGAAATAAACTGATTTAAAACCTTTAAAAAATTAAGGAAAATAATGAAACACTTGGACATACTTAGATATGTATACATATGTTATTTTGAAGGTATTTTGCATATTGAAAAATATATAGGGGAAAAATTAGGTATCAACAGTGAGTTTTGGCTCAGTTCAGTGGCATTATTGGGGCACGTGGTGTCCAGTGAGGGTATTCAGGTTGATCCAAAAAAGATAGAGACAGTTCAGAGTTGGCCCAGACCATCCTCAGCCATAGAGATTCGCATCTTTCTTGGTTTGGTGGGTTATTACCGTTGGTTCGTTTAGAGATTTTCATCTATTGCATCACCCTTGACCAAATTGACTCAAAAGGGTGCTCCATTCAGTTGGTCCAATGAGTGTGAGGCGAGCTTTCAGAAGCTCAAGACTGCCTTGACCACATCTCCAGTGTTAGTTTTGTCATTAGCTTCAGGTTCATATACAGTGTATTTATGAGATTTTCTAGTTTCACTCCTCTTTTATATTGAGTCTCTATTGAAAAATGTTGAATAAATACCTTAAAGGATTTTCATTGAAACTGGAGTTTTTACGAGGTAATTCGTTATTGAACCACAAATTTTGACTTTGATATTTCTGTTGAGATTCTTGATAAAGTATGCATATGATTTTAAATGCTCGTCATTGCACTCAGACTTTATTTACTTTAGTTACTTACTGAGTTGGCGTACTCACGTTACTCCCTGCACCTTGTGTGCAGATCCAGGTACCAGAGCATCAGAGTGAGAGATTTCAGCACCTTCAGAGTCTTATCCGGAGATCGCAAGGTAGCTGCACGGTGTTCGCTGTCGCACCTCCTTTTTACCGCGCCCGCGGGGCGCGTGGGGAGTTTTCTCCAATTGAAGGACAGTCGAAACGGGATTTGTTTATTTGTTTCAGAGTCGCCACTGGGAATTTTAAGGCGTCCCAAGTAACCAATTTTAATCCCTGAATCGAGGAGAATATGACTCTGTTTATTATTCTGCGAACCAGAAATCCTGAGTAAGGAATTCTGTTAATCCGGAAGAAGGTGTTAGGCATTTCCGAATTCCGTGGTTCTAGCACGGTCGCTTAACTGTTTTTATTATTGGCTTAATTATCTTGATTTTTATTAAATACTTTTTGTTACGTGATTTTTCTACCGCTTTTACTTATTGTGATTAAGGACCCTTCTTTGAATCGAATTACGCGTACGTATATTCGTGTTATAAATTTAAAAATGCGGAATTGTGTCACGCGTACGTGTACACAATAACTTTTGATAATATATTTATTAAGCAATCATTTTTTCGAAATTGTGTTGAATCAAGAATATTTGTTTTTCTTAAATATTGAACCGCACATCGCGGGTTTTTATGAAATTAATTTAACGCCTTTGAAAAAAATCCTTTTATTAAATATTCGCTCGAAATTGCGCGTACGCATAATCCGAATTTTGCTTTTAAAAATATAATCAGGGTACGCGAACGTATCCCTAATTGCGCAAAATATTTGTAATGATATTAGGGATTTTTCCACAAATTGTTTGTTGTATCTACACATTTTATATGAAAATACTGAGAAATTCATATTCAAGGGATGTCTTTAAATTCTTTTTAAAGAAATTCACAATTTTTTAAATATTGCCCGTTGACTATAATTTCCGAGTATTAATTATGTTCATCCCAAGACTATTCAAATTCACAGTGAAAGGATAAAAATTTGATTTTTAGCAAATACAACATATATATGTATGCCAAAGAATGAATTGTATATGAAACTAACAAATTCTATTTCTAATTACCATTGATATAAAGTGTTGCAATTGGTGCTTATACATCTCGTTTCATTCTCATATACTCGCTTTTAATCTAATAGGCCTAATTATTTGGTCAATTTGTTTTATGAAGGTAGATAGGCATCGAGTTTATAGGAAAGGAGTTATTATACAAGTTAATTCAATAAAATTACCTTACATGCAACCTAACTGTATGTCGTAAACATTCATAACGTTTTAACATCGTAACAAGCTATATCATATCACCTTTCACCAACGTTTATACACACATCTATTATCTTTATAAAAATATACCATCAATACCATCTTAACCTTATTTAACAACAAGAGTTAGTAATGTAGTTTTCTTGATATTTCTACATTACTCTTTACTTAGCTAACAACACCATAAAATTTAAATAATGGCCCACTTTATGCCATGTTTCCTACCTTGACAATCTTAATCACAACTATACTTTAATGAAAATTTAGAAAATTAACCTTGTTACAACACTTATACAGTCTTCAATAAAGGATATTTAACTTACAGTCATCCTATCAACATATACTACTTATTTGATCCAGAAACAAAACTGAATTTTTAATTAAAGAGCTTAAATGAATAAAGATATTATTACAATTCAAGCTTCATTTATCTGTCATACTGAATCTCTTTCCAACATAGAATTTAAAAGGATATGTACCTGGAAATGGAGGTAGAAGAAGTAAGTTTCAGCAGTTGCAGCAGTAACAAAAACAGCAAAATACAAGTATTCCCACAGATTTGAGCAATAACAAGACCCGAAGAAAACAGATGCACAGTACAGTTATTTTTTAAAAGACACTTCAGATGTTAACTGAATCAGTGGAACCAAGTAAAGTTGAACAGATTCAACAAAAGAACAATATTTCAGATTTCAATTTCTTTTCGGTTTCAAATTCCCATTTTTCTGATTTTCTATTGCTGCTGTTGTATCTGTGTGTGCGTGTGACTGTAACCCTCCTTCAAATTTATTATGACTGTAACCCTTCCAGTCCCCTTAAGCTCTATCTCTCTATCTGAAAACTGTATCTTTTTCAGATTTTTTTTCTCTTCCTCTCTAAATCTCTTAAAGTCTGTCTAAATTCTCTTCTCTGTCTCAAAACTTTTTTTTTCAATCAGTCCCAATTCCCACCCTCTTATACAGGTCTGTTCCTCCCTTTTAAGTGCTGCCCGGACCCCTTTCTTCTTTTAAAAAACAGAAAGTTCCATTACAAACTACTTTTTAATACTTTATATGATCCTAACCTGATTTTAAGCAGCCCCATTACCCTTTGTTTCCCATTATCACTTTAAATAATAGCCACTAACTTTTCACTTTCAGCCCATTATGCTATTATGTTATCCTCATTGTTCTATCCCAGAAATGTCCCTGACCTACTGTTTTCTACTGGTATTACTGTCTTAGATTTTAACAAGTTATCTGAATTAAAACTTGTCTAGCAGCTAACAACCAATTCCTAATGATTAACCTCCTAATACAATTGTATTTACCCAACCTTTGTGAACTTGAATTCAGAACTAACATCATAACAACATTATACTGAATTCAGCCTAATAATTCAACTGAACTCAGCTTTTGAACTAAGATCAAACAAACAGGAGCATTGTCAATATATTGACAATGTCCTGAACTTAATGTTCAGAAAACAACACACATATAACGTCCATTTGATGGATTTATTAAACAAGAACCAACTGATTAACAATAACTAATTAACTGATTATAGCAAAATAATCCATCCAAAACAGGTTATTTCAGTCAACATTTTCAGAAGCAGGATTTATGATATAACTAATCGACGAACTTAGTCGAGTCGATTACACACATTGTACAACAAACAAAATAAACAGAAACAATTCATTTATTTGACTAATCATACGGGCATGAGACAAAGATGATAGAATTAATAAAAACAAATTATGAAAAATCAACGAGTTATTAAAACAAACAAAAATACATACAGAATATAAAAAATAGAAATAGAAAAGTACCTCTGAATTTTAATCAGACTCGAACTCAACTCGGCTTCGGATTTTGTTTGAAATCAAACAGACCTTAGTCGAAGTATTTTCCACTGAAAATACTTCGACTAAGGTCGATTAAACCTCAATCTTTACTCAATCTGAACAGAATCCAAAAGTTTGGTATTTTTAGGGTTCTTGAAAGTTCGATTTGGGATTTAACCATTTCTGGTCAGATTCGAGGAGAACCAAATATGATACAAGGGTGAGGGTAGCCTAGGGGTCATTTGGTGTCAGCTTAAAATGGATCTGAGTTTGTTCTTGTTTGGTCCGAATCTTCAAAATAAGATTCGAGAAGCTCGAAACTGATTCGAGCAAAACAAACAATAGATCCATACTCAGGGTGGCTAGGGGAAGCTATGGTGTCGATTTGGGGCTGTTAGGTTTAGATTTAAACTCGGCTCGAATCTTCAAATGAAGATTCGAGAACCTTCAAGCAGATTCGAGCCAAGTGGCTAGCATAACTGGATAGAGGATGTTCAGGGGGTTCTAGGTTGTTAAGGTGGTGACCGGCGGCGTTGATGCCGCTGGGTTTCAGGCGGTGGGATCCTAGGGCGGCTAGGGTTAGGAGTGGGGGTTTAGGGGACGATGATGAACAGTGTAGGAGGGGGTGTTTAGTTTGGGGCCGGGGTAGGGGCCTGGGACTTATATAGGGGTGGGGTGGATTGATATTGTCCGTTGGATTAGATAGAATGAAGGGCCAGGATCAATTCATTAAACCAAACGATATCGTTTGGTTTAATGCCAGGGTTGGCTGAGTCGGGTCACTGGAACGGGTTACGGGTTACGGGTAAAGGGGTGAGATCTTGACCGTTGGTTGGATTTGATCCAACGGCCCTTGATGGGAGGTGACCAAACGTCATCGTTTGGTTTTGGCTTTGAATTGGACCGGACAGGGTCATCTGGATTGGGCTGTGGTGGGGGAATTAATTCATTGGGGCCTGGATTTTAATCCAGGTCCGATTTTGCATATATTTTCATTTTTTCTAATTTAAATTTCTAATTTTAATTGTAAAACAATTTTAAATTCACAAAATATATTAATTATTTTATAACAATTATTTAACACATAGACAAAACATCAATCACACAGTGGAATATTTAAAATAGAACTATTGCATATTTTTGTGATTTTATTTAAATTATCTTTTAAATGTATCATTAAATCCTATATGCATGCAATATGTATTTTATTTTATTTTTCATTTTATTATGACAATGTAAACACTTACGGACATAACACAAGTATTTAACACCACGCAAATTCAAAAATTACACAGTAAAAGAAATTTATTTTATTATTTGATTTATTTTGGAGTAGTTTTTCGTAAGGCAAAAATCACGTGCTCACAGCTGCCCCTCTTTGTGCGGAAACTCGAAGAGTTTTCGTGCAAAGATAAAGTGAGCGGATACGAGCGATTTTTGCCCGTTCGAATACTCCGTGGGAAGCATTTTTAGAAAGATTTGACCGAACCTCTGCTTCAAAGGTTTCCTACATATCCTTGGCTATAAAGGAATCAGGTCAATGTAGTTCGGGAATTTTGGGTAGCTGGGACTACCGTGGGACTGTGATGTTACTGCTGCTTCGTGCTGTTTTTACTGCTTGTTGACCTCCTTATTACACCTTACTTCAAAGGTAATACAAAAATTAAACTAGATTATGGTACAGGAATTATAAAAATCTTATCTAGATCATGCCCTTGCATTTCTTGTTGTCTTGATATCTTGGTGACTCTTGGGCATTTGGCTTATTCTGTATTCGTTTCATTGTGTCCCGTATTTTCTTTTGGGACTCTTGTTGTTTCTTGCTGGGGATTTTGTTGGACTCCTCTATTTTATTGATTCTAAATGTGCTCCTTTCTTATATGAACGGTCTTTTGACTTCAACACTTCAATTGCATTCCCTCGTTCTCCAGGTGGGTGCCTTGGCTGTTTCTTTTCTTTCTTCATCCTCATTCTCCAGGTGGACGTCTGACTTATTTAATTCTTCATCCTCATTCTCCAGGTGGATGCCTGACTTCTTTAATTCTTATCCTCATTCTCCAGGTGGACGCCTGACTTCTTCTTTTCTTCATCCTCATTCTCCAGGTGGACGCCTGACTTCTTTTTAAAATCTTCATCCTTATTCTCCAGGTGGACGCCTGACTTCTTCAATCCTCATCCTCATTCTCCAGGTGGACGCCTGACTTCTTTAATTCTTCATCCTCATTCTCCAGGTGGACGCCTGACTTCTTTAATTCTCATCCTCATTCTCCAGGTGGACGCCTGACTTCTTTAATTCTTCATCCTCGTTCTCCAGGTGGACGCCTGACTTCTTTTTTTCTTATCTTCATTCTCCAGGTGGACGCCTGACTTCTTCTTTCTCATCCTCATTCTCCAGGTGGACGCCTGACTTCTTTTTAAATTCTCATCCTCATTCTCCAGGTGGACGCCTGACTTCTTTAATTCTCATCCTCATTCTCCAGGTGGAAGCCTGACTTCTTTAATTCTTCATCCTCATTCTCCAGATGGACGCCTGACTTCTTTAATTCTCATCCTCATTCTCCAGGTGGACGCCTGACTTCTTTTCTCATCCTCATTCTCCAGGTGGACGCCTGAAGTCTTTAATTCTCATCCTCATTCTCGAGGTGGACGCCTGACTTCTTTTAAATTCTCATCCTCATTCTCCAGGTGGACGCCTGAATTCTTTAATTCTCATCCTTATTCTCCAGGTGGACGCCTGACTTCTTTTTAAATTCTTCATCCTCATTCTCCAGGTGGACGCCTGACTTCTTTTTAAATTCTTCATCCTCATTCTCCAGGTGGACGCCTGACTTCTTCTTTCTCATCCTCATTCTCCAGGTGGACGCCTGACTTCTTTTTTAAATTCTCATCCTCATTATCCAGGTGGACGCCTGACTTCTTTTTAAATTCTCATACTCATTCTCCAGGTGGACGCCTGACTTCTTTAATTCTTTTACCAGGTATTTCCTGACACAAATATTGTATTTGCCCCTGTTTTCAAAGAAAACTTCGTTAGTTTAAAGCAGGGTGGTTGACTGGGGTATTCTTGCCGATGGTGATGCTTCTCTTCGTCTCTCTTTATTGCCTTGGAATGGTTGAAAAGACTGTTTTGTCCTTGTAATTGATTTTTGACTATAGGATTCCCCTCTGTATGTTTTCCTTCAAAACCTTTCAACTGTAATCATATGTCCATTCTGACTTTGCTGACCCACTTTCGATTTCACCTTTCTTACACCCATATCTTTTATCTCCCACCTTTCGTGGCCGTATTTTGTAACCTTGAATCTTGGTAGTATATCTTGAAATTCCTTCTTATTTGTTTGGAATAAAACTTATGTCAAAACTTTTTAGAAAAGTAAGATTATTAGTAACGAAATACGCTGATTTCGACAATTTATAGAATGAAAAGAAAAATCCAAGTTTTGGATGACTGTTGGAGAAAGAATAAAAACTTATTTGATTGGAGTTACTGGCACCAATGATCAGGGTATGCATTTCGGATTAATCGACCCAGTCTTTTAATCAATCTCCTTTCAATTGTCTCATTTTTGTTTTTGCCAAAATTTCCATAACCCAACTTCATTCTTCATTTCACAGACCTGTTGGACTTGCAACGTCTCAAAGAGTTTTCACCGATAAACCTTCCTCATTTTTCACTTTTTCACTTCCTTTTCGCCTTATGGTGCCTACGAAGGTTTTCACCAATAAGACTCTCTCATTTTACTTTTCTCTCAACTTCCGTCGCCTTATGGTGCCCGTGTGGGTTTTCACCTATAAGACTCTCTCATTTTTACTTTCTTTTCTTGTTTGTACCAGAGTGTTATGAACCATCTTCATTTGCTTGACTCAGCATTTTTCTAAGATTGGTCGAAAGGTCTTTCTGGTATGGGGTTAGAAATGGAAAAGGTATTAAAAGCTAAACAGTTCTGGTATGAGTTTAAAATTACAACTCTTGGAATCTTTTTCTTACTTCCAATACAATTTCTACCCCAGTTTCTGATTGGAGTCGCTTGACATAACTTTTTGTGCACGTTATGTATATCGTTCACCCTATGACCGAGCCATGAGGCGCCTACGTATCCTTCTTTGAGGAATCAGGTCAAACGTAGTTCACTACATAATAGTGATGATTTTTTTTTATTATTATTATTACTTCCAAGAGGGGGTAAGAAAGAAACAAGTATGGCTCAAAGGGGGGAAACAAAGGGTATAGTGTTTGGATAGCAGAATAAATTGCCTTTGTCATTCCAATCTTCGAAATAATGCTAAATACAAACATTCAAAAATTTTATGCATAATATCTCTTTACCGCGTCAGAATTGATCGCCATATCTATGCATTTGCCTTCAATATCTTTTAAACATAGTGCACCATTCGATAATACTCTGGTCACAATGAATGGTCCTTGCCAATTAGGGGCAAATTTGCCTTTTGCCTCGACCTGATGTGGAAGAATACGTTTCAGCACATGCTGACCTACTTCAAACTTCCGGGGACGCACCTTTTTGTTGTATGCTCTTTCTATTCTTCTTTGATATAATTGACCATGGCATACTGCGGTCAATCGTTTTTCATCAATCAAGTTTAACTGTTCCAGACGGGTTTTGACCCATTCATCATCATCAATCTTTGCTTCGGCGATGATCCGAAGGGAAGGAATCTCAACTTCTGCAGGAATTACTGCTTCAGTGCCATATACCAACAAATAAGGAGTTGCTCCTACTGAAGTGCGAACAGTAGTGCGGTATCCCAATAATGCAAATGGTAATTTTTCATGCCATTGTTTTGAACCTTCTATCATTTTCCGAAGTATCTTCTTTATGTTTTTGTTGGCTGCTTCTACTGCTCCATTCGCCTTGGGCCGATATGGGGTAGAGTTACGATGTGTAATCTTAAACTGTTGACATACTTCCTTCATTAAGTTGCTGTTAAGATTAGCACCGTTATCTGTGATGATCACCTTCGGGATTCCGAATCGACATATGATATTTGAGTGGACAAAATCGACCACAGCTTTCTTGGTCACTGATTTGAATGTCTTGGCCTCAACCCATTTGGTAAAATAATCAATAGCTACCAGAATGAACCTGTGTCCATTTGATGTTGCCGGCTCAATTGGTCCAATCACATCCATGCCCCAGGCAACGAAGGGGCATGGTGTCGACATTGTGTGCAACTCGGATGGTGGAGAATGAATCAAATCTCCATGTATTTGGCATTGATGACACTTGCGCACAAAACTGATACAATCTCGCTCCATGGTAAGCCAATAGTAACCGGCTCGGAGGATTTTTTTTGCCAATACATAACCACTTATGTGGGGTCCGCAAACTCCTGAATGTACTTCAGACATGACAGTTGCAGCTTGTCTGGCATCTATGCATCTTAATAATCCAAGATCTGGTGTTCTTTTATACAAAACTCCTCCGCTTAAGAAGAATCCATTTGCCAATCGCCTAATGGTCCTCTTTTGATCTCCTGTGGCTTGTGCGGGATATATCCCCATCCTGATATACTCCTTGATGTCGTGGAACCATGGTTCTCCATCAAATTCTTCTTCAACCATATTGCAATAAGCGTGCTGATTGTGGACTTGAATATGTATTGGATCTACATAAGCTTTGTCCGGATGGTGCAACATTGATGCCAGGGTAGCCAATGCATCAGCAACCTCATTATGGATTCTTGGAATATGTTGGAATTCCACTGATTGAAACCGCTGACAAAGATCATGTAGACATTGTCGGTATGGTATGAGCTTCAAGTCTCGGGTTTCCCATTCTCCTTGAATTTGATGTACCAAAAGATCCGAATCTCCCATGACTAAGATTTCTCGGATACCCATGTCTGCGGCTAACCTTAACCCCAAAATACAAGCTTCATATTCTGCCATATTATTGGTGCAATGAAATCGTAATTGAGCCGTAACAGGATAGTGATGCCCTGTTTCAGAAATGATTACAGCTCCTATCCCGACTCCTTTCATGTTAGTGGCTCCATCAAAGAAAAGTTTCCAGCCAGGCTTTTCAATTTGCTTCACCTCGTCGATATGCATTGTTTCTTCATCAGGAAAATAAGTTTTCAATGGCTCATATTCCTCATCGACCGGGTTTTCGGCTAAATGATCGGCCAGTGCTTGAGCCTTCATTGCAGTTCGAGTCACATAGATGATGTCGAATTCTGTGAGTAATATCTGCCACTTTGCCAGTCTTCCCATTGGCATAGGCTTTTGAAAAATGTATTTCAATGGATCCAACCGAGAAATGAGGTAAGTAGTGTAGGATGACAAATAGTGTTTCAATTTTTGAGCTACCCATGTTAGGGCGCAACATGTCTTTTCCAGATGAGTATACTTAACCTCATAAGCTGTGAACTTCTTGCTAAGGTAGTAGATGGCCTGTTCTTTTCTGCCAGTGAGGTCATGTTGCCCCAATACACAACCAAATGAATTTTCCAAAACCGTCAAGTAAAGAATCAAAGGTCTTCCTGGCTCTGGCGGGACCAACACGGGTGGGTTCGACAAGTACCCTTTTATCTTATTGAACGCTTCTTGACACTCATCGGTCCATTTAACCGCAGCATCCTTTTTTAACAATTTGAAAATGGGCTCACAGGTTGTTGTGAGCTGAGCAATAAACCTGCTGATGTAATTTAACCTTCCCAACAAACTCATTACTTCAGTTTTGTTTCTTGGAGGTGGCAGTTCTTGGATGGCTTTGATCTTTGATGGGTCTAGCTCGATGCCTCGTCGACTGACTATGAATCCCAGCAACTTTCCAGATGGAACTCCAAATGCGCACTTGGCAGGGTTAAGCTTGAGGTTGTACCTGCGAAGTCTTAAGAAGAACTTCCTCAAATCTCGAACGTGGTCGGCCTGATGCTTTGATTTTATGATCACATCGTCCACGTATACCTCAATCTCCTTGTGTATCATATCATGAAACACTGTGGTCATTGCTCTCATATAGGTTGCTCCGGCGTTCTTTAAACCGAATGGCATTACCCGGTAGCAATAAGTTCCCCATGGTGTGATGAATGCCGTCTTTTCTGCATCTTCTTCATCCATTAGAATTTGATGATACCCGGCATAACAATCCACGAAAGACCCTATATCATGCTTGGCACAATTGTCGATCAAAATATGGATATTGGGTAATGGGAAATTATCCTTTGGACTTGCTTTGTTGAGATTGCGATAGTCGACGCATACTCTAATTTTGCCGTCTTTCTTTGGTACAGGAACGATATTAGCCAACCAAACAGGATATCGAGTGACTCGAATGACCTTTGCTTCCAATTGTTTGGTGATTTCTTCCTTAATTCTCACACTCATGTCAGGCTTGAATTTTCTCAGCCTCTGCTTGACAGGAGGCACCGTTGGATCGGTGGGCAATTTGTGAACCACTAAATCAGTGCTCAGGCCCGGCATGTCGTCATACGACCATGCAAAAACATCTTTGAATTCTATGAGTGCTTTAATTAACTCCTCTCGGATCTTTGGTTCCAGATGGACACTTATTTTAGTTTCTCGGATATTACTCGTGTCCCCTATATTGATGTCCTCGGTATCACTCAAGTTAGGTTTGATTTTTTCCTCAAAGTGAATTAACTCTTTACTAATCTCTTCAAAAACCTCATCTTCATCATATTCTGATTCATAATCACAATATATTTCTTGAATTAATATTTCGGAACCAGATTGATTTTTAAGACTGGGCTGAGGATTCCTCATGCATGCCATATCACTAGAGCCAGCGTAAAAGGAACTGTACAGGAAAGAAGAAAAAGAAAAGAAAGCTATTAGGAATGATAATAAAAAGGAAACTGCTTTTTATTGGATGATGAAAGATAACAAGGTTTGCACACTTCAAACAAACTGTAAGATAAGCTTTGGGATTACAACCCTGAAGTAACCCAAACAAACTGAAAGAAAATCAAAATAAACTACCAAGACTCCTTTCGAATTGGGAGAGGAGTGGCTTTCCAATTATTGAGCTTTGTTTCTGGCCCAACGAATTGAACTTCTGCGTTGCTACACCCTTCTCCGCTTTCCAACATATTCACATCACTAAACAATTTCTCGAACCTTTCAATTAATTCCTTCTCAGGATTGACCCGGGATTTAGGAATTGTTGTTATCGGGCGATTTTTAGCACCGGTCTTGACAAAAGACTTTGACAGATGTGGGACTGGTTTTGGAAGAACCCATGCTTGGTGTTTCAGCTTCCTAGCCCTTATCACGTCATTGGCAGTGGGTATGAACCCCAAACCGAATGTTCCCCAGTTCTCGGGGAGAGATACTGGTTGTATAATTCCTTGCAAAGATAAACCCAGACCTTTGCCGGGTATAAAGCCATTCTTTAACATTTCATAAGCTACCATGACTGATGCAGAGGATATCTTTGGATTTGGAAGGTATTTCCCCTCTGGAATTTTCTCTATCGACACTGTGTCGGTCACTTGGTATACCCATGGTCCCTGGTCATTTTCTGTTCCCTCGACCGGTACAATGGTACTGCTGTGAGCATTTAAACTTTCTTCTCCATACACGACTACTTCTTGATGATCCCATTCAAACTTGACAGCCTGATGTAGTGTTGACGGGACTGCTTTAGCAGCATGGATCCATGGTCGACCCAACAACAAGTTGTAAGAAACAGTTATGTCCAACACTTGGAATTCCATTGTGAATTCAACTGGCCCTATAGTTAGTTCCAACACTATGTCGCCAAATGAATCTCTGCTTCCACCGTCAAACCCTCGTACGCAGATACTATTCTTCTGGATCCTCTCCTCTTTAATTTTTAATTTGCTTAAAGTGGAGAGAGGGCATATGTTTGCACTTGACCCATTGTCAACCAATACCCGGGTTACTACGGAGTTTTCACATTTCACTGTGAGGTAAAGAGCTCTGTTGTGCTCGGTACCTTCCACAGGTAATTCATCATCAGCAAATGTAATTCTGTTTGTCTCAAAGATTCTGTTGGCTATCTTTCCCAAATGATTTACAGAGATTTTTTCAGGAACATGAGCCTCATTCAGGATTTTCATCAAAGCCAGACGGTGCTCCTCTGAATGAATCAGTAATGACAACAATGAAATTTGAGCGGGCGTCTTCTTTAATTGATCCACAACAGAATAATCATGGAGTTTCATTTTTCTTAAAAACTCTTCCGCCTCTTCTTCCGTCACAGCTCTCTTTGTTGGTGTTGGATTATTTTTAGTTTTTCTTAACTCTTCGGGAGTAAAACATCTTCCCGAACGAGTCAAGCCTTGCATCTCACACACTTCTTCCTTGATTTCTTTTCCCTTGTACATTACAGTCACCCGTTCGTAGTTCCATGGGATGGCTTTGTTGTTGATGACCGGCAGCTGGATTACAGGTGCAATAATAACCTGATCTGTACGGGCTCCTTCCACGAATACAATGGGTTTGTTAGCAACCCCTGGTACTATTATTTTCGGCCTTTCTTGTTTTGCGGCAACTTTGCTCGATGACCCCTCATCGACTATCATAGATAGTTCATCACCATTTTTGTTTTGCTTAGACACCGGCTTCTCCTCTATTAACTGCTTATCTGGCTTGGCTTCATGAGACTTGATCATCATGACAGTTTGTGACGGCTTCTTTGTCTCCCCATCAGCTTGTATGATTTCTATCATATTAGCCTCTTGATGGGCTGGCATTGGATTTCTATTGATATTTGGGGCTTCGGGGGTTTGAACCTCGATTTTATTAGTATCAATCAGCTCTTGTATTGCATTTTTCAAATGCCAGCATTTCTCCGTATCATGGCCTGGTGCACCGGAGCAATATTCACAGCTAATGGTGTAATCCAGATTCTTTGGAGGAGGATTGGGTAGCTTGGATTGTATTGGTCTCAGCATGTCTAGCTGTCTCAGCCTGTGGAACAGACTAGTGTAAGACTCTCCCAATGGAGTGTAAGTTTTCTTTTTCTGTTCCCTTTCTCCCCTGAATGCTGGCCTAGGCCTAAAACCTGGTCCGGGATAGGCTCGTGGGTAAGTATTTGGTGTGACAGGAGCACGCCAATTGGTGTGAACAGGTGGCTGATTGTATGCTTGAGCATGGTTAATGGAAAAATGAGGCTCTGAAGGGTGATAGTAGTGTTGGGATGAATCATGGTGGTAAGCTGATTGGCGAGGTCGTTGTTGATTATAGTAAAGCGGTGAACCTCTGGGTCCCGACCAAATTCCTGAATCAACTACGGCTGCTTCCTCCCTCTTCTTTCTTCCGATTCCTCCTACCCCGCCTTGAATAGCTTGAGTAGTTGCCTTAATTGCTGAATAGCTCATGATTTTATTTGTCTTGAGGCCTTCTTCCACCATACCTCCCATCTTCACTACTTCGTTGAATGATTTCCCAACCGCTGAAACCAAATGGGCATAGTAAGTCGGTTCCAAGGCTTGGAGGAAGTAGTCTACCATTTCGCTCTCCTTCATAGGAGGATCCACTCTTGCTGCCTGTTCTCTCCACCGAAAACCATACTCTCTGAAACTTTCATTATGTTTCTTCTCAAATTTTGTCAAAGATAATCGATCTGGGATGATTTCCAGATTGTATTGGAAATGGTATGCGAATGCCTGTGCCAGGTCATCCCAGGTGTACCATCTCCCATGGTCCTGGCGTGTATACCACTCCAAAGCTGATCCGCTTAGACTTTGACTGAAGTAAGCCATTA
The DNA here is from genome assembly GCF_000393655.2 of Nicotiana sylvestris. Classification (NCBI taxonomy): domain Eukaryota; kingdom Viridiplantae; phylum Streptophyta; class Magnoliopsida; order Solanales; family Solanaceae; genus Nicotiana; species Nicotiana sylvestris. Next base: position 123,584,033 of record NC_091057.1, on the reverse strand, counting down.
ATAATTCATCTTTTCCCCCAGCTCCTCGCATCTTGCTACAGAAACCCCTTAAGTGGGCTACTGGGTCGCCGTGCCCGCTGTATAGGTCAAATTTGGGCATCTTGAAACCAACTGGCAATTGTACATTGGGGAATAAGCATAAGTCTTTGTATGCTACACTGACCTGCCCGCCTAATCCTCGCATGTCTCTGAACGATTGTTCTAGACTCTTGACCTTCCTGAACATCTCTTCTTGTTCAGCATTTTTGGCTGGCTTGTCAATTTCGGTTGGGAGATCAAAACGAGGAGTAGTTGAATGAATTTCGGAAGCTTTGAGGGTGGGTTCCGGGGGGTAATATTGGTTGTCCTGGGCCTGGAATGTAGGCTCACTAGGAGATTTGTGGAATGTAGCAGGGGGAGGTGCTACGAAAACAGGAGTCATAGGTGGAGGAAAATATGGAACGGGTTTTGGAGGTGGAGACTGCGGTGTCTGAGAGGTGGTGCCTCGGTAGTGCTGGTAAATGGGGAAGTTTGGGGATAATTCAGTGGTGATATTATCCTGAGTTTGGGTCATTGATGGAGCAGGGTTATTTGGGTAAGATGGGGGTAACTGTCATGTAGACCAAGCTTGGTACATCTCAGCCATTTGCTGCTTGAGCTTAAACATCTCTTCTTTCATTTTCCCGACATCCATCTCCTCTATCTCCATACCTGTGTCAACATCTGGGATAGACATACTTTCGGGTATTGGTCCTTTTGATCTTGTGTGATAGTGATAATATGCCAGTATACTCTTTAGAGAAACTAACTGCTTGAATTCTGGAAATGAACAAATTTGTTAGTTTTGAGAGTTTAACACATATATAATCACACGTTGAGATGCAATGCTCCTAGACAAATAATCCCTTTCTATTATGCATTTGCTCGGCTGCTTGTGTCGTCCCAGCTTTCTTAAAATTTTTATTGTTATTCATTTTTATTTATTATATATATCTTTTATCGTGGTGGTCGAATCTGAGAGATTGCCTACGTATCATGCCCTTACATGAATCAGACCTTGCGTAGTTCGGACTAAAGGCAATCACTTTTATTCATTACACGAAGATGGAATTACATTTGAAAACTTTAAGAAAATAGCTTGAAACACACACACTTAAATCAGAATAAAAGATACACTTCATAACATCTCACAACATGCCCCACTTTCCATTTTTGTTGTCAAATATTGGATTATCTGCTCAATGTGGTGCTTGACCTGGATGGCCTCCCAGCGTACGATACATCCTTTCCAACTCCATTGCTAGATGACGAGCAAAAGTGGGCGCATGCTCAGTAAATCTTTCATAATCCATTCCTTGGCAGTTTACATAACTTTGAGATGTGAAGACTGCCAGGTCGTGGATTTGTGCCCTGAAACCTTGGAGACGTTGGTCTTGGTCTTGCAATTGCTGCTGACGAGTGGTGGCTATATCTCTGACACGGTTCTCACGATCTAGAGCTGATTCTAACAAAGCTCGGAGTCTGGCCTGCTCTAATCTTGCTTGCGCTCTTTCCCTGTCGAGGTCTGCTTGTTGGTGTTCTCTGTTGCATCTTCTTGCCTCTTCTAGTTGTGCACGAAGCTGGTCTTCTGATCGCATCCAATAGTCCTTTTCCTTCTTGAATTGTGCCTTGTCTTTTTCGGATTGCCTATCCTGGCGTTCCTTGTTAGATCTGGCTTCTTCGTTTAATTGTTGGATCCTTTCTTTTGCCTTGCTCAATGCCCTTTCGTTTTCCGCAAGAATGGAATCATAATCTTGCATTCTTTCAAAGAGATTGGCGATGGTTTTTTGATCCTTCCAGCTCCTCTTTGGCGTTTCAGAAACTCTTTTCATTTTTTGGAATCGGGCATGAAGATTTTCATTCTCACAAGCTAGACTCTTCTTCTCGCCTTCAGCTTCTTGTGCTTGCAAATCTTTCTCCAAACTGAGGCTTCTTAGATTTTCTTTTAGGGCATGGATAGTTGCTTTGTACCCTTTTTCCTTTTCTCCCCAGATCAACCGTTCTTGGATTTTATCACTGAAGTTTTGAACATGGGGTCTTTTTGTTGGCCTTCTTAGCTCAGGCTCTGATACATCATCCACGCGAGATCGTTTTTCAAACCACCTTGCATATCCAGGATTTATCTCACCCTTTGTAGCGTCTGGGACTTGAGTATCACTTTTCAAGTATCGGCACCCATTCCACATCTGCTGAAGTAGAGCCTCGGGAATAGTGGCTTCTGGGTGTAATTCGATTACTTGCACACTCAAATCTTCATCATCAGGAACTATTTGATATCTCCCTAATTGCCTTAGGACTCTCAGTGGTGCATATGGCTGAATGCTTCTCAATCCCAATAGTAGTAGATAACTATTTGAGGCTGACATGTGTATTACTTCCCTCATCGGGAGCCATCCCAGAGTCCATTCAATTTGATTTGCCGTTAAAGCCTTTAGATGAGATACCCATGCTTCTATCCCTTCTGGAGCCTGATAATTTTTTGTTCTTTCCTCATAGCTCTCGATGCAATTATCATTGTTTGACCCATACTGTATGATCTTGGGCTGTTGTTGGAGATGCTCCATCACCCACATTTGCAACAAAATTTTGCATCCTTCGAAGACCTTTGCTCCTGATTTACATAAAGTCAAAGCCCGATAAATGTCTGATAGAATGATGGGGACAAAGGTGTGATTTTCTTTGGTGGTGAGGATTTGCACAATTTTTGCGGTGCGAATATCAATTGTTCGCTCTTTATTTGGGAAGACCATGACTCCTAGAAAAGCCACCATGAAAGCAAATCGACGGTGCATCTGCCAAGTGTCTTTGTTTTGCTTATTAGTAAGGCCTTTCTCATGAATTTCGAACCCATCTGACTTTCCGAACCTTGAATACAAAAAGTTGAAGGAACAACATCCATTGATGACATTGTTTTTCCTGATTTGACTGCTGATGTTCAGAAGACCGAAGAATCGATGTACCGAAGGAGCCTTTGTGCATATCAAGCTTTGATTTCTTAGACTTCCGTCAAAACCAACATAGCCAGCTATCTCCTCTAATGTAGGAGTAAGCTCGAAGTCAGAGAAACGAAAAACATTGTGAACAGGATCCCAGAAAGTTACTAACGCCGCAATCAGATCATCACGGGGTTTAACTTTCATAATGTCCGTGAGATTTCCCAAATGCTTGACGACCCATTTTTGACCGTCTTCGCCTAAATCATACCACCACATTTGAAGCTGACATAGAAATTCTTCCGTACTTGTGGATGAGGGGCTTTGTGTGGTGCTCATTTTGTATCTGAAATTTAATTTTGATAAAGTCAAAATTCATTTTTGAAAATTTATACTAAAAAAAATCATTTTCGATTTTTTTTTTATTAAATACCTTTATTTCAAAATTTAAAACTATTTTTTTTTCGAAATTTTTTAAAACAACCCATTTTATTCCTTTCTTCTTACCATGATTTTATTTAAGCTGGTCAACAAGCATGTTCGAGGCAAATGAATGCACAAGTAACAAGTAGGATGCATCATGATGGTCTTTTTATTTTGGGTTCACCTGTCCTAGACAGACCCAACCCCTGTGTTGAGTCTCCAAGGCCAAATGTGTATGATGCAAATAGACGTTCCTACTAGGGATCCGGTACATGGCTGAGTTATTCTAAGTGTAAAACCTTAGGTTGATTGTTCTAAACCTGGCTTACCCAAATGGACAGTTTGAGCCGAAGCGGGGGCAACGTACCGGGAGCACGAAAGTCTGCCCGGCCTAGTTACTTGTCCCAACTCCGTCTTATTTGGTATGATTTTAACAGAAAGGTGGGTCACGCGCACGTTTACACCATAAATTCAGAAGACTCAGAAAGAAGGGGGTTTCGTAGCAATTGTATATATTCACAATTCAAATAATATTAAAGCGGTAAAAAAAACATTTAGCATATTAGCATATAAACAGTTGAAAATCATATAGTAAATAAAGCCAATTAACACAGATATTTTAAGCTCGAATTCTTTAAACCCTGAACCAATGGTTCTGGGTTACAATAACACTGGTTAAAGTCCCCAGCAGAGTCGCCAGAGCTGTCGCACCTCCTTTTTACCGCGCCCGCGGGGCGCGTGCGGAGTTTTCTCCAATTGAAGGACAGTCGAAACGGGATTTGTTTATTTGTTTCAGAGTCGCCACCTGGAAATTTTAAGGCGTCTCAAGTCACCAATTTTAATCCCTGAATCGAGGAGAATATGACTCTGTTTATTATTCTGCGAACCAGAAATCCTGAGTAAGGAATTCTGTTAATCCGGAAGAAGGTGTTAGGCATTTCCGAATTCCGTGGTTCTAGCACGGTCGCTTAACTGTTTTTATTATTGGCTTAATTATCTTGATTTTTATTAAATACTTTTTGTTACGTGATTTTTCTACCGCTTTTACTTATTGTGATTAAGGACCCTTCTTTGAATCGAATTACGCGTACGTATATTCGTGTTATAAATTTAAAAATGCGGAATTGTGTCACGCGTACGTGTACACAATAACTTTTGATAATATATTTATTAAGCAATCATTTTTTCGAAATTGTGTTGAATCAAGAATATTTGTTTTTCTTAAATATTGAACCGCACATCGCGGGTTTTTATGAAATTAATTTAACGCCTTTTAAAAAAAATCCTTTTATTAAATATTCGCTCGAAATTGCGCGTACGCATAATCCGAATTTTGCTTTTAAAAATATAATCAGGGTACGCGAACGTATCCCTAATTGCTCAAAATATTTGTAATGATATTAGGGATTGTTTCACAAATTGTTTGTTGTATCTACACATTTTATATGAAAATACTGAGAAATTCATATTCAAGGGATGTCTTTAAATTCTTTTTAAAGAAATTCACAATTTTTTAAATATTGCCCGTTGACTATAATTTCCGAGTATTAATTATGTTCATCCCAAGACTATTCAAATTCACAGTGAAAGGATAAAAATTTGATTTTTAGCAAATACAACATATATATGTATGCCAAAGAATGAATTGTATATGAAACTAACAAATTCTATTTCTAATTACCATTGATATAAAGTGTTGCAATTGGTGCTTATACATCTCGTTTCATTCTCATATACTCGCTTTTAATCTAATAGGCCTAATTATTTGGTCAATTTGTTTTATGAAGGTAGATAGGCATCGAGTTTATAGGAAAGGAGTTATTATACAAGTTAATTCAATAAAATTACCTTACATGCAACCTAACTGTATGTCGTAAACATTCATAACGTTTTAACATCGTAACAAGCTATATCATATCACCTTTCACCAACGTTTATACACACATCTATTATCTTTATAAAAATATACCATCAATACCATCTTAACCTTATTTAACAACAAGAGTTAGTAATGTAGTTTTCTTGATATTTCTACATTACTCTTTACTTAGCTAACAACACCATAAAATTTAAATAATGGCCCACTTTATGCCATGTTTCCTACCTTGACAATCTTAATCACAACTATACTTTAATGAAAATTTAGAAAATTAACCTTGTTACAACACTTATACAGTCTTCAATAAAGGATATTTAACTTACAGTCATCCTATCAACATATACTACTTATTTGATCCAGAAACAAAACTGAATTTTTAATTAAAGAGCTTAAATGAATAAAGATATTATTACAATTCAAGCTTCATTTATCTGTCATACTGAATCTCTTTCCAACATAGAATTTAAAAGGATATGTACCTGGAAATGGAGGTAGAAGAAGTAAGTTTCAGCAGTTGCAGCAGTAACAAAAACAGCAAAATACAAGTATTCCCACAGATTTGAACAATAACAAGACCCGAAGAAAACAGATGCACAGTACAGTTATTTTTTAAAAGACACTTCAGATGTTAACTGAATCAGTGGAACCAAGTAAAGTTGAACAGATTCAACAAAAGAACAATATTTCAGATTTCAATTTCTTTTCGGTTTCAAATTCCCATTTTTCTGATTTTCTATTGCTGCTGTTGTATCTGTGTGTGTGTGTGACTGTAACCCTCCTTCAAATTTATTATGACTGTAACCCTTCCAGTCCCCTTAAGCTCTATCTCTCTGTCTGAAAACTGTATCTTTTTCAGATTTTTTTTTCTCTTCCTCTCTAAATCTCTTAAAGTCTGTCTAAATTCTCTTCTCTGTCTCAAAACTTTTTTTTTCAATCAGTCCCAATTCCCACCCTCTTATACAGGTCTGTTCCTCCCTTTTAAGTGCTGCCCGGACCCCTTTCTTCTTTTAAAAAACAGAAAGTTCCATTACAAACTACTTTTTAATACTTTATATGATCCTAACCTGATTTTAAGTAGCCCCATTACCCTTTGTTTCCCATTATCACTTTAAATAATAGCCACTAACTTTTCACTTTCAGCCCATTATGCTATTATGTTATCCTCATTGTTCTATCCTAGAAATGTCCCTGACCTACTGTTTTCTACTGGTATTACTGTCTTAGATTTTAACAAGTTATCTGAATTAAAACTTGTCTAGCAGCTATCAACCAATTCCTAATGATTAACCTCCTAATACAATTGTATTTACCCAACCTTTGTGAACTTGAATTCAGAACTAACATCATAACAACATTATACTGAATTCAGCCTAATAATTCAACTGAACTCAGCTTTTGAACTAAGATCAAACAAACAGGAGCATTGTCAATATATTGACAATGTCCTGAACTTAATGTTCAGAAAACAACACACATATAACGTCCATTTGATGGATTTATTAAACAAGAACCAACTGATTAACAATAACTAATTAACTGATTATAGCAAAATAATCCATCCAAAACAGGTTATTTCAGTCAACATTTTCAGAAGCAGGATTTATGATATAACTAATCGACGAACTTAGTCGAGTCGATTACACACATTGTACATAATCACAATCAACAGAAACAATTCATTTATTTGACTAATCATACGGGCATGAGACAAAGATGACAAAATTAATAAAAACAAATTATGAAAAATCAACGAGTTATTAAAACAAACAAAAATACATACAGAATATAAAAAACAGAAATAGAAAAGTACCTCTGAATTTTAATCAGACTCGAACTCAACTCGGCTTCGGATTTTGTTTGAAATCAAACAGACCTTAGTCGAAGTATTTTCCACTGAAAATACTTCGACTAAGGTCGATTAAACCTCAATCTTTACTCAATCTGAACAGAATCCAAAAGTTTGGTATTTTTAGGGTTCTTGAAAGTTCGATTTGGGATTTAACCATTTCTGGTCAGATTCGAGGAGAACCAAATATGATACAAGGGTGAGGGTAGCCTAGGGGTCATTTGGTGTCAGCTTAAAATGGATCTGAGTTTGTTCTTGTTTGGTCCGAATCTTCAAAAGAAGATTCGAGAAGCTCGGAACTGATTCGAGCCAAACAAACAATAGATCCATACTCAGGGTGGCTAGGGGAAGCTATGGTGTCGATTTGGGGCTGTTAGGTTTAGATTTAAACTCGGCTCGAATCTTCAAATGAAGATTCGAGAACCTTCAAGCAGATTCGAGCCAAGTGGCTAGCATAACTGGATAGAGGATGTCCAGGGGGTTCTAGGTTGTTAAGGTGGTGACCGGCGGCGTTGATGCCACCGGGTTTCAGGCGGTGGGATCCTAGGGCGGCTAGGGTTAGGAGTGGGGGTTTGGGGGACGATGATGAACAGTGTAGGAGGGGGGTGTTTAGTTTGGGGCCGGGGTAGGGGCCTGGGACTTATATAGGGGTGGGGTGGATTGATATTGTCCGTTGGATTAGATAGAATGAAGGGCCAAGATCAATTCATTAAACCAAACGATGTCGTTTGGTTTAATGCCAGGGTCGGCTGAGTCGGGTCACTGGAACGGGTTATGGGTTACGGGTAAAGGGGGTGAGATCTTGACCGTTGGTTGGATTTGATCCAACGGCCCTTGATGGGAGGTGACCAAACGTCGTCGTTTGGTTTTGGCTTTGAATTGGACCGGACAGGGTCATCTGGATTGGGCTGTGGTGGGGGAATTAATTCATTTGGGCCTGGATTTTAATCCAGGTCCGATTTTGCATATATTTTCATTTTTTCTAATTTAAATTTCTAATTTTAATTGTAAAACAATTTTAAATTCACAAAATATATTAATTATTTTATTACAATTATTTAACACATAGACAAAACATCAATCACACAGTGGAATATTTAAAATAGAACTATTGCATATTTTTGTGATTTTATTTAAATTATCTTTTAAATGTATCATTAAATCCTATATGCATGCAATATGTATTTTATTTTATTTTTCATTTTATTATGACAATGTAAACACTTACGGACATAACACAAGTATTTAACACCACGCAAATTCAAAAATTACACAGTAAAAGAAATTTATTTTATTTTTTGATTTATTTTGGAGTAGTTTTTCGTAAGGCAAAAATCACGTGCTCACATTCGCAGCCCTGCCTTTCTCCTTCCTATCCTAGTACTTTGTATTTCAAACTTATTTTGTATTAAGTGGACAGTGTTGAGTTGTACTTAGTGGCTCATGACTAGTAACATCAGATTCGGGCTGTGTTGATGTATTTACATACTTGTTTCCACGTATTTCTTTTGATATTTTAAAAATGAACTATTTGAGACTTAATATGTTTAGAAAAATGAATTTTACAAAAGATCTTCATATTGTTCGTGTTGTTTTGGCTGGCCTAGTACTGTGATAGGCGCAATCACGACTGGGGTATTTGGGGTCGTGACAGATCTCGCTGTGTATTGTTATTTGTGTAGATTCTATATTGAACAAGGTTCTTTTTCTTGGTTCAGGTATTTATTTATCGTAAAGGCCTTGTGATTTAGCCTATTGATTTAACTGTGTACATTGACTGTTTGGTACTGATATGATGGGATGGGGTTGCACGCCGCAACAGGTGTAATAAGGGAGGATTGATATGGTGGAATAAGGGTGAATATATATATAAATTTATTGTGTTGGTGGAATAAGGGAGGATTATGTGTTATTTGGTGGGATCGGGTTGCTCGCCGAAAATAATCTATATGTTTCATTTATTGAGTTGCGTTATTTTTCGGTATTTTTATTTGAGCTGGTAGAGATTGGTAATTTTGGACGACACTGGTTTATTTTCGAGGATGTGGTTATCATTTCATGTTGGTTGTTTAATTCTGTATTGTACTTCAATTATTCTGTCATTAATATAGATTGCGTACAGGTTTTAGCGTAGCTGACCCACCTTAGCCTCGTCACTACTTCGTCGAGGTTAGGCTCGGCACTTACCAATACATGGAGTCAATTGTACTGATACTGCACTCTGCACATTGTGCAGATTTTGGAAACGGTCCCGGCAACGGCTACTAGAGAGCTCGGATGGGACATTCGCGGAGACTTGAGGTACGGCAGTTCAGCGGCCGCAGCTCCTAGAGTCCCCATCCTCTATTTATTTAGCTGTGAACTTTCATTCGAACAGCTTGTTATTTACTTCAGACCCTTATGTGTATTACTCTAATAGTTCGTGCACTTGTGACACCAGGTTCAGGGAAATTATAATAGATATTTGGCTAGTTAAACTTCCGCATTGTTACTTTAAATTTATTCAGTTATCTCAGTTCTTCTTTAATATCTGTTTTAAACTGTTAAAAGGAATAGATTATTCTAACGTTGGCTTGCCTAACAAGTGAAATGTTAGGCGGAATTCCGGGTTGTGACACCTCAAGAAATTCCAAAGTTAAATATTATTAGAGAAGACAAATAAAAGTAAAGACATGGAAAAATACACGATCCACTAAGAAAAATTAAGCGCTTGATCAAGCATGGGAATAAGCAATCCCACTTCTTTTTCACCAATAAAGAGAACTCACGTCAAGATTGATTACAAAAGATGTAAATGTCAAAGAGCAACATTAAACAAATTAATGGAAAGAAGGCCGCTGAATTTGATACCAAGTTTGCTAATGCTATTCCATGTAACGAAACTAATATCTTAGTGTCTTTTCTTAAAAAAAATACTACAGTATGTCTTTTTTGTTTAAAGAGTGGGAACATCTCCGATTCATAGGCATTCAGTATAATAATTTTTTTCGAGAATCGTTCATAAAGCTCCATCAGAAGACTGCTTCCTTTCTACAAATAAGCCATCTCGCAAATACTTTACTTCATCTTCCCTTCTTCTCCCCCCTCACTGTCATCTTCGGTACTGCTCTCAAAACATTCACAACATGCTTCATCTTTGGCCTTTTGAGTGGATCGAGATCCGTGCAGATGTATATCAGGAGTGAGATCGCAGCTGCAGTTGCAGGAGGAATTTCTTTGAAGCATTCATGAACCAAATTTATTTCACCATGTTTAGCCACATTTAAAAAGGAATATTCAAACTTTTTTTGGTTATCAGTTCCATTAGAAGAAGACCAAATATATAAACATCAGATTTCATCGTCCACATACTTGCCTCTGGAGCTTACCTGCCGACAAGATACTTAATAGGAATTTTAGAGTTGTCGTTCACATGACAAGAAACGTAACCAAAGTCAAATACTTTTATATTCATTTCCTCATCTATCATAATGCGTGATGTAGTAACACAGCCAACCGTAGTTCCCTTCTCATGCAAGGATGCCAAGAGATCTACAAGTTGAGTCGCCACTTTTATCCGATGATCCCACCCAAATTCATCATCCAGAAGCACATCAGACAAAAGTCTGGTAAATTTTTCACCATACTCATAGACAGCTGTAAGCCTTTTGTCACAACAAAACATACACAATTTTACCAAATTCTGATGCGTATTTGCTTTTTCATCTGTGAATAACTCGATATCATCACAAAATTTAGATAGAAGTTGAGCATGTCCATCTTGCATAGGAAGGAGAAGATCCCATGTCTTTACAACCGCAGGCCATTTTTCAGATCCTTCACCAATGGTGCCACAGAACAATCTTCCTGATAGAGTCTTCCGAATAATTTTCTCACACTTAAAATGAGTAATTTTTTGCAACTCCGAGTAGCTGCAAAAACTCAATCCACCAACTATCACTGGCTCAATTGAGAAGTTGAAGCTTTGGAAATCGGTGCAATGGCGATGAATGTCCTGCAGCATTTCGAGTTGCCTGCTCTCAGGAAAGCTCATAGGGTAACGCCAATTAGGAGACTCTTCCTCAGAAAATACCCCATTCCTCTACCACCTTCTTTCGGATCATCTCAATGCCGCCGTTGATGCTCATCTCCTGGTTTGTCATCTTTTCTGGGGCACACGACACATGTCTTTTTAATTTATGAAAGGATCTAATACGATTAATAATAATTTTATGGTCAATTATGCGCAATTATGATTGAATATATAAGCCAATTTACATTTAATGGAAACTGATATCCCATATCAAGTACATAAAAAAGGGCTAGAATGCTAAAGCGTTAGATACGTTTTTCATCCTTTAAATTTACTTATTATTTTTCAAGAAGTGACTTTTCATTAATGGTTGTGTTCCTTCACATTATTGACTAACTTTTCTTTTGACTCTTTAAAATAAAGTATCAGAAGCCTTATGGCTTTAAGATATCAGTGTCACGACCCAACTCCGGTCGTGATGGCATCCAGATCCGTTGCTAGAAAAGCCAACGGTGAACAATTTAATGGTTTTCTATTTTTATTAAGCAATCCCGATATCTAACTTTACTTAAATTTAAAGCAACTGATAAATAACGGATTTTAAGGCAAGCAAAAACGGAAACAACTAAAAGAAATCATAACTATAGAAATACAACCCAAAAAATCAAGTCTACTAATATGTGCCAAGATCTAGTGTACAAGTATGTGGGCAACTAGCAGAATATACAAAAGATGACTATCCGACTGTCTGAAATAGAATAGACAGATACAAACAAAGGAGAAACTCCGGCATGCTGTTGAATGACTCGAAAGGGGGCAGCTCACCGCGAAGTCTCCGTCCAAGATCAAGTATGCGCGTCGGGCGGGTAACTAGATGCACCTGCCTCATATCCTGTACAATTAAGTACAGAAGCATAGTATGAGTACATAAACAATATGTACCCAGTAAGTATCCAGTCTAACCTCGAAGAAGTAGTGACGAGGGGTCGACTTAACACTTACTAGGGCTAACAATAATATAATTAAAGTATTATGCTAAGCATGGATATCATGAATAATACTGACAGCTTAATAACAGGAAGTGATAAGTTCTTCGTTCATAAATATAATTTCAATTCTAGTCATATCATTTAACAACTTACATTTCAAAGCATTTAAGTAGTGTAAATCACAGAGGGTTCCGAAAAATTAACATACGCAATTATGCCGAGGTCATATGGCCCGATCCAACAAATTATTAAACTGTGCACTGTCGGAGGTCGAACGGCGCGAACCATAGATGCATCTATTTACTACTGAGGCACTCAGCCCGATCCACAAATAACAATTTATTTTCAAGAAAGCACCCATTTCTCATTTATAGTCAAGTATTTCATACACATCCTCAAGTAAGTGAATATAACCTTCTCTAATTATTTTATCAATTTCCAGCATGACTTAAGTGATTATAATAGCAAGTAAGGATGCAAGCATTTCAAATATAGCATGATGCGGGTCCTAAACTACCCCGACAATAACATAATAGTAGTTATGTACGGACTCCCGTTACCACGTACGTACGTAGCCCCCACAGATAGGTACAAATATTTATTCAATTCACCTATGGGGTTAATTCCCTCTTATAAGGTTAGAAAGGAGACTTACCTCGTCTCAAAGCCTACTTCCCAATTCAAAAACGCGTTGTGTCCAAACAGACCTCGTAACGACCCCAAGAACCTAAGCGACCAAAGCTTCATCGAGCTGCTTCATCTTCTAGTCCAAACGACTGGTTCTTCATCGAGTTGCTTCATCTTCCAGTCCAAACGTGTTGCGGACTGTTGCTGCCATGGTCGCCATTGCTGCTGGCTGCAAGCTTCTGCTTCACGCTGCTTCTCCTTCCCCGCAGATGACGCCATGGATACTATCACTGCTGCTCCATCGATGCCGCTTCTGCTACCGCCGTGCCGCGATGCTATAGCTCGCTATGGCCAGCTGCTTCTGCTTTCTTCTTCGTCATCCAAACAAACCCCATTGCAGCTGCTTCAATCCAGTCCAAAAACGAGATTCAAACCATCTCGTTTGTTCGAGTTTCGGATGGGGTCGTAAAAACAGTCCATACGAGTTCATCGTCGATCAGTCGTTGTTGTCGTTTCATTTCCGGTTAATTGGTTTTGAATCTCATTTATTGTCCGTAATTTTTGTTCGTTATTTTTGGATCCAGAATCAATAAATGATTCAATTCTTGTTTTATTTGTCTATCGTTTGAATTAATTTTTAGTTTGTTCATGTGTTTTGTTGATTTTAATTTTTAGATTCAAATGGTAAATTAATTAATTTGTTTTTCATGTTTATTTCATGTTTGTTTTATTGTTTAGGTAAAAATTTGTTAGTTTAATGTTTGTTAGATTCAAATTGAAATTAAATTAGTTATTTCTTCAATTTGTTTCATGTGTTTATGTATTTTTAGAAATTGTTAATATTGTTAAGTTCAAGTTTAAGTTAATAATTGTTTCTTCGTCGATCTTGTTATTTGTCTAAAAGAATTTAGTTGTGTTAAGGGAAATATGTTGATTTAATCGTTTGAATCCATCATGTTTGTTGTTTAAAATAGATTTCATTCATGTTCATACTTTGTTTGTTTGTTCTTGAATCCGAAATTTGTATAGCTTGATTTCTTGTTTACCATTTATGATTATTTCTTGAATTGGTCTCATAATCTTGTTTAAAGTTTAATATAAGAATTGTTTGTTGCAATGTTGTTAGAGTTGATTTTAAGTTCAATATTATTGAATTTAGAAATCTAAATATACTTGTTTGATTGTTGTTGTTGAATCCAAAAATAGGATTGTTTGTTGCTAAAATATTGTTCAATCAAATTTTAGTTGTTCTTTGTTGTTCAATTTGTGTTCATGTGATTTGTTGTTGAAATATTGAAGAAATCATATTCATGTGATTTGTTGTTTGAACATTGTTAGAAATTGATCATATTGTCTATATTTTGGTTAAGTTTGATTAATTGATTGTTATAGCTGATGGGGTAGTTTGGTAATTTGTAGTACGTTCGGGGGTAAAATAGTAATTTGCAATAAGGTCGGAGGGATAGTTTAGGAATTGTACATTTTGTAATTTTTTATGAAGCATGGGGGACAAAATGAAATGGGGTGGGTTGTGATATAGTTATTTAATATAAAGGGGGGACAAGACAAAATTTAGTGGGGAGGAATCTTGTATTTATTTATGTTAGGCATGGGGGACAAAATATAATGGGGTGGGGTTGATATACTTATTTAATGTAATGGGGATGAGTGGGAAGATAATGGGTTTGGTAGAGAAAATGAGTTAATTTTAATTGATTAAAAGGTTTGGATGGGATATAAGTAGAAGTCTGGAAATCAGATTTAAGACAGATATACACATACAGATAGAGAAAAAAGAGAGGAAAAAATCTGACAGAAAGAGAATAAGAGAGGAAAAAAAAAGGCTGAACATTTAAGAGAGAGAAAATTCCGAAAAAATATTTAAACTTTCAAATAAAAAAAACCAAAAAAATATTCTGCTTTCTTTCATTGTTTGAAATTAACATTAATTGTTGTTGTGTCATCAAAGCTTGAAGTTTTTGTTTTGGGATTAATACTCCACCGGTTTGCAAACTCTGTTCCTGGGTTGTTACTGTTGCTGGATTGTTGCTGCTGTGCTGTATTGTTATTACTGCTGTTGATTCTCATCTTCATTTTCTTTTGCTTCCAATATCAGGTACACAACTGACACGCTGGTTATTGTAATCCGAAATATGAAGCATGAATACGAAAAAATGAAGAGTTGAAATTCTGAATTATATTTAATTATATTCTGAATTTTATTTGTATGTATAAATTATTTAGCTTGCAAAAATCAGAATCATGTAGATATTTAATACATATAGTGGAACATTCGACGATAGCTTAACAAATGAACTATCTACATCTATTGCCTAAAAATAAATAAATGGTGTAGTAATTCCGTCGAGTCAAAAATCAAACGAATAGGCCATCTAGTAGGAAGTTGGTAGAAATATTGTTTAGTTAAATAATATTGGTTAATTTCAGCATGTAAATGGTCTAGGATTAAAATTAGAATTGCTATGTTTTTTTTATTTGACAAACTGAGAACATGTCTAGTATAATGTAACTAGGTAATAACATGTAAATAAATTAAGATATTTCTCCTTTATTTTGTAGAGACAAATTTCAATAAAAAATGTAGGTATTTTAGGACTGTCCTTTTAAAAATAAAAATGAGATGAGTCTCGCCCAATAAAATGCACTAACTGCGGGGCCCTCAATAAATGTTTAATTGAGTATTTAGAATTCGGGATGGATTGTTTAGTGAATTCCACAGTCTTACCCATAAATAATAACACGCTAATCGCTTTAGGCATGATTTTAATAATAATACATTCTTAAACACGGGTGCGCATTTATGCGACCCAAATCCAAATCCCAAAACATTGAATAAAAATACGTTCCGGCTCGCGGGTGCATTTTATGTGACGCAATCCAAAGACATGTTTTTAAATAATGTTCACATTCTTGTAAAAATAATTAAAAAATAATAAAAGCGGTAAAAAGATAAAATTTGCACATAAGTTCATATTTTTATTAAAATTAGATAAATAAGCCGAATATGACAGTTGAGCGACCGTGCTAGAACCACGGAACTCGGGAATGCCTAACACCTTCTCCCGGGTTAACAGAATTCCTTATCCGGATTTCTGGTACGCAGACTGTAATATGGAGTCATTCTTTTCCTCGATTCGGGATTAAAATTGGTGACTTGGGACACCCTAAATCTCCCAAGTGGCGACTCTGAAATAAATAAACAAATCCCGTTTCGATTGTCCTTTAATTGGAAAAAACTCCCTACGTACCCTCGCAGGGGCGGAAAAAGGAGGTGTGACAATTGTTTCTATTATTGATTCCCTTGTCGGGATGTTATTATTTCTATTGTTGATTTCCTTGCCGGGATGTATTGTTTCTATTTGTTTGGATGAGGAAGAGTGTAAAGCACGAAGGGTGATGCCGTGCATGATATTATGAGTGAGTGTTAATGCACGAAAGGTGATATGTCGTGTTGATATTGTGAGTGTTAATGCACGAAGGGTGATGTCGTGCCATGATTTGAG
The DNA here is from genome assembly GCF_000393655.2 of Nicotiana sylvestris. Classification (NCBI taxonomy): domain Eukaryota; kingdom Viridiplantae; phylum Streptophyta; class Magnoliopsida; order Solanales; family Solanaceae; genus Nicotiana; species Nicotiana sylvestris. The sequence continues at coordinate 123,567,782 of NC_091057.1, read as the reverse complement.
AGCTAATGCACGAAGGATGATGTCGTGTCACGATTATGAGAGTTAGTGCACGAAGGGTGATGTCGTGTCGTTTCTGTTGTTTCTTATGGTGAGAACAAGAGTAAAAGCACGAAGGGTGATGCCGTGCACGTGTTACTATTTCATTATCCCTGTTGATACAAATATGGTGTTCGTTATGCTTCTCTGTTGAATTATAGTTAGAATTTTATATTCCCCACAGCATGTTTCCCCTTCCATCTTTATCTGTTATTTTTTGTTATTATTGCTCTAATCGTATATGCTTTAACTACACAGGTTTATATGGTTGTCGTGTCCTAGCCCCGTCACTACTTCACCGAGGTTAGGCTCTACACTTACGAGTACATGGGATCGGTTATACTGATATTGCACTCTGCACTTTTTGTGCTGATCTCGGCGCCGGACCTTGTGAGTAGATTCGAGGTTGTTGCCTTTAGTCCAGGGAGACCAAGGTAGATCTACTGGCGTTCGCAGAGCCTAAAGTCCCATTTTTCACATTTTAGTTTCTTCTGGCTCTTCTATTTCGAGAACAGTTGTACTTCTTTCAGACTTATATTTGTAGCAAATCTTAGTCGTTCGTGGATTGTGACACCATATCTTTGGGGTAGCTATGTATTAGAATTATTGGATTGCTATATCACTTCCGCATTTCATAATTATTATATTTTAGTTATTATCTGTTTATGTTTGAATTAATAATAATGGTTGTAAAACTGTAATTGTCGGCTTGCCTAACTTTTACGAGTAGGCGCCATCACGATTCCCGTATGTGGGGAAAATTCGGGTCATGACACACGTTCAAACCTTCAAATTTGACGTCAAACGACTCGAAACTAGTCAAACATTACATAAACTAATCAATTTATGCTCAAAAGTTCATAATTCCACCATTTAAGTGATTGCTCAACCTAAATTGCAAGATTCCTAAAATTCACCCTTGGGCCCACATAATCGGATTCCGGAATTTTTTAAAGAAAGTGGTTACCCATAACATTAGGAACATAAATATATAATTTCTACTAAATTCCATAATAAAATTCGTAGTTAAATCTCATTTTAATCAAAACCCTATGTTTTCACCTAAACCCATGATTTTTACTAATTTATATGTTATTATCTACCCATAAACTATATATTTAACCCACATTGTGTAAATATTACTTACCTCAAAGTTAAGTCGAAATCCCCTCTTTGAGAGCTCCCCAATCGCCCAAATGTGTAAAGAGTGGGAGAAAAATGCCTAACCGTATTAAATAAAGTGCACTGCCCCAGCGATTTTTGCACTTGCGGTGCATAGGCCGCACCTATGGATACGCTTATGTGGACCAGGTGTCCGCTTCTACTGACTTGGCTGGGCCAGCTGGGGTTGCTTCTGTGGACAGATTTCTGGTCTTGCGGTCCTGCTTCTGCGAAAAGGCGCCGCATCTGCGGAACCTGGGCTGCCTTCCTTGGGCCGCAGGTGTGGTTATGACAGCAGGTAGAGCTTCAGCTCTTGCTACAAACTTTCAACTTGGTCCGGGCCTCGTTTAGTTGACGCTCGGGGACCCCAGGGCCCCACCCGAACATACCAACAAGTTCGGGATCATAAATGGACTCGCTCGAACTTTCGGAACGCCCGAAACAACATTAAAACTAAAAATATAATGGGGAGGCATACGTACTACTAAAGGAACAGGGTCAGATACCCTACCAGAACTAGGAGATACGTTAACCATCTTTTTTTCCTTTTTCCTCAAACGAAGAGGATGTTGCAAGTAGAGAAGGGTTATGAGCAGTTGGTACTACCGGAATCAAGGAAGGCATATACACAGTAGTGAAGCTGTGAGGATAAGAACTCTAAAATGAAGAATGAGGGAGAAGACACAGAGGTTCGATGCTAAAAATGCAAAACATAGGTAAATAGTTGTTTATCCCTATTTATAAGAGTTCAAGCACCAGGATCGAGAAAACAAACCATCACTACCCAGCGCATTATCGAAATGGTAGATGCACGAAAAATGATGCAAGGCATTAGGAAGATGCGTAATAATGATGCATGATGTCATGACGTCACTCTGAATCAACATGACCTTAGGTTGCGGCTCACGAAAGGGCATGTTGCTCGTCTGAAATGCTACTACTCGACATGTTTGCCTAAACTTCTCAACCACAACTAACAGAGTCCGCTCATCAAGGTCGTCCAAGGTCGGCCTTCATAAGCGGAGGGATTAACTATATAGGCTAAAAATTGCCTTAAGGGAATTGAGCATAAAGTGGTATTAAGGAAAAAGATGTGGTTGAGGTCGACTAGGAAACAGTGGGATTCATGGACGGGCAGTCGACAATGGTCGAGGGAGCATCAAGGATAGAGCACTAATGGCTGGTTTTTGCAATAAGATATTAAAGAGAATATTCCATTGAATATTCTCTGCAATTGTACTATTAGGGTTGATTAGGGATATGTCTCATATAAATAGAAAAAGAGATAAGGGGATAAGTCATGTAATATTCATTTGATAAGAACACTTTTTGAGAAGAAGACTCTCTCTCTAGCAAAGATACAAACTCTACCTTTTTAATAAGATTCCATCTTCTATTATTTTATACTTTTCCATCAGATCCGAGAATAGTTCCAATATTATAGGATTTGTTTGTCATTCATCACTGTCAGAAAAGAGATTCATCCATCTCATTCAATATTGGGTGAATCATTCTCCTTATCTATATAAATATCATTTATTGCTATTTATTGCTTGATGTTCCTCTATTATTGCTCAAATCCTTCGGAATATTAAATGTGCATTGTTTTCAGTCACTACTAGAAATCCGAAAAAAAACGACCAAAAATTTGCGACCAAAATTGGTCTGTCAAAAAAAGCGACCAAAGTTGGTCACTAAATTGGAGAAGATTATTAAATAATTATTCTAAATACATTAGCGACCAACGTTGGTCGCTTTTTGGTCGATAATGTGGTCAAAATGTTGACCGGACTGGTCAGACTTGCTTGGTAAAAGAAATATTGAAATTAGCGACTAACTTTGGTCGCTTTTTGGTCGATAATGTGGTCAAAATGTTGACCGTACTGGTCAGACTTGCTTGATCAAAGAAATATTGAATAGGACCCAGTTATAAAATTTTAATAATTATATTATTATTTAAAAAAATTATAAAATATAAATAAATATAATTTAAAATTAGTGACCAAAGTTGGTCGCTTACGAAAGGGGAAGCAGATAGAGACCAACTTTGGTCGCTAATCTTGTCACGACCCGGATTTCTCACTTTAATAATTATATTATTATTTTAAAAAATTATAAAATATAAATAAATATAATTCAAAATTAGCGACCAAAGTTGGTCGCTTACGAAAGGGAAAGCAGATAGAAACCAACTTTGGTCGCTAATTTAGGACCCACTTCTAAAATTTTAATATTATATTATTATTTTAAATATTATATAAAATATAAATAAATCTTATTTAAAATTAGCGACCAACTTTGGTCGCAAATTTTAATTTTTGGATAATTAGCGACCGACGTTGGTCGCTATTTTTTGACTGTTTGACCAAAATAGCCACTAACGTTGGTCGCTATTTCTAAAAATAATTAAATAAATTTTTTTTTCTTTTTAGTTTTTAAATATTATAAGCTATAAAAAATCTTATTAGCTATAAATATTTATTTTATTTAACTATAATTATTATAAATAATTAAAAACTATAAGCATAATCTTTTAAAAAATTATATTAACTAGGTAATTACTTTTAATAGATTATAATAGCATGTATGTAAATGAATTTTTTAAATTATATTTTAGTATATGAGTAATTTCATACACACGCATAAACTATATTATAATTGATGATCAATCTTATACATTACTACGTACGAATAATTAATGAATTGATAAACCAATATAATATTATTCTATGAATTGTATATATATATATATACATATATATATATATATATATAGAGAGAGAGAGAGAGAGAGAGAGAGACAGAGAGAGAGAGAGAGAGACAGATACTTCACTATAATACTATAACGTATATATAACTTGTTATAGTATAGTATATGTTAGTGTGTGTATATATAACACACACTTCGTGCTACTTTAACTACATATATAGCATGTTATAGTATATGCTATTGTGTTCATTATTTGTATTATAATAGAGTTAATGAATTACATTCATTCATCAATAGGTTATAAGTCGATATTCTGTCGTTATTTAGCTACGGAATATGGCTTGTCGCTACACGCTATTTTTTTGTAGTGTATAAATTGAAATTTTAGGATATGAATTGAATTTTGTGGATATGAATTGAGCCTTTAGGATATGAATTGAGCCTTTAGGATATGAATTGGACTTTTAGGATATGAATCGAACCTTTAGGATATGAATTGGACTTTTAGTTTATGTATTGGAATTTTAGTTTATAAATTGAAATTTTAGGATATGAATTGAACTTTTGTGGATATGAGTTGAACCTTTAGGATATGAATTGAACCTTTAGGATATGAATTGAAATTTTTGGTTTATGTATTGGAATTTTAGTTTATAAATTAAAATCTTTAGGATATGAATTGAAATTTTTGTGTATGAATTGAACTTTTAGGATATGAATTGAGCCTTTAGGATATGAATTGAACCTTTAGGATATGAATTGGACTTTTAGTTTATGTATTGGAATTTTAGTTTATAAATTGAAATTTTAGGATATGAATTGAACTTTTGTGGATATGAATTGAAATTTTAGGATATGAATTGAACTTTTGTGGATATGAGTTGAACTTTTAGGATATGAATTGAGCTTTTAGGATATGAATTGAACCTTTAGGATATGAATTGGACTTTTAGTTTATGTATTGAAATTTTAGTTTATAAATTGAAATTTTAGGATATAAATTGAACTTTTGTGGATATGAGTTGAACTTTTAGGATATGAATTGAGCCTTTAAGATATGAATTGAACCTTTAGGATATGAATTGGACTTTTAGTTTGTGTATTGGAATTTTAGTTTATAAATTGAAATTTTAGGATATGAATTGAACTTTTGTGGATATAAGTTGAACTTTTAGGATATGAATTGAGCCTTTAGGATATGAATTGGACTTTTAGTTTATGTATTGGAATTTTAGTTTATAAATTGAAATTTTAGGATATGAATTGAACTTTTGTGGATATGAGTTGAACCTTTAGGATATGAATTGAGCCTTTAGGATATGAATTGGGCTTTTAGGATATGAATTGGACTTTTAGTTTATGTATTGGATTTTTAGTTTATAAATTGAAATTTTAGGATATGAATTGAATTTTGTGGATATGAATTGAACTTTTAGGATATGAATTGAGTCTTTAGGATATGAATTGGACTTTTAGTTTATGTATTGGAATTTTAGTTTATAAATTGAAATTTTAGGATATGAATTGAACTTTTGTGGATATGAATTGAACTTTTAGGATATGAATTGAGCTTTTAGGATATGAATTGGACTTTTAGTTTATGTATTGGATTTTTAGTTTATAAATTGAAATTTTAGGATGTGAATTGAACTTTTGTGGATATGAATTGAACTTTTAGGATATGAATTGAGCCTTTAGGATATGAATTGGACTTTTAGGATATGAATTGAACTTTTTAGGATATGAGTTGAACTTTTAGGATATGAATTGAACCTTTAGGATATGAATTGAAATTTTTGTGTATGAATTGAACTTTTAGGATATGAATTGAGCTTTTAAGATATGAATTGAACCTTTAGGATATGAATTGGACTTTTAGTTTATGTATTGGAATTTTAGTTTATAAATTGAAATTTTAGGATATGAATTGAACTTTTGTAGGTATGAATTGAACTTTTAGGATATGAATTGAGCCTTTAGGATATGATTGAACTTTATACTTTGTTGGTTTTAATGTTGTTGTTGTGTTGTTACTGTTGTTGTTGTTGTTGTTGGTATTGTTGTTGTTGTTGCTTGTAATAGGGAATTTGGTCGCTTTTCTATTTAAAAAAAATACTTTCTGGGCAATAGTGACCAAGGTTGGTCGCTAATTAACCCAGATATCCTAAAAAGCGACCAACTTTGATCGCTATTTTATTTTTAAAAAAATCTGAAAAATAGCGACCAATTTTGGTCGCTTACGTTTAAAAAATAATTAAATTCTTGAAATTAGCGACTAATTTTGGTCGCTAATGTTTAAAAAAATATAATAAAAAAAAAGCGACCAACTTTGGTCGCTATTTTTCAGATTTTAATATATAATATTTGAGTTACAGACCAAAGCTGGTCGCTATATTTTGAATAATAATAAATAAATAAATAAATAAATAACTTAATTTAAATATAGAGACCAACTTTGGTCGCTAAATTTATATTATTAAAATATTAAAGTGACCAAAGTTGGTCGGTATATTGTTTACCCGGAATATTTGGTCCTTTTACCTTAGAGACCAAAGTTGGTCGTTAATTAGTGACCAACTTTGGTCTCTAAGGTAAAGCGACCATCAAAATAGCGACCAAGCCAGTTTGGACGCTTTTTGGTCGCTTTTTGACGTGTAAGCGATCAACTTTGGTCGCTTTTTGTGATCGTTTTTTTTTCGGATTTCTAATAGTGAGTTTCCCACCAACATTAGCTCACGTTATTTATGCTAATTATTTCTAAATCTAGAGATATTATCATTAACTATGTTAATCCTTTATTATATAAGATTTCATAGTTTAACAGAAAGTTTATACTTTTTGGTCAAACAATAACAAAAGAAAAATACTGCCAAAGGAGCAATTTTCCGCCTCCATATACAACGTTGAATCGTATATTTTACCACGAAGAAAATAGAGAAAACTTCTAGGCCTAATTTGTGTAGTGGCTTTAAGCATCTCTAATGTTATAATAGAATTAGAGAAGTTCTGAGTATCGAGTTGTCTTTGTTACGACTCATTTTACCTGTCAATGTGAGATTTTTATGCGTGAATTTAATCGGGTTCAATATGAATATCGGACACTTGATAGTGACGGGAAACAAAAAGAAAATTAAAAAGAGGAGTCTTGACGGTAACTTCTATGTCTGTACTGTGCTCTTTCTTTGTAGTAAGTATGTCTAATATGCAATTTTTTTCTTAACTCTCTTTATTCCGTCGTTACATTGATAAAATTTTCTCCAACTGTATATCATTTAGAACAACAGATTATTTATTTAGTGAGTTTTGTACCATACGATTATAAATTTGAATGTACTATAAATATGGTAAATTTCAATTAATTTTGACCAAGCAGATTTGTGATCAAGTAAGAATCTAAGAAAATCAATTAATAGGATACAAAATTAAATGTTGACGCGCACTTTCCTTTTCAAAAATTTGGTAAACTTTAGTAGCCTTTTTTAAAAAACACAGCATTAATTAATTGATGCATACGAACACCTTCGTTCATGTAAAGAAATCCTTTTATAAAAGGTTGAAAGAAGTTCCTTTCTTTCCCTCTGTTGATTGAAGGAAGCCCTATCTAAAAAAGAACTCCAAAAGGTACTTTCTTCAATTAGTTCTTACTCTTCCTATACTTAACATCTTTGGCTTTTAATCATGGCTTTTGCTTTTATAGTTATATTGTTTTCTCAATTTTGTGCTCCTTAACTTTGAAAGAAATTTTACCATTACAAACTTCACTATTTCAACATGCATGGACGTTAAAATAAGTAACTAAACAGATCCCCAGGAAGAAAAAAATCCACAAACAATACTTTTCTTTTTTAGATTTTTGTTAGAGTTTTCTCTTAGTAGAAAAGTTAAATAACATACATAAATTGAGCTATTACGGAGAGAAACATGGTCAGTAAGAATTCATGATATAGCCGACACCAACTTGTTTGGGATTGAGACGCAGTTATTGTTGTTGTATAGACATTACATACCATCTTATTATTGTTTTAAAGAATCTTTTGTTTGACTTTGTGTTTGTATTTCTCCATTGTGGGGAGAGATTCAAATCAATATTTTTCCATCTTGAAGAATTTTGTTTAAATTGTGTTAGATCAAGAAAGGAGAGATGGGGCGTGCAAAACTGAAGATGGAACTAATAAGCAAAGAGAAAGGAAGGAATGCAACATTCAAGAAAAGGAAAGACGGACTAATGAAGAAATTGTATGAATTTACAACTCTTTGCAATGTGAATGGATGTATGATCATGTATGGACCTAAACAAAGCAATGGTTCCAACTCTGAGCCTGAGATTTGGACAAACAATAGCATGCAATCTGGGAATAGTACTAATAAAACTGTACAAGTTGAAGAGATTCAGAATCTTATCGACGAATACAAAAAGGAGAGTAGTATGCAATCTGGCAGTACAAAAACCTTTGGATTGTCTGATTATTTCCTCGATCGAAACAAGAAAGTTGAGGAAGAGTTGATCAAGTTGAGAAAGATGAACATGCAGAAAAAATACCCATGTTGGTTAGAGTTCATGAACCAGTTATCTGAAATTAAGTTAAGGGAATTCTTAACTTTATTGGATGACAAAGTTGAGAAAGTGAAGTCAAGAATTGATTTGCTCAAAGGGAATTTTTCAAGTGAAGGATTAAGCCAATTGACTCATTACAATGATAATGTTAATCCTCTATTGGTACAAGGAGGAATGGAACATGGAGGTAATTTCATGAATAATAATCAAGAACAAGGTGCAATTTATCCTTATTGTAGTTCCATCATTAATCATCAAGAAATGATGATGTTAATGATGAATGAGAATGATTGGCAATATAACGGTGCATCATCATCCTCTTCCTCCAATGGCAACAATAATATGAGGTGTGCATTAATGAAGTATGAGACAATGATGTCTCATAACATGATGCTTAATAATCAAATGACATATTCACCATATGTAGCTCCAACAATTCTGCAGCCAGCTCCATACATGATGATGCCAAGTGCTTTGCCCCAAATGTACCATCCTACGAAGGAAAACGAGCGAGACGAGAAACTAAAACTATCACCTTATTTGAGGCAGTAGCAACAGAAGAAGATTTGGTCTTTTGATCTTCCTTCAGCCTAGAAAGTATGTTGCTACTTTAGCGAGAATGAAACCATTTCTTCTATCATCAAGCGATGTACAAGGAACTATTTTTGTTATATATAGGATTCTCCTTTGTTTTAGTGTTTTGAAGTAGTACTTGAGATATCTCAGGACTTGTTTTTTATTTCTATTTTAGAAATTTATTGTTTGTTTTTTTTGGCACTCCAAATCCTTTTTTGTTTAATCTATTGCCACATATATTGGTAAGCTAGAAACTCTTAGAAAAAAGAATAAGCTCATAGTTCCAACGCAGTGGCAAGGAAATTATAAATCAACTTTATCAACATTCAAGATCTAGACTTATGCGTCAGTGCACTACTTCCCCCCATTGAAGTTGTTAAATAATTTAGAATACTTATAATAATGATATGAATTCAAGTTAAGTACACCTACAGCGTGTATGTTTTTACCCCAACAATGAATTCTAGATTGTGATATCAATCTAATTATCAGTTTTATAAAGTTACCAATTAATTAATTCTTGTCATATACTAAGCGACATCAAGAGTGCATAACTTCAAATTACGCAGAAGAGGCGTCACAGTATAAAGCTATGCATTACTGCCTTTCGCTTTTGAATATGTTGAACGCCGTAATGGTCCTAATTGTTAGTGGCGGAGCAAGAATTCCCATAAGGGGAGTCAAAATATAAGAAAATAAATATATAAAAAAACACGAGGAATCGACATACAATATATATACATAAAAATATTTTTTTACCTATCTATGCATATAAATTTCTGGCAAAGAGGTGTCAATTTGACACCCCTTGGTAAAGAGACCACAACGCTTCCCTAATAAATACAAGGGATTTTTACACAAATAGCCGACGATATTTATTGTTTACTTTTTTCGGAATACAATATATTCAATGTGATCCCGCAAGTGGGGAGAGGTTGTGAAGATGAGGCCAATATGTCACTCTAATAAATAGAGTAACAGAAAAATACAAGCTTTACTTGTACAAAGACTAAGCAAAATATACTACTTATGTACTTTTGCCATCCACTCTAACCAAGGAGCCTTTAGGCAGGGGTAAGATATGCGTACTCACTACTCCCAGGGGTATGTTAGTTGTTGTTCTAACCAAGGAGATGCAGGATTCCAATACTTTTAGTAGTTCAACGATTTCAAACATCCCATGTTACCAACAAGAACGAGGCCGAAAAAACAAAAAACAAAAAGTAAACAAGACGAAAAATTACACTATGCACATAATGCAAAATTTAATTTTGAATCCCCTTTCACACAACCCAAAAGCATGGCTTAGTAGTTCAATTTCCACTAGCTACAATCTCTTTAAATTTTTTAACTTATTCCTTTTTTGAACCCTCTCAGCAGAAGTTCTGCCTCCGCCACTGAGTCTAAGCAAGGAAATGCAGGATTCCCACAAACTCCCTTCTGGAGAAACTGCAATCAGTCAGCGCATAAGTAATATGATGACTAAAAAGGAAACATAATAGAACTAAATTGTTAGCCCCATTGTAAAGTAATAATAGCTAGGACTGCATGCGGGGGAGGTCATCAACATTTCATCAATACTGCAAAAAATCAAAAACAAAAAGTAGAGATCTTTGGAAAAGAAACAAACATGGCAAAAGACAATAGAAAAGAAACTGAACCCTTTTCCTTTCTTAAAGATGAGATGAAAACTAACAAAAGAGACTAGTACAGCCATCCCAGAAGCCACCAATGGGAGGAATATGCCTATATGCCTAATTAACAAAAGCAAAACACAAAAAGGGGAAATAGGGATGTCTTTTGATGCTTCAGGACTACCTAGTCATAAGATGCCTCTTGGAGGCATCATGATTCACACACTACTTTTGAATGGCCTTGAATTAATTGAGAGGTTTTTGGTGAGAGAAACAAGAGACGCAGTATCAGCCGACTTGGTCTTCAGCTCTTCCTCATGTATCTTGTCTCCTCCTTTGAATTGTTTCTGCACCACAACAATATTAAAATTATGATATTTGAAACGGATTGCTAAACACGACCAATATTGCCCAGACATTAACTGTTTTTGATGAAATGTGTGCTTCAAACACAAATAACTATGTCCAAAGCTTTACATGAAACATCCAGCCAGTCTACTTGTTGAAGATTATCTAAATGCACAAGAAGAGAGAGAAACTCACAAGAGAATCAGTTTTCTCGAATACATCAGCTTGACCAGCTGGTTTTGTACTCCTTTTAGTCTTGAGCAATTTCTCACGCTTTTCATAGAAATTGAAATCATCCAATATAGATGTCTTCTCCGAGTAGCTCTTAAAAATGTTAAGCATTTCCATACCTTCCTTCAGCCCAATCTGGAAAGACAGCATCATTGTTAAATAACTTTATAATTAAGAAACGAGACAGAAGCTGAGAGCCAAGGGAACAATTAGAGACAAAACCTAAAAGTTCAAATTCAAATTCTGCCATTCCAATCAGAGACCTTTATAGGAATAGCCAAAATGGTAGAGCGAGAACAGAAGCATACCTCCTGAGTATCTCTGCTATAGGTTACAGGTCTATTATCATTGTTTTCGAGGATAATGTGCCTGAACTGTGTGTTAGGGACATCTTTAACTATGTGCCACTTCACTGGGAAGAATCCGCTCCACTTATCAAGCTGCCAAAAGTCCATGTTTCTCTTGAAGTCAACCTGTCCAACCATCTCAGCTACACCTAAAAACTGTCCACTACCATTTACCTGAAATTCCAAAGAGAACGAAATCAGAAAAAGTTACATCAAGACCGCCCATAACATTCTAAATATGTTTTTAACAAAAATAAGGGGAAAAGGAATGAGCCTCCATTCAAAGACGCATGCACAAATGAAAACAATCACATTCAGATGTAGATATTTATTTCCAACCGAAGAAACATGAAACAGAGTATAACTTACTGAAAAGAAGAGGAACACAGGACAGCTTGAACCAGCTCCACTTGCTTTACCCTCAGCATCACGGAAGGCAGCATCCAGTTTCTTGTTCCCGTTAGGAGTACTTGACCATACATCATATTTGACACACTTGTGAATATCATCTTCACTGTATGACTTGATAACATAAAACAAGGCATTATCGTACTGAGTCTTGAAATCCTCTTTATTATACTTCTTCTGAATAATTGGCCCAAGTTGATCCTCCTCAGCAGATGGTTTTGAAGGATTGCTCCTGCTGTCGGCGCGGGGACCACGAGGTAACTCAGTTGAGGCCTCAAACACACCATTTCTGGTGAAATTTCCACGTGATTTGAATCTGTAGTTCCCATTCCACATTCTACCATTTGCTTGGTAGTTAGTGGGATCATAAGGCATGAAAAAACCTTGATTTTGACTGGTGTATGATGGGAAATCCCCAACCATATGAAACCCCTTAATCAGGCCTCCAGACTGGATATCGGGTCGAAACTGCCAACACAAATGGATTAAAAGATGTTAAAGAAACAAAAAGAGAAAATTCATCACTAATAACACGAGAAAAAACATCAGAAAACGAAGAACTTGAGAGCGCTTTTAACATAGGTTTCCCCATCCAGGGAAACATTAAACAGACCTTGTTCGCTGGTTTGAAAGGCTGAGCTTGATGGTTAGACTTTGGCAGATTTGACGCAGCAGTAGACTGTCGAGTCTTTGGGTTAAAGAGTACGGGCGAGTTTTTGTTTGCGAAAGAGCTATTCGTTTTTGTAGAATTAAAACCATTTGACTTGTCTGAACCATTTCGGCCAAATGTTGATTTAACATTCCCAGATTTGGGAGCAGCACTATTGGTAATATCTGCACAGTACGTCGAACCCCATGTATAACATGGCAACGACTCTGAACCATATGAGACAGGTTGTTGAAGATATCCAGATGATAGATAGGACTGCTTCCCATCACCCCCCACAAATCCAGCACTGTAAGGATTATAGCCGGGAAGATAGTAGAGAAGGGAACCATTATCTGATTGAATACCCTGAAAATCACCAGATTGCATTTAGTTGTCAGGAAACAAATCAATAAATCACCAGATTGCATTTAGTTGTCAGGCAACAAAGCAATTTAACATAATTTGCATATTAGAGAAGTAGCACTAACCGCATTAAAGTAAGCTTGATCATCTAACTGATTAAAAGTCCCATTATAGCCTGTAAAAAGCAGCAAGTTACACGTTATCATCCAAACGATTATACTAGATAATTCAACAGCAAACCAAGTACATCCACAGATCAACTTTAAGGAATAAGGAGTAAGGAATTGAAAATATACTATGTGCCACAATCCGTAAACAAGTACCCACGGATGTAGCAATCTCTCTTAAAGAGTATATAAAGCATGTCCTAAAGATATAGTTCATCACAAGTCAACCCTCATAGAATGTAGCAAACTTAGGCTAATCTGCTGACTTCTCAGTACTTGCGACAGCTGTCGGAGAAGCTCATCCCCCTCAATTTAACTTAAGCTTCAAAACTTAAAGGCACAATAAGAAAACAATTAACACCTTACAGTATATAACTATATGAATAAGATACACACTTATTTTTCATAAGATAAAGAACAAGTTCCAATCAAGATTTTTTATATTTTTATATACAGAATAGTATTCAAGTGGTGACGATAACGGTAGTTATGTCTGTGCTAGTCTGATCAATAACAAAAACTTTTGCAGCATATTTTTTCTATGATCTGTCCATCATGAGTGAAATAGGAGCTGATTCAAAAACTAAAGGAACAATAAAAAAAATCAATTCAATATCTGACCTGGGTAGTAGTAATCGCAATAGCTAGTAGGTGGATAATAAGCACCTTGCTCTGCAACTGGTGGTTGATCAATTTCACCCTTGATGCCAGTCACAGCTCCCAAAGAAGACAGTGAGTCAGAAACTTTTCCATCTTTTTTGGAAATCTGTACATGTTGTGCGTTTCACCGAAAATTAGAAAGAAAAAGAATGGAACACGCAGTTAGAAGGATAAAAAACTAGACGATAAGCACGATCTTTTAAGTGAACCAAACAAATGCCCACTCACAACTGAAAACATGTGGGATTCAAGAGAAAAGGCATATAAGCACTTCTCAAGCCTGGATAAGCATTATCTTTGTGCCCAACCCACCACCCCCTCTGGCCAACAACCCCTCCCATCCCCACCCCAAGAAAAAATCATTTCTTTTTGAAAAGAAAGAAATATATATTTCAAAGAGCAGGTAATAATAACACATACTTTTGGGCAGAAAAGATAATTCATCATGGAAACAAGAAAAAAAAATGATAGACTTGCAATCACAGAAACAAGACCTTCTAGTAATACAAATCCAAATCAGGAAACCTACTTGATATTTAGCAAAAAATGTTTTTTTACATACAACTCAAAACCACACATACAAGTGTGTCAATAAGAGAAAGTGATTGACTTGCAGCATACCAGATCCTTCTCAGTCAGCTTAATAGAGGAATCAGATTTCGATCCTGGAGCAACTGCTTCAGCTTAAAAATAGTTAAGCAATAACAAAATATACAATAGTTTAGTAAGTTCGACTTCAGGACTTGACAAAAGAACATGTAACTTCAAACAGAGGACTTTTTCCAAACGAAAATCTAGAATCTTATGTTGGGATATTGGGGTGGATTGTAAGCATTATAGTCTTACAAACAGTAGTCATTGCACATCTGATGTCAGCACATGCACCTAAGACTAGGACAATAAATATTTGCAATTATAACACCCAAATTTAGTATGCCCCTTTGCTTTCAGTTTGTAACTTAATCCCACCATGGGAGTTGAACAAAAAATAACAATTAGAGATCAAAGCTGGTTCCTGAAAACATTATTTCAAGAGTTCAGAGTTCATTGAACTCTTCCTTGAGATTTTGAAATTCATATATTCCCTGTCACTTCATAACATTCCAAAATCCGCTTGCCAGCAAAAAAGAATTATATCATATTTTGGAATAATTCAGTCTTCAAATATTTCCAACACATGCGAAATAGTAGATTGGCAAATTATACACATTAAGAACCATGTCCTCACAAATTTCAAAAATTTTATAAAACAGCTAGGAAATGTACTACAACATCCAAGAACAAATATTAGCAGGATACGTTTTTCTATTATCTTCTCTCCTGCCATTGTTGAGCTTCAAAATCCAATTCCTAACCTGCGACCAGTTGGCGTAATGCATAAGATTAAGGTAAAAAGAAAATATATTCTTGGAGAACAAATAAAAGGTTAAGAAAAACAGTTCAATAAGACATAATTGAGAGATTCAAAATCATTTAAGAAAAACATTCTTTTCATGACTAGAAAAGAAGAAAACAACCCACAAACCCATGCAGACAAGAATATCTTCCAAAAACATTGAATTAAACACATGCCTTACAATCATATGTAGACAAAGAAAGACAATGAAATTCATTCCAGGCCATGAACTTGTAGATAGCAGAACAGGATAAAAAATCAAAAAACAAGATATTTTCATGCCTAAAAACAAGGAAATGAAAGATAGCCCATCAAATGTAAGGTTTCCCTCATATTATCCCAAAATTGACCAACAAAGAAAAAGGGTGGACTTATACATTTGAAAAATGTTTCCAATGATTACCCATAAAATAAGGGGACAGAGAAAATATAGTCCTCAATCCTATACTAGTGCTTCATAACAACGCAAGAATATCAGCTAACTAATAGGAGCATACGGATTTCCAATCATTATGACACCTCGACTATTCCACTGGTACCAAATAATTGGAAATTTCCTGAAAAAAAGGTAGCAAGCTATAAAATACCTAGACTTAAGTCTGAAAATAATCACATATCCCCCAAAAAAAACGGAAAACAACACAACAGCTTAGTATAATGCATGTCGTTTTCAGAGCATGTCATACAATTGTCCACATGAAAAAAGCTACCATAAAGTTTTTCACCCAATACAGAAAAACGAAAGGAACTTTAACCTCAATAAAAAATGGAAAAGCATGCTTAATTCTAGTGGAAATAAATACAAAAAAAATGAAAAATCCCAAAACGACTCCTTTTTACAGTAAATCATGTTTAACCACAGAAAAATATTTTTCAGGAAGAAAACCTCAGATCTTTCTTGCTCTGACATGAGTTTGTGTATGTGCATAAAAAACAAAACAAAACAAAAATTCCATTAAAATCATATGAAACAGGAAAAAAAACTATAAATAATCTTTCAAAAGAAGTAAAGGGTTTAGATCTTTCTTACTCGCTTACAGCAACCAAAAATAAACTGAAAAAGAAAATAAAAGAAAAATCAAAGACTCACCTTTTAAAAAAATAAGCAAAACCACCGATCCAGTAAAGCTGATACTATACTAGGTATATGGTTTTGAACCACGAAACCGCTATGGAATAAACGAGCGGTTTTCCTGTGGCAAAGGTTTTGGGAAAACGAAAGAGAAAGAATGAAGAAAGAGCTGCGTGAGAGTATAATAGGAGGCGTGGAGTGTAAAGGCACTGTGACTAAAACCCTTAATTTTGATCTAACGGTTGATATTTGTTCCTTGTTTTGGTGTGAATAGGCTATCTGCCGTTGATTTTATAGTCAATGGCTGGTACTAAAGATTCTTTGTTATTGCCTATTTGAATGGTGGAAGAGCACTAATTTTTATTCTTTTAAAAAATAAATATCTATTGATTTTTTGGATATTGAGAGATATTTTATGACACTTGCAATATTATTAGTTTTACATTTTTAGAAATTGAATTTGGGTTGGGATTTTTTTAAAAATTTGAATGGAAAATAGATAAATAATAGTAAGAAGTTGTTGCAAGTATTAGGTTTGATTGTTAGTGGCAATTGACATCTTTGTTTTTTTCCCCACAATTGGCTTTTAATGAGAAAAGGGAATCATGTGCATTAGAATGAAACACATGGCACATGATTTAAAACATTCTTCATTTATGCCATGTCTTTTTTGATAAATATCTATATATAGAAAGGATATGTTAATATTAAAACAAATAATTGAGCTTATTCATACGTATTTTTAAAGAAAAAAATTATAATAAAATATTAATTTAAGTGTTATACGACTCAAGGTAGACCGCAAGACAGAAAAGTTGAACTCATATAAGTTTTGTTCTTATTTATATTTTCAACAATGAGAGAAGAGTGATTTTTATCAACCAACCACAAAGAAGAATACCATCAAAAAGCAAGATGACAATTTGAATAAGAAACATTAAAACATTCTATAGGAGTAGAATCAACTTAAAAATGGCATTAAAATAACATAATGCTCACATATAATTAAGAAGTTCACATTATTAGGATAAAGGCAAGATTGCATGAAATCTCATTCGCTTTAGGGAAATATTTTCTACCTAATATTTCTATATTTTTCTTTAAATATTCGGTGAAGGGTCAGATATACCCTTATACTATGAGAAAAGATTTAAATATACCCCTCGTTATACTTTAGGTCCAAATATATCCTTTCCGTTATACTATTAGTTCAAATATACCCCTAATCCGTTAAGTTTGTTCAAGTTGGACATCCATTCCTGCGTGCCCCTAACCACTTTTACCCCTCCTCTCTATTTGTTTTCCACCATCAAAATTTGCTTCCTCTCCGCCACCATTGCCACCATGAACAATATTGAATTTCAAAGTTTAGTCTTTTGTATAGGCTTTAAGCAACAAGGCAAAAAAGAGGTGTATGTACTAATACAACTTCATTAAGACCTATAACTTCAATTAAAATGACTGAAAAGTTAATAACTTCGGAAGCCAGAAACATATCAAGAAAGAAAGAAACTTGTGCTTCATTTGAAACTCATGACCACTACCTCTCTCCCCTTAGTGAATAAAATTTCTCTTCTAATTGGGTTTTTGTGTTCAAGAAAACTGCAAAGCAGTTAAAACATTGATCGATTTTTGATCTTTATATAATAAATTTCTGCTAGCGTTAGGCATTGCCTTTATGCTCTTTTGAAGCAAAATCAACAACAAAAAGCATGTTGATGGAGTCACCATTGAATTCAGCTGCAAGCACATGTATCCAACAATTCTAGTAAGACTGAGCTTTTCAAAACTTTTTTTTAATAAGGTAAATTAATCTATTAATAATGTGAAAAACTGGGCCTTTCGCTTAGTATTATTGAGTCATTACTCATAAAGTGACTGAAAATGCACCGTGCAATTTTCTATCTTACCCAACTGTGAACATCACAAAATCTTACAGGTACAACCTGTAGGAAAAGTGTGTTAGGTTCTTTCGAACAATATTATTACTAATTTAGTATATTTAAGCTGAGCATCTACGCTTTGTAAAATAAGTCATTAGTTCCAAAATATTTTGTGGATCTTTTCTGCAGTATCAATGACCGATTGGTTGCATTTGCATGCCAAGTTATTTTAGAGATTTTGTTTTTGTTGCTTATGATAACGATTATGCCATTACTTGAAAAAAGGGAAAAGCCCAAAGGTTAAACAAAAGAAGATTAAAATTTAGTGCAATATGTCATTCTTGAATGCTACTTTCGATATTGAAATACAATATTGTAGTGGCGGTAACGGTAGCAACAGTGGTGGAGGGGAAGGAAATTTTAGTGGTGAAAAAAATATAAAGGAGGGGAAAATGGGTTAGGGGTGCTGAGGTGGTATGTCACGTGGCGTCCACCTCATCAAATATCAGTGCCACATGGAATTGAATGTCCACCTTGGACAAACTTAATGTACAAGGGGTATATTTGAACCAACAGTACAACGACAAGGATATATTTGAACCCAAATAACGAAGGAATTACACAAAAATACACTCCACCTATATACATTGCAGCAGAATAACTCAATTACAACTTTGCAAATTTGCAACCCATTAACAATAGGCCAAAGTTTGAAAAATAAGCGTTTTTTTCTTCTTCTTTTTTATTCTGCAGATCTTCAAGCACGAAAATTCGGTGATTTTTTATTCTTCTTCCCCAAGGTTGTATATATTCTTATTCCATCTACAAAAATTCAAACTCATATATAATGCAACTTGAAAACCTTAAATTTTCTTCTTTTCCAAGTTTCAAATAGCATAAATAAAAAATAAAATTGAAAAAATATTGCACGTTCATGATTTTGCAAATAAATCAACAAGAAAAGTCGATTTATACATAGATTGAACATATAAAATTTTAATTTTAGATTTAACTGCATATGCACATTACATGTATAATGATGTATAACTTTGTATAAACTTGTATATACAATCCCTAATAATGTATATATAAAAAAATAAGATAAAGAAGAAGAAAAGAAGAAAGTGTCAAACATCCATAGATGCATATTATATACGTACAATGTATATACACACTTATACATTAAAAATATATCTAATCTATACAACATTGTACGCATATATACACACTTATACATATTTATACAATATTGTATAAGTGTGTATAAACACTACCTATACAAATCTACACTAGAAAATACCTTGTGTCCATCACCGCATTACAGTTTTCGGTGGTTGCTGTTGTTGAATTTTTTCCGTCGAGGTTTTAGCATTCAAATATGGGCTTTACTAGTAGCAAAGGATGAAACAAAAACTAAGAGAATTAAGAAAATACGAGACGAGGTCGCCGGAGATGCTCTTTTAGGCAAGATCTGATAGTTTTAGGCCAGATCTGATAGTTTTTGGACTGATATACTAAATTTTATTGTGGTTCCTTAACCTCTTTTTATCAATTAACTCAAAAATCGAAATTTAATAGACATAGAATGCGAGGATTATCCCAAGTGTGTACAAAAAAATTATATAATTTTTAGGAAGAACGAAGAGAGAGGCGAGTGAAAAGAGATTGAGTATGCTGGGAAAGAAGAAAGAAAAAAAGAAAAAAACCCTAGAAGTATGTCTTTAATAATGGGCTAAAGACTGAAAAGTTTCTTTCAAATTATATACAACCTGGCCAAATCGGGTAAAGAATTCAAACCTAGGCCATTTTTAGTTGGGTTGTTGTGACAAGTGATTAAATACGTAATTCTTTCTATAATTAAATACTTTTTTATAGTACATGATTATATTTAGCCCTTTTCCCTTAAATATTTTCATATTCGTTTTAAGGAATTTTATTTGGGCCTCGTTAAAGTGTTCAAGAAGGATACGAGAATTCGAAGGCGAAGCAATGCGGAAGATTGGACTACTCTATAATGCCGCGAGTCTTGTGGGCCTAAACATTGGGCTACGCTGTAATGGCGTACAAGTATTTTGAGATTAGGACCAATATTTAAAAGGTAAATTCAGCTGTAAAAATTGCACGGGACGCCTTATTTGGTCTCCCCCATTTAATCTATACCCTTTTTTTTTAAAGTTTTAACTTGTACTGACTTTTAAACAACTTCACCCTCTTTCTCCTACTTCTTCTTCTTCTTCTTTCTTCTGTTGTTGTTGGTGCTGCTATGAATATACAGTAATACAGATATATGTTGAATCCTGATGACTCGTATATCAAGTTCATAAGGGTTTTATGAAGCTTCTCGCTCTCTCTTTCTTCTTCTTTTTGCTTTCTGTATTGTGCCACAACTGCTGAACATTCTGCTTCTTCAGTAGAGATTAGAGACAATTGGATCAATAGAGCAGTATTTGATTCTTCTATGAGTAAACTATCTACGCTTATGCACTCGTTCCCATTCCAAAATTGCTCAACTCAGATTCTTGGTTTTCTTGAAACTGAAACTGATCAACTGGGGAAGGAGCCCACTAATGGCCAAAGGGATTCTGAGAACTTGCACACAAATTAACAGTCTTCGTTTTGCGACATAGAACATAGTCCTCGTGACGAATTTGACGGCGTTGTCTTAAAACTTTCACTTTTTATAAAAACTTCAGCACTAAAGAAGTTGAAGTTTTTACAAATGAACTAAATAACTTCATCATCTCTGCCGAAGTTTTTGAAAAAGCTTATCCAGGACAAAAAAACTTCAGCTTATTTAGTGCTGAAGTTTTTATAAATGAACTAAATAACTTCAGCATCTTCTGCTGAAGCTTTTGAAAAAGCTTAATGACAAAACTGATGAATCAAGGACAAAAAACTCCAACTTATTTAGTACAATTACAAATAAAAACTTCAGCAAATAGAGAACAAAACTTCAGCTACTATGTTTAAGTTCAACAATTACAAACAAAAACTTTAGCACACTTGGTTCAGCACACTTGCTATTTCAAGTCCGTCTACTAGAATGCGGAAGTTTTGCGTGATTGTCTTTGTTACTTCAGCCCCGTATGCTGAAGTTACGCGAAAAAACGGGTATACTTGTAATTTTTTTTCAAAGCGGGCACAAGTTAAAACGTGTCCTAAAAAGCAGGTATAGATGCAAATCTTCCATTCAGCTTTCCAATTGTCAAATTAACCTATACATTACAGCAACAATTTGAGGTGGGGGGGGGGCAACAATTTAAGAATTTCAAGAATTTTAAAAAATACTCAGTATTTTCAGTGGGGGGGGGGGGGTCATAAAGGAGAATTGCAGAATTTAGCATCATTTTATGTTACATCAATTCACATATTTTTGTATTAGTTACAAGGTGTTACAAAATGGCAAAATCCTATTAAAAGATTACTACTCAGATAACGTTTGGTTCTTGTATTTAAATTAATATCAATTTTTGTAGTACATTTATGTGTTTGTTTTCTGTATTGGCATTTGGTTTGTTATTGAATACAACATTTTGTGACATATACAGAAGATGAAAGTAGCAGAAATGAGAATGTTGGGGTGGATGTGCGGGCACACTAAGATAGATAGGATTAGGAATGAAGATATTCGGGAAAAGGTGGGCGTGTCTCCTATAGATAACAAGATGCGGAAAGCGAGACTCAGATGGTTTGGGCATGTGCAAACCTGATGCCCCGTTAAGAAGGTGTGAGCGATTGGCTTTGGCGGGAACGAGAAGAGATAGAGGGAGGCCTAAGAAGTATTGGGGAGAGGTGAACAGGTAAGATATGGCGCGACTTCAGATTTTCGATGACATAGCCCTTGATAGGAAGGTGTGGAGATCGAGCATTAGGGTTATAGGTTAGGAGATAGTTGAGCATTTTTCTACTTCGTTCCAGGTGTGAGGATAGACCAGTGGCGGATCCAGAATTTTAAAGTCATGGGTGCTCGTTTCCTGTAATATAAATTTTCTAGCAATTATATAGTATAAGTGCATAATTATTCTAACCCGACAGTGTAAAAAGCTAATGAGAAAGCACCGGTTAATACTATTACTACCAAAACAGTCTTCTAATCATAAGTCACAATGAACTTTGTACAAAGCGTAAGCGATAAGCATGGAAAAAAATTCAATATCGCTCTACTAAATGTTTTCAATCACTAGATTTAACAAAAATAATCCTAATACTAGCTGTTATGTCTTATTTCTTTTTTCTTTTGCTGTGTGAGAGCCGAAAATCCAAGAAGTGAAGAAGGGTTCTGTCATTTGGTGTCTAATAGAAGCTAAATTTATCCTAAAACTAATGAATGAGATAAAGCCTAAAGGAAATAGGAAAAATGACAAAAGAAAAGGTCAAAGTATAAAAAAGAATGAAAGAAATAATATAGAAGATTGAGAGAGTCAGCCTCAAGAAGTTAGCAGGCTTTGCGAAAAGCTGTTTCAATAGGGAATCGAACTCGTGTGGCTTAGAAGTAGGGCTGCTTATCGTGGGATTGAGCGGTTATTTACTCTTAACGGTTTGATTTATCGGTTATCGATTTTTAGATGTATTAATCCGCTAGCCATCCGATAAGATATCGGGCGGATTGGTATCGATTTAGCTCTTATCGGGCGGTTATCGGGCGGTTTATCGGCTTAATTCAATCTATATTGCACATGACACTCTTTGAGTTCAGAGCATACTACATTCCAGTCTATAGAATACAATAGATGAGTCTATTATATCCCAAAACAGACTACATTACAGATGAGTCCAGAATACATACGTCTTTACCTCAGTTGTAAAATGTGAAGAAGCAAGAGGCTCCAAATATTTATTAAAAGTCTTCTTGTAGAACTCATTGTACTCCTCTTTACTTAATTCCGTAGGATTTCGAAGCTGGAAAAGGAAAGACAGTAACTCATTATATCAGTAAGAACAAACTTTTGAAGCATGGCAGCTGGAGATAGTAATCTGGAGACTAACTCATATTGGTTGAGTCTCATTTGTAAGCTCCCAGTCCCAATATTTCTCCACAATTTTTTTGGTGTTCTTCTTTTTCTGTTGCAGAGAGTTGGAAATTTCATCAGAAATGGAAAAAGACAATAGCAGAATCAACAAAGCTACCCCAGAATATATTCTACTCCTAGCTACCTCAGTTGTCGCATCTTCTCCTTCCTTCTTGGCTTCTGCCGGATCCTCATCAACTTTAACCTGTAAAGAGGCAATATCATGGAACCACAAGGCGATAAGGAGTTATATCCAGCTTACATAACGTGGAACGTCAAAAATGTAAGACCCCAAGCATGTTTTGTGGCTGTAGATAGAAACAAGTGAATTTAGGCGTTAGGATTTCTAAATGTCTAATAGTAAATTAGTAATAGAGAATAGAGATAGAATACTAGAATTGGAAGAAGGATTTTTAATTATTTAATATATATATATAAATTTTATATGTATGTATATATTCTTAACGGGTTAATGGATTATCCGTTAAGAAAATTGAATAATCCGCCCCAAACCGATAAGTCATTAATAAAAAAATTTCAATCCGTTCCCCGACTGTTAAACCGTTAACCTGATACCAATACGCCATTAAGCTTCGGTTTTGGTTCGCTTTTTAATTTCGGTTAGATTTGAACACCCCTACTTAGAAGTGCACTCCCTAACTTCAACCGTACATAGTTCACATCCGGGTCAATGGGTGCTTCAGCACCCGGCACGACCGACGTAGATTCACCCCTGAGATAAGGGTTTGTCTTAGATTGCTGGTGGTTAATGTTGTTCACACTATCCTCTCGTTTTTCTTTACTGCTTACTGTTATTTTGTTTCAACTATTTTCTGGTTCTTATAATGTTGTTATTATTTCTATGGCTTCTATTGATGGTACTGATATATTGTATTTTTCATCTTTTTCGTTTTCTTGAGCCGAGAGTCTATCGGAAACAACCTCTCTACTCCATCGGGGTAGGGGTAAGGCCTGCATACATATCCCCAGACCACTTATTTGCGGGATTTTACTGTCGGTTGTTGTTGTATACAATATTTTGTGGCTAAAAACCAAATAATTACTAAAAATATTACATTTGATGTGGTATTAAGTACGCAGAAGTTCCTGCATTAGTTATTCCTCATTTTAATCTCAATATTATTGTTCAGTGTTTACTACACTTTAATAAGTATGTATTAGTATTTTAATACATACATACATATATACATCTGCAAACCAAGCAAATTTACATTATTGAATATTTATGTTATACAATAACAACAAAAAAAATTTATATAAGTGGGGTCTAGGGAGGGTGGTGTACGCAGACCTTACCCTAACTAGAGGAGTAGAAAGGTTGTTTCCGAAAGACCATCGGCTCAAAAAGAAGAAAATAAACAATAGACAATAGATCAGTGTAACACCCCGTAAATCCGGATTAGTTGTTGATGTGTTAGATGAGTATTAATGAGATCTTTTAGACATGTGAAGCCCTATCAGGATGAGTATGGGTAATGTAGCACTCCGTAAATATGAATCAGCTGTGTGCAGACGAGGACTATTTATATGATGGTTATCAATTGTATATGATAATAAGTGTACGAGGTATATCATAAGTGATTTGGGGTCCAAGGAGAGACCTAAGTCTAAGTCAAGTTTGAAAACTACATGAAAGACTAAAATTCCAAATGGGTAAGCACAAGACCACAATTAGGATGAGCATAACTATAGATATATAATTTTTTATGTGATTCACAACCAATCAAATGAAAGATCTTCGAGTCTAGTTTCTAAATCTTCAAACCGTTTGTCATTTGGACTTTCCTACAAGAAGTTATGACCAAATTACCAAAGGTTGGCGGAAAACTGCGCGGATGGAAGCATCTGAGGCCGCGTCCGAAAAGAGGGACTGGCAGTGAAGTGCTTGGGGTTCTTCTTTACTCACTCAAGACCACCAACTCCTACCATCTTCAAGGTAAGTAATACCCATTATCTTGGTGTGAAATTCCTTCATTTCTCCACTAGTATTGATGAAATCTACACATAAAATACTTAGATCTTCAAGAGATTTCTTCAAGAACTCAAAGGAGGGTTTTACAAGATTTCTTCCAAAAAGGTAATCCTACACACTTAGACTTACATGTATGAATTTATTAAGGTAATATGAGTATGAAATAGTATTAGAACTCTTGTTATGGTGATTGGAAGTCATAAGTTCCCAATTTAATTACATAACTATAGTAGAGATTGAAAGATGAATATTTGTTGGAATTTTATTGGTTGGGTGTGGATAGATGGTCATATATGTGATATTGGAAGTAATAAATTGGTTAATCATGATGGTGGGATAAATTGTTGTTGAATGGTGGTAATTAGATGAACTAACTATATGGTGATGAGATATAGAGATTTATACCTACAAGGAGTTTGAAAATATGTCTAAATGGCTTAAGTTATGGAGTTTGTTACTAATATTGGTTCCATTAGATGTTGCTATTGTAGATTGAAGTTTTTTAGTATCGTGGATCATTCTATCATCACTAAGGTATGTGAGGCTAACTCTCTATGTTTGGGAATGTTAATGATTCTCCCTACACTACGTTTCTTTTATCACGTTACCAATTGCCTCAGAAATATAGTTAAGCCTAGTTCCTTGAATAGCTGTAGAACTTATATTCTCTAGCTTCATAACTCGTTCACCACTTTCATTCTGAACGTTGTGAGTTCAGTACGTATTTAATATAGACTTGGGTTTGATGCCCCCGAATCTTAGTATAGATTACTCAGTATGCCACAAACAGTTGAAGTTTCAGTATTCATAATCAGTTTAAGAATACATGCCTCAGCCTAGTCCTATTCAATATTTCAGTATCATGTATTGCAACATGATTCTCAGTTCCTGATTTTAAATCCCTGGATGTCGAATACCTGTATTTGGGCCTGAGGCCGCAGTTAATGTTTTATGCATCTTTGGGCCTGAGGCCGCAGTTAATATTTTATGCATCTTTGGGCTTGAGGTCGCAGTTTATGCTTTATGCATCTTTGGACCTGAGACCGCAGTTATGTATACGTATACTTGAGACCGACGCCGCAGTTTGTGCACATATATATTGGGCCTGAGGCCGCAGTTTAATATTCAGATAAATAGGTTGTTCATCATTCAGAAGAGGGAGTATTCATATCCTTACTTCCTTTGTTCATTCAATTATCAGTTATCATTTCAGTTGTCAGTTATTATTTCAGTTATCAGTTCAGTTATCAGTTATCATTTTAGTTATCGGTTATTAGTTATCAGTTATCATTTTAGTTTCAGTTTCAATAGTTATTATTTCAGTTATCAATTATCAAATCTCAGTTATCAGCTTAGTTTCAGTTTTAGCATTTATAATTCTTTCTTTCAGTTGCTTTACATACCAGTGCAATTAAAATGTACTGACGTCCCTTTTGCTTGGGGCCTGCATCTCATGATGGAGTTACTGATTTATAGGTTGACGATTTAGAGCACTAGGATTCTCGTACCAGCTATTGGGTGATCCTCAGTTCTTTCGGGGCATTATCCCTACCTTATAGTCTTTCGGTATTTACAGATAGATAGTGTTTTCAGTACTTCAATAGAGGCTTCATAGACTAAAGTATCAATTAGACAGAGTCACAAGCTTTTTGTGTTAAGCAATGTTGGCTACAGACATGTTTCAGACTTGTATTAGTGTTTCCACACTTTGACTTTTATCATTCAAACTTTCAGTATATCAACATGTATTAGTTTATCTTCCGTATTTAGTATGTTATGATATCACATGTTGATTCATCCAGCTAGTTGATTCGCTCGGTCACATGTAGTCAGGCACTGAGTGTCGTGTTACGTCCAAGCCCAGGTTCGGGGCGTGATAAAGCTTGGTATCAGAGCACTAGGTTTAAGTGTCCTAGGGAGTCTAAGAAGTCGTGTCTAGTAGAGTTTCCTTTATATATGTGTGCCAACCACTCATATAAATGGTTAACTACCAAGACATCTAGGATTGTCTCATTTCTTTCTACTCTAGATCGTGCCATGAAGCTTAGAGCAATAGTTAACCTTCTTTTCCTATCTAATTCCAAACGTATTGGATGCCCAAGTGATGTGCAGGAGAAACCTAAGGTCCTAGAAAAGATAATTGCTCATTGGGGTATAATTATGGAATACAGATTGGTAAATATAAGACTTGAGAGGACGTTAAAAGTGGGATGCAATGGATAGTAGTACAAATTAAAGCATAACCTTATCAGAAAGTACAAAAGCAGTTATCATGTCTCATGGCTATTAGTTTACCTCAGTTACCAGTTATACAATCTTTCAGTTAGCAAATTTATTGTTATTCAGTATGAGAGTATTCGGTTATATGTTTACCAGATATCCAATTTTTAGTGTATCAAAATTTCTGATGACTTATGAGTATACAGTGATGCATATGGGTTCTCAAAGAAAATGTAAGTAACAATGATTATAGAGAAATCTTCGCTTGTTTTAGGGATTAAGACCCAATGCATGAAGTGATTTATCATATGTGTATGACAGTGTGTCCGTATGTCTAACCCAATGGTATATCCGGTTAAGAATCCAACTGCAGCGGGCATAGAATTGATCACTATAGTTTTGGACATAAAGGAGCCTAAGGGAAATATAGCTAAGAATAATATGATGTACGAAATGAGAACCAAGAGCAGGCGACATTGAATTTTAGGGAATGCTTTTAAGTTGTTTAGATTTATTCAATTCAGAACTAGAAAGTACCATGTTAGTGAATTTGTATACGAAATGGCTATTATTGTGAGATAAAAGATATGGCAGTTCCCCTTTACATGATGTGACTATGTGTTTAGGTCGGAGGTATATAGTCTGAAGTGATTTTGAAGTGTATAGAAAGTTTGGGGTTAGATATTCCAATTTTGTTTAAGACAGATAAAATTTCCCTAAGTGTGATCCATGTGCATAGTTCAAAAGAATGATAGTGTACAACAAAAGAATATGGTCAGATGATGAGGGAAGTTAGGAGTAACCTTATGCTTCACTTTAGTTATTCAAAGTAGGATAAGAAAAGATGATGCTAGCAGGTGGTTAGTGAAAGGATAGTAAATAAGTTTTGAGTAAATATAGTGAATTAGCAATTTCAGCAGAGCTAGTAGAGGTAAGATTTGATCCACTTAGCCAGATTATCTCTAGTGAGTGGATGGCAGTTTGAAATACCGAACGCATGTGTTAGAATCTAAAGAGTTTAAGTTAAACCCGAAGTACAGTGGCAGTGGGAAAAAAACCAGCTAGCAGTGAGAGAGCAAACTATAGAAGAATACCCTTTAAGAGTTATCAAAAAGGGGTTTCCCCTAGATTGGCAATGTGGGCAGAGTTAAATCATTAAGATTATGTATGATATCTATAAAGACATAAGCTTTCCGTTTATGTAAATAATTTAGTTTTCCTAGTAAGAAAGATTTCTCGGAGGTAAGTTGGGAGATGAGTCGTCATTAACATAGAGTGCAAAGAATTGCAGAAAATAAGAAACGTTATTTGGATCCCAACAAAAAGAGAAGGATCCGCAAGTATAAGACCTTTGGTCTAAGGGGTGATGTGAAAATTTTCAGTAAGTCCAGTTAGAGACTTGAAACCCGAATAGTTCGCATAGGATATGAAAAAGAAAAATCAGTTTGGTAATGAGGGAAAATTCGTATAATTACCATAAGGATTATGTCTAGCATGTGTAAGAAACACAAAGTGAGTAGAATGATCACTGAGTTTAGTTATTGTTCATAAAGTGATCACAGAAAAGCTATAAAATCATGCCCAATTGTGTATTACGAGGGTAATGCCATTGCACGAGACTCTAATATTCCGAGTAGTGGTTAGTGACTTAGCTCACAACAATACTATTAAGCGTTTTTAGGAAGTGCTTAAGAAGATAATCAAGTGTGGGAAGTATAACTCATGATTGAGGTAGATAAGAGAACTTTGGTGAAAGAAGTTCATTGCTTAGCCAAGGTAGGAGTTCGACTTTCGGACACCAAAGATAGTGGAGTTGTTGTATAGAACAGGACATGTTCCTCCTTAGTAGCCGAAGTGAAGGAGAATAGTTTGATGATCCCTACTTGTTGTAGCTAAAAGAGGGGATTCACAAGCATAAGATGATGACTTTTAAACAAGGGGGAGATGATAATACTTTGAGGTGCCAGGATAGATTGTGTGTTCCAACCATAGATGGACTTAGTAAGGGAGGAAGATGTTATAAGCCCATAATTTCAGGTATTCTATCCACCTAGGTTTCCCAAAGATGTATCATGATCTTAAGGAGATTTAGTGGTGGAACGACACGAAAAGAGACTTGCAGACTTTATGGACAAGTGTCTGAATTGTCAGCAAGTGCAAGTCGAGCAACAGAAGACCAAGTGTTTATCTCAGAACATACACATCATTTAGTGGAGATGGTAAATATGGACCTTATAATATTATCTCGCTCATTTTTAAAGCATCATTTTTATGGGCGAAGGTGTAGATTGCCAATTAGTTGGTTCGAAGTTGGCGAAGCGGAGTTGCTGGTACCAGATTTGGTCAATCAGTCTATGGAGAAAGTCAAGTTGATTCAAGAGCATTTGTAGACAGCTTAGAGTTGCCAAAAGTCATATTTGAACATGCAACATAGAGACCTAGAGTTTCAAGTTGATGATTGGGTGTTTCAAAAAGTTTTACCTACGAAAGGTGTTATAAGATTTGGGAAGAAAGGAAAGCTCAATCCTAGATACATCGGCTCATATAGGATCCTATGAAGGATCGGGTAAGTAGCTTATGAGTTAGAATTTCCACCATAATTAGCGGTCGTACACCAGTATTTCATGTGTCATGTTATAATATTCAAGTTTCCAGTATTCAAATCTCATGTCACGGCATTGGTGTTTCCAGTTTTAATATCTCATGTCACAAAATTTATGTTTTCAGTATTCAGATCTCATGTTAGAACGTTTAAGTTAGTAAAGTACTCAAATACTCATGCCAGTCCAGTACTCAGATATTCATGACAGCTTAATACTTAGGTATTGATGTGAGTTTAGTGACCTCGATAATTCGTGCCAGTTCAGTATTTATATATCCACGTTAGTTCAGAATTCACTTACCCATAACAAATAAGTATTCATGTATATGTATCATCTTATGCGTATTATTATGCCCTATGGAGCTAGTGTTATGCTCTGTTAGCTGGTAGGTATTTTGGAGAAATGTCGAAAGTATATAACCTTCCCATTCAGACCTTATAATACAATCTCCATGTCTTTCAGTGTTTAGCCAGTTTATTAGCCATTCACTCTAGTACCTATCTAGTTCAGTATCTCATCAGTTCAGTAATCGTGTATTCATTTAGTTTAGTATGGAAGTGTTAATGAAAGTTCATGCTCCCACCAGACCAAGTTCGGAGTTAGCCTAAGATTCAACTAGAATAATCATTAGAGGACAAATGATCCCAAAGGGGAGATAATGTAACACCCCGTAAATCCGGATTAGTTGTGGATGTGTTAGATGAGTATTAATGAGATCTTTTAGACATGTGAAGCCCTATCAGGATGAGTATAGGCAATTAGTACTCCGTAAATATGAATCAGCTGTGTGCGGACGAGGACTATTTATATGATGGTTATTAATTGTATATGATAATAAGTGTACAAGGTATATCATAAGTGATTTGGGGTCCAAGGAGAGACCTAAGTCTAAGCCAAGTTTGAAAACTACATGAAAGACTAAAATTCCAAATGGGTAAGCACAAGATCACACTTTGGATGAGCATAAGTACTGATATATAAGGTGTTATTTGATTCACAACCTATCAAATGAAATATCTTCGAGTCTAGTTTCTAAATTTTCAAACCGTATGTCATTTGGACTTTCCTACAAGAAGTTATGACCAAATCCAAAGGCTGGCGGAGGACTGCGAGGATACGAAGCATCCGACACAGCGTCCGAAAAGAGGGACTGTCACTGAAGTGTTGCCATAGCATCCGGGTCAGCATCCGAGCTCTTGAGAGGAGTGAAGTGGATATACGAAGCATCCGAGGTCGCATCCGAAATCTGAGCTTATAAACACAATTTCGGAATTAATTTTCCCCATTCTATTTGGACGACCCTTGGGGTTCTTCTTCACTCACTCAAGACCACCAACTCCTACCATCTTCAAGGTAAGTAATCCCCATTATCTTGGTGTGAAATTCCATCATTTCTCCACTATTATTGATGAAATCTACACATAAAATACGTAGATCTTCAAGAGATTTCTTCAAGAACTCAAAGGAGGGTTTACAAGATTTCTTCCAAAAAGGTAATCCTACACCCTTAGGCTTACATGTATGGATTTATTAAAGGAATATAAGTATGAGTAAGTAATAGAACTCTTGTTATAGTGATTGGAAGCCATAAGTTCCCAATTTAATTACATAACTATAGTGGAGATTGAAAGATGAATATTTGTTGGAATTTTATTGGTTGGGTGTGGATGGATGGTCATATATGTGATGTTGGAAGTTATAAATTAGTTAATTATGATGGTTGTGAGCACGTGATTTTTGCCCTATGAGAATCACTCCCAAAAAATTCAAAATAAATTAATTTTTTCCGTTGTTTGCAATTTTATGGATTTTTATAGTATTTTCTGTCATTATTTGCATGAGTTCGTGCATGTTTGTATGTTTAAATAAATGAAAAATACAAAAAATAGATTGCATTTGCATTTAGGATTTAATTTTATAATTTTTTAGTTGAGTAGTAAATTACTTATTTTTACAAAAATGAAAGAATCAAAAATAACGTATTTTGCATTTTTAAAGTGTTTAATGTCAAATTTTGTGATTATTTTATTTTTTAGTATATAATTACTTGTGATAAATATTATTTAAAGTGGATTAGTATTTTAAGTCAATTTTGGTTTTATAATTTGAGTTAGGATTTTTGGTTTTAATTTTGAAGACAATTTAGGAAGAAAAAGAATTAATAAGAGAAAAGGAAATCAAATTGGGCCAAACTCAATTTAACCACCATAGCCCGAATCAAATACACCCCAAACCAGCCCAGACCCGTCTCCCCCAACCCGGTCCGTCTCCAGCCTCAACCAAAACGACGTCGTTTGGACATGCTCTAATCTGGGCTGTTGAATCAGCCTGATCGAACGGTCCCAAACCTTTCCCACAACCCGACCAATTCCCATATCCGGGCCACCCACTTAGCTACCAAACGACCCCGTTTTTCCCCTTGATCAATCTGGATCGTCGATCCCCTCTAATCCAACGGCCCCGGTTAATTCCCCATTTTAATATACCAAACACCCCCCCTCGTCTCTTCAGAGACCAAGAACAGGCACCACTGCACGCCGCCCTCTTCCGCCCACCGAAAATCGCCTTAAGGCGGTTCCGGTGGCCCAAACAACCCCAAATTAACACCCTTTATTCTCCTTCACCTCATCATCTCAAATCCCCAAACCATTGCCTTCGAATCTTAGCCAAATCCCTCGAATTTCAGATCGAAGATCGGACCCGAACCCTAGTTTACCCAATCAACCCCAAACTAACACCATATGACCACCTTGACCCCCTCTTTACAAATCCCAGAATGGTTTCCTTCGAATCTAACCAAGACTCGTCGAATTTTAAATCCAAGTTTTAACCCTAAAAATTCAAAAATCAATTTCCACTGAACCTGATGACATGCATCGAGTCAAGCCTCTAGTTTTCTATGATTAGAAGGTCGATTCACTACAAAACCGATGTTACTCATTGGTTCTTGACAAAGAACAAATGAGTAACATCAGTTTCGGATGAATCAGGGTATCAAGGGTAATTTCAAGTTTAGCAGATGAGTTCCCTTTTATTGTTTTCTGTTCTTCTTTAAATTCATTTCACCTCTGCCTCTTCTCCTTCTCTTCTACATGTGTTTTTGATTGGTCAATTTTTCTGAGTGAAGTTACGACTAGCTTCGAACCCGATTTCTTTGCTTTAGGTTAGTTTATTTATCCATATTTATTTCTGTTAATTTCAATTTTTTCTTTTAAATTTATTTGGTCCTGTTTGTTTTGATTTCTGATTGTAGGTTTGTTCTACAGATTATGTGAATAGTTGTTTAAGTTCATGAATTTGTCTTTGAATCGATAGGTTGTCAATTTTCAATTTAGGTTTGTATTATTCTAATAGGCAGCATATTAGTATCCTCGTGATGTTTTGATTCCTTGGTAAGATGATTATGTTAAATGTGTTAAAGGTCGAATCTCAAATAGGCTCTTCAATGTTCGTTTCTTGCTAATGTCAGTTCAGATTGTTCATATGAAGGGTTATTTTTGATTCTCACAGAGTGTGAAATACGTAGACAACCCCCATCGGGTCCAACTTCCTTTTTGCAAAAATAATCCAAAAGAACAAAATTTTTACTTTTTATTTGAAAATAGTTAGGGTGATTCCATTCTTGTCAGAAATAGCCGAATGTCCCTAAAAGTAGGGCTGTGCACGGATCGGATCAGATCGGATTTAGCATATTTCGGATTTGAATTTCGGATTTCGGATTCTAGAAAATGCAATCCGAATCCGATCCGAATTATATCGGATCGGATTTTAAAGTTTGGATCGGATCGGATATCGGATCGTATTATTTTGCCTCAAAGTTAAACTAATATGTATATTTTCTTTGTAAAAGAGGCAATACATTAAGAAAAATTCATATTTATGCAATTATGAGAGTACTATGGTGTCAATATAGCTAAATCTAGCAATTGTAAAGGTAATAACTTGGAGGTTGATGTAAATTAAAGTGTAGTATTTATACATGTCCTAATAATTTCGGATTTCGGATTGGATTGGATTAAAATATACCAATCCGAAATCCGATCCGAAATTCGAAATTTTAATAAACATAATCCGAAATCCGATCCAATCCGAAATCCAAAATTCAAAATTGAATGGATCGGTTCGGATTTCAGATATCCGATCCGAATGAACAGCCCTACCTAAAAGGGCGCCGGAAGGCTGTTTTTGCAAAAACAACTGCTTGTGGTCATTTTTCAAGGTTTTCACCGGTTAGCCAACATAGCCTTAAAATCTTCGTCTTCGAGGTGCTGAAAGGCCGTATTTGCAAAACCGAATTTTATTTTTTGGAAAAAAGGGAAAAGAAAAAGTGTGTCAATTTTGTCTTCGAGTCAAATGAGTCTTGATTTTTGCTTAATCACCCTAATAAATGTGCAGAATGAGCACGAGTCCAAGTTTGCCGATAGCAGTTATGAACAAGATCCCTTTGGAGTTGCACATGTGGTGGGAAGATCTGGGCAGGTCAGAGCAAGATAAGGTCAATCTACATTTGGGGGGTCTCACCGGGTTATTAAAGATCAGATCTAGATGCGACATCATAAAGGCTTTAGTTACGTTCTGGGACCCGGCCCATAACATATTTCACTTCTCGGATTTTGAACTCACCCCAACCTTGGAAGAGATAGCAGGTTATATGAAAAGTACTGTAGGTTTGAGGCATAAGTATCTGATCGCTCCAAGGGCCGTTAACTCTCACAAATTCATGGATTTGCTAAAGATAAGCAAGGGAATCCCATATTCCGAGTTGGAAGGGGTTTTTTCCACTCTACATTTTATATACCAGAAGTACGGGCATGTAGGATGGTTCAATGATCCGGAAAGCGGGGTTTGCAGTAAAGGGAACCGAACAAAATGGGATGAGCATAGGCGTTTCGCTTTTATGGTAGCATTCTTAGGCCTTGTGGTGTTTCCCCGAGAAGAATATCTATTTGCGGGTGGCTGGAGTCGTCAAGGTCCTGGTTACCAACGCCAAGAGCACTCTCGCCCCTATGATAGTGTCTGAGATATACCGAGCTCTCACAGCTTGTAAAGCTGGGGCAGACTTCTTCGAGGGATGCAATTTTCTATTACAAATGTGGATGATCGAGCACTTGTGCCACCACCCTCAGTATATGAGTTATGGATCCACAGAGAAAAGCTGCATTGAAGAATTCAACACAAGGGTTTCAGGGTTCAAGTTACGGGAGCGGTTTGGAGAATGGATAGCCCGCCTTCGCGCCACCACTACGGGACAAATAGAATGGACACTAGGTTGGCTCCCTATTGAAGAAATTGTGTATATACCCGCCATAGGTCCTTACTTCCTCCTAATGGGTCTTCGAGGTATTCAGCCTTACGCTCTCTACCGAGTGATGCAACAATTAGGAAGGTGTCAGGTGATGCATCTAGATGAAGATCTCAGTATCCACGCGGTTGAGATTAGCTCCGACGGCCAATTTCACAAAGAAACAGTTCGTTCTATTTGGAACGAGTGCCAGTATTTGACGGCAAGCACCCGAGTGTGGAACCTATCTAAAGGCGAGGTCTCACCCGCCTACCTTGCCTGGTATAGAAAGAAGAACACTACAAGGGCCGAATCAGAAAGACCGGCCAAAAAACCGCACATTCAGGAATTCGTCGAGGCATCGCAAGAACCGTGGGCTTGGTTGGCCAAAGAAAATGAGTACAGGGCCACAATAGGAAAGCTGGAGAAGCAAGTCAAAGACCTTCAATTCGAGAATGGCTTACAAGCAGCGACGAATGAGGGTGAAAAGAAAAGGCTAGCCAAAGAAAATGAGGCCCTTCGAGCTCAAATTCAGAAACTGAAAGTAGCAGCAGAAAATCCAGTCCGAAGTAACAGAGATGAAAAGCTCGTAGCTAACCTAAGGCAGAAAGTGAGTAACTATAGTTTCTATTTGAACAAAGCAGAAAGTGAACTGGCCAGGGCTTAAAAACAATTGGCTAAAAATGCAGATGAATGGGTATGCCTGGCTAAGTAGTTAAGAGAAAGGTACGACGATGAGGTCGCGAGGTTGAAGAAAAGGGTCATCGCCACGGAAAACAAAATGATCAAGCAGGCAAAAGACTTAAAGGTTGAAAGGGAACGCTGTTATACGACATTGGCGCAGTTAGAAATAGACTTGCAACAACTTCAGGAACAAAATTATGCAGCCAAGCAAGCTTTGGAGGCCAGGGCCCGGCAGATTGGGCGTTTGTTACAAGAAAAGGGCGTCGTAAGAGAGAGAATTAGAAACATCACAGATTACATCGTTATGAAGTGCCATATTTGTGAGGATATGACTCGCACTGCGTTCTTTGCAGCGGTGATGACCTTTTTTAAACAAATAATGAACAACTTGGACCGACTTCAAAGGGATCTTGCAGATAGGCCTGCGACGAGACCGAATGATGTCCCGCGGGCACCAGGAGCATTGATATACTCATGATTTTCTGTTTGAATTGGTATTTCCTTTTCTATCGGAGTCCGTAAGTCATGTTGGGTTTATATTTTCTTTCTGTTAGTCTGTATTTCTTTAAAGTATGATAGCTTAACTCCGGAGTCTGTATTTTGTCTTTTGCATCAGAGTCTGTTAGTCTTTTGAAATTTGTTAGTATTGAGTCTTTGTGATCAAAGAATCTGTTTTATAAAAGCTGAAAATCCCAAAAATGTTTTATTTACTTTCACACTTATCTGCTAGAACTACGCACGGTCTGATTCATATGGAGACATGATACGTAGGCAATCTCTATAGGATTCGACCACCACTAAAAAGAAAAAGGGGAAATGAAAAATAAATAAAGGGGGATGGAATAAAGGAAGCTTAAAAGAAGGGGCACAATTATGAGAAGCCGGAATGACGCACGCAACCGAAGCAAATGCATGATAGAAAATGGTTAATTGCCTAGGTATATTGCATCCCAACGTGTAATTGCATATGTGTTAAACTCTAAAAACTAACAAGTTTGTTGTTTTCCAGAGAATTCAAGCAGTTAGTTTATTTAGAGGATACTGGCACATTATCATTACCAAACCAGATCAAAGGGACCAATACCAGAAATCATGTCTATCCCGGATGTCAACACTAGTGTTGAGGTAGAGGAGTTGGACGTTAATAAAATGAAAGAGGAGATGCTCAAAATTAAGCAACAGATGACCGAAATATACCAAGCCTGGTCCAAAGGGCAATCACCGCCGTCTTACCCAACCAACCCGACTTTTACCTCACCATTAGCTCAGTCTCAGGATCATCCCGCCATCGATCCAGGTTTTCCCATTTATCAACACTACCATGGCACTACTTCTCATATGCCACAAGCTCCACCACCAAAATCAATTCCATACCCTCCTCCGCCAGTCACCTCTGTCTTTGTGGCATCTCCACCAGCTGCACTCCATAGATCCCCAAGTAAACTTGTGTTCCAAACTCAAGACAACCAGTATTATCCCCCGGAGCCCACCTTCAAAGCTCCCGAAACCTACCCTTATGATCCACGTTCTGATCTCCCGAGAGAAGCTGAGAGACCAGCCAAAAATTCCGAACATGAGGAGATGTTCAGAAAAATGAAAAGCATAGAACAATCCTTCAAGGATATGAGAGGGCTAGGCGGTTAGGTAAGCGTGGCTTACAAAGACCTGTGTTTATTCCCAAATGTACAACTATCGGCAGGGTTCAAATGCCCAAATTCGACTTGTACAACAGACACGGTGATCCGGTGGCTCATTTGAGAGGTTTTTGCAGTAAGATGAGGGGAGCCGGAGGAAAGGATGAATTGCTAATGGCCTACTTCAGTCAGAGTTTGAGCGGATCATCATTGGAGTGGTACACACGCCAAGATCACGGAAGATGGTACACATGAGATGATTTGGCACAAGCATTTACTTGTCACTTTCAGTATAATCTTGAGATTATTCCAAACCGACTCTCTTTGACTAAACTAGAGAAGAAGCACAGTGAAAGCTTTAGAGAATATGGTTTCCGGTGGAGGGAGCAAGCAACAATGGTAGATCCCCCAATGAAAGAGAGCGAGATGGTTGATTACTTTTTACAGGCTTTGGAGCCAACTTACTTTGGTCATTTGGTGTCCGCAATTGGCAAGTCTTTTAATGAGGTTGTAAAAATGGGAGGCATGGTCGAGGAGGGGCTTAAGTCCAACAAAATCATGAGTTATTTAGCGATCAAGGAAACCACTCAGGCCATTCAAAGCGACACTGGGGGTGTACTTGGGAAAAAGAAGAAAGAAAATGTCACGATTTTTGAGTCCGGAGCCTGGTTCGGATCTAAAGGCACATCACCCTACTATAGCCAACCACGACCCTACCACCAAAATTACCCCCACACTCCATATAGCCCTCCACAACATTATTACCCACCTCCAGATCCCCATTTTTCCGTCCATCATGCACAAACCTATACCCAAACTCCGGCACATGCATAATGGCGTGCGCCGACTCCACAAAATCCATACCCAGCTCCACAAAACACGTATCCACCCCCAAGAGCCTAGGTTTCCGACCAAACCAAGCCTTCAAGAATGAGAGGTTACAGAAACAAAAGACTTTTACTCCACTGGGGGAATCATATACCAGTCTTTTCCACAGGTTGAGGCAGTTGGGCATGCTGAATTCAATTGAGCCTAAAATGCCAAATCCCCTCCTAGAAATATTGACCACTCGGTGAGTTGTGAGTACTATTCAGGGGCCCCTGGGCATGATACAGAGAAGTGTTGGAAACTAAAAACAGCTGTGCAAGAGCTTATTGATACTCATCGGATCGAGGTTCAGGCCCCAGAAGCACCTAATATCAATCAGAATCTACTACCAGCTCACCATGAGACACATATGATTGAGTTGATGCACAAAGAGGGGGAACCCAGGAAGTGCTCACAGACGGTAATGATGATCCGTTCCAGCGAAACCATCTTGAAGGAAAAGGTAACCAGTAGGAAATCAGTGGTCCAGTTGAAAGGGGTAGATGATAAGCCCGCTGTGGTAGCCGAGAGAGGGTCGTCAAGCATTATTGTAGTGAAACCAGAGAAAGCTAAAGTGGTAGTGCCGGGGGTCGCAAGTAAACTTGTTGTGGTTGTGAAGGGTGCTCGCACAGAGCCTGTTATTATAAAACCAATAACTCAGCTTCCAATGATCAACAACAAGGCTGTTCCTTGGAATTATGAACGGGTGACGGTGATTTACAAAGGGAAAGAAATCAAAGAAGAAGTTTGTGAAGCACAAGGTTTGACTCGCTTAGGAAGGTGTTTTACTCCTGAGGAGTTAAGAAGAACTAAAGATAATCCAACACCGGTAAAGAAAGCTGTAACTAAAGAAGAGGCAGATGAATTTTTGAGGAAAATGAAAGTGCATGACTATTCTGTTGTAGAACAGTTGAGGAAAACGCCCGCTCAGATCTCATTGCTCTCATTGTTAATCCATTCAGATGAGCACCGTCGGTCGCTGATGAAAATCTTGAATAAGGCCCATGTCCCCGACAAGATCTCGGTAAACCATCTGGAAAAGATAGCCAACAAGATTTTTGAAGTAAACAGAGTCACTTTTTCCGATGATGAATTGGCCGTAGAGGGTACTGAGCACAACAAAGCCCTTTACGTGATAGTAAAATGCAAGAATTCCGTGGTTACCTGGGTATTGGTTGACAATGGTTCAAGTGCGAACATCTGTCCTCTCTCCACTCTAAGCAAGATAAAAGTAGAAGATGAGAGGATCCATAAGAACAGTATCTGTGT
Organism: Nicotiana sylvestris; assembly: GCF_000393655.2. Taxonomy (NCBI): domain Eukaryota; kingdom Viridiplantae; phylum Streptophyta; class Magnoliopsida; order Solanales; family Solanaceae; genus Nicotiana; species Nicotiana sylvestris. Next base: position 123,528,026 of record NC_091057.1, on the reverse strand, counting down.
GCGAAGATTTGACGGCGGAGGCAAAGACTCAGCCGGGGACATAATATTGGAACTGACTATAGGTCCAGTAGAATTCACAATGGAATTCCAAGTGCTGGATGTAGCTATTTCCTACAATTTGCTATTAGGGCGACCATGGATCCACGCCGCTAAAGCAGTACCATCAACATTCCATCAGATGGTCAAGTTTGAATGCGACAGACAGGAAATAGTTATGCACGACGAAGATAATTTGTGCGCTCACAGCAACACCATTGTGCCATTCATTGAAGTGGGAGAGGACAAGGGACCATGGGTCTACCAAGTTTCTGACGCAATGTCAGTCGAGAAAGTTCCAAAAGGGAAGTGTATCCCAAATCCGAAGATAACGGCCGCATCAGTCATGGTAGCGTATGAAATGTTGAAGAATGGTTTTGTACGAGGAAAGGGTTTGGGATCAGTTCTGCAAGGCATCATACAGCCCGTGTCTCTTCCTGAAAACTTGGGAACATTTGGTTTAGGATTCAAGCCCACAACCGCAGACAATAAAAAGAGCCAGGAAATTGAAACAGAGGGCATGGGTCCTTCCAAAGTCGGTCCCACGTCTTTCCAGATCATTTGTCAAGTCCGGTACGAGGAGTCGCCCAGTGACAGCAATTCCCAATTCTGTGATTGATCCGGACAAGGAGTTAGTTGAATGATTTGATAAGTTGTTCGACAGTGTGAACATGGTGGAAATTGGTGAAGGTTCTAGCAATGCGGAAGTGCAATTTGTCGGGCCAACAACAAAGCTTAATAATTGGAAGGCTACTCCTCTCCCTACTCGGAAGAAGTCTTGGTAGTTTGCTTTGATTTTCCTTTAAGTTTGTACGGATTATTCCAGGGTTATAATCCAGATTTCATTTTTTAGTCTGTTTGAGTGTGCAAACCTTGTTATCTTTCATCATTCAATAAAATACAATTTCCCTTTCTTCATCATTCCTGATGGTTTTCCTTTTTGTTTTGTTTTCTTTTCTATACAGTTCTTTTTACGCTGGTTCTAATGACATGACATGCATAAGGAATCCTCAGCCCAGTCTTAAAAATCAATCTGATTTCAAAATATTAGTTCAAGAAGTAGATTGCGATTACGATGATGAGGATGAGGCCTTCGAAGAGATTAGTAAGGAGTTAATTCACTTCGAAGAAAAACCCAAACCCAACCTGAATGACATAGAAGCCATCAATTTAGGGGACACCGACAATGTCTGAGAAACTAAAATAAGTGTCCAACTCAAGCCAAAAATCCGGGAGGAGTTAATCAAAACACTCATCGAGTACAAAGATGTTTTTGCATGGTCATATTACGACATGCTAGGTTTAAGCACTGATTTAGTGGTCCACAGATTGCCCACTGATCCAGCATTCCCCCCCGTCAAGCAAAAGTTGAGGAAATTCAAAACTGATATGAGTGTGAAGATTAAAGAAGAAGTTACCAAGCAATTGGATGCAAAGGTTATTCGGGTCACTCGATATACTGTTTGGTTGGCTAATGTCGTGCCTGTACCGAAGAAGGACGGTAAGATCAGAGTATGCGTCGATTACCGCAATCTCAACAAAGCAAGTCCAAAGGATAACTTCCCACTACCCAATATCCATATTTTGATCGATAATTGTGCCAAGCGTGAGATTGGATCTTTTGTGGATTGCTATGCCGGGTATCATCAGATTCTGATGGATGAAGAAGATGTAGAAAAAATGGCATTTATCACGCCATGGAGAACTTATTGCTACCGGGTAATGCCATTTGGTTTGAAGAATGCTGGGGTAACTTATATGAGGGCAATGACTACTGTGTTTCATGATATGATACACAAGGAGATTGAGGTATATGTAGATGATGTGATCATAAAATCAAAGCATCAGGCCGACCATGTCGGGGATTTGAGGAAATTCTTCCAGAGGCTTTGCAGGTACAACCTCAAGCTGAACCCCGCCAAGTGTGCATTTAGTGTTCCATCCAAAAAACAGTTGGGATTCATAGTCAGCCGGCGAGGCATCGAGTTGGACCCATCAAAGATCAAAGCCATACAAGAATTGCCCCTCCGAGGAACAAGACTGAAGTGATGAGTCTGTTAGGAAGGTTGAACTATATCAGCAGATTTATTGCTCAGCTCACGACAACTTGTGAGCCTATTTTCAAGTTGCTGAAGAAGGACACTGTGATCAAGTGGACTGATGAGTGTCAAGAAGCATTCAATGAGATAAAGGGATACTTGTCTAACCCGCCTGTGATGGTACCTCCAGAACCAAGGAGACCTTTGATTCTTTACTTGACTGTCCTGGAAAATTCATTTGGCTGTGTACTGGGGCAGCATGACGTCACCGGCAAGAAAGAACAAGCCATCTACTATCTTAGCAAGAAGTTCACGACTTATGAGGTTAAGTACACTCACCTGGAAAGGACATGTTGCGCTCTAACTTGGGTGGCACAGAAATTGAAACATTATTTGTCATCCTACACTACCTACCTCATTTCACGTTTGGATCCGTTGAAGTATATCTTTCAAAAGCCTATGCCGATAGGGAGACTTGCAAAGTGGCAGATATTGCTCACAGAGTTTGACATCATCTATGTGACTCGGATTGCGATGAAAGCCCAAGCATTGGCTGATCATTTGGCCGAAAACCCGGTCGATGAAGATTACGAGCCATTGAGAACTTATTTTCCCGATGAAGAAGTGATGCATATCGATGAACTGGAGCAAATTGAGACACCAGGCTGGAAACTCTTCTTTGATGGGGCTGCCAACATGAAAGGAGTCGGGATAGGAGCTGTGCTTATTTCTGAAATAGGGCATCACTATCCTGTTACGGCTCAGCTTCGATTTTATTGCACCAACAATATGGCTAAGTATGAAGCCTGTATTTTGGGTCTAAGGCTAGCTGCAGACATGGATATCCAGGAAATCTTGGTCTTGGGAGACTCGAATCTTCTGGTACACTAATTTCAAGAGGAATGGGAAACGCGAAACTTGAAGTTCATACCGTACCGACAATGTTTACATGATCTTTGTTAATGGTTTCGATCAGTGGAGTTCAGGCATATTCCGAGGGTCCATAATGAGGTCGCCGATGCTTTGGCTACCCTGGCATCAATGTTGCACCATCCGGACAAAGCTTATGTCGATCCTATGCATATTCAAGTCCGAGATCAGCATGCTTACTGTAACATGATTGAAGAAGAACTTGATGGCGAACCATGGTTCCACGATATCAAGGAGTACATCAGAATGGGGATATATCCAGTGCAAGCCACAGGGGATCAAAAGAGAACAATTCGACGGTTGGCAAATGGATTCTTCTTAAGTGGAGGAGTTTTGTATAAGAGAACACCAGACCTTGGATTATTAAGATGCATAGATGCTAGACACGCTACGACTGTCATGTCCGAAGTACATTCGGGAGTCTGCGGACCACATATAAGCGGGTATGTGCTGGCAAAGAAAATTCTCCGAGCATTTTATTATTGGGTCACCATGGAGAGAGATTGTATCAGTTTTGTGCGCAAATGTCATCAATGCCAGATACACGGAGATTTGATTCAGTCTCCACCATCAGAATTGCACACGATGTCGGCACCATGACCCTTCGTTGCTTGGGGCATGGATATCATTGGACCAATTGAGCCAGCAGCATACAACATGCATAGGTTCATTCTGGTAGCCATTGATTATTTCACCAAGTGGGTTGAGGCCAAAACTTTCAAATCAGTGACCAAGAAAGCAGTGGTCAATTTTGTTCACTCAAATATCATCTGTCGATTCGGAATCCCAAAGGTGATCATCACGGATAATGGTGCTAATCTTAAAAGTAAATTGATGGAAGAGGTATGCCAGCAGTTTAAGATTACACATCGCAATTCTACCCCATATCGTCCCAAGGCGAATGGAGCAGTTGAGGCAGCCAACAAAAACATAAAGAAGATACTTCGGAAAATGGTAGAATGTTCCAGGCAATGGCATGAAAAATTACCGTTTGCATTGCTGGGTCATCGCACTACTGTCCGTACTTCAGTAGGTGCAACTCCTTATTTGTTGGTATATGGAACTGAAGCAGTGATACCTGCGGAAGTTGAAATCCCGTTCCTTCGGATTGTCGTTGAGGCTGAAATTAATGATAATTAGTGGGTCAAAACCCGTTTGGATCAGTTGAATTTGATTGATGAAAAAAGATTAGTAGCAGTGTGTCATGGCCAGTTATATCAAAAGAGAATAGCAAGAGCATACAACAAAAAGGTACATCCCCGGAAGTTTGAAGTGGGCCAACAGGTGCTGAACGTATCCTTCCACACCAGGCTAAAGCGAAAGGCAAGTTCGCCCCAAATTGGCAAGGGCCATTCGTTATGACCAGAGTATTGTCCAATGGTGCTTTATGTTTAACAGATATCGAAGGAAAATGCATAGACATGGCTATCAATTCTGATGCAGTAAAAAGATATTATGTATGATTTCTTTGTTATAACTGTTGATTGTTTGTATTTGGCATTATTTCGAAGATTGGAATGACGAAGGCAATTTGTTCTGCTATCTAAACACTTCACCCTTTGTTCCCCCTTTTGAGCCTTATTTATTTCTTTCATACCCCTCTTTTGGAATCAATAACGAAAAAGAGAGAAAAAGAAAGAAAAGAAAAAGAGAAAAGAAAAGAAGTAAAAAGTATAACAACAAGGAAATTCACGTGTGAACTACGTTTGACCTGATTCCTGTTAAGGATACGTAGGCAGCTTCCCGGCTCGGTCATAGTAAAATGAAATATCAAAAGATCCCCAAGCAAGAAACTAGGGCAGAAGTTGTACTTGTAATAAGAAATGTAATTCCAAGAGTTGTAATTTTAAACCCGTGTCAAAATTGTTTTGAGCCTTTGATACCCTTTCTTTCTAACCCCATCCAAAAGCCCACATTACGGTCCAAAGAAAGACCTTCCGATCAGTCTTCGAGAGATACTAAGTCGAGCAATGTAAAGAGAATTCATATCAGGGGCAACACTCCAGTTTAAGTAAAAAAAATGAGAGAGTCTTATTGGTGAAAACTCTCATGGGCACCATGAGGCGACGAAAGCTGAGAGAAAATAAAAATGAGAGAGTCTTATTGGTGAAAACCTTCGTGGGCACTATGAGGCGACAGAAGCTGAGAGAAAACAAATGAGAGAGGTTTGTCGGTGAAAACCCTTCAGGGCACTGCAAGTCGAACAAGGTTCTTAAGTTGGCGGAAAGTAAAATTGGGTTGTGTAAATCTTGGAGAACAAAGTAAAACAATTGGAAAAGAGATTGGTTAAATAGACTGGGCTGATTAATCCAAATGCATACCATGATCATTGGTGCCGGTGATTCTGCTCAGATAATCCCTTTTCCTATCTCCAACAGTCATCCAAATTTGGATTCTTTTCTTTATTCTTAAAATCCTTACATTTCATTGCTGTTAATTTTGCTTCTCTAATGCTCTTCCAAGTTTAGCCTTGTAAGAAAGAATTTCAAAGCTTACTACCACCATCGGAATTGCACAAAGCAAAATGCAGCTAGAACATGCCAAAGATGAAAAATGGGACCTATGGTGTAAGCAAAAGTTAAAACTGTGGAATGGTTCAGTAATGTCGTGGGAGATGTACGACTTCAGGCAGAAAGGTCAGGAGGGGAGAATAGCAGTTGGGGATCTTGCAGTTAAGGATCACTTAGAAGGTCAAAACAATATTTTCGATCAGTTCAAGGCGGTTGGGCGAAACAAAGAATGGCAAAGAGAAAACCGACTCCAGCAAGAATGCCACGATGAACCACCACATTTTTAAACTGACGAAATTTTCTGTGATTTAAAACAGGGGCAAAGATGGCATTTCGTTTCAGGAAATCATCCGTAGAGAGAGTAAGTACGAGGCAGGTTTGATCGCAAAATTCTCAGGACCCTCCTGGAAAATGGGACTTAGTTTAAAATTCAAAATAACTATGAGTAGCGGAATTTGGCATAAATGCACCATAGAGGATTATAAGTGGAGCTTCGAAGTTTGTATGTTGAGATACACTTTGGACATTACCCCATGAGAACAAAGATTCTGATTTCTTTTCTTTCCCAGATTAATGATTATGATTTTTTGTTTCCTCAACTTTTTCCCCAAGCAGAAACACCGTCTTTTTGCACCTTTTCCCCAATTTAGTCGGAAATTCTCAGGACCCTCTTGGAAAATGGGACCTAGTTTAAAAATCGAAACAATCGTGAAAAACGAGATCTAGCATAAGTGTACCCCAAAGGAATATAAGTTAATTTAAAAGTTTGCATGTTTTAGATAGGATTCAATTAGGAATTTTCAGGACCCTCCTGAATAATGGGACGTAGCTTTGAGATTTCCATTGGATAACAAGATTTAGCATAAGACAGACCTTCAGTAGATATGATTTAGCTTTAAAATTGTCATTTAATTAAGAGTTGTCAGGACCCCCCCAAATAATGGGACTTAATCCAAATTCTTAGTAATATGATTTAGTTTAACACTCACAGAGGCACCCAACTACCAAACTGGGCCAGAAAATTTTCTTTTGTTTTGTCTATTTTTGTTGAAGTCAGGTGCCCCTCTGAAGAACAGGGAGAATAACACAGATGTGAAGATAAGAGCGTAACCAAGCACTAGCAGTCAGGTGTCCACCTGGAGAACAAGGAACAATAGTTGAAGTATCAACAATCAGGCGACCACCTGGAGAACAAGGAACAATAGTCGAAGTATCAGTGATCAGGTGTCCACCTGGAGAACAAGGAATAACAGTTCGAGTTTCAGCAATCAGGAGCCCACCTGGAGAACAAGGGAAAACAAATCAAGTTTCGAAGGAAGATCGGCACAAGTATTGGTAATCAGGCGCCCACCTGGAGAAAGGAGGGAGAACAAGTCAAAGAAAAGCAGTTTCAAGAAGAAGATGGACCAAGTTTCAGAAATCAGGCGTCCACCTAGAGAACAAGGAAAGACGGTTGAAATTTCAACAGTCAGGAGCCCACCTGGAGAACAAGGGAATACATTCGAGTTTCAGCAATCAAGCGCCCACCTGGAGAACAAGGGAATATATTTCAAGTTTCAGCAATCAGGAGCCCACCTGGAGAAGAAGGGAATGCGTTTCAAAGAATACCATTCAAGTCAGCCACAAAGGAACTTATGAGGAAGATACAAGTCAACGAGGCAACATTAGTCACAAGATCAAGTTTGAAAATAAATCATTGTAAATCATAGATTATAACTTAGTCTAGCTTCTTCATTTTTGTCATGGTTTAATAAGGAGGTCAGTAAGCAGTATCAGCAACAGTAGAAGTAACAGTGAAACCACAACTCATGGTAGTCCCAGCTACCAAAACTTCTCAAACTACATTGACCTGATTTCTTTATAGCCAAGGATATCTAGGAAACCTTTGAAGCAGAGGTTCGGTCAAATCTTTCAAAAATGCTTCCCACGGAGTATTCAAAACGGGCAAACAATCGCTCGTATCCGCTCACTTTATCTTTGCACAAAAACTCTTTGTGTTTTCGGGCAAAGAGGGGCAACTGTGAGCACGTGATTTTTGCCCTATGAGAATCACTCCCAAAAAATTCAAAATAAAATAATTTTTTCCGTTGTTTGCAATTTTGTGGATTTTTATAGTATTTTCTGTCATTATTTGCATGAGTTCGTGCATGTTTGTATGCTTAAATAAATGAAAAATACAAAAAATAGATTGTATTTGCATTTAGGATTTAATTTTATAATTTTTTAGTTGAGTAGTAAATTACTTATTTTTACAAAAATGAAAGAATAAAAAAATAACGTATTTTGCATTTTTAAAGTGTTTAATGTCAAATTTTGTGATTATTTTATTTTTTAGTATTTAATTACTTTTGATAAATATTATTTAAAGTGGATTAGTATTTTAAGTCAATTTTGGTTTTATAATTTGAGTTAGGATTTTTGGTTTTAATTTTGAAGACAATTTAGGAAGAAAAAGAATTAATAAGAGAAAAGGAAATCAAATTGGCCCAAAGTCAATTTAACTACCATAGCCCGAATCAAATACACCCCAAACTAGCCCAGACCCATCTCCCCCCACCCGGTCCGTCTCCAGCCTCAACCAAAACAACGTCGTTTGACATGCTCTAATATGGGCCGTTGAATCAGCCTGATCGAACGATCCCAAACCCTTCCCACAACCCGACCCATTCCCATACCCGGACTACCCACTTAGCCACCAAACGACCCCGTTTTTCCCTTTGATCAATTTGGATCGTCGATCCCCTCTAATCCAACGGCCCCGGTTAATTCCCCATTTTAATATACCAAACACCCCCCACTCGTCTCTTCAGATACCAAGAATAGGCACCATCGCACGCCGCCCTCTTCCGCCCAACGGAAATCGCCTCACGACGGTTCCGGTGGCCCAAACAACCCCAAATTAACACCCTTGATTCTCCTTCACCTCATCATCTCAAATCCCCAAACCATTGCCTTCGAATCTTAGCCAAATCCCTCGAATTTCAGATCGAAGATCAGACCCGAAACCTAGTTTACCCAATCAACCCCAAACTAACACCATATAACCACCTTGACCCCCTCTTTACAAATCCCAGAATGGTTTCCTTCGAATCTAACCAAGACTCGTCGAATTTTATATCCAAGTTTTAACCCTAAAAATTCAAAATCAATTTCCATTGAACCTGATGACATGCATCGAGTCAAGCCTCTAGTTTTCTATGATTAGAAGGTCGATTCACTACAAAACCGATGTTACTCATTAGTTCTTGACAAAGAACAAATGAGTAACATCAGTTTCGGATGAATCGGGGTATCAAGGGTAATTTCAAGTTTAGCCGGTGAGTTCCCTTTTATTGTTTTCTGTTCTTCTTTAAATTCATTTCACCTCTGCCTCTTCTCCTTCTCTTCTACATGTGTTTTTGATTGGTCAATTTTTCCGAGAGAAGTTACGACTAGCTTCGAACCCGATTTCTTTGCTTTAGGTTAGTTTATTTATCCATATTTATTTCTGTTAATTTCAATTTTTTCTTTTAAATTTATTTGGTCCTGTTTATTTTGATTTCTGATTGTAGGTTTGTTCTACAGATTCTGTGAATAGTTGTTTAAGTTCATGAATTTGCCTTTGAATCGATAAGTTGTCAATTTTCAATTTAGGTTTGTATTATTCTAATAGGCAGCATATTAGTATCCTCGTGATGTTTTGATTCCTTGTTAAGATGATTATGTTAAATGTGTCAAAGGTCGAATCTCAAATAGGCTCTTCAATGTTCGTTTCTTGCTAATGTCAGTTCAGATTGTTCATATGAAGGGTTATTTTTGACTCTGTTTCAATGCTAAACCTATTTAGGTTTCAGAAAATGATGCCCTTTGGTTTTGTTGCCTAGCAGTTCTGTAAATGTTTATAACTTTCAGAGATCCTAATTGAATAATTATAAACTTAAAGGGTTAGTCTGAGAATTATTCAATAAAAGGAGATTGTTTACCTAACTTTAGAAGTAGTGGTAGGGTAGAAATTGCATTATTGAATTAATTAAAAGCACTAGGTTAGTGGAATGAATTAAAAAATAGAAAAGGGTATTGATAGTGGAAACTACACTTGTTTAAGGACCCTTTTAAGAGCTAGAATTCAAAAAGAACAGGGGTGTGATTAAAAGGCTAAGGGATACACATGGTAAGGGAATATACAAGCTGGAAAGAGAAAAGATTTGAATAAAAAGGGAGTTGGTCCTAGTCTTTAAATAGACACACACGGATAGATTAGAAAGAGGGAGGGAAGACTGAGATATAGACATTTGTGAGAGTGAGAGTTTAGACCTTCTGAGATCAAAACTGCCCAAAGGATCAATTAGAAAAGTACCGTTCCACTGAAATCTTTTGGTTAATTTCTGATAAAACTGTTGAAACTACTGATCCATTGGTCTTTTGGGGTTAATCTCTTGGGTTCATTTACCAAGTCTGGGTTGTGTTTGTTGCTGTTATTGTTGTTGATATCTGCTACTGCTACTGCTGATTCTCCATAGTTTGTATCTTTTCATTTTCAGGTACACACTTTTGATCTTTGGTATCACTCTTTAATTGCTCTATAAATCTGCTTACAATAGAGGTAAGATATAGCATGATATCTTGGTCTTTCTCATACAAACCTGCTATTCTGCAAACATAAACATCTTAGAGTTCAATCAGATCTTGAATGAAACTTGATTTTGTCTCATAAATTCTTAAAGTTTGATTGTTTCTTTACATTGGATATTCCAGCAAGTATAATTCATATATTTTTAAGGCCACCATGAAGCCAGAATACCCTAGGTGAACAAGAATTGGTTGAAGCTGTGAGGTTATTTGTTGTTACTGGAAATTCAATACGAGTTTCGTTTGGGCTTGTTTAGACCCAGTAGTCATTTTAAGTGATATGGTCATGATAGTTTAGAATAATTTTGGATCTAGAGTAGGTTAACAAATCGGCTTCTAATTACTCTTTTTGGGTGATCAGAAATCAAATACGGGGCTGTTGGTATTAATTGAATATCATCTTGAATTAGAACAATAAGTTTGGGTTGCAACCTCTATAGTTGAATTAATATGAAATAGAGAGGGGGGGGGGATTCGATCTAGGTTCCATATAATATTTCCTTCTCCATTGTTAGATTTGGGCTCAGCTTGGCCCCCAAAAACCTTAAAAATCATTGAGAAATAGGCAATAACAGTTCTTGTTATTATGTAAGCTTTATAGGATCAGTATTTAATTCTAATGAGTGTGTGTGCAGCTTTGGGTTCTCGCAGGGGCTCGACCATGGGTCCCAGCGCTATAGCTGCCTCTATTTGTAGTGTTGAGCCTCATATGTAATGTGATTTAAGTCACCAAAAATCTCTGATTCAGTAGTATATACAACAAGTAAGTGGGCTCCCCTTTGGGCCCAATTTGAAAGGGGATTGGGTCTTTTAATTATTTGTTCTTGTAACGTAAGTCTAAATTTGGCATAAAAGGTCCTTTGATTTTTTTAGTGTTGATTAGTTAGATTGTTAACTAATCGGGATGCGCCTTATTGAATAATATAAACAAATTATACCCCTCATAAATTAGTTTAGAAACCCTTAAGCTTTAATGAATTTGAGGTGTGCCGTGCCAAACAAAAAGCACAATTGCGCGATTCTTATTTTAATTCTGTATTGATCCTTAGAATTCGAGGCGCGCTGTTTAATTAAAGTTTCATGGCCCCGCAAATTGCAAATGCGTAGTCATTTTTAGGCGCATTATTTTAATAATTGATTTCCCTAAACCCAGGTGCGCATCTATGTGACCCAAATCCAAATCTCAACGATGTCAAAAATATGTCAAAAATCACGGGTGCATTTATGTGACGTGGTTCGAGACGTATTTTAATAACGTTGCAATTCTCTCTAAAAATAAATAACATCGGTTAAAACTAAAATTTGCACATAGGTTCATAATTGTTAAAAATCATATAATTAAGCCGAATATAATAGTCAAGCGACCGTGCTAGAATCACAGAACTCGGGAATGCCTAACACCTTCTCTCGGGTTAATAGAATTCCTTATTCGAATTTCTGTGTTCGTAGACCATTAAATAAGAGTCAACTTCCTTGATTCGGGATTTTACCGGTGACTTGGGATACCATAAATTATCCCAGGTGGCGACTCTAAAATAATTAAATAATCCCATTTCGAATAATGTCACGTTAATTGGAAAAATTCCCTTATATACCTTCGGGTGTAGGAAAAAGGAGGCGTGACAATGGTGGGATAAATTGTTGATGAATGATGGTAATTAGATGAACTAACTATATGGTGATAAGATGTAAAGATTTATGCCTACAAGGTGTTTGATAATATGCCTAAATGGCTTAGGTTATGGAATTTGTTACTAATATTGGTTCCATTAGATGTTGCTGTTGTAGATTGAAGTTTTTTAGTATCGTGGATCATTCTATCATCACTAAGGGGCGAAACTCAGGTATGTGAGGCTAACTCTCTATGTTTAGGAATATTAATGATTCTCCCTACACTATGTTTCTTTTACCACGTTACCAATTGCCTCAGAAATATAGTTAAGCCTAGTTCCTTGAATAGCTGTAGAACTTATATTCTCTAGCTTCATAACTCGTTCACCACTTTCATTCTGAACGTTGTGAGCTCAGTACATATTCAATATAGACTTGGGTTTGATGCCCCTAAGTCTTAGTATAGATTACTCAGTATGCCATAAACAGTTGAAGTTTCAGTGTTCATAATCAATTTAAGAATACATGTCTCAGCTTAGTCCTATTCAATATTTCAGTATCATGTATTGCAGTATGATTCTCAGTTCCTGATTTTAAATCCCTAGATGTCGATACCTATATTTGGGCCTAAGGCCGTAGTTAATGCTTTATGCATCTTTGGGCCTGAGACCGCAGTTAATGCTTTATGCATCTTTAGGCTTGAGGCTGTAGTTTATGCTTTATGCATCTTTGGGCATGAGCCCGCAGTTATGTATACATATACTTGGGCCCGAGGCCGCAGTTTGTGCACATATATATTGGGCCTGAGGCCGTAGTTTAATATTCAGTTAAACAGGTTGTTCATCATTCAGAAGAGGGCGTATTCATATCCTTACTTTCTTTGTTCAGTTCAATTATCAGTTATCATTTCAGTTGTCAGTTATCAGTTATCAGTTATCAGTTCAGTTATCAGTTATTAGTTCAGTTATCAGTTATCATTTCAATTTCAGTTTCAATAGTTATCATTTCAGTTATCAATTATCAAATATCAGTTATCAGCTTAGTTTCAATTTTAGCTTTTATAATTCTTTCTTTCAGTTGCTTTACATACTAGTGCAATTAAAATATACTGATGTCCCTTTGCCCGGGGTCTGCATCTCATGATGCAGGTACTGATTTACAGGTTGATGATTCAGAGTGCTAGGATTCTCATACCAGTTATTGGGTGATCCCCAGTTCTTTCGGGGCATTATAACTACCTTATAGTCTTTCGGTATTTATAGATAGACAGTGTTTTTAGTACTTCAATAGAGGCTTCATAGACTAGAGTATCAATTAGACAGAGTCACAAGCTTTTTGTGTTAAGCAGTTGGCTACAGACATGTTTCAGACTTGTATTAGTATTTTCACACTTTGACTTTTATCATTCAGTATATCAGCATGTATTAGTTTATCTTCCGTATTTAGTATGTTATGATATCACATGTTGATTCAACTAGCCAGTTGGTTCGGTCGGTAACATGTAGTCAGGCACCGAGTGTCGTATTACGTCCAGGCCCACGTTTGGGACGTGACAATCAGTGATAACAACAAAGCCAAAAAATAATATCAGTATAGTAAGAAACAAAAAATAAATGGAAAATAATAACAATAACCAACTATAATGCTATAGAAAATAGTGTGAAAACTATATAAACCACTAACAACCCAAGGCAAGACGTTATCAGCTTAGCCCCGCCCCCGGTACAACATAGAAAAACGCTCAACTACCTCCTAAACTATAACCCTCGTGCTCGACCTCCACATCTTCCTATCAAGAGCTATGTCCTCGGAGATCTAAAATCACAACATGCCCTGCCTGATCACCTCACCTCAATACTTCTTAGTCCGCCCTCTCCCTCTCCGCATACCTACCAATATCGACCACTTACACCTCATAACTGGTACATCTATGTTTCTCCTCCGCACGTGTCCGAACCATCTAAGCCTCGTTTCCCGCATCTTGTCGTCCATGGGAGCCGGGCTCACCTTCTTCCCAATATCTTCCTTCCTAATCTTATCCAGTCTAGTGTGTTCACATATCCATCTCAACATCTGTAATACCCTATATTTTAAATAAGGGTGTATTGGTCATTAGTAAAAAAAGGAACTAACTAATAAAATAAAACCAAAAAAAAAAAATAAGGAATTGAAGCAAAAAGGGTCGAAGCCCATTGAAAACCTATTAGCCAAATTGAAAAGGGTTAGGGGAAGGGGAACAAAGTAAAAAGCTTCAGGAAATGAAAAAAAAGGAGCAAAAAAAAGGAAGAAAGAAAAGAGAAAAGAAGGAGGAAGAAGTTAGTGCAATTCGTTGGAACCATAACTATAATTGTTGAGGAATCTTAAGCACTAATTGAGTCTTACTGGTAATACTTGAGCTTTTTCTTCTGGTAGATTTTAATTTCGTTTCCAATGATCGAAAGATCCTATAGAGTAATGAAAATTACACTAGTTCATCCACGTAATTGAGAATTTTCTTCTTGGAGAATCCATAGAACTTTATGAAATTGGATTAATAAATTATATGCATAGGTTGGAGTTGATAGATTAGTAATTACTTATCATGTGGGTAAATATAATTCGGTGAATTAAGAGCCAAATATGAAACCTCGAGGGTTGGGTGATCTAAATTAGATATGAATTAGACTAAACATGGAAATAAACATAAGATCGATATTATGTAATTATAGATTGATTGGAGGAAGTTGTACGAATTGCTCGAGGTGAAGCATTTGGTATTTCGGCACGAGTACTGTGAGTAGTAATCTTATCGCAATTTGTATTTTCATAACTTAAATGATTTACACATGATTTTTAATATGAATATGTTACCGATTATTTTGAGTTGCATTTGAGACAAGTATTTTACTCGATATGATATTGAAATAGTTATTTGAGATGATTACCGTTGTTTTAAATATTCTTGTTGTCACTAGATATGTTTTACCGTTACTTGAATTTACTATTATCGAAATAAAATTACATGATTTGATAAGAACCAAAATGCCCTATATTGTTTTAAAATATTTTTCAATGAGTATATACGGATTACAGACAAGCTAATATAAATGTGAGTAGACTTTGAAGGATCCCGAAGCTAACGACGGGTTCGTTAGACCTGGTGTATCTTGTAATTACCAATTATCATTACATACCTCACTAGTGGGAAGGTAGAACTAGAATACCATTACTGATTTTCCTCAAGTAGGGACTACTGATCGGTTCCAACCCTATACCACTATAGAGTGGCAAGAGCGATCGATGCAGCTTTTACCTGAAAGGTCGGGATCGAATCCACAAAGAGCTAAGATATTTTTGGAATTGGGTTCCTATCTAATCTAGCAATGTGCAATATTCTTAATTGCATTTCTAATCATTCTTTGTTTGTTTACTATTCTACTTTAATACTAATGATGCAGGAAAATAAGCTAAGTATGATATTTTTGTAGGGTTTTCTTAATTGGTCTAAAGGTACTAGGGAAGTGACTAATACCTACGTGGATATCTAACAGGTCTAAAACTTAGGGCAAACTTGTTATAATTGGGATCATGATATAGCCATTGCACATAACTACTCACTCTATACCTCTCGGTAGTTTGAGTGACTTTGCCCTAACTGACTTTCTCAAGCCCAATTGGGTGTCAAGCAATGCAAGCAAATATGGCTCAAGTCGGGTATTACTATCTCTAGGTTTAACCGTTTAACTGGGGCTATCAATCTTTTGAATGTACCCCAATTCCTTGTTGGCCTGAATTTCCTAGACTTAGTCTCTTTTTCTCAAGAAAAGCCTAAGTCAAAAAGGCACAAATCAGTATTTGCAACCACCAATTTAACATTTAAAGTATAAATCAAGCCAAATATAATTCACCCACAAATATTTAAGCCCTAAAATTAAAGACCCATTAAATACTCACACTAGGTTGATCCACAATCCTAGCTAATAGGTTTGGCTACTCATAATCAAAGAAGAAATCAAAGATTTAGATGAAATATAATCCATAAAAAGTAATTACAAGAGAAGAATGTAAGATCTATGGTTAACCAAACTCTAAAATTACTCAAAAAGGCTAAAAACGGTTGTTAACGTGCTCTTCTAAACAACAGATGCCCTAAAAATCTGAAAAAGAGCTATTTATACACAACTAAATTTTTCGGACAAAAATGCCCCTACGGAGGTTCCGCTGACAGTGGAAAATGGACCGTTGCAGCGCTATAACTACCGCGGCCGCGCAAAATCATGCGCGAACCGCGGTCTTCAACTTTTAGCTCCACTTCTGGCTCTCTAATCCTAACTTTCGCTGAGGGTGGTAAATTCACCGCTACCGCGCAAAAGCTACCGCTACCGTGCAATTTCAACGCGGGTAGCGGTAACTTGTTAGGCCCAAAATATAGCTCTCTGAAGTTTGCCACCGCTGAGAGCGTAAACAAGCGCCTCAGTGGTGGACCCTCCGCATTCGTGCCTATTTTTCCGCTGTCAGCCCCTCCTGTGACTCAGCTTTGAACTTGTGCAGGTTTTACTCCTTTATGAGTTGGTTTTGACTTTCCTGTCACTTTTTGACCAAACACTGCAAACAAGCACAATAAGTTAGCTTTCCGGAATACGTGTACATATTTTTAATCCAAAATTTAAGCAAAAAGAAGCATAAAATAGACTAGAATCCCTAGTTATCAACTCCCCCAAACTTACGCTTTTGCTTGTCCTCAAGCAAACAAAGTAATTCCCACCTTCTCAAGATAAAAGAAAGAAAAATTCAGCTATCCTAAAGTAACCTCATCAAGAATCAATTGGGACTAACAATTACTCGCAACTCAAATGCATTATTAACAATACACAACCTTTTTAGCACCATGGCTATAGTGTGACACAAAAGCATCAAGAGTTGACTCAACTCATAAGGCCAAAGGTAGATGTGTTAGGCCCAAGTGAAGCTTTGGCTGAGGCACCATTGTTCACTAGCTACTATTTACACAAAATAAAAAGAAAACAGACTCAAACTCTTAAGAAGGTTGTCATGCCATCCATCAGCGGGAAGAGCCACCTGGTTCACACAAACTCCACATTTGGAAAGAACCGTGGCATTAAAAAAACCAAAGGCTTATTGAATATAAAAACTTGTAAAATAAGAAGCTACAAACCGAAAAAGAAGCTACTAAATGAAATAAGAAGCTATACTATTAAGGAAAATTGCAAAAGAAGTTATGACGTAAAATGTGGAAAGTAAACTAAATATGAACAATAGGGGGTTTAGACGAATATACATAAGAGGGAATGAATATATACATGAGAGAGTAACTTTATATGCAGACCAAGATTGAAAAATAACGCAAAGTGAAATAAATAGTAAAGTTATATACATACCAAAAGTAAAAAATAAGCATAAAGAAAAAATAGTTTCATCATTACAAACCAACTACCAAATCATCAAAGTAGGACCACCCATTTATTAAATCATCAAATGAAAACTAGCACTGTCCTCAATGCTAAATAACCAAAAATAAGATAAAAAAGAAGAGTAGAGAGTAAAGAAAACTCATTATGGGTCCTCTGTCTACATGGGGCCCTGTGGCTGGGTCCCATGATCACCTGGCTCGGGGGCCTGTGGCTGGTCAGATGCACCTCCCTCGGGATCCTCCAGCTCAATCTCTGCATTATCAACTCGGGGCATCACTCTCCTTTTCCTGGGCTCTCCCTTAGTGTCCTGCTCCTGAACCTGCTTTGTCCGAGCTGCTGGAAGCTGGTCCTATAATAGTAGCTCCAATGGTAGGTTGCCAGCTGACTTCATCTTCTCCACCTCTCCCCTCAATTTCTTCACCGACTCCTTTGAGGCCCGAGTCTTTTTCAGCTTCTTTGTCTGCTTTCTCAGCTCCTTAATTGATCTTTCTTGAACTGCAAGAGCATCCATGATAAGCTTTTGGTTATCTAGGAGCATCTTCTGGTTGTCCAGAAGCTCCTTGAGGGACTCCTCCACTGAAGCTGGTACCTGGGGCTGTGCGGAAACTGACTAGGCTACACTAAACTGGATAGCACAGATAGCTTAAAAGTTGTTGCCTGCATCCAGTTGTTGATACTGGAGAATGTTTGGTTTAACCTGTGAGCATTTAACGGGTATGTTGAGGAGGAATGCATTGAGGACGACATAGAAGTAGATGGTCCGGAGGCAAGATCTGGTATGACAGTGGGAGACTGTAAAGTAGTGATTGCCACTGTTGGCTCTTCAGACCGGCCAGTAGAAGTAGTAGATTTGTTCTTGGATCCCTTGGATTTGGGGTTGCTTGGACCCTGAAGGATGTACCATGAGAATGGTTTCTTAGGGTTTACCATGATATCGAAATGTCTTTTCTCCACCTCCTGATCTTCCAAGTACATGGTGAGGAAGTTTGGGAAGGGGTAAGATTTATCACCCTCGTTGACCACTCTGGTGATCACCCTAGACATGATATTCCCAACATTGATCGGAATCCCCGCCATGATAGCCGCCACTACAATCGCCCGGGAAACCGGCATGGTGTTGTCGTGACTAATGGGGTCTAGTCTGCTACACACAAAGGTCTCCCAACCCTTTGCCTCAAAGTTCGGGGGTGTTCCTCAATATAGGAACCCCTGCTATCAACCATACTGGAGTAGTATCCGGGAGAGCCAGAAGTGATGCCAACCACGGGCGGGCTGCCTCATCCATAGCCACCTTCTCTAAGTGTAGTGACTCGTCTTCATCACTGAATCCCAGGTAATCATTGATCGTCTTCCCATCAAACTTGACCTTAAGGTTCCGCACTTTAGTCACTTTTGTGCCCTTTTTGATGTGGAAGGCATTGGCGTAGAATTTCTTGACTAGGTGCTCATTAGCATCCAACACCTTGCTAGTGAAGTACTCTCATCCCACTCTTTCATTGAAGTCTTGATTAACATTGGGGTTGTGGGACAGAAGATCCCGCTCTATGAACTAATGCTCATGTATGAGTGATTTTTGAGGTCACCATTCCTTGAACTTATGATATGCCAGCTCACTGACAAACATCTGTTGCCAAACTCCAGGTTTCTTGTCCTTTCCTCACCTCCGGTCTAGGTATCACCCCCTCTCCATCATCCGGTACCTCGACATCTATATCTATGGGATCTTGTGCTAGTGACAAAGCTGTGGGTGAGGCTAAAATTGAGAACTCACCATTCTCCGCTGAGCCATCAGACGACTCATAAGCGGTATGAGAAATAGGAGAGGCTGGGGAGGTTCATGTGTCAACCTAAGTCTCCCCGGGAAGTATGGTACATATGTTGGCACAGAGTCACCCTCTGAGGATTCCCCGGAGGGGACATAGTCACTGAGTGGGAAGCAACTCTATTTGTTGCTTTGATGTTCTTCCTCATTTGCCCAATTGATTTCCGTATTGCTAGGGTTAACTTAATTTGTCCTCGTCCCTTACCCCGGAGGACTTTGCTTTCCCCTTTTGTTTCTCACCGCCACATCTAGATTTAATCATTGTCTACAAACATATTCAGTTGAAGATTGTTAGTATTGGTGTAAGAAGAAGCAGTGAAGAAACATAGAAGAACAATTGACAATGCTTGAAAATAATTGCAGACCGCTGACAGCAAAAAATGCAACGCGACCATGGAGGTATGGGGATCAGACTACCCACCCTCTGATTCTATGCTACTGCTGAGCATGAAAAATTGGGTGCGGCCACGGAGGTGGCACCGCTGTCCATAGAAAATCAATCGCGGCCGCGGACCCTTATTATTACTTCTCTGAACTTCAGCACCGTTGACTGCAAAAAGAGCATCGCGATCGCGGAAGTTGGACCGCTGTCAGCGGAAATTGTCACCGCTGACCACGGTCATCAATACTTCCAACATATAACTCATCAACGTTGACCGCGGAAAATCAACCGCAACCGCGGAAGTCAAAATCGGGCTGAGTCAACCTAGGGTTTCAAATTTTCATGCATTTAGCAATATCCTCTATATTGTTAACCCCACTAGGTATTATTTAATAAATCCTAACTATTTTAAGCCTAATATAATTAATACTAATCAACCCTAAGTCAAAATTAAAAGAAAAGAAGAAGAAGTAAAAACTAATAATTAAAAGAAAAACAAATACAAAATTAAGGAATAATGAAGGAGTGAAATTACCAGATGTGCGATAAAAAGAGACTCTAATTCTTGTGTTTGTGTAGATTAGGGCGTGGATGAATAATGGTGATTTTAGTTTGAGAGTCAAATGGACAAAATGGTAAAAGGCCTTATGACCGCCTATTTATAGAAAACACCCTGGGACCCACAGTACTTACCTGGCACATCCGTGGAAAATTATCGCGGTCCGCGTTGAAGAAGAACAGAAGGGATGCTTTACGAAGACTACCACTGAGAGCAGAAAATGCAGTGCGGTAGCGGAAAGCCACCGCTGACCGCGAAAAAATGCATCGTGGACGCGGATGAAACTTCAGAGAAGCCTCATTTTGGACTTGCAATCCTGCGTCCGCCATCACATTCCTCCTTCACAATATGGCCACCGCTGACAGCGGAAAAATAGAGCGCTGTCAGCGGTCCAACTTCAGAGTGTTGAAATATTTTTCTTGCTTAGTCCTGCACTGCATCAAACATTCCTACACATATCTCACAACCTGTTAGTTCAAAATAAAACCTATACTAAGAAGAAAATCAAAAAGAAGAAAAACACATGGGTTGCCTCCCAAGAAGCGTCTGATTTAACGTTGCGGCACGACGCAAATTACCATCAATTATTTGAGGTGGATCATTGCCACCACGTGGCTATTATCAAAATTGCCAAGATAATGCTTCACTATGTGCCCAATAACTCTGAAGATTTCACCATTTTTGTTTTTCAAATCAAGAGCACCAAACGGAGTTACAAGTACCACCTCAAAAGGTCCACTCCATTTTGACTTGAGCTTTCCCAGGAACAGTCGTAACTGGGAGTTGAATAAGAGATCGAAGTCACCTTCTTTGAATTCCTTTCTTTGGGCATACTTGTTATGTAAGTACTTTATCTTGTCCTTATACAAGGATGAGCTGGAATAGGCATAAAACCAGAACTCATCAAGCTCATTGAGCTGCTCCACTCGAAGATTTGCTGCAACATACCATTCAAGATTTAACTTCCTCAAAGCCCACATGGCCTTGTGATCTAACTCAACGGGGAGATGGAAAGCTTTTCCAAATACCAACCGGTACGGAGACATACAAATCTGAGTCTTCTAAGCAGTCTTGTAAGCCCACTAAGCATCAACTAGTTTCTTTGCCTAGTCACTCCTATTTGCATTGACAATTTTTGGCAATATGCTCTTAATCTCCCTGTTGGAGACCTCAACTTGCCCATTAGCCTGAGGATGGTAAGGGATTGAAACCTTGTGATTGACACCATACTTTGCAAGCAAAGTGTCAAATGCCTTATTACAGAAATGAGAACCTCCATCACTGATGATTGCTCTAGGAGTGCCAAAACAAGTAAAGATATTCTTCTTGAGAAAATCCACCACACTTCGGGCCTCGTTGTTGGGTAAAGCCACGGCCTCAACCTATTTGGAAACATAATCAATGTCCACTAGAATATATGTTTTTCCACATGAACTCACAAAGGGTCCCATGAAGTCAATGCCCCACATCAAATATGTCAACCTCAAGAATATTGATGAGAGGCATTTTATCCTTCTTTGAAATTCCACCTTCTCTTTGACACTCATCACATCTCTTCCTGCATCTTTGTACAATATAGGCCAATAAAAACCACATCTAAACACATTTTAAGCAGTCGTCACCCCACCATGATGACCATCATAGGGAGAGGAATTACTAGCATCCAGAATGCTCATTTGCTCCTCTTCCGGAACACATCTCCGGATCACACCATCATTACAGATTTTGAACAAGTAAGGCTCATCCCAATAGTAGTCCAAGCTATCTCATTTAAGCTTCTTCCTTTGGTTAGAAGAGAGCTCACACGGAATAATATCGGTCACAAGAAAGTTGGCAACATCCGCGGACCAAGGCATGCTATTCATAGATACAGAGAGGAGTTGCTCATCAGGGAATGAATCATTAATTTCGAGGCCATCACAGGGCCTCCCCTCCTCCTCCAAGCGAGACAAGTGGTCCACCACTTGGTTTTCACTCCCTTTCTGATCAACAATCTCAAGATCAAACTTTGAAGCAATAGAACCCATCTCATCAACCGAGCCATAAAATCCTTCTTTGTCATCAAGTAGCGGAGTGTTGTATGGTCGGTATGAACTATTACCCTGACACCCATGAGATAAGGCTTAAACTTCTCCATTGCAAACACAATTGCTAGAAACTCTTTTTCCATCACCGTGTAATTAGCTTGAGCATCATTCATTGTTTTGCTTGCATAATACACCGGGTGAAACATCTTGTTTACTCTTTGACCCAAGACCGCTCCTACCGCAACATCCCTTGCGTCACACATGAGCTCAAAAGGTAAGCTCCAATTGGGTGTGGTAATAATGGGAGTGTTGTGAATTTGTACGTGAGAAGTTCAAAAGCCTTCATGCATTCATCATTAAACACGAACTTGGCATCCTTTTCCAATAACTTGCCAAAAGGATTCACTATCTTAGAAAAGTCTTTGATGAATCTTCGGTAGAACTCTGCATGTGTAAGAAAACTCCTAACCCCCTTCACTGAAGTAGGAGGAGAAAGCTTTCAAATCACTTCAATTTTAGCCTTGTCCACCTCTATTCCGTTCTTTGAGATCTTATGGCCGAGGACAATGCCCTCCCCAACCATAAAGTGGCTTTTTCCCAGTTAAGCACAAGATTTGTCTCTTCACACCAGGCTAACACCTTGTCAAGATTCTTCAAACACTCATCAAAGGAGTCACCCCACAACACTGAAATCATCTATTAACACTTCCAATAAGTCCTCCACCATGTCGGTAAATATAACCATCATACACCGCTGGAATATAGACGGTG
Source organism: Nicotiana sylvestris (assembly GCF_000393655.2). Taxonomy (NCBI): domain Eukaryota; kingdom Viridiplantae; phylum Streptophyta; class Magnoliopsida; order Solanales; family Solanaceae; genus Nicotiana; species Nicotiana sylvestris. The sequence continues at coordinate 123,505,320 of NC_091057.1, read as the reverse complement.
CATTACACAAACCAAATGGCATCCTAGAAAATGCAAATGTGCCATACGGACACGTGAAAGTGGTTTTCTCCTAGTCTTCCGAAGCAATCAAAATCTGGTTGTAACCTGAGTACCCATCCAAGAAATAGTAGAAGGCACGCCCAGGAAGTCTATCTAGCATTTGCTCAAGAAAGGGCAATGGAAAATGATCCTTGCAGGTCACTTTATTCAGCTTGCGGTAGTCCATGCACACCCGCCATCCGGTGACATTCCTGGTGGGAATCAATTCATTTTGCTCATTGGTAACCACAATCATACTACCCTTTTTCGGCATACGTTACACAAATGAAGTCCAAGAACTATCCAAGATGTGGTACACAACCCCTGCATCCAATCACTTGATCACCTCCTTTTTGACAACCTCTTGCATAGCCTTATTCAACCTCCTTTGATGTTCCACGGAGGGCTTGGCATCATCTTCGAGTATAATCTTGTGCATGCAAAAGGCGTGGATTATTCCTCAATTATCAGCTATAGTCCATCCAATTGCCTTCTTCCTTTTTTGGAGCACCTCCAGAGTTGCATCTACATGCACGTTAGTAAGACAAGACGAAAGAATAATAGGTAAAGTTGAACTAGGGCCTAAGAATTCATACCTAAGGTGTGAAGGCAAAGGCTTCAACTCCAAAATGGGAGGTTCCTCAATTTAGGGCTTTATTGGCGGAGTCTTTCTGTTCAAGATCCAAAGAGAGCTTACGGGTCTCATAAGAATAAGAGCCCATTCCGTATAAAGCATTGACACACTTTGATCGACCTTCATCCTCATTCATATTAAGGTTCAACAATACCGCTTCTAAATGATCCTCCTCATTGACCATGGCACTAGTATCATTAACTATCACCTCCGTGACAAGATCCACAAAAGAGCACACTTCAGTACTATTGGCTGCCTCATTGATTTGCACACATGAAAGACAACTTTTTCATCACCCACCCGGAAGGTGAACTCCCATGCCTCCACATCAACCAATGCCTTCCCAGTTGCAAGGAAAGGCCTTTCCAATATTATCGGCACCTCATAGTCGACCTCACAGTCCAGAATCACAAAGTAAGTAGGCAAAATAAACTTGTCCACCCGAACAAGAACATCATCAATAATACTAAGCGGCCTCTTCATTGTTCTATCTTCCATTTGCAATCTCATTGAAGTAGCTCTCGGTTGACCAATACCCAAAATTTTGAACACGGAGTAGGGCATCAAATTGATACTTGCTCCCAAATCACACAATGCCTTTGCAAAATCTACACTCCCAATGGTACATGGAATGGTGAAAGCATCGGGATCTTCAAGCTTTAGAGCCATCGAGTGTACAATTGCACTTACTTGATGAGTCATTTTGATGGTCTCACAATACATGGATCTCTTTTTAATCACCAAGTCTTTCATGAACTTGGCGTAACCCGGCATTTGTTTAAGAGCTTCCACCAAAAGAACATTGATCGATAAGCTTTTCATCATCTCAATAAACTTCTTAAATTGGGTTTCATTCTTTTGTTTTGCATGTCTTTGAGGGTAAGGTGGAGGAGGGCTTGGCAAGGGAGCCTTAGCCTTGGGCACTACCATTTTCGGTATGTCTATTATGTGTTCCCTAGACGGGTTCATGTCATTTTGAGTCTCCACCTTATTATCATGAATATCAATTCTCACGTCCGCATTTAAATTCTTCTTCACTCACTTGTTCATCAAATATATGAACATCATCATCTTGCACTTCAACCTCTTCACTCACAACTTCCTTTTGCTTGGAGGTATTCACATCACCACCTCAACCACTTCTTCTGATCACCGCCATTGCATACCCGGTATTGTTCCCATCCTTCGAGTTTACTATCGTATCACTAGGTAGAGCCTCCTTAGGGCGAGTATTTAAAGATTGCGAAATCTAGCCAAGTTGAACCTCTAAGTTTCGGATTGAAGTATTATGGGATGCCAACTGGGTATTAGAGTACTTAAAAGTATTCTCTCTTGTTACTTGTGGCCTGTTTGCAAATCCTGCTGCCTGCTTCTCTCTCTATTTGCTTTCTTTGAACTGCTATGTTCTAATTAAGATTCAACACCATAACATTGTGTTTGTTTAATATTTTTTTCCTCCTGTCTGCCTACTGCTTGTGTTTAGTTCAATACTTATTTAACATTCTCCTTCTGCATGTTCTGCCTCTATTGTGTATTCTAAGTGTGTTTGACAATGATGGTTGTTTGAGGCATGACATCATTAAAGTATTGCTATCTATGACTCAAATTTGATCCCCTGGGATTGTAACCTCATGTTACCATTGTATGTTGTATATTCTGTTGGTTTTGTGAGCATAACAGCATTCCCTATTGATGCGTATGCCCAGAATCAATTAATGCCCAGGCACAAGGGCTCTCTGCAATCAATACCCAACCCCTAAATACCTTTTGTGTGAAGTTATTATTTCTGTAGCACCCCTTTCCCTTTTCCTTTACTCCGCTAGTTCTTCAAGTTCTGTTTTCTGCACTTGCACTCTCTCTTAGCCTTTAAGTTCTGCCCCCCTCGTGTGAGCCTTGCCTTGGGATCCATTGAGCTCCCTCTGAACTTGGACACTTGAGGGTTGGCCCTTCTACACTGCACTGATCCCCATTCTGATAATGCAATTTGGGTGTGAGTATTGCCTAGAGTCTCATTGAGGCTCTTAGGGAACTTTGACACACTCAAATGGGAGAAAGGCTTTGGATCATGATCTCTTGGAGTTGGTTTACCTCATAACTCAGTGAGGAAGTAAGAATCAGGCTTCCTCTAGTTGTACTTTTATTTATATTTTTCTGATGTATTCTTGTTTTATTTCGGGCTGTAATAATTTGTAATAAATACTAGGGGATGGTTAGCGAAAAAGGGTGGGTAACTATGTATGAAAAGGATAGAAATCATGACTATAAGACTACTATATTTCTACATATCCAACCTTTCATATAGAAACCATGTCTATAGGTATTCTGAATTCTGCATATTCAAATGCACATAGAAATCATGCCTATAGGCCCATTTTGAATTCTGCATATTCAACTTCATATAGAAATTATGCCTATAGGATTGTTCAATTCTGCATATTCCATTACATCTAGATACCATGCTCATAGGTTTAAAGCAAATTCTTCATCTAGATACTATGTCTATAAGGTTTGAAAAAAAAATCAGCAACGTATAGAAAGCATGCCTATAGGGGTTTCTAATAAAAAATCTGATCCACCCAGTAATAATGGCTAGTATCAGCCGCAGGACTTTTAATTAATTCGTTAAATTCCGCCTCTCTTTTAACAATCTGATTCTACCACTTAGCAAGTTTAACGAGTATGCATTCAAAACAGTTTACTTCGAGCCTTGTTGTTTCCTTGTTTTCTGAATCCAGTAGATAACATGCCTATATGATCCTTGTCCAACACTTAGGCAAGCCTTAAGGTAATATTATAAGCTGAATCTGTTTCTGTTAATTATTACAACCAGCAGGCAGGCCTGATTCAGACTTCTTATCTGAGTTATGTATTAAACCAAATCTGCCTCAGTAACCATCCTTCTTCATCTATAATAATCAGACCTAAACAGTATGTGTAAGTCATGCTAATTACGTGCTTCTTTGTTCAAGGAGGTATATCTGAGCCTCTGCTTGTTATGTTCTTTCCCTCAACTTGCAATACGTGTTTTGTATGTCGCCTTAGAGTTTTTACCTTTGAAACTATAAATAAGCCCAATATCCCTCCCTTTAGGATTAGTAGTCCTAAATGCCTTCGAGACTGATAGGATTGGGCTGAGTAATAGAATGCAATAAGTAAACGAGACCAACCCGCGCTTTAAATACCTTAACGGGGCGGGAAGGGTAGATATGGATATGATGACCACGCGATATCCTCACGTGTAGCCCCTCATTAAGGAGTGATTACCGGACGTTGTGTGGGGTGATCCATATTTTTAGTAAACCTAGGACCCCCTTTCCTTTATTCTTATTTCTTTAACATTTCATTCTAGAATCCGCTTCCTCAAATTGCTCTTTTAAACTTTGTCTATTTTCAATCCTTTATATGTGAAATCCCCTCCTATTTGAGCTTTATTTGTCTACATGTTAATTGTACCCTAAACTCACAATAATTGTCTGGCCGGGAACCACACTAGTGGATTCTGAGGGGTGCCTAACACCTTCCCCTTGGAATAATTTCAAGCCCATACCCAATCTCTGGTTACTCAAATGAAAACCTCTTAGTGTCCTAATGCACCCTAATCATTAGGTGGCGGCTCTTCAAATCAAACCCAATTCCTAAAAGGAATGAGTTGTCCCTCCAAATGTCATAAACCCGATTCCGCGATGAAAAAGGGGGCGCGACAAATATGATATTTTTGTAGGGTTTTCTTAATTGGTCTAAAGGCAGTAGGGAGGTGACTTACACCTAGGTGGGTATCTAACGGGTCTAAAACTCAGGGCAAACTTGTTATAATTGGAATCATAATATAGCCATTGCACGTAAATACTTACTCTATACTTCTTGGTAGTTTGAATGACTTTGCCCTAATTGACTTTCTCAAGCCCAATTGGGTGTCAAACAATGCAAGCAAATATGGCTTAAGTCGGGTATTACTATCTCTAGGTTTAACCATTTAATTAGGGCTATCAATCTCTTGAATGCACCCCAATTCCTTGTTGGCCTGAATTTTGCTAGACTTAGTCTCTCTTTCTCAAGAAGAGCCTAAGTCAAAAAGGCACAAATCAGTATTTGCAACCACCAATTCAATATTTAAAGCATAAATCAAGCCAAATATCATTCACCCATAAACATTTAAGCCCTAAATTGAAGACCCATTAAATACCCACACTAGGATTGAGCCACAACCCTAGCTAATGGGTTTAGCTTATAATCAAAGAAGAACTCAAAGATCTAGATGAAATATAACTCATATAAAAGTTATTACTAGAGAAGAATGTAAGATTTATGGTTAACCAAGCTCTAAAATTATTCAAAAAGACTAAAAACGACTGTTCACGTGCTCTTCTAAACAACATATGCCCTAAAAATCTAAAAAAGAGCTATTTATACACAGCTAAATTTTTCGGACAAAAATTCCCCTACGGAGTTTCCGCTGATAGCGAAAAGTGGACCGATACAGCGCTATAACTACAGCGGCCGTGCAAAATCAAGCGCGGACCGCGATCTTCAACTTTTAGCTCCACTTCTGGCTCTCTGATTCTGACTTCCGTTGAGGGCAGTATGAGCACGTGATTCTTTCTCTATATGAATTATTCCTATAGATTCAACAAAATAATTTTTCTTCATTATTTGCAATTTCGTAGATTTTCGTAGCATTTTTTTGTTATTGTTTCCATTTGTCTCTACATGTTTATTTTATTTAATTCATTAAAATACAAAAATACACTGCATTTGTGTTTAGGATTTATTTTCACATTTTAAGGTCAATTATTAAATTAGGTGTTTTATTAAAAAATGAAAATCACAAAATTGGTTTAATTCTGCATTTCTAGCATTTTATTATAAATCAATAATTTTCCTTTTAATTTAGAAGTAATTAATTATTGTAAATATTACATTATATTTTTAGCTTAATTTGGTAAATTAATTATTTTTAGGAGTTTTTAATTTAAGTTTTAATAAATTAAAAAGGGGAAAAGAAAAACAATTAAATAAAAGACAAGGAATGGAAATGAAGAAAAGGAATTTGGGCAAAAAATTAATTGAATTATATCCAAGCCCAAACATTTTACTCTGGAACCCGCCCAATTTTGGCCCAAACCCGCCCCCAGTATCCGGTCCAGCCCCACCGCCCAACCAAACGATGTCGTTTTGATATCCCCAGATCTGAGCCGTTGATCTCTTTCAATCTAACGGACGGGAACTAGCTTCCCGTTAGTATATTAGTGTCCAAACGCACCCCCTACCCCCCTCATCGTCTCTTTCATAGAGACTCCAACCTGCAAACCCTAATGACGCCGCCTCCATTTCCACCGCCTTAGCCCGACAGCGTCACCTCAAATCCACACTAGATTCACACCATAACACCCTCTTCCCCCCCTCATGTCGAATCCGTCGTTGGTTCTCCTCGAATCACCATGGAACTCGTCGAATCTTCAATTGAAAGTTAAGACCAAAAACCTAACTTCTCCCAAATCACCCCAAACTAATACCCTAAAACCCCCATGACCCCCTCTTTCCAAATCCCTAACCCATATCCCTCGAATCCCTCTCAGTCCCTTTGAATATCGAATCAAAGTTCGAAGCCCTAAAAGCCAAATCGCTCTACCTTTGATTCTGTGGCTTGCATGACCACAAATGACCGAGTCTTCAAGATTTTCGAGTTTAATTTGGCATAATCAGTGTTGGTCGTTTGTTCTTAACAAAGAACAAGCGACTAACACTGATTGTGTTAAATCAGGAGTCCAGCATTGTGGTCGAGTCTAATCGGTAAGCTTTCCTTGTCCTTTTCTTCTGCCCACTTTTGATTCACGTCCTACTCCTCTTCTTTTCTTCTCTTCTTTCTTGAAGTAGACTGAAAGTCGAGCAAGTTTCTAAGCTTAGGTTTTTCCCCTAGATTAATTTTTTTGTTCGTTTTGTCGTTCAGTTTTCTGGTCGAGGTTTAAAGGTCTATTCTCTGATTTTATTAATAACATGCTTGAACCTTTGATTTTACTTTAGTCTCACAAGTTAATTTAATTAGGTCGTCTCAATTTAATAACCTAACTCACCCTTTGCTTGTTTATGTAATTAATCAGTCGTGTAGTTAAATTTTAATTTTCAAACAAGTGTTTACTTTCTGCTCTTGGTGAACTTAGAATCTAGTTGGTTCTGACTGTATTTGGGCCTGGGGTTTATGCCTTTAGGTTCAGGCTCATGGTTTGGGTTGGGTTTTGAGTTAATTCAACCCAGGGTCAACTTGACCCATACCCGTTTGGTCTATCTGGTTAATTAACATGGGTTCAGGGGTAATTTGGGTAGTATAGATAGGGAAATCTTATGTAACAACCTCAAGAAGCTTCCAGGAAAGGAGTTTTGGGACTGGTTTTAAAATTCTGAAATTTGCATTAGGGCTATGGGAGGCTAAACCAAAATTAGAAAAGGTTTGAAATGCAAATTTCAATACTTTTAGGCTGCCCTAATGCCTTGCCTATAAAGGCACTTAAACTTTATAGGCAAGGCAGAATTAAAAAAAGAGGAAGAGACTTGAAGAGATAGAAAAATTCAATAATCAGAAACGGCTGAAGAATATTAGAAAAACTACTGTTTCATTGAATTTTTCTGAGGTTCTCAGCTTCTGAAGCAGTGTCTGGTTCACTAGGGGTTGAAATGGATTGAGCTTGATTTTTAAAAGTTTTGTTTTGAAGTTGCTCAGTTGAAACTGGTTTATTCTTTACTGCTTCACATCATTTTTTGGGTTAGAGCTGGTTTTGCTGGGACTAATTTCTGCTTTGTTCTGCTGCTGCTGGCTACTGATTTCTTCATTTCTTTTATTTCTCTTTTATGCCCAGGTATGTATCGACTCTTGACTAACATATGAAGTGCAAATGTGAAGCCATGTAACCAAATTGAAGGGAAATGGCAAATGCTAGCTTTCTATTGTCGAATAACTGCTCGAATGTGTTATATTTTGTCCATGTGTCCTAAGTTTAGCTTTACTATGTATATTTCGTTCATGTTATTAATATTGTATTTCGTTATAAGGATTGCATTTGTAGTTTTCTTTTGAATGATGTTTGGATTCAAGAATGTTCTTAGGCTTAGGATGATATGTATGGGTTGAGGATTATGACTCTTTTGGTCTGATTTTATTGAAGTTTTGCTGAATTTTGGAGATGTTTTTTTTTCTATAGTCGTGTTTAAGAATCCATCAGATTAGTTTTTTTATTTGTTCCTCCTTAGCAAATCAGGTTTATGTTCTGTTGTCCATCCATTAGCTTCTTTATGTTAGATTGTTCTGTCATGATCTGCAGAATAGCTCAGTTACTTCAGTTTGTTACCTTGCCTTGTTTTACCCATGAATGAATGACTTGAATTCATAAAGGCTTTCAAATAGATGTAGGGTTTAATTTCAAACGTGAGAGTTCTCAGATTAGCTTAATTCTTTACATCTTGTTGTTTTCTTTTGCGGAAATAATTAAAGGTATATGACTCTGACCAGCGTGTTAGCTTGAGTCAGATTTGGCATTGGGCTATAGTATTTGTTCTTTCCTCTACCTCTGGGCTTAGACTGGAGCCCAGATCTCTCCATCAAGGCTGTGTTACTGAACATATAGCACGTTGCAACCCATTTGGGCCTGGACTCGTAGCCCATTTCTGAGTGAGTGCTTGTAGTTCATTCCCGAAACCGAGTTGGACCCAATTCTCATTTTACCGTTGTTGCCAGTCTCATTCGTAACAGGCATGGTCCAAGGGCCTGAAAGCCGATGTGAATGATATCTGCCTAAGCAATAGCCCAAAATTGCGTGATTTCAGAATAACTCCTTTATAGTTTAGGCGTGTCATATTAAATAATATTAATAGTTTATGGCCCTCATAATTTCAAATAAAGAATTTTAGACGTTTGGATGTGAGGAGTACCATATTAGATAATAATAGTTATGGCCCTCCAAACTTTAGTTTGAATACCCTTTAAAAAAATGGGGTTGAGGTGCGCTGCGCTAAATATAATCCCGAATGCGTAGCCCTCACTTAATTATATCCCTTAAAATTCTTAGAACTCGAGGAGTGTCATTTAGCAAAATTTCATGTCCCTCGCAAAGTTGCAAACGCGTAGTTGCTTTAGGTGTGTCATTTAATAATATTACCTTCCTAAATTCGGGTACGCATTTATGTGACCCAAATCCAAATCTCAACGATGTTAAAATATGTCAAAAACCACGGGTGAATTTATGTGACGTGGTTCAGGACGTGTTTTAATAACGTTGCAATTTTCTTTAAAAAATGAATAAAAGCGTTTAAAACTAAAATTTGCACACATGTTCATAATTGTTTAAAATCAGATAATTAAGCCGAATATAACAGTTGAGCGACTGTGCTAGAACCACGGAACTCGGGAATGCCTAACACCTTATCCCGGGTTAACATAATTCCTTACTCGGATTTCTGGTTCGCGGACTGTTAAACAGAGTCAAGCTTTTCCTCTATTCGGGATTCAACCGGTGACTTGGGACACCATAAATCTCCCAAGTGGCGACTCTGAATTTAATAAATAAATAAATCTCGTTTCGATTGTCCTTTAATTGAAAAAACTCCCTAATACACTCCTTTCCGGGGGTGTAGGTAAAAAGGAGATGTGACAGCTCTGGCGACTCTGTTGGGGATCGAACCCAGAACCTCTGGTTCAGGGTTCAGAATTCGAGCTTAATAAATTGTTATATTTGGCATTATCTGATTTTGTTACATGTTTGGGCCTAATGTGCTAAGTGATGCTTTTACCGCTTTGATATTATCTGAAGTGTATATAAACTGCTACAAAACCCTTCTTTTCTCATCTTCGGGGATGTGCTCGCTGGTCGAGACTCTCTATTCTGTTAGTGTCATACCTTGAAATAAGAAAGAGGCTCGGACAAGTTACTAAGCCGGATGGCCTTTTGGTTCCCAGTATGTAGCCCCCTCCTCGGCTCGCGTTATCCGCTCGGGTACACAGTCTAGCACACATACCCAGGTTTTTGAACCTAGAATAACTCAGCCTTATGTCGGATCCCTAGTAGGCATGTTTGTTTGCATCATGTGCATTTGACTTTGGAGACTCAACACAGGGGTTGGGTCTGTCTAGGATAGGTGTACCCGAAACGTAAAGACCATTATGATGCATCTTACTTGCTATTTGTGCATTCATTTGCTTCGGATTTGCATATTGACTGACTGATAAGGAAAATTTAGAAAGGTTAATGAGATGGTCGAGAGGGATAAGTGACTGTTTTGAAAAACCAATGTCCCAAAACATACCGAAACTCTGGAAAAAAAAGAAGAATTTTGTGGAAAAGAAAAAAAGAAGGAAAAATCTTTGTGTTTTTGGAAAAAAAAGAAGTTGGTTTATTTTTTTTTAAATTGCCCGAACTACGCCAGTTTTAATTCTCACCGGGTGTGGGATACGTAGGCAACCCTCATGGGGTCCAACTTCCTTTTTTGCAAAAATAATACGAAAAAACAAATTTTTTATTTTTATGGTTAAGGTGATGCCATTTTTGTCAAAAATAGCCGATTATCCTCAAAAGGACGCCGGAAGGCTGTTTTTGCAAGAACAGCCACCTTCGGTCTCTTTTTCAAATTTTTAGCCGGTTAGCAAGCACAGCCTTAAAACCTTTCTCGGGAAGTGCTGAAAGGCCGTATTTGCAAAACTGGGTTTTTACTTTTGAAATAAAATCTGAAAAGTGTCAGCTTTGTTTTTGAGTCAATTGAATCGTGATTTTTTGCTTAACCACCCTAACAAATGTGCAGAATGATCACAAGTCAGAGTTTGCCAATAACAATCGTGAACAAGATACCTTTGGAGTTGCATATGTGGTGGGATGATCTGGGTAAATCGGGAGAAGACACGGCCAATCTATACTTGGGAGGCCTCACTGGGTTGCTGAAAATTAATCCTAGGGGAGACATCATAGGCGTTGGTTACATTCTGGGACCCGACCCACAACGTATGTCATTTCTCAGATTTTGAACTTACCCCAACATTGGAAGAAATAACCGGATATATTGGGGGTCCCAAAGTTACCCTGAGACACCAGTACCTGATTGCTCCAAGGGTCGTAGCCGTACACAGGTTCCTAGACTCTTTGAAAATAAGCAGGGGGTCCACAACCCAGACTTGGCAGCTGGTTTTTGTACTTTGCAGTTTATATACAATAGATATGGTCATATAGGGGGGTTCGACAAGCCGGAAAATAAAATCTGCAGCAGAGGAAACCGCCTTAAGTGGGAAGAATACACGTGTTTTGCATTTATGGTAGTCTTTTTGAGACTTTTGGTGTTTCCTAGAAAGGATGAGAGTATTGATTCAGAGTCGCCACTTAGGAGATTTATGGTGTCCCAAGTCACCGGTTGAATCCCAAATCGAGGAAAAATTGACTCTGGATTACAGTCCGCGAACCAAAAATCCGGATAAGGAATTCTGTTAACCCGGGAGAAGGTGTTAGGCATTCCCGAGTTCCGTGGTTCTAGCACGGTCGCTCAACTGTCATATTCGGCTTCTTTATCTGATTCTAATATATGTTGAACCTATGTGCAAATTTTAACTGTTTAACGCTTTTATTATTATTATTATTTAACGGGAATTGCGACGTTGTAAAATACGTCTCGAACCACGTCACATCAATGCACCCGTGGTTATCGACACATTTCGACTCCGTCGAGATTTGGATTTGGGTCACATAAATGTGCACCCGGGTTTAAGAAAGTAAGTTAATAAAAGCGCGCCTAAAGTGACTAGCACGTTATTATCTTTGGGGAGGGCCGTGAAATTCACTAAATGACCCATCTAGAATTCTAAATATTTTATTTTTTAGCCAATTTGTTGAGAGCCTCGCAATTTACACGTTTTATCCGGCGAGGCTCGTCTCAGGTTTTATTTAAAGGTCTATGCTAAAATGACTACGATTTTCTATATATATTTTTTCTCTAAAAATTATTGAAAAAGAAAATCCTAATTTTATTATTAATTCTACTACCACTTCTACATTTAGGGTTGTTCAAATCACTAATAGAAACATGATTTTTGCCAAAGATGCGAAGCGACTAATTAAACTAATTGATTCAAGTTAGCTTTACTAGATCAATATTCAAAAACACCCAATATTTTGAAGCTATGATATTGAAATGTTATTAGCAAACAAATGCCAAAAGAGTGTCTTTGAATTAATGCCTATGTCCTAAATGACAACCAGTTTCTACTTATCACTACACGCGAATGATGTAAATCTCACATTTTTGTCTCATGCTTCAAACTATTCTGATTTTTTCAACATTTAAACCACATGGATAAATCATATTACATCAAGATTGGTGATTAGCACCAATATGCAGGCTAATTAACATAAACATACACGTCCAACTTCAACCCACTTTATACAATCATATACAAATCAAATCTAAACTATACTAAACCATTACGTCTACATTACTTAGGCATCAACATATAACAGTCCAACTGTACAAAGCAACAAAAATTTACATAGCAGTAGTGTACAAAATGTTCTAACTACAATCAGTAAACAAAGAAAAAGCTGAATCAAACTTCAGACTTCCATTTTTATATGTATTCACGCTTCCACATATTTCAGCTTATAATAGCCAGTGTTACAGTCGTGTACCTGGTATTGGAAACATAAGAAGAGGAAGATGAGAAACAACAGATGCAGTAGCAACACAGCAACAACAACAAACAACAATAGCCCAATAACAGATTAAAACCAGCAAAATCCCAGCAATGACCAATGGAACAGTAATGGGAAACCCACAACAAACTCAGAAAAAACAGTTGACAACCCTAGCAATCCCAAACTGAACCAGAGAAATCCCAGAAACAAACGGAGAGCAGAAATCAACTCAGCAATGCAATTAAACAGTACTTTCTGATTCTCTTTTCTTTAACTCTCAAAGAAGAACACTTTCAAGAAACTCTACTCTTTTAACTGATTTTCAGCAATCAAAGCAGACTAGACTTTCTTATTCTCAAACTCAACTGCTCTCTTCAACATTAAAAGTCAGCCTATTTTATATATTTCTAATTCTGAATTTCTGATCTCCAGAATTCCTCCCCTCCATCAGTCCTAATCCTTCTCTCTTATATCCATCCAGACCTGCCCCCTCTTTCAAACTTAACTACCTAGCCCCCTTCCCAACTAAAAATCTGCATCTTTCCACTTAAAACCCACTAAGGAAAGCTTTTTCCTTATTTTCAGCCCCCATTCCCTCTTGTTCTCCATTACCTTATTAATTTAAAGACATTTAATACCCCACTAACAAGTCACTAACACTAAAATATTACCCTAACTGTTCCATTCCCAAATCACCCCTGAAACCCCTTAATATTACTGCCCCAATACAATCTATTCATCTGCATTAAAACCTTTAACTCTAAAATCTGTTCAAGCTAACAATTATCTAAAACAAATTCTGATTAACAACTATAGCCAACTTACTTCTGATAACTGAATGACTAAGGTTAAACTTCAATTGAAATAAATGAACTGAAATTAAATCAAAACCAAATTAACATAACACAGAACTCAACAGAATCATTAAAACTGAAGCTGAAACTGAATCAAAATCAACATGAATACAGGATCATTGTCAGCCTATTGACAATGCCCTGAAGTTAATTGCCTAAAGATCACCACATACAACATTTGACCTCAAACCATTTGACGAAACTACTAATAAAACTGAATTAATCGACGATAAGTAATTAACCGATTGCCTACAACAATTGACAGCAATCAATCAGAAATAGATAATCATGCAATTCAAGCGGTATTGACAAGACCAGGGATTTACAATAAGGCTTAACTAACCAACGAAAATTATTCGAATTGATTAAACAACCTATAATTATACACAACAACGAGCAGAAACACATTCGACCAAATAGAAAGGTCTGAGGGAGAAGAATAGAACAATCGACAAAAATTACAAAAAATTAATATAACAATACTAAACAAATAAACAGACGTTTAAAACATCAAAATAGAATAAAAGGAAAGAATGAAAAATACCTTAAATGGAACAGAGAACAGACGGACTTGAATCGACTCAGACTTGAACTTTTTGAGGTCAAACGGACCTTAATCGAGTATTCTCAACTGAGAACACTTCGACTAAGGTCAGTTAAACACCCAAATCCCCTTAAACTTCGGACAGAAACCAGTTTTGGTTTTCTAGGGCTCTTACGTTTTGATTCGGGGTTCGAGTGTTTCTAGCCAGATTTGAACCAAACCAACGGTGGTTTGGTCATGAGGGAGGTCAAGGGGTTCCAGGGTGTGAGTTCAGGGTGGATTGGGGTAGGTCCAGGTTTTACTCGAATCTTCGAGAAGTTTGAGGATGATTCGAAGCAAACGGGTACTGGATTTGGATTGGGGGTGGTTAGATGTTCTAGGGGTGTTAATTTGGTGACCGACGACGTTGTTGCCGCCGGGTTTCAGGCGAAGGAGTGCCATGGCAGCTAGGGTTTTGGGGAAGGAGCTTCGTCTCTGAGAGACGATGATGAACAGGATTTTGGATTGGGGGGGGGCTAGGTATGAGATTGCATTTATATAGTGGGGGGTGGTTTGATCTTGGCCGTTCGATCAAGAGAGATCGAGGGTCCAGATCAGTTCACTTAACTCAAACGATGTCGTTTGGTCTTATTAAGAGATCGGGTTGACCTGGGTTGAAATGGACCGGGTTATGGGGAAAAGCTGGGACCGTTAGATCACTGGGAACGAACGTCTTGGATCAATTGGCCTGATACGGCGTCGTTTCGGTTAGTCTAAGGGCAGGCTGGACCGTTTGATCTTGGGAGATCAATGGTTCAGATTTTGCACAACAAAACGATGTCGTTTGGGTAGTTTTGGAGATAGACCAGATTGGACTGGGTGAAGGGTGTTGAATTGGGCCTGGTTTTGGGTTGTTTTGGATGGCCCAGTTCCGATTTTGTAGGTATTTCCACTTGTTTTTGTTTTCTTTTCTTTTAATTTCTAATTAGCAAAAAATTCTACAATAAATTGTAAAACCAAAATTAACCTACAAAATATTAATTAACACTTAACTACAATTAACACATAAAATTTAACACCCATTAAAAACAAAAATCACACAATTGTACACTAATTGACAAAAATAGAACAAATACATATTTTTGTGATTTTCTTTCTTTTAAAACCAAACTATGGTTTAATTAATTCAAAAATGCACAATTAAATCCTAAATATGCATGCAACATGTATTTTTATATTTTTTAATTAATTAAACAAAATAAACACTCACAGACAAAATAATTACGAAAAATGTCACGCGAAATTCTTAAACTTGTACCCAAATGACATTTGTTTTGTTTTTCGATTTCTTTTGGAGTAGTTTTCGTGAAGCAAAAATCTCGTACTTACACATGTATAGAGGAATTTTATACGAGGGTTGATGGGATCAGCCTGCTAGAAGGGGTTACAAAGTGGATAGCACGCCTTCGTTCCATCACTGCAAACCAAATAGAGTGGACATTTGGATGGCTGCCTGTGGATGAGATCATATACATGCTAGCCACTGGGCCTCATTTCCTCCTGATGGGACTCAGGAGTATCTAGCCTTATGCCCCATATTGGGTTTTGAGGCAGCTGGGGAGATGCCAAATAGTTCCGAGATATGAAGATCTTAGTGCCCAAGTAGTCGAGATCGGACCCAACAGTCAATTTCATGAAGCAGCAGTCCGCCAAATTTGGAGTGAATGTCAATACTTAACAGCAGGTACCTGTGTGCGTGATCGATCCAAAGGTGAAGTTTCACCAGAGTACCTGGCTTGGTATAGAAGAGAAATTGAGTTTGGGAGGCCGGCCAAAAGACCCCACCTTCAGGAATTCGTCGAGGCATCACAAGAACAATGGGCTTGGTTGGCCAAGGAGAATGAGTACAGGGCCACAATAGGAAAGTTGGAGAAACAAGTCAAAGAACTTCAATTCGAGAATAGCTTGCAAGTCGCGGCGGACGAAGGTGAAAAGAAAAAGATAACTAAGGAAAACGAGGCCCTTCGAGCCCAAATTCAGGAAATGAAAGTAGCGGCAGAGAACCCTGCCCGAAGTTCCAAAGATGAAAAACTTATAGGTAACCTGAGGCAGAAAGTGAGTGACTATAGTTTTGATTTGAACAAAGCAGAAAGTGAACTAGCCAGGGCTTGAAAGCAATTGGCTAAAAACGCGGATGAACGAGCATGCCTAGTTAAGCAGTTGAAAGAGAAGCATGACGATGAGGTTGCGGGATTAAAGAAAAGAATCGTTGTCGCAGAGAACAAAGTGATCAAGCAAACGAAAGACTTTAAGACAAAAAGAGAACATTGTTATATAGCATTGGCACAATTAGAAATGGATTTACAACAACTTCAGGAGCAGAATCATGTGGCCAACCAAACTTTGGAAGCCAGGGCCCAGCAGATCGGGCGTTTGTTACAAGAAAAAGGAGTTATAAGAGAAAGAATTAGAACCATAGCCGGTTACACTGTTGTGAAGTGCCAAGCCTGTGAGGACATGACTCGTACCACCTTCTCCGTGGCAGTGATGACATTTGTTAAACAGATAATGAGTGACTTGGATCGACTTCAAAAGGATCTTGCATATAGGCCCGCGGCGAGACCGAATGATGTCCCGCGGGCACCAGGAACATTAATGTATTTATGATTTTTCATTTGAGTATGTATTTCCTTTTCCGTTAGAGTGTGTCAGTTGTTTTGAGTTTGCATTTTCTTTCTGCTGGAGTCTGTCAGTTGTTTTCGAGTCTGTATTTTCTTTTGTTGGAGTATGATAGTTTATATTCGGAGTTTGTATTTCATCTTTACATTAGAGTATGTTAGTTTCTTTTGGAGTCTGTGGGTTTTGAGTCTTGTAATCAAAGCATTTACGTTTTATGAAAATTGAAAATCCCAAAATGTTGTCGCACCTCCTTTTTCCCGCGCCCGCGAGGGCGCGTGGGGAGTTTACTCCAATTAAAGAACAGTCGAAACGGGATTTGTTTATTTGTTTCAGAGTCGCCACCTGGGAATTTTGAGGCGTCCCAAGTCACCAATTATAATCCCTGAATCGAGGAGAATATGACTCTGTTTATTTTTCTGCGAACCAGAAATCCTGAGTAAGGAATTCTGTTAATCCGGAAGAAGGTGTTAGGCATTTCCGAATTCCGTGGTTCTAGCACGGTCGCTTAACTGTTTTTATTATTGGCTTAATTATCTTGATTTTTATTAAATACTTTTTGTTACGTGATTTTTCTACCGCTTTTACTTATTGTGATTAAGGACCCTTCTTCGAATCGAATTACGCGTACGTATATTCGTGTTACAAATTAAAAAGATGCGGAATTGTGTCACGCGTACGTGTACACAATAATTTTTGATAATATACTAAGCAATCATTTTTTCCGAGATTGTGTTGAATAAAGAATATTTATTTTTCTTGAATAGTGAACCGTACATCTCGGGTTTTTATGAAATTGATTTAACGCCTTTGGATAAATCCTTTTATTAAATATTCGTTCGAAATTGCGCGTACGCATAATCCGAATTTTTACTTTTAAAAAAAATATAATCAAGGTACGCGAACGTATCCCTAATTGCGCAAAAATATTTGCAATGATATTAAGGATTTTTCCACAAATTATTCATTATATCCATACATTTTTATGTGAAAATCATGATAAATTCCCATTTAAGGTTTCAAAGAATTTACAATATTAAATGTTGACCGTTGATTATATTTTCCGAATATAAATAATTTATTCCAACTGTTCAAATTCAAAGGACATAATAAAAATATGATTAATACTATCCTTCAAAAATATATGACATATATATATATACATGCCAAAGAATAAATGGCATATGAAACTGAAAATAAATGATTCATAAAGGGAAGGAAATATTTTCCGAGAATTTTCATTGTTTACTTAATGCAAATTCTATTTCTAATTATCAATGATGTAAAGTGTGGCAATTTATGCTTGTACATCTCTTTTCATTCTCATACACTCACTTTTAGTCTAATAGGCCTAATTATTTGGTCACTTTGTTTTATGAAAGTAGATAAGCATCGAATTTGTAGAAAATGAATTATTATGCAAGTTAATTTAACAAAGTTACATTACATGCAACCCAACTATTTGGCGTAAACATTCATAACGTTCTATCATCATGACGAGCTATACCAACTTACTTTACTCATATGATTATACCTGTCATCATACCATATAATAACTTATACCAATCTAAACAAAATCATACTTATTACAAGATATTCTACTAATGTAACTTCTTTATCTTTGCATTTAGCTAATGGTATTATGGGATGTAATCAATGGTCCATTTTTATGCCTTACTCCCTGTCTTGACAATTTATTAAACTAATGAGATAATGAACTAATATTATTACAAACCTTTATACAAACTTTTAAAGTAAGACAATTAGCTCATAGCTATCAAATTGAATTTACTACTAATTAACTAACATGAAACAAAATGAAATTTAAATTGATGAACTTGGACAAATAAAAATAGACTTTCAGTTCAAGCTTCATTGACGAGTCATGTTGAATCTCTTTCCAACTTAAAATTTAAAAGACATATACCTGAAAATGGAGGTAGAAGAAGTAAGTTTCAGCAGTTACAGCAGTAACACACTCAGCCAAATATCAGTATTCCCACAGATTTGAACAATAATAAGACCCGAAGAAAATAGATGCACAGTATAGTATTTTGAAAGACACTTCAGATTTTAACTGAACAGTGGAATCACACAAAGTTGAACAGATTCAACACAAGAACAACATTTCAGATTTCAGCTTTTCTTCAGTTACAAATTCAGTTTGTTTCTGATTTTCTGTTTCTGCTGCTGTATCTGTGTGTGAGTGTATATGTGAGTGTTCTATTTTCTGTTTCCTTTCTTTAAAATCTCAGCCCTCAAAATCTCTTAAAGATTCTCTCTTAAAAATTTCTCTGAAAATTCTGTTTTTCTCTCTCAAAATTCTCTCCTTCCTTAACTGTCTGTCCAGCTCCTGTATTTATACAGGGCTGGTCCTAGTCAATTTAAGTGCTTCTTGGACCCCCTTCTTCTTTTTTAAAAACAGAAAATCCCATTATGTAAAACCTTTTCCCTGATTTTCAGCAGCCCATTATTCCTTGTTCCCCATTAGTATCATTAATTAATAGCCACTAACATTACATTATAATATACTAGCACTAACACCCTGTTCTTTACTGTTTCATTCCCAGAAGTGCCCCTGAAATCTTGATGTTATTACTGAAAAATCAGAACCTATAGCAAAACAGATTCTAAAATCTGTACAAACTTAGTTATCTCCCTGATTTACAGCTAAAACCAATCCTATTAACCTCCTAACACAATTGCATTTGACCAACTTTTGCAAACTTGAATTCAAACTGGACATTACAGCAATATTATACTGAATTCAGAACTAACATCATAACAACATTACTGAAGTTATCATAACAATTCAGACTGGATTTAACATTGAACCAAAATCAGACACATACAGGATCATTGCCAATACTGACAATGCCCTTGACACTTTAATGTTCAGACAACATATATACAACACTTATTGACAGATTCATATAAACCAGGATGATTTAACTGATGATTATCTACAATATCTGTCAACAAACAGTACATAATGATAGAAAACAGGTTGTTTCAATCAGTATTATTATGAATGAAAATTCATAATATAACTAATCGACGAACTAAATCGAGTCGATTACACACATTGTAACTAAGCACAATCAATCAGAAACAATTCACATTTAAAATTAGGTAGACGAGTAGGAGACAGTATGATAATAACAGATTGAAAAATTATACAGACTAAAACAAACACAAAAATACATATATAATACACAATATAAAAAGAAAAAATACCTTTGAATCTTCAATTTTATTCCGACTCGAACTCAACTTGGATTTCGAATTTTTGTTTGAAATCAAACTGACCTTAGTCGAAGTATTTTCCACTGAAAATACTTCGGCTAAGGTCGATTAAACCTCAATCTTCATTTAATATGCACAGAATCCGGAAGTTTGGTATTTTTAGGGTTCTTAAAAACTCGATTTGGGATTTAACCATTTCTAGTCAGATTCGAGAAGAACCAAACATGACACAATGGTGAGGGTAGCCTAGGGGTTATTTGGTGTTAATTTGAAACGGATCTGAGTTCGTCCTTGTTTGGTCCGAATCTTCAAAAGAAGATTCGAGAAGCTCGGGACTGATTCGAGCCAAACAACCAACAGATCCATACTCAGGATGACTAGGGGAAGCTATGGTGTTAACTAGGTGTTATTTGGTTTAGGTCTGAACTTGGCTCGAATCTTCAAACGAAGATTCGAGAACCTTCAGGAGGATTCGAGCCCAACGGCTAACATATTTGGATAGAGGAGGCTCAGGGGATTCTATGGTGTTATTTTGGTGACCAGCGGCGTTGATGCCGCCGGGTTTCAGGCGGTGGAATCCTAGGGCGGCTAGGGTTAGGAGTGGGGCTTGGGGGACGATGATGAACAGTGTAGGAGAGGGGGGGGTGTTTAGTTAGGGGCCGGGTAAGGCTTGGGGACTTATATAGGGGTGGGGTGGACTGATGTTATCCGTCCGATCAAGTAAGATTAAGGGCCAGGATTAATCCACTAATCCGAACGACGTCGTTTGGTCTAAGTTCAGGGTCGGCCTGTATTGGGTCAAATGGTCGGGTTACGGGTTTCGGGTAAGGGTAGAAGATCTTGTCCGTTGATTGGATTTGATCGAACGGTCCATGCTGAGCCATGACTAAACGCTGTCGTATTGACTCCTTTCGGACTGGACCGGACCTGGGCTAAAGGGGATTGGGCTGTGAAGGGAATTAATTCACTTGGGCCTGGATTTTAATCCAGGTCCAATTTATTTCACCATTAAAAAAAATTTTTATTTTTATTTATAAAAAATCTTAATAAAAATTATAAAACACTTTTTAACCTTACACAAAAATATTAATTACTTCATAACAATTATTTAACACATAGTCAAAACATCAATCACACAATGAAACATTTGAAATAGAACCAATGCATATTTTTGTGATTTTATTTAAATTATCTCTTAAATGCATAATTAAATCCTATATTCATGCAAATATGTATTTTATTTTATTTTTGTTTAATTATGACAAAGCAAACATTTTACGGACATAAACAAATTTTTAACATCACGCAAATTCAGAAATTACACAGTAAAAGAAATTTATTTTATTTTTTGATTTATTTTTGGAGTAGTTTTCGTTAAAGCAAAAATCACGTGCTCACAGCTGCCCCTCTTTGTGCGGAAACTCGAAGAGTTTTCGTGCAAAGATAAAGTGAGCGGATACGAGCGATTTTTGCCCGTTCGAATACTCCGTGGGAAGCATTTTTAGAAAGATTTGACCGAACCTCTGCTTCAAAGGTTTCCTACATATCCTTGGCTATAAAGGAATCAGGTCAATGTAGTTCGGGAATTTTGGGTAGCTGGGACTACCGCGGGACTGTGATGTTACTGCTGCTTCGTGCTGTTTTTACTGCTTGCTGACCTCCTTATTACACCTTACTTTAAAGGAAATACAAAATTAGACTAGACTATGGTACATGAATTATAAAAATCTTATCTAGATCATGCCCTTGCGTTTCTTGTTGTCTTGATATCTTGGTGACTCTTGGGCATTTGGCTTATTCCGTATTCCTTTTGGAACTCTTGTTGTTTCTTGCTGGGGATTCTGTTGGACTCCTCTGCTTTATTGATTCTAAGTGTGCTCCTTTCTTACATGAGTGGGCTTTTGGTTTCAACACTTCAATTGCATTCCCTCGTTTTTCAGGTGGGTGCCTCGATTGCTTCTTTTCTTCCTTCATCCTCATTCTCCAGGTGGACGCCTGACTTCTTCTTTTTCTCATCCTCATTCTCCAGGTGGACGCCTGACTTCTTTAATTCTTCATCCTCATTCTCCAGGTGGACGCCTGACTTCTTTAATTTTCATCCTCATTCTCCAGGTGGACGCCTGACTTTCTTCATCCTCATTCTCCAGGTGGACGCCTGACTTCTTTAATTTTCATCCTCATTCTCCAGGTGGACGCCTGACTTCTTTAATTCTCATCCTCATTCTCCAGGTGGACGCCTGATTTCTTTAATTTTCATCCTCATTCTCCAGGTGAACGCCTGACTTCTTCAATTCTCATCCTCATTCTCCAGGTGGTCGCCTGACTTCTTTAATTCTTCATCCTCATTCTCCAGGTGGACGCCTGACTTCTTTTTCTCATCCTCATTCTCCAGGTGGGTGCCTGACTTCTTTTCTCATCCTCATTCTCCAGGTGGACGCCTGATTTCTTCAATTTCTTCATCCTCATTCTCCAGGTGGACGCCTGACTTCTTCAATTCTCATCCTCATTCTCCAGGTGGACGCCTGACTTCTTTAATTCTCATCCTCATTCTCCAGGTGGACGCCTGACTTCTTTAATTCTTCATCCTCATTCTCCAGGTGGACGCCTGACTTCTTTAATTCTCATCCTCATTCTCCAGGTGGACGCCTGACTTCTCATCCTCATTCTCCAGGTGGACGCCTGATTTCTTTAATTCTCATCCTCATTCTCCAGGTGGACGCCTGACTTCTTTAATTCTCATCCTCATTCTCCAGGTGGACGCCTGATTTCTTTAATTCTCATCCTCATTCTCCAGGTGGACGCCTGACTTCTTTTAATTCTCATCCTCATTCTCCAGGTGGACGCCTGACTTCTTTTAATTTTCATCCTCATTCTCCAGGTGGACGCCTGATTTCTTCTTTTCTCATCCTCATTCTCCAGGTGGACGCCTGACTTCTCATCCTCATTCTCCAGGTGGACGCCTGATTTCTTTAATTCTCATCCTCATTCTCCAGGTGGACGCCTGACTTCTTTAATTCTCATCCTCATTCTCCAGGTGGACGCTTGATTTCTTTAATTCTCATCCTCATTCTCCATGTGGACGCCTGATTTCTTTAATTTTCATCCTCATTCTCCAGGTGGACGCCTGATTTCTTCAATTCTTCATCCTCATTCTCCAGGTGGACGCCTGATTTCTTCTTTTCTCATCCTCATTCTCCAGGTGGACGCCTGATTTCTTTAATTCTCATCCTCATTCTCCAGGTGGATGCCTGACTTCTTCTTTTTCTTTACCAGGTATTTCCTGACACAAATATTGTATTTGCCCCTGTTTTAAATCAAAGAAAACTTCGTTAGTTTAAAGCAGGGTGGCTGGCTGTGGTATTCTTGCCGATGGTGATGTTTCTCTTCGTCTCTCTTTATTGCCTTGGAATGATTGAAAAGACTGTTTTGTCTTTGTAATTGATCCTTGACTATAGGATTTCCCTCTGTATGTTTTCCTTCAAAACCTTTTAACTGTAATCATATGCCTCTTCTGACTTTGCTGATCCACTTTTGATTTCCTCTTTCTTACACCCATATTTTATCTCCCACCTTTCGTGGCCGTATTTTGTAACCTTGGATCTTGGTAGTATACCTTGACATTTTTTCTTATTTGTTTAGAATAAAACTTATCTCAAAGCTTGGAGAAAGTAAGATTATTAGTAGCGAAATACGCTGATTTCGACAATTATAGAATGAAAAGAAAAATCCAATTTTTGGATGACTGTTGGAAAAGGAATAAAGGACTTATCTGATTGGAATTACTGGCACCAATGATCAGGGTATGCATTTCGGATTAATCAACCCAGTCTTTTAATCAATCTCCTTTCAATTGTCTCAAGGAGTTTTCATCGATAAATTTTCCTCATTTTTCACTTCTCTACTTCCCTTTCGCCTTATGGTGCCTGCGAAGGTTTTCACCAATAAGACTCTCTCATTTTACTTTTCTCTCAACTTCCGTCGCCTTATGGTGCCCGTGTGGGTTTTCACCTATAAGACTCTCTCATTTTTACTTTCTTTCCTTGTTTGTACCACTTCATTTGCTTGCTTGCCTCAGCATTTTTCTAAGATTGATCGAAAGGTCTTTTTTGGTATAGGGTTAGAAATGAAAGAGGTATTAAAAGCTAAATAGCTTTGGTATGGGTTTAAGATTACAACTCTTGGAATCTTTTCTTATTTCCGACACAATTCCTGCCCCAGTTTCTTGATTGGGGTCTCTTAATGTTTCTTTTCCGTGCACATTGTGCATGTGGTGCACCCTATGACCGAGCCGTGAGGCGCCTACGTATCCTTCTTTGAGGAATCAGGTCAAACGTAGTTCACTATATAATAGTGAAGATTTTGATTTTTTTTTTAACTTATTGATTCCAAGAGAGGGTAGGAAAGAAACAAGTATGGCTCAAAAGGGAAGCAAACGTTATAGTGTTTGGATAGCAGAATAAATTGCCTTTGTCATTTCAATTTTCGAAATAGTGCTAAATACAAACATTCAAAAAGTTATGCATAATATCTCTTTATCGCGTCAGAATTGATCGCCATATCTATGCATTTGCCTTCAATATCTGTTAAAAATAGTGCACCATTCGATAATACTCTGGTCACAATGAATGGCCCTTGCCAATTCGGAGCAAATTTGCCTTTTGCTTCGACCTGATGTGGAAGAATGCGTTTCAGCACATGCTAACCTACTTCAAACTTCCGGGGACGCACCTTTTTGTTGTATGCTCTTTCTATTCTTCTTTGATATAATTGACCATGACATACTGCGGTCAATCGTTTTTCGTCAATCAAGTTCAACTGTTCTAAACGGGTTTTGACCCATTCATCATCATCAATCTTTGCTTCGGCGATGATTCGAAGGGAAGGAATCTCAATTTCTGCAGGGATTACTGCTTCGGTGCCATATACCAACAAATAAGGAGTTGCTCCTACTGAAGTGCGAACAGTAGTGCGGTATCCCAATAATGCAAAGGGTAATTTTTCATGCCATTGTTTTGAACCTTCTACCATTTTCCGCAGTATCTTCTTTATGTTTTTGTTGGCTGCTTCTACTGCTCCATTCGCCTTGGGCCGATATGGGGTAGAGTTACGATGTGTAATCTTAAACTGTTGACATACTTCTTTCATTAAGTTGCTGTTAAGATTAGCACCGTTATCTGTGATGATCACCTTCGGGATTCCGAATCGACATATGATATTTGAGTGGACAAAATCGACCACAGCTTTCTTGGTCACTGATTTGAATGTCTTGGCCTCAACCCATTTGGTAAAATAATCAATAGCTACCAGAATGAATCTGTGTCCATTGGATGCTGCCGGTTCAATTGGTCCAATCACATCCATGCCCCAAGCAACGAAAGGCCATGGTGCCGACATTGTGTGCAACTCGGATGGTGGAGAATGAATCAAATCTCCGTGTATTTGGCATTGATGACACTTGCGCACAAAATTGATACAATCTCTCTCCATGGTAAGCCAATAGTAACCAGCTCGGAGTATTTTCTTTGCCAACACATATCCACTCATGTGGGGTCCGCAAACTCCTGAATGTACTTCAGACATGACAGTTGTAGCTTGTCTGGCATCTATGCATCTTAATAATCCAAGATCTGGTGTTCTTTTATATAAAACTCCTCCGCTTAAGAAGAATCCATTTGCTAATCGCCTAATGGTCCTCTTTTGATCTCCTGTGGCTTGTGCGGGATATATACCCATCCTGATATATTCCTTGATGTCGTGGAACCATGGTTCTCCATCAAATTCTTCTTCAACCATATTGCAATAAGCGTGCTGATTGTGGACTTGAATATGTATTGGATCCACATAAGCTTTGTCTGGATGGTGCAACATTGATGCTAGGGTAGCCAATGCATCGGCAACTTCATTATGGATTCTTGGAATATGTTGGAATTCCACTGATTGAAACCGCTGACAAAGATCATGTAGACATTGTCGGTATGGTATGAGCTTCAAATCTCGGGTTTCCCATTCTCCTTGAATTTGGTGTACCAAAAGATCCGAATCTCCCATGACTAAGATTTCTCGGATACCCATATCGGCGGCTAGCCTTAACCCCAAAATGCAAGCTTCATATTCAGCCATATTATTGGTGCAATAAAATCGTAGTTGAGCCGTAACAGGATAGTGATGCCCTGTTTCAGAAATGATTACAGCTCCTATTCCGACTCCTTTCATGTTGGCGGCTCCATCAAAGAAAAGTTTCCAGCCAGGTTTTTCAATTTGTTCCACCTCGTCGATATGCATTGTTTCCTCATCAGGAAAATAAGTCTTCAGCGGCTCATATTCCTCATCGACCGGGTTTTCGGCTAAATGATCGGCCAGTGCTTGAGCCTTCATTGCAGTTCGAGTCACATAGATGATGTCGAATTCTGTGAGCAATATCTGCCACTTTGCAAGTCTTCCCGTTGGCATAGGCTTTTGAAAAATGTATTTCAAGGGATCCAAACGAGAAATGAGGTAAGTAGTGTAGGATGACAAATAGTGTTTCAATTTTTGAGCTACCCATGTTAGGGCGCAACATGTCTTTTCCAGATGAGTATACTTAACCTCATAAGCTGTGAACTTCTTGCTAAGGTAGTAGATGGCCTGTTCTTTTCTGCCAGTGAGGTCATGTTGCCCCAATACACAACCAAATGAATTTTCCAAAACCGTTAAGTAAAGAATCAAAGGTCTTCCTGGCTCCGGCGGGACTAACACGGGTGGTTTCGACAAGTACTCTTTTATCTTATCGAATGCTTCTTGACACTCATCAGTCCATTTGACTGTAGCATCCTTTTTCAACAATTTGAAAATTGGCTCACAGGTTGTTGTGAGCTGAGCAATAAACCTGCTGATGTAATTTAACCTTCCCAACAAACTCATTACTTCAGTTTTGTTTCTTGGAGGTGGCAGTTCTTGGATGGCTTTGATCTTTGATGGGTCTAGCTCGATGCCTCGTCGACTGACTATGAATCCCAGCAACTTTCCAGATGGAACTCCAAATGCGCACTTGGCAGGGTTAAGCTTGAGGTTGTACCTGCGAAGTCTTAAGAAGAACTTCCTCAAATCCCCAACGTGGTTGGCCTGATGCTTTGATTTTATGATCACATCATCCACGTATACCTCAATTTCCTTGTGTATCATATCATGAAACACTGTGGTCATTGCTCTCATATAGGTTGCTCCGGCGTTCTTTAAACCGAATGGCATTACCCGGTAGCAATAAGTTCCCCATGGTGTGATGAATGCCGTCTTTTCTGCATCTTCTTCATCCATTAGAATTTGATGATATCCGGCATAACAATCCACGAAAGATCCTATATCATGCTTGGCACAATTGTCGATCAAAATATGGATATTGGGTAATGGGAAATTATCCTTTGGACTTGCTTTGTTGAGATTGCGATAGTCGACGCATACTCTAATTTTGCCGTCTTTCTTTGGCACAGGAACGACATTAGCCAACCAGACGGGATATCGAGTGACTCGAATGACCTTTGCTTCCAATTGTTTGGTGATTTCTTCCTTAATTCTCATACTCATATCAGGCTTGAATTTTCTCAGCCTCTGCTTGACAGGAGGCACCATTGGATCGGTGGGCAATTTGTGGACCACTAAATCAGTGCTCAAGCCCGGCATGTCGTCATACGACCATGCAAAAACATCTTTGAATTCTATGAGTGCTTTAATTAACTCTTCTCGGATCTTTGGTTCGAGATGGACACTTATTTTAGTTTCCCGGACATTACTCGTGTCCCCTATATTGATGTCCTCGGTATCACTCAAGTTAGGTTTGATTTTTTCCTCAAAGTGAATTAACTCTTTACTAATCTCTTCAAAAACCTCATCTTCATCATATTCTGATTCATAATCACAATATGTTTCTTGAATTAATATTTCGGAACCAGATTGATTTTTAAGACTGGGCTGAAGATTCCTCATGCATGCCATATCACTAGAGCCAGCGTAAAAAGAACTGTACAGAAAAGAAGAAAAAGAAAAGAAAGCTATTAGGAATGATAATAAAAAGGAAACTGCTTTTTATTGGATAATGAAAGATAACAAGGTTTTGCACGCTTCAAACCAACTGTAAGATAAACTTTGGGATTACAACCTTGAAATATCCCAAACAAACTGAAAGAAAATCAAAATAAACTACCAAGACTCCTTTCGAATTGGGAGAGGAGTGGCTTTCCAATTATTGAGCTTTGTTTCTGGTCCAACGAATTGAACTTCTGCGTTGCTACACCCTTCTCCGCCTTCCAGCATATTCACATCACTAAATAATTTCTCGAATCTTTCAATTAATTCCTCTTCAGGATTGACCTGGGATTTAGGAATTGTTGTTATCGGGCGATTTTTAGCACCGGTCTTGACAAAAGACTTCGACAGCTGTGGTACTGGCTTTGGAAGAACCCATGCTTGGTGTTTCAACTTCCTGGCCCTTATCACGTCATTGGTGGTAGGTGTGAACCCTAAACCGAATGTTCCCCAGTTCTCGGGGAGAGATACTGGTTGTACAATTCCTTGCAAAGATAAGCCCAGACCTTTGCCGGGTATAAAGCCATTCTTCAGCATTTCATAAGCTACCATGACTGATGTAGAGGATACCTTTGGATTCGCAAGGTATTTTCCTTCTGGAATTTTCTCTACCGACACTGTGTCTGACACTTGGTATACCCATGGTCCTTGGTCAATTTCTGCTCCCTCGACTGGTACAATGGTGCTGTTGTGAGCATTTAAATTTTCTTCTCCATGCACGACTATTTCTTGATGGTCCCATTCAAACTTGACAACCTGATGTAATGTTGACGGGACTGCTTTAGCAGCATGGATCCATGGTCGACCCAACAACAAGTTGTAAGAAACAGTCATGTCCAACACTTGGAATTCCATTGTGAATTCAACTGGCCCTATAGTTAGTTCCAACACTATGTCGCCAAATGAATCTCTGCTTCCACCGTCAAATCCTCGTACGCAGATACTATTCTTTTGGATCCTCTCCTCTTTAATTTTTAATTTGTTTAAAGTGGAGAGAGGGCATATGTTTGCACTGGACCCATTGTCGACCAATACCCGGGTTACTACGGAGTTTTCACATTTCACGGTGAGGTAAAGAGCTCTGTTGTGCTCGGTACCTTCCACAGGTAATTCATCATCAGCAAATGTAATTCTGTTTGTCTCAAAGATTCTGTTGGCTATTTTGCCCAAATGATTTACAGAGATCTTTTCAGGAACATGAGCTTCATTCAGGATTTTCATCAACGCCAGACGGTGTTCCTCTGAATGGATCAGTAATGACAACAATGAAATTTGAGCGGGGGTCTTCTTTAATTGATCCACCACAGAATAATCATGGAGCTTCATTTTTCTTAAAAACTCCTCCGCCTCTTCTTCCGTCACAGCTTTCTTTGTTGGTATTGGATTGTTTTTAGTTTTTCTCAGCTCTTCGGGAGTAAAACATCTTCCCGAACGAGTCAAGCCTTGTACCTCACACACTTCTTCCTTGATTTCTTTGCCTTTGTACATTACGGTCACCCGTTCATAGTTCCATGGGATGGTTTTGTTGTTGATGATTGGCAGCTGGATTACAGGTGCAATAATAACCTGATCTGTACGTGCTCCTTCCACGAATACAACGGGTTTGTTAGCAACCCCTGGTACTATCACTTTTGGCCTTTTTTGTTTTGCGGCAACTTTATTCGATGACCCTTCATCGACTATCATAGACGGTTCATCACCACTTTTGTTCTGTTTAAACACCTGCTTCTCTTCCATTAGCTGCTTATCTGGCTTGGTTTCATGAGACTTGATCATCATGACAGTTTGTGACGGCTTCTTTGTCTCCCCATCAGCTTGTATGATTTCTATCATATTAGCCTCTTGATGGGCTGGCATCGGATTTCTATTGATATTCGGAGCTTCGGGGGTTTGAACCTCGATTTTATTAGTATCAATCAGCTCTTGTATTGCATTTTTCAAATGCCAACATTTCTCCGTATCATGGCCTGGTGTACCGGAGCAATATTCACAGCTAATGGTGTAATCCAGATTCTTTGGTGGAGGATTGGGTAGCTTGGATTGTATTGGTCTCAACATGTCTAACTGTCTCAGCCTGTGGAACAGACTAGTGTAAGACTCTCCCAATGGAGTGTAAGTTTTCTTTTTCTGTTCCCTTTCTCCCCTGAATGCTGGCCTAGGCCTGAAACCTGGTCCGGGATAAGCTCGGGGGTAGGTATTTGGTGTGACAGGAGCACGCCAATTGGTGTGAACAGGTGGCTGATTGTATGCTTGAGCGTGGTTAATGGCGAAATGAGGCTCTGAAGGGTGATAGTAATGTTGGGATGAATCATGGTGGTAAGCTGATTGGCGAGGTCGTTGCTGATTATAGTAAAGCGGTGAACCCCTGGGTCCCGGCCAAATTCCTGAATCAACTACGGTTGCTTCCTCCCTCTTCTTTCTTCCGATTCCTCCTACCCCGCCTTGAATAGCTTGAGTAGTTGCCTTAATTGCTGAATAGCTCATGATTTTATTTGTCTTGAGGCCTTCTTCCACCATACCTCCCATCTTCACTACCTCGTTGAATGACTTTCCAACCGCTGAAACCAAGTGGGCGTAGTAAGTTGGTTCCAAGGCTTGGAGGAAGTAGTCTACCATTTCGCTCTCCTTCATAGGAGGATCCACTCTTGCTGCCTGTTCTCTCCACCGAAAACCATACTCTCTGAAACTTTCATTGTGTTTCTTCTCAAATTTGGTCAAAGATAATCGATCTGGGATGATCTCCAGATTGTATTGGAAATGGTATGCGAATGCCTGTGCCAGGTCATCCCAGGTGTACCATCTTCCATGGTCTTGGCGTGTATACCACTCCAAAGCTGATCCGCTTAGACTTTGACTGAAGTAAGCCATCAATAATTCATCCTTTCCCCCAGCTCCTCGCATCTTGCTACAGAAACCCCTTAAGTGGGCTACTGGGTCGCCGTGCCCGCTGTATAGGTCAAATTTGGGCATCTTGAAGCCAAATGGCAATTGTACATTAGGGAATAAGCATAAATCTTTGTATGCTACACTGACTTGCCCACCTAATCCCCGCATGTCTCGGAACGACTGTTCTAGACTTTTGACCTTCCTGAACATCTCTTCTTGTTCAGCATTTTTGGCTGGCTTGTCAATTTCGGTTGGGAGATCAAACCGAGGAGCAGGTGAATTGATTTCGGAGGCTTTGAAGGTGGGCTCCGGGGGGTAATATTGGTTGTCTTGGGCCTGAAATGTAGGCTCACTAGGAGATTTGTGAAATGTAGCAGGGGGAGGTGCTACAAAAACAGGAGTCATAGGTGGAGGAAGGTACGGAACTGGTTTTGGAGGTGGAGACTGTGGTGTCTGAGAGGTGGTGCCTCGGTAGTGCTGATAAATGGGGAAACTTGGGGATAATTCAGTGGTGATATTATCCTGAGTTTGGATTATTGATGGAGCAGGGTTATTTGGGTAAGATGGGGGTAACTGTCCTGTAGACCAAGCTTGGTACATTTCAGCCATTTGCTGCTTGAGCTTAAGCATTTCTTCTTTCATTTTCCCGACATCCATCTCTTCTATCTCCATACTTGTGTCAACATCTAGGATAGACATACTTTCGGATATTGGTCCTTTTGATCTTGTGTGATAGTATGCTAGTATACTCTTTAGAGAAACTAACTGGTTGAATTCTGAAAATGGACAAACTTGTTAGTTTTGAGAGTTTAACACATATATAATCACACGTTGAGATGCAATGCTCCTAGACAAATAATCCCTTTCTATTATGCATTCGCTCGGTTGCTTGTGTCGTCCCAGCTTTCTTGAAATTGAAAAATTGTCATTCGCTTTTATTTACTATATATATCTTTATCGTGGTGGTCGAGTCTTAGAGATTGCCTACGTATCATGTCAAACATGAATCAGACCTTGCGTAGTTCGGACCAAAGTCAATCATGTTTATTTATTACACAAAGATGGAATTACATTTGAAAACTTTAAGAAAATAGCTTGAAACACACACACTTAAATCAAAATAAAAGATACAATTCATAACATCTCACAAAATGCCCCACTTTCCACTTTTGTTCTCTAATATTGGATTATCTGCTCAATGTGGGGCTTGACCTGGATGGCCTCCCAGCGTACGATACATCCTTTCCAACTCCATTGCTAGATGACGAGCAAAAGTGGGCGCATGCTCTGTAAACCTTTCATAATCCATTCCTTGGCAGTTTACATAACTTTGAGATGTGAAGACTGCCAAGTCGTGGATTTGTGTCCTGAAACCTTGGAGACGTTGGTCTTGGTCTTGCAATTGTTGCTGACGAGTGGTGGCTATGTCTCTGACACGGTTTTCACGATCTAAAGCTGATTCTAATAGAGCTCGGAGTCTGGCCTGCTCTAATCTTGCTTGCGATCTTTCCCTGTCGAGGTCTGCTTGTTGATATTCTCTGTTGCATCTTCTTGCCTCTTCTAGTTGTGCACGAAGCTGGTCTTCTGATCGCCTCCAATAGTCTTTTTCCTTCTTGAATTGAGCCTTGTCTTTTTCGGATTGCCTATCTTGGCGTTCCTTGTTAGATCTGGCTTCTTCGTTTAATTGTTGGATCCTTTCTTTTGCTTTGCTCAATGCCCTTTCGTTTTCCGCAAGCATGGAATCATAATCTTGCATTTTTTCGAAGAGATTGGCGATGGTTTTTTGATCTTTCCAGCTTCTCTTTGGCGTTTCAGAGACTCTTTTCATTTTTTGGAATCGAGCATGAAGATTTTCATTCTCACAAGCTAGACTCTTTTTCTCGCCTTTGGCTTCTTGTTCTTGCAAATCTTTCTCCAAACTGAGGCTTCTTAGATTTTCTTTTAGGGCATGGATAGTGGCTTTGTACCCTTTTTCTTTTTCTCCCCAGATTAACCGCTCTTGGATTTTATCATTGAAATTTTGAACATGGGGTCTTTTTGTTGGCCTTTTTAGCTCAGGTTCCGGTGCATCATCCACGCGGGACCGCTTTTCGAACCACCTTGCATATCCAGGATTTATCTCACCCTTGGTAGCGTCTAGGACTTGAGTATCACTTTTCAAGTATCGGCACCCATTCCACATCTGCTGAAGTAGAGCTTCGGGAATAGTGGCTTCTGGGTGTAATTCGATTACTTGCATACTCAAATCTTCCTCATCAGGAACTATTTGATATCTCCCTAGTTGCCTTAGGACTCTTAGTGGTGCATACGGCTGAATGCTTCTCAATCCCAATAGTAGTAGATAACTATTTGAGGTTGACATATGTATTACTTCTCTCATCGGGAGCCATCCCAGAGTCCATTCAATTTGATTTGCCGTTAAAGCCTTTAGATGAGATACCCATGCTTCTATCCCTTCTGGAGCTTGATAATTTTTTGTTCTTTCCTCATAGCTCTCGATGCAATTAGCTTTGTTCGACCCATACTGTATGATCTTGGGTTGTTGTTGGAGATGTTCAATCACCCACATTTGCAACAAAATTTTGCATCCATCGAAAACTTTCGCTCCTGATTTGCATAAAGTCAAAGCCCGATAAATATCTGATAGAATGATGGGGACAAGGGTGTGATTTTCTTTAGTGGTGAGGATTTGCACAATTTTTGCGGTGCGAATATCAATTGTTCGCTCTTTATTTGGGAAGACCATGATTCCTAGAAAAAGCCACCATGAAAGCAAATCGACGGTGCATCTGCCAAGTGTCTTTGTTTTGCTTATTAGTAAGGCCTTTCTCATGAATTTCGAACCCATCTGACTTTCCAAACCTGGAATACAAAAAATTGAAGGAACAACATCCATTGATGACATTGCTTTTCCTGATTTGACTGCTGATGTTCAGAAGACCGAAGAATCGATGTATTGAAGGAGCCTTTGTGAATATCAAGCTTTGATTTCTTAAACTTCCGTCAAAACCAACATAGCCAGCTATCTCCTCTAATGTAGGAGTAAGCTCGAAGTCAGAGAAACGAAAAACATTGTGAACAGGGTCCCAGAAAGTTACTAATGCCGTAATCAGATCATCCCGAGGCTCAACTTTCATAATGTCCGTGAGATTTCCCAAATGCTTGACGACCCATTTTTGACCGTCTTCGCCTAAATCATACCACCACATTTGAAGCTGACATAGAAATTCCTCCGTACTTGTGGATGAGGGGCTTTGTGTAGTGCTCATTTTGTATCTGAAATTTAATTTTAATAAAGTCAAAATTTATTTTGGAAAAATTTATACTAAAAATCATTTTCGAATTTTTTTTTTATTAAATATTTTTATTTCAAAATTTAAAACTATATTTTTTCGAAAATTTTAAAGCAACCCATTTTATTCCTTGCTTCTTACCAAGATTTTATTCAAGCTGGTCAACAAGCATGTTCGAGGCAAATGAATGCACAAGTAACAAGTAGGATGCATCATGATGGTCTTTTAATTTTTTGGTTCACCTGTCCTAGACAGACCCAACCCCTGTGTTGAGTCTCCAAGGCCAAATGCATATGATGCAAATATTCGTTCCTACTAGGGATCCGGTACATGGCTGAGTTATTCTAAGTGTAAAACCTTAGGTTGATTGTTCTAAACCTGGCTTACCCAAACGGACAGTTTGAGCCGAAGCGGGGGCAACGTACCGGGAGCACGAAAGTCTGCCCGGCCTAGTTACTTGTCCCAACTCCGTCTTATTTGGTATGACTTTAACAGAAAGGTGGGTCACGCGCACGTGTACACCATAAATTCAGAAGACTCAGAAAGAAGGGGGTTTCGTAGCAGTTGTATATATTCACAATTCAAATAATATTA
Source organism: Nicotiana sylvestris (assembly GCF_000393655.2). NCBI lineage: Eukaryota > Viridiplantae > Streptophyta > Magnoliopsida > Solanales > Solanaceae > Nicotiana > Nicotiana sylvestris. The sequence goes on along the minus strand of NC_091057.1, from coordinate 123,470,860 downwards.
AAGCGGTAAAAAAAAACATTTAGCATATTAGCATATAAACAGTTGAAAATTATATAGTAAGTAAAGTCAATAAAAACAGATATTTTAAGCTCGAATTCTTTAAACCCCGAACCAGAGATTCTGGGTTCGGTCCCCAGCAGAGTCGCCAGAGCTGTCGCACCTCCTTTTTCCCGCGCCCGCGAGGGCGCGTGGGGAGTTTACTCCAATTAAAGGACAGTCGAAACGGGATTTGTTTATTTGTTTCAGAGTCGCCACCTGGGAATTTTGAGGCGTCCCAAGTCACCAATTATAATCCCTGAATCGAGGAGAATATGACTCTGTTTATTTTTCTGCGAACCAGAAATCCTGAGTAAGGAATTCTGTTAATCCGGAAGAAGGTGTTAGGCATTTCCGAATTCCGTGGTTCTAGCACGGTCGCTTAACTGTTTTTATTATTGGCTTAATCATCTTGATTTTATTAAATATATTGATGTTATCTGATTTTACTACCGCTTATACTTATCGTGATTAAGGACCCTTCTTCGAATCGAATTACGCGTACGTATATTCGTGTTACAAATTTAAAAATGCGGAATTGTGTCACGCGTACGTGTACACAATAATTTTTTGATAATATTTTAAGCAATCATTTTTCCGAGATTGTGTTGAATCAAGAATATTTATTTTTCTTGAATAGTGAACCGTACATCTCAGGTTTTTATGAAATTGATTTAACGCCTTTGGATAAATCCTTTTATTAAATATTCGTTCGAAATTGCGCGTACGCATAATCCGAAATTTTTTGCTTTTTAAAAAAAATATAATCAAGGTACGCGAACGTATCCCTAATTGCGCAAAAATATTTGCAATGATATTAAGGATTTTTCCACAAATTATTCATTATATCCATACATTTTTATGTGAAAATCATGATAAATTCCCATTTAAGGTTTCAAAGAATTTACAATATTAAATGTTGACCGTTGATTATATTTTCCGAATATAAATAATTTATTCCAACTGTTCAAATTCAAAGGACATAATAAAAATATGATTAATACTATCCTTCAAAAATATATGACATATATATATATACATGCCAAAGAATAAATGGCATATGAAACTGAAAATAAATGATTCATAAAGGGAAGGAAATATTTTCCGAGAATTTTCATTGTTTACTTAATGCAAATTCTATTTCTAATTATCAATGATGTAAAGTGTGGCAATTTATGCTTGTTCATCTCTTTTCATTCTCATACACTCACTTTTAGTCTAATAGGCCTAATTATTTGGTCACTTTGTTTTATGAAAGTAGATAAGCATCGAATTTGTAGAAAATGAATTATTATGCAAGTTAATTTAACAAAGTTACATTACATGCAACCCAACTATTTGGCGTAAGCATTCATAACGTTCTATCATCATGACGAGCTATACCAACTTACTTTACTCATATGATTATACCTGTCATCATACCATATAATAACTTATACCAATCTAAACAAAATCATACTTATTACAAGATATTCTACTAATGTAACTTCTTTATCTTTGCATTTAGCTAATGGTATTATGGGATGTAATCAATGGTCCATTTTTATGCCTTACTCCCTGTCTTGACAATTTATTAAACTAATGAGATAATGAACTAATATTATTACAAACCTTTATACAAACTTTTAAAGTAAGACAATTAACTCATAGCTATCAAATTGAATTTACTACTAATTAACTAACATGAAACAAAATGAAATTTAAATTGATGAACTTGGACAAATAAAAATAGAATTTCAGTTCAAGCTTCATTGACGAGTCATGTTGAATCTCTTTCCAACTTAAAATTTAAAAGACATATACCTGAAAATGGAGGTAGAAGAAGTAAGTTTCAGCAGTTACAGCAGTAACACACTCAGCCAAATATCAGTATTCCCACAGATTTGAACAATAATAAGACCCGAAGAAAATAGATGCACAGTATAGTATTTTGAAAGACACTTCATCTTTTTTAAAAACAGAAAATCCCATTATGTAAAACCTTTTCCCTGATTTTCAGCAGCTCATTATCCCTTGTTCCCCATTAGTATCATTAACTAATAGCCACTAACATTACATTATAATATACTAGCACTAACACCCTGTTTTTTACTGTTTCATTCCCAGAAGTGCCCCTGAAATCTTGATGTTATTACTGAAAAATCAGAACCTATAGCAAAACAGATTCTAAAATCTGTACAAACTTAGTTATCTCCCTGATTTATAGCTAAAACCAATCCTATTAACCTCCTAACACAATTGCATTTGACCAACTTTTGCAAACTTGAATTCAAACTGGACATTACAGCAATATTATACTGAATTCAGAACTAACATCATAACAACATTACTGAAGTTATCATAACAATTCAGACTGGATTTAACATTGAACCAAAATCAGACACATACAGGATCATTGCCAATACTGACAATGCCCTTGACACTTTAATGTTCAGACAACATATATACAACACTTATTGACAGATTCATATAAACCAGGATGATTTAACTGATGATTATCTACAATATCTGTCAACAAACAGTACATAATGATAGAAAACAGGTTGTTTCAATCAGTATTATTATGAATGAAAATTCATAATATAACTAATCGACGAACTAAATCGAGTCGATTACACACATTGTAACTAAGCACAATCAATCAGAAACAATTCACATTTAAAATTAGGTAGACGAGTAGGAGACAGTATGATAATAACAGATTGAAAAATTATACAGACTAAAACAAACACAAAAATACATATATAATACACAATATAAATAGAAAAAATACCTTTGAATCTTCAATTTTATTCCGACTCGAACTCAACTTGGATTTCGGATTTTTGTTTGAAATCAAACTGACCTTAGTCGAAGTATTTTCCACTGAAAATACTTCGGCTAAGGTCGATTAAACCTCAATCTTCATTTAATATGCACAGAATCCGGAAGTTTGGTATTTTTAGGGTTCTTAAAAACTCGATTTGGGATTTAACCATTTCTAGTCAGATTCGAGAAGAACCAAACATGACACAATGGTGAGGGTAGCCTAGGGGTTATTTGGTGTTAATTTGAAACGGATCTGAGTTCGTCCTTGTTTGGTCCGAATCTTCAAAAGAAGATTCGAGAAGCTCGGGACTGATTCGAGCCAAACAACCAACAGATCCATACTCAGGATGACTAGGGGAAGCTATGGTGTTAACTAGGTGTTATTTGGTTTAGGTCTGAACTTGGCTCGAATCTTCAAACGAAGATTCGAGAACCTTCAGGAGGATTCGAGCCCAACGGCTAACATATTTGGATAGAGGAGGCTCAGGGGATTCTATGGTGTTATTTTGGTGACCGGCGGCGTTGATGTCGCCGGGTTTCAGGCGGTGGAATCCTAGGGCGGCTAGGGTTAGGAGTGGGGCTTGGGGGACGATGATGAACAGTGTAGGAGAGGGGGGGTGTTTAGTTAGGGGCCGGGTAAGGCTTGGGGACTTATATAGGGGTGGGGTGGACTGATGTTATCCGTCCGATCAAGTAAGATTAAGGGCCAGGATTAATCCACTAATCCGAACGACGTCGTTTGGTCTAAGTTCAGGGTCGGCCTGTATTGGGTCAAAGGGTCGGGTTACGGGTTTCGGGTAAGGGTAGAAGATCTTGTCCGTTGATTGGATTTGATCGAACGGTCCATGCTGAGCCATGACTAAACGCTGTCGTATTGACTCCTTTCGGACTGGACCGGACCTGGGCTAAAGGGGATTGGGCTGTGAAGGGAATTAATTCACTTGGGCCTGGATTTTAATCCATGTCCAATTTTTTTTCACCATTACAAAATTTTTTATTTTTATTTATAAAAAATCTTAATAAAAATTATAAAACACTTTTTAACCTTACACAAAAATATTAATTACTTCATAACAATTATTTAACACATAGTCAAAACATCAATCACACAATGAAACATTTGAAATAGAACCAATGCATATTTTTGTGATTTTATTTAAATTATCTCTTAAATGCATAATTAAATCATATATTCATGCAAATATGTATTTTATTTTATTTTTGTTTAATTATGACAAAGCAAACATTTTACGGATATAAACAAATTTTTAACACCGCGCAAATTCAAAAAAAATTACACAGTAAAAGAAATTTATTTTATTTTTTGATTTATTTTTTGAGTAGTTTTCGTTAAAGCAAAAATAACGTGCTCACAAATGTTTTATTATTTACTTTCACACTTATCTCCCAGAACTACGCTCGATTTGATTCATGTGGGGTCATGATACGTAGGCAATCTCCATAGGATTCGACCATAACCAAAAGAAAAAGAGAGAAGAAAAAGAAAAAGAAAAATGAGAGAGGAAAAACAAGAGGAACACAAGAAAAGAAAAGAGTGAAAAATAAGAAACCATGGGGAGGAAACCACGAGAGATCGAGCAAGGAAAGGCAAGAGTGAAAAAAGAGAAAAGGGGGAAAAGAGAAGTTGAAAATGGAAATAAGGAAAAATCGGGATGACGCAAGTAGCTGATCAAATGCATAATAGAAATGGTTAACTGCTTAGGTGCATTCATTCCCCAAAATGTGCGGTTACCAATTTGTTAAAGCCCTAATCGTTAACAAGATTGTTGTTGATGTATTGAGTTCAGGCAGGTGATTAGTTGATTGGCATTCTAGCAACTCACCCCTATAATACCCGATCAAAAGACAAGTTGAATATGGCTAATCAAGAACCGGAGGCAAGTATTGTTGATCCGTCAAAAGAGGTGGAAGAATTGGATGTTAATGCGATGAAGGAAGAGCTGTATAAGTTAAAGCAACAAATGACTGAAATGTACCAGGCCTGGGCAAAGGGGCATCCACCACCGGTCTATCCAGCCAACCCTGCTTATATTCCACCATTGGCTCAACCTCAGGAATCTCCCACTATGAACTCATCTCCGGGCTTTCCTCTCTACCAACAGTGCTATGGTACAACTTCCCATACATCACAAGCTCTACCACCCAAACGAGTCCCATACCCTCCTCCACCAGTCACGCCCGTCTTTGTGGCACCTTCACCTGCTGCATTACACCGATCTTCCAGTGAACCTCTGTTCCAGACTCACGACAACCAGTATTATCCCCCTAAACCCACCTTAAAAGTTTCGGAACCATATTCTTACACCCCTCATCTTGATCTCCCGGCACAGACCGAGAAACCACCCAAAAATCCTGAACATGAGGAGATGATCAGAAAGGTCAAAAGCTTGGAACAATCGTTTAGAGATATGAGGGGGTTGGGAGGTCAAGTAAGTGTAGCCTATAAGGATTTATGTCTGTTCCCAGATGTTCAGTTACCAACAGGGTTCAAAATGCCTAAGTTTGATCTGTACGACGGGCATGGTGACCCAATAACACACTTAAGAGGATTCTGTAGAAAGATGAGAGGGGCAGGCGGAAGAGATGAATTATTGATGGCATATTTCAGTCAAAGTCTGAGTGGATCGGCATTGGAATGGTATACTAGACAAGATCACAATAGGTGGTACACATGGGATGATTTGGCCCAAGCCTTCGCCTGTCATTTTCAGTACCATCTTGAAATTATTCTAGACCGTCTGTCATTGATGAAGATTGAGAAAAATCCTAGTGAGAGTTTCAGGGAATACAAATTCCGTTGGAGGGAGCAAGCAGCGAGGGTTGACCCTCCGATGAAAGAAATCGAGATGATTTATTATTTCTTGCAGGCCTTGGAGCCCACTTATTTTGGTCACTTGATGTCAGCAGTAGGCAAGTCCTTTAATAAGGTTGTAAAAATGGGAGGCATGGTAGAAGAGGGACTCAAGTCTAATAAAATCATGAGCTACTCAGCAATTAAAGCAACCACCCAGGCCATTCAAAATGGTACTGGGGGTGTACTCGGGAAGAAGAAGAAAGATGATGTTGCGACAATTGAGTCGGGAGCTTGGGTCGGATCCAGGGGCCCTTCACATTACTACAACTAGCTTCGACCCTATCACCAAACTTACCACCAAACTCCATATAGCCCACCACAACACTACTACCCACGGCCAGATCCCTATTTTTTGGTCCATCATGCGCAAACATACACTTAACCTCCCGCCCATGCACAATGGCATGCGCCAGTCCCACAAAATACATACCCAGCTCCACAAAATGCCTATCCACCCCCAAGAGCCTACCGAAATCCCCCTGGAATAGGTTTTCAGCCCAATCAGGCCACCAAGAATGAGAGGTTGCAGAAGAAGAAGACTTTCACTCTATTGGGAGAATCCTATACCAGTTTGTTCCGCATGTTGAGACAATTGGGTATGCTGAGTCCGATTGAACCAAAATTGCCAAATCCTCCCTTGAGGAATCTTGATCACTCCGTGAGTTGTGAATATTGTTCTAGTGCCTCGGGGCACGACACAGAGAAGTGGTGGCAATTGAAAACAGCTATTCAAAAGATCATTGATACTAATCAGATTGAGGTCCAAGCTCCGCAGATACCTAATATCAATCAGAACCCATTGCCAGCTCATCAAGAGATGAATATGATTGAGATAGTGCAGAAGGAAGGGGAGCCTAAGAAGCCTTCACAAACTGTCATGATGATTCGGTCCAGTGATGCCAGGCCATTCGAAAAGTCAACAAGTGAAAAGTCCATGATCAAGTTGAATGGGGCAAATAGTGAACCATCTGTGGTGGTCAAGAAGGGGTCCTCAAGTGATGTCGTAGGGAAACATGGAAGTGCAAAACTGGTTGTGCCGAGAGTGGCGAACAAGCCTGTTGTAATTGTGGAAGGTGCCCACATAGACCCGATCATCATCAAGCCGGTAACTCAATTACCAATAGTCAACAACAGGGCGGTCCCGTGGAATTATAAATGAGTGACAGTGACTTACAAGGGGAAAGAAGTTAAGGAAGAAGTATGTGAGACCCATGGTTTGACTCGATCGGGGAGATGTTTTGCCCCCGAAGAGTTGAGAAAAGCTAAAAGCTCCAAAAACAACCCAGTATTGGCGAAGAAAGCTGTGACTGAGGAAGAAACAGAGGAGTTCTTGAGAAAAATGAAGGTGCATGATTATTTCATTGTGGAGCAGTTGAGGAAGACACCGGCTCAGATTTCATTATGGTCATTATTGATCCATTCAGACGAGCATCGTCGAGCTTTGATGAAGATCCTGAATGAGGCCCACTTTCCTGACAAAATCTCAGTAAACCACTTGGAAAAGATAGCTAACAAGATATTTGAAGTGAACAGAGTTACTTTTTCTGATGATGAGTTTCCCATAGAGGGTGCCGAGCACAATAGAGCCCTTTATCTAATAGTGAAATGCAAAGACTTCGTGATTACTCGGGTGCTGGTTGACAATGGTTCCAGTGCAAACATTTTCCCTCTCTCCACTCTGAACAAGTTGAAGGTGGATGATGAAAGAATTCACAAGAACAGTATCTGCGTTCGGGGATTCGACGGTGGAGGGAAAGATTCAGTCGGGGACATAGTGCTTGAGCTTACGATAGGGCTAGTTGAATTTACCATGGAATTCCAGGTGCTCGATGTGGATGTTTCTTACAATCTGCTGTTAGGTCGACCCTGGATTCATGCTGCTAAGGCGGTCTCGTCCACTCTGCATTAAATGGTCAAGTTTGAATGGGATAGACAAGAAATCGTTGTGCACGGCGAAGATAATTGGCGTGTTCCTAGCGATGCCATTATTTCGTTCATAGAGGTTGAGGACGACAAGGGGCCATGGGTTTATCAGGTTTTTGACACAGTATCGGTAGAGAAAATTCCAGAAGGGAAGTCCGTTCCAACCCCGAGGGTAGCTGCCGCATCTGTCATGCTAGCTACCGAAATGTTGAAAAACGGTTTTGTACCGGGCAAGGGTTTGGGTGCATCTCTGCAAGGTATCGTACAACTAGTTTCTCTTCCTAAAAACTTGGATACATTTGGTCTGGGATTCAAGCCCACAGTCGCAAACGTAAGAAGAGCTAGAAAAATGAAACAAAAGGCATGGGCCCTTCCAAAGCCGGTCCCGCATCTTTCCAGATCATTTGTCAGGCCTAGTACCAGAAAGCGCCCAGTAACGATGGTTCCCAGTTCAGTGGTTGATATGGATGGAGATTTTATTGAAAAGTTCGAGAGGTTATCACCGATGTGAACGTGTTAGAGGCTAGAGAGAGTTCGAGTAAGGCGGATGTGCAATTTGTTGAGCCCAGTGCAAAGATTAACAATTAGGAAGCTACTCCTCTCCCCACCAGGAAGGAGTTTTGGTAGTTTGCTTTGATTTTCTTTCAGTTTATCTGGATTACTCTAGGGTTGTAATTTAGATGCTATGTTCCGTCCATTTGGATGTATAAACCTTGTTATCTTTAATTTCAATGAAATGCAATTTCCCTTTTTCTACCTTCTTGATAGTTTTATTTTTGTTTTTCTTTTCTTCCTTGTACAGTTCTTTTTATGCTGGCTTCAATGATATGACATGCATGAGGAATCTCCGGCCCAGTCTTAAAAGCCAATCTAATTCTGAAATAGTAATTCAAGAAATAGAGTGTGGTGGTGAATCAGAGTGATAATTAAAGCACTGTTCAAGTATAAAGATGCTTTTGCATGGTCTTATGACGACATGTCGGGTCTAAGTACTGACTTGGTGATTCACAAATTGCCCACCGACCTGGCATTCCCCCTGTCAAGCAGAAGCTGAGGAAATTTAAAACTGATATGAGTGTGAAGATTAAGGAAGAGGTCACCAAACAGTTTGAGGCCAAGGTCATTCAGGTCACCCGGTATCCCACCTGGTTAGCCAATGTTGTGCCTGTGTCGAAGAAGGATGGCAAGACCAGGGTGTATATTGATTACCGAGATCTCAACAAGGCGAGTCCCAAGGATAACTTCCCATTGCCGAACATCCATATATTGATCGATAATTGTACCAAACATGAGATTGGTTCTTTTGTGGATTGTTATGCGGGCTACCACCAAATCTTAATGGATGAGGAAGACGCAGAAAAGACAGCATTCATCATGCCATGGGGAACGTACTGCTATCAGGTCATTCCATTTGGTTTGAAAAATGCTGGGGCAACCTACATGAGGGCAATGACAACCATATTTCATGACATGATACACAGGGAGATCGAGGTTTATGTGGATGATGTGATTGTAAAGTCTAGAAAGTAGTCTGACCATGTCAGAGATCTAAGAAAGTTCTTCCAAAGGCTTCACAGGTATAATCTCAAGCTCAATCCCGCAAAATGCTCGTTCGGTGTTCCGTCTGGAAAGTTGTTGGGATTCATAGTCAGCCGCCGAAGTATTGAATTCGACCCGTCAAAGATCAAAGCTATCCAGGAATTGCCACCCCCAAAGAACAAAACTGAGGTAATGAGTCTGTTGGGGAGATTGAATTACATCAGCAGGTTTATTGCTAAGCTCATGACAACTTGTGAGCCTATCTTCAAATTGTTAAAGAAAGATGTTGCGGTCAAGTGGACAGATGAATGTCACGAAGCATTTGATAAGATAAAGGGGTACTTGTCAAACTCGCCTGTATTGGTCCCGCCAGAACCAGAGAGACCTTTGATTCTGTATTTAACGGTCTTGGACAATTCATTTGGTTGTGTGTTGGGTCAGCATGATGTTACCGATAGGAAGGAGCAGGCCATCTATTATCTTAGCAAGAAGTTCACATCTTACGAGGTTAAGTACACTTATCTTGAGAGGACGTGTTGCGCCCTCACTTGGGTGGCACAGAAGTTGAAGCACTATTTGTCATCTTACACTACTTATCTCATCTCTCGTTTGGATCCGTTAAAGTATATCTTTCAGAAGCCTATGCCTATAGGGAGGCTCGTAAAGTGGCAGATTTTGCCCATAGAATTTGACATTGTCTACGTGACTCGGACTGCGATGAAAGCACAAGCATTGGCCGACCATTTGGCTGAGAATCCTGTGGATGAAGAATAAGAACCTTTGAAGACCTATTTCCCTGATAAAGAGGTAATGCACATTGATGAATTGGAACAGATTGCAAATCCAAGATGGAAACTTTTCTTTGATGGGACTGCTAACATGAAAAGAGTTGGGATAGGAGCGGTACTTCTTTCCGAAACATGGCATCATTACCTTGTTACGGCTCACCTTCGGTTCTACTGTACTAACAATATGGCTGAGTACGAGGCATGCATTTTGGGTTTGAGGATGGCTGTGGATATGGGTGTCCAGGAAGTCTTGGTCTTGGGTGACTTGGACCTTCTAGTGCACTAGATTCAGGGAGAATGGGAAACACTAGATTTAAAACTCATACCGTACCGACAGTGCTTGCAGGATCTTTGTCAACATTTCCAATCAATAGAGTTCAGGCATATTCCAAGGATTCACAATGAGGTCGTCGATGCTTTGGCTACTCTGGCGTCAATGTTGCACCATACCGATAAGGCTTATATGGATCCTTTACAAATTCAGATCCAAGATCAGCAGGCTTATTGTAATGTGGTGGAAGAAGAGCTCGATGGGGAGCCTTGGTTTCACGATATCAAGGAATACATCAGGATGTGGGTGTATCAAGTACAAGCCACAGGTGATCAAGAGAGAACAATTAGGCGTTTGGCAAGCGATTTTTTCTTCAGCGGAGGGGTTTTGTACAAAAGGACTCAAGATCTTGGGCTTCTGAGATGCATAGATGCTAGACAGGCTACAACTATTATGTCCGAAGTACATTCTGGAGTCGATGGACCGCACATGAGTGGGTACGTGTTGGCAAAGAAGATTCTCCGAGTAGGTTATTATTGGCTCACTATGGAGCGAGATTGTATCAGTTTCATGCGTAAATGTCATCAGTGTCAAGTGTACGGAGATTTGATTCATTCTCCACCATCAGAATTACACACGATGTGTGCACCGTGGCCTTTTGTTTCATGGGGCATGGATGTCATTGGGCCAATTGAGCCATCAATATCAAACAGGCACAAGTTCATTCTGGTGGCCATTGACTACTTCACCAAGTGGATAGAGGTTAAAACATTCAAGTTTGTAACCAAGAAGACAGTGGTTGATTTTTTGCACTCAAATATCATTTGCCGGTTTGGGATACCAAAGGTGATCATTACAAACAATGGGGCTAATCTCACTAGTCATCTGATGAAGAGGTATGTCAATAGTTTAAGATTACACATCGCAATTCCACCCCATATCGCCCCAAGGCGAATGGAGCAGTCGAGGCAGCCAACAAAAATATAAAGAAGATACTTCGAAAAATGGTGGAGGGTTCGAGGCAGTGGCATGAAAAGCTGCCATTTGCATTGCTGGGTTATCGCACTACTATCCGTACTTCAGTAAGGGCAACTCCTTATTTGTTGGTGTATGGCACCGATGCAGTTATACCTACAGAAGTGGAAATTCCATCCCTTCGAATTGTCGTGGAGGCTGAGATCGATGATGATGAATGGGTCAAAACCAGCTTGGAACAATTGAGTTTGATCAACGAGAAAAGATTGGTAGCAGTGTGTCATGGCCAATTGTATCAACAAAGAATGACAAGAGCATATAACAAGAAGGTGCGTCCATGGAAGTTTGAAGTGGGTTAGTTAGTATTTAAACGTATCATTCCTCATCAAGCCGAAGCAAAAGGCAAGTTCGCCCCAAATTGGCAGGGGCCATTCATCGTAACTAGAGTGTTGTCAAATGGCACTTTGTATTTAGTGGATATAGAAGGCAAGTGTGTAGAGATGGTCATCAATTCCGATGCGGTCAAGAGATACTATGTATGATTTTCTTCAGGTTAATTTATATTTGTTTGTTTGTACTTGGCATATTTTTGAAGATTTGGAATGACGGAGGCATTTTGTTCTGCTATCTAAACACTTTATCCTTTGTTAACCCCTTTGAGCCTTATTTATTTTCTTTCATACCCCTCTTTCGGAATCAGTAGCAAATATCAGAAACACAAGCGTGAAAGATAAGTAAAGGAAGAAGAGAAAAAGAGAAAGAAAAGAGAAAAGATAAAGGAAAGAATGAAAAGAGAAAAAAAAGAAAGAAGAAAAACAACAAAAAGAGAAAAAGGGAGCAAAAAAAAGAAAGAGAAAAAAAGAAAGAGAAAAGAGAAAATTACAACAACAAAGTAATTTCTATGACATGAACTACGTCCGACCTGATTCCTTTTAAGGATACGTAGGCAGCCTCACAGTTCGGTCCCATCAAATAAAAATCCAAAAGTCCCCAAACAAGAAACTAGGGCAGAGGTTGTGGTTGTTGTCAGAAATCTTATTCCGAAGGTTGTAATTTTGAACTCATTCGAATTGTTTTAAGCCTTTGATATCCTTTCTTTCTAACCTTATCCAAAAGCCCACATTATGGTCCAAAGAAAGACCTTTCAATCAGTCTTCGAGAGATGCCAAGTCAAGCAAGTGGAGCTGATTCATATCGAGGGCAACACTCTGGTCCAAGCAAAAAATATTGAAAATGAGAGAGTCTTATTGGTGAAAACCCTCACGGGCACTATAAGGCGACATGAGCTGAGAGAAATTAAAAATGAGAGAGTCTTATTGGTGAAAACCCTCACGGGCACCGTAAGGCAAAAGTGAGTTGAGAGATGAACAAATGAGAAAGGCTTGTTGGAGAAAACCCTTCAGGGCACCGCAGGCCGAACAAGGTCAAAGTTTTGGTGAAGAAATCAGGTTATGGAAACTCCGGGGCAACAAAGTATGGCAACTGAAAGTTGATTGGTTGGATAGATTGGGCCGATTAATCCGAAATGCATGTCATGATCATTGCTGTCAGCTGCTCCACTCAGATAAGTCTCTTTTCTTTTTCCCCTTCAGATAGTCTTCCAGTTTTGGATTTTCTTATCCTTAACTATGAAAGCCATTGCATTTAATTTCTTTTGGGTTTATTTATCTAAGATGTTCACAGTGTCAGTTCTGTTTAAGCAAATAAGAAGGAATTTCAAAGCTCGCTACCGGCTTCAAAATTGCAAAGCACAGTGCGGCCAGAGCATACCAAAGATAGCATGATGTAAAGTGGGATAAAGTGCTAGCAAAAGTTCCATCGGCAGAATGATTCAGTAATTTCATGGGAGATGCAGAGGTTTAGTTAAAGGGGTCAGAGGTGTGAAACAACGGTTCGGGTATAGAACACTCAGGTCATCCAAAGTCATGGAGGTTTGAAAGTCAGCCGGGAAGTCAAGAGGTTCTTAGCCAGTTCGGGGAAGTCAGTCAAAGCAAAACATGGCAGCGGAGAGTCCTGCAGCAAGAATTCCATCAACTAACCACCATTTTAAATTGACAAGATTTTCCTTTGATTGAAACAGGGGCAGAAAATTCGTTTGTTTCGGAGGAACGCTCCATAAGGGAAAAACAAGCACTAATCAGGTTTGACCGTAAACTCTCAGGACCCTCCTGGATAATGGGATTTAATTTTTCGTTGTCAGGACCCTCCTGGATAATGGGATTTAATTTTTTAAGTTTTCAGGACCCTCCTGGATAATGGGATCTAGTTTTTAAATTCTCAGGACCCTCCTGGATAATGGGATTTAATTTTAAATTTTCAGGACCCTCCTAGGATAATGAGATTTAGTTTTTTAAGTTTTCAGGACCCTCCTGGATAATGGGATCTAGTTTTTAAATTCTCAGGGCCCTCCTGGATAATGGGATTTAATTTTAAATTTTCAGGACCCTCTTGGATAATGAGATTTAGTTTTTTAAGTTTTCAGGACCCTCCTGGATAATGGGATCTAGTTTTTAAATTCTCAGGACCCTCCTGGATAATGTGATTTAATTTTAAATTTTCAGGACCCTCCTGGATAATGGGATTTAGTTTTTAAGTTTTCAGGACCCTCCTGGATATTGGGATTTAGTTTTTAAATTTTCAGGACCCTCCTGGATAATGGGATTTAGTTTTAAGGTTTCAGGACCCTCCTGGATAATGGGATTTAATTTTTTGTTGTCAGGACCCTCCTGGATAATGGGATGTAGTTTACAACTTCCTTAGATAACAAGATGCAGTAGGAGTAACACCTTTAGAAGATATGATTTAGATTTTTAAAGCAGTCATTTATCTAGGAGTTTTCAGGACCCTCCTGGATAATGGGATTTAGCTTTCAAATTCATAGAGATATTTGGTAACATGATTCAATGCGCCCAGCATCAAACCGGGGCAGAGGTTTTTTTTTTTACTTTGTGGAAATCAGGCGCCTACCTGGAGACCAAGAGAATACAATTCAAGTTTTTGGCAATTAGGCGCCCACCTGGAGAACAAGGGAATACATTTCAAGTTTTGGTAATCAGGTGCCCACCTGGAGAACAAGGGAATACATTTCAACTTTTGGTAATCAGGCGCCCACCTGAATAATAAGGGAATGCATTTCAAGATTTGGTAATCAGGAGCCCACCTGGATAACAAGGGAATATATTTCAAGTTTTTGGCAATCAGGCGTCCACCTGGAGAACAAGGGAATACATTTCAAATTTTGGTAATCAGGCGCTCACCTGGCGAACAAGGGAATACATTTCAAGAAATCAGGCGCCCACCTGGAGAACAAGAGAATACATTTCAAGTTCAGCAGTCAGGCGCCCACCTGGAGAACAAGGGAATATATTTCAAGTTCAGTAGTCAGGCGCCCACCTAGAGAACAAGGGAATACATTCAAGTTTTAGCAATCAGGCGTCCACCCGGATAAAGGGAAAACATCTCAGATTACAATTCAAGGTGATAACAAGGGGCTCCACCGGGAGAATACAAGTCAGCAAGGCAACAAGAACCACAAGAGCAAGTTGGAAGATGTAAATAGGATTTTGTAATGCATAGATTATAGTCTAGTCTAGCTTCTTTTTATTTTATCACGGTGTAATAAGGGGTTCAGTAAGCAGTAGTAGCAGCAACAACAGTGAATTCACAGCTTCATAGTAGTCCCAGCTACCAAACATTCCTGAACTACACTGACCTGATTCTTTTTTAACCAAGGATATGTAGGCAACCTCGGAAGCAGGGTGCAGTCAAATATTTCAAAAATGCTTCACACGGAGTATCCAAACGGGCAAAAATCGCTCGTATCCGCTCACTTTATCTTTACACGAAAACTCTTCGTATTTCCGGGCAAAGAGGGGCAACTGTGAGCACGTGATTTTTGTCTTATATGAATTATTCCCATAGATTCAACAAAATAATTTTTCTTCATTATTTGCAATTTCGTAGATTTTTGTAGCATTTTTTTTGTTATTGTTTGCATTTGTCTCTGCATGTTTATTTTATTTAATTCATGAAAATACAAATATACACTGCATTTGCGTTAAGGATTTATTTTCACATTTTAAGGTCAATTATTAAATTAGGTGTTTTATTAAAAAATGAAAATCACAAAATTGGTTTAATTCTGCATTTCTAGCATTTTAATTATAAATCAATAATTTCCCTTTTAATTTAGAAGTAATTAATTCTTGTAAATATTACATTAGGTTTTAGCTTAATTTAGTAAATTAATCATTTTTAGGAGTTTTTAATTTAAGTTTTAATTAATTAAAAAGGGGAAAAGAAAAACAATTAAATAAAAGACAAGGAATGGAAATGAAGAAAAGGAATTTGGGCCAAAATTTAATTGAATTATATCCAAGCCCAAACATTTTGCCCTGGAACCCGCCCAATTTTGGCCCAAACCCGCCCCAATATCCGGTCCAGCCCCACCGCCCAACCAACGACGTCATTTTGATATCCCCAGATCTGAGCCATTGATCTCTTTCAATCCAACGGATGGGAACTAGATTTTCGTTAGTATATTAGTGTCCAAACGCATCCCCTACCCCCTCATCGTCTCTTTCATAAAGATTCCAACCTGCAAACCCTAATGACGCCGCCTCCATTTCCACCGCCTTATCCCAGCGGTGCCACCTCAAATCCACACTAGATTCACACCATAACACCCTCCCCCCCCCCTCATGTCGAA
The DNA here is from genome assembly GCF_000393655.2 of Nicotiana sylvestris. NCBI lineage: Eukaryota > Viridiplantae > Streptophyta > Magnoliopsida > Solanales > Solanaceae > Nicotiana > Nicotiana sylvestris. The sequence continues at coordinate 123,454,937 of NC_091057.1, read as the reverse complement.
TCCGTAGTTGGTTCTCCTCGAATTACCATGGAACTCGTCGAATCTTCAATCGAAAGTTAAGGCCAAAAACCTAACTTCTCCTAAATCACCCCAAACTAATACCCTGAAACCCCTATGACCCCCTCTTTCCAAATCCCTAAACCATATCCCTCGAATCCCTCTCAATCCCTTCGAATCTTGAATCAAAGTTCGAAGCCCTAAAAGCCAAATCGCTCTGGCTTTGATTCTGTGGCTTGCATGACCACAGGTGATCGAGTCTTCAAGATTTTTGAGTTTAATTTGGCATAATCAGTGTTGGTCGTTTGTTCTTAACAAAGAACAAGCGACTAACACTTATTGTGTTAAATCAGGAGTCCAACGTTGTGGTCGAGTCTAATTGGTAAGCTTTCCTTGTCCTTTTCTTCTGTCCACTTTTGATTTACGTCCTACTCTTCTTCTTTTCTTCTCATTTTTCTTGAAGTAGACTGAAAGTCGAGCAAGTTTCTGAGCTTAGGTTTTTCCCCTAGATTAATTTTTGTGTTCGTTCAGTTGTTCAGTTTTCTGGTCGAGGTCTAAAGGTCTATTCTCTGATTTTGTTAATAACATTCTTGAACCTTTGATTTTGCTTTAGTCTCACAAGTTAATTTAATTAGGTTGTCTCATTTTAATAACCTAACTCACCCTTTGCTTGTTTATGTAATTAATCAGTAGTGTAGTTAAATTTTAATTTTCAAACTAAGTGTTTACTTTCTGCTCTTGGTTAACTCAGAATCTAGTTGGTTCTGACTGTATTTGGGCCTGGGGTTTATGCCTTTAGGTTCAGGCTCATGGTTTGGGTTGAGTTTTGAGTTAATTCAACCCAGGGTCAACTTGACCCATACCCGTTTGGTCTATCTGGTTAATTAGCAGGGGTTCAGATGTAATTTGGGTAGTATAGATAGGAGAATCTTATGTAACAACCTTAGGAAGCTTCCAGGAAAGGGGTTTTGGGACTGCTTTTGAAATTCTGAAATTTGCATTAGAGCTGTGAGAGGCTAAACCAAAATTAGAAAAGGTTTGAAATGCAAATTTCAATACTTTTAGGCTGCCCTAATGCCTTGCCTATAAAGGCACTTAAACTTGATAGGCAAGGCAGAATTAAAAAAAGAGGAAGAGACTTGAAGAGATAGAAAAATTTAAAAATAAAAAACGACTGAAGAATATTAGAAAAACTACTGTTTCATTAAATTTTTCTGAGGTTCTCAGCTTCTGAAGCAGTATCTGGTTCACTAGGGGTTGAAATGGATTGAGCTTGATTTTCAAAAGTTTGGTTTTGAAGTTGCTCAGTTGAAACTGGTTTATTCTTTACTGCTTCACATCATTTTCTGGGTTTGAGATGGTTTTGCTGGGACTAATTTGCGCTTTGTTCTGCTGCTGCTAGCTACTGATTTCTTCATTTCTTTTGTTTCTCTTTTATGCCCAGGTATGTATCGACTCTTGACTAACATAAGAAGTGCAAATGTGAAGCCATGTAACCAAATTGAAGGGAAATGGAAAATGCTAGCTTTCTATTGTCGAATAACTGCTCGAATGTGTTATATTTTGTCCATGTGTCCTTAGTTTAGCTTTATTATGTATATTTCGTTCATGTTATTAATATTGTATTTCGTTATAAGGATTGCATTTGTGGTTTTCTTTTGAATGATGTTTGGATTCAAGAATGTTCTTAGGCTTACGATGATATGTATGGGTTGAGGATTATGACTCTTTTGGTCTGATTTTATTGAAGTTTTGCTGAATTTTGGAGATGTTTTTTTTCTATAGTCGTGTTTAAGCATCCATCAGATTAGTTCTTTTATTTGTTCCTCCTTAGCAAATCAGGTTTATGTTCTGTTGTCCATCCATTAGCTTCTTTATGTTAGATTGTTCTGTCATGATCTGCAGAATAGCTTAGTTACTTCAGTTTGTTACCTTGCCTTGCTTTACCCATGAATGAATGACTTGAATTCATAAAGGCTTTCAAATAGATGTAGGGTTTAATTACAAATATGAGAGTTCTCAGATTAGCTTAATTCTTTACATCTTGTTGTTTTCTTTTGCAGAAATAATTAAAGGCGTATGACTCTGACCAACGTGTTAGCTTGAGTCAGATTTGGCATTGGGCTATAGTATTTGTTCTTTCCTCTACCTCTGGGCTTAGCCTGGAACCCAGATCTCTCCATCAGTGTTGTGTTACTGAACATATAGCACGCTGCAACCCATTTGGGCCTGGACTCGTAGCCCATTTCTTAGTGAGTGCTTGTAGTTCATTCCCGAGATCGAGTTAGGCCCAATTCTCATTTGACCGTTGCTGCCAGTCTCGTTCGTAACAGGCATGGTCCAAGGGCCTGAAAGCCGATGTGAATGATATCTGCCTAAGCAATAGCCCAAAATTACGTGATTTCAGAATAACTCCTTTATAGTTGAGGCGTGCCATATTAAATAATATTAATAGTTTATGGCCCTCATAATTTCAAATAAAGAATTTTAGACGTTTGGATGTAAGGTGTACTATATTAGATAATAATAGTTATGGCCCTCCAAACTTTAGTTTAAATACCCTTTAAAAAATGGAGTTGAGGTGCGTTGCGCTAAATATAATCCCGAATGCGTAGCCCTCACTTAATTATATCCCTTAAAATTCTTAGAACTCGAGGAGTGCCACTTAGCAAATTTTCATGGCCCTCGCAAAGTTGCAAACGCGTAGTTGCTTTAGGTGCGTCATTTAATAATATTACCTTCCTAAATTCGAGTGCGCATTTATGTGACCCAAATCTAAATCTCAACGATGTTAAAATATGTCAAAAACTATGGGTGCATTTATGTGACGTGGTTTGGGACGTGTTTTAATAACATTGCAATTTTCATTAAAAAATGAATAAAAGCGGTTAAAACTAAAATTTGCACACAGGTTCATAATTGTTTAAAATCAGATAATTAAGCTGAATATAACAGTTGAGCGACCGTGCTAGAACCACGAAACTCGGAAATGCCTAACACCTTCTTTCGGGTTAACAGAATTCCTTACTCGGATTTCTGGTTCGCGGACTGTTAAACAGAGTCAAGCTTTTCCTCGATTCGGGATTCAACCGGTGACTTGGGACACCGTAAATCTCCCAAGCAGTGACTATAAATTTAATAAATAAATAAATCACATTTTGATTGTCCTTTAATTGGAAAAACTCCCTTATACACTCCTTTGTGAGGGTGTAGGTAAAAAGGAGGTGTGACAGGCGGTAAATTTACCGCGGCTGCGCAATTTCACTGCAGGCAGCGGTAACTTGTTAGGCCCAAAATACATCTCTCTGAACTTTGCCACTACCTGAGAGAGTAAACAAGACCGCCTCAGTGGTGGACTCTCCGCATCCGCGCCTATTTTTCCGCTATCAGCGCCTCTTGTGACTCAGCTTTGAACTTGGGCAGCTTTCATACCTTTATGAGTTGGTTTTGACTTCCTTATCTTTTTTTTGACCAAACACTGCAAACAATCACAATGAGTTAGCTTTCGGGAATACTTGTACACACTTTTAATCTAAAACTTAACCAAAAAGGAGCATAAAATAGACTAGAATCCCTAGTTATCAACCACCATTATATTTGACTTCTTGCGAAGAAGTCCACATTTATACCAATTACATGATCCGTTTATTGAAATCTCCCAAATATGAATATTGATATTATACATTGGTTGTCGAGCTTATTACTGAATTATCAATTGTATTATACTACAAGAAAAAACATGATGAGACTGAAAATTATTTATTGTTTCTAAAGGGGCATTTTTATGATATTTTTTGTTTAATATACTAGCATGTTTTCTGACTTGTCCCCAATAAAAACGGTTGTGCTAAGTGTTATTACTCACTGAGCTAGCAACTCACTCCCCGCTAATTTGTTCCAGAGACGGCAGTTGACGCAGACGAGGATTTCATTGATTAGAGCACAAAGATTGATATTTCTTGGTGAGCCTCACACTTGTTCGCGTGTGCGGAGATTTTATTTATAGTTATAGTCTTTTTTGGAACTATTAGAGTTGCTCCATAGTCATTCTTTTAGTATCATGAGTATTCTTTTGTTATTATAGATTTATGATGAGTATTGGACTTCCTTATCGAATTTGAAGATAGATTAGTATTTTTGGTTGTTGGTGGATTGATTAGTAATAGTGGAGACTTAGGTTAATTGATAAGTTGTTGATGTTAGGTTATTTAAGCTATTTTAGCTTAAAAGAGGGTGAATGGAAAATGGAAGGAAAATGAAATATTTGAGTTTCCCTCCTTGACAAAGGGATATTGTCCCCATATTGGAGGATGAAAAGACTTTTGATGGGTATATATACAATTGCTCTCCTTCTAGCTCTTAAAGGGTTAGGAAGAAGGCAAGTCTTGCGCCGTCGTCATCGTCGTCGCTCGCTTGGCTCGGCTTCGGCTTCAAATTCAGATTCAGATTTGGATCTTATTTGGACCAAATTTATTTGTTAATAATAAATATTAACGTAATATTATTAAAGATCCGTTTTTGTAACGGAAAATTAATATTAAATCCAAATTATCTATTTTAAGTTATTTCCTCTGCCCGTAAGTTTTTTGTAACGGAAAATCTGTCCGTTTTAATTTGTGTAAATGACCATCTACGTTATGGCCGTTTTACTTAACTGACCTATGAATAGTTACACCTCTTCGTTTGAATTCAATAGATTGGGGCTATAAATTGCAGTCCATTCTCTCAGATTTTCTATATGAATTTTTGAATTCTCCTCCTTTGTTCTATATTATTTTAAATACAAAGAAAGCAACAGTAAGTGTGATTTACTACCGATCATTGTGTTCACTGAAACACTGGGATTTGAAGTACTACTACACCAGTGTGTAATTAGTTCTATCTTGGAAAAAATAATCCAAAACCTCGGGTACAAGGATGGGATTGAGTTTCTTAAGGAAACACTGTGAATTTAGTGGGCTCGGATTAAATTCTGTTTCATTTACCTTTCTATTTATATGTTATTTTTTCTTCTCCAAAATTATTACAAATACAGTATACTAACAAGCTTAAGGAACTTAATATTTTCTGTATTTGTGTCATACTCACTGTTATGGAGACTAAAACCTTTGTGGTTTTCTACTCCATTGGAGATTAAAATATACGTGATTTTAACGTTTGTTTGTGTCCTTTTATAGAAATGACGAATGACAACGGGAACCAGACTGTTCCTATGGTGATTGCCAATGCATCGACAAGCCGAACAACACTGGTATTGGCACAGGCAGAAAAACTCAGAAAAATTTTCGGGAATGATTTCAAGCGGTGGCAGCAGAAGATGTTCTTCTACTTGACGACTTTAAGTCTACAGAAGTTCATTAAGGAAGATGTTCATGTTCTATCCGATGAAACTCCAGACAATGAACTCTTTCTCGTGACTGAGGCGTGAAAGCATTCTGATTTTCTATGCAAGAATTAAATTCTTAGCGGACTGGAGGACGATATGTATAACATCTACAGTAATGTGGAGATGTCAAAAGAACTATGGATTGTGCTTGAAAGGAAATACAAAACTGAATATGCAAGATTGAAGAAATTTGTTGCCACTAAATTTTTGGACTACAAAATGGTAGATAGCAAGTCTGTTATTACCCAAGTTCAGGAATTGCAAGTGATTATTCACGATCTCCTTGTTGAAGGTAAAAGTTGAATTAATACTGATGTTAACAATATTAATTACATTATTTTTACTAACATAAGTTTCATTGAAGGTCTTGTCATCAATGAAGCATTCCAAGGTTTAGCGATGATTGAGAAGTTGCCTACTTTGTGGAAGGACTTCAAAAACTACTTGAAATACAAACACAAGGAAATGTCGCTTGAAGATCTCATTGTTCGGTTGAGAATCGAAGAGGACAAAAAGCTGCTGAAAAGAAAGGCCGTGGAAACTCAATAATAATGGGAGCAAACATTATTGAGGATGGTCCTCAAAATAATAGAAAGAGGAAGAAGGCTTCTGGACCGAAAAGCAACCAAAACAAGAAGTGGTTCAACGGAAATTGCTATAACTATGGGAAAGCTAGACATAAATCTGTAGATTGTCGTGCTCCAAAGAAAGACAAGAAGAAGGGTCAAGCAAACATGGTTGAAAAGCACGAAGATGTTGATGACTTGTGTGCTATGCTTTCTAAATGCAACCTGGTAGGAAATCCTAAAGAGTGGTGGATTGATTCTGGAGCCACTCGCCATATTTGTGCTGTTAGAGAAGTGTTTGCTACATATGCTCCCGTTGAACCCGAAGAGACGTTTTCTATGGAAAATTATGCAACGACCAAAATTGAAGGATGTGACAAAATATTTCTGGAAATGACTTCTGGCAAGGTTGTGACTCTGAATAACATCCTTCATGTTTCCGAGATTATGAAAAACTTAGTCTCTGCTGGATTTCTCGTTAAGAACGGGTTTAAATATATTTTTGTATCTGATAAGGTTGTAATAAGTAATAATGAGATGTTTGTAGGAAAAGGTTACCTCACTGAGAGCTTTTTCAAACTGAATGTAATGGTTGTTGATAATAATAAAACTTTAGCTTCTTCTTACTTACTTGAGTCAAATGATTTACGACATATACGTTTGGGACATGTCAATCATAAAACCTTGCGAAAAATGATTAATTTGGAAGTATTGCCTAAGTTTGAATACGACAAATAAAAATATCAAACATGTGTGGAATCTAAGTATGTTAAACATCCTTATAAGTCAGTTGAAAGGAATCAAATCCTTTAGACTTAATTCACACAGATATTTGCAACATGAAGTCAATACCATCTCGCGGTGGAAAGAAGTATTTCATAACTTGTATTGATGAGAGGCACTCGATATTGTTATGTTTACTTACTTAATAGTAAAAATGAAGCAATAGACGCATTCAAGCAATATAAAAACGAATTTGAAACTCAACTTAACAAGAAAATCAAAATGATAAAAAGTGATAGGGTGGTGAATATGAATATCCTTTTGAAGAAATATGTTTAGAATATGGAATTATTCATCAAACAACGGCCCCTTACATGCCCAAATCCAATGGGATTGCGAAAAGAAAGAATCGTTCATTAAAGGAGATGATGAACGCATTGTTGATAAGTTCTGGTTTGCCACAGAACTTGTGGGGGAAGCCATTCTTACAGCTAACCTGATACTAAATCGAGTTCCCCATAGCAAAATGCAATCGATTCCATATGATAAATGGAAATGAAGGAAGCCCAACATGAATTATTTCAAAGTGTAGGGGTGTTTGGCAATAGTGCAAGTTCCTAAACCCAAAAAGGTAAAAATAGGACTGAAAACCGTTGATTGTGTTTTCATAGGATATGCGACCAATAGTAAAGCATATCGATTTCTGGTTCATAAATTAGAAAATCCCGACATTCATAATAATACGGTTATAGAATCAGATAATGCTAAGTTCTTTGAAAATATATATCCATATAAAAAAGAATGTGAGTCGATTGGTGAAGGGTCTAAACGACCTCGGGAAGAAACAAAAGAAAGTACATTTAATTAGGAGGGTCCAAGACATAGTAAACATCAAAGAAAGTCTACTTCGTCTGGACCAGATTGTGTGACTTTCTTATTGAAAAATGAGCCTCGAACATTTAAAGAAGCTATGTCTTCTTCGGAATCATTATTTTGGAAAGAGTCAGTCAATAGTAAAATAGAATTCATATTGAACAACCATATATGAGAATTGGTTGATCTTCCTCCTGGAAATAAACTATTGGGTTCTAAATAGATTTTTAAGAGGAAAATAAAATATGATGGCACTATTGATAAATATAAGGAAAAACTTGTGGTCAAAAGGTATAGACAACGAGAAGGTTTTAACTATTTTGATACATACTCTCCAGTTACAAGAATTACATACATACGAATGTTAGTAGCATTAGCTGCAGTTTATGGCCTTGAAATTCATCAAATGGACGTTAAGACGGCCTTCTTAAATGGAGATTCGGAGGAAGAAATCTACATGGAACAACCTGAAGGGTTTGTGGTTCCAGGTAAAGAAAAAAAGGTATATAGACTTGTTAAGTCCCTTTACGGACTAAAACAAGCACCCAAAAAATGGCATGCGAAATTTGACCAAACAATATTGTCAAATGGTTTTAAGATAAACAAATGTGATAAATGTGTATACATTAAAAATGTTACAAATCACATAATCATTGTTTGCTTATATGTGGATGATATACTAATAATGAGTAATGACATTGCCAACATAAATGCGACTAAGCGTATGCTAACTAGCAAGTTTGATATGAAGGACTTGGGAGTTGCTGATTTAATCCTGGGTATTAAGATCCATAAGACTCCTCAAGGTCTGACATTGTCACAATCTCATTATATCATAATTGGATTATGCTCGTATGTTGGGATGTTTCATGTATTTCATGAATTTGTACACGACCAAATATAACTTGTGCTATAAGTAAATTGAGTCGATACACGAGTAATCCAGGTCAATCTCATTGGACAGTAATGAAATGAGTTTTGAGATATTTTAAACATACCTAGGATTTTGCTTTGCACTATAATAAATATACTGCGGTGATTGAGGGATACTGTGATGCAAATTGGATCACCGGTTCAACTAATTCTAAGTCCACAAGTGAATATGTATTCACTATTGGTGGAGGAGCGATATCTTAAAAGTCATCCAAACAAACCTATATTGCCCGCTCTATAATGGAGGCTGAGTTCATAGCCTTAGATAAACCCGGTGAAGAAGTTGAATAGCTCCGAAACTTCTTGGAGGACATTCCATTTTGGCCCAAATCGTTGGCACCAATATGCATACATTGCGATAGTCAAGCGACAATTGGAAGAGCTGGGAGCGTTATGTATAACGGTAAATCTCGTCATATACGATGAAGACATAAAACCGTTAGGCAATTACTCTCTAGAGGAATTATCACGATTGACTACGTAAAGTCAAGTGATAATGTATCGGATCCACTTACAAAAGGCCTAACTAGAGAGGTAGTTGAGAAATCATCGAGGGAAATGGGACTATGGCCGAGAACAAGTCATTGTGGTGGTAACTCTACCTAGAAGACTGGAGATCGCAAGATCTAGGTTCAAGAAGAACAAACAAATTCATTAATGACGGTTCAACATTGTCAACTAAAATTTTGGTCCATTCTCGTGATGAGACAATGTTCAGTACCAAGGATAAACCATTTAGGCTTTTTAATAATTTCTAAATTTGATACGGGGTATATCAAATAGTGTATCTATGGGATGACACGTTTAGGAATCACCTCCGCTCCAAGGAGAATTTTGTATGTCAATTCTCTACGCACTTATGAAACCATTTTGTGTTCATGGCTGAAATGAACACAACAATGAGAACCAAAGACGGTTAAAGATTAATTGTGTGACTTATGGTTGTCTAGGTATACACCATAGTTCGACGGTTCAAAGATATTAAATCTGCCGATTGACCGAGTATATCCGACATAAGTTCACTGCGGAAAGTTCAAAAAGAAACCTACTTATCCAGATGTGATTAATCCTTGCTTGCGAGTTACATAGTTTTTAATGCATATTTCCATGATATAGCCATTCCCCATTCATGTGGGGGATTGTTGGGTTATTTAAGCTATTTTAGCTTAAAAGAGGGTGTATGGGAAATGGAGAAAAAATGAAATATTTGAATTTTCCTCTTTGACAAAGGGACATTGTCCCATATTAGAGGAGGAAAAGACTTTTGATGGGTATATATACAATTGCTCTTCTTCTAGCTCTTAAAGAATTAACAAGAAGGCAAGCCACGCGTTGTCGCTCGCTCGCTCGCTCGGCTTCAGATTTGGTCAAATGATCGATTGATTGATTAATTTTGGACCAAATTTATTTGTTAATAGTAACTATTATTGTAATATTATTAAAGATTCATTTTTGTAACAGAAAATTAATATTAAATCCAAATTATCCGTTTTAAGTTATTTCCTCTGCCCGTCCATTTTTTTTAACGGAGAATATGTCCATTTTAAATTGCGTAAATAGCCATTTATGTTATGACCGTTTTACGTAACTGACTTCTGAATAGTTACACCTCTTTGTTTGAACTCAACGGGTTGGGACTATAAATTGCAGTCCATTCTCTCAGATTTTCCATACAAATTTCTGAATTCTCCTACTTTCTTCTGCATTTTAACTACAAAGAAAGCAACAGTAAGTGTGATTTGCTACCGATTATTGTATTCGCTGAAACACTGGGGTTTGAAGTACCGCTACACCAATGTATAATTCATTCTATCCTGGGAGGAAATAATCCAAAACCTCGGGTACAAGGAGGGGTTAAGTTCCTTAAAGAAACACTGTGAATTCAGTGGGTTCAGATTAAATTCTGTTTTGTTTACATTTCTATTTATATGTTATTTTATCTTCACCAGAATTATTTTACAAATACAGTATACTAATAATAGGCTATAATTGCATGTTGTAGTCACTAATTACACTCTAATTTACTGCACTTTAATTGAGTTTGAGCATTAATCGCTAGTGTTTTGCACTAACTATGTGTTTTATGCCTTGTAAGAGTGATTCCGAGCTATATAGATGTTATGGAATGAATTCTAGTGATTTGAAGATTTGAAGTCTGAGTAAAAAGCCCGAGGAATTAAGCCGGGATCGTGTTCGGGGGTCAAATTTGATAGTTAAGAACAAACAAAGACTTGAGTAGGCATATTGCGCACTGTTTAGTAAAATAGGCATAACTCTTTTCTCCCAAATCTATTTTGGCTATATAATATATGGTTGGAAAGTTAACTCAAAGTGTTACAATTTTCATGTTTTATATTTTTCCAAATTCTAATCGGAACAAGGTGAAAAATGTGGTCGAAACTGCGACCGCGGACCTGACGCGGACTGAGGCAGTACACTGGAAAAATATCACGCCCCGACCGCGGCCGCGGACGTCCAGGCCTGGAAACTTGTCCTTTTTCGCGTAGGAGAAGGTATAATTGTTTGGGTCCGACCCTACTTGGTATATATACATGGAAAAATGGTATTTTGAAGGTTGGACATACTTTTGATACAAATTCGACCTAAGGAGGCAGTGACACAATAAGAGCAAGGCGGAGAATTCTTCTACGAGTTTTTCCTTCCTCTTCCTATTTTTTATTGTTGGTTATGACTTTTAGTATTGTATTTTTACATACTATTATGAATAGCTAATTTGTTATCTAGGGTTTTGATAGAACCTTTTGTAGGATAAACTCTTGTTATGTTTTTTTATAATTGAGCCGTTGGATTTCTCTACTTGTTCAACTACGTGTTTATTGTTGTTGATTGAATGACCATCGATTGACTGTGCCTATTTATTATGTGTTTCTTGAGAAAGGATATATATTTAGGTGGTTGTTGAACAATGTCACTCCTAACGTATGTGAGAAATCAATACAGCGGGTTTAAAGGTAGGTTTAGAAATAACAAAGCCTTGACGTGGTCATAATGAGCGGTTAGATAAAGTCAACTAGCGTAGTTTGAGAGAATATTTCTAGTAAATTATTGTAGTTGCTCGAGAGAGAATTACGACACCTAAAGTGCTCACGATCAGTAGAGAATACATTGGCAAAAAATTGTAGGGAACATAGCTAGAAGGATTCCGACAATTGGGGAAATCATAACTCTAGACCTCCTTAATTTAGTCTACAACCCTTTTGTCTCGTTAGTTGATAATTTTACCGCTTTATTTGCTAGTTAATTAGTTAGAAATATAAATCTCAATCTTTATAATTTAGAAAATTGTTCAAACTTATCTTTTTAGTGATATTAAACAGATATAGCTAAGCCTTAGTTCTCTGTGGGATTCGACTCTGGACTTTAGACTGGATAATATTTGCAGCGACCGCTTATTCTTTTTAGGACTAGAGTTGGGCGTAATCATATACTAACAATTGATTGTCTGGTTTGATATTAGGATGGTTGGTTGTTAATTTTGAGACATGAATTTTTTTTGGATAGTCCAGAAACAAGGAAAACTCTATTCGTTTTTCTGTAAAATACCGATAAGGCTTTCTTGGAAGCACTTGCTCCTAAGCACCGGTCACGATCCTAAATTGGGTCGTGACAACATCCTCATTTCTGCCGCTTTCATCTTCTGGGTATGAGAATTCTTTGTTGTCCAACACTCAGCCTCATACGACATGACTGGTCTAACCACCGCTCTATAGAACTTGCCTTTAAGTTTCGGTGGCACTTTCTTGTCACATAGTACTCCAGATGCTAACCTCTGTTTCACCAACCTCACTCTTATACTGTGTGTGACATCCTCGTCTATCTTCCCATCCCCCTGGATAATTGACTCAATGTACTTGAAACTTCCTCTCTTAGGGATCACTTGTGAGTCAAGCCTCACGTCCATGTAGGCTTCTCCCCGACGCATCACTGAATTTACACTCTAGATATTGAATATTTATGTTATATAAACTAGATAAAAATATTAATAATTGGAGATCGAGTTGATAGAAAGTTATTGTTATAATTACTTCTCATGTTGCCAATAATTAAAAAGCCTGACGTCTTTAAACTGCGAGGTTCCCGCTCCAGGTTCACTTTTCATTGACAGCCAAATAATTCAACATTTAATTTGTTTTTGATCATTGTTTCATATTGATGAGTAATCAAGTGATCTTTCCTAATTAGACATAAAGATAGCAGCAAGACAACTTACATAATTTGTTAATACTCAGGTTCTCTCTTATTTTGGCAGGGAGAGATACTAATAAATTCCAACTCACAAACTTCACCCTCTACGTCAAACACTATATTATCAACTTAATTGTATAGTATGTCCTATTGAATATTGAAGAAATTAAACAATTCAGAATTCACACGTAAAAAGAACAATATATACCTTGTATAACACTATGATACAAATAAGCATTCAGAACCAACTTAATTGGGCCTGCTTGCCTTTGCCAAGAAATTAACACCCCAACCCCTAATTAAGAATCAAAATCCACTAACTACTAGTACTAATTATTTTCCTACTTCTCTTTGCCACAAAAACCTATCTTAATAACAAGTAGAAAGAATAACGAGTTACAACTTATAAAGCAGTACAGTAGATAACTTAACCACCTACCAAAGGACCATTAAAAAACAAACTAAAAATCTAATACTTTTACTTATAAACGAAAATTGGTTAAACCAAAAGTTCTTTCCGAATCTTTGGACAACTTTGGTCATTCTCAAGGCTCTTTACCTTTTGAAAAACCACAGATGAAGAAGATGGTTGATACTCAGGTGATTGTCGCGGAAACTCTGATAACATTTGAATGACTTCTCTCATGGTTGGACGTTCTACGCTATTTTCTTGGATGCAAAGCATGGCAACGAAGAACAAATGCATGGCTTCATCTTCTGGCACTGTAGTTAGTCTTGGATCTACAATGTGTGTCACTTGTTCTCTTTTGCAATTTGTTACTCTCTTGCTCCATTGTACTATGTCCACTCCGTCTCCAAATTCCCCTACTGGACGACGTCCTGTGATCAGCTCCAATAGAACCACACCAAAACTATACACGTCGCTCTTTTCATCCACTCTCAAAGTATATGCATATTCTGCAACAACAAAAAATAGAAAGTTGGAAAAAAAAATTACTAATAATTAAAGATCATAGAAGCAAATGTGATTGATATGCATCCTGCAATTAGTGGTATGTACTATACTTCACTTTATATACAAAATTTAAAATTTATGCATTAACATTGTATAATGGTGTTACACCATCAAGTTAAAGCGAACTAGTTATGATTTCGTAAACTTCAAATTCTGGCTTCATTTCCGAGTAAAAGTAAAAGTAACCTACAACATTGACAACCTAGAAAATAACATAATATTATAATCTTTTAGATTGAATATTATATTATATTGCATATGAATATTTTTTATTCATGTCAAATGACTATATCTTAGTAATAATATTTTAAAAGAAGTGCATGGTGGGTTGGCTAGCACGACAATCGATTGGGGCCAATGTGTCAGTCAAGTCAGATTTTGACTTACTTTTGCAGAATGTTGGGCCACCACGACCCTCTCTGGCACAGAAATTAAGTTATATAGTCTAGTCCTCTTCCTCTCTCGTAAAACGTGGACCTTCGTACGTTTCGATTACCCAAAAAATTCCAAGAGAGCCCTAAAACTTCTTCTTCTTTCGCTGCCTTGAATCGCGGGTGATCTTGGGCCTGTCACTTTAGCCCAACGAAGCAACACATTACGACGCCGTTTCTTATTGCAAACATTTTAACTAGTTTCCTGCCACCACCTAACCTTTTTCCCTTTGTCTCCAAACCAAGAAAGAAAATGCAGTAAAATTTTCGTCATAAATGAATTTTATTTATTTATTTATTTATTCATAACTACTGTAGTACTTAGTCTAGTAGTGAGGAAAACTGAATTGAGTTCCCAAACTGTAGACAGAATATAATAGTACGTTTCGTGTTTTTTAAAGTGATTCTGCAATTTGATTGACATGACTAATTGTTGGGAATTAAAAAACAGTCGGCTCAAGAATTATTGACATTATTAGTACGACCATACAAGAATGACTTTGTCAGTGTAGTAGCAATTTCTAAATACCTAACTACATTAACTAACCAAGTACTAGCTTTGTACACAAATAATTTCATCCCAAAAAGAGTTCACACTATATATACACAACAATTTAAAGATTTCACTATAGTGTATCTTAACATATTATTGTAGATATTTTGTCTTACTAATATGTAATTATCTTTTAGATCACCTAATAATGTAATTATTCTAAAAATGGCAGTCTGATGCACTAAGCTCCCGATATGCGCGGGGTCTGGGGAAGGGCCAAACCACAAGGATCTATTGTACGCAGCAAGAGACTACATGACCTCCTAGTCATATGATATCAACTTTACCATTGACGCAAGACACCCTTCCTAATAATGTAATTATTCTATAAACCAAAAAGGCAGGTCAAGAACTGCCAAAATAACGTACCAGGGGCAATGTAACCATAGGAGCCAGCTATGGCAGACATGCATTCTGAGGCACCACCATCTACCAAGAATTTAGCCAAACCAAAATCAGCAACATGAGCTTCAAAGTTTGAATTCAGTAAAATGTTGTTGGATTTCACATCTCTGTGAACGATCAATGGCGAGCAATCATGGTGAAGATAGCACAATCCTTTAGCAGCTTCTATAGCAATTTTGTACCTCAAATTCCAGCTCAAAAATCCCCCCTTTTTCCCATGCAATGCCTCTCCTAAACTCCCATTCCTCATGTACTCATACACAAGTAGATTTGTTTCCTTGTTTGAACAAAAAGCAACAAGTCTTACGATGTTTCTGTGTCGAATGTTGCCTAGTGTTCGAATCTCTGCTCTGAAACCATGATCATGACTGTTGTTGCCAATACCAAGCAGTTTTTTCACAGCAATTTCAACCCCATTTGGCATTTTCCCATGGTACACAATCCCGGCTCCTCCTCTGCCTATTACATTACCATCTTTCACACATTCGAGCACGTCTGCAACACTGAACTCAACCTTTTGGAACGCTGTCATTTTCCAAGAATTCAAGCCTGTTTTCTTGAAAGACTTGGCCTTGATAATAGCTGCAGCTGCAAAGACTAGTGAACAGATTAACAACCCGAGGGCGAATATCAGCTTGAAATCGCCACGAGATTTTACTGGTGGATCTGTGATAAGTGTGAAATTGCAAGGATTGTTCAATAATGAACCACATAGTCGAGGGTTGCCCGCGAAAGAAGTAGCATTGAAGTATGCAAATTGGCCTGATTCCGGCAGCTTGCCTGATAAATCATTGAATGAGAAATCAGCAGTTGTGAGACTTCTCATTGTACCAATTGACTTTGGTATGGTCTCATTCAAATGGTTTCTCGACAAGTTCAAGTAGTTCAAGATTCGGATTTCGGACAGTCTAGGTTGAATTGAGCCAGAAAAGTTGTTCTGGCTCAAGTCTAGATAAGTCAAGTGGACACAATTGCCTATTTCAGGAGGGATTTCACCAGAAAGAAAGTTATGATTCAGGTCAATTTTTAAGGCTTGAGAGAGTTGACCTATAGTATGAGGAATAGGACCAGAGAATTGGTTCCCTCCAAGTGAAAGAATTTGAAGGGAAGTGAAATTAGAGAGTGAAAATGGTAAAGAACCATAAAGTTGATTGTTTGATAAATTTAATTGACCTAATTTGGCTGGCTTTGAAGAAATGTTACTATTTTCTGATAAGGTACCAGACAAGTAGTTATTGTGCAGCTCAACTAAGTTTAACTCAGGCATGTAAATGAATCCATATGGTATGCTACCATTCAAGTAATTTTGGCCCAATCTCACCCTAACTAGACTTGAACATGTGCCTAAATCCTCTGGAATTGGACCAAAGAGGAAATTCTTGAGTAAAATCAAGATTCTAAGTTGTTTTGAGGCACACAAGTCTTTAGGAATGGTACCAGTGAGCTTGTTTGATGACAAATCCAGCTCTTGTAGCTTCCCATTTTGGCCTAATTTCTCCGGGATTACACCGGTGAAGTTGTTCATCCAAAGACCAAGAATCTTCAGCTCAGGAAAATCAGCGATGAAATCCGGTATAGAACCATGTAATTTGTTCATGAAAAGGTTAAAAAGCCTTAGTTGCTGTAGATTAATGAGCTCAAATGGGATTTCTCCTGTAAGTGCATTGGCTGAAAGATCAAGATTGACTAAGCCAGTGAGGTTGCCTAGTTCTTTAGGAATTTGACCTGAGAGAAGATTGATATGCAGAAAAAGTGTGTTCAACAATTTCAAGTTCCCTAATTCAGGAGGAATTGGACCATCTAATTCACAACTAGAAATATCCATGTGAACAAGATTTTCCAACTTGCCAAATTCCTTAGGAATCCCACCTACAAAAACATTGAAATATCCTAAGTAAATCTCTTTTAAGTTAGTGAGATTCCCTAAGGCTTTTGGGATCCTACCATGCAAGTCATTTCCAGCTAGTGACAAGTACTCCAACTCAATCAAATCACCATAACTTTCTGGTATTCTTCCATAGAAATAGTTGCCACCCAAATCCAAGTACTTGATTTTCTTCAAGTTGACAACACCAAGAGGAAGAAAAGAAGAGAAGTTGTTGTTATAAGCATCAAGAATCTCCAAATTGGACAAACTTGAGTAGTTCCAATCAAGATTCCCACTGAAAATGTTGTTTGATATGTTAACAGACTGTAGGCTGCTCATGTTGTCAATCTTGATTTCACCAGTGAAGTTGTTACCATCAATTGAGAGCTCTACAAGCTTATCTAAGCTTGAAATAGCAGGAGAAACAGAGCCATATAAGTCCATATTGGATAAGTTTATCGATACAACTCGGCCTTGGGAGCATTTGATTCCTGCCCAAGAACAAACTGAGCTAGGATTTGAAGTATCCCAAGAGCTCAATGCAGGATTTGAGAAGCCAAAACCTTGTTTTAGACTTACTAAGGCAAGAAAATCAGAAGAGGAAGAAAAGGAAGTGCCTAAAATAGTAAAGAGTGTGACAATATGAATGAGCGGCACCATATTTTCTTGGAAGTTTTTCATAGAAAGTGAATTTGGAAGGACTTGAAGAAGAAACAAAGGGTCTTATTATGAGGTTTTGAGACAATGGATTTTCTGAAAAAGAAAGGAAAAGTTAAGGGAATCTGAGAAACTTCAGGTGTAGATTGATTTAAAGAATCAAACATCTTCAAAAAGAAAGAAAGTGAGTATTCAAGATCAAGGAAGAAGCTAAGCCTCCCCTTTTCTCTCTTTGCTTTTCCTTTTATCTCTAAGTGAAGAACACATTTAAGTTTTTAGCTAAAAATAAATGGATTTCTTTAACTAAGTTTATATATGCAGTAATGAACTTCTTTGAGCAAAGTAACAAAAGAAAAATAAAGACAAGTAAAGCAGGCTTCTATACTTACTTTAAAAAACAGCCGTTGGATTACCAACAGAAATTTAAAGTTCAGATTATGAGAAAAGTAAAGTTGATTCTCTCCATATTCAATATGACAAGAATACCCTTTAGCTTTAAGTGGAAAAGACACTTTATTTTAAGTGAGAGATGATGAAATTGCACTTTCAATTAAATCATGAAGGATGGCTGAGTTGGTCTCAAATTTCTGATATGATAATTATGGATAAAGATTTTTCCCATGGAAATAAATTAACTAAAAGAAAAAAGAAAAAAAGGTGGGCTTATGTAATCAATGCATGCCACTATTACAGAGTAAATGTTGACCCAAGATTGATAATGACACACAAAGAGGAATTATAGATTTAATTTAGTATACTAGCTAACCAAGCTAGCTACTACCACATGTGGGGAATTTAGGGTGCACATAATCATTCTTATATAAGGATTTATTAATAGGATTCAACTTACATATGATGGCACCACAAAATATCTTTACAGTAGCAATATTTTTATTTGTTACTAACGGTAGCAGCCACAAATGCTCGTAGTATTAAGGTATATTATCTACGTCATATTCTTAGAGTGCGGACGATTTTCGAAGACTGTGTGATTGTAAAATACTTTGTACCCTACGTTGCCCTTTATTTAACTATAGATAATGTACTCTAATTCGCATACGGCTGCAGTTGGTTATTTTTAAGATAATTTGATACTCCAATTTTTTTTAGCTAGTGATTTAGTGTATAAAAATTAAACTCCTTTTACCTTGTAGACACTCACATGGCCATATATTATTGTATTGAACACTAAGCATGAAGACTACAATGACATCACAAACTGTCTTTGCATGCATAATATTTATTAATGCAAAGGGTGACCAAGTAAACTAATAATGATGATCCTCTTTTCTTATCTTGGGGATAACTTTTTCTACATGGGGTATGATCTGGCAGTAGATGAAATAATTAAGCTAAAACTAGACTAGAAATTTTGTACTTAGTATAGAGTATCTTATGCACAGTAAAAAGGATTAATTTTCTAAGTCTCAAATTGTGATTCTTTTCTTACAGTCGTACTTCTTGGAGTTGGAGACATGTGCCTGCAACAAACAGTGGTAAAAGATGATGATTATTAATATATCATTACAATGTTTTGTGAGGAATGATCAATTTATAATTGTGTAGTATAGTTAGGTTGCATGGAAGAAACAACCAGAGAAGCTTTTTGATCTCTTCTTTTTCTTTTTTTTATGGTAAAACAGCTTGCTTTATTCCTTTCTCTTCTTCCTTGCCCTACAGAAAATGGACCATTGTTCCATGTAAATGTGTGTATTTGAGCTTTATTAGAAGATGGAATAGTCCTAAAGAGGGGGCTGCAAAAGTTAAAGCAAGAGAAAGATCATATAAGTAATTTTGCTTTTGATCTTCCACGTCAAAAGCTAAAGCAACAACAAGAGAAAAGAAAAGAATTAAAAGTGAAAAATAATAAAACAACTTGTTGATCCCTTCACTTCACATGGAAAAGCGTGCTCTTGTATTATGTCTTGGGACACATTCAGAAAAATGCATGGAAAATAGTGTTGTGGCTATATATATCTGTATGTAGTTCCAAGTGTTGTGTACTATTCTGTCTTACTTTGCAAGCGTATAATATCCTTTTATTCATAAATTGCTTTTATTATCTAGAGTTTATCTGTTTTATTCACTTCGTTCTTATTTTATCTTGTTATTTTTATTTGTGGCAGTATTTTTTTTATCCGCTTTCTAGCCGAGGGTCTATCGAAAACAACTTCTCTGCCATTTTAGATTAGATTAAGGTTGCGTACATCTTACCCCAGAGGCGGACCCAAAATTTTTATGCGACGGGGGCACATTATTCTGTTCAACCAGTGCCCCCTAAAGGCTTTTAGTATTTAGGGTGCCAACTACTTTAAATTAACCATTTTCAAAGTATATACGTATATATATATATATATATATAAGATTTCTGCCGAAGTTTACGGGGTCCGATGACCCCTCACCCATACACATGGGTCCGCCTCTGCTTACCCCCCTCAGACTCCACTTGTAGGAAATTATTGAGCTTGTTGTTGTTGTAGTTCCAAGAGTGTCCTAATTATAGGATCTAATTCTAATGATCAATGAAGTATAACAAAAATTTTAAGAGACCACGATTTAAATTCCCGAAAAGGATAAATTAGGTGATTTATTTTTATGTGTCTCTTTTAAAGAGTAGAATAACACGATATATTTATTAGTCGACCAGAAAGTAACAAGTATATATTCAGTTAAATAATTGAAGTACGAGCAAGTTATTCGGACACCATCATTATTAAAAAGAAAAAAGAAGTTGTCCATGCACCACCCCTCCCCAAAAGGACCCTTAGGATATATATGTACAGAATAGTGGAGTGGCTCCACTCTTAAGTTTAAAACTCTCAAGGCAAAGGCAGACTAATTTCATTGCTGGGGCAAGTAGTGCCCTTTTGAGGTGTCCCTGTCCATCAAATTGATGTGCAGATCTATTTCTTGTGATAGGTCATTTTCTTGTGTCTTGGCCCTTATTATAAGGACTATGAAAACTAGGATAACAACCTGCTGCTGTCCCAATAGATTCAACATTATCATCTTAAGCTTCATAGCCTCTTTCTTTTTTTCCTTCAATATTTCAATGCCATAATCAATTCATGTACAATTCAATCCCAGAACTGACTAAAAGCAGATGCAATGTCTCCTATATTTATGTGATGATAGCGTACAAAACCCTTATATTCAATATTCACTTCATACATGTTGCAGTTCTTGCCCCATGTGAATGTCATTTCCTTCATTTCATATATATATTTTTTAGGTTACACCATTGATCACAAATGTGGACTAAATGTTACAAGTAAACAACGGTAGTATTGTACATCTTTCTCGTACTGCGAGTATCATACTTCAATCATGAGTTATATACAACAAAATAAAATAGATATATAATCAAACCAATATGTTGTAGTCGCATTAAGTAGAACTGATAAGAGTTCAACTTCTAAACGTAACACGAGCAAGTACTCCATATTCACGTAGGGTCCGGAGAAGGGTCACGTTCTAAAGTGTATAATATAGACAGTCAACTTATAGATCACACGAAGACAATTTTATTGTTGCTCCAAGGCTTGAACCTGTAATTTATAGGTCATACGAAGACAATTTTACTAGCTCGAACCTGTAATCTATAGATCATACGAAGATAATTTTACTGGCTCGAACCTGCAATCTATAAGTTATATATACGAAGACAGTTTTATTGTGGCTCCAAGGCTTCTCCTCCAAATGGAATATATATATATATATATATATATATATATGATACAAATATTTATTCTATTAGGTTACGTAAATGGTACAATTATATAAATTTTTCATAATCAGCGCAATTTATAACTTAAAAAATAAAATTTCTGATAGTATAAAAATTATTTCTTATCCCAAGTTATCATGTCCGTGAGTCAAATCAGGTGGAATGATACAGG
Source organism: Nicotiana sylvestris (assembly GCF_000393655.2). Classification (NCBI taxonomy): domain Eukaryota; kingdom Viridiplantae; phylum Streptophyta; class Magnoliopsida; order Solanales; family Solanaceae; genus Nicotiana; species Nicotiana sylvestris. The sequence goes on along the minus strand of NC_091057.1, from coordinate 123,433,465 downwards.
ATGCCTAGAGACAGTTACCAAAGAGGGGCATATAATGTCTGTATATGACGGTATAGACATGACATATTCGACAATTGTTTGATCTTCGGGAATGAAATTTTTTATTTTGTGTCTCATACAACTGACACTAATTATATGAGACAACTTTTTTGTCTTACAGTTTTGTGGACCCAAAAGTGTAAGATTGGAGTCCACAAATTTGTAAGACGAAAAAGAGCCTCATACAACTAGTGTAAGTTGTATGAGACACAAAATAAAACTTCTGCTTTAGAAGTATTCATTTGTATTCATTTAGCTTAGATTTCATCATAGAAGATTCCAAAGAGTGATGTGTATCCACCATTTCATGACATTCAGTACTACTGCCTTAAAGGTCAGAGAAAGACGAAGAAGCTATAGCTATAACCAAATTAAAGATTCAATTATTGCATGTATCATTACTTTGATCAGAGATTGCGACTTGAGAAACATCCACTTGCACAGGTCAAAGAGAGTGTTAAAATAACCTTTTTCTCTTTCTCAAATGAGTTAAAAAAAAAAAGAAGAAGAAAAATACAAGGAATTCAATTTTAATTTCATATTTGTACATACATGTAGTATTGTTTTATTGGTCCCCTCATCGGCTAAGTCGATGTTATTTACTTTTTGTGTTTTGTGGGCTTTACCATAAAAAATCTAAGAGACAAGTTAGTGCTACAATACAAATCTGTACAATATCATACTATTTGACCTTATATCAAATCTAATACGTATGATTTAACTTTTGTAATTGTAGTTTCATGTTTTAAGAAATTCGGTGGTTATACCAAGCCAAGATCCTTCTACAAAAGACATATATTCAAATTTTCTTCCCTTCGTAATTTTCTTATCAATAGTGAGGAATTTATATCAAAAGCATGTGTATGTTATTTAAAAAAATGGTTTCAAATTATACAAGCTCTGCCTTTAACAAAACGGAAAAAGGGAGATGAGAGAGAAAACTGTTTTTCAAACTCAAAAGCGTATAGGATCTTTCATTAGTTTATAAAATTAATAATCAAGTTAATCTTGGTTTTTAGTATGTATGAGATCGTCGGATGCGTTAACAGTTTACCAAAGTATTTATTCATCACAAAATAGATCATTTCCAGGAAATTAAACATCTTTAGTATCTAAAAATGAGATATGAAAAAGCTTTTTTGTACAGTTAAACATCTCCATAACAGCCTTGTTTGTTCCGAATAATTTTGGATGTTATAGCGAAGTGTTGTTATATAGAACATATATTATAACAAAACATAAAAATTGATTCCGGAAAAGCTTGGCTTTTATAGAGAAGTGTTGTTATATAGGGATGCTATTATAGAGAGTTCTGACTATAATTTTAAAAAATCAAAATAGGAAAAAATAAAATGAAAAAATAAGGCAAAGTGATAACCATATGTTCATGGCCACCCAAAGTTTTGCCTCGTATTTAAATGCCCTCTACAGATTGTGGAGAAAGAAAGACAAAAAGAAACAAAAGGTATAAAGTGTAACGCCGTTAATAGAGAGAATCAGATTCTAATTATAATGAATCAAATTAGAACATCAAAAAAATTAGAATTCATGTTGTACAAGGAAGAACAAAATGATCATAGTAATAACCTTAAACACTTAGAATTTGAATGGTACTGAAATTAAACTAAAGGGAGATGATTATTGTCCTTTGACTAAAAGAGGGTTTCCAATTGATGAAAAAAGAGAGCAGTAAAAAGAATGACTCATAAGTCCAAAAGAGACGGCTTTGTGTCATTTATCTTTGCCTTTGGAACATCTTTGGCTTTAGAGAAAATGGTCTTGTGAAGCTTTTTTCCCCATCAAAGGTAGGTTTGTTTTGGGTCCTATTTTGTTTTGCCTTTAGTAGTAAAGAGGAAAAAAGAAAAAGCAAAATTGGAAAAGAATATGTCCCTTAAAAAGAGATCTCTATAGATAATAATTGATATACATATAATTGAGGGGCAAGTGCACATATAGCCATTATCGAGATTAGTCCGTACTTATTTTGTCCGGAATTTTTAAGCTAAAAATCTTAATTTCAGAACAATTTAGAATATTTTTGTCATAAAAATTTAAACTTAAAAAACTCAGATTTAGGATATATTGGTTAATTTTCTAAAATAGCAGCCCTATAAAATAATTATCTGGTGTCATTTCTACTATAGTTGAAAAAGCTAAAAGATCTTTTGTCATTTGGTAATTAAATTTGTAATATTGAGGATGACGGTAGAGATTATGTTTATCAGTTTTTTCTCGGATAATATTAACAAGTAAGAGATTCTTCGTCTTTACATTGAACGCAATTAACAGAATAAACCTAAATAATTAAGGATCCAATAATCATCGGATTACCTTTTTGGTGTGACGTTTGCTACTTTGATTGTGATGGCCATTTGGTTTTAACATATATATCTACTGTAGTCAGTAGGGGTGTCAATGGATATTCGAAAATCGACTAAATCGACCAAACCGTAGCGCATCGAATCGATTTTTAGGTTTCTTTTTAAGAAACTATAGGTTTTTATATAAATATATAACCGCACCGATAATTAGAGTAGGTTTTTTATTTTATAAAAATAAACCGAAAAAAACCCGAACCGTACCGAATAAATTTTACATGTAGAAAATATATTTATTTAGTGAGTTTAAAAATAATAATGCATTAAATTTTCTTTGAGCCTTGGAATTATGAAAACTATTACAAGCCAACAAGTAATTAAACTCAAAATACTAATTCCTAAAACTTATTATGCTACTTCTACTTAAACTAAGTTATTTCAAGTATCTTTATTAGCAAGACACAAAGTATTCTAGCAATTATGAGTAGCAAACTACATTGTATTGAATATGTTTCCTTTCATATAATTTAGTTTATCTTTTTGAATATTTAATCTTCTATAGACTTTATTCTTGAGTCCCAGCTTGGTATATCTTTCAACTCGTGTGATTAATATTTTCTTTGCCTTTGTTTGATTTCTTTTACGCTGTTGTAGAATAGTTGATGGATCTATACTCTAGCCTTATTTCTTTTTTTTTTTAATTCATCACCCTTTAAACAGTAAAAATGTCTAGAGAGTTTTGCTAAGTCCTATAAAAGAACGTACGTTATTGCAATTCTACTTCTACTGGTGAATCTTACATGATATTAAAAAAATATCGAAAATTAACCGAACCGTACCGATACCGAAGAGAAACCGACATGATTGGGACGGTTTTGAAAAATCTAATTTTGGTTATACATAATAGAATAACCGAAAAATTGGTATGGTACAAATTTTATAAAATAACTGACCGAACCGAACCATTGACACCCCTAGTAGTCAGTGTCACAATTTATTTATGGGATTAGCACAAAGCATGCAAGATGTTACTTAAGAGTCAAAGAGTTGATGATAAATGAATGTCATTTTCCAGTGGAAAGCATTCTTCTGATTTTGCGAATCTTCAATATTTTGTCTAAGGGTCCCAACTACAGGTTATATATACCACCTTTTACTTGCTCAAAATTTTAGCGAGCATTTTGAATATGCTTATCAAATTTGCTGATTTTATTATTTCATCATGCTTTCGTTGAGGTTATATACAATTAACCTAATAGTCTTCATTGTAAATAGAGTTAAATATTCATCAGTTGTATCATTAAATTATGGTAAAATATAAGGTCATAATGATCCTAGTTTCTGATTGAAGCAATCGACAAGCGTGCAAACCTTAAAGTCAGAAGGTTAAACTACATTTTTGTGAATATAGTGGAACGAACTTCATCATATCACTACTGATGATAACATAACTAGGCCCCAATATTACGACCACCTCACATGCATCCAATTGTTAGGACTAAGTTTTGTAGAAGATATGTTCATTATTAATAAAGATAAATTGCACTTTTTAAAACAAAAATGTGTGTGTGTGTCTTTGTGTTTGTTATTGTTATTTCTTCTTCATTACACAAAGAATGTCGCTAGAGTAATAAATGAGGAGGTTCAAGATTTATGAGAGATTCATAAATATTTTATTCTAACTTGAAAATTGTACGATAGTCTTTGACTATTGTTAAACACTAGTTTGTCATGGAACATGTAACTGTCAAAAGTGAATAACGATTCATCAAAATTAGTATAGTCCAAACACTCATAATATAGGGTCCATGCCCCCTCCTCCAAACCAATTTAAGTGAACAACCTAATGGTTATTTTGACCCCATCCAATTTGGAGAATGACCCGTTATGATATGACTTAGTCAGTTATTCTCGCAATCTAGATAAGATTCAGCCTGACGACAATTTTTCAAATACATATATTGATGTTGTTGATCCCTTTTTTTGTTATTGGTTCTGCTTAATAAAAAAAATTATACTCGTAAATTTTTGCTACCTCGTTGACACAGAAAAAGAGTACTAACATGGAAATTGAACAAACAAATATGGTTTGAGATAATTAATCCTGCTAATACCATTGATAGGCAAAGAATAATTTTGGCATACTCCATCTCACACAAACTTAATGGTAATCATCTACCCGTGTGCATTGTAAAGAATTTTTTTTTATATACATGAAAAACAAGATTGTTAAGTATCTTAAAAGGACCACATTGGTAATTTACATGGCTACGAGACAAAGATTCATACTTTGAGGAAATCTCTTTAAGATTCTTGTCGTTATAGAACCACTATCTCAATTTGCTACTCAAAATCCTAGCACATAAACCTCTGCAATATCCTTGTCGTTACTTGTAAATTAACCGTAGTAGTATAAATATACGTGTTGTCTGAAAGTACATAAACAAAATAGCAAAATCTAAGCTACTAAGGACAAGAGGCAGCTATATCCGGAATGCACGAACATCTTCAAAATTAGCGCCCGACATCACCAACAACTCAATTCCGGAAATCTGTACACATCGTAATGTTGGGGTTTTAAGTATATTAAATGCTTAAAAGAGATTGAATGGGAAATGGAGGAAAATAAAATTTTTAAGTGAAATTTTAAGTTTCTCTCCTTTGATGAAGGAACATTGTCTCATATTGGAAGATGAAGAGGTTTTTTATGGGTATATAAGCAATTGCTCTTCTTCTAGCTCTTAAAGAGTTGAGAAGAAGGCAAGCCTCGCGTCGTCGTCGTCGTCGCTCGCTCGGCTCGGCTTCGGCTTCAATCAAATGATCGATTGATTGATTAATTTTTTGGACCAAATTTATTTGTTAATAGTAAAATATTAACAAAAATATTATTAAATATTTGTTTTAACAATAGAATATTAATATTAAAATAAATATTAAAATTAAATCCAATCAGTTTTCCATTTTTCAGTTGTGTAACTGAAAATTAAACTACCCTCTTCAATTTTTCCTCTTTATTTTCCCTCTTTATTGTTGAGTAAATAGCCATTTATGTTACGGCATTATGCTATGGTCGTTTTGCATAAACAACCATTCTGAAGAGTTGCACCTCTTCAGATTTCAGCCTAACTTTGGCTATTAATACAATTTTATTCTCTCAGAATTTCCATACGATTTTCTGAGTTTCTCCTCCTTCTTCTGCATACTTTTAACATCAAACAAAGCAATAGTAAGTGTGATTTGCTACCGAACTTTGTGTTCGCTGAAACACTAGGGTTTGAAGTACCACTACACCAGTGTGTAATTCATTCTATCCTGGGAGGAAATAATCCATAACCTTGGGTACTAGGAGGGGATTAAATTCCTTAAGGAAACACTATGAATTCAGTGGGCTCTAATAGATTTTTATCTCTTTACATTTTTTGTTTATATGTTATTTTATTTTTTCCAGAATTAGTTTACAAATATAGCTTTCTAACAAGCTTAAGGAATTTAATTTATATTCTGTATTTGTGTTACATTTATTGTTTTGGAGTTTAAAACCTTTGTAGTTTTCTACTCCGTTGGAGATTAAAATCTACGTGATTTTAACATTTGTTTGTGTCATTCTTTTACAGAAAAATGACTAATGATAATGGGAACTAGGTTGTTCCAACGGTGACTGCCAATGCATCAACAAGCCGAACACCGGCATTACCACCGACGGAGAAATCCGAAAAAAATTTCGGGTTAGATTTCAAGCGGTGGAAGCAGAAGATTTTCTTCTACTTGAATACTTTAAGCCTGCAGAAGTTCATCAAGGAAGATGTTCCTGTTATGCCTGATGAAACTCCAGAGAATGAACGCTTTCTCATCATTGGGGAGTGGAAGCATTCTGATTTTCTGTGCAAAAATTATGTTATTAGCGGACTAGAGGACGATTCTTATAATGTCTACAGTGGCGTGGAGACGTCAAAAGAATTATGGACTGCGCTTGAAAAGAAATATAAATTTGAAGATGTCGGGTTGAAGAAATTCGTTACCGCTAAGTTTTTGGATTACAAAATGGTAGATAACAAGTCTGTTATTACCCAAGTGCAGGAATTGCAAGTGATTTTTCATGATCTCCTTGCTGAAGGTATAAATTGAATTATTATTGATGTTGAAAGTAGTAATTTTAGTATTTTTACTAATATAATTTTCATTGAAGGTTTTGTCATAACGAATCATTCCAAGTAGCGCGATGATTGAGAAGTTGCCTCCTTTGTGGAAGGACTTCAAAAACTACTTGAAACACAAATGCAAGGAGATGTCCCCTGAAGATCTCATTGTTCGGTTGAGAATCGAAGAGGGCAACAAAGCTGCTGAAAAGAGAGGTCGTGGAACTTCAACAATAATGGGAGCAAACATTGTTGAGGATACTTCTCAAAATAAGAGGAAGAAGGCTTCTGGACCAAAAAGTAACCCAAGCAAGAAGCAGTTCAATGGAAATTGCTACAACTGTGAGAAAGCTAGGTACAAATCTATGGAGTGTCGTGCTCCGAAGAAAGACAGAAGAAGAGTCAAGCAAACATGGTTGAAAATCATGAAGATGTTGATGACTTGTGTGCTATGCTTTCTGAATACAACCTAGTGGGAAATCCTAAGGAGTGGTGGATTGATTTTGGAGCCACTCGTCATGTTTGTGCTGTTAGGGAAGCCTTTGCAACATATGCTCCTGTTGGACTCGAAGAAACTCTTTCTATGGGAAATACTGCAACCGCAAGATTGAAGGATGTGGGAAGATCTTTCTAAAGATGACTTCTAGCAAGGTGGTGACTTTGAACATCGTTCCTCATGTTCCCGAGATTATGAAGAATTTAGTCTCTACTGCACTTTCTTGTTAAGAATGGCTTTAAGTGTATTATTATTTCCGCTAAGTTTGTAATAAGTAAGAACGAAATATTTGTAGGAAAAAGTTACCTCACTGAGGGCCTTTTCAAGTTGAATGTAATGGTTATTGAAAATAATAATAAAATTTCAACTTCATCTTACTTACTTGAGTTAAATAAATTATGGCATATACGTTTGGGTCATGTTAATTATAAAACCTTGCGGAAAATAATTAATTTGGAAGTATTGCCTAAATTTGAATGCGACAAATCAAAATGTCAAATATGTGTGAAATCTAATTATGTTAAATATCCTTATAAGTCAGTTGAAAGGAATTCAAATCCTTTAGACTTAATTCACATAGATATTTGCGATATGAAGTCAATACCATCTCGCGGTGGAAAGAAGTATTTCATAACTTTTATTGACGATAGTACTCGATATTTCTATGTTTACTTACTTATAGTAAAGATGAAGCAATAGACACATTCAAGCAATACAAAAATGAAGTTGAAACGCAACTTAATAAGGAAATCAAAATGATAAAGAGTGATAGGAGTGGTGAATATGAATCTCCTTTTGAACAAATATGTATAAAATATGGAATTATTCATAAAACAACGGCCCCTTACACGCCCCAATCCAATGGGATTGCAGAAAGAAAGAATCGTTCATTAAAAAAGATGATGAATGCATTATTGATAAGTTCTGGTTTGCCACAGAACTTGTGGGGGAGAAGCCGTTCTTACGGCTAACCGAATACTAAATCGAGTACCCCATAGCAAAACACAATCCATTCCTTATGAAAAATGGAAAGGAAGGAAGCCCAACTAGAATTATTTTAAAGTGTGGGGGTGTTTGGCAAAAGTGCAAATTCTTAAACCCAAGAGGGTAAAAATAGGACCGAAAATCGTTGATTGTGTTTTCATAGGATATGCGACCAATAGTAAAGCATATATATTTCTGGTTCATAAATCAAAAAATCCCGACATTCATAATAATACAGTTATAGAATCAGATAATGATGAGTTCTTTGAAAATATATATCCGTATAAAAAGGAATGTGCGTCGATTGGTGAAGGATCTAAATGACCTCGGGAAGAAACAAAAGAAAGTACATTCAATCAGGAGGATCAAGACGTAGTAAACGTCAAAGAACACCTACTTCATTTGGACCATATTTTGTGACTTTCTTATTGGAGAATGAGCCTCAAACATTTAAAGAAGCTATATCTTCTTCAGAATCATTTTTTTTTTGGAAAGAGGCAGTCAATAATGAAATAGAATCCATATTGAACAACCATACATGGGAATTGGTTGATCTTCCTCCTGGAAATAAACCGTTGGGTTCTAAATGGATCTTTAAGAGAAAAATGAAAGAGGATGACATTATTGACAAATATAAGGCAAGACTTGTGGTCAAAGGGTATATACAACGACAAAGTCTCGACTATTTTGATACATACTCTCGAGTTACAAGAATTACGTCCATACGAACGCTAGTAGCGTTAGCTGCAGTTTATGTATTGAAATTCATAAAATGGATGTTAAGACGACTTTCTTAAATGGAGAGTTGGAGGAAGAAATCTACATGGAACAACTTGAAGGGTTTGTGGTTCTAGGTAGAGAAAAGAAGGCATGTAGACTTGTTAAGTCCCTTTATGGTCTAAAACACGCACCCAAACAATGGCATGCAAAATTTGACCAAACAATGTTGTCAAATGGTTTTAAGATAAATGAATATGATAAATGTATGTACATTAAAAATGTTCCAAATCACATAGTCATTGTTTGCTTATATGTGGAGGATATGCTGATAATGAGTAATGACATTGCCAACATAAATGCTACTAAGCGTATGCTAACTAGCAAGTTTGATACGAAAGACTTAGGAGTTGCTGATTTAATTCTGGGGATTAAGATCCATAAGACTCCTCAAGGTTTGGCATTGTCACAATCTCATTATATTATGACAGTACTTGAAAAATTCAAGCACTTAGGGTTTAAAGTTGCAAAGACTCCAATTGACGTGAATCTTGCATTAACAAAGAACAAAGGCCATAACATATCACAATTGGACTATGCTCGTGTGTTGGGATGCTTAATGTACATCATGAATTGTACACGACCAGATATAGCTTGTGCTATAAGTAAACTGAGTGGATACATGATCAATCTAGGTCAATCTCATTGGATGGCAATGAAACGAGTTTTGGGATATTTAGAACATACCCAGGGCTTTGCTTTATACTACAGTAGATATCCTGCGGTGATTGAGGGATACTGTGATGCAAATTGGATCACCGGTTCAGCTGATTCAAAGTCCACAAGTGGATATGTATTCACTATTGGTGGAGGAGCGGTATCTTGGAAGTCGTCTAAACAAACTTGTATTACCCGCTCTATAATGGAGGCTGAGTTCATAGACTTAGATAAAGCCGGTGAAGAAGCTGAATGGATCCGGAATTTCTTGGAAGACATTACATTTTGACCCAAACTGTTGGCACCAATATACATATATTGGGATAGTCAAGCGGCAATTGGAAGGGCTGGGAGCGTTATGTATAACGGTAAATTTTGTCATCTACGACGAAGACATAAAACCGTTAGATAATTACTCTCTAGAGGAATTATCATGATAGACTATGTAAAGTCAAGTGATAATGTGTCGGATCCACTTATAAAAGGCCTAACTAGAGAGGTAGTTGAGAAATCATCAAGGGGAATGGGACTACCGCCGAGAACAAGTCATAGTGGCGGTAACTCTACCTAAAAGAGTGGAGATCCCAAGATCTAGGTTCAAGGAGATCAAACAAAGTCATTAATGAAGGTTCAACGTTGTCAACTAAACTTTTGGTCCATTCTCGTGATGAGACAATATTCAATACCAAGGATAAATCATTAAGGCTTTTTAATGATTTCTAAATTTGATACGGAGTATATCAAATAGTGTATCTATGAGATGACACATTTAGGAATCACCTATGTAAGTGTGAAGTGTTAGCCGCTTCAAGGAGAACTTTGTAAGTCCAGTTCTCTACACACTTATGAAACCAGGCGGTGTTCATGACTGAAACGAACACAACAATGAGAACCAAAGATGGTTAAGGGTTGGTTGTGTGACTTATGGTTGTCTAGGTATACACCGAAGTTTGACGGTTCAAAAATATCAAATCTACCGATTGACCAAGTATATCCGACATAAGTTCACTACAAAAAGTTCAAAGGGAAACCTACTTATCGAGATGCAATTAATCCTTACTTGCAAATCACACAGTTTTTCATGCATATTTCTGTGATATAGCCATTCCTCATTCATGTGAGGGATTGTTGGGGTTTTAACTATATTATATGCTTAAAAGAGGGTGAATGAGAAATGGAGTGAAATAAAAATTTTAAGTTTCCCCTTTGATGAAGGAACATTGTCCCATATTGGAAGAGGAAAAGGTTTTTTATGGGTATATATGCAATTGCTTTTCTTCTATCTTTTAAAGAGTTGAGAAGAAGGCAAGCCTTGCGACGTCGACGTCGTCATCGTCGTCGCTCGCTCGGCTCGACTTCGGATTTGGATTCAGATTCGGATTTGATCAAATGATTGATTGATTGATTAATTTGTTGGACCAAAATTATTTGTTAATAGTAAAATATTAACATAAATGTTATTAAATATTTGTTTTAATAATAGAATACTAATATTAAAATAAATATTAATATTAAATCCAATCAGTTTTCCGTTTTTCAGTTGTGTAACTGAAAATTAAACTGCCCTCTTCAATTTTCCCTCTTTATTTTCCCTCGTTATTGTTGAGTAATAGCCAAAGTTGGACGAGGCTTTTAGTTAAAAGATGCTTATTATTATTATAACATGTATATTAGAAGAACAGTATAGGCAGTTCAAAACATAACAGATAAAATTATCGTATACAACTCTACGAGACAATCAATAATTACTAGAAGGAATCACAATAGAAGATTTACATTCTTTTCTGTATGAGAAGTATATCCAAGATATCAAGTCAGATAGCACGGTAACACTCTTCGTGCTTTTATCTCTTCCTAACCATATATAATTAATTTATATGTCAAATCAATTAGCATGACAACACCCTTCGTGCGTTCAACTCATCATTTCAAATGTACGCATAACAGAACCAACCAGATGATAAAAATTACAAAGTAGGAATTACACAAGCAACAATAATGGATAAGTATATACATGTGGGCAACAGTAAAAGACTAAGCGAAAAGCACGTGAGTAATAACAACAATTGAAAAACAAGGAATATCAACTTCAATTAACTAGCATAATGGAGGTCTAAGTACAATTATAACAACTAAGAAGGAAACACATGATCTTTACAAGTTAATAAGTAAGAGCATGAATGACTAGCATGGTGGAAGGTTTATACTAAAGTGCAACAGAATAGATATGACATGAGTATAATTATAAAAACAGGAAAATAGGCATGGTATTTGCAAGTTAAGCAGGTAGAAGGTATGAGCAACACAACAATAATTGAGATAGAGATCAATGACAAAACAATAGCAACAAGTCACATCAGATCTATAATTATGTCAATAACAGTTCAAGGTAAAGACATGATCGTATACACGAAAGTATGATATCAAACATAATGCATGTCCCTCATCCTCGCCTGCACAGAAACACCCATCGTGCCATTACCTCACGATAACATACAAGCATAACAATATAAATGAAATGGCACGGCATCACCCTTCGTGTTTTTACTCTCAAATGATATGGCACGACATCACCCTTCGTGCTTTTACTCTCAATATGTGGCACGACATCACCCTTCGTGCTTTTACTCTCAATAATGTGGCACGATATCGCCCTTCGTGCTTTTACTCTCAATAATGTGGCACGACATCACCCTTCGTATTTTACACTCTTCCTTACCAAGCATATGTATATAAATGACAAACAAGGCAGGAAGCATAAATAATATCAAGGAAAGTGCTTTAATATTCCAAACAAATCTCAATCACAACTTTCCAAGTCAATAATGATTCAACAACCCTCAAGAACTGCATTATTAAAATACTTTCACGAATCTCACAAATGATCCACAATATAAGTATAAAGTCTAGTATCTCAAGAATATCGGTTGTAGTAATATAGTAATGATTTCGCATAAAAATGATCGAATTAGACACATTAATGTACTCTTAGAATTTCCGTTAAGTTTGTTCAAGTTATAATAAGTTAAGTCTTGATATTTAATATTGTGCTCTTAGTATCTAAGAGTCAAGTAAGGCATGAAGCAGAAGGTCACGAATTCTATAAACATAAATGTAACATAATCCACCCCCCGAACATGATTAACCCTGACACATACATAAAGGTTCGTCACCCCATATATGTATCACCCCCGCATGTGGCAAACAATGACAAATAGGAGGAAAAATTTCCTCAACAAAGTTAGGCAAAATACTTACCTCGGTTCGGCTAACTCAACACTCAACTTAGCCTTTTCCTCTACAAATTCTCCTCTAAAGGTAGGTCTTGACTACCCATAGCCTCACGAGTCCAAATATATGTTTTGTTTTAAAATACGAGTCCTATTCGACTATCAAATCCTAAATTTTCATTTTTTAAAACTTTGACAAAATCCCCAAATTTTTCCATAGATTTCTCATGAATTTGATGTTAAATCTTGTATAAAATCATGAAATATAGTTGAAAATTAATTAAAGATACTTACCTAATGATTTGGTATGAAAACCCCTTCTTAAAATCGCCTCTCATCGAAGTTAGAGTTCAAAATATATAAAAATGAAACTAAGACTCGGAATTCTCAGCACTTAACAGGTTGCAGATGTCGCATTTGCGACAGGGGGTTCGCAAATGCGAACTGAGGGCCTCTTACTTAGGTCGCAATTGCGACCCTATACTTCGCAAATGCGAAGGCGAAAATTTCGCAAATGCGGCAGAATTCTTCACAAATGCAAACTCTCCCTAGCAGCACATACTTCGCAAATGCGATGGTTGCTTCGCAAATGTGGTTGTCGCATTTGCGACCAATACATCGCAAATGCGATAACACCAGCACTCAAGAATTATCAAAAATCATTTTGAAGCCAATCTGAAACTCACCCGAACCCTAAGGGCTCTAATCCAAATATGCACACAAGTCTTAAAATACAACACAACTCACTCGCGCGCTCAAATCATCAAAATAACTTCTAACGCCAAAACGCGTGAAGATCAAACTAAATTCAAGAACTTCTAGAATCGCAACCGTGCGTTCAAACCATATCAAATCAACTCCGAATGACGCCAAATTTTGTAGACAAGTTCTATATGACAAAACCAACCTACTCAAAGCTTGAAATTATGCGTAACAACTTCTAAACGATGAATCACACCTCAAGTCAAAATCAATGAACTTTGAAACTTCAACTTCTACAACCGATGCCGAAATCTAACAAATCACATCCGATTGACCTCAAATTTTGCACACAAGTCACCTTTGCCATTACGGACCTATTTCAACTTTCGGAATCGAAATCTAACCCCGATATCATAAAGTCCACTCCCGATCAAACTTCCCAAAAATCCATCTTTCGTCAATTCAAGACTAATTCGACTACGGACCTCCAAATTAAAATCCGGACGCGCTCCTAAGTCCAAAATCACCCAACGGACCTAACGGAACTAACGAAACTCCATTCCGATGTCAAATGCTAAAAAGTTGAACTTGGTCAATTCTTCCAACTTAGAACTTAAATCTTGAAGTTCATTCTTCCAAATCGATTCCAAATAACTTGAAAACCAACACCGACAATTTATGTAAGTCATAATACATCATGCGGAGATACTCGAGTTTTTAAATCACTGAGCGAAGTGCAGATACTTAAAACGGCCAATCGGATTGTTACATCATTTGTGTACAACTTTGTCTTCTCGTGAATATTCATATTTGGATACAAAAGAAATAAATGTGGTGAAGAAAGTGTAACATCTCATAATCGTCGGTTATCAAAAATGATTTGACCTTTTACTTACTTTTTCTTCGAAATTCCAATATTTAGTTTTTCCGTTTAAATCTTGATGAGATTTAGCCAATATGGAGTTGAGACTACTAGAAAAAAACTTCATTATTAATTGATCTTTTAGTTATATATTTCAATTAGGATCTTAAAAATTAATGAACTTCCATATTTTTTACATTAATTTGAGTTGATCACATGACTTAATTTTAGTTTACAGATACATTAAAGGTGCTTAATTATAAGTACCTCAGATTAATTAACACATATGTGCAAATCATTCCGCTAGATATTACTAAAGAGTAACAATGCGTAATCATTGCTAGGTGCAATAAGCCAATAACTAAAACAACAGCCGTCAAGTGTCTATTTCATAATTAATTTGATGTTGGTTCTAATTAATGATTCAAGATTCTGTTGTTTTACTTTTTGAAACAGCTTTCTTATAAAATAATTTCGTAATTGTTTATATCATTATTAATGTTCCATTTCAAGAACATTATCACGTCATTAATAAATGCTTAAAAAAAGAGAGAATATATTCTTAAGAAAGGTCATAAATGGTGGGGATAGAATTTCCCTGAAAAGGAGAAGCGATTCAGCGATAAAAAAAGACTAAAGAGTGGCCATGGCAAAAACAATAATTCCATAAAAAGAAAGCCTAGCTGTATTCTCACAAGTAACAAGGTCTGAGCCTAATATTATTTATTTCGTAATAAAATGATGAAATATGTCTCATTTGACATTATGGGATTTGACTTTGGTTTTGTAGGGTTTATAGACTCTGTCATTGGTGGAATTCCAACTCATGTTCAATTGTGTTTGTCTACTCCCTGTCTTTTACATGTATCGTTGTCACTCATTGCCCCCATCCTCCACTTTTTTTTTGGTTTTCTACTGTGTCCAGTATTCGTATTGGAACCCAATTAAATTTAGATTCGCGTCAGAAAGTTTCACATTAGGATAAAACGCTCTCTAACAAAAAGCGACTCTATACACACAATGACAAAACTAGGAATTTCTCCAAGGGTACGATGTTCAAATTTAAAAGAAGCAAAAAAAAAAATTCCAAAACAAAGGGTGTTCAATATGTGTTATATACTTCTAAAACGTAATATTTTACGTAGGTACATAATGTAACTTTTTGACGAAAGATGGTCAATTATGACCATGTGGCTTCGCTACTGCATACGCATGGCTCGAACCCGACACCTGTGATTAAGAATGAAGGAGTTCTTACCACTGTAACAACCCATGTTGGTTCTTTTACATGTATCATTGTCAGTAGCTCACACTCCAAATTTTAAAGGAAAAAAAAAAGCTCGTCCCAAATTATTTTGATTTACATTTTTTTAAAAAAAAAGATTTTTTTCCTTTCTAACTCTAATAAAATTATCTCTTTGTGGATTACAAAAGTTTCATATGTTGCGTGCATTGGTCGCCTATTACACGACTAATAATTCTTTATGTAGTCATATAAGTCGTTAATATTCATCGATTATCCAAATTTTTATATCCAAATGGAGGACACTTTAGTGAATGGGAGTTTTTATATATTCATTCCTTGTGGAAATTGGAGATTTATATCTTTACAATCTATAATAGTGGAAAAGATGACCAATATAAAGGGCTTAGGATATTGAATTACAAATATTCCCTTTTTCACAAAGCAAGGAATATATTCGTTTAAATTGCTAGAACCTTTTTTTTTTCCTTTTCTACCAAAGTTATAAGGAATAATCCTCACTAGCTAAACATGAAAATGAATATGGCGGTTTGTAGATAAAGCGAAGTTTTATCAAGTGGATGGTAGTATCTTCAATTAAAGTACTCTTTTAATTTGTGGTATTTCTTCGCTATTATTGCGAAAGTGATGACTTAAACTTAGTCAATGCCACTTGTGTATCCACATTTTAATACTTTATCATATGGTTTAAAATGCAAAAGCACATGCTTTTGATTTGCTCTAATTACTTCTCCACTCATGCAAACAAGAATCTCGATGAATTAATTATAGCACGAATATCTTAGTTTTTATCGAGCAAAAGAATGTAAAGAATATCTTATTGCGCCCTCCCTCCGGTTCATAATAAGTGATCAATTTGCTATGGACACATCCATTAAGAAAATACTAAATTCTAAACAAAAATAGTTAGTGTGACTAAACTATCCTTAATTAAATATTGCAGCATAATTTAATGTGAGGAATAAAAGACTTTTTAGAGATATGTACATAAGGATAATTTTGGAAAAATAAATTGAATTTTTTCTTGATTATATAAATGAATACTTATTTTGGATCAAAATAAAAAACCAAATTAATCACTTATTATGGATCGAAGAGAGAGTAGTTTTATCTTGTTTCCATTTATCTCTGTCTTTGTTAACTCAAAAGTCAAATGGACTTCATTTAATTACTTTATGTTTGTCATTTATTTACATGTTCACTAGTGTAAGATTTTATCTATAGCCCATAAACTAGATATTGATGATAGATTACTTTCTTATCTCTTCGTCGCCTTTACGTGAGATAAAACTTTCCTAAACTAGTTAAAATAGTAGTATGCGAATTAGTTCGGTTATAAGTCCCACTCGAATAACGTGTTGGGATCGAAATAATTAAAGTGTCATTAAAAAGCTAATAAAGTATACCTTCAACAATGATGAATGAGACATCAAAAAAAAAAATACCAAAAGAGAACCAAATATTCAAAATAGTCCGGTCAATTAGCCTACGTTAACGAACGAAGATGAGCAATCTACTATATAAAAAAGAATACAAATAATATTGAGAAAACAACCTCACAAAGAGGCACACACAAGTGGCAGCTCACACTTGTCTCACAAATTCTCCTTATAAGCAAGACTCTCAAACTTCTTTGGGCTACATTGTGGATGATACTAAATGATAATGAAGGATACTTAATTTTTAAAAGTCCAAAATATTTTTTTCCAAGAAAAAAAAAACTAGCCAAATATGGAAAAACTATATTTTTTTTTTGTAAAAGGTAAAATCAATTATGGTAAATATGTTGTCCTTCCTTTAAGGAATATGAAAATCAAATATGGTAAGAAAATTCGGACAAACGTCTAACATAACGCACCCAAAGGTGTGACTAGGTCACTAAAGTGGGTGAAATTAGTCGAGGTGCACACAAGCTAGGTGATTCCCAATGTAAACATGTGATTTTTGACCCTCCCCAAGATTTTATATATTTTAGTATTTAAATATTTAATTTAGGTCTAGTATAGTTATTTCAACTAATTTTGACTCGTTTACGTTATTTTTATCGATATTTTTAACTTCGATGTTTCGCTCTTGGAAAAGCGCCGCTGCCGACATCGCAACGGTAAGAATTGAGTTCTTCCCTCGCCGCCGACATCGCAACGGTTCGCCGACGCTGATCTTTTTTCAGTTATTCGATTCATCAACTGAGGCAAGCATTTCTTCATTGCGCTTTATATTCTTAAGCCTCCGCCGCTCGTACTCCGTCATTTTCTCCGGCACCATTCCAATTTTTGATTTATTCGGGTTAGTTATCAAACTGAAATCAAAGGTAATATCATTAGATTATTCTTCACAGTCTCAAGCACACAACCTAATCCTATAGAACACCCCTGAACCTTAGAGCCGCCGCTGCCCTCATCTCCTCACTGTCGCCTCCGCCCTTCACTCCAGCCACACAACCGCCGACAGACCATACACACACGACCCCCTAATAGGCGCCACCCAATCGCTACACGGCCAACCATCACCCCTAACACCAGCGAACTCCAGCCACCCAACGCCCACCTTTGAACATCCTTCAGCTGTTACAAACCACCCTTCCACCGCCACACGCACCGGAAACCAGAACATCAGCCACCTGACTTGTTCTTCTTCAACCCTTAAACACCCCTAAGAAGCCGATAACTATATAATAGTATTGGGTGATAGATCTCCCTTCCATATGATAGTATATAATACTATAACTATATAATAGTATCAGGTCTTCTTGCCCTACCCCTTTTGCGTCCCAAATCTTCCCCCACCCCCTTATATTCTCGTTTTCTTCTTCTCCTTTCTTTGTACATTTTATATTATTGGGGCTATACCAGTGGTAGCGGTGATAACTCCTTCTGGTTTTTGGGTCGTGGTATTTTCTGTGTTTTCAGGAATTCTCGAAGTATTGGAGACAAGTTGGGCGCACGAGCACTGGCAAAGGAGAACAACATGGGTGAGTGTCAGCAAAGGGCGGTAGGAAGTGGTGTGTGAGCGTACAACTACATCGAGTACAGCAAATCAGTCACAAGTTTTGTTATCGGGAGTTGGTACCTCATGTTTGACTGTTTCCCTTTTGGTGTTAGCTAAATTACTGTTACTTTACTTCGCAATAGTTAAACCTTTCAACTAGGATACTAGTTACCACTTGTTTCCTTCTAGTTTGATTTGTTGTCCGTTGTGCACTAGCGAGTCTTCTCTAGATTGTTGTAGGTGTAGTGGCTGCAGTCTGGGATGATAGAATAAGGGCATGTCCTCGGGTGGGGCAGAGTGTGGGATTGGGGTCAGGGGGTGGGACGGGTAGCAGGGGAGGTAGAGGGGGCAAGGGAGACTATAGGTTGAGAATCAGGTCATGGAACATAGGTTCACTAACGAGTAAATCCATAGAGTTGGCGAAATCCTTCAGAAGAGGAAGATTAATATAGTGTGTGTCCAAGAGACTAGGTGGGTTGGATCGAGGGCGAAAAACGTGGATGGGTATAAGTTGTGGTACTCTGGTATCCTGAGGGGTAAGAATGGAGTGGGTATCCTGGTAGATAGTCATCTTAGAGAGTCCGTGGTAGAGGTCAGGCGGGTGAATGATAGACTAATGACTATTAAGTTGGTGGTGGGTGAGGGTACTTTAAATGTCGTTAGCGCGTACGCACCGCAAACAGGCTTGGATGAGGATATTAAGAGGCGCTTTTGGGAGGGGTTGGATGAGATTGTTCGTAGTATACCGCCTTCTGAGAGGTTATTCATAGGAGGAGATTTTCAATGGTCATATTGGGTCATCTGCAGGTGGGTACACTGAGGTGCATGACGACTTTGGTTTCGGGGAGCGGAACGGAGGGGGCATTGCGCTGTTGGACTTTGCCAAGGCTTTCGATCTAGTCATTGCGAACTCGAGTTTTACGAAGCGGGATGAACATTTGGTTACTTACCAAAGTTCGGTGGCGAAGACTCAGATTGACTATCTCCTCCTCAGGAGATGCGACAGAAGGTTGTGCGAGGACTGCAAGGTTATCCCAGGTGAGACCCTCTCAACGCAGCATAGGCTTTTGGTGATGGACATTTGTATTAGGATAAGGAGGAAGAAGAGGTCAGTACAAGGACGCCCCAGGATTAGGTGGGGCGCCTTAACTAAGGATAAAGCTAAGGAGTTGGAAGGAAGGTTATCGGCAATGGGAGCTTGGAGAAGTAGTGGGGACGCAAACACAATGTGGTCGACGACGGCGGACTGTATAAGAAAGGCGGCGAGAGAGGTGTTAGGGATATCTACGGGCCACAATGGTGGCCACAAAGGAGATTGGTGGTGGAATGCAGTTGTCCAAGGTAAAGTGGAAGCAAAGAAGGCGGCTTACCTGCGGTTAGTAGGGAGCACTGACGAGGAGGAGAAGAGAGAGAACAGTCAAAGGTATAAGGTAGCTAGGAAGGAGGTGAAGATGGCAGTGACGGAGGCTAACATGACAACTTTTGCTCGTCTGTATGAGGAACTAAGGAACAAATGTGGGGAGAAGAAGTTATTCTGACTCGCTAAGGCGAGAGAGAGGACAACTCGGGATCTAGACCAAGTGAGGTGCATAAAAGATGATGATGGCAAAGTTTTGATGGGAGATGACCAGATTAAGAGGAGGTGGCAGACCTACTTTCATAAACTTCTAAGTGAAGAAGGGGATCATGATATTATACTTGGGGAATTGAGGAATGCCGACAGTCACCGTGCATTAAGTAATTGTAGGGACATTGACATCGATGAAGTCATGGAGGAAATGCGTAAGATGAGAAGGGGCAGAGCTACCGGGCCAGACGAAATTCCGGTTGAACTGTGGAGGTGTGTGGGTAGAGCAGGCTTGGAATGACTTACTGGATTGTTTAGTGTTATATTCAAGTCTAATATGATGCCTGAAGAGTGGAGGTGGAGTATAATGGTTCCGTTGTATAAGAACAAGGGTGATGTCCAGAGTTGTAACAACTATAGAGGCATCAAATTACTAAGTCATACCATGAAAGTTTGGGAGAGAGTGGTAGAAATAAGAGTGCGAAGGACGGTGTCTATTTCAGACAACCAGTTCGGTTTCATGCCAGGGCGATCTACCACAGAAGCTATCCACTTTATTAGGAGGATGGTGGAACAGTACAGGGATAGGAAGAAGGATCTCCACATGGTGTTTATTGATCTGGAGAAAGCGTACGATAGGGTTTCTAGGGAGGTCTTATGGAGATGATTAGAGGATAAATGGGTCCCGGTTGACTATATTAGGGTGATTAAAGACATGTATGCTGGAGCTAAGACTCGGGTTAGGACAGTAGGAGGCGACTCTGAACACTTTCCAGTTATTACGGGGTTGCACCAAGGGTCTGCGCTCAGCCCATTCCTATTTGCCCTGGTGATGGATGCACTGACTCATCATATTCAAGGGGAGGTGCCATGGTGCATGCTATTTGCTGATGACATTATTCTAATTGACGAGACACGAGGCGGCGTCAACGAGAGGCTAGAGATTTGGAGACATGCTCTTGAGTCTAAAGGTTTCAAGTTGAGCAGGACGAAGACGGAATACCTCGAGTGCAAATTTGGAGTTGAGCCGACGGAAGCGGGAGTTGAAGTGAGGCTTGACTCTCAAGTCATTCCCAAGAGGGGTAGTTTCAAGTACCTTGGATCGGTTATTCAGGGGATCGGGGAGATTGACGAGGATGTCACACACCGTATAGGGGTGGGGTGGATGAAGTGGAGGTTAGCGTCGGGAGTCTTGTGTGACAAGAAAGTGCCACCGTTACTAAAATGTAATTTTTATAGAGCAGTGGTTAGGCCTGCCATGTTATATGGAACTGAATATTGGCCGGTAAAGAACTCACACATCCAGAAGATGAAAGTAGCAGAGATGAGGATGTTGAGGTGGATGTGCGGGCATACAAGGATGGATAAGATTAGGAATAAAGATATTCGAGAGAAGGTGGGTGTGGCCCCCATGGAGTACAAGATGCGGGAAGTAAGACTCAGATGGTTCGGGCACATTCAGAGAAGGAGCACTGATGCACCGGTGATGAGGTGTAAGCAACTGGCTGTAGTGGGCACGCGGAGAGGTAGAGGGCGACCTAAGAAGTACGAGGAGAGGTGATCAGACAGGACATGTCGCGACTTAAGATTACTGAGGACATGGCCCTTGACAGGGAATTATGGAGGTCGAGCATTAAGGTTGTAGGTTAGGGAAAAATTGTGAATATTTCTACAGCACAATAGGGTGGGACTAGCCAGTTAGGAGTTAGACTAAGAATGTCATTGGTCGTCTATTGATGCAGGGCTTTACCTGCTAGTTTTTACTATACCAGTCATCTATTTCGTATTCTGTATTTCATATCTCTTATAAAGTTGTTATTTTATTATGCATTTTTATGGTACTAATATATCGTCTCCTGTTGCTTTTTTTGAGCCGAGGGTCTCCTGGAAACAGCCTCTCTACCCTTCGGGGTAGGGGTAAGGTCTGCGTACATATTGCCATCGCCAGACCCCACTTGTGGGATTATACTGGGTCGTTGTTGTTGTTGTTGTTACGTTATTTTTATCATAAAATTGAAAAATACCAAAAAATAGTTTCATTTTTCTCTATTTAATTAAGGTATTATGTATTTTTAGAATAATATTATTTTTTACCCATTTTTATTATAATCCTTGAAAATAACAAAAATAGCTTCATGTCATAATATAGTTCGTTTTAATTAATTAGTAATAATTTTACAATTTTATAGTACATTGTTTTAAGAAAAAAATCAACATTTTTAGTTTTGTAAAGCTAAAGGGCCATTTTTAAAGACAATTTTAGCCCAAATATGAGCCCAATCTTTTGACCCATCAACCATTTTTGAGAAATTAATCCAAGCCATTCATTATATCCCTATCTAAGGGCCAAGATCATTTATTTTAATGACAAGACCAAAACCCTAGGGGTCCCTTCTTCTTCTTCAACCTTCACAAAATACAAAAAAACCCTAGAGAACAAAATATACACACAACACAAAAGGGCTGAACCCTAATCACACAAACTGACCAGCCGCCCAACACCAGCAGCCACCTATAGCCGCCCAACACCAGCAGCCACCTATAGCCGCCACCTCATCTTCAACCTCAAAACTCGGCGGAAAACACTTCCCATCAGCGACATCTGCTGTTGTCCCTCACTTCTCGCCGCCGGATCTCACAGCAGCCACCACTGTCGCCGTTGTTGCCTCTTCACCTCACCACCCAAACACACGCTGCTGACCCCTTTCTTCATCTTCTCCAGAACAGCCGCCGCCGGAACCTAAACCATCACCCCCCAGTTGTTGCCCGCTTCTTCGTCTTCCATCTTCAACAAAAACGACCACCCTTCCCAGCCGTGAACTAGCCCTCAAACGAGACCCCCACCCCACCTAAACTCCTTCTTCTTCAGAGAACACCCTAACACAAACAGCAGACCCTCCCCCCTCATCGTCGAACCTCTCACGCCGCCAGCTTCTACACCGCCGAACACCACCTCCAAGCCGCTACTCCTTTCCTTCTTCTCAGGGACAACAACAAAAACACGCACACATGAGGATATCGAAAAACAGAACAGAAAAGTAAAATTTTCAAGGACACGCATAGATATAATATAGCAGGCCCGAACAGAGAGAAAAAATGGAGAGTCAGTGAGAGTTTTGATTTTCTTCTTACCAAATTTCTGAAAAAAGCAAAAACACAAAAAATAGTCCTTTTAAAAAAATAATAATTCAGAAACCTATATAAAATAGCTTATTTCCATTTTTAACTTTTGGATCCGGATTTGGTTTTTGAAATGATGAGATTCCAGTGAGTGATTGTAGAGTAGGATTCGTTGATATTTGAAGTGCCGTTCGAGCATTGTTGTCGGTTCGCTGTTCTTGGAACGAGTTCCAGCAGCTCGCTCAGTTGAATTGCTTTTGGTTTCAACAAAGGTTCACTTCTTGCTTTCTCTAGTGTTGCTGTTTCTATTGTTGTGACTATGTGATTTTGTTTAGATGAGTTGATGATTTCTTTTAAGTTGTATTTGTTTGGACTTCAATTGGATTGCACATTTAGGAGTAATATTGAGGTGAAGGGGACGTTAGCTAGATGACTGATTTGTGCAGTTGTTGACAATTAAAAGATAAGTGGGACTGTGTGGTTTCCGGTTCAAAAGCTAAAAAGAAAATTACGCTTTAATTAAGTAATTATCTTGTTGTTATTTTAATTTTATTTACTTGTTTGTGACATTGGGAGCATGCCTAAGCCGTTATCATTTAGGTAGGTAAACCTTTAGGAAGTTTATTTTAATTTATAATGTTCGGATATAAGGTGAGAGTTTGTCCATTAGTTAAATTTATCCGGGAAATGCCCCGTGAAGTTTGTTAATATTATTATCCGGGGTATGCCCCGAAGAACTATGTAAATATTTTGGAGGCCTTGACGAACATGGTAGAGAAGTCGTAGTATAAGTTAGCTTAGGACTTTTCTTTTCTTTTCCTTTTTAGTTTCTTTTATTAGGTAGGAACGACCTCGAGCCTCTTGTGTGTTTATTTTTCCTTTTCTGTGTTACTTTACCTCAATTTGAATATTTTAAAAGCCAACTAGATCGAGTACGCAATCGTACTAGTTACGGGACTTGGGGAGTGCCTAACACCTTCTCCCCAAATCAACTGAACCCCCTTACCCGAATCTCTGGTGCGGACTTAGTTTTAGAGTCCAAAAGTGTTTTAAAGGAAATTATTTTAAAAAAGGCGACCTGACACACCGAAATCAAATGTCAGTAGGTGTAAGCGACTTTGAGTTAATCCTTTTGAACACAAATTTTTGTCACTTTTCAATTTAAAACCCTTTTCGAGCTTTACTAATTATTTTTATTAATTTTAGGAGGGTTACTGAGGTTTGGTATAAAAAGGGGTGTGACACCCAACAGAGTCAAAAAATACTAGGTAATTTTCATCTATCAAAGCCTTGGTGAATAGAGTTATCTGATACCTATTATTCGTGAGAGGTAGCAGTTATTATATGAAATTAATCAAGGTGCGCGCAAGCTGACCCGAATTACTATGGTTATTAAAAAAAGAAAGTCTCACTCAAATAACACATTAAAAATGTGTTAGATTTTCATCATTCTACATTCTACAAGTCCTCCTTTGTTTGAAATTGCCCGGAAGAAAGGTAAACGTATAGGAAATAAAACATAGACAACAGAACAATATGTTGTAATAATAATGAAACAAACAATTTTTCCTTAACTTTGTGAATAAATTGGTAAATGCTTTTGGTTAGTTGTAATTTGTTCTGATTTGGAGAACTGGACTCGGGCAAACATTACGGCACACGGGCCATTCGCATGGTTGGTTTTCCTGATTTGGGCTTTCATGAACATCATCTGTAGGCCCTAATCTAAACTCAAGATCATTTACAGATCACCAAATGCTTGGATTAGATTGCCCTCTTGGGTATACTGGGCCTGACAATGTTTATACGACTGTAACGTGTAGTTACTAGATCCACAAGCCCACCCGAGCAGATCCAATCCATTGAATTGGTTATCGTTCTGCGCCCAAATTAATTCAGAGCGTTGTTATCACTCAAACCGGCGTCGGATCTTAGAAGTCATAACTCATAAGTTAAAATTGAAATCTTATCTTAGAGCATGTTTGGACAAAATTCTAGGAGGCTAAAATACTTTTTTAAAAATTTAAGTTGTTTGACCAATACATAAAAGTACTTTTGGCCAACAACAAAAGCAGTATTAAGAACAATCGGAAAATTCTATATTCTTCCAAAAAGCAGAAGCATAACTAGAAAATTAATTTATTCAAGATAAAACTATCCTAGTCATAAATTTATATTTTTCAAATTATCCCTTACTAATTTAAGTTTTTTTCTTTTCGTTTTCATTTTTAGTTTTTACCATTCTTTTAAAATTAAAGATATCATATAGATGAATCATATTTTAACTTTCCAAATTCTTTATTGACTTTTCTTGTTTTTGATTTTTTACTCTGTGCAATGTCTTGTAACTTTTCAAATTATCTTTTTTTTTTATTTTTTACACTAAAGCAAATTATCTGCATCCTTCTCTGGATTATCAATTCTTTTCATACAAATAATCATTTATAATTTCTATTGTTATATGTTATTAGTTCCCGAATGTTTACAACAACTATCAAATCTAATTTGTAAAACTTACCTATAAATAGGTCATAAATTTACAATTGCATCGCATAATCTATCTATATATTATTAAAGTGTCACGACCCTAATTCCGGACCCGGTCGTGATGGCGCCTATCGTGAAACAAGGCCAGCCGACACATACCCCCAATATATATATTTAACAGTTATAATAATAATAATTCAAGTCATTAACATGCTATAAATCCCAAAATATCAATGAACTAGAACAATTTGCGGAAACAACACAGCCCGACATCGGGGTATCACCAGTCATGAGCTTCTAAACATTTGTCTAAGAGTATGGAAGAGTTCATACAATCTATTACAGAACTAGAACAAGGAAAAATAAGATAGGAGGGAGGAACACTGGGCTACGAACGCCGAGCAGCTACCTAGTGGACTCCGAATAGCTTGCTGGGAGCAATCAACCCTCACTAGCGTGACCCGAAGCTCCAGAATCTGCACACAGGGTGAAGGGAGTAATATGAGTACGCCAACTCAGTGAGTAATAAAAGTAAAGGCAGCTGAGCGATAAGAAAATAAGTAAATCACAGCAAAATGCTACAAGGAGGCATAAAATCAATACAATGCAATAAAACAACGAAAACTTGTAAAAACATCTTAGTTCAGTGAAAACCTCTTTAAGACATCTTTTAACAGTTAAGCAAGTGAATGAAAAGCAGCGAGAAAGGATAAACACATAAAATCAGCCCCTCGGGCACTATATCAACAAAAGCAGCCCCTCGGGCAATAACATGGAACAACATCAGCCCCTCGGGCTATATCATATACACTGGGTACCCGCGCTCACTGGGAGTGTACAGACTCCTAGAGGGTCCCCTTACGTCCCAAGCGCAATATCAAGTCATCTCGTGGCATAATCAAATAGGCTCTCGACCTCATATCAAGCCACCTTGTGGCGTACAACTCAGGTCCTCGGCCTTATAATCACGAGTCATCACAATACCGCTGCGGCGCAGCCTGATCCCATAATAACCTCACAACATAGGCCCTCGGTCCTACTCAGTCAGAAATATCTAAAAGCCACTCGGCACAGTAAAATATGATGCTCAGCCCAAAATATCATTTAAGATATCAAAATAGAGTAAATATGGCTGAGTTATGAAAACAGTAGAATATAACACGACTAAGTACAAATATAAAGTCAAAGCAATGAGGAAATAGTATTAATAATCCCCTAAGGGTCCAAACAGTTGGCACGAGGCCCAAATATGACATTTAGCCCAAAACATGATGTTAGCAAATATTTTTCAATCAAATACGCGATAAAATAGTCATGCGGGATGGACTAAGCCACAATCCCCAACGGTGCACGACCCCACACTCGTCATCTAGCGTGTGCGTCACCTCAAAATAGCACAATGATGTGAAATCCGGGGTTTCATACCCTCAAGATAACATTTACAATCATCACTCACCTCTATTCGGTCCAAACTCTAACCCGCGATGCCTTTGCCTCTCGAATCGGCCTCCGGATGCTCCAAATCTAACTAAAATCAGTACATAATCATCAAAATATGCTAAGGGAACAAAGCCCACTCGAAAGTAATCAAATTACAACACAAATCCCGAAATTAGCCAGACCCGACCTCCACCCACATTTCAGAATCCAATAAAAATTACATCACTAAGCTCCTTATCACTCCCCGAGTTCATTCATATCAAAAGTACTAAAATCCGACCACAAATAACCCCTCAAACCTTTACTTAAAGGTCTCCAATGTCAACCCTAATTCCCAAA
The DNA here is from genome assembly GCF_000393655.2 of Nicotiana sylvestris. Classification (NCBI taxonomy): domain Eukaryota; kingdom Viridiplantae; phylum Streptophyta; class Magnoliopsida; order Solanales; family Solanaceae; genus Nicotiana; species Nicotiana sylvestris. The sequence continues at coordinate 123,406,059 of NC_091057.1, read as the reverse complement.
TTTTAACCCTTAATTTCCATTAAATTTTAGGCCAAATCAGTGAAATAACACCATAGAAATGAGTTTAGGGTCCAAAAACCTTACCTCTATGAAATCCCCTTGAAATCCATCTTCAAATAGCTCCCTCAAGCTCAAACACGTATGAAGATGATGAAGAATAACTCAAAAATCGCGAAGGAAATCTTTAATACTTTCTAACTCAGGCTTTTCGCACCTGCAGTCCCACTTCTGCGGTCTTGATCACCGCACCTGCGGTTTTTACTTAAATGCCCAAAGTCGCATCTGCGATAAGATATCACACCTGTGCTATCGCATGTGCGCTCACCTAGCTGCTTCTGCGGTTCCAGCTTCCCATGGCCTATTTCGCTTCTGCGACTTGCTTCCGCATCTACGGGGGTCGCACCTGCGGCCTCCCAACCGCAGATGCAGTTATGACAGAAGCCTAGAACTTCAACTGCAAACTCCCAACTCCCAACTTTCTGTCAACCATCCGAAATCACTCCGAGGCCTCTGAGAACTCAACCAAAAGTACAAACAAGTCATACACCACCATCCAAACTTATACCAATCTTCGAACACCTCAAACAATATCGAATCAACCAAATCACCTCGAATTCAAGCCTAAGTTTCCAAAATCTTCCGAATTTCGCTTTTGATCAAAAAGTCTATCAAACCACGTCCAAATGACTTGAAATTTTGCACACACATCCCAAATGACACCTCAGAGCTACTGCAACTTTCAGAATTTTATTCCGACCCTTATATCAAAATCTCACCTATCCACCGGAAATGCCAAAATTTCAATTTTGCCAATTCAAGCCTAAATCTACTACGGACCTCCAACACGCATTCCGATCACACTCATAAGTCACAAATCATCTCCCAAAGCTATCCGAACCATTGGAATTCACATCCGATTCCTTTTTCACATAAGTCAACATCTGGTTGACTTTTCCAACTTAAGCTTACTCAAAAGAGACTAAGTGTCTCAAACCTTACCAATACCATTCCATATTCGAATCGACTAACCTGATACCACAAAACACGGATAAATAAACATAAAGAAGCAGAATTGGGAGAAACGGAGCGATAACTCATGAAACGACCGGCCGGGTCGTTACATTCTCCCCCTCTTAAACAAACGTTCGTCCTCAAACGGGTCAAGAAACATACCTGAAACCTCAAATAGGTGAGGATATCTGCTCCGCATCTCCCGATTGGTATCCCAGGTAGCCTCCTCCATAGGCCGACCTCTCCACTGCACTTCCACTGAAGCTATATCCTTTGATCTCAACTTTCGAACCTGACGCTCCAAAATAGTCACTAGCTCCACATCATAAGTCAAATCACCATCTAACTGAAGTGTGCTGAAATCCAGAACATGAGACGGATCCCCAATATATTTCCAGAGCATAGAAACATGGAATACTAGATGCACACTCGATAAGTTGGGTGGCAAAGCAAGCTCATAATCCACCTCCCCAATCCTCCAAAGTATCTCAAAAGGCCCAATGAACCGAGGACTCAATTTAACCTTTTTCCCAAAACTCATAACACCCTTCATGGGTGAAACCTTCAACAGAGCCTTCTCACCAACCATGTAGGACACATCCCGAACCTTCCTATCAGCATAACTCTTTTGTCTCGACTGGGCTATACGAAGCCTCTCCTGAATCACCTTCACCTTGTCTAAAACATCCTACACCAAATCTGTACCTAATAGACTAGCCTCACCTGGCTCAAACCAACCAACTAGAGATCTACACTGCCTCCCATACAAAGCCTCATATGGAGCCATCTGAATACTCGACTGGTAACTGTTGTTATAAGCAAACTCTGCGAGCGGTAGAAACTGATCCCATGACCCTCCAAAATCAATGACACAAGCGCGCAATATATCCTCTAATATCTGAATAGTGCGCTCGGACTGCCCGTCCGTTTGAAGGTGAAAAGCTGTGCTCAACTCAACCTGAGTACCGAACTCTTGCTGCACAGACCTCCAAAACTGTGAAGTAAACTGAGTCCCCCTATCTGAAATGATGGAAACTGGGACACCATGCAAACGAACAATCTTACGGATATAGACCTCTGCCAACCGCTCTGAAGAATAGGTAGTGCACATAGGAATGAAGTGCGCGGACTTGGTCAGTCGATCCACAATCACCCAAATAGCATCGAACTTATCCAAAGTTTGTGGGAGCCCAACTACAAAATCCATGGTGATCCGCTCCCACTTCCACTCTGGAATATCCATCTACTGAAGCAAGCCACCCGGTCTCTGATGCTCATATTTCACATGCTGACAGCCTGACAATTGAGACACCGAGCTATAAATTCCACAATATCCTTCTTTATTATCCTCCACCATATAATGCAGTCTCAGATCCTGATACATCTTCGCGGCACTCAGATGAATGGAATACCGCGAGCTATGAGCCTCCTCCAGAATCAACTCCCGAAGCCCATCTACATTGGGCACACATATTCTACCCTGCATCCTCAACACCCCATCATCACCAATGGTCACATCTTTGGAATCATCGTGCTGAACTCTGTCCTTAAGGACAAGTAAATGAGGATCATAATACTGGCGCTCTCTGATGCGATCAAATAAGGAAGATCGAGAAATCACACAAGCCAATACCCGACTGGGCTCCTAAATATCCAACCTCACGAACCGATTGGCCAAGGCCTGAACATCAACTGCAATAGGTCTCTCCCCAACTAGAATGTATGCCAAACTCCCCATACTCATCGCCTTCCTGCTCAAGGCATCGGCCACCACATTGGCCTTCCCCAGATAGTACAAAATGGTAATATCATAATCCTTTAGCAACTCCAACCATCTCTGTTGCCTCAAATCGAGATCCTTCTGCTTGAACAAGTACTAGAGGCTACGATGATTCGTAAATACCTCACAAGACACACCATACAAATAATGCCTCCAAATCTTCAACGCATGAACAATGGCAGCCAACTCCAAATCATGAACATGGTAGTTCTTCTCATGGGGCTTCAACTGACGAAAAGCATAAGCAATAACTCTACCCTCATGCATCAACACACACCCAATACCAACTCTCGAAGCATCACAATACACGGTATATGAACCTGAAGCTGATGACAAAACTAACACTGGAGCCTTGGTCAAGGTAGTCTTGAGCTTATGAAAGCTCTCCTCACACTCGCCCGACCACATGAATAGAGCACCCTTTTGAGTCAACTTGGTCAAGGGCGATGCGATAGATGAGAATCCCTGAACAAACCGATGGTAATAACCTACCAAACTAAGGAAATTGCGAATCTCTGTTGCTGAGGATGGTCTGAGCCAACTTTGAACCGCATCTATCTTCTTTGAATCAACCTGAATACCCTCGCTAGACACCACATACCCCAAGAAAGCCACTGAACTGAGCCAAATCTCACACTTGGAGAACTTTTCATAAAGCTTCTCCTCCCTCAACCTCTGAAACATAACTCTCAAATGCCCCGCGTGCTCCTTCTAACTATGCGAATATACCAGGATATCATCAATGAAAACTATGACAAACGAGTCGAGATACGGCCAGAACACGCTATTCATCAAATGCATGAATGCTGGTGGGGCATTGGTCAACCCAAAAGACTTCACCAAGAACTCATAATGATCATATCGGGTCTTGAAAGTTGTCTTATGAATATCTGAGTCCCTGATCTTCAACTGGTGATAACCTGAGTGGAGATAAATCTTGGATAACACTCTCGCTCCCTGAAGCTGGTTAAATAAACCATTAATGCGAGGCAAAGGATACTTGTTCTTAATTGTTGCTTTGTTCAATTACCTGTAATCAATGTGCATCCTTATAGTGTCATCCTTCTTCTTCACAAATAGAATAGAGGCACTCTAAGGCGACACACTAGGCCGAATGAACCCCTTATCAAGGAGTTCCTGAAGCTGCTCCTTTAACTCCTTCAACTCCGCTGGTGCCATACGATATGGTGGAATAGAAATGGGCTGAGTGCCCTACACCAGATCAATACCAAAGTCAATATCCCTGTCTGGTGGCATGCCCGGCAGGTCCGTAGGAAACACATCCGGAAAAGCCTTCACAATAGAAACAGAATCAATACTAGGAGTCTCTTCACTGACATCCCTCACAAAGGCTAAGTAAGAAAGACAACCCTTCCCAACCATATGTTAGGCCTTCAAGAATAGGATTACCCTACTGGGAACATAATCAGTCGAACCTCACCACTCAATCCGTGACACACCTGGTATAGCCAATATCACTTTCTTAGCATGACAGTCCAAAATAGCACGACACGGAGATAGCCAATCCATGCCCAATATAACATCAAAGTCTACCATACATAACAACAAAATATCCACTCGGGTCTTCAGACCCCCAATAGTCACCACACATGACCGATACACACGATCTACAATAATATTATCACCCACCGGAGTAGATACACGAACAGATGAAATAAGAGACTCACAAGGCGTATCTAAATAATGAGAAAAGTATGATAACACATAAGAATAAGTGGAACCGGGATCAAATAACAGAGAAGCATCTCTGTGGCATACTGAGACAATACTTGTAATAACAACATCGGATGCAATAACATCGGGTCTAGTTGGGAGTGCATAGAAATGAGCCTGACCGCCACCTGATCGACCTCCCCCTCTAGGGCGACCCCTAGCTGACTGACCTCCACCCCTAGCTGGGTATGTGGGTGATGGTGAAGTAACTGGTGCCGAGGCCGATGGCTGATTCCTCTACTGAGATAAACCCCCAAGACGATGAGGACATTGCCTTCACATATGACCCAACTCTCCACACTCATAGCAACTCCCGAGTGCTGGAGACGGGGAATGAAGGGAACCCCTAGCACCAGAATGACTAGCAGATGCACCTGGCCTAGAAGAGCCCTGAACTGATAGAGCACATGTCGAACTCTAGGTTGGAAGGGCATTGAGTGATGACTGGCCCTGATAAGAACTGTAAGAACTATGACCCGATGATGCCCCACGATAACCTGGGTGAGCTGACTGAGCATGTTTGAATGGATGGCTTCTACTGTGCTGAAAGTGACCTCTCAAAGGAGCACCACCATAACTACCAGATCCCCGAGGCCTCTTGGCATCCCTCTCATCTCGCTCATGGCGACAAACTGACTTAATCTCGCGAGCAATGTCTACAACCTCCTCAATGGCATCTCTCTCTCTGTAGGAACCAACCAAACAACATGACGAGCTAACTCCGAGAACCTCATCTCATACTGTGTCACAATCATCTCTCCCTGATGCAACCACTCAAACTGCCTACGCAGCTCCTCTCTGCGATACTATGACACATACTTCTCCAAAAAGAGAACGGAGAACTGCTGCCAGGTAATGGGTACTTCACCAATAGGCCTACACCTCTCATAAGCCTCCCACCAAGTGAAGGCAGCTCCAGAAAATTGAAAAGTAGTGAAAGCGACCCCGCTGGTCTCCAGAATACCCGTTGTACGATGAATCCTCTGACACTTGTCCAAGAAACCCTGGGCATCCTCGCCCTCTACACCACTAAAAGTCGGAGGATGAAGTCTACCAAACCTCTCCAATCGACACTGCTCGTCCTCTGGCATAGCAAGAGCTACATACTCTTGAACAGCTGTACCGGGCTACGCTGGATGTGCGTCGGTGTTTGAAGTCCCTGCACGACCTCCTCAGGTGTGCGAGCGGCGGGAGTCTAAGTGCCTCCCCTGGCCTGAGAAGTAGATACGACTATAGTAACTAAGACCGCCTAAGCTAGGCCAGTGCATACTGCTAGAATCTGAGCCAGGGCCTCTTGAAGAACCTGGAATCACAATGGGCACAGCTAGTGCCTGAGCTGGTTCCGCTGGAGTATCCACAACTGGGACCTAATCCTGAACTGGGGTGGCTAGTGGATCTGCAGGTGCTACCCTAGCTGCTGTGCAAGCCATACCTCTACCCCTACCACAGCCTCGACCGCATCCTTAGCCTGTAGTGGCCACATCTGGTGGTATTGGTGGTCATCCATCCTGACCGGTCGCTCGTGTCCTCACCATTTGTGAGAGAATAGAATAATAGAAGTTTAGTACTCGGATCAACATATTCGCACGAAAAGAATTTCAAGAATATGAAGTTTCCTAAAGGTTCTGCAGCCTCCAGAGGATAAATACATATGTCTATGTACCGATCCACGAGACTCTACTAAACCTGCGCATGACTCGTGAGACCTATGTAACCTAGGCTCTGATACCAACTTGTCACGACCCTAATTCTGGATCCGGTCGTGATTGCGCCTATCGTGAAATAAGGCCAACCGACACATACTCCCAATATATATATTTAACAATTATAATAATAATTCAAGTCATTAACATGCTATAAATCCCAAAATTTCAGTGAAATAGAGCAATTTACGGAAACAACATAGCCCGACATCGGGGTGTCACCAGTCATGAGCTTCTAAATATTTGTCTAAGAGTATGAAAGAGTTTATACAGTCTATTACAGAACTAGAATAAGGAAAAATAAGATAGGAGGGAGGAACACTGGGCTACGAACGCCGAGCAGCTACCTAGTAGACTCCGAATAGCTTGCTGGGAGCAATCAACCCTCACTAGCGTGACCCGAAGCTCCAGAATCTGCACACAGGGTGAAGGGAGTAATGTGAGTACGCCAACTCAGTGAGTAATAAAAGTAAAGGCAATTGAGCGATAATAAAACACGTAAATCACAACAAAATGCTACAAAGAGGCAGTATAAAATTAATACGATGCAATAAAACAACGAAAACTTGTAAAAATACCTTAGTTCAGTGAAAACCTCTTTAAGACATCTTTTAACAACTAAGCAAGTGAATGAAAAGTAGCGAGAAAGGATAAACACATAAAATCAGCCCCTCGGGCAAGCAGCCCCTCGGGCAATAACATGGAACAACATCAGCCCCTCGGGCTATATCACATATTACACTGGGTACCCGCGCTCACTGGGAGTGTACAGACTCCTAGAGGGTCCCCTTACGGCCCAAGCGCAATATCAAGTCATCTCGTGGCATAATCAAATAGGCTCTCGGCCTTATATCAAGCCACCTTATGGCGTACAACTCAGGCTCTCGGCCTTATAATAAGGAATCATCACAATACTGCTGCACGCGCAGCCCGATCCCATAATAACCTCACAACACAAGCCCTCGGTCCTACTAAGTCAGAAATATCTAAATTCCACTCGGCACAGTAAAATATGATGCTCAACCCAAAATATCATTTAAGATGTCAAAATAGAGTAAATATGGCTGAGTTATGAAAACAGTAGAATATAACACGACTAAGTACAAATATAAAGTCAAAGCAATGAGGAAATAGTATTAATAATCCCCTAAGGGTCCAAACAGTTGGCACGAGGCCCAAATATGACATTTAGCCCAAAACATGATGATAGCAAATAATTTTCAATCAAATACGCGGTAAAACAATCATGCATGATGGACTAAGTCACAATTCCCAACGGTGCACGACCCCACGCTCGTCATCTAGCGTGTGCGTCACCTCAAAATAGCACAACGATGTGAAATCCGAGGTTTCATACCCTCAGGACAATATTTACAATCATTACTCACCTCTATCCGGTCCGAACTCTAGCCCGCAATGCCTTTGCCTCTCGAATCGGTCTCCGAATGCTCCAAATCTAACCAAAATCAGTACATAACCATCAAAATATTCTAAGGAAATAAAGCCAACTCGAAAGTAATCAAATTACAATATAAATTCCGAAATTAGCCAAACCCTACCCCGAGCACACATCTTAGAATCCGATAAAAATTACATCAATAAACTCCTTATCACTCCCTGAGTTCATTCATCATTCACATCAAAAGTACTAAAATCCTACCACAAATGACCCCTCAAACCCTTACTCAAAGGTCTCCAATCTCAAACCCTAATTCCCAATTTTTAACCTTTAATTTTCATAAAATTTTAGGACAAATCAGTGAAATAACACCATAGAAATGAGTTTAGGGTCCAAAAACCTTACCTCTATGAAATCCCTCTTCAAATAGCTCCCTCAAGCTCAAACTCGTATGAAGATGATGAAGAATAACTCAAAAATCGCGAAGGAAATCTTTTATACTTTCTTACCTAGGCTTTTCGCACCTACGGTCCCATTACCGCTTCTGCGGTCTTGACTACCGCACCTGCGGTTTTCACTTAAATGCCCAAAGTCGCATCTGCGATAAGATATCCGCACCTGCGCTATCGTAGGTGTGCTCACCTAGCCACTTTTGCGGTTCCAGCTCCCCATGGTCCATTCTGCTTCTGCGACTTGCTTCCGCATATGCGGGGGTAGCACATGCAGCCTCCCAACCGCAAATGCAGTTATGACAGTAGCCTAAAACTTCATTTGCAAACTCCCAACTCCTAACTTTCCGTCAACCATCCTAAATCACCCGAGGCCCGTGGGACCTCAACCAAAAGCACAAACGAGTCATACACTACAATCCAAACTTATACCAATCTTCGAAATACCTCAAACAACATCGAATCAACCAAATCACCTTGAATTCAAGCCTAAGGTTCCAAAATCTTTCGAATTCCGCTTTCGATCAAAAAGTTTATTAAACCACGTCCAAATGACCTGAAATTTTGTACATACATCCCAAATGACACCACAGAGCTACTGCAACTTCCGAAATTCCATTCCGACCCCTTTATCAAAATCTCACATATCCACCGGAAACGACAAAATTTCAATTTCGCCAATTCAAGCCTAAATCTACTACGGACCTCCAACACACGTTCCGATCACAATCCTAAGTCCCAAATCATCTCCTGAAGCTATCCGAACCATCGAAATTCTCATCCAAGCCCTTTTTCACATAAGTCAACATTTGGTTGACTTTTCTAACTTAAGCTTACTCAAGAGAGATTAAGTGTCTCAAACCTTACCAAAACTATTTCGGATTCGAATCAACTTACCCGATGCCACAAAACACGGATAAACAAAGCATAAAGAAGCAAAATTGGAGAAAACATAGTGGTAACTCATGAAATGACCGGTCGGGTCATTACATAAAGGAAGAAGAAAAAATATCCACATTAAGGTAAGTGGAAGTCTCGCAGTTGACCACTTGACAATTTATGATAAAGTTAGTAAGGTTAGTATTATTTCTTTTTTAATTTAAATTTTAAAAACATAGATTATATATTATGTGTTGTTAATAATTAGTTACTCTTTTTGATTTTGAATTTAAACATATTTGACTATATATATATATATATATATATATATATCATCTAGTTATAACTACCATGACTATACATAATTTCATCCGACGATATTCTTCTACTAATAATGAATTCAACTTTTATGCTAATGAAGACGTTATTGCAGAAATTGAGGAAGGAGATGGGCCTTCTGATATTCCTTTAGAAATGCAAGGATTTTCTTCTGCTAATATGGAGGCATTGTGTGATAGAAATAGAGATGAAATTGTTGAGAAATATTATCATGTGTGAGAGACTTTACTTATTATTTCATGGTGGATTATCAATATATAGTAATTAGTGGCATAGACTTCTAATTTATACTAAATGATATATTTTGATTATTTAAATTATCATTAACAATAAGTAATTATACTAGATATATTACATGCTTTTGTATAACATATATGTAAAATTGATTTAAATTTTTAATATGTTTGTTTACTCTATAATTTATATTTTAATTAAATAAAATAAAAAATAATAAAAGTCTGTTAAGATGAATATTTAAGTTATTTTTCTCTTTAAAAGAATTATAAGATCTTGGTACTATTCTTTTTGGTAATTTGGCACTCAAAAGTACTTTTTAGAAACATTGGCCAGATACAATTTGCTTGCCAAATGTTTCAAAAAGTACTTCTTAAATAAATTGGCCAAACACAAATAATTTTTTTCAAAAGTACTTCTGAAATAAGTACTTTCAATAAGCAGATTTTGATAGTTTGGCCATGTGATGACCCAGCCAGTCGTCTCATGAGTTACCACTCTGTTTCCCCCCATTTTCTGCTTCTTTATGCTTCGTTATTCGTGTTTTGTGGTATCAGGTTGGTCGGATCGAGTCCGGAGTGATTTTGATAAGGTTTGAGACACTTAGTCTCTTTTAAGAAGGTTTAAGTTGGAAAAGTCAACTGGATGTTGACTTATGTGTTAGAGGACTCGGATGTGAGTTCCGATGGTTCGGTTAGCTTCGGTAGGTGATTTATGACTTAGGAGTGTGATCGAAATGGGTTTTGGAGGTCCGGAGTAGAATTAGGCTTGATTTGGCGAAGTTGATATTTTGGCGATTTCAGGTTGTTAGGTGAGATTTTGATATAAGAGCCGGAAAGGAATTCCGAGGGTTGCAGTAGCTTCGTTGTGTCATTTGGGATGTGTGTGCAAAATTTCAGGTCATTCGGACGTGGTTTGGTTTGGTTTTTGATCAAAAGCGTATTTCGGAAGATTTTAGAAAACTTATGCTTGAATCAGATGTGTTTTGGGTGATTTGGTATTGTTTGAGGTGTTTTTATGATTAGAACAAATTTGAATAAGGTTTTAAGATGTGTTGGTGCTTTTGGTTGAGGTCCTGGGGGCCTCGGGTGAGTTTCGGGTGGTCATTCGGACCATTTTTGGAGTTTGAAAGTTGCAGAAATAGCAAGTTCAGTGTTGCAGAGAATTATCCCTTTGCGTTCGCGAGTGGGGCCTCGCGTTCACGTAGAAGGAGTTGAGGAAGGCCAGATTTAAGCCTTCGCGTTCGCGTGAGAGGCTTCGCATTCGCGGAATGCTGGGGAGCTGTGCATCGCGTTCGCGAGAGGGCACTCGCAATCGCATAGAGGAGTTTGGGTCTGAGGGGTCCAAGGTGAATTGTTCATCGCGTTCGCGTAAGGGAGCCCGTGTTCGCGAAGGTGTAGGTGGAAAGTGCATTGCGTTAGCGTAAGGCAAAATTTGGTCAACGCAAGTTTGTGCTTTGCAAATGCGTGGGTTTGACCGCGTTCGCGAAGAAGGAGGGTCAGACCTAGGCAGAATGTTTTTAATTCATTTCATCCGCGATTTTGGGGCTCATTTCCTCCATAGTTGGTCTTTTTGAGAGCTCTTTGAAGGAGATTAAAGAGGTATTCAAGGGGAAACGATTGGAGGTAAGAATTTCGGACCTAAAACTCGATTCTATTGTGAAATCCACCTTGAAATTCATGGAAACTTAAGCAAAAAATGGAAGAACTGGGGCTTGGGATTTTGGACTTTTGATTGGGGATTTGGAGGACCATTTGGGGTCGGATTTGAGAACTTTTGATATGTAAGAACTCGTGGAGAGATAAAGAACCCGTTGATGTGAAAATTTCTGAGTTTCGAGAAGTGGGCCCGGGGCTCAGGTTTTGCTAATTTCGGGATTTTTGGTATTTTTCTATTGTTTTCGCTTGGGCTTTATTCCCTTAGCATATTGTGAAGTATTCGTTCTGATTTTGGATAGATTCGACGTGCGTGGAGACCGATTTGAGGGGCAAAGGCGTCGCGAGCTAGAGTTTTAGCCGGTTCGGTGAGTAATGATTGTGAATGATGCTGTGAGGGTTTGAAACCCAGATTTGCACATCGTAGTTCTATATTGAGGTGAGACACGCGCTTGATGATGAGCGTGGGGTCGTTTACTAAAGGGGATTGTGACTTGGTCCGTCCCGATTGATGATTTTACCGCGTATTTGACTGAAACTTATTCGTTATCATCATGACTTGGGCTGAATGCCTATTTGGGCTTTGTGCCAACTATTTGAATGCAATAGTAATCGAGATCGATCCGCGCTTTAAATACCTTAAAGGGGTGGGAAGAGTAGATATGGATAATGACCACACGATAATGTCACATGTAGCCTCTCATTGAGGAGTGATTACCGGGCATTGTGTGGGGTGATCCATATTTTTAATAAACCTATGACTCCCATCCCTTTATACTTTATTTCTTTTAGCATTTCAGCTTCTTCTTTTAAAAATCAGCTTTTCTAATTGTTCTTTTAAACTTTGTTTACTTTCAAACCATTATGTGTTAAAATCCCCTCTTATTTGAGTCTTATCTGCTTATATGTTAAATGCACTCTAAATTCACAATAATCGTTTGGCCGGGAGCCACACTAGTAAATTCTGAGGGGTGCCTAACACCTTCCCCTTAGAATAATTTCAAGCCCTTACCCTATCTCTGGTTATTCAAAGCAAACTCTTTTGGTGTCTTAATGGCCCTAATTATTAAGTGGCGACTCTTCAAACGCAAACCCAATTCCCAAAAGGAATGAGTTGTCTTTCCAAATGTCATAAACCCGATTTCGCGAGAAAAAGGGGGCGCGACAATCGTAGTGCTATATTGAGGTGAGACACGCACTTGATGATGAGCATGGGGTCGTTTACTATATGGGATTGTGACTTGGTCCGTCCCGATTGATAATTTTATCGGGTATTTGACTGAAACTTATTCGTTATCATCATGACTTGGGCTGGATGCCATATTTGGGCTTCGTGCCAACTATTTGAACCCTTTGGAGATTTTCATTACTATTTCCTTACTGTTTTGACTTATTATTTGAACTCAGTCATGATAATTTCCAATGTTTTACTATTCAGCCATTCTTTCTCAGTTTTAAGACTTAAATGATATTTTAAATGATATTTGGGCTGAAAAAACTGTTTTACTATTGCCGAGGGGTTTGTGATGATTTTTGGACTAAGTAAGGTCGAGGGCCTATATTGTGAGGAATATTGATACTAATTTAAGGCCAAGGGCATGATATATATACACGCCACGAGGTGGCTTGATTGATATGAGGCCGAGGACCTAGATTTGATGCCACGAGATGGCTTGTTATGGCGCTTGGGCCGTAAGGGGCCCCTCCCGGAGTCTGTACACCCCCAGTGAGCGCGGGTACCCATTGTGATGTGAGATTGAGCCCGAGGGTCTAGTACTATTCTGAGATGTTGCCCGAGGGGCGGAAATTGTTGATACTGCGCCCGAGGGGCGAACTTCTATTTGTTTACTTACCTGTCATTTACTTGTTTTACTTGTTGAAAAAGAGATTTTTACTTGACTCTTCACTGTTTACTGTTTTAAGTGATTTTACTACTTCAATATAGATTGCCTTGTGTTTTTACGTTTTTCTTACTTTCAGTCATTATTTATATTTGTTACTTACTGGGTCGGAGTACTCACATTACTCCCTGCACCATGTGTGCAGATTCAGGCATTGTTGGTTCCGCTCCGGAGTGCTGATTCCTCCAGTCCAGGCGGTGATTCAAAGACTACGAGGTAGCTGGTGACGTCTGCAGCCCCCGTGTCACCCTTATCTTATTGTTTCCATGTTCTTCAAATAGTTGTACCCGATATTGTATTTAATAGACTTGTATCAGGATTCATAGTTGCTCATGACTCGTGACACCCCGATTAGGGTTGTGTCGGGTTGGTTATTCCACACCTTTATCGATATTTTCCGCTGTTTAGTATCATTTAATCATGCTTATATTGTTTTCATGTTAATTAACTTCTTAAAATGAGAATTTGGTTAAATTGGCTAGCCTTCTCTTCACGAGAGGCGCCATCACGATCGGGTTCGGGGTTAGGGTCGTGACAAGTTGGTATTAGAGCCTAGGTTACATAGGTCTCACGAGTCATGAGCAGGTTTAGTAGAGTCTCGCGGATCGGTACGGAGACGTCTATATTTATCCTCGAGAGGCTGCAGAACCTTTAGGAAAAACTTCATATTCTTGAAATTCTTGTCGTGCGAACTTGTTGGTCCGAGTACTAAACTTCTGTTATTTTATTCCCTCAGAGATGGTGAGGACACGAGCTACCGGACGGGGTGGACGACCACCAGTGCCACCAGCTGAGGCCACCAGAGGCCATGGACGCAGTCGTGGTCGTGGCAGAGGTAGAGCAATGAAGGCAACACCTGTAGATCCACCAGTTGCCCTAGCTCAGGATCAGGCTCCAGCTATGGATGCTCCAAAAGCACCAGTTCAGGCACCAGCTATGCCCATCGTGATTTTGGGTCTTCAGGAGGCCTTGACACAGATCTTATAAGTTTGCACTATCCTGGCTCAGGCAGTTTCAGCCACCACAGCCACAACTACTTCACAGGCCGGGGGAGGAAATCAGACCCCCACTGCTCACACACCTGAGAAGGTAGTGCAGGGACTCCAGATGCCGGGGGTACCTCCAGCCCAGCCGGTTGCCCAGCTTAGGAGTTTTTTGTGCCAGTTATGCCAGATGATGAGCAGCGTCGACTTGAGAGGTTTGGTAGACTCCAGCCTCCGACATTCAGCGGAGCAGAGGGCGAGGATGCCCAGGGTTTCTTGGATAACTGCCAGCGGATGCTTCTTATAGTAGGTATTCTTGAGTCTAGTGGTGTGACATTTACCACCTTTCAGTTTTCTGGGGCTGCCTTCTCTTGGTGGGAGGCATATGAGAGGCGTATGCCTATTGGTGCAGAGCCTCTTACTTGGCAGCAGTTCTCCGTCCTCTTCTTGGAGAAGTATGTGCTGCAGTCCTATAGAGAGGATCTGCGTAAACAGTTCGAGTGGTTGCGATAGGGGTATATGACTGTGTCACAGTATGAGTCGAGGTTTTCTGAGTTGGCTCGTCATGCCATCTGGTTGGTGCTGACAGATCGAGAGAGGATCATGAGATTTGTTGATGGTCTTACTTATCAGCTCCGTATTCTTATGACCCGGGAGAGGGTATTTGGTGCTACGTTCAAGGAGGTGGTTGATATCGCCCGTGAGATTGAGTCAGTTTGTCGGCAGGAGCGAGAGGAGAGGGAGGCCAAGAGGCCTCGAGGATCGAGTAGTTATAGTGGTGCTCCTTTGAGGGGCCAGTTTCAACATGATAGAGGACGTTCATTCAGGCCTGCTCAGTCAGCTCACCCAGGTTATTGCGGGGCATCTTCAGGTCATGGTTACTAGGGATCTCGGTAGGGCCAGTCATCACTCAATGCCCTCCCAGCTTAGAGTTCATCTCGTGCCCCATTAGCTCAGGGCTCTTCTATGCCGAGTTTATCTGCTAGTCACTCTGGTGCGAGGGGTTCCCTTCAGTCCCCTTCTCCAGCACCTGGGAGTTGTTATGAGTGTGGCGAGATGGGCCACATGTGAAGGAAATATCCTCGTCGGGTTGCTAGTTCATCCCAGCAGAGGGGCCAGTCATCGGCTTCAGCGTCAGTCTCTTCATCACCACCCACTCATCCAGCTAAGGGTGGAGGTCAGTCAACCAGGGTTCGCCCTAGAAGGGGAGGTCGATCAAGTGGTGGCCAGACTCATTTCTATGCTATCCAAGGCAGGCCAGATGCTATTGCTTCAGCTGCTATCATTACAGGTATTGTTTCAGTCTGCCACAAAGATGCCTTTGTATTATTTGATCCTTGTTCCACCTTTTCTTATGTGTCCTCGTATTTTGCTCATTATTTGGGTACACTCCGAGAGTTTCTTGCTTTACCTGTTCATGTATCTACCCTGATGGGCGATACTGTTGTTGTAGACTGTGTGTACCGGTCATGTGTGGTGACTATTGGGGGTCTAGAGACCCGAGTAGATCTATTGCTATTGAGCATGGTGGATTTTGATGTCATTTTGGGCATGGACTGGTTATCTCCGTGTCGTGCTATTCTGGACTATCATGCTAAGATAATCACTTTGGCTATGCGGGGTGTGCCGCGGATCGAGTGGCATGGTGTGACTGATCATGTTCCTAGTAGAGTGATCTCTTTCTTGAAAGCCCAGCATATGGTTGGGAAGGGCTGCCTTTCATATCTAGCATTTGTGAGGGATGTCGGAGCTGAGATTCCTAGTATTGATTCTGTCCCAGTTGTGAGGGATTTTCCTGATGTGTTTCCTGCAGACCTGTCGGGCATGCCACCGGACAGGGACATTGATTTTGGTATTGACCTGGTGCCGGTCACTCAGCCCATTTCTATTCTGCCATATCGTATGACACCAGCAGAGTTGAAGGAATTGAAAGAGCAGCTTCAGAAACTCCTAGATAAGGGGTTCATTCGGCCTAGTGTGTCACCTTGGGGTGAGCCGATTCATTTTGTGAAGAAGAAGGATGACACAATAAGAATATGCATTGATTATAGGCAATTAAACAAGGTAACAATTAAGAACAAGTATCCTTTGCCTCGCATTGATGATTTATTTGACAAGTTTCAGGGAGCGAGAGTGTTCTCCAAGATTGATCTCCGTTTGGGTTATCACCAGTTGAAGATCAGGGATTCACATATTCTTAAGACAACTTTCAGGACCCGATATGGTCATTGCGAGTTCTTCGTGATATTTTTTGGGCTGACTAATGCCCTAACAACATTCATACATTTGATGAACAGCGTGTTCCGGCCTTATCTCGATTCATTTGTCATAGTCTTCATTGATGATATTCTGGTGTATTTGCGTAGTTAGGAGGAGCACGCGGAGTATTTGAGAGTTGTGTTGCAGAGATTGAGGGAGGAGAAACTTTATGCAAAATTTTCCAAGTGTGAGTTTTAGCTCAGTTCAGTGTCCTTCTTGGGGCATGTGGTATCCAACGAGGGTATTCAGGTTGATCTGAAGAAGATAGAGGCAGTTCATTGTCAGTCTAGGCTGTCCTCAGCCACAGAGATTCGCAGCTTTCTTGGTTTGGCAGGCTATTATCGCCGTTTTTTTAGGGATTCTCATCTATCGCATCACCCTTGACCAAGTTGACTCAGAAGGGTGCTCCATTTGTATGGTCGAACAAGTGTGAGGAGAGCTTTCAAAAGCTCAAGACAGCTTTGACCACAACTCCAGTATTGGTTTTGCCATCAGCTTCAGGTTCATATACCATGTATTGTGATGATTCGAGAGTTGGGATTGGTTGTGTATTGATTCAGGAGGGTAGAGTTATTGCTTATGCTTCTCGTCAGTTAAAACCCCGTAAGAAGAACTACCCCGTTCATGATTTGGAGTTGGCTGCCATAGTTCACGCATTGAAGATTTAGAGGCATTACTTGTATGGCGTATCTTATGAGGTGTTCACTGATCATCGCAGTCTTCAACATTTGTTCAAGCAAAAGGATCTTAATTTGAGGCAGCGCAGATGGTTGGAGTTGCTTAAGGATTATGATATCACTATATTGTATCATCCGGGAAAGGCCAATGTAGTGGCCGATGCGTTGAGCCGAAAGGCAGTGAGTATGGGGAGTTTGGCATATATTCCAGTTGGGGAGAGACCTCTTGCAGTTGTTGTTCAGGCCTTGGCCAATCGGTTCGTGAGGTTAGATATTTCTGAGCCCAGCCGGGTGTTGGCTTGTGTGGTTTCTCGGTCTTCCTTATATGATCACATCATAGAGCGCTAGTATGATGATCCGCATTTTCTTGTCCTTAGGGATAGAGTTCAGCATGATGATGCCAGAGATATGACCATCGGTGATGATGGGGTGTTGAGGATGTAGGGACGAATTTGTGTGCCCAATGTGGATGGACTTCGGGAGTTGATTCTGGAGGAGGCCCATAGCTCGCGGTATTCCATTCATCCGGGTGCCGTGAATATGTATCAAGATTTGAGGCAGCACTATTGGTGGAGAATAATGAAGAAAGATATTGTGGGATTTGTAGCTCGGTGTATCAATTGTCAGCAGGTGAAATATGAGCATCAGAGACTAGGTGGCTTGCTTCAGCAGATGGTTATTCCTGAGTGGAAGTGGGAGAGGATCACTATGGACTTTGTTGTTGGACTTCCACAGACTTTGAAGAAGTTCGATGCTATTTGGGTGATTGTGGATCAGCTGACCAAGTCCGCACACTTCATTCCTGTGTGTACTACCTATTCTTCAAAGCGGTAGGTAGGGATGTATATCCGGGAGATTGTTCGGTTTCATGGTGTTCCGGTTTCCATCATTTCAGATAGAGGTACTCAGTTTACTTCGCAATTTTGGAGAGCCGTGCAGAGAGAGTTGGGTACTCAGGTGGATTTGAGCTCAGCTTTTCATCCTCAGATGCACGGGCAGTCTGAACGTACTACTCAAATATTGGAGGACATGTTGCGTGCTAGTGTCATTGATTTCGGAGGATCATGGGATGAGTTTCTACTGCTTGCAAAGTTTGCTTCTAACAATAACTACTAGTCGAGTATTCAGATGGATCCATATGAGGCTTTGTATGGGAGGCGGTGTAGATCTCCAGTTGGTTGGTTCGAGCCCGGCGAGGCTAGGCTATTAGGGACTGATTTGGTTCAAGATGCTTTAGAGAAGGTGAAGGTGATTCAGGAGAGGCTTCGTACAGCGCAGTCGAGGCAAAAGAGTTATGCTGATAGGAAAGTTCGAGATGTGTCCTACATGGTTGGAGAGAAGGTTCTGTTGAAGGTTTCACCCATGAAGGGAGTTATGATATTTAGGAAGAAAGAGAAATTGATTCCTCGGTTCATTGGGCCTTTTGAGGTGCTTCGGAGGGTTGGGGAGGTGGCTTTTGAGCTTGCTTTGCCACCCAGCTTGTCGAGTGTGCATCCAGTATTTCATGTTTCTATGCTTCGAAAGTATATTGGGGATCTGTCTCATGTTTTGGATTTCAGCACGGTTCAGTTGGATGCTGATTTGACCTTTGATGTGGAGCCAGTAGATATTTTGGGTCGTCAGGTTCGGAAATTGAGGTCAAAGGATATAGCTTCAGTGAAAGTGTAGTGGAGAGGTCGGCCCGAGGAGGAGGCTACCTGGGAGACCGAGCAGGAGATGCAGAGCAGATATACTCACCTATTTGAGGCTTCAGGTATGTTTTTTGACTCGTTCGAGGACGAACATTTATTTAAGTTAGGGAGGATGTGACGACCCGACCAGTCGTCTCATGATTTACCACTCCGTTTCCCCCCTATTTTTGCTTCTTTATGCTTCGTTATCCGTGTTTTGGGTTGGTCGGATCGAGTCCGAAGTGATTTTGATAAGGTTTGAGACACTTAGTCTCTTTTAAGAAGGTTTAAGTTGGAAAAGTCAACCGGATGTTGAGTTATATGTTGGAGGGCTTGGATGTGAGTTCCAATGGTTCCATTAGATTCGGGAGGTGATGTATGACTTAGGAGTGTGATTAGAATGGGTTTTGGAGGTCCGGAGTAGAATTAGTCTTGAATTGGCGAAGTTGATATTTTTGCGATTTCCGGTTGTTAGGTGAGATTTTGATATAAGGGTCAGAAAGGAATTCCAAGAGTTGCAGTAGCTTCATTGTGTCATTTGGGATGTGTGTGCAAAATTTCAGGTCATTCAGACGTGGTTTGGTTGGGTTTTTTATCGAAAGCATATTTCGGAAGATGTTAGAAAACTTAGGCTTGAATCCGATGTGTTTTGGGTGATTTGGTATTGTTTGAGGTGTTTTGATGATTGGAACAAGTTTGAATAAGGTTTTAAGATGTGTTGGTGCTTTTGGTTGAGGTCCTGGCGGCCTCGGGTGAGTTTCGGGTGGTCATTCGGACCATTTTTGGAATTTGAAAGTTGCAGGAATAACAGGTTCAGTGTTGCAGAGAATTATCCCTCCGCGTTCGCGAGTGGGGCCTCGCGTTCGTTCAGAAGGAGTTGAGGAAGGCCAAATTTAAGACTTCGCATTCGCGTGAGAGGCTTCTCGTACGCGGAAGGCTGTGGAGCTGTGCATCGCGTTCGCTAGAGGGCACTCACGATCGTGTAGAGGAGTTTGGGTCTGAGAGGTCCAAGGTGAATTGTTCATCGCGTTCGCGTAAGGGAGCCCGCATTCGCGAAGGTGTAGATGGAAGGTGCATCGCGTAAGGCAAATTTTGGTCAACGCGAGTTTGTGCTTCGCGAACACGTGGGTTTGATCGAGTTCGCAAAGAAAGAGGGTCAGACCTGGGCAGAATGTTTTTAATTCATTTCATCCGCGATTTTGGGGCTCATTTCCTCTATAGTTGGTCTTTTTGAGAGCTTTTTGAAGGAGATTGAAGAGGGATTCAAGGGGAAATGATTGGAGGTAATAATTTCGAACCTAAAACTCGATTCTATTGTGAAATCCACCTAGAAATTCATGGAAACTTAAGCTAAAAATGGAAGAACTAGGGCTTGGGATATAGACTTTTGATTGGGGATTTGAAGGACCATTTGGGGTCGGATTTGAGAACTTTTGATATGTATGAACTCGTGGGGAGATAAGGAACCCGTTGATGTGAAAATGTTTGAGTTTCGAGAAGTGGGCCTGGGGCTCGGGTTTTGCTAATTTCGGGATTTTTGGTATTTTTCGATTATTTTCGCTTGGGCTTTATTCCCTTAGCATATTGTGACATATTCGTTTTGATTTTGGATAGATTCGACGCACATGGAGGCTAATTCGAGGGGAAAAGGCGTCACAAGCTAGAGTTTTATCTCGTTCGAGGTGAGTAATGATTGTAAATGAGGCTCTGAGGGTTTGAAACCCTGGATTTGCACATCGTTGTTGATACCCAATTTTTCTCTGTATATTTTTAATATGCAAAATAATTTCAAAATAGCATGTATATGTATATACAAGTATGGCCTCATGTTTTATTATTTTTCCTAAATTTTTAAATCAATTTATTGCCTTATTTTATCACGAAAAACCCAATAATTATCCCCGAAATTATTATTTTTGGTGATTCATTTATTGAATTCTCATATTTATACTAAAATATAGCTAACATAAATTTTGCATATTTTTACAAATTTATTAATTATTTTTAAAACTAAATTGCATATAATTGCAATATTGGCCTCTTTTAAGATTTAATTGTAATTATATTTATAAAATTGACTCCAATATTTTTCATTTGATAATTATGTATTATTAATCATTTTAGTGCCTTTAATTTATTTCTAGAAATTATTTTACTATTTTTTAAAATCAAACAAGGGAAAAGTGGCTATTTAAATACTAGCCCGGTTTATTTCAATTATAGCCCTAAATCAACCCCTAATTAAACCCAACCTGCGGCCCAATTACCTTGACCCAAATACTAATCTACCCGACCCACTACCCTTTTAAAAATGACTCGCCCAGATCCCCTACCTACCCATTCAATC
This sequence comes from Nicotiana sylvestris, assembly GCF_000393655.2. Classification (NCBI taxonomy): domain Eukaryota; kingdom Viridiplantae; phylum Streptophyta; class Magnoliopsida; order Solanales; family Solanaceae; genus Nicotiana; species Nicotiana sylvestris. The sequence continues at coordinate 123,385,039 of NC_091057.1, read as the reverse complement.
CAGGCCGTTGATTAAAATGATCAACGACCACCCTTAACCCTTTCCTAAATTAATCCCGACCTACCCTCAAACCCTAGTCATTTTTCACCTGCAGCCGCCCTTGAATTCCCCCTTCTCCCAATTCTCTCTCAAGCTCCTCTCAAACCCTAGCCACCTCCCTCCGCTTCCACCCTAAAATCGCCTGAATCCATGGCTTCCAAAGCCATTAAAGGCATGTATCTGCCACCTATGACTCCTACATGCTCGAGTACTATGGTTTCAAGGCCAAAACTCTAAGAAGCTTTGTCCAGACCATGGAGGACTTCAGTTCTATGGCTGTCTCCGACCTTGCTCCGGCCAGCCATGGCTATTCAAGCCTGATCTTGACTTCTTCTACTTAGATCGATGAGTTTCCGAGCCTTTGTCACCATTTGGGGTTCTTCTGAAACCCTAACCTTCGGGGTTCTTCCGATTCTTTTAGATCCGTTTTAGATCTGTGTTTTCCCTATACTTTTAGACGTTTTCTCGAGATTTCTTTCAAAGCTCTGCCTTCAAAACCTCTTTTACCTTTTTCCGATTTAGGGTTCTGTTAAGTCATTTCGAGGTTTTTTCCGATTTTAACGTGTTCTACTATGTTTCTTTATGTTGTTCTTCTACTGGAGTGTGCATGTTAAAAGTCTTAGTCCTCTTTGAGATTTTTGAATTTATGTGTTAGTATGCTTTTCCTGATTTACTTGTTTTCATCTCTATACTCGAGTAATGGTAAAAACCCTAGATTTTGGGGTTCATTCGAGTTTCGAGATTATTTGCTATGTAATTTACCTGTTAATCATGCCCTGAATTCGATGGGTTTCGAAACCCTAATTCCTTTGGACCTATTCGAGTTTCTGGAGTTGCTTCATCTGTTGCTCGATTGAATTTCTAAATCCTTTGTTTCTTTATGTGATTTTGACTTCCTGCTAAACTCTTCTATACTTGGTTAACCGAGTCTTTCAAAGATTCTTCCCTTAATTAAACCCCTATGTATTTACCCCTAATTGTCTACTTTGCACAAGATGTTTACTTGATCTCTTTCCTTAAATGATTTTTGTCCATTACCGTTTAAGTATAAACTCCTTAATTAAAGGAAGTTCTTATACTGATTGATTTAAATTGGTACACAGTTCCATAATTATTTTCTTGCCTTATTTTCTGCCTATTTTCATGCTATAAATACCTACCTTTCTCATTAACACAGACACACACGAACACTTTTAGTTTTCTGAACTCACACTCATATTCAAAAAGCATTCTCTCTTGTTACTTGTACTATGACCTATTTTTCAAGTCCTGCTACCTGCGTTTACTATATCTTTCTTCTTTGAACTGGTATATCCTGATTAAGATTCCAGCATCACAACAATGTGTTTACTTAATACCTTTACTTGCATATCTTCCTACTGCTTGTGTTTAGTTCAGTGTTTACTTTAGCATGCCATAATTTCCTTCTATTATGAATCCCAAACCCCCTACCCCAATGTGTTCGATGCTTAGGGTTTGTTTGAGGCATGACAGTACTGAATATTACTACCCTTGACTCAAGCTTGATCCCTGGGATCCTAACCTCTATGACTCTCTGCTATTGTATGGTCTGGTAGGCTTATAGGTTTGCCAGCATCTTCTATTGCTGTGCACGCCCAAAGCTTACCCTTGCCTAAGCATAGGCTTTTTGCAACTTCCCTACCCCCTGAGCCCCTTTGTATGAAGTTATCAACTTGTTTGTGGCTGTTTCCCTCTCCTTTATTCCCTCTGAACTCTATTTCTCCACTTGCACTCTCTCTTAGACTTTAAGTTCTGGCCCCCTCTTGTGAGCCTTGCCTTGGGACCCATTGAGCTCCCTCTGAACTTGGACACTTGAGGACTGACCCTTCCACACTACACTTATCCCCATTTTGATAATACAATTTGGGTGTGAGCACTGCCCGGAGTCCCATTGAGGCTCTTAGGAAACTCTGACATTCTCAAATTGGAGAAAGGCTTCGGATCAATGGTCTTTTGAGTTGGTCTATCTCATAACTCAGAGAGGAAGTCAAGAATCAGGCTTCCTCTGGTTGTACTCTCTTTTTTACTTTTTTTGATGTAATTTTGTTCATTTTGGCTTGTAATAAGTTGTAATAAACACTTGGGGTTGGCTAGTGAAAAAAAGTGTGGGTAACTATGCATGCAAAGGGTAGAAATCATGCCTATAAGTCTGTTCTAATTCTGCATATTCAAACTTCATATAGAAATCATGCCTATAGGTCTATTCTAATTCTGCATATGCAAACTTCATATAGAAATCATGCCTATAGATCTATTCTAATTCTGCGTATTCAACTGCATCTAGATATTATGCCTATAGGTTTAAAACAAATTCCTGCACTTAGATACTATGATTATAGGTTTAAAATGAATTTCTACATTGGATACTATGTCATACGGATTTTTCTGCATTTCGACACCAAGTCAATAAGGTTTAAAATCAACAATGTATAGAAAGCATGCCTATAAGAGTTTCTGAACGAATCTGATTCGCTTAACTCAATGTTAGATCTAAAAAATCAGTAATAATGGATACTATCAGTTGCAGAACTTGTAATCAATTCGTTTAAATTCTACCTCTCGTTTGATAATCTGAGTCCCTCACTTAACTAGTTTAACAAGTATGCATATAGGATTTCAAATAATTCGTTTCGAGTTTTAATGTCTTATTACCTCCTGAATCCAGTAGATACCATGCCTATAGGATCCTCGTATGAACACTTAGGCAAGTCTTAGGGTAATAACTATAAACTGAATCTATTTCTATTAATTATTACAACCAGCAGGCATGCCTAATTCGGACTTCTTATCTGAGTTATGAAATAAACCAATCTGCCTCAATATTTAAAATCCTTCGTCTTTAATTTTTTAATCAGACCTTAAACAGTATGTGAAAGTCATGCTAATTATATGCTTTTCTGTTTAAGGAGGTATACCTGAGCCTTTGTTTGTTCACGTGCTTTTCCCCATAATATGCAATATGTGTTTTGTATGTCGCCTTAGCGTTTTTACCCTTTGAAACCTCAAATAAGCCTAATATCCCTCCCTTTTAGGATTAGTAGTCCTAAGTGCCTCCGAGACTGATAGGAGTGGGATGGGTAATAACATGCAATAAGTAATCAAGACCGATCCGCGCTTTAAATACCTTAACGGGTAGGAAGGGTAGATATGGATATGATGACCACGCGATAATGTCATGTGTAGCCCCTCATTGAGGAGTGATTACTGGACATTGTGTGGGGTGATCTATATTTTTAATAAACCTAGGACTCCCCTCCCTTTATTCTTTATTTCTTTTTTTGCATTTAAGCTCTTTCTTTTAAAAATCAGCTTTTCTAATTGTTCTTTCAAACTTTGTTTACTTTCAAACCATTATGTGTTAAAATCTCATCTTATTTGAGCCTTATCTGCTTATATGTTAAATGCATTCTAAATTCACAATAATTGTCTTGCCGGGAACCACACTAGTAGATTCTGAGGGGTGCCTAACACCTTCCCCTTAGAATAATTTCAAGCCCTTATCCTATCTCTGGTTATTCAAATCAAACTCTTTTGGTGTCCTAATGTACCCTAATCATTAGGTGGCGACTCTTCAAATGCAAACCCAATTCCCAAAAGGAATGAGTTATCCTTCCAAATGTCATAAACCCGATTTCGCGAGAAAAAAGGGCGCGATGGCATAGCGACTCTGCTGTGGATCATTTAGGCTTTTACCATGTTAGACTATTATTGTGACTTTATGCCTCTTTATGTGCAATTACTTGTTTAATTCCTTTAAGCATTCAATTCACTTTTCAACTACAAAACTAACTTGTCTCTTGTTTCTTTCCTTTACTGCTTTCCTTTACTACTGCTTTAAATTATGAAACTGTTGTATTTACTGCTTTCTTAAACGTGCAAATACGTGACAACATGCCTTTACTTGTTGCATAATCATGCTCAATATCATACTCCACTCGTGCCAAAACAAATGCCATAGCAACACTTATAATGAGTGGTTGCGCTCTTCCGATATTATCACCCCTAAATCTGGAAAAAGGCATATTTGCGGTAAAACCAGTCGATCAACGGTGTAGTCGACGGTTCCGTGCCTTTTCCTCTTGAGTTGTCCGCTCAAGGTTACCAGTCTAAAACCCTATAGAAACTTTACTCTGTTTAACTGTGCATGTATCATGGTCAAACCTAGTCGAGTCAATTATGTTTTCTGCATAATGACACTTTAAGATAGCCTTGTCCAAAGTCCACTGGTATCCCCTAAACCCAAATGGACACTACCACGTTCTGTGCATTCATTTGGAGAACTAAATGCTTTTATACTAATTATTGATATTTAAATAGTTGAGTCTGGTGGGGGTAAGGGCCTAACCCTTTTGTCTTGCAGAAATATGAGGCACGAAGTCTCCAGATTCGGCATGGTCACTAACATCCACACAAAATTGCTAAGCTGGTGGGAGGATCTTCACTCCAGTGATCAGACTCTTATCCGAAAATATCTGGGAAATTTACCTTCCCTCTTGGAATTCCAACCCAACAACAAGATCATAGAAACTGCTACTCTATTTTGGGACTGTGATAGGTCCGTGTTCCACTTCGGGGATATTGAAATGACACCTTTGCTGGAAGAAATAGGAGGATTGGCCGGTATACCATGGGAAACTCCGGGTCTGCTAATGCCTGAGAACCGCAAGGGCAGGGGTTTCCTCAAAATGATGGGTCTAAAGAAGAATCCAGATTTGACATGTTTGAAAGAATCCTACATCCCTTTTGATTATTTGTACGAGAGGTACAGTCACAACAAATCCTACCGCACCTATCCTGACGAGTTTGCTCTCACCTCATTGGAGCATATTCACCGAAGGGTCTTTGTCTTCATGTTTTGCTTCTTGGGGATGATAGTGTTTCCGATGAAGAAAGCAAGGATCCATACCAGGTTGGCTATGGTAACTAAAACTCTAATGGAGGGAATTGGTGGACAACCATTTAGCATCGTTCCCATGATTATTGCGGAGATATACCGATCCTTGGAAAATTGTCAACAAGGAGCCAAACACTTCGAGGGCTGCAATTTGCTACTCCAGCTCTGGCTCATGGAGCATCTCCAAAAGGGTGAATACCGACAAGAGATTCAGCTAAGGGACTGGGATGATTATATTGCCTTATATCATCGAAGACGAATGAATTACATGCCCAACATGTTTGCTCAACTGGGAGGCGCCAAGGGATGGGTAGAGTTGTTTGAAAATCTAACTGAGGATCAAGTACAATGGATGTTCGAGTAGTTCCCTACTGAGGAGTTTATCGCCCGATCTAGGGATGCACCATTTTTGATACTAATTGTTCTGAGAGGAACATATCCTTACGTCCCTCTCCGGGTTATGAGTCAAGCTGGTAGGAAGCAGGTTGTACCCAGGGTCGATAAGATGAGTCATTTCCGGGCTGAATTTCAGGATGATGATAGCCCTTACAATTGCCAAGCCCAGCATATGTGGCACTGCAAAATCATCATGGAAAAGGATACCATCGAGCCAGATAGATACCACACCGGTTGTGCTCCCTACTATTCAAGCTGGTTGGAGGATATTCATAATGGTTTGGGTCAGCCCGAGTTTGTTCGAGGCCACAAGATCATAGATGAAAAGGTCGAGGCACATGTCAAATACAATCAACTGCGTAAGAGGATTCAGGAGTGTGAAAGCGAGCACCGTGAGATACAAGAAGCCAACCAAAAGCTGATTGAGGAGTGGAAAGACATGGCTGTCAGTGCTAATAAGCGACTGGGATACTTGGAGCGGGGCATAGTGGAGCTAGAAAGGAAATTTCTCGAAAGAATCGAGGATTGCTAGAATGCTGAAGGAAATGAGGGCGGACACCTAGCCAGAGCCTACCTATTGCTGGGACTTCACGAGCTAGGAAAGCTATTCGACGGAGCCAAAGATGCTGAGTCTGGGGAATGTCCTTCAGGGACCAAATATATAGGAGTTTTTCTCTTTTTGCTTTATGAAATATAATAAGGCCAATGACCATTAGTGACTTTTATTTCCTGTTATTTAGTGTCGATTTGGGATTCGTCTACTTTTTATCAATAAAATGAGGCATTTAGCATTCCAAGTTCTCCAAATTAATTTATCGCTAGGCCTACCTCGGGCACAAAGAGGTCCCCAAATTAGGACACGATTTACATTCTTGCATTATGTGTTTAAATAGCGCAACATCTTCTTATAATCCTGACTAACTTGGTTACCTCTTGTTTTTATTATTCTCCTCCCCAAAGGTTAGTTCGTGTACTCTAGCAACATTATCTTATTCCACGAGATCCAGGGGCCCTCCACCCACTCCTCCTCTTAGTCCTGTCAAAAACAAGAACAAAGGGAAGATGAAAGATTTGAACATTGCCAGAAAGGAGAACTCAACTGAATGGGTAGAGGTCACTCATGGTCATGGTACTCAGGTTTCCAAGGAAAATGCATCACAACTCAAACAAAAGCTGTTGAAATTCCAAGAAGAACTTGATCAGGTTCGGAATCTGGAAAATCTGTCATTTTCCCTCACCACTCCGGATGTTAATTTCCCAAATGCTCAGAATCCCACACCGCCACAAAATATCCCAAAGCAACAAAACCATCCCGCTCCTCACCACCACTGCAACACCTGCCATACTTCTAACAATACTCCATTGCTCATCCCAGAACCCTTGAACTATACAAATGACCACTTCCACACTCATCATAACACCCCCATCTACGTGGAGACCATGCCACACTACACCCAACCCATCTCAAGCACACCCGAGTCTGATGATAAAGACTCACTTATCAAGAACCTGGATAAAGAACCGAAGAAGCTAACTAGCCGAATTCAAGGCGTCGAAGGGAGCAAGGGAATTGAAGGGCTAAACTATGAAGATCTTTGTATACAGACCGGCGTTGAACTGCACAAGGGTTACAAACCTTCAAAGTTCGAAATGTTTGATGGTACAGGGGATCCAAGAGTCCATTTGAGAAATACTGTGACAAGCTAGTCGGAGTAGGGAAAGACGAGAGGATCCGCATGAAGCTTTTCATGAGGATTCTGAAAGGAGATGCTCTGTCTTGGTACATTAGCCAAGACCCGAAGAAATGATCAAACTGGGTGAGTATGGCGTCCGATTTCATGGACATGTTCAGGTTCAACACAGAGAATACACCCGATGTGTTCTACATTCAGAATCTAAAGAAGAAGCCTATAGAAACATTTCACGAGTATGCTACTTGCTGGAGGTCCGAAGCTGCTAAGGTCAGACCTACCTTAGAGGAGGAACAACTGAACAAATTTTTCGTTCGGGCTCAGGACCCGCAGTATTATGAAAGGTTGATATTGATTGAGAGCCATAAATTTTCTGACATCATCAAGTTGGCTAAAAGAATCGAAGAATGCATCAAAAGCGGTATGGTTACGAACTTCGAGGCCTTGCAAGCAATAAATAAGGCCTTACAGTCAGGTGGTGTGTCCAAGAAAAGGGATGTAGGAGCCGTAATGGTTGCACAGAGAACCAAATCTCTTATCAAATACCAAGCCTACCCAATACCTCCACTCACATATCAGCTTACTCTGAACTACCAAGCACCCTAACTCTCTTACCAAACTCCACCACCCACTTATCAATCACCTCTGCCTCCCGCAAATCAACCCACTTCACCCAAATATTCCCAACCCACACATGTTTACCAAGCCTACAATTCTCAACTATCCCACTATCAATCACCTCATACACGCCAAAACATCCCTAGACCTCGACCAAATTTTGATCACGGACCTCCTAAACAGTATACAACCATTGCTGAACCTATTGACCAGTTGTACGAAAGGCTCAAAGCTGCCGGTTATGTCACCCCTATCCCTGTTGTTACCCCTGAGAACCCTTATCAGTAGGTTAATCCATACAAATCCTGTGCATACCATTCCGGTATAAAAGGACACACCATCGACGAGTGTCGCTCTTTGAAGGACAAAATCCAGGCTTTGATTGACAATAAGATTATTGTGGCAAAGGAACCCGCTCAGAATGTCCGCGATAACCCTCTTCCAGACCATAAGGGTAGAGGTGTGCACATGATTGAAATAGAGGATGATTGGGATCCCGAAGGATTGCTCGAGTTGATCGCAAAAGGTAATGATCCGAAGAAACCAATAGTTACCCTTAATCCGATCGTGGTTTAGATTCAGCCCTCTGGGGACGCTGAGGTGAACATGTCTGTGACACTTGAGTTTGAAGCAACGTTGTCACACCTCCTTTTTGCGCGCCCGCCCCGAAGGGTAAGATGCGTGGGTGGAGTTTTTCCAATTTAAGTGACAATATTCGAAATGTGATTATTTATTTAATTCAGAGTCTCCACTTGGGAAAGGGTTGGCTTTTGGTGTCCCAAGTCACCGGTTTATCTTGGATCCCAAATCGAGGAAATTTTCGACTTTTCCAAATGAAGTCTGCGAACCAGAAATTCTAAGTAAGGAATTCTGTTGACCCGAGGGAAGGTGTTAGGCACCCTCGAATCCCGTGGTTCTAGCACGGTCGCTTAAATTGTTATAATGGCTAAATATCTGATTTAAATACATGTTATGACTTACGTGCTTTTATTAAGTTTAAACCGCTTTTATTATTATCATTTATTTTTATAGAATTGCAACGTCGTGAAAATGCATCTCGAACCACGTCACAATCAATGCACCCGTAGTTGTTAACACATTTCGACTCCGTTGAGATTTGAATTTGGGTCACATAAATGCGCACCCGAATTTAAGAATGTAATTTAATTAAGTCGCGCCTAAAGAGTCTAACGCGTTATTATCTTTGGGGAAGGCAGTGAAATTCACTAAACGGCCTATCCTGAATTCTAAATAATTATTATGTTTATTTATTGAGGGCCCCGCAATTTTGCATTTTATTTAGCGAGGCTCATCTCTATTTTAGAACAAGGATATCCTAAAGTGGCTATATTTCTAATACATTTGTCTCTAGGAAGATAAAGGAGAAAAATACTAAACTTACATGTTTAAGCAACTAACATGCTAAATCCCTACTATATATGATGAATCCAAATTTTTGCTTGATCGCCTAATTGGTTGTTTATGAGGTAAGAACTATCTCATGCCTCGCCTTTAAGGAGTGAATAAGTTTTGTTAATTTGCTAAGGGGATTGCAAGCAAACTAATAACGTACACTAAATTTGCATTAAGAAACGACCTTCCAGTTCGGATTGCAGAACTAGCCCATTTGGTCTTGATAAATGAGATTAGTTGTTTATTAGGAAAACCACTGTTGATTGAACTCAGAAAAGTAGTCGCGTTATTTCGAAACGATGAATCTATATTGAAGCTCGTATCGAAACTATGTAGAAAACAAGTAGTCCAGTAGAAGAGTCAGCATACGTTATTACCTTGTTAATGTAACGCTGCAAGAGAATTAGTTTGGGGCACATCTTATCTTGGAGTCAAATAGAAACGAATGTAGCAAATTCGATGGTTCAGAGATATAGGCAAAATACATACATGTGCTTGCTATGATTCTATGTTTATTGTATCATAACTGAAACAAAGCTAACGATTGCATGCTTTAAAACACATCTGATTTATCAAGCCAATGCTATCTACTTGTTCATCTCAACTTAGAATACATGTTAATTTATACAGAATGTTTGCAGTTTGCAGTTAAACAAATACAGGCCCAACTAACATTCAACCTATTTTTAACACCAATGTTATAACATAAACAGATGTTCATTTCTTTATTTCTGCTTCAACTTCAAACTTTCAACAATACATGGTTTCAGAGGTTGTGTACCTGGAAATATTTGACAATTGAAGAAGAGGGCAGTCAGCAGAGTAACAATGACAACAAGTGCAGCAGCAGTAACAACAGGTAACAAAATCCCAATGCAAGATGCAGTTATAGCCAATGGGAAAAGGTAACAAAATGACAGCAACAAGCAGGGGAGTGGGCTCAGAACTCAAACGGTCTAACTCCAAAAGAAAACAAACCAATAAGAACCAAACAGCAGAAACCTGACTGATACTTGAGAGGAAACCAACACTTGTTTGAAACAGGTCAAACAAACTGGGAATCGAACAATTAGCAGGAAGAAAAGACAGTTTATGCTTTCTGTATAGCCACCCTCTATCTCCTTTCTTTCCAAAATCCAAAATCAGTGTTCAGTTTTGAACTTATGCTTGAATTATCAAAAGAAACCTTTTCCAGTTCCCTCTATCTCCTTTCCTAACATCAGGTGGTATTCTTTTCCTCTCCTCCTATATTGTATGTCTGTGTCTATTCCCTCTGTCTGTATCTCTGTCTGTGTATCTCTATCAGCTCTCTCTTTTCCTCTTCTATCCTCACAGTGTGTGTATTCCTCTCCTATAATCTTCTGGGTCCTTCCCCTTTTTCAGATGTCCTCTAACCTCTCTTTATAAGCCTTCACATTACCCCCTTTAACAGCCTGTTTAGAATATCACCATACCCCTCCCTTGTGCCTTCCATTTTCAGTTCCACTTTAGCTAATTAAGTATTAAACCCCATCATTCCCCTGGCAGGCTTAAACTTTCCCATTTTATTAACTAAAAGCAAGCATGGGCAGCAGGATGTAGTCTGACAGCACATGCTGTCAAACCATTTTTAAATCCAAAGCCCTTTTATGCAGGAAACAGGCTGTGCACAATGCACATGCTGTGCACAAGTGCACATGCCATCAACTCAGATTTCAATTAACAATCTACCCTCAGATTCAAATATAGCAACTATAAGTGAACCTACTTGATCCTTACTTTGATTCAAACAAAGTTGCAGCAAAGCAAATCGATTTATTTTTGTTTAGACAGTTGAAACTAATTGACGACACATGTCGACTCGACTATATTAGTTATAACACATACAATCATAGCCAAAAATCCGACATTTAACAGTATCACACAAGGTTCGCATTATATTGACTAAGCAGAATTGCACTCGAGGAGTCAACTAGTCAGTCCAAATTTGAAAATCAGCTAATTGCACAACACTTACATTCATATTATCAGAACAAATGGAAAGACTTAATCAAACAACAGAGGTTCAGGCAAAGTGGTCAAGGCACAGTTGATAAAAGTCAAGGACATAAACAGAACATGAACAGACCCTTACAACGATCAGATGAACCAAAACAAATAAGAAATGAAAGAACTCACCTTAAACCTTGAAAAATCAAAACCTTAAACTCGGACTCGGTCAGGCCTTTCTTAAGGCTGAACGGACTTTAATCGAAGTGTTTCTCAGATGAGAAACACTTCGATTAAGGTCCATTAGACCTTAATCTCTTCGGTTTGGACCAGGTGGACCAGTGATGAGGAACACTAAGTTTCAAAAACTAGATCCGGGATTCATGCTTCCCTGGTCAGATTCGGACCAAACCAAGTATGGTTTGGTCACGAGGGGGTCTGGGGAGTGTCTGGTATGAGTTTAGGGCAGATCGGTGTAGATTAGGTTCCGACTCGAATCTTCAAATGAAGATTCGAGAAGGTGGGATAGGATTCGAGGTGTGTGGTTGGTAGATTTGGGTTCGGGACGGCAAGGGGGGTTCTATGGTGTTAAGGGCGAGGTCATCGGCGTCTGTGCCACCGGTTTTCATGGTGAAGGATGCAGGGGCGGCTCTAGGGTTTGATGGGGAAGATGGTGAAGACGGGAGCTGGGGTATCAGATGGGGGGGCAGGGTAAGGTTAGAGACTTATATAGTTAGTGGGTGGGCGGATCCTGGCCGTTGGATGAGATGTGATGAAGGGCCAGGATCCTTCAGCTTGAGGGAAACAGTGTCGTTTCATCTTTTAGAGGGTTTGGGTCGGTCCGGGTGGAAACGGGTCGGGGTCATTAGTGGGTTATGGGGAGGCGATCTTGGCCGTTGATCAATCTGAGATCAACGGCCCAGATCGGTTTGGACCAAAACGGCGTCGTTTGGACACCCTGGGTATCAGCTGGTGCGGACCGGGCAGGCCTGGTTTGAACGTTGTTTGTTTGGGCCAATTTTAATAAATTGGCCCAATCTGGAAGAAGAAAAGATTTTTTTTTCTTTTTTTTTTATTTTAAAAACAAAACTAAGCAAAAAAAAAATTAAATTAAAATTAAATACATACTCAATACAATTATTTGCACACACACTAAAATACTTCAAAACAGGTAAAATCAAACAAAATAAAATTACGGACGAAGATGCCTATTTATGATTTTCTGTTTAACGACCGGATTACGGTTCGAATTATGCATGACACACACATTTTTTGTATTTTGTTTTAATAAAGTAAAAATGGGCAAAAATCGTAAATAACCAACAAAGTGCCATGTAAAAATCCAAAATTTGTACAGCAGGGCCAATTATTATTATTTTTTTATTTCTTTTGGAGCGATTGTCGTGCGAAACAAAAATCACGTGCTCACAGCTGCCCCTCTTTGTTCGGAAACACGAAGAGTTTTCGTGCAAAGATAAAGTGAGCGTGTATGAGCGATTTTTGCCTATGGACCACTCCGTATGAAGCATGTTTTTGAAAGATCTGACCGAATCTTGCTTCAAAGATTTCCTACATATCCTGGGCTAAACAGGAATCAGGTCAATGTAGTTCGAGAAGTTTTGGTAGCTGGGACTACCATGGGATTGCAATGCTTGCTGCTACTGCTATTGCTGTTGTCACTGCTGCGTCACTAACCGCCTTATTACAACCAAACGAAAATTGGAAACTGAACTAACTACTTATATGCATGTCAACTGCTAGTTACAAGATTCCTATCTATGATTCTTTTACGACTTGGTCTTGGGTCTTAGCTGATTCTGCTTGTAGACTCCGATCTGAATCTTGATGCTTGCGAGTTGCGGCGACTTGTTTAATCTCTGGGATATTGAGTGAGACGCGATTGGCAGGGTTCAGGACCTTAATCAAATGTTGGAGTCAATCCGCCTTCCATTTACTCCGATATCTCGGGACATCTTCTTTTTTTTCTTTTTCTTCTTTGATTGCGAACTGGGACACATCTCGTGGGTCATTTTGATCCATGTGGCTTGAGGTTAGACCTGCGGGAGGAAACAAACGAACGAAATTTTCTGCCCCAGTTTCACTAGGAAAATTTCGTTAATTATTCGCCGGGAAGTTCATAAAATTGATGAAAGAGGATATGCATGCTCAGTTCAGGGTTCGAGCCCTAATACCGACTAGCTGGGGAAGGGTTCAGTTTAGGGTTTAAAACCCTAATGCTGACTAAAGGAAAAAGTTCAGTTTAGGGTTTAAAACCCTAATGCTGATTTATGGAAAAGCTCAGTTTAGGGTTTAAAAACCCTAATGCTGACTGGAAACAAGAGCTCAGTTTAGGGTTTAAAACCCAAATGCTGATTGCATGAAAAAACTCAGTTTAGGGTTTAAAACCCTAATGCTGGCTGAAAGGAAAAAGTTCAGTTTAGGGTTTAAAACCCTAATGCTGACTAAAAGGAAAATTCAGTTTAGGGTTTAAAACCCTAATGCTGATTGCATGGAAAAGCTCAGTTTAGGGTTTAAAACCCTAATGCTGGCTGAAAGGAAAAAGTTCAGTTTAGGGTTTAAAACCCTAATGCTGACTAAAAGGAAAATTCAGTTTAGGGTTTAAAACCCTAATGCTGATTGCATGGAAAAGCTTAGTTTAGGGTTTAAAACCCTAATGTTGGCTGAAAGGAAAGAGTTCAGTTTAAGGTTCAAAACCCTAATGCTGACTAAAAGGAAAATTCAGTTTAGGGTTTAAAACCCTAATGCTGATTGCATGGAAAAGCTCAGTTTAGGGTTTAAAACCCTAATGCTGGCTGAAAGGAAAATTCAGTTTAGGGTTTAAAACCCTAATGCTGATTGCATGGAAAAGCTTCAGTTTAGGGTTTAAAACCCTAATGCTGGCTGAAAGGAAAAAGTTCAGTTTAGGGTTTAAAACCCTAATGCTGATTGCATGGAAAAGCTCAGTTTAGGGTTTAAAACCCTAATGCTGGCTGAATGGAAAAAGTTCAGTTTAGGGTTTAAAACCCTAATGCTGATTAAAAGGAAAATTCAGTTTAGGGTTTAAAACCCTAATGCTGATTGCATGGAAAAGCTCAGTTTAGGGTTTAAAACCCTAATGCTGGCTGAAATGAAAAAGTTCAGTTTAGGGTTTAAAACCCTAATGCTGACTAAAAGGAAAATTCAGTTTAGGGTTTAAAACCCTAATGTTGATTGCATGGAAAAGCTCAGTTTAGGGTTTAAAACCCTAATGCTGGCTGAAAGGAAAAAGTTCAGTTTAGGGTTCAAAACCCTAATGCTGACTAAAAGGAAAATTCAGTTTAGGGTTTAAAACCCTAATGCTGATTGCATGGAAAAGCTCAGTTTAGGGTTTAAAACCCTAATGCTGGCTGAATGGAAAAAGTTCAGTTTAGGGTTTAAAACCCTAATGCTGACTAAAAGGAAAATTCAGTTTAGGGTTTAAAACCCTAATGCTGATTGCATGGAAAAGCTCAGTTTAGGGTTTAAAACCCTAATGCTGGCTGAATGGAAAAAGTTCAGTTTAGGGTTTAAAACCCTAATGCTGACTAAAAGAAAAATTCAGTTTAGGGTTTAAAACCCTAATGCTGATTGTATGGAAAAGCTCAGTTTAGGGTTTAAAACCCTAATGCTGGCTGAATGGAAAAAGTTCAGTTTAGGGTTTAAAACCCTAATGCTGACTAAAAGGAAAAGCTTAGTTTAGGGTTTAAAACCCTAATGCTGGCTGAAAGGAAAAAGTTCAGTTTAGGGTTTAAAACCCTAATGCTGACTAAAAGGAAAATTCAGTTTAGGGTTTAAAACCCTAATGTTGATTGCATGAAAAAGCTCAGTTTAGGGTTTAAAACCCTAATGCTGGCTGAATGGAAAAAGTTCAGTTTAGGGTTTAAAACCCTAATGCTGACTAAAAGGAAAAGCTCAGTTTAGGGTTTAAAACCCTAATGCTGGCTGAAAGGAAAAAGTTCAGTTTAGGGTTTAAAACCCTAATGCTGACTAAAAGGAAAAGCTCAGTTTAGGGTTTAAAACCCTAATGCTGGCTGAATGGAAAAAGTTCAGTTTAGGGTTTAAAACCCTAATGCTGACTAAAAGGAAAAGCTCAGTTTAGGGTTTAAAACCCTAATGCTGGCTGAAAGGAAAAAGTTCAGTTTAGGGTTTAAAACCCTAATGCTGATTAAAAGGAAAATTCAGTTTAGGGTTTAAAACCCTAATGCTGATTGCATGGAAAAGCTCAGTTTAGAGTTTAAAACTCTAATGCTGGCTGAAAGGAAAAAGTTCAGTTTAGGGTTTAAAACCCTAATGCTGACTAGAAGGAAAATTCAGTTTAGGGTTTAAAACCCTAATGCTGATTGCATGGTTGTCTTGGATTAGACCTGTTTCAACCTTTCAGACAAAGAATCATTTGTTAGTTCGGAAATGACGGTCGGTTTGGTGACCTTGATCGTTCCCAGTTGCTTTCTTGCGTCTTTATTTCTGTTGTGAAGTTCCGCCATTGATTTGATTCGAATGGCGAAACCCTTCTAGACTGTTCAGGCTTGTATTTCCAGATTCTGCGATGATTTGCCT
This sequence comes from Nicotiana sylvestris, assembly GCF_000393655.2. NCBI lineage: Eukaryota > Viridiplantae > Streptophyta > Magnoliopsida > Solanales > Solanaceae > Nicotiana > Nicotiana sylvestris. The sequence continues at coordinate 123,369,424 of NC_091057.1, read as the reverse complement.
CGTAAGGCCTCTTTTTTTCTTTTTTGTCCCGTTTTGATTGGAGGTTCTCAACGGGGATTTTATTGGAGGTGTTCTGTGGGAATTTGCACAAAAGGAAGCTCTGTGGGGGGGAATATTTACAAAGTGGATTCTTTGTGCGGATTCTGTACAATGGGGTATGCTGGTTTTTTTTTGTTTCAAAACGAGTTTCCCAGGGTTTGTTGGGTAAGCTTGTTGGGGAATATTTACAAAAGGATTCGCTGGGGATGTGCTGAGGAAACTCCAACGGGGATTTTTTTTTTTCATACTGGGGAGACTCTGTGGGAGATTGTACAGAAGGAGAGACTCTGTGGGGATTTGTACAGGGGGAGACTCTGTGGGGATTTGCCCGAAGGCGGACTTGCTGGGGAAGATTTCAAGATTTCTCTCTTTCCTCTTTACTCTAAAACACCCTCAAACGTCATGATTCATCATGCTTGGGTAATCATATCAACGAGATGAGGTGCTTTCCTTCATGAGACGGGATTCCGTGCAAACAAACCATGCCACCTACTCTTTCCGGTGTGTCCTGAACTCGGGGTTAAAATGCAAAAGGGATTCGAAAAGAAACAAAGCAGGGGAAAACAAATCAGAAAAGGAATACCCTTTTCGGGACGAGAAAGACTTATCTGAGGAAGATAACGCTGGCTTTAAATGACATGACATGCTCTTTGGACTGGACGTCCGACCTTCCATGAACTTGCGTTTTCCTGAACCAGAACAGATCTGTGATTCCAAAACCGGTGGAACTTTGCCGAGACCTTCTTGGGGTGGCGTCATTCCTTTTCGGCCAACAGCGCCCTTTGCGGGTTTTCACTGGCTGACCTCTCTCATTTCTCTTCCTGTCATCGCTTGATAGCACTCTTTGCGAGTTTTTACTAAACAAGCTCTCTCATTTTGGTTTCTCTACTCCCGTCGCCTCGTGGTGCCCGAAGGTTTTCACCGCCGAGACTCTCTCATTTTATCTTTCTCAATTCAGAGTGTGCTGGTCTCCATTTGTGACGCTTATTGGTTCCCCACCATATTTGGTAATTGATTTGAAGGCTTGTGCTTGGTAAAGAGAGGTAGATGATACTAACTTCTCAACTGCTCGACGTGCCCCGGTTTTCAATTTCAGGGTGAATGGGATTTTATTGTCGGTGTGACTGAACCTCAGGGAGAGGCTGCCTACGTATCCTTTCGGAATCAAGTCAAACGTAGTTCAGGCCTCAATCAATGTTTTGTTTTGTTTTTGTTTTTTTGTTTTTGTTTTTGTTTTTTTGTTTTGTTTTGTTTTTGTTTTGTAAGCTGCTCAAAAGTTGGTAGAGAGAATTGGGTAGTGTTTGGGGAGTAGTGGGGGATAAAACCTTCGCCCTTTTCAAGCGTGTCAGGACCACTGGAGTATGATTTAGACGTAGTACCTCTTGACTGCATCTGCATTTACTGCTGTGTCGGGGTCATTTCCTTCGATATCACCCAGATACAATGCTCCTCTTGGCAATATCTTCCTTACGATGTATGGGCCTTTCCAATTCGGAGCAAACTTCCCTTTTGCTTCCTCATGATGCGGCAGAATACGCCTCAGTACCAATTGTCCTACTTCGAAATTCCGGGGTCGGACTTTCTTGTTGTAAGCACGGGCCATCCTTCGTTGGTATAACTGTCCGTGACAAACTGCGGTCATCCGCTTTTCATCAATCAACGTCAATTGCTCTAACCGAGTCTTGACCCACTCGCTGTCCTCGATTTCTGCTTCGACAATGATTCGAAGTGAAGGAATTTCTACCTCTGCCGGTATTACAGCCTCGGTCCCATAAACCAAAAGATAAGGAGTCGCTCCCACCGATGTGCGTACCGTAGTGAGGTACCCCAATAATGCAAATGGTAACTGCTCATGCCACTGTCGGGAACTTTGGATGGTCTTCCTCAAAATCTTCTTGATGTTTTTGTTTGCCGCTTCCACAGCACCATTGGCCTTTGGCCGATAAGGCGTGGAATTCCTATGCGTTATCTTGAATTGCTCGCATACATCTCCCATCAAGTGACTGTTCAAGTTTGCTGCGTTATCTGTAATGATAGTCGCAGGAATACCGAAACGACAGATAAGATTTGAGTGTACAAAATCCACCACAGCTTTCTTAGTGACCGACTTGAGGGTGACAGCCTCTACCCATTTTGTGAAGTAGTCTATGGCAACCAGTATAAACCTGTGTCCATTCGAGGCCTTTGGTTCAATTGGTCCAATGACGTCCATGCCCCAAGCGACAAATGGCCAAGGTGCGGACATGGGATGCAGTTCCGTGGGAGGCACGTGAATCAAATCACCGTGCACCTGACACTGATGACATTTCCGAACGAAGCTAAAGCAATCCTTTTCCATGGTCATCCAGTAATAACCTGCTCGAAGGATTTTCTTCGCTAAGACATACCCGTTCATGTGAGGTCCGCACACACCTGCGTGTACTTCGTGCATGATCTTCCTCGCTTCCTCGATATCGACACATCTTAGGAGATTGAGGTCCGGGGTCCTCTTATATAACAATTCACCGCTCAAAAAGAAACCACTTGCATGTCGCCTAATGGTCCTCTTTTGATCTCCAGTAGCGTGCTCGGGGTATTCTTGCGTCTTCAGGAACCTCTTGATGTCATGGTACCAAGGCTGCGTATTTGATCCCGCCTCGATTACACTGCAGTAACCGTGTCTTTCCTTGATTTGGATTTCCAAAGGATCGACGTGGGCGTTGCCCGGGTAGGGTAGCATTGAAGCCAAAGTAGCAAGTGCATCTGCCAGTTCATTGTGACACCTCGGGATATACCTGAACTCTATTGATGTAAAGCGCTTGCTGAGGTCCTCCACATGCTGTCGGTAAGGGATAAGTTTGACATCCCGAGTTTCCCATTCGCCTTGAGCTTGCCGGATAATCAGGTCAGAATCTCCCATAATCAGTAAGTCTTCGACATCCTGATCGATTGCCATATGCATGCCCATGATGCAGGCTTCATACTCAGCTGTATTATTTGTGCAAAAGAAACGAAGTCTAGCTGTGGCGGGATAATGCTGACCAGAAGGCGAGATCAAAATTGCCCCAATCCCTACACCCTTGGCGTTCACGGCTCCGTCAAAGAACATCTTCCAAACATGAGCTTCCTCCGAGATCACTTCTACGGTGTTTACCTCTTCATCTGGAAAGTAGGTATCCAATGGCTGGTATTCCTCATCGACCGGATTTTCGGCCAAATGATCTGCTAATGCCTGGGCTTTCATTGCCGTGCGAGTGACATAAACTATGTCAAATTCTGTAAGCAAGATTTGCCATTTAGCCAGTGTCCCAGTAGGCATTGGTTTCTGAAATATATACTTCAAAGGATCCAACCTGCTTTTGAGGAACGTAGTGTGGGCTTGGAGATAATGTCTCAGCTTTTGAGCAACCCATGTGAGAGCGCAGCATGTCCTTTCCAGCAGAGTGTATCTGGCCTCGTAGCTAGTGAATTTCTTGCTCAAGTAGGAAATTGCTTGCTCCTTCTTTCCGGTTACGTCGTGTTGCCCGAGGACGCAACCGAAAGAGTTCTCCAAGACTGTCAGATACAAGAAAAGTGGCCTCCCTGGTTCTGGAGGGACCAAGACTGGGGGATTCGAAAGGTATTCTTTGACTTTATCAAAGGCTTCTTGACACTCAGTTGTCCATTTGATCGCCGCATCTTTCCTTAAAAGCTTGAATATGGGCTCACACGTGCTTGTCAGCTGGGCAATAAACCGACTGATGTAATTCAACCTGCCCAACAGACTCATCACGTCTTTCTTTGTTCTCGGGGGAGGTAGATCTCTGATGGATTTTATCTTAGTTGGATCTAGCTCGATTCCTCTCCTGCTTACGATGAAGCCCAAAAGTTTGCCCGACGGAACTCCGAAAGCGCATTTGGCTGGGTTTAGCTTCAAGTCATACTTCCTTAATCTCTCGAAGAATTTCCTCAAGTCTTGGATGTGATTATCCTGCGTCCTGGACTTGACTATCACGTCGTCCACGTACACCTCTATTTCCTGATGCATCATGTCATGGAAAATGGCAGTCATGGCCCTCATGTAAGTAGCCCCCTCATTCTTCAGACCAAATGGCATGACCCGATAACAGTAGGTGCCCCAAGGCGTGGTGAAGGCAGTTTTCTCGGCGTCTTCTTCATCCATCAATACCTGGTGATACCCAGCATAACAATCTACAAAAGACTGTATCTTGTGTTTGGCACAATTGTCAACGAGGATGTGGATGTTGGGCAGCAGGAAGTTATCTTTAGGACTCGCTTTGTTCAGATCTCGGTAATCTACACATACCCGAGTTTTCCCGTCCCTTTTTGGTACCGGAACCACATTCGCCAACCATGTTGTATATTGGACTACCCGGATCACTCCTGTTTTCAGTTTCTTGGTGATCTCCTCTTTAATCTTGTCACTGACCTTAGTTTTGAACTTTCGTTGCTTTTGTTGAACTGGAGGACAATCAGGATGAATCGGCAATTTATGAACCACTAGATCAACACCTAGTCCCGGCATGTCATCATATGACCAAGCAAACACGTCTTTGAATTCAAGAAGAAGTTGAATTATCGCCTCTCGCGTTTTCTTGTCCGTGTGAATGCTTATCTTGGTCTCCCGGATTTCTTCCGGGGTTCCTAAATTTACCGGTTCAGTGTCATTCAGATTTGGCTTAGGTTTATTCTCGAAATATTCCAACTCTCGGTTTATCTCCCTAAAAGCCTCTTCCGCATCATATTCTGGTTCTGGGTTCATTAATTCGCAGTTAAATAACTCATTGTGATCTGGGCGTGAAGTCCGCAAGCATGTCATATTTAAAGCCGCATTATTAGGACTGAAAAGAAAGATAAAAGGAAAAATAATAAAATCAGAACAAAAGAAAGAATGGGAAAGCAATGATGATTTTTTTTTATATTTTCTTTGGAAAGTTGGAAGACAACAATGTTTACAACTATGAATTCAAAGCAACAATCGAAAAGAAGAAAACGTTCAAGTCATGTCCTGGAGATAACTTGCGACACAGGAAAGGTGGCAGGACAGGTCTACCCGGACTTCCATCTAGTCGGGAATGGCGTGGCCTCCCAGTTTTGGAGTTTGGCGTTTGGCCCCATGTACATCATCTCAGCAGCGCTTGTGCCTTCACCTGGTTGAACCATGTGGACCTCGTAGAGCATCTCTCTCATTGCCCCACATACCTCCTCGATTTCCTCAGCTGTGAAGACCTCATCATCTTCTTCTTCAATGTACCTCGGCCTGATGAAAGTTGCATATAAATCCGGCAGCGGTTGAGGTAACTTCCAACCTTCATTTTTCCTTTTCTTTGCCCACTCTTCGTCTGCTGGAGTAGGTTTGAAACCTAGTCCAAAAGGTTTCTTGATGATTGGCAAAGTAATGGGTTCTGTTATTCCCTGAAGGGTTCGCCCAAGCCCCTTCCCCGGCCTAAATCCATGCCGGATCATCTCTTTGGCCACCATAAACGAGGCGTTAGACAGGAAAGGCTGGGGGCAGGGTATTCCCTCTTCGTGCTGCTCTGCCAGTACAACCTCGAAAGCTTGATAGACCGTATGTTCGCTTCCTTCTCTTGGTTCAAGGTACGGGATGGATGGGTCCCGATAAATGGCATGCTCATCTTCCCCATGGACCACGATCTCTCGGTCTTCGTACTCGAACTTCACCATCTGGTGAAGAGTGGAAGGAACGGCTCCTGCCGCATGGATCCAAGGTCTGCCAAGGAGAAAATTGTAGGATGTGTCCATGTCGATTACCTGGAAGGTTACTCGAAATTCGACTGGTCCTATGACCAACAACAGGTCTATTTCTCCCATGGTATCTCTCTTGATGCCGTCGAAAGCTCTTACGCAGACATTGTTGGGTCAAATTCTTCCTGTCCCAATTTCCATTCTTTGTAGCGTGGAGAGCGGGCAAATGTCAACACCTGATCCCCCATCCAACATTACCCGCTTGACATAGTAGTCCTCGCATTTAACTGTTAAATGCAAAGCCTTGTTGTGTGCCGCTCCCTCCGGGGGTAAATCATTCTTGCTGAAAGAGATTTGGTTGACGGCGAAGAATCTTTCTGTCATACGCTCTAGTTGCTCCACCGAGGTTTCAACTGGTACATATGCTTCATTCAGGGTTTTCAGCACGATCTTTTGATGCTCGGTTGACCTCATTAATAATGACAGCATGGATACTTGCTCAGGGTACTTGCGCAGCTGATCTATCACTTCGTAATCCGACATTTTCATTTGTTGGAAGAACACTTCCGCTTCTTCAACACTCACGGGCTTCTTTGGCGGGAAGCGCCTTTGTGTGGCGTTGTTCAGTTCTTGGGTATTTGAATACCTTCCAATGAAAGTATTTTCTGGAAGTTCTCCCATGACCTCTTTACCTTTGTACATCACCAAAGTCTTTTGATAATTCCACGGCACTGTGGACGGGTTGGTCATTGGCTTTTGTGGCACGCGTCCGATAACCACTGGCTCATTCAGCCGAGGTGGTTGAATCGTCCCCCGGACCACATAGGCCCCTTTTGGCACGTACATAGGTTTTGTCTTTTTGATCCCGAAGTTCTGCGTCTTCTCAGCTCGACCTCGTGGTATGTAAAGAACTCCACCCTTTCCTGGTACCACTTTCTTCTCCACCTTCTTCTCAAGCACTTTCTTTATAGTTTTGGCCTCTTCCCCCTTTTCTGGTTTTTGGTTTGTTTCAGGCCTCTTCCCCGTGTCGACAATGGCAATTATGGCTCTCAGAGCAGGGTTGAACTCTTTGTCTTCACAAATCATTCCGATCAGTGGCCCATTATTGTGAGCGGGCAATGGATTGTTAGTCACATTCGGGATCTCTTCGTCCCTTAGCACTATTTTCCCCTGCTCTATCAAATTTTCGACCACTCTTTTCAATGACCAGCAGTCGTTTGTATCATGTCCCTCGGCCCCTGAATGATAGGCGCATCTGACTCCGGCTTTGTAAGAAGGTGATGTTGGGTTTTGCCTCGTTTGGGGAATTGGTTGCAAGAAACCCAACTGGACTAGCTTAGGGAACAAAGTAGAGTATTGTTCACCGATGGGCGTGAAAGTCCGTCGTCGAGGTGGCTCCTGAGGGCGAAAGTTATTCTGTGGGGGTTGTGGGTTATAGTGGTTGCGGTATGGAGGCTGATTTCTGGGAAGTGGAGCTGGGCCTCGGTTGGCTTGTTGTGGTGGATGGTTATAAGGTTGGGCGTTCATGACCATATAAGGTTGATGAGCATATGCCAAATTTGAGTGGGGGTAGTAGTGTTGTGGGGCTCTTTCCGAAAAATGGGGCCTGGGATGACGATACTCCCTTGCTTCAGAGGCTGCCATAGTCGTTTCTTCCTTCTTCTTCCCCCTCGTCGTTCCTCCGGACCCGCTTTGGACGGCCTGGGAGGTCGCCCTTATGGCTGCTTGACTCAAAATTCTACCCGTTTTCAAACCATTTTCCACCATCTCTCCAATCTTGATCGCTTCCGCGAATGGCTTACCCATAGCTGACATCATGTTTTGGAAATAGTCAGACTCTTGAGCCTGGAGAAAGGTAGTGACCATTTCCACTTCATCCATGGGAGGCTTCACTCTCGACGCCTGTTCACGCCACTTAATAGCATACTCTCTAAAGCTTTCCGAAGGCTTCTTCTTCAAATTCGACAGAGAGTTTCGGTCTGGCGCAATGTCGATGTTATACTGGAATTGTTTTACAAAATCTCTGGCGAGATCATCCCATATATGCCATCGGGACATTTCCTGATCCATATACCATTCCGAAGCTATCCCTACTAGACTTTCCCCAAAATATGCCATTAGCAGTTCTTCTTTTCCGCCGGCTCCCCGCAATTGGTTGCAGTATTTCTTAAGATGTGCAATGGGGTCACCGTGCCCATCGTATTTCTCGAACTTTGGGGTCTTGAAACCCGTTGGCAGGTGCACGTGAGGGAACATGCACAGGTCGGCGTAAGAGACGCTCTTCTGTCCGCTCAATCCTTGCATATTCTTCAAACTTTGTTCAAGGCTTCTCATTCTCTTGGCAATCTCATTTTGTTCTGCAATTCTGGGGTTCTGATCCTGCCCGGGTGCAAGCTCGCACTGAGGCGGTAGAGGATTAGTGCTGGTAGCGAACCTAGTTGGTTCCATTGAGAACGATGGTGCTTGGAATGTAAAAGAGGATGAGTCAAAGCTTGGCTTGTACGTGGTAGGCTGTGCCGTAATCGGGCAAGGCGATGCAGTAAAGATGTTCATGCTTGCATCAGTGGATGACATTCGGGGATGAGGCTCAGAAGGCGATCCAGCAGAGAAGGCTGAGGTGGCTGGGTACCCGAATGGGGTAGCAGGATAATTTATGGGGACATTAGAAGTCCCACTTGACCTGGAGAATAATTCAGGGAATCCGGGGACGACACTTGGCGGCTCTTTCCCATTATTCCAGTCGTCCAGCATTTCCAACATGCGGAGCCGTAGGATTCTATTTTCCTCCGCAGTTGCGGATTCAGGTGTGAGGACGGCTGAGATCGAGCTTTCCTCGGAAACAGGGATTGTTTGCAATGGAATTTCTGAAGACATTTCCACACTTCCTTTTGACCTGGTGAAGTAAGTGTGAGTACTGCTTCTGGCCCTAACAACAGGTAGTTGAACACTTCTCCTTGACCTCGTGAAATATGAGTGCGAGGCCAGACTTTCACCAAACCAACCGTCTTTTCAAAAACCCTGGAAATACTCAATGACAAACGCACGGTTAATTTGTAGCAAATAACAGATAGTTAATCTCACGTTGGGCATGATGCACCTATACAGTTAAGTGGATTACTATATGTTTGCTACGAGAGCATGCGTCATTCCGGCATTTTTATTCTTTCTTTTCTTTTTCTTTTCTTTTTCTTTTATGTTATTTTTGCAGTAAAAGAAATGCGACCGGATCCGATGAGGATTGCCTACGTATCACGATGCCTACGTGAATCAGATCATTACATAGTTCGAAAAACACAAATGGCGTAAAAGAAGCAACCTTTTTATTGTTGAAGTGGTCTATTACAAACTACATTTTGCGAAAGAAAAAGCAAACTTCGAAAATAAACCTAGACTCAACATAGACTAAAATCACCCTGATGGAAAACAGGCAGAAAATGCTAAGATACAAATTGACTTATGAGTGCATTATGGTTTTGAAAATTGGTGTCCGCGGGGCATCGTTCGGCCTCGCCGCGGTCCTAGGCGTGAGATCCCTCTCAAGTTGCTCCAGCTCGTGCATAGTCTGCTTGACATAACCCATTACTGCCGAGAGGACGGTAATGCTGGACATGTTCTCACATCGTAGGCATCGTCTAGTGATGGCATGGGCAATGGCTTTGATCCTATCTCTGGTCTGCTTCTTTTCTACGAGCAGGCGTTTTATCTGATCGCTGCATATCTTGAAGACTTGAGCATCTTGTACATGCTGATGCTTCAGTCGCCGTACTTCCAACTTCATCTGGGCTATTGAGTCGTACCAGTATCTGCTCTCAATTTTGAAATCCTTGGCCTGATTAACTGCTTGGATCTCAAGTGTAGCCAACTCTCTCTTCATTTTAGCAACAGTCTTCTCGTGGTCGCCTTCCAATCGATTCAAATATCAGCGATGCTTATCTGCTCTTGTATCCCATTGTGCCCTGAGCTCCGCTATGACGTTTTCAGATTTCTCCAAACCATCTCGCCATTCCCTGATTTCATTTTTTAACCTTTTTATCAGCTGCTCGTCTGATCGACGCCTCGGCTGTTTATCTGCATCCACCCTTATCTGTTTGATTTGGCTTCTGAGTATTTCGTTCTCCTGAACTAACCCGTTCCGTTCTCCCAAATTGGTAGCAGTTTGCACATTATGTTCATATTTCAATTTTTCCACTTGTTGCTTTAACCTGCTGATTTCGGTGCAATAGCCTCTTTCTTTTGCTAACCAATCCCACTGCTTTTGTGATGATTCGGTAAAATTCCGGATGTGGGGTCTCTTAGCTGGCCTTTCATGCTCGAGTTCCCTTCTGTACCATGCAAGGTAACCTGGCGCCGTTTCTCCTTTGGCTTGATCCCGCACGCAAGTATCTGATTTCAAATATTGACCCTCATTCCAGATTTGGCGAATCTTTGCTTCTGGGAACTGTCCGTTAGGACTTATCTCAATTGCTTGAGTGCTTAGATCTTCCTCATGAGGTACTGTCTGGCATTTTCCGAACTGTCTTAAAACTCGGCCGGGTGCGTAAGGTTGAATGCTCTTAAGCCCCATCAGCAAGAAATGAGTTTTAGCCGCTGACATATATAAGACCTCATCAACGGGCAACCATCCCAACTTCCATTGTATTTGGCTGGCAGTAAGAGCTTGAAAGAACGAGGTCCAAGCCAGGACTCCTTCGGGCAAACTGATCTCTTTGGCTCTCGCGTAAGATTCTTCTATGCGGGTCTTTTCCGGGGAACCATGGCTCAAAATCTCGGAATGATGGCAAAGGTGCTCGGTCATCCATATCTGCAGGAGCAAGTTACAACCTTCGAAGAAATTTCCCCCAGCTTTACAAGCTGTGAGAGCTCGAAAGATGTCGGATACCACCATAGGCGCGAGAGTACTGTCACTTTGCGTGAGTAAAGTGCTGACGACCCCAGATATCTTCAAATCAATGTTTCCATCTTTCCTGGGAAATACCAGAAGACCCAGAAACGTTATCATGAACGCCACCCGTCTGTGCTCGTCCCACTTCTGACGAACTCCTTTGCTGCACAGTTTGTTGATTGGATTATTGAATCCCCCCTCGTGACCGTATCTATCATATATGAAGCATGGAGTACAGAATCCGGCTGCTAGATCCGGGTTGTGGACTGTTCTAGGTATTTTCAATGAATCCAGGAACCGATGTACCGTGACGACTCTTGGGGCGACCAAGTATTTTTCCCTCAACGGAAGTTCAGTATTCCCGATGTATCCGGCCATTTCTTCCAAAGTTGGGGTGAGCTCAAAATCAGAGAAATGGAAAACATTGTGCGCCGGGTCCCAATAGGTAACCAAAGCTCTTATGATATCTCCCCGAGGCTGGATTTCCAACAGACCCACAAGACCTTTCAGATATTTCTTAACCTCATTTTGTCCTTCAACACCTAGATCATTCCACCATAGCCGTAACTTGACAGGGATTTTGGTCATTATTGAAAAATGTTCATTTTGCATCGTGCTCATCCTGCACATTTATTAAGGTGATTTTAAGAAAAATGACTTGACTCAAAATATTTTACAGAGGGGATCAAGTTTTGAACACGGTCTTTAAACACTTCGGGGACGAAGATTTTAAGGCTGTGTGGGTCTACTGGACAAAATGCTAAAAAAGACCCAAAAGGTGGCTATTTATGCAAAGTCAGCCTTCCGGCGTCCCTTTCGGGAACATTCGGCTATTTATGACAAAACAACGTCACCTGACTTATTTACGACTCTTTTAAAATTTTGACACATTTTTTTTATTTATTTATTGATTTTGGCTATTTTAGCGAAAATGGGGTTGAACCCGACGAGGGTTGCCTACGTATCTCACATCCGGTAAGAATCAAACCGGCGTAGTTCGGACATGCCGTAAATAGGGAAAATCGAATAAACCTAGAAATCAAGAATACGTATTTTGATTTTTGAAAAGAGATAAAGACTAAAGAAAATATTTATTATATTTTTTAGGAAAATTGGACTATTAGTCTGAATTCATAAAAGGGGTACTATGAAAGAAACAACATTTTTTGAATTATGAACTTTCCATTTTTTTTACTTTTAAAATAAATACCTTTTCTCTTTTTTTTTTTGATTTTGAAAGTGATAAAAGAAAATTATATTTTTTTAACTTTCAATAAAAAGACAACTTTTTTTTTTAAGAAAAATTCCGGCGAGGTTTTGATACTACTTGGACATTGGTTTTATTTTCCAAAATAAGTAATTATCTCCCCTACGCTGCTATTTTTCTTTTTTTTTTAGGAACCGGTCGACATGCGGAACCGAAGCAAATAAATGCACAACACAAATAGGAATGCAGCATGATGGTCTTTTCATTTCAGGTTGCCTGTCCTAGACGGACCCAACCCCTGTGTTGAGTCCCCTAAGTCAAATGCAACATGATGCAAATAAGCGTTCCTACTAGGGATCCGGCATGAGGTTTCGTTATACTAGGTTTATAACATGGGCATTTGTTCTAGAGTGTGTACCCGAGCGGACAACTCGAGTCGAGGAGGGGGCTACGTACCGGGGACCCGCGAGATCGTCCGGCTTTGTAACTTGTCCGACCTCTTTCTTATTTCAGGTATTGACACTAACAGAATAGGGAGTCTCGACCAGCGAGCTTCTCCCCGGAGGTAAGAAAAGAAGGGTTTCGGCACAGTTTATATACAGTTCAGATAATATCAAAGCGGTAAAAGACAACATTTAGCACGTTATGCAAAAACATGTAATAAAGATCAGATAATAAAGCCAAATATAACAATTATTCTAAGCTCGAATTCTTGAACCCTGAACCAGTGGTTCTGGGTTACCCTCCCCAGCGGAGTTGCCAGAGCTGTCACACCTCCTTTTTGCGCGCCCGCCCCGAAGGGTAAGATGCGAGGGTGGAGTTTTTCCAATTTAAGTGACAATATTCGAAATGGGATTATTTATTTAATTCAGAGTCGCCACTTGGGAAAGGGTTGGCTTTTGGTGTCCCAAGTCACCGGTTTATCTTGGATCCTAAATCGAGGAAATTTTCGACTTTTCCAAATGAAGTCTGCGAACCAGAAATTCTAAGTAAGGAATTCTGTTGACCCGAGGGAAGGTGTTAGGAACCCTTGAATCCCGTGGTTCTAGCACGGTCGCTTAAATTGTTATAATGGCTAAATATCTGATTTAAATACATGTTATGACTTACGTGCTTTTATTAAGTTTAAACCGCTTTTATTATTATCGTTTATTTTTTATAGAATTTGCAACGTCGCGAAAATGTATCTCGAACCACGTCGCAATCAATGCGCCCGTAGTTGTTGACCATTTCGACTCCGTTGAGATTTGGATTCGGGTCACATCAATGTGCACCCGAGTTTTAAGAATGTAATTTAATTAAGCCGTGCCCTAAGGGTCTAGCGCGTTATTATTTTGTAGAAGGCCATGAAATTCACTAAACGGCCTATCCTGAATTCTAAATAATTATTATGTTTATTTATTGAGGGCCCCGCAATTTTGCATTTTATTTGGCGAGGCTCATCTCTATTTTAGAACAAGGATATCCTAAAGTGGCTACATTTCTAATACATTTGTCTCTAGGAAGATAAAGGAGAAAAATACTAAACTTACTTGTTTAAGCAACTAACATGCTAAATCCCTACTATATATGATGAATCCAAATTTTTGCTTGATCGCCTAATTGGTTGTTTATGAGGTAAGAACTATCTCATGCCTCGCCTTTAAGGAGTGAATAAGTTTTGTTAATTTGCTAAGGGGATTGCAAGCAAACTAATAACGTACACTAAATTTGCATTAAGAAACGACCTTCCAGTTCGGATTGCAGAACTAGCCCATTTGGTCTTGATAAATGAGATTAGTTGTTTATTAGGAAAACCACTATTGATTGAACTCAGAAAAGTAGTCGCGTTATTTCGAAACGATGAATCTATATTGAAGCTCATATCGAAACTATGTAGAAAACAAGTAGTCCAGTAGAAGAGTCAGCATACGTTATTACCTTGTTAATGTAACGCTGCAAGAGAATTAGTTTGGGTCACATCTTATCTTGGAGTCAAATAGAAACGAATGTAGCAAATTCGATGGTTCAGAGATATAGGCAAAATACATACATGTGCTTGCTATGATTCTATGTTTATTGTATCATAACTGAAACAAAGCTAACGATTGCATGCTTTAAAACACATCTGATTTATCAAGCCAATGCTATCTACTTGTTCATCTCAACTTAGAATACATGTTAATTTATACAGAATGTTTGCAGTTTGCAGTTAAACAAATACAGGCCCAACTAACATTCAACCTATTTTTAACACCAATGTTATAACATAAACAGATGTTCATTTCTTTATTTCTGCTTCAACTTCAAACTTTCAACAATACATGGTTTCAGAGGTTGTGTACCTGGAAATATTTGACAATTGAAGAAGAGGGCAGTCTGCAGAGTAACAATGACAACAAGTGCAGCAGCAGTAACAGCAGGTAACAAAATCCCAATGCAAGATGCAGTTATAGCCAATGGGAAAAGGTAACAAAATGACAGCAACAAGCAGGGGAGTGGGCTCAGAACTCAAACGGTCTAACTCCAAAAGAAAACAAACCAATAAGAACCAAACAGCAGAAACCTGACTGATACTTGAGAGGAAACCAACACTTGTTTGAAACAGGTCAAACAAACTGGGAATCGAACAATTAGCAGGAAGAAAAGACAGTTTATGCTTTCTGTATAGCCACCCTCTATCTCCTTTCTTTCCAAAATCCAAAATCAGTGTTCAGTTTTGAACTTATGCTTGAATTATCAAAAGAAACCTTTTCCAGTTCCCTCTATCTCCTTTCCTAACATCAGGTGGTATTCTTTTCCTCTCCTCCTATATTGTATGTCTGTGTCTATTCCCTCTGTCTGTATCTCTGTCTGTGTATCTCTATCAGCTCTCTCTTTTCCTCTTCTATCCTCACAGTGTGTGTATTCCTCTCCTATAATCTTCTGGGTCCTTCCCCTTTTTCAGATGTCCTCTAACCTCTCTTTATAAGCCTTCACATTACCCCCTTTAACAGCCTGTTTAGAATATCACCATACCCCTCCCTTGTGCCTTCCATTTTCAGTTCCACTTTAGCTAATTAAGTATTAAACCCCATCATTCCCCTGGCAGGCTTAAACTTTCCCATTTTATTAACTAAAAGCAAGCATGGGCAGCAGGATGTAGTCTGACAGCACATGCTGTCAAACCATTTTTAAATCCAAAGCCCTTTTATGCAGGAAACAGGCTGTGCACAATGCACATGCTGTGCACAAGTGCACATGCCATCAACTCAGATTTCAATTACAGACCAAGCCTTAGGTTTCTGAAATCATATTAACAACTATAAGTAACTGAACTTGGTTCTTAATTGATTCAGGCAATGTTCAACAGAAGCAAATCGATTTATTTTTGTTCAGACAGTTGAAACTAATTGACGACACATGTCGACTCGACTATATTAGTTATAACACATACAATCGACACCAAAATCAGACATTCAAAAGTATAGGACACATGATTCGCATTATATTGACTAAGCAGAATTGCACTCGAGGAGTCAACTAGTCAGTCCAAATTTGAAAATCAGCTAATTGCACAACACTTACATTCATATTATCAGAACAAATGGAAAGACTTAATCAAACAATAGAGGTTCAGGCAAAGTGGTCAAGGCACAGTTGATAAAAGTCAAGGACATAAACAGAACATGAACAGACCCTTACAACGATCAGATGAACCAAAACAAATAAGAAACGAAAGAACTCACCTTAAACCTTGAAAAATCAAAACCTTAAACTCGGACTCGGTCAGGCCTTTCTTAAGGCTGAACGAACTTTAATCGAAGTGTTTCTCAGATGAGAAACACTTCGATTAAGGTCCATTAGACCTTAATCTCTTCGGTTTGGACCAGGTGGACCAGTGACGAGGAACACTAAGGTTCGAAAACTAGATCCGGGATTCATGCTTCCCTGGTCAGATTCGGACCAAACCAAGTATGGTTTGGTCACGAGGGGGTCTGGGGAGTGTCTGGTATGAGTTTAGGGCAGATCGGTGTAGATTAGGTTCCGACTCGAATCTTCAAATGAAGATTCGAGAATGTGGGATAGGATTCGAGGTGTGTGATTGGTAGATTTTGGTTCGGGACGGCAAAGGGGTTCTATGGTGTTAAGGGCGAGGTCATCGGCGTCCGTGCCGCCGGTTTTCATGGTGAAGGATGCAGGGGCGGCTCTAGGGTTTGATGGGGAAGATGGTGAAGACGGGAGCTGGGGTATCAGATGGGGGGCAGGGTAAGGTTAGAGACTTATATAGTTAGTGGGTGGGCGGATCCTGGCCGTTGGATGAGATGTGATGAAGGGCCAGGATCCTTCAGCTTGAGGGAAACGGTGTCGTTTCATCTTTTAGAGGGTTTGGGTCGGTCCGAGTGGAAACGGGTCGGGGTCATTAGTGGGTTATGGGGAGGCGATCTTGGCCGTTGATCAATCTGAGATCAACAGCCCAGATCAGTTTGGACCAAAACGGCGTCGTTTGGACACCCTGGGTATCAGCTGGTGCGGACCGGGCAGGCCTGGTTTGAACGTTGTTTGTTTGGGCCAATTTTAATAAATTGGCCCAATCCGGAAGAAGAAAAGATTTTTTTTTCTTTTTTTTTATTTTAAAAACAAAACTAAGCAAAAAAAAATCAAATTAAAATTAAATACACACTCAATACAATTATTTGCACACACACTAAAATACTTCAAAACAGGTAAAATCAAACAAAATAAAATTACGGATGAAGATGCCTATTTATGATTTTCTGTTTAACGACCGGATTACGGTTCGAATTATGCATGACACACACAGTTTTTGTATTTTGTTTTAATAAAGTAAAAATGGGCAAAAATCATAAATAACCAACAAAGTGCCATGTAAAAATCCAAAATTTGTACAGCAGGGCCAATTATTATTATTTTTTTATTTCTTTTGGAGCGATTGTCGTGCGAAACAAAAATCACGTGCTCACAAACGTCATCCGCAAAGGGACTGGTACCAATTGAGGCCGAATTCGTGACTCCAGCAAATGCACCTCCACCATTTGAAGTTGTGGTTTTACCACCCAAAGCACATATTTCGTTCGGAGCGAAGATAGTTGCGCCGATCCCAGTGGCGATGTCAGCCATAACATCATTCCATACTAAGGCTATACCATGGGACTATACAGCCGAGGCAAGGAGGAAAGGCAAGGTTAGGTTCGAGGAAACTATTGCCACACAGGGTATGACAAGAACTGGTAGGGTCTATACCCCTGAACATCTAGCCGAGTCAAGCAGGCAGACCTCCAACCGGCCACCCATTATTGAGACAAGTCTAGACGATCTTAGGAGACAGATACAGGCCAAGGAATACTCGGTCATTGACCAGTTGAACAAAACACCGGCGCAAATCTTCATCCTTGCTTTGCTACAAAATTCTGAGGCACACAAGAATGCTCTGTTGAAGGTGCTGAGTGAAGCATACATACCAAGCAACATCACTGGCGGGGAAATGGCCAATATGGTCGGACAGGTATTGCAAAGTCACAAAATTACTTTTCATGAGGATGAGCTACCGCCTGAAGGGTTGGGGCACAACAAAGCCTTGCACATCACTGTGCAATGCGAGGACTACTTCATTACCAGGATCCTAATTGATGGGGTTTCCAGCCTCAATATTTGTCCGTTGGTCACACTCAAGAAGTTGGGTAAGGGACTGCACGAGATAAAGGATGAAGCTATCAACGTGAAAGCCTTCGATGGTTCCCAAAGGTCTACCATTAGGGAGATTAGTCTGTGTTTGCAAATGGGGACAACTTGGTTCGATGTTGATTTCCAAGTGATAGACGTGCCAGCATCTTACAATCTGCTGTTGGGGCGGCCATGGATTCATGTTGCTGGAGCCATAGCATCAACACTGCATCAGGAGGTAAAATTTGAATGGAATCACCAAGAGGTGATCATTCATGGAGACGGTAGTAACCCTATATATAGTCGCCAGACCATCCCGTCAATCGAAGGAAGAAAGAAGCTAGGAGGAGAAACTTACCATCACATCAAACGAGTAAATGTTGTTGACAAGGACAAATGGTGGGATAACAAGATCGAGAGTATACTCAATTGGTGTGGGTACGAACCTGGCAAAGGGCTCGGTAAGAACCTCCAAGGAATCGCTAAGCCCATAAAGCTCAAGAAGCATGGCACTACTTTTAGTCTAGGATATGAGTATACCTGGGAAGAATTCAACAACTGGTCGACACCATGGAGTGGTCCTTACTATCCGTTGGAGCAGCCAGTACCACGCTTGGAGAAGACTTTCCAACCGGTCGATGTTATCTATGGGTCAGAAGAAGAGGAAGCACTGGCAGCTATGAGAAACTTGTTCTTAGAGGACAATGATATAGATTACTGCGTTGTTCTTGAGGAGGAGGGGGAGGAAGGCCCTTCCATACAGGCCGTAAGCAGAGGGGCCCGCCTCAACAATTGGACCATCAGGACAACCAGAGCCCGACAAGCCTCGGGGTAGCAAGGCTAAAACAAGTACTATTTTATTTACTAAAAGATTTTGTTTTTTTCATATTTTCAATTCGCGCAATAAGTTCTTCAATGTTCAAAACAATTGTGCAATTTATCAAAGCATTTTAACTCTTTTTTATGAATCAACACTTATTACTATTGTTTCTCTCATTACTTTACTTATACAACATTACTATTACTTATCTTGATGAATCAATTACTGTGACATGCAACGAGACAACACAACAAACGGACATAGATTCAGAGGAATATGACAGACCAGAAGAGATTGTTAAAGAAGTTGAGAATTTTGAGAACAGACCTAAGTCCAACCTGGACGAGACAGAAGTTGTTAACCTGGGGGATGTAGAAAACGTCAAAGAAACACGAATCAACGTTCATTTGTCGCCATTAGAAAAGAAGGAATACACAAAATTTGTAAGGGAATATAAGGACATATTCGCCTGGTCGTATGACGACATGACTGGTCTGAGTACATCTATTGTGGCCCACAAACTGCCAACCGATCCAACATGTCCACCGGTAAAGCAAAGGCTCAGAAAAATTTAATCCCGATATAAGCTTGAAAATCAAGGAAGAAGTTACTAAGCAGGTCAAAGCTAAGGTTCTCAAGGTAATAGAATACCCGACATGGTTAGCCAACATCGTGCCAGTACCAAAGAAGGACGCGAAGGTCAGAGTCTGTGTCGACTACCAGGATCTCAACCGGGCTAGTCCGAAAGATGACTTCCATTTGCCGAACATACACATCTTGATTGACAATTGCGCCAAGCATGAGTTGCAATCATTTGTAGATTGTTTTGTTGGATATCATCAGATCTGGATGGATGAAGAAGATGCTGAGAAAACGGCTTTCATTACGCTGTGAGGAATGTACTGTTACAAGATGATGCTGTTTGGGTTAAAGAATGTTGGGGCCACCTATATGAGGGTCATGGCTACTATTTTACATGATATGATACACAAGGAGATATAGGTGTACGTACATGATGTTATCATCAAATCCAAGAAGGCTACTGATCACATGAAAGATTTGAGGAAGTTCTTCAACAGGTTGTGAAGGTACAACCTGAAACTGAATCCCGCAAAGTGTGCATTTGGGGTTCCTGCTGGAAAATTACTTGGGTTTATTGTGAGTCGGCAAGGGATAGAACTGGATCCATCAAAGGTCAAAACTATTCAAGAATTGCCACCGCCAAAGAACAAGAAGGACGTAATGAGTTTCTTGGGGAGACTTAACTACTTCAGCCGGTTCATAGCACAATCTACAGTTATCCGTGAGCCAATCTTTAAGATGTTGAAGAAGGACGCCGATACCAAATGGACTGATGACTGTCAAAAAGCTTTTGACCAAATCAAGGAATACATGTCAACACCACCAGTCTTGGTCCCGCCCGAGCCAGGTAGACCTCTATTACTCTACCTCGTAGTATTGGATGGAGCATTCGGTTGTGTTCTGGGGAAGCACGATGAAACGGGGAGGAATGAGCAGACCATCTATTACCTCAGTAAGAATTTCACCCCGTACGAGGCACGATATTCACTGTTAGAGTGCACCTGTTGTGCTTTAACTTGGGTAGCCCAGAAGCTGAGGCACTACTTCTGTGCCTATACTACATATCTCATATCAATGATGGATCTTTTGAAGTACATCTTTCAGAAGCCCATGCCCACCGGCAAGCTAAACAAGTGGCAAATATTATTGAGTGAATTTGACATTGTCTACATAACTCAGAAGGCAATCAAGGGACAGACACTAGTAGACCATATTGCTAAAAATCCCATGGACGGAGAATACGAACCCCTAAAAATGTATTTTCCTGACGAAGAGGTATCATTCATATGAGAAGATATTGCAGAATCCTATGACGGTTGGAGAATGTTTTTTGATAGAGCAGCAAATTACAAAGAAGTTGACATAGGAGGGGTCCTAGTATCAGAAATCGGTCAGCATTATCTGGTGTCTGCCAAACTTAGGTTCCCGTGTACCAACAACATGGCCGATTACGAAGCATGCATCCTAGGGCTTAAGATAGCTATGAACATGAACATTCAAGAGTTGCTAGTGATCGGAGATTCAGACCTACTTATACATCAGGTCTGAGAAGAATGGAAAACCAAGAACTCAAAGATACTCCCATATCTTCATCATGTACAGGAGTTGAGAAAGAGGTTCACAAAGATAGAATTCCAACATGTTCCAAGAGTCCAGAATGAGTTCGTCGGTGCATTGGCTACCCTATCATCCATGATACAACATCCAAACAAGAACTTCATTGATCCCATTCCAGTAAAGATCCATGATCAGCCAGCTTATTGTGCCCAGGTTGAAGAAGAAGCAGACGGAAAGCCTTGGTTTCATGATATTAAGGAATATTTGGCAAAAGGAGAGTACCCAGAGCTTGCAAATCCTACTCAGAAACGCACGCTTCGGAGGTTGTCCAATAACTTCTTTCATAGTAGAGGAATCCTATATAGGAGGACTCCTGATTTGGGATTACTAAGGTGTGTCGACGCAAAACAAGCATCCAGGCTACTAGAGGAAATTTACGTTGGGACCTGCGGTCCGCATATGAACAACTTTGTCTTAGCAAAGAAGATACTCCGTGCTGGTTACTTTTGGATGACTATGGAGATGGACTGCATCCAGTATGTTCGGAAATACCACCGCTGTCAGATACATGTAGACATGATAAAGGTACCTCCAAACGAGCTTAATGCAACAAGCTTACCATGGCTGTTTGCCGCTTGGGGGAATGGATGTTATTGGACCAATGGAGCCCGTTGCTTCCAACAGACACAGGTTTATCATAGTAGCCATTGACTATTTCACCAAATGGGTCAAAGCAACATCTTATAGAGTAGTAACTAAGAAAGTCATGACGGACTTCATCCGCGACCGCATCGTTTGTCGATTCAAGATTCCAGAATCAATCATTATTGATAATGGTTCCAACCTCAACAGTGACTTGATGAAAGCTATGTGTGGAACCTTCAAGATCAGGCATAAGAATTCTACAACCTACAGACCTCAGATGAATGGAGTCGTAGAAGCCGCCAATAAGAATATCAAGATGATACTAAGGAAAATGATAGAGAAGCATAAGCTGTGGCACAAGAAGCTATCATTTGCTCTGTTGGGGTATCGCACCACAGTCCGCACATCAATAGGGGCAACCCCCTATATGCTGGTTTATGGTACAGAAGCCGTCCCGCCGAAGTAGAAATTCCCTCCTTAAGGATCATACATGAAGCAGAACTCGACGATGCAAAGTGGGTGAAGAGTCGTTACGAGCAGCTGGCTCTTATAGATGGAAAAAAATGAATGCAGTTTGCCACGATCAGCTTTATCAGAATAGAATGTCCAGAGCCCTCAACAATAGAGTCAAGCCAAGCAGTTCACGCCGGGGCAGCTGGTGTTAAAGGAAATATTCCCGCATCAAGATGAAGCCAGAGGGAAGTTCTCTCCCAACTGGAAGGGTCCATACAAGGTTCACCGGGTTCTAACAGGAGGAGCCCTCATACTAGCAGAAATGGACGGAGAAGTCTAGCCAAAGCAAATCAATTCAGATGCAGTCAAGCGATACTATGTGTAATCTTTATGCTTTCCTATATGATGTAAATTGAACTATGCCTAACTTGATTCCCGTTTAAGAGGGGATACGTAGGCAGCCCTATGGGTTTGGTCATAATTCAATAAAATTTTCATTTCCCCGTGCAATTGGAAACTGGGGCAGAATTTTGAGGAGGACCCTCAAAATTCCGAAGTTGATTTTAGCCGGTTATCGCTAGCAACAGTCGAAAGCATCAACCCAGTAAACTGGGGCAGAATTTTGAGGAGGACCTCAAAATTCCGTAGCAAGAAAGGTCACAATGTCTTGAACCACGTCACAGTTGTCGGTTCAACTAAAGAAAACTATTCTCAATTATGTATTTATATCATATTTCTACAAAATCATGCATGTTTATTACCAAAATTGCCTTGTTTAGCAAATGCTACCCCAATGATACGCACAATATCACCAAATCGGAGCCAAGTAGGTCAAGCAAAGCCAGCGGGGATGCAAACTAACCTTTCCCCCTTTACTAACTCACAATTTTTCTTTGGATGCAGGCACTTGAGTTGCAAAATCATCAAAAATACTATACACTCACAAGACTCACATTGTTCAGAAATACAACTCTCAGAGTCGTTGCACTTACTCATAGTTGCTATCCGCACGCAGTATTCCCAATAGGCACAATGTCCCCAGCAACCATAATATCACAATCAGCTATCAGCTAAGAAAACTCTGTTACCATCTGCCTTTTATTTCTTGCATAAAGCTACCATTCTGCCTTCTGAGTTTAAGCTCTACCTCCATTCGCATTTTTACACTGCATAAGGATACCATTCTGCCTTCCGAGACTAAACGCTGTCTCCATCTGCATTTTGCATTACATAAGACTACCATTCTGCATTCCGAGGTTAAGCTCTACCTCCATCTGCATTCTTGTATTGCATAAGGCTATCATTCTGCCTTCCGAGACTAAACGATGTCTCCATCTGCATTTTGCATTACATAAGGCTGCCATTCTGCCTTCCAAGGTTAAGCTCTACCTCCATCTACATTCTTGCATTGCATAAGGCTACCATTCTGCCTTCTGAGGTTAAGCTCTGCCTTTGCATTGCATAAGGCTACCATTCTACCTTTCGAGGTTAAGCTTTACCTCCGTCTGCATGGCTGAAAGATCGCCGCCTTATTTACACCTACATGGCTGAATAATCGCCGCCTTATTTACACCTACATGGCTGAAAGATCGCCGCCTTATTCACACCTGCATGGCTGAAAGATTGCCGCGTTATTTAAACTTGCATGGCTTAAAGATCGTCGCCTTATTTACACTTGCACGACTGAAAGATCTCCACCCGCTACATTTACATGGCTGAAAGATCGCCATCTTTACATTTGCATGGCTAAAAGATCGCCATCTTTACATTTGCATGGTTGAAAGATCGCCACCTTCTTTATTGCATAGGCTGAAAGATCGCCAAACACTGCATCTCATGGGCTGAAAGATCACCAAATTATCCAAAGTCGTCATTGTTCGGAGTCACCATTTTCATATCCCGAGAACACCATATCATGGCCTGAGGACCCATTTTTAATCTTTTGCATATCATTATTCAAAGGAATCATGGTTCGGAGGCATCATTCTCATAGCCCGAGAGCATCATTTCATGTCCTACAAATCCTTTATTATATACTTCATGGCCCAGGACATCATGGTCTAAGGACGTCATCCTAACCGTCCGAGGACAAACATTCATGGTCCGACGGGAATTTACATCATGTTTAAATTTACGCACAATATATGCTTGTATTACTTATTTGCAGGTGAACCGGCGAGAAATGGTCATCTCGGCAGGAGCGATTCTGCTCCAGTTCCCGCAACCCTATTAGACTCTAACCATTCACCCCGTCCTACATACTGCGTCCGTTCTTGGAAGTCTCCATCGGCATACTCCTCCGACGGATCCTGAACTACATATGACCTGATTCCTGTAAGACCAGGGATATGTAGGCAACTCAGGAACCAAATCATGGCCAAACCTCTTCAAACTATTTCGTTCGGTCAAAATTGGCCATCATATCTTTACCCGTTAACTCTTTCATTCTTCCCGGGTAAAGAGGGGCAACTATTGATACCTAATTTTTCTCTGTATATTTTTAATATGCAAAATAATTTTAAAATAGCATGTATATGTATATACAAGTATGGACCCATGTTTTATTATTTTTCCTAAATTTTTAAAGATTTTTAAATCAATTTATTACCCTATTTTATCAAGAAAACCCAATAATTATCCCCGAAATTATCATTTTTGGTGATTCATTTATTAGATTCTCATATTTATACTAAAATATAGCTAACATAATATTTGCATATTTTTACCAATTTATTTAGTATTTTTAAAACTAAATTGCATATAATTGCAATATTGGCCTCTTTTAAGATTTAATTGTAATTATATTTATAAAATTGACTTCATTATTTTTCATTTGATAATTATGTATTATTAATCATTTTAGTGCCTTTAATTTATTTCCAGAAATTATACTATTTTTAAAATCAAACAAGGGAAAAATGGCTATTTAAATACTAGCGCCGTTTATTTCAATTATAGCCCTAAATCAACCAATAGTTAAACCTAGCCTGAGGCCCAATTACCTTGACCCAAATCCTAATCTACCCGACCCATGACCCTTTTAAAAACAACCCGCATGGATCCCCTACCTACCCATTCAATCCAGGCCGTTGATCAAAATGATCAACGACCACCCTTAACCCTTTCCTAAATTAATCCCGACCTACCCCCAAACCCTAGTCATTTTTAACCTGCAGCCACCCTTGAATTCCCCCTTCTCCCAATTCTCTCTCAAGCTCCTCTCAAACCCTAGCCGCCTCCCTCCGCTTCCACCCTAAAATCGCTTGAATCTATAGCTTCCAAAGCCATTAAAGGCATGTATCTGCCACCTATGACTCCTACATGCTCAATTACTATGGTTTCAAGGCCAAACCTTGAAGAAGCTTGGCCCAGACCCTGGAGGATTTCAGTTCTATGCTGTCTCCGACCTTGCTTCGGCCAGCCATGGCTATTCAAGCCCGATCTTGACTTCTCCTACTTAGATCGATGAGTTTTCGAGACTTTCTCACCATTTGGGGTTCTTCTGAAACCCCAACCTTCGAGGTTCTTCTGATTCTTTTAGATCCATTTTAGATCTGTGTTTTCCCTAAACTTTTAAACGTTTTCTCGAGATTTCTTTCAAAGCTCTGCCTTCAAAACCTCTTTTACCTTTTTCCGATTTAGGGTTCTGTTAAGTCATTTCGAGGTTTTTTCTGATTTTAATATGTTCTACTATGTTTATTTATGTTGTTCTTCTACTGGAGTGTGCATGTTAAAAGTCTTAGTCCTCTTTGAGATTTCTGAATTTATGTGTTAGTATGCTTTGCCTGATTTACTTGTTTTCATCTCTATACTCTATTAATGGTGAAAACCCTAGATTTTGGGGTTCATTCAAGTTCCGAGATTATTTGATATGTGATTTAGTTGTTAATCATGCCCTGAATTCGATGGGTTTCGAAACTCTAATTCCTTTGGACCTATTCGAGTTTCTGAAGTTGCTTCATCTGTTGTTCGATTGAATTTCTAAATCCTTTGTTTCTTTATGTGATTCTGACTTCCTGCTAAACTCTTCTATAAGGTCTCTTTACTTGACCCCTTTGCATGGTATTTGATACTCTTTCTTTTCTCTATATTGAGTTACTAAGATTGACCTATGTGACTACTATGTTCCTATTGTCCACTACTTACTGGCTCTGTGGTTGCTTGACACTTCTCTTTGTCCTAAATTCAGCCTTGCATGCCTAATACTTATGTGCTCTTTTATATGCTAAATTTTCTTCTAAAATGACCTTCAATTTTGGGATTGATTTCAAATCTCCTTGAATAATTTTGATTGCATTCATGTGTTAAGTGATTGACTCTTTCCTTGTTTCGCCTTACTGATTTCCCTGTTTCTTGAGTTGATTTGAAAACTTTCCTTAGACTTGCAATTCTCCCGTTCCTAACCTGATTTCTTTGTTTATTCATGGGGAACCCCTGTTATTATCCCCAAAATCAGTAATGTCAAATCCCTGACTCCTCGATTTACTATGTACTGATTGTCTCTATATTCTGCAACTTTACTTTGTTTTCTTACCTTATTTGGTTAACCGAGTCTTTCAAAGATTCTTCCCTTAATTAAACCCCTATGTATTTACCCCTAATTGTCTACTTTGCACAAGATGTTTACCTTATATCTTTCCTTAAATGATTTCTGCCCATTATCGTTTAAGTTTAAACTCCTTAATTAAAGGAAGTTCTTATACTGATTGATTTTAATTGGTACACAATTCTATAATTATTTTCTTGCCTTATTTTCTGCCTATTTTCACACTATAAATACATGGTTTTCTCATTACCACAGACACACACGAACACTTTTAGTTTTCTGAACTCACACTCACATTCAAAGAGCATTCTCTCTTGTTACTTGTATTGTGACCTGTTTTCCAAGTCCTGCTACCTGCGTTTACTGTATTTTTCTTCTTTGAACTAGTATGTCCTGATTAAGATTCCAGCATCACAACAATGTGTTTACTTAATGCCTTTACTTGCATGTCTGTCTACTGCTTGTGTTTAGTTCAGTGTTTACTTTAGCATGCCATAATTTCCTTCTATTATGAATCCCAAACCCCCTACCCCAATGTATTTGATGCTTAGGGTTTGTTTGAGGCATGGCAATACTGAATATTACTGCCCATGACTCAAGCTTGATCCTTGGGATCCTAGCCTCTATGACTCTCTGCTATTGTTTGGTCTGGTAGGCTTATAGGTATGCCATCATCTTCTATTGATGTGCACGCCTAAAGCTTACCCTTGCCTAAGCATAGGCTCTTTGCAACTTCCCTACCCCCTGATCCCCTTTTGTATGAAGTTATCAACTTGTTTGTGGTTGTTTCCCTCTCCTTTATTCCCTCAGAACTCTGTTTCTTCACTTGCACTCTCTTTTAGACTTTAAGTTCTGCCCCCTTCTTGTGAGCCTTACCTTGGGACCCATTGAGCCCCCTCTGAACTTGGACACTTGAGGGCTGGCCCTTCCACACTACACTTATTCCCATTTTGAAAATACAATTTGGGTATGAGCACTACTCGGAGTCCCATTGAGGCTCTTAGGGAACTCTAACACACTCAAATTGGAGAAAGGCTTCAGATCAATGGTCTTTTGAGTTGGTCTATCTCATAACTCAGAGAGGAAGTCAAGAATCAGGTTTCCTCTGGTTGTACTCTTTTTTTACTTTTTCTAATGTAATTTTATTCATTCTGGCTTGTAATAAGTTGTAATAAACACTTGGGGCTGGCTAGTGAAAAAAGGGTGGGTAACTATGCATGCAAAGGGTAGAAATCATGCCTATAGGTCTGTTCTAATTCTGCATATTCAAACTTCATATAGAAATCATGCATATAGGTGTATTCTAATTCTGCATATTCAAACTTCATATAGAAATCATGCCTATAGGTCTATTTTAATTATGCGTATTCAACTGCATCTAGATATTATGCCTATAGGTTTAAAACAAATTCCTGCACTTAGATACTAAGATTATAGGTTTAAAATGAATTTCTGCATTGGATACTATGTCATAAGTTTTTTTTTTGCATTTTGACACCACGTCTGTAAGGTTTAAAATCAACAATATATAGAAAGCATGCCTATAGGAGTTTCTGAACGAATCTGATTCACTTCACTCAATGTTAGATCTAGATATCAGTAATAATGGATACTATCAGTTGCAGAACTTGTAATCAATTCGTTTAAATTCTGCCTCTCGTTTGATAATCTGAGTCCCTCACTTAACTAGTTTAACAAGTATGCATATAGGATTTCAAATAATTCATTTCGAGTTTTAATGTCTTATTACCTCCTGAATCCAGTAGATACCATGCCTATAGGATCCTTGTCTGAACACTTAGGCAAGTCTTAGGGTAATAACTATAAACTGAATCTATTTCTGTTTATTATTACAACCAGCAGGCAGACCTAATTCGGACTTCTTATCTGAGTTATGAAATAAACCAATCTGCCCCAATATTTAAAATCCTTCATCTTTAATTTCTTAATCAGACCTTAAACAATATGTTAAAGTCATGCTAATTATATGCTTTTCTGTTCAAGGAGGTATACCTGAGCCTTTGTTTGTTCATGTGCTTTTCCCCATAATATGCAATATGTGTTTTGTATGTCGCCTTATTGTTTTTACCTTTTGAAACCTCAAATAAGCCTAATATCCCTCCCTTTTAGGATTAGTAGTCCTAAGTGCCTCCGAGACTGATAGGAGTGGGACAGGTAATAGCATGCAATAAGTAATCGAGACCAATCCGCGCTTTAAATACCTTAATGGAGTGGAAGGGTAGATATGGATATGATGACCACACGATAATATCACGTGTAGCCCCTCATTGAGGAGGGATTACCGGACATGGGCGACACCCGAAGCAACACTCGCTCTCCGATCATGAATGTCACATCACGAACCTTACGGTGGGCATAACTCTTTTGCCTGGACTAAGCTACATGAAGCCTATCCTGAATGATCTTAATATTGTCCAAGGCATCCTGGACTAAATCCGTACCCAACAACCGAGCCTTTCCCAGCTCGAACCACCCAACCGACGATCGACACTGTCTACCATATAGTGCTTCATAGAGAGCCATCTGAATGCTCGACTGATAACTGTTGTTGTAGGCAAACTCCGCAAATTGCAAGAACTCATCCCAAGAACCTCCAAAGTCAATAACATATGCTCGGAGCATATCCTCCAAAAGCTGAATAGTATGCTCGGACTGTCCGTCCATCTGTCTGAGGATGAAATATTGTGCTCAACTCGACCCGTGTACCCAACTTATGCTGAACTACTCTCCAGAAATGCAAGATAAACTACATACCTTGGTTGGAAATGATAGACACAGTCAAACCATAAAGACGAACAATCTCCCGGATATAGATCTTAGCTAACCTCTCTAAAGAATAGGAAACTACCACAAGAATAAAATGTGCTAACTTGGTTAGCCTATCAACAATAACCCATACCGCATCGAACTTCCTCTGAGTCCGTAGGAGTCCAACAACGAAGTCCATAGTGATACGATCCCACTTCCACTCAGGAATCTCAATCTTCTGAAGCAAACCACTAAGTCTCTGACGCTCGCACTTTTCCTGCTGACAATTCAAACACTGAGCTACGTATGCAATAATATCCTTCTTCATCCTCCTCCACCAATAATGCTGCCACAAGTCCTGATATATCTTAGCGGCGCTCGGATGAATAGAATACCGGGAACTATGGGCCTCCTCTAGAATCAACTCTCGAAGTCCATCCACATTAGGCACACAAACTTGACCCTACATCCTAAAAACTCCATCATCTCTCATTGTAACCTGCTTGGCACCACCGTGCCGCACTGTGTCCCTAAGGACAAGCAAATGAGGATCATCATACTGCCAATCTCTGATACGCTCGAATAATGAAGACCGAGCGACTATACAAGCTAGAACACGACTGGGCTCAGAAACATCCAACCTTAACTAATTGGCTAAAGCCCGAACATCTAAAGCAAGTGGTCTGCTCGACCAGAATATACACAAGGCTGCCCATACTGGTTGACTTCCTACTCAAAGCATCGGCCACTACATTGGCCTTCCCCCGATGATATAAGATGGTGATATCATAGTATTTCAATAGCTCCAACCACCTTCTCTGCCTCAAATTGAGCTCCTTTTGCTTGAACAAATACTGCAAACTTTTGTGATCCGTGAACACTTCACATGACACGCCATAAAAGTAATGCCTCCAAATCTTCATCGCGTGAATAATGGCTGCTAGCTCCAAATCATGAACTAGATAATTCTTCTCACGAATCTTCAACTGTTGTGAAGCATATACAATAACCTTACCATTCTGCATCAACACCGCACCAAGTCCAATATGAGATACGACATAATACACTGTATAAGGCCCTGAACCCGTGGGCAAAACCAAAACCGGTGCCGTAGTCAAAACTGTCTTAAGCTTCTGAAAGCTCGCCTCACACTCGTCCGACCACCTGAACTGGGCACCCTTCTGGGTCAACTTGGTCATCGGGGATGCTATAAATGAAAAACCCTCCACAAACCGATGGTAATAACCTACCAAACCCAAGAAACTCCGGATCTCTACAGCTGATGTAGGTCTAAGCCAGTCCTTGACTGCCTCAATCTTTTTAGGATCCACCTAAATACCCTCTGCTGATACAACGTGACCCAGGAATGCTATTAAACTCAAACAGAACTCGCACTTCGAAAACTTAGTATACAACTGACTGTCTCTCAAAGTCTCAAGAATAACTCGAAGATGCTGCTAAAGCTCCTCTTGGCAGCGGGAATAGATCAAGATGTCATCAATGAAGAAAATCATAAAGGAATCCAAATAAGGCTTGAACACCCGGTTCATCAAATCCATAAAAGTTGCTAGGGCATTCCTTAACCCAAATGACATTACTAAGAACTCATAATGCTCGTACCGAGTGCAAAAAACTGTCTTAGGGACATCAGACGCCCTAATCCTCAACTGATGGTAGCCAAATCTCAAATCAATCTTCGAAAACACTTTAGCACCCTGAAGATGATCAAATAAATCATCAATCCTAGATAATGGATATTTGTTCTTGATGGTGACCTTGTTCAGTTGCCGATAATCTATACACATCCTCATCGATCCATCATTCTTCTTGACGAACAACACTGACGCACCCCAAGGCGAGATACTAGGTCTAATAAAGCCCTTATCAAGCAAGTCTTGTAACTATTCTTTCAATTATTTCAACTCTAGCGGGGCCATACGATATGGCGAAATAGAAATGGGTTGAATGCCCAGAGCCAAATTAATATAAAAGTCAATATCCCTGTCGGGTGGAATCCCTGGCAGGTCTGTAGGAAATAGCTCTGGAAACTCACGAACAAGGGCACAAAATCCATAGAAGGAACCTTAGCACTAGAATCACGAATATACGCCAAATAGGCCAAACACCCTTTTTCAACCATGCGCCGAGCCTTCATATATGAGATAACCCTGCTAGTAGAATGACTAGAGTCCCTCTCCAATCCAAACGTGGCAACCCCGGCAATGTTAAGGTCACAGTCTTGGCATGATAGTCCAATATAGCATGATAAGGTGACAACTAATCCATCCCCAAAATGACATCGAAGTATACTATATCGAGAAGTAGGAGATCTACACAGGTCTCAAGACTCCCAATAATGACCATGCATGAACGATAGACACGATCTACTATAATAGAATCACCCACCAGTATAGACACATAAACATGAGCACTCAAAGAATCACAGGGTACAACAAAATACGAAGCAAAATAAGAAGACACATAGAAGTATGTAGACCCTGGATCAAATAAAAATGAAATGTCTCTGCTGCATACTGAAACCGTACCTATGATAACGACATCTGATACCTCGGTCTCAGGCCTGGATGGAAATCATAACATTAGGGCTGGGGCCTACCACCCTGAACTATATCTCTAGGACGACCTCTTGATGGCTGGCCTCTACCTCTAGCGGCCAGGCCTCCACTTCTAACGACCTGACCTCCACCTCTAGCGGGCTGACCCCTACCTCTGGTTCCTTGACCCCTGCCTCTAGCTGGCTAGGTGAGTGGTGCCAGAATCATGGCACGAGAACTCTGCTGTTGCGACTAAACACTCATTAATCTCGGACAAGCCCTCCGGATATGACCATACTCACAGAACTCAAAACATCCACCTAAATGCTGCGGCTGAGGAAACTGAGACTGACCCTAGCGGGTCGACTGACCATGATAATAGCTTTAAAGAGGAGGTGCTCTAATAGGAGTTGGCTGTCCTAAGGAGGTACATAAGAACCACGTCCCCTTGAAGCTTCATGAGATGCCTGAAGTGCTGAGTGAAATGGCCTGGGAGGATGGCCCCTACCAAAAGAATCTCTACCTCTAGACGAGGCACCACTGAACCGACCCGAATGAAGAGGTCTCTTATCAGACCCCTAACCACTCCCCTAAGATAGAACTGCCTCAACTCACCGGGCCACAATGGCCGCATCCTGTAAAGGAATCTCGCTCCCGGTCTCCTTAGCCATCTGCAATCTGATAGGCTGAGCGAGTCCCTCAATAAACCTCCTCACCCTCTCTCTCGGTGGGAAGTATAAGAAGAGCATAACGGGCCAAGTCAATGTATTTGGTCTCGTACTGAGTGACGGTTATAGAACCTTGCCGGAGACACTCAAACTGCCTCCAATAGTTTTCCCTTCAAGTGATAGGGAGAAACTTCTCCAAAAATAGCTGTGAAAACTGATCCCAAGTCAAAGTAGGCGACCCAGCTGGTCTAGCCAAACAAAGTTCCCTCTACCATTTCTTGGCGGAACTTGATAAGTGAAAAACAGCAAAGTCGACCCCATTGGTCCCCACTATCCCCATGTTCTGAAGAACCTCATGGCAACTGTCCAAATAGTCCTAGGGATCCTCTGTAGAAGTACTGCCATAGGTAGTAGTGAAAAGCTTGGTGAACCTGTCCAACTTCCACAAAGCATCAGAAGACATACCTGCTCCATCACTGGTCTGAGCTACCACACCCGCTGAACTACTCCAACTAGCTGAGCTGCTAGAGTTTGAAACTAAGGAGCCATATGCTCCGGAGTGCGGGTAGCGGGAGTCTATGCTCCTCCCCCAGCCTGAGAGATGGCTGGTGCTACAAGAAGTAAGCCTGATTGGGTGACACTCTCCATAAGGCCCACTAGACGGACCAGAGCATCCTAGAGTATCGGGGTGGCGATGAACCCCTCTGGGACCGGAGCTAGCCCTGTTAGAACTGTCTGGGCCAGAACCTTATCCTCAAACTCTACCTGAGGCTCCGCCGCTAGTGCTGCTACTCGAGGTTTAGGCTGAGCCCTGCCCCTACCTCGACCTCTAGCGCGACCTCGGCCTTGTCCTCTGCCCCTCGTAGGAGCTGCCACTGGGGGCTCAGGCTGGTGATCAGCTGATGAAGCGGTACGTGTTCTCACCATCTGCGAAAGAACATAGTGGAAGTTCAATTAGCATTGAGGAACCAAGTCGCACGACAGGAAAGAATAGATGTAAAGTTTTCCTAAACTCTGTAGCCTCTGAGGATAAGCACAGACGTCTCCACACCGATCCCCCAGACTCTACCTAGCTTGTTCGTGAATTGTGAGACCTAATCAACCTATAGCTCTGATACCAACTTGTCACGACCCGAATTTCTCACCTTCGGGGCCGTGATGGCGCCTAACATTGAACTCGCTAGGAAAGCCAACATCACAGTTTATTCACCCTTTTCCTTTATCTTTCAGATATATATATGACTCAAAAAGATGAATCAAAATAAATAAATGCGGAAGAAACAATTTAAAAGCTTAACTTGAACATTTACGAAATCTGAAATAACATCTACCCAGAACTGGAGTCACAACTCACGAATTAACTACGATTACTACAAATAATGGTCTGAAAGAACAATATACATCTGTTCTTAAGGTAAAGTAAAAACAGAATACAGTAAAAGTAGAAGGGAACGCCAGGGCCTGCGGACACCTGCAGGACTACCTTGGGTCTCCTGAACTGAAGGCAACACCCTCGAACTTTGATCAGCCACTAGCTCCGAAATCTGCACAGGAAGTGCAGAGTGGAGTATCAGTACAATCGACCCCATGTAATGGTAAGTTCTGAGCCTAACCTTGACGAAGTAGTGACGAGGCTACGATGGGGCATACAACATATACAACCTACAACAGTTTATACTAATGGAAAGGAAATAAAGAATGTACATAAATAATAACCAACATTAAATAAATCCAGGATCCAACTATACTACTACTTTTCAGCTATAACCAATCCTTAGAGGGCTTTTCAATATCTCAATAATAGACTTTCAATAGAAATACATACCAAGAAACATAACTGATATGGCGTGCATCCCGATGCCACCATATAAACAGCATCGGTATCAATAATCTAACAATAATAGTATCAATATTCAAGGATAACAGTATCAACATTCTCCCTTATTCCTCCTTGTTGCAGTGCGCAACCCGATCCCATCTATCCTTCCTTATTACTCCTTGTTGCGGCGTGCAACCCGATCCCACCAGACAATCACTTTCCTCCATTATTCCTCCTGTTGTGGCGTGCAACGTGATCCCAACATATGTATATATCAACACCAATCACAAAGAGAAAATACCAAGAATTTTACAAGTTAACTCAATTTCTACATTTCTACACTTCAACTCGTATAATGGGTTATCACTACGATTACGAACTTCACCCATGACGGCTAATCAGCAAGACCAACTAAAGTGCACCATAAGGCACCAACAACCTAATACAAGCTAACAATATAAATAAACGGAACCATGAAACAATTAGATACTCCAAATACGAGGGCAACAATTAATATAAATCAATTAGACATGGAGACATTTATGGCAAATAGCAATTAAAGCATAGAAACAATTTAAGCAGGTAGCAATTAAGACAAGGAATGATATAATAGGAAACGGGGAAGGGAAACAGCTAAACATGGTAATTTTGGTGGCACATAGGTACTCGTCACCACACCTATACACTAGACACATAGAATTTCACATAGCAAATAAGTCGGCGATTCCTATTCCCTCAAGTCAAGGATAGACCAAACACTTACCTCAAGCCAACGGGTAATTCAACACTCAACCACCGCTTTGCCTCTCGATTCCACCACCAATTCACTCGTATCTAGCCATAATTAATTTAATAACATTAATAAATGATAAATAAACCAATTCTGATGCATGAATATGAATTCCCAAATGTTTTCCCCAAAAACTCAAAAATCGGCCTCGGCCCCGCTTGGTCAAAACTCGAAGTTCAAACCAAAACCTGACTACCCATTTACCCACAAACCCAGATATGAAATTAGTTTTAAAATCCGACCTCCAATTGAGGTCCAAATCCCCAAAATTTGAAAAACCTAATTTCTACCCAAAAACACTCAATTCCCTAAGAAAAACCCTAGATTTTAAGATGAAATCATGTGAAAAGATGAAGTAGATTGATAGTAGACTATATTACACGATGTAGATGCATTTATGCTCTAAGTTAACAATACTTTATTGATGTTTTAAGTGCTAAATGATAACAAAATGCTCTAATTGAGGTTTTTATGCTTTGCAGGAACTACTCCAAGTTAGGAGGAGGATATAGAGTGTTTTGGGGTCAATTATGTAGATAAAAGGCCAATCGAGAAGAGCCCAGATGAAAATGAGAAAGAAAAGGTGAAGTAAAACTGGGCAACAATCCCTCGCGACCGCGGTGGGACCGCGGCTGGAACGCGATGAAAGAAGGCGAAAAACAGAAAGGTTTAAAATGACTCCGGTTGTACCGCGGTTGTTCCGCGACCACGGTCGATCTGGAGAAGGCCCAAGAAGTTTAAGGGCTAAAGTTAAAATCGTGTAAAACTTATCCTAACCCTATATAAACTCAACAAACTCGCCCAAGTAAAGGAAAAAGCTTTTTTTTTGACTCAATTGGAGGCAAGAACAGGTGTGAGAAGATCAAGACACCATTAGAGTTTTTCATTCATCTTCTTGTTATCATTATTTTGTGAATTATGAATGATTTTATGGTTTTATCTTGTTTTACTATAAGTAGCTAAACATTTAATCTAGGGCTGATGGAACCAATTGTTAGATGAAAGTTTGACTCAGTTTTGTTATAATCGAGCTGGGTTTATTATATGATTATTCAACTATGTTTTGTATGGTGATTAATTGAATGGGCCCTTGATTAATCGTGTCTAATTGCCTTGTGTTGCTTGAGAAAGAATACTAGGTTAGATAGTTGTTGAACAACATTACTTTTGGGTAATTAAAGAGATTTATTACTTTAATTTAAAAGTGGGGTTAGAAATAACGAAACTTTGGTGGCATAATTTAGAGGTGCATAAATTATCAGCTAGAGTAGCTCGAGAGAATGCTCTAGTAAGTTATCGTAGTTAATCGAGAGATAATTGCTGTAACCCATAGCTCATAATCCTCATAGAGTATTATGGCGAGATTATAGCAAAAGAGTTAAGAATTAAACTAGCAATTGAGGAAATCAATACCCTAGATATTTTTACCATTGAATTATCTTTGATTTGGACTATTGTTAGTTTTAAGATCATTTTTCTTTAGTTAAGCAAATCCAAATATTTATTGATAAAAATCTTGTATCCGGAAATTATTTGAGCTTGTACTAGCATCATTAAGAGTTGTAATAGATAGGTTAGTTCCCAGAGGATTCGACTCCGGACTTGTAGACTGAATTATATTTGCAACGACCACTTTGTCTATTATAAGGCATAGTTGGGCGTGATCAAATTTTGGCGTAGTTGCCGGGGACTTAACGGTGTTATTTATTGTAACTTTGAAGAATTGCTAGGATTATTAGTTTAGATCAAATTTCTGTGGTGTTATAAATATTTCCATTGAAATTCTCACGGTTGAACTCTTCTGTAACTCATGTGCATACCTAGAAGCTCTTTGAGAATTTGTAAACTCTTTGAAGGACTCTCAGATCCCGAGAAAGCATTCCGGACATTGAACGGGGATAACAGGAAGAGCAAACAACTACAACAAAATGAACAAATTGAAATTGAAATGGGTGACGTAGATAACGTCAACGGGAACATCAGGAATGATCAAGATGACCCAAACGTCAGAGTGGTGGCACCTCTTGTGCCAGAAGCTGCACTTTATGATTGGGCACAACCAACAACTGACAACCTAGCCACTGCCATTGTTGTGCCCCAAATACAAGCGGAAACATTCCAGATCACCAACAACATGCTGCATCTTTTGCAGAATAAGGGATTGTTCTCCGGGTCACACATTGAAGACCCTCAACAACACCTGGAAAATTTTTTGTCGATTTGTGTGACCCAAAGGTAGCCAAATATGACCCTAGAAGCCATCAAGCTATTACTTTTCCCGTTCTCTATGACTGGGGAAGCTTAGACTTGCCTGAATTCGCTCTTAATAAATTCCATTGCCACTTGGGAGGAATTAGTTAGTAGTTCCTGAACAAGTTTTACCCACTTAACAAGATTGCAAGACAGATTGATGAGATATTGTAGTACAAGCAGCAGCCCACTGAGACCTTGCAAGAAACTTGGGAAAGATTCAAAGGGATGCTAGTGAAGTGTCCCCACCATGGTATTCCAGACCAGATGCTCGGCCAGAGATTCTACATGGGGTTAGTAGACAATTTAAATGCAAATGTTGATGCTTTAGCTGGGGGTGCATTTCTGAGCAAGACATTCACAGAGTGTAAAATCCTTCTTGACAAGATGTCCCAAATTCGGGTTGGATGACAAGAGGTATGACCTGACACCAATAGTGCATTCAGTTCCTCTTGACCCAAATAATTCACATGTAGAGAACATAGCCACACTCATGACTCAGATGAGTATAATGACAAAGAAGATTGATGAGATGGGTACAAAGCAAGTGCATATCGTTGACACAACAAATGGAGGACTGTGTACACCTTGCATTAATTAGTTGTATGTGTGTTCATGGAGTGGAGAAGGTGACAACCAAGGGTTAAGAGAGGATATGAATTATGTCAACAATTTTGGGGGTAAGAGGCAAGGAGGACAACAATGGAGACCAGCACCCAACCAGCAGTCCATACTGAACATGCCACAACCTGGAGGTATGCAGCCCCAAGGCCAAATAGTGCCATACCAGAGACAACAGGGTTATCAACAGCATCACCAGCAACAATTGACATATCAGCCACCTCATCAGCAATAGGACGACAACATGGTAGAAATCAGGGGTATGCTGCAATAACTCATTGGAACAAATGGTAAGATGCAGGAAAAGTTGGTAGCTCATGACTCAGCAATTAAGGGTATTGAAACTCAACTGGGGCAGTTGCCCATGGCCTTAAATAACCGCCCCCAGGGAACACTGCCAGCTGATACAAACATTAACCCCAATGAGCAAAACCCGAATCAACTGATGGCAGTAAGTCTCCAGAATGGGAGATATTTAGAAAAGGAGCAAGAAGTTGCTCAATCCAGAAGAGAGACTACACCAGCCACTCCAGTTCCATTAGAGATAGATAAATTAGCAGAACTCACTGAAGTGGTGGTTGAACATGCTCAGGTTGTTAAGGGTAAGGCTAAAGAAAGTGAACAAGTTGCAGAATAGGTGGTACCTCTTGTGCCACAAAATTCCAACAAAGAACATCCAGCAAGGATTGGACAAAGAGTGATGCCTGCACCATTCCCATAGAGACTGGTAAAACAAAAGAAAGAAGATCAATACCAGAAATTCATGGAGATGCTTCGTCAGATTCAATTGAATATCCATCTGATGGATGTTTTGAGGGAAATGCTAGGCTATGAAAAAATGATGATGGACCTGATGTCATGGAAATTTGACTTTTAGGACCTATCCACAGTAACTCTGACACAGACATGCAGCGCGGTAGTGACAAGACCCATGGCTCAAAAGATGTCTGATCCAGGTAGCTTTACTATTCCATGTATTATTAGGAGCTATGCTTCTGCAAAAGCGTTGTGTGACTTAGGAGCCAACATAAACTTGATTCCTTTGGTAATATATACAAAACTGGGCATTGATAGAGCTAGATCAACTTCGGTGCTGTTGCAACTGGTTGACCATACAGTTGAAAGGCCTCCCCTGGATTCTTGATGATGTGCTGGTACATGTGAGAAAGTTTGTATTCCCTGCAGGCTTTGTTATTCTGGATTGCCAGGTAGATGAGGAGATACCCATCATTCTTGGAAGGCAATTCTTAGCCATTGGGAGAGCATTGATTGATTATGAAACTGGGGAATTAAAAATGAGGTTGAACGATGAAGAAGTAATATTCAACGTTCAATAATCCATGAGGAGACCTAGTTAATATGCAAATTGCTCAATAGTGGAAGTTGTGGATGTGATCCTGCATGAAGATGATGAGACCCTGAATGCCAAAGATCCATTGGGAGCTTGCTTGACAAATTTAGAGGAGATGGATGGTGAAGGGTTGGCAGACTGGGTCATGGCACTCGAAAGCCAAGGATTCTGGAAGAGGGAACCTCAGTTCGAGCCCCTTGAATTAGAAAAGAGAGCTACACCACCTGCAAAACCATCAATAGAGGAACCACCACAGCTGGAGCCAAAACCGCTTCCAGCCCACCTCAGGTATGCTTTCTTGGGTCCCAATTCTACTTTTTCTATTATTATACCATCTGGTTTGCTAGTTGTGTATGTAGAACAATTACTGCAGGTGTTGCAGGAATGCAAAACTGTCATTGGTTGGACCATGACAGATATAAAGGGTATCAACCCGGCCTTCTACATGCACAAGATTCGTTTGGAAGAAGGGAACAAACCTTCCAGGGAACATCAACGAAGGCTGAACACGAATATGAAAGAGGTAGTGAAAAAGGAAGTAATCAAGTGGCTGGACGCGGGCATCATCTTTCCTATCTCTGGAAGTAGTTGGGTAAGCCTTGTCCAGTGTGTACCGAAAAAGGGTGGAATGACAGTTGTACAAAATGGGAAGAACGAGTTGATCTCAACTCGTACAGTCACAACGTGGTGAATTTGCATGGATTATAGGAAATTAAACTCAGCCATCCGAAAGGACCATTTCTCCTTACCCTTTATTGAACAGATGTTGGATAGGTTAGCTGGGCTATCCCATTTTTGTTTCTTGGACGGATACTCGAGGTACAATCAAATCTTAATAGCCCCGGAAAATAGATAGAAAACGTCATTCACATGTCCGTATGGCATCTTCGCCTTTCGGAGGATGCCCTTTAGACTTTGCAATGCACCAGCCGCATTCCAACAGTATATGTTAGCCATTTTTACCGACATGGTTGAAGACATTATGGAGGTTTTTATGGATAATTTCTCCGTGGTAGGGGATTCATTCGAAGATTGTCTTCACAACCTTAAAATAGTGCTCAAATGATGTATAGAGACAAATATGGTGCTAAACTGGGAAAAGTACCATTTTATGGTACAAGAAGGCATAGTGTTGCGGCATAGAGTGTACAAAAAGGGGATTGAAGTAGACCATGCAAAAGTTGATGTGATTGAGAAGCTCCCAACACCCACTTCAGTGAAAGTAGTGAGAAGTTTTCTTGGGCACGCCGGATTCTATAGGCGGTTCATCAAGGATTTTTCAAAAATTGCTAACCCTATATGTAAGTTACTTGAAAAAGACCAACACTTTATGTTTTTTATGATTGCAGGTTAGCATTTGAGGAGTTGAAGAAGAGATTGGTGACTTCACCCATCATGGTTGCACCCAAGTGGGAGCAACCATTCGAGTTGATGTGTGACTCTAGTAATTACGCTATAGGAGCAGTTTTGGGGCAGAGAAAGGAAAAAATTATGCACCCAATTTACTATGTAATCCGGACGCTTAGTGGTGCACAACTAAACTACATGGTCACGGAAAAGGGAATGCTCGCTGTAGTGTTTGCCTTCGACAAATTCAGGTCATACCTGATTGGCTCGAAAGTTATTATTTATACTGACCATGCAACTAATAGGTACTTGATGGCAAAGAAGGAGTCAAACCCCCGCTTGATTCGCTGAGTTCTGCTGCTACAAGAATTTGACCTGGAGATTCATGACCGAAAGGGGACAAACAACCAAGTAGCAGACCACCTCTCGCGGTTGGAAGGGGCAGAAAAGAGAACGGAGGTTGAAAATATCCTTGAAATATTCCCGAATGAGAAAGTACTTGTTGTGACAATGGAGGAGGCACCATGGTATGCTGATATTGCTAATTACTTAGCATGTGTATTGTACCTCATGATCTCACCTCAATTCAACAGAAAAAAAATTCCGTGATTGTCAGGCGTATTATTAGGATGAACCTCTTTTGTTCAAAATATGTATTGATAACATGATCTGGTTGTGTATCTTCGAGCAAGATCAACCCTCTGTTTTGTAGGCTTGCCATGCTTCGCCATATGGTGGACACTTTGGAGGAATTCGGACAACAACAAAGGTGCTGAAATCAGCCATGTATTGGCCTACATTGTTCAAGGATGCCTATGCTTGGGTCAAAAACTGTGATGAATGTCAAAGGACGGGCAACATATCCCATCATCATGAGATGCCAATGGCCACAATCCAAGAGGTGGAAGTGTTTGACATGTAGTGGATCGACTTCATGGGGCCTTTCGTCAACTCATACGGTAACATTGGTTGCCATTGACTATGTCTCCAAGTGTGTCGAAGAAATTGCTCTCCCAACCAATGATGTGAAAGGGGCGACCTGTTTCCTAAAGAAAAACATCTTCACACGTTTTGGCACCCCCCGAGCCATAATCAGTGATGATGGCTCTCATTTTTGCAATAGAGCGTTTGCATGCCTATTGGAGAAGTATGGAGTTCACCACAAGGTAGCCTCACCATACCACCCACAAACAAGCGGGCAGGTGGAAGTGTCCAATAGAGAAATCAAAAGTGTCCTCTCAAAAATAGTGAATGCAACAAGAACTGATTGGGCAAGGAAGCTGGATGATGCATTGTGGGCATACCGCACAGCCTTCAAAACTCCAATTGGTATGTCACCATACAAGTTGGTATTTAAAAAGGCATGCCACCTTCCGGTTGAGCTCGAACACAAAGCTCTGTGGGCATTGCGGAAGCTGAACTTAAATATGGAGACAACGGGCACCAATAGAGTTAATGGGTTGCATGAGCTTGAGGAATTCCGGTTTCAGGATTTCGAGAGTGCTATAGTATATAGAGACAGGATGAAACTGATGCATGACAAGCACATATTGAATCGGAACTTCGAACCCGAAGAATTAGTGTTGCTATATAACTCAAGATTGAGGTTGTTCTCGGGTAAGTTGAAGTACCGATCATCAGGACAGTTCAGAGTGGTGCAGAAGTTCCCAAGTGGAGCTGTGGAGATCGAATCTGAAGATGGGACGAACAAATTCACAGTGAATGGGCAGAGGTTGAAACATTACCTTGGAATGACTAAAGAAAAAAGGGACAACCTGGAGATAATGTTGGAGGAGCCCCAATACACAAATGAGGAGTGATGATATGAGCATGTATCATGTTGCGACGTTAAATCAGGCGCTGCGTGGGAGGCAACCCATGTTTTCTTTTGTTGTTTTTTCTTATGTTTTGATATTATACTTGATGTGTATGAAACTAACCCTTTTATTACAATATATATATATATATATATATATATATATATATATATATATATATATATATATATATATATATATATATATATATATATTATGGGAAGCCCGTGACCGCGGTGGGACCGCGGCCCAGGCGCGGTATTTTCGACTCCTTCTGTTTCTGGGCCACCATGACTGCGGTGGGACCTTGGCCCAGGCACGGTGAATCGAAAGTATTCTGTTTTGTTTTCTTTGTCCACCGCGACCGCGGTCGGACCGCGGCGCGGGCACGGTGAATTAAATCGGTTCTGCCCGCCCAGGTAAGTTTTAATTACTTTTATTACTTTTTTTTTCTTTTTCTAATTCTCTTTTTATCTTCTAAATAACCTCCCCCCCCATTTTCCCCAGTCCTCATCCTCACGCTAAAC
Organism: Nicotiana sylvestris; assembly: GCF_000393655.2. Lineage (NCBI taxonomy): Eukaryota > Viridiplantae > Streptophyta > Magnoliopsida > Solanales > Solanaceae > Nicotiana > Nicotiana sylvestris. Next base: position 123,326,851 of record NC_091057.1, on the reverse strand, counting down.
CCTAACCCCATGCCCCTTCTTCTTCTTCTTCTTCTTCTTCTTCTTCTTCTCATCTCTCACAAACCCATTTCTCTCTCCCACACACACTTCCGCCTCCCTCATCCCCAACTTTCATTAATCTACACTTCTAAAAGATCCAGACATGTCATACTTTCCATCTCTCTTCTTGTACCCTTCTATTTTGCAATTTTAATACTTGAATAGTTGCATTATCTATAGTTAAATTTTGGTTTTCTTTTCTTCTTTTTAGTGGATAATGTGTAAAATATTGTAGAGAAAGGAATGGTATTGTTGTGTGAAGTTAATTGTAGTGGGGTGGAGTTAGTTTTTCATAATATATATATTATGGGAAGCCCATGACTGCGGTGGAACCGCAGCCCAGGCGCGGTATTTTCGACTCATTCTATTTCTGGGCCACACACACACACTTCTGCCTTCCTCCTCTCCAACTTTCATTACTCTCCACTTCTACAAGAACCAGATATATCATACTTTCCATGTCTCTTCTTGTACCCTTCTATTTTGCAATTTTAATATTTGAATCGTTGTATTATCTATAGTTAAATTTTTGGTTTTCTTTTCTTTTTTTTTAGTGGAATGTGTAAAATGTTGTAGAGAAGGGAATGCTATTGTTGTGTGAAGTTAATTGTTGTGGGGTTGGGATATTTTCCCATTATATATATATATATATATATATATATATATATATATATATATATATATATATATGGGAAAAGGTGACCGCTGTGGGACCGTGGCCCAAGCGCGGTATTTATGATTCATTCTGTTTCTGGGTCACCGCGACCGCAGTGGGACCGTGGCCCGGGCACGGTGAATGAAAAGTATTCTGTTTTATTTTCTTTGTCCACCGTGACCGCGGTCGGACCGCGGCGCGGGCGTCGTGAATTAAATCGGTTCTGCCCGCCCAGGTAAGTTTTAATTACTATTATTACTTATTTTAATTTTTTTATTTTTTTATTTTTTCTTTTTCTGTTTCTCTTTTTATCTTCTAAATAACCTCCACCCCCATTTCCCCCACTCATCACCCTCACGCTAAACCATATATATATATATATATATTATGGGAAGCACGTGACCGCTGTGGGACTGCGGCCCAAGCACGGTATTTTTGACTCATTCTATTTCTGGGCCACCGCGATCGCAGTGGGACCGTGATCCGGGCACGGTGAATCGAAAGTATTCTGTTTTGTTTTCTTTGTCCACCGAGACCGCAATCGGACCGCGGCGCGGGCATGGTGAATTAAATCAGTTCTGCCCGCCCAGGTAAGTTTTAATTACTTTTATTACTTATTTTATTTTTTTATATTTTCTTTTTCTGTTTCTCTTTTTATCTTCTAAATAACCTCCCCTCATTTCCCCCACTCCTCACCCTCACGCTAAACCCTAACTCTTTTATTACTCTATATATATATATATATATATATTATGGGAAGCCTGTGACAGCGGTGGGACCGTGGCCCAGGCGCGGTATTTTTGACTCATTCTGTTTCTGGGCCACCGTGACCGCGGTGGGACTGTGGCTCAGGCACGGTGAATCGAAAGTATTCTGTTTTGTTTTCTTTGTCCACCGCGATCGCGGTCGGACCGCGGCGCGGGCGCGGTGAATTAAATTTGTTCTACCCGCTCAGGTAAGTTTTAATTACTTTTATTACTTATTTTATTTTTTTATTTTTTCTTTTTCTATTTCTCTTTTTATCTTCTAAATAACCTCCCCCCCACCCCCACATTTCCCCACTCCTCACCATCACGCTAAACCCTAACCCCACGCCTCTTCTTCTTCTTCTTCTTCTGGGTATATCTATATATAAATATAAAGTTGGGAATAGAAAAGATGATGTGACATGCCTCTTTAATCAGTATGACAATTTATCTTTTTTTCTCATAATTTTGAACCTTTTTCTTATTTTCTGTCAAAACAATTGCCAAAAAATCTCATTATTACTCCATTTATTTCTATTCATCAAATCTCATTTAATCTCTCTTTCTTCCGGTTTCTTCATCATCATATTATTACATTTATTCATTTTCCTCAAATCCCTCTTTCTTCCTTACTTTTCTTCCGTTTTCATTTTCTTCATTATTACTCTATTTATTTCTTCCCACAAATCCCTCTCTCTTCCTTCTATGTTTCCATTTTCTTAGAATTTTTTTTTCAATCTCTCTATAAATTCTAATGCCCTTAAGGTAGGCAAAAGTATGAGAAGAAGTCAATCTTGGAGAAAACTTCCGGTAATAAATTTTTAGCGGAGAAAAAGGCGAAGGTTGTGAAGACGCAAGATTTTTCTTTTTATCGTCGCCACCAACTTTTTGCCTTCTACTTTTTTTTTGTGTTTTCTACATTTTCGTTTCCTATTCTTATTGATGTTAGTTAGAACTTGGAAGTATTGTGTCACGACCCAAACCCAGACCCGGTCATGATGGCGCCTCTCGTGAGGACAAGGCCAACCAACTAAACCCAATTCATTTTTTTAAAGTAGTTAAACAGTTCATAAGCAGTTTAAATATGATTTAATGATAATAATTAGCGGAAGTACAACCTGATACAGCCCAAACCGGGGTGTCACAAGTCACGAGCATCTATTAGAGTATAAATACAACAAAAGGTCTAAAATATACAAAACATGACTAATGAACAAAGAGGGAGAAATGCGGTGCTGCGAACGTCGGCAACCACTTTGCTAAACTCCGGTAACCCAGCCTCCGATCAGTCAAACCCGCTACCAGGTGCATAAATACCTGGATCTGCACCCAAGGTGCAGGGAGTAAAGTGCGTACTCCAATTTAGTGAGTAATAAAGGTAAATAACAACTAAGCAGTAAGAAATCTCGTAAAGCGTATCAACGTGCCGTACAGAAGCAGTGTAAAAGTCATTTAAGAAAAACAATGAAGTTGTGAAATCTCTTAAAAACATCTTAGCTCAGTTTAAACCTCTTTTGAAAATGACTTTTTCAACACTTATGCAAAACAATTAGTGCAGATAAGCACAAGAATCCGCCCCTCGAGCACAACAATCAATTAACAGGTAATGCCAGGCAATCAGGAAGATAACACATAAAATAACACAATTAATAGGTAATGGCAGACAATTCAAGTAAAGTAAACACATAGATTAATACTAGCCCCTCGGGCTCTCTCTCAAAACAATATCAGCCCCTCGGGATCACTCTATGATCACAATGGGTACCCGCACTCACTAGGGGTATGCAGACTCTGGAGAGGCCCCTTACAACCCAAGCGCAATATCAAGTCATCTTGTGGCATCAAATCTAGGCCCTCGGCCTCATATCACTCAAGCCACCTCGTGGCGTATATATGTATCTCAGGCCCTCGGCCTCATATCACTCAGTGTATCCTCACATCTGGCCCTCGGCCGCACTCAGTCCGAAAATCATCACAAGTCCCTCGGGAAATAGTAAACCAGTTGTTCTCAGCCCAAAACATCATTTGGAAATATCATTTAAACCTCAAAACTGAGTAGAAATGGCTAAGTTGTAAAACAGTGAAAAACAACAGGACTGAGTTCAAGTAATAAGTCAAACAGTGAGGAAATAGTGATAAAAAGCCTCGAAGGGTTCAAATAGTTGGCACGAAGCCTAAATATGGCAATCAGCCCAAATCATGATGACAACAAATAAGTTTCAGTCAAATACGCGGTAAAATCATCATTCGGGACGGACCAAGTCACAATCCCCAATAGTAAATGACCCCACACTCATCATCAACGTGTGTCTCACCTCAATATAGCACTACGATGTGCAATCCAGGGTTTCAAACCCTCAGAGCATCATTTACAATCATTACTCACCTCGAATCGGCGAAATCTCTAGCTCGCGACGCCTTTGCCCCTCAAATTGGCCTCCACGCGCGTCGAATCTGTCCAAAAACAGAACTAATACATCATAATATGCTAAGGGAACAAAGCCCAAGCGAAAACAATCAATATCGGGCACAAATCCCGAAATTACCAAAACCCGAGCCCCGAGACCATTTCTCAAAACTCAAAATTTTTCACATCATTAGATTTCTTATCTCCCCACGAGTTCATACATATCAAAAGTTCTCAAATCCGACCCCAAATGGTCTTTCAAATCCCAAATCAAAAGTCCAATTTCTCAATCCCTAGTTCTTCAATTTTAGGCTTAGTTTCCACGAATTTCTAGGTGGATTTCACAATACAAACGAGTTTTAGGTTCAAAAATCTTACCTCCGATCGATTCCCCTTGAATCCCTCTTTAGTCTCCACAAAGATGCTCTCAAAATGATCAGCTATGGAGGAAAATGACCCAAAAATCGCGGATGAAATAACTTAAAAACATTCTGCCCAGTTTTGATCCTTCTTCATTGCGATCGCGACCTTAGCCTCGCGATCGCGAAGCACACTTTTAAATTTCCCAACATTAACCTTATGCGAACCCGACCCACTCTCTGCGAATGTGATGCACCAGTTTTTTACACTTACGTGAACGCGATCCCTCACACGCGAACGTGAAGAATAAATGCTCTTGGACACCATTTCTTATACGCGAACGCGAACAGCCTCATGCGAACACGAAGCACAAGATCCCAGCCTTTCGCAAATGCGAGGTCACCTATGCGAACGCAAAGGTCTAAATTCTGGCCTTCCAAATTCCTTCTACGCGATCGCCATCGCGAAGGCTTAATTTCTGCAACACCCGAACACAAAAATCTGCAACTCTTAAACTTCAAAAATGGTCTGATTGACCACCCAAAACTCACCTGAGGCCCCCGGGACCTCAACCAAAAGCACCAACACCCCCTAGAACCTCATTCAAACTTGTTCCAATCATCAAAACACCTCAAACAACATCAAATTACCCTTAACTCATCGAATTCAAGCCTAAGTTTCTAAAAACTTCCGAAATACGTTTTTGATCAAAACCCAACTAAACCACATCCGAATGACCTAAAATTTTGCACACACATCCCAAACGACATAACAAAGATACTGCAACTCTCGGAATTCTAATCCGACCTCTATATCAAAATCTCACCTATCCACCGGAAAACGCCGAAATCTCACTTTTGCCAATTCAAGCCTAAACCTTTCACGGACTTCTAAAATGCATTCCGATCACGCTCCTAAGTCCCAAATCATCCAATGGAGCTAACCAAATCATAAAAATTCCTATCCGAGCTCATACACAAATAAGTCAAATCTTGAACAAACCTTTCAAATTTCAAGCTACAACTGAGAACTATTCTTTCAAATTCATTCCGATTTTCGTGAAAACCAAAACCAACGATTTACATCAGTTATAGTACATCACACGGGGCAAGTCATGCCCGAGAACTGGCGATCAAAGTGCAAAAGGTCAAAATGACCGGTCGGGTCATTACATCCTTTCCCATTTAAACATACGTTTGTCCTCGAACGTGCCCAGAGTTGTTCTAAAAGCCAACCAATCGCGACGCCTTTGCCCCTCAAATTGGACTCCACACGCATCGAATCTGTCCAAAAACAGAACAAATACATCATAATATGCTAAGGGAACAAAGCCCAAACAAAAACAATCAATATCGGGCACAAATTCCGAAATTACCAAAACCCGATCCCCGAGCCCACTTCTCGAAACTCAGAATTTTTCAAATCATTAGATTCCTTATCTCCGCACGAGATCATACATATCAAAAGTTCTCAAATCCGACCCCAAATGGTCTTTCAAATCCCAAATAAAAAGTCCAATTTCTCAAGCCCTAGTTCTTCAATTTTAGGCTTAGTTTCCATGAATTTCTAGGTGGATTTCACAATAGAAACGAGTTTTAAGTTCAAAAATCTTACCTCCAATCGATTCCCCTTGAATCCCTCTTTAGTCTCCACCAAGAAGCTCTCAAAATGATCAACTATAGAGGAAAAATGACCCAAAAATCGCAGATGAAATAACTTAAAAATATTCTGCCCAGTTCTGATCCTTCCTCATCGCGATCGCGACCTTGACCTTGCGATCGTGAAGCACACTTTTAAATTTACCAACATTAGCCTTATACGAATGCGACCCACTCTCTGCGAACGCGATGCACCAGCCTTTTACACTTACGCGAACGCCATCCCTCACACGCGAACGCGAAGAACAAATGCTCGTGGACCCCATTTCTTATACGCGAACGCGAACAACCTCATGTGAATGCGAAGCACAAGCTCCCAACCTTTTGTGAACGCGAGGTCACCTATGCAAACGTGAAGGTTTAAATTTTGGCCTTCCAGATTCCTTCTACGCGATCGCGATATACCCTACTCGATCGCGAAGGCTTAATTTCTGCAACACCTGAACACAAAAATCTGCAACTCTTAAACTTCAAAAATGGTTCGATTGACCACCCGAAACTCACCCGAGGCCCCCCGGGACCTCAACCAAAAGCACCAACACACCCTAGAACCACATTCAAACTTGTTCCAATCATCAAAACACCTCAAACAACATCAAATTACCCATAACTCATCGAATTCAAGCCTAAGTTTCTAAAAACTTCTTAAATACGCTTTCGATCAAAACCCGACCAAACCATATCCGAATGACCTGAAATTTTGCACACATATCCCAAATGACATAACGAAGCTACAACAACTCTCAGAATTCCAATCCGACCTCTATATCAAAATCTCACCTATCCACAGGAAAATGCCGAAATCTCACTTTCGCCAATTCAAGCCTAAACCTTCCACGGACTTCCAAAATGCATTCAGATCACACTCCTTAGTCCCAAATCACCCAACGGAGCTAACCAAATCATAAAAATTCCGATCCGAGCTCATATACAAATAAGTCAAATCTTGGTCAAACCTTTCAAATTTCAAGCTACAACTAAGAATTGTTCTTTCAAATTCATTCCGATTTCCGTGAAAACCTAAACCAACGATTTACATCAGCCATAGTACATCACACGGGGCAAGTCATTCTCGAGAACTGGCGATCAAAGTGCAAAAGCTCAAAACGACTGGTCGGGTCATTACACCCTTTCCCACTTAAACATATGTTCGACCTCGAACGTGATCAGAGTTGTTCTAAAAGCCAACCAATCGCTGAATAACCTTACCATGAATATACCCGGGGGTGATTCCCACGTCCCCCTATCTCATATAGGTATTTCAACTGAAATTGCACAATCCAATCTAGCCCATAAGCCATAGAACCACATCTTCACTTCTGAAACCATTAATACGATCAAAACCTCACACTTATACTCTGAATAGACCCGAACCAGCTGTAATAACACATGCCTGCAACCTCGGGAGCAATCCCATGATATACCGCATAACTCAAATACTCGTAGAGATAGCTTTTATTCACAGCAGCTGCACACAATGCCCGAATACCGGTACAAACCTCTTATCAACTAAAGTCTCATTCCAACACTTTCATATACCGCCAACGATAAATGAAATACACAATAACCACGACCATTTCTCAGGTCAACCATTCATGAATCTATTCCTCCTTTGGCAAATTCCATAGCAAATTTTTGAGCCGAACCTCGATATTATCCTTCCAACAAGCTGAAATCAAATATGTTCATATTCATTAATGATCCCAACAATCTCCTCTAATCCAACACACCACTCTGGTGACATGACACGTCAATAGAGGCCTAGGCCACAACTAGCATAATACGCGCACCAATAAGCAACGGTCTGAACATACTCAAGTCATGAAAATAACCCAAATGAAAGAGCTGTCCCTCAAGCTCACTAGTGCCATCACAACACAAGGCTGAGAACCCGTCTCACATCATAGAAATAGAACACATGAATTTAACCCGCAAGGTCATATCTCCACATAGCTTCGCTGAAAAGCGCGATCCTAGCAAACACCGCTCCACATGAAACACCTCAAGTCACTACGCTCGAAAGAGACAACCATGCACAATTTGATGTCTGGAACCAAAGCACATCATCATACGCACAGCGAAACAAATAACATATACCACACAAACCTGATAGGGCATAACCGATACGACATTCACCAAGTAACACCCATTTACTCTTCCCGCTCGACTTCCACTATGAGACCCCAAATGAACCGCACCATATGTGCCCATAACCAACAGATCATAACATCTCGCAACACATAAAGGTAACTCATTGATCTCCCCAAATCACTAATAATCTCAATACCGGTCGAATCAACCTATCCCTCAACAATACAATTTGGGGCCAACCAAGCCGACTCAAGCTAGAACACGCATCCACATTGGCCTGCCAATAAACTCCTTACCAAGGAAGCCTGAAGCTGGTCCTTCCACTACTATAACTCCTGCTGGTGCCATACGATACGGTGCCTGATACCAAATCAATACCGAAATCATCAACCTTGCCCGACGACATGCCCGACCACAAGAAACACATCCGAAAAGTCCCTCACCACCGGAACTGAATCAATGGTAGAAGCCTCTGCATTGACACCATCATGAAGGTCCAAATAAGAGCAAATCCTTCCCAGCCATCCGCTAGGTCTTTGAAATATAAACCACTCTACTAGAACATAATCTGACGCACCTCGCCACTCAACCCGTGGCCTTCCCGGCATAGCCCATAGCACAATAGTCCAGAATAACCCAACACGGAGACAACCAATCTAAACCTAAATATCACATCCAAAATCTAACATACCAAGAAAAGAAAGATCCACTCGGGCCTCCAAATCCCAATAGTTGCTAAACAGTGCCGATACACACGATCTACAACTACAACATAGCATGAATATGAGAACTTCCGTCTCCTAATCCACACGGCATATGAATCACCATATCCGATCCTAATTTCGTCGTCCGAATACATGCCACACCTTTAATACCCAATCATTTCACGAGAAATACTTTAAAATTCTTCTGTGCCACCAAGCAGACTCAAATATCAGCAAATGATCTAGCCAGAGAGTGCTGCAATACTACCAAAGTGCCCTCGACTTAATCACATTGCCCTTTTTTTAAACATATACTCTCGTCAAATCATTTCCAATTAGCAGTACCATTTCCTTAATTATCTGAGGCTACTCGCTGCCTAAGAGTTTATGAACTTCCTTTCAGAACTGAATTGTAACGTTACACACGCAAGTCTCGATCCTCCACAACATACCGCACATACCATACCATCCTAAGATAACATGAGAACTTCATCTCCCTTCCGAGCCGCAGACATCTACGTACTCAACTAGTCAAGAACTTTCCATTGGTCCCATCTAGAAGAAAAATAACTATACATCCCATGCTCCGCATGCCCATAGAAAATATACATCTCCAAACCACGATAAAAACCATCAAGAGCCCTCCGAGTTCCCTTTGCACAAATCAGACCTGCCAGGACTGAATCCTTCTAACTCGACCAAGCTAAGCAAGTCATCAAAACCTAAGAAAATTGCTGCAAAATACCTGTAAGAACTCATTGCCTCGAACACGTACAAAGAATTAGTCATATCCTTACCATACCGATCCAGTCCACTATTAAGCTACTCCACCTATCTAGATTTCCTTCTGATTCATCTTCAACTTGATATTCCCTCTCATTGTAGCACCATGATTACTCAACCCCGGCTCACCACATAAGAGCCAAGCATAAAATCACACTGTCTAAGACCCATAAGCTACAGAATACTCTCTTAAATATTCCCAAAAGTACCACATTCCAAAATACTTCCTCTAACAAGTCTCCCTACGAATCCAAATCCGTTACCTTTACCTTTCTGATACTGACACATAGAATCCCACAATTAATATAGAAATACCACAATTATTGACCTCTTCCAATTAAAACTCAGTTCCTAACCACATATGCAACTTTAGAATGCTCAATTGATATATGCAGAATCTTGAACATATTAGAACCATTCTCGCAGGTCATCCACTCTCCTCAAACCGCAATTAGCCCGACCAAAAGAATCGACCAACTTGTGCCTCATAAGTACTTCAGATACCGCAGAATGCAACCTCATCCCAGTACAACCAAACCACTCCTTGCTCTATGCACCGATCATCCTTTACTAACAACAACTCCAAACATTCCGTGATTCTCATACCCTATGAAGTATAATATAACCTTTGACAAAATCTTTCCTTTACTCGAGCCCTCCTCGGTCTCAACTTCCGCAAGCCATAACTGACCCACTCACTCGCCTCAAACTGGAACCAGCATAGCACCTACCCGTGTAATCAACTAATCAACATCAGACTCCCCCACTTGGCTCAAAGCCATATATCAAAATACACTCAATAACTCATAACACTTATACTCGGTTGATGCCATAATACCATAGTGAGATTAGACTCAAATCCTTTATAAGCTTGTGGAAACACAAATCATCTAGAATTTTAACTCTTCTATAAATCTCGCATTCACTCTCGCAACAGTTAAGCCCACTCTCTTAAGCGACCCAAATTTAAATTCCAACACATATACTTCACTTGTAATGAGATCTTCTAATAGAAAACATAAGGATCATACAATCTCAGAACACTCCACAGGAGATAACCCACCTGTTTTGCCTCCAACTAACATTCCTATATACCTTCCACCATCATAAACTGTACGCAGCCACTTAGTCTTCCTGAGTCTGAACTCATACCGCAACATGAAATTTACTTCACTCTCAACTGGGAAACATGAATAGGTCCTTCATACGCCCATAACTCGGGGCTATATCTCGAATCAAGATGGCATTCCAGCACTTAATAGTTCTTCTATCCTCCAGCAGACCCTCCTCGTCGCTTCCAAATCATATGGACACGTCTCGCAGCACTAACATACTCATAACATAGCTACCCAACCGTCACTCCCACAAATAGTGACACTACCGAACATAAGTTCAACAACACTTGCTCACACAATCAGCACCTTGTTGCTCAAGCTATAGGCAAAGATCCAGCCTCAAGTCCTCTAGACTGGCCCAATATCAAACTCACAGAGATCACATCTCGCCCCTCGAGCAGGGAATCACAAGCCATCAAGGCACATTTGATACTGAGCGTTCATGCGCGCATGCGAACGTGTGGAAGGAAGCAAGAGTTACTCTTCAAGCTGAATTAAGGACGCACGATAAGAATTCATGAAAGTGAAGTTTTCCTAAAGGTTTTGCAGCCTCTCGAGGATAAATAGAGACATCTCTATACCAATCCGCGAGACTCTACTAAATCTGCTCATGACTCGTGAGACCTATATAACCTAAGCTCTGATACCAACTTGTCACGACCTAAACCCAGACCCGGTTGTGATGGCACCTCTCGTGAGGACAAGGCACTACAAAAAAATGTTGCATTTGCGGAGGTTTTATCTACATACTGCGGCGGTCATAAACCTCCGCAATACACTTTTACGGCGGTTTCCAAAACCTCTGCAATAATGTTCGCTGCAACCAATTTGCGGGGGTTTTCTGACAGACCACCGTTATCATATAGCGGCGGATATTTGGCGGCGGTATAACCTCCGCAATTTGGTAGTTGGGTGTCGCTTATTAAAACAAATAGCGGAGGTCTAAACCCCCACAATTTCTTTATTAAACCCCCACAATTTTTTTATTTAACCCCCACAAATTTTATAACACAATATTATCATAGGTTAAATAGCGGCAGTTATAACCTCCGTTGTTCATTGAATATTTTTTTTTCCTGCAATATAATGTTACTCCATAATTGTTCCAATTTCAATTATATTAATATAATGAAGCATCAACAAATTATATAAATTGCTTAGTGGAATCAAGTAACATCAAAATATTAATAAACCACAAAATACATTAAAGTAAAATATCATTAGTCTCAAAAATTTGCTTTAAACACAACTACTCCAACCATTAAACACAAAACATCAATTTTATAAGTCTTAAAACTAACATTAAACATAACATCCACTCCAACCATTATGGACAAAAGATCTACTATGATCATTCAATCGAGAACGATACATAATTATCTAATATATTTGCAAGCAACTTCAATGGTTGTCGTTAGGATTACTTCCACCGGATGATCTTCTTATATCTGTGGGTAAAATGGATCTGCTAGCCGCATCACTTGGCTACAAAACAATCAAAAGAAAATATAATTAACAAAAAGTACCTCAACAATATCCTATAACTAATTATACTTGGACTGAACAATCATACTTTACAAAATTAAATAAGAAAGTTATGAACTAGTCTTACCGTTGAACGAGGAGGAGAAACAAATATCCTTGTAAATTCTTCAGGTATTTTCCCTTCTTTCATTATCATATACGCCTTAAAAGCATTCATCATTTGACTGTTAGCATTCATCATTTTTCTGTGGTTCTCCTGGCTTTGATTGTGAGCATTCAACATTTGATTGTACTTCTCTTGGCATTGGGAAGAACATGAACCATTATTATGACTTGAAGCATTCAAATCACTATAACGAGGTCTTGTTTGTCTAAAAGCTCTACTAGGAACAACTCCTAATCCTAAGCACCTTACCTTTCCAGAGTGTTTTTTTTCCAACACCTTACCAATAGCATCATTTGGCGAAATTTCAGACTCATCCACGGTGCTTTGGGTCAATGCTAGTTCAATTTTTTCCTAAATACTTTACACACCAAAAGAAAGTGTCCTTACTTCAATCAGTGATTGACAAGTTAGCTACACATAGAAAAGCAAGCTATGAAATAAAAACTTGATCTTTTAGATGAAAAGAGGCATCATGGTGGACATCTTTCAGGATGTTGTAGAAGAAGAAACCAAAGACAAGAAAATGAAAGAATGCATAGAGGAGGGAGATTCCAAGGTAACAACAGAGAAATACAGCAACAAAAGAAGCTCCAATAATAGTAACAACAGTAAGGAATCTTCTAAATCTTCAAATCTCAAAGAAATAGTCCTCAATGGTTAGCCTAAGTCAGCCAACTTTTCTCCTACCTATGCTGCTTCAAAGAAAGTACGTACATACTTTAGTTCTTTCTCATCTACCAAATATTTCCTATTTATACCCCGTTTCACTGATAGAACCATTGACATAATATTACTCTCATCATAATTTCCCATGGAAATGCATAGCAAAGAGGCTCAAGCAAGAAATGCTAGTACTCTGTGCCCAAAACTTTTTTGTTCCAAAGCTACTATTTCTCCATATTGTATTAGTTCTTGCTAGATTACATTGTCAATGAACAAAGAGGGAGAAAGGCGGTGCTGCGAACGTCGGCAGCCACCTTGCTAAACTCTGGTAACCCTGCCTCCGATCAGTCAAACCCACTATCAGGTGCATAAATACCTGCATCTGCACCCAAGGTGCAGGGAGTAAAGTGAGTACTCTGACTCATTGTGTAATAAAGGTAAATAATAACTGAGTAGTAAGAAATCTCGTAAAACGTACCAACGTGCCATACAGAAGCAGTGTAAAAGCCATTTAAGAAAAACAATGAAGTTGTGAAATCTCTTAAAAACATCTTAGCTCAGTTTAAACCTCTTTTGAAAATGAATTTTTCAACAGTTATGAAAATGAATGCAAAATAATTAGTGCAGATAAGCACAGGAATCCGCTCCTCAGGCACAACACTCAATTAACAGGTAATGCCAGGCAATCAGAAAGATAACACATAAAGTAACACAATCAATAGGTAATGGCAGACAATTGAAGTAAAGTAAACACATAGAACAGTACCAGCCCCTCGGGATCACTCTCAGAAAAATATCAGCCCCTCGGGCTCACTCTGCGATCACAATGGGTACTCACGCTCACTGGGGGTGTGCAGACTCCGGAGGGGCCCCTTACGGCCCAAGCGCAATATCAAGTCATCTCGTGGCATCAAATCTAGGCCCTCGGCCTCATATCACTCAAGCCACCCCGTAGCGTATATACGTATCTCAGGCCCTTGGCCTCATATCACTCAGTGTATCCCCACATTTGGCCCTCGGCCGCACTCAGTCCGAAAATTATCATAAGCCCCTCGGGCAATAGTAAAACAGTAGTTCTCAGCCCAAAACATTATTTGGAAATATCATTTAAATCTCAAAACAAAGTAAAAGTGGATAAGTTGTAAAACAGTGAAAAACAACATGACTGAGTTCAAGTAATAAGTCAAATAGTGAGGAAATAGTGACAAAAATCCCCGAAGGATTCAAATAGTTGGCACAAAACCCAAATATGGCAATCAACTCAAATCATGATGACAACAAATAGGTTTCAGCCAAATATGCGGTAAAATCATCAATCGAGATGGACCAAGTCACAATCCCCAATAGTAAACAACCCCACGCTTATCATCAGCGCGTGTCTCACCTCAATATAGCACAACGATGTGCAATCCGGGGTTTCAAACCCTCAAAGCATCATTTAAAATCATTACTCACCTCGAATAGGCGAAATCTCTAGCTCGCGATGCCTTTTCCCCTCAAATTGGCCTTCATGCGCGTCGAATCTGTCCAAAAATAGAACGAATACATCACAATATGCTAAGGGAACAAAGCCCAAGCGAAAATAATCAATATCGGGGCACAAATCCCGAAATTACCAAAACCTGAGCCCCGGGACCACTTCTCGAAACTTAGAATTTTTCACATCATTAGATTCCTTATCTCCCCACGAGTTCATACATATCAAAAGTTCTCAAATCTGACCCCAAATGGTCTTTCAAATCCCAAATCAAAAGTCCAATTTCTCAAGCCCTAGTTCTTCAATTTTAGGCTTAGTTTCCATGAATTTCTAGGTGGATTTCACAATAGAAACGAGTTTTAAGTTCAAACATCTTACCTCCAATCGATTCCCCTTGAATCCCTATTTATTCTCCATCAAGAAGCTCTCAAAATGATCAACTATGGAGGAAAAATGACCCGAAAATCACAGATGAAATAACTTAAAAACATTCTGCCCAGTTCTGATCCTTCTTCATCGCGATCACGAAGCACACTTTTAAATTTCCCAACATTAACCTTATGCGAATGTGACCCACTCTCTGCGAACGCAATGCACCAGCTTTTTACACTTATGCGAACGCGATCCCTCACATGCGAATGCGAAGAACAAATGCTCGTGGACCCTATTTCTTATACACGAACGTGAACAGCCTCATGCGAACGCGAAGCACAAGATGCCAGCCTTCCGTGAATGCGAGGTCACCTATGCAAACGTGAAGGTCTAAATTCCGGCCTTCCAAATTCCTTCTATGCGATCGCGATATACCCCACTCGATCGCAAAGGCTTAATTTCTGCAACACCTGAACACAAAAATCTGCAACTCTTAAACTTCAAAAATGGTTCGATTGACCACCCGAAACTCACCCGAGGCCCCCCGGGACCTCAACCAAAAGCACCAACACACCCTAGAACCACATTCGAACTTGTTCCAATCATCAAAACACCTCAAACAATATCAAATTACCCATAACTCATCGAATTCAAGCCTAAGTTTCTAAAAACTTCTTAAATACGCTTTCGATCAAAACCTGACCAAACCACATCTGAATGACCTGAAATTTTGCATACACATCCCAAACGTCATAACGAAGCTACTGTAACTCTCAGAATTCCAATCTGACCTCTATATCAAAATCTCACCGATCCACCGGAAAACGCTGAAATCTCACTTTCGCCAATTCAAGCCTAAACCTTCCACGAACTTCCAAAATGCATTTCGATCATGCTCCTAAGTCCAAAATCACCCAACGGAACTAATCAAATCATAAAAATTCCGATCTGAACTCATATACAAATAAGTCAAATCTTGGTCAAACCTTTCAAATTTCAAGCTACAACTGAGAACTGTTCTTTCAAATTCATTCTGATTTCTGTGAAAACCAAAACCAACGATTTACATCAATCATAGTACATCACACGGGGCAAGTCATGCCTGAGAACTGGCGATCAAAGTGCAAAAGCTCAAAACAACCGGTCGGGTCGTTACATATTGTGCTTTGTGTTTAAGGCCTTTTTCTCCTTGAATTGTTGAAATAGCATGTTAGCCTCTGGTGTTATATATATTGTAATTTCATTGTTTATGACTTTTAGGTTTGGTTGTCTTTGAAGGTTAATTTTGATGGATTTGGATTGTTTAATTTTTGAAGATATTGTTAGAGCTGTTTCAAAATTAGTATTTTGAAGGGAGTTTCGATTGAGTTGAATTTTCTTGTAAGAAAATAAAAAATAGGCTTCACGTACAAGTCTAATTTCGCAAGAAATAGAAAGGAATATTAAATAGTTTCTTAGTTTCCTCTTTTCTTTTTCCTTTCCCATATCTTTTTCTTGCTTGGTTTTTTATTTAGTGAGCGAAGCTTTTGTCTCTATAAAAAAAGTGAGTAATGCGCAGTTATAGTAAAACCTTTTGGTGAATTGGATGTGAAGAATTTAAAATATATTTATCATGCACTTCTATTAGTAGTAGCTAGAAGACAAAAAAGGATTTAATTGGTATTACAATATTGTGATAAAATTCTAACTTTTTTGAGTGTAATAAAGAACAATAGAAGAGTGAAATTTAAAACTACAACATTAATGTTTTTTGTTCGATTCTGTCCTAACATGGAAATTTGGCATTGTTTGTTCTTTTATGTTTTTCTACTTTAATTATTTCTTTCCTTAAAAAAAACTTTGAGAATATTTGGGATAAAAAAATCACATCTTACACCACGTGTATAAACATTAGATTTTAAATAAAATAAAGAAAATCAAAAGTACAACTTGAATTATTTTAGTTCAATTCTCTTTGAACATGCAAATTTGGCATTGTTTGTTTTTATATTTTTTCCTACTTTGATTAATTCGTTTTTTTACTTTGATTAACTTTGTTTTTCTTTTATAGATCTTATATTACATGTATAAAAATTGAATTTCAGATAAAAGAAATATAATCAAATAAAACTAAATATCCACCTAAAAACCATTTACTCAAAAGCATATAAATTTATTTATAAGAATATATATAATAGAATTACTATTTGAGAAATTCAACCAAATATATCTTCTACAACACAATATAATGAGAATAATCCTATAAGAATTGTAAAGTTTCTAGCAGTGATTAATATTCTAAAAGTAGTCGAAGATAATTTCTTTTGCCTTATATTATCCTAAAATTAAAAGAACAAAAGTAAAACATTAATAGAAAACTCTAATCGAAATCTAACCCATTTTACCTGGAGCATTTTTTTAGAGCAAATTGATGAGTAAAATATTCAAATTATTAAACGATATGTAATAATAAAAGAAACTCTACTTTTTCTTTCCTCTTATTAAACTTTTGATTTTCCTTTTTTTGTTTTGGTAATTGACCATTTTTCTTTATTTTCTCTCCAATCAATAGATTTTTTTTTTGTTATATTCACGAAATAAATGTTATATTAGAATTTCCGGATGTGATAGTAACCTAGAAGTACTGAATAGTGATATTGTGTGATGGGCGATAGTTTTATTTGGATTCTACCGTAAATTCTCATTCAAAAAGGATTTAAAAGCAAATATATATACTTTTTCTTTCATTGTTCTACTTGGCTAAATTATCATTGGTACAATATTAGTACACCTGATTTATTCATATATAAATATAATTTATTATTTCTCGCGATATTTAATTTTTCAACAGAACTCACAAAAAGAAATTATTTTCTTGAAGTCATTTGCGTTCTTTCGGAAAAAACCGCGTGAAGCGCGGATTAATTTACTAGTTTTATATATATTATGGGAAGCCCGTGACCGCGGTGGGACCGCGGCCCAGGCGTGGTATTTTCAATTCATTCTGTTTCTGGGGCACCGCGACTGCGGTGGGATCGGTGCCCGGGCACGGGGATAGGTGTGTGATTTGGGGGGAGAGTTTATGCTTCCATAGGATAGGTGTGTTAAATTATAGTCCATGCACACCAGGTGCTTATAAAATTGCCCTAAGGGAGCTGTAATGGCTAATGTGACCATGGTGGTGGTGAAGTTTGGGTAACCACCAAGGGTTCACACAACTCAAACCCTCACTAATAGTAGCCTCTATTTTTTTTAGGTAGAATGCATCAGTTAAGGAAAAGACGTGAAACAGGTTCCTCCGCTAGTGGATCAGGAGGTTCATCTAGAGGTCGAGCTCAGGCTAGTGCGGACCAGTTTGACCGCACTCGATTTGTCTCCAAAGAGGCTCAAGATAGGTTTAATGAAAAGTCATCCAAGAAGATGTTTCCTGAAGTACACATTGACAGGCATGCCTTGCAAATTGAATGCCCAAGTATCTATGAAGAATTAGGGAGGCGTCAGTTGGACATCTTCTTTAATGAATCGGAAGAGGGCAATGTACTGATGGTAAGGTAATTTATGCAACCTACCCGGAACATGTTGATAGGGTTGTCATGGTAAGAAATACCCTGTTGGATGCGTCTCTTGAGGCCATCCGCCGAGTGTACAGGTTGTTGGTTTTCACTGGAGAGATAGATTATTACCAAGCTTATTAGCGCAAACCTGTCTGGTGGCAACCAATTTGTCAAACAATCTATGTGGCTGACCAGGATCCAATATGGATAAAGCCGAAAATTACCCTGAACTCCCAGTCTCTCACTTGGGAAGCTAAGTGTTGGCTAACATTCATCAACAGCCATTTGCTGCCATCCAGCAACACTACAAATGTTAATGGGCCAAGAACAGTAGCAATTTTCTGTTTCGTAAACCACCACGATTTTGACGTGGCCCGGCTCATTCAGGATGAAATGTTCATTCGCTCCCCAGAAATACTCAAAGGGTTCTACTTCCCTTCCCTGGTCACCAAGCTGTGTCGTGCTTCACGAGTTCCTAAAAATCCCATAGTAGATGGGAAGTTGCCATTAAAAGCCACATTCAAGGCTAGCAAAATCACAATTGGGAAAGAGCAGGCTGTGGCGGATAATGAGGATGGTGATGCCGATGATGATGAGGGAGCTATGCATGCTGCTGCCCCACCGGGGCAGAGTGCTGATGAGGTGGCCCATCACAGGCTCACCGAAGTACCCGGATGACTGCCTTGGAACAGGATATGGTTGACCTACGTACTTCGGTCACTGACCTGAGTGCTAGAGTTGACACTTTGGCTACTCAAAATGCTAGGTCAGATAAAAATATCATGGGTTGGCTCCGAGCACTAGGACGAGTGTGTCATCTCGATCCTGGCACCGTCTCCGATCAGGACTGAGCACCAGGGAAGTCCTCTTACCTTACTTTGCTTTAAATTCCTTAACATGGGGACATGCCAAATCTTTAAATGTGGGGTTGGGGATAATTGTTGTTGTTGTACAATTGTATAGATTTGTTTGGTATTTTTGGTTGCTGTTAATTAACTTCGACTTGGCTTGAAGACGGACACCTCTCGATGGGTCTCTTGAGGGACTTAAGTCGAACAAAAAAAATTCTTCTATTAGGTAGTGTATCAAATCCCCCGTGGTTTTTCTTTAAACTACGGTTCTTTTCCAAGGGTTTTTATTTGAACCGGGTGTAGTTACTTTTATTTTTTTTATTGTAGGAATTTTTGGGCGAAGAATAGAAATAGGATCCCTTAACTCCATAGTACCTTGAGTAGAGATTGCTTTAGTGTGACACTTAGGCTCATTAGTTGACTCTAGCAATAAAGCCTTAAATTGTGTGTTCTTGAGTTGGCTTAAGCACCTTGAGCAGAGTGTCTGATGGTCCTTTCTGAATTGAGTCATGTGCCATGTGTGAGTGAGGCTTTGTGTATTCTATGCTAACACTCAATGCCTATAACTTGCCATGTGTGTGTACGAAGCGAAATGGTAGTCTTAATTGGTCTAGAAAGTGATATAGGCTTTTCCTTGTTGAACTTATCTATATATGTTTTCACCCACCTGATTGTGTATATCCTAGTTAACCTCTTTAAGCCTGTAATCATGTTTCTTTGGCAACCACATTACAAATCTTACCCAAGTTGTGAATTGTCTATTTTTTTTAACCCTATCACTTCTTAGAAGCACTTGAATTGTAATGAATATGGAAAAGTTAAAGTGTGGGGTGGTTGGTTGGGCTTTTGAGTGGAGCTAATGAAATAAGGAGAAAGGTACATTGTGTTAAAAAAAATAAGAGCCACTTGAATTGAAAATAAAAAATAAAAAAATTCCTTGCTAAGTGTTGACTCTTGATGGAAATGTGCTTAAAGAAGTAGGGGGTGTAACTCAATGATGTAAAGGTGGAATGAAGGTTTGACAAAGGTATGGGCTTAAAAGTGAAAAATATATTGAAGTGCTTAGGGAGGTGTAGTCATTATACCCATATGTATCCTACCTATCCCGTAGCCAACATTACAACCAAATAAAGTCCAACTTGATTCTAGACCAAATGTACTCGATTAGTCGAGTATTACACTACGGGCAAGCCTATAGTGAGTTGTTTGTGGCATAAGAATTTATTTCTGAGGGTGAGTGAAATCTTACGTATCTGAATTCCTCAATGTGTGAATTATAATGACATGGCACAAGTCTCTTTTGTGGTGAGTAGGCACATGGTTCATGAAGGAAAGGTAAGTCTGGACCTATGACTGAGAGTATGAAAGCCAGTAAGGGATATTACGTGGCTAGAGAGAAAGTCCACTCTTGAGGTTAGGAGGTTACGCTAAGGTAGTCTATCTATGTGATTATTCTTGGTATAAGGAGTAGGGAAGTGACCCAGTGATGATTAGGCCTATAGAGTGTGGTTTTGTTGCTAGAGGACTAGCAACGGTTTAGGTGTGGGGTGTTGATAGTAGCCTATATTATACGATGTAGATGCTATTTATGCTCTAACTTAACCATAATTTATTGATGTTTTAAGTTCTAAATGATAACAAAATGCTCTAATTGAGGTTTTTATGCTTTGCAGGAACTACTCCGAGTTAGGAGGAGGATATAGAGTGTTTTAGGGTCAAATATGTAGATACAAGGCCAATCGAGAAGAGCCCAGATGAAAACGAGCAAGAAAAGGTGAAGAAAACTGGGCAACAGTCCATCGCGACCGCGGCTGAAACGCGGTGAAAGAAGGCTAAAAACAGAAAGGTTTAAAATGACTGCGGTCATGCCACAGTTGTCCCGCAACCGCGGTCGATATGGAGAAGGCCAAGAAGTTTAAAGGCTAAAGTGTAAATCATGGGAAACTTATCCTAACGCTGTATAAACTCAAAAAACTCGCCCAAGTCAAGGGAAAAAAGCTTGGTTTTTAGACTCAATTAGTGTGAGAAGATCAAGACACCATAGAGTTTTTCGTTCTTCTTCTTGTTATCATTATTTTGTGAATTATGAATGATTTTATGGTTTTATCTTGTTTTACTATGAGTAGCTAAACATTTAATCTAGGGTTGATGGAACCAATTGTTAGATGAAGTTTTGACTCAGTTTTGTTATAATCGAGTCGGGTTTATTATATGATTGTTTAACTATATTTTGTATGGTGCTTAATTGAATGGGCCCTTGATTAATCATGTCTAATTTCCTTGTGTTGCTTGAGAAAGAATACTAGGTTAGATAGTTGTTGAACAACATCACTTTGGGGTAATTGAAGAGATTCATTACTTGAATTTAAAAGTGGGGTTAGAAATAACGAAACTTTGGTGGGGTAATTTAGAGCTGCATAAATTATCAGCTAGAGTAGTTCGAGAGAATGCTCTAGTAAATTATCGTAGTTAATCGAGAGATGATTGTGGTAACCTATAGCTCATAATCCTCATAGAGTATTACGACGAGATTATAGCAAAAGAGTTAAGAATTAAACTAAAAATTGGGAAAATCAATACCCTAGATCTTTTTACCATTGAATTATCTTTGATTTGAACTATTGTTAGTTTTAAGATCATTTTTATTTAGTTAAACAAATCCCAATATTTATTGATAAAAATCTTGCATCCGAAAATTGTTTGAGCTTGTACTAGCATCATTAAGAGTTGTAATAGATAGGTTAGTTCCCTGAGGATTCGACTACGGACTTGTAGACCAGATTATATTTGCAACGATTGCCTTGTCTTTTATAAGGTATAGTTGGGTGTGATCATAGATTAAAAGAAATAAGTTAGAAGTTGCTTACCTACGATTTGGGGAAGAACTTTTCCTTGAAATATCGCCTAAGGGAGCTTAGGGTTTGAAAAATTGAAAGAATGAATTGGAATCCCATCAAAATTCCACTTAACAGGTCGCAGATGTCACAATTGTGACTGGAGCTTCGCAATTGCGAAGCTCGCAAATGCGAAGGAACATCACAAATGCGAGAACCATCGCACTACTGTTGGATGTTCGCAATTGCGAACACCAACCTCCGCAATTGCGGAAAAAAGATCTCAAATGCGATCAGTCCCTCCCCAGATTGTACTTCGCAATGGTGAAGAAGAGTTCGCAAATGCGAACATGGCAGGCCTGGGCTTTCTTCAGAAATGCGATCAAGCGCTTACAAGTGCCAAGCTTGTTGGGCTCACAATTGCGAAGCCTGACCTCGCAATTGCGAGATCAAAGCCTGCAACACATACCAACTGCAACATAAATTTTATCTAAGTCCAAACTCACCTCGTGGCCTATCCAAAACTCACCCGAGCCCTCGGGGCTCCAAACCAAACATGCACGAAAGTCTAATAACGTCATACGGACTTGCTCGAGCGATCAAATCTTCAAAATAACATCAACAACTATGAATTTAACCTCAAATTCATGAAATTCTTTAAGAACACCGAAATTTTCATTCTCTCAACTAAAGGTCCGATTTATACCAAATTAACTCCGATTCTTACCAAATATCACAGATTCAACTTACGTATTATTTTAAACTTGTACGGAGCTTCGAAATCAAAATACAGGCCCGATACCATCAAGAACACACACCATTTCATTTGCTTTTGCAGCAAATAATTTTCTTTAAAAAAAAATTTCTAGGGCTAGAGGCCTCGGAATTCAATTCCAGACGTACGCCCAAGTCCCATATTTTACTACGGACCATACAGGACCGTCAAATTATGGGTCCGGGTTCGTTTACCAAAAATATTGACCGTCAAGAGATGCTTTTAAAGCCCCGGAACACAGATTTGATTTTTAAAACAAGAGATGACCTTTTGGGTCATCACAATTTCTCCTAGGAAAATCATGTAGTAAAAATCATGGCCTCCTTATGGAATAAGACCCCTTTATATAGCCATATATTTTAGGGTTTAAAACCTTTTTCTAAACCTGTTGGGTCTTCCTTTTCCACCAAGAAATAGACTTCCATTTAATTCCTAATTCTTCAGTCACAGCAGGGGGCACCTTATTTAATTAACGAGGCTTTCTATTATTGACTTAATTCGAAATATCCGAATTAATACTACCATTATAAATTACGAATTATTTCACTAAATATTCGTAACTGCACTCCTCCGTTCAATTTCGAAATTCTTCAATTAAATCTTGTTTAACTCCCCATGTTAAGATTCAGATACTAATCAAATAAATTAAATTACTGACAATTTAATTTATTGATTATTTCCTTTGTACTTTCGATTAATTTATTTCATGTGACGAATACAAAATCCACCTACATGATTTACACATAAAAACTTATAAGTTTTCATAAAGGTGTATCATCAATCTCTAGACCGAGACATGGATTCCATCAACTAATTATTACTTTGCAAATGTATATCATTATTGTCCAATTTATCAGGCATATTGACCCACAAAAAAATCTCACTTTTTAATAAATCAAAATAATAATAATATATACAACTAATAATAATTATATCAAGATTAAGAGTATAAGTACATTTAATGACTAAATAATTTATTTTATTAAGTCGGTATAAAATACTTATCTCTACTTGGTCAGTTCAATACACACAAAATATACTAGCACAAGAAGTCGGAATTAAACCATTCTCATAATCAAGATAAATTATATTTAATCTTGTGCTACAATCATTCCTGATGGTTTGTCCAATTCCATCATTAGATTGTGAACATGATCTTTATACTTATAAGAACCGATGATTTAATCTTTCGTGTATTAGCTAAACTCTATACACTAAATCACCTACTATATAAGTAAAGAACACAAATGAATATATGATCTATTTAAAAATTTATTAAAATTGAATAAATAATTTTTCTATAATAAATACTATATCGAAACCAAAATCCATGGTTAATAGTATATATCACAATAATTTCTCACTTAGACTTTTAACCATGATAATTATTAGAATATACTATCTCTAAATGCATGTTTAATAGTATATGCCCTAACAATCTCCCACTTAGACTCATAACCATGCATCTATAACTTTCACAGTTATCATTTTGCAAGACTATTAAAAGTCTCTGCCAATTTGCTAAAAGGAACTTGCCAAGTTATTTTCAAATGCAATCTTTGTCTAGTAGTGCTTTGTCGTAACTAACTAGTTTAGTATTAAACTCTTCAGAGATCTTTGCGACGAAGTACTACTAATATTATCTTCATTACCTTGCGGTATTGAAATATTGATGACTTCTTCCTGTAGTGTTCTTTGTTCAACATTACTCCCACTACTTGAAGGTAGTAAATTTTATCTATTAACGTTTCTTCCACTACTTAAATCCAATGGAACGTCAATTCCGACATATAAAGTTATATGTTCTTGAGCACTTTAATTTTAGATGATTCACACATTATTTCTTTGCTTAGTTCCTGGAGAACTAGTTTACATCTAGGAACATAGTTTATTAAATAATCCTATTATAGAGTACTGGTATTTGTACTGACAATTACCTTTTTTCTTTAGGAAAAATAAAATAAACCTCCTTTCATTCCCTTGGATATCCAATAAACGTGCATATATTCGTCCTTGATTTAATCTTATCCATTTTTCCTTTCAGTATATGTCACGATCCTAAACCCGGACCCGATCGTGATGGTGCCTTTCGTGAAGACAAGGCCAACCGACACACACCCAATTCATTTTAAGCAATTAAAATAATATAGATTAAGTCCTTAACATAATAAAAATTCCAAAATAAAGGTGAATAATACAATTTGCAGAATAGACATAGCCCGACATCGGGGTGTCAACAGTCATGAGCATCTACTATTCGAATAAAGATAGGAAAAGTCTACATAGTCTAATACAGAACTAAAACAGAGAAAATAAGATAGGGAAGAAGCATTGGGTTGCGAACGCCGAGCAGCTATCTCTGAAATTGCCTGAGCTAGAAGAAATCAACACTCGCTAGCGGGACCTGAAGCGCCTGAATCTGCACACATAGTGTAGGGAGTAAAGTGAGTACTCTCACTTAGTGAGTAATATAATAAATGAAGACTGAGCGATAAGAAAGCACGTAAAAGCACATCAACATTCTATAAAGAACATTATAAAACCCGTAAAAGCAATGAAACAGTGAAAACATATAAAGACACCTTAGTTCAGAAGAAGCTTCTTTAAAACACCTTTTTAACAGTTAAACAATTAAATGAAAGCAGCTAGAATAGATAAACACATAAAATCCGCCCCTCGGGCTCAATGTCAATAGAATCAGCCCCTCGAACAATATCATGGAACAACACCAACCCCTTGGGCTATATCTCATATCACAATGGGTACCCGCGCTCACTAGGGGTGTACAGACTCTGGGAGGGGCCCCTTACGGCCCAAACGCAATATCAAGCCATCTCATGGCATCAGTAGGCTCTTGGCCTCATATCAACAAGCCACCTCATGGCGTACAATCTCAGGCCCTCGGCCTCATAATCATAAATCAATGTATCATCACAACACAGGCCCTCGACCTTACTCATTCAGAATCTCATAAGCCACCCGGGCAACAGTAAAACATGATGCTCGGCCCAAATTATCATTTAGAGTATCATTTAATGTGTTAAAACAGAGTAAACATGGCTGAGTTATGAAAACAATAGAATATAGCATAACTGAGTACAAGTATAAAGTCAAAACAGTGGGAAAATATCAGTAAAAATCCCCTAAGGTCCAAATAGTTGGCACGAGGCCCAAATATGGCATTCATCCCAAAACATGATGATAGCAAATAGTTTTCAATCAAATACGCGGTAAAACAATCATTCGGGATGGACTAAGTCACAATCCCTAACGGTGCACGACCCAATGCTCGTCATCTAGCGTGTGTGTCACCTCAATGTAGCACAATGATGTGTAATCCAGGGTTTCATACCCTCAGGACAACATTTACAATCATTACTCACCTCTATCCGGTCCCGCAATACTTTTCCTCTCAAATTGGCCTCCGGATGCTCCAAATCTAACCAAAATCAGTGCAAAACCATCAAAATATGCTAAGGGAACAAAACTCACTCGAAATAAATCAAATTACAACACAAATCCCGAAATTGGCAAAACCTGACCCTCGAGCCCACGTCTCGGATCCCAATAAAAATTACATTAATAGACTCCGTATCATTCCCCGAGTTCATTCATATCAAAATCACCAAAATCCAACCTCAAATGATCCCTCAAATCCCAAATTTTAGGTCTCCAATTACAAGCCCTAGTTCTCCAATATTAGGCTTAAATTCCATGATTAATTAGGTAGAGTTCACATTAGAATCGAGTATTAAGTCCACAAATCTTACCTTCAAGAGTTCCCCCTTGAATCCCTCTTCAATCCTCTTCAAAAAGCTTCAAAATCACCCAAAAATGGTGAAAGTTAACCCCAAAATCGCAGACAATGGCTATTTAAATGTTCTGCCCAGGCATTCAAAACCTTTCTTCGCGAATGCGGTCAAA
Organism: Nicotiana sylvestris; assembly: GCF_000393655.2. Classification (NCBI taxonomy): domain Eukaryota; kingdom Viridiplantae; phylum Streptophyta; class Magnoliopsida; order Solanales; family Solanaceae; genus Nicotiana; species Nicotiana sylvestris. The sequence goes on along the minus strand of NC_091057.1, from coordinate 123,300,213 downwards.
GTCTCACGTTCGCGAAGTACAAACTAGCGTTGACCACAAATTCCTCTTACACGAACGCGACCATTACCTCGCGAACGCGATGATTCCACAGCTCAAACCATCGCGAACGCGTCTGATACCTCGCGAACGCGATGCACAACGACCCCAGCCCTTCGCGAACGCAGAACCTCCCTTGCGAACGCGAAGGCTAAATCTTCAGCCTCACCTACTAACCCTTCGCGAACACGAGGGTCCACTCGCGAACGCGAAGCACTGTTGTCTGCAACACTTCAGGAGATTTTTCTGCAACTTTCAACAACTAGAAATGGTCCGTTTAACCACCCGAAACTCACCTGAGGCCCCCGAGACCTCAACCAAACATGCCAACATATCCCATAACATCATTCAAAAATTTTCCAATCTTCGGAACGCTCAAAACAACATAAAAACACCAAATTCGCATCGGATTCAAGCCTAAAAATTCCAAAATTTTCCAAATTTTGCTTTCGATCAAAAAGTCTATCAAACCATGTCCGAATGACCTGAAATTTTGCACACACATCACAAATGACACCATGGACCTACTGCAACTTCTGGAATTCCATTCTGACCCTTATATCAAAATCTCACCTATCAACAGGAAAACGCCAAAATTCCAATTTTGCCAATCCTGGCCTAAATCTACTCCGGACCTCCAAAACACATTCTGATCACGATCCTAAGTCCCAAATCACCTCCTGAAGATATCCGAACCATCGGAACTCACATCCGAGCCCTTTAACATATAAGTCAACATCCGGTTGACTTTTCATACTTAAGCTTCCACAAAAGAGACTAAGTATCTCAAACCTTACCAAAACTTTTTCGAACCCGAGCCAGCCAACCCGAACACACATACAACCGATAAATAAAGCAATAAGAAGCAGAAATGGGGGAAACATAGTAGTAACTCGTGAGACGACTGGCCGGATCATCACATCCTCCCCCTATTAAACAAACATTCGTCCTCGAACGAGTCAAGAAACATACCTGAAGCCTCAAAAAGGTGAGGATATCTGCTTTGCATCTCCCACTCGGTCTCCCAGGTAGCCTCCTCCATAGGCCGACCTCTCCACTGCACTTTCACTGAAGCTATATCCTTTGATCTCAACTTTCGAACCTGACACTCCAAAATAGTTGCTGGCTCCACATCATAAGTCAAATCACCATCTAACTGCACCGTGCTGAAATCCAGAACATGAGACGGATCCTCAATATACTTCCGGAGCATAGAAACATGAAATACCGGATGCACACTCGACAAGCTGGGTGGCAAAGCAAGCTCATAAGCCACATCCCCAATCCTCTGAAGCACCTCAAAAGGCCCAATGAATCGAGGACTCAATTTACCCTTCTTCCCAAACCTCATAACACCCTTCATGGGTGAAACCTTCAGCAGAACCTTCTCACCAACCATGTAGGACACATCTCGAGCCTTCCTGTCAGCCTAACTCTTTTGTGTCGACTGCGCTGTATGAAGCCTCTCCTGAATTACCTTCACCTTTTTTAAAGCCTCCTGCACCAAGTCCGTCCCTAATAGCCTAGCCTCACCTGGCTCAAACCAACCAACTGGAGATCTACACTGCCTCTCATACAAAGCTTCATATGGAGCCATCTGAATACTCGACTGGTAGCTGTTGTTATAAGCAAACTCTGCAAGCGGTAGAAACTGATCCCATGACCCTCCGAAATCAATGACACAAGCACGCAACATGTCCCCCAATATCTAAATAGTGCGCTGGGACTGCCCGTTCGTCTAAGGGTGAAAAGCTATGATCAACTCAACCTGAGTACCCAACTCTCGCTGCACAGACCTCCAAAACTGCAAATTAAACTAAGTGCCCATATCTGAAATGATGGAAACTGGGACATCATGCAAACGAACAATCTCCCAGATATAGATCTCTGCCAACCGCTCGGAAGAATAGGTAGTACACACAGGAATAAAGTGCGCGAACTTGGTCAGCTGATCCACAATCACCCAAATAGCATCAAACTTCTTCAAAGTCCATGGGAGCCCAACTACAAAGTCCATGGTGATCTGCTCCCACTTCCACTCTGGAATATCCATTTGCTGAAGCAAGCCACCCGGTCTTTGAACTCATATTTCACCTACTGACAATTGAGACATCGAGCTACAAATACCACAATGTCCTTCTTCATTCTCCTACACCAATAATGCTGTCTCAGATCCTGATACATCTTTGCGACACTCGGATGAATGGAATACCGCGAGATATGGGTCTCCTCCAGAATCAACTCTCGAAGCCCATATACAGTGGGCACACATATTCAGCCCTGCATCCTCAACACCCCATCATCACCAATAGATACATCTCTGGCATCGTCGTGCTGAACTCTGTCCTTAAGGACAAGCAAATAAGGATCATCATACTAGCGCTTTCTGATGCGATCATATAAGGAAGACCGGGAAATCATACAAGCCAATACCTGACTGAGCTCCGAAATATCTAATCTCACAAATCGATTGGCCAAGGCCTGAACATCAACTGCAAGAGGTATCTCCCCAATTGGAATATATGCCAAAATCCTCATACTCACTGCCTTTCGGCTCAAATCAGCGGCCACCACATTGGCCTTCATCGATGGTACAATATAGTGATATTATAATCTTTTAGCAACTCCAACAATCTCTGCTGCCTCAAATTGAGATCCTTCTGCTTGAACAAGTGTTGGAGGCTACGATGATCCATAAACACCTCACAAGACACACCATACAAGTAATGCCTCCAAATCTTTAAAGCATGAACTATGGCAGCCAACTCTAAATCATGAACGGGGTAATTCTTCTCATGGGGATTCAACTAACGAGAAGCATAAGCAATAACTCTACCCTCCTGCATCAATACACAACCAATACCAACTCTTGAAGCATCACAATATACGGTATATGAACCTGAAGTTGATGGTAAAACTAACACCGGAGTTGTGGTCAAGGCTGTCTTGAGCTTCTATAAGCTCTCCTCATACTCATCCGACCATACAAAGGAAGCACCCTTCTGAGTCAACTTGGTCAAGGGCAATGCGATAAATGAGAATCCCTGAACAAACCGGCGATAATAACCCGCCAAACCAAGAAAGCTGTGAATCTTTGTGGCTGAGGATGGTCTAGGCTAACTCTAAACTGCCTCTATCTTCTTCGGATCAACCTGAATACCCTCACTGGGCACCACGTGCCCCAAGAAAGCCATTGAACTGAGCCAAAACTCACACTTGGAGAACTTTGCATAAAGCTTCTCCTCCCTCAATCTCTGCAACACAACTCTCAAATGCTTCGCGTGCTCCTCCTGACTAAGTGAATACACCAGAATATCATCAATAAAGACTATGACGAACGAGTCAAGATAAGGCCGGATCACGCCATTCATCAAGTGCATGAGCGTTGTTGGGGCATCGATCAGCCCAAAAGACATCACCAAGAACTCATAATGACCATATCGGGTCCTAAAAGTTGTCTTAAGAATATCAGAGTCCCTAATCTTTAATTGGTGATAACCTGAATGGAGATAAATCTTGGAGAACACTCTCGCTCCCTGAAGTTGGTTAAACAAATCATCAATACGAGGCAAAGGATACTTATTCTTAACAGTTACTATGTTCAACTGCCTATAATCAATGCACATCCTCATAATGCCATCCTTCTTCTTCACAAATAGAACCGGCGCACCCCAAGGCGACACACTAGGCCGAATGAACCCCTTATCAAGGAGTTCCTGAAGTTGTTCCTTTAACTCCTTCAACTCCATTGGTGCCATACGATACGGTGGAATAGAGATAGGCTGAGTGCCCGGCACCAGGTCAATACCAAAATCAATATCCCTATCCGGTGGCTTGCTCGGTAGGTCTGCAGGAAACACATCGGGAAAATCCCACACGGCTGGAACCGAATCAATACTGGGAGTTTCTGCACCGACATCCCTCACAAATTCTAGATACAAAAGACAACCCTTCCCAACCATACGTTGGGCCTTCAAGAATGAAATTACCCTACTAGGAACATAATCAGTCAAACCTCACCACTCAATTCGTGGCACACCTGGTATAGCCAATGTCATTGTCTTAGCATGATAGTCCAGAATAGCACGACATGGAGATAGCCAATCCATGCCCAAAATAACATCGAAATCCACCATGCATAACAAAAAAAGATCCGCTCGGGTCTCCAGACCCCCAATGGTCACAACACATGACCAGTACACACGGTCTACAACAACAGTATCACCCATCGGAGTAGATACATGAACACGTGAAACAAGAGACTCACGGTGTGTATCCAAATAACGAGCAAAGTATGATGACACATAAGAAAAGGTGGAACCGGGATCAAATAATACAGAAGCATCTCTGTGGTAGACTGAGACAATATTTGTAATAACATCATCAAAAACAATAGCATCGAGTCTAGCTAGAAGTGCATAGAAACAGGCCTGACTGTCACCTGATCGACTTCCCCCTTTGGGACGGCCTCTAGCTGACTGACCTCCACCCCTAGCTGGGTGGGTGGGTGGTGGTGAAGTAACTAGCGCTAAAGCTGATGGCTGACTCCTCTGCTAAGATGAACCCGCAAGATGACGAGGACACTACCTCCACATATGACCCATCTCACCACACTCATAGCAACTCCCGTGTGCTGGAGACGGGGACTGAAGGGAACCCCTAGCACCGGAATGACTAGCAAATGCACCTGGCATAGAAAAGCCCTGACCTGATGGAGCACGGGATGAACTCTGAGCTGGAAGGGTGCTAAGTGATGACTGGACCTGATGAGAACCGTGAGAACTATGACCCGATAACGCCCCACGATAACCTGCGCGAGCTGGCTGAGCATGCCTAAATGGACGGCCTCTATCATGCTAAAACTAACCTCTTGAAGGAGCATCACCATAACTACCAGATCCTTGAGGCCTCTTGGTCTCCCTCTCATCTCACTTCTAGCGACGAACTAACTCAATCTCGCGATCAATGTCAACAACCTCCTCAAAAGTAGCACCAGACACCCTCTCCCTGGTCATGAGAATACGAAGCTGATAAGTGAGACCATCCACAAACCTCCTAATCCTCTCTCTATCTGTCAGAACCAACCAAATAGCATGACAATCTAACTCAGAGAACCTCATCTCATACTGCGTCATAGTCATCTCTCCCTGACGCAACCACTCAAACTACCTATGCAGCTCCTCTTTGCGCGACTGCGGCACATACTTCTCTAGAAAGAGAATGGAAAACTGCTGCCAAGTAAGGGGTGCTGCACCAACAGGCATATGCCTCTCATACGCCTCCCACCAAGTGAAGGTAGCTCCAGAAAACTGAAAAGTAGTAAAAGTGACCCCGCTGGTCTCCAGAATACCCGTTGTGCGAAGAATCCTCTGACACTTGTCCAAGAAACCCTAGGCATCCTCACCCTCTGCACCACTGAAAGTCGGAAGCTGAAGTCTACCAAACCTCTCCAACCTACGTTGCTCGTCCTTTGGCATGGCAGGAGCTACATATTCCTGAGCAGCTATAATCGGCTAGGCTGGATGTGCCCCCGGTGTCTGAAGTCCCTACACGACCTGCTCAGGTGTGTGAGCGGTGGGAGTCTGAGTGCCTCCCCCGGCCTGAGAAGTAGTTGCGGCTGTAGTAACTGAGACTGTCGAGTTAGGCCAGTGCATACTGATAGAATCTGAGCCAAGGCCTCCTAAAGACCCGGAATCACAATGAGCACAGTTGGTGCCTTAGCTGGTATTGCTGGAGCGTCCACAACTGGGACCTGATCCTGAACTGGGGCGACTGGTGGATTTGCAGGTGCTGCCCTAGCTTCTGTACAGGCCACACCCCTGCCCCTACCACGACCACGATCGCATCCTCGGCCTCGAGTGGCCACATCTGGTAGTACTGGTGGTTGTCCATCTTGACCGGTAGCGCGTGTCCTCACCATCTGTGAGAGAATAGAATAACAGAAGTTTAGTACTCGGATCAGTAAATTTGCATGACAAGAATTTCAAGAATATGAAGTTTTTCCTAAAGGTTTTGCAGTCTCTCGAGGATAAATACAGACGTCCTCGTACCGATCCGCGAGACTCTACTAAACATGCTCATAACTCGTGTCACGACCCCAGTTCATCCTCCGTGAACATGTCATGATGGCACCTAGTCTATACGACTAGGTAAGTCTAACAATGTGGAAAATAACTAACTTGCGAAATAAATAATCAAAACTGAACAACTGGAAGAAAACAGTATATAAAATGCCGCTCGGCATATACAACTCAACATCACAGCACCCTACAATACTATCCCAAAACCCGAAAACTCATAGGAACACAAGTTAGAAGGAATACAGTAAAGTGCTCTAATCTCCAGAAATGTCTACATCAATAGTACGAATGAAGGGCTAACACTACAAGATAGAGTAAAGAAGGAGACTCTTCGGTCTGCGGATGCAGCAGATGTACCATGAAGTCTCCAAAATGCTTCCTGCCTCAAGGATGGTAAGCCTGTGCAGAGGTACCTGGATCTGCACATGAAAAACATGCGCAGAAAGGGCATGAGTACACCACAGTGGTACTCAGTAAGTGCCAAACCTAACCTCGATCGGGTAGTGACGAGGAAGGTCAAGGCCCTATTGAGGTTAAACATAATATAAAGTTTCAACAATACGAAATAGACAATATAAATGAGTACAACAGTGAAATAAGACAGGTTATACAAGGCAACAACAAATATACAAGAACGGAGTAAACACGAAAATAAGAACCGCTCAATACCAATGGCAATAATGAGGATCTACCAGGATACCCTCCTGTAGTCCCTTTCATCAATTGTCCAATGGATCTCCTGGGATACTGTCCCGTAGTCCAATTATCAATACGTGGGGATCTACCGGAACCCCGGTCCATAGTCCCAAATGTAAATACCCAGTACTGTGGGAATCTATCGGGTGCATTCCCGTAGTTCCATATAACTGTGCAGGGGGATCTACCGGGAATCTAACCCGTAGTCGCAAAGTAAACAAACAAGGGGGAGCTACCGGAATCCCACATCCGTAGTCCTAATGTAAATAGGCAACAACAACAAGAAGATATTTAGAAATGAAATTTCTCATCACGGAAAATGAGTAATTCTAGCCTAGCATGCTTCACGTAGTGCAATCAAGGCAATTTAAACAAATAGGCAATTTAAGTCAACTAAACATGCTCTTCTAGCAAACAACATGCTAAATTTACAAGTATAATAAAGCAGGAAAAGAAACATGCTAATAAATACTTTAAGAAAATCGTATTTCCAATAATTTGCACAAGTACGCGCTCGTCACCTCACGCACAAGACAATTCAATTACCAAATATACCAATCCTAAGAGGAAGGTCCCCCACACAAGGTTAGACAAGCCACTTACCTCGAACCGGCTCAAAGTCAACTAGAAACCACACTTTTGCCATGAGTATCCGACTCCAAATGACCCAAATCTATTCAATTCCATTTCATAATATAAATAATACTTCAAGAAGCTGATTCTATAATTAAATTCAATGTTAAAGCGTGAAATTTTGTAAATGACCAAAATGCCACTCAGGCCAACATCTCGGAATCGGGTGAAATTTATATTTTCAGAATCCTCACACTCACACGAGTCTAACCATATAAAAATCTCTCAAATCGGATGTCAAAAACCCAATCAAAACTCAATAATTCGGCCTATGAAGTTTTATCAAATTTTCATTCAAAATCCAAAATTAAAGGAGGAATTCATGCTTAGATTAGTGGGTTACAATCAAAAAGGAGTTAAAAATCGTTACCCAATCGATATCTCTGAAAATCCCTCAAAATCTCGCTCAAATCCGAGCTCCCAAGCTTAAGTTTTGATAAAAATGTCTAAACCCTCGATTTTGAAATCTTATATCTGCCCAGGTGTATTGTGAATCGCGATCGCGAAAGAAGGCCTGCCATCGCGAAGAGTAAAAATGAAGTCTCTAGGAAATGGCCTACGTGAACACGAGACGAGGCATGCGATCGCAAAAGAGAAGGAGATGACCTTACGTGATCGCATCTGAAGGCTCGCGAACGCGAAGGGGAAATGGGGCTACGTAGCCACCGGCTCAGTTTCTACTACGCGAACGCAAAGGTGCAACTGCGAATGCGAAAGAGGAAGGGGCAGTGCTATGCAATCGCGAGCCAAGTCATGCGATCGAGAATAAGAAATTGGGCCCCTTCCGGAATTACTCTATGTGAATGCGAGAAGGAGGTTGCGATCGGGATGAAGAAATGTCTGCAACACTTGAACCTGAATTTTTGCAACTTTTTAACAACTCAAAATGACCCGTTGAGCATCCGAAACACACCCGAGGCCCCTGAGACCTCAACCAAAAGTACCAACATAACATAAAACATCATTCAAACTTTTTCCAACCTTCGTAACGCTACAAACAACACCAAAACACCTATTTTTCATCGAATTCAAGCTTAAAATTTCTAAAAACTCTTAAAACACATTTTTGATCAAAAAGTCTATCAAACCTCGTCCGAATGACCTGAAATTTTACACACACATTCCAAATGACATGATGAAACTACTGCAACTTCCGGAATTTCATTTCAACCCTCGGATCAAAATCTCACTATCGAACCGGAAACCTCCAAAATTCAAACTTCGGCATTTCAAGACTAAATTAGCTACGGGCCTCCAAAACACAATCCGAATACGCTCCCAACCCCAAAATCACCCAACGGAGCTAACTGAATCATCAGGTTTCCATTTCGAGGTTGTCTTTACACTGTTCCGACTACGGACCATTTTCCAACACTTGAGCTCTCATTTAGGGACTAAGTGTCCCAAAACTCTCCGAAACTCAAAACCGAATATTCCGGTAAACCAAAATAGCAGAAATAAACTTGGGGGAAGTAGTTAATAGGGTATCGGGGCATTAATTCTTAAGACGACTGACCGGGTCATCACATCCACCTACACTTAAACATTCGTTCGTCCTCGAACGAGCATAGAGACATACTTGAAGTAGTGAAAAGATAAGGGTAACGGCTGCGCATATCCTGCTCGGTCTCCCAGGTCGCCTCCTCGATCGGCTGACCCCGCCACTAAACCTTTACTAAAGCAATGTTCTTTGACCTCAACTTTCAGACCTACCTATCCAATATATCCACTGGCTGCTCAACATTGGATAGATCCTTGTCCAACTGGACTGAACTGAAATCCAATACGTGCGACGGATCATCGTGATACCTCCGGTGCATCGAAACATGAAATACCAGATGAACTCCTGCCAATCTGTGAGGTAAGGCAAGCTCATAATCAACCTCCCCAACATGCCTCAATATCTCAAAAGGGCCAATAAACCTCGGACTCAACTTCCCTTTCTTCCCAAATCTCATAACGCCCTTCATAGGAGAAACCCAAAGCAGAACCCGCTCTCCAACCATATGGGAAATATCGTGAACCTTCCGGTCCGCGTAACTCTTTTGTCTGGACTGGGCTGTATGGAGTCTATCCTAAATCACCTTAACCTTCTCCAAAGCATCCTAAACCAAATCTGTGCCCAATAGTCTAGCCTCACCCAGCTCAAACCAACCCACCGGAGATCTACACTGTTACAACCCATATCCACATGCGTTAGTTCATGCCATATATTAGTTAACATAAATTCAAGAAGGAATTACCTTTGAGATGATAAGAAGTTAATCCTATTGGTCTTAAGTGATACAAGGGTGTATAAGGGTGATTAACAAGTATTAGAAGTTAAACGAATCAAGGATGTGGTAACTCGTATTTTCATGTAAACTTAGAGGTTATTAATACACTCAAGGTCATGTATTAAGGTGTTTGAATCATATAATACCCGTATCATAAGTCTTGAAGTCAAACGAGTTATGAAACAAAAGTTGAAAACGTTGTTGCAACTTAGGTTCATAATTTTACTTAAACATTAGGTTAAATGTTTCTAAGTTTTTCTCCTAATTTACAAGGAATTATGGGGTGATCTACCCACCAAACTAAAGATCTACGAGTCTAGTTTCCAACGCACTAAACCATTTGTCAATACGATCTCGGAGTATAGAGATATTCATATTTTCGCAAGCCTGCACAGATTGGTAGATGACAAGTAGGTGCATCACCTACTTGCCAAAATGATAGGACAAAATTAAAAGACCTCGGTCGGCCGAGAGAGGACTTTTAAGGGGTTATGAACTCAGTTATTTCATCAATATTTCAGACCTCAAAACCAAAGTTAACCCCTGCAACTCCTCTACTGTGAATTCATGGTAATTCGTTCTATACATGTAAGAACTCACGGGACGGTGATCGGAAGCCCGTGAGTTCGAGTTATTCACTTGTAGCGGACTGTTTGTGAACTGTTTTGTGTTGCTATTGTGCTGCGTGTTTTACTATTATTTTGTGGAGTTTTGGAGGTTGAATGGTGTGGAGGAACACCATATATATGTAGGGTTGTGGGTTGATAGTGATTCGTAACATTTTCGGGTCGTTTGACACGACTACGGTGGTCGTCGTATGTAGGATGTAATTAGGTTATGCGTGGACTATTTTGGGAGGCTCAATATGTTTATTATTGATGTTATTTGGGCTGTTTGGTGATTTTTTGGAATGGTGTGAAGTCATATATATAGGGGAGGTGTTGTCAGTTTCAACGTAAAATAGGTTGTGGTCGATACATAATAGTTATGACGCTTAAATGATAACGATAATATCGTTTCTCTTATTGTAGACTAAGGAGTTGTGACAATTGCATAGCTTGTGATTGGGGAAGTATATACAAGGTATGTGAGGCTATCCCTTTTCTTCTTTTGCACGACTCCGATTGTACATAATGTAATGAACGAGCTTCCAAAGATACTCTACTCTTAGAAGCTAGCAGTACTTACATTGCTTTCCCTCTTATGGAACGATTGATGTTAATGTTGCTTCTCTTATTCTTATGTTATCAATGTTGTTGGTACTTCCTGATTCTTATAAGGTTCGTAATGAAGAATTGGTCCTAATAACGTGTACAGAGGATACCGACCTTACATTACTCCGAAAGGCTTAGAATGTGATTTTATGAGTCGAGCATGCATTATATATATGTATCTATTTTACTCTACCGAGCCACGTTATAGTCGGCCGGGTATGGCACATATTGTGCAACCACTGATCAGTTGGGCTTTACCGAGCTCCACGTGGCCGGGTATGTTTTTACCAAGCCTATTATGGCTGGGTACGATATGATGATGATGATGCCCACAGAGGCGTATGTTTTAAACATTTATGTATACATACATATGTATCATGCATTTCATGTCAGTAGCCCTCAGAGGTACTCAGATGTTCCAGGTTGTATATTCTCTATCCTTACTTACATTACTGTTCATATTTATGGTTCCCTACCTTACATACTCAGTACTTTATTCGTACTGGCGTCCTTTTGTTTGTGGACGCTGCATGTCGTGCTGCAGGCCCTAATAGACAGGCAGGTGCAGCTCCCCCACCACAGTAGGTTGTCCAGTTCAGCAGTGATTGGCGATATCCCTTCTCCGGACTTGCGGTGGTCTTGGTATGCATTTTTGTTATAGACATTATGGGTATGTCAGGGCCCTGTTCCGGCCATGTTGCAGTACTTATGTTCCTATAGAGGCTCATAAACAAGTGTCGACTCATGTATAGTTTAGTATGCCTTATCGGCTAGTTTTTATTGTATAGTCTTTCATGGTAGCGTGGTAGCTCGTACCTTATATGTAGTTTCTTGATTGTCTGGTCATCCCCTGCTATGCATGTTCATGCCATCATATTTTATTGCTGGTTGTCCATGATTTAGGTCTACCATTTATATTGATCTCGTCAACCCTAAAAGATAATAAAAAAAAGGTTAGATAAAATGTACGTTGGTGCTCGACAAGTATGGTCGGGTGCTAGTCATGGCCCTCCAGTTTGGGTCGTGACAAACTTGGTATCAGAGCAAGTCTATCCTAGGGATTGTCTATGATCCGTGTCTAGTAGAGTCTTGATTATGGATGTGTAGCGCTCCACATTTATAATTAGGAGGCTACATGACATCTAGGGTTGTTACCTTCTTCGGGAATCTAGATCGTGCGTAGAGTTGAGTTGTAGGTGTTTGTCTCTAATATTCACCTTGTTTTCTTTCAGTGATGCCTTTGACTAGGAAGCAAACAATTAGTAGACATCTTGATACAGCTGCGGGAGAGGGTACCAGTCAGGTGCCCCAAGCCAGAGCAGGCCAAAGTGAGGCTCAGAGTGAGATGTCGTCTCATACCTCATCTACCTCGTCTCCTCCAGAGGATATTAGGAGGCACCCATCGCCTCCAGTTCCTCTGTCTGGTACTACAGACCAGGATATGCGGAGTGTTTTGCAGTTATTGACTAGCTTGGTAGCTGCTCAGGCTCAGAGGCAGAATACAGGTGCTGCTGAGAAACCAGTTAGTATGAGAGTTCATGATTTTATTAATCTAGACCCTCCAGCGTTTACCGGATCAGACCCCAAGGAGGACCCGTAGACTTTTATTGACCAGGTTCATCGTACATTTCGGGTTATGCATGTTAGTGATACAGAGGCATTAGAGTTGGCTTCTTATCGGCTACGGGATTTAGCGGTTCTCTGGTATGATAGTTGGGAGAGATCCAGAGGTTCGAACGCTCCTCCAACTGTGTGAAAGGAATTTTCTGAGGCCTTTCTTCATCACTACTTGACAGTTGAGATACGACGAGCTAGAGCTGATAAGTTCTTGACCTTAAACAAGGTAATATGAGTGTGCGAGAGTACAGTATGCAGTTCAATTCCTTAGCAAGGTACGTTCCCCATATGGTGGCCGAGATGAGTGATAGGGTGCATTTGTTCGTGAACGGATTGGGACCACATCTGATAAATGAGTGCATGACAGCCTCCTTGGTGTAGGGCATGGATATTTCCCATATTTAGGCTTATGCCTAGACCCTAGAGGATCGTAAGCGCCAGCAGAGGGCAGATATGGAGCAGGATAGGGGCCAGCATAAGAGGGCGAGATTTGCAAGGTATTCTAATGACTTCAGAGGCAGCGTCAGGCCCCAGTCTTCGAGGAGTTCGGCGCCACCTGTAGCTAGTGCTCCCCCACAGTTTCAGAGGCCTCAATATGATTGATTTACCCATTCTGGTCCAGGTTAGAGTTCGCAGGCATCAGGCTCGCAACATCATAGGGATACTAGTCAGACGATACCCACAATACCACGTTGTGATCATTGCGGCAAGGCCCACTTTGGACTGTGCTGTCGAGGTTCTGATGCATGTTATTCTTGCGGACAGCCTGGCCATATGATGCGGGATTGTCTTAACAGGGGAGGTGATAGTATGGCTCAGCCGACTAGATCTGTGTCTGCTTCTTCCTTATCAGTTCGACCTCTAGGACGAGGTTTTCAACAGTCGACAGGTCGTGGTAGAGGTAGAGGTGCAGTGCCGAGTTTGAGGGCTGGTCAAAATCGAACCTATGCTCTAGTAGGTCGACAGGATCTCGAGTCGTCTCCAGATGTTGTTATAGGTATTTTATCTGTGTTTTCTTATGATGTATATGCGCTGATTGATCCGGGATCTACATTATCATATGTTACACCCTTTGTGGCTAATAAGTTTGGCATTGAACCTGAATTGATAAGTAAACCCCTTGCGGTATCTACTCCGATAGGAGATTCTGTGATTGCTAGAAGGGTATATAGAGGTTGCACTGTGATGATTTGTAGTCGTCAAACCTCGGCAAATTTATTTGAGTTAGAAATGGTTGATTTTGATGTGATAATAGGAATGGACTGGTTGGCCTCATGCTATGCAAATGTTGACTGCCGTACGAAGATGGTTAGGTTTCAATTTCCTAGTGAACCCATCATTGAATGGAAAGGGAATATTGCTACACCAAAAGGTAGGTTTATTTCCTATCTTAAGGCAAGGAAAATGATCTCAAAAGGTTACATTTATCATTTCGTTCGCGTTAGGGATGCGGAGGCGAAACCGCCTACTTTACAATCAATCCCCGTGGTCAACGAATTCCCAGATGTTTTCCCAGATGAACTCCCGGGCCTTCCTCCTAAAAGGGAGATTGAGTTTAGCATTGATGTGTTGCCTGACACTCAACCGATATTTATCCCTCCATACAGAATGGCCCCGCCAGAGTTGCGAGAGTTGAAGGTGCAGTTGAAGGACTTGCTGGATAAGGGCTTCATTAAACCTAGCACTTCACCTTGGGGTGCACCAGTCCTATTCGTGCAGAAGAAAGACGGGTCGTTACGGATGTGTATCGACTATCGACAGTTGAATAAGTCTACTATAAAGAACAAGTATCCACTTCCAAGAATTGATGACCTATTTGACCAACTCCAGGGTGCCAAGTATTTCTCCAAGATTGATTTACGTTCAGGGTATCATCAGGTGAGGGTTAAGGAGAAGGATATTCCAAAGACGGCCTTCCGGACAAGATACGGGCACTTTGAGTTCTTGGTGATGTCGTTCGGGCTAACAAATGCCCCAGCAGCTTTTATGGATCTCATGAATACTATATTTAGGACCTATCTTGATGTGTTCGTGATTGTATTCATTGATGACATTCTAGTATATTCTCGTTCGGAGGCAGAACATGCGGTCCACTTGCGGATAGTATTACAGACGCTTTAGGATCGTAAGTTATATGCTAAGCTCTCCAAATGTGAATTTTGGCTGAACTTAGTAGCGTTCCTTAGCCATGTGATATCTGACGAGGGTATTAGTGTCGACTCTCAGAAGATCGATGAAGTAAAGAATTGGCCGAGACCTACAACACCATTAGAAGTTCGCAGTTTCCTAAGGCTAGCAGGATATTATAGGCAGTTTGTAGAAGGGTTTTCCTCTACATCATCACCATTGACTAAGTTAACATAGAAAGCTACCAAGTTCCAGTGGTCTGACACTTGTGAACGTAGTTTTCAGGAGCTGAAGAATCGATTGACATCCGCACCAGTGCTCACTCTCCCTGAAGGAACAGAAGGTTATGTGGTATATTGTGATGCCTCAGGTATAGGTTTAGGGTGCGTATTGATGCAGTGTGGGAAGGTGATTGCTTATGCATCAAGATAATTGAAGAAGCATGAAAAGAATTATCCAACCCATGATTTGGAATTGGCTGCAGTAATATATGCTTTGAAGATATGGCGGCACTACTTATACGGTGTCCATGTTGACATCTACACAAATCACAAGAGTTTACAATACATCTTCAAGCAGAAAGAGTTGAATTTGAGGCAGCATAGGTGGCTTGAATTATTGAAAGACTACGACGTCGAGATATTGTATCATCCCGGTAAAGCCAATGTTGTGGCAGACGCTCTCAGCCATAAATCAATGGGAAGCTTAGTACATATTGAGGCAGGTAGATGGGGGTTGACTAAAGAGCTTCATCAGCTAGCCAATATGAGAATCAAATTGTAAGACTCTGATGACGGAGGTGTTACTGTACAGAATACATCAGAATCATCTTTGGTAGCCGAGGTAAAAGCACGGCAATATGAAGATCCTATCTTAGTACGATTAAGAGAGAGCATTCAGCAGTGTAAAAGTATGGCTTTTGAGATCGGAAGAGATGGGGCACTGAGATACCAGGGCCGATTATGTGTGCCTAATGTGGCAGGGTTGCGAGAGAAGATTATGAATGAGATTCATCAATCCTGATATTCCATCCATCCCGGCTCGACAAAGATGTATCATGATGTCAAGCAGCAGTATTGGTGGGATAACATGAAGAAGTCTATTGCAGAATTTGTAGCCCAGTGTCCCAATTGTCAACAAGTAAAGATAGAACATCAGAAACTTGGTGGATTGCTTCAGAATATAGAGATTCTGACCTGGAAATGGGAGGTGATTAATATGGACTTCATTATCGGATTACCTCGCTCTTATCATAAGTTTGACTCCATCTGGGTGATAATTGATCGACTTACAAAATGTGCCCATTTTCTGCCAGTTAAGACAACTTACACGGTTGAAGATTATGCGAAGTTGTATATCAAGGAGATTGTTAGGCTTCATGGTGTGCCGGTATCTATTATATCAGACCGAGGAGCTCAATTTACAGCTAATTTTTGGAGGTTTTTTCAGAAGGGTTTAGGCACACAAGTGAATCTCAGCACTGCATTTCATCCGCAGACTAACGGACAGGCTGAACGTACCATTCAGACACTGGAAGATATGCTACGAGCATGTGTTCTAGATTTTAAGGGAAATTGGGATGACCATCTTCCACTCATAGAATTCACCTACAATAATAGTTACCATTCCAGTATTAAAATGGCCCCATACGAGGCACTATACGGGAGAATATGTAGATCACCAGTTGGATGGTTCGAAGTCGGTGAAACAGAATTATATGGGCCAGATTTGATTCACCAAGCTATTGAGAAGGTGAAAGTGATACAGGAGCGATTGAGGACAGCACAAAGCAGGCAAAAATCTTATTCCGATGTCCGACGTCGTGATCTGGAGTTTGAGGTTGGTGATTGGGTTTTCCTGAGGATCTCACCAATGAAGGGTATTATGCATTTTGGGAAGAAAGGTAAGCTGAGTCCAAGGTATATCGGGCCGTATAAAATTCTTTGACGGATTGGATAGGTTGCTTATGAGTTAGAATTGCCATCCGAATTGGAATTTATCCACCCGGTATTTCATGTATCTATGTTGAGGAAATGTATTGGAGACCCTTCTTGAGTCGTCCTTATCAAAGATGTACAGGTTATAGAGGACCTATCATATGAAAAAGTGCCAGTGGCTATATTGGATCGACAAGTCCGCAAGTTGAGAACAAAAGATGTAGCTTCCATCAAAGTATTGTAGAGGAACAAGAATATGGAAGAAATAACATGGGAAGCAGAAGAGGAGATGAATTCTAAATACCCGTACCTATTCCAGAATGAAGATAACAAGGATGCTGGCGGAACACATGATACATTGGAAGGTGAAATGGCTCTATGAGGTAAGCAATAACTTGAGAAAACTCTTCCTTAATACAAAATGGCGATATGCAGATAATGTACATGTCCATAATGCTTTGTATACTCTTGTAAGGCCATGCGTTGAGTTAACCGCTTGCAAGTTTGTCCTCTATTTATGGGAGAAACTTGATCGGAATCCACGATGATTTAAACTCCCCATGAACCCTTACATTCGAGGACGAATGTTCCTAAGGGGGGAAGGGTGTTACAACCCATATCCACACGCGTTAGTTCATGCCATATATTAGTTAACATAAATTCAATAAGGAATTACCTTTGATATGATAAGAAGTTAATCTTATTGGTCTTAAGTGATACAAGGGTGTATAAGGGTGATTAACAAGTATTAGAAGTTAAACGAATCAAGGATGTGGTAAGTCGTATTTTCAGGTAAACCTAGAGGTTCTTAATACACTCAAGGTCATTAAGGTGTTTGAATCATATAATATCTGTATCATAAGTCTTGAAGTCAAACGAGTTATGAAACAAAAGTCGACAAACGTTGTCGCAACTTAGGTTCATAATTTTACTTAAACATTAGGTTAAATGTTTCTAAGTTTTTCTCCTAATTTACAAGGAATTACGGGGTGATATACCAACCAAATTAAAGATCTACGAGTCTAGTTTCCAATTCATTAAACCATTTGTCAATACGATCTCAGAGTATAGAGATATTCATATTTTCGCAAGCCTGTGCAGATTGGTAGATGACAAGTAGGAACATCACCTACTTGCCAAAATGATAGGACAAAATTAAAAGACCTAAGTCGGCCAAGAGAGGACTTTTAAGGGGTTATGAACTCAGTTATTTCATCCATATTTTAGACCCTCAAAACAAAAGTAAACCCCTGCAACTCCTCCCCAAAAATCTCACACAAACCCTAATCGATTTTCCCTCTCTTTCAAGTTCAATTTGAAGGTAAAACCTAGAGTTTGAAGAACCAAGGGAAGGGCTGAGTTATCCAACAAGTAAGGTAAGTTACTACCATCTTTAATACATTTTCCTCTGCTGTGAATTCATGGTAATTCGTTCTATACATGTAAGAACTCACGGGACGGTGATCGGAAGCCGTGAGTTTGAGTTATTCACTTGTAGCGGACTGTTTGTGGACTGTTTTGTGTTGCTATTGGGCTGCATGTTTTAATACTATTTTGTGGAGTTTTGGAGGTGTAAGGGTGTGGAGGAACACCATATATATGTAGGGTTGTGGTCTGATAGTGATTCGTAACATTTCCGGGTCGTTTGACACGACTACGGTGGTCGTCGTATGTATGATGTAATTAGGTTGTGCGTGGACTGTTTTGGGAGGCTCAATATGTTTATTATTGATGTTGTTTGGGCTGTTTGGTGATTGTTTGGAATGGTGTGAAGTCATATATATAGGGGAGGTGTTGTCCGTTTCAACGTAAAATAGATTGTGGTCGATACATAATAGTTATGACGCTTAAATTATAACGATAGTATCGTTTCTCTTATTGTAGACTAAGGAGTTGTGACAATTGCATAGCTTGTGATTGGGGAAGTATATACAAGGTATGTGAGGCTATCCCTTTTCTTCTTTTGCACGACTCCGATTGTACATAATGTAATGAACGAGCTTCCAAAGATACTCTACTCTTAGAAGCTAGCAGTACTTACATTGCTTTCCCTCTTATGGAACGATTGATGTTAATGTTGCTTCTCTTATTCTTATGTTATCAATGTTGTTGGTACTTCCTGATTCTTATAAGGTTCATAGTGAAGAGTTAGTCCTAATAACGTGTACAGAGGATACCGACCTTACGTCACTCCGAAAGGTTTAGAATGTGATTCCATGAGTCGAGCATGCATTATATATATGTATCTATTTTACTCTACCGAGCCGCGCTATAGTCGGCCGAGTACGGCACATATTGTGCAACTACTGATCAGTTGGGTTTTACCGAGCTCCACGTGGCCGGGTACGATTCTACCGAGCCTTATGACGGCCGGGTACGTTTTTATCAAGCCTATTATGGCTGGGTACGATATGATGATGCTGATGTCCATAGTGGCGTATGTTTTAAATGTTTGTGTATACATACATATGTATCATGCATTTCATGTCAGTAGCCCTCAGAGGTACTCAGATGTTCCAGGTTGTATATTCTCTATCCCTGCTTACATTATTGTTCATATTTATGGTTCCATGCCTTACATACTCAGTACTTTATTCGTACTGACGTCCTTTTCTTTGTGGACGCTGCATGTCATGCTGTAGGCCCTAATAGACAGGTAGGTGCAGCTCCCCCACCACAGTTGGTTGTCTAGTTCAACAGTGATTGGTGAGATCCCTTCTTCGGACTTGTCGTGGTCTTGGTATGCATTTTTGTTATAGACATTATGGGTATGTCGGGGCCCTGTTCCGGCTATGTTGCAGTACTTATGTTCCTATAGAGGCTCATAGACTAGTGTCGACTCATGTATAGTTTGGTATGCCTTGTCGGCTGGTTTTTGTTGTATAGTCTTTCATGGTAGCGTGGTAGCTCGTACCTTATATATAGTTTCTTGATTGCTGGTCATCCCCTGCTATGTATGTTCATGCCATCATATTTTATTGTTGGTTGTCCATGATCCAGGTCTACCATTTATATTGATCTCGTCAACCCTAAAAGATAATAAAAAAAAAAGGTTAGATAAAATGTATGTTGGTGCTCGGCAAGTATGGTCGGGTGCTAGTTATGGCCCTCCAGTTTGGGTCGTGACATACACCGCCTACCATATAAAGCCTCATACGATGCCATCTGAATGCTGGACTGATAGTTGTTGTTGCAAGCAAACTCTACCAATGGCAAAAACTGATCCTAAGACCCTCCAAACTCAATCACACATACACGGAGCATATCCTCAAGAATCTGAATGGTGCGCTCGGACTGTCCGTCCGTCTGAGGGCGAAATATTGTACTCAACTCTACCCGAGTGCCCAACTCTCGCTGAACGGCCCTCCAAAACCGTGAAGTGAACTGAGTAACTCTATCTGAAATAATGGAAGCTGGAATACCATGCAGACGAACAATCTCCCGGATATAAATCTCCGCCAACCGCTCCGAAGAATAAGTAGTACACATAGGAATGAAATGAGTGGACTTGGTCGGCCGATCCTCAATCACCCAAATAGCATCAAACTTCTTCAAAGTCTGTGGGAGTCCAACTATGAAGTCCATGGTGATTCGCTCCCACTTCCACTCAAAAATCTCTAACTGCTGAAGCAACCCATCGGGTCTCTAGTGCTCATACTTCACCTACTGACAGTTGAGGTACTTAGCTACAAATCCAATTATATCTTTCTTCATCCGCCTCCACCAATAGTGCTGCCTCAAATCCTGATACATCTTCACGCCACCCGGATGGATAGAATACCGCGAACTATGGTCCTCCTCCGGAATCAACTTTCGAAGCCCATAAACATTGGGTACACAAATCCGATCCTACATCCTCAACACCCCATCGTCTCCAATAGTCACATCTCTGACATCCCCGTGCTGAACCTTGTCCTTGAGGACAAGCAAACGAGGGTCATCATACTGCCGCTCTCTGATACGATCAAATAAGGAAGACCCGGAAACCACGCAAGCTAGAACCCGACTAGGCTCCGAAAGGTTCAATCTCACAAGCTGGCTAGCTAAGGCCTGAACATCCATCGCCATAGGCCTCTCTGATGCTGGTAAATATGCCAAACTCCCCAAACTCTTCGCCGGGTGACTCAAGGCATTAGCCATCACATTGGCCTTGCCCGGGTGATACAAAATAGTGATGTCATAATCCTTTAGCAACTCTAACCACCTTCTTTGGCGCAAATTTAGATCCTTTTGCTTGAACAAATGTTGCAAGCTCTGATGGTCAGTATAAATCTCACAGGGAACCCCGTATAAATAATGGCGCCAAATCTTTAGGGCGTGAACAATGGCAGCTAACTCAAGGTTGTGAATAGGGTAGTTCTTCTCATGTATCTTCAATTGTCTGGACGCGTAGGCAATCACCCTACCGTCCTGCATCAACACTGCTCCAAGGCCAACCCTCAAGGTATCACAATAGACTGTATAAGACCCCGAACCAGTAGGCAATATCAAAACTGGGGTTGTAGTTAAAGTTGTCTTGAGCTTCTGAAAGCTTGCCTCACACTCCTCTATCCACTGAAATGGAGCACCCTTCTAGGTCAATCTAGTCATAGGGACTGCAATCGATGAAAACCCCTCCACAAAATGACGGTAGTAGCCCACCAAGCCAAGGAAACTACGAATATCTGTAGCTGAGGACGGTCTGGGCCAACTCTACATGGCCTTTACCTTCTTCAGATCCACCCGAATACCCTCACTCAATACCACGTGGCCTAAGAATGCCATTGAATCCAACTAAAACTCACATTTTGAGAACTTGGCATATAACTTCTTCTCTCTCAGAGTCTGAAGCACGGTCCTCAGGTGCTGCTCATGATCTTCCCGACTCCGGGAATACACCAGAATATCATCAATAAAAACAATGATAAATGAGTCAAGGTAGGGCCAAAACACATTGTGCATCAAATGCATAAAAGTTGTTGGGGCATTGGTCAGCCCAAATGATATAACAAGAAACTCGTAATGACCATATCGAGTCCTGAAGGAAGTCTTTGGGATATATTGCTCCCGAATCTTCAATTGATGGTAACCTGAGCGCAAGTCAATCTTAGAAAACACCTGTGTGCCCTGAAGCTTGTCAAATAGATCATCAATACAAGGCAAAGGATAACGGTTTTTCATTGTAACCTTGTTCAACTGGCGATAATCGATACACATACGCATAGAACCATCCTTTTTCTTCACAAACAAGACAGGAGCACCCCAAGGTGAAACACTAGGTCGAATGAAACGCTTATCAAGCAATTCCTGTAACTGATTCTTCAACTCCTTCAACTCAGGAGGAGCCATACGATACGGAGGAATAGAAATAGGCTGAGTGCTTAGAAATAGATCAATGCCAAAATCAATATCTCTATCAGGCGGCATGCCTAGAAGATCAGTTGGAAACACATTGGGAAAATCCCGTACTACTGGGACTGAATCAACTGAAAGGGTATCAATACTGACATCTCTCACAAAATCTAAATACGTGTCACACCCCTTCTCAACCATGCGTTGAGCTTTAAGGAAATAGATAACTCTACTGGGAGTGTGATCTAGAGTACCACTCCACTCGACACGCGGTACACCTAGCATAGCCAGCATCACGATCTTGGCATGACAATCAAGGATAGCATAATGGAGCGACAACCAGTCCATGCCCAAAATAATATCAAAATCAACCATGCTGAGTAGCAATAAATTGTCTCTAGTCTCAAAACCATGAATAGTAAACAAACACGACCGATAAACGCGGTCCACAACAAGAGAATCTCCCACAGGAGTAGAAACATAAACATGGGAACTCAAAGAATCTCGGGGTACACACAAATGCAGAGCAAAATAAGAAAACACATAAGAATAAGTGGAGCCTCGATCGAATAGAACCGATACATCTCTGTGACAAACCAGTATAATACTTGTGATGACAGAATCAGAGGCAACAACCTCGGTATGGGTAGGAATGGCATAGTATCTGGCCTGGCCTCCCGCCCTAGGGCGACCTCTACCTCCCCGACCTCCACCCCTAGCTGGCTGGGCAGATGGGGTAGACGCTAGTGCTGGAACCATAGCTTGAGAACTCTACGGGGCACGCTATGGCTGAGAAGTCTATGAAGGTGCACCCCTTCCAAGTCTGGGGTAATCTCTGACCATATGGCGTGTGTCACCACACTCAAAACAAGCAATGGGAGGACGTGGTAGTTGTGATGGCTCGGGCCAGGTCTGCTGGACTAATCTCTGAAAGCACCCCGCGTAGGAGGCGCGCTAGAAACCGGAGGTGCATAGTAAGGCTCTTGAGTCCTAGGAGGAGCTAGAGCACTGCTGGCTGCTGGAAGAGCTGAATGAATGGGGTGACTTATATAACCCCTACATGTCGACCTGAAGCTGGGGTACGGGCACGTGAGAAATGGCCCGACTCTCGAGACCTCTTGGCCTCCCTCTCTTCTCTCTCCCTAGCATGCATACCCTCAATCCTCCTAGCAATGCTCACCATCTGCTGATAAGAAATATTCATCTCCAACTCACGAGCCATGTAAGATTTGATGGGAGGAACAAGCCCCTCAATAAATTGGCGAACCCTCTCGCGAACAGTAGCAACCAAGGTTGGTGCATGCCTAGCCAAACTGGTAAACGGATGGCATACTCTGAAACAGTCATAGTACCCTGGTGCAAATGCTCAAACTCTGTGCGTTATGCGTATCTAACGCTCTGAGGAACATACTCTCTCAAGAATATATCCGAAAACTGAGCCCAAGTCAGTGAAGCAGCCGCGTCTTAACTGTCTAACTCATAGGTGCGCCACCAATCATAGGCGGCTCCTCGAAGCTAGAAAGTAGTGAAAGAAACCCCGCTCGATCCAGAAATACCCATAGTACAGAGAATGCAGTAACACTCATCAAGAAATCCCAGAGCATCCTCCGATGATAGACCACTGAACTCAGGAGGCTTGAACCTCTCAAGGCTCAACTGCTCATGCTCGGAAGCTGTTGTCATGCCCTCGAGTTGAACTGGCACTGTAGGCGGTACAGGAATAATCTCTGGGACCTGCTCAACATGCACTCACTGCTCAGGAGTGCGAGCGGCGGGAGTCTGATCTCCTCCCCTAGCCTGGAATGTGGCTGCAGCAAGGGGAAGCAACTTTGCCTGAGCCAAAGTGGTGTACATGCTCATGAACTGCGCCAAAGTCTCGTGAAGGGCTAGAGTAGTAGTAGTAGGCATGTCAGTTACCTGGACTCTGGCTGGATCTGCTGGTGGTACCTTGGTGGCAGCTCGTGCAGGTGCTCTCGCTGCACCACGTGCGCGTCCTCGACCTCTACCACGGCCCCGGCCTCTAACGGCTATAGTAGGGGGCACGGGTGCTTGATCATCCCGAGTAGCACGTGTCCTCACCATCTGTGAGAGAATAGAAGATAGAAGTTTAGAATTGTGATAGCAAAATATCGCACGACAAGGAAATCAAATGAAGTGCAGATTTTTCCTAACAGTTACATAGCCTCTCGTAGATAAGTACAGACGTCTCCCTACCAATCAGCGAGACTCTAATAAACCGGCCTGTGTTTCATGACTCCTATGAACCTAGGGCTCTGATACCAACTTGTCATGATCCCAGTTCACCCTCAGTGAACATGTCGTGACGGCACCTAGTCTCTACGACTAGGTAAGCCTAACAATCGGAAAATAACTAACTTGCAAAATAAATAATCAAAACTGAACAACTGGAAGAAAACAGTATATAAAATGACGCTCGGCATATACAACTCAACATCACAGCACGCTACAATACTATCCCAAAACCCGGAAACTCACGGGAACACAAGCTAGAAGGAATACAGTAAAGATCTCTAATCTCCAGAAATGTTTGCATCAATAGTACGAATGAAGGGCTAACACTACAAGATAGAGTAAAGAAGGAGACTCTTTGGTCTGCAGACGCGGCAGATGTACCTCGAAGTCTCATAAATGCTCCATGCCTCAAAGATGGTAAGCCTGTTCAAAGGAGCCTGGATCTGCACATGAAAAACATGCGCAGAAAGGGCATGAGTACACCACAGCAATACTCAGTAAGTGCCAAACCTAACCTCGGTCGGGTAGTGACGAGGAAGGTCAGGGCCCTAATGAGGTTAAACATAATATAAAGTTTCAACAGTATGAAATAGAAAATATAAATTAGTACAGCAGTGAAATAAGACAGGTTATACAAGGCAACAACAAATATACAAGAACGGAGTAAACACAGAAATAAGAACAGCTCAATACCAATGGCAACAACGAGGATCTCCCAGGATACCGTCCTGTAGTCCCTTTCATCAACTGTCCAATGGATCTCCCGGGATACCGTCCCATAGTCCAATTATCAATGCGTGGGGATCTACCGGAACCCCAGTTCGTAGTCCCAAATGTAAAATACCTAGTATTGGGGAAATCTACCAGGTGCATTCCCGTAGTTCCATATAACTATGCAGGGGGGTCTACCGGGAATCTAACCCGTAGTCCCAAAGTAAACAAACAAGGGGAAGCTACTGGAATATCACATCCGTAGTCCCAATGTAAATATGCAACAATAGCAAGAAGATATTTAGAAATGAAATTTCTCATCACAGAAAACAAATCATTCTAGCCTAACATGCTTCACATAGTGCAATCAATGCAATTTAAACAAATATGCAATTTAAGTCAACTAAACATGCTCTTCTAGCTAACAACATGCTAAATTTACAAGTATAATAAAGCAGGAAAGGAAACATGCTAATAAATACTTTAAAAAAACTGGATTTCCAACAATTTGCACAAGTACGCGCTCGTCACCTCACGCACAAGGCAATTCAATTACCAAATATATCAATCCTAAGGGGAAGGTCCCCCACACAAGGTTAGACAAGCCACTTACCTCGAACCGGCTCGAAGTCAACTAGAAACCACAGTTTTGCCACGAGTATCCGACTCCAAATGACCCAAATCTATTCAATTTTATTTCATAATGTAAATAATACTTCAAGAAGCTGATTCTACAATTAAATTCAAGGCTAAAGAGCGAAATTATGTAAAATAACCAAAATGCCCCTCAAGACAACGTCTCGAAATCGGGTGAAATTTATATTTTCAGAATCCTCACACTCACACGAGTCTAACCATATAAACATCTCTCAAATCGGATGTCAAAAACCTAATCAAAACTCAATAATTCGGCCTATGAAGTTTTATCAAATTTTCATTAAAATACAAAATTAAAGGAGGAATTCATGCTTAGATTAGTGGGTTACAAGCAAAAAAGAGTTTAGAATCATTACCCAATCAATATCTCTGAAAATCCCTCAAAATCTCGCTCAAATCCGAGCTCCCAAGCTTAAGTTTTGATAAAAATGGCTAAACCCTCGATTTTGAAATCTTATACATGCCCAGGTGTATTGCGAATCGCGATCGCAAAAGAAGGCCTGCGATCGCGAAGAGTAAAAATAAAGGCTTCAGGAAATGGCCTACGCGAACGCGAGAGTAGGCATGCGATCGTGAAAGAGAAGAAGATGACCTTACGCGATCACGTCTGAAGGTACGCGAACGCGAAGAGGAAATGGGGCTACTGATCCACGGACTCAATTTCTCCTACGCAAACGCGAAGGTGCAACTGTGAACGTGAAAGAGTAAGGGGCAGTGTTATTGTCACGATCCAAACCCAGACCCGGTCGTGATGGCGCCTCTCGTGAGGACAAGGACAGCCAACTAAACAGTTTCGTCTTCTTAGAACAGTTAAATAGTGCATAAGCAGCTTAAATATAATTTAATGATATAATTAGCAAAAGTACAACCTGACACATCCCTAACCGGGGTGTCACAAGTCACGAGTATCTATTAGAGTATAAATACAAAACAAAGTCTGAAATATACAAAACATGACTGTTGAACAAAAAGGGAGAAAAGTGGTGCTGCGAACGCTGGCAGCCACCTCGCTAAACTCCGATAACTCTACCTTCGATCAGCCAGAACCCGCCATCGGGTGTATAAATACCTGCATCTACACACAAGGTGCAGGGGGTAAAGTGATTATTCCAACTCAGTAAGTAATAAAGGTAAATAACAACTGTGCGGTATGAAATCACGTAAAGCAAATCCACATATTGTATAGAAGTAGTGTAAAACCTTTTGAGTAAAACCAATGAATTTGTGAAATCTTTAGAAACATCTTAGCTCAGTTTAAACCTCTTTTGAAAATGACTTTTTCAAAAGTTACGCAAATGAATGCAAAACAGTTAATGGCGATAAGCACAGAAAATCTGCCCCTCGGGCGCAAATACCTCAGTATAACAAGTAAAATGACAAGTAAATATGAAAGATGAACACATAAAGGTTTGCCCCTCGGGCACAACTCAAAACAGTACCAGCCCCTCGGGCTCACTCTCAGAACAATATCAGCTCCTCGAGCTCACTCTCAGAACAATATCAGCCCCTCGGGCTCACTCTCAGAATAATATCAGCCCCTTGAGCTCACTCTTATAACACAATGAGTACCCGTGCTCACTAGGGGTGTACAGACTCCGGGAGTGGCCCCTTACGGCCCGAGCACAATATCAAGCCATCTCGTGGCATCAAATCTCAGCTCTCAGCATCATATCACTCAAGCCACCTTGTGGCGTATATATGTATCTTAGGCCCTTGGCCTCATATCACTCAGTATATCCTCACATCTGGCCCTCGGCCGCACTCAATCCGAAAATCATCACAAGCCCCTCGGGCATTAGTAAAACAGTAGTTCTCAGCCCAAAACATCATTTAAAAATATCATTTAAGTCTTAAAACTAAGTAAAGTGGATGAGTTGTAAAACAGTGGAAAACAGCATGACTGAGTTCAAGTAATAAGTCAATACAATGAGGAAATAGTGATAAAAATCCTCGAAGGGTTCAAATAGTTGGCACGAAGCCCAAATATGGCAATCAGCCCAAGTCATGATGTTAACAAATAAGTTTCAATCAAATACGTGGTAAAATCATCAATCGGGACGGACCAAGTCACAATCCCCAATAGTAAACGACCCCACGCTCATCATTGAGCACATGTCTCACCTCAATATAGCACTACGATGTGCAAATTCGGGATTTCAAACCCTCAGAACATCATTTACAATCATTACTCACCTCAAACCGGCTAAATCTCTAACTCGCGACGCCCTTGCCCCTCGAATCGGCCTCCACGCGCGTCGAATCTATCCAAAATCAGAACGAATACGTCACAATATGCTAAGGGAACAAAGCCCAAGCCAAAACA
Source organism: Nicotiana sylvestris (assembly GCF_000393655.2). Lineage (NCBI taxonomy): Eukaryota > Viridiplantae > Streptophyta > Magnoliopsida > Solanales > Solanaceae > Nicotiana > Nicotiana sylvestris. Next base: position 123,272,322 of record NC_091057.1, on the reverse strand, counting down.
ATCGAAAAATACCAAAAAATCTTAAAATTAGCAAAACTCGAGCCTCGGGCCCACTTCTCGAAACTCAGAAATTTTCACAACAACGGATTCCTTATCTCTCCACGAGTTCATACATATCAAAAGTTCTCAAATCTGACCCCAAATGGTCCTCTAAATCCCCAATCAAAGATTCCAAATCTCAAGCCCTAGTTCTTCCATTTTTAGCTTAAGTTTCCATGAATTCCTAGGTGGATTTCACAATAGAATCGAGTTTTAGGTCCGAAATTCTTACCTCTAAATGTTTCTCCTTGAATCTCTCTTTAATTTCCTTCAAAAAGCTCTCAAAATGATCAATAATGGGGGAAATGAGCCACAAAATCGCGGATGAAATGACTTAAAACATTCTGCCCAGCTCTGCTCGTTCCTTCATCGTGATCGCGGCACAAGCCTCGCAATCCCGAAGAGCAAATTTCTAAGACCTCAACAATATACTACGCGAACGCGACACAGACCCTGCGAACGCGATGCTTCCGCTTCCCACACCTACGCGAACGCGACACCCCTTATGCGAACGCGAAGGCTAATTCCTGACCTTCCTCCCTTCCTTCTTCGTTTACGCGAGGCTCCTCACCCGAACGCGAAGAGATAATCTCTGCAACATCTGAACTCCCAAAATCTGCAACTTTCAAACACCAAAAATGGTCCGATTGACCACCCAAAACTCACCCGAGGCCCACGGGACCTCAACCAAAAGCACCAACACAACCTAGAACCTTATTCAAACTTGTTCCAATCATCAAAACACCTCAACCAACATCAAATTATCCAAAACTCATCGAATTCAAGCCTAAGTTTCTAAAATCTTCCGAAATACGCTTTCGATCAAAAACCAAACCAAACCACATCCGAATAACCTGAAACTTTGCACACACATCCCAAATGACATAACGAAGCTACTTCAACCCTCGGAATTCCATTCCGACCCCCGAATCAAAATCTCACCTATCAACCAAAAATCACCAAAATATCAACTTCGTCAATTCAAGCCTAATTCTACTCCGGACCTCCAAAACCAATTCCGATCACGCTCCTAAGTCATAAATCACCTCCCAAAGCTAACCGAACCATCGTAACTCACATTCGAGCCCTCTAACACATAAGTCAACATCCAGTTGACTTTTTCAACTTAAACCTTCTTAAAAGAGACTAAGTGTCTCATTTCTTACCAAATCCTCTCCGAACGCAAACTAATCAACTTGATCACATGAAACACGGATAACGAAGCATAAAGAATCAGAAATGGGGGAAACGGAGCGGTAACTCATGAGACGACTGGCCGGGTCATCACATTCTCCCTAGCTTAAACAAACGTTTGTGAGCACGTAATTTTTGCCTCACAAGAACTACTCCAAAAGAAATCACAAATAATTTTTCTTTGTATGCAATTTTTGAATTTTTGTGGCATTTCGTCTGTGCATGTTCATTTTATTCTAATTAAGGAAAAATACAAAAAAAATGGTAATGCAGATGCATATGCATTCAGGAATTAATATTGCATTTTTAGAATTAATTAATCATTGGTTTATATAAAAGGATAATATAAAAATAATATATTTAGGAAATTATAAACCATAGTTTGGTTTTAAAAGAAGGAAAATCACAAAAAAATATGTAATTGTTATAATTTTTGTCATTTAAGTATGCCTTTGTGTGATTTTGATTTTTAACTAAATGTTTAATTAGTGTGATATTTATTGTCAAGTGTTAATTGATTTTACAATTTAATTAGGAATTGTGTAAAATTAGGAATAAAAGTAGAAAAGAGAAAGAGTTGGAAAAAATAAAGAAAATCCGGTTTGGGCCAAAAATTAAAATGAAAGCAAGCCCAAAACGAGCTGGCCCAATGCGTAAACTGGTCCGTCTCCTCAGAGGTGCCCGAACGGCACCGTTTTTGTCACAGTTGAGCGGGGCCATTGATTTCACCTGATCAACGGTCCAGATCAATCCCCATAACCCGATCCAATTTGCCCTCCCCGGGCCAACCCATACCCCTATTTAAACTAAACGACACCGTATAATTTTAACCCCTTTCATCCTGACCATTAATCGTAATAGATCTAACGGTTAAGATCAAAACAACCCCTCACTATATAAGCCCCAAATCCTTACCCCACCCCCCAAACCAAACACCCCCCCACTTCTTCCTGTTCATCGTCTCCTTCAAAGACAGACCCAAACCCTAGCCGCCTTAGCTCCCCTTCACCTGAAACCCGACGGCAACTACACCGCCGGCCACCACCTTAACACCATAGCTTCCCCACGACATCCTCTTTCCAGATATGATGCTAGTTTCCTTCGAATCATCACCGATCTTCTCGAATCTGCAGTCGAAGAGTTCGTCTGAAACTTCACCTATTCCGATGACCACCAAATTAACACCACAACATCCCCTGACCACCCTCGTCATAAATCTGGTAACCGTTTAGTTCGAATCTTCCCGGAACTTCTCGAATCTTCAATCGAAGATTCGAGCATAACTCAACTCACACCAAACCATCCCAAATTAATACCTAACACTCACCTGACCCCCCCCCCCCTTAGTCCTACACCAATGAAGGTTTGGTTCAAATCAAGCCGAAAGTGTTCGAACCCCAAATCAGACCCTCAAGAACCCTAAAAATCCAAATCATGGAATCAGTCCAATTAAATAAAGATTTGGGGTCTAATAGACCTTAATCGAGGTATTCTCAGTTGAGAATACTTTGATTAAAGTTTGTTCAACCTCAAAAATGTCCAAATTCAAGTTCGAGCCTGGGTCCGTATATTTCTGAGTTTCTGAGGTACTTTATCTTTTCTTCATTTTTGTATTCATGTTTTTCTATATATGTATCTATTTAATTTAGTTTTATTAATTTTCCATGTTTATCAATTAATTCTGCTCATCTCAATAGACCTTTTATTTGGTCCAAATCTGTCATTTTGTTTATGATTGCTGTAATTATTATGTGTGTGATCGATTAATAAGTTGCGTCGATTAGTTAGTTTCCATTTTTATTCTGTCAATAACACTGAAATTACCCGAATGACCTATTTCTTTGTTTGCTGATTTGATCAATGTCAGTTGTAATACGTAATCGTTCAATTAAGTTTCATTGAGTAGTTCGTTCGTATAGTTTGAATCAATTGGCATTCTGTTGTTTATAATTTTCAAATTGTTAGTCATCCGGTTAGTTCAGATGTTGTTTTGAGTATGAGCATTATTCTGAATCACTGGAACCTTCATATTTGATGTAGTTTCTGCCGTAAAATGCTAGCTGAATTGGTTATAGCTGTTAATCAAGTCAGTATTGGTTAATTGATTAGTTAAACAGATTTTGATACAGTAGTTGCATCGGGCTAGGACAGTAAATCACAGTGGTTTTCAGGGGCAATTTGGGAATGAAACAGTAGGAATAATATATTAGTATTAGTGTGTTATTAGTGGAATGTTAATGGCTTTAATTTAATGTGATAATGGGGAACAAAAGGAAATAGGGGGCTGAAAATCGGGAAAAAGGCTTCCTTAATGGGATTTAAAGTAAAAAGAGCAGATTTTGAGTGGGGAATTCTGATTTTTTGAAAAGAAAAAGGGTCGGGCAGATTGTATAAAGAGGGGGGCAGACTGGAAGAGAAAGGGGTCTGGAAAAAATCAGACAGAGATTTTAGAAAAAAAGGCAAACTAAAAAAGAGAGAAAACTGGACAGAATTTTTCGAAAAACAGTGACATTAGACTGTACTTCTTAACCTAAAAGACCATTGTATTTTCAAGAGGGATAAGGCTGAGGTTTATTTCAATAGTATCAGTTTGTTTCGTCTGAGTGTTCAAAGAAGGCAACTATTGTTGCTTTGCATCTATTTCTCTTCTGCTTTGACTGTGGCTGCATTTTGGTATTACTGGGATTCGTTTGGCGTTGCTGTTAATTTTGCCTGAAGCTACTATTGGATATTCTTAAGTTTGCTATTGGTTTTTCAATCTACTACTGGTTTATCTGTTATTGGTTTTACTGGTTGTATTGCTGGACACTGCTGAACCTACTATTGTTGTTGCTGTTGTTACTGCTACTTTCTGCACTGATCCTCCTCTTCTTCTCTTTGCTTTTCAAATACCAGGTACACAAATTGATACACTGCTTGTAGGTTAAAACTTGAAGCATGAATATAAAGAAGTGAAGAGTTGAAGTTTTAAGTTCATTATAGTTGTTTATTTACTTGTATACGTATTAGAATACCTTTTTCATTAGAATCATGTAAGTGTTTATTTATGTATAACTGGACTTTTTTTTTTGCAATAGTTTAGTAAGAAAACTACCCATGTATGTTTAGTTAAAAAGGATTGATATAGTAACTCTTGCTCTGTTAGCTTCAGTATTATTTGTTAAATTGCATATATCAAGAGCATGTTAGCCCATTTAGATTATTATCAAGCATTCAATAGTTATCTCATTGAATAAATGGCCTATTTCGGAAACTGATAGGAACATGGTTTAATTAGATACAAGTAGTTGATTTAATGCATATAAATGGTTTTTTTTTAAAAAGAAAATTTAATTAGATTTCCAAGTTCTTACATTACAGTAGAACGCCACTTTAAATTTGAAGGAATTTGTTAATAAGATGATACCATTTTTTACAAGCTATGAATGTGTAGAAACCATTAATTAGCCCTATTGGATTAAGGATAGCCTGGGTCCAATTTTACCTCACATACGTTGGACTTGGGTCCAACAAATGGTAAACAGATCGCCCTTATTGCACCATTTTCAGAATTAACAAACCGTACATGAATCTTAACCAATAACCCGCATGCATGTAAATAAATTAGGTACCCTTTCTTATTTTATTTTAGAGATGGACGGAAATAGAAAAACATAGTTACTATAGGATGATTCTTTTAAAATAAAAATGGAGGTGTGCCTCGCCATAGGAAATCACAAATTGTGGGGCCCTCGGTAAATATTTTTTTAAAATTACTTAGACTTCGGGATGAGCCGCTTTTAGCAAAACTCCACGGCCCTACCCAAAAATAGTAATACGCTAATTGTTGTAGGCGCGCATTTTAGTAATCTTACCCTCTTAAACTCGGGTGTGTATTTCATGTGACCCAAATCCAAATCCCAAAACATTGAATAAAATGCGTTCCGGATTGCGGGTGCATTTCATGTGCCGCAATCCAAGGACAAATTTTTATACGATGTTCACATTCTTTTAAAATATAATAATAAAAGCGGTAAAGGGATAAAATTTGTACAGGAACTCATAATTGTATAAAATCAAATAATCAATCCAAATATAACAGTTGAGCGACCGTGCTAGAACCACAGAACTCGGGAATGCCTAACACCTTCTCTCGGGTTAACAGAATTCCTTATCCGGATTTTTGATTCGCGGACTGTTAAACAGAGTCATTCTTTTCCTCGATTCGGGATTCAATCGGTGACTTGGGACACCATAAATCTCCCAAGTGGCGACTCTGAATAAATAAATAAATCCCGTCTCGATTGTCCTTTAATTGAAAAAAACTCTTTCACCCTTCGCGGGTGTAGTGAAAAAGGAGGTGTGACAGCTCTGGCGACTCTGCTGGGGAACAGACCCAGAACCACTGGTTCAGGGCTAGAAATTCGTGCTTATATAAATTGTTATATTTGGTTTTATCTGATTTTGTTACATGTTTTGTCTCAATGTGCTAATTGGTTGCCTTTTACCGCTTTGATATTACGTGAACTGTATATAAACTGTGCCGAAACCCATCTCCTCTCTTAGTCTTCTGAATCATGAAGAAGGGTGCACTTCGTGTGACTTCTTTTCTGTATAGTGTCTAATTCCCAATTTAGAACGAGGTTGGATAAGTTGCAAAGCTGGTGAAGCTTCTGTATTCCCGGTACGTTGCCTCCCCCTCGGCTCGAGTTGTCCACTCGGGTAAGTCAGGTCTAGAACAAACACCCAGGTTCTGAACCTAGAATAACTCAGCCTCATGCCGGATCCCTAATAGGAACGCTTATTTGCATTATGTGCATTTTGACTTAGGGGACTCAACATAGGGGTTGGGTCCGTCTAGGGCTAGCAACCTGAAATAAAGACTGTCCTGATGCATCTTATTTGTTTTATGTGCATTTATTTGCTCGGTCTTGCATGTTGACCGGCTTCTGAATCTCGGGAATGTTAAAAAAAAAGTTAAAATTCAAAAATATTTCTTTAGACGTCTTACTTTTCAAAAAAAAAATCTTCGTCCTCAAGGGTCGTATTTGAAAGCCGAGTCATTTGGAATATAGATAGTTTTGAGTCAAATAAAAGTTTTTCCTTCTTTAAATCACCATAATAAATGTGCAGGATGAGCACAAGTCAAAATGAACCGTTCTCAGTCTGTAGCGAGGTCCCTTTGACACTCCACATGTGGTGGAACGATATGGAAAATGATAGTAAAAAGATAGTGGAAAGGGTTTTGGGAGGTTTTGTCGATCTGTTGAATATCAAGCCAAGAACAGATATCATCGAGGCGCTAATACCGTTCTGGGACACAACCCGCAATGTATTCCGTTTTGTCAACTTTGAACTTTCACCTACGCTAGAAGAAATCGCAGGATACGCGGGAATGAATGGAAAATTAAGGGGGCAATATTTGCTTTCACCAAGACCGGTATCTCCGCATGGATTTTTGGATTTGCTAAATATTAGTCGAAAGGTGCAAAATGATGACTTGTCGAAAGGGTGTTGTGCTCTCCAATTCTTATATCAACGGTACGGTGTTCCTCAGGGTTTTGAAGAGCCGAATCTCGGGTTAACTCATGCTGGAAACAGGAACAAGTGGGAGGCGAGACGTACTTTGGCATTTATAACAGCATTTCTGGGGGTCGTGGTTTGTCCACGCAAAGATAAGAAAATAGAGATAGGCCTGGTAGGGATGGCTGATGTTGCAATCAAGAAAACTAACAGTACTGTGGTCCCTTTGGTTTTATCCGAAATCTACCGAGCCTTAACTATATGTCGAGAAGGAGGCAATTTCTTCCAAGGATGCAATCTCTTACTCCAGCTGTGGATGCAAGAACACCTTTGTCACCGAGTAGGATACATGAATCACGGGTTGACCGAACAAAATTGTATTAGTGGTTTTGAGAAACGGATGACGGGCGTTGTATTCCCTGAAGGTGTCGAAGCGTGGCTTGCACGATTAAGAACAACAACAGCAGACCAAATTGAATGGGCTTTTGGGTGGTTGCCTGATATTGAGGTAATATACATGGCGGCCGAGGAATGTCATATTGTTTTGATGGGAGTTCGCAGTATCCAACCATATGCTCCTCATCGGGTACTGCGCCAACTAGGAAGATTTCAGGTAATTCCCACTGATGAGGATCTAAGCAAGCACGCCATTGAGTTGAGTCCAGGAGTCGTGTTCCCCGAAGGAAAAATTAGAAAGCTGTGGCACGAATGTAGATTCCTTGAACCCAAGACTATGGTTCGAGAGCTGGCTAAGGGTGAGGTAGACCCAAAATACGATGTTTGGTTCGGGAAAAGGTTCCAGATTCGTCAGAGGCCTGCTAAAAGAGCTCACGTCCAACAATTTATGGATGATTCGCAAGAACAGTGGGGCTGGTTAGTGAGAGAGGAAGGCTACCTGGCTGAAATCGGAAAGCTAAAGCGACAAATTGAAAGGCTTATGTTTGAAAACAACGTGCAAGTAGCCTCAGAGCAGGGTGAAAGAACAAATTAGCCAAAGAAAACCAGGCACTGAAAGCCCGAATTCGCCAAGTCGGTAAGAGTGATAGCGACCGACAGAAACGTCGCTCTGATGAAAGGTTGATAGCAGAATTGAGAAATCAAGTCAGCAAAAGCTGAGAAGACTTAGAGAGATCCAAGGCTTGTATAGCAAGAATGCGGGTCAGGTGGGCCAAAGTTACAGCAGCACGGAGAGAGCACATATGGCAAGTGAAAAGGGACTACGAAATGAGTGTTACGACATTGAGAGAAATAAACTCCATTCTCAATAATCGGGTCCTTAAACAAGCTCGGGATGCTAGAACAGATAGGGAACGCTGCTATGAGTCAATAGCCCGAATGGAAGAACAAATGGAGAGGTTCCAAGATCAGCTCATTGACAATACTCGAATATTGGGACTAAAGAATCAACGGATAGAACAGCTGTGCATAGAGAGGGATAGAATCAGGGGTAGGATCAATGAGATAGGGCGCTATATCACCACGAAGTGCCTAACATGTGAAGAGATGCCCCGTGGTATCCTTTTTCCTCAGTCATGGATTATGTCCACCGGATCATGGAGGAACTAAAAAGCTTGCAAAGAAGCCTGGCACCAAAGCCCGCGGAAAGGCCGAACGATGCCTCACGGGCACCAATATTCAAGGCTTTAATGTATCCCTAGTTCAATCTTGCACTTGTTTGTTTTTCAGAGTATGTTGTCTACCCTTATGGTCTCTTCAAACATTCTTAAAAAAAAGTATAGAGTCTGTATTTTCGTTTGTTTTTTTTATGATGGCTTGTAATAGCATATTTGAGTAATAAAAGAAAATATTGGGTCTTTGTTTTTATGGCACGAATTACGCTTGGTCTGATTCGTGCGGGGTCACGATACGTACGTAATCTCTATAGGATTCGACCGTAATTATGAAGAAAAAAATGGAAAATATATATATATCTGTCAGAGCAAGAATAAGCCGGGATGATGCATGCGGTCAGAGCAAAAGCATATTAGAAATGATTAACTGCCTAAGAACATTGCATCCCCAACGTGCAATTACAATATCTGTTAAGACTCTAACACTGACAAGTTTGTTGTTTTTCCAATCAATACCAGTTAGTTGTTAGAGCGTACTGGCACCGTACCATTATCAAACAAGATCGAAAGGTCCTATACCAGAAAGCATGACTGGATCAGACAACAATGCTGAGTCGGAAAAGACGGCAAATCAGATGCTAAAGGAAGCCATGGAAAAAATGGAAAAGATGAGGCTGGAAATGAATGAAATGCAGATAGCCTTAGCCAGAGCCCAAAAGGGGCAGGAACTACCTGTTACTCCTACTCTCTAACCAGGACACACGTCAGAATACCCCTCTCCCGGTCCTTCAACGAGTTTCCCAAGCCATCACTACTATCAGGGAAGAGAGGCTTATGATCCCCAAGCTCCATCACCCAGTCAAAACCCTCCTCCACCAAATGTTCCCGTCTTTGTGGCACCTCCCCCAGCCCCAATGCACAGATCATCCAATGAGCCACTGTTTCAGGCTCACAACACACAATATTACCCCCCTGAACTCACATTCAAAGCACCCGAGCCACATACCTATAATCCCCACTTTGAGGTCCCGGCGGAGATTGAAAAGCCGGTTAAGAGCCTAGAGCAGGACGAGGTGATGCGGAAATTTAAAAGCCTGGAGCAGTCCTTCAGGAACATACACGAGTTAGGCAACCAGGTCAGCGTGGCCTACAAGGATCTATGCCCTTTCCCTGACGTTCAATTACTAGCAGGGTTCAAGATGCCCAAGTTCGATTTGTACGAAAGGCATGGTGATCCTATGGCACATCTATGGGGCTTTTGTAGCAAAATGAGGGGAGCAGGGGGAAAAGATGAGCTACTGATAGCTTACTTTGGCCAGAGTTTGAGCGGGTCGGCACTGGAGTGGTATACAAGATAAGATCCGAGCAGGTGGTACACCTGGGATGACTTGGCACAAGCTTTCACAGGACACTTCCAATACAACCTTGAGATAGTCCCGAACCGTCTCACATTGTTAAAGCTTGAGAAGAAACCCAGAGAGAGCTTCCGGGAATTTGGGTTCCGATGGAGAGAACAGGCAGCCAGAGTTGATCCCCAAATGAGAGAGGGAGAAATGGTAGAATACTTTCTACAAACTCTCGAGCCAACTTACTTCGGTCACTTGGTGACGTCAGTTGGCAAATCATTCAATGAAGTGGTGAAAATGGGAGGTATGATAGAAGAGGGACTTAAGTCCAATAAGATCCTGAGTTACTCGGAAATTAAGGCAACAACTCAGGCCATTCAGAGCGGTACGGGAGGTGCGCTCGGAAAGAAAAGGAGAGAGGAGGTCACAACAATAGAGGCGGGCAATTGGTCCAGATCTAAAGGCCCTTCCCCTCATTACCAACCCAGACCCCATCATCTAAACTACCCACACAATCCATACAACCCTACTACCCACCACAAGAACAACATTTTTCCGTACATCACGCCCAAACTTACACCCAGCCTCCGGCTCGTCCGTAATGGCGTGTACCGGCTCCCCAACATACATATCTACCTCCACAAAACACATATCCACCACCGAGGGCCTACAGGAATCCTTCAGGGCCAAACTTCCGCGGAGATCAGGCTTTCAGGAACGAAAGGATGCAGAAGCCAAGAACATTCACTCCGTTGGGAGAAACCTATACTACTCTGTTTCACAAGTTGAAGCAGATAGGCCTACTAAGTCCTGTTGAAACCAAATTTCCAAATCCCCTTCCCAAAAATCTGGACCATTCAGTAAGCTGCGAATATTGTTCGGGTGCTCCCGGGCACGACACTGAGAAATGTTGGAAGTTGAAGACTGCCATACAAGATCTTATTGACACAAATAGGATCGAAGTTCAGGCACCAGGGGCACCCAACATCAATGAAAATCCATTACCGGTGCACCATAAAGCCCACATGATTGAATTAGTGCACGAGGGAGGGAAACCAAAAACACCCTCACAAATGGTAATGATGATTCGCGCCAGTACTAATGAAGCGTCGACTAGTGGAAAGGCAGTGGTACAGTCGGGAAAGGTATATGACAAGCCCTTTGTGATAGAAGGGAAAGGGTCATCTATTACTGCGAAGAGGCCAGAGTCAGGCAGAGCAGTGTTGCAGGGAGTAGCAAACAAACCAAGGTTGGTAGTAAAAGGGGTCCATGTGGGACCAGTTGTTATCAAGCCGGTCATACAGTTGCCGATAACAAGTGAGAAGGCTGTGTCATGGAGCTACAGTCAAGTGACGGTGACGCATAAGGGGAAGGAGGTTGTGGAAGACATATGCGAGGCACAAGGGTTAACTCGATCGGGAAGGTGTTTTGCTCCCGCAGAGTTGAGAAGGGTCAATCCTGAAACAATAAAGAAACCTGTAACAGAGGAAGAAGCAGAGGAATTTTTTAAGAAGATGAAGGCGCATGATTACTCAATTATAGAGCAATTAAGAAAGACCCCAGCCCATATTTCATTGCTATCCTTGTTAATCCATTCAAACGATCACTGTCAGGCCTTAATGAAGATTCTGAATGAGGCCTATGTCCCGGACAAGCTCTCAGTGAACCATTTGGAGAAAGTAGCGCACAAGATCTTTGAAGTAAACCGAGTGACATTCTCTGACGATGAGTTACCGGTAGAGGGTACTGAACACAACAGAGCACTCTATCTGACGGTAAAATGCGAAGAATCGGTGGTCACTCGAGCATTAATTGATAACGGGTCAAGTGTCAATATCTGTCCTTTGGCCACTCTCAACAAGCTAAAGGTTGTTGATGACAGGATCCACCATAACAGTGTATGCGTCCGAGGTTTTGATGGGAGCGGCATTAACACAGTAGGTGATATCGTACTGGAACTAACCATTGGCCCAGTCGAGTTCACCATGGAATTTCAAGTAATAGATGTGGTAGTGTCGTACAATCTTTTGTTGGGGCGACTATAGATCCATGCAGATAAGCCAGTGCCTTCTACACTGCATCAAGTGGTCAAATTTGAATGGGATAGACAAGAGATTGTGATACACGGGTATGACGGCACACACACCGTCAGTGATGTTATTGTGCCCTTCATAGAAACCGACGATGATAAGGGCCCATGGGTTTATCAAGTTTTTAATGCAGTCTCAGTAGACAAAATTCCTGAGGGTGAGGGCCTTCCACTTCCCAGAAACACAGCTGCAACCTTCATGATAGCATCAGAAATGTTGAATAACGGGTTTGTCCCAGGGAAAGGTCTGGGGATTGATCTGCAGGGAATGATCCAGCCAGTTTCTTTGCCCAAGAACCTGGAAACTTTTGGGTTGGGATTTAAGCCTACCGCAGCGGATGTGAAGCGAGCCCGCAAATTGAAGAAAAGAGTTTGGGTCCTTCCTAAACCGGTCCCACGCCTGTCCAGATCATTTGTCAAAGCAGGGTGCAGAAAGTTGTCGGTCCCGGAAGTTCTTGGACCTCTGATGGGGCCAAACGGAGATTTGAATGAAATCTTTGGAAGAGTGTTTGCTGACGTCAACATGATAAAAGCTGGAGAGGGTTCCAGTAAGGCAGACATACAGTTTGTGGGTCCTAAGGTCAAAGTCAACAATTGGATAGCTACTCCTCTTCCTACTTGGAGGGAGTCCTGGTAGTTGGCTCTGATTTTCCTTTTCTGTTTTCTGGATTATTCCAGGGTTGTAATCCAGATTTTTTTATTGTGTTCAATAAAGTGTGAAACCTTGTTATCCCATAATTCAATAAAACGAAAAGTTTCTTCTTTATTTCTTATTTTATTTATTATTTTTAATTTTGTTTCTTTCATTTCTTTTTCTGAACAGTTCTTTTCATACTGATTCTAATGACATGGCGTGCACAACGGATCTTCAACCTAGTCTAAAAGAACAATCTGATTCCGAGTTAAACATACAAGAGGTGGATTATGATAATGAATCGGAATACAATGAGGATGAACCATTCGAGGAGATAAACAGGGAGTTGAGCCAGTTTGAAGAAAAATACAAACCCAACTTAAATGACACAGAAGCCATCAATTTAGGGGATGCCGGCGATATCAGAGAAACTAAAATAAGCATACACATTGCACCAAATATCAGGGAGGAATTGATCAAAATACTTATTGAGTTCAAAGATGTTTTTGCATGGTCGTATGATGACATGCCGGGGTTAAGCACAGATTTAGTGGTTCATAAATTGCCCACTGACCCTGCATGCCCTCCCGTCAAGCAAAAATTGAGGAAGTTCAAAACGGATATGAGTGTGAAGATTAAAGAAGAAGTAACCAAGCAGCTGCAAGCAAAGGTTATTCGTGTCACTCGATATCCTGATTGGTTGGCTAATGTGGTGCCGGTACCAAAGAAAGATGGAAAGATCAGGGTGTGTGTCGACTACCGCAATCTAAATAGGGCAAGCCCTAAAGACAACTTTCCTTTACCCAACATCCATATCTTAATCGATAATTGTTCCGGACGTGAGATCGGATCTTTTGTGGATTGCTATGTTGGGTATCATCAGATTCTGATGGATGAGGAAGATGCAGAAAAGACAGCCTTCATTACGCCGTGGGGAACTTATTGCTACCGGGTAATGCCATTTGGTTTGAAGAATGTTGGGGCAACGTACATGAGAGCAATGACCACTGTGTTTCATGACATGATCCATAAAGAAATTGAAGTGTACGTAGACGATGTAATCATAAAGTCCAAGCAGCAGGAAGACCACGTAGCAGACCTAAGGAAGTTCTTTCAAAGACTTCGAAGGTATGATATTAAGCTCAACCCGACTAAATGTGCATTTGGTGTTCCATCTGGGAAGCTTTTGGGATTCATCGTCAGTCGGCAAGGTATTGAACTGGATTCGTCAAAGATCAAATCTATCCAAGATTTGCCACCACCGAAGAACAAGACAGAAGTAATGAGTCTGTTGGGAAGGTTGAATTACATCAGCAGATTTATTGCTCAACTCACAGCAACCTGTGAACCCATTTTTCGGCTATTGAAGAAGGATGCTACAGTAGGATGGACGGCGGAATGCCAGGAGGCATTCGACCAGATCAAAGAATATTTATCAAATCCACCTGTATTGGTTCCCCCTGAGCCGGGAAAACCATTAATTCTTTATCTAACGGTCTAGGAGAATTCGTTTGGTTGTGTGTTGGGGCAACACGACATTACAGGAAGAAAAGAGTAAGCCATCTATTATCTCAGCAAGAAGTTTACAGTATATGAGGTTAAGTACACTCAACTCGAGAAGACATGTTGCGCCCTAACCTGGGTGGCCCAGAAATTGAACATTATTTATCCTCATTTACTAATTTTTTCATTTCCCGTTTGGATCCGTTAAAGTATATTTTCGAGAAGCCTATGCCCACAGGAAGGTTAGCAAAATGGCAAATATTACTCACAGAGTTTGACATCGTCTATGTGACGAGGACAGCCATGAAGGCCCAAGCGTTGGCAGATCACTTGGCTGAGAATCATGTTGATGAAGAATACGAGCCGTTGAGGACGTATTTTCCTGACGAGGAAGTAATGAATATAGATGAGTTGGACTTACCTGAGGAACCAGGTTGGAAGCTTTTCTTTGATGGAGCCGCAAATGCGAAGGGAGTTGGAATAGGAGCAGTGCTTATTTCTGAAACAGGACATCATTATCTTGTTACAGCTCAACTGTGTTTCTATTGTACCAACAACATGGCTGAGTACGAGGCATGCATTTTGGGTTTGTGATTAGCTGCAGACATGGATGTCCAGGACGTCTTGGTCTTGGGGGACTCGGACCTCCTGGTACATCAGATTCAAGGTGAATGGGAAACACGGGATTTGAAGCTCATACCATATCGACAATGTTTGCATGATCTGAGCAAGCGATTTCGATCAGTGGAGTTTAGACACATCCCAAGAGTTCACAATGAGGTTGCTGATGCATTGGCCACTTTAGCATCAATGTTGCATCACCCAGACAAAATTCATGTTGACCCGTTGCACATCCAGGTTCGTGATCAGCATGCCTATTGCAACATGATAGAGGAAGAAGTGGATGGCGAGCCATGGTTTTATGACATCAAAGAGTACTTCAGGACGGGGATATACCCGAAGCAAGCCACCGGAGATCAAAAAAGAGCCATTCGGCGATTGTCAAATGGTTTCTTCCTCAGTGGAGGAGTGTTATACAAAAGAACCCCAGATTTGGGATTGCTAAGATGTATAGACGCCAGTCAAGCCATGACAATTATGACAGAGGTACATGCTGGAGTTTGTGGGCCACATATGAGCGGATATGTATTGGCGAAGAAGATTCTTCGAGCAGGATATTATTGGCTCACTATGGAGCATGATTGTATCAGTTTCGTACGAAAATGCCATCAGTGTCAGATACATGGAGATCTGATTCATTCTCCACCAACGGAATTGCACACAATGACAGCACCATGGCCATTTGTGGCATGGGGCATGGATGTCATTGGGACTATTGAGCCGGCGGCTTCGAACGGTCATAGGTTCATTCTGGTGGCCATCGACTATTTTACTAAGTGGGTTGAAGCCAAAACTTTCAAGTCAGTAACCAAGAAGGCAGTGGTGAATTTTGTCCATTCCCATATCATCTGTAGATTTGGGATCCCGAAAGTGATAATCACGGACAATGGTGCTAATCTTAACAGCAATTTGATGAGAGAAGTATGTGAACAGTTTAAGATTACACACCGTAATTCCACACCATATCGTCCCAAGGCAAATGGAGCTGTTGAAGCAGCCAACAAGAACATCAAGAAGATACTAAGGAAGATAGTAGAAGGATCTAGACAATGGCATGAAAAATTACCATTTGCATTGTTAGGTTATCGCACTACCGTCCGGACTTCAGTAGGTGCAACCCCTTATTTGTTGGTATATGGAACTGAAGCAGTAATACCGGCGGAAGTTGAAATTCCATCCCTTCAGATTGTCGCCGAAGCTGAGATTGATGATGATGAGTGGGTCAAAACCTGTTTGGAACAGTTGAGCTTGATTGATGAAAAGAGATTGGCAGCTGTGTGTCATGGCCAGTTATATCAAAGGAGAATGGCAAGAGCCTACAACAAGAGGGTGCGCCCCAGAAAATTTGAAGTGGGGCAACAAGTGTTGAAACGAATCCTGCCACACCAAGCAGAAGCAAAGGGCAAGTTCGCCCCGAATTGGCAAGGACCATTCATTGTAACCAGAGTATTGTCCAATGGCGCTTTATGTTTAACAGATATCGAAGGAAAATGCGTCGACATGGCTATCAATTCTGATGCAGTTAAGAGATATTATGTATGATCTTTTTTTATTGTAATTGCCATTTATTTGTGTTTGGCATTTATCGGAGAATGAAATGACGGAGGCAATTCTTTCTTCTATCAAAACACTTTAACCTTTGCTTACCCTTTTGAGCCTTATTTATTCTTTCATATCCCTCTTTTGGAGTCAGTAATTAAAAATAAAGATAAAAAGAGAGAAAAACAATAATAAAGACAAAAGAAAAATCACAAGAAAAATAAAGGAATTGGGAACTACGTTTGACCTGATTCCTCAAAGAAGGATACGTAAGCGCCTCACAGCTCAGTCATAGGGTAAACGAAAAATAAAAATCCCCAAGTAAGAAGAACTGGGGCAGAAGTTGTGAAAAGAAAGTTTGATTCCAAGAGTTGTACTGTTTCACCCTCCAAATTATTTTAAACTTTTGATACCCCTTTTCCTTTTAGCCATACACAAAAAACCATATTGATGTCCAAAAAAGACCTCCCGATCAGTATTCAAGAAGTGCCAAGTTCATGCACGTGGAAGTCAGGAACAACACTTTGATCCCCAGCAGAGAAGAGGATCATAAACTGGAAATGAATTGATAGCCGAAAGAATCCCCAACAAAGAGCGTCATATCGACAAACGCTCCAATCCCCAACTGAAAAATAAAATAAAATGAGAGAGTCTTATTGGTAAAAACCTTCACAGGCACCATGAGGCGACGGGAGTTGAGAGAAATGAGAGAGTCTTATTAGTGAAAACCCCTCGAAGGGGCACTATGAGGCGACAAGGCGAGATTGGCGGAAAAGGTCCACCTTTGGCAAAAGTTGAGTAATTATTTATCCCCAGCGAGATAAGGCCATCCGAAAGATTGATTGATACAAATAGACTGGGTTGATCAATCCGGAATGTACGACATGATCGTTGGGATTGGTTATATCATTCAGATAAGTTCTTTTCTTTTCTTTTTCCCCGGCGTTTGTTCAGAAAGACTTCTTTTCTATCTTTAAAATTATCACTCTTTCATTTCTTAGTTTAAAAGATTTTATTTCCCCAGTAGTTTATTTTTTAAAAGGATTTTCAGAGTTTACTACCAATTGCCAAAATGGAGAAAGGCGAAATGCGAAAAGGACAAGCCAAAGATAAGGTGACAAAACGAAAGGAAGTTCGTCGCAAGACCAAATGATGAATGGGTCTAGATCCTAAGAGGCCCAAATTTCAAAGGGAAGTTATGGATCAAATTTCAAGATGATCCTCAGTAGATTTGCGAGATACAGGGACAATTCCGACAGATTCTCGACCAAGCTCGACAATGGTCGGACGACACGGAGCAGGGAAGGAAGAGAAACGACAACCATCCCCAGCGGGAATATCTGCCCCAGCAATCAATATTCTCCCCAGCAAGTTTTATAGCAATACAAGGAAAAGAAAAGGGAAAAAACCATCCTCAGCAGAAGTGGCACAACCACTCGCCCCATTTTAAACTAATAAAATTTTCTTTGATGTGAAACAGGGAAAAAAAATATCATTGACCACAGGAAGACAGGATCACAGAGAAGATCATCAAACTGGGGCAGAAAATTTTCTCTCATTATGAAAATTTTCTTAAAACCAGATAGTCATTTGGGAAAGAGAGAAGATAACACAATTGTTGAAGGAAGAAAAATCCCCAGTAGTATACGAGAAAGGAGATACAAGTTTTAAGAGAAAAGCAATCTTGGAAGAAGCAAGATAATCAGTATCATCCCCACCATTGTTAAAAGGAGAAGGATAATTCCCCAGCAGTGTTATTCCCGGCAGGTTTCAGGGAAGTAAAAGCACCAGCTTTAAAGGAAGTAGTCTATAAGGAAGGAAAATGACACATTGATGAAATAAAATATCGGTGTTATCCCCAGCAATTTTCAGAGGAATAAAACACCAATTTTGAAGGAAGCAGTTGAAGAAGTCAGGAGCCCGCCTGGAGAATAGATGTGATAGAATTTAAGAAGTTGTCGAAGTCAGGATCCCGCCTGGAGAACGGAGGTTGTTAAATATTAAGTTGGAGAAGTCAGGAGCCCGCCTGGAGAATGGAGGCTGAATTATTTTGAGCAGTTGTTGAAGTATGGAGCCCGCCTGGAGAACGGAGGTTGTTATATTTTAAGTTGAAGAAGTCAGGAGCCTACCTGGAGAATAGAGGTGATAAAATTTAAGAAGTTATTGAAGTCAGGAGCCCGCCTGGAGAATGGAGGCTGAATTATTTTGAGCAGTTGTTGAAGTCAAGAGCCCGCCTGTAGAACGGATGTTGTTAAATTTTAAGAAGTCAGGAGCCCGCCTGTAGAACGGAGGTTGTTATATTTTAAGTTGACGAAGTCAGGAGCCCGCCTGGAGAATAGAGGTGATAAATTTAAGAAGTTGAAGAAGTCAGGAGCCCGCCTGGAGAATGGAGGCTGAATTATTTTGAGCAGTTGTTGAAATCAGGAGCCTGCCTGTAGAACGGAGATTGTTAAATTTTAAGTTGGAGAAGTCAGGAGCCCGCCTGTAGAACGGAGGTTGTTATATTTTAAGTTGAAGAAGTCAGGAGCCCGCCTGGAGAATAGAGGTGATAAAATTTAAGAAGTTATTGAAGTCAGGAGCCCGCCTGGAGAATGGAGGCTAAATTATTGTGAGCAGTTGTTGAAGTCAGGATCCCGCCTGTAGAACGGAGGTTGTTAAATTTTAAGTTGGAGAAGTCAGGAGCCCTCCTGTAGAACGGAGGTTGTTATATTTTAAGTTGAAGAAGTCAGGAGCCCGCCTGGAGAATAGAGGTGATAAAATTTAAGAAGTTATTGAAGTCAGGAGCCCGCCTGGAGAATGGAGGTTGAATTATTGTGAGCAGTTGTTGAAGTCAGGAGCCCGCCTGTAGAACAGAGGTTGTTATATTTTAAGTTGAAGAAGTCAGGAGCCCGCCTGGAGAATGGAGGCTAAATTATTGTGAGCAGTTGTTGAAGTCAGGATCCCGCCTGTAGAACGGAGGTTGTTAAATTTTAAGTTGGAGAAGTCAGGAGCCCTCCTGTAGAACGGAGGTTGTTATATTTTAAGTTGAAGAAGTCAGGAGCCCGCCTGGAGAATAGAGGTGATAAAATTTAAGAAGTTATTGAAGTCAGGAGCCCGCCTGGAGAATGGAGGCTGAATTATTTTGAGCAGTTGTTGAAGTCAGGAGCCTGCCTGTAGAACGGAGGTTGTTATATTTTAAGTTGAAGAAGTCTGGAGCCCGCCTGGAGAATAGAGGTGATAAAATTTAAGAAGTTATTGAAGTTAGGAGCCCGCCTGGAGAATGGAGGTTGAATTATTGTGAGCAGTTGTTGAAGTCAGGAGCCCGCCTGTAGAACAAAGGTTGTTATATTTTAAGTTGAAGAAGTCAAGAGTCCGCCTAGAGAATGGAGGCTAAATTATTGTGAGCAGTTGTTGAAGTCAGGATCCCGCCTGTAGAACAGAGGTTGTTAAATTTTAAGTTGGAGAAGTCAGGAGCCCTCCTGTAGAACGGAGGTTGTTATATTTTAAGTTGAAGAAGTCAGGAGCCCGCCTGGAGAATAGAGGTGATAAAATTTAAGAAGTTATTGAAGTCAGGAGCCCGCCTGGAGAATGGAGGCTGAATTATTTTGAGCAGTTGTTGAAGTCAGGAGCCCTCCTGTAGAACGGAGGTTGTTATATTTTAAGTTGAAGAAGTCAGGAGCCCGCCTGGAGAATAGAGGTGATAAAATTTAAGAAGTTATTGAAGTCAGGAGCCCGCCTGGAGAATGGAGGTTGAATTATTGTGAGCAGTTGTTGAAGTCAGGAGCCCGCCTATAGAACAGAGGTTGTTATATTTTAAGTTGAAGAAGTCAGGAGCCCGCCTAGAGAATAGAGGTGATAAAATTTAAGAAGTTATTGAAGTCAGGAGCCCGCCTTGAGAATGGAGGCTGAATTATTTTGAGCAGTTGTTGAAGTCAGGAGCCCGCCTGTAGAATGGAGGTTGTTAAATTTTAAGTTGGAGAAGTCAGGAGCCCGCTTGTAGAACGGAGGTTGTTATATTTTAAGTTGAAGAAGTCAGGAGCCCGCCTGGAGAATAGAGGTGATAAAATTTAAGAAGTTATTGAAGTCAGGAGCCCGCCTGGAGAATGGAGGCTGAATTATTTTGAGCAGTTGTTGAAGTCAGGAGCCCGCCTGGAGAACGGAGGTTGTTAAATTTTAAGTTGGAGAAGTCAGGAGCCCGCCTGTAGAATGGAGGTTGTTATATTTTAAGTTGTTGAAGTCAGGATCCCGCCTGGAGAATGGAGGTTGTTAAATTTTAAGTTGGAGAAGTCAGGAGCCCGCCTGTAGAATGGAGGTTGTTATATTTTAAGTTGAAGAAGTTAGGAGCCCGCCTGGAGAATGGAGGTGTTAGAATTTAAGAAGTTATTGAAGTCAGGAGCCCGCCTGGAGAATGAAGGCTGGATTATTTTGGGAAGTTTAAGAAATCAGGAGCCCGCCTGGAGAATAGAGGTGTTAAAATTTTGAGGAAGATGTTGAAGTCAGGAGCCCGCCTGCAGAATAGAGGAGTACATTTCAAGATCAAATAGAAGTCAGTAATGAGGGGGAGTGCAATAAAGATGCCCAGCATAACAAGCTTTAATGTAGGAAGCGGTGTCCGCAGCAGACAGAAGAGAATATATTTATGTTCAAAAAGGCAAAAGGCCAGTGTCATCCCCAGCAGTTTTTCTAAAAAAAGGCACCAGAGGAAACACAAGCCGACAAGAAAGCAAGGCAACCAAAGCAAGGGAAAGACAGATAAGATTTTGTAATTCCTAGCTTAGTCTAGCTTCTTATTTTATTTTGGCATGGTGTAATAAGGAGATCGGTCAGCAGTAGCAACAGTGAGCAACAACATTAACAGCAATCCCATGGTAGTCCCAGCTACCAAAACTTCCCGAACTACATTGACCTGATTCCCTTTTAGCCAGGGATATGTAGGAAACCTTTGAAGCAAGGTTCGGTCAAATCTTTCAAAAATGCTTCACACGGAATAGTCAAACGGGCAAAAATCGCTCATATTCGCTCACTTTATCTTTGTACGAAAACTCTTCGTATTTTCGGACAAAGAGGGGCAGTTGTGAGCACGTGATTCTTGCCTCACAAGAACTACTCCAAAAGAAATCACAAATAATTTTTCTTTGTATGCAATTTTTGAATTTTCATGGCATTTTGTCTGTGCATGTTCATTTTATTCTAATTAAGGAAAAATACAAAAAAAAATGGTAATGCAGATGCATATGCATTCAGGAATTAATATTGCATTTTTAGAATTAATTAATCATTGGTTTATATAAAAGGATAATATAAAATTAATATATTTAGGAAATTATAAACCATAGTTTGGTTTTAAAAGAAGGAAAATCACAAAAAAAATATGTAATTGTTATAATTTTTGTCATTTAAGTATGTCTTTGTGTGATTTTGATTTTTAACTAAATGTTTAATTAGTGTGATATTTATTGTCAAGTGTTAATTGATTTTACAATTTAATTAGGAATTGTGTGAAATTAGGAATAAAAGTAGAAAAGAGAAAAAATTGGAAAAAATAAAGAAAATCCGGTTTGGGCCAAAAATTAAAATGAAAGCAAGCCCAAAACGAGCTGGCCCAAAGCGTAAACTGGTTCGTCTCCTCAGAGGTGCCCGAACGGCACCGTTTTTGTCACAGTTGAGCGGGGCCGTTGATTTCACCTGATCAACGGTCCAGATCAATCCCCATAACCCAATCCAATTTTCCCTCCCCGGGCCAACCCATACCCCTGTTTAAACCAAACGACACCGTATAATTTTAACCCCTTTCATCCTGACCATTGATCGTAATAGATCTAACGGTTAAGATCAAAACAACCCCTCACTATATAAGCCCCAAATCCTTACCCCACCCCCAAACCAAACACCCCCCCCCCCCGCTTTCTGTTCATCGTCTCCATCGGAAACAAACCCAAACCCTAGCCGCCTTAGCTCCCCTTCGCCTGAAACCCGGCGGAAACTACGCCGACGGCCACCACCTTAACACCATAGCTTCCCCACGACATCCTCTTTCCAGATCGATGCTAGTTTCCTTCGAATCATCACCGATCTTCTCGAATCTGCAGTCGAAGAGTTCGTCTGAAACTTCACCTATTCCGATGACCACCAAATTAACACCACAACATCCCCTGACCACCCTCGTCATGAATCTGGTAACCGTTTAGTTCGAATCTTCCCGGAACTTCTCGAATCTTCAATCAAAGATTCGAGCATAACTCAACTCACACCAAACCATCCCAAATTGATACCTAACACTCACCTGACCCCCCCTTAGGCCTACACCAACGAAGGTTTGGTTCGAATCAAGGCGAAAGTGTTCGAACCCCAAATCAGACCCTCAAGAACCCTAAAAATCCAAATCATGGAATCAGTCCAATTAAATAAAGATTTGGGGTCTAATAGACCTTAATCGAGGTATTCTCCGTTGAGAATACTTCGATTAAAGTTTGTTCAACCTCAAAAATGTCCAAATTCAAGTTCGAGCCTGGGTCCGTATATTTCTGAGTTTCTGAGGTACTTTATCTTTTCTTCATTTTTGTATTCATGTTTTTCTATCTATGTATCTGTTTAGTTTAGTTTTATTAATTTTCCATGTTTATCAATTAATTCTGCTCATCTCAATAGACCTTTTATTTGGTCCAAATTTGTCATTTTGTTTATGATTGCTGTAATTATTATGTGTGTGATCGATTAATAAGTTGCGTCGATTAGTTAGTTTCCATTTTTATTCTGTCAATAACACTGAAATTACCCGAATGGCCTATTTCTTTGTTTGCTTATTTGATCAATGTCAGTTGTAATACGTAATCGTTCAATTAAGTTTTATTGAGTAGTTCGTTCGTATAGTTTGAATCAATTGGCATTCTGTTGTTTATAATTTTCAAATTGTTAGTCATCCGGTTAGTTCAGATGCTGTTTTGAGTATGAGCATTATTCTGAATCACTGAAACCTTCGTATTTGATGTAGTTTCTGCCGTAAAATGCTAGCTGAATTGGTTATAGTTGTTAATCAAGTCAGTTTTGGTTAATTGATTAGTTAAACAGATTTTGATACAGTAGTTGCATCGGGCTAGGACAGTAAATCACAGTGGTTTTCAGGGGCAATTTGGGAATGAAACAGTAGGAATAATATGTTAGTATTAGTGTGTTATTAGTGGAATGTTAGTGGCTTTAATTTAATGTGATAATGGGGAACAAAAGGAAATGGGGGCTGAAAATCAGGGAAAAGGCTTCCTTAACGGGATTTAAAGTAAAAAAGAGCAGATTTTGAGTGGGGAATTCTGATTTTTTGAAAAGAAGAAGGGTCGGGCAGATTGTATAAAGAGGAGGGCAGACTGGAAGAGAAAGGGATCTGGAAAAAATCAGACAGAGATTTTAGAAGAAGAGGTAGACTAAAAAAGAGAGAAAACTGGACAGAATTTTTCGAAAAAGAGTGACATTAGACTATACTTCTTAACCTAAAAGACCATTGTATTTTCAAGAGGGATAAGGCTGAGGTTTATTTCAATAGTATTAGTTTGTTTCGTCTGAGTGTTCAAAGAAGGCAACTATTGTTGCTTTGCATCTATTTCTCTTCTGCTTTGACTGTGGCTGCATTTTGGTATTACTGGGATTCGTTTGGCGTTGCTGTTAATTTTGCCTGAAGCTACTATTGGATATTCTTAAGTTTGTTGTTGGTTTTTCAATCTGCTACTGGTTTATCTGTTATTGGTTTTACTGGTTGTATTTCTGGACACTGCTGAACCTACTATTGTTGTTGCTGTTGTTACTGCTGCTTTCTGCACTGATCCTCCTCTTCTTCTCTTTGCTTTTCAAATACCAGGTACACAAATTGATACACTGGTTCTTGTAGGTTAAAACTTGAAGCATGAATATAAAGAAGTGAAGAGTTGAAGTTTTAAGTTCATTATAGTTGTTTATTTACTTGTATACGTATTAGAATACCTTTTTCATTAGAATCATGTAAGTGTTTATTTATGTATAACTGGACTTTTTTTTTTGCAATAGTTTAGTAAGAAAACTACCCATGTATGTTTAGTTAAAAAGGATTGATATAGTAACTCTTGCTATGTTAGCTTCAGTATTATTTGTTAAATTGCATATATCAAGAGCATGTTAGGCCATTTAGATTATTATCAAGCATTCAATAGTTATCTCATTGAATAAATGGCCTATTTCGGAAACTGGCAGGAACATGGTTTAATTAGATACAAGTAGTTGATTTAATGCATATAAATGGTTTTTTTTTAAAAAGAAAATTTAATTAGATTTCCAAGTTCTTACATTACAGTAGAACGCCACTTTAAATTTGAAGGAATTATTTAATAAGATGATACCATTTTTTACAAGCTATGAATGTATAGAAACCATTAATTAGCCTTATTGGATTAAGGATGGCCTGGGTCCAATTTTACCTCACATACGTTGGACTTGGGTCCAACAAATGGTAAACAGATCGCCCTTATTGCACCATTTTCAGAATTAAAAAACCGTACATGGATCTTAACCAATAACCCGCATGCATGTAAATAAATTAGGTACCCTTTCTTATTTTATTTTAGAGACGGACGGAAATAGAAAAACATAGTTACTATAGGATGATTCTTTTAAAATAAAAATGGAGGTGTGTCTCGCCATAGGAAATCACAAATTGCGGGGCCCTCGGTAAATATTTTTTTTAAAATTACTTAGACTTCGGGATGAGCCGCTTTTAGCAAAACTCCACGGCCCTACCCAAAAATAGTAATACGCTAATTGTTGTAGGTGCGCATTTTAGTAATCTTACCCTCTTAAACTCGGGTGTGCATTTCATGCGACCCAAATCCAAATCCCAAAACATTGAATAAAAATGCGTTCCGGATTGCGGGTGCATTTCATGTGACGCAATCCAAGGACAAATTTTTATACGATGTTCACATTCTTTTAAAATATAATAATAAAAGCGGTAAAGGGATAAAATTTGCACAGGAACTCATAATTGTATAAAATCAAATAATCAAGCCAAATATAACAGTTGAGCAACCGTGCTAGAACCACGGAACTCAGGAATGCCTAACACCTTCTCCCGGGTTAACAGAATTCCTTATCCGGATTTTTGATTCGCGGACTGTTAAACAGAGTCATTCTTTTCCTCGGTTCGGGATTCAATCGGTGACTTGGGACACCATAAATCTCCCAAGTGGCGACTCTGAATAAATAAATAAATCCCGTCTCGATTGTCCTTTAATTGGAAAAAACTCCTTCACCCTTCGCGGGTGTAGTGAAAAGGAGGTGTGACAACGTTCGTCCTCGAACGTACCTAGAGTTGTTCTGGAAGCCAACCAATTACTGAATAACTTTACCATGCATACACTTGGGGGTGATCCCACGTCACCCTATATCATATAGGTTCGATAACATATTGCAACTGAAATTACACAATCCAATCTAGCCCATAAACCATAGAACCACATTTGCACTTCTGAAACCATGAATACGATCAAAACCTCACACCTATACTCTGAATAGGCCCGAACCAGCTGTAATAACCCATGCCTACAACCTCAGGTGTAATTACATGATAAACCACATAACTCAAACGCTCATAGCAATAACTTCTATACACAGCAGCTGTACACAACACCCAAATACCGATAGAAAACTTCTTATCACTAAAGTCTCATTCCAATAATTTTATATATACTGCAAATGATAACTAAAACACGCAGTAAGCCATCACCATTTCCCAGATCAACCATTCATGAAGCCACTTCCCTTTTGGCTAATACCATAGCAGATTCCCGGGCCGAACCTCAGTATTATCCTTCCAACAAGCTGAAATCAAATCCATTCGTATTCATTAATGATCCCAACGATCTCCTCGAATCCAACATATCACTCTGGTGCCATGACACGTTAATAGAGGCCTAAGCCACAACTAGCATAATATGCGCACCAATAAGCAACGGTCCAAACATACTCCATTCATGAAAATAACCCAAATGAAAGAGCTGCCCCTCAAGCTCACCAGTACCATCACAACACAAGGCTGAGAACCCGTCTCACATCATAGAAATAGGACACACGAATCTAACCCGCAAGGTCATATCTCCACATAGCTTCGCTAATATGCGTGATCCTAACAAACACCGCTCCACATGAAACACCTCAAGTCGCTATGCTCTAAAGCGACAACCACGCACAATTTTGATGTCTGGAATCAAAGCAAATCATTACACCCACGATGAAGCAAATAACATATACCACACAAACCCAATAGGACATAAACGATACACCATTCACCTAATAATGCCCAATTACTCTTCCCGCTTGACTTCCACTATGAGACCCCAAATGAACCGCACCATATGCGCCTATAATCAACAATCAAAACACCTCGCAACACAGAAAGGCAACTCATAGATCTCCCCGGATCACCAATAAGCTCAATAACAGTCGAATCGACACATCCCTCAACAATGCAATTTGGAGCCAATCAAGCCGACTCAAGATAGAACACACGTCCACATCGGCCTACCCACGAACTCTTTATCAAGGAAATCCTGAAGTTGTTCCCTCAACTCCTTAACTCTACCGGGGCCATACGATACGGTGCTAGGCACCAAATCAATATCGAAATCAAAAACCTTGCCCGGCCACAAGAAACATATCCGAAGAATCCCTCATCACTGGAACTGAATCAATGGTAGAAGCCTCTGCATTGACATCCATCACGAAGGCCCAAATAAGAAAGGCAATCCTTCCCAGCCGTCCGCTGGGTCTGCGAAATATAAAGCCACTATATTAGGACATAATCCGATGCACCTCGCCACTCAACCCGTGGCATTTCCGGCATAGCCCATAGTGCAATAGTCCAGAATACCCCAACACGGAGACAACCAGTCTGAACCCGATATCGCTTCCAAATCTAACATACCAAGCAACAAAAGATTTGCTCGGGTCTCCAAACCCCGATAGTCACTAATCAGCCGATACACATGATCTATAACCAAACATAGCCTGAAATGAGGACTTTCGGTCTCTAACTCCATATAGCACATGAATCATCATACATGATCCCATTTCCGCCATCCGACTACATACCACACCTCAAATACCTAATCATCTCACGAGAGATACTCTAAAATTCTTCTGTGCCACCAAGCAAACTCAAATATCAGCAGTCGATCTAGCCTGAAAGTGCCACAATACTACCGAAGTGCCATCAACTTAATCACATTGCCCTTTTTCTGAAACATATACTCTCGTCAAATCACTTCCAATTAGAGATGCCATTTCCTTAATTATCTAAGGCTACCCGCTGCCTAAGAGTTTTATGAACTTCCTTTCAGAACTGAATTGTAACCTTACACACGCAAATCTCGATCCTCCACAACATACCGCATATACCATACCCTCCTAGGATAACATGAGAACTTTATCTCTCTTCCGAGCCATAGACATCTACGTACTCAACTAGTCAAGAACTTTTCATTGGTCCCATCTAGAAGAAAAATCATTATACATCCCATGCTTTGCATGCCCATAGAAAATATATATTTCCAAACCGCGGTAAAAACCATCAAGAACTCTCCAAGTTCCCTTTGCACAAATCAGACCTGTCAGGACTGAATCTTTCTAACTCGACCAAGCTAAGCAAGCCATCACAACCTAAGATCATTGCTGCAGAATACTTGCAAGAACTCATTACCTCGAACACACACATGGAATTAATCATATCCTTACCATACCGGTCCGGTCTACTATAAAGCTACTCCGTCTATCTAAATTTCCTTCTGATTCGTCTTCAACTGGATATTCCCTCTTGTTGTAGCACCATAATGCCTCAACCTAGGCTTACCACACGAGACCCAAGCATAAAACCACATTGTTTAAGACCCATAAGTCGATGAATACTCTCTCAAATATTCCCAAAAAATACCACATCCCAGAATACTTTACTCTGAAGAACTTTCTGTGAATCTAAATCTGTTACCTTTACTTTCCTGCTACTGATACATAAAATACCTTAATTAGCATAGAAATACCACAAGCCTTGACCTCTTCCAATGAAAACTCAGTTTCTAACCACATATACAACTTTAAAATACCTAATTGTTCCCTGTAGAATCTTGAACACATTAGAACCATTCTCGAGAGTCATTCACTCTTATTCAAACTGCAATTTACCTGACCCAACGAACAGAACCACCCGTGCCTCATTGGCACTCCGACACTGCAGAATGTAATCCTCATCCCAATACAACCAAGCTACTTCCTCCTCTATGCACCGAGCATTCTTTACCAACAACAACTTAAGACATCCCGTGATTCTCTTACCCTATGAAGCATAATATAACCTTTGTCAAACTTTTCCTTTACTCGAGCCATCCTCGGTCTCAATTTTCGCAAGCCATAACTGATTCACCCGCATGCCTCAAATTGGAACCAACATAGCACCTAACCGTGCAATCAACTACTCACAGCAGACTCCCCCACTTAGCTCAAAGCCATAGATCAAAATACACTCAATAACTCATAACACTTATACTCTATTGATGCCACAATACCATAGTGAGATTAAACTCAAATCCTTTGTAAGCTTGTGAAAACACAGATCATCTAGTACTTTAAATCTTTAGCAAATATCACACTCATTCTTGCAATAGTTAAGCCCACTCTCTTAAGCGACCCAAAATTCAAATTTCAACACTTACATTTCACTTGCACATGAGATCTTCTAACAGTCACATAAGGGTCACATAACTCTAGAATTCTTCGCAGGAGATAACCCACCTATTTTGCCTTCAATTAACATTTTTGTATACCTTCCACCATCATAAACTGTACGCAGTCACTTAGTCTTCCTAAGTCTGAACTCATACTGAAACATGAAATTTACCTCATTCTCAATTGGGAAACATGAAAAGATCCTTCAAACGCCCATAACTCGGGGTTATACCTCGAATCAAGATAGAATTCCAGCACCTAATAGTTCTTATATCCTCCAACAGGCCTTCCTCGTCACTTCCAAGTCATATAGATACATCTCGCTGTACTAACATACTCATCACATAGTTATCCAACCGTCACTCCCACTAATAGGGGCACTACCAAACATATAAGTTCAAAAATACTAGCTCACACAATCAGCACCTCGGTGCTCAAGCCATAGGCAAAGATCCGGCCTCAAGTCCCCCAGACTGGCCCAACATCAAACTCACAGAGATCACATCTCGCCCCTCGATCAGGGAATCACAAGCCATCAAGGCACATCTGATACTAAGCGCTCATGTGCGCATGCGAACGCGTGGAAGGAATTGCAAGAGTTATTTCTCAAACTGAATCAAGGACGCATGATAAGAATTCAAGAATGTGAACTTTTCCTAAAGGTTCTGCAACCTCTCGAGGATAAATACAGACGTCTCCGTACCGATCCGCGAGACTCTACTAAACCTGCTCATGACTCGTGAGACCTATGTAACCTAGGCTCTAATACCAACTTGTCACGACCCAAACCCACACCCGGTCGTGATGGCGCCTCACGTGAGGACAAGGCCAGCCACCTAAACAGTTTCGTATTCTTAGAACAGTTAAACAGTGCATAAGCAGCTTAAATATAATTTAATGATATAATTAGCGGAAGTACAACCCGACACAACCCTAACCGGGGTGTCACAAGTCACGAGCATCTATTAAAGTATAAATACAACTACAAAGTCTGAAATATACAAACCAGGACTGATGAACAAAAAGGGAGAAAAGCGGTGTTGCGAACGTTGGCAGCCACCTTGCTAAACTCCGATAACTCTGCCTCCGATTAGCCAAAACCCGCTACTGGGTGTATAAATACCTGCATCTGCACACAAGCCATAGGGAATAAAGTGAGTACTCCAACTCAGGGAGTAATAAATGTAAATAACAACTGAGCAACATGAAATCACGTAAAGCAAATCCACATGCTGTATAGAAGCAGTGTAAAACCTTTTGAGAAAAAGCAATGAAGCTGTGAAATCTTTAGAAACACCTTAGCTCAGTTTAAACCTCTTTTGAAAATGATTTTTTCAACAGTTACGCAAATGAATGCAAAATAGTTAGCGCCGATAAGCATAGAAAATCCGCCCCTCGGGCACAAATACCACAGTATAACAAGTAAAATGACAAGTAAATATGAAAGATGAACATATAAAGGTTTGCCCCTCGTGCACAACTCAGAACAGTACTAGCCCCTCGAGCTCACTCTCAGAACAATATCAGCCCCTCAGGCTCACTCTTAGAACAATATCAGCCCCTCGAGCTCACTCTCAGAACAATATCAGCCCCTCAGGCTCACTCTCAAAAACAATAGGTACCCGCGCTCACTGGGGGAGTACAGACTCCGGGAGGGGGCCCTTATGGCCCAAGCGCAATATCAAGCCATCTCGTGGCATCAAATCTTGGCTCTCGACCTCACATCACTCAAGCCACCTCGTGGTGTATATATGTATCTCAGACCCTTGGCCTCATATCACTCAGTGTATCCTCACATCTGGCCCTCGGCCGCACTCAGTCCGAAAATCATCACAAGCCCCTCGGGCATTAGTAAAACAGTAGTTCTCAGCCCAAAACATCATTTAAAAATATCATTTAAGTCTTAAAACTGAGTAAAAGTGGTTGAGTTGTAAAACAGTGGAAAACAGCATGACTGAGTTCAAGTAATAAGTCAATACAATGAGGAAATACTGATAAAAATCCCTGAAGGGATCAAATAGTTAGCACGAAGCCCAAATAAGGCAATCATCCCAAGTCATGATGTTAACAAATAAGTTTCAGTCAAATACGCGGTAAAATCATCAACCGGGATGGACCAAGTCACAATCCCCAATAGTAAACGACCCCACGCTCATCATTGAGTGTGTGTCTCACCTCAATATAGTACTACGATGTGCAAATCCGGGGTTTTAAATCCTCAGAACATCATTTACAATCATTACTCACCTCGAACCGGCTAAATCTCTAACTCGTGAGGCCTTTGCCCCTCGAATCGTCCTCCACGCGCGTCGAATCTATCCAAAATTAGAATGAATACATCACAATATGCTAAGGGAACAAAGCCCAAGCGAAAACAATCAAAAAATACCAAAAATCTCGAAATTAGCAAAACTCGAGCCTCGGGCCCACTTCTCGAAACTTAGAAATTTTCACAACAATGGGTTCCTTATCTCGCCACGAGTTCATACATATCAAAAGTTCTCAAATCCGACCCCAAATGGTCCTCTAAATCCCCAATCAAAGATTCCAAATCCCAAGCCCTAGTTCTTCGATTTTTAGCTTAAGTTTCCATGAATTCCTAGGTGGATTTCAAAATAGAATCGAGTTTTAGGTCCGAAATTCTTACCTCTAAATGTTTCTCCTTGAATCTCTCTTTAATTTCCTTCAAAAAGCTCTCAAAATGATCAATAATGGGGGAAATGAGCCCCAAAATCGCGGATGAAATGACTTAAAACATTCTTCCCAGCTCTGCCCGTTCCTTCATCGCGATCACGGCACAAACCTCGCGATCGCGAAGAGCAAATTTCCAATACCTCAACAATATACTACGCGAACGCGACACAGAACTTACGAACACGATGCTTCCGCTTCCCACACCTACGCGAACGCGACACCCCTTATGCGAACGCGATGAACAAAATACCTTAGACCTATCTGACTCACACTCTTCTTCGCGATCGCGTACCATCACTCACGAACGCGATGCACTGATCCTCAGCCTTCCACGAACGCGAAGCCCATCTCGTGATCGCGAAGGCTAATTCCTGACCTTCCTCCCTTCCTTCTTCGCGAACGCGAGGCTCCTTACGCGAACGCGAAGAGATAAACCACCCGAAACTCACCCAAGGCCCCCGGAACCTCAACCAAAAGCACCAGCACAACCTAGAACCTTATTCAAACTTGTTCCAATCATCAAAACACCTCAACCGACATCAAATTACCCAAAACTCATCAAATTCAAGCCTAAGTTTCTAAAAACTTCCGAAATACGCTTTCGATCAAAGACCCAACCAAACCACATCCGAATGACCTGAAATTTTGCACACACATCCCAAATGACATAACGAAGCTACTTCAACCCTCGGAATTCCATTTCGACCCCCGAATCAAAATCTCACCTATCAACCGAAAACCACCAAAATATCAACTTCGCCAATTCAAGCCTAATTCTACTCCGGACCTCCAAAACCAATTCCAATCACGCTCCTAAGTCATAAATCACCTCCCGAAGCTAACCGAACCATCGGAACTGACATCCGAGCCCTCTAACACATAAGTCAACATCCGGTTGACTTTTCCAACTTAAACCTTCTTAAAAGAGACTAAGTGTCTCATTTCTTACCAAATTCTGTCCGAACGCAAGTTAATCAACTTGATCGCATGAAACACGGATAACGAAGCATAAAGAACTAGAAATGGGGGAAATAGAGCGGTAACTCATGAGACGACTGGTCGGGTCATCACAGCTATGTGATCACGAGTCAAGTCGTGCGATCGCGAATAAGGAATTGGGCCCCCTCCGGAATTACTCTATGCGAACACGAGAAGGAGGTTGCGATCGCAATGAAGAAATGTCTGCAACACCTAAACCTGAAGTTCTGCAACTTTTTAAGAACTCAAAATGACCCGTTGAGCATCCGAAACACACCTGAGGCCCCCGGGACCTCAACCAAAAGTACCAACATAACCTAAAACATCATTCAAACTTGTTCCAATCTTCGTAACGCTACAAACAACATCAAAACACCTATTTTTCATCGAATTCAAGCTTAAAATTTCCAAAAACTCTAGAAACACATTTTCGATCAAAAAGTCTATCAAACCTCATCCGAATGACTTGAAATTTTACACACACATCCCAAATGACATGACGAAACTATTGCAACTTTCGGAATTCTATTTAGACCCTCGGATCAAAATCTCACTATCGAACCGGAAACTTCCAAAATTCAAACTTCGGCATTTCAAGCCTAAATTAGCTACGGACCTCCAAAACACAATCTGAATACGCTCTCAACCCCAAAATCACCCAACGGAGCTAATGGAACCATCGGATTTCAATTTCGAGGTCGTCTTCACACTGTTCTAACTACGGACCACTTTCCGACACTTAAGCTCTCATTTACGGACTAAGTGCCCCAAAACTCTCCGAAACTCAAAACCGAACATCCCGACAAACCAAAATAGCAGTAATAAACTTGGGGGAAGCAGTTAATAGGGGATCGGGGCGTTAATTCTTAAGACGACCGGTCGGGTCATCACAATTTGTGAGACCTATGTAACCTAGGCTCTGATAC
The DNA here is from genome assembly GCF_000393655.2 of Nicotiana sylvestris. Classification (NCBI taxonomy): domain Eukaryota; kingdom Viridiplantae; phylum Streptophyta; class Magnoliopsida; order Solanales; family Solanaceae; genus Nicotiana; species Nicotiana sylvestris. Next base: position 123,238,975 of record NC_091057.1, on the reverse strand, counting down.
CAACTTGTCACGACCGTAAACATGGACCCGGTCGTGATGACACCTCTCGTGAAGACAAGGCCAGCTGACGCACTCCCAAACAGATTAAGTCTTTAACATAATAAAAATTTCAAAATAAAGGTGAATAATACAATTTGCGGAATACAAGCGGAAATGTAATTGCAGTTTCCAAGGCATATCCATAACAAAAAAAGAAATAAATCGGAATAACTCCGGACCCCTATATCAAAATCTCACCTATCAACCGGAAAACGTCAAAATTTCAATTTCGCCAATACAAGCCTAAATCTACTCCGGACCTCCAAAATACATTCTGATCATGCTCTTAAGTCCCAAATCACCTCCCGAAGCTATTTGAACCATCAGAACTCACATCCGAGCCCTTTAACACATAAGTCAATATTCGGTTGACTTTTCCAACTTAAGCTTCCACAAAAGAGACTAAGTGTCTCAAACCTTACCAAAACCTTTCCGAACCCGAGCCAACCAACCCAATCACACATAGAACCGATAAACAAAGCATTAAGAAGCAGAAATGGGAGAAACGGAGCAGTAACTCATGAGGCGACTGGTTGGGTTGTCACAGTATATATGTTGGATAGTTTCATATCCGAACTTGCCGCAGACCGGACTTACATTAAGTCCACAGTTCTATGGGGTCCAAGATACTAACTTAGAAAGAACTAAAATTAGAATGTAATTGCAGTTTCCAAGGCATATCCATAACAAAAAAAAGAAATAAATTGGAATAACTCACCATTAATCTAAACATCTCCATAAGAGTCATATTTCTTCTCTCTACTATACCACTCTATTATGAAATATCCGATATAGATAATTGAGATATAATATTCTATTTTGATAAGTAACTAATGAACTTTGTAGAGAAGTGCTAGCCACCTACAATCAAATTGTAGTGATTTAATATATTCTCATGGTGTTTCTCCTTATCAAGCCTTAAAATCCTTGAATTATTCAAAACATTCAGACTTATGGTGCATCAAATATGTATTCATATTTTGAATAATCATTTATGAATGTCATAAAAATACTCAATACCACCTCTTGCCTATATATTCATTAGACAGTACAATAAAAATGAATTAGTTCTAACTTATCACCATCTCTCTTTCCTTTGGAGAAGAAATGTCTTTTAGTGATATTTCCTTTAAAAGAGGATCCATAAGTTGGTAGTGCCTCTACTTTCGATGAACTTAAAGATTCATCATTAACCAACTGAAATCCTATCCAGATAATTATGACTTAGACGCAAGTGCACAGATAAGTTTCACTCAATTTTGAAGAACATTTTCTCTTATGAGGTAGACTAATATTGTTCTGTTTAGGAGAGACATTAATTAACAATAACAAGGTCATGCATCCATGTACCCACAAGAGATAAAATATTTACCAAGCTCAATAACACAAGGTTTATTCAAAAATAAACCAAATATCTATCTCTTATTTTGCTTAGAAATCGGGATTAAATTCCTTCTAAAAAAGGTACATATATAGCATCCTTTAAATTAATGTCTTATCGCTATCAAAGGAAATTTTAACAAGTAATACGACAAATTGCATGTATTTATTGTGGAGTTGAGATATCAATCATTAAATAGATCATAATAAGTCAAACCACTGAATAATAAAATTCAGACCGCATCCAATATATATACATACATGCATCTCGAATAGCAAATTTCGATGGGAAAAGAGTTATTCAGCAAAGTATATTATATAATGCAAGAAATATACAATCCAAAAGGAAACAGAACCAACTCTAATGGAGAGTAAACTGTTATTTTCAGTCAATTGTATATAATTTAATATAAAAATTTCAAACGCACTACACACATATATTCATGCACCTTGAATAGCAAATTTCGATGGGAAAAGAACTACTCATGCAACATATATATGTAATGCTAGATCGTTCACGCCAATAAATTAAAATAGACCCAACTCAAATGGAGAATATACTGTTAATTTAAGTCAAGTAAACATCATAATTAATAGCTCCAGTTCCATTGATCCAACATGTATACTCATATGCAGAGTAAGTACATGATATCAATAACTAGTATTTCACCCAGTGAGTTTACAATAAATTTATCTGATATGGAGGAAGACCTTAAGTCGACGCGTAAATTTATTATCTTACTATAAGTAAATAGTAAATACCATAAGGGTTAATTCCTATCACCACTTGATCACAACCACGAAATTTTCTCCAATGATAAGTTCCAAAATTCAAAAAATGCTCAAAAACCCATCTAGACAGTCATGAAACACTAAAACAATGTTATTCACTGCATACAACAAGTATTATTTACTTGAGTTTTCCAATAGACTTATCAAATTTCAGTCAATTGGAGATCATAAAAGTCATGATCTTCAAAACAATAACCAATTTTGAAAAAATACCATCTAAGCATTTTTAGGAATTTAAAACATGGCATACATTCCAACCATATATTAGTTCACATAAAATAAACATGCCTCATGTCATGGGAGGCTTTCCAGCCATGCCCCATGACCCCTTGGGCATGCCCCGTGGTGTCCTAGCAAGCCTCTCAATTCCTAGCGCCACAGACGGCCCTGTGGTCTTGGCCGCGCCAAGAGCCAAGCGCGCATGTGCCTCTGTCTCCCTGCCGATATCCCTCGCCAGCGCCCAACTGCAGGAAAATGCCAACAGCATCGCGCACGCAGACCGTGATGCTAAAGACAATGCTGCTGACAACGGACCTAATTCTGCCTTGTAGAAAACTAAGTCTTTTTCATTGTTAATATAGAGTAGTTTTATTTCATGTACTTCCATTATATTTATCTAGCTTAATCAAGTCTAGTCTTGTAGCTTTGGTTTATTTTTTTTAAGCATTATTAGGGGGGATCAAGCATTCAAAACTTTCTAGCAAGCAAACAATTCTTTCTACTGGTGTCTCTCCCCCTCGACATCGCGTTGTCTTTTTGTAATAGCTTTCATTAATGCAATCAAGATTTCTTTCATTCTCAATTATCATTTTTGTTCTCTCAATTTCTCTTGACATTGGTTTTCCCATACGGCACTAACAATCTCGTCTAGCGTATGGAGGGGACCTTAGTTGGCGGACAGTAACTGCACTGATATCAGTTGCTTAGCCTTACGTCTCCCTTCCAAGGAATCTCAGGAAGGCACCGTATAATAGCTGGTATCAGAGCCTAGGCTCGACATCGGATGAGGGAACGCATTGCCATTACCACCATTTTTTATCATGGTGAATCATGGGGACCGCATTGCGGCCCTTGAACAGACGGTTGACGGATTACGGTCCATCATGGATATGCTGCCTAAATTATAAACCAGCCTAGTGCAAAGGTTGGACGACCTGGACCGTAGGGTGCTCCAGGACGAAGTTGATGTCGCAAATCCGAAGGAGATTGGCAAATGGTAGCAATAGAGGCAGACGAAATTTTTGGCAAATTCAAGGGACTCCAACAGGAGTGTGCCGAGGATTTCGCTTACAGGGCACAAGAGGCAGACAAGGTGACTGCCATGCAACTAACTATTAACGACTTGACAGACAAGCTCAATGTTGTCAATGCTACTTTACAGGGCCTGCTTTGATGAGGTGGAAACCAAATCGAGGGCGCTGTGAACCCCGTTTCCATGACACAAAAACTGAAAATTCATGAGCCAAAGCCATACAGTGGAGCTAGGAATGCCAAGGAAGTGGAAAACTTCAATCTTTGACATCGAACAGTACTTCGATGTTGTTGGGGGACTAAAAGAAGCTAAGAAGGTAGCAACTTCTGCCATGTATCTTTAGGGTGATGCTAAACTCTAGTGGCGGGGGAAGTACGAAGCCATCAGGGCCACTGAAGATGCTCTCGAGACATGGGCAGAACTGAAGGCAGCCATACGCCTATAGTTCTTCCCCGAAAATATTGAATACAATGCAAGGAGAAAGCTATGGGAGCTCCACCAAACCAAATTAGTACGGGATTATGCGCGGGAATTCTCTGCGCTCATGCTAAACATACGTGACATGGGGGACAAAGACAAGCTCTTCACCATCCAGGAAGGGTTGAAACCTTATGCCCGTATGGAGCTGCAAAGACAAAGGGTAGATACCATACCCAAGGCGATCCAAGCAGCTGAATGCCTTGGGGACTATCAAGTGGAAGCTCGGAAGGATAGGCTTCAGCTGCCTGCCCGAGCGGGATTCAAAGGGGGATATTCTAGCAATGGTGGCCCTAGCAGAAGTGGGGGAGATAGGAGTGCAACCAAATCTAAGGCGGCCTCCTCAAACAGCAATAGTGCTGCTTCAAACAATAATGACCGGGGGAGAAAGCCTCCTTCAGGATGCCGTCATTGCGGCGGACCACATTGGAATAATGAGTGTCCACATGCACAGATGAATGCCCATCAAGCTTTTGATGATGGGATGGATGACGACACAGATGATGCAGACCAGACCGAACCAGTAGGTGCCTTCAATGCAATTGTTGGCTCCATTTCTGAGGCCTTAGTGGGAACTAGTGCTGGTATCCATAAGAAGAAGTGCCCTTGACCAAGTACCAAGAAAGGGAAAAAGAAGGCGAATGAGAGGACTCTCATTAAGCAAAAGATGACCTTAATGTTCGTCGAGATGAAGGTAAATGGCAAGCCCATTTGGGCGATGATAGATACGGGTGCTACCCACAACTACTTAGCCTCGACTCAGGTGGAGAGCCTTGGTCTAGTTGTAAGAAAGGCAGAGGTAGTGTCAAGGCTATCAACTCACCTCCTTAGCCAGTGGGTAGCAAAAGAGGTATCAGTGAATTTTGGTCCTTACAAAGGAAAATTCAACCTGTGCGTGGTGATCATAGAAGACTTCGAATTGATTATTGGATTGGAATTCCTGAGGCAAACCAACAATATGCTTGTACCGTATGCTGACATGTTACTGATAATGGGAGCAAATAGGACCAAGCCCTGCATTATCCCATGCATACCCATGAAGATGGCCATTGAGAACATCTCGGTGTTGCAGTTGAAGAAGGGGGTCAAAAGACATGAACCTACGTTCCTGGTAACCCTCTGCATTGAAGATATAGAACGCTCCTCGAGTTCCATTCCTGAACCTGTGAAGGAGCTACTACTAGAGTTTAAAGATGCCATGCCATAATACATGCCAAATCGACTACCGCCTAGGTGCACTGTAGACATGAAATTGAGTTGGTGCCGAGCGCGAAGCCACCCGCCCCGGAGCCTTACAGAATGTCACAACTCAAACTCACCGAGCTTCGGAGACAATTAACGGAAATGCTAGATACAAGGATCATTGTGCTCTTCAAGTCCTCATATGGGTCCCATGTTCTACTCCAAAAGAAACATGATAGCAGCCTGGGACTCTGTGTGGATTATCGAGCTCTAAACAAAATCACAGTAAAGAACAAGTACCCTATTCTGCTAATGGCAAACTTGTTCGATATACTGGGTGGTGCGACGGTGTTCGCCAAGATAGACTTGAAGACAGGTTATTGGAAAGTTCGGATTGCAGAGGGTGATGAACACAAGACGACCTGTGTGACAAGATATGGGTCATACGACTTCCTGGTTATGTCGTTCGGCTTGACTAACGCCCCAGCTACATTTTGCACCTTGATGAACCAAGTCTTGTGAGATTACATTGACAAATTCGTGGTGGTATACTTGGATGACATTGTGGTATATAGCCAAACATTGGAGGAACACATGGTGCACTTGCGGAAGGTCCTAGCTTGGTTGCAGGAGCATGAACTATATGCGAAGCTATCCAAGTGCTCCTTTGCTCAAAAGCGAATTGACTTTCTCGAATATATCATCGAGGAAGGGCGGATCAAAATGGACTAACAGAAGATTCAGGCACTTATAGATTGGTTGTCGCCTAAGGATATCCACGCCTTGAGGGTGTTCCTTGGTCTATGCAATTTCTATCGGCAATTTGTGAAAAACTACTCCCTCATTGCAGTATCATTGACAGAACTCATCAAGAAGGTCACGCCTTGGGATTGGGAACCCAGGAGAGCGGAGGCCTTCCGCATTAAAAGCGGTTATGTCTAGTAGCCCCGTCTTGGCCCTCCCTAATCTGGCCAAGCCATTCGAGGTACAAACAGATGCATCTGACTATCCCCTCGACAGAGTTTTGCTATAAGAAGGGCATCTTGTACCGTACGAGAGTCGGAAGCTGAAGGATGCAGAGCGGCGCTATGCCACCCATGAAAAAGAATTATTTGTTGTCGTTCACTGCTTGCGCCTTTGGAGGCACTATCTGCTGGGGACCCCATTCGTGGTCAACACAGACAACACAGTTGTTAGCCATTTTATGACCCAATCGAAGCTGAATGGTCGACAGGCCAAGTGGTAGGAACTCCTAGCTGAATTTCACTTCAACTTGGAGTACCGCAGTGGAAAGACCAATCATGTTACTGATGCACTCAGTCGGAGAGCTGATCTAGAGTTGGTGTGCCTACTCTCCACCCTAAGGGGGAGCGAAGTAGCCACCTCCATCAAGGACCAGATACAGGATCTACTCATCAAGGATCCTGCTGCACAATATTTGGTTGTTTTGGTAGGACAGGGCAAGACTCGTCAGTTCTCCATGGAAGATGGTTTTTTGAAAGTGAAATGGAACTGACTTTATGTTCCTAAAGGAGGAGATCTGCGAAAGACTCTTCTGGGAGAATGTCATGATACCCTGTGGGTCGGCCACCCCGATGAAGAACGCACCATGGTGTTACTTTGTCATGCATATTATTGGCCTCAAATGGATGATGACATCACTTAGTATGTGAAAACTTGTCTAGTATGCCAGAAGGACAAGTCGGACCGCTTGACACAAGTGGGACTCTTGGAACCACTAGTTGTCCCAAAGAGACCTTGGGAAAGCATTTCCCTGGATTTCATCATCGGATTACCCAAGGTCGGAGATCTCACAACTATCTTGGTTGTGGTAGATCAGTTTTCCAAGTATGATACCTTTATTGCAGCCCCACAATATATATCAATAGAAGATATAGCTCGACTCTTCTTCTCTCATGTCGTCAAATATTGGGCCTGCCCAAAGACATTGTTAGTGATCGCGACTCACGCTTTACTAGCAAATTTTGGACCCAACTCTTTAAATGCCTTGGGTCAAAATTGAGTCATAACTCAAGTTTTCATCCACAATCTGATGGCCAGACGGAGTGGTTCAATGGTATGTTGGAGGAATATCTCCGCCACTTTGTAACCTGATCGCAGAAGAATTGGGTAAGGCTTTTGGATTCTGCTCAACTGTATTTTAATTCACAAAAGAGCTCTAGTACAAACAAAAGTGCTTTTGAAATTGTTACCGGACAGCAACCACTACTCCCACACACAGTGAATGCACCAAACATGTCTAAATCTCCTTGAGTTGCTAGCTTCTCAAAAGAATGGAAGCAAAACTTGGATATAGTGCAAAGCTATCTTGTTAAAGCTCAAAACCGGATGAAAAGGGATACTGATCAAAATTGGCGCTTTGTTGAATACCAAGTAGGACACAAAGTGATGGTCAAGATCCCAAAGCGGTACTTATTTGCAGGGGTCCATGACACTCGTCTATTGCAAAAATACATTGGACCCTTGTCCATTGAAAGGCACATTGGGAAAGTTTCATACCGAGTTGATACCCCAGCTTGGTGGAAAATTCATCTTGTCTTCCATGTCAGCCTCCTGAAACCTTTTCGGGAAGACACGGAGGATCCTTCACGGAGCCAACTCACAATACCCAGTATTCGAGGTCCTAATTCAACCGGGAAAAGGCACGTTGAAGCTATCCTTGATGATAGAGTGAGTCATGCCTCAAAGAAATATCACTAAGAGTTCTTGGTGAAATGGTAGAGCTGTGATGCAGAGGAGAACACTTTAGGGGGGAGAGGGAACAAACCTCAAAGCCTACAAGAGCCTAATTGAAGATTATCTTGCAAGAAAGGCGTCGAGGACATCTCCAACTCAGGTGGGGAAGAATGTCATGGGCCACTTTTCAGCCATGCCCCATGACCCCTTGGGTGTGCCTCGTGGCGTCCTAGCAAGCCTCTCAATGCCTAGCGCCACGAACGGCCCCTTGGTCTTGGCCGCGCCAAGTGACAACCGCACATGTGCCTCTGTCATCCCACCGATATCCCTCGCTAGCGCCAAACCATAGGCAGATGCCAACAGCGCCGCGCACGCAGACAATGTCGCGTGCGCAGACCGTGATGCTAAAGACAATGTTGTTGACAACGGACCTGTTTCTACCTTGTAGAAAACTAAGTCCTTTTCATTGTAAATATAGAGTATTTTTATTTTATGTACTTCCATTATGTTTCTCTAGCTTAATCAAGTCTAGTCTTGTAACTTTGGTTTATTTTTTTTAAGCATTATTAGGGGGGATCAAGCATTCAAAACTTTCTAGCAAGCAAACAATTCTCTATACTGGTGTCTCTCCCCCTCGACGTCGCGTTGCCTTTCTATAATAACTTTCATCAACGCAATCAAGCTTTCTTTAATTCTCAATTCTCATTTCTATTCTCTCAATTGCTTTTGACATTAGTTTTCCCGTACGGCGCTAACAATCTCGTCTAGCGTACGGAGGGGACCTGAGTTGGCGGACAGTAACTACACTGACATCAGTTGCTTAGCCTTACGTCTCCCTTCCAAGAAATCTTAGGAAGGTACCGTGTAACAGTCATTATGTTCCAAATTTAACAAAATAAGGCCGATATAAAAGGAATGATTTTTTATATCTAAATCATATTTTAATCCGGCAAACTGCCAAAATCCCATCTAAATGACCATGAACTGTCGAAATACGACATAATTCTTGCATAGCAATGAGTATTTCTTATTATGTCGTTTTCGATGAACCCACCAATTTTCAAGTCAATTGGAGATGATGATCACCAAAAGTAGACCAAATTCGAATAAGTCTTTTTGGGTGAATTTAAGATTCAACCAATGTGATTTACATTCTTTACATATATTATATTAAGTTAAATCATCATGTGTAATCATGTTCCAGATTTTACACAAATAAAACTGATATATAAAGAATAGTTTTTCATATTTAAAGCTTATTTAATCTAATAAACTGCTTAAAACCCCATCTAAAAGACCTCAAAACACTAGAAAATAATGTGATTCATTGCATAGCAGTGAATGTTTTTCACCAGGTCATTTTTAATGGATCTACTAAATTTCAGGTCAATTGGAGTTCGTCAAATTCATGACCTCCAAATCCATGACAAAAATCATAGATTAAGCGTTTTAGGCATTCTCATGGATTAGAATAAATATGATCATACTTTCTATTATCCTTATAATTATTTCATGAGCACATGACATTGATTATGTCCTTCCTTTTGCGTAAAAAAATAAAATCGCCCTTTACATCAAATTGTCCTCCCCGCTTATACATATGAGAATCCAAGATATTACATTTATCATATTTGGTGGAAACCTCAATATTTTTTCTCATGAATAAGTCTAACGTCACTAGTATCAAGAGGTAAACCTCTTTGGGGTATATGAAAAATTCACCACTAGCATAAACTTATCAAGAACAATTTTTCACATGGTATATTGAGTATATTCGTTCATGACTTAAATAAATAGACCACTTTCGTGGATCCTATTTATTAATTATGACTCTCAATCCATGCGTTGATATAATCTTACATGTATAAACTACTACGAATTTTCAATGATTCCAAATAAATAAATCAATTTAGTGATAATCATTAATCATAAATTCTTAACACATGTATTATACCATCTCACTTGTATAAGGCTTTATGAATTTTCAATGATTCCAAATAAATAAATTACCTTAGTAATAACTATTTATTCGTCATAAATTCTTAATTTTTAATATTATATACACATGTGGAGATAACATAATTTTATGATATAATCTCAGGTGTTTAAAATATCAAGAACTTTTTCAATGATTCAAAGTAAATAAGTCACCTGGTGATAACAATTAATTAATCATAAGTTCTCAATGTGGGTCTGTTAAACACATATCAGGAAACACAATGTTCTTGCAGCACAATAATGCCCATATAATGCAATCCTTCATTAAAAGAAAAGCAATGAAAATAAGTGTAAACCAACTGTCGCAACCAACAGAATGTAGTGTAATCATTTCCATTCTTACTTTATTTATTTTAGTTAACACAAAAGACGACATTAGTTGTCTCTTATGCAATACATGGGTTACGTTAATACCCACTTGGCAACCAGCTGTGGCAAATCCTTAGCATTGCACCTTTTTTAAAATTTAAAAAAAAAACTTATCCATTCACACATAGCCACATCACAAACAAGCTTTTAACAAAGAAAAGGGCATTGACTCCCTTATCGAGAAAAACTATATTTACAACTGCCAAAGCAATTCTAGGGTTAATATTTGAACCCAGTTAACAAGAATCTGATCTCTGCACCTCCTCCACCACAACCTTATGTCAAAGATCATTCTTAATAACTTTTCATTGGAACATCAGAAGAAAACACTTAATTCGTGACAATTTATTTGTCTTCAACTACGGCGGTGAATAACACACAAGTTTTTAAACTTTGCATAAAAAATTTCAACAAGGTTGTTAATCAAGAACATATATGTAATCGGACATACACATATTTTATGTGTTATCTAGTTAGATGCAAGCATGCTCTGATACCAATTGATGAGCAACACAGGTATGAACAGCGGAAGCAAATAGCGAGGATCACTTGCATGTAATATAGATAAAACATAATCACATATTTTAATTAAACATAAAATCGATACTAATCTCTTGAAGCGTGACCGCGGTCGAGAAAAGAGCCTTCAAGTGAGAGCAAACACCGTCCACGAGATCATCTTTCAGTTCCATAGTCTTCTGCGGACGGAGATCATCCTTCAGTTCCACAGTCTTCTGCTATGTGACTCGAACAATGCCCGAAATTAGTGAAACTCGCTTGGGTGAGTTTCTCCTAGGAAACCGTATAGTAAAAACCACAGTCTCCTTATGGAATAAGACCCATTTATATAGCCACGTGTTTTAGGGTTTAAAACCTTTTCCAAAACCTGTTGGGTCTTCCTTTTTCACCAAGAAATAAATTCCATTTAATTCCTAATTCTTCGGTCACAACACGGATTACAATATTTAATTAACGAGGCTTCCTATTATGGACTTAATTCGAAATATCCGAATTAATACTACCATCATAAATTACGAATTATTCCACTAAAAATTCATAACTGCACTCCTCAGTTCAATTTTGAAATTCTTCCACTAAACCTTATTTAACTCCCCATGTTAAGATTCAGATACTAAAGAATTAAATTACTGACAATTTAATTCATTGATTATTTCCTTTATACTTTCACTTAACTTATTTCATGTGAAGGATACAAAATCCACCTGCAGGGTTTACACATGAAAACTTATAAGTTTTCATAAAGGTGTATCATCAATCTCAAGACCGGGACATGAATTCCATCAACTAATTATTACTTTGCCAATGTATATCATTATTGTCCAATTTACCAGGCATATTGACTCACGAAAAAATCTTGCCTTTTAATAAATCAAAACAATAATAATATACACAACTAATAATAATTATATTAAGATTAAGAGTATGCACATTTAATGGCTAGAGAATTTATTTTATTAAGTCGGTATAAAATACTTATCTCTACTTGGTCCGTTCAATACATACAAAAAATACTAGCATAAGAAGTCAGAATGAAACCATTCTCATAATCAAGATAAATTATATTTAATATTGTGCTACAATCATTCCTGATGGTTTGTCCAATTCCATCCTTAGATTGTGAACATGATCTTTATACTTATAAGAACCGATGATTTAATCTTTCGTGTATAAGCTAAACTTTATACATTAAATCACCTACTATATAAGTAAAGGACACAAACGAACATATGATCTATTTATAACTTTATTAAAATTGAATAAATAATTGTTCTATAATAAATACTATATCGAAACTAAAATTCATGGTTAATAGTATTGATCCTAACAATCTCCCACTTAGTGTAACGACCTGGCCAGTCGTTGCATGAGTTACTACTTCGTTTCCCCTATTTCTGCTTCTTATTGTCTTGTTCAGTTGTATTATGTGTTATCGGATTGATTGGTTTGGGTTCGGAGAGGTTTTGGTAAGGTTTGAGACACTTAGTCTCTTTTGAGTAAGCCTAAGTTAAAAAAGTCAATTGAATGTTGACTTATGTGAAAAATGGCTCGGATGTGAATTTCGATGGTTCGAAAAAGCTTCGGGAGGTGATTTGGGACTTAAGAGCGTGATCAGAATGTGTTTTGGAGGCTCGTAGTAGATTTAGGCTTGAATTGGCGAAATTGGAATTTTTGTCTGGTTGATATGTGAGATTTTGATATAAAGGTCGGAATGGAATTTCGGAAGTTGTTGTAGGTCTGTTGTGTCATTTGGATAGGTGTGTAAAATTTCAAGTCATTCAGACGTGGTTTGATAGACTTTTTGATCAAAAGCGAAATTCGAAAGATTTTTAGAACCTTAGGCTTGAATCCGATGATATTTTGTTGATTCGATGTTGTTTGAGGTGTTTGAAGATTGGTATAAGTTTGGGTAGTGGTATATGACTTGTTCGTGCTTTTGGTTGAGGTCCTGGGAGCCTCGGGGTGATTTCGGATGGTTGCAGGAAGAATTTGGAGTTGAGTTTGGCAGCTGAAGTTTTCTATTGCTGTCATAACCGCACCTGCGCCTAGGGGACTGCAGGTGCAGACTCGCAAAAGCAGAGATGGAGCCGCATATGCGGACAAGAGGGAAGTCAGCTGGAATCGCAGAAGCGGCTATTGAATCGCACCTACGATAGCGTAGGTGCGGGCACTTAATCGCAGATGCGGAAAGGGGCCTTTAAGTGAAAACCGCAGAAGCAGTAGCTTGACTGCAAAAGCGCTAACACAGAAGGGGAAAAAGGGACCGCAGGTGCGAAATCCCTGGGTCAGAAAATATATAAGGTTTCCTTCGCGAATTTTTGCTAAGTTCTCCATTTTTGAAGATGGGAAGCCAGCTAGGGCAGTGATTTTCAAGGGAAAATCGAAGATTATCAGTTGGGTAAGCTACCTAAGCTTCATTACTTGTGTTTATGACCATTTTTCAATTGTTTAATCATGGTATTAGTGGAAATTAAGGAAGAAAATTGAGGGGTTAGTGTTTGATATTGGAGAGCTTTGAGTGGGGATTTGAGGGGCCATTTGAGATCCAATTTTGATGCTTTTGACATGAATGAACTCGTGGAAAGATAGGGATTTCACTGATGTAAATTTTGTCGGATTTCGAGATGTGGGCCCAACGGTCGGGTTTGGTAAATTTCGGGATTTTTGGTTTAACTTGGTTATTTTCGTATGGGCTTCGTTCCCTTAGCATATTCTAATGTTATGATTCAGATTTTGGGTAGATTCGGCGCGAGTTGAGGCTGAGGCGAGATGCAAGGGTGTCACGGAGTAGTATTTCTTCCAGTTTGAGGTAAGTAACCATTGTAAATCTGGAACTGAGGGTACAAAACCCCGGTATTTCGTATTATTTTAATAAATGAGGTGACGCACATGCTAGGTGACGAGCGTGTGGGCGTACACCGGTAGGGATTGTGACTTGATCCATCCCGTAGCAACTATTAAGCCGCGTATTTGATTTGAAATCTTATGATATCTCGTATTTTAGAGATTGATACTATATTATGGGTTGTATGCCATGTTTGGGTCCTTGTGCCGACCTGTTTGGGTCCGCAGCCCTGCTTTCCTCCTTCCTATCTTAGTTTTTTCTGCATTTTTAGACATATTATGAAATAGTCATTCATATTGGGTTGTAATTAGAGGCTCTTGACTTGTGACACCGGATTGTTAGGTTGTGTTGGTGTATTTTGTACTATTTTTCCGCACATTTTAGTATTTATATATTTCTTGTGAAAAATGTGAGACTTAATCAGTTTTAGAAAAAGGTTTTATAAAAAGAATTCAATGTGGTTGCTTGTTGGGTTGGCTTGCCTATTAGTGTGATAGGCACCATCACGACCGGGGTATTTGGGGTCGTGACAAGTTGGTATCAGAGCCTAGGTTACATAGGTCTTGCGAGCCATGAGCCTGTTTAGTAGAGTCTCGCGGATCGGTACGGAGACATCTGTATTTATCCTCGGGAGGCTGCAGAATCTTTAGGGAAAACTTCATATTCTTGAAATTCTTGTCGTGCGAATCTGTTGATCCGAGTACTAAACTTTTGTTATTCTATTCTCTCACAGATGGTGAGGACACGTACTACCAGTCAAGATAGACAACCACCAATACCACTAGTTAGGCCCACTAGAGGCTGAGGACGCGGTCGAGGTCATGGTAGGGGTAGGGGTGTAGCTCGCACAGCAGCTAGGGTAGCACTTATAGATCCACCACCTGCCCTAGTTCAGGATCAGGTCCCAGCTGCGAATGCTCCAGCAGCACCAGCTGAGGCACCAGCTGTGCCTATTGTGATTTCAGGCCTTCAGGAGGCTCTAGCTCAGATTCTATTTGTATGCACTGGCCTGGCTCAGGCGGCCTCAGTTACTACGGCCGCAATTACTTCTCAGGCCGGGGAGGTACTCAGACCCTCGTTGCTCGCACACTGAGCAGGTTGTGCAAGGACTTCAGACACCGGGGACACCTCCAGCCCAGCCGGTTGCACCAACTCAGGAGTATGTGGTACCAGTTATGTCTGACGATGAGCAGCATCGATTGGAGAGGTTTAGTAGACTTCAGCCTCCGACTTTCAGTAGTACTGAGGGCGAGGATGCCTAGGGTTTCTTGGACAAGTATCAGAGGATTCTTCATACAGCGGGTATTCTGGAGACTAGTGGTATAGCATTTACTACTTTTTTGTTTTATGGAGCTGCCTTTACTTGGTGGGAGGCTTATGAGTGGCATAGGCATGTTGGTGCAGCGCCCCTTACCTGGCAGCAGTTCTTTATTTTCTTTTTGAAAAAGTATGTGCCATAGTCTCGTAAAAAGAAGCTGCGCAGGCAGTTCGAGCAGTTGCGTTAGGGAGATATGACTGTGACACGGTATGAGATGTGATTCTCTGAGTTAGCCCGTCATGCGGTCTGGTTGGTACCACAGATCGAGATAGGATCAGGAGGTTCGTTGATGGCCTCACATATAAGCTTCGGATTCTCATGACTAGGGACAGAGTTTCAGGTGCTTCTTTTGAGGAGGTTGTTGACATCGCCCGTGATATTGAGTCAGTCTGTCACCAGGAGCGAGAGGAGAGGGAGGCCAAGAGGCCTTGGGGATCTGGTAGCTTTGGTAGTGCTCCTTCGAGGGGTCAGTTTCAGCACGGCAAAGGTCGTACATTCAGGCATGCGCAGTTAGCTCGCCCAGGTTATCGTGGGGCGTCATCGGGTCACGGTTCTCACAGTTCTCATCAGGGCCATTCATCACTCAATGCCCTTCCAGCCTAGAGTTCGTCCCGTGCTCCATCAGTTCAGGGCTCCTTTATGCCAGGTGTATCTGCTAGTCATCCCGGTGCTAGGGGTTCCCTTCAGTCCCCGTCTCCAGCACCAGGGAGTTGTTATAAGTGTGGAGAGTTTGGGCATATGAGGAGGTAGTGTCCTCGTCTTCTTGAGGGTCCGTCTCAGCAGAAGGGTCAGTCCTCGACTTCATCTTTAGTTACTTCACCACTCACCCAGTCAGCTAGGGGTGGAGGTCAATTAACTAGGGGCCGCCCTAAAGGGAGAGGTCGATCAGGTGGTGGCCAGGCCCGTTTCTATGCACTTCTAGCTAAACCCGATGCTACTGCTTCAGATGCTGTGATTATAAGTATTGTCTCAATCTGCCGTAGAGATGCCTCTGTGTTATTTGATCCCGGTTCCACTTTTTCATATGTGTTATCATATTTTGCTCGTTTTTTGGATATGCCCAGTGAGTCTCTTGTTTCATCTTTTCATGTAGCTACTCCGGTGGGTGATACTATTATTGTAGACCATGTGTACCGATCGTGTGTGATGACTATTGGGAGTCTGAAGACCCGAATAGACCTGTTATTGCTTTGTATAGTGGACTTTGATATGATATTGGTCATGGATTGTCTATCTCTGTGTCGTGCTATTTTGGATTGTCATGCTAAGATAGTGACATTGGCTATGTCGGGTGTGACCCGGATCGAGTGGCGAGGTTCGACTAATTTTGTCCCCAGTAGGGTAATTTCATTCTTGAAGGCCCAGCAGATGGTTGGGAAAGGTTGTCTCTAGTACTTAGCCTTTGTGAGGGATGCCGATGCAGAGACTCCTAGTTTTGATTCTGTTCCTATTGTGAGGGATTTTCCCGATGTGTTTCCTGCAGACTTGTCGCATGCCACCGGACAGGGATATTGATTTGGTGCCGAGCACTCAGCCCATTTCTATTCCAACATATCGTATGGCACCAGCAGAGTTGAAGGAGTTAAAGGAGCAGCTCTAGGAACTCCTTGATAAGGGGTTTATTCGACCTAGTGTGTCGCCTTAAGGTGTGCATGTTCTATTTGTGAAGAAGAAGGATGGCACGATGATGATGTGCATTGATTACAGACAGTTGAACAAAGTAACAATCAAGAATAAGTACCATTTGCCTCGTATCGATGATTTGTTTGACCAGCTTCAGGGAGCGAGAGTGTTCTCCAAGATTGATCTCTATTTAGGTTATCACCAGTTGAAGATCAGGGACTCGGATATTCTTAAGACAGCTTTCAGGACCAGATATGGTCATTATGAGTTCCTTGTGATGTCTTTTGGGCTCACCAATGCCCCAGCGGTATTCATGCATTTGATGAACAATGTGTTTCGGCCTTATCTCGACTCGTTTGTCATAGTTTTCATTGATGATATTCAGGTGTACTCACGTAGTCAAGAGGAGCACGCAGAGCATTTAAGAGTTGTGTTGCAGAGACTGAGGGAGGAGAAGCTTTATGCAAAGTTCTCCAAGTGTGAGTTTTGGCTTAGTTCAGTGGTTTTCTTAAGGCACGTGGTGTCCAACGAGGGTATTCAGGTTGATCAGAAGAAGATAGAGGTGGTTCAGAGTTGGCCCAGACCGTCCTCAACCATAGAGATTCGTAGCTTTCTTGGTTTGGCGGGTTATTATCGCTGGTTTGTTCAGGGATTCTTGTCTATCGCATCACCCTTAACCAAGTTGGATCAAAAGGGTGCTCCATTCAGGTGGTCGAATGAGTGTGAGGAGAGCTTTCAGAAGCTCAAGACTGCCTTGACCACAGCTCCAGCATTAGTTTTGCCATCAGCTTCAGATTCATATACCGTGTATTGTGATGCTTCGAGAGATGGTATTGGGTATGTGTTGATACAAGAGGGTAGAGTTATTGCTTATGTTTCTCGTCAGTTGAAGCCCCATGAGAAGAACTACCATGTTCATGATTCGAAGTTGGCTGCCATTGTTCACACGTTGAAGTTTTGGAGGCATTATTTGTATGGTGTGTCTTGTGAGGTGTTTACTGATAATCGTAGCCTCCAGCGCTTGTTCAAGCAGAAGGATCTCAATTTGAGGCAGCGAAGATGGTTGGAGCTGCTAAAGGACTATGATATCACTATTTTGTACCATCCGGGAAGGCCAATGTGGTGGTCGATGCCTTAAGTAAGAAGATGGTAAGTATGGGGAGTTTGGCATATATTCTAGTTGGGGAGAGACCTCTTGCAGATGATGTTTAGGCCTTGGCCAATCGGTTCGTGAGGTTAGATATTTCGGAGCCTAGTCGGGTATTGGCTTGTGTGATTTCTAGGTCTTCCTTATTTGATCGCATCAGGGAACGCAAGTATGATGATCCTCATTTGCATGTCCTTAAGGACAGAGTTCAGCATGACGATGCCAGAGATGTGACTATTGTTGATGATGGGGTATTGAGGATGCATGGTCGGATAATTGTGACGAATGTGGATAGGCTTGGGGAGTTGATTCTGGAGGAGTCCCATAGCTCGCAGTATTCCATTCATCCAGGTGCCGCGAAGATGTATCAGGATCTGAGACAACATTATTGGTGGAGGAGAATGAAGAAGGACATTGTGGGATTTGTAGCTCGGTGTCTCAATTGTCAGCAGGTGAAATATGAGCATCAGAGACCTGGTGGCTTGCTTTAGTGGATGGATATTCCAGAGTGGAAGTGGGAGCGGATCACCACAGACTTTATACTTGGGATACTACGGACTTTGAAGAAGTTCGATGCTATTTGGGTGATTGTAGATCGGCTGACCAAGTCCGCGCACTTCATTCATGTGTGTACTACCTATTCTTTAGAGCGGTTGGCAAAGATCTATATCCGGGAGATTGTTCGTTTGCATGGTGTCCCAGTTTCCATCATTTCTGATAGGGTCACTCAGTTTACTTCACAGTTTTGGAGGTTTGTACAGCGAGAGTTGGGTACTCAGGTTGAGTTGAGCACGGTTTTTCACCCTAAGACGGATGGGAAGTCCGAGCGCACTATTCAGATATTGGAGGACATGTTGCGTGCTTGTGTCATTGATTTTGCAGGGTCATCGGATCAGTTTCTACCACTCACAGAGTTTGCTTATAACAATATGATCTTGCTTTACCACCTAGCTTATCGAGTGTGCATCCAGTATTTCATGTTTCTATGCTCCGAAAGTACATTGCCGATCCATCTCATATTTTGGATTTTAGCACGGTTCAGTTAGATGATGATTTGACTTATGATGTGGAGCCAGTAGCTATTTTGGAGCGTCAAGTTCGGAAGTTGAGATCAAAGGATATAGCTTCAGTGAAAGTGCAGTGGAGAGGTCCGCCCGAGGAGGAGGCTACCTGGGAGACCGAGCTAGAGATGCGGAGTAGATATCCTCATCTATTTGAGGCTTCAGGTATGTTTCTTGACTCGTTCGAGGATGAACGTTTGTTTAAGAGGGGGAGGATGTAACGACCCGGCCAGTCGTTTCATGAGTTATCGCTCCGTTTCCCCTATTTATGTTTCTTATTGCCTTGTTCAGTTGTATTATGTGTTATCAGGTTGATTGGTTCAGGTTCGGAGAGGTTTTGGTAAGGTTTGGGACAATTAGCCTCTTTTGAGTAAGCTTAAGTTGGAAAAGTCAACTGAATGTTGACTTATGTGAAAAATGGCTCAGATGTGAATTCTGATGGTTCGAAAAAGCTTCGGGAGGTGATTTGGGACTTAGGAGCATAATCGGAATGTGTTTTGGAGGCCCGTAGTAGATTTAGGCTTGAATTGGCGAAATTGGAATTTTGGCATTTTTCGATTGATAGGTGAGATTTTGATATAAGGGTCGAAATGGAATTCCGGAAGTTGATGTAGGTCCTTTGTGTCATTTGGGTTGTGTGTGCAAAATTTCAGGTCATTCGGACGTGGTTTGATAAACTTTTTGATCAAAAGCGAAATTCGGAAGATTTTTGGAACCTTAGACTTAAATCCGATGTTATTTGGTTGATTCGATGTTGTTTGAGGTGTTTGAAGATTGGTATAAGTTTGGGTAGTGGTATATGACTTGTTCGTGATTTTGGTTGAGGTCACGGGGGCCTCGGGGTAATTTTGGATGGTTGACGGGAGAATTTGGAGTTGAGTTTGGCAGTTGAAGTTTTTCTATTGTTGTCATAACCGCACCTGCGGCTAGGGGACCGCAGGTGCGGACACGCAGAAGCGGAGATGGAGCCGCAGATGTGGCCAAGAGGGAAGTCAGCTGGAATCGCAGAAGCGGCTGTTGATACCCAATTTTTTCCTATATATTTTTATTGACATATATACTTTCAAATATATATATATATATATATATATATATATATATATATATATATATATATATATATATATATATATATATATATGCATATATAAGCATTTTTTATAATTTTTCTATAATTTTAAAGGCTTTAAATTGATTTATTTCTTCCCCTTTTATTTATAAAATTTTCAATAATTATCCTTTAAATTATTGTTGGGGTAATTTAGCCATCTAAATCATATATTTACACCAAAATATTAGCTAAATATGTTTTGTGCATTTTTTATAATTGCATTTATAATTTTAAAGTCAATTTGCATATAATTGCAATTTTATCGCTATTAATGTACAATTATGTTTTATATGCATAAAATGATCCTCTATATTTAAAAATGTTAAATATCTATTTTAAATCATTTTAGTACACAAAATTATTTTTTAGAAATCATTTATTATTTATTATAAATTATATAGGGTTAAATTGCCTCAATTTAATCCAATATCACAGCCCAATTACAGATTAAATAACTCGATCTAGGCCCTAAATGCACCTACCCGACCAAAGGCCCCATCAGATCCCGGTTGTTGATCTAAAAGATCAATGGCCCTCATTTGTTCTTTCCTTTTTAATTCCAAACAACCCTCTAACCCTAATCACTTTTCCATATCCGCCGCCCTAAGATCCTCTCCTCTCTCAAAACACTCTCAACCTAACCCTAATCTTCAACCGCCGACCTCCCATCTCCGGTCATCTCCGACGACCTCTCATCGTCTCTTAAGCCTCCAATGGATTCTCTCATGCCATGCTTGCTTCTCTAAGGTCTTCAAAGGCCCAGGGTCATGCCGACTTGAATCTAGGGGATCTCCTGCCTGTTCCTAGCTATTCCGGTATGATTCCAAACAATTCTATATTGGCCACGATTTTTGAGTTTTTGGACAGGTTTCTTCGTCTCTACATGGGTTCTTCCGAAACCCTAATTTCTTTTCTATACCCTTAGATCTGTGCATATCTAAGACGATTTGAGTTTGTTTCTTGAATGTTTTACACTGTCCTTGAAGTTTTTTACAAGAATCATGTGGTTTCAAGTATTTTTATCTTCTTCTAAAACTAGGGTTTTCGGAACTTCTTTTAAAACCTTGTTTAACTAATTCTTTGTGTTTAAACATCTATTTCTTGCATATCTTGACTGATTCTATGAGTTTACTACATCTTTAACTCGTCTATGTTGAAAACCCTAATTTTCAGGGTTCTTTCATTTGGTTCTATGTATTAGCATGACTGACCGGTCCTCGTTTTCGAGTTTCTGTGATTTTTTGTGACTATCTTGCCTTGATATGTTTCTACTAAGTCTCTTAGCCTAAACTTATACTAATTCTATGTGCCTGTGTTCATCTTGACTGTTCAAAACTTGCCTCTTTCTCATTGAATCAGTATTGTTTGACTCTCATGTTTGCTAGAGTTGTATGTCGACTCTTGACTATCCATGCCTTACTTTATTTATATGCTGAATGCTAACTATTTTCATGACTTTCTCTTTGATTGATTCTGGATTCCTTGCTTCTTGGTTTAATTTGAAAACTTTCCTTTATACCTTTGATTCTTACCTTCCTACTCAATATGATTGATTTGCTTGCTTAAATTAATTTTCCCTTACCTGGTGGGGTAAGGCCTAACTCTTTTGTTTTGTAGAAAATGAGGCACGAGGTCCCTAGATTCGGTATGGTTTGCAACATCCCACCATTTCTGCTAGATTGGTGGGAGGACCTTTCCTCAAGTGACAAGAAACATGTGAAAAAGTACCTGGGTAACTTGCCTTCCTTGCTAGATATTTAGCCAAACAACAAGTTGATCGAGGCTGCCACTTTATTCTGGGATAGTGAAAGGGCTGTGTTTCATTTCGGCGACATAGACATGACACCGCTTCTAGAGGAAATTGGAGGGCTTGCGGGATTGACTTGGAATAGTCCCGGGCTATTGGTACCAGAAAACCGTACTCGCAGGGTATTTTTATAGATGATGGGGTTGAAGAAGAATGTTGACCTAGTGTGCTTGAAGGAATCTTACATACCTTTCGAATACCTATATGAGAGGTATGGCCATAGCAAGTCTTTTCGTACCTACCATGATGAGATCTCTCTCACTTCTCTGGCCCACATCCACCGTAGAGTGTTCGTATTCATTGTATGTTTCTTAGGCCTGATAGTGTTCCCAATGAAAAAAGGGAATAATCCACACTAGGTTGTCCATGTTCGCCAAGACTTTGATGGAAAGGATTAAGGGACAAACATATACCATGTCAAAGAGGGGTAAAGTATTTCGAGGGTTGTAATTTGTTGCTACAATTGTGGTTGTTGAAGCATTTCCAAAAGGGTCACTATCGCCAAGAATTTCCGCGAATGGCTTGGAACGACCATATTGCCCTCCATCACCCCAAGCGGATGACTTACATTCCAGACAGATTTGCTCAGCCAGAAAGTGCCAAAGAATGGGTAGAGTTCTTCGATAATCTGACCAACGAACAAGTGCAATGGATGTTTGAATGGCTCCAAACAGACGAATTCATCATCAGATCCAGGGATGCTCCACACTTGGTGTTGATCGAGTTGAGAGGGATATACTCATATGTCCCTATCCGAGTTATGAGGCAAGCAAGCAGGAAATAGGTTGTACCAAGGGTTGTCAAGATGAGTCATTTCAGGGCAGACTTTCAAGACGACAACGTCCCTTACAAGTGCCAAGATCAGCACATGCGGCACTGTAAAATCATTGTGGAGAAGAACACCATTGAGCCAGACAGGTATCATGCAGGGTGCGAGCCTGTCTACCCGGCATGGTTAGAGGACAATCCGAGAGGAATGGTAACACCAGGGGCCGGTCGAGGGAATAGAATCATAGATGAAGAAGCTGAAGTTCAAGTCAAATACAAAAGGCTGCACAAGAGGGCCCACGACAGCGAAAATGAACACCGGGAAATACATGAAAGGAATGTGAGGTTGATCAAGGAATGGAAAGAAATGGCAGCTACTTCCAATAGGAAACTGGAATATCTGAAGCAAGGAATCGTGAAGCTGGAAGATAAAGTCATAAAGAGGATTGAAAATTGCCAGAACGCTGAAGGAGCTGAAGGAGAACATCTGGCCAGAGCCTACTTGATGTTGGGGTTGCGTGAGCTGTGGGATCTATATGATGGAGTTCGGAAGATCGAATCTAAGGAAGGTCCTTCTAGGACCAAATAGTCTAGACTTATTTGCTTTTTCCTAAAATGTAATAAGGCCAAGTGCTAGTAGTTAGGGGTGTACAAACCAAACCGATAACCCGCACCAACCCGAAAACCCGAGCCAACTCGGAAAAAAAACCCGACTAGTGGTTTGGTTTGACTTGGTTTGGTATTAAAAAATAAAACCCGACCACAATAGGGTTGGTTTGGTATTAACTAAAAAAAGTCAAACCGAAACCAAACCAACCTGACATTACATGTATACATATTTTATATATTAGATAGATAAAAATATTTATTAGAATGTAAGTTATAAATATTTCTTAATTTTTATTATAATTTCTTTATATAGCATAATATTTTAAGTTGGTATTATAGCCCATGTAAATGTTTGTTTTTGTTTAGCCCATAAAAGAATAATTGAGCCCAAACCAAAATCTAATCCTAAAGTAGCAATAGATTGTCCTAAAGCTGTTCTGAAACACGTAAACAATTGAAATCATTTTGCCTCTTCTCCAAAGGCAAAAAATCCACGCTCTTCCTTTGCTCAAACCCTATCATCGGTAAAGCTCTCATTAGTAAAGCTCTTTTGCTCTCATTTTACATGTTTTCTTTTAGCTGCATACATATACCTTGCTTTTCCCCAATTAACTAAGGTTTTTCTTTTTCAGATTAGCAAGTTTTTTTTTGCAAATCTGTTGTATTCCTCCCTATTGTTGAATTCATTTATTTATTTTGTTTCTCTTAGGTGATTAACATGAGTAATTGATTGTTACTTAAAAATATATTGAAACTTGTTTACTTATGTTTTGAATCATTTGGTTAAATAATATGAACTGTGTAAAATTAAGAGAGATGTATTTCTTACATTGTTATGCGATTTTGTCTTATTCCTAAATGTATGAGCTGGTGTATTTGTTTGCATCTGTTATTTGTTGTTACAATGCGAAGGTAAATTCCATGAGTTAAATAGTAACTAGATATGTTCTATTTGCAGGAACTCTTTCTAAGAATGGAAACTACAACTTCTGGAGCAGATGCAGAGGTGGTTGTTAATAATCTTTCGCCAGTGGCAGCTCAAAAACAAAGTGAAAACACTCCTCATCGACGCACTCCTCCTAAGAAGCAAAAAAGAACGACTCCATCAGAAAAATCTAAATCTGGAAATAGTGGCAGAGAGACGTCCGATATTTGGAATCACATCTCCAAATTTATTGCTAAAGGAGGTAAATGTAAGGCAAAATACAATTATTGTCCTAAAACATTTGCTGCAGGTAGCAAGAATGGGACTACTACATTATGGTCGTATTTAACTTCTACATATCACAAATCTCCCTTTAGAGCCATTGATAAGAGACAATCAACATTAAAACCTATCAAGGAAGGGTGGTTAGAAGGTGGTTCGGGTGCTACTTAAAGGGTAGTGTATAATGTGGATGACATTAGGAGGGCGATTGCCGAATTTGTAATTCTTGATGAGCAACCTTTTAAAGTTGTTGAAGGAGAAGGATTTAAGAAATTAATGGCTAAAGCCTTACCTAATTTCGAATTACCTTCTCGTGTAACTGTTGCTAGACATTGTTTGAGGATTTATCATGAAGAGAAGGAAAAACATAAAAATCTTATTAAGAACCAACGTGTATGTCTCACTAGTGATACATGGACATCACTACAAAACTTAACTTATATGGTTATTACTGCATATTGGATAGATGATCAATGGAATCTACAAAACAAAATTTTGAACTTTTTTCCAACACCGGATCACAAAGGTGAGACTATTGCAAAGGGAATTGAAGCATGTTTATCTAGTTGGGGCATTGAGAACTTGTTTACAGTGACCTTGGATAATGTAAGTGCTAATGATGCTGCCATTAAGCATTTGAAGTTGCGTATTGATGATTGGAAATGGGCAATACTTGGAAATGAGTTTTTGCATGTTAGATGCAATGCTCATATTTTGAACTTGATTGTAAAAGATGGGTTAGATGGACAAATTTAGCCTATTACTCGTGTAAGAAATGCAGTGAAATATGTTAGGTCTTCTCCTTCAAGGTTTGCTTCTTTCAAGTCATTTGTTGAGAAAGCTAAGATAGATACTCATGGTTTTGTAAGTCTTGATGTTGAAACAAGATGGAATTCCACATATACAATGTTAGATACAGCTCTAAAATTTGAAAAAACCTTTACAAAAATATATGTGGAAGACCATAAGTATCAAAAGTATTGTCGAGAAATAAGTGCTTTAAGAGAAAATCCATTTGCAGACGACTGGAAGAATCTGAAAGCTTTTATCAAGTTTCTTAACATTTTCTATCAGACAACTTTAAAATTTCCAGGCAGTTTATATGCTACTTCCAACTCTTTCTTCCATGAATTTTTCAATCTTAGAAATGCTATTATAAAGTATACCAAAAGCGATGATCGTACTTTGAATGATATGGCAGGAAGAATGAAAAGTAAGCTTGAGAAATATTGGGGTAAGTTTGAGGATATGAATATGTTATTGCTTGTTGCTGTTGTATTGGATCCTAGATATAAGATGAAGTATGTGAACTTCATTCTTACTGATGCATTTAGTTCTTTGTTGGAAAGATTGAAGTCTGAAGATGTGGTAAGCATTTTAACTCGCTTGTATAATAACTACAATGATTCTTTTTTTGAGGCTTCTAGTGACAATATTGGAGGTGATACTAGTATGAGTGAAGTTAGTGATTTGTTGCAATCAAAGTGGGAGAAACTTTTGGAAGATGAGGGAAATATTAAAAAAAATCTGATCTTGAGATATATCTGATGGATGATATGGTGAAGATCAAGGATTTTAACATCTTGGCATGGTGGAAAATTTCATCTAGTAAATATCCAATTGTTTCAAAGATTGCAAGGGATGTTCTTTCTATTCATATTTCTACTGTTGCATCGGAGTCGACTTTTAGTACAGATGGTCGAATTGTGGATTCTTATAGGAGTTCTTTATCACCAAAAACAGTGGAAGCACTTATTTTTACTCAACAATGAATATGATCACCTTCCAAGGAATATAAGGTTGAAGACATGTTAGAGGAAGTCCAGAAAATTAAGCAAATTGAAGAAGGTAATAATTTATATTCAATTGTTAATGAGTATAGTTATTTTTTACATTAATTAATATTTAACTATGTTAATTGTTTCTTCTTCTTTTTTTCCAGAATATGTAGACTCACCTTTGAGGATTGATTAGAGGGATGATTAACTACAATTTGCTTCATGACTATTTTTGAAAGTGAGGTCATTATGCCTTTACAAGTATTTTGAAAACATGTTCATCTGGTTGTAATATCTACTAAGATGCCCAACTTCTTAGAGTTTAATATATTCTCTTTTTGTTTATTTTTTAGGACTCTTGGGTGTAATGTCTACTCTTAAAAAGTTGGTGATAATTCTTATGTAGAGTGCAACATGATATGCAGTTTATATTTTTGCTGATAATTTTCTCATTCTGCCTACTTCCTAATAGATGGGAGGCAAGGGCTAGGAGGTTAGCTAACAGGGACGTAAAAAATAGATAAATGGACAAAGCTGACCAAAATATATGCAGTGAGAAAACTCTTTATTTTCGTTGTATTTTCGTATTAGATACAGACCTAATTAATTAGCTGTCATAATCACAATGAAGCTCATTGCTTTTTGGTCTTCAGTGTATATCTTTTAAAGAAAGCCTAGGTGGCGATTATTACACCACATAACAAATTTACTTGTTAGAACTTATACATCAATAAGTTTTCTTGTAACTGTACATCTTTTTAGTTAAGAAGAAGGAGGTAGTTAGTTCCCTATAATTGTTTCTAGAAAACGACCCCAATCTTCGTGAACTTTGTGTGATAAAGTTAGATTATTTTTGCTTTTAGTATCTTTTAATGATTTTTATAAGTACTCCACTTAATCCTATGAATGGTCAGTAAAATAAGGAATATGACTACAAGGAACAAAAGGAGAATAAAGAACATGCATAAAGTATAGTTGAGGTCAATGCTAAAAAATAAGAAATGGATGTTATTGGTAAAATTGTATTTAGGACTATAGAAATATTTGGAGCACAAGCTTATCGAAACGAAAAACGTGAAAAACCCGAGAAATCCGAGAAAACCCAATATTAAAAACCCGACTTTTGTTGGTTTGGTTTGATCTATAGATTTTAAAACCAGATACAATTGGTTTGGTTTGGTAATTGCAAAATCCGAACCAACCCGACCTATGTACACCCCTACCAGTAGTGACTTATTTTTTATTATCTTAGTGTCATTTTGGGATTCGTCTATTTTTATTTTATGAAATGA
Organism: Nicotiana sylvestris; assembly: GCF_000393655.2. Taxonomy (NCBI): domain Eukaryota; kingdom Viridiplantae; phylum Streptophyta; class Magnoliopsida; order Solanales; family Solanaceae; genus Nicotiana; species Nicotiana sylvestris. The sequence goes on along the minus strand of NC_091057.1, from coordinate 123,211,704 downwards.
AGCATTTATTGGCATTTAAAGTTCTCCAAATTTATTTGTCGCTAGGCCTACCTCGGGCACAACGAGGTTCCCAAAGTAGGACATGAATTTACATTTCCACAATACGTGTTTAAATACTGCAAATATTTCAGGATCCTCACAAACTTGTTACCTTTTGTTTTTGCTTATTTTTCATTATTCCCATCCCCTTAGGTTGGTTCACTCATACTGGCCTCATCAGCATACTACACCGGATCCAGAGGCCCTCCACCTCCTCCTCCTTCAAGCAACACAAAAGGCAGAGGAAAAGCAAAAAATGGACGACTTAGGTGGTATCCGAAAGGAGAATGCTGAGAACGCAGAAACCTCAGATGGCCCTAGTATTCCGGCCCCAAATGATCTAGTCCTGAGATTGGAACAAAAGATATTGGAACTGCAAGGAGAACTTGAGCATGTTCACAACTTGCAAAACTTGTCACTCACCCTGAATGTCCCCGACATCAACCAACAGAATACAAAGAACTCAATACCTCCCCCAGAACATACAAAACCAACATCCATAAAATCCTACCACACTGAATCAATACGTAACTCCACCCCAAAATCTCAATCCACTGCCAATACCAACTCCGCCACAACATCACCATCAACCAATTCAGTACCCACCAACCACCACTTACCACACTCCCCAAAACACACCACAACCCATTCCCTATTCCCAAAACTCCACCAATGATCATCATTACACCCAAGTTCCCGGCACCCATCAAAGCAACCCTATATATGTGGAAATTGTACCTCACTCTACCCAACCAATTTCCTATACACCGGAATCCTCCGAGAAGGACTTACTAAGGAGGGGTACAAACCTCCCAAGTTTGAAATGTTCGACGGCACAGGTGATCCCAGGGTTCATTTAAGGACCTATTGTGACAAGCTTGTTAGGGTCGGGAAAGATGAATAGATCCGGATGAAGCTTTTTATAAAGAGTCTTGTTGGCGATGTTTTGCCTTGGTATATCAGCCAAGATCCCAAGAAATGGTCCAATTGGGTAAGTATGGCATCAGATTTCACTTTAAAGTTGCAGTCACACTTACTCCTATTGTAGTACAGACTCAGTCACCAATCGAGGTTGAGGTAACTGCATCAGTTCCATTCGAGGTAGAGGTGGCTCCGCCTACAGCCACCTCCGCTCCATTTGAAGTAGAAGTGGTCACACCTTTCACCGTGACAATATCAACCACACCCCCATTCAACTCAAAAGCAATACCCTAGAATTATGTTGCCGAGGCTCGGCGAAAAGGGAAGGCCAAGGTAGAGGAATCTGACACTGCACAATGAATGACTAGAACTGGAAGAGTCTATACACCAGAACATTTGGAATGATCAAGTAAGGATGCCACTACTAGGCAACCTATTTTTAGACCATGCCAGATGACTTGTGGAGGAAAATACAGGCAAAGAGCATTCTGTTATTAACCATCTGAACAAAGTCCTTGCTAAGATATCTATCCTGTCACTATTGCAGAATTCAGAGGCACATGCTTTAATGAAAGTGTTGAGCGAGGCTTATGTACCCAATAACATCACCGGCGGAGAAATGGCCAACATGGTTGGGCAAGTACTAGAAAGTCATAAGATTATCTTCCATGAAGATGAGCTACCACCTGAGGGGTTGAATCACAATCGAGCGTTGCATATTACGGTGCAATTTGAAGACAAGTTCACTGCCAGGATCTTGATTGATGGAGGTTCAAGCCTAAATATTTGTCCATCGGTCACTCTGAAAATGTTGGACAAAGGTTTCCATGAAATAGGGGTAGGAAGCATGAACGTGAAAGCTTTCGATGGATCCCAAAGGGCCACAATCGGGTAAATCAACCTTTACTTGCAGATGGGACCAACTTGGTTCGATATTGAATTTTAAGTACTCAACATACCAGCCTCATATAACCTTCTGTTGGGCCGACCATGGGTCCATGTCGCTGGAGCCGTGCCTTCCATACTACATCAAGCTGTAAAGTTTGAATGGAATCGCCAGGAGGTAATCATTCACAAAGATGGAAGTAACCCCATCTACACTAGTCAAACCATCTCGGTCATTAGACTTAGAAGAAGGCTAGGATGGGAAACCTATCATCACATTGAACGGGTCAATGCGGTCAAAAAGGATAAGTGGTGGAGTAACAAAATAGAAAGCACACTAGCATGGTCTGGATATGAACCTGGCAAAGGGTTAGGAAAGAACCTTCAAGGTATCACTAAACCAATACAGCTGAAAAAGCATGGTACCACCTTTGGGCTCGGATACCTGTACACATGGCAAGAGTACAGGGATTGGTCGCGTCCATGGCGTAGACCATTTTACCCTCTTGAGTAGCCAATGCCACGTTTGGAACAAGCTTTTCACCAAACTGATACGATATGGGGACCGTAGAAGAAGAAGCACTAGCTGGGTTGAAGAATTTGTTCTTGGAGGATGAAGACGTGGATTGCAATGCCATAATTGAGAAGGGGGAGAAAGAAGGCCTCATTATTCAGACCGTGAAGAAAGGAGATGTTCTTAGAAATTGAACCACTACACCATCCCGAGCCCGCCAAATCCTTGGGTAGTTTGGCAGAATTTACTTCTATAGCCATTCTAGGCATTTAAGATTTCTCGTAATTTTGTTTTAAGCTTTACTTGTTTCAAAAACAAATGCTTGATTCATCGAGCCACACTTTGTCTAGATGATTTTTCAGTTTTAATCAAATGCATTTACTCTTTATTATTCACTACTATCTTTACATTTTTCCTTTCTACAGCATTATTATTACTTTCGTAATGAACCATTGACTGTGACATTTAATGAGGCAACGCAACATGAGAACAGTGATTCAGATGAAGAAGATGAGATACCCGAGGAAATTGTCAGGGAGGTTGAAAATTTTGAGAATAAGCCCAAGTCAAATCTAGACGAGACCGAAGCAGTAAATTTGGGAGACGCCGAGACCCTCAAGGAGACCCGCATCAACATTCACTTGTCACCAACCGAGAAGGAAGAGTACATTCGCTTCCTAAAAGAATATGAGGATATTTTCGCATGTCATATGAAGATATGACCGGTTTGAGCACATCTATAGTGGCTCACAAGTTGCCTAATAATCCCCCATGTCCATCAGTCAAGCAGAAACTCCGAAAGTTCAAACCAGACATGAGCCTAAAAATCAAGGAGGAAGTTACCAAGTATATCAAAGCCAAAGTTCTTAGGGTAGTTAAGTACCCAACCTGGTTAGCTAACATTGTGCCAGTTCCGAAGAAGGATGGGAAGGTCCGAGTATGTGTTGACTATCGGAATTTAAACAGAGCAAGTCCCAATGAAGACTTCCCACTGCCAAATATACACATCCTGATTGATAATTACGCCAAGCATGAACACTAATCCTTTGTAGATTGCTTCGCAGGTTATCACTAGATTTGGATGGATGAAGAAGATGCAGAGAAGACAACTTTCATCACACCATGGGGTGTGTACTGTTACAAGATGATGTCATTTGGTCTGAAGAATGCTGGTGCCATTTATATGAGAGCCATGATAACTATCTTCCATGATATGATACACAAAGAGATAGAGGTGTATGTGGACGATGTTATTATCAAATCCAAGAGGGCCACAGATCACATAGCAGACTTGAGGAAGTTCTTTGACAGACTAGGGAGGTACAACTTGAAACTGAATCCTGCAAAGTGCGCATTCGGGGTTCCCGCAGGAAAATTATTGGGATTCATTGTCAGTCATCGAGGGATCAAGTTGGATCCATCTAAAGACAAGGCTATTCAGGAGTTACCACCGCCTAAGAGCAAAAAGACGTGATGAGCTTCCTAGGACGTCTCAACTACATCGGTCGCTTCATAGCACAATCCATAGTCATATGTGAACCCATATTCAAGATGCTAAGAAAAGATGTTGAAACAAGCTGTACAAAGGATTGTCAGAAAGATTTTGACAAGATCAAGGAGTATTTATCCACACCACCAGTTCTGGTCCCTCCAGAACCAGGACGACCTTTGTTACTTTATCTATCTGTATTGGATGGAGCCTTCGGGTGTGTTCAGGGACAACATGACGAGAGAGGAAGAAAGGAGCAAGCCATATATTACTTGAGTAAGAAGTTCACACCTTATGAATCACAGTATTCTCTACTCAAACGCACTTGCTGTGCTTTGACCTGGACTACTCAGAAATTGAGGCATTACTTATGTGCCTACACTACATACCTCATAGCCAAGGTGGACCCTCTGAAGTATATATTCCAGAAACCCATGCCGACTGGAAAGTTGGCCAAGTGGCAGATACTGTTAAGTGAGTTCGATATCGTCTACGTAACTCAAAAGGCGATCAAAGGGCAAGTATTGGCATATCACCTTGCTGAAAATCCGGTGGGAGGAGCATACGAACCTTTGAAGACATATTTTCCTGATGAAGAAGTATCATTTTTAGGAGAAGACATTACCGAACCATACGATGATTGGAAGATGTTCTTTGATGGAGCTGCAAATTTCAAAGGAGTAGGCATTAGAGTAGTTTTGGTGTCAGAAATGGGTCAGCATTATCCGGTATCTGCTAAACTCAAATTTCCCTGCACCAACAATATGGCAGAGTATAAAGCATGCATACTAGGACTCAATATGGCAGTCGATATGAACATTCAGGAGCTGCTACTAATCGATGATGCAGATTTGCTCGTGCGCCAGGTACAAGGAGACTGGGCTACCAAGAATTCCAAGATATTGCCATACCGGCACCATGTGTAGGAATTGAGAAAGAGGTTCACAAAGATGGAATTCCGACATGTGCCCCGAATTCAGAATGAGTTTGCTGATGCACTGGCCACTTCGTCATCCATGATACAACATCCAAATAAGAATTACATTGACCCCGTTCCGGTGAGGATCCATAATCAGCCGACATATTGTGCTCAGGTTGAAGAAGAAATAGATGGAAAGCCTTAGTTCCATGACATCAAGGAATATTTGTCAAAAGGAGAATATCTGGAGCATGCAAACCACACTCAGAAGTGCACACTTCAAAGATTGTCTAATCACTTCTTCCACAAGGGAGGAAACTTGTACAGGAGAACTCCTGATTTGGGTTTGCTAAGATGTGTCGACGCAAATGAAGCTTCTAAGCTACTTGAGGATGTACATGCCGGGACTTGTGGACCGCACATGAATGGTTTTGTCTTGACTAAGAAGATACTTAGGGCCGGTTACTTTTGGATGACCATGGAGACAGATTACATCCAGTATGTCCGCAAATGCTTTCAATGCCAGGTGTACGCCGATATGATAAAAGTGCCTCCAAATGAGCTCAATGCAACAAGCTCACCTTGGCCATTCACCGCTTGGGGAATGGACGTTATTGGTCCGATTAAGCCCATTGCTTCAAACGGGCACATGTTTATTCTAATAGCCATTGATTACTTCACAAAATGGGTAGAGGCTGTGTCTGATCGGATCCAACCCTACACCACTACGAAGTGGCGAGAGCAGTCGAAGCAACTTTTACCCGAGATGGTCGGGATCGAATCCACAGGGAGCTAGAAGTAGGAATTGGATTCCTATCTAAACTAGAGATGCGTAGTGCTCTGAATTACTCTTCCAATCATCTTTTGGTTGGTTATTACTTCTAATATTTATGTTAATGATAAGCTAAATTAAACTAAGAATGATTGCTTGTAGTGTTTTCTAATCAGTTAAAGAGGCACTAGGGAAGTGACTTTCTCATAGATGAATACTTAACGGGGTCTAAAGCCTAAGGCAAAGATGTTATGTTGGGGATTGTGATATAGCCAATGCACAGAATTACTCACTTTATACCTCTCGGTAGCTTGAGTGACTAATTGACTTTCTCAAGACCAATTGGGTGTCAAAATTGTGCAAGCAGTATAGGCTCAAGTCGGGTATTACTATCTCTAGGTTTAACCCTCTAATTGGAGCTATCAATCTCTTGATTACACCCCAATTCCTCGTCGGACTGATTTTCCTAGACTCAAGCTTTCTTTCTCAAGAAGAGCCCAAGTCAAATAGGCCCAAATTAGTGTTTGCAACCACTAATTCAACATGGAAAACACAAATCAGTCCAAATATCAATTACCCATAAACATCTAAGCCCTAAATCAAAAGACACATCAAATACTCATACTAGGGTTGAGCCACAACCCTAGCTTATGGGTTTAGCTACTCATAATAATGAAAGAAAACTGATAAATAGATGAAGAATAACCATAAGATTCAATTACAAGCTAATAATTGAAGATTCAATGATAAACCCACTATAAAATTACTTAAAATAGTCAAAAACCACCGTTCACGTGCTCAGCTGAAAGTTAGATTACAAAAGATGACCTAAAATGGGAAAAGAAAGTATTTATACTAGGCCAAATTTTCTGGACAAAAATACCCCCGCGAAGGTACCGCGGACCGCAAGAAATGGAGTGCGGCCGCGGTAAGGCTTTTTAGCTTCAAGTCTCTACTCTCTGAACTTGGCCACCGGGGGCCGCGTAAAATGCACCGCGGCCGCGGTGGCTTCAACTGCGGTCCGCACAAAAACGATTGCAGACCATATTGGCATTAACCTCCAAACTCCCAACTCTCTGAACCCCCATCTTTGCGGACCGCACAAACTCGATTGCGGTGAGGCCACTGCGGTCCACACAAAATGGTTTGTGGCTGCAGTGCTTGAGTTTCCAAAATATGCATCTCTCTGAATCTCCTCACTGCGGACCACACTAAATGGAATGCGGCCGTAGTGGATCTGTTGCAACTGTGCTTGGACTTGTTCTTGGTACTTGTGCATGTTTCACTCCTTTTTAAGTTGATTTTGACTATTCATCACCTTTTTTGATCAAACCATGCAAACAAGTATAACATGTAAGCCTTTGGGACTATTTTGTATACATTTTAATCAAAACTCAAGCAAAAAGGAGTGTAAAATGAACTATAATCCCTAGTTATCAGCATCCTACAAAGTTGTAACCAAGAAATTCATCACAGATTTTGTCAAGGATCGAATTGTTTGTCGATTCGGAGTTCCCGAGTCCATTGTTACGGATAATGCCGCTAATCTCAATAGTGATCTGATGAAAGCTATGTGTGAAACTTTCAAAATCAAGCACAAGAATTCCATAGCCTACAGACCTCAGATGAATGAAGCCGAAGAAGCTGCCAACAAAAACATCAGGAAAATACTAAGGAAGATGGTAGAGAATCACAAGTAGTGGCACTAAAAGCTACCTTTTGTTTTATTGGGATACCGCACTACGGTTCGCACATCAACCGGGGCGACTCCCTATATGTTGGTTTATGGTACCAAGGCTGTCATTCCAGCCGAAGTAGAGATTCCTTCTTTGAGAGTCATACAGGAAGCTAAACTCAGCGACGCAGAGTGGATAAGAAGTCGCTACGAACAATTGGCCCTTATCGATGGAAAGAGGATGAACACAGTATGTCACGGCCAACTTTACTAGAGCAGAATGTCTAGAGCTTTCAACAAAAGAGTCAAACCAAGATAGTTCGCACCAGGACAGCTGGTATTGAAGAAAATCTTCCCACATCAAGATGAAGCCAAAGGAAAATTCTCTCCCAACTGGCAAAGTCCGTACATGGTTCAAAGGGTCCTGACAGAAGGAGCACTCATACTTGCAGAAATAGACGAAGAAATATGGCCAAAACCAATCAATTCAGATGCAGTCAAGAGATACTATGCTTAGATTATCTACATTTTTTCATATGATGTAATTGAATTACGCTTGACCTGATTCTCGTTTAAGAGGGGATACATAGGAAGCCCTATGGGTTCGGTCATATCATAATAAAACTTTCATTTCTCCCCAAGATCAGAAACTGGGGCAAAAAATTGAGGAGGACCCTCAAAATTCTAGAGCAAGTCCAGTCGACGTCATCGCATGCCAGAAAGTCAGAAATTGGTTAAGAAACTGGGGCAAAATTTTGAGAAGGATTCTCAAAATTCCGAAGAAGATTCAGCAAGGCATATTATTGGCAAACAACCAAAAGATCATCTACCGAACTGGGGCAGAATTTTGAGGACCCTCAAAATTCCAAAATAGGAGAGCTGCAATGCCTTTGAGAGTGTGTTACAGTCACTAGTTCATCTAAATGTATCAATATATTTCTGAAATAACTCTATTTTTATCAAATTGCATATTCTCGAAAAACTCTATTTCCATAGCAGTTAGGTATTACCTAGGGGGACTCACAAGGGCTGCCATGATGGAGCAAAGCCAGTGGACAGAAGCACGAACCAACCTCCCCCCACAAAACTTACAATTTTTCTTTGAACACAGACATATTTTACGTAACGACAGCGCTCGCAAAAGCAAATTCACTCTCCATCCGGCCATCATACACTGAATATATCTCCAGCTAAGAAACATACTACTTTTATTTGCTACTCGCATAGGACTAATCCTTGTCCCTCATACTTGCATGAGGCTAATCATTGCCTCCATACCTACATGAGGCTAATCCTTGCCTCCATACCTGCATGAGGCTAATCCTTGCCTCCACATTTCCATGAGGCTAATCTCTGCCTCCACACTTGCATGAGGATAATCCTTGCCTCCATTTCTGCATGAGACTAATCATTGCCTCCACATTTGCATGAGGCTAATCTCTGCCTCCACACTTGCATGAGGTTAATCCTTGCCTCCATACCTGCATGAGGCTAATCCTTGCCTCCACATTTGCATGAGGATAATCCCTGCCTCCATACTTACATGAGGCTAATCCTTGCCTCCATACTTGAATGAGGCTAATCCTTGCCTCCATACCTGCATGAGGTTAATCCTTGCCTCCACATTTGCATGAGGTTAATCCTTGCCTCCATATTTGCATGAGGCTAATCCATGCCTCCACATCTGCATGAGGCTAATCCTTGCCTCCATACTTGCATGGGGCTAATCCTTGCCTCCATATCTGCATGAGGCTAATTCATGCCTCTGCATTCGCATGGGACTAAGCATTGTCCCTTTTTGCACAAATATTGCTCTATTTTACTATCTATTTGTTTTTCAATCGGGCTAAGCTTTGCCCTCCATTTCACAAAACTAATCATTGTCTTGTTAAAATCATAGTATTGCATATCATGGGCTGAAATATCGCCAATCTATCCGAAGGCGTCATAGTCTAAAGGCATCATCCTCATAACGGAAGACACCATGTCATGGCCTGAGGATCTCTCAAATTTGCATATCATTATTCAAAGGTGTCATGGTTCGGAGGCACCATTTTCATGGCCCGAGAACATCATTTCATTACCTGCGAATCCCTCACTAAACAATTCATGGCTCAAGACGTCATCTTTAACTGTCCAAATACAACCTTCACGGTCCAAAGGAAATCTGCATCATATTTTAAATTTGCACAAATACATGTTTGTAGCATCTTTTATTTGAAAGTAACCAGTAAGCAACTGCTATCCTAGTAGGAGAGATCTCGCTCCAATTCTTTCAACTGTCCCAAACCGTAACCGCTCACCATAGTCGCTTCCGCATCGTGTATCCGTTCTTGCAATAATTCCATCGGTATATTCCGCCGATGGATCCAGAACTACGCATGACTTGAATATTGTAATACCAGGGATATGTAGGCAACTCGAAGATCGGAGTCTGGCCTTTGTCTTTCAAAACATCCCGCCCGGTCAAAATTGACCATCATTTCTTTACCCGAAAACTCTTTCATCCTTCCCGGGTAAAGATGGGCAGCTGTTGATACCCAATTTTTCTCTATATATTTTTATAGACATATATATTTTCAAAATAGCATATATATGCATATATAAGCATGCACAGGATATTTATTATTTTTCTATAATTTTAAGGCTTTAAATTAATTTATTTCTTCCCTTTTATTTATAAAATTTCCAATAATTATCCTTCAAATTATTGTTGTGGTAATTTATCCATCTAAATCATATATTTATACCAAAATATTGCCTAAATATTTTTTGTATAATTGAATTTATATTTTTAAAGCCAATTTGCATATAATTGGAATATTAGCCCTATTAATGTACAATTACGTTTTATATGCATAAAATGATCCTCTATATTTTTAAAATGTTAAATATCTATTTTAAATCTATTTTAGTACACAACATTATTTTTTAGAAATCATTTACTATTTATTATAAATTATATAGTGTAAAATTAGCTATTTAAAACTTAGCCAAATTGTATTTAAATTTTAGCCTCAATTTAATCCAATATCCCAGCCCAATTTAAGATTAAATAACCCGATCCAGACCCTAAATGCACCTACCCGACCCAAGGCCACATCAGATCCCGACCATTGATCTAAAAGATCAACGGCCCTCGTTTGTTCTTTCCTTCTAAATTCCAAACGACCCCCTAACCCTAATCATTTTTCCATATCTGCCGTCCTAAGATCCTCTCCTCTCTCAAAACACTCTCAACCCAACCCTAATCTTCAACCGCCGACCTCCCATCTCCGGTCATCTCCGGCGACCTCTCATCGTCTCTTAAGCCTCCAATGGCTTCTTGCATGCCATGGTTGTCTTCTTTAAGGTCTTCAAGGGCCCAAGGTTATGCCGACTTGAATCTAGTATTCATCTCCTACCTGTTCCTGGCTATTCCGGTGTAATTCCAAGCAATTCTATAGTGGCCATGATCTTTGAGTTTCTTGACAGGTTTCTTCGTCTCTATATAGTTCTTCCGAAACCCTAATTTCTTTTCTATAACCCCTAGATATGTACAGATCTAGGACGATTTGAGTTTGTTTCTTGAATGTTTTATACTATCCTTGAAGTTTTTTACAAGAATCATGTGGTTTCAAGTGTTTTTCATCTTCTTCTAAAACTAGGGTTTTTGGAGCTTCTTTTAAAACCTTGTTTAACTGATTCTTTGTGTTTAAACATCTATTTCTTGCATATCTTGACTGATTCTATGAGTTTACTACATCTTTAACTCGTCTATATTGAAAGCCCTAATTTTTAGGGTTCTTTCATTTGGTTGTGTGTATTAGCATGACCGACCAATCCTCGTTTTTGAGTTTTTGTGATTTCTTGTGACTATCTTACCTTGATATGTTTCTACTGAGTCTCTTAGCCTAAACTTACACCGATTCTATGTACATGTGTTCATCTTGACTGTTCAAAACTTGCCTCTTTCTCATTGAATCAGTATTGTTTGACTCTCATGTTTGCTAGAGTTGTATGTCGACTCTTGACTATCTATGTCTTACTTTATTTATATGTTGAACGCTAACTATTTTCATGACTTTCTCTTTGATTGATTCTGGATTCCTTGCTTCTTGGTTTAATTTGAAAACTTTCCTTTAAACATTAGATTCTTACCTTCCTACTCAATATTATTGATTTGCTTGCCTAAATTAACTTTCCCTTACCTTGTCTGCATTGTTACTTGATTCTTACTGACTATCTCCTTAATTAGAGTTTTTCTGAACCTGGCCCTAATTGTTTACCCTATACCTACTGTATTTGAAGTCTGACCTTATTGGTCATTGTAAGCACGTGATTTTTTCCCTATGAATGAATTACTCCCAAAAATTCAAAATAAAATAATTTTCCTTTGTGTGCAATTTTTGTGTTCTTCGTGGCATTTCTGTGTAATTATTTGCATTTTGTCTATGCATGTTTATTTGTTGGATTAATAAAAAATATAAAAATATTTCGCATTTGCGTTTAATATTTAAGTAAATTTGTTTACAAAATGAAGAAATCATAATATAATGTACGCTGCATTTTTAGCATTTAATGTCCAAATTGTGTGATTTTCTCGTTAGTCGCTATTTAATTGTGTCTTAATTGTTATTAAGAGTTAATTAGTATTTCCAGATAATTTTGGGTTTTATAATTTAATCTTAGCATTCTAGCTTTATTATTATTTAGGAAATTGAATAAATAGAAAAGGATAAAAATAGAAGATATCGGATTGGGCTTTTTCTTCAATTTTAAGTCACAGGCCCAAAGAGACCCAATCTTCCCAAACGACCCAGTCCATTTTGAACTGGGTCGACCCGGTCCATAACCCAAAAGACCCCAAACCCCCTTTTCTTTCATTTTTCATAAAAAAAAACAAAAAAAATAAACCAAAAAACCTAAGACTACCCGCCCCGACCCCCCCCCCCCACTCTCTTCTTCTTCCTCTCCTTCTCCAAATCTCCTCCCATAAAAGCCCCTCCCCCTGACACCCCTTCTCCCTCGCGTCACACACAGCACATATACGCACACATACGCGACGCATACACACACAACTCGTCGATCTCCCTCTCTTGTCCGCCATGGTTGCGTCTTCAAGATCTTGCCACTGCGTCCATTGCCTTGCTTCTTCTTTCTCGTCACATGCTGCCCGCCATGGCTGCGCCTACAGCTCTTCAAAATGATCAAAAGATCCCATCACTGTTGTCCGCCATGGCTGCGTCTCCGAGCTCTTCAAACGAGCACGAGATCCCGTCGCATTGCTACCCGCTGTTTCTTCTTCTTCGCTCGTCGCTACTGCTGCTTCTCCTTCTTCATCCGTCGAGTTGCTCCAGCCATGGCTGCTGCCCGGTGCTACTGTTTCTCCTCCATGTTTCACGTCGTTGCTGGCCTTCTCCGCTCGTCGTTGCTACTGTCTTCTTCTTCAGATCGTCACCTGTTTGTTGCTTCTTCTTCTCCGACGCTGCTGCTGCGTTTCTCCATTGTTGTGGTTGCTGCCCGTGTTGCTTCTTTGTCGTCGTCACTGTTACGACGCTGTTGCTGATGCGTTTCTTCACTGCCATGGCTGCTGCGGCATTTCCTTCTTCGTCCTCTTCCAAACGACCAAACTACTTTCCATTCGAGTTCGTCGTCGCTTCGATCCGGTTAGTGGGTTTGAGTTTCATTTTGTCCGTATTTTGTTTTGATATTCTCATATCTAAAATCGTTAAATGTTTGGTTCTTGTTTTGTTCGTGTTTATCATTTAATTAATTAGTTTTTCCGTTTATTTCATGTGTTTTTATTTAATTTGTAAAAGAAATTGTTAGTTTAATTTTAATGTTGTTAGATTCAAATTGAAATTGTTAAGTTTAATTGTTAGTATGTGAAAGAAATTGTTAGCTTAATTTTAATTTAAAAGAAATTGTTAGTTTTAATTTTTAATGTTGTTAGAATCAAATTGAAATTTAATTACTTATTTTTGGTTTGTTTCATGTTAATTTCGTTTATTTGTGTAAAAAAGGAATTGTTAGTTTAATTTTAATGTAGTTAGATTCGAGTTGAAATTCAATCAATTATTTCTTCTTCGATTTATTTTTATTCGTTTAAAATAATTTAGTTGTAATATAGAAATATGTTAGTTTAATCACTTGAATCATCCATTTTATTGATTAGTTTAGATTAAATTCGTGTTCATATTTTGGTTGAAGTTCGTTATTAATCCGGTGATTTAATGTGAATTTATGTTTTAAATGCTTGATTTAATTTGAATATTCATCTTGGTTGTAATGTTGTTAGATTTAGTTTAAAGATCAATTGGCTATTGAATTTAGAAACTCAAATCTATTTGTTGGTTATGTTGAATTTGTTAATATTGTTGAATCTGCAAATATATGTGGTGTTAAAAATATCGTTCAGTCAAAATAATTCCGATTGTTAATTTGTTGTTCATAGTTTAAGTTTGAATTTGTTGATTGAACTGGATTAATGATTGGTTATAGCTGGTAATTTAATTTTAGGTTATTAGATAATTTTGAAGTTGAACAGATTTTTGAATCGGGGAGTAACAGTAGTTTTAGGGGTAAAACGGAAATTAACCAATTACAGATTATTTAATTATGGTGGGGACCAGACATAATGATAAAAGCAAAAAGGAAAAGGTGGGTAATGATGTCTTCTTTTCAAAAAGAGCAAACATGGGGGCCCACTTTGACTACTTTTCAAAAAGAGGGAACACGGGGGGGCCACGTTGACTATTTTTACTAAAGTAAAAGTGTGGGTAATAATAAAAGTTAAAGGGTGCACATAGTGAAAGAATATTGGGTCTTGCTTTGGGTATATAAGAGACTCATTTTGACACTTAAAAAAAGGAGGAAGAGAATTTTGGGAGAGATAAAAATTTCAGAACTAAAGAGGAGATTTTGGGAGAATTTTGGGAGAGAGGAACACATTATGAAAATCTAAAGAGAGTGTGGTAGAGTTTAAAAAGAGAAAACAAAAACAAAGTGAGAAGTTTCGGGTTTAATACACGCGTGGGTTGTTGTTGTTTAGTTTGTTTACATACTTTTGGGTTTGTTCTATTGAGTTGTTCGGTTTTCTTCAAAGTTTTCTGGGCCTTGAACCTGGGTCGAATTGCTGCTGGGTTGTTGTGGTTGCTGTGTATTTACACTACTGCTGCTTCTACTGATCTTCATCTTCTTTCCTTGCTTTCCAAATGTCAGGTACACAGACTGATACACTGGTTCATCTTGTAAGCCACTCGAAGCATGAATGCAAAAATGAGAAAGATTTGAAGTTGTAGTTTATTGTAGTCTTTTCTTTCTTTTACTGTCTGTATGTAGAATATTCTATGCGCTGCCCATGTAAACTCTTTAAACGACTCACTTTCGAAACTTAACTATAATAACTCGAAAGTATGTAAATAAAGTAGGACCTTTTCTTCATTTATTTTAGAGAAAAACGAAAAATAAAAAATGTAGTCGTTCTAAGATTATCCTTTTTTTTAAAAAATAATGAGACGAGCCTCGCCAAATAAAAATGCAAATTGCGGGGCCCCCAATAATTGGTCATAATAATTACTTAGAATTTGGGATGGACTGTTTAGTGAATTTCACTACCTTCCCCAAAGATAATAACGCGTTAGATTCTTTAGACGCGATTTAATTAAATTACATTCTTAAACTCGGGTGCAAATTTATGTGACCCAAATCCAAATCTCAACGGAGTCGAAGTGTGTCGATGACCACGGGTACATTGATTGTGACGCGGTTCGAGATACATTTTCACAACGTTGCAATTCCCTGTAAAATAATAATAATAATAATGAAAGCGGTAAAGAGTTAAAACTTGAACATGAGCGCATAATTGTATAAAATCAGATAAACAAGCCGAATATGACAGTTGAGCGACCGTGCTAGAACCACAGAACTCGGGAATGCCTAACACCTTCTCCCGGGTTAACAGAATTCCTTATCCGGATTTCTGGTTCGCGGACTGTAATACAAAGTCATTCTTTTCCTCGATCCGGGATTAAATTGGTGACTTGGGACACCCTAAATCTCCCAAGTGGCGACTCTGAAATAAATAAACAAATCCCGTTTCGATTGTCCTTTAATTGGAAAAACTCTTTCACCCCTCGCGGGGGCGGAAAAAGGAGGTGTGACAGCTCTGGCGACTCTGCTGGGGAATATTAACCTAGAACCACTGGTTCAGGGTTAGAAATTCGAGCTTAGATAAATTGTTATATTTGGCTTTATCTGATTTTTACATGTTTGAGCCTAATGTGCTAAATGTTGCTTTTACCGCTTTGATATTATCTGAACTGTATATAAACTGTGCCGAAACCTTTCTCTTCTTACCTCCGGGGATGTGCTTACTGGTTGAGACCCCCTATTCTGTTAGTGTCATACCTTGAAATAAGAAAGAGGCCGGACAAGTTACTAAGCTGGATGGCCCTTTGGTTCCCGGAAAGTTGTCCCCTCCTCGATTCGAGTTGTCCGCTCGGGTACACAGTCTAGAACACCGGCTCAGGTTTTGAACATAGAATAACATGACTTCATGCCGGATCCCTAGTAGTAACGATTATTTGCATCATGTTGCATTTTGACTTAGGAGACTCAACACAGGGGTTGGGTCCGTCTAGGACTAGCAACCTGAAATGAAAAGACCACCCTGATGCATCCTATTTGTGCTGTGCATTTATTTGTTTCGAACCCGCATGTTGACCAGTTTTTGAATATCGAGAACGTTGGAAAAAAAAGAAATAGCGGTTAGGGAATTAATTATTTATTTTTGAAAAAAACAATGCCCAAATACTGTCAAAACTCTGCCCAAATTTTGAGAAAAAAAATATTTTATTAATTTGTTTTACTAAAAGCAAAGGAAAAATAAAAAAAAAAGAGTCGTTATTCTGTCTTGTTTTCAAAAAATAGAAAAGGAAAATAGTTTATCTTGCCATGAAAAAGAGTCTTGTTTTTAGAATGGTTTTTTTTTATTTGTTTATGAAAATGCCCAATTTAAAAATAAAAAGAGTCGTAAATTGAACGTGGTTTTGTTATTTGTTGCAAAATATATATATATAAATCCAAAAGTTTTTCTTTATTTCCAAAATATATATATATATATATATATATATCTTTATTTGTTGCAAAAAGTATTTGTCTTGCCAAAAAGTCTAGAAAAGTTTTTTTTAGACCTCCAATTTTCAAAAAAAAAAAAGAAATCCAAAAATATTTTCCATTATTGATTTCTTTAGAAAGTCTTTTTAATTGTTTTAAGAAAAAAACAATAATAATAATAAAATAATAATAATAATAATAATAATAATAATAAAATATTTTCTTTTAATTTCTTCCAAAAAAGTCAGAAAATATGTTCATTCTTCTAT
Source organism: Nicotiana sylvestris (assembly GCF_000393655.2). Taxonomy (NCBI): domain Eukaryota; kingdom Viridiplantae; phylum Streptophyta; class Magnoliopsida; order Solanales; family Solanaceae; genus Nicotiana; species Nicotiana sylvestris. The sequence goes on along the minus strand of NC_091057.1, from coordinate 123,195,122 downwards.
CAAAATTGAAAAGAAAATTCAAAATTCAAAAATATTTTTAGAAGCATTTCTTTCATTGAAAGTAAAATTCGAAAAATATTTTCTTTCTTCTTTAGAAGTTTTTCTTTCGAAATTCAAAAAAAAAAAACTTCTTTTTAGAAATCCTTCTTTACAAAAATGCTCCCTTCTTCTTTATAAGCCTTTCCTTCAAAAAAATATAAAAAAAAAGTTAGTTTATTTACGTTATTCATGATCGCCCGAACTACGCGGGTTTGATTCTCACCGGATGTGAGATACGTAGGCAACCCTCATCGGGTTCAACCTCCCTTTTTGCTAAAATAGCCAAAAACAAACAAATAAATAAAAAATATGTCAAAATTTTAATTTTGTAATAAAGAAGTCGGGCGACGCTGTTTTGTCAAAACATAGCCGAATGTTTCCGAAAGGGACGCCGAAAGGCTGACTTTGCATAAATAGCCACCTTTGGGTCATTTTTTAAGATTTGGTCCAGTTGACCCACACAGCCTTAAAAATCTTCGTCCCCGAGGCGTTGAAAGGCCGTGTTTGCAATATTGAGTTTTCTATTTTTGAAAAACGATAAAAAGAGTCATAAATAAGTCGGGTGATGCTGTTTTGTCAAAAATAGCCGAATGTTCCCGAAAGGGACGCCGGAGGGCTGACTTTGCATAAACAGCTACCTTTGGGTCATTATTTTAGATTTGGTCCAGTTGACCCACACAGTCTTAAAAATCTTCGTCCCCGAGGCGCTGAAGGGTCGTGTTTGCAACACCAGGTTTTTATTGTAATTTGAAAAAAAAAATAACGAGTCAGCGGTCAGGTGAATACCATTTAGATTTTTAATCAAAAATAAGCCGAGCCAGCTTCGGCCGTGTCTTAAACCGTTCTTGCCGAAATAGCCTTAGAGTATCTTTTAGTTGTCGAAAGGCTATTTTCGTAAAAGAACGGATGAGTTTGTAAAGTGTCATAAAATAATCCTCCCCGGCCTCAAAATTCATGTGAAATTTGGAAGGGGCCACATTTGCAAAAATAACCATTTGGTTGCATTTGTCAAACGGAAAAAAGAAGCTGGCCATTTGTTTTGGAGTTTGTAAATCTTTTGATTAGAATATGTGGGCTGTTTGATTTTCGAGTTTGTAGGTCATCTTCAAACATTTGAAACCCAGTTTGTTTTAATATGAAAATTGTGGAAAAAAATGTTTATTATTGTTTATCTTTTATTGGCTGAACTACGCAAGGTCTGATTCATGCGGGGTCATGATACGTAGGCAATCTCCATAGGATTTGACCACAACAAAAAAAAAGAGAAAAGAAAAAATGAAGAAAAAAAAAGAGAAAAGGAAAAAATGAAAAAAAAATCGAAAAAAAGAAAGAAAAATGAAAAAAAGAGAAAAAAAAAATCTTAATAATGAAGACCGACTGAGTCCATTCTAACCTGTTTTGTTTTGAATCGCAAGAAAGCTAAGATGGTTGGTTTGTGGTAAGCCGAAAACACAAGATCCAGGAAACCCTGATTGTGATCCAAGACAATGACACCCAGAATATCGCGCAGAATCCTTTACCTGCACATCATGATACACACTTTGCGAGGATCAGGCCTGATGACAGAAGCACTCGAATCCTATTGGGGAATTGTTGACTAAGGTTGATGATATTGAAGTTGGCAATGGTCTGGACAATACTGATGCGAAGCTCAGTGGTTGAGATGCCAGTTTTGATAAAATGGGAGGACGCTCTGTTCCTTGGTTAGCAAGAGAGAAGCTTTTGGTGGCTTATTTTGTTGTCGTTTCTGTTCTCCGGATTATTAGGGTTGTAATTCGGATATTGCCTTGTGTCATACTTTCTTATCTTTCCATTTTGTCACAGCGGCTTGTTTAAGTTTTGGCCAGATTATTTTAGGATTTTATTCTAGTTTGTTTTTGTTTGTTTTGTTATTCAAACCATTTCACCGGTAGTCGAATGCAAAATCTGGTCTTTTATTATTTCCAGTCATCTTTTTGTTTAGTCCTTTTATCATTTTTTTGTTCAGTGCCGATTCGAGTGACATGATATGCGCACATAGTTTGGGCCTAATCTTAAAAGTTAATCATAAAACCCCGGAAAGGTGATCAGAACATTTAAAGGAAATAAGGACGGTTTGAGATCATTCGGAGCTCGAGTCATACGGAACTAGGGCAAGTAAAACACAAAGAAAACCGTTAAAAGCAAGATTCGCCAAAGTGACATGAGGGTCGTTCATGATAATGAGAGTGAGAGTGTCGCCAAACGGTGCTTTAGAAATGACAAATGAAAAAGCAAATGTGTGAATATAATTGTCAAGTCCAGCACCATCAGAAGAGGCTACAAATCTCTGTTTAATTGTGTTGTTTGCACTTGGCATGTTTTAAAGGCTGGAATGACGAAGACATTTTGTTCTGCTACCTAAACACTTTATCCTTCGTTACCCCTTTTGAGCCTTATTTGTTTTTCTTTCGTACCCCTCGTTCAGAATCAATAGCAACGACTAGAAAATACGAGTCTGGAAGGTAAAGAAGAAGAAAAGAAAAAAAGAATCAACAAAACGACAAAAGAAAAATGAAGAAAAAGAAGAAAAGAAAAATGATAACAAAAAACAAAAGAAAGTCAGAAGAAAACAGAGGAATTGGGAACTACGTTCGACCTGATTCCTCAAAGAGGATACGTAGGCACCTCACGGCTCGGTCATGGTGTTAAAAAATTTTAAAAAAAAATAATATATAAATAATCCCCAAGCAAGAAACTGGGGCAAGGGTTGCGCTTGTTGTAAACAAATATGGTTCTGAAGGTTGTAATTTTCTACCTCAAATTGATTTGTTTTTGAGCCTTTAATACCATTTCTTTCTAGCCTATCCAAAAACCCACATTACGGTCCAAAGATAGACCTTCTGATCAGTCTTCAAAAGATGCCAAATCAGACAAATGAGAGTCTTACCGGTGAACATAACACTCTGTTCCACAGCAGAAAGGACTCTAATCCCCAGCAGAGAGAATCATACCGGCAACACTCCAAATCCCCAGCTGGAAAGTGATACAAATGAGAGAGTCTTATCAGTGAAAATCTTTATGGACACCATAAGGCGATGAAAGCTGAGAGAAAAACCAAAATGAGAGAGGTTTGATAGTGAAAACCCTTCGGGCACTACAAGTCGAATAAGATTGAGAATCAGATGGGGAATCGCCAAGTGAAGATCTTGAAAGACAATTGACGGCAGAGGATAGACCACATGTGCATGTCATGATTATTAGAGTCGGTATCTGCGTTTGATAGGCTTTTATTTATAGTTTCTTTTGTTAAAGAGTCATCTTTTTCCTTTGTCTTTTATTTTGTTCCTTTTTATCTTTCTCCTTTCATAGAAAATTTCCCAGTAGAGTCTGTTTGGTCAGAACAAGTGAGAAATAACTTCAAAATCTACCATCAGCTTTCCAATTAAGCAAGACCAGATCTGATTAGAAGATCCAATGGTCTAAGTCAGGAAGGAACAAGCACGAGGCCAGTGTCAAGAAAGATATCCCTAGCAAAAGGAGATTGACAAAAGGATTGACGAGTGTCAAGAGGGATATCCTTGCCGAAATCAAAGGTTATTAAACCTCAAGGCCAAGGCCCAAGGACAAGAGAATGAGCATGATTTGGGAAATTCATGCGAGACTAAAAGGTCGAGAAAATGACAGTTTCCGAACTATGCCACAAAAGAAGAGGGATATCCCCAGCAGAAAGGGATCATTCTCAGCAAATAATATCGTCCCCAGCAAGTTTTTGGAACGCATAGCAGGGAAAGAGAAAGGGAAAAGCCATCCCAGTAGGAATATCACAACCAACCACCACAGTCAAATCTTAAAAAGGATATGACATTGATGGCAGAAAGGCATGCCACAAGGGAGATTGTCAAACTGTGGCAGAAAATTTTCCTTTCATTTAGAAAATTTTCTGGAAGTCAGATACCCATTCGGGGAAGAATAAGGATAGCACCAGTCTCAAGAGAAGTGGTCTCTGAACCAGTTTTACCCCAGCATAACAAGTTTTAATAAAGGAAGTTGTTCCCCAGCGGACAGAACAAAAGGATGAAACTTGTGCTCGGAAAATAAAAGGCCAGTATCATTCCCAGCAGCCTTCAGAAGAGTGAAGCACTAGTTTTGAAGGAATCAAAATCTCCCAACAGTGTTATCCTCAACAGCGTTATCCCCGGCTGATAACATTTTATCCCCAACAATGTTGAGAGAGAAAAGTTTTGAAGGAAGTAGATTTGGAGAAAAGGGGAAGAAAGGAAACTCCCCAATAATATTATTCCCCAACAGGTAAGTAAATAATTCCCCAGCAGTGTTATCCCCAGCAGTCTCGGGGAAAGACAACACGAGCTTTTAAAGGAGATAACCATTCCCAGCAAGGCCACAAATCGGCCACCAGTTAAAAAAAACACTGATAAAATTTTTCTTTGCTTGAGAGTTGAAACAGGAACAAAGCAGCGCAAGGGAAAAAGAAAAGAAAAGAAGGAATTACAAAGGTAAGTTTCTCAAACCTTTGATCTTTACATTTTCCTCTTAGGATAAAAGTCCTAGTCTGATGAAATTTTCTCCTGAGATATCAAATCTTAGTCCGATGAATCTTTCTCCAAAGCTCGAAAGGAGCTTGATTTATTTTTAAAGTATTAGAGTTGAAGTCAGGAGCCCGCCTGGAGAATGGAGGTGTTAAAATTTAAGAAATTGTTAAAGTCAGGAGCCTGGCTGGAGAATGGAGGTGTTAAAATTTAAGAAATTGTTGAAGTCAGGAGCCCGCCTGTAGAACGGAGGTTGTTAAATTTTAAGTTAAAGAAGTCAGGAGCCCGCCTGGAGAATGGAGGTGTTAAAATTTTGAGGAAGTTGTTGAAGTCAGGAGCCCGCCTGGAGAATGGAGGCTGAATATATTTTGAAAAGTTGAAGAAGTCAGGAACCCGCCTGGAGAATGGAGGTGTTAAAATCTGAGAAGTTGAAGAAGTCAGGAACCCGCCTGGAGAATGGAGGTGTTAAAATCTGAGAAATTGTTAAAATCAGGAGCCCGCCTGAAGAGAGGAAAGGCGTTTTATTTTTAAAGTTGTTTAAATCTCGCCAACCTAAAGAAAGGAATGGCATTTTATTTTCAAAGTTGTTGTTGAAGTCAGGAGCCCGCCTGAAGAGAGGAAAGGCATTTTATTTTTAAAAGTTGTTGAAATCTCGCCAACCTAAAGGAAGGAATGACACTTTATTTTCAAAAGTTGTTGTTAAAATCAAGAGCCCGCCTGAAGAGAGGAAAGGCGTTTTATTTTTCAAAGTTGTCGTTGAAGTCAGGAGCCCGCCTGGAGAATGGAGGTGTTACATTTAAGTTGTTGTTGAAGTCAGGAGCCCGCCTGGAGAATGGAGGCTGATTTATTTTTCGAAGTTGAAGAAGTCAAGAGCCCACCTAGAGAATGGAGGTTGATTTATTTTTCAAAGTTGAAGAAGTCAGGAGCCCGCCTGGAGAATGGAGGCTGATTTATTTTTCAAAGTTGGAGAAGTCAGGAGCCCGCCTGGAGAATGGAGGCTGAATTATTTTAAGAAAGTTGCTGAAGTCAGGAGCCCGTCTGGAGAATGGAGGTGTTACATTTAAGTTGTTGTTGAAGTCAGGAACCCGCCTGGAGAATGGAGGTGTTAAAATCTGAGAAATTGTTTAAATCAGGAGCCCGCCTAAAGAGAGGAAAGGCGTTTTATTTTTCAAAGTTGTTGAAGTCAGGAGCCCGCCTGAAGAGAGGAAAGGCGTTTTATTTTTAAAGTTGTTTAAATCTCGCCAACCTAAAGAAAGGAATGGCATTTTATTTTCAAAGTTGTTGTTGAAGTCAGGAGCCCGCCTAAAGAGAGGAAATGCGTTTTATTTTTAAAAGTTGTTGAAATCTCGCCAACCTAAAGGAAGGAATGGCACTTTATTTTCAAAAGTTGTTGTTGAAATCAGGAGCCCGCCTGAAGAGAGGAAAGGCGTTTTATTTTTCAAAGTTGTCGTTGAAGTCAGGAGCCCGCCTGGAGAATGGAGGTGTTACATTTAAGTTGTTGTTGGAAGTCAGGAGCCCGCCTGGAGAATGGAGGCTGATTTATTTTTCGAAGTTGAAGAAGTCAGGAGCCCGCCTGGAGAATGGAGGTTGATTTATTTTTCAAAGTTGAAGAAGTCAGGAGCCCGCCTGGAGAATGGAGGCTGATTTATTTTTCAAAGTTGGAGAAGTCAGGAGCCCGCCTGGAGAATGGAGGCTGAATTATTTTAAGAAAGTTGCTGAAGTCAGGAGCCCGCCTGGAGAATGGAGGTGTTACATTTAAGTTGTTGTTGAAGTCAGGAACCCGCCTGGAGAATGGAGGTGTTAAAATCTGAGAAATTGTTGAAATCAGGAGCCCGCCTGAAGAGAGAAAAGGCGTTTTATTTTTCAAAGTTGTTGAAGTCAGGAGCCCGCCTGAAGAGAGGAAAAACGTTTTATTTTTAAAGTTGTTTGAATCTCGTCAATCTAAAGAAAGAAATGTCATTTTATTTTCAAAGTTGTTGTTGAAGTCAGGAGCCCGCCTGAAGAGAGGAAAGGCGTTTTATTTTTAAAAGTTGTTGAAATCTCGCCAACCTAAAGGAAGGAATGACACTTTATTTTCAAAAGTTGTTGTTGAAATCAGGAGCCCGCCTGAAGAGAGGAAAGGCATTTATTTTCAAAGTTGTTGAAGTCAGGAGCCCGCCTGAAGAGAGGAAAGACGTTTATTTTTCAAAGTTGTTGAAGTCAGGAGCCCGCCTGAAGAGAGGAAAGGCGTTTTATTTTTAAAGTTGTTTAAATCTCGCCAACCTAAAGGAAGGAATGACACTTTATTTTCAAAAGTTGTTGTTGAAGTGAGGAGCCCTCCTGAAGAGAGGAAAGGCGTTTTATTTTTAAAGTTGTTTAAATCTCGCCAACCTAAAGGAAGGAATGGCACTTTATTTTCAAAAGTTGTTGTTGAAATTAGGAGCCCGCCTGAAGAGAGGAAAGACGTTTTATTTTTAAAGTTGTTTAAATCTCGCCAACCTAAAGAAAGGAATGACATTTTATTTTCAAAGTTGTTGTTGAAGTCAGGAGCCCGCCTGAAGAGAGGAAAGGCGTTTTATTTTTAAAAGTTGTTGAAATCTCGCCAACCTAAAGGAAGGAATGACACTTTATTTTCAAAAGTTGTTGTTGAAATCAGGAGCCCGCCTGAAGAGAGGAAAGGCGTTTATTTTTCAAAGATGTTGAAGTCAGGAGCCCGCCTAAAGAGAGGAAAGGCGTTTATTTTTCAAAAGTTGTTGAAGTCAGAAGCCCGCCTGAAGAAAGGAAAGGCGTTTTATTTTTAAAGTTGTTTAAATCTCGCCAACCTAAAGGAAGGAATGACACTTTATTTTCAAAAGTTGTTGTTGAAGTCAGGAGCCCGCCTGAAGAGAGGAAAGGCGTTTTATTTTTAAAGTTGTTTAAATCTCGCCAACCTAAAGGAAGGAATGACACTTTATTTTCAAAAGTTGTTGTTGAAGTCAGGAGCCCGCCTGAAGATAGGAAAGGCGTTTTATTTTAAAAGTTGTTTAAATCTCGCAAACCTAAAGAAAGGAATGACATTTTATTTTCAAAGTTGTTGTTGAAGTCAGGAGACCGCCTGAAGAGAGGAAAGGCGTTTTATTTTTAAAAGTTGTTGAAATCTCGCCAACCTAAGGAAGGAATGACACTTTATTTTCAAAAGTTGTTGTTGAAATCAGGAGCCCGCCTGAAGAGAGGAAAGGCGTTTATTTTTCAAAGTTGTTGAAGTCAGGAGCCCGCCTAAAGAGAGGAAAGGCGTTTTATTTTTAAAGTTGTTTAAATCTCGCCAACCTAAAGGAAAGAATGACACTTTATTTTCAAAAGTTGTTGTTGAAATCAGGAGCCCGCCTGAAGAGAGGAAAGACGTTTATTTTTCAAAGTTGTTGAAGTCAGGAGCCCGCCTGAAGAGAGGAAAGGCGTTTTATTTTTAAAGTTGTTTAAATCTCGCCAACCTAAAGGAAGGAATGACACTTTATTTTCAAAAGTTGTTGTTGAAATCAGGAGCCCGCCTGAAGAGAGGAAAGGCGTTTTATTTTAAAAGTTGTTGTTGAAGTCAGGAGCCCGCCTGAAGAGAGGAAAGGCGTTTTTTTATTTTTTGAAATCTCGCCAGCCTAAAGAAATGAATGACATTTTATTTTCACAGTTGTTTGTTGAAGTCAGGAGCCCGCCTGAAGATAGGAAAGGCGTTTTATTTTTCAAAGTTGTTTGTTGAAGTCAGGAGCCTGCCTGAAGAGAGGAAAGGCGTTTTATTTTTCAAAGTTGCTGTTGAAGTCAGGCGCCCACCTGTATAACGAGAGGAATACTTTTCAGTCCTTACATTTCATGTCTCGGGCGCCCACCTACATAACGAGAGGAATACTTTTAAGTCTTTACATTTCACGTCTTAGGCGCCCACCTGTATAACGAGAGGAATACTTTTCAGTCTTATACTTCAGGTCTTGAAATCAGTAGCCCCTCCGGAAAGCAGAAGGTTACAACAGGAATCCCCAGCACCGGAAAGCAGAAGGTTGCAACAAAAGGTCCCAGCACAAGTTCAAACGCATGAGTCAAAAGGAAGAAAAGACGCGTTTTGAAAGAAGCGGCCTGTGAACATTAAATTATGCCCAGTATAATAAATCTGATGAAGAGAGTCGTGTCCCTAGAGGAACCGCCGAAAAGCTTAATGAAGAAAGCCATATCCCCAATGGACCGAACAAAATGATGAAAACTGGTATTCAGAAAAGCAAAAGGCAAGTGTCATGCCCAAAGTCTCGGAAGAAAAACACCGGAAGAAACACAAGCCGACAAGAAAGCAAGGCAACAAGAACAAGTTGAAGATAGATGAGATCTTATGATCCGTAGTCTAGCCTAGCTTCTTGTTTTCTTTTAATCACGGTGTAACAAGGAGATCGATAAGTAGTGGTAATAGCATGCAACATCAGTAACATTGCAGTCCCATGGTAGTCCCAGCTACCAAAACTTCCCGAACTACATTAACCTGATTCCCCTTTAGCCAGGGATATGTAGGAAACCTTTGAAGCAAAGGTTCGGTTAAATCTTTTTCAAAAAAATGCTTCACACGGAGTACTCGGATGGGCAAAAATCGCTCACTTTATCTTTGCACGAAAACCCTTCGTGTCTTCGGGCAAAGAGGGGCAGCTGTAAGCACGTGATTTTTGCCCTATGAAAGAATTACTCCCAAAAATTCAAAATAAAATAATTTTCCTTTGTGTGCAGTTTTTGTGTTCTTTGTGGCATTTCTGTGTAATTATTTGCATTTTGTCTATGCATGTTTATTTGTTAGATTAATAAAAAATATAAAAATATGTCGCATTTGCGTTTAATATTTAAGTAAGTTTGTTTACAAAATGAAGAAATCATAAAAATAATGTACGCTGCATTTTTAGCCCTTAATGTCCAAATTGTGTGATTTTCTAGTTAGTCACTATTTAAATGTGTCTTAATTGTTATTAAGAATTAATTAGTATTTCCAGATAATTTTGGGTTTTATAATTTAATCTTAGCATTCTAGCTTTATTATTATTTAGGAAATTGAATAAATAGAAAAGGATAAAAATAGAAGAGATCGGATTGGGCCTTTTCTTCAATTTTAAGTCACAGGCCCAAAGAGACTCAATCTTCCCAAATGACCCAGTCCATTTCGAACTGGGTTGACCCAGTCCATAACCCAAAAGACCCCAAACCCCCTTTTCTTTCATTTTTCATAAAAAAACAAAACAAAAACAAAACAAAAAAAAACAAAAAACCCTAAGACTACCCGACCCCCCCTCTCTTCTTCTTCCTCTCCTTCTCCAAATATCCTCCCATGGCAGCCCCTCCCCCTGACACCCCTTCTCCCTCACGTCACACACAGCACATATACGCACACATACGCGACGCATACACACACAACTCGTCGATCTCCCTCTCTTGTCCGCCATGGTTGCGTCTTCAAGATCTTGCCACTGCGTCCATTGCTTTGCTTCTTCTTCCTCGTCACATGCTGCCTGCCATGGCTGCGCCTACAGCTCTTCAAAATGATCAAAAGATCCCATCACTGCTGTCCGCCATGGTTGCGTCTCCAAGCTCTTCAAACGAGCACGAGATCCCGTCGCATTGTTGCCCGTTGTTTCTTCTTCTTCGCCCGTCGCTACTACTGCTTCTCCTTCTTCATCCGTTGAGTTGCTCCAGCCATGGATGCTACCCGGTGCTACTGTTTCTCCTCCATGTTTCACGTCGTTGTTGGCCTTCTCCGCTCGTCGTTGCTACTGTCTTCTTCTTCTTCAGATCGTCACCTGTTTGTTGCTTCTTCTTCTCCGACGTTGCTGCCGCATTTCTCCATTGTTGTGGATGTTGCCCGTGTTGCTTCTTTGTCGTCGTCACTGTTACGGCGTTGTTGCTGCTGTGTTTCTTCACTGTCATGGCTGCTGCGGCGTTTCCTTCTTCGTCCTCTTCCAAACGACCAAACTATTTTCCATTCGAGTTCGCCGTCGCTTCAATCCGGTTAGTGGGTTTGAGTTTCATTTTGTCTGTATTTTGTTTTGATATTCTCAGATCTAAAATCGTTAAATGTTTGGTTCTTGTTTTGTTCGTGTTTATCATTTAATTAATTAGTTTTTCCGTTTATTTCATGTGTTTTTATTTAATTTGTAAAAGAAATTGTTAGTTTAATTTTAATGTTGTTAGATTCAAATTGAAATTGTTAAGTTTAATTGTTAGTATGTGAAAGAAATTGTTAGCTTCATTTTAATTTAAAAGAAATTGTTAGTTTTAATTTTTAATGTTGTTAGAATCAAATTGAAATTTAATTACTTATTTTTGGTTTGTTTCATGTTAATTTTGTTTATTTGTGTAAAAAAGGAATTGTTAGTTTAATTTTAATGTGGTTAGATTCGAGTTGAAATTCAATCAATTACTTCTTCTTCAGTTTATTTTTATTCGTTTAAAATAATTTAGTTGTAATATAGAAATATGTTAGTTTAATCACTTGAATCATCCATTTTATTGATTAGTTTAGATTAAATTCATGTTCATCTTTTGGTTGAAGTTCGTTCTTAATCCGATGATTTAATGTGAATTTATGTTTTAAATGCTTGATTTAATTTGAATATTCATCTTGGTTGTAATGTTGTTAGATTTAGTTTAAAGATCAATTGACAATTGAATTTAGAAACTCAAATCTATTTGTTGGTTATGTTGAATTTGTTAATATTGTTGAATCTGCAAATATATGTGTTGTTAAAAATATCGTTCAGTCAAAATAATTCCGATTGTTAATTTGTTGTTCATAGTTTAAGTTTGAATTTGTTGATTGAACTGGATTAAGGATTGGTTATAGCTGGTAATTTAATTTTAGGTTCTTAGATAATTTTGAAGTTGAACAGATTTTTGAATCGGGGAGTAACAGTAGTTTTAGGGGTAAAACGGAAATTAACCAATTACAGATTATTTAATTATGGTGGGGACCAGACATAATGATAAAAGCAAAAAGGAAAAAAAGGTGGGTAATGATGTCTTCTTTTCAAAAAGAGCAAACATGGGGGCCCACTTTGACTACTTTTCAAAAAGAGGGAACACGGGGGGGCCACGTTGACTATTTTTACTAAAGTAAAAGTGTGGGTAATAATAAAAGTTAAAGGGTGCACATAGTGAAAGAATATTGGGTCTTGCTTTGGGTATATAAGAGACTCATTTTGACACTTAAAAAAAGGAGGAAGAGAATTTTGGGAGAGATAAAAATTTCAGAACTAAAGAGGAGATTTTGGGAGAATTTTGGGAGAGAGGAACACATTCTGAAAATCTAAAGAGAGTGTGGTAGAGTTTAAAAAGAGAAAACAAAAACAAAGTGAGAAGTTTCGGGTTTAATACACGCATGGGTTGTTGTTGTTTAGTTTGTTTACATACTTTTGGGTTTGTTCTATTGAGTTGTTCGGTTTTCTTCAAAGTTTTCTGGGCCTTGAACCTGGGTCGAATTGCTGCTGGGTTGCTGTTGTTGCTGTGTATTTACATTACTGCTGCTTCTACTGATCTTCATCTTTTTTCCTTGCTTTCCAAATACCAGGTACACAAACTGATACACTGGTTCATCTTATAAGCCACTCGAAGCATGAATGCAAAAATGAGAAAGATTTGAAGTTGTAGTTTAATGTAGTCTTTTCTTTCTTTTACTGTCTGTATGTAGAATATTCTATGCGCTGCCCATGTAAACTCTTTAAACGACTCACTTTCAAAACTTAACTATAATAACTCGAAAGTATGTAAATAAAGTAGGACCTTTTCTTCATTTATTTTAGAGAAAAACGAAAAATAAAAAATGTAGTCGTTCTAAGATTATCCTTTTTTAAAAAAAATAATGAGACGAGCCTCGCCAAATAAAAATGCAAATTGCGGGGCCCTCAATAATTGGTCATAATAATTACTTAGAATTTGGGATGGACTGTTTAGTGAATTTCACTACCTTCCCCAAAGATAATAACGCGTTAGACTCTTTAGACGCGATTTAATTAAATTACATTCTTAAACTCGGGTGCACATTTATGTGACCCAAATCCAAATCTCAACGGAGTCGAAGTGTGTCGACGACCACGGGTACATTGATTGTGACGCGGTTCGAAATACATTTTCACAACGTTGCAATTCCCTGTAAAATAATAATAATAATAATAATGAAAGCGGTAAAGAGTTAAAACTTGCACATGAGCACATAATTGTATAAAATCAGATAAACAAGCCGAATATGACAGTTGAGCGACCGTGCTAGAACCACGGAACTCGGGAATGCCTAACATCTTCTCCCGGGTTAACAAGAATTCCTTATCTGGATTTCTGGTTCGCGGACTGTAATACAGAGTCATTCTTTTCCTCGATCCGGGATTAAATTGGTGACTTGGGACACCCTAAATCTCCCAAGTGGCGACTCTGAAATAAATAAACTATTTCCGTTTCGATTGTCCTTTAATTGGAAAAACTCATTCACCCCTTGCGGGGGCGGAAAAAGGAGGTGTGACGGTCATACATTGATTTCTTTCCTTATTTGTTATTAACTCCTTAATTAAAGTGAAGTACTTACACTGATTAGTATATAGTTCCATAATTATTGTTGAACTATGATTCTTGCCTTATTTTCTACCTGTTTTCAAACTATAAGCACCCTGCTCTTTCATTAACACAACGGACGAACATATTGGTTCAAAACTCTCTCTCGCACACTCAAAACTTTCTGCTCTCTTTCTATGTTACTTGCTATTGTCCTAAGTTAGTCGGCTGCAAGCCAAGGCTAATTATTGTGCTCTCCTATTCTTCACTTTGTGTTTGCTATATCTTTAATGATATGTTCTAATTTTAATTCAAGTCCCAAAACCAATATGTTTCTTTTACCACTTCAGTTCATCATGTTTCTAATTTGTTTCTATCTATGGTTCTGTTGTTCAACATGTAACTGACATGGTTACATCATTGTTTCATATAGCATGCTAGTCTAACCCTCTTAGGGCATTTCAGAATAAGTTCTACTCTCATGGTAGTCTGCCTCAGTGTGACCCTACCCTGTTTGAATGCTTATCTACTTGTTATCCAGTCTGGGTGTGCATTTACCTCGCAAACTGACTTGTCACTTTAAATGTTTGATTCTATGATTATTTCTGAAATCCATGCTGTGTTGGTATCACTAGTTATTCTCTAAACCCATAAACCCCGAACTGATATGCTCCTGTAACTATGTGACCTATGTATCCCCAAATCCTTTTACCCCTTGTTTATGATTGCTGAACCAGCCTTAGTTCTATGTTCTTTGGTTGTGTATGAACTTGTTTTGGATGTTGTGTTTGGATTGTTGCTCATTACCCGACTCTCTTTTCAAAACTGTCTTTGTTCTTCTGCAAAAAAACTATTTCAAACAAGTCCCTTTTCAAACTGTTTCCCTGCTCAAATCTTTTCAAGCACTTTCACATCTACTCTTAGGTTTTAAGTTCTGCCCCTCTAATGTATGACTGCTTAGGGATTCCTATGAGATCCCTCTAAACTCTTGTACATTAGAGTTGGCTCTTCCACACTGCACTTACTCAATTCTAGTGATAAAGTCTAGGTGTGAGCACTGCCCGGGATCCTTGAGATCCTTAGGGAACTCTGACGCACCTAGACAATGATTGTATATGGAATTTGGCATTTGAGGCTATTAGAGGCTTTGGAAAATCATTTGGGCCTACTTTAGGCTCCCTATAGTGTAACTTCTTATTTTCTTATCTACTTATGTAATTCATTCGATATTAGCCTGTAATAATTTGTTGTAAACAAATATTGGGGTTGGCTAGTGAAAAGGGGAGGGTATTCATATATGTTATCAACATCAATGGGTAGAAAAAATGCTTTAGGTTTATATTTTCTATATGTGCATTAGAATTCATGTTTAGGACCAATACATGCAAAGCATTATCATGCATTAGATACCATGCTCCTAGGTTTCATATGTATTGCTTCCAGCTTCTCATTTGGACATCTCTATTATCACTTAGAAATCCTGTTTCTAGGATAAACGACATTAAAGATAAATTGTCACCAATGCATTTTGAAATGATGTTGTAACCTGCTGTGCATTTAGAAATCATGCTTTAAGAATTCTGCATATAAACCATTACGAACCTTATGTGTGCATATTAGATACCATGTTTAAGTTCTCGTTCATCATCACTCAACTACACCTAGTTAAACTACTGATGCATGAAAATGAATATAAACAATCTCATCCTGCTTTAAACAAATTAGTAATAACCCTGCATCTTTGTAACACCTAGAACAACATGCTCTGAGGCAAAAAATGACTTCTGAACTTCTGACGGTTCTGGTAACGATTGTGCATTTCTCCATGCCTAGGCAAGCCTTAGGTAATCAACTCTTGTATAAAAACTGGAAACTGCTCCTCTGTGTTTTGCTGCTTAATAATTAATATGCTTAAAATCAGTAGGCAAACTGATTAGGGACCCTACTTTTGAGTTGTAAAATAAATTTGCATGCCTTTTGTATTCTGATGTTCGCCTAGACAGCATGTGTTAGGATATTGTTTAACAATATTACCCTTATTTGTGTTTGAGTCGTGTTGTTTATATGCATTATCTGTGGAGGTGAACCTGAGCCTCTTATCTGCTATTTCATGCTTTTACCTATTGAAGTCCTATGTGTTCTTGCTTGTCGCCTTAGTATTTTCTCCTTTAAACTTTAGCGGTCTATCTAGAACTGCCTATAGGTAGAAGTCTTAAATTCCTCCAGGACCATTAAGAAGGGACGAGTAACAGCACACAATAGAGATCGCTAACCAACACTCGCTTTAATAACCGCTAAGGGGTGGGAAGGGTAGATATGGGATATAATGACTACACACTAATGTCACGTATAGCCCCTCATTGAGGAGTATTTATCGGACATTGTGTGGAGTGATCCTGTAGGCTAACCAACGTAGGACCCCTACTTTCCCTAAATTCCTTTTGTTTAAACCTTTGTTTTACATGTACACAACTTGTTCAAATCTTTCGTCTATTATCTGAGTCATACAATGTCCAACCTACTCTTATTTGTAATTATGTGTTTTAAAACTATTTATTTGTTAATGGACTAGTTCACAAGTATAAGTTCGGTCGGGACCCACCATTGTGGACCGAGAGGAGTTCCTAATGCCTTCCCCTCGAGGTTATTTCGAGCCCTTACCCTAAATCTCTGGTAATGCAAACCAATCCAAGAGTTAATCGCTCTAGGTGCCTTAACACTCCATAATTCGTTAGATGGCGACTCTTCGAATACCCAATTCCCAAAAGAAAACGAGTTGTTCCCACTGAATGTTGAAACCCGGAATCCGCGAGGAAAAAGGGGGGGGCGACAGTAGCTATTGGAGCGCACCTGCGATAGCGCAGGTGTGGGCATTTAATTGCAGATACGGAAAGGGACCTTTAAATGAAAATCGCAGAAGCGGTAGCTTGACCGTAAAAGCGGTAGCGCAGAAGAAAAAAAAGGGACAGCATGTGCGAAATCCCTGGGTCAGAAAGTATATAAGGTTTCCTTCGCGAATTTTTGCTAAGTTCTCCATTTTTGAAGACGGGAAGCGATCTAGGGCAGTGATTTTCAAGGGGAAATCGAAGATTATCAGTTGGGTAAGCTACCTAAGCTTCATTACTTGTGTTTATAGCCATTTTTCCATTTCTTAATCATGGTATTAATGAAAATTAAGGAAGAAAATTGAGGGGTTAGGGCTTGATATTGAGAGATTTGAATGGGGGTTTGAAGGGCTATTTGAGGTCCGATTTCGATGCTTTTAGTATGAATGTACTCGTGGGGAGATAAGGATTTCACTAATGTAAATTTTGTCGGATTCCGAGATGTGGCCTCGAGGATTGGGTTTGGTAAAGTTCGGGATTTTTAGTTTAATTTGGTTATTTTTGCATGGGCTTCGTTTCCTTAGCATATTCTAATGTTATGATTCTGATTTTGGGTAGATTTGGCACGAGTTGAGGCCGAAGCGAGAGGCAATGGCGTCGCGAAGTAGTATTTCATCCGGTTTGAGGTAAGTAATCATGGTAAATCTGGATCTGAGGGTATAAACCCCCGATATTTCGTATTGTTTTAATAAATGAGGTGATGCACATGCTAGATGACGAGCGTGTGGGCGTGCACCGGTAGGGATTGTGACTTGGTCCGTCCTGTAGCGACTATTAAGCCGCGTATTTGATTTGAAATCTTATGATATCTCGTATGTTAGAGATTAATATTATATTATGGGTTGTATACCATGTTTGGGACCTTATGCCGACCTGTTTAGACCCTTAGTGGTTTTTTACTATTTTTCCCACTCTATTTATTTTGAAGCCTATTCTTAGTCATGTTTTACCTATTTATTGTTTAAATCTGATTTTATCACTCTACTTCTTAAAATGTGAAAACCGTTTGGGTTGAGTTCCCTGATTTTCACTGATATGTCCGGGTGACTATGAGATTAATGGCTGAGGGAGGTTGAGGACCTAATGGTGAGGATATTACCTTGGGTTGTAGGAGCCCTTTCGGAGTCTGTACACCCCCAGTGAGCATAGTCGACTAAAAATATGGATCGGGCTGCACGCCGCAACGGTTATTGTGATTATTACTATTATGAGACATTATTGAGCTTGAGTGCTGAGTGTGAGTACGATGTGACGAGAGTTGAGCCACGAGTGACTGAGAGATTTGTCTGAGAGGCTATATTTATGAGTGGTACCTTGCCCGAGGGACCCATTTATGACATTTTGTTGGTTTCACACTTCTTTTATAATGAGCCTATGTTGAAAACTGCTAAGTAAATGATTTCAAGTATTTCAATTGAAACTAAAGTTTTACAGAGTAATGGCTTTTAAACTGTTGAGTTTGACTTGATATTTCGTTGAATACCCATATATATGTGATTTTTAACTGCCCGTCACTACACTCAGACCTTATTTACTTTAGTTACTTACCGAGTTGGCGTACTCACATTACTCCCTGCACCATATGTGCAAATCCAGGTGCCCGAGCGGCAGAGTGAGGGTCCCCAGCATTTTCAAAGCTTATCGGAGACCGCAAAGTAGCTGCACGGCGTCCACAACCCTGCTTTACTCCTTCCTATCATAATTTTTTCTTCATTTTTAGACTTATTATGAAATAGTCAGTCAGATTGGGTTGTAATTAGAGGCTCTTGACTTGTGACACCGGATTGTTGAGCCGTGTTGGTATATTTTGTATTGTTTTTTCTCACATTTCAGTGATTTATATATTTCTTGTGAAAAATGTGAGACTTAATCAGTTTAAGAAAAAGGTTTTATAAAAAGAACTCACCGTGGTTACTTGTTGGGTTGGCTTGCCTAGTATTGTGATAGGCGTCATCACGACCGAAATATTTGGGGTCGTGACACTTAGACTTTTAACCATGACAATTATTAGAATATACTATCTCTAAATGCATGGTTAATAGTATATGCCCTAACAAGCTATTATTTATTCTTTCTCTAAATTTTCAAGGAAAAAATATTTTCTAAAAATATACTTTGTAAGTAAAAATTACAACAGATATTATTCATCCAACAAAAAGCATCATTATCAAGATGCTTTGGTGTTTTTGAAAATCTGTATTTAAAAAGAGACTAGATTGTAATTTTGAAGACTTCCGTGGTTCAAACAGGCTATTTTCAAACCCAACAAGTGCAAGTGTGCGACTCACTTCACTACATTTTGCGGCACACAAATGCGGCTAATGAGGGTAAAAACGTCAAAAGACAGTGAGTAGCGAAGCCCTAATTCTATCCGTCCCTTACTATATAAGGTTTCACAGAGTTAGAG
The DNA here is from genome assembly GCF_000393655.2 of Nicotiana sylvestris. Classification (NCBI taxonomy): domain Eukaryota; kingdom Viridiplantae; phylum Streptophyta; class Magnoliopsida; order Solanales; family Solanaceae; genus Nicotiana; species Nicotiana sylvestris. The sequence continues at coordinate 123,176,775 of NC_091057.1, read as the reverse complement.
CAACCTTTTGTATTGAAGCCGCACACTGCATAGCATCTACGAGGTAACATCGTTCAATTTTTCGATCTATTGATTCATCTATTTTTGTATTTTTTGTCAGTTGTGTTTCATTTTCTTCGAATTATTAACCATTGATATATTGATCTTCTTTGTTTTTTTCTGATTCGTAGATTTATTTTTGTTACCAGCTATCGCATACAGTGATTAATTACGAATGTGTTAGCAATATTTGTACAATTTCTTAGCAATTAGTTGGTGCATGGCTGAGATTTGTTTATATTTCACTAGATCTGATCCCTTTATGTTCAATTTTACTGTACACGCATTTTTAAGTACTTCTGTTAAATGTTAAGCATAAAGCTGGGTTTTAATTTGTTTGAAATATTTTAGTTTTACGTGAATTCGTCACATTAGAATGTTTTAATGTTTATTTTCTGTGGTTTTTTTTTGCGTGCTTTTAGTACAATTAGGCATGTTGGATTTTCCCAAAATTCAGTTGGAGGTGATAGAAATGTACTCCCTATAACAATTGGAGCAAATAATCAAGGCTGGAGTCTCAAAAGGGCTCTTTCACCAATACCTCATTATATTGGGGTATTTGGAAAGAAATACATTTGAGCCCTGAGAATTGGCACATTCTTTGTGCCATAGGCCTTTGGTCAGGGAGCATTTCGATTCATCTCCTAGAGTTTGTGGTAGATTCACATGTCTTATTTGTCTAGAGTATGCTGTCTTTGATACTTTAGTTGTCTCCTTTGTGGAGCTCCTCTTTTCCCTCACCCGGTTTATCTTTACTGACTAAACTTTTAATGTTTTTCGTTGGATCGTTCCTCGTTCCTCTGAACAAGCAGCAAGCCCCCGCAAAATTTTGACATCCTTTTTCTCGCTATTACTTAATAAGCGTATTTTCGATATTATTTGAAATTTAGGTCTAGTTTTTTCCTGTATTGCAGTTTCTTCTTATTGTTTTTTGATATTTTTCTGTTATTTTGATATAATTTTCCAAATTTACTATTTCTTTGAAACTTTTGTAGGTTTTAGTTCTTTACCACATTTGAGAACTAAAGTTATATATATTTTCACTCTTCGCAATCTCTCCTCAACCCTCTTTTTAGTATCATTATTATATATATCAACTTGTCTTCTCACAGTGATCAATCTAAAGAATCAAGTAGATGTGTGTGTATTATTATATTTCTAATGTAAGCACAGTTTGTGCAGTAGGTTATTGACATTTATCAAACTGCTACAAGGACATTATTTTGTCTGGAGATTCCAGTTGTATGTTGTGAAAAAGTAAAAACTAATTTTCTGTCTTACTTGAAATAATGTTTTTCTCACACTAAGCTAAAAGGCAGTACTCTTTAGGTGATTGGCTTATGATATTCTCCTTTAAGGTTGAGGCACTTAGCCTTTTCTTTTTCCAGCTATTACAGTTAAGAAGAATGTCCCATCGCAAGTTTGAGCACCCAAGACATGGTTCTTTGGGATTTCTTCCAAGGAAAAGAGCAGCACGACACAGGGGGAAAGGTTTAATTGTTTTCTTTACCTTGTTAAATTTGCATTCTTGTGCTGATAACAAACTTAATTTACTTGGAGTAAAACTACAGTATAGTCTGGCATCCTACATGAAGTTTGCCTCAAGGTTCTTGAGTTTTTTAAAGTGTACTGATACATTTGTACCTGGGGTCCAGAATTTTTAGAATTTTATGTTTGTGAGTCTATGGTGGCGGACTGCTACTGATGTGTCAATTTACGTGCCACATAATGGGCAGATTTCTGAAAATGAGCTACCTCAGTATTTATGCCCCATCTTGCTCTCTGCTTCTGAAATTCTTTGTGGTTAGGCATCTTATTTGTGCTTCACCCATTTAACTAATAGTTGACCGTCTGCACCTCAGTGTTTCCCTAGTCGTTGTGCATTTCGCTAACATGAGCTTGCAGTAGTTGGTTAAGATAATGTGTTGTGCAATGATATTTTATCAAACGACTTCTAAGTCAGTCTAGATATGATGTCATCATAAATTCTTATATTGTATTCTCTCCTCTTTGTTTATGCAGTGAAGGCTTTTCCCAAAGATGATCCAACAAAACCTTGCAGGCTGACAGCCTTCCTTGGCTACAAAGCTGGGATGACTCATATAGTCAGAGATGTTGAAAAACCAGGGTCAAGTAAGTTTTTTAGAATTTCAAGTTTTCTGCTACATTATGCCAATGCAATACTAGAATTAGTGTTGAGAATCTGAATATGCAGTCAAGGAACTAGGTTTATACAAATTGAAGGTTTTCTCACCCAACAAAACTTAAGGTTATAGAGTATGTCCTGATAAGGAATTACATTTGTTCTAATATAAGGCTTTACTGCATGGGAGAGCTTTTGTATTAAGGTTTATTGAAAAAACTGTAGGCGATAAACAGTTCACATCTTGCAAAGCTTGTCTTTCCAAGTAGGCTTTTGTTAAATTAATACCCAAACTTGTAACTCACAAGTTTTATTTGTGCAGAACTCCATAAGAAAGAAACATGCGAAGCTGTTACCATAATTGAAACGCCTCCTATGATTGTTGTTGGGGTTGTTGGCTATGTGAAAACACCACGTGGCCTTCGCTGCCTTAGCACGGTCTGGGCTCAACATCTTAGTGAAGAGATTAAAAGGAGATTCTACAAGAACTGGTGCTTGTCCAAAAAGAAGGCCTTTGCAAAGTACTCAAAGAAGTATGAAACTGATGACGGTAAGAAGGATATTAATGCACAATTGGAGAAGATGAAGAAGTATTGTTGTGTTGTTCGTGTTTTGGCCCATACTCAGGTATTTGCCAATACAACTCTTGCTATGCCGTACCTCTCTTTGGAAGCTCTTTTCTCACCTTGTTCTCCTTTGATGCACTCAGACCGCCCCACCCTAAGAGTAGTTCAAGCCCCTCTTAAATGTTTATACTTGTTTTTTTGCAGATTAGAAAAATGAAAGGGCTCAAGCAAAAGAAGGCACACCTGATGGAGATTCAGGTTAATGGTGGGGATGTTTCCCAGAAGGTTGATTATGCTTATGGCTTCTTTGAAAAGCAGATTCCTGTTGATGCTATTTTCCAAAAGGATGAGATGATCGATATTATTGGTGTGACCAAAGGTAAGGGTTATGAGGGCGTGGTGACTCGTTGGGGTGTAACCCGTCTCCCACGTAAGACCCATCGTGGTCTTAGAAAGGTGGCTTGTATTGGTGCTTGGCATCCGGCACGGGTGTCATACACTGTAGCTAGGGCTGGGCAGAATGGCTATCACCATCGCACTGAGCTGAACAAGAAAGTCTACAGGCTGGGCAAGGCTGGTCAGGAGTCTCATTCCGCCATAACTGAGTTTGACAGGTTAGTCCTTATAATGCTCTGCATAAGGTGTCTTCATGTTTCTGTTACTTGGATATCACTATTCTTAATCTAAAATTATTTTTCATCTTGTCAGGACTGAGAAGGATATCACGCCAATGGGTGGATTCCCTCATTATGGTATTGTGAAAGAAGACTTTCTGTTGATTAAGGGGTGCTGTGTTGGACCAAAGAAGCGTGTTGTGACTTTGAGGCAGTCTCTGTTGAATCAGACATCTAGGGTTGCGTTGGAGGAGATCAAGCTCAAGTTCATTGACACATCCTCCAAGTTTGGCCATGGGCGCTTCCAGACTACACAGGAGAAGGCTAAATTCTATGGACGTCTTAAAGCTTGAGAAACTGTCAGACCCATATAGTCAGTTCTTGTCAGATTTAAACTTCATTTATGGGATTTTGTGCTACTTGATTTTGTGTTTATTTGATCATACTATGGCAATTTTGTTGGTGGATTACATTTAAAGCTTGTTATTTTTAATAAACCTTTTTGAAAGCTTGCCTTTCCTGATTCAATATCTTGCTGGTCTGCTGTCCTATACTTTATGGTAAAGATTCCGGGAGGTCTAAAAGAGTTGAAGATCCAATGGCTTTCTCGCCCGATTAGAGTACATTGATGTCACTGGTTCAAGGTGTGAAAAATTTGCTTTTTCCTTTCTCTAAAATCATGTTCACCAAAGTGATTGTCGTCTCTTTTCTCCACTTTTTGGAACCAATAACAATCCTAAAGCCGAGTGTTAGAAAATGTTGATTGAATTGAACTCCTGTTTTAGGTGAAGATTTGTTTCCAACTCTGATCATTAGATTTATTTCGACGTTAAACCCATTGGCTCCTCCTTACTTGAAAGCTTGGAATCGTGCAGAGATGCTCTTTTTAAATGGTTTTTACTTTTATTCGCCTTCGTATCTAATCTAGTTAAGAATACGAAGGATTGCTTAAATTTTACATATTGCAAATAATAGATAATACCATTTAAATGGTGCAACATATTGGATGATGTTTGGTATATTATGGTATGATGATGTATACATATTAAAGGGTTTAGTTAGTTAATTCATATACCATTATATATGATGTTCGCGCCTACCTGTAGAAGAATTTAGTTTTTGTACATAGAAAATAGGATCATACATGAAAACTCCAAATTTAATGAGTTTAATTGGCAGCCTCTACCATCGACTAAATTGCTTTGCGAAAGTCGACATTTGGAAAGGGAAAATTTTGTACAAGTTATATATAAACCTGTGGCTCATTTTTTGAAAGATGGGTCAACCGGTCATAGGGTCAAAATCTTGTATGGATTGTACATGTACGAAAATTAGAGCCGGCTGCTATTTTCGTCTAAAATTTAGTATTTTCTTAATTGGTGTGCCTAAAATAAATTGGTCACTTATTGTGAACCGGAGGGAGTATGAGATCTTTTGGGAATAGGATTATCCTTCTTCCAGATTAAAAATCGATTTTTTTAAAATAAAAAGAACAGATAATTTGCGTACTTGACGAAGAAACTACAGTCTTATGTTTAACGTACTTAACATAGGGACAAAAGGCATCATTTCACATGGGAAGCAAGAATGTGAATATAAAGAACAGCAGAAAAAAGGAATGTAATGAGAGTGGGGGGTTTATGCCCTAAAAAGCTACCAAAGGAAATCTACAATGTGGCAAAGAAGCCAATAGCCAAACTAATTACATCCACAACCCAAACATATAAAAACTATATAATATAAAATATATATATTATAGATTAATATATAAAAAATATACACTTTGCTGGATATTATTTTTGAGAGCGATTATACTGTGTAATTTTCCTCCAATATTATGAAATTTCTCTTCTAATAACAACGTCCTCTTGGTTTACAATTTATTTTATATTTTATTTTATAATAGTGGCGTCTACATTCCGCTAATAAGTTTTCGATGGCTCCATCCACCATAGTTTAAGTAAATGAAAAGAAGTTGCTTAGTGTTTTTTATTTTTACTGTAATTTGATTCTTAATCTCTCAAAACTTTTCCACTTAAATCGATCACTAGACCATATCCTTAAATAAATAAAAGCTAAACTTACAAATTCTGTCTAAGTAGCCATCTTTTTCCATCTTTTTCTTACTAAAAGCGACAATGAAATAGAGGAGCAAAAATGAATAATAAACCTTATAAAATGTACTACTTTATAAGATTTGGAACAAGGAAGTGATAACTTTGTTTCTATTGAAGAGACTTAAGTTGAAAAAGAAAGAAAACAAAAGAAACAAAAAAAAGAAAAAAGTAGAGCGCGACTCAAAGAGGAAACAATTTTCAACATTTGCTTTATTCTTCTTTCTTGTCATGATTCATAGGCCATAAGGATCTCCTGTTTTAGAAATAATATATATATATATGTCTTGTACTAAAAATTTGTGCTCTTTCCTTGAGGTGACCCCAATAAATAAAGCAGAGCCATTTTATTTTCAAGACAAAAATGGAAAAGGGAAACAAATTCAAATAATAGGTAAGAGATTAATATTATCTATTAAAAAGAAAAGGAATAAATGGGATGATTTATTTTACTTTACGGAAATTTATGCTTATTTTTCTCTTCCTTTTTCTTGCGTATTGGCTTGGGGTGGGATGCAGTAGGTTTTGAACCCCCTTGACCACTAAACTACACTTTTGGATTGTGTTAAGGGTATTCAAAACTTAATATATAGAGATAAAAAATAGATTTTACCTTATATATACAGTGTAATTTTTCGGCGAAGGGTGTTCGGATGAACACCCTTGCGCCCCCCTAAATCCGCCCCTGGTGGGATGTGGGTGTTTTTAGGGAGTCAATTATTATGGTTACTCCACTATTCGAAATTATCTAGTTAAATCACATTCCTTTTACTTGTAACGAAAAAGTCAATAGCACTTAGAAGATCACTCAACTAGATTTCTCAAACTTTCGGTGGACAAATACCTATTTTGCTCTCTAAATTATCGACTTTTATCTTTCTATTAAATTTTTAATATTATATTTTTCCTCTTTTTACTCTATGTTATAGACTTACCTATAATTGGGCTGCTGATTTTATGACGAGTTTGGCTCAATATGTCAAATGCTATTGAAACTAACGCAATTCCCCTTTTATTTAACTATTATCTAACTAGTCTTAATGTATACATGTTACACATGTACCTTGTTTCAATAAGTAACCTTTTTAAATCACATAAATATTATATTAAAAATTATTTTTGCGTTATAAAATAATAGTTTAAGCACCTAAAATTGATTACAGTAAAAAATTAATTAGAATAATTTATTCATATCAATAATTTGAGAATAACAGAAAAATTCTAAAAACTATTTATAAAAGTGAGAATTAAAGAGAATACAAGCTTTTAACGGATATATTTAATGCATGTAACATAAAAATTAATAATTATTTAAAATAAATGTAATTCTCAATTATTTATTCTATAGATAAGTTCATAAAATAGAATAAATAGAGAAAGAATTATAATATTAAAAATAAAAATTAATAATTTAAAGGGTAAAATAGGTATTTGGTCGAAAGTTTGAGAAATCTGGTTCATTTGAGTGATATAGAAATAGTTAATTGACTTTTCTTTTACAAACAAAAGAAATATGATTTTAGTAAGTAAATTTAAATAGTTAGAGATATTATTTGAATAGTAGACTCTGTTTTTAGGACATCATACATAGGTGAAAAGGTTTGTAATTGCTCTCGTAGCTTTTGATAGACAAAAATCTTTATCTTGAAAATCGTCACTCAATGAAAAGGACGGGAAAAAGAAGAAGCAAATGGTTCCTTGATCTCTCTTCCTACCATCATCTTTTTGACGTGAAACCAAATTAACCAGCCCAATAAACTTTATAATATTAATTAAATCGAAAATGAAACTCTTTACATTTAGTAATTTTTTGCATTTCTTCTTAAAGAAAATTATGAGAATTTAGGCCATTCTCATAGGAAAAATTGAGGTGGGGTGGGTGGATAGCTTAAATATAAAAGTGGAATTTACCTCAAATAATTCAAGAATTTATTTGAGCTACTAGTAGTGCTTCTGACAAAAAGTTTGTGGGGTTTATGAGACAAAGATTTTAGTAGGTAAATTGAGGAATATATGCAGGAAATTGTCTCAATCACTTCCTTTTTCTAGCTTTTCTTTAGTTTTCTTTCTTCTCTTGAATCATGGCTCTACTGCTATAGCATTAGCTGTAAGATTATCAAAAACTTCACCTGCTGCAGCCTTTGTTTATTTTGTTTTTTATTTGTCAGCTTTTCCTTATCCTGCCTATCTAGTTGGAGATCATTTTTATTTTCGTATGTTTTGCCACCTTTGAGTGATAAAACCTTATGTTGTTTTTGTGCATCCACTTTTATAGAAACTTTATAAGAAAATCTCTGACTATAAGATATCTTCTTGATAAAGAAAATCATAGTTTTATACCTTTTATAAAGCATGAATTCTTTTCTTTTCTGAATATTTTAGTTTTTTTAAATAAATAAAGATCTTATATTATTTCACCTCGTATCGACCTGTATTAGGTCTTGATAAAAGGGTAATGTCTCAACTTCGAACTTAAACGACCAGTGATTGGGGCAAAAAATAAATAATAATTTTAACTTTTTTACGCTATCAGGTCATCAAAAGATAAATTTAAGTAACTTTTTTGATAAGTGGAAGTATAGGGGTGTTCATGGTTCAGTTTGGATTGATTTTTTCCTAAAAAGAAACCAAATCAAATAAGTCGATTTTCAAATATTAGAACCAAACCAAACCAATTAAGTCGGTTTTTTCTCGACTCGGTTTATGTCGGGTTTTGTCGGTTTTTCGGTTATTTGTCTTTTCTTAAATACAAGACATACACTAACAAATACTTATCCGGAGACCATATTTTCAACGTAACAATATCAAATCAATTGTTTTTGAGAAATCTATTATTTACCAAGATATATTGATGATAATTGAATCAAATAGTGATGAATAATTAAGGACTCAATTAAAAATATATTATTTTTAATACGAAATGGATTCTTACACTTAACAAAAGAAAACTACCAATCAAACTAGAATGTAAAAGTAGAGAACTATACTAAAAGTGCAAATTATTAACATTTACCATTAAATTTTTGAAACTTTGTATAAAAATATACACATATATAGGTGTAATAATAAATTTGAAATAGCTACTCCAATAGTCGGTTTTTTTGGGTTTTTTTCTGATTAAAACCAAAACCAAACCAAATTTGATCGATTTTTTAAAATTCAAAACCAAACTAAACCAAACCAAAAAGTATCGATTTTTTTGGTCGATTTGGTTTGGTTTTCGGATTTTTATGAACACCCCTAAGTGGAACTAATTACTTGAAAAATAAAGCAGGCAACTTGATGTAAGATAAAACTGCATTGATAATACAAAAGTTCTTTACACAGCAAGTATATATGGTTTGAATCCGAATATAATTAGCAATTAAAAAGTGGAAAATAGGGTTGAATTTAGATAATAGGAAGCCATCAATAATGGTATCTTGAGAGTGAATGCTTTTGCAAGCATCAAGAGGGGTCACCCTTTGCTTTAGGGTCTGCAGACAGGAGGGCAAACACTTTTTTATTTCTTTAAGTTTGCTTCCCTATATGTCCAAACAAAGGTATAGCACTGATTAAGTTTGGCATCAAGATTATGAACAGCGAAGAACAAGAAAAAGAAAAGTAAAATAAAAGGAAAGGCAACAAAATAAAAAAAAGTTTAAATTTTGTGCACCGGCAATATACAATTTTTTTACACCGTCAGGTTAAGATTACATACAACAATAGGTAGCTAGCTGTCTAAAATAATTTTGATTTGGTAACATAAAGTATACAACAACAACCTGCTATAACCGGTTAAAGTACACTGATATTGCACAAATTCATTGCATTATCAATGTGTATATAAGTTATGTACAAACAAAAGTCTACTAACTAAGATTATCATATAATTTTGTCTTTATATTTCTTTCTTAGTTATAAAGCTACCTAGTTTGAGCTGTGTTCTTCAGCTAAATTGGAGTCATGTGTTTATCTGTTTCTTCCATCACATGAAACATATAGAATATGATTTTGTCTTCCTCTTAGGATTAAACCCCATTCCTTGTGAATTTCTCTTACAAACATATGGTTGTTCATCACTATTCTTGGTTCCAAATAGATAACATCACAGACCAAGATTAAGATCCCTATTGAGTCCCCTTTCAAGGTAATAATCTGAAACTACCCAATTCTTGAACCCCAAAATTTTAGATTCTTGTGTGGTTTTCCTACTATTCTTCAAAGTGTCTTATCATTATCTCTTTCCTGCATTTCTTATGTGATAAATGAGAATCTTGTTGTGTGATATATTATTCTGATGGTGTTACAAAAATGGGAAATTGATATTAAAAACTGATCCATAACAGCATAAGTACAGCCAAATGTGGAAAATAAAACAACTTGATGTTGAAGTAAGATTATGTGTGTCAATAAAGGGAATGGTGTTAATAGTTTCTGCTTTCTACTAAACTACTTCTCTGGAGATCATCATTTGCATAATAAAATAATGAAAACAAGAAGACATGATCATGATATTTTCAGAAATGAAATAAACCTCTCTTGACTTCAAAGCAAAAAACCAACATTTGCTACCATGAAGTTGTTTTTTCTTGAGCTTTATCACACAGAGTAGGAAGTTCTAAATTCTCATGATGAAATAAGGAGTCTTCTCTTTGAAATGTACAAACAAAATGTCATTATATGCTGGCATTAGTTAATCCTCTTTGCCTTAGAGACACAGAGGATAATATCTAAGATAGATCCTTATATATTCTGCCATTCAAGCAGAGGACGGATTCATGATTTAACTTAACAGATTCAACTTTTATGTTCTCACCATTAAACCCATTGCACTTGAGCAATTATAGGTTCAAAACTTAATATTTATTGAAATTTTAGTGATTTTTAGGTGTATTGGTATCAGCCTCTTTGCCTTTTTCTTTTGTTTGACAGGCATTTATAGTTAAACCAACTATTCCATTTAGATTACTGCATCACTTATGAGCTGCTAGCACTCTTCGGCTCAATTTTTATAGAGATTGATCAGAAGTTGATATGAGTATGAGTGAACAATTTGGTTCAGAAAGATCAAAGCCATGGAACATTCAGTCAAGTTCAGAACCGAGTCCTTCCCAAACACAAGTTAACAGACAAGGACAATGGAAGAACTTTGGCACATCGATGGATGCCATTTCTTTTGGTTTTGTTGCTACAGCTATCCTCATATCTATGTTTCTCATCATGGCCATCTTTGAACATCTCTTCAAGCCTAGCCCCCCCTTCTCTTCGGCTCAAGATAGTAGAAACAGTTCCTTGGAGTTGGGCTCGATTCAGAAACGTGCAAGTTCACAAACAGTAAGTTCCCCAAATGCATTTAAACAATTTGTCCCTGAAAGTGATGTTGAGAAGTTACATAAAAACTATTCACTTCTCCAATACTTGAAAGCCTGCTAGAAGTAATTCATCTAGAGTAAACACCAATTTTATACTAGTGCTTTTTTCTGTTGTTTCCCGGTATATCATGCCTATTAATCCCTTTTACTTCTTTCTCTAGAGCATCTTTTGGTTCAAACATCTTTCCCTCCACATGCTTTATAGGTCTAGAATGAGCTAATACTCAATTCAAATAAATTTTCTGCAACCATCTAAGAAAAGGCAGAAGCAAAATCTAGTTTTGAAGATCAAAGTACCAATATGATTAATTATTATTTTTTGTTTGCACAGGTAGAAACACCATATCCGTCAGATTACACAGTTTTGATGCCAGGACAACAGTATCCTACCTTCATTGCCAAGCCAACTCCACTGCCTTGTCCAAGGGAAGGGGTTTATTGGCCTTCCCATGGACATAGTTTCCCCTTCTCTTAATGTTTCTAAAAGAATAGTTAATTTTATCATATGTTTAAATCCTGGAAAGAATATTTATGTAATCTTAAAAAATGTCACCAATCCCATAAGCTAGCACTCTGTTACCCTACTACAACAACAACAACAACAACAACTCTGTTACCCTACTCTGACATGTAAATTAGCTGTCAGACGAAAACTGAAGTTTTGCACATTAGGAAGAAGGAAAATTTGGGTTGACGTTGGATTGTTTTTGTGTAACATACTGTCTTTTCGTCTATTGACTGAGTTCCCCTTTTTAGTTTTATCTCTTCCAATATGTGAGAAGTGGGATTATTTGATATACCACTTGAGAAGGGTGCACACTCCAGAAGAAGCACTGTGCTTCGACTTGCGAATATATCACCTAAAATTCAGTAGGCTAAGTTTTCAGCTTTTGTTCATTTGGAGTAAGCTTCTTTTACTATGTAATATTTTACCAATTGAGCTTGTGCACTTCATTCTACTTCTATCAGCTTAATTCTAAGATTATGGCTAATGTTTTGTGCATGAGTCTGAAATGGATATCAAACCTTCACCTTATGAAAACTGCAATGTGAGAACAAGAATAACTTCCATAGATGACCAAACAAAAAAGGAAAATCGAAATACATTGTACCTGTGGCTTCAAATTTTTGCAAGTCATACTCAGGTTCTCATCTACCCACTCAGGATTCTTGTTAGAGTTGATCTCAACCAAATAATAGTTGATTTTCCTGATTGGTTTAGCACCGAAGTCAGCAATGACGCATACATTTGAGAGAAAATAAGTTAAAATTATATTACAACCAACATTGTCAAGATTTACATTTAGCTTGAAACAAAAGAGAGAACAAACATTACAGACATCTCAAAGTACAGAATCAGTTGCCTATCCCCTTTTTAGGCACTTTCACCAGGTTTTATACAACAGGTGGTTCAACATCGACAAAGTCAGCAACAAACTATGCTGCCACTTCTCCCTCTAGAGTTTCATTTTCTGTCTAAGCATAAAAGAGAACCTATTCTCATTTACTCTGGTATTTCATCGTCGGGTTGTATTACAGTAAGCAAGGAATATTTGACCCTCAGACAGATCCTTCCTTTCTCAACCATAAGCCTTGCACCGGAAACAACCCAATAACCGGGAGGTTCTTGTGGTCCTCGAGTCATCTCAGTAGTATCGACAAATTTCAAGAGCTTAGGGGCTTGCACAGGAACGGGAGGACCACCAGGGTAAATGGCGGAATTTATGTTCACATCAGCTGGCTGTGGAGGTGGCTTCTGAACTGATGTAAAGTGCTGGCTAATGAGAGTTGATATCAGTCCAGATTTGCGGGCCAACCCAGGGGAACCATCCCACTCCGGGTGCTTTACCATAGTAGCTCCCATGACAGTCGAGAAACGGAGTCTCAGAAAGAGGACCTTTTTAAACCCGCAGTCCCCAACTTCCAATTGTGCTCCAGTAACAATGTTAAGATCCTCATAAGATTCAACAGGAGCAGTGCAGACATGAGAAAAGTTCTTCCATTGAACTTTTTCATAGTATTTGCGATCATATGATTCTCGTTGAAAATTTCCATTTGGATCATCTTCAAGCTGGAAGACTTTAGGAAGAGATGAGAGATGCTGCAAATGCACAGCTAAGCGGTTACTCCTTTTACCTTCAAGATACAAACGAAGTCCAGTCACTGGCCTCTTGCCAACATCAACCTGCAATGAAAAATATGAATCACATGGATGCCTAGAAAGAAGGTAGTAAGCAGACTTTTCAACAGTGTTTTCCCTTCCTTCCTTTCCTGATCCCAAGCATTCGGTACAAGACCAAAAGAAACTAATGAAGCCAACTGTTGTTGCAGTGAACTTAACTTACTAAAATCTTAATTGGAACTTAATAGAAACAGCCTTTCTGAAAGACAGAACAGTTAGCTGTACACTCCAAGCTGCTCCTCACCCATAATAGTTCACTGGGGCATGCGTTGTTATTTAAATGAAGAACTAATGTTATAGTCTCACATCACTTCGAGAAGATATTATTACTAGGGATCATGTGTATTAAATATATGAAGAAATACAACCAAATCCTACCGAAAAAAAAAATGTCATAGTTGACGTTGACCTCTCTAACATACCCACCAATAAATGTCTCCTGATTTATATGCCTTGAACTGTTACAAATAAATCAGAGATAATGATAAGAGATTTTTTATGGGAAGGAAAGAAAGGGGAGAAGAAATTTCATTTGGAAGATTGGAGAAGTACAAGAACCCCTGGTTCATTTGGGGTTAGGATTTGGATTGTCCTCATTTAACATGGTGCTACTAGGGAAATAATAAGATTTGTTCTAGAGGAGAATAATTTATGGAAAAAGATAATAGCCATTCAGTAAGGAATTTCATAATAGATTGTCACGGGTGAGGTGACAAACTCTCATGGGGTGAATTTGCTAAAAAAGAATTATGAGAGGCAAGGAAAAGTTTACTAAATCTGTCGACTATATTGTTGATAATGGGAAATAGGATACACTTTAAGAAGGATGCATGATCTGATAGATAACTTTGAGGGAGCATACACACCACAATTTGAACAATGGCGAGCTTGAAGAGTTCCTGTGGAATACTTATGATGGCTACTAAGGTGAGATGGGGAGACAAAGATGATATACTGAGGGTCGAGAGCAAAACCCTTAACTGTGAGATCACATTACACTGAGTTAGTCGAAGAACAGGGAAAAAGGCGGTGTCAAATAATATATGAAACACCAACGCCCCAAATAAAAAGTAGCTTTTCCCCTTGGTATGCAGTGTGGTATGCAATGTTAATCGCATATAACTTCAGGAAGATGACAGGATTATTTTAAGTTGGTGTTGCTGTGTAAGGAGTACAAAGAGGATATAATCTCAAACTGAGGTGTTAAAATTAAGAGAGCTCACCGGAGTGGTGTTCACATAAAGCCTGGGACCCAATAAACTAAACTGCAAAGATGCAAAATTTGAATGCCTTCTCTGAGGACCAAGCGGAAGATCACCGAAGATCGGTGCCCACTGCCTTGGCAGCTGAAATTCCAAAAACTGGTGAAGCTCTTCAATTGGTGGTTTATCTGCATAATAGACAACACTTTATATAAGGGTAAAGCATATTTCCCGGTAATCATAATAAACATCCAAATGCAGTTAATTGACTATCAAATTTCTTAGGAGCCGTCTCAAAAAAATTCAAAAAGCTTTTTGAAAAATAATGAAAAAAGAAGTTCATAAAGAAAAGGTTTTTAGATAACTGCAGATTTTTGAAGATTTATAAGAGCTTTATGAGTGGAAAAAGATTTACTCTCTTCTTTTTTGTTTTCAAAAAACTTTTTGCAAGATTTAAAAAATACTCCACGAACAAATGAGATGTTAATATTTTGAGAAAATGCAGACATTTAAATCAGCCATCATTCTTTAGGATAATTAGCAGAAAGCTGCAAAATTAGCAGGAAATCAGCAGGCCCTCCTACCTTGTATCATTTGTCAATAACTATCAAATGGAAATGTTACATTTGGCAATGTACATTGCACATAGAAGTCTAAAACTTATATTGCATAGAAGTTAGAGGCAAGAAAACAACAAATATTGTCCTCTAACTTACAGCGCAAGTACAGATTTATAGCATGACTCAAAAATCCACTTCCTGAGATGCCACTCAACAGTGAGGTGATAGGGATGAAGGACATTGAGATCACATCAGGCTCCTGATGTACACTTTGTAACCACTGATTATGCGTCAAGCCTCTGCTATCACCTCCACCCCTCCTCTTGCAAATGCTAACAGTATCCTGCCATTTCAGCAGCCAATTGACAAATTGCACAAACTTGTTTCAGAACTCTAAAGTGCAGAAAATTTAACAGACATGATGGAGACCCTATACCACATACCTCCTTATGTGTATATGAACCTGATATGTTGGGATCAGCAAACCTTAGCCGGTGCTCCCTGATCTCAAACTGAGGCAACATTTTCAAAATTAGAGACTTAGGCAATAGATTCATAATAACAGTAACACACCAATATGTAGTGAAAAAATTTCCAATAATCTAAGGGTTATGAAAAAAAACCCTGATTTTGAACCTGACAATATGGATTTCAACTAACATCCAACTGTCTGACAAATGCACCTATAAAGTAAATCCATCTGCAGATATTAATTATATCTGCCTATACGGTCATAGAAGATCTTACTAAGCTTTTCTCATCCAACCATTTGCAGAGATTTATATATAGCATTTCAAAAAAAAAATCCAAGGAGATTGAAAGGACTTTCCAAAACAGCCAAGAAAAGGAAAGGTTGACAATTTTGACCGTTCAAGCAACAATGATGATATGTAAATCCCTAAATAACTGAAAGCCAACTGCACTTGAATTAATTTTCTTTTTTTATGAAGAAGCCAATTGCACTTAAAATATTTGTGTCAAAAACATTTTTGAGTCATAAAGAAATAAGATTAACATAAACACGTAAACTTCAGATTATCTTGTTTTTGAATCCAAAGGAGCTGACCCGCCATGAAATGCTTGTATTAAGTAATATGCTCAAAGGTAATCAGTGATCATCCTTGCTTCTACTGTAAATAGCACCTCAAAGCTGGAGAATGTTAAGAACTTCTAATGCAAGTTGAACGTATTAGATAGAAGGCACCAACTAGTGTTGTTTAGATGGTCAGATGTATAAGTGCTTTAACACGTACAACTAAAATTCTAGGGTATTTCTGAGTAGTGTTGCCAAAGTAAGAAAAGAGCTGTCATTTTGATAAAAGAAGTAAGAAAAATGTGATCAGCATACGGTTTTTGAAAGCTCCATATAAGAGTATATTTCATGTGTGTGTGTTAGTGTTTGTTGTGATTGTGGAAATAGGAGGGTCAGGCGAGATCCTTAACCTTCCCGTTCTGATGTGCCTGCTCAGATCCTATTCCGCCTTGTTCATTTGCACCTGAAAACCTCTTATCTGCCATTGCCTTCAAACGCTTTTGCACGTCCGCAGGGAGAAGGGAGGAGGAGTGCTGCTGTTTCATATATATTACATCCTTTCCTCCCATCTTTATACCAACAATGACATGAGTACCAAATTTTTCAATAAACCTGAAAAATGAACAAAATTTCACGACTAGTGTGATAGAGTTCTATAGACTAGAACTGTCCAGTAAACAGTGTGTTGCTTGTACTTGACCAATTTATAAATGACATTAAAGCAGGTAAATACCAGATAGTGGCCTAACAAGCAGTTGGACCAAAGCCCTCTAACTCCAATTTGTAACTTGAAGAGTTATGTGATTTTGGTCAAACTAGAATGCCTCAAGATAAATAAAAGAATATGCAAAGAACTCAAAGGACGTTGAGGTACAGTTAATATTGAGGTGTCATTAACTGATTCCTTTCCCTTCCCTTGCATATATTTTTGTTTAGAATTTAAACGGAAACAGAGTGTAAAAGTTTGATTAAACAGTAAGGGAAGAAATTAAAGCGAGGTCCAGATGGAGTATGGATCTGAAGGAGCTTGTTTTTTCAATTGGACCTCAAGATGTTCACATCGATGACCAATCTCCTTCAGACAGAAATCCAACGAATGGAAACTATCTTGAAATAAGATATCAGAAAAATATCAATGTTTATCAGTATAAATATGTAAAAATATTACCTTGCTAATGCCGCAGGATCCCATGTTGATGGAACTTCCTTTTTAACATAATCGCACAGCACCATTTGAGATTTTTCTAGAGCAACAGAGTATAATGTGATGAACACACCATCAAAAGCAAGGGTCTTGGTGTATGCTGCATCCTTCTGCCAAGAACCAGAAAACTCGAACATAGTATTGAAGAGCCCTGAAGGAATTTTACCAGTCACGGATACTTCCTGATTGAACTGCTCTGACATCTGCAGTTAAAGCAAGGAACTTGTAGATTGAGCACAAAAATAAGACTGGCAAAATTTGCAGAAAATAGCTACTCTGCTCAACTTTTCAATAATTAACAGCCGAAAAAAGACTAGAAGTACATGTACAAAAGTGAGTTATTTTCCCATTTATTTTTACCTCGGAGAAACTAAAAGACAATAACATGAAGATAGCATCACCGCTCCTACTTTAAGAAATTATACATTAAAATATTCCTACTTCTTAGTATAATAACCAGCTGGCATCATAAAATACATATAAAATAGCACATTCACACAACAACCACAACAGATTCTAACCTCTTCATAGAAAAGCAAATAACATCAGCAACACGATATCACTATAGCAACTTAAAGGTGTAGGGAACATAAGATTCAATGACCAAAGACAAGTAGAAACAGAAGATACCTGCTGGAAAGAAAGAACATCAGAGCGAAACCTGGTGAGTTCTCCTTTATCGCATTTGATAGATTTTGACACATTAGGGATTGAAATACCACCAGGAAGCACAACCTCCCGGCCCTCATCTTCATCAATTTCAATTAAACGCCTATTACCCGGATGACCTTTACAATACTTGAGCCTCAAGTCCAATGATATATCATATCCACATCCTATTGACTCAATCGCAACCTTAGCTGCTTCAGCAGCAGGTAACTTCAACGCCATTCGTCACAACATCTTCCTAATTTCAAAAATGACCTCACTTACAGAAATGTTCAACATTACCACACATGCAAACTATATATGAAACAATGTGAAAGTCACTGCGTTTACTGAATAAGTCAAAAGACAGCTGTAACTGAAGAACTATCAAAAGTTTCGAAAAAACATACAATATCAATCTGGAAACTTGAAAAACTCAATTCCCGAGCTGAGAAATGCAATTTTTTCTTTTTTGCATCAAATTAAATACACAAATTCAACAACAAAACCCTAGAATCACGCCGTACACGTGCATTTTTTACGTAAATATTCAGTTCACGATAAACCTTGGAAATAAATCGGCGACTCGAAACCCTAGCTGAGGTGTATCAAAATAGGGAGTTGAAGATCCAAAGATTTTGCATTGACTTAAGATTGAAGCTCAGATCTAGAGAAAGAACTTCGAAGACTACGGCGAAGAATTTCCGAAGAGGATTTATTTGAGGTTAAAGAATAAAGAGGGAATAATCGCGAAATGGAAACTCTGTGTTTAATTGTTTTTAGCTTTTTATGGCAATTTTATTGTATGAGAAAGAAGATTTTAGTAGTGACAGGAGTGGAGTGACGGCGTCAACGGGGATTCTAAGTTGACTAACACTTTTACGGTCTTTAATCAGTGAAAGCAACACTGGTGATGTCCCAACAAAAGAGGGAAACTATGTTATAAAAATTAAATTACACTAAACATCCTTTAATATGACTTAATTATGCAAACATCTCTTAAATTTCGTATTTCTACACTTTCACCCCCTATATCGTGACAAAATTTTCATTTTACTAGGATGTTAAATGTTTATTTGAAAAGAAAAAAGATTGAGGCAGATCTATAGTTAATACTATTAAATATATAACTAAAAAATAAATCAAAATTACAATTAGAAGATCATGTGTACTTAATTACCTTATGAACGTTAGGGAAGAAACAAAGATTTGTTACAAAGTTTTCTTTACGCTTTTGATTAACAACAAATTTTAAAAAAAAATGGAAAACATATATTTCGAAACTCTTAATAGGAAATGATCATGAATTATTTCATAAGATATGTTAATTTACTAGTAATAATTTTTTTATATTTTGTGTGGCTATATTTTAAAACCTTTGTTGACAAATATCATAATCAAAATCATGTGGCATCCCTTCTGGAAGCCATTAGAAAGATTGCAAAATGTTTTGGTATAGTGACAAATTCCATCAGCCACGTTTTTGCCATGCAAAACAAAGCTTCATGCAAATGAGGCTATAAATAGCCCCCGTCAATCTCTCATTTTCATTATTTGCAACTTACAAGACAAAATACTTCTATCTTCTTTCCCTCTTATACATACTTCTCCTTCTAATCTTCTTCTATATATCTTAATTGGCATAAAATATTAGTTGTTCTTTCGCTTCTAACTAGCTGGGTTTGTAATTTAGTATTTTGTTGATTCTTATATCCTCTAAGTAAAATAGAGGTAAGCTTGTTTAATCCTGACACTGCTGAAATAGTTTCTTAGGACAATGCCCAACACGACTCAAGTCAATTCATGTATCTGCTTACAAGTAATATTATACTCCCTCCGTTCCAGTTTATGTGAACCTATTTTCTTTTTTATCTGTGTCCAAAATGAACGACCCATTTCTAAATTTGGTAACAATTTATCTTCAACTTACAATTCTACCCTTAATGGGAAGCTTTTATAACCACACAAATACTCTAGACTTCTTTTGACTTGTTTAAGACCACAAATTCCAAAAGTCTTTATTTTTTTTAAACTTCGTGCCCAATCAAACAGGTTTGCATAAATTGAAACAGAGAGAGTAGTGGTGTTATTGTTATTTTTTTGTGTTATTTTCCTACAATCTAAGAAACTATGGCAAACAACATTGGTGCTAAAAATACTATTGATACTACCAAGATTGGAGCTACCTCCGCTGCTCCAGTTCCAGTTGCACTATCATATGCCAGGCCATTTCCAGATGTATCAAATATTAAAATTTTCGCTAATGAAAATTTCAAGCATTGGCAATAACGTATTTTCTCACTTATTGATGTCCACGGTGTTGCACATGCACTGCTGCATGCACAACCTAGTCCAGACGCTGATAATAAAATAGTAAAATCATGGGCAACATGCCCACGAGGTATGTTATCATACTATATTACAAACTATTTCTAATGAACTGTTTGACGTGTATTGCAGTTATAAGGAAGCGAAAGTTATACGGGAAGCCTTAATTAAAAAATTCACTACTCAAGATGCTACAAAATAAAAATTTGTAGTAAATTTTTTTTTATAGATGAGAGATGATAGAGATATGACCGTGCAAATTAACGAATATAAAAAATTGCTAGAAGACTTGAATGCTGAAGGGATGTCTTTACCAGAAAAGTTTGTTGCTAGAGTGCTAATTAAGAAACTGCCTGACTCGTGAAGTAACTACAAGAACAACTTAAAGCACAAACAGAAAAAATTTACCATTGAGGAAATTGTGACCCACATCCTAATTGAAGATTCCAGCGGAAAAGAATCTGCCAAAGCTAGGATGACAGCACTTAAAGCAAACTTAGTGCAAAATGGCAGCAACAACCGCAAAAAGGTACGAGAATAAGTCTCAAGGTTACAAGCTCAAGAATTCTAACCTTAAAAGAAAAAAGGCTCTTATTTTGTTTGTGAAAAATCAGGTCATCATGCCTCACAGTGCAAGTATAGAGTAGGAAATGACAAAAGGAAAGACTAATATTCCTAAGGCTAACTTAGCTGAAGGATGTGATATTATTGCAATTGGCATTTCTCAAGTAAATATTGTAGCATATGTAAAAGAATCGATGGTAGACTCTGAGGCTACTCTGCACATTTGTGCAAATTGAGAAGCATTTAATTTATTCTTATACTCATGTAGAGGATGATAGAGAAGAGGTCTACCTTGGAGACTCAAGTACTACTAAAGTTTTGGGTAAGGGTAACGCTCTCCTAAAACTCACTTCGGGAAAAACTTTAGCCCTTGTTGATGTACTATATGTCCCTACTATAAGGGCAAACTTGATCTCTGTATTCTTATTGGGAAGAGCCGAAGCAAAAGTGTCATTTGAATCTGCTAAGATTACAATGACCAAAAATAATGTATTTGTGGGAAATGACTATTGTAATCAGGGACTCTTTGTACTTAATATTTCTGATATTATCAATGGAATTCCATCTGTTTCTGCTTATATGATCGAGTCTATTTCTTTATGACATGCAAGTTTAGGACATATTAATATTGCATATATAAGAAAAATGCACTCATTAGGTTTAATATATGGTTTAGACTCAAACATTATAGATAAGTGTGAAATATGTGATGAATCTAAAAGTATTAAAAAGACTTATTTTTCTGTAAATAGAAAAACTGAATTATTATCCTTGATTCCAACAGCTTTAGACGATCTAAAGCAAACTATGACAAGAGGTGGTAAAAGATATTATGTGACTTTTATTGTTGGTTTTTCTAGATTTATTAAGTTGTATTTGCTTAGAAATAAAGATGATGCCTTTAATGCTTTTATTTGTTATAAAACTGAGGTTGAAAATCAACTTAGTAGAAACATCAAGAGAATTAGATCTGATAGAGGTGGAGAATATTTGTCTTTGAATGATTTTTGTGAAAAAAGAAGAAATAATTCATGAAGTAACTCTGTCTTATTCACCTGAATAGAAATGGAGCAGCTGAAAGGAAATATATAACATTAAAAGAGATGATGAACTCTATGTTAGTTAGTTCTAAAGAACCTAACAATTTGTGGGGTGAAGCTATAGTATCTGCATGTCACTTACAAAATAGAATATCACATAGAAGAACTGGAAAAACTCCGTATGAATTATGGAAGGGTTATAAACCTAACTTAAAATATTTAAAAGTGTGGGGATGTCTTGGTAAAGTTCTTTTGCATGATCTAAAAAGAGAAAAATAGGTTCTAAAATTACTGATTGCATGCTTATTAAATATGCTGAACATATTGCTGCATATAGATTTCTTGTTTTAAAAAGTGATTTGCTTGATTGCAATATTATAAGTGAGAGTTGAGACAAAGAATGTTTGGTTCTTTGAATATATTTATCCACTATCTGATAAAATTTCTCATACACCCGTTAAAACAAAAAATGAAACTACCTCTAACGAGGAATTGAGAAGGAGCAAAAGGCTTAGGAAAAAATATTTTTCTTATGGAAATGATTTTCAAACTTTTCTTGTCGATAATGAACCATCAAATTATTTTGAAGCTATATCTTCTTCAGGAGCTAATTATTGGAAAGAGCAATAAAAGTTAAAATCAATTCTAATTTCAAATAAAACATGGATTTTAACAGATTTACCTCCTGGTGCAAAGCCTATTGGTTGTAAATGAATTTTCAAAAAGAAATTTAATCCTGATGGATCTCTAGATAAATATCGGTTAGTAGCAAAAATATTTTCTCAAAAATAAAATATAGATTATTTTGATACATTTGCACCAGTAAGTAGAATTTCTTCTATTAGAGTTGTAGAATTTCTTCTATTAGAGTTTTAATTACCTTCACCTTAATCTGTAAGACTTTTATCCATCAAATGAAAGTCAAAATAGCTTTTTTTAATGGTGATTTAAAAGAAGAAATTTATATGGTTCAAACTGAAGGCTGTGTCATTCATAGACAAGAAAATAAAGTTTGTAAATTAATTAAATCTCTTTATGGCCTTAAACAAGCTCTTAAGTAGTGGTATGAGAAATTTGAACAAGTCTTACTGAGAGACGATTTTTCTTCAGTTGAGGTTGATAAATGTGTTATACTAAAGTGGTAGACAATGATTATATGATAATATGTCTAAATGTTGATGATACGTTTATATTTGGTACAATTTTAAATATTGGGCAAAATACTAAATTAATTTTATCTACTAATATTGATATGAAAGATCTGAGTGAAATAAATACGATATTGGGAGTTAAAGTTGTAAGGAGTGAAGATGGCATAATGTTATCACAGGAACATTATGTTGAGAGACTTCTTAAGAAGCTTGAATATTTCAATGTCACACCTGTGAGCACTCCTTTTGATACTAAATTTCTGTTGAAAAAGAATAATGGTGACCCAGTTGCTCAGTCTAAATATGCTCAGATTATTGGGAGTCAGATGTATTTAATAAATTTTACAAGGCATGATATAGCCTATGTCGTGGGTAGACTGAGTAGATATACTCATAATCCCAACAACGAGCATTGGTCTGTATTAGTCAGACTAATAAAATATTTGAGAGGAACCATTAATTATGGTATCCTATATATTGGATTTCCTTCCACTTTAGAATGGTACAGTGATGCAAACTGAATATCTGATTCAGATAAGACAAAATCCACTAGTGGTTATGTATTCACGCTTGGTAGTGGTGCAATATCGTGGAAATCAACTAAATAGACGATCATAGCTAGATCGACTATAGAATCAGAGTTCGTAGCTCTGGAGTTAGCTGGTTTTGAGGCTGAGTGGCTGAGAAACTTCTTAGCTAATATTCCTTTAATAAAGGATGTATTGCCTCCTGTGTCTATGCATTGTGATTGTCAAGCGGCAATAGCTATTTCAAAGAATAAATCTTATTGTAAAAGTAGACATATGAAATTGAGACATGATGCCATAAAACAACCATTGATAGATGGAATAATTTTTATTGACTATGTGAAGTCAGAGATAAATTTGGCCGATCCTCTAACTAAACCTGTGGGAAGAAAATTAATTTTTCAAACCTCAAGAGAGATGGGGTTAAGGCCGACATATTATCAATAGAGATGGTAACCCAACCTATGTTATTGGAGATCCCATGAAGTAGGTTCATATGGATAATAACAAGTTGATATTGACACTGAATCACTAAAAGATAGTGCTTGATTGCTACTAATTGAGAGGTTGAGTTATAATTCTTAATGAATTCATTTTCCTTATGGATGATGTATTTAAAAGCAGTATACACTTGATGAATCACCTATATGAGAGTGGAATGAGACCGCTCCTATGAGATTTTGGCCTAGTCTCTAGAGCTCTCATGAATAACTGGGCACACACATGCCCTATTGGGCGCAAAAAAACACTGAACAACAAAATTGTGAGGGTCGAAATGTGATTAATAAAATTTCTGACTTACAATAAGAATTATTGATTCATAAAAATATTATATTTCACCAATAATTTTGTGGGTCAAGCTTTAGCGATTTATGTTTGGTTCATAGTCCAAAAGACACCAAACCTATTATATTTAGACCATACAAATCTAGCAAGTTTATTTCAAAAAGTCTTTAAAATAGTGGGGGACTGTGGCAACATTTTAAAGTCTTTGGTGACAAATGCCATAATCAAAACCATGTGGCATTCCTTCTAGAAGCCATTAGAAAGATGCCAAAATGCCTTGGTAAAGTAACAAATTCCATCAGCCGTGTTTTTGCCATGCAAAACAAAGCTTCATGCAAATGAGGCTATAAATAGTCATTGTCAAGCTCTCTTTTCCATCACTAGCAACGTGCAAGACAAAAGAAATACTTATATCTTCTCCCCTCTTATACATCCTTCTCCTTCTAATCTTCTTCTATATATTTTAATTGGCATAAGATATTAGTTGTTCTTTCTCTTCTAACTAGTTGAGTTTGTAGTTTAATATTTTGCTGATTCCTATATCCTCTAAATAAAATAGAGGTAAGCTCATTTAATACTGGAAAAATATTTCACACTAGTGAAATAGTTTTTAAGACAGTGCATTACGACTCAAGCCAATTCGTATATTTGCTTACAAATAGTATTATAACAATGTTATTGTTATTTTTCTCATATTATTTCCCTACATTTTGAACGTGTAAGATGTTTCATAAGAATTACTACTCCCTATAACATTTCATATATACGTTTCTCATTTTTATTTTGGTTTGATATTTATTCTTCACCTAATATTTGGAATTTAGTTATTAGCTGAATGTTCATTTGCGTAGAATTGTTTATTACATAAGAAGTTTGGATGTTTGATTTCAAAATGTAAGGTTAATAGTGTTAGATTTTGGGTAGGATTTTTATAGTAAAGGGATGTAACTGTTTTATTTTAAAAATAGAAAGTATATATGTAATTGAGTCATATTACATAAGTATTTAATGGAATTTACCTTAAAAGGTGAACAATTGCGTTATAAAAAAAATATTACAAGTTTGAATCTCAATAATCTCCTAAGTGTCATTGTCATTGTTAACATTTTTCACCTTCCCCTGGCTCTTACACATTTGGAAATGACATTTTTGGGGTTGTTAGTTATAAAGTGAAATATAATAAATTGAATAATATATGATAAACAATTATATAAGGACTATAAATATTAAAGAATAATATTTGAATTATTGTGTAACGATTAAATAGATAAAGTGGAGATGCAATAGTAAAAAACGGACAAATACGATACAAAAAGGTAACAATTAGTTTTTTTTGACTAGCAATAATAAATGAGGCATAGTTTAGCAAGTTGATAGCTTATGATAAACTTGGATTTTTTTCATTATTAAACTATAAAATCGCACGATATCTTAGCTACAACTTCGAATTTTTTCCTTATAATAGTTTTCATATCGCTAACCAGGAGTATAAGATAGTGAATACTTTTTTGAGTCATTCCATTCAGGGGAGAAGATTTGAAATACTAAAGAAAATTGAATTTTGAAAATATTAGATTTTTTTTTTTGTGTTACAAAAGAAACAACTAAAGCAAATAATTTGTAACAAAAACCCGTATATACGCCAACCTGATATCATTCTTCACTCCATAGTCCATTTCCAAGAGAGCGAGCATGTGATTCCATCCCCCTCTAAGGATGGTATTTAGGTCATGTTTGTCCATAGAACCTTTTTCCTTTTTTTTTTTTTTTTCAAAATTATGCTTGTTTATGAAATTTTACAAGTTTTTGAAAATAGTTTAAAAATGAGTTTTTTGAAAATCACTTTATCAAAATTTTCAGTATTTTTTTGTAATACTCTATACGTAAGTTGGGATATTTAAGTCATTAGCTGTCACGACCCCCAAATACCAGTTGTGATGGCACCTATCACATTACTAGGCAAGTCAACCGATCAATGAATCACAACCCTTTTTCCTTTAACAATAAGTCATTTTCTAACACAGGTTTTAAATATCAAATTTCATTATAAACGTTTAAAGCAACATAAAATATGCGGAAGTCAAATAAACAGGAAACTACACAGCCCCATAATCTGGTGTCACGAGTCTAGAGCCTCTAAATATACAAGTCTGACTGTCTAATACATAACAAGTCTAAAATGCGGGAAACAAGGATAAGAGGAAGAGAGCAGGGCTGCGGACGCCATGCAACTACCTTGCAGTCTCCAGCAAACTCTGACAATGCTGAGGACCCTCACTCTGCCGCTCGGGCACATGGATCTGCACACAAGGTGCATGGAGTAACGTGAGTACGCCAACTCAGTAAGTAACTAAAGTAAATAAGGTCTGAAAGTAGTGATGAGCAATTAAAAATCATATAACTGAAGAAAACAACAGGATAACATGTCAACTTCACAGTTTAAAACCAGTTTTATCGAATCATCAAATTTCAGTTTAAACATTTGAAATCATATACTTAGCAATTTTTCCAACAGAGGCTCATTTTAAAAGAAGAGTGAAATCAGTAAAAATATCATAACTGGGCACCCCGGGCAAGGTATCACTCAGAATATGGCCTCTCGGTCACTCTGACTCAACTCTCGTCACTCAATACTCACTCTCAGCACTCAAACTCATTAATATCTCATAGTAATATAAATCATAGTAACCGTTGCGGCGTGCAGCCCGATCCGTAATTTATATTCAACTACGCCCACTGGGGGCATACAGACTCCTAAGGGGTTCCTACAGCCCAAGCGTCATATTACTGCGGCGGGGTTCCTACAGCCCAAACGTCATATTGCTGCGGCGCGCATCCCGATCTAATATATATATATATATATATCGCTACGACGTGCAACCCGATCCAGTATATATATCGCTGCGGCGTGCAACCCGATCCATAATATATATACATATAATATCCTCACTATTAGGTTCTCAACCTCTCTCAGCCATTAACCTCACAGCCTCTCGGGCACAACAATAGAAATTAGGGAACTCAGTCCAAACAGTCCTCTCAATTAGAAGTGGAGTGATAAAACTAGTTTTAGACATTTAAACAGGTAAAACATGACTGAGGATATGCTTTCAACAAGTAAAGTGAGGAAAAACAATAAAAACGCCCCTAAGGGTATCAACAAGTCGGCACAAGGCCCCAAACATGGCATACAACCCATAATATAGTATAATTAGCTAAAGTACGGAATATCATAAGGTTCCAAGTCAAATACGCGGCTTAATAGTCACTACGGGACGAACCAAGTCACAATCCCTACCGGTGCACGCCCACACGCTCGTCACCTAGCATGCGCGTCACCACATTTATTAAAACAAGTCAAATATCGGGGTTTGTACCCTCAGTTCTAGATTTACAATGGTTGCTCACCTCAAACCGGTGAAAATACTACTCCGCGATGCCTTTGCCCTTCGAATCAGCCTCCACTCACGTCGAATCTATCCAAAATCAGAATCACGGCGTCAAAATATGCTAAGGGAATGAAGACCAAGCGAAAACAATCAAATAAATGCCAAAAATCCCGAAATTGGCCAAAACCCGACCTCCGGGCCGTATATCGGAACTTGATAAAAATTATATCAACGGAATCCTTATTCTCCCATACATATCAAGAACACTAAAATCGGAGTCCAAATGACCCCTCAAATCCCTATTTAAAGGTCTCTTAATCTCAAGCCTTGATCCCTAATTTTTCTTCCTTAATCTCCACTAAAACCATTATTAAACAAGGGAAAAATGATCTTAAACCCAAGTAATTAAGCTTAGGGAACTTACCCAACTGATATCCTTTTATTCCTCTCGAAATCCTATGCCTTAGCCTTTTTCTCGTCTTCAAAAATGGAGTATTTTGCAAAAATTCGCGAAGAAAACAATATATACCTTCTGCAGTACCGCATTTGCGGTCCAAACCACTGCATCTGCGATCCTCACTTAAACTCCCCTTTCCGCATCTGCGATCGACTTTCTGCATCTACGCCATCGTAGATGCGGTATTCCAACCGCTTCTGTGGTTCCTAACGACTTCTCCAAATTCCACTTCTGCGGCCAATCTTCCGCTTATGCGGTGCCGCACCTGCGGTCCCCAATCCACAGGTGCGGAAATACCAGAAGCAGCAACTTCAGCAGTTGCAACAAGTCCAAACTTCTCCGTTAACCATTCGAATCACCTCGAGGCCCCCGGGACCTCAACCAAAAGCATAAACATATCCTAATACCTTATTCAAACTTGTACCAATCTTTAAAATACCTCGAACAACATCAAATCAACCAAAACACATCGGATTCAAGCCTAACTTTCTAAAATCTTCCGAATTATGCTTTTGATAAAAAACCAACCAAACCACGTCCGAATGACCTGAAATTTTGCACACACATCCCAAATGACACAACAGAACTACAGCAACTCTTGGTATTCCATTCCGACTCCTCTATCAAAATCTCGCCTACCAACCGGAAATCGCCAAAATATCAACTTCGCCAATTCAAGCCTAAATCTACTCCGAAACTCATTCCGATCTTGCTCCTAAGTCATAAATCACCTCCCAAAACTAACCAAACCATCAGAACTCACATCCGAGCCCTCTAACACATAAGCCAACATCCGGTTGACTTTTTCAACTTAAGCTTCCTTAAAAGAGACTAAGTGTCTCAAACCTTACCAAAATCATTCCGGATTTGATTCGACCAAACCGATACCACATAACACGGATAAATAAAGCATAAAGAAGCAGAAATGATGGAAACAAAGCGATAATTCATGAGATGACTGGCCGGGTCGTCACATCCTCCCCAA
This sequence comes from Nicotiana sylvestris, assembly GCF_000393655.2. Taxonomy (NCBI): domain Eukaryota; kingdom Viridiplantae; phylum Streptophyta; class Magnoliopsida; order Solanales; family Solanaceae; genus Nicotiana; species Nicotiana sylvestris. The sequence continues at coordinate 123,147,889 of NC_091057.1, read as the reverse complement.
CTTAAACAAACGTTCGTCCTCGAACTAGTCAATAAACATACCTGAAGCCTCAAACAAGTGAGGATATCTGCTCCGCATCTCCTACTCGGTCTCCCAGGTAGCCTCCTCCATGGGCCGACCTCTCCACTGCACTTTCGCTGAAGCTATATCCTCTGACCTCAACTTTCGAACCTGACGACCCAAAATAGCTACTGGCTCCATATCATAAATCAAATCATCATCCAACTGAACCGTGCTGAAATCCAAAACATGAGATGGATCCCCAATATACTTCCGGAGCATAGAAACACGAAATACCGGATGCACGCTCGACAAGCTGGGTGGCAACGCAAGCTCATAGGCCACCTCCCCAATCCTCTGAAGCACCTCAAAAGGCCCAATGAATCGAGGACTCAATTTCCCTTTCTTCCCAAATCTCATAACACCCTTCATGGGCGAAACTTTCAACAGAACCTTTTCACCTACCATGTAGGACACATCCCGAACCTTTCGATCAGCATAACTCTTTTACCTCGACTATGCTGTACGAAGCCTCTCCTGAATCACCTTCACCTTTTCTAAAGCATCCTACACCAAGTCTGTCCCCAATAGCCTAGCCTCACCGGGCTCGAACCAACCGACTGGAGATTTACACCGCCTTTCGTACAAAGCGTCATATGGAGCAATCTGAATACTCGATTGGTAGCTGTTGTTATAAGCAAACTACGCAAGCGGTAGAAACTGATCCCATGACCCTCCTAAATCAATGACATGAGCACGCAACATGTCCTCCAATATCTGAATAATGTGCTCAGACTGCCCGTTGTAGACATATGATTTTTGACCCTCCTCAAGATTTTTCAAATTTTAGCATGTATTTAATTTAGGCTTAATAGCGCTATTTCAACTATTTTTGATGCTTTTACTTTATTTCATCACAAAAAAAATACAAAAATATTTTAGTTTATGTATCTTTCATAAATTTAAATAAAAAATATATAAAATAACACCTTATTTTTATTTTTATATAATCTTGAAAACACAAAAATAGTTTCATGTTTTAATATAGTTTAGTTCAATTAATTAAGATTAGTTTTATATTCTTATATTATAAATTGTATATTTAGAAGGAAGAGTTAGTTTTGGCTTAGTTTATCCTATTGTAATCTTGTAGTCCGTTTTTTTAGTGTTTGGTCCAATTCCCAAGCCCATAATTCCTAAGCCTATACCCCTAACCTAAAAAACCCTATAAAACAAACAAGATCTAGACATATACATACAACACTAGCAGCTGAAAATACATTAGACCTAGGGACCTAAAAAGTTGAGATCCGCCGGTGACACCCCATAGACCCCCCTCCCCTTTCATCATCATCTTCTTCTTCTTCTAGGAACACCAAAACAGAGGAGAAACCCTTCAGCCCTATCCCTTTTCGTTTCCAACCATAACACACCTAGAGACCTAGCAAACTACCACCATCAGCCGCGAATAAAGGGAGCGCCGTTTGCTTCTTCTTCTTAAAAAATCCCAGCAACAAGACACCATAAAAAGACAATAAAAAACAAACAAAAAAAATTCCAATCAACCATACTCCAATGAAAAACAAGAGTAACATTATTGATATAGCTATTGGAATTTAGGAATGCAAGAACAATGAGGCAGGTTCGATTTTAGAAGCTGAGATTCGTTCCCTTTGTAGTGCTTCAAGGGAAATCTTCCTTCAGCAGCCTAATCTTCTTGAACTTGAAGCCCCCACCAAGGTCTGTGAGGAGGTCTTCGTTGAGTCGCAAGTCGAGGTGTCCCATTGGAAGTTTTCCGATCAACGAACATCGCAGTTGATTTTCATTTCCGAAGACGAACTTGTTGACTTTTTCTGTTCGTAGTAAGGTTAGAATTTATTAATAAAGGTTCAATTTTACTTTAGATCTTTATTTCATCCATGGTTTGATGCTTAATGTGTTGAGCTTACGTTGTTTGTGCACTATTTACGTGTTTATGGGGACGATTCACTCTTGGCGTGAAAATTATCATGAAATTATACTGATTTTTGATTTCTCTTTAGTAACTCATGACTGCAATTAAGTGATAATAGTTATATCTTTTGGTTCCATTTATGTGTTTCTATTATTTATTAAATAAATTAGTTGAACAAGGTTTCGTTATAATTGAATCCAATTTAGAATTCTGGAGGGTTGGTTCAGTGTTTGTTTGATGGGTCACCGTATAGTTTTTTTTTTTTTTTGTAAAATAAAGTTTTGTCGTATCTGTTGGTTTAAAGTTTTAGCCATAACATGTTTTGTTTCCTTTAGTCCATAAATAAAAGGTTTTTTTTTCTGTTCTTAGTTAATTTGCTTAAAATAATTTAGTTATCTTTAGTAGTTTAGTTTTACACAAAATGTATTTCCATGAATAGCTGAGACGTGAATCTTTCATTGTTTGTTATTAATTTAGCATAATTTGGAAAAGCTCCAAAATTTCAGAATGATTCCTACATCTGGTGCTAAGTTACATGATATAATGAAATTGACTACTCTTATTTAGTTTCTTTGGTTGTCTCACTCTCAAATCTTAAATTATTATTGTGATTGTGTAATACATTCGCGTGACATAATTACGATTATAAAAATCAATTTGGGGTATGCGTCCGCGCAATTCCGATCAAATCTTCTCAATAACAAAATGGATTTTCATAGGCTACTAATTTAATTTAGTTCATATAGACCGAGGCATGCCATCCACAATTTAATCATCCATGGCCCTCGTACTAATCTTATGAGTTAGAATATAAAAATGACAAATGTTTGTAGTTTTCTTTAGGCACGTTAATATACTATCGTGATTGTGGACACGTTCGCGTGACATGATTGCGATTTCTAAAACCAAAACCGGAGTATGCGTTCGCAAAATTTCGACCAAATTCTCTTAATAATGATAAAACGTTATTAATTGTGGACACGTTCACGTGACATGATTTTTGACGCGCCAAACAAACGGGTACACGTACGCGTGACCTGTTTAAAGATATTTTCTTAACTAAAAGAGGCAAATGCACATAGGTTCTAAAATAAGTAATTAGACAAGCGACAAGGCCAGGTAGACTTCAGTGCTCCCGGTACGTCGCCCTCTCTTCGGCCCCAGTTGTCCGCTCGGGTACCCCAAGTTTAGAACAAAACCCCAGGATTTAAACCTAGAAAAACACAGCTTCATGCCGGATCCATAGTAGGAATGCTTGTTTGCATCACGTGCATTTGACTTAGGGGGCTCAACACAGGAGTTGGGTCCGTCTAGGACAGATGTGCCCAAAATAAACAGACCACCCTGATGCATTCTATGTGCTATGTGAACATTTATTTGGTTCGGCTTGCATGCTGACCGACTAGGAAAATAAAGTAAAAGGAAAACCAAGAGTGATGTAGGGAAGAAATAAAACCCGGTTCTAAAAATCCGGTATTTGAAAACATCCCGAAACTCTACCAAAATTTTTCAGAAAAAAAAGAGAAAAGAAAGAGAGTTATTTCAAAAGTGTCAAACACCGTGTCCTTTTCAAATGTGTCAAAGCTGACCGAACTACGCAAGTTTGATTCTCACCGGATGTGGGATACGTAGGCAACCTACATAAGGTTCGGCCTTATTTTTTTTGAAAAAACAAGAAAAAGAGAGTTAGTGGTCAAGTGAATGTAGTTTGGAGTTTTGGTCAAAATAAGTCGATCCAGCTTCGACAATGTCTTAAACCGTTCTTGCCGAGATAGCCTTAGAGTATTTCCAGTTGCTGAAAGGCTATTTTCGTAAAAAGAACAGACAAGCTTGTGAAGTGTCATAAAATAGTCCTCCCTGGCCTCAAAATTCATATGGAATTGGGAAGGGGCCACGTTTGTAAAAACAGTCATTTGGCTAAAATTGACATATATGGGAAGGAATCATGGTCCTTGATTTTTTTTTTTCCGCGTAAAAAACAAAATTTTTGGAAACCTGTTTTACAAAAAACGTCCACTAGAGTCAACCCTAACCTTAACCTTCCACAGGAATAAATGAATACTATCCAGGATCCGCCAGAAGTGGTTAGGGAACAGGCTCAGTTGCACTTGTGTATATGGTGGAATGATCTAGATGAAGATGGTCAGAATGGGTGAAAAAACAGTTGAGTGCCCTTATAAACATTTTTTAGATTAAACCACGGGAAGATCTAATCAAGGCTTTGGTAACTTTCTGGGATCCTGCCCACAATATTTTTCGTTTCTCGGACTTCGAGATCACCCCTACTTTGGAGGAAATGGCTGTATACATTGAGTTTGGCCGGGATTTGAGGAAGCAACAACTTATATTTTTGAGGGCTCCGTCGGTGCACAAGTTCTTTGACATCCTGAATATTAGTAAACAGAAAAGAAAGCCCATGTAAAAAAAGGTGTTGTGCTTTCCATTTCTCATACTTCAGGTTCGGGCACTCAACTGGTTTCGAAACGCATGAAAAGGGTTTGAGCAATAAACAAGATAAGGGCCTTTGGCAAATTCATCACCGGTTTGCATTTATTGTGGCGTTCTTGGGGATTATGGTTTTTCCAAATGAGGAAGGGACAGTGGATATTCGTATGGTTAGAATTGCACAAATCCTCACTATCAAGGAAGATCATACACTTGTCCTGTTGGTACTGGCAGATATTTATAGAGCATTGACATTATGCAAAGCCGGGGCTCAATTCTTTGAAGGTTGCAATGTCCTTCTACAAATGTGGTTGATCGAGCATCTTCGCCATCACCCCAGATTCACGAGTTATGGTTCGAGCCCGGGTAACTTCATCGCCAGTTACAAGGAGAGGGTAAAGGATTATCACGTGCCAGAAGGGTTTGAAGCATGGGTCTCCCACTTGAAAGCTCTCAAAGCAGGTCAGGTCGAGTGAATTATAGGATGGCTCCCGAGGACAGAAGCCATATACATGACTACTACCAAGGGCTACCTAAGGTTGATAGGTGTAAAGAGTATCCAGCCATATGCGCCGCAGAGGGTCTTGAGGCAATTGGGAAGATACCAGATTGTGCCCGAAGATGAAGATCTAAGCACCTAGGTCATAGAGCTGCATCCAGAAGCTGCATTGCCTGAGGCTTTAGTTCAGCAGGATTGGAATAACTGCCGATATCTGAAAAATGGCACTGAGGTACCAGATGTGGCAAAGGGGGAAGTAGATCCAAACTATGTTGCTTGGTTTGAGAAAAGGTCTTGCGTAAACAACAAGCCAGAGCCCGAGCCCGAGAGGCCTGCCAAAAGACCTCTTATTCAAGCTTTTAACGACAAAATCCAAGAAAGGTTGGCATGGGGGGAAAAAGAAAAGACATATCAAGCCAAGATTCATGCCTTGAAAGAAAAGCTGAGAAACATGGAATTCAACAATGATCTCCAAGCATAAGAAGCCAAAGGCGAAAAGAAAAGGTTAGCCAAAGAAAATGAGGCCCTTCGAGCCCAGATTCGGGAAATGAAAATAGCAGTCGAAAACCCCACCAGAAGTGCAAAAGATGAAAAACTTATAGATAACCTTAGGCCGAAGGTGAGTGAGTATGGTTTTGACTTGAACAAGCTGGAGGGTGAATTAGCAAGGGCTCGAACAAAATTGGCTAAGAATACGGAATAACGAGAGCGCTTGGTTAAACAGTTAAAAGAAAAATATAACAATGAGATTGTGGGGTTGAAGAAAAGGGTCACCATCTTTGAGAACAAAATGATCAAGCAAGCAAAAGACTTTAAGGCAGAAAGAGAACACTGTTATGCAGCAATGGCACAATTAGAAAGAAATTTGCAACAACTTCAGCAGCCTAATCTTCTTGAACTTGAGCCCCCACCAAGGTCTGTGAGGAGGTCTTCGTTGAGTCGCAAGTCGAGGTGTCCCATTGGAAGTTTTCCGATCAGCGAACATCGCAGTTGATTTTCATTTCCGAAGCCGAACTTGTTGACTTTTTCTGTACGTAGTAAGGTTAGAATTTATTAATAAAGGTTCAATTTTACTTTAGATCTTTATTTCATCCATGGCTTGATGCTTAATGTGTTGAGCTTACATTGTTTGTGCACTATTTACGTGTTTATGGGGAAGATTCAGTCTTGGCGTGAAAATTATCATGAAATTATACTGATTTTGCATTTCTCTTTAATAACTCATGACTGCAATTGAGTGATAATAGTTATATCTTTAGGCTCCATTTATGTGTTTCTATTATTTATTAAATAAATTAGTTGAACAAGGTTTCGTTGTAATTGAATCCAATTTAGAATTCTGGAAAGTTGGTTCAGTGTTTGTTTGATGGGTCACCGTATAGTTTTTTTTGTAAAATAAAGTTTTGTCGTGTCTGTTGGTTTAAAGTTTTAGCCATAGCATGTTTTGTTTCCTTAGTCCACAAATTAAAGATTTTTTTTCTGTTCTTAGTTCATTTGCTTAAAATAATTTAGTTTTCTTTAGTAGTTTAGTTTTACACAAAATGTATTTCCATGAATAGCTGAGACGTGAATTTTTCATTGTTTGTTTTTAATTTAGCATAATTTGAAAAAAGCTCCAAAATTTTAGAATGATTCCTACATCTGTTACTAAGTTACATGATATAATGAAATTGACTACTCTTATTTAGTTTCTTTGGTTGTCTCACTCTCAAATCTTAAATTATTATTGTGATTGTGTAATACGTTCGCGTGACATAATTACGATTATAAAAACCAATTTGGGGTATGCGTCCGCGCAATTCCGATCAAATCTTCTCAATAACAAAATGGGTTTTCATAGGTTACTAATTTAATTTAGTTCATATAGACCGAGGCATGCCATCCACAATTTAATCATCCATGGCCCTCGTACTAATCTTATGAGTTAGAATATAAAAATGACAAATGTTTGTAGTTTGCTTTAGGCACGTTTAATATACTATCGTGGTTGTGGACACGTTCGCGTGACATGATTGCGATTTCTAAAACCAAAACCGGAGTATGCGTTCGTGAAACTTCGACCAAATTCTCTTAATAATGATAAAGCGTTATTAATTGTGGACACGCTCGCGTGACATGATTTTTGACGCGCCAAACAAATGGGTGCACGTACGCGTGACATGTTTAAAGATATTTTCTTAACTAAAAGAGGCAAATGCACATAGGTTCTAAAATAAGTAATTACACAATTTAATCAAGCCAAGTATGATCAAAGCGACCGTGCTAAAATTACGGAACCCGGGAATGCCTAACACCTTCTCTCGGGTTAACAGAATTTCTTACCCAGATTTCTGTGTTCGCAGACCGTAAATAAGAGTCAATTTCCTCGATTCGGAATTTTAAACCGGTGACTTGGGACACCATAAATTATTCCAAGTGGCGACTCTGAATTTTAAATAAAATAATCCTGTTTCGATTGTCACTTAAATTGAAAAAACTCCCTTATACTCTTTTCGAGGGTGTAGGAAAAAGGAGCTGTGACACCCGTCCATCTGAGGGTGGAAAACTGTGCTCAACTCAACCTGAGTACCCAACTCTCGCTGCACAGACCTCCAAAACTGCGATATAAACTGAGTGCCCCTATCTGAAATGATGGAAACTCGGACACCATGCAACCGAACAGTCTCTCGGATATAGATATCTGCCAACCGCTCTGAGAAATAGGTAGTACACACAGGAATGAAGTGCGCGGACTTGGTCAGCCAATCCACAATCACCCAAATAACGTCGAACTTTCTCAAAGTCCCTGGAAGTCCAACAACAAAGTCCATAGTGATCCTCTCTCACTTCCACTCTGGAATGTCCATCTGCTGAAGCAAGCCACCCGGTCTCTGATGCTCATATTTCACCTACTGACAATTGAGACACCGAGCTACAAATCCCACAATGTCTTTCTTCATTCTTCTCCACCAATAATACTGTCTGAGATCCTAATACATCTTCGCGGCACCCAGATGAATGGAATACCGCGAGTTATAGGCCTCCTCCAGAATCAACTCCCGAAGCCCATCTATATTGGGCACACAGATCCGGCCCTGCATCCTCAACACCCCATCATCACCAATGGTCACATCTTTGGCATCATCGTGCTAAACTCTGTCCTTAAGGACAAGCAAATGTAAATCATCATACTTGCGCCCTCTGATGCAATCATATAAGGAAGACCGAGAAACCACACAAGCCAATACCCGACTGGGCTCCGAAACATTTAATCTTACGAACCGATTGGCCAAGGCCTGAACATCAATCACAAGAGGTCTCTCCCCAACTGGGATATAGGCCAAACTCCCCATACTCACCGCCTTTCGGCTCAAGGCATCGGCCATCACATTGGCCTTTCCTGGATGGTACAATATAGTGATATCATAATCCTTAAGCAACTCCAACCACCTCCGCTGCCTCAAATTGAGATCCTTCTGTTTGAACAAGTGCTAGAGGATGCGATGATCGGTAAACACCTCACAAGACACACCATACAAGTGATGCCTCCAAATCTTTAATGTGTGAACTATGGCAACCAACTCCAAATCATGAACGAAGTAGTTTTTTTCATGGGGTTTCAACTGACGAGAAGCATAAGCAATAACTCTACCCTCCTGCATCAAAACACAACCAATACCAACTCTCGAAGCATCACAATATACGGTATATGAACCTGAAGTTGATGGCAAAACTAACACTGGAGATGTGGTCAAAGCTGTCTTGAGCTTCTGAAAGCTCTCCTCACACTCGTCCGACCATACAAATGAAGCACCCTTCTGAGTCAACTTAGTCAAGGGTGATGCTATAGATGAGAATCCCTGAACAAACCAACGATAATAGCCTGCCAAATCAAGAAAGCTGCAAATCTCCGTGGCTGAGGATGGTTTGGGCCAACTTGAACCGCCTCTATCTTCTTCGGATCAACCTAAATACCCTCACTGGACACCACGTGTCCCAAGAAAGCCACTGAATTGAGCCAAAACTCACACTTGGAGAATTTTGCATAAAGTTTCTCCTCTCTCAATCTCTGCAACACAACTCTCAAATGCTCTGTGTGCTCCTCCTGACTAGACGAATACACCAGAATATCATCAATAGAGACTATGACAAACAAATCAAGATAAAGTCGGAACACACTGTTCACCAAATGCATGAATGATGCTGGGGTATTGGTCAGCCCGAAAGACATTACCAAGAACTCATAATGACTATATCGGGTCCTGAAAGCTGTCTTAAGAATATCCGAGTCCCTGATCTTCAACTGGTGATAACCTGAACGGAGATCAATCTTGGAGAACACTCTCGCTCCCTGAAGCTGGTCGAATAAATCATCAATGCAAGGCAAAGGATACTTGTTCTTAACTGTTACCTTGTTCAATTGCCTATAATCAATACACATCCTCATAGTGCCATCCTTCTTCTTCATAAATAGAACCGGCGCACCCCAAGGTGACACACTAAGCCGAATGAACCCCTTATCAAGGAGCTCCTGAAGCTGTTCTTTTAATTCCTTCAACTCTGCTGGTGCCATACGATATGACGGAATAGAAATGGGTTGAGTGCCCGGCACTAGGTCAATACCAAAATCAATGACCCTGTCCGGTGGCATGCTCGGTAGGTCTGCAGGAAACACATCGGGAAAATCCCTCACAGTTGGAACAAAATCAATACTGGGAGTCTCAACACCGACATCCCTTCCCAACCATACGCTGAGCCTTCAAGAATGAGATCACTCTACTGGGAACATAGTTAGTCAAACCTTGCCACTCAATCCATGGCACGCTCGGTATAACCGATGTGACTATCTTAGCATGGCAGTCCAGAATAGCATGATACGGAGATAACCAGTCCATGCCCAAAATAATATCGAAATCCACCATACACAGTAATAAAAGATTCACTCGGGTCTCCAAACCCCCAATAGTCACTACATACGACCAGTACACACGGTCTACAACAACAGTATCGCCCACTAGAGTAAATACATGAACAGGTAAAACAAGAGACCCACAAGGCGTATCCAGATAACAGGCAAAGTATGATGACACATAAGAAAAGGTGGAACCAGGATCAAATAATACAGAGGCATCTCTGTGACAGACTGAAACAATACCCGAAATCACAGCATCTGAAGCAGCAACACCTGGTCTACCCGGAAGAGCATAGAAACGGGCCTGTCCACCACTTGATCAACCTCCCCTCTAGGGCGAACCCTGGCTGACTGACCAACACCCCTAGCTAGCTGGGCGGGGAAGGGGTAAAGTAATTGGAGCAGAAGTTGAGGGCTGACCCCTCTACTGATACTGACCATCATGAAGACGAGAACATTGCCCCATCATATGCCAAACTCTCGACACTTATAACAACTCCCCGGTGCTAGAGATGGGGATTGAAGAGAACCTCTGACACCGGAGTGACCAGTAGAAGGACCTGGAATGGAAGAACCCCGCACTGATGGAGCACGAGATGAACTCTGGGCTGGGAGGGCACTAAGTGATGAGTGGCCCTAATAAGAGCTGTGAGAATTATGACCCGATGATGCCCCACGATAACCTGGGCGAGCTGAATAAGCCTGTCTGAATGGGCGGCATCTGCCCTGCTGGAGCTGGCCCCTCAACAGAGTACCACTATAATTACCAGATCCTCGAGGCCTCTTGGCCTCCCTCTCCTCTTGCTCCTGGCGGTGAACCGACTCAATCTCATGGGCAATGTCAACAACCTCCTCGAAAGTAGCACCTGTCACCCTTTCCCTAGTCATGAGAATACGAAGCTAATATGTGAGACCATCAACAAACCTCATAATCCTCTCTCGATCTGTGGGAACCAACCAAACTGCATGACGTGATAACTCAGAGAACCGCATCTCATACTGTGTCACAGTCATCTCTCCCTGACGCAACTGCTCAAATTGCCTGCACAGCTCTTCTCGGCGAGACTGTGGCACATACTTCTCCAGATAGAGAATAGAGAACTGCTGCCAAGTAAGGGGCTCTGCACCAATAGGCCTACGCCTCTCATATGCCTCCCACCAAGTGAAGGCAGCCCCAGAAAACTGAAAGATGGTAAAAGCTACACTACTGGTCTCTAGAATCCCTGCTGTACGAAGCATCCTCTAGCACTTATATAAGAACCCATGGGCATCCTCGCCCTCTACACCGCTAAAAGTCAGAGGCTTGAGTCTACCAAACCTCTCTAGTTGATGCTGCTCATCATCCGGCATAACTGGTACCACAAACTCCTGAGCTGGTGCAACCGGCTGGACTGGAGGTGCCCCTGATGTTTGGAGTCCCTGCACAACCTACTCAGGTGTGCGAGCAACGAGAGTCTGGGTGCCTCCCCCGGCTTGAGAAGTAGCTGCGACCGTAGTAACTGAAACCGCCTGAGCCAGACCGGTACACACTGATAAGATTTGAGCTAAAGCCTTCTAAAAGCCTGGAATCACAATGGGCACAACTTGTGCTGCTGTAGCGTCCACAACTAGGACCTGATCCTGAACTGGGGCAACTGGTGGATCTGCAGGTGCTACCCTAGCTGCTCTGCCCCTACCATGGCCTCGACCGCGTCCTCGGCCTCTAGTGGCCCCAACTGGTGGAACTGGTGGTTGTCCACCCCGCCCGGCAGCTCGTGTCCTCACTATCTGTGAGAGAATGGAATAATAGAAGTTTAGTATTCGGTTCAACAAGTTCGCCCGACAAGAATTTCAAGAATATTAAGAATTTTCCTAAAGGTTCTACAACCTCTCAAGGATAAATACAGACGTCTCTGTACCGATCCGTGAGACTCTACTAAACCGGCTCATGACTCCCGAGACCTATGTAACCTAGGCTTTGATACCAACTTGTCACGACCCCCAAATACCAGTTGTGATGGAGCCTATCACATTAATAGGCAAGCCAACCAATCAATGAATCACAACCCTTTTTCCTTTAACAATAAGCCATTTTCTAACACAGGTTTTAAATACCAAATTTCATTATAAACATTTAAAGCAACAGAAAATATGCGGAAGTCAAATAAATAGGAAACTACACAGCCCCATAATCTGGTGTCACGAGTTTAGAGCCTCTAAATATACAAGTCTGTCTGTCTAATACATAACAAGTCTAAAATGCTGGAAACAAGGATAAGAGGAAGAGAGCAGGGCTGCGGACGCCATGCAACTACCTTGCAGTCTCCGATATGCAGTTTAAACACTTGAAATCATATACTTAGCAATTTTTCCAGTAGAGGATCATTTTAAAAGAAGAGTGAAATCAGTAAAAATATCATAACTGGGCCCCTCGAGCAAGGTATCACTCAGAATATGGCCTCTCGGGCAGCCTCTCAGTCACTCGTGACTTAAATCTCATTACTCAATACTCACTCTCAGCACTCAGACTCATTAATATCTCATAGTAAGAGAAATCATAGTAATCGCTGCGTCGTGCAGCCCGATCCGTAATTTATAGTCGACAACGCTCACTGAGGGTGTACAGACTCCGGAGGGGCTCCTACAGCCCAAGCGTCACATTGTTGCGGCGCACAGCCCGATCCAATATATATATATATATATATATATATATTGCTGCGGCGTGCAACCTGATCCAGTATATATATCGCTGCGGCGTGCAACCCGATCCATATAAGTATCGTTGCGGCTGTTGATACCCAATTTTTCCCTATATATTTTTCAATATGCAAAATACTTTCAAAATAACATATATATGTATATATAAGTATGTCCAGATATTTTATTATTTTTCTTTAATTGTAAAGATTTTTAAACCAATTTATTCCGCTATTTTATTCATAAAAACCTAGTAATAATTCCTAAAATTATCATTTTTGGTGATTAATTTATTGGATTATTATATTTATAATAAAATATAGCTAATATAATTTTTTCATATTTTTACAAATTCATTTAGTAGTTTTAAAGCTAAATTGCATATAATTGCAACATTAGCCCCTTTTAAGATTTAATTGCGTTTATATTTATAAAAATTAAGTCCAGTATTTTTAAATTGATAATTATACGATATTAATCATTTTAGCACTTCTAATTTATTTCCAGAATTTAAGTTACTATTTTTTATAAAATAAAGGGAAAAATGGCTATTTAAAATCTAGCCAGATTTCATTTCAATTGTAGCCCAAATTCTACCCCAATTCAAACCCAATTACTCCGGCCCAATTCCTACTCATACCCGACCCAGACCCAATTAAAGCTGACCCATACCCGAATCCCCACCTAACCCTTTAAACCTTAGTCGTTGATCATTTAGATCAACGACCACCGGTTGCCCTTCCCTAACTAAACCCAAAAGACCCCCTTAACCCATTTCATTTGTTACCATACGCCGCCTCTGAAATCCCTCCTCTCCCAAATCCTCTCTACAACACCCTCAAACCCTAGCCGCCGCCACCCTAATCCGCTTTAATACATGGCCTTCCGAGGTCATCGGAGACCTGTACCAACCTTCCATGACTTCTACGTGTTTGTTCTTATGGTTTCAAGGCCAGACTATGAAGAACTCTGGTCTAGTCGTCGTTCGATTTTAGTTCATGGCCTTTCTCTGGTAATCTTTGACCCTTTCTCCGGCCAGCCATGGCCGTTCGAGTCAGACCTTTGACTCTCCTAGTTAGATCATTAACTTTCAAGGCCTTTCTCGTTGTCTTTAGGTTCTTTTGAAACCCTAATTTCTAAGACCTTTAAATTTCTTTCAGATCTACTTTAGATCTATGCTTGCTTTGAACTTTTAAGCATCTTCTCGAAGTTTCTTCAATTTTGCTTTCAAAAACAACTCTTTGTCTTTTCCGATTAGGGGTTTTCCTGTTAAATTATTTCAAAATCTCTTCTCTAACTTTTAATACGTTTAAGATGTGTGCTTGTTTGTTTAAATTCTTGCTTGACTCGTCTGTTTACCATCTTTCGAACTCGTTGTTGTTGAAAACCCTAATTTCTTTTGGGTCTCAATCGAGTTCTAAAAGGTGTTTGTCAGATGAGTGTTTGTTTAGTTATGTTTTGTTTGATTTGTTTGTTTATCATCTTTTAAGCTCTAATATTGTTGAAAAACCCTATGTCTTTGGGTCTGAAACTGTTCGTTTAAATACTTGACTCGATTTGAAGTTCCTTGTTTCAGAATCTCTTTTCCTTCATGTGATTTCTCTGACTCTGGGTTTCTACTATCTTTAAAACTTGACTATGCTTGAAACCTTAAATTTTCAAAAGGTTTCTCATCTATTACTGTGAGACCTTTGCATGCTTCTGATACTCTATTTTCCTTCACTATTGATTCAACTTGACTTGATCTATTTGACTATCATGCTTCGAATGTTTGCTATCTACTGAACTTTGTACTACTATTGCATGCTATTTCTTTTACCAATAGGTTTGGCCTCACATGTCTACTATTCTGTGTACTCTATTTATATGCTGAGGTTCCTTCTTTAATTGATCTTCAATCTTGTGACTGATTTCAAAATCTTTCTTTTATGAATTCTAATTTCACTCGCCTATCAAGGTTAATTGATTCCTTTCCTTATTTTGCTTTGCTGAACCCTTTCCCAAAATAAGTATATTTCTGTACTTAGACTGGATTACTTACTCGATGGTTTTACTACTCCTTTTATGGCAACAATCATTCTGCTTATAAACTGATTTTTCTTTCCTTATTTTGAGCCTGTCACTGCCCGTTAAACAAGTGATCTCTTAATTAAAGGGGATCCACTTGGTTAATTGATTCCGATTGTGATTATTTTCATATTTGTATTGAAACTTTACTTATTACCTTACTTCTTACATGTTTTCAAAAGCTATAAGTACCCTGCACCTTCTCTTCTTTCAGACATACGAACACAAAAGGAACACTTTTAGTTCTGAACTCACACTTACACTAAAAATACTCTCTCTTGCTTTACTACTTGTACTGTGGCCTGTTTAGCTGGCTGAAAGCCAAAGCTATATTTCGAAGTCCTGCTACCTTTCTTTACTGCATTTTTGCTTCTTTGACTGGTATGTTCTAGTTAAGTTTTCAGCATCAACAACAACATGGTTACTTAATATTCTTGCCTTCTTGTCTGCCCATTACTTGTATCTAATTCAGTACCTTATTTAGCATGCTATAATTTCTTTTCTCCTGTTCTGAATCAATGTATTATGAATCCTAAATCCCTACCCCAATATGTTTGATACTTATAGTTTGTTTGGGGCATGACAACATTGAATATTGCTGAACATGACTCAAACTTGGTCCTCATAGGATCATAACCTCCATGTTACCCTTATATGTTGTGTGTTCTGGTTGATTTTATTAGCATGACAACACTCTCTATTGCTGTGCATGCCCAGATTAACTTATGCCTAAGTATATAGGCTCCTTTCAATGGATTCCCAAACCCCTAACCCCTTTGATGTAAAATTATCAACTTGTTTGAAGTGTTAATGGCCGTTTCCCAGCACCTCTTTCCCTTTTTTTTACTTCCTTAGTTCTCAAAGCTTTGTTTCTGCACTTGCACTCTCCTCTTAGACTTAAGTTCTGCCCCCCCCCCCTTATGTGAGCCTTGCCTTGGGACCCATGAGCTCCCTTTGAACTTGGACACATGAGGGCTGTCGTTTCCACACTGCACTTGTCCCTATTCTGGTTATGAAACTTGGGTGTGAGCACTGCTTGGGGTCCTATTGATGCCCTTAGGGAACTCTGATACACTCAAGTCTGAGAAAGGCTTTGGATCAGGGTCTTTGAGTTGGTTTATCTCATAACTCAGATAGAAAGTCAAGAATAAGGCTTCCTCTGGTGGTAATTCTTTTCTTTGTATTTTCCTGATGTATTTAGTATTTAGTATTCTTGATTTGTAATAAGTTGTAATAATTATTTGGGGCTGACTAGTGAAAAGGGTTGGGTATTTTATGCATGTCAAGGGTAGAAACCATGCCTATATAACTATTTTAAATTTCTGCATGTTCAAACTGCATTTAGAAACCATGTCTATAGGACTTCTTATTCAACTTCACATCTAGATAACCTGCCTATAGGGATCATCTAAAATCCTGTGTATTTGTCATCGTTTAGATACCATGTTTTAGGGCCCAAGTGGTTATAATCCAGTAACGCGTTAAAATCAGTAACATATAGAAATCATGCCTATAGGGGTTCATAAGTAAAATCCTGTTCGTTTCTACTCACATGCAATGTTAGGTATCATGTCTATAAGGATCTAAAATCAGTAACGCATAGAAATTATGCCTATATGGATTCTTAAATAATTCTAATTCGCTTCATTCACATTCGATGTTAGTTATCATGTTCATAGGGATTAAAATCCGCAATAGTAGATACTATCACCTGTAGAATCTGTAATCAGTCTAATTTAATTTTATACATTCTGTATCTCTTTTAATAATCTAATTCCCTTACTTAACAAGGTTTAGAAAGCATGCCTATAGGATTTCAAACACTTCGTTATTACTGTCTCATCACCTTCTGAACTCATTAGATATCATGTCTATAGAACCCCGTCTAAACACTTAGGCAAGCCTTGGAGTAATAACTGTAAACTGCATCTGCTTCTGTTAATCGCTACAACCAGCAGGCAGGCCTGATTCGGACTTCTTATCTGAGTTATGTAATAAACTAATTTGCCTCAATAATTAACTTCCCTTGTCTTTATGTGCTTTAATCAGACCCAAAAAAGTACGTGCAAGTCATGCTAGTTATGTGCTTTTGTTTGAGGAGGTATACTTGAGCCTTATGTGTTATGTGCTTCCCCTTTAACGTGCAGTCTTCTATATATTTTGTATGTCGCCTTAGATTTTTATCTTTGAAACCTCAAGTCAGCCTAATATCCCTCCCTTTTAGGATTAGTAGTCTTAAGTGTCTCCGGGACTGATAGGAATGGGACGGGTAATAACATGCAATTAGTAATCGAGACCAATCGACGCTTTAATACCTTAACGGGGTGGGAAGGGTAGATATGAATATGATGACCACGCGATAATGTCACGTGTAGCCTCTCATTGAGGAGAGATTACCGGACATTGTGTGGGGTGATCCATATTAAATATAAACCTAGGACCCTTTTCCTTTATTTGCAAACTTTTCCTTTTTTTAAAACGCTTCTTTAAAATGTTCTTTCTTTTATGTGTTTAAATCCCCTAATATTTGAGCTCATACCTGTCTATTCGCTAAATTCACAATAACTGTCTGGTCGGGAACCACACTAGTGGATCTTGAGGGGTGCCTAACACCTTCCCCTTGGAATAATTTCAAGCCCTTACCCAATCTTTTGTTATTCAAACAAACTCAGAGTTGAATCTCTATTGGTGTCCTAATGCACCTTAATCATTAGGTGGCAACTCTTCTAATGCAAACCCAGTTCCCAAAAGGAATGAGTTGTCCCTCCAAATATCATAAACCCGATTTTACGAGAAAAAAGGAGCGCGACAACATGACGACTCTGCTGGGGATATTTAGGCTTTTACCATTTCAAACTATTACTGTGAATTTATGCTCTTTTATGTGCAATTACTTGTTTAATTTCTTTAAGCATTCAATTCTCTTTTCAAAAACTGACTTGCTTTTTTCCTTTACTACTGCTTTAAATTGTGAAATTGTTGTATTTACTGCTTTCTTAAATGTGCAAATACGTGACAATGTGTTTTTAATTATTGCATAATCATGTTCAACATCATATTCCACTCGTGCCAAACAAATCACATAGCAACGCTTATAGTGAGTGGTTGCGCTCTTCCAATATTATCACCCCTAAATCCGAAAAAGGCATATTTGCAGTAAAACCAGTCGATCAACGGTGTAGTCGACGGTTCTGTGCCTTTCCCCCTTGAGTTGTCCGCTCAAGGGTACCAGTCTAAAAACCCCATAGAAACCTTACTCTGTTTAAACTATGCATGCATCATGGTCAAACCTAGACGAGTCAGTTATGTTGTCCGCATAATGACTCTTTAAAATAGCCTTGTCCAAAGTCCACTGGGTTTCCCTAAACCCAAACGGATATTACCACGTTCTGTGCATTTATTTGGAGAACTAAAAGCTTCATGCTAATTGTTGATGTCAAATAGTCGAGTCCGGTAGGGGTATGGTCTTAACCCTTTTGTCTTGCAGTAATATGAGGCACAAAATCCCCAGATTCGGCATTGTCACCAACATCCACCCAAAATTACTAAGCTGGTGGGAGGATCTTCACTCTAGTGATCAAACTCTTGTCCGAAAATATTTGGGAAACCTACCTTCTCTCCTGGAAATCCAACCCAACAACAAGATCATAGAAGTTGCTACTCTGTTTTGGGATTGTGAGAGGTTCGTATTCCACTTCGGGGACATTGAAATGAAACCCTTACTAGAAGAAATAAGAGGATTGGTCGGTATAGCATGGGAAAATTCGAGTTTGTTGATGCTTGAGAATCGCAAAGGCAGGGGCTTCCTCAAAATAATGGGTTTGAAGAAGAATCCAGAACTGACATGTCTAAAATAATCCTATATCCCCTTTGACTATTTGTATGAGAGGTACGGTCACAACAAATCCTACCATACCTATCCTGACGAATTTGCCATCACATCATTAAGGCATATTCACCAAAGGGTCTTTGTATTCATGTTTTGTTTCCTGGGGTTGATCGTGTTTCCAATAAAGAAATCAAGAATCCACACTAGACTGACTATGGTAACTAAGACTTTAATGGAAGGAATTGGTGGGCAACCATTCAACATTGTGCCTATGATCATTGCGAAAATATACCGAGCCTTGGAGAAGTGTCAACGAGGAGCCAAACACTTCGAAGGCTGCAATTTGCTACTTTAGCTCTGGCTTATGGAGCATGTCCAAAGGGGTGAGTACCAGCAAGAGATCCAGCGAAGGGACTAGGATGATCATATCGCCTTACATCATCCGAGGCGAATGAATTACATGCCCAATATGTTCGCCCAGCCGGAAGATGCCAAAGGATGGGTAGAGTTATTTGATAATCTAACTGAGGGATAAGTATAATGGATGTTCGAGTGGTTCCCTACTGAGGAATTCATCGCCCGATCCAGGGATGCACCATTTCTGATATTAATCGGTCTGAGAGGAACCTATCCTTATGTCCCTCTCCGAGTTATGAGACAGGCTGGTAGGAAGTAGGTTATACCTAGGGTCGATAAGATGAGTCACTTTTGGGCTGACTTCTAGGCTGATGATAGTCCTTATAAGTGCCAAGCTCAGCATATGTGGCACTGCAAGATCGTCATGGGGAGAGATACCATCGAGCCAGACAGATACCATGCTGGTTGCACTCTCTACTATTCAGGCTGGTTGGAAGATAATCACGATGGTCTGGGCCAGCCAGGGTTTGCTAGGGGCCACAGGATCATAAATGAAAGGGCAGAGGCACAGGTTAAATACAACCAATTGCGCAAGAGGATCCGGGAGTATGAAAGCGAGCACCGTGAAATATAAGAAGCCAATCAGAAGTTAATTGAGGAATGGAAAGACATGGCTGTTAGTACCAACAAGCGACTGAGATACTTAGAACGAGGCATAGTAGAGTTGGAAATAAAGTTTCTCAAGAGGGTCGAAAACTGCCAAAATGCTGAAGGAAATGAAGGTGGACATCTAGCCAGAGCCTACCTATTGCTGGGATTTCACGAGCTGGGAAAGCTTTTTGACGGAGCCAAGGATGCTAAATCTGGGGAAGGGCCTTCTGGGACCAAATAGATATGAGTTTTTCTTTTTGCTTTATGAAATGTAATAAGACCAATGACCACTAATGACTTTTATTTCCTGTTATTTAGTGTCGATTTGGGATTCGTCTACTTTTTATCAATAAAATAAGGCATTTAGCATTTTAAGTTCTCCAAATTGATTTGTCTCTAGGCCTACCTCGGGCACAAAGAAGCCCCCAAATTAGGACACGATTTACATTCTTGCACTATGTGTTTAAATATCGCAACTCTTTTTATAATCCTCACTAACTTGGTTACCTTTTGTTTTTACTTTTGTTTATTATTCCCCCTCCCCAAAGATTAGTTCGTACACTCTGGCAACATCATCTTATTCCACGAGATCCAGGGGCCCTCCACCCACTCCTCCTCTCAGTCCTATCAAAAACAAGAGCAAAGGGAAGATGGAAGATTTAAACAACGCCAGAAAAAAGAACTCAACTGAACGGGTAGAGGTCATTCATGGTCATGATACTCAGGTTTCCAAAGAAAATGCATCCCAACTCAAGCAAAAGCTGCTGAAATTTCAAGAAGAACTTGATCAGGTTCGGAATCTGGCAAATCTGTCATTTTCTCTCACCACTCCAGATATCAATTTTCCAAATGCTCAGAACCCCACACCTCCACAGAATATCCCAAAGCAACAAAACCATCTCGTTCTTCACCACCATTGCAACACCTGCCATACCTCAAACAACACCCCGTTGCTCATCCCAAAACCCCTGAACTCTACAAATGATCACTTCCACACCCACCATAGCACCCCCATATACGTGGAGACTATGCCACACTCCACCCAACCCATCTCAAACACACCCGAGTCAGATGATAAAGACTCGCTCATCAGGAACCTGGCTGAAGAACTTAAGAAATTGACTAGCCGAATTCAAGGCGTTGAAGGAAGTAAGGGAATTGAAAGGCTGAACTATGAAGATCTTTGCATACAACGCGATATTGAACTACCCGAGGGGCACAAACCTCCAAAGTTCGAAATGTTTGATGATACAAGGGATCCAAGGGTCCATTTGAGAACTTACTGTGACAAGATGGTTTGAGTAGGGAAAGATGAGAGAATCCGTATGAAGTTGTTCATGAGGAGTTTGAAGGGAGATGCTTTGTCTTGGTACATTATCCAAGATCTAAAGAAGTGGTCGAACTGGGTAGGCATGGCGTCCGACTTCATGGACAGGTTCAGGTTCAACACAGAGAATGCACCGTATGTGTTTTACATTCAGAACCTAAAGAAGAAGCCCACAGAAACATTTCACGAGTATGCTACTCGCTGGAGGTCCGAAGCTGCTAAGGTCAGACCTGCCTTAGAGGAGGAACAAATGAAAAAATTCTTTGTTCTGGCTCAAGACTCGCAGTATTATGAACGACTAATGTTGATTGAGAGCCATAAATTTTCTGACATTATCAAGCTGGGTGAAAGGATCAAAGAGGGCATCAAAAGCGATATGTTACGAACTTCAAGGCCTTGCAAGCTACAAATAATGCTTTGTAGTCTGGTGGCGTGTCCAAGAAAAGGGACGTAGGAGCCATAATGGTTGCACGGAGAACCAAATCTCCCATCAAATATCAAACATACCCAATACCTCCACTCACATATCAGCCTACTCCGAACTACCAAGCACCCTCACCCTCCTACCAAACTCCACCACCCACTTATCAATCACCTCCACCCTCCACATATCAGCCTACTTCACCCAGATATTCCCAACCCGCTCATGTCTACCAAACCTATAATGCTCAACTATCCCACTATCAGTCCCATCCCACATGCCAAAACTTCCCTAGACCTCGACCAAATTTATATCGTAAACCTCCTAAATAATACACAGCCATTGCTGAACCTATGGACCAGTTGTATGAAAGACTCAAAGCTGCTGGTTATGTCACCCCTATCCCTGTTGCAACTCCTAATAACCCTTCTTAGTGGGTTAACCCAAACAAATCCTGTGCATACCACTCTGGCATGAAGGGACATACCATCGATGAATGTAATTCTTTGAAGGACAAAATCCAGGCTTTGATTGATAACAAGGCCATTGTGGCAAAGGAACCCGCTTCGAATGTCCGCAATAATCCCTGTCAGACCATAAGGGTGGAGGCGTTCACATGATTAAAATAGAGGATGATTGGGATCCCGAGGGATCAATTGGTTTGATTGCAGAAGGTAAATATGTCTAAATTCAGCTTAATCCAATCATAGTCCAAATTCAGCCATCTGGGACGCTGAGGTAAATATGTCTGTGCCACTTGAGTTTGAAACAATGTCATCTACAAAGACACCATCACCAATTGAGGTCGAATTCGTGTCTCCAGCAAATGCACCTGCACCATTCGAAGTTGCAGTTTTACCACCCAAGGTACATGCTCCGTTCGGAGTGAAGATAGCCACGCCGATCCCAGTGGCGATGTCGACCATGACACCATTCCATACAAAGGCAATACCCTAGGACTATATATTCGAGGCAAGGAGGAAAGGCAAAGTTAGGTTTGAAGAGACTATTGCACACAGGGTATGACGAGAACTGGTAGAGTTTATACCCCTGAACATTTAGCTGAGTCAAACAAGCAGGCCTCCAATCGGTCAACCATCATTGAGACAAGGCCGAATGATCTTTAGAGAAAGATACATGCCAAGGAATACTCGGTCATCGACCAGTTGAACAAAACACCGGCGTAAATTTCCATCCTTGCTTTGCTACAAAATTCTGAGGCACACAAGAATGCCCTGTTGAGGATGCTGAGTGAAGCATACGTGCCAAGCAACATCACTGGCGGAGAAATGTCTAACATGGTGGGACAGGTATTGGAAAGTCATAAAATTACTTTTCATGAGGATGAGCTACCACCTGAAGGGTTGGGTCACAACAAGACACTGCACATCACCATGCAATGCGAAGACTATTTTATCACTAGAATCTTGATCGATGGAGGGTCCAGTCTCAACATTTGTCCATTGGTAACACTCAAGAAATTGGGCAAGGGATTGCATGAAATAAATGATGGAGCTATCAACGTGAAAGACCTCGACGGTTCCCAAAGGTCCACTATTGGGGAGATTAGTCTGTGTTTGCAAATGGGGCCAACTTGGTTCGATGTTGATTTCCAAGTGATAGACGTGCTAGTATCCTACAATCTGCTGTTAGGACGACAATGGATTCATGCTGTCGGAGTCGTATCATCAACACTGCACAGGCAGTAAAGTTCGAGTGGAACCACCAGGAAGTGATCATTCGCGGTGACGATAGCAACCCTGTATACAGTCGCCAGACTATTTCATCAATCGAGTGAAGAAGAAAGCTAGGTGGAGAGACTTACCATCACATCGAACAGGTAAATGCTGTTGACAAAGACAAATGGTGGGATAACAAGATCGAGAGTATACTGAATTGGAGTGGGTATGTACCTGGCAAAGGGCTCGGCAAGAATCTCCAAGGAATCACTAAGCCCATAAAACCCAAGAAACATGGCACCACTTTCGGTCTGGGATATGAGTACACCTGGGAGGAATTTAACAACTGGTCACCACCATGGCGCGGTCCTTACTATCCGCTGGAGCAGCCAATACCACATTTGGAGCAGACTTTCCAACCGGCTGATGTTATCTATGGGTCAGAAGAAGAGGAAGCACTGGCAACGGTGAAAAATTTGTTCCTAGAAGACAATGATATAAATTGTTGTGTTGTTCTTGAGAAAAAGGGGGCGCGACAACGGCGTGCAACCCGATCCATAATATATATACATATAATATCCTCACTATTAGGTTCTCAACCTCTCTCAGCCATTAACCTCACAGCCTCTCGGGCAAAACAATAGAAATTAGGGAACCCAGTCCAAACAGTCCTCTCAATTAGAAGTGGAGTGATAAAACCAGTTTTAGACATTTAAACAGGTAAAACATGACTGAGGATATGCTTTCAACAAGCAAAGTGAGGAAAAACAGTAAAAATACCCCTAAGTGTATCAACAAGTCGGCACAAGGCCCCAAACATGGCATATAGCCTATCATATAGTATAATTAGCTAAAGTACGGAATATCATAAGGTTCCATGTCAAATACGCGGCTTAATAGTCGCTACGGGACGGACCAAGTCACAATCCCTACCGGTTCACGCCCACACGCTCGTCACTTAACATATGTGTCACCGCATTTATCAAAATAAGTCAAATATCGGGGTTTGTATCCTCAGTTCCAGATTTACAATGGTAACTTATCTCAAACCGGTGAAAATACTATTACGCAGCACCTTTGTCCCTCAAATCAGCCTCCACTCATGTCAAATCTATCCAAAATCAGAATCACAACGTCAAAATATGCTAAGGGAACGAAGCCCAAGCGAAAACAATAAAATAAATGCCAAAAATCCCGAAATTGGCCAAAACCCGACCCCTAGGCCCGCATTTCGAAACTCGATAAAAATCATATCAACAGAATCCTTATCCTCCCACGAGTCTATACATATCAAGAACACTGATATCGGAGTCCAAATGTCCCCTTAAATCCCCATTTAAAGGTCTCTTAATCTCAATCCCTAATCCCCAATTTTTCTTCCTTAATCTCCACTAAAACAATGATTAAACAAGAGAAAAATGATCTTAAATCCAAGTAATTAAGCTTAGGGAACTTACCCAACTGATATCTTTTGATTCCTCTCGAAATCCTATGCCTTAGCCTCTTTCCCGTCTTCAAAAATGGAGTATTTTGCAAAAATTCACGAAGAAAGCAATATATATCTTCTGGCCAGATATTTTTGTATCTGCAATTATATTTCCGCTTCTGCGGTACTACATTTGCAGTCCAAACCACCGCATCTGCGGTCCTAACTTAAACTCTCATTTCCGCATCTGCGCCATCGCAGATGCGGTATTCCAACTGCTTCTGTGGTTCTTAACGACTTCTCCAAATTCCGCTTCTGCGGCAAACCTTTCGCTTATGCGGCGCCGCACCTGCGGTCCCCAATCCGTAGGTGCGGAAATACCAGAAGCAACAACTTCAGCAGCTGGAACAAGTCCAAACTTCTCCGTTATCCATCCAAAATCACCACGAGGCCCCCGGGACCTCAACCAAAAGCACAAACATATCCTAATACCTTATTCAAATTTGTACCAATCTTCAAAACACCTCGAACAACTTCAAATCAACCAAAACACATCGGATTCAAGCCAACTTTCTAAAATCTTCCGAATTCCACTTTTGATCAAAAACCCAACCTAACCACGTTCGAATTACCTGAAATTTTACACACACATCCTAAATGACAAAACGGAACTACTGCAACTCTCGGAATTCCATTTCGACTCCTCTATCAAAATCTCGCCTACCAACCGGAAATTGCCAAAATATCAACTTCGCCAATTCAAGTCTAAATCTACTCTGAACCTCCAAAACTCATTCCGATCGCGCTCCTAAGTCATAAATCACCTCCCAAAACTAACTGAACCATCATAACTCGCATCCAAGCCCTCTAACACATAAGTCAATATCCGGTTGACTTTTTCAACTTAAGCTTCCTTAAGAGAGACTAAGTGTCTCGAACCTTACCAAAATTATTCTGGATTTGATCCGACCAACCCGATACCATATAACACGGATAAAAAAAGCATAAAGAAGCAGAAATAGGGGAAACAGAGCGGTAATTCATGAGACGACTAGCCGGATCGTCACATTAGCCTAATAAATAAATAAAAAGAAGACAAAAAAGAATTACATGGGCCGAGACCCACCATATTAAGGCATTATGGGAAGTTAGGGATGGGGAGAACCAACTTCAAACTTAAAGAAACAAAAGGGAGTGGTTACTGGAATAAAATTAGACGGCAACCAAATTGACAAGCAAAAGTGAAGAAAATATAATCTTTTGGCTGTAAAGTTTACTATTAAAAGGAAGGAGAATTGAACCTATATAGCAACTTTCAGTGAAAAGTATCCTTCGACACAAAGAGGTCGATTTTTCCTTTCTTTGATTCTTCTTTAGTTTTCCGGTGGATTTTTTTAATCTCAATTTATGTGTTTATGAGATTCCATTAGGCATTAAAAATTACAATTCCAAAAAAAAAAGACATTATGGACAGTAATAAACTTATATACAAGGTTAAGAAAATTGAATAGTACAATGAATAAATGATATGATTGCCTATTATTTAGAAGATTTTGGACTAGTTTAAATTAGCCGTAGCATGGGTAGATATAACCCTGACAGATTGTGAGAATTAAAGATATGATCCCGAGGGTTGGGTATTTCTATATTAGTTATGTATTAGACGAAACAAGGAAAATAACATGAGATCGATATGTTGTGATTATAGATTGAATGAAGATAGTCGTATAGACTGCTCGATGTGACACATTTGGTATTTCGGCACGAGTATTGTGAGTAGTAATCTTACCACAATTTATATTTTAATAACCTGCATGGTTTATATATGATTCTGAAAATAAATGTGTTACCGATACTTTGAAATTGCATGTGGGACAAGTCTTTTACTTGATATGGTAATGGTACCGAACAATTTACTTGAGATGTTTACCGTTGAGTCTAAATGTTTCCACCGTTACTAAATATGTTTTACCGTTACTTGAGATGTTACAATTTTTTAAATTATTATCATTGTTTCTAGACATGTTTTACTATTACTTGAGACATGATTACTATTACCAAAATAAAATTACAAGATTTGATAAGAATTGATATGCCATTTATTATTTTGAAAATACTATTGTACGAGTATTTACTGCTTACAAGAAAGAGTATAAATAAGAGGAGACTTTGAAGGATCCGTAGCTAACGGAGGGTTCGTTAGACCCGGTGCACCTTGTATTTACATATTACCGATTACAGTTATAGCCTCGCTAGTGGGAAGGTAGAACTAGCATACAGTTACAGGTTTTCCCTCGAGTAGGGACCTACAGTTATATTTGACTCCTTTTACGAAGGGGTCCACACAATGATACATATTACATGATCCTTTCTTGGAAACCTCCCAAACCTAAAGATTTGCTATGAGACAGTGCTTACCGAGTTTATTATCGAATTGTTAAATTTATTTCTGTTACATGAAACACATGATAAGACTGATAATTATTTCTGAAAGTGCATTCTTATGATATTTTCTGTATAATATACTAGCATGTTTTCTGACTTGTCACCGAATAAAAACGGTTGTGGTTAAGTGTTATTACTCACTGAGCTAGTGACTCACTCCCCGCTATTTTTTTACAGAGACATCAGTTGATGCGAGTGAGGATTTTGTTAATTAGAGTATACAAGTTGATAGTTCCTAGTGACCCCCGCACTTTTTTCGCATAGGCAAAGAGTTTATTTATTTATTATCGTACTTCCTTATGATTTCTTAGAGTTGCTCCATAGTCATTTTTATTAGAATCATGAGTATTCATTTGTTATATTGGACTAGTTACTACTATTGCACTTCTTTCTGTATTTTTGAAATAGATTTAGTATTTTGATAAGGTTGGTAATGATGGTGAAAACTCATTTTTGGTTAGTTGATAAAGATTATGAATGATTTATGTGAAATATTGGTTGGTTATGTTGGTAATGGCTAAGACATGTTTATTTTTGGATAGTCCTAAAACTGGGAAAATTCTATCCGATTTTTGTAAAACATCGATGAGGCTTACTTGGGAGTACTTGATCCTAAGCGTCGGTCATAATTCTTAAATTGGGTCATGACAAAGTTGGTATCAGAGCCCTAGGTTATTCCTATGACTAATGGAGCACACGTCGATAATAGAATCTCAATTATTGTTTATGTAGTCGACAATTCCCATAATCGTGATTCTGCGAGGGCGTGATAGGATGTGTCTTGTATTTCTTTCTTATTCCTCCACACGTGCATGACGATTAGGGTCAAATAACTGAATCTATCATCATTAACTTTTTCCTAAGTAATCACCCGATAATAGAATTTGGCTGAAGGTTCAAAGACATCAAATGTTGCCAATAGATAAGCAACTGTCTCCTGACAACGAAAAGTGACGGAAGTAGTAGATAAGGTCAATGAAGGTTCTGTTTTTCCAAAATGAAAGTCTTACCGCTAAGATGTGTAATAGAGTCTATTTTTAAAATTAGTACTAGTTCACCACTATAGCACCATGAGAGTGTCATTACAAAACTACTTACCTCCATGCAAGGTAATTGAGGTCTCGATGAATATATTGGATAGACAAGAGAAGAATTGGCAACAACAAAGGGCTTTAGAAGCCTCATGCATTTAGACTAAGCCGGAAACTAAGATGTTTTTGTAATAGAGTTCCTAAAATTGAAGCCACTAAATTTATCTTTTTTCGGTTAATGTAGAGGATCCTTAGAGGTTCTTGATGAAATACTTAAAGTATTATGAGCTCTATAATGTTCCAGCGAGAGGCCTATTGATCTAGCAATTTATCAACTGAAGTACATGACGAATATATGTAATGTAACCATATTGTTAGGGATGCGGTTAAGAGTGACACAAATGACTTAGAGATAAGTTTAGTAAACATTTTTTATGAATCGCTTCCTTCTCGATAGTCAAATGCGCAAACCTGATAGGTACTTAAGAAATTAATTCAGACGACGGGTGTACTGACATGTGACCCTAGGCTTTATCAGCTGGCTAGGACATGACGCCTTAGGTTTAGAGGCTTTTCTAATTGTTGGTTAACCATTTAAACAATACAATAATCTCATATACGAAGACTCTGACCTATTATGTGAAAGTTAAACTTGCTAGAAAAAAATAAAAAGAAAAAAATAAAAAAAATTAAGAACTGGATGTGATTGGCATACAACTAAGAATTCATTTGAGAAGGTAGAAACTAGAAAATCTCGTAGTATGAAATTCTTTTTCTTCTATGGGACGAAGGGTTAGATAAATAAGATATCATGAGATCCTTTAATAGTTGCTACTTTTATGGAAGAATCTCGTACAGTTGAAACTTTCTATTATGCTTATCAGATTCAAAGTGAGAGAAAACATACCATATCTAGCCATATTGTACTTGACCTTGTTAATTTGACGTGCTTATAGGTGTGATTGATTATTTTCTTATTACATTACCTTTTATTACCATGCGAAGGTTTGCAAGATATGCATATCCCAGTGATAGCCGAGGCTATATCATTTTAAAAGCCTTTACAATTATTGAATAAGAGTAGTTAGGGTATCGCAATTTCCGTAAAAAGATCCAAGAGATGTGAAACTTAGTTTGAAAAATAAAAGTATCATAGTGAGAGATTCTCTAATTTATTCCTACAGATTTACTAGGACTACCTCCAGTGTGAGAAATAGACTTCGGTATTGATTCGACACCTGACACGCAAATCATATCATATGGCACTAATGAAGTTGAGAAAGCTGATTGAATAATTGCGAGACCTACTGGATACAGGTTTTATCATATCGAGTGTTGCATCATGGGGTACACTAATATTGTTTGAAAAAAAAGGGTGGGGTGGGTGTAAGCACGTGATTTTTGCTTTACGAGCAATCACTCCAAAAGGAAAACAAAAATAAAAATAGTGACAAATGACCCCGCGATACAAATTCTGCATGACATGTATTGCTAGTCATTTGTGGGTCTGTCCATTTTGCATTTAATCATTATCAAACAAAATACAAAAAATATGTGTGTCATTAAAAGAAAATTCGAAATATATATATGTGCATCGTTCGGTCTAGGTTGTGATTTAACTTACTTAAATATTTTTTGTGATAACTATGTGAAAATGTTATAGTGTGGTTGATTTTAATTTCACTATTTTATTTCATTTTTTGTTTAAAAGAAAAAAAAAAGCAAAAGAGTGAAGGAAAATTGGTTTGGGCCCAAAGAAATAAAACAAAGCAGGCCCAAACAGACACTCGAGTCCAGTCCAAAACCGGCTGCCCAAGCAGCAATTCAAATGACGCCGTATAAGGGCGTTCGATCTGAGCCATCTGTCCAGGCCAATCCAACGGCTCAGGACCCCTTTCAACGACCCGTTTTCAAACCCGACCCAATAACCAGTCTGACCCAACCCCCCACTTAAACCAAACGACCCCGTTTAACTACCAAACGACCCCGTCTCATTTCTCAGTATCAGATCTAAGCCGTTGAGATCATCTGATCTAACGGCTCAGATCCAATCAGCCTCCCCGTATATAAGCCTCCTATCATACCCCGCACCCCCTATACCAACCCCACCCTTCATCGTCCCCAAACCCAAACCTGAAACCCCCGAACCCTAGCAGCCGCCCTAGTCTCCTTCGCCATTAAAACCGGCGGCACGAACGCCGGTGACCACCTCCTGAACACCCTAAGACCCCCTCACTCTCCTGAACATGGATCTACTATCCATTTGCCTCGAATCACTTTCGTTCGTCTCGAATCTTCATTTGAAGATTTGAGTCGAACCCGGACCTATGCCAAGTTACCCCATCTTCATACCAGACACCCCCTGACCTTCCTCGTGACCAAACCAAGCTTGGTTTGGTCCGAATCTACCCACAACTCCCTAAAAATCAGATCTGGGGATCCAAAACCTAGAACACTAATAGCCTTGGAATCCGGCCGGTCTTGACAAGGGTTTGAGGTCTAATAGACCTTAATCAAGGTGTTCTCATGTGAGAACACCCTGATTAAAGTTTGTTCGGCCTCAAGAGTTCGAAGTCGAGTCAGATTTGGGTCCGTTTTGATTTCAAACTTTTTCGGTAAGTTTCCTTTTCTCTTTGTTTGGTTCTGATTAAGTCATTAGCATGCTTTGTGGTAATTGCTTGTTATTTCCTGATAGTTTCTTAATTTCTTTCTTCTCTGTAAAGACCTTTTATTTGGTCGATTGTGTTCTGGGTATGATTTAAATGTATCCTATGATAAGCATGTCCGATTAGTATAGTCGTCGCATGAATAAACTTATATAGGTTCCCAGTAATTGAACACAAAATTGTCTGATGCCCTTTAGGTCCCTGAACGTATTGTTTATAGGAGCGACTGATTATTACCTGCTATAATTAGTATAGTCGACTCGATAAATGTCGTTGATTAATTTCTATAACTAATGAATCGAACGAGCTAATAATGTCGCATGACTAATTGAACGTTGCCACTAACTGAATGCCCCAGCATTGTTTAAAATGGTTGGTTTGCATTGTAAAAATGACTGAAAAGGTTCAGTCCAGGCAGTCTTAAATCTGAACTTTCATCAGTTCAAAAATGCCCTGAGGCTGCAATAGGCAGGGCAGTAATAATCAAGGTTAAGCAGGGGTATTCTGGGGTGTCAAAAAGGACAGAAAGATTAGTTTAAATGAAGCTGACAAGTAGGGTACTAATTAAGAATAAACTAATACTAATGGGAAACAAGACACAAGGGTATGGGGCTTGAAATGAATAAATAAAATGAGCCCATAATTCTGGATTAAACAAAAACCAGGCGTGGGGAATAAAGGGGCTGGCACCAAAAGATGCTTAGGCATGGGCTCTAAAGAGTATGGGCAGGCTGCAAGTTGCAGCACGAGGGCAGCTCAGCTGCACTGGGTCATTTGGCTTATAAATAGGCCATTTGAGAACTTAAAGGGCTGGACTTTTAGTCTTCAGAAAAAGGAAGAATTTTGAGTCTTGAGGCTGGAATCTTTAAGTCTTAAGAAAGGTTTGTGAGTCTAAAGAAAAGACTGAAAACATAAGAGAGTTCCAGTAAGACATTGCAACCAAATACTGTCTGAAAGTTGTATAAGAGTGCATTTTTGTCAAGCTGTCTTGGCCAAGTTCTGTTGTTTGCATTGACTGAGCTGTTTCTGGTTGTTGAATTGGTAGTGTTGCTTCATTGAATACTCTGTTGTTGCTGTTGTTTCATCATTCTTTTCTGGGTTCACTGGTTTGGTACTCGACTATTTGCGGGTTCTCTTTGGTTCTGGGAAATATTGTTGTTTGTCTGTGGACTGTGGACATCACTGGGATTGTTCATTTGTTGTTCGACTCTTTGCTGAGCTTCATCATTGTTGGCTGGTTGTTTGTTGCTGTGTTGTTGCTGTGAATCTGCTGATTGCTGTTGTTTGCTGTGTGCTACTCAGCTGATCCTTTTCCTTTTTTCTTCTGTTCCTCTATACCAGGTACACAATTAATATCACCAATGTAACTGAAAGTTTGAGCATGAATGCAAAAGAAAGGACCAGCAGACTGTTTTTTTTATATATGTACATGAACTGTTACACTAAATGTCATGAGTAGTTACATTTTCGTTTGTATAATAGAAGTAGCCTACATACTCAGTATATCAATGTAGGTTAATGAATGCTAGTCATGTATGTATGCTGTTAGGTGAAAAACGTTCCCAGTGTAATAAGTTGTATTTTTAGACTTAGTCTGATGGTGTAGTATATTCTCTAATGTAGGCCAAATAGGAAAACTATCCACTTTAATTAAAGTTCTTTCTCCTTCTGCCAGATTGTCACATATAAATTGATAAACTCATTTCCCAGAACAAAAATCAGTTCTAGGCCTCAACCCCATGAAGGCCGAGCCCAAATCGAAACAAATCGGTTAGGCCCGTATCGGAAAAACAAGGGGTCCAAGTCTGGCCATCTCGCATGAGCTAGGTTTGGGCCCATAATTTTCGACTAGTTGTCTATAAGTGCAATCACGTTTTATTATTCTGTAAAAGCATTTTAAATCCTGTTATAAATAAGCTTGCAAGCATGTAATCGACTAAGGCTATTTACTGTTTTTAATTAGTAGAGACAAACGCGATAAGAAACGTAGTTGCTATAAGACATCCTTTCAAAAATAAAGACAAGATGAGCCTCGACAAACAAAAACGCATAAGATGCGGGGCCCTTGTTAAATGTATATTATCGAAGCATTTAGGTTCCAGGACGGGTTGTTTAGCAAATCTCACAACCCTCCTAAAATAATAATACGTTAGACTCTTTAGGACGCGCCTTAATAAATCTTACCTTCTTAAACTCGGGTGCGCATTTATGTGACCCAAATCCAATTCTCAACGGAGTCGAAATGTGTTTCTAATCACGGGTACATTGATTGTGACGTGGTTCGAGATGCATGTCCATGACGTTGCAAATTCATAAAAAATAAGAACGAGACGAGCCTCGCCAAATAGAAATACAAATTGCGGGGCCCTCAGTAAATATTTGCTTTAAAAAATTATTTGGACTTCGGGATGGACCGTTTAGTAAAATTCCACGGTCTACCCAAAATAAATACGCTAGTCGCTTTAGGCGCGTCTTTAATAATTTAACTTCCTTAAACTCGGGTGCGCATTGATGTGACCCAAATCCAAATCTCAACGGAGTCAAAGTGTGTTGACGACCACGGGTACATTGATTGTAACGCGGTTTGAGATACATTTTCACAACGTTGCAATTCTTGTAAAAACAATAATAATAAAGCGGTTAAAAGTTAAAATTTGCACATAAGTTCATACTTGTATAAAATCAGATAATCAAGCCGAATATAACAGTTGAGCGACCGTGCTAGAACCACGGAACTCGGGAATGCCTAACACCTTCTCCCGGGTTAACAGAATTCCTTATCCGGATTTTCTGGTACGCAGACCGTAATATAGAGTCATTATTTTCCTCGATTCGGGATTAAAATTGGTGACTTGGGACACCCTAAATCTCCCAAGTGGCGACTCTGAAATAATTAAACCCATCCCGTTTCGATTGTCCTTTAATTAGAAAAACTCCCCCTTGTGCCCTCTCGGGCGCGTAAAAAGGAGGTGTGACAGTGGGGATAAGTTCTTAAGAATGTGCATCAACTACATATAATTAAATAAGATAACAATATACATACACAATAAATACCCATTGTCTTGTATAGATAACTTGTTTGATCAGTTACAAGGAGCTATTGATCTTTAGTCTGATTATCATCAGCTTAGAATAAGAAAGAAAGATATTTTGATGCTTGCCTCTAGTACTCGGTACAAACATTATGAGTTACTTGTGTTGTCCTTTAGACTGGCCAATGCTCTAGCTGCATTGGTGCATATAATGGATATAGTGTTCAAAGTTATTTTTGAAAGAAAAAATAATTCATATAGTTTTTACTTATTATATTTTTGTATATTCTCTTAGCCAAGAAGAGCATGAGAATAACTTGAAAAAAGATGTTAAAAAAATGTTGCAGGAAAATTAACTTTTTGCTGAGTTCTTCAATTGTGAGTCTTAGCTAGACTAGGTGGTATTCTTAAGGCACATAGTATCTAAGAATGAAAAAAATGGTAGATTATGAGAAGATAAAAGCAGTTCATAAATGACCGAGATCCATTTCTCCTACAGCGATTGATTTTTTTTGGCTTGGCAAGCTACTATAGGTATTTGTGTAGGATTTCTTTAGAATAGCACCACCATTCACCAAGTTGACATAGAAATTCGCCACATTTCAGTGGATGGAAGAATGTACGATGATACTCAAGAAGCCTGAGGGATATTTGACAATCACACCATTATTATTATCCTTATTCCAATAGATTCTATTGGATTCACGATGTTCTGTGATGCTACGAGGGTAGGATTAGGATATTTTTCATGTAGACTGGTCGGGTAATAGCTTATGTTCCAAGAAAAGTGAAGAAGCTCAAGTTGTATTATGCCCCTCATGATTTGGAGATGATCATAATGATATTATATTTGGATTTAGAGACACTATTTATAGGAAGAAACCTATGAGATTTATAACTAGCACAAGAGCCTGAAGTACATTTAAAACCAATAGAGATATAAATATTTACCAATGCTGATGGAGGGAACTACTGAATAATTGTACTATTTTGTATTGATCGAAAAAAGTAAATATTACTCCCTCCATTCCAATTTATGTGAACATGTTTGACCGGTCACGAAGTTTAAGAAAAATTAAAGACTTTTAAAATTTGTGGTCCTAAAAAAGTCAAAAAAGGGTCCAGAGTATTTGTGTGGTTATAAAAGCTTCTCATTAAGGGTAGAATTGTAAGTTTAAGCTAAATTATTTCTAAATTTATAAAGGGGTCATTCTTTTTGGAACATACCAAAAAGGAAATAGGTTCACATAAACTGGAACAGAGGGAGTATAATTTAGGCAAAAAAAAAAAAGAACCAAACCATGGATAATTTGGGCATATAGCTCCTGTAAAGATACTTCTGGACAAAGATATGCATAGACTAGAGGGTACACGTATTAGATTTAATGTGAAAAAAATTAAGGACATTATTGGCTATTAGTCAAGCCTAATGTAGAGTGCATAAAGGCTAGTCAATACGAGGATGAGCGATTGTTCAAGCATCGAGATTAGTTCCTAGTTGGTAAAAGCAAGGGTATGACTGTTAATAGTGATCATATTCTTCGACTAGGTAATCTATTAGGTGTAGCAAGCATATATAGGTTGAGACAGACTATTCGTGATAGAGCTCAAAACTCTAGATACACTATATATCTCAGGTCCAAAAGGTGCACCATGACTAGAAAAAGAAAATTTTGGAGTGGTTGGGAAAGAAAAAAGAAGAAAAAAATTCGTTAACTTTGTTTCTAACTATTTGACATGTTAGCATGTTAAGGCAAGCACTTGCGACTCACAGGCCCACTACAACAACTCAAGATTCTGAAGTGGAAATGAAATAGAATTACAATATATTATATGGCTAAATTATCCAAACTAGTAGAGATATGATTATATATGAAAAAGTTGTAAATTGGCTCACAAGTAGGCACGTTTCTTTCTAGTCAAAACTCTTATAGTAAAATAAAATATGCACAGATATACATGAATGAAAAATTATCTGACTAAATAGAGCTTTATTGTCTATCATCTCTGATAGAAGATCATAATGCACTTCACAATTTGAAAAACCTTTTCAAGAGACGCTGGGTACATGAATAGATCTTAGTACCGATTTTTATCGCAGACAAACACAAAGTCCGAATATACTATACAGATCTTGGTGAATATATTGAGAGATAACATTATTGAGTTTGGAGGTTGTTGAGATGCTTATCTATCTTTAGCTGAATACTATAATAACTTTCACTCCAACATTCAGAAGGCACCATATGAAGCATTATATGGTAAGAGATGTTCTCTAATCGAATGGTTTGAAGTTGGTAAGACTAACTTACAGGGACATGGCCTAGTACAAGAAGCTATTGACAAGGTCGAGTTGATCATGCAAAAATTGCTCATAACGAAAAGTAGACAAAAGTTTTAGCTGGTAAAAGAAAAAAAAAGACTTAGAGTTTTTAGTTAGAGATCGTGTTTTACCACGTATCTCTCCCATGAAAGGCATAGTGTGGTTTTAAAAAAAAAGAAAAATTAATTCCTAGATCTATAAGACCGTACAGGATACTTGATCAAGTGGGAGCTGTGGAATATCGTTTGGCAGTTTATCCAAGTTGTGTTTTATTCATCCAA
The DNA here is from genome assembly GCF_000393655.2 of Nicotiana sylvestris. Taxonomy (NCBI): domain Eukaryota; kingdom Viridiplantae; phylum Streptophyta; class Magnoliopsida; order Solanales; family Solanaceae; genus Nicotiana; species Nicotiana sylvestris. Next base: position 123,111,889 of record NC_091057.1, on the reverse strand, counting down.
TATTTCATATCTCTATGCCAAGAAAATGTATATCAGACTCTTCTCAAGTACTTGAAGCTCCGACTATACAAATGAGAACTTGCCTTACGAAGAGGATTCATTAGCTATTGTTGAAAAACAAGCAAGAAAGTTACGGTAAAAAGAAAAATTATGTCCATAAAAGTCTCGTGGAGAAACCACATCATTGAGGATGCTAAGTAGGAAGTAAAAGAAGAAATGCGAGCAAAATATCCTCATTTGTTTGGACTACAAGTAAGCACTTAATTTAAATTCGGAAAGTGAATTTTATAAGATGGGGAGAATGTAATACTCTGTCATGACCCTAAACCCGAACCCGATCGTGATGACGCCTCTCGTGAAGACAAGGCCAACCAATTAAACCCAATTTACCTTTTAAACAGTTAACCAGTAATAATAGCCTAAGCATGAGTAAATAAATCAAAAGATAGTATAATATGCAAAATACATCCCAAACACAACCCGATACCGGGGTGTCACAAGTCACGAGCATCTAACAATACGGAATACTCCAAAGAAACTACAGAGTTTAATACAAAAACTAAAGATATGAAGAGATAAGATAGGGAGGAGCTACGGGCTGCGAACGCCAACAACTACCTAAAGACTCCTCGGATCCGCCTGAAGTTGGAAATGATCAGCACTCGGGAGCAGGATTAGATACACCTTAATCTGTACACAGGATGCAGGGAGTAAAGTGAGTACTCCAAATCAGTGAGTAATAATCATAAATAAAGGCTGAAAGCAGGAAATCACGTAAGGCACAAAAGCATGCTATAATGAAGCAATAAAAACCCTTTTAAAACAGTAAACCAGTGAAAGATAGGTAAAATCCTTTAACTCAAATTTAACTTCTTGAAAAACCTTTTAACAATTAAGCAGGTAATTGACAGTCAATTATGAAAAATAAACACATAAAGGTTCGCCCATCGGGCACAATATCAACAAATCCGCCCCTCGAGCAACATCTCAGAATAGTACCAGCCCCTCGGACTATCATATAGAACAATACCAGCCCCTTGGGCTCAATCATATATCACAATAGGTACCCATGCTCACTGGGGGTGTACAGACTCTTGGAGGGGCCCCTTACGGCCCAAGCGCAATATCAAGCCACCTCGTGGCATTGTCACTAAGCCCTCGGCCTCATATCAATCAAGCCACCTCCTAGCGTACATATCTCAGGCCCTCGGCCTCAAATCAATATCAGTGTTTCCTCACAACATAGGCCCTCGGCCTTACTCAGTCAAAAATCCTCACAAGCCACTCGGGCAATAGTAAAACAGTGTTTCTCAGCCCAAACATCATTTAAAATATTATTTAAGTATTAAAACTGAGTAAACATGGCTGAGTATGAAAACAGTGGAAAATAGCATGATTGAGTTCAAGTATAAAGTCAAAAAAGTAAGGAAATATCAATAAAAATCCCTGAAGGGTTCAAATAGTTGGCACGAAGCCCAAATATGGCATTCAGCCCAAATAATGATGATAGCAAATAGATTTCGGTCAAATACGCGGTAAAATCATCAATCGAGACGAACCAAGTCATAATCCCCAATAGTGCTCGACCCCGTCTCACCTCAATATAGAACATGTGCAAATCCGGGGTTTCAAACCCTTAGAACAACATTTACAATCCTTACTCACCTCGAACCAGTCAAATCTCTAGCTCGCGATGCCTTTGACCCTCGAATCAGCTTCCACTCGAGTCGAATCTATCCAAAATCATAGCAAGGACATCAAAATATGCTAAGGGAACGAAGCCCAAGCGAAAATAATCAATTTACAACATAAATCCCGAAATTACCAAAACCCGACCCCCGGGCCCACATCTCGGAATTCGATAATTTTTACATCAATAGATTCCTTATCTCCCCACGGGTTCATACATATCAAAAGTTCTGAAATTCGACCTCAAATGGTTCTTCAAATCCTCAATCAAAGGTCTAAATTTCCAAGCCCTAGTTCTTCAATTTTTGGCTTAATTTCCATGATTATTTAGGTGGAATTCACATTAGAATCGAGTTTTAAGTTCAAGAATCTTACCTCCAAGTGATTCCCCTTGAATCCCTCCTTAATTCCCTTCAAAAAGCTCCAAAAATGACCAACAATGGAAGAAATAAACCCCACATTCGCGGACAAGACGACCTTTTAAACCTTCTGCCCAGGCCTAATTTCCTTCATCGCGATCGCGGGACAACCTTCGCGATCGCGAAGCACAAATTCTCAACTCCCAAAAATAACCTTATGCGAACCTGTACAAGCATATGCGAATGCGGTGATCAATTTCCCAACACTATGCATCGCGGACTGGCTACCGCATTCGCAATGAATAACTTCAAGCACCCCTGGTCTACTTCACTCTACGCGAACGCGACCCACTTTACGTGTTCGCAATCAACAACTCCTCCACCTTATGGGATCGCAACTCCACCTTTGCGAACGTGAAGACCAAATTGGACGGTCCCCCTCAAAGCTTCTACGCGATCGTGAGACCCTCTACTCGATCAAGAAGAGGAAATCTCTACAACAGCTGAACCTGCAAATCTGCAACTCCAAACTTCATGAAATGGTCCGATTAACCACTCGAAACTCACCCGAGGCCCCCAGGACCTCAACCAAAGGTACCAACATATCCTAAAACCTTATTCAAACTTGTACGAATCTTCAAAATACCTCAAACAACATTAAATCAACCAAAACACATCGGATTCAAGCCTAAGTTTCTAAAATCTTCCGTATTCCGCTTTTGATAAAAAACCTAACCAAACCACGTCCGAATGACCTAAAATTTTGCACACACATCCCAAACGACACAACGGAACTACTGCAATCTCAAAATTTCATTCCGACCCCTATATCAAAATCTCGCCTACCAACCGGAAATTGCCAAAATATCAACTTCGCCAATTCAAGCCTAAATCTACTCCGGACTTCCAAAACTCATTTCGATCACACTCCTAAGTCCCAAATCACCTCCCAAAGCTAACCGAACCATCGGAACTCACATCCGATCCCTCTAACACATAGGTCAACATCCGATTGACTTTTCCAACTTAAACTTCCTTAAAAGAGACTAAGTGTCTCAAACCTTACCAAAATCATTCCGGATTCGAACCGACCAACCCGATACCACATAACACAGATAAAAAAAGCATAAAGAAGCAGAAATGGTAGAAACAGAGTGGTAACTCATGAGACGACTGGCCGAGTCATCACATTCTCCCCAACTTAAACAAACGTTCGTCCTCGAATGAGTCAAGAAACATACCGGAAGCCTCAAACAGGTGAGGGTATCTGCTCCACATCTCCCACTCGGTCTCCCAGGTAGCCTCCTCCACGGGCTGACCTCTCCACTACATTGTCACTGAAGCTATATCCTTTGACCTCAACTTTCAAACTTGATGACCTAAAATGGCTTCTAGCTCCACATCATAGGTCAAATCATCATCCAACTGAACCGTGATGAAATCCAGAACATGATACGGATCCCCAATATACTTCCGGAGCATAGAAACATAAATACTGGATGCACACTCGACAAGTTGGGAGGCAAAGCAAGCTCATAAGCCACCTCCCCAATCCTCCGAAGCACCTCAAAAGGCCCAATGAACCGAGGACTCAATTTACCTTTCTTCCCAAATCTCATAACACCCTTCATGGGCGAAACCTTCAACAGAACCTTCTCACCAACCATGTAGGACACATATCGAACCTTCCTATCAGCATAACTCTTTTTCCTCGACTATGTTGTACGAAGCCTCTCCTGAATTACCTTTACTTTTTTCAAAGCATCCTACAACAAGTCTGTCCCCAATAGCCTAGCCTCACCGGGCTCGAACTAACCAACCGAAGATCTACACCGCCTCCCATACAAATCCTCATAAAGAGCCATATAGATACTCGATTAGTAGTTGTTATTATAAGCAAACTCTGCAAGCGGTAGAAACTGATCCCATGACCCTCCTAAATCAATGACACAAGCATGCAACATGTCATCTAATATCTGAATAGTGCGCTCGGACTGCCTGTCCGTCTGAGGGTAAAAAGTTGTGCTCAACTCAACCTGAGTACCCAATTCTCGCTGCACAGACCTCCAAAACTACAATGTAAACTGAGTGCCCCTATATGAAATGATGGAAAATGGGATACCATGCAACCGAACAATCTCCCAAATATAGATCTCTGCCAACCGCTCTGAAGAATAAGTAGTACACACAGGAATGAAGTGCGCAGACTTGGTCAGCCGATCCATAATCACCCAAATAGCATCGAACTTCTTGAAAGTCTGTGGAAGTCCAACTATAAAGCCCATAGTGATACTCTCCCACTTCCACTCTGGAATATCTATCCGCTAAAGCAAACCACCTGATCTCTGATGCTCATATTTTACTTGCTGATAATTAAGACACCGAGTTACAAATCCCACAATATCTTTCTTCATTCTCCTCCACCAATAGTGCTGCCTCAAATCCTGATACATCTTCACGGCACCCGAATGAATGGAATACCACGAGCTATGGGCCTCTTCCAGAATCAACTTCCGAAGCCCATCCACATTGGGTACACAAATCCGGCACTACATCCTCAACACCCCATCATCACCTATAGTCACATCTCTAGTATCATCATGCTGAACTCTGTCCTTAAGGACAAGCAAATGCGGATCATCATACTGGCGCTCTCTGATGCGATCATATAAGGAAGACCGAGAAACCACACAAGCCAATACGCGACTGGGCTCCGAAATATCCAACCTTATGAACCGATTGGCCAAGGCCTGAACATAAACTACAAAAGGTCTCTCCCCAACTAGAATATATGCCAAACTCCCCATACTCACTGCCTTTCGGCTTAAAGCATCGGCCACCACATTGGCCTTTCCCGGATGGTACAATAGAGTGATATCATAATCCTTAAGTAACTCCAACCATCTCCGCTCATTAAGATCCTTCTATTTGAACAAATGTTGGAGGCTACGATGATCAGTAAACACCTCCCAAAACACACTATACAAGTAATGCCTTCAAATCTCCAACGCGTGAACTATGGCAGCCAACTCTAAATCATGAACGAGGCAGTTCTTCTCATGGGGCTTCAATTGACGAGAAGCATAAGCAATAACTCTACCCTCTTACCTCAATACACAACCAATGCCGACTCTCGAAGAATCACAATACACGGTATATGAACTTGAAGCTGATGGCAAAACTAACACTAGAGTTATGGTCAAAGCTGTCTTGAGCTTCTGAAAGCTCTCCTCACACTCATTCGACCATACAAATGAAGCACCCTTCTAAGTCAACTTGGTCAAGGGCAATGCGATAGATGAGAATCTCTGAAAAACGACGATAATAACCCGCCAAACCAAGAAAGCTACGAATATCTGTGGCTAAGGACGGTCTGGGCCAACTCTGAACCGCCTCTATCTTCTTCGAATCGACCTGATAAGTAGTGAAAGCAACCCCGCTGGTCTCCAGAATACTTGCTATATGAAGAATCCTCTGACACTTATTCAAGAAACCCTAGGCATACTCGCCCTCTACGCCACTGAATGACGGAGGCTGAAGTCTACCAAACCTTTCCAACCTATGTTGCTCGTCCTCCGACATGGCGGGAACTACATAGTCCTGAGCAGCTACAACTGGCTAGGCTGGATGTGCCCCTGACATCTGAAGTCCCTGCACGACCTACTCAGGTGTGTGAGTGGCAGGAGTATGATTGCCTCCCTCGACCTGAGAAGTAGCTGCGGCTGTAGTGGCTGAAATTGCTAGAGCTAGGCCATTGTAAATTGATAAGATCTGAGCTAAGGCCTCCTGAAGACCCGGAATCACCATAGGCATAGCTGGTGCCTGAGCTGATGCTGCTGGACTGTCCATAACTAGGACCTGATCCTGAACTGGGGCAGCTGGTAGATCTGCAGGTACTGCCCTAACTGTTCTACCCCTACCACGACCACAGCCGCATCTTCGGCCTCTAGTGGCCACAGCCGGTGGCACTAGTAGTAGTCCATCCTTACCGGTAGCGCGTGTCCTCACCATCTGTGAGAGAATAGAACAACAGAAGTTTAGTACTCGGACCAACATATTCACACGATAAGAATTTCAAGAATATGAAGTTTTTCCTAAAGGTTCTGCAGCCTCTCGAGGATAAATACAGATGTCTCTGTACCAATCCGCGAGACTCTACTAAACTTGCTCATGACTCGTGAGACCTATGTAACCTAGGCTCCACTACCAACTTGTCACGATCCTAAACCCGAACCTGGCCGTGATGACGCCTCTCGTGAAGACAAGGCCAGCCAATTAAACCCAATTCACCTTTTAAATAGTTAACTAGTAATAAACAGCCTAAGCATGAGTAAATAAATCAAAATCTAAGCAAAAGATAGTATAATATGCGAAATACAGCCCAAACACAGCCCGATATTGGAGTGTCATAAGTCACGAGCATCTAACAACACGGAATACTCCAAAGTAACTACAGAGTTTAATACATAAACTAAAGACATGAAGAGATAAGATAGGGAGGAGCTCCAGGCTACGAACGCCAACAACTACCTAAAGACTCCTCGGATCTGCCTAAAGCTGGAAATGATCAGCACTCGGGAGCGAGACCAGATACGTCTGAATTTGCACATAGGGTGCAAGGAGCAAAGTGAGTACTCCAACTCAGTGAGCAATAATCATAAATAAAGACTGAAAGTAGGAAATCACGTAAAGCACAAAAGCATGCTAAAATAAAGCAATAAAAACCCTTTTATAACAGTAAACCAGTGAAAAATAGGTAAAAATCCTTTAACTCAAATTTAACTTCCTGAAAAGCCATTTTCAACAATTAAGCAGGTAATTGAAAGTCAATTATGAAAAATAAACACATAAAGGTTCGCCCCTCGGGCAACATCTCAGAATAGTACCAGCCTCTCGGGCTATCACATAGAACAATACCACCCCTTAGGCTCAATATCACATCACAATAGATACCCGCATTCACTGGGGGTGTACAGACTTTTGGAGGGGCCCCTTACGACCCAAGCTCAATATCAATCCACCTCGTGGCATCATCATTAGGCCCTCGGCCTCATATCAATCAAGCCACCTTGTGGCATACATATATCAGGCCCTCAGTCTTAAATCAATATCAGTGTTTCCTCACAACATAGGCCCTCGACCTTACTCAGTCAAAAATCCTCACAAGCCACTAGGGCAATAGTAAAACAGTGTTTCTCAGCCAAACATCATTTAAAATATCATTTAAGTATTAACATTGAGTAAACATGTTGAGTATGAAAACAGTGGACAATAACATGATTGAGTTCAAGTATAAAGTCAAAACAGTGAGGAAATATCAATAAAAATCCCTGAAGGGTTCAAATAGTTGGCACGAAGCCCAAATATGGCATTCGACCCAAATAATGATGATAGCAAATAGATTTCAGTCAAATACGCGGTAAATCATCAATTGGGACGGACCAAGTCACAATTCCCAATAGTGCTCGACCCCACACTCGTCATCAAGCGTGTGGCTCACCTCAATACAGCACCATGATGTGCAAATCCGGGGTTTCAAACCCTCAGAACATCATTTACAATCATTACTCACCTCGAACCGGTCAAATCTCTAGCTCGCGACACCTTTGCCCCTCGAATTGGCCTCCACTAGCGTCGAATCTATCCAAAATCAGAACTAAGACGTTAAAATATGCTAAGGGAACTAAGACGTTAAAATATGCTAAGGGAACTAAGACCAAGTGAAAATAATAATTTACAACATAAATCCCGAAATTACCAAAACCCGACCCCCGGGCTCATGTCTTGGAATTCGATTTTTTACATCAATAGATTTCTAATCTCTACACGAGTTCATACATATCAAAAGTTCTGAAATCCGACCTCAAATGGTTCTTCAAATCCTCAATCAAAGGTCTAAATTTCCAAGCCCTAGTTCTTCAATTTTCGGCTTAATTTCCATGATTATTTAGGTGGAATTCACATTAGAATCGAGTTTTATGTCCAAGAATCTTACCTCCAAGTGATTCCCCTTGAATAACTCTTTAATCCCCTTCAAAAGGCTCCAAAAACGACCAACAATGGAAGAAATAAATCCCACATTCACGGACAAGACGATCTTTTAAACCTTCTGCCCAGCCCTAATTTCCTTCATCGCGATCGCGGGACATCCTTCGCGATCGCGAAGCACAAATTCTCAACTCCCAAAAATAACCTCATGCGAACGCGTACAAGCATATGTGAATGCGGTGATCAATTTCCCAACACTATGCAATCGCGGACTGGCTACCGCATTCGCAATAAACAACTTCAAGCCAAGACCCCTGGTCCACTTCATCTATGCGAATGCGACCCACTCTACGCATTCGCGACCAACAACTCCTCCACCTTATGCGATCGCAACTCCTCCTTCGCGAACGCGAAGACCAAACTGGATTGCCCCCTCAAAGCTTCTACGCGATCGCGATAACCCCCTACGCGATCACGAAGAGGAAATCTCTGCAACAACTGAACCTGCAAATCTGCAACTCCAAACTTCATGAAATGGTCCGATTGACCACCCGAAACTCACCCGAGGCCCCCGTGACCTTAACCAAAGGCACTAACATATCCTAAAATCTTATTCAAACTTGTACCAATCTTCAAAACACCTCAAACAACATCAAATCAACCAAAACACATCGGATTCAAGTCTAAGTTTCTAAAATCTTCCAAATTTTGCTTTTGATCAAAAACCCAACCAAACCACGTCCGAATGACCTAAAATTTTGCACACACATCCCAAATGACACAACAGAACTACTGCAACTCTCAAAATTTCATTCCGATCCCTATATAATAATCTCGCCCACCAATCGAAAATCACCAAAATATCCATTTTGCCAATTCAAGCCTAAATCTACTCCGGACCTCCAAAACTCATTTTGATCACACTCCTAAGCACTAAATCACCTCCTAAAGCTAACCAAATCATCAGAACTCACATCCTAGCCCTCTAACACATAGGTCAATATTCAGTTGACTTTTCCAACTTAAACTTCCTTAAAAGACACTAAGTGTCTCAAACCTTACCAAAATCATTCCGGATTCGATCCAACAAACCCGATACCATATAACATGGATAAACAAAGCATAAAGAAGAAGAAATGGGGGAAACAGAGTGATAACTCATGAGACGACTGGCCGGGTCGTCACATACTCTATACGTAAGTTGGGATATTTAAGTCATTAGCCTAATAAATTGTTACAACCCATATCCACATGAGTTAGTTCATATCATATATTATCTAAAATAAATCCAATAAGGAATTACCTTTTAGATGATAAGAAGTTAATCCTATTGGTCTTAAGTGATACAAGGGTGTATAAGGGTGATTAACAAGTATTAGAAGTTAAATGAATCAAGGATGTTGTAACTCGTGTTTTCAGGTAAACCTAGAGGTTCTTAGTGCACTCAAGAGGTCATGTATTAAGGTATTTGAATCATATAATATACGTATCATAAGTCTTGAAGTCAAACGAGTTATGAAACAAAAGTCGACAAACATTGTCGCAACTTAGGTTCATAATTTTACTTAAACATTAGGTCAAATCTTTCTAATCTTTTCTCCCAATTTACAAGGAATTACAGGGTGATCTACCCACAAAATTAAAGATCTGTGAATATAGTTTTCAACACATTAAACCGTTTGTCAATACGATCTTGAAGTATAGAGATATTCGTATTTTTGCAAGTCTGCACAAATTGGTAGGTGACAAGTAGGTGCATCACCTACTTGCCAAAATGAGAGGACAAAAGTAAAAGTCCCAAAGTCGTCCAAGAGAGGAATTTTAAGGGATTATAAACTCAGTTATTTTACCCTTATTTCAGACCTTCAAAACCAAATTAAACCCCTGCAACTCCTCCCCAAAAATCCCACACAAACCCTAATCGATTTTTCCTCTCTTTCAAGTTCTAATTGAAGATAAAACCTAGAGTTTGAAGAACCAAGGGAATGGATGAGTTATCCAACAAGTAAGGTAAGTTACTGCCCTCTTTCATACATTTTTTCTGCTGTGAATTCATGGTAATTCGTTCTATACATGTAAGAACTCACGGGACAGTGATCGGAAGCCGTGAGTTCGAGTTATTCACTTGTAGCGGACTGTTTTGTGGACTGTTTTGTGTTGTTGTTGGGCTGCATGGTTTACTACTATTTTGTGGATTTTTGGAGGTTGAAGGGGGTGGATAAACACCATATATATGTAGGGTTGTGTGCTGATAGTTCTTCATAACATTTCCGGGTCGTTTGACACGACTACGGTGGTTGTCGTATGTATGAAGTGATTAGGTTGTGTGTGGACTATTTTGGGAGGCTCAATATGATTATTATTGATGTTGTTTGGGCTTTTTGGTGATTGTTTTGAATTGTGTGAAGTCATATATATAGGGGAGGTGTTGTCCGTTTCATCGTAAAATAGGTTGTGGTCGATACATAATAGTTATGACGCTTAAATGATAACGATAATATCATTTTTCTTATTGTAGACTAAGGAGTTGTGACAATTGCATAGCTTGAGATTGGGGTAGTATATACAAGGTATGTGAGGCTATCCCTTTCCTTATTTTGCACAACTCCGATTGTACATAATGTAATGAACGAGCTTCCAAAGATACTCTACTCTTAGAAGCTAGCAGTACTTACATTGTTTTCCCTCTTATAGAACGATTGATGTTAATGTTGCTTCTCTTATTCTTATGTTATCAATGTTATTGGTACTTCCTGATTCTTATAAGGTTCATAGTGAAGAGTTAGTCCTAATAACGTGTACAGAGGATACCGACCTTACGTCACTCCGAAAGGTTTAGAATGTGATTCCATGAGTCGAGCATGCATTATATATATGTATCTATTTTACTCTACCGAGCCACGCTATAGTTGGCCGGGTACGGCACCTATTGTGCAACCACTGATCAGTTGGGTTTTACCGAGCTCCACGTGGCCGGGTACGATTCTACCGAGCCTATTATGGCCGGGTACGATATGATGATGATGATGCCCACAGAGGCGAATGCTTTAAAGGTTTATGTATTTATACATATGTATCATGCATTTCATGTAAGTAGCCCTCAGAGGTACTAAGATGTTACAGGTTGTATATTCTCTATCCTTGCTTACATTACTGATCGTATTTATGGTTCCTTGCCTTACATACTCAGTACTTTATTCGTACTGACGTCCTTTTATTTGTGGACGCTGCATGTCGTGCTGCAGGTCCTGATAGACAGGCAGGTGCAGCTCCCCCACCACAGTAGGCTGTCTAGTTCAGCAGTGATTGGCGAGATCCCTTCTCCAGACTTGTCGTGGTCTTGATATGCATTTTTGTTATAGACATTATGGGTATGTCGGGGCCCTGTTCTGACTATGTTGTAGCACTTATGTTCATTTAGAGTCTCATAGACAAGTGTCGACTCATGTATAGTTTGGTATGCCTTGTCGGCTAGTTTTCGTTGTATAGTCTTTCATGGTAGCATGGTAGCTCGTACCTTATATGTAGTTTCTTGATTATCTGGTCATCCCATGTTATGTATGTTCATGCCATCATATTTTATTGTTGGTTGTCCATGATCCATGTCTATCATTTATATTGATCTCGTCAACCCTAAAAGATAATAAAAAAGGTTAGATAAAATGTATGTTGGTGCTCGACAAGTATGGTCGGGTGCTAGTCATGGCCCTCCAGTTTGGGTCGTGATATAAATAAATAAAAAGGAGACAAAAAAAGAATTACATGAGCCGAGGCTCGCCATATTAAGGCATTACGGGGAGTTAGGGATTGGGAGAACCAACTTCAAACTTAAAGAAATAAAAAGGAGTAGTTACTTGAACAAAATTAGACGGAAACCAAATTGACAAGCAAAAGTGAAGAAATATAATCTTTTGGCAGTAAGATTTACAATTAAAAGGAAGGAGAATTGGACCTATATAGCAGCTTTCAGCAAAAAGTATCCTTCGACGAAAAGAGGTCAATTTTCCCTTTCTTTGATTCTTCTTTAGTTTTTCGGTGGATCTCTTTAATCTAAATTTATGTGTTTATAAGATTCCATTGGGAATTAGAAATTAAAATTCCAAAAAAAAGACATTATGGACAGTAATAAACTTATATACAAGGTTAAGAAAATTGAATAGTACAGTGAATAAATACTATGATTGTCTGTTATTTAGAAGATTTTGGACTAGTTTAAATTAATCATAGCATGGGTAGATACAACCATGACAGATTGTGAGAATTAAAGATATGATCCCGAGGGTTGGGTATTTCTATATTAGTTATGTATAAGACGAAATAAGGAAATTAAGATGAGATCGATATGTTGTGATTATAGATTGAATGAATATAGTCATATGGACTTCTCGAGGTGACACATTTGGTATTTCAGCACGAGTATTGTGAGTAGTAATTTTATCACAATTTGTATTTTCATAACCTGCATGGTTTATATATGATTCTGAAAATAAATATGTTACCGATGCTTTGAAATTGCATGTGGAACAAGTCTTTTACTTGATATGGTACCGAACAGTTTACTTGAGATGTTTACCCATTAATCTAAATGTTTTCACCGTTACTAGATATATTTTATCATTACTTGATATGTTACAGTTATTTAAATAATTATCACTGTTACTAGACCTATTTTACTATTACTTGAGACATGATTACCTTTACCGAAATAAAATTACAAGATTTGATAAGAAATGATATGCCATTTATTATTTTGAAAATACTTTTGTATGAGTATTTACTGCTTACAAGAAAGAGTATAAATGGGAGGAGACTTTGAAGGATCCCGGAGCTAATGACAGGTTCGTTAGACCTGGTGTACCTAGTATTTACAGATTACTGATTACAGTTATAACCCTCGCTAGTGGGAAGGTAGAACTAGCATATAGTTATAGTTTTTCCCTCGAGTAGGGACCTACAACTATATTTGACTCCTTTTACGAAGTGGTTCACACAATGATACAGATTACATGATCCTTTCTTGGAAACCTCCCAAACCTAAAGATTTGCTATGAGACAGTGCTTACCGAATTTTTTTATCGAATTATTAAATTGATTTCTGTTACAGGAAACACATTGTCACGACCAAAAATCTAACCATGGTTGTGATGACGTCTATCATGTTACAAGGCAAGCCTACTTCCCAAAATATTACTACTAAACTGATTATAAAAAATTAATAAAATATTTTAACATTTAAATATTTCATAAACTAATCAACTCTAAATATAATATAGAAAAAAAATACGGAAATGAACCCCAAACATCGGGGTGTCACTAAGTCATGAGCATCTAAAACTATGAATTAAGAAATATATCTATCTAACTATCAATACAGTCCAAAGAAGAAATAACAAAAGGAGTAACAAGGTCCCACGGACACTAGCAACTACCTTGCAATCTCCACAGATAGTCGAGCTGAACTCAATGATCGCCGCACTCTAACTCACCTGGATCTGCACATAAAGTGCAGGGTATAATATGAGTACAACTGATGCAGTAGTAACAGAAATAACTAAGGAACTGATTAGTAGTGACGAGTTAAGTAAAATAGTCAAATTATTTATTTTCACAATCTAAAAATAAACAGAAATAAATAAGTAAATTCCATAACTTAGTAAATGCCACAAAGAAATTTAACAGATAAATGTTGCAACAACAAAAGTAAATGCAACCTCACAGTAACGTCACTCTATAACTCATCACTCGCACTCAGCACTCAACACACTCAATACTCTGTGCTCACTGGGGGTGAGTACAGACTCCGGAGGGGATCCCAAAGCCCAAGCACTAGGAATGGACAACTCACGTGACGTCATATCAATACCTGGATTCGCACGATCAACTCACGTGCTATGCGGACAACTCATGCGCTATGATATCAATACCTGGACCCGTACAGTTAACTCATGTGCTACGCGAACAACTCACGTGCTATGGTATTAATATCCTCACAACTAGGCCCTCGGCCTCACTCAGTCATGTACCTCTCCAGCCTCACAATGCACCACCAATAAGGGAACACAGCCCACATCAAGTATCACAACATATCAGCAAAATAATAGAGACTGGGGTAAACATGTACAATAATTTCTATGACTGAGTACAAATAACGTAAGCATGAATAAAATCTAAACATGATCTCACCAACAAATAAATGCATAAACACACATAATGGTTATTAGGCCTCACAGCCTCATTGGATGGACCAAGTCTCAATCCCTCGAGTTTTACACCCACACGCCCGTCACCTAGCGTGAGTATTACCTCCAAACAATCACATGATATCAAATTCTCCGGGTTTATACTCTCAAAGCTAGAGTTAAAATTGTTACTTACCTCAACCGCGTAAAATCCTACTCTGGGATGCCCTCATCTCTGGACTCGGTCTCCAAAAGTTTCGAATCTAACCATAATCAGATTAATACCATCAACATATGCTAAAGAATAGAATTCCATAATAAAAACTACAAAATATGCCAAAAATCCGAAATCAGCCAAAACCCAGCCCTCGGGCCCATGTCTTGGAATTAGTCAAAAATGAAAGAATCAAAACCCTCGTCCTCTCCCGAGTCTAACCATATGATATTTATCAAAATCGGACTCTGTTTGGTCCCTCAAATCCCTACCTAAAACTCTCCAAAACTCAACCCCTAACTCCATCAATTTCACTTTGAAATCATCAATCAAATCCCAAAAATGAAGATGGATTCATGAAATATAACCAAAATCGAGTAGAGAACACTTACCCCAATCCCTATGGTGAAAATCTCCTCCAAAATGGCCCAAATCTGAGCTCCCCAACTCAAAATATGACCGAATGAATAAACCCTTATTTTATATATTTTTCTACCAGCTATTCTGCCTCGTTTCTCATGCCAACGATCCCAAAACTCGCTTTTTATACCTCCAATGGATTCCTTGTAAAGTTCTAGTCAAGTTAGGCGTTTGAATCACTCAATTTAACCTTATAATGAATGCGATATGTTGGTTTCAATATTTGCAAATAGTGCAGATTTTTAAATACGCCGTCAGTGGCAATTTCGTAATTAATCTGAAAAATATGGCAACCTAATTCTTAGTAAAATGACCATAAAATCCTCATACGATGTCTAAATTCAACCATTCTTTTTGCTACGTGTCCGTAATTACGATACAGATCTAATGCTTTAATAAAAAAGAAACCGGAGCTCATTTGTTTAATAAAATATCATTTATGCTTGAAGAAATTGCGTCGAAACATAAGAAAAATAAGCGCAACACAACCCAAACCTATTCGAAACTCACCCGAGGCCCTCGGAACCTCAACCAATTATTCCAACTAGTCATATTTCACTACCCGAACTTAGTCAAACCTCTGGAACACCCAAAACAACACGAAAACACCAAATCAACCTCAAATTCAAGTCGAATAACTTCTAAACTTCCAACTTTTACCAATTCAAGCCTAATTCTACCACGGACCTCCAAATTACAATCCGGACACATTCATAAGTCTAAAATCACCCAACAAAGCTAATAGAATCATAAAAATTTAAATCCGAATTTGATTACTCATAAGTTAACTTCCGATTGACTTTTCTAACTTAGATTTCTAACTAAGAGACTAAGTGATCATTTCACTCCAAAAGTATTCCAAACCTAAACCTACCAACTCGATACAACTCAACACAGCTCAAAAACACAAAAAATATAAATGGAAGAAATAGGGCTATAACTCTCAGAACGACTGACCGGGTCGTTACATCCTCCCCCTCTTAAATAAACGTTCATCCTCGAACGAGTCTAAAAATATACCCGGAGTCTCAAATAGGTGAAACCTTCAGCATTACCTTCTTGTCAAATTCGAATCATGTGAACTCATCTTGCAGTCACATCATACTCATCACATATCCAATCAGACACCATTTCCATTAATAAGGACACTACCGGGCATATAGGTCCACAAGCACGTGCTCACACAATCAACACCTCAGTGCTCAATCTACAATTAAAACCCGGCCTCAAGTTCTCCAGACTGGCCCAACATCAAGATACAGAAATCACATCTCGCACCTCATCCAGGGAATCACAATCCGTAGATGCACAACTGATACCGAGCGCTCATGTGCGCATACGAATGCGTGGAAGGAATTCAAAGATGCATAATACAATAACAGAAATATAAGAGATATGAAATACAGAATACGAAATACGAAATAAATGGCTGGAATAGAAAATATTACCCTAAATATAATATTTTAACATTTAATTTTTTTATAAATTAAATCAACTCTAAATATAATATAGAAAAAAATACGGAAACGAGCCCCAAACATCGGGGTGTCACTAAGTCACGAGCATCTAAAACTATGAACTAAGAAATATAACTATCTAACTGTCAATACAGTCCAAAGAAAAAAATAACAAAAGGAGTAACAAGGTTCTGCGGACACTAGCAGCTACCTTGCAATCTCCACAGATAGTCGGGCTGAACTCAACTATTGCCGCGCTCTAACCCACCTGGATCTGCACATAAAGTGCAGGGTATAGTATGAGTACAACCGACTCTGTAGTAAAAGAAATAACTAAGAAACTGAGTATTAGTGACGAACTAAGTAAAATAGTCCAATTATCTATTTTCACAATTTAAAAATAAACAAAAATAAATAGGTAAATTCCATAACTCGGTAAATGCCATAAAAAAATTTAACAGATAAATGTTGCAACAACAAAAGTAAATGCAACCTCACATCAATGTCACTACATCATTCATCACTCACATTCAACGCACTCAACACTCTACGCTCACTGGGGGTGTGTACAGACTCCATAGTCATTTTTATTAGTGTCATGAGTATTCATTCATTATATTGGACTAGTTACTACTATAGCATTTCTTTCCGTATTTTTGAAATGAGTTTAGTATTATTATATTGATAAGGTTGGTAATGATGGTGAAAACTCGTATTTGGTTAGTTGATGAAGATTATGAATGATTTAGGTGAATATTAGTTGGTTGTGTTAGTAATTTCTAAGGCATGTTTATTTTTGGATAGCCCTAAAACTAGGAAAACTTTGTCCGATTTTTCGTAAAACACCGATGAGGCTTACTTGGGAGTACTTGCTCCTAAGTGCCAGTCATGATTCCTCAATTGGGTCGTGACATTTTTCCCCCACTCACAAAGTTGCACCATTTTTCAAGTGAAATGCATGTCCTAACATAATTTCAAATTCCAAATATTATTTGTTTAAGTTAACTCCAAATACTAATTTGTTTCAAGAATTACAATGTTTATGTCCAAAAGCCTACTTAATATTAGTGATTAGTTTGACTTGCATGGACTTGCGTGTTTGTAAAATATTCAGAACCTTACTTACAAATAATTTTTGATATTGAACAATTTTCTAATTATTTTCTCCAATTTTAGAATTTAAAATTACGTTTGAAGGTGAATTAAATTTTTATTCACAAATCTTCAATTTCTACAAAGTATTTCTCCAGAAAAGAAAAAAAAACTACAACCATTGAACAACAAAACCTTCTCAACTTCAGCATAATATACCACCAAAGGATGTGATACAATAGATGTGATTGCTCTTTCCTTAAATCAGAGGTCTAGGTTTCGAGTTCGGGGTATGAGAAAAATCCTTAGTAGGAAGAGCTTCCTCCCGAATGGGACCCTACGTAGCGCGAATTCGGATATAATCGGGCTCCAAAACGGATACCGAACATCGTGTGGGAAACCAAAAAAAAACTTCAGCATCATATAACTTTTTTATCTGCAATTTCTTAAAATACAACCTGCAAGTATTTATATGGTTTATTAAGTTTTCGATCATTTTATTGGGGTTAACATCAATCTAAACAAATAAGATTAGTTTGAATAAATATTCTCAAATTTCTATTTAATACAAAACATAAAAAATATGCTTTTTATTAAGTTTTTAGTTTTTCTTAAGTAGTGCAATTATTAGTTTTTCCATGAGCGTTGTTACGCGGCGCCTTCCTGAGATTCCTTGGAAGGGCGACGTAAGGCTAAGCAACTAATGTCAGTGCAGTTACTGTCCGCCAACTGAGGTCCCCTCCATACGCTAGATGAGATTGTTAGTATCGTACGGAAAAACCAATGTCAAGAGCAATTGAGAGAACAAAAATGAGAATTGAGAATAAAAGAAAGCCTGATTGCATTAATGAAAGCTATTACAGAAAGGCAACACGGTGTCGACGGGGAGAGACACTAGTACAGAGAATTGTTTGCTTGCTTGAAAGTTTTAAATGCTTGATCCCCCCTAATAATGATTAAAAATTAAACCAAAGCTACAAGACTAGACTTGATTAAGCTAGAGAAACATAATGGAAGTACATGAAATAAAACTACTCTATATTTACAATGAAAAGGACTTAGTTTTCTACAAGGCAGAAACAGGTCCGTTGTCAGCAGCATTATCTTTGGCATCACGGTCTGAGTGCGCGGCGTTATCTACGCGTGCGATGTTGTTGGCATCTGCCTGCAGCTGGGCGCTGGCGAGGGATATCGGTGGGGCGATAGAGGCACCGTGCGTGCTTGTCACTTAGCGCGGCCAAGACCACGGGGTCTTCCATGGTGCTAGGCATTGAGAGGCTTGCTAGGACGCCACGGGGCGCACCCAAGGGGTCATGGGGCATGGTTGGAAAGCCGCCCATGACATTCTCCCCCACCTAAGTTCGCGACGTCCTCAGTGCCTTACTTGTAAGATAATCTTCAATTAGGCTCTTGTAGGTTTGAGGTTTGTTCCCCTCTCCCAAGTATTATACTCTGCATCACAGTACTGCCATTTCACCAAGAACTCTTGGTGATCTTTCCTTGAGGCATGAATCACTCTATCATCAATGATAGCTTCAACACGCCTTTTTTCGGTTGAATTGGGACCTCGAATACTGGGTATTGTGAGTTGGCTCCGTAAAGGATCCTCCGTGTTTTCTTGAAAAGGTTTCAGAAGGCTGACATGGAAGACGGGATGAATTTTCCACCAAGCTGGGGTATCCACTCGGTATGCAACTTTCCCAATGCGCCTTTCAATGGACAAGGGTCCAATGTATTTTTGCAATAGGCGAGGGTCATGGACCCCCGCAAATAAGTAACGCTTTGGAATTTTGACCATCACTTTGTCTCCTACTTGGTATTCAACAAAGCGATGATTTTGATCAGCATGCATCTTCATCCTTTTTTGGACTTTGATGAGATAGCTCTGCACTATCTCCAAATTTTTCTTCCATTCTTTTGAGAAGTTAGCAGCTCGAGGAGATTTTGACATGTTTGGTGCATTCACGGTGTGTGGGAGTAGTGGTCGATGTCCGATAACAATTTCAAAAGCGCTTGTGTTTGTACTAGAGCTCTTTTGTGAATTGAAACACAGTTGATCAGCATCCAGAAGCTTCACCGAATTCTTCTGCGATCCGGTTACAAAGTGGCAGAGATATTTCTCCAGCATACCATTGAACCGCTCCATCTGACCATCAGATTGCAGATGAAAACTTTAGCTGTGACTCAATTTTGATCCAAGGCACTTAAAGAGTTGGGTCCAAAAGTTTCTAGTGAAGCGTGAGTCGCGATCACTAATAATGTCTTTGGGCAGGCCCCAATATTTGACGACACGAGAGAAGAAGAGTCGAAATGTATCTTCTGCTGATATATATTGTGGGGCTGTTATAAAGGTAGAATACTTGGAAAACCGATCCACCACAACCAAGATAGTTGTGAGATCTCTGACCTTGAGCAATCCGGTGATGAAATCCAGTGAAACGCTTTCCCAAGGTCTCTTTATGACAACTAGTGGTCCCAAGAGTCCCGCTTGTTTCAAGCGGTCCGACTTGTCCTTCTAGCATACTAGATAAGTCTTCACATACTGAGCGATGTCATCGGCCATTTGGGGCCAATAATATGCACGGAGAAGTAACACCATGGTGCGTTCTTCACCAGGATGGCCGACCCACAGAGTAGCATGACATTCCGACAGAAGAGTCCTTCGTAGATCTCCTCCTTTAGGAACATGAAGTCGGTTCCCTTTCACTTTCAGAAAACCATCTTCCATGTAGAACTGCCGAGTCTTGCCCTGTCCTACCAAATCAACCAAATACTGTGTAGTAGTATCCTTGATGAGTAGATCCTATATTTGGTCCTTGATGGAGGTGGCTAGGGTGGCGAGTAGGCACACCGATGCTAGATCAGATCTATGATAGAGCACATCAGCAATATGATTGGTCTTCCCACTTCGGTATTCCAGGTTGAAGTGGAATTCAGCTAGAAGTTCCTGCTACCTGGCCTATCGACCATTCAGCTTCAGCTGGGTCATGAAATGGCTAACAGCTGTGTTGTCTGTCTTGACCACGAACGGGGTCCCCAGCAGATAGTGCCTCCAAAGGCGCAAGCAGTGGACGACAACCAATAATTCTTTCTCATGGGAAACATAGTGTCTCTCTGCATCCTTCAACTTCTAACTCTCGTAAACTACATGATGCCCTTCTTGTAGCAAGACTCCGCCAAAGGCATAGTCAGATGCATCTATTTGTACCTTGAATAGCTTGGCCAAATCAGGGAGGGCCAAGACGGGACTACTATATATAGCCGCTTTCAATGCGTTGAAGGCCTCCGCTTGCCTGGGTCCCCAAATCCCAAGGCGTGACCTTCTTGAGGAGTTCTATCAATGGTACTACAATGAGGGAGTAGTTTTTCACAAATCATCGATAGAAGTTGCATAGGCTAAGGAATGCACTTAAGGCATGGATATTCTTAGGCAGCGGCCAATCTGTGATTGCTTGAATCTTCTATTGGTCCATCTTGATTCGCTTTTCCTCGATGACATGTCCAATGAAGTCAATCTACTTTTGAGAAAAGGAGCACTTGGATAGCTTTGCATATAGTTCGTGCTCCCGCAATTGGGCTAGGACCTTCCGCAAGTGCTCCAGGTGTTCTTCTAATATTTGGCTATATACCATAATACCATCCAAGTAGACCACCACAAATTCATCAATGTACTCTCGGAAGGCTTGGTTCATCAGGGTGTAAAATGTAGCTGGGGTGTTAGTCAAGCCGAACGGCATAACCAGGAAGTCGTACAACCTATATCTTGTCACACTGGTCGTCTTGTGTTCAACACGCTCTACAATCTGAACTTACCAATAACTTGTCTTCAGGTCTATCTTGGTGAACATCGTCGCACCACCAGTCTATCGAACAAGTCTTCCATTAGCGGAATAGGGTACTTGTTCTTCACTATGATTTTGTTTAGAGCCCGATAATCCACACAGCGTCACAGGATTCCATCATGTTTCTTTTGAATAGAACAGGGGACCCATATGGGGACTTGGAGGGCATAATGATCCCTGTATCTAGAATTTCCATCAATTGTCTCCGAAGCTCGGTGAGTTCGGGTTATGACATTCTGTAAGGCGCCCGGGCGGGTGGCTTCACGCTCGGCACCAACTCAATTTCATGGTCCACAGTGTGCCTAGGTGGGAGTCGCTTTGGCATGTCTTGTGTCATGACATCTTCAAACTCCAGTAGTAACTCCTTCACGGGTTGAGGAATGGGACATGAGGAGCGTTCTATATCTTTAATATAGAGGGTTGCCAGGAATGTAGGTTCATGTCTTTTGACCCCCTTCTTCAACTGCAAGGCCAAGATGTTCTCAACAACCATCTTTATGGGCATGCACGGGATAATACAGAGCTTGGCCCTATTTGTTCCCACCATTAGTAGCATGTCTGCATACGGTACGGGTATGGTGTTGGTTTGCCTTAGGAATTCCAACCCAACTATCAACTCGAAGTCATCTATGATCACCACTCACAGGTTGAATTTTCCTTCGTAAGGACCAAGCTTCATCGGTATCTCTTTGGCTATTCCACCCACTGGTTGGGGAAGTGAGTTGATAGCCTTGCACGACCTCTACCTTTTCCTAAAACTAGACCAAGACATTCCACCTGAGTCGAGGCTAAGTAGTTGTGGGTAGCACCCGTATCTATCATCACCCGAATGGGCTTGCCATTCAACTTCATCTCGACAAACATTAAGGTCCTCTCTTGTTTAACAGGAGTCCCCTCATCTGCATTATTTTTCTCTTTCTTGTTGGTTGGATATGGGTCCTTCTTCTTACGGATACCATCACTAGTCTCTGCCAATGCCTCAGAAATAGAGCCAACAATTGCATTGAAGGAACCTACTAGTTCAGTTTGGTCAGCATCATCTAAGTCGTCATTAGTCCCATCATCAAAAGCTTGATGGGCGTTCATCTGTGCTTGTAGGAATTCATTGTTCTAGTGTGGTCTGCCACAATGACGGCATCCAAAAGGAGGCTTTCTCCCCCGGTCATTGTTGTTTTGACGCAACACTATTACTACCTTTGGAGGGTGCCTTAGATTTGGTTGCACTCCGATCTTCCCTACTTATGCTAGGGCCACCATTGCTATGTTGGGGCCCCCTTTGAATCCCGCTCGGGTAGGCGGCTGAGCCCTATACTTCTGAGCTTCCACTTGATAATCCCCAGATTCAGCTGCTTGGATCGCCTTGGGTAGGGTATCTACCCCTTGTCTTTGCAGTTCCATACGGGCATAAGGTTTAACCTTTCCAAGTAGGTGAAGAGCTTTTCTTTGTCCCCCATGTCACGCATTTTTAGCATGAGCGCGGAGAATTCCTGCACGTAGTCCCGCACTGATTTGGTCTGGTGGAGCTCCCGTATCTTTCTCCTTGCGTTGTATTCAACATTTTCGGGGAAGAACTATAGGCGTATGGCTGCCTTCAGATCTGCCCATGTCTTGAGAGCATCTTCACCGGCCCTGATGGCTTCTTACTTCACCCGCCACCAGAGTTTAGCATCACCCTGAAGATACATGGTAGCAGTTGCTACCTTATTACCTTCTTCTAGGCCCCCAACAACATTGAAGTATTGTTCGATGTCAAAGATGAAGTTTTCCACTTTCTTGGCATTCCTAGCTCCACTTTATGGCTTTGGCTCAGGAATTTTCAATTTTTGTGTCGCAGAAGTGGGGTTCACAGCACCCCCGATTTGGTTTCCACCTCCTCGAAGCAGGCCCTGTAAAGTAGCATTGACAACATTGAGCTTGTCTGTCAAGTTGTCAATAGTTTGTTGCACGAAAGTCACCCTGTTGCCTCTTGTGCCCTGTAAGCTAAATCCTTGGCACGCTCCTGTTGTAGTCCCTCGAATTTGCCAAAAATTTCGGCAGCCTCTGTGGCTGCCGTTTGCCAGTCTCCCTCGGAGTCGGGACTGATGTTTTTCAACTTCGGCCTGGAGCACCCTACGGTCCAGGTCATCCAACTTTTGCGCTAGGCTGGTTCTTAGTTCAGGCACCGTATCCACGATAGGCCGTAATCTGTCAACCGTCTGTTCAAGGGCCACAATGCAATCCCCATGATTCACCGTGGTCAAAAATGGTGGTAATGGCAATATGTTCCCTGGTCCGATGTCGAGCCTAGGCTTTGATACCGTTACGAGGCGCCTTCCTAAGATTCCTAGGAAGGGCGATGTAAGGCTAAGCAATTGATGTTAGTGCAGTTACTGTCCACCAACTGAGGTCCCCTCCGTACGCTAGACGAGATTGTCAATGCCATACGGGAAAACCAATGTCAAGAGCAATTGAGAGAACAAAAATGAGAATTGAGAATGAAAGAAAGCTTGATTGCATTAATGAAAGCTATTACAGAAAGGCAACATGGTGTCGAGGGGGAGAGACACCAGTACAGAGAATTGTTTGCTTGCTAGAAAGTTTTTAATGCTTGATCCCCCCTAATAATACTTAAAAAAAATAAACCAAAGCTACAAGACTAGACTTGATTAATCTAGAGAAACATAATGGAAGTACATGAAATAAAACTACCATATATTTACAATGAAAAGGACTTAGTTTTCTACAAGGCAGAAACAGGTCCGTTGTCAGCAGCATTATCTTTGGCATCACGGTCTACGCACGTGGAGTTGTCTGCGCGCATGACACTGTTGGCATCTGCCTGCGGCTGGGCACTAGAAAGGGATATCGGTGGGGCGACAGAGGCACCCGCGCGCTTGTCACTTAGCGTGGCCAAGACCACGGGGTTGTCCGTGACACTAGGCATTGAGAGGCTTGCTAGGACGCTATGGGGCGCGCCCAAGGGGTCATGGGGCATGGCTGGAAAGTCACCCATGACAGCACTCATCCTCACCTAAAGTCTTGTGAGTGGACGCAAATACTCTAATAACCGAGTTATCAACATTATCATTGAGGTTATTAATTGATTATTTCTTAGATTTTAACATTTGATTAATTTATGTTTACTACTCTAACAACATAAAGAATACAATATAACTAACTAAAACACCAGTACATCTCTTTCATGTTATTGTCTTTTATTAAAAATTATTATTTAGTTGCCTTTTAAATAATTTGTTGCGGATCATATATACCTAAAAACAAATCTTATGTGAAAATATATTTTAGAACACCAGTATCATCTCTTCAAGTTACAAACTATATGTATAAATTACAAATTATATGTAAAACTAACTAGAGAACCAATATCAAATTCTATTTAAAAATAAATTCGCAGTACTATTTAACTCAAAATTAGGTAACAATTGAATTTGTACGCAGTTTTAAGGACACATGATTTAATTCAATACGAACAATTAAAAATATTGGATAAATGAATTAAAAACGAATAAATGATCAAACCAACTGTGACATTAAGGACAAGCTTGAACTTAGGTTGAACAATGACCTTGTCCTCAATTGAACCCTTGATGCGGACCCAGTCATGAATGAAGAACAGAACAAGTGAGCAAAATTCTTAACAATAGCTAGAAGGTAAAAATAGACTTTTATTGCCTTGAATCGCATGTTACAATGTGTGATACTAAAGAAACTTTTGTCCTTTATATATTAAGAGAGTTTCAGTCCTAGTACAAGTCTAAAAAGGTAAAAAACTTCTTTTCCCGATAATTGTTGATCCATAATCGACATTGAGGGAGATTCGCGCCGTGATATCCGATTGAGGGCAAACATTGTGATTCCCTATCAGTTGTGCATAACCATCCACTGCATCTCCCGAGGTCTAGAAGTCATACTCGGTCTGAGGTGCATCGCTTTATCGTGTCCGATGTCGGACATATCGTTCATTCTTCTCAGGTCTCGACAGGCCTCTCGCCCCGATAACAATGTTGTGGGTCTGCATTCCTCCCTTCGTTCTTTCATATGGGAATCGGGGTAGACATTGCCCTCGATTTTACCCATGCACATATAGTCACCTCATTTTCTGGAGGGTAGATTTATCGAATTGACAGGAAACAATAAGTGAACCACGGTTCCTTCTTTTGTAAGTTACGACCGAGATGTCGGGTTAACAGAACGTCCCATCAGTTGCATCATTCTGACTTCGGACATGTGCCAGCCGCCGATTGACTATCCTCGAATGGGAAACATCGTGCATTGTTTGCAGGGCCGGAATACACTGCATCTAATGCATAAATGTTGCTAGGGCGTTGGTCATCCCAAATGACATCACAAGGAACTTGTAGTGACCATACCGAGTCCTGAAAGCAGTGTTCAGGATATCTAGCTCCCAAATATTCAACTGATGATAACCTGAATGTAAGTAAATCTTGTAAAACACTCTGGCACCCTGCAACTGATAAAATAAGTCATCAATACGAGGTAATGGATACATGTTATTCACTGTAACTTTGTGTTCAACTAGCCATAATCAGTGCACATACGCATAGAACCATCCTTTTTCTTCACAAAAAAGACCGGAGCACCCTAAGGTGACATACTAGGCCGAATGAAATCCTTATCAAGCAATTCTTGTAATTGTTCCTTCAACTCCTTCAACTTACGAGGAGCCATACGATATGGAGGAATAGAGATGGGATAAGTGCCCGGCAACAAATCAATACCAAATTCAATATCTCTGTCGGGCGGCATGTCCGGAAGATCAGCTGGAAATACATTAGGGAAATCCCTCACTTGATTCAACTGTAGGGGTATCAATACTGTCATCTCTCACATAATCTAGATACATGCCACACCCCTTCTCAACCATTCGTTGAGCTTTAAGAAATGAAATAACTCTGCTGGAAGTATAACCTAAGGTACCTCTCCACTCTAACCGCGGTAATCCTAGCACAGCCAATGTCACGGTCTTAGCATGACAATCCAGAATAGCATAATGGGGAAACAACTAGTCCATGCCAAAGATAATATCAAAATCTACCATTGTGAGCAATAATAAATTGGCTATGGTCTCGAAATCACTAATAACAACCAAACACGATCGATGCACACGGTCAGCAATAATAGAATTTCCCGCTGGTGTAGACACATAAACAGGAGAACTCATAGAATCAAGGGATACACCTAAATATGGAGCAAAATAAGAGGACACATAGGAATAAGTGGAGCCTGGATCAAATAAAACCAACGCATCTCTCCCCTATTAAAACTCTGACTCTTCTTCACTTTCCCAATTTCTGATCAAAACCCTTTGATTTACCCTCGAATTCTCTATTTTCCATCATCTCCTTCAAATATTCATACACTGCATTTCAGACCTTCATATCTTTATCCTTAGTCTTCATACATTCTCTTTGAATCTTCAACCCAGATGTTCATGTCTTCATCCCATCTTCAAATTTTCATATTTTTTCTTCAAACCTTCACATTTCCCAGATCCCAATGGCAAAAACTTTCAAATTCATGCCTCGGCAGACCGCTCCTCCATCTTCTAACTTAGCCACAGACGTTGCGGTAACCATCCCTGAGGTGGCTCAGGAGCCCCCTTGAAGAGCTTCGTACCCAGGGGTTGCTCTATCAGGAGCGATTTCAACGTCGAGAAGGCCTCCAGTCAACAGGATTGAGGCGAGGGAGCATGGAGATATATATGCTCCATTATTGAGGAAACACTACCTATAGTCCAAATAGACTATAATTGGAAGGGTAAGGAGGTGGTCGTCCCCGGTCCCAATGACGATATCACAACTCACGTGGAGTGGTACTTACCCCTTTATGCTCGCCCCTGGTAGACCCATAGTCCTCGACTTCTGTAAAAGGTATGAGGTTTGCCTTGGGTAGATTCACTCGTCCTTTTGGAGGATCATAATCCTCCTCCGACACTTTGTAAACAACACCGAAGCACCCCGATTCACTCTCGACCATCTGCTTCATCTATACAGTCCCTGAATCTTCCGATGGGGATTGATCAAGCTCGTTCCCTGAGCAAGCAAGGCTCTATGCAGCATCGACGAGGATCAGGATTGAGGTTGGTAGGGGAGGTTTGTTCGGGTGAAGACCAAAGACCTCATCCCCTCTGAGTTTCTACCATTCCCTAAAAAGTGGAATGCATCTTGTAAGTGTTTTCCTTCTTGGGTATTCGGTGTTCCCCTTTATTCTCTTTCTAATTGCATGTTCTTGTCATTATGCAGCAGTTGCCCAAGTTCCTAACGTAGTCCCCCGCTTCAAGGAGTGGATCCAGGGGATCTGCAAACATATGCCATACTCTGAGCACACAGGGCGCAAGCTCTCGAGAGGCAAGTGGGAGGCCCGTTATCATAGTGAGGCTCCCTCCCAAATTATTACCTTCATACTCTTGGCTTACACATCGCTAAGTCTTCTTTCTTCTCATTGGTTTGCCCAAGACCACCGAGCTCAGGTTGTTGGATGAGGAAGAGGATCCCTCCTTGATTACCGAACCCTCTACTTTGGGACAACTCGTGGCTACCGCAGAGGAGAAGAAAAAGAAGAGGAGGAAGTCCTCAAGCTCCCCAGAAGACAAGGCAAAGAATAAGAAGGTGACCATCAGGGTCCATAAAATCAAAAAGAGCATAAGTCCAGGGTATCAGACTCTAATTCCCTCTATAGGCTCAGGGACTATCCAAAAAACGATGACCTTGAGTTCATCGCTCATGGGTCGGCCCTTAACAAGGGGGAATAGGCGACAGTCGGGAAAGATGACCACGAGGTCAATCCCCCTTTAGCTCGGGAACCAGTGGGAGAGATAGAGGTTGTGGCCTCTCGAGAAGCCGCTCTCCTCAAAGAGGTAGCTGGTGTCATTGACATCGTAGAGACGGCGTCCTATACTGAGTGCATGCTCAAAGAGGCTCAAGCTGGTAAAGGGAGAAATCAAACTAGACGGCATAAGGCCCATGTAATGCCCTCAACACATTCTTCGATGGCATGGACATGGCTGCATTGAAGGACTTTTTCGAGCTTGGTCACCTGGAGGTCCCAAAACAGGGCATACTATCAGGGGCGAGCGAGCCGAGCTCGAGCCCGAAACTAGTGAAGTGGTTCTATGCCTCGAGTGTGGACCCCGACCATAAGAAAATGGTCGTTCTTACTATCCCAACAGACGCTCGGGTCCTGTCACCTCTAGTATACATAGCCAACTATCTTTGTGTCCTAGTGACCGAGGATGACCACTTGACCAGGCAAAGATGAATGAAGTGGTCATGTCGAGCCTTTTCACTGAGGCACAACAGGCACTAAACCGGGTAAGGCATCTATCCTTTGTAGCCCTTTGCAAACCTTGCTTAGTTTTAGATGTGTTCTAATGACTTCATTATTTTTTAGGCTTTAGTGCTTCATTATAAAAGCTTCCTTCGGTCTCGTTGGAGATTAGCCAGCTCGAGTTCGATCTCAAAGAGAAAATTCGGAAGAAGGACATGTATAGGGCTCTTAGTGAACAACAAGACGAGGCCCTTAAAGACCTCCAAATTTTCCGAGCGGAGCTGGAAAAAGCCCAGAAGGTGGCCCCGACCTTGAAGTAGGATCATGCCGGCCTGGTCGAGAAGGTACAAAACTTTGAGGCTAACGAGAAGCTACTAGTGGTGGCTAACGACGCAACTTCGTAGGTCCAATAGAAGATAAACCTGATCGACCAGCTTCGAGCTGAGATGGATGAGGTCAAGGCCACGACCGAGGCGTGGAAGAGTAGGATGGACCTGTTGGATTTGAAAAACAAGGCTGCAAAAGCGGAGATGGCATCAGAGAAGGACCAACTCTGGGTCGCAAAGGACAAAGCCGATAAGTGGTCTCGGTTAAATGACGAACTTCGGGCACAGCTGAACTCCACTGTCATGGAACGGGATGCCCTCGGCCAAGAATATAATGTGTTGAGGTCCAAATTTGAGGCAGCTTCTGTTGATTCCTCTAATGTTGAGGAAATGTTGGCCTAGTATAAGGCCGATATGGAGGTAGCCGAGGCCCACTTAAAGACAAAACTAAGTACATAAAGTGGTTAGAGTGTTCATTGGTCGATACAGTACGATATTTAGTCATTTTGGTTTGGTATTTTCGGTATTCAGTTTCTTAAAATGCTATACCAGTACCTTACCTAATTACATTTGGTATGATTCTATTTTTCTCCTTTCAGTTTCGGTTTATTCGGTTCGGTAATTTTGATTTATTTGGCTTGAATATTAACTAGTGCATAGATCCATAAACCATAATATTCTTAATTAAAGTACTCAATGAAAACGTTTTAAGCTCCCAAGTGTTGAAAAACTCTTTGTCCAAAATCATCAAATATCAACTAAGAGAAAAAAGGTATATAAAGGAATATATTTGATCATTGGAAATATCATGTTACTTGCTTAGAGTTAATTGTTGAAATTAGAGAATATAATAAGGACTAATCCAACATATGCAACAATAATACATGAGTAACGACGTAAGAAACATCCTATAACTATTGAAATATTATGTTAAACTGCTTGGCAACCTAGAGAGTAAGAATTAGAATTTGCATCATACTTTGTTCCTCCATATCCCAAAATAAGTACATGGTATTTACTATCAACCTCAATATGAATACCAAAGAGAAGTATTGTGTAACTTAGTATGTTAATCAATAATATTTGTAATACGTAATTTAGTATATATTGCGGTACGATATCGGTATTTCAGTATTATTTTTTTAAATATCAAATACTATACCTAATACCAAATTATTTAAAAACTTAAACCAAATACCATACCAAATACCAAAATACCGAATACCATATATAAAAATTTTTGGTTTCAGTATGATAATTCGGTATTTACTATATTATGCACAACCCTAAAAGCGGTTATCTCGAAGAGAGACCCTCGAGGAGATCCATGCCCGAGGTTTTGACATCTCGACCAAGATAGAAGAAGCCAAGAGACTTGAAGACAAGGCGAAGGAACTCTACGAGCTTGAGGGACCCGAAGGCTCCGAGGGTTTGGGGGTTCCGACGGTTCCGATGACGAGTTGAGCCCCGGTGAAGACCATGCGTAAATGCCTTAGTTCTTTTTTAGTTTTTCCTTCTGTATTTTCTTTTTTGTTTATTTTGAGGCCGTTTTGTGGCGCCTTTGTAAATAATTTTTGGAATATATGAAATTTTTCCCTTTTTGGTAATACCACATCTTTACATTCCAACATCTATTTGCAATTTTCTATTTGCGTATCATTTTTAATGCCTTAGCATAAAATCAAATATAGTCTGGAGCGTCCGTTATTTGGAGGCCCGAATGGGGCCCGATTTCAATGGTGGCTCTAGATTACTTGTAGTTTTGAATCTTCGATAAAATAGAAGGCCTTTAAGATGCTTAAGCATCTTAGACGATGTTTTTGTCGAGGGTAACCCTTTAATAGGTTTTGATTTTTTATAAGGTCCTTAATTTCTAAGTACAAACTTCGAACGTCTCCAAGCCATTTTTAGGGTACCGCAACCTTTCATATTCAGGCGCTGCTAAACAGGCTTGGTGCCTCCGAGATTCGGTAGCCCGGGTCGTCCGAATTTTTATCGATCGAAAGTCCCCGAGTAGTGGTAGCATGTGGGCTTTAGGATCTAGGACCGAAGAAGTTAAATGTGCAATAATAAAGTATAAGGGAAGTAGAAGTTTCTTGCATTGCTTAATATGTAGGGTACATGATCGGAGGCACATAAACCTTGTGTTGTGGCTGGAGTGGACTATGTGGGCACGGGTCGCATGACCGTTTGACCCTTATAATGAATCCTAACCACCGAGCCTTAGCTTTTGAAACATAAAATCTTCTTTTCCCTTGCTAAAGATCTTAATCTTAATCCATGGGTAATAGCCCCCAATATCTAAGGTTGAACTTGTGAGGGCTCAGTTACTGTCGATATGATAGAAACAATCATTGATTCCGGATTAAGGCCAGTCTTCAAATCTAAGGTAGCACATTTTACTATTATCTCGTTAAAAACCTTGCTGAAAAATCCACTTCGGAACAAAACCAGTTCAAGGGAAAAAGAGTGCAACACGTTCTTTAAGACCTAATAGTCATATCTGCCCCTGGTCAAGTACCTGCATACGTTAGTCCGTAATGTAGCAAAATTAAAAAGGAATTAAGTTCTACCTTAGCAATAGTACTACTTTAAGTGTTACATGTTCCAGTTATTTGGTAGTTGTATGTCGTTTACCTCCTTGAGTTTATATAAGCCTTTGTCAGTTATTTTGATAACTCGATACGGTCCTTCCCAATTCAGGCGCAGTTTCCTTTTGTTTGGGTTCCTGGTGTATAGTGTTACCTTTCTCAATACCAAGACCCCGACTTGAAAATGTCGGAGGTTGGCTCTTCGGTTGTAGTACCTTCCTACTCGCTGCTTCTAGGCGGCTAACCGGACCATGGCGGCCTCCCACCTTTCGTCCAATAATTCCAGGCTCGTGACCATGGCCTCGCCGTTTGACTCTTCAGTAGCATACTGGAACCTGAGGCTCAGTTACCCCCTCTCAACTGGTATCAAGGCTTCAGCTCCGTAGACCAGAGAAAACGGGGTGGCCCCGGTGCTTAATTTTGAAGTCGTATGGTATGCCCATAGGACTTCGGGCAAGATTTTCTTTCATTTTCCCTTCAAACTAGTCAACCTCTTTTTTAGGTTTTGGAGTATATTTTGTCTGTTGATTCAGCCTGCCAGTTACCACTAGGGTGGTAGTGCATTGATAGTATTTTCTTGATCTTGTGATCTTCGAAAAACTTACTCACCTTGCTGTCAACAAATTGTTTCCCGTTGTCACAAACGACCTCCGTTGTTATTCCAAATCAACATATTATGTGATCCCAGATGAAGTCAATGACTTCTTTCTCTCAGACCTTCTTTAACTGCTGATCCTCGACCCATTTGGAAAAATAATCGGTCATGAATAGTATAAATTGAGCCTTACTAGATGCCCACGGCAGGGGATTGACGATGTTCATTCCCTACTTCATAAATGACCACGGATACAGGACCGAGTAGAGCATTTATCCCAGTCAATGGATTATCAAGGCGTGTCTCTGGCACTTGTCGCATTTTCGCATGAAGTCTTTTGCATCCTTGTCCATTTTGGTCCAGTTGTAGCCGGCTCTGATTAGCTTCCGAACTAAGGATTCTACCCCGGATGGTTCCCTCAAGTGACCTCGTGGACTTCTCTCATGGCATACTCGGTCTCTCCTAGACCTAAGCATCTGGCTAGTGGACCGAAGAAGGATATCCTGAACAATGCTCCTTCGACTAAGCAAAATCTAGCAGTTTTGGTGCGTAAGGCTCTTAATTACTTGGGATCCAAGGGCAATCTTCCTGTTTTCAGGGAGTATATGCATTTGCTTCTCCAATCCCAAGTTAAAATTGTTGAATTTAATTAGACGTGACCTTTTTTTACCACCTAATTCATCAATTGTACCACAGCCTACGAGCTGAATCCATCGGAGTCGACAAATGACCCCAAGTTAGCCAGTGCATAATAAACTGGCTTGTGATTCATGACTCCTATGAACCTAGAGTTCTGATACCAACTTGTCATGACCCAAGTTCGCCCTCCGTGAACTGTCGTGACGGCACCTAGTCTCTACGACTAGGTAAGCCTAACAAATTACGGAAAATAAATCAACAGAATAAAACTAGCCAAAACTGTAGAAAAATATCAAAATGAAGTATTTAAGATGCCTTCGCGAGGCTGTGGGGTCTTATACCTACGTGTTCGCGAAGATTGTCTGGTGTTCGTGTTAGAGGAGGAAAGATGATCACCGCATTCACGAGTTGGACACGCGTTCGCGAAATAGGAAGATTGGCCAGTGGATTTTTGTGTATCGCATTCGCAACAATGGTCTCACGTTCGCGAAGAAGAACGCGTCTAGGCAGAACATAAATTTCAAAATTGAGGGTTTTGAGTTCATATCACAAAATTGAATTGAGAGCTCGGTAGGAGACGATTTTGGAAAGATTTTTCGGAGGAAGTTTGCGAGTAATGATTCTTAACTCCTTTTTACTTATAACTCATTAACTCCTTTGGGGTGAGAAATTGGGGGAAAACTTGGAAAAGTTCTTAGACTTAATTTTCGAGTTTTGATTGGGGATTTGACATTGGATTTGCATAATTTTGGTATTGTTAGACTCGTTAGTGAATGAGGGTTCATAATCCCTAACTTTTACCCGATTCTAAGGCGTGGGCTTGGGGGCATTTTTGTCATTTTTCCTAATTTTGCGTATTAGCTTAGAATTAATTAGTGGAATCAGTTACTTGAAGTTATATTTACATTATACAATTGATTTGAATATATTTGGGCTATTTGGAGTTGAGTACTCGTGGCAAAAGCATGGTTTTGAGTTGATTTTGAGCCGGTTCGAGGTAAGTGGCTTGCCTAACCTTGTGGGGGGAAACTCCCCTTAGGATTTGGTATTATTGTTATTTGAAATGCCTTGCACGTGAGGTGACGAGTGTGTACTTATGCTAATTGTTGAAAATCTGGTTTTCATTAAGTAACTATAATTGTATTTCCTTTCCTGTTCATACTACTTGCAATTTAAGCTTGTTGTTAGGTTAGGGAAGCATGTCTAATTGACTTAATTGCTTTACTTGCTCAAACTGTCTTATTTGGATTATGTGCAACATGCTAGACTAGAAATACCTATTTTACATTGATATCGAATTTGAATTGAATTGTGTATTCTTCGTGTTGTTACTGTGTGTTTACTTTGGGACTACTGGATGGTATCCCGGTAGATCCCCCTGTATGTTTACTTTAGGACTACGGATCGGTATTTCAGGAGATCCCCCTACACTTTTATATTGGAACTACGGGACTACACCCGGTAGATTCCCCCAGTACTGAGTATTTACATTTGGGACTACGGATCGGTATTCCGGAAGATCCCCGACACTATGAGTTGGACTACGGGACGGCACCCGGGAGATCCACTGGATATTTATATTTGGGACTACAGGATGGTATCTTGGGAGATCCCCGGTTGTTATCTCTGTGTTGAGCTGTATTCCTTCTGTGATTATTTTGTCTCCGTAGTAGTTGTTGTTATTCTTTCTCTCCTGTGTTACTTATTACTATTGTACTTAATGATGTTGTCTTATTCTATATTGTTATACCTTGTATTTTATTTAACCTCAGTAGGGCCCTGACTTTCCTCGTCACTACCCGATCGAGGTTAGGCTTGGCACTTCCTGAGTATCACTGTGGTGTACTCATGCACTTTCTACGCATGTTTTTCATATGCAGATCCAGGTACTTCGACTCAGCCCTACTACCCTTGAGGTGAGGCGATTTTCCAGAGACGTCGAGGTATATCTGCCGCGTCCGCAGACCGAGGAGTCCCTTTCTATTCTCTCTTAAAGTATTAGCCCTTCTGTATTTTCTTTTGTTTAGACATTCTAGAGTTAGATACTTGTAGACATTCAAAAGCTTGTGATTTTATGAGATTCCGGGTTTTGGGAAATGTAGTTCCAGTTTGAGAGTTGTATTGTATATGCCGAGCGGCATCTTAAATACTTCATTTTGATATTTTTCTACAGTTTTGGCTAGTTTTATTCTGTTGATTTCTTTTCCGCAATTCGTTAGGCTTACCTAGTTGTAGAGACTAGGTACCGTTATGACAGTTCACGGAGGGCGAACTTGGGTCGTGACAATCAGCCTCACCATTTTGATCTCGTGGTACATGTCATAGTGTCCATTCCTTTAATTGGTGTAGGGTCACCTACAATTTGTCCAAGTACCTCGCATCTGTTCTTCTTTTAGTTCAAATGTCCGTTGACTTGATTTAAGACAAGTAGGGAGTCACATTTAGCTTCGATTACTTCGGCCTCAAGGCTCTTAGCCAGTTCTAGACTTGCAATCATGGCCTCATATTCGGCTTCAATGTTAGTCAATTTTATAGTTCTAATAGTATGCTTGATGTCACGACCCAGAATTCCCACCTTCGGGATCGTGATGACGCCTAACATTTCATTTGCTAGGCAAGCCAAAGTTAGAATAATTTTTATCCATTTTTAACAGTTCAAATTAAATAATAACCAAGAAACTGAAATAACATAAATAGAGTGAGAAAACCATAATAACCGTGATATCTAAATACAATCCAAGAACTGGTATCACAAGTGCAGGAACGACTAGAATAATACAAACAGTGGTCTGAATGAAAGTAAAACTGTTTGAAATGAAAAAAATAGCTAGAATAAGGTAGAAGGGGACCTCAGGGCTACAACCGTCGAGCAACTGTACCTCAAGTCTCCGTCAGGCAATCAATACGAGTAATCTACTAACCGCCGCTAGGCGTGACTCCAAAATATGCACAAGAAGTGCAGAGTGTTGTATGAGCACAACCGACCCCATGTAATCTGTAAGTTACAAGCCTAACCTCGACAAAGTAGTGACACGGCTAAGGCGGGTCACTTATAATAACCTGTACACAGTATAATAATGATAACACGAAAGGAGCACAGTAAAGTAAAGCAGTCAACTTATAAAAATAAACCCAATCCTCGAAATTCGGTAATACTAGAAACATCACTCTTCAGAATCTCATATGAAAACACTAAAAGCTAACACAACGTAACAATGAATACAAACCACACAATCTGCTGCGGCGCACAACCCGATCCTACCATACAAACTCAATATCCTCCCCTATTTCACCGTTTCAATATAAATCAGTTGTGGCGCTCAAGTCGATCCCACCATATAATCAGATCAATATCATAATCCTCCCTTATTTCACCATATCAAAATCACATATAAAATCTATTGCGGCATGCAACCTGATCCCACTATATCAATATTAATACTCCCTTATTCCACCCATTACGGCGTGAAACCTGATCCATAAACAAAATCAATAAATGAAATCAACTCAACGACTTAATTCACAAGAATCGTTATGATTAAAGGATATGAAAGCAAAGCCATAAAAGAACCTCGTACCAAGTCAAGGAATGCTATAATTAATACAAGGCAACAAGACAAGCCAAATACAAGACAGTTAAGTATACAAGTAAGACAACTAAGGCAAGTAGCAAATAAATCAAGGAAGCATGGTAGAAATGAATATTTTAATATGTGTATTTTAAGTGACAAGTAGCAAGTTATGACATAGGAAACAATTTAAAGCATGCAACAGTTAAGACATGGAATAAATCAATTAATGAAATACGGGAAAACATGGAACAATTACTTTGGCAATGTATATACACTCGTCATCTCGCATATACGCCGCTACACATGTGATTCACATAACACATAGTTAGGGTTCTTAATTCCCTCAAATCAAGGTTAGACCCAACACTTACCTCGCTCCACAAGCAAATCAAAGCTCAACCAAGGCCTTTTCTCTAAAATTCACCTCCGAACCAACCGAATCTAACCAAAATCAACTTAATATCAACAAACAATGCGAGGAAAATCAATTACAATACATAAAGCTAAGATCTTTATACTTTTTTCTAAAAAGACAAAAAAAGTCAATCCCGGGCCCGCTTGGTCAAAACCCGAGTTTCGAACCAAAACCCAATTATCCATTCACCGCCGAGCCCGATTATGCAATTAGTTTTGAAATCTGACCTTGATTTGAGGTCTATCTCAGTTTTACAAACCCTGCCAATTCTTCTCAAATTCCTAATTTCTACCATGAAAGAGCATAGATTAAGTTTAGAAATCAATGGGTGTTGATGGAAATGGAATAAAATGAGTTAAAGTATACTAACCTATGAATTGGTAATGAATTTTCTCCTCAAAATCGCCTCTAAGCCGAGCTCTAATGAAAAGAAGGTGAAAAATGGGATGAAATCATGTGTTTGAAACATTTTAAAGTCTAGGCATAAGGTGTTCATCGCGTTCGCGCGACACTTTACGCGATCATGAAGTAGAAGCAACCGATGGACTTTGCATTCTTGAGCCACTCTTTGCGTTCGCGAAGGCTTACTCCCCTCTTCCTTCGTGGTCGCGATCCACTAAACATGTTCGTGAAAAGTGGCTGACAGGCTACCTCCCAGGACCCCATACCCCTACGCATTCGCGAGAGAAAGGATGCGTTCACGAAGGGTAAACCCCCCACTACTTCGCGTTTGCGACCAGCTCCTCGCATTCACGAAGAATAAACTCCTCCCCAGCTCAGATTTCCCTTCACTATCACGAGGGAGGCTTCGCGATCGCGAAGCAAATAACACCAGATATCGGAAATAGCCAAAACTAGCAATTCAAGTTCAAATGGTCTGTAGCCTATATGAAACTCACCCGAGCCCCTCGGGCTCCAAACCAAACATGCACACAAGTATAATAATATCGTACGAACTTGCTCGTGCGATTGAAACATCAAAATAACATCTAGAACCAAGAATCAGACACCAAAACAAATGAAGTTTTTAAAAAAACTTAAGAACTTTCAATTTTACAACCAGACATCCGAATCACATCAAATCAACTCTGTTTTGCACCAAATTTTGCAGACAAGTCATAAATACTGAAATGAATCTATACCAAGTTCCAAAATTAAAATCCGAACTCGGTAGCAACAAAGTCAACTTACGCTAAAACTTAGGAATTCTTTAAACCTTTAAATTGCTAGTTTTCAACAAATTACTTTAAATCAAGTTAGGTACTTTCGAATTGGATTCTGGGTCTACACCCAAGTCCCAAAACACTGATTCAGATTCGTTTACACAAAACATTGACTGTAGTCAATTCAAATGAGTTTTTAAAGCTAAATTTCACCTTTTCATAGATTTTTCACATAAAAATTTTTCGAAAAAAGATACAGACTACGCATGCAAATTGAGGAAGACTAAACGAAGCTATTCCAAGGTCTCCGGACACAAAAATGAAGGCTAAAACTAAAATTGACCTATCGGGTCATCACATTCCTCACCTCTAAAATAAGCGTTCGTCCTCGAACGGACATAGAAAGGTACTTGGACTGGTGAAAAGGTGTGGATATCTACTTCACATGTCCAACTTGGACTCCCATGTGGCTGCCTCGATCGGTTGACCTCTCAACTACTCTCAAACTTAAGAATAACTCTTAGACCTCAACTGTCAGACCTGCCACGCTAGAATAGCTCTCGGCTCCTCCTCATAAGTCAAATCCTTGTCCAATTGGACTGAGCTAAAATCTAACACATAGGACGGATCACTGTAATACTTCCGGAGCATAGACACATGGAACACTAGATGGGTTGCCGATAAACCATGTGGCAATGCCAGCCTGTAGGCCACCTCACCCGATCTCTCAAGAATCTCAAAGGGTCTAATATACCTAGGGATCAATTTGCCCTTCTTTCCGAACGTCGTCACACCCTTCAAGGAAGAAACCTGAAACATTACCCTCTCTCCAACCATGAATGCAACATCATGAACTCTACAATCGTCATAACTCTTATGTCTAGACTGAGATGTGCGAAGTCGATCTCAATAATCTTGACCTTATCCAAGGCTTCCTGAACCATATTGATACCCAACAACAGAGCCTCTCCCAGCTCAAACCAACCAACTGGCGAACGGCACCGCCTCCTGTACAATGCCTCATAAGGAGCCATATGAATACTTGGTTGGTAACTGTTGTTGTAGGAAAACTCCACAAGCGGTAAGAACTGATCCTAAGAACCCCCTAAATTCATAATGCAAGCGCGAAGCATATCCTCCAATATCAGAATAGTGCACTCGGATTGTCCGTCCATCTAGAGGTGAAATATTGTACTCAACCCAACCCCTGTGCCTAAATCACGTTGTACGACCCTCTAGAAGTGCAAAATGAATTGCGTACCTTGATAGAAAACGATAGAGACGGGGCACACCGTGAAGACGGATGATCTCGTGGATGTAGACATCAGTTAATCGCTCTAACGAATAGGTAACTGCCTGTCACGACCCCGGTTCGCCCTCCGTGAACCATCGTGACGGCACCTAGTCTCTACGACTAGGTAAGCCTAAATTGCGGAAGATAGCCAAAACTTGCGGAAGTAAAACAATTTAAAAAATAGAAATAAGTCAATAATAGTGTTAAATGTGTTGCTCGGCATACACCATATTTATATAGATCTCAAAACCAATATCTAAATCTAAGACTCGGAAACCCACGAATCACAAGCTAAGAAAAACAAATGCTACATAGCTCTAACTCCGGAATTATCTAATAAGAACAGAAAGTACAAAAGGGCTAAATACTAGAAAGCAGGTATAGAAAGGGACTAATCGGTCTGCGGACGCAGTAGATGTACCTCGAAGTCTCTAAGTAGTCGCCTCCCTCAAGGATGGTAGGCCTGAGTAGAAATACCTGGATCTGCACATGAAAAACATGCGCAGAAGAGGCATGAGTACACCACAACGGTACTCAGTAAGTGCCAAGCCTAACCTTGGTTGGGTAGTGACGAGGAAGGTTAGGGCCCTACTGAGGTTAAATACAATATAAGGGTTAACAGTGTGGAATAAAACAGTATAAATAAGTGCAACAGTAAGATGTAACATAGAATTGACAGAACAACAACAACTAGAACAGAGACAAAACAAACCACGGAAAGAAATACAGCTCAACACAGAAACAACAATCGGGGCACCTTACAGGATACCGTCATGTAGTCCCAATTACAACTGTCCAGTAGATCTCCCAGGATACCGTACCGTAGTCCATTATATATATGTCCGAAGGATCTCATCCCGTAGTCCAACTATCGATGTGCGGGGATCTACCAGAATCCTGATCCGTAGTCCCAAATGTAAATATCCAGTACTAGGGAAATCTATCGGGTGTATTCCCGTAGTTCCATATAATTGTGCAGGGGAATCTATCGGAAATCTAACCCGCAGTCCCAAAGTAAATGTGCAGGTGGATCTACCAGGAATCTGACCCATAGTCCCAAAGTAAATAGATAAGGGGAGCTACCGGAATCCCACATCTGTAGTCCCAAATGTAAATACGCAGGAGCAGCAGCAGCAGGAAGATATACAGTAATGGCAAAAATTTCATATTAGGGCAATAAATAATTCTAGCCAAACATGCTGCACAGAATTCAAGTTAGGTAGGTTGAATCAAATAAGGCAATTAAGTCACTTAGACAGTTTTCCTAAGCTAACAACATGCTTAATAGTGCAACAAATAGAAACAGGAAAGGAAACATACTAGTAATTACTTAAAAGAAAACCGTATTTCCACAATTAGCACTCGTCACCTCACGTACAAGGCATTTCAATTACCAAATATACAAATCCTAAGGGGACAAGGTTAGACAAACCACTTACCTCGAACCGGCTCAAAATCAACCCAACACCATGTCTTTGCCACGAGTCCTCGACTCCAAATGGCCCAAATCTATTCAATTCAATTACATAATATAAATAACACTTCAAGTAACTAATTCTACAAATAAATTCTAAGCTAATACGCGAAATTATATAAAATGACCAAAATGCCCCTCAGACCCGCATCTCGGAATCGGGTAAAGTTTATAGTTTCAGAATCCTCACACTCTCACGAGTCTAATCATACCAAAATTATCCAAATCCAATGTCAAATCCCTAATCAAAACTCAATTTCTTGGCCTAAGAACTTTTCCACAATTTTCATACAAATTCTGAAATTAAAGGATGAATTCATGTTTAGATTAATGGGTTACAAGAAAAAATGAGTTAAGAATCGTTACCCAATCGATACCTCTAAAAGTATCTCAAAATCTCGCTCAAATCCGAGCTCCCAGCTTAAGTTTTGATAAAAATGGCTAAACCCTCAATTTTGAAATCTTATATCTGCCCAGAAAATTCCTTCTTCGCGAACGCGTTCAAAGCCTCACGTTCACGAAGCACAAAATAACTTTGACCATTTTTCCTTCTTCACGAATGCGTCCCTCACTCCGCGAATGTGATGCCTTGCACAGACGAACCTTCGTGAACACGACGAGCACCACGCGAACGCGATGCACAAAACTCCTCTGGGCCAATTCCTCTTCTGCGAACGCGAAGCCCAATCGCGAACGCATAGCACAACCATCTAGCCTCTTCGCGAACATGGAGGCCCTCTCTCAAACGCGAAGAAGGAAACCAGAACTGACTGCTGCAACATTTTCTGCAATTTCCTAAGTTCCAAAAATGACCCGTTGAGCATCCGAAACACACCCGAGGCCCCCGGGACCTCAACCAAACCTGCCAACGAATCCAAAAACTTCATCCAAACTTGTTCCAACCTTCGGAACGCTCAAAACAACATCAAAACACCTATTTTTCATCGGATTCAAGCTTAAAAATTCCAAAAACTCTAAAAACACACTTTCAATCAAAAAGTCTACCAAACCTCATCTGAATGACCTGAAATTTTGCGCGCACATCCCAAATGACATGATGGAACTACTGCAACTCTCGGAATTCCATTCCGACCCTCGGATCAAAACCTCACTATCAAACCGGACACTTCAAAAACTCAACTTCCGACATTTCAAGCCTAAATTAGCTACATACCTCCAAAACACACTCCGAACACACTCCTAACCTCGAAATCACCCAACAGAGCTAACAGAACCATCGGATTTTCATTCCGAGGCTGTCTTCATATTGTTCTGACTACGGTCAACTTTCCAACACTTAAGCTCTCATTTAGGGACTAAGTGTCTCAAAACTCCCCGAAACTCAAAATCGAACATCCCAACATATCATATTAGCAGAAATAAACTTAAGGAAAGCAATTAATAGGGGATCGGGGTGTTAATTCTTAAGACGACTGACCGAGTCGTCACACTGCCATTGGAATGAAATGTGACGACTTGGTCAACCTGTCCACAGTGACCCATACCAAGTCAAACTTCTTTTGAGTTCGTGGGAGGACAAACAACAAAATTCATAGTGATACGCTCCCACTTCTACTCAGGAATCTCTAGCCTCAGAAGCAAACCACCAGTCCTTTGATGCTCGTACTTAACTTGCTGACAATTTAAACACCAAGTTATATATGCAACTATATCCTTCATCATCATCCTCCACCAATAATGTTGTCGCAAGTCCTAATACATCTTAGAGGCACCCAGATAAATAAAATACTGAGAATTGTGAGCCTCCTCAAGAATCAACTCACGAAGCCCATCCACATTACGGGTACATATACGACCATGCATCCGTAAATCCCCATCATCTCCAACAGTAACCTGCTTGGAACTACCATGACGCACCTTGTACTTAAGAACAAGCAAATGGAGGTCAACATACTGATGCTCTCTAATACACTCATACAAGGAAGACCAAGAGACTGTGCAAGCTAGAACACGACTGGGCTCTAAAACATCTAACCTTATGAACTAATTAGCCAAAGCCTGAACATCTGATGCAAGTGGCCTCTCACCAATTGGAATATATGCAAGGCTACCCATACTCATAGCCTTTCTACTCAAAGCATCGACCACCATACTGGCCTCCCGGGACGATACAAAATAGTAATATCATAGTCTTTCTATAGCTCTTATCTGCCTCAAGTTGAGTACCTCTTACTTGAACAAATAATGTAGACTCTGATGATCTGTGAATACCTCACACGACATGCCGTAAAGATAGTGCCTCCAAATCTTCAGCGTCTGAACAATGGCTACTAACTCTAAGTCATGAACATGGTAATTCTACTCATGAACCTTCAACTTCCGTGACGTGTATGCAATCACCCTGCCATCTTGCATCAATATTGCACCGAGCCCAATATAAGATGCATCATAATACACCATGTAAGATCCTGAACCTATAGACAATACCAACACTAGCGTCATAGTCAATCTAGTCAATGGGGCACTCTTCTGACCATCTGAATGTGGTACCCTTCTAGGTCAATCTAGTCAATGTGATGCTATGGATGAAAACACCTCTACGAACCAGCGATAATAACCCACCAAACCCAGGAAGCTCCGAATCTCTGTGGCTGAAGTAAGTCTAGGCCAGTTCTGAACTGCTCAATTGTTTTAGGATCTACCTTTATGCCCTCTATCGATACAACATGCTCCAAAAAGGCGACTGAGTCTAACCAAAACTCATACTTTGAAAACTTAGCATATAACTAATTATCTATCAGAGTCTGAAGTACAATCCGAAGATGTTGTTCATGCTACTCTCAACTGCGGGAGTAGATCAAGATATCATCAATGAATACAATCATAAAAAAATCCAAATAGGGCTTGAACACCCGGTTCATCAAATCTATAAAATGTTGCTGGGGTATTTGTCAAACCAAATGACATAACCAAGAACTCATAATGCCCATATCAAGTCCGAAAAGCTGTCTAAGGGACATCGGATGCCCTAATCTTCAACTAATGGTAGCCAAACCT
This sequence comes from Nicotiana sylvestris, assembly GCF_000393655.2. NCBI lineage: Eukaryota > Viridiplantae > Streptophyta > Magnoliopsida > Solanales > Solanaceae > Nicotiana > Nicotiana sylvestris. The sequence goes on along the minus strand of NC_091057.1, from coordinate 123,068,275 downwards.
CAAATCAATCTTCGAAAACTCCTTGGCACCTTACAACTTATCAAATAAGCCATCAATCCTCGGCAATGGATACTTGTTCTTGATAGTGACCTTGTTCAATTGTCGATAGTCTATACATATCCTCATCGACCTATCTTTCTTATTCACAAACAACACAGGCGCACCTCAGGGAGAGACACTAGATCTGATGAATCACTTGTCAAGCAAATCTTGCAACTACTCCTTCAATTCCTTCAACTCCGGCGGGGCCATACGGTATGGTGGAGTAAAAATGGGCTGAGTGCCCGAGCCAAATCAATACAGAAGTAATTTCTCTATTGGGTTGCATCCCCAGCAGATCTCCAGGAAACACCTCTGGAAACTCACGATCAACTGGTACTGAATCCATGGAAGGAACATTCGTTCTAGAATCACAAATATAAACCAAATAAGCTAGGCATCCCTTATCAATCATACGTCAAGCCTTGACATAAGAAATAACCCTGCTTGTAGAATAGCCAAGAGTCCCCATCCACTCTAATCAAGGAAACTACGGCATGGCTAAGGTCATCGTTTTGGCGTGACAATCCAATATAGCATGATAAGGTGACAGCCAATCCATACCCAAGATGACATCAAAATATACCACATCAAGAAGTAGGAGATCTACACTAGTCTCAAGACTCTTAATAGTAACCACACACAAGTGATAGACATGATCTATAATAATAGAATCCCTCACAGGCATGGACACACATACAGGAGCACTCAAAAAATTACGAGGTACAACCTGATATGAAGCAAAATAGGATGCCACGTAAGAATAAGTAGAGTCCGGATCAAATAGAATTGAAGTATCTTTATGGCAAACTGGAACAATACATGTGATTATGACGTCGGATGACTCAGCCTCAGGCCTAGTTGGGAAAGCATAAAATCGAGACTATGCCCCATAACTCTAAACTGCGTCTTTGGGATGGACTCAGCTGGCTGACCTCCACCTCTAACGGCATGACCCCTACCTCTAGCTGTCTGACCCCTAGTTCTAGCTGGCTGAGTTGGCGGTAGAGCAACCAGTGCTAGAACAATGGCACGAGAACTCTGTTGTGGCATGTCGCCTAACAATCTCGGATAGAACCTCTTGATGTGACCAATACCTCCACACATAAAATACTCATCTTGCTGTTGTGACTGCCAAAGCTGAAGTTGAAGCTGACCCAAACGAGCCGGATAACCATGGTGATAGCTCTGAATTAGAGGTACACTAATAGGAGCTGATGATGCACTATAGGTTGGCTGTCCAAAATGAGAAACATAAGGACTACGACTCTTTGAAACACTATGAGATGCCTGAAGCGCTGATTGAAATGGCTTAGGAGGATGGCCCTACCAAAAGTACCCCTGCCCCCAGATGAGGCATTGCTGAAACCACCAAAATGACGAGACTTCTTATCAGACACCTCCCCTCTCTCCTAAGCACGACCATCTCGATCTGTCTAGTAATATCTATAGCCGCCTAAAAAGAATTATCACTTCCGGTCTCCTTGTCCATCTGTATCCTGATAGTGAAAATGAGTCCATCAATAAATCTCCTCACTCTATCCCTCTTAGTAGGAAGCAAGATAATGGCATGGCGAACTAGGTCTACAAATCAAGTCTCGTATTAGGTAACAATTATACTACCTTATTGAAGACGCTCAAACTGCCTGCGATAATTCTCTCTCAAAGTGATCAGGATGAACTTCTCTAGAAATATTATGAAAACTGATCCCAACTAAGTGAATTTTGGTGCTTATTGTAGAAAGTTGGCATTTTGAAAGTTTTAGAAATTCCAAAAGTTTGACTTGAAGTGAACTTTAGTGTTATCGATGTTCGTTTGGGTTCTGAGACTTAGAATAGGTTCGTATATTGTTTTGTGACTTGTATGTAAAGTTTGGCGTCATTCTGGGATGTTTATGTGTAATTCGTATGCGTTCGACGAAGTTTGAAAGTTGAAAGAAGGATCTTGATCGTCGATTCATAGTTGGATGTGGTTTGGCATGATTTAAGGCTTTGAGTAAGTTTGTGTCATGTTTTAGGATGCATTATAATGGTTGGTTGGGGTCCCAGCAGCCTCGGGTGCAAATCAAAGTGGGATCGGATTGAATTTTGGACTTAAAGAATTTTTGAAGCTTAAGGTTTCTGGTGTAATTGCACCTGCGAGGTTTTGGCCGCAGGTGCGAGATCGCAGGTGCGGCCCTGTGGTTGCAGAAGCACGGTTTGACTGGAACTAAGAAGCCCATAGATGCGAGGTAATTTCTGCATCTACGAGCCCGCATATGCGAGGAATATTCCATAGAAGCAAAAATGAACCGGATGGGATGGAGTCACAGAAGCGGACGGGCTCCGTAGGTATGAGTTCGCATGAGCGAGATTTTGACTACAGAAGCGGTCCCGCATGAGCTAATTTCTAGCCACAGGTGCGCTTGGTCAGAGTTTAATGAACTTCTGCACCTGTGATGGTTTGTCCATAGGTGGGACCTTTTGGACCGCAGAATCCGAAACGCTGGGCAAAATGCTTTGTTAAGTACGGGGTTTTTGCTCATTTTAATTTCATTTCTTCCAATGGAGCCGATCTTGAAGCGATTTTGGAGCGCCATTTTCATCACCAATTATAGGTAAGTAATTTCTACAAGTTGTGAGTTAAATATATGAATTTAGACTTGTACATTCATGAAATTTTGTAGAAATTGTGGAGCTTTTGAAGAAAACCTAAAATTTGAAATTTTCAGATTTTACCACGAGATTGGACATGGAATTGGGAATAAATTATATATTTGAGTTTGTAATGTGATGGGTAATGTCTACCTTCAAAAAATTTTGAAATTCGGGTATGTGGGCCTGAGGGTTGATTTTTTGACTTTTCGGGCGGAGTTGAGAATTATTATAAATTGTTAAATTAAACACATTGGAGTATATTTTGATTGATTTGCACATTTTTTGACTAGTTTTGTATTGATGGACATCGATTTGAGGTGTTAGAGAGACGTTGGAGCCGGTTATGGAACTTAGAAGCGAGGTAAGTCTAATGTCTAACCTTGTGGGGGGAGGGAATTTATCCCGTAGGTGTTATTCTTATTATATGATACATGTTGTGGGAGATGCTCATGTATGAGGTGACGAGTGTTCGTGCATATGTTAGAATTCCTGGTTATGTCCGAGTAGACTTAGGTGCACGCACATGCTTTGATTGTACTAATTGAGTTATCCTTGCATGTTTAATTCCTTTATTTCACATTACGACCTGAGAATAGGCTTGCATAGAGTAATGGACTCGCTATTGTAGAGATTTGACGAGCTACTTGATTAGCCACAGAATAATTGTGCTTCCCTTACGAATTTCTCCTGCGTTGTGCATTTTCATCAAAAAAACTTTCTTAAATTTCATAACTCATACGTCTATTCGTGAGTGGGGTCAAGGACCAATTAAAGCTTCTTATTCTAATGAGATCAGGACATTCATCTCGGCAGGATATTATTGTATCACACTCTTATGAGATCGGGTCGTTCGTCTTGGCGAGATATTGTAACATACTCTTATGGGATCGGGTCGTTCACCTCGGCAGGATATTGTAACACATTATTATAGGATCGGGTCATTCACCTCGACATTTCTATAAAATACTCTTATGGAATCGGGTCGTTCACCTCGACAGTATCATGTTATCATATTCTTATGGGATCGGGCCACTTGCCTCGACATTTCTATAAAACACTCTTATTGGATCGGGTCATTCGCCTCAGCAACTTCATGAACTACTCTTATAGGATCAGATCATTCGCCTCGGCAGAATCATGTGTAATATTTGAGCTGAAGCCATTGTATCCGTGGGGTTTTCCTAATTTGCGTTATGATGACCTATTTGGTGGGGACCATATTACATACTCCATTTGAGGAGGTAATTGATATTGAGGACTTGTGTTTACTGTTCATATGAGGATCGTATCATGTACCTATATTTGTTTTATTATTTTATTACCATGTTTCATACTTGTTTAATTTCTACTATACTTGATTTATTGCACCACTATTAAGTGTCGACGTCGACCCCTCGTTACTACTTCTCTAGGATTAGGCTAGATACTTACTAGGTACGCATTGATTTACGTACTCACGCTACACTTATTGTGCAGGTATACACATTTGTGGTGGTCTTTTGGGCGCAAAGGTGCAGCTATTGCGGAGACTTTACGGTGAGCTGCATCTCATGTTACGATCCGCAGCATACGGAGTCTCCATCAGAATTATTTACATTTTCCTATCTAACTTGTATTCCAGACAAATGTTGTATTGTTATTATACCTTCTAGTAAATGCTCATGTACTTGCGACACCGGATTTGGGGTGTTCTAGAATTTGTTTATGATTTTGCCTACCATTGAGACACCTTTACTTTGTATTTTACTTGAATCATACGTTCTATGATTTTTGATATATCAATCTCTCTATCCAATAAGATTCATGATTTCAAAAGTTATAAAAATGAATAAATAAAGTTGGTAGTTCACTGTTGGCTTGCCTAACGACGACGTTGGTCGCCATCATGACCTATAGTGGGTTTTGGATTGTGACAGCCTTGTATCAGAGCGATAGGTTCACTTAGGCCTCATGAGTCATGAGCAAGTCTAGTAGAGTCTTACGGATCAGTACAAAGATATTTGTACTTATCTTCGAGAGGCTATAGAGCTATTAAGAGCACTTCCCTTCTTGATTCCTCCTTGTGTGATTTGATTCCATTAAGGCTTATGCCTTCGTTTCCTTTCTACTCATTCTTATACGATGCAGAGTGCTTGTTATCAATTGGGCATTGATAAGTTGAACGAGTACCGTAGATATGGTGTATGGTGTTTCTCCCTCTGTGTTCGAGTGGGCTATTATCGTCGCCTTGTGAAGGGGTGTTCTATCATTTCAGCCTAGTGTTAGTGTTGCCTACAGTCGAGATTTGATATATTTCGAATTTGGTAAAATTCTTGTTAATATTGTGGGGTTGCCTTCCTTGATTGAATGCATTGAGGCTCGTGGTATGTTGGTCTTTATTTGTTTGCCTTTGGGCATAGTGTAGTGAGATGGAACCTAAGAGGAAGTTAGCAAAAATGTTTTTGTGTGCGACCCCATGATCGAATCGATATTTCTAGTGTTGATGGCTCAAGTGAGATGTTCTCTGAGGTGATTTCTATGTTATGAATTTCGATTGTAACAAGAAGGGATTCTTATGGATGGCACAGATCAGTGTGGACCTAGGGACGTTAGTTTATTTCATATAGCAATAACATTGGAGGAGGTAGATATGAGGTTACGCAGGTGGGCGATCTCCTATGAGAAGGTTAGGGATTGCATGACTCCTAATGAAGTTCGTATAAAGAGTCTTGCCTTATATACAATGGGATGCATGTTTTATAATGTGAGCTTGGGTCGCTTGAAGAAGATGGCATTAATGTTAGGAGGTCGAGCGTGTGGGTATGTTTGATAATTCGAGGTGTGTTGGGATTAGTGCAACAAGAACTTATGAGGAATTTGGCTGAACAACGGTGTTGGATCATAGTAATAGGGAAGAAAAGGTCATTGTGGGTTTTAGATCTATGTGATTATAGTGTAAAGCTAAGTGGGGGAGCCCGCCGTTAACGATCGGGTCACGTGATTGTATGCTTGTGCAATTTCTAGTTGTCGGTGCATTGGCAGATTAATTATGACTAAGAAAAAGGAACATCAGGGGTAATTCAGACAAATGACTTGAGGAACGTGTGCTATATCTCGCCTTATCGATTCATGTGTGGGTATTAGGATAGCTCAGAGTTTATGCTTCTGGTGGATGTGATGTACAAAGAAAAAGAATTCATCATGTTGCTTCTTTGTAGGTGTCCATGTGCTAATGGAGCACTAGTGTTTGGTTATATATTCGGGACCAGATCAAAATGGGTAACTCTCAACTGTGGTCTTAGCGAGATCAAGAATTTAAGTGCGGTATCTAAGGATTTGAAGTTCATTACATGTCTGAAGACTAGGTTTTGCAGTAGATGTGAAGAATACTTGGGGAATTTCTATGTTGTCATCGGATCTACGGTGCAGTGTTAGAGAAATGGGGGAAACAACTTCAGATTTGCAGGAGGTCTTTTAGAACGGGTATATCAGTTGGAGATAATATTAAGTGCATAAAGAAGATATAAGATGTCGGATGGGTATTGAGATGATGTGGTCTCATGAGTTGGATCACTTGGGATGAGTGTTGTTTTGAGGTCCATTATGTGTTTGAAGAGAGCTATTATTTGGAAGGCAAGTCGAGAGTAAGTTGGAAGAAGTTTAGTCAAATCGTAATGGTTTGAATAAGCATGGTTGTGGAAATGATCAGTTTCTTCGGCGTGGTAAGGCTATACCAGTGATTTGTGGCTGTGCATGCGGGATTTGACAATCGTTGTGGTTTGATTGATTTGGAGGTATTTGATTATGATGGCATGTTATGCGTAAATGGATCCTGGAATAGTTATGGTGGTTTAGAACACAACTTGAGGATTAATTTTCTGCGGTTATGGAATTTGGTTGCGTGTTGCAATTATTCTTCTAATAAGTGGAGTAAAAGGGGTTCTAACTGATGAAGTGTGTATTCTACTGGTGGTTTAGGGGTTATGATGAAATTCTTGGACTCTCACGTAGCGGTAGGATACATGCGGTGGGCAGTATAGTGATTGGAAGTTGAGGATCAAGTTTAAGGTTTGGTTTCGATAAGAATGTCACGAGCTCGGAGGGGCACAAGAAGATTTTAGTTGTTCGGAATATGCTAGCACTTTTTGGGCGACCGGATGATGGTCTGTTTATGGAAGAAGTGTTGGGTATTGAGATGCAAATGCTTGACTAGCACTATGAAAATAGCATGGTCGATAGGCATTAATATTCATATTTTACTACATGGTGCGGAAGGTTGTGGGGGTATATCCCACCAGAAGATCGTACAAGTGTGATGTATTAGTCGTTCGATTGTTATAGATTTAAATCAGGAATGGAGATTTTGGTACTGTCGCCAATGAGGGAGATTATGACTAGGAGGCTCTCTATTCCTTTGGTTGTAGACTATGGAAGTTTGTTATGGATATGTCTACTTCTCTTATATATCATGAATAGGCTCATTGTGGATCCTCGAAAGGTTATTCGTACAGTATAGGGATATCGGAATCGACTTAAGGTCCGCTAGTAAATCTAATGTGAATGTACGCTCTACATCAGGTCGGATGTGTTCATTCAGCATAGCATTGCTTATGGTGGAGTCTTCGTATGTTGGGTGTTATTCATGTCGTCAACTATTCTCTATAATATTATATTATGCCATGTGGGTTGTGAGGTGACTTGATTATTAACACGTGTTTTGTGGTCCTATGTAGCTTGTCGTTATTGCACCTTAGTCGTGCTTGCGTTTTTGTAGCGCGTGATACTATCTATCTCCCCGGGGTCGTATTGATGCACTTGGTGTACTTGTGGTCGATATTCAGGCATTTTATAGGTATGAGCTTTATGTCTTGATGGGTATTTTCCTATTGATCGTTATGTGTGGATCGGGCGGCACGCCACCACGGGTATGATGTTTGGATTAGGTTGCACACAGCAACGGTATCATATGTAGATCGGTTTGCACGCAGCAATAATGAGATATTGAGTACGGTTTCCTATACTTATTTTCGTGTGTCTTGTTTCTCATCTCTCAGAAAGGTTCATAACATCTGTTGGCCGTTTTATTCGTTAAGCGGGCCGGATAGTTCTTTGCCAGAGTTCGTTCTCCCTTATGTGTCATATTTGAGTTGTAGCTGGCTGGCGCTTTAATGGCGTCACTTGAGATTTCAGTCAGTGTTTGAGGTGGCTTATTGTCTGAGCAGCTTGTACTGGGGAGACGAGGTTATTAGACCTGAAATTAGTGTGATCGGATTTAAGTAAGGTATATTAAATAGAAAATATCGTTATTCAGTTCAGAATAAGGTAATGGTTCTTGTAAGGTGTAGAGACTTCATAATTTATTGATTTGGCAGGTGGTTATGAGTTTCTACACATCTCTTTCGACGTGGCAGTATTGCGAGAGTTGGAACAAAGCTTATACAGGTTATGAGGTGTATTGCGGGCATCAGATTCGTGAAATTGCAGCTATTGTGGTCGGTGAATGTTATTATGGGCAAACGACTTATGTGTTGCATGGTCTGATTTCAGCATAGGTTCATGATCATGTTTTGTTATAGTGTGTAGTGATTGATGCGGTGTTCGTATGTTAAACTCGAGTCTCGTGGAGAATTTCGGGTGTTGGAATTTGGGTCTAAGGCTTGTTAGCTAGGGTTATAGGGAGGATCTTCAGTCTAGCTCGAGCTAATGTGCTCACATGGGTTCTGGTGGCACGGGTAGGTGCATGAAGTATTAAACAATGATTTTGGGCAACTCCGGGATGATTCTTGACACGTTCGAGGACGAACGTATGTTTAAGTAGGGGAGAATACACGACCGGTCGTTTTGAACTCTAGTGCGTCGTTTAACAGTTTGAAGCCTTGAGTAGCTTCACTTCATGTATTATGACTTGTACATGTGGTCCCCTATTTTTTCATTATAATAAATATATGAAAATAGGAAAGGGCTTTTTTTATAAAGATGGGCTGAATTTTGGGAAGTTCGGAGTTGATTTAGATGGAAAATTCTCAATTCAGAAGCTTTAAGTTAGAAGAGTTGACTAAAGTTTGACTTTTGAGCATCTCAGAATTGGGATTTGAAGGTTCTAGTAGGTTCGTATGATGATTTCAGACTTGGGCATATATTCGGAATGAGTATTGGGTCACCCGGGAGTATTTCAGTGCTTATTATGAAAAGTTATTAAAAAATTTAGAAATTCCTAAAGTTTGACTTGAAGTGGACTTTGTTGTTATCGATGTCTGTTTGGGGTTCTGAGCCTTAGAATAGGCTTGTATCTTGGTTTGTGACTTGTACGTGAAGTTTGGTGTCGTTCCGAGATGTTTAAGTGTAATTCGGATGCGTTCGGCGAAGTTTGAAAGTTGAAAGAAGGATTTTGATCGTCGATTCATAGTTGGATGTTGTTTTGCGTGATTTGAGGCTTTGACTAAGTTCGTGTCATGTTTTAGGATGCATTGGCATGTTGGTTGGGGTTCGAGGGGCCTCGGGTACGAATAGAAGTGGAATCGAATCGAATTTTGGACTGAAAGAATTTCTGAAGCTTAAGGCTTCTGGTGTAATCGTACCTGCGAGGGTTTGGATGCAGGTACGGCCCTGTGGTTGTAGAAGCGCAGTTTGATTGGAGCTGGGAAGGCCACAGATGCGAGGTAATTTCCGCATCTCCGATCCAGCATATGCGAGGAATATTTTACAGAAGCAGAAATGAACCGGATGGGCTGGAGTCATAGAAATGGAAGGGCTCCGCAAGTGCGAGTGCACAGGAGCGAGATTTTGACCGCAGAAGTGACACCGCATGAGCTAATTTCCTGCTGCAAGCACGCTTGGTTAGAGTTTAATGAACTTCCTTTCCTACGATGGTTTGTCTGCAAGTACGACTTTTTGGACTGCAGAAGCGGAATCGCAGGGCAGAATGCTTTGTTAAGTACGGGAGTTTTGCTCATTTTCATTTCATTTCTTCCATAGGAGTCAACCTTGGAGTGGTATTAGAGCGCCATTTTCATCGTCAATCATGAGGTAAGTGATTTCTACAAGTTGTGAGTTAAATATATGAATTTAGGCTTGTAAATTCATGAAATTTTGTAGAAATTGTGGAGCTTTTGAAGAAAACCTAGAATTTGGTATTTTCGGATTTCTACCACTAAATTGGACATAGAATTGGGAATAAATTATATATTTGAGTTTGTAATGTGATGGGTAATGTCTATCTTCAAAAAAATTTGAAATGTGGCACATGGGCCCGAGGGTTGACTTTGTTGACTTTTCGAGTGGAGTTAAGAATTATTATAAATTCTTAAATTAAATGCATTGGAGTATCGTTTGATTAATTTGCACATTGTTTGACTAGTTTCAGATTGATGTCCATCGATTTGAGATGTTAGAGAGACGTTAGAACCGGTTACAGAACTTGTAAGGGGGAATTTACCTCGTATGTGTTATTCTTGTTATAAGCTACATATTGTGGGAGCTGTGCACGTATGAGGTGACGAGTGTCCGTGCGTATGCTAGAATCCCTGGTTATGTCTGGGTAGACTTAGGTTCATGCCATGTTTTGATTGTACTAATTGAGTTATCCTTGCTGTTTAATTCCTTTTTTTCGCGGTATGACCTAAGGCTAGGCTTGCATAGAGTGATGGACTCGCTATCGTAGAGATTTGACGAGCTATTGATTATCCATCTCCCGCGTTGTGCGTTTTCACTGAAAAGCTTCCTTACATTTCATAACTCATAAGTTTATTCGTGAGTGGGGTCAAGGACTTCGTTAAAGCTTCTTATTCTAATGGGATCGGGTTGTTCGCCTTAGCAGGATATTATTGTAACACACTCTTATGGGATCGGACCGTTCGCATCGACAAGATATTGCAACGTGCTCTTATGAGATCAGGTCGTTCGCCTCGGCAAGATATTGTAACACACTCTTATAAGATCGGACGTTTGCCTCGGCATTTCTATAAAATACTCTTATCAGATCGGGTCGTTCGCCTCGGCAGTATCATGTATCATATTCTCATGGGATCGGGTTTTTCGCCTCAATATTTTTATAAAACACTTATGAGATCGGGCTGTTCACCTCGGCAACTTTATGAACTTCTCTTATAGGATCGGTTTGTTCACCTCGGCATAATCGTGCATAATATTTGACCAAAAGCCATTGTATCCATGATTTTTTCCTAATTTGAGTTGTGATGACCTATCTAGTGGGACCATATTATATACTCCATTTAAGGAGGTAACCGATATTTTAGGGCTTGTGTTTACTGTTCAGATGAGGATCGTATCACGTACCTATATTTGTTTTACTGTTTTATTACCATGTTTCATACATGGTTAATTTCTATTGTACTTGATTTAATGGACCACTAATAAGTGTCTATGTCAACCCCTCGTCACTACTTCTCTAGGGTTAGGTTAGATACTTACTGGGTACATATTGATTTACGTACTCACGCTACACTTCTGCACTTATTGTGTAGGTATATACATTTTTGGTGGTTTTTTGGGCGCAAAGGCGCAACTATTGCGGAGACTTTACGGTGAGTTGCATCCCATATTACGATCTATAACATACAGAGTCTCCATCAGAATTATTTACATTTTTCTGTCTAACTTGTACTCCAAACACATGTTGTATTGTTATTGTACCTTCTAGTAGATGCTCATGCACTTGTGACATCGGGTTTTGGGGTGTTCTAGAATTTGTTTATCATTTTGCCTACCATTGAAACACTTTTACTTTATATTTTACTTAAATCATACGTATCTACGATTTTTTATATATTGGTCTCTCTATCTAATAAGATTCATAATTTCAAAATTTATAAAAATAAATAAATAAAGTTGGTAGTTCACCATTGGGTTGCCTAATGGCGACGTTGGGCGCCATCACGATCTATAGTGGATTTTGGTTCACGACACAACCACTGGGCCCTCTATCACTTCTCTTCTCGTTCCTTGCGGGGTGACGCTCGGATCTGTTTCCTCTTCAGTTCGCATTGTATAGTTGATATCGATCTCGGACCGGTCTTGGCTCAGGATCAATGGCTCTCTTGGATCTATCATCGACCCTGATGGGGTAAACAGATCCAGAAGGGCCCCCTAGTTGGTCGTCCTCGACCCTAATCTTCGACTAGTGCCTATTGGATGTCGGTCCAGGTTACCACCGAGTATTCCACCAAATTTTGTTTTAGCTATTCAGAGGCTAAGGAACTTCCGGGTTCAAGCCCTTGAGTGAATTCTTGAACGACCCAATCATCTACAACCAGTGGTAGGTCTATCCGTTCCATCTGGAACCTTGATATGAACTCCCTAAGCATCTCGTTATCCTTTTGTTTGACTTGAAGAGATTTGACTTTCTGGTTCTCGACCTTGATGGCCCCGGCATGGGCCTTTACGAAAGCATCTACAAGCATAGCAAACGAGTCAATGAAATTTACGGGCAAGTTGTAATACCATATCATTGCTTCCTTGGACAAAGTCTCCCCAAACGTTTTTAGTAGTACCGACTCGATCTCATCGTCTTCCAAGTCGTTCCCCTTGATCGTGCATGTATAGTAGGCCACATGTTCATTTGGATCTGTGATCCCATTGTATTTGGGGATGTTGGACATGCGAAACCTCTTTGGGATTGGCTTTGGTGCCACGCTCGGAGAAAAAGGCTTCCGGATAAATTTCTTGGAATCAGACACCTTTAATATCGGGGGTGCTCCCGAGATTAGATCGCCCCTGGAATTATATGTTTTCACCTTCTTGTCATTAGCCTCAATCCTTTTCTCACCTGACTCCACCCGTTTCGTCAATGCTTAGAGCATTTCATTTCCCCAGGACTCACCCCGAGCTCGGCTTCACCCAGTCTCTCGGTAATTTATTCGTCCCTTCGGGTGCTTTACCGGAATTGTTCAGGCTCCACCTTGTTGGAGATGTGGTTTCGACTCTACAACTATGCTATTGCAACTTGTTAAGCCTATAATATCTCGAAAATTAGTCGTAGGCTCACCTCATCACCCTCGCCTTTGGGCGCCTCTCGAGCCGTTGGTCGGGGTCCCCCGTGAATACTGTTTTCGGGATCAGTTGGCAAGTTGATGTCGATGGCCACCTATGAGTTAGCATCGCCCGGATCGATAATTGGGACACCGTTAGGATCGCCAGGAAGCATATCATTGCTAGGCACTAAATTATTATTTTCACCGTGATGGCTAGACTCAGCGACAACGTTCAAGTAAGTAGACTGAGAGTTAGGCATTTTTGTGCTGACCTGAAATTAAGATTTTAAAAAACAAGCATAAAATAGGGTGTGTTATATGGATTCTTATCAAATCCCTACTATTATCCTTAGCCTCACTGTGGGCACCAAACTGTTCACCTTAAAATTAGGTAACAATTGAATTTGTACGCAGTTTTAAGGACACATGTTTTGATTCAATATGAATAATTAAGAATGCTGAAAAAATGAATTAGAAATGAAGTGGTGCTTATGCTTTCATGAACCGAAGGTCTATAGGAAATAGACTCTCGATCCTCACAAGGTAAGGGTAAGGCCTACGTACACACTACCCTCCCCAGACTCCACAGTGTGGGATAATACTATGTATGTTTGTTGTTGGAAAATGAATTAGAAACGAAATATACGGCCAAACCAACTACGACGTTTATGGACAAACTTGAACTTAGGTTGCACAATGACTTCGTCCTCAGTTGGACCCTCGATTCGGACCCAGTCGTGAATGAAGAACAGGACAAATGAGCAAATTTCATCACAATAGCTAGAAGGTAAATATAGACTTTTGTTTCCTTGAATCGCGTGCTACAATGTGTCAGATTGAAGAAAATTTTGTCCTTTATATAGTAGGAGAATTTTAGTCCTAGTAGGTAAAAAGCTTCTTCTCCCGATAATTGTTGATCTATAATCGATATCGAGTGAGATTCGCGTCGTGATGTCCGGTTGAGGGCGAGCATTGCGGCCCCCTATCAGTGGTACATAATCGTCTACCGTGTCTCCCAAGGTCTAGAAGTCATACTCGATACGGGGTGCGTCACTTTACTACGTTCGATGTCATACATATCATTCATTCTTCCCGGGTCTCGACAAGCCTCTGGCCCCGATAACAATGTCGCAGGTCCGTGTTCCCCTTTCGTTCTTCACCCGGGGTGGACATTGCCCTCGATTTTACCCATACACAAGTACAATTTTTACGAAATTAAAAAAAAAAGTTATTGAGCTCGCTTCAATTTAAAACTATCTTAATCTTAATGTAACAACGGAACCTGAAGGAAAATAGTACTGGTAGTCTGGTACTGTAAGAGCCCGTTTGGACATAAGAAATTTTTTACTTTTTTCTTTAAAAAAAATATTTTTTTTTTGAAATTAATGTTTGGCCATAAAAATTTCAATTTTCACTTGAAGATGAATTTTGAAATTTCCAAAAAATTTAAAAACTCCAAAAAGTTATTTTTTAAAATTTTCATGATCACTCACAAAAATTCAAAAATAAGCCAAAATTATATCCATGTCCAAGCACAACTTTAACTTTCAACTACCATTTTCACTTAAAAAAAATTTCATTTTTTTTAAATTCGGAAAAGGGCCTAAAATGCCCCTCTACTGTATGAAATAGGATATCCTAGCCCTCTGTTAAAAGTTGGCCCCTTATCTGCCCTTGCCGTCTAAAAATGGGCTCAAAAATGTCCTTCTCCACTAACGGGAGTCTCTGAAATCCACGTGGAATTACATTTGCCTAATTAAAAATTCCAATCCTAGTTTAAAATGCTACATGGATTTAAAAATACCCCAACCCCTCTTATTTCCCTATCCCCTACCCCCGGGCCCACCCCCAATTTTTACTTAACCCGTTATTGATAAGTTAACTCCTCATTCTTTTCACCATTTAACCATTTTACATTTCTCTTCCTACTAAATCCCCAAATTGAACGATGAGCTAGGGTTCTGGAGCAGTGTTCATCTCCGATCGAAGCTTGAAGATTTGGTGTTGAAGTTGTCGTTTTTTGTCAAGTTAGTTTTTTTACTGGTTTATTTGCATTTAAACCGTGGGGTAGATCCATAGAGGTTTGTAATTATAAAAGGGGAATAGAGATGCATGTGACATTTTTTGGTATTGTGACCATTTCATTAGTTTATTCATATGTTTTGCGTCTTTATATGTTTGTTTATTATAGTATGAATCCATTTCTGTGGGGTTGGTGGTCCCGAAATAAATGAATCTTTTTTTAGGGTTTTTAATTCAATCTCAGAATGAATATGTTTGTGCGGTTGGTGTTTTTAATTCTTTTTTATGGTTTAACTCTATTTTTGAACTGTTGCTTTCAATGATGAGGTGGTCCCTTTGTGTTTGCCCTTTTCTTTTTGTTGCATGTGCTAATTGAAGATGATTGAAGAAGTTGATGTTTTATTCTATTATGGTGGCAATTGGGTCATTTCACCTGAACTAGTCTACAATAAAAGACTTCTGCACTCTTGGCTTCGTTATGATGCATATTCACTTTCTTATAAGGACATTTGTGAAGAATTCACTTCCAAGCTAGGGTATATTACTGTTAAGCAGTTGTTGGTAACTGGTGCATCTGGTAGGTATTATTTGGTAGAAAATTAGGAAGGAATTAAGGTACTTAAATTTCTCTTATCTAAGGAGTTCAAGATGCTTGATTTCTTTGTCGTCGATAAGTATGATCTTAGTGTGTCTATCCCAAATATTATCCATCACACTGAGTCATATATTGTTGATATTGATGTTGGGACTGATTGTGAATATGAACTTGGTGATGACATGTTAGAAGAAATGGAAGGTAGTGAAAATGATAGTAATGATTTTGATGGAATTGACATAGAAAAAAGAAGAATTGTGACCAATGGGCTTGAACATTATAGAGAGTTGGAACTGGGAATGTCCTTCAAGGACATCAATGAAGCAAGAGAGGTGGTGGGCTTTTATGCTTTATTTAATAAGAAGAAGCTTAAAGTCAAAAAAAGTGATACAACTAGAGTTAGATACATTTGTCAAACTGGCTGTCCATTTGTGTGTCTTGTTTCAAATGATAAGAATACATCTACTTGTACAATCAAAATATTGAAGTCCATACATTTATATGATGACTGTTTTGATAATCCTAGAGCTGGTTACAAAACTTTGGCTTTGTATTTCAAGAAGCATGTGCAGAACAATCCTAAGTATGCTGTAAAAGATATGAGAGGGCGGTTGGAGAATACCTTTCTGGTGAATGTGTCTAAAACTAAGCTAAAAAGGGCTAAAAGATTGGACCTTGAGAGGCTAGAGGGCAGCTATAGAGATGAGTATAACAAGTTAGAAGCTTATAGACAAGAAATTAGACATACAAATCGAGGAACTGACTTTGTAATTAACCTATCAAAGGATGCACTTGAACAAGGAAAAATGAGGTTTTTAAGAATGTACACTTGCTTCCAAGCTCTGAAAGAAGGTTGAAAAAATGGTTTGAGACCACTTATTGGTTTGGATGGTACCTTCTTGAAAGAAAAGTGCAAGGGTCAGTTACTGGTGGCAATTGGACAAGACTGTATGAACCATTTTTATCCACTTGCTTGGCCAATTGTGGATAAAGAAAATAGCAGGATCTGGCAGTGGTTTATGGAGCGTTTGAAGTTGTCTTTGGATTTGAAAACTGGGTCAAATGTAGCTTTCATTTCTGATATGCAAAAGGTAATTAAACATGTTGATCTTTATTAGTTATTTTCATTTGTTTTGATGTTTTCTTTGAAACAGAACTGATACTTTTATTCTTTTTGATCATGTGAAAACTGTAAGGGCTCTTGGATGCTGTACGCACTATACTCCCAGATGCACATCACAAATTTTGTGTGAGACATATTGAAGCTAATTGGATGAAGAAGTGGAGGAGTGGTGAAATGAAGAAACTATTATGATGGTGTGCCTGGAGTACTTATGATGCAGAGTTCAAAGACCAACTAAAGAAGTTAGGGGAATTGTATGAGGAAGCAGCAGAAGATATACTCAAATATCCACCACAAGCATGATATAGGGCCTATTTTGATGCAAAGTGTAAGAATGAAATGGTTGATAACAATTTTACTGAATCATTTAATAGTTGGATCCTTAAAGCTAGGCACAAACCATTTATTAAAATGTTGGAGGATTTATGAGTGGAAGTCATGAACTTGTTGGCAGACAATGAGAAAAAAGTTATGAGTTAGACTTCTTATATAAGTTCAACTGCTATGAAGTTGTACAATGACTACAGGATTATTGCTAATTTGTGCAAAGTTGTATTCAATGGGGACCATGGATATGAGATATCCGAAGGAGATGATAGGCATACTGTGGATTTGAAGAAAAAAAGATGCACATGCAGACTGTGGGACTTGAGTGGCATACCTTGCCCTCATGCAATCAAGGTAATGAATCACAATAAAGATGACCCTTTAATCGGTGTTAATTGGTGGCATATCAGAGATGCTTACATGCTGACATATAAGCATAAGTTACAGCCTGTTAGGGGTCTTAAATTCTAGAAAGTTGATCCTGCTCAAGCTATGGAGCCCCTAGAGATTGTCAAAATAGTTGGTCGACCTAAGGTGAAAGAAATAGTAAACCTGATGAGGCAAGAAATAGAAAAGGTTTGTGAAGTTTATCAAGAAAAGGAAGAGTCATGGAGTGCAACAATTGTGGTGAAATTAACCACAATTGTAAGGGTTGTCCAAAGGTAACATAGATTTATTTCTTCTTAAATTTTTACTTACTACAATTAAGTAACTAATTTAGTGTTTTGCAGGATAAGGTTGCTGGAGAAATCTGCAAAACCAAAAAGAGAAAGGCTTCAAACAAAAGCCAATCATCACAGTGTTCACTGCTTGAAGATGAAGTATCGAAGATGAAGTGTCTGAAGATGATACATTTGAAGATGAAATATTTGAAGAAAAAGTTGTTGATGCTGGAACACAAAAGACAGTACAATCAATGTTCAACAATGAAGATGAAACACAACAGTCCACTGCATATGGTCCTTCCATTGGTGATGAAGAAGATCCACCATTAAGGCCCAATTTCTTTCTAAGAAACTAACAAAGTTAAAGGTGAGAAAGTCTCAAAGTGCCACCAACTGGAAATAGGAGGATTCCTTTTATGGGTGATGATAATGGAGTTTGCACACCAACAAACCATCCATATTCCCCAACCAAGACAACCTGGAAGGGGAAAGCAGTAGTCACTTCAAACCAGCTTGAACAACAAAGGAGAAAGAATATTAAGATGATGGGAATAAAAGGAAAGAACCCATGTGAAGACTAAATCTGCAGATTTCTAAATTGTTTTGAATGTGATGGCATTTGATGTAGGTGGTTCTAAAGTTATGTTTTGTTGATGGACAACCTTTTTTGCTACCAACCACAATTATGGTTTTTGTGGTTGGTTAACCACCTACTTGTTAATGACTTTTATGTTGATATTTGTTGAATGACTAGTTAACTCTGTTGATTTCTATTATCCCTTGAATGACTAGTTGATGACTATTTGTGCTTGGTTAATCGCCTATTTCTTCTGTAAATCTTGTTTGAATCTGGTCCAACAGGTATATGTGAGGGCATTTTAAACGTTTTTCAAATTGTACAGGGTCATATATGAGTCAGTTATGGTAGTCAATTCTCAAACACTTCACACCATATCAGTTTACTCACACACCTATTTGAGACCAACAAACTAATTATCACAGTAAGTAACTCAGTCATAGACACAAACATTCAAATGAATGGGAATGACTTCATTGAATCCTTGCACAAAAACATAAAATTTCATTACATAATAAAAGACAACAATTAAGCCACAATAACACTATACATATCATTTCCCCCCTAATCCAAGGAACATAACAAAACATCCCAATATCACACAAATAAAAATTCACATCTTCTTCCGAAAGTTAGCAGCACGCACAACTGAGTACTCTAAATCAACCACTGTCTTCATTAGAACATTTCTTTCCAATTCCAAGGATTCTATTCCTCCATGATCAATGAGCATCATAACATTCTCAAGATCGACAACTTTCTTTTGGAGTACATTTCTTTCACGGATTAGAGCTTCATTTTCCTTCTTTAAACTACATATGAGATTTGAAATTCTAGGAGGAAGCTCCTCATCTTGCCATTCCCAATAGGAACATTTTTCATCCTAAAACCAAAAAAAAGAAATTACAGTCAAATCGAAATAATTAAAAGAACCCATCAATAAATTTACTTACCTCATGCTTAGGGCACTTGAAAAACCTTCTCCCAGTATTTAAAAGAGTCCACGCCATGAAATAATTAGCAGCAAGTCCACAACGACACCTCCTAATCGACCCATTTAAGCTACTCGAACATTGCGACATTGTCTTGGAGAAATCTCCAAAACAAACTGAGAAAGATGAAAAAGAATTAAACCTAAACTAGAACCCAACTCGAAATCGACAAGGTGACCCAATTAGTAGGAGAAATCAGACATCAATGAAGGTCAATTTTTTTTGAAGGAGAAGCTTTTGGGATGAAAATGGGGAAGAAAAGGGTCTGGTAATTAGAATTAACCTAACGGCTATATTAAGTAAAAATTGGGGGTGACCCGGGGGTAGGGGTAGGGAAATAAGAGGGGTTGGGGTATTTTTAAATTCATGTGGTATTTTAAATTAGGATTGGAATTTTTAATTAGGCAAATGTAATTCCACGTGGATTTTAGAGTCTCTCATTAGTGGAGAAGGACATTTTTGAGCCCATTTTTTGACGGCAAAGGCAGATTAGGGGCCAACTTTTAACGTAGGACCGGGATGTCCTATTTCATATAGTAGAGGGGTATTTTAGTCCCCTTTTCCGTTTAAATTTTACAGTTCTTATGTCCAAATGCCCAATAAAGAAAAAAAATAATCCAGGGTCCTTTCATATATAAGCTCCGGTAGCGCCTATTTTTCTCTCATATCACATCTGATTACTCTTCGTCAGCAAGCATTCTCACTCAGGTAACTGCCGATCTCTCTGAATACTTCTTCTCACTACCCCGGGCCTCTATCTACTTCGATCGACGGTTTTGATCTTTCTATAATGTTCTTCTTTTGATTGTGGTCGTTAGATCTAGGGATTTGTTACTGTCTGATCTGATTTGTAGTTACGTTTTATGTCAAATCAATGCGAAGATCCGAGCAATTTGCGTGGTTATAGGCAGGATTTCACCTTTTTATGGTGTGAATTTAGTGATTTTTTACAGTGTACATTGTATTTTGTTGTTATTGTTAAATTTTATTACATTGTTGATGCCTGTGAAGTGGGTGATATTTTCATTTCATACTAACTGTTTGAAAATGTTTTTTTTTCTTACGGCTTTGAATTTGCGTTTCAAAATCCAGGTGGTATACGATCTATTGCCTAAGATCTGATTCAGCAAAATCTACTAAGCAGCGAAGATGGTAATGTTGATAATTTTGTAACAACATAGCTGTTTAGATTGGAATGTTTTGTGACTTTCTTTCAAAAAATTAGTGATTAGTAACTCTACACCGTCGTTCTAATATGTGCTGCAGGTTGTTCTAGCAGCTTCGATAATTTCTAAATCTGGCAAAGGTATGTCGCGTTATATATATGTTCTTGGAATCTTCTGGTTTGTGGAAACTAGTGTGATGTTAGTTGATGACTTTTATGGTAGCATTCTACTCAAGTTATAGCATGTACACAATAATTGCTACTCCCTCCTTTTCATTTTATATGAGGTGTTTGACTGGACTTGGAGTTTAAGAAAACATGTTTTCAGCTTCAAAATGGGAATGCTACGATAAAAAAGCTTATAGATATAAAAAGGTGTCATTTTTTTCGGTAATGGGGTTTTAAGCCAAACTTGTGCTATTTTGGAGTCTAAAGCTTGGAATTAACAATTCTGCATTAGAAAAGAAGTTGCAGTTTGAGTCAATTTAATATGTAAACTTCTTGAAAGAAATGTGAAAATTGCAGATAAGCCAGAGGAAAAAGTTCCATTTAGTTAACCACAAAGAGTAACTAACCTCTAAGACATATGTGATATTGGACATGTAAAATGTGAACTTGCAAGAGACTAGGCTGATGCTACTACCGATACAGAGAAAGACAAGGACTTGATTTCTATCGATGTGAAATTCATTCTATTTCTCTGATGCGCATGTCGTCGATATTTTACTTATGTTTAACCAGTTTTGTTGCAAAGATGCCAGAGGTGTTCACTTTGGTATCATATTGTATTTGATTATCTGTAATGGTTGGCACTTGTCCTCAAAAGATATATTTATCTTTATAATCTGCAGTTATTTCATGGAAAAAAGTTTTTGGTTTTTTACTTTTTTGTTTTGATCTCTCTTTTTGGTGTTTTACTAGTGTATGAGATGTCTTAATATTTTGTGGTTACCTAGTAAAGACATTTATTTTAAGAAAAGTGCGAGAAAAAGATTCTAATGCCTCGTGAGTGCTTTAGAAAATAGTAATGTTTTGTCCTACTTAATCAGTTAGGATAATATGTGACAATCACTAGAAAGAAGTGTGGCAGGCTTCCTGTTGTATTGAGAGAAGAAGAAAGACAAGGGAAGAGAAGAGGCGGCGTGGTGTAACTGCTTTGTTTTTTTTTTTTTGTAGTTTAGATGTGACTAATAAATATAATTCAGTAATGTTTTCCTAGAAGGGAGGGAAAAGGAAATGAATGTTTTGCAGAAGAAAACAATAAATCATGGAATGCAAACTTGAATTAGAAAGAAATGGGAAGTGGAGAGACAATTGTTAACCCTCTAAAAAATGAGAACATAGTTGGAGTAATAACTCTAGCTGTTTGTCTTTTGTAGCTGTTATGTCCGACCACTATTACATAACGATAAAGCTGGGGGATGGCCAAATTGTTGGAACCACCAAGGGTTCTATTTCCTCCGTCTGATTATACTTTTCACTTCACTGTGATGTTTCCATCTTCTAATTTTGTAGGTCTAGGTCAGAATTTTGTTGAATTTCTGACTCTTTCATATATTTCAGTTGAATGGAAAGTCTGTCCACTATGATAACCCCTCTTGTAGGGAATCAGCTGTCCCATGATGCTGTCTGTTTTATAATTTATTGATTTTCTACTGCAGAAGCAGCTTCTTTTGTTTGGCTGTGTTAGGACTTAGGATGTGCTATTCAACATTTTCTTGCATCTTGATGTCCAATATTCTTCTATTTATGTAATAGGATGGATTTGCACTGATCACTACTGTATCATCTCATTGTCTTTGCAGCACTTGTCTCGAGGCAGTTTGTTGATATGTCTCGTATAAGAATTGAAGGGTATCTTGCAGCTTTCCCCAAATTGGTTGGTACAGGAAAGCAGCATACATATATTGAGACTGACAATGTGCGATATGTTTATCAACCGATAGAGTCTCTGTACTTGCTACTTGTGACCAATAAACAGAGCAACATTCTTGAAGATCTGGAGACACTGAGGCTGCTGTCTAAACTAGTATCCTTTCTCTTCTTCTGATACTGAAGTTAAATTATCCTTTCTTCTTAGCTTTATTCATCTCTGTGCATAGAATATTGCTTCTTTTCAAGAGAAATGCTTTTCCTCTTTTGGTTTTTAGTTTCTTTAACCTGCAAAATGTAACTCTAAAACTCAGTCTAAATATTTATAAATAAACAAGCTTTCATGTGCATGCTGCTAATTTTTTTTTTCTGCAAATGGAAACATTTGGGCCTATTCCTTGACTGTTATTAGGTGCCTGAATATTCTTATTCACTGGATGAGGAAGGAATTGGCAGTACAGCGTTTGAGCTTATTTTTGCATTTGATGAAGTGATCTCTCTTGGACACAAGGAAAATGTCACAGTTACACAAGTCAAGCAGTATTGTGAAATGGAGAGCCATGAGGAAAGATTGCACAAGTTAGTCTTACAGAACAAGATAAATGAAACTAAGGATGTCATGAAGCGTAAAGCCAGTGAGATTGACAAAAGCAAGGTAGTCCAGAAGGCACACGTTACCTGTGCTAAATGTTTAATTTCTTCCCTTTTCATGTATTTGGTCTATTTGATTGTACTGATTACACCATTTTCTACACATCTTTGCAGATTGAGAAGAATAGAGGTGAAAAAGGAGGTTTCATGTCTCTGCAATCCATGGGTTCTGGGAGAATCGATACTGGCTTTGGCAGTGACTCAGGCATATCTAGCGGAGGAACTGGTGGTTTTGGTAGTGGTTCTGGATTTGGTCTAAGCCCTGACGTAGACACATTTTCCACCAAATCCAAGGGTTTGTATTTGTTTCACCCTGTCATTGTGATGTGTCTTTTGCTCGTTACTAAACTTCTGTAGAGGGGTACATCACCAAGTTTTGCATGTTTGCTTGTGCAACTTCTTATTCTTATAGATGTTTAGTATTCTGCAGACACCCTTTTGCTGCTAAATGCATATATTGTGTAGGGAAGCAGTAAAGTTTTGATGAGTCGCCCTTTTTGATAAATGTTCGATATAGGAATCACTTAAAAAGAAAATAGTAGGAAAAAATGCTTTATAGGTGATGAAAGAGAATGAAAATGACGGACGAAGAAGAACACACAACTTCCCTCCACACATTTTCCTCACAAAATGTAGAAGGTTGATAAATGTGACACTGAGAAAATCAATCGTACAAAAAAACCTTAAATATTCTTGAAGAAGGAAGGGAAAACAAAACCTCCTTTTGTTTCCGCTTTTTTCCTTTTAAGAGATTTGTATAGTTCCCTCTTTCTGTGTCTGTGACAATGTGTTTTTGGGCTGATTTTTTCTTGATAGATTTTCATAGAACTTTTCTCGTGTGTGTGTAGTTTGATGGCCTGGAATCAGTTGGTAGGCCTGAAAAGTTTTTCTATATTGGGTTACTCTTTCTTGGCTGTGAAGCATGTTTCCTTTTTATCCTTTGAAATATCAAAATTTCTTATTTCTTGGTAAACCTTGAGAAAATTGGTTGGAAACCAATTATAAAGATGTAGCTTATGACATTTCTGCGTACCAGGTCGTCCAGCTGCATCTGCTACTGCTCCACCAAAAGGTCTTGGTATGCAGCTAGGTAAAAATCAGAAGACCAACCAATTTCTGGAATCCCTGAAAGCAGAGGGTGAAGTTATTGTCGAGGATGTGAGACCAAGCATTGGTCAGGCCAAACCAGCTGCTGCTCCACTAACTGATCCCGTCACATTGACTGTTGAAGAAAAGATTAATGTAACACTAAAGCGTGACGGTGGTGTCAGCAACTTCGATGTCCAGGGTACTTTGTCTCTCCAAATTCTGAATCAAGAAGATGCATTTATCCAAGTGCAGGTTCTCTCTCTCTCTCTCTCTCTCTCTCTCTCTCTCTCTCCCTCCCTCCCTCCCTCCCTCTCTCCCAAGTTTGCCGAGTTTCTCATGTGCTGAGGCTCCCTGGAAAGTCTAAAAGTGTCAGGAGTATGTCCAATGTCAATAATTTTATTTGTATTCCCTATCTGTGAAAAAGAAAAAAAGAACCCAGTAAAACTTGCAGTTTGCATGTTGATGTCCTTGTGAAGCGGAGTTCGTCATCTATGTCCTCTGCAGCAAAGCACTGTTTCTAGCTCTACTCATTTGATTGCATTTGATATGCGACTGGCAAACAATTGAAAGAGGGCACAGAGAACCTAATGTTTGTTCCAGCACTTGCAATAAATGATTTCTCCTCTAAGGAACACTAGTAAAACATTTCCATTGGTACACTCTTTATAATATAGCTGAAGACTCAACTAGGCCTTTTTCCATTTGATGAAGCTAGATTCTGTATCTCTGCATTTGGAGGTCTATCTGACGCCAGAAGGCACTCATATTTGCTTTTGCTTCTGTGAATTTTGTGATAATGTAGTTCACGTTCATTCTGTACTTTACGTTCAGATTGAAACCAGTGGTAATCCAGCAATCCTCTTCAAAACACACCCAAACATGAACAAGGAGTTGTTTTCTAATGAAAATATCCTAGGCCTTAAAGATCCAAATAGGCCATTCCCCACGGGTCAAGGTGGTGACGGCGTTAGTCTTTTGAGGTGGAGAATGCAAACTGCAGATGAGTCAATTTTGCCATTGACAAGTAAGCTTAATGAATTTCAGTTGACCCTGCTCGAAATCTCTATGCTGTCTTCTGTGTTTTATTAATATTATACGGTATCATTGATTTCAAATATTTTGTCTCAGTTAACTGCTGGCCTTCAGTTTCTGGAAGCGAAACCTATGTGAATATCGAGTATGAAACCCCTGCACAGATTGATCTACAAAATGTTGTAATTTCTGTACCCCTTCCAGCTCTTAGGGAGGCTCCAAATGTACAACAAATAGACGGAGAGTGGAGGTGATCTTTTGAATTTAACTTTTGGTCTTTTGCTAGATTTTAAAGCTCACCCCTTTATATCAGAGATTTATTCTCACTGGATTTCAAACTGAATCTAACATAGATCTTATGATAGAGGCTTTCAAGGCTGAAATGGCCTTGCACAGAGATCATAATACTTCTAAGATGCTCATTTGTTTATTGCGAAAACGTTCAGTTTGTATCACTATGGTGAGAGCAAGGCAGTTGTTTCATGTGTTTTACTCATTTGGTTGCTTATAGATAGGATTTTTGGAGAATCGGTGGTTTAGGAAGTTCATTTGAATGCCACCTAGTTATTCCGGCTGCAGCTAAAGCTGTATTGTTGTGTGGTATGATAAGTGTTGAGGAAAATGGACAGGCAGCGGAATTGCAACACAGAATGTTTTATTTCAGCCCTTTATCATAGACCTAGTAGATAGTTGGCCAAGGCCCCGATACGAATTGACCAAAGATTTTATTTAATTACTGTTCTGAGGCATAGATGATTGACTGACTTTGTGTTACTGGTAAGTTGTATGGAGCTGCTAGATTGTGCTGTACAGATTGCCAAATATTCTATCTAGAACTTAGCATTTTTCGCCCTCTGATCGCAGGTATGACCCCAGAAATTCTGTTTTGGAGTGGTCTGTACTTCTCATTGACAATTCAAACCGCAGGTTAGCTTTTATTAAAGTTTGTCCTTTTGAAGCACACAGCCATTAAGGCTTGTCTGTCTTTCTAATGTGTAAGTTGGAAACTTTGCAGTGGAGCACTAGAATTTGTTGTTCCGGCAGCCGATCCCTCGGTCTTCTTCCCAATTTCTGCACGCTTCACTGCCTCAAGAACTTTCAGTGACCTGAAGGTTTGCTCCTAATCCTCCATGTTATATACTTATATTGCTTCAATCAATTTTGGCCTTCAGTTGGGGAGACTCTTATTTTTCCCGGGTATGTGCTGACCTGATTAGACAGCTCGTGTCTGGAGATTATTTGATACTCTTGATACACATGCACAGCTAATTTGATTTATTTGCATGCAATCCTTATATCTGATCTGCCATTATACCTATTCATTTCCGTGGAAGAATCTTCCTGTGGCTTGCAATCCTGGTAACTGTTACAAAATGTTGGAGTTTTCTGTATCGTGATTCTATGCATGTTGATCTTTTGCTGATATGTATCATTTATATAAGTTATCCAGTTGTGTCACGGAACTTCCATTTGGGAAATTTGGACACAACAATTAGTGTGCTGGACGACGATATAAGTAACGTCAAATCTAAATACAGTCCCTAGTTCTTTGATTAATATGAAAGAAATATAATTGCTCTACAGGAAAAATAACTGAATATCTATAAAGATCCAAGAATCAAAAGACTCGTGATTATTGTCTCTTTTCACCTAGTCTTCGCTTCATAGTATGGTGTGTCAGCTGATATCTTTTGTAACTGTGCAATTGATGTGTTGCTTTGGTTGAGATCAAGTTTAGTAGTAGCTGTTCTTATCAGTTTTTTTCACTATGCTCAGTACAGTTAATCTCCAATAGCTTGTATTAACCATGTGTCCGGAGTTGGTTCCTTTTATGGTAACTTGATTTGATGTAAAATTTTCAGGTTGTCAACATTTTGCCTATAAAAGGTGGGCCTACTCCTAAGCATTCTCAAAGAACACAGCTGGCCACGGAGACTTACCAGGTCGTGTGACCATAATGCCAGGCAGCATCAGATGTGCCCCTCTAGCAACATTATAGGACTGAATATTTCATTTTTTAAATATTTTTTTGTTTAGACTTATATGCTTTTTCCTTCCCCCTTCCAATATTTTTTTTTTTTGCAATATTATGTCCGACGATGGGAGTGACTTCTTAAGACTGATCTTTGAAAATCTTGTGCATTTATAGCTCAAGGCTGGCTATCAACAATGGCTTAATTGAATTTAATACTACTTACCTTAATTTGACGTGTAGTTGCTTTGTGTATTCTCTTTCTATTATTGTTTTCTTTTCAAGAACTAAAATTTCAGCATTCTCTCACCTTTTTCCAACTGCGTTGAATCGGTTCTTTCAAATTTCAATCTCGTTCAAATTCTACAGTTTTATCTTTTTATTTGTTTTTCTTGAAATGCTAGTAGTCTCGTCAGATATCTCTTTGACATTGAAAATATTCTTTCGTTGATAATTCTCTAGTCTTACATAAAAAATTAAATATTTAACAGCTTCTGCTTCAATTCCCAAGTAAAAAAATAAAATCGAATCACCCATTTTCTATTTCGAATGGTTCCTTGTTCACTTTTGGACTTTTAGGGTGTGTTTGGTAGAAGGAAATTTTTTTTTTGGGAAAATATTTTTAATTTTTTCATGTTTGGTTGGCTTAAATGTTTTGAAAAATATTTTCCTTATTAGAAAAAGAAAAAATATTTTCCAAAACTCATTCTCAACTTTCTCCACCCTTACCAACCCACCCCACCCCCATACCCAAACCCACCCCACCACCCAACCCAACCCCTCTCTCCAAAAGGTTTTTTTTAATCATCACCCACCCTGCTAACTCCAAAATTGTAATATTAAATTGCTGTTTTTTGCTTTTCTGCACCCCTGCCACCCCCCCCCCCCCACTTTTTATTTTTACTTTTTTTTATTTTCAATTTTTTTTGCACCACCCCCACCTGGCAATTTTTTTTTTACTTTTTTTTTTTGTAATTTCAAA
This sequence comes from Nicotiana sylvestris, assembly GCF_000393655.2. NCBI lineage: Eukaryota > Viridiplantae > Streptophyta > Magnoliopsida > Solanales > Solanaceae > Nicotiana > Nicotiana sylvestris. The sequence goes on along the minus strand of NC_091057.1, from coordinate 123,040,567 downwards.
TTTCTGTTTTTTCGTTTTTCTTTACACCTCGTCCCCCTCCCCGAGAATTTTTTTTAAATATATTTTAGTTTTAGTTTTTTCATCTTTCGGTTTACAGGTTCAAAATTTTACAAGTTCCAAAGTTATGAGTTCGGAGATTTATGTGTTTGAAAGTTGACGGGTTTAAAGTTTATGAGTTCAAAAGTTCGTGGTTTGGAAAGTTTAGCGGTTCGGAAGTTTATGAAATTTGTGGGTTCGGAAGGTTGTTGGTTAGAAAGTTTATGGCATCATGTTTATTGTATATAAATTATTTATGAATACTCTTGAGAAGTTATTTTCCTTAATTTGCGTACCAAACACCGAAAAATGAATAAGATTACCACTTGTTTTCCAAGAAAACATTTTCTTGGAAAACATTTTCCGTTATACCAACACACCCTTAAACTTCTTTCGATTTCTTTATATTCGGGAGCAATTTAAAAATAGTCAGATTTACAAGTGGTCATTCAAAAATAGTCACAGTTTCAAAAGTTATCCAAATTTAGCCACTTTTCATGTAAAGATAAATCTGAATGAAAATATTATTCAAAATCCGGAAAATACTCCAGCATAATATACTGGAATTCCAGTATAATATACTAGAGTTTATAATATATTAGAATTTGGAGTTCCATTGTACTGGAGTTTGGACTGGAATTCCAGTATATTATACTGGAGCCAACAAAGTATACCGGTCCAGCATAATATGTTGGAAGTTCATACACAGGTGCACCGAACTCCAGTATATTATGATGCACCGGTCTTTGCTACAGCAAAATAGTGACTATTTTTCAATGACTTGACAAACGCTGGCTATTTTTAAATGACTAGTCCAAAAACTAGCTAGCCCGTGCTATTTTGACTTTATATTCTCGATAACTGTTTCAGGAGTTTAGATTAATTAAATAAATCACTAGTAGTCCATTTTTAAAGGAGAACAACGAAAGTTCAACTCGAGATTATTGTACCAAGGCTATTACTCCGTAATAGAAACAAACCATTCTGTTTCTAGAAACTCCTTTTATATTTATTTATTCGAAAAATTTAAGATCAGAAAAATGTTATATTTCCATTAAAAGTAGAAGAGTTTAATGAGGCAATTGCACCAAAATATAAGGGCATGTAGTTGTTTGGGTTACTACAGTTGCTGGAAGAAGATACGTGGATTTATTTCTATTCAATTAGTACCCATAATACATCGAAAGTAGCATAATGAGGGAAAATATAAATTACCCAAAATTCATGCTATTTTAAAGTTTCAGCAATATACCTATTATAGAAGTATTTATTCTTGTGCACAGCCGAGAGAGACAACACACTAACACATGCATATATAGATAATTTACCGGATTCAACTTAGTAATATCAGTCAACTATTTCGAGGAAAAAAACAAAGGAAGAAAATGAACTTTCAATAATAGACAGCTGTATCATCTTGTGGATCCTTTTGTGAAATAATGCGAAAAATGCATATTATAGCATTCCTCACCAGGTGCTTATTAAATAAGATTTATGTAGCACACCAACTGGTATACTATATAACATCTTTTAAATATTTATGTGTACAAATCCCATCCCTCTGTTTCTTGGTCAATGATGGACAACTACATAAGTGGACTAATAATTGAAATTACACGAAGAAATTACTTTTGGTGACATAATACGTTACCATATTATGATGAAGGATGAATCTATCTCAGCTTACCTTCCAATCAACATCATTTTTTGTCCTCTACCATACTTTCCAACCCTTAAACCTATCTACCTCATTTCCACATCATATATATACAATGCATACACACACACACACTCACTTCTTCTTGGATAGATTCGAATATATAGGGTCAAAGAAACAGCACGAGAAAATGGAAGGATACACCAAGATCAACGGAAACAACACTAGCAACAACAAATCAAGATCCACAGATTTCTCAGATCTCCAATCTTTTCCCCAACCACACAAAACCAATGAGAATCTTAGTCCAAACCACACAACAGTTCATGAGGTTCAGATCAAGAACATAGATCTTGAATCCATATCGAAAAACCAACATAGCAAGAGCCATGAAACCCATGATGAGAATGAGAATGAAAATGAAGATGGCATTGCCAATGATGGAAAAATGAAGGGAAACAACACTATTCCTGCTGGTGTGAAGTTGAGCAGGGCTTGCTCTGTTTCAGCAGCAGCTACAGCAAACAGGTTTAGGCTAGAAAGACAAGGAAGCAAAAGGAGTACTACTACATCATTTCAATCAGTGAAGAGAGTTTTTTCAATGAGAAGATCTTCATCAGTTTCTGAGAAGTATTGCAGGATCCATGATCAGGGATTCACCATTTCGTCTCCAGTATTGGATGATGTTACTGAAGCTAATGAAGGTATGGAGATGAAGAAGAAGAAAAGTGGAAGTGGCAGAATCCTAAAAGCCTGTAAGCGCCTTTTTGGAATCTAAAAGTCATCACAAAGTGTACTCATTTCATTCTTTTTTTTTAAAATAATTAATTTAATTAATGAATTCTCTGCTTGTTCAAAGTCAAAGAGTTTTTTATAGTCACTGGCTACACTCATCATATGGTGGAGTATGTATTGTTCATTACTCGCTGGTCCCCACACCCAACTCATGAATGCAAACCTCACATTCAGGATTCAAAGTCAATAGTTCAATATGAATGTGATCTATTATATTTTCAAATTTTTTTTTTTGAATATGCATATGAGGTTGTTTAACAGCCTCTCTGTCCTTCCAGGAGAGGGGTAACGTTGCGTACATCTTAACCTCCCCAGACCCCACTTGTGGAAAACTACTGAGTTTGTTGTTGTTGTTGTTTATGCATATGCGGTTCTAGTGAAAAGTAGCGGATTCAGTTTATGACACAAACTCGCTCTAAATCCGCCTCTAACCTTATCTCTCATAGATAATAAAAGTTTGTACATGTGTGTACTCTAGAGAGGAACTCCTGCAGTCCTACTTCAATCTTGAGAATGTTAAATCTTTGGCAATTTATCTCTTTCTTTGCACTTCTTTGTATATAGTTCTTATTTCAGATGATGGGAGTCTCGTTATGTTATGGAACATAGGTCTTGCCCTGTTTAACTATTTTATTTTAGTTACAAAGTGTTATATTTATATACTGTATTAAGTACTGTCAGTAGTTAATAAAGTTGAGCGATCAAAACGGAGGTGATTAGTAGGTAGTTCCAAAACATCTGATATGCTTAACTGTTAATTAGTTTAATGTGGAGTCAAAGTTAAACTCAAGATGTTTGACTATGAGGAAGCTGATTGAGATCCAAATCTAGGCATAAACTAATGAGTTTACAATTCAAAGTTTAGCCAGTAGTTAATAAAAGTGAATTAACAATTGTCTGGGAAAGTGAGGGTGAAGTTCTCAGAGAACATGGGGCCAAATAGCAAAAGAAAATGAGTTTAAAATAAGTGAAATATCAACAAGCATGTGATCATCAGACAATGAAGACAAAAATGGAAGTACCAACGCTGCATTTGACTTCACTTAGGATCCATTAATAGAGACCACAAATTGTAAACCACAAATCAATATTATAACATATAGTATATCCTTGTCACGGCTATCAAAATCAGGTTTTAATTGTCTCTATTTGCAATTTGATTAGAAGAAAACAACACTACAAAGATCATCTTACTTTTTACTGATCTCATGTCATGATATAGCTAAAACAATATTTGCAATGTAGTCGTCACAATTAGCAAAGGGAAACATATGAACATGTCCTAATACCAAGCACTTAAGATTCTCCCAACTTCAAAAGAAAGATAAGCATCAAGGCAAGCATAACATATCTGCTTAGGGCTAAGTCTGCGCTGATCCCAGTCACTCATAGTCACACTCTTGGGCTTCACAATCTCTTTTCCCACAATTTCCTTCACCAAATCTTTCAGCCCCGCCGTGCGAAGATCCTTCTTCTCCAGCTCCACTGCCGCCCACTCCCGGAGATCAACCGTGTTCAACACATCAAGTCCATAATCGTCCCACAGCTTCTTCACGTCACTCTTAATACCAACCCCCAGGAATCTGTAGTCGTCGTTCTGGAGGAAGTTGCGGAGCCGGCGGGGGATTTTTGGGGAGTGAAGAATTTGGTAGATGAGGCAGTAGTTTCCAACACATAGTTGGATGGTTGCGACGGGGTTTTGTGCGGCGACGGCGGAGGAGTTAAAGTTTGGTTTCCACTCAATGTCAAGCCCGACAATCAAGCGGTGGAGACGGGATTCGTTTAAAATTTCCATCTTCTTAATCCATGCCGATGCGGGATCATGAGCAACATGACTTCGTATAATTTGTGTGGACATTTGCAGGTTAATTCGTACTCACTGATCTTCACAGTCATGGCGTTTTCAAAATCAACAACACTACCTCTATACTCTATCTAGTTGTGAATTTTGAAGCTACAAATAGTAAATTTAGGGTTGTTAAATGATGGCTTGGGTCAAGTCTGTCGTGTGAAGTTCATTCATTGGATCAAAATAAAATTACGCAACACGTCAAACTTTAACAAATTTACCATCCCTCGCTATATTTAAAATTCAGAACAAATCCACAAAACAAAGAGATTAATTCACTTTGTTAGTGGATGTCTTGAGTTCCACTCTCAGCAATATCATTTTATTTTTCTGTATTCGCCTTGATTGTATTCGTTATATGTATGAATATAGTCAATACAAATACAATTGATACAAGTTATATCCTTTATATACACCCATATATACAGTTTGTATACACCTTGTATTTCGTCTTGATTAAAATTGATATATGTTGTATTCGTTGCGCGAAAATGAATATAATTAACACATGTTATATTTGTTGCGTGTTTGAATATAATTGATACAAGTTGATAACAATTGAACAATAACTACACATGATAATTAGGCAAACTATAGTTACTAAGTTCTAAATGATAGTGCTTTCTAAAAAATTACTCTTCTTTTAAAAGTTGACTGGTTAGTGTAAAATACTTAAAATCCGTCATGGGTGAAAAATATCACCACGACAAAGATACTTTCTTATAACAATCTCAGGGTGTGGACGAGTCGGGTTGACCCGGTTCCGAACCGACCTAGACCGGTGTTAACCCGGACCAGTATGGACCGATGGTTAGGGACCAGGCCGGGTTGGGTTTGGGAGATTAGAGGGTTGAGACGTTTACATTTTCATTATCAGTTACCAGATCGGTCAAACCCGATCAAGGAAAATCACTGTTGAGCCGGTTAACCGGACCGGTTCAATGGTTATTTTTTGAATTTTTTTAAAAATTCATTTGATTGTTGGCAACGGTCAACTTCCAATTTGACCGTTGCCCAACGGTATTTTGTAAGAATAGCCCTTTTTTGGGCAATTTTTTTTTAAAATAACACTTTTAGTAATTACTAATTTAGCCCTCTAAAAAATTATAAATACACACCCCCTCACCCTCTCTTCTTTATTTCTTCACTCATCTATCATTTCTCAAACTCAAATTCTTAATTGTCATTCTCTCATTCTTCACCTAAATTGTAATCAACTATTTGACTCTCATTTTTTTTGGAATTTAATTCATCGTATTATTTGAAGTTTGAACTTTGAACAATTGACATTTCTTCGTAGTAACATTGGAATTAGGAAAATCATCAAGTATTCAATTTATTGCGGAATTCGGTGCACTCCCTCCAACTCGTGGTAACATCGATGTTTCTTCAAGTTTGAACTTTTTATAAGATTGTTTTTTGTTTTATATTTTTACTTTATATTAATATAAATTACGATAGTTATACAAAATACAAAAAAAATTAATAAACCCGGTCTGGCCCGGCCCATTAGGCCCGGAACCGTTTCGGTTCAATATTTTACCGGATGGGCCCAAACCCGTTAAATCGATTGGAAAAATCAGTAACTAGCCCGTAATGGTGACCGTTGGTCACTTTTTTACTCAATCCGGATCGGATCGGCCCACCCCTTTGACACCTTTGGGACCAATAGAGATAACATTTTAACAGACCCACATAAAATTGGGCTCAAGAATTAAATATGATACGACCTAGTGATTATTAATAAAGTAAGAAAAGAACCATAAGATTTGACGTTTAACTCTTACCAAAGGATAAAAATTTAGGCATTTCCCCCCTTTTGCCTCAACTTTGTTGGGACAAAATTACATATTTATGCAGGTGAGAAATATTCGGTGAAATAATAGAGGTGTGCAAGCTATAAAGTGCAGCTTTAAGGCTTGAGTACTTTGTTCAAGTTTGATAGTCACATGAGTTTAATTTCGATGCCAATAAAAGTCAGTGATTTTTGTAAATTTCGAGTGTTACATTCTTTGTAGATGCCTGACCTTTTCTTCTTGAAATAGTGTCACTATATTATATACAGTATTAAGTATTGTCGGTCGTTCACAAAGTTGAGTCAAGAAGTTTTATTGGGTGCCTCATAGACTCACACAACTGACATTAATTGTGTGAGACTCCTTTGTCTCTCACAAATTTGTGGACCCAATTTTACAATTTTGAGTCCACAAAATTTGAATCCACAAAAGTGTGAGATAAAAATAATACCTCATACAACTACTGTCAGTTGTATGAAACACAAAATAAAATTTTCCAGTTGAGTCGGTCAAAATGAGGTGAGGGACCATTTTGATCATTTTCTCCAAAAACCTCTAAGATGCTTAATTCTTAATTAGTTTATTATGGAGGTCAAAGTTAATTCAGATGTTTGTGTGGGGTCCATCCCATGATTTAAGGTATTTCTTTGAAATTGGCAGCCACCGCAATTCTTGAATTGTCAAGGAAAAAATGTCAAGATTGGTAGGCATAGCAGATCTACAGGAGAGAAAATGTCAAATATATTAGGCGTAAGAGAGTGAGGCTCTGCCTATAAAAGGAGAGCTTCAACTCTCATCTCAACACACCAATCTCAGAGAAAAAATATATCTGAGAGTTAGAAAGAAAGAGTGAGGTTTCACAGGCAGGGTATAAAAAAATAGTCTGTGAGAAAAATATAGAGTGAGTGATATTGTAGTGAAGTGAGAATATCAAAAGAGGGTTATTTCTTTTGAGTGTTATAGTGGTCTTTTGAGTATTTTACTCGGACCTACAAAGTCTAAAATTCCTTGCTATAGTGATATCAGTTGCTCTTCTCAGGGCCGTGGTTTTTTCCCTTATTTAAAAAGGTTTTCCACGTGTAAATCTTAGCGTCGTTGTTATTCTTTTATTCTTGTTAATACAGTATCTCGGTGCTACGTTATTATTCCGCTTTTATTATCGTGAATATTATTTTTGTAGGAGTTTATTCCCAACGACTGTGAGGAAGCTGACTGAGATCCAAATCTAGGCATAAACTAATAACTTTTCAATTCAAAGCTGCTTTGGCAGTAGTTGTAAAAGTGACAACAATATTTTGGGAAAGTGAGGGTGCAGTTCTGAGGGAATATTGCGCCATATAAACCAAACGATTAAGCAAATAAAAATCTAAATAGAGAACAAAGGAAAAGCAAAAAGAGTTTAAAATAAGTGAAATATCAACAAACATGTGATCGTCAGACATGAAGACAGAAATAGAAGTACCAATCCTTCATTTGGCTTCACACAGGACCATTATTAGGCCACTAGCTTTTGTTCGAATCTTATATTTATTTTAAAAATTTATTAAATATGTATACATTATTAATTTAGAACTCAGTAGCTTAAGGCGATTATAATTCCGAACCCATAAATTTAAAATCTTAGCTCTGCCTCTGCTGACAAACTATTAAGCACAAAACACTTACCGTAATCTATTAACTCTTCATCAAAACAATACTCCTGCAGTATAGTATTATTACCTATCCCTATTGCGGCTATCAACGCCAGATACTGGACAGGTTCTAATTGTTAAAAATTGATCAAAAAGGGAGAAAGAAACCTCAATGTTAGACTCCTTGCCTCAATCTTGTTAGGGATTACAAACTGTTGGTGTTGAAACACGAGATCTTCCGTAAGATTTTTGTAGTTAAAAACTGATTACAACTATGATAGTACTCTCTGTTTCAAAAAGATTGACACTATTTTATTATTAGTCTGTTTCAAAATCGACACTTTTCAATATTTCATTAATAAGAATCATTTATAGCCACACAAATGTTATAGCAGATTTCAGAACATAAATTTTAAAAGTTTTATAACCACATAAATACTATGACTTAAGTATTTAATACCACATATCTCAAAAGTCTTACCTTCTTTATTAAAGTTTGTGTCACGTAAAACTAATACAATCTTTTTGAAAGAGAGAGAATAATATATTTAGGTCGCTTGATAGGAGGTATTAGAAAAAATAATGCAAGCATTAGCTCTGTGTATTACTAATACCTTGTTTGATACATTTTTTCAACATGTGTATAACTAATACAGTTATACATCATATAAACTCGTTAATCGGGCTGGGCTGGCCCGTTTACAACCCAGTTCGACCCGGTATTGGATGAACAAATTTTGGCAACTAGTGCACCGGAACCTGGTTAGCCCGCTTACCCGTTAACGAATTTTTACTGGTCTACAGCCCGGTAACCGTTACAATTTTTTTTAAAAAAAATTTCTAGATCGTTGTCAACGGTCAAATTCAAAAATGATTGTTGGGCGACGACTCTTTTTTGCATAAATGGCCATTTCGGCCTACCCCCTTAAGAAAATAGCCCCTTCCCCCACCCCTAATAATTGATAAATTATAATTGTAACCTTTTAAATTCTATAAATAGCCCCCTTCTTCTTCATTTTTCTCACAATTTACTTTCTTACTACTCTAATTCTCTCTTGATAATATTGATTATTGCTCTTAAATTCTCAATTACTTATTATTTCAAGTTTCATCAAATATTTAGTTTATCCACTACAAAATTATTATTATAAAATATCAAGTATTCAAGTGAAATGTGGTATCAAGTATCGATCTATCAATTGAAGTTTGATATCAAATTTAGTGCGGCATCCGGAATCCCGGTACACTCTTTCCTTCTCTTTCTCTTCTTTGGTGTATATTTTTATTTTATTATTTAGAATTATTAATTTAATTTGCTTAATGTATATATTAAGAGCAACTTAAAAAGCGTGCACTAGTAGGGGTGGTAGTAGTAAGAGTAAAACTTCTAAAAAATCAAGAGGTGGTGTTGGTTCTTCTAGTAGCTTTACACATATTTCTGAAAGTTCACCTGAAAATTTAAATGTAGATTATGAGCGACTTCAAGAGAATTATGGTATAAATGATGATTTAGATGATATTCAATCACCTGATAATCTTGAAACAATACCAGCTACACCTGGTAATGCTAGTCAAACTCAAAATATTAGGAGTGGAGGTCGTGGTAATACAAGTAGGCATCCCCTCCCTATTATGAGGAATCGAAGATTAAGAAGTAAGTGTTGAACTTTTTTTGAATGACTAGAAGAAGATAAAAATTATGTAAGATGTCAATTGTAAGGAAGTTTATAAACATGAGACAGGTAAGGGAGCGAGATCGGGTCAACTTCGTAGGCACATGGTAGAGCACCACCCTATTGCATGGGGCACTGATGAGGAAGATGGGCAACAAAAACTTAATCCGGGTACTGGCAGTTTAATGGGTAAATACGATATTAAGAAAGATCGGCAAGAATTAGCTAAAATGATTGTTTTAGGTTGTTTACCTTTTAATTTTGTTGCTTCACCATATCTTGTTACTTATATTCAACGAATTTATAACCTTGTATTTAAAGGTATTCCTAGAAGTACTTGTAGAGCTGATATCTTTAGGTTTTTTGGACAATATCAGACATATATCAGTTATTTGTTCGCCAGTCTTTCTTGTAGAGTTTCTCTTACTTTTGATATTGGTCGTACTGTAATGAAAATGATTATTTGACTGTTACATGCCATCGTATAGATGATAATTTTTGTATGCAAAAACGTATTATTGCTTTTAAATATGATGAAAATCAAAGTCATATTGGTGCATTTATAAGTTATACTATCCATGAAGTTGCTATATTCTATAATCTTGCAGAAAGAGTTTTGTGTATGTCATTTGATAATACTTCTAATAACAATGTTGCTATTACAATATTAAAATTGCATCTACACCTACCACTTCCTAAAATATTTCATATTAGATGTGCATGTCATATTTATAATTTAATTGTGAAGAGTGACCTTGAATTATTTAGAGACGAGATCACTTTAGTTAGAAGAGCTGTTGGTGTAATTCAAGGAAATAATAGAAGTGCTAGATTTAATGCATTTAAAGAAAAATGCGTACAAAATATGGACTTAAACCAAGACTCATGCCTGAAGAAATAGTTACTAGGTGAAATTATACTTATTTATTCTTAAGATGTTGTTATAAATATAAAATGCCTATAACTGAAGTTACTAATTCTTATTGTACCGATCATAACCGTTTGTTAACATCTGGAACTTGGGATGTCATTGAAGATGTTGTAAAAAATTTACAAAAATTTTATGTGGCTACACTTGAGTTTTCTGGAGCTTATTATCCTATTATTGCAAATGGTTTAGTTCATATTGCTGAAATTTCTCTTTTACTCCATAATTTGAAGAAGAAAGAAGGATATACTTCTGTTGTTGAATCTATTCTAAATAAATTTTAAAAATATTTCTACCCAATTCCCCCTATTTACCTAATTGGTGCTATTTTAAACCTTTCTATCAAAATGGCCACTTGTCGCCAATTAATCAATGTTTTATATGGATATTGGACCAACTGAAACTCCAGATATTGAAACTTGTATTTCTGATCTGCACAAACATTTACAAACTTTATATAATTATTATGCTAACATTGTTGATGCTTTTGCTGTTGTAGATGCAAATATTTTTTCAAGTTCAGTTTCAACATATGGGACTGGTGCTTTGGATGATAATGATGGTGTTGAAGATTATTTGATTTGGTCTACACTAGGAGAGCATCAACAAACCAGTAGCATGAATATTGATGAACTCTAATTCTACTTGCAAAAGTCACCAGAGCCCCACACAAAGAAATTTCTATCGCTAGGTTGGTGGAGGAGCAACTCAAATCAACTTCCTGTTCTTTCGGCCATGGCTCGAGACGTGCTAAATGTTTCGATTTCAGCAATCGCATCAGAGAGTGCATTTAGCCAAGCAAGGCAGCAATTAGGAGATACTCGTCATTCATTAGGCATCAACGCTTTAAAAATTCTAGTGCGCTTCAGAGATTGGATAATATCATAACAACGAAATAAAGGGTGTGAAGAGGTAGATGAAGTGAAGGACCAAGAAATTGGAGATATAATAGTTTATGGATCCGATTCAAGCAATGTCGGAAACCAAGAACCTCATGTTGACATGGATGAACTTACAAAATGATACAAAGCATGTGATGTACTCTTTCTTATTTTTTATAATTGCTGTAAACTTTTAATTGCAAGTTTGTGAGCACGTGATTTTTGCCCTATATGAGAATTACTCCCAAAAATTCAAAATAAAACAATTTTCCTTTGTGTGCAATGTTGGAATTTTTGTGGCATTTTGGATAATTATTTGTATTTTTTCCTGTGCATGTTAATGTGTTAAATTAATAATAATAAAAATATATATATAAAAATATGTCGCATTTGCATTTGATATTTAATTAAGTTTGTTTTACAAAATGAAAAAAAGTACAAAAATAGGCATCTTTTGCATTTTTAGCATTTAATGTCCAAATTGTGTGATTTTATTTTATTGATGTTTAATTTTGGGTGATAATTATTATTAGAAGTTAATTAGTATTTTAAGATAATTTTGGTTTTTATAATTTAATTTCATACATTTTAGTTTTATCAATAAGTGAAAGAAAAGAGAACAAAAAATAAACGAAAATCAGATTGGGCCTCTTCTTCAATTTTAAACCACAAGCCCAATAATACCCAACCTTCCCCTACGACCCGGTCCGTTTCAAACCGGGTCGACCCAGTCCATAACCCAAAACCTCACCCCACCCTTTCTATTTTCATTCTTGAACAAAAAAACAAACAAAACCCTAAAATAAGACCTAACCATCCGCCCCCCTCTCTTCTTCTTCTCCAAATCCCTCCAAACCCTAGCATCCATGGATACCTTCTCAAACGACCACCCCTTCACCACCTTCATCACCAGCAACCATGGCTGCCCCCCCTCTCTTCATCTTCTCCAAAACACACACATCCATGGCTACCTTCTCAAACGACCACCCCTTCACCACCTTCATCACCATGCTGCCATGGCTGTCTCCCCTCGTGCTTCATCATCCAACTCGACCCCTTTGAAGCCTCCATCGTTGTTCTTCACCTTCCCAAACGACCAGCAGTCCGACAAACCCCCCCTCGTCGTCAACCACCCTCGAGACTCCAGCTCCCATGGCTGCTCGTTTTTGTCTCCGTCAATACACACACGCAGCCATGGCTATTGTTTCGTCGCCATCTCGTCGTCACCACCTGCTGCTGCACCTCCAATCCAGTCCGCCATGGCTACTCCTTCATCTTCTTCATTTCCCTCGACAGTAGCTCCTCCTCACCATGTCGGACGACCACCTGAAACAATCGCGTTTCTGCTGCTTCACTGCCCTTCATCTCCTTCGTGGCCTTCACTGCCCAGCCAGTAGCAGCTGCTACTGCTTTACCATGTCCATGTCTGCCATACTGCTTTGTCTTCTTCATCGCACATCACTCTCACATATCGTCCTCACTAGATGAGATCTTCCAGTCATGAGTCGTCCGTTCATGGTCGTCTTCGTCGTCGAATTATTTTGGTGCGATAATGGTCTCCGGGCAGATTTGTTTTAGTTCGAGTTCATCATCGTTACGATCCGGTTAGTGGGTTTAAGTTTCATTTCTGTCCGTATTTTGTTTGATATTCTCGGATCTAAAATTAGTAGATGTTTGATTCTTGTTTTTGTTCGTGTTTATCGTTTCTTGATTATTGCTTCAGGTTGTTTCACTTGTTCTAGTTTATTTTTAATATAGAAATTGTTAGTTTAATTATAATATTGTTAGATTTAAGTTAAAGTTCAATTAATTATTTCTTCGGTTTGTTTTTGTTCGTTTAAAAGAATTTAGTTGTAATATAGAAATATGTTAGTTTAATCGCTTGAATCCTCCATCTTTGTTGATTAGTTTAGATTTAATTCGTGTTCATCTTTTGTTTGAAGTTCGTTCTTAATCCGGTGATTTAATATGAGTTTATATTTTAATTCTTGATTTAATTTGAATATTCATCTTGGTTGTAATGTTGTTGGATTTAGTTTAAAGTTCAAATGATTATTGAATTTAGAAATTCAAATCTACTTGTTTGTTATGTTCAATTTATTAATATTATTGAATCTGAAAATATATGTGTTGTTAAAAATATCGTTCAGTCAAAATAATTCCGATTGTTGCTTTGTTGTTCATCGTTTAAGTTTGAATTTGTTGATTGAACTGGATTAAGGATTGGTTATAGCTGGTAATTTAATTTTAAGTTCTTAGATAATTTTGAAGTTTGAACAGATTTTGAATCAGGGCAGTAACAGTAGTTTTAGGGGTAAAATGGGAATTAACCAATTGCATATTATTTAATTATGGTAGGGGACAAGACATAATGATAAAAGCAAAAAGAAAAGGTTAATAATGATGTCTTCTTTTGACCATTCAAAAAGAGGGAACATGAGGGGCCCATGTTGATTACTTTTACTAAAGTAAAAATTAGAAATAGTGTAGGTAATAATAAAAGTTAAAAGGTGCACATAGTAAAAGAATATTGGGTTAAAAAGTAAAAGAGGTAAAAGGGGTAGTAATAATAGTTTAAAAAGTAAAAAGGAATTAGGTAAAAAGAAAAAGGGAGTAGTCTTGCTTTGGATATAAAAGAGGACTCATTTGACACAAAAAAAGAAGAATTTTGGGGGAGATAAAAAATTTCAGAAGTAAAGAGGAGATAAGAACAGACTTTTAATCTTGAAGAAGAGGATTCCTAATATATCCGAATACTATTTCCGTGTATTCCTGAATGTGATCTCTGCCTCCTGTTTGCTTCCGGGATTTTCAATTGGCTTCTTGAGTTAACTGTTGGTCCATTGTTATTGCTTTATTGAGTGGTTGCTGGAATTTCTGTTTGGTTTTCAAGTCTACTGCTGGGTTTTCTGACTGTTGGTTGTTTGTTGTGCTGTATTGTTACTACTGCTGCTGATTCTCATCTTCCTCTTCTCTTGTATTCAATACCAGGTACACGACTGTAATACTAGCTATTGCAAGCTGAAAATGTGAAAGCATGAATACATATGAAGAATGGAACTTTGAAGTTTTAATTTAGCTTTTTTCTTGTTTCTTTTACTGATTGTATTTAGGCTATTTCAGGTATTATTATTTTATAAATTTCTATCGCTTTGCATAACTAGGCATCTTATAGTGACGTACTAAATAGTACTCTGTTTTAGTTCGGTTATTAGATAGTATATGTTTAAGCATGCTCCTTACCGTCAAACTGTTTAATAATTGGAATAAGAGGAGAATAACATAAGTTGGTCTTTAGTGAATCGGCTTGGCAAAACGGGTTAATTCACAAGCTATGAAGGTTTTAATATTGTCAACAGTAGGTTAATCGTGAACGGGTAGTTAAATTTATTTAAGGCGTAATTTGAGTTCAAACAAGACTAGATAATGTCTAAGTTTAATAAACTTTCTAATGAGCTTTAGCAATTATGGCTAAATCTAGTTTCAAATGGTTGTGAATAATTAATTCCAATAGATTTTTTTTATAACAATGCGAGCTTCAATCTAGCTATATTTGATTTCTTTTGAATATTAGTTGTCGAATCTCTTATTTTATTTATAATTTCGAATTTTCCTTTTTTTTTAGTAAAATTCTTTCCATTAATATTTGTCTTAATGTAACAGTTAGTATGTTACGTTTTCTTAATTTTTCTGAAAGCTCCTAATTAATTAGGATTTTCTTTCTTTAGTTTTAGAGGCTAATTTTAATAGAAAAAATGTAGTCATTTTAGGATTGTCCATTTAAAAATAAATGAGATGAGCCTCGTCTAGTAAAACGTATAGATTGCGGGGCCCTCACAAATGTATGTATTAATTACTTAGCACTCGGAATCGGCCACTTAGCGAAATTCACGGCTTTTTCCAAATAACCACGCGCTAGTCGTTATAGGCACGCATTTTAATAATCTTACCTTCTTAAACTCGGGTGTGCATTTCATGCGACCCAAATCCAAATCCCAAAACATTGAATAAAATGTGTTCCGGATTGCGGGTGCATTTCATGTGATGCAATCCAAAGACAGGTTTTAAACGATGTTCACATTCTTAAAAAAAATATATAATAATAATAAAAATTTTAATAATAATAAAAACGGCTAAAAGTTAAAGTTTGCACATAAGTTCATAATCGTATAAAACCAGATATTTAAGCCAAATATGACAGTGGAGCGACCGTGCTAGAACCACGGAACTTGGGAATGCCTAACACCTTCTCCCAGGTTAACAGAATTCCTTATCCGGATTTCTGGTTCGCGGACTGTTAACAGAGTCATTCTTTTCCTCGATTCGGGATTAAATCGGTGACTTGGGACATCATAAATCTCCCAAGTGGCGACTCTGAATTAAATAAACAAATCTCGTTTCTATTGCCCTTTAATTGGAAAAACTCCCTGTGCGCCCTTGTGGAGCGGGTAAAAAGGAGGTGCGACAGCTCTGGCGACTCTGATGGGGACAATAACCTAGAACCACTGGTTCAGGGTTAGAAATCGAGCTTAGAATAAATTGTTGTGTTTAGCTTTATCTGATTTTGTTACATGATCTGTGCTTAATGTGCTAACTAACTGCTTTTACCGCTTTGATATTTTGTGAACTGTATATAAACTGTGTCGAAACCCATATCCTCGCTGAGTCTTCTAAATCATGAAGAAGGGTGCACTTCGTGTGACTTCTTTTCTGTTTAGAGTCAATCCTATTTTTAGAACGAGGTTCAGATAAGTTACAAAGCCGGGTTGAGCTTTTGTATCCCCGGTACGCTGCCCCCCTCGGCTCGAGCTGTCCGCTCGGGTAAGCCAGGTCTAAAACAAACACCTAGGTTCTGAACCTAGAATAACTCAACTTCATGCCGGATCCCTAGTAGGAACGCTTATATGCATCATGTGCATGTTTAACTTAGGGGACTCAACACAGGGGTTGGGTCCGTCTAGGAATAGCAACCTGAAACAGAAAAGACCATCCTGACGCATCCTACTTACGCTCTGTGCATTTATTCGTTTCGAACCCGCATATTGACCGGCTTCTGAATCTAGGGGAATGTTAGAAAATTTTGAAAAAAAATTGAGAAAAAGAGAAAATAACAAGTGGAGAGTTAAATGATTAATTTAGAGAAAACCAGTGTCCAAGTACTGTCAGAACTCTGCCGAAATTTTGAAGAAAGAAATAGTTTACTTTTAAAAATTATTTGTTTACCCAAAAAGCAGAAAGTGTGTAGGAAAGAGTCCTTTATTTTAGTTTGCTTTGTTTTCAAAAAAAAAAGGAAAAAAAGTTTTTTTTTGCTATAAAAGAAAAAGGAAAAATATGTTTGTTTTCAAAAATTCGTTAGTTTATCTGGGCGAACTACGCCGGTTTGATTCTCACCGGATGTGAGATACGTAGGCAGCCCTAATCGGGTCCAACCTCTCTTTTTGCTAAAATAGCCTAAAAATGTGTCAAATTTTTATTTCATCATAAAGAAGTCGAGTGACGCTGTTTTATCAAAACATAGCCGAATGTTACCGAAAGGGACGCCGGAAGGCTGACTTTGCATAAACAGCCACCTTTGGGTCATTTTTTAGATTTGGTCCAGTTGACCCACACATCCTTAAAAATCTTCGTCCCCGAGGCGCTGAAAGGCCGTGTTTGCAACATTGAGTTTTCTATTTTGAAAAATGAGAAAAGGTCATAAATAGGTAGGGTGACGCTGTTTTGTCAAAACATAGCCGAATGTTCCTGAAAGGGACGCCAGAAGGCTGACTTTGCATAAACGACCACTTTGGGTCGTCTTTAGAATTTTTGACCAGTTAGCCCATACAGCCTTATAATCCTCGTCCTCGAGGCTCTATAGGGCCGTATTTTCAAAGGACGGTATGATATTTTGAAAAAAAAAAGTCTTAAAAATAATCGGGTGACGTTGTTTTGCTAAGAGTAGCCAAATGTTCCCGAAAGGGGCGCCGGAAGGCTAAAATTTACATCAAGCGGTCATTTTTTGTTTATTTTAATTTTTCTGACCAGTCAACCCTCACAGCCTTAAAATCTTTGTTCATGAAGCGCTGAAAGACCGTGTTCAGAAAACCAGTCTTTCTTTTCTTTAAAATTGGAAAAAAATGAAAAAAAAGTTTTGTTTTATATTTGAGTCAAATATAGGTTTTCCCTTTTGTCTAAATCACCTTAATAAATGTGCAGGATGAGCACGACCGAAAATAAACCTTTCACGGCCCTTAAAGAGATCCCTCTGCAGCTCCACATGTGGTGGAATGATTTAGAAACTGATAGCAGAAAGGCAGTGATAAAAATTTTGGGTGGCCTCGTCAGTTTATTGGATGTTGAGTCGAAGGTGGATGTTATTGAGGCGCTGGTACCTTTTTGGGATCCTGCACACAACATATTCCGGTTTTCTGATTTCGAACTTACACCCACCTTGGAGGAAATGGCGGGTTATGCGGGTCTCAGCCCAAATTTCAGAACTCCTTATCCTTTGGCACCAAGGCCGGTAACGCCGCACAAATTCTTGGACTTGTTAAGTATCAGCCGAAATGCCCAGGAAGAGAAGTTAGCAGCCGGGTATTGCGCATTTCAGTTTTTGTATCGGCGCTATGGTAACCCTCGAGGTTTTGAAGAGCCCAGACTTGGTTTGACTCACGCTGGAAACAAAGACAAATGGGAGGCCAGGCGGGTTCTAGCTTTCATGGTAGCTTTCATGGGAGCTATGGTTTGCCCCCGGGAAGACGATCACATAGAGATCGGCCTTGCTGGGATGTTGGATGTTGCGACCAAACGAGTCAACAACACAGTAGTTCCTTTAATCGTAGCTGAAATCTATCGAGCTTTAACTATATGCCGAGAAGGAGGGAAGTTCTTTCAAGGTTGCAACCTGTTGCTGCAATTGTGGAAGTAAGAACACCTTTGCCATCGAGTTGGGTACATGAATTACGGACTGACGGGATTGAGCTGTATTGAAGAATTTGGGACTCGGATAACAGGCATTGAGTTCCCCGAAGGAACAGAGGCTTGGCTATCACTTTTGAGATCATTAACTGCTGACAAAATCGAGTGGACCTTCGGGTGGCTTCCTGATGCAGAAGCTATATATACTTTAGCTGAAGTTCCCTACATCCTCTTAATGGGAGTTCGAAGCATCCAACCTTATGCCCCTAACAGGGTCTTGCGTCAACTGGGAAGGTTTCAAACTATGCACAATGACGAAAATCTAAGCAAGCAAGTGATTGAACTAGTCCCAAAAGATGTCTTTCTTGAAGGAAAAATCCATGAAATCTGGAATCGGTGTAGGTTCCTCGAGCCTAAAACCATAGTGCGAGATCGGGCTAAGGGCGAGGTAGACCCTAAGTACAATGCATGGTTTGGAAAAAAGTTCTTGATTCCGCAGAGGCCCGCTAAAAGGCCCCACGTCCAAGATTTCACTGAATCATCTCAAGCACAATGGGATTGGCTGGCAAGAGAAGAAGGTTATCGAGCGGAAATTGGTAAGTTGAAGCAACAGGTTGAAAGTTTGAAATTCGAGAACGACGCGCAAATTGATGCGGATCAGGGTGAAAATAGTAGATTGACCCAGGAAAACGAAACACTTAGGGCCCAAATCCGGAAATCTAAAATGGTTGTTGATAAATGACCGAGGAGTCGATCAGATGAGCAAGATAAAAGGGCTAAAAAATGAAGTCCGGGAATATCGGGAAGGTTGGAATGATCTGAAAATATCAGGGCAGAACTCAAAGCACAGGGGGCTACGAGGGTAGATGAATGTCGCCAATACTTAGATCAATTGAAATGGGACCACAAGAAAATTATTGTCAAACTGAAGAAAAAAGGTGGATACCCTCGAGGGTAAAGCAGTTGAGCAAGCGAGGGATTTTGAAATATAAAGTAGACATTGTTACGATCTGTTGGCCCAAATGGAGGTAGAAGTACAGCAGCTGCGGAATTAGCACCTGCAGGATTCTCAGGCGATAAAGGCATGCAGTAATCAGATAAAACGCTTGCTTATAGAAAAGAAGCAAGTAAGGGACAGGATTAGGGCCATTGCTCGCGCCATTTTCAGAAGATGTCGAGCTTGTGAGGACATGACCCCTACTACTTTTGTCTCAGTAGTGCTAATCTATGTAAAGCAGACCATGAATGAATTAGAGCAACTCCAAAAGGATTTGGAACCAAGGCCCGCGGTGAGGCCGAGCGATGCCCCGTGGGCACCCATATTTGAAGCTTTAGAGTATGCGTAGTTCGTGTCTGTATTTCTCTATTTTTAACCTGTGGTTTGTCTGTCCGTTGTCTTTTCGCGCCAAAGTATTTCTATAGTATTGGAACTTGTATTTAACCTTAGTTTGCATTTGTTATTTTTCTTTCTGCAAAAAGGGGTTTAGTTTGTAATAGTTTGTTTTAAGTAATGAAAAATTGAAAATTTTTCTTGCACGAACTACGCCTGGTCTGATTCGTGCGGGGTCACGATACATAGTCAATCTCTATAGGATTCGACCGTAACTGGAAAAAAAAAAGAGAAGAAGAAAAGAGAAGTCCCTGAAACACTCGAAAGAGGCACAAATAAAATAAGTCAGGATGATGCACGCGGTCAGAGCAAAAGCATGTTAGAAATGGTTCACTGCCTAAGAACATTGCATCCCCCAACGTGCAATTACAATATCTGTTAAGACTCTAACACTGACGAGTTTGTTGTTTTTCCAATCTATATCAGTTAGTTTGTTAGAGCGTACTGGCACCGTACCATTATCAAACAAGATCGAAAGGTCCT
Organism: Nicotiana sylvestris; assembly: GCF_000393655.2. Classification (NCBI taxonomy): domain Eukaryota; kingdom Viridiplantae; phylum Streptophyta; class Magnoliopsida; order Solanales; family Solanaceae; genus Nicotiana; species Nicotiana sylvestris. The sequence goes on along the minus strand of NC_091057.1, from coordinate 123,020,551 downwards.
ATACCAGAAAGCATGACTGGATCAGACAACAACGTTGAGTCGGAAAAGACGACAAATCAAATGCTGAAGGAAGCCCTGGAAAAAATGGAAAAAATGAGGTTGGAAATGAATGAAATACAGATAGCCTTAGCTAGAGCCCAGAAGGGGCATGAACTACCCATTACTCCTACTCTCCAACCAGGACACACGCCGGAATACCCCTCCACCGGCCCTTCAACGAGTTTCCCAAGCCATCACTACTATCAGGGAAGAGAGGCCTATGATCCCCAAGCTCTACCACCCAATCAAAACCCTCCTCCACCAAATCTTCCCGTCTTTGTGGCGCCTCCCCCAGCCCCATTGCACAGATCATCTAGTGAGCCGTTGTTTCAGGCTCACGACACACAATATTACCCCCCTGAACTCACATTCAAATCACCCGAGCCACATACCTATAATCCCCACTTTGAGGTCCCGGCGGAGATTGAAAAGCCGGCTAAGAGCCTAGAGCAGGACGAGGTGATGCGAAAATTTAAAAGCCTGGAGCAGTCCTTTAGGAACATTCATGGGTTGGGCAACCAGGTCAGCATGGCCTACAAGGATCTATGCCCTTTCCCTGACGTCCATTTACCAACAGGGTTCAAGATGCCCAAGTTCGATTTATACGAAGGGCATGGCGATCCTATGGTACATCTACAAGGATTTTGTAGCAAGATGAGGGGAGAGGGGGGAAAAGATGAGCTACTGATAGCTTACTTTGGCTAGAGTTTGAGCGGGTCGGCACTGGAGTGGTATACAAGACAAAATCTGAGCAGGTGGTACACCTGGGATGATCTGGCACAGGCTTTCGCAGGACACTTCCAATACAACCTTGAGATAGTCTCAGACCGTCTCACATTGCTAAAGCTTGCGAAGAAACCCGGAGAGAGCTTTCGGGAATTTGGGTTCCGATGGAGAGAACATGCAGCCAGAGTTGATCCTCCAATGAGAGAGGGAGAAATGGTAGATTACTTTCTACAAACTCTAGAGCCAACGTACTTCGGTCACTTGGTGACGTCAGTTGGCAAATCCTTCAATGAAGTGGTAAAGATGGGAGGTATGATAGAAGAGGGACTTAAGTCCAATAAGATCCTGAGTTACTCGGCAATTAAGGCAAAGACTCAGGCCATTCAGAGCGGCACGGGAGGTGCGCTCAGAAAGAAAAGGAGAGAGGAGGTCACGACAATAGAGGCATGCAATTGGTCCAGATCTAGAGGTCCTTCCCCTCGTTACCAACCCAGACCCCATCATCCAACCTACCCACACATTCCAAATTACCCTCCACAACCCTACTACCCACCATAAGAACAACACTTCTCCGTCCATCAAGCCTAGACATATACCCAACCTCCGGCTCGCCCGCAATGGCGCACGCCACCTCCCCACAATACATACCCACCTCCACATAATACCTACCCACTACCACAAAACACCTATCCACCTCCAAGAGCCTACAGGAACCCTCCAGCGACGGGTTTCAGGGGAAATTCGTCTTCTAGAAATGAAAGACTGCAGAGGCAAAGAACCTTTAATGAGTTGGGAGAAACCTATACTGCCTTGTTCCACAAATTAAGGCAGTTGGGTTTATTAAATCCTGTTGATCCTAGGTTGCCGAATCCCTTACCCCAAAATATGGATCACTCGGTAAGATGTGAATATTGTTCGGGAGCTCCCGGACATGATACCGAGAAATGTTGGAGGCTAAAACATGCGATACAAGATCTTATTGATACCAACAAGATCGAGGTACAGGCACCGGAGGCACCCAACATTAACCAGAACCCATTGCCAATGCACCACGAAGCCCACATGATCGAGCTTGTGCATGAAGGAGGGGAGCAAAAGAAACCCTCATAGATAGTGATGATGATCCGTGCCACTCCAAAAGAAAAATCGACCAGTGGGGAAGCAGGGGTACAGTTGAAGGGGGAAGATGTCAAGCTAGTGATGATATTAGGGAAGAATCCATCCACCGCTACAAAGAAACTAGAGCCAACCAAGTTGGTAGTATCGGGAGCATCATCTGCACCCGTAGTTGTTGTGAAAGGGGTCTACAGGGAACCGGTCATCATAAAGCCGATAGTCCAATTATCAGTGATTGATAGCAAGGTTGTGCCTTGGAAGTATGAAAAAGCAGTGGTAATGTACAAGGGAAAGCAAGTGGAGGAGGATAGTTGTGAGGCGCATGGACTGACTCTATCGGGACGGTGTTTTACTCCCGTGGAGTTGAGAAGGATCAACCTAGCAGTAATAAAGAAACCCGTGTCAGAAGAAGAGGCGGAGGAATTCCTAAAAAAGATGAAAGTGCAGGATTACTCCATTGTCGAACAATTGAAGAAAACATCGGACCAGATCTCGTTGTTATCACTATTGATCCATTCGGACGAGCATCGCCGGGCCCTGATGAAGATACTAAATGAAGCTCATGTGCCCAATGAAATTTCAGTGAACCACCTTGAAACGATTGCCAACAAATTTTTTAAGGTAAACAGGGTAACGTTCTCTGATGACGATTTGCCAGTGGAGGGCACGGAATATAATAAAGCTCTCTACTTGACTGTTAAATATGAAGATTAGGCAGTTACTCGGGCGTGGGTGGATAACGGTTCAAGTGCCAATATTTTTCCATTCTCCACACTGAACCAGTTGAAGATTGACCATGATAGGATCCACAAGAACAACGTTTGTGTCCGAGGATTTGACGGAAGTGGAACAGATACCGTGGGAGATATTATACTCGAGTTAACCATCGGCCCGGTCGAGTTTACTATGGAGTTCCAGGTATTGGATGCTGCAGTATCTTATAACCTTTTGTTGGGACGACCGTGGATCCACGCGGCCAAAGCAGTGCCATCCACATTGCATCAAATGGTCAAGTTTGAATGGGACAGACAAGATGTCGTGCTGCATGGGGAAGACACTACGTGCACCATGGGAGGTGCCATTGTGCCATTCATAGAAACCAACGATGACAAAGGTCCCTGGGTTTACCAGGTTTTTGATGCAGTGTCAGCAAACAAGATTCCCGATGGTAAAAGCATTCCACACCCCAGGATAGCTTCCGCAACCATCATGATAGTTTCGGAGATGCTAAGTAATGGGTTCGTGCCAGGAAAAGGTCTGGGGGCTGAGCTCCAGGGAATTGTTCAACCTATCTCTTTGCCCAAGAATTTAGAGACTTTCGGATTGGGATTCAAACCAACTGCAGCAGATGTAAAGCGAGCTCGGAAAATGAAGAAGAAAGTTTGGGTTCTTCCCAAGCCAGTTCCGCATCTCTCTAGATCTTTTGTTAGAGCAGGTGTCACAAGGTCGTCAGTCCCAAAAATTAGTGGACCGTTGATTGGGCCAGATGGAGATTTGGATGAGGGCTTAGAAAGAATGTTTGCAGATGTCAACCCAATAGAAGCTGGAGAGGGTTCCAGTAAGGCAGACATACGGTTTGTGGTGCCTAGGGTCAATGTCAACAATTGGACAGCTACTCCTCTTCCTACTCGGAGGGAGTCCTGGTAGTTGGCTCTGATTTTCCTTTTTGTTTTCTGGATTATTCCAGGGTTGTAATCCAGATTCCTTTTTATTTCTATTACTGCTCAACAAAGTGTGAAACATTGTTATCCCATAATTCAATAAAACGAAAAAGTTTCTTCTTTATTCCTTATTTTATATGTTATTTTTTAATTTTGTTTCATTCGTTTCTTTTTTTGAACAGTTCTTTTCATACTGGTTCTAACGACATGGCATGCACAACGGATCTTCAACCTAGTCTAAAAGATCAATCTGATTCCGAACTAACTATACAAGAGGGCGATCATGATAATGAATCGAAATACAATAAGGATGAAGCCTTCGAGGAGATAAACAGGGAGTTAAACCAGTTTGAAGAAAAATCCAAGCCCAACTTAAATGACACAGAAGCCATCAATTTGGGGGATGTCGGCGATATCAGAGAAACTAAAATAAGCATCCACATTGCACCAAATATCAGGGAAGAATTGATCAAAACACTTATTGAGTTCAAAGATGTTTTTGCATGGTCATATGATGACATGCCGGGGTTAAGCACAGATTTGGTGGTTCATAAATTGCCCACTGACCCGGCATGCCCTCCTGTCAAGCAGAAACTGAGGAAGTTCAAAACGGATATGAGTGTGAAGATTAAAGAGGAAGTAACCAAGCAGCTGCAAGCAAAGGTTATTCGTGTCACTCGATATCCTGATTGGTTGGCTAATGTGGTGCCGGTGCCAAAGAAAGATGGGAAGATCAGGGTGTGTGTCGATTACCGCAATCTGAACAGGGCAAGCCCAAAAGACGACTTTCTTTTACCAAACATCCATATCTTGATCTACAATTGCGCCGGACGTGAGCTCGGATCTTTTGTAGATTGCTATGCTGGGTATCATCAGATTCTGATGGATGAAGAAGATGCGGAAAAGACGACATTCATTATGCCGTGGGGAACTTATTGCTACCGGGTGATGCCATTTGGTTTGAAGAATGCTGGGGCATTGTACATGAGAGCAATGAATACTGTGTTTCATGACATGATCCATAAAGAAATCGAGGTGTACGTGGATGATGTGATCATAAAGTCTAAGCATCAGGAAGACCATGTAGCAGACCTAAGGAAGTTTTTTCAAAAACTTAGAAGGTATGATATTAAGCTTAACCCGGCTAAATGTGCCTTTGGTGTCCCATCTGGAAAGATGTTGGGATTCATCGTCAGTCGGTGAGGTATTGAACTGGACCCATCAAAGATCAAATCTATCCAAGATTTGCACCACCGAAGAATAAAACAGAAGTAATGAGTCTGTTGGGAAGGTTGAACTATATCAGCAGATTCATCGCTCAGCTCACAACAACTTGTGAACCCATCTTTCGATTGCTGAGGAAAGATGCCGCGATAGAATGGACGGCAGAATGTCAGGAGGCATTTGACCAGATCAAAGGTTATTTATCCAATCCACCTGTATTGGTTCCACCTGAGTCGGGGAGGCCATTAATCCTTTATCTAACGGTCCTGGATCATTCGTTTGGTTGCGTGTTGGGTCAACACGACATCACAGGAAGAAAAGAGCAAGCCATCTATTATCTCAGCAAGAAGTTTACAGTCTATGAGAATAAGTACACTCAACTTGAGAAAACATGTTGTGCTCTAACTTGGGTAGCACAGAAGTTTAAGCATTATCTGTCGTCACATACTACATACCTTATTTCACGTCTGGATCCATTAAAGTATATTTTCCAGAAGCCTATGCCCACAGGAAGATTGGCAAAATGGCAGATATTACTCACAGAGTTCGACATTGTCTATGTGACGAGGACGGCCATGAAAGCCCAAGCATTGGCCGATCACTTGGCTGAGAATCCTATTGATGAAGAATACGAGCCTTTGAGGACGTATTTTCCAGATGAAGAAGTAATGCATATAGAGGAGTTAGAACTGACTGAGGAACCAGGGTGGAAGCTTTTCTTCGATGGGGCTGCGAATGCAAAAGGAGTTGGAATAGGAGCGGTACTTATTTCTGAAACAGGACATCACTATCCTGTTACAGCTCAGTTACGTTTCTATTGTACCAACAACATGGCTGAATATGAGGCATGCATTCTGGGCTTACGTTTAGCTGCAGACATGGATGTCCAAGACGTCTTGGTCTTGGGAGACTCGGACCTTCTGGTACATCAGATCCAGGGTGAATGAGAAACACGAGATTTAAAGCTTATACCATATCGACAATGTTTGCACGATCTAAGCAAGCGATTTCGATCAGTGGAGTTCAGACACATCCCGAGAATTCACAATGAGGTTGCAGATGCTTTGCCACTTTAGCATCGATGTTGCACCATCCAGACAAAATCCATGTTGACCCGTTGCATATTCAGGTTCGTGATCAACATGCTTATTGCAACATGATAGAGGAAGAAGTGGATGGCGAGCCATGGTTTTATGACGTCAAGGAGTACCTCAGGATGGGGATATACCCGGAGCAGGCCACCGGAGATCAAAAAAGAGCCATCCGGCGATTGTCAAATGGATTCTTCCTCAGTGGAGGAGTGTTGTACAAAAGAACCCCAGATTTGGGATTACTGAGATGTATAGATGCTAGTCAAGCCACGACAGTGATGACAGAGGTACATGCTGGAGTCTGTGGGCCCCATATGAGCGGGTATGTATTGGCAAAGAAGATTCTGTGGGCGGGATATTATTGGCTCACCATGGAGCATGATTGTATCAGTTTCGTGTGAAAATGCCATCAGTGTCAGATACACGGAGATCTGATTCATTCTCCGCCGACAAAATTGCATACAATGTCAGCGCCATGGCCATTTGTTGCGTGGGGCATGGATGTCATTGGACCCATTGAGCCGGTAGCTTCAAATGGCCACAGGTTCATTCTGGTAACCATAGATTATTTCACCAAATGGGTGGAGACCAAGACTTTCAAGTCAGTGACCAAAAAGGCGGTAGTGGATTTTGTCATTCCCATATCATCTGTAGATTTGGAATCCCGAAAGTGATCATCACGGACAACGGTGCTAATATTAACAGCAGTTTGATGAAAGAAGTATGTCAACAGTTCAAGATTACACATCGTAATTCCACCCCGTATAATCCCAAGGCGAATGGTGCAGTTGAGGCAGCCAACAAAAACATAAAATTTTTTTTGAGAAAGATGGTAGAAGGGCCCAGACAGTGGCATGAAAAGCTACCGTTTGCATTATTGGGTTACCGCACTACTGTTCGTACATCAGTAGGTGTCACTCCTTATTCGTTGGTATACGGAACTGAAGAAGTGATACCAGCAGAAGTTGAAATTCCATCCCTTCGGATTGTCGCTGAGGCCAGGATTGATGATGATGAATGGGTCAAAGCCTGACTGGAGCAGTTGAGCTTAATTGATGAAAAAAGATTGGCAGCAGTATGCCATGGCTAGTTATATCAGAAGAGAATGGCAAGAGCATACAATAAGAAGGTGCGCCCTAGGAAATTTGAAGTAGGGCAGCAAGTATTGAAACGGATCCTCCCACATCAGATCGAGGCAAAAGGCAAGTTCGCCCCGAATTGGCAAGGGCCGTATATTGTGACCAGAGTATTATCCAACGGCGCTTTACGTCTGACAGATGTCGAAGGAAGATGCGTCGACATGGCTATCAATTCTGATGCAGTCAAAAGATATTATGTGTAATTTCTTTTGTTGTTTATTTGTTTGTTGTACTTGGTGCTTATCGGATAATAAAATGACGGAGGCAACTCTTTCTTCTATCTAAACACTTTTAACCTTTGTTTTACCCTTTTGAGCCTTACTTATCCTTTTATAACCCCTCTTGGAATCATTAATGAAAAAAAATGAAAAGAGAAAAGAAGGAGAAAAAAAAGGGAAGGTCGCAAGAAAAACAAAGGAATCAAGTGAACTACGTTCGACCTGATTCCTCAAAGAGGATACGTAGGTGCCTCACGGCTCGGTCGTAATGTAACAAAAATCAAAAATCCCAAAGCAAGAAAACTGGGGCAGAAGTTATATTTTTAAATTTAAAAAAAAAAAGTTTGATTCCAAGAGTTGTAATGTTTCACTCATCAAAGTTATTTTGAATTTTATATCCTTTTCCTCTAAACCCCACATAAAACCCATATTGATGTCCAAAAAAGACCTCCCGATCAGTATCCAAGAGGTGCCGAGACAGGCAAATGAAAGCCGAGAATAACACGCCGGTCCCCGACTGAATGAGGATCATGAGCTGAAGGAATTGGTAGCCATAAGAATTCCCAGCAGAGAGGATCTTACCGGCAACACTCCAATCCCCAGCTGAGAGAAGCAAAATGAGAGAGTCTTATCGGTGAAAACCTTCACAGGCACCATAAGGCGACCCAGCTGAGAGAAGCAAAATGAGAGAGTCTTATCGGTGAAAACCTTCACAGGCACCATAAGGTGACGCAAGCTGAGAGAAGCAAAATGAGAGAGTCTTATCGGTGAAACCTTCACCGGCACCATAAGGCGACGTGAACTAAGAGAAATGAGAGAGTCTTATTAGTGAAAACCCCGCGAAGGGCACTATGAGGCGACACGATAGATTGGCAAAAAGGATCCGCATTTTGCGAAGAGGTGGGCACCTATTTATCCCCATCAAGTGAAGACATCAGAAAGATTGATCGACACAAATAGACTGGGTTGATTAATCCTGAATGCATGACATGATCGTTGGAATCAGTTATACCACCCAGATAAGTTCATTTCTTTTCTTTTCCCCAGCATTTGTTCAGAAAGATTTTCTCTTTTTCTATCTTTTCATTTCTTTGTTTAAAAGACTTTTTCCAGAAAATTTATTTTTTTTGAGAAAGGTCTTTCAGAGCTTACTACCAGTTGCCAAAATGGTCCAAGCAAAATGTGAAGAGGACAGTCCAGAGACAAGGCAATAAGACAAAAGACGTTGGTTGCAAGGCCGAATAATATTGGTCTAAAATGGCAAGGAAAGTACGGGGAAGAACCGGAAAAACAGCATGTTGAGGAAATTGTGGGCCAAGTTCCAAGAGGATCCCCAACAGAACCCCGACCGATTATCGACCAAGTTCTGAGGTGGTCGGACAACACAGAATGGGAAAGGCAGAAAGGAAAATCCATCTTCAGCAAAATGACCCCCAACAAGTTTTGAGACACAGAACGGGGAAGGGATAAATGGAAAAACCATCCCCAGCAGAATGTTATCCCCAGCAAATAACGTCATCCCCAACAAGTTTTGGGAACGCCAAACAGGAATAAGGGGAAGGGAACAATCATCCCCCATCAGGAGTGACATGACCACTCGCCATATTTTTAAAAAAAAACTAACTAAATTTTTTTTGATTTGAACAGGAAAATAAAGTGTTGATGATGGCCGAAAGACACGCATAAGAAATATTGCCAGAACTGGGACAGAAAATTTTCTGCCGTAGTTGAAAATATTCTCGGAGAATCGAGGAAACAAATTCAAGTTATTGTCTTAGCAATTAGGCGCCCACCTGTATAACAAGGGAATACATTTCATGTCTTCACCAATTAGACGCCCACCTGTATAACAAGGGAATACATTTCATGTCTTTACCAATTAGGCGCCCACCTGTATAACAAGAGAATACTTTTCATGTCTTTAGCATTAGGCTCCCACCTGTATAACAAGGGAATACGTTTCATGTCTTTAGCAATTAGGCGCCCACCTGTATAATAAGGGAATACATTTCATGTCTTTACCATTAGGCGCCCACCTGTATAACAAGGGAATACTTTTCATGTCTTTACCATTAGGCACCCACCTGTATAACAAGGGAATACATTTCATGTCTTTACCAATTAGGCGCCCACCTGTATAACAAGGGAATACATTTCATGTCTTTAGCAATTAGGCGCCCACCTGTATAACAAGGAAATACATTTCATGTCTTTACCAATTAGGCGCCCACCTGTATAATAAGGGAATACATTTCATGTCTTTAGCAATTAGGCGCCCACCTGTATAACAAGGGAATACATTTCATGTCTTTACCAATTAGGCGCCCACCTGTATAACAAGGGAATACTTTTCATATCTTTACCATTAGGCGCCCACTTGTATAACAAGGGAATACGTTTCATGTCTTAGCAATTAGGCGCCCACCTGTATAACAAGGGAATATATTTCATGTCTTTACCATTAGGCGCCCACCTGTATAACAAGGGAATAATTTTCATGTCTTTACTATTAGACGCCCACCTGTATAACAAGGGAATACATTTCATGTCTTTACCAATTAGGCGCCCACTTGTATAACAAGGGAATACATTTCATGTCTTTACCAATTAGGCGCCCACCTGTATAACAAGGGAATACATTTCATGTCTTTACCAATTAGGCGCCCACCTGTATAACAAGGGAATACTTTTCAGTCTTCAACAATTAGGAGCCCACCTGTATAACAAGGGAATACTTTTCAGTCTTTACTAATTAGGCGCCCACCTGTATAACAAGGGAATACTTTCATGTTTTTACCATTAGGCGCCCACCTGTATAACAAAGGAATACTTTCATGTCTTTACCAATTAGGCGCCCACCTGTATAACAAGGGAATACTTTCATATCTTTACCAATTAGGCGTCCACCTGTATAACAAGGGAATACATCTCATGTCATTACCATTAGGCGCCCACTTGTATAACGAGGGAATATTTTTCAGTCTTTACATTTCAGGTCTTGAAATCCGTAACCCACCGAAAGGCAGAGGGTTACAACAAAAGATCCACAACATAATGCAGGAAGCCGCATCCTCAAGCGGACAGAACAAAATGATGCAAACTGGTGTTCAGGAAAGCAAGAGGCCGGTGTCATCCCTGTCAGTTCTCGGAAGAAGGAAGCACCGGAATAGACGCAAGCCGACAAGAAAGCAAGGCATCAAGAACAAATGAAAGATAGATGGGATCTTGTAATCCGTAGTCTAGCCTAGCTTCTTGATTTTTCTTTTAAGCACGGTGTAATAAGGAGATCGGTAAGCAGTAATAACAGCATGCAGCAGCAGTAACAGCAAATTGCAGTCCCCTGGTAGTCCCAGCTACAAAAACTTCCCGAACTACATTAACTTGATTCCCCTTTAGCCAGGGATATGTTGGAAACCTTCGAAGCAGAGGTTCAGTTAAATCTTTCAAAAATGCTTTACACAGAGTACCCAAACGGGCAAAAAATCGCTCGTATCCACTCATTTTATCTTTGCACGAAAACTCTTTGTATTTTCGAGCAAAGAGGGCAGCTGTGAGCACGTGATTTTTGCCCTATATGAGAATTACTCTCAAAAATTCAAAATAAAATAATTTTCCTTTATGTGCAATGTTAGAATTTTCGTGGCACTTTTGGATAATTATTTGTATTTTTGCCTGTGCATGTTAATGTGTTAAATTAATAAAATATATATATATATATATATATATATATATATATATATATATATATATATATATATATATATATATATATATATAAATATGTCGCATTTGAATTTGATATTTAATTAAGTTTGTTTTACAAAATGAAAAAATTACAAAATAGGCATCTTTTGCATTTTTAGCATTTAATGTCCAAATTGTGTGATTTTATTTTATTGATGTTTAATTTTTGGGTGATAATTATTATTAGAAGTTAATTAGTATTTTAAGATAATTTTGGTTTTTATAATTTAATTTCATATATTTTAGTTTTATCAATACGTGAAAGAAAAGAGAACAAAAAATAAACGAAAATCGGATTGGGCCTCTTCTTCAATTTTAAACCACAAGCCCAATAATACCCAACCTTCCCCTACGACCCGGTCCGTTTCAAACCGGGTCGACCCAGTCCATAACCCAAAACCTCACCCCACCCTTTCTATTTTTATTCTTGAACAAAAAAACAAACAAAACCCTAAAATAAGACCTAACCATCCGCCCCCCTCTCTTCTTCTTCTCCAAATCCCTCCAAACCCTAGCATCCATGGATACCTTCTCAAACGACCACCCCTTCACCACCTTCATCACCAGCAACCATGGCTGCCCCCCCTCTCTTCATCTTCTCCAAAACACACACATCCATGGCTACCTTCTCAAACGACCACCCCTTCACCACCTTCATCACCATGCTGCCATGGCTGCCCCCCCCCCCTCGTGCTTCATCATCCAACTCGACTCCTTTGAAGCCTCCATCGTTGCTGCTTCACCTTCTCAAACGACCAGCAGTCCGGCAAACCCCCCCTTCGTTGTCAACCACCCTCGAGACTCCAGCTCCCATGGCTGCTCGTTTTCGTCTCCGTCAATACACACACGCAACCATGGCTATTGTTTCGTCACCATCTCGTCGTCACTACCTGCTGCTGCACCTCCAGTCCAGTCCGCCATGGCTACTCCTTCATCTTCTTCATTGCCCTCGACAGTAGCTCCTCCTCACCATGTCGGACGACCACCTGAAACAGTCGCGTTTCTGCTGCTTCACTGCCCTTCATCTCCTTCGTGGCCTTCACTACCCAGACAGTAGCAGCTGCTACTGCTTCACCACATCCATGGCTGCCATACTGCTTTGTCTTCTTCATCGCACATCACTCTCACATATCGTCCTCACTAGACGAGATCTTCCAATCATGAGTCGTCCGTTCATGGTCGTCTTCGTAGTCGAATTATTTTGGTGTGATAATGGTCTCCAGGCAGATTTGTTTTCGTTCGAGTTCATCATCGTTCTGATCCGGTTAGTGGGTTTAAGTTTCGTTTCTGTCCGTATTTTGTTTGATATTCTCGGATCTAAAATTAGTAGATGTTTGATTCTTGTTTTTGTTCGTGTTTATCGTTTCTTGATTATTGCTTCAGGTTGTTTCATTTGTTCTAGTTTATTTTTAATATAGTAATTGTTAGTTTAATTATAATATTGTTAGATTTAAGTTAAAGTTCAATTAATTATTTCTTCGGTTTGTTTTTGTTCGTTTAAAAGAATTTAGTTGTAATATAGAAATATGTTAGTTTAATCGCTTGAATCATCCATCTTTGTTGATTAGTTTAGATTTAATTCGTGTTCATCTTTTGTTTGAAGTTCGTTCTTAATCCGATGATTTAATGTGAGTTTATGTTTTAATTCTTGATTTAATTTGAATATTCATCTTGGTTGTAATGTTGTTGGATTTAGTTTAAAGTTCAAATGATTATTGAATTTAGAAATTCAAATCTACTTGTTTGTTATGTTCAATTTGTTAATATTATTGAATCTGAAAATATATGTGTTGTTAAAAATATCGTTCAGTCAAAATAATTCTGATTGTTGCTTTGTTGTTCATCGTTTAAGTTTGAATTTGTTGAGTGAACTGGATTAAGGATTGGTTATAGCTGGTAATTTAATTTTAAGTTCTTAGATAATTTTGAAGTTTGAACAGATTTTGAATCAGGGCAGTAACAGTAGTTTTAGGGGTAAAACAGGAATTAACCAATTGCATATTATTTAATTATGGTGGGAGACAAAACATAATGATAAAAGCAAAAAGAAAAAGGTTAATAATGACGTCTTCTTTTGACCATTCAAAAAAAGGGAACATGGGGGCCCATGTTGACTACTTTTACTAAAGTAAAAATTAGAAATAGTGTAGATAATAATAAAAGTTAAAAGGTACACATAGTAAAAGAATATTGGGTTAAAAAGTAAAAGAGGTAAAAGGGATAGTAATAATAGTTTAAAAAGTAAAAAAGGAATTAGGTAAAAAGAAAAAGGGAGGAGTCTTGCTTTGGATATAAAAGAGGACTCATTTGACACAAAAAAAGAAGAATTTTGGGGGAGATAAAAAATTTCAGAACTAAAGAGGATATAAGAACATACTTTTAATCTTGAGGAAGAGGATTCCTAAAATATCCGAATACTATTTCCGTGTATTCCTGAGTGTGATCTCTGCCTCCTGTTTGCTTCCGGGATTTTCAATTGACTTCTTGAGTTAACTGTTGGTCCTTTGTTATTGCTTTATTGAGTGGTTGCTGGAATTTCTGTTTGGTTTTCAAGTCTACTGCTGGGTTTTCTGACTGCTGGTTGTTTGTTGTTGCTGTATTGTTACTACTGCTGCTGATTCTCATCTTCCTCTTCTCTTGTATTCAATACCAGGTACACGACTGTAATACTAGCTATTGCAAGCTGAAAATGTGAAAGCATGAAGACATATGAAGAATGGAACTTTGAAGTTTTAATTTAGCTTTTTCCTTGTTTCTTTTGCTGATTGTATTTAGGCTATTTCAGGTATTATTATTTTATAAATTTCTATCGCTTTGCATAACTAGGCATCTTATAGTGATGTACTAAATAGTACTCTGTTTTAGTTCGGTTATTAGATAGTATATGTTTAAGCATGCTCCTTACCGTCAAACTGTTTAATAATTGGAATAAGAGGAGAATAACATAAGTTGGTCTTTAGTGAATCGGCTTGGCAAAACAGGTTAATTCACAAGCTATGAAGGTTTTAATATTGTCAACAATAGGTTAATCGTGAACGGGTAGTTAAATTTATTTAAGGCGTAATTTGAGTTCAAACAAGACTAGATAATGTCTAAGTTTAATAAACTTTCTAATGAGCTTTAGCAATTATGGCTAAATCTAGTTTCAAATGGTTGTGAATAATTAATTCCAATAGATTTTTTTTATAACAATGCGAGCTTCAATCTAGCTATATTTGATTTCTTTTGAATATTAGTTGTCGAATCTCTTATTTTATTTATAATTTCGAATTTTCCTTTTTTTTTTAGTAAAATTCTTTCCATTAATATTTGTCTTAATGTAACAGTTAGTATGTTATGTTTTCTTAATTTTTCTGAAAGCTCCTAATTAATTAGGATTTTCTTTCTTTAGTTTTAGAGGCTAATTTTAATAGAAAAAATGTAGTCATTTTAGGATTGTCCATTTAAAAATAAATGAGATGAGTCTCGCCTAGTAAAACGTATAGATTGCGGGGCCCTCACAAATGTATGTATTAATTACTTAGCACTCGGAATCGGCCGCTTAGCGAAATTCACGGCTTTTTCCAAAATAATCACGCGCTAGTCGTTTTAGGCACGCATTTTAATAATCTTACCTTCTTAAACTCGGGTGTTCATTTCATGCGACCCAAATTCAAATCCCAAAACATTGAATAAAATGTGTTCCGGATTGCAGGTGCATTTCATGTGACGCAATCCAAAGACAGGTTTTAAACGATGTTCACATTCTTAAAAAATAATAATAATAATAATAAAAAATTTAATAATAATAAAAGCGGCTAAAAGTTAAAGTTTGCACATAAGTTCATAATCGTATAAAACCAGATATTTAAGCCAAATATGACAGTGGAGCGACCGTGCTAGAACCACGGAACTTGGGAATGCCTAATACCTTCTCCCAGGTTAACAGAATTCCTTATCCGGATTTCTGGTTCACGGACTGTTAACAAAGTCATTCTTTTCCTCGATTCGGGATTAAATCGGTGACTTGGGACACCATAAATCTCCCAAGTGGCGACTCTGAATTAAATAAATAAATCCCGTTTCGATTGTCCTTTAATTGGAAAAACTCCCTCTGCGCCCTTGTGGCGCGGGTAAAAAGGAGGTGCGACAAAGTTCAAAAATAAAAAAATCAAAATAGAACTTGCAAATTAATTTGAAGTATTTATTATTCAATTAAAATATAAAATAAAAGTCTTTGGAGTTTGATCCTTACATATTGCCTATTAGTTTTATTAAATAATTTTTTGTAGCCACTTACTTTCAAATTTCAATTTTTAAAATTTTAAATTCAAATTTCAAATTTAAAACTTTAAACTTCAAAATTTAAAGTTTAATTCTAAGTCTTTAAAGTTTACAAACACTTAAGTATCAATAACATAGAATAAGAAAAATAAAATATACTTTAAAAAAAAAATTAGCCCGGCCCGGTCCGGACCTATTAAGCGTGAACCAAGACGGGGCCAAAAAACCTGAAAAATTCCAGCCGCCTAACAACCCGTAAACCCAACCCACTAACCAGCCCGGAACGATAACCGAACAAGCTGCTTTTTTCCGTGTCCAGCCCGGAACAGCCCGCCCGATAAACACCCATGACATCATACTTGGTATTATCCTATGTATAAGTAATGCATAGAAAACCATGATATTAGTAATACCAAGGCTAATGCATACATTAATATGGTTAAAGACAAAATTGCCTTAAAGTCCTTAAAGCTAGAGAATATGGAGACATTTATGTAAACAACTCTTTTTCTTAAAATTTATACAATGCATTATAATTTTTAATACATCACACCAAACAGTAGATAGGAAATAATATCTGCATTACTAATCTCTGCATCACTAATACACCTTATTCCGCACTATTCTTAGGCTTCATTTGTTTTTTTTAAGATTAAGACGTCTGAATCTGAATACACCTCTGAATATCAAGATGTGTATTAAGATTAAGACATTTGAATCTGAATACACATCTAAATATTAAGATGTGCATTAAAATCTTAATACGAAATGATTAAGACTGTTTGATTTTGAACATCTGAATATATAAAATTTATCTTTATTTGAAAATTAATAAACATAAAATTTAAATGAAATATTAATTAATCTAATATTCTCTCAATAAAATAAATAATTTTTTTAAAATATAGTAGTTGCTGGTGGTGATGGAAAACGGTGGTGCTTGTGAATGCTGACTAGAGACAGTGGTTGGTGGTAGGTTTGGTTGATGTGGTGGTTCAGGGTAGTAGCTAGTGGTGATTAGTAGTGGTGGCGATTATGATTGAGGATAGTGGTAGTGAGTGATGATAGTTAATAATGGTGGATGGTGGTGGTAGTTGTGATTGAGGAAGGTGATGGTGGGTAGGGGTAGTTTATAATGAAGGGCAATGCCGATTATGGTTGTTGATGGTGATGGGGTGGTTAGTTGCGGTAGTTGGGGTGAATGAGTGTTGTTTATGGTTGAGAATGATGGTGGTGGGAGTAGTGCGGATGGAGAGTGGTGGTAGTCGATTATGGTTGTGGTGGTAGCATGATGGTAGTTGATAATGGTTGGCTGTGGCGACAATTAATAATGAATATGGATGATAGCATCTTAATGAAATTAAGTATCTATTATAGATCTTAATCATACAGACCTGTTCAGACCAATTAAGTGGTTCTGAAGTAAAAAAATAAACACACTTGATGATTAAGATCTGATTAATTAAGATTCAAAGCTCCATTAAATGCGAACAAATAAGGCCTTATACACCCTACCAAACGACATCAAGACAACACAAAATAACATTTCTAGAGAAAAAGTTTGTTTTTGAACAATCCATTAACCAAAACGTATAACGTACAACACTTGTAAGGTTACCTATTCTAGTCTTCATTAAAAGTTCATGTTAATACTGTTTGATGAATAAAATGTCACAATTTAAAGTTCAGTGTTACAAATTTGAATCGAGTGAGCTCTACAACATTGTTATCTAATTGAGTCTTATCCTTTTCTCACTATAGATGTCTAATAAGAATACACCAATTTCATTCACCAAGCTCCAACGAAAAGATCATATAACTAAACTAATATTTATAGTGAATAACAAAACTAATCGTCAGTAAATTGAAATGAATAAAATAGAGAGAATAATTTCTTGTGCCCAAGAAAATAACTCTATAAAGATCTCTATCTTACTTTTACTGATCTCCAGTTAAAACTAACATGCTATTTGCAATGGAGTAGTCACAAGGAAAACATATGAACATGTTCTAATCATACCAAGCACTTAAGATCCTCCCAATTTCAAAAGAAAGATAAGCATCAAGGCAAGCATAACATATCTGCTTAGGGCTGAGCCTGCGTTGATCCCAAGCACTCATAGTCACACTCTTGGGCTTCACAATCTCTTTTCCCACTATTTTCTTCACCAAATCCTTCAGTCCCGCCGTGAGAAGTTCCTTCTTCTTCAGCTCCGCCGCCGCCCACTTCCGGAGATCAACCTTCTTCGACACTAAAAGTCCATAATCGTGATTCAATTTCTTCACGTCACTTTCAATACCAACACCAACAAATTCGTAAGTTTCTTTCTGGAGGAACTGGCGGAGTCGACGGGGAATATTGGCGGAGTGGATAATTTGGTAAATGAGACAGGATTTTCCGACGCAAAGTTGGATGGTGGCGGCGGGGTTGTTTTGTCCGGCGGTGAAGTTGGGACGCCACTCGATGTCGAGGCCGACAATCAAGCGGTGGAGGCGGGATTCATTTAAGATTTCGGTTTTGTCGATCCATGAGGATACAATAGCGGGATCATGAGTGACAGTCGTTTCGATTACGATTTCATCATCCAGAATGACATCGTAGAGCTTGTATTGACATTGGCAGGTCAGTTCGTACTCATTGATCTTCACAGTCATGGCGTTTTCAAAAGCTAGAACTCTGCCTCTACACTCTTGTCAATTTTGAAGAAATAGTAAAATTAGGGTTATTAAAAATACTTTCTTGTAACGATCTACTAATATAGACAATTTTTTGAAAGGCCCACATAAAATTGGGCTCAAACATGATCAATAAAGTTGAAAATATCATGTTCAAGTTCTAGTGAAAACAAAAAATACTACTTAGTCGGTAATTTCTTCCCATCTATATAAGTCTGAATGAAATAGAGTTACCCCATACTGTATCCAGAGGGGAGTCAGGATTTTAAGCTTATGTATTCGGGATTCTAATCGTTTCAAGTTAGTGGATTTTAAATTAATAATTTATACATAATTCAAGCCAAAGCTACTAAGTTCGGCCGAACGCACTCCTCCGGACACTCTAGTTCCGCACCTGATTGTACCCCAAGACTTAGAAAGCAACTAGATCGAAAGCTAATGGAAGTTTGAAGGGATCTGAACCAAGACTTATATACTTTTAAAAATAGAGAGAGTTTAGAGGCAAGTACTCAATATTGCGTGAAAATTGCACGGGCTAGCCAGTTTTCGGACAGGTAATTAAAAAATAGTCAGCGTTAGCAAAGTCATTAAAAATAGTTATTGTTTTGCTGAAGCACGAAAAGTTCTAACATAATATGTTGGATTATGGAACTCCTGCGTATAAAGTTGCAGCATATTATGTTGCAATCTCACATGTAAAATATTATGTTGAAGTTGTTTTGGATTTTCAAGAGTGATTTTATTCAGATTTTATCTTTACATGAAAAAGTAATTAAAATTTAGTTATTTTTAAAACTATTGTTATTTTTCAATTATCAGTTATAAATCTGGCTATTTCTGAATTTCCTTTGGAAGAGCCCGCTTGCTTTTCTTTAGGAAATCGAGTTAGCTGGGCTGGTTTCCTATAGTAACAAAAAGTTGAGATGGAAACTCTGGTATCTATTCAGAAATTGTACAATGGCTAGACTTGAAGATCCACATTTCAATATTATCTCGAGAAATCAATTTTAACACCACCATCATAAATAGAATATTGGACTTAAGAATCGTATGAGTTACTTTTGGAATTCAAATAGTCACTATTCGTCCAAGACGACCAACAGGGACTAATTTATTAGTATAATTTTACTCCGAACAATAATAGAAGAGTAAGGGTAAGATATTATTCGTAAAATTTAGCTGTGTACAAAAAAATTCAAGACAACTTTAGAAATAAAAATAGGCTTTTTTCCCACATAGAAAGACAAAAATGATTAAGTAATGAATACGTATTAAATTGATAAAGAAATACTTATCGGCATCCTAATTGTGTTGAAATGATTGACATACCTCACTAATCGGAAATAGGAACGCGTCTAATTACCTCTAACTCCTACAAGATAATTATCTTATATCACCCTATTTTCAACTTCTTCACTTGTAACAATTTGTTAAAAGGGGTATTATCATTTTTAGCCCGCGCTAGAAATTATTTATATTCGGTAGTTAAAAAAGTGTATAATTTTTGTATATAATATACCGAATATATATATACAAAAATATATATTTTTTCGTTATTATTTTGAGAGTATCTATACAATGTCATTTTTCCCGTTAAAAGGATAAGTACACATTGTCATAAATCCTTGACCATTTTGTGCTTTATCGTTTCAATTTTATCCAATGTGTAAAATAAAATATCTTATCCATTTAACTGTTATTCCAAAATAGGTGTCATACAATACTACGACTCTATAAATATCATACGTTCCATAGAGGAACTCAATGAATGTAGGCAACTGAATCATATTATCATCCTTAAATTTCCTAAATAGAAGGGAAAATTTTAAATCCATTTTATCCCTTCATATCCACTGTAAATCCAAATCAAAACGAAATAATCCTCAGAATAATCCGAAATACCATTAAAGTAATCAAATTAAGGGATACCTTTGTTTATCCTATATACCAGAAAGTCCCTTCATTAATTGTTATGTTATTTCACATTGGGTTAGAACCAGACAATCAAATCTATGGCCTGTGACAAAAATAGATGAAACTAATTCTACGTATATAAATACACAAATCCATTCATGTTCTTCTCTTTGTCATCTCAATTATTGAAACATAATATTCTTATTCTAATTCCAATTCTCTCCTTTTGTTTCTTTGTGTATATACAATTTTTACCTTTTTTTATTTCATTTTTCCTTGTTGGGGTTTTGTCATTTGGTTTGAAAATGCCAATGGAAGGTGTAATGGTGGAGGAACCTGTTTTATGTGGTTCACCACTTGGGTCAACACCAAGCTCCCCTAAGAGTAGGATTAAATTTCTATGTAGCCATGGAGGAAAAATTCTTCCTCAGCCAGCTGATGGCCACCTCAAGTATGTTGGTGGTGAGACACGTGTTATCTCCGTTCCTCGGGACATTAAACTTTCAGGTAAATATTCGATATGGTCAATGGTGTTTGGTATTGAGACGTAGTTGTTATCTTGAAAAATTCACTATTCATGAAAATGTGCAATATTTGAGGGAATTGAGTCATGAATTGATTTGTATCATGTATTTAATTGGACTTTTAATGATGAACAATTTCAAGTTTTTCAATTCATATCAAGTTCATTGGCAAGTTGGCATGGATCCAAATTAAGAGGAAAGAGAAAAATGATGAATACTGTAATTCTTTTGTTCATCTTTATTCATTATTTTGCCTTTGATAGTTCTAGAGAATGACATAGTAAGGTCAGATAGATTTGGCATGTACCTTAACTCAAACAGCCATTAATCATTGACAAGACCCAAAACAGGCTTCAGCCTCATTGATTCTTAACTTCAAGGAAATATAATTGCATATTTAAAGTCTCTTTTCCTAAAATTCTTGAGTTGAATAAGAGTTCTCTAAGGGAATAACGTTATTTGTCCTTCACATTACAGAACTTATGAAGAAGCTTACTCCCCAAATTGAGGGTGATATGGTTCTCAAATATCAGTTAGTACATGAGGATCTTGATGCCTTGATCTCAGTAAAAACAGACGAGGATCTACGCCACATGTTAGATGAATATGATCGTTGTGAGAGTGCAGGAATCCCGAGGCTTCGTGCCTTCCTCTTCCCAGCAAAACCCGTCGTGGTAGACCACCATACAACGCCACCAGAACCTCTAGAACAACGATATATTGATGCCATTAATGGTATAATCCGTGCCAGGGAAGCAGGGATTCGGGTACCACCTCTAAGCATAAGTCATGCTTCTTTTAACATCTCCTCTGCTTGTTCTTCACCAAGATCTCCTGAGAGTTGCACTACTGATGGTGTAATCCAAGAGTCTTTGTTACAAAGTATTTTTCAGAATAGAAGTCAATTGCACAAAGTTCAGAGCTCACCTAGCTTTTACAATGTCACTAGCCCGCAGCAACACGGTTTCCATCATACCCCTCAATCACTGCAGCAGCAGCACCTTCACTATTACAACTATAGACAACCAAATTACAACGGGTACCAGTTAAGCAAACCTCCACCTGGTCCTGGTGATCCACTCAAAGGGCCAGAAAGGCTTGTTTCTGTTAGGTCTGTTGGCCGAGCTGAGGGCTTAAGGTATCAAGTGGATCATAATCAACATTACTATCAATCACCCGCTAGACACAGCCGTGGGAGTGGCTGTTGTACGAAATGTATGCACTACGATGACTATGGCCATTGTGGGGAAAGGAGAAATGGAAGTATATCGCCGGGCAGTTACTCTATGGAGATAGGAAATGGTTGTCCTTCTCCAGGTGGCTATTCTGTGGAAAGAAGAACCAGTAGTCTTTCTCCGAGTCCCATACCACTGAGTCCTCGCTTCTCCAATATGGCTGCCTCGGGGGATACTTGAGAGTTGAGACTCTTATCCGCTCTACAAATCGCAGTTGTTTCTGTATTTAACTTCTGTAGTGTGAGTCAATGGAGACAACAACTTTACCTTCTCATGCACATATGTTTTGAAAGAGCTTCTCTTATTTATTTGACATACGTTTTTGTATAGTCAAAAATAACTCTATAACCAAAAAGTGATGTACATCCATCTTTTGTGTTTACCTTGGACGTTGTATAATGAACATTGAAATTGTGATAGGTCCCTCGGGGACATTTATTTCGCACTTACATTAAGCTTGAGCTAACGTATTTTAGACTTTTCTCAGTGCAGCGGTAGAATATTAAAGCTGCCATATTGTATTTAAATATACAAATTCTGTAAGCTTTTGTCCATAAATGAATACTCGATTCCAGATACGAACAAGAACTGTGAGACGAGCTTGGAAAAAGAAATCTACACTAATTTATTGTTGGTACTAACTAGTAAGAATTAAATTCAAATTCAATAACTCCAACAACAGCAAGTCTGAGACTGAGAGAACAAGTAATCAAAAGCACAAGGAGCTTTAGGAATCGATCCACAAGTACCCCTAAATATCAAGTTTGGGGATGGTAGGGGTGAGAACCAGAAAAGCAGTATCTCTAACTTTTTGGTACGACTGGTGACATCTCTAAAAATATTCATGGGGTTGACACTGTTTCATCTTGCAAGCAAGAGTAGCCACCTAACTCAACATTTCTAACCTCTATTTCCTGTATGAATCATCTTTTTCGCAGACCCCAACCACCAGAAATTGTCCCCCAAAATCGTAATTGTGCAAAAGTAAAAACCTTATACACAACCTAAGTAAGAGTATAATAAGCTGAAAATTAAATATAGCCTCAAAATTTCTCTTCTATGCTCACTTGCTGTCGGTGAAATCAGCATCAATTACGTCTCCATCAGGTCCTTTCCCTGATGATGATTCTGAAGGACCAGCGGAATCGCCAGGTGCCGGACCAGCACCTGGTGCAGCTCCAGCACCGGGCTGGTTGTAGAGTGACTGACCAAGTTGCATTACTTCTTGGTTAAGGGCAGCCATCGCATCCTTCATGGTTTGAGTTGAGCCCCCTGAGATCGCTTCTTTAAGCTCTCCAAGTTTAGCCTCAACTTTCTCTTTCACCGGCCCTGGTACTTTGTCTCCAAGTTCCTTCAGCTGCTTCTCTGTCTGGTAGACAACAGAATCAGCCTGGTTCTTTGTGTCTATAGCATCTCTCTTCTCCTTGTCTTCCTGGGCGAATCTTTCAGCTTCTTTAACCATTCTCTCAACCTGTTCCCACACAACCAGATATTCCATCACTTATGAGCAGTAAGGGGAATTTACATGAAATGACATGCAACATACCACTCATGGACAACCAAAAGTATTTTTAAAAAAAAATAAAAATACAAAAAGGAAAGAGAAAGCAAATTTCAGCAGCTGATAAGCACTATACAGCTCTTTGCCCAATAATCCAACTAGAATTGCTAAAGAGACTTTGGTGCTAGTACAATTGGAAGTCAAAAACATACCTCATCACCGGGCAATGTGCTGGCACCAGTAATGGTGATGTCTTGCTTCTTCCCAGTACCCTTGTCAATAGCAGTGACGGAGAGAATGCCATTGGCATCAATATCAAATTTCACTTCAATTTGTGGAACCCCTCTTGGGGCGGGAGGAATACCATCAAGCCGGAAGCTGCCCAAAGACTTGTTATCCCTAACAAATTCTCGCTCCCCTTGAAGGACATTAATTTCTACACTTGTCTGACCATCAGCAGCAGTAGAGAATACTTCTGATTTTGAGGTAGGTAATGTTGTATTTCTTGGAATGATCTTTGTCATCACACCACCAAGTGTTTCCAAACCAATGGACAACGGTGTGACATCTAAAAGAACAATATCACTGACATCTCCGGCCAATACTCCAGCCTACAAAAATGAGAAAATGAGAGGTGCACCAAAATACAAATCAAGAACACAAGATGCACGAGGAACAACAATCTCACCTGCACTGCAGCACCGAGAGCAACAACTTCATCAGGATTTACTGTAACATTGGGGTCCTTTCCAGTCAATTTCTTAACAAGTTCCTGAACAGCTGGAATACGTGTAGAACCACCAACAAGGATCACCTCATCAATATCGCTGAAGGAGAGCTTGGCATCTCTCAAGGAATTCTGAACAGGAGTTTTAAGCCTGATTGCAGAACAATAGCAAAAAAACTGACATCAAGACCTTATCTCATAAACGCCACACCAACTTTTTAAAAAAAAATAAAAATTGATAAGCTACAAAAGTATGTTCTATTGCAGACACCTGTCAAGCAGATCTGAGCATAGTTCTTCAAATTTACCCCGTGTGATAGTGGTCTCAATGTGTTTAGGACCATCTGCAGTGGCTGTGATGAATGGTAAACTGCAAAACAAAAATATATAATTTCAATATCAACAGAGAGAGAAGCCCCAACAGGATAAGACAAAAACAAAATGAAGGTTGAAACACAGTACATACCTGATGTTAGTCTGTGTCAGTGATGACAGTTCCATCTTAGCTTTTTCAGCAGTCTCAGTCAGACGTTGAAGAGCTTGTTTGTCCTTCAGAAGATCAATACCTTCATTCTTCTTGAAATCTGAAGCAAGCCAATCAACAATTCTCTGCATGAACGAAACACTTGTAAGTGACCTCTAGCAGGTACTAATGGTTTAGAGTTAGATTGCTCAATCAAGTCGCAACAACATTTTGTTGGTAGGAAAGAAAAGATGCAAACCTTGTCAAAATCGTCACCACCAAGATGGGTATCACCAGAAGTAGACAACACCTCAAAAACACCGTCACCAACCTCAAGAACTGCAAGCAAATATATTAGTCCAATTGCCCCAGGGATTAGTACGCACAAAGACATGGATAGAGACATCTTATAAAAGTATCCCCTAAACTACATAAGAGAGCTACATGTGAGGAAAAACCAGCACAGAGAGTCACATTACTAAATAAAGAATCAACAATTTAAATTTGGCAGCTATCAGCCCATTCCTATGAACCTTTTAACCATACAGCTCAAGCTCAAAACGCTACACGATAAACAGCAGTAAAGAATAAGCAGCAACTTGTAGAATACTTTTATTTTATTTCTATAACTATCCCTACAAACTTGTTTAAAGCTAATCCTCTCCTTCAAATTGTGGCTGTATGCAAAGCATCAGTATCGATAAACTCAAAATATGAAATCAACGACAGTGGGTAACCATAGTGCCATTATTACCTGATACATCAAAAGTACCACCTCCAAGATCAAAAACCAAAATAGTTTCATTGTTCTTCTTTTCAAAACCATAAGCCAGGGAGGCAGCAGTTGGTTCATTAATTATCCGGAGAACCTCTAATCCAGCAATACGACCGGCATCCTTTGTTGCTGTCCTCTGAGAATCATTGAAGTATGCAGGAACTGTGACAACAGCTTTGGAAACCTTGTCATTCAAAAATTTGGATGCATCATCCACCAACTTCCTCAAGACCTAAACCAGAAAAGGGAGTAAAAGCATTAGTCAGTCAACTTAGTTTTGCAAGCAATAACATCCCTAAACAATTGCCAGCTGACTTAACTATGGAATTAAAAATAAAAACATAAGAAAATAAGTATATGGCAGGATGCTCTAGCCTCTGTATAAACTCTTGTCTAATCAGTTTTGAACCTCATATAAATAATGCTTTATTGGACAGCAAAATTATATTCCTCACACAGCTCCAGCAAAAGCCATGTGAAATAACAATTTAATGAAAAACAGACGCCCTGTGAATTAACGAACATCAGGATCTCGAATCATGAAAATAATTATACTAAAGGCATTTTTTGCATGGAGTAAAAGATTATTTAGGAAAATATTTACCTTCTCCTTCATATTTTCCTGGACTAACAGTCTAACAGTGTATGGTTGCCTTTCTGGAACACGTTTTCTCAAAAAGAAAAAAAAAAAGTTCTTTTACAATACACCTACTTCCACTCCATATCTCTTTAATCAAAACTTCAATACTGCCAATCTTAAATACAAATTATGTTTAAACACTATCCTCATACCTTATCCTACACCTTATAATATCATATGAAGAAAAAATAATGTTCTTTTACAATACCTCAAAAGCCAATATTTAATACAAATTATGTTAAAACACTATCCTCAGACCTTATCCTACACCTTGTAATATCATATGAAAAAAAATAATGTTCTTTTACAATAAATCTACTTTTGCTCCATATCTCTTACTTCAATCAATACTTAGATATTATTGACTTGGACAAAAAAAAAGATATTATTGTCAGTCTTTAGTACATATTAAGTTAAACCCTATCCTCATACCTTATCCAACACCTTGTAATATCATACGTTATCAACTTTTTTACTAACTTCATACCAAAAGCATCCTAAAGCGTTAATACATGTTTATGAAGGAGAATGCAAGATTAAATATATACCTGAGCTGAAATTTCTTCGGCTGCGAATGATTTGCCAATGGCAGGGCAATCGAGCTTGACGTTTCCATTCTCATCTCTAATAACATTGTACGAGACCTGCTTCGACTCCTCATCCACCTCATTCATTTTCCTCCCTATGAATCTCTTCACCGAAAAGAACGTATTCTCCGGGTTCACCACAGCCTGACGCTTCGCAATTTGCCCGACAAGCCTATCCCCGTTCTTAGTATAAGCCACCACTGAAGGTGTTGTCCTCTGCCCTTCAGCGTTGGTCACTATGGTGGGCTTCCCTCCTTCCATAGCAGCCACGGCGGAATTGGTCGTCCCCAAGTCAATTCCCACCACCTTCTCCGCCACCACCCGCAGCGGCGCGTGACCACCACCATTT
This sequence comes from Nicotiana sylvestris, assembly GCF_000393655.2. NCBI lineage: Eukaryota > Viridiplantae > Streptophyta > Magnoliopsida > Solanales > Solanaceae > Nicotiana > Nicotiana sylvestris. Next base: position 122,993,939 of record NC_091057.1, on the reverse strand, counting down.
CTCCGGCTGCTACTGCTCTTCTTCTGCTTCAGTCCGAACGCTAGGGTTCTGTTGTTTAGGTTTTGACCTAAAAACACTGTCTTTGAGGGTTTTCTACTGGAAGAGGAAGTTGTGAAATATGTGGCTCCAAGAGCGTGAATTTGAGCTGTTGAAGACGCCATATTTATCAATTGAATACAAAGAGATTGAATTTATCGGTGTGTAAACTTGTGCGTGTAAAGGTTGGAGGAAACCCTAACCCTAGAAGAGAGGAATTTGATGATTTGGGGGATTAGAGCGGAGTGAACAAGGAGTGAGGAGGAGGAGGAGTAGAAGAAGAGAAGATAAGAGGGGAGGTTGAGGGTTAGGTGAGGACACGTGGACGGTTCTAGAATGATCTATTGGGTGTGCTCGTTTGTGATTGAAATTAAAGCTTATGATTGGCTCATTCGTTTTGGGCCCCCTCGTGTGTTCTTTTCTGATTACTGGAAGGACCCAATGGATCATCCGTAGCCTACAGGCCGGCAGCCACAATTTTCATTTCAAAAATTGCAGAATTATGACAATTTTTGGGGTGATTTTTAACTTTTGGCCTCCACATATCTTATGGGCAGAATTTTATGACCAAAAGTTTAAAGTATTGCTCGTTGGACAACCGAGGTGCAATGCTTGTTAAACTTAAAGGTAGACCCACTTCAAGGGTTATTTGTGTACTTCCCTCGTTCTCATTAGGCACATTAAAAATCTTAATGTTTTTTTAATTCTTAGGGAGTGTTGTATAGTTAACTTTTCAATTATCATTTTTACCTTAATCCAATTCGAATTAAATCAACAATTACTCTTAATTTGGCATCTCAATTTACCGTAAAAATAGCATTGGCTAGTTATTTTTCGGATTGGCAATCAAAAAATAATCATCATTTGCAAAGTCATTGAAAAATCATTGTTTTGCTAAAACATGTAAAGTTCCAAGATAATATGCGGGACTATAGAGCTCCTGCGTATAAACTTCCACCATATTATGTTGTAACTCCAGCACACGGAAAGTTCCAGTATATTATGTGGGATTATGGAGCTCCTTCATATAAACTTCTACCATATTATAATGGAACTCAATCACATTATAAATTTACAACATATTATGCTGGAAGCTCATATGTAAAAAATTCGAACTCCAACATATTATGCTGGAATATTTTAGGATTTGTAAAAGTGTTTTTGTTCAGATTTTATCTTTACATGAAAAGTGTCTAAATTTTGATTACTTTTGAAACTGTGGCTATTTTTCAATTACCAGTTGTAAATATGACTATTTCTGATTTACCAACTGATGTATCCCTATTGTTATTGTCACGACCCTAAACCCATACTCGGTCGTGATGGCGTCTTTCGTGAAGACAATGTCAGTCGACACTTTTCCATTTCAGTTTTAAGCAGTTAAGCAATAAGAATTACGTCTAAAACATAGTAAATAATCCAAGAGTAAGCAGTGAACGTTACAGTTTGCGAAAGTAAAATTCAACACAGCCTGATACCGGGATGTCACTAGTCATGAGCATCTATCAATTCTAACACAATTCTGAAAAGTATACCAAACTATTACAAAGTCAATAAATAGGGAAGAGAACTGAGATAAGGGGGAGAAACACGGGACTGCGGACGCCAAGCAACTACCTCGTGGACTCCAAAATCTGTCGGGAGCTCTCAACCCTCACTAGCAGGATCAGCAACACCTGAATATACACGCGGGGTGCAGGGAGTACTCCAACTCAGTGAGTAATAATCATAAATAAAGACTGAAAGCAAGAAATCACGTAAGACACATTACAAGCTATAATGAAGCAGTAAAAGCCAGTAAAAACAGTAAATCAGTGAAGATATTAAAGTCATTTAGTTCATTTTAAACTTCATGAAATGTCTTTTTACCAATTAAGCAGATAAATGACAAGCAACTAGGAAAGATAAATACATAAAGGATCGCTCCTCGGGCAAGATCATAGAACAACACCAGCCCCTCGGGCTATCTCTCACATCACAATGGGTATCCGCGCTCACTGGGGGTGTGCAGACTCCTGGAGGGGCCCCTTACGGCCCAAGCGAAATATCAAGTCATCTCGTGGCATCATCACTAGGCTCTCGGCCTCATAACAACAAGTCACCTCGTGGCGTAGAAAACTCAGGCCCTCGTCCTCATAATCACAATCAGTGTATCACCGCTGTGGCGTATAGCCCGACCCAAAAGTATCCTTACAACACAGGCCATCGGCCTTACTCAGTCAAAATCACATAAGCCACTCGGGCAACAGTAAAACATGATGCTTAGCCCAAAATAATATTTGAAATATTATTTAATATATTAAAATAGAGTAAACATGGCTGAATTATGAAAACAGTAGTATATAACATGACTGAGTACAAGTTTAAAGTCAAAATTGTGAGAAAATATCAGTAAAAATCCCATAAGGGTCCAAATAGTTGGCACTAGGCCCAAATATGGCATTCCGCCCAAAACAAGATGATAGAAAACAGTTTTCAATCAAAGACGCGGTAAAACAACTCATTTGGGATGGACTAGGTCACAACCCCCAACTGTGCACGACCCCACGCTCGTCATCTAGCGTGTGTGTCACCTCAATATAGCACAACGATGTGCAATCCGGGGTTTCATACCCTCAGAATATCATTTACAATCATTACTCACCTCGATCCGGTCCAAACTCTAGCCGGCGATGCCTTTGCCTTCACAAATCAACCTCTAGATGCTCCAAATCTAGCCACAATCAGTACATAATTATTAAAATATACTAAGGGAACAAAGCCCACTCAAAAGTATCTAATTTACATAAAAAATCCCGAAATTGCTCAAACCCGGCCCCCGGGCCCACGTCTTAGAATCCGATAAAAGTCACATCAATAGAATTTTCATCCTCTCACGAGTTTGTACATACCAAGAACATCAAAATCGGACCTCAATTGCCCCTTCAAATTCTCAATTTACACTCTCCAAATTCAAGCCCTAATTCCTCAATTTTAGGCTTTAATTTTTCACATATTTCATGATTAAACAAGTAAGAAGCAACATAGGATCGAATATTGAGTTCAAAAATCTTACCTCCAGGTGTTATCTCTTGAATCCTTCTTCAAATCCTCGCAAAAAGCTCCAAAATCGTCCAAAATGGTAAAAGTTAACCCCAAAATCGCGGACAATGACTATTTAAATATTTTGCCTAGGTATCAAAAACCTTTTTCGCGAACGCGGTCAAAGCCTCGTGTTCGCGAAGCACAAAAATCTGCTGACCATAAATTTCCCTTACGCGAACGCGACCTCCAGCTCGCGAACGTGAAGCATCCGCTTTCCAAACCATCGCGAACGTGAACGCCTTGTGCGATTGTAAAGCACAAAAGGCTAGGACCCCAGCTGCTCCCACTTACTCTACGTGAACGCGACACAGGCCTCGCGAACGCAGAGAATCAAAACATCACAACATCGCGAACACGAAGTCAAAATCGCCGCCTCAGAAAACACCCTTCGCGAACGTGGGTCCCTGACCGCGAACGTGAAGAACAAATCGTCTGCAACACAAAACCAGCAAAAACTGCCAAGTCCAAAGTCCAAAATTGATCCGTTTAACCACACGAAACTCACCTGAGGCCCTTAGGACCTCAACCAAACATGCCAACATATCCCATAACCTCATCCAAACTTGTTCCAACCTTCGGAACATTCAAAACAACATCGAAACACCAAAATCACATCGGATTCAAGCCTAAGAACCTACCATGCACATACCCGGGGGTGATCCCACGTCAAATCCGAGATCATATACCAACAAGTCAAATCTTGGTCAAACTTTTCAAATTTCAAGCTTCAAACTAAGAACTGTTCTTCCAAATTCATTCCGATTACCGTGAAAACCAAAACCAACGATTTACATAAGTCATAATCCATCACACGGGGCAAGTCATGCCCGAGAACTGGCGAGCAAAGTGCAAAAGCTCAAAACGACCGGTCGGGTCGTTACATCCTCCCCCACTTAAACATACGTTCGTCCTTGAACGTGCCCAGAGTTGTTCCAAAAGCCAACCAATCGCTGAAATAACCTACCATGCACATACCCGGGGGTGATCCCACGTCACCCTATCTCATATAGGTCCGATAACACAATGTAACTTAAATTTCACAATCCAACCTAGCCCATAAACCTTAGAACCACATTTCCACTTCCGAAATCATCCACAATATCAGAATCTCACATCTATATTCCGAATAAGCCCGAACAAGCTGTAACAACCCATACCTGCAACCTCAGGTGAAATCACATGATATACCACATAACTCAAATACTTGTAGTGATAACTTCTAATCACGGTAGCTGCACACAACACCCGAATATCGATAGAAAAACTCTTATCAACTAAAGTCTCATTCCAACACTTCCATACACTATCAATGATAAATGAAACACACAGTAAACCTTAACCTTCTCTCAGATCAACCATTCATGAAGCCACTTCTCCTTTGGCAAAGACCATAGCAAATTTCTGAGCCAAACCTCGATATTATCCTTCCAACATGCTGAAATCGAATCTGTTCGTATTCATTAATGATCCCAACGATCTCATCTAATCCAACACACTACTCTGGTGATACGAAACATCAATACAGGCTAAAGCCTCAACTTGTGAAATCCGCGCACCAATAAGCAACAATCCGAACATACTCAAATCATGAAAATGACTCAAATGAAAGAGCTGTACCGCAAGCTCACCAGTACCACCACAACACAAGGCTGAGAACCCGTCTCATATCATAGAAATAGAACACATGAATCTAACCCGCAAGGTCATATCTCCACATAACTTCGCTGCAATGCGCGACCCTATCCAGACATTGGTCCACATGAAACACCTCAAGTCACTCTGCTCGAAATTGACGACCATGCGCGATTGATGTCTAGAACCAAAGCAAATCATCATACCCACGGTGAAGCAAATACATAACACCACACAAACCCGAAGGGACATAACAGATACGTCATTCATCGAGCAATACTCAGTACTCTTCCCGCTCGACTTTCACTATGAAAACCCAATGGAACAGCACCATATGTGCTTATAACCAACAAATCATAACGCCTCGCAACGCAGAAAAGTAACTCATATATCACCTCAGAACACTAATTACTCAATAACAACCGACTCAACACATCCCTCAACAATACAACTCGGAGCCAACCAAGCCAACTCAAGTTAGAACATATATCCACATTGCCTGCCAATGAACCCCTTATCAAGGAAACCCTGTAGCTGCTCTTTTAACTCTGCCGGTGCCTTACGATATGGTGCCCGACATCAAATCAATACCGAAATCAACAACCCCGCCCGGTAACATGCCCGACCACAAGAAACACATTCGAAAAATCCCTCACCACCGGAACTGAATCAATGGTAGGAGTCTTTGCACTAATATCCATCACAAAATCCCAAATAAGAAAGACAATCCTTCCTAGCCATCTGTTGGGTCTTAGAATATAAAACCACCCTACTAGGACATGAAATTCGTCGAACCTCACCACTCGATCCGTGGCATTTTCGGCATAGCCAACATCGCTGCCTTAGCGCAATAGTCCAGAATAACACGACATGAAGACAACCAGTTTATACCCAATATTACATCAGAATCTAACATACCAAGCAGCACAAGATCCACTTGGATCTCCAAACTCCGATAGTCACTAAACAGTGTCGATACACACGACCCACAACTACAACATAGCCTAAATATGAGAACTCCCAGTCTCCAACTCCATATAGCACACGAATCACCATACCTCATCCCAGTTCTGCCGTTCGAATACATACCACACCTCTAATGCCCAATCATTCCATGAGAGATACTCTATAATTCTTCTGTGCCACCAAGAAAGCTTGAATATCAGCAGTCAATCTAACAAGAGAGTGCCGCAATACTACCGAAGTACTATCAACTTAATCACATTGCCTTTTTCTGAAGCATATACCCTCGTCAAATCACCCCAATTAGCAATACCATCTCCTTAATCATCTGAAGATCATTTCCCAAATCACCTGAAGCTCATTTCCCTAATTATCTGGAGCTCATTTCTCTAATTATCTGAAACTGCCCGTGCTGCCTAAGAATTTGTGACCTTCCTTTCAGAACTGATCCGTGAGCTTACACATGCAAATCTAAGTCTTACACAACATACCGCATATACCATACCATCCTAAGGTAAATATGAGAAATTCATATCCATTACGAGCCACACGCAACTACATACTCAACTAGCCAAGAACTTTTCCATTGGACCTCATCTGGGAGAAAATCATTATACATCTCATGCTCTTCATGCCCGTGGAAAATATACACCTCTAACCGTGGTAGAAATCATCAAGAACTTTTCGAATTCCATTCGTACAAAACTAAACCGTCAGGACTGAATCCTTCTAACTCAACCAAGCTACGCATGCCACTAAAAACCCAAGAGAATTGTCGCGAAACACTTGCAGAACTTATTGCCTCGTAATCACCCAAAGGACTAATCATATCTTTACCGTGTCGATCCGGCCTACTACCAAGATATCCTATTGATCTTAGTTTCTTCTAAATTACCTTCAAATTGATACTTTTTCTTGCCATAATACCACACTTCCTCACCCAGATTCACCACATGAGATCCAAGTATAAAACCACACCGTCTAAGGCTCATAAGCCGCTGGATACTCTCTTAAACGTCCCAAAAGCACCACATTCGAAATACTTTACTCTGAAGAGACTTCCTACGAATCTAAATCCGTTACTTTCACCTTCCTGATGTTGATAAATAGAATCCCATAGTTGATATAGAAATGACGCAGGTCTTGACACCCTCCAAAATGCAAACCTCAGTTTCTAGCCAAAAGTACAACTTGAAAATCCCCAATCATTGCATGTAAAATCTCAAACACATTATAACCATTCTCTAGAGTCATCCACTCTACTCAAACTGCAATTAGCCTGATCACATGAACCGAACAACATATGCCTCATTTGCACTCTGATACCGCAGAATGTAACCTCACCTCAATGCAACCAAGCAACTTCCTGCCCCATGCACCGAGCATCCTTCTCAAATAACCACTCAAGACACTCCGTGATTCTCATACACCTATGAAGCATAACATAACCTTTGTCGAATTTTTTTCTTTACTCGAGCCATCCTCGGTCTCAATCTTCATAAGTCATAACTGATTCACTAGTACGCCTCTAACTAGAACCAACATAGCCCATAACCGTATAACCAACTAATCAATGGCCGACTCCCCCCACTTGACTCAAAGCCATAGATTAAAACACACACAATAACTCATCATGCCTATACTCTATTACTGCCGTAATACTATAGTGAGATTAAACGCAATCCTTTATAAGCTCGTGAAACACGGACCATCTAGCATTTTAAGTCTTCTGCAATTCTCGCATTCACTCCCGCAACAGTTAAACCCACTCTCTTAAGCGACCCAAATTTAAATTGCAACACATATCCTTCACTTGTAAATAAGATCTTATAACAAACAATCATAAGGATCACACAACTTCAAAACACTTCGCATGAGATGATCCACCTGCTTTGCCTCTAACTAACATTTTTGTATACCTTCCACTGTCATAAACACTACGCATTCACTTAATCTTCCTGAGTCTGAACTCATACCGAAACATGAAATTTACTTCACTCCCAACTAGGAAACATGAAAAGATTCTTTACACAACCATAACTCGAGGCTATACCTCAAATCAAGATGAAAATCAAGTACCTAACAGTTCTTCCATTCTCCAGCAGATCCTTCTCATTGTTTCCAAATCATATGAATACACCTCGCCGTTATAACATACCTATCACGTAGCTATCCAGTCATTACTTCCCTTAATAGGGACATAACAGAACCTAGAGATCCAGAAACACGCGCTCACGCAATTAACAGCTCAGAGTTCAAGCTATAGGCAAAAATTTGGCCCCAAGTCCTCCAGACTGGCCCAACATCAACATACCGAGATCATATCTCGCCCCTCGATCAGGGAAATCACAAGCCATCGATGCACATTTGATACTAAGTGCTCATGCGCGCATACGAAAGCGTGGAAGGAATTCAAAGAGTTAATTTTCAAGCTAAATCAAGGGCGCACGATAAGAATTCAAGAATGTGAAGTTTTCCTAAAGGTTCTGCAGCCTCGCGAGGATAAGTACAGACATATCCGTACCGATCCACAAGACTCTACTAAACCTGCTCATGACTCGTGAGACCTATGTAACCTAAGCTCTGATACCAACTTGTCACGACCCTAAACCCGGACTCGGTCGTCATGGCACCTCTTGTGAAGACAAGGCCAACTGACACTTTCCCATTTCAGTTTTAAGCAGTTAAGCAATAAGAATTACGTCTAAAACGTAGTAAATAATCCAAGAGTAAGCAGTGAACGTTACAGCTTGCGGAAATAAAATCCAACACAGCCCAATACCGGGGTGTCACTAGTCAGGAGCATCTATAAATTCTAACACAAGTCTGAAAAGTCTACCAAACTATTATAAAGTCACTAAATAGGGAAGAGAACTGAGATAAGGGGGAGAAACACGGGACTGCAGATGCCAAGCAGCTACCTCGTGGACTCTGAAATCTGCCGGGAACTCTCAACCCTGAAATTGGTATTTTTGGATTTTGACCACGAAATTGGATATGAAATTGAGAGTAAATTATATATTTGAGTTCGTGAGGTTATGGATAAAGTTTATCTTCAAAAAGTTTCGGAATCCGGGCACGTGGTTCCGAGGGTGATCTTTATCGACTTTTCGATTGGGGTTAGAAATTGTTATAAATTGGATTACAATGAGTAATTGAGCATACATTAATGAGTTTGCATAATTATTGACTAGTTTTGGAGCGTTGTGCATCGATTTGCGTCTTCGGAAGGGCATGGAATGCCGGTTATAGAACTTCGAAGCGAGGTAAGTCTCCTTTCTAATCTTGTAAGAGGGAATTAACCCCATAGGTGAAATAATTTAATATGTGCTCCTATTTTTGGGGGTTACGTACGCACGAGGTGACGAGAGTCCGTGCGTAGCTACTATTATGCTTAAATTCGGGTAGTCTAGGACCCAAGTGCATGCTTTACTTATCATATTTGCAACTTATTTGTCAATTTAAATTGCTTAAGTCATATCGAATTGGTAAATGAATTTCTAAAGAAGTTAAACATCATTTTCTTGACCGTTAAAGAGAAGTTGCCATTTTCTTGGGAAATTGTTTCCCTAATGAATTCTTGCTTGACTGTTTGACATATTTATTTATATTTTGACCGCGTCGCTTGTATGATTAGCGACGGGGTGATAGATGCATCTATGATTCACACCATTCGATCCACTGGCAGTGCACAATTTAAATATTATATTGGATCGAATCGTACAACCTTGGCATGATTTGCGCATGCTTGTATTGCTTTGAAATTATAAATAATGATATTGCCTCCCTATCCTGAGATAAATTAAAAATTAAGGAGATATGAACTTGAAAATTTCTTATTATCAAAAGGGTTGTTTACTTGCTATATGATTTTTTTAATAAATCCACGGCTGATTATATTATTGGACCACTAGTAAGTGTCGAAATCGACCTCTCGTTACTATTTCTTCGAGGTTAGACTAGATACTTACTAGGTACGTGTTTTTTTCGTACTCATACTATACTTGCTGTGCATCTTTATTGCACATGCACATGTATGTCCAGTGGCCTAGTTGGGTATAGCGGCATGGTGGATACATATACTTAGGTGAGTTGTATCTCTCGAGACGACCCGCAGCCAGCAGAGTCTCTTTTAGAGTATTGTATTTTATTTCTATCCAATTTATATTCCGGACAGTTATTGTATTGTATTTTATTCCCTAGAAATTACTCTTGCACTTGTGACTCCGGGTTCTGGGATGTATATGGGATTATTCAATATTGAATTTTTTTGTTAAAAATATTATTATTTACTTTTTAATGTAAGGAAAAGGAATGATTTCAAAAATACAAAAATGAGGATTTAATTAACTCCTTGGTGTTGGCTTGCGTGACATAGGTGTCCGGCGCCATCACGACCCTTAATAAATTTTGGTTCATGATATTTAATATTATATATTCATTTATGTAGGTACACACGCAAAGCGTGCATACTGTTGTATAACACTATAAGTGGATTTCAAGCTGTGATACGGCTAAAGAGAAGTGGGACAAACTGAAAGTCATCTATGAAGGAACCAACAAAGTGAAAGAAACTCGGATAAACATATTGGTTCATGATTATGATCTTTTCTAGATGAAAGAATGAGAATCCATTAAGAAAATGTTCGCAAGATTCCACAAAATCATTAGCGATCTGAAAGCCTTTGATAAACCCTACTCAAGTGGTGATCAAGTCAGAAAAATCCTAAGGAGTTTACCTACCCACTTGGCAGACGAAAGTAGTTGCACTCGAATCTCAAGATCTAAACAAACTTTCATATGATGAACTACGATGAGATCTTATAGCATTCAAGAAAACCCATCCCAAGAAAACAAGTCAGGAAGAAAAGAAGAAAATAGTTGCCTTCAAAACTACAACTGAAGGACCTGAGAATGATATTGATGACGATCCAGAAGTTTTTGAAGAAGAAATTATCATGGTATCAAAAAATATGGATGGATTAATGAGAAGGTATAAAAACACAAGAAGGGGAAAAATGCCATCTAGGCGAACCAGGTAATACAATGAACAAGACAAGAATGACGGGAAATGTTATGAGTGTGGAAAGTATGGGCATGTTTAAGCTAAATGCCAAGATTTCAAAAGAAAAGTCTCCAGAGGGTTCAACAAAAATAAATCCTTCAGAAGCTAGAGTGATGAAGATAGTTCAGAACACGAAGAAATAACAAATCTATGTTTCATGACCATCCTGGAAAACAACATGAACAAATACTCTGGTTGTTGGACTGATGAAGATACATCATATGATGAATGCAAGGAAGATACTGAAAATTGTTTCATGGCACGAGGTGAAACAAGCGAGGTAAAATCCTATAACTGTGATATATGTAATGAATTGCAAGATATTCTTGACCTTACCCTAAAAAAGTCTAAAAAATGTTGAATAAACTAAGGAGACTCAATAGGGAAAAGAAAGACTGGGAACTTAAGCTTGAAATCTTTGATATTGAAAGAGACGTACTTCAAGATAAAGTTTAGGAATTGCAAATGAAACTTAATGGCATGCGCAAATCCACCAGTCACAATTCAGACAAGTCTAACCAGGTGACTTGCAAGTCAACTGGAAAAGGACTGATTAGAATTGAGTCCATAAGTAATTGGTAGATCGAAAACTGGACCAACCCCTGTGTGTCATTACTATAACAAAGTTGGACACAAATATTCTTTTTGTTGATTTCGTAAATCTAATGTTTCGGGATGGATTTGGAAATCCAAAAAAAATCCTGATTCCAGTAGAACTAACTAACAAGGACCCAACAAGCTTGGGTACCTAAAAGAAGGTGACAATTCTATTTGCAGGAACACCACAGAAAGAGCTGCAAAGAACTATACTATATTAAAAGCACGAAGGCTTAACGAAATATCGTTCACCTTTTTTACCCTTTAAAAACTAATTTCACATTAGATAAAATAGTAATTTAAGTTATTTTCCTAATATGTAGGTATAGTCCTTTAATTATTTTCTAATATTTAGGAATAGTCATTTAATTATTTTCAAATATTTAAGAGTTCAAAATATACTAAATTTTGTATTTTGAATCTTTCCTTATTGAACAACTATGTAAAGTCCTATTAGTTAGCATGTTAAAATCAATAAATAAATTTACCTTATATAAATTAAACAATTCACTTATAGTATTATTATTTTTTGTGCGTAGACATACAAATAAGAAACGTATTTTATACATGTTAATCTTGACTCCAAACCAACGTCTATAAACTATTATCTATATCTATCTATGTATATTATATTAAAAGGAGAGTAGTATGCATTGTGGTTAAGCCAAGTGACAAGCTAAAATGAAGGCATTTGACAATTTTAGGACAACATTAAAAATTATATATAGAAACATAATTAATGAGGTAGTTTAATGAATCTTATACATAATCTAAATAGATCTAGACAAATCTAATCTATATATCTATATTTAAATTATATGTATATTTGTATCAATATCTATATTTATATTTATATATTGATCCACTCATAAATTTTCTTCTATGTTAGCTAGAAATATGGAGGTGAAAAATTAATTAAAAACTATAATAGAATATATATATATATATATATATAAAGACGTAAATTGAGATAACCTATGACTATTTATACTTTGGAGTAAGTTAAAATATAAAATAAAACTAAAAATTATTTAAGATATTAAAGATTTATTGAGTTTAAAAACAAACTAAATTCAAGCAGCAAAATAAGATCTTACATAAAGTATACAAATTAATTATAAGGTAAGAGAAAAATTAAATAATCAACAAAAAATATTTTAATAACAAGAAAAATAAATTCATATTAATATTGATAAATCGTGCAAACAAATATTTTATACGTAACAAACAAGTTTAGAAAAAAAAGGGATAATAAGCAAGACATGCTGAGATTAGCTCTGCAGGCGCATGTTAAGCAAGTTTTAGCTAACCTGCGCTTCAGCCATGGCTAGACATAGGAAGAAGCTTCCATCGCCATCGAAAGCTAAGGAATATGAAGGGAAGGAGGAAACACCTGCTCACAATCAACCTAGTCGCTGGTTAACATGAATGGGTAGTATACCTACAGTTATTCATAAACCAGCAAAGGATGGGGAAATTGACAGAACGATAGTGACGCTGGACACATGTATTCAACAGAGATTACTTCCAATAACTTTTGATAGTTTTTTGCCACAAAAATTTCAGCCAATTAAGGAAGAAATTGAAGAAAATGAAGCGCAAACTCTGCTGAAGGAAACCACGGAAGCTGCGCAAGTCCATCGGCGATTGCAATTTTCAGCACAGGTAAACTCAGGGCAGATCCGACAAGATATGACATGTCCAGTGGAAGTTGAGAGGAAAAAGGAAGCCATGCAGAAGAATCGAAGCTCTCAAAGGGGGAAAACATTATGCTATGTACCGCCTGCTATGAGGGATGGTACTTTTGTCGTGCAAATTGAAGATGAGGATACGAAGGAACAAGAGACCTACTAGAGCACAACTTCGATTGGGTTGTGCTAGGTGACAACCCTTATGAGAAAGCAATGGACAACTATGTCACAATGTATGGAATTTTGTTGAGAAGCCTCAAATTCTATATCATGAGGATTGATACTATATTTTCAGATTTGAAAATACTGAAGATAGGGACCTAGTACTCCAAGCAGGACCTTATACATATCACAACAAGCCTTTTGTGCTGCAACAATGGAGAATGAATTTCAAATTTGATCCAGAAAGTGTGAGTATGATTCCCTTGTGGATCACATTTCCAGGTCTACCACTGGGTTTTTGGTCTACAGAAGCACTCAGTAAACTAGCTAGTGTTGTTGGGAAGCCTTTGTACACTGATAAGATCACTGCTGAAATGGAAAAGGTGTCCTATGCAAGAGTTTTGGTGGAAACTGACATATCCCAACCACTACCAGATAGTTTTGAAATGCAAACTAAGTGGGGAGTAATAATTCAGCAAATTGAATATGAATGGAAGCCAAAGTATTGTTGTGACTGCATTAGATTTAGGCATAATTCAAACGAATGTTGGCTCAAGGAAGTGCAGGAAAAGGCAGTAGAAGTAAAAGTCCAACAAAGGGATATTGAGAAAAAGAAGCAACAACACAGAGAGACCTTGAAATGGATGCCAAAAGATAAGAGGGAGGATGATGTGATTCAACATACTAGAAATGAAGGGGACATGCAACAAACAAATGACAAAGGAGATGATAAGCTTACTGATAATGAAAAAATGAAGGGGAAAGTGTACAACAAAGTACAGTAGTTATGATGCAGTACACAAACAGGTTCTCATTGCTGCAGATAGAAGATGATCCAGGGGACGCTGGCCCATCCAGCTCCACCCAAAAATGATCCTATGCACCTGGAATATAAGGAGTCTGAACAAGGCGCATAAGCAGAAAGAGTTAAAAATCTTTCTAAGGAAATATAAGGTTGAGTTTATAGGCTGTTTAGAAACAAGAGTAAAGGAAATGAAGGCTAACAGGATAATGAATAAAGTATGCAGTGATGGAGATTTGCTGTAACTACAAGGAACATCCAAATGGAAGGATTTGGCTATTGTGGAAACAAAATGTTGAGGTGCAGATACTGTTGCTTGATGAACATTCTATACATTGTGAAGTCCAGGAAAGAAGTTCCACTTTCAAGACTTTGATAACTGTGGTGTATGAAAGTAATGAAGTAAACAAAAGGCAGCAGTTATGGGATAAACTTGTGAATTTAGGAGCAACTATTAAGGAGAGTTGGCTACTTAGTGGAGACTTCACTAATGTCCTCCACACTGATGATAGGATAGGGGCTCCAGTTACACAAAGTGAGTTTAAGGGGTTTCAGGATGCAATTATTACCCTGCAACTCACACAATTGAAGAGTTTGGGATGGTTCTATACTTGGTGCAACAAACAACAACTGGAAAAGAGGATATACAGTAGAATTGATTGGGAACTGGGAAATGTTGAGTGGATGCAGAAGTACAGTCATATTGAAGCAGATTTTCTAAATCTTGAGGTGTCAGACCACTCCCCTATTCTACTACAATGCAAGGTTGTGGATCAAAAAAGGAACCTGCATCCTAAACCTTTTAAATTGTATAGCTCTGTGATGGATCATGCTGACTTTGCAGGCATAGTGGAAAATGTATGGAATCAAGAGGTAAATGGAGGCAACATGCACAGGGTATGGAATAAGCTTAAAGATTTGAAAACTGAACTGAAGGAATTGAACACTTATACAGCTTCCTATAGGCTTCAGCTCATAAGTCCAAGCAGAAACTTGAAGCCATTCAGAGTGAACTAAAGCACAAACATATGGATCAAAAGTCGATTGATCAAGAAAAAATGACTTTGATGGAAGTAGAGAAATGGAGCAGCATAGAGGAACAGATTCTACATTAGAAATCTAGAGCACATTGGATAGCTTGCGGAGACTCAAATTCTAAGTATTTCCATGCATAGTTGAAGCTGAGGACAAACACAAATACTATAAACTCTATCTACACTGACTTGGGAGACAATGTATCTGATCCTATACTGGTGGAGGAAGAGTTTGTCAAGTTCTTCAGGAAGCTACTGGGAGAGAATAACACTACATGTGAATGTCCAAACTCTGAGGTCATACGTCAAGGACCTTGTCTTAATATGCAGAAGAAGAAGGACCTAATCAAAGTAGTTACAAGAGATGAAATACTTCAGACAATAAAAGATATGCCACATGATAAGGCACTAGGAGTGGATGGGTTTCCAATTGAATTTTTCACAAGACATTGGCAAGTAGTAGGTGATGACATATATGAGGTTGTGAAGGATTTTTTTGTGACTGGGAGGCTACATAAAGGAGTGAGCAGTACTGATGTAACACTAATTCCTAAAGTGCAAAATCCTAGTCAAGTTAAAGACTATAGGCCCATAGTGTCACACCCCCTCTTTTCGCCCGTGCCGCCGCAAAGGGGCGCGGAAGGGAGTTTTTCCAATTAAGGGACAATCGAAACAAGATTTATTTATTTATTTTAGAGTCACCACTTGAGAGATTTATGGTGTCCCAAGTCACCGGTTGAATCCCGAATCGAGGAAAAGAATGACTCTGTTCAACAGTCTGCGCACCAAAAATCCGGATAAGGAATTTTGTTAACCCGGGAGAAGGTGTTAGGCATTCCCGAGTTCCGTGGTTCTAACACGGTCGCTCAACTGTCATATTCGGCTTGATTATCTGATTTTGTACAATTATGAACCTATGTGTAAATTTTAACTGTTTACTGCTTTTGTTATGATTTATTCAAAGAATTGCAACGTCGTGAGAATGCATCTCGAATTGCGCCACATAAATGTACCCGCAATTTTTGCAACATTCCAACTTCGTTGAGATTTGGATTTGGGTCACATAAATGTGCACCCGAGTGTAGGAAAATAACATTATTGAATACGCGCCTAAAGACTAGCGTATCATTTATTTTAGGTAAGGCCGTGAAATTTTTCTAAACGGTCCATCCCGAAGTCTAAGTAATTTTAAAACAAATATTTATTGAGGACCCCGTAATTTTGTATTTTTATTCGGCGAGGCTCATCTCATTCTTATTATTAAAAGGGCAATCCTAAAAGTGACTAAGGTTTTCTATTAAATTTGTCTCTAAACATGAAAGAAGACAAAGTCCTAATTAGTTTACATGCTTGAAAAGTCCGGGCCTTTTAATAATTTTTGCATATTTGATTAGTTCTGAAATGTCGTTACAGCGTAAAACGTACAGGAATCCTGGCATGTTTCGAGCCACAAGAAATTGTTAACTCACCAACTCACGACTGCCTATCCTTACTCATTACTTTAACTAACAACCTTAGACTTACAATCATGCTTCTTTTTCCTTAACATGTTGCAGTACCTTTTTTAAGTAACAATTGATGGCAAAATTAATGCTAAGATCTAGTTGACCAAGAACTCACACAATCATGCTATAATCTAAGATTAGTTAACAATCTACTAGCTATTTCAGGGATCCAACCACAAGTGCTGCTTTACAAATTATCGGAAGCTATATCCAATATCCATTACGTGGCCAAGTTATGATTGAATACGAGCTAAACTACGTTATTCCAACAACACGATTTAACGCATTGCAGTTTTCTGCAGCCCATTACAAATAACTAGAATGATGAAACTATATTTTTTACAGATTAGAGATTCAGTAATGTTTTAAAGAATTAAATAAAATAGTAACAAAAAGCTTCAAACAAACAGATTGCTTTTCTGGTTTTCATTTCAACTTCAACTTTTCACATGAACTCATGCTTCACATTTCAGCCTACAACAGCCATGATAAAGTCGTGTACCTGGTAGAAGAACAGAAATATAGTAGAAGAGGAGTCAGTAGTAGTAGTAGTAGTAGTAGTAGTAGTAGTAGCACAACAGCAAATTCAACAACACAGCAGCACCCAAGGAAACCAATAATAATAACCAGTAGGAGACAACAATAAGGACCCAACGACAGATTCTTAAAACCAAACAGAAACCCAGGAGTAACCAAATGGAACAATGCTTAACCAATAGAAAACTAGGGACTAACAAGCTGAAATCCAGCAGTACCAACAGAACACAGACAGGTGCAAGAAACAGTAATTTCTGATTTTTTTGTTAAACACTCAAAGGCAAAGACAAGCTGAAGTTCTTTGATGTAAAACTTATCATATATGAGGATCAACCAGCCTCAACACTCTTGTTTTTCTTTTCTCTTTCAGGATCAGAAAAACCAGCCTAGTTTTTTGCTTTTCCCTCTGAAAATCTCAGTCCCCCACCCTTTTCTAAATGAGCCTCTTTATAGGCAAAAATAGGCAAGCACCAGACTGCCTTGATACCTTAACTCTGCCCATACCCCTTAAACATGCTAAAACTAATCAGAAAATGCCCATGATATTCCTGACAGCCCCCATAACGCATGCTTTTCTCCTTTTTTTAATCAAAGTCATGGGTATTTTAACTTATCTTAATCAAACTCCCCATGCCACTAAATCTTGTTCCCCACTATTCTTAAACAATGTATCAGTTTAATGGTATTTTAATACCCTATTGACAACCCACTAATACTAAACATTTGTCAGACTTTGACACCCCAAATTAACCCTGAATCCACTGATTATTATTGTATTACCCTAAGTTTTAGAAATCTGAAGTTTAAACCTATAAAAGTTCAAACTTAACAACTGAGCAGAACTGATTTCTAACTATCTCCTAATTGCTCATTTATGGCTATAAACCAACATCCTAATACCAACTCACACAGATTCAATGCAGGAAACTAGACCAAATCAACAAGAGGGGCATCAATCAGAGGGACTGAGTTGATAACGCAAGCAGAAATGAGGATCAATCACATGTTCAAACAATTAGCAGGCTGGTTCTTAATCACAACACTAGAACAGAGAAACAGGGTAGGAACCCTACTAAAAAATGGAACAGGCTTTCTAGCATCCAAGCATGAAAAATCAATCGACGACACTTACGAAATCAACTATACTAGCAATAACATATAACAATTAATCGATAAACAAATAAGACTAAACAAGACACCAAATGATTTCAGCGGCTTTGCACAAAACAGGGAACCTACATGAATTAACCACTCGACGATATTAATCAAATCGAATACGTATCTTACCACACGTATTTAACAATGGTCAGAAGAATAGTTGACCAACTAAAAGGTCTTATGAAGACGAAGAGAATTGAAAGAAAAATAACAGAAAAATTAACAAATTAACTAGACATGCTAACAAACACAAATAGAATTCAAACAAGAACAGAAGGGAAAGAGAAACTTATCTTGGAAGCTCAAAAACAAAACGACCCAGGCTTGAACCAGACTCGATCATTTGAGGTCGAACGGACTTTAATCGAAGTGTTCTCAACTGAGAACACCTCGATTAAGGTCTATTAGACCCCAATCCTTTGTTTATTTGGACAGACCCCCAACTTTTGGATTTCTAGGGTTCACACGGGTGTTTTTGGGATTCGAGGGTTTCTGGTTAGATTCGAACCCAACCTTCGTTGGTTTAGGCCTAAGGGGGTCAGAGGAGTGTTAGGTATTAATTTGGGATGGTTTGGCGTGGGTTGAGTCTTGGCTCGAATCTTCAAATGAAGATTCGAGAAGCTAGGGGCTGATTCGAGCCACACGGTTTATGGATTTGGATTCAGGGTGGCTAGATGGTCCTAGGGTGTTAATTTGGCGGTCACCGGCATCATTGCCACCGGGTTTCCAGCTCAGGGCTTCAATGGCGGCGGCTACGGTTTGCTGGTTAGGCTCGCCTCTAAGAGAGACGATGATGAAGGGAGGGGTTGGTTCGGGGGGTGGAGGGGTGGGTAGAGGTTTGGGAATATATACCACGAAGGGGATTTAATCCCAGCCGTTAGATCAATCAAGATCAATGGCCAGGATTAAGGGAGTTAACCAATACATCGTTGTTTGGTTTAAGTAGGGGTCGGTTCGAACCGGGTAATGGGTCAGGTTTGGGAAAGGCCATGGGATCATTAGATTAGATTGGATGGACGACTCAGATCAAATGCCCTATGCGGCGTCGTTTGGGGGGCGTCTCTGAAAGACCTGGTTTGGACTGGGTCAATGTCACTGGTTTGGGCCTGAATTTTTGGTTTCACCTGGCCCAATCCGAGTTTCCTTGATACTTCACCCATTTTCCTTCTTTCTTTAATTACCAAAATTAAACAAAAATCCTAAATAAATTGTAAAATCAAAAATAAAATTACACACGTATTATTTAACACCTATAATGGTTAACACACAAATTAAACATTAAATAAAATCACACAATGACAAGAAACACACATGCATATTTTTTTTTGATTTTTTAAACCAAATTATGGTTAATTAATTCCTAAATGTACCATTAATTCCTAAATGCATGCAACATGAATTTTTTGTATTTTTAACTATAGCAAGGTGAGCATTTACGGACAGAACAATTATCAAAATGTCACGCAAATTCTCAAAATTGTACCCGAAGGTAACTTGTTTTATTTTTTTGATTTCTTTTGGAGTAGTTTCCGTGAAGCAAAAATCACGTGCTCACAACTGCCCCTCTTTGTCCGAAAGCACAAAGAGCTTTCGTACAAAGATAAAGTGAGCGGATACGAGCGATTTTTGCCCTGTTGGAGTACTCTGTGTGAAGCATTTTTTGAAAAAAGATTTAACCGAACCTTTGCTTCAAAGGTTTCCTACATATCCCTGGCTAAAAGGGAATCAGGTCAATGTAGTTCGGAAAGTTTCGGTAGCTGGGACTACCATGAAGCTGTTGTTTTGTTGTTACTGCTATTGCTGCTACTGCTACCGCTTACTGACCTCCTTATTGCACCGTGCTCAAAGAAGAACAAGAAGCTAGACTAAACTGGGGATTACAAAATCATATCTATCTTTCACACTCGCTCTTGTCGCCTTGATTTCTTGCTGGCTCGTGTTTTCCCCGTTGCTTCTTTCTTTGACTTGACTTGCAGTCTTCTTTATGGTTTTTGAGATGGGATTCATGTTGGGGGCATTTTGTTGTAACCCTCCGCATTACTGGCTTCTGACTTGACCTTTGAAATGCATTCCTCTGTTATACAGGCGGGCTCCTGACTTCCAACTTAAATGTACTCCTCTATTATATGGGCGGACTCCCAACTTCAACCCTTAAAATATAAAGACTGAAATGTATTCCTCTATTCTTCCAGGCGGGCTCCTGCAACCAAAGTAAACAAAAACAAACGAAATTTTTGCCCAGTTTGCACTAGGAATATTCGTGAGTTGTTAGCTAAATTGTAAACCACTTCTACTGCAATGATGAGAGTAAACTAAAGACTAGACTAGGATGTGCGTCTCCTACGAGTAAAACCAAACTTGGGAGGAAGTGCGTCTCCTACGGGTAAAATAAACTTACGCAGAAATACCTCTCCTATGGGTAAAAATAAACTTAGGAGGAAATGTCTCTCCTAGGAGTAAGAATAAACTTAGGAGGAAATGCCTCTCCTATGGGTAGTACAAACTTAGGAGGAAATGCCTCTCCTAGGGGTAAGAATAAACTTAGGAGGAAATGTCTCTCATAGGGGTAAAACAAACTTAGGAGGAAATGCCTCTCCTAGGGGTAAGACAAACTTAGGAGGAAATGCCTCTCCTATGGGTAAAAATAAACTTAGGAGGAAATGCCTCTCCTAAGGGTAAGAATAAACTTAGGAGGAAATGCCTCTCCTATGGGTAGAACAAACTTAGGAGGAAATGTCTCTCCTAGGGGTAAGAATAAACTTAGGAGGAAATGCCTCTCCTATGGGTAAAACAAACTTAGGAGGAAATGCCTCTCCTAGGGGTAAGAATAAACTTAGGAGGAAATGCATCTCCTATGGGTAAAACAAAACTTAGGAGGAAATGCCTCTCCTAGGGGTAAGAATACACTTAGGAGGAAATGCATCTCCTATGGGTAAAACAAACTTAGGAGGAAATTTCTCTCCTAGGGGTAAGAATAAACTTAGGAGGAAATGCGTCTCCTATGGGTAAAACAAAACTTAGGAGGAAATGCCTCTCCTAGGGGTAAGAATAAACTTAGGAGGAAATGCCTCTCCTATGGGTAAAACAAAACTTAGGAGGAAATGCCTCTCCTAGGGGTAAGAATAAACTTAGGAGGAAATGCCTCTCTTATGGGTAAAACAAACTTAGGAGGAAATGCCTCTCCTAGGGGTAAGAATAAACTTAGGAGGAAATGCGTCTCATATGGGTAAAACAAAACTTAGGAGGAAATGCCTCCCCTAGGGGTAAGACAAACTTAGGAGGAAATGCCTCTCCTATGGGTAAAAATAAACTTGAAAGACCTAGCCTAGGAAATGCTTTTCCTAGTGGTGACGTGTGATCGTCTCAAATAGCCTTTTGCGTAAGAAGAATTGGGGCACTACACCTGAAAAATTCACCCTTCCTAGCTTTGATATGAACCTAGCTTCCATCCCTGTTTCAAACAAAGGAAACTTGTGAGTTTAAACATAGTGGTTCGTTGCGCTACTCCTGCTGGGGATGCTATAAACCCTTTTCCTTCCGTCCTGAATTATCTTTCTTCAAAACTACTTCCCTCAAAACTTGTACTGTCTTTTATGCAAACTGCTGGGGATAACATTTTCTCAAAAATGTGTTATCTTACTCCTCCAAAGACTACTTCCCTTAAGACTGATGTTTCATTCCTCTGCAAACCATTTCTCTGTTTATATTCTTCCTTCGAAGACTATCTCCCTTAAAACTCGTGTTACCTTCCTCCTGACATTGCTTTCTTTAAAGCTTGTTTTGTCTTCTCCTGAAAAACTGCTGGGGATATCACTTTTCTCAAACCTGTGTTAGACTTCTCGAAAAATTTCGAAATGAACGAAAAGTTTCTGCCCCAGTTTGATAATCTTCTTTGTGACCCTGTCTTTCTGCTGTCAGTAATATTCCCTTTCCTAGCTTCAAATCAAAGAAAAATTTGTTAGTTCAAAACGGGGCGAGTTGTCGTGCCCTTTCTGTTGGGGATGGTTCTTCTTTTCTCTTCCTTGCTTTGCTATAAAACTTGTTGGGGCTGATATTCCTGCTGGGGATGGTTCTTCTCTTCTCTTCCTTCCCCGCTCTGTGTTGTTCGACCATTGTGGAGCTTGGTCGAGAATCTGTCGGAGTTGTCCCTGTGTCTTGCAAGTCTGCTGG
Source organism: Nicotiana sylvestris (assembly GCF_000393655.2). NCBI lineage: Eukaryota > Viridiplantae > Streptophyta > Magnoliopsida > Solanales > Solanaceae > Nicotiana > Nicotiana sylvestris. The sequence continues at coordinate 122,971,503 of NC_091057.1, read as the reverse complement.
GGATCCTCAGAACCTTTTAACTGTTGCTTTTCCATTTTCTCCCACTTCCCTTGGAAATTTGGTCCTCTTGGGGTCTATACCCATTCATCATTTGTTCTTGAGACCAACCTCTTTTCGCTTTGTCGCCTTATCTTTTGGGCCTGTCCTATTTGCATTTTGTTTTGCATTATTTTGGCGACTGGTAGTAAGCTCTGAAAATCTTTTTCAAAAACAAGTGCCGGGGAAGTAAAGTCTTTAAACAAAGAAATGAAAAAGTGATGATCTCAAAAATAGAAAAAGAAGAAGTCTTTCTGAACAAATGCTAGGGAACAGGAAAGAAAAGAACTTATCTGAATGATATAACCGATCCCAACGATCATGTCGCGTATTCCGGATTAATCAACCCAATCTATTTGTATCAATCAACCTTTCGGATGACCTCATGTTGCTCGGGATAAACAGGTACTCAACTCTTTGCCAAATGCGGATCCTTTCTGCCAATCTTGTCTTGTCGCCTCATAGTGCCCTTCGAGGGGTTTTCACTAATAAGACTCTCTCATTTCTCTCAACTCCCGTCGCCTTACGGTGCCTGTGAAGATTTTCACTGATAAGACTCTCTCATTTCTCTCAACTCCCTTCGCCTTACGGTGCTTGTGAAGGTTTTCACCGATAAGACTCTCTCATTTTATTTTATTTTTCAGCTGGGGATCGGAGTGCTACCGATATGACTCTCTTTGTTGGGGGATTCTTTCGGCTATCAATTCATTTCCAGCTTGGGGATCAAAGTGTTATTCCCGACTTCCATTTGCAATTGGTTTAGCACTTCTCGGATACTGATCGGGAGGTCTTTTTTGGATATCAATATGGGTTTTTGTGTATGGTTAAAATAAAAGGGGTAACAAGAGGTTCAAAATAATTTTGATGGGTAAAATATTACAACTCTTGGAATCAACTTTCTTTCCCAAAATTATACACACAAACTTCTGCCCGAGTTTTTCTTGCTTGGGGGATTTTTATTTTTTGTTACACTATGACCGAGCCGTGAGGCGCCTACGTATCCTTCTTTGAGGAATCAGGTCAAACGTAGTTCCCAATTCCTTTGTTTTTCTTGTGACTTTTCCTTTGTCTTTATTATCATTATTTTTCTTCTTCTTCTTCTTCTTCTTCTTTTTTCATTTTAATTACTGATTCCAAAAGAGGGATATGAAAAAAAAGGCTCAAAAGGGGAAGCAAAGGATAAAGTGTTTGGATATAAGAAAGAATTGCCTCCGTCATTTCATTCTTCGATAAATGTCAACCACAAACAAACAACAATTACAATCAAAAGAAATCATTCATAATATCTCTTAACTGCATCAGAATTGATAGTCATGTCGACGCATTTCCCACCGATATCTGTTAAATATAAAGCGCCATTGGACAATACTCTGGTTACAATAAATGGCCCTTGCCAATTCGGGGCGAACTTGCCCTTTGCCTCAGCCTAATGTGGGAGGATGCATTTCAACACTTGCTGGCCCACTTCAAACTTCTGGGGACGTACCTTTTTGTTGTATGCTCTTGTCATTCTCTTTTGATATAACTGGTCATGACACACAGCTGCCAGTCTCTTTTCATCAATCAAGCTCAACTGCTCCAAACGGGTTTTGACCCACTCGTCATCATCAATCTCAGCTTCAGCAACAATCCGAAGGGATGGAATTTCAACTTCCGCCGGTATTACTGCTTCAGTTCCATATACCAACAAATAGGGAGTGGCCCCTACTGAAGTCCGAACAGTAGTGCAATAACCCAACAATGCAATTGGTAATTTTTCATGCCATTGTCTGGACCCTTCTACCATCTTCCTCAATATCTTCTTGATGTTCTTGTTGGCTGCTTCAATAGCTCCATTCGCCTTGGGACGATATGGTGTGGACTTACGGTGTGCAATCTTAAACTATTGACATACTTCCTTCATCAAATTGCTGTTGAGATTAGCACCGTTATGTGTGATGATCACTTTTGGGACCCCAAATCGACAGATGATATGGGAGTGAACAAAATCCACTAATGCCTTCTTGATTACTGACTTGAAAGTTTTAGCTTCAACCCACTTAGTAAAATAGTCGATGGTCACCAGAATGAACCTATGACCGTTGGTAGCTGCCGGCTCAATAGGTCCAATGACATCAATGCCCCATGCAACAAATGGCCATGGCGCTGACATTGTATGCAATTCTGTCGGCGGAGAATGAATCAAATCTTCGTGTATCTGACATTGATGGCATTTCCACACGAAACTGATACAATCACACTCCATAGTGAACCAATAATACCCTGCTCGAAGAATCTTCTTCGCCAATACATATCCGCTCATATGTGGCCCACAAACTCCGGCATGTACCTCTGTCATAACTGTCGCGGCTTGACTGGCATCTATACATCTCAGCAATCCCAAATCTGGGGTTCTTTTGTACAACACTCTCCACTGAGGAACAATCCACTTGACAATCACCGAATGGCTCTCTTTTGATCTCCGGTGGCCTGCTCCGGGTATATCCCCATCCTGAGGTACTCCTTTACGTCATAAAACTATGGCTCGCCATCCACTTCTTCTTATACCATGTTGCAATAAGCATGTTGATCGCGCACCTGGATGTATAATGGGTCAACATGAATTTTGTCTGGGTAGTGCAACATCGATGTTAAAGTGGCTAATGCATCAGCAACCTCATTGTGGATTCTCGGGATGTGTCTGAACTCCACTGATCGGAATCGCTTGCTCAGATCATGCAAACATTGTCGATATGGTATGAGTTTCAAATCCCGTGTTTCCCACTCACCCTGAATCTGATGCACCAGGAGGTCCGAGTCTCCCAAGACCAAAACGTCCTGGACATCCATGTCTGCAGTTAGTCGCAGACCCAAAATGCATGCCTCATACTCAGCCATGTTGTTGGTACAATAGAATCGCAGCTGAGCTGTAACAGGATAATGACGTCCTGTCTCAGAAATAAGTACCGCTCCTATTCTAACTCCCTTCGCATTTGCGGCTCCATCAAAGAAAAGCTTCCAACCTGGTTCCTCAGGTAATTCCAACTCATCTATATGCATTACTTCCTCGTCAGGAAAATACGTCCTCAATGGCTCGTATTCTTCATCAACAGGATTCTAAGCCAAGTGATCGGCCAACGCTTGGGCTTTCATGGCCGTCCTCGTCACATAGACGATATCAAACTCCGTGAGTAAAATTTGCCATTTTGCTAACCTCCCTATAGGCATAGGCTTCTGGAAAATATACTTTAGTGGATCCAAGCGGGAAATGAGATAAGTAGTATATGAGGACAAATAGTGCTTCAATTTCTGAGCCACCCAAGTTAGGGTGCAACATGTCTTCTCGAGTTGAGTGTACTTGACCTCATATACTGTAAAGTTCTTGCTAAGATAATAGATGGCTTGCTCCTTCCTTCCAGTAATGTCGTGTTGCCCCAACACGTAGCCAAACGAATTCTCCATGACCGTTAGATAAAGAATTAATAGTCTCCCCGGCCCAGGTGGAACCAACACCGGTGGGTTTGATAAATATCCTTTGATCTGGTTAAATTCCTCCTGACATTCCGCCGCCAATTCTATCTTAACATCTTTCTTCAATAGTCGAAAGATGGGTTCACAAGTTGCTGTGAGTTGAGCGATAAATCTGTTGATGTAGTTCAACCCTCCCAACAGACTCATTACTTATGTCTTGTTCTTCGGCGATGGCAAATTTTGTATAGATTTGATCTTTTACGGGTCCAGTTCAATACCCCGCCGACTGACGATGAATCCCAACAGTTTTCCAGATGGAACACCAAAGGCACATTTAGCCGGGTTGAGCTTAAAATTTTGTATAGATTTGATCTTTTACGGGTCCAGTTCAATACCCCGCCGACTGACGATGAATCCCAACAGTTTTCCAGATGGAACACCAAAGGCACATTTAGCCGGGTTGAGCTTAATATCATACCTTCGATGTCTTTGGAAAAACTTCCTTAGGTCTGCTACATGGTCTTTCTGATGCTTAGACTTTATGATGACATCGTCCATGTACACCTCAATTTCTTTGTGGATCATGTCATGAAACACAGTAGTCATTGCTCTCATGTACGTTGCCCCAGCATTTTTCAAACCAAATGGCATCACCCGGTAGCAATAAGTTCCCCACGGCATAATGAAGGCCGTCTTTTCCGCATCTTCTTCATCCATCAGAATCTGATGATACCCAGCATAGCAATCTACAAAAGATCCAATCTCACGCCCGGCACAATTGTCGATCAAGATATGGATGTTGGGTAAAGGAAAGTTTTCCTTTGGGCTTGCCCTGTTCAGATTGCGATAATTGACACACACCCTGATTTTTCCATCTTTCTTCGGCACCGGCACCACATTAACCAACCAATCAGGATATCGAGTGACACGAATAACCTTTGCTTGCAGCTGCTTGGTTACTTCTTCTTTGATTTTCACACTCATATCCGTCTTAAACTTCCTCAATTTCTGCTTGACAGGAGGGTATGCCAGGTCAGTGGGCAATTTGTGAACCACTAGATCGGTGCTTAATCCCGGCATGTCATCATATGACCATACAAAAACATCTTTGAACTCAATGAGGGCTTTGATTAATTCCTCCCTAATGTTTGACTCAATATGGATGCTGATTTTGGTTTCCCTGACATCGTCTGCATCCCCTAAATTGACAGCTTCGGTGTCATTCAGATTAGGCTTGGGGTTCTCTTCGAACTGGCATAATTCTCTGTTTATTTCTTCGAAGGCTTCATCCTCATCGTATTCAGACTCATCATCATAATCGATCTCTTGTACAATTAAGTCGGAGTCAGATTGATTTTTTAGACTAGGTCGAAGATCCGTTGTGCATGCCATATCATTAGAACCAGTAAAAAGAGAACTGTTCAGAAAGAGAAAAGAATAAAACAAAATTAAAACAAGATAAGAAGAGAATATTTTCATTTTATTAAAAATGCGGGATAACAGGGTTCATACTTTACAAAATAAAATGAGATTTGGATTACACCCTGGAATAATCCAGAAAACAAGAAAGAAAAATCAAAGCCTACTACCAGGACTCCCCCGGGTAGGAAGAGGAGTAGCCGTCCAATTGTTGACATTGGCCCTAGGCCCAACAAACTGTATTTCTACCTTACTGGAACCCTTTCCAGCCTCTGTCATGTTGACATCTGCGAACGCTCTCTCAAGGCCCTCATTCAAATCTCCATCCGACCCGATCAAAGGTCCAAGAATTTCCGGGACTGGTAACTTTCTGCACCCTGTTTTGACAAATGATTTGGACAGTCGTGGGACTGGCTTAGGAAGGACCCAGACTCTTTTCATCATCTTGCGGGCCCATTTTACGTCCGCTGCGGTAGGCTTGAATCCCAACCCAAAAGTATCCAGGTTCTTGGGCAAAGAGACGGGCTCGACCATTCCCTGCAAATCAATCCCCAAACCTTTTCCTGGTACAAACCCGTTGTTCAACATCTCTGAGGCTATCATGAAGGTCGCAGCTGTGATTCTGGGAAGTGAAAGGCCCCCACCCTCAGGAATTTTGTCCACTGGGACTGCGTCAGAAACCTGATAAACCCATGGGCCCTTGTCACCATTAGTTTCTATGAAGGGCACAATAGCATCACTGACGGCATGTGTACCGTCATCCCCGTGTACCATAATTTCTTGTCTATCCCATTCAAATTTGACCATTTGATGCAGCGTAGAAGGTACTGCTTTAGCTGTGTGGATCCAGGGTCGTCCCAACAAAAGATTGTACGATACCGCCACATCTATCACTTGAAATTCCATGGTGAACTCGACTGAACCAATGGTTAATTCCAGTACAATATCACCTACTGTGTCAGTACCGCTTCCATCAAAACCCCGGACGCAGACGTTGTTCTTGTGGATCCTATCATCAGCAACCTTTAGTTTGTTCAGAGTGGCCAAAGGACATATATTTGCACTTGATCCATTATCAATTAGTACTCGAGTGACCACCGAGTCTTCGTATTTTACCGTCAAGTAGAGTGCCCTGATGTGTTCTGTACCCTCTACCGGTAACTCATTGTCAGAGAATGTTACTCAGTTTACTTCGAAGATCTTGTGCACTATTTTCTCCAAATGGTTCACTAAGAGCTTGTCCGGGACATGGGCCTCGTTCAGAATCTTCATTAAGGCCTGACAATGATCGGTTGAGTGGATCAACAAGGATAGCAATGAAATCTGGGCTGGGGTTTTTCTCAACTGCTCTATAATTGAGTAGTCCTGGGCCTTCATCTTCTTCAAAAACTCTTCTGCTTCTTCCTCCGTTACTGTCTTTTTTATCATTACAGGATTGATCCTTCTCAGTTCTGCGGGAGAAAAAATCCTTCCTGAACGGGTTAAGCCCCGGGCCTCGCATATTTCTTCCACAACTTCCTTCCCCTTGTGCATCACTATCATTTGGCTGTAGCTCCATGGCACTGCTTTCTCACTTGTTATTGGCAACTGCATTAATGGCCTGATAACGACTGGTTCTACGTGGGCCCCCTTTACTACCAATACTGGGGTGCTTGATACTCCTGGCAGTACTACCCCGACTGACTCTGGCTTCTTCGCAGCAACAGACGAACCTTTCCCTACTACCACAAATGTCTTGTCATCTAACTTCCCCAACTGTACTACTGCCCTTTCACTGGTCGACTTTTCGTTTGGGCTGGCCCGAATCATCATTACCGTTTGTGAGGGCTTTTTGGGTTTCCCTCCTTTGTGCACTAGTTTGATCATGTGGGCCTCATGGTGCACCGGTAATGGGTTTTCATTGATGTTAGGTGCCTCTGGTGCCTGAACCTCGATCCTATTTGTGTCAATAAGATCTTGTATGACAGTCTTCAACTTCCAACACTTCTCGGTATCATGCTCGGGAGCCCCCGAACAATATTCGCATCTCACTGAGTGGTCCAGATTTCTGGGAAGGGGGTTTGGCAATTTGGGTTCGACAGGACTTAACAAGCCTATCTGCCTCAACTTGTGGAACAGAGTAGTATAGGTTTCTCCCAACGGAGTGAATGTTCTCGGCCTCTACATCCTTTCGTTCCTGAAAGCCTGATTTCCGCGGAAGCTTGGCCCTGAAGGATTCTTGTATGCCCTTGGTGGTGGATATGTGTTTTGGGGAGGTGGATATGTATGTTGGGGAGCTGGCGCACGCCATTGCGGGCAAGCCAGAGGCTGGTTGTAAGTTTGGGCGTGATGGACGGAGAAATGTGGCTCTTGTGGTGGATGATAGGGTTATGGAGGGTTGTATGGAGTGTGTGGATAATTTGGGTAGTGGGGTCCGGGTTGGTATCGATGGGAAGGACCTCTTGATCTGGACCAAGTGCCTGCTTCGACTGTGGCGACCTCCTCTCTCTTTTTTTCCCGAGTGCACCCCCCGTGCCGCTCTGGATAGCCTGAGTTGTGGCCTTGATTGTCGAATAACTCATTATCTTGTTGGACCTGAGTCTCTCTTCAACCATACCGCCCATTTTTACTACTTCATTAAAAGATTTACCAACTGATGTCACCAGGTGACCAAAGTAAGTTGGCTCCAAAGTTTGTAAGAAGTAGTCCACCATTTCACCTTCCCTCATTGGCGAATCGACTCTCGCTGCTTGTTCCCTCCAACGGAATCCAAATTCCCTGAAGCTCTCTCCAGGATTTTTCTCAAGTTTTAACAGTGTGAGACGGCCCGAGACGATCTCAAGGTTATACTGGAAGTGACCTGCAAATGCTTGTGCTAGATCGTCCGAGGTATACCACCTGCTAGGATCCTGCCTCGTGTACCATTCGAGTACGGACCCGCTTAAACTTTGACCAAAATAAGCTATCAGGAGCTCATCCTTTCCACCTGCTCCTCTAATCTTACTACAGAAACCTCGCAGATGTGCCATGGGATCACCATGTCCCTCGTATAGATCAAATTTGGGCATCTTAAAACTGGACGGCAATTGAACATCGGGGAAAGGACACAGATCTTTGTAGGCCACACTAACTTGGCTGCCCAATCCATGCATATTCCTGAAGGATTGCTCCAGGTTTTTCATTTTACGAAGCACTTCATCCTGCTCCGGATTCTTAGCCGGCCTCTCAGTTTTTGCCGGGAGTTGAAGGTGAGGGGTATAAGTGTATGGCTCGGGTGATTTAAAGGTTGGTTCAGGGGGATAATACTGGTGACCGTGAGCCTGAAACAACGACTCGCTGGAGGATCTTTGCAGTGTGGCTAGTGGAGGTGCCCCGAAGACAGGGACAGTTGGCGGAGGAGGGTTTTGTTTGGGTGGTGGAGCTTGGGGATTATAGGAAGTTTCCCCTTGATAGTATTGGACAATGGGGAAGTTCGTTGATGGACCAGTGGGAGGGTGTTCCGGAGTCTGAGCCGGCAAGAGGGTAGGAGTAGGGGAAGGGTTGGTGATGTTTGTCCCCTAGCCCAGGCTAGGTGCATCCCCGCTATCTCCTGTCTCAACCTGTCTACCTCTTCTTTCATTACTTGCATCTCTGTTTTTTCCTCCTCAACACTTTTGTCCGAACCAGACATACTTTTCAGAATGGGCCCTTTAGATCTTGTGTGGTAGTGGTACTCGGCCAGAACGTTCTAACGAGCTAACTGTTTCGAAACTTCTTTCTCTGGTATTAACAACAAACTTGTTAGCGTTAGAGTTTAACCTATAGTGTAATTTCACATTGGGGAATGCAATGCTCCTAGGCAGTTTCACCATTTCTAACATGTTTTTGCTCTGACTGTGTGCGTAATTCCGGCTTATGTCCTTTCTTTATTCACTTTGCCCCTTTTTTTTCTTTCTTTTTAGTGGTGGTCGAATCTTATGTGGATTGCCTACGTATCATGTCCCCGCATGAATCAGACCGGGCGTAGTTCTGTCACAAATGTGAAAAATAAAGACATTATTTCAAATTTTTATTAATTTTTTTATTATCAAAACAAAGCAACAACATTTTTGAAGAGAAAATTTGAAACACACCATAGCCTTTAACCAAATATAGATTACAGCGGACAAACAAACTCCAAAGTACAGAAAATACAAACTCCAAAGTGCTTAACATGACTCGATAAACAAAACACATGGGAAGATAACAAACTCATAAAGACAGCAAACAACAGGTTCGAACTAGGGATACATTAAAGCTTTCAGTTTAGGTGCTCGCGAGGCATCGTTCGGCCTTTCCGCAGGCTTTGGTGCAAGACCCCTTCGTAAGCTCTTCAATTCACCCATGATATGGTGGACGTAACCCATGACGGAGGAGAAGAGGGTATCCCGGGGCATTTGCTCACATGTTAGGCACCTCATGTAGAAGTAATGCCCAATCTCATCAATCCTACCCCGGATGTCATCCCTTTCTCTGAACAACTGCTCTATTCAATGATTTTTTAGTCCAAGTACTTGAGCGTTGTCGACGAGTTGATCCTGGAACCTTTCCATTTGTTCTTCCATTCTGGCCATTAGATCATAACAACGTCTTCTGTCTGTCCTGGAATTTCGGGCTTGTTTAAAGACCCGCTCCTGGAGAGTGGAATTGGTTTACCTTAATAGCCCAATGCTTATTTCATAATCTCTTATGACTTGTTGTAGATGCTTTCTCCGTGCCATTGTACCTTTTGCCCATCTGACCCGCATCCTTGCTAGGCAAGCCTTGGATCTTTCCAAACCTTCTCGGCTTTCGCTGACTTGATTTCTCAACTCTGCTATCAACCTTTCATCGGAGCGACGTTTCTGTCGGTCGTTGTTACTCTTACTGACTTGGCGAATTCGGGCTCTCAGTGCCTGGTTTTCTTTGGTCAATTTATTCTTTTCACCCTGCTCCAAGGTAACTTGCACGTTGTTCTCAAATTTAAGCCTTTCAACTTGTCGCTTCAGCTTCCCGATTTTAGCCCGGTAACCTTCTTCTCTCGCCAACCAACCCCACTGTTCTTGTGAACCATCCGTAAATTGTTGGACATGAGCTCTTTTAGCAGGTCTCTGACGAATCTGGAACCTTTTTCCGAACCAAGCATTGTATTTTGGGTCTACCTCACCCTTAGCCAGTTCTCGAACCATAGTCTTGGGCTCAAGGAATCTACATTCGTGCCACAGCTTTCTAATTTTTCCTTCGGGGAATACGACTCCTGGGCTCAACTCAATGGCGTGCTTGCTTAGATCCTCATCAGTGGGAATTACCTGAAATCTTCCTAGCTAGCGTAATACCCGATGAGGAGCATATGGTTGGATACTGCGAACTCCCATCAAAAGAATATGACATTCCTCGGCCTCCATGTATATTACCTCAGTATCAGGCAACCACCCAAATGCCCATTCAATTTGGTCGGCCGTCATTGACCTTAATCGTGCAAGCCATGCTTCGACACCTTCGGGGAATACAACGCCTTTCATCCGTTTCTCAAAACCACTGATACAGTTTTTTTCGGTCAACCCGTGATTCATGTATCCTACTCGGTGATAGAGGTGTTCTTGCATCCACAGCTGGAGTAATAGATTGCATCCCTGGAAGAAATCACCTCTTTCTCGGTATATAGTTAAGGCTCGGTAGATTTCGGACAAAACCAAAGGGACCACAGTACTGTTAGTTTTTTTGATTGCAACATCAACCATCCCTACAAGGCCTATCTCTATTTTCTTATCTTTGCATGGACAAACCACGATCCCCATGAATGCTGTTATGAATGCCAAAGTACGTCTCGCCTCCCACTTGTTCCCAGCATGAGTTAGTCCGAGGTTCGGCTCTTCAAAACCCTGAGGAGCACCATACCGTTGATATAAGAATTGGAGAGCGCAGCATCCTCTCGAAAAATCATCATTTTGCACCTTCCGACTAATGTTTAGAAAATCCAAAAACCCGTGCGGAGATACCGGTCTTGGTGAAAGCAAATATTGTCCCCTTAATTTTCCATTCAACGCCGCATATCCTGCGACTTCCTCTAGTGTAGGTGAGAGTTCAAAGTCAAAAAAACGGAATACATTGCGGGTTGGGTCCCAGAATGGTATTAGAGCCTCGATGATATCTGTCCTCGGCTTGATATTCAACAGATTGACAAAACCTCCCAAAACTCTTCCCACTACCTCTTTACTATCGTCTTTCAGATCATTCCACCACATGTGGAGTTGTAGAGGGACCTCGCTAAAGACTGAGAATGGTTCATTTTGATTTGTGCTCATTCTGCACATTTATTAAGGTGATTAAAGAAAGAAAAACTTTTATTTGACTCAAAATAAAACTATCTATATTCCATTTTTCAATTTTGAAGATGAAGGACTCGGTTTTCAAATACGGCCTTTCAGCACTTCGGGGACGAAGATTTTAAGGCTGTGTAGGTCTACCGGTCAAAAAATCACAAAAATGGCCGTTTGTGCAAATTCAGCCTTCCGGCGTCCCTTTCGGGAATATTCGGCTATTTATGGCAAAACAGCCTTACTCGACTTATTTTTCTTGCCCTTTTCAGCATAAAAAACACGGTATTGCAAACACGACCTTTTAATGCCTCTAGGACGAAAACTTAAGGCTGTGAGGGTCGAAACTCGAAATGAGACCAAAGGTGGCTATTTACGCAAGGTCAGCCTTCCGGCGTCCTGTTTGGGGACATTCGGCTATCTTTGCACAAACGGCATCACCAGACTTAATTATGATAAAAATTTTAAAATTTTGCCATTTTTGGCTATTTTTCAAAAGAGGAAGTTGGACCCGATTAGGGCTGCCTGCGTATCTCACATCCGGTGAGAATCAAACCAGTGTAGTTCGGCAAATTAAACAAAATATTTTAAAACACGACTCTTTTTTTATTTAATTTTAAGCATTTCAAGCAAAATAAATGAATAAAATAAAATTAAAAAAAAACTACTTTTAAAAACAACATACTTTCGCTTCCGTTGGCAAATAAACTATTTTGAAACAAAAATCAAGACTCCTTTTCTTTTCCCATAACAGAACAAACTATTTTTTTATTTTCCATTTTTGCAGACCAGACAAACTAAAAATGATAGACTTTTTTTTTTTGAATAAAACAACTATTTTAAAAATAAAATATTTTTCTCAAAATTTCGGCAGAGTTTCGACAGTATTTGGGTATTGGTTTTTTCCAAAACAATCAATTAACTCTTCAACTGCTATTTTTCTCTTTTTCTCTTTTTTTTTTGTTTAAATTTCTAACATTCCCGAGATTCAGAAGCCGGTCAACATGCAAGCCCGAGCAAATAAATGCACAGAAAACAAATAGGAAGCATGAGGATGATCTTTTCATTTCAGGTTGCTAGCCTTAGACGGACCCAACCCCTGTGTTGAGTCCCTTAAGTCAACATGCACATGATGCAGATAAGCATTCCTACTAGGGATCTGACATGAAGTTGAGTTATTCTAGGTTCAAAACCTGGGTGTTTGTTCTAGACCTGGCTTACCCGAGCGGACAGCTCGAGCCGAGGGGAGGCAGTAATCCGGGAATACAGAAGCTTCGCCGGCTTTGCAACTTATCCAAACCTCGTTCTAAATGACACTATACAGAAAAGAAGTCGTACAAAGTACACCCTTCTTCATGATTCTGAAGACTCAGAGAGGAGATGGGTTTCAGCACAGTTTATATACAGTTCACATAATATCAAAGCGGTAAAAGACAATCAATTAGCACATTAGGCACATATCATGTAACAAAATCAAACAAAGCCAAATACAACAATTATTCCAAGCTCGAATTCTAAACCCTGAACAAAACGTTCTGGGTTCAATTACTTCCCCAGCAGAGTCGCCAGAGCAGTCACACCTCCTCTTTTCGCCCGTGCCACCCGCAAAGGGGCGCGGAAGGGAGTTTTTCCAATTAATGGACAATCGAAACGGGATTTATTTATTTATTTATTTCAGAGTCGCCACTTGGGAGATTTATGGTGTCCCAAGTCACCGGTTGAATCCCGAATTGAGGAAAAGAATGACTCTGTTCAACAATCTGCGCACCAGAAATCCGGATAAGGAATTCTATTAACCCGGGAGAAGGTGTTAGGCATTCCCGAGTTCCGTGGTTCTAGCACGGTCGCTCAACTATCATATTCGGCTTGATTATGTGATTTTGTACAATTATGAACCTATGTGTAAATTTTAGCTGTTTACTGCTTTTGTTATGATTTATTCAAAGAATTGCAACGTCGTGAGAATGCATCTCGAATTGCGCCACATAAATGTACCCACAATTTTTGCTACATTCCAACTTCGTTGAGATTTGGATTTAGGTCACATAAATGTGCACCCGAGTGTAGGAAAATAACATTATTGAATACGCGCCTAAAGACTAGCGTATCATTTATTTTGGGTAGGGCCGTGAAATTTTGCTAAACGGTTCATCCTGAAGTCTAAGTAATTTTAAAAAAAATATTTATTGAGGGCCCCGCAATTTTGTATTTTTATTCGGCGAGGCTCATCTTATTCTTATTATTAAAAGGGTAATCCTAAAAGTGACTAAGGTTTTCTATTAAATTTGTCTCTAAACATGAAAGAAGACAAAGTCCTAATTAGTTTACATGCTTGAAAAGTCCGGGCCTTTTAATAATTTTTGCATATTTGATTAGTTCTGAAATGTCGTTACAGAGTAAAACGTACAGGAATCCTGGCATGTTTCAAGCCACAAGAAATTGTTAACCCACCAACTCACGACTGCCTATCCTTACTCGTTACTTTAACTAACAACCTTAGACTTACAATCATGCTTCTTTTTCCTTAACATGTTGCAGTACCTTTTTTAAGTAACAATTGATGGCAAAATTAATGCTAAGATCTAGTTGACCAAGAACTCACACAATCATGCTATAATCTAAGATTAGTTAACAATCTACTAGCTATTTCAGGGATCCAACCACAAGTGCTGCTTTACAAATTATCGGAAGCTATATCCAATATCCATTACGTGGTCAAGTTATGATTGAATTAGAGCTAAACTACGTTATTCGAACAACTCAATTTAACGCATAGCAGTTTTCTGCAACCCATTACAAACAACTAGAATGATGAAACTATATTTTTTATAGATTACAGATTCAGTAATGCTTTAAAGAACTAAATAAAACAGTAACAACAAGCTTCAAACAAACAGATTGCTTTTCTGGTTTTCATTTCAACTTCAACTTTTCACATGAACTCATGCTTCACATTTCAGCCTACAACAGCCATGATAAAGTCGTGTACCTGGTAGAAGAACAAAAATATAGTAGAAGAGGAGTCAGCAGTAGTAGTAGTAGCACAGCAGCAAATTCAACAACACAACAACACCCAAGGAAACCAATAATAATAACCAGTAGGAGACAGCAAGAAGGACCCAGTGACAGATTCTTAAAACCAAACAGAAACCCATGAGTAACCCAATGGAACAATGCTTAACCAATAGAAAACTAGGGACTAACAAGTTGAAATCCAACAGTACCAACAGAACACAGACAGGTGCAAGAAACAATAATTTCTGATTTTTTTGTTAAACACTCAAAGGCAAAGACAAGCTGAAGTTCTTTGATGTAAAACTTAGCCTATATGAGGATCAACCAGCCTTAACACTCTTGTTTTTTTTTTCTCTTTCAGGATCAGAAAAATCAGCCTAGTTTTTTGCTTTTCCCTCTGAAAATCTCAGTACCCCCCCACCCTTTTCTAAATGAGCCTCTTTATAGACAAAAATAGGCAAGCACCAGGCTACCTTGATACCTTAACTCTGCCCATACCCCTTAAACATGCTAAAACTAATCAGAAAATGCCCATGATATTCCTGACAGCTCCCATACCGCATGATTTTCTCCTTTTTTAATCAAAGTTATGGGTATTTTAACTTATCTTAATCAAACTCCCCATGCCATTAAATCTTGTTCCCCACTATTCTTAAACAATGTATCAGTTTAAAGGTATTTTAATACCCTATTGACAGCCCACTAATACTATACATTTGTCAGACTTTGACACCCCAAATTAACCCTGAATCCACTGATTATTACTGTATTACCCTAAGTTTTAGAAGTTTGAAGTTTAAACCTATAAAAGTTCAAACTCAACAACTGACCAAAACTGATTTCTAACTATCTCCTAATTGCTCATTTACGGCTATAAACCAACATCCTAATACCAACTCACACGGATTCAATGCAGGAAACTAGACCAAATCAACAAGAGGGGCATCAATCAGAGGGACTGAGTTGATAACGCAAGCAGAAATGAGGATCAATCACATGTTCAAACAATTAGCAGGCTGGTTCTTAATCACAACACTAGAACAGAGAAACATGGTAGGAACCCTACTGAAAAATGGAACATGCTTTCTAGCATCCAAGCATGAAAAATCAATCGACGACACTTACGCAATCAACTATACTAGCTATAACATATAACAATTAATCGATAAACAAATAAGACTAAACATGCCACCAAATAATTTCAGCGGCTTTGCACAAAATAGGGAACCTACATGAATTAACCACTCGACGATATTAATCAAATCGAATACGTATCTTACCACACGTATTTAATAATGGTCAGAAGAAGAGTCAACCAAATAAAAGGTCTTATGAAGACGAAGAGAATTGAAAGAAAAATAACAGAAAAATCAACAAATTAACTAGACATGCTAACAAACACAAATAGAATTCAAACAAGAACAGAAGGGAAAGAGAAACTTATCTTGGAAGCTCAAAAACAAAACGACCCCGGCTTGAACCAGACTCGATCATTTGAGGTCGAACGGACTTTAATCGAAGTGTTCTCAACTGAGAACACCTCTATTAAGGTCTATTAGACCCCAATCCTTTGTTGATTTGGACAGACCCCCAACTTTTGGATTTCTAGGGTTCACACGGGTGTTTTTGGGATTCGAGGGTTTCCGGTTAGATTCGAACCCAACCTTCGTTGGTTTAGGCCTAAGGGGGTCAGAGGAGTGTTAGGTATCAATTTGGGATGGTTTGGCGTGGGTTGAGTCTTGGATCGAATCTTCAAATGAAGATTCGAGAATCTAGGGGTTGATTCGAGCCACACGGTTTGTGGATTTGGATTCAGGGTGGCTAGATGGTCCTAGGGTGTTAATTTGGCAGTCACCGGCATCGTTGCCACCGGGGTTCGAGCTCAGGGGTTCAATGGCAGCGGCTAGGGTTTGCTGGTTAGGCTCGTCTTTGAGAGAGACGATGATGAAAGGGGGGGTTTGGTTCGGGGGGGGGGCTGGGTAGAGATTTGGGAATATATACCACGAAGGGCATTGAATCCCGACCGTTAGATCAATCAAGATCAATGGACAGGATTAAGGGAGTTAACCAATACAGCGTCGTCTGGTTTAATTAGGGGGTCGGTTCGAACCGGGTAATGGGTCGGATTTGGGAAAGTCCATGGGATCGTTAGATTAGATTGGATGGACGACTCAGATCAAATGCCCTATGCGGTGTCGTTTGGGGGCCATCTCTGAAAGACCTGGTTTGGACTGGGTCAATGTAACTGGTTTGGGCCTGAATTTTTGGTTTCACCTGGCCCAATCCGAGTTTCCTTGATACTTCACCCATTTTCCTTCTTTCTTTAATTACCAAAATTAAACAAAAATCCTAAATAAATTGTAAAATCAAAAATAAAATTACACACGTATTATTTAACACCTATAATAATTAACACACAAATTAAACATTAAATAAAATCACACAATGATAAGAAACACACATGCATATTTTGTTTTTTGATTTTCTTTTAACCAAATTATGGTTAATTAATTCCTAAACGTACCATTAATTCCTAAATGCATGCAACATGTATTTTTTGTATTTTTAACTATAGCAAGGTGAGCATTTACGGATAGAACAATTATCAAAATATCACGTAAATTCTCAAAATTGTACCCGAAGGTAACTTGTTTTATTTTTTCGATTTCTTTTGGAGTAGTTTCCGTGAAGCAAAAATCACGTACTCACACATAGCATGTTGTACAACACTGTATAAGATCATCACAAAGGTCCTCACAACAAGACTAAAACCAGTCATTGGAGGTCTAATTGGGAGATCACAGTCAGCATTTATAGAAGGTAGAAGTATTACAGACAATATTTTGTTCACACATGAATTGTTCAAAGGATATAATAGAAAGGGTATCTCCCCAAGATGTGTTCTTAAAGTGGATTTGAGGAAAGCTTACGACACAATTGAATGGTATTTTTTAGAAAGATTGCTTACTGACATGGGGTTTCCTTACAAATTCACAAGATGGGTAATTGAATGCATTTCATCAGTTACATATTCTCTAAACATAAATGGTGGACTCACAACACCTTTCAAAGGCAAGGGGCATAAGGCAAGGAGACCCAATGTCTCCCTATCTCTTTGTCCTAGCCATGGAGTATTTGCAAAGGGAGTTCATGCAATTGACAAAGATGAAAGACTTCAAATTCCATCCTAGGTGCAAGAAATTGGGAATGGTACATGTCTGTTTTGCGGATGACTTGCTAATGTTTTGCAAGGCTGATATACAATCTGTCAGGCTATTAAAACAGGCTTTTCATAAATTCTCTATGGTATCAGGTCTTCAAGCAAATGCTAACAAGAGTTTTGTCTATATAGCTGGAGTTTCAAATTGGAAAAAGAGGAAATTTTACAAGAGTTGGGGTTCCCTGAAGGCAGCCTACCTTTCAAGTACCTTGGGGTACCATTGGATTCCAAAAAGTTATCCATTGCTCTGTGCTGGCCACTAGTAGAGAAGGTAACTCAGAAGATAAATTGTTGGACATCGAGATTATTATCATATGCAGGGCGACTTCAATTGATAAGATCAGTTTTATTTGGTGTGCAATCGTATTGGACACAAATATTTTTATTTCCAAAGAAAGTGATGAAGATGATTGAGGCAATCTGCAGATCAATTTTGTGGACTGGTTCAGCTACTGTGTCAAGGAGAGCTTTGATTTCTTGGGAAACAATATGTTTTCCACAGAGTGCAGGTGGGATTAATGTAATGAACATGCTATACTGGAATAAAGCTGCTATTGCAAAGCATCTATGGGCAGTGGCAAAGAAGAAGGATAGTTTATGGATAAAATGGATGCATATTTACTACATAAAGAACTATACGATTGAAGATATGCCTATACCTAGGAATGTAGCCTGGGTAGTTAGGAAAATTTTTGAGGCAAGAAGGATGATAAATGAGCTTCAAGGAATTCAAGGGGATTTGGAAAGCATATTGCACCAGCTACAGAGGGCTGAATTGTTCAACATTAAAAAATTGTACATGCTTCAATTCCCTTAACATCAAAAGGTCCAGTAGAAGAGCATTATCTTGCAGCCACACAGGCATCCAAGATTCAAATTTATACTGTGGCTTGCATTACATAATAGATTGGCAACAGTGGAGAGGCTACTGAAGTTTGGTATACAAACTACACAGCAGTGTATTTTTTGCGAGCAAGTTGTTGAGACTTTTGACCATTTTTTCTTTGAATACTCGTTGACAAAGGAACTATGGTTGAGGCTGCTAAGATGGTTGGGATATGATAGACCTATTTGTGACTGGTAGAGTGAAGTCGAATGGGTAAGCAAGAATGCTAAAAGGAGAAATGGACAATGTGCAATAGTTACCTGTGTATTTGGCATGCTGGTGAATGCTATATGGAGAGAAAGAAATAAGCTGAGATTCCAAAGAGGTAAACTGATAATCAACAACATCTGCAAAGAAATAGCTATCCACATACACCTGAAGGGGGTCTCAATACAAAACTGGAAAGAAGCTCTGCAGAAGATAAACTGTTACCCTTAGTATGCTAGAGGCTTTTACTGGTTTCTTGTGTAATAGCATTAGAGTACTGGATTGTCATGTATAGTCCTAGCTTAAGAAGGAACCTCAGACTAGAGTTTATAACAAAGGATGAGTAGATGGTCAGCATCTACTGAATGTAATGTATATTCTTTTGATGGAATGAAATAGAAAAGTTGTTTATCAAAAAAAGAATATTTTATACGTAAATATTACTACAACATTTAGATATAATGTGTTCAAACAATTAAGAAAATATTTTTCTATGATTAATATTTGAATTGAGTTTAGTTAGTTTGAGTTTGAAAGCATACCATAATTTTTTAAAAATATGGTCCAATTAAGAAAATAGAATGATAAACGCGAAGCTCATGGCATGCGAATGCGAAGGGCAATTTTTCCCAGTTATTTTAAAACCCCAAAACATAACCATTACGGGATTTTCACAAAACTTCACAAACTCCTTCTTCTCCAAAGTTCTAGGGCGACTTTTGAAGCATCTTTTCACCATAAACTCTTGAGTTAGTAATCTTTAACTTATTTCCTTCCATTTTTCATCAACATCTATTGAATTTCTAGGCCTAAAACATGTAACTAAGGGTAGAAATTAGGGAATTGGGTAGAGTTAGGGCTTTTTGATTTTTCTTGATTTAGACCTCGTTTTGGGGTCGAATTTGAAAACAAATTATATATTCGGGCTCGTGGGTGAATGAGTGATTTGATTTTGGTCCGAACCTCGTGTTTTGACTAAGCGGGCCCGGGGTCCATTTTTGGGATTTTGGGAAGAATGCTTGGAAAGCTATAATTAGGCATTGAGTTCGCATTGTTTAGCATTTATTGATGTATTGAAGTCATTATTGTATAGATACAATCGATTTGGAGCTAAATTCGAGAGGAAAAGCGGTAATTGAGGATTGATTTGGCCGTGGAAGTTTGAGGTAAGTGTTTGGTCTAACCTTAGCTTGAGGGATTAGGAGTTGAGTCTTATTTGCTACGTGCTAATTGTCGAGTACGACGTATAGGCATGGTGACGAGTATCTATACGTTGGTGTCTAGCATGACTGTGAGTCTTTATATTGCGGATATTCTGATTTTTGTTGTATCTTTCATGCCTTAATGATGATTTCTATATGTTGTAAAAAGCATGTGAAAGAAATTGTGATCTTTGAACTTCGAGGAGCATTGGCTCGAGTTATAATACGAATTGTGAAAGTATATGAGATAATTGAACCCTTTAAAGCATTGACTCAAGTGGTAAAGTGAGTTATAAATTAAGAAGAGAAAGAAAGAGAAAAAGTTATTGAATTGTTCCTTTGTCGGGATGTTTGTCGCTTTGTTGATTATCTCTCTTGCTGGAATTTATCTGTTTAATTGTATTCCCTTGCCGGAATTTCTATCATTATTTGTCTACTCCCTTGCCCCTTTGTTTATGATTGTTGTTTGGGTGAGGAAGAGCGTTAAAGCACGAAGGGTAATGTCGTGCATTGTTTGCTGTTGTGAGGAAAGAGTGTAAAGCACGAAGGGTGATGTCGTGCTGTACGATGTACCATTCCGTACCAATTATCATTGACTATATGGTGAAGAAAGAGAGTAAAAGCACGAAGGGTGATGCCGCACATTGTTTGCTATTGTGAGGAAAGAGTGTAAAGCACGAAGGGTGATGTCGTGCACATTGTTATTATATGATTGATTTGGTGAGGACGAGAGTAAAAGTACGAAGAGTGATGCCGTGCAAATTATTGATTTCCGATTCTTGATGATATTCTAGTTATGTTGTTACTTTCCTTACTTGATGCTTTCTATTCGGACCCCACAGTATGTTTCCCCTTCCCACATTTACTGGTTCTTTCTGTATTTTTCCTTTCCACTGTATATAAATAAATTGCATAGGTTTATTTGGGAGTCTGGTCCTAGCCTCGTCATTACTTCGCTGAGGTAGGCTAGACACTTACCAGCACATGGGGTCGGTTGTGCTGATACTACACTCTGTGCTCTTTTGCACAGATCCAGGTATTGGACAACAACAGTAGCGCGGGAGCCAGCCTTCAGTACACCGAGACACCGAGGTAGCCTTGCAGGAGTCCGCAGGCCCAGCGTCTCCTCTATCTTATATTTCATTTTGTTATCTCATGTATTCGAGACAAACAATGTTATATTTCTTTCAAGCGGTTGTATTTAGTACTCTTAGTAGTTCGTGAGTGATGTGACACCATTTCTTGGGTAGAGGCATATGTTGACTTTCGCATTATTGTTTAGCTTATTTAATTTAGGTCTTCCGCTTATTTATTTAATTCCGTTGTTTTCATGCTATCACTGATAATTATTAAAAGAAGTAATTTGTTAATGAAAAAGGTAGTTAAGGGTTGGCTTGCCTAGCTCTCATTAGTAGGCGCCATCACGACTCCCGAGGGTGGAAAAATCCGGGTCGTGACAAAAAGCCACATAAAACGTAATGAGACTATATATTAGATTAAAAAATAGCAAAAATATGTTAAATTATTATAAATTTACTATTAGAAATGAAAAGAAAAGACTATTTGAATTTGCGATTCGAAAATTCTTAAAACTATAATGTGAATGCTCAAATTATGGATAATACCACGAAATTAAAGTCTTATTTATGAAAAATAAAATAATAATAATAATAATAATAAATAAAAAATTTACATTACAAAATAAATTTCTAATATAGGGAATTTTACAATTAGGTAATTTCTAATATATCTTAACACTAAAAAAGAAAGAAAATTTATGTAAAGAAATAAAATGACAATGAAAATATTACTACAACATTTAGGTATAATATGTTCAAACAATTAAGAAAATATTTTTCTATGATTAATATCTGAATCGAGTGCAGTTAGTTTGAGTTTGAATGCATAGCATAATTTTTTGAAAATGTGGCCCAATTTAGAAAATAAAATGATACGAATTATATAAATTTGAGATGAGATTTTTTTGTTTTTTTGAAAATATTACGTAAAGAACTAAAATGACAGTAAATTATTACAATGTTTAGAAATAATGTGTTCAGGAAATTAAGAATTTTTTTTCTATGATTAAATAAAATTTTAAAAATACAAAATAAATTTCTAATATTGGTAATCTTACTAATGAAAATTAAAAATTAAATTGTATCTTATAGCTAAAAAAGAAAGAAAATTTAACTGCATCTAATACAAAATTAATTATAAGAGAACTCAATACATTTGGAACATGATAATCAAATAACTTATGTATTAATATTTTAGACTAATTAAACGTTACAATTTAAAACAAAATATGACATTATTTTGGTTCTAGCTAAAACATTAATATAAAACTAATTAACATTTATAGCAGGGCAGAGAATGTATATAAGAAAAAATAGCGGTAGTGTGAGGATACTTATACTTTAAATTAATTTAAAAATAGATAAAATAAAATAATTAAATTATATTTAAAAATATTACTAATAAATTTAAATGATTAAAATATTATGAATAAGAGGATAAAAGCATAAAAATATACCAACTTTCAAGAATAAAATATTTATTTTTATTAAATACTATTAAAAGGATAATAGCAAGACACTAATTTAATTATAAGCTAATACAAAATTATATGATAATATAATAATATTAAATATTGAATAATACAATAACTATAAGAAAAGAACCCCAAAAAAAAGAATTTACGTAAAAATAGTGTGATGAATAAAACATATTTGACTTCAGATAAAAATAAAGAGATAGTAAAAATTTTGTTAAAATAATATGATCTAATGAACAAGACAGATCACAATATGACATGTTTAGTATTCTTTAATATCGACAGTGGAACGAAATGCAAGTACTAAAATCAAGGGATTAGGTTGCTATAAATATATATTAAAAAGATTGATTGTCTACTAAGAGATTTGAACAATAATTTTATATCCTGCCTCATAATTAAATTCTCATGTTATATAATGATTATCTGAGAGGTTTATATTTTTAAGGTTATTTGTACATGATTCAAACAACTTACATCGCAATTTGAAATGATTTGTTCGCGCGGATATTAATACTAGTATGTAGTTTAAACATAAGTTAAAGTTGGTCCTCTCCAACCAATGATTTTTTTTCCAGCAAACCAATGAATAATCTTGTGGGGTTTTCCTTTTTATTTTTGTCTTGACTAGAATTTTTCTAATTTTACGTGTCATGTTTATTTTGACCACGTAACAGAGGAAAGGTCTTGTCATAAGACAAGCTCAATTAAAAACTTTCATTCCTAAATTTGCTATCTCAAACTAAATTGATAAGAAAATAGTAATTGATTGTAAAATATTTAATGAACTTGAAGATTCTCCTAGCAATTTAAGTTTTATTCATCTATAACATCAAATTATCGAAGCACTAATGAAAGGACATTTTACAATTGCATGTCAAGTTCAATAAATATAATTTTAGAAAATCTGAATAGATTGTATTATAATATTATCATTAATTTTGTATGTCAAGTATATCTTACTAATTAATCTTTGAAAAAAGAAGACAAACAAATAACTTCAGTAATTGAAGGCAAAGACTGAGGTCCCACTAACGCATTATGTAGGAAAAGATCTATTTCTTCATTAAGCTAACTTAATCGGATCAATATTCATCATTTTCAAAAAAAAAAATATTATAATTATTAAATAACTCTAATATTTTTTAATGGAGTAATATTTATGTAATTTTTATAGTTGTGTATTCAATGTATGTACAACCAACAACATATTTGTTTTGTTGATTGACGTATTATACACCTAAAACTAGTTCTTATAACAACAATAAGATCATATCCTATATAATCTCACGTAATGGAATCCGCAGAGATCATGCTCCAAATTCTTCTTTTCCCCCAAAAAATCTTGCTTTCCAGCATAACCTTGCTTCCTCTCATTAATTGCATGAAAAATGAAAATCCTTCGAATTTATAAGACAACTAGTTTTTGTATACGTATATTGTACGTGTATCCCACATTAGTAAATACAAACAATATAAATTAGAAGATTAGTACCAAAAAACAAAGGAAATCAAATCTTCATAAAAGAATATTAAACATCAAAATGTGATATCCACATATATTAAGGACAAAAACAACACAAACTATTTACAACTCTTGCTAGGTAACTTAGAGGGATAAATTCAAATTTCATATAATTCTATACTCTATTGGAAATGGGTTATAGCGATTTGTCTTAGTTTAAAAATAAAACGATTGATCTCAAATAAAAGTCAATAGAGAAAAATGATAGAAATAAACATAGTGCTTGGGAAAATAACAACTTGAACATCGGATAAGAAAAAGAAATATGCGTCAGCGTCAACCTAAAATGCAATTAACAAACAAAAATGCTAGCTACTGAATAAATGTTTTCCCATCCCATGATATTTATATTTTGGAATTTCATATAATTATTTTCCACACAAGCAATGATGACATGAACATACCTGTAGTTTGTGAGCAATTCAGTCTTAACAATCAATATTTTACAATAACTATAAAGGCTAGTTGTTTGTAAATGTTAGCTATGATAAACATACCAAGACCAAATATTGCGTCTAGTCCAAGATCATCATCGGAAAGAGTGGATATTCATGATATAACTATAATTGCAAGCATCTCAATATTTCACCTAATTAAACATTCAGAGAAAATTTGAAATACTAAAAATAGAGCAAAAGAAGTACAACAAACCCATAAATAATACAGACGATTGAAGACTCCATTTCATGTTTTGGGTTTCAGATACATTAAAAACACAATGTATCTCATATAGAATGTTATCGATCGTCCAATTTTCCGCTTTTGTTATTTGATCTTTGTTCCTTGCTCTTACATACAAATTGGTTCCTACTTGCAAATTTTGAAGTACTGTGGATAATAACTTCACGTGGGAATTTGATGGGTTATGGAAACTAATAAAGAAAATTAAAGAGGAAGAAGAGTTGGAGGCTAATTAAGAGGTAGTTTTAAAGAAGTAACTATTGATATATTAGACAACGGAAAGAAGAAAAAAAATGACTATTGAGTTCTTCATAATATTGCATATATAATAATAAATTAAATTAATAAATAAATCATTAAGTAGAGGGTAATTCAGTCATTCATCTTTTGAAGGATATTTTAGTAAAATAACTTAACCTATAAGTCGTCACACTTATAATATAGTATGTGTATATATATATATGATTCATGTCTACAGAGATTGGTCAACAAAAGTTTTGGACTTCAGCAGGACAACTACATAAACTCTTTCAAATGAAAGACTGGCAGTGTTTAGTAAATAACTTAGCGGTAAGGTATAACTCACATGAAGTCATGACTTCTTAGATCACAAACTAATTTTTAACATATTCTCTCATCATATGAATGTGATTTGCAAGTCAATAAAATGTGATATTTTATAAACCCTTGTCTAAACACCAACTTTGGCATCCAGGGAACGTCTGTTCTTAGCCATATATTTATCTGTAACTTTGATCATGGCCAGAATCACGAGGTTGCTCAATTCAATATGTCCATTGCATGTTGAACGTCTTCTTGCTTGCTTCTAGAGAAACCCGTCCAGGCAAAATGAAGTTATGGGGCAACTCGCTAGTTCACACCTCGGGACTGCCAAAAATTTAGTTTCTACAACTACCATATCCTATCCAGGCCATATGAGTGTAGCAAGGGGTGAGAAGAAACCACAACGTACATAAGAAATTGACAATGCCAAGAGTACTACTTTTCAACTCAGAGCAACAGTGTACATACATTGCAAATAGTATAAGATCTTTGAAACACATTGCTCTTTGGCCATATGAGAACAACTTTTGCAATATCAGCAGCAGTCTATTCTAGATACGATTATCCAAGAAACACTAATCCAATTTTCTGAAAACAGCTCTTCTAGAACCCAGATAAATGACAAGTGAATATGTGTCATGCTACACCTTTCATTTAATAACTCCGGCAAGGAAACGCTGGAAAAACATACTTACAGAGAAAGCTTACCAACATCCTGTGCTTGCACCAAAACGCATTGGTATACCATGGCTAAGTGATAAATTGAGATAGGAGCATGTATAATTGGCCATGGTTAGGTAACAAAAGCGTACAGAAAACAAATGGCACACACTCATTGGCTTGGTGTAAACATCGGGCTAAACAAGTATTTCGTCTTAACTAGTATTATTACCCATCAAGCAAAATGGCGCTAAAACAAAAGACTCTATAGTTATATAAAAATCCTCAGCTTTTCGACATCCAAACCTAAACCTCAAAGTGTTTCCTTACATATACAAAATCTGATTTGACATATATGCACACTACCTGTAACAGTTATTGGGAACGGATACAAAATGCTCTCTCACAAACGTATAATTGCAAGCTAATAGCTATGTGAACTTGATCTGAAACAACATTTAGCAGGCAGTAATGGATGTTGTGCAACCACTACTTTTACCACATTTTACAGATGCCAACTAAATGGGGACAGTGGCAAAACAAGAATCACTAGGATCGTAAAGCCATGAATAAATTCTGTCTTCGAGCATGTTCTGGAATGAGACGCTGGAGAGTTTCAGGAGGAATTCCAGTGAGCTCTGCAAAAGAGCATGTCAACAGCAAAAGAGATTGAGAAAAATTCAGGGTTGAGAAATTGAATATTTATACACGAGCAAAATGTTGCCAAAAGATACTGAGAAAAGTGGAGAATGCTGAATGCTATATCGCTTAATCACTAGTAGAAAATAAAGAAATATAACCATGTACACTTGCTGAGTTGAAAAAAACCAGCCAGACTCCCATTTTCACCCGTTTCTTCACACTTTTTCAATAAAACTCTAATTGCACAATCAATTTTCATAAACAAGTTCATGGAATCGGCGCTTTGAGAAAAACTTCATGAAGTAGTAGCTGGTAATTAGCAATATCTCCCTGATCAGATTACTAAGATATGACACCTTCAGTGATCAGGTGTAAACAAACATCAGACGGATGTGCCTACAAATAATGTATTATTGGAGTATTACATCAATGAACAGAAAACATGCTCGAAGCTATGTTGCATAGACACTGACTTATTACATGATCCGGCAAAAAATTAAAATACAACAGTTAGGACTAGCTACCAGTGATAGAAGTTAGCTATTTTTTTTTTTTTTGGGTAGGACAATTGGACATGTGTGGTACTAGTTTCTTAGCAATGTTAACCACATTCCTTAAAGTGTAGGTGCAACATAACTAGGCAAAGTGATCACAGGATCAACCTACAACAACGACCCAGTAGAATCCCACCAGTGGGGTCGGGGGAGGGTAGAGTGTACGAGACCTTACCCCTACCCCGGAGAGGGTAGAGAGGCTGTTTCCGGGACCCAGGATCAACCTACATGGTGACTAATTAGAGCAAAAACAGTCGGATCCATGCTGGAGCAGAAAGAGCTAAGCCAACCAGAATAAATCTGCCCATGTCGTATTGAAGTTGTGGGTAGACTTCTCAAAGAAAAGGAAAAAAAAACCTCCTCAAAAAAAGTTGTGGTTAACACCTCCATAAATTAGAGAACATTATCATGAATTCATGATCAATCAACTACACCGCAATAAAAATTAGTTAAAGTCAGTTATATGAACACACTCTAACAATTCCGCTCTATTCAGGTCAAGACAAGCAAAAGCTTCGGTCACTAAAGTCCTAAATGAACTAGTCACTAAAGGTAGCCCCTTTCTCTCATCTTTTTCTTTCCCACATGTAGTTGCAGTTGGAATCAGGATTATTTAGTCCCAGAGCCTAATTCTTAAAATCAGGTGCATCTATTCTAATAAATTGGTCACATAATACACTTACAATGTGGCAAAATAGCTGTTTTTTGGGTGTACAACTGTACATTACCTTGCGGCTTGAAATTGAGAAGTGGTGGAAGAGGGCGACCATTAGGAAGACGGGTATTAGGATCCCTCAACTCATCAAAGAATGGATGAATACAAGCCTCCAACTGCATGACCAAAGCACAAATCAATAGGCTACTACATCCAAACCTCAACATAATAAGATTGAATAAATTCAGACAGAAAGTAGACTTACAGCAGTGCATCTCAAATAGGGTGAATACTGGAAAAACCGACACAACAGGTCAACTGCTTCTGGAGGCAATCGCTTCTGAAAAACCTGCAAGATGCATTGTGAGGTAAGTTAGACTTGCATAGAGGAAATATTTTATCAGAGAGAAAGTGGCGACTGAGAATATGAACTCCCTGTATATGATGGAAAACAATCAGGAAAAAGTAGCACAATTCATCCAAATATATGGAATAAAAGACAATATATAAGGATGTTTCCATGGGTTAAATGGA
Source organism: Nicotiana sylvestris (assembly GCF_000393655.2). NCBI lineage: Eukaryota > Viridiplantae > Streptophyta > Magnoliopsida > Solanales > Solanaceae > Nicotiana > Nicotiana sylvestris. The sequence goes on along the minus strand of NC_091057.1, from coordinate 122,943,403 downwards.
AAGATAATATAGTCCAGATCTCACTGGACTAACTGATAGCATAAGTTTTGACACATGGGAAGAATGTTCATGCCCTTCATGGTATTTGACAGACTATGATTTTCAAGTATCATATTTGGGAGGAGAACCCAAGTACCACCATCATCTAAGATATTCTGGATCCAAGCGCCACATGTTTCCTATCTTTTGCCAACAGGTTCTACTTTTTAACACAGACTGCTCTTATTCTTAGTTCCTGTTTACCAGTGTCCCATCTTTCCACACCATAGAAGGGTGCCAGTAAAATAGTTTCCCACCGTTCCTATATGTTTCTCCAAAGCAGCAATTCGCCACTTGCTTTCAGAAATTCTTTAATGCCTTTTACTATCGTAACCAGGAAGAAGGTTTGGGGCTTGGGAGTTTTTTTTTTTTGGGGGGGGGGGGGGGTTGTAACGACCGACTGGTTGTTTTGAGCAATTGTGTCCGGTTCGGCAGTTTGAGGTCACGAGCAGCTTCATATTATGTGCATCGACTTGCGTGCATGGTTAGATTCTGTTTCCGGATGAATCGGAGTCGAATTGGAAGAAGGAATCTAATTTTGGAAGCTTAAGCGATGAGAGTTTGACCGGAATTTGACTTTTGAGTAAACGGCTCCGGAATGAGTTTTGGATGATGTCAGTAGCTTCGTATGGTGATTTTGGACTTAGGCGTGTGTTCGGATTTGGATTTGGAGGCCCGTAGGGTAATTTGACGCATTTCGGCAAAAGTTGGAAAAGTTAAAGTTTGGAAAATGGACAGGTTTGACCCATAGTTGACTTTTATGTTATCGGGGACGGAATGCGATTCCAAAAGCTGGAACAACTTTGTTATGTCATTTGGGACTTGCCTGCAAAATTTGGTGTCGTTTGGAGTAGATTTGACATGATTCGCTTGGTTGCAATTCTAGAAGTTCTTGAAGTTCATAGTGATTTTCATGCGTTTTGGCATCCGATTCGTGGTTCTAGAGGTTATTTTGGTGTTCCGATCGTGCAAGCGAGTTTTTGTTATGTATTCAGACTTGTGTGGGTGTTTGGTTTAGAGCCCCGAGGGCTCAGCTGAGTTTCAAAAGCGTTTCGGAGTGTTTGGTAGAAATTTTTGAGTTGCTGCTGTCTGATCTCGCATTTGCGAAATGGCTGGGACAGGCATACTTCGCATTTGCGAAGCCAGTCTCGCAAATGCGAGAAATGAACTGGGCAGGGAAGGTTCGCAATTGCGAAGTTCTGGGCCGCTTTTGCGAAGGCCCTTCGCATTTGCGAAGATTTTCATCGCAATTGCGATGGTGACAGGGTAAATTCAGGCTTCGCATTTGCGAAGATTTATTCGCTTTTGCGAGTTCGCATTTGCGAACCCAGTGTCGCAAATGCGACATCTGCAGCCTGCTAAAAACTGGGTATTCCAAGTTTTTGCTCATTTTTCATATTCTTTGAACCCTAACTCCGAGAGTGGGCGATTTTGAGAGAAGATTTTCATACCAAATCATTGGATAAGTGTCTCTAATCAATTTCCAATTATATTTTGTGATTATATCTTAGATTTAACATCAAATTCATGAGAATCTAAAGGAAAATTTGGGAAAAATTGTGAAATCTTTCAAAAATGTAAAATGATGATTTGAGGGACCAAATGGTGTCGGAATTAGATAATTTTCATATGGGTGAACTCGTATCGGAATGGGTATTCAGTTTTTGTAAATTTTGTCGGGTTCCGAGGTGCGGGTTCGGAGAGTTGACTTTTGTTGACTTTTTGCAAATTGTGTAAGAATCATAGTTTTGTTAATTGAAATTGTTTTCTCTTGCATTGTTTGATGTATTCAAGTCGTTTTTTGGCTAGATTGAGCTGAGCGTTGATGAGTTGTAAAGGAAAAGCTAAATTGAGTATTGAATTGGCCGGATTGAGGTAAGTATCTTGCCTAACCTTGTGGGGGGGACTTCCCCTTAGGATTTGAGTTTTCTATGCTACTTGTAGTCCGTGCACGCGAGGTGACGAGTGTGTGCTCGAACTTATTTGTGGGAAATTTGCCTTTAGGGTTCTTAGGTCCTTATGTTCAGTAAGAAGTTTTCCGATATGATTGGGTTTCCTAATTGATTGTTTTACCTCTATATGCTCCATACGATGTTATTAGCTTTCCTCTAACTCTTACTTGTTACTTGGCCCTTATTTGCCTTAATTGAAGTGATTGTTCTCTCTATTGTTTTGTTATCTCTTAATTGTGAATTCCTTTATGACCCCGTGCATATATGTTATGTGTCCAAATTGTTGTGGTTGTCGGTGTAGTTATCACGTGCTTATTATGTCTTGTTGTTTTGTTAAGGTTATTGTGCTTCTTGGTTTTTCCATAATTCTCTCGTTGTCGTGTACTCATACTCTTGGTGGTAGAAATCCCTGTGATTAGGTTGTTAAATTGTTGTTGTTGTTGATTTTAAACTATGTTGGGTTGTTGATATGATGAGGAGGAATAAGGGAGAATTGATGTTGTCTGGTGGGATCGGGTTGCACGTCGTAACAAGGAGTAATAAGGGTGGACAGATGGGATCGGGTTGCACGCCGCAACAGGAGGAATAAGGGTGATATATATATTGAGGAGTAATAAGGGTGGACTGGTGGGATCGGGTTGCACGCCACAACAAGGAGTAATAAGGGAGAATGATCATTTTGTTACTGATATGGTGATATATATGCTATTTACTCTTATTGTAATTGTAAAGGAGGAATAAGGGAGGATTGGTGGGATCGGGTTGCACACCGTAACAAATATATATACTATTTACTTTTATTGTAATTGTTACGGAGGAATAAGGGAGGATTGGTGGGATCGGGATGCACGCTGCATCAATATATATATGCTTATGTATTCCTCTTTGACTATACGAGTTATCCGGTGGTTTTACATTTCATTTAGGATTTGGTTATAGTTGAATACTGAGAGGACCCTAGTTCATTTATTTAAGACTTGACAATTTGTATTTCGGGTTTCACTGAGTTGCGAGGATCGGATTATTGGCATTGAGTTGTTGACTTGCCATTGTTCCTTGAATTCATTACCAGAAACTATTACTCTGGTAAATTAATTTTTCAAAGTAAATTTACTACGTTGAATCATTTCCTCCTATCTGTTAAGTTATTAGTAATATCGTAATTTTAAAATAAAGGAACTAGTATTACGCTGCTATATATGACTTTTAAATTTGAACTCGCCGTGTATATATACACCTTTCAATAATTCAAATTCCTATAAATGTTATGTTCTATTTCAATTAGTTTCTCAATTAAATTTTCTTAACCCGATGATATTGAATGTTACTTAAAAAGGAATTTCTACTAAGTTTTAATTTATCAAATCCTATATTAAAGGTAACAATTCATTCGATGTTGTATTTTATTTGAAAAGGGGTATTTTCTTTATTCAAATAATTTCTAAAAATAACTTCATCCTTTCTTGCTAATTTCCTAATTGGTCTAGAAGTTGTACTCTACTTTATATTATATAAATGAGACTCCTTGAACATCTTAATTGCATTGGTTATGGACCTGACGTACTAAGTAGCATGAGGATGACGCTGTGCAAAGTGAGCTAGAAATGTGTGGGCACAAGGTGCCGTGTGTGCTGAAGGTTTTGGAAATTGAGGTTACGATACGAGACATTGAGTTTTGAGATAGTTGGAATTGTGCATCAGAAATGATATGATTGATTGAGTTAACATCGCCTTCCTTATTTGAGTACATTTTTACTTGTCTGTGTCCCAGCTATGTTGGTGTTAATCTACTTGGTTATCTTTCGTTTTCATCCGTGTTTCCCTTTATTGTCTCTACTGTTTGTAGTTTGATTTCTCCCTGCTGTTGATATTACTTTGTTATCTTTATCTTGGTATTTTATTGTCATATCCTGTTCAATTCATTTGACCAGTAGGTGTCTTGACTGTTCTTCGCCACTACCCCACCGAGGTTAGTCTTGATACTTACTGGGCACCGCCATGGTGTGCTCATACTATACTTCTGTATATTTTTTTGTACAGATCCAGGTATTTAATCGATAGTAGCTGTGTGGATCGTCGCGGTGGAGACTTAAGGCAAACTTGTTGCTGCGTTTGCAGACTTCAGAGTCACCTTCACTTACTCCCATTTGATCCTTTGTTTGTGGAACAGTGACGTAATTATTTTGTATAACTACTCTTAGAAAGGCTTATGACTTGTACCACCAGTTTTGAGAATTATAATTGTTTAGAGATTATCTAATTTGAAGTTAGTAACTATCAATGTTATTTCTGTTAAAGCTAGGCCTACCTAGTTTAGAGATTAGGTGCCATCACGACTCCTTCGGAGGGATTTTGGGTCGTGACCGGGGGGGGGGGGGGAGGGTTCTCTTCGAGAAATTTTGTACCGCTGACTTTTCCTTAGAGATTATAAGCCTATATCCAGCAATAAAATGAGGCAAATACAACCAAAAGGAAGATCAAGTTATCAGATTTAGGCATGGCTTTCACCGATACTTTTTTTTATCCATAACTGGCCCTTCTTCTTGGCTTAAGTATATTATCCACCTTTGGACTTTAATCTTGTTAAGCAGAAATAAGCAACTTCCAAAACTCTCCTTGACCAACTTTACTTGATTAACAAAAGTATTTTTAATGCCATCCATCATTACTGATATCAGAAAAAAATGAATTAAATCAAGCAGCCCATGGTACTGGTTACGTATATCTGACTTTCAGTAGAAGGAAGGAAAAAGATAAAAGCAATAATCACTGCTCATTTTCCCATCAAAAAGTAAAAGTGATGAAATGACCATGAGCACATAAGTGTGCACCAGTGAGCACCAATATTCAAGTGTTTAGAGTTTGAATTTCAGCTTTACTTTAAGGTTTATGCAGCATACCTTGTGCCATGGGTGTGGCTTTATTTGTGGAAATTTAAACTCGGTGTAGTTAGGATTCATGCATTTTATCTCCTCTCTAGTAGGTGTCCCCAAAACCTGCATAGAATTCGAAGTAGAAAAAAAATAATTATGAAGGCATGGTCCACAGCAAACACAAACACTTCTACAGCACTTAATATATGATTAAACCCTGCCTGCATAAGTAGGCCGCAAATAACAATCCATCTTTTCCCATCAACATGTGCAGCTACATTATAAACAAAAGCACTCACAAAAGTAGTCTCTTAGGGTTATATACAAAGAGGAATCAACCCCCCTCCGTCCACTCTCTTCCAGGGGAAACAGAAAGCAGCACTTTAACATGCATGACAGCACCACAGACATGAATTAATGTGTTCATCAACAAAAACCCTAAAACTAGCTAGGCATTTCAAAAGTTAAAAAATGGATGAGTGACACTTCATAGACTCAAGGAAAGATATCAGTATAGAACAAAATAGAATAAAAGATATTCCCTCCGGTCCACAATAAGTGACCATTTGAACTTTTTTATTTTGGTCCAAAATAAATCCATTTACATAATCAAGAAAGAATTAATTTTATTTTTCAAAAATTTGGCCTTATTTACATATTCCAATGTGTCAATGTAACAATTAATTAAGGTTAATTTAGTGAATACATCTTTTTTTCTCTACGAGTTCGTATTTCCTTAATGGGTGTGCCAAAGGTAAAATGGTCACTCATTGCGGATGGGAGGGAGTATCTAATATAGAACAAAAGCAAATGAGTGCAAGTTGCACAAACTTCAACACATGCAGAGTACGAGATCTTTGCTTCTTCTTATCTATTGCCCGTTGAACTAAGAAAACTGGGATATTTTCCGTATACACGTTAGGTACCAATATCACATATGCATTATAAATCTATGATCATACTGTACAGAAATTGTCGAACTCTTAAGCGATAACGTATTAACATGCTCTCTTATTAACAGAGGGAAAAAAGGTCCAACTTAATTGTAATGGAAAAGAAAACAGCCAGTATCTTTGGAGAAGATACTTAATTGTAATGGAAAAGAAAACAGCCAGTATCTTTGGAGAAGATAGTATCAAGAATAAAAAAGTCTAAAATCCACCTTTATAATCTCTACTAATTGGTCAACCCCACTCTCTCCGGGAAACAATGGCTGTCCACCAAAAGGATTTGTTAGAAGTATTAGAACAAATAATACAACATTTGACCAAGAATAGCACAAAAAATTAAGACAGGGATATACCTGTCCAAGAAGTAACTCAGCCATTACACAACCTGTAGACCAAATATCAATAGCTGTTGTGTATTCGGTGGCACCAAATATGAGTTCAGGGGCACGATAATATCTCGAACAGATATATGACACATTGGGTTCACCTTTCACCTAACAAGTGGTCCAAGAATTAAGTCAGAAAACTGGAGCAAGTGCAACATGACCCTTAAATTCAAAGTGGTCTTTGCGGAGAGAAATTACCAAAACTTTTGCACTTCCAAAATCACAAAGCTTCAGCTGATGCGTGTGTGGATTTACCTAAGTATTAAACAGTATTTCAGCTTAGTAAGATAAAAATATCATGAAGATAATCAGAAGACACCAGCAATGGCAGTAACATAATACTATCCAATATTAAGCTTGAAATCATCTAGTATTTTACCATAAGATTAAGCTATTGCATCTCTGTCTAACAGGTACAAATGTATATCCTCTTAGAGAGATCAACTTAAAAGGATTTGCATTCTTGATCTGCTGGATACTAAGTTACTTGGTTACTCTATAGGGTGATCACTGGCTTGTCTAATAAAACAAATTTAAGTTAATAAACCTCTTCAATGCCCTTTACCACTTCACTCATAATGGTCTTAGAATTTTCCCAAAACTGGAGTATTTTACCAGGCATCTACACACATCATAAGACTGAAAATATACAATCGCAATCATTTATGCGAAATGCTAGGGCGTTCCTCTATTCAATCCTTTTCCTCTTCCTTGTTGCAATACAGTTTTAATTTTAGTAAGGCTTTCTATGAGTTAAAGTATGGAATTTTGTTCGCTCAGTTTAACCAAATGATATTCAAATATACAATACAGAATCATATCAAATTCTATTCTGTAAACAAAAAAGTACAGTGATCCAACTAGATTATTAACTTACAAAATCAATCGTGCACATAACACATTGCAGCTAATCATACTCATTCAAGAAAACAAATAAACACCTATTATCCAGTCAAGATTATGGGGGCCTTTGATCCAGAATGAGGCCCAGAACAAGAAAAAATAAAAAGTAACAGATGTACTTAGAAACGCAGAAATCCACTATCATAAAGAAACATCTCACCAGTAAATTTTGAGGCTTGATATCACGGTGACAGATGCCAATACAGTTATGAATATAAGCCAGCGCCCTGCATATCTGAATCAAACAAAGGAAAAAGGTATATAAAGTGAGACATTAAATGGAATGAAATCAATAACTAGTCCAGCATTAAATGCTTAAATTTTCTGCAAGTAGTTAGATGGTAAATTTTCAAATAAAAAATGCAAAATATTTTAAGGCCCTTCTCTTGGTTTCAAGAATGCATATGCTTCATCTATGAAAACTAGCAAAGCAAGGTAGACAATCAAAAGGACAGAAGGAAAGCAATAGTCTAATGTCAACCAGTGGGCCATGGAGCTTGAAATGTTGCCTTATTTTCAAAAAGTCCAGTATACCTATGAATCTAATGGCCTTTTGGTCCACGTTACAGGTAACCATAGGCACAAATAATAACTCATACTCATATGAGTCAAGATGGCTATAAAACAACAAGCAGGCAAAAACACTACAAGTTCTCTACTCTATCTATAACAGGTTCTCTAATTTCTGTCAAGATCTTAACCATCTTTGTTTTTACTGTTTTTTGTTTGTTTTACTTTCTTTCTTTACTTTTTTTTGGGGGTGGGGGGTGGGGGGGTGGGGGTTCAACTAAGATAAAAGCAGAATAATTTCCTCTTTTCCAAACAGATGTACATCTTCAAATGTTGCTTATAACCAATTGACTGGTGAAAAAAATGTGTCGCACATCATGCAGAACACTTAGAGTAACTTGATAAACCGTCACAAGAGGGAGAGGAAAGGTCTAAAAATCCAAAGAGATAAATCACGCATTCATGATTCACACCAAATGTATAAACTAGCACACAACTTAAGTATTTTGCACCATGTGACATTTCAATGGCGGATCCCCCACCATGTATCTCCACCCACCCACCCACCCAAAATATACAACAACAACAACAACACAGTGAAATCCCACTAATGGGGTCTGGGGAGGGTAGTGTATACGCAGACCTTACCCCTACCCCGAAGGGGTAGAGAGGCTGTTTCCGAAAGACCCTCGGCTCAATAGTACGGAAGGACAAAAGCAGAGAATATTAGTATCGCCACAGAAATAATACGAAAAGAAAAAAAATGAACATGAAATTCAGAAGAAAGCTGCAAAAAAAAAAGCGATAGCTATTAAATACGTCATGCACTGAAATAGTAAGACACAACAATGTCACTAGCTATCTTAGGTAAAAACCCTACCAGACTAGTCTCGCAAAGGTATAAGTAAGGCAAGACTCAACTACCTCCTAGCCTACAACCTTAATACTCGACCTCCACAACTTCCTATCAAGTGTCATGTCCTCGGAAATTTGAAGCCTTGTCATATCATGTCTGATCACCTCTCCACAATACTTCTTAGGCCGCCCTCTACCTCTTCTCGTCCCCTCCACTTCTAGCCGCTCGCACCTCCTTACCGGAGCATCTGGACTTTTCCTCTGAACATGCCCGAACCATCTGAGTCTCGCTTCCCGCATCTTGTCCTCAATGGGAATCACTTGCACCTTCTCCCGAATATCATCATTCCTAATCTTATCCATCCTAGTGTGCCCGCACATCCACCTCAGCATCCTCATTTCTGCTAATCTCATTTTCTGGGTATGTGAGTTGTTAACAGGCCAACACTCAGCCCCATGCATCATTGCCGGTCTAACCACCGCTTTATAGAACTTACCTTTGAGAATCGGTGACACTATCTTGTCACACAAGACTCCAGATGCTAACCTCCACTTCATCCATCCTACCCCAATATGATGTGTGACATCCTCGTCTATCTCCCCTCCCCCTAGATAATCGACCCAAGGTACTTGAAGCTTCCTCTATTTGGGATGATCTGTGATTCAACCCTCACATCCATGCCCACTTCCCCCGGCTCAGCGCTGAACTTACACTTCAAGTATTCCGTCTTTGTCCTGCTCAGCTTGAAACCCTTAGACTCAAGAGCTTGTCTCCAAACCTCTAGCCTCTCATTAAGACCGACTCGCGACTCATCAATCAGAACTATGTCATCGGCGAATAGCATGCATCATGACACCTCCCCTTGAATATGGTGCGTTAATGTGTCCATCACCAAGGCGAATAAGAACGGACTGAGTGCAGAACCTTGGTGTAACCCCATTACAATCGGAAAATGTTCAGAATCTCCTCCTACTGTCCTAACCCGAGTCTTAGCCCCATCATACATGTCCTTGATCGCCATAATGTACGGTACCGACACACCTTTTGCCTCCAAGCATCTCCAGAGAACTTCTCTAGGAACCTTGTCATATGCTTTCTCCAGGTCAATAAACACCATGAGAAATACAATAACCAAAGAAGACTGAGCAGTCAGCAGGTGCTAGATAGTAAAGAAAGGCAATTAAACTCAAAACTAGCCAAAGTAATATAGGCAAGTAGCACCAGCCAATAACCATAATGAGAGCACCAACTATCGTTCACACACACAAAGGTTACATAATCAAGTAAATGTCTAACTATGAGTTTACATCCAGCGACAAGTACGACATGCCTGATAGGTATAGAGTTTGACGTATATCAATGGCATCTTCTGATTCATTCTGTTGTATTGTCTTGCAATACGATTGACAGATTCTGGAACAAATTCAAGGACAAGGTTGAGGTACACTTCTTCCTTGTCTGTTGTTGAGAAGAAAGAGTGTTTCAGAGCAACAATATTAGGATGATCCAACATTTGCATAATCTGCAATTCTCTGTTCTTGTATCGCTTATCTTGAAGAACCTTCTTAATTGCCACAATCTCTCCAGTCTCTCTGCATTTTGCCTATGATAATAGCAAACTTATATCAGAATAGCATAGAACATAAAGAAAAAACAGAAGTAGATAACCCAGAAATTATAGCACTGCTTACTTGAAAAACCACACCAAAAGAACCTGTTCCAACCACGTGTTCTGCTATGTAACTGACATTCTGTGAACCCCAATAAAAACAGTCATTTTTCATCCCAACCACATGATAAGTAATACTTCACATAACTAATTAGAACCTGCTTGGGTTGACCATTTCGACCACCAATACTGGTTCTAATAACATGCCCTGTTTCTGCACCCACACCATCAATTATATCTGGTTCGCTGTCCTGCATGATTATTACAAAATGATAGGAAGAATGATGTCCGCCAGATAAATGATCACTGAAGTTGTAATGCTCTAAAGCTGAGTGTAAGTAGTATCCTTGAGAGACACAAAATCAATTTATATCTATAGTAGGCCATTATAAGCACACTTCCTTGTTAATCAAACAATGAAAAGGAAGGAAGTCTCAGACAGGCAGCAGAAAAGAGAGAAAGTGCAGCTTGGGGGAACAGGAGAGAGACGGTAGAGGAACCCAGGATTGTTAGAGAAGATTAAGTTATAGAGTAATTCATACAGTGATGACGGTACCGTAGGAATATTGACTTCAGCCCTTAATATTATAATTACATTTTTTATTTTATAATTATCATGGAAAAATTAAAATCTAAGCATGTTTCTTGGGGCATTTAACCAAAAAAAAACCTGTAATATGTATTTTTGATAGGTCCATACTCCATCCGGTGGGAGACAACTGAATTACAAGGATATTTCAACATTAAAATCAAATTTTAAACTTTAAAATGACTTTGTCATCAAGTTCATATGAATATATACAATATAGAGGCTAATATGAACTGATTTAACTAGGCATTTCATATCCTGACTATCCAAAGTGGTACACAAAATATTTAAGCCTATGAATTTGAAGTCCATAGGACCAAATGCCTCCATCTTAAGGCCCTAACATGAATACTAAAGCAGTAGTAATGTCAGGCTGACTATTCCTGAGAAAAACAAAAACCAGAAAACTCCAGTAAAAGCATGGTCTATTCAACTTAACAGAGAACCTAGTTAGCGCTCTGACTAAGACCACTAGTGGTAGAATCAACTATGGAACATTAACTAATTGGTGCAGTCAAATTTAGAAGCTCACCCTGTCATCATCATGGTCCACCCTGTCTCTCAACCTCATCTCAAGCATCTCTCTTCCCAGCCAGTCAACTGAACTAGATGAACTCTTGAATCCATTAGCACTTCTAGAACTGCCTGCTCCTCCATGGCCAAGGCCAGTGGATGCCATAAATGAACCTTGTGGGAATCACTGACACTAATCTCTGCTTCTCTCTGCATAACTCTTTCTGGTGCAGCCCTCCATCCCATATGTGTTCCTGTCTACCTAGTTCGACGACAAGGTCGTTAACTCAATATTGTTGAAGAGAAACTTTAACTAAAAGTAAGCAAAATGAAGCTAGTCGGTATGAGCTAAACAAAAGCGCGACAAATAGGAAGTGAATCACAGCAAGGCATAAAAATACCGATTCATTGGCATTTACCAAGTTGAGGAGACTAGGTAAAAGGATAACATCCAAACCATGCCAATAAGTAGCACACGTATTCTTCGCATTTATTCCGGTTAAGGGAGGGGCAGGGGTTTCCGGAAGGAATCATCGGTCATGGTGCAGTGGTGCTTAATGAAAGAGTCAAGGAAATTACCCACATTATGTTAGAAATATAGAGTGCTTATGGTTCCAATGGCTGTATGCCAGGTTTTATGAGTTCCAACGTTAAGAAACATGATAGTTAAGCAAAGATTCAACATTCAAGAGCTTAATACCTACGAGAAGGGAAAAACACAGTACACATAGTCCTGATAAATGACAAATTTCTATTTTCTGTGGAACCATATATCCATCAATCACCACGCCTCAATTCCATACTAACTGGTGTTGGATATATGAATCCTCTTATTATTTGTTCCGCTTTATTCAAGTATTCATAGAACTCATAAAATCAACAGATATACTTTGTCAAAAGTAAAATAAACAGATCCATATCCAACACAACAGAAATAAAAACTCATAGCTTTAGCTTCATCTACCTCACATCATACTATGAAAATAGTCCTTTTACTAGATGAAATGACAATAAAGACAGTATTAGCAGAAGTCAGCCCAATTGCCCAAATATGTTAGCAAAAATAGAGCTCTCCCACAGATTGGTAGTATTACAGTCCTAAAACTAAATCTACTCCTTCATACACGCACAGGATGATAAAAGGTGAAATTACACAAGAATTACTACGCATACTACAAACAAAGAAAAATTAAAAATAATGCATTTGAACCACAAATCATCGTCCGAGCAGTTACCACACGATCGTCTAAAACGAAACAAGCTCATAATGTAAATTGCAAAACTAGGGACTGACCTCGATGAATCCGAAGCAGTATTCAAGCATTTCTTCTACAACGTTTCCACCTTTTCAATCAATATACCACCACAAAATGCATATTATAATTGTAGAAATTGAAAGGAAAAGGCCAATTGAAGACACAGATCAGACGCAGCCGAATTATATTTTTATATATTTCTAAAAAAGGGAGTATTTTGTTCTGGTTTCTTTCTCAAATGCGAGAAGCGTGCTCTGGTATAGAGAGAGAGAGAAAGATGAGCCTTTCAATACTGTTAGAGAGTGACAGTCTTCTCTGACAAAGTGAATGACTCTTTTCTTCAAAACCATATCTCTGGTAGGAAATTTATTATGCTGCTTCCACTCCCATAAATGGGTGTTGCAATCATCCAATCATATTATTTCTCTTTTTCAACCTGTTTAATTAATGTTAAATCCTACTTTGGGTACACATTATGCTTAAGGGGTGGGATAATATTGGATGTATTGTTGTTGTTGTTGTTGTTGTTTAATTAATGTTATACTATTTATTTATGATTTTTTTAGGAGGAAGGAAAAAGGACAATGTGAATCAAATCACACATATTATGTGAAAAACTCATATATCAATATATTAACTTTTCTTTTAATAATTACATTACATTGGAGTTAATATGTGTCAAAACTACAATTATTGTTCTTAATCCTTTTCTTAATTTTCTCTAACTTATACAAATTTTATAATTTTTATTTTTACTACCGAATTTAAATAGTTTCGGACACGGGCTATAAGTAAAAAAATCCTACATAGATATTAATAAATGTTAATAGAAGCAAACCAAGGAACACCAAACAATGACGTAATTCCAAAGACGAGATCCAAGTTTTCAAAATATATATAATAAAAAAAAATTAAAAAAAGAGCTTTGACAATTTGAAAAAAAAAATTCCATATGTACAATATACCCTTTTTATTATGTTATGAAATCTGATTCACATTGAAGGAAAAATACAATGATAGTTAAATTCTCGACATAATTTTCAGTCGTTAAAACAAGTTCCTTTTTTTCCATTTAATGTTATCAAAATTTCGCCCTCTTTTGGAGCTACATAAAATATAAAGAACGAGTATCAATTTTTTTAAAATTATGGGAGAAAATAAACCTTTAGAAGTCAATTTTATGTTTTTTCAAGTAAAAAGATTATTGTTGTTATTATTCACTTATAAACAAGCTAGTCGTTGTATTGATTAAACTGTAAAAGTATTTGTATGCTTAACATAAAAAAAATTATAAAATTGCACTTATGAATGAAATTTTCATCAAATGCAATATAGCATAAGAACATTTTTTTTTTTGAGCATAACATTAATTCATAGTCTTTATACTAAACTGGAATTCACTGATATCACTAACTTAAATTCTTGAATTTATCTCTAACTTCATTTTGAATATGAAAATTTATGGGTAAATAGTATTTCCAATTTACAGCTTGTCTGGATGATTCTTATGTAACGATGAAAAGTGTCACTTTATGTAACAATCGATTTGGTGTGGTCGCGTCGTTATCTTATTTTTTTCTCTCATCTTGCTTTTCTATATTATTAAATAATTCTATTTTATTCCTTATCAAACCTTTTCATATAATAATTATACTTTCTACCTCACTTTTCCATTATAATATTGTAAGTTCATTCTATATGGTTGGTCTATAACATCATAAACGACGGCAAACAATATAATGTATCCAAATATTGTAAATATCAAACGATATAGTACAATATAATAGAATACAATACGATTCGGCAAAGTTGAAAGCATCAATTTGGTGGGGTGCAAACTCTGTAAATAAGAAGCAAATAGATAAGCCTATGAACTGCATGTCGAAGCGCTGGGCTAGAATTCTTGGCCCATAATACTGATGTAGCCATTTTTATTCTTCCTGGGTCACCAAATGCTGTTCATTATTTAAACCAAGACACGTCACGTGACCCCACCCTTTAAGAATTGGATTAGGACATTACATCTCACGTGCTAAGTACACGTGTCATCATTTGATTATTTTGGTCCAAGGTTCGAGGGACCACGGTTTACATTTTCAACAAGCTAAGTGCTAAGCCTGGCTAAGAACAGTCTTTCAAAGAATAGTGATTAAGGGATCGTTTCGTTCGAATACGATTTATATCGGTATGAGTTATGCCAGTACAAGTTATACTGAAATAAGTTATGCTGGAATTGTTGTTTATTCATTATTTGGTATGTTGTATTAAGAATGACAATTGCATAATTTCTAAGCAGAAAATATAAGTTATATCGGTGCTAATTACCCCACCTTCTATTTTATAAGGTATAAGTTATTCCGGTGTTAAAAGTAACACCGGGATAACTTATACCTGGTTTGCTAACCAAACAGAGTATTAAGATGGTATTAAATTTTTATATCATTCTTATATCTTCTTGTACCTCATACCAAACAACCCCAAGGGTGTCAAATAGACAGGTCGGGTCGGGTATAACGAATTATAGTAATAGACGAATCAGAATTCAAACTGACTAAAATTCGTTTGAGGCAAAATGGGTTGAACTAGGAGCTGTAGCCCAAAGTGTGATGTATTAATAATGTATCGTTATGATTCAACAATTTCTTTTAGTTAATTATAGAAAATAATGGAAATCGATAAGGCAAAAAGTAAAAGAGGATATTTCAGTGTTTTCACAAATTAAAGGAACAAAAGTTCCATTTATAAGTTAAAAACATAACAGCTAATTTGACAGTTATGAAGTAACAACAACCAAAATAAAAAATATTTTTATGATCAACAATTCATATTAGAAAAATTGACGACTTTTGTCTTTCCAGACTATGATTTAGAGAGGAAAAGAAAACATGGACCGGACCATCCCACGTTGTTGACTTTTATGTCACTTTTTAATTTCTTTTTGAGACGAAGTCCTCCGTCCAAACTTTATCCTTTTATATTTTCCAATTAAAGCTGCCCCTACACCAATCAACCTACATAATAAATAGCACACTAATAAGTTTACTTCTCGAGGTTAAATTGTCGAACACTTATTATCCGAACATTTTATTAGAAAGAAAGTGAGAAAAAATGATATAAAGAAGGCACGAGTTTGACAATTTTATAGTTGAGTGGTTAGTCCAATCGAGTCAATTTTCTTTCTTTTCAAGATCATGTAAAACAGTTTCTTTCTCTCTTTTTGTGAGTAAATAACTACTTTTTATGGTTGTCTAAAATTTGAAACCATCTCATTTGATTTGTAATATCTTCATTGATGTGTTTTAGTTTTTCAAAAAAGTTATTTCTTCCTGTCCACAATAAGTGATCAATTTGCCTTGAACACACCCATTAAGCAAATACTAAATTCTAGACAAAAATAGTTAGTGTGACTAAACTATCATTAATTAAATACTGAAGCAACGATTTAATGTGAGGAGTAACTTTTTAGGGATACGTACGTAAGCGTAATTTTGGAAAAATAACTTGAATTTTTTCTTGATTATATAAATAGATATTTATTTTGAACCAATAACAAGACAAATTAGTTACTTATTTTGGACCGGAAGGAGTACTTTTCTTTCTTTTCTACTCTTTAGATCATATAATTGGAGTAATACTTTTGACTGTTTAAAGGGCACAAAAATAGTTCATTTCTCTCCTTGTATGAGTAAATAACAACTCTTTGTATGGTTGTCTTGGTGTGTTTCCTTTTATGTGCATCATTTTACTCAAAAAAGAAAAATAAAATAAAGTAATAACACTAGTAATGTAAAAGGTGTAGGTAACCTTTATGAAACTTTTATTTAACAAAGTTGTAATGGGATGCTTTATGAGAGGGAAAGGAAATTAAAATGATAAGCAACTATAACTTAGACTGGTCCCTCTAATGAAAGTCCTATGAGGGGATGGTAACATGTCACTTGACCTACACCTATTCTCATTTGTAGGATGTAAAAATTAGGTAGATAATGCTAGTGAAGTTCTTCTTTCTTTCTTTAGACAACATTAATTAGTCCGACTAATTCAGATTTGCGTTAGGTAGACCAACTAAGAAGGTAAAGTACCCCTCTCGTATAATAAGGATTTCGACTTGAACGCTCGAGTTCTACTAAGGAAATAAAGTGGTCCTTATAAGAAGGTTCTGACTCTCAGGGCTTGAACGTGAAACTTCTTGTTAAAGGTGGAGTGTAGGGGTGGAAAACGAGCGGGTTATATCGGATATGAGTGGTCGAAAATGGGTAATGTAAAAACGGATAAATTATCTGAACCCACCCATATTTAATACGGATTAAAAACGGGTTAACCGACGGGTAATATGATCACTTTTGAGAAAATTTATTGTCTCTCAAACTTAAGGAGCCACCAATTTGAGGCTTTACAAATGTAAAAGTTAAACGGACCCATTAGTTATCTGTTGGTTATCCATTTTGTAAGTGGATAATGTAATTTGTATTCATATTTAACCCGTTTTTAAATAGTTTATTATCTAATCCATTTTTATTAATATGAGTGGATAACTGTTTTCTTTTTAATCATTTTGCCAGCTCTAAGTGGATCGTAACAATCATGCCATTGCATCTAGTGATAGTATGAAAGTTTTCATATCACAAGAAAGAATCCCAAATTATATGCATTATGATTTATGTGAGAGAAAAGTAATGGCCCTAGGCATGCGGCCAAGCAACAAGCTTTTCAACAATCATCAAAAGCAAAGAAAAAAGTGATGTTAAAAGCATACCAAATCTTGTGGTCCTAGAGGGTGACTTCTGAATCCACAATTATCAGATTGAATCCCCCATCAATTTTCTTCTTCCTATTCTGTGCGCACAACAAAACATACCAATAAATAAATAAACTACTTTCTCGGTCCCAAATAGTTGAAGTATGACTACATGAATTATTTCTATCTAGTTCACGGAACTCAGTATGGTTAGACTACTTTTGCGCCAACTATGATGAAATTCAAAACCGCACAGCAACAAGCTTCATTATTTAGAATGTGTAAAAAGCCATGTATATCTGTTAATGGTCAATGCCTCAATGGTATGAAATGATTGAACTTGACCAAATACATAAACATGCACTTAAACTTGGCTTCAGCTAGCAAGTAAACACTCTAACTTTGGGAATGCACATACATATAGACTTCAACTTGTATAGAGTTGAGCTCGTAAACACACGCATCCTACAGGTCTAATATGTGAGTTACACACGCTCCAACGTGGATTAGCGACACAATCAGAGGTTTTCAACTATTTTACACGTAGAATTGAGACAAGATACATGCTGAAGAACACATTCATATTCATTTGTATGCAAATGATACAAATCTGAAATCCTGGGATGCGAGACAAATTGGACTAGTTAAAATATTCTGCTCACGTTAAGACGTTACTGTACATAGCGGGACTTTGCTTCAGTTATAATCTTCATAGTCACATCCTATTATATTGTGTAACGATGACTGATACAACTGCCACTGCTATACCAATATACAGTATCTAAAGAAAACTTGATACATATAATAATTCTTTTATCAATAATAGTTCTTGAGTAAAACGACAAAAAATATTGGTAATCGTATATTTTCTTAAAATGAGTTTAACTAGAAACGACAAAAATGAAGATAATAATTTAGATAGCTAAAAATAAGGTTATTGCATCGCATTGCTGTGAATTAACAATGGATCATTGAATCAGGAAAAATCTGACTAGACCTTGAAGCTTCGACTCAACAACTTATCATTGGAGCAAGGGACACTTGAACCTTCACGTATTGTTCCGCACTTCCATCTAAAAAATTGCGTCACTGTCTTTAGCAGCTTACATATTTATTTTATTTTTAAATACATCCGTTGATATATTATGACAACCATTGACATTTTATTTAATGTATCCAAACACGAGAAAGCCACTCACGTTGCCGTAAGAATCCATTTTCTCCCTGAATCTCGGCAGAGGATTATGGGTGTCTCTTGTCAGGAAAGAAAGTTACATCTGCAACCGTACAATAAAAAAAAGCAGCCCAATGCACTAAGATCTCGCTATATGCGGGATCCGGGGAAGAGCCGGACCACAAGGGTCTATTGTACGCAGCCGTATCCTGCATTTTTGCAAGAGATTCGCATGACAACAACTTTACCAGTTACGCCAAGGCTCCCCTTGGTACAATATAATTGCTAAATATAAAAATTGCACTATAGTTTATAGGAACATCACTTTTTTTCATTTCGGCAAAACATCCCTTAGACTAGCAACCCCTTCCATACACAAAAACAAGTGACTACGAATCTACCTCTTCAACCTTTGCCATTACGGCCATGCTTAGACAACTTTAACAAGCTTCAACGACGATTGCAGCAACCCCAAGCTGCTTCTTTGACAATCTCCAATCAGTCAAGCCTAGAACTAATATGGGGCTATGAACATATGTATGTGATTATGGGCGCACTTCCACACAACACCATGTTTGTATTTACAGTTCAACATAGGAAACCTTCCATCTATAGAATTATATTATTTGATAATCAGCCGAATCAATCACAGGAACAAGGATACCCACATCACCGATGAAGAGACTAAATATGCACCAGCTGAAAATTGTGGTGTATATATCACTGATACGACTTTCTTTCCCCTTGCCCATATTCCAGTCATCTTCAATTCAGTCAGATCAAAGACTAGTTTAGCAGTATATACCAGTTTCTAAACCACCTTGGAGAGTCAACAATTTCATTAAGGCCTTCAAATCCTTATCTTTGCTCCAGGAACCTTGCTCAGACGTGATGTGTCTAGTAAAGAGAGCTCCAGCCACTAGCCATGAATACCTGATATGGCAAAACCAGGCTTTTTGCTGCAGAAAAAACCAGATAAACTGAAGGCTCAACCTTTGAATCAATAATGGTAGATTGGACTCACCCAAAAGAAATACACCATGTGTTTACCACCTTAGCACTTTTAGGCATAACCAAACTAATAGCATGTTTGGCCAAGCGGGAGAAATCAGCTTATTTTGAGAAGTGCTTTTGAAAAAAGTACTTTTGGAGAGAATCAGTTTGTGTTTGGCTAATCAGTCTGAAAAGCACTTTTGAGAAATAATTTGTGTTTGGCCAAGCTTTTTAGAAAGTGCTTTTAAGTGTCAAATTACGAATAAGGACATGAATAGATTTACTTAATAATTAATATTATAAGTAAATAAATAATATCAAAATTTTGTTATTACATGCAATAATTAAAAAAATTCATTTTATTTAAGTAAAATATGAAAATAAAATTAAAAAGTACTTAATTCTTTTAATATAAGTTAAATATATTAAAATTCCTTCAACAAATATAAAAGCATTCACCCCTAAAGACACTATATATTAGAAAGTTTCCTAAAAATAAGAAGAAATATTTATAAATTAATATCCTAAGTATTAGGTTTAATGGTTATTTTGGTATATACTATATTTTGTTAAGGGTATTTTAGGTAAGAAGAAAAATCAAAACTGCTTCTGCTTCTGCTTTTGGAAAGAAGCTACTTTTTTTACTTTTTTCTGCTTCTCTGAAACTGCTTCTGCTTCTTCCCAAAGGCACTTTTTTCCCAAATAAGCTTGGCCAAACACCTCAAATTAGGAAAAAAAGTGCTTTTTGGGAAAAAAACACTTTTTTGTCTTGAGAAGCTTGGCCAAACAGGCTATAAGTTGACAATAAAGAATATCTCGTGCCACTCCTACATTTAAATGAATGAGTGCTGTGGCAATTGTAGTGCTTCAATGCCGTTCATTTATTCATCTATTAAGCATTTCTTTTGGATAGGTATTTTCATCTATCAAGCCTTTTGTCCAATACCACTAAAATGAAAAGAACTTGGACAACAGAAATGAACAGCCAACTTTGAAGCTCACCATTAATGACAAAACTTAAGTACCAGAACTTGACTTTTGGACCCACACTTGTTTCTGCATGAACATCATATAGTCCATGTGAGCAAATCAGTAAAAACACACAGTGAAAACACATCCGCCTACACTAAAATATGAAACATTGTAATAAACAAAGCACACCTCATGGGTACCATAGTTAGAAGGACCTCCCCTTCTCAAGGGTTTTCCTTCCCCTACTGAAATGCCATCATCCCTCATACCACGACGTTTATAAGTACCTAGATACATCATAAAATATTAAACGTAATCAAACATGTCCCCGTGATGAAAAGAGGGAAGAAAATATTGAGCACAATACTTCACGTGTAGCAAAGTATCAAAAAGTTTCATGACCCATAAACAAAACTAACCATTGTCAAAAGAAGAATGAGAATTACGCCCGCTTCCCATGGGTCTGAACTCCCCACCACGAACATTTGGCAGATCATTTTTGGTTTCACCCTGAGTTCCTAAAGAAGAAGAAAAAAATTAGAAGGATTTTCCCCCCCAAAAAAGGGGAAGATTTCAGGGAAAAGAAAACCGAGTAAACCCTAATCCTTAACAAACATTAAAACATGTAAATTAAAATAAAGAGATGTAAGAAAATGATGAATATACTCTCTTTCTTTAAAAGAAATGAGAGACAAAAAAACAAAAGGCAGAATAGTCTTCTGTCAACCAAAATAATTAGAAAATCTAGCATCTGGCAAAAGGTCAAGAACACCAAACATGAGTGATACTAGTGAACAAACCTTCAAGAGAATCCAGCACTTCAGAAGATTGAGAGGTAGATGAAGACATGGATTCATCACTAGCATGCAACCTATCAGAACGACGAAGAGGAGTCCAAACACCACGATCAGGCCTATCCCTAATCCTAGAGCGTCTTTCCTGCTTTTCAGTGTGGACAACACGCAAATCAGTTCCAACAACCTTATCCTCATTAACTCCGTTAATTTCTTTCTGAAACAACTGCACGCTTGGTGGCCTAGGAGGCTTTTTGTCCTTATCCTGGCTGTGCTGTTCTTGTTGGGATGCAGAAAGAGCCTGATTTTGATGAGCATCCTCGAGAAGAATACTTCTAATGATCTTTCCACTTGCCTCACGGCGCTGGTTCTGTTGCGGAGCAGATGATGTTATTGTATTCTTGACAATAGGTGCCGCATTGCCCTGAATCACTGAACCACTAGAAACCTATGAAGGAAAGAAAAGACTAATAAGTTCGAAGTTGCAGAAAATCTAAACTGAAATTAATTTCCCAGGAGACATTTCTCGGGATGAACCAAATCGTTCTTATTGATATACATAAGTTGGTTTTATACATTACATATCAATTAAAACAAGTCAACTATCTAAACAACAAGGGATTTCCTCCTCATCAGAGAAACAAATGAAATTAACAGAACTTTTGACCTTTAGCAGTGATCACTCAATAGTACAACAACATACCCAGTGTAATCCCGCATGGTGGGGTTTGGGTAACCACTCAATAGTAATAATATTAGCACAAAGTTTCAAGACATAAACTTTTTTTTTTTTTGGGGGGGGGGGGGGGGACTATGTATTAAGAGGAAGGAACTATCTTCATGGGATTCCGTTCACATCTGGAACGTCAAACTACTTCAAGGCCACCTTTTCTTTGTCAAGGTGAGCCAGATCGCTTTGCCACGTGCATTACAGCATTAAGTTCTTACAATTTTGTCGAACAGATCAGTGTTTTTTAATTACAAATGAAAGCCTTACTTTGCTTAGAAGTAAATAACATTGCAGATTAGATCACCTCGAAAGGTTTGATGGACCAATCCATATGCACAGAAGCATTTCCACCGATTCTGTGAACATATCGGTCAGGAAGTTTTGGGATAAAGAGTATGAGGGATGATCGCCTAGTTGACTAAAAGAGATTAGCAACAGTTATTTTTAAAATAAGCATGCTCTAACAACTAGGCGTCTCTCACTTCCAGAGCTTATGAAAGGAAATGGAGTTCCCCCAACCTAAGGCACAAGGGAGCTAATTTCATTTTCAGTGTGCAAACACCCAAACCCCCCCCCCCCCTCCCAAAAAAAATAGAGCTAAAGTAAAACTTACATTAGGAATTTCTTTTTCCTTTCCCTTCAAGAGCAGGATTTTCTTCTTCCCAGCATCAGCAGCTCCACCTGGAACAAATTCAGAAGACCTTAAACATTGATGAATAAGTAATGAATGTCAAGAATGGGAAGAGAAAGGAGATCAACAATCCAAATTTTTTAACCCTTACTAAGCAGAGCACCATAAAAAGACCATGTTTTATGCTCCATGATTCAGTTCAATCAAAAGATACAAGTCCTCAGCTAGATAGACAATCTTCAGAGACAGACTGATTGCAATATCATAGATAAAAATGGCATAAGAGGCATAGAGAGGATTCGAGGACAAGATATCACTCAGACCCCCACAGAATTGAAAAATCATGCGTAATAACTTGGTAATTCAATTTAACCAAAAGCTAGTCATCCCTTAGACAATTTTCAGAGCATAGATGCTGATTGATTAATATCATAATTTTTTTTTATACGATATGATTAATATCATAAATTTTAAAAATGTTAAAGACCGTTATCGTTCATAAGTTTAATAAGATTAAAGAATATATCATAAACAAGAAAACCAATCCTTATGAGGGAGGAACGTTTCATGTTTCAAGTTACCGTTTGACACAACTAAACAGCTTGAAGGGAATAGTCTCTCATTCCTAGTATCTTTTTGGTGCACCCATGAAGTTCCAGTTTGTATAAAAGATCAGGTATTGTTTGTAGGGAATCATTTTTGTATACTGCTTGTATTCATGAGATTACTCCATATTAATGGAAGTATTTACCTTATCAAAAAAAAAAAAAAAGTAATCAGCTTTTTTTTAAAAGCTACAACAACAATATACCCAGGTGGGGTCTGGGGAGAGTAGTGTGTATGCAGACCTTACCCCTACCTTTTTTATTTTAAAAGCTAAAAAATAAAAAAATAAAAATAAAAGTAAGCAGCTTGAAGGTCTAGATTAAGAACCCATGCCCCCTTACTAAGCCAAAAGGCATCTAGATATCTCCTCTGCTTTGGCTATGCGTTGAAGCTCTGCTCTCAGGTTCACCATTTGACTGGCCTCGGTAAGCTCAGTTGCCGTCCTTCTGTGGCTTGTTCTAGTATCATGAGCTCGTCCAAAGCCCCGAACTTTCTAGTCTCCACCCTTCCAAACTCCTCCTTGTTCCAAGTGGTGATATCCTTTTTAAGGCTTTTCAGCTTTTGCATAAGGATAAAATCTGAACTACCAGTGAATGTGTAACTGTGCCAGTGTTATCAAAGGCGAAAAGCGCAAAAAGCTCTAAGGTCCGTTGAGCTTTAAGTGCAAAGCGCAAATAAAGTGTGGGCTTTAATAAAAAAAGGCGCAACTGGAGAAAAAGTAAAAATATGTATATGTAGTCCAAAACTAATAATTATAAGCATGAATAACAAATATATGGACAAAGAAATTAAAAAAAAAAATACGATAAAGTGAAATATCAATTGTTTAATGTCGTCTTTTCATAATTCCACTCATCGACAAGGAATAGTATACCTTAGAGCCTTGATGCGATACTAAAGCGCCCATAAAGCGAGGCGAAGCGCTCAACATCTTTTGAGCCTCGCTTCAGGGCTTAAGCGCGCTTTAAGCGCGCCTTTGACAACACAGAACTGTGCCACCAGGTCTTTAGTTTGTCTAGGAAATCCATCCAACTGTAACCACATACTCTCAAACTTGAAGTAGGAAGGAATTGCATCCCAAACCCCACATTCCAATAGGATTGGCCTATGATTGGAGATCACCTTTGGCATTGAAATATGCGTCACAGCTCTGAAAGTTTCCTTCCATTCTTGTGAGATGAGGAACCTTTCAAGCCTTGATGCCTGCAAGCTGTTTTCACCTCTCAACCAAGTGTATTGTACCCCTTGGAGGGGAAGATCAATGACATCTAGGTCCTGGATGATGTCTGAGAATGTCTTCATTGCCTTTGATCTTCTGTTGCCATTGAACCTTCCACTCTCAAATCTGCAAACATTGAAATCACCTCCCAAAACCCATTGACCTTCCCACAATCCCCTTACTCCTACAATTTCACTCCAGATCAATCCCCTTAGCCAACGAGATGTTCAAAAGATACACTTATAACCAAGTAAAGGTGTCTATCTGGTCATTAGCGTTGTTAAAATGTCTATCTGATCGTTGTGGACAACTTAAAGGGGCTATTTATGTATTTCGCCATAGTGAAATAACATTATGCAGGTGTTATCTTGTGAAAGGAGACCACAAGTTTAGAGCTTTTGTCTTTTTTGATGTAATGTTATTATCCATTATACAGATGATAAGATGATTTTGTTAGTTTCCTGCTTAAGGTGACTAAGATTTTGCTGTACCATTGTATACACCCAGCGCTCTCATGCTGCAGTGGTACGTAAAATATATCTTTATTTGTCAGAAAATTCCAAAACCACGTCAATTTGTGCTTATGATAGTTCCTTGCTTCTAAAAATAGCATGTATAAAAGGGCAGATACCAATGCCTCATTGGAGAGGCCGGCTCCAAAATCGAAGCCTGGTCACCTGTAGAAATGCAGAGTGCTCTCATTGCTCCAAGGGCCACTTTCATGTGGTGGTAATGGAGAAAGCAAGCACGGCAAACATGTGATTACAACTAACAACTAAAGTGTAAGCATACTGCATACCAGTTTCCTCTTCAACTGCATCAGCCCCAGATCCAGGAGCAGAGGTACCAGACTTCTCAGCCTGCTGCTGACCATCACGATTTGGAACTAAAACATGTCTTTTGTCTTTGCCACTCCCAGCCTTAGAACTATCTCGAAGAACATACTGTATGATCAAACAGTTCCATAAGTGATGGAAGATAAAGCATCACAAACCACATATCCATCAAAAGAAATATCCTCCAAAGCAGAAGCTACTTGTCCACATCATATTTGAAAATATAAAAACAAACATGCATGCACAAACTTTATTACCGCGAACAAGAGCTCGATAAGAAAAATATCCTCAATCAATTATTAGAGAACAGGAAATCAACAGCAAAAAACTGAAGCAGAAGTAAAAGCAGGTACATCAATATTTTCACAAGCACATAGATCACAGATGTTGCAAACTGAGAGAAGATCAAATGCAGAGCTATTTGCATGAAATAGATAGATCTAATACCAAGAGTACCAATTGCCAAGAAGTTGGATTGGAAGACGACACCCTTACCATGGTTGTAGAAACCCTTCTCTTTTCAGAGCCTTGTTTAAATGCACTTGAGCTAGGACTTCCTGAGGATGTGCCGTCCACTCTTCTGGTCGGTCTCCCATTAGATAGAGATTTCTGTCAAAGACCAAGGATTAAAAGTTAGTACGGATCTTTAAACTTGGGAGGAAGATGCACCAAATCATGAGCGGTACCATCATCATTTTTATTAAACGGAATTGAGTGTGTACACCCGTGAGAAGTGTAGACAATGTAATAAATGGTTAATGGAAAAGCTCATTGTCAACAGATTCAGCCTGCTCGCAGAAATCCTGGAGCTGTTTACCATTAATGGTCCAAAGAAATTAATCGAGGCCACTTAGGTCACAAATTTTCTGTATTTAGTCCAGTTACGCGTCATATTTTTGTCCCTAAATCACTCATATAACACTTTAACGCATATCTAGGAAGCATATATAATAAACTCTTCAATATTGGCCTTTTGATCTGCTTAGATCTATAAATGTCTATATGAAGTACAAAATGGAAGACTGACCCAGCAACTTCAGAAGAAAAGGACCTAACCTTCAAATAACTATTTGATGCATATCAAGGGTCCCAGAAGATATTTTCCCCACTACAGTAATTTGCTCATCATTTTACCATCCTTTCACATTATTTATGCTCAAAACTTATGCTGCTAGTGACCCCTTTTCTTTTCTTTTTTTAATTTATTAATGAGCTAAAAAATGGATTCACAGGCAGTATATGTTTTTAGACTGAATTAAAACCACTGTGATGGTGTGAACAGATGGTAAATTGCTTCTGACACGAACATAGCGTCGATTTACATGAATATACTGATCCTAGCTAAGAAATTGAGAGGAGATCATATATAAGGGTGACATTCATGCGTGTCTCCAAGAAAGTAATCAGCCTCCGACAGCATAGGATATTAAATTGCAAGCTTCTTAGATTGTCTTGGAGCACTGACCATGATTGAAGCCAAAATATCGAATGAAATAGAAGGTTGACATTACAATAATTCATTGCAGAATGATGAAATGTATTTTCTGCTCTTCAGACGAAAAACAGAAGTACTTTAATGCCACACAAGACCCATTTATTTTCCCTAACCTCTTTCTCTCTAAGGGAAGGGGGGAAAGCATTCGTGTACCAAATAACCACAGTGCCAGAAGACTCCCCAAGGCAGGCTCAGGGGAAGGTGAATGTACCAAGAGAGGGGGAGAGAGAAAGAGACCGCGAAATACTTCTCTATTTGGAAGAATGAAAATCTAACAGGTTAAAATTTAATAACAGGAGAACTCCTACCCGAGCTCCACTCTTGGCAGCTCTTTTCTGACGTATGTAGTCCATCAAAGGAGTAACTATAGGAGCATTCTTTGCAGAACCTAAAAACCAACGCAAAAGTGAAACTTAATTTCAGTGCACTCCACCACCATAGTTTGCTCTCCACAATCTCTCATTTTATAGATTAAATATCAGTTTGATGCGGGAGGAAAGCATCAACATTCTGGAAATAGTCTAACTAACCAGCTCGTTCAGCTTCCTTTCTTTCCAATTGTATTTCTGCACTCGGAAGATTCTCAATAGGCTTTGCAATAAATTCAAGGAACTCCAGATATTCAGGATCTACAAGTGCATCAATAAACTTAACTGTGACTGCAGACTAGATGGAGATAGCTAGGTCAGATGTAATCTGCACATTAATTTAGTACCTTTCAAGATGGTTCCTTCGCGGCCATCCTTCTTGGACCAGCGTTTTGGAGCACGCTGTGAAGGAGCATACTCAACAATAGTTTTGAACTGAGTGCCTAGAATAGACACACATGAAAGCAAGAAACAAATTGGCTAATAAAAGACCAAATAATTCTAGACAGAGAACTATCAGGAACTAGATAACACAAGGGATCAACATTTTCTTTACATAGTTACAGTTAACAGGACCAAAAAACTTTAATCTGTCGCGAATGTTGAAATGAATTTCAAACAATTTTAAATATCATCTGGAAGGAGGAATACCCAATTAAGCCCAACTAAGCTCTTGTAACTGTTCTTGAGCTTTACCTTTCTCATTTACAAAAACGTGTCCATCAAAGAACTCGGCAAACTCGATAACATCTTCTGGCCTCTTAAAGTCAACATAGGCTCTTGAATAAGTTTGATGCTTCTGGCTGCAGGAGAAAATTTGAGGTGAAGGCCTGAAGGGATTCAAGGGAACTATAAGAGACACTGACATTGAGGGAAAAAGGAGTGCACTTTCGCAATCTAAAGCATACCAAGTTAATATTGTGTACATAACATGCTGGCACAATTATCTGCTCTTAATTGCGACAGAGCTGATAATCCTACTCCAACAGTGTAAATAAATAAATAAATGGACATAAAGATATAAAAAACGAAATCCATCTAGAACATTGATCCAACTGAAAGACAAACCACGAAAAGCATCCATATAACAATATATGTAACTATGTACGTAAGTTATACACTGAAATACAAGTCCGACACTAGCTAACCTGTCAAAGGAAAATGACAGAATTTATTCAAACCATTACTATTGATCTATAAAAGGATAATCTTGAAAAATTACAGGAATGTATATAATCCACACATTGACTAGATGTAAATATGATAAATTCTTTCGTAACAAGTGCTTCTCAGATGTCTTGTGTGCATCTATAATGGCTTATGATAGAGAAGCTATGAGGAATTTACCCATCCAAAACATGTTTAAACACTCAATACAGGGTGATCTTCGAGACTCACTACTTATTGGGGGGGGGGAGATGGTATCCAAGACTCATTAATCCGTTGTCAATAGCCTTGTAATAGACTAAATAAAATGTCCTCTGGGACAAACTTTACCATGTTAAGAACTTAAATAGTCCACAGCAGAGGATATTTTTTTTGATGAGGTAAATTGTATTAATCAAAAGGGAGAGAGCTCCCGTATACAGGAAGTATACCAAAGAGTAGAGAATTTACATGATTCTCTACAAAGGACGCTCAATCTTCTATACAAGTAGAGGCTATATGAGTGCACCAAAAAGCAATCAAAGATAAAAAGACTATTCTTAAGATGTGAAAAAGGAGACCCAATCCCCTCAAAAGCTCTCCTATTTCTCTCCCCCAAACTATCCACATGAGAGCTAACGGGGCGAACTTCCACGCCTTTTACTTTCTTCTTCTACGGAAACCGGCTCAGCTATATAACATTTCCTTTACAGTGCTTGGCATCACCCATTAAGCACCAAAAAGATTCAGGATTGCCCTCCACAAAGCCGAGGACACAGGACAATGCAACAAAAGATGATCAACTTCTTCCCCTGAGCTTTTACACATGTAGCACCAACAAACAAGTGTAATTCCTCTCTTTCGCAGATTTTCAGCAGTCAAAATCACTCCCCACGCCGCTAGCTATGCAAAAAAGCACACCTTCGTGGGCGCCTTAGGAATCCAGATCGAGGAGTATGGAAATGTGGCCTCCTCTCTCACCAACATACTCTGGTAAAAGGACTTTACGATAAACAAACCACCGCCACGCAAACCCCATCTCTAAGAATCACAAGATGGCTGGGGCCTGTCTTGCCCATATAGCAGTGTCAACAAATCTTGGAGCTCCGCAATCTCCCAATCTTGCATGTTCCTTCTAAATGAGAGGTCCCATACTACCCCCCCCCCGTTCATGTTCCTTACAAATTTGTTGGACCATCAATTCCTTCTGGTTTGAAACTCTGAAGACGTGGGGAAGGAGACCCTCAGAATATCCTCTCCACACCACATATGATTTCAAAAGCTGATTCTCCTTCTATCTCCCACCCTGTAAGAGATGTTGTCACCGAAGGCTTCCCAATTCTTCATGATGCTCCTCCACATGCCACACCCGAAAGGTGTTGTGATTGCCTTGGTCCTCCAACCCCCTCCCATGGAATCGTACTTTTCTACTATGACCTCCCTCCAAAGAGCATGCTCTTTTACCCTGAATCTCCACAGCCACTTCCCCAACAAAGCTCTGTTGAGTACCCTAAGATCTTTTACTCCAAGTCCACCCCACTTCTTTGGGGAAGTAACTGTGTGCCAATTCACCAGATGAAACTATCTAGCCCCATCCGCCGTATCCCAAAGAAAATTTCTTTGAAGCCGCTCCAGTTTTTCTGTGATGCTCACGGGAGCTTGCAACAAGGACAAGTAATAGGTGGGCATACTCGATAAAGTACTTTTAATAAGCACTTCCGTACCACCTTTTGACAAGTACCATTTAAGCCAGCCTGCTAATCTTTTTTCAACCCTTTCGATCACTGGATTCCAAACCGTAGTATCCTTATGCGAAGCACCCAATGGGAGACCCAGGTAAGTAGTGGGGAGGGAGACCACCTTACATCTGAGAACATAAGACAGAGCATCAACGTTAGCAACCTCACCCACCGGAAAAATCTCACACTTGCCAAGGTTGATTTTGAGTCTTGATACTATCTGAAACCACTGCAAGACCTGCTTCAGGTAGGTCAACTGATCCATATCGGCATCATAGAAAACCAGGGTGTCATCCGCAAAGAGCAAATGAGAGATTCTTCGGGCACTGAGCACCCCGATCGGAGCTAAGAATCCTCTCAAGAAGCCACCGCCCGCTGCACAATCCATCATTTTACTCAGAGCATCCATCACTAGAATGAATAGCATGGGGAATAGGGGGTCACCTTGCCTGAGGCCCCTGGAGCTGTCAAAGAAACCACACGGGCTACCATATTCTCTATCCTGAGGAAATGCAGAACTTGATCCATCCCCTCCATCTTGCCCCAAACCCCATCCGCATCATAATGAAATCCAGGAACTCCCAATTGACATGATCGAAAGCCTTCTCAAGGTCCAACTTGCATAGTAACCCGGGTTCTCTATTTTTCCTTCTAGAGTATACAAGTTCATTTGCCACCAAAGCAGTATCCAGGATTTGCCTACCTTTCACAAATGCATTCTGGGAGGACGAAACAGACACGTCAAGAACCTTCTTGAGTCTGTTGGAAAGCACTTTAGAAATAATTTAAATGCCCCCCACGAGACTAATGGGCTTGTAGTCTCTGATACAAGATGCACCATCTTTCTTAGGTACAATAGTAATAAAAGAAGCATTGATACTTCTCTCAAAAACACCATTCACATGGAAGTATTCAATGGCTTCCATCAACTCCCCTTGATGGTGTCCCAACAGAGCTCGAAAAAGGCCAAGGAGAAACTATCGGGCTCGGGGGCCTTATCACCAGCACAACTCGACACAGCCTCGTGCACCTCCTCCTCCTCGAAAGCCCTTTCTAGCCACTCACTGTCTCCCTCCCCTATGTGGTTGAACTCTATTCTCCCCAAAGTCGGCCTCCAACTAACTTCCTCTTTGTATAAGTCTCATAAAACCCTACTATCGCCTCTTTTACCTCCTCCTCTCCCTCAATCCTCACCCCATCCACAACTAAGGACTCTATGGAATATACATCTGCGCATCCACTTATATTAACCAAAGGCAGTTGACCCTTTAGCACAAGTAGCTATTTAATCGGTTATCAAAAAACAAGTGGCTATATAATCAAGTTCAGCATTCTCTTCCGAACAGCACCTCGTCAGTTTTTATTTGTAAGTCAAGGCAATAAAGGTGATCACCCTTTTCTGATAAAACATTCAACCCCCTCTTTCAGACAAATTTGAAAAAAGGCATACCATTCAGAAGAAAGTGAGAGAGTAAGGACAAAATCACAAATTTAAAACTCCTTCTTACAGATGCACATTATCTTTGAAACAGCACCACACTAGAAAGTATTTCTGACTAAAGTCTAACAAGTTAAGGCAGTAAAGATGATCACCAAATTCCGCAAGACATATACTGCAAAACCATTTAACTACCTATAAATTCAAAAAAAAGATATACTATACAACAACAAAAATTCCAACTAACAACGGCTACAATAAATGAGAGAGCAAAGACAAAACCATAAATTTCAGTTAGTTTTCTTGATAAGGATCTGATGAATTAATTGCCAGAAAACCTGGATCTCCACGTATCCTAAGAAAACAAAATAAGGAAAGAACAGACTGGATAAACGATAATGCTTTAAATCAGATTCAGCGTTGATGCTGAAAATCCCTCTCATAGAGGTAGCAATCTAGTTCACGAATTTCTTCAAAATGCAGCATACCGTCATTATTTTTAACGAAAAATTATATACAAGTCAAGGCAATAAAGGCTACCACCTTATCCGGATAAACTATTGTAGTCGCTCATACTAAATTCGCAAAAAAATGCTACCAACCAAAAGAGATCACCAAATAAAAAGGAACATTAAAGAAGGGAGAGCAAGGACAAAATTATAGGTACAGATAAATCAACTGCTAGAAGCCCCTGGTCCCTATCAAAAGAGAACAAGCTACGAAAGAACGAAGCAGACAAACTACACCGACAACGATCTCATTTGCAACCGTGCTCTTTTCATGCAAGTAAAGGAGAAGATATTTACTGCGCTAGTTATGCTTTTGTTCTTATCTTTATGGGGTATTCATCTTCCCAAACACGCCCACCTTTTAACAGAATATATCATACTAGTGTGACCATTCCCCAAAAAGTTTCTGCCAAAACCTCATCTGTCTCACACATACACACAGGACAGCGACCCAAAATAAAAAACAAATAACCAATCAATCAGTGACACCGCTGATCCCCTATCCTAAACGAACACTAAGGACAGAGAGGAATTATAAATGATTTTAAGGATAAAAACTTATCTTTATCTTTTCTTAAAATATGCTTACATAACATGAATTATTGGTGTACAGAAACTTTTGCACATTGGCGCCTCCTTGATGCTGTATTTTAGTCAATAATATCCAATTTTATGTATCCCAAAAAACTTAATGAACAATCATAAGTACACAGAACCCAATCGAACTATCAAAATTCTAAGTGAACAATACTTACTTCAAAATCTCAATCCTAATCAATCACAATACTATGCATATGTAAATGGATGGAGTATAACTACTAAAGCCAGGAAACATACTTAAAATCTAATGTTTTAACTACAAAAACTCGAAACCCTAACCTGGACTTGCCAGGACGAAAAGAGAACCAGTTATAGCGACCAGTGAATCGGGAAACAACTTGCTCAACAAGCATAGACTGAGAAATTGTAGGCGGCAAGTGCCGCAGCACTACTTTTGTTCGATCTAACGGTCCTTTCATGCGAATAACACTTTTTTCCTTTGATCTTTCCGTAGAAACTTTACACCAAATTTACCGGAAAAATATATCAGAAATCACATCTTCCCTTACAGCTTCAACAACATCGATCGACGAAATTTTCGTGCCCTAGTTTTCCAATTCCGTGATGAATGTCCATGCATGAGAAAACTAGAAAGAGAAAGTCTAATGTTGGAGGAATTTAGAGAGAAAAAAAAGAAACGAGAGGAGAGAATGATGTTAACAGAGTGACGAAAGAGGATTCCGGGAAGGAGTCACTGTATTTATATAGTATACTTTTACCGAGATACGAATACTCGATGTCAAAAAGGCCTTTTTTCTTCAAACTCTTTTTCGGCTCTTCTAAGAGATTTTTTTTTAAAAGATAGAAATAACTTTTACATTTTTTAAAACTATATATGTTTGCTGTTTTAAACAAAAAAAAAAAAGTTTGAAGATATAGAGAATCGAGTATAAAGAGGTTTTTAATTACGAAGAAAGATTCACTAGAGAGTATTGAGAATGATACAAGGTGTGGACGTGCCATAATAAAAGTAAATATCTCAAAACTACAAAGTGCAATTTAAGTTTGTATTAGAGAAACATACAAATTTATGAAAAGCAACGAAATTATGATGCATTGCAACTATAAATAAAGTAGCATGAGCATCATGGTATTGGGCAAATATGATAACAACTTACTCAAACCACCTAAACAAAGAGGATGAGGAAATAGACCGACAAATTAGAGATACTTTGGTGGAAATAATTACAATGAAAATAATCAACAAAAGGATTCAAAATCAAATCTATGTCAAATATGTGGCAGAAATAACCATACAACACTTTCTTGTTTATACAAGTGGGACTAATCTTATCAGGCAGAACAAGAAGTACTAAAAGCATTAGCTGTTATGTCATTCAATGATCAAACTGATCATAATCTCTATATGGACTCGGGCACTACTAATCATATGGTACAAATAACAGGTATTCTCACAAATCTATCTATTTTTCAAGGATGTGATTCTGTACGGTAGAAAATGGAGAAAAACTACCCATCACACATGCAGGAGATAAGCATATTGGTAAAAATCTACACCTAAAGGAAGTCTTTGTTGTGCCTAATCTCAAGAAGAATCTCATTTCTGTTAGCAAGTTAGTAGAAGACAATCCATGTTCTTTGAAATTTACTGACAAAGGTTTTATTGTTAAGAACTTGAGTACGAGGATCACTTTAGCAAAAGAAAATAAAAGGCCGATTTGTACACTTTGGAAGGGAACTTACATGAAGCATTAACAACTGCAAATGAAGGAAAGAATTAGACACATTGTGGCATCAACAATTGGGACACCCAAATTCAAGAATACTTAAATTTTTGGATAAAAATAAATTGATTGATGTTAGAAGTTGGAATAAAAACATCTCAGTTTGTATTAGTTGCCAAATGAAAAAGAGTTGTAAGTTACCTTTTCAAGTGTCAAATAAAAGAGAAGTTGAACCATTCGCAAAAATTCACAGTGATTTATGGGGTCCTGCCCCCGTATCCTCCTCTCAAGGTATTAAGTACTATGTCATTTTTGTTGATGATTGCACGAGATTTACTTGGTTATATCCTTTAAAGAAGAAACCAGACTTCTTGCCTATTTTTATAACCTTTCACAAGTTGGTGGAAAATCAATTCTCAAAGAAACTTAAAGTGTTTTAATGTGATGGTGGAGGAGAATTTAATTGCATGGAGTTCGTAAATTACTTAGCTCAGAACGGGATTAGGAGACAAATTTCTTGTCCTCATACACCTGAGCAAAACGGAGTAGCAGAAAGAAAACACAGACAATGTTGAAACATGTCTTACTTTACTTTTTAATGTTAATGTACCAATGTTTCTTTGGTTGAACCTTTTATGTCTGTTGTATTTCTCATCAACAAAATGCCTAGTCCAACTCTGGGTATGAACTCTCCGTTTACTAAATTATATGGACAAGAACCCGATTACAATACTATGAAAGTTTTTGGATGTCGTTGTTTTCCTTATTTTAAAGGACAAATAAAAATTAATTTCAACCAAAAATATTTTCTGTAACGACCCGGTCGGTCGTTTTGAGAATTAACACCTCGATCCCCTATTAATTATTTTCCCCGTATTTATTTCTGCTATTGTGATTTGCCGGGAAGATTTATTTTGAGTTTCAGATTGTTTTGGGATATTTAGTCCCTAAATGAGAGCTTAAGCTTTAGAATTTGGACCGTAGTCGGAGCAGTATGAAGACGGCTTTGAAATGGAATTCTGTCGATTCTGTTAGCTTCGTTCCGTGATTTCGGGCTTAGGGGCGTGTTTGGATTGTGTTTTGGAGGTCCGTAGCTTATTTATGCTTGAAATGTTGAAAGTTGAATTTTTGAAGTTCCCGGATCGATAGTGAGATTTTGATATATAGGGACAGAATCTATTTCAAAAGTTGCAATAGTTCCGTAATATTGAATGTGACTTGTGTGCAAAATTTGGGGTCAATCGGACATGGTTTGGTTGGTTTCGGCATCGATTGTAGAATTTTGAAATCTTAAGTTCATTAAGTTTGGATTGGAGAGTGATTCGTGATTTTTGCATTGTTTGAGGTGATTTGAAGGCTCGACTAAGTTTGTATGGTGTTTTAGGATTGGTTAGTAAGTTTGGTTGAGGTCCTGGAGGCCTCGGGTGTGTTTCGAATGCTCAACGAGTTATTTTTGGACTTAGAGAAGTGGCAGATTTTTCTGGTGTTTGTTGCAAAGAAATCCTTCTTCGCATTCGTGAGAGGGTTCTTGCGTTAGCAAAGAGCATCTAGGAGAGGTAGCTGAGTTGTGCTTCGCGTTCGCGATGATGCTCCTGCGTTCGCGAAGGTGTAGACCCTTTAGCCTACGTGTTCACGACAAGGTCCTCGCTTTCGCGAAGGGTCTGCCAGTGCAAGCTACACATTCGCGAGTGGGTCATTCCGTTCGTGAAAGAGGAAATTCGGCCAGTGGAATTTTGTGCATCGCATTCGCGATGGTGGTCTCACGTTCGCGAAGAAGAACGCACCTGGGTAAAATTTAAATTCCAAAATCGAAGGTTTGAGTTCATAACTCAAAAAATTGGATTGAGAGCTCGGAAGGAGGCGAAATTTGGAGAGATTTTCAGAGGAAGTTTGTGGGTAATGATTCCTAACACATTTTTTTTATTATAACCAATTAATCTAAATATGAATTCATCATCTAATTTCAGATTTGGGGTGAAAATTAGGGAAAAGTTGAGCAAAGTTCTTAGCCCTAATTTTGGGATTTTGATCAAGATTTTGGAATCGGATTTGAGCGAAATTGGTATGGTTAGACTCATGAGTGAATAAATATTCATAATTTGTGACTTTTACCCAATTTCGAGACGTAGACCTGGGGAGGATTTTTGGGCGTTCTTGTATTTTCTTGCCTTAGCTTTGATTTCTTTAGCTAAATTAGTTGTTTGTAGTTTTATTTACGTTATGATATTGATTTGATTAGATTTGGGCCACTCGAAGTTGGATACTCGTGGCAAGAGCATGATTTCGGATTGATTTTGAGCTGGTTCGAGGTAAGTGGCTTGCCTAACCTTGTGGGGGGGACTCCCCTTAGGATTTTGGTACTGTTGTTATATGAGTGTCGTGTACGTGAGGTGACGAGTGCATACATGTGCTAATTGTTGAAAAACATTGTTTTCATTAAGTAAATATATGTGTTTTCTTTTAATTGAGCAATACTTGTACTTGAAGTTTCCGGTTTAGCTTAGGAAAGCATGATTATATGACTTAACTATCGTATCTGCTTTAACTACTTACTTGGATTATGTGTAGCATGTTTAGAGTAGAAATTCCTGTTTATTCTCGAATATAACTGTAGAATTATTTCTTAAGACTGTTGTGTGTTTACTTTGGGACTACGGATCGGTATTCCGGGACACCCTCCTGCAATTTACAATTGGGACTACGGGACGATATCCCGGGAGATTCCCATGTATTGGATTTTACTTTGGGACTACGGATCGATATTCCAGGAGATTCCTCTTCATATTTATGATTTGGACTACGGGACGATATCCCGGGGGATCCTCTGCACATTTACGTTTGGGACTACGGGACGGTATCCTGGGAGATCCCCTGTTGCTATCTCTATGCTCTGATTTGTTTCTTCCTGTGACTTCCTTCTTTATCGATTGTTAGTATTTTAATTATATTGTCACATTTTATATTGTTTTATCTTGTTATATATATATATATATATATATATATATATATATATATATATATATATATATAAAATCAGTAGGGCCCTGACCTTCCTCGTCACTACCCGACCGAGGCTAGGCTTGGCACTTACTGGGTACCGCTGTAGTGTACTCATGCCCTTTCTTGCACATATTTTTTGTGTGCAGATCCAGGTTCTTCTACTCAGCCATACCACCAGTGAGGCCGGGCGATTTTCAAAGATTTCGAGGTATATCTGCCGCATCCACAGACCAAGAAGTCTCTCTCTATTCTCCCTTTTAGCTATAGACCTTTTGTAATTACTTTTATTTAGACTTCTGGAATTAGAACACTATGTATTTCCTCTAGTTTGTGATTCATGAGATTCTAGGTTTTGAGAGTGTTGTTATTGGTCGAGAGTATTATTATTGTATATGCCGAGCGGCATTTTAAACACTTTATTTATATTTACCTGTTGGATGGCTAGTTGTACTTTTAAATTCCTTTTTTCGCAAATTGTTAGGCTTATCTAGTCGTAGAGACTAGGTGTCGTCACGACAGTTCACAGAGGGAGAACTTGGGTCATGACAAGTTGGTATCATAACTCTAGGTTTATTGGAGTAATGAATCACAAGCCGGTTTATTAGAGTCTCGCGGATCGGTACGGAGATGTCTATACTTATTTTCGAGAGACTATGTAACTGTTAGGAAAAAATTCACTTCATTTGATTCCTTTCGTGCAAGATTATTGATTTCGAAATTCTAAACCTCTATCTTCTATTCTCTCACAGATTGTGAGGACACGTGCTGCCGGAGATGACCAGGCACCCGCGCCCCCTGCTAGAACCACTAGAGGTCGGGGCTGGGGTAGAGGCCGAGGATGCGCACGTGGTGCAGCCAAAGCACCAGCGCGAGCCGCCATAGAGGAGCTTGTCACAACCCTAAACCCAAACTCGGTCGTGATGACGCCTCTCGTGAAGACAAGGCCAGCCGACACTTCCTATTTCCCAAATTATTAACAATTAAGCATTTAAGAAACACTCGAAACATGATAAATAGTTCAAAGTATAAGACAATATCATAAATACGCGGAAGAACAACCCAACATAGCCCGATACCGGGGTGTCACTAGTCATGAGCATCTATAAAATCTACTACAAGTCTAAAGAGTCTACAAACTATTACAAATGTCTAATAAGAGATAGAAATGATAAAGAGGGAGAAACACGGGACTGTGGACGTCAAGCAGCTACCTCGTGGACTCCGATATCTGCCGGGAGCTCTCAACTCACACTAGCAGGATCCGCAACGCCTGAATCTGCACACAGGGTATATGGCATAAAGTGAGTACTCCAACTCAGTGAGTAACAAATGTAAATAAAGACTGAAAGCAAGAAATCACGTAAGGCCCAAAACATTCTATAATGAATCAGTAAAACCATTTAAAATCAGTAAATCAGTGAAAGATAGGTAAAATCCTTTAACTTATATGTAGTTTCATGAAAAGCCTTTTTCAATAATAAGTAGGTAATTGATAGTCAATTATGAAAAGTAAACACATAAAGGCTCGCCCCTCGGGCACAGTATCAACAAATCTGCACTTCGGGCAACATCTCAGAACAGTACCAGCCCCTCGGGCAATAACATAGAACAATACCAGTCCCTCGGGCTCAATCTCACATCACAATAGGTACCCGTGCTCACTGGGGTGTGCAGACTCCTGGAGGGGCCTCTTACAGCCCAAGAGCAATATCAAGCCACCTCGTGGCATACATATCTCAGGCGCTCGGCCTCATGATCAGTATCAAATGTTTCCTCACAACATAGGCCCTCGGCCTCACTCAGTCAAAAATCCTCGCAAGCCACTCGAGCAATAGTAAAACAGTGTTTCTCAACCCAAACATCATTTAAAATATCATTTAAGTATTAAAACTAAGTAAAAATGGTTGAGTACGAACATAGTGAAAAATAACATGACTGAGTTCAAGTATAAAGTCAAAACAGTGAGGAAATATTAATAAAAATCACCGAAGGGTTCAAAT
Source organism: Nicotiana sylvestris (assembly GCF_000393655.2). Lineage (NCBI taxonomy): Eukaryota > Viridiplantae > Streptophyta > Magnoliopsida > Solanales > Solanaceae > Nicotiana > Nicotiana sylvestris. The sequence continues at coordinate 122,904,234 of NC_091057.1, read as the reverse complement.
AGTTGGCACGAAGCCCAAATGCAAATAGTTTTCAGTCAAATACGCGGTAAAATCATCAATCGGGACGGACCAAGTTACAATCCCCAATAGTGTACAACCCCACACTCGTCAAGCGTGTGCCTTACCTCAATATAGCACTACGATGTGCAATCCGGGATTTCATACCCTCAGAACATCATTTACATCATTACTCACCTCGAACCGGTCAAATTTCTAGCTCGCGATGCCTTTTCCCCTCGAATCGCCCTCCACTCGCATCGAATCTATCCGATATTAGAACGAGGATGTCAAAATATGCTAAGGGAACGAAGCCCAAGTGAAAACAATCAATAAATGACACAAATCCCGAAATTACCAAAACCCGACCCCCCGAGCCCACGTCTCGGAATTCAATAATTTTGCATCAATAGATTCCTTATCTCCCCACGAGTTCATACATATCAAAAGTTCTCAAATCTGACCCCAAATGGTCCTTCAAATCCTCAATTAAAGGTCTATATTTTCAAGCCCTAGTTCTTCAATTTTTGGCTTAATTTCCATGATTTTCTAGGTGGAATTCACATAATAATCGAGTCTTAAGTCCAAAAATCTTACCTCCTAGTGATTCCCCTTGAACACCTCTTCAATCTCCTTCAAAAAGCTCCAAAAACGACCAACTATGGAGGAAATAAATCCCCCATTCGCGGACAAGACGACCTTTTAAACTTCTGCCGAGGCCTAAAAATCCTTCTTCGTGAACGCGGTCAAAGCCTCGCGTTCGCGAAGCACAAAAATAACTTTGACCAAAATCCTCTTACGCAAACGCAACAAGACCCTCGCGAACGCGATGTTTTACCCAGACGAACCTTCGCGAACGCGTTCCATCCATCGCGAACGCGATGGGTTAATTCCACTAAAGCTCAGCCTCTCAATTCCTTCTATGCGAACGCGACTACACGCCCGCGAACGCGATGTACAATCTCGTAGCCCTTCGCGAACACATAACGTTCCTTGCGAATGCAAAGGCTAAATTTCCACCTCCCTCAGCAGACTCTTCGCGAACGCGAAGAGTAAATACCTGCAACTGTTGAACCTGCAATTTCTACAACTTTCTTAACTTCAAAATGATCCAGTTGACCACCCGAAACTCACCCGAGACCCCTGGGACCTCAACCAAATGCACCAACATAACCCAAAACCTTATTTAAACTTGTACCAACCTTCAAAATACCTCAAACAACATCAAATCAACCAAAACACATCGGATTCAAGCCTAAGTTTCCAAAATCCTCCAAATTCTGCTTTTGATCAAAAACCCAACCAAACCACGTCCGAATGACCTGAAATTTTGCGCACACAACCCAAATGACACAACGGAACTACTACAATTCTCGGAATTCCATTCCGACCCCTATATCAAAATCTCGTCTGTCAACCGGAAATCGCCAAAATCTCAACTTTGCCAATTCAAGCCTATATCAACTCCGAACCTTCAAAACTCATTCTGATCACACTCCTAAGTCCCAAATTACCTCCCGAAGATAACCGAACCACCGAAACTCACATCCGATCCCTTTAACACAAAAGTCAATATCTGATTGACTTTTCCAACTTAAACTTCCTTAAAAGAGACTAAGTGTCTCAAATCTTACCAAAATCATTCCGGATTCGATCCGACCAACCCGATACCATAAAACACGGATGAACAAAGCATAAAGAAGCAGAAATAGGGAAAATGGAGTGGTAACTCATGAGACGACTGGCCAGGCCGTCAGATCCTCCCTAACTTAAACAAACGTTCGTCCTCGAACGAGTCAAGAAACATACCTGAAGCCTCGAATAGGTGAGGATATCTGCTCCGCATCTCTCGTTCAATCTCCTAGGTAGCCTCCTCCACGGGCCGACCTCTCCACTGCACTTTCACTGAAGCTATATCCTTTGACCTCAACTTTCGAACCTGGCGACCCAAAATAGCTACTAGCTCCACATCATAAGTCAAATCATCATCCAACTGAACTGTGCTGAAATCCAGAACATAAGACGGATCCCCAATATACTTCCGGAGCATAGAAACATGAAATACCGGATGCACACTCGATAAGCTGGGTGGCAAAGCAAGCTCATACTTCATCTCCCCAATCCTCCGAAGTACCTCAAAAGGCCCAATGAACCGAGGACTCAATTTACCTTTCTTCCCAAACCTCATAACACCCTTCATGGGTGAAACCTTCAACAGAACCTTCTCGCCAACCATGTAAGACACATCCCGAACCTTCCTATCAGCATAGCTCTTTTGCCTTGACTGCGCTATACGAAGCCTCTCTTGAATCACCTTCACCTTCTGTAAGGCATCCTACACCAAGTCTGTTCCTAATAGCTTAGCCTCACCAGGCTCGAACCAACCAACTCAAGATCTACACCGCCTCCCATACAAAGCCTCATATGAAGCCATCTAAATACTTGACGGGTAGCTATTGTTATAGGCAAACTCTGCAAGCGGCAGAAACTGATCCCATGACCCTCCGAAATCAATGACACAAGCACGCAACATGTCCTCCAGTATCTGAATAGTGCGCTCGGACTGCCCGTCCGTCTAAGGGTGAAAAGTCGTGCTCAACTCAACCTGAGTACCCAACTCTCGTTGCACAGACCTCCAAAACTGCGATGTAAACTGAGTGCCCCTATCTAAAATGATGGAAACTGGGACACCATGCAACCGAACAATCTCCCGGATATAGATCTCTGCCAACCACTCTAAAGAATAAGTAGTACACACATGAATGAAGTGCGCGGACTTGGTCAGCCAATCCATAATCACCCAAATATCATCGAACTTCCTCAAAGTCCGTGGAAGTCCCACAACAAAGTCCATAGTGATCCTCTCCCATTTCCACTCGGGAATATCCATCTGCTGTAACAAGCCACCCGGTCTTTGATGCTCATATTTCACCTACTAACAATTGAGACACCGAGCTACAAATCCCACAATGTCTTTCTTCATTCTTCTCCATCAATCATGATGTCTCCTGATACATCTTCATGGCACCCGGATGAATAGAATACCGCGAGCTATGGGCCTCCTCCAGAATCAACTCCCGAAGCCCATCCACATTGGGCACACAAATCCAGCCCTGCATCCTTAACACCCGATCATCACCAATGGTCATATCTTTGGCATCATCATGCTGAACTATGTCCTTAAGGACAAGCAAATGCGGATCATCATACTGGTGCTCTCTGATGCGATCATATAAGAAAGGCCGAGAAACCACACAAGCCAATACCTGACTGGGCTCTGAAACATCTAATCTCGTGAACCGATTGGCCAAAGCCTAAACGTCAAGCGCAAGAGGTTTTTCCCCAACTGGGATATATGCCAAACTCCTTATACTCACCGCTTTTCGGCTCAAAGCATCGGCCACCACATTGACCTTTCCTGGATGGTACAATATAGTGATATCATAATCCTTAAGCAACTCCAACCACCTCCGCTGCCTCAAATTGAGATCCTTCTATTTGAACAAGTGCTGAAGGCTACGATGATCAGTAAACACCTCACAAGACACACCATACAAGAAATGCCTCCAAATTTTCAACGCGTGAACTATGACAACCAACTCCAAATCATGAATGGGTAGTTCTTTTTCATAGGGCTTCAACTGACGAGAAGCATAAACAATCACTCTACCTTCCTGCATCAATACACAACCAATGCCAACTCTCGAAGCATCATAATACACGATATATAAACCTGAATCTGATGGCAAAACTAACACTGGAGCTGTGGTCAAAGCTGTCTTGAGCTTCTGAAAGCTCTCCTCACACTCGTCCGACCATACAAATGAAGCACCCTTCTGAGTTAACTTGGTCAAGGGCGATGCAATAGATGAGAATCCCTGAACAAAACAGCGATAATAACCCACAAAACCAAGAAAACTACGAATCTCTGTGGCTGAGAATGGTCTGGGCCAACTCTAAATCGCCTCTATCTTCTTCGGATCAACCTGAATACCCTCGCTGGACATCATGTACCCCAAGAAAGCCACTAAACTAAGTTAAAACTCACACTTGGAGAATTTGCATAAAGCTTATCCTCTCTCAATCTCTGCAATACAACTCTCAAATGCTCTATGTGCTCCTTCTGACTATGCAAATATACCAGAATATCATCAGTAAATACTATGACGAACGAGTCAAGATAAGGCCGGAACACACTGTTCATCAAATGCATGAATGCTGCTAGGGCATTGGTTAGCCCAAAAAACATCACCAAGAACTCATAATGACCGTATCGGGTCCTGAAAGTTGTCTTAAGAATATTCGAGTCCCTGATCTTCAGCTGGTGATAACCTAAACGGAGATCAATCTTGGAGAACACTCTCGCTCCCTGAAGCTCATCGAATAAATCATCAATGTGAGGCAAAGGGTACTTGTTCTTAACTGTTACCTTGTTCAATTGCCTATAATCAATGCACATTCTCATAGTGCCATCCTTCTTCTTCACAAATAGAACCGGCGCACCCCAAGGTGACACACTAGGCCGAATGAACCCTTTATCAAGAAGTTCCTGAAGCTGCTCCTTTAATTCCTTCAACTCCGATGGTACCATACGATATGGCAGAATAGAAATGGGCTGAGTGTGCGACATAAGGTCAATACCAAAATCAATATCCCTGTCTGGTGGCATGCTCGGTAGGTCTGCAGGAAACACATCGGGAAAATCCCTCACAACTAGAACAAAATCAATACTGGGAGTCTCAGCACCGACATCCCTCACAAAGGCTAGATACGAAAGACAACCCTTCCCAACCATGCGCTGGGCTTTCAAGAATGAGATCACTCTACTGGGAACATAATCAGTCACGCCTCGCCACTCGATCCGTGGCATACCCGGTATAGCCAACGTGACTGTCTTAGCATGATAGTCCAGAATAACACAATACGGAGATAGCCAATCCATGCCCAGAATAACATCGAAATCCACCATACTCAATAATAATAGATCCACTCGGGTCTCTAGACCCCCAATAGTCACCACACACGATCGGTACACATGGTCTACGACAACAGTATCGCCCACCGGGGTAGATACATGAACAGGTAAAGCAAGAAACTCATCGGGTGTACCCAAATAATGAGCAAAGTACAAGGACACATAAGAAAAGGTGGAACCGGGATCAAATAATACAGAGGCATCCCTGTGGCAGACTAAAACAATACCTGTAATAACAACGTCTGAAGCAATGGCATCGAGTCTACCTGGAAGTGCATAGAGACAGGCTTGACCGCCACCTGATCGACCTCCCCCTCGGGGGCGACCCCTAGCTGACTGACCTCCACCCCTAGCTGACTGGGCGGGTGGTGGTGAAGTAACTGGCGCTGAAGCCAATGACCGATTCACCCGCACGCCTCAAACTGGAACCAACATAGCATATAACCGTGCAATCGACTAATTAGTAGTAGACTCCCTCACATGGCTCGAAGCCATAGACCAAAACATACATAATAACTCATAACGCATATACTCTATTGATGTCATAATACCATAGTGAGATTAAACTCAATCCTTCATAAGCTTATGGAACACAGACCATCTGGTGCTTTATATCTTCTGCAAATCTCGCATTCACTCTCTTAGTAGTCAAGCCTACTCTCTTGAGCAACCCAAATTCAAATTGTAAAACATATATTTTCCCTGGTAACAGAGATCTTCCAATAAATGACAAAATGGATTACGCAAACTTCAGGACAATCCACAGGAGATAACCCCACCTGCTTTGCCTAAAACTAACATTTCTGTATACCTTCCACCGTCATAAACATTATGCAGTCACTTAAACTTCCTGAGTTTGAACTCAGACCGCAACATGAAATTTACTCTACTCCCAACTAGGAAACATGGAAAGATTCTTCACACACCCATAACTCGGGGCTATACCTCAAATCAAGATGGAAATTGAACACCTATTAGTCCTCCTAACCTCCAGCAGACCATTCTCGTTGCTTCCAAATCACATGATTACATCTCGCAGTCACATCACACTCATCACGTAACTATCCAGTCATTAGCTCTCTTAATAGGGACACAACAAAACATATAGATCCAGAAACACGCGCTCACGAAATCAACAGCTCAGTGCTCAAGCCATAGGCAAAAAAATCCGACCTCGAGTCCTCCAGACTACCCCAACATCAATGCACAAAGATCACATCTTGCCCCTCAATCAGGGAATCACAAGCCATCGATGCACATTGGATACTGAGCGCTCATGCGCGCATACGAATGCGTGGAAGGAATTCAAAGAGTTACTTTTCAAGCTGAGTCAAGGACGCATGATAAGAATTCAAGAATATAAAGTTTTTCCTAAAGGTTCTGTAGCCTTTCGAGGATAAATACAGACGTCTCCATATTGATCCGCGAGACTCTACTAAACCTGCTCATGACTCGTGAGACTTATGTAACCTAGGCTATGATACCAACTTGTCACGACCCTAAACCCGGACCCCATCGTGATGGCGCCTCTCGTGAAGATAAGGCCAGCCGACACTTCCAATTTCCCAAATTAGTAACAATTAAGCATTTAAGAAACAATCGAAACATGATAAATAGTTCAAAGTAGCAGATAATATCATAAATACGCGGAAGAACAATCCAACATAGCCCAATACCGGGGTGTCACTAGTCATGAGCATCTATAAAACCTACTACAAGTATAAAGAGTCTACAAATTATTACAAATGTCTAATAAGAGATAGAAATGATAAAGAGGGAGAAACACGGGACTACGGACGTCAAGCAGCTACCTCGTGGACTCCAATATCTGCTGGAGCTCTTAACTCGCACTGGCAGGATACGCAATGCCTGAATCTGCACACAGGGTGCAGGGAGTAAAGTGAGTACTCCAACTCAGTGAGTAACAAATATAAATAAAGACTGAAAGCAAGAAATCACGTAAGGCACAAAGCATTCTATAATGAAGCGGTAAAACCATTTAAAATCAATAAATCAGTGAAAGATAGGTAAAATCCTTTAAACTAATATGTAGTTTCATGAAAAGTCTTTTTCAATAATTAAGCAGGTAATTGACAGTCAATTATGAAAAGTAAACACATAAAGGCTCGCTACTCAGGCACAATATCAACAAATCTGCCCCTCGGGCAATATCTCAAAATAGTACCAGCCCCTCGAGTTATAACATAGAATAATATTAGCCCCTCGAGCTCAATCTCACATCACAATGAGTACCCGCACTTACTGGGGGTGTGAAGACTCCTGGAGGATCCCCTTACGGCCCAAGCGCAATATCAAGCCACCTCGTGGCATCATTACTAGGCCCTCGGCCTCAGATCAATCAAGCTACCTCGTGGAGTACATATCTCAGGCCCTCAGCCTCATGATCGGTATCAAATGTTTCCTTACAACATAGGCCCTCGACCTCACTCAGTCAAAAATCCTCGCAAGCCACTCGGGCAATAGTAAAACAGTGTTTCTCAGCCCAAACATTATTTAAAAATATCATTTAAGTATTAAAACTGAGTAAAAATGGCTGAGTACGACCACATTTGAAAATAACATGACTGAGTTCAAGTATAAAGTCAAAATAGTGAGGAAATATCAATAAAAATTCCCGAAGGGTTCAAATAGTTGGTACAAAGCCCAAATATAGCATTCAACCCAAATAATGATGATACCAAAAAGTTTTCAGTCAAATACGTGGTAAAATCATCAATAACGATGAACCAAGTCACAATCCCCAATAGTGCACGACCCCACACTCGTCATCAAGCGTGTGCCTCACCTTAATATTGCACTACGATGTGCAATCCGAGATTTCAAACCCTCATAACATCATTTACAATTATTACTCACTTCGAACCGGTCAAATCTCTAGCTCGCAACGCTTTTGCCCCTCGAATTGGCCTCCACTCACGTCGAATCTATCCAAAATCAGAACGAGGACATCAAAATATGCTAAGGCAACGAAGCCCAAGTGAAAACAACCAATAAATGGCACAAATCCCGAAATTACCAAAACCCGACCCCCTAATCCCACGTCTCGAAATTCTATAATTTTTGCATCAATAGATTCCTTATCTCCCCACGAGTTCATATATATCAAAAGTTCTCAAATCCGACCCCAAATGGTCCTTCAAATCCTCAATTAAAGGTCTAAATTTCCAAGCCCTAGTTCTTCAATTTTTAGCTTAATTTTCATGATTTTCTAGGTGGAATTCACATAATAATCGAGTCTTAATTCCAAGAATCTTACCTTTCAGTGATTCCCCTTGAATCCCTCTTCAATCCCCTTAAAAAAACTCTAAAAATGACCAACTATGGAGGAAATAAACACCCCATTTGCGGACAAGACGACCTTTTAAACTTCTGTCGAGGCCTAAAAATCATTCTTCGCGAACGCGGTCAAAGCCTCGCGTTCGCGAAGCACAAAAATAACTTTGACCAAAATCCTCTTACGCGAACGCAACAAGACCCTCGCGAACGTGATGCTTTACCCAGACGAACCTTCGCGAACGCGTTCCATCCATCGTGAACGCGATGGGTTAATTCCACTGAAGCTCAACCTCTCAATTCCTTCTATGCGAACGCGACTACACACCCGCGAACGCGATGCACAGTCTTGTAGCCCTTTGCGAACACGTAACCTGCCTTGCGAACGTGAAGAATAAATTTCCACCTCCCTCAGCTGACTCTTCGCGAACGCGATGGTCCACTCGCGAACACGAAGAATAAATACCTGCAACTGCTGAACCTGCAATTTCTGCAACTTTCTTAACTTCAAAATGATCCGGTTGACACCCGATACTCACCCGAGGCCTCCAGGACCTCAACCAAAGGCACCAACATAACGCAAAACCTTATTCAAACTTGTACCAAACTTCAAAACACCTCAAACAACATCAAATCAACCAAAACACATCGGATTCAAGCCTAAGTTTCCAAAATCCTCTGAATTCTACTTTTGATCAAAAACCCAACCAAACCACGTCTGAATGACCTGAAGTTTTGTGCACACATCCCAAATGATACAAAGAAACTATTTCAACTCTCAAAATTCCATTCCAATCCCTATATCAAAATCTCGCCTATCAACCGGAAATTGCCAAAATCTCAACTTCGCCAATTCAAGCCTAAATCAACCCCGAACCTCCAAAACTCATTCCGATCATACTCCCAAGTCCCAAATCACCTCCCGAAGATAACCGAACCATCGGAACTCACATCCGATCCCTTTAACACAAAATCAACATCCGATTGACTTTTCCCACTTAAACTTCTTTAAAAGAGACTAAATGTCTCAAATCTTACCAAAATCATTCCGGATTTGATCCAACCATCCCGATACTAGAAAACATGGATGAACAAAGCATAAAGAAACAGAAATGGAGAAAATGGAGCGGTAACTTATCAGACGTCTGGCCGGGTCATCACAGAGCCACTAGCAGCTCCAGCCGGAGCCTAGAGACCTGTTATGCCTACTGCTACTACTACTCTAGCTCTTCAGGAGACCCTTGTACAGTTCGTGAGCATGTACACCACTCTAGCTCAGGCAGGATTGACTCCCCTTGCTGCAGCCACATCCCAGGCCAGGGGAGGAGCACAAACTCTCGTCGCCCTTACCCCAGAGCAGCGGGTCCAAGTTGATCAAATCCTAGAGGTTATATCGGTACCGCATGTAGCCCAAGTTCAGCTCGAGGATAGGGCAACAGCTTCAAAGGATGAGTAGCGGAGGGTTGAAAGGTTCAAGAAGTACAAGCCTCCTATATTCAGTGGTCTAGCATCAGATGATGCTCTAGGATTTCTGGAGGAGTGCTACAGTATCCTTCGCACTATGGGTATATCAGGATCGAGTGGGGTTTCTTTCACTGCCTTCTAGCTTCGAGGAGCAGCCTATCAGTGGTGGCATACTTTTGAGTCGGACAGTCTGACTGAGGTAGCTTCCTTTACTTGGACCTAGTTTTCAGATATGTTCTTGAGGGAGTTTGCTCCTCATAGCCTCAGGGATGCATGGTGTGTAGAGTTTAAGCATTTGCGCCAGGGTACTATGACTTATTTGGAGTATGCTGCCCGTTTCACCGACTTGGCAAGACATGCACCGGCCTTAGTTTCTACAGTTCGTGAGAGAATTTATCGGTTTATTGAGGGACTCATTCCTAGCATCAGGTCTAGCATGGCCTAGGAGTTGGAGATGGATGTTACTTATTAGCCGGTGGTGAGCATTGCTATGAGAGTAGACGACATGCTTGCTCGGGATAGAGAGAAGAGAGAGGCCAAGTGGTCTCGAGAGTCGGGCCATTATTCGGATGCCCGTGCTCCAGCTGTAGTTCATCATGGTAGGGGTTATATGAGTCACCCCATTCATTCAGCTATTTCCAGCAGCCAGTGGTATTCCAGCTCCTCCTAGACCTCATGAGCCTTACTATGCACCTCCAGTATCTAGTGCACCTCCTGTACGGGATGCTTTCAATGGTTAGTCTAGCAGACTTGGCCCAAGCCAGTCACAACCGCCACGCCCTCCCAAAGCTTGTTTTGAGTGTGGCGACACTTGCCATATGGTGAGGGATTGCCCTAGACTTAGGATGGGTGCACCTCTACAGTTTTCTCAACCACATCGTGCTCCACCAGGTCCTCAGGTTATGATTACAGCACCAGCTGCCACCCCACCCGCTTAGCCAGCCTGAGGTGGAGGTCGGGGGTGGTAGAGATCATCCTAGAGAGGGAGGCCAAGCCAGATACTATGCCCTTCCTGCTCGTACTAAGGTTGTCGCCTCTGATTCTATCATCACAGGTATTGTCCTGATTTGTCATAGAGATGCATCAGTTTTATTCGATCCAGGCCCCACTTATTCTTATGTGTCCTCTTATTTTGCCCCGTATTTAGGTGTATTTCGGGATTCTTTGAGTTCCCCTATTTATGTTTCTACTCTTGTGGGAGATTCTCTTGTTGTGGACCATATTTATCTATCGTGTTTGATTATTCTTAGTGGTTTTGAGACCAGAGCCAATTTATTATTGCTCAATATGGTAGATTTTTTATGTTATCTTGGGCATAGACTGGTTGTCACCCCATTATGCTATTCTTGATTCTCACACCAAAACCGTGACGCTGGGTGAGTGGTGATTTTACCACTCAATCTAGTCTCTTTTCCTTAGCTTTTATGTCCTTTAACTATAATATGAGGTCATTTATGATGTGTATTGTTAGATTTTTAGGAAAATGATACTAGGAAGTGATTTGATTTCAATTGGAGTGGAATTGAGCAAAAAGGGTGGAACATGCAAAAACTCCCCAGTGATTCCGCATCTGCGGAAGGATGGTCGCAGAAGCGACCCCACTTCTGTGAGAAAATGACCGCTTCTGCGGAAATGGCTGAGCATGCAAGAAACCGCATCTGTGGTTATAATGTCGCTTTTATGGTGGCGCATCTGTGCCTTTTGCACCGCATCTGCGATTACAGAGTTGCACAAGGCCCCCGCATCTGCGAGTGGATTTCCGCTTCTGCGGTAGCGCATCTGTGCTTTTGGGTCCGCATCTGCGGTACCAAGCATATATTTATACGTCTCTTCTACAATAAGGAATTCACATCTGCGTGAATTGTTCCGCAGATGCGGTGGACAGGTATCAGATCTGGGCAGATTAGTCAATTCACATTTTCTCAACCCCAAACCATTTTTATACTCGTCCAAGCAGATATCTTAAGGATCTTTGGCATATTTTCAGTTCTTAGGGCTTGAGAGAACAAGGTTGGAAGCTAGGGCTTTGCACACATACTTTGGTTTTGAAAATTTGATGCTTGTGGCTAAGATTTTCTTACCCATTTATGTTGCTTTCTTCATTTCCTTGCTTTGTATTGTATATCTAAGTGTGTAGTATTTTATCTAACACTTGAATCTTGTTTATGGAAATATTTTTATTTAAAGTGTGGATTAAATATCTTGTTGTGCTTATGTATTGAAGGAACACTAGTATGAGTAGTGAACCGGGTAATCTAATGTTTTAGGTGAAACCGTTGTGGATGAACTTGTTGTTATATTAATATAGTTTTGAGTTGGTTGTTAATCCCTATTTGTTTAACTACGTTTTGATTTTGGTTAGTTGAAAGGATCCTCAATTAGTCGTGCCTATTTATTATGTATCTGCTTGAGAGAGAGTGCATATTTAGGTAATTGTTTGAACAACATCACTCCCAGAGTATAGGCGAGATTCATAACCGAGGGTTTAGAGGTTGGAGTAGAGATAACGATACCTCGGGTGCGATCTAAGTGAACTGTAATGCGAATCTAGCTAGCTTAGCTTGAGAGAATGCATCTAGTAAATTATCATAATTACTTGAGAGAGAGTTATGATAGCTGGAGAGTTCATGATCGATAGAGACAACTAAATCATAGCTATAAGAAACATACGACTAAGGAAATCAACAACGGGGGATTAATTAGCATAAACTAGCTCATATTTGTAAAGTCATGAAATACATTGGATTCGTTACTCGAGTGTAATCCCGATGCAACCATAGTTGTAGCCATTGATCATTTTAATTGCTTTCTTGGTTAGTTTATATTTCCACATTTAGATATAAATATTGTCCAAACCATATTCTAAGCATTTGGCATTGCGCGATAAGTGATAATTTTCTTACATTCCTAATAGCCTACATATTGTTCTCTGTGGGATTCGACCCCGACTCATAGTTGGGTAAATTATATTGCATGCGACCATGACCATTTACTTTTTAGTAGTGGATTTGGACGACATCAATTTTGGCGCCGTTGCCGGGGAACAATTTGGCGTAATTTAGGTTGTTTGAGAAGTAAGCGCAAGTGCTTGAGTCCAAACTTGTAAATATTTGTGTAATTATTTTTTTACCTTGGTCAATTTTTATTGTTTATTTTCTTAGTTTTGAAAAATGGCATCATATAATGAAAATTGGTCGGATGGTAGTTGTTCATACTTTGATGACCCTTGTCCTTATTGTGGAGGACCACACTCATGGCAAAATTGTTTAAATTCTCCCGGGGGTGGATTGTGCGCACAATCTCAAACCCATGAGTGGAGTATTTGTGATAAGTGTGATTTTCAAAATGGTCATTGGGATGATTGTGCTTATTTGTCTTTCCCTTCCCCAAGCCCCAGCTATGATGATTCTACTTTTTGTGATGAAAATTATAGGGCTATGGAAGTAGAAGAAGTTGAGCATGGCCGAAATAGAGAGTTCAAGCTTATGTTAGAATGCCTACTTGAAGGAGAAAACAAAGAACAAAGTGTCTTGGAGGAGCTTTTGGAGAATAGTCTCTAAAATGACTTGGCACTTGAAAGGTTGAATGTGCAAATGGAGGAAATGCTTGAAGCTTTAGAGGTCCAAAAATCCTCGGAAGTTAATGATAGCCAAGAATTTTCCGTAGATGTGGAAGCCGGAAATCCTCCCTTGGCACTTGAACAAAACCAAGAAGAACTCGCAATTGCTCAAAATGAGAAGATGATGCTCATGTTGGAGACCATTCTTGAAAATAAGGAGAAGCAAAACTTTGCACTCGAGGACTGAAAACAAGGTTTGGCTCACAATGATGAACATATCTGCACTTTGGAGGATCAAATGCAAATATTGGTTGAGGCTCACTATGCCCACCAACTTGAGAGTGTGGAAGGAAGCCAAGAAAATTCAATTCCGAGGAAGAAAGTGAGCTTTACTTTGAGGATACAAGAATTGAACATCCGCTAACCGACCCCATGAGTGTTAATAATGCCAAGAAAAATATGAAATTAGAGTCAGCCGGTGTAAATGAAAATGTGGTTGAAATTGACTCTAATCCGGGGAAAAAAGAGGTTGTCAAAATCTGAGGAAAATTGCAAAGTGATGGTTTGAAGTCACATTCCAAGTATTTTTCAACATTGGAATTGTGTGGTGATATGGAATTTGAACTACACGGGTCAATGAGGGATTGCGAGGAGGAAAGGCAACAATCATACATTTTACAGTTTGAGGAAGCAAGAAAGCAAAATGACATGCCTCACATGAGAGCCAAGAAGTGCAAAATGAAGAACTTAAGGATTGGCTTGATCATCGACTTACCACCCCCCATCACTCATGGTCACAAGCTTGATTCCAAGCTAGGTGCCCAGTTCATATCATCCAAGTGGCGAGAAAAGTGGTAACGTTGTTTGCGTCGTGCCACGACGCTAAAATGCGGCATTTGGTGGGAGGCAATCCATCGTTTTCAAAATTTTTGGCCATTTTTAAAATCTTCCTTTTTAGAATAGCTTAGAATAATATTTGTAACTAATCTGCCAAGCTTTAGATTTTTTGGAGTTGATTTGAGCAGGTCGGAGTGGTCCGGAGGGCCAAAATCAGTAGTTGCAGAATCTGTGTATCAATCTTTTAGCGTTACCGTATCTGCGAATTTTTGACCGCAGATGCATTAACGCAGAAGCGATTTTACAATCGCAAAAGTGGCAATCCTCGCAGAAGCGGATATCTGGCCGCAGAAGCGGCGATGCAGATGCGGCAAAAGATCCGCAGATGCGAAAATCGAGCAGGTCTTAAAATTAGACAAACATTTTAGAAACCTCATTTGCCCAGGTAATGTTTTCCCCCAGCCCTAAGAAAAAAAAATCCCCCATCTCTAACATACTCCAAATCATCCATCACGTGTGAATTCTACTGCATTCGACTCAGGTAATTTCCTCTGAACCCTCATCTACTTCTCTTCTCTTTTCCTTCTTTTTCTTCTTCTTCTTCTTCATTGCCAACAACCCAAATTTGTTTTGCTTTATTTTATTTTGATGTGTTCATTTTTTTTTTCGATTTCACGTCTGTTAGTTTTAGGAAGTGAGGGATATTGGTTGAGAGATTCATGAGTGTGCTGCTATTGTTGAAACAAATGTGTGGGAAATCTGAGTACCCAATTTGTATAAAGAAGAGGTCATTTTTCAAGTGCTTGCAAGATGTTCGACAAATTGTTTAAAAGAAAATCTCTTGCTAAACACCGTAAAATCAGTCCCAATGGAACTATAGTCTCATGTACTGCAGTAATTTAGAAGTTTTAAGTATAAATTAGATGCAAAAATTGGGTTTGAGAACCAAAAATTGAAAAAAAAAATCTGGGCAGTTGAAGAACTTGATGAAATCTGCAGATGCGGTCAAAACTTTCACAGATGCAGTATCGCACATGCGAGGATTTTACCGTAGGTGCGATTCAAGTAACTTGGGCAAAACCGCAGATGCGGTCAAATTGTCGCAGAAGCGGAACTGCTTCTGCGGTCTCTATTCCGCAGATGCGAAAACTGGGCAGAAATGCAACTTCCAGTGGCTTTGCAACAGTGCCTTCCCGGGCCCGTTCAACCTGATTTTTTGGCTTGATTGTAGTGTTTTGGATTGCTTAACATAGTTCTATTACCCGACTGACTTTGTTTTAATTTTATGTAGGTGCTTCGAGTTAAAATGGACCCAAACATGAGCGGACAACAACATGAAATTGAAGAAGAAGTTGAGGAACCATATGATGAATCACGCTTCATGTCAGCTGCATGTGAGCATCGATATTTGCACGACCTCATAAATAAAAGGATAGTGCTTGAAAAGGGAATCAATGAAGAAACATTGGCCGAGAAGCTCCCATATTTCCATGCCCGTCTCCATACATCTGGATGGTCGTACTTCATTCCCACTCCATGGAAAGCTAATGAGGAGTGGGTTCGTGAATTCTATGCCAACCTTAGGCGCACAGATTTTGCAAGCCCACAAATCGTCGTCAGAGGAAAATTGGTGAGGTTTGGGATGGAACAAATAAATGACACTCTTGGGATTCTCAACTATCCAATGGAGCCAGTGCAATAGAAAGATCATTGTGAAAATGGGGAATGGCTTGTCTCCAAACTCTACCCTCCTAGCGTGAGAGCCAAATGGGGTAACCAGAGAAAAAGGTTGAAATCAATTGACTTCACTGCTGAAGCAAAAATGTGGCTGTACATCATATGCAACCGGGTATCTCCTTGTGGGAATGTCTCAGATGTCTCATATACAAGGGCTTTGATTATTGCATGCCTCCTGGACGACATTCCTGTGAATATCGGTCACTACATCCTGCAGGAGATGAAGGGATATTTGCAAGACAAGGAAGCAGGGATGATGTTCCCTTCATTGATCACCCAGCTATGCATGAGAGCAGAGGTTGAGGTACGTAGCACCGATCGATGGCTACCAGTTGATAAACCTTTTCATCCACTGAGAGTGACAGGAGAGGGTAGTGCAGTCAAGAGCAAGAAAAGAAAGGTCACCACCAAGGCTGCTGGTTCAGAGTCATCTTCACAGGCAGCGCCTGAGGGACCATTCGGGGTGCTAAACTCCGAGCTTGCATCTATTCAGGAGTTAGTATCACAGCTTCCGAGTGGTCCTTCATCCTCCCAGCCTGGGCCTTCATACTTCTCCAGGGATGAAATGCAGAGTTACTTAGATGCGCAACATATTTAGAAAGATTCTCTTGAGAAGATGGCAGCATCAGTGACCAGACTTGAGGGAGCATACGGTACCTTGGCCAAGGCACATGTAGACCTCCAGTAAGACTTTGAGAAGGAGAAGAAGAAGACAAGAAGAAGTGCAAATTCATGATAAAAATGTGGAAAGGCATAAAGGCCATCTTCAAATGAGGAAACCCAGGCAAGAAGATACCAGTGGCGGCCAAATATGATAGCGAGGAGTATTCCTTCATGTCAGAGACTGCTGGTGATGATGGTGATGATGATGATGATGAGGAGACTAATAGTGATGAGGCCACGAGCGATGCACGACATTGATCTACCGTCCTCCCTTAATCTGCAGATCTCAGGGAGACCCTCAAACTATTTATGCTTTATATTTGATATTGTGCAGTGAGGACAATGCAATGTTTTTAGTTGGGGGTGGTTGTAAGAGTATACTTATTCATACTTTGATATTGGTGTGCCCTTGCCGGGCTAATTTCGTTACTATGTATATTGTGTGCCCTCGCCGGGCTTATTATTATGTTGTTGTGGATATTGTGTGCCCTTGCCGGGCTATTTTGTGCAGCAGGTGCTCTTGCCGAGCTTGGTGTGATTAGTCTATTTCTATTTTTCTTTCATTATTTATTTTCTTTAGTAGATTGTTGTTATTAGTATAAGTGCTTTTATTTTAGTATCTTTTTTAGTAGTTTTATTTTCTTTTATGCTTATTTCCTTAAGTGCTATTTCCTTGGGTTTTCTTCATGCTACGGTTCTTTCCCAAGGAACATTTTTGAAGTGAACCGGGTGACTTTTCCCTATGATAGATGGCGTGACAACTTTCTTAAGGGAATTAGTCTTGTTTTGCTAGGAGGAGACTTTTGGATTATTTGGTACTAATAAAATTAGTCTCTTGAATGTAAAATATGAATCAAGAATACCCCTCCGAATTTTGATGTTGAACTAAAACAAGTAAGTTGCATGGTGAAGAATAATTTTTGTGATAAATTTTTGGCTCTTTTAGTGACTCTTTGTACACTAGTTTGAATAATATTGCTCTAGATGCTATCCATCTTAATTAATTCATGTGCCATGTGTGTTAGTGTTTGTACAAATAAATCTTGTGTTTACTTCTATCATCTAGAACTTGCCCGGATGGTCTTTCAACGCTAATGATAGTATGTTGGTTGGAGGGATGAGCTTAGGCATTCTTTGTTTGATTTGCAAAACCTCTTTAGCCTTTCAAGCCTACCTTTGTATAAATAATATCACTAGCACCCTATTTGAGTCTTTAAACCTTTTTCTTTGGCCAACTCATTACAAACCTATCCCCTTTTGTAAAATAATTCCCTATTTTGAACTCGTCCCTCCTTTATCATTGAGAATGAGGCTAACAGCCTAAGTTGGGGGTGTGATGTCAGAGTGGAAAGTGGTAAGGTTATACATTGAGTATATGGTCATATACCTCAAAGTGTGTGTATTAAATTATTCAAACTCCAAAAGAAAAATTGGTATATAAAAAAAAAGGGGAATATTTGTATGTATATAAATTATGGAGCCTTGAAGAAAATTAGAAGAGGTATTTAAGGTGGTTCTGCATTGGGAACTAGATGCCAATGAGGCTATGTGGTTTGAAGAGAAACAAAGTGCAAAAGAATGAAAAATGTGAGTAGTGTTCAAGGAGGGTGAAGTCACTTGTATCAAAATGCTTATCCGACCCTTCCCTAAACCTACATTACAAGTTTAAAAAGTCCTTAGACTTCCAACCGAACATTCTTGAATAGGCGATGAATTAAAATAAGGGCAAGCTTATGGTATGAGATGTTGTAACACTTGAAATTCTTTGTGAGAGTGAGTGTTTGTGTAAATTTGTCCTCGATGTTGTATTGTAAATATAGTGATTTTGGGACTTTCTTTCTTATGAGGGCACATGAATTAGGAATGATTGGTGAAATTGAGTAAGTTGAGCATATGTAGAAGACTAGTGCTTTTGAGTCACTTCTTGAGGCTTATTCTTGTCACTTGATTATTTTTAACTCCATTGCACATTTTTGAAGTTGCTTTTAAATGAGGGAGATATTCGAGAAAGATGCACATACTTGAGCCAAATTATTAGTACCAACCAAATCCATAAGTATGGTGCTTAAATTGGGGAATGTGATATGTAAATGATAGCAATACCATTTGTGTTTTACGTGGTAAATCCTCATTGAATTGTTGGTTTTGATTTGCTTGAGGACAAGCGAAAGCTTTAAGTTGGAGCTGTTGATGAGTGGTGATTTTACCACTCAACCTAGTTTCTTTTCCTTAGCTTTTAAGTCCTTTAACTATAATATAAGGTCATTTATGGTGTGTACTGTTAGATTTTCAGGAAAATGATGCCAGGAAGTGATTTGATTTCAATTGGAGTGGAATTGAGCAAAAAGGGTGGAAACATGCAAAAACTCCCCAGTGATTCCGCATTTGCGGAAGGACGCTTCTGCGAGAAAATGACTGTTTCTGCGAAAATGGCTGAGCATGTAAGAAACCGCATCTGCGGTTATAATGTCGCTTTTGTGGTGGCACATCTGCGTCTTTTGCACTGCATCTGCGATTACAGAGTTGCATAGGGCCCCCGCATCTGCGAGTGGATTTCTGCTTCTGCGGTAGCGTATCTGCGCTTTTGGGGTCCGCATCTGCGGTACCAAGCATATCTCTATACGCCGCTTCTGCGATAAGAAATCCGCATCTGCGGAATCGCATCTGCGTGAATTGTTCCGCAGATGCGGTGGACAGGCATTAGATCTGGGCAGATTAGTCAATTCACATTTTCTCAACCCCAAACCATTTTTATACTCATCCAAGTAGATATCTTAGGGATCTTTGGCATATTTTCAGTTCTTAGGGCTTGAGAAAACAAGGTTGGAAGCTAGGTCTTTGCACACACACTTTGGTTTTGAAGATTTGATGCTTGTGGTTAAGATTTTCTTACCCATTTATGTTGCTTTCTTCATTTCCTTGCTTTGTATTGTATATCTAAGTGTGTAGTATTTTATCCAATACTTGAATCTTGTTTATGGAAATATTCTTGTTTAAAGTGTGGATTAAATACCTTGTTGTGCTTATGTATTGAATGAACACTAGTATGAGTAGTGAACCGGGTAATCTAAGGTTTTGGGTGAAACCGTTGTGGATGAACTTGTTGTTATATTAATATAGTTTTGAGTTGGTTGTTAATCTCTATTTGTTCAACTACGTTTTGATTTTGGTTAGTTGAAAGGATCCTCAATTAGCCGTGCCTATTTATTATGTATCTGTTTGAGAGAGAGTGCATATTTAGGTAATTATTTGAACAACATCACTTCCAGAGTATAGGCGGGAGTCATAACCGAGGGTTTAGAGGTGGAGTAGAGATAACGATACCTCGGGTGCGATCTAAGTGAACTGTAATGCGAATCTAGCTAGCGTAGCTTGAGAGAGTGCGTCTAGTAAATTATCATAATTACTTGAGAGAGAGAGTTATGATAGCTGGAGAGTTCATTATCGATAGAGACAACTAAATCATAGCTATAAGAAACATACGACTAAGGAAATCAACAATGGGGGATTAATTAGCATAAACTAGCTCATATTTGTAAAGTCATGAAATACATTGGATCCTTACTCGAGTGTAATCCCGATGCAACCATAGTTGTAGCCATTGATCATTTTAATTGCTTTCTAGGTTAGTTTATATTTTCACATTTAGATATAAATATTTTCCAAACCATATTCTAAGCATTTGGCATTGCACGATAAGTGATAATTTTCTTACATTCCTAATCGCCTAAATATTGTTCTTTGTGGGATTCGACCCTGACTCATAGTTGAGTAAATTATATTGCATGCGACCGTGACTATTTACTTTTTAGTAGTGAATTTGAACGACATCACTGGGTATGCAAGGTGTACCACGAGTAGAGTGGAAGGGCACTTTAGATCACACTTCCAGCAGAGTTATTTCATTCCTTAAGGCACAACGGATGGTTGAGAAGGGGTGTGACGCGTATCTAGCTTATGTGAGAGATGTCAGTATTGATACCCCTATAGTTGATTCAGTCTAGTAGTACGAGATTTCCCTTATGTGTTTTCAGTTGATCATCCGGGTATGCCACCGGACAAAGATATTGATTTCAGCATTGATTTGTTGCCAGGCACTCAGCCCATTTCTATTCCTCCTTATCGCATGGCTCCTCCTGAGTTGAAGGAGTTGAAGGAGCAGTTGCAGGAATTGCTTGACAAGGGTTTTTTTGGCCTAGTGTATCACCTTGGGGGTTCTCCTGTCTTGTTTGTGAAGAAGAAGGACGGTTCTATGCGTATCTGCATTGATTATCGCCAATTGAACAAGGTTACAGTGAAGAACTGGTATCCTTTTCCTCGTAATATGTTTGACCAGTTATAGGGTACACGAGTGGTCATTGCGAGTTCCTTGTTATGTCATTTGGGCGGACGATTCTCCAGCAGCATTTATGCATTTGATTCACAATGCGTTCTGGCCATATCTTGACTCGTTCGTCATTATCTTCATTGATGATATTCTAGTATACTCCCAAAGTCGGGAAGATCATGAGCAGCACTTGAGGACAACGCTTCAGACTTTGAGAGAAAAGAAATTATATGTGAAGTTCTCGAAATGTGAGTTTTGGTTGGATTCTGTGGCATTTTTGGGTCACGTGGTATCGAATGAAGGGATCAAGGTGGATCCAAAGAAAGTGGAAGCAATATAGAGTTGGCCCAGACCATCCTCAGCTATAGAGATCTGTAGTTTTCTTGGCTTGGCAGGTTATTATCGTCGGTTTGTTGAGGGATTTTCATCTATTGCAGGACATATGACCAGGCTGACCAAGAAGGGTGCTCCGTTCAAGTGGACAAAAGAGTGTAAGGAGTGCTTTCAGAAGCTCAAGACAGCTTTGACTACAGCCCAGTATTAATATTGCCTACAGGTTCGGGGTCTTATACTGTCTATTGTGATGCCTTAAGAATTGGCCTTGGAGCGGTATTAATGCATGACAGTAAGGTAATTGCCTACGCATCCAGACAGTTTAAGGTACATGAGAAGAATTATCTTGTCCATGATCTCGAGTTAGCTGCTATTGTTCACGCCTTGAAGATCTGGCATCATTATTTGTACGGTGTTCATTGTGAGATTTATAGTGATCACCGGAGTTTGCAGTATTTGTTCAAGCAAAAGCACCTTAATTTGTGCCAGAGGAGGTGGTTAGAGTTTCTGAAGGACTATGATATCACTATCTTGTATCACCCGGGCAAGGCCAATGTGGTGGCCGATGCTTTGAATCGCCGGGCGGAGAGTTTGGGGAGTTTGGCTTATCTACCAGCAGCGGAGAGGCCCATGGTGATGGATGTTTAGGTCTTAGCCATCCAATTTGTGAGATTGAATCTTTCGGAGCCCAATCGGGTTCTAGCTTGTGTGATTTCTCGGTTTTCCTTGTTTGATCGTATCTGAGAAAGTCAGTATGATGACCCTCATTTGCTTGTCCTCAAGGACAAGGTTCTGTATGGTGATGCCAGAGATGTGACCATTGGTGATGATGGGGTATTGAGGATGCATGGTCGGGTATGTGTACCCAATGTTGATGGGCTTCGGGAATTGATTCTAGAGGAGGCCTACAGTTCGCGGTATTCCATCCATCCGGATGCCGCGAAGATGTACCAGGATTTGAGGCAGCATTGTTGGTGGAGGCGGATGAAGAAAGATATAGTTGGGTTTGTAGCTCGGTGCCTCAATTATCAGCAGGTAAAGTATGAGCACCAGAGACCGGGTGGCTTGCTTCAGCAGATAGAGATCTAGAGTGGAAGTGGGAGCGTATCACCATGGACTTTGTAGTTGGACTCCCACGGACTTTGAGGAAGTTCAATGCCATTTGGGTGTGTCACGCTTGGGGGGCGTGGCTGACACTCGGTGTCGCACTAGCCCGAGTGAGCCACTCTACAATTCTCTCTCTTTTTTCTTTGTAACTAACATGGGCCAACATGGTCGCAACTCGTAATGTATAACTATAAGTGGGAAATACTGATCAATAAACTATTGTTCTTAAAATATGAATACATATGAGTCGTCAAGGCCTCTGACAAAATGAGCCTCTGTGTACAAAGCCTCTAAGATTATTTGACATCAAATAGGATAGGGTACCGGCCTACCCATAAGTTTGTAGAAAACTTGTAACACGATGACTCATAGACTCGGCTGCACTCCGAATGAGGTGGAGTCTTACCGATCCTTCGTTAAAGCCAATCTCGTCTATTATGAGGGCTCGTCAAACTGATAATCTATACCTGCAGGTATGAATGCAGCGTCCCCAACAAGAGAACGTCAGTACGAATAATGTACTGAGTATGTAAGGCATGTAAATCAGTATATAAAGAACATGGAAGAAATATGGAGTACATGATTCAACCTGTAAGTCTGGATATTAGCTTATAACTTTAGCAGTTAGATAAGATTCTCCTATAACATCCAATTGGTTTTACAAATTGGAAGACATAAATGACATAAAATTTGAAACTAAAGAATAATTTTATATTTATCAAGCATTGATGTATTGAGAAAATATGAAAAACACAAATGACATGTTTCATCAATTTTACAGATTCTAGTATCCCAAATATATATATTCAACTCTTCCCACTTCAGAACAAAGTTCAAAAATTATTCATTGGATTATTGTTTTGAAGATTTGGAATTAGACACCAAAGAGAAATATTTTGGCAAAATGAAAGAGTGGGGGTCAGTGTCCCATCACATAGGATTGATACGGTAGCTGAATTGCAATTATTAAATAAAAAGTAGGACACAACAGTGGTGTTCGACATGTTGAGAACTAAGTAATGGTGTTCAAGTGAAGGTTCATCAGTTTACGTAAATAAGTAATATCTCTAATAAAGAAGCCTAACCCAAAGTAATTGCAACATACTAAAGATTTTTAATGTATCATAGTGGAAACAGGAAATGAGTAATTTTATGTCGTAGTAAACAATCTAACATGAAAGAGCTATGCCTAGAATTTCTAGTCAGGCCTTTTCTTTCTACCACCAGATTGCTTTGCATGAAATAAACTATAACATAGAGCATAACCAAATAGATCAGTCCGGTCAATTTGTGCATAAAAATGCAATATGTTTCATCTACCCTCATATACTGAATTCACCTTCAAAACAACCTTATGGTTCGCATTTTATTACAGTTCTCATCGAAGAATAATTCAGACCAAAAATATGTCAGTACTACCATTTAATACTTATAGTGTCATGCATATGCGTATGAATGTCATGTCGTGCATAGGTACATGTGTTCATAACATCATCAAGCCTATGAGGGCATCCCATTATATCATCCCAGCCACAATAGGTAAAATCATTTTCGTATACTAGCTGATCAGGTGGTGGTGCGTATATAATGCCATAACCTTTCCCATATATATATATATATATATATATATATATATATATATATATATATATATCGCCATAACATTATCACGCCTCTAAGGGCATCCATCATATCATCTCAGCCACTATGAGCAATATCATCATCATATACCAGCTGATCAGGTGGTGGTGCGTATATAACGCCATAACCTTTCCCATATCCCATATACATATATAAACATATATACGCGTATATAACGCCGTCTGAGTCATATTTCAGCCACTGTGGGCAACATCATCATCGTATACCAGCTGATTAGGTGGTGGTACGTATATAACGCCATAACCTTTTCTCATATTCCATATACATATATATACATATATACGCATATATAATGTTATCTGGTCATGGATCAATATACATGCATAAATGAATGCAATACATGAGATGTTAAAGTAATGTTAAAGTAATGCCCATATACTCGTTCTGCCATATTCTACTTCTCAAAAGTAGTAACCACACTTGTGGAAATGGGATTAAGCGTACAAATAAGACATTCAACAGTATCACGCTCCTCTTAACAATTGACAATCTTATTTTCAAGTAATGGACACCATAAATACTCACAAAAATTCCATACTTCTTTATTAATCATTTTTGTCCTTATTCTTTTCTTTTCCCCTTTTTAATTATCTGGTACTATTAATCATTTCATATAACTAGCTATTATTCAGCTCCCTTTGTGTTTTAGATTAAATCTGTCAAATGTTGTCCAACAAATGTATAATTCACCTAACCCGTTCAAAGGTTAATGTACTCGTTGGTGTAACCCAAATTCATCCTTCCAAAATATTGAGTTAACTTGGGTTATGGTACTACTTCAAATCATGTCAATAAGAGAGTTTGTAAACATAGAATAAATATTTACAAACAAATATTTAAAATGACATACCTTTTTTGTATAAAAATTATGTTTAACTAGGTCCATTTTGTAATTAAAGATTAGAAAAGATTCAAACAAATAGAATAAAATCTCCAGTAGTGCAACAAGTTTGTAACCCATTTCTCACCCATATTTCAAAATAAATATTTTGATATTTCTTGAGTTGAAGAAAAATAATCTTTTTACCTTTTCCCCTTTAAATTTTGAGGTGAGTGTTTGGTGCTGGATTTTATCCATTGCTCTGCATCTTTTAAGTGTAGTTGGCAAATTAATTACACAGCTACTACTCTATACATTGTTACGGCGGGTAGTTAGAGCAGTCAATATTTGAAGTTGGCTATATATAGTTGCTACACAAAAAGGTTAGTTTACTACTATTACTTAACCATGAAACAAACTTTATCAACTTATATATTTTGAGACCCATGAATAGACGATAAAATAATAAGACATATGGGAGCTTAAGAATATAGGCATTTCTAATACTTCTAAGAATAGAGTCATTTATGAAAGTTGTGTATTTTGCTCGTTTCATTTGTACCGTATGAATTATGCCAAAAGAAAAAAGAGATAACTTTAACATACATGTTATTAAAGTTGAACACCTCTTAAATTTGGCAAAAATCCCAAAGAAGTAAAGTATTGAACCACCTATTTCATTAACAAAATCATCGGGCAACCCTTAATCCCATTTCAAAGGATGTAACGACTGCAACGCAACCATTCTGTTGGTTGTCATCATAAGAAGTTTGGAAAGTCTTTGAACCAAATCAGTCTGGTTATCATCAAATAGCTTACATTCTTGATCATGAAGAATTTTAGCAAAATGGGTAAGTTTAAAACAAGGCCAAGAAGGGTACTTTGGGTGGCTACGGCTTTTAGGATTGAGAATAGAGATTTTTGTATCAAATTCATATGGGGGTCTGTATTTTAGTGGAAGAAAATTGTGTTGCATAAGCACTATGGTATATGAGTCACTTTATAGACCATAGGTGGCAACCACGTTGCTTCACTAAGGCTTATCCAAATTTATCAATCCCCCACTAATCCAATAATTAACTAATTACCTATATAATTAAGAATTATCTCAAATTACTTTAAATAACTACTCACTATTTAATATATTTTATATATCATACTATCACGGTCATATGATACCTTGTATGATACTAGTTCATAAGCATCGGGTATTATAGCTCGGACCATATTTTATCCCAAAGTGACAAATTTCGACCAACCTCATTTTCTTCAACTCGTTTACCCTCTCACATTCACGACTTTATTTATCACTTGTTTATAAATATCGTAAATACCTATAACCTCAACAAAAAAAAAAATAGCCTTGTCCTCGTTTTAAAGTACTACTATTACAATATTAAAATAATAAATCGTGGTACCATATAAAATTAATACATATACTATTATTTCGTTCAAATATCCATATATATATATTCTCAACTTCTAATTTCCTAATCTCATATAAAGGGTAAAAAAATTTGTATGCTAAATTCTTAAAATGGTAAAAAGATAACCTTCTTGTTTTTGTGAAAAAAAATAATTCATATCTTTACAATAAAGAAAATCTCATAAACTTTTCTCATATTATGTGTATAATTTAAAGCATTTTCGAAAATAGTAATATTAATAACTATAGAAAATCATGCTTTTTAAATATTTTTCTACAATAAATGTTCCACACAAAATAAATACCATATCAAAATTAGTAGTAATGGTAATTATCCAAAATTATACTTATAAAACTTTTACTAAACTACTTTACTTAAAAGAAAATACCACACTAACATAATATCTTACGGTATTAAGGTTGTTAAATTTACGAGGTATAACAGGGTGATTGTGGATCGGCTAGCCAAGTCTGCGCACTTCATTCCTGTGTGTACTACCTAGTCTTCAGAGCGGTTGGCTGAGATTTATATCCGGGAGATTGTTCGTATGCATGGTATTCCAGTTTCTATCATTTCAGATAGAGGTAGTCAGTTCACATCATGGTTCTGGAGGGCCGTACAACATGAGTTGGGTACCTGGGTGGAGTTGAGCACAACATATCACCCCCAGACGGATGGACAGTCCGAGCGCACGATTCAGATTCTTGAGGATATGCTCCGTGCGTGTGTGATGGAGTTTAGAGGTTCTTGGGATCAGTTCTTGCCACGGACTAAGTTTTCCTACAACAACAGTTATCAGTCCAGCATTCAGATGGCACCATATGAGGCTCTGTATGGTAGACGGTATAGATCCCAGATGGGTTGGTTCGAGCCGGGCGAGGCTAGATTATTGGGCACAGACTTGGTTCAGGACGCTTTGGAGAAGGTTAAGATGATTCAGGATAGACTCCGCACAGCCCAGTCCAGACAGAAGAGTTATGCGGACGTGTTGCGACGGGTTTCGCCTATGAAGGGCGTTATGAGATTTGGGAAGAAGGGAAAATTGAGTCCGAGGTTTTTCGTCCTTTTGAGGTATTGCGACGTGTTGGGGAGGTAGCTTATGAGCTTACCTTACCTCCCAGCTGGGCAGGAGTTCATCCGGTATTTCATGTTTTGATGCTTCGGAGGTATCACAGTGATCTGTCGCACGTGTTGGATTTTAGTTTAGTTCAGTTGGACAAGGATCTATCTTATGTTGAGGAGTTGGTGGCGATATTGGACAGACAGGTTCGAAAGCTAAGGTCAAAGAGCATTGCATCGGTAAAGGTTCAGTGGTTGGGTCAGCCGGTCGAGGAGGCGACGTGGGAGACCGAGCAGGATATGCGCAGCCGTTACCCTCATCTTTTCACCACTTCAGGTATGTCTCTATGCTCGTTCGAGAACGAACAAATGTTTTAAGTAGGGGAGGATGTAATGACCCGGCCAGTTGTTTTGAGAATTAACACCCCGATCCCCTATTACCTGCTTTCCCCGTGTTTATTTCTGCTATCATGATTTGCCGAGAAGATTCGTTTTGAGTTTCGGAGTGTTTTGGGATATTTAGTCCCTAAATGAGAGCTTAAGCTTTAAAATTTGGACCGTAGTCGGAGCAGTGTGAAGACGGCTTCGGAAGGGAATTCAGTCGATTCCTCCGTTAGGTGATTTCGGTCTTAGGGGCATGTTCAAATTGTTTTTGGAGGTCCGTAGCTTATTTAGGCTTGAAATGCCGAAAGTTGAATTTTTGATATTTCCGGCTCGATAGTGAGATTATGATATCGGGGTCAGAATCCTATTTTGAAAGTTGGAATAGTTCCGTAATGTTGAATGTGACTTTTGTACAAAATTTAGGGTCAATCGGACGTGGTTTGGTTGGTTTCGGCATCGGTTGTAGAATTTTGAAATCTTAAGTTCATTTAGTTTGGATTGGAGGGTGATTTGTGATTTTAGCGCTGTTTGAGGTGATTTAAGGGCTCGACTAAGTTCATATGGTGTTTTAGGATTGGTTGGTAAGTTTGGTTGAGGTCCCGGGGCCTCGGGTGTATTTCGGATGCTCAACGAGTCATTTCTGGACTTAAAGAAGTGGCAGATTTTTATGGTGTTTGTTGTAGAGAAATCTTTCTTCGCGTTCGCGAAGAGCATCTGGGAGAGGCAACTGAGTTGTGCTTCGCATTCGCGATGATGCTCCCGCGTTCGCGAAGGTGTGGACCCTTTAGCCTACGCATTCGCGACAAGATCCTCACGTTGGCGAAGGGTCTGCCAGTGCAAGCTACGCGTTCGCAAGTGGGCCCTCGCATTCGTGAAAGAGGAAATTTGGCCAGTGGGATTTGTGCATCACGTTCACGAAGAAGAACGCACCTAAGGCAGAATTTAAATTCCAAAATCGAGGGTTTGAGTTCATAACTCAAAAAATTGGATTGAGAGCTCGGCAGGAGGCGAAATTTGGAAAGATTTTCGGCGGAAGTTTGTGGGTAATGATTTCTAACTCCTTTTTGATTATAATCCATTAATCTAAACATGAATTCATCATTTAATTTCGGATTTGGGGTGAAAAATTGGGAAAAAGTTGAGAAAAGTTCTTAGGCCTAATTTTGGGATTTTGATCAAGATTTTAGTATCGGATTTGAGTGAAATTGATATGGTTAGACTCGTGAGTGAATGAGTGTTCATAATTTATGACTTTTACCCAATTCCGAGACGTGGGGCCGGGGAGGATTTTTGGGCGTTCTTGTATTTTCTTGCCTTAGCTTCGAGTTCTTTAGCTAAATTAGTTATTTGTAGTTGTATTTACGTTATGATATTAATTTGATTAGATTTGGGCCACTCGGAGTTGGATACTCATGGCAAGAGCGTGATTTCGGATTGATTTTGAGCTGGTTCGCCGTAAGTGGCTTGCCTAACCTTGTGTGGGGGAAACTCCCCTTAGGATTTTGGTACTGTTGTTATATGAGTGTCGTGTACATGAGGTGACGAGTGCGTACACGTGCTAATTGTTGAAAAACCTCATTTTTATTAAGTAAATATCTGTGTTTTCTTTTAATTGAACAATACTTGTACTTGACGTTTCCTATTTAGCTTAGGAAAGCATGATTATATGACCTAACTGTCGTAACTGCTTTAACTGCTTACTTGGATTCTGTGCAGCATGTTTAGAGTAGAAATTCCTGTTTATTCTCGAATAGAACTGTAGATTTCTTTCTTAAGACTGTTGTGTGTTTACTTTGGGACTACAGATAGGTATTCCGGGAGATCCCCCTGCACTTTACAATTGGTACTACGGGACGATATCCCGGGAGATCCCCCTGTACTGTATATTTACTTTGGGACTACAGATCGGTATTCCGGGAGATTTTCCTACATATTTATGATTTGGACTACGGGATGATATCCCGGAAGATCCTCTCCATATTTACGTTTGGCACTACGGGACGATATCCTGGGAGATCCACTATTGCTATCTCTATGCTCTGAGTTGTTTCTTCATGTGACTTCCTTCTTTATCAACTGTTAGTATTTCAATTATACTATCACATTTTATATTGTTTTATCTTGTTATATATATATATATATATATATATATAAACCAGTAAGGCACTGACCTTCCTCGTCACTACCCGACCGAGATTAGGCTTGACACTTACTGGGTACCGCTGTGGTGTACTCATGCCCTTTCCTGTACATGTTTTTCGTGTGCAGATCCAGGTTCTTCTGCTCAGTTATACCACCAGTGAGGCGAGGCGATTTTCAGAGATTTCGAGGTATATCTGCCACGTCCGCAGACCGAGAAGTCCCTCTCTATTCTCTCTTTTAGCTATAGACCTTCTGTAATTGATTTTGTTTAGACTTCTCGAATTAGAACACTATTTATTTCCTCTAGTTTGTGATTCATGAGATTCCAGTTTAGGGAGTGTTGTTATTGGTCGAGAGTGTTATTATTGTATATGCCGAGCGACATTTTAAACGCTTTATCTATATTTACCTGTTGGATGGCTAGTTGTACTTTTAAATTCCTTTTTCCCCAAATTGTTAGGCTTACCTAGTCGTAGAGACTAGGTGCCGTCACGACAGTTCACAGAGGGATAACTTGGGTCGTGACATTTCCATGTATTTTTATTGGGTAAAATCTTCTCCGTAAAGGTTACAAGTGTTATCATCCTCAATCTAGGAAGGTTTATATTTCAAGGCATGTTATTTATGATGATTTAAAATTGCCATATGTGCCTCCTAGTTCTACTTCACATGAAGAATCGAACTGTACACAGTTTGTTACTTAAAGTGAATTCTGAAAGAAGGGTACAAGTGCACACACTCTACTTGATCAATGTATACAACAAACACCTGAACTTGTGGATGCTCCTGTTCAGCTCCTTGATGAATCTGACGCCATGCCATTACATTAGTTGCAACAACAACTTGCACAATCTCCTCCACACTCACAAATTCAGCTACTAACCGATACTTCATCAAGTACTTCAAACACCATGCTTCCAGTATCTCCTCTCCAAAGTTCAGAACAACATTCCTCAAGCTCCATAGACAATATTGATACAACTTCCTCATCCAGTATCTCCTCATTAAACCCATCAGAATTTGAAGGTATTCAACTATTTGTTAACCTCCCTCCTATACAACCCACAACAGCCTTGCCTACTTCTTCGCCTCCCCACCACCACATAGTCCACCTAATACCCATCATATGCTTACTAGAAACAAAACCAAGTCCATCTCCAATCCTATATTTCAGACCCTTTTCATTGCGACAACAAATCCAGATCTGAAAGGACCACGAACCATAAAGGATGCAATGTCCAAACCACACTGGAAGGAAGCTATGGATGAAGAACTGCGTGCTTTAAAATCAAATGATACTTGGGAGTTGGTTCCTCGTCGACCATATATGAACGTTGTAGGATCAAAATGGTCTTCAAAACCAAACTTAGTGCAGATGGCTCTGTGGAACGATTCAAAGCGCGTCATGTCACCAAAGGATACAACCAAATTGAGGGGATTGATTTTGACACTTTTAGTCCAGTCGTCAAGGCTACGATAATTAGAATTGTTCTATCTATTGCTACAACCCGCAACTGGCCACTCAAACAACTTGATGTAAAGAATGCTTTCTTACATGGCGAGCTCAAAAAACTGGTGTTTATGGTGCAACCTCCGGGATACAAGAATCTACTCTTCTCTGATCATGTGTGCTTGCTTAAGAAGGCTCTCTATGGCCTCAAACAGGCACCCAAAGCCTGGTTTCACAAATTCAACACATCTTTAGCTCATCTTGGTTTTAAATGTAGCAAGGCTGATTCCTCCCTGTTCGTCTGCCACTATCATAGAGGTATATTCTTGCTCCTTCTCTATGTTGACGGCATTATTTTGGCAGGTAGTAGTGTTGCGTTGCTTGATCAGCTTATCTCCAACTTAAAATCCACAATGGGCAATCTCCATTACTTCCTTGGTGTAGTTGTTTCTCAAAGTTCCGATGGCCTATTTCTTAGCCAAAGAAAATATGTCGAGGACATTCTTGAGCGCACAAACATGCTTGCTGCTCGTGCTCATTAGATGCCTCTATCTCAAAAGCACGGTCTTCATGAATCAGTTGGTCCATCAGTTGATCCATCTGAATTACGAAGTGCGGTGGGTGCTCTTCAATACCTTATGCTTATGATAAGTAGAGATTTTGACTACTTATTTGCACTCTTTTACTTTTGTTTTAGCTCAAAATTGCTTAAAGGTATCCCTGAAAACTAATGAAATGTGCTTGCTTGCAAGAGTGTTGGAATATGAGCTAAAGAGATAAAAATCAACTCAAGAAAAAGTAATTTTGGACAAGAACCAAAACAAGGCCAAAAAGGGCACAATGCAGACCGCATAGTATTGAGTGAGGTCGCAAAACATAAGGATGCCTCTGACAGAGTTTCTTTGCAAAGTGCGGACCGCACAATTAAGTGTGGTCGCAGAAGA
The DNA here is from genome assembly GCF_000393655.2 of Nicotiana sylvestris. NCBI lineage: Eukaryota > Viridiplantae > Streptophyta > Magnoliopsida > Solanales > Solanaceae > Nicotiana > Nicotiana sylvestris. The sequence goes on along the minus strand of NC_091057.1, from coordinate 122,872,053 downwards.
TGAGGTTCAAAGAGATGGATTTTTAGGCCATGAAGAAGTGCGGACCGCACCATTATTATGCGGCCGCAAAAATCAAGAGTGCGGCCGCACTCAGAAACGTGCGCTCCGCAGAAGTCCCCTATGCCAAAGCTCAAGGTCAAGCAAGTGCGGACTGCACTATTATTGTGGAGTCGCAAAAGCAAGAGTGCGGCCGCACTCATAAATGTGCGGTCCGCAGAAGTTGAAGAAGTGCGGCCGCAACCAAGAATTGTGCAGCCGCAGAAGTCCAACCTGTCAAGGTAAGTTTCAAAAATGCGGATCACACACAAAATTGTGCGGCCTCATAACCTCTGCAGGGTCAATTTTTTGTCCAATAATTTTAGCTGGATATAAATAGATCTTTTTATCATTTTTAGGTTAAGTTTTGTGCACCTGAGAATAGATATCCGTTTTTCTTTACTGTATTGAGTAATATTATATTAGTTTAACATTTTAACATTAAATTTTCTTCCCTTAATCATCTATTATGGATTTTATCTTAGCTTCTTTTTCAATTTTTTTATTTTTCATTTTTCATGAGTAGCTAAATTTCTAGCTAGGGTTGTGACCCAACCCTAGTGTGGGTACTTAATGGGTGTTTAATTTAGGGCTTGTTTGTGACTAGGTTTGTTATATTTAGCCTAGTTCTTGCTTGAATTCAAGAATTAATGGTTGCAAACATTGATTCATGCCTAATTGACTTAGACTCTCCTTGAGAAAGATAGACTAAGTCGAGGAAAACTTGGCTAGCAAGGAATTGAGGTGAACTCAAGAAATTGATAGCTCAATTAAAGAGTTGAATCTAGATATAGTAAGACCCGACTTGAGTATTTATAACTTGTTTTGTGCAATACCCATTTGGACTTGAGAAAGCCAAGTTGGGAAAAATCACTCTAACTACTGAGAGGTATAGAGTGGGTAAATGCATGTGATTGCTATATTACAATCCCGATCAATCAAACTTGCCCTAGATTTTAAAATCCATTATGTAACCACCTAGGTGGAAGTCACGACCCTAAATCTTTTATAAACTTGAAAAACAACAACACCAAAAATATTATCTCTTAGTTTTTTTATTTGCAAACATTAGCATAATCATTAGAAGTAGAAAGAAATAACTAAATATGTGAAAGTATAATTTTGGGCACGTCATACACTAGACTAGGTATATACCTAATCCCATATAAAGCTCTATGTGGAATTGACACCGACCCGCGTTGGGTATTTATAGTTGCATTGATCGCCTCACAATCCCAATTAGTGGTGTGAGTTTGGGTGACATCAGCTTACTCAACCAGAAATAAGTCACGCCGTGAATCTTTTATGCCAGTTTATGCAGAGTCCAACAGAAAATCATTGGACTGGGGTTAAGCGAATTTTGAGGTACATTGCTGAAACACTACATCTTGGCCTTCGCATCACATCAAAGTTATCTCTACAGTTCGTGGGTTTCTCCGATGCAGATTGGACAAGTTTCCCCCTCACTCCGATCTATAACTAGTCTGTGCATTTTCTTGGGTTCGAACTGTGTGTTTTGGTCCTCAAAGAAGCAAAAAATAGTCCCCAAGTCAAGTGCATAGACTGAGTATAGAGCGCTGGCCTCATTAGCTGCATAATTAACTTAGATTACATACATTTTCAAGGATATTGATGTCTCTCTTCTGAGTTCACCAGTTATGCTTACTGATAATCTAAGTGCACTTCACCTTACAACTAATCCAGTTCTTCATGCTCGCACAAAACATATAGAACTTGACTAACATTTTGTGCAAGAGAAGGTCGTCCAAGGAGCCATGATAACTAAATTTGTTCCTTCAACTGAACAGGTTGTCGATGTCTTCACAAAGGCACTGTCAAAGTCCCAATTTTGCTTCATGCGATTAGAGTTATGTCTATCCACACCTCCAACTTGAGGAGGGATGTTAGACAATCACCTAAAGACCAAGGACACGTGACTTAGTCTAAACAATCCTAGCCGACAGTTATATAAGCAGTTTGTATGTGTAAGTCTTTCTGTAAGTCTCAAACTCTATTATTGAGTAAGGCAAATAAATCTCTGTGTAGATAAGAATGGAAGGGTTAGTAGGACTTTCCTATATAGTGTATAAATATCTCATCGTATGCACCGTATGACACAACGAAAGAAATAGAGTTCTAAATATTCTTCCTTTTATTGAATTTCTTTACTTACAACACTATTTGTACTCATTACATTGTATCTAAAATGGCAAAGCTACAACAGATTCCTTCTAACTGAATTCTATTATTCTAACTGGCTAAACTAACTTTAACTAATTCTTCCTCAATGTAACTAATTTTTGACTTTGCATGACTTTGTCTTCTATACTTGAGCTGCTCGAGTTAATCCTCTATAATTGTGTATCAGTACTCCACCATTGAAGATCTTTGTCTACAAAGATCAAAAGCAGAAAACCTAGTTTGTAGGACTGTAATAAACTCCCATGTAGCAGCATTAATAGGAAGTCCTTTCCACTTAACTAAGACTTGTGCAACAACTTTATTTCATTTCTTTACCATTCTTCTTTGCAAAATTAGTTCAGGATAAGGATAATAAGTACTGACTAAATCAATTATTGGAGGATAAAAAATTTGAGATGGAACTTCATAGCATCTTTTCAACAATGAAACATGCACTGTGGGTGGATCTTGACTCAAGAAGGAAGTAATAGAGTGTAGGCAATAAGACCCACCCGTTTGAGAATCTGAAAGGGTCCATAGTACTTAGAAGCCAATTTGTGTAATGAGTGGTTGGATATAGTCACTTGTTTATAGGGTTAAATCTTCAAATAGACCCAATCACCTACATCAAATTGCCTATCACTTCTGTGTGAATCTGCTTGTTGCTTCATTCTATGTTGAGCTCTTCTTAGATCGTGTTTAAGCAACTGCACTAGCTCGATTAAGCAAAGTGTTGTCAACTTCAACTGAATCTGACTCCCCTGGCAAGTAGGGTAAATGTAAGGAGGTGGTCGACCATATAATGCTTCATAAGGAGTGGTCTGTATGGCCGAGTGAAATTAGGTGTTATACTAGTGCTCAGCCATAGGCAAGCGTGAGTACCAGTTGGCAACATCTTCATTGTAGTAGAACCTTAAGTAGGTCTCAAGACTTCTGTTCAACACCTTAGTCTGTCCATCAGATTGGGGATGGTATACAGAAGAGGTGTTCAATTGAACTTCTTGTAGTGAGAACATCTCTTGCCAAAAGTACTAAGAAAGACAACATCTCGATCACTTGCAATGGTATCAGGTAGACCATGTAGTCTCACCACAATGTCTAAGAATACCTTAGAATTAATTGAGCAGTATAATATGCTTCAATGGAATAAAATGATCGTACCTGCTAAGCTTGTCCACTACCATAAGTATCACCTCATAACCATTAGATTTAGGGAGGCCATCAATGAAATTCATACTAATTTGAGAGCACACTACATCTGGAATAGGTAATGGTTGTAACAAGACAGGATAAGTAGTTAGGTCTGATTTGTTCCTTTGGCACATATCACATTTCTGAACAAAATCTCTCACCTCTTTCCTCATGTTCTTCCAATAGAACAGTGTTAGTAGTATTCTTAGAGTAGCTTCAACATCTAAGTGTCCACCTTGAGGGGATGCATGCCATAAAGTGATGATTGTCTTTCTCAATTCTGGTACCTTGTCTATTTTAGTTTCCCTTGAAACTATGTGAACTGTTTGTGAGTATCTGTATCAGCTTGAATTTATTCAATGAGGTGCTTCAACTCCTAATTTGAGTCCCAATTATCAATTATAGCTTGAAAAGGATCAGTATGATTAGGTGAAACCACCAGTGCTAATAGTTCAGCTCGAGTCACTCTAGAAAGTGCATCAACTACCTTATTCTCCACCCCCTTCTTGTACTTTGTTGAATAATCAAATGGCATTAGTTTGGTTAACCATAACAGCTGGGAGTTGGTGTGTAAGGTATGCTCTATGAGATAATTCAAGGCCTTTTGGTCAATCTTGATAATGAATTTATGTTCCAACAAATACTGTGAGTCTGTGACCATTTTGTTAATGCATGTATAATAGCCAATAACTCTCTACATATACGGACATAGATACATGTCTAGCGGACAAAGCCTTGCTAATAAAAGTTATTGGATGCCCTTCCTGCATAAGTGCTGCTCCAACGCCATATCAGCTGGCATCAATTTCTACAATTAAAGTTTTGTTAGCATCTGGTAAAGCTAGAATAAGTGCATTAGTGAGGACTTTCTTTAGCTGCATCAGTTGTAAGTGACCACTTGAAGTTATTCTTCATAGTTAGTTCAATTAAAGGTTTACATATGACTCCAAAGACTTCAATAAATCTCTTGTACTGGCCTACCAACCTTAGGAATCCTCTTAGCTATTTGAGTGTAGGCAAGGTAGACCAGCTCTGCACAACTTCTATTTTGTGAGGGTCAATAGACACACCTTCTGCTATAATGAAGTGTCATAGGTATTCAATCATATGGACTCCAAAGAAGCACTTGCTCTTTTTGGCAAAGAGCCAGTATTTTTTCATCTCTACAAATATAATTCTTAAGTGAATTAAATGATCATCCATGTTGATGATGTAGATAAGTATATCATCAAAGAAAACCAATATCTGTTTTCTAAGTAACTTCTGAAAGATGGAATTCATCAGTCATTAAAAGGTAGCAGGAGAATTTGAAAAGCCAAATAGTATCACTAAATACTCAAACTATCCAGAGTGAGTCCTAAATGTAGTTTTAGGTATATCCTCTTTTGCCATCCTAAGTTGGTGATAGCTAGATCTTAGGTCTATTTCAGAAAAGACCTTTGATCATCTTAATTCATCAAGCAGGTCTTCCACAATAGGATTGGAAACTTGTTCTTGACTGTGTATTTATTTAGGTCCCTATAATCCACACAAAACCTCCATGTTCCATCCTTTTTTCCTACTAAAATCATTGGAGATGCAATTGGACTACAACTGGATTAGATGATCCCTTGATCTAGCATATGTTGTACTAACCCCTCAATGATATCCTTTTTAACTGAGGGATCTATAGGGTCATTTGTTCAAAAGTTCAGTACCAGTTTTCAACACAATCATGTGATCAAACACACTTCTAAAAAGTGGTAATTTAGTAGGCTCTTCAAACAAGTTGGAATACTCACACAATAATTGCACTAATCTAGCATCTGTTTCTAGTTCTTTCTTAACTTTTAATGCATGCCATTGTTCTTTGGTATTTTCCATTAGTACTACTTGAATCATACATAGTTAGAAAATGTTAATGTGTGCTTGGCCAATTTGTCAGCTTCTTGAACCTTGACTTGGATGCCAGCACCTCTGAGGAGATGTTTCCTTCTCCTATACCAAAATTCCATAATCAATTTTCTAAAGTTAATTTTGATGTCTCCAAGTGTTAGCAACCATTGCACTCCCGGTACCACCCCACAAGAGCTTAAGAGCTCGTTTGGTAGGGTGCATTAGAAAAAATAATGCATGCATTAACTTTGTGTATTAGTAATACTTTGTTTGGTATACTTTTTTAACCTATGTATAATTAATACAAACATTAGTTATACATCCTATTTGGTATTTTCCTATATATAGCTAATGCATAGAAAATTATGGTATTAGTAATACCAAGGCTATTAATGCATGCATTAGCATGATTAAAAACAAAATTATCCTTAAAGTTCCTTAAAGCTAAAGAATATAGAAGGCATTTTTTGTAAACAACTAATTTACTTAAAAATTATGCAATGTATTTTAATTTTTAATACACCACAACAAACGGCATATAAAAAATAATTTATGCATAACTAATGCTTGCATTACTAACTCATGCATTACTAATCCTTGCAGTACTAATACACCCTATACAACATTATTCTTATATACCTTACCAAAAGACCCCTAAGGGCAGTAGCAAGAACTCTACTGAAAACTCAGCTCCGTGCAACAACCAAGTGATGGTGCACATCTTATCCACCATCATGGTTCCATTAGCAACAGCCAACATTTGAGAGTGAATATGCCTGATCTTGCATCCCAAGTGTTTGACCAAGTGAGGATCAATGAAATTGTGTGAACTACCAGTATCAATAAGAATATTCAAGGCCTTCTTAGGATGGTAAACAGTTACTTTCAGAGTTCTGTAACCCAAAGAGACATTCGAAGCATGAATGGAAATATCCATCTGTTCTACATATTGAGATGAATCTAAGGAATTGAAACTATAATCTTGCAACAATAGTTCTTGTTATTCACATGTATCTTGTATTTCCTCCAATTTTAATATGTATATCTGTTTGGATTTTTACACCTATGCCCATGTACATACTTCTCATTGCAGAAGTAACATAATCCATTTGCCCTTTTGTCATTCGTTTCATCTATCTCAATGCTCTCCTATTGACACCCTTAGTATAAGATGAACAACTGAAATTAGGATTGGTAACAATAGTTTACCAGTAGTTCCTGACCCAGCATATCTCTTGACCAAAGGTCCTGATATATAGGAAGTTTGTTTGGTTGCAGCTAGGTAAACCTCCTACATTTTGGCTATTCTATACATATGTGATAATGTAGTTAGGTTGGTGAGCTTGACTGCAATGTTAAGCTCATGTTTCAAACCTCAAATGAAGTAGCTAATTGCATTTTCTTGAGATAGTCTCACCTTATTCAGATTCATCTAAAAAATAGCTTGATATTCCTTCACTCTACTAGTTTATTTGATCTTTTTGATTTCCTCCATATGATCATCAAAATCAGCTTCCATGACATACTTATTCCAAGTAGCAGGTTGTAGGTACTACCTGTATCTCATGAAAGAGATATGTCATTGTACAACTTCCCTTCCAACTGTAATGCAGCTACTTCAACCTTTTCTTCTGCAACTACCTTTTCCATGTAGAAAATTGTTCGATTTTGAACAACCATGACCTCAGATCTTCACAAGTAAATCGTAAGAAATCCATTCTAGACCACCTAAAGAAATTAGAATTGTGGTGATTGCAGCTCGCATGGCTTCTCTCTCGATGAGACCTCCCTTCAGAATGTTCACCTTCATTTGGTAATGGAGATTCGTTTTTTCTAGTTTCCCTTGAATTATCAGTTGTTCCTTAAACTCAAGGACTGTCTGATCTAACTGCTTCAGTTGCAAAACTTTACCAGATAAAGCCCCTACATCAGCTATCAATTCACGTAGTCAGTTGGTTCTTCAATTGAATTATCAGCTGATCGTGTGCCTTTCACCATGATTCCAAGGATCGAGAGCTCTGATATCAATGTTACACGATTGTAGGAAGTCAACTTGAACTCGAGTATCACAACACTTCCCCAGGAATTACTCGAGAGAAGCGGTAGAGATAAGGAATTTGCATAAGAAGAAGAAGAGAAGAGAGAAATTAGGATGAAACTTTATGTATTGATTGATGAAATGAAATCTGTAGCTTACAACACTATTTGTACTCATTATATTGTATATAAAATGATTAAGCTACAAATTATTCCTTCTAACTGAATTCTATTATTCTAACTTCCTCAAAAAACTTTAACTAACTCTCCCTCCATGTAACTAACTTTTGATTGTGCATGACTTTGTCTTCTATACTTGAGATGCTCGAGCTAATCCTCTATAATTGTTTATCAGCTTGGTCCATTTTCGAGATGGGAAAATTTGGGTTGAAACGGCCACATTGAGACCGGTTAGGGCTAGGCTGAGGGTATCAGAGGGAAGCTAGCCTGAACTCGACCACCGAGGCACCAACTCGGACCAGGCCTGGTTGGTAATTAATTTTTATATTATAAATTAGTAACTAATATAATAGTAGTAATATATTATTAGCAAATAAGTCTAATCTTATTCAGAATTTTAAATTATAAGTCAATATGACAACAAACTAGCAATAGGAATAAAATTAGTTGTAAATGGTTGCAAAACATTAAACGACCATAATTTTGCGCTCGTTTATTCAATCATTCTTTGTATTTAGTGTATTTTTTGTTATATTAATAATATAATAGTAGTAACTTTATCACGGCCCGAATTTTCCACCCTCGGGAGTCGTGATGGCGCATACTAGTGAAAGCTAGGCAAGCCAATTATTCCAATTATTTAACCCTTTTCATTTTTAATCCCTTACAATTGTGAGTTAACATTTTATAAACAACGGAAATAATAAAGCGAAAGAATGAAATGTAAATTTAAAATAATACCGATACAAATCCATAAACATAAGCTACCCAGAACTGGTGTCACAATCTCACAGACTATCTAATAATACTACAAATAGGATCTGAACAAAATAGATACATGTCTGTCTCTGAAATAGTAAAGAACGGAAGAAAAACTAGATAAGAAGGGGACGCCAAGGCCTGCGGACGCCTGCAGGACTACCTCGGGTTGCCTGATGGACTGAAGGCAGCAACCTCACTGTGGTTCAAAAGCTACAGCACCGGGATCTGCATACAGTTCAGAGTGTAGTATCAGCATAACCGACCCCATGTGATGGTAAGTGCCTAGCCTAACCTCGGCGAAGTAGTGACGATACTAGGACAAGACTACCAAATAAACCTGTGCAGTTATATCATATATAGCAAATAATATTGACAGAAACTAGCAGTTTAAGGATGGGAATGGGAAACATGCTGCGGGGAATATCATGTACAAATATAATTTCAGTAAAGAAGTGAAAGGATCACGAAATTCAACTGTAAGCAGGAATTAGGAAATCAATGGCAAGTGCACGGCATCACCCTTCGTGCTTTTACTCTCGTCCTCACCATAAGAATTAGTACAATTGGCATGGCATTACCCTTCGTGCTTTTACCTCACATTGTCACGACCCAAATTCCACTAAGGGTCGTGATGGCGCCGGACACCTCTGTCAAGCAAGCCAACTACAATTTACTAGCAATCTCTCATTTTAAATTATTTTGAAATCATTTCCTTTAAACAAATAAATAATAAATAATAAACTCCGCTGGATAAAAGAGGGTGTCTTTACAAAATTTAACTACTCATCTTAGAACGCGATGTCACAAGTACATGAGCAATTTCTAGGGAATGAAATAAAATACAGTAACTGTCTGGAATACAAGTGGACAGAAATGAAAATACAGTACAATACTCTGAAGGAGACTCTGCTGGCTACGGACGTCTCGATAAATGCAACTCACCTAAGTCTCTATATTAACCATGTCGTTATGCCACTAGCCACTAGCCACATATGAACCTATGCAACAAAAATGCACAGCAAGTGTAGTATGAGTACGAAAACAACGTGTACCCAATGAGTATCCCGTCTAATCTCGAAGAAGTAGAGACGAGAGGTCGACTTCGACACTTACTAGTGGTCCAACGATAATATAGTAAAAATGTGAGGAGATCATGAAATTTTATTAAAACAACAATTATAATTCATAAAGCGAGATAGCAGGTAAACAACTTCCCAAATAATAATGAAGTTTCAAAGAATTTACTTTTCATTATCTTTATCAATTTATATCCGACCAGGAAAGGCAAATGAGAACATTTATAAATCCCAAGCAACAATACAAGTATGCGCATATCATGCCGAGGTCGTACGTCCCGATCTAACATAAATGTAAAATGTGCACTGCCAAGGGTCGAACAGCGCGTACCATAGATGCATTTATTACCCTGCTCGTGAATCATCCATGTGACGCGGTCAACATAAAATAAACAAACACCCTGCTCGCGAATCATACATGCAACGCAGGTATACATAGAATCACATATTCAAACAGTTAATCAAGACTTCATTAGGGAACAACTATCCAAGGAAAATCCAAATCCTCCCTTTTTTTTAACGATTTAAGAAAAATGAAGTTTAATCCTTTTAGAAATTCATTTACCAATTCGATAGAATTTAAGCAAGTCAAACCGTCAATATGATTACAAATATTTCCAAGTATAGCATACTTTTGGGTCCTAGACTACCCGGACAATAGCATAATAGTAGCTACGCACGGACTCTCGTCACCTGTGCGTACGTAGACCCCACAAATAGGAGCACATAACCAATTATTTCACCTATGGGAATAATTCCCTCTTACAAGGTTAGAAAGGAGACTCACCTCGCTCCGAAGATCTATAACCGGCATTCCACGCTCTTCCAAAGACTCGAATGATGCACAATGCTCCAAAACTTGCCAATAAATGCAAATCCATTTATATACGTTCAATTACTCATTACAACCCGATTTATAACAAATCCTAACCCCGATCGAAAAGTTAACAAAATTGCCCTCAGGCCTACATGCCTGGATTCCTAAATTTTTCGAAGATAAACTTTACCCATAACCTCACGAACTCAAATATATAATTTACTCTCAATTTCATACCCAAATTCGTGGTCAAATTCCAAGAATATCGATTTTCTAGGTTTTCCCTCAAACCCCAAGTTTCTACAAATTCATGCTCAAATCTGTACATAATCAATGTATTTAACTCAAGATAGGTGGGGATAGCTTACCTTATCGTTTATGATGAAAACCCCCTCTTGAAACCCTCCAAGAATCGCCCAAGCCAAGAGAAAAATGAGAGAAAATGGCCATATCCCGATTTTTAAAACACTCATTGCCTCCAGTCCTTTCGCACCTGCGGTCCCGTAGGTGCGGACCAATTGCCGCTTCTGCGGTCTTCCCCCAAGCCTTCAACTTCCGCATCTGCGCGTCCTAGCCTAGCCTAGCCATCCATTTCCGCTTATGCGGCTCCGCACCTGCAGCCCTACTATCGCAGGTACAGTTACACCAGCAACCAGCAACTTCAGCCTTCTCCAAAATTCCGTTTTCGATTCGTTAACCACTCAGAATCCACCCGAGGCCCCCGGGACCCCAACCAGTCCCAAATTACGGACTTGCTCGAGGCCTCAAATCATATTAAACAATGATATAACCACGAATCGACCTCCAATCCAAGCTTTATGAACTTTAGAATTTTAAACATCTACTTTCGATGTTTAAACCTATCAAATCACGTCCGATTGACCTCAAATTTTGCACGCAAGTCATATTTGCCATTACGGGCCTGCTCCAACTTCCGGAATCGGAATTCGACCCCGATATCAAAAAGTCAACTCTCGGTCAAACTTCTCAAAAACCTTAAAATTTTTATCTTTAGCCAAATGATTCCAAAATGACCTACGGACCTCTGAATTCACTTCTGATCGCGCTCCCAACTCCAGAATCACCATACAAAGCTACTCCTAGACTGGGAATCCCAAACGGACATCAATAATACTGAAATTTACTTCAACCCAAACTTATGAAATTTCTTCCAAAATGCTAACTTCCACAATAGGCGCCAAAACGTTCCCGAATCTTTCAAAACCCAATCCGGACATACGCCTAAGTCCGAAATCATCATACGAACCTGCTGGAACCTTGAGTCCCGATTCCGAGGTGGTTTACTCAAAAATTCAACCTTAGTCAATTCTCTCAACTTAAATATTCCGAAATGAAAATTCTCTTTCTAAATCAACTTAGAACTTCCGGGAATTCAATTACGATCATGCGCACAAGTCATAATACCTAAAGTGAAGCTGATCATGGCCTCAAACTACTGAACGGCATGTTAGAGCTCAAAACGACCGATCGGGTCGTTACATTCTCTCCCACTTAAACATACGTTCGTCCTCGAACATGCTGAGAACTATACTGAAGTAGTCTGAAATCACTGTTTAACACCTCGAGCACCTACCCGTGCTACCACAACTCAGCTGGGCACCCTAGCTCGATCAATCTGAAGATACCTTTTTTCACTTAGGCAAATAAGCCTTAGAGCCTAATTCCAACATCCGGAATTCTCTGTCAGGCCTGTTCCAACATATGCTCACCGAATCAATAACTACACGCAACACCAAAATATGATTGCGTACCTTAGCTGAATTCACACCTTGAACCACTTTCCCCATAGGACCACAATAACATTCTCTGATCCATTTGGTCGAAATTCCATGAATCTGATGCTCCCATTGCACCTCATGACATACATAGGTTTTGCTAACTCTTACAATACCGCCACGACAGAGGAGATGTGTAGAAATTCATAACCAACTGCTGAATCAACAAATCATTAGGTCTATACTCCTGACAAGAACCATTACCTCATTCTGAACCAAATAATGGTCTTAGCTCCTTAATATACTTCATATAATCAGATTGCACTGATCCTAAATCCAATGATCTCGTCTCACCCCGTACGAACTGCTCAGGCAATAAGCCACCCCAAACATGATCAAAAAGTCTCATAAGCCATCACAATGTGCCAATAGGCTATCAATTCAAACATGATACATAAAGGAAACGAACTCTGGAAAGGAAATCTAATTACCCCGCTCGCGAATCATCCATGCGACGCGGTCAACATAACTAAAGATACACCCCGCTCGCAAATCATACATGTGACGCGGACACACAGCTAATATGAGCTTTCCTCAGAGAAATAGGAAACAAAACACATAAAAACATATACGGGGAACTGTACCCAACATCACACTGTTGCAGCGCGCAACCTGATCCAAACAACATACCCATGACGGCGTGCCACCCGATCCACAAATAGAATTCACATAAGGAGATATACATCAAGCTAAATTGCTCATTACAAAAAAAATACCGAATATCGGTCACAAGTATGCTAAGTGCATAATACTATCCCTGGGGAGACATATAGCGTTATAAGCTACAAACTCAAGCACAGCTGAGGTGCGATATACAATCTGAATCTCAAGAGCCATTCTGCTCATATAACATCATCTCTACGCAGAACCTCAACATATAAGAAATTCACCAAGCCGTGTCATGACTCATGCGACGCAATACATCATTACATTAAATAGATGACGACAAAATAACACCCCGACTACTCTTCCATAAGGAGCGCATTACTGAAATGAACATATCTGGCCTGATATAGAGCCCATATTCACATTTAAATCCATCCACAAACCTCAAGCTGATTCTGATCACACTGAACTAGTCTAATAACCTTTTAAAGGTCCATAATAACTCCCCCTTTTTTCATAACACCCGAGAACTACCATCATGACCGGAGTAATCCTCCACGGTCCACAACCCAATAAACTGAGTGCCTTCCAGGCATCAATTCTCAATTTAACGACATCACTACAATCTTCATACTTGGTTTAACTCTTTAATCAATCAAGCGACTACATGTCACACTTATATAACCTTCCCATGGGGCACACTCCCACAACCTTCCGTAACAGATAACAGGCCTGTACATCCAAAGCACCGGCCGTACTAACGTTGAAAAGTGATCAAGAATCCTTAACTAAGATGCAAAGCCTTTTTCATAAAGCACCAATCTCAGGTGACGCTGAGGACAATAACAACTTAATTTAAACATCGAAACTCCTTCCCTGCTCACCCAAGCCCGTGACATCCTTGTCAACACCGAACTGCAACCTTGATCCTTACTTCAATTTCCATACCACTTACTGCACCCATCATGCCAATATGCGATAGAACACGATTTTCATCATAACTCTGAAATCGCTAATAAGTTAACGCTTCATCATATAAAAACTTTTCACCTAACTTACTTCAGGAGAACCATAGTAACACACATGTGAATTCTCATAACCGTAGAATATACAAATCTCTAAGTAGTGGTCTAAGACACCATAGCCCTTCCGGGATCCGCCTCCACATAACAAGCCATAACAGTAGAATGCTTCTAAATAAGATCAATTACGGCGGCCGACAAGCCTCACACGTTCTGTCACAATCACTTGCGTAACTTGATCACGTTGAAGGAACTGATCACTACCACCAATATGCCAACTCAACTATGGCTACCCAATCTATCTTCTTCCAATTTATCCTTGATTGCCTTAGAAATAATATTAACTCCATTCAACGCATAACACACTCCATCTGCACTCATCCCGAGTGACCTTGAATCACGGGACCATGCTGTCTCAAATCCCACGAACCATTTCATACCCCCCAAATGCTACACTGCAAGTCAAAACATCATAGGACATTCTGTTCCTCTTCTCATAAGCTGCTACAAAGCTCGCTTCTTAACCGTACCTATAGGCTCGAAATCATTAGGCACCACACTTTAGCCCTTTGAATCCACTAGGGCCATTGTTAAGAGCCACCCACTCTGACTTGGCCCCGAATATAATCAACTCCATGAATCTTCTAGCACATGAATACCTTCTCAACGAAGCACCCGGCAGAATTACTTCCCTTGAAACTCGCACCTATACAAGGCATAAATCATGAATCCTTCCCCAAGTCTGAACGTGAGCCAACAAGGCCAACCATAGCACACCTTTAACAATTCTTTTTCTCAAATTACCACTTATGTTCTTTTCTCGTAGCTGAAATAACCTATCAATTTGCTAATAACCAGAAACCTCGCAAGTAGTTAACCATGCAACCTAATCATAGGCGGGGGGACTCTCCCACTTAGCTCGAAGCCACTATTACACAACTCTAGAATTCACGAGGATTCTTTATCTCTTATTGACATAACCTTGCGCAATCAACTGCCAAATTCTCGGAATCTTCCGGTAAAATCCCTTTTATATTCTGAATCATCAACCACATTCGCACGACCGATCTCTTTGTTGTACAACCAATAGAATTCTTCGTAGAAGCCTCACCAACCACGCGACCGCTAACCTGCTCACAGGGAATAACCTACCTGTGGAAATCACTTCCCGACATCTTCCAATGCTACTACATGATGTACATTCACTACGACATCAATAACCCATCCCGAGTCCGAGCTCACTCTCTAGCTGCACAGGTCCATTCACCCCTCGTGGACATCAATTAAAGGTGCAACAATATCCTTCCAATTCAAAGTTATGTTGTATACTTCTTTATTTCAAGCAGCTCCTTTCCATTGTACCAAATCTTCTGCTGCATAATAGCCCATATTTTAGCTTAAATTCGTAGACCTCAATCATCCATCACTAAAATTCCCAAACCATTTCAAACTCTCCTTAAGGCGCGTAGTCATTCTACCACCAAGCCCATATGCAACTCCGCCACTCTCTCACTTTGGCAGAACTCCCCCCTTTAATCAACTACTCCACCTTTGCTTCTTATACTTGGCCTTCTAGAAATTTTAACCACCGCCTGACATTCCCCACATGTCCTTCCTCATCCTTTGTCGCTCAGTTGTTGCCTTAAATAAAAATCTATCTTCGTAACACTTGAACCCACAAATTGCTACTAACTTTAAACCTCTCCGAAGATCTTTTTTTTCGAGCCGTCAGCATTAGAACACCGATTCAATCTAGAACCATTATAGTCCGGTTGTCTTTGCTCCACTGGGAATGAAATGCCGAGTCTCTGAATCATGCACTGGGTAGGCCTCCTTTCAGGTCATTCACTGCCCCGACATATTGGTAAGTATCCTACTATCACATCAATACTGGGCGATATCAATGCACAAATCATCATAACATCGATGTCAGATCTCGAAACCTTAGGTAATACTGATACAAAGTTGAAATGACAGAACGACCTTCTGCAAGGTGACGACAATAGCCCAAACAACTACGTAGGGAGAAACATCTCGTATCACATCTGTAGTACTATTACAATTCCTCAATTCCTGATTTATAATAAGCGCTTTGCGTCTCATAAGATTGAGTAGGAAGGAAACAGGGGCATAAGACTCAAAAGAATCAAACCGCACAATGAGGAATCAAGAAGGGAAGTGCTCCTAACAGCCCTGTAGCCTCTCGAAGATAAGTACAAACATCTCTGTACCGATATGCAAGACTCTACTAGACTCGCTCATGACTCGTGAGACCTAAGGGAACCTAGTGCTCTGATACAATGTTGTCACAACCCAAATTCCACTAAGGGTCGTGATGGCGCCGGACACCTCTGTCAGGCAAGTCTACTAAAATTTACTAGCAATCTCTCATTTTAAATTATTTTGAAATCATTTTCTTTAAACAAATAAATAATAAACTCCGCTGGATAAAAGAGGGTGTCTTTACAAAATTTAACTACTCATCTCAGAACCCGATGTCACAAGTACATGAGCAATTTCTTGGGAATGAAATAAAATACAGTAACTGTCCGGAATACAATTGGACAAAAATGAAAATACAGTACAATACTCTGAAGGAGACTCTGTTGGCTACAGACGTCTTGATAAATGCAACTCACCTAAGTCTCTATATTAACCATGCCGTTATGCCACTAGCCACTAGCCACATATGAACCTGTGCAACAAAAATGCACAGCAAGTGTAGTATGAGTACGAAAACAACGTGCACCCAATGAGTATCCCGTCTAATCTCGAAGAAGTAGAGACGAGAGGTCGACTTCGACACTTACTAGTGGTCCAACGATAATATAGTAAAAATGTGAGGAGATCATGAAATTTTATTAAAACAACAATTATAATTCATAAAGCCAGATAGCAGGTAAACAACTTCCCAAATAATAATGAATTTCTAAAGAATTTACTTTTTATTATCTTTATCAATTTATATCCGGCCAGGAAAGGCAAATGAGAACATTTATAAATCCCAAGCAACAATACAAGCATGCGCATATCATGACGAGGTCGTACGACCCGATCCAACATAAATGTAAAATGTGCACTGCCGAGGGTCGAACGACGCGAACCATAGATGCATCTATTACCCCGCTCGCGAATCATCCATGCGACGCGGTCAACATAAAATTAACAAACACCCTAT
This sequence comes from Nicotiana sylvestris, assembly GCF_000393655.2. Taxonomy (NCBI): domain Eukaryota; kingdom Viridiplantae; phylum Streptophyta; class Magnoliopsida; order Solanales; family Solanaceae; genus Nicotiana; species Nicotiana sylvestris. The sequence goes on along the minus strand of NC_091057.1, from coordinate 122,855,296 downwards.
TCGCAAATCATACATGTGACGCAGGTACACATAAAATCACATATTCAAACAGTTAATCAAGACTTCATTAGGGAACAACTATCCAAGGAAAATCCAAATCCTCCTTTTTTTAACGATTTAAGAAAAATGAAGTTTAATCCTTTTAGAAATTCATTTACCAATTCAATAGAATTTAAGCAAGTCAAACCGTCAATAGGATTACAAATCTTTCCAAGTATAGCATACTTTTGGGTCCTAGACTACTCGGACAATAGCATAATAGTAGCTACGAACAGACTCTCGTCACCTCGTGCATACGTAGCCCACACAAATAGGAGCACATAACCAATTATTTCACCTATGGGGACAATTTCCTCTTATAAGGTTAGAAAGGAGACTCACCTCGCTTCGAAGATCCATAACCGGCATTCCACGCTCTTCCGAAGACTCGAATCGATGCACAATGCTCCAAAACTAGCCAATAAATGCAAATCCATTAATATACGTTCAATTACTCATTACACCCGATTTATAACAAATCCTAACCCCGATCGAAAAGTTGACAAAATTACCCTCGGTCCCACATGCCCGGATTCCTAAATTTTTTAAAGATAAACTTTACCCATAACCTCACGAACTCAAATATATAATTTACTCTCAATTTCATACCCAAAATCGTGGTCAAATTCCAAGAATATCGATTTTCTAGGTTTTCCCTCAAACCCCAAGTTTCTACAAATTTCATGCTCAAATCCGTACATAATCAATGTATTTAACTCAAGATAGGTGGGTATAACTTATCTAATCGTTGATGATGAAACCCCTTTCTTGAAACCCTCCAAGAATCGCCAAGCCAAGAGAAAAATGAGAGAAAATGGCCAAATCCCGATTTTTAAAAGACTCACCGCCTCCAATCCTTTCGCACCTGCGGTCCCGTAGGTGCGGACCAATTGCCGCTTCTGCGGTCTTCCCCCAAGCCTTCAACTTCTGCATCTGCGCGTCTCCTTCCGCAGGTGCGGTCCCGCATCTGCGGCAAAATGACCGCGTCTACGATCCCAGTGTAGCCATCCATTTCCGCTTCTATGGCACAAAGGCCGTTTCTGCGGCTCCGCACCTACGACCCTACTTTTGCAGGTGCGGTTACACCAGCAACCAACAACTTTAGCCTTCTCCAAAATTCTGTTTTCAATCCGTTAACCACCCGGAATCCACCCGAGGCCCCTGGTAGCCCAACCAATCATACCAATTAGTCTCAAAACACATTACGGACTTTCTAGAGGCCTCAAATCATATCAAACAATGCTATAACCATGAATTGACCTCCAATCCAAGCTTTATGAACTTTACAATTTCAAACTTCTACTTTCGATGTTTAAACCTATCAAATCACGTCCGATTGACCTCAAATTTTGCACGCAAGTCATATTTGCCATTACGGACCTGCTCCAACTTCCAGAATCGGAATCCGACCCCGATATCAAAAATTCAACTCGCGGTCAAACTTCTCAAAAACCTTAAAATTTCTATCTTTAGCCAAATGACTCCAAAATGACCTACAGACCTCCGAATTCACTTCCGATCACGCTCCCAACTCCAGAAACACCATACGGAGCTACTCTCAGACTCGGAATCCCAAACGGACATCGATAACACTGAAATGCACTTCAACCCAAACTTATGAAATTTCTTCCAAAATGCTAACTTCCACAATAGGCGCCAAAACGTTCCCGGGTCTTCCAAAACCTGATCCAAACATACGCCCAATTCCGATATTATCATACGAATCTGTTGGAGCCTTCGAATCCCGATTCCGAGGTAGTTTACTCAAAAATCCAACTTTAGTCAATTCTCTCAACTTAAAGCTTCCGAAATGAGAATTCTCTTTCTAAATCAACTCAAAACTTCTGGGAATTCAATTTCGATCGTGCGCACAAGTCATAATACCTGAAGTGAAGCTGCTTATGGCCTCAAACTGATGAACGACGCGCTAGAGCTCAAAACGACCGTTCGGGTCGTTACACACATAATCATGGCACAGAATTATCTTTCGTGCATTATCACTTATATCATGGCATGGCATGGTACACCGTGCGGCACGACATCACCTTTCGTGTTTTTACCTTACAATATCAACACGACATCACTCTTCGTGCTTTACACTCTTCCTCACCCAAGTAACACTCACAAAGCAATTTGGGCAAGGGAATCAATAATATCACAATCAAATCCCTGCAAAGGAACAGTAGCATAACAACAATATCCCGACAAGGGAAACAATATCATGAGTAATAACATCCCGGCAGGGAGACAATATCATAAACCTCTTCTCTTTCCCACAATTTCTTCACAACTCAATTCTCAATTTGAGCCAATGCTCTACAATGTTCAATTACGAATAATACTTCCACACGCCTTGTTCAACAATAGAAATCATCACATAAAGCATAAACAATACGAAACGGAGTCACATCAATCATAGTATAAGACTCACGGGCATGCTAGACACCAAATTATAGATACTCGTCACCACCCCTATATGTTGTATTCAAAAATTAAAATATAGCAAATAAGACACAACTCCTAATCCCTCAAGCTAAGGTTAGACCAAACACCTATCCCAATGCCACGAACACAATTCAAGCCTCAACTACAACTTTACCTCTTGTTCCCACCATCAATTCTCTTATATCTAGCCACAATTTACTTAACGATATCAATAAATGCTAAATGAATCAACTCTAATGCATGAAAATAGGTTTTCTAAAGATTTCCCCAAAAAATCAAAAATCGACCTTGGGCCCACATGGTCAAAACCCGAGGTTCGAACCAAAACCTGATTACCCAATCACCCACGAACTCAAATATATAATTTATTTTGAAATTGGGCCTCAAATCGAGGTCCAAATCCCCAAAATTTGAAAATCCTAAGTTCTACCCAAAACACCCAATTTCCCCCATGAAAACCCTTGATTTTGAATTGAAATCATGGGAAAAGATGTTATAGATTGGATAAAATGAGTTAGAAATGACTTACAATTGATTTGAAGAAGAACGTTTCTTTAACAAATCGCCTAAGAGAGCTTAAGGTCTGAGGGAGTTTGAAAAATGAAGAATTTTTGTCAAAGTTATAATTTGCACAAGCACAGATATCACATTTGCGATGCCAGGTTCGCAAATACGGCCCAGGCTTCGCAAATGCGAAGGTAGGACTACCTCTGCTTTCTTTGCAAATGCGAACAACTGTTCACAATTGCAGTACCTGCTAAGGTCGCATTTGCGACATGAGCTTCGCAAATGCGAAGGTTCCCTGCCCCAGCCCATCATCAAATTCATTCCACGGCCTATCCAAAACTCACCCGAGCCCTCGGAGCTCCAAACCAAACATGCACGCAAGTTCAAAAATATCATACGGACTTGCTCGTGCGATCAAATCATCAAAATAACATCAATAACTATGAATTAAGCCTCAAATTCATGAAATCACCCAAGAACATCAAACTTTTCAATTTTCTCAAGTGAAGGTCCGATTTATACTAAACGAACTCTGATTATTACCAAACTTCATAGATTCAACTTAATTATTATTTCAAACTTGTACCGGGCTATCAAACCAAGATACAGCCTCGATAACATCAAGAAATTACATCAATTAACTTCAAAAAGCCTTTATATTTTCCAGAAAATAATTTTCTTTAAAATTTTTTTATTTCACAGGCTTGGGACCTCGAAATTCGATCCCAGGCATACGCCAAAGTCCCATATTTTATTACGGACCCTGCGAGACCGTCGGATCACGAGTCCAGGTCCGTCTACCAAGAATGTTGACCAAAGTCAACTTTAATCAATTTTAAAGGTCATTTTCCTTATTTTTCTTAGATTTCACATAAAAGCTTTTCGGAAACGCGCTCGGATTGTGCATGCAAATTGAGGTGAGATAAAAAGAGGTTTATAAGGCCTCAGAACACAGAATTTACTTTCAAAACGAGTGATGACCTTTTAGGTCATCACATTCTCCATCTCTAAAACAACCGTTCGTCCTCAAATGGACATAAGAAAAGTACCTGAGTCGGAGAAAAAATGGGGATAACGGCTCCGCATATCGGATTCAGACTCCTAGGTAGCTGCCTCAACAGGCTGACCTCTTCATTAAACACGAACAGAAGGAAAACTCTTCGATCTCAACTGACAAACCTACCAGTCTAGAATAGCTACCGACTCTTCCTCATAGGACAAGTCCTTGTCCAACTGGACAGTGCTGAAGTCTAACACATGGGATGGATCACCGTGATACTTCCGAAGCATGGACATATGAAACAATGGATGCACGACTGATAAACTCGGCGGCAATGCAAGTCTGTAATCCACCTCTCCCACTCGATCAAGAATCTCAAACAGGCCAATGAATCTAGGGCTTAGCTTGCCCTTCTTTCCATATCTCATCACGCCCTTCATAGGCGATACCCGAAGCAACACCCGCTTGCCGACCATGAATGCTACATCACGAACCTTACGGTCGGCACAACTCTTTTGCCTGGACTGAGATGTACGAAGCCTATCCTAAATAATTTTAACCTTGTCCAAGGCATCCTGTACTAGATCCATACCTAACAATCGAGCCTCTCCCGGCTCAAATCTCCCAACCGGCGACCGACACTTCCTACCATATAAAGCCTCATAAGGAGCCATTTGGATGCTCGGATGGTAGTTGTTGTTGTAGGAAAACTCTGCTAAAGGCAAGAACTGATCCCACGAGCCTCCAAAGTCAATAACACAAGCTCGGAGTATATCCTCCAAAATCTGAATAGTACGCTCAGACTGCCCGTTTGTCTGATGATGAAATGTCGTGCTCAACTCGACCCGTATGCCCAACTCATGCTGAATTGCCCTCCAAAAAAATGAGGTAAACTGCGTACCTCGGTCCGAAATGATAGACACAGGCACACCATAAAGACGAACAATATCACAGATATAGGTCTCGGCTAACCTCTCAGAAGAATAGGGAACTGCCACAGGAATGAAATGTACTGACTTGGTGAGCCTATCAACAATAACCCACACTACATCGAACTTCCTCTGAGTCTGTGGGAGTCTAACAACAAAGTCCATAGTGATACGCTCCCACTTCCACTCAGGAATCTCAATCTTCTGGAATAAACCACCAGGTCTTTGATGCTCGTACTTTACCTACTGATAATTCAAACACTGAGCCACATATGCAACAATATCCTTCTTCATCCTCCTCCATCAATAATGTTGCTTAAAGTCCCGATACATCTTAGCGGCGCCCGGATGAATAGAGTACCAGGAACTATGGGCCTCCTCTAAAATCAACTCTCAAAGTCCATCCATATTAGGCATACAAACTCGAACCTACATCCTCAAGACTCCATCATCTCCAACTGTAACCTGCTTGGCACCCCCATGCCGCACCGTATCTCTAAGGACAAGCAAATAAGGATCATCATACTGCCAATCTCGGATACGCTCAAATAATGAAGAACGAGTAACTGTGCAAGCTAACACACGGCTGGGCTCAAAAACATCCAACCTCATAAACTGATTAGCCAAAGCCTGAACATCTAAAGCAAGCGGTCTCTCACCAACCGGAATATATGCAAGACTGCCCATACTGGCTGACTTTCTACTCAAAGCATCAGCCACCACATTGGCCTTTCCCGGATGATATAAGATGGTGATATCATAGTCTTTTGATAGCTCCGACCACCCTGTCTGCCTCAAATTTAGCTCCTTCTACTTGAACAAATATTGTAGACTCTTGTGATCCGTGAAAACCTCACATGACACGCCATACAAATAGTGCCTCCAAATCTTCAACACGTGAACAAGGGTTGCTAACTCCAAATCATGAACTGGATAATTCTTCTCATGAATCTTCTATCGTGAAGCATAGGCAATGACCTTGTCATCATGCATCAACACCGCACCAAGTTCAATACGAGATGCATCACAATAAACTGTATATGGCCCTGAACTTGTGGGAAAAACCAACACCAACGTTGTAGTCAAAGCTGTCTTGAGCTTCTGAAAGATCGCCTCACTTGTCCGACCACCTGAACTGGGCACCCTTCTGGGTTAACCTGGTCATCAGGGCTGTGATAAGTTAGGATTTTAACATGTTTTATGCCCCTACTTGCCTATGCTTTGATCATATATTGTTACAAAATAGTCCTAAAAAGCTCACAAGTTGTGCTTGATTGCAGGTTTGATCGACAAAGTGACGAAATATCAAAGATCATCTAAAAAAGGAGTGAAACCTGCTCAAGTATCAAAGACCAAGAAATCTAAGGAAAGAAAGCCTAGTGCGAACCGCGCAAAGTTGAATGCGGCCGCACTAGGTAGTTCAGAGAGTTGGTAAACTAGGCTAGAGGCAATGCGACCGCGGTACACATCTCGCGGTCCGCGGTGAAGGCTCCACGGCCGCACTACTCTTTTGTGCGTTCCGCGGTCATGAGATTCAGAGAGATGAAAGTTTACAAAGCCAATGCCATACGGTCCGCGGTCGTGATTGCGCGGACCGCGCCATATCTTTCCGTGGCCACGGTCCATTCTACGCGGTGCGCGGAGTCCAAGTTCAGAGAAGCAAAAGTCAAAGTCAAAGAGCCCAGTATGGCCACGGTCCATTTAGTGTGGCCCATACTGACGCCGCAAGGGTATTTTTGTCCAGTTTTTCTAGCCTAGTATAAATAGAACATTTTACCATTTAGGTCATCTTTGGTATTCAGACGTGAGCTGCGCTCCTGAGAACGATATTTGTAGCCATTTTTGGCACTTTTGCTTTACATTTACGATAGATTCTTGTAGTTTAATTTTAGCAATTAATTAATATGTTTAGTTCTTCATCTATTTCTTCAATTTCTTTATTTAGCATCAATAGCTAAACGCATTAGCTAGGGTTGTGGCTCAACCCTACTATGGGTAATTGATGGTTGTTACCATCTAGTGTTAGATTGACTATGGGTGTTTGCTATTTGGGTTGATTTTATGCTTTAATCTAGAATTGGTGGTTGCAAACACTGATTCAAGCTTTGTGGGTTTAACTCTTCTTGAGAAAGAGAGTCTATGACCCCAAAATTTACCCAACAAGGAATTGGGATGGACTCATGATAAATGATAGTCCCAATTAACGGGTTAAACCTCGAAAGAGTAATTACCCTACTTGAACCCTAGTTGCTTGGTCTAATTTGCCTACCTATTTGGTCTCGAGAGAGTCAATTGGGCAAAATTACTCTCTCTACCGAGAGGTGTGAGAGTGGGTAAAATTGTGCAACAGTTATAGCATAAGCCCCAATTATGTCAATCGAACCTTAGTAACATCAACCCATCAATTAGCCACCTAGGTAGTGTCATGACCCTAGTGCCCTTCTTCCCATTAGATACAACTTAGCAATATTCTCGTAGCATAATTTAGTGTTAATCAATAATTTTTATAAAAATAGTTATAATTCGATAACCCAAAAATGTTTGAAGTGACATTAGGAGTACAAACACATCTCTAGGCTAGACAGATAATCCAACTCCACTACTAGCTCCCTGAGAAAATCGATCCCGACCCTCATATCAGGTAAAAGTTATTGCGACCTGCTCTTCCTACCTTAGTGTTGCGTCGAGTTGGCAGCGATCAATTTTTGGCTCCGTTGCCAGGGAGCTTATGGTGTTGACTATCTATTTATTTAGTTTTGTGTTTTGCTTCTCTTCCTTCTTGTTTACTAATTTTGTTTGTGTCGATCAATCTGGTACAAATGGATCTTAATGCAAATGACCCTCTCGGCAATATGATAGCGGGGGAGGAGGTAGAGGATCTAGAACAAGATGAGGTCCTACCTCAAGTTCCACGGAGAGGCCGAAATGCCAATGTAAATGCAAATGAGAACAACAATATTCCAGACCCTCCTCCGCCACCGCCGAGAGTGGCTCCCAGAGTTTTACCAAATCAAGGATACGCCAGTGCTATTGTTCCTCCCCGAATCTGGGCGGGGAACTTTCAAATCACAAATATTATGTTGACCTTGCTCGAGCAAAGAGGGTATTTCACGGGTACCTCCGATCAAAATGCCTACAAGCACTTGAAGGGGTTCGTGGATACATGCTGGGGTAGCAAGCAGACAAACGTGTCCGAGGATGCGTTGAGATTGAGGCTTTTCCCGTTCTCTCTTCGGGTTAAAGCATTGGATTGGTTAGAAAGGCTCCCCAATCATTCTATTACAACATGGGATGAATTGGCGGACAAATTTATTGCCAAGTTCTTTTCTCCAAGTCATATGGCGGCTCTTCGGGATGAAATTCTACCCTTCAAGCGAGAGCCAACGGAACCTTTGCATGAGATATGGGAAAGATATAGAACAATGGTGAAAGAGTGCCCTAATAATGACATGACCGAGGCTATGATTCAACAAACCTTTTATCGGGGCATCAATACCATGAATCAATGCATTGTGAACCAATTGGCCGGAGGGAACTTTATGAAACTTTCTTACCAAGAGGCACGTGATGTACTTGATGAAATGGCCGACACCTCTTTGGCATGGCAAAGCCGAGAAAATGTGCCCCAAGATGACCCCACGGTCATCCATTTGCACAAGGAATTGCCCGATCATGGCCAAGCTATTGCCGAGCTTACAACAACTACGAATCAATTGGCAAAGGCACGATTGCAACAAGTTCAAAACTCGCACCAAGTCAATGTAATGGAAGGTGTTTCTATGTCGAAAAGGAGGCAAAGAGGACAACAACTTCAAGGTAATTGTGAACAATATGACAACAATAACGATGGTGGTTGTTATTCAAATGAGTGCTATGATGATCAAAGCGAAGAGGTCCAATATGTCAATAACTACCAAGGGAATAGAGGCAACTCTTTGAATCAACAATGGCATCCCCAAGGAAATTGGGGCAATCAACAACAAGGTGGTGGCAATTGGAACAACAATAATCAAAACAACAATTGGGGTAATCAAGATAACAATCAAGGCAATTGGAACGGGAACAACACTAATTGGAGCAACAACAACAATCAAGGAGGGTGGAACAATAGCGGGAACCAAGGCAATGGGGGGAAAGGCTTTCAAAGGCCCCCCCATGTACCAACAACAGAACAATACACCCCCCTTTCCTTCTCAAGGTATGAGTTCTTCCGGGAGTGATATGGGGAGAATTGAGAACATGTTCGAGCAAATGATGAAAAAGAACTAATATTCTGATGCGCAATTGGCTTCTAATAATACATCTATCCGAAACTTGGAGGTGCAACTAGGGCAAATTTCTCAAGCTTTGAATACTCGTCCCAAGGGTGCTCTACCAAGTGATACAGTAGTGAACCCGAAGGGTAGGAATAACAACCATGTGATGGCAGTTACAACTAGGAGTGGAAAAGGCGGTGATGTGCATGCCTCGAGAGAAAAGCGGATTGTAGAGGATGATGTTGAGCTACGTGATGATGATGTGCCTTTGATTATTGATGATATGGTTAATCAAAATGTGAACAATGATGTGCGGATTGATATTGATGAGGCCAAGGTAGAAACTCAAGATGCTGTGAACCCGTCTAGGGAACACGTGATTGACATGCCCGAGCCAGTTGTGCCAAGAGCCAAGGCTCCTTTGCAAAGGCCACCTCCACCTTATCCTCAGAGGCTCGCGAAGCAGAAGAATGATAATTAGTTTAAAAAGTTCATTGATATGATGAAGATCTTATCTATTAATGTGCCATTGGTGGAGGCACTTGAACAAATGTCAGACTATGCAAAATTCATGAAAGACTTGGTCAAAAAGAAGCGTTCTATGGATTGTGAAACTATAAAGATGACTCACCAAGTTAGTGCTATAGTGCATTCAATGGCCCCGAAGCTTGAAGATCCCGGTGATTTCACCATTCCTTGCATCATTGGGAGTGCGGATTTTTCTAAAGCTCTTTGTGACTTAGGAGCTAGTATCAATTTGATGCCCTACTCGGTTTTCAAAACTCTGGGTATTGGGCAACCTAGGCCAACTTCAATGAGACTTCAAATGGCGGATCAATCGATGAAGCGACCTTTGGGCATTATTGATGATGCGCTTGTCCGGGTGGACAAATTCATGTTGCCGACCGATTTTGTGATTTTGGATTGTGAGGTGGACTATGAGGTTCCGAGTATCTTGGGCAGACCTTTCCTTGCAACGGGGAAGGCATTGGTTGATGTTAAAGCAGGTGAGCTCACTTTCCGAGTGGGAGATGAAAAGGTCATTTTCCACATTTGCAAATCTATGAAGCAACCCAATAGCATCGAGGTGTGCTCATTTGTAGACCTTGTCACAACAGTGATTGTGGATGATACCAGTGTTATGATCAACGTGGAAGATCCTCTTGAGGTCGTGCTTCTTAATATAGATGTCAATGATGATTCTAGTAGAGCGAAGTGCGTGAATGCATTGCATGGGATGGGTTCATATTCATATGAGCCTAGGAAACTATCTTTGGATCTTGAAAACCGCAAAACTCCACCAACAAAGCCATCGATTGAAGAGCCACCGGTGTTGGAGTTGAAGCCACTTCCTCCACACCTCAGGTATGAATTCTTGGGTTTAACTTTTACTTTAGCTATTATTCTTTCATCTCGCTTAACTAACATGCAGGTTGACGCCACTTTGGCGATACTTCAAAAGCGGAAAAAGGCAATTGGATGGACATTGGCTGACATTCGGGGGATATGCCCCGCATTTTGCATGCATAAGATCATTTTGGAGGAGGATGCAAGTCCTTCCTTGGAGAATCAAAGAAGACTAAATGAGGCGATGCAAGAGGTTGTGAAGAAAGAGGTTATCAAGTGGCTAGATGTTGGGGTGGTTTATCCTATTTCTGACAGTTCATGGACTTCTTCGGTGCAATGTGTATCGAAGAAAGGTGGTATGACCGTGGTGACCAATGATAACAATGAGCTCATTCCCACTAGAACGGTCAACGGGTGGAGAGTTTGTATGGATTACTGGAAGCTGAACAAGGTGATTAGAAAAGATCATTTCCCATTGCCATTCTTTGACCAAATGCTTGATTGTCTTGCGCGCCGGGCTTTCTATTACTTTCTGGATGGTTACTCGGGGTACAATCAAATTCTAATTGCCCCGGAGGACCAAGAGAAGACCACCTTTACATGTCCTTATGGCACATTCGCTTTCTCTAGAATGCCATTTGGATTGTGTAATGCTCTGGTGACCTTCCAACGTTGCATGATGGCTATTTTCACCGACATAGTGGAGGATATCTTAGAGGTCTTCATGGATGATTTCAGTGTAGTAGGGGATTCTTTTGAGGAGTGCTTGGTAAACTTGGATAGAGTGTTGTCCCGATGTGAAGACACCAACCTTGTTCTCTATTAGGAAAAGTGTCATTTTATGGTAGAAGAAGGTATAATGTTGGGTCACAAGATCTCAAAGCGAGGAACTGAAGTTGATAAGGCCAAGATTGAGGTTATTTCGAGGCTCCCTCCCCCTACTTCTATCAAAGGGGTGAGGAGTTTCCTTGGGCACGTGGGTTTCTATCGGAGGTTCATAAAGGATTTTTCTAAAATGGTACATCCGTTGTGCAAGTTGCTAGAGAAAGATGCAAAGTTCTTGTTCGATGAGAGTTGTATGCAAGAATTCGAGCTTCTTAAGCTCAAGTTGACTTCTACCCCCATCATTACCGCACCAAATTGGAACTTGCCTTTTGAGCTCATGTGCGATGCTAGTGACGTTGCAGTTGGGGCTGTTTTGGGCCAAAGGATCAACAAAATGTTCCATCCGGTGTACTACGCAAGCAAGACCATGAATGAGGCTCAAACGAACTACACAGTCACCGAGAAAGAGTTATTGGCTATTATTTTTTCTATGGAAAAGTTCTGACCTTACCTTATGGGGGCCAAAGTGATAGTGCATACCGACCATGCCGCCCTTAGGTATTTGATGACCAAGAAGGACTCAAAGGCAAGATTGATGAGATGGGTATTGCTTCTCCAAGAGTTTGATTTGGAAATTGTTGACCGAAAAGGGAGTGAGAATCAAGTGGCGGACCACTTATCCTGTTTGGAGGAGGAGGAGAGGCCTTGTGACGGCCTTGAGATAAACGATACATTTCCCGACGAGCAACTCCTTGCGGTGTCAATGAATGGAATGTCGTGGTTCGCCGATGTCGCAAATTATCTTCTTACCGGAATCATCTCGTATGATCTCTCTTCCAACCAAAGGAAGAAGCTCAAGCGGGATAGCCTGGATTTTTATTAGGACGAGCCATATTTTTTTAATATTTACACCGATGGTGTGATTCGATGATGTGTCCCGGAGGAGGAACAATTGGGTATTTTGGAGGCTTGCCATTCCTCTCCCTATGGTGGCCATCATGGCAGGGCGAGAACGGCTTCTAAAGTGCTTAGTTGCGGATTTTATTGGCTTACCTTGTTTAAAGATACAGGTGATGTGGTCAAGAGATGTGATGAATGCCATAGAGCCGGCGGAATTTCTAAAAGGGATGAGATGCCCTTCAATAAAATTCTCGAAGTAGATATTTTGATGTTTGGGGCATCGATTTCATGGGTCCTTTTGTGAGCTCTTATGGGAACACTTACATTCTCGTGGCAGTGGACTATGTCTCAAAGTGGGTTGAAGTCGTGGCTTTGCGCAACAATGAAGCCCGGAGTGTTGTGGCATTTTTGAAAAAAGTATCTTACAAGGTTTGGCACTCATCGTGCTATCATTAGTGATGGGGGGTCTCACTTTTGCAACAAGGCTTTCGACACGTTACTTTCTAAGTACGGTGTCAATCATAAGGTTTTGACCCCCTATGATCCTCAAGCTAGTGGCCAAGTGGAAGTCTCTAACAGAGAAATTAAGAGTATCTTGTCTAAAACTGTCAATGCTAATAGGACCGATTGGTCGAAAAAGTTGGATGACGCTCTTTGGGCTTATCGGACGACTTACAAAACTCTGATTGGTATGTCTCCGTATCGGTTGGTGTTTGGGAAAGCTTGCCATCTTTCGGTGGAATTAGAGCATAAGGCCATGAGGGCTTTGAGGAGATTGAACTTAGAATGGGATGTTGGGGCAAATCTTCGGGTTGAACAACTTAATGAGCTCGATGAGTTTAGATTCTATGCCTACTCCAGATCGTCCTTGTACAATGACAAAATGAAGTACCTTCATGAAAAATATGCTTGGGGTAAGGAGTTCAAGGTTGGAGATATGGTTCTCTTGTTTAATTCCAGGTTACGTCTGTTTCCGGGTAAGCTCAAGTCAAAGTGGAGTAGGCCTTTTGAAGTTGTGTTCGTGACCCCATTTGGTGCTCTTGATCTAAGGAACAAGAATGTTGAAGTATTCAGAGTCAATGGACATCGGGTCAAGCATTATCTTGAGATATTTGATGATAGCCACGTGGTGGCACTTCTCCATCTAAAGTGATGTGCTGGTAATATGCGTCGTGCCGCGACGTTAAATCAGGAGGTGCTTGGGAGGCAACCCATGTCTTTTTCTTTTTGTTATTTTCTGTGTTTTTCTTGGTAGTGTAGGTTTGATTTTTGAGCTAACTGATTGTGAGATGTTGCAGGGATTGAGTTGATGCAGCGCAAAATAGTTTGAAAAAAATTGACCAGTCTCTGAAGTTTGCCAGTGCGGCCGCATTGCACTTTGTGCGGTCTGCACTGGTGATGATCAAAAGTGGTGCTCTCTGAAGTTTGCTACCGCGGCCGCATTCCATTTAGTGCGGTCCGTGGTGGACCTCCGCGGTCTGCTTTTCTGCAGTCCGCGGAGGTTGCCTTCTCAAGCTTCAAGTGAAGAAACCCAGCGCGGTCCGCAGTCGGTTTTGCGCGGCCACGCTGGTAGGTGAGGATGGGTCCCATTGCTTCTCTATAAATAGACCCCAAGGGTCACCCTTCACCCTTTTCGAACTCTTAACACTCAGAAGCCTAAAAGCACTGTTCACACTGTCATTTGATTGTAATTCTTGTTTGCATTGATTAGTTGCATTCCATCTTCACAATCTGGTAACATTTCATCCATATTTCATTGATTAATTTTGTACTTACCTTTTATTTTCATGCCCAATAGTCTTAGCTTCTTTTTATTCTTTATTTAACTGTTAGCGTAGGGTAGTTTTAAATGCTGGATTTGTGTGTTGAATATGCTTAGTGATTGGGCATCTGAGTAGGGACAAGTTAGGTGTAAAAATTGAACAAAAATAGCAAAAACTTAAACCCTAACTTAGTGCCTGTGCAAAATACTCTCCGCGGCCCGCGGTCGCCTTTGTGCAGTCTGCGGTGCCCTGACGCGGTCCGCATGGCCATTTTGCGCGGACCGCGATGCCCAAGTGACTGAAATTGAACCTATGCCCAGCGCGGCCGCATTTCACTTTATGCGGTCCACGCTGGCCCACCACGGCCGCGATCCCACTTTGTGCGGACCGCGGTGGGGAGATTCAGAGAGATGTTTTTCAAGGCCTTGTCCCAATGCGGACCGCGGTCGCCTTTGCGCGGCCGCGGTGCACCCAATGCGGCTTCACTCCTTTTTTTGCGGGCCACGGTACACTGTTTCTGCAATATGTTCTGCAACTTTTGATCTTCTGTTCTGCAATTCATTTTCCACAAATCTTTCACTGTCTGTGTTGATACTAACAATGCTAGATGTTTATGCTTGCAGGCAATGGTTAAAAAAAGAGGCAAAGGCTCGAAACAACCCGACCGAGGTAATTCCTCCTAGGGAGGGAAGCAAAGGATGGTAAAACTCACTCCCCAGGCTAGAAAAAACATAAAGGATATGAGGAAAGCAATCAAAGCGACCGACAGAGCCATTGACTACTCAGGGAGTGAGTACGAGCCCTCCCGGGAGATCTCTTCAGATTTAGTCCCACTATACATCCCGTATCCAGAGAAAGCCATATATAGAGACACTCATCCCTCTTCCCCCGATGCTCGAGCTTCAATCAATATTTCTTTTGGGTCATCTGAGGGCTCAGCGGCAGGTAGTGGAGATGAATAATCTACCTCTCCCATAGCGTCAATATCTGGAGAGGGTGCTAGAGGTGATGAGGGAGATGGGAGTTACCTGGGGTGGTGTGCCTCAAGTTGGGGGTGTTGACCGGACTATAAAATCCCGCTGTTTGGGAAGATAGCTTCGTCAGCCAGGTGGCGTTCCACAAGTTCAGGGAATGGTGGCCGACACAAAAGTTGATTCTTGAGAGGAGCTTTATTGACAGAGACCTTCTACCCCTACACCCCATTGTACATAGATAGTTTCAAGCTCGAATGGGTTGGGAGAACTTCAAAGATAATTGTGTGAAGGCGAATGAGCACATGGTCAAGGAATTTTATAGCAATGTGTCCCACATCTTGAAGGGCACTAAAGTGACCAAAGTGCGAAACAAAAATGTGGTATTTACCGTGAAGGCACTAAATGAATACCTGGGGTTCAACGAAGAAGATGAGTCCCTTTACAATGAAAAGTTGGCAATGGGCGAGGAGGTTCGTCTGTGGTTAGCCTCATACCTGGCAGTCCCGGGTACGGTTCCAGAGTGGTTACAAGTAGGGGTCAAAATACTTTGGAGGACTTTTAACTTTGAGGCTAGGGGATGGTTGACTTTTGTGTGCAGTCCGCTCGATCCCACTACCCACGATTAGACTATTCCGCTTGCTCGGGCTGTTCTTGTTGCATCTATTATGGCGGGATACCCTATCAACATGGGCAATGTGATGTCCCGCATCATTTTTGCAGTGGGGGTTGAGCATGACCGGAACTACCCTTTTTCCCAGCACCCTCACTATGTATTTCAGGGACCTGGAGGTGGAGAAGAGACCTTTTGACATCAAGGTCAAACCTGTGGCTCCGTTTTCATGGTATAATCTAAAGGGGTCAGACAACCCCAAGGACAAAAATTACAAGTCACCTGCTTCTACTCCAATCAGCCAGTCTAAAGAGTTGGTTGTGGTAGAGCCCTCCACTGAGCCTACTTCCACAGTCGCTGACATGCCTTCTGGACCTTTCACTACTGTTGGTCCCTCTACTTCAGCTGGCCCAGGGATTCGATCTTCCCGGGCCCATCCTATCACTGCCCACCAGCTGAGCCAGACACTTCATAGCTTGAACAACTAGATGTTAGCTGCGTCATCCAAGTTGTCCATCTTGACTTCTACCATTGCGGCTCAGTCGGCACCGCAGCCAACACAGTTTCCACAGGCCATTGAGGATACATTGAAGAAGATCCTGGAGAACCAGGAAAAGATCATCAGTACTCAGGGTGCCTTGGCTAAGGCAGTAGATTCACATGGCAAGGCCCTGAAAAAGATTGCCAGGGAGCACAAGAAGCTGCGCAAAACACGGGCTTCCAAGGAGTCGGTGAAAGAGCTGAGAGCAGATGTGGACAAGCTGATGGCAGACCAGATGCCTCTTGACTTATTATTCGGGGATCCAACACCAGCAACAGCACCAGTAGCAGAACCATAGTAGGAGCAGACTTAGAGGCTTCCTAGGAAGAAGATGAAGCTCCCTAGTGTAGACGAGGCAGTCATCTAGTTGGCAGACCTATATGAGGTCTCCTCCAGTCAGCCACAGGTTGCTCCAGATATTTATCCCGTATAGGTCCAAGCCCCAATCCCAGCAGCTGAGAAGCAGGAGACCGGGAACCAGTTTGAGGTTCCCGTACATACAGAGGACCCGGGGACCACTCATGTTCACATGCATACATACGAGCCTTAGGGAGCTCCTATATCCTTTCATCTTGATTTTTGATGCTTATTTGTTTAGTTGGCATTGGGGACAATGCCAGCTTTCATTTGTGGGGTGCGCCCTACTTTTTATCCGGATGATTGTATACATTAATTGACTTAGTTTATGTTTTTGTTGATTTTCTATTTGGTCTGTATATAACTTTACATTTAGTTACTTTTATCGCACTTTTTATCTTCTCTTTGGTCTGTATAAAAAGTTACATTTTTGTATATATTCATCCCCTGTTGTACATTCTAATCCCCTATTGTAAATATTCGTTCTATTTTCTATTTTCGTACAAATTTTTCATTTTTAGCTTAGTAGATAGACTCGCAGCCTTTTTGTTACGTTATTGGCGTTTTCAATAAGCCCTTGGTTTTCTTAATGCTACGGTTCTTTCCAAGGGTGGAGTATTGTGCGAACCAGGTGGCTCTTCCCGATGATGGATGGCGTGACAATCTTCTTAAGGGTTTGAGTCCGTTTTTAATTTTTTTTTTGTTTTTAGTAGTTTATAGTTAAGGGTACCTCAAGCAAAACTTCACTTGGGCCTAACACATTTGCATGTGATCCCATGGTCAAAGACAAGTGGTTGTGTTTAGGATGGTGAAAGTAGTGACCTTGAGACTCTTGTTTTGACCAAACAAACATCATGTGGTCTTTCGGGACTATTGTGTGCTCAATCGTGTCTAAGGTTATTGTGGGCCCTCGACTCTATGTCTTTAGCAATCCTTGAGTGTGTGTGGTGAGAAATCGAATTGTGAGTCCAAGTCCCGAGCCAATTGTCTAGAACTTGCCCTGAATGTTTGTTGATGCGAAATTTTGAGTGAAATTCGACTTGAGAAGTGATCATAGGCTCTCCTTAATCCAAATAATAGTCGAACAATTCCATAGCCTACCAATGATATAATCCCTAGCTAACCTTTTTTAGCCTTAAACCTTTTTCTTTCAAGAACCAATGCTACAAGCCTATACCCGTTCTAAATACCCTTTCTTGGCACCCAAATTGTCTCTTGAGTAATGACAAAAGTCTAAGTTTGGGGGGGAGAGACATGAAAGGAAACAAAGTGGTAAAAGATACAAAAGCAAAAAGGAAAGGAAGGCGATGAAAAAGAAAGAAAAGAAAAAGACAAAAAGAAAGCCCAATGTGCAAAGAATAAAACGGGATTCAAGAAAAACAAAAGTGAAAAAAGTGTGGAAAAGTAAAAAAAGGAGAAACGCTTTGAATTGAATAAGAAAAAGTGACAATGTGTCTCTCTAACCCCTTGAAAAGAAGTGAAATACTCAAAGAGTTAAAGAGAATTGTGCCAAAATGAATCAAAAGAAGTTCTTAAGGGAAGATGGAACCCATATAGACCAACAACTTTTCCTACCCTGAACCAAAAGCCTTCACATTGACTCCACAAAAGCCCTATATGATCTTGAGTTGGATGACGCTCGCATTAGTGGATACTTACATGACGGTCAAGCATATGGTACTTAGAGCCGGACTTGTGACCTTTCCTTGAGAGAGACGAGTGAATTCCCATTAACCTTGGTTTGGGTGCTTATACACTAAAAGGTGAGGTTTGCTTAGGGAGAGTTGAGGATGTGTGAGTTTGGGTTCCAAAGCGACCAAAGTAATTGAGAGAGTTCTTTGATGTAATGAGTCAATTCTTGATGCTCTTTTGTCACACTTGATCCATAGTTTTTCAAAGTTTAAATTTTGTTAATGATCCATTCGTATTGAGGGCAATTGTTAGTCCCAATTTATGCTTGTTGAGGTTACTTTAGGACAGCTGGAATTACATGGATTTTTCTTTAAGGGGTGGGTCTTATTTTGTTTGCTTGAGGACAAGCAAATGTTTAAGTTTGGGAGAGTTGATAAGTTAGGATTTTAACATGTTTTATGCCCCTACTTGCCTATTCTTTGGTCATATATTATTACAAAATAGTCCTAAAAGGCTCACAAATTGTGCTTGATTGCAGGTTTGATCGACAAAGTGACGAAATGTCAAAGATCGGCTCAAAAAGGAGTGAAACCTACTCAAGTATCAAAGACCAAGAAATCTAAGGAAAGAAGGCCTAGTGCGGACTAGAGGCAACGCGGCCGCGGTACACATCTCGCGGTCCGCGGTGAAGGCTCCGTGGCCGCACTACTCTTTTGTGCGGTCCGCGGTCATGAGATTCAGAGAGATGAAAGTTTGCAAAGCCAATGCCATGCGGTCCGTGGTCGTGATTGCGCGGACCGCGCCAGCTCCCTCCGCGGTCGCGGTCCATTCTACGCGGTGCACAGAGTCCAAGTTCAGAGAAGCAAAAGTCAAAGTCAAAGAGCCCAGTGCGGCCACGGTCCATTTAGTGCGGCCCACACTGACCCCGCAGGGGTATTTTTGTCCAGGATTTCTAGCCTAGTATAAATAGAACATTTTACCATTTTTAGGTCATCTTTGGTATTCAGACGTGAGCTGCGCTCCTGAGAACGATATTTGTAGCCATTTCTGGCACTTTTGCTTTACATTTACGATAGATTCTTATAGTTTAATTTCAGCAATTAATTAATATATTTAGTTCTTCATCTATTTCTTCAATTTCTTTATCTAGCATGAGTAGCTAAACGCATTAGCTAGGGTTGTGGCTCAACCCTAGTGTGGGTAATTGATGGGTGTTGCCATCTAGTGTTAGATTGACTATGGGTGTTTGCTATTTGGGTTGATTTTATGCATTAATCTAGAATTGGTGGTTGCAAACACTGATTCAAGCTTTGTGGGTTTAACTCTTCTTGAGAAAGAGAGTCTATGACCCCAAAATTTACCCAACAAAGAATTGGGATGGACTCATGAGAAATAATAGTCCCAATTAACGGGTTAAACCTCGAAAGAGTAATTACCCTACTTGAACCCTAGTTGCTTAATCTAATTTGCCTACCTATTTGGTCTCGAGAGAGTTAATTAGGCAAAATTACTCTCTCTACCGAGAGGTGTGAGAGTGGGTAAAATTGTGCAACAGTTATAGCATAAGCCCCAATTATGTCATTCGAACCTTAGTAACATCTACCCGTCAATTAGCCACCTAGGTAGTGTCACGACCCTAGTGCCCTTCTTCCCATTAGATATAACTTAGCAATATTCTCGTAGCATAATTTAGTGTTAATCAATAATTTTTATAAAAATAGTTATAATTCGAAAACCCAAAAATGTTTGAAGTGACATTAGGAGTACAAACACATCTCTAGGCTAGACAGACAATCCAACTCCACTACTAGCTCCCTGAGGAAATCGATCCCGACCCTCATATCGGGTAAAATCTATTGCGACCCGCTCTTCCTACCTTAGTGTAGCGTCGAGTTGGCAGTGATCAGGCTGCAATAGATGAAAACCCCTCCATAAACCGACGGTAATAGCCTGCCAAACCCAAGAAACTCCGAATCTCTGTAGCTGACGTAGGTATAGGCTAGTTCTTGACTGCCTCTATCTTTTTTGGATCCACCTGAATACTCTATGGTGATGAAACGTGACCCAAGAATGCAACTGAACTCAACCAGAACTCACACTTCGAAAACTTGGCATACAACTGACTATCTCTCAAAATCTAAAGATCAACTCGCAGATGTTGCTCATGCTCCTCCTAGCTGCGGGAATAGATCAAAATATCATCAATGAAGACTATCACGAATAAATCCAAGTAAGGCTTGAACACCCGGTTCATCAAATCCATGAAAGTTGCTGGGGCATTTGTCAACCAGAATGACATCACCAAGACCTCATAATGCTCGTACTAAGTGCGAAAAACTGTCTTAGGGACATCAGAGGCCCTAATCCTCAACTGATGGTAGCAAGATCTCAAGTCAATCTTCGAAAATACCTTGGCACCCTGAAGCTGATCAAACAAATCATCAATCCTTGGCGATGGATACTTATTCTTGATTGTGACCTTGTTCAACTGCCAATAATCTATACACATCCTCATCGATCCGTCCTTCTTC
This sequence comes from Nicotiana sylvestris, assembly GCF_000393655.2. Classification (NCBI taxonomy): domain Eukaryota; kingdom Viridiplantae; phylum Streptophyta; class Magnoliopsida; order Solanales; family Solanaceae; genus Nicotiana; species Nicotiana sylvestris. The sequence continues at coordinate 122,834,640 of NC_091057.1, read as the reverse complement.
TTAACAAATAACACCGGAACACCCCAAGGCGAGACACTAGGTCTAATAAAACCTTTATCAAGAAAATCTTGCAATTGCTCCTTCAATTCTTTCAATTCAGGCGGGGCCATACGATGGGGCGGAATAGAAATGGGCTGAATGCCCGAAGTCAAATCAATGCAGAAGTCAATATCCCTGTCGGGTGGCATACCCAGCAGGTCTGAAGGAAATACCTCACGAAACTCACGAACAACATGCACAGAATCCATAGAAGGAACCTCGTCACTAGAATCATGAACGTATGCCAAATAGGCCAAACATCCCTTATCAACCATATGTCGAGCCTTCATATATGAGATAACCCTATAGGTAGAATGACCAGGAGTCCCTCTCCACTCTAAATGAGGTAAACCCCTCAAGGCTAAGGTCACAATTTTGGCATGACAGTCCAAGATAGCGTGGTAAGGTGATAACCAGTCCATCCCTAATATAACATCAAAATCAACCATGTCCAAATTAACAAATCTACTCGAGTCTCAAGACCCCCAATCACAACTATACATGAACGATGGACATAATCTACCATAATAGAATCACTCACCGGTGTAGACAGATATACAGGAGCACTTAAAGAATCACTAGGCATGACCAGATACGGTGCAAAATAAGATGACACATAGGAGTGTGCAGATCCTGGATCAAATAGAACTAAAGCATCTCTACTACAAACCATAATAGTACCTGTGATAACCGCATCAGAGGCCTCAGCCTCAGGCCTGGCTGGAAGAGCATTACATCGGGGTTGGGCCCTACCACTCTGAACTATATCTCTAGGACGATCTCCTGCTGGCTGACCTCCACCTCTAGCGGCCTGACCTCCACCTCTAATACCTCTACCTCTACCTCTAGCACCTCTACCTCCACCTCTAGCTGGCTGAGCAGGCGGTGGAACACTCAGTGCCTGAACCATGGCATGGGAACCCTGATGCTGAGAGCTGCTCGATGCTCGAGGGCAAAATCTAGCAATATGCCTCGTATTGCCACAAGTATAACAAGCCCTCGGTTGTTGAGACTACTGAACCTGACGTCCTGAATAACCACTCTGAAAACTTTGAAGCGGAGGTGCACTGATAGGAACTGGCGGCGCTGATAGCATCCTAGGAAGCTCAAATCTATTCAAGGCTCTGTTGGACCAATTTGGCACCTAAAATGTGTCCAAACTTGCAGCCCATGAAGTCCTATACAAAGCCACATTTCTATAGCATATAAAGGACTTACTTGATGTCCAAGAATGATACAATAGTCGTGCTAGATGTTGAGTGCAAGTTGGTGCCAAGTTGCTTGCAAATTTCCTTCAAGATTTTCAAGTAACTATCCAAGATTGGTTTGAGACTTATTTCCATATATTATGGGACTATATTTATTTCTTTCCTAGTTAGTTAAGGTTATGTTTTCCTTTTACTAAGATTTTTAGAATTACTTTCTAAGAATGACTTGGTTTTTGCTTCATAGTATTTTTCTTTTCCTAAGGTAGTTGGACTTGTGGTCCAAAGTAGTTTAAAACTTTATTTACTTGTTTTTTAGGTAGAATTTCGTGACCCCTATCTATATAAAGGGGTGCATTCTTTATTTTTTGACTTAGATTATTCAGATTATTATCAATAAAAATTGTGAGATTTTTCTTGCACTCTTGTGTATGGCTACTCTTGGATTTATTCTTAAACCTTCATAACTCAACTTAAGGTAGTAAGATTAAACCCTTTTCGAAATATCACTTCTAGGTATTCAAGAAAGGTGATAAGTTTAGGCTTATTGTTGTTCTTGTTATTCTAAAGGGTCGGGTTTCACAATCTATCTATTGTTTTTAATTCTCTACCAAAGGTGATTAGTTCTTTGTTAGCTAATTGTTGTTGTTAGGATTCAATTTCAAGAATAGACTTCTTAAATTCAAGAAACCCTTTCTTGAATTAAATCTATCTTTAATTTTCCGTCATTTTTCATTTCTTTATTTTCTTTTAGCTTCCACACGTTTCTTGATTTTAGTATTTTTATTTAGTAATTCTTGAATCCCCTATCGTGTTGTTATTAGGTGCACTGTAGGGAAGCTGATCAGAATACTGTGTATGAGAACCACGGCCAGCTGGAGCACCGTGAGAAACCTGAAATGCTGAATGAAACAGCCTAGAAAAATGGCCCCTACCAAAAGAATCTCTACCTCCAGATGAGGCACCACTGAACCTGGCCAAATGACGAGGCCTCTTGTTAGACCCCTAACCACTCCGCTGTGATAGAACCATCTCAACTCTCCTAGCCACATTGGTCGCATCCTGAAAAGAAATCTCGTTCCCTGTCTCCTTAACAATCTACAGTCGAATAGGCTGAACGAGTCCCTCTATGAACCTCCCCACTCTCTCTCTCTCTCTCAGTGGGAAGTATAAGAAGAGCATGACGGGCCAAGTTAATAAATATGGTCTTATATTGAGTAACAGTCATAAAACCCTACTGGAGATGCTCAAATTGCCTCCGATAGTTCTCCCTCTGAGTGATCGGAAGAAACTTCTCCAAAAATAGCTGAGAGAACTGATCCCAAGTCAAAGCTGGTAACCCAGCTGGCCTAACCAAACAATAATCTCTCCACCAAGTCTTGGCGGATCCAGACAAGCGAAAAGCAGCAAATTCGACCCCATTGGTCTCCACTATCCCTATGTTTCGTAGAACCTCATGATAGTTGTCCAAGTAATCCTGTGGATCCTTAGAAGATATACCACCAAAAGTAGTAGTGAAAAGCCTGGTTAACCTGTCCAACCTCCACAAGGCATCAACAGACGTAGCTGGCCCCTCTCCGGTCTGTGCCACAATACCAGGCTGAACTACCCCAACTGGATGAGCTGCAGGAGTATGAAACTGGGGAGCCATCCGGAGTGCGAGTAGCGGGAGTCTGGGCTCCTCCTCCAGCCTGAGAGACGGCTGGTGCTACAGGAAGCAAACCTGCTTGGGTGACACTCTCCATAAGGCCCACTAGATAGACCAGAGCATCCTGAAGTACCGGGGTGGCGATGAACCCCTCTGGGACCTGAGTTCGTCCTGCTGGAACTGTCTGGGCTGGAACCTCATCGTCAAACTCAACCTGAGGTTCCGTCGCTGGTGCTACTGCTCGAGCTCTGGGCTGAGCCCTGCCTCTGCCTCGGGCCCTAGCACGGCCTCGACCTCTGCCCTTCGCAGGAGCTGCTACTGGGGGCTCGGGCTGCTGGTCAGCTGATGAAGCAGTATGTATTCTCACCATCTGCGAAAGAATAGAGTGGAAGTTCAATTAGCATTGAGAAATCAAGTCGCACGACAGGAAATAATAGATGTGAAGTTTTTCCTAACTCTGTAGCCTCTAGGAGATAAATACAAATATTTCCGTACCGATCCCTCAGACTCTACTAAGCTTGTCCGTAAATTGTGAGACCTAAGCAACCTAGAGCTCTAATACCAACTTGTCACGACCCGAATTTCCTACCCTCGGGAGTCATGATGACGCCTACTAGTGAAAGCTAAGTAAGCCAATTATTCCAATTATTTAACCTTTTTCATTTTTAATCCCTTAACAATTGTGAGTTAACATTTTATAAACAGCGAAAATAATAAAGCGGAAGAATGAAATGTAATAATTTAAAATAATATTGATACAAATCCATAAACATAAGCTACCCAGAACTGGTGTCACAATCTCACAGACTATCTAAGAATACTACAAATAAGATCCGAACAAAATAGATACATGTCTATCTCTTAAATAGTAAAGAACAGTAGAAAAACTAGATAGGAAGGGGACGCCAAGGCCTGTGAACGCCTGCAAAACTACCTCGGGTCGCCTGATGGGCTGAAGGCAGCAACCTCACTGTGGTCCAAAAGCTGCAGCACCGGGATCTGCATACAGTGCATAGTGTAGTATCAGCACAACCGACCCTATGTGCTGGTAAATGCCTAGCTTAACCTCGGCGAAGTAGTGATGAGGCTAGGACAAGACTACCAAATAAACCTGTGTAGTTATATCATATACAACAAATAATATTGACAGAAACTAGCAGTTTAAGGATGGGAAGGGGAAACATGCTACGGGGAATATCATGTACAAACATAATTTCAGTAAAAAAGTGAAAGGAACACGAAAATTCAACTGTAAGCAAGAATAAGGAAATCAATGGCAAGTGCACGACATCACCCTTCGTGTTTTTCTCTCGTCCTCACCATAAGAATTAGTATAATTGGCATGACATCACCCTTCGTGCTTTTACCTCATATAATCATGGCACGGAATTACCCTTTGTGCATTATCACTCATATCATGGCACGACATTGTACATCGTGCGACACGACATCACCCTTCGTGCTTTTACCTTACAATATTGGCACGACATCACCCTTCGTGCATTAACACTCTCAAAATCATGCACGACATCACCCTTCGTGCTTTACACTCTTCCTCACCCAAGCAACAATCACAAAGCAATTTGGGCAAGAGAATCAATAATATCAAATAAAATCCCGGCAAGGGAAATAATATCATGATTTAGAACATCCCGGCAAGGGAGATAATATCAAAAGTAATAACATCCCAACAAGGGAGACAATATCATAAACCTCTTCTCTTTCCCATAATTTCTTCACAACTCAATTCCCAACTTGAGCCAACACTCTACCATATTCAATTACCAATAATACTTCCACAAGCCTTGTTCAACAATAGAAATCATCATATAAAGCATGAAAAATACGAAACGGAGTCACATCAATCATAGTATAAGACTCACGGGCATGCTTGAAACCGACGTATAGATACTCGTCACCACACCTATACGTCGTACTCAACAATTAACACATAGCAAATAAGACACAACTCCTAATCCCTCAAGCTAAGGTTAGACCAAACACTTACCTCAATCCCACGAACATAATTCAAGCCTCAACTATCGCTTTACCTCTTGTTCCCACCACCAATTCGCTTGTATCTAGCCATAATTTACTTAACGATATCAATAAATGCTAAATGAATCAATTCTAATGCATGAAAATAGGTTTTCTAAAGATTTCCCCAAGAAAATCAAAAATCGACCCCGGGCCCACATGGTCAAAACCCGAGGTTCGAACCAAAACCCGATTACCCATTCACCCACGAACTCAAATATATAATTTGTTTTAAAATCGAACCTCAAATCGAGGTTCAAATCCCCAAAATTTAAAAATCCTAAGTTCTATCCAAAACACCCAATTTCCCCCATGAAAACCCTTGATTTTAAATTGAAATCATGTGAAAAGATGTTATATATTGGAGAAAATGAGTTTGAAATGACTTACAATTGATTTGGAGAAGAACTTTTCTTTAGAAAATCGCCCAAGAGAGCTTTGGGTTTGAGGGAGTTTGAAAAATGAAGAATTTTCATCTAAGTTATAATTTGCACAGGCGCAGATATCGCATTTGCGATGCCAGATTCGCAAATGCGAACTCGCAATAGCGGCCCAGGCTTTGCAAATATGAAGGTAGGACTGCCTTTGCTTTCGTCGCAAATGAGAACAACTGTTCGCAATTGCGGTACCTGCTAAGGTCGCATTTGCGTCATGAGCCTCTAATGCGAAGGTTCCCTGCCCCAACCCATCATCGCAATTGCGATGTTTCTTCGCAAATGCAAGCGCGCATTTGCGAGCCAGGCTTCGCAATTACCTGCAACATAACAATAGTTTTCCTAAGTCAAATTTCACTCCGCGGCCTATCCAAAACTCACCTGAGCCCTCGGGACTCCAAACTAAACATGCACACAAGTCCAAAAACATCATACGGACTTGCTAGTGCGATCAAATCATCAAAATTACATCAATAACTACGAATTAAGCCTCAAATTCATGAAATCACCCAAGAAAATCAAACTTTTCAATTTTCTCAAATGAAGATCCGATTTATACTAAACGAACTCCGATTCTTAAACTTCACAGATTCAATTTAATTATTATTTCAAACTTTTACCGGGCTCCGGAACCAAGATATGGCCCTGATAACATCAAGAAATTCCATCAATTAACTTCTAAAAGCCTTTATATTTTTCAGAAAATAATTTTCTTTAAAAATTTATTTCTAGGGCTTGGGACCTCGGAATTTAATCCGGGGCATACGCCCAAGTCCCATATTTTATTACGGATCCTACGAGACCGTCGGATCACGGGTCCGGGTCCATTTACCAAGAATGTTGACCAAAGTCAACTTTAATCAATTTTAAAGGTCATTTTCCTTATTTTTCCTAGATTTCACATAAAAGCTTTCCGGATACACGCCCGGACTATGCATGCAAATCGAGGTGAGACAAAAAAGAAGTTTTTAAGGCCACGAAACACAAAATTTACTTTCAAAATGAGTGATGACCTTTTGAGTCATCACAAACTTAGCCTAATCTTACTCAAAATTTTAAATCATAAGATAGTAAATTAGTAATTGTGCTCGAGTAGGTGGACAAACTTCCATAAGGCAGTTTGGTCGAGCTAATTTCGAGAAAATAATTGTTTTTTCTTAAATTGGTACAACATTTAAATCATTCAATATATATATCCGTATGAAAAAATAGCTTTAAATATCAAATTAACTAGTGTGAATGTTAATTTTAAAAATAGAATAAAATAAAATAAAATTTTAAAGAAATTAATTAATTTGGCTCCGTCTAGCTAGATCCACCAAAATACATTAGCAGGTAGGGGGTTGGACCAAACAACCATTTTCCTAAACTGACCCGACCCCTAATGGCAGTCCGGATCAGTAATCGAAACTACCCGGACTGGTAATCGGAAGGGTCCAACCTTGGGGGGAGGGCAGATTACACCTTTGATTTTTATATTCCTATACTATACATAAAACTTTATTACCCTCTCTAATCAAGTTTTAATTTAATTACATGGTCTTATACAATTTACCAATTATATACAAATTAGTTTTAAATGAGTATTCCTTTAAATTAGGAATTGAATAAGGAATCAATTATTTCCCATTCATGTTTTCTCTCTCCTGCGTTCTCTCTCTCCGCCTCTCTCTCATGTGCTCTCTCTCTCTCTCTCTCTCCGCCTCTCTCTATCTCTCTATTTCTCAATCATGTTGCACAATTGGTGTTCAAATTGAAATTGTCAATCAATAACTTAGCAATTTTCTCATTCATGTTGCACAATTGGTGTTCAAATTGAACAATCAATAAATTTTGAAGGTGTTTGACTCTCCACCATTGACAACCATTAAAAAGCTTTGAATCTTTGAATTCGAATTTGGATTTCAAAAATCATTATTTATTTGGATTTGGTGTTATTGCAAATAATTGGGAATATTGTTTGGAGTTTATATCTCAATTTTGAGGGTATTTGATAAGATTAGACTTGATTTTGGCTAAATTGCAGATTGAAGAAGAAGAAGAAGAAGAAGAAGAAGAAGAAGAAGAAGAAGAAGAAGAAGAAGAAGAAGAAGAACACATGACATACAATATACTTACGGAATTGTAGTAAAGTTATATTATAATTCATGTAAATTGTATATATATATATATTTGAATATTGTATGAAAGTTAAAAAATAATTGTATAATGTATGAATCGTTGTATAAAATTTATATTTCAGTTATCAATACTATCTTTTTACATAAAGTTGTTGATATGTATCAAAATTGTATTAAGAAAGTTTTGATTGGAATTTTAGAGAGGAAGACATATTGTATAAAAATTAATAAGAAAATTGTATTTAAGTTGTATAATGTTGTAGATGTATTTTAACTGGTAAAAATAATGTATGAAAGTTGTAGATACGTTGTATATTAGTTGTAAATAAGTGTATATTGTATAATTAGTTGTATGAAATTTATTTTGAGTATATATGAAAGTTGTAAATAGGTTATAAATAAGTTGTATATTATATAATTAGTTGTATAAAATACAGTATAGTTTTTTTCTCTACAACATCTGCTCTATAGCCGTACTAACACTTTGAAGAGGTCCTTCTAAAAAAATAAGGTGGGTCGCCATTGACAACCTACATGATGTCATCATGTAAGTAGATACGAAGAGAAAAATTGGGTATATTTCAAGTAAAATTGTTCCTTGGGAAAAATAAAACATACTCCTATTTCAAGCTAGATATGAAATGGGAGCTAATAATTTTGTTGGGAGAGAATATGCTGGTTCCTTGTATTTTCTTTCTTTGTTCGGAACGACGGATAAAAGTTTTAGATGAATATAAGAAAGAGATGAAATTTGGCCATTAAATTATCATAGGGACACGTGGCTTCCGTCTAAATGTGCATTGAGATTTAGATGAGCTCTATTTACTGGAGGTGATCCGGTTATGTCGAGGAAGAGGCAAACCCAAAAATGAAGAAGATAAAGAACACCAAATTTTAACATAGAAAACCTTTCAAATCGAAGGTAAAAACCATGGGATCACAAAGATCCAAAAACTCCACTATAACAATAAGAGGGTTACAAAATTTCTCCAAATTGGCTACACAACAAGTGCTAAACACGGAGCAACAATAGTAACAAGAGCAACAACTAATCAATTGAAGAAAGAGGAGAATCCACAAAAATGATGTTGTTGTTCGAGGCTCGAAATCAGATGCTATGGGCATCCAAATCCGATCTCCATCGTTCAAATCAAAGACCAAGCTGTTACTAACACTCATCAAATATCAGCCCGATCCAACGGTTAACAAATCAAAAGACGTGATTTGAAGTTGGCTGGTCGGAATAAAAATCTGCAACAAAAAAAATACTTTTTTTTATCTTCTCTCTTGGTGAAAGCTCTCTCAAAAACCACTCTTATGTGCTTAAGTCTTTCAAAGACTTGTATCAATGAGCATAGACCAATTCTCCAAGGTTGTCCTATTTATAGATCATTAGTGGTGTTTTCTCTTAAAGCCAAAACCCACTCAAAATAAGAATAAACTCCGAATCTAATTCTGAATAGGAATGGAAATCAAAAGAGAATAAGATTAGATCATTGGGCTTTTGGCTGGACAACATGGGCATGTGCCTAATAAACTCTCCCTCCAGTCAAGGGGCCAAATGTGTCTTCAAGTAGAGGAACTATTGACATGCTTCATGCCTCCAATTTTCTGCAAAATTCATGTTTATCTGCAACCACCACCTTTGTCAGCATATCCGAAGGATTTTTATCAATGTGTATCTTCTTAACCTCAAATAATTTCTCTTCCATGACTATTCTTATCCAATGATACTTTCTATTTATATGTTTGGTCTTAGAATAAAAAGTGGAGTGCTTGGTGAGATAGATAGCACTTTGATTATTACAAAATAAGATGTACCTTGGCTGCTCAAAGCCAAGATCATTATTAAACTCCTTTATCCATAGTAGTTTTTTGGCACCTTCTGTGACAACAATATATTCCGCTTATGATGTGGATAGAGCTATGCACTTCTGTAGTCTAGATTACCAAGAAATAGCCCCCTCCTGCAAAAGTGATCAAATAACCGGAAGTAGATCTTGACTTATCAAGATTGCCTCCTAAATCAGAGTCTGTGTAACAAACAAGTTCAGGCTTGCCATTGCCAAAGCACAACTTCAAATTTGCAGTACCTTTCAAATACCTTAATATCTATTTTATTGCATCCCAATGTTCTTTTCTAGGATTAGAAAGGAATCTACTAACATTACCAATGGCATGTACAATATCTGGTCTAGTGCAAACCATAGCATACATCAAGCTACCAACGGCAAAAGAGTAAGGAATACGAAACATCTCCTTTTTCTCTTCATTAGTAGATGAACTCTGACTAATACTCAATTTGAAGTGTTTAGCAAGAGGAATACTAACCACTTTTGCATCTGTCATATTGAACCTCTTTAGTACCTTCTCAATGTATTGCTTTTGGGACAGAAAAACTCCTTTCTATCTCTGTGTCGGTGGATTTGAATGCCCAAGATTTTCTTTGTTGGCCCCAAGTCCTTCAACGCAAACGATTTGCTCAACTGTTTCCTAAGGACTGCAATTCTGGATTCATTCCTGCCAACAATAATCATGTCATCCACATAAAGCAATAAAATAATAAAATCATCATCAGAGAACTTCCGAAAGAATACACAGTGGTTTGAAGAAGTTTTCTTGTACCCTTGTTCTTCTATGACATATTCAAACTTCAAATACCATTACCTTGGAGCTTGTTTCAATCCATACAGGCTCTTTTTCAATTTGCAGACATAGTTTTCTTTTTCCTTAGTTACAAAACCCTCAGGTTGCTCCATATAAATCTCCTCATCTAAATCACCATAAAGAAAAGCAGTATTGACATCCATCTGCTCTACCTCTAAATCTAGACTTGCGGTTAAGCCTAGAACCATACGAATAGAAGACATCTTCACAGCATGGGAGAAAATTTCATTAAAGTCAACTCCCTTCTTCTGGCAAACCTTTAACAACTAACCTCGCCTTGTATCTAGGCCCAGAGGTATGGTTATCTTTCTTTACTATGAATATCTATTTGTTAGATAAAACTCTCTTACCTTTCAGCAATTTCACTAACTCATATGTGTCATTCTCATGGAGTAACTTCATCTCATCTTCCATGACTTCTATCCACTGATCTTTATGAGTATCTTGCATGGCTTCAGCATAGCTCTCAGGTTCTCCCATGTCAGTCAAAAGTACAAACTCACTAGGAGGATAGCGCATGAATTTTCTTCTCCCGTGTAGATTTTCTAAGAGATGTTTCAGGAGCATTCGAAGTAGTTACCTGAGCAGGAATTGGTTGTTGATCAACCACAACTTCATCAACTGGAGCATCCATAACATCTACACCATGATGATCATTTTGATCTTGGTCACTATCTTCATTATTGTCTTGGGTTCCTTCATGTGCAATAAGGTGCCTTAGCAATAGAAGCTGGATCAATATCAACTAAGCTCTCATTTCTTTGAGAATCTGTCTTCTCAGCTTTGTCAATATCTTCAATAGTCTGGTCTTCAAAGAATATTGCATAACAAATTCTAATAAGTTTATTGTCAACTGGATCGTAAAAACGATACCCAAACTCATTTTGACCATAACCTATAAAGATGCATTGCTTAGTTTTGACATCCAGTTTCGATCTTTCATTTTTAGAAACATGCACACAAGCTTTACACCCAAAAACTCTCAGGTAATCATAAGAAACATCTTTGAAAAACCAAACTCTGTCTGGGACATCACCATCCAAAGCAACAACAAGAGACAAATTGATAACTTAGGCAACAGTGTTAAGTGCTTCCGCCCAAAAATATATTTGGAAGTTTAGCCTCTAAAAGCAGGCATCTAACTCTTTCAACTAGAGTTTTATTCATCATCTCTGCCAAACCATTCAATTGAGGCGTCTTGGGCGAAGTTTTCTGATGACGAATTCCTTGTTCCTTGCAATAGTTATCAAAGGGACCACAATATTCACTACCATTGTCAATGCGAATACATTTTAATTTCTTCTCCGTCTGTCTCACAGCTAAGGCATGGAATTCCCTAAACACGCCAAGTGCTTGATCTTTAAATTTCAAAGGATACACTCAGAGCTTACGAGAATGATCATAAATGAAGGTCACAAAGTAAAGTGCACCACCTTTTGACTTTACTTTAAAAGGACCACACAAATTAGAGTGTACTAGCTCCAATAAATTGGGCTTTCTTAAGGGAGTATGGCTATGAAAGGAAACCCTTTTTTATTTGCCAGCTAAACAATTGATACACCTTTTCAGCTTTGCTTGTTTCACTCCAGAAAACAAACTTTTCTTAGCCAAACACGTAATCCCCCTCTCGCTCATATGACTCAATCTTCTGTGCCATAATTCTGATAAAGTATCACTTTCCACCAGATTTATTGAGTCATTAAGAATAGATCCATATGTCGCATATGAATGACTAGACTTGACTCCTCGAGCCACTACTAACGAGCCCTTAGTGAGCTTCCATTGGCCATTAAAGAGGGCATTATGGTAACCTTCATCATCTAATCTTACTGCGGAGATCAAATTGAAAGGAAAGTCTGGAGCATGCTTGACATCTTGAAGAACTAACGTTGAACCATTATTAATTTTCAAACAAACTGTACCAATACCAAACACCTTAACTTCACTAGCATTGCCCATCTTTAATACTCCAGAATCAACAGGAGTATAAGATGAGAAAAAGTCTTTTGTTGGTGTAAAATGTGAGGTAGCTCCAGAATCTACTATCCACTTGTCTTATGGGATACCAAATTGATGACATTTTCATCATAAGCAAAAAGAAGGTCATTTCGAACAATAGTAGCAACATTGTCTCGTTATTTTTAACTTTCTTTCCTTCTCTAATGTCTTGCAACAACTTGTGGCAAAACTTTTTGATATGTCCTTTCTTGCCACAATGGTTGCATGTAATATTATGGTATTTGGACCTTGACTTACCTCTACTTTTACCTCTATTCCTCGAGCCTCTTGTTCTATCTCTCCCCCGGTCTTGTATAACCAATATATCTGCTTGCGAGGACGAACCCTGAGATTTTCTCTTTACTTCCTCGTTCAACACACCACTCTTGGCATATTCCATGGTCACCTTACCTCTAGGAGCTGAATTTGTCAAAGAATCACGAAGAGTTTCCCAAGAGTCAGGGAGTATTAAGAAGCCAAAGTCCTTGCATCTCATCATCAAAATTAACTCCCATTCTAGACAACTAGTCGAGGATGCCCTGAAAATTATTTATGTGATCAAGGATAGGGATGCCTTCCTTGTATTTAAAGGTCATCAATTGCTTTAGCGGGAACAACAAGCATAAAGAGTCTCTAGCTTTTCCCACAATGATCTTACATGTGTCTCGTTCACAATATGGTTGCGATCATTATCTTCAACCTGTTGTTGTATATATCCACATACTTGATGGTGCTCAAAATCTCAATCTTCATCAGATATACTCTCGGGTTTATGCTGCAAAAACAGGGAGATGCATCTTCTTCACGAGCAATAAATCTTTCATTTTGCTTCTCCAAACATTATAATTTCTCCCATTTAAACATACAATCTTGCTTATATTCGCCTTCATTCCGTAACAACCCGGATAAATAACGAAGGCTCTGATACCGCTGTTATGTCGAGGAAGAGGCAAACCCGAAAGTAAAGAAGATAAATAACACCAAATTTTAACGTGAAAAACCTTTCAAATCGAAGGTAAAAACCATGGGATCACAAAGATCCAAAAACTCCATTATAACAATAAGAGGATTACAAAAGTTCTCCAAATTGGCTACACAACAAGTGCCAAACACGGAGCAACAACTAATCAATTGAAGAAAGAGGAGAATCCACAAAAATGAAGTTGTTGTTTGAGGCTCGAATCAGATGCTATGGGGCCCAAATCCGATCTTCACCATTAAAATTAAAGGTCAAAATATTACAAACACTCAGTCAAAATATTAGCCCGATCCAACGGTTAACGAATCAAAAAACGTGATTTGAAATTGGATGGTCGAAATAAAAATCTGCACCAAAACAAATACTTTTCTTCTCTTTTCTCTCTTGATGAAAGCTCTCTCAAAAATCACTCTTATGTGCTTAAGTCTTTCAAAGACTTGTATCAATGAGCCTAGAACAATTCTCCAAGGATGTCCTATTTATAGATTATGAGTGATGTTTTCTCTTAAAGCCAAAGCTCACTCAAAATAGGAATAAACGCCGAATCCAATTCCGAATAGGAATGGAAACCAAAAGAGAATAGGATTAGGCCATTGGGCCTTTGGCTGGACAACATGGGCATGTCCCAACAATCCGGACCTATAGGGAAATTGAGGGGATGCGAGAAAAAAAAGGATGGTGTAACTAAATCCCCTAATTTGAGGCACTAATAATAGATTGTATATAAATGGTAAGAAAAATTTGTTTACGACGGGTAATATACAAAATATAGATAATTTTAGTAAATAAGTTTCAAATATTGTATAGGAAGAAAAAATCCCTTGTTTGAAACTATATAAGAGGTTAACAATTGTCACGATCCCAAATACCTTGGTCGTGATGACGCCTATCACAGTACTAGGCAAGCAAATCCAATATTTACCATATCGAGTTCTTTTTATAAAAATCATTTTCTAAAACCGATTAAGTCTCAGTTCTTCATATGCCACAAATAAATCAATAGAAATATGCGGAAACTAGTACAAAATGATACTAACACAGCCTGAATCCGATGTCACTAGTCATGAGCCTCTAAATACAACCCAAAGAACTGTCTGAATAATACAAAATAGTCTGAAATAACAAAACGCTAAGATAGGAAGGAGGAAGACAGGGCTGCGAACGCCGTGCAACTACCTTGCGATCTCAGGATAAACTCTGATAGTGCTGGAAGCTCTCACTCTAATGCTCGGGCACCTGGATCGGCACACAAGGTGAAGGAAGTAACGTGAGTACGCCAACTCAGTAAGTAACTAAAGTAAATAAGGTGAGTGCAGTGACGAGCAATTAAAATCATACAAGAAATCTCAATAGAAATATCAAGTCAAAATCCGCAACTCAATAGCCAGTTATCTCGTAAAACTTTAGTTTCGATTAAAGATCCTTTGAAAACCTTTTTCAACGGAGGCTCAGTATAAAAGAAGAGTGAAAGCAACAAAAAGTCATAAACAAGCCTCTCGTGCAAGGTATCACTCATAAGTATAGCCTCTCGGGTAAGCCTTTCAGTCACTCATGACTCAGCTCTCATCAAACAATACTCAAACTCAGCACTCTGGCTCAATAATATCTCATAATAATAATAATAATAATAATAATAATAATAATAATAATAATAATAATAATAATAATAATAATAATAATAATGACCGCTGCGGCGTGCAGCCCGATCCATAGTTTATAGTCGACTACGCTCACTGGGGGTGTGCAGACTCCGGAGGGGCTCCTACATCCCAAGCGTCATATTGCTACGACGCGCAACCCGATCTAATATATATTGCTACGGCATGCAGCCCGATCCATATGTATATCGCTGCGGCGTGCAGCCTGATCCATATATATAATATCGCTGTGGCGTGCAGCCCGATCCATAATATATATATAATCCTCACCATTAGGTCCTCAACCTCTCTCAGTCAATAACCTCACGGCCACTCGGGCATATCAGTGAAAATCAGGGAAACTCAGCCCAAACAGTTTTTATGTATTAAGAAATAGAGTGATGGAACCAGATTTAAACAATTAAACAGGTAAAACATGACTGAGGATATGTTTTCAAATCAAATAGAGTGAGGAAAGTAGTAAAAATACCCCTAAGGGTCTAAACAGGTCGACACAAGGTCCCAAACACGGCGTACAACCCAAAATATAGTACCAATCACTAAAAATATGGGATATCATAAGATTTCAAATCAAATACGCAGCTTAATAGCCGCTGCAGGACGGATCAAGTCACAATCCCTACCGGTGCACGCCCGCACGCTCATCACCTAGCATGTGCGTCACCTCATTTATCAAAATAATACGATATACCGGGGTTTCATACCCTTCAGATTTACAATAATTACTTACCTCAAACCGGATGAAATACTACTCTGCGACGCCCTTGCCTCTCGACTCAGCCTCAACTCGCGTCGAATCTATCCAAAATCAGAACCATAACGTCAATATATGCCAAGGGAACGAAGCCTATGCAAAAATAATCAAATATATTAAAAAACCCGAAATTGGTCCCACCCGACCCCCGGGCCCACGTCTCGGAACCCGATAAAAATTATATCAATAGAATCTTTATCCTCCCACGAGTCTATTCATACCAAAAGCATCAAAATCGAATCTCAAATGGCCCCTCAAATCCCCACTCAAAGCTCTCCAATATCAAGCTTTAATCCCTCAATTTTCTTCCTTAATTTCCACTAATACCATGATTAAACAAAGGAAAAATGGTCATAAACATAAGTAATGAAGCTTAGGTAGCTTACCCAACTGATAATCTTCGATTTCCCCTTGAAAATCACTGCCCTAGCTTACTTCCCATCTTAAAAAATGGAGAACTTAGCAAAAATTCGCGAAGGAAACCTTATATACTTTCTGACCCAGGGATTTCGCACCAGCGGTCCTCTTTCCGCTCCTACAGTATCGCTTCTGCGGTCAAACCAACCACTTATGCGGTTTTCACTTAAGTTCTCGGGACCGCACCTGCGCCTCACCTTCCGCTTTTGCGGTCTTGCAGGTGCGCTCAAGCTTTCACATCTGCGACTTCTGATCCTTTAGCTCCTGGCCGCATCTGCGGCTGCCCTTCCGCTTATGCGATCTCGCACTTGCGGTCTCCAATCCGCAGGTGCGGTTATGACAGGGGCAGCAACTTTAGCTGCTCATTTCCAAAGCCAAACTTTCCGAACAACCTTCCGAATCCATCCCGAGGCCCTCGTGACCTCAAACAACAATACGAACAAGTCACATAATACTATTCAAACTTATACCAACCTTCGGAACACTCAAAACAACATCGAATCACCAAAACACCCTTGGATTCAAGCCTAAGGGTTCCAAAACTCCCAAATTCTGCTTTCGATCAAAAAGTCTATCAAACCTTGTCCGAATGACCTGAAAATTTGCACACACGTCCCAAATGACACAACGAACCTACTCCAACTTCCGGAATTCCGTTCCGACCATTATATCAAAATCTCCACTACCAACCGGAAATGCCAAAATTCCAATTTCGCCAATTCAAGCCTAAATCTACCACGGACTTCCAAATTACATTCCGATCACTCTTCTAAGTCCGAAATCACCTCACGAAGCTATCCGAATCATAAAAAACAAATTCTGAGATCGATTACTCACAAGTCAAATTCCGGTTGACTTTTCCAACTAAATGGCCAACTTAAGAGACTAAGTGTCTCATTTCTTTACAAAACCACTCCGAACCCGAACTAACCAACCCGATACCATATAATACAACTGAACAAGACATAAAGAAGCAGAAATAGGAAAAATGGAGCGGTAATTCATGAAACGACCGGCCGGGTCGTTACATCAATATTCATATATGCACATATGCATTTTAGTGAGAACTTTCTTTTTCGCCTAGGAGTAAATGGACATTTCCATTATGCATTTTCCCCTAAACATTATTTTACTTACAAATAAAAGAAATCTATCATAAATTTGTTAGCTATACACACTGTATTTTGAGAGAACTAACACGAGTTAATGTGATGTTGGGTATCAATTATTATTAAACGAAAAGTGCATTCTATTGATCTGTGGATCATTAATGCAATACGTGGTATTGTGAATGTCTATTAATACTATAAGATATGGATAGATGCATTCCCCATGCTTTATCATAGTTGTTCAAAGTCTCTTTCTTACAAGAGACCACGTTTCAACTAAACGAAATACTTCACTTCATAATAATATTAAATAGATTCGTCATAAAAAAGAAAATCTAAATAGACCAGTCACTCTTATTAAATATTCGTATAAATTTTACGTTAAATTCTATAACACGTTTAATTAGATCACACCGATATAACTAAAACTTTTAGATATGCAATCAATTTTTATTTTTTATTTTTACAAAAAGAGGGAAATGATTATATAGTTTATGAATATGAAACACAAAAATGTCGATTTGTCCATATAGAGCACGCATGCAAGCTCAAGCAAATCAAAACCAAATTGAAACAACTGGAAAAGATATTTAGCATTTATTCCAAATGCAAAGGAATATTATTGTAAGTGATACTTGACAAAAAAGAAGAAAATGACATAAAAGAACAACAAGAAAAAGAAAAGAAAAATGAATGCTAAAATAGGAAAGGGGCCAAAAAGACAGTATACTCCTAGATATTATTATCATTTACATGTCATTATTATTATTATTATTATTATTATTATTATTATTATTATTATTATTATTATTATTATTATTATTATTATTATTATTATTATTATTATTATTATTATTATTATTATTATTATTATTATTATTATTATTATTATTATTATTATTATTATTATTATTATTATTATTATTATTAGTGGCAAAATTAAGTTAAAAAAAGGACATAATACCAAACTTGTACATCAAGAGGTTGTATTATTTCCATATTCATATACAAAGTTGTCATTAGAAGTAAGAAAAATTTACCATTACATGCCGATCCATTAATTTTAATCTATTTTTATTTTGATGTCAATACTAAATAATAAAAAAATTATTTTTAGTTTTACATGTTATAGTTTAAAATTCACTACTATGGTTATAATTCAAGTCTCTTTTCGTCTTCTTGATAGAGGGTTTATCGGAAACAACTTCTCTGTCCCGGGTAGAGGTAAGGTCTGCGTACACACCATATTACTCCGACCCCACTTGTGAGATTTTATTGGGTCGTTGTGGTTGTTGTTGGTGGTTATAATTCAACATTCATTTTTTCTATACAATTTGTATTATTAGCAATAAACATTTAGTATGAATTTAAAATTTCTATATTAAATTTTTTTGCAATTTTTAATTTTTTTAACAACTTGTTTGGATGGTTGTTACCTATTGTATCGTATCGTATTGTTACTTTAAATACAATGTTTGTTTTGATTGTTACTTAAATTTTATTGTATCGTATCATTAAAACCATCGTTACGTAACAATGAAATGTGTCACTTTATGTAACGACCGATTTGGTGTGGCCGCGTCGTTTTCTTGTGTTTTTCTCTCAATCTCACCCTTCATTATTATTAAATAATTTTATTTTATCATTTACCCTACCTTTTTATATAACGTATCATAGTTTTTCTTTATAATATGCAAGTTTATTCATCATATTATTGGTGTGTGACACCATGAAACGATGCCAAAATAACACAATCTATCCAAAAATTGTATTCGTCAAACGATACAATACAATACAATACAGTACAATACGATACATTATGAAACGATACGTAACAATCATCCACCCTGTAAAAGTGTTTGTAAAAAGAAAATATATGTGATGGTGCTAAAAAAGGTTGCTACTACATTTGCACACACCCTTTTTCTAATGGTAGTGTAGCCAGCCATTAGTATTTATAGGAGTTTTTCTCACTAAGCAGTCTCTTTCTTCCCCCCTCCCCCACACCAACAACTCAAGGGTCCAATAAAGGGGGGAAGCAGACTTCAGCTTCTCTTCCCCCACCTTCATCTTTTGCCTTAACCATCAACACAGCTGTTCCCAGTAAGAACATTATTTTTTGTTATATGTTTGTATTGAAAAGTTTGTTGACTAAAAGAGATTGTTTCTTTATTATTGTATATATGTAGGGGAAAAGTTGGGTTTTTATCAGATGATGAATATGGAGAATAGAATACCCCCTGGGAGTTATTTCCAGTACTCTCCTACTGGAATCCATGCTCCACTTCAGAGGTCTTCTTCTCTTACAGATCGTGAAAGGTCAAATCTTGATTCTCTTTCAGTTACTATTTTCTTGTTTCGATTCACTTTTCATCTTTTGCTGCTTGTTTTGTATGTTGGGTCTGGATCTGTTTTTGTGTGCATTATATAATCTTTATGATCGTAGAATATTAGCTTCTTGTTGTTCTTATATGTGGTGACACTTTAGGATCCCTTTTCTGTTGTACAAAGTCTCTCCAAGATACATAGGCAGATCCAAGATTTTAAGCAAATAGGTGCAAAATGCCACTGAACCTACAACTATTTGTGATAATTGGTTCAAACTTCTGTAATATAAATATATGACTGTAATAACTTTTCAACTACATGTATTTACTTCGAGATAGTTGTATGTTTAACCTACATGGTGAATTAGTGTTTTTTAATAAGATAGTTGTATGTTTAACCTCTTGTCAAGTCCACCTCTGCAGCCCGATTAGTATTTACGTCCGAATCTCTATTTCAATTGGCCAATTATTTATAAATAGAGCTCTAGATGCATCTTTCGCTACTAACCTCTGATTTGGCTGCTTCGAAATGGCAGATATTTGGCCGATTTATTGGGAGAGAGGCAAAAATTGGGGCCATTCATGCAGATACTGCCTATATGCAGTAGGCTTCTAAACCAAGGTAGCAAAATGTGACCACAGGAACTTTTTATGATAGTCTGGGTGTCTTTGTGTTGGAGTGGAAGTATCTTTCTTCTGATGAAAGTATTATTAACTGTTTGATCCGAACAAAGTGTTGAATTGTTTATTGATGGTATCCTGAATTGTTCATGTATAACTTAGTCCTGGTAAGTAAAAGGCCACATAGTTTGAACACCACTAAGTGCGGGCTTAACCTGTGTACAAAGTGCTTCGGCCTAGTGCGAGGTTACGGGCGATTGGGCGCATACTGTATGCAAAATTCCCTTAGCATTTCTCCAAAGAGGCAGTTTCCACATTTTAACCTGTGCCTACAAGTTACCAAAGGAGCAACTCCTGTTGCGCCAAGGCTTGCTCTCATAGGTCAGAACACCCTTGAGAAAATTGATGTCTTGTGATACAAGATCGCGAGTTACTACAGAGTCTTAAGTGTTAATAGTTTTTTTCTTCCCCACCTTCAGAACACCCTTGAAAAAATTGATGTGCTGTGATACTAGATCCCGAGTCTACAGGGTCTTAAGTGTTAATAGTTTTTTTCTCCCCCACCTTCATGCCAACCCAGCATGTAGAAGAAATGTATATAACCCAAAAAGAGTAAAAGTAAAGGTCTTCTTTACATTTCTTCGGCGTCACTGAGATATAAGTTTAACGTCCCGTAAGTGTTGGACTCCTACACATCATATTTGATGACCCTTGTCAACGCATGCTTAAGACTCCCACGTGTTGCAAGTGAAGTATGCTAAGATTTTATAATTTATGGCATAGATTATGCTCTCTGTGCTTTTTGACCTCCCAAATATAAAAAAAAAGGTGAAAAATGAAGTATTTGGAGTCTGATAATTTGATGACGAAGAGGGCAACTTTGGGTGTTTCTGGAACGGGGTATTTGTCAATGACCAATAATTATACAACAATATTTGGTGAAGAAAGTTTCGGTAATACGCCAAAATAGCTGGATTTGATGGTAATATAATTAATAGTGAAGATACGATGCAACTAATTCCAGCACCTAAACTTTCTTTGTTGATTTGTTTCCTCTAAAAGGACATCCCATAAATCAGTGAATGTTATTTTATTAGGAAATTTTACTGTTTGGGTCGGACTTTCTAATTCAACCGCTCTGATGAATTGAATTTTCTCTTGACTTTTTAAAATATCACCAAAGATAAGATTGTTGACCCGTGTATTTGTTCGGTGGTGCCTCTACATGAGTTTTCACTTTGGCTTAAGGTCAAATCATGCGAGCTTTTCTTTTTCTGTATGTCTGTAATCTGATCTCGTTGCACATGATGCCTTATTGGATATCCAATTATTCTGACTCTACCATAGTTAGTAATCAGTCAGCTAAAGGCAATTTCAGTATCATATGCATTTTATAACTGAATAAGGTGATGAAGCGGTAGTTTGAGGTTTGCAAGCCTATGATTGGACTGTGGAGTCGTAATATGTTAGGGCTGATTTATTTATCCATAAAAGAAAAAGAGTTAAGGACTGATTTGTATTAATTGTTGGTTAAAAAAATGCAGAAAACTTGGGGGACTTTGATTAGTAACCAAATATGACAGAATAAAAACTCATGATTTGTTGGTGCTACAAGTAATGCTCTACAAAGAGAAATGAAGATTGAGTAGGAATACTCCTCAAAGTTAAAGCTTTATTAACCACCATGCATCAAATTAGCTAGAAAAGCTTCACAAGAAAAGTTAATAAATTCAGATTTACCAACTTTATTGAGTTCAAAGAATTCATCAAGTTTTTGTCACTTTTCTTATTTCCTATTTTATACAAGTTTTTAATACAGGAAAATAGAGCAACTTCTATTGTTTGACTTTTGAGATCAGGAGTATTCTAAAGTAAGATGCAAACACTTTTAAGTAACTAACTGAAAAATCATTAAGTGGAATAGGAAAAGATTTATTTACCTAATGCTAAGTTACCAAACAGAAGTCTCTAAGTAGCTGTTCCGGATACAAATCTACAAATCAGAATTTGGTTGAAAGCATGACCGAGAAAAATGTCTGGTTTCCACTTTCTTTCGCTCGTCTTCTTTATCATTCTAGTCCTGGAATGATGAACTTTTTGTATCAATGCGAAATTTGATGTCGAGTTTGACCCTGTAGCTTAATATTGTGCTCTCTAGCTCGTGCATTTAACAGCGGATGTGGCAAGGGCTTGTGAAGTAGTTCTAGGAAAAATTATTCATTTGGGTCATCTTATTGGCATGCTTATTTTACAAACTTCAAATGTGGGTAACATTACTATTTGTTTAAAACGGATGAAATTGAATATGGTTAACATGAAGCCAAAAATGGTGTCTTATGGATGGCTTTGGTGAATCCACCACTGACAGCCTTAGCTGAAATCTTGTGGAAGGTAAATTGACGGAAGCATCCTATTTAGTGACTGAATAAGGTCTTGGATTTCTTACTTCTGCAGAAATCATGCGAGCATCGGCATTGTTGTCAAATCAGTTTGTAGATCAGGAAAGGATGGGACAAGAGAGTCCACATAGATCGATCAGTCAACAGATGAATGGAGGTCAGATAAATGTAGGGGCATGGAGTGCAATGCAAACTGAGGTATGATAAGTTTCTTTCTTCATGGAAATTAGCTTAGGTATGTATGGCTTTAATGGGTCATACTTCGGTATGTAATCATGTCATGACTATTGTTCTTAATGTGGTCATACACTTCCATACTGGTTCCCTTCAATTAAAGAGTGTGAGCAAGAGTTGTTTGTATAACATTGTTGATTTCAGTAATATGATTTTTCTTGATTCTCAAACTATGTGTTTTTATAGAACTTAACTAGTTAGTTGCTCTATTTTTAGCATACCTTTAATTTTAGAAATCAATTGGAAGTAAATTACTTAATGTGTTTCTTGGACACCAGAGGCTTATAGCACACCATTCAAGCATTATAATTGATGTTTATTCTGTATCTGAGCAGTTCTAATACTAAATGTGGGAATTCAAGCACTGTAATTGTAGTTCACTTTCTTAAGCTCCGGAAATACTGAGCTCAATTGGTAGTTTCAACATCTGTTTAGTTTGAGCCTCAGGACACTATGCCTATCCGCAAATGTTAGAAAGAAATGGCACGTGCAGTAGGTGGGAATGCCTATCTGCAAATGTTAGAAAGAACTGGCACGTGCAGTAGGTGGGATTCTCATACATCGTTATCAATAATAGTGCCTTTGTTGATGATGGTATTGCCAACTCAGATGTTATTACGGACTTGTTGCTGTTCACAGAAAATGTTATCTATTAATTGTTTTGTCGTCCTTGCATGTGGATAACTTTCATGAAAATATAACCTCCATTTCTCTTCCCACTTGTTGCTTCCTTGTCAAGCAAAAAACAGAACCTAGTTAGCCATAATTAGAATCGAAGAAAAGCACTTCTTGTTTGGTGTTAGTCAGAAATTGTAGGAGTTGTTAGTCCTAGTCCCCAGTATAGATACTGTAAGTAGTTGACACCTCTTTGCTTGTGTAATATATTTGTTAATTCTATTTTCATAACTTAAAGGAGTTTGAATAACTGCTTGAGGACATTGTTGGAGGATTTACCACTTGATATTATGTAATTACTACAGGAAAACAGACTCCTCCAGAAAATGGCTCCATTTCAACCTTCCCCCCTGGATTGGCATGTTGTGCCGGGAACTGCAACCACTCCTGTTGTGAAGAAAGTCATAAGACTGGATGTTCCAGTGGAGAAGTTCCCAAATGTATGTGAAACCTTATTAAAGTGGTGTTTAATGTTTCTCATTGTCTTCCTAAATTTTGAAATAGATCTTAACCAAGTTAAAATCATGCAGTTTAATTTTGTCGGTCGAATTCTGGGACCACGTGGGAATTCCCTAAAGAGGGTTGAAGCCATTACAGAATGTAGAGTCTACATCAGAGGTCAAGGCTCAGTGAAGGACTCTATCAAGGTATTGGGCCCTCTTACTATTCTTGCTCAATAATTGTTAAAAGAGCAAGCTTGAATAACTTAACATTTACTATGCCTTGGTTCGTGAATGCGTAGTATGCATCTCTAAGAGAAGTCTCTCTCTCTCTCACACACACACACACACATCCTTTGTCTTTGTCAGAGTAGTTGTAATGTCCTGAATCTTTTTGTTGTCTAAATTACAAGTAGTTTTAAATTGCTCAAGGTTTATTGTTTTTCTCTTTTGCAATTTCACATTGTTCTCTCCCACCTTGTGTAGGAAGAGAAATTGAAAGATAAACCTGGGTACGAGCACCTCAAAGAGCCACTACATCTCCTGGTGGAGGCTGAATTTCCGGAAGACATCATTGACGCCCGTATTGATCATGCAGTTTCAATCCTAGAGAACCTCTTAAAGCCCGTGGTACGAGTTAAAACGATATAGCTGCTGCCATTTGCCATCATTTGCTTTCAACTTTTATCTAGCCCTTTTGACTTTTTTTCTCCCTCACTTTGCCTGTATCAGGATGAATCTATGGATGTTTATAAGAAACAACAACTAAGGGAATTGGCCATGCTAAATGGTACATTAAGGGAAGAAAGCCCGAGCATGAGTCCTCGAATGAGCCCTAGCATGTCTCCATTTAGTAATACAGGAATGAAACGAGCAAAGACGGGAAGATAACACCTATTCTTGGTCATCAGGGGACCCCTAATTGCTGGAATGCTGATTGCCTGTCTAGTGATAGGCCCAAAATATAGCTTATCCGCCTGATTAGTACGACTTCTGAGTCTGCTTCTGGTACGGAATGCAGGCATCCCGCAGGCAGCTTCTTTAGATAGGTCTAATGGCTTTTTTCTGTAACCATCTTTCCTAGAGGTTTTGACCTTTAGTCTTAATCTAGGTTTAGTGGTCAATGTGTTAAAGCAATTACAATAATTTCATTCTTATTGAATACTCACGATGTTTCATGTATTATTTGAATGCAGACTAACTGCTTTAACTTCTGAATAAATATATTGAGAACATAAGCTTGATATATGAGTATGCTGAATATCTCACTTCAAGTTGTACCTATGCTTCAGTTCCTTGCTGTTAAACTGTAACTTCACGCTGAAGTTAGTTCTAACTCTAACATGAAGCCTAAGAACTTTGATGGTTAAGGATGCACCATGTGAGTAAAAGTCCAATATTCCCACCAGCCTTGTTATCGCAAAATAAAAGAGAGGAAAAAAAAAAAGGCACTGTAACACTATCCATTAAACTGCTTCCTTAATCTATAAGTTCAAATTTTTTAGACAATTATCAAGTTTCTTTTTCATCTCCATTCTTTTGAGAATGATGAATTGTAGTCTTGGACAAATGGAGGTTGAAGATTTGGCACAGGTTGAGTGGCAAGGAAGAAGGGAAAGCAGTGCCACCATTAAAAAAGGAGAAGAGAGCAAAACAATAACCACCCAGTTTAATCCCACAAGTGAAGTCGGGGAGGGTAGCGTGTACGCGGACCTTACTCTTACCTTGGTGGGGTAGAGAGACGGCTTCGGATAGACCCTCGGCTCAAGAAAACGAAAAGAAACAAGGCCAGAAAGATAATACCAGCAACCTAAGAACCAGAAAATCGAAGGAAGGGAGGAGGACAACAACAATCCCTAAATAGATATGAAGAAAGTTCTGTCCAGAACCAAGGGAAACTATGTTTCGGACCAAACATTAAGAAACTTCATGGGTGTTTAATGCTTAACTAGTACTCCACAAGGATGGACTTCTTATTAAGGGAAGAGAGATCATCTTCCACTCACACAAAAAGAGTAGGCCGAACATTACATCGGAGGGTACAAAAGTAAATGTGTACACTTAGATACAGTTTAGCTCATTTGAGCTTTTGTGAAAAAATATACCTCATGTTTCAAAGCCATCTAACAATCTGCAAATACCTACTACACAACTATTACAGAGTGAATATGTGAATTGTGAAGGATGAATTACATTGCTGAGTTGGAAGGGCGACCTTTGGCAATATTTGTCATCCATCAATCTGTCTCCAAAAAAAAGAATGCATGATAATTTTGGTTCTGCTAATACTGGTACATATTTCTACAACTGTGAAATAAAGATTCTCTTGATTATGCCAAGATTCTGGAATCATCCAACCCATTGTGATCTCTGAATCAAGAATCTGAATTTAGGATATTACTTGCATCTGCCCCTGCGTTAAATAGTAATTCAAAGCAAAAGTCAGATGCAAAAAAAAAAACTAGACTACTCAATATAGATAGTTGACAGCATCACATAGTATTACAGTTTCAGCAGATATCGGATAAAAAAAATTATAACATATCAGCATTTGGAAAGGAAAAAAATGACACTTCCTCATCAGCATGACCAGTTCATGCACCAAGCAATGACACTCCTCAAAGCCTAAACAAAGGATAACATACCTGCCAAGTTATAAACGATCAAAAGAAACTATGTAGAACATACCACATGCACATCCAACAATAGTGCTGGCCCTCCCGGAGAACCCCTAGGTGTCAAGGCCGAATCAGAGAATTCTAAGAAATGGGTTACAACCATCACATTCACCATAGAAAAGTATGTATTTCACAGAATTGAATCTTGACCTCCATAGAGCATATGTATTTCACAGAATTGAATCTTGACCTCCATAGAGCATACAAGCACTGACCTTAAATTTTTTAAGAAAAACTATTACGGCATTTATGTAAGCCATTAAATTTAAAAGCTCATGCTTATAAAATATGATAAGTTCCACATCCCAATATTGTTTGCCAAAATAGACAGCCACAACACAGAATTTCAGAATATCGGATTAAAATATTCAGCAAAGGAGAAAAGTAAAATTGTGTAGCGGCTTCATATTTGACAAAAGAAGGGGTACAAACCATATTAGCTTGATACAATTTTGAAATAGCTAAGGGGAACCATATTTTTTTTAAGCACAATAACAAAGAGTAGACATGCCAACTTACTAACAAAGGAAATAGAAGAAGACTGTACGAAATATAAAAGCATACTACAGAAAATGTCAATAGGTAATTGACATTTTCTTTGGAAAATACTAAAGCAAATAAACAATCTTTATCAAAAGATGACTCTAAGACTACCCACACAAATATATAAGGTGATAAACATAGCAAGGTGCACATTGAGTAATATTTGCTCCTTCCTTCCCATTTTTATACGACAAAGTCTGGCAGAAACCTATTGGCTGAAAGAGTTACTTTGCTCAGGTATGACACTGATAGTGGTAAAAGCATTTTTCATATCATGCTGAAGTTTCTGCATATGTTTACTATTAAGACACCAGAACTACATAGCTTAAAGTTTAAACTATGATTGTTCCATGCAGTTGATCAGTGTTAGTGTGCTGAACATTGAAACACCCAAAAAAGCGAATGTCTTCTTAAAACAGTTGTGCTAACAGCATTATGCTCACCACCAATCAATAATTCTATGATTCCACTAAGCGCTAGGAGTAGAAAGCAGAGCAACATTGCTTTTTTCCTTTTAGATTTCCAAGGAAAAGAGCAAGCACAATAAGGAGCCTCACCTCAATAGATTGATTGTCAACATCTGGTACAAATTTAATCCCGAAGACCGAGCTCAAGCTCTAGCTCATCATCTTCTTCAAACAACTTTAGCAGACGAGCATACTGCTCTTCGCGCTTCTTCTTTTGCCAAAACTTGAAAAGGAAAAATGCTAGAAGCACTATCGCCACAAGGGCAAGGCATACAACGAGTATCGTTGACCCAGTGTGACTGCTGGTTGCAGCATGACTATCAGTTTTTGTTCCATTTTTGGGATTTGAAGAATCATCTGAAAAGCCTGAAAGTGAAAACATACGTATAACGCAATCAAACTGACAAAATGAAACCAAACTCAAATATACAAAAGCTAGTTCATGAAAATGTAACCATAAACAGTTTTGATGGGGTCTGTTCCTGGTATCTTCGAACAAGGACAGAAAAACATCAAATGATAGAAATGCTTATGGGAAGCGAGCTTTTTGAAGCACATTGACTCCATGTCAAGGTTTATTCGGCCATGCAAAACCAGATAGCTGGAAATAAACCCAAAACCAATCTTATTCACAGATATTTGGCTAACTTAAAGGTTAAGGGCTCGTTTGGTCGAGGGATAAGGGATAATTAATCCCGGGATTAAATTTGTGCTGAGTTTATCTGGTTGGGACAAAATCATGGTATAATTAATCCCGAGATTAATTTTTCTGGGATTGTAGTATTTTTTTTTATCCCTACGAGAGGGTGGAATAACTCATCCCGGGAAAATTAATCATGAACTAACTGGTTTCCCAACCAAACGACCCCTAAGAGTACTTGTTGTGTACCTAAAATAGATAGATAAGCATATCTCCTCTCCAACAGCTTAAAAGTTAAGATAAGATGGTCATACAGTTCTACATAGTATCAGAACAGACATCACGAGTTCAAGTCTATTATCAGAAAGAATTTTCGTGTGCTTGGTTCGACTTAAAAAACGAGTCTGGTCTGATAATTGCATGTAGTAAACTGCATCGAATTGGTGTTAGAATATCTCTTGTAACAAACCATAGTCATACATTTGGAAAAAATAAAAAATAAAACATGAAGCTGTAATTGAGTTTATGTGACATCAAAACAAGATCTTTTTCATTTCCTTGAAGTTGTCAAAAGACCCCAGTTTCAAAGTTTTCTCATCCCTAGTTCAACATACCTGCTTAAAATAATGGTGATACCCAGATATATAAGATTACACCGATAATAATTAGCAAACGACAACCTTTTCACACACAACCCTTATCCCAATACGACAGTAAAATCGAAAATAAATTACGAATTTTGCATAACATCGGACCATTACAGCCCAATTTTAGCTTCCTAGATACTAAATTTCTATTATTTTTTTTAATGTTTTCTTTGATCACACTTATTGGTACATTTTCAAATACTTTTTGTTCTAAATGTATAAAGTTTATTTTCAAATACTTGACAGGGCGGATCTAAGAGAAATATTTGCCAATATAATTGCGATATAACCCATTAAAATCGACATAACTAAAATATAATTGAATGAATCTGATTATTGGTAATGTAAAGATCTGGGGAGAATTCAAACCTGCGATGAAATTATGAGAAAAGGAAAGGAAGAAGAGAAGAAAGGGAAATGATGAGACCCCCCTCATCTCTCTTTGCTTTTTCTCTCTAAAGCTTTTCCTTTTTCTCTCTGCTATATACAACTCCTCCTCTTTCTATGGTGATATCGCCCGCTCGCTGCCCCTCTCTGCCCTCCCTCTGTTTCCTTTGTTTCTGTTGTGAACACAGATATTTTTGTTCCTTTGCTCTGTTCCCTTATTTACCAAGAGCTTATAAACCAAATTTAGTGGGCGTTTGGACATAACAATTGTAAAATTTTAAAAAAAATTCAAATCAAAATGGTATTTTATTTTGGGTCGTTTTTCAAGTTTTGTGAGTGATTTAAGTAAAATTTTAAAAAATAGCTTTTTGGAGTTTTTCAAATTTTCCAAAAATTTCAAAATGTATCTTCAAATAAAAAATGGAAATTTTATGAACAAACGTTGATTTCGAAAAAAAGTTAATTTTTTTTGGAAAAAAGAGAATTTTTTAATGTCAAATGGGCTCCGAGCTGTGTTTGGACATGAATATAATTTTGGGTTATTTTTGAAATTTTGTAAGTGATTGAGTGAAAAATTTGAAAAATAAAGTTTTGGAGTTTTTTAAATTTTCGAAAATTTAAAAAATGCATCTTCAAGTGAAAATTGAAAATTTTATGAACAATGCTGATTTCGGGAAAAAAATGATCTTTTTTTTGGAAAAAAAGGGAAAAATTTCTTATGTCCAAACGGGCTCTTAGGACCCGTTTGACCATAGATTTTGCCAAAATAAACTTGGGTTTTATTTGGCAAATACATATTTGGCCATAGATTTTGCCTATATTTTGGGAAAAGGCGCAAGGGCTTCCTGGCCACTTAAACTTGCATCAGTTTATAAAGCCGATATATAATATCTTGGGTTTCCCATTTGAACACCTTTACTTGAAAAAATGGCTACTAATAAACACTTATAATAATGCGTGTTGTTCAGTTGCTGCTGACATGGATTTAATTCAATATATTGCATAGCCACATCATCCATTCATTCACTTTTTTTGACACCTGTATTAATCAGTCACCCACAATTATAGCAAAGATGAACATATACAACTACTGTCACTTGTATTTTCCGATTAAAAACCATCCTAGCGTCCCGTCGCCGGCGACCGGCCAAAAGAGCAGCTGCTAATAAGGAAGATGAACACAAACATAACAGCATTGGCAAAGCCGGAATACCTAGTTATAGAACGAAACCCACCTTTTACTAAGACTATTGCCAATTTCAACACCCTCGATTACCTCCGTCTCACCACCATCTCCGGCATCTCTATCACTGTTGACTACCTCTCCTGTAAACTCTTTTCTCTGCTTTACTTTTTAGCAGTCAAATCTTATTAATCAACTCTTAAATCAACCAAAACCCTAAGAAAAAACCCGTTAACAAATCAACTGACCCAGATCAAATAAACTCCAAGAAACTAAAAAAAAAGAAAAAGAAATAACTCCAGCACTAGACATGCAAATGAGCATAAAATTATAGAATCTTGAACTGAATCTTAAGCCAAAAAAAAAGTGGGTCAAAGTAACATTGTGAAAAAAAATAACGACGGTGGTCGGTGGCGGGTTATAGTTCCGATGAAGATAAATAGAACAAAGATTTATAGATTCAATTATACAGGTGCAAATTTACATATATATAGAGAGAAAAAGAAAGTATTGTAGAGAACAAGAGAGCAAAAATGGATGCAACAAAATGCATGGACGATTTATTTTGGTGGGGAAGACGACAGACGCTGGGAGGGAGGGGAAAAGAGAAGGGAAAAGGGAAAGGTCTCTTTTTTTCTTTTCATTTTTGGTCTCATTTATATTTTATTTTGATTCTCATATTTTTTTAATAAAAATAATACAATCCACGCGCCTTTGTAGCGTGATTTGCACACAATTTAGCCATGTCAGCTGCACCGCTTCCATGTAGCATAATCAACGGTCAAATGTGTTTATTAGTATCTATTGCATCAAGTTGGAGTGTTCAAATGGGAAAAGTGCAAGTTCATGTATCGGCTTTTAAAAGCCCTACAAGTTTAAGTGGCCAGGAAGCCATTACGCTTTTGGAAAATTCCAAATTCCAAATTCCAAATCCCAAAACCAACTATTAAGCTGGTTTTGGGCCAAAATCTTTACACACTCTAATAATATAGATGTTTTTCCAAAATAAATTTGGGAAATATGTTTTGAAAACGTATGTCCAAACACATTTTTATCTTCAAACTAAATTTCACGTATATTAGATTTTTCAAAGCAAATTAGGAAATCTATGGTCAAACGCTAAGTTACCCCAAACTTTTACTACAACTTTTCAATATGGTTTGATGAAGCTTTTTAGTACTTATTTTTAATATTTTATGTAATCATCCTAACATTCTAGTTTTGAATTCGGCCTTTTTCATTCAAAAATCTTTAAGATTTATACAACAGAAAAAAATGCTCATCATCATTTTTTTTAACCAAACGTACTGCTACTTATAATCAATTTTATGAAGTCTATTCAAAATGGTTATTTATAAAGTCAGTTTTCGGACATAAAAATTGCTTATTATCGCTTTATATTTATCAATTACTTTTACTCTTTAAGTCTATTTTAATGAAAATTATTTTGCAAACTAAGAAGTGCTATTTTGATTCATTTATTGTCACGCATAAACAATTTTAAAGCATAACTAAAAGAGTTTTTGATTAAGATAATGTAATTAGTGCTAAACAAGAAAGGATTTATTGAACTCTTAAAAGTCAAACTTACATATAAAACCTCAATTACAGCAGATCATACTGTGTTTTCATCAAGGTGCACACAATTGTACATGATTAATTCTTTCCACAATTAACCATTGTGAACTTATTTATTATACAATACAATGCTTATAACAAGATATATAGATACAACTCTGTATTGGGAAAAAACTGAGTCTGAATATTGAAGATGACGTGTCATGACACGTGGACTAGTCAAAAGGTCAAAACGCAATAAATAGCCAAGAGGCACGGGCGACAACAGATAGGGGGAAAAGAAAGCAACATAGGTGTGGACCGTTACTAAAGTAGGTACGAGTCTCGTACCTATTCGAGTCGTTTAAAGATCAAAGATCAGAAGAAGTTGAAGATACGAATCTGATGACGTAAAAGAGTTTAAATACAACATTAAATGTCAAATACGTTAGAGAATCTGAATTAAATAGAAATGATTATGTAACGTTTCTTTTAAATATCATTTATTGCTCATAATTGCCTCAATAAGACAAAGACATTATATCTTCTCCTAGAATCAACTATAAAAGGGGAAAGACTCAACATCTGTGAGGACACGAAAGACTATTGAGATCTTACTGAAATACAAAACTATTTACTGCTTTACCATCATTCTCAAAAATATTTTATTTTCGTCTCCTGATTATCAGTAACCCGAATTTCTTTCTAGCTTTGACCAAAGACTCAGATTTTTGGTTAAACAAATTGGTTCCGTTACCGGGAATCTGATAATCTTTTCTTTTAAGCTACATCTTGTCCATTGTTATAACCATGTCAAACAACAACACCAACAATAACAATGAAAACACTTTGGGAAACCCTGAAAATCAAATCCATCAAAATCAAGGAGATTTACATAACATTGAAGTGGTTCCCTCCCCTCAAAATTCACCACATCAATCTCGTGAAGGTACTCCTGAATCTCGTGTTGATCAACAAGAACAATCTGAACACTTTGAAGGTGGTACAAATGAAGCTTTACAAAAGCTAATTGATGCACAGGCCGACAAAGCTCTTCAGGCTCTAGTTAGTCGATTGCCTGCTGCACCACCCACACCAACTCCTAATAATAATACATTGGAGAATCCCCGTTCTGGTCTTCTGGAAATGGAGGAATCACCAGTGAACCTCAGGAAGGGGAACCAGGTAATTCAAATAATTCCTATTTGCAAAATTTAGTACTAACCTTGCAGAAACAGATTAAGGAACAAAATGAACGTATTGAGCAAATCCATGGAGTTCCGCCTGTAATAAAAGGAGTTGACATGGACAAATACTCACAACAACCTTGGAAACCAAGTGCTGCTCCCCTTCCAATTCCGAAAAAGTTCAAAATGCCTGACATCCCGAAATATGATGGTACTACAGACCCACGTGACCACGTGACTGCATTTACAACAGGCGTAAAAGGCAACGACTTGACCAAACAAGAAATTGAATCAGTACTGGTCAAGAAATTTGGAGAAACACTCACCAAGGGTGCATTAACCTGGTATTCTCTTTTATCTGAAAATTCTATAAATTCTTTTGCTGAGCTTGCAGATTCTTTTATTAAAGCACATTCGGGAGCACAAAAGGTTGAGAAAAGAATGGAAGATATTTTCAAAATCAAACAAGTAGGTTCAGAGTTGCTCAGAGACTTTGTTGATAGATTCCAGCATGAAAGAATGACTCTACCCCGTGCGCCTGACAACTGGGCTGCAATAGCTTTTGCAAGTAATTTAAATGACAAAAGTTCTGAAGCCACGAGAAGACTCAAAGAAAGCCTTCGAGAATTCCTTGCAACCACGTGGAATGATGTTTACAACAGGTACAGTACGAAGCTGCGAATTGAAGAAGATACCGTACCTAAGTTTCATCATGAAGAAAGGGGCGGTTCCAGAAGATCAGAAACCGAAAAAAGATCAGGTAAAAATAGGTACGATCCATATATGGGACCTGGAGGAAAAGACTCACGGTCAAAACAAGATAGCCAGCAATATGATCAAAAATCGAGGAACAGGGAATCTGGTTCTTCATCAAGATTCAGAAATGATCGGAACAGACAAGAGTCACGAGATGATGACAGAAGTTTAAAGGCAAGGTTCGGCGGATATAACTTTAATGTCACTACCTCCGAGCTCGTGGCTATTTTGAGAAGTATGGGAGATAAGGTACGATGGCCAAAAGAGATGCGGTCAAATCCAAATAGACGCAATCCAGATCATTGGTGCGAATTCCACAATGATCACGGGCACAAAACTTCAGAATGTAGATTCTTGCAGAGTGAAGTGGATCATCTATTGAAGCAAGGGTACCTCACTGAGTTATTTAGTGAAAAAGGTAAACAAGCCTATATGAAAAATAGGCAAGAGCCACCAAAGCCTCCTTCACCCAAGAGAACAGTGAATGTGATAAGTGGGGGAGAAGATATTCACGGCATAACCTACACAACTTCGAACAAGGTTTCTAAAGTAACAATTACACACGGGAAAAGGGTACGACAGGTTTTAGAAAATGAAAGTATTTCATTCGATGATGCAGATACCGAAGGAGTGATAACTCCACATAATGACGCACTGGTAATATCTTTACTTGTACATGATACTAATGTAAAACGAGTTTTGATTGATCCAGGGAGTTCCGTAAATATTATACTACTAAGGGTATTACGTGAAATGCAAGCTGAAGACAAAATGATACCCAAGGCGCATACCTTGTCAGGCTTCGACAATTCAAGCGTGGTAACAAAAGGAGAGGTAATTCTAACAACTTTTGCTGCAGGTGTTGTTAAATAAATTAAATTTCAGGTAGTTGATATGGAAATGGCCTACAATATGATCATGAGGAGGCCTTGGATACATGATATGGATGTTGTTCTGTCAACTCTACATCAAGTTATTAAATTTCCATCACCGTGGGGGATTTGTCAAATTCGAGGGGATCAGCAAACAGCGAGGAGTATCAACATTGTAACAGATACGAGCACTATAAACAAAGAAAAATAGCAATTATAGGAAATAGTTGAAGGTGTCAGCAATCAAACCTCATCTGAGCGAGAGAAAACAGATTTAGACTCGAGACCTGATACAATTCAAGAACCTGAGGAGAATGAAAATATCAAAACAACCATCAAGAACTCGAGGCTGTGATATTATTTGAGTAATGGCCTGAACGGAAAGTTTATGTTAGAGCTAATTTAAACTCAAACATGCGAGGTATGTTAATTGAATTTCTAAAATCTAACATGGACTGTTTTATTTGGTCCCATGCTGACATGACAGGGATACCACCGAATGTGATGACTCACAAATTAAACGAAGACCCATCCTTTACACCAATAAAGCAAAAGAAAAGAAAGCAAGGGGCTTTCAAAAACCAGGTGATTCAAGATGAGGTCCAAAAGCTATTAAAAATTGGGTCAATCCGCGAGGTAAAGTACCCTAATTGGTTAGCCAACACAGTTGTTGTACCTAAGAAAAATGGTAAGTGGCGAGTCTGTGTAGATTATACAGATCTTAATAAAGCTTGTCCAAAAGATTCTTTTCCTTTACCACATATAGATCAATTAATTGATGCAACTGCAGGACATGAACTTTTAAGTTTTTTAGATACATATTCAGGGTACAACCAAATTAAAATGGACCCTAGTGATGAAGAAAAAACTTCTTTCATCACAGACAGGGGGACTTACTGTTATAAAGTAATGCCCTTTGGTCTCAAAAATGCTGGGGCAACCTATCAAAGGTTGGTCACCAAAATGTTCCAAGAACATTTAGGAAAGACAATGGAGGTATATATAGACGATATGCTCGTCAAAACCCAGCAGTCTCATGATCATATTTCTCATCTATCTGTTACATTTGAAATTTTGCGAAAATTTAATATGAAACTCAACCCAGAAAAATGTGCATTTGGAGTTGCATCAGGTAAGTTTTTGGGTTTTCTTGTTTCTAACCGTGGTATTGAGGTAAATCCTTCTCAGATCAAAGCAATAGAAGAAATCCCTGATATCTTTACTAATAAAAAGGAAGTTCAAAGATTAACGGGAAGAATTGCAGCTTTGGGGAGATTTATTTCCAATTCTTCAGAAAAGTGTTTTAAGTTTTTCTCTGCACTCAAAAAGCAAGATCATTTTGAATGGAATGAAGATTGTCAACAAGCCCTTAGAAATTTGAAAGCTTATTTGTCAAAACCACCGTTATTGGCAAAACCAAAGGTGGGAGAAAAGCTTCTCATCTATCTGGTTGTGTCTGAAGTTGCGGTAAGTGCTGTTTTAGTCCGTGAGGACCAAGGTAAACAATCTCCTATTTATTATGTAAGTAAGTCCTTACTAGATGCTGAAACACGATACCTGTAAACACGTGATTTTTGCTTCACGGACAATCGCTCCAAAAAAAATAAAAATAGTGACAAATGACTTCGCTGTACAAATTTTTCGATTTTTCCGTGACATGTGTTGTTAGTCATTTGTGGGTCTGTCCATTTTACATCTAATCATTGTCAAACAAAATACAAAAAATATGTGTCATTAAAAGAAATTTCAAAAAATATATATATGTGCATCGTTCGTTCTGGGTTGTGATTTAAATTACTTAAACAAGTTAATTTGGTGTGATAATTATGTTAAAATGCTACATTGTTGTTTGTTTTAATTCCATTTGTTTTATTACCTATTTGTTATTTTTCATTTGTTTTAAAAAAAAAAAAAATTTAGAAAACAAAAAGAAAAGAGTTGAAAATCGGTTTGGGCCCAAAAGAAATAAAACAAAATAGGCCCAAACAGGCACTCAAGTCCAGTCCAAATCCGGCCTGCCCAAGCACCAATTCAAACGACGCCGTTTCAGGCAGGTCGATCTGAGCCGTCTAAGCCTCTTGATCCAACGGTCCACATACTCACCCGTGACCCGACCTGTTTAGCCGGTCCAACCCAATCCATCACTTAAACCCAAACGACACCGTTTTAATACCAAACGACTTCGTCTCACCCCTCACCAACAGATCCAAGCCGTTGAGATCATCTGATCCAACGGCTCAGATCTAAACCCCTAGACCATATATAAGCTTTCCCTCACACCCCACGCCCCCTATCCGAACCCCACCCTTCACTCGTCTCCTTCCCCAAGCCCTGAAACCCCCAAACCCTAACGCCGCCCTAGTTTCCTTTTCACCAGAACCCGGCGGCATGAATGCCGGTGACCACCCCCTTCACACCCTTGAAGCATCCAACCACCCTGAACACGAATCCACTAGCCATGTACCTCGAATCACCTCCTATCGTCTCGAATCTGGATTTGAAGATTCGAGACAAAACTCGATCTATACCAAACCTCCCCATCTTCATACCAAACACTCCCCGGACCCTCCTCGTGACCAAACCAAACTTGGTTTGGTCCGAATCTACCCACAACTCTTAAAAAACCAGATCTGAAAATCTGAACCTTAGAACACAAGAGCCTGAGGAACCCGACCTGCTTCATAGAGGGTTTGAGCTCTAATAGACCTTAACCAAGGTGTTCTCGGTTTGAGAACACCCTGGTTAGAGTTTGTTTGGCCTCAAATGGTCAAATTTAATTCGGATTGGGGTCGGCCTGCTTTGAACATTTTTTAGTAAGTTTTCCTTTTCTGTTTTTGTGTGGATGAGTATGTTAGCATGTTCTGTTGTGTTTGTTCGGTGTTTTCTGATACTTTTCTTAATTTCTTCCGTCTTTGTAAAGACCTTTTATTTGGTCAATTGTTTTCTGTGTATGATTTGAATGTATTCTGTGATATACATGTTCGATTAGATTAGTCGTCAAACGAGTTAATTCATATAGGTTCCCAGTGATTGAACAAAGTTGTCTGAAGTCATTCGGGACTCTGTACGTGTTGTTTATATGAACGATTGATTGTTATGTGTTACGATTAATATAGTCGAGTCGATATATGTCGTCAATTAGTTTCAGTCATTAATGGTAACAACTTGATTCATGTTGTTTATTTTTGCTGTGATCGTATTTGAATCCCATTAGGAACTGAATTGTATTGCCTATTGATTTTGTTCAAATTGAATTAAAGAACATCTAGGGGAAGGTTATAATGGCAGTTCAGACTTTGATTTTAAATATGATGCCATGTTTATTTGGTTTAGACCGTGGGCAGCCTGTGTATGGTTAGCTTTAAGGAATTAAAATAGCCTGACAGCACATGCTGTCAGATTATATTCCTGCTGCCCATACTTTGGTTAAATAAACAAGAGATTAGGACACTTTAACAACAAAAAGAGAGAGGGGCTGTCAGGGATTTCATGGGAGTTTTGTTATTTAAAATAAGTGAGTGGAAAAACAACAGGGAGGGGGAATTTTGAGTTGTCAAACAGACTGCAAAGTGTTAAGGTTAGGCTATAAAAGAGGCAGACCTTACATTAGAAAAGGAGGAGTTCATTTTTTGGAGTCTTGAGAGATTCTGTGAGTAAGAAAACTGAAAAAGGAAAAACAGAAATAAATTTCAGAACACTGTGAATGAGTATTGTTTAAAAGAAATTGTGTAAGAGTCCAAGTTGATCAGGCTGTCTTTGTGGTTTTGCTTTTGGTCGTTTGCCAAGCTTTTTGTGGTCATTGGATTTTTGTTGCTGTTACATCCGATATCTTGGGCTTCTTGCTGTCTTTCTGCTCTTTTTCTGGGATTTGTCTGTCTGATGCTCAAGCACCTGTGGGCTACATAGTTGCTGCTGGTTGTGTTGCTGTGTTGTTGCTATCTGTTGTTGCTGTTGGTTACTTGCTGCTGATACTCTTTCTCTTCCTTTTCTTATTGTGCAAACATCCATACACGACTAATACTGTCAATGTAACTTGAAGTTGAGTATGAATGCAAAAAGAGAAGAATTGAAGATTGTTTACTTTAAGCATAGACTGTTATATTGAATATCATGTAATGCATAATAGTTTACATTTTGTTTGGATACTGAAGGTAACTTGCACGCCTAGTAAATATCAATGTATGAGGATTGAATGTTAGTTGTATATGTATGCTGTTAGATAAATATTCCTAATGCAGTAGGTTGTATCCCAGACTTAGGTTTAAATTGTGTAACATACTCTTTAATGTAGGCCAAACATGTAAACTATCCACTACTAGTATAGTTCTTTCCCTTCCGATAAATTGGCTCGTATAACTGTTTAAACCATACTTTAAGTCAAAGAACACAGAGCTGGCAATCTTAACCTCACGAAGGTTGAGCCCAAGTCGAGCAAATCAAGCAGGCTCCCAGCGAAAAATAGTGGCCTAGGCCCAACCGCTACTGCTTGGTTTGGGGTTTGGGCCCTTAATATTCGTTTGGTTGATTGTGTACGTGGCCGTGCTTCTGATTTTGCGCAAGTACTCGGAATTCTGTTATAGATAACTTGCAAGCATGTAATTAACTAGGACTGTCTCTATTTTCAATTAGTAGAGACAAACGCGACAAGAAACGTAGTTGCTATAGGATATCCTTTTAAAATAAGGACGAGATGAGCCTCGACAAACAAAAACGCACAAGCTGCGGGACCCTCATTAAATGTATATATCGAAGCATTCAGTTTCCAAGGCGGGTCGTTTAGCAAATCTCACGACCCTCCCGGAATAATAACGCGATAGCCTCTTTAGGCGCGTATTTAATAATTTTACCTTCTTAAATTCGGGTGCGCATTTATGTGACCCAAATCCAAATCTCGACGGATTCGAAATGTGTTTCTAATCACGGGTACATTGATTGTGACGTGGTTCGAGATGCATGTCCATGACGTCGCAAATTCCTTTTAAAAAAATAGAACGAGACGAGCCTCGACAAACAAAATTTACAAAGCTGCGGGGCCCTCTAGATGTATGTATATATTAAAGTATTTAGAATTCGGGATATGCCGTTTAATGAATTTTTACGACTTTCCCCAAAATAACAAGACGCTAGTTGCTTTAGGCGCGCCTTTAACAATTTATTTTCCTTAATTCAGGTACACATTTCTGTGACCCAAATCCAAATCTCAACCGAGTCGAGATATATCGATAACCACGTGTACATTGATGTAACGTGGTTCGAGATATGTTTTCACGACGTTGCAATTCTCGTAAAAAATAATAATAATGACAAAAGTGGTTTAAAGTTAAATTTTGCACACAGGTTCAACATGTATTAAATCAGATAATCAAGCCAAATATAACAGTTGAGCGACCGTGCTAGAACCACGGAACTCGGGAATACCTAACACCTTCTCCCGGGTTAACAAAATTCCTTATCCGGATTTCTGGTACGCAGACTATAATATGGACTCATTCTTTTCCTCGATTCGGGATTAAAACTGGTGACTTGGGACACCCTAAATCTCCCAAGTGGCGACTCTGAAATAAATAAACAAATTCCGTTTCGATTGTCCTTTAATTGGAAAAAACTCCCTTGCACCCTCGCGGGTGCGGAAAAAGGAGGTGTGACAGCTCTGGCGACTCTGCTAGGGATCATGGCACCCAGAACCGCTGGTTCAGGGTTAAGAATTCGAGCTTAGAATAATTGTTATGGTTGGCTTTGTTTATTATCTGATTTTTACATGATATATGCCTAATGTGCTAAATGATGCTTTTACCACTTTAATATTATTTGAATTGTGAATATATACAACTGTTACGAAACCCCCTTCTTTCTGAGTCTTCTGAATTTATGGTGTACACGTGCGCGTGACCCACCTTTCTGTTAAAGTCATACCAAATAAGACGGAGTTGGGACAAGTAACTAGGCCGGGCAGACTTTCGTGCTCCCGGTACGTTGCCCCCGCTTCGGCTCAAACTGTCTGTTTGGGTAAGCCAGGTTTAGAACAATCAACCTCAGGTTTTACACTTAGAATAACTCAGCCATGTACCGGATCCCTAGTAGGAACGTTTATTTGCATCACGTGCATTTGACTTATGGGACTCAACACAGGGGTTGGGTCTGTCTAGGACAGGTGAACCCGAAATAAAAAGACCATCCTGATGCATCCTACTTGCTATATGTGCATTCATTTGCCTCGAACATGCTTGCTGACCGGCTTAAATGAAATCATGGTAAGAGCTGAGGAATAAAATGGGTTTTTTTTGAAAGTAAAATATAGTTTTCAAATCTTGAAATAAAGGTATTTAATCTTGAAAGGTATTTAATCTTGAAAATAGTTTGAAAAATTCCCAAAAAATAGTTTTAAATCTTGAAAATAGTTTTGACTGAAAAT
The DNA here is from genome assembly GCF_000393655.2 of Nicotiana sylvestris. Lineage (NCBI taxonomy): Eukaryota > Viridiplantae > Streptophyta > Magnoliopsida > Solanales > Solanaceae > Nicotiana > Nicotiana sylvestris. Next base: position 122,793,550 of record NC_091057.1, on the reverse strand, counting down.
GATTAGAGTATGTTTTCAAAATGAGTCTTGACTTTATTAAATTAAATTTCAGATACAAAATGAGCACCACACAAAACCCCTCATCCGCAAATACAGAAGAGTTTCTATTCCAGCTTCAAATGTGGTGGTGTGAATTAGGCGAAGATGGTCAAAAGTGGGTCATCAAGCATTTGGGAAATCTCCCGGATATTATGAAAGTTAAACCCCGTGATGATCTGATTGCGGCATTAGTAACTTTTTGGGACCCTGTTCACAATGTCTTTCGTTTCTCTGACTTCGAGCTCACTCCTACATTAGAGGAGGTAGCTGGATATGTTGGTTTTGACGGAAGTTTAAGGAATCAAAGCTTGATATTCACGAAGGCTCCCTCGGTACATCGATTCTTCGGTCTTCTGAACATCAGCAGTCAAATCAGGAAAAGCAATGTCGTCAACGGATGTTGTTCTTTCAACTTTTTGTATTCAAGGTTCGGAAAGTCAGATGGGTTCGAAATTCATGAGAAAGGCCTTACTAACAAACAAGACAAAGACGCATGGCAGGTTCACCGTCGCTTCGCCTTCATGGTGGCTTTTCTAGGAATCATGGTCTTCCCGAACAAAGAACAAACAATCGATATTCGCACTGCAAAAGTTGTGCGAATCCTCACCACCAAGGAAAACCACACCCTTGTCCCCATCATTCTCTCAGACATTTATCGGGCTTTGACTTTATGTAAAGCAGGAGCGAAAGTCTTCGAAGGATGCAAAATTTTGTTGCAAATGTGGCTGATTGAACATCTCCAACAACAGCCCAAGATCATACAGTATGGGCCAAGCAACGATAATTACATCGAGGGTTATGAGGAAAGAGTGAAAAATTATCAGGTTCCAGAAGGGATAGAAGCATGGGTATCTCGGCTAAGGGCTCTAACGACAAATCAAATTGAATGGACTCTGGGATGGCTACCGATGAGGGAAGTGATACATATGTCAAACTCAAATAGTTATCTGCTACTATTGGGATTGAGAAGCATCCAGCCATACGCGCCATTGAGAGTCCTAAGACAACTAGGAAGATATCAAGTAGTTCCTGATGATGAAGATTTGAGTACGCAAGAAATCGAATTACACCCAGAGGCCACTATTCCTGAGGCGTTACTTCAGCAGATGTGGAATGGATGTCGATACTTAAAAAGCGATACTCAAGTCCCAGACACTACAAAGGGTGAGATAAATCCTGGATATGCAAGGTGGTTCGAGAAACGGTCTCGCGTGGATGATGTACCAGAACCTGAGCTGAGAAGGCCAACTAAAAGACCCCATATTCAAAACTTTAATGATAAAATCCAAGAGCGGTTGATCTGGGGAGAAAAAGAGAAGGGGTACAAAGCAACTATCCATGCCCTAAAGGAAAATCTAAGGAACCTCAGTCTGGAGAAGGATTTGCAAGCACAAGAAGCTGAAGGCGAGAAGAAGAGTCTAGCCTGTGAGAATGAAAGTCTTCATGCTCGATTTCTGAAAATGAAAAAGGCTTCTGAAACGCCAATGAGGAATTGGAAGGATCAAAAAACCATCGCCAATCTTTTTGAAAGAATGCAGGATTATGATTCCATTCTTGCTGCAAAAGAAAGGGCGTTGAGCAAAGCAAAAGAAAGGATCCAACAATTAAACGAAGAAGCCAGATCTGATAAGGAACGCCAAGATAGGCAATCCGAGAAAGACAGGGCACAATTCAAGAAGGAAAAAGACCATTGGATACGATCAGAAGACCAACTTCGTGCACAACTAGAAGAGGCAAGAAGGTACAGAGAGCATCAACAAGCGGACACTGATAGAGAAAGAGCGCAGATGAGATTAGAGCAGGCCAGACTCCGAGCTCTATTAGAGTCAGCCCTAGATCGTGAAGGCCGTATCCGAGATATAGCCACCACTCGCCAGCAGCAATTGCAGAATCAAGGCCAACATCTCCAAGATTTCAGGGCACAGATCCACGACCTGGCGGTCTACACCTCTCAAAGTTATGTAAACTGCCAAGGAATGGATTATGAAAGGTTTACAGAGCATGCACCCACCTTTGCCCGTCATCTAGCAGTGGAGTTGGAAAGGATGTATCGAACATTGGGAGGTCATCCGGGTCAAGCCCCGCCTTGAGCAAATGATCTAATAATTTACAACACAAGTGGAAAGTGGGGCACGTTATGAGATGTTAAGAATTGTATCTTTTTATTTCAATTTGAATGTGTGTATTTCAAGACATTGTTTTTACAAAGTTTTCAAATGTAATGTTTGTTCATCTTCTTTTTATAAATGTTAGCCTCATGGCAGAACTACGCCTGGTCTGATTCGCGCGGGGACGTGATACGTAGGCAATCCCCATAAGATTCGACCGCTTTTAATAAATAAAGAAAAGAAAATACAAATAAAATAAAACGCAGGGTTTCCCAAAATACTTTAAAGGGACGAATGAGCAAACCGGGATGACGCATGTTGTTTGAAGCAAAGCATGTAGAAACGGTTAACTGCCTAGGTGCATTGCATCCTCTATGTGTTATGATCAAATCTGTTAAAATCTAACGCTAACAAAGTTTGTTGTTGTCTGATCCAGACAAGTTAGTTGTTAAAGAACTCTGGCAACACACTCATACCAAACCAGATCCAAAGGACCGGTAGCAACAAGCATGACTACTTCAGAGAATAGCAATGAGGAAGAAAGGCCGATGAGCCAGTTGTTAAAAGAAGCGATGGAAAAGATTGAAAGGATGGGACTAGAGATGAATGCAATGCAGCTAGCCATAGCCAAAACACAAAAGAGCCCTGAAACACTGGGACACATGCCAGAATACCCTCACTCCGGCCCTTCCACAAGCCGCCCAAATCCCCTTTATCATCAAGAAAGAAGCCCTCATGATTCCCAAGCTCCACCACCCCATCAACCTCTCCCAACACCCAATATTCCCATTTTTGTGGGACCCACATCAGCCCCTTTGCAAAGAACGACCAGTGAGCCATTGTTTCAGGCTCACGATACACAATACTATCCCCCTGAGCCTACATTCCATGCACCCGAGCCTCAAGCTTACAATCCACATTTGGAAGTGCCGGCAGAGATTGAAAAGCCGGCTAAGGCCCCTGAACAGGATGAAGTGCTGAGAAAGTTCAAAAGCCTGGAGCAGTCCTTCAGGAACTTACACGGGCTGGGCAACCAAGTCAGCGTAGCATACAAAGATCTGTGCCCTTTTCCAGACGTCCAACTCCCGGCTGGGTTCAAGATGCCTAAGTTTGATTTATATGAAGGACACGGTGATCCCATGGCACATTTACGGGGATTCTGTAGCAAGATGAGAGGGGCAGACGGCAAGGATGAGCTGTTGATAGCTTATTTTGGCCAGAGTCTGAGCGGATCTGCACTAGAATGGTACACCAGGCAGGATTCCAGTAGGTGGTATACTTGGGATGATCTGGCCCAGGCTTTCGCAGGTCATTTCCAGTACAACCTCGAGATAGTCCCTGACCATCTCACATTATTAAGAACTGGGAAGAAACCCGGGGAAAGTTTCCGCGAGTTCGGGTTCCGCTGGAGAGAACAGGCAGCTAGAGTCGATCCTCCCATGAGAGAGGGAGAGATGGCGGATTATTTCTTGCAAACATTGGACCCAACCTACTTTGGTCACTTGGTGACAACGGTTGGAAAATCTTTCAACGAGGTGGTCAAGATAGGGGTCATGATAGAAGAAGGTCTAAGGTCTGACAAAATCTTAAACTATTCAGCACTCAAGGCCACAACCCAGGCTATTCAAAGCGGCACGGGAGGTGCGCTGAGAAGAAAGAAAGAAGAGGTTGCCACGATCGAGGCAGGCAGCTGGTCCAGGGCTGGCAGGCCACACTACAACCAACCTAGACCTCACAGGTCAAACTAACCATACAACCCACCACAAAATTTCTATCCACTTCAAGAACCATATTGTTCCGTACACCAGTCCCAGGCATACACCCAGCCTCCGGTTCGCCCGCAATGGCGCGCGCCGGTTCCCCAGAACGTATATACGCCACCACAAAACACCTACCCTCCACCAAGGGCGTATAGAAACCCTCCAGGGGCAGGCTTTCGGGGAAATCCAGATGCTAGGAATGACAGGTTGCGGAAACAGAGAACTTTCACGGAGTTGGGAGAAACCTACACCGCCTTGTTCCACAAGTTGAGGCAATTGGGTTTGGTTAGTCCTGTCCAGACTCGAGAACCAAATCCCCCACCTCAGAATTTAGATCGATCAATCAGTTGTGAATACTGCTCAGGGATGCTCGGGCATGACACCGAGAAATGTTGGAAGTTAAGGCATGCCATACAGGATCTTATTGACACCAATAAGATCGAGGTTTAGATACCAGAAGCTCCTAACATCAACCAAAACCCGCTGCCAGCTCACCACGAAACTCACATGATTGAGTTGGTGTATGAGGGAGGAGAGTTGAGAAAACCCTCACAAATAGTGATGATGATTCAAGCCGCCCCAAAGGAAGTTTCAACCAGTGGGGGAACGAGGGTACAGTCACAGGGAGAAAGCGTCAAGCCAGTAGTGATATTGGGAAAGAGTCCGTCCGCCATAACAAGCAAACCCGAGCCAAACAAGTTGGTAATATCAGGGGTTCCACCCGCACCTGCCGTTGTGGTAAAGGGGGCATATAAAGAACTGGTCACCATAAAGCCTGTAGTCCAGCTGCCAATGATTGATAGCAAGGCGGTGCCTTGGAAATATGAAAAGGCGGTGGTGATGTACAAAGGAAAACAGGTGGAAGAAGTCAGTTGTGAAGCGCAAGGGTTGACTTGATCAGGTCGATGTTTTGCTCCGGTGGAGCTAAGAAGAACCAACCTAGCTGCAACCAAGAAACCTGTGTCCGAAGAAGAGGCTGAAGAGTTCCTGAGGAAGATGAAAGTACAAGACTATTCTGTGGTCGAACAGATGAGAAAAACACCGGCCCAGATCTCACTGTTGTCATTACTGATCCATTCTGAGGAGCATCGTCGGGCCCTGATGAAGATATTGAACGAAGCTCATGTACCCAGTGAGATTTCTGTAAACCACCTGGAAACCATTGCCAGCAAGATTTTCGAGGTGAACAGGGTAACATTCTCAGATGATGACCTACCGGTGGAAGGTACGGAGCATAATAAAGCTCTATACCTAGCTGTCAAATGTGAAGACTCGGTGGTAACTCGAGTATTGGTGGATAACGGCTCAAGCGCCAATATTTGCCCACTATCTACCTTGAACCAGTTAAAGATCGACCACGGAAGGATCCACAAGAACAGTATCTGTGTCCGAGGGTTTGACGGAAACGGAACAGCCACTGTAGGGGATGTTGTACTTGAACTGACCATTGGTCCAGTCCTGTTTACCATGGAATTCCAGGTGTTAGACGCCACAGTATCTTACAACATGCTGTTAGGACGACCATGGATTCATGCAGCAAAAGCAGTGCCCTCCACCCTACATCAGATGGTGAAGTTCGAGTGGGAAAGACAAGAGGTCGTGTTACACGGCGAGGGATACAACGTGCATCACGGGCGGAGCCATTGTACCTTTCATAGAGACTGCTGATGACAAAGGTCCTTGGGTCTACCAGATTTTCGATACAGGGTCAGCCAACAAAATTTCTGAAGGAGAAATCATCCCGCACCCTAGGATAGCTGCCGCGACAGTCATGATGGTCTCGGAAATGCTGGGTAATGGATTTGTGCCAGGAAAAGGCCTGGGAGTCGATTTTCAAGGGATTGTCCAACCTGTCTCCATTCCTAAAAATCTGGAAACTTTCGGATTGGGGTTCAAACCAACCGCAGCAGATAGGAAGCAAGCGCGAAAAATGAAGAAGAGGGTTTGGTTTCTGCCTAAGCCGGTGCCACGTATCTCGAGGTCTTTTGTCAAAGCAAGTGCCAAGGGGTCACCGGCCCCAAAGATTCTAGGACCATTGATCGGTATAAATGAGGACCTGAATCAGAGTTTTGAGAGGCTGTTTGCGGATGTCAGTATGGTGGAAGTTGGAGAAGGTTCCAGCGGAACAGAGATACAGTTTGTGGGGCCTGAGGCCAAAACCAACAATTGGACTGTTACTCCTCTTCCTGTCCGAGGGGAGTCTTGGTAGTAGGCTTTGATTTATGTTTTGTTTGTTTGTTTGTTCGGATTATTCAAGGGTGTAATCCAAATTTTACTTTCGTTTTTGTAAAAGTGTGAACCCTTTTATCCCGCAAGTTTAATAAAGTTCTTTTCTTTTGTCCCATTTTAATTTTGTTTTGTTCTTTTTCTTTCTGAACAGTTCTCTTTTTACTGGTTCTAATGACATGGCATGCACAGCGGATCTTCGACCTAGTCTAATAAATCAATCTGAATCCGACTCAATGATGCAAGAGGTCGTTTGTGATGATGAATCTGAATGTGACGAAGGTGAAGCCTTCGAAGAGATAAACCGAGAACTGTGCCAATTTGAAGAGAAACCCAAGCCTAACCTAAATGACACTGAGGCTGTGAATCTAGGAGACGCTGATAACGTCCAAGAGACCAAAATTAGCATCCACATTGAGCCGAATGTCAGAGAAGAATTGATCAAAACCCTCATGGAATTCAAAGATGTTTTCGCATGGTCATATGACGATATGCCTGGATTGAGCACCAATTTAGTGGTTCACAAATTGCCCACTGACCCGGCATACCCTCCGGTCAAGCAAAAACTAAGGAAATTTAAAACAGAAATGAGTGTAAAGATCAAAGAAGAAGTGATTAAGCAGTTGCAAGCGAAGGTCATTCGGGTCACTCGATATCCCGAGTGGTTGGCCAATGTGGTACCAGTCCCAAAGAAGGATGGAAAAATCAGGGTGTGCGTCGACTACCGCAACCTCAACAAAGCAAGTCCCAAGGACAATTTTCCATTGCCCAACATCCATATCTTGATCGATAATTGCGCGGGGCGCGAGATCGGATCCTTTGTAGATTGCTATGCGGGTTATCATCAGATCCTAATGGACGAGGAAGATGCGGAAAAAATAGCGTTTATTACGCCATGGGGAACTTACTGCTATCGGGTAATGCCGTTCGGATTGAAGAACGCCGGGGCAACATACATGCGAGCAATGACTGCTGTGTTTCATGACATGATACACAAAGAAATCGAGGTGTACGTCGATGATGTGATCATCAAATCTTGGCGTCAGGAGGACCATGTAGCAGACCTAAGGAGATTTTTCCAAAGACTCCGGAGGTATGATATCAAGCTTAACCCGGCCAAATGCGCATTCGGGGTTCCATCAGGAAAGCTGCTAGGATTCATCGTCAGTCGACGGGGGATTGAGTTAGACCCATCCAAAATTGAATCCATCCGAGATTTGCCACCGCCAAAGAACAAAACAGAGGTAATGAGTTTGCTGGGTAGACTCAATTACATCAGCAGGTTCATCGCTCAACTCACAGCGACTTGTGAGCCCATATTTCGGCTGCTGAGAAAGGATGTTGCGGTAGGTTGGACGACAGAGTGTTAGGAGGCTTTCGACCAAATCAAAGGGTATCTGTCTAATCCACCCGTATTGGTCCCGCCTAAGCCCGGGAAGCCCCTATTTCTTTACCTGACGGTCTTGGAAAATTCATTTGGTTGTGTATTGGGGCAACATGATGACACAAGAAGGAAGGAGCAAGCCATCTACTATCTTAGCAAGAAATTCACAGTACATGAGGTCAAGTATACTCAACTCGAGAAAACATGTTGCGCCCTAACTTGGGTAGCTCAGAAGTTGAAGCACTACCTATCTTCATATACTACTTATCTCATATCCCGTTTGGACCCATTGAAGTATATCTTTCAGAAACCTATGCCCACGGGAAGGTTAGCAAAATGGCAAATTCTGCTCACAGAGTTTGATATCGTCTATGTGACGAGGACAGCCGTGAAAGCCCAGGCGCTGGCCGATCATTTGGCGGAGAATCCCGTTGATGAAAAATACGAGCCCTTAAGAACGTATTTTCCTGACGAAGAGGTAATGCATACAAACGAGTTGGAATTACCCGAGGAACCAGGTTGGAAGCTTTTCTTCGATGGAGCTGCAAACGCGAAAGGGGTTGGAATATGAGCAGTACTCATTTCTGAAACAGGACAACATTATCCTGTTACGGCTCAACTACGCTTCTATTGCACCAACAATATGGCCGAGTATGAGGCTTGCATTCTAGGTCTGCGCTTGGCTGACGACATGGATGTCCAAGACGTCTTGGTCTTGGGAGACTCGGACCTCTTGGTACACCAAATTCAGGGAGAATGGGAAACACGAGATCTAAAACTCATACCATACCGACAATGCTTGCATGACCTGAGCAAGCAATTTCGATCGGTGAAGTTCAAACACATCCCGAGAGTTCACAATGAGGTTGCGGATGCCTTGGCCACCTTAGCATCAATGCTGCACCACCCTGACAAAATGTATGTTGATCCTCTGCACATCCAGGTCCGTGATCAGCACGCCTACTGCAACGCCATAGAAGAAGAAGCAGATGGCGAACCCTGGTTTCATGATATCAAGGAATACCTCAGAATGGGGATATATCCAGAACATGCCTCTGGAGACCAAAAAAGAGCCCTTCGGCGTTTGTCGAATGGTTTCTTCCTCAGCGGAGGAATATTGTACAAAAGAATCCCGGATTTGGGATTGTTGAGATGCATAGATGCCAGTCAAGCAACGATGGTTATGGCAGAGGTACATGCTGGAGTTTGTGGGCCACACATGAGCAGATATGTATTTGCAAGAAAGATCCTTCGAACAGGGTGTTATTGGCTCACCATGGAACACGACTGTATCACTTTCGTAAGGAAATGCCATCAGTGCCAGATACATGGAGATTTGATTCATTCTCCGCCAACGGAGTTACATACGATGTCAGCACCCTGGCCGTTTGTGGCATGGGGCATGGATGTCATTGGGCCCATCGAGCCGGCAGCATCCAACGGTCATAGGTTCATTCTAGTGACCATTGATTACTTCACCAAATGGGTTGAGGCTAAAACCTTCAAATCAGTAACCAAAAAGGCAGTGGTGGACTTTGTCCATTCCCATATCATCTGCAGATTTGGGATCCCAAAAGTGATCATCACGGATAACGGTGCGAATCTTAATAGCAGCCTGATGAGAGAGGTATGCCAACAATTCAAGATTACACACCGCAATTCCACCCCATATCGTCCCAAAGCGAATGGGGCGGTCGAAGCAGCCAATAAGAATATCAAAAAGATACTGCGAAAGATGGTGGAAGGATCTAGACAATGGCACGAGAGATTACCCTTTGCTTTGTTGGGTTACCGCACTACTGTCCGGACTTCCATAGGTACAACTCCTTATTTGTTGGTGTACGGAACTGAAGCCGTAATACCGGCGGAGGTTGAAATTCCGTCCCTCCGAATTGTCGCTGAAGCCGAGATTAATGATGATGAATGGGTCAAAGCTCGATTGGAACAGTTGAGCCTGATAGATGAGAAAAGACTGGCAGCAGTGTGCCATGGTCAGCTGTACCAGAAGAGAATGGCAAGAACATATAATAAGAAGGTGCGCCCCAGGAAGTTTGAAGTAGGGAAGCAGGTATTGAAGAAGATCCTCCCACATCAGGTCGAGGCAAAAGGCAAATTCGCCCCAAATTGGCAAGGGCCTTATATCGTGACCAGAGTACTGTCCAACGGTGCTTTGTGTTTGACAGATGTCGAAGGTAGATGTGTCGACATGGCTATCAATTCAGATGCAGTCAAGAGATATTATGCGTAACTTCTTTAATTATGGCAATTTTTGGTTTATTTGTTTGTATTTGGCATTTATTGGATAATGAGATGACGGAGGCAATTTTTTCTTCTATCCAAACACTTTTTAACCCTTGCTTCCCCCTTTGAGCCTTAAGTTATTCTTTCATACCCCTCTTTTGGAATCACTAATGGAAAAGACATGAAAAAAAAGAAAAGAAAAAGAAAATGAAAAGAAGGAAAAAGAAAAAAGGAAGATAAAATCATAAGAAATACAAAACCGTGGGAACTACGTTTGACCTGATTCCTCGAAGAGGATACGTAGGCGCCTCACGGCTCGGTCATAGTGTGCATCATAGTAAATATAGGATGCATAATGTATATAGTGGTGCATAATAGGCACAATGTGCGTAACGCACATAGCTCAACATAAGTGTAAAAAAATAAAATTCCCCAAGCAAGAAAACTGGGGCAGAGGTTATGTTTTAAGTTCCAACAAAGGTTTGATTCCAAAAGTTGTAGCACATCACCCATAAAATTATTGTCATTTTTTCTTTAACCCTACACCAAAACCAACATCAACGTCCAAAAGACCTCCCGATCAATGTTCAAGAGATGCCAAGTCCGGCAAATAAGGCCGAGAATAATACACCGATCCCCAGCAAAGAAGAGGATCGTAAGACTGGGAATGAATTGATGGTCAAGGGAATCTCCAGAAAAGAGGGTCGTATCTACAACACCCCGATTCCCCGAAAGAAATAAAATGAGAGAGTCTTATCGGTGAAAACCTTCACAGGCACCGAGAGGCGATGTAAGATGAGGGACATGAAATGAGAGAGTCTTATTGGTGAAAACCTTCACAGGCACCATAAGGCGCCGGGAGATGAGAGAAAAGAGAGAGTCTCATTAGTGAAAACCCCTCGAAGGGCACTATGAGGCGACAAGACAGATCAACAAAAGCTACCACATTCGAAATGGACACTCCTTTATCATCCCCAGCAAATCAAACCATCGGGCAAATCGATTGATACAAATAGAACTGGGTCGGGAATCGGTGGTGCACGTCATGATCACGGGGACCAGTCATGTCCTCCAGATAAGTTCTTTTGAGTTTCTTCTCCCACCAAAATATTGGTTCAGAAAGATTTTCTCCTTTTTCTATCTTTTATTTCTTTTCCTAAAATGTGTCTTGAAAGGATTTTTCAAAGCTTACTACCAGAAACCGGAGGGGAATTCATCCAATGCAGGATAATACAAACAGTCTTAAAGGCCGATCCCAGGCAATGCAGTGATCGTGCCCGGCAATTTTGGAGGAAGTAAGCTCATAAAGGGAGTGGTTTCGGGAATTAAAAACAGACTCCCACAGCATGTGCTTAAAGAGAAAGCAGAAAAGGGGATTAATTGAAAGCCAATCCCCAGCAGGCTAGAGACCCCCAGCAGGCAACTCTGCCCATTAATCAATTATGGGGACATAGAGCAAGAAAAGGGGAAGAGAGAAAAATCGTTCGCCGGAAAGGCACCCTCTACCACCACGATTAAAACTGACTAAATCCTTTTGTCTGCTGCAGGAGAACAAAGGATTGATAATGGCAGCAAGACGCAACGCCAGGAAACCACCAAAAACCAGGGCAGAAAATTTTCTGCCGATTGTCGAAAATTTTCTCGGAAGAACGGGGAAGCAATTTCAATACATTTAAGTTCTAGGTCGCCCACCAGTATAATGCGGGAATACATTTAAGTTCTAGGTCGCCCACCAGTATAATGCGGGAATACTTTTTAAGTTCTAGGTCGCCCACCAGTATAATGCGGGAATACATTTAAGTTCTAGGTCGCCCACCAGTATAATGCGGGAGTACATTTAAGTTCTAGGTCGCCCACCAGTATAATGCGGGAATACATTTAAGTTCTAGGTCGCCCACCAGTATAATGCGGGAGTACATTTAAGTTCTAGGTCGCCCACCAGTATAATGCGGGAATACATTTAAGTTCTAGGTCGCCCACCAGTATAATGCGGGAATACATTTAAGTTCTAGGTCGCCCACCAGTATAATGCGGGAGTACATTTAAGTTCTAGGTCGCCCACCAGTATAATGCGGGAATACATTTAAGTTCTAGGTCGCCCACCAGTATAATGCGGGAATACATTTAAGTTCTAGGTCGCCCACCAGTATAATGCGGGAATACATTTCAGTTCTAGGTCGCCCACCAGTATAATGCGGGAGTACATTTAAGTTCTAGGTCGCCCACCAGTATAATGCGGGAATACATTTAAGTTCTAGGTCGCCCACCAGTATAATGCGGGAATACATTTAAGTTCTAGGTCGCCCACCAGTATAATGCGGGAATACATTTCAGTTCTAGGTCGCCCACCAGTATAATGCGGGAATACATTTAAGTTCTAGGTCGCCCACCAGTATAATGCGGAAATACATTTAAGTTCTAGGTCGCCCACCAGTATAATGCGGGAATACTTTTAAGTTCTAGGTTGCCCACCAGTATAATGCGGGAATACATTTGAGTTCTAGGTCGCCCACCAGTATAATGCGGGAATACCTTTTAAGTTCTAGGTCGCCCACCAGTATAATGCGGGATTACATTTAACTTCTAGGTCGCCCACCAGTATAATGCGGGAATACATTTAAGTTCTAGGTCGCCCACCAGTATAATGCAGGAATACATTTCTGTTCTAGGTCGCCCACCAGTATAATGCGGGAGTACATTTAAGTTCTAGGTCGCCCACCAGTATAATGCGGGAATACATTTAAGATCTAGGTCGCCCACCAGTATAATGCGGGAATACATTTAAGTTCTAGGTCGCCCACCAATATAATGCGGGAATACATTTAAGTCCTAGGTCGCCCACCAGTAAAATGCGGGAATACTTTTTAGCTCTAGATTTTGGAATCAGCAACCCCACCTGAAGACGGAAGGTTACAACAGAGATCCCCAAGCAGGAAACAATAAAATCCCCAGCACCGAGAAGTAGAAGGCTGCAAAAGCAAGCGCGCGATTCAAAAGGAAAAAGGAACGCGTCTCAAAAGGAGCAGTTTGGGAACGTTATAGCATGTTCAACATAACAATTTTGATGAAGAAAGCCATACCACTGGAGAAACCATTGAAAGGCTTAAAGAAGAGGGCCATGTTCCCAGCAGATCAAGAAGTGATGAAAACTGGCATTCAGAAAAGGCGAAGGACAAGTATCATCCCCCAAGTTCACAAAATAAAGGCATTAGAGGAAAGCGTTAGCCGACAAGAAAGCAAGGCAACAAGAACAAGTTGAAGATAGATGAAACCTCATGATCCATAGTCTAGCTTAGCTTCTTGTTTTTCCTTTCAGAACAATGTAACAGGGAGATCGGTTGAGCGGTAGCATCCTACGGCAGCATGCAACAACGCACAACAGCAGCAAGCACTACAATCGCACGGTAGTCCCAGCTACCAAAATTTCCCGAACTACATTGACCTGATTCCTGTTCAGCCTAGGATATGTAGGAAACCTCTAAAGCAAAGGTTCGGTCAAATCTTTTTCAAAAATGCTTCACACGGAGTACTCGGACGAGCAAAAATCGTCCGCTTTATCTTTGCGCGAAAACCCTTCGTGTCTTCGTGCAAAGAGGGGCAGCTATAAGCACGTGATTTTTGCTTCACGGACAATCGCTCCAAAAGAAAATAAAAATAGTGACAAATGACTTCGCTGTACAAATTTTTCGATTTTTCCGTGACATGTGTTGTTAGTCATTTGTGGGTCTATCCATTTTACATCTAATCATTGTCAAACAAAATACAAAAAATATGTGTCATTAAAAGAAATTTCAAAAAATATATATATATGTGCATCGTTCGTTCTGGGTTGTGATTTAAATTACTTAAACAAGTTAATTTGGTGTGATAATTATGTTAAAATGCTACATTGTTGTTTGTTTTAATTCCATTTGTTTTATTACCTATTTGTTATATTTGTTTTAAAAAAAAAATTTAGAAAACAAAAAGAAAAGAGTTGAAAATCGGTTTGGGCCCAAAAGAAATAAAACAAAATAGGCCCAAACAGGCACTCAAGTCCAGTCCAAATCCGGCCTGCCCAAGCACCAATTCAAACGACGCCGTTTCAGGCAGGTCGATCTGAGCCGTCTAAGCCTCTTGATCCAACGGTCCACATACTCACCCGTGACCCGACCTGTTTAGCCGGTCCAACCCAATCCATCACTTAACCCAAACGACACCGTTTTAATACCAAACGACTTCGTCTCACCCCTCACCAACAGATCCAAGCCGTTGAGATCATCTGATCCAACGGCTCAGATCTAAACCCCTAGACCATATATAAGCTTTCCCTCACACCCCACGCCCCCTATCCGAACCCCACCCTTCACTCGTCTCCTTCCCCAGGCCCTGAAACCCCCAAACCCTAACGCCGCCCTAGTTTCCTTTTCACCAGAACCCGGCGGCATGAATGCCGGTGACCACCCCCTTCACACCCTTGAAGCATCCAACCACCCTGAACACGAATCCACTAGCCATGTACCTCGAATCACCTCCTATCGTCTCGAATCTGGATTTGAAGATTCGAGACAAAACTCGATCTATACCAAACCTCCCCATCTTCATACCAAACACTCCCCGGACCCTCCTCGTGACCAAACCAAACTTGGTTTGGTCCGAATCTACCCACAACTCTTAAAAAACCAGATCTGAAAATCTGAACCTTAGAACACAAGAGCCTGAGGAACCCGACCTGCTTCATAGAGGGTTTGAGGTCTAATAGACCTTAACCAAGGTGTTCTCGGTTTGAGAACACCCTGGTTAGAGTTTGTTTGGCCTCAAATGGTCAAATTTAATTCGGACTGGGGTCGGCCTGCTTTGAACATTTTTTAGTAAGTTTTCCTTTTCTGTTTTTGTGTGGATGAGTATGTTAGCATGTTCTGTTGTGTTTGTTCGGTGTTTTCTGATACTTTTCTTAATTTCTTCCGTCTTTGTAAAGACCTTTTATTTGGTCAATTGTTTTCTGTGTATGATTTGAATGTATTCTGTGATATACATGTTCGATTAGATTAGTCGTCAAACGAGTTAATTCATATAGGTTCCCAGTGATTGAACAAAGTTGTCTGAAGTCATTCGGGACTCTGTACGTGTTGTTTATATGAACGATTGATTGTTATGTGTTACGATTAATATAGTCGAGTCGATATATGTCGTCAATTAGTTTCAGTCATTAATGGTAACAACTTGATTCATGTTGTTTATTTTTGCTGTGATCGTATTTGAATCCCATTAGGAACTGAATTGTATTGCCTATTGATTTTGTTCAAATTGAATTAAAGAACATCTAGGGGAAGGTTATAATGGCAGTTCAGACTTTGATTTTAAATATGATGCCATGTTTATTTGGTTTAGACCGTGGGCAGCCTGTGTATGGTTAGCTTTAAGGAATTAAAATAATGGGACAGCATGTGCTGTCAGATTATATTCCTGCTGCCCATACTTTGGTTAAATAAACAAGAGATTAGGACACTTTAACAACAAAAAGAGAGAGGGGCTGTCAGGGATTTCATGGGAGTTTTGTTATTTAAAATAAGTGAGTGGAAAAACAACAGGGAGGGGAAATTTTGAGTTGTCAAACAGACTGCAAAGTGTTAAGGTTAGGCTATAAAAGAGGCAGACCTTCCATTAGAAAAGGAGGAGTTCATTTTTTTGGAGTCTTGAGAGATTCTATGAGTAAGAAAACTGAAAAAGGAAAAACAGAAATAAATTTCAGAACACTGTGAATGAGTATTGTTTAAAAGAAATTGTGTAAGAGTCCAAGTTGATCAGGCTGTCTTTGTGGTTTTGCTTTTGGTCGTTTGCCAAGCTTTTTGTGTTCATTGGATTTTTGTTGCTGTTACATCCGATATCTTGGGCTTCTTGCTGTCTTTCTGCTCTTTTTCTGGGATTTGTCTGTCTGATGCTCAAGCACCTGTGGGCTACATAGTTGCTGCTGGTTGTGTTGCTGTGTTGTTGCTATCTGTTGTTGCTGTTGGTTACTTGCTGCTGATACTCTTTCTCTTCCTTTTCTTATTGTGCAAACATCCAGGTAGACTAATACTGTCAATGTAACTTGAAGTTGAGTATGAATGCAAAGAGAGAAGAATTGAAGATTGTTTACTTTAAGCATAGACTGTTATATTGAATATCATGTAATGCATGATAGTTTACATTTTGTTTGGATACTGAAGGTAACTTGCACGCCTAGTAAATATCAATGTATGAGGATTGAATGTTAGTTGTATATGTATGCTGTTAGATAAATATTCCTAATGCAGTAGGTTGTATCCCAGACTTAGGTTTAAATTGTGTAACATACTCTTTAATGTAGGCCAAGCATGTAAACTATCCACTACTAGTATAGTTCTTCCCCTTCCGATAAATTGGCTCGTATAACTGTTTAAACCATACTTTAAGACAAAGAACACAGAGCTGGCAATCTTAACCTTACGAAGGTTGAGCCCAAGTCGAGCAAATCAAGCAGGCTCCCAGCGAAAAATATTGGCCTAGGCCCAACCGCTACTGCTTGGTTTGGGGTTTGGGCCCTTAATATTCGTTTGGTTGATTGTGTACGTGGCCGTGCTTCTGATTTTGCGCAAGTACTCGGAATTCTGTTATAGATAAATTGCAAGCATGTAATTAACTAGGACTGTCTCTGTTTTCAATTAGTAGAGACAAACGCGACAAGAAACGTAGTTGCTATAGGATATCCTTTTAAAATAAGGACGAGATGAGCCTCGACAAATAAAAACGCACAAGCTGCGGGGCCCTCGTTAAATGTATATATCGAAGCATTCAGTTTCCAAGGCGGGTCGTTTAGCAAATCTCACGACCCTCCCGGAATAATAACGCGATAGCCTCTTTAAGCGCGTATTTAATAATTTTACCTTCTTAAATTCGGGTGCGCATTTATGTGACCCAAATCCAAATCTCGACGGATTCGAAATGTGTTTCTAATCACGGGTACATTGATTGTGACGTGGTTCGAGATGCATGTCCATGACGTCGCAAATTCCTTTTAAAAAATAGAACGAGACGAGCCTCGACAAACAAAATGTACAAAGCTGCGGGGCCCTCTAGATGTATGTATATATTAAAGTATTTAGAATTCGGGATATGCCGTTTAATGAATTTTTACGACTTTCCCCAAAATAACAAGACGCTAGTTGCTTTAGGCGCGCCTTTAACAATTTATTTTCCTTAATTCGGGTACACATTTCTGTGACCCAAATCCAAATCTCAACCGAGTCGAGATATATCGATAACCACGTGTACATTGATGTAACGTGGTTCAAGATATGTTTTCACGACGTTGCAATTCTCATAAAAAATAATAATAATGACAAAAGTGGTTTAAAAGTTAAATTTTGCACACAGGTTCAACATGTATTAAATCAGATAATCAAGCCAAATATAACAGTTGAGCGACCGTGCTAGAACCACGGAACTCGGGAATGCCTAACACCTTCTCCCGGGTTAACAGAATTCCTTATCCGGATTTCTGGTACGCAGACTATAATATGGAGTCATTCTTTTCCTCAATTCGCGATTAAAATTGGTGACTTGGGACACCCTAAATCTCCCAAGTGGCGACTCTGAAATAAATAAACAAATCCCGTTTTGATTGTTCTTTAATTGGAAAAAACTCCATTGCACCCTCGCGGGTGCGGAAAAAGGAGGTGTGACAATACCCACAGCTAGAAAAGTTAGCATTAGCTTTGATCATGGCATCTAGAAAATTAAGACCTTATTTTCAATGCCATCCCATTGTTGTAGTTACTGCTTTTCCGCTTCGAAACATTTTGCATAAACATGAATTGTCAGGGAGGTTAGCAAAATGGGCTATAAAATTAAGTGAATACAAAATCATTTATCAACCTAGGACTGCTATAAAATCTCAAGTATTAGCCGATTTCGTAGCTGATTTTAGCCAGGGGATGCATTTTGAAGCAGAAAAAGAATTACAAGTTTTTAATGGTGCAAACCCGGGGACTTGGATTTTATTCACTGATGGTTCATCTAATGTAAAGGGAGAAGGTCTGGGTATAGTTCTCATACCACCTACGGGTGAAACTATTAGGCAAGCTATAAAATGTCATTCTATAACTAACAATGAAGCAAAGTACGAGGCTGTAATTACAGGTTTAGAATTGGCAAGAGAACTCGGCATAACACAAATTATAATCAAGAGTGATTCTCAACTCGTGGTCAATCAAATGCTGGGGACTTATACAGCCAGGGAAACTCGAATGCAAGAATATCTCGAAAAGGTACGGGAACTAATAAAGCAATTCCAAACTTGGAAGGTAATGTAGATCCCAAGAGATGAGAATGTGGAGGCAGATGCTTTAGCTAATCTCGCATCTGCAGCTGACGTAGCAAATGACGCAAATGCTTCAGTCATACATTTATTTCATTCCGTTCTCGAACCTGACAAGAATGAGGTAAATTTTAATCATTTAACATGGGATTGGAGAAACGAAATTATTGCTTTTTTACAACACGAAACCGTGCCTAATGACAAAGGGAAGGCTCACGCGCTTCGTAAAAAAGCCGCCCGATATTGTTTTTATCAAGGAAATATTTATCGAAAGATGTTCGGTGGACCACTAGCACGGTGTCTCGGACCCTCTCAAACAGAATATGTGATGAGGGAAGTGCACGAAGGACATTGTGGAAATCACGCAAGGGGAAGGTCACTGGTAAGAACATTGATTCGAGCAGGATATTATTGGCCTAAGATGGAAGAAGAGGCAAACAGTTTCGTGTCCAAATATGATAAATATCAAAGATACGACAATAATATGCATAGACCAGCTGAGTTACTACACCCTGTTATAGCCCCGTGGCCCTTTATAAAATGGGGAATGGATATCGTAGGTCCACTTCCACAAGCAAAAGGTCAGGTAAAGTTTCTACTTGTACTCACAGATTATTTCACTAAATGGGTAGAAGCAGGAACATTTAAACAGGTACGAGAGAAGGAAGTTAAAGACTTCATATGGCGAAATATAATATGCCGTTTTGGAGCACCAAAGGAGATCGTGTGTGACAATGGACCACAATTCATAGGAGCTCAAATCACAGAATTTCTTCAAAGTTGGCAGATTAAAAGGATAACGTCTATGCCATACCATCCAGTGGGTAATGGACAAGCAGAATCCACTAACAAAGTCATTATCAACAACTTGAAGAAGAGGTTACAGGATTCAAAAGGTAATTGGCCTGAGGTATTACCTGGAGTATTATGGGCTTATCGTACAACGACAAAAACAAGCACTGGAGAAACACCATTTTCAATGGTTTATGGTGCGGAAGCCTTAATTCCAATTGAAATAGGTGAACCAAGCACACGGTACGTTCGTCCAACATAGGAATCTAATGATGAAGAGATGCGGGTCAACCTTGATTTGCTTGAAGGAAGAAGAGAAGCTGCATTGATAAGAATGACAACACAAAAGCAAGTAATTGAACGATATTACAATAGGAAAGCACGCCTCAGATTTTTCAAAATTGGGGACTTCATGCTTAAAAAGGTGTTCCAATCTGCAAAGGCTGCTAATTCAGGAAAGCTAAGTCCAACGTGGGAAGGACCATACAAAGTTTGTGACATTATGGGAAAATGAGCATACGAGTTGGAGACAATGGACGGCAAAGTTTTACCCTCACATTGGAATGTCGTCCATTTAAAGAGATATTACTTCTGAGAAAGTACCCATGGTCAGGTATCTCCATGTTAAAATTTTTCTTTTGAATTATTAAAGTTTTTCTAACGATTTTAGATGCTAGGCAAAAACCCTAATTCATGCCAAATGATGAGTCACGACCTGCAAGGCAAAATAGAGTATTCTAAAATTCCCAGCCCAGGGTTATAATTAATCTGATGGAAATACACACGAGTTAGGCAGTCTTCATCTATAATCGCACCTCCGAGTCCTGTATATTTTTCTGTTTCAGGAAAAGGACCAAATTTAAAGAAATAAACAAGTGCTCGAGGCTTCATACTTCACCGCTCAAACACTTGGGGGACTACATATTATACACAGATATGTGTAGAAAAACAGATACGAATATCAAACAAAAGTCGACCACAAAGAGACAAGTGTTGAGAAAAAGTTACAAAGTCTTCAGCATTCATCATCATGTTCAACAAACACAAGACATTCATCATAATGTTTTTCCCATGAGAACAACAGAGTCATCTCTCAAACTCATAAATGAAGTCACCTCTCAAACCCTTCCTAATATATAAAGATAGGGTCATGACTATGTACTGAAACATGTTATGAAGAAAACTTTGTTTATTTTATATTATGTAAAAATCTGTTACAAGAAAAACAGTTACGAGAAAGTTATAGATGTATTTTAATACATGTAATAGTCAAAAAACTTGTTAAAGTTCATGAATAAAAACTTGTCAAAGTTGTTTCATACAAAACATGTGTATTCCTATTTCTTTCATCGTATTATAACACCATTATGAAGTTGAGACGTCTTCTTCATTAAGTGTCGATAAAATAAAAGGGCCCTCTTTTATAAACCTCATGTTAATAAGTCATGAGAAGAATCATAAAGCATTTTCAAAGGATAAAAATGCTAAACTATTCTATAAGTCCTAAATAAGTAAGGAAAAGGCAAGAATAGAACACATTGAAGTACTAACAAAACTTCTTAATATAATTAAAAAGACTAAGTAGAAACTTAGTCAATAAAAGTTTATACAAGTGCCCCATTATGATAACTGGGGACGTTTGTCACGACCCAAACTGAAGGGCCATGACTAGCACCCGACCACACTTGCCGAGCACCAACGTACATTTCATCTAACCTTCATTATTATCTTTTAGGGCTGACGAGATCAATATAAATGGTAGACCTAGATCATGGACAACCAGCAATAAAATATGACGGCATGAACATACATAGCAGGGGATGACCAGACAATCAAGAAACTACATATAAGGTATGAGCTACCACGCTACTATGAAAGACTATACAACAAAAACTAGCCGACAAGGCATACCAAACTATACATGAGCCGACACCTGTCTATGAGCCTCTAAAAGAACATAAGTGTTGCAACATAGCCGGAACAGGGCCCCGACATACCCATAATGTCTATAACAAAAATTGCATACCAAGACCAAGGCAAGTCCGGAGAAGGGATCTCGCCAATCACCGCTGAACTGGACAGTCTACTGTGGTGGGGGAGCTGCACCTGCCTGTCTATCAGGACCTGCAGCACGACATGCAGCGTCCACAAATAAAAGGACGTCAGTACGAATAAAGTACTGAGTATGTAAGGCAAGGAACCATAAATACGATCAGTAATGTAAGTAAGGATAGAGAATATACAACCTGTAACATCTTAGTACCTCTGAGGGCTACTTACATGAAATGCATGATACATATGTATAAATACATAAACCTTTAAAGCATTCGCCTCTGTGGGCATCATCATCATCATATCGTACCCGGCCATAATAGGCTCGGTAAAAAAGTACCCGGCCATCATAAGGCTCGGTAGAATCGTACCCGGCCACGTGGAGCTCGGTAAAACCCAACTGATCAGTGGTTGCACAATAGGTGCCGTACCCGGCCAACTATAGCGTGGCTCGGTAGAGTAAAATAGATACATATATATAATGCATGCTCGACTCATGGAATCACATTCTAAACCTTTCAGAGTGACGTAAGGTCGGTATCCTCTGTACACGTTATTAGGACTAACTCTTCACTATGAACCTTATAAGAATCAGGAAGTACCAACAACATTGATAACATAAGAATAAGAGAAGCAACATTAACATCAATCGTTCCATAAGAGGGAAAACAATGTAAGTACTGCTAGCTTCTAAGAGTAGAGTATCTTTGGAAGCTCGTTCATTACATTATGTACAATCGGAGTCGTGCAAAAGAAGGAAAGGGATAGCCTCACATACCTTGTATATACTGCCCCAATCTCAAGCTATGCAATTGTCAAAACTCCTTAGTCTACAATAAGAGAAACGATACTATCGTTATCATTTAAGCGTCATAACTATTATGTATCGACCACAACCTATTTTACGATGAAACGGACAGCACCTCCCCTATATATATGACCTCACACCATTCAAAACAGTCACCAAACAGCCCAAACAACATCAATAATAAACATATTGAGCCTCCCAAAATAGTCCACACACAGCCTAATCACTCCATACATACGACGACCACCGTAGTCGTGTCAAACAACCTGGAAATGTTACGAATAACTATCAGCCCATAACCCTACATATATATGGTGTTTCTCCACACCCTTCCTCCTCCAAAACTCCACAAGATAGTAGTAAAATACGCAGCCCAACAACAACGCAAAACAGTCCACAAAACAATAACATTACTACCAAGCCTTTCGATATATATCTCACAAGTTCTAGCTTCAATGGCTTAGCCGCAACTTGGATAATCTTAAATACATATAGAGTAAGAGGTTCCTTACCTTTATACAGAAAGAACAACTCCAATTTGACCTTAAATTTCCATGAAATATCCCTCCAATGCTGCCACAACAACAAAAAAGCGAAACTAGCGATCAATTAGTGTTTTTCGGCACTAGAATCACTTTAGAAGGCTTGAAATCACCTAGGATTGATATTAAGAACATGAGGGAGTATTTACAGAACATAAACCCTTTAAAACAACCTCCCACACGAGCTGGAACGACACAAAAATGAGCAACAACAAGAAGAACAAGAGACTTACTAGCACCACAGAATTCCCGACACTTGATTTGTGTTGTTTGCCCTTTTTTTGGGTCTTGAATCTTGAGAGAACCTTGAGAGGATGTTCCTAGGGTTATAAGGTCTGAAAATAGTGAGAAGAAATGACTTAAAACGGGTTGGAGGCATCCTATATAGGTCCAAATATCTTAAACCGCCTTAGTGGGCCCCATAGAGAGGTGCTTGGCGCAGTCTCGCAAAAACGTGAATATCTCTCTACTCCGAGATCGTATCGATGAACGGTTTAATGCGCTGGAAACTAGACTCATAGATCTTTAATTTTGTTGGTAGATCACCCCGTAATTCCTTGTAAATTATGAGAAAAGATTAGAAACATTTGACCTAATGTTTAAGTAAAATTATGAACCTAAGTTGCGACAACTTTTGTCGACTTTTGTTTCATAACTCGTTTGACTTCAAGACTTATGATACGGATATTATATGATTAAAATACCTTAATAAATGACCTCTTGAGTGTATTAAGCACCGCTAGATTACCTGAAAATATGAGTTACAACATCCTTGATTCGTTTAACTTCTAATACTGGTTAATCACCCTTATACACTCTTGTATCACTTAAGACCAATAGGATTGACTTCTTATCATCTCAAAGATAATTCCTTCTTGGATTTATGTTAACTAATATATGGCATGAACTAACACATGTGGATATGGGTTGTAACACCCTCCCCCCTTAGGAACATTCGTCCTCGAATGTAAGGGTTTATGGGGAGTTTAAATCATCGTGGATTCCAATGGAAATTTCCGATCAATTTTCCCCTATAAAATGGTCACTAGCAAAACTTGCAAGTAATTAAGCCCAACATATGGCTTCACAAGGCTACACAAAGCATTATGCGTATTTACATTATCTACATATCACCATTTTGTATTAAGGAGGAGTATTCTCAAATTATTGCTTACCTCATAGAGCCGTTTCACCTTCCAATGTATCCTGTCTTCCACCAGCATCCTTGTTATCTTCATTCTGGAATAAGTAAGGGTATTTAGACTTCATCTCCTCTTCTGCTTCCCATGTCATTTCTTCCATATTTTTGTTCCTCCACAATACTTTGACGGAAGCTACATCTTTTGTTCTCAGCTTGCGGACTTGCCGATCTAATATCGCCACTGGCACTTCTTCATATGATAGGTCCTCTGTAACTTGTACATCTTTGATAGGGACGACTCGAGAAGGGTCTCCAATACATTTTCTCAACATAGATACATGGAATACCGGGTGGACAAATTCCAATTCGGATGGCAATTCTAACTCATAAGCAACCTGTCCAATCCGTCGAAGAATTTTATACGGCCCGATATACCTTGGACTCAGCTTACCTTTCTTCCCAAAACGCATAATACCCTTCATTGGTGAGATCCTCAGGAAAACCTAATCACCAACCTCAAACTCTAGATCACGACGTCGGACATCAGAATAAGATTTTTGCCTGCTTTGTGCCGTCCTCAATCGCTCATGTATCACTTTCACCTTCTCAATAGCTTGGTGAATCAAATCTGGCCCATATAATTCTGTTTCACCGACTTCGAACCATCCAACTGGTGATCTACATCTCCTCCCGTATAGTGCCTCGTATGGGGCCATTTTAATACTGGAATGGTAGCTATTGTTATAGGCGAATTCTATGAGTGGAAGATGATCATCCCAATTCCCCTTAAAATCTAGAACACATGCTCGTAGCATATCTTCCAGTGTCTGAATGGTACGTTCAGCCTGTCCGTCAGTCTGCGGATGAAATGCAGTGCTGAGATTTACCTGTGTGCCTAAACCCTTCTGGAAAGACCTCCAAAAGTTAGCCGTAAATTGAGCTCCTCGGTCTGATATAATAGATATGGGCACACCATGAAGCCTAACAATCTCCTTGATATACAACTTCGCATAATCTTCAGCCGTGTAAGTTGTCTTCACTGGCAGAAAATGGGCACATTTTGTAAGTCGATCAATTATCACCCAGATGGAGTCAAACTTATGATAAGAGCGAGGTAATCCAATAATGAAGTCCATATTAATCACCTCCCACTTCCAGGTCGGAATCTCTATATTTTGAAGCAATCCACCGGGTTTCTGATGTTCTATCTTTACTTGTTGACAATTGGGACACTGGGCTACAAATTCTGCAATAGACTTCTTCATATTATCCCACCAATACTGCTCCTTGACATCATGATACATCTTTGTCGAGCCGGGATGGATGGAATATCGGGATTGATGAATCTCATTCATAATCTTCTCTCGCAACCCTGCCACATTAGGCACACACAATCGGCTCTGGTATCTCAGTGCCCCGTCTTTTCCGATCCCAAAAGCCATACTTTTACACTGTTGAATGCTTTCTCTTAATCGTACTAAGATAGGATCTTCATATTGTCGTGCTTTTACCTCGGCTACCAAAGATGATTCTGATGTATTCTGTACAGTAACACCTCCGTCATCAGAGTCTAACAATCTGATTCTCATATTGGCTAGCTGATGAAGCTCTTTAATCAACCCCCATCTACCTGCCTCAATATGTACTAAGCTTCCCATTGATTTACGGCTGAGAGCGTCTGCCACAACATTGGCTTTACCGGGATGATACAATATCTCGACGTCGTAGTCTTTCAATAATTCAAGCCACCTACGCTGCCTCAAATTCAACTCTTTCTGCTTGAAGATGTATTGTAAACTCTTGTGATCTGTGTAGATGTCAACATGGACGCCGTATAAGTAGTGCCGCCATATCTTCAAAGCATATATTACTGCAGCCAATTCCAAATCATGGGTTGGATAATTCTTTTCATGCTTCTTCAATTGTCTTGATGCATAAGCAATCACATTCCCACGCTGCATCAATACGCACCCCAAACCTATACCTGAGGCATCACAATATACCACATAACCTTCTGTTCCTTCAGGAAGAGTGAGCACTGGTGCAGATGTCAATCGATTCTTCAGCTCCTGAAAACTACGTTCACAAGTGTCAGACCACTGGAATTTGGTAGCTTTTTGTGTTAACTTAGTCAATGGTGATGATATAGAGGAAAATCCTTCTACAAACCGCCTATAATATCCTGCTAGCCCTAGGAAGCTGCGGACTTCTGATGGTGTTGTAGGTCTCGGCCAATTCTTTACTGCATCGATCTTCTGAGTGTCGACACTAATACCCTCATCAGATATCACATGGCCAAGGAATGCTACTGAGTTCAGCCAGAATTCACATTTGGAGAGCTTAGCATATAACTTACGATCCTGAAGCGTCTGTAATACTATCCGCAAGTGGCCCGCATGTTCCGCCTCCGAACGAGAATACACTAGAATGTCATCAATGAATACAATCATGAACACATCAAGATAGGGCCTGAATATAGTATTCATGAGATCCATAAAAGCTGCTGGGGCATTTGTTAGCCCGAACGACATCACCAAGAACTCAAAGTGCCCATATCTTGTCCGGAAGGCCGTCTTTGGAATATCCTTCTCCCTAACCCTCACCTGATGATACCCTGAACGTAAATCAATCTTAGAGAAATACTTGGCACCCTGGAGTTGGTCAAACAGGTCATCAATTCTTGGAAGTGGATACTTGTTCTTTATAGTAGACTTATTCAACTGTCGATAGTCGATACACATCCGTAACGACCCGTCTTTCTTCCGCACGAATAGGACTGGTGCACCCCAAGGTGAAGTGCTAGGCCTAATAAAGCCCTTATCCAGCAAGTCCTTCAACTGCACCTTCAACTCTCGCAACTCTGCCGGGGCCATTCTGTATGGAGGAATAGAGATCGGTTGAGTGTCAGGCAACACATCAATGCTAAACTCAATCTCCCTTTCAGGAGGAAGGCCTGGGAGTTCATCTGGGAAAACATCTGGGAATTCGTTGACCACAGGGATTGATTGTAAAGTAGGCGGTTTCGCCTCCGCATCCCTAACGTGAACGAGATGATAAATGTAACCTTTTGAGATCATTTTCCTTGCCTTAAGATAGGAAATAAACCTACCTTTCGGTGTAGCAATGTTCCCTTTCCATTCAATGACGGGTTCACCCGGAAATTGGAACCTAACCATCTTCGTACGACAGTCAACATTTGCATAGCATGAGGCCAACCAGTCCATTCCCATTATCACATCAAAATCAACCATTTCTAACTCAAATAAATTTGCCGAGGTTTGACGACTACAAATCATCACAGTGCAACCTCTATATACCCTTCTAGCAATCACAGAATCTCCTATCGGAGTAGATACCGCGAGGGGTTTACTTATCAATTCAGGTTCAATGCCAAACTTATTAGCCACAAAGGGTGTAACATATGATAATGTAGATCCCGGATCAATCAACGCATATACATCATAAGAAAACACAGATATAATACCTGTAACAACATCTGGAGACGACTCGAGATCCTGTCGACCTACTAGAGCATAGGTTCGATTTTGAGCACCACTCGAACTCGGCACTGCACCTCTACCCCTACCACGACCTGTCGACTGCTGAAAACCCCGTGCTGGAGGTCGAACTGATGAGGAAGAACCAGACACAGATCCAGTCGGCTGAGCCATACCATCACCTCCTCTATTAGGACAATCCCGCATCATATGGCCAGGCTGCCCGCACGAATAGCATGCATCAGAACCTCGACGACACAGTCCAAAGTGGGCCTTGCCGCACTGATCACAATGTGGTGTTGGGGGTCTCATCTGACTAGTATCCCTGTGATGTTGCGAGCCAGATGCCCGCGAACTCTGACCTGGACCAGAATAGGATCGATCATATCGAGGCCTCTGAAACTGTGGAGGAGCACTAGCTACAGGTGGCGCCGAACTCCTCGAAAACTGTGGCCTGATGCGGCCTCTGAAGTCATCAGAATACCCTGCAAATCTCGCCCTCTTATGCTGGCCTCTATCCTGCTCCCTAACTGCCCTCTGCTGGCGCTTACGATCCTCTAGGGTCTGGGCATAAGCTTGAATACGGGAAATATCCATGCCCTCCACCAAGGAGGCTGTCGTACACTCATTTATCAGATGTGGTCCCAACCCATTCACGAACATATGCACCCTATCACTCATCTCGGCCACCATATGGGGAGCATACCTTGCCAAAGAATCAAACTGCATACTGTACTCTCGCACACTCATATTACCTTGTCTAAGGTTCAAGAACTTATCAGCTCTAGCTCGTCGTATCTCAACTGGCAAGTAGTGACGAAGAAAGGCCTCAGAAAATTCCTTCCACACAGCTGGAGGAGGGTTCGGACCCCTGGATCTCTCCCAACTATCATACCAGAGAACCGCTAAATCCCGTAGCCGATAAGAAGCCAACTCTACTGCCTCTGTATCACTAACATGCATAACCCGAAGTGTACGATGAACCTGGTCAATAAAAGTCTGTGGGTCCTCCTTGGGGTCTGATCCGGTAAACACTGGAGGGTCTAAATTAATAAAATCACGAACTCTTGTACTAACTGGTTTCTCAGCAGCACCTGTATTCTGCCTCTGAGCCTGAGCAGCTACCAAGCTAGTCAATAACTGCAAAGCACTCCGCATATCCTGGTCTGGAGTGCCAGACGGAGGAACTGGAGGCGCTGGGTGCCTTCTAATATCCTCTGGAGGAGATGGAGTAGATGAGGTATGAGAGGGCATCTCACTTTGAGCCTCACTTTGTCCTGCTCTGACTTGGGGCACCTGACTGGTACCCTCTCCCGCTGCTGTATCAAGCCGTCTACTAATCGTTTGCTTCCTAGTCGAAGGCATCACTGAAAAAAACAAGGTGAATATTAGAGACGAACACTTACGACTCAACTCTACGCACGATCTAGATTCAGGAAGAAGGTAACAACCCTAGATGTCATGTAGCCTCCTGATTATAAATGTGGCGCGCTACACATCCATAATCAAGACTCTACTAGACACGGCTCATAGACAACCCCTAGGACAGACTTGCTCTGATACCAAGTTTGTCACGACCCAAACTGAAGGGCCATGACTAGCACCCGACCACACTTGCCGAGCACCAACGTACATTTCATCTAACCTTCATTATTATCTTTTAGGGCTGACGAGATCAATATAAATGGTAGACCTAGATCATGGACAACCAGCAATAAAATATGACGGCATGAACATACATAGCAGGGGATGACCAGACAATCAAGAAACTACATATAAGGTATGAGCTACCACGCTACTATGAAAGACTATACAACAAAAACTAGCCGACAAGGCATACCAAACTATACATGAGCCGACACCTGTCTATGAGCCTCTAAAAGAACATAAGTGTTGCAACATAGCCGGAACAGGGCCCCGACATACCCATAATGTCTATAACAAAAATTGCATACCAAGACCAAGGCAAGTCCGGAGAAGGGATCTCGCCAATCACCGCTGAACTGGACAGTCTACTGTGGTGGGGGAGCTGCACCTGCCTGTCTATCAGGACCTGCAGCACGACATGCAGCGTCCACAAATAAAAGGACGTCAGTACAAATAAAGTACTGAGTATGTAAGGCAAGGAACCATAAATACGATCAGTAATGTAAGCAAGGATAGAGAATATACAACCTGTAACATCTTAGTACCTCTGAGGGCTACTTACATGAAATACATGATACATATGTATAAATACATAAACCTTTAAAGCATTCGCCTCTGTGGGCATCATCATCATCATATCGTACCCGGCCATAATAGGCTCGATAAAAAAACGTACCCGGCCATCATAAGGCTCGGTAGAATCGTACCCGGCCACGTGGAGCTCGGTAAAACCCAACTGATCAGTGGTTGCACAATAGGTGCCGTACCCGGCCAACTATAGCGTGGCTCGGTAGAGTAAAATAGATACATATATATAATGCATGCTCGACTCATGGAATCACATTCTAAACCTTTCGGAGTGACGTAAGGTCGGTATCCTCTGTACACGTTATTAGGACTAACTCTTCACTATGAACCTTATAAGAATCAGGAAGTACCAACAACATTGATAACATAAGAATAAGAGAAGCAACATTAACATCAATCGTTCCATAAGAGGGAAAACAATGTAAGTACTGCTAGCTTCTAAGAGTAGAGTATCTTTGGAAGCTCGTTCATTACATTATGTACAATCGGAGTCGTGCAAAAGAAGGAAAGGGATAGCCTCACATACCTTGTATATACTGCCCCAATCTCAAGCTATGCAATTGTCAAAACTCCTTAGTCTACAATAAGAGAAACGATACTATCGTTATCATTTAAGCGTCATAACTATTATGTATCGACCACAACCTATTTTACGATGAAACGGACAGCACCTCCCCTATATATATGACCTCACACCATTCAAAACAGTCACCAAACAGCCCAAACAACATCAATAATAAACATATTGAGCCTCCCAAAATAGTCCACACACAGCCTAATCACTCCATACATACGACGACCACCGTAGTCGTGTCAAACAACCTGGAAATGTTACGAATAACTATCAGCCCATAACCCTACATATATATGGTGTTTCTCCACACCCTTCCTCCTCCAAAACTCCACAAGATAGTAGTAAAATACGCAGCCCAACAACAACGCAAAACAGTCCACAAAACAATAACATTACTACCAAGCCTTTCGATATATATCTCACAAGTTCTAGCTTCAATGGCTTAGACGCAACTTGGATAATCTTAAATACATATAGAGTAAGAGGTTACTTACCTTTATAAAGAAATAAAAACTCCAATTTGACCTTAAATTTCCATGAAATATCCCTCCAATGCTGCCACAACAACAAAAAAGCGAAACTAGCGATCAATTAGTGTTTTTCGGCACTAGAATCACTTTAGAAGGCTTGAAATCACCTAGGATTGATATTAAGAACATGAGGGAGTATTTACAGAACATAAACCCTTTAAAACAACCTCCCACACGAGCTGGAACGACACAAAAATGAGCAACAACAAGAAGAACAAGAGACTTACTAGCGCCACGGAATTCCCGACACTTGATTTGTGTTGTTTGCCCTTTTTTTGGGTCTTGAATCTTGAGAGAACCTTGAGAGGATGTTCCTAGGGTTCTAAGGTCTGAAAATAGTGAGAAGAAATGACTTAAAACGGGTTGGAGGCATCCTATATAGGTCCAAATATCTTAAACCGCCTTAGTGGGCCCCATAGAGAGGTGCTTGGCGCAGTCTCGCAAAAACGTGAATATCTCTCTACTCCGAGATCGTATCGATGAACGGTTTAATGCGTTGGAAACTAGACTCATAGATCTTTAATTTGGTTGGTAGATCACCCCGTAATTCCTTGTAAATTATGAGAAAAGATTAGAAACATTTGACCTAATGTTTAAGTAAAATTATGAACCTAAGTTGCGACAACTTTTGTCGACTTTTGTTTCATAACTCGTTTGACTTCAAGACTTATGATACGGATATTATATGATTAAAATACCTTAATAAATGACCTCTTGAGTGTATTAAGCACCGCTAGATTACCTGAAAATACGAGTTACAACATCCTTGATTCGTTTAACTTCTAATACTGGTTAATCACCCTTATACACTCTTGTATCACTTAAGACCAATAGGATTGACTTCTTATCATCTCAAAGATAATTCCTTCTTGGATTTATGTTAACTAATATATGGCATGAACTAACACATGTGGATATGGGTTGTAACACTTTTACCAAAAAATCCCTTAAAAACTAAGGGATAAAACCATCATCCAATTGAAGGGGTTAGCACATCAGAAGTTGCAATATTAATTTCACTTTCAGCCACAGGCACGGTGGCAACTTCTGAAGAAGCAGCAACATGAACGGTTTCAGCTGAGCTTGGAATGTTAGAATCAACTAGGGAAGCAAGAGTCACGGAAGCTTCAACTTCCACAGACTGAGTCATAGAAGTTTCACCCTCTGAAGCTGGAATTGCAACATTTTCAACTTCAACTGCCATAGCAATGACTTCTTCATTTAAAGGTTCTTCAGCCACGGGAGCTTCAATTGACGGAAAAGGAAAGTCAAGTGGTTGTTGGGTTCTCTCAATGGTATCTAAAACTTTGGCCAACTCTGAGTTTAAATCAAAGTTTTCTTGACTGTCCTCCATTAAAGCATCACGACGAGAGTTTAGAAAAGCCCAACT
The DNA here is from genome assembly GCF_000393655.2 of Nicotiana sylvestris. NCBI lineage: Eukaryota > Viridiplantae > Streptophyta > Magnoliopsida > Solanales > Solanaceae > Nicotiana > Nicotiana sylvestris. The sequence continues at coordinate 122,761,914 of NC_091057.1, read as the reverse complement.
CACCTCTATGTTAAAATTCTCCTCAAGAAGTTCATACCCCCTTTCCCACATAGCAAGATCATTCTTTAACACTTGATTTTCAGCTAAAGAGGATTCAAAGGATGCGTCAAGGGAGGCATGAGAACTCTCTAAGGTACGTACCTTATCAGAAGAGATTTTTAAATCAGCTTGAGCTTGAGTCAAGCTTTGCACTAACTCCCCTGCATACTCTTCTTTCTTGGCCAAGAGTACCTTAAGTTCTCTAATCTCTTCACTACAATTTGATAGTTGTTCTGAAAATGAACACTCAAGGCGCTCCTTATCTTTCTCAAATTGGCTTGAAGAAGCCTTGGCAACTGCTAGCTCAGAAGTCAGACCTCGCTTTTGTTGCTCCAGGAGATTTCTACTCTCTAGCAATTCTTCTATAGTTCCCCGAGCATTCTCAAACTGCTCTTTCCAATTGGCTACTTCTAGCTGTGCTCCCCTGGCTATTTCCTCAGCCTCGTGGATAGACTTTTCAGACTCACTGGCTTTCTTTTCCAGAAGGGAAATTCTTCCCATCAATTCTGTACCAATGAGGTTAGCCTGCAGTGACAATTCATAGAAACAAGAATTTTTTTTAAAAAAACTTGTTAGTAAGTGAAGGAAGAATACCTTCAAAGTAGAATGAATAATGTCATTCATCAAAGTTAAGCAGCTATGGCTGTCCATCTTCTTCTTCTCAATATCTCCAATTAAAGGCCTAAGCCAGTCATCTGCTCCACCAGACTTCCTTAAAAGGTTGTTGTTAGCAGGAACTTCAAGCGTAACACTCCTCATAGCCAAGCTTCTGCTACTAGAACCCTCCTCTGCATATTGAACAGAGGAAGGGGGAGCTATAGAAGAAAGAGTGGTAGAAGAAGTGAAAATAACAGGAGTCATAGGACTCGAAGCAGGTAAGGGAGCAGAAGTAGGTAAAGAAGCAGGAAAAGAAGGAATGGGAACAGAGGAAGAAAGAGGAACTTCATCTAAAACTGGACCTAGTTCTCCACTTTCAAAACCACCAACGAAGAGACGATGAATAGATTCGTTGGTGTCCCTCGGAGTGGTTTCATATTCAGAGGGAATGTGAACAGGTTCAGTAAGAGAGGCACAAACAGGGGTAACTTCAACTTCATTCTAGGAAACTATGCGTTTCCTGGCTCTTGGTCTAGCTATCAAAGAGGTGTCTTCGTCTTCATCGTCCTCAGAATCTTCTTCTACAACTTTCCTCTTTGACAGCCTAGCTTGAGTTCTCTCCACAGAAAGAGAAGTACCAGAAGAGGCTCGAAGGGCAGTAGCCACTTCGGTTGTCATTCCTCGAATAGCAAATCCTGACAAAAAGAAGGATTTAAAAAAAAAGAAGTTAGAAAAAATAAAGGACTTGTCATACGAAAAATGATAAAGAGATGTATACCGTGAGTTTTCACTTTCCAACCATGTAAATTGGAAATGGATTTCCACGTTCTTGCCTCCATAGGAACGACTTTCATGATTAAATCTACCCAACCACGGAAATTAGGAACGGGTTCCACATCTCCCATGGTTGCTATAGAAAAGCAAAAAAGGATGAAATTAGAAAAGAAGTTGAAATTCTTAAGAGGTAAGAACGGTAAGTAAAAAAACTTACGTGCAAAGTTCCACTTCTCAGGGAAGGGGATATTTGTTTCACCCACCAAATCAACTGTGCGTACCGCAACATAACGAGTGTACCACCCGCGGTCCTTGTCATCTTCAGGGCTTACTAAGACCCTTTTACTTCTTGCAGTTAGAGTAAAAACTCCATTGTGAAATAACTTGGGGTGGTAAAGATGAATAAGGTGGGGAAAGGAAAAATCAACATCGGCTTTAACAGATAAATACGTCAAACAAGCCACCGTTCTCCATACAAGGGGACCAATTTTTCCCAAACAAATTTTGAAAAAATGACATAAATCAAGTATGACTGGGTCAATAGCAGGAATAAATCCCAAAGTGAAGGGGTAAGTATAAACAAAAGAAAATCCAATCCTAAAAGAAGATATTCTTTGATTTGGATTAGGGATTACTATACGAAAATCACTTCTCCAGTTGCAATCTTTTTGAATAATAGAAACCAAAGGTTCAGTGATTAAATAAGGGAAAGTGTCAGCTTTCTCTAAATTGACAACTTGCTCACGAAGAGATTTCCTATCATTCTCAAAAGATAGGTCGTTGGGTACTATTTCCTTAACTAAAGGCTCTTGAAGAGACTCAGGAAGTTCTTTACCTTTAGAGGAAGATTTCTTAGTGATAGAACCTCTGGAAATAGTACCGGAGCTAGAAGAAGGCATGACAGAACCAGAGGCACCACCACGAACGGATCCTAGGCTACGAAGCCTGCCTCCTCTTCCTCTTCTATGTCTTACAGGGGCATTGGGGAAGCTATCAAGAATTGGGATTCTTTTAGGGTTAGGATTCGAAGATGCCATTGTAGAGAAAAGGATGAACTCAAGGAGAAAGGAGTAGAAATAAAGAGTAAAGAATCTGTTAAGGGTTTATGAATAAAAGGACAAAGAGAAAAAGGATATATATGTATATAATAGCAATCGTCAAGCAAAAAAGTGTAATGATGGAAAGCCTATAATAAAGGCAACTATCGCTTCGTGAATATAAGGGATGAATAAACCTTGGAAAAAGGCTGCAGAATTACAAAACCAATCGGAAGGTGACACGTGTGCAGAGCATTAAATAGAAAAGACAACTGGGGCGTCAGTACTATCATAGCATTGATTACAACAAAAAATTCCCTTTTTGTGAAGGTCCACTTCCCAAATATTTAATGGATAAATAAATGGAAAGTGGGGAGACTATCTGTATTGGGAAAAACTGAGTCTGAATATTGAAGATGACGTGTCATGACACGTGGACTAGTCAAAAGGTCAAAACGCAATAAATAGCCAAGAGGCACGAGCGACAACAGATAGGGGAAAAAGAAAGCAACATAGGTGTGGACGGTTACTAAAGTAGGTGCGAGTCTCGTACCTATTCGAGTCATTTAAAGATCAAAGATCAGAAGAATTTGAAGATACGAATCTGATGACGTAAAAGAGTTTAAATACAACATTAAATGTCAAATATATTAGAGAATCTGAATTAAATAGAAATGATTGTGTAACGTTTCTTTTAAATATCATTTATTGCTCATAATTGCCTCATTAAGACAAAGGCATATATCTTCTCCTAGAATCAATTATAAAAGGGGAAAGACTCAACATCTGTGAGGACACGAAAGACTATTGAGATCTTACTGAAATACAAAACTATTTACTGCTTTACCATCATTCTCAAAAATATTTTATTTTTGTCTCCTGATTATTAGTAACCCGAATTTCTTTCTAGCTTTGACCAAAGACCCAGATTTTTGGTTAAACAAACTCCATGATCCTTTCCCCTAACCAGGTCATGAGCTTATTTCAAATTTTATCTTACATAGTAATGATTTAAGCAAGTATTAGACACAACTCGAGTCCAATCCGTGATCCTTTTTCCATAATTAGGAAGCAATTACTTGAAGAGATGGGTAGTCAGTGTAACCAATAAGTGGATCATTAGGGTAGAATGTGCTCCTATTATACTTGTTAAGTGGAGCATTAACCTCAATTCATTAGCTATTGCATCTACATTTGAGTCCTTTTCTTCGCCATCAGAATCTGTAAAAGGAGACAATTTCATACCAACTTTTTCAGCTCCGATATATTTCATTGATCACTGCTTCTACTACTTTCAGGCCAAGTCAACAATGAATTGATCAATTAAGTAGCCGCCATTCGAAGCATTGATCTCAACTCCATCAAATCCTGTAATTAAGTTAACAATCTTTTAACAATATTTTCAATCTTCTGAAGAGGGTGAACTAAAAAGGGTCTTACTTAGCTCTTCCAGATCTAATTATTATGTATTTAATTACCAGATTAAATTCTCAATCTTCTATCTAAACGGTTGATCAGTAATCAAAATATAAGTTACCAGCTTTAATGGCGTTACGGGCTGCGATCCTGAAACTATTGACAATTCTAGGGATTCCAAATTAGGACGACGTGTTGGTTTCTCGTAAACTTGATCATCTGCAGGTGCTGCATGTGAATAAAGGAAGAAATTAAAGAAACCGAAAAATAGAGAAATGCATTAGAAAACAATATCAGATATAGTTGTGCCATGCATGACATATATTGTAATCTCTCACCTGTAAGTATGGGAATTCCGCCGATAAATAAGGCACTAATAGTAGGGACAGACAAGCGAGCTGAATGCCAAATTTGACAAAAGAAGACACCTCCTTTCTCATGTACACCCTCCACTACTGCTTTCCATGCTTCTCACTCCATATTCGGGCACCTAGTTTATTAACAATATTAAAATATTATTCTTAATATCTTATTAACTATTTGTAGAAATACACATGAAGAAGCGGATCGTAGCTTCTTATTTATGGTAAAATAATTTAGCCTAGAGAAATATCGGATGCAGCAGTAGCTTCAGAAATGAGAAGACCGCCGTTAGTAGCTCTTTGAGCATAATATTCAGTAGCATGTGGCTGCTGTGGTATATTTTTGTGTGCTTTGTTCCTCGGTAACGCTGGAAATACTATTCTGCAATAACAATTATAATTTCCAAGGTCAGATTAAGCTAGTTACTTATATGTTTAAAGAGCTAATTCAATTACTAGCTAGGCTAAAAAAATAAGAACAAAGATTAACAATGAAATTATGTAGAGGGCAGTTCTGACCTATGCGAGAGATCAAATTTCCCCAGGTTGTAAGGAGTAAAGAGGGGCACGACACAATTGGTGTTTCTTTCAATCTTCAAATTAAATTAGATTTCTCTCTGTTTTCTTCTTTTCTCTTCTTAGGTGTGCTAAGCGGAGTGAGAATACTCTCCAATATATAGAAAAATATAATCATATCTTCGTTAATAAGCTAATAGTTTCAAGAATAATCTTCTTAAAAGTACTAAACAACATGAACCATTGACTATTGAAACTATGTCCGATCATCTAATTATATGGGAGTAGTTATTGTATACGGTGGACATCAGGGCTACCCGATTTCGTTCTTCGATGGAAAAAGTGATACCGTGTCGAGAGGTCAGGACGCCGAGGCCCCTTTCCGATATCGAGGTCGAGGTCGATATCATTTTCCGAGGTCGGAAAAAGGCATACCTCGAGATAATACCGTTATGATTCAGTGACTGAAAGAGCGAGATAAACATAACGGCCTGAAGATTACGGCGTAAATTTTAGAATAGATTAGTCCTTGGCGGTTAGACAACTGTCAATTATGATTTTCTGTTGTAATTAGAAGTGTACCTTATTTAGGACTCCCCTATTATATAAAGGAGAGCTCATTTATTTGTAAGATACGTTTTAACTAATAAGAAAATACATGCCCTTTATTCTCTAGCTATTTTACTTACTGTTCATCAGAGTTGCTTTATAACTTGCTACCCCCACTATTCCACCTCGAGACTGTCATAGTTCGAGGTCAAGATTTGGCTTGCACACTGGTTCGATCTATTTTATTCTTCAATTTATATATTTAATTCCTTGTTTATCAACTGGTATTGGACTAAATCATATATCTTTAAAACCATAATATAAGCTTAACTGTTACTCGGATTTTAGGCTAAATAGTTTGGCGCCCACCGCGGGGCTAAGGATAATAGTGATTGTTCAGTGTTGATTCTGATAACACACATTATTTCACGCTTGTTCTTGTCAAGAATTTTTTGCTTTCAGGTTAAAATATGTCAAACTCACAAAACGCACCTATACATGGTGACGATGGTCTTGGGTTTCATGTGGAAAACGATAATGTAATTGCTCCAGGAGCCGGGGTGCCACCAATTAACCCTGGGGGAGTGCCAGTTGCGGATCCAGTCGACGTAAGTTCCCACATTGCTTTGAATACGGAATTAGGCGTGGACCCCGAAGGGAGTGTACGCAGGGAAGGCCGATCTGGTGGCCAAGGAACACAGAGCATAGGAGACGGGGGAGTTAGTATCCAGGTAATATTTGAGATGCTACAGGCTCAACAGGACGCTATTTCACAGCTTCAAAGTCAACATAGAACTCTGAGTGTGGTCAAGTCAGAAATCACGTGCCGTACCGAGCCAATGGCGGAAAGGTCGAACGGTAACGGATCAGGGACTGATCCTACAATTATGAAAATGCTCGAGGAGCTCACCAAAAGAATTGATTCGGGAAAGAAGAAAATCGAAGATAATGATAAAAAAAATAGAAACGTACAACTCCCGAGTTGATAAGATACTGAGGACACCCCCGATCTTAAAGGGTTTGAATTCAAAAACGTTCGTGTAGAAGCCTTTCCCTTAGAGTGAGGCTCCGAAGCCCATTCCTAAGAAGTTTCATATGCCGGATATACCTAAATACAATGGGACCACCGATACTAATGAACATATCACTTCGTACACATACGAAATAGCAGACAATGAGATCGAGTCCGTTTTGTTGAAAAAATTTGGGAAAACTCTATCAAAGGGAGCAATGATTTGGTATCACAACTTGTCACCGAATTCCATCTACTCATTTGCCATATTAGCAGATTCTTTTGTGAAGGCACACGCCGGGGCCATAAAGGCCACAACCAGAAAATTGGACGTTTTCAAGATAAGACAAATGGATAACGAAATGCTGAGTGAGTTCGTATCCCGATTTCAAATGAAACGCATGGATTTTCCACCAGTCACAAATGATTGGGCCGTTCAAGATTTCACTCAGGGGTTGAACAAGCGGAGTTCGATAGCATCACGGTAGTTGAAGCAAAATCTGGTCGAGTATCCAGCTGTAACTTGGGCAGATGTGTACAATTGATATCAATCGAAGATCAGGGTCGAAAACGGCCAATTAGGAGCCCCTTCCGGTTCAATACATCTGAACAGGTTGGTAGTTAGAACCCCGAGTGACATCGACATGGATCCAAGGTCAAACAAAGAACGATATCTCCGACCAAAATACAAGTTACATATTAATTTAAATGGTATCTCTTACAAAATTCATAAATCCATTAAGGTACGGAGGAATTTCCATTGGTGGTGGCGAAAAAGAAGCCTAGTCATTACCGCTTTCGAGCGAAGTAGAATCCTCCGCAAGTTTAGCTAGCATTTCTTCGTAAGCTTCGTCTACCTCTGGTTGTGATTCAGCAAGTCCAAACTTTCTTCTTTCCGAACGGATCTAATCTTTGAAAAGTACTAACTTTTCCAAGCTCTCCCTCATAGATGCTCTATAATCACCGAGTTGAAATCTTGCTTGACTGAAAGCGCTCTCCGATGCCATTGTTGAAGCTTGAATAGTTAAAATGTCTCGGGCCATCCTTGAAAGAATTGAAAAGTGTTTTTCTTTGTCCTTCTACTATTCCAAAATATTAAATGAGCCTCCGGGATTCACTTCCTCAATTCCCTGTGACAAATAAACTTCAAGCTCATTTAGTTGTCAAAAATCACTAGACTAGAACCTTGAGAACCCTTGAACCCGGCCCAAGCACTAAGTGATCTTACTCCTGCATTTCTTTTAGATAATTGAGAATCAGAAGAAGAAGGAGTTGGAACATTTGGTCTAGCCTGATCTAATGAAACTTGATAAGCATTATAAATAGTTTGAGCATTTATTTTTTATTGAGGCTATTGCTTATGGAAGTTTAGACAACTCATGTGATGACCCAAAAGGTCATCACTCGTTTTGAAAGTAAATTCAGTGTTCCTAGGCTTTAAAAACCTCTTTTTGTCTCACCTCGATCTGCGTTCACAGTCCGGACGCATTTCTGGAAAGCTTTTATGTGAAAACTAAGTGAAATAAGGAAATTGAATAAAGTTGACTTGGTTCAACATTCTTAGTAAATGGATCTGGACCCATGATCCGACAGTCTCGTAGGGTCCATAGTAAAATTTGATACTTGGGCATATGCCCGAAATCGAATTCCGAGGTCCCAAGCCTGAGAAATGAATTTTTAAAGAAAATTATTTTTTGAAAAATATAAAAGCTTTTAGAAGTGAATTGGTACATTTTCTTGATGGTATCGGTCCCGTATCTTGGTTCCGGAGCCCGGTACAAGTTTGAAATAATAATTAAAATGAATCTGTAAATTTTGGTAAAGATCGGAGTTGGTTTGGTATAAAACGAACCTATAGTTGAGAAAATAGTAATTTTGACGTTCTTGAGTGATTTCATGAATTTGAGGTTTAGTTCATAGTTGTTGATGTTAATTTGGCGATTTGATCGCGCGAGCAAGTCCGTATGATGTTTTTAGGTTAGGGTGCATGTTTGGTTTGGAGCCTCGAGAGTTCGGGTGAGTTTTGGATAGGCCACAAAGTGAATTTGACTTAGGAAAATTGTTGGTGTGTTGCAGATGTGTAGCAGACCTCTGATCTCGCAAATGCGAGATCAGACATCGCAAATGCGATACAAGCAGGGGTCGCGAATGCGGTGATTTTGTCGTAAAGGCAAAGATCCCAGGGCCAGCCAATTCTCACAAATGCGAGATATACTTTGCAAATGCGAAGTCTTCAGTGCATGCCCAGAAGTCGCAAATACGGCGGAAGCAGGAGTTGCAAATGCGACATATACCTTGCAAATGTGAAGGTAGCAGGGTCCTTAAGGGTTCACAATTGCGAACCCAGGTTGCAATTGCGACATCAGAGACCTGTTAAATGAATTTCAGACAGGATTTCAATCATTTTTACAACTTTCTCAAAACCTAAACTCTCTTGGGCGATTTTCTAAAGAAAAGTTCTTCTCCAAATCAATTGTAAGTCATTCTAACTCATTTTATTTAATCTATACATCTTTTTACATGATTTCAACTCAAAATCAAGGGTTTTCATGGGGGGAATTGGATGTTTTGGGTATAACTTAGGATTTTCAAATTTTGGGGATTTGGACCTCGATTTGAGGTCCGATTTCAAAACAAATTATATATTTGAGTTCGTGGGTGAATGGGTAACCGGATTTTGGTTCGAACCTCAGGTTTTGACCATGAGGGCCCGAGGTCGATTTTTGACTTTTTGGGGAAATCTTTAGAAAACTTATTTTCATGCATTAGAATTGATTCATTTAACATTTATTGATATCGTTAAGTAAATTGTGGATAGATACAAGTGAATTAGTGGTGGAAACAAGAGGTAAAGCGATAGTTGAGGCTTGAATTGTGTTCGTGGCATTGAGATAAGTGTTTGGTCTAACCTTAGCTTGAGGGATTAAAAGCTGTGTCTTATTTTCTATGTGTTAATTGTTGAGAACAATGTATAGGCATGGTGACGAGTATCTATACGTTGGTGTCAATCATGCCCGTGAGTCTTATACTATGATTAATATGACTCCGTTTCGTATTGTTCATGCTTTATATGATGATTTCTATTGTAGAACAAGACTTGTAGAAGTATTATTGGTAATTGAACATTGTAGAGCGTTGGCTCAAGTTGAGAATTGAGTTGTGAAGTAAATATAGAAAAGAGAAGAGGTTTATGATATTGTCTCCCTTGTCGGTGTGTTATTGCTTTTGATATTATCTCCCCTTCCGGGATGTTATTACTCATGATATTGTTTCCCTTGTCGGGATATTGTTGTTATGCTATTGTTCCCTTGCCGGGATTTTATTATGATATTATTGATTCCCTTGTCTAAATTGCTTTTGTGATTGTTGCTTGGGTGAGGAAGAGTGTAAAGCACGAAGGGTGATGCCGTGCATAATTTTGAGAGTGTTAATGCACGAAGGGTGATGCCGTACGAATAGTGTGAGGTAAAAGCACGAAGGAAGATGCCGTGTCGCACGATGTATAATGTCGTTCCATGATATGAGTGATAATGAACGAAGGATAATTTCATACCATGATTATGTGAGGTAAAAGCACGAAGGGTGATGCCGTGCCGATTATATTGATTCTTATGGTGAGGATGGGAGTAAAAGCACGAAGGGGCCGTGCATTTGTCTTTAATTTCCGATTCTTGCTGATAATTGAATTATGGTGTTCTTTACCTTTATCTGTTGGTTTTTTATTGTTACTTGTTGTTTCCCTGCAGCATGTTTCCCCTCCTATCTTTGACTGTAAATTTATTCCTTTATTTTTCCGCTGTATATGATTTAACTGCACAGGTTTATTTAGTAGTCTTGTCCTAGGCTTGTCACTACTTCACCGAGGTTAGGCTGGGCATTTACCGACACATGGGGTCGGTTGTGCTGATACTATACTCTGCACTATGTACAGATCCCGGTGCTGCAGCTTTTAGACTGCAATGAGGTTGTTGCCTTCAGTCCATCAGGCGACCTGAGGTAGTCCTGCAGGCGTCCGCAGGCCTTGGCGTCTCCTTCTATCTTTCCATACTGTTTCTTTTATGTATTTCAGAAACAACTTTGTATTTATCTTTCGAACCCCTATTTGTAGTATTTCTAGACAATCTATGAAATTGTGACACTAATTTTGGGCAGCTTTTGTTTATGAATTTTTATCAATATTATTATTAAGTCATTACATTTCATTCTTCTGCTTTATTATTTACGTTGTTTATATAATGTTAATTCACAACTGTTAAAGGATTAAAATGAAAAAGATAAAATGTTTTGAATGATTGGCTTGCCTAGCTTTCACTAGTAGGCGCCATCACAACTTCCGCGGGTGGAAAATTCGGGTCGTGACAACTCCTTTTCTTCAAGTGCTAAACCATTATAAATAGTTTCATATCAAAATTGAGGACCTCCTAATTTCATAGTAGGATATAACAAGGCAACAATACCATAAACAGGGGGAATAGGAAAAAAAATATTTTTTAAACTTTTTTCTCATATAATCAATAGCTTGTTCGTAAATTTTCCCACCCTTCGAAAAATGAGCAAACCAATTTGCAAGTTCTGTAATATAAACTAAACAGTTAGAAGTAGTAAGATAATATTGCCCAAAAAATTCATTTGTAGCAATATGGATTTTTTCTAAAAAATCTACAAGCATTTTAACATTAGCCCAATCCGCATTTGTAAGGTGCTCATCATCATCACTTACATGAGCATTAAACGTTGAGTTTATGAGGTTTCTGTATTCATATGCAACAACTAAACTTTCATACATGTAATTCCATCTAGTTGGACAAGCTTTAGGAACCTTTCTTTCTCTTAGGCCAAATTCATCGCATCTTTTAAAATATTCTCTAAGTCTACTTCCACGGTTTGAATAAAAAAAAGCCAATTAAGAGCCATTTTATCCTCTTCAATTTTAATATTTAAAATTTTCATACTATCACCCACAATTAAATGCTAATTATGACAAATACATCTAATATGAAAAATGTTACTAAATGCAGGACTTAGTGTAGTGGTAAGCAAAGCTACAACATTTGTGTTACTAGTAGCATTATCTATTAAAACTGACATGATTTTATCAATAATATAAAAATATCTACAAATATTCGTAACTGTGCCAGCAATAAACTGCCCCTTGTGATGTGAATTAATTATTCTATAAGCAATAATGCGCTTTTGCATTATCCAATCTTCATCAATCCAATGACTGGTAACAGTAAGGTAATCACAGTCATTACCACTTCTATCAATATCAGTTGTAATAGCAACACGATAATTTATACGAGTAAATAAATAGCGCAAATATTGTTCATATTCATTTTTATATTTATAAATATCGCTCTTTACGGTTGTACGAGGAAAACCTTTATAAGTAGGATTCCAAAATTTTCTAATATAATGCACAAAGTGAGAGTTAGAAGCAAAATTATAAGGTAGGCACATAACAATAACCATTTTTGCCAATTCTTCCCGATCTTTTTCTGGATCATAATATAAAATACCACCAGTAACAATGTTAATTCCCGATTGAAATTGATTAGACCCGGTACTAGGGTCAACCTGACTAGGAGTAGGTAAACTTGACCCCCGGCCAAGGCTTTCATACGAAGATATTTGACTTTATCTTGAGGGTGTATCAATATGTGTCTTTTCAAAGTTCGCGTCCCCCCCTCTCGATCGCCAAAATATTTAAAAGTTAACTCCTTGCCACAAGTTTTACACTTAGCCTAATTTTGTGGAATTAGTTGAGTAAAAAAAGGCCAAACAATAGATGTTTCTAACCGTTTGGGACGTTGTCTAGAAAAAGTAGGGTTAGTAACAAGATGGTCAAACGGGGCATCATTTGGATCATCATTAGTTGGGTTAACTTCAGGAGCAAGACTAGTGGGTGTATCGTCATCCAGTTGCGTTTCATCAAAATCTATTTCTTCATCATCATTTTCATCAATAGCTGGATTACCATAAAGAGTATTCATATATTCATGGTTTAGTTGTTCACCAGCACCAACATTATGCAAAAATTGACTCTCAGTAAATTATAATAAAATATTATCACTATCAAGAATAGCAGCATGTGTAGGACGGGTAATGGGTTTGGGTCGGGGAGCCGGGGGAAGTGGAGGAGGAATAGATTGGCCACAAGATTCATCTTTCTTGGATTTTCCTTTATTTTTACCAAAAAGTTTTTTTTTAAATAAGCCATCATAATAATCAAATAATAAAAAATAAATAAAACAAAAAAAACTATAATATTAAAAATTATGAGTTGGAACGAATTTACCTAATTGACAAATAACTTGTTGAAAATTGATTATCGTTGAAGACTTGAACACTTCAATTCACCAACTTCATAATTTTTCACAAATTGTAACAATAAAGTAAACAATTATGGAAGAAAATTAGAGAGAGATTGAGAGAGATAGATGATTTTGTGAGAAAAGTGAAAGAATGAGGAGATATTTATAGTTGAAAATAGGGAAAAGTGTTATTATAAAAAGTTTGGGGTTAAAACAAAGATGGGGGTTAAATGACTATTTTGTAAATAGCCAACGACTATTTTGGTAGCCCAAATGGCTACTTTTTAAATGCCAAAACGGGCAATTTTTTTTTTAAAATTGACCATTGGGCCATTTAGGACCGCTTGAACTGGCCCACTTCCCAGCCGGTCCCAGTCCCAATCAGTCCCGATCTCACGGGCCTCGCGCACAGGACCGGCCCACTACCCAGCCCACCTCCCCATGGTCCCGGTCCTATACGGTTAGGACCATTTAGGCCCACGACCCATATGGGCCGCAGTCCTGGGCCGGTCCCGGTCCTGGACCGACCCACTTGCCAGCCCTATTAAAGGGTCTTGATAGGGAAACTTTGTAATGGGCCAAACGATCGAGTGAACCGTGTCCATATAGATTAGTCGAGCCCCGATGGCAAAACATGTACACATGTATAAATTATTCAAAGAAACATTCTTTTTATATCAAACACTTTGTGTCTCAAAGAAAATTTGCTACTATACGAGCTTCATACTTATGATTTTGTGAGAAATGGCTCAAAGGCCAAGCGGAGATATACCTCGAACGCTTGGGGACTGTCATCGACAATCAACATATTCGAGTTATCTAAACTCGAATTCATAAGACCTTAAAGAGGCGCCCCTCGATCTATAGGCCAAATCCATCTTTCTCGGCGACTAACACCTCGAACAAGTTCGAAGTGTTATTGGGGAATAAGCCCAAGAGGCATACCCAAAGGCTATAGCCAAATTAATGCAGCTCGGAGACATCCGAACCATACAATCAAAATAGACCTTCGAGTTCTTTGAAAAATCGGTTAAAAAAGGCTACCCTCGACAAATAATAAAAGGGCTTCGATGAATTGGCCCTCGAAAAACCTTAAGAGGTATCAAAATTATCTTAACATAAACGTGCTGAGGCACAAAAAGCAGAATGGTTTCAATCGATATCGAACCCTCAAAGAAACCCAATGGGTAAAAAATACATGCTAAGTCATAAAAATAATTTCACAAAGTATTTTAAGTTAAAAGAGGGGAACAGTAATCATCTTTTAGAGGCCATAATGGCCCGATCTAAAAGATCCTAAGGGCCAATACACTTAGAGTTCGAGATCTTGTTCTCACTCAATCCGAACCCAAGGGTTCGATTATCCCAAGCCCAAATAAATAATAACTTGATTATGGCCTGGGGACTCACCCTTATCCGACGCAAACCCTTAAGGGTCTATGCCTCAAAGTCCAAACCTTATTCGAACTCGACCATGGTAGCTTCGAGGGAGACACCCAAGACAAAGTCTCGAATACAGCGTTCAAATTATAAGATTGTGGTAAAATTTTGCAAGGCAAGAAACATATTTATAAAGATCGGGAAGGCATTCAAGAGAAATTTTCTTTTATATATTTGAAAAAGATGTGTACAAGAGACCAACAAAGGTCTTACAAAAAGAAAAAGAAAAAATCCTAACTATGCCTGGGGCTGGTTTCTCCCTTAGGAGCAACTTCTCCTTCTGATTCCTCGTCGTTATTGGACCCGCCTTGTCTGCCCTCATCATCGTCGTCAGAGGAGATGAGAAATCTGGCATCAACTTCAAGTGCTTTAGCTTGAGCTATCTATTTAGAGAGGTCGTAACCTCGAGTGTGGATTTCCTCGAGGGTCTCCCTTCGGGATTGGCACTTGGCCAAATCATTGCTCCGTCGCTCTCAATCGGAAGCCTCCCTTAGCTGCATTTGAGCAGCCTCATCATTGGCCAAATATACAGCTATGGTTTTATCAGTCGCGATTTTCGTCTCCCCGACCTCTGCCTTGGCCTCAACAAGCTTGACCTCGATCTCGTCAATCCTTTTCACTTGGGTCGAACTTTTCTCTTTAGCGCCCCGAATTTGGGCCTCGGCTGATACTAGTTTGGCCAAAGCAGTCTCTTTCTCCGCAGCAAGGCAGTCCATGTTCTCCTTTTGCCAATCGCAGTCGGCCTTGATCTAATCGACCTCCCCTCGAAGCAGCTCGATCCTATCTAGTTTTTGCTGCAGCTGAGATACTAAAGTATTAGTCTTCACAGTTGGGTCGAGTAGACCGTACTCTTTCAAAATGATAGTTACTTGCTTATCTAGCTCGGCCTCATCCTTATGAGCCTTGTCCAAGTCTGCCCAAAGGTCCTTGAGCTCCTCCTCATTTTGACCGCAAAGGAGCTTCAAAGCGTTCCTCTCCTCTGAGGTCTTTTGGATTTCGGTCTCACATTGGCTCAGGTCGGCCCTAAACTTGGTGAAAGCCTACACAAAAAGAAAGGTACAAGTTAGGATAAAGGGAGAAGAAGGAAACGAAAATTGCGACAATGGGAATTAATACTTACTCGAGATAAAAGGCACCGGGCCTCTTCGAAAAGGGTGGATGCGTCATTGAGATCAGCGACATCATTAACCTGGTAAAGCAATCCCAGAAGGGATCCTCTTCGCTGGGGACTCTGCCTAAGTCAGGCATCTATAGAGCCCAAGCCTCCCTTATGGACTCCTCAGAATAAACCAGTAGAGAGGGAGAGTGACCTATTGTCATGGCCCTGAGAAAATCAGTCGGGGCGCTCTATTCAGCCCTAGGGATCTCAAAATTTGCCCCCTCCGACGTGCTTATTGATGGCCGACGAACAATTTTGACCTCGAGTGATTCAGGGGTTTTGCCCGAATCTTTCTTCAAAGCCTTCTCATCATGAGGCAGGGTCTCCAGCTCGGAGGGCTTGGCAGCCTCTACTGGCTTCCTAGCTCGAGCCACCAGTGCCGAGTCATCACCCTCGTCTACTTCTTTTTCATCTAGCTGGTGGACCGATTCTATATCCTGAGGAATGAGATTTCTCCTACGTCTTCGAGATGGAGCCTTTTTAGTTTAGGAGTCCTCGGGCTCTGAGACCCTCTTCCTCTTATTATCTTTCCCCAATTTCGGAATGAGGGACTCAGTCTCTTCCCCAATCGAGGCCAGCCCATTTCAAAGACATCTCCAATGCCTGCATGAAGGAAAATCAAGTATAAGTGAAGAGATATGTCTAACAAAAGGGGAAGGCATCAAAAGCTTACAAGATGAACTTACCATGATGTTTGGCTTCCCATTTGCCCCTCGCCAAGTCACGCCAGCAGCGCTCAGCATAAGAGGAAGTCGAAGCTAATCTCCAGACCTAGTCTTCAAGGTCGGTGACCGCATGAGGCATCCAAGCGACCGCTGCGAAATAGATGAAGGAATCACATAATACAGAAATAGAGTACGAAGGCTAATGGGTAAAAACATCACTTACGTTTAGGGTTCCACTTCTCTGGGAATGGCATTTTCTCCTTTAGGATGATGTCGCGGGTCCTCACTAGCACGGACCGGCTCATCTAACCTCGATCTTTATCCTCGTCATTGCTCGCAAAAAAGGCTTTGGTCACCCGACGTTGGAGTTTAATCAACCCTCGGAAAAGCTGAGGTCAATATAATTGGATAAGATGGTTGAGGGAGAACTCTAGCCCCTCGGCCTTGCTAGAAAAGAAATAGAACATGAACACTATGTGCCAAAAGGGGGGTGTATCTCGCTGAGGGTGACCTGGTACCTCTTGCAAAAATTGATAAGGACTGGATCGATGGGACCCATTATGAAGGGGTAATTATAGACACTTAGAAACCTCTCCACATGAGTGGTGGTACTCTCTTCAGGAGCGGGGATCTGTACCCCGACCTCGTCCCCCCAGCCACAATCTCTCTTCATAGCCTCGAGGTGTTTGTACTTATCGAGCAAATATATCTCGACACGTGCTCACATCGGCCATGGATGGATGGGGGATTCTTGACTTTGAAGAAGTTATTTGTAATACATGGGGCCTAGAACAATATTGTGAAGGCCCGATTCTTTATCGCTGGCCGGTCGGGAAGAAGAGGAGGAGACTTTTTCCTTTTGAGGAATGGTTTTGGAGGTTTTCGCCATTAATTCAGGTTGAAGGAAGCGAAAAGAGGTGGATTTTGATATTTTTTTGGTGCTAAAAGGGTTGGATCAACAGGTAGTGAAAGAGAAAGATTAAGAGAGTAAGAGATCAAGAAGGTGGAAGCAAAGTTTTTTATTTAAATAGAAACCTTGTCTTTATAGACACACGGTGATGGTTTGACAATGCTAGTGACCGACCGCTACTGGCAAGCATTTATTATTTTGGGAAAATGAACCGATGGGACATTTCTATCACCTCGAACGCATACGTCACTGGGATGGCATCATCATCGAGGCCTCGGAAAAATCAAGGTTCAAGTCGTTTCTTATCATTTTATTCTAAGAAATGAGGGGACTATCTATATACGGTGGAAATCGGGGCTATCCGTTTTCGTTCTTCGATGGAAAAAGTAATACCATGTCGAGAGGCCATTACACCGAGCTCGGGGTCGAGGCCCCATTCCGATATCGAGGTCGAGGTTGATATCATTTACCGAGGTCAGAAAAAGGCATACCTCGAGATGATACCGTTATGATTCAGTAACTGAAAGAGTGAGATACCCGCAACGACCCGAAGATCACAACGTAAATTTCGAAATGGATTGGTCCTTGGCTGTTAGACCGCTGTCAAATATGATTTCCTACTGTAATTAGAAGTGTACCTTATTTAGGACTCCTCTATTATATAACAGGGAGCCCATTCATTTGTAAGATACATTTTGACTGATAAGAAAATACATGCACTTTATTCTACAGCTATTTTACTTACTGTTCATCAGAATTGCTTTTATAACTTGCTAGCCCCACTATTCCTGTGATGACCCAAAGGATCAACTTGTATTTTAGAATCCAAATCCGGGTTCCGAATCATTGATAACCTCATTTTTCTTTCTTCTTGATTTGCGTGCGTAGTCCGAGCGCATTTCCGGAAAGCTTCGATGTGAAATTTAAGAAAATATTGAATTTGGCTTTTAAAATTGATTAAAGTTAACTTCGGTCAATATTTTTGGTAAACAAACTCGGACCTATGATTTGACAGTCCCGTAGGGTCCGTAGTAAAATATAGGACTTGGGCGTATTCTCGGAACCAAATTCCGAGGTCCTTAGCTCGAGAAAAGAATTTTTAAAGAAAATTATTTGCTGGAAAATATAGAGACTTATGAAAATCAAATGGTGTGTGATCTTGATGGTATCGGACCCGTATTTTGATTTTGGAGCCCGGTATAGGTTTAATATAATAGTTAAGTTGTATTTGTAAAATTTGGTAAGAAGAGGAGTTGATTTGATGTGATTCGAACGTCCAGTTGTGAAAATAGTAAATTTGAAGTGTTCTTGAGGAAAATCATGAGTTTGAGGTTAAATTTGTAGTTGTTGATGTTATTTTGATGATTTGATCGCACGAGCAAGTTCGTATGGTGTTTTTAGACTTGCGTGCATGTTTGATTTGGAGCCCCGAGGGCTAGGGTGAGTTTTGGATAGGCCACAGAGTGATTAGAACTTAAGAAAACTCAGCTGCGCATCTAGTGTTTTGCACAGGCCTCAGATCTCGCAAATGCGAGATCAGGCTTCGCAAATGCGAAGTCTGTCGGCCTGGGAAATGCGACAATTTATCGCAAGTGCAAATAAGGCCTGGGAAGGCCAACCTCGCAAATGCAAAACTTTGACCGAAATTGCGAAGGCCCCAGAAGTCGCAAATGCGACATATGTATCACAAATGCGAATGCAACAGTAAATTCAAAGGGTTCGCTATTGAAAACCCCTGATCGTAATTGCGATAACTGCAGCCTGTTAAGTGAGAGTTTAGACGGGATTTTCACTTCATTCTTCAAAATTTCAAAACCTAAACTCCAAAGGACGATTTTCCTAGGGCAAGTTCTTCCCCAAATCATAGGTAAATGAATCTTAACTCTTTTTCTTCAATCTTTTTACGTGATTTCACTTTAAAATCTAGGGTTTTTCATGGGAAATTGGAAATTCTTGGGTAGAAATTAGGATTTTCGAATTTTTGGATTTTGGAACTCAATTTGAGGTCGGATTTCAAAACCAATTGTATATTTGAGTTCGTAGGTGAATGGGTAATCGGATTTTGGTTCGAACTTCGAGTTTTGACTAAGCAGCCCCAGGGTCGATTTTTGACTTTTTTGGAAAAAAACATTGGAAAATATATATTCATGCATTAAAATTGGTTTATTTAGCATTTATTGATGTTATTAAATAAATTATGACTAGATACAAGCGGATTGGAAGAGGAACCGAGAGATAAAGCGGTAACTGAGGCTTAATTTTGTCTGTGGAATTGAGGTAAGTATTTTGTCTAACCTTAGCTTGAGGGAATATGTGTTGTGGTCTTATTTGCTACGTGTTAGTGTTGAGTACGACGTATAGGTGTAGTGACGAGTACCTATACGTTGGTGTCGAACATGCAAGTGATTCTTATATTGTGACTGTTGTGACTCTTATTATGTTCTATTCATGGTTAAATTGTTGATTATCCATGTTGAACAAGACTTATGATATTTTCTTGGTAATTGACCATTGTTGAGTATGGACTCAAGTTGAGACTTATTTCATGGAGTTAACTGTTGAAATAAGATTGGTTATAGCTGGTTCCCTTTCCAGGATGTTATTGTTTCTATTGTTGATTCCCTTCCCAGGATATATTTTTTCTATTGTTTGGGTGAGGAAGAGTGTAAAGCACGAAGAGTGATGCCATGCATGATATTGTGAGTGAGCGTTTATGCACGAAGGGTAATGCCGTGCTGATATTGTAAGTGTTAATGCACGAAGGGTGATACCGTGGCATGATTTGAGAGCTAATGCACAAAGAGTGATGTCGTACCACTATTATGAGAGTTAATGCACGAAGGGTGATGTCGTGCTCTTTCTATTGTTTCTTATGGTGAGAACAAGAGTAAAAGCATGAAGGGTGATACAATGCACATGTTACTATTTCATTATCCCTGTTGATACAAATATGGTGTTCATTATGCTTCTCTGTTGAATTACTGTTAGAATTTGGTATTCCCCGCAGCATGTTTCCCCTTCCCATCTTTGTCTGTTATTTTTTGTTATTATTGTTCTGCTCGTATATGATTTAATTGCATAGGTTTATATGGTTGTCGTGTCCTAGCCTCGTCATTATTTCGTCGAGGTTAGGTTCGACAGTTTCTAGTAGATGGAGTCGGTTGTACTAATATTGCACTCTACACTTTTTGTGCAGAGTTCAGTGTCGGACCTTGTGAGTAGCTTGAGGTAGCTGCCTTCAGTCCAAGGAGACCAAGGTAGATCTGTTGGTGTCTGGAGAGCTTGAAGACCCCTTTCCCTATTTTAGTTTTTTGCTGTCTCTTCTATTTCGAGAACGGTTGTACTTCTTTCAGACTTATATTTGTATTAAATCTTAGTCGTTTATAGATTGTGACATCAGATCTATGGGGTAGTTATGTACTTGAGTTGTGGCGCTGTTATATTATTTCCACATTTTTTTTTATTATTTTGTTTTAACTAATATCTGTTCCTATTTGAATTAATAGTAATGGTAGTAAAACTGTAATTGTCGGCTTGCCTAGCTTTCACGAGTAGGTTCCATCAAGACTACCGAAGGTGGGAAAATCCAGGTCATGACAAGTTGATATCAGAGCTCTAGGTTGCCTAGGTCTCGCAATTCACGAACAAGCTAGGTAGAGTCTAAGGGATCGGTACGGAGATGTATGTACTTATCCCCCAGAGGCTACATGGTTTAGGAAAAACTTCACATCTATTTTTCTCTGTCGTGCGACTTGATTTCTCAATGCTAGTTGAATTTCCACTATGTTCTTTCACAGATGGTGAGGACACGTATCGCTTCATCAGCTGACCAGCAGCCCGAGCCCCCAATGGGAGCTCCTACGAGGGGCAGAGGTCGAGGTCGTGCTAGAGGCTGAGGAAGAGGTAGGGCTCAGCCAAGAGCTCAAGCAACGGTACCAGCGGTGGAGCCTCAGGTAGAGTTTGAGGATGAGGTTCCGACCCAGACAGTTCCAGCAGGGCCAACTCAGGTCCCAGAGGGGTTTATCGCCACCCCGATACTCAAGGATGCTCTGGTCTGTCTAGTGGGCCTTATAGAGAGCGTCACTCAGGCAGGCATACTCCCTATAGCACCAGTTATCTCTCAGGATGGAGGAGGAGCCCAGACTCCTGCTACTCGCACTCCGGAGTAGATGGCTTCCCAGTTTCAGACTCCAGCAGCTCAGCCAGTTGGGGTAGTTCGATTAGGTATTGTGGCACAGACCGGTGATGGGTCAGCTATATCTGTTGATGCCTTGTGAAGGCTAGACAGGTTCACCAAGCTTTTTGCTACTACCTATAGAAGTACATCTTTAGAGGACCCCCAGGATTATTTGGACAATTGTCACGAGGTTCTACGGAACATAGGGGTAATGGAGACCAATAGGGTCGACTTTGCTGTTTTTCATCTGTTAGGTTCCGCCAAGAAGTGGTGGAGAGATTATTATTTGGCCAGACCAGTTGGATCACCAACTCTGACTTGGGATCAGTTCTCTCAGCTATTTCTGGAGAAGTTTTCCCCTATCACCCGGAGAGAGGATTATCGGAGGCAGTTTGAGCACCTTCGGCAGGGCTCTATGACTGTCACCCAGTATGAGACAAGGTTTGTTAATTTGGCTGGTCATGCTCTTCTTAAACTCCCCACCGAGATAGAGATAGAGTGAGGAGGTTCATTGAGGGACTCGCTCAGGCTATTCGAATGCAGATGGCGAAAGAGACGGGGAGTGAGATTTCTTTTAAGGATGTGGCCAATGTGGCCAGGCGGGCTAAGATGGTTCTAGCTCAGGGGAGTGGTCAGGGGTATGACAAGAGGCCTCATCATTCTGGTAGATTCAGGGGTGCCTCATGTGGAGGCAGGGATTTTTTTGGTAGGGGTCATCCTCCTAGGCCATTTTATTCAGCACTTCACGCTTCTCACGGTGCTCCAGGTGGTCGTGGTTCTCATATGCAGTATTCAGATCAGCTACCCTACAGTGTATCACCAACTCCTATTGCTCTAGAGTTTTTAGGGTGGTCACTCAGGCCGCCAGGGTCAGTTTCAGGGTCAGCAGTCCCAGCAGCTGAGGACTTGTTATACTTGTGGTGATCCGAGGCATATTGCTAGATTTTTCCCTCGAGCATCGAGCAGTTCTCAGCATTAGAGTTCTCGTGCCATGGTTTAGGCATCGGGTGTTCCACCGCCCGCTCAGCCAGCTAGGGGCAGGGGTCAGACAGGTAGAGGTGGAGGCAGAGGTGTTAGAGGTGGAGGTCAGGATGCTAGAGGTGGAGGTCAGGCAGCAGGAGGCCGTCCTAGGGATGTAGCTCAGAGTGGTGGGGCCCAGCCCCTATGTTATGCTTTCCCAGCCAGGCCTGAGGCTGAGGCATCCAATGCCATTATCACAGGTACAGTTTCAGCTTGCAGTAGAGATGTATTAGTTCTATTTGATCCCGGGTCTACATACTCCTATGTGTCTTCTTATTTTGCTTCGTATTTGGTTGTGCCTCGTGATTCTTTGAGTACTCCCGTATATGTGTCTATGCCGGTGGGTGTTTCTATTATTGTAGACTGTGTCTATCATTCGTGCATGGTTTTATTGGGAGTCTTGAGACTAGTGTAGACCTCCTACTCCTCGATATGGTTGATTTCAATGTTATTTTAGGGATGGATTGGTTGTCACCTTACCACACTATATTGGACTGTCATGCCAAGACTGTGACCTTAGCCTAGCCGGGTTTGCCTCGATTAGAGTGGAAAGGGACTCCTGGTCATTCTATCAGTAGGGTTATTTCTTATATGAAGGCTCGACGAATGGTTGAAAATGTGTGTTTGGCTTACTTGGCATATGTTCGTGATTTTAGTACTGAAGTTCATTTTATGGATTCCGTTCCAGATGTTCGGGAGTTTGTTCCTGCAGACCTGCCAGGGATGCCACCCGACATGGATATCGACTTTTGCATTGATTTGGCTCCGGGCACTCAACCCATTTCTATTCCGCCATATCATATGGCCCCGCAATAGTTGAAAGATATGAAGGAGCAACTGCAAGACTTGCTTGATAAGGGCTTTATTAGACCTAGTGTCTCACCCTAGGGTGCGTCAGTGTTATTTGTTAAGAAGAATGATGGATCAATGAGGATGTGTATTGATTATTGGCATAAAGTCACCATCAAGAATAAGTATCCATTACCGAGGATTGATGACTTGTTTGATCAGCTTCAGGGTGCCAAAGTGTTCTCGAAGATTGATTTGAGATTTGGCTACCACCAGTTGAGGATTAGGGCATCCGATGTCCCTAAGACATCATTTCGCACTCGGTATGGGCATTACGAGTTTCTGGTGATGTTATTTGGATTGAAAAATGCCCCAGCAACATTTATGGATTTGATGAACCGAGTGTTCAGTCCGTATCTGGATTCCTTCGTGATTGTCTTTATTGATGATATTTTAATCTACTCCCGCAGCCGAGAGGAGCATGAGCAGCATCTTCGAGCCGTTCTTCAGACTTTGAGAGACAGCCAGTTGTACGCTAAGTTTTTGAAATGTGAGTTTTGGTTGAGTTCAGTAGCATTCCTGGGTCACGTCGTATCAGCAAAGGGTATTCATATGGATATTAAGAAGATTGAGCAGTCAAGGACTGGCCTAGACCCATATCAGCTACAGAGATCCGCAATTTCTTGGGTTTGGCGGGTTATTACTGTCGGTTTGTGGAGGGGTTTTCATCTATAGCAGCCCCGATGACCAGGTTAACCCAGAAGGGTGCCCAGTTCAGGTGGTCAAGCGAGTGTGAGGAGAGCTTTCAAAAGCTCAAGACAGCTTTGACTACGGCACCAGTGTTGGTATTGCCTACAAGTTTAGGGCTATATACAGTATATTATGATGCATCTCGTATTGGAATTGGTGCAGTGTTGTTGCAGAATGGCAAGGTTATTGCATATGCTTCGTGACCATTGAAGATCCACAAGAAGAATTATCCAGTTCATGATTTGGAGCTAGCAACCATCGTTCATGCGCTGAAGATTTGGAGGCATTATTTATATGGCATGTCGTGTGAGCTGTTCACGGATCACAAGAGTTTGCAATACTTGTTCAAGCAGAACGAGCTAAATTTGAGGTAGAGGAGGTGGTTGGAGCTATTGAAAGACTATGATATCACCATCTTGTATCATCCGGGGAAGGCCAATGTAGTGGCTGATGCTTTGAGTAGGAAGTCAGCCAGTATGGGAAGCCTTGCATATATTCCAGTCGGTGATAGACCGCTTGCTTTGGATGTTTAGGCTTTAGCCAATAAGTTCGTGAGGTTTGATGTTTCTGAGCCCAGCCGTGTTTTAGCTTGTACAGTCGCTCGGTATTTATTATTTGAGCATATTAGGGATCAGTAGTATGGTGATCCTCACTTGCTAGTCCTTAGGGACACAGTGCGGCATGGTGGTGCCAAGCAGGTTACAATTGGAGATGATGGAGTTTTAAGGATGCATGGTCAAATTTATGTGCCTAATGTGGATGGACTTCGTGAGTTGATTCTAGGGGAGGCCCATAGTTCCTGGTATTCTATCCATCCGAGCGTCGTTAAGATGTATCAGGATTTGTGGCAGCATTATTGATGGAGGAGAATGAAGAAGGATATTGTTGCATATGTAGCTCAGCGTTTGAATTGTCAGCAGGTAAAGTACGAGCATCAGAGACCTGGTGGTTTGCTTTAGAAGATTGAGATTCCTAAGTGGAAGTGGGAGCATATCACTATGGACTTCGTTGTTGGACTCCCACAGACTCAGAGGAAGTTCGATGCGGTATGGGTTATTATTGATAGGCTGACTAAGCGCATTTCATTCCTGTGGCAGTCTCCTATTCTTTAGAGAGGTTAGCTGAGATCTATATCTGGGAGATTGTTCATCTTCATGGTGTGCCCGTGTCTATTATTTCTGACTGAGGTACGCAGTTTACCTTGCATTTTTGGAGGGCAGTTCAGCATGAGTTGGGTAGACGGGTCGAGTTGAGCACAACATTTCATCCTCAGATAGACAGACAGTTCGATCGTACTATTCAGATTTTGGAAGATATGCTATGCGCCTATGTTATTGACTTTGAAGATTCTTGGGATCAGTTCTTGCCATTAGCGGAGTTTGCCTACAACAACAACTATCAGTCGAGCATCTAGATGGCTCCCTATGAGGCATTATATGGTAGACGGTGTCGATCGCCAGTTGGGTGGTTTGAGCCGGGGAAGGCTCAATTGTTGGGTATAGATTTAGTACAAGATGCCTTGGACAAAGTTAAGATCATTCGGGATAGGCTTTGTACAGCTCAGTCCAAGCAAAAGAGTTATGCTGACCGTAAGGTTTGTGATGTGGCATTCATAGTCGGAGAGCGAGTGTTGCTTCGGGTGTCGCCCATGAAAGGCGTGATGAGATTTGGGAAGAACGGCAAGCTAAGCCCTAGGTTCATCGGGCCTTTTGAGATCCATGATAAAGTGGGAGAGGTGGCTTACAGACTTGCATTGCCGCCGGTTTATCAGCTGTGCATCTAGTGTTTCATGTGTCTATGCTTCGGAAGTATCAGTACGATCCATCCCACATGTTAAACTTTAGCACTATCCAGTTGGACAAGGATTTGACCTACGAGGATGAGCCAGTAGCTATTCTAGACCGGCAAGTTCGTTAGTTGAGATTGAAGAGTTACCTTTCGGTTCGTGTGCAGTGGAGAGGCCAGCCTGTTGAGGTAGCTACCTGGGAGTCCGAGTCCGATATGTGGAGTAGATATCTCAATCATTTCACTAACTCAGGTACTTTTCTATGTCCGTTCGAGGACGAACGGTTGTTTTAGAGATGGAGAATGTGATGACCCAAAGGGTCATCTTGTATTTTAGAATTTGAATCCGGATTTCGAGGCCTTGAAAACCTCATTTTTATTTCTCCTCGATTTGTGTGCGCAGTCTAGGCACGTTTCCGGAAAGTTTTTATGTGAAATTTAAGAAAAATATTGAATTTGGCCTTTAAAATTGATTAAAGTTGACTTCAGTCAACATTTTTGTGAACAGACCCGGGCCCATGATATAACGGTCCCATAGGGTCCGTATAAAATATAGGACTTGGGCATATGCCCAGAATCGAATTCCAAGGTCCCTAGTTCGAGAAAAGAATTTTTAAAGAAAATTATTTGTTGGAAAATATAAGGACTTTTGAAAATGAAATGGTGTGTGATCTTGATGGTATCGGGCCCGTATTTTGGTTTCGGATCCCGATACAGGTTTAATATAATATTTAAGTCGTATCAGTAAAATTTGGTAAGAATCAGAGTTGATTTGACGTGATTCGGACGTCCAGTTGTGAAAATAGTAAATTTGTAGTGTTCTTAAGGAAAATCCTGAGTTTGAGGTTAAATTCGTAGTTGCTGATGTTATTTTGATGATTTGATCAGACAAGCAAGTCCGTATAGACTTGCGTGCATGTTTGGTTTGGAGCCCCAAGGGCTCGGGTGAGTTTTGGATAGGCCACAGAGTTATTAGAACTTAAGAAAACTCAACTGTGCATCTGGTGTTTTGCACTGGCCTCTGATCTCGCAAATGCGAGATCAGGCTTCGCAAATGCGAAGTCTACCGGCCTGGGAAATGCGATAATATTGTTGCAAATGCGAAAAAGGCCTGGGAAAGCGAACCTCGCAAATGAGAAACTTTGGCCGGAATTGTGAAATGCGACATATGTGTCGCAAATGCGAAGGTAGCAGTAAATTTAAAGGGTTCACAATTGCAAACCCCTGACCGCAATTGTGATAACTGCAGCCTGTTAAGTGAGATTTTAGACGAGATTTTCACTTCATTCTTCAAAAATTCAAAACCTAAACTCCAAGGGGCGATTTTCCTAGAGCAAGTTCTTCCCCAAATCATAGGTAAATGAATCTTAACTCTTTTTCTTCAATTATTTTATCTTTTTACATGATTTCACTTCAAAATCTAGGGTTTTTTCATGTGAATTTGATGTTCTTGGGTAGAAATTAGGATTTTTAAATTTGGGGATTTGGACCTCAATTTGAGGTCGGATTTCAAAACCAATTGCATATTTGAGTTCGTAGATGAATGGGTAATTGGATTTTGGTTCGAACTTTGAGTTTTGACTTAATGGGCCCGGGGTTGGTTTTTGACGTTTTTGGGGAAAGCATTGGAAAATCTATATTCATGCATTAGAATTGGTTTATTTAACATTTATTGATGTTATTAAGTAAATTATGACTAGATATAAGCGGATTGGAAGAGGAACCGGGAGGTAAAACGGTAATTGAGGCTTGATTTTGTCCGTAGAATTGAGTTAAGTGTTTGGTCTAACCTTAGCTTGAGGGATTAGGTATTGTGGTCTTATTTGCTATGTGTTAGTGTTGAGTACGACGTATAGGCGTGGTGATGAGTACCTATACGTTGGTGTCGAGCATGCAAGTGAGTCTTATACTATGACTGTTGTGACTCTTATTATATTCTGTTCATGCTTAAATTGATGATTATCCATGTTGAACAAGACTTATGATGTTTTCTTGGTAATTGACCATTGTTGAGTATTGACTCAAGTTGAGACTTATTTTATGGAGTTAACTGTTGAAATGAGATTGGTTATAGCTGGTTCCCTTGCCGGGATGTTATTATTTCTATTGTTGGTTCCCTTGTCGGGATGTATTGTTTCCATTGTTTGGGCGAGAAAGAGTGCAAATCACGAAGAATGATGTCGTGCATGATATTGTGAGTGAGCGTTAATGCACGAATGGTGATGTCGTGCCGATATTGTGAGTGTTAATGCACAAATGGTGATGTCGTGCCATGATTTGAGAGTTAATGCACGAAGGGTGATGCTGTGCCACTATTATGAGAGTTAATGCACGAAGGGTGATGCTGTGCCATTTCTTTTGTTTCTTATGGTGAGAACGAGAGTAAAATCACGAAGGGTGATATCGAACACGTGTTACTATTTTATTATACACGTTGATACAAATATGGTGTTCATTATGCTTCTCTGTTGTATTACTGTTAGAATTTGATATTTTCCGCAGCATGTTTCCCCTTCCCATCTTTGTCTGTTATTTTCTGTTATTATTGTTCTGCTCATATATGATTTAACTGCACATGTTTATATGGTTGTCGTGTCCTAGCCTCGTCAGTACTTCGCGGAGGTTAGACTCGACACTTACCAGTACATGGGGTCGGTTGTACTGATACCACACTCTTCACTTTTTGTGCAAATTTCAGTGTCGGACCTTGTAAATAGCTTAAGGTAGCTACCCTCAGTCCAGGGAGACCAAGGTAGATCTGTTGGCGTTCGTAGAGCCTGAAGTCGCCTTTCCCCGTTTTAGTTTTCTGTTGTCTCTTCTATTTCGAGAACTGTACTTCTTTCAGACTTATATTTGTAGTAAATCTTAGTCGTTCGTAGATTGTAACACCAGATCTATGGGATTGTTATGTACTTGAGTTGTGGCATTGTTATATCATTTCCGTATTTCTTAATTATTTTATTTTAACTAAGATCTGTTCCTGTTTGAATTAATAGTAATGGTAGTAAAACTGTAATTGTCGGTTTGCCTAACTTTCATGAGTAGGCGTCATCACGACTCCCGAAGGTGGAAAAATCCGGATCGTGATAATTCCACCTCGAGAATGTCATAGTTCGAGGTCAAGATTTGGCTTGCACACTGGTTCGATCTATTTTATTCTTCAATTTATATATTTAATTCCTTGTTTATCAATTGGTATTGAATTAAATCACATATCTTTAAAACTACAAAGGAAAATTTAATTGTTACTCGAAGTTTAAGGTAAACAGTTATCATTTTCGGCCGTTGACCAGAGGGAATTATTGCGTGTTATATATGATTAGGAATTTAGGAAAAAAAATAAAAAATAAAATTGAGGGTCAATGTGTAAAAATGACTTGCTTTACTTTAAGAGATAGAAAATTTGCAAATGAAAATGTGGCGGGCTATTAAGAATGACTTATAGCCCGCTTGGCCAACTTTCTACGATCTTAATAGCATTTTTTAATTTTTTTTTTCAAAGTTGAAGTGTTTGGCCAAATTTTGAGAAGAAAAAAAAAATGCTTTTGAGGATAAGCATAAGCAATTTTGGAGAAGCAGAAAAAAGTAGTTTCTCTCCAAAAGTACTTTTTTGAAAAGTATTTTTGAGAAAGATACACTTAGAAGCAGTTTTAAAAGCTTGGCCAAACAGTAATTGCTGCTCTGAAGTGCTTTTCAAATTAATTAGCCAAACACAAACTGCTTCTCACCAAAAGTACTTATGAGAAAGGCACTTTTGAGAAAAAATACTTCTCAAAATAAGCTGATTTTTGCAGTTTGGCCAAATATGTTACTCCATTGGTTTACTAGAAACAATAGAAATTTTGCATCTAATCATGTAATCCAAAGGCCAAAAGTCATAAACAATTTATGACGCACATCATACGTTGCAATGGTGAGGTGTTGATGAACGTCAAGCTTAAAAAGATGCACTTGTCACGTCTGCATATTCCCCCCCCCCCCAAATGTGCTCTTGTGAATTGCATGATTTAACGGGGCATTTGCATCTATACTTGCTTTTTGTGTCACGTTTTAACTTGTGTCCGTTTTGCAAAAAAAATTGCAAGCATACCCTCTTTTTCACATAACTTCAGCATACGGGGCTGAAGTAGCAAAGACAATCACGCAAAACTTCAGCATTCTAGTAGTTGGGCCTGAAGTTCAGCTCTAGAGCTGAAGTTTTTGTTTTTTAACTGGCGAACTTCATCTCTAGATCTGAAGTTTTTGTTTTTTGTAACGGACGAACTTCAGCTCTAGAGTTTTTGTTTGTAACTGACGAACTTCAGCTCTAGAGCTGAAGTTTTTGTTTTGTAACTGGCGAACTTCAGCTCTAGAGGTGAGGCACCACAATTAGCAGTGATTTTTTAAGAAAAATAGTGTACATCTTCTCAGCTCAAACACGAATAAACATACAAAAACTCCAAAATTTTACAACTCATCCTACTGGTAAATTAATTTTTTTTCCTAAGACTAATTTGCTGTAAATTTGGAGCAGAAGTACAACTACCGAACTGTTCAATTAAAAAAATTGACTTTATAACTAATGCAGCGTTGCTTATGGAGATAAATACCAGTTTGTTTTGTAACTTGAAGAAGAAAATGAAGGAGGAGAAAGGGGGCTGAAATTATTTAAAAAGTGGATACAAGTTAAAAGTTTAAAAAAAAAATGGGTATAGGTTAAATGGGGATGACCAAATAGGGCGCCCGTGCAATTTCCTCTAATTTAACACAATTAACTCCTACTCTTTTAATCTCTAATTAGATCCCGAAATTGCAATATTTTTTCCTATTTTATCCTTAATATTAATTATTCTTGAAGATTACAAATGCCTCAATTATAAGTAATATTCAATGAATAGAGATTATATTCTAAGACATAAATAAGGGTAAATAAGTCAAAAATCTCTTCTATTTAATATTTTTTCTTACGAGACGTGTAAAAGATAAAAACGACAGATAATTTAAAACAGAGAGAGTACTAATAACCCAGGCTAGTTTGTTTTTAAACTTACCTAAATTATTAAACACATGCGTTTCTTAGTTGTGCTTGGATTGTAGGAAGAAGTTACTAGTTAGAATGCTAGATGGTAGTATTTTTCTTTTTAATTTTCATTGATAGTGTCAAAATTGCCCTTTACTGACATTCTCATCGATCCCCCTACAATTAGGAGTTAGGACAGAATTAGTACATTCATTATTCATTTGATTCGTTAAGATCATAACTTGTATATGTCTAAATTCATCCAAGAAGTACATTAGGGGGGTGTAAACATGCCAACTCATTCTAAGTTTGACCTTTATCAATAACTCACTATTGCATATTTCCAATGCACGATCTGCGTGATAAATTGTTTATGGATTCTGACCTTTGAAGCACATGATCAGATGCTCATTGCCTATATAATTTTTTGGCAAAGTAAGTCATTTTTAATAATTGATCACACGTTCATTAATGTGCAAGCTGCATATTTTTCAAGTAAAGTAAGTCATTTTTATTTATTGACCAATAATTATGTAATATTATATTCTCCTCCTTTTTATAATTCCTTAAATATTTGTAACACGCAATAGCTCCTTTAGTCAATGGCCGAAAATGATAACTATTCCATCTTATAAGATGGAAGATAATTCTGATACTCAATTGTTGATGTTGCATATAGTACTTAATTTTAAGAAGAATATTCTTGAGATTATTTCCTTATTAAAGAAGATATGCATATACGTAGCGGTGACAAAATGGATAGAGAAAAAAAATTATACTTTCATATTATCCACTAAATAATGGGTTGAATAATGGACCTTTTAAAGACGGGTCAAATATGGATAAGAGTTATATTATCCACTTAGAAAATAGATAACTAATGGGTTTAACTTTTATATTTGTAAACACTCAACTTGGGGGTTCCTCAACTTTGGGAGACTAGGAATTCTCCCAAAAGTGATCATATTCAAGAAGCCATAAATAATATGGATCCATATTATCCACCGGTTAACCCATTTTCTATCTGTATTAAATATGAATCGGATCGGATAATTTATCCATTTTTACATTGCCTATTTTTTTCCGCCTATATCCGACACGGCCCGCCCTTTTACCACCCCTACATATACAAAACTGGTTGTTGTCTCCAAATCGACATGTATGACCCTTTTTACGGTGCAAAAATAGATGGCACGTCTGCATATTCCTCCTAATGTTCTCTTGGAAGTGTATAAGGGAAAATATGCTATGTTAAGTGGCTGCATAAGAGAGTGACACGTGGAGCCGAAGGCAGATGATAGTTAAAACCGAAGATAACCGTTCCGTTTATCACCGGAAGGAATGACGTTCATAAAGACGCAATAGATGCCTGCCACCCGGTAGCATTTAATGAAGAATATTTCACAGCATTTAGTACACTGCCTGTTAC
Source organism: Nicotiana sylvestris (assembly GCF_000393655.2). Taxonomy (NCBI): domain Eukaryota; kingdom Viridiplantae; phylum Streptophyta; class Magnoliopsida; order Solanales; family Solanaceae; genus Nicotiana; species Nicotiana sylvestris. Next base: position 122,730,175 of record NC_091057.1, on the reverse strand, counting down.
AAAGGATTTATCATTTATGCTTACCGTTACACATTCTTCAATGACCCTCATAATTGACACTAAAGAAGGGCATGATCCTAGGACCTTGTTCCCTAGGAGCAACTATAAATAGTGAACTCAGTTATTATTGTAAATGACACAAATTTTCTAGCAAACTTATATTATAATCAATTCAAAGCTTTATCTTCTTACTCTTTGATTCGTTGTTGTGCCCGGAAGCCCTGCTCCGGAATTATTATTTGTGTTATTTTGTCTTCATTTCAAGGCTAAATATTGCATATTCCTTCAATTATTTTATTATTTCAGGATCAAATTAATTCACTTGTCTAGAAACCACGTATAAATTCAACTGTACCATTTTACGGGTAAACAATTTGGCGCCCACCGTGGTGCCTAGACAGCTATGTAATTAAGTTGATCCTTTCTTCTTTTACTAACGTGTTTTGATTATTTGTCTTAGTAAAAATTCACAAAAAATGGCAGATAATGGTGTTAACAACACACACAATCTTGAGGCTCAAGGAGACTAGCATCATCACGAGGATTTAGTCAGTGACACCCACAATGAGGGGAACGATGCTATGCCGATCCACGATAGGTGGTACCCGCAACATGTTCGGGATGCGACTCCCGATGATGCTGAAGAGGAGCATGTTGTTGATGCGGTAAGGGTCCTGCAAGAACAACAAGCGATCATTCTTGGCCACCTCACATGGCAAGATAAGGTTATGATAGATTTGAAGCAGGCGTTATCGGGGGCTTCTAATAATGCGAATAGACAAGGTCTAGTTCTTCCTGGCACTCCTGCAAATCAAATAACACAGAGAGTCGACAACAGCACCCCGAGGGGCGAGGTTGGCTCCAATAGGGCTGGGGGTAGCAGATCCTGTCCCAACAACGAGAGTGATCCCTTTAAGAGCGAACTCTTACGTTTTATAAAGAAAGTAAATGCCCGCATGGATCAAATCTCGGGTGCACCACCGGTGCTGAAAGGGCCATACTCAAATAAGTATACTCAGTTTCCGTACAAGAATTAATCCCAAAAAGCGGTTTAAAATGCCCGAGGTGCTGAAGTATGATGGAACTTCAGACCTTCAGGAGCATATTACTACTTATACAACGGCGGTGAAGGTGAATGATTTAGCTCTACATAATATTGAATCTGTTTTGTTGAAGAAATTTGGAGAGACTCTCACGAGAGGAGCCTTGACATGGTTTTTGCTATTACCCGAGCATTCCATTGATTCCTTTGAAATGCTCGCAGACTCTTTTATTAAGGCCCATGTCGGGGTCAGAAAGGTATAGGTCCGGAAGGCCAACATATTCAGAATTACACAAGGGGAGTCCGAGTTGCTGCGAGAGTTCGTCACCCGGTTCTAGAAGGAGAGGATTTTGCTCCTGGCTGTTCCGAATGAATGGGCGGCTGAATCATATGGTCTGAATCCGAGAAGTTTATACACTTCCTGTAAATTGAAGGAAAGCTTCCTTGAGTTCCAAGCGATGACTTGGCTAGATGTCCATAACCTGTACGAGTCTAAGATAAGGATTAAAGATGATCAGATTGGCTTCCCGTTGTCGGCAAAGGGACGGGAGAAGAATAAACAAAAATCAAAAGACAATTTTGACACATATAGACGATCTTCGAGGGGCCGATTTTTGCCCTATGAACGGGCCGAAGGACGCAACAGAAGTTTCCAATTGGCACATAGGTTCTCTATCGACAGAAGAATTGATCGCGGTCGGAACAATAGGCCATTGCAGGACAAAGAAACATTAGGTACACAGGATCTTTCCTACCCTAGGCTATCAGAATACAATTTCAACGTTAGTGTTGTGGAATTGGTATCAGCTATGAGAAACATTAAAGAATCTTGGTTCCCGAAACCGATGAGGTCCGATCCCAGCTAGTGGGATCCAAATTTGCGGTGCGAGTACCACGGGACGAATGGCCCCCAGAATGGGGACTGCTAACATTTGTGTGAAGAAGTGGCGACACTATTGAAAAATGGCCATCTTAGGAGAATTCTTAAGTGACCGGGCCAAGAATAATTACGGTCGCAACCATGGTAACACGAAACCCTTGAAAGCAGGAAAATATCCCCCACGCCAGATGATCAACATGATCTTCAGGGGGAACGAGATGAATGGGTTCACCTTCTCGGCAGCAAAAAAGACGAAAGTATCAATAACCCATAGCAAGAGACTCTGGGAAGTCCCTGAAGATGACATCACTTTCATGGAGGAGGACACAGATGGACTGTTGCTACTGCACAATGATGCTTTGGTAATTTTTGTAAATTTATTAGATCTTAAAATCAAACATGTTCTGGTGGATCCAAGAAGTTCAGCCAATATCATATAATGAAGGGTATTGGAGCAAGCCAAACTCACTCGAAGCATCATTTCGGCTACAAAACTCCTGTCGGATTCAACCTCGCAAGTTTGACAACCCGAGGAGAGATCCTGCTGCCCACGAACGCCGAAGAGATGATGAAGACGACTCTTTTTCAAGTTGCGAACAGTGATATAGGTTATAACATTTTTCTAGGAAAACCGTGGTTGCACGAGATGAGAGCCATACCATCAACGTATCATCAGTTGCTGAAATTCCCAACACCCGAAGGAATCAAGCAGATAAGAGGTGAATAACTGACATCAAGGGAGATGAATGCAATTTTGGTCTCCGGTAGCAAAGGAAAGGAGCAGGTGGCATAGTAATTACAAGAACCGACTCTTGCACCCGAACCGATTGAAGTTAGCCAGGGGAAAAAATGCCTAAATCTTATTAGGTGCCGAGATATTTCCAGGTACCAGAAGAGACGAATGCAAAAAAATCCACCGCAGAAGAGCTCGATCAAGTTGCATTGTTTGAAAAGTTCTTAGAGAGGAAATCTCACTTGGGGACAGGACTACACCCCGAGCTCAGGTCTGACTTTATTGAATTTCTTAAATATAATGCCGATTGTTTTGCATGGTTACATGCGGATATGATAGGTATCCCAACGGAATTGGCCATACACAAGCTAAGCTTGGATCCCAACATCCTTCCGGTAAGACAAAAGAAATGCCCTATTGCGAAGGCCAGGAATAAATTCATCAAAGAAGAGATAACTCGCCTACTTGATATCGGTTCAATCCGAGAGGTAAAGTATCCAGACTGGCTAGCGAATGTAGTAGTAGTAGTTCCTTAGAAGAACAATAAATTTCGCATGTGTGTAGATTATAACGACATGAATAAAGGTGTGACCAAAAGACTCATTCCCACTGCCAAGTATCGATCAAATGATTGATACAACAGTCGGGCACGAGTTAATGGGTTTCCTCGATGCTTATTCCGAGTACAACCAAATTAAGATGAACCCGGAAGATCAGGAAAAGATTTCGTTCATAATGAATTTCGGCACATATTGCTATCATGTGATGCCCTTCGGGATAAAGAATGCCGGAACCACTTATCAACGACTCGTAAACAAGATGTTTGAAAAACAAATAAGGAAAACGATGGAAGCCTATATAGACAATATGCTTATTAAGTCTTTGAACACAGGTGATCATCTTAAGCATTTGCAAGAAACTTTTGACATCCTGAGGAAGCATAATGTGAAACTTAACATCAAGAAGTGCGCATTCGGGGTCAGCTCCGACAAGTTCTTAAAATTTCTGGTATCACAATGGGGGATTGAAGTAAACCTCGATAAGATCAAAGCCATCAAAGACATCCCCGACCAACTATCAAGTGTGAAAGAAGTTCAAATGCTTACAGGGAGATTGGCCGATTGAGTAGGTTTATTTCCCGGTCATAATAAGAGAAATGCCACCGTTTCTTTGTGCTGCTCAAAAAGAAAACAACTTCAAATGGACCTCGGAATGATAGCAGGCTTTGAGAGTTTTGAAAAGGTACTTGTCTAGCCCTCCGTTACTATCAAAACCGAAGGAAGGTAAAACACTGCTAGTTTACCTCGCAGTCTGGAAGGTAGCGGTAAGCACCGTTTTAGTCCGTGAGGACGAAGGTATATAATCCCCCATTTATTACGTTAGTAGAATTTTAGCGGGAGCATAAACTCGTTACCCGCATTTGGAGAAGTTGGCCTTAGCTTTCGTAGTCGCCGCTCGGAAGTTGAAGCCGTACTTCCAATGTCACCCGATAGTTGTGGTGACCACCTTTTCCCTGTGGAATATCCTCCATAAACCCGAACTCTCGGGTAGATTGGCCAAATGGGCCGTCAAGATAAGTGAATTTGATATAGAATATAAACTGAGGGCTGTGATTAAGTCACAAGTTTGGCCGATATTGTGGCTGATTTCAGTCCGGGACTGCTGCCTCTAGCGACCAAAGAAGCAGTGATGGTGTCAGAATCGACAGCGGGAGTTTGGACCGTATTTACGAACGGAGTTTCCAACGTAAAGGGGTCCGCGCTTGGCAGCATAAGGGTCTGCCTTTGATGAGATAATTCATGTTGGATTTAAAATATGTACTATTAATCTTAAACCATAACTACAAGAGTTTTTGATTAAGATAAAGTAATTAGTGCTGAACAAGAAAGAATTATTGAACTCTTAAATGTCAAACTTAGAAATAAAACCTCAATTTCAAAACAACAGATCATACTGCGTTTTCATCAAGGTACACACAATCCTACATGATTCTTTCCACAATTAACCATGTGAACTTATTTATTACAACACAATGCTTATAACAAGATAGACACAGCTCCAATCCGTGATCCTTTTCCCATAACCGTGTGAATAATTAGGAAGCAACTTGAAGAGATGGGTAGTCAGTATAACCAATAAGTGGATCATTAGTGTAGAATGTGCTCCTATTGTACTTGTTAAGTGGAGCATTAACCTCAAAACGCTTTGGTAAATCTGGATTTGCCAAGAACATACGTCCAAATGAGATCAAATCTGCATAATTCTCCTCTATCGCGTTGTCCCCATCAAATTTATTATAACCACCAGAAGCGATAAGTGTCCCCTGAAAAGCTTTCCTAATAGGAAGAAGACCCTTAGCTGCTTCTCTTGGCTCAACCACATGAAGATAGAGAACACCTAGTTTGCTTAGTGCATTCGCCAGGTAAGTTGCCAGTCTTTCTGAATTTGAGTCCTTTTTGCCATCACAATCTGAAAAAGGAGACAGTTTTATACCAACTTTATCAGCTCCGATTTCGTTTGCCACTGCTTGTACTATTTCCAGGGCAAGTCGACAACAGTCCTCAATACTTTTCCTATCATTCATAAATTCGTCAATCAGGTAGCCGCCATCTGAAGCGTTGATCTCAACTCCATCAAATCCTTTATTATCATGGGAAACTAGTTAAGCTACTTCTCAATCTTCATTATAATGTTTGGATTTCATCGTCAAACTTGTGAATAGTAAAAATTAAATCCCATACAGTTGATCAGTTATCAAAGGGGGATTGATCGTAAAATATAATTATTACCAGCTTTAATGGCATTACGGGCTGCGATCCTGAAATCATTGACAATTCCAGGGACTTCATCAGATTTCAAACGACGAGGTGTTGGTTTCTCATAAACTTGTTCATCAGGTCCTGCACGTAAAAAATAAGACAGAAACCGCATATACTTGAGAGATGTGCATTAGAAATTATATCATAAATCTTTGACTGCATGCTTTGTTTTTATGTTTATCCGCTATAAAATTGTAAACTCTTACTTGTCAAGGAAAATCCAACGCCGATCGAGAAATATAATGCACTAAGAGTAGGGACAAACAAGCGGCCTGAATGCCAAATTTGACAAAAGAAGACACCTCCTTTCTCATGAACACCTTCCACTACAGGTTTCCATGCTTCCACTTGCTCCTCATTCCATATTCCAGGCATGTTTGGGCACCTTTATTAACAATGCTGAAATATTATTATCAATCACATCACATGCCAAGCCGCAGAGGCGGATCAAGAATTTAAACTATGTGGGTTCAGCCTTTAAGGTTCTTAGCCTATCATATTTTTAAAGTTATGAGTTCAGGCCCACATTAACGTGTTATAATTTTATTGAATTTTACAGTAAATTTATACTCTGTGTCGAAAGTATTGAGTTTAAATGAACCCAGTTCTATAACACTACATACGCCTCTGTTCAGCCAAGGGAGTAATTAATTTACCCTTGAGAAATATCGGATGCAGCAGCAGCTTCAGAAATGAGAAGACCTCCATTAGTAGCTCTTTGAGCATAATATTCAGTAGCATGTGGCTGCTGTGGTATATTTTTGTGTGCCCTGTTCCTCGTTAGTGCTGGAAATACTATTCTGCAATACATTTATTCAACAGTTCTATTTATTATGTTCAATTACTAGCTAGGCTAAAAATTGTTCAAAGAAATTGAGGTGGATCGTACTGACCTATGAGAGAGGTCAAATTTCCCCAGTTTGTAAGGAGTAAAGAGGGGCCCATTAGAGTAGTTGTTTGCAGCTTCCATCTTCAAAGTCTCTCTTCTATTCTTTTCTCTTCTTTGGTGTGCAATGCAACATCAGAATACCTTCCAATATATAGACATATATGACAGCTATTAATTGCATGAATACCTTCATTAATAAACAAATTGTTTCAGGAATAATCTTCTTTTTTTTTTTTAAAGTACTAAACAGCGTGAACCGTTGAATATTAGAACTATCTTTCATCATCTTGCGTGGTTTACATGATAAATAATTTAGAGAAGAAAGAATTTTTTTTTTAAAAAAAAAATTGGTCAATGAATAAAAAAGACTTACCTTACTTTGAAAGACAGAAAATATGCAAATGATAATGTGATATTTTTACTATATCCTTTATCAATAACTCACCATTATTCTGCATATGGGTAGCATTAATTTTTTCTATTTAGTAAATTAGTTTGATACTTAGTACTTTCTCCGTCTCAATTCTCAAAAAAAGAATATAAAAAGATAATTAAAAACATCTAACATTCTGGTGTAAGTTTGAAGATGACTTCTCAATTTTTAAAAAAATATAATCTTCATTTGGAAATTACACAAAAATACTACGAAATTACAATTTGTATATATGGATAAGATGGCACTATGCTTAGCACAACATGTAAACTTTATTCCTATGTTATCCATGAAATGAGAGGGAAATAATAAAGTTTATTCACAAAATTCAAGAATCAATAATTACTACAGTATTGTGAATAAGGGAAATCTGATAGTAAAATTGCTATTGTTCAGCATTTTCACCAACCCCTTTGACTCAAAAATATCGAAACCTTTTTGAACAAATCAATCAAAAATAAAGGGTAAATCTTAGCTAAGTATACTAATCTCTAGAACGAAAGATGGATAAGGGATAATAAGACTTCTTTTTTAATCTGGATCAACAAAGCCTCTACAATAATCTTCTCACGCATTTATGTAAGTAAATTTATAGCAAGTATTATGAATCAACCAAGAAGTGCTCTTACAAAGTTATTGTTCGCTATTTATATAGGGAATGAAACCCTACTAAGTTGTAAAAGACAGATTTTAGTATCCTCTAATGGGCTTATATTATTACAAGGGTCGTACAATCTCTTGTTTGTCTTAAGGTTGTCCTCCGCAGGACGTCAGGTTACGGGGACCTTGTCGTTCGTCGTACTCGTCGAAGGTCGTGGTTGTTCAAATTTGGACCCATATAGTTAGTCTCTCCGCTTGTCGAGGTTGCAACTTGGTGCGTCCTTGATGAGCGGACACTGTGCGTTTCTACGGAAAAATTTGATCCTTCGAAGCGTTATGACATGGCCAATGATGGGCGGTCAGCGTGCTTAGCAAGATACCAGGTTATGCATTTTATAGGGAAATGATGTCATCTTCACGTGCGTCATCATAACGCGTGTTTTCGAGGAAGGAGTTGATGGCTTGTTGCTTCGATTTTGGTGCCACTCTGTGGCCTTCCGCTTCGATTCTGGCGCCACCCAATCCTATAAATAGGTAGAGGGTTTATTTTTTCGAAAGTTCTTGGCCATTTCACTTCTGAATACCCCTCCTTATTTCTCCGAGCTAGTACTGACAATCTTCTACTTCTTCTTCTCACATTCTTCGTTCATAACTTCATCTTCCTCCCTTGTTTCTTCTGTGTCAACACCCCTTTTCTCTTTTAACGAAAACATGCCAAGGTCGCACCGATCTCGTGAAGGGATTCCTGAAGTCGCCCCATTGTCCATGGTGCCCCATTTGGGCGGTGAAGATATAGTGGTAGAAGAGAGTGACAGCCTTCCTACGGTGGAGGAGTTACTACCGAGACACCCCATGTCTCGAAGTGACTTCCTCAAAGACCCCCCTTCTACTCCTACCTCCGTACTCTATGAGATAGAGCAAGTCCATATTGACGCTCTTCGTGTAAAGTATTGCATTCCCGCTCATGTTGACATGGTTCCGGCATGGAGAGATTTTGTAGAGGTCCACAGACCGGGGTACTGCGCTTTCTATGAGTACCCTTTCGTGATTGGCTATACTTTTCCTCTCTTCCCATTAGCGGAAGAATTTTGTAGGTTCTACCAAGTTTACCTGGCAACTTTCGCCGTATACGCTTAAGATACTTCTGTTGTTGGCCAAGTATGCGGAGTTGGCGGAATGTGACGTTTCTATCCACCACCTTTTGCACATGTTCTCGCCTAGCTTCCATAGGGGTACCATGGTGCATTTAAGGCACTGTGGTCGGGACAGACGACCACAGTGCTGGTGGTCGGGACAGACGACCGGGCAAGTCGCAAGTTTTGGCACAGGTACTTCTTTGTCAAAACCGAACACATCGTTTCTGATTCCGCCAGGTTCCCGGAGCAATGGAATGAGACTCGTAAGTGTCGCCACTCGTTTTACTCTTCCTTCGTCTGTATTCATTATAAAGTTTGTTTGCTTCTCGTTTGCAGCTCTGGGACGTCCGCCTCACCCTATTGTGGGCATAAGGGATTGGGTAGCCCGTTTGTTGCCCCATGCAGCGGAAACCCGAGATTGCCCCGCCTTCGTAAAGCATTATGGCCCTAAAGTTCCATCTGGTAAATGTTTTCCCTACACTTCATTGGCTATATGACGTTGTTTATTTATATGACCCTTCGTGATGATAGGTCGAGGAGAGACAGAGGGCGTCAGTCCCTGCATTCCGAAAGGTCGTTGCCGCCGCGGACACACAGTTTATTTTGAGTGAGTCTATTCAAGAGGTTCATCTTCAACCTATTCAATTAAAAGGTCCCTCTCGGGTCGTGTTCATGAGGGAGGAGACTTTTTCAGTTCCGACCCCATACCTCTTGGACGAATCCTCCAACGATGACGAGCCATTATCGAGAAAAAGAAGGTCCTTAAGGTGAAGGAGGACGAGCTTGAGTTGAGTAAGGAGGTGATGGTTGAGAATGTCGACTTACAAGCAAAGGTGGCCAGTTTGACCGCTGAATTGAGTGCGAAGGCGGTGGAGGTTAAGGGGCTTAAGGTCAAGCTGGACGTCGGTGTTGATAAGTTGGCGGCAGCTATTTCTGGAACTGCATCTTTGGAGAATGCCCTCCGTGTTTGTAGGTCGAAGCTGACTGAGGAGAAGGGCGCCTCTAATCTTAAGGTCGCGAGGCTTGAAGGGCGTGTTAAAAAGTTGGAGGCAGAGCTATCTGTGTTGAATGGACAAGTAGCCTCACTAAGAGTGGAGGATGCAAGTCGACGCTCTCAGCCTTCTACGTGTCGTGCCTCAACCGATCCGGTCGTGCCTCATCGTTTATATGAGTTATGGGCCCTTTCTGAGGCTCGGCTTGATGCGTACAAGGCTTTCCACACCGAGGAGAGGGAAACTGAAATGGAACTTCAGGCCGTGCATACCGAAGCTCGTGCAGCTCGTGAGGCATACGGGTATGACCCTCTTACACATGACGGGGATGACATCAACTCCGATGATGCGAACCGTCTTGCTTCAGACTCTTGGTACGAAGATGCTTACCCTACTGGGGATGATGTGTAGTCTTTTGTTTGTACTTGCTTTTGTTTTTGGGCTTTTGTAGGGGGAGTGCTTTAGCTCGTTAGTAAGAATAGGTGTACATAACATTTTGATGTAATGTAGAATTTATTTTATCAATTTGTTGGTGCTTTTTGCAATGTATGGTATCCGGGATATCTGTCCAGCTGTGAAGCCGATTTAGCTTTTGGACGAGGTCGATCCCCATTTTCGTCGATGGCCTTGGCCATTGGGATGTTGCTTCGAACTGACGTCGAAGTAGGATCTCGTCGTAGTTCGAATGAGGTCGAACTCCTATTTTTGTCGATGGCCTTGGCCATTGGGATGTTTCTTCGAACTATTGTCGAAGTAGGATCCCGTCGTAGTTTGAACGAGGTCGAGCTCATATTTTCGTCGATGGCCTTGGCCATTGGGATGTTTCTTCGAACTGTCGTCGAAGTAATATCCCATCGTAGTTCGAACGAGGTCGAACTCTTATTTTCATCGATGGCCTTGGCCATTGGGATGTTGCTGCGAACTGTCGTCGAAGTAGGATCCCGTCATGGTTCGAACGAGGTCGAACTCATATTTTCGTCGATGGCCTTGGCCATTGGGAAGTTGCTTCGAACTATCATCGAAGTAGGATCCCGTCGTGGTTTGAACGAGGTCGAACTCATATTTTCGTCGATGGCCTTGGCCATTTCACGTTGGAGGTTTGATCGTATTCCCGTAGGAAGACACATGTCGACTTTATTCATGCAATGGAGATTTAATTATATTTTTGTAAGAATCACATGTCGACTCTGTACATACAATGGAAATTTGATTATCTATATCCAGTCCCTTCATTACTTTGTTCCGAAGATCATGTCAACGGGCGGGGTAATGAACAATACTTCGAACCTCGAGACGTCCCCCTAGCTACCTCATTAAAAACCTCAATAATAAAACCCAATTGGGACAAAACCTGGATGAGGGAAAAAGAGTATCACTTAGGTGGCGCCTCCTTTCAGAAGTGGAAGTATTTGAGATGGGCGACATTCCAGTTGTTTTGGAGTAGTTTTCCCTCCATTGTTTCTAGCTGGAATGCTCCTTTGTTTGCTGCCGCCGTGATTTTGTATGGTCTGTCCCAGTTTGTTCCCAGTTTTCCCTTATTAGGGTCTTTCGCTGCTTGTGTTTTAACCTTGAGGACGTGATCTCCGACCTTGAGCGGTTGCACTTTAGCCTTCTTGTTGTAGTACCTTTCTACTTGTTGTTTTTGGGCTGCCATTCTTATATGGGCTATGTCTCTCCGTTCTTCGACTTCATTAAGATCTTGTAACCTACTTTCTTCATTGTTTGGCTCTCGTTGGAGTATCTCAAACTAGGCACTCCGACCTCGACGAGTATAACTGTGTTAGTCCCGTAGACTAGTGAATATGGCGTCTCACCTGTACTGGTTTTTGGTGTAGTGTGGTATGCCCATAATACTTCTGGTAGTAGTTCAGGCCACAGCCTTTTGGAGTCCTCAAGCTTCTTTTTCAATATATTCAGTATTACTTTATTGGAGTATTTGGCCTGACTATTGCCGACGGGATGATATGGCATGGAGAGTATTCGTTTGATGTGCAATTTTTCGGAAAACCCGGTCATTTTCTTTCCGATGAACTGAGGTCCATTGTCACAGCTGATTTCTTTGGGGATGCTGAAACAGCATATTATGTTTTTCCATATGAATGCGATGACCTCTTGCTCATGTATCTGAGTGTATGTACCTGCTTCCACCCATTTAGAAAAGTAATTAGTTAAAACAAAAAGGAAATGTACCTGACCTCGTCCTGCTGGGAGGGGTCCGACAATATCCATCCCCCACTTTATGAATGACCATGGTGAAGTGACGGAATGAAGGAGTTCCCCTGCTTGATGTATCATAGGGGCATACTTCTGACACTGTTCATATCTCCTGACATAGTCCGCGGCTTCTTTTCTCATGGTGGGCCATTAGTATCCGGCATAGATGAGGCATCGAATGAGGGCGTGGTTTCCCGTGTAGGCGTTGCAATTCCCTTCATGTACTTCTTCCAGTACTCGCCTAGTTTGGTTTGGCCCAAGACATTTGGCTAGGGGGCGCCGAACGTTCTTTTGTAGAGATCACCGTTTACGAGGCTGTATCTAGCTTCCTGTATCCGAAGCGTTTTGGCTTCTTTCTTATCTTGTGGGAGCGTTTCGACCTGAAAATATGCTACGAGGTGGTTGCGCCAGTCCCAAGTTAGGTTTACAGAATGTACCTCGACGTGGTCTATTGCGGAATGGAGAAGGGTGACCACGTTTTCCTTGTTGATATTTTTGGTGGCTGCCGCTAGCTTGGCGAGGCTGTCTGCTTCGATATTCTGCACCCTGGGTATTTGGTCGAGGCGGCATTCATCGAATTCTAGCAACAGTTTGTGAATTTCCAACTGGTACTTTTGTAGTCTCTATTCTTTGATTTGGAAAGTCCCAGTGACTTGGTTCACCACGAGTTGAGAGTCGCAATGGAGGACGAGTTGTCGGGCGACATATTTGAGGGCTAATTTCAATCCTGCAATCACAACTTCATACTTTGCCTCGTTGTTAGTCATCTCGGGGCATCGTATGGACTGGCAAATTACTTTGCCTATAGGAACCTCGAGGACGAGTCCCAGCCCCTATCTCGAGGCACTAGATGCACCATCGGTGTAGAGGACCCAGAGATCGGTATGTACGGAAGTGCAAAGCGCTTTCTGCTCTACTTCAGGCAATATTTCCGCGCTGAAATCAGCGATGAAATCAGCGAGCACCTGCTACTTAATGGCATTTTGCGGTTGGTAAGTTATGTCGTGCTCACTTAATTCTATGGCCCATTTGGCCAATATACCCGATAGTTCAGGTTTGTGTAGGATACCCCTTAGGGGGAAGGTTGTCACCACTTTTATGGGGTGACATTGAAAATATGGTCTAAGCTTTCGTGAGCTACGACTAACGCCAAAGCTAATTTTTAAAGGTGAGGGTACCTTGTTTCGGCATCGATTAAGGTTTTGCTGATATAGTAAATCGGAGATTGCATACCTTTGTTTTCGCAGATTAAGACTGCATTTACCGCGACTTTGGAGACTGCTAGATACACAAGTAGACATTCACCTGGGTCTGCCTTGACGAGTAGTGGTGGCGAAGATAGATACGCTTTCAATTTCATCAAGGCGTCGACGTATTTTGCATTCCATTGCAGTCCGTGGTCGTTCCTTAGCACGTTGAAGAATTTATGGCATCTATCTAATGATCGTGAAATGAACCTCGATAGGGTGGCTATTCGCCCTGTTAATTTCTGCTCCTGCTTTTTGCTGGTCAGTATCTCCGGTATTCCTTTAATGGTCCTGATCTGATCTGGGTTGACCTTGATACCCTTTTGTGACACTAGAAAACCAAGGAACTTTCCTGAAGTTACGCCGAAGGTGCATTTTTCGGGATTCAGTTTCATCCCATATTGCTTTAATATCTCAAAGGTTTCCTTCAGATGGCTAATGTGATCTTCTTTCTTTGTCGACTTTACTATCATGTCGTCGATGTAAACCTCCATGGTCTTACCGAGTTGCTCTTTGAACATCTTGGAGACTAACCTTTGATATGTTGCCCCTACATTCTTGAGTCCGAACGGCATTACCTTGTAGCAGTATGTTCCTCGGTGAGTGATGAAAGTGGTCTTTTCTTGACCTTCTTCAGCCATTAGAATTTGGTTGTAACCGGAGTAGGCGTCCAAGAAGCTCAATAGTTCGTGCTCCGCTGTTGCATCAATGACCTGGTTGATGTGTGGTAACGGAAAGGAATATTTCGGGCATGCTTTGTTCAGGTTGGTGAAGACGACACACATCTTCCATTTCCCATTCTTCTTTTTGACCATGACCACGTTGGCGACCCATTGGGGGTATTTTGACTCTCTGATGGAACCATTTGCGAGTAATTTGTCAACCTCTTTGCTGACCGCCTCATTGATGATGGCATTGAACTTTCTACTCATTTGTCGTACCTGCGGGTAAAGAGGATCGACATTCAGCCTATGTGTGGTGATATCCCTTGGGATTCCTGTCATATCTGAGTGGGAAAAGGCAAACAAATCGGCGTTGTTAGTTAAAAACTCACGATGTTTACCTGGTTGTGAGAGGTTATGACCGACATAAGCCTTTTTCGTGTTATCGGTGTTGTCCAGTTGGACGGGATCAAGAATTTCTATGGTTATCTTGCAAGCTTCTACGACATCCGGGTCTTTGATGGCCTCTACTTGTACGTCAGGTTTGGTTGACATGGTTGATTGCAATGCCTTCGAACTTGCCCCTTTTAGTTGTTTGGTGTGTGATCGAGGCCAACCCTGCACTCTATTGAGTAGTGAGAGAGGGTCAAAGCAGCTTTTACCCGATTAAGTTCGGGATCGATTTCTACAGGGAGCTAGATTTTGGAGTCGGGTGTCTATCTAAAGTGGAATTGTGTATGTGTTCCAAATTTCACTTCTAAACATTTTTGGGTTTTGATTTACTTCTAATTATATAAACTGCAATGCTCAATTAAACTAAAGAAAGCTAAGGTTAAACTATTGCGAGTTGTTCAAATGGGTAAAAAACACTAGGGTAGTGACTTTCGCCTAGGTGGTCAATTGACATCACGTGAGTCTAAGGCATGATTGACACATTTGGAGAGTATGATATAATTATTGCACGATTCTACCACTCTACACCTCTCGGTGGTTCGAGTGATTTTGCCCGAATTGACTTTCTCAAGACCAATTGGGTATGCAAATTTGCACAAGCAATCAAGCTTCAAATCGGGTATTACTATCTCTAGGTTTAACCCTTTAATTGGGCTTATCAATCTCTTGAGTACGCCCCAATTCCTTGTTGGACCAATTTCAGAGACTTAGGCTCTCTTTCTCAAGAAGAGCCAAAGTTAACTAAACACAAGCTAGTGTTTGCAACCACTAATTCAGCAATTAAACATGAAATTAGTCCAAATATCAAATACCCATAGACAATCAAGCATCAAAACACAAGACCCATCAATTACTCACACTAGGGTTGAGCCACAACCCTAAATTATGGGTCTAGCTACTCATAATTAGAGAAGAAAACAAAGAAATAGATGGAGAAAACTCATATTAATTAATTGCTAAATTAATCTTGAAGATTCAATGTTAAAATGAAGCTAAAATTACTCAAAATAGCTAAAATATTCGAAGTCACGAGTGCAGCCAGTGTATAAAACTATCTGATAACCTAAAAATGGGAAAAATGTTATTTATACTAAGCTGAAAAATCTGGACAAATATACCCCTGCGGGGCTAGTGCGGACCGTACAAAATCACGTGCGGCCGCACTAAGGCTCTTGACTTAAAAATCTAGCTCTCTAAACTCGGGCAATGCGGACCGCACAAAATCGAGTGCGGTCGTAGTGGCTTCTAGTGCGGTCCGCATGAAATGGAGCGCGGACCGCATTGGACTTTAAACTTGGAACTGACACTTCTCTGAACTCTAGCTTTGCCGACCGCACTAAATTGAGTGCGGCCGCAATGAACTCAATGCAGACCGCACAAAAGCCCATGCGGTTACAATGCCTGTTGGCGTGGAAATGCACACTTTCTAAACATCACTTGTGCGGACCGCACAGAATGGTGTGCGGCCGCATTGGCCTTGTTTTGCCTGAGCTTTGTCTTGTCTTGGTACTTGTGCAAGTTTCACTCCTTTTTTAGCTGATCTTTGACATCTTGTCACCTTATTGATCAAACCTGCAATCAAGCACAACTTGTGAGCCTTTGGGACTATTTTGCACACATTTCTAATCAAAACTTAAGCAAGAATGAGTATAAAATGTATCAAAATCCCTAGTTCTCAACTCCCCAAACTTAAGCTTTTGCTTGTCCTCAAGCAAACAAAATAAGACTCATCCCTTAAGGGAAAATCCAAGAAAATTCAGTTGTTCTAAAGTGACCTTATCTAGCATCAATTGGGACTAACAATTTCCCTCAATACAAATGAATCATTAACAACATTTACTCTTTTAATCACCATGAATTAAGTGCGACACAAGAGCATCAAGAGTTGACTCAACACATCAAAGAACTTTTTTCTATTATTGTGGTTATTGTGGAACCCAAACTCACACATCCTCAGCTTTCCCTAAGCAAACCTCACCTTTAGAATAGTAGCACTCAAAACGAGGTTAATGGAAAATAACTCATCTCTCTCAAGGAAAAGTCACAAGTCTGGCTCTAAGTACCATATGCTTGCCCCTTATGTGAGTCACCACTAATGTAAGTTTCATTTAACTAGAGATCATATAGGGCTTTTGTGGAGACATAGTGAAGGCTTTTGGTTTCGGGTAGGCAATGTTTGGTCTAAGTATGTTCCATCTTCCCTTAAGCACTTCTTTTGTTTCATTTTGGAACACATTCACTTGACTTTTGAGTCTTTTCAATTCTTTCTAAGGGGTTAGAGAGACATACTGTCACTCTTTCTTATACATTTCAAATCTCTTCTCCTTTCTCAACTTTCCACACCTTTCATTCTTTGCTTTTCTTGAATCCCTTTTTATTCTCTTACACATTGAACATTCTATTTTGTCTTTTTGATTTACTTATTTTTTTTTCATTGTCTTTCCTTCTCTTCATTTTTGTACCTTTTTAACACTTTGTTGCAATCCTCGTCTCCCCCCCCCCCAAACTTATACTTTCTCCATGTGCTAAGGAAAGATCGGGTGCCAATAGAGGGTATCTTTTAGAATGGGTAAAGGCTTGTATCATGGTTCTTGAAGAAAAAAGGTCTAAGGCTCAAAAGGGTTGACTAGGGATCTTACCATTGATAGGTTATGGAAGTGTTCAAGCTATCATTTGGACCAAGGAGAGCCTATAACCATGCCTCAAGTCAAAATTCACTTAGGATTTTGCCTCAACAAACATTCAGAGCAAGTTCTAGACCAATGGCTCGGGACTTGGACTTGCAATGCAATTTCTCACCACACAAGATATGGGATCACTGAAGACATAGAGTTAGGGGCCCACAACGATCTTAGATAGTATTTGAGCACACAATGGTCCGAAAAACCACTTGATGATTATCGGTCAACACAAGAGTCTCAAGGTAGGGACTTTCACCATCCTAAACACAATAATTTGTTTTTGACCATGAGATCAAAAGCAAATGTACTAGGCCCAAGTGAAGCTTTGCTTGAGGCACCCTTACCACTAACTACTAAAAGCAAAAAGAAAAATGGACTCAAACCCATAAGAAGGTTGTCACGCCATCTATCATTAGGAAGAGCCACCCGGTTCACACAAACTCCACCTTTGGAAAGAACTATGACATTAAGAAAACCAAAGGCTTGTTGCAAACGTTCAAAACAATAAGCTACGAACATAAATAAGAAGCTAAGAAACAAAAATTATGGAAGGTAAAATAAATATATACAAGAGGAGATTTAATCGAATATACAATAAAGGGGATGAATATGTACAATGTAACATAACTTTATATACAGACCCAAAGTAAAATAAAAGTACGAGAAATGTAACGAAATGTTAAAATTATATACAAACCAAAGATGAAAAATAAAGAAAGCATAAAAATTGTCAAATATATACAATTATCCAACAAATCAATGTGGGGCCTACCCCCTCAAATGAAAGATGGCATTATCCTCAATGCCAATTAAACCAAATAAGCACCAAAAATAAAAGGAAAAATGATATAGAGACTCCCTATGGCCCGTCTGTCTGCATGGGGTCCTGAGTGGTCCCCGGGTCCTCAATATGCTCGAGAACCTCAGACTGGTTCCCTATGACCTGCTACTCTACTGCTGGGACCTGGGCCTGGATAGGCTCCTGGGCTGCATTATTGTGGCTGACTAGAGGAGGTCTCCGATGGGTCTGCCAATTGGATGACTGAATCATATGCTCGGGGAATCATCCTCTTCCTCTTGGGAGGCCTCTAGGATTGCTCTGGCTGGGGGTGAGCTGCTGGCAGAGGGTCCTGTAACAATAAATCCAAAGGCAGATGATCTGCCTTCAACCTGTCAACCTCAACCCTCAACCCCTTTACGGACTCCTTGGAAGCCCGCGTCTTTCTCATCTTCTTGGCCTCCCTAGCAAACTCCTTGAGAGCTTTTCCATGAGACTCCACAGCGTTCGTAATAACTTTCTGAGTGTCAAGGATTTTCTTCTGGTTGTCTAGAATATCCTTGAGGGCGTCCTCAATAGAGTATGGGACCTATGGAGGTGGAGGTGCCGATTGAGATGCTACTGTAGTAGTAAGGACAAACAACTTAGAGGAAGTTGTCTGCATCTAGTTGTTGATGCTGAGAAGGGCCTGGCTCAGGCGGTGTACAGTCACTGGGTGGGCTGGCGTAGAGGATATCTCTGGAGCTGCTGAAGTGGATGAACCAGGGGGCATGTCCACTGAGGTGGACGAAGGCTGAGTAGGAGCTACTACCACTACTGGCTCTTCAGACTGGCCAGTTGCAAAAGTGGATGTTCCCTTGTAATTCTTGCTTTTAGATTTGTCATCACTCTGCATGCTATAGTATGAGAACGAGGCCTTTGCTTTCACTTTTATATCAAATGGCCACTTTTCTACCTTGAGGTTCGTGAAGTACATGGTTAAGAAGCTGGGGAAAGGGTAGTTTACGTCACCTTCACTGCCTACCTGTGTAATAACCCGAGACATCACCTTCCCGATGTTAATCGGGTACCCCGCCATGATTGATACTACCAATACTGCCCGGTAAATAGGGAGTGAGTTGTCATGAGTAGTGGGATCCAATCTGTTGCACACGAATGTTTCCCACCCCTTGGCCTCAAAATTCAAACTTCTTCTCAAAATTTTCACTCCCACATTCAACCAATCGGGGGTGGTACTTGGGATTGCCAAATACTATTCCAACCAAGGACGGACCTCCTCACCTAATTCCATCTTTGCCAAATACAGTGACTCATCCTCCTCATCAAAGCCCAAGTAGTCATTTATGGTTTTCTCATCGAACAACACTTTCAAATTGCGCACCTTGGTCACTTTGGTGCCCTTCTTGATGTGGGCAACATTGGAGTAAAATTCCTTGACTAGGTGCTCGTTTGCATCCTCATAGTTATTTAAAAAATACTCCCAGCCCACTCTCTCTCTAAACTGCCTTCTCACATTGGGATTGTGAGGCAAGAGATCTCTATCAACAAAATTCCTCTCTGGGATACCATTCTCTGAATCTATGGTAGGCCAATTCACTCATAAACCGGTCTTGCCACACCTCCGATTTTCTAGTTCTAGCAATTCCTCCCACCTGAGGTTCACCCCCTTCTCCTACTGCACCCTCTCCGAATAATGAAGTTGTGGAAGAGGTGGAGTATTCATCCTCACTGCCTTCAGCTGAGCCCTCAGACAACCCAGAAGATACATTTACTAATGCTTGGGTAGCAGGGGAAGGTGGAGGAGTGTCTCTTAGTCTGTTTCTCTCCGGCCAGTTAGGGATATACTTTGGGATTGAGTCTGAAGATATATCCCGGGAGGGCTTGTATTCACTCCCAAACTGGTCAATGGCCCTATCAGCAGCTTTAATGAGCTTCCTCATGTTTTTAATGTTTTGCCGGCTTGAAGAGTCGGTCTTATCATTTTTTGTTTCCCTCACTGGGAGGATTCTCCTCTGCCTGGTTGTTTAGAGCCCTTGCCTCTTTATTTCACCATTGTCTGCAAACAACATCCATTAAGATTGTTAGTATCAGTAGAAGTAATTAAGATCAGAGTTGCAAAAAAGAAAAAGATGCAGACAGTTGCAGATATTACACAGTGCGGACCGCACACAATATAGTGTGGACCGCACAAAATGCCAATGCGGTCCGCACAGAGGTGGGGTTCAGACTACCCACTCTCTGAACATTTGCTCCGCGGATCGCACAAAATGCAATGTGGCCGCGGTCCTCGAAGATCAAGTTTCAGGACTTTCAAAATTGCGGTCCACACAAAATGTCATAACGGAACGTACAAAGGCACCGCGGACCGCACAAAATCAACCGCGGTCCGCACTGAGTACCCAGAAGAAGCGCTAACTAGGGTTTCATGTATTTTGATTTTAAGTCTAATTTTACACCTAAGAAAGGTCCCTAGGTGTTTGACCAGTGTTTTTAACTACCTAATTCTAACTTTAACAAGGAATTAACTACTCTAAACTACCAAATTGAAAGAAATACGGGAATAACAGAAGAAAAACAAGAAAAACAAAAATTAAAAGAAAATAAAAAAATTAAAATAATTAAAAAGAAGTTAAGTTACCAGATGTGAGAGTTACTGATGATTAATGATTCCTAGCAGTTAGTTACGAGCAATAAGGACGATGAACAGTGTTTTTAGGGGTTCTGAGAGCAAAAGGATCGAAAAATGTAAAAGGAGGGCCTGAGGCCTTATTTATAGAAAAGGACCTGGGGCCCAGCTTACCAACCCAATGCAGACCACACTAAATGGCAATGCAGTCCGCACTGCTCAAAGTCATGAGGTTCAAATAAGGCAGCCACTGCGGTTCGCACAAAATACACTGCGACCGCAGTGGACCACCGCGGACCGCACAAAATACAATGCGGCCGCGGTGGTAAACTTCAGAGAGCTGTTAATTTCATCCGTTATTAGTGTGGTCCGCACTGATTTTGTGCCCCCCGCACTGAGTTCTTTGCGGCCGCACACAATGTAGTGCGGTCCGCATTGAAAACTTCAGAGACTTGACATTTGCACTGCATCAACACAATCCTGTAGCATCTCACAATTAGTCAGTCCAAAAATAAATCCTATACTACAATGAAAAATCAAGGAAAAATAAGAAGAAAAACACATGGGTTGCCTCCCAAGAAGCGCCTTATTTAACGTCGCGGCACGACACAGGTTACCATCACATCATTTGAGATGAAGAAGTGCCACCACGTGGCTGTCATCAATTTTTCCCAAGTAGTGCTTGACCCTATGCCCATTTACTCTGAAAACTTTCCCATTTTTGTTCTTTAAATCAAGTGCACCAAACGGGGTCACACCCACCACTTCAAAAAGTCCACTCCATTTTGACTTAAGCTTTCCCGGAAACAGACGTAACAGAGAGTTGAACAAGAGAACCAAATCACCAACTTTGAACTCCTTACTACGCGCATATTTATCATGCAGATACTTCATCTTGTCCTTGTACAAGGACGAACTAACATAGGTATGGAATCGAAATTCATCACATTTATTAAGCTGCTCCACACAAAGATTTACAGCAACATCCCATTCAAGATTTAGCTTCCTCAAGCCCACATTGTCTTGTGCTCTAACTCGACCGGTAGATGGCAAGCTTTCCCAAACACCAACCGATACGAAGACATACCAATCGGATTCTTGTAAGCAGTCATATAAGCCCATAGAGCGTCATCCAACTTCTTTGACCAATCGGTCCTATTTGCATTTACCGTCTTTGACAATATGCTTTTGATTTCCCTGTTGGAGCCTTCAACTTGACCACTTGCTTGAGTATGATAGGGAGTAGAAACTTGTGATTGACACCATACATTGCAAGCAAAGTGTCAAAAGCTCTATTGCAAAAATGAGACCCCCCATCGTTTATGATTGCACAAGGAGTATCAAACCTTGTAAAAATGCTCTTCTTGAGAAATGCAACAACACTCTGGGCCTCATTGTTGGGCAAAGTCACGGCTTCAACCCACTTTGAAACATAGTCCACCGCCACAAGAATGTATATGTTCCTAAACGAGCTAACAAATGGGCCCATAAAATCAATGCCCCATACATCAAAAATATCAACCTCGGGGATGGTATTGAGAGGCATCTCATCTTTCTTCGAAATTCCACCCGCTCTTTGACATTTGTCACACCTCTTCACAAGTTCACTCGTATCTTTGTACAAAGTTGGACAATAAAACCCACAACTAAGAACTTTGGAAGTCGTCCTCGCCCCGCCATGATGGCCACCATATGGAGAGGAATGACAAGCCTCCAAGATACCCAATTGTTCTTCCTCTGGGACACACCTTCGGATCACACCATTCGTGCAAATCTTGAACAAGTACGTCTCATCCCAATAGAAATCCAAACTATCCCGCTTGAGCTTCTTCCTTTGGTTAGAAGAGAGCTCACACTAGATTATACCAGTCACAAGGAAATTAGCAACATCGGCAAACCATGGCATATCATTCATCGACACCGAAAGGAATTGTTCGTCGGGAAATAAATCATTGATCTTTAGGCCATCACGAGGCCTCCCCTCCTTTTCCAAGCGGGACAAGTGGTCCGCCACTTGGTTCTCACTACTCTTTCGGTCCACAATCTCCAAATCAAACTCTTGAAGTAACAAGACCCATCGCATCAGTCTATCTTTGGAATCCTTCTTTGTCATCAAGTACCAGAGTGCGGCATGGTCAGTATGAATAATAACCTTAGCACCCATAAGATACGGCCGGAATTTTTCCATTGCGAACACAATAGCCAAAAGTTCTTTCTCGGTCACCGTGTAGTTCACTTGAGCATCATTCATTGTCTTGCTCGTATAGTACACTAGATGAAACATTTTGTTCACTCTTTGACCCAAAACCGCCCCAACCGCAACATCGCTCGCATCACACATGAGCTCAAAGGGCAAGCTCCAATTAGATGCAGTAATGATAGGAGTTGTGGTCAACTTATTCTTTAGAAGTTTAAAGGCTTGCATACATTTTTCATCAAACACGAACTTAGCATCTTTTTCTAACAACTTGCACAAGGGATTCACTACCTTCGAAAAGTCTTTGATAAATCTCCAGTAGAACCTCACATGACCAAGAAAACTTCGAACTCCCTTGACAGATGTAGGGGGAGGGAGCCTTGAAATTACATTAATTTTTACTTTGTCTACCTCAATACCATGATTTGAAATTTTATACCCAAGAACTATGCTCTCTTCCACCATAAAGTGGCATTTCTCCCAATTGAGAACGAGATTAGTTTCTTCACAACGGGACAAAACTCTATCAAGATTCTTCAAGCATTCATCAAATGAGTCTCCCACAACACTAAAGTCGTCCATGAACATCTCCAAAATGTCTTCCACCATATCAGTGAATATGGACATCATACACTGCTGAAATGTAGCCGGTGCATTACACAATCCAAAAGGCATCTTAGAGAAAGCAAAGGTGCCATATGGGCAAGTGAATGTGGTCTTCTCCTAATCTTTCGGAGCAATCAAGATTTGGTTGTACCCAGAATACCCATCCAAGAAATAGTAGAAGGCACGCCCAGTAAGTTGGTCTAACATCTGATCAAGAAAAGGCAAAGGAAAGTGATTCTTGTGGGTCACTTTATTCAACATGTGGTAATCCATGCATACCCTCAAACCGGTGACGGTTCTGGTAGGAATCAACTCATTTTATGAATTTGTAACCACAGTCATGCCACCCTTCTTCGGTACACATTGCACCGGTGAAGTCCAAGAGCTATTAGAGATGGGGTACACAACCCTGGCATCCAACCACTTGATCATCTCCTTTTTCACAACTTCTTGCATTGCCTCGTTCAACCTCCTTTGATGCTCCAGGGAGAGCTTTGCATCATATTCCAGAATAATCTTATGCATACAGAATGCGAGGCTTATCCCCCGAATATCAGCTAAAGTCCATCCAATTGCCTTTTTCCGCTTTTGAAGCACTGCCAATATGGCATCAACCTGCATGTTAGTAAGACAAGAGGAAAGAATAACTAGCAAAGTAGAATTTGAGCCTAAGAACTCATACCTGAGGTGTAGAGGCAGTGGTTTCAATTCTAACACCGGAGGCTCCTCAATTGAAGGTTTTGTTGGTGGAGTATTCCTATTTTCAAGGTCCAAAGATAATTTCCTAGGCTCATAAGAGTAAGATCCTATTCCATGTAAAGCATACACGTACTCCAGTCAGCCTTCATCATCATTGACATCAAGATTCAACAATACGGCCTCCAAAGGGTCCTCCATATTGATCATTACACTGGTGTTATCAACTATCACTGCTATGACAAGGTCCACAAAAGAGCACACCTCCATACTGTTGGGCTGCTTCATTGATTTGCACACATGAAATACCATTTTCTCGTCACCCACCCGGAAGGTGAGTTCCCCTGCTTCCACATCAACTAAGGCCTTCCCTATAGTAAGGAAATGTCTTCCCAATATGATAGGAACTTCACAATCCACCTCGCAATCCAAGATCACAAAGTCAACTGGCAAGATAAATTTGTCCACCCGGACAAGCACATCATCAATATATCCAATGGTCTCTTCATCGTTCTATCTTCCATTTGTAATCTCATGGAAGTCGGCCTCGGCTGCTCAATACCCAAAGTCTTGAAAACTGAATAGGGCATCAAATTGGTACTAGCCCCCAAATCACATAGAGCTTTAGCAAAATCCGCACTCCCAATGGTGCAAGGAATGGTGAAAGCACCAGGATCTTCAAGCTTCGGGGCCATTGAATTCACTATTGCACTAACTTGGTAAGTCATCTTTATAGTTTCACAATCCATAGACCGCTTCTTTGTTACCAAGTCCTTCATGAATTTAGCATAGCCCGACATTTGTTTAAGAGCCTCCACCAAAGGCACATTGATGGATAAGTTCTTCATCATGTCAATGAACTTTTTAAACCGATTCTCATTTTTCTACTTCGGGAGCCTTTGAGGATAAGGAGGAGGTGGCCTTGGCAAAGGTACATTGGCTTTAGGCACCACCGGCTCCGGCATGTCTATTATGTGTTCCCTAGACGGGTTCACATTATTTTGAGTTTCCACCTCGGCATCTTGAATATCAATCCTCACGTCTTCGTTCATGTTCTCATCAATCACATTTTCAACCACCAAAGGAACTTCATCTTCTTGCAACTCAACATCATCACTCAAAACTTGCTTTTGTTTGGAGGCATTCACATCACCGCCTCGTCCACTCCTTGTAGTTACCACTATAACATGATTGTTCCCACCCTTCAGGTTCACTACCATATCACTTGGTAGAGCACCCTTAGGGCGTGTATTCAAGGACTGAGAGATTTGGCCTAACTGAACATCCAAATTTCTAATTGAGGTATTGTGGAAAGCCAACTGCGCATCAGAATCCGCATTCTTCATCATTTGTTCGAACATCATTTCAATTCTACCTATATCATTGCTAGAAGAACTAGGACCTTAAGATGGAAATAGGGGTGGATTGTTCGGTTGTTGGTACATTGGGGGCCTTTGAAAGCCTTGCCCCCGGTTTCTCTGGTTTCCATTGTTCCATCCACCTTGATTGTTGTTACCACCCCAATTGTTGTTGTTACCATTCCAACTTACCTGATTGTTCTAATTTCCCCAGTTGGAGTTTTGGTTGTTGCTCTGATTTCCCCAGTTGGAGTTTTGGTTGTTGTTCCCCTAATTACCATTGCCTTGTTGTTGTTGTTGATTTCCTCAATTGCCTTGGGGTCTCCATTGTTGTTGGTTGGAAGAATTTCCCCTTTTGGCCTGATAATTATTCATATATTGCACCTCCTCATTTTGTTCATCATAACCATCATTTTGGAATCCACTACAATTATTGTCAAATTGCTCTGAATTCCCTTGGTTCTGTTGCCCTCTTTGTCTTCTTTTGTTGACAAGCATATTGACACCCTCCATAGCATTCACTTGGCGAGGATTTTGAACTTGTTGCAACTGTGCCTTCGCTAGTTGGTTCATTGTAGTTGTCAACTCAGCAATATCCTGCCCATGATCATGTAACTCTTTGTGCAAATGAGTAACCGTGGGGTTACCTTGGGGCACATTGGCTCTACTTTGCCAAGCGGAAGAAGTGTCAGTCATCTCGTCAAGAATGTCACAAGCCTCATTATAAGATAGCTTCATGAAGTTGCCCCTAGCAAGTTGGTTCACTATGCATTGGTTTGTGGTGTTAATACCCCGGTAGAAAGTTTGTTGGATCATTGCCCCAGTCACATCATTGTCGGGGCATTCCTTCACCATTATTCTATAACGCTCTCAAATCTCATGCAAAGGTTCTTTGGGCTCTTGCTTGAACGCCAAGATCTCATCTCTCAATGCAGCCATATGCCCCAGTGAGAAAAATTTTGCAATGAATTTATCCGCCAACTCATCCCAAGTAGTGATGGAATGGTTGGGAAGTCGCTCAACCCAATCAAGTGCTTTCCCACTAAGTGAAAATGGGAAGAGTCTCAACCGGAGAGCATCCTCGGACACGTTAGTTTTCTTACTCCCCCAACATGTATCCACGAACCCCTTGAGATATTTGTAAACATTTTGAATTGTAGCGCCCGTGAAATACCCATGCTGCTCTAGCAAAGGCAACATCACATTGGTTATTTGAAAATTGCCCGCCCGGATTCGGGGTGGGACAATAGCACTTGCATAGCCTTGGTTCGGAAGCACTCTAGGAGCCACTCTTGGAGGTGGCGGGGGGGGGGGTCTGGAATATTGTCATTTGCATTAGCATTGGCTTGGCGGCCTCTACGTTGTCCTTGAGGTACAAGAGGCACCTCATCATCTCCGACGTCATCTACCTCCTCCCCTGCAATCACATTTTCAAGAGGGTCATTGGCGTTATTTGCTGCCATTTGGTACCTAAAGTTGTAACACACACAAATTAATTAGTAACAAAGAAGGAAATAAGAATAATACACAAAACTATTTAGATAAATAGCCAAAACCGTTAGCTTCCCGACAACGGTGCCAAAAAGTTGATTGAGGCCAACCCTGCACTACTATTGAGTAGCGAGAGAGGGTTGAAGCAGCTTTTACCCGATTAAGGTCGGGATCGATTTCCATAGGGAGCTAGAAGTTGGAGTCGGGTGTCTATCTAAAGTGGAATTGTGTATGTGTTCCAAATTGCACTTCTAAACATTTTTGGGTTTTGATTTACTTCTAATTATATGAACTACAATGCTCAATTAAACTAAAGTAAGCTAAGGTTAAACTATTGCGAGTTGTTCAGATGGGTAAAATTTACTAGGGTAGAGACTTTTGCCTAGGTGGTCAATTGACGGATACTTGAGTCTAAGGCATGATTGACGCATTTGGGGAGTATGATATAATCGTTGCACGATTCTACCACTCTACACCTCTCGGTGGTTTGAGTGATTTTGCCCGATTGACTTTCTCAAGACCAATTGGGTATGCAAATTTGCACAAGCAATCAAGGTTCAAGTCGGGTATTACTATCTCTAGATTTAACCCTTTAATTGGGGCTATCAATCTCTTGAGTACGCCCCAATTCCTTGTTGGACCAATTTCAGAGACTTAGGCTCTCTTTCTCAAGAAGAGCCAAAGTCAACTAAACACAAACTAGTGTTTGCAACCACTAATTCAGCAATTAAACATGAAATTAGTCCAAATATCAAACACCCATAGACAATCAAGCATCAAAACACAAGACCCATCAATTACCCACACTAAGGTTGAGCCACAACCCTAGCTTATGGGTCTAGCTACTCATAATTAGAGAAGAAAATAAAGAAATAGATGAAGAAAAACTCATATTAATTAATTGCTAAATTAATCTAGAAGATTCAATATTGAAATGAAGCTAAAATTACTCAAAATAGCTAAACTATTCAAAGTCACGAGCGCAGCCAGTGTACAAAACTATTTGATAACCTAAAAATGGGAAAAGAAGCTATTTATACTAAGCTGAAAAATCTGGACAAAAATACCCCTGCGGGGTAGTGCGAACCGCACAAAATCACGCGCGGCCGCACTAAGGCTCTTGACTTAAAAATCCAACTCTCTGAACTCGGGCAATGCAGACATCACAGAATCAAGTGCGATCGTGGTGGCTTCTAGTGCGGTCCGCATGAAATAGAGCGCGGACCGCATTGGACTTTAAACTTGGAACTGGCACTTCTCTGATCTCTGGCTTTGCAGACCGCACTAAATTGAGTGCGGCCGCAATGAACTCAATGCGGACCGCACAAAACCCCATGCGGCCGCAATGCCTGTTGGCCTGGAAATACACACTCTTTGAACATCACTTGTGCGGACCGCACAGAATGGTGTGCGTCCGCACTGACCTTGTTTTGCCTGAGCTTTGTCTTGTCTTGGTACTTGTGCAAGTTTCACTCCTTTTTGAGTTGATCTCTGACATTTTGTCACCTTGTTGATTAAACCTGCAATCAAGCACAACTTGTGAGCCTTTGGGACTATTTTGTACACATTTCTAATCAAAACTTAAGTAAGAAGGAGTACAAAATGTATCAAAATCCCTAGTTATCAGTGTGTATCCAATGTTGGGCGATCCAGTAGCATTCTTGGGTGGTGCGTGGCTCGCCTCGGATGTTGAATATCCCCCATAGAGTGGGAAATTTGATTACTTGATAGAAATTTGATGGGACGGCTCGCATGGCATGTATCCATGGACGTCCTATGATGGCATTGTAATTTGTTTCGTGGTTCATAATGTGGAGTGTCATTTTCAGGGTGACTCTTCCTGCCAGGATGGGTAGCACTATTTCCCTAGAGGTTCGTTCCACTGCATTATTAAAACCCGTTAGTGTTATGCAACACGATATTATTTTATCCTCGAGTCTCATCTGCATGAAAACTCATGGGTGAACAATACACGTGTCGTTTCCGTCATCCACAATTATTCTTCTTACATCAGTATCTACGATGCGTAAAGTTATAACCAAAGCATCATAGTGAGGGAAAGACAAACCGTCGGTATCCGACTTATCGAAGATGATACTGTCTTCGAGGTCATCATACCATTCGTGGGCAATCGTCCGTTTGAGTTTATATGTGGTGGTGAATTTCACATGGTTGATTATCGTGTCATCGCCACCGCCAATGATCATTTGTATGGTACAGGCCGATAATGGTAGTTTTGGAGTCCTTGAGGTTGGTCACGTCCACGAGTGAAGTTGGCCCGTCCTCGGTCGCTCAGCAGTTCTTTCAGGTATCCCTGGTTTAACATTCTTACCACTTCTTGTCGTAGACCTATGCAGTCTTCGGTCTTTGTCCTCTTTCCTGGTGGAATTCACACAGAACATTCGACCTCCTGGTACTCGGATCCGACTTTATCTTTTGCGGCCACTGCACCTTCATGCCGAGCTTTTCCAGTGCGTACACTATTTCTGAAGGAGAAACACAAAAGTTATGAACAGACAATAGTGGAGGCATACCTCTTTTGTTTTGGGGGGTGCGGTGCGTCGAGGCACGGCGTCTGCATGTCGTGGAGGAGGTAGATTTGATGTTCGGATATAGGGCTGGTGCCTTTGACCGTCGTTGCAGCGATCTCTCCTTGTCTCGGTTTGGACTGATGTTAATTGCTTGAGCGGGCCATTCAGGTCATCCTCGTCTGCCCTCACTTCGGCGCAATAGGCATTGGATCTCTTCCTACGTGATAGGGGGTACTTCATGAGTCTGCTTAGTAGCTTTTTGGTTGCTTTTGACCCGTTTCTGTTTAGCCCATTGTGAAAGGCTGCTACTGCCATCCCTTCTGACACGTTCGATATGCTCATCCTTACCCTCTTGAATCGGGCTAGGAAATCTGAAGTCCCTCGTCTGTCGTTTGCCTGACGGCGAAGATATCATTAACCCTGACCTCTGCCTTTTTTGCTTTCGCATGAGCCGTGACGAACTTATCTGCCATTTCTTCGAACGTTGATATCGATCGCGCTGGTAGTTGGGAATACCATGTCAACGCTCCCCTTGTCAGAGTTTCGCCAAACTTTTTCAGCAGTACAGATGGCACCTGTTCTTTTGATAGATCGTTACCTTTTACTGCGGTAATGTAATGGATTAAGTGATCCTCCGGGTCCGTGGTGCCATCATATATTTTCAAATATGGCGGCATTTTGAAGGTCTTCGGAATAGAATGGGGAGCTGCCCCTTCGCTATATGGTTGTTCGACGAATCGACCCACATCGCGTTTTGGTAACAACTTCGGAGCGCCTGGTATTTTATCGACCATTTCCTGATGTTCCTTCATCTGGTCGCGGAGTGTTTTGTTCTCATTTTCCATTTTTTCCATTTTCTTTAAGATGGCCGTAAGTGCATCGTTGCCTACATTAGCAACAGTATGGGTGTTACCTATTCGTGTAGTGTCTGGCTCATCGGCAACAGCTGCGGTTTCTATAGGTAATGTATCTTCGATATCTCTCTGAACGGGTTTCTCGAGCATGCTGCTCAAGGTGTTTGTCAACCATTCTTCTAATAGCCTTTTCACGACCAATGGTGCTTCTACTACTGCGGATGTTGAGGTTTCCCTCTCGCGCAAGACCGTTAAACCCTCGTGGGGGGGGTTGAGATATCTCCCTCAGGTGTAGCACTTGGTGTTGCGTTTTCGTTGACTTCTCCACTGGCTTCGTTGAGGGAATTCAGGAGGTTGTTCGTGACACCTACTATTGCCTTTAGCCTTGGTTCTCCCTTTCCTGCCATTGTTGGCCTTTGTGAAGTTAAAGAAAGGTGATTATTTCTTTCAAGAATCTAGATGAAAACTATGATTTCAGCTATAGAAATCCCCACAGACGGCGACAAATTGTTTGACTCAAAAGATATCGAAACCTTTTTGAACAAATCAATCAAAAATGAGGGGGTAAATCTTAGCTAAGTATAATAATCTCTAGAACGAAAGATGGATAAGGGGAGGACGGATAATAAGACTTCGTTTTTAATCTGGATCAACAAAACCTCTACAATAATCTTCTCACGCGTTTATGTAAGAAAATTTATAGCAAGTATTATGAATCAACCAAGAAGTGCCCTTACAAAATTGTTGTTCGCTATCTATATAGGGAGTGAAACCCTACTAAGCTGTAAAAGACAGATTATAAGGAATATTCGAAGGAATATTCTTAGTATCCCCTAACGGGCCTATATTATTACAAGGGTCGTATAATCTCTTGTTTGTCTTAAGGCCGTCCTCCGCAGGACGTCAGGTTACGGGGACCTCGTCGTTCGTCGTACTCGTCGAAGGTCGTCATTGTTCAAATATGGATCCATACACAAGTGTGATATGGACATGTCAATTACGCAATTTTGAGTTTGATATTTACAAATAACTTAATAGTGTATGGCCTTTGGAGCACATGATAGGATGCAAATTGCCTATAATTTTATGGTAAAGTAAGTCATTCTTAATCATTGATCACATTAGTATTTGCAAATTTCCTATTTTTCAAAGTAAAGTTAGTCATTTTGAAAGATAATTCTAATACTTAATGATTCATGTTGTCTAGTTTGGGGTCGTATGCATCGTTTGGGGCTTTATAGTCTTCTTATTTGTTAGAAGACCAAGGACCATTTGGTCATAAATATTTTTTTACTTTTTTGAATTTTTTTTATTTTTTTCGGAATCAGTGTTTGTGCATGAAAATTTCAAATTTCACTTGAAGATCAATTTCGGAATTTTTAAAGAATTTGAAAAACTCTAAAATGTTATTTTTCAAAACTTTTACTTCAAAGCACTCACAAAAATTCAAAAACAGCTACAAATTATATTCATATTCAAACACAACTCTAATTTCTAAATACCAATTTATATATATATAAAAAAAAATTTACTTTTATTTCGGAATTTCACATTTTTATGTCCAAACACCCACTAAGTATTTCTACCGTGGTCAACTAACAAAATGTGTTCCTTTTTTTATTGGTAGAAAAATACAGGTAAGAGCCACTTTGCAACACGCATTGTCTTCTTACACCAAAATGAGAAAAGTATTTATTTGATTCAAATGTTGGATGATATAAGTGTTAGATTGAAACTAGGCGTTGACCAGGTACTAAAGTGAAAGAACTGAACGAGTTTAAGGAACTATCTAGAAGTTGGGCCATAATAGTTTAAGATACTTTTTTTTTTTGGGGGGGGGGGGGGTAACTATCAGATTTTAGTAATCACCAAAATAAAACAATACAATCCAACAAGACTAATACACATTGCTACTCCTATCTACTACTTCAGCTAACACTCGTGTGCAACCACTACACTCACTAACGGAGGTAGAATTACTGCCAAGGGGTTCAGAAAAAAAAAAAAGGTTGTAGTTAGTAGGAAGAAAACTAATGACCTTACAAAGGTTTTGAGCTCCCTTAACCATTAAGCTATAATTTTGGGTTGTGTCAACGAGATTCAAAACATAATATATAGAGTTAAAATACAGATTTTGTCTTACTTATATAGTGTAATTTTTCGGCGAAGGAAGTTCGAGTGAACACCCTTCCGCCCCTAAATCCGCCCGACTACACTTATAGAAAGATGAAGCACATATTCTTGGGAGGGTTTCCATAATTCTATAGCAAGACAAGTATAACCATTACCAATATGAAAATGATCTTTAATCTATTGGAGTTGATTTATTTTGATCCTTGATATACACATTTTAACGGATATAATCTTTTCTTTAAGTCATCCGGCACCGATATTTCCATGTTGCGCGGTGATTTTTTCTGGCTTATAGCTCTTTAATGTCACGTAAATAGATATTCTTTTTCGCGTGAAACTTTTGATAATTTTGCTTTATTTCAGTGAGAAAAAAAGGATGAAGTTGTAACACTAGATGGTTCTTTCTTTATTTTTCATAAGTAATGTCAAGTTGTGGCTTTGGATAACATCAAGCTTCACCATTGATTAAAGACTCCATTGATGAGTTCTAGAAGCTTCACATGAACTAGAGGAAGAAGAAGAAGATCGATCTGGAAAATAGAATGAGAGTTCACTTCATTTCTAATCTCTGATATTGCATATTTACACGTGGGATACCACTCCACTAACTAATTCCAACTAACTTGCCAGCTAGGGCACATCTAACTACCAACTAACTTGCCAACTAGGGCACATCTAACTACCAACTAACTGTGATGACCCAAAAGGTCATCACTTGTTTTAGAAACAAATTTAGTGTTTAGAGACCTAAAAACCTCCTTTTTACCTCACCTTGATTTGCGTGCGTGGTCCGGACCTATATCCGGAAAGAATTCTATGTGAAAAGATGAGAAATAGAAATTTCTAGAGTTAAAAATTTAATTTTGGTTGACTTTGGTCAATATTTTGAGCAAAAAGACCCGGATCCGTGTTCCGACGATCTGGGAGGTCCGCAATAAAACAAGGGACTTGGGCGTATGCCCGGAAATGAATTCCGAGGTCCCAAGACTTAGAAATCAATTTTTGAAAGAAATTGTTTTACTGAATTATCTAAGAAATGAAGAAAAGGATTAATGTTTGAAACCATTAGTATCGGGCCCGCTTTTTGGTTCCAGAGTCCGGTAAAAACTTGTTATAGTATTTAAAAGATAACTTTGAAATTTGGTAAAAAACAGAGTTTATTTGACGTGAGTTGGACTTCCGGTTGAAGAGTTATGAACTTTGAGTATTCTTGATGAAAATATTGAGTTTTGAGGTTTAATTCATGGTTTTACATGTTATTTTGATGATGTGATCGCACGAGTAGGTCCATATGATGTTTTTGAGTTAGTATGCACATTTGGTTTGAAGTCCCGAGGGCTCGGATGAGTTTCGGGTAGGTTTCGGGATGTTTTAGGCTTAAAACATAATTGTTGCAGGTTCAGAGAAGTTGCAGATCTCTGAACTCGGCAGTGCGGTCCCCAATAATTTTGTGCTGCCGCGGAGGGGCCTTTGCGGCCGCACTCGATTTTGTGCGGTCCGCGGTGAGGAAGAATCTGCAGGTTCACTAGTCTGACTTCGGAAGCCTATATCTTTTGATGTAAAAGGAATTTTGAGATGATTCAAAAACAAAAGTTGTAGCCCTTCGTGTCTAGTTTACAGAAAGATAAGGAAATCATAATTTTGACATATGTAGAGAAAGTTATGGCCAAAATAGTAAAGTATGTCACTGCAGTCAACATTCTCCGCGGTGAGCTTCGCGGCCGCACTCCTTTTTGTGCGGTCCGCGGAGAGGGTATGAGAGGGGTATATTTAAACGGGACTTTCAGTTATTTTTTAATTTTCAAAATCCTAAAAATATAAAAGGCGATTTTACAAACAACATTTCTTCTCCAAAATATTAGTAAGTGATTTCTAACTCATTTTCTTTACTCCTTAACTTCTTTTTACAAGATTTCATCCTAGAATCTAGGGTTTTCATGATGAAATTGGAAATTTTGGGTAAAACCTAAGAATATTGAAATTTGGGGATTTATACCTCAAATTGAGGTCGGATTCCAAACCCAATTATATATCCAGGCTCGGGGGTGAATGGGTAATCGGGTTTTGGTCCGAATTTCGGGTTTGGACCAAGAGGGCGCGGGATCGATTTTTGACTTTTTGGGAAAAACATTAGAAAACTTATTTTCATGCATTAAAATTGATTCATTTAGCAATTATTAATATAATTAAGTAACTTGTGGCTAGATACGAGCAAGTTGGTGGTTGAATCAAGAGGTAAAGCGATAGTTGAGGCTTGAATTATGTTCGTGGCATCGAGGTAAGTGTTTGGTCTAACCTTAGCTTGAGAGATTAGGAGTTGTGTCTTATCTGTTATGTGCTAACTGTGGAGTACGACGTATATGCATGGTGACGAGTATCTATACGTTGGTGTCAAGCATGCCCGTGAGTCTTGTATTGTAATCGTTATGACTCCGTGGTGGTTTATTGTGATTCATGTGAGGATTATCGTTATTGTTCTCTTTCCAGGATGTTGTTATGGTATTATTGTTCCGTTGCTGGGATGTTTGTTGTGATATTATTGTTCCCTTGCCGGGATGTTGTTATTATGCTATTGTTCCCTTGCCGGGATTCTTTTATGATTGGTGTTGATATATGAAATGGGAGCGGGTTGCACATTTGCAACGAAAATTATATGAAATGGGAGCAGGCACGCCTGCAACGAAAATTATATGAAATGGGAGTGGGTTGCACGCCTGCAACGGTAATATATGAAATGGGAGCGGGTTGCACGCCTGCAACGGTACAATATGAAATGGGAGTGGGTTGCACGCCTGCAACGGTACTATATGAAATGGGATCGGGTTGCACACCTGCAACAGTATTATATGTGTACTTGTTCTTCTTATTTCCATATCTTTGCTGGTAATTGATTTATGGTATTCCTTACATTTCTCTACTATTGCTCTATTGTTATCTGTTACTCCCCGCAGCATGTCTCCCCCGCCCAAATTTAATTGTAATTATCTGCTTCTATTTCCACTGTATATGATTTAAATGTACATGTTTATTTGGTAGTCTGGTCCTAGCCTCGTTACTTCTTCGCCGAGGTTAGGCTAGATACCAGCATCTGGGTCAGTTGTGCTGATACTACACTTTGCACTCTTTTGTGCAGATCACAGTGCTGTAGATTTCGGACCGCAGTTAGATTGCTGTTTCTTGTTCATTAGGTGACCCGAGGTAGTCCTGCAGCCATCCGCAGGCCTTGGCATTTCCTTCTATCTACTATTCTTGTTTATTCCATGTATTTCTAGAGACATTATTGTATTTATTTCTTTCAGACCTTTATTTGTAGTACTCTTAGACAGTCTATGAAATTGTGACATCGGTCTTGGGTAGATTTGTTATAGATTTGTATTAGCAATATTATTAAAACTTTACAATACAGCCTTCCGCTTATTCAATTCTATTGTTATCTAATTGTTGGCTCTTAACTGTTATCGGATTAAAAATGGAAACAAGGTAAATAGTTCAGTTGGTTGGCTTGCCTAGCTTTCACTAGTAGGCGCCATCACGACTCCCGAGGGTGGGAAATCCGGGTCGTGATAAGTTGGTATCAGAGCTCTAGGTTACATAGGTCTCACAATTCACAAACAAGTTTAGTAGAGTCTGAGAGATCGGTACAGAGACGTCTGTATTTATCCCCAGAAGCTACAGAGTTAGGAAAAACTTCATATCTACTCTTTTTTGTCGTGCGGTTTGGTTTCTCAATGTTGATTGGATTTCTAC
This sequence comes from Nicotiana sylvestris, assembly GCF_000393655.2. Taxonomy (NCBI): domain Eukaryota; kingdom Viridiplantae; phylum Streptophyta; class Magnoliopsida; order Solanales; family Solanaceae; genus Nicotiana; species Nicotiana sylvestris. The sequence goes on along the minus strand of NC_091057.1, from coordinate 122,694,377 downwards.
TATGTTCTTTCACAGATGCCGAGAACACGTGTTTCCTCATCCGCTGATTAGCAGCCCGAGCCCCCAGCAGCAGCTCCTACAAGGGGCATAGGCCGAGGCCGTACTAGAGGCCGAGGTAGGGGCAGAGCTTAGCCTAGAGCAGCAACACCAATGGCGGAGCCTCAGGTTGAGTTTGACGAGGATGTTCCGGCCTAAGCAGGACCAGCTCAGGTCCCAGAGGGGTTCATTGCTACCCCAGTACTCCAGGATACTCTGGTCTGCCTAGTGGGCCTTATGGAGAGTGTCACTCGGGCAGGTTTACTTCCTATAGCACCAGCCATCTCTCAGGCTGGAGGAGGGGCCCAGACTCCTGCTACCCGCACTCCGGAGCAGATGACTCCCCAGTTTTAGACTCCAGCAGCTTAGCTAGTTGGAGCAGTTCAGCCGGGTGTAGTAGCCTAGGCCGGTGATGGAGCGGCTATGTCTGCTAATGCCTTGTGGAGAATGGATATGTTTACCAAGATCTTTACTACCACTTTCAGTGGTGCATCTTCTGAGGATCCCCAAGATTACTTAGACAGTTGTCATGAGGTTCTCAGGAACATGGGATAGTGGAGACCAGTGGGGTCAACTTTGCTACTTTTCACTTATCTGGATCCGCCAAGACTTTGTGGAGGGATTATTGTTTGGCTAGACCAGTTGGGTCACCAGCTTTGACTTGGGATCAGTTTTCTCAGCTATTTTTGGAGAAGTTTTTTCCTGTCACTTAGAGAGAGATCTATCGGAGGTAGTTTGAGCGTCTCCAGTAGGGTACTATGACTATTACTCAATACGAGACCAGTTTTATTAGTTTGGCTCGTCATGCTCTACTTATACTTCCTACTGAGAGAGAGAGAGAGAGAGAGAGAGAGTGTGAGAAGGTTCATTGAGGGGCTCATTCAGCCTATTCGACTTTAGATGGCTAAGGAGACGGGGAGTGAGATTTCTTTTCAGGAGGCAGCCAATGTAGCTAGGAGAGTTGAGATAGTTCTGTTGCAGGGAAGTAGTCAGGGGTCTGACAAGAGGCCTCGTCATTCAGGCAGATTCAGTGGCGCCTCGTCTAGAGGCAGAGATTCTTTTGGTAGAGGCCATCCTCCTAGGCCTTTTCAATAAGTACTTCAGGCTTCTCACAGTGCCCCAGGTGGTCGTGGTTCTCATATGCAGTATTCCGATCAGTAGTCCTACAGTGCACCACCAGCTCCTATTAGTGCACCTCCGCTTCAGAGTTTTCGGGGTCGTCAGCCCCAGCAGCCGAGGGCATGTTTTACTTATGGCGACACGAGGAACATTGCTAGATATTGTCCTCGAGCATGGAGCAACTCTCAGCATCGGGTTCCCGTGCCATGGTTCAGGCACCGGGTGTTCCACAACCCGCCCAACCAACCAGAGGTGGAGGTAGATGAGCTAGAGGTGGAGGTAGAGGTGTTAGAAGTGGAGCTCAAGCCGCTAGAGGTGGAGGCCAGCCAGTTACAGGCCATCCCAGAGATGTAGTCTAGGGTAGTGGGGCTCAGCCCCGATGTTATGCTCTTCCAGCCAGGCTTGAGACTGAGGCTTCCGATGCAGTTATCACAGGTACGGTTCTGGTTTGTAGTAGAGATGCTTCAGTGCTATTTAATCTAGGGTCTACATACTCTTATGTGTCATCTTATTTTGCACCGTATCTGGTCATGCCTAGCGATTCTTTGAGTGCTCATATTTATGTGTATACACCGGTGAGTGATTCTATTATAGTAGATCGTGTTCATCGCTCTTGTGTAGTTATGATTGGGGGTCTTGAAACCCGAGTAGACTTATTACTGCTAGACATGGTTGATTTTGATGTCATATTGGAATGGACTGGTTATCACCTTACCATGTTATTTTGAACTGTCATGCCAAGACTATGACCTTAGCCTTGCCGGGGTTGCCTCGTTTAGAGTGGCGAGGGACTCCTGGTCATTCTACCCTTAGTGTTATCTCATATGTAAAGGCTGGGCATATAGTCGAGAAGGGGTGTTTGGCCTATTTGGCATATGTTCGTGATTCTAGTGCCGAGGTTCCTTCTTTGATTTTGTGCCTGTAGTCCATGATTTCCCTAAGGTATTTCCTTTAGACCTGTCGGATATTGACTTTTGCATTGATTTGGCTCTGGGCACTCAGCCCTTTTCTATTCTGTCGTATCGTATGGCCCCGCCTGAATTAAAAGAGTTGAAGGAGCAGTTGTAGGACATGCTTGAAAAAGGCTTCATTAGACCAAGTGTCTCGCCTTGGGGTGCGCCGGTGTTGTTTGTTAAGAAGAAGGACGGATCGATAAGAATGTGTATAGATTACGAGCAGTTGAACAAGGTTACAATCAATAATATGTATCTATTGCCGAGGATTGATGATTTGTTTGATCAGCTTCAGGGTGCCAAGGTATTTTCGAAGATTGACTTGAGATCTGGCTACCATCAGTTGAGGATTAAGGCATCTGATGTCCCTAAGACAGCTTTCCGCACTCGGTACGGGCATTATGAGTTCTTGGTGATGTCATTTGGGTTGACAAATGCCCCAACAACTTTTATGGATTTGATGAACCGAGTGTTCAGGCCTTACTTAGATTCGTTCGTGATAGTCTTCATTGACGATATTTTGATCTATTCCCGCAGCCGGGAGGAGCACGAGCATCATCTGAGAGTGGTTCTTCAGACTTTGAGAGATAGTCAATTGTATGCGAAGTTTTCAAAGTGTGAGTTCTGGTTGAGTTCAATTGCTTTCTTGGGTCATGTTGTTTCAGCAGAAGGTATTTAGGTAGATCCAAAGAAGATAGAGGCAGTCAAGGACTGGCCTAGACCCGCACAGCTACAGAGATCCGAAGTTTCTTGGGATTGGCAGGCTATTATCGTCGGTTTATGGAGGGTTTTTCATCTATTGCAGCCCTGATGACTAGGTTGACCCAGAAGGGTGCCCAGTTAAGATGGTCAGACGAGTGTGAAATGAGCTTTTAGAAGCTCAAGACAGCTTTGACTACGGCGCCAGTGTTGGTTTTGACCACAGGTTTAGAGCATTATATAGTTTATTATGATGCATCTCGTATTGGACTTGGTGCGGTATTGATGCAGGATGGCAAGGTCATTGCTTATGCTTCGCGTCAGTTGAAGATTCATGAGAAGAACTACCTGGTCCATGATTTGGAGTTAGCCGCCATTGTTCACGCGCTGAAGATTTGGAGGCATTATCTGTATGGCGTGGCATGTGAGGTGTTCACGGATCACAAGAGTTTGCAATACTTGTTCAAGCAGAAGGAGCTAAATTTGAGACAGAGAAGGTGGTTGGAGCTTTTAAAATACTATGACATCACCATCTTATATCATTCGGGAAAGGGCAATGTGGTGGCCGATGCTTTGAGTAGGAAGTTAGCCAGTATGGGCAGTCTTGCTTATATTCCTATCAGTGAGAGACCTCTTGCTCTGGATGTTCAGGCTTTGGCCAATCAGTTCGTGAGGTTGGATGTTTCTGAGCCTAGCCGTGTATTAGCTTGCACAGTTGCTCACTCTTCTTTATTGGAGCGTATCCGAGATCGGCAGTATGATGATCCTTATTTGTGTGTCCTTAGAGACACTATGCAGCACGGAGGTGCCAAATAGGTTACATTAGGAGATAATGGAGTTTTGAGGTTGCAGGGTCGAGTTTGTGTGCTTAATATGGATGGGCTCCGGGAGTTGATTTTAGAGGAGGCCCATAATTCCCGGTACTCTATTCATCCGGGCGCCGCCAAGATATATAAGAATTTGTGGCAGCATTATTAGTGGAGGAGAATGAAGAAGGACATTGTTGCATAGGTGGCTCAATGTTTGAATTGTCAGCAGGTTAAGTACGAGCATCAGAGACCTGGTGGTCTATTCCAGAAGATTGAGATTCCTGAGTGGAAGTGGGAGTGTATCACTATGGACTTCGTTGTTGGACTCCCACGGACTCAGAGGTAGTTTGATGCAGTGTGGGTTATTGTTGATAGGCTGACCAAGTCAGCACACTTCATTCCTGTGGCAGTCTCCTATTCTTCCGAGAGGCTAGCTGAGATATATATCCGGGAGATTGTTCATCTTTATGGTGTTCCCATGTCTATCATTTCTGATCGAGGTATGCAGTTTACCTCGCATTTTTGGAGAGCAGTTCAGTATGAGTTGGGCACGTGGGTTGAGTTGAGCACAATATTTCATCCTCAGACGGACGGGCAGTCCGAGCGCACTATTCAAATTTTGGAGGATATGCTCCGAGCTTGTGCCATTGACTTTGGAGGCTCGTGGGATCAGTTTTTGCCTTTAGCGGGGTTTGCCTACAACAACAGCTACTAGAAGAGTATCCAGATGGCTCCTTATGAGGCATTGTATGGTAGTCGGTGTCAGTCACCGGTTGGATGGTTTGAGCCGGGAGAGGCTCGGTTGTTGGGTACGGATCTGGTATAGAATGCCTTGGACAAGGTCAGGATCATTTAGGATAGGCTTCGTACAGTTCAGTCCAGGAAAAAGAGTTATGCCGACCGTAAGGTTCGTGATATGGCATTCATGGTCGGTGAGCGAATATTGCTTCGGGTGTCGCCTATGAAGGGCGTGATGAGATTTGGGAAGAGGGGCAAGCTTAGACTTAGGTTCATTGGCCCGTTTGAGATTCTTGATCGAGTGGGGGAGGTGGCTTACAGACTTACGTTGTTGCCGAACTTATCAGTCGTGCATCCAGTGTTTCATGTGTCCATGCTTCGGAAGTATCACGGCAATCCATCCCACGTATTAGACTTCAGCACTATCCGGTTGGACAAGGACTTGTCATATGAGGAGGAGTCGGTAGCTATTCTAGACTGGCAGGTTTGTCAGTTGAGGTCGAAGAGTTTCCCTTCTGTTCATGCTCGGTGGAGAGGTCAGCCTGCTGAGGCATCAACCTGGGAGTCCGAGTCCGATATGCGGAGCCGTTATCCCCATCTTATTCCCGACTCAGGTACTTCCTTCTTATGTTCGTTCGAGGATGAACGGTTGTTTTAGAAGTGGAGGATGTGATGACCCAAAAGGTCATCACTTGTTTTAGAAACAAATTCAGTGTTCTGAGGCCTAAAAACCTCCTTTTTACCTCACCTTGATTTGCGTGCATGGTCCGAACCTATATCTGGAAAGCCTTCTATGTGAAAAGATGAGAAATAGAAATTTCTAGAGTTAAAAATTTAATTTTGGTGGACTTTGGTCAACATTTTGAGCAAATGGACCCGGATCCATGTTCCGATGATCCTGGGAGGTCCGCAGTAAAATATGGGACTTGGACATATGCCCAGAAATGAATTTTGAGGTCCCAAGCCTTAGAAATCAATTTTTGAAAGAAATTATTTTACTGAATTATCTAAGAAATAAAGAAAAGAATTAGTGTTTGAAACCATTGGTATCGGGCCGTATTTTGGTTCCGGAGCTCGGTACAAACTTATTATAATATTTAAAAGATAACTGTAAAAATGGAGTTTATTTGACGTGAGTAGGACTTCCGGTTGAAGTGTTATGAACTTTGAGTGTTCTTGATGAAAAAGTTGAGTTTTGAGGTTTAATTCATGGTTTTACATGTTATTTTGATGATGTGATCGCACGAGTAGGTCCATATGATATTTTTGAGTTAGTATGCACATTTGGTTTGAAGTCCTGAGGGCTCGGGTGAATATCGGATAGGTTCCGGAATGTTTTAGGCTTAAAACATAGTTGTTGCAGGTTCAGAGAAATTGCAGATCTTTGAACCCGCCAGTGCGGTCCACAATGATTTTGTGCTGCCGCGGAGGGGCCTTTGCGGCTACACTCGATTTTGTGCAGTCCGCGGTGAGGAAGAATCTGCAAGTTCACTGGTCTGACTTTAGAAGCCTATATCTTTTGATCTACAAGGAATTTTGAGATGACTCAAAATAAGTTGTAGCCCTTCATGTCTAGTTTCCAGAAAGGTAAAGAAATCATAATTTTGACATCTGTAGAGAAAGTTATGGCCAAAATACTAAAGCATGTCACTACAATCAACATTCTCCGCAGTGAGCTCCGCGACCGCACTCCTTTTTGTGCGGTCCGCGGAGGAGGTCTGAGAGGGGTATATTTAAACGGGAATTTCAGTTATTTTTCACTTTTCAAAACTCTAAAAACATAAGAGTCGATTTTTCAAACAACATTTCTTCTCTAAAACATTAGTAAGTGATTTCTAACTCATTTTCTTTACTCCTTAACTTCTTTTTACAAGATTTCATCCTAGAATCTAGGATTTTCATGGTGGAATTGGGAATTTTGGGTAAAACCTAAGAATACTGAAATTTGGGGATTTAGACCTCAAATTGAGGTCGGATTCCAAAACCAATTATATATCCAGGCTCGGGGGTGAATGGGTAATCTGGTTTTGGTCTGAATTTCGGGTTTAGACCAAGCGGGCCCGGGGTCGATTTTTGACTTTTTGGGAAAAACTTTAGAAAACTTATTTCCATGTATTAGAATTGATTCATTTAGCAATTATTAATATAATTAAGTAACTTGTGGCTAGATACGAGTGAGTTGGTGGTGGAATCAAGAGGTAAAGCGATAGTTGAGGCTTGAATTGTGTTCGTGGCATCGAGGTAAGTGTTTGGTCTAACCTTAGCTTGAGGGATCAGGAGTTGTGTCTTATCTACTATGTGCTAACTGTGGAGTACGACATATAGGCATGGTGACGAGTATCTATACGTCGGTGTCAAGCATGCCCGTAAGTCTTGTATTGTAATCGTTATGACTCTGTGGTGGTTTATTGTGCTTCAGTGAGGATTATCATTATTGTTCCCTTGCTGGAATGTTGTTATGGTATTATTGTTCCCTTGTCGGGATGTTTGTTATGATATTATTGTTCCCTTGCCGGGATGTTGTTATTATGCTCTTGTTCCCTTGCCAGGATTCTTTTATGATTGGTGTTGATATATGAAATGGGAGCGGGTTACACGCCTGCAACGGAAATTATATGAAATGGGAGCGGGTTGCACTCCTGCAAAGGAAATTATATGAAATGGGAGCGGGTTGCACGCCTGCAACGGTACTATATGAAATGGGATCGAGTTGCACGCCTGCAACGGTATTACATGTGTACTTGTTCTTCTTATTTCCTTATCTTTGCTGGTAATTGATTTATGGCATTCCTTACATTTCTGTACTTTTGTTCTGTTGTTATCTGTTACTCCCCGCAACATGTCTCCCCCGCCCAACTTTAGTTGTAATTATCTGCTTCTATTTCCACTGTATATGATTTAACTGTACAGGTTTATTTGGTAGTCTGGTCCTAGCCTCGTCACTACTTCGCCGAGGTTAGGCTAGGCACTTACCAGCATATGGGGTCAGTTGTGCTGATACTACACTCTGCACTCTTTTATGCAGATCCCAGTACTGCAGACTTCGGACCGCAATAAGATTGATGTTTCTTGTTCATCACGTGATCTGAGGTAGTTCTGCAGGCATCCGCAGGCCTTGGTGTCTCCCTCTATCTACTATTCTTGTTTCTTCCATGTATTTTCAGAGACAATGTTGTATTTATTTCTTTCAGACCGTTATTTGTAGTACTCCTAGACAGTCTGTGAAGTTGTGACGCCAGTCTTGGATAGATTTATTATGGATTGGTATTAGCAGTATTATTAAAACTTTACAATGCAGCCTTCCACTTATTCAATTCTGTTGTTATCTAATTGTTGGCTCTTAACTATTATCGGATTAAAAATGGAAACAAGGTAAATAGTTCAGTTGGTTGGCTTGCCTAGCTTTCACTAGTAGGCGCCATCACGACTCCCGAGGATAAAAAATCCGGATCGTGACACTAACTATGATTAACAAATTAAGCTAGCTAAACTAACTATGGTTACAAAGATACAAGGAAGGAAAAATTAAACACACAATTATATCTCAATAAAAATTGCCCTTTATTGACATTATCATCGAACTCCTTACAATTGGGGCAGAATTGATACATTCATTATTCTTTTGATTCGTTAAGGCCATAACTTGTATATGTCTAAAATTTAAATTCATCCAAGAATACATTAGGGGAATATAGATATGCCAACTCATTCTAAGTTTGACCTATATTAATAACTCACCATTACAATGCACGATCTGCGGGACAAATTGTCTATGGATTTTGACATTTGGAGCACGTGATCAGATGCTCATTGTCTATATTTATTTATTTATTTATTTATTTTTTGGCTAAGTAAGTTATTTTTAATAATTGATCACACGTTCATTAATGTACAAGCTGCATATTTTTGAAGTATAAAGTAAGCCAATTTTTATTGACCAACAATTATGTATTGTATTCTCCTTCTTTTTGTAATTCCTAAATAATTTGTAACACGCAATAGCTCCATTAGTCAATGGCTGAAAATGATAACCATCCCATCTTATAAAATGGAAGATAATTCTGGTACTCAATTATTGATGTTGCGTGCGTGTAATCCATCTCGATAAATTAATTTTTTTTAAAAAATTACATAAGTGTTATTTTAAAATTTGCGCTTGAATTATAAAATAAATGTATAAGCTCTTTAAATTGATGAACATTGATCTTTCTTTTTCTTTTTTCCAATTCAAAAGCATGAATAAGATTTGGTTTGTTTTTTATTTTTCAATTTAAATTTAAGATTTGAGTTGATTTGGTTTCACAAAATAAATAGACAGAAAATTTATTGATTTAGATGATTATTATTATCAATTATAGTAGTAGTAGTAGACGGTAGTATATGCTGGTAATACCTCCATTTTTATTTTTATAATTAGTTAAGATAGGAATATTATTTTTATTTTTCGATTCAATTTTTTTAAAGTCTTATTAATTAGGATAAGACATTATGTTATATCTTTCAAAGAATATAATATAGATATAAATATAAATTTATACTTTTGCCGAAATACTACGTGTTTCTATTTATTTATTTATTTATTTATTTTTGGGAGAGGGGGGGGGGTCTTTTTGACTTTTGATTATTATCTTGGTATCTAAATTGTTATTACTATATCCCTTTTACAGGAAACGAATATATGGCAAGCCCCATCAAATTTACTAAACTATATATTATTACAGTTCATAGTAAAAATCTCCTAAGAGCGAAGTGATTTTTTAATAGCTTGCCCCTCAACTTAATTAACGATAATGCAACTTTATTCTTTTCATATGTATGAATATAAAATTAATATATTTGATTCAATTTTTTTTAAACCTTATTAGTTAAGATAGGGCGGTAGGTTGTATCTTTCGAAAAATGTAATATAGATATTGTTGGAAAAATTGGTTATGGAGAATATGATTTATCAAAGTTTGAGGCGTGTTAACAACATTGTCCTTAAGGATATTTCGCCTACACAATAAAGAATAAATTAGACGTATCCCCTAGAATTCAACAAGCTCTTTCAGTTATTGAACTAGGAACAGAAATAGTAGAAAATTCAATAAAGAAACCCAGCATATAGGAGGAAGAAGAAGATTCATAAAGTTGTGTTAGAAAATTGTGTCTTTAGCTCTCCAAAGACCATGTTTATATAAGTGTTGCTCCAACGGGCTAATTTCTAACGGCTAGTTTGACTATTTCAAGATGAGAGAAAGTTGATAAAAATAAGGTACACTTCCTTTTGAGGTACCCACATATTCCAACATATATAAATATCGATTTATTTTTTTGCTGAAATACTGTGTATTTCTAATTTCCTGTCTTTTTGACTTTTGATAATTGTTTTGGTATCCTAAATCATTATTATTATATCCTTTTTACTGGAAAAGAATATATGGCAAGCCCTATCAAATTTATTAAATTAGATATTGTTACAATTCATGGTAAACATATAAGAACTAGTGGTTGTCACTCGCTTGACCACAATGTTAACTAAATATATATATGTTTTGTTAAGACCATAACTTGTATATGTCTAAATTCAACCAAGAGTACATTAGAGGGAATGTAGACATGCCAACTCATTCTAAGTTTGCCTTTATTAATCAATACAATAACTCACCATTATAGTGCACGATCTACGTCACAAATTGTCTATTTACCACACGTTCATTAATGTGCAAGCTGCATATTTTTTAAGTAAAATGAGTCATTTTAATATAATTCCTTTTATTAATGAGTCCTCTTTTTATAATCTATATATATATATGCACCTCTCTAAGATTGGATTGTTATTTATCTTTTTTCTCATTTTTTTGGATTTTCTTTTGTCCAACAATCTTCATTCCTTTCAATGGACTTTTACAATTAATAAACTTAATTTATGTACGTTACTATTTTGTTCCAATTACTCAATGTTTACCACCATCTTTAGTACCTAATCAATATTTTAAATCTTTCAACCATTATACTCATTTTACCGAAAACGGATGGCACCAAGACCTTTCATCATTCTTATTCAATTTGTTTTACAACTCAAAATTAATTACCCTATTTATTATATCTCATTATGTCTCAAGAGATAAAAAACCTCCATATCTATTTTTTTTTTAAAACATACTCTTCAGCTCCCTAAATACCCTATCTCACTTTCTCTATATAATAATCTCATGCCTCCATTATTTTGTGTAACCCTCACAAATTTCCCATAATCCATGAAACGTGAACAAGACTATCACTCTCAACTAACATGCCATGAAGGTTTATTTTTGCCTTTTCACTTTTTTCTGTTAAATACTACTAATATTTTTCTTCTTTCTTGGTACACTGCATGTTATCAGCTAAATTAGTTTAAAGGATGTTAATTATAGTTCTGCAATATTTTTTATTTTCTTTTTTTAGGTTTTTAATACAGTATTATGTTGGTTGAAAAATAAGTTTGTTGTACCTCAAAAAAGTGTAGTTATTTGGGACATGAAGACACTACTCCAACGGACATGTAATTGGACATAAGTCATCAAGTTATCATTCCATTTTTGCAGCTACAACGTTCTCCCCTTATTCTCAACCTACCTCTATTCAAACGAGTGAAATTGCAAAAAAAAAATTATACCAATCACTAAAACTTGACATTATGCTATCACGGGAGTCAGATTCATAAGTTTGACACTTCTTTAAAACCAAACAATTATCTTTTTATTTTCCTTTTTGCTTTCTTATCTCATTATATTATTTGGTTTTTCCCCTCCCTTTCTATTGTCTATATATTGTTGAAACTGTAATAGAGAAGAGAATGTAAAGTCATGAGTACTATAAAAATTTGTAGTAGATGAGGACAACAAAGAGTTGTAGTATAGGAGTTAATAATTATCTCCTCCTTTCTGCAAATTGGTTGTATCTCTTTAGTTGAGTTTTCTGACTCTACTTTTTTGGTTTTTATTAGTTTTCATATGCTTTTTTCTTTTTCTAAACTTTCACTGCTAGGTCTTTCTATCCCACAAAGACCTTACTATCATTATAATTTCTCAAGAATTTACCATCAAATATAAACAAAAATATGAAAACTTTGTTTCATGGTTGTCAAATAGGATTGGTCCCAGGAAAACAACGTAAATCCGTTACTATTGTGAGAACTCTCATAATATTATTTGTCCTTATTTTGGAACTAATAATGTAAAATAAATCTTTCTATCTTAAATGCTTTTGCCTGAATTTTTTTATTTGATAAACTACTGTGCAAAAAAAAGATTTTTTCTTCTCCTTTTTTCGACTATTCTTTACTTTGAAACTTCTCTCTTCCAGAGAGTTACTTGTCTCTATTTATATGATGAGTAACCAAAATATTGACATAAAGAAAAATTTATTGCATATTTTGAGGGAAAAAATATAGAATTTATAAGCATCAATAAGAGAGCAAAGTTTTTGATTTGTTTTTGAGTAACCGTAGGAGAAAGGGCCTAACGTAAAAGGGAGAGAAAAAAGAAGACAAAGTAATTAATAAAGGAAATAGCAGAGGGAGAAAAAGAACAGAAAATAAATAATAAAAAATAGAGGATAGAAAGACAATCAATAATAGAGGTTTTTTAGAATGATTGTGAAATGAGAGGGACTAGAAAATGGAAAGAGAAAGTAAAAGAAGATCAGTGGAAGGAAAAAAAAATTAAAAAGAAAAGGGATATAAAAACTTTTTTCTTTTTTCTTTTTCTCTACTAACCTTCCCATGCACAGAATATATGAAATATTTTTTATTTTTTTTTAATTTTAAAGAATATTTGACAAACAAAATATAGTTTATCAAAGCTCTAATTCTATAAAATATTTATATTGGGATTTTATCAATATATATAGTTAATTTTTTTATTCATCTTAAATTCTTTTCCTCTTTTCTATAAACTAATTATAAATTATTGTCTTTTCACAACCGCGCGAAGCACGGTAAATTCCCTAGTTCCTTAATAATTGTAACAAACAATAGCTCCATTAGTCAATGGCCGAAAATGATAACATCTTCTTTTCTTTCTTCTCTAGTTATTGATCATGTAATGATGTAAACAACGCAAGTAATGTAAGATAATTCTAATTATACTCAATGGTTAACGCTGTTTAGTATTTTAGAAAAGATTACCTTAAATTATTTGCTTATTAGTGAAGGTATTTATACAATTACTTAATTAGTAGCTGTCATATTTGCCTATATATATATATATATATATATATATATATATTATTATAAAAGCATGAATACAATGTCGGTTTACAAAAATAACTTTATAATATTAAGCATAATAACTCATAATAAAAGGATATAATCGAAATTCTAAAAATTAGCGTTATAATCCTATTAGTTTTAGGAGATAATACTACACCTTAGTAATCCTATATAATTAACTTTAGGAATCCTATTAATATAATTACTTTCGAGCTGTCTAATTCATATAAAATTGAATAAGTAAACATCTTTAGTTATGTAATCATATTACTTTTAATATAATTTCATGTGCGAATAAAATTGTAACATTGAAAACTTTTACTAATTTATAATAATTCGCATGGGGTTCATATACAAAGCAACATTCCTACCCATTGTTATGTTCCATAGTCATATAGTATAAATTAGATAATTTTTGTTCCTCCCTTAACCAGAGGTCTCGGGTTCGAGCCCTGGGTATGGAAAAATCCTTGGTAGGGAGCGCTACGCTTCCCCCCGAATGGGGCCCTACACGGCGCGAATCCAGATATAGTCGGGCTTCAATGTGGGTGCCGGACACCAAGTTTGAAACCAAAAAAAATAAAAAAATTAGATAATTTCCACCGCCATCTTCATACTACCTGCGTAAAGGAGGCATTGCCTCATTCACTGGAGCACGCACGAATTTGGTAAAATTAAAAAAGACTTCCAAGAAATTGATATTTGCAATTTAACTGGGATCGATTACATGAAAATTTAATATTTTTATGTCATGCATTATTTACAAATATCATATTAAGAAGCATGACACTGTTAGTAATAATAGCAAGTGATATATAAATAACGATTTTACTGTGTGGCCATCCACTTTAGATTTGATATACCTCTTCAAACAACTTATATAAATAACCATCACAAATATATCAAAGCAGAGCAATGGTGCTAAATTTATAAGGAAAGCAAAATTGATAATATGAGATGAAACACTCATGGCTAAGTGTCAAATGATCTAAATAATTGCCCGGAATTCTAGAGAAAAATTGGATATTAATGAACCTTTTGATGAAAATTAATGATTTTGGAGGTAATTTATATCAAGTTCTACCAGGAGTTCCAAAATCAACAAAAGCAGAGACTGTAAAAGCGAGATTGCCAAAGTTATACTTCTGGCCTCAAATAAAAAAACTTAACAAACAAGAAATATAAATTAAGAACAAATTAATCCAGTATTCGGTGTCTTCTTGCTTCGTGTCGGAAACAAATAAGAGCATCCAATAAAAGATGATTTGGTTCTTTTTGAACACTTAGTTATCATTCCCAACTAGTATTAGTACCGCACGGATGCACGGACACTAATCATGTCAAACATTTAAGTTATTTGGATTATATGTAAATAATCTTAAAATTTATACTTTCTCAGTAAATATAGATAATCATTGTATATTAACTACAAGAAAAGAATTAACCATTTCTTCTATTTTTCTTTTTTGATATCATTCTTGTCGGTGTCATTGGATCCTAAAAATAGTCAGGAAGCAAAATAATAACTCATATTTATGACAAAACAATCAAATATTGAGACAATGAATTACTCTTTGGATAAGACTTAACTCTTTTAATACTAATTGAACTCTTATTTGGTGTGTTGATATCACTTAAAAATATTTCTTTCTTAAAGTTTTAGTTTCTAAAACATTATTTTTCAATAATAATTATTTTTATAATAATGTAATTAAAAATATTATTCTTAATTCAAAACTCATTTTAGTTGGCTATCTAAAAATATAAAAAAAATCTTTAGCTAATGAATTTATTTTACTCTATTTTGATATTTGACATTAACCATGTTAAATATCCGAGTTATTTGAATTATATGTGAATAACATTAACATTTAAATTTCAATATCTAAAACTTTATATATATTATAGTAACGATTATCTTTATAATGATACAAGTGAAGATATTATCGTTAATTTAAAATTCACTTTAATCGGCTATCTAAAAATTTAAATGATTCTTTGGCCGGATTTATTTCAATATGACTCTACTTTAAGTTTATTGATATCTCTAGCACCAGAATTTGAATTTTTAATACCCTATATATACAAAAATTTTGTTCTTTGAATCATTAAATATTAAATTAATTGATTATTATTATAAAACATTGTATATATTATCTTAAAATTGTCAAGTAGTTTATTTTTCGACATCATACTTGGCTTAACCTCAATGCAAACTACTCAAATTGCATTTCAATTCAAATTCGAATATCATATCAGTTTGTTAGTAATAGTGATTTTTTAAAAACGGCACATAATGTAAATTAAAAAAAATATTCTAAGATATCCTTATCTTATAATCTATGTATTTGAGTTGAAAAAAAAATTGAAATCGATGAGATTAACTTTCGAATTTTTTATACTCAACAAAGATGAAACATAAGAAGAAATTTGATGTCATCTTTTATTTCTCGTTTTTAGATCTTTCTAACATTTTTTTCAATATTTATTTTCTTTTATCTTATTTTTTATGTCATTATTTCTTTTGTTACAAAAAATTAATTTATTTCACTATAAAAGGATGAGTTTTAATAAAAATTGTCTACATATGAACTTTAATTATATTTTTAGTCTTTAGTTGAAATTATTTCATATTTTTCTTTTCACTTTATCTAATCAGCCTAAATAGGTGCTCACCGAACCACTTAAATTAGAAAATTGAATGATATGTAATTTATATATGATCCATATATAATATGTGTATAATCGTGTGTTATCGGTATATCATCTATTTATATTAGTATAAAAAGTAAATAGTAAATATGGCCGGATATTATGTAAATATTCCATAAGATTTCGATTTTTTGAGTTTATCCATGATATAACTTCTATTAAAATAATTTTAAAACCATTTACAAATATTCAAAAATATCTTATCTTTTTATTATCTTTGAATTAAAGAAAGTAAAGAGTTTTTTCGAAATAATTTGTTTACTAAAAAAATATTTTACGTCATACCAATTTTTTCTTATATATACTCTTTATTACATTTAAAAGTCGCTATAGAAGCTATCAATTAGAAACCAATTTCTCTCTTGTTGAGTTTGAAAAAAAAACCATTCACATAATCTAATGATTCAAAACTAATATTCTTCAACGAAAAAAATATTATACCCTTGCAATATTGGCCTAACTACAGCTAAATGAAGGGGTTTCAGCTTATACCCTTCAATTCCTTGAATGCGCTAAATTGAAATTAATGATAGCAATTGTATAGCCAAAGTTTTGTTATTTTTTTGATGTCCATTTATGTAAATTGACTCTTCAAACAAATATTCTTCAAGAAGAAAAAAGAAACAACTTTTTTTTTTAGTATTGACTTATTTTATAATTTTTTTCTCCATCATGTATGTTTACTTTATTATATATACAAGTAAACTTTTATTTAGTTTTGTAAACTCTTTTTTGTTATTTAGATAAACATAGACATGTACCTATATATTACATTTATATTAAAAGAATTTCATTTTATTCAAATCTAGCTGCAGTGTTTCAAAGAACTATACTTATAGGATTTTAAATGTGAAAGAGTTTTATAGTTATATGGAGTAGTTTTTTTTTTTTTTGCTAGAGGCGAAGTAGTATTTAAATAATTAAAAAAATAACAAAAATTCCTAAAATTATTGCATATGATAACATGATAAAAAAGATAAATTTTATTTTAATTTAAATTCGAATTTTTGAACTTTATCTATAAATCAAAATTATCTTTTAATTCAAATTTTGTATATATATATATATATATATATGTATATATATATATATACATACATACATACATACATACATACATACATACATACATACATACATACATACATACATACATACATACATACATACACATTTGTATTTAACTAAAATAGTCAAATATAGAATAAAGTCATCATATACTATTGACATTTATTAGCTAGCTACTTGGCTTAACCAAAATGTCAATTATATATGGTAACTTTCTTGTTTTAATATATATATATATATATATATATATATATATATATATATATATATATATATATATATAGTAGTGTATTTAATTAGAGAAATATTTCTATTATTAGATTAAAACGTAATTTGTGCAAATCGCATGATAGAATTAAAAAGATATCTTAGCTAGCAGAAATGAATATGTTAATCAACTAAATAAAATGTTGATTGCAAAATTTTATAGTAAAAATAAAATGTTTTTCTGTTTTTGACTCAGCAGAAAATGATACCAATAATTACTACCAAGACGAATACTTAAATACTTTAATACCAAATGGTCTTCTGTCTGTCTGCCATATATGTTTGTTGTCAAGTTTATTATTTCTTACCTATGTTGGTGTCACCGTACATAGAATAGACTAAGTTAAAATTGATCTTCCATTGTATATAAGTTGATTTTAAAGAAAAATATGCATGTCATGCTACTGAAAAACTTACATACGCCGAATAGCTTATGTAATAGTACACATATGGTATATATATAGAAGTTTTGACAAGAACGCCATACATGCAAAAATTATGATACTGGTCAATGTGCTTCTAAGTATATTCTTATCCCTGAGTTCCACTTTCGTCTTTCGAAATTAAGGAATATCCTTTTGAATTTATGTGCAAATAATTTTTAGTATGTTTATGTTTTGCAAATATAATTGTCACACCTCCTTTTTGCGCGCCCGGCCCCGAAGGGTTAAATGCGCTGGTGGAGTTTTTCCAATTTAAGTGACAATATTCGAAATGGAATTATTTATTTAATTCAGAGTCGCCACTTGGGAAAGGTTTGGCTTTTGGTGTCCCAAGTCACCGGTTTATCTTGAATCCCAAATCGAGGAAAAATATTCGACTATCCAAATGAAGTCTGCGAACCAGAAATTCTAAGTAAGGAATTCTGTTGACCCGAGGGAAGGTGTTAGGTACCCTCGAATCCCGTGGTTCTAGCACGGTCGCTTAAATTGTTATAATGGCTAAATATCTGATTTAAATACATGTTATGACTTACATGCTTTTATTAAGTTTAAACCGCTTTTATCATTATCACTTATTTTTGTAGAATTGCAACGTCGTGAAAATGCATCTCGAACCACGTCACAATCAATGCGCCCGTGATCGTCAACACATATTGACTTTGTTGAGATTTGGATTTGGGTCACATCAATGTGCACCCGAATTTAAGAATATGATTTAATTAAGTCGCGCCTAAAGAGTCTAACGCGTTATTATTTTTTGAGAAGGCCATGAGATTCACTAAACAGCCTAGCCTGAATTCTAAATATTGTGATTAGTTGTTGAGGGCCCCGCAATTTGCATTTTTATTTGGCGAGGCTCGTCTCATTATTTTTTTACAGGATATCCTAAAGCGACTATATTTATAATGTGTTCGTTCCCAGAAATAGAAGAAAGAAAATGTATGCTAATTGAAGTATATGTTTTGGCCTAAACCGGACTCTTATCAATTTCTGATTAATTACTTACAAAGTGGAGTAAATATTACATTTCATGAAAGAATGCTTTAATTTGACAAAAATCACATATGAGCTAACGAAATACAACACTTAATCCGAACAAACATCCTTAAGTTGGATCTAAATTAACTTATTTAAACAGGACTGATAGAATTCCTTATTAAAGGATGTTACCGATGATGTTCAAAACTAGTCCTATAAACTGCCTCAAGAAATAGAAACTGGGTGATTCAAAACTGTATTATATTTGGCTAGATTTAACAGCCATTTGCCCCTATCTATTCAAAGCATGCTGAAAGGGTGAGTTTAATTTTAACAATCGTACTAAATAGTTTCACATTCCATGAGTTGTATTTACGTCCTGTATGCTACTAAACGAATCAAATACCGCAGTTTCAGATCAACATAAACTTTAATTAAGTACAAACTTACTAATGTGTTCTCTACTAGACTAACACACTAAAATTTACACAGCTTGACAGTAGTTATAAAATTTGTAAGCGAAGCAACAGATGATTATAATCCCTTCAGATCTTTCGATTCAATCTTTCACTGCGACATCAGTTACATCAGACAAATTCGGAATGTGTACCTGAGGAGATGCTCACAATGAAATAAGCAGGGGAGTCAGTTGAGCAGCAATGTAAACGAAACACCAGCAGTAACAGATGAACAACAGCAGGACAAATTCCAATGCAAGATGCAATTATAGACGAAGAAAGAGGCAGCAAAATGACAGCAACAAAGCCAGGGGAGTAGAATCAGAATTCAAACAAACCAATTCCAAGAGAATCAACCAATGCAAACCAAACTATAAACTCAGCTGACACTTGAAAGAAAAACAGAACTGACTGAACATGTTGAACAAGCTGGGAATCGAACAAACAGCAGGAAGAAGAAAACAGTTTCTGCTTTCTGTATATCCCTCTCCCTATCTCCTTTCTTTCCAAAATCCAAATGTCAATCTTCAGTTTTGAAACTATACTTGAGTTATCAAAAGAAATCTTTTCCAGTTTTCTGTTTTTCAGAACTCAAAACTCTCAATATTCAATCTCAGTGTTTTATGTGTATCTCTCTTTCTGTATGTGTGTATCTCTTTCCCAGAACTTCAGCTCTCAAATGTTCAATCCCAATCCCCTCTCTCTCTCTGTGTTAACAATTCCCTGTGTGTCTGTATCTCTATCTCCCTCCTTCAGATCTCCCTCCTATGTGTCTGTATCCCTTTTTTTTCTTGTTTTTATTTTTATATTGGGGAGACTCTGTGGGAGGATTGTACAGGGGGAGACTCTGTGGGGATTCGTCCGAAGGTGGACTTGCTGGGGGAGATTTCTCTTTTTCCTCTTTACTTTGAATGCCATCAAATATCATGATTTATCAAGTTTGGACAGACGTACCGATGAAACGGGGTGTTTTCCTTCATGAAACGGAATTCCGTGAAAACAAACCTGCCACCTGCCCTTTCCGGTGTATCCTGAACTTGGGGTTAAAACATAAAAAGGATTCGAAGAGAAACAAAGAAAGGAGAAAACAATTTCAGGAAGGGAATGTCCCTTTCGGGACGAAAAAGACTTATCTGAGGAAGATAACGTTGGCTTTAAATGACATGACATGCTCTTTGGCCTGGACGCATGACCTTCCATGAACTCGCGTTTCCCTGAACCAGAATGAATCTGTGATTCCAAACCGGTGAAACTTTGCCGAGACCTCTTTGGGGGTGGAGTCATTCTTTTCGGCCAACAGCGCCCTTTGCGGGTTTTCGCTGGCTGACCTCTCTCATTTCTCTTCCTGTCATCGCTTGATAGCACTCTTTGTGAGTTTTTACTAAACAAACTCTCTCATTTTCGTTTCTCTGCTCCCGTCGCCTTGTGGTGCCCGAAGGTTTTCACCGATGAGACTCTCTCTTTTTATCTCTCTCAATTCAGCGTGTGCCGGTCTCCATTTGTGACGCTTATTGGTTCCCCACTATCTTTGGTAATTGATTTGAAGGCTTGTGCTTGGTAAAGAGAGGTAGATGATACTAACTTCTCAACCGCTCGACGTGCCCCGGTTTCAATTTCAAGGTGAATGGGATTTTATTGTTGGTGTGACTGAACCTCAGGGAGAGGCTGCCTACGTATCCTTTCGGAATCAAGTCAAACGTAGTTCAGGCCTCAATCAATGTTTTTTTTTTTTTTGAATTTTCTTGTTTTAGTAAAAGATAAAAGGGAGTTTCGTGGAAACTTACCTTTCGAGTGAATTCCTTATTGCCCAAAATGTTTCTTGCACCCGTGTACCTTCTTCTTTGGGCGACACCTGCTTCTTGCACGGTTGTCTTGGGTTAAACCTGTTTGAACTTTTCAGACAAAGAACAATTGTTAGTTCGGAAATGACGGTCGGTTTGGTGACCTCGATCGTTCCCGGTTGCTTTGTTGCGTCTTCATTTCTGTTGCGAAGTCCCGTCATTGATTTGATTCATATGTCGGAACCTTTTAGACTGCTCAGGCTTGCATTTCCAGATTCTGTGAAGATTTGCCCCGTAAGGCTCTTTTTCTTTTCTCTTTTTTTTTGTGTCCCGTTTTGCTTGGAGGTTCTCAACGGGGGTTTTATTGGAGGTATTCTGTGGGGGTTTGTACAAAAGGAAGCTCTGTGGGGGAATATTTACAAAGTGGATTCTTTGTGTGGATTTTTGTACAATGGAGCATGCTGGATATTTGTTTCAAAACGGGTTTTCCAGGATTTGTTGGGGTAAGCTTGTTGGGGAATTTTTACAAAGGGACTCGCTGGGGATGTGCTGGGGAAATTCCAACGGGATTATTATTTTTTTTTTTTATATTGGGGAGACTCTGTGGGAGGATTGTACAGGGGGAGACTCTGTGGGGATTCGTCCGAAGGTGGACTTGCTGGGGAGATTTCTCTTTTTCCTCTTTACTTTGAACGCCATCAAATATCATGATTTATCAAGTTTGGACAGACGTACCGATGAAACAGGGTATTTTCCTTCATGAAACGGAATTCCATGAAAACAAACTTGCCACCTGCCCTTTCCGGTGTATCCTGAACTTGGGGTTAAAACATAAAAAGGATTCGAAGAGAAACAAAGAAAGGAGAAAACAATTTCAGGAAGGGAATGTCCCTTTCGGGACGAAAAAGACTTATCTGAGGAAGATAACGCTGGCTTTAAATGACATGACATGCTCTTTGGCCTGGACGCCTGACCTTCCATGAACTCGCGTTTCCCTGAACCAGAACGAATCTGTGATTCCAAACCGGTGAAACTTTGCCGAGACCTCTTTGGGGGTGGAGTCATTCTTTTCGGCCAACAGTGCCCTTTGCGGGTTTTCGCTGGCTGACCTCTCTCATTTCTCTTCCTGTCATCGCTTGATAGCACTCTTTGTGAGTTTTTACTAAACAAACTCTCTCATTTTCGTTTCTCTGCTCCCGTCGCCTTGTGGTGCCCGAAGGTTTTCACCGACGAGACTCTCTCTTTTTATCTCTCTCAATTCAGCGTGTGCCGGTCTCCATTTGTGACGCTTATTGGTTCCCCACTATCTTTGGTAATTGATTTGAAGGCTTGTGCTTGGTAAAGAGAGGTAGATGATACTAACTTCTCAACCGCTCGACGTGCCCCGGTTTCAATTTCAGGGTGAATGAGATTTTATTGTTGGTGTGACTGAACCTCAGGGAGAGGCTGCCTACGTATCCTTTCGGAATCAAGTCAAACGTAGTTCAGGACATCGAAAATGGAGTAACTAGACTAACCTTTTTTTTTGGAATTTTTGAAAGAAATGCTTTAAAAGAAGAAAGAAAATTTTGTTTATTTTGATTTTTGTTTTATATTTTTTAAAGAAAGACTTCTAAAAATTTATTTGCTTTTGACTTGAACTTTGGAAATGTTTTTTTTTCTTTATTATTTTTTTTAAACAAAAAGAAAATGTGTTTGGTTGATTTTTTTTTGTTTGTTTTACCTTTTCTACGGAAGAAAGAATGTATATGATGTTGCCTCTTAAATTTTGAAAGAGGGACTTTTAAGAAAATGATGTGGAATTTTGAGTTTTATTTATTTACAAAAGCACTTCTAAAGAAAAATCCTAATATTTTGAAATTCAATTTTTCAAATATTTTTTTTTGGACATTTTACAAAAAGGAGACTAAAAAGCAAAGAGTATTTTTTTTGGATTTTTGTTGCTGTTTTTTAATTCTTATTTCATTTTTTCATATGAAAGACTTCAGAAAGAAGGAGACTATTTTTTTTTATTTGAGTTTAAAGAAAACTTCTATATTATTTTTTATTTCTTTTTTTTTGTATTTTCTAAAGAAACATTTATAAAGAAAGAACTAAAGAAAAATATATTTTTTTTTGGATTTTTGAAAATTGAGGCCGGAACCGATGAGGTTTGCCTACGTATCTCACATCCGGTGAGAATCAGACCCGCGTAGTTCGGTCGGATCAAAATAGGAGAAACAAAAATAAAATCCTTTAAAGAAAAGAAGAATAACTATTTTTTTCTGGAATTTTGTTATATGTTTTATTTTATTTTATTTTATTATTTATTTTTTGAAAAGAGACCAAGGAAATACTTATACATTTTAAACTTCCCTTTTTTTCATTTTTTTTTTGGAAATTTCGAAAATCTTTTAAAGAGGTACTACAAATGAAACAATAAATATTTTATTTATTTTTTTTATTTATATATATTTTGGATTTTGAAAGTGATTAAAAGGAATAGTCAAACTGAAAGACAAGCTTTGTTTTCATTTTATATATATATTTTTATATATATATTTAAGAAAATTCCGGTGAGGTTTTGACATTACTGGGACATTGGTTTTATTTTTTCCAAAAAATAAGTAATTATCTCCCTACCCTGCTATTCTTTTTTTTGAAAATTTTTCGGACACCGGTCAGCATGCAGATAGATGCGCAGAACAAACGGGATGCAGCAGGATGGTCTTTTCATTCCAGGTTGCCTGTCCTAGACGGACCCAACCCCTGTGTTGAGTCCCCTATGTCAAATGCAACATGATGCAGATAAGCGTTCCTACTAGGGATCCGGCATGAGGTTTCGTTATACTAGGTTTATAACCTGGGTAGATGTTCTAGACTGTGTACCCGAGCGGACAACTCGAGTCGAGGAGGGGCAACTTACCGGGAACCAAAAGGCCGTCCGGCTTCGTAACTTATCCGTCCTCTTTCTTATTTCAGGTATCGACACTAACAGAATAGGGAGCCTCGACCAGCGAGCTTCTCCCCGGAGGTGAAGAGAGAAGGGTTCGGCACAGTTTATATACAGTTCAGATAATATCAAAGCGGTAAAAGACAACATTTAGTATGTTATGTCAAAACATGTAATATATATCAGATAATAAGGCCAAATACAACAATTATTCTAAGCTCGAATTCTTGAACCCTGAACCAGCGGTTCTGGCTACTAGGGATCCGGCATGAAGTCAAGTTATTCTAGGTTCGTAACCTGGGTATTTGTTCTAGACTGTGTACCCGAGCGGACAACTCGAGTCGAGGAGGGGGCTACGTACCGGGGACCCGCGAGATCGTCCGGCTTTGTAACTTGTCCGACCTCTTTCTTATTTCAGGTATTGACACTAACAGAATAGGGAGTCTCGACCAGCGAGCTTCTCCCCGGAGGTAAGAAGAGAAGGGTTTCGGCACAGTTTATATACAGTTCAGATAATATCAAAGCGGTAAAAGACAACATTTAGCACGTTATGCAAAAACATGTAATAAAGATCAGATAATAAAGCCAAATATAACAATTATTCTAAGCTCGAATTCTTGAACCCTGAACCAGTGGTTCTGGGTTTCATCCCCAGCGGAGTCGCCAGAGCTGTCACACCTCCTTTTTGCGCGCCCGCCCCGAAGGGTTAAATGCGCGAGGGAGTTTTTCCAATTTAAGTGACAATATTCGAAATGGGATTATTTATTTAATTCAGAGTCGCCACTTGGGAAAGGTTTGGCTTTTGGTGTCCCAAGTCACCGGTTTATCTTGAATCCCAAATCGAGGAAAATATTCGACTTTTCCAAATGAAGTCTGCGAACCAGAAATTCTAAGTAAGGAATTCTGTTGACCCGAGGGAAGGTGTTAGGCACCCTCGAATCCCGTGGTTCTAGCACGGTCGCTTAAATTGTTATAATGGCTAAATATCTGATTTAAATATATGTTATGACTTACGTGCTTTTATTAAGTTTAAACCGCTTTTATTATTATCATTTATTTTTATAGAATTGCAACGTCGTGAAAATGCATCTCGAACCACGTCACAATCAATGCACCCGTGGTCGTCGACACATTTTGACTCCGTTGAGATTCGGATTTGGGTCACATCAATGTGCACCCGTGTTTAAGAAGGTTAAATTATTAAAGGTGCGCCTAAAGCAACTAGCGTATTGTTATTTTGGGAAGGCCGTAAAATTCGCTAAACGGCCTGTCCCGAATTCTAAGTATTTTAATATATACATTTAGAGGGCCCCGCAGCTTGTGCATTTTTGTTTGTCGAGGCTCGTCTCATTTTTATTTAAAAGGATAAACCTACAGTGACTATATTTTCTATTAAGTTCATCTCTAAAATAAAAGAAAATTTCTTAATTATTTACATGCTGAAAAACGTAACTTATTTATTAAGTTACGACTAATGTGAACGGAAAATTGCGATCGCGTTTGTACAAGGAAAAACTGCTTTAATTCTACATTCTATTATTTACTAATACTAGAGCATGAGATAGATACACAATAATATCAAAAACAGATTAATTCAACTAACATTATTAGATGAAGAAGTTATACATATGCAATCCATTACTTATTAATAAATCGACTACATTTTTATATAAAGAAAGGAAAATTATATTCAAACAACAAATCTAAACAGTTCGGATTCAACAGGAACAAAGCCTGATTAATATTTCATTTTTTGCTTCAAGCCGAGATTGTACAAATGTGTACCTGGAAACAGCAGTACAAGAACAAAAGAAGTAGGAGTCAGCGACAGTAATAACGCGACAACAGCAGGTTCAGCAACACCGCAAAACCAGTAAAAACCAGTAGAATAACTTTTGAATGACACTCGAAGAAGAGCAAACAGAATTGTTCGAGTGAAAGTTCAAATTGTCTTTCTCTTTTACTATCACAAACTCTCTCCCAGTATAAAAGTATGTCAACTCTCAAGTGTAAAAAGAATCTGTCAACTCTCTCTAAAAATCCTCTCAATAATATTCAACTCTTTTTCTCTCCCCCCAAAAAATCTCTCTTAAAACTCTCAAGTCTCCCCCCAATGTCAAGAAATGACTCTATATTTATAGCAAGACTTTGCCTTGAATTCCTAAACCCAAATTATTCCCCCAATGACATGTTGTGTCCCACTATTAAATGTCTTCTTTAAATAAATATCACATTCCCAACCCCTCACCATATGTCTCTCATGCCTACATTAAATAAATGCCACATTACCAACCCATTACAATATGTCCCCCATGCCTACATTAAACAAGTGCAAGAATCCTCCCCATTATGTTTTGTCTTGTCCCCCATTATATTAAACAAGTACATCAAAAACCCCACCCCATTATATTTGTCCCCCATGCTTAACATAAAGAATCAAAAATAATGTTCAATTACCAAACTACCCCTCCGACCTTATTGCAATTACAAATCTACCCCTGAATGCAATGCAATTTACCAAATTACCCCCATCAGCTCTAAACACTCAATTAATCATAACTTGACCAAAATATAGTCAAGATGACCAATTTCTCAACAATCTTCAACAACAATTATATGAACACGATGAACAACAACAACTCAAAATCAATGGAATGAATTAACCATATCGGGAACCAATCCTGGTTAATTTAGACCATGAATGTATGAGCAAGAACACAACAATACAAACAACAAAATACTATGATTCAAATTAAATCAAGCAAATCACAAACAAACATAAACTCACATTAAATCACTGAATTTACACATGAACTTCAAACCAAGACGAACATGAATTAAATCTATCTTTAAGCAACAAACATGACGGATTCTAACGATTCAAACAACATTAATATTTTCTGGAAAATACATAACACATGAAACAAATTGAAGAAATAATTAATTAAATTTCAATTTGAATCTAACAAACTAACAAATATTTAAACAATAATACAAACATGAAAAACAACTAATTAATCTTTCATTTGAAATCTAAAAAAATTAATTTAACAAAGCACATGAACAAACTAATTAATTCAAACGATAGACATGAACATGAACATGAACAAAGCCAAAAATCAAATATCTACTGATTTTAGATTCGAGAAATATCGAAACAAGATACGGACAAAATAAAACTCAAATCTACTAACCGGATCGAACGAATTACGTACGGACTGTTTTGACGACCAAAGCATCGAACAAGTGACGGTGAACTTGGATGGAAACAATCTGTCCGGAAACGAGTATTGCCCCACGATAACTTGACGCCGCAGACGACCACGAACGGATGACCAAAGGAGATGGTCATTTGGCATCGTTTGAAAACGAAGAAGAAGGCAGCAGCACCCCGAGTCGTCGATGCTTGCTCGACTGGACGGGCAGTAGTGAAACAAAGACGCGACAGCTGGGGACGGGGCAGTGCAGACTGGATGTTGCGAAGAAGATGAAGGCAGCCACCATGGACGACGATGGCAAAGCCTGAAGCAGCCTTCTTGGTTGATGACAGCGCAAAGCAGAAATGGCGGGAAGGCAACGAAAGCTCAGAGACGACAGCAGAAAGTAGCACCACGCAACGAAAGCTCGACTAGTCGAGCAGCGTCAATGGCGGGAAGGCAGTGCCACCATGGACGACGATGGCAAAGCTCAGAGACGACGGAGCAAACAGCAGTGACACTGCTGGAGCAGGCTGAGGAAAATGAAGCAGTAACAAACACACAAAACATGGCATCCATGGCGATGGGTTTTCCTTCCATTTTGGCCGAGGGTTTTCCGGCGAAGCAACAGCGAAGCAAACGGGGAGGTCGACGTGGATGGTGGTGACGTTGGTTGTTCTGAGTAGACGAAGAGTAAGGTGAGGGCAGCCATGGTTGTGAGCTTGGAGTTTTGAGAGGATGAAGAGAGGAGGCGGATGAGTTAGTGTTTTAGGGTTTTTGGTTTTTTGTTATTTTTGTTTTGTTTTTGTGTTTAGACCAAAAAATGAAGAAAGGGGTTAGGTATTGGGTTAATGGGGCGGACCGGGTCGACCCGTGTGAAGTGGACTGGGTCGTGGACAATTGTTTCGGCCTGGGGTTGAAAATTGAAGAAGTGGCCCAATCCGATTTTTATTTGTATTTTTGTTATCTTTTCTTCTTTTATTTTCTAAAACTAAATTATAAAGATACTTAAATTATTATTAATAACTAAATTAAGTTATAAAATTGCAAATTAACTCCCAATAACAATTAACGCACAATTAAGTAATAATTAAGCATAAAATTGTTCATTTGGACATTAAATGCTAAAAATGCAAAAGATGCCTATTTTTTTATAATTTTAATTTTTGTAAAACTAATTTAATTACTAACAATTGTAGAAAATCCTACATGCAAAATGCAACATATTTTTATATTTTTTATTAATTTAACAAATAAGCAAACACAGACAAATACAAATAATTATCCAAAAATATCACAAAAATACTCAAAATTGCACACCAAGGAAAATCATTTTATTTTGCATTTTCTGGGAGTATTTCTCATATAGGGCAAAAATCACGTGCTTACAATAATAAATAAAGCACAAGAACAAACATCATAAATATTGGACTATATTACCGCAATATGTTTTCTTGCACGAACAACTATTTGTTGCACTTTAGGGATACCAAGATCGATAACAAGAGGTTTGGTTAAGGCAGAGTAACCAAAGCATTAGGAAGTGACATACAAAAAAAAAAATCCACAAAAAAAATACTCGTTAAGATACCATCACATTAAATTCTTTTAAATTATAATACATAATTATCTAACTAACATGACTAAATTGATCATTTGTGTAAGTTTTGATAATGTCCTTTTATTTTAAATTCATGTATTATGCTACTATAATAATATTTTTCGATATTTAGATGATTGTTATATTATTATACATAAAATTTATCTCATTAATCAAATTTTATTGTTCCTTCATATAAATAAATGTTTAAATCATCACGTGCTATTATTAACGTGCAACGCACGTTTATAGATACTAGTATGTGTGTATATATATATATATATATATTGGAGGATATTCTGACATTGCATAGCACAAAAGAGGAGAAGAATTTGAAGATGGAAGCTGCAAACAACTACTCTAATGTGCCCCTCTTTACTCCTTACAAACTGGGGAGATTTGACCTCTCTCATAGGTCAGTATAGTACTATTATTGAGGCTAGTAATTAAGAACTACGTAGCTCTTTATACATGATAACTACTCCATTATTTAGAGTGTGACCAAATAAATTGGATATTAATTATGACCCTTGAATGTAATGCAGAATAGTATTTCCAGCACTAACAAGATACAGGGCACACAATAATATACCACAGCAGCCACATGCTACTGAATATTATGCACAAAGAGCTACTAATGGAGGTCTTCTCATTTCTGAAGCTGCTGCTGCATCCGATATTTCTCAAGGGTAAATAATTACCACAAATAAGTATTAATTTCTACATATAGTTAATAAGATATTAAGAATAATATTGTTAAATTAGGTGCCCGAACATGCCTGGAATATGAAGTGAGGAGCAAGTGAAAGCTTGGAAGCCAGTAGTTGAGGGTGTCCATGAGAAAGGAGGCGTCTTCTTTTGTCAAATTTGGCATTCAGCTCGCTTGTCTCTTCCTACTCTTGGTTCACCACTTGGCGGCGGCCTTTACGTATGGATAAGTAAGCAGTGGCCGGATCTAGAATTTTTATCGAGGGATGTCAAAATATAAATAATTAGATATATCAAAAAGTCAAGGAGAGTCAACATATACTAAATATACATAAAATAAAAAAAATTATCTAACAAAATAGTATAATTTTCCGACAAAGGGTGTCGCTTCAATGTGGCCCCGCCACTGCAAGTAAGACTTACAATTACTATTATTTATTTATTTATATATAATCTGAAATGGCGGAGGCAGAATTTCCGCTAAGGGGTTAGTGACACAAAGGTTTTGAACCCCTGACCACTAGGTCGGAAAATTTTACTAAATATATGTATTCCTACTGTACGGAAACAGATAAGTAGGAAAAAATAATACCACTTAACATAAATAGTGTCTTGGTGTGTTGGTTATGTGCTTAATTTTGCTCTAAGAGGTCAAAGGTTCCACCCTTAACTTGCACATCATTTGTAGTTAAAGATTGTGATGAAGTAGAATTAAACTTAGGATTATTTCTAACTTAAGACTCAACGAAACCAATAGATTAAGGTTATTTCTTGTCTAAAAGTATGACAATAAAAGTTATATTCTAATTCTTTTATAAATTTCGATTTCGCTTACAAAAATTCCTGCATACGCCCTTGGTTGGACTATGACAACGGGATTCAATATATATATAGAGAGAGAGAAACATATTTTGCCTTATATATACAGTGTAATTTTCCGGTGAAGGGGATTCGGGTGAACCATTCGGCCCCTAAATCGGCCCCGTCTGAAATTTGAAGCTAGCATCTAGCTAGAATTATATATATTGGATAAAGAAGAACAAATTAAGGTTACGTTGTCAAAGATTTAATTATGACATACTTGTTTCTAAATCATCTCTTTATTAATTATTCGGATTTTGCTGTCTTCTTCTTTTGCATATTACAGGACCCGGAGGTAATCAAGTTTTTGAGAAACCAACACGTCGTCGCTTGAAATCTGATGAAGTCCCTGGAATTGTCAATGATTTCAGGATCGCAGCCCGTAATGCCATTAAAGCTGGTATTGAGTTAAATTATTCTACTCTATCCCTTTGATAACTGAACTTCAACTCAACCAATTATGTTATACTAGTATATCTGAGGACATTCAATTTTTACCATGTCTGTATATTGTAGCAGATCTAGAAGAGCTAAGACCATTGTTATTCTACTCTCTTAATTAAGAATATTATAAACCATGTTGCTTTCATTTCATTAGTGCCTAATTTTCACTCATAAAAAAACGAGTGTTTAATTTTCATTGCTTCAATTTCATTAATTAACTTGTTTCCCATAATATATAAAGGATTTGATGGAGTTGAGATCAATGCTTCGAATGACGGCTACTTAATTGATCAATTCATTGTCGACTTAGCTTGAAAGTAGTAGAAGCAGTGATCAATGAGATATATCGGAGCTGAAAAAGTTGGTATGAAACTGTCTCCTTTTACAGATTCTGATGGCGAAGAAAAGGACTCAAATGTAGATGCAATAGCTAATGAATTGAGGTTAATGCTCCACTTAACAAGTATAATAGGAGCACATTCTACACTAATGATCCACTTATTGGTTACACTGACTACCCATCTCTTCAAGAAATTGCTTCCTAATTATGGAAAAAGGATCACGGACTGGACTTGAGTTGTGTCTAATACTTGATTAAATCATTACTATGTAATAAAACAAAATATGTGGTTATGGATAAAATGATCTTGTTGGTTTTCTGTTTATATATCTTGTTGAAAAAATGAGCATTGTATAATAAATACTCCACACATGATGCGTGTGGAAAGAATCATGTGGAGTTGTGTCTACCTTGATGAAAATAATGTACAGCCTGCTTATGTAACTGGTATTTGGGGAATGTCATGACCCGGAATTTTCACCTTCGGGACCGGGATACTGCCTAACATTTTACTTGCTAGGCAAACCAACGTTAGATGTAGTTATTATCTATTTTTAATAAGTCAAATCAAATGAAAACCAATAAGCTAAGTAAACAGAAATAAAGTAGATAAATCTGATAACCAGCGATATCCAAATACAAATCCAAGAACTAGTGTCAGGAATACACGAGCGTTTAGAGTACTACAAATAACAATCTGAATAAAAGCATAACTGTCTAAATCGAAATAAACAGCTAACGTAATTGTTTAACCAAAAATCTGAGTCTTTGGTCAAAGCTAAAAAGAAATTCGGGTTACTAATAATCAGGAGACAAAAATAAAATACTTTTGAGAACGATGGTAAAGAAGCAAATAGATGTATATTTCAATAAATTCTCAATAGTATTCCGTGTCCTTACAAATGATGATACTTCTTCCTTTTATAGATAATTCTAGGTAAAGGAATGAAGCCTCAACTTTAATGATATAATCATGAGTAATAAATGATATTAAATAAGCCGTTATACAATCATTCCTATTAAATACCGATTTCATAACGTATCAAGTATTTAATAATGAATTTGGACTCCTTTCTGTCACCAGATCTTTGCTTTCAATGCCTTCTATCCGTTGGCTGTAGATAATTTAAATTGGTACGAGACTCGTATCTATACGTCATCTCGTGCTTATTTAAATTCTTCTTCCCGTGGCTGTTTCCATCCGTGCCTCTTAGTCAATTGCTGCGCTTTGACCATTTAACTAATCCACGTGTCATGCCACATCATCTTTTAATATAAACTCAGTTTTTTCCCAATACAGATAGTCCCCCCACTTTCCATTTTTTTATCAATTAAATAATTGGGAAGTGGATCTTCATGTAAAAGGAATTTTTACCACAATTAATGCTCATGACAGTACTAACGTCTCATCAGTCTTTTCCATTTAATGTTCTGCCCATGTGTCATTTTCTAATTGATTCCACTATTCATACTCTTTTTCGAGACTTCTTCACTCTCACTA
This sequence comes from Nicotiana sylvestris, assembly GCF_000393655.2. Classification (NCBI taxonomy): domain Eukaryota; kingdom Viridiplantae; phylum Streptophyta; class Magnoliopsida; order Solanales; family Solanaceae; genus Nicotiana; species Nicotiana sylvestris. The sequence goes on along the minus strand of NC_091057.1, from coordinate 122,662,500 downwards.
TTTACGAAGTGATAGCTGCCTTTATTATAGGCTTTTCATAGCCTCTTGAGGAAGACCGGCAGAGCCGATGTTTGGCTCGAACCTCTAATTGGAGATATCGAGAAGAAGAAGATGGAGAGCCATAGCTGCTTAACTCTGATGAATGACGTAGTTCATTCTACTTTGAAGGTATTTTTACCAACAAGTTTTTTTTTAAATTATCTTCAATCTCTCATTTCCATGACTTACCTCTGTAGGCTAACCTTATTGGCACGGAATTAATGGGAAGAATTTCCCTACTGGAAAGAAGAGCTCGTAAGTCTGAAAAGACTATCCACGAGGCCGAGGAAATAACTAGGGGAGCCCAGCTTGAAGCAACCAATTGGAAGGAGCAGTTCGAGAATGCTCAAGGGACCATAGAGGAGTTGCAAGAAGATAAAAATCTCCTGGAGCAGCAAAACCGTGGTTTAACTTCTGAACTGGCAACTGTCAAAGCCTCTTCAAGCCAATTGAAAAGAGACAAAGAGCTTTTGGAATGCTCTTTGTCAGAACAATTATCCAGGGCTAGTGAAGAAGTTAGAGAGCTGAAGGCACTTTTGGCTAGGAAGGAAGAATATGCAGGAGAGTTAGTGCAAAGCTTGACTCAAGCTCAGGCTGACTTACAGACTTCTTCTGACGAGATTCATGCCTTGAAGAGTTCTCATGCTTCTCTTGAAGCTTCCCTTGATTCCCATTTAGCTGAATATCAAATCTTAAAAAACGATCTTGCTATGTGGGAAAAGGAATATGGACTTCTAGAGGAAAATTTTAACATAGAAGTGAGTTGGGCTTTCCTGAAATCTCGTCGTGATGCTTTGACGGAAGCTGCTCAAGAAGGTTTTGACTTGCAGTCTGAACTGGCCAAAGTCATAGATACCATCGAGAAAAGCCAACAGTCTGCTGATACTCCTTCTCCTGCACTTGAAGTTCCTAGAACAGAAGAACTTTTAAATGAAGAAGTGCATACTGCAGCAATTGGGATTACAATTCCTGCTTCAGCTGAAAATGTTGCAATTCCAGCTTCAGAGGGTGAAACTTCTATGACCCAGTCTGTGGAAGTTGAAGCTTCTGTGACTCTTGTTTCCCTCATTGATCCTAACATCTCAAGCTCTGCTGAAATCGTTCCTGCTGCTGCTTCTTCAGAAGTTGCCACCGTGCATGTGGTTGAAAGTGAAATAAATATTGCAACTCCTGATGTGCTAACCCCTTCAATTGAATGATGGTTTTATCCCTTAGTTTTTAAGGGATTTTTTGGTGAAAGTCCCCAGTTATCATAATGGGGCACTTGTATAAACTTTTATTGACTAAGTTTCTACTTAGTCTTTTTAATTATATTAAGAAGTTTTGTTAGTACTGCAATGTGTTCTATTCTTGCCTTTACCTTACTTATTTAGGACTTATAGAATAGTTTAGCATTTTTATCCTTTGAAAATGCTTTATGATTCTTCTCATGACTTATTAACATGAGGCTTATAAAAGAGGGCCCTTTTATTTTATCGACACTTAATGAAGAAGACGTCTCAACTTCATAATGGTGTTATAATACGATGAAAGTAATAGGAAAACACACGTTTTATATGAAACAACTTTGGCAAGTTTTTATTCATAAACTTTTAACAAGTGTTTGACTGTTACATGTATTACAATACATCTACAACTTTCTCGTAACTGTTTTTCTTGTAACAGATTTGTAAATAACATAAAATAAACAAGGTTTTTCTTCATAACCTGTTTCAGTACATAGTCATGACCCTATCTTTACATGTTAAGAAGGGTTTGAGAGGTGACTTTGTTTATGAGTTTGAGAGATGACTCTGTTGTTCTCATGAATGCTGAAGACTTCGTAACTTTTTCTCAACACTTGTCTCTTTGTAGCCGATTTTTGTTCGATACTCGTATCTGTTTCTTTCTCTACACATATCTGTGTATAATATGTAGTCCCTCAAGTGTTTGAGCGGTGAAGTATGAAGCCACGAACACTTGTTTATTTCTTTTACTTTGGCCCTTTTCCTGAAACAAAAAGATATACGGGACTCGACGGTGCGATTATAGATGAAGACTGCCTAACTCGTGTGTATTTCCATCAGATTAATTGTAACCCTGGGCTAGGAATTTAAGAATACTCCATTTTGCCTTGCAGGTTGTGACTCATCATTTGGCACGAGTTAGGATATTTTGCCTAGCATCTAAAATCGTTAGTAAAATATTAATAAACCAAGAGAGAAATTTTAACATGATGATACCTGACCGTAGGTACTTTCTTAAAAGTAATATCTTTTTAAGTGGACAGCATTCCAATGTGAGGGTAAAACTTTACCATCCATTGTTTCCAACTGGTATGCTCCTTTTCCCGCAATGCCACGGACTTTGTATGGTCCATCCCATGTTGGACTTAGCTTTCCTGAGTTAGCAGCTTTTGCAGATTGGAACACCTTTTTAAGCACGAAGTCCCCAATTTTGAAAAATCTGAGGCGTGCTTTCCTATTGTAATATCGTTCTATTACTTGCTTTTGTGCTGCCATTCTTATCAAAGCAGCTTCTCTTCTTCCTTCAAGTAAATCTAGGCTAACCCGCATCTCTTCATTATTAGATTCCTCCGTTGCCTGATCGTATCGTGTGCTTGGCTCACCTATTTCAACTGGAATTAAGGCTTCCGTACCATAAACCATCGAAAATGGTGTTTCTCCAGTGCCTGTTTTGGTCGTTGTACGATAAGCCCATAGTACTCCAGGTAACACCTCAGGCCAATTACCTTTTGAATCTTGTAACCTCTTTTTCAAGTTATTAATAATAACTTTGTTAGTTGATTCTGCTTGTCCATTCCCCACTGGATGATATGGCATAGACGTTATTCTTTTGATATGCCAACTTTCGAAGAAATTCTGTAACTTGTGCTCCAATAAATTGTGGTCCATTGTCACACACGATCTCCTTTGGTACTCCAAAGCGGCATATTATATTTCGCCATATGAAGTCTTTAACTTCTTTTTCTCGTACCTGTTTAAATGCCCCTGCTTCTACCCATTTAGTGAAATAATCTGTAAGTACAAGTAGAAATTTTACCTGACCTTTTGCTTGTGGAAGTGGACCTACGATATCCATTCCCCATTTCATAAAGGGCCAAGGGGCTAAAACAGGATGTAGTAACTCAGCTGGTCTGTGCATATTATTGCCGTACCTTTGACATTTATCACATTTGGACACGAAACTGGTTGCCTCTTCTTCCATCTTAGGCCAATAATATCCTGTGCGAATTAACGTTCTTACCAGTGACCGTCCTCCTGCGTGATTCCCACAATGTCCTTCATGTACTTCTCTCATGACATATTCGGTTTGAGAGGGACCGAGACACCTTGCTAGTGGTCCGCCGAACATCTTTCGATAAAGATTACCTTGATATAAACAATATCGTGCAGCTTTTTTGCGAAGCGCGTAAGCCTTTCCTTTGTCATTAGGCACGGTTCCGTGCTGTAAAAAGGCAACAATTTCATTTCTCCAATCCCATGTTAGATGATTAAAATTTACCTCGTTTTTATCAGGTTCAAGAACGGAATGAAATAGATGTATGACTGAAGCATCTGTATTGTTTGCCACGTCTGCTGCGGATGCAAGGTTTGCTAAAGCATCTGCCTCTACATTCTCATCTCTTGGGATCTGCACTACTTTCCAAGTTTGGAATTGCTTTATTAACTCCCGTACCTTTGCGAGGTATTCTTGCATTCGTGACTCTCTGGCTGTATAAGTCCCCAGCATCTGATTAACCACGAGTTGAGAATCACTCTTGATTATAATCTGTGTTATGCCGAGTTCTCGTGCCAATTCTAAACCTGCAATTACAGCCTCATACTCTGCTTCATTGTTAGTTATAGAATGACATTTTATAGCCTGTCTAATGGTCTCACCCGCAGGTGGTACGAGGACTATTCCTAAGCCTGCCCCTTTTACATTAGATGAACCGTCAGTGTATAAAACCCAAGTCCCCGGGTTCGCACCATTAAAAACTAATAATTCTTTTTCTGCTTCTAAATGCATCCCCTGGCTAAAATCAGCCACGAAATCAGCTAGTACTTGAGACTTTATAGCGGTCCTGGGTTGATAAATAACTTCATACTCACTTAGTTCTATAGCCCATTTTGCTAATCTTCCTGAAAGTTCGTGTTTATGCAAAATATTTCGAAGTGGAAAAGCAGTAACTACTACAATGGGATGACATTGAAAATAAGGTCTTAACTTTCTAGATGCCATGATCAAAGCTAATGCTAATTTTTCTAGCTGTGGGTATCGTGTCTCAGCTTCCAATAAGGACTTACTTACATAATAAATAGGAGATTGTTTACCTTGGTCCTCGCGGACTAAAACAGCACTTACTGCGACTTCAGATACGGCCAGATAAATGAGAAGTTTTTCCCCCACCTTCGGTTTTGCCAACAACGGTGGTTTTGACAAATAAGCTTTCAAATTTCTAAGGGCTTGTTGACAATCTTCATTCCATTCAAAATGATCTTGCTTTTTAAGTGCAGAGAAAAACTTAAAACACCTTTCCGAGGATTTGGAAATAAATCTCCCCAAAGCTGCAATTCTTCCCGTTAATCTTTGTACTTCCTTTTTATTAGTAAGTATATCCGGGATTTCTTCTATTGTTTTGATCTGAGAAGGATTCACTTCAATACCACGATTAGAAACAAGAAAACCCAAAAACTTACCTGATGCAACCCCAAATGCACATTTTTCTGGGTTGAGTTTCATATTAAATTTTCGCAAAATTTCAAAAGTAACAGATAGATGAGAAATATGGTCGTGAGATTGCTGGGTTTTGACGAGCATATCGTCTATATATACCTCCATCGTTTTCCCTAAATGTTCTTGGAACATTTTGGTGACCAACCTTTGATAGGTTGCCCCAGCATTTTTGAAGCCAAAGGGCATTACTTTATAACAGTAAGTCCCCATGTCTGTGATGAAAGAAGTTTTTTCTTCATCACCAGGATCCATTTTAATCTGATTATATCCTGAGTATGCATCTAAAAAACTTAAAAGTTCATGACCTGCGGTTACATCAATTAGTTGATCTATATGCGGTAAGGGAAAGGAATCTTTTGGACAGACTTTATTTAAATCGGTATAATCTACACAAACACGCCACTTACCATTTTTCTTGGGTACGACCACCGTATTAGCTAACCAAGTAGGATATTTTACCTCACGGATTGATCCAATTTTTAATAACTTTTGGACTTCCTTTCCTGAATCACCTGGTTCTTGAAAGCACCTTGTTTCCATTTCTTTTGCTTTATTGGTGCGAAAGAGGGGTCCTCATTGAGTTTGTGAGTTACCACATTTGGTGGAATACCTGTCATGTCAGCGTGGGACCAAGCAAAGCAGTCTAAGTTAGCTTTTAAAAATTCGATTATCATACCTCGCATGTTCGTGCTTAAATTGGCCCCGACATAAACCTTCCGTTCAGGCCATTGATCAAATAACATCACTGCCTCAAGCTCTTCAATTGTCGTTTTGATGCTTTCATTTTCTTCAGGTTCTTGAATTGTGTCAGGTCTTGAGTCCAAATCCGTCTTTTCCTGTTCAGTTGAAGTTTGATCTTTTTTACCTTCAACTGTTTCCTGTAATTGCTACTTTTCTTTATTCTCGGCGCTCGTACTTGTTACAGCGTTGACACTTTTAGCCATCTGCTGATCCCCACGAATTTGGCAAATTCCCCATGGTGATGGGAATTTAATAACCTGATGTAGAGTTGATGGGACAACGTCCATATCGTGTATCTATATTCTCCCTATGATCATATTGTAGGCCATTTCCATATCAACTACCTGAAATTTAGTTTCCTTCACAACACCCATAGCAAAAGTTGTTAGAAATACCTCACCTTTTGTTACTACACCTGAATTGTCAAAGCCTGACAAGGTGTGCGCCTTGGGTATTATTTTGTCTTCAGCTTGCATTTCTCGTAGTACCCTTAGTAATATAATGTTTACAGAACTCCCTAGATCAATTAAAACTCGTTTTACATTAGTATCATGTACAAGTAAAGATATTACCAGTGCGTCATTATGTGGAGTTGTTACTCCTTCGGTATCTGCGTCATCGAATGAAATACTTTCATTTTCAAGGACCTGCCGCACCCGTTTCCCGTGTGTAATTGTTACCTTAGAAACCTTGTTGGAGGCTGTATAGGTTACGCCGTGAATGTCCTCTCCCCCGCTTATGACATTCACTGTCCTTTTGGGTAAAGGAGGTTGTGGTGGCTCTTGTCTGTTTTTCATATAAGCTTGTTTTCCTTTCTCACTAAATAACTCAGTGAGGTACCCTTGCTTTAATAAATGATCCACTTCACTTTGCAGGAATCTGCATTCTGAAGTTTTGTGCCCGTGATCATTGTGAAATTCGCACCAATGATCCGGATTGCGTCTACTTGGATTTGACCGCATCTCTTTTGGCCACCGTACCTTATCTCCCATGCTTCTTAAAACAGATACGAGATCGGAGGTAGAGACATTAAAATTATATCCACTGAATCATGCCTTTAAACTCCTGTCATCATCTCGTGATTCTTGTCTGTTCCGATCATTCCTGAACTTTGAAGAAGAGCCAGAATCCCGGTTCCTTGATTTTTGATCATATTGCTGGCTATCTTGTTTCGATCGTGGGTCCTTTCCTACGGGTCCCATATATGGATCGTACCTGTTTTTACCTGATCTTTTTTCGATTTCTGACCTTCGGGTACCGCCCCTTTCTTTATGATGGAGCTTAGGTACGGTATCTTCTTCGATTCGCAGCTTCGTGCTATACCTGTTGTAAACATCATTCCATGTGGTTGCAGAAAATTCTCTAAGACTTTCTTTGAGTCGTCTCGTGGCTTCAGAACTTTTGTCATTTAAATTACTTGCAAAAGCTATAACAACCCAATTGTCAGGCACACGAGGTAGAGTCATTCTTTCACGCTGGAATCTATCAACGAAGTTTCTAAGCAACTCTGAATCCCCTTGTTTGATTTTGAAAATATCTTCCATCCTTTTCTCAACCTTTTGTGCTCCCGAATGTGCTTTAATAAAAGAATCTGCAAGCTCAGCAAAAGAATTAATAGAATTTTCAGATAAAAGAGAATACCAGGTTAATGCACCCTTGGTGAGTGTTTCTCCAAATTTCTTGACCAATACTGATTCAATTTCTTGTTTGGTCAAGTCGTTGCCTTTTACGCCGGTTGTAAATGCAGTCACGTGGTCACGTGGGTCTGTAGTACCATCATATTTCGGGATGTCAGGCATTTTGAACTTTTTCGGAATTGGAAGGGGAGCAGCACTAGGCTTCCATGGTTGTTGTGAGTATTTGTCCATGTCTACTCCTTTTATTACAGGTGGAACTCCAGGGATTTGTTCAATACGCTCATTTTGTTCCTTAAGCTGTTTCTGCAAGGTTAGTACTAAATTTTGCAAATACGAATTATTTAAATTACCTGGTCCCCCTTCTTGTGGTTCACTGGGGGTTGCTCCGTTTCCAGAATTATCAAGACCAAAACGGGGGTTCTCCAATGTATTATTATTAGGAGTTGGTGTGGGTGGCGCAGCAGGCAATCGACTAACAAGTGCCTGAAGAGCTTTGCCGACCTGTGCATCAATTAGCTTTTGCAAAGCTTCAGTTGTAACTCCTTCAAAATGTTCAGATTGCTCTTGTTGATCAGCACGGGATTCAGTAACAGGAGTGCCTTCACGAGATTGACGTGGTGAATTTAGAGGAGAGGGAACCACATTATCTTGATTTTGATGTATTTGATTCTCATGGTTTCCCAATGTGTTGTTACTATTGTTGTCGGCGTTGTTGTTTGACATGGTGACGCCAATAGATAAGATGTAGCTTAAAAGGAAAGATTATCAGATTCCCGGTAACGGAACCAATTTGTTTAACCAAAAATCTGAGTCTTTGGTCAAAGCTAAAAAGAAATTCGGGCTACTGATAATTAGGAGACAAAAATAAAATACTTTTGAGAACGATGGTAAAGAAGCAAATAGATGTATATTTCAATAAATTCTCAATAGTATTCTGTGTCCTTACAAATGATGATACTTCTTCCTTTTATAGATAATTCTAGGTAAAGGAATGAAGCTTCAGCTTTAATGATATAATCATGAGTAATAAATGATATTAAATAAGCCGTTATACAATCATTCCTATTAAATACCGATTTCATAACGTATCAAGTATTTAATAATGAATTTGGACTCCTTTCTGTCACCAGATCTTTACTTTCAATGCCTTCTATCCGTTGGCTGTAGATAATTTAAATTGGTACGAGACTCGTATCTATACGTCGTCTCGTGCTTATTTAAATTCTTCTTCCCGTGGCTGTTTCCATCCGTGCCTCTTAGTCAATTGCTGCGCTTTGGCTATTTAACTAATCCACGTGTCATGCCACATCATCTTTTAATATAAACTCAGTTTTTTCCCAATACAGTAATATAGAAGGGGATTTCAGGGTTGCGAACGCTGGGCAGTTGTACCTCAAATCTCCGTCAAGCACCGAAACCGAGCAATCTACTTACCGCCGCTAGGACCAACTCCAAAATCTGTACAAGAAGTGCAGAGTGTGGTATGAGTATAACCGACCCCATGTACTTTGTAAGTGTCGAGCCTAACCTCGATGAAGTAGTGACGATGCTAAGGCGGGTCACTTACAATAACATGTACGCAATATAATATAATAGAAATAAAAGGAAAGGAAAACAGGAAAGTATGGTAGTTAACTTATGAAAAAGAGCTCACTTCTTGAAATCAGAGAACCCGGAATAATTGATCTCATAATTTCATGTAACAACACTGAAAATCAACATAATAACGACAATGCATACAACACGCACAATCCGTTGCGGTGCGCAATCCGATTCCACCGTACACACACAATCCTCCCTTATTTTACCATATCAATATCAAGAACCACATATAAAATCTGTTACGGCGCGCAACTCGATCCCGCCATATCATCTTAATCAATATCATAATCTCTCCTTATTTTACCATATCACAATTTATCAATATCAAGTATTACGTACACAACCGATGCAACGCACAACCCTCTCCCACCATATCAATATCAAAATCTATCCCTTATTCCACCATATCACAACCTTGCAGCGTGCAGCCCGATCCATAAAATTCAATAAATGAAATCAATCCAACAGCTCAATTCACAAGAATCTCTACGATTAAAGAATATGAAAGCAAAACAATAAAGGAACCATGTATAAATCAAAGGAATGCTACAAAGAATACAATAGCAATAAAACAATTCAAGTACGTGACAATTAAGGAGTACAAGTAAAACAATTAAAGAAAGTAGTAATTAATTACGGAGTCATAGAAGGGACGAATATTTCAATACAAGAATAATTAATGACAAGTCATAGAAGGAACAATTAAGCATGTAACAGTTAAAATATAGAGAAATGTTAAATGGAGCTATTCGAAATCTCAAAATACATAAATGCAATAAGTTTTACTATTAGGTTTTCCCTGGGGAAGGCTCCCCAATCATGAGTCTCGTATTGAAAAGAGTAGCCGCCAAAACAAGCTTTCTAGTGTAAATCATTTTTTATTTCTCAAGATTCTAAACATTATTATAAAAATATCAGTTAATACCAAAAAAAAAAAAAAAAGGCTTCCTAATGTCACACTAAAGACTCTAGACTATATACCTCTTTGGATTGTTAATGTACTTCATTACCGTTCGAATAATATGTCTAATACTTCATTACCGTTCGAATAATATGTCTAACTTCAAGCATTTTAATTTTTCATATAGTCAGATAAATTTGACGGAAATATTTTAAAGGTTTCAACATGTTTTGGGTTGTTTTAAGGAGTTTAAGTTTTTTTCTATTAAAAAAAGAAGTAATAGTACTACTTTTTACAACAACAACATTAATAAACCAGTCTAATCTTAGGAGTGGAGTTTTGGAGAAGGTAGTGTGTATGCGGACATTTTTCGACCTGATAAAGTAGAAAGATTATTTCCGATAGACCATCGGCTCAAGAAAAAGTGAAGAAGAAGAAGAAGGAAACAAAGTACACGAAAAATAAGATAAGTAAAGTGAACAAAACTATAAGGTGTAAATAGAGCTCTAAGAATATGAAAGTACAAGAGTGTTACTCTTAAAGAAAGGGTAAACTCTCGACTGCTTACTAAATTTTTACCTTAATTCTCGACCTCTAAACTTTCATATCAAGGGTCATGCCCTCAGTAAGTTGAAACAACGTCATATCCTGCCTAATCACGTCTCTCTTGTACTTCTTTGGCATACCCCTATGTTTTCTCACCAACCTCTCACACACCTCCTAACATGTGCATTAATGTTTCTCCTCTTCACGTGTGCGAACTATCTCAGTCTCGACCGACACATCTTATATTTTGTCCCGACTACTTTTTTAAAAAGAAAAGCTTCCATGATTCATGAAAATCTTTGGAAATTATTCATTCTGTCCAATAGCATGATACTACAACTATTAGAAAATTAAAAGAAACTATACCAAAATTTCTTCCAATTTTCATATAAATTTTAACTATATATTTTGATTCTACGGGATTTTCGTAAAGTTTATGTTAAAAATATATGAAGCATTGTGAATTTTCATATATATATATATATATATATATATATACACACACGCACACACACTCCTATATATATATTTTTTTTTAAATAATTTTTTTTGATTTCACATCCCGTCATTTTGTTTTTCTTAGACGGAAAGTCTTTTTGTTTGAAAAGACGGCGACGGTTTTTCTTCGGCATTTGGTTACAATCTTTTTTCCTTTTTTGGTTCTTACAGAGAATGGGAAATTCAAAAAATTCCAAGTATTTCGATAAAAACAGTACAATTTGAAACGCACATCGTCTCTTCCCACAGATCCAAGGGTAAATTAGTAATTTCATTACACAGGGGGCATTTGCGTCATAAAAAATTCATCTGCTTCACGCACGCTTCTGTGTCATCATCATCAATGGAAGGCTTTACATAAATCTGAATCGGAACTAGGAGCGGTTCAAAAGGAAGAGGAAATGGCGAGAAGAGCGGAAGAGGAGTACGATTACTTGTTTAAAATTGTATTAATCGGCGATTCAGGAGTTGGCAAATCCAACTTGCTTTCTCGATTCACCAGAAATGAGTTCCTTTTAGAGTCCAAATCCACTATTGGCGTTGAATTCGCTACTCGTACTCTTCAGGTTCCTATTCTCTTTCCTCCTTTTCTTTTAATCCTTGTTATAATTACTTTATTCGCTTCCTCCGATGTGCGATTTAAACTAGTGTCCTTGACCAGACTTGAGCCTGGGAGCCCTTTACTACGTCTGTCCCAATGCGGATACGGTGGAAAACAAAAAAAGAATTAGACTAGTGCATGTGTACATACTCCACTTGTTAATGTTACTCGATGTTTGCACGGAGGTACTTAGTTTTATAAGAGTAAGAGTCACTAGTCGATGCATTAAGTGGCAAATTGATGTATTGAGTGTCAGAAGTTTATGTAAAAGACACATGTTTATGTGTTCGATGCAAACTTTTTTTTTCTGTGGCTAAGATCTAGAGATGTACATAGACATATATTTGTGTATAGTTTATTTTCTACGAGATATGGACCTTGTATTAAAAATTAGTTACCGAAGAGTGAATGTGCTTCTATGTTGAGTTTAATGGAGAGTACTACAAGTATTATTTATTATTGTGGTTGCATGGATCTTATAATTTTTCTTCAAGTAGATGCGTTAGGTTCCTTTAACATTAATTGCTTTGTTTCCAGAACTGACTTCCTTCCTTGCTTGGTGGCATGGTGTTAGGGTATGTGATGGGATATAGTCATACTGGTAATAGACCATTGTACTTTTGCTTGAATCATATTCGTAGTATTTACTTTTTGGGATCTTTGAGACCAGGGTTAGATGACCTTTTTTCTAGATCTGTGAAACCCTTGCGCACTGCTAGGTTGTTTATTTTCTCTTTACTTCTAAGAAAGGAAAGATATACTCGTCATTATTTTTTTTTGATAACCGAGAAATCCGTCTGGGGCTGATGTGGCCCTTTAGGCTTTGTGTAGCTTTGGTTGGAAGTAATGCAAGGAAAGGGAAGAAGAAGAGAGACTCTTTGATGCTGAAATGAAATGAATATCCTGTGTCTGTCCATTTTTATCAAAGTTGTGAATGGTTCCATTGTCCTGAAAATTTCAATTCAGACATTTGAATGATTGAGATACATTCCCCATCTGTTCTGCGGTCTTAATCTTTGTGAACTGTATAAGAACCTTGTTAGTAAAAAGGACATGAACTGTTACAAGAGGTAAAAGAGACAGAAAGCTCGATCTGGCCAGAGGTACTTCTAGTTGTCCTTCAAACTTAGTGAAATGAGTCTTTATTAAATTGTGTGCTTGTTCTAAAGGATTGACAACCCCAACTTCCCCTCCTCCCCACCAAGGCTAGCTACTCTCTGTTTAACAAAGATGACCAAAGATGCTATATGTTGCAATTGTCTTAGAAACATATCATGATCTAATTGACTTTCTACTGTAATGGAAGCTCCTATTTGTGACCATTTGATGGGGAAAGATAATGACAAACAGTGAAGGGAAAAAAGCCATTATGGTTAAAGCAAATGTTATTGCAGGATCACTTGCTTGATTTTGATGCCAGCTATGTATTACAAGTTTCAAACTGCGGGAAACGTAAAGTCATTATGCCACAAGGCTTCTTATACTGGTAAAAAGAAATTTTGGGGTTCTTATTTCAAGAACAAAAAAACTGTTAACCTCTTTATCAAACAATTACCTTCTACAATTTGCATATCATCTTTTAATCCTGCCTTTTTCTAGTATGTGCTCAACTGCCTTTACTTGTTAGTCATTTCTGTTCAGCTATCATTTATCTCTATTACCTGTCGAATGTTACTCATGATACAAATAAAGAGGGGCATTCTACTAATATTCAAAGTTTGGAAGGACCTAGTTGACAAATAAAGAGGGGCATTCTACTAATATTCAAAGTTTGGAAGGACCTAGTTGACTGCACAACTGGTGCAGTGGTGCACAGATGCTACCTACCTTTAATGGGGTTGCCAGGATATCTACAATAAGGAGTAACAGGCAACTTGTTAGTTCAATGAGGTCACACATGATTCTGGAAAACCACTCTAAGTGCTTTCTATCTTTAAGATAAGGAGTAAGAGGCAACTTGTAAGTTCAATGAGGTCACACATGATTCCGGAAAACCACTCAAAGTGCATTCTATCTTTAAATTCGCCTTGCTGACCCTCCATTGAATAACACTTGTGTTCTTGTTGCTATGGGTACTTCTACAATTTTTGGTAATTGCAGAATTTGTATGTTATAAAAATCTTTGTTTGCTTAATTCTGATGATATATGTCTAGGTTGAGGGAAGGACCGTCAAGGCTCAGATCTGGGACACAGCTGGACAGGAAAGATACAGAGCCATTACAAGTGCTTACTATAGGGGTGCTCTTGGGGCTCTTCTGGTATATGATGTGACAAAACCAACTACCTTCGAGAATGTTAGTCGGTGGTTGAAGGAACTGAGGGATCATGCAGATTCGAACATTGTGATTATGCTCATTGGAAACAAGACGGATCTGAAGCATCTTCGAGCTGTTGATACAGAGGATGCTCAAAGCTTTGCTGAAAAAGAAGGCCTTTCTTTCATTGAAACATCTGCATTGGAGGCAACAAATGTAGAGAAGGCTTTCCAGACGATTCTTTCAGAAATCTATCGGATAATCAGTAAGAAGCCACTTTCTTCCGAGGAGCCAGCAACTGCTAACATCAAAGAAGGGAAGACTCTTGTTGTTGGGGCAGAGGAGCCTGCCCCCAAGAAGGCATGTTGCTCTTCATCTTGATGGTCATTAGATTTTTAAGCCCCTATATTATTGTTCCTTTTGTTAGTTTTAATTAGTAGTCATTTTTTGCCTTCTATATTCTCGGTAAGATATTATACCCTTTTTTATCATTAGGAAGGAAATGTGCAATACATGTTAAAATCCTGTTATAATATGGCTCTGTAAGAATTAAATCAATTATTTCAATGCTTCAGCGTTATTTCAAATTACAGCAATTATTTAATGTGTATGGTGTGATATTATAACCAAAGACTATTTGCCACCATATAGCAAGAAGTCTAAAGACGGCAATTTCTAGAGTTCTTTTTCATCCGGTGAAATGAGTTTTTCTAAAATTTAAAGACAACAGTATCATCCGAGTTATTAATAATATCGCCCATCTCGTAATGGTTGAGAGGAAAAAGAAAATACTGCCTATTTTGTCAACTATGTTATCTAAAAACGCTAATCTCGCCCCTCCTAATCAATGCCTTTATTATAGATCTACCAAGCATCAATAATTTTCACCTTTATGTGACCCGAAACATATACTTTTATCACTCATTTCTAAAATTTCCAAATCTATATTTATACTATATTAAAAGCACGAAGGCCCTTAGCGAAATGTCGTTCGTTTTTTTTACCCTTTTAAAATAAGTTTCACATTGGACATATATGTAATTTAAGTTGCTTTCCTAATATTTAGCATTTTAAAATCAAGTAAAAATTTAGTTATTACCTAATATTTAGGAGTTCGAAATCAACTAAATAAGAATAAAATATATTGAGAATATAAAAAGTAAAAGGTAAGTTTCTTTTCAACCATGGACAAAATTTATTGTATTAAGGTCTTTAACGTAGATATTATTTGGGGAAATAGGAGTAATATTAACGTTTTCTTTTCCTTGTATATCTGACGAATTTCAGTGGAAATATATTTCACATTCATGCTTCTTAGTAGGGAACTTACAATTCTAACGAGATGTACTATTAAAAGTAAGAGATTTTTTACCTAACTAAATATATATTTTAATTACTAAATATAGTTTTAAAATATTACACGAACAATATATTGTTCGAGTAGGAAAAAAGTTTAGAATAATTTGTATCTTCTATACGATCACAAAAGTATGAAATCTCAACAAATAATCAAGTCTTTGAATTAATAAATTAGTAAAAAAAATTAATCCATTTTTTTTTTCCAAAATCATTAGGTAAGTAAAATTATTTATCAAGTTAATAAAACTTTTAAGATACACAAATTTATTCACAAAAAGAGCATCAGCCATGAAAGAAATAAAAGAAAGATGGAGCAAAAATTTATTATAATGTAGTATTAAAAGTTAAATTGCTAAAAATGCTACGTTTGAAGCATTAAGGGTGTAACATAAGACAAAAGTTATTCAAA
Source organism: Nicotiana sylvestris (assembly GCF_000393655.2). Lineage (NCBI taxonomy): Eukaryota > Viridiplantae > Streptophyta > Magnoliopsida > Solanales > Solanaceae > Nicotiana > Nicotiana sylvestris. The sequence continues at coordinate 122,647,192 of NC_091057.1, read as the reverse complement.
AGAAGTTATCATTATTATTTTTCTTTAAATGATAGCTTTCTATAATTTTTAGTGTAGTATTACATTGTTTTTTATAATTCAATATTGGTTGTTTAAAACTTTATATTCTTATTTATTAATATTTTTCTAGGAGCTATACTTCTACTTCATCACTCGCAAATTTCTAAATGATCAAAAGATTTAAAATTTTAATTTATTTGGTTATCTTTAAATAATTATGGTAAAATTATTTTTTTATGTGTTATTTGTTTATAGTATTTGGTAATAAAGATACACAATAATTTTTAGAAGATATTTCACTCCTCATAAATCATAATAAGGTATATAAAAACTTATGTGGAGTAGGATTTCGTTGTTTTATTGAGCTAGCTAAATGTGATTAACATGCATTAATTTTAGGAACTTATATTTTTTAATATTTAACTAAAACACATTATTTAATAATATTTACGTAATTTTTAAAAAATATATATTTATTGATATAGGTATACGCGCTTTGCGCGTACCTAAGGCTAGTGTCTTATAAGTCTAATTTACTGTAGTATTTTGCATGCAATTAGGATCTCTCTTCTTCTTCACGTAAGAGCCGAAGTAATCCTTACTCTCGCAAAGGTCCTCTCATATTTTTAAGTGTCGGTCCAACTACGAATTTTAATAATACTACTTGTTTTCTCCCTGACATACGACTTTTACTGTTACAACTAATCACCTGCAAGTAAATTTGTCATTGACCCTAGAAATTATCCCCTAGGAGAAAACCTCATTGAAGGACAATGTGTCGGGGATTAAACAAAGAGTCTTGTCTTAGGTTCAAAGAACATGTGATGCTCTAATGGATCTTCTTCCCTTTGTGATGAAAACAATAAGACACCCCAACGCAAAAATGAGAGAAATTAAGAAGAAGATGAAAACCTAATTATGATGGACCAAGATCAACCAAAACCATAGTAACTAACTAATGAATAATAATGTTTTTTCCTAACTTTAAAAACGGATGTATCTTCCTCGGTAATATAGGTCCCCTCAACAAATTGAGCAGCTTCTACGCGATGCTAGTAGAAATATAGAGAAGAGACATGTTTGGTGACCTTCTACGCAACGCAGAGCTCTCCCTCATCCGCAAAACTCTTCATCCCTAACACCACTTCGACAGCTATAACACCATGCAAGAAACACCTAAATTTTCAACTTTGAAGACATGCTCAAAGTCGAGTAAAATCACAATTGTGCTTATATAGAAGCATTAAGAATTTGATAGAAATATTCATAGGTATCATGAATTACCCGATTATGGTTGTGAAATCAAATCTGGATTTTAAAAGAAATAAACCAATAATACTTAATATATTGAATATAAGTAGTTCAGCAAAAAGGATTGCTCCCGCAAAATATCCCCCAGCACAGCACCCCTAAAAAAAAGGAATCACCAAAGAAATATAAGAGGCAGGCAGAACTCGGGAGATAATTACTTAATGTTTAAAGATACTAGCTAACTCCACATGAAATGATTTTCTAGAGAATTTGTAATCTTGAAAAAAAAGTAGGATATAATTTTGGCAATGATAAGTTCCATCTTCATTATAAGAAAATAGATTACTAAATCAACAACTTGACAAGTTTCTAGCGATCAATTACAATATGTATTAGGTACAAAGACTCGGTTGTTCAGTAGAAAGAACATTAAACGCCGTAAAGAATAGTTTCTCATGAAGCTTGAATGTTTAAGATTCAGTGCATAACACAACAACAAACCCCATAAATGGGGTTTGGTCAGTGCATAATACAAAAATGTAATTTATTGTTTAAAAGCACAGCGCCAGATATACATATACCTGTTATATGTGATGTAATGTCGGTAGCTAAGCACATTTTACTGTTTAAAAAGCACGTGCATGTTTGCGTAATATTGTTATACGCAAACAAAGTCCGATCAAACTGCTATAGATTGAAAGCATACCTGTCAGACGCCTCACAAAGAGAAATTTAGCAGTCAACAGTTTCCTAACTCCACAAATTTCCATCATAAGATTATCCACTAGGAAATAGGAGACAGAGATAACATATTGCTCCTAGGACTCGAGAGAAAGCTGCAAATCAACTTGCTCAGATTAAAAGCCAACAATTCAATAATGAAATTAAGAGAAAGCCCAAATAGTGATTACATCCAACCTAAAGAGGAAGTTCCAATCTGACCCAGCCTAACATAGCTTACGAAATAAAAATGTGGAACAAGCTAATTTTATCGCACTAAACTACTCCACTAGAAATTAATCTCCAGATACCAAGTGGATGTTGCAAACAGAGAATGAAACTTTGCTGAAATCCTTCACATTCAAAACCAAAGGGAGATGATGCAAAACTTAAAGCAAACATAAATATCAACTACTTAATAGTACAACAGTGACAACGAGCAAAGCCACAGCAAAAACTAACAACAAACTAATAGACAGAACATGTTTGGCTTAATAGAAGTTTATTTTAGATAATACAAGGCCTAGAACTAGCTCTGTAGCTTCTCAAACTCAATAGGAACTTCTCCCGTCACCCTCTGTGATCACATCTTTGAAAGCTCCGCCACTGGGAATCATAGGTAAAACATGTTCCTGATGAGGTACAATCACATCCAACAAGTATGGCCCAGGAGTGTCTAACATCTTCTGAATGGCAGCTCTAAGATCATCCCTATGTGTCACTCTTGCAGCAGGTACGCCACAAGCCTCTGCAAATTTCAGCATATTAGGAAAGATCTCCGCCTCATTAGAAGGATTCCCCAGGTATGTGTGTGCTCTGTTAGCCTTATAGAACCGATCCTCCCATTGAACCACCATTCCCAAGTGTTGATTATTCAGTAACATAATCTTAACTGGGAGATTCTCCACCTTAATTGTTGCAAGCTCCTGCACATTCATGATGAAACTGCCATCACCATCAATGTCAACCACAACTTCATCCGGTCTTCCAACAGCCGCACCAATAGCAGCGGGCAAACCAAATCCCATTGCTCCTAATCCACCAGATGTCAACCATTGGCGTGGCTTTCTGTACTTATAGTATTGAGCAGCCCACATCTGGTGTTGCCCCACACCAGTACTTATAATAGCATTCCCATTAGTTAACTCATCTAGAACCTGGATAGCATATTGCGGAGGAATTGCATCACCAAAAGTTTTAAAGTTCAATGGGTGCTTCACTTTCTGCTCCGTCAACTCCTGCCTCCAAGCAGAAAAATCCAACTTCAGTTTACCTTCCTTACTCTCCAGTATCGAATTCAAACCCTGTAACGCCAACTTGATATCTGCACAAATGGAAACATGAGGCTGCTTGTTCTTTCCAATCTCAGCTGAATCAATATCAATGTGAACAATTTTTGCTCGGCTAGCAAAAGCTTCTAACTTTCCAGTAACTCTATCATCAAACCTCACCCCAAATGCGAGCAACAAATCACTACTGTCCACAGCATAATTAGCATAAACAGTACCATGCATACCCAACATTGAAAGGGAAAGCTCATCCCCAGTTGGAAAAGCTCCAAGACCCATCAAAGTACTTGCCACGGGGATACCCGTGAGCTCCACGAATCGTCTCAAGTCCTCACTCGATTGCGAACACCCACCCCCCACATACAAAACAGGCTTCTTTGACTCAGAAATAAGCCTAACAATTTGTTCTAAAAGCATCTCATTGGGCAATTTAGGCAACCTAGACATGTAACCAGGTAACCTCATTGGCTGATCCCAGTCAGGTATCACCAATTGTTGCTGAATATCCTTAGGTACATCAATCAAAATAGGGCCAGGCCGGCCCGATCTCGCGAGGAAAAAAGCTTCACGTACAACCCTAGGAATATCCTCTACGTCCATAACGAGATAATTATGCTTGGTAATCGATCTAGTTACCTCAACAATAGGAGTTTCCTGAAAAGCATCAGTACCTATCATCCTACGTGGCACTTGACCTGTTATAGCAACAATGGGGACGCTATCCAGTAGCGCGTCAGCGAGGCCGCTGACGAGATTGGTGGCGCCGGGGCCAGAGGTGGCAATGCAAACGCCGGGAAATCCGGTGGCGCGTGCGTAACCCTCAGCGGCGAAGACACCGCCCTGCTCGTGACGTGGCAGCACGTTGCGGATGATGCTTGAACGGGTCAAAGCTTGGTGAATCTCCATGGAAGCGCCACCTGGGTACGCAAAGACGTCCGTAACCCCTTCTCTTTCGAGAGCCTCCACGAGAACGTCGGAACCCTTTCTGGGTTCGTCAGGAGCAAAACGGGAAACGAAAGTTTCGGTTTTTTCGGTCTGGGAAACTTTTTGGTTAGTGGAAATGACATTGGATATGGTGAAACGACGGCGTTGGCTGTGAATGTGAATGTGAGTGTGGGTGAGGTGGAGGGGTGGTGGGGTGGTCTTGTGGGGGTGGTGGGGGAAAGGGAAGGTTGATCTAGGGAGGAGGGTGGAGGATGTGGAGGAGGAAGGCGATAGGGTTTTGGAGAAAGCGGAAGAAGAGGGAGATGGAGCCGCCGCCGCCATTGTTGAAGGGGAGGGCAGGGAGAGACGAAACTGGAAGGAGGGTAATGCAGATGGAGTGTGGTTGGTTTAATATTAAGTTGAGAACATGAGAGCACTACTAAGCTAAAAAGGGGTCCTACTGATTAAATGCACATGAATCGCAAAAATGGATGAGAACAAATGAAAGAGGGATCCAAATGTGAAGAAATTTGGTGCCAGCCATAGATATAGGGTCGTATGAAAATTTAATACTACTTTAATAGTAAAAATTGCACGAGCGCTCTATTTAGTCGCCATCATTTAACCTATAAATGCATAAGTTACCCCCTAAACTATGGACTAAATCCCTATTACACACTTTTTGCGAACAAAAATCACATTACACACTCAACCTTTCCAAAGTGTATCTAATACACGCTAATTTGCCCACGTGGACAGTACGTGTTTTTTTCCAACAAATGAGTCGTGTGAACAAAAAATTTTTTGTGTCAGATGTCAATTTTTTTTAGTTTTTAAATTTTTAAAATTAAGTCATCTTCTTCCTTGTTTAAAAAATCTTGTCATGGCTACTCCTTGAGACCTTGACACTTAGATCCACTTCTTTCCACTATCTGATCTCCTGCTTCTCAGATAAACCCACCACGATTTTCTCATCTCTTTTCATTGATTAGTTTTTTTTTTTTTTTTTTTTTTTGCAGATCTTTGGGCGAGAAATTATGACTAGATTCAGTAATTAAAGTTTTTTACAGCTCCCCCAACCATTAAAGCTTGCCTCAAGCTTTTGCATAGAAGATTATTTTTTTCGCGAAGAATATTAGCTTGAGCTTTTGGCGTGGAAGAGTCTAACTTTTCGAAAAAAAAATTCTAACCATTAAAGCTTAACTCAAGCTTTTGTACATAAGTAAATTCTTTAATTTTATTAATGGATAAATTTTTAAATAACTAAAATGTAAAGTTCTTAGTTTTCTTCTCTAAGAAATATACTTTCTTCCTTATTATTACAAATTCATTGCTTCAGTTGTGAGAATCGGAATGACACAAAACAGACCATTGAAACATGGAATGGTCGTTAATGGTAGTTGAACTTTTACAGAAGAGAAGTGGGAAATAAGTTGGATTTGGGCTAAAAATTTCTTATTCAATTTCAATGGAAAAGATGGATTTTTGGGTGTGTTTTCTGGTATTTTGGTTAGTTAATGGTGGCTTTGTCATTAAGTAAAAGGTGGGGGAAGAGGCTATGGTGGTTGATGATGAAGAGAGGAGATGGATGGCAGCAATGGTGGTTTAGAACTTTAGATAGAGAAGATGGGGGTATAATTGTAATTTTAATTATTTTTTTAATAAAAAATAATGACATGTGTCACTGTTCGATTGGTGCGTAATATTACACATCTTCTGAAAAACTGGTGAAGGAAAAAGTAGTGTGTATTAGATACACTTTGTAAAGGTTGGGTGTGTCATGTAATTTTCGTCCATAAAAAGTGCGTAACAGGGATTTGGTCCATAGTTTAGGGGGTAATTTATGTATTTTGCCCCATTTTTTAAAAAACTTTTAACTTGTACCCGCTTTTTAAACAACTTCAGCCCTCTTTCTACTCCTCCTTCCTTTTCTTCTTTCTTCTTCTACAACGATGACTTCAACATTATTTTAAAGTACCCATCATCACGAAGGAATAGTAGGTGCTACAATCCACTAACTTGAAATCTTGAATCGGTCTCTTGAAGTTGAGAAGTGGTTGGTTGTATTCTATCTTCCTTGGTAATTATTAAACGTGCCCGAAAATTTTAAGATTATGTCTCTGCAAGAAAACTTAATGCTACTTGTGTTTTGGAGCTTGAAGTCGCTCATAAGTGCTCAGTTGCCTTATAATCAGAAACTGCCTAAGGCTTAGAGAAAACATCTGACCGCAGAAGACAGCTCAAAGCTACAATAAGAATGGGTAGACTGCACCAATTATATGGATCATAGTAACCACATTTAAACATATTTTATCAATAGCGGTGCAGTAAACCAATGATTGATCAACTAACTTTTGTAATCGTGCCATGGTTCCTATAACATGCTGAAGTTAATCAAATATAGAACAAAAACTTCAGCTCTAGAGCTAAAGTTCCCCAGTTACAAAAACAAAAACTTCAGCTCTAGAGCTGAAGTTCGCCAGTTACAAACAAAAACTTCAGCTCTAGAGCTGAGTTCGTCAGTTACAAAACAAAAACACAAAAACAAAAACTTCAGCTCTAGAGCTGAAGTTCGCGAGTTACAAAACAAAAACTTCAGCTCTAGAGCTGAAGTTCGCTAGTTACAAAATAAAAATTTCAGTTCTAGAGCTGAACTTCAGGCCCGGCTACTAGAATGCTGAAGTTTTGCGTGATTGTCTTTGCTACTTCAGTCATGTATGCTAAAGTTATGCGAAAAAGTGGGTACGCTTGCAATTTTTTTTGCAAAGCGGAACAAGTTAAAACGTGATACAAAAAGCGGGTATAGATGCAAATGCCCCATTTTAATACTATGTTTGGTTATCAAGTCAAATATAAGTTATCCTGGTGTTAATTTTAATATCGAGATAACTTATACCTTATATAGGGTGTGGTAATTAGCACTAGTATAACTAATACCTTCTTCTTAGAAATATGCAATTGTCATTCTTAATACAACATACCAAACAGTGAATAAACAACAATCCCAGCATAACTAATCACAGCATAACCCAACATAACTTATACTGACATAACTTATACCGGCATAATCCGTATTCCAACCAAACGACCCCTAAAAGAAAGATTAAATGAGGTGTGGAATATACACAAGAGTACGAGTGACAAATGGGCGGGTCGGGTCGGATATGATTTCGATAAAAAATGAGTAATGAAAAATAGCTAAATTATTCGACCCGGACTATATTTAATACGGATAAAAAATGGGTTAACCGAACCATATTATTTATGACTTCTTGAATATGATCATTTTTGGGAGAATTACTAGTCTCCCAAACTTGAGGAACTCTAATTTGAGGCTTTACAAATGTTAAAGTTAAACCCATTGGTTATTTATTTTCTAAATTGATAATATGGTTCTTATCCATATTTGACCCATTTAAAACGTTCATTATCCAACCCATTTTTAGTAAATAATAGGGATGGTCAACTATTTTCTTTGAACCATTTTGTTACCACTACGTAGGAGGGGTGGGAAGAAGAAATAGTAAGCAGAAATATTTATTACTTCAGTAAATTAAAATAGAAAAAGGAAAAAAGTCTGGAAAGAGAATGCAGAAGCATATTAATGCGGGTGAATTAGTTAAATGTCCTTGTACAAATATCAATAGAAGTTCATACCTAGTTGGATTAGAAAATTTAGGAGATATATCAATTTTAAATGGGTACTTTATTAAAATTAACAAAAATAAAAAGCTAATTTTGTAAATACCACAAGTAAAATTTTTCTTTTGCTACTGCACCAAGGGAGGGTGTTTGGTACTTCGGTATGGTATTTAATAAGTATCGTTCGGTATTTCGATATTCGGTATATCAATTACGCATACAAAATACCGTACCAAAGTAGTTCGGTACGATTCGGTATTTTCTTATTTGGTTCGGTAAACTTTCGGTATCATACCAAATCTTGTGTATGAGGACTGTTGATACCCAATTTTTCCCTGTATATTTTTTATATATACAAAATACTTTCAAAATAACATATGTACGCATATATAAGCATGCCCAAGTGTTGTAGTATTTTTTTCAATTTTTAAAACCAATTTATTGTCCATTTTAGCAGCACAAAATCAATAATTACTCCCAAAATCATCAATTTTGGTGAATAATTTATTTTATTATATTTATACCAAAATATAGTTAAGGTAATTTTTATATATTTTTACAAATTTATTTGGTATTTTTAAAGCTAAATTGCAATTAATTGCAATTCTAGCCTATTTTAAGATTTAATAGCATTTTTTATAATCATAAAATTGGTTCCAGTATTTTTAAATTAATATTTATATATTATTTACTGATTCAGTACTTTCAATTTGTTTTCAAAATCATTTTTTACTATTTTTGTAAAATAAAAGGAAAAAACTGGCTATGTAAATTTTAACCTCATTTTGTTTCAATTGTAGCCCCATTACATTTCAATTTTAGCCTCCAATTGACCCAATCTTAACCCCCAATTGGACCAGCCCAATTTCAATTTCAACCCAACCCCTTAACCCGTTTATCCAACCCGCCCGGTCTTCCTTTTAATCTAGGCTGTTGATCGTTTTGATCAACGGCCACAATCACCCCTTACCATTTTTATCCACCGACCCTACCCTAATCCCCTCATTTCCATCTCTCAGCCGCCTTTGAATACTCTCATCTCTCAAACTCTCTCGAAGGTTCCCTAGAACCCTAGCCTCTCTCATCCTCTCCGACCATAACCTCACTAGAATCCATGGCTTCTCAGGCCATGGATGACCTGTACTCACCTCCCTCCACTCTCAAACGTTTGGGGTTCGAATCTTTGAGGTCTGACCTCAGTGGTGTCCGTTCAGATCCTCTCAGATCCATGGTTTTGAAGCCTCTCTAGCCTTGCTCCGGCACATCTAAAGTACTTCGAGCATGTTCTAACTCATCCGACTCGAGATCGAACTTTTCTTCCAAGCCTTTCTCATTTCTAAACCCCTAGCCATTCGAGGTTTTTATCAGGTTGTTTTCTTAAATCTATGCTATATCTGTGCTCTACTAGAGTTTTAAAACGTTTTCCCCAATTTTTTCTTTCAAAATTTGTTTCTCTTCGATTTAGGGTTTCTGAAAATTTTTCAAAATGTTTCTCTGACTCTTCCTCTTCTTTTCTTTGTGTGTATCTGTCTATGCTATGCTTGTATGTTTTCTTTTTCTACCTAGCATGTTCTTCTCCTGTATCTTTATGTTTGCCTTATTTTGCATGTTCTTCTATTATGCTCCGTTCTTTCTTCTACTGGTTTCTATATCATGCTTTCGCATGTTTATCTTATATGTTCGTTTACCTCTATGTTCTTTTACTGTATTTTCTACTAAGCTTTTAGGTTTTTAGTTGCCTTCTTCTTGACTTTGTTTGAGTTCTTTGTTAAGCATGTTTCCTCTACTGTTCTCTTAAGTGCTATACTATCTCGTTTCTCTTCTGAAACTAGTTTAAGTTCCAAGCTTTCTTAAAACGTGTTCTTTATGCTTCAAATCAACTTTCTCACTTTGTTGTTTCAAACTTGCTATTACATCTTTTTTTTTCTCATAAGTCTTTTAAATACCTCTGAGCCTGTTTTCGTTATTTGTCTTCTTTTCTCTGTATCTGACTCGAGTTGAAAACCCTAGGGTTTGGGGTTTTTGGCAAGTTTCGATCTTGTGTTTGAGACTACGGTTCTATTTTGGAACTCTAGGTTTCTCAGACTCGTTTTGAGTCTTTGTACTGAACTCGAACTTCTTTGACTCTGAGCTTTTCTATGCTAGGCTTTTCTAATTAGCATGACAACTCTTTCTTGATTCACATATCTGTGCACTTTATATATGATGAATTCTTCCTTTAAAAAAGGTTTTGCCGATTTGTGATTGATTCAGAATTTCTTTTAATAAGGATCGATGGATTGTTACTGATTTTTCTTTAATTAAACCTTTCTTCACCTTTTCTGGTTGGATTCATTCATACCAAAACTCAATTTCTGATTTTTTACTGGATGTTGATTGATTGCCTTTCATTATTTGCACAAACCATGTTGCTATCAAACTCTTTCCTTAAATAACTTCTGTGTATTTACCCTTCTTGTGCTACTTTGGAAAAGATCTTGATCAAACTCTTTCCTCAATTATCCTTTACCCGTTTAAAATCAGAATCCCTTAATTGAAGGGAGACCTTATGTGATTGATTTCAAAACTATTTTCTTACCTTTTCTTACTTGCTTTCTGCACCATAAAGGGCACGACCCTTCTGCACTTTTGGGGACTTCCAATTCAATACTCTTTAAGACCTTGAGTTCAACACTTATTCAACACTTTCAATGTCAATACTCCTACATTCTCAATTCAACACTCTACTCTCTTCTGAAATCTTTTGGCTGTGTGTTTGCAATTTGGCTTTACTACTGTTCTTCTCTTCTTATTTTCCTGAAACTAGTATGTTCTAATTTAACTTTCGGCTTCATCCTTATGTGTTTGCTTTACAGTTTCAACAATCTTGTCTACTTTGTTGTTTATGTTCAGTATTGAATATGTTGTTCTCTTTACATCTATTGCTGTGTGAATTCCCCATACCCTTATTCCCTTCTATGTGTTTGAGTTAAGATTCAGGTATGGCAGTATCCAAATTGCTGCTCATGTCTGGACCTGATCCTTTAATGGATCCTAACTCCCAAACAATGTGGCTAACAGGCTTGTTAGGGGTGTGTCAACACTCCTAATTGCTGGGTATGACCACCAGCCTGTCTTGGCCTTCCCCGAAATCCCCTTTATGCACTTGCACTCTCTCTTAGATTCTAAGTTCTGCCCCCTTCCTATGAGCCTTGCTTTGGGACCTTGAGCTCCCTCTAAACTTGAATATTTGAGGGCCGACCCTTCCACACTGCACTATAATCCAATTCTGCAATATATTTGGGTGTAAGCACTGCCCGGAGTCCACTTGAGAACCTTAGGGAACTCTGACATATTCCAAAATAGGATAAAAGGCTTTGGAATTTGATCTTTGGAGTTGGTTTACTTCATGCTTCAGACAGAAGTCTGAATCAGGCTCTCCTTGGTTGGGATTTTAGCTTTCTGATGTAATTTTTACTTTCTTTTCTTCATTCTAGGCTCTAATAATTTGTAATAACTCATGGGGGCTTATAGTGAAAAGGGAGGGGTACTCATGTATGCATAAGGGTAGATATCATGCTCATTAGGTCTTTATTTCTGCAAATCATGGCAAGTTCTGCATTTCGACATCTTTGAAATCCTGTTTTAGGTTCTGCACTTCTGCATTTTCATATAGAAATCCTATTTTAGGTTCTACACTTCTACATTTTCATAAGAAATCCTGTTTATAAACTTTTGCACTTCTGCATCTTAGAAATCCTACCTATAAGTTCTGCATATATATCATATCAATAGCTTTTGCATTTCTGCATCTGATATAGAGAACATGATTATAGGATTCTGCATTTTGCCTATCATATAGAAAGCATGTCTATAGGGTTTCTGAAACATACGTATCCATCACTAGGCAAACGATATATAGGCTTGAATAATAAAAATTAGCGTTTTAGATGCCATGCCTATAGGATTTCTGCATTTTCGTAAAGGTTAAAATCAGTCACACTTAGAAAGCATGCCTATAGGAATAAACAACTAATTTGAATCCCTCAACTTGCTTATAAGTTTAAAATCATTAATAGCGTTGCTTAAATGCTTGCAGAACTTATGTTCCTGCTCTTAATAAATCTGCTTCTGAAATCAGTATATTTCTCTCGTATTTAGATATCATGCCTATAGGTTTCACCTAAGAAAGTTATAAGGTAAATTAGCTAATTGAATCAGACTCTGTTAATTCCAACCAGCAGGCAGGTCTGATTCCAGTTTCTTATCTGAAATGTGTAATAGACCAGTCTGCCTTCCTAATGTTTAAGTTTAGTTCAGACCATAACCAGTATCTGCAAAACATGCTAAACAATCTGTCTTTAAGTGATGAGGCCTGTCTGAGCCTTTTAAATTGTTATGTGTTTCCCATATCTGCCTTATGTGTTTTTGTTTGTCGCTTTAGAATTTTATCCTTTTAAACCATACAAACCCCAAATCTCCCTTCCCTTTAGTACTAGTAGTCCCAAATGCCTCCGGGACTGATAGGATTGGGGCGAGTACTAGCATGCAATAAGTAAACGAAATCATTCTGCGTTTAATACCCCAACGGGGTGGGAAAGGGTAGATATGGATATAATGACCGGTGTGCTAATACCACGTGTAACCCCTCTTCTGAGGAGTGAATACCGAGAATTGCATTGATGTGATCCATATTATTTATAAACCTAGGACCCCTTCCCTTTACTTGTTTATTTTATTACTTTCAAAATTTCAAAACTCTTTTTTCTCAAATTTCAGCTTCCTTGTTTCTTCAAACTTTAACTTATTTGCAATCACAATGTGACCTCATATTTGAAACCCTTATTTGCTTATTTATTGTTTGTACTTAAGTCACAATTGTAGCATGGCCGGGAACCACACTAGTGGATCTTGAGGAGTGCCTAACACCTTCCCCTCGAGATAATTTCTAGCCCTTACCCAAACTCTGATTTTTCTAAACAAATTTTTCCTAGTGTCCTAATGCACTTAATCATTAGGTGGCAACTCTTCAAATCAAAAAACTCAATTCCTAAAAGGGAACGAGTTGTCCTCCCAAATGTCATAAACCCGATTTCGCGAGAAAAAGGGGGCGCGACAGCATGACGACTCTGCTGGGGATTTCTTTAAGGCTTTTACCATTTCATGCTATTTGTGACTTTATGCTTCCTTGAATGTCTTTAATGCCTCTAAGTATTTATTTTTCTCTCCTACTTCGAAAACTGACTTGGCTCTTCATTTTTTCTCTTTATTTTTCTTAATGCTTTCTTTTACCGCTTTCCTTTAATACTGTTATAATTTTGAGCAATTATTGTAATTATTACCTTATGAATGTGCAAATACATGACAATTTGTTTAATTATTGTAACTGCATATTCAACATCATATTCCACTCATGCCAAACAAAATACCATAGCAACGGTTATAATGAGTGGTTGCGCCCTTCCGATATTATTACCCCCTAAATTTGGCAAAGGCGTATTTGCGGTAAAACCAGTCGATCAACAGTGTAGTCGGCGGTTCCGTGCCTTTCCCTCTTGAGTTGTCCGCTCAAGGGTACCAGTCTAATACCCTATAGAAACCCTACTCTGTTTAATTGTGCATGCATCACTGTCAAAACCTAGCTGAGTCAGTTATGTTGTCCACATAATGATTCTTTAAGATAGCCTTATCCAAAGTCCATTGGGTTTCCTTGGAACCCAAATGGACATTACCACGTTCTGTGCGTTTATTTGGAGAACTAAATGCTGCTTATGCCAATTATTGGTATTTAATAGTCGAGTCTGGTGGGGGTAAGGGCCTAACCTTTTTGTCTCACAGAAACATGAGGCACGAGGTCCCTAACTTCGGTATGGCTAGCACACCCTCACTATTGCTGGACTGGTGGAGGAGTCTTCCATCAAATGACCAAATCAACGAGTGGAAAGAGAGGCCCGCCAAAGCTAGCGAAAAGTTGGAATATCTGGAGTACAGCCTGCTGGAGTTGGAAGGGAAAGTGAGGAAGAGAGTCACCGACTGCCAGAATGCTGAAAGAAACGAAGGAGAACACATGGCAAAGGCATTTCTACTGGTGAACCTACGCGAGCTGGAGGATTTGATTAATGAGAGTATTCAACCTAAGGAAGGTCCTTCTAGTACCAAATAGATAGGAGTTTTCTTTTACTTTATGAAATGTAATAAGGCCAATGGCCACTAGTGACATTTTATTCCTTGTTATTTAGTGTCGTTTTAGGATTCGTCAGATTTTTATCAATAAAATGAGGCATTTAGCATTCTAAGTTCTCCAAATCAATTTGCCTCTAGGCCTATCTCGGGCACAACGAGGCTCCCAAATTAGGACACAGTTTATATTCTCGCACTATGTGTTTAAATATTGCAACATCTTTTCCTTATAATTCGCACTAACTTGCTACCTTTTTGTTTTTACTTTTGTTTTATTCCCCTCCCCAAAGGTTAGTTCGTGCACTCTGGCATCGTTATCATACTCCACAAGATCCAAGGGCCCTCCACCCACTCCTCCTCCTAGTCCCGTCAGAAACAAGAACAAGGGAAAAATGGAAGATTTGAGCAACATCAGAAAGGAAAACTCGGTTGAGCGGATAGAAATCACTCAGGGTACTCATATCTCCAAACTCGAGCAGAAACTACTGAAATTTCAGGAGGAACTTGATCAAGTCCGGAATCTAGCAAGCTTGTCGTTTTCCCTCACTACCCCAGATGTCAACTTTCCTCCACAAAACATCCTGAAATCACAAAACCATCCCGCTCCCCATCACCACTGTAACACTTGCCACACTTCCAACAACACCCCACTACTCATCCTTGAACCACTGAACTCTGCAAATGATCATCTCCACACTCACCATAACATCCCCATCTATGTGGAAACCATACCACACTCCATTCAACCCGTCTCAAGCACACCTGAGTCTGATGACAAAGACTCCCTTATTAGGAACCTGGCCGCAAAACTCAAGAAGTTGACTAGCCGAGTTCAGGGTGTTGAAGGAAGCAAGGTAATCGAGGGATTGAACTACGAAGACCTCTGTATACAACCAGATGTAGAAATGCCCGAGGGGTACAAACCTCCTAAGTTTGAAATGTTTGATGGTACAGGGGATCCCAGAAGTCCATTTAAGGACATACTGCGACAAGCTGGTCGGAGCAGGGAAGGACGAAAAGATTGGCATGAAGCTTTTTATGAGAAGTCTGAAAGGAGATGCTCTGTCTTGGTACATTAGCCAAAACCCGAAGAAGTGGTCGAATTGGGTAAGTATGGTGTCCGGACAGGTTCAGGTTCAACACGGAGAATATGTCAGATGTGTTCTACATCCAGAACCTAAAGAAGAAACCTACGGAGACTTTTCACGAGTGTGCCACTCGTTGGAGATCAGAAGCTGCTAAGGTCAGACCGGCTTTAGAAGAAGAAAAAATGAACAAGTTTTTCGTCTGAGCTTAAGACCCACAATACTATGAAAGGTTGATGTTGACTGAAAGCCAGAAATTTTCCGACATCATCAAGCTGGGGGAGAGGATCGAGGAAGGTATCAAAAGTGGCATGGTCACAAACCTTGAAGCTTTGCAAGCTACCAACAAGGCTCTACAGTCTGCTGGCACGTCCAAGAAAAGGGACGAGAGTGCCGTGATGGTTGCACAGAGAACCAAATCCCCTATCAAATACCAAACCTACTCGATGCCTCCACTCACATATCAACCTACCCCAAATTACCAAGCACCCTCGCCCTCTTAGTAAGCTCCACTACCTACTTACCAATCACCTCCACCACCCACATATCAACTTGCTTTACCCAGATACTCCCAACTCGCACACGTCTACCAAGCCTACAACACCCAACAAGCCCACTATCAATCACCTCCCCCTCGCCAAAACTTTCCTAGACCCCGACCAAATTTCGACCGCAGACCTCCCAAATAGTATACCTCCATTGCCGAACCAGTTGACCAGCTGTATGAAAGGCTCAAAGCTGCTGGTTATGTTACCCATATCCCTGCTATAACCCTCGAAAACCCATCCTAATGGGTCAACCCAAACAAAACTTGTGCATGAATGGGCATACCATTGATGAGTGCCGCTCTCTAAAGGATAAGATCCAACATTTGATTGATAACAAGATCATCATGGCAAAAGAGCCTGCTCCGAACGTCCGCAACAACCCTCTACCAGACCACAAGGGTGGAGGCGTTCACATGATTGAGACAGAGGATGATTGGGACCCCAAAAGATCGATCGGATTAATCGCAGAAGGTGACGAGCCAAAGAAATCAACAGTCACCCTTAACCCAATTGTGGTCCAGATTCAGCCTTCTGGGGACGCCGAGGTAAATTTGTTTGCACCACTTGAGTTTGAAGCACCACCTCCTACAAAGATGCCAACACCAATTGAGGTCGAGTTTGGGTCCCCAAAGGCACCTGCGCCATTTGAGGTTGTTGTGTTACCTTCCAAAGCAAGGGTTCCCATTCCGGTAGCAATGACAACCATAACATCGTTCCACACAAAGTCCATACCATGAGATTACACAGCTGAGGCAAGAAGGAAAGGAAAAACTAAGTTCGGAGAAGCAGTTGTGGCACAGGGTATGACAAAGACCGGCAGGGTTTATACTCCAAAACACTTAGCTGAGTCGAGTAAGTAGGCATATGGACGGCCAGCCATCACTAAAGCTAGGCCCGACGACCTCTGGAGGAAGATACATGCCAAAGAGTATTCAGCCATTGATCAATTGAACAAAACACCAGCCCAGATCTCTATCTTAGCTCTGCTACAAAGCTCTGACGCACAAAAGAATGCCTTATTGAAGGTGCTGAGTGAGGCGTATGTACCAAGCAACATCACCGGAGGAGAAATGGCAAATATGGTAGGACAGGTATTGGAGAGTCACAAAATCACTTTTCATGAAAATGAGTTGCCACCAGAAGGGCTGAGACACAACAAGGCATTGCACATCACCGTGCAATGTGAGGATTATTTTATCACCAGGATCCTGATCGATGGAGGGTCCAACCTCAACATTTGTCCGCTGGTAAAACTCAGAACATTAGGGAAAGGGCTACATGAGATCAAAGATGGGGCCATTAACGTCAAAGCCTTCAACGGTTCCCAAAGGTCTACTATTGGGAAAATCAGCCTGTGTTTACAGATGGGGCCTACTTGGTTTGATGTCGACTTTCAAGTAATAAACGTGTCGGCATCTTACAACTTGCTCTTGGGACGACCATGGATTCATGCCGCTGGAGCTGTAGCATCAACCCTACATCAGGCAGTGAAATTTGAGTGGAATCACCAAGAGGTGATCATCCACGGTGATGGTAGCAATCCCCTATATAGTCGCCAGACCATCCTAGCAATCGGAAGAAAAAGGAAGATAGACGGAGAAACCTATCACCATATCGAGCGAGTCAATGCCGTTGACAAGGATAAATGGTGGGACAACAAAATCGAAAGCATATTGAACTGGTGCGGATATGAGCCAGGAAAGGGACTTGGCAAGAACCTCCAAGGAATCGCTAAGCCTTTCAAACTAAAGAAACATGGCACCACCTTTGGTCTGGGATATGAGTACACCTGGAAAGAGTTCAATGAATGGTCGTCGCCATGGCGTGAGCCTTATTATCCACTAGAGCATCCGATACCTCGCTTGGAGCAGATTTTCCAGCCAGCTCATGTTATATATGGGTCAAAAGAAGAGGAAGCACTGGCAGCGATGAGGGATTTGTTTTTGGAAAAGGATGACATGGATTGCTGTGTCATTTTCGAGGAGGAGGGGGAGGAAGGCCCTTCCATACAAGCTGTGAGCCGAGGAGCGCACCTCAACAATTGGTCCATCAGAACCACCATAGCCCGGAAAGCCTCGGGGTAGCAAGGCTGAACAAGCATCATGCACTATTTTTCATTTTTTACTAGTTGACTTTCTTTTTGCCTTTTAATTTCGCAATAAGATTTTCAATGTTCAAAACAGTATGGAATTTTTCAAAGCATTTCGATTTTTTCTTATGAATCTTTCTCTTATTACTTTCTCTCATTTACTTTATTTACAGTATTACTATTACTTATCTTGATGAACCAACGACTGTGACATGTAACGAGACAACGCGATAAACGGACTTAGAGGAAGATGATATACCAAAAAAGGTTGTTAAAGAGGTTGAGGATTTTAAGAACATACCTAAGTCCAACCTGAACGAGACCAAGATTGTTAACCTGGGAGATGCAGAAAATGTCAAAGAAACTCGGATCAGCGTTCATTTGTCACCGGCAGAAAAGGAAGAATACACAGAATTTCTGAAGGAATATGAGGACATATTTGCCTGGTCGTATGACGACATGACTGGTTTAAGTACATCTATTATTGCGCACAAGCTGCCAACTGATCCGACATGCCCACCAGTAAAGCAGAAGCTCAGGAAGTTCAAGCCTGACATGAGTTTGAAAATCAAGGAAGAAGTCACCAAGTAAGTCAAAGCTAAGGTTCTCAGAGTAGTAGAGTATCCAACATGGTTAGCCAACATCGTGCCAGTACCAAAGAAGGACGGGAAGGTCAAAGTCTGTGTTGACTACTGGGACCTCAACCGGGCCAGTCCCAAAGACGACTTCCCCTTGCCAAATATACATATTCTAATTGACAAATGCGCCAAGCACGAGCTGTAGTCGTTTGTTGATTGTTTTGCTGGGTATCATGAGATCTGGATGGATGAAGAAGATAAGAAAACAACCTTCATTATGCTGTGGGGAATGTATTATTACAAGATGATGTTGTTTGGGTTAAAGAATGTTGGGGCCACCTACGTGAGGGCCATGACTACCATTTTCCATGATATGATACACAAAGAGATTGAGGTATATGTAGATGACGTCATCATCAAGTCCAAAAAATCCACTGATCACATGGAAGATTTGAGGAAGTTCTTCAATAAACTAAGAAGGTACAACTTAAAGCTGAATCCCGCAAAATGTGTATTCGGGGTTCCTACCGGAAAACTACTTGGGTTCATTATGAGTCACCGAGGAATAGAACTGGATCCGTCAAAGGTCAAAGCTATTCAAGAATTTCCACTGCCAAAGAACAAGAACGACATGATGAGTTTCCTGGGGAGACTCAACTACATTAGCCAGTTCATAGCACAATCTACAGTTATCTGTGAGCCAATTTTTAAGATACTGAAGAAGGACGCCGCTACCAAATGGACCGATGACTGTCAGAAAGCCTTCGATAGAATTAAGGAGTACCTATCAACACCACCAGTTTTGGTCCCGCCTGAGCCAAGTAGACCCCTATTACTCTACCTTGCAGTATTGGATGGAGCATTCAGTTGTGTTCTAGGGCAGCATGATGAAACAGGAAGGAAGGAGCAGGCCATCTATTATCTCAGCAAGAAGTTCACCTCGTACGAGGCCCGATATTATCTGTTGGAACGCACTTGTTGTGCTCTGACTTGGGTAGCCCAGAAGGTGAGGCACTATTTCTGTGCCAACACTACATACCTCATATCCATAATGGATTCGTTAAAGTACATCTTTCAAAATCCCATGCCCACGGGCAAGCTGGCCAAGTGGCAGATTCTGTTAAGTGAATTTGACATTGTCTATGTGACTCAGAAAGCAGTCAAGGGACAGGCATTGGCAGATCATCTTGCTGAAAATCCGTGGACGGAGAATATGAACCCCTGGAAATGTATTTT
Organism: Nicotiana sylvestris; assembly: GCF_000393655.2. Lineage (NCBI taxonomy): Eukaryota > Viridiplantae > Streptophyta > Magnoliopsida > Solanales > Solanaceae > Nicotiana > Nicotiana sylvestris. The sequence continues at coordinate 122,627,671 of NC_091057.1, read as the reverse complement.
CCTGACGATGAGTTATCCTTCATAGGAGAAGATATTGTAGAATCCTATGATGGTTGGAGAATTTTTTTCGACGGAGCAGCAAATTTCAAAAGAGTTGGCATATGAGCAGTTCTAGTATCAGAAACCGGTCAGCATTGTCCGGTGTCCGCCAAACTCAGATTCCCATGCACCAACAACATGGCCGAGTACGAAGCCTGTATCTTAGGGCTCAAGATGGCCATTGACATGAACATTCAGGAATTGCTAGTGATCGGGGATTCAGACTTGCTTATACATCAGGTCCGAGAAGAATGGGCAACTAAGAACTCCAAGATACTCCCGTATTTGCATCATGTACAGCAATTGAGGAAGAGGTTCACAAAGATAGAGTTCCGACATGTTCCCAGAGTCCAGAATGAGTTTGCCGATGCATTGGCTACCCTATCATCTATGATTCAGCATCCAGATAAGAACTTCATAGATCCTATTTCGGTGAATATTCATGATCAGCCAACTTACTGCGCTCATGTTGAGGAAGAAGCAGACGGAAAACCTTGGTTTCATAATATCAAGGAATACTTGGCAAAAGGAGAATACCCAGAGCTCGCAAATCCCACTCAGAAGCGCACACTTCAGAGGTTATCTAACAATTTCTTTCACAGCGGAGGAATCCTGTATAGAAGGACTCCTGATTTGGGATTATTAAGGTGTGTCAGCGCAAGGGAAGCATCCAGGTTACTAGAGGAAATCCATGCTGGGATCTGCGGTCTACATATGAATGGTTTTTCCTTAGCCAAGAAGATACTACGGGATGGTTATTTTTGGATAACTATGGAAACGGACTGCGTCCAATATGTCCTAAAGTGCCATCGCTGTCAGATACATGCAGACATGATAAAGGTACCCCCAAATGAGCTTAAAGCAACAAGCTCGCCGTAGCTGTTTGCCGCTTGGGGAATGGATGTCATCATACCTATCGAGCCCACCACATCAAACGAGCACATGTTTATTCTAGTGGAAATTGATTATTTCACCAAATGGGTTGAAGCAACATCATACAAAGCAGTCACTAAGAAAGTTGTGGCAGACTTTGTCCGCGATCGCATCATATGTCGGTTCGAAATTCCAGAGTCAATCATTACTGATAATTGCTCTAACCTCAACAGTGATATGATGAAATCCACGTGTGAAACCTTTAAAATCAAACACAAGAATTGTACAACTTACAGACCTCAGATGAACGGAGCCGTAGAAGCTGCCAACAAGAATATCAAGAAGATACTAAGAAAAATGATAGAGAAGCATAAGTAGTGGCACGAGAAGCTCTCATTTTCTTTATTGGGATACCGCACCACAGTCCGCACATAAACTGTGGCAACTCCCTACATGTTAGTATATGGTACAAAAGCAGTCATACCCGCTGAGGTAGAAATTTCTTCCTTAAGGATCATACAGGAAGCAGAGCTCAATGACGCAGAATAGGTGAAGAGTCGTTACGAGCAACTAGCTCTTACAGACAGAAAGAGAATGAATACAGTTTGCCACGGTCAGCTTTATCAGAACAGAATATCCAGAGCCTTCAACAAAAGAGTCAATTCGAGACAATTCACACCGGGGCAGCTGGTGTTAAAGAAAATTTTTCCACATCAAGAGGAAGTCAAAGGGAAATTCTCTCCCAACTGGCAGGGTCCGTACATGGTTCACCAGGTTCTGACAGGAGGAGCCCTCATATTTGCAGAAATGAATGGAGAAGTTTGGCCAAAGCCGATCAATTTAGACGCAGTCAAACGATACTATGTGTAACCTTTATGCTTTCTTTTATGATGTAATTTGAACTACGCCTGACCTGATTCCTATTTAAGAGGGGATACGTAGGCAGCCCTATGGATTCGGTCATAATTTAATAAAATTTCCATTTCCCCCGCTATTGAAAACTGGGGCAGAATATTGAGGAGGACCCTCAAAATTCCGAAGTCGATTCCAGCCATTTATCATTAACAATCGTCAGGAGCAGCAGCCCAGTAAACTGGGGCAGAATTTTGAGGAGGACCCTCAAAATTCCGGAGTAAGCAAAGTTGCAATGTCTTGAACCACGTCGCAGTCATCGGTTCATCTAAAGAAAATTATTCTTAATTATGCACTTACATTATGCTTTTACTAAATCATGCATGTTCATTACTAAGATTTCCTTGTTTAGCAACGTTACCCCAATGATACGTACAGTATCACCAGATCAAAGCCGAGCAGGTCATGCAAAGCCAGCGGGGATACGAACTAACTTTTCCCCCTTTACAAACTCATGATTTTTCTTTGGATACAGGCACTTTTGTTGCAAAATCATCAAATGTACTATGCACTCACTCACAAAGTTCAGGAATACAACTCTCCGAACTATTGCACTTGCTCGCAACTGCTATCCGCACAACAGTGTCCCTAGTAGGCACAATATCCCTAGCAATCATGATACCGCAATCCGCTATCAGCTAAGCAAACTCTATTGCCATTTGCCATTTTTACTTCCTGCATAAGGCTACCATTCTGCCTTCCGAGGTTAGGCTCTACCTCTATCTACATTTGTTACATTGCATAAGGCTATCATTCTGCCTTCCGAGACTAAGCTCTGTCTCCATCTGCATTCTCTACATTACATAAGGCTACCATTCTGCCTTCTGAGGTTAAGCTCTACCTCTATCTGCATTTTACTGCATTGCATAAGGCTACCATTCTGCCTTCGGAGACTAAGCTCTGTCTCCATCTGCATTTCCTGCATTGCATAAGGCTACCATTCTACCTTCCAAGACTAAGCTCTGTCTCCATCTACATTTCTTGCATTGCATAAGGCTACCATCCTGCCTTCCAAGACTAAGCTCTGTTTCCACCTACATTTCTTGCATTGCATAAGGCTACCATTTTGCCTTTCCAAACTAAGCTCAGTCTCCATCTGCATTTCTTGCATTGCATAAGGCTACCATTCTGCCTTTCGGGACTAAGCTCTGTCTCCACCTGAATTTATTGCATTGCATAAGGCTACCACTCTACCTTTCGAGACTAAGCCATGTCTCCACCTGCATGGCTGAAATATCGCCACTTTATTTATGCCTCGTGCGGCTGAAATATCGCCACTTTATTTATGTCTCGCATGGCTGAAAGATCGCCACCTTCATCTACATCTTGCACGACTGAAATATCGCCACTTTTATTTTTTCTTGCATGGCTGAAATATCGCCACTTTCTATTTACATCTTGCATCAGCTGAAATACCACCACCTCGTTTACATTTTTGCATGGCTGAAATATCGCCACTTTATATTTACATCTTGCATCGGCTGAAATACCGCCACCTCATTTACATTTTTGCATTGGCTAAAAGATCGCCTCCTTCTGCATCTCATGGGCTGAAAGATCGCCAAATTGTCCGAAGGCATCATTGTTCGGAGGCACCATTTTCATAGCCCGAGAACTCTATGCCATGGCCTAAGGACCCCATTTTATCTTTTGCATATAATTATTCAAAGGCAATCATAGCTCGGAGGCATCATCCTCATAGACCGAGAGCATTATTTCATGACCTGCGAATCTTTTATTATATGCTTCATGGCCCAGGACATCATGGTCTGAGGACGTCATCTTAACCGTCCAAAGACATCATTCATGGTCCAACGAGAACTTGCATCATGTTTAAAATTATGCACAATATATGTTCGTATTGCTCATTTGCAGGTAAACCGGCTAGCAACGGCCGTCTCAGCAGGAGCGATCTCGCTCCAGTTCCCGCAGCCCTACTAGACTATAACCATCCACCCCAATCCGAATATCTCGTCCGTTCTTGAAAAAATCTCCGTCAGCATATTTCGCTGATGGATCCTGAACTAAATATGGCCTGATTCCTGTAAGACCAGGGATATGTAGGCAGCTCAAGAACCAGAGCATGGTCAAATTCTTCAAGTCGTTTCGTTCGGTCAAAATTGGCCATCATATCTTTACCCGACAACTCTTTCATCCTTCCCGGGTAAAGAAGGGCAGCTGTTGATACCTAATTTTTCCCTATATATTTTTTATATATACAAAATACTTTAAAAATAACATATGTACGCATATATAAGCATGTCCAAGTGTTTTAGTATTTTTCCCAATTTTTAAAAGATTTTTAAAACCAATTTATTGTCCATTTTAGCAGCACAAAATCAATAATTACTCCCAAAATCATCAATTTTGGTGAATAATTTATTTTATTCCCATATTTATACCAAAATATTTTTAAGGTAATTTTTATATATTTTTATAAATTTATTTGGTATTTTTAAAGCTAAATTGCATATAATTGCAATTCTAGCCTATTTTAAGATTTAATAGCATTTTGTATAATCATAAAATTGGTTCCAGTATTTTTAAATTAATATTTATATATTATTTACTGATTCAGTACTTTTAATTTGTTTTCAAAATCATTTTTTACTATTTTTGTAAAATAAAAGGAAAAAACTGGCTATGTAAATTTTAACCTCATTTTGTTTCAATTGTTGCCCCATTACATTTCAATTTTAGCCTCCAATTGACCCAATCTTAACCCCCAATTGGACCAGCCCAATTTCAATTTCAACCCAACCCCTTAACCCGTTTATCCAACCAGCCCGGTCTTCCTTTTAATCTAGGCTGTTGATCGTTTTGATCAACGACCACAATCACCCCTTACCATTTTTAATCCACCGACCCTACCCTAATCCCCTCATTTCCATCTCTCAGCCGCCTTTGAATACTCTCCTTTCTCAAACTCTCTCGAAGTTTCCCTGGAACCCTAGCCTCTCTCATCCTCTCCGACCATAACCTCACTAGAATCCATGGCTTCTCAGGTCATGGATGGCCTGTACTCACCTCCCTCCACTCTCAAACATTTGGGGTTCGAAGCTTTGAGGTCTGACCTCAGTGGTGTCCGTTCAGATCCTCTCAAATCCATAGTTTTGAAGCCTCTCCAGCCTTGCTCCGGCACATCTAAAGCACTTCGAGCCTGTTCTAACTCATCCGACTCGAGATCGGACTTTTCTTCCAAGCCTTTCTCATTTCTAAAACCCTAGACATTCGAGGTTTTTATCAGGTTGTTTTCTTAAATCTATGATATATTTTTGCTCTACTGGAGTTTTAAAACGTTTTCCCCAATTTTTTCTTTCAAAATTTGTTTCTCTTCGATTTAGGGTTTCTGAAAATTCTTCAAAATGTTTCTCTGACTCTTCCTTTTCTTTTCTTTGTGTGTATCTGTCTATGCTATGCTTGTATGTTTTCTTTTTCTACCTAGCATGTTCTTCTCCTGTATCTTTATGTTTGCCTTATTTTGCATGTTCTTCTATTATGCTCCGTTCTTTCTTCTACTGGTTTCTATATCATGCTTTCACATGTTTATCTTATGTGTTCGTTTACCCCTATGTTCCTTTACTGTATTTTCTACTAAGCTTTTAGGTCTTTAGTTGCCTTCTTCTTGACTTTGTTTGAGTTCTTTGTTAAGCATGTTTCCTCTACTGTTCTCTTAAGTGCTATACTATCTTGTTTCTCTTCTGAAACTTGTTTAAGTTCCAAGCTTTCTTAAAACATGTTCTTTATGCTTCAAATCAACTTTCTCACTTTGTTGTTTCAAACTTGCTATTACATCTTTTTTTTCTCATAAGTCTTTTAAAGACCTCTGAGCCTGTTTTCGTTATTTGTCTTCTTTTCTCTGTATCTGACTCGAGTTGAAAACCCTAGGGTTTGGGATTTTTGGCGAGTTTCGATCTTGTGTTTGAGACTACGGTTCTATTTTGGAACTCTAGGTTTCTCAGACTCGTTTTGAGTCTTTGTACTAAACTCGAACTTCTTTGACTCTGAGCTTTTCTATGCTAGGCTTTTCTAATTAGCATGACAACTCTTTCTTGATTCACATATCTGTGCACTTTATATATGATGAATTCTTCCTTTAAAAAAGGTTTTGCCGATTTGTGATTGATTCAGAATTTCTTTTAATAAGGATCGATGGATTGTTACTGATTTTTCTTCAATTAAACCTTTCTTCACCTTTTCTGGTTGGATTCATTCATACCAAAACTCAATTTCTGATTTTTTACTGGATGTTGATTGATTGCCTTTCCATATTTGCACAAATCATGTTGCTATCAAACTCTTTCCTTAAATAACTTCTGTGTATTTACCCTTCTTGTGCTACTTTGGAAAAGATCTTGATCAAACTCTTTCCTCAATTATCCTTTACCCGTTTAAAATCAGAATCCCTTAATTGAAGGGAGACCTTATGTGATTGATTTCAAAACTATTTTCTTACCTTTTCTTACTTGCTTTCTGCACCATAAAGGGCACGACCCTTCTGCACTTTTGGGGACTTCCAATTCAATACTCTTTAAGACCTTGAGTTCAACACTTATTCAACACTTTCAATGTCAATACTCCTACATTCTCAATTCAACACTCTACTCTCTTCTGAAATCTTTTGGCTGTATGTTTGCAATTTGGCTTTACTGCTGTTCTTCTCTTCTTATTTCCCTGAAACTGGTATGTTCTAATTTAACTTTTGGCTTCATCCCTATGTGTTTGCTTTACAGTTTCAACAATCTTGTCTACTTTGTTATTTATGTTCTATATTGAATATGTTGTTCTCTTTGCTTCTGTTGCTGTGTGAATTCCCCATACCCTTATTCCCTTCTATGTGTTTGAGTTAAGGTTCAGGTATGGCAGTATCCAAATTGCTGCTCATGTCTGGACCTGATCCTTTAATGGATCCTAACTCCCAAACAATGTGGCTAACAGGCTTGTTAGGGGTGTGTCAGCACTCCTAATTGCTGGGTATGACCACCAGCCTGTCTTGGCCTTCCCCGAAATCCCCTTTATGCACTTGCACTCTCTCTTAGATTCTAAGTTCTGCCCCCTTCCTATGAGCCTTGCTTTGGGACCTTGAGCTCCCTCTAAACTTGGATATTTGAGGGCCGACCCTTCCACACTGCACTATAATCCAATTCTGCAATATATTTGGGTGTAAGCACTGCCCGGAGTCCACTTGAGACCCTTAGGGAACTCTGACATATTCCAAATAGGATAAAAGGCTTTGGAATTTGATCTTTGGAGTTGGTTTACTTCATGCTTCAGACAGAAGTCTGAATCAGGCTCTCCTTGGTTGGGATTTTAGCTTTCTGATGTAATTTTTACTTTCTTTTCTTCATTCTAGGCTCTAATAATTTGTAATAACTCATGGGGGCTTATAGTGAAAAGGGTAGGGGTACTCATGTATGCATAAGGGTAGATATCATGCTCATTAGGTCTTTATTTCTGCAAATCATGGCAAGTTCTGCATTTCGACATCTTTGAAATCCCGTTTTAGGTTCTGCACTTCTGCATTTTCATATAGAAATCCTGTTTTAGGTTCTGCACTTCTACATTTTCATAAGAAATCCTGTCTATAAACTTCTGTACTTCTGCATCTTAGAAATCCTGCCTATAAGTTCTGCATATATATCATATCAATAGCTTTTGCATTTCTGCATCTCATATAGAGAACATGACTATAGGATTCTGCATTTTGCCTATCATATAGAAAACATGTCTATAGGGTTTCTGAATACTGCATACGTATCCATCACTAGGCAAACGATATATAGGCTTAAATAATAAAAATCAGCGTTTTAGACGTCATGCCTAAAGGATTTCTGCATTTTCGTAAAGGTTAAAATCAGTCACACTTAGAAAGCATGCCTATAGGAATAAGCAACTAATCTGAATCCCTCAACTTCCTTATAAGTTTAAAATCAGTAATGGCATTGCTTAAACTCTTGCATAACTTATATTCCTACTGTTAATAAATCTGCTTCTGAAATCAGTATCTTTCTCTCGTATTTAGATATCATGCCTATAGGTTTCACCTAAGCAAGCTATAAGGTAAATTAGCTAATTGAATCAAACTCTGTTAATTCCAACCAGCAGGCATGTTTGATTCCGGTTTCTTATATGAAATGTGTAATAGACCAGTCTGCCTCCCTAACGTTTAAGTTTAATTCAGACCATAACCAGTATCCGCAATACATGCTAAACAATCTGTATTTAAGTGAGGAGGCCTGTTTGAGCCTTTTAAATTGTTATGTGTTTCCCATATCTGCCTTATGTGTTTTTGTTTGTCGCTTTAGAATTTTATCCTTTTAAACCATACAAAGCCCAAACCTCCCTTCCCTTTAGGACTAGTAGTCCCAAATGCCTCCGGGACTGATAGGATTGGGGCGGGCACTAGCATGCAATAAGTAAACAAAACTATTCCGCGTTTAATACCTCAACTGGGTGGGAAATGGTAGATATGGATATGATGATCGGTACGCTAATACCACGTATAACCCCTCTTCTGAGGAGTGATTACCGGGTATTGCATTGATGTAATCCATATTATTTATAAACCTAGGAGCCCCTTCCCTTTACTTGTTTATTTTATTACTTTCAAAATTTTAAAACTCTTTTTTCTCAAATTTCAGCTTCTTTGTTTCTTCAAACTTTAACTTATTTGCAATCATAATGTGACAACCCTTCATATTTGAAACCCTTATTTGATTATTTATTGTTTGTACTTAAGTTACAATTGTAGCATGGCCGGGAACCACACTAGTGGATCTTGAGGGGTGTCTAACTCCTTCCCTCGAGATAATTTCTAGCCCTTACCCAAACTCTGGTTTTTCTAAACAAATTCTTCCTAGTGTCCTAATGCACTTAATCATTAGGTGGCGACTCTTCAATTCAAAAAACCCAATTCCCAAAAGGGAACGAGTTGTTCTCCCAAATGTCATAAACCCGATTTTGCGAGAAAAAGGGGTTGCGACAAGGACCTTATATTTGGCACACCTAAGAAGCAACAGTGACCTTTGTCGTATTCAAATCATTTTTTATCAGACGAAATTACTGCACCGGACATTAAAAAAGGGAGCAAAAGAACAAAAATAAATAAATAATACAAAGTCTATAGTTTTTAGTGCAAGTAATCCAAAATAACAAAAACAAAGTAAAGTTTATACTCAGCTACACCATCGATGAATACATCGCAGCATATGGATAAGCAATCATCGCAGTATTGGGCTTTGGGGGTTGGGCAGTTGGGGTATAAATGTTGGGCTTAGTTTTATTGGGCTAAGAATAGAAATAGAGGTGGGATGGTCTGTGTAGCACTTAAATATCTCGGTATCTTGGTATTTCAATATATTGAAATATCGTAAGCTTAATATCAAGTACCATACTAAAATATCAAAATACCGAAAAAACTATATTGAAGAAATACCGAAACACTGAATAAATCAAAAAAAATTAATTTTGTGCCCACCCCTATATTGCATGTTCTTTTTTTTGAGCTATTATAGAAGAATAAAAACGAAACAACATATTCAACTTAGATTAATAAAGGTGGAATTAGAGAAACTCGCATGGTTAGGAATTTCCTAGAAATACATACAGCGAGGGAAAGAAAAAATAGCCTAGTGACAATTAACAAAGAGTAGAACAAGCAACGATTTCATACTTGATTTTAGCCAAAAATCAAAAACTATCACAATCAATGATTTCATACATAGTTACCAATAACAAAATTTGGGTGAGCTCCAGGGAAGGAAGTTGCAAACTCGCCCCAGGCAACCCTAAGGGGCGAAAGTATCAAAAAACGCAAACCTAGCTACCTTTGGGTATTCGCCTGGGCACGAGGCACATTTTATCATGGAGCGTAAACCGAGAAGACTATCCCAAATTAAAATAAAATTTTTCCTAATAAGTCCTTAATTTAAGTCTAAATACTCAAACATCTGCTTGTTAAATACTCCAAACTAAAAGAAAAACTTAACAGTCAGACCAACAAATTTTTTTTTTATAGTTAGCCCTCACTTTTTTTTTTCTTTCCCTTTGTCTTCTTCTACCCAAGGAGAAATAAACAGTTTTTTTCAAACTATAAAAATACTTATATAATTTTTGCTATTTGTCAAGATGAAATTATTGTTAAGAAGTTACTTCTTCCTAAGCCAACGAAACGCAAGATCACTGAGGTTAAATTTGTATGAAATTGAGTGGATAGTCTATTTTATTTTACATAAGAACTGAATCTGCTATGTTTTTGATGTGTGATGGTGTGATAAAATAAAAACAGTTTAGATCCAGGACTAAGAATACTACTTTCACTCTTTCTTCTCATTTGTTGCTATTTATTATCATGTTTTTAAAGTATTATGAGTGCAACATGAGAAACTCTATGTTGCTTGTAGTAGGCATGCTATTGATTGTTTCTTGTTAATGCGGTGAAATGCTTCTATTAAAAAATAATAATTTTATGTACATTGTCCACTTGTTTTATAATTTTTTGAAATTTTAATATAATTTCTATGTAAATTAAAATATATTTTTCAATTATGTTACTTTTAAAAAATATTAAAATTAAAAGTTCCACGGGGCTTACGTCCAGCATCTCGGGGCTTACTTCTTGCCCTATGACAGGTAAAATGTCCGCCTTTGCGCCCACACCTTTTAAAATACTTACAAGCATATACTGCAGGTTGATTGCTTCTTATAAAAAATTAGTGATCTTTACTCTCTTGTATTTGATTATTAAGTTCAACAATGTAGATGAAGTGTGGTTGGTTTTATATTAAGTTGATAAGATGAGAGCGCCACTAAACTAAAAAGGGGTCCTACTGATTAAATGCACATGAATTGAGAAAATGGACGAGAACAAGTGGAAGAGAGATCAAAATATGAAGAAAAGAGTAAAGGGTCGTTTGGTATGAGGTATAAGAAAGTATAAGGGTGGTATAAAAATTTAATACCACTTCCATATTATGTTTGGTTAGCAAGCCAGATATAAGTTATCCCGGTGTTAATTTTAACACGGGGATAACTTATACCCGATATAAGGTAGGGTAATTAGTACCATTATAACTAATACCTTCTTCTTAGAAATTATGCAATTGTCATTCTTTATACAACAAACTGTCACACCTCCTTTTTCATCTGCGCCCACAGGGGCGTAGGGGGAGTTTTTCCAATTAAGGGACAATAGAAACGGGATTTATTATTTAATTCAGAGTCGCCACTTAGGAGATTTATGGTGTCCCAAGTCACCGGTTGAATCCCGAATCGAGGAAAAGATTGACTCTGTATTACAGTCCGTGAACCAGAAATCCAAGTAAGGAATTCTGTTAACCCGAGAAAAGGTGTTAGGCATTCCCGAGTTCCGTGGTTCTAGCACGGTCTCTCAACTGTCATATTCGGCTTATTTATCTGATTTTAATACATGTTGAATCCTATGTGCAAATTTTAACTGTTTACCGCTTTTATTATTATTATTTTTACCGAGAATTACAACATCGTGAAAATACATCTCGAACCACGTCACATCAATGCACCCGTGGTTATTGACACATTTCAACTCTGTTGAGATTTGGATTTGGGTCACATAAATGTGCACTCGAGTTTAAGAAGATAACATTATTAAATACGCGCCTAAAGCGACTAGCGTATCATTATTTTGGGTAGGGCCGTGAAATTTTGCTAAACGATCCCAAAATCTAAGTAATTTTTATCAACACGTATAGAGGGCCCCGCAGCTTTTGTATTTTTGTTTGTCGAGGCTCGTCTTATTCATTATTTTTTAAAAGGAATTTGCAACATCGTGGAAATGCATCTCGAACCACGTCACAATCAATGTACCCGTGATTAGCGTCACATTACGACTTCGTTGAGACTTGGATTTGGGTCACACAAATATACACCCGAGTTTAAGAGAGTAAATTATTTAAAGCGCGCCGGAAGTGACTTGCGCGTTATTATCTTTTTGGGAAAACCGTGAAATTCGCTAATGGCTAGTCTTGGAATCTAAGTATTTCAAATATACATTTTGATGAGGGCCCCGCGACTTATGTGTTCTATTTAGCGAGGCTCGTCTCATTTCGTTTATAGGTCCATCCTAAAATGAACTAAGATTTTCTAATTAATTTGTCTCTAAAAATAAGGAAAAATCCTAATCGATTTTGTCAAGGGCCTAAAACAATAATTGTAAACCAAATATGTCTCAGGGCTCAAGGATAAGCCTGAAAAATGTGAATTGGCACAACCAAAAGCCGGCCCAACATAGTCTTTGGCCCAGGCCCATGCGAATATACAAATAAGGTAAAACCCGGGCCATTCGTTAAAGCGCTAAAGCTCAGATAGCCTGGAATTAGGCTGACCACTAGACCGACGCAGCTTCAGTTGAATCAAATCAAGTATCCATCGAAATTACTGCGTCCTTTTACTCAAATGAACAGAACATGGTTTGAAGATTAGATTATTTTACCTACTGGTCCGTTTTTACTAAAGGTGAAAGAGAAAATTAAGAGGTAGCTTTGAGTTCGACAACAAGATTGCATATCAAGCCTTCAAGGATTAGACTATTGGTCATACACTTCTACTAACGCTAGTTAACACCTATATATTAAGAACTAATCTGCATGATATGAGTTACTGCAATACAATACATGCTCAACTGGACATCAAACTCGATTTCAAATCCAACTGTTTCCGACTTTTCTTTTTAAACATAAATGAACACTAAACTACACATACACCCATTGTAATGAATTGCAGTTAGATAGTCATGAATTTGAGTTGGTTCGAAGCAGTTCAAAGGCAGTTTATTACAAGCTGTAGATTCAGCCATTCCAAATTACTTAAGCAAACAGTCCTAATTACAATTCAAACCATTACATTCAATTATAAAGAAGATATAGTAGCTACTGAAGTTTTCCAATGAAGTTAGGTTTCCATTTCATTTTATTTCAGCCAAACTCTACATGATGTGGAGATTCAATATGTACCTGGATTGGAAAACAGGACAAGAAGAAGGAGAAGTCAGCAGCAGGTAAGCAGCAGACAATACAGCAACAATGAGATTCAGAACAGCTCCAAAAACCAGTTTTAAAACCAGAATAACACTCAACCACAACCCAGAATGAGTTTGTCAACCAACAACAATACAGACACCCAAAACAAACCAAACTGAGCTGGGATAAGTTCAGAAACAGAATCAATAGACTGCCAAATAGTTTCAACAATCAAAAGGGGCAAGAACGAGTGCTTGGAATCTAAATTCTTCCTAGAACTCAATGGAACAGTATCCTTTCTCTTAAACTCTCTCTTAGAACTGATTCAAGACTCAAAAATGTTCTCTCAGATTGACTTTTCCTCTCTCCAGGTATCTCTTCAGATTTTTTCGGATCCTCCCTCTGTCTAAAAATGACTCTATATATAACCCACAAAGCAGGCCTGCCCCCTCAACTCTCAAAAGCACTTTAGGCAGAATTTTTAAACTAATTTTGCCCATCATCTCTCAAACCCCACTATATTATGTTTTCCCTCTTTTTCATTCACTTGTTCCCCACTACCCTTGTCTTTTCTTTATTTAAATTCAAATAGGTATGAGCACCTATTTCTTAATCCATTTCCTTTAAACCTTCCCCACACCATTATTTTTGTTCCTTATTAGCACTAAATAATTGCATTAGTTTAATGGTACTTTAGTACCTTACTGTCAGCCCACTCATCTTAAGCCATTTTCAGACCTTTTAAACCCCAAAATACCCTCCTAAAGCCCCTGAAATTACAGCTATAACCAATTCTCCTAAGTTTTGAATGCAACCTTATGACTCACTACTATCTAGTTGACATTATCATACCAAAACTGAATTCAAACCAATGTCAGATTCATTTCAGACCCTAAACAGTAGGATTCGATTCATCAATTGCTTAAGCTTGAATCAAATAGCAACAAAATAAAGGCCAAGGCTTTTAATGACTCAGAACACCCTTATAGGGCATGACACAGCAGGTTCAGGTGACAACCAAAATAACAGTTGTGACTAAGCAGTTCGACTGACCAAGTAATTCAAAACATTGCCAATGACCAAGCAATTCAAAACAATATGACGAACTGAATATACACACAGGCTCAGTTCTAAGTTCAACTATACCAACAGGCTCATTTCAACATAACATTTAGGACAGAAACGAAGCAGCAGGAGAAATAGACTAGAATGAACCATGAAATCAAAACCAAAATTAAACTACTATCATGTTAAACTAACACTCAAACATACCAGACTAATCGATGACACTTATTCAATCGATTACACAAATTATAACATATAACAATCGACAACAAACAGAAGCAATGATAAAATTGGACCAAATAAAGGGTCTGATGAAGAAAGACAGAATCAATCGACAAAAATTGAAAAATCAATAAAGCTACACTTAAACAAAGCAAACAGAATAAACAAACACAAAAATGGAACAAACAGGAAAAAGGAAAATACCTCAGGAACTCGGAGACTAGACAATCCTGACTTGGACTCTGACTCGGACCTTTTTGAGGTCGAATGGACCTTAATCGAGTGTTCTCAACTGAGAACACTTTGACTAAGGTCCACTGGACACCCAAATTCCTTTTCTTCGGACAAACTTCAACCTTTGGTTTTCTAGGGTTTTTGGGGGTTCGATTTGGGGTTCGAACGGTTCTGGTCTGATTCGAACCAAACCAATGGTGGTTTGGTGACAAGGGAGGTCAGGGAGATGTCTGGTATGAGTTTGGGACTGGTTGGGGTAGGTTTAGGTTCTGCTCGAATCTTCGATTGAAGATTCGAGAAGCTGGAGGTTGATTCGAGGCCACAGGTTAACAGATCCGTAACAAGGGTGGTCAGGGGGTGGCTTGGTGTGAGTTTAGGGCCGGTTGGGGTAGTTTCAAGTTTTGCTCGAATCTTCGATTGAAGATTCGAGAAGCAAACGGGTAAGGGATTCGTGGAGAGGGTGATTAGCTGCTCTAGGGGTGTTAGTTTCATGGTCATCGACATTGTTGCCGCCGACTTTCAGGCGAAGGGGTTTCAGGGCGGCTAGGGTTTGGGGGGGTCGTCTCTGAGAGAGATGATGAACAGGGGGTACGGCTTAGGGGGGTGTGAGGTGAGAGGTTGGATTTATATATGGAGGGGGGTGGTTTATTCCTGGCCGTTGGATCAAGCACGATCAACGGCCTGGATAAATTTACTTAAAGAAAACGGCGACGTTTGGTCATGCCTCGAGACTGGGTCGGTCCGGGGTGAAATGGTTCGGGTTATGGGGGAAACCTGGGACCGTCAGATCAAAACAAATCAATGGCTTGGATTTACTGGCCAGATACGACATCGTTTGGATATATCTGGAGACGGACTGGACCGTTTGATCATGTGAGATTGACGGTCCAGATTCACAATGCCCAAACGACGCTGTTCTGGACTGGTCGCAGGTGGACTGGATTGGGGCGGGTATTGGGCTGATTTGGCGTGACATTGGGCCTGAAACTTTCTTTTAAAAACCAGCCCAATCCGATTTTAACTCTTCTCTTGTTCCTTTTTTTTTTTTTTGATTTCTAATTACCAAAAACTCAAAATTAACTTTAAAGAATACTAATTAACCCTTAATAATAATTATCACCCAAAATTAAATACAAAGACAATCACATAATTTGGACATTAAATGCTAAAAAAATGCAAAGTACATATTTTTGTGACTTTTCCGTTTTGTAAAACAAACTTTATTGTTTAATTAAGTCCTAAATTGTAAAATTAAATCCTAAATGCACATGCAATACATATTTTTGTATTTTTCTTAATTAAAGTAGAAATAAACATGCACAGACAAAAATACAAATAAATCACAAACAACACAAAACCATTTTATTTTGAATTTTTGGGAGTAGTTCTCATAGAGCAAAAATCACGTGCTCACAGCTGCCCCTCTTTGTCTGAAAACACAAAGAGTTTTCGTGCAAAGATAAAGTAAGCGGATACGAACGATTTTTGCCCGTTGGAATACTCCGTGTCAAGCATTTTTGAAAAGATTTAACCGAACCTTTGCTTCAAAGGTTTCCTACATATCCCTGGCTAGAAGTGAATCAAGTTAATGTAGTTCGGGAAGTTTTGGTAGCTGGGACTACCATGAGACTACGATGTTTTTGTTACTGCTATTGCATGTTGTTACTACTGCTTTTCGACCTCCTTATTACTCCATGCTAAAACAAAAACAAGAAGCTAGACTAAACTAGGGATTACAACATCTTATCTATTTTCAAACTTGCTCTTGTAGTCTTCTTTCTGATTTCTGCTATGGGATTCATGCTGGGGGTGTTTTGTTGTAACCCTCCGCATTACTAACCTCTAATTTGATCTTGAAATGTATTCCTCTATTCTGCAGGCGGGCTCCTGACTTCAAACTTGAAATTTATTCCTCTGTTCTACAGGCGGGCTTCTGATTTCATCAACTTATGATTTAACAACCTCCATTCTACAGGTGGGCTCCTGACTTCAACTACTTCTTAAAAATATAGCACCTCCATTCTCCAGGCGGGCTCCTGACTTCAACAATTTCTTAAAAATACAACACCTTTATTCTCCAGGCGGGCTCCTGACTTCAACCACAACTATAACAATAAACACCTCCATTCTACAGGCGGGCTCCTGACTCCTTCAACTTTAAAGTATAACAACCTCCATTCTACAGGCGGGCTCCTGACTTCTTCGACTTAAAATTAACAACCTCCATTCTACAGGCGGGCTTCTGACCTCAACTACGACTCAAAACGTAATACCTCCATTCTCTAGGCGGGCTCCTGACCTCAACTACTTCTTAAAATATAGCACCTCCATTCTCTAGGCGGGTTCCTGACTTCGATAAACAATTTAAAGATAATACCTACATTCTCCAGGCGGGCTCCTGACTTCAACTACGACTTAAAAGATAATACCTCCATTCTCCAGGCGGGCTCCTGACTTCAACTACTTCTTAAAAAATATAGCACCTCCATTCTCCAAGCGGGTTCCTGACTTCGATAAACAATTTAAAGATAATACCTCCATTCTCCAGGCAGGCTCCTGACTTCAACTACGACTTAAAAGATAATACCTACATTCTCCAAGTGGGCTCCTGACTTCAACTACTTCTTAAAAAATATAGCACCTCCATTCTCCAGGCGGGTTCCTGACTTCGATAAACAATTTAAAGATAATACCTCCATTCTCCAGGCGGGCTCCTGACTTCAACTACGACTTAAAAGATAATACCTCCATTCTCCAGGCAGGCTCCTAACTTCAACTAACTTTAAAATGTAACACCTCCGTTCTTCAGGCGGGCTCTTGACTTCAGTAAACTTTAAAATGTAACACCTCCGTTCTTCAGGCGGGCTCCTGACTTCAACAGCTTTTTAAAAATATAGTACCTCTATTTTTCAGGCGGGCACCTGATTTCAACAGCTTCTTAAAAATATAACTCCTCTATTTTTCAGGCGGGTTCCTGATTTCAACAACTTTTTAAAGACATAACACCTCCATTTTTCAGGCGGGCTCCTGACTTCAATTTATGACTTAAAATGTAACACCTCCGTTCTCCATGCGGGCTCCTGACTCCAACTTGACTTTAAAACATAGCACCTCCATTCTCCAGGCGGGTTCCTGACTTCAACTACGACTTAAAAGATAATACCTCCATTCTCCAGGCGGGTTCCTGACTTCAACTACTTCTTAAAAATGCGTTTTATTGTTGTTGCTCCTTCCTACCCCCCGAACCATTTTCCTTCTAACTTGAATCATCCTCTTTCAGAACTGCTTCCCTCAAAACTGGTGTCTTATTCCTCTGAAACTGCTGGGGATAACACCGGTGTTTTATTCAAAATATGTTATTTTCCTTCTTCAAAGACTACTTCCTTTAAAGCTGGCGCTTTTCTTCCACTGGAACTACTTCCCTCTAACTGGTGTTTTCACTTCTACCGGGGATAACACTGCTGGGGAATTATCTTCCTTCTTTAAGACTAGTTATTTCCCTCCTTTTAACAATGGTGGGGATGGCATTGATTCAGAGACCACTACCCTTAAAACTCGGGTTATCTTGCTTCTTCCAAGATTACTTTCTTTAAAACTTATATTGCCTTCTCCCGTAAACTGCTGGGGATTCCACTTCCTTCAAAACTTGTGTTATCTTCCATCTTCCCCAAGTGGCTATCTGATTTCAAGAAAATTTTCGCAATGAGAGAAATTTTCTGCCCCAGTTTGATAATCTTCTTTGTGGCCATGTCTTCCCGTTGTCAATAACATTTCCTTTCCTTGCTCCAAATCAAAGAAAAATTTATTAGTTTAAAATGTGGTGAGTGGTCGTGCCACTCCTGTTTGGGATGGTTTTTCCCTTCTTCCTTTCCCTGCTTTGTGCTTTATTACAAAACTTGCTGGGGATGATATTCCTGCCGTGGATGGTTTTTCTTTTCTCTTCCTTCCCCGCTCTGTGTTGTCCGACCATCGCGGAACTTGGTCGATAATCTGTCGGATTTGTTCCTGCATCTCACAAATCTGCTGGGGATCCTCTTGGAATTTGATCCATAACTTTTCAACTGTTATTTTTTTCTGTTTTTCTCCAACTTCCCCTGGAAATTCGGGCCTCTTGGAATCTAGACCCATTCATCATTTGGTCTTGTGACAAACTTCTTTTCGCTTTGTCGCCTTATCTTTGGCCCGTCCTATCCACATTGTGTTTTTGCACCACCTTGGCAACTGGTAATAAGCTCTGAAAATCCTTTTCAAAAACGAACTGCTGGGGAGATAAAGTCTTTAGACCAAGAAATAAAAAAGTGATGATTTCAAAAGAGAGAAAAAGAAGAAATCTTTCTGAACAAATGCTGGTGAAAGGGAAAGAAAAGAACTTATCTGAATGATATAACCGATCCTAACGATCATGTTGTGCATTCCGGATTAATCAACCCAGTCTATTTGTATCAATCAATCTTTCGGACAGCCTCATCTTGCTAGGGATAAACAGGCACTCAACTCTTTGCCAAATGCGGATCCTTTCCGCCAATCTTGTCTTGTCGCCTCGCAGCGCCCTTCGAGGGGTTTTCACTGATGCCTGTGAAGGTTTTCACCGATAAGACTCTCCCATTTTATTTCTCTCAACTTACGTCACCTTATGGTGCCTGTGGAGGTTTTCATCGATAAGACTCTCTCATTTTATTATTTTTTCTAGCTGGGGATTGGAGTGTTACCGATATGACTCTCTCTGCTGGGGATTCTTTCGGCTACCAATTCATTTCCAGCTTATGATCTTCTTCTCTGCTGGGGATCAGAGTGTTATTCCCGACTTCCGTTTGCATGACTTGGCACTTTTCGGATACTGATCGGGAGGTCTTTTTTGGACATCAATATGGGTTTTGTGTATGGCTAAAAGAAAAAGGGTAAAAGGTTCAAAATAATCTTGATGGGTAAAACATTACAACTCTTGGAATCAACTTTCTTTCCCAAAATTATAAATATAACTTCTGCCCCAGTTTTTCTTGCTTGGGGATTTTTTTTGTTTTTTTGTTATACTATGACCGAGCCGTGAGGCGCCTACGTATCCTTCTTTGAGGAATCAGGTCAAACGTAGTTCCCAATTCCTTTGTTTTTCTTGTGACTTTTCTTTTTGTCTTTATTATCATTATTTTTCTCTTCTCTTTTCTTTTCATTTTCATTACTGATTCCAAAAGAGGGGTAAAGAATAAATAAGGCTCAAAGGGGGAAACAAAGGTTAAAGTATTTGGATAGAAGAAAGAATTGCCTTCGTCATTTCATTCTCCTATAAATGCCAAGCACAAACAAATAACAATTACAATCAAAAGAAATCATACATAATATCTCTTAACTGCATCTGAATTGATAGCCATGTCGACGCATTTCCCTTCGATATCTGTTAAACATAAAGCGCCATTATAACACTCTGGTCACAATAAACGGCCCTTGCCAATTCGGGGCGAACTTGCCCTTTGCTTTGGCCTGATGTGGCAGGATTCGTTTCAACACCTGCTGCCCCACTTCAAATTTTCTGGGCGCACCTTCTTATTGTAGGATCTTGCCATTCTCCTTTGATACAATTGGCCATGACATACTGCTGCCAATCTCTTTTCATCAATCAAGTTCAACTTCTCCAATCGGGCTTTGACCCATTCATCGTCATCAATCCCAGCCTCAGCGATAATCCGAAGGGATGGAATTTCAACTTCTGCCGGTATTACTGCTTCAGTTCTGTATACCAACAAATAAGGAGTTGCCCCTACTGAAGTACGGACAGTAGTGCGATAACCCAACAATGCAAATGGTAATTTTTCATGCCATTACCTCGAACCTTCTACCATCTTCCGAAGTATCTTCTTTATGTTTTTGTTGGCTGCCTCAACTGCTCCATTCGCCTTGGGACGATATGGGGTGGAATTGCGGTGTGTAATCTTAAACTGTTGACATACTACTTTCATCAAACTGCTGTTAAGATTAGCACCGTTGTCTGTGATGATCACTTTGGGGATCCCAAATCTATAGATGATATGGGAATGAACAAAATCTACCAATGCCTTCTTGGTTACCGACTTGAAAGTTTTAGCTTCAACCCACTTAGTGAAATAATTGATAGTCACCAGAATGAACCTATGACCATTGGGAGCTGCCGGCTCAATAGGTCCAATGACATCCATGCCCCAGGCAACAAATGGCCATGGTGCTGACATTGTATGTAATTCTGTCGGCGGAGAATGAATCAGATCTCCGTGTATCTGACACTGATGGCATTTCCACACGAAACTGATACAATCACGCTCCATAGTGAGCCAATAATACCCTGCTCGAAGAATCTTCTTTGCCAATACATATCCGCTCATATGTGGCCTACAAACTCCAGTATGTACCTTTGTCATAACTATCGTGGCTTGACTAGCATCTATACATCTCAGCAATCCCAAATCTGGTGTTCTTTTGTACAACACTCCTCCACTGAGGAAGAATCCATTTGCCAGTCGCCGAATGGCTCTCTTTGATCTCCGGTGGCCTGCTTTGGGTATATCCCCATCCTGAGGTATTCCTTGACATCATAAAACCATGGCTCACCATCCATTTCTTCCTCTATCATGTTGCAATAAGCATGTTGATCACGAACCTTGATATGCAACAGGTCAACATGAATTTTGTCTGGGTGGTGCAACATCGATGCTAAGGTGGCCAAAGCATCGGCAACCTCATTACGAACTCTTGGGATGTGTCTGAACTCCACTGATCGAAATCGCTTGCTCATATCGTGCAAACATTGTCGATATGGTATGAGCTTCAAATCCCTTGTTTCCCATTCACCCTGAATCTGATGCACCAGGAGGTCCGAGTCTCCCAAGACCAAGACGTCCTGGACATCCATGTCTGCAGCTAACCGTAAACCCAAAATGCATGCCTTATATTCAGCCATGTTATTGGTACAATAGAAACGTAGTTGTGCCGTAACAGGATAATGATGTCCTGTTTTAGAAATAAGTACCGCTCCTATTCCAACTCCTTTCGCATTTGCGGCTCCATCAAAGAAGAGCTTCCAACCTGGTTTCTCAAATAATTCCAACTCATCTACATGCATCACTTCTTCATCAAGAAAATACGTCCTCAAGGGCTCGTATTCTTCATCAACATGATTCTCGGCCAAGTGATCAGCTAATGCTTGGGCCTTCATGGTCGTCCTCATCACATAGACGATGTCGAATTCTGTGAGTAATATCTGCCATTTCGCCAATCTTCCTGTGGGCATAGGCTTCTGAAAAATATACTTAAGTGGATCCAAGCGTGAAATGAGATAAGTAGTATATGATGATAGATAATGCTTCAATTTCTGGGCCACCCAAGTTAGGGTGCAACATGTCTTCTCGAGTTGAGTGTACTTAACCTCATAGCCTATAAACTTCTTGCTGAGATAATAGATGGCTTGCTCCTTCCTTCCTATAATGTCGTGTTGCCCTAGTACGCAGCCAAACGAATTCTCCAGAACCGTTAGATAAAGAATTAACGGTCTTCCTAGCTCAGGTGGAACCAACACAGGTGGATTTGACAAATATCCTTTGATTTGGTCAAATGCTTCCTGACATTCTGCCGTCCATTCTACCACAACATCTTTCTTCAGTAGCCGAAAAATGGGTTCACAAGTTGCTGTGAGTTGAGCAATAAACCTGCTGATATAATTCAACCTTCCTAATAGACTTATTACTTCTGTCTTGTTCTTTGGCGGTGGCAAATCTTGGATGGATTTGATCTTTGACAGGTCCAATTCAATGCCTCGCTGACTGACGATGAATCCCAACAGCTTTCCAGATGGAACACCAAATGCACATTTGGCCGGGTTGAGCTTAATATCGTACCTTCGAAGTCTTTGGAAAAACTTTCTTAGGTCTGCTACGTGGTCCTCCTGATGCTTGGATTTTATGATCACATCGTCCACATATACCTCAATCTCTTTGTGTATCATGTTATGACACACAGTAGTCATTGCTCTCATGTACGTTGCCCCAGCATTCTTCAAACCAAATGGCATTACCTGGTAGCAATAAGTCCCTCACGGCGTAATGAAAGCCGTCTTTTCCGCATCTTCTTCATCCATCAGAATCTGATGATACCCAGCATAACAATCCACAAAAGACCCGATCTCACGTCCGGTGCAATTATCGATCAAGATATGGATGTTGGGTAATGGAAAATTATCCTTTGGGCTTGCCCTGTTCAGATTGCGGTAATCGACACACACCCTGATCTTCCCATCTTTCTTCGGCACTGGCACCACATTAGCCAACCAATCAGGATATCGAGTGACCCGAATAACCTTTGCTTGCAGCTGCTTGGTTACTTCCTCTTTAATCTTCACACTCATGTCTGTTTTGAACTTCCTCAATTTCTGCTTGACGGGAGGGCATGCCGGGTTAATGGGCAATTTGTGAACCACTAAATCCGTGCTTAACCCCGGCATGTCATCATACGACCATGCAAAAACATCTTTGAACTCAATAAGTGTTTTGATTAGTTCTTCCCTGATATTCAGTGCAATGTGGATGCTTATTTTAGTTTCCCTGATATCAACTGCATCCCCTAAATTGATGGCTTCTGTGTCATTTAAGTTGGGTTTGGATTTCTCCTCAAACTGGCTTAACTCTCTGTTTATCTCTTCGAAGGCTTCATCCTCGTCGTATTCCGATTCATCATCATAATCGACCTCTTGCACAATTAGTCCAGAATCAGATTGATTTCTTAGACTAGTTTGACGATCCGTTGTGCATGCCATGTCATTAGAACCAATATAATGAGAACTGTTTAGAAAGAGAAAAGAAGAAAACAAAGTTAAAACAAAATAAGAAGAACAAAAGCTTTCACTTTATTAAAATACGGGATAACAGAGTTTCACACTTCGCTGAATACAAAACAAAACTGGATTACAACCCTGGAATAATCCAAAAAGACAAGAAAGAAAAATCAGAGCCCACTACCAAGACTCCCTTCGGGTAGGAAGGGGAGTAGCCATCCAATTGTTAATATTTGCCCTAGGCCCCACAAACTGTACATCTAACTTACTGGACCCTTCTCCAGGTTCTATTATGTTAACATCGACGAACAGCCTTTCAAAGCCCTCATTCAAATCTCCATCTGGCCCAATCAGTGGTCCGAGAACTTTCGGGACCGACAACTTTCTGATACCTGCTCTGACAAATGATCTGGATAGGCGCGAGATTAGCTTAGGAAGGACCTAGACTCTTTTCCTCACCTTGCGGGCCTGCCTCACACCGCCGCTGTGGGCTTGAACCCCAACCCAAAAGTATCCAGATTTTTGGGCAAAGAAACCGGCTGAACAATACCCTGAAGATCAGCCCCTAAACCTTTGCCTGGCACAAACCCATTTTTCAACATCTCCGAGGCTACCATGATAGTCGCAGCTGCGATCCTGGGAAGTGGAAGGTCCTCGCCTTCAGAAATTTTATCCACTGAAACCGTATCGAAAACCTGGTAAACCCATGGTCCCTTATCATCATCAGTCTCTATGAAGGGCACGATGGCATCACTTACGGCGCTTGCATTGTCTTCCCTATGTACTATGATCTCTTGCTTATCCCACTCGAATTTGACCATTTTATGTAATGTAGAATGCACTACTTTGGCGGCGTGGATCCAGGGTCGCCCCAATAGAAGATTATATGACACTGCCATGTCTAACACTTGAAACTTCATGGTGAACTCGACTGGACCAATTGTTAATTCAAGTATGATGTCACCTACTGTGTCTGTACCACCACCATCAAACCCTCGAACATAGATGTTGTTCTTGTGAATCCTGTCACCATCGACCTTCAGTTTGTTCAATGTGGCCAAAGGATAGATATTGGCACTGGACCCATTATCAATCAGTACGCGAGTGACTACCGAGTCTTCATACTTCATAGTCAAATAAAGGGCTCTATTATGTTCTGTACCCTCCACGGGCAACTCATCGTCTGAAAAAGTGACCCTGTTGACCTCGAAAATCTTGTTTGCTATTTTTTCCAGATGGTTCACAGAGACCTTATCCGGAACATGGGCTTCATTCAGAATTTTCATCAATACCCAGCGGTGCTCGTCTGAATGGATCAACAATGATAACAATGAGATCTGTGCCGGGGTCTTCCTCAACTGCTCCACAACGGAGTAATCTTTCGCCTTCATTTTCTTAAAAAATTCTTCCGCCTCTTCCTCGGTAACTGGATTCTTTGTCGCTACTGGATTGGCCCTTCTTAACTCTGCGGGAACAAAACACCTTCTCGAACGAGTTAACCCCTGTGCCTCACATATTTCTTCCACGACTTCCTTCCCCTCATGCATTACCATTACTTGACTGTAGCTCCATGGCACAACTTTCTCGCTGATTATCGGCAACTGCATTACTGGCCTGATAACAACTGGTCCTATGCATGCCCCCTTTACGGCTACTGGTTTGCTTGATATCCCTTGCACCGTTACTTTGACCGGCTCTGTATTCTTGGCAACATCAGACGAACTCTTCCCCATCACTACCACTAGCTTGCCTTCTACTATTTCTGACTGTACTACCGCTTTTCCACTGATCAACTTTTCTTTTGGACTGGCACGGATCATCATTACCATTTGTGAGGGCTTCTTGAGCTTCCCTCATTCGTGCACCAGTTCGATCATGTGGGCTTCATGGTGTGCCGGCAACGGGTTCTGATTGATGTTAGGTGCCTCTGGCTCCTCGACCTCGATCCTATTTATGTCAATAAGATCTTGTACGGCAGTCTTCAACTTCCAACACTTCTCAGTATCATGCCTGAGAGCCCCCGAACAATATTCACAGCTTACCGAGTGGTCCAGATTTTTGGGAAGGGGATTTGGCAATTTAGGCTCCATGGGACTCAATAGGCCTAACTGCCTCAATTTGTGGAACAGAGTAGTATAGGTTTCTCCCAGCGGAGTGAATGTTCTCTGCCTCTGCACCCTTTCATTCCTGAAAGTCTGATTCCCACGGAAACCTGGTCCCGAAGGACTCCTGTAGGCCCTTGGTGGTGGACATGTGTTTTGTGGAGGTGGATATGTGTTTTGGGGAGGTGGATATGTATTTTGGGGAGCCAGCGCACGCTATTGCGGGCGAGCCGGAGGCTGGGTGTAAGTTTGGGTGTGATGGATAGAGAAGTGTGGCTCTTGTGGGGGTAGTAGGGCTGTGGAGGGCCGTATGGAATGTGTGGGTAATTTGAGTGATGGGTTCTAGGTTGGTAGTGAGGGGGGACCTCTGGATCTGGACCAAGTACCTGCCTCGACTATTGCGACATCTTCCCTTTTCTTCTTTCCAAACGCACCTCCCGTGCCACTCTGGATGGACTGAGTGGTTGCTTTAATTGCTGAATAGCTCAAGATTTTGTTGGACTTAAGTCCCTCTTCAATCATACCGCCCATTTTTACTACTTCGTTGAAAGATTTGCCAACTGACGTCACCAAGTGACCAAAGTAAGTTGGCTCTGGAGTCTGTAGAAATTAGTCCACCATTTCTCCCTCTCTCATCGGAGGATCAACTCTTGCTGCCTGCTCTTTCCAGTGGAACAGAAATTCTCGGAAGCTTTCCTCAGGCTTCTTCTCAAGTTTCAGCAATGTGAGACGGTCAGGGACGATCTCAAGGTTGTACTAAAAGTGCCCTGCAAATGCTTGTGCTAAATTGTCCCAGGTGTACCACCTGCTCGGATCCTATCTTGTGTACCATTCTAGTGCAGAACCGCTCAGACTCTGACCAAAGTAAGCTATTAGCAGCTCGTCTTTTCCCCCGGCCCCTCTTATCTTACTGCAAAACCCTTGCAGATGTGCCATCGGATCTCTGTGCCCCTCGTATAGATCAAACTTTGGCATCTTGAACCCTGCCGGCAATTGAATGTCGGGGAATGGGCACAGATCTTTATAGGCCACACTGACTTGGTTGCCTAACCCATGGATATTCCTGAAGGACTGCTCCAGGCTTTTAAACTTTCGAAGCACTTCGTCTTGCTCTGGGCTCTTAGCCGGCTTTTTAGTCTCTACCGGGATCTCGAAGTGAGTATTATAAGTATGAGGCTCGGGTGCTTTGAAGGTTGGTTCAGGGGGTAATATTGGTTATCGTGAGCCTGAAACAACGGCTCGCTGGACGATCTTTGCAGCGTGGCTGGTGGGGGTGCCATGAAAACAGGAACATTTGGTGGAGGAGGGTTCTGATTGGGTTGTGGAGCTTGGGGATCATAGGCATTTCTTCCCGGATAGTATTGGTGACTGGGGAACCTTGTCGAAGGGCCGGGGGGAGGGTATTCCGGCGTGTGTCCTGGTGGGAGAGTGGGAATAACGGGAGGGTTAGGCACTTTTTGTACCCTAGCTAAGGCCAGCTGCATTTCTTTCATCTCCTGTCTCATCTTATCCATTTCCTCCTTCAGCATTTGATTCTATGTCCTTTCATCCTCGACACTTTGGTCTGAACTAGTCATGCTTTTTAGTACGGGCCCTTTGGATCTTGTTAGGTAATGGTAATCTGCCAGAACGTTCTAACAAACTAACTAGTTCGAAATCTCTGGAAGGACAACAAACTTGTTAGCGTTAGATTTTAACACATATTGCAATTTCATGTTGGGGGATGCAATGTTCCTAGGCAGTTTAACCATTTCTAACATGTCTTTGCTTCTACCGCATGCGTCATTCCGGCTTACTTTGTTTATGCCTCGTTTAAGCGTTTCTGAAACTTTCTTTATCTCTCTTTTTATTTCTTTCTTTTCATTTCTTTTCCTTTCTTTTATTTACTTTGCCTTTTTTTCCTTTTCTTTATGTGGTGGTCGAATCTTATGTGGATTGCCTACGTATCATGTCCCCGCATGAATCAGACCGGGGGTAGTTCTGCCCTATAAGTGCGGAAAATAAAAAGATAATTTTGGAAATTTTTGATTTTTCACTAATAAACATTCTATTGCAAACCAGACGCTTTTTGGAAAGGAAAATAACAGACTCGAAAACAAACCAAGTACGAACTCAATAACTACTGACATACTCTGATGCGAAATAAAGACAGACTCCAAGAAAAGAAAATGCAGATTCAAACTATGGACACATTAAAGCTTTAAATTTGGGTGCCCGCGGGGCATCATTCGACCTCGCTGCGAGTTTAGGTGTAAGGTTCCTTTCCAGCTGTTCCAATTCATACATGTTGTGCTTCACAAATATCATCACCGTCGAGAAGAAGGTAGTACGGGTCATGTTTTCACACTCCCGACATTTCCTGGTAATAGCACGAGCAATAGTCAGAATCTTGTTCTTAGTTCGGTCTTTCCCTAGGAGTAGGCGTTCTATCTGATCCCATCTAGCCTTCAAAACCCGAGAATCATGCAGATGTTGTTTCCGTAACTGCTGTATTTCATCTTCCATTGAGGCCATCAGATTATAGCAGTGTTTACTCTCGGTTTCAAAAGCCTTGGCTTGTTTAGCCGTCTCGCTCTCTTGGGTGGTCACCTTCCTTTTTAGACTGAAAATGGTCTTTCCATAATCTTTCCTCGCCTGCTGTAAGTACTGTGTGCGCGCTTTCGTTCTTTTTTCCCATTGTGCCTGGAGTTGTGCTATGGTATCCTCAAATTTCTTTAAATCATCCCGGCACTCACCAATTTCCTTTTCCAATCCTTTTATTAACCGCTCATCCGACCGACTCCTTTGTTGTTTGTCAGCATCTCTCCGCATTTGTCGGATTTGGGCTTTCAACGCCTCATTTTCTTGTGCCAGTTTGCTCTTTTCTCCACGGTCGGCATCAACTTGCAGACTATTTTCAAATTCCAGGTCTCTAATCTGTTGCCTCAGCTTGCCTATTTCTGCCCTATTACTCTCTTTTTTAGCCAACCAATCCCACTGTTCTTGCGACGCCTGGATGAACTCCTAGAGATGGGGCCTTTTGGCCGATTTCCCAAACATGATTTCTTTCTTAAACCAAGCAAGGTATCTCGGCGAAACTTCACCCTTGGACCGATTGCGTACACATGTATTGGCTGTTAAGTATTGACACTCGCTCCAAATTTGTCGGACTGCTGCTTCAGGAAACTGTCCGTTGGGCCTGATCTCGACTACTTTGCCACTAAGATCTTCATCTTTCGGAACTATTTGGCATCTTCCCAACTGTCTCAAGACTCGATACGGGGCATAGGGCTAAATACTCCGGAGTTCCATCAAAAGGAAATAGGGTCCAGTGGCTGGCATATATATGATTTCATCCACAGGCAACCATCCTAGTGTCCACTGTATTTGGCTGGCGGTGAGGGTCCGAAAGAATGATGTCCACGCCATAACTCCCTCGGGTAGACTGACCCCCTTGATTCTTGTGTAGAACTCTTCTATGCAAGTTTTCTTCGAGGAACCATAACTCAAGAGCTGGGAACGGTGGCAGAGATGCTCAGTCATCCATATTTGTAGCAACAAGTTACACCCCTGAAAAAAGTTTCCTCTGGCTTTGCAGGCTGTGAGAGCTAGGAAGATATCAGATACTATCATAGGCGCAAGAGTGCTTTTATCTTGAGTGAGCAAGGTACTGACGACCCCGGCTATTTTCAGATCAATATTTCCGTCTTTCCTTAGAAATACCAAAAGGCCCAAAAAGGTTATCATAAAAGCCGCTCGTCTATGCTCGTCCCACTTCTGACGGTTACTTTTGCTGCATAACTTATTACCCGGGTTGTTGAATCCTCCGACATGACCATATCTGTCATATATGAAGCGCGGATTACAAAAACCTGCGGCCAAATCTGGGTTATGGACTGTCCTGGGTATATTTAACGAATCTAAAAATTGATGCACAGTGACAGCTCTTGGAGCAACCAGGTGTTTTTGCCTCAACGGAACTTCAGCATTTCCGATGTACCCGGCTATTTCCTCCAAAGTCGGAGTGAGTTCGAAATCGGAGAAGTGGAAGACATTATGTGTGGGGTACCAACAGGTGACCAAAGCTCTTATGATATCCCCCCGAGGCTGGATTTCCAATAAACCTGTAAGACCTTTTAGATATTTCTTGACATCATCGTGCCCTTCACCACCTAAATCATCCCACCATAGTCGCAACTTGAAAGGGATTTTAGTCATTATTGAAAAAGGTTTATTTTGCATCGTGCTCATCTTGCACATTTATTAAGGTGATTTGAGCAAAAAATAAAATTTATTTGACTCAAACCAATTGGCTATTTTTTAATTTTTCACAGATTAAAAGAGAGATCCGGCTCCGCACACGGCTTTTCAGCACTTCGGGAACGAAGATTTTAAAGCTGGCTGAGTCAACCGGTCAAAAATCCCAAAAATGACTATGAGTGGCCGTTTATGCAAAGTCATCCTTCCGGCGTCCCTTTTGGGAACATTCGGCTATTTTGACAAAAACGGCGTCACCCGACTCATTTATGACGAAAATTAAAATTTTGACATTTTTGTAAAGGGGAGGTTGGACCCGATGAGGGTTGCCTACGTATCCCGCACCTTGTGAGAATCAAACCGGCGTAGTTCGGGTAGATAAAACAAACTTCTTTTGAAAACAAGACTCTTTTCATTGGCAAATAAAACTTATATTTTTTCTTTTTTTCTTTTTTTTCCATTTTCTCAAAAAAAAAAATCGACAGAGTTTCGACACTATTTGGACATTGGTTTTTTCAAAAATAGGCGATTAACTATCCTTAACCCTCATACTGCTATTTCGCTTTCCTCAAAAAGTCGGTCAGCATGCAAGTCCGAAGCAAATAAATGCACAGGTAGCAAGTAAGATGCATCAGGATGGTCATTTCCATTTTTTGGTGCACCTGTCCTAGACAGGCCCAACCCCTGTGTTGAGCCTCCAAAGTCAAATGCACGTGATGCAAACAAACGTTCCTACTAGGGATCCAACATGAAGCTGAGTTATTCTAGGTTCATAACCTGGGTATTTGTTCTAGACTGTGTACCCGAGCGGACAACTCGAGTCGAGGAGGGGGCTACGTACCGGGAACCAAAAGGCCATCCGGCTTAGTAACTTGTTCGGCCTCTTTCTTATTTCAGGTATGACACTAACATAATAGGGAGTCTCGACCAGCAAGCACATCCTCGGAGGTAAGAAGAGAAGGGTTTCGGCAGTTTATAAACAGTTCAAATAATATCCAAGCGGTAAAAGCAGCATTTAGCACATTAGGTCCAAACATGTAACAAAATCAGATAAAATCCAAATATAACAATTTATGTAAGGTCGAATTCTGAACCCTGAACCAGAGATTCTGGGTTATGTCCCCAGCAGAGTCGCCAGAGCTGTCACACCTCCTTTTTCACCCGCGCCCGCAGGGCACAGAGGGAGTTTTTCCAATTAAAGGACAATCGAAACGGAATTTATTTATTTATTTCAGAGTCACCACTTAGGAGATTTATGGTGTCCCAAGTCACCGGTTGAATCCCGAATCGAGGAGAAGATTGACTCTGTATTACAGTACGCGAACCAGAAATCCAAGTAAGGAATTCTGTTAACCCGGGAGAAGGTGTTAGGCATTCCCGAGTTTCGTGGTTCTAGCACGGTCGCTCAACTGTCATATTCGGCTTATTTATCTGATTTTAATACATGTTGAACCTATGTGCAAATTTTAACTGTGTACCACTTTATTATTATTATGTTTTACCGAGGATTGCAACATCGTGAAAATACATCTCGAACCATGTCACATCAGTGCACCCGTGGTTATTGACACATTTCAACTCTGTTGAGATTTGGATTTGGGTCACATAAATGTGCACCCGAGTTTTTAAGAAGATAACATTATTAAATACGCGCCTAAAGCGACTAGTGTATCATTATTTTGGGTAGGGCCATGAAATTTTGCTAAACGGCCCGTCCCGAAGACTAAATAATTTTTACCAACACGTATAGAGGGCCCCGCATCTTGTGTATTTTTGTTTGTCGAGGCTTGTCTCAGTCATTATTTTTAAAAGGAGTTTGCAACGTCGTGGAAATGCATCTCGAACCACGTCACAATCAATGTACCCGTGGTAAGCGACACACTTTCGTTGAGATTTGGATTTGGGTTACATAAATGTGCACCCGAGTTTAAGAAGGTAATGTTATTAAAATACGCGCCTAAAGAGACTAACACGTTGTTATTTCGGACGGGGCCGTGAAATTCGCTAAACGGCCCGTCCCGAAATTTAAGTATTCAATATATACATTTAACGAGGGCCCCGCCATCTATGCGTTTATTCAGCGAGGCTCATCTCATTTTACTGTTTTTAAAAGTGCAAACCTAAAGTAATCTATAGTGTTTTACTTAGTTCGTTTCTAAAATAAAAGAAGGAGTCCTAGTTAATTATATGGTTTAAGAGCTATTATAATTGGGTCATGAACACCACCCGTTAAAAATCAAAACCTAAGTACGCAGACGGGCATGGCTATTCACCGACCTAATAGCGACTATCAGCAATTAATTGATTTTTTACAAAGTAAGCAGTTCAACTCTATATAACCCTGGCAAATGGTATTACTTTCATGCAGTCCTTATGGTTAATATACTGAAATGGCCTAGAATGTTCAAATCTTACATGTCTACCATTATTTCAAAATTAACTACAAGCCATATCATTAACAATTGAGAGTCAGATTTTTACTACTAACTATCACAACCTCTCATGCTAAACTATCATAAGCCAAATATCAGATTTAACTATAACACGAATTAAGGAATAAACCAGATTAAAACTGGTGTTTCAATTCTTCACACAAATCAAATGAGTTAACAATCCTACACGATCTCAAACAGTCCAATTATACAAGTGATATGAAATTCGAATAAACATAATTGCACTACACTTTTGAACTAAAACAAGACATGAGAAGTCAGAAATCATCTCAAGCAGCATTTCATTTTTATATCCACAAGCTTGAAGGTTCCGGGATATGTACCTGGATGTTTGAAATATAAGAAGCAAAGGAAGAAGAAGAAATCAACAGCAGTAGAATGCGAGCAACAATACAACATCAGTTCACAACAGCAATGCACCAAAAAATAACCAGCAGCGACTCAGGAAAAACCAGTTAAAATTCCCAGCAATACCAACAACAACACAAACAACTAGTAACTGACCCCAAACAGCTTGACAACAACCAAATATCAATCAAAGCACAAGCAGAAACACCCCTAGAATTCAGTAATCAAGAGAAAACTCGAAAATACAACTCCACAGTCAAGCTGGAGCTCTTTTCAGTCTCAATGGAATAGTACTAGTTGAACTAGGCTTACTCTTAAAACTCTTCTAGTTTTTCAGAATGTTCAATACCCTCAAAGTTTTAAGAATGTTCTCCTCTTAAGGTTTGCCCAAAAGAAACAACCAAACCCCGACTAAAATAAAACCCTAAAGAGAGCTGATTTTCTACTCCAAAAAAAACCACCCCTTTCTGGTCTTGAGTGGCCCTATTTATCACCAAAACAGACCCCCCCAACTCTCAAAAGCACTTAAACTAATACCACCACCATTTTTGCCCATGATATTCTCTTAACAGCCCATTATCCAGTGTCATGTGTCCAAAGGCATGGGCAACTTATAATATTCAATTAATCCCCCGTGCTATTATGTTTCCCAAGCCACTACTACTAGACAAAGTATTAGTTTAATGGTCAATTATGTACCCTTACGGTCAGACCACTAACACTAAATATTTCAAGCCTTTTAAAACCCCAAAATACCCCTGAAAACTCCTGTGATTTAATGTCCTACCTTAAACTCTTTAATCTATACTACATCTTTCAGCTATAACCAATTCAATTCGAATTCAAATGACCGTTCAAACTAGAGTTTAAATCAAATCAAATGGCATCAACATAAGAACAATGATTCAGGGAATAAACTAAACATAATTCCATGTTAAACCTAAATACGAACAACACTGTAAATACATTGAATGAAAACACTAATTCATATACAAAGTGAGGGGCGATCACAGATGACATACTTTGAACTAACAGTAATAGCGAGCAATTACGGGAATAGCTACAGTTTATACAAAACTTACTAATACTGACTGATTCGAATCATTCAGGAAAACAAAGAAGAAACAAAATACAGAGTAAGCACAAAACATTCGAATTTAAATGCGAATGTTTAAAAAAAATAAGAAAGGAGTAGAGGATGAATTTACTGAACAAAGAAAGAATATAAAACGAAAACCTACCAATTAAACGGGGCCTGGGTTCGAACCTCCGATGCCTTTTGGACTTGGGGCCAAGACGGACCCTAGTCGAGTGTTCCTGAATGAGAACATATTCAACTAAGGTCCGTTTTGACCTCAGTCTCTGAACTAGCTTCAGATCACCACTCTGAGACTTTTGATTCGAGACTTTCCGGGGTGATTCGACGCAAACTAAGGATGGTTTGGGAACGATGGAGGTCAGGGGGTGGCAGGGTGTGAGTTTGGTGGTATTTGAACGGATTAGGGGTTGGGTCGATTCCTTCGATCTAATATTCGAGGAGCTCGGGGGTGATTCGAAGAAAACTGAGCATGGGACTGGAATGAGGAAGTCTTGGGGAAGCTGTGGTGTGAAATTGGAGGCTATTGGACGAGATAGGGTTCCAGCCTGATTTTTGATCTAATATTCGAAGCACACAGCTGGGATTCGAGGAATAAGAGTTAGGGATTCGGAATGGGGAGGTCGAGGGGAATCAGTGGTGAAAAGATGGGGTCGTTTGGACCACCGGAACCACCGTGAGGCGATTTTCGGTGGGCGGTGCACGGTGGAAATAGGCGGGGGATCTGTTTGGTCTCTGAAGCTCAGAGACGAAGAGGTGAGGGGGGTATGGCTTTGGGGCATGGGGTAAGGGATTAGGGTTATATACAGAGGGGGTGTTCTAATCCTGGCCGTTGGATCAAGCACGATCAACGGCCTGGATCAATTAACTTAATGGGCATGGCGTCGTTTGGAGTAGTACTGGGGCGGTTTGAACCGAGGAACGGGTCGGGCCAGGGAACGGGTAAGGGAGATTGAATCTCAGCCGTTGGATCGATTTAATCCAACGGCCTTGATTAAGAGTGACCAAACGACGTCAGTTTAAGACGTCTCTGGCCAGGCCAAACTAGACCTGGTTCATGGGTGATTTGGGCCTGATTTTTTTCACTGAAATTGGCCCAATTTTCAGTCTTTTCTTCTTTTTCTTTCATTTTCTTTTAATTCCTTATCAACTAAAAATCCCAATTAAATTACAAAATTGACAATTAACTAAAACATTAACTCTTAATAATAGCTATCACACGAAATTAAACATCAAATAAAGATAAAATCACACAATTCGGACATTAAATGCAAGAATGCAAAGTACATATTTTTTTGCGATTTTTCCATTTTGTAAAACAAACTTGTTTGTTTAATTAATTCCTAAATTGTAAAATTAAATCCTAAATGCACATGCAACACATATTTTTTTATTTTTCTTAATTAAAGTAGAAATAAACATGCACAGAGAAAAATACAAATAAATCACAAACAACACAAAACCATTTTATTTTGAATTTTTGGGAGTAGTTCTCATAGAGCAAAAATCGCGTGCTCACAGCTGCCCCTCTTTGTCCGAAAACATAAAGAGTTTTCGTGCAAAGATAAAGTGAGCGGATACGAGCGATTTTTGCCCGTTGGAATACTCTGTGTGAAGCATTTTTGAAAAGATTTAACCGAACCTTTGCTTCAAAGGTTTCCTACATATCCCTGGCTAGAAGGGAATCAGGTTAATGTAGTTCGGGAAGTTTTGGTAGCTAAGACTACCATGGGACTGCATCTTTGTTGTTACTGCCGCTGCACGCTGTTACTACTGCTTTCCGACCTCTTTATTACACCATTGCTAGAAAGAAAACAAAAAGCTAGACTAGACTAATGATTACAGAATCTTATCTATCTTCGACTTGTTCTTGTAGTCTTCTTTTAGATTTCTGAAATGGGATTCATGTTGGGGGTATTTTTGTTGTAACCCTCCGCATTACTGACTTCTGGCTTGATCTTGAAATGTATTCCTCTGTTCTGCAGGTGTGCTCCTGACTTCAATTTGAATGTGTACTCCTTTGTTCTCCAGGCGGGCTCCTGACTCCAACTTGACTTTAAAAGATAATACGGCCTCCATTCTCCAGGCGGGCTCCTGACTTCAACAGCAATTTTTTAAAATAAACACCTCCATTCTACAGACGGGCCCCTGACCTGAATAATTTCTTAAAAATATAACACCCTATTCTCCAGGCGGACCCCTGACTGCATCAACTTCTTAAAAATATAACACCTTCATTCTCCAGGCGGGCTCCTGACTTCTTTGACTTAAAATTATAATAACCTCCATTTTACAGGCGGGCTCCTGACTCCAACAACAACTTTGAAAGTAAATCAGCCTCCATTCTCCAGGTGGGCTCCTGACTCCAACAACAACTTGAAAATAATTCAGTCTTCATTATCCAGGCGGGCTCCTGACTTTATCAACTTTGAAAATAAATCAGCCTCCATTCTCCAGGCGGGCTCCTGATTCCAACAGAAACTTTAAAAATAAATCAGCCTCCATTCTCCAAGTGGGCTCCTGACTCCATCAACAACTTAAAAATATTTCAGCCTCCATTCTACAGGTGGGCTCCTGACGTCTTTAACTGAAAATATAACAACCTCCGTTCTACTGGCACTCAACGGGCCGGGGGGAGGGTATTCCGGCGTGTGTCCTGGTGGGAGAGTGGGAATAACGGGAGGGTTAGGCACTTTTTGTACCCTAGCTAAGGCCAGCTGCATTTCTTTCATCTCCTATCTCATCTTATCCATTTCCTCCTTCAGTATTTGATTCTCCGTCCTTTCATCCTCGACACTTTGGTCTGAACTAGTCATGCTTTTTAGTACGGGCCTTTTGGATCTTGTTTGGTAATGGTAATCTGCCAGAACGTTCTAACAAACTAACTGGTTCGAAATCTCTGGAAGGACAACAAACTTGTTAGCGTTAGAGTTTAACACATATGGCAATTTCACGTTGGGGGATGCAATGTTCCTAGGCAGTTTAACCATTTCTAACATGTCTTTGCTTCGACCGCATGCGTCATTCCGGCTTACTTTGTTTGTGCCTCATTTAAGCGTTTCTGAAACTTTCTTTATCTCTCTTTTTATTTCTTTCTTTTCCTTTCTTTTATTCACTTTGCCTTTTTTTCCTTTTCTTTTTAGTGGTGGTCGAATCTTATATGGATTGCCTACGTATCATGTCCCTGATGAATCAGACCGGGCGTAGTTCTGCCCTATAAGTGCGGAAAATAAAAAGATAATTTTGGAAATTTTCGATTTTTCACTAATAAACATTCTATTGCAAACCAAACGCTTTTTGGAAAGGAAAATAACAGACTCGAAACCAAACCAAGTACGAACTCAATAACTACTGACATACTCTGATGCGAAATAAAGACAGACTCCAAGAAAAGAAAATGCAGATTCAAACTATGAACACATTAAAGCTTTAAGTTTGGGTGCCCTCGGGGCGTCATTCGGCCTCGCCGCGGGTTTAGCTGTAAGGTTCCTTTCCAGCTGTTCCAATTCATACATGATGTGCTTCACAAATATCATCACCGCCGAGAAGAAGGTAGTACGGGTCATGTTTTCACACTCCCAACATTTCCTGGTAATAGCACAAGCAATAGTCAGAATCTTGTTCCTAGTTCGGTCTTTCCCTAGGAGTAGGCGTTCTATCTGATCCCCTCTAGCCTTCAAAACTCGAGAATCATGCAGATGTTGTTTTCGCAACTGCTGTATTTCATCTTCTATTGAGGCCATCAGATTATAGTTGTGTTTACTCTCGGTTTCAAAAGCCTTGGCTTGTTTAGCCGTCTCGCTCTCTAGGGTGGTCACCTTCCTTTTTAGACTGGCAATGGTCTTTCCATAATCTTTTCTCGCCTGCTGTAAGTACTGTGTGCGCGCTTTCGTTCTTTTTGCCCATGATATTCCTCCACCACTACCACATGTTTTGTTCTCTTTTAACTCACTTGTTCCCCACTACCCTTGTCTTTCCCTTATTTAATTGCTCAAACAGGTATGGGCACCTATTCTTAATCCATTTCCTTTAAACCTTCCCCTACCACTATGTCTTGTTCCGCATTAGCACTAAACAAATGCATTAGTTTAATGTTAATTAAGTATTTTACTGACAACCCACTTAAACTAGCCATTTTTAAAATTTTCAATTCCCAAATTACCCTCCTAAAGCCCCTGAAATTACTATCCTACCCAACCCCTTTCACTCTGCGTTGAACCTTTCAACTCTAACCTATTCAAACCTGCCAACTAACTAAGCTGAATCCAACAAACTACAACAACTATAACCAATTCAAATCAATTAGTAATTCAAGATATTAAATCAAATGGCATTAAAATAAAGACCAAGGGTTCAGGGCAGCACATATGGAACTAACTATGTTGGGGAACCAATCATATTTTGCTTAGCAACAGATGAACTGAAATCAGCTAGACGAGCATATGCCTTAGTCAGATTGGAATACAAAAGAGAAAACAACCAGAAGAGCCTTAAGGGGATTGACAGATTCAGGATAACAAATGACCAATAAATCCAGTTCAATGAACTGAATATACCAACAAGCTCATTTTACTACAAACTTTAGAACACAAACGAGGCAGGAGGGAAACAGACAAGAATGAACCACCAATTAGACTATTATCATGCTAATCTAACATTCAAGCATACCAGACTAATCGACGACACTTATTCAACCGATTATACAAATTATAACATATAACAATCGACAACAAACAGAAGCAATGATAAAATTGGACCAAATAAAGGGTCTGATGAAGAAAGACAGAATCAATCGACAAAAACTGAAAAATCAATAAAGCTACACTTAAACAATGTAAATAGAATAAACAACACAAAAATGAAACAAATAAGAAAAGGAAAATACCTCAGGAACTCGGAGACTAGACGATCCTGACTTGGACTTTGACTCGGACCTTTTTGAGGTCGAACGGACCTTAATCGAGTGTTCTCAACTGAGAACACTTCGACTAAGGTCCACTGGACACCCAAATTCCTTTTCTTCGGACAAACTTCAACCTTTGGTTTTCTAGGGTTCTTGGGGGTTCGATTTGGGGTTCGAACGGTTCTGGTCTGATTCGAACCAAACCAACGGTGGTTTGGTGATGAGGGAGGTCAGGGAGATGTCTGGTATGAGTTTGGGACTGGTTGGGGTAGGTTTAGGTTCTGCTCAAATCTTCGATTGAATATTCGAGAAGTTGGAGGTTGATTCGAGGCCACCGGTTAACAGATCCGTAACGAGGGTGGTCATGGGGTGGCTTGGTGTGAGTTTGGGGCCGGTTGGGGTAGTTTCAAGTTTTGCTCGAATCTTCGATTGAAGATTCAAGAAGCTACAGGCTGATTCGAGCAAAACGGGTAAGGGATTCGTGGAGAGGGTGATTAGGTGCTCTAGGGGTGTTAGGTTCATGGTCATTGGCATTGTTGCCACCGGCTTTTAGGCGAAAGGGTTTCAGGGCGACTAGGGTTTGGAGGGGTCATCTCTGAGAGAGACGATGAACATGGGGTACGGCTTAGGGGGGGTATGAGGTGAGAGGTTGGATTATATACAGAGTGGAGTGGTTTAATCCTGGCCGTTGGATCAAGCACGATCAACGGCCTGATCAATTTACTTAAAGGAAACGGTGACGTTTGAAGTAGTACTGGGGCGGGGTCGATCCGGGGGCAAGTGGGTCGGGTTGTGGGGATTGAATCTCAGTCGTTGGATCGATTTAATCCAACGGCCTTAATTAAGAGTGACCAAACGACGTCGTTTTAAGACATCTCTGGCCCGGCAAAACTGGACCTGGTTCATGGGTGATTTGGGCCTGATTTTTTGCACTGAAATTGGCCCAATTTTCACTCTTTTCTTCTTTTTCTTTCATTTTCTTTTAATTCCTTTTCAACTAAAAATCCTAATTAAATTATAAAGTTGAAAATTAACTAAAACATTAACTCTTAATAATAGCTATCATACGAAATTAAACATCAAATAAAGATAAAATTACACAATTCGGACATTAAATGCAAGAATGCAAAGTACATATTTTTTTGTGATTTTTCCATTTTGTAAAACAAACTTGTTTGTTTAATTAATTCCTAAATTGTAAAATTAAATCCTAAATGCACATGCAACACATATTTTTGTATTTTTCTTAATTAAAGTAAAAATAAACATGCACAGACAAAAATACAAATAAATCACAAACAACACAAAACCATTTTATTTTGAATTTTTGGGAGTAGTTCTCATAGGGCAAAAATCACGTGCTCACAGCTGCCCCTCTTTGTCCGAAAACACAAAGAGTTTTTGTGCAAAGATAAAGTAAGCGGATACGAGCGATTTTTGCCCGTTGGAATACTCCGTGTGAAGCATTTTTGAAGAGTTTTAACCGAACCTTTGCTTCAAAGGCTCCCTACATATCCCTGGCTAGAAGGGAATCAGGTTAATGTAATTCGAAAAGTTTTGGTAGCTGGGACTACCATGGGACTGCATTTTTGCTGTTATTGCTGCTGCATGCTGTTGCTACTGCTTTTCGACCTCCTTATTATACCTTGATGAAAGATAAAAAAGTTATACTAAGCTATGATCTATGAATTACAAAGATTTATTCTCAAACTTGGTCATGTGACTGTTGCTGCCTTGTTGCCTTGTGTTTCCTCTGGTATTTCTTTACTTCTGATTTGACTTGTATTCTCCCTTGATTGCCGATCTCGAACTGCTTATTTCCTTCTTGTGAGCTTCACATTATTTTGCCTTCGAATCTTGAACTGCCTTCCTCTGCTGGAGATTTTTGTTGTTTCCCACTGGGGATTTTGTTGTTTCCCGCTGGGGATTTTTGTAGTATTCCTCTGCTTTACTGACTTTAACAACAATTACTTCTTAAAATATAACACCTCCATTCTCTAGGCGGGCTCCTGACTTCAACAATTTCTTAAAAATATAACACCTTTATTCTCCAGGCGGGCACCTGACTTTAACCACAACTATAACAATAAACACCTCCATTCTACAGGCGGGCTCCTGACTCCTTCAACTTTAAAGTATAACAACCTTCATTCTACAGGCGGGCTCCTGACTTCTTCGACTTAAAATTAACAACCTCCATTCTACAGGCGGGCTTCTGACCTCAACTACAACTCAAAGCGTAATACCTCCATTCTCCAGGCGGGCTCCTAACCTCAACTACTTCTTAAAATATAGCACCTCCATTCTCCAGGTGGGTTCCTGACTTCGATAAACAATTTAAAGATAATACCTCCATTCTCCAGGCGGGCTCCTAACTTCAACTACGACTTAAAAGATAATACCTCCATTCTCCAGGAGGGCTCCTGACTTCAACTAACTTTAAAATGTAACACCTCCATTCTCCAGGCGGGTTCCTGACTTCGATAAACAATTTAAAGATAATACCTCCATTATCCAGGCAGGCTCCTAACTTCAACTACGACTTAAAAGATAATACCTCCATTCTCCAAGCGGGCTCGTGACTTCAACTACTTCTTAAAAAATATAGCACCTCCATTCTCAAGGCGGGTTCCTGACTTCGATAAACAATTTAAAGATAATACCTCCATTCTCCAGGCGGGCTCCTGACTTCAACTACGACTTAAAAGATAATACCTCCATTCTCCAGGCGGGCTCCTGACTTCAACTAACTTTAAAATATAACACCTCCGTTCTTCAGGCGGGCTCCTGACTTCAATAAACTTTAAAATGTAACACCTCCGTTCTTCAGGCGGGCTCCTGACTTCAACAGCTTCTTAAAAATATAGTACCTCTATTTTTCAGGCGGGCTCCTGATTTCAACAGCTTCTTAAAAATATAACTCCTCTATTTTTCAGGCGGGTTCCTGATTTCAACAACTTCTTAAAGACATAACACCTCCATTTTTCAAGCGGGCTCCTGACTTCAATTTATGACTTAAAATGTAACACCTCCGTTCTCCAGGCGGGCTCCTGACTCCAACTTGACTTTAAAACATAGCACCTCCATTCTCCAGGCGGGTTCCTGACTTCAACTACGACTTAAAAGATAATACCTCC
Source organism: Nicotiana sylvestris (assembly GCF_000393655.2). Classification (NCBI taxonomy): domain Eukaryota; kingdom Viridiplantae; phylum Streptophyta; class Magnoliopsida; order Solanales; family Solanaceae; genus Nicotiana; species Nicotiana sylvestris. The sequence goes on along the minus strand of NC_091057.1, from coordinate 122,586,266 downwards.
ATTCTCCAGGTGGGTTCCTGACTTTAACTACTTCTTAAAAATGCGTTTTATTGCTGTTGCTCCTTCTTGCCCCCCGAACCATTTTCCTTCTAACTTGAATCATCCTCTTTCAGAACTGCTTCCCTCAAAACTGGTGTCTTATTCCTCTGAAAACTGCTGGGGATAACACCGGTGTTTTATTCAAAATATGTTATTTTCCTTCTTCAAAGACTACTTCCTTTAAAGCTGGCGCTTTCCTTCCACTGGAACTACTTCCCTCAAACTGGTGTTTTCACTTCTGTCGGGGATAGCTCTACTAGGGAATTATCTTCCTTCTTTAAGACTAGTTACTTTCCTTCTTTTAACAATGGTGGGGATGACATTGATTCAGAGACCACTACCCTTAAAACTCGGGTTATCTTGCTTCTTCCAAGATTGCTTTTTAAAATTTTTATTGCCTTCTACCGTACACTGCTGGGGATTCTACTTCCTTCAAAACTTGTGTTATCTTCCATCTTCCCCAAGTGGGTATCTGATTTCAAGAAAATTTTCGCAATGAGAGAAAATTTTCCGCCCCAGTTTGATAATCTTCTTTGTGGCCATGTCTTCCCGCTGTCAATAACATTTCCTTTCCCTGCTTCAAATCAAAGAAAAATTTGTTAGTTTAAAACGTGGTGAGTGGTCGTGCCACTCCTGCTGGGGATGGTTTTTCCCTTCTTCCTTTCCCTGCTTTGCACTTTATTACAAAACTTGCTGGGGATGATATTATTTGATGGGGATGATATTCCTACCGGGGATGGTTTTTCTTTTCTCTTCCTTCCCCGCTCTGTGTTGTCCGACCATCGCGGAACTTGGTCGATAATCTGTCGGAGTTATTCCTGCACTTCGCAAATCTGCTGGGGATCCTCTTGGAATTTGATCCATAACTTTTCAACTGTTGTTTTTTTCCGTTTTTCTCCAACTTCCCCTGGAAATTCGGTCCTCTTGGAATCTAGACCCATTCATTATTTGGTCTTGCGACAAACTTCTTTTCGCTTTGTCGCCTTATCTTTGGCCCATCCTATCCACATTGTGTTTTTGCACCATCTTGGCAACTGGTAATAAGCTCTGAAAAATCCTTTTCAAAAACAAACTACTAGGGAGATAAAGTCTTTAGACCAAGAATGAAAAAAATGATGATTTCAAAAGATAGAAAAAGAAGAAATCTTTCTGAACAAATGCTGGGGAAAAGGAAAGAAAAGAACTTATCTGAATGATATAACCGATCCCAACGATCATGTCATGCATTCCGGATTAATCCACCCAGTCTACTTATATCAATCAATCTTTCGAATGGCCTCAACTTGCTAGGGATAAACAAGCACTCAACTCTTTGCCAAATGCGGATCCTTTCCGCCAATCTTGTCTTGTCGCCTCATAGTGCCCTTCGAGGGGTTTTCACTGATAAGACTCTCTCATTTCTCTCAACTCTCGTCGCCTTATGGTGCCTGTGAAGGTTTTCACCGATAAGACGCTCTCATTTCTCTCAACTTACGTCGCCTTCTGGTGCCTGTGGAGGTTTTCACCGATAAGACTCTCTTATTCCAGCAGAGTCGCCAGAGCTGTCACACCTCCTTTTTCACCTGCGCCCGCAGGGGCGTAGGGGGAGTTTTTCCAATTAAGGGACAATCGAAACGGGATTTATTATTTAATTCAGAGTCATCACTTAGGAGATTTATGGTATCCCAAGTCACCGGTTGAATCCCGAATCGAGGAAAAGATTGACTCTGTATTATAGTCCGCGAACCAGAAATCCAAGTAAGGAATTCTGTTAACCCGGGAGAAGGTGTTAGGCATTCCCGAGTTCCATGGTTCTAGCACGGTTGCTCAACTTTCATATTCAGCTTATTTATCTGATTTTAATACATGTTGAACCTATGTGCAAATTTTAACTGTTTACCTCTTTTATTATTATTATTTTTACCGAGAATTGCAACATCGTGAAAATACATCTCGAACCACGTCACATCAATGCACTCGTGGTTATTGACACATTTCAACTCTGTTGAGATTTGGATTTAGGTCACATAAATGTGCACCCGAGTTTAAGAAGATAACATTATTAAATACGCGCCTAAAGCGACTAGCGTATCATTATTTTGGGTAGGGCCATGAAATTTTGCTAAACGGCCCATCCCAAAATCTAAGTAATTTTTACCAACACGTATAGAGGGCCCCGCAGCTTGTGTATTTTTGTTTGTCGAGGCTCGTCTCATTCATTATTTTTTAAAAAGAATTCGCAATATCGTGGAAATGCATCTCGAACCACGTCACAATCAATGTACCCGTGATTAGCGATACATTCCGACTTCGTTGAGACTTGGATTTGGGTCACACAAATATGCACCCGAGTTTAAGAGAGTAAATTATTTAAAGCGCGCCGGAAGTGACTTGCGCGTTATTATCTTTTGGGGAAAACCGTGAAATTCGCTAACGGCGCCCCTTGGAATCTAAGTATTTCAAATATACATTTTGATGAGGGCCCCGCGACTTATTTGTTCTATTTAACGAGGCTCGTCTCATTTCATTTATAGGTCCATCCTAAAATGAACTAAGATTTTCTAATTAATTTGTCTCTAAAAATAAGGAAAAATCCTAATCGATTTTGTCAAGGGCCTAAAATAATAATTGTAAACCAAATATGTCTCAGGGCTCAAGGATAAGCCCGAAAAATGTGAATTGGCAAAACCAAAAGCCGGCCCAATGTAGTCTTTGGCCCAGGCCCATGCGAATATACAAATAAGGTAAAACCCGGGTCATTCGTTAAAGCGCTAAAGCTCAGATGGCCTGGAATTAGGCTGACCACTAGACCGACGCAGCTTCAGTTGAATCAAATCAAGTATCCATCGAAATTACTGTGTCTTTTTACTCAAATGAATAGAACATGGTTTGAAGATTAGATTATTTTACCTACTGGTCCGTTTTTACTAAAGGTGAAAGAGCAAATTAAGAGGTAGCTTTGAGTTCGACAACAAGATTGCATATCAAGCCTTCAAGGATTAGACTATTGGTCATACACTTCTACCAACGCTAGTTAACACCTATATATTAAGAACTAATCTGCATGATATGAGTTACCGCAACACAATACATGCTCAACTGGACATCAAACTCGATTTCAAATCCAACTATTTCCGACTTTTCTTTTTAAACATAAATGAACACTAAACTATATATACACCCATTGTACTGAATTGCAGTTAGATAGTCACGAATTTGAGTTGGTTCGAAGCAGTTCAAAGGCAGTTTATTACAAGCTGTAGATTCAGCCATTCCAAATTACTTAAGCAAACAGTCCTAATTACAATTCAAACCGTTACATTCAATTATAAAGAAGATATAGTAGCTACTGAAGTTTTCCAATGAAGTTAGGTTTCCATTTCATTTTATTTCAGCCAAACTCTACATGATGTGGAGATTCAATATGTACTTGGATTGGAAAACAGGACAAGAAGAAGGAGAAGTCAGCAACAGGTAAGCAGCAGACAATACAGCAACAATGGGATTCAGAACAACTCCAAAAACCAGTTTTAAAACCAGAATAACACTCAACCACAACCCAGAATGAGTTTGTCAACCAACAGCAATACATACACCCAAAACAGACCAAACTGAGCTCGGATAAGTTCAGAAACAGAATCAATAGACTGCCAAATAGTTTCAACAATCAAAAGGGGCAAGAACCAGTGTTTGGAATCTAAATTCTGCCTAGAACTCAATGGAACAATATCCTTTCTCTTAAACTCTCTCTTAGAACTGATTCAAGACTCAAAAATGTTCTCTCAGATTGACTTTTCCTCTCTTCAGGTATCTCTTCAGATTTTTTCGGATCCTCCCTCTGTCTAAAAATGACTCTATATATAACCCCCAAAGCAGGCCTGCCCCCTCAACTCTCAAAAGCACTTTAGACAGAATTTTTAAAGTAATTCTGCCCATCATCTCTCAAACCCCACTATATTATGTTTTCCCTCTTTTTAATTCGCTTGTTCCCCACTACCCTTGTCTTTTCTTTATTTAAATTCAAATAGGTATGGGCACCTATTTCTTAATCCATTTCCTTTAAACCTTCCCCCCACCATTATGTTTTGTTCCCCATTATCACTAAATAATTGCATTAGTTTAATGGTACTTTAGTACCCTACTGTCAGCCCACTCATCTTAAGCCATTTTCAGACCTTTTAAACCCCAAAATACCCTCCTAAAGACCCTGAAATTACAGCTATAACTAATTCTCCTAAGTTCTGAATGCAACCTTATGACTCACTACTATCTAGTTGACATTATCATACCAACACTGAATTCAAACCAATGTCAGATTCATTTCAGACCCTAAACAGTAGGATTCGATTCATCAATTGCTTAAGCTTGAATCAAATAGCAACAAAATAAAGGCCAAGGCTTTTAATGACTTAGAACACCCTTACAGGGCATGACACAGCAGGTTCAGGTGACAACCAAAATAACAGTTGTGACTAAGCAGTTTGACTGACCAAGCAATTCAAAACATTGCCAATGACCAAACAATTCAAAACAATGTGACGAACTGAACATACCCACAGGCTCAGTTCTAAGTTCAACTATACCAACAGGCTCATTTCAACACAACATTTAGGACAGAAACGAAGCAGGAGGAGAAACAGACTAGAATGAACCATGAAATCAAAACCAAAATTAAATTACTATTATGTTAAACTAACACTCAAACATACCAGACTAATCAACGACACTTATTCAATCGATTACACAAATTATAACATATAACAATCGACAACAAACAGAAGCAATGATAAAATTGGACCAAATAAAGGGTCTGATGAAGAAAGACAGAATCAATCGACAAAAATTGAAAAATCAATAAAGATACACTTAAACAAAGCAAACATAATAAACAAACACAAAAATGGAACAAACAAGAAAAGGAAAATACCTCAGGAACTCGGAGACTAGACGATCCTGACTTGGACTCTGACACGAACCTTTTTGAGGTCGAACGGACCTTAATCGAGTGTTCTCAACTGAGAACACTTCGACTAAGGTCCACTGGACACCCAAATTCCTTTTTTTAGGACAAACTTCAACCTTTGGTTTTCTAGGGTTCTTGGGGGTTCGATTTGGAGTTCGAACGGTTCTGGTCTGATTCGAACCAAACCAACGGTGGTTTGGTGACGAGAGAGGTCAGGGAGATGTCTGGTATGAGTTTGGGACTGGTTGAGGTAGGTTTAGGTTCTGCTCGAATCTTCGATTGAAGATTCGAGAAGCTGGAGGTTGATTTGAGGCCACCGGTTAACAGATCCGTAACGAGGGTGGTCAGGGGGTGGCTTGGTGTGAGTTTGGGGCCGGTTGGGGTAGTTTCAAGTTTTGCTCAAATCTTCGATTGAAGATTCGAGAAGCTACAGGCTGATTCGAGCAAAACGGGTAAGGGATTCATGGAGAGGATGATTAGGTGCTCTAGGGGTGTTAGTTTCATGGTCATCGGCGTTGTTGCCACCGGCTTTCAGACGAAGAGGTTTCAGGGCGGCTAGGGTTTGGGGGGGGGTCGTCTCTGAGAGAGACCATGAACAGGGGGTACGACTTAGGGGGTGTGAGGTGAGAGGTTGGATTTATCTCCGCATGGGGGTGGTTTAATCCTGGCCGTTGGATCAAGCACGATCAATGGCCTGGATCAATTTACTTAAAGGAAACGGCGACGTTTGGTCATGCCTTGAGACTGGGTCGATCCGGGGTGAAATGGTCCGGGATATGGGGGAAATCTGGGACCGTCAGATCAAAACAAATCAATGGCTTGGATTTATTGGCCAAATACGACGTCGTTTAGATATATCTGGAGACGGACTGGACCGTTTGATCGTGTGAGATTGACAGTCCAGATTCACAATGCCCAAACGACGCCGTTCTGGACTGGTCGCAGGTGGACTAGATTGGGGCGGGTATTGGGCTGATTTGGGGTGACATTGGGCATGAAACTTTCTTTTAAAAATCAACCCAATCCGATTTTAACTCTTCTTCTCTTGTTCCTTCTTTTCTTTTATTTTCTTTTTTTTTTGATTTCTAATTACCAAAAACTCAAAATTAACTTTAAAGAATACTAATTAACCCTTAATAATAATTATCACCCAAAATTAAATACAAAGACAATCACACAATTTGGATATTAAATGCTAAAAAATGCAAAGTACATATTTTTGTGACTTTTTCGTTTTGTAAAACAAACTTGATTGTTTAATTAAGTCCTAAATTGTAAAATTAAATCCTAAATGCACATGCAATACATATTTTTGTATTTTTCTTAATTAAAGTAGAAATAAACATGCACACACAAAAATACAAATAAATCGCAAACAACACAAAACCATTTTATTTTGAATTTTTGGGAGTAGTTCTCATAGAGCAAAAATTACGTGCTCACACATACCAAACAGTGAATAAACAAAAATCCCAGCATAACTTATACCGGCAAATCCGTATTCCAGCCAAACAACCCCTAAAAGAAAGATTAAATGAGGTGTGGAATATACACATGAGTACGAGTGGCAAATGGGCGGGTAGGGTCGGATATGATTCCGGTAAAAACGAGTAATGAAAAAATGGATAAATTATTCGAGCCGACCTATATTTAATACAGATAAAAAGCAGGTTAACCGAACCATATTATCGATGACTTCTTGAATATGATCATTTTTGGGAGAATTACTAGTCTCCCAAACTTGAGGAACTCTAATTTGATGCTTTATAAATGTTAAAGTTAAATCCAATGGATAACTGTTTTCTTTGAACCATTTCGCTACCACTATGTAGGAGGGTGGGAAGAAGAAATTGTAAGCAAAAATATTTATTACTTCAGTAAATTAAAAGAGAAAAGGAAAAAAAGACTGAAAAAAGAATGCAGAAGCACATTAATGCGGGTGATTTAGTAAATGTCCTAGTGCAAAGATCAATAGAAGTTCATATCTAGTTGGATTAGAAAATTTAGTTAGTAAACCTATGGATTCCACTAACTTTTAAAGAGGAGATATATCAATTTTAAATGGGTACTTTATTAAAATTAACAAAAATAAAAAGCTAATTTTGTAAATACCACAAGTAAAATTTTCTTTTGCCTACTGCACCAGGGGTGGGTGTTCGGTATTTTGGTACGATATTTAATAACTATCGTTCGGTACTTCGATATTCGGTATATCAATTATGCATACCAAATATCGTACCAAAGTAGTTCGGTAAGATTCAATATTTTCTTATTTGGTTCGGTAAGCTTTCGGTATCATACCAAATCTTGTGTAGGAGGACCTTATATTTGGCACACCTAAGAAGCAACGGTGACTTTTGTCGTATTCAAATCATTTTTTATCAGACGGAATTACTGCATTGGATGTTAAAAAGGGAGCAAAAGAAATTTAAAAAAAAAAAGAATAAAACAAACTCTATAGTTTTCAGTGCAAGTAATCCAAAATCACAAAAATAAAGTAAAGTTTATACTCAGCTACACTATCGATGAATACATCACAGTATATGGATAAGCAATCATCGCAGTATTGGGGCTTTGGGGGTTAGGCCGTTGGGTTATAAATGTTGGACTTAGTTTTATTGGGGCTAAAAATAGAAATAGAGGTGGGATGGTCAGTGTAGCACTTAAATATCTCGGTATCTTGGTATTTCGATATATTGAAATATCGCAAACTCAATATCAAGTACCATACCAAAGTATCAAAATACCGAAAAACTATACTGAAGAATAACGAAATACTGAATAAATCAAAAATAATTTGATTTTGTGCCCACCCCTATACTTCATGTTCTTTTTTTTGCGCTATTATAGAAAAATAAAAATGAAACAACATATTCAACTTATATTAATAAAGGTGGAATTAGAGAAACTCGCATGGTTAGGCATTTCCTAGAAATACATACAGCGAGAGAAAGAAAAAATAGCCTAGTGATAATTAACAAAGAGTAGAACAAGCAACGATTTCATACTTGATTTTAGCCAAAAATCAAAAAACTATTACAATCAATGATTTCATACATAACTATCAATATTTTAAGCAACAAATTTGGGCGAGCTCCAGGGCAGGAAGTTGCAAACTCTCCCCAGGCAATCCTAAGGGGCAAAAGTATCAAAAAGCGCAAACCTAGCTGCCCTTGGGCATTCGCCTGAGCACGAGACACATTTTATCATGGAGCGTAAGCCGAGAATACTATCCCAAATTAAAATAAAATTTTCCTAATAAGTCCTTAATTTAAGTCTAAATACTCAAACATATGCTTGTTAAATACTCCAAACTAAAAGAAAAATTTAGCAGTCGAACCAATAATTTTTTTTATAGTTAGCCCTCACTTTTTTTATTCTTTCCCTTTGTCTTCTTCTACCCAAGGAGAAATAAACAGTTCTTCTCAAACTACAAAAGTAAATACTTATATAATTTTGCTATTTGTCAAGATGAAATTATTGTTAAGAAGTTACTTCTTCCTAAGCCAAAGAAACGCAAGAGCATTGAGGTTAAATTTGTATGAAATTGAGTGGATAGTCTATTTTATTTTACATAAGAACTGAATGTGCTATGTTTGATGTCTGATGGTGTGATAAAATAAAAATAGTTTAGATCCAGAACTAAGAATACTACTTTCACTCTTTCTTCTCATTTCTTGCTATATTATCATGTTTTTAAAATATTATGAGTGCAACACTAGAAACTCTATGTTGCTTGTAATAGGCATGATATTGATTGTTTCTTGTTAATGCAGTGAAATACTTCTATTAAAAAATAATAATTTTATGTACATTGTCCACTTGTTTTATAATTTTTTGAATTTTTTAAATATAATTTCTATGTAAATTAAAATAGTTTTTTTAATTATATTATTTAAAAATATATTAAAATTAAAAGTTCCATGGGACTTACGCCCAGCATCTCGGGGCTTACTTCTCGCCCTATGACAGGTAAAATGTCTGCCTTTGCGCCCATACATTTTAAAATACTTAAAAGCACATATTGCAGGTTGATTGCTTCTTCTTATAAAAAATTAGTGATCTTTACTCTCTTGTGTTTGATTATTAAGTTCAACAATGTAGATGGAGTGTGATTGGTTTTATATTAAGTTGAGAAGATGAGAGCGTCACTAAACTAAAAAGGGGGCATACTGATTAAATGTACATGAATTGCGAAAATAGACGAGTACAAATGGAAGAGAGATCAAAATGTGAAGAAATATACAAAGGACTACGAGTGACAAATGGGCAGGTCGGGTCGGATATGATTTCCGGTAAAAAACGAGTAATGAAAAAACGGATAAATTATTCGACCCGGCCTATATTTAATACGGATAAAAAACAGGTTAACCGAACCATATTATCGATGACTTCTTGAATATAATCATTTTTTGGAGAATTACTAGTCTCCCAAACTTGAGGAACTCTAATTTGAGGCTTTACAAATGTTAAAGTTAAACTCATTGGTTATCCATTTTCTAAATGTATAATATGGTTCTTATCCACATTTGACCCATTTTAAAAATGTTCATTATTCAACCCATTTTTAGTGGATAATATGGGTGGTTAACTGTATTCTTTGAACTATTTTGCTACCACTACGCAGGAGGGTGGGAAGAAGAAATAGTAAGTAGAAATATTTATTACTTCAGTAAATTAAAATAGAAAGGGGAAAAAAGACTAGAAAAAGAATGCGAAAGCATATTAATGCGAGTGAATTAGTTAAATGTCCTTGTACAAAGATCAATAGAAGTTACGTTTTTTCTCCCCTCTCCTTTCATTAACAAGAGATGCACTGTAGAAGTTTTCTCTCTATTGTTCTACACTCACATGAATTTCTCTTCCATAATTCACCTGGTGCAGTTATGAATTTCGATCAAATCTCTTCCCAAATCCCCCAAAACCCCCTGACACTGCCATCGATTACAACAAAAAGCAGGAAAAGGAATTGGAAACCCCAAAGATCCCCCCAATCCCAGTAGTGCCTTCCTTCAAAGACACTCTCTTAATGCAAGACAACACCATTAATATTACTTCTGACCCTTCCACTCTTCCAGTTACCTGCACCGAGATGGACATTGAGAATGGTCTCATACTTTCCTCATCCAAAAGTGACAACAACACACTCCCAATTACAATTCCAATATCCCTGGAAGACAAACAAAGAATCTATCTTCCATGGAAATTCTCTTTAATCATAAAACTCCAAGGGAAAAAGATTCTTCACCAATTACTAAAACGAAAAATCCAAGAATTATGGAAAATAAACGAGAATTTTTCACTAATAGACCTTGGTAATGACTACTTTACATTTAAGTTACAAAAGGAAGAAAACATGAACCAATACTGGGAAAAAGTCCTTATTTCATTTTTGGACACTTTCTTTCCATCCAAAGATGGCAACCACATTTTGTTGCCATGAAAGCAGTGCAAAACTTCACTGCTATCTGGATACGGGTACCATAACTTCCTATTGAGTTCTACGATGGACAAATCCTTCAAAAAATTGGGGGAGCCATAGGAAGACTTTTAAAGGTAGATGTTTGCACCTCATCCTCCTTGAGAGGTAGGTATGCTAGCTTATGCATTGAACTCTCAATGGAAGAACCAGTTATCAAATTTATTTATATAGGCTCACATAAACAACATATCCATTATGAAGCAGAACAACACCATTGTAAAAATTGCGGGAGATTGGGTCATGGAGCAATAGCCTGTCCTCACAAATTGGACAATATTGCTCAGAACACCCTCACTCAGTTAGAGCCACCCTTGGCTAGAAACAGTAACAGCAACACTCAAACACAAGATGAGGAATGACACACAGTGTCTTTCACGACAAAAAGAAAACAACCTAAGAGGCAAACTCTAGCTGGACAACAAACAGGTAGCAAGCAACCAATTACATGTATGGACGTCAAATTGTTTAGTGCTTCTACAGGTAAGTACATCGATACCCAAAAATTAAAATATATCTCAAAAGATTCTAGCAAAGGCAGGATCACCCCCTCCCCATCGACCCCTACTGAAATTCTTAGGAATAACAAAGTTGGAATCCACATAGAAACTCAAAACCGCTTCTCTTAACTACAACTTGAAAACCAGCATATGGTTTTGGATAAAATAACCCCCAATACTAACCATAATACCACTACCCACGCATGCATGAACCCCCTACAACAAGCTAAACCGGTTCATGCTCTCCTAGACCCACTAGAGGACAATTGCTTAATCACTAACGTCCAAAAAAACTACTCCTCTAATAAAATTAACAATCACCCTCAAATTAATAATGATCACCTTAAGACCTCTATTAAATATACTAACCAATCCGCTTACACCTCCATACTGCATGCCAAGACTTACTTGGCTCCAAATAAATCAAGCACCACACAGATGTCCCCAACGAGCTGCTACGTGTCCAACATATCCCATGCAAAATATCCTATTAAGCCATGCACGCTAAACCTTTCAGAGAGCATGCAAATAGGCATCATCATTCCCTCTCCACAACCCCTATCTACATTAAATCTAAACCTCAACCCTTCCAAGATGCCAAGAATCCCTCTCACTCCTCGGAGACGATTCAGGCTAATCCAAATTCTAAGAAACTAGCAAGCCCAAACGATGAACAACTTACCTCTCTTTCCTCCTCAACTCCCAAACATCCCAGTAGTCTATGCACAACCCCCATTACCCCAGGATCACCATCCAACGTCTTGGATAGAGCTGGGTCTGATGGGGAGAGCCTTTTCTTTCCAACTAACACTCAATGGCCAGGAAACAATAATACTGGTTCAAAACCCTCAATTCCTAGCCCAGTTAATCTCCGAGAGTCTACACCTAGGCATGAACAACTGCTTGAACCATATATGGGTCAACAACATTCTACAACCCTTAGCCCCACGAATGACCAACAACTTGGCACAAGCTATGAAAGCTTAATGGAACCTTCCTCCTCCATACCAACAGAACCCATACCTCCCCCAGAATATGGGTCTAGATCTCCCCTTCTTTCCCCCTCAGGAGCTCACTGCGTTCAATCCCAACCTAATGCCCTGGGATCAGAATGTATGCAGGTTCAAGAACCAGCAAACCTAGGAATTATGGGGCAGGAGGAACCTCAAGCACCAATCCCTCAAGAGATGGGAAACCCTATGGAGGAATAAGGGCCAGAGCTAATCGACCTAATAGGGGAATCAATGGTGGAATCCTCAAGCATAATCGAAGTCAAGGTTTTTCTATTTCTGGAAATGCAGGAGAAGAGGCATATTCTATCATGTCCTCTTTCACTCTTCAAATGCACCATGGATATTCGTCCACCAAGATCCCACAGTGGGGAAACTGGCCATGATTCTGGTTCCCAGTCTAAGGAGGAACCTAGTCTTTCCATCCCCCTCCCACTAACCTCAGAATCCTTTAATGAATCAAGCTAAAAACTTTATAATCTGGAACATAAGCGGAGGAAATAACGAAGATTTTAGGAGGAACTTCCATGACATGATCACCACCCACCACCCATGTATGGTCACTCTATTGGAGACTAGAATGTCTAGTCATGGTTGCCTTATGCACGAATTTGGTTTTACTGACATGATAGAGGTTCCAGCGGAGGGGCAGTATGGTGGCATGGTTGTCCTTTGGGATATAAGCCTTGTGCATGTTAATAACTTTGTGAGGAGGAACAATGAGATCCACGTTATGATTGAGGTACCTCCTATTCGTCACAGTTGGCTTTATTTTTCTATTTATGCTAGCACCAATATAGCTATTAGAAATCAAATGTGGGATAACATCACTAACATCTTTGATAGTTACAAAGGAGCATGGATATTAGGGGGTGACTTTAACGATATTTGGCATGCTGGTGATAAAATGGGGATAATACTATAAATAGAAGACGAGTGGCTAAACTTTGGTCTAAGATTAACTATTGCAACTTAATAGGAAATATAGATCCGACTTCATTATGGAGAGGCTTGACAAATTATTCTCAAATGATTTGTGGATTAACATTTTCCCTAGAGCATCTGTCATTCACCTCCCCAAAATATATTCGGACCACAACCCCATTCTAGTAAAATTATTTTCTAAAACTAATTATCAAAACCCTAAGCCCTTTAGATTAGAATCTTTTTGGTGTAGCCACCCCGGTTTTCGTAACATAGTTCACTCTTGTTGGAACAATAATGACTACATGACTGCCTCTACCATTTTTAAAGATACAGTGACTACTTGGAAAAATGTCACCTTTGATGATATTTTCAAAAAAAAAAAAAAAGATACTTGCTAGGCTAACTGGAATTCAAAATTCTACTGCTTATGGCCATAATTCTTTTCTCCATAATCTAGAAGAGTCCCTAAAAATCGATTATAATAATTGCCTAAAGCTGGAAGAAGATTTTTGGAAACTCAGGGCTAGAGTCCAATGGTTGAATGATGGGGAATCTAACACTAAATTTTTCCATCTAGTGGCTACTAATAAAAGAAGGACCAATAAGATAGCTTATTTTAAAAACCATGAGGGTAATTGGATAGATGAACCCTCCAAAATTATGGTCCATACCTTAAACTACTTTAAACAAGTCTTTGAAACTAGTCACACTATGTCTAATTGGATCTTCATTAAATTCGATCCCCCAAACCACAAAGGCACTGATCTCCATATGCTTGATAGGTCCTTAACCCCCCAGGAAATAAAACAGGCTATCTATTCTTTCAAGCGTTTTAAATCCCCGGGGCATGATGGCTTACACCCCTTTTTCTTCCAACGTTACTGGGATATTGTCAAACATTCGGTTATTAACCTTTGCATTAAAACTTTTGATACAGGCACCCTCCCTAACAATATTAATAATACTTATCTTTGCCTCATCCCAAAAATCTCTAATGCTAATAATTTAAAAAAAAATTCGACCCATAGAACTATGCAACACCATTTACAAGGTGATCACTAAATTAATTGCAAATAGACTTAAACATCACCTTCCGCATATTATCAGTCCCCAACAAGCCAGTTTCTTGAAAGGAAGAAGATCTTCGGACAATGTCATTATCATCCAGAAACTTATTCTAAAAATGCACAAATAAATTGGTAAAAAATGTAATATGGTCCTTAAGTTAGACCTGGAAAAGGTATTCGATCATCTCGAATGGTCTTTTATTTACAGAACTCTCCGTTACTTTAATTTTCCTCCTAAAATTTCTAAACTAATAATGCATTGTATCACCACTAGTAGAATATCTATTCTAGTAAACGGAAGTAGAAGTAATTTCTTCAATCCCAGTAGAGGAATCAGACAAGGGGACCCTCTCTCTCCTTATATATTCATCCTATGTATGGATATGCTTTCTACCCTCATCTCTTACAATGTGGACATCAAACAATGGTCTCCTGTGAGAATAGGGAGGCACATCTACCCCCTATCTCATCTATTCTATGCAGATGACCTTACCCTGATGTGCAACATAGATAACAACTCTCCAAACACTATTTTTTTCGTGCCTCAATTACTTTTTCTCCCTTTCAGGTCAAAAGATCAATAATTCTAAATCAAAAATTTTAGTTTCTAAGAATTGCACACATGCTACCTCTAAATACCTAGCAGAACTGTTTGGTATTAAAATCAGTAGGACCTATGGTAAATACTTAGGTTTTCCAATCACCAACACAAAATCATAATCTTCGGACTATCAATTCATCTTGGACAATATATCTACTAGACTATCCTCTTGGAAAACAAATTTCCTAAGTATGGCAGGTAGGGTTACCCTAGCAAACTCTGTCCTCAATAGCATACCCAATCACATTATGCAATATAATTTCCTTCCCACCAAAATCCTCAAGCACATAGACAAAATTCAGAGAATTTTCATCTGGGGTACTACAAATACAAAAAAAAAAGGCTCTACCTAGTCAACTGGAATACTATCACTAAGGAAAAAAATAGAGGAGGCCTAGGAAATCATGCTGCTAAGGATAAAAATTTAGTGAACTTGGCAGCCTATCATGGAGATTAACTCATGATATTCACAACCCCTGAGTGCAAACCTATCATCCATCTATGGCTCCAATAGAAACTCTAAAAACTCCTCCTTTATTTGGAAAAGTATATTGATTGGACGGGATACTTGTAATAAGGGCATAACCTGGATCCCCAGTAATCACTCTACCATCAATATTTGGGACTCGAATTGGATCCCAAATTTTAAAAATATTAGGCAAGATATCCAAGGCCCCATCACCCCCCATGAGAGTAGCCTTTCCATAATGGACATTTGGGTGGATAATACTTGGAACCTCACAAATCTATCTTTTGAGTTACCTAAACCCTTGATGAATAGCATTCTCTCTATCACCCATACGGAGAGCCCTAATTACATTCCCACTTGGACCCTATCTGGGAATGGCAAGTTCACCTCAAGATCCTGTTACAAAGCTATCTCTAATAAGAACAACAATCTCCTTGACTTCAGTTGGGTATGGAAACTCAACTGTCCCAACAAAATAAAATATTTCCTGTGGAAATGCCTCCATAACAGGCTGCCTACTCGTGCATATCTCAATCATATTAGTATTAATATAGGCCCCTTTTGCCCGACCTGCAAACTTGAAAATGAAACCAATGATCACATCTTTATCAGATGCAAAATGGTACGCGACATCTGGGCCTTAACAGGTCTCCATAATGATCCCATTAGGTATAAGGATAACTGGCTCATTACTATACGGGAGCTTAATATTACAACACCATCCCCCTTCTTCAAATGGTGAGGCATGTTGCCCTTTATTATTTGGCACATATGGATTAACAGGAATAAAAACAATATGGATAACACCACTCATTATGCCTCCATCGGAAGAGCTATCAAATACGCCACTGAATACAATCTGCTAACTCACAATGAAAAGTTGCGTGCTCAAACTCATGCAATCAACATAAGGTGGTGTAAACCTCCCAATGGCTATCTCAAGCTAAACTTTGATGGAGCTTTTAGTGAGAAGGAGCACTTGGCAGGTCTAGAGGGTACCATCCAAGATAGTAGCGGCCACTGGATCTTAGGGTTCCAACACCAAAAACCAGCATCAATAGCCCTTCACTCAGATTTGGAAGCTCTCAAAGAGGGACTCACATTAGCTTTGAACAAGAGACTCTTTCCACTAGTGATAGAAACAGACTCAATAGAAGTTATAAAAGCTCTAAATGAGGATTATAAATCTCACTACATGACTATTTCCTCTTGCAGATGGTTAATGCACCAGCTGAAGGATCCACCAATGCAGCATAACTTTAGAGATGGAAACCAAGTGGCGCACAAGCTGACAAGGGATGCTCTTTTGAATCCAAAGTCTCATGCTGGCTTAGATGGGCCTCCTCCTTTTGTCATAAATAAGCTTAATGCAGATAAGGATGGTCATGTTTATCTTACTAAGTCTCTAAGTACTAGTAGTTGTATTAATCTTGCCAACTTAGGCAATATTTGTGTTAGTAGGTCTGTCCACCTACGAGGATGATGTAACAAACTCAATTTCGTAGTACTAATATTTCCCTGCTTTCATAAAAAAAAATAGATCAATAGAAGTTCATACCAGGTTGGATTAGAAAATTTAGTTAATAAACCTATGGATTCCACTAACTTTTAAAGAGGAGATATATCAATTTTAAATGGGTACTTTATTAAAATTAACAAAAATAAAAAGCTAATATTGTAAATACCACAAGTAAAATTTTTCTTTTACCTACTGCACCAGGGGTGGACGTTCGGTACTTCGGTACAGTATTTAATAACTATTGTTTGGTACTCCAGTATTCGGTATATCAATTATGCATACCAAATACCGTACCAAAGTAGTTCAGTACGATTCGGTATTTTCTTATTTGGTTAAGTAACCTTTCGGTATCATACCAAATCTTGTGTAGGAGGACCTTATATTTGGCACACCTAAAAAGCAACAGTGACCTTTGTCGTATTCAAATCATTTTTTATCAGACGGAATTACTGCACCAGACGTTAAAAAAGGGAGCAAAAGAACAAAAAAAAAGAAGAATAAAACAAACTCTATAGTTTTCAGTGCAAGTAATCCAAAATCACAAAAACAAAGTAAAGTTTATACTCAGCTACACCATCGATGAATACATCGTAGTATATGGATAAGCAATCATCGCAGGCTTTTGGGGTTGAGGTTAAATTTGTATGAAATTGAGTGGATGGTCTATTTTATTTTACATAAGAACTGGATCTGCTATGTTTTTGATGTGTGATGGTGTGATAAAATAAAATAGTTATCCAGGACTAAGAATACTACTTTCACTCTTTCTTCTCATTTGTTGCTATTTATTATCATGTTTTTAAAGTATTATGAGTGCAACACGAGAAACTCTATGTTGCTTGTAGTAGGTATGCTATTGATTATTTCTTGTTAATGCAGTAAAATGCTTCTATTAAAAAATAATAATTTTATGTACATTGTCCACTTGTTTTATAATTTTTTGAATTTTTTTAATATAATTTCTATGTAAATTATAATATATTTTTTTAATTATGTTATTTAAAAAAATATTAAAATTAAAAGTTCCATGGATCTCAGGGCTTACTTCTCGCCCTATGAGAGGTAAAATGTTCGCCTTTGCACCCACACCTTTTAAAATACTTAAAAGCACATACTGCAGGTTGATTCCTCCTCCTTATAAAAAATTAGTGATCTTTACTCTCTTGCGTTTGATTATTAAGTTCAACAATTTAAGTATAGTGATTTTAGTTTCCCAGCACCTTCAAGTGTGCAGAAGCAAGTGGATGAATTACTTATCATTGATTTGCCTCTCAGCGTCTACTTATCATTCCTTCACATAACACCATGAGCAAAGTTGGAAATACATTTCAACTAACGGAAGGACATTCTAGTTCTAGTAAACATATGTTTAGTTACAAGCTGTTCACATTTTGCAATTGGAACAGAGCGATACAGAAACAGAGTGTCAGCAGTTAGCCACAACAGTTGCTCTTCTGCTCAATTGGTTGTCCTTTGATTTGAACAGTGCTACCCGACTTCTTCGCTCCAGCTGGTTGATTACCCATTCTGCAAAATAAAAAATTTGGTTAGGTTCCTAAATGGAACTACGAAAAGACCAACTACAAACTACTAAGAGATGTGGTTCAGGGTGGAAGATAACTTTTTACTTGTTACCAACATTGTTCACATCATGTTAATTTCATTAATATAAAAACTAGTTCATAGAAAAAGTAGCAACAGTAGCAGTCTGACCATGTACAATAGTTATATATATTCACAATTTTATATCCATTAATGCAATCTATCTTGGCAAGCTTTAAATATATTGAATGTATCGGAAATAGAATCAACAAATTACGGGGAGAAAAAATGGTGGAACTAGACTTTTTGCAAAAATAAAACCACGAAAGAAATATTAGCCCACTTACTTTTTCTTGATCTCTCCCGCCATTGTTAAGAAAGCCTGCTCCACGTTAATGGAGTCTTTTGCACTCGTCTCAAGGAAAGGGATACCTAGCTCATCTGCCAAAGCCTGAGTAAATTTAAAGTGATGTTACAAATGCATAACTGCTTGAACTGGGAATAAGAACATAACTGACAAGTAAGCTGTCTAGATCATACGTTCATACATTGGTCAAGACGAGGTAGTTTCATACTTTGATAGAATGATTTGGAGAATATTAGAATCGCATATTTTCTTATGTCACTACCTAAACTAAGAAATACAGAATAATCAAAAGAAAGGCATTTCAAAAATTTTACATCATCAAGTTCAATATCGCAAAGCACTATTTTGACATGTTTACAAACAGCTAAAGTAGTTCATATCTATCAGAGGGTTACCTTTACATATTAACATCAAATGTGTTATCTCGCAGCATCAGAGGTATTCCATTGAAACCAGAGCACAAGGAAATGAAAAACTTTCAGAATAATATATCTTTAACAGCAAAAAGTCAAACATTAATCAAACACCACCAATTATTATATACTCACATGTAACAACCTGATTATAGACCACACATTACCTCCAATAAGCCTGCGCTCGCAAAGTTCCCAAAGAATAACTTATGACAAACCTTCTAGGTTGTTTATTTGCACACATGAACTAAGTTATAGTGCTCCCTCCCACTCTTCTGCTCAACCCCGAAAATAATAGTATATAATTTACACCTAACTGGAATCACTGCCCAAGTACCTTGAGCAATCATGGTCACCAGAAAAGCCACAACTTTGTGCACCTAGCCGGAGACTTCATATACTCAGGTGCATTGAGGGGACACAGATCAAACAAAAGTGTGACTAGAGTGACTGAATTCAGGGAGTACTGAGATGACGAGCTAACTCCAGTGACACTTGGGTTTCATGAGGCAAATGAGTAAGCCACAAGGACGGAGGATACAATAACTGCTGGTGGATCACTGGTGTCATAGGTATACAATGTTTCTGACTGATGATGGTGTCTGCAGGCATGTCCAAATGATGGTTTGATGCAAAGTCACAATGACTGCTAATAATGAGCTAGCCAACTGTAGCATCTAAAGTATGTCCGTCTTCAATTTCCACTGAGGACACAGAAACTAAAGATAATGGTTGCAGAAAGTACTCCAAGCGCAACCCCACTATAAAGAAAAAGTAGCATAAGCAAATTTACAAGTTTTTACTTTTTCAACTTGATTAATTTTTCTCAAAGATATGTCCAGCATCTTCATTGAGAAGACAACCCCAAAACAGGAAGATACCCAAAAGACATTATAGTCTAAATGTATATCCTGAAAACAAAAATCCTACTCGAGTATAGTAAAGAACTAACACGTTTGTGGCACATAGCTTGAGTTTAAGAAAGGAATCAAATGAAAAGAACACGAGAGCATTGTTAGAATAATCATAACAAAATGAGATGATTTTCAGCATTTGCCAGCAAGCCAAGTTCAGTAGGCTGATAGTATGGCTAAACCGAGCCCGATCAGTAAAAAGAAACAAAGGTTTATCTGATAAAGAGGCAACATAAAATACCTTTCCCGTCTGTGTGTCCACAACCTTGTTTTCTACCAAATCGCATTTGTTTCCCACCAGAAGCTTGCAAACACTCTCATTTGCATATCTGTCAATTTCATTCAGCCATTGCTTGACATTGTTGAAGCTCTCCATTTCAGTTACATCGTAAACAATCTACCATAATATAACCACAAATAAGAAGAGCATTTTTCTTTAACCAGTATGTTCAAAAGACCATGACACTAAGCTAGAGGATACAAGAAAAGAGAGCAAAAAAGATTTACAACTAGGGGTGCCGTGAATCTAATTAATCGATGGCACCCGCTGTAAAGAAATCGATGGCACACTTATTTGAGGATGGCGTGTATCACAGATAGGCAATTATACTACAAAACCAGACCATCTACTCTCCCAATCCCCCCAAAAGGAGAAAATATATGCAGTTAATATTAATAATTTTATACGTCAGTTATTAAATCCTGCACTTTTCAAAAACAATGATGGGACGAAATAGAATCTATCACTACTCCATCTCATTTTATATGACACTCTTTCTTTTTTGGCACATCACACGGAGACTGAAATCTTTATTTTTGAGAAACTAGGGTTTTCTTCTTTTCCAATGCTTACCTCTTCAAAAATTCCATCATCATATATTTAAAAGTGATTTAAGGACTTGTAAGACTTATGAGGCATGGCAATAACAAGAAGAGGTGAGAGAATGGACTATTAAAAAGTTGCCAGGATAAAGGAGAACCAAAAAGTCCAAAAAGGTATGGAATCGGTTCAGAGACAAAATGTTGCAAGTAATATTGGTTTTACTAATGTGTTAGTCTTCTCACAGTTGGTCATGTCTGGGAAGGTCAAACTCCGTGACATAATATGGATGGAGGGAGTAATATCAAAGTCGATATTAACTAGGAAAGAAGAGCAAATGTCAATTAATTACACCTCGGAGCCAACACTAGCCTACCAGTTACCTTCACTGAAACTCGAAATTTACCAGCTGTGGGATTCAGTATTGACCCCAGGATCATAGAGTGGGTGATTGACAGTATATCTTAACCTTATAAAGATACAGTTAGAGAAAGATAAGCATATATTGTTTGCATTTTCAAAAGATTCAACAAGCTTAGGCATTAGGATGCAAGAAGAAGTATCATAAGCAATACAGGATTAGCAAAAAGCTGCAGACAGAATGAGATGCAAGGGAGGTAATGAAATTTAAAACTAAACTACTTTTCTAATTTTTTATGGCAGAGAAAGTTCTAATCAATGTATGTAATATCTCACAATGATCCCATGTGCTCCCCGATAATAACTGCTTGTTATAGTGCGGAACCGCTCCTGGCCTGCAGTATCCCACTGCAAAAAGAAAAAGAGGAAGCATGTATTATAAAATGTAAATCAGCATAGAGCAAGCACCAACGGTGTAGTTGATCAATCTAGTCATTATGCTTTTGAGGACATGCCAGCTTCCCAACACTGATATCACTAATAAGAGGGTAATGTGGATATGCCCACTGTTAGTAAAATTTTATTACTCGATAAAAAGGAGAGGTTAAAGTGGATATATTCAATGTTTTAGCACACACTACCACTTAATTAAATAACGGTGACTGCTGATTTTATTGTGCTAGTCTGAAACTCGCCAACATGCTAACTACTAAGAATTAAAAAACACGGCATCAAAGATGCATCTGGTGGCTTAAAGCAATCACATGCTCGCATTACTTTGTAAGCTTGCAAGGCTTGAAGCCCAGAAATGGACTTTGAGATCTATGGAATTCAAATGATAAAGATAAAATGCATAGTTCAAATGGCTTGTAAGATGACCGAGGAGCTTCAACATAAGCTCAGTACTATAACTTAGACTTGAAAGCATTCACGCGAACGAACATGCAACACTCAGACTATACTTACAATTTGCAGCTTGATTGTCTTTCCATCCAGCTCCACCGTTCTAATTTTCTACAAAAATAATAGTCCAAAATTCAATTTTCAAATGCTCCTAAACAATAGGAGAAATAAACAATGAGAGAGATGGAGACTCTTACGAAATCGACCCCGATGGTGCTAATGTAACTGTCCACGTACGAATCATCCTAAAACATAATCAACCAAAACAAACATCATTTTTCTTTTCTTTTTTACAAATGACAAAAACAACAAAATCACCAGATACTCATATCCACCAATTAAAAGTCAATATCCTAAAAAAACACGCATTTCATACCCTAACGAAGAAAATCAAACAATATCATACGCATTTTAAACAAATGGACTATTAAACAGAGAAAATCAAAGTAAAATATGTGAACATACGGCGAATCTAAGAAGAAGACACGATTTGCCGACAGAAGAATCGCCGATTAATAACAGCTTGAACAAGTAATCGCTGCAACCAAAAAACAACGAAATCAGTACAAAAATGAAAAGAAATAGGAGAAGAATCAGATGAATGAAATCTAAGAAACAGAAGATTGCAGAATCTCGTACTATTCATTGCTCATGTTTTCTTCTTCCTTTTTTGGCTAATGGAGAAAAAAGGTTTTTTCTTATGCGAGGATTTCTATGTCTTTATTTGACTCTTGGAGTTTTGTTTGCATTAAAAAAAAAATATTTGAAACAAAATGTTAAAGGATGAAGGAAATTCTCAATTCATTCCCTTACACCACTTTTCCATTCTTTAATAATAAATCTAAACTAAAACCCTTTATCTTACTAGTTCAATTAATATAATCACATTGTGGATAAGTTATTTGGAATCTTTCCGCCTTTAAAGTGTAAATACAAATAATAGGATTAGTAAATTTCAAATCCGACCAGAGTGGGTTGCACAAGTTGTGAACCTTTCGCGACTGGGTTCGAATCACCCCAATAGCAAGGTAGAGGGAAGGAATAAAAAAAAGTAAATTTCGAATCTTATTATTTTGTAAGATTAATAAATTTCTAATATCAAATAGTTAAAAAGTTTAAGATTAAAAAAAAAAACTTTCGAGATCCTCCAATACTATTGTGCCTTTTATCTTTGTCTAATACAACCATTACTTTTTTCACCATTACGAAAGAAAATAATATATCTGTCAAAAAATAATCTCTCTTTCTTTTTGTGTCAATTCTATTCTATCTATCCTCAAATTTAATTATTATTTATAAGTTAAAAAATATAAAGTGTCTAAACATTATATAAAAGTCATAGTTTGAGAAGAAAAAGGGAAAATGTTGTTTCTAGAATCGGGAAAGTAGTCCAAATAACAGCATAAAAATTAGCCGCACTCGGTATATATCAAATAAATAAATAAATAAATAAATACAAGATGTGTTTATTTTATATGCATACCTATCACCACTTTAAATTTTAATTGCTAAAACCAAGTTGTTTGGTATAAATACTAGGTACAAGTGGGTATTTATCGTATAACGATTAAATGTTCCTATTATGAAAAAAAAAAAAGAAATTACTTTAGGTTAATACATTAGGAAAATAAGTGTAAATGTTCAATTTGCTTGAAATAATATATTACTCTGCTTAATTCCTATTACTAATCAAAACTTGTACTTAACAAAAATTTTGCGAAGCATAAAGCTTGAACTATTTATGCTATCAACTTTGGATTGAAAGTTTTTTGAAACTTTTGATAAATACGTTTCCTTTTCAAATCGCACTATTCCTCGAATATTTAAATGAAAATACTTTAAAAAAAATGTTTAATCAAAATAATTTCTCAAAAGGTAATCCAAACAACAAAGTTTGCCAAACGTTTTTCCAAACTTAATTTTCCTTAAAAAAATAAAAAGAAAAAAAAAACAAATCCGAACGCAATATCTTTGTTTGGTGTTCCATGTGATGAGAAAATGATTTTTCTACTCAATTGGCAGTGGATAGGGTGACCATGACTACTGCACGTCCAATTTTTTGCTACAATAATTAAATTATATTTTTCAAGAAATGATTTGATAGTTTAAATATATAATTTTTAAAATTTGGTGCCTTGTCAATATTAAAGTAGTTACTTAATTAAAGAGAAAATTGTCTTGCACTCTAAGGCTAAGCTACTAATTTGGGAAAATCATTCATCGCACCAACTCTATCCAACAATTAATACTCCAATTATTAATTGGAATGACCAAAGCCTAGTAAACTAATTTAAATACATAGAGTTATATCCATGTGCTATTTCTCTCGCTGCTTTCAGGTGGATTATTGTTCATATATTTGAGTTTTACTGTATTACCTCCTTTCCTTCTAAAAAAAATCCTATAAATATTTAATTTAAATGACCTTTTTTCTTTCTTTTTTTGAGTTATGATAAGTTAAATTTGAAAAGTAGGATATTAAGAAAAGGAAAGTGAAAGAAAGGGAAACGAATGAGAGACAAAAAGAAAGTCTTTATTCCCTTGATACAAAGAAAGAAATATTCGCACATACTTTTCTTCACATTTAGTGGTTACTGTATATCCCCCAAAAAAATATTTTGTCATTTCTTTTTCATTACTTACACTATTCTCGATTTTTCTCTTAAAACTAAGATTTTTTATTTTCGTTTTCGACCCAAGCAGAAGGGGTTTCAATTCAATTGTCAATAAAAGCATTTAAGCTAAAATAAATACAGCTAAAGAATGATAATTGGTTGGTGATTTTGCAAGGCGAGTCCGTCCCTCAAAGCACGTATAGCCGGCATAAACTTATAGGCAAAAAAACAATAACAACCAATCAAAAATGACTTCTGTTGTACCAAAATCAAAATACAATAAGTGAAAAAGTAGCCCTAATCTCAAATGCCTCTATTATACCTCATATCATAACATTCCCAATTTTTAGGTAATATTGGTTTACAATACCCTCATTGGTCAAATCATGAGGATCTTCCCAATCACCCAACCTCAAACCACCTCCTCACCCCTCAAAAAAGAAAACAAATAAAATAAAGAGAGATAAACTGAAAAAGGAAAAAAAAAAAACATTTTCAAGAAAATCTAGGGACAAAAGGGCATATCCAAGTTGGTCTTATGACTAGGAATAGTGAAATGCCTTAACTTCCCAACTTGTTCCTTCATATATCCATCACATAAAAATTGTCTAGAAAACTTGTCCTCTATATTCCTATGCACATCATGCACAAACACATGAGTTTCTCCATTTTCTCTATTCCTTGCCATCATTCCTGCTGTATAAATTGCTGTCATTCTCCCTGGTGCATTCTTATGAAAACCTGTTGGAGCATCCACCATTATTAAATCCCATTTTATATCATAAATTTCATTTGGCAAACCTTTTAATGCAAGTTGGCACTTTGTATATCTAGGATCAACTATAGCTGTGCAGTCTGGTTTTTTTCCTGCTTCCATTAAAACATTTGCTTCTTTCACTTTACTATCATATGTAACATGATAAGACTCTAACATGGGAAATTTATTCTTGATTTTTTCAATCCAAATTATATCTTCGTCGAGGAAGATAGTTCGTCCTCCAAAGTTGAGTGTGTGCCACATTAGACTGTCATGGCCAAGACCAAAGACAAGGAAAGTGCAAGGTGATTTCTTGTCTAAAATGTTGGATGTTATTGATATCTCGTCGAGTTTTTGCTGAGGGGTGGTGTTTGAGGTTGCGTAGTGAATGAGAGATTTGGCTACTGAAGATGGGATTTTGTTGTTACATTTTGGTGATGAGCAACTTATTGTTTCTTTGTCACCAGAAGAAGCTGAGGATCTTGGTAAAAAAGCATTGGAAATTGAAGAAGCAGATAATAAAAATGATGTATTTTCACCTGAAGATGTTAATCTTGATCTCAACACAAATAAAAGTAAGAAAGCGATGAAAACGGATATGACAAGAAGCTTTAGGCTAAGTGAACTCTGTGTTTTAGTTTTCATGCTTGACGTGGGAGGTATGCAAGTTTTGTTTAAAGATCAGAGGTAAAGAGATATATATTGAAGATTTTGATAAAGACGATAACTTATAAGAAAATTTTGGATGAAGCAATGTAGTTGCTGGTAGATCTGAAGATGTTGATTTTAAGAGGATGGCAATTTGCTAAGCCTCAGATACATGTTCTCAACAATTCCTTTGAACATGGACAGAACTCATAAGGAATGAAAATTAATGTATTTATTTCCCATTCAATGACTAAGCTAATGTTTGTTATTTCTTGTTAAACGTGCTCTTTACTGTTTGTATCCTATTCATGCAGTATATTTTTTTTTGTACTTTCCTTTTCCATCTCTAATTCATACAGTGGATTTACAACATACAACAACAAACTCAGTGTAATCCCATAAATGAGGTTTGGGGAGGGTGGTGTGTAGTGTGTACGCAGATCTTACCCCTACCTTATAAAGATACAGTGGATTTACATCGTGGTAGATTTTTTGAGGTGTGCAAGCCTCGGCAGGGGGAGAAATTTTGCCTCTCCTACTTCTGGTTCAGTAAACTATTTGAATGCTATGTCATTGGCTGTGCCAGTAGCCAAGAGAAGAGAAAGAACTCACGAGAGCTAGGAGCACGAGTTCAAATCAAAGGGGGACTAGAACTCGTAAGACACTAGAATCGACTTGTGACATTTTTACCACTACACTCTCTTCTTTGCTGCTCTTGAACACCTTCTGTACCTGGCCAATGTAACTGCTGAATTGAGGTAAGAGCCACATAGTTACTTCAGTATCCACTATAATCGAATCTTCAACAACTTAAGTGGATTTCTTTAAGTGTAAGTTTACACCTAGATGACAAATACATTACAGTATTTGAATAAAGAAACAATATCCTCATGAGTATCAGCGCGATCACCCAAAAAGGAACGAATAAAGAAAGAGAAAGAAAGTATTTTTAAGAAAATCTAAGGGCAAAAGGGCATATCTAAGTTGCTCTTATGACTAGGGATAGTAAAATGCCTTAATCTCCCCACTTGTTTCTTCATATATCCATCACACAAGAATTCCCTAGAAAACTTGTCCTCTATATTCCTATTCACATCATGCACAAACACATGAGTTTCTCCATTTTCTTTGTTCCTTGCCATCATTCCTGCTGTATATATTGCAGTCATTCTCCCTGGTGCATCCTCATAGTACCCTGTTGGAGCATCCACCATTATTAAATCCCATTTTATGTCATAAATTTCACTGGGCAACCCTTTTAAGGCGAGTTGGCACATCGAATATCTAGGATCAGCTATAGCTGTACACTCTGGTCCTTTCCCTGCTTCTATTAAAACATTTGCTTCATTCACTTTACTGTCATATGTAACATGATAAGACTCTAACATGGGAAATCTCTTCTTGATTTGCTCTATCCAAGTTTCATCTTCTTCGAGGAAGATGGTTCGCCCTCCAAAGTTGAGTGTGTGCCACATTAGGCTGTCATGGCCAAGACCAAAGACGAGGAAATTGCAAGGAGATTTCTTGTCTAAAATCTTGGATGTTACTGATATCTCTTTGAGTGTTTGTTGAGGGGTGATGGTTGAGGTCGTGTAGTGAATGAGGGAATTGGCTACTGAAGATGGGATTTTATTACATTGTGGTGATGAGCAAGTTCTTGTTTTCTTGTCTCCAGAAGAAGATGAGGATCTTGGTAAAAGAGCATGAGAAATTGAAGAAGCAGAAGATGTTGTACTTTCGTTGGAAGATACTAATCTTGATCTCAACATAAATAGAAGTAAAAAAGCTATGAAAACACATATGAGAAGAAGCTTTAGGCTAAGTGAACTCTGTGTTTTAGGTCTCATGCTTGAGTTGGGAGTATACAAGTTTTGTTTGTAGCTAGAGAGATATATACTGAAGATTTTGATGAAGACAAGAGAACTACTAAGAAAATTTTGGATGAAGCAATGTAGTTTCTGCTGGTAGATCTAAAGAGGTTTGGTAGAGAGTTTCTAAAAGTGAGGGTGGAGAGTAGTGCTGTTACCTCTTACTTGATTGTGATGGAATTGTTGATATTAAGAGAAAGCATGTCACTTTGTTAAGAGGGCAAGAAAGAAGCATACTAGCTTTATGGAAGAACAATAATGGTAGCATCCTTTCACCAACTCAAAATTACAATTTGCTATGTTTTATCGAAACAGTCTCTCTGCCCTTCCAGAGTAGGGGTAAAGCTGCGTACGTCCTACCCTCCCTAGACCCCACTTGTGAGATTATACTGGGTAGTTGTTGTTGTCATCAGTGGAAAGCGACTCAATGTCTGTATGGAACTTTTGTAGTACATCAGTTACTCTGGGAGAAATGTTCATAGCTCTCTCTCTCTCTCTCTCTCTCTTGTATGTTGGTTTACCATTTCTATTAGAAGAGAAAGAAATCAAGAAAATTAGGATCACAAGTTCGAATCACATACTTCTTTTTGTTGTTCTTTCAAAAGCTAGGGGGGACTAAAACTTGTAATACATCAAACTTCAAATTGTGACATATTCTGATTACTGAACTCTCTTCTTAACCATGTCCTTTGGAACTTGAATGCAACTGTTAAATTGAGGTAAGAGCCACATTGTTAACCCCTCATTAATAATAATCGAATCTTGAACAAATGGTGTGGATTTGTTGAGTGTAGGATTGCAGTTAAGTGACAAATATATGATTAGCATTAAATGAAATGAATCAGAATTGAGTAGAATGCATGTAGAAGATCCATACAGTCGATCTCAACTAGTTTGGTGCTGATGCACATTAGATTGATTGTAGAATTACACTTCCCATGATAGAGAGAGAGATTACAGTCAGTTAATGTCCGTGATGCAAGAAGAGAAGATGACCAAGTTCCGATTCATGCCAAACTAACTGCTAAAACAGCAGTAACATGATTCAAGAAGAGAAGAATCTATAAACAGATAATTGAATGACTTAATACTAAATGTTAGATCCTACCATAAAATTAATGTATCTTACAGGCTTGAGCATTTAATGTAGATCTGTATTCCAAGGCAAGATACTGGCTTGAGGCATAAAGTTCCTACAAATTTGGGAAAAAAGGTTATCCTTTACATGAACTGACCAATGTATAACTGTACAAGAATGCTTCCCAAGACATACACCACCAAAAGAATTACCCCCATAATACAACATCAAAAACTGCTCTCGTTTTTCATTCTAAGGGCCGTTACAGGAGAAAGTTAGGATATGATTCTGGAACTGTATAATGTGCATTCTGCTATTACTTTTAGTGTATAGGCAAAAAAGACTTGGGAGTTCCATGTGAGTAATGCGTTTGTTTCTCTTGCTGCTGAGATTTTCTTAGTGAAGGATTGGTTTTTGCTTCCTTGATTCATGAAACTCTAGCATTGGCTGGAGTTCTGAACTTCATCAAAAGGTTGTATCCTTTTTCCTCCTGTACAAATCACCGACCATTGCTTGTATAGTGTAAGAGCGATTCTGTTTGCCCATTGTCATTGTGTTCCTTTTTAATCTTATTTTTGTCAAGACGAGCTTTCCGGACAGCTTGCTGTATCTGTTTCTCATGCTCTTTGAGCATTTCGTCAATGTTTCCACCGAGTGGCATCAATGGTCCAGAGTAGTGGATTCGATTCTTCTTTGGAATATAACCCTATAGCAATAAAAATAAAAAGAATAAGGCATTCTATCTGGATAGAACATTACAACCGCCCTTCCCCATTACAATATGCCTCTCTGTCTCTCCCCTTTTTCTTCTTCAGTCAAAGGGGAAAATGGAAGCTTCCTTTATATGAGTATTTCTCCTTCATAGTATTTTTCTTCTCTTTTTTTTTCATTTTCTTAAGTTTTTGGTGAGGTGCAGGATTTCAACCTTAATCCACTACTAGACAAGGGTCAAAATAACCAAGACGTAAAGCAAATTTAAAGTTCCTTACCGCTGTAGACTCCTTTCCTGTTGAATGCTTGTCCTTCTTATTGGGAGAGTCTTTCCCCAAAAGAGAGTAGGAAGAGTCAGAATCATTAAGCTGGTTATACTTTCCAGTCATGTGCTCTTCAGGCCACTGCGAATCCCTGCTCATATCAAATCTTGAACTACCATGAGCTGCAACGGAATTGGAGAACCTGGACAATTGAGCTGCTGCACCGTGAGGTCGGAAGGACCCACGTGCACACAATTCTCCAAATCTTGAAGAATCAAATCCTCGTTGAGAACTCATAAGAGGGCCAAGTCCATTAGTATCTGTGTTTATGGAATTTGCAGAATCACTGACTTGTGATAAATGGCTGTTATATAGAGATCCTCTGCTGGGATCAATAGGGAAACCAGAACCACCATCCTCTTCACGACTGTACTTCTCACTAATGCTTGTGGGATTTGACTGCTGTTTCCACTTCTACATGCCACAGAAATCCAGGTTATATGCAAATCTTACACTCAGCTTAAAGGTGAACAAAACATGGTAAAATATGCTATTAGTATTTAAGGCAAAAAAACCTGTATAGATGCTGGTAACTCAGCATTAGCATCAGGCGCTGGTACTGCTTTTGACTGTTTTGCGCCCTTTCTATTAGATTCAACACCAGATCCTTTAGTACCTCCACCTCTTTGCCTGAAAACAGAATATTAGTTAATTAGGAGAAATGTAGCAAATGGTCAGTCCAATGAGAACAAAAAATGCTCTACAGTTCAAGCAAGTGTATTGAATAAAACCATTCGACAAGCCAGAACACGATATTGGCTATCAGCAACAAGTGGTAAAAGTCCTTTTGAGTCAACTGCAGCAATATAAACTCTTTTATCTGGTTCTTTATCCCTAAGACAAAACAAAACAGCTCAATGATTTGGTAAATGATGGTTGAAAGCCAGACAGGAAACCTGAATGCCAGCAGAATAGCAAAATGCAATCTGGACACTTTTGCTAGGGCAAAGAAAAAGTTACTAGACCTCGTTTTATAGTAAGAACTTATAGATGTCAAATCACCAATACACTGAGAAATGAAAATACACAAGGCATCCTACTTAATTTTTCTCAATGAAGAAATAAAAGTTTATTGGTTGAATTGGGAAAACTACCACATGCAAATTTATACAAAAAGTAGAGAATCATCATCCAAAATTGCAACAAAACATCCTTAAGGACAAGATCAGATTAAATAAAGCATATGCAGTTAAAAGAAATTGTATATCAATCAATCTACTAGTTTTACGAAAAGGAAAAAATAGATAATGAGTACCTTCTTGCTTCCTCTTCTCTCATCTTAGCGTCAAACTCCTTGCTTGGAGGATACTTGGGTAAAGACGACGGATCACAAGGAAGAGGCTTCGTTGTGAAGAACTGGAACAGAGAACATAATTATATAAACAGTGTTAACGAAATAAAGAACAGGCAAAAAACAATAAGCAGAAAATAAAATCAATAAGAGAACATTCTGACCATGCTTAGTTGTCAGATATCTGTATCTACATGATTCGTACCCAAAACTACAACATTTTACTGGCGATATGCATAAAACGATCCGATATAACAACGACAAGACCATGAAATCCCAGAAAGGGGAAATGATTGCAAATATGGCAAGAAAAGTCTGAATGAATTGACTTCCTGATTTCAGGGAGTAAAAAGCTTTCTGAACTGATAAAACAAGTTATTGACCATCTAGAAACTAAGGCTTTACCTCACTTTGAAGTGCCAAAGTAGCAGAACCCCGATACTCAGGTTCAAAAGCCAGGAGAGAATCCAAAAGTGCTAAAGCTGATGCAGGGAAGTCCTTGAATGTGTTGGCAAGGCAGCGCTTGTATGGCTGTTGAGGTTTAAAGATCGTTGCATGCGGCAATTTTGATTTCTTCCAGTATTCTTCGGATGGTGAACCACAAAGTTTAAAGATCTTATGCAGCTGTTCCACCTGCATAACAGCTTATCCAATGAGTCATTCATTTCCTGACCCACAAGTGATGCTGACCAGGAGACAATCACAAGCCCACCCACAACCCCTTTTCTAACACACATTTACAGATGCACATCGGATAGGCACACAATGATAATAGATGCACCGAGAGAAATGATAAGCTAGAATACAGAGAAATGCACCTTTTGTGTGGTTAAATGTAGAATGGTGTACAATGCAGTTAGCAAAATTCAGAAGCGACTAATACATTTCTTTCTTTGGTAAAGTGTGACTAGGGCATTTTGTATGAGTAACTTGCAAGCGTATTCTAATTCATATTGTTTTGATATAAGAGATTTGATAGAAAAGGTGATAACTCTTTTTTGGGGAAGGACTAGGAAGAGTACCCTTGGAGATCCATCACTATTACCATCCTAATTTCCTAAGGTGCTTAAAGGCGAAAACAATGTTCATCTAAAAGAAACTGTTGCTAGACTAACAATTATATAGTGCACTCAAGTGGCTGGATCTAAAGAGCAAAAGTTAAGAAAATTCCTTATTGTTCATCAGCAATACAATAGCATGTGGCGTTAGAAACTTGACAATCAAGATCACGCATGGAAACATATTCCTAATATGGGTAAAAAATACTAGGTTGATGCTCTTCAGAAGTATCACTTCATTCAAGAGATATGGTAGATGGAAGGAGCAGTATGAACTTTGCTCGCCCTAACATGTGCTTAGGTTCTTAGTTCTTTTTTTTCTTTTTCTTTTTGATTGGTAGGTTCTTAGTCAATTATTAACAAGAGAATATATATCAATCTATTCTTATTTACAACCAAATACACAAAACAAATCACAGTGACTTTAGCCATACCTCAGTTCTTCCCGGCATTATAGGCCTCCCTGCAAACAATTCAGCAAGGATGCAACCAGAACTCCACAAATCTACAGCCACTCCATAATCTGTAGCACCAAGCAAAAGCTCAGGAGGCCGATACCACAAAGTAACTACACGACTTGTTAGAGGCTGCCTTTGATTGTTTTGGTAAAAAGTTGCCAGCCCAAAATCGCCAATCTTGAGGTTCCCATTATTGTCAATCAGAAGATTCGAACCCTTAATATCTCGGTGCAAGACACCACGACTATGGCAGTGTTCAAGTCCACGAAGCAGCTGCCGCATGTAACATTTAATCTGCAAAATTACAGGAAGCATTTTTTGAAACCAAAGAGGGCAGAAGATTTGCAACCACCATATGTAACCAGAAACATGTAGACACAAAATCAGACAAACTAAGACAATTTTGATGAGCAACATACATCTCCAAGATTTCTTCTCCCAAACCCTTTTACCATTTATTCCTCAAATGACGAGAGAGGAAGGAGCAAGGTCAAGCCACTTCTCTCAGGACTTTCTGCATTTAGTCTATAGACCCAAAATTATAGCCATCTAACATGCCTTCCACTACTACTGAGATTCGCCATTTTTCACAAATTAAATAGCTTCTCACATATGCTTAAAACGAGGAATCTTTACATAGAGGGTTCGAAATAAATAAAACTTGTGAAAAATTAATTATACCACTGTCAGGCACATGCCTAATTACTAGAATCATGCATATTTCCAACTGTCCAAAAAGTGATGTGTTTCCCCTTTTTCATCCCTTAATATTTTTCATCTGAGATATCTATAAAAATAAAAAGGTGATAAGAAAGAAAGTGAAAACTTTTCACTATTCCATCAGGTCTAACCTTAGCAACTTTATTACCAGGATAAATGTCGTGCATAACTGATTCTTTAAGTTATTTGAGGGCAAGTATCTAGCTGCCTCTCTCCAAATTTGAATCATCAATCATTAAAACACATCGCCAGAAAATTGAACATACTCTCCCTTGAACAAAAAGGGATGATGGGAGTTGGAAATATTTTAACCGACGTAGAACTCAAGCACAATAGATATTTGGCTATTTGCACCAGCGAGATCAGGTCTAATATCTTAAGTTCGTGCATCTCTATTTCGGTTCATCATTGAAATTTCAAGTAATTCTATTTAATTGCATGTGATGTTAATATATACATACACAAAGATATACATATATGTGTTTTTTTTTTGTGTGTGTGTAACATCCAGCATTGCCTCCTGTTCGTAAGATAGCTAAGCGACTCAGACTGAAAATGAAAGAACACACCTGAGATTCAGTAAATTTGATAGCTGGTGATGCCGCAAGACCTGCAAGGTCATGTTCCATGTATTCAAAGACAAGATACAGATTGCCTGAGACGCGAGAGGTCACAAGACCTTCAAGCTTCATAACATTTGGATGATCTAGCCTGCGAAGTATTAAAATTTCCCTGGCCATAAAACGAACACTTTCTGGATCCATGTTGATAAATCGTACTTTCTTCAATGCAACAATCTTTCCAGTTTCCAGGTCTCGAGCTCGATATACACTGCTGTATGTACCTTGGCCAATCTGCATTGTCATTTTTTATAGATAATAGTCAATTGTAATGGGAAGAAAAATGCAGGAACAAAAGCAGGTATACTAACAAGTATCAGTAATACTTAATTGGAAGCAAAATGAAATTGCTATTGCATGATTTGCTTAAAATTCACCTTATCCAACTTCTCAAATGAATCTGCCTTCCGAGGAACCCAGCCTTTAATAGCTTCACCTGCCACGGTTGTCAACCATGATGGCCATCCAGCAACAACTTGTGCATCGTCAACTCCATTCCTAACACTGAATATTCTATTGATCTGAGGTTGTCCTCCAACCTCAGCGCTGTCTGTTGCTGCCCGTCTTTGCACCTGTGGCACTTCAGGTTTCTCAAGAACTATAGGCTTTTTCTCTCCCTCATCCCAAGCTGGTGGGGTGGAACCTGCACTTTTCTCAATTGGCTCTGTTGATATAAGCCTCGTCCTCGCATCAATGCCACCATTATCAACCTCCACTAAAACATCCTCCTTAGAAGATGCAATAAGTCTTTCGGATGAAGATTTCTTTTTTTCTTTCTCCTTAGTTCGATTCCTGCCACGCCTTTTAGTAGAAACCCCCTTTGAGCAAACACAGCCCATGGAATCCCAAATTTAAAGCTCCTCCTCTTCCTAAATAGGATTCTATGGACTCCCCACAAGATCCTATTTTTAACACAAAATCAAATCCATTTTCACTCAATGTCTCTGACATTTAGCTGAATTCCAATCAGCATTTCTCTTAAATACCAATCAGTACAACAATTATTATACTAGATTTCTTGAAAAACAATAAATGGATCGGAATCCCAATAACTCAAAGAGAGACTAGTAAGTTTTAGGATCCAAAAGGGGTCAGGAAAATTTGCAAGAACAGTGTAAAACAAGAATCCCACCAACCCCAGATCCCAGAATCTAAGGACCTTCACCTAACACCAACCCACATTGTAAGAAAAATCAAGAATGTAAGTGAAATTAATGTAATTTAAAAAGAGAATAATAAACCAAATACTGTAAAATTTTATTTTTTTCAACTAGAGAAAATGTACAGAAAAGATGATTCAAAAAGTTAGAATCTTGATGCAAAAGCCAATGATTTCAATTCAAATCACACAGTAAATGCAACAAGAAATAAAACCGAAACAGAAAAAAAAAAGAAAAATTTCAAAATGGGTTAGTCCGAAGCTACAAATAGAGTGATTTTCGGATCTGAGAAAGCCCTGAGATTGTGAACGACCATCAAAATATCTAGTCCTCGACACAGTAATTAAGTTTCAGATATATTAAAAAAATTAATCTTGGAATATACCTAACTCTTTTATTTTAATTATTAATTCTTAAGATACTAAAAAATAGAGGTTTCTAATTATTTGCGAAATTAGAATGGAGAAAAAGAAAAAAAAAATGTTATTCCTATTTAAAAAGCAAATTATGGAGAATTTGTTGAGAGAGACAGAGGAAAGAACACGAACGTCTCGTGAGGAAGAAGGAAGGTACATATACTGAAATTTTGCAGCAATTTATTGTGGGGCCCACTACTGGATTTTCTGACACGTGGCGGAAACATTAGGAATACTTTCATGTCAATTGGGCCCCAGTAAAGTATCATCTTACGTCCGAGACAAGTGTGACACAACATCTTCCTCTAATATGGACCTTAAGGTACTGCCAAAAAAATTTCAGAGACCTAAATTTACTTTGCTAAGCAAAATACACTAGCATTGATTGTGAAAATTATATTTTTATATTTACACCAAATTATACTAAATTTTGAAAGCAAGTAGTATAATAAAAATTAAGGTGTGAATACCTTTTTGGGTGGAGATTAATTTAATTAGTTTATGGAGTAGAAATTTTAATTATTTGCTCTTTGAACATAATTGGGAAGCACAATAGTTCTTAGTTCATAGCATAGGTCTTTAACGGGCGTGTTGACCCATTTTCGGACCGGTCCGGACCGATGGTAGGGGATCGGGTAAGGCTGGGTTTGGGGGTTGGGATGTTTACATTTTTCTTATCGGTTAACCAGACCGGTCAAATCCGGTCAAGGAAAAACATTGTTGAACCGGTTAACCGGAACGGCCCGTCCCAGACCGGTTCAATGGCTATTTTCTGATTTTTTTTTTAATCCATTTGGTCGTTGGCAACGGTCGGCTTCCAATTTGATTGTTGCCCAACGGATATTTTGCAAGAATAGCCCTTTTGGGTAATTTTTTTTTAAAAATAACACTTTAGGTAATTACTAATTTAGCCCTGTGAAAAACTATAAATACCCCCCTCCCTCCCTCCCTCCCCCCCCCCCCATTTCATTTCTTCACTCTCTCATTTCTCAAACTCAATTTCTCAATTCAAGTTAAATTATGCACCGTACTTCTAGAGCGTGTTTATATGTTTGGGAACACTTTGAGGTGATAGGAGAAAATAAAGAAGTTCACAAAGTGAAGTGCAAGAATTGTGGTCGAGTCTTAAATCTTCGTCTAAAGTGGGTGGGCATAAGCTGTTTAAGGAGGCATATGAAGAGTTGTCTTGAGCGTCCTCCAGAAATTCGTATTAAAGTTGATTTGAGACAATTTGTGTTATTTTAAAATTATTAGACGTATTTATGCTTAATGTTTTAGTTTGTTAGATTAATTTGAAGCATTATTATGCAATGAAAATTTAAAATGAAACTATGAAAGCCTTTGAAGCTTGATCCTTGTATATCAAGTTATTATGACGCTCTAGTGTCCCATATAAGATTTATATTATAAGTTATATTTTTTTCATGTTCATTGTATTATCTTAAATTCGTAATGAAATTTCAATATAAGGATTTTAAATTCGTTGCATCCTTTATTCAAACACTCTTTTTATAAGATTGTTTTTTTCGTTTTGTATTTTTACTTTATATTAATATAAATTACGATAGTTATATAAAATACAAAAAATAAAAATAAAAAATAAACGGCCCAGCCCCTTAGACCCATAACCATTCCGGTTCAATTTTTACCCGGATGGGCCCGGAGCCGTTAAGCTCGGTTTGGAAAAATCGGTAACTGGCCTGGATGGTGATCGGTTGGTCAATTTTTTCTCAACCCAGTCCGGTCCATCCTGGCCCACCCATTTGACACCTTTAGTTCAAAGTATTACATTTGTTTAGTATATAATAAACTTTAATATGATTGACTTTAGCGAAAAAGGTGGTGTGTACTAAGTTTTGTCATTTTCTCTTAGTTCCTATTATTGGAATTGAGTAGATCATAGATTTGAGACTACAAGTCTTAGAGTACGCGCTTTGCACGTGTATTTATATTAATGGATACTTTGTTTTAAAAAATCACATTATATGTTTGAGTTATCAAATAAAAATTAGAAGAAGGGTGTGTTCTTTAAAATGATGAATATTGATCTCATTTGGCAAACTTAATGAAAGAAATCTTGCTCCATCAAAGTTTTTAGATGTCTTATTGTGATTTTAAAATTATTCGCATTTCTATTACCCAATACTGAAACAAATAAATCAAAAAATACTTTTATGGTTCTTCAAAGATTTGTTAAATAAAATAAATTAAAAAGTTGAATAATTGAATCTTTTGGTATCTTAGAGATTTTGAGAATGAAAAGGTTGGCCCTATAGTTCACTAAAAAATTGATAAATGATAATGCAAGGTCTAAGAATAATTGTTGAGTTAATATCTTTTCAAAAATAACTTAATATACAAAAATATATAAGGAGCTATCATTTGTTGAAATGAATGTAAAAAGAAACAAAAAGATAATTATAAATATTAACTCACATTTAAAATAAATTTTATCTACTAATATTTCATCCTTATTGTTTTAAATTTGTATTTTTATCAATTTGACTTTTAATACTATTACTAACTTTGCTCTATTTTCTGATATCTCACTACCAATGCCTTTTTTTATATAGAAATAAATTTATGTAGCCTAAGAGTTTTGTCAATTTAAAAAATAATTTTACTTATATAAATTTGAAAAAAAAGCTGAATTGGATACTTTTAATTACTAATTAGTTAATTAATTGAAGAACTAACCATTGGTTCTCAACCTTAAAGCAAAAATTTATTTTTCTTGATTCTAATCCTTATTAGCTCAAACTTTAAATATTTAAATATAACTATAATTTCGTCCAAGCATTTAAAACGTGGAAACTCCTTCCCACCCTTTCAAATCTTAATTAATATTACTTTATCTAAATTTAAATTTAATTAGATATTTTTGCAATATAATCTAAGTACCTAGATATTGGAGTTCGTATATTGTTCTAATAAGGAATGATTTAATTCAAATAGTAGATAATCATGTCTACTGTTATAAAACAATAGAAGAAGAAATGTCTTGCAGAGAAAAGTAGAGAGAAGAGAATTCTAACCCCTCTATTAATAGGGGAAAAATGACTTAGCCACCAGTAACAAACCCTAAGATCTCTCTAAAATATAGATATTCACCTTAAATAGAATTCTATTTATAACACTTCCCCTTGAATATATATCCAACAGATAATGTGCCTCGTTAAAACCTTAACTAAAATAAAACTCAATGGGAAAAAAATTCTAGAGAAGGAAAAGGAGTACACATGTTTAGAAATACGCTTTTTGATTGCCTTATTAAAAACCTTGCAAGGAAAATTCAGTGGGACAAAATCTTGTAAGGGAAAAAGAGTACAACGCATATTAACTTCCCTGATGAAGAGCATCAATTCATATCTTTGAGCATTCGCATCCCAATCTTGTACATTAGCTTCTTGAAGGTTGACATCGGTAGAGATTTGGTGAACAAATCAGTCATATTATTACTTAAATGAATATGTTGCACCTTGAAATCACCATTCTTGTATATATGTAATCTCTTCATATAATGTCGTGGAATAACCTTTTCAATATCTCCATAGAGGTATTATCGCTATCACATTATCATGCTTATAGTTATAGCAAGATACATATGTGCACAAATTGCACTAAGGATGTGGTACTTCATGACCAAAAATAGTATATGCTTTAAGCCACTTACATCCTCTAGGGATTGTCATATAAATTAAGTCATATAAGCCATATTAATAGACTTTAGGAGCATATCATGTTTTCATGTCATGCTAGACATATAAGATAGATAAAAGTGATTGCACACATTATTGACTTTATACTTTCATGTGTTTGAAGTGCAGGTCCAAAATTATATGTCTTTCATATGAAACAAATTCTATTCGAATTTCACTTTCATTTGGCCAATATTTTTGTGTCTGTATTCGACAGACTTAAGATCCCCATCTATACTTAGCGCTATCATAGATGACGTCGATGAATATTTTATATCGGTTCCAACCTCCTTATTTTTCAAAAAAGACATAACATAAATATCTCTTCATTCATATATGTAGGTACCTGAATCTCTCATGTGATCTTCTAAATCACTTGCCTCCTTTATTATGATCATTCTGATAATTTGCTCATCTTCTTTATCAAGAAGTTTATTTGAAACCGATTTTTCTATATACTTTAAGCGTACCATAGACTTTGTCCTTCTAGGACTTAATAAGAGCATTTGCAATGAGAATATAGTTACTTTCTTTGGGTAAGCAAATGTGTTTGGCATGCTTTGTAATATATTACAAATGAATTATCCTTTTATGAAAATTCAAGTTCATATTATTCTATTCGAAGATCTAGATGTACAAATGATAATTCATTCCACGTAACATTTTCTCAACTGTTTATCATGTCTCCCCCTCATGTTAGAAAAACTAACTTTCTTCCTCAATTTTGGAAACTAACCTTTGTGTGTTATGGTGTTAATCAAAATATACACTGCACATCAATAATAATAATAAGATGAAATTATTTGATTTTTGACCCTGAACCACTTGCGAGGGAGAATGTAAAATACTTTCGTATATAACCTATACCAAACTGATATAGATAACTTTATTTTCATAAGCAATTATTTATCTATTTGTGATTGTTTTTAAAATAAATTCTGCATTCCGAGGCCTTAAAAACCTCTTTTAGCATTACCTCAATTTGTGTGCGCAGTCCGTACACGTAACCGAAAAGCCTATATACGAAAATCTGTGAAAAAAAGATAAATTTTGACTATAAAATGAATTAATTTGACTTCGGTCAACGTTTTGGGTAAACAGACCCGGACCCGTGATTTGACGATTTC
The DNA here is from genome assembly GCF_000393655.2 of Nicotiana sylvestris. NCBI lineage: Eukaryota > Viridiplantae > Streptophyta > Magnoliopsida > Solanales > Solanaceae > Nicotiana > Nicotiana sylvestris. Next base: position 122,545,846 of record NC_091057.1, on the reverse strand, counting down.
GGAGGGTCTGTAGGAAAATATGGGACATAGGCGTATTCCCGGAATCGAATTTCGAGGTCCCAAGCCCGAGAAATGAATTTTTAAAGAAAATTATTTTCTGAAATTGATTAAAGGATTTGGAAATGAATTTTGATTAGAACATGTTGGTATCGGGCCCGTATTTTAGTTTTGGCGCTTGGTACAAGTCTTATATGTGATTTAAGATAATTTTGTGAAGTTTGGTAAGAAACGGAATCCGTTTGACGTGATTCAGACCTTAAATGCAAAATTTGATGTTTAAGGAAGTTTTGAAAAAATTTCATTGATTTTGAGGTTTAATCCATAGTTCTTGATGTTATTTTAGTGATTTGAATGCACGAGCGAGTCTGTATGATATTTTTAGGGTGGTGTGCATGTTTGGTTTGGAGTCCCGAGGGCTCGGGTGAGTTTTGGATAGGCCGCGGGGTGAAATTTTGGACTTAGGAATTGCAGGCCTGCAGGCTTCGCATTTCCCAACCTCCCTTAGCAATTCCCAGTTCGCATTTCCCAACCTCCCTTCGCAATTCCCAGTTCGCATTTCCGAACTTCCCTTTGCAATTCCCAAACCAGTAGAGGTCGGGGTTCGCAATTCTCATACCTGAGACCTGCAACTTTTATACTTAGACGATTTTAAACCCATTTTTCATATCCTCTCAAAACATAAAAACACTAGAGCGATTTTTCAAAGGCTTCTTCTTCTCCAAATCAATTGTAAGTCATTTTTAACTAGTTTTCTTCAATCATTAACATCTTTTAACATGATTTCAACTTAAAATCAATGATTTTCATGGGGGAAATTGAGTGTTTTGGGTAGAACCTAAGTTTTTCAAAAAAAGAAAAGAGGATTTGGACCTCGATTTGAGGTCCGATTTCAAAACAAATTATATATTTGAGTTCATAGGTGAATGGGTAGTCGGGTTTTGGTTCGAACCTCGGGTTTTGACCATGTGGGCCTGGGGGCGATTCTTGACTTTTTGGGCAAAACTTTGGGAAATTTATTTTCATGTATTCATATTGATTCATTTAGCGTTTATTGATGTAATTAAGTAACTTGTGACTAGATACGAGCGAATTGGTGGTAGAATCAAGGGGTAAAGCTATAGTTGAATCGTGAATTGTGTTCGTGACATCGAGGTAAGTATTTGGTCTAACCTTAACTTGAGGGATTAGGAGTTGAGTCCTATTTTCTATGTGGTAATTGTTGAGTACGACGTATAGGCATGGTGACGAGTATCTATACGTTGGTGTCTAGCATGCCCATGAGTCTTTATGTTGTGATTATCATGACTTCGTTGTATCTTTCATGCCTTAGTGGTGGTTTCTATTTGTGGTATAAAGTTTGTGGAAGGAATTGTGACCTATGAACATTGAGAAGCGTTGGCTCAAGTTGTATAACAAGTTGTGAAAGTATAAGTGATAATTGAACCTCTAGAGCATTGGCCCGAGTTGTGAATTGAATAGTGAAGTGAAAGTGAGAAAGAGAATAGATCATTATGTTGTCACCCTTGCCGGGCTATTGTTGATTTATTTGTTATCTCCCTTGTCGGGATGTTGATGTTATTGATGTTGTTCCCTTGCCGGGATTTAAATTGTTGAATCGTTGCTCCCTTGCCGGGATTCTTATTGCAAATTTCATTTATTCCCTTGCCCTATTGTTTGCGATGGTTATTTGGGTGAGGAAGAGAGTTAAATCATGAAGGGTGATGCCGTGCACTATTTATTTTTGTGAGAAAAGAGTGTAAAGCACGAAGGGTGATGCCGTGTATGATTGTGAGGAATGATTGTAAAGCACGAAGGGTGATGCCGTGTCGCACGATGTACCATTCCGTGCCGATTTTATTGATTATATGGTGAAGAAAGAGAGTAAAAGCACGAAGGGTGATGCCATGCATTTATTGATTACTGATTCTTTGTTGATATCCGCGTTATATTATTTTCTTTCGTTTACTTGTTGTCTTTCCATTCAGAATTGATATCTTCCCCCGCATCATGCTCCCCCTCCCATACTTGACTGGTTATTTCTGTATTTCTTTTCCGCTGTATATATATTTGAACTGCACAGGTTTATTTGGTAGTCTAGTCCTAGCCTCGTCACTACTTTGCCGAGGTTAGGCTGGACACTTACCAGCACATAGGGTCGGTAGTGCTGATACTACCGTCTGGACTATGTGCAGATCCTGGGGCAGTTCTTGGACTGTAGTTGGAGGCTACCCCCAGTCCACGCGGAGATCCAAGGTAGACCTGCCGGCGTCCATAGACCCTGGCGTCTCCTCTATCTTTTATTTCCTGTTTCATCTTTTCGCTTCAGAAACAGTGTATTAATAGTTTCTTCAAACTTTCTATGTAGCAAATCTTAGACCGCCTGTGACACTGTGACACCAGATTTTGGGTGATTAAGGCTTGAGTAATTGTAATAGACATAGATTTTAGATATTTTATTGTCGTCTTCCGCTTAAATTTACATTTCCATTATTATTATGTTATCGCCTTATATTTGTTAAAAAAAATAATCGGATAATGAAGTAATTAGTTTAAAGGATTGGATTGCCTAGCTCACATTAGTAGGCACCATCACGACTCCCGAGGGTGGGAAATCCGGGTCGTGATACTATTAAGTGGAGGCACTCAATAAATCATTTTGCTAAACGAACTGTGATGTAAACTAACTTATCAAGATGAACTATCTTGAATAAAAAATCTGGAAATTATGCTCTAAATTAAATTATTGAGCAATTACCTCACAAACACTAGGTTGCAGGTTAATAATAATCGCACATGTAACCATCTCATAGATGCATCTTATGTGGTATACATGGCAGGTGAATGAGCCCATATTCACCTTTGATATTTCCAGCATTCATGGGATTCAATCTCATTTTTAGTTGGTCTATTAATTAATGAGAACAAGCAACATAAGAGAATTCATAAAGAACTTTCTAGTTCTTTAATATTCACCCATGTGAATTCTCTTTTATTTTTGCACATCATACTTAAATTAATATGGTTAAACTAATTATGCCAACTAAATAAATTATTAATATTAATAAAGTTCAGGTTTACACCATGACGTGTGCAATTATCAATAAACTCCAAGTTTATTGTGATATGAGTTTTTATATCAATAAACATCTACTTTATTGTGGCATTCTTTTATTTGTGTAGTACAAACTGGAAAATAAAGTGAGTAATTTTCCCATACATATTACCCCGCTACAAGTTGTAGTAATAGAAGATATTAAATCTTTTCTTTATTTATAATCTCAATATAATCAACCGCTTTTGCGTATACTTTGGAAACTGAATAAGTTTCTTTAAGGCTTACTACAACACAATACCTTACTGGTAATCAATTGTGTTTCTCCAAAATAGTATAATTGGCTCTTCCAGAGTTCTCAATTAATTTTGTACTATCGCATATTCATCAACATCCATATGGTGAATATCTCTTTTAAAGAGAAAGTTATACCATTATGGTTATGATCAAAATTATATGCAAGATCTATTTCTTGCATTAATGTTATTATTTAATAATCACATTACCAAAATATTTTTGGGTTGCAAAAGGTACGTGACCAATGACCATTCATGCCATAATAATAACATTATTTTATTATATCATCTCAAACCTCCTTCTAGAGTTGAGTGTGGTATATTCACTACTACTAGCACGTTCATATTCTTCCAAGAATGAATATGTATTCATAAATCACATGTTGTCACATTCACATTATGAATGGACCATAATCATTTATATGTGCTTTACAAAATCTCATGTCAAATCGATGACAAACATTACTTTCATAGAGTGAATGATTATTTTGAGAATCCTTATTATTCTCATTATCACAATGATGACAATTATAATTTTGTCTATTACCACGTCCACATCCATTGATACCTTATGTCATACTGTCGTGCCCCCTTTTTCCTCGCGGAGTTCGGGTTTATGACATTTGGAGGGACAACTCATTCCTTTTGGGAATTGGGTTTGAATTTGAAGAGTCACCACCTAATGATTAGGGTGCATTAGGACACCAAAGGGTTTGATTTGAACAATCAAAGATAGGGCAATGGCTTGAAATTATTCCAAGGGGAAGGTGTTAGGCACCCCTCAGAATCCACTAGTGTGGTTCCCGACCAGACAATTATTGGGAATTGAGGTGCAATTAACATATAGACAAATAAGGCTCAAATAAGAGGGATTTCATATAATGGTTTGAAAGTAAACAAAGTTTGAAAGAACGATTAGAAAAGCTGATTTTAAAAGGAGGAGTTGAAATACTGAAAGAAAAGAAATAAAGAATAAAGGGAGGGGGGGTCTTAGGTTTATAAAAAATATGGATCACCCCGCACAATGTCCGGTAATCACTCCTCAATGAGGGGCTACACGTGACATTATCGAGTGGTCATCATATCCATATCTACCCTTCCCACCCCGTTAAGGTATTTAAAGCGCGGATTGGTCTCGATTACTTATTGCATGCTATTACCCGTCCCGTTCTTATCAGTCCCAGAGGTATTTAGGACTACTAATCCTAAAGGGAGGGATGTTGGTCTTATTTGGAGTTTCAAAGGTAAAACTCTTAGGCGACATATAAAAACACATATTGCACATTTTGGGGAAAAGTACTAAACAAACAAAGGCTCAGGTATACCTCCTTAAACAAAGAAAGCATATAATTAGCATGACTTGCACATACTGTTTAGGTCTGATTTTAACGTATTAAAGACGAGGGGGAGGAGATTGTTGAGACAGTTTTAGTTTATTTCATAACTCAGATAAGAAGTCCGAATTAGGCCTGCTTGCTAGTTGTAATAATTAACAGAAGCGGATTCAACTCTCAATTATTACTCTAAGGCTTGCCTAAGTGTTTAGACGAGGATCCTATATGCATGGTATCTACTGAATTTAGAAGGTGATAAGACAGTAAAACTCGAAATGAATTGTTTGAAATCCTATATGTATACTTTGCTCAACCTTGTTAAGCTAGGGAATTAAGTTATTAAGAGAGAGACAGAATGTACAAAATTAAAAGTTAGACTGATCGCAGGTTTTGTAGGTGATATTATCTACTACTACTGATTTTAGTCCCTAGGAGAATGATATCTAGTATTGACTATAACTGGAGTGAATCAGATTTATTTAAAAGTCCCTATAGGCAAGATTTCTATGCGTTATTGATTTTAGGTCCTTATAGATATGACATCTAACTGCAGAAACTTGTTTTAAACCTTATAGGCATGGTTTCTAAATGCATATACAAAATTGAAATAGTCTTATGGGCATGGTTTCTCAATGTGATAGAATATGCGAAATTAAATAGTCCTATAGGCATGGTTTCTATCCTTGACATGCATAAATACCCACCATTGTTTACTAGCCAGCCCCAAATGGTCATTACAAATTATACAAACCAAGAATAAATACTAAATACATCAAGAAAATACAAAGAATAGTACAACTAGAGAAAGCCTGATTCTCTACTTCCTCTCTGAGTTATGAGATAGACCAACTCAAAGACCATTGATCCAAAGCCTTTATCCAATTTGAGTGTGTCAAAGTTCCCTAAGAGCCTTAATGGGACTCCGGGCAGTGTTCACACCCAAATTGTATCACTAGAATGGGGACGAGTGCAGTGTGGAAGGGCCAGCCCTCAAGTGTCCAAGTTTAGAGGGAGCTTAATGGGTCCCAAGGCAAGTCTAACAAGAGGGGGCAAAACTTAGGTCTAAGAGAGAGTGAAAGTGAAGAAACAAAGTTCTGAGGGAATAAAGGAGAGGGAAACAACCACAAACAAGTTGATAATTTCATACAAAAGGGGTTAGGGGGGTTGGAAAGTTGCAAAGAGCCTATGTTTAGGCAAGGTTAAGCTTTGGACATGCACAATAATAGACGATGTTGGCATGCCTATAAGCCTATCAGAACACACAATAGTAGAGAAACATAGAGGTTAGGATCCCAGGGATCAAGCTTGAGTCATGGGCAGTAATATTCGATACTGTCATGCCTCAAACAAACCATAGCATCAAACACATTGGGGTAGGGGTTTAAGATTCGTAATAAATTCAGAACAGGCAGAAGGAAATTATAGTATACTAAAATAAGTACAGAACTGAACACCAGCAATAGACAGATAAGAAGGTAAAAGTATTAAGCAAACACATTGTTGTGATGCTAGAATCTTAATCAGAACATACCAGTTCAGAGAAGCAGAATATAGTAAAAGCAGGTAGCAGGACTTGAAAACAGGCTACAGTACAAGTAGCAAGAGAGAATATTTTGAGTATGAGTGTGAGTTCAGAAGCTAAGAGTGTTCGTGTGTGTTTGTGTTGATGAAAAGCCAGGTATTTATAGTTTGAAAACAGGTAGAAAATAAGGCAAGAAAATAATTATGGAACTATGTACCAATTAAAATCAAATCGGTATAAGTATCTCCTTCAATTAAGAAGTTAAAATCAAACGGTAACATGCAAGTGTTAAATAAGGAAAGAAATCACATAAGGCTGAATATGCCCAATAAGGAAGTATTTTCAGCATAGTACAAGTACACAATAGGTAATAAAGACTAGGTTCATCAGATTCTAATCAAGGAAAGGTCTGTAAGAATCAAATACCAATGTAATCAAGGTAAGGGGATTAATCAATTTGAGTAGAAAAGGTAGGGATCGAAAGTTCAAAGAAAAGTGTTCAAATTGGACCAAGAAACAGGGGAATCAGTAAAACAAGGAAAGAATCAATCACTTAACACACGAGTGCAATCAGAATTACAGAAGGAGTGGTTGAAATCAGTCCGCAATTGCAGGTCATTTTAGAGGAAAATTTAGCATATAAAAGAGTGCATAAACATTAGGCATGCGAGGCTGAACTTATAATAAAGAGAAGCATCATGCAATAACGATCACAAAGCTAGTAGATAGTGAACTATCAAAACATGGTAGTCACATAGGTCAATTTCAGTAACTTAGTAATAGAGAAGAGAGAGTATCAAATAACATGTAAAAGGGTCAAGTGAAAGGACCCCATAGTAGAGTTTAGTAGGAAGTCAAAACTACATAAAGAGACAGAGGCTGAAATAAAATATTCAGTCGAGCAACAGATGAATCAACTTCAGAAACTCAAACAGGTCCAGAGAAATTAGGGTTTTGAAATCAATCGAATTTAGAGCATGACGAACAAGTAAATTACATAGCAAGTAGTCTCAGAACCCGAATGAACCCCAAAGTTTTAGGGTTTTCAACACAATCGAGTCTAGGGATGAAAAACAAATAAATCGATCAAATGCTTAACAAAATAAATTTAGAAACCTCAAAAGAAACTAAGACTTTTAACACACACACTCCAGTAGAAGAGCAACATAAAGAAACACAGTAGAACATGTTAGAAATCAGAGAAAACTATGAAATGATTTAACAAAACCCTAAATCGGAAAAGATAAAAGGGGTTTTGAAAGAATCTCGAGAAAACGTTTGAAAGTTTAGGGTAAACACAGATCTAAAACGGATCTAAAAGAAATCGTAGGAACCTCGAATGTTAGGGTTTCAGAAGAACCCGAGATGGTGAGAAAGGCTTGGAAACCATCGATCTAAGCTGGAGAAGTTGAGAGTCAGGCTTAAATAGCCATGGCTGGCTGAAGCAAGGTCAAAGATGACCGGAGACAGCCATAGAACTGAAGTCAACCAAGGTCTGACCAAACTTTTCCAGGATCTAGCCTTGAAATCATGATAATCGGGCATGTATGAGTCATATGAGGTAGATACAAGCCTCCACTGACCTTGGAAGCCATGGATTTGGGAGATTTTCAGGTGGTAGTTGAAGGTGGCAGCTAGGGTTTGAGAGGGGTTTGAGAGAAGGGGGAATTCAAAGGCGGTTGCAGGTGAAAATGATTAGGGTTCGGGGGGTAGTTGGGATTAAAACAGGAAAGGGTTAATGTGAGCCATTGATCTGAGCGATCAATGGCTGGGATTAAATGGGAATCCGGGCGGGTTGTTTTAATTTGGTCGTGGGTCGGGTAGATTAGGATTGGGTCAGAGTAATTGGGTTTTAAAAATTGGGTTCAATTGGGGTGCCAAATCCGGTTAAAGTTGAAATAAAAATGGGCTAAAATTTAAATAGCCATTTTTTCCCTATTTGATTTTTTAGAAAAAAGTAAAATAATTTCTGGAAATAACTTAAAGGTATTAAAATGATTAATAATACATAATTATCAAATTAAAATACCGGGGTTAATTTTTAGAGACATAAACATAATTAAATCTAAAAGAGGCCAATATTACAATTATATGCAAATTAGCCTAAAAAATGCTAAATAAATTTGTAAAAAATATGCAAAAGTTATCTTAGCTATATTTTAGTATAAATGTGAGGGTACAATATATGAATCACTAAATGATAATTTTAGGAATAATTATTGGACTTTTCTGGATAAAATAGGGCAATAAATTGACTTAAAAATCTTTTAAAAATTAAGGAAAAATAATAAAACATTTGGACATGCTATTTTGAAAGTATTTTGCATATTAAAGATATACAGGAAAAAATTGGGTATCAACAGCTACCCCTTTTTACCCGGGAAGGATGAAAGAGTTGTCGGGTAAAGATATGATGGCCAATTTTGACCGAACGAAATGGTTTGAAGAGGCTTAGGACGTGCTCTGTCTTTTGAACTGCCTACATATCCCTGGTCTTACAAGAATCAGGCCATATGTAGTTTAGGATCCATCGGCGGGGTATGCCGATGGAGACCTTTCAAGAACGGACGCAATATTTAGGATGGGGTGAATGGTTAAAGTGAGAATTGGAGCGGAATCGCTCCTGATGAGTTGGCCGTTGATCGCTGGTTCACCTGCAAATAAGTAAGACAAGCATATATTGTGCGTAAATTTAAACATGATGCAAATTCCCGTCAGACCATGAATGTTTGTCTTCGGGCGGTTAAGATGACGTCCTTAGACCATGATGTCCTCGGCTATAAAGCGTATAATAAAGGATTTTCAGGCCATGAAATGATGCTTTCGGGCTATGCGAATGATGCCTCGAACCATGATGCCTTTGAATAATGATATACAAAAGATTGAAAGGGATCTTCAGGCTATGGCATGGTGTTCTCGGGCTATGAAAATGGTGCCTCCAAACAATGATGCCTTCAGACAATTTGGCGATCTTTTAGCCTATGTAATGCAAAAGATGGCGATCTTTCAGCCATGCAAATAAAGTGGCGATCTTTCAGCCATGCAAATGTAGAGGTGGCGATCTTTAAGCCATGCAAATGTAGAGGTGGCGATCTTTCAACCATGCAAATGAAGTGACGATCTTTCAGCCATGCAAATGTAGATGTGGCGATCTTTCATCCATGCAAATGTAGAGGTGGCGATCTTTCAGCCATGCAAATGTAGAGGCGGCGATCTTTCAGCCATGCAAATGTAGAGGTGGCGATCTTTCAGCCATGCAAATTTAAATAAGGTGGCAATCTTTCATCCATGCAGATGCAGATGGAGGTAGAGCTTAACCTCGGAAGGCAGAATGGTAGCCTTATGCAATGCAGAAATGCAGATGGAGGTAGAGCTTAATCTCGGAAGGCAGAATGGTAGCCTTATGCAATGCAGAAATGTAGATGGAGGTAGAGCTTAACCTCGGAGAGAAGAATGGTAGCCTTATGCAATGCAAAAAAAATGCAGATGGAGACAACGTTTAGTCTCTGAATGCAGAATGGTAGCCTTATGCAATGCAAAATGCAGATGGAGACAACATTTAGTCTCGGAAGGCAGAATGGTAGCCTTATGCAATGCAGAAATGCAGATGGAGACAGAGCTTAGTCTCAGAAGGCAGAATGGTAGCCTTATGCAATGCAGAAATGCAGATGGAGACAGAGCTTAGTCTCGGAAGACAGAATGGTAGCCTTATACAAGAAATAAAAGGGCAAATGGTAATAGCGCTTTCTTAGCTGATAGCAGATCGCGACATTTTGATTGTCGGGGACATTATGTCTACTAGGAACACTGTTATGTGCGGTTAACAACTGTGAGTAAGTGCAATGGTTTTGAGAGTTGTGTTCCTGAACAATGTTTGTCTCGTGAGTGTATAGTATATTTGATGATTTTGCAACTCAAGTGCCTGTATCCAAAGAAAAATCATGAGTTTTGTAAAGGAGGAGGTTGGTTCGTATCCCCGCTGGCTTTGCTTGACCTGCTCGGCTTTGATCTGGTGATACTATACGTATCATTAGGGTAGCATTGCTAAACAAGGCAGTTTCAATAATAAACATGCATGATTTTGTAAAAAATATGACATAAATGTATAATAAAAAAACTTTTAGATGAACCGACGACTGTGACGTGGTTCTGGACATTGCAACCTCTCCTGCCACGGAATTTTGAGGGCCCTCCTCAAAATTCTGCCCCAGTTTAATGGGTTGATGCTTCTGGCTGTTGCTCATGCTGCGATTGGCTGAAATTACTTCGGAATTTTGAGGATCCTCCTCAAAATTCTGACCCAGTTTCCAATTGTGGGGGAAATGAAAATTTTACTGAATTGTGACCGAACCCATAGAGGCTGCCTACGTATCCCCTTTTAAACGGGAATCAGGTCAGGCGTAGTTCAATTACATCATATAGGAAAGCATAAAGACTACACATAGTAACGTTTGACTACATCTGAATTGATTGACTTTGGCCAGACTTCTCCGTCCATTTCTGCTAGTATGAGGGTTCCTCCTGTTAGAACCCGGTGAACCATGTACGAACCTTGCCAGTTGGGAGAGAATTTCCCCTTGGCTTCATCTTGGAGTGGAAAGATTTTCTTTAATACCAGCTGCCCCGGTGTGAACTGTCTTGGCTTGACTCTTTTGTTTAAGGCTCTGTACATTCTGTTCTGATAAAGTTGACCATGGCAGACTGCGTTCATTCTTTTCCCATCTATAAGAGCCAGCTGCTCGTAGCGACTCTTCACCCATTCTGTGTCGTCAAGCTCTGCTTCCTGTATGATTCTTATGGAAAGAATTTCCACTTCGGCGGGAATGACGACTTCTGTACCATAAACCAACATATAGAGGGTTGCCCCAGTTAATATGTGGACTATGGTGCGATACCCCAATAAAGCAAATGATAGCTTCTCGTGCCACTGCTTATGCTTCTCTATCATTTTCCATAGTATCTTCTTGATGTTCTTATTGGTGGCTTCTACGGCCCTATTCATCTGAGGTCTGTAGGCTGTAGAATTCTTGTGTTTGATCTTGAAAGTTTCACACATAGCTTTCATCAAGTCATTGTTGATATTGGAGCCATTATCAGTAATGATTGATTCTGGAATCCCGAATCGACAAATGATGCGGTCGTGGACAAAGTCTGCCATGAATTTCTTAGTTACAGCTCTATAGGATGCTGCTTCGACCCATTTGGTGAAATATTCGATTGCTACTAGGACAAACCTATGTCTATTGGAAGCAACGAGCTCGATTGTTCCAATAACATCCATACCCTAAGCGGCGAACGGCCATGGCGAGCTTGTTGCATTGAGTTTGTTTGGGGGTACCTTTATCATGTCTGCATGTATCTAGCAGCGGTGGCATTTTCGGACATAATGGATGCAGTCTGTCTCCATAGTCATCCAAAAGTAACCGGCCCGGAGTATCTTCTTTGCTAAGACAAAACCATTTATATGTGGACTGTTGGTCCCAACATGAATTTCCTCTAGTAGCCTGGATGCTTCCTTTGCGTTGACACACCTTAACAATCCAAAATCAGGAGTCCTCCTATACAGGATTCCTCCGCTATGAAAGAAATTATTGGACAACCTCCGAAGTGTGCATTTCTGAGTAGGATTTGCAAGTTCTGGATATTCACCTTTTGCCAAATATTCCTTGATATCATGAAACCAAGACTTTCCGTCTGCTTTTGCTTCAACATGGGCACAATAAGCTGGCTGATCATGGATCCTTACTAGAATGGGATCAATGAAATTTTTGTTTGGATGTTGTATCATAGATGATAGGGTAGCCAATGCATCGACGAACTCGTTCTGGACTCTGGGAACATGTTGGAATTCCATCTTTGTTAACCTCTTTCTCAATTCCTGTACATAATGCAAATACGAGAGTATCTTGGAGTTCTTGGTCGCCCATTCTTCTTGGACTTGATGTATAAATAGGTCCTAATCTCCGATCACTAGCAACTCTTGAATGTTCATGTCAATAGCCATCTTGAGCCCTAGGATGCAGGCTTCGTACTCAGCCATATTGTTGGTGCACGGGACCCTGAGTTTGGCAGACACCGGATAATGCTGACCGGTTTCCGATACTAGGACCGCTCCTATACCAACTCCTTTGAAATTTGTTGCTCCATCGAAGAACATTCTCCAACCGTCATAGGATTCTGCAATATCTTCTCCTATGAATGATACCTCTTCGTCAGGAAAATACATTTTCAAGGGTTCATATTCTCCGTCCACGGGATTTTCAGCAAGATGATCTGCTAGCGCCTGTCTTTTGATTGCCTTCTGAGTTACGTAGACAAGGTCAAATTCACTCAACAAGATTTGCCACTTGGCTAGCTTTCCAGTAGGCATGGGCTTCTGAAAGATGTACTTCAAGGGATTCATCCTTGATATGATATATGTGGTATAGGAACAGAAGTAGTGCTTCAGCTTCTGGGCTACCCAAGTCAAAGCACAACAGGTGCGCTCTAACAGAGAATACCGAGCCTCGTACGGGGTGAACTTCTTACAGAGGTAATAAATGGCCTGCTCCTTCCTCCCCGTGTCATCATGCTGCCCCAGAACGCAACCGAAAGCTCCATCCAATACTACAAGGTAGAGTAATAAGGGTCTACCTAGCTCAGGCATGACTAAGACTGGTGGTGTTGACATGTATTCCTTAATTCTATCGAAAGCTTTTTGGTAGTCGTCAGTCCATTTGGTAGTGGTGTCCTTCTTCAACATCTTAAAGATTGGCTCACAGATAACTATAGATTGTGCTATGAACCGGCTGATGTAGTTGAGTCTCCCCAAGAAGCTCATCACATCCTTCTTGTTCTTTGGCGGTGACAATTCTTGAATAGCTTTGACTTTCGATGGGTCCAATTCTATCCCTCGGCGATTCACAATGAACCCAAGCAATTTTCCAGTTGGAACCCCAAATGCACATTTCACGAGATTCAGTTTTAGGTTGTACCTTCTTAGTCTACTGAAGAACTTCCTCAAATCTTCCATGTGATCAGTGACCTTCTTGGACTTGATGATAACATCATCTACGTACACCTCTATTTCCTTGTGTATCATATTGTGGAAAATGGTAGTCATGGCCCTCATGTAGGTGGCCCCTACATTCTTTAGCCCGAACGACATCATCTTGTAGCAATACATTCCTCATGGCGTAATGAAAGCAGTTTTCTCAGCATCTTCTTCATCCATCCAGATCAGATGATAACCAGATCAAATGATTGCAACACATGCTTGGCGCAATTGTCGATTAGGATGTGTATGTTTGGCAAAGGGAAGTCATCTTTTGAACTAGCCAGGTTGAGATCCCGATAGTTGACACAGACTCTAACCTTCCCGTCCTTCTTTGGTACTGGCATGATGTTGGCTAACCATGTCGGGTATTCTACTACCCTGAGAACCTTAGCTTTGACCTGCTTAGTGACTTCTTCCTTGATTTTTAGACTCATGTCAGGCTTGAACTTTCTGAGCTTTTGCTTCACCGGTGGACATGTTGGATCGGTTGGAAGTTTGTGAGCCATGATAGATGTACTCAGACCAGTGATGTCATCATACGACCAGGCGAATATGTCCACATATTCTTTTAGAAATTCCGTGTACTCCTTTTTTTTTCTGAGGACGATAAGTGGACGCTGATTCATGTTTCTTTGACATTTTCTGCATCTCCCAAATTAACCACTTCTGTTTTGTCCAGGTTGGACTTAGATCTGTTCTCGAAATTCTCAACTTCCTTAACAATCTCTTCTGGTACGTCATCTTCCTCTGAGTCTATGTCTGTTTGTTGCGTTGTCTCGTTGCATGTCACAATCATTGGTTCATCAAGATAAGTAATAGTAATGCTGTATAAGCAAAGTAATGAGAGAAAAATAATAATGAGTGTTGATTCATAAGAAAAGTCAAAATACTTTGATAAATTGCATAATCATTTTGAACGTTGAAGATCTTATTGCAGGAATTGAAGACATGCGAAAAACAAAATCTTTTAGTAAACAAAATAGTGCTTGTTTTAGCCTTGCTACCCCGAGGCGCGTCGGGCTCTGGTTGTCCGGATGGTCTAGTTATTGAGGCATGCTCCTTTGTTTACAGCCTGTATGGAAGGGCCTTCCTCTCCCTCCTCCTCGAGAACAACGCAACAATCCATATCATTATTTTCTAAGAACAAATTCTTCACCGCTACGAGTGCTTCTTCTTCTTCTGACCCATAGATAATATCAGCTGGTTGGAAAGTTTGCTCCAAATGCGGTACTAGCTGCTCCAGCGGATAATAAGGACCACGCCATGGTAGCGACCAGTTGTTGAATTTTCATGGTATGGCCTTTGTGTGGAAGGGTGTCATGGTTGACATCGCCACTGGAATCGGCGCGGCTACCTTCACTCCAAAAGGAGCATGTGCCTTGGGTGGTAGAACGACAACTTTGAATGGCGGAGGTGTACTTGCTGGAGATATGAATTCGACCTCAATTGGCGTTGGTGTCTTTGTAGATGACGTTATTTCAAACTCCAGTGGTACGGACATATTTACCTCAGCGTCCCTAGAGGGCTGAATTTGGACCACGATTGGATTAAGAGTAACTATTGGCTTCTTTGGGTCATCACTTTCTGCGATCAAACCGATCGATCCCTCGGGATCCCAATCATCCTCTATTTTAATCATGTGAACGCCTTCACCCTTGTGGTCTGGCAGAGGGTTATTGCGGACATTCGTAGCGGGTTCCTTTGCCACGATAATATTGTTGTCAATTAGAGCCTGGATCTTGTCCTTCAAGGAACGACATTCGTCGATGGTGTGCCCTTTCATGCTGGAATGGTATGCACATGATTTGTTTGGATTAATCTACTGAGAAGGGTTTTCAGGGGTTACAGTAGGGATAAGGGTGACATAACCAGCAACTTTGAGTCTCTCATACAATTGGTCAATAGGTTTAGCAATGGTTGTATACTGTTTAGGAGGTCTACGGTCAAAATTTGGTCGAGGTCTAGGGAAGTTTTGGCGTGTAGGAGGTGATTGATAGTGGGATGGTTGAGCATTGTAGGCTTGGTAAACATGTGCAAGTTGGGAATATCTGGGTGAAGTAGACTGATATGTGGGAGGTGGAGGTGATTGATAAGTGGGTGGTATAGTTTGGTAAGAGGGTAAGGGTGCTTGGTAGTTTGGAGTAGGCTGATATGTGAGTGGAGTCATTGGATAGGTTTGGTATTTGATAGGAGATTTGGTTCTCTGTGCAACCATTACGGCCCCTACGTCCCTTTTCTTGGATGCACCACCAGACTGTAAGGCCTTATTGGTAGCTTGCAAAGCCTCGAAGTTCGTAACCATACCGCTTTTGATGCCCTCTTCGATCCTTTCACCCAGCTTGATAATGTTAGAAAATTTATGGCTCTCAATCAACATCAGCCTTTTATAATACTGTGGGTCCTGAGCCTAGACGAAAAATTTGTTCATTTGTCCCTCCTCTAAGGCAGGTCTGACCTTAGCAGCTTCAGACCTCCAGCGAGTAGCATACTCGCGGAATGTTTCTGTAGGTTTCTTCTTTAGATTCTGAATGTAGAACACATCCGTCACATTCTCTGTGTTGAACCTGAACCTGTCTATAAAGTCGGACGCCATGCCTACCTAGTTTGACCATTTCCTCGGATCTTGGCTAATGTACCAAGATAGAGCATCTCCTTTCAGACTTCTCATAAAAAGCTTAATGCGGATTCTTTCATCCTTCCCTACTCCAACCAGCTTGTCATAGTACGTTCTCAAATGGAATCTTGGATCCCTTGTACCATCAAATATTTTGAACTTCAAAGGTTTGTGCCCCTTGGGTAGTTCGACATCGGGCTGTATGCAAAGATCCTCATAGTTCAGCCCCTCAATTCCCTTGCTTCCTTCGACGCCTTGGATTCGGCTAGTCAATTTTTTAAGTTCTTCCGCCAGGTTCCTGATGAGTGAGTCTTTATCATCAGACTCGGGTGTGTTTGATATGTGTTGCGTGGAGTGTGGCATGGTCTCCACGTAGATGGGCGTGTTGTGATGAGTGTGGAAGTGGTCATTTGTGGAGTTCAAGGGTTCTGGGATGAGTAGTGGAGTATTGTTGGAAGTATGGCAGGTGTTGCAGTGGTGGTGAGAAGCGGGATGGTTTTATGGTTTTGGGATATTTTGTGGCGGTGTAGGGTTCTGAGAATTTGGGAAATTGACATCTGGAGTGGTGAGGGAAAATGACAGATTTGCCAGATTCCGAACCTGATCAAGTTCTTCTTGGAATTTCAGCAGCTTTTGTTCAAGTTAGGATGCACTTTCCTTAGGAACTAGAGTACCATGACCATGAGTGACCTCTACCCGTTCAATTGAGTTCTCCTTTCTGGCGTTGTCAAATCTTCCATTTTTCCTTTGTTCTTGTTTTTGACTGGACTAAGAAGAGGAGTGGGTGGAGGGCCCCTGGATCTCGTGGAATAAGATGATGTTGCCAAAGTGCACGAACTAACCTTTGAGGAGGGGAATAATAAACAAAAAGTAAAAAAAGGTAGCAGGTTAGTGAGGTTTATAAGAAAATGTTGCATTACTTAAACACATAATGCAAGAATGTAACTCGTGTCCTAATTTGGGGACCTCTTTGTGCCCGAGGTAAGCCTAGCGACAAGTTGATTTGGAGAACTTAGAATGCTAAATGCCTCATTTTATTGATTAAAAATAGACGAATCCCAAATCGATACTAAATAACCGGAAATAAAGTCACTAATGGCCATTGGCCTTATAACATTTCTTAAAGCAAAAGAAAACTCCTATCTACTTTCTCCTAGAAGGACCTTCCCCTGACTCGGCGTCCTTGGCTCCGTCGAATAGCTTTCCTAGGTCGCGAAGTCCCAACAATAGGTAGGCTCGAGCTAGATGTCCGCCTTCGTTTCCTTCAACATTTTGGCAGTCCTCGATCCTCTTAAGAAACTTCTTTTCTAGCTCCACTATGCCTCGCTCCAAGTATCCAGTCGCTTGTTGGCACTGACAGCCATGTCTTTCCACTCCTTAATCAACTTTTGGTTGGCTTCTTGTATCTCACGGTGCTCGCTTTCACATTCCCGAATCCTCTTGCGCAGTTGATTGTATTTAACCTGTGCCTCGGCCCTCTCATCTATAATCCTGTGACCCCTAGCAAACCCTGGCTAGCCCAGACCATCATGATTATCTTCCAACTAGCCCGAATAGTAGGGAGCGCAACCAGCATGGTATCTGTTTGGCTCAATGGTATCTCTCCCCATGATGATCTTGCAGTGCTACATATGCTGAGCTTGGCACTTATAAGGACTATCATCAGCCTGAAAGTCAGCCCGAAAATGACTCATCTTGTCGACCCTGGATATAACCTGCTTCCTACCAGCTTGCCTCATAACCTGGAGAGGGACATAAGGGTATGTTCCTCTCAGACCGATCAGTATTAGAAATGGTGCATCCCTAGACCAGGCGATGAATTCCTCGGTAGGGAACCACTCGAACATCCATTGTACCTGATCCTCAGTTAGATTTTCAAATAGCTCTACCCATCCCTTGGCATCTTCTGGCTGGGCGAACATGTTGGGTATGTAATTCATTTGCTTTGGATGATGGAAAGCGATATGATCATCCCAGTCTCTTCGCTGGATCTCTTGTCGGTATTCACCTCTTTGAAGATGCTCCATGAGCCAGAGCTGAAGTAGCAAATTGCAGCCCTCGAAGTGTTTGGCTCCTCGTTGACAATTTTCCAAGGCTTGATATATTTCCGCAATGATCATTAGCACAATACTGAATGGTTGCCCACCAATGCCCTCAAACAGAGTTTTAGTTACTATAGCTAGCCTGGTATGGATCCTTGCTTTCTTTATCGGAAACACCATCATCCCCAGGAAGAAAAACATGAAGAGAAAGACCCTTCGGTGAATATGCCCTAATGATGTGAGGGTGAATTCGTCAGGATAGGTACGATAGGACTTGTTGTGACCGTACCTCTTGTTCAAATAATCAAAAGGGATGTAGGATTCTTTCAAACATGTCAGGTTTGGATTCTTTTTTAGACCCATCATTTTGAGGAAACCCCTACCCCTGCGGTTTTCAGGCATTAACAAACACAGAGTTTCCCATGGTATACTAGCCAATCCTCCTATTTCTTCTAGCAAGGGGGTCATTTCAATATCCCCGAAGCAGAACACAGACCTCTCGCAATCCCAGAATAGAGTAGCAGCTTCTATGATCTTGTTCTTGGGTTGGATTTCCAGAAGGGAAGGTAGATTTCCCAGATATTTTCGGATAAGAGTCTGATCACTGGAATGAAGATCCTCCCACCAGTTTAGCAATTTTGGGTGGATGTTGGTGACCATGCCGAATCTGGGGACTTCGTGTCTCGTATTTCTGCAAGACAAAAGGGTTAGGCCCTTACCCCCACCGGAATCAACTATATAATATCAACAATTGGCATAAAAGCATTTAGTTCTCCAAATAAATGCACAGAACATGATAATGTCCGTTTGGGTTTTAGGGAAACCCCAGTGGACTTTGGACAAGGCTATCTTGAAGAGTCATTATGCGGACAACATAACTGACTCGGCTAGGCTGACCATGATGCATGCACAATTTAAATAGAGTAAGGTTTCTATGAGGTTTTAGACTGGTACCCTTGAGCGGACAACTCAAGGGGGAAAG
Source organism: Nicotiana sylvestris (assembly GCF_000393655.2). NCBI lineage: Eukaryota > Viridiplantae > Streptophyta > Magnoliopsida > Solanales > Solanaceae > Nicotiana > Nicotiana sylvestris. The sequence goes on along the minus strand of NC_091057.1, from coordinate 122,526,968 downwards.
ACACGGAACCGTCGACTACACCGTTGATCAACTGGTTTTACCGCAAATACACCTTTCCCGGATTTAGGGGGTGATAATATCGGAAGAGCGCAACCACTCATTATAAGCATTGCTATAGGATTTGTTTTGGCACGAGTGGAATATGATGTTGAACATGATTATGCAACAATTAAAGGCATGTTGTCACGTATTTGCACATTTAAGAAAGCAGTAAATACAACAGTTTCATAATTTAAAGCAGGAGTAAAGGAAAGCAGTAAAGGAAAGAAACAAGAAGACAAGTCAGTTTGGCAATCGAAAAGGAAATTGAATGCTTAAAAGAAATAAACAAAACATTGCTCATAAATTCACAACAATAGTCTGAAATGGTAAAAGCCTAAAGATCCCCAGCAGAGTCGCCATGGTGTCGCGCCCCCTTTTTCCTCGCGGAGTCCGGGTTTATGACATTTAGAGGGACAACTCATTCCTTTTGGGAATTGAGATTGAATTTGAAGAGTCGCCACCTAATGATTAGTGTGCATTAGGACACCAAAGGGTTTGATTTGAACAACCAGAGATAGGGCAAGAGCTTGAAATTATTCCAAGAGGAAGGTGTTAGGCACCCCTCAGAATCTACTAGTGTGGTTCTCGGCCAGACAATTATTGTGAATTGAGGTGCAATTAACATATAGGCAAATAAGGCTCAAATAAGAGGGGATTTCACATAATGGTTTGAAAGTAAACAAAGTTTGAAAGAACCATTAGAAAAGCTGACTTTAAAAGGAGGAGTTGAAATGCTGAAAGAAAAGAAATAAAGAATAAAGGGAGGGGGGGTCCTAGGTTTATAAAAAATATGGATCACCCACACAATGTCCGGAAATCACTCCTTAATGAGGGGATACACGTGACATTATCGCGTGGTCATCATATCCATATCTACCCTTCCCACCCCGTTAAGGTATTTAAAAAACGGATTGGCCTCGATTACTTATTGCATGCTATTACCCGTCCCGTTCCTATCAGTCCCGGAGGCATTTAGGACTACTAATCCTAAAAGGAGGGATGTTAGGCTTATTTGGAGTTTCAAAGGTAAAACTCTAAGGTGACATATAAAAACACATATTGCACATTTTGGGGAAAAACATTAAACAAACAAAGGCTCAGGTATACCTCCTTAAACAAAGAAAGCATATAATCAACATGACTTGCACATACTATTTAAGTCTGATTTTAACGTATTAAAGACGAGGGGGAGGAGATTGTTGAGACAGTTTTAGTTTATTTCATAACTCAGATAAGAAGTCCGAATCAGGCATGCCTGTTGGTTGTTATAATTAACAGAAGCAGATTCAACTCTCAATTATTACTCTAAGGCTTGCCTAAGTGTTTAGACGAGGATCCTATAGGCATGATATCTACTAAATTCAGAAGGTGATAAGACAGTAAAACACGAAATGAATTGTTTGAAATCCTATATGCATACTTTGCTCAACCTTGTTAAGCGAGGGAATTAAGTTATTAAGAGAGAGACAGAATGTACAAAATTAAAAGTTAGACTCATTGCAGGTTCTGCAGGTGATAGTATCTACTACTACTGATTTTAGTCCTTAGGAGCATGATATCTAGTATTGACTGTAACTGGAGTGAACCAGATTTATTTAAAAGTCCCTATAGGCAGGATTTCTATGCGTTATTGATTTTAAGGTCCTTATAGACATGACATCTAAATGTAGAAACTTATTTTAAACCTTATAGGCATGGTTTCTAAATGCATATGCAGAATTGAAATAGTCATATGGGCATAGTTTCTAAATGTGATTGAATATGCTGAATTAAATAGTACTATAGACATGGTTTCTATCCTTGACATGCATAAATACCCACCCTTTTTTACTAGCCAGCCCCAAATGGTCATTACAAATTATTACAAACCAAGAATAAATACTAAATACATCAGGAAAACACAAAGAATAGTACAACCAGAGAAAGCCTGATTCTTGACTTCCTCTCTGAGTTATGAAATAGACGAACTCAAAGACCATTGATCCAAAGCCTTTCTCCAATTTGAGTGTGTCAGAGTTCCCTAAGAACCTTAATGGGACTCCGGGCAGTGCTCACACCCAAATTGTATCACCAGAATAGGGACAAGTGCAGTGTGGAAGGGCCAGCCCTAGAGTTTCCAAGTTCAGAGGGAGCTTAATGGGTCCCAAAGCTAGGCTCACAAGAGGGGGGCAAAACTTAGGTCTAAGAGAGAGTGCAAGTAAAGAAACAGAGTTCTGAGGGAATAAAGGAGAGGGAAACAACCACAAACAAGTTGATAATTTCCTACAAAAGGGGTTCAGGGGGTTGGGAAGTTGCAAAGAGCCTATGCTTAGGCAAGGGTAAGCTTTGGGCATGCACAACAATAGAAGATGCTGGCATGCCTATATGCCTATCAGAACACACAATAGTAGAGAAACATAGAGGTTAGGATCTCAGGGATCAAGGTTGAGTCATGAGCAGTAATATTCGGCATTGTCATGCCTAAAAAAACCATATCATCAAACACATTGGGGTGGGGGTTTAGGATTCATAATAAATTCAGAACAGGCAGAAGGAAATTATAGTATACTAAAATAAGTACAGAACTGAACACCGACAATAGATAGACAAGAAGGTAAAAGTATTAAGTAAACACATTGTTGTGATGTTGGGATCTTAATCAGAACATACCAGTTCAGAGAAGTAGAATATAGTAAAAGCAGGTAGCAGGACTTGAAAACAGGCTACAGTACAAGTAGCAAGAGAGAATATTTTGAGTATGAGTGTGAGTTCAGAAGCTAAGAGTGTTCGTGTGTGTTTGTGTTGATGAAAAGCCAGGTATTTATAGTTTGAAAACAGGTAGAAAATAAGGAAAGAAAATAATTATGGAACTATGTACCAATTAAAATCAAATCGGTATAAGTGCCTCCTTCAATTAAGGAGTTAAAATCAAACGGTAACATGCAAGTGTTAAATAAGGAAAGAAATCACATAAGGCTGAATATGCCCAATAAGGAAGTATCTTCAACATAGTACAAGTACACAATAGGTAATAAAGACTAGGTTCATCAGGTTCTAATCAAGGAAAGGTCTGTAAGAATCAAATACTAATGTAATCAAGGTAAGGGGATTAATCAATTTGAGTAGAAAAGGTAGGGATCGAAAGTTCAAAGGAAAGTGTTCAAATTGGACCAAGAAACAGGAGAATCAGTAAAACAAGGAAAGAATCAATCACTTAACACACGAGTGCAATCAGAATTACAGAAGGAGTGGTTTGAAATCAGTGTGCAATTGCAGGTCATTTTAGAGGGAAATTTAGCATATAAAAGAGTGCATAAACATTAGGCATGCGAGGGTGAACTTATGACAAAGAGAAGCATCATGCAATAACGATCACAAAGCCAGTAGATAGTGAACTATCGAAACATGGTAGTCACATAGGTCAATTTTAGTAACTTAGTAATAGAGAAGAGAGAGTATCAAATAACATGCAAAGGGGTCAAGTGAAAGGACCCCATAGTAGAGTTTAGCAGGAAGTCCAAATTACATAAAGAGACAAAGGCTAAAACAAAATATTCAGTCGAGCAACAGATGAAACAACTTCAGAAACTCAAATAGGTCCAGAGAAATTAGGGTTTTGAAATCAATCGAATTCAGAGCATGACGAACAAGTAAATCACATAGCAAGTAGTCTCAAGACTCGAATGAACCCCAAAGTTTTAGGGTTTTCAACACAATCAAGTCTAGGGATGAAAAGCAAATAAATCGATTAAATGCTTAACAATATAGATTCAGAAACCTCAAAAAAACTAAGACTTTTAACACGCACACTCCAGTAGAAGAGCAATATAAATAAACACAGTAGAACATGTTAGAAATCAGAGAAAGCTTTGAATTGACTTAACAAAACCCTAAATCGGAAAAGATAAAAGGGGTTTTGAAGGCAGAGTTTTGAAAGAATCTCGAGAAAATGTTTCAACGTTTAGGGTAAACACAGATTTAAAACAGATCTAAAAGAAATCGGAGGAACCTTGAAGATTAGGGTTTTAGAAGAACCCTAGATGGTGAGAAAGGCTTGGAAACCATCAATCTAAGCCGGAGAAGTCGAGAGTTAGGCTTGAATAGCCATGGCTGGCCGGAGCAAGGTCAAAGATGACCGGAGACAGCCATAGAACTGAAGTCAACCAAGGTCTGATCAAACTTTTCCAGGATCTAGCCCTGAAATCATGATAATCGGGGATGTACGAGTCATAGGAGGTAGATACAGGCCTCCACTGACCTTGCAAGCCATGGATTTGGGAGATTTTCAGGTGGCAGTTGAAGGTGGCGGCTAGGGTTTGAGAGAGAATTGGGAGGAGGGGGAATTCAAAGGCGGCTGCAGGTGAAAATGATTAGGGTTCGGGGGTAGTTGGGATTAAAAAAGGAAAGGGTTAATGTGAGCTGTTGATTTGAGCGATCAACGGTTGGGATTAAATGGGAATCCAGGCGGGTTGTTTTAATTGGGTCGTGGGTTGGGTAGATTAGGATTAGGTTAGGGTAATTGGGTTTTAAAAATTGTGTTCAATTGGGGTGCCAAATCCGGCTAAAGTTGAAATAAAAATGGGCTAGCATTTAAATAGCCATTTTTTCCCTATTGGATTTTAAAAAAAAGTAAAAAAATTTCCGAAAATAACTTAAAGGTACTAAAATGATTAATAATATATTATTATCAAATTAAAAATACTGGGATTAATATTTATAGATATAAACATAATTAAATCTAAAAGAGGCCAGTAATGCAATTATATGCAAATTAGCCTTAAAATACTAACTAAATTTGTAAAAAATATACAAAAATTATTTTAGCTATATTTTAGTATAAGTGTGAGGGTACAATAAATGAATCACTAAAATAATAATTTTGGGAATAATTATTAGGCTTTTCTGGATAAAATAGGGCAATAAATTGACTTAAAAATCTTTTAAAAATTAAGAAAAAATAATAAAATATTTGGACATGCTATTTTGAAAGTATTTTGCATATTGAAGATATACAGGAAAAATTGGGTATCAACAACGACCCGAATTTTTTACTCTCGGGAGTCGTGATGACGTCTACTAGTGAAAGCTAGACAAGCCAACCTTTTAAAATTATTTACCTTTTCCCCATTTTTAATACTTTACAATTAAGAGTCAACATTATATAAACAATGAAAATTTAAAAGCGGAAGACCGAAACGTAATATATTAATAAAGATGCCAATACCAATTCATACATAAACTACCCAAGAGTGGTGTCACAATCTCACAGACTGTCTAGGAATACTACAAATAAAGGTCTGAAAGATTTATTACAATACTATCTCCGAAATATATAAAAGAAACCGAATAAAAGGATAGGAGAAGACGCCAAGGCCTGCGGACGCATGCAGGACTACCTCGGAATCTCGGACTGGACTGAAGGTAGCAACCCAAAGCTACGATTTGTGTGCTCCAGTACCGGGATCTGCACACAGTGCAGAGTGTAGTATCAGCACAACCGACCCCATATGCTGGTAAGTGCTTAGCCTAACCTCGGCGAAGTAGTGACGAGGCAAGGACCAGACTACCAAATAAACCTGTGCAGTTAAATCATATACAACGGAAAATAAATACAGGAATGTACAGTTAAGGAAGGGAGAGGGAAACACATGCTGCGGGGAAACATCAAATGATAGCAGAAGGACAACAGGCAAATATAAGGAACACCATAACTCAATTATCAACAAGAATCAGAAATCAAACAAGTGCACAACATCACCCTTCGTGCTTTTACTCTCGTCCTCATCATAAGAATCAATATAATCTGCACGGCATCACCCTTCGTGCTTTTACTCTCGTCCTCACCATATAATTAATATAATCGGCACGGAATTGTTCATCGTGCGGCACGACATCACCCTTCATGCTTTTACACTCTTCCTCACAAAATCATACACGACATCACCCTTCGTGCTTTAACACTCTCTAACCAAAATAATGTACGGCATCACCCTTCGTGCTTTAACACTCTTCCTCACCCAAACAACAAGCACGAGCAATAAGGGAAAGGAAATAAATAAAATCACAATAAAATCCCAGCAAGGGAATAATAGTTCAATAATTAAATCCCGGCAAGGGAAAAATATTAAAAGTATCGACATCCCGGCAAGGGAGATAACTGTCACGACCCTAAACCCAGACCCGATCATGATGGCGCTTCTCGTGAAGAGAAGGCCAGCTGACACATTCCCATTTTAATTCTAAGCAATTAAAATAATAAGTATTAAGTCTTAAACATGATAAAATCCCAAAATAAGCAGTGACAGTACAATTTGCGAAAATAAAACCAACACAGCCCGATACCGGGGTGTCACCAGTCATGAGCATCTATCAATCTACTACAAGTCTGAAGTGTATATAAAGCTATTACAGAATCACTAACAAGAGAAAAGAAATGAGATAAAAGGGGAGAAGCACGGGGCTGCGGACGCCGAGCAGCTACCTCGTGAACTCCGAAATCTGCCGGGAGCTCTCAACCCTCGTAAGTAGGATCAGCAGCGCCTGAATCTACACACGAGGTACAGGGAGTAAAGTGAGTACTCCAACTCAGTGAGAAATAATCATAAATAAAGACTGAGAAATAAAAAATCACGTAAGGCACATCACAGGCTATAAGGAAACAATAAAATCTAGTAAAAAGTCATGAAACAGTGAAATTATGTAAAGTCACTTTAGTTTAGTTTAAGCTTCTTAAAATCCCCCTTTAAACAGTTAAGCAAATAAAAGACAACCAACGAGAAAAGGTAAACACATAAAGAAATGTCCCTCGGGCACAATACCAACAGAATTAGCCCCTCGGGCAACACATGGAACAATAACCAGCCCCTCGGGCTATATCTCACATCACAATGGGTACTCGCGCTCACTGGGGGTGTGCAAACTCCTAGAGGGTCCCCTTACGGCCCAAGAGCAATATCAAGCCATCTCGTAGAATCATCACTAGGCTTTCGACCTCATATCAACAAGCCACCTCGTGGCGTACCAATCTTAGGACCTCAGCCTTATAATCATAATCAGGTGTTTCCTCACAACATAGGCCCTCGGCCTTACTCAGTCAAAATTCTCACAAGCCACTCGGACGACACTAAAACATGATGCTCAATCAAAATATCATTTGAAATATCATTTTAAGTGTTAAAGTAGAGTAGACATGACTGAGTTATGAAAACAGTAGAATATAGCACGACTGAGTACAAGTATAAAGTCAAAACTGTGAGGAAATATCAGTAAAAATCCCCTAAGGGTTCAAATAGTTGGCACGAGGCCCAAATATGACATTCAACCCAAAACATGATGATAGCAAATAGTTTTCAGTCAAATACGCGGTCAAATAGTTATTCGGGACGTACTAAGTTACAATCCCCAATAGAGCACGACCCCACGCTCGTCATCTAGCGTGTGCGTCACCTCAATATAGCACCACAATGTGCAATCCGGGGTTTCATACCCTCAGGACAACATTTACAATCATTACTCACCTCAGTCCGGTCCAAACTCTAGCCCGCGACGCCTTTGCCCCTCGAATCGGCCTCAACTCGCGTCAAATCTATCCAAAATCAGAATCACGACGTCAAAATATGCTAAGGGAACAAAGCCTATGCAAAAATAATCAATTTACTACATAAATCCTGAAGTTACCAAAACCCGACCTCCGGGCCCACGTCTCGAATTCCGGTAAAAATCACACTATTTAAACATTTAGCCCAGGCCTCAATTCCTTCTTTGCGAACGTGGTCAACGCCTCACGTTCGTGAAGCACAAAATAACTTTGACAAAAAAATCCTCTACGCGAACGCGACCAGCCATTCACGAACGCGATGGCTCCTCAGCTTGACCCTTCGCGAACATGCTCCCTCTATCGCGAACGCGATGCATAGCCTACCAGCCCTTCGCAAACGCGGAGCCTTCTTCGTGAACGCGAAGGATAAAATCTCAGCCTCCTCAACTAACCCTTCGCGAATGTGAGGGCCTACTCGCGAACACGAAGGCCATTTCTCTACAACACTTATCAGTAGTTTTCTGCACTTTTCCAAAACATGAAATGGTCCGATTGACCACCCGAAACTCACCTGAGGCCCTCGGGACCTCAACCAAACATGCCAAAATATCTCATTACATCATTCAAACTTGTTCCAACCTTCGGAACGCTCAAAACAACATCAAAACACCAAATTCGCATCAGATTCAAGCCTAAGAATTCCAAAATCTTCTAAATTACGCTTTTGATAAAAAAACCCAACAAAACCACGTCCGAATGACCTGAAATTTTGCACACACATCCCAAATGGCACAACGAAACTATTGCAACTCTCGAAAATCCAATCCGACCCCTATATTAAAATCTCACCTATCAACCGAAAAACGCCAAAAATCCAATTTCGACAATTCAAGCCTAAATCTACTCTGGACCTCCAAAGCACATTCCGATAATGCTCCTAAGTACCAAATCACCTCCCAAAGCTATCCGAACCATCAGAACTCACATCCGAGCCCTCTAATACATAAGTCAACATCCGATTGACTTTTCCAACTTAAGCTTTCTTAAAAGAGACTAAGTGTCTCAAACCTTACCCAATCCTTTCCGAACCCGAGCCAACTAACCCGATCACTCATAGAAACGATAAACAAAGCAACAAGAAGTAGAAATAGGGGAAACAGAGTGGTAACTCATGAGACGACTGGCTGGGTCGTCACATCCTTCCCTTCTTAAACAAACATTCATCCTCGAACGAGTCACGAAACATACCTAAAGCCTCAAATAGGTGAGGAGATCTGCTCTGCATCTCCCGCTCGGTCTCCCAGGTAGCCTCCTCCACGGGGTGACCTCTCCACTACACTTTTACTGAAGCTATATCCTTTGATCTCAACTTTCGAACCTGACGCTCCAAAATAGTTGCTGGCTCCACATCATAAGTCAAATCACCATCCAATTGAACCGTGGTGAAATCCAGAACATAAGACAGATCCCAAATATACTTCCGGAGCATCGAAACATGAAATACCGAATGCACATTCGACAAGATGGGTGGCAAAGCAAGCTCATAATCCACTTCCCCAATCCTCTGAAGCACCTCAAAAGGCCCAATGAACCGAGGACTCAATTTACCTTTCTTCTCAAATCTCATAACACCCTTCATGGGTGAAACCTTTAACAGAACCTTCTCACCAACCATGTAGGACACATGCCAAACCTTCCTGTCAGCATAACTCTTTTGCCTCGACTGCGTTGTACGAAGCCTTTCCTGAATTAACTTCACCTTTTCTAAAGCATCCTGCACCAAGTCTGTCCCCAATAGCTTAGCCTCACCCGGCTCAAACCAACCAACTGGAGATCTACATTGCCTCCCATACAAAGCCTCATATGGAGCCATCTGTATACTCGACTGGTAGTTGTTGTTATAAGCGAACTCTGCAAGCGGTAGAAACTGATCCCATGACTCTCCAAAATCAATGACATAAGCACATAACATGTCGTCTAATATCTAAATAGTGCGCTTGGACTGCTCGTCCGTCTGAGGGTGAAAAGTTGTGCTCAACTGAACCTGAGTACCCAGCTCTCGTTGCACCGACCTCCAAAATTGTGAAGTAAACTGAGTGCCCCTATTTGAGATGATGGAAACTGGGACACCATGCAAACAAACAATCTCTCAGATATAGATCTCTGCCTACCGCTCTGAAGAATAGGTAGTATACACAGGAATGAAGTGCGCGGACTTGGTCAGCCGATCCACAATCACCCAAATAGCATCGAACTTCTTCTAAGTCCGTGGGAGCCCAATTACAAAGTCCATAGTGATCCACTCCCACTTCCACTCTGGAATATCCATCTACTGAAGCAAGCCACCCGGTCTCTGATGCTCATATTTCACCTGCTGACAATTGAGACACCGAGCTACAAATTTCACAATGTCTTTCTTCATTCTTCTCAGAATAATGCTGCCTCAGATCTTGAAACATCTTCGCGGCACCCAGATGAATGGAACACCGCGAGCTATGGGCCTCCTCCAGAATCAACTCCCGAAGCCTATCTACATTGGGCACACATATCTGGCTTTGCATCCTCAACACCCCATCATCACCAATGGTCACATCTCTAGCATCCTTATGCTGAACTCTGTCCTTAAGGACAAGAAAATGCGGATCATCATACTAGCGCTCTCTGATGCAATCATATAAGAAAGACCGAGAAACCACACAAGCCAATACCCGACTGGGCTCCGAAATATCTAACCTTATGAACCGATTGGCCAAGGCCTGAACATCAACTGCAAGAGGTCTCTCCACAACTATAATATATGCCAAACTCCTCATACTCACCGCCTTTCGGCTCAAAACATCGGTTACTACATTGGCCTTCCCCGGATGATACAATATAGTAATATCATAATTCTTTAGCAACTCCAACCACCTCCGCTGCCTTAAATTAATATCCTTCTGCTTGAACAAGTGCTGGAGGCTACGATGATCAGTAAATACCTCACATGACATACCATACTAGTAATGCCTCCAAATCTTTAACGCGTGAACAATGGTAGCCAACTCCAAATTATGAATGGGGTAGTTCTTCTCATGGGGCTTCAACTGACAAGAAGCATAAGCAATAACTCTACCCTTCTGCATCAACACACACCCAATACCAACTCTTGAAGCATCACAATACACTGCATATGAACCGGAAGCTGATGGTAAAACTAGCACTGGAGCTGTGGTCAAGGCTGTCTTGAGCTTTTGAAATCTCTCCTCACACTCATCCGAACATACAAATAAAGCACCCTTCTGAGTCAATTTGGTCAAGGGGGATGGGATAGATGAGAATCTCTGAATAAACCGGCGATAATAGCCTGCCAAACCAAGAAAACTGCGAATCTCTGTGGCTGAGGACGGTTTGGGCCAACTCTAAACCACCTCTATCTTCTTCGTATCAACCTAAATACCCTCGCTGGACACCACATGCCCCAAGAAAACCACTGAACTGAGCCAAAACTCACACTTGGATAATTTTACATAAAGTCTCCTCCCTCAATCTCTGCAACAGAACTCTTAGATGTTCCGCGTGCTCCTCCTGACTACGCGAATACACCAGAATATCATCAATGAAGACTATGACAAATGAGTCGAGATAAGGCCGGAACACGCTGTTCATCAAATGCATGAACGTTGTTGGGGCATTGGTCAGCCCAAAAGAAATCACCAAGAACTCATAATGACCATATTGGGTCCTAAAAGCTGTCTTAAGAATATCCTAGTCCCTGATCTTCAACTGGTGATAACCTGAATGGAGATCAATCTTGGAGAATATTCTTGCTCCCTGAAGCTGGTAGAATAAATCATCAATGCGAGGCAAAGGATACTTGTTCTTAATTGTTACTTTGTTCAACTGCCTATAATCGATGCACATCCTCATAGTGCCATCCTTCTTCTTCACAAATTGAACCGGCGCACCCCAAGGTGACACACTAGGCCGAATGAACCCCTTCTCAAGGAGTTCCAGAAGTTGCTCCTTCAATTCCTTCAACTCCGCCGGTGCCATACGATACGATGGAATAGAAATGGGTTGATAGCCCGACACCAAGTTAATACCAAAGTCAATATCCCTGTACGGTGGCATGCCTGACAGGTTTGCAGGAAACACATTGGGAAAATCCCTTACAACTGGAACAATATCAATACTGGGAGTCTCTGCACCGACATCCCTCACAAAATCTAAATATGAAAGACAACCCTTCCCAACCATACACTAGGCCTTCAAGAATGAGATCACTCTACTAGGAACATAATCAGTCAAACCTCGCCAGTCAATCCGTGGCACACTCGGTATAGCCAATATGACTGGCTTAGTATGACAATCCAGAATAGCATGACATGGAGATAGCCAATCCATGCCCAAAATGGCATCAAAATCCACCATACATAATAATAAAAGATCCATTCGGGTCATCAAACCCCCATTAATCACTACACACAACCAGTACACACGGTCTACAACAATAATATCACCCACCGGGGTAGATACATGAACAGGTGAAGCAAGAGACTCATGAGGCGTACCCAAATAATGAGCAAAATATGATGACATATAAGAAAAGGTGGAACCGGGATCAAATAATACAGAGACATCTCTGTGGCAGACTGAAACAATACCTGTAATAATAGCATCGGAAGCAATAACATCGGGTCTAGTTATAAGTGCATAGAAATGGGCCTGACCGCCACCTGATTGACCTCCCTCTCTAGGGCAACCCCTAGCTGACTGACCACCCCTAGCTGGGTGGGTGGGTGGTGGTGAAGTAACTAGTGCTGAAGCCGATGGCTGACTCCTCTACTGAGATGAACCCGCAAGACGACGAGGACACTATCTCCACATATGACCCATCTCTCGAAACTCATAGCAACTCCACGGTGCTGGAGAAGGGGACTGAAGGGAACCCCTAGCACCAGAATGACTAGCAGATGCACTTGGCATAGAAGAGCCCTGAACTGACGGAGCACGGGATGAATTTTGAGTTGAAAGGGCACTAAGTGATGACTAGCCTTGATGAGAACTGTGAGAACCATGACCCGATGACTCCCCATGATAACCTGGGCGAGCTGGCTGAGCGTTCCTGAATGGACGGCCTTTGCCGTGCTGAAATTGACCTCTCAAAGGAGCACCACTACAACTACCAAATCCTCGAGGCCTCTTGGCCTCCCTCTCCTCTCGCTCCTGGCAACGAACAGACTCAATCTCATGAGAAATGTCTACAACCTCCTCGAAAGTCGCACCAGTCACCCTCTCCTTGGTCATGAGAATATGAAGCTGATAAGTGAGGCCATCCACAAACCTCCTAATCCTCTCTCTATCCGTCGGAACCAATCAAATAGCATGACGAGCTAACTCAGAGAACCTCATCTCATACTGCATCATAGTCATCTCTCCCTGACGCAACCACTCAAACTACTTGCGCAGCTCCTCTCTGCGAGACTGCAGCACATACTTCTCTAGAAAGAGAATGGAGAACTGCTGCCAGGTAAGGGGTGCTGTACCAAAAGGCCTATGCCTCTAAAAATCCTCTCACCAAGTGAAGGCAGCTCCAGAAAACTGATAAGTAGTGAAAGCAACCCCGCTAGTGTCCAGAATACCCACTGTACGAAGCATCCTCTAACACTTATCCAAGAAACCCTGGGCATCCTCGCCCTCTGCACCATTGAAGGTCGAAGGCTGAAGTCTACCAAACCTCTCCAACCTACGCTGCTCATCCTCTGGCATGGTAGGAACTACATAGTCCTGAGCAGCTGCAACCGGCTGGGCTGGATGCACCCCCGGTGTCTGAAGTCCCTGCACGACCTGCTCAGGTGTGTGAGCGGTGGGAGTCTAAGTGCCTTCCCCGACCTGAGAAGTAGCTGCGGCTGTAGTAACTGAGACCACCTGAGCTAGGCCAGTGCAAACTGATAGAATATGAGTCAAGGACTACTGAAGACCCGGAATCACAATGGGCACAACTAGTGCTCAAGCTGGTGCCGCTGGAGCGTCTACAACTAGGACTTGATTCTGAACTGGGGAAGCTGGTGGGTCTGCAGGTGCTACCCTAGCTGCTATGTGGGCCACACCCCTGCCCCTACCGCAACCACGACCGTCCTCGGCCTCTAGTGGCCACAACTGGTGGTACTAGGGGTCGTCCATCCTGATCGGTAGCGTGTGTCCTCACCATCTGTGAAAGAATAGAATAACAAAAGTTTAGTACTCGGATCAACTAATTCGCACGACAATAATTTCAAGAATATGAAGTTTTTCCTAAAGGTTCTGCAGCCTCTCGAGGATAAATACAGATGTCTCAGTACCGATCCACGAGACTCTACTAAACCTGCTCATGACTCGTGAGACCTATGTAACCTAGGGTCTGATACCAACTTGTCACGACCCTAAACCTAGACCCGATCGTGATGGCGCCTCTCGTGAAGACAAGGCCAGCCGACACATTCTCATTTCAATTTTAAGTAATTAAAATAATAAGAATTAAGTCTTAAACATGATAAAATCCCAAAATAAGCAGTGATAGTACAATTTGCGAAAATAAAACCAACACAGTCCGATACCGGGGTGTCACCAATCATGAGCATCTATCAATCTACTACAAGTCTAAAGTGTCTACAAAGCTATTACAGAATCACTAACAAGAGAAAAGAAATGAGATAAAAGGGGAGAAGCATGGGGCTGCGGACGCTGGGCAACTACCTTGTGAACTCCGAAATCTGGCAAAAGCTCTCAACCCTCGCAAGCAGGATCAACAACGCCTGAATTTGCACATAGGGTGCAGGGAGTAAAGTGAGTACTCTAACAGAGTGAGTAATAATCATAAATAAAGACTGAGAAATAAGAAATCACGTAAGGCACATCACAGGCTATAAGAAAATAGTAAAAGCCAGTAAAAAGTCATGAAACGGTGAAATTATGCAAAGTCACTTTAGTTCAGTTTAAGTTTCTTAAAATCCCCCTTTAAACAGTTAAGCAAATAAAAGACATGCAAAGAGAAAAGGTAAACACATAAAGAAATGCCCCTCGGGCACAATACCAATAGAATCTGCCCCTCGGGCAACACATGGAACAATAACCAGCCCCTCGAGGTATATCTCACATCATAATGGGTACCCGCACTCACTGGGGTGTGCAAACTCCTGGAGGGGCCCTTTACGGCCCAAGCGAAATATCAAGCCATCTCGTGGCATCATCACTAGGCTCTAGGCCTCATATCAACAAGCCACCTCATGGCGTACCAATCTCAAGCCCTCAGCCTTATAATCATAATCAGGTGTTTCCTCACAAAATAGGCCCTTGGCCTTACTCAGTCAAAATTCTCACAAGCCACTCGGGCGACACTAAAACATGATGCTCAGCCAAAATATCATTTGAAATATCTTTTTAAGTGTTAAAGTAGAGTAGACATGGCTGAGTTATGAAAACAGTAGAATATAACATGACTGAGTACAAGTATAAAGTCAAAACAATGAGGAAATATCAAAAAATCCCCTAAGGGCTCAAATAGTTGGCACGAGGCCCAATTATGGCATTCAGCACAAAACATGATGATATTAAATAGTTTTCAGTCAAATACGCAATCAAATAGTTTCGAGACAGATTAAGTCACAATCCCCAATAGTGCACGGCCCCACACTCGTCATCTAGCATGTGCGTCACCTCAATATAGCACCAGGATGTGCAATCCGGGGTTTCATACCCTCAGGACAACATTTACAATCATTACTCATCTCAATCCGGTCCAAACTCTAGCCCACGACGCCTTTGCCCCTCGAATCGGCCTCAACTCGCGTCAAATCTATCCAAAATCAGAATCACGACGTCAAAATATGCTAAGGGAATGAAGCCCATGCAAAATAATCAATTTACAACATAAATCCCGAAGTTACCAAAACCTGACTCCCCGGTCCATGTCTCGGATTCCAGTAAAAATCATATCAATGGATTCCTTATCACTCCCCGAGTTCATTCATACCAAAAGCATCAAAATCCAACCATAAACGACCCCTCAAATCCCAAATTCTAGGTCTCCAATTACAAGCCCTAGTTCTTCAATTTTAGGGTTAATTCCATGCTTAATTAGGTAGAATTCACATTAGAATCGAGTATTAACTCCATGAATCTTACCTCCAAGTGTTTCCCCTTGAATACCTCTTCAATACTCTTTCAAAAGCTCCAAAATCGCTAAAAATAATGGAAATAAACCCCAAAATTGCGGACAAGATGACTATTAAAACATTCGGCCCAGGCCTCAATTCCTTCTTCATGAACGCAGTCAACGCCTCGCGTTCGCGAAGTACAAAATAACTTTGACCAAAAAATCCTCTACGCAAACGCGACCAGCCACTCGCGAATGTGATGGCTCCTCAGCTTAACCCTTCGCGAATACGCTCCCTCTCTCGCGAACGCGATGCATAGCCTACTAGCCCTTCGCGAACGCGAAGGCTAAAATATCAGCCTCCTCAACTAACCCTTTGCGAACTCAAGGGCCTACTCGCGAATGCGAAGACCGTTTCTCTGCAACACTGATCAGCAGTTTTCTACACCTTTCCAAAATATGAAATGGTCTGATTGACCACCAGAAACTCACCCGAGGCCCCCGAGACCTCAACAAAATATGCCAACATATCCCACAACATCATTCAAACTTGTTCCAACCTTCAGAACGCTCAAAACATCGAAACACCAAATTCGCATTGGATTCAAGCCTAAGAATTCCAAAATCTTCTAAATTACGCTTTTGATAAAAAATCCAACAAAACCACGTCCGAATGACCTGAAAATTTACACACACATCCCAAATGGCACAACGGAACTACTACAACTCTCGAAATTCCAATCTGACCCCTATATCAAAATCTTACCTATCAATCAGAAAACGCCAAAAATCCAATTCGCTAATTCAAGCCTAAATCTACTCTGG
Organism: Nicotiana sylvestris; assembly: GCF_000393655.2. Classification (NCBI taxonomy): domain Eukaryota; kingdom Viridiplantae; phylum Streptophyta; class Magnoliopsida; order Solanales; family Solanaceae; genus Nicotiana; species Nicotiana sylvestris. The sequence continues at coordinate 122,510,472 of NC_091057.1, read as the reverse complement.
ACCTCCAAAGCACATTACGATCACGCTCCTAAGTCCAAATATCACCTCCCGAAGCTATCCGAACCATCAGAACTCACATCCGAGCCCTCTAACACATATGTCAACATCCGATTGACTTTTCCAACTTAAGCTTCCTCAAAAGAGACTAAGTGTCTCAAACCTTACCAATTTCTTTCCGAACCCGAACCAACCAACCCGATCACTCATAGAACCGATAAACAAATCAATAAGAAGTAGAAATGGGGGAAACAGAGCGGTAACTTATGAGATGACTGGCCGGGTCATCACATCCTCCCCCTCTTAAACAAACGTTCGTCCTCGAACGAGTCAAGAAACATACCTGAAGCCTCAAATAGGTGAGGATGTCTACTCTGCATCTTCTGCTCGGTGTCCCAGGTAGCCTCCTCCATGGGCCGACCTCTCCACTGCACTTTCACTGAAGTTATATCCTTTGATCTCAACTTTCGAGCCTGATGCTCCAAAATAACTGCTGGCTCCACATCATAAGTCAAGTCACAATCTAATTGAATCGTGATAAAATCCAAAACATAAGACGGATCCCCAATATACTTCCGGAGCATCGAAACATGAAATACTGAATGCACACTCGACAAGCTGGGTGGCAAAGCAAGCTCATAAGCCACCTCCCCAATCCTCCGAAGCACCTTAAAAGGCCCAATGAACTGAGGACTCAATTTACCTTTCTTCCCAAATCTCATAACACCCTTCATGGGTGGAACCTTCAATAGAACCTTCTCATCAACCATCTAGGACACATACCGAACTTTCCTGCCAGCATAACTCTTTTGCCTTGACTGCACTGTACGAAGCCTCTCCTGAATTACCTTTACCTTTTCTAAAGCATCCTGGACCAAGTCTGTCCCCAATAACCTAGACTCACCCGACTCAAACCAACCAACTGGAGATATACACCGCCTCCCATACAAAGCCTTATATGGAGCCATCTGTATACTCGACTAGTAGCTGTTGTTATAAGCGAACTCTGCAAATGGTAGAAACTGATCCCACGACCCTCCGAAATCAATGACATAAGCACACAACATATCCTCCAATATCTGAATAGTGCGCTCAGACTTCCCGTCTATCTGAGGGTGAAAAGTTGTGCTCAACTCAACCTGAGTACCTAGCTCTCACTGCACCAACCTCCAAAACTGTGAAGTAAACTGAGTGCCCCTATCTGAGATGATGAAAACTGAGACACCATGCAAACGAACAATCTCCTGGATATAGATCTCTGCCAAGCGCTCTAAAGAATAGGTAGAACACACAGGAATGAAGTGCACGAACTTGGTCAGCCGATCCACAATCTCCCAAATAGCATCGAACTTCTTCAAAGCCCGTGGGAGCCTAACTACAAAGTCCATAGTGATCCGCTCCCACTTCCACTCTGGAATATCCATCTGCTAAAGCAAGCCACCCAGTCTCTGATACTCATATTTTACCTGCTGACAATTGAGACACCGAGCTACAAATCTCACAATGTCTTTCTTCATTCTCCTCTACCAATAATGCTGCCTCAAATCCTAATACATCTTCGCAGCACCCGGATGAATGGAATACCGCGAGCTATGGGCCTCTTCCAGAATCAACTCCCGAAGCCCATCTACATTGGGCATACATATCCGGCTCTGCATCCTCAACACCCCATCATCACTAATGGTCACATCTCTGGCATCCTCATGCTGAACTCTGTCCTTAAGAACAAGCAAATGCGGATCATTATATTGGCGCTCTCTGATGCAATCATATAAGGAAAATCGAGAAATCACACAAGCCAATACTCGACTGGGCTCCGAAATATCTAACCTCATAAACCGATTGACCAAGGCCTGAATATCAACTGCAAGAGGTCTCTCCCCAACTATAATATATGCCAAACTCCCCATATTCACCGTCTTTCGGCTCAAAGCATCGGCCACCACATTGGCCTACCCGGATGGTACAATATAGTAATATCATAATCCTTTAGCAACTCCAACCACCTCCGCTGCCTCAAATTAAGATCCTTCTTCTTGAACAAGTGCTGGAGGCTACGATGATCAATAAACACCTCACAAGACACACCATACAAGTAATGCCTCCAAATCTTTAACGCGTGAACAATGGTAGCCAACTCCAAATCCTGAACGGGGTAGTTCTTCTCATGGGTATTCAATTGAAGAGAAGCATAAGCAATAACTCTACCCTCCTACATCAACACATACCCAATACCAACTCTCGAAGCATCACAATACACGGTATATGAACCTGAAGTTGATGACAAAACTAGCACTAGAGCTGTGGTCAAGGCTGTTTTGAGCTTTTGAAAGCTCTCCTCACACTCATCCGACCATACAGATAAAGCACCCTTCTGAGTCAACTTGGTCAAGGGCGATGCGATATATGAGAATCCCTGAACAAACCGGCGATAATAGCCTGCCAAACCAAGAAAATTGTGAATCTCTGTGGCTGAGGACGGTCTGGGCCAACTCTGAACCACCTCTATCTTCTTCGGATCAACCTGAATACCCTCGCTAGACACCACGTGCCCCAAGAAAGCCACTGAACTGAGCCAAAAATCACACTTGGAGAATTTTGCATAAAGCTTCTCCTCCCTCAATCTCTGCAACACAACTCTCAGATGCTCCGCGTGCTCCTCCTGACTACATGAATATACCAGAATATTATCAATGAAGACTATGACAAACGAGTCGAGATAAGGCCAGAACATGCTGTTCATCAAATGCATGAACGCTACTAGGGCATTGGTCAGCCCAAAAGACATCACCAAGAACTCATAATGACCATATTAGGTCCTGAAAGCTGTCTTAAGAATATCCGAGTCCCTGATCTTCAACTGGTGATAACCTGAACGGAGATCAATCTTGGAGAACACTCTCACTCCCTGAATCTAATCGAATAAATCATCAATGCGAGACAAATGATACTTGTTCATAACTGTTACTTTGTTCAACTGCCTATAATCGATGCACATCCTCATAGTGCCATCCTTCTTCTTCACAAATAGAACCGGTGCACCCCAAGGTGACACACTAGGCCGAATGAACCCCTTCTCAAGGAGTTCCTAAAGCTGCTCCTTCAACTCCTTTAACTCCGCTGGAGACATACGATACGACGGAATAGAAATGGACTGAGTGCCCGACACCAGGTTAATACCAAAGTCAATATCCCTGTACGGTGGCATGCCCGACAGGTTTGTAGGAAACACATAAGGAAAATCCCTTACAACTGAAATAAATTCAATACTGGGAGTCTCTGCACCAACATCCCTCACAAAGGCTAAATATGAAAGACAACCCTTCCCAACCATATGTTGGGCCTTCAAGAATGAGATCACTCTACTGGGAACATAATCAGTCAAACCTCGCCACTTAATCCGTGGCACACCCGGTATAGCCAATGTGACTGTCTTAGCATGACAGTCCAAAATAGCACGACACAAAGATAGTCAATCCATGCCCAAAATGACATCGAAATCCACCATACACAATAATAAAAGATCTACTCGGGTCTACGGACCCCCAATAATCACCACACACAGTTGGTACACATGGTCTACAATAAGAGTATCGCCCACCAGGGTTAGATACATGAACAGGTGAGGCAAGAGACTCACGGGGCATACCCAAATAATGAGCAAAGTATGATGACACATAAGAAAAGGTGGAACCAATATCAAATAATACAGAGGCATCTCTGTGGCAGACTGAAATAATACATGTAATAACAACATCGGAAGCAATAACATCGGGTCTAGCTGGAAGTGAATAAAAACGGGCGTGACCGCCACCTAATCGACCTCCCCCTCTAGGGCGACCCAGCTGACTGACCTCCACCCCTAGCTGGCTGGACGAGTGGTGGTGAAGTAACTGGTGCTAAAGCCGTTAGCTGACTCCTCTGCTGAGATGAACCCGCAAGACGACGAGGATACTTCCTCCACATATGACCCATCTCTCCACACTCATAGCAACTTCCCAGTGCTGGAGAATGGGACTGAAGGGAACCCCTAGCACCAGAATGACTAGCAGATGCACCTGGCATAGAAGAGCCCTAAACTGACGGAGCATGGGACGAACTCTGAGCTGGAAGGGCACTAAGTGATGACTGGCCCTGATGAGAACTGTGAGAACCATGACCCGATGACGCCTCACGATAACCCGGGCGATCTGGCTAAGCATGCCTGAATGGACGGCCTCTGCCATGCTGAAATTGACCTCTCGAAAGAGCACCACTATAACTACTAGATCGTCGAGGCCTCTTAGACTCCCTCTCCTCTCATTCCTGGCGACGAACAGACTCAATCTCACGAGCAATGTCTACAACCTCCTTGAAAGTCGCACCAGTCACCCTCTCCCTGATCATGAGAATATGAAGCTGATAAGTGAGGCCATCCACAAACCTCTTAATCCTCTCTCTATCGTCGGAACCAACCAAATAGAATGACGAGCTAACTCGGAGAACCTCATCTCATACTGTATCATAGTCATCTTTCCCTGATGCAACCACTCAAACTGCTTGCACAGCTCCTCTTTGCGAGACTGCGACACATACTTCTCCAGAAAGAGAACGGAGAACTGCTGACAGGTAAGAGGTTCTGCACCAACAGGCCTACGCCTCTCAAAAGCCTCCCACCAAGTGAAGGCAGCTCCAGAAAACTGATAAGTAGTGAAAGCGACCCCGCTGGTCTCCATAATACCCGTTATACGAAGCATCCTCTGACACTTATCCAAGAAACCTTGGGCATCCTCGCCCTCTACACTGCTGAAGGTCGGAGGTTGAAGTCTACCAAACCTCTCCAACCTACGATGCTCGCCCTCTAGCATGGCAGGAACTACATATTCCTGAGCAGCTGCAACCGGCTGGGTTAGAGGTGCCCCCGGTGTCTGAAGTCCCTACACGACCTGTTCAGGTGTGCGAGCGGCGGGAGTCTAAGTGCCTCCCCCGTCCTGAGAAGTAGTTGCGACTATAGTAACTAAGACCGCCTAAGCTAGGCCAGTGCAAACTGATAGAATCTGAGCCAAGGCCTCCTGAAGACCCGGCATCACAATGGGCATAGCTGGTGCCTAAGCTGGTGCTGTTGGAGCGTCCACAACTGGGACTTGATCCTGAACTGGGGTGGTTGTGGGTCTGCTGGTGGTACTAGGGGTCATCTATCCTGACTGGTAGCGCGTGTCCTCACCATCTATGAGAGAATAGAATAACAGAAGTTTAGTACTCGGATCAACAAATTCGCACGACAAGAAATTCAAGAATATGAAGTTTTTCCTAAAGGTTCTGCAGCCTCTCGAGGATAAATACAGACGTCTCTGTACCGATCCGCGAAACTCTTCTAAACCTGCTCATGACTCGTGAGACCTATGTAACCTAGGCTCTGATACCAACTTGTCACGACCCTAAACCCGGACCCGGTCATGATGGCGCCTCTCATGAAGACAAGGCCAGCCGACATATTCCCATTTCAATTTTAAGCAATTAAAATAATAAGTATTAAGTCTTAAACATGATAAAATCCCAAAATAAGCAATGATAGTACAATTTGCGAAAATAAAACCAACACAGCCCGATAACGGGGTGTCACCAGTCATGAGCATCTATCAATCTACTACAAGTCTGAAGTGTTTACAAAGCTATTACGGAATCACTAACAAGAGAAAAGAAATTAGATAAAGAGGGAGAAGCACGGGGCTGCGGACGCCGGGAAGCTACCTTGTGAACTCCGAAATCTGCCGGGAGCTTTCAACCCTCGCAAGCAGGATCAGCAATGCCTTAATCTGAACACGGGATGCAGGAAGTAAAGTGAGTACTCTAACTCAGTGAGTAATAATCACAAATAAAGACTGAGAAATAAGAAATCACGTAAGGCACATCACAAATTATAAGGAAATAGTAAAAGCCAGTAAAAAGTCATGAAACAGTGAAATTATGCAAAGTCACTTTAGTTTAGTTTAAGCTTCTTAAAATCCCCTTTTAAACAGTTAAGCAAATAAAAAACAAGCAACGAGAAAAGGTAAACACATAAAGAAATGCCCATCAGGCACAATACCAACAGAATCAGCCCCTCGGGCAACACATGGAACAATAACCAACCCCTCAGCCTATATCTCACATCACAATGGGTACCCCGCGCTCACTCGGGGTGTGCAGACTCCTGGAGGGGCCCCTTACGGCCCAAGAGCAATATCAAGCCATCTCGTGGAATCATTACTAGGCTCTCAGACTCATATCAACAAGCCACCTCGTGGCGTACCAATCTCAGGCCCTCGGCCTTTTAATCATAATCAGGTGTTTCCTCACAACATAGGCACTCGGCCCTACTCAGTCAAAATTCTCACAAGACAATCGGGCGACACTAAAACATGATGGTCAACCAAAATATCATTTGAAATATCATTTTAAGTGTTAAAGTAGAGTAAACATGATTGAGTTATGAAAACAGTAGAATATAGTATGACTGAGTACAAATATAAAGTAAAAACAGTGAGGAAATATCAGTAAAAATTTCCTAAGGGTTCAAATAGTTGGCACGAGGCCCAAATATGGCATTCAGTCCAAAACATGAAGATATCAAATAGTTTCCAGTCAAATACGCAGTTAAATAGTCATTCGGGACGTACTAATTCACAATCCCCAATAGTGCACGACCCCACGCTCGTCATCTAGCGTGTGAGTCACCTCAATATAGCACCACGATGTGCAATCCGGGGTTGCATACCCTCAGGACAACATTTACAATCATTACTCACCTCAATTCGATCCAAACTCTAGCCCGCGATGCCTTTGCCCCTCGATTCAGCCTCAACTAGCGTCAAATCTATCCAAAATCAGAATCACGACGTCAAAATATGCTAAGGGAACAAAACCCATGCAAAAATAATCAATTTACAACATAAATCCCAAAGTTACCAAAACCCAACCCCCGGGCCCATGTCTCGGATGACGGTAAAAATCACATCACCGGATTCCTTATCACTCCCCGAGTTCATTCATACCAAAAGCATCAAAATCCAACCACAAACGACCCCTCAAATCCCAAATTCTAGGTCTCCAATTACAAGCCCTAGTCCTCTTTCAAAAGCTCCAAAATCGCTCAAAAATGGTGGAAATAAACCCCAAAATTGCAGACAAGATGACTATTTAAACATTCTGCCCATGCATCAATTCCTTCTTCGCGAACGCGGTCAATGCTTCATGTTCGCGAAGCACAAAATAACTTTGACCAAAAAATCCTCTACGCGAACGTGACCAGCCACTCGCGAACGCGATGGCTCCTCAGCTTGACCCTTCGTGAACGCGCTCCCTCCCTCTCTTACGAATGCGATGCATAGCCTACCAGCCCTTCGTGAACGCGGAGCCTTCCTCACGAATGCGAAGACTAAAATATTAGCCTCCTCAACTAACCCTTCATGAATCGAGGGCCTACTCGCGAATGCGAAGGCTGTTTCTCTGCAACACTGATCGGCAGTTTTCTACACTTTTCCAAAATATGAAATGGTCCGATTGACCATCGGAAACTCACCCAAGGCCCCCGAGACCTCAACAAAATATGCCAACATATCCCATAACATCATTCAAACTTGTTCCAACCTTCAGAACGCTCAAAACATTTAAACACCAAATTCGCATTGGATTCAAGCCTAAGAATTCCAAAATCTTCTAAATTATGCTTTTGATAAAAAACCCAACAAAACCACGTCCGAATGACCTGAAAATTTGCACACATATCCCAAATGGCACAACGGAACTACTACAACTCTCGAAATTCCAATCTGACCCCTATATCAAAATCTTACCTATCAACCGGAAAATGCCAAAAATCCAATTTCGCTAATTCAAGCCTAAATCTACTCTGGACCTCCAAAGCACATTACGATCACGCTCCTAAGTCCAAATATCACCTTCCGAAGCTATCCGAACCATCAGAACTCACATCTAAGCCCTCTAACACATATGTCAACATCCGATTGACTTTTCCAACTTAAGCTTTCTCAAAAGAGACTAAGTGTCTCAAACCTTACCAAATTCTTTCCGAACCCGAACCAACCAACCCGATCACTCATAGAACCGATAAAAAAATCAATAAGAAGCAGAAATAGGGGAAACAGAGCGGTAACTCATGAGACGACTGGCCGGGTCGTCACAATATTAAAAGCAACAACATCTTGTCAAGGGAGACAATATAATAATCCTCTTCTCTTTTTCACATTTACTTCACAACTCACTTCACAACTTGAGTCAATGCTCTATAAGGTTCAATTGCCAATTATACATCCACAATTCATTATACAACTTGAGCCAACACTCTTTAATATTCAAATACCACTATTACTTCCTCAAGCTTTGCTCGACAATAGAAATCATCACATAAGGCATGAACAATACAAACAGAGTCACATTAATCATAGTATAATACTCATAGGCATGCTTGATACTAACGTATAGATACTCATCACCATGCCTATACGTCGTACTCAACAAATAACACATAGCAAATAGGACTCAACTCCTAATCCCTCAAGCTAAGGTTAGACCAAACACTTACCTCGATGCCACGAACACAATTCAAGTCTCAACTATCGCTTTACCTCTTGATTTCACCACCAATTCGCTCGTATTTAGCCACAAGTTACTTAACTATATCAATAAATGCTAAATGAATCAATTCCAAAGCATGAAAATAGGTTTTCTAAAGTTTTTTCCCAAAAAGTCAAAAATCGCTCCCGGGCCCACATGGTCTAAACCCGAGGTTCAAACCAAAACCCCATTACCCATTACCTTACAAACCCAAATATACAATTTGTTTTGAAATCGGACCTCAAATCGAAGTCCAAATCCCCAAAATTTGAAAAACCTAGGTTCTACCCAAAACACCCAATTCCCCATGAAACCTTTTATTTTGAGTTGAAATCATGTGGAAATTTGTTAAAGATTAATAAAAACAAGTTAGAAATGACTTACAATCAATTTGGAAGAGTACTTGTCTTTGAAAAATTGCCCAAGAGTGTTTAGGTTTTGAAAGGGTTTGAAAAATGGTTGAAATGCATCTAAGTTGTGATTGTGCAGGTTGCAGATGTCGCAATTGCGATCAGGGTTCGGAATTGCGAACCCCTCAGACTGCTAACTTCACATTTGCGAACAGGGGTTCGCAAATGAGGAATCCAGTCCTCTTCGCATTTGCGATACTTCCTTCGCATTTGCAATGTTGCATTTGCGACAAATACATCGCATTTGCGACCAAGTCAGCCCAGACCACTATTCGCATTCGATACGGAGTTGCTCGTGCAATTGTGAAGCCTGCATGCTTGCAACACTCCAGAAATTCCTAAGTCCAAATTTCACTCCGTGGCCTATCCAAAACTCACCCGAGCCCTCGGGGCTCCAAACCAAACATGCACACTAACCTAAAAACATTATATGGAGTTGCTCGTGCAATCAAATCACCAAAATAATATCAACAACTATGAATTTAGGATCAAAATCAAAGAAACTCTCAAGAACTTTCAAAGTTTTAAATTTTACAACTAAGGTTCCGAATCATGTCATATGACCTCCGTTTCTTACAAAATTTTACAAGCTCAACTTAAATCACATATAAGACCTGTACCGGGATCCGGAACCAAAATACGGGCCAAATACCATCAAATTCCAAACACATTTTATTTCCAAACACTTATATATTATAGAAAATAATTTTCTTGAAAAATTCATTTCTCGGGCTTGGGACCTCGGAATTCGATTTCGAGCATACGCCCAAGCCCCATATTTTCCTACAGACCCTCCGGGACCGTCAAATCACGGGTGCGGATCCTCCTACCCAAAATGTTAACTGAAGTCAACTTAAATTCATTTTAAAGGCAAAATTTATCATTTTTCATAGATTTTCACATAATGGCTTTCCAGCTACGCACTAGAACTACACACACAAATCGAGGTGAGACAGAAAGAGGTTTTTAAGGCCTCAGAATACAGAATTTATTTCTAAAACAAGTTATGACCTTTTGGGTCACCACATTATCCACCTCTAAAACAACCGTTCGTCCTCGAACGGACATAAGAAGGAAGTATCTGAGTCGGGGAAAAGATGGGGATAACGGCTCCACATATCAGATTCGGACTCCCAGGTCGATGCCTCAGCAGGCTGACCTCTCCACTGAACACAAACAGAAGGGAAACTCTTCGATCTCAACTGACGAACCTGCCGGTCTAGAATAGCTACCGGCTCCTCCTCATAGGACAAGTCCTTGTCCAACTGGACAGTGCTGAAATCTAACACATGGGATGGATCGTCGTGGTACTTCCGAAGCATGGACATATGAAACACTAGATGTACGGTTGATAAGCTCGGGGGAAACGCAAGTCTATAAGCCACTTCTCCCACTCGATCAAGAATCTCAAACGGGCCAATGAACCTAGGGATAAGCTTTCCCCTCTTCCCAAATCTCATCACGCCCTTCATAGGCGACACCCGAAGCAACACCCACTCATCGACCATGAATGCCAAATCACGAACCTTACGGTCGTCATAACTCTTTTGCCTGGATTGAGCTGTACGAAGCCTATCCTAAATAATCGTGACCTTGTCCAAGTATCCTGTACTAGAACCGTACCCAACAACTGAGCCTCTCCCGGCGCAAACCATCCAACTGGAGGTCGATACCTCCTTCCATATAAAGCCTCATAAAGAGCCATCTGGACACTCGACTGGTAGCTGTTGTTTTAGGCAAACTCTGCTAAAGGCAAAAACTGATCCCACGAGCCTCTAAAGTCAATGACACAAGCTCAAAGCATATCCTCCAAAATCTAAATAATCTGCTCGGACTACCCGTCCGTTTGAGGATGAAACGATATGCTCAACTCAACTCGTGTGCCCAACTCTCGCTGAACTGCTCTTCAGAAATATGAGGTAAACTACGTACCTTGGTCTGAAATGATAGACACGGGTACACCATGAAGACGAATAGTCTCCAGGATATAGATCTCCGCTAACCTCTCGGAAGAATAGGAGACTGCTACCAGAATGAAATGTGCTGACTTGGTCAGCCTATCAACAATAACCCACACTGCATCGAACTTCCTCTGAGTCCGTGGGAGTCCAACAACGAAATCCATAGTGATACGCTCCCACTTCCACTCAGGAATCTCAATCTTCTGGAACAAACCACCAGGCCTCTGATGCTCGTACTTAACCTGCTGACAATTCAAACACCGGGCCACATATGCAACAATGTCCTTCTTCATTCTCCTCCACCAATAATGCTGCCGCAAATCCTGATACATCTTAGCGGCGCCTAGGTGAATAGAGTACCGGGAACTATGGGCCTCCTCTAAAATCGACTCTCGAAGCCCATCCACATTAGGCACACAAACTCGACCCTGCAGCCTCAAAACTACATCATCTCCTAAGGTAACCTGCTTGGCACCTCCATGCTGCACCGTGTCTCTAAGGACACACAAATGAGGGTCATCATACTGCTAATCTCGGATACGCTCCAATAAAGAAGAACGAGCGATTGTGCAAGCTAACACACGGCTGGGCTCAGAAATATCCAACCTCACGAACTGATTGGCCAAAGCCTGAACATCCAAAGCAAGCGGTCTCTTACCGACCGAAATATACGCAAGGCTGCCCATACTGGCTGACTTCCTACTCAAAGCATCGGCCACCACATTGACCTTTCCCAGATGATATAAGATGGTGATATACTAGCTCTTTCTGCTTGAACAAGTACTGCAGACTCTTGTGATCCGTGAACACCTCACATGACATTCCATATAGATAGTGCCTCCAAATCTTCAACGCGTGAACAATGGCTGCTAATTCCAAATCATGGACTGGATAGTTCTTCTCATGAATCTTTAACTGCCGCGAAGTCTAGGCAATGACCTTGCCATCCTGCATCAACACCGCACCAAGTCCAATATGAGATGCATCACAATAAACTGTATATGGCCCTGAACCTATGGGCAAAACCAACACCAACGTCGTAGTCAAAACTGTCTTGAGCTTCTGAAAGCTCGCCTCACACTCATCCGACCACCTGAACTGGGCACCCTTTTGGTTCAACCTGGTCATCGGGACTGTAATAGATGAGAACCCCTCCATAAATCGACGGTAATAACCTGCCAAACCCAAGAAACTCCGGATCTTTGAAGCTGATGCTGGTCTAGGCCAGTTATTGACTGCCTCTATCTTCTTTGAATCTACCTGAATACCCTTTGCAGATACAACATGACCCAAGAATGCAATTGTACTCAGCCAGAACTCACACTTCGAAAACTTAGCATACAACTGACTATCTCTCAAAGTCTGGAGGACCACTCTCAGATGCTGCTCATGCTTCTCCCGGCTGCAAGAATAGATCAAAATATCATCAATGAAGACTATCACAAATGAATCCAAGTAAGGCTTGAACACTCGGTTCATCAAATCCATAAAAGCTACTGGGGCATTTGTCAACCCGAATGACATCACCAAGAGATCATAATGCCCGTACTGAGTGCGAAAAGCTATCTTAGGGACATCGGATGCCCTAATCCTCAACTGATGGTAGCCAGATCTCAAGTCAATCTACAAAAAAACCTTGGCACCCTGAAGCTGATCAAATAAATCATCAATCCTCGACAATGGATACTTATTCTTGATTGTAACCTTGTTCAACTGCTGGTAATCTATACACATTCTCATCGATTCGTCCTTCTTCTTAACAAACAATACTGGCGCACCCCAAGGCGAGACACTAGGTCTAATGAAACCTTTTTCAAGCAAGTCTTGTAATTGCTCCCTCAACTCTTTTAACTAAGGCGGGGCCATATGATACGGCGAAATAGAAATGGGTTGAGTGCCCGGGAGCCAAATCAATGTAGAAGTCAATATCTCTATCGGGTGGCATACCCGATAGGTCTGAAAGAAATACCTCAGGAAACTCATGAATGACAGGCACAGAATCAATAAAAGGAACCTCGGCACTAGAATCATGAACATATGCCAAATAAGCCAAATACCCCTTCTCGACCATACATCGAGCCTTCATATATGAGATAATACTACTAGTAGAATGACCAGGAGTCCCTCTCCACTCTAAATGAGGTAAGCCCGGCAAGGCTAAGGTCATAATCTTGGCATAACAGTCCAAGATAGCGGGGTAAGGTGATAAGCAGTCCATCCCCAATATGACATCAAAATCAACCATGTCCAAAACTGACAAATCTATGTGAGTCTCAAGACCCCTAATCACAACTATACATGAATGATGGACACGATCTACCACAATAAAATCACCCACCGGTGTAGACACATATACAGAAGCACTCAAAGAATCACTAGGCATGACCAAATGCGGTGCAAAATAAGATGACACATAGGAGTATGTAGACCCTGGATCAAATAGAACTAAAGCATCTCTACTACAAACCAGAACAGTACCTGTGATAACTGCATCGGAAGCCTCAGCCTCAGGCCTGGCGGGAAGAGCATAACATTGGGGCTGGGCCCCACCACTTTGAACTACATCCCTAGGACGACCTGCTGCTGGCTGGCCTCCACCTCTAGTGGCTTGACCTCCACCTCTAAAACCTCTACCTCCACCTCTAGCACATCTACCTCCACCTATAGCTGGTTGAGCAGGCTGTGGAACACTCGGTGCTTGAACCATAGCACGGGAACCCTGATGCTAAGAGCTGCTCGATGCTCGAGGGCAAAATCTAGCAATGTAATCCATATGACCACAAGTATAACAAGCCCTCAGCTGCTGACCAACCCTGACAACCTGAATGACCACCCCAAAAACTCTGGAGCGGCGGTGCACTAATAAGAGCTGGTGGTGCACTGATAGGAGCTAGTGGTACACTGTAGGACTATTGATCAGAATACTACATATGAGAACCACGACCACGTGAATCATAGTGAGAAACCTGAAGTGCTAACTGAGAAGGACTAGGAGGATGGCCTCTACCATACGAATCCCTGCCTCCGGACGAGGCGCCATTGAATCTGCCTAAATGACGAGGCCTCTTGTCAGACCCCTGACCACCTCCTTACGATAGAACCATCTCAACTCTCCTGGCGACATTGACCGCCTCCTAAAAAGAAATCTCACTCCCTGTCTCCTTAGCCATCTGAAGTTGAATAGGCTGAATGAGTCCCTCAATGAACCTCTCCTCTCTCTCTCTCAGTGGGAAGTATAGTAGAGCATGACAGGCCAAATCAATAAACCTGGTCTTGTTCTGAGTAATAGTCATAGAACCCTATTGAAGATGCTCAAACTGCCTCCGATAGATTTCTCTCTAAGTGACAGGAAGAAACTTCTCCAGAAATAGCTGAGAAAACTGATCCCAAGTCAAAGCTGGTGACCCAGCTGGTCTAGCCAAGCAATAATCTCTCCATCAAGTCTTGGCGGATCCAGATAAGTGAAAAGTATCAAAGTCAACCCCATTGGTCTCCACTATCCCCATGTTCCTAAGAACCTCGTGACAACTGTCTAAATAATCATGGGGATCCTCAGAAGATGCACTACTGAAAGTGGTAGTGAAGAGCTTGGTGAACCTGTCCAATCTCCACAATGCATCGGCAAACATAGCTGCTCCATCACCGGTCTGAGCTACCGCACCCGGCTAAACTGCTCCAACTGGCTGAGCTGCTGGAGTCTGAAACTGGGGAGCCATCTGCTCTGGAGTGTGAGTAGCAGGAATCTGGGCTCCTCCTCCAGCCTGAGAGACGGCTGGTGCTACAGGAAGCAAGCCTGCCCGGGTGACACTCTCCACAAGGCCCACTAGATGGACCAGAGCATCCGGAGTACTCGGGTAGTAATGAACCCCTCTGGGACCTGAGCTGGGCCCACCGGAACTACCTAGGCCGAAACCTCATCATCAAACTCAACCTGAGGCTCCGCCACTGGTGCTGTTGTTCTGGGCTGAGCTCTGCCCCTACCTCGGCCTCTATCACAGCCTCAGCCTCGCCCTCTTCCCCTCGTGGGAGCTGCTACTGGGGGCTCGAGCTGCTGATTAGTGGATGAGGAAGTGTGTGTTCTCGCCATCTGCGAAAGAACAGAGTAGAAATTCAATTAGCATTGAGAAAACAAACTGCACGACAGGAAAGAATAGATGTGAAGTTTTTCCTAACTCTGTAGCCTCTAGGGGATAAATACAGACGTCTCCGTACCGATCCCTCAGACTCTACTAAGCTTGTCCGTGAATTGTGAGAACTATTTAACCTAGAGCTTTGATACCAACTTGTCACGACCCGAATCGAGAGTCGTGATGACGTCTGTTGATACCCAATTTTCCTTAAACTATTTTTAAATTTGCATAAATACCTTCAAAATCACTTTTATAATAATTTATATTTTTCCATAATTTTCCATATTTATTTTCTAATTATTCAGTATTTTATATCCAATAATTATTCATATATTACATTACAAGTAATTTCAAAGTATTTCTTAGATCAACATATCATTTTTAATCCTATTAGGATTTAATTATTTCACAAATTGGCCAATTTGGCATTGTTTGGCTATAGTTACAATAATTTTGCAATTATAGCCTAATTGTACACTTTATACTATTTTAATTCAATAATCTGTTATTTTATATTTTTCATATTATTTAATTACCTTAATTTTACCTATTTAGCTTTTATTTCATTTTATCTAATTATTAGCTATTTTTACTAATTATTTATCTAATTTTAATTGGGTATTTAATAACTAGCCACCCTTATTTAAATTATAATCAGCCCCAAACCCCAATTAAACCAACCCAAACCCCATACCTAATCTGTCAAATCCCCGATCCAAACCCTAAGTCCTTAACCCGACCACCTACCCCATTCAATCCTGACCGTTGATCATTTAGATCAACGGTCCCCATTCCCCTTTCCTTAATTAAACCTGGACCTAACCCCCCCAAACCCTCTCATTCACTCCTCTCTCACGCCGACATCTAATCCCTCTCCTCTCAAATGCTCTAAAATCCTAAGCCTAACCCTAATTGCCGTCACCAGCGAGAAACTCTCGTCTATGGAGATTCTGAGTATTCTCCGGTGACTATCGACCTTCTATACCTCCTGGTTGTTGATTACGTGGGTCCCTAAAAGAATCTCAAGGAGATTCAACATGTTCCTTCGTCTGAGGTTTGTTTACAGGTCCGTCTAGGGTCATCCTTGTTTGTGAGTACTGATTTCCTTTCATTTTCAGTTTGAATCTATGGCTTTTAATCAAGTTTCTTTCATCTCAGTTGTTTTTTTGAAAACCCTAGTTTTACAACTATTCGAATCCGTTCAGATCTTTGTAGATCTGAGAGGGTTCGAGTATTATCTGTCACTTTCTCTTGAAGATCTTCCATTCTGGCTAACTATTTCGACTCCATTCGCTTTCTTCTGAAATTTGGGTTTGCCCTAAGTGTTTTCAAAAGGGGTTTTCTAACTTTTCAGTGCTTTGTTTCTTTACTATCTTGACTGATTCTCATGTATATACTTAAAACCTAGATGTTTTTGTTTGTTGCACTAATTTTCTTCAATTTGTTCTCCGTTATTTGTTTATTTTTGTCAACCCAACATACTAAGTGATTTCTATTAAGGATTTGAACCAGTTTTCCTGCTAAAACCAGTATTCTTTGGGATTTTTTGCTTAATTGATTTCTATTATGGATTTGAACCAATTTTTCCCGTTAAAGTCAGTATTCTTTGGGGTTTTTACTTACTTTCCTTATTTCTGGCTTGTAATTAGTATTATTTGCCTTATACCAACTGGTTGATTAATTTATGGTCAATTTATGATTTGTTACCTTATTTAAGCCCCAATCAGGGCTGGTAATGGATTTTCCTTGTATTAACATGACTTTCCCGGATTTGTTTGTGCAAAATTAATGGGTTAGCCCCAATTAACTTGTTGATTATATTTACCTACTTTATTTATGAACTCTAGATCATTTTTTACCTTATTTGTTTCATCTCTCTAAGTGCTATATATGCACTCTCATTCTGACTCTTATGCGAACACAGTTCAGAGTACACACACACACTCAAACTCTCTCTTCTTTCTTTGCTACTTGTGCTAACTGCTTGTCTAGCTGGCTGAAAGCCAAGGCTAGACTGTGGAACTCTACTTGCTTTACTTTTCTGCACTTTACTTCCTTAACTGGTATGTTCCTAGTTCAATTCTGAAACTCAACTCTATGTGCTCCATGTCTGTTAATCCATGTCTTCTTCTGCACTAATTTAATGGCCTATGTGTTTAATTGCTCTTCTTATTTACTGCTTTACTCAGCATGCTTAAGTTTTTCCCTCTCTTGTTCAAGTGTAATCAACATGTCTACTTAAGTTCTTGTTTATTTCCCTCAACTAGTATGCCATGATAGTATCATAGACTCTTAAATGTGCTTGGTTAACACTAAGTGGCATGACTAATTATGTGTAATAGACCCCTGCCCTCAACATGACTACTCTCATACCCTGTCCCTATGCCTTATTACTATTCTAATTTCGAGCATGATTTCCTTGTTAACATTTTAAAGTGGTAGTTTGTGTTCTGGAGGCCAATCAGTTCCTACCTGTTCTTTGTACTTGCTGGTCTATATGCATCTCTTTTCATCCATGTTATGTGTTTCTGATTTGGGCTCTCTATGTCCCCAACCCTTTACTTCCCTGCTTATGAATGTTGAAGTAATACTATTCTTTGAATTTGTTTTGTGTGTGCTGGTTTGTTCCAAGTTGTTGTTGCTCGTATTCCTTTCTCCTTTCAAAACTGTTTTTCCCCAAGCAACTCTTCTGTTGTTTTGCAAACTTATTTCAAACAAATTTGTCAAAACTATTTCCAACTCAACTCTTTTGAAATCTATGTCAAGCACTCTCACATATACTCTTAGACCACTAGGTTTTGCCCCTTTTATGTGAGCCTTGCCTTGGGACCCTTGAGTTCTCTATGAACTTGGACACATAAAAGCTGGCCTTTCCACACTGCACTTACTCTATCTTGGCTATGAAATCTTGGTGTGAGCACTGCTCGGGATCCCTTGAGGTCCTTAGGGAACTCTAACACACCCGTATATGAGAAAGACTATGGAACAATCTTGGCACTTGAGGTGATTTATCACATAACTCAGGAGGAAGTCCTAATCAGGCTCTCTGTAGTGTAACTTCTTATTTTTTCATTTCTACTTATGTAATTCATTTCAATGTTGGTTTGTAATGATTTGTAAACGAATATTGGGGTAACTAGTAAAAAGGGCGGGTATTTACATGTTTGTAGAGTAAGGCAGGTAGAAATCATGCCTATAAGACTTTACATTTTACTATGTTTGCCTTACCATGTTAGAAATCATGCCTATAGGATTTTACTATGTTTGCCTCACCATGTTAGAAATCATGCCTATAGGGTTTTACTATACTTGCCTTACCATGTTAGAAATCATGTTTAATAGGTCTCAAAATCAGTTTCACAAATAGATGCCCTACCTATAGGGTATAATTTAATCCAGCCCCTGTTATAATAGATGTTACTTGCTTTCTTTCATTGGTCATTATGCCTGCAAAGTTTCTGAAATCAGTGATGTCATGCCTATAGGGAATAACTCTAGAAATTATGCCTATAGATCTCAACTAGTTTAATTTAAATAAATCAATCCAGTTTGCATTTTAGTTCATTTTGAAACTGGTTTAATTAATGGTTTATGTTCTCTAAAACACGTTCTTTCAAAAATTGCCTTGATTTGTCATTAGATGTCATGCCTATAAGGATTCAAGAGTCCGCTTTAAAAACCTACCTTGTAGTCATCTGTATTCCACCCCTAGGCAAGCCTTAGACAATCAACTTTAAATAAAATCAGAACCGTCTTTATGATTAGTGTTTAATTGTCAATGTGTTAAAATCAGTAGGCAAGCCTGATTTAGACTTCTTTTCTGAGTCATGTAATAAATCTGGTTCTGTTGTTATCATCAAATACCATGCTTTAGAATTCTGAGTTCAAATGTGGACCTTACATGTGTGTGAGTCGTGATGTCTATGTGCATTACTTGTGGAGGTACATCTGAGCCTTCTATCTATTTCTGTGTTTTCCCCCTAAATGCAGTCTTATATGTTCTTATTTGTCGCCTAGTATTTTGCCTTTAAACTTGAGGGTCTACCTAGAACCCCCATTTATAGGATAGGAGTCCTAAATTCTTCCGAGACTGATAGGAAGGGACGGGTAACAACATGCAATAGGGATCGAGACCAACCCTCGATTTAATTACCTTCGCGGGGCGAGAAAGGGTAGATATGGATATGATGACTGGTGCGTTAATACCACGTGTAGTCCCTCTTTGAGGAGTGTCATACGGGGTATTGCATTTATGTGATCCATATTATAAACAAACCTAGGACACCCTTTTACATTCATGAATATGCTTAGATTGTAATTCTTTTCAAAATCTCGCTTTTTTTTCATTAGTTGTTTTCTTACATCTGTGTATTTAAACCTAAATCCCCTATTATTTGAGCCCTACTTTTCTATCTGCTAATTGTACAAATTCACAAAAACTGTTTGGCCGGGAACCACACTAGTGGATCCTGAGGAGTGCCTAACACCTTCCCCTTAGGATAATTTCAAGCTCTTACCCTATCTTTGGTTACCAATTATAAAATGAACCCTATAGGTGTCCTAACGCACCTTAAATCATTAGGTGGCGACTCTTCAAAAATGTAAACCCCCTTTCCCAAAAGGAAAGAGTTATCCCATAACCAAAATGTAATGAACCCGATTCTGCAGAGTAAAAAAGGGGGCGCAACAGCGTCTACTAGTGAAAGCTAGCCAAGCCAACCTTTTTAAATTATTTACCTTTTTTCATTTTTAATCCTTTACAATTAAGAGTCAACATTATATAAACAACGGAAATGTAAAAGCGGAAGATTGAAACGTAATATATTAATAAAGATGCCAATACCAATTCATACATAAACTACTCACGACTGGTGTCACAATCTCACAGACTATCTAGGAATACTACAAATAAAGGTTCGAAAGATTTATTACAACATTGTCTCCGAAATATATAAAAGAAACAGAATAAAAAGATAGGAGAAGATGCCAAGTCATGTGGACGCCTGCAGGATTACCTCAGAATCTCCGACTAGACTGAAGGCAACAACCCAAAGCTACGATCCGTATGCTCTAGTACCGAGATCTACACACAATGCAGAGTGTAGTATCAGCACAACCGACCCCATGTGCTGGTAAGTGCCTAGCCTAACCTCGGTGAAGTAATGACGAGGCTAGGACCAGACTACCAAATAAACCTATACAATTAAATCATATACAGTGAAAAATAAAAGCATGAATGTACAGTTAAGGATGGGAGGGGGAAAACATGCTGCGGGGAAACATCAAATGGTAACAAAAAGATAACAGGTAAATATAAGGAACACCATAACTCAATTATCAACAAGAATCAGAAATCAAACAATGACATCACCTTTTGTGCTTTTACTCTCTTCCCCACCATAAGAATCAATATAATCTGCACGGCATTACCCTTCGTGCTTTTACTCTCGTCCTCACCATAAAATTAATATAATCGGCACAAAATTGTACATCGTGTGGCACGGCAGCACCCTTCGTGCTTTTACACTCTTCCTCACAAAATCATACACGATATCACCCTTCGTGCTTTAACACTCTCTCACCAAAACAATGCACGACATCACCCTTCATGCTTTAACACTCTTCCTCACCCAAACAA
The DNA here is from genome assembly GCF_000393655.2 of Nicotiana sylvestris. Classification (NCBI taxonomy): domain Eukaryota; kingdom Viridiplantae; phylum Streptophyta; class Magnoliopsida; order Solanales; family Solanaceae; genus Nicotiana; species Nicotiana sylvestris. Next base: position 122,489,741 of record NC_091057.1, on the reverse strand, counting down.
CAATCACAAGCAATAAGATCAAGGAAATAAATAAAATTACAATAAAATCCCAGTAAGGGAACAATAGTTCAACAATTAAATCCTGGTAAGGGAACAATATCAAAAGCATCGACAACCTGACAAGGGAGATAACATTAAAAGCAACAACATCCCGGCAATGGAGACAATATAATAATCCTCTTCTCTTTTTCACATTTACTTCACAACTCACTTCACAACTTGAGCCAATTCTCTATAAGGTTCAATTGCCAATTATACTTCCACAATTCATTATACAACTTGAGCCAACACTCTTCAATATTCAAATACCAATATTACTTCCACAAGCTTTTCTCGACAATAGAAATCATCACATAAGGCATGAAAAATACAAACGGAGTCACATTAATCATATTATAAGACTCACGGGCATGTTTGACACCAACGTATAGATACTCTTCACCATGCCTATACGTCATACTCAACCAATAATACATAGCAAATAGGACACAACTCCTAATCCCTCAAGTTAAGGTTAGACCAAATACTTACCTTGATGCCACAGACACAATTCAAGTCTCAACTATCGCTTTACATCTTGATTCCATCACCAATTCGCTCGAATCTAGCCACACGTTACTTAACTATATCAATAAATGTTAAATGAATCAATTCCAATGCATGAAAATAGGTTTTCTAAAGTTTTTTTCCAAAAAGTCAAAATTTTCCCCCGAGCCCACATGGTCAAAACCCGAGGTTCGAACCAAAACCCGATTACCCATTCCCCCACGAACCCAAATATACAATTTGTTTTGAAATCAGACCTCAAATCGAGGTCCAAATGCCCAAAATTTGAAAAACCTAGGTTCTACCCAAAACACCCAATTTCCCCCATTAAACCTTTGATTTTGAGTTGAAATCATGAGGAAAGATGTTAAAGATTAATAAAAATAAGTTAGAAATGACTTACAATCGATTTGGAAGAGTACCTGTCTTTGAAAAATCGCCCAAGAGTGTTTAGGTTTTGAAAGGGTTTGAAAAATTGTTGAAATGCGTCTAAGTTATGATTGTGCAGGTTGTAGATGTCGCAATTGCGACCAGGGTTCGCAATTGCGAACCCCTCAGACTGCTAATTTCACATTTGCGAACAAGGGTTCGGAATCCAGTCCTCTTCGCATTTGCGAACCCTGAGGAATCCAGTCTTCTTTGCATTTGCGATACTGCCTTCGCATTTACGATGTCGCATTTGCGACAAATATATTGCATTTACGACCAAGGCAGCCCAGGCCACTATTCGCATTTGCGACACATTGCTTGCAATTGCGAAGCCTGCAGGCCTGCAACACACCAGAAATTCCTAAGTTCAAATTTCACTCTATGGCCTATCCAAAACTCACCCGAGCTCTCGGGGCTCCAAACCAAACATGCACACTAACCTAAAAACATCATACGGATTTGCTCGTGTAATCAAAATACCAAAATAACATCAATAACTATGAATTTACCATCAAAATCAAAGAAAATCTCGAGAACTTTTAAAGTTTAAAATTTTACAACTAAGGTTCCGAATCACGTCATATGACCTACGTTTCTTACCAAATTTTACAGGCTCAACTTAAATCACATATAAGACCTGTACCGGGCTCCGAAACCAAAATACTGGCCCAATACCATCAAATTCCAAACACATTTCATTTCCGAACACTTATATATATTCCAGAAAATAAGTTTCTTTAAAAATTTATTTCTCGGGCTTGGGACCTCGGAATTCGATTTCGGGCATACGCCTAAGTCCAATATTTTCCTACGGACCCTCAGGGACCGTCAAATCATGGGTCCGGGTCCGTTTACCCAAAATATTGACCGAAGTCAACTTAAATTCATTTTAAAGGCAAAATTTATCATTTTTCATAGATTTTCACATAATGGCTTTCCGACGCGCCCGGACTGCGCACGCAAATTGAGGTGAGACAGAAAGAGGTTTTTAAGTCCTTGGAATACATAATTTATTTCTAAAACAAGTGATGACCTTTTGGGTCATCGCACCTTCACGGTAATAATTTTGTTTTCTTTCAGACTTATCACATATTGCTACCACATTCTCTTAAGGGAATGAGAATGAAGCAAATTTAATGGGACGGATTTCCACTTCTCGTGCTCACGATCATACATGACTTTGATCATGGAAAGACATAGAAATTTTACCACTTCGAGCGATTATAATTTCTTACAAACTCTATTAGAGTTATAATCAAAATTTTGTTGTCTTTGCTTGTATATAAAATCAAATTATAGTATTCAAGAATTTAAAAGAGAAAATAAAGAAAAATACTTACCTTAAATCCAGAATTTAATCATGAAGGAAGTTCATGGAACAATTGACGATCATTATGCTCAATCCCATAGCTTCTACTCAATTGGTTAGAGTCTCGTGCTGATAACGTGTTATAAAACAATAAAAAAAGAAGAAGAGTATAGCAGAGAAAATTAGAGAGAAGAGAATTCTTGTTAATATGGGATGAATTACAATGGAATAGAACCCCACTATTTATAGGGAAAAAATGACTTAACCACCAAGTAACAAACCCTAAGATCTCTCTAAAATATAGGCATTCACCTTAAATAGAGTTCTATTTATAACACCTACTATTTTATTCTTACTAATTTTAGTTTGTATTTTAATCAATTTTACTCTTAATGCAATATTATAATTGATATTCGTTCTTTACTATTTTTTTCATCGTCAATTTTCTTGATCTTGTGGAAACAAATTTGTATATCAAAGATTTTTGTCAACTAAAAAATTAATTCTAGTTAGATGATGCATTTGAAAAATAGTTGGATTATATTTTTTTGCTAATAATTAATTCTAAGACTTAATTATTTAATTTTATTATGATAGTAACTCATTAGATTTTTATTTATGCCAAATTTTAAATTTTGAATTATAACATGAAAAAAATGACAATTATGTCACGTTACTAAAATAAAGAATAATTCATATAAGGTAATTCAAATTAGTTTCAAAGTAAAAAAATCAATTAACCCAAATGGTTTTCGTGATATTCCCCTATATTTTCTTACCATCATTGAACGTGATGGACTAATAATCGTGAGGCGAGAACAACAAGTTGTGTACCTTATTGACGCAGCGGAAACTGTTGAACTCACCACCAAAGGAATTGCCCCAAATCGTATTCTAAATCTCCAAGAAATAGAGTTTTTGTTCACGATCTAAATACCTTTATCACGGTGTGTTTTCTTGAGGGAGAATTACTTCAAGACTACTATATTTCTCTATTGAGGAAGAAAGATATATATAAAGGAGAGAGAGGAGTTTCAAGAGAGGAAAAAACTGCCCGCTCACATTCAATCCCACGTTCCCATTCTCTCTCTAACGTGCAACAATTTTTATTTTATTTTATCTGTGTTTTTAACTTCCCTGGGTAACCTCTTTAGGTTTTATCTTCTTTAAATGGGTAGGGTCAGTCCACATGGGCGACCCACAACCCAAACCCAATATCCAACATCTCCCACTTCGCACATGATGGGCTAGACCCAAACTAGTGCCATGCGAATAACACACTTAATTTATACTGGTAAATAGATCGTGCGACCTGCGAGCATTAAGAGCTACAATATTCTTACACCCTTTAAGGTTGTTTAATAGCTCTATGTAGAAATCCAATCATATGCAGAAAGAATTCACTACTACCATGAGGATCTTATTATTACTTGAAATACCCTAGACATTGTTGGCTATTCTAGTAGCTAGTTATCTGATCCCTCATCCTCGAAAAAGAGGCAAACTCGAGTTCATGTTTAACTTTGTATCCACAATTACACCCAATGCCCCCATGGTAAGTATAATGGTCGATCTATGAATACAAGTTAAATTACTAAATTTTAGTCGTCTTCCCTTTCTACTCGAATCTTTCCATTCCAAATCAATTGCTTTCCTAGACATGCACTGCATTGCCGAATCACTCATGGCTATTAGTGGCATGCTAAAGTAGCAACACTGATTGACACTTCAAGAGACAGTAAAAGGTCAAAGGGTATTCTAATAAAAGTTGATATAACTTCTTTGGGATCTCACACAATGAAGAAGAGTCCATTATCCCATGGTCGATAGCACACGTGGTATGAAACACATGTTACGGTGTTCTCACCTTATATTGGCACTGTGCCTAATTTTTTTAATCTTTCAACACCGTAAAAATCTTGGTCTAGACACCTCCAAATGTCTAACCCGATTTTCTCACTTCAATAATCCTTAAACTATCTTGTGTACGATGAAATTGGAGGACCAATTTCTCATTGGCAAATTGCTTCAGGAGGTCATCTCGGAAGCTCGGGACCTCGAGCCGGTTTCTTCCCTCAAGATCTGTCGATACCAGCCGAGGATAACATCGGCCGAAACCCCGACGAATGCGGGGAACCTCCAAAGAGTGCATCCGGAGTCAATCAAGTCTACATAGGCAGCCTAACATTAGCCCACGTATACGTCATGAAGCTAATCATCTGTCCCATCCCATTTCCTTTATCACTCAACGTATCTTGTACTAAGTTTGGACTTCCCCCTCTTAGAAAAGAGGAGTCGTTAACACTCTGTAAAAGGAGAGCTCCAACTATTCCACATAAGATCACTAATATATCTCTCTCTCTCTCTCTCTCTTTTCTCTCTGACTTATTTGCTCGAGGCTACTCTTTCCATTTATTATTTTCATATCTGTTCTTCGTTTATCGCTTGGTATTGTCCATAAAGAGCCATCTTCAATTATATTCTAACTGTTATCCCTTCTTCGGCTACACCTGATAGCTCGAGCTCGAGCCGGATATCGACCCCGAGGCTCTTCATCGACTAGTCTGAAGCCCGGGCAGCAAGCCCCTCGGTTTGATTACTGCCCCGTTTTAACTTGTACCTCATCGTTAAACTTCATACTCCTAGAATCAACTGCTCTAAAAACTAGCATAAAAATAGATCATGTATTTTTAAAGTCTCATTTATAAATTTAATTGTTGTTACCATTTTCACGGTAAACACATCTTCTTAGAGAAATATCTATCTGTCTTACAAAACAAGTCATAATCGAATAGTGAAATTTGTAAGTCTGATTAGTTGTCAAGACCGACCTCTACAAGTAAATATAACCTCACTTATCCAAGGTTCCATAAGGTCTCATCTCTTCACGATTCTATGATGACCCGGCCGGTCATCTTAAGAATTAATGCCCTGATCCCCTATTAACTGCTTTCCCTAAGTTTATTTCTACTAATGTGATTTGACAGGATGTTCAGTTTTGAGTTTTGGGGAGTTTTGGGACACTTAGTCCCTAAATGAGAGCTTAAGTGTTGGAAAATTGACCGTAGTCGGAACAGTGTGAAGACGACCTTGGAATGGAATCCGATGGTTCCGTTAGCTCTGTTGGGTGATTTTGGGGTTAGGAGCGTGTTCATATTGTGTTTTGGAGGTCCGTAGCTAATTTAGGCTTGAAACGCCGAAGGTTGAATTTTTGAAATTTCCGGTTTGATAGCGAGATTTTGATCCGAGGGTACAGTAGTTCCGTTGTATCATTTGGGATGCGTGTACAAAATTTCAGGTCATTCGGACATGTTTTGGTTGGGCTTTTGATCGAAAGCGGAATTCGGAAGATTTTAGAAACTTAGGCTTGAATCCGATGTGTTTTGGTTGTTTTGATGTTGTTTGAAGTGTTTTGAAGATTTATACAAGTTTGAATAATGTTTTATGATATGTTGATGCCTTTGGTTGAGGTCCCGGGGGGTCTCGGGATGAATTCGGATGGTTAATAGAGGAAATTTTGGGGTTGAAGTTGTGTAGCAGCTGGTCTTCTGGTATTTTCGCATCTGAAGGAAAGGCCAAAATCCACTTCGCGAATTTTGGGACCGCATTCGCAAATGCAGAAATCGCTGGGCAGAGCATATAAATAGTTGCCTTCACGAATTTGAGGGATTCTTTCACCATTTTCATCCGGGTTTGAAGCTTTTGAGAGAGATTTTTGAGGAAAACAAAGGGGAATCGCTTGGAGGTAACGTCCTTGACTTCATAACTCGTTTTTATGTGATTAAAGACCTAACTAGTGGTGAGAAATTTGGGAAAAATTGGTAATTAGGGCTTGAGTTTAAGAGGCCTTTAGTTGAGGATTTGAGGGGTCATTTGGACTTCGATTTCAGTGTTCTTGTGATGTATAGAATCATGAGAGTACGAGGTCTCTGAAAATGTAAATTTCACCCGATTCCGAGACGTGGGCCTGATGGGCGTTTTGGTCATTTTACATAATTTCATGTATTAGCTTAGAATTTAATTATAGAATCAGTTACTTGAAGTGTTATTTACATTATGCAAATGAATTGAATAGATTTAGGGATATTTGGAGTCGAGTACTCGTGACAAAAGTGTGGTTTCTGTCACAACTCCTTTTTTCTACACCCGGAAAGGGTACAAGGAGTTTTTCCAATTAAAGGACAATCGAAACGAGATTATTTATTTAAAGAAATCAGAGTAGCCACTTGGGAGATTTATGGTATCCCAAGTCACCGATTCAAATCCCGAATCGAGGAAAGGGTTGACTCTGTATTACAGTCCGCGAACCAGAAATCCGGGTAAGGAATTCTGTTAACCCAGGAGAAGGTGTTAGGCATTCCCGAGTTCCGTGGTTCTAGTACAATCGCTCAACTGTTACAATTGGCCTATTATCTGATTTTAATACATGTTTTGGCCTATATGCATTTTTAACTTTAACCGCTTTTATTCATTTTTAGGAATATTGCAATGCTTGTTAAAGCACGTCTTGAACCGTGTCAGATAAATGCACCCGCGGTTTTTGACATACTTTAAACATTGTTGAGATTTGGATTTGGGTGACATAAATGCGCACCCAAGTTTAGGGAGGTGAATTATTAAAAGGATGCGCTTAAAGCAAATGCGCGTTTGCAATTTTGCGAGGGCCATGGAAATTTGCTAAATGACGCGCCTCGAATTCTAACCAAAAGGTTTCTAAGCTAACTTACGAGGACCATAACTTGTACGATTTGACTATATATGGCACACCTTGATCTTTTTTAAAGGAATATTATTCGTACGGAAGTAATCATGAGCATTCTTGATTTCCCTGAAACTGTTACGAAATCCAGATTCAAAGTGGGTACAGTAGTATTCGACTACTGTACTCTAAAATATTACATCAATTTAAACACATAAGTTTCGATTTCACCCTTTATTTCTAATTGCCAAATTGACTATGAAATACAATGACGAATAGAACCGGTGTAACAACTATAAGTCATAAAAACTAGTAACATCAGGATTTTTGTTCCATTTGCAAATATTGCTTTTTTTTTATCTCAGATGCTGAATATGAAAATAGACCGTGATGCTAAATATGCATACATGTTTTATATACCCTCCACATCTCTTTTTTTTTAAAATTAACTAAACCAAACAAATTCATTTTTAACATGCATTATTGAACCAAGTTTGTTATAACCAGTTATTCGATAACGGGCTGCCCAGAATGACATGTTTAACTTACAATTTGAAGCACAAACTAATTAAACCAAGGTTCCAATTTCATTTAAGCAACTTAGGACAAATAGGCTACATGATTAACCCAACAACCAATAAATATGCAAGCGAGGTTCAAACCAGAGCTAGACATCGAGTGTAACACAAAATTTCAAACTAGCTCATTCATTTTTCAGCAATAGAATAGTATCGAAACCTGGGGAGACAGTCGATCCTTGGCCCTTTAGAGAGTTTGCATTCACTCAATGGGAGGGCAAGATTAACTACAGAATTAATCCAATTAACATACCAATCAGGCTTTCAAGAGAATTCAAAACCAAGTAACATGGCTATATCACATTCTGGATGAAAACTAAAACATATAATTGACTCAATGATATGAAAACAGTGTCCTACTTAACACTAAGCTTTTCATTTCGATCTTTAAACTCAAGATTCACATAGGGTAGAATACAGAAGTGTACCTGAGATTGAGGGAACAAAGAAATAAAGAAAGATAAGCAATTTTTAAATAGCAGAAATCGACAGTAGTAACAACACAGCCCAAATTCAGCAAATGAAACCAGAAAATTGATTTACAATCCAATGGAACAGTAGTCTTTAACACAATTTGATCAAAACCTTCCAAAAAACTAGTATCAAACCAACTCAAATCCCATCACTGAACATCATTGTTTTCAGAGCTTAAAAGAATCAGGATTTACTAAGGCTCAATGGTACAATAGAGAGTTTTCAGCCGATTTATTGGATTCTTATTTCTTAAAAAAATCTGTATTTTTCAATACTTTCAGAATATCAGAATGTTCTTCTCCTCTCGATTTTTTTTCCATAATATACCGATGAACTCCTTAAATAGGCAATGGGAATGCCCTTTGATTCACAAGATGGCCTTTCAACATTAAAAAATTGATTCCATTCAACCCCTGTTGAATTAAATTTTCCAGTAGTGAAATCTAAACCCTACCACTATAGAAGCTTCTTAATTAGGTGACTACTTTAAACTTATACTAATCAATTCTTATCAACATAATTAAACAAGAAGTTAAACCAAATTATTGAACTAATCCCAATTACTATGACTAAGTGATTAAACGAGATACAATTTCACAGTCTTAAAACAAGTTGATATCCCAATTATACGAAACAAATCCACAAAACCAATCTTAAAGAAACAACAGTGAACAGAAATAATTTATACCAAAGAACTGATCGAATTTCAATTGAAATTGACCAGAAAAAGAAAAAGAGGCGAGGAAGACGAATATCAGAATAATACTAATAAAATATAAATATAGAAAAAAGACAGAAACTCACAGGTCAATAGTAATTGAAAGAAACTTTCGAATCTTCATTTTTAAACCAAAATTTGACTTTAACTGTGTGTTCTTATCAAGAACACACAGCTAAAGTCAAAATTAGCTTAAAGCATCAATAAAACTTGACTCTGCAGTTTTAGGTTTAAAACTTAGATTTAATATTCGACAAGTTCTGGTTTGATTCGAGGGTAATGGATTATGGATTAGGGAAGAGGGGAGTGAGGTGGCTTCAGGGTATTAATTTGGGAGGGGTTGGAGGCGGAGGCGCCACCGGAAGGCTAGGGTGAATGGAGGCGGTCGCTAGGGTTCATAGCTTAAAATCAAGATTCAAACCGTTCTAAGGGTGTTCGAAGGAAACTAACTACGGATTATGAAAGAGGAGATCAAGGGGGTTCTGGGGTGTATTTTCGGGGCGATTTGGGGTCGGCGCCGCCACCGAAAGGCGGTGGGGAATGGTGGCAGCTGGTCTCTAAGGTTTGGGTGAGGAAGATGAGTGATGAGATGGGGGGGGTTATAAGGGGGTGGGGTCTGTTTTATATACTGGGGTGGAATTGGATCAAGGCCGTTCGATCAAACGAGATCAACGACTTGGATCATCTGACTAAATGGAACGACGACGTTTAGATACCTTTGAAACCGGATCGGTCTCTGATGTAAACGGGTCGGGGTCGGATACGGGTGAGGGGACATGTTTTAGACTGTTGGATGAACTAGCTTTAACGACTCCGATTAATTAAACACAAACGACGTCGTTTGGTTGAGCAAAAAAGAAACGGACTGGGTTTGGCGGGTTCTAGGCCGGTTCTGGGGTATTTGGGCGGGTATTGGAGTGGGTTTTTGTTTGGGCTGGGGAGTTTTTGGCCCAAATCTGATTTCCTCTCTTTTATTAATTCTTTTTCTTTTCTTTTCTTCCTTTTTCTTTCAAAAATTGAAACTAAAATCCTAATTAAATTATAAAACCCAAATTAGCTTTAAGAATATTAATTAACTCTAAATAATAATTATCATAAATAATTAAATACTAAATTAAAAGAAAATCACACAATTTGACTAAAAACACAAAAATATGTTATTTTTTGTGAATTTTCATTTTTGTAAAACACCTAATTATTAATTAATGTAAAAATCAAATTCTAAATGCAGATGCTATATTTTTGTATTTTTAATGCATTAATAAAATTATACATGTACACAAACATATGCAAACAATCAAGAAAATCGCATAATAATTCCTAAAAATAACACATAATTAAAGAAAAGACCTAATTTTGGGAATTCTTTTGGAGTAATTTGTGTGAGGCAAAAATCACGTGCTCAAAACTGCCCCTCTTTGCCTGGAAACACGAAGAGTTTTCGTGCAAAGATAAAGTGAGCGGATACGAGCGATTTTTGCCCGTTTGAATACTCTGTGGGAAGCATTTTTTGAAAGATTTAACCGAACATCTGCTTCAAAGGTTTCCTACATATCCTTGGCTATAAAGGAATCAGGTCAATGTAGTTCGGGAAATTTCGATAGCTGGGACTACCATGAAACTGGGATTTCACTGTTACTGATACTGCTGCTGATACTACTTACTGACCTCCTTATTACACAATGATAGAAATGAAGAAGCTAGACTAAGCTATAATCTATGCTTTACAAAGATTTATTTTCAAACTTGTTCTTGTGACTGTTGTTGCCTCGTTGACTTGTACTTTCCTCAGAAGTTCCTTTGTTGCTGACTTGAAGTGTATTTTTGAGACGCTTTCCCTTTTCTCCAGGTGGATGCCTGACTGCTGAACTTGAATTGTATTCCCTTGCTCTCTACGTGGGTGCCTGATTTCTGAACTTGAATTGTATTCCCTTGCTCTCCAGGTGGGCGCCTGATTGCTGAACTTGAATTGTATTCCCTTGCTCTCTAGGGGGCTCCTGACTGCTGATCTTGAATTGTATTCCCTTGCTCTCCAAGTGTGCGCCTGACTGCTAATCCTTAATATATTCCCTTTCTCTCCAGGTGGGCGCCTGACTGCTAAACTTGAATGTATTCCCTTGCTCTCCAGGTGGGCTCCTGATTGCTGAACTTGAATGTATTCCTTTGCTCTCCAGGTGAGCGCTTGATTTCAACAAAATAGGCAAAAACAAAGAAAAATTTCTACCCCAGTTTGGTAGCTGGGCACATATGTGAGTGTTTACTGAATCATGTTACCAAATATCAGTAAGAACTTGAAAGCTGAAACTTGAACTGTACTCCCTTGCTCTCTAGGTGGGCTCCTGATTGTTGAAACTTGAATTGTATTCCCTTGCTCTCCAGGTGGGCGCCTGATTGCTGAACTTCAACTACTTCTCCCTGTTCTCCAAGAGGGTCCCTGATTTTAACAAAAATAGACAAAACAAAGAAAATTTTCTGCCCCAGTTTGGTAGCTGGGTGCATATGTGAGTGTTAAACTGAATCATATTACCCAATATTACTAAGAATTTGAAAGCTATGTCCCATTATCCAGGGAGGTCCTGACAACTCTTAACTATGACAATTTTAAGTCTAAGTTATATTTTCTAAAGGTGTGACTTCCGCTAAATCTTGTTATCTAAGAGGGTCTTAAACTATTCCCCATTATCTAGGAGAGTCCTGAAAATCAAAAGTCAAGTTTTATCCTAAGAATGACATTTCTTTACGGCTGAATTATATTACCCTATAACAGAACTTACGCTAAATCTTGTTATTTAATGGAAATCTTAAAGTTGGGTCCCATTATTCAGGAGGGTCCTGACAATTCTTAATTAAACGACAATTTTAAACCTAAGTTATATCTTATAAAGGTATTATTTCCGCTACATCTTGTTATCTAACAACAATCTTAAAGCTAGGCCCCATTATTCAGGAGGATCCTGAAAACTGCTAATTGAATCCTATCTCCAACATGAGAACTTTAAAACCATCTTATATTCCTTGGGATACATTTATGCTAGATTTTACTACTTATGACTGTTTTGAATTTTAAACTAGGTCCCATTTTCCAGGAGGGTCCTGAGAATTTACGGTCGAACCTGTCTGGTGCTTTGCCTTTCCTTACGGAGGGTTCTCCGTAACGAATGAAATTTTCTACCCCTGTTTTAATCAAAGAAAATCTTGTCAGTTTAAAAATATGGTGGTTGGTTTGTGGCCTTGAATTTCGAGGGCGATTGCTCCTTCACTTCCCATGATTACTTTGATTCCCACTCGAAAACCTTGCTTGTTTATTGACTAATCACTTTCTCTATCACCCTTATCAAGGAAAATACCTCTGATCCATTCAAACCCAATACCATTGACACGTACTGAACCTTTGTGTTTCCCATGAATCCCAAAGCACGTTAATTGTCATCCACTCAGTGCACATGCTGTTCTTTCGTGACTTAAAACACCGGCCTTAGTCTTGAGGTCTATTGCTTCATCGCTTGCCATGATAACTTTGACTTCTGCTTAGAAGATCTTGCTTATCACTGATTTACCACCCTTTTCGTCAATATTATCACAGAAAATACCTCTGATCCGTTCACCAAACACCCTCCATCTTGTTGCATTGTTCATGGATTGATATGTACCAAACCTTCGTGTTTCATCGAAAATACCTTTTATCCGTTTGCCTAACACCCTCCATCTTGTTGCATTGTTAATGAATCAATATGTACTAACCTTTGTATTTCACAAGGATCCCAAAGCATGTTGATTGTTACCACCTCAATGCGCTCGTTGTTTTTTCCTGACTTATGACATTTTGATGTGTTAGCCAGACCCCGTTTTGTGCAATTGGAAAGCTGGTGGCAAATTTTGAAGTCATTTCTCACTTGTTTCAACCGCACAGACTCAAAGAGAGGAAGTAACCTAGACAAAAGGCACAGAGTAAAGGATAAAGGGAAGAGATTATTCCTAACAAGAAAACTACAAAGTGGAAACCTATCAGATGTGGATACCAACTCTAATGACCATGACATGCACCTGTGGCCTATTCTGTCAAGCAAGTCTGATGTTCAACTCTTGTTGTACCTTCAAACTGTGAAACTGGGCTTCAATGCTCTGATTATCCAATCTGATTCACAATCCTTATTCGACTTGTAGTGCCCGAAGGGTTTTCACCATCAAGCCTCTCTCATTTTGTTCTTTCTCTCAACTTACAGTCGCCTCAAGGTGCCCGTGAAGGTTTTCACCAATAAGACTCTCTCATTTTTGATTTTTCCAGTTTGGATCATAGTGTCGCCCTTAATATGAATCACCTATACTTGCTCGACTTGGCATCCTTCGAATACTGATCAGAAGGTCTTTCTTTGGACTGTAACGTGGGCTTTTAGATAGGGTTATAAAGAAACGGTATCAAAGGCTCAAAACAATTCAACATGGGTTCAAAACTACAACTTTCGGAATTAGATTTCTTACAACAACCACGACTTCTGCCCCAGTTTCTTGCTTGGGGATTTTTGGATTTTATTTTGATGGGACCGAACCGTGAGGTTGCCTACGTATCCTTAAAAGGAATCAGGTCGAACGTAGTTCATGCCATAGAAATTACTTTGTTGTTGTGATTTTTATTTCCTTTTTCTTCCTCTTTCTCTTCTTTTCTTTTCTTTCTTTTTCTCTTTCTTTTTCTTCCTCTTTTTTTTTCTTCTTTTTCCTTTACTTATCTTTCATGCTTGCATTTCTGATCTTTACTACTGATTCCGAAAGAGGGGTATAAAAGAAAATAAATAAGGCTCAAAGGGGTAACGAAGGATAAAGTGTTTATATAGCAAAACAAAATGTCTTCGTCATTCCAATCTCCAAAACATGCCAAGTACAAACAACACAATTAAACAAACCAATGAAAGCATTCATAAGATCTTTTGATTGCGCCAGATTTGATAACCATATCCACACATTCGCCTTCTACATTTGTTACATACAAAGCACCATTGGAAAACATTCTCACTCTCATTACCACGAATGGCCCCTTACAAATTTGGGGCATGTCGTTATTTTCACCCAATGCAGCATGATGAATTTCAATAGTGTATTTTTATGTTCTATCTGCCCCAGTTTCACATGGTTCGGGTTTCAAATGATCTCAAAATGTCCAAATCTGTTCTTATCTCACTCAAGTGTCCCTATCATCTTCAAAATTATTTCTTGACTAAACTAACTTTTAAAGATCAAGCTAAGAATTATGCGTGCATGTCATGTCACTAGAACCAGCATGAAAAAAATTGTAAGAGGAGAAGAGAACTAAACAAAAATGACTAGAAATAGCAGAAAACAGAGAATTGAATTAGATAGACGGTGAAAGGGTTTGAACAACAAACAAACAAAATAAACTAGGGTACAACCCTAAAACAAACCTAGATAACACTAAATGAGATACTACGACTAAAGGAACTAGACAAAATAAAAGGATAGAAGGGTTTGAATCACAAGACAATATCCGGATTACAACCCTAAAATAATCTGGACAACAGAAATGACAACAAACTAAGCCACCAAAACTCCTCTCCGGCTGACCAAGAAATAGAGCGTCTTTCCAATTACCAAGCACGATATCTTAGCCACTGAATTCTGCATCAACCACAATAGGAACATCACAAGTCTTCATCACATTGTTCTTAACAAGTTGCTTTTGGGTTCCTTTTACCGGATTGTTCTTAAGATCAACCTCTGATAGCGCGGAAAGCTTAGTAGCACGTGGGCCTCCGAGGCTCCCGGAAGGATTCTCACATTTCTTTTCAAAATAAATCATACCCACCATATGCGTCTCATTATGCACAGGTGATGGACTTTGGCTAGTGTCTACTGCATCTGGACTTTGCATGACAATGTCGCCTGCATCAATAAGCTTCTAAATCGCATTCTTCAGATTCCAACATTTCTCTATGTCATGCCCTGGGGCATCTGAGCAATATGCACACCTTTGAGAAAAATCAAACTTCTTTGGGAGAGGGTTTGACATTTTTATCTGGGTTGGCTTCAACATGTCCAATTTCCTTAGCCTCTAGAACAGACTGGCATATGGCTCTCCCAATGGAGTGAAGGTTTTCTTATTCCGTAACCTCTCGTTCTTAAAGACTTGATTGGGTCGGAAACCCGATCCAGGGGATTTTCGGTAGGCTCGTGGGGGTAGATAGGCATTTTGTGGAGCTGGAAACTGGGAAAGTGATGTGCGACTTTGGGAGTTCTATGGAGAGAAGTGACATTGGGGAGAATCATCTGGTGCACAAGGATATCCACGGGGACAATGTCGAGGCTGGAAGTGTTTATCGGGAAAGCCCATCGGATAATCTCTTCTATTTCTCATTCTTCCACCCAAGCTTACTGTGATGTTCTGAATGTCTTTCGAACAACTCGTGATTTTGCCTGACTTGATTCCCTCTTCTACTAGCCCCCCCATTTTTAACACATCATTGAAAGGCTTTTCCAAGGCCGGGATCAAATGACTGAAGTAGGTGGGCCCCTGGGCTTACAGGAAAAGCTCAACCATTTCTTCTTCACCAATCGAGGTATTGACTCGAGCAACCTGCTCCCTCCATCTGAGCCCAAACTCTCTAAAGCTTTTCTCTGGCTTCTTTTCCATTCTAGATAGGGAGGAGCTGTCTGGGATAACGCCTGATTTGTATTGAAAGTATCGAACAAAATCTTGAGCCATGTCACCCAATGTAGGCCACTTACCAACATATTGACGAGTATGCCAGTCCAAAGCTGCCCCAGTCAAGCTCTTACTGAAATAGGCGATCAACAAGTCATCTTTCTCTCCAACACTTCTCATTTCACTGCAATAAACCCTCAGGTGGGCTACCAGATCTCCACACCCATCATACAAGTTAAATTTTGGCACTTTAAATCCCGCGGCAGGCGAACATCAAGGGACACAGAAAGTTCTTTGTAATCCATGCTACCCTGGTCTCCCATTCCTTGCTTGTTCTTTAAGGACTGTTCTATGACTTTTAGCCTCCTGGATATCCCATCTCGTCCTTCTCTTCCTGTGAACTTTTCATTTTCAACATGAGGATCATCCCACGGGCCCTACTTGTATGAGTTGGGAACCTTGTGGGCAACCTCTGAGGGGTAATATTGGGCATCATGAGCTTTGAGTGGGTGTTCATTGTCGGGGATAGTGTATGTGACAGGAGGGAACTTTTGGGAAAAGATAGTTGGAGGATGAATGATGGAGCTACTAAGGTGGTTGGGAAAGCTGTGATAAGCGGGTGGATCTGGAGAATATGGAGGATCATCTGGCATTGTGTCCAGAGTTTGGGTAAGGGCATTATCTAGGAAGCTAGGTGGTGGCGGGGGTGGTGCCTCCCCAGTCATCCAAGCCTGATACATGTCCGCCATGTGTTGTCTTAACATCTTTACCTCTTCAACCAACCCATTGTCCTGTTCAACCAACTGTTTTCGGGCACCGATATCAACCAACCCAGTTTTGTTGTTGTCTGCCATTGCTTTTTGACTTTGTGTTGTAGAGAAGAGTTACCACTTTAAAACCCACAAACCAACCAACCTTCTGCTATGAATATAACAAAATGAAGCCATCACGTTAGAGTTAGGGAATTTAACATAAGATAATATCACTTTATGTGCAATGCACCTAGCCACAGTTATCGGTTCTAAAATGACTTCGAGG
Source organism: Nicotiana sylvestris (assembly GCF_000393655.2). Classification (NCBI taxonomy): domain Eukaryota; kingdom Viridiplantae; phylum Streptophyta; class Magnoliopsida; order Solanales; family Solanaceae; genus Nicotiana; species Nicotiana sylvestris. The sequence goes on along the minus strand of NC_091057.1, from coordinate 122,473,298 downwards.
GTACAAAGGTCAGTTGGCATCATCCCAATTTGTTCATTTCAACCTCTCTTTTGTTTGCTTTTCTTGCACTTGCTTGTTCATTTTCCTTCCTTTTTTCCCTTCTAATTATCACTCTTTTCTTTCCTCTCATTTCTCACATCCTATAATTTCATTTTTTTTTCTTTTTTTAATAATAAAAATAATGATTCGATCGAACCCTATGTAGGTTACCTACGTATCATGACCCCACATGAATCAAATCTTTGCATAGTTCTGGAAGAATGGGAATAAAGTAAACAAACTGACATTCTCCTTTTTTCTTTTTTTTTACCTCAACGACTACTTTGATGAGAAATGAGAAATAAAACCAGCAAATCCTTTTTTTTTGAATTTTCTAGATTTAACGTTCTATGACCTATTCTAAATTCAAGCTTAACGGGCATGTTTTTTTTATCCTTTTGAAACAAATACTCTATTAAGGAAATATCCTAGAAGAGAAAAATATTTTTTTGATTCTTTTTGTTTAGGAAGAAAATCTAAAGAATAAACCATAGAAAAATATTTTGAATTTTCATTTGATATCTTGACGCAAGATTTCGAAACAAGCAAAAAAAAAATATTTTTGGGTTTCAATTTTGATTGCCTAAGAGAGAAACTCTGAAAATAAATCAAAGATAAAGTATATTGTCTTTTTTTCTTCTATGTACAATATCCTAAAGTTCTAATGAAAATAAAAAGATTTTTTTTTTTCATTTTTCACTAATTTCCCAAAGAAACTTCTCAAAAGAATTTTTTTTTGGATTTTGAATTAACACCTTAAATAAAGCTTTTAAAGAAGTACTAAAAGAAAATTCTCTTTTTTTTTTTTTAATTTTGGTCCTAATATACTTAAAGGAAACATAAAAACAATTCATTTTAAGTCCTACATATTAATTGCCTAAGGAAAAACAACCTAATTTTTTTTTCTTTTTTCCATTTCTAGAATTAATAATCTAAAGAAAACGTATAACGGAAATATAAAATGCAATATCTCTTTTTTTTTGGATTTTTGAGTTACAACATGTTTTTTCAAATATAAAGAAGAAAATACGATAACAAAAGACTTGACATTACTGTACAAAACTAGAAAGTAAAAGACGACATAAAATGAAGAACAGACTCAAAACATAAAAATAAAATAAATCTCCTTAAGCAACTCCTGATTGAGCGATCCTGACTGGATGGTCACGGGGTGCCTGTCATGCTCAAACTCCGGTAAATAAATCCACGCCTGTATGAGAAAACTTTAAACCAACACTATGTGAGACAATAACACTCCCTACTGGACACATGCAAGACATGATTTGAGGCTATTTTTGTAAAATGACTTATTTGGCCAAAAGGTGGCTAGAAGTGCAAAATTTGGCTAAGACCCCGCAAAGCCAAGAACCTAAGATTTACTAGGAAGACCGGACCCTATGTGGGTTGCCTACGTATCCCGCCCCGAGAGACGAGAATCAGGTTTGTGTAGTTCGGGCAGCTTGGATACGGGCGATAATTAAAAAAACAACTAATTTAGAGAAAACATATTTTTTTGCTTTTTCTTGAAAAATGATAAAACATGCAAAATCTTTTAGGATTTTCTTTTTCTCTTTTTTTTTTGATTTTTTGATTTTCGGAAAATGATGAAAAAGTGCAAAATCTTTTTTTTTCCTAAATTTTCAAGCTCTTTTTTTTAACAACATAATTGGCCCAACTCGCTTTATCTCCACACTTCACTCTCTCTTTTCTTTTTTTTCTTTTTTTCTTTTTCATTTTTAATTTTTCCTCAACTATCATTGGTCCGCCAAATGACCCTTTTACCCTTGAATAAATGCAACATGTAGCACATAGGATGCATCAAGATGATCTGTTATTTTTGGTGCACCTGTCCTAGACGGACCCAACCCCTGTGTTGAGTCCCCAAAGTCAAAATGCACATGATGCAAGCAAGCGCTCTTACTAGAGATTCAGCATGAGGCTATGTTATACTAGGTTTGAAAACCTGGATTTATTGTTCTAGACCTGGCTTACCCGAGCGGACAACTCGAGCCCGAATGGGGGGGCAGCGTACCGAGAATACAAAAGCTTCACCAGCTTTGCAACTTGTCCGAACCTCGTTCTAAATTTGGGATATGACTCTAACAGAAAAGAAGTTACACGAAGTGCACACTTCCCAGATGATTTAGAAGACTCAGAGAGAAGAGGAATTCTTAGCAATTTTATATACAGTTCAACAATATCAAAGCGGTAAAAAGCAACATTTAGCACATTATGCCCAAACATGTGAATAAAACTAGGTAATAAATAAAGCCGAATATAACAGTTATTCTAAGCTCAAATTCTTGAACCCTGAACAAGAGATTCTGGGTTCGGTCCCCAGCAGAGTCGCCAGAGCTGTCACACCTCCTTTTTCCTACACCCGGAAAGGGTACAAGGAGTTTTTCCAATTAAAGGACAATCGAAACAGGATTATTTGTTTAAAGAAATCAGAGTCGCCACTTGGGAGATTTATGGTGTCCCAAGTCACCGGTTCAAATCCCGAATCGAGGAAAGGGTTGACTCTGTATTACAGTCCGCGAATCAGAAATCCGGGTAAGGAATTATGTTAATCCGGGAGAAGGTGTTAGGCATTCCCGAGTTCCGTGGTTCTAGCACGGTCGCTCAACTGTTACAATTGGCCTATTATCTGATTTTAATACATGTTTTGGCCTATATGCATTTTTTAACTTTAACCGCTTTTATTCATTTTTAGGAATATTGCAACGCTTGTTAAAGCATATCTTGAACCGTGTCACATAAATGCACTCGTGGTTTTCGACATATTTTAAACATTGTTGAGATTTGGATTTGGGTCATATAAATGCGCACCCAAGTTTAGGGAGGTGAATTATTAAAAGGACGCGCTTAAAGCAACTGCGCGTTTGCAATTTTGCGAGGGCCATGAAAATTTGCTAAATGGCTCCTCTCGAATTCTAACCAAAAGGTTTCTAAGCTAACTTACGAGGATCATAACTTGTACGCTTTGACTATATATGGCACACCTTGATTTTTTTTAAAAAGGAATATTATTCGCACGGAAGTAATCATGAGCATTCTTGATTTCCCTGAAACTGTTACGAAATCCAGATTCAAAGTGGGTACATTAGTATTCGACTACTGTACTCTAAAATATGACATCAATTTCAACACATAAGTTTCGATTTCACCCTTTATTTCTAATTGCCAAATTGACTATGAAATACAATGACCAATAGAATCGGTGTTACAACTGTAAGTCATACAAACTAGTAACATCAGGATTTTTGTTCCATTTGCAAATATTGCTTTTTTTTTATCTCAGATGCTGAATATGAAAACAGACCGTGATGCTAAATATGCATACATAGCATCTATTTTTTTTTAATTAACTAAACCAAACAAATTTATTTTTAACATGCATTATTGAACCAAGTTTGTTATTATTCGATAACGGGCTGCCCAAAATGACATGTTTAACTTACAATTTGAAGCACAAACTAATTAAACCAAGGTTCTAATTTCATTTAAGAAACTTAGGACAAATAGGCTACATGATTAACCCAACAACCAATAAATATGCAAGCCAGGTTCAAACCAGAGCTAGACATCGAGTGTAACACAAAATTTCGAACTAGCTCATTCATTTTTCAGCAATAGAACAATATCGAAACCTGGGGAGACAACCGATCCTCGACACTTTAGAGAGTTTGCATTCACTCAATGGGAGGGCAAAATTAACTACAGAATTAATCCAATTAACATGCCAATCGGGCTTTCAAGAGGATTCAAAACCAAGTAACATGGCTAAATGTCCAATTATACAGCGCCAAAATTTAATTACTAATTTGATTACACAAAATGTTACTCAACCTTTCAAGTCATCCCTATGACCAATAAGCCCTATAACACATACATTGCATAAACCTTGCATATACAGATCAAACCTCAACCAATCCTAGATAACAATATCACATTCTGAATGAAAACTAAAATATATAATTGACTCAATGATATGAAAACAGTGTCCTCCTTAACACTAAGCTTTTCATTTCGACCTTTAAACTCAAGATTCACATAGGGTAGAACACAGAAGTGTACCTGAGATTGAGGGAACAAAGAAATAAAGAAAGATCAACAATTTTTAAACAGCAGAAATCGACAGCAACAACAACACAACCCAAATTCAGCAAATGAAACCAGAAAATTGATTTACAATCCAATGGAACAGTAGTCTTTAACACAATTTGATCAAAACCTTCCAAAAAACTAGTATCAAACCAACTCAAATCCCATCACTGAACACCATTATTTCCAGAGCTTAAAAGAATCAGGAATTACTGAGGCTCAATGGTACAGTAGAGAGTTTTCAGCCGATTTATTGGATTCTTAAATCTTAAAAGAATTTGTATTTTTCAATACTTTCAGAATATCAGAATGTTCTTCTACTCTCGATTTTTTTTCCAGAATATATCTATGAACTCCTTAAATAGGAAATGAGAATGCCCTTTGATTCACAAGATGACCTTTCAACATTAAAAAATTGATTCCACTCAACCCCTGTTGAATTAAATTTTCCAGTAGTGAAATCTAAACCCTACCACTATAGAAGCTTCTTAATTAGGTGACTACTTTAAACTTATACTAATCAATTCTTATCAACATAATTAAAAAAGAAGTTAAACAAATTATTGAACTAATCCCAATTACTCTGACTAAGTGATTAAATGAGATACAATTTCACAGTCTTAAAATAAGCTGATATCCCAATTATACGAAACAAATCCACAAAATCAATCTTAAAGAAACAACAGTGAACAGAAATAATTTATACCAAAGAACTGATCGAATTTCAATTGAAATTGACTAGAAAAAGAAAAAGAGACGAGGAAGACGAATATCAGAATAATACTAATAAAATATAAATATAGAAAAAGACAGAAACTCACCGGTCAATAGTAATTGAAAGAAACCTTCGAATCTTCATTTTTAAACCAAATTTTGACTTTAACTATGTGTTCTTATCAAGAACACACAGCTAAAGTCAAAATTAGCTTAAAGCATCAATAAAACATGACTCTGCAGTTTTAGATTTAAAATTTAGATTTAATATTCGACAAATTCTGGTTTGATTCGAGGGTAATAGATTGTGGATTAGGGAAGAAGGGAGTGAGGTGGCTTTAGGGTGTTAATTTGGGAGGGGTTGGAGGCGGCGCCGCCACCGGAAGGCTAGGGTGAATGGTGGAGGTTTTAGGGTTCATAACTTAAAATCAAGATTCGAACCATTCAAAGGGTGTTCGAAGAAAACTAACTACGGATTATGAAAGAGGAGATCAAGGGGGTTTTGGGGTGTATTTTCGGGGCGATTTGGGGTCGGGGCCGCTACCGAAAGGCGGTGGGGAATGGTGGCGGCTGGTCTTTAGGGTTTGGGTGAGGAAGATGAGCGATGAGATGGGGAGTTATGAGGGGGTGGGGTCTGTTTTATATGCTGGGGTGGAATTGGATCCAGGCCGTTCGATCAAACGAGATCAACGGCTTGGATCATCTGACTAAATGGAACGACGACGTTTAGATACCTTTGAGACCGGATCGGTCTCTGATTTAAACGGGTCGGGGTCGAATACGGGTGAGGGGACGTGTTTTAGACCATTGGACGAACGAGCTTTAACGGCTCCGATTAATTGAACCCAAACGACGTTGTTTGGTCGAGCAAAAAAGAAACGGACTGGGTTTGGCGGGTTCTGGGCCGGTTCTAGGGTATTTGGGCGGGTATTGGAGTGGGTTTTTGTTTGGGCTGGGGATTTTTTGGCCCAGATCTGATTTCCTCTCTTTTATTAATTCTTTTTCTTTTCTTTTCTTCCTTTTTCTTTCAAAAATTGAAACTAAAATCCTAATTAAATTATAAAACCCAAATTAGCTTTAAGAATATTAATTAACTCTAAATAATAATTATCATAAATAATTAAATACTAAATTAAAAAAAATCACACAATTTGACTAAAACACAAAAATATGTTATTTTTTGTGAATTTTCATTATTGTAAAACACCTAATTATTAATTAATGTAAAAATCAAATCCTAAATGCAAATGCTATATTTTTTTATTTTTAATGCATTAATAAAATTAAACATGTACACAAACATATGCAAACAATCAGGAAAATCGCATAATAATTCCTAAAAATAACACATAATTAAAGAAAAGACCTAATTTTGGGAATTCTTTTGAAGTAATTTGTGTGAGGCAAAAATCACGTGCTCACAGTTTCGGGTTGTCTTTGAGCCGGTTCGAGGTAAGTGGCTTGTTTAACCTTGTGTGGGGGACCTCCCCCTTAGGATATGATATATTTGGTAATTGAAATGCCTTGTACGTGAGGTGACGAGTGCGTACTTGAGCTAATTGTTGAATATCCGATTTTACTTTAAGTATTTCAATTGAGTTCTTTTTTCTACTTTATTCTACTTGCGAATTTAGCCTGTTGTAGTTTAGAAAAGCATATTTAGTTGATTTAATTGCCTATTTGCTTAAACTGCCTTAATTGCATTACGTGAAGCATGTTAGGCTAGAATTAACTGTTTACGTGGTACGAAATTTTGCATCTAATTGAGTATTCTTGTGTTGCTTCTATGTGTTTTTAATTTGGGACTATGGGATGGCATCCCGGGAGATCCGTTGTACGTATTTATGATCTGGACTGAGGTGCGGGATACCAAGAGATCCCTGGCACGTATATTAAGGATACCAAGAGATCCTCGAGATACCAAGAGTTCCCTAGCATATATTGAGGATACCAAGAGATCCCTAGCATATATTGAGGATACCAAGAGATCCTCAGGATACCAAGAGATCCCTAGCATACATTGAGGATACCGAGAGATCCTCGGGATACCAAGAGATCCCTGGAATATATTGAGGGTACTAAGAGATCATCGGGATACTGAGAGACCCCGGTTATCATCCTTGTTATGAGTGGTACTTCCTGGTGTTTGCCATTATTTCTGTTTCCGTTATTGTACTCCTTATTATCATGTGTAGATTCTTACTGTAGATTTTCAACTGTACTGTTTATCTTATACTGTCATGTCTCATATTCTCTATATTTATTTAATCTCAGTAGGGCCCTAACCTTCCTCGTCACTACTCAATCGAGGTTAGGCTTGGCACTTACTGAGTACCGCTGTGGTGTACTCACGCCTTTTCTACACATTTTTTTCATGTGCAGATCCAGGTACTTTTACTCAGGCCTACCATCCTTGAGAGAGGCGACTTCTTAGAAACTTCGAGGTACATCTGCCGCGTCCGCAGACCGAGAAGTCCCTTCCTATTCCTGCTTTTAGTATTTAGCCCTCCTGTACTTTCTGTTTTTATTAGACAAATTCTGGAGTTAGAGCTATGTAGTATTTCCTTTCCTTAGCTTGTGATTCGTGGGTTTTCGGGTCTTGTAATTGGATATTGTTTTTGAGATTTATATATGGTGTAAGCCGAGTGGCACATTTAAACACTGTTATTGCCTTATTTCTATTTTTAAATTGTTTACTTCCGCAAGTTTTGGTTATCTTCCGCAATTCAGGCTTACCTACTCGTAGAGACTAGGTACCGTCACGATGGTTCACGGAGGGCGAATCGGGGTCGTGACATATTCTTAACGTAAGAGGCGATTGCTCGTGTGAGAAAGCTAATCTTGCGACTTGTTCGACACACTTTATCAACAAAACATTCATCATATACATACGAGATATAAGCATAATTCAAGAGTCATATATTGACGAGCATATTATAATACTTAAGTCATTTTACAATACATAAATATGTTCATATCCTTCGCAAACCTAGAGCCATAACATGTTTCTCAAACAGGTCTCTAGATATCGCCTTTCTAAAAGGATCAGCTATCATGCTTCGCGTAGGAATGTACTGTAAATTTATCTCTCCACTTGCTACCATGTCTCTTACAAAGTTATACTTGATGTCAATGTGTTTGGTCTTGCTGTGATACTTTGGATCTTTTGTATATGCAATAGCCACTTGACTATCATAATATAGAGTCATGGCACCATGAGAGTTCTTTGTAATATCCAAATGTTCAAAGAATTTCTTCAACCAAACAGCATCTTGTACTGCAGATGCACAAGCCACGAACTCAGCTTCCATTGTTGAAAGGGTTGTACAAGTTTGTTTCTTACTTTTCCATGATATAGAACCACTATTAAGTAAGAAGACATAACCGGATGTTGATTTTCTATCATTCCGATCACCAGCCCAATCAGTATCTGTATATCCTCTCAAGTATAAATCATTTTCACTATAACATAGTGAATAATTTGCAGTTCCCTTCAGGTATCTAAAAATTCACTTCACAGCTTTCTAATGATCTCTTCTAGGATTGGATTGATACCTGCTAACCCGACCTACATCATAATAAGTGTCTGGGCGAGTACACATCATAGCATACATCAAGCTCCCGACAGCACTTGAATATGGAACTTGAGACATGTCTTCCTTTTCATTTTCAGTCTTGGGACACATTTCAAGGCTTAAAGTTTCACCTCTCATTATAGTAGTATCCATGGATTTGCAACCATTCATGCGAAAACGCTCCAAAATTTTCTTTATATAAGTTTCTTGAGATATACTCAATAACCTTTTGGAACGGTCTTTTGGATCTTAACTTCAAGGATATTGTATGCCTCACCCATATCTTTCATGTCAAATGACTTTGAAAGCCATGACTTGATAGTTTTCCAATACTCCAAATTGTTTCCGGCCAATAAAATATCGTCCACATAAAGAGAAAGAATTACAAACATCCCATTGGACTTCTTCACATAAATGCAATGGTCTTCATTGATCATGGTGAAATCATATGAGATCACCTCCTTATGAAATCTCAAATACCATTGCCTTGAAGATTGCTTCAGGCCATAAATAGATCTTTTCAATTTACAGACATTCTTTTCTTGGCCTTTAATGATGAAGCCTACAGCTTGTTCCATGTAGATCTCTTCGTCTAGTTCTCCATTGAGAAAAGATGTCTTCACGTCCATTTGATGTAATTCCAAATCCAAACGTGCAACAATAGCCAAAAGTAAGCGAATTGAGGTAAACTTTACAACTAGTGAAAATGTTTCCTCATAATCTATTCCAGCTTCTTGAGTAAAGCCTTTTGCCACCAATCATGTATTGTATCTTTCTATTGACCCATCCGCTTTGTGTTTAACTTTGAGAACCCATTTGTTCCCAATGGCTCTATGCCCAGGCGGAAGATCAACTAAATCTCAGACTTTGTTGGTTTTCATGGATTCTAATTCTTCTTTCATTGCTTTCATCCACTCATCTTTTCCAGGGCTTGATAAAGCCTCAGTCACAGACTTTGGCTTATCCATTTTTGTGGGAGATACCAAGAAAATATAATCTTTAATTTCATAAGTACGTTTTGGTATATTTTCCTGGAACTCTTTTGTAGTTGAAATTTAGGTTCTTCAGAAGGATTTCGGGATTGAGAGTTCCCACTCCCACTCCCACTCGGATCAAGAATAAGATCTTGATCATTTGATTATCAACTGTGTTAGAAGACACTTGCTGACTATCTGAGTTCAACATTTCATAAAGAGGCTCTCCAGTCTTTACCTTGCCCTTCTTTGGAAAATCATTTTCCAAAAATGTGACATCTCGCGATTCAATCTCAGTAACACTTCCATCCTCTAATTCATCAATGAACACATACCCTTTGGAGTGTTCTGAATATCTTATAAAGATACATTTCTTGCCTTTTGGACCTAATTTACTAAACTTGCTAAAAGAATCTTTTACATATGCAGCATAACCCCAAGGTCGTAAATCCTTTAAGTTTGGTTTATGACCAGTCCATAGCTTATAAGGAGTGGAAGAAACGGATTTAGAAGGCACTTTGTTCAATATATAAGTTGTAGTCAATAATGCATCTCCCCAAAAGGAGATAGGCAAATTTGCCTACGCCATCATGGACCTTATCATGTCCAGTATTGTTCTATTCCTCCTTTCTACCACACTATTTTGTTGAGGTGTGTATGAAATAGTTAACTGTCTGGTGATTCCATTTTCATTGCACAATCCTTCAAATTCTTTTAAAAGGTATTCACGCCCTCTATCGGTTCTTAAGGTCTTAACTTTTTGTCTAATTGATTCTCAACTTCATTCACATATTTCTTATAGCATTCAAGTGCTTCAAATTTATGAGAGATCAGATAGACATAACCAAAGCGTGTGAGATCATCAATGAACTTAATAAAATATAAAGCACCAGACCTAGCCCTCACATTCATTGGACCACAGATATCAGAATGGATTAATTGCAATAGAAAATGAGCTCTTTTAGCCTTTCCAAATGGTTTACGTGTAATCTTTCCGGCAAGACAATTTTCACAAGTCGACATTTCAATTTTAGAGAAAGGACCTAGATGTCCTTCCTTAGCCAATCTATTCATTCGATCCTGCCCTATGTGACCTAATCTTGCATGCCATGTAATAACATCAACATAATTGTTACTAGAATAACATGTCATAACACAACGGTCAACATAATAGTTATACGTAGAAGGATTACAATCTAACATAATAAAACCATCATAACGATGTCCAAAACCATAAAAAATATTGTCGTGGAGTAATTCTAAGACCACTGCGACTAAAGTTCAAATTGAAATCTAAATCTAGAAGAACAGACACAGATACTAAGTTTCGTCGAATCTTTGGAACATATAGGACGTCATGTAACATCAAAGATCGGCCACCACGCATGTCCATTCTGCAAGTGCATATCCTTTTGACTTCAAGCTTTATATTATTTCCCATATATACATGCTTTGATCCAGGTGGAACTCGACAAAACTCTATAAATGCTTCTCTATCGCGGCTCACATGGTCGGGGGCCCCTGAGTCTACAATCCACACAGGATAAGATTCAGCATCTTCGACATCATCTCCTCAGGCGTGCGACCTCAAAGACAATATCTTCCAGGTCCAATCCCCTCGGGGACCTCATCTCGACTCTCCCGGAATGGCATCTTCAAAAGGAAGGACATAGAAGAGGAAAGCAATGGAGAAGAGCAAAGTGACGAAGGAGAAGCCGAAAGAAGACAAGAAGTGGCTGGGTGAAAAATCTGGCTAGTGCGAACTCCGCCAGTAATACTATTATAAAGCCACTTCTTAAGACGTTGCCTCGGCCCGGGAGACGACAGCCAGTAGAGAGTCTTGTCATACCCCCAGGAATCCAAATGGGGTACAATACGCCAAGTTGAGGAAAGAGGTTGAACAACAGTGTATAATCCGAGCCCCCTCTTGAGTAGCGGTGCATAATCCAAGTATCTCCCCGGGTCGAAGAAAATCGGTCCTTTGTTTCATCGCCCCGAGCCAACGAAGACAACAACAACGGCAATAACAACAACAACAACAATAATATAACAGCAGCATAACTTCATCCAACCAGAGAAGGTTCGGGAGTTGGGACATAGTGCGCATGACGTCGGCATGAGACCTTGAAGCCATGGGCCTCAAACATGGTATGACGACAAAGGGCAAAAATAGCGAGAAAGGAGGAAAGGATGGGTATCGAAGGATGCTCGAATAAAAAACTGATCACAAGAAGCCCCATTTATAGGGGGAAGGAAAAAGTAACCGACGACGCCATTATCGCCCTCGAAAAGTGTAACAGCAGGCGCATTGAATGCGTTTATGGAAGCTGAATCGACGACAGCATTATGACCCCGAAGAATGAGGAGTCACGACACGTCGGACGACCCTGAAGAAGCGAAAGGGTGAAACACCTCGGCACTTGTAAAAGGGGCTGCACCATTAGCATGACGTCATTATGGGAGCCCATAAGTGGGATGTCAAAATCATTTATTATCGCTCCCATCTAAGAAACGTGGAGACTATTTATGTATGGTGAAATCGGAGGACCAATTTCTCATTGGAAAATTGCTTCAGGAGGTCGCCTCGGAGGCTCGGGACCTCGAGCCGGTTACTTACCTCAAGATCTGTCGATACCCAGCCAAGGATAACAACGGCCGAAACCCTGAATAATGCAGGGAACCTCCGAAGAGTGCATCCGGAGTTGACTCTACCTAGCATTAGCCCACGTATACATCATGAAGCTAGTTATCCGTCCCATCCTGTTTCCCTTATCACTCAACGTATCTTGTACTAAGTTTGGACTTCCCCCTCTTATAAAAGGGGAGTCGTTAACACTTTGTAAAAGGAGAGATCCAACTATTCCACATAAGATCAATAATATCTCTCTCTCTCTCTCTCTCTCTCTCTTTTCTCTCTAACTCATTTGCTCAAGGCTACTCTTTCCATTTATTATTTTCATATTTGTTCTTCATTTATCGCTTGGTATTGGCCATAAAGAGCCATCTTTAATTATATTCTAACTGTTATCCCTTCCCCGGCTACCCCCGATAGCTCGAGCTCGAGCCGGATACCGGCCCCGAGGCTCTTCATCGACTAGTTTGAAGCCCGGGCAGCAAGCCCATAGGTTTGATTACTGCCCCGTTTTAGCTTGTACCTCATTATTAAACTTCATACTCCTAGCATCAACTGCTCTAACAACTAGCATAAAAATAGATCACGTATTTTTAGAGTCTCATTTATAAATTTAATTGTTGTTACCATTTTTACGGTAAATAGTTTGGCGCCCACTGTGAGGCTAAAAATAATAGTGATTATTTTCTTGTTGGTTTCATTACACAAATGCAAGTTATCTTTCACACTTTTTCTTGTCCAAGATCTCTTGATTTCAAGTTGAAATGTCTGGCTCGGTAAACGGGGTTGAGGACGACTACCTCAAAAATCACGGCAAAAACGGTGTGGTTGTTCCAGTCATTGGTGCGCCACCACAGAACCCCGATAATGCGCCTGGACCGATTCCAGCGGACGCGAGTTTGCAAAACATGCAGGAGTTTGACGAAACCTCACACACCAACGGGAGCATATGACATGGCAACCAACAGGAAGCCCAAAAAACCCCAGCCCGGGAAGAACAGGAAGTTAGTCTTCATATTATTTTTGAAATGTTGCAGGTACAACAGTTGGGGATCGCTCAGTTACAAAGCCATCCAAAGACTCTCAGCACATCAGCACCGGAAACAGCTCCCCCTGCCGAACAAATATCTGAGAGATCGAGCAATAACGGATCGGTAGCAAATCCCGCCATCGTGAAAATGCTGGAGGACCTCACCAAAAGGATCGAGTCAGGAGAGAAAATGATAGCAGCCAACGATAAGAAGGTCAAAACCTACAACTCTAGGGTCGACCAGATCCCGGGTGCGCCCCTGGTCCTCAAGGGCGTGGATTTGAAGGAGTTCATACAAAGGTCGTTCCTTGAGGAAGCAGCCTCGAAGCCCATTCCAAAGAAGTTCAGAATGCCGGAACTCCCTAAGTACAACGGGACCACCGACCCTAATGAACACGTTACTGCCTACACCTGCGCTGTAAAAGGCAACGATATAAAGAATGACGAGATCAAGTCCGTATCGCTAAAAAATTTCGAGGAAACACTCTCGAAGGGGGTCATGATGTGGTATCACAACTGGGCTCCTAATTCCATAGATTCATTCCCCATGCTAGCAGACTCCTTCGTAAAGGCACATGCTGGAGCCATCAATGTAGCGACAAGGAAGTCCGACATTTTCAAAATCAAGGAAAGAGAGAACGAGATGCTACGGGAATTTGTGCCTCGCTTATAGATGGAATGGATGGAGCTACTTCTAGTCTCTAATGACTAGGCAGTGCAGGCCTTTACCCAAGGCCTGAACGAACGAAGCTCGGTGGCTTCGAAACAGCTGAAACAAAACTTGATCAAGTATCCATCCGTGACCTGGTCGGACGTCCACAACCGGTACCAGTCGAAGATCAGGGCCGAGGATGACCAGTTGGGAAGCCCTTCGGGCTCAATATACCCAAACAGACTCCTAGCAAAGGAGCCAAAACCAAACAAAGAAAGGTATCAGCCATACCTCGAAGATAGGAGGAACGCCCCCAGGCGCAACCTACCTCACAGTGATCCGAGAATGGATCGAGGATAGGACCCTCGAGGGCTCATCAACAAAACCAGGTTCGATCGAAATGCAGTGCCAACGGGTGCGCTCCACCTATCAGAATACAACTTCAACATTGATGTGTCAGACATCGTGTTTGCCATCAGTAAAATCAGAGACGCCAAGTGGCTCAAACCTATACAGTCAGATCCTTCGCAAAGGATATAACTTAGTATGCAAGTTTCACAACACGCACGGCCGCAGGACCGAGGATTGTCATCAACTACGGGAAGAGGTAGTTTTACTGCTTAACAAAGGACATTTTCAGGAATTCCTCAGCGATCGAGCCAAAATTCAGTTCCGAGAAAGGGAGGCTACCAAGAAGAACGAGGCAAACGAGCTACAACATGTCATCCACATGATCATGGGAGGCGCCGATGCTCCACAGGAACCCTAGGAATTCTGTTAATTCGGGAGAAGGTGTTAGGCATTCCCGAATTCCGTGGTTTTAGCACGGTCTCTTAACCATTTTTTATATTTGGCTTAATTATCTTGATTTGTTAAATACATTTTTTATTTGTTGCCCAATTTTATTACCGCTTTTGTTTAGATTGTTTACAATTATATAAACGAATCACGCGTATGTATATTCGTATTATATTCCCTTTGTAAAAAAATCGTGCCACGCATATGTGTACACAGAAAGGTTAATAATATTATTTCTTGTTTATTTTTATTATAAAAAAAATAAACTTATGTTCGAAATTATGCTTAAAATTAAGAACGTTCGTCGCTCTTGTATGATTAAATAGTGGACTGCATATCTCGGATTATGTGAAATTAATATTGATTTTCTCCGAAGAACCCCCTTTTTATTAAATGTTCGCTCGAAGTTGCGCGAACGCATAATCCGAATTGCTTTTAGAAATATAATCAGGTTACGCGAACGCATCCCTAATCACGCAAATATTCTTAATAGTAGTATAGATTTTCCATAAATTGTTTATTACGTCCATGCATTTTTATGTGAAAGTCATGAGAAATCAATAATTTATTTTTCTAAATTTCAGGCTGATCGCAAATTATATTTTTTTTTTCGGGTATAAATTATATTCCTCCGAGCCATTCTAATTTAAAGAATAAAATAAACAATGTGTGATTAATACTACCATTTTTCTCGTAAATACAATATATGTATACTCAAATGCGAATGTATATGAAACTAAAAAAATCTTACTCATGACAGGGAATGCTATTTTTGAAGAATTTTCATTATTCTATTTGTAACGAATGCTGTTTTTGCACTCTTAAAATTGTTACACATTATAAATCTAATCTACTCTTACATCGTTTGTTCTTAATCTAATAGGCAAAATTATTTTGATTAATTCTGCTTATGATTGAGTTTGGGATATATATATATATATAATCAAATGATTGAGTTTGGGATATATATATATATATAATCAAGCCAATTTGATTCTCAATCTATGTGAACTATTGCTAAACACTAACTTTCGCATGGTATAAATTCCTAGGCCATTTGTTATTAAGAAAGAGAACAAATCTACCTGTTGACTTAATAAGATGATATTACATATAACATTATTCACCCTACTTCAACATTATGAACATAACGGCGGATTGTACTAATGCATCTTTCAACTATTGATTATAAACATAACCATTATTAGGCCATGTATGAACAAAATAAAACTAACATCATTTGATCTATAACTAAATCGGATGGTTGACAAAATAGGCTAGCGATATAGTTTTTTGCCATTTCCATACTATTCTTTACTTAACTAACAATGCCACAAGACTTAATTAATGGCCAACTTTATGCCATATTTCCTATTTCTTGATAATTCAATCACAACTATACATAATGAAATTCTGAAATATACAACACTATTACAACACTTATGCGAACTTCAAATGGGAATGATTAACTATAGTCGTTATGTCAAGCATACTACCCTGTTAAATAACTAAAACAAAACTGAAATTTAAACTAATAGATTTAAAAGAGTAAAAGACATAATCATAATCTCAAACTTTATTTTTTCTTCCAATGTTCTTTTCACAACATGAGTCTTAAAAATATGTACCTGGAAATGAGGGTAGAAGAAGTAAATTTCAGCAGTAGCAGCAGCAACAAAATCAGCAGAATATACCAGTGTTCAACAGATTTGATCAACAAAGCAAGACCCGAGGAACCCAGATGCACAGTAACAAGACTTCTTTTAAAAGTTTCAGATTTTTTAAACTGAACAAATAGGATCAAATAAATCCGGACAGATTGCAGGAAAAACAGTATTTCTGATTTTTAGACTTTAGAAAAGGAAAACTGAAAAGCTCTTAATTTCAGAAAATCAGCCTCAATACTAGTGTCTGATGTAGAATTCTTTTTACTGTTTCTGATTTTTTCTTTCTTTCCTTCTGTTCTCTATCTGATTCTGTGTGTGTTTCTTTTTCTGTTTTTTTCTCAGTTTTTTCAGATTTCTATTTCTGATTTTTCTCAATCCCTCTCTCTGTGTATCTCTTAATGTCTATATCTGTGTGTATTAAAATCTGGGTCCTTCAATCAGTCCCAATCACTTCTATCTTATATAGGTCTGCCCCTTTTCTTTTCAGTGCTGCCTCGACCCCCTTCTTCTTTTAAAAACTAGAAAATCATATCCAAAATCTGCTTTTAACTACTTAAAATCCCATTACAAATCTTTTTCCTGATTTTCAGTACTCCCATTACCCTTTGTTTCCCATTACTACATTAAATAAGAGCCATTAACACTCCACTATCAGCACACCACTACCCTCACTGTTTCATTCCCAATAGTACCCCTGAAAGCCTACTGTTATTACTGCCCTCAAAGAAATCAGAATCTGATATAAAACAGATTTTAAAATCTGTTCAAACTCGATTATATTTCTGAATTAAACAGCTATAACCAATCCTATCAACCTCCTAACACAGTTGTATCTAACCAACCCTTGTAAACTTGAATTCAAACCCAACCTCACAATAACATTACACTGAATTCAGCATAACAATTTAAACTGAATTTCAACATTGAACTAAGATCCAAACAAATACAGGAGCATTGTCAATATACTGACAATGCCCTGAAACTTAATGTTCAGAAATCAACACATACACAACATCCTTTTGATGAACTTATTGAACTATAAACAAGGATGATTTAATTGACGAGTATTAATCAAACTGATTATCTACAACATTTGCCAACAATCAATTTATAAACCGATAAACAGATCATTTCAAACAGCATTTTCAGAAACAGGATTTTATAATATAACTAATCGACTAACTTAATCGAGTCGATTACACACATTGTAAACAAACATAACCAATAGAAACAATTCACTTATTTGATCAAATAGACTGGTATGAGACAGAATCATAGAATTAAATAAACAAAAATATGAAAAATTACACAGGTTACTGAAACAAACAACAATACATGTAGGAAACAAAACAAAAAATAGGAAAAAATACCTCTGAATCTTTAAATTTACACGGACTCAGACTCAATTTGGATTCGAACTTTTGAAATCAAACAGACCTTAGTCGAAGTATTTTCAACTGAAAATACTTCGACTAAGGTCGATTAGACCCCAATCTTCTATATAATTTGGGCAGAATCCAAAAATTTGGTGTTTCTAGGGTTCTTAAAGGTTCGATTTGGGTCTCAACCATTTCTGGTCAGATTCGAAGGGAACCAAAGATGACACAAGGGTGAGGGAGGCCTAGGGGTCATTTAGTGTCAGTTTGGAACGAAACTGGGTGAGTTCATGTTTGGCTCGAACCTTCAAAAGAAGATTCGAAGAGCTCTGAGGTGATTCGAGCCAAACAAACACCAGATCCATAGCTAGGGTAGTTAGGGGAAGCTACGGTGTTTATTTGGAGGCCATTGGAGAAGATAAGGTTTTCAGGCCAACCTTCGATTTAAGATTTGAAGAGTTGGGGCCTGATTCGAAGGAAACTGACACCAGATCTGTAAAGAGGGGGTTGTGAGGAGTCGAGGGTGTTCATGTGGTGACTGGCGGCGTTGTTGCCGCCGGGTTTCAGGCGATGGAGAGTTAAGGCGGCTAGGGTTAGGGGTGTGATTTAAGAGAGGATGATGAACAATAGAGAAGGGGGGTGTTTAGTTAGGGGGCGGGGTAGGGATTTGGATTTATATAGGGATGGGGTGGATTGATAATGACCGTCGGATTAGCCGAGATCAAAGGCCTGGATTAATTCACTTAACCAAACGATGTCGTTTGGTTTAAGTTGGGGGGACGGGTTGAACTGGGGCAATGGGTCGGGTAAGGGTTACGGGTAAGGGGTGTGAGATCTCAGCCGTTGGGTGGGTTTGATCCAACGGTCCTTGATAAAATGTGACCAAACGTTGTCGTTTGGTTTGGTCGAATTGGATCGGACAGGGGTATTTGGATTGGGCTGTGGGGAAGTGATTTTGTTTGGGCCTGATTTTGTTTAAGATTTTGGCCCAGATCCGTTTTGCCCATTTAATTAACTCTTTTCAATTTCCAATTTTATTCTTTAAATTCCTATTTTAATTATAAAAACAAAAATTAACTTTACAAGACATTAATCACCCTTTAACAACTATTAACACATAGACAAAACATTAATCACACAGTGAAACATTTAAAATAGAATAAATGCATATTTTTGGGATTTTATTTTTTAATCAAATATTAAATGCATAATTAAATCCTAGATATGCATGAAACATGTATTTTATTTTATCTTTCATTTTAACTAAAATAAAGTAAACATTTACGGTCATAATACAAATAATTAACAAATGTCACACAAATTCTAAAAATTGCATACTAAGAGAAATTTGTTTTATTTTTTGACTTATTTTGGAGTTGTTTTCGTGAGGCAAAAATCACGTGCTCACAGTTGCCCCTCTTTGTACGGAAACTTGAAGAGTTTTCGTGCAAAGATAAAGTGAGCTGATACGAGCGATTTTTGCCTGTTCGAATACTCTGTGGGAAGCATTTTTTGAAAGATTTGACCGAACCTCTGCTTCAAAGGTTTCCTACATATCCTTGGCTATAAAGGAATCAGGTCAATGTAGTTCGGGAAGTTTTGGGTAGTTGGGACTACCGTGGGACTGTGATGTTACTGCTGTTTTGTGATGCTTTTACTGCTTGCTGACCTCCTTATTACAGCTTGCTTCAAAGGTAAAACAAAAGCTAAACTAGACTATGGTATATGAATTACAGAATCTTATCTAGATCAAGCCCTTGCGTTTCTTGTTGTCTTGATGTCTTGGTGACTTTTGGGCATCTTTTGCTTCTGACTTGTTCCGCATTTCCTTTCATTGTGCCTCGTATTTCCTTTATTTGTTTGGGACTCTTGTTGTTTCTTGCTGGGGATTTGGTTGGACTCCTCTGCTTTATTGACTTTACGTGTGCTCCTTTCTCACATGGGCGGGCTTTTGACTTCAACCCGTAATGTCAAACTACATTGCCATTTTGTTCTTCAGATGGGCGCCTGACTGCTGATCCTTCAATTGTATTCCCTTATTCTCCAGGTGGACGCCTGATTGCCTCTTCGATTCTTCATCCTTATTCTCCAGGTGGACGCCTGGTTTCTTCTTCAATTCTTCATCCTCATTCTTCAGGTGGACGCCTGATTTCTTCTTCAATTCTTCATCCTTATTCTCCAGGTGGACGCCTGATTTCTTCTTCAATTCTTCATTCTCATTCTCCAGGTGGACGCCTGATTTCTTCTTCAATTCTTCATCCTTATTCTCCAGGTGGACGCCTGACTTCTTCTTAAATTCTTCATCCTCATTCTCCAGGTGGACGCCTGATTTCTTCTTTACTTCTTCATCCTTATTCTCCAGGTGGACGCCTGATTTCTTCTTCAATTCTTCATCCTCATTCTTCAGGTGGACGCCTGATTTCTTCTTAAATTTTTCATCCTCGTTCTCCAGGTGGACGCCTGATTTCTTCTTAAATTCTTCATCCTCATTCTCCAGGTGGACGCCTGATTTCTTCTTTAATTCTTCATCCTCATACTCCAGGTGGACGCCTGAATTCTTCTTAAATTCTTCATCCTCATTCTCCAGGTGGACGCCTGATTTCTTCTTTACTTCTTCATCCTTATTCTCCAGGTGGACGCCTGATTTCTTCTTCAATTTTTCATCCTCATTCTTCAGGTGGACGCCTGATTTCTTCTTAAATTTTTCATCCTCATTATCCAGGTGGACGCCTGATTTCTTCTTTAATTCTTCATCCTCATTCTCCAGGAGGACGCCTGACTTCTTCTTAAATTCTTCATCCTCATTCTCCAGGTGGACGCCTGATTTCTTCTTTAATTCTTCATCCTTATTCTCCAGGTGGACGCCTGATTTCTTCTTCAATTCTTCATCCTCATTCTCCAGGTGGACGCCTGATTTCTTCTTAAATTCTTCATCCTCATTCTTCAGGTGGACGCCTGATTTCTTCTTAAATTTTTCATCCTCATTCTCCAGGTGGACGCCTGATTTCTTCTTAAATTTTTCATCCTCGTTCTCCAGGTGGACGCCTGATTTCTTCTTAATTCTTCACCGGGTGTTTCCTGACACAAACGTTGTTTTTGCCCCTGTTTCAAATCACAGAAAACTTCGTTAGTTTAAAGCAGGGTGGTTAACTGGGGCATTCTTGCCGACGGTGGGGCTTCTCTTCGTCTCGTTTTATTGCCTTGGAATGGTTGAGAAACCTGTTTTGTCCTTGTAATTGATCCTTATCTATAGGATCACCAACTGTTGTTTTCACTTCAAACCATTTCAACTGTAATCATATGTTTCTCCTGACATTTGCTGAACCACATTTGATTCCACTTTTCTTACACCCATATCTTATTTTTATCCTATTACCTCCTGCCCATCATGGCCATATTTTGTCCTATGCAATCTTGAATCTTGGTAGTATACCTTGACATTCCTCCTTATTTGTTTGGAACAAAGCTCATCTCAAAAGCTTTAGAAGAGTAAGACTATTAGTGACGAAAACATGACGATTTCGACAATTTAAAATGAAAAGAAAAATCCAAATTTGGATAACTGTTGGAGAAAGAATAAAGGACTTATCTGATTGGAGTCACTGGCACCAATGATCATGGTATGCATTTTGGATTAATCGACCCAGTCTTTTAATCAATCTCCTTTCAACTGTTTCATTTTGTTTTCCCAAAATTTCCATAACCCAATTTTCTTTAAACCTTATTTGGGTTGTTGTATCTAAAAGAGTTTTTACCGGCAAACCTTCCTCATTTGTTTATTTCTTCATCCCTTTTCGCCTTATGGTGCCCATTAAGGTTTTCACCAATAAGACTCTCTCATTTTACTTTCTCTCAACTTTCGTCGTCTTATGGTGCCCGTGTGGGTTTTCACCTATAAGACTCTCTCATTTTTACTTTCTTTTCTTGTTTGAACCAGAGTGTTATGAACCATCTTCATTTGCTCGATTCGACATTTTTCTAAGATTGATCGAAAGGTCTTTTTGGTATGTGGTTGGAATGGAAAGGTATCAAAAGTTAAACAGTTTTGATATGGGTTTAAAATTACAACTCTTGGAATCTTTTTCTTATTACCAATACAATTTCTGCCCCAGTTTCTTGATTGGGGTCTCTTGATGTTTCTTTTTGTGCACATTATGCATATCGTGCACCCTATGACCGAGCTGTGAGGCGCCTACGTATCCTCTTTGAGGAATCAGGTCAAACGTAGTTCACTACTATAATAGTGATTTTCTATTATTTTATATATATATATATATATATATTGTTCTTTCGTCGATTCCAAGAGAGGGCAAGAAAGAAACGAATGTGGTTCAAAGGGGAAAACAAAGGGTACGGTGTTTGGATAGCAGAATAAATTGTCTTTGTCATCCCAATCTTCGAAATAATGCCGAATACAAACATTTAATAATTATACCAAAAATCATGCATAATATCTCTTTACCGCATCATAATTGATAGCCATGTCTATGCATTAGCCTTCAATATCTGTTAAACATAATGCACCATTGGATAATACTCTGGTCACGATGAATGGTCCTTGCCAATTCGGGGCAAATTTGCCTTTTGCCTCAACCTGATGTGGAAGAATACGTTTCAGCACATGTTGACCCACTTCAAACTTCCGGGGACGCACCTTTTTGTTGTATGCTCTTGCTATTCTTCTTTGATACAATTGGCCATGACATACTGCGGCCAATCATTTTTCATCAATCAAGTTTAACTGTTCCAGACGGGTTTTGACCCATTCATCATCATCAATCTTAGCTTCGGCGATGATCCGAAGGGAAGGAATTTCAACTTCTGCAGGAATTACTGCCTCAGTGCCATATACCAACAGATAAGGAGTTGCTCCTACTGAAGTGCGAACAGTAGTGCGATATCCCAATAACGCAAATGGTAGTTTTTCGTGCCATTGTCTTGAACCTTCTACCATTTTCCGAAGTATCTTCTTTATGTTTTTGTTGGCTGCCTCGACTGCTCCATTCGCCTTGGGCCGATATGGGGTAGAGTTGCGATGTGTAATCTTAAACTGTTGACATACTTCCTTCATTAAGTTACTATTAAGATTAGCACCGTTATCTGTGATGATCACCTTTGGGATTCCGAATCGACATATGATATTTGAGTGGACAAATTCGACCACAGCTTTCTTGGTCACTGATTTGAATGTTTTGGCCTCAACCCATTTGGTAAAATAATCAATGGCTACCAGAATGAACCTGTGCCCATTGGATGCTGCTGGCTCAATTGGTCCAATCACATCCATGCCCCAAGCGACGAAGGGCCATGGTGCCGACATTGTGTGCAACTCGGATGGTGGAGAATGAATTAAATCTCCGTGTATCTGGCATTGATGACACTTGCGCACAAAACTGATACAATCTCATTCCATGGTAAGCCAATAGTAACCAGCTCGGAGGATTTTCTTTGCCAACACATATCCACTCATGTGGGGTCCGCAAACTCTCGCATGCACTTCAGACATGACGGCCGTAGCTTGTCTGGCATCTATGCATCTTAACAATCCAAGGTCTGGTGTTCTTTTATATAAAACTCCTCCGCTCAAGAAGAATCCATTTGCCAATCGCCTAATGGTTCTCTTTTGATTCCCTGTGGCTTGTGCTGGATATATCCCCATTCTGATATATTCCTTGATGTCGTGGAACCATGGTTCACCGTCAAATTCCTCTTCAACCATATCGCAGTAAGCGTGCTGATCGTGGACTTGAATATGCAGTGGATCCACATAAGCTTTGTCCGGATGGTGCAACATTGATGCCAGGGTAGCCAATGCATCGACAACCTCATTATGGATCCTTGGAATATGTCGGAACTCCACTGATTGAAACCGCTGACAAAGATCATGTAGACATTGTCGGTATGGTATAAGCTTCAAGTCTCGGGTTTCCCATTCTCCTTGAATTTGATGTACCAGAAGATCCGAATCTCCCATGACTAAGATTTCCTGGATACCCATGTCTGCGGCTAGCCTTAACCCCAAAATACAAGCTTCATATTCAGCCATATTATTGGTGCAATAAAATCGTAGTTGAGCCGTAACAGGATAGTGATGCCCTGTTTCAGAAATGATTACAGCTCCTATCCCGACTCCTTTCATGTTAGCGGCCCCACAAAGAAAAGTTTCCAGCCAGGTTTTTCAATTTGCTCCATCTAATCGATATGCATTATTTCTTCATCGGGAAAATAGGTTTTCAATGGCTCGTACTCCTCATCGACCGGGTTTTCGGCCAAATGATCGGCCAGTGCTTGGGCTTTCATTGCAGTTCGAGTCACATAGATGATGTCAAATTCTGTGAGCAATATCTGCCACTTTGCAAGTCTTCCCGTTGGCATAGGCTTTTGAAAAATATATTTCAACAGATCCAAACGCGAAATGAGGTAAGTAGTGTAGGACGACAAATAGTATTTCAACTTTTGAGCTACCCATGTTAGGGCGCAACATGTCTTCTCCAGATGAGTATACTTAACCTCATAAGCTGTGAATTTCTTGCTAAGGTAGTAGATGGCCTGTTCTTTTCTGCCGGTGAGGTCATGTTGCCCCAATACACAACCAAATGAATTTTCCAAGACCGTTAAGTAAAGAATCAGAGGTCTTCCTGGCTCCGGCGGGACCAGCACGGGTGGGTTCGAAAGGTATCCTTTTATCTTATCAAACGCCTCTTGACACTCATCGGTCCATTTGACCGCAGCATCCTTTTTCAACAATTTGAAAATAGGCTCACAGGTTGTCGTAAGCTGAGCAATAAACCTGCTGATGTAATTCAACCTCCCCAACAAACTCATTACTTCAGTTTTGTTCCTTGGAGGTGGCAATTCTTGGATGGCTTTGATTTTTGATGGGTCTAGCTCGATGCCTCGCCGACTGACTATGAATCCCAGCAACTTTCCAGATGGAACTCCAAATGCGCATTTGGCAGGGTTAAGCTTGAGGTTGTACCTGCGAAGTCTTAAGAAGAATTTCCTCAAATCCCCAACGTGGTCGGCCTGATGCTTTGATTTTATGATCACATCGTCCACGTATACCTCAATCTCCTTGTGTATCATATCATGAAACACTGTGGTCATTGCTCTCATATAGGTTGCTCCGGCGTTCTTTAAACCGAATGGCATTACCCGGTAGCAATAAGTTCCCCATGGTGTGATGAATGCCGTCTTTTCTGCATCTTCTTCATCCATTAGAATTTGATGATACCCGGCATAACAATCCACGAAAGATCCTATCTCATGCTTGGCGCAATTATCGATCAAAATATGGATATTGGGTAATGGGAAATTATCCTTTGGACTTGCTTTGTTGAGATTGCGGTAGTCGACGCATACTCTAATTTTGCCGTCTTTCTTTGGTACAGGAACGATATTAGCTAACCAAATAGGATATCGAGTGACTCGAATGACCTTTGCTTCCAACTGTTTGGTGATTTCTTCCTTAATTCTCACACTCATATCAGGCTTGAATTTTCTCAGCCTCTGCTTGACAGGAGGCACCATTGGATCGGTGGGCAATTTGTGAACCACTAAATCAGTGCTCAAGCCCGGCATGTCGTCATATGACCATGCAAAAACATCTTTGAATTCTATGAGTGCTTTAATTAACTCTTCTCGGATCCTTGGTTCGAGATGGACACTTATTTTAGTTTCCCGGATATTATTCGTGTCCCCTATGTTGATGTCTTCGGTATCACTCAGGTTAGGTTTGGTTTTTTCCTCAAAGTGAATTAACTCTTTACTAATCTCTTCAAAAGCCTCATCTTCATCATATTCTGATTCATAATCACAATATATTTCTTGAATTATTATTTCGGAACCAGATTGATTTTTAAGACTGGGCTGAGGATTCCTCATGCATGCCATATCACTAGAGCCAGCGTAAAAAGAACTGTACAGAAAAAGAAGAAAAGGAAAAGAAAACTATCAGGAATGATAATGAAAAAGGAAACTGTATTTTATTGGATGATGAAAGATAACAAGGTTTGCACACTTCAAACAAACTGTAAGATAAGCATTGGGATTACAACCCTGAGGTAACCCAAACAAACTGAAAGAAAATCAAAATAAACTACCAAGACTCCTTTCGAATGGGGAGAGGAGTGGCTTTCCAATTATTAAGCTTTGTTTCTGGCCCAACGAATTGAACTTCTGCGTTGCTACAACCTTCCCCGCTTTCCACCATATTCACATCGTCAAATAATTTCTCGAATCTCTCAATTAATTCCTCCTTAGGATTGACCAGGGATTTAGGAATTGTTGTTATCATGCGATTTTTAGCACCGGTCTTGACAAAAGACTTTGATAGATGTGGGACTGGTTTTGGAAGAACCCATGCCTTTTGTTTCAGCTTTCTGGCCTTTCTCACATTGGTGACAGTGGGTATGAATCCCAAACCAAATGTTCCCCAGTTCTCGGGGAGAGATACTGGTTGTATAATTCCTTGCAAAGATGAGCCCAGACCTTTGCCGGGTATAAAACCATTTTTTAACATTTCATAGGCTACCATGACTGATGCAGAGGTTATCTTTGGATTCGGAAGGTACTTCCCCTCTGGAATTTTCTCTACCGACACTGTGTCGGACACTTGGTATACCCATGGTCCCTGGTCATTTTCTATTCCCTCGACCGGTACAATGGCACTGCTGTGAGCATTTAAACTTTCTTCCCCATGCACAACTATTTCTTGATGATCCCATTCAAACTTGACCGCCTGGTGTAGTGTTGATGGGACTGCTTTAGCAGCATGGATCCATGGTCGACCCAACAACAAATTATAAGAAACAGTTATGTCCAGTACTTGAAACTCCATCGTGAATTCAACTGGCCCTATTGTCAGTTCCAGCACTATGTCGCCAAATGAATCTCTGCTTCCACCGTCAAACCCCCGTATGCAAATACTATTCTTCTGGATCCTCTCCTCTTTGATTTTCAATTTGCTTAAAGTGGAGAGAGGGCAGATATTTGCACTTGACCCGTTGTCAACCAATACCCGGGTTACTACGGAGTTTTCACATTTCACGGTGAGGTAAAGAGCTCTGTTGTGCTCAGTCCCTTCCACAGGCAATTCATTATCAGAAAATGTAATTCTGTTCGCCTCAAAAATTCTGTTGGCTATTCTTCCCAAATGATTTACAGAGATTTTATCGGGAACGTGAGCCTCATTCAGGATTTTCATCAAAGCCAGACGGTTCTCCTCTGAATGGATCAGTAATGACAATAATGAAATTTGAGCGGGCGTCTTCTTCAGTTGATCCACAACAGAATAGTCATGGAGCTTCATCTTTCTTAAAAACTCTTCCGCTTCTTCTTCCGTCACAGCTCTCTTTATTGGTGTTGGATTATTTTTAGTTTTTCTTAACTCTTCAAGAGTAAAGCATCTTCCCGAACGAGTCAAGCCTTGCACCTCACAGACTTCTTCCTTGACTTCTTTTCCCTTGTACATTACAGTCACCCATTCATAGTTCCATGGAATGGCCTTGTTGTTGATCACTGGTAGCTGGGTTACAGGTTTGATAATAACCCGATCTATACGGGCTCCTTCCACGAATACAATGGGTTTGCTGGCGACCCTTGGTACTATCACTTTCGACATTTCTTGCTTTGTGGCAACTTTGCTCGAAGACCCCTTCTCGACTACCACAGATGGTTCATCACCATTTCTGTTCTGCTTAGGTACCGACTTCTCCTCTGTTAACTGCTTATCTGGCTTGGTTTCATGAGACCTGATCATCATGACGGTTTGTGACGGCTTCTTTGTCTCCCCATCAGCCTGTACTATTTTTATCATATTAGCCTCCTGATGGGCTGGCATTGGATTTTTGTTGATATTGGGATCTTCGGGGGTTTGAACCTCGATTTTATTAGTATCAATCAGTTCTTGTATTGCATTTTTTAAATGCCAGCATTTTTCCGTATCATGGCCTGGTGTACCGGAACATTACTCATAGCTAATGGTGTAGTCCAGATTCTTTGGAGGAGGATTGGGTAGCTTAGATTGTATTGGTCTTAGAATGTCTAGCTGTCTCAGCCTGTAGAACAGACTAGTGTAGGACTCTCCCAATGGAGTGTAGGTTTTCTTTTTCTGCCCCCTTTCACCCCTGAATACTGGACTAGGTCTGAAACCTGGTCCGGAGTGGGCTCGCGGATAAGGGTAGGTACTTGGTATGACAGGAGCACGCCAATTAGCGTGAGCAGGTGGATGATTGTATGCTTGTGCATGGTTGATGGAAAAATGAGGTTCTGAAGGGTGATAGTAGTATTGAGGTGAATTGTGGTGGTGAGTTGATTGGTGAGGTCGATGTTGATTATAGTAAGGAGGTGAACCTCTGGATCCCGACCAAGTTCCTGAATCAATTACCGCTGCTTCCTCTCTTTTCTTTCTTCCGATTCCTCCTACCCCGCCTTGAATAGCTTGAGTAGTTGCCTTAATAGCCGAATAGCTCATGATTTTATTTGTCTTGAGGCCTTCTTCCACCATACCTCCCATCTTTACTACTTCGTTGAATGATTTTCCTACTGCTGAAACCAAATGGGCATAGTAAGTTGGTTCCAAGGCTTGAAGGAAGTAGTCTACCATTTCACTCTCCTTCATAGGAGGATCCACTCTTGTTGCCTGTTCTCTCCACCGGAAGCCATACTCTCTGAAACTTTCATTGTGTTTTTTCTCAAATTTTGTCAAAGATAGTCGATCTGGGATGATTTCCAGATTGTATTGGAAATGGTATGCAAATGCCTGTGCCAGGTCATCCCAGGTGTACCATCTCCCATGGTCCTGGCGTGTATACCACTCCAAAGCTGATCCGCTTAAACTTTGACTGAAGTAAGCCATCAATAATTCGTCCTTTCCCCCAGCTCCTCGCATCTTGCTGCAGAAACCCCTTAAGTGGGCTACTGGGTCGCCGTGCCCATTGTATAGGTCAAATTTAGGCATCTTGAAGCCAACTGGTAATTGTACATTTGGGAACAAGCACAAATCCTTGTATGCTACACTGACTTGCCCACCTAACCCTCGCATATCTCGGAACGATTGTTCTAGGCTTTTGACCTTTCTGAACATCTCTTCTTGTTCAGCATTTTTGGCTGGCTTATCAATTTCGGTTGGGAGGTAAAAACGAGGAGTAGTTGAATGGATTTCGGAGGCTTTGAGGGTGGGCTCCGGGGGTAATATTGGTTGTCCTGGGCCTGGAATGTAGGCTCACTAGGAGATTTGTGGAGTGTAGCTGTGGGAGGTGTCACAAATACAGGAGTTACAGGTGGAGGAAAGTATGGAACTGGTTTAGGAGGGGGAGACTGCGGTGTCTGAGAGGTGGTGCCTCGGTAGTGTTGGTAGATGTGGAAATTTGGGGATAATTCAGTGGTAATATTATCCTGAGTTTGGGTCATTGATGGAGCAGGGTTAGTTGGGTAAGATGGGGGTAACTGTCCTGTAGACCAGGCTTGGTACATCTCAGCCATTTGCTGCTTGAGTTTAAACATCTCTTCTTTCATTTTCCCGACATCCATCTCCTCTAGCTCAATACCTGTGTCAACATCTGGGATAGACATACTTTCGGGTATTGGTCCTTTTGATCTCGTGTGATAATGATAATATGCCAGTATACTCTTTAGAGAAACTAACTGCTTGAATTCTGGAAATGAACAAACTTGTTAGTTTTGAGAATTTAACACATATATAATTACACGTTGAGATGCAATGCTCCTAGACAAATATCCCCTTTCTATTATGCATTTGCTCGACTGCTTGTGTCGTCCCAGTTTTCTTGAAAATTTTATTCACTTATATTTTATTTTATTTTATTATATATATTTTATTGTGGTGGTCGAATCTTATAGAGATTGCCTACGTATCATGCCCCCGCATGAATCAGACCTTGCGTAGTTCGAACATAAGGCAAACACTTTTATTTATTCTTGAAAATAATACAAAGATGGAATAGACATTACATTTGAAAACCTTATAAGAAAATGGTTTGAAACACACACACCCAAATCAAAATAAAAGACACAACTCTTAACGTTTCTTATCATGCTCCACTTTCCACTTTTGTTGTCAATTATTGGATTATCTGCTCAATGTGGGGCTTGACCTGGATGACCTCCCAGCGTACGATACATCCTTTCTAACTCCATTGCCAGATGACGGGCAAAAATAGGTGCATGCTCTGTAAACCTTTCATAATCCATTCCTTGGTAGTTTACATAACTTTGAGAGGTGTAGACCGCCAGGTCGTGGATTTGTGCCCTAAAATCTTGGAGACGTTGGTCTTGGTTCTGCAATTGCTGCTGGAGAGTGGTGGCTATATCTCTGATACGGTCCTCACGATCTAAAGCTGACTCTAACTGAGCTCGGAGTCTGGCCAGATCGAGTCTTGCCTGTGCCCTTTCTCTGTCGATGTCCGCATGTTGATGTTCTCTGTTGTATCTTCTCGCCTCTTCTAGTTGTGTACGAAGTTGGTCTTCTGAACGTATCCAATGGTCTTTTTCCTTCTTGAATTGTGCCCTGTCTTCTTCGGATTGCCTTACTTGGTGTTCCTTATTAGATCTCTTCTTCGTTTAATTGTTGGATTCTTTCTTTAGCTTTGCTCAACGCCCTTTCGTTTTTTGCAAGAATGGAATCATAATCTTGCATTCTTTCAAAAACATTGGCGATGGTTTTTTGATCCTTCCAACTCCTCATTGGTATTTCAGAAGCTTTTTTCATTTTTTGAAATCGAGCGTGAAGATTTTCATTCTCACAAGATAGACTCTTCTTCTCGCCTTCGGCTTCTTGTGCTTGCAAATCTTTCTCCAGATTGAGGCTCCTCAGATTTTCCTTTAGGGAATGGATAGTTGCTTTGTACCCTTTTTCCTTTTCTCCCCAAATCAATCGCTCTTGGATTTTATCATTAAAGGTTTGAACATGGGGTCTTTTTGTTGGCCTTCTTAGCTCGGGTTCTGGTACATCATCCACGCGAGACCGTTTCTCAAACCACCTTGCATATCCTGGATTTATCTCGCCCCTTGTAGTGTCTGGGACTTGAGTATCACTTTTCAAGTATCGACATCCATTCCACATCTGCTGAATTAGAGCCTCGGGAATAGTGGCTTCAGGGTGTAATTCGATTACTTGCATACTCAAATCTTCATCATCAGGAACTACTTGGTATCTCCCTAGTTGTCTTAGAACTCTTAGTGGCGCATATGGCTGGATGCTTCTCAATCCCAATAGTAGCAAATAACTATTTGAGGTTGACATGTGTATCACTTCCCTCATCGGGAGCCATCCCAAAGTCCACTCAATTTGATTTGCCGTTAAAGCCCTTAGATGAGATACCCAGGCTTCTATCCCTTCTGGGGACTTATAATCTTTTATTCTTTCCTCATGACTCTCGATGAAATTATCATTGCTTGGCCCATACTGTATGATCTTGGGCTGATGTTGGAGATGTTCAATCACCCACATTTGCAACAAAATTTTGCATCCTTCGAAGATTTTTGCCCCTGATTTACATAAAGTCAACGCCCGATAAATGTCTGAGAGAATGATCGGGGCAAGGGTGTGATTTTCCTTGGTAGTGAGGACCTGTACGACTTTCGCTGTGCGAATATCAATTGTTCGTTCTTTGTTTGGGAAGACCATGATTCCCAGAAAAGCCACCATGAAAGCGAAGCGACGGTGAATCTGCCAGGTGTCTTTATTTTGCTTGTTAGTAAGGCATTTCTCATGAATTTCAAATCCATCTAGCTTTTCGAACCTTGAATATAGGAAGTTGAAAGAACAATATCCGTTGATGACATTGCTTTTCCTGATTTGATTACTGATGTTCAGAAGACCGAAGAATCGATGTACCGAGGGAGCCTTTGTGAATATCAGGTTTTGATTTCTTAGACTTCCGTCAAAACCAGCATATCCAGCTATCTCTTCTAATGTAGGAGTAAGCTCGAAATCAGAGAAACGAAAGACATTGTGAACAGGGTCCCAAAAAGTTACTAACGCCGCAATCAGATCATCACGTGGTTTAACTTTCATAATATCTGTGAGATTTCCCAAATGCTTAATGACCCATTTTTGACCATCTTCGCCTAACTCATACCACCACATCTGAAGCCGAAATAGAAACTCGTCTGCATTCGCGGACGGTGGGTTTTGTGTGGTGCTCATT
The DNA here is from genome assembly GCF_000393655.2 of Nicotiana sylvestris. NCBI lineage: Eukaryota > Viridiplantae > Streptophyta > Magnoliopsida > Solanales > Solanaceae > Nicotiana > Nicotiana sylvestris. Next base: position 122,441,566 of record NC_091057.1, on the reverse strand, counting down.
TTGTATCTGAAATTAATTTTAACAAAATCAAGACTCATTTTGAAAACAGAATCTAAAAAAAAATTATTATTATTTTTTTTTATTTATTTAGCACTTCTTATTTTTCAAAACTTAAAACTATATATATATATATATATATATATATATATATATATATATATATATATATATATATATATATTATTTTATTTTAAAAAAAAACATTTCATTTCTCGGCTCTCGCAATGCTTTTTTTTCAATTAAGCTGGTCAACAAGCAAATCCGAGGCAAATGAATGCGCAAGTAGCAAGTAGGATGCATCAGAATGGTCTTTTCATTTCGGGTTCACCTGTCCTAGACAGACCCAACCCCTGTGTTGAGTCTCCAAGGTCAAATATACATGATGCAAATAGACGTTCCTACTAGGGATCCGGTACGAGGCTGAGTTATTCTAAGTGAAAAACCTGAGGCATATTGTTCTAAACCTGGCTTACCCAAGTGGACAGCTTGAGTCGAAGTGGGGGCAACGTACCGGGAGAACGAAAGTCTATCCGGCCTAGTTACTTGTCCCAACTTCGTCTTATTTGGTATGACCTTTAACAGAAAGGTGGGCCACGCGCACGTGTGCACCATAAATTTAGAAGACTCATAAAGAAGGTGGGTTTCGTAGCAGTTTTATATTCACAATTCAAATAATATTAAAGCGGTAAAAAGCAACATTTAGCATATTAAGCATAAACATGTAAAAATTATATAATAAATAAAGCCAACTATAACAGTTATTATAAGCTCGAATTCTTAAACCCTGAACCAGTGGTTCTGGGTTACAACAGGAATCCCCAGCAGAGTCGCCAGAGCTGTCACACCTCCTTTTTACCGCGCCCGCGGGGGCGCGTGGGAGTTTTCTCCAATTAAAGAACAGTCGAAACGGGATTTGTTTATTTGTTTCAGAGTCGCCACCTGGGAATTTTAAGGCGTCCCAAGTCACCGGTTTTAATCCCTGAATCGAGGAGAATATGACTCTGTTTGTTATTCTGCGAACCAGAAATCCTGAGTAAGGAATTCTGTTAATTCGGGAGAAGGTGTTAGGCATTCCCGAATTCCGTGGTTTTAGCACGGTCGCTTAACCATTTTTTATATTTGGCTTAATTATCTTGATTTGTTAAATACATTTTTTATTTGTGCCCAATTTTATTACCGCTTTTGTTTAGATTGTTTACAATTATGTAAACGAATCACGCGTACGTATATTCGTATTATATTCCCTTTGTAAAAAAATCGTGCCACGCATACGTGTACACAGAAAGGTTAATAATATTATTTCTTGTTTATTTTTATTATAAAAAAAATAAACTTATGTTCGAAATTATGCTTAAAATTAAGAACGTTCGTCGCTCTTGTATGATTAAATAGTGGACTGCATATCTCGGATTATGTGAAATTAATATTGATATTCTCCGAAGAACCCCCTTTTTATTAAATGTTCGCTCGAAGTTGCGTGAACGCATAACCCGAATTGCTTTTAGAAATATAATCAGGTTACGCGAACGCATCCCTAATCACGCAAATATTATTAATAGTAGTATAGATTTTCCATAAATTGTTTATTACGTCCATGCATTTTTATGTGAAAGTCATGAGAAATCAATATTTTTTTTTCTAAATTTCAGGCTGATCGCAAATTATATTTTTTTTCGGGTATAAATTATATTCCTCCGAGCCATTCTAATTTAAAGAATAAAATAAACAACGTGTGATTAATACTACCATTTTTCTCGTAAATACAGTATATGTATACTCAAATGCGAATGTATATGAAACTAAAAAAATCTGACTCATGACAGGGAATGCTATTTTTGAAGAATTTTCATTATTCTATTTGTAACGAATGTTGTTTTTGCACTCTTAAAATTGTTACACATTATAAATCTAATCTACTCTTACATCGTTTGTTCTTAATCTAATAGGCGAAATTATTTTGATTAATTCTGCTTATGATTGAGTTTGGGATATATATATATATATAATCAAGCCAATTTGATTCTCAATCTATGTGAACTATTGCTAAACACTAACTTTCGCATGGTATAAATTCCTAGGCCATTTGTTATTAAGAAAGAGAACAAATCTACCTGTTGACTTAATAAGATGATATTACATATAACATTATTCACCCTACTTCAACATTATGAACATAACAACGGATTGTACTAATGCATCTTTCAACTATTGATTATAAACATAACCATTATTAGGCCATGTATGAACAAAATAAAACTAACATCATTTGATCTATAACTAAATCGGATGGTTGACAAAATAGGCTAGCGATATAGTTTTTTGCCATTTCCATACTATTCTTTACTTAACTAACAATGCCACAAGACTTAATTAATGGCCAGCTTTATGCCATATTTCCTATTTCTTGATAATTCAATCACAACTATACATAATGATGTTCTGAAATATACAACACTATTACAACACTTATGCGAACTTCAAATGGGAATGATTAACTATAGTCGTTATGTCAAGCATACTACCCTGTTAAATAACTAAAACAAAACTGAAATTTAAACTAATAGATTTAAACGAGTAAAAGACATAATCATAATCCCAAACTTCATTTTTTCTTCCAATGTTCTTTTCACAACATGAGTCTTAAAAATATGTACCTGGAAATGAGGGTAGAAGAAGTAAATTTTAGCAGTAGCAGCAGCAACAAAATCAGCAGAATATACCAGTGTTCAACAGATTTGATCAACAAAGCAAGACCCGAGGAACCCAGATGCACAGTAACAAGACTTCTTTTAAAAGTTTCAGATTTTTTAAACTGAACAAATAGGATCAAATAAATCCGGACAGATTACAGGAAAAACAGTATTTCTGATTTTTAGACTTTAGAAAAGGAAAACTGAAAAGCTCTTAATTTCAGAAAATCAGCCTCAATACTAGTGTCTGATGTAGAATTCTTTTTACTGTTTCTGATTTTTTCTTTCTTTCCTTCTGTTCTCTATCTGATTCTGTGTGTGTTTCTTTTTCTGTTTTTTTTTTCTCAGTTTTTTCAGATTTCTATTTCTGATTTTTCTCAATCCCTCTCTCTGTGTATCTCTTAATGTCTATATCTGTGTGTATTAAAATCTAGGTCCTTCAATCAGTCCCAATCCCTTCTATCTTATACAGGTCTGCCCCTTTTTCTTTTCAGTGCTGCCTGGACCCCCTTCTTCTTTTAAAAACTAGAAAATCATATCCAAAATCTGCTTTTAACTATTTAAAATCCCATTACAAATCTTTTTCCTGATTTTCAAAACTCCCATTACCCTTTGTTTCCCATTACTACATTAAATAAGAGCCATTAACACTCCACTATCAGCACACCACTACCCTCACTGTTTCATTCCCAATAGTACCCCTGAAAGCCTACTGTTATTACTGCCCTCAAAGAAATCAGAATCTGATATAAAACAGATTTTAAAATCTGTTCAAACTCGATTATCTTTCTGAATTAAACACCTATAACCAATCCTATCAACCTCATAACACAGTTGTATCTAACCAACCCTTGTAAACTTGAATTCAAACCCAACCTCACAATAACATTACACTGAATTCAGCATAACAATTTAAACTGAATTTCAACATTGAACTAAGATCCAAACAAATACAGGAGCATTGTCAATATACTGACAATGCCCTGAAACTTAATGTTCAGAAATCAACACATACACAGCATCCTTTTGATGAACTTATTGAACTATAAACAAGGATGATTTAATTGACGAGTATTAATCAAACTGATTATCTACAACATTTGCCAACAATCAATTTATAAACCGATAAACAGATCATTTCAAACAGCATTTTCAGAAACAGGATTTTATAATATAACTAATCGACGAACTTAATCGAGTCGATTACACACATTGTAAACAAACATAACCAATAGAAACAATTCACTTATTTGATCAAATAGACTGGTATGAGACAGAATCATAGAATTAAATAAACAAAAATATGAAAAATTACACAGGTTACTGAAACAAACAACAATACATGTAGGAAACAAAACAAAAAATAGGAAAAAATACCTCTGAATCTTTAAATTTACACGGACTCAGACTCAATTTGGATTCGAACTTTTGAAATCAAACAGACCTTAGTCGAAGTATTTTCAACTGAAAATACTTCGACTAAGGTCGATTAGACCCCAATCTTCTATTTAATTTGGGCAGAATCCAAAAATTTGGTGTTTCTAAGGTTCTTAAAGGTTCGATTTGGGTCTCAACCATTTCTGGTCAGATTCGAAGGGAACCAAAGATGACACAAGGGTGAGGGAGGCCTAGGGGTCATTTGGTGTCAGTTTGGAACGAAACTGGGTGAGTTCATGTTTGGCTCGAACCTTCAAAAGAAGATTCGAAGAGCTATGAGGTGATTCGAGCCAAACAAACACCAGATCCATAGCTAGGGTAGTTAGGGGAAGCTACGGTGTTTATTTGGAGGCCATTGGAGAAGATAAGGTTTTCAGGCCAACCTTCGATTTAAGATTCGAAGAGTTGGGGCCTGATTCGAAGGAAACTGACACCAGATCCGTAAAGAGGGGGTTGTGAGGAGTCGAGGGTGTTCAGGTGGTGACCGGCGGCGTTGTTGCCGCCGAGTTTCAGGCGATGAAGAGTTAAGGCAGCTAGGGTTAGGGGTGTGATTTCAGAGAGGACGATGAACAGTAGAGAAGGGGGGGGTGTTTAGTTAGGGGGCCGGGGTAGGGATTTGGATTTATATAGAGATGGGGTGGATTGATAATGACCGTCGGATTAACCGAGATCAAAGGCCTGGATTAATTCACTTAACCAAACGATGTCGTTTGGTTTAAGTTGGGGGGACGGGTTGAACCGGGGCAATGGGTCGGGTAAGGGTTACGGGTAAGGGGTGTGAGATCTCAGTCGTTGGGTGGGTTTGATCCAACGGTCCTTGATAAAATGTGACCAAACGTTGTCGTTTGGTTTGGTCGAATTGGATTGGACAGGGGTATTTGGATTGGGCTGTTGGGAAGTGATTTTGTTTGGGCCTGATTTTGTTTAAGATTTTGGCCCAGATCCGTTTTGCCCATTTAATTAACTCTTTTCAATTTCCAATTTTATTCCTTAAATTCCTATTTTAATTATAAAAACAAAAATTAACTTTACAAGACATTAATCACTCTTTAACAACTATTAACACATAGACAAAATATTAATCACACAATGAAACATTTAAAATAGAATAAATGCATATTTTTGTGATTTTATTTTTTAATCAAATATTAAATGCATAATTAAATCCTAGATATGCATGAAACATGTATTTTATTTTATCTTTCATTTTAACTACAATAAAGTAAACATTTACGGTCATAATACAAATAATTAACAAATGTCACACAAATTCTAAAAATTGCACACTAAGAGAAATTTGTTTTATTTTTTGACTTATTTTGGAGTTGTTTTCGTGAGGCAAAAATCACGTGCTCACGGCTGCCCCTCTTTGTGCGGAAACTTGAAGAGTTTTCGTGCAAAGATAAAGTGAGCGGATACGAGCGATTTTTGCCTGTTCGAATACTCTGTGGGAAGCATTTTTTGAAAGATTTGACCGAACCTCTGCTTCAAAGGTTTCCTACATATCCTTGGCTATAAAGGAATCAGGTCAATGTAGTTCGGGAAGTTTTGGGTAGTTGGGACTACCGTGGGACTGTGATGTTACTGCTGTTTTGTGCTGCTTTTACTGCTTGCTGACCTCCTTATTACACCTTGCTTCAAAGGTAAAACAAAAGCTAAACTAGACTATGGTATATGAATTACAGAATCTTATCTAGATCATGCCCTTGCGTTTCTTGTTGGCTTGATGTCTTGGTGACTTTTGGGCATCTTTTGCTTCTGACTTGTCCCGCATTTCCTTTTATTGTGCCTCGTATTTCCTTTATTTGTTTGGGACTCTTGTTGTTTCTTGCTGGGGATTTGGTTGGACTCCTCTGCTTTATTGACTTTACGTGCTCCTTTCTCACATGGGTGGGCTTTTGACTTCAACCCGTAATGTCAAACTACATTGCAATGACCAACAACGTAAGAGCTACTATCGTCAGCTTGAAAATTGAAAACTTGAGGATTAAAATGAGCTCGAGTCATAACCCGATTCGGAGACCGGATCCAAAATAGTTAACTATGCGTGCCTAAGGGCACAGTATAAGAGCCATCATCGCCAGCTCCACGAAGCCTCAAGGCCACATACTTGAAAGGTCACTTCAACCCGAGGCGTAAGAGCCATTGTCGCCCACCCATGCAGGTACAAAAAACTTGAGGGTCAATTAAAGCTCGAGTAGCAACACGACTCGGAGACTGAACCCAAAATAGTTAAAATACAAATGCCCAAGGGCAAGGCGTAAGAACCAATATCGACCGCCCGTGCAGGCACATGAGATTGAAGGTCAAGTAAGCTCGAGTCAACGCCTGACTCAGAGACTCAGCCCAAAATAGCTGGGCAAAGCAAAAGAGCTATAACGCCAGCTTGCACTAAAGGCCGCATCTACCGAGCGTACAACAGCCTCCGAGCCTGCCTGATGAGCTCTGGAGCCGTATTACGAATCTAAGGGTTCCCACCAAACTCCGAAACCAGCCTGCCTGGTCAAAACAATGCGGAAAGAGATACAAAGGAGATAAAGATACAAGTTTTCTTTTTTACAAGCGCAAAGGGTGTGTTCTCCATCTAAAACATGCTCTAGCAAAATACAAAATGGCAGAATCCACGCTCCGCTCCAGAAGGCTACAGCCTGCCAGCCCCAGCTTTGCTCTTCGTGACGTCGGCAAGAAGTAACCAAGCATCGCGCTCGTCCACCCACGCTCGGGCCAACTCTTCCATGAGAACAAAACCCCTTGTTGATCTCTTCAAGCACCTCTCTTCAGGATCTACAACGAACGTATTCCTCGATCTTCTTCTCACGATCGAAGGCCCGCTCTGTCACGACCCAAATCCCGGTCGTGATGGCGTCCAGCACACTACTAGGCAAGCCCGACCATTATTCAACACTTAACCCAATTTATCAAAAATAGCAAAAAAAATATCAATTAAGCAAGATTAAAGTACTGAAGATTTTAACAAAATACACAATATAATCTCACTAGGACCCAGTGTCACGAATCTGAGCCTTTAGAATATAGAATATCATCCTAATACATGGTATATCCAAAGTCTGATAATGTGGAAATAAAGAGATAGGATAGGAGGGAGAAGATCAATGGCTGCGAACGTCGTGCAGCTACCTCGATACTCCCAGAGGCTGGATCTGCTGATCAACTAGATCTACTGAGCCTGAGACTGCCCTGGATCTGCACAAAAGGTGCAGGGAGTAAAGTGAGTACTCTGACCCCGTGAGTAATAAAAGTAACTACAGTCCGAAGATAAGAAAATCCAGTAAATACACAAAGTAAGCTAAAATCCAAATATACAGCAACATATGGAACTGAGCAGCTAAACACCAGTATAAATACAAATACATGAATGCAATGCAATGCATATGATGGTACATTCCAGTACCCACTGCGGCGTGCAGCCCGAGCCATCCATATTTATTTATCGTCGACGGCGCTCACTAGGGGTGTGTACAGACTCCGGAGGGGCTCCTACAGCCCAAGCGCAATATCTTGGTCAGTCATTGTTACCTGACCGGTCAGCCATTGTTACCTGACCAATTTATATCATACAGTGCCATTGTTACCACTGTTCAAGTATATCATCCAGTGTCATTGTTACCACTATTTCAAGTATATCACACAGTGTCATTGTTACCACTGTGTCAAGTATATCACACAGTGTCATTGTTACCACTGTTTCAAGTCACTTTATAATCAGTCCAGAAAATAATATAATAAGCCCCTTGGGCATTTACAAAACAGAAGTTCCCAGCCCGGAATACATTTAAAAATATCATTTAAGTTTTCAACACTTAGAATTATGGCTGAGTTTGCAAAACAGCATTTAAAACCTTGGACTGAAATTAAATGATATGCAAATCATGCTAAGCAGTAATATCAATCCTCGAAGGATTTTACAAATCGGCACAAGGCCCCAAACATGGCATCAAGCCCAGTAATATCAATGAAGTATGTGTATCAATCACCAGTATAGTATAAACATCACACAGGGTGGACCAAGTCACAATCCCCAGTAGTATCCGACCCCGCACTCGCCATGGAGTGCGTTTCACGCCTCAATATAGCGTTACGATGTGAAAGTCCGGGGTTTCAAACCCTCAGAATAGCATTTACATCTATTACTCACCTCTAACCGGCCGTAGACTAGTCCGCAATGCCCTTTCCTCTTGAATCGACCTCTTCGCGCGTCGAATCTAGTCAAAACCACAACGAATACGTTACAATAGGCTAAGGTAATATAACCCAATTGAAAAGACTCGAAAAATGTCGAAAATCCCGAAATTAGCAAAACCCGAGCCTCGGGCCCACGTCTCGAAATTCAGAAATTTTTACATCAATACGACCCTTATCTCGCCACGAGTCTATACATACCAAATTCACAAAAATCGGAGTTCATTTGACCCCTCAAATCACCATTTAATTCTCTTAAGTTTCAAGCCCTAAACCACCATTTTTGTCCATAAATTACTTGAGTTTTCAGCTCTAATCCATGTATTTAACTTGGAAATAAGTAGAAACAACTCACCTTTGATGCTTGATGAAATCCCCCTTGAAATCCTCTCCAAAATAATCCAAGCCAAATGAAAGAAATGAAAGAAAATCCGTGTTTAAAAGAATCTGCTCGTGCTTCGTCGAGTTGTACCTTGCACTTGTGCTATACAAGTTGTACATCCTATTAAAATTGTTCCTTGTCGGACACCTTCTGTTTAAACACCCATAACGTCTTGTATAAATATCCAAATGACAAACGGTTTGAAGATTTAGAAACTAGACTCAAAGATCTTTAATTTGATAGGTTGTACACCATATAACTCTTTATATATCCCGAGATATGAGCTTCTAAATCGGCTCCATGAAATCAGAAAATTTCTGGAGAAACTGCTCCACCAGTCATCTTCAATCAATCATAACTTTCTCTACAAATGTCCAAATTACGATTTCTATAGCTTTCTGGAAATTATATATGATGGTCTACAACTTTCATTTTTGAATAATCTCAAAATTCCTTATAGATCAAAATATATAGGTCTCCGAAGTACGCTCCACGACTGCACATTGCTGTCCAAAGACAGCTTAGCAGCAGAAATTGCAACAACTTTTATTTTTACTAAAAAGGCTCTAACTCCATCATACGAACTCGGAATTAGACGATTTTTGTTCCTATGAGTCACAAATAATAATACGAACACAACCCTTCAATCGAAACTCAATTCGGAGCTCGTTTGCCTAGTTCAATACCCATTTCGCTCGTTAAACAATTAACTCACATTTCATGTCAAAAACTCAATCGCGACTTGATGAAATTAAACCAAAATTTTCAGATCAGTCCTATAATTCATGATTTAAATTCTGGAAGTCTCGAAATCAAATTTGGATCTCTATAACTAAAAATGAACCCTTGGATCATTACATGCTTATGCTCAAAACGACAAAAATCTTCCAAAAACTCTTCCAAAACTTATCCGAGCCTCATGGGACCCCAACCAAAAATGCCAACATAATTCATAACATCATTAAAACCTGCTCAAATAATCAAAACACCTCTAACAACATCAAATTACCCAAAACTCATCGAATTCAAGCCTAAGTTTCCAAAAACTTCCGAAAATACACTTTCGATCAAAAACCCGACCAAACGATGTCCGAATGACCTGAAATTTTGCACCCACATCACAAATGACATAACAAAGCTATACAAATTCTCGGAATTCCATTCCAACTCCCGGATCAAAATCTCACCTATCAACCGGAATTCGCCAAAATACTAACTTCGCCAATTCAAGCCTAATTCTACATCGGACCTCCAAAATTACTTCTGATCACACTCCTAAGTCACAAATCATCCCCCGAAGCTAACCGATCATCGAAATTCAAATCCGAGCCCTCTAACACATAAGTCAACGTTCGGTTGACTTTTCCAACTTAAACCTCCTTAAAAGAGACTAAGTGTCTCAAACCTTACCAAAATCATTCCGGAATGACTTCAAATTTTGCACACAAGTCACATTCGACATTACGGACTTGCCCCATCTTTCGGAACCGCATTCCGACCCCGATATCAAAATTTCCACTTCCGGTCGAATTTTCTCAAAAACCTTCAAATTTCTATATTTAGCCAAATGACTTCAAAATGACCTCCGGACATCCGAATTCACTTCCGATCGCGCTCCCAACTCCAAAATTACCATACGGATCTATTCCCAGACTCGGAATCCCAAACGGACAACTATAACACTGAAATGCCTTCCAACCCAAATTTATGAAATTCTTCTAAAGTACTAACTTTCACAATATACGCCGAAATGCTCACAGGTTACCCAAAACCAAATCCGGACATATGCCCAAGTCCGAAATCATCATACGAACATGCTGGAACTTTCAGATCCCAATTCCGAGGTCGTTTACTCAAAATTCTAATCCTAGTTCATTTCTTCAATTTTAAGCTTTCAAAATTAGAATTTCCATTTAGATTTGACTCCAAACTTCCTGAATTTTAATTCTGACCATACACATAAGTCAATATACCTGAGATGAAGCCGCTCATGGCCTCAAACTGCTGAATGACGCGCCGGAGCTCAAAACGACCGGTCGGGTCGTTACATTCTCCCCTACTTAAACATACGTTCATCCTCGAACGTGCTGAGAACTACACTGAAGTAGTCCAAAATCACTTGTTTAACACATCATGCACCTTCCCATGCTACCACTACTCCGTTGAGCACATTAGCTCGATAATTCTGTAGATATACTTATTTATTCAAGCAAATAAGCCATTAGGCCCAATTCCAACATCCTGAATTTCCCTGCCAAGCCTGTTTCCATCATACGACCACCATATCAATCTCCACACGTTGTACCCAAACATGACTGCATAACTTTGCTGAATTCACACTTTGCATCACTTACTCATAGAACCACAATAACATTCTTTAAACATAATGGTCGAAATTCCACGAATCTGATGCTCCCATTGCATCTCATGATCTACACAGGTCTTGCTCTAGTTTTTTTTATATATAGTTTTTTTTTTCAACACCGATACGACTGAAGAGATGTGCCGAAATTCACAACCAACTGCTGAATCAACAATTCATTGGATCTACACTCCTGACAAGTTCCATTACCTTGTCCCAAACCAAAGAATGATCTTTGCTCTATAATATACTTCATATAATCAGTTTGCACTGACCCCAAATCTAGTAACCTCGTCTCACCCAGTACGAACTGCTCAGGCAATAAGCCACCTCAGACATAATCAAAAATCCCACAAGACGCCACAATGTGCCAGTATGCTATCAATTCGAACGCGATACAAAAGGAAGGCGAACTCTAGAAGGAACTACTCAACTCGCACACTAACATAGACTTCCTCAGAAAACAGGGAAACAGAACACACAAAAGCAAATATGGGCACTGAACTGAACATCACACTGTTGCGGCGTGCAACCCGATCCAAACAACATACCCATGGCGGTGTGCCACCCGATCCACATATAGAACTCACATAAGGAGATATACGTCGAGCTGAATAGCTCATCACATCAAAATACCGAATATCGGTCATAAACACACTAAGGTGCATAATATCATTCCCAAGGAAACATATAGCGCTATAGGCTACAAACTCAAGCACAACTGAGGTGTGATACATGATCTAAGTCTCTTCTTGATCATATAACATCACCGCTGAGCGGAACCTAAACACATAAGGAATTTACCAAGCCGTCACACAACTCATACGGTGCAATATATCTTTACATGAATTAACTGACCACGAAATAATACTGCGACTATCCTTCCATAAAGAGCGCATTGCTGAAATAAACACAACTGGCATGACGTAAGGCTCACTTCCACATTTAAATCTATCCACCAACCTCAAGTCGATCCTGATCGTGCCAAGCTAGGCTAATAATCTTTCACAAGTCCATAACCCAATAAACAGAGTGCCCTCCAGGCATAAATTCTCAAATGGATGATATTACCAAAATCCTCATACTTGGTTTAAATTTCTAATTAATCAAGTGACTACATGTCACACTTATACAATATTCCTGTGGGACAAGCTCCCACCATCTTCCGAAATAATTAACGGGTCTGCACATCCAAACCACCGGCTGCACTAACGCTGAAAAGCGATCAAGAATCCCTAACCAGGATGCAAAGCCTTTCTCACAGAACACCGACCTCAGGTGATACTGACGTCAATACCCATCTTACTCAAAACACTGAAACTCATATACTGCTCATCCGAGATCGTGACATCACAGTCATTGACCAAACTGCAACCTTGGTCCTTACTTCAAATTCCATACCACTCACTGCACCTCACGTGCCAATATACGATAGACGCGATTTCCATCACAACTCTGGAACCGCCGATAGGCTAATACTTCATCACATAAGACTTTCCATTTAACTCACTTCAGGAGAACTATAGCAGCATACAGGCGAATCCTCATAATCGTCGAATATGCCAATCTCTAAGTAGTTGTCCAAGCCACCATAACACTTTCTGGGATCCGCCTACTCATAATAGGCCCTAACAAAAGAATGCTTCAGAATAACATCAATCACTGCGGCCGACAAGCCTCACATGCATAACTCGATCACGCTGAACGAACCGATCACTGACACCAGTATACCAACTCAACTATGGCTAATCAATCTACTTCCTTCCAATTTATCCTTGATTGCCTTAGAAATAATAATATCTCCCTTTAACACCTAACTTATTTCAACCAAACTCACCCCGAGTGACCTTAAATCACGAGACCATGCTGTCTCAAATACCATGACCATTTCATGTCTCTCAAATGCTACACCGCAAGTCAAAACATCATAGAACATTCTGTGCCTTTCTTCATAAGCTGCTTCAAAAGCTTGACTCTTAACCGTACTTATAGAATCAAAATCATTAGGCACCACACTTTACCTCTCGAATTAACTAGGACCGCTATTGAGAGCCACCCAGCTCTGACTTGGCCCCGAATGCAACCAACTCTACTGAATTTTATAGCATATGAATACCCTCTCGATAAAGCACCCAGAGGGATCACTTCCCTCAAAGCCTGCACCTATACAAGGCATAAATCATGAATCTTCCCTCAAGTCTGAACATGAGCCAATAAGGCTAACCATAGCATGCATCCAACAATTCATTTACTCAAATTACCACTCATGGTCCTTTTCCGTAGCTACAATAACCCACCAATACGCCAATAACCAGAATTCACGCAGGTAATAAACCGTGCAATCAGCTAATCAACAGCAAGCTCCCCAACTTGGCTCGAAGCCATAGATCACAACACATATACTCTATTGTTGTCGTAATATCATGGTGAGATTAAACTCACTCCATCATAAGCTCGTGGAAACACGAATCATCTGGAATTTTAACTCTTCTGCAATTCTTGCATTTACTCACACAACAGCTAAGCCCACTTACTAAGTCCTAAATTTTTCAAATATTTCGGTAGAGCCTCCTTTGTAATTGGTCCTATCCACCTGCCAGAGAATCACCAAAACCATCCTAACAACACATCCACAACTTGACAAAGCATCACAATGCATATCAATAACATAAATCTAAATTGATACATGGACATGCGTTGCACCTATTTGAATCATAACACATAGAAAATACCCTTCAACCCTCCATTATTGGGCTATTCAACCAAGTAGTAACATATTCTTCCTTTAATATTTTTGACCTTCGAGGTGGTCTCCTTGACTCAACGATTTCGTCATAATACATTTACGGAAGCGATCTCAGCTCCCAGACTTATCTAACTAGAAGACATGAAAAATATTCTTCACGCACCCATAACTCGGGCTACTCAACAAAACACAATAAGAAACGAATCACTTAACAGTTCATCTACTATCCAGTAGGCTTCTTCGCCACTACCAAGTCATACAAATACACCTCGCAACACTAACATACTCATCACGTGGATATCCAACCGCCATTCCGGCTAACAAGGACAATAATGAACATATGAGTTCAAAACACTTGCTCACAAAATCAGCACCTCGGTGCTCAAGCCATTGGCAAAGATTTGGCCTCAAGTCCTCCTGACTGGTCTAACTTCAAACTCACAGAGATTACACCTCGCCCCTCGATCGGGGAATCAAAAGCCATCGAGACACATCTGATACTGAGCGCCCGTTGGTGCATACGATCACGCGGAAGGAATTTCAAAAGTTTCTTTACAAGCTGAATCGAGGACGCACGATAAGAATTCAAGAATGTGAAGTTTTCCTAAAGGTTTTGCAGCCTCCCGAGGATAAGTACAGACGTCTCCGTACCGATCCGCGATACTCTACTAAACCGGCTCATGACTCGTGAGACCAAGTAACCTGGCTCTGATACCAACTTTGTCATGACCCAAATCACGGTCGTGATGGCGCCTAGCACACTACTAGGCAAGCCCGACCATTATTCAACACTTAACCCAATTTATCAAAAATAGCGAAAAAAATATCAATTAAGCAAGATTAAAGTACTGAAGATTTTATCAAAATACACAATATAATCTCACAAGGACCCGGTGTCACGAATCTGAGCCTCTAGAATACAGAATATCATCCTAATACATGGTATATCCAAAGTCTGATAATGCGGAAATAAAGAGATAGGATAGGAGGGAGAAGATCAATGGCTGTGAACGCCGTGTAGCTACCTCGATACTCCCAGAGGCTGGATCTGCTAATCAACTGGATCTACTGAGCCTGAGACTGCCCTGGATCTGCACACAAGGTGCAGGGAGTAAAGTGAGTACTCTGACCCAGTGAGTAATAAAAGTAACTACAGTCCGAAGATAAAAAAATCCAGTAAATACACAAAGTAAGCTAAAATCCAAATATACAGCAACATATGGAACTGAGCAGCTAAACACCAGTATAAATACAAATACATAAATGCAATGCAATACATATGATGGTACATTCCAGTACCCACTACGGCGTGCAGCCCGAGCCATCCATATTTATTTATCGTCGACGGCGCTCACTAGGGGTGTGTACAGACTCCGGAGGGGCTCCTACAGCCCAAGCGCAATATCTTGGTCAGTCATTGTTACCTGACCGGTCAGCCATTGTTACCTGACCAATTTATATCATACAGTGCCATTGTTACCACTATTCAAGTATATCATCCAGTGTCATTGTTACCACTATTTCAAGTATATCACACGGTGTCATTGTTACCACTGTTTCAAGTATATCACACAGTGTCATTGTTACCACTGTTTCAAGTCACTTTATAATCAGTCCAGAAAATAATATAATAAGCCCCTTGGGCATTTACAAAACAGAAGTTCCCAGCCCGGAATACATTTAAAAATATCATTTAAGTTTTCAACACTTAGAATTATGGCTGAGTTTGCAAAACAGCATTTAAAACCTTGGACTGAAATTAAATGATATGCAAATCATGCTAAGCAGTAATATCAATCCTCGAAGGATTTTACAAATCGGCACAAGGCCCCAAACATGGCATCAAGCCCAGTAATATCAATGAAGTATGTGTATCAATCACCAGTATAGTATAAACATCACACGGGATGGACCAAGTCACAATCCCCAATAGTATCCGACCCCGCACTCGCCATGGAGTGCGTGTCACGCCTCAATATAGCGTTACGATGTGAAAGTCCGGGGTTTCAAACCCTCAGAACAGCATTTACATCTATTACTCACCTCTAACCGGCCGTAGACTAGTCAGCAATGCCCTTTCCTCTTGAATCGACCTCTTCGCGCGTCGAATCTAGTCAAAACCACAACGAATACATTACAATAGGCTAAGGTAATATAACCCAATTGAAAAGACTCGAAAAATGTCGAAAATCCCGAAATTAGCAAAACCCGAGCCTCGGGCCCACGTCTCGAAATTCAGAAATTTTTACATCAATACGACCCTTATCTCGCCACGAGTCTATACATACCAAATTCACAAAAATCGGAGTTCATTTGACCCCTCAAATCACCATTTAATTCTCTTAAGTTTCAAGCCCTAAACCACCATTTTTGTCCATAAATTACTTGAGTTTTCAGCTCTAATCCATGTATTTAACTTGGAAATAAGTAGAAACAACTCACCTTTGATGCTTGATGAAATCCCCCTTGAAATTCTCTCCAAAATAATCCAAGCCAAATGAAAGAAATGAAAGAAATAAGCCAAATCCGTGTTTAAAAGAATCTGCCCGTGCTTCGTCGAGTTGTACCTTGCACTTGTGCTATACAAGTTGTACATCCTATTAAAATTGTTCCTTGTCGGACACCTTCTGTTTAAACACCCATAACGTCTTGTATAAATATCCAAATGACAAACGGTTTGAAGATTTAGAAACTAGACTCAAAGATCTTTAATTTGATAGGTTGTACACCATATAACTCTTTATATATCCCGAGATATGAGCTTCTAAATCGGCTCCATGAAATCAGAAAATTTCTGGAGAAACTGCTCCACCAGTCATCTTCAATCAATCATAACTTTCTCTACAAATGTCCAGATTACGATTTCTATAGCTTTCTAGAAATTATATATGAAGGTCTACAACTTTCATTTTTGAATCATCTCAAAATTCCTTATAGATCAAAAGATATAGGTCTCCGAAGTACGCTCCACGACTGCACATTGCTGTCCAAAGACAGCTTAGCAGCAGAAATTGCAACAACTTTTATTTTCACTAAAAAGGCTCTAACTCCATCATACGAACTCGGAATTAGACGATTTTTGTTCCTATGAGTCACAAATAATAATACGAACACAACCCTTCAATCGAAACTCAATTCGGAGCTCGTTTGCCCAGTTCAATACCCATTTCGCTCGTTAAACAATTAACTCACATTTCACGTCAAAAACCCAATCGCGACTTGATGAAATTAAACCAAAATTTCCAGATCAGTCCTATAATTCATGATTTAAATTCTGGAAGTCTCGAAATCAAATTTGGATCTCTAGAACTAAAAATGGACCCTTGGATCATTACATGCTTATGCTCAAAACGGCAAAAATCTTCCAAAAACTCTTCCAAAACTTATCCGAGCCTCATGGGACCCCGACCAAAAATGCCAACATAATTCATAACATCATGAAAACCTGCTCAAATAATCAAAACACCTCTAACAACATCAAATTACCCAAAACTCATCGAATTCAAGCCTAAGTTTCCAAAAACTTCCGAAAATACACTTTCGATCAAAAACCCGACCAAACGATGTCCGAATGACCTGAAATTTTTCACACACATCACAAATGACATAACAAAGCTACAAAAATTCTCGGAATTCCATTTCAACTCCTGGATCAAAATCTCACCTATCAACCGGAATTCGCCAAAATACTAACTTCATCAATTCAAGCCTAATTCTACACCGGACCTCCAAAATTACTTCTGATCACACTCCTAAGTCACAAATCATCCCCCGAAGCTAACCGAATTATCGGAATTCAAATCCGAGCCCTCTAACACATAAGTCAACGTTCGGTTGACTTTAACAACTTAAACCTCCTTAAAAGAGACTAAGTGTCTCAAACCTTACCAAAATCATTCCGGAATGACTTCAAATTTTTCACACAAGTCACATTCGACATTACGGACTTGCCCCATCTTTCAGAACCGCATTCTGACCGCGATATCAAAATTTCCACTTCCGGTCGAATTTTCTCAAAAACCTTCAAATTTCTATATTTAGCCAAATGACTTCAAAATAACCTCCGGACATCCGAATTCACTTCCGATCGCGCTCCCAACTCCAGAATCACCATACGGATCTATTCCCAGACTCGGAATCCCAAACGGACATCTATAACACTGAAATGCCTTCCAACCCAAATTTATGAAATTTTTCTAAAGTACTAACTTTCACAATATATGCTGAAATGCTCACGGGTTACCCAAAACCAAATCCGGACATACGCCCAAGTCCGAAATCATCATACGAACATGCTGGAACTTTCAGATCCCAATTCCGAGGTCGTTTACTCAAAATTCTAATCCTAGTTCATTTCTTCAATTTTAAGCTTTCAAAATGAGAATTTCCATTTAGATTTGACTCCAAACTTCCTGAATTTTAATTCTGACCATACACACAAGTCAATATACCTGAGATGAAGCCGCTCATGGCCTCAAACTGCTGAATGACGCGCCGGAGCTCAAAACGACCGGTCGGGTCGTTTCACGCTCCAACTCGACTCGAGCATCAGTAACATCCTTCAAATGAATCACCATCTCCTCGTTAGCCTTGGTCCGACTCAATGCTGCTCCAGCCCAAGCATCAATTATTTCGACCCTGACCTTCGAGAGATCAGACTCAAGCTTCGCGATCATACCCTCTTGAACTAAAGCTTGAGCCTGCGCCTGAGCCCTCAACTCACCACAAGCATTCCTAACTCGGTCGATTTCGCCTCTAAGGTACTCTAGAGCCTCTGTCTTTTTCTGAAACTAAGATAAGCAAAAAGTCTAACCTTAAGGGTTAAAAAAGTGAAAACGCTTGCTACGAGAGGTCACCTGCCCCATCAAATAGCTCTCGTAATTCGAGCTCCGGTGCGCCTCATATCGCCAGTGTATCAACTCAACCTCCTTCTCCTTGCTAGGGAACCTAAGGGACTTACCCTCATCCAGAGCTCTCCGAAGCCTAGCCCCGTGATGAAACAGCTCAGACCTAAGCCCATCAAAGTCCTGCAGAAGTAAAACTTGATAAGGAACGGAAGACATGAGATGCGGAAGAACTATGCCAAAGCTCACCACAAAGTGAAGCCGGTGGACATCCTCAAAGGCCGAGCATATCCCTGTTGGTCCAGCCCCCTCGGCCTTGGAAGAACCAACCTCGGATGAAGCATGATCACTCGGAGGAACCACTACTTCGGAACTAAAAACCTCAGGAACAGCAGGCTCGGGCGATGTTCTCTCGCTAGAGACACAAACCTGTTTAGCCCCGCTAAAGGCTCCATCACACTACGAGTGCATATCCCATTTATCGCCATCGTCCCCTAGCCCGGAAGCCGACACTTCCTCCCCCTCTTCGGAGGAGCACAGCCTCGCCCCTAGGGGATCGTCCGATACCTACAGCGCCCGTGTAACCACGACAAAAGAAGGAAGGAAGACACAGCTACTAAAACCCTCTCGCGCCATAGGCAGAACTGGCAAAACACGGGGCACGCCGCATAAGAGTATTGCTCCATTTTCCAACAGATAATACGGGTTCCTAAGGTATAATACCAACAGTCATCACCGGGCAAAGCGACTTGCCCATGCCCAATCTCTACCATCCCCGGCGATAGTGATTAAGGGCGTGATCGACCGGTACCATGGATTCAGCAGACCACGATGATCCGAAAAGTGGGGGAGAGCTTCCCCCCTATCAGATTAATCCCGACATTGCCGCCATCACGGTCACAAAGTTGAAAGACTAAAAGGCAAAATGATGTACATGCGTTCTAATATCGGAAAGATGGCGTTGGAGATGGAAACTGCGTGAGACATGGTAACTCCTGAGAAGGCGGAAATAGCCTCATATTATATGTGGGAAGAGTGGTGACGATTCGAAGCCGACCGAAGACACTAACCAATAGCACCCTCTCCAGCCTCGAGGCGGTACTCGATCTCGAAGACCTTCGTTATAGTGAGGCGGCGCTCCGGAGAGCCAAGAATGCCTTCACCAACACAAAGGTGGCATGCGACTTCGAAGATCTCCATCAAAAGGGACCAGTCTATGAAAAGATAAGCTCTTTTCGAACGTCGCCCGTACGAACCAGGCTCTGAGTGCTATCCAGGATGGTCCGAGTGCGAGCGAGCCTTCGCTCAGGGACTGCTTTCAAGAAATCACAAACATCCCCCATCCACGGGTCCCCGAGAAAATTTCTTCTCAAAGGTTATTATGAGGCCCAAAAACATTATCCTTATTCTCATGCGAAGTCAGGGTCCCGGCGGCCCGAGGTTATTGGCCTTATTCGGTTTTAGTCCGAGGAATCGCAAAGGGCCCCACGCAAAGCCGTTTCCATCAATCGAAGTTCGGAAGGAATACTCGCATCCGGGTTC
This sequence comes from Nicotiana sylvestris, assembly GCF_000393655.2. Classification (NCBI taxonomy): domain Eukaryota; kingdom Viridiplantae; phylum Streptophyta; class Magnoliopsida; order Solanales; family Solanaceae; genus Nicotiana; species Nicotiana sylvestris. The sequence goes on along the minus strand of NC_091057.1, from coordinate 122,421,363 downwards.
AGTATTAGCAACGACAAACAAGATCGTGCGTTCGGAGCCGCCGCAAACAAAGAAATACAACAAGTATCAAAGGCAGGAGTCAAGAAAATATCTTTGTATTCATAAATGTTCGCTTACAATAGCCCTCCAGGGGTCCTTACATCTGATTACAAAAACCCGTAAGGGGATATTTACATAGAAACAAAGAAGTTCAAGGGTATGCAGACAACAAAAGTCTAAGAATCTAGCCTATTCCCAAAGTACGGCATCTTCGACATCATCTCCTCAGGCGTGCGACCTCAAAGACAATATCTTAGAGGTCTGATCCCCTCGGGGACCTCATCTCGACCCTCCCGAGATGACATCTTTAAAAGGAAGGACATAGAAGAGGAAAGCGATGGAGAAGAGCAAAGTGATGAAGGAGAAGCCGAAAGAAGATAAGAAGTGGCTGGGTGAAAAATCTGGCTAGTGCGAACTCCACCAGTAATACTATTATAAAGCCACTTCTTGAGATTGCCTCGGCCCGGGAGGCGATAGCTAGTAGAGAGTGTCGTCATACCCCCAGTAATCCAAAGAGGGTGTAATATGCCAAGCTGAGTAAGGAGAGTGAGCAGCGGTGTATAATACGAGCCCCCTCTTGAGCTGCGGTGCATAATCCAAGTATCTCCCCGAGTCGGAGAAAATTGGTCCTCTGTTTCATCGCCTCGAGCCAACGGAGACAGTAACAACAACAGCAACAATGGCAACAACAACAATAATAGCATCATAGCAGCACAACTTCGTCCGACTGGAGAAGGTTCGGGAGTTGGGCCATAGCACGCATGACGTCGGCATGAGACCTTGAATCCATGGGCCTCAAACATTGTAAGACGACAAAGGGAAAAAATAGCGAGAAAGGAGGAAAAGATGGATATCAAAGGATGCTCGAATAAAAACCTGATCACAAGAAGCCCCATTTATAGGGGGAAGGGTAAAGTAACCGACGACGCCATTATCGCCCTCGAAAAGCGTAACAGCATGCGCATTGAATGCGTTTATGGAAGCTGAATAGATGACAACATTATGACCCCGAAGAACGAGGAGTCACGACACGTCAGAAGACCCTGAAGAAGCGAAAGGGTGAAATACCTCGGCACTTGTAAAAGAGGCTGCACCATCAGCACGACGTCATTATAGGAGCCCATAAGTGGGATGTCAAAATCATTTCTTATCGCTCCCCTCTAAGAAACGCGGAGACTATTTGTGTACGGTGAAATTGGAGGACCAATTTCTTATTGGCAAATTGCTTCAGGAGGTCGCCTCGGAGGCTCGGGACCTCGAGCCAGTTACTTCCCTCAAGATCTGTCGATACCAAACCGAGGATAACAATGGCCGAAACCCCGATGAATGAGGGGAACCTCCGAAGAGTGCATCCGGAGTCGATCAAGTCAACCTGGGTAGCCTAACATTAGCCCATGTATACGTCATGAAGCTAGTCATCCGTCCCATCCTGTTTCCTTCATCACTTAACGTATCTTGTACTAAGTTTGGACTTCCCCCTCTTATAAAAGGGGAGTCGTTAACACTATGTAAAAGGAGATCTCCAACTATTCCACATAAGATCAATAATATCTCTTGCTCTCTCTCTCTCTCTCTCTCTTTTCTCTCTAACTCATTTGCTCGAGGCTACTATTTCCATTTATTATTTTCATATTTGTTCTTCATTTATCGCTTGGTATTGGCCATAAAGAGCCATCTTCAATTATATTCTAACTATTATCCCTTCCCCGTCTACCCTCGATATCTCGAACTCGAGCCGAATATCGATCCCGAGGCTCTTCATCGACTAGTCCGAAGCTTGAGTAGCAAGCCCCTCGGTTTGATTACTGCCCCATTTTAGCTTGTACCTCATCGTTAAACTTCATACTCCTAGTATCAACTGTTCTAACAACTAGCATAAAAATAGATCACGTATTTTTAGAGTCCCATTTATATATTTAATTGTTGTTACCATTTTCACGGTAAACACATCTTCTTAGAGAAACATCCATCTGGCTTACAAAACAAGTCATAATCGAATAGTGAAATTTATAAGTCTAATTAGTTGTCAAGACCGACCTCTACAAGTAAATATAACCTCACATTATCCAAGGTTCCATAAGGTCTCATCTCTTCACGATTCTTAACATAAGAGGCGATTGCTCATGTAAGAAAGCCAATCTCGTGACTTGTTCGACACATTTTATCAACAAAACATTCATCATATACATACGAGATATAAGCATAATTCAAGAGTCAAATATTGACGAGCAAATTATAATACTTAAGTCATTTTACAATACATAAATATGTTCATATCCTTCGCAAACCTAGAGCCATAACATGTTTCTCAAGCAGGTCTCTAGATATCGCCTTTGTAAAAGGATCAGCTATCATGCTTCGCGTAGGAATGTACTGTAAATTTATCTCTCCACTTACTACCATGTCTCTTATAAAGTTATACTTGATGTCAATGTGTTTGGTCTTGTTGTGATACTTTGGATCTTTTGTATATGCAATAGCCGTTTGATTATCACAATATAGAGTCATGGCACCCTGAGAGTTCTTTGTAATATCCAAATGTTCAAAGAACCTCTTCAACCAAATAGCTTCTTGTACTGCAGACGCACAAGCCACGAACTCAGCTTCCATTGTTGAAAGGGTTGTACAGGTTTGTTTCATACTTTTCCATGATATAGCACCACCATTAAGTAAGAAGGCATAATCAGATGTTTATTTTCTATCATTTTGATCACCAGCCCAATCAGCATCTGTATATCCTTTCAAGTATAAATCATTTCCACTATAACATAGTGAATAATTTGCAGTTCCCTTCAGGTATCTGAAAATTCTCTTCATAGTTTTCCAATGATCTCTTCCAAGATTGGATTGATACCTGCCAACCAGACCTATAGCATAATAAATGTCTGGGCGAGTACACATCATAGCGTACATCAAGCTCCCGACATCACTTGAATATGGAACTTGAGACATGTCTTCCTTTTCATTTTCAGTCTTGGGACACATTTCAAGGCTTAAAGTTTCACCTCTCGTGATAGGAGTATCCATGGATTTGCAACCATTCATGCGAAAATGCTCCAAAATTTTCTTTATATAAATTTCTTGAGATAGACTCAATAACCTTTTGGAACGGTCTCTTTGGATCTTAACTCCAAGGATATTGTCTGCCTCGCCCATATCTTTCATGTCACATGACTTTGAAAGCCATGACTTGATAGTTTTCAAATACTTCAAATTGTTTCTGGCCAATAAAATATCGTCCACATAAAGAGAAAGAATTACAAACATCCCATTGGACTTCTTCACATAAATGCAATGGTCTTTATTGATCATGGTAAAATCATATGAGATCACCTCCTTGTGAAATCTCAAATACCATTGCCTTGAAGATTGCTTCAGGCCATAAATAGATCTTTTCAATTTACAGACCTTCTTTTCTTGGCCTTTAACGATGAAGCCTACAGGTTGTTCCATGTAGATCTTTTTGTTTAGTTCTCCATTGAGAAAAAGATGTCTTCATGTCCATTTGATGTAATTCCAAATCCAAACGTGCAACAATAGCCAAAAGTAAGCGAATTGAGGTAAACTTTACAACTGGTGAAAATGTTTCCTCATAATCTATTCCACCTTCTTGAGTAAAGCCTTTTGCCACCAATCGTGCCTTGTATATTTCTATTGACCCATCCGCTTTGTGTTTAACTTTGAGAACCCATTTGTTCCCAATGGCTCTACGCCCAAGCAGAAGATCAAGTAAATCCCAGACTTTGTTGGTTCTCATGGATTCTAATTCTTCATTCATTGCTTTCATCCAGTCATCTTTTTCAGGGCTCGATAAAGCCTCAGTCACAGACTTTGGCTCATCCATTTTTGTGGGAGATACCAAGAAAATATAATATTCGATTTCATAAGTACGTTTGGGTATATTTTTCTTGGAACTCTTTCGTAGCTGAAATTCAGGTTCGTTAGAATGATTTCGGGATTGAGAGTTCCCACTCCCACTCCCACTCGGATCAAGAATAAGATCTTGATCAATTTGATTATCAACTGTGTCAGAAGACACTTGCTAACTATCTGAGTTCAACATTTCATAAAGAGGCTCTCCATTCTTTACCTCGCCCTTCTTTGGAAAATCATTTTCAAAAAATGTGACATCTTGCGATTCAATCTCAGTAACACTTCCATCCTCTAATTCACCAATGAAAACATACCCTTTGGAGTGTTCTGAATATCTTATAAAGATACATTTCTTGCCTTTTGGACCTAATTTACCAAACTTTCTAAAAGAATCTTTTACATATGCAGCACAACCCCAAGGTCGTAAATCCTTTAAGTTTTGGTTTATGACCAGTCCATAGCTTATAAGGAGTGGAAGAAACTGATTTAAAAGGCACTTTGTTCAATATATAAGTTGCAGTCAATAATGCATCTCCCCAAAAGGAGATAGGTAAATTTGACTGCGCCATCATGGACCTTATCATGTCCAATAGTGTTCTATTCCTCCTTTCTACTACACCATTTTATTGAGGTGTGTATGGAATAATTAACTATCTGGTGATTCCCTTTTCATTGCACAATCCTTCAAATTCTTTTGAAAGATATTCACGCCCTCTATCGGTTCTTAAGGTCTTAATCCTTTTGTCTAATTGATTCTCAACTTCATTCACATATTTCTTAAAGCATTCAAGTGCTTCAGATTTATGAGATATCAGATAGACATAACCAAAGCGTGTGAGATCATCAATGAACGTAATGAAATATAAAGCACCAGACCTAGCCCTCACATTCATTGGACCACATATATCAGAATGGATTAATTGCAATGGAAAATGAGCTCTTTTAGCCTTTCCAAATGGTTTACGTGTAATCTTTCCGGCAAGACAATTTTCACAAGTTGGCATTTCAATTTTAGAGAAAGGACTTAGATGTCCTTTCTTAGCCAATCTATTCATTCGATCCTGCCCTATGTGACCTAATCTTGCCTGCCATGTAATAACATCAACATCATTGTTACTAGAATAACATGCCATAACACAACGGTCAACATAATAGTTATACGTAGAAGGATTACAATCTAACACAATAAAACCATCATAACGATGTCCAAAACCATAAAAATATTGTCTTGAGTAATTCTAAGACCACTGCGACTAAAGTTCAAATTGAAATCTAAATCTAGAAGAACAGACACAGATGCGAAGTTTCGTCGAATCTCTGGAACATATAGGACGTCAAGCAACATCAAGGATCGGCCACCATGCATGTCCATTCTAAAAGTGCATATCCCTTTGACTTCAAACTTTGCATTATTTCCCACATATACATGTTTTGATCCAGGTGGAACTCGACGAAACTCTATAAACGCTTCTCTATCGCGGCTCACATGGTCGGTGGCCCCTGAGTCTACAATCCACATAGGATAAGATTCAGTTAGTAAAACAGTGTTAGAAACATATATAGCACTAAGATATGCGTTTTGAAATGCTACCTTTTTCGGCTCAGTGCACTCACGACCAAAATGCCCAGGAACTTGGCAATTGTAACATTTCATCTTGCTCTTGTCTTTCAACTTGTAAAACCGTTTTCCTTTCTTGGAATTTGGCTTGTTTCTTTTCTTGGAGGATCCTTCTCCGGTCTCCTTACCCTTTCCGTCATTTTTCTAGTTTCTCTTGTGCTTGAAGCTTGATCTCTTTGAACCACTTGATTCTGCCACAAAGGCATTAGGTACACCTTTAGCAGCACCAAGTCGCTTGTCTTTAAGCTCTACATGACGGGCAACATCAGCAAAAGTTTTGATGCTATCATTGTGGGTCAAGTTAACCTTCAAATGTTCCCAATTATTGGGAAGAGAACGAATCACTGCCTGAACCTGCTGCTCATCAGAGAGAACATGGCCAGTACTTTTGAGTTGAGCAATCATATTTAACATCACCCTGAGATGTTGCTTGACACCGTGATCATAATGTTTTTTATACGTGTCAAACTTGATTATTAGCTGTCGAAGGCGAGTCACAGTCGTACCCCCATATTCCTCCCTTAAATGTGCCCACATGGCTTGAGCAGTAGGATATTGCTCATATTCATGGATGAGATCATCAGCAACTGAACTTACAATGATTCCACGTGCAGTGGAATCTTTCTTTTTCCAAATATTGTAAGTTTCCAGATCCCTCCTGTGTTGGGCAGTGTTACCCTCCTCTGGGTGACTCATTACATGGTTAATACTTTCAAGAGCATCTTGTTCTTCGAGTACATACCACATCTTACGACTCCAGATATCGTAATTTTTACCATTCAGTTTGTCACCCTTGTTCAAGTCAGCAATGATATTTTTTGATGCCATGTTTGTTATTAGAGACAATATTACAAGTTTAACTCATCAATATATACTTCAGTTAATTTATGCATGTGATTACACACTAAAGTAAATTAATTATAATATTAATTCTACATTTAGTATAGAATCGAACGGTCACTACGTTTCCATTCATCATCTATATCTAAATATTTTTAATTAATATTAAAATCACTTCTTAGTGTGTACATATTTCAAGTCTCAATCCATTACAAAAAGATATAATAAACAATATATGTAACTAGTGAGACAAATAACATAATATAAATTTTATTAAAATAAAATACATAATAACAATTTACATGTTTGCTAGGACATCCATATACCAATCGAACACTAACTCTTGCTCATATACGCTAAAAGGTGCACTAGGCCAAACATCATAATAAATCTCAGTTAAAATTTCACTCCAAGACTCTCGAAGAGAGTCCGCTAAAATAGCTAATGCTTCCCAATCAGTAATTTCTACGTAATTAGCCAATTAAGCTCTTTTTATCTTAAAAAGGTGTACATGTTCAGGAACGGAAACATCAGGGCCCATCTTAAATTCCTTAAACTCCCTAAATTTCTTTTCTCTTTCCCTTCGTTCAGCCCTTCGATCCTTAACTCATTTTGCCTCGCCCTTGGGACATTCCTGATGACTTCAGGCTCCAAATCTGAATCATTATAGAAATAAGTCATGCGACGACGTACCCTTCTATGTTGTCCCCTTCCTTGTCTTCGAGAACTCCCACTTGGAGTAATTTGAACTTGTCCCTGTTTAGCTATATCTGAAATAGGACCAAGGAAACAATAAGAATGGCTACAACCATTCAGTGTGAAAAGATACATCACAATTGCTTGTAGGAGGATGTTAATTTAAGGGATTAAGACTAACCAAAATTTTCTATTTAATAAAACAAGAGTTATCTACTGTCAACAAATGCATATTAATTATAAAACAAATCCGAAAATAACCTTATTTTGCTTCTGTGTTTTCCAACTTTGAACAAGATATCAACATGGCAGTTGAAATATTGGTTGGAGAGAATAACCAATCTTTATGAATTCTTATTTCTTGAAGAGATTTCTTTCTTATAATGCCAAAAGAATAAATATAGGCACAACTACTGTTCTTCAAAAAACAAATATCAACTGGTATTATTTTCAATTTTACAAAGGATTCAAATACTCATTATGTGGGATTATTAAAAATTTTGAGTACGTGAAGCACTAGTATTTGAAACTAAAAGGAACATCACTATGTAAAATAAAACACCAACAAACTACAAAATATTGTTACTGGACTGCAAATAAGATTGCATTCCCTTCAAAAAAAACTTGGACTTAACAATTCTTACTTGGCAACACTAGCAAACCCATTAAAGTTTATAGAGGGAGGATATAAATATATCATCTTTCACATGTGTTGCAGCAAACAGTACTTTAGCAGAGAAAAGTTAAAATTGAAAGATGACAGAAGATCAATGCTCTTATTCACGAAACCAATTACTTTGACGCAATTTGCGGCACCGTAAAAAAAATCTACAAATCAATTTAATTTATTCCATGTTTAAAGAAACAAGAAACAACCTAGCTCTGATACCATTGTTGGATTAATAATCGTGTGGCGATAACAACAAGTTGTGTACCTTATTAACGCAGCGGAAACTGTTGAACTCACCACCAAAAGAATTGCCCCAAATCATATTCTTAATCTCCAGGAAACAGAGTTTTTGTTCACGATCTAAATACATTTATCACAGTGTGTTTTCTTGAGGGAAAATTACTTCAAGACTACTATCTTTCTCTGTTGAGGAAGAAAGATATATATAAAGGAGAGAGAGGAGTTTCAATTGAGGAAAAAATCGCCCGCTCACATTCAATCACACGTTCCCATTCTCTCTCTAATGTGCAGCGATTTTTATTTTATTTTATCTGTGTTTTAACTTCCCTAGATAACTTCTTTAGATTTTATCTCCTTTAAATAGGTAGAGTCAGTCCATATTGACGACCCGCGACCCAAACCCAATATCCAACAGAACGTACATGTGTTGGGTGAGTTTATTAGAGCGTTAATTAATAGAATTTTAGTTGATGTTAAAATCCTACATATTAAGAACTTAATATGGAATGATTACAATTATATAAATAAATTTAAATGCAAACATAATTTAAATAAGGTAAAATCTTAATTGATTTGAATTCCTAAATATTAGGACTTAATACATAATTTAATTAAGGAACTAAGTCCTAAATATTAGGAAATAATTTGAATTACTATTTTGTCCAATGTGAAATTTATTTTAAAAGGGTAAACAACGCAAACGACATTTCACGAAGGCATTCGTGCTTTTAATATAATACTAGTTTCTACGTACATGCGTTACACGTAGATCTTTAGTCTATTATTTATATGAAGTAGAATTGTTGCAATAAAATTTAGCTGGAAATTAAAAAATGCACAATCTTATAAATATATTAATATTTGAAATGTTTATCAAACAACAACTTTGTCTTACATGTTAAGCAATTTAGAAAAATGAGGTCTTATAAATCAAAGAGTAGTAGAATACTTATATTAATGGTTGGGTAGTACTGGATCGATTTTTTCGTTGCTTGGCCAGTTTTAATAAAATTTCCTTACAATCTAGCTAGTGTGGTTCACCCTTTTTGCATGAATCAATAGGAAAACACTGTATTGATATGCTTCTTTCTCGTTGTTGTGACCAATTAAATAGTTGCTAGAAAATTTGAATGTTTGGATCTTAAGTTGCCTTCTCGGGGTATAAAGATACGATCTTGTAATTGAGGTATGCTTATGCATAATTTGTTTTGATTGACCTCCCCCTTTCTTTAATTTACAGGCACAATAGATCAAATTTAGATCGTTGTGTAAGTTATTGAAGAAATTTATTTTATTCTGATTCGATCTAAGAAGAAAAAAATTATGTTTCAATATCTTCTGATCATTCCCTCCCCCTCCCCCCTTTTTTCTTTTTCAAATAAATAAATAAATAATGACGAACCCTGAACTGAAATAAATAATTGTTCTAATGGAACCTTCTATTCTACCGTAGATTGAACGTAGATACACGACCATAACCATTATTTTTTTTTTGTTCATTATTTTTTTTATTACCAAAGCAAATAACCATACCAAATTATTGAAATTATACTGTTAGAGTTAAATTTTGTGTTGTTCATTCTCCTTTCTTCAACTTCAACGCATCAAGCAAGTCTCTGATTGGCTGCATGGATTAAAAGAGTGGCTTCATGGATTAAAAGAGAAGAAACCCTTTAATAGTTAATCTGCCGTCAAACTTTTTGAAATAATCGTCGGTCTTCAAGATCCTAAACAATGCACCTACAAAGCAAAGCAAATATTATGTCACGACCCGGATTTTCCATCCTCGGAAGTCGTGATGGTGCCTACTCGTGAAAGCAAGGCAAGCCGAGTATTATAAATTCATTACCCTTTTTATTAAGCATGTTCAATAATTCAAAGTAATAAGTGATTTAAGCAGCGGAATAAACTAAATAACCAGAAATGCGGAAGCCGAAAACTTAATCATTAACCGCACATTTGCCCCATAATCTGAAATACAATACTACCCCGAATTTGGTGTCACAAGTTACGGACTATCTAAGAATACTACAAATAAGGTCTGAATGGAAATACACAAATCTGTATCTGAATAAGTAAAAACAGAAAGAGAAATGATAGAAGGAGACGCCAAGGCCCGCGGACGTCTGTAGGACTACCTCGGGTTGCTTGAGTGAACTGAAGACAGCACCCTCACTACGGTCCAAACACTCCGGTATCAGTATCTACATACATTGCAGAGTGTAGTATCAGCACAACCGACCCCATGTGCTGGTAAGTGCCTAGCCTAACCTTGACGAAGTAGTGATGAGGCTAGGACCAGACTACCAAATAAACCTATGCAGTTAAATCATATACAACGAAAATAAAAGCAGATAATTACAGCTAAAGTTGGGCGGGGGAAACATGCTGCGGGGAGTAACAGATAACAACAGAATAACAGTAGAGAAATGTAAGGAACGCCATAAATAAATCACCAGCAAAAGATAAGGAAATAAGAAACAAGTACACATGCAATACCGTTGCAGGCGTGCAATCCGATCCCATTTCATATAATACCGTTGCAGGCGTGCAACCCGATCCCATTTCATATAGTACCATTGTAGGCGTGCAACCCGCTCCCATTTCATATAGTACCGTTGCAGGCGTGCAACCCGCTCCCTTTTCATTTGTCAAAACCAATCATAAAAGAATCCCGGCAAGGGAACAATAATATAACAACAACATCCCGACAAGAGAACAATAATATAACAACAACATCCCAGCAAGGGAACAATAATATAACAACAATATCCCGACAAGGGAACAATAATATGACAACAACATCCCGGCAAGGGAACAATAATATCTCAACAACATCCCGGCAACGGAACAATAATGATAATACTCATATGAAGCATGAATAAACCACAACGGAGTCACAACAATTACAATACAAGACTCACGGGCATGCTTGACACCGACGTATCTCATCACCATGCCTATACGTCGTACTCCACAATTAACACATAGAAAATAAGACACAACTCCTAATCCCTCAAGCTAAGGTTAGACCAAACACTTACCTCAAACTTCTACGGCCAACTCAAGCCTCAAACACCGCTTTTCCTTTAGAATTCACCTTCAAATAACTCGTATCTAGTCCAAATTGATTTAACAGCATCAATAAATGCTAAAGAATTTATACCTAATGCTTAATTATAGATTTTCTATCATTTTCCCCCCAAAAGTCAAAAATCAACCCCGGGCCCGCTTGGTCAAAACTCGAGATTCAGACCAAAACCCGATCACCCATTCACCACGAGCCAGAATATGCAATTAGTTCGAAATCTGACCCCAAGAAGAGGTCTAAATTCCAATTAATCAAAAAGCCCTAACTCTACCCAAATTTCTAATTTCTACCATAAAACCCTAGATTTTTGGATGAAAATTGATGAAATGCAATGGGAAATCGAAAGAAAAAGGTGTAGAATCATATACCAATGCTTTGGGGAAAAACTTGTTCTTTGAAAATCGCCTCAATGCTCTCTAGTTTTGAAAATATGAAGTTTTGAACTAAATCCCGATTTGCTACTGTTTTTAATTCACTGGACAGGCCTTTTTCGCGTTCGCGAAGGGCCTGTCGCGTTCGCGAAGAGTCAGGCCCATTAGCCTTCACGTTCGTGTTTAGCGGCTTGCATTTGCGGAGCTTTGACTCCTCAAGCCTTCGAGTTCGCGAGTCAATGACCGCGTTCAAGTAGAACAAAATCTCTTTCCCCCTGCCCTAGCCCTAAGGCCTTCGCGTTCGCGATAGTAGGTCCGCGTTCGCGAAGGGTAGCACCCCAAAGCTTCGCGTTCGCGACCTATTTCTCGTGTTCGCATAGAAGGAAAATTCCTTCAGCCTGACTTACCCTTCGCGTTCGCAAAAGTCCTTCCGTGAACACGAAAAACAAAACTTCAGAACACTAGAAACTGAAAACCTGCAACTTTTCTAAGTTTAAAAACCTTCCGAAACTCACTCGAGCCCTTGGGGCTCCAAACCAAACATGCATACTAACTCAAAAACATCATATGGACTTACTCGTGCGATCAAATCACCAAATTAACAGCTTTAACAATGAATTTAGCATCAAAATCAAAGAAAATTTTCAAGAACACTTAAGTTTCAAATTTCACAACCGAGGATCCGATTCACGTCATTTCAAGTCCATTTCTTACCAAATTTTATACGCTTAATCTAAACGCCATATAAGACCTGTAGTGGGCTCCGGAACCAAGATACAGGCCCGATACCATCAATTTCAAAAACATTCAAATTTCCAAAAATTCTTAAAATTTCAGTTAAGTAATTTTCTTCAAAAATTCATTTCTCGGGCTTGGGACGTCAGAATTCAATTCTGGGCATACACCCAAGTCCCATATTTTCCTACGGATCCTCTGGGACCATCAAATCACAGGTCTGAGTCCGTTTACCTATGATGACCCAAAAGGTCATTACTTATTTTAATATTATATTATGCATTCTGAGGCCTCAAAAAACCTCTTTCAGCATCACCTCAATTTGCACGCACAGTCCAGGCATGTAGCCGGAAAGCCATTATGTGAAAATCTATGAAAAATAAAGAATTTTGACTGTAAAATGGATTTAAGTTGACTTCGGTCAACATTTTGGGTAAACGGACCTGAACCCGTGATTTGATGGTCCCGGAGTGTCCGTAGAAAAATATGGGACTTGGGCGTATGACCAAAATCAAATTCCGAGGTACCAAGCCCGAGAAATAAATTTTTAAAGAAAATTATTTTCTGGAATATTATTGAGTTTTTGGAAATGAAATGTGTTGAAAACTTGATGGTATCGGGCCCATATTTTGGTTTCGGTACATAGTACAGGTATTATATGTGATTTAATATAAGTCTGTGAAATTTGGTAAGAAACGAACTTGAAACGACATGAATCGGATCGTTTTTGAGAAAATTGAAAATTTTGAAGTTCTTAAGAAATTTCATGATTTTGATGCTAAAGTCATAGTTGTTGATGTTATTTTAGTGATTTGAATGCACGAGCGATTCCGTATGATGTTTTTAGGTTGGTGTGTATATTCAGTTTGGATCCCCGAGGGCTAGGGTGAGTTTTGGATAGGCCATAGGGTGGATTTTGGACTTGGAGAATTGCAGGTTTTCAGCTGTTTCAGTGCAGGCCTGCAGGCTTTGCATTTGCGAAACCTGGCTCGCAAATGTGAGGGCCATGTCGCAAATGCTAAATGTAGCCCAGGCCATCCTACCTCGCAATTGCGAGGATTTTATCGCAAATGCGATCCTCCCCTGTTTTAGCCAGTCGTCGCAAATGCGACAAGTTGTTCGCAATTCCCAACTCGCAAATGCGAGAACTTCTTTGCAAATGTGAACTTAGCAGAAATCACGGTTCGCAATTGCGAACCCTGGTCGCAAATGCGACATCTGCAACCTACAATTTTATAACTTAGCCCAAAATCTTTCATTTTTCACACTCTTTCAAAACTAAAACACTCTTGGACGATTTTTCAAAGGCAACTTCTTCTCCAAATCGATTGTAAGTCAATTTTAACTCATTTTCTTCAATCATTAACATCTTTTCACATGATTTCAACTCAAACTCAATGATTTTCATGGGGAAAATTGGGTGTTTTGGGTAGAACTTAGGTTTTTCAAAAATTGAGGATTTGGACCTCAATTTGAGGTCCGATTTCAAAATAAATTATATATTTGGGTTCGTGGGGGAATGGATAATCGGGTTTTGGTTCGTACCTCGAGTTTTGACCATGTAAGCCCGGGGGCAATTTTTAACTTTTTAGGTAAAACTTTAGAAAACACATTTTCATGCATTAGAATTGATTCATTTAGCATTTATTGATGTAGTTAAGTAACTTGTGGCTATATACGAGCGAATTGGTGGTGGAATCAAGAGGTAAAGCGATAGTAGATGCTTGAATTGTGTTCGTGGCATCGAGGTAAGTGTTTGGTCTAACCTTAGCTTGAGGGATTATGAGGTGAGTCCTATTTACCACATGTTATTTATTGAGTACGACGTATAGGCATGGTGACGAGTATCTATACGTTGGTGTCAAGCATGACCGCGAGTCTTAAATTGAAATTGTTGTGTTTTCGATAAATCCTACGAATGCCTAAGTTGTTGATTCTCTGTGTTGAGCAATGATTATGATTATTCTCGTGGGAATTACTTATGATTGATTATTAGTGTTAATTGAGGTAGTTAGATTTTGGAACAAGTTTGGTTAAAGCTGATTTCCCTTGCCGGGACGTAGTTACTTATACTGTCGATTCCCTTGCCGGGATAGTGTTGTTTCTTAATTGATCCCTTGCTGGGACTCTTGTTGTGATTGGTGTTGAACTGTATATGTGGATCGAGTTGTACGCCGCAATAATATTATATTTGGATCGGGTTGCACGCCGCAATAACATTATATTTGGATCGGGTTGCACGTCGCAATAATGTTATATTTGGATCGGGTTGCACGCCGCAACAATACTATATTTGGATCGTGTTGCACGCCGCAACAATAATATAATTGGATCGGGTTGCACGCCGCAACAATGATAAATGATATGGATCGGGTTGCACACCGCAAAAGAGTTATTATGTTTTGGGATCAGTTGCGCGCCGCAACAATTGATAATACGAAGTGTTCATAGATTGGTTTCGAGTTCCTTATTGTTTGGTTGTAAAATTCTAAATTGTTCTTATACTTTTCTCTTAATTTACTGTTGGTACCGATATTCCCCCACAGCATGTACCCCTCCCATCTTTACTTGTTTATACTTATTTTATTTTCTGTTGCATATTATATAACTGCACAGGTTTATTATGTAGTCTGGTCCTAGCCTCGTCACTACTTTGCCGGGATTAGGCCAGGCACTTACCAGCAAATGGGGTCGGTTGTGCTGATACTACACTTTGCACTATGTGCAGATCCCGGAGCGGCAACTTTTGGACCGTAGCATTGGGTGGCTGCCTTCAGTCCAGCTAGAGATCCCGAGGTAGTCCTGTAAGCGTCCACTGGCCCGGTGTTCTCTTCTATCTTTATATGTATTCTATTTTCATTTGCTTCTGAGACAGATTGTACTTTCCTTTGAGACATTTGTATGTAGTAATTTGTAGACAATCCATTATATTGTGACACCGGATTCTGGGTAGAGATGTATGTTGGCATTGTCGTTCTGGTTATGGTTAATTTATCGGATTAAGTCTTCCACATGTATTTATTTATCGTTAATATTTCATTGTTAATCACATGTTAGTTTAAATTGTTGAAAAGGGCTAGTTAATGATTTAGTGATCCTATAATACGCGGTTTGCCTAGCTTCTACGAGTAGCACCATCATGACTCCCGAGGGTGGGAAATCCCGGTCGTGACAAGTTGGTATCAGAGCTCTAGGTTACATAGGTCCCACAATTCACGGACAAGCTTAGTAGAGTCTGAGGGATCTGTAAGGAGACGTCTATATTTATCCTCCAGAGGCTACAAAGTTAGGAAAAAACTTCACATTTATTCTTTCATGTCGTGCGGTTTGATTTCTCGTACTCTATTCTTTTGTTGATGGCGAGAACATGTGCTTCCTCATCCACTGACCCATAGCCCGAGCCTCAACAGCAGCTCTCACGAGGGGCAGAGGGCAAGGCCGAGGCCGTGCTAGAGGCCGAGGTAGGGGCAGAGCTCAGCCTAGAGCAACAACACCAGCGACGGAGCCTCAGGTTGACTTTGATGATGAGGTTTCGGCCCAGACAGTTCTGGTGGGCCCAGCTCAGGTCCCAGAGGGGTTTATTGCTACCCCGTACTCCGGGATGCTCTGGTCCGTTTAGTGGGCCTTATGGAGAGTGTCACCCGGGTAGGCTTGCTTCCTGTAGCACCAGCCGTCTCTCAGGCTGGAGGAGGAGCCCAGACTCCTGCTACTCGCACTCCGGAGCAGGTAGCTCCCCAGTTCCAGACTCTAGCAGTTCAGCCAGTTGGAGCAGTTCAGCTGGGTGTAGTAGCTCAGACCGGTAATGTAGAAGTTATGTTTGCCGATGCTTTGTGGAGGTTGGACAGGTTCACCAAGCTCTTCCCTACTACCTTCAGCGGTGCATCTTCCGAGGATCCCCAGGATTTTCTAGACAGCTGTCATGAGGTTCTCAGGAACATGGGGATAGTGGAGATAATGGGGTCGATTTTGCTACTTTTTGCCTTTGTGGATCCGCCAAGACTTGGTGGAGAGATTATTGCTTAGCTAGACCAGCCGGATCACCAGCTTTGACTTAGGAGCAGTTTACTCAACTATTTCTGGAGAAGTTTCTCCCTATTACTCAGAGAGAGGCCTATCGGAGATAGTTTGAGCATCTATAGCAGAGTTCTATGACTGTTACTCAGTATGAGACCAGATTCATCGACTTGGCTCGGCATGCTCTTATCATACTTCCCACCGAGAGAAAGAGAGGGTGAGGAGGTTCATTGAAGGACTTATCCAGCCTATTCGACTTTAGATGGACAAGGAAACGGGGAGTGAGATTTCTTTTCAGGAGGCGGCCAATGTGGCCAGGAAAGTTGAGATGGTTCTATCACATGGAGGTGATCACGGGTCTGACAAGAGGCCTCGTCATTCAGGCCGATTCAGTGGTACTTCATCTAGAGGCAGAGATTCGTGTGGTAGAGGCCATCTTCCTAGGCTTTTTCAGTCAGCCCTTCAGGTTTCTCACGGTGCTTCAGGTGGTCGTGGTTCTCATATGCAGTATTATGATCAACAGCCCTACAGTGCACCGCCAGCTCCTATCAGTGCACCGCCACTCCAGAGTTTTCGGAGTGGTCATTCAGGTCACTAGGGTCAGTCTTAGTTTCCTCAGCCGCTGCATTCAGGTGGTTGTTTTGAGTGTGGTGAGTATGGTCACATCCGGAGGGCTTGTTTGAGATTGGTGGGTACTCAGTCGCAGCAGCAGGGTCCCCATGCTATGGTACAGGCACCAGGTGTTCCACCGCTCACTCCGCCAGCTAGGGGTGGGGGTAGAGGTGCTAGAGGTGGAGGTAGAGGTGTTTGAGGTGGAGCTCAGACCGCTAGAGGTGGAGGCCAGCTAGATACAGGCCGTCCCAGAGATGTAGTCCAGGGTGGTGAGCCCAGCCCCGATGTTATACTTTTCCAGCCAAGCCTGAGGCTGAGGCTTTTGATGTAGTTATCACAGGTACTGTTGTAGTTTGTGGCAGAGATGCTTCAGTTTTATTTGATCCAGGGTCTACATACTCATATGTGTCATCCTATTTTGCACCGTATCTGGTCATGCCTAGTGATTCCTTGAGTGTCCTTGTATATGTGTCTACACCGGTAGGTGATTCTATTATGGTAGATCGAGTTCACCGTTCTTGTATAGTTGTGATTGGGGGTCTTGAGACTCGTGTGGATCTATTACTCCTGGACATGGTTGATTTTGATGTCATATTGGGGATGGACTGGTTATCACCTTACCACGCTATTTTGGACTGTCATGCCAAGATTGTGACCTTAGCCTTGCCGGGCTTACCTCATTTAGGGTGGAGGGGGATTCCTAGTCATTCTACCCGTAGTGTTATCTCTTATGTGAAGGCTTGGCGTATGGTCGAGAAGGGGTGTTTGGCCTATTTGGCATATGTTCGTGATTCTAGTCCGAGGTTTCTTCTATTGATTTTGTGCCTGTTGGTCGTGAGTTCCTTGAGGTATTCCTTTTAGACCTGCCGGGTATACCACCCGACAGAGATATTGACTTTTGCATTGATTTGGCTCCGGGCACCCAGCCCATTTCTATTCCGCCGTATTGTATGGCCCCGCCTGAGTTGAAAGAGTTGAAGGAGTAGTTGCAAGACTTGTTTGAAAAAGGTTTCGTTAGACCTAGTGTTTCGCCTTGGTGTGCGCCGGTGTTGTTTGTTAAGAAGAAGGACGGATCGATGAGAAGGTGTATTGATTACCGGCAGTTGAACAATGTTACAATCAAGAATAAGTATCCATTGCCGAGGATTGATGATTCGTTTGATTAGCTTCAGAGTGCCAAGGTATTTTCAAAGATTGACTTGAGATCTGGCTACCATAAGTTGAGGATTAGGGAATCTGATGTCCCTAAGACAGCTTTCCGCACTCGGTACAGGCATTATGAGTTCTTGGTGATGTCATTCGGGTTGACAAATGCCCCAACAACTTTTATGGATTTGATGAACCGAGTGTTCGGGCCTTACTTGGATTCGTTCGTGATAGTCTTCATTGATGATATTTTGATTTATTCCCGTAGTCGAGAAGAGCACGAGCAACATCTTAGAGTGGTTCTTCAGACTTTGAGGGATAGTCAGTTGTATGCTAAGTTTTTGAAGTATGAGTTCTGGTTGAGTTCAGTTGCATTCCTGGTTCATGTTGTATCAGCAGAGGATATTCAGCGTGATCCGAAGAAGATTGAGGCAGTCAAGAACTGGCCTAGACCAGTATCAGCCATAGAGATCCGGAGTTTCTTGGGATTGGCAGGCTACTATCATCGGTTTGTGGAGGGGTTTTCATCTATCGCAACCCCGATAACCACGTTGACCTAGAAGGGTGCACAGTTCAGATGGTCGGACGAGTGTGAGGCGAGCTTTCAGAAGCTCAAGACAGCTCTGACTACGGCACCGGTGCCCACAGGTTCAGGGCCTTATGCAGTTTATTGTGATTCATCTCATATTGGACTTGGTGCGGTGTTGATGCAGGATGGCAAGGTCATTGCTATGCTTCACGGTAGTTGAAGATTCATGGAAAAAACTATCCGGTTCATGATTTGGAGTTGGCAGCCATTGTTCACACATTGAAGATTTGGAGACATTATTTATATGGCGTGGCATGTGAGGTACTCACGGATCAGAAGAGTCTGCAGTATTTGTTCAAGCAGAAGGAGCTAAATTTGAGGCAGAGAAGGTGGTTGGAGCTATTAAAAGACTATGATGTCACCATCTTATATCATCCGAGAAAAGCCACTGTGGTGGTCGATGCCTTGAGTAGGAAGTCAACCAGTATGGCAGTCTTGCTTATATTCCGGTCGGTGAGAGACCGTTTGCTTTGGATGTTCAGGCTTTGGCCAATCAGTTCGTGAGGTTGGATGTTTCTGAGCCCAGTCATGTGCTAGCTTGCACGGTCGCTCGTTCCTCTTTATTGGAGCGTATCCATGATCAACAGTAGAATGATCCCCATTTGTGTGTCCTTAGAGACACGGTGCGGCACGGAGGTGCCAAGCAGGTTACTTTAGGTGATGATGGAGTTTTGAGATTGCAGGGTCGAATTTGTGTACCTAATGTGGATGGGTTTCGAGAGTTGATTTTAGAGGAGGCCCATAGTTCCCAGTGCTTTATTCATCCAGGCGCCACGAAGATGTATCAGGATTTGCGGTAGCATTATTGGTGGCGGAGGATGAAGAAGGACATTGTTGCATATGTGGCTCGGTGTTTGAACTGTCAGCAGGTTAAGTACGAGCATCAGAGGCCTGGTGGTTTGTTTCAGAGGATTGAGCTTCCCGAGTGGAAGTGGGAGCAGATCACTATGGACTTCATTGTTGGACTCCCACGGACTCAGAGGAAGTTCGACGCAGTGTGGGTTATTGTTGATAGGCTGACCAAGTCAGCACATTTCATTCATGTGGCAGTCTCTTGCTCTTCCGAGAGGTTAGCTGAGATCTATATTCGGGAGATTGTTCGTCTTCATGGTGTGCCCGAGTCTATCATTTCGGATCGAGGCACGCAGTTTACCTCCCATTTCTAGAGAGCAGTTCAGCGAGAGTTGGACACACAGGTTGAGTTGAGCATAAGGTTTCATCCTCAGAAGGACATGCAGTCCGACCGGACTATTCATATTTTGGAGGATATGCTCTGAGCCTGTGTCATTGATTTTGGAGGCTCGTGGGACCAGTTTTTGCCTTTAGCAAAATTTTCCTACAACAACAACTATCAGTCGAGTATCCAGATGGCTCCGTATGAGGCTTTGTATGGTAGACGGTGTCGGTCGCCGGTTGGATGGTTTTTGTTGGGTACGTATCTGGTTTAGGATGCCTTAGACAAGGTTAGGATTATTCAAGATAGGTTTCGTACAGCTCAGTTCATGCAAAAGAGTTATGCCGACCATAAGGTTCGTGATTTGGCATTCATGGTCGGGGAACGAGTATTGCTTCGAGTGTCACATATGAAGGGCGTGATGATATTTGGGAATAAGGGCAAGCTTAGCCCTAGGTTTATTGGCCCGTTTGAGATTCTTGATCGCGTGGGAGAGGTGGCTTACAGACTTGCATTGCCACCGAGTTTATCAGTCGTGCATCCAGTGTTTCATGTGTCCATGCTTCGGAAATATCACGGCGATCCATCCCACGTGTTACATTTCAGCACTATCCAGTTGGACAAGGACTTGTCTTATGAGGAGGAGCCGGTAGCTATTCTAGACCGGCAGGTTCGTCAGTTAAGATCGAAAAGTTTTTCTTCTGTTCGTATTCAGTGAAGAGGTCAGCCTGCTGAGGCATCGACTTGGGAGTCCGAGTCCGATATGCGGAGTCGTTATCCCCACCTTTTCCCCGACTCAGGTACTTCCTTCTTCTGTCCGTTCAAGGACGAACGATTGTTTTAGAGGTGGAGGATGTGATAACCCAGAAGGTCATCACTTGTTTTAAAATTATATTATGCATTCCGAGGCCTCAAAAAACCTCTTTTAGCATCACCTCAATTTGCATGCACAGTCCGAGCGCGTAGCCGGAAAACCATTATGTGAAAATCTATGAAAAATGATGAATTTTGACTGTAAAATGGATTTAAGTTGATTTCGGTCAACATTTTAGGTAAACAGACCCGGACCCGTGATTTGATGGTCCTGGAGGATCGTATAAAAATATGGGACTTGGGCGTATGCCTGAAATCGAATTCCGAGGTACCAAGCCCGAGAAATGAATTTTTAAAGAAAATTATTTTTTGGAATATTATTGAGTTTTTGGAAATGAAATGTATTGAAAACTTGATGGTATCGGGCCCATATTTTGGTTCTGGCACACAGTACAGGTCTTATATATGATTTAATATAAGTCTGTGAAATTTGGTAAGAAACGAACTTGAAACGACATGAATCGGATCGTTTTTGAGAAAATTGAAAATTTTGAAGTTCTTAAGAAATTTCATGATTTTGATGCTAAATTCATAGTTGTTGATGTTATTTTAGTGATTTGAATGCACGAGCGATTCCGTATGATGTTTTTAGGTTGGTGTGTATATTCGGTTTGGAGCCCCGAGGGCTCGGGTGAGTTTTGGATAGGCCACGGGGTGGATTTTAGACTTGGAGAATTGCAGGTTTTTAGCTGTTTCAGTGCAGGCCTGCAGGCTTCGCATTCCTGGCTCGCAAATGCGAGGGCCATGTCGCAAATGCGAAATGTAGCCAGGCCAGCCTACCTCGCAATTGCGAGGATTCTATCGCAAATGCAATCCCCCGCCCCCCTGTTTTAGCCAATCGTCGCAAATGCGACAAGTTGTTCGCTATTCCCAACTCGCAAATGCGAGAACTTCTTTGCAAATGCGAACTTAGCAGAAATCTGGGTCGCAATTGCGAACCCTGGTCGCAAATGCGACATCTGCAACCTGCAATTTTATAACTTAGCCGAAAATCTTTCATTTTTCACACTCTTTCAAAACCAAAACACTCTTGGGCGATTTTTCAAAGGCAACCTCTTCTCGAAATCAATTGTAAGTCAATTTTAACTCGTTTTCTTCAATCATTAACATCTTTTCACATGATTTCAACTCAAAATCAATGATTTTCATGGGGGAAATTGGGTGTTTTGGGTAGAACCTAGGTTTTTCAAAAATTGAGGATTTGGACCACGATTTGAGGTCCGATTTTAAAACAAATTATATATTTGGGTTCGTGGGGGAATGGGTAATCGGGTTTTGGTTCGAACCTCGAGTTTTGACCATGTGAGCCCGGGGGCGATTTTTGACTTTTTAGGTAAAACTTTAGAAAACTCATTTTCATGCATTAGAATTGATTCATTTAGCATTTATTGATGTAGTTAAGTAACTTGTGGCTATATACGAGCGAATTGGGGGTAAAATCAAGAGGTAAAGCAATAGTAGAGGCTTGAATTGTGTTTGTGGCATCGAGGTAAGTGTTTAGTCTAACCTTAGCTTGAGGGATTATGAGTTGAGTCCTATTTGCCACATGTTATTTGTTGAGTACGACGTATAGGCATGGGACGAGTATCTATACATTGGTGTCAAGCATGACCGTGAGTCTTAAATTGAAATTGTTGTGTTCTTGATAAATCCTACGAATGCCTAAGTTGTTGATTCTCTGCGTTGAGCAGTGATTATGATTATTCTCGTGGGAATTACTTATGATTGATTATTGGTGCTAATTGAGGTAGTTAGATGTTGGAATAAGTTTGGTTATAGATGATTTCCCTTGCCGGGACGTAGTTACTTATACTGTCGATTCCCTTGCCGGGATAGTGTTGTTTCTTAATTGATCCCTTGTTGGGACTCTTGTTGTGATTGGTGTTGAACTGTATATGTGGATCGGATTGCACGCCGCAACAATATTATATTTGGATTGGTTTGTACGCTGCAATAATATTATATTTGGATCGGGTTGCACACCGCAATAATATTATATTTGGATCGGGTTGCACGTCGCAACAATGTTATATTTGGATCGGGTTGCACGCCGCAACAATACTATATTTGGATCGTGTTGCACGCCGCAACAATAATATAATTGGATCGGGTTGCACGCCTCAACAGTGATAAATGATATGGATCGAGTTGCACGCCGCAACAGAGTTATTATGTTTTGGGATCGGGTTGCGCGCCGCAACAATTGATAATACGAAGTGTTCATAGATTGGTTACAGCTCCTTATTGTTTGGTTGTAAAATTCTAAATTGTTCTTATGCTTTTCTCTTAATTTACTGTTGGTACTAATATTTCCCTACAGCATGTACCCCTCCTATCTTTACTTGTTTATACCTGTTTTATTTTCTGTTGCATATTATATAACTGCATGGGTTTATTTGGTAGTCTGGTCCTAGCCTCGTCACTACTTCGCCGGGGTTAGGACAAACACTTACCAGCACATGGGGTCGGTTGTGCTGATACTACACTCTGCACTATGTGCAGATCCCGGAGCGGCAGCTTTTGGACCATAGCATTGGGTGGCTGCCTTCAGTCCAGCTAGAGATCCCGAGGTAGTCCTGCAAGCGTCTGCAGACCCGTTCTCTTCTATCTTTATATGTATTCTGTTTTCATTTGCTTCCGAGATAGATTGTACTTTCCTTTCAGACATTTGTATGTAGTAATCCGTAGACAGTCCGTTATATTGTTACACCGGATTCCGGGTAGAGATGCATGTTGGCATTGTCGTACTGGTTATGGTTAATTTATTAGATTAAGTCTTCCGCTTGTATTTATTTATCGTTTATATTTCATTGTTAACCACATGTTAGTTTAAATTGTTGAAAAGGGCTAGTTAATGATTTAGTGATCCTATAATACGCGGCTTGCCTAGCTTTCACAAGTAGACGCCATCACGACTCCCGAGGATGGGAAATCCGGGTCGTGACATTACCCAAAATATTGACCGAAGTCACCTGAAATTAAATTTTAAAGGCCAAATTAATATTTTCATCACATTTCCACATAAAAGCGTTCCGGATGTACGTCCGGATCGCGCACAAAAAGGGTTGCTAAATTTATACCGTCCGTTATTTCATATGTGACGACAGGTCAAACTAAAACAAATTGGTGGGCCGGGAATGCCCGACAACTCAATTTATCCGGTAAACTACTAGGGGCTCATGTAGCCCATGCTGGATTAATCGTATTCTGGGCCGGAGCAATGACCCTATTTGAAGTGGCCCCACTTATGGGTGGATTTTACATAGATGTACTCGAAAAAGGACCCCATCCAATGGAGTTTATTAACTCATTTATTCTGCAGAATCTCGCTGGGAAAAAATATTATGACCACGCGCGAGGTGAGGAAAAAGGAGGCTTCTAAGGACTTGGAACACAGAATTTACTCGTAAATCAAGTGATGACCTTTTGGGTCATCATATATTATCTCTATAATTTTCTAATAGAAAAATATTTTTCCAAATTAAACCACAAAGAATAATATATCTAAGACAAAAAATTTGTTCCCGTACTTATTTATGTTTTCTTGTTTATATATAGAAGAAGACTCCTATTATTAATTAGCGGAAATCAAATACTTTTAAGCCTTCGGTAATGTGTCATGGTTTAAAACTAATACTTAGAAAGAGAGGGAGAAAACAAACCTTAGAGGATAATTAGTCCTCGTTAAAAAGAAACAGTTTCTCTTCTTTGATTTCAACAATCTTATGGATAAAGAATTTCATCTCAACTAATTAAAAGAGAAGGCGATATAAAATAGGTGAGAAATAAACAAATTTTATATATCACAAAAAACTGAAACAAATAATTATAAATAATAAACCATTATTGTTCAAGAGGCATGTTTTAAAGATAAACAATTATCCCTTCCTTCTTTGTCCAAACGTACGTACACCTCTTAAACAAAAAGAAGAATTTATATCATATTACCTATTGACCAAGCTGTAACAAAATTCTTCCATTCATAACCTATAAGAACAATTAATATAGATATGGAGGACGACGAACAAGGATGAAAGATCAATTATCTTAGACTCACCAAACGCGGTTGTTTACGTCCAATATAAGTGGTTGGAGCTTTCATGCACTCTATAAACGTGATTTGCCCTTTATAAGGGTCGCCCAACGTTGTAATAAGGTCGTAAAACCATGGTAGACATAAAGGTTAGAAAGAGAATTAACGAAAGCAACTGGAAACCAACAGTGGAAAGAGAATTAGGTCATTATATTATATATGTCGTTAAAACTTTAACAATGGGTAGAACACAATATCTAAAATAGCTGATAAATTGAAATTTTATAGATTAGATTGAAGTCCATGCTATTTGGTATTAGAATCGTGTTAGAAAAAGTTTGACTATTACATTTTTATCCAACACGAAACTATATGTTTGAAAGAATAATTTGTATCTTAAAAGGTATGAAAGTCAACTAAAATTTTGAGGATATTTTCGTCGTTCAATATTTAGCTTCTTAACATTCGTGCTTTTATAATAATACTAGCATCTATGAACATGCGTTGCACATTAATAATGACAGGTGATGATTTAAACATTTATTTATATAAAGGAACAACAAAATTTAACTAATGAAAGAAATTTTATGTATAATACATGAATTTTATTTAATTAGCATAATACATGCTAATACATGAATTTAAAATTAAAGGATATCATCGAAACTTACACAAATGATCAATTTTGTCATGTTAGCTAGATAATTATATATTATCATTTAAAAGCATTTAGTGTGATGGTATCTTAACGAACACTTCTTAGTGGATAATAGTTTTTGTGTATGTTTCCTCCTAATGCTTTGGTTGTTCTTCCTTGACCAAAACTTTTATTGCCAATCTTGATATCCTCTTGAAAGTGCAACGTATAGTTGTTCGTACAAGAAAACATATTGCGGTAAATATAGTCCAATATTTAGGATATGTATCCTTGTGCTTTATTTGTTATCTTTGCAAAATAAACATACTAAAAAATATTTTCACACAAATTTAAAAGGATATTCCTTAGTTTTAGAAGATGAAAGTTGAATTCAGGGATAAGAATATACTTAGAAGCACATTGACCAGTATCATAATTTTGCATGTATGATATTGTTGTCAAAACTTTTATATACCATTTGTGTGCGATTACATAAGATATTTGACGTATCTAAGTTTTTCAGTAGCATGATAGACATCTTTTTTTTCAAAATTAACCTATATACAATGGAAGATCCATTTTAACTCAGTCTATTATATATACGATGATACTAACATACATAAGAAATAGTAAACTTGACAACAAACATATATGCTAGAAGGCCATTTGGTATTAAAGTATTTAAGTATTCTTCTTAGTAGTAATTATTAGTATCATTTTCTGCTGAATAAAAAACTGAAAAATATTCTATTTTTATTATAAGATTTTGCAATCAATCTTTTATTTAGTTAATCAACCTATTCATTTCTGCTAGCTAAGATATCTTTTTAATTCTATCACGCGATTTGCACAAATTGCGTTTTAATCTAATAATAGAAATATTTCTCTTATTAAATGTACTACTATTACCATTGGGATTGATAACCAAGTGTTCAGGAAAAACCAGATCTTCTTTTATTGGATGCTCTTATTCGTTTCCGACGCGAAGCAAGAAGATACTGAATACTAGATGTGTTCTTACTTTATATTTCTTGTTAGTTGAATCTTTTTCATTTGATGTCAGAAGTATAACTTTGGCAAGCTAACTTTTACAGTATTTGCTTTTGTCGATTTTGGAACTACTGGTAGTACTTGACAAAATCACCTCCCAAATTATTAATTTTTCACCAAATGACATTCATAAGAACTGCGGACAATTATTTCGATCATTTGGCACTTTGCCATAAGTGCTTCATCAAATATTATCAATTTTGCTTTCCTTATGAATTTAGCATCATTGCTCTGCTTTGATATATTTATGATAATTATTTAAGTTGTTTGAAGAGGTATATCAAATTTAAAGTGGGTGAGCCCACAATAAAATCATTGTTGAAACACCACTTACTATTATTGCTAACGGTATCATGCCTCATGATATGATATTTACAAGTAATATATGATATAGAAATATTATTTCGATTTCGCCAGAGACGTCAACAAACAATAATCCCGTTATATCAGAGACGACTCTTTATAATATAGTCTTGAAGCTTGTTCTTGATTAGATTTGGCTTTGATTGTGCTTTCTCAGACACTTGTATAGCATTTTGGTTCTTAATATTATACTAACCTTTTTACTTTATGTTCTAACGTTCTTTTTATGGAATAAATTATGTATTTTAAGATTTTTTTTAACTTGATAAAACTTTTACCCATATGATGAATTTTAAAAAATAATTAAATTGGATTCTCTTGCTAAATAATTAATTAAAAAAATTTAATTATTTGATTTTAACATAACAAATAATTTATTCTATGTTGATTCAGATCTTAATATTAGTTCATCTCTTATTTTGATGATTTAATATTAATTATAATTTTATACACTATAAATTTTATTTTCAAAGAGTAAAAGATTGATATGACATTTCACTTTTAGATCTTTATGTTTGTAAAATCATTAGTGATATTGACTCTTACCAACCATTTCTTTCTCTTTCTCACACATTTATATTCTTAAATATTTTCTTAGTTGTTGTTTAATAATTGGGTATTTTCAATATTACACAAAAGGATAAAAATATTATTTGAGTCAGAAAATATTTCAAATATAATATAAAAATATATTATCGTGGGAGTATTTTTTCTCAATTTCAACTCTTTATGCAGTCTATTTAATATTACTTTTTTTTGTATTGGATATTATGGAGTGGTAATATATTGCCAGTATTGCCAATACGGAGGATTCCTATATATTTTTAATAAGAATTAAATAGACAAAATTTTATTAATTTTTAAATCTTAAAATATTAAAAATTAGAAAAGAAGGTATTGTAATCCAAAAAAATATGTTATTGCAGTTATGTCATTTCCATATGAGTTCTTTCGCTTAATATTTTAGGGCTATTTTGGTATATTAATATTGTATTTATTCTTTTATGATAATATACACTCTCCTTTTTCTAAATGGATTTGGACAATATAATACATTCTTAAATTAAATTAGTAATAGGACACTATAATATGTTTTCGAATTAAGTTTGTAATATAATTTTTTAAGGAGTATATCCTAAAAGTAATAGGATTACATGACTAAAAATATTTACTTGTTCAATTTTATATGAATTGGACAGCCCGAAAGTAATTATACTAATAGAATTCCAAAGATAATCATGTAGGATTCCTAACCTGTAGCATTATGTCCTAAAATCAATGGGATTATGAGGCTAATATCTAGTTAAAAAAATTAACATAGAAGTTATTGTAGTCCAAAAAAATAAGTTAGCACATCTATGTCCTTTCCTTATGAGTTCTTGTGTTTAATATTTTAAGGCTATTTTGGTCTATCAATATTATATTCGTGCTTTTATAATAAAATATGTTCTCCTGTTTCTAAATGAATTTGAACAATATAATATATTTTTAAATAAATTAGTAATAGAATTTTTTAAAGAAGTATATCCTAAAAGTAATAGAATTTCGTTCGAAAGAGAAGTTCCAAATCTATCTCGGAGTTTTCCACATTCATGTTCGTTTGTTCGAAAATTCCTTTTTTATGTGAATTCTTACGGGAAGGATTTACAGGTATTAATATAGTGGATTGTATTAAAGTTATATTCCTTGTTTAACTCGAGTAAGAAGGACCAACGCATTGGATTATATCTTTTTATTATGAGTTATTATGCTTAATATTATAAGGTTATTTTTGTAAACCGACATTGTATTCATACTTTTATAATAATATAGATATAGATATAGATCGATATATATATATATATATATATATATATATATATATATATATATATATATATATAATCTTTATCAACGCTAAACACTATTTAAAGACTTACATATATAATATTTACATATAAATACTTTTAGGTCGTAGACAATTTGACCAATCTCTTCTAAAACATTTACGAGAATAAAATTGCGAAACAAAGTATGTTAAAGCTCACCCTTTTTCCCCTTCAAAAACCCAGCCAACCACCTTTAACTTTCCAAAAGTAAGTACATCTTTAAAAATTTGAAAGTAACAATTTTTAATATCCATAGAAGTTTAGTGAAACAAGTTACGTATTAATTAGTCTAGGTAGAAATTTTGGTACAATAGTATGGAATGATTCCACATTTCCACTATACAGTTAGGTAATCAATCCTATTTTATCCATTTTTTATACCTAGGTATGCAGTTTTTTTTCTATTTCCTTTATTATGAAAGAAATCGAAGAGAAAATGATATGGTATAACAACCTTTGAAAAGAATTGGTATAGAAAAACTCCAATTGTATTTATTAGGTTCGACTGGATAATTACGATTTTGAATGAATACATCGTATAAGCGTGTAGCGTCAACATAATCTTAAGAATCCCCCATATATCGATATTCGGGGAATTATAAAATCGTCTATTGGGGATTAGGCTATTTAATGCCAAAGCTTTTGGACTTCGGCTGCTAAACTAAATTTAAGGCCAATAAAATGCCAATTATAGTAATGCCTTATTATACAATGTCAATTCCTCGAAGTTTATCTTTTATTCAATCGTCAATTGGATGACCAAACTTTTTGGAGATCTTTATACAATTAGCCAATCAAATTTACTGTTAACTTTTGTAGCCAATACACATAAATTATATAATAATAATACACGATTATATATATATGTATATATTATTCGTAAATTTTATATATATTGCATATCCACTTGCTATTTTAAGTGGTTGGTAGGCGGCTATTAGCAAAAGGGTTGGGCACAAGATGATTTGTAATGGGCTTAGAGTGAAAATTAGCAACTCAAGCCCATTTTTAGTTCACGACCCATAGAGGACTACTCTTTTAAGTTCTGAGTTTAGTGACTTCTCTTTAAAAGTAGAAAATAGAGTTATAGTTCCCTCGCTTCTTGTCCGTCAACCAGACTCCTTCTCTATCATTCTCGCACTGAAATTTTTTATTTGTAGAAACTCAGAAATTGCTACTCCTGCGTAAGTTTCTCATTATACTTTTGCTTTGTGCTATCTATGTTTGTTTACGTTGGGTTCATAGTTTATAGATTGTCGTTGTTTGTTCGCGAATGAACTTTTCAATGCATTATAGCAGTAATTTTGGGGAGCTTCTTTGTTTTTTTTTTCATTCTGATTTTCTCATCTACTACGCCTGTCAATATAAGGATGTAGTTACAAAACTTTGTTCATTTCAATTATTGGTGAATTGGTTTGATTTGGTTTACATATGTTGCTTTTTTCTTCTTCCTTTTTAAATTTTTTCTTTTTTTAAAGAAAAAATCAGTGTCAGAGTGAACCATGCATACCGCTACTAACATTTATCCTATTATTTAAGCAACAAAAGATTTGTGGTGTGTTTACTGTTTTTTTGGGTAATGGCCAAGGGCGGCTTCATAAAATTAGTGGTCTAAAGTCAAGTTTTAATATAGTACGTATACACACATATATGCAAAAGAATTAGTCTTGCCATTTTTTTTCATACTTGTTGTTTATAGTATATATATATTCTTAAATGACATAAAGTCTTTAACTTCACATAGTACTATTATTGTTTATACTAGAAAAGGGTAATTTAAATAAATAAGATGTTAGACATGTATTTGCAATATGTTATCTTTCATATTGTTGAAAACAATATATTTACTAATATGAAGATTTAAACAGTTTAATTTAAAGTTTTAAAAATATTTTACTATTAATGAGTAGACATCTTACTTTCTTTTTTACAAATATTTTGTACTTTTTAATTTTTTTATGAACATTAATATTGTCTAATTTGAAATAAAATTATGAAATTCATTATTAAAAACTTTGCGGACCTAAATCAGAGCTTTACGAATCTCCTATTAGAGTCACTAGTCCACCCCTAACATTCCCAATTAAATTTATAGAGTCTCAATTAAGATAAAACAACAATAACAAGAACATTAAATGCACTGAGTTTGTCATTCAGTTACTAAATGTGAATAAAGTTGGTTGAACAACACGTTCATGGTGGGGCAGTAGTCTATAAATAATTGTTGATCATCAATGCGGGACGGCTTAACAGAACTGGTGGCTTAAAACCAAAATATATTAAAAGACCCTGTAACTTCTTTTATAAACTCCATAAATATTGAAACACAAAAAAACGTACATGACTTTGATCTAGTGGTGAGAGCGCATCTCAAGATGTATGGGTTAGGCGCACGTCTTATGGTATTGAATTCTTACCTTAAGTAAAAATGGTAAAAGAGTGAGCCCATTATCCATCGTGTTTTGAGCCTTGTGATATTTGTCTCGGGATATCTTAGTTAAAAAAGATGAGACACAAAAAAATCTGCTTTCTAGTATGTAGAACAATCAAATATGACAAAAAAGAATAGCTAATTTAGAGAATTTGAAAGTAAAATCGTGATAAACATAAAAAAAAAGACTATACAAAGGAAGAAAAATAGAATGATGAGAAGGTAAATATGTTCATTAATTTAGTGAGAGAAAAAAATTATTTTATTAAGTCACTTAGTCCTACCTCTACCAAAATTTAAAAATTACTACAATTTGAATTCTTTTATTAATAATTATATAAATACAAATTATGGAGTATATATTATATAATAATATAGTTCCTCTGTTCCAGTTTATGTGAACCTATTTCCTTTTTGGTCCGTTCCAAAAAGAATAAATTCTTTCTAAATTTGGTAACAATTTAGCTTAAACTTACAATTCTATCCTTAATGAAAAGTTTTTTTAACCACACAAGTCCTCTGGGCTCCTTTTTAACTTGTTCAGGACCATAAATTCAAAAAAATCTTTATTTTTTCTTAAACTCCATGCTCAATCAAATGAATTCGTATAAATTAGGAGGGAGTATTAGGCCACATTTGTTTGCACTTAATGAGGTCTGAATCTGAATGAATCAGATCTTAGCCCATTAAGTATATTTTTATTTTTATTTTTAAAAAGTCTGAGTAGGTCTTATTGGGTCTGATTCGGTCAGACCTTTAATTGAGTCTTAATTCTGGTCAGAGGTTAAAAATACCGAAAATACACGCCTCTTTTTTCGGTGCTCCTTTTCTCTCTCTCTTCAAGGATCAAGTAGCCGCCGAATCTTTTTCTGGGTAAGATTTTGAAAATTATACTTGGAATTCTCCATCTTGTTTCCACTTTTCTAATGGTAAATTTCAGTTTCGAGTTTAGGGTTTAAAAAAACCCCTTTTTGAGAAGGGGCTAAACTAGAAGGTTTTGCTTGCCTCTTATTTGTGTCTTGTTCTCATTTTTGGATATTCTAGTTTGATTGAATCTCTGAATGTTCTGTAATTTTTCTTGATTTTGTTGACATCCCGATTCTCTAAATCGTAAATCTTCTAAATTGTTAGCAATGTTTTTTTTTCTCTTTTGCAGATTCACATAGTCCCTTTTGAACGTTCTTTCGTTTTCTTCAAGACTTGCATATTAGTGACTGAAATTCAATTTCTCTAGTTGAAATATAAACCGTAATTAGTGTTTATGAAGCTCGTCCAAAATCAAACTTTGCTATGGCTAGAATTCGGATAACGAAGTTCTGTGTTGTTGAAATTAGAGCCGCTATAGTTTCATATTTGGCTAGAATTCGGATAATGTATACATAAGTAAGATTTATATTTCAGTGCTTTCTGAATATTTATGTGCTATTGCTCTTGAATTATTCGTCATATGTTACATGTTTTATAATTGAACCATGCTTTCTTTTGTTTATTCAAGAATAGCTTCTTTACTTCCTCAATTTTTTTCCTATTTTGTGTTTAAGATCATACCATTTACTACATCTTTGCAATCTTCAAACAGATTATTTGCTTAGAAATATACAACTTATCTTCATGGGTGGCTCAAGGGTGAGGCTATCGCTTTAGGCCCCAAAAATTTTGAGGCCCCAAAAAGTGTTGTAAAATACGTAATAATATTTTCACTTTGAACTTTGTAGAAAAAAGTATAAAATCCGTGTAAAAAAGGTTTTAAAAAAACAAAGAATATTTACTTTTTAACATAAGAAATATTCTAGAACTTCGAATTAAACTACTCAAATCTTTGTTTTAGCAAATAAAGTTTTTTACATCAAGATCCAAGGTAATGCATTGCAAACATATGGCTAACATCTTACTAATTTGAATTAACACTTGATAATATAAATAATAATATTACTAAATGAACCTAAAAGTCATATATCTTGTATGAATACCTTACGTTCAAAATATTTTTTTGGTTACATTTCGTTACTACAATTGTTGTTATTATATATAATTTTCATTTATGGTTTAAATAGTTTAACAATTGGATCTTACATAAAATATTAATTTATATCTTATAATATTTCAATTTATCTCAAATAATAATTTTTTTTGTTCAAGTTAGTATTTTCACTAATTGATGTAATATTTAATTACTTTTTTTTGAATTGTATATGTTTTTATCTTGAAATATATAATACGTATTCGGATGTTGAAAAACAAACAATCTTAATCATTCAGTGTTCAGATCTGCATACCATGTTTTAATATTCAGACG
Source organism: Nicotiana sylvestris (assembly GCF_000393655.2). Taxonomy (NCBI): domain Eukaryota; kingdom Viridiplantae; phylum Streptophyta; class Magnoliopsida; order Solanales; family Solanaceae; genus Nicotiana; species Nicotiana sylvestris. The sequence goes on along the minus strand of NC_091057.1, from coordinate 122,388,104 downwards.
TGCATTCAGATTCAGACGTCTTAATCTTAAAAAAAAAAAACGAAGCCTAGTGTTTCATATTTTTGGGGCCTTAAATATTTAGGGTCTAAGGCAAAGGCTTCACTTGCCTTACCCTAGAGCCGTCCTTGATAATACCGTAATTATTCTTTTCTACAGGCCCTGATAGACGGTTCGATTTGATGGCCTACCGAGGTCGAGGGCGTGGTGGATTTGGAGGTGGCAATTTGCGACTAGCTAAGCAAGTTCCATTTGAACTTTTCCCTGTAAGTCAACTCCTTTGGCTCATTTATGCGATATTCTTCACACGAATTATGGTACATTGCTTAAGGAGATCACAAGTTCGGTTAATGGACGAGGGTTGTGATAGGTTAACTGTTAGATAAAATATTGAACTTTAATGAATGATCTTGTATACCACGGTAAGAAAGCCGTATGGATCATATAATATACACAACTAATTTAGGATTGAGGCATAGTTGATTACTAATACATTGGTCTTGGGAAATGAGTAAACTTTTCCAACTTTTGAAGCTGTAAAATGCGTGCTAACATAGAGACTGAACTTTGTAAACGGATGGGAAAAAGGTTTTAAAAAGGAATGTTTTCTCGTATTGAAGTTAATCATAGGAGATTTAGCACCTGCAATAATGTTTTACTCAAAAATGCACTCAGCCAATTATGAGAGTTTATATGATGATAAATAGAAAGATGTCTGACACATAATGCCCGTTTTGATGTTTGAGGTACATAATGTGATTATAAATATCTAGAATACCTTCATCAAAATAAATATCCAGAATACCTGGAATAAATTCATGGAAAAGTTAAGGAGTTGCATCATATATTATTACTACTAACAAAATCACAATATAAAAGTTCTATAGTCCTTTAACGAGCTAAAATAATCCCCCCACCCAATTTGAACAGTATGTCCTCGTGTTTTGTCAATTAATCATTTCTCATCAAACAAGCATGTAAAATATAGACTTTTTTTGTAGCTTTTATGTAGTTTCAACCATTCAAAAGCTGTATTCTTAGAAGAATTTGTCTGTATTTTCACTTAATACGTATGGAGTATTATGCTCCAATAGCATCAGAAGGACGAATACAAAATTGGTCGCTGTACCGGCAGGTCAGCACTTTGTAGTACCACTTTTAGGAGAAGATATGGACAAAATTTCCTCTCTTTCTATGCAAGTGTAAAAAAGGTTTTCTTCATTGCCTATCAATGGGTGTAATATGGCAGCCTTTGTAGTACTGTAGAAGTATCCTTCTACATTATTTGCATATTAATATGGTTTGAACTTTTACACATTGATATATTGGACAATTGTTTAGCCCAATGAATTTCCTTTTTCCTTGTCAGTTAAATTCATTTTAGTTGCACCTTTGGTCCCCTATTAACTAATTTTGACAGATCTACAATAACAATTGATCTATAGTGCATGTGGATTTGACATAAGAAGATTCTTTCTGCTCTGCTATTACACGGTATATTTTATAGTCGAGTGAAGAATTTGATGTAAGGTCTGATTAATGTGTCCTATGGTTACTGGATGTTTAGGTCATGTCCACTGGTAGTTTAGTTGAGTTAATCTGACTCATAATTCTTTTGGCAGATTTAATCTGAACTGATTAATGTCAGCCTGTCAGCTGAGATTAACAATTAAGCTTGATATAGATAGATCTCTTGCTACTTTAAGTTAATTAAGAAGAAAGATTGAATATGTTATTAATTTAGCTTGCTATGGTTGGTCAGTCGATTTGCAGCTAACACAATTTTGACCTTTCTACCATTTGCAGGAAATTGAGAACTTAGGTAATGCGGCAAGTGTCACTGAAAGGACAACACTGGCAATTTGGCACTCAAAGTTACAGAAGTATTGGAACTCCTCTCCTTACTATTTGGGAGAGGAAAGTGATGTTTTGAAGAGTAAGCATTCAAATTTTTGAAACTTATGCACTCCTTCTTTGAGGAAATTTCATACCTCTTGTTTAGGAATGGATAAAGCCACTTATTATACTTGTTGTAAATGATCGGCACTAACATTTTGTCACAACCGAAATCTGGAGGGCCACGGATGGCGCGCGATGAGCCAGCGTCTGTAGAGAGAGCACTTAACGTTGTTGTATCAACTACCCATAAAGCATACATTGGGGTTCCAAGCGATCCCACATTGTCATGCGTCAGATAAATGAAGCATAACTTCCCATCGAAGCGAAAACATCACATATTTGAATTAAGCCTTGACGAGAGATACAATCTATTTACGGTCCCAAGTACTTACACATCAATCCACAGTAAAGTATGGAGCGTCTAATGAATAACGTTATACATAAACCGAAACTGGATGTAGCCCATCAATAAGTAAAGGTAGAAATATCAAAGGAAGCCACCACCAATCTAGTGTGGGGCTCACCGCAAAAGTTTTATCTAGTGGTGCTCAAGCCTCGTAAATGGAGATGTCGACGGAATCTTAAGACCTGAAAGTAGATGGACGGAGTATACTCAGCAAATCTGATAGACCTGCCTCTAAAAGTTGGGACAAGTCTTAAGAGAAAACATGCATTTGTATGAAAGGTCATAACTTTAGAAAACTTGAATGTTTCATATGGAGACATTAGTTCTAAAGTCATAAATGTGTAAAAAATTATGAAAAGAGTTTCAAGGTAGGGGTAAGGATTGCGTACATACTACCCTCCGTAACTCCACTTGTGAGAATATACTGGGTATGTTGTGTTGTAGTTTCTTTGAAACATAATATGCCTTTAACATTGGTCAACCTAGCGCAAACAAGGCATAAAACGTCATAATTACAAATCATAAAAATTACTTTACAAATCATGCACCTCATACAACATTCCTGAAACTTAGGCAACCTGTATCTATGCTTGGTGCACAATGTGGCACCAGACAATCTTTGGCATCACAACTTATATTTGCTTGGCAAGTTGTGCAGGCACCAGAGAGTTCACAATGTCAAAAGCTCTTTATCCCAGCTTGGCGCACTATGCCAATATCCAGAAAGTTTATAGTGACACTCTTATATCTGCTTGACACATTCTGCAGGCATCAGATAGTCCAGCACTACACATTTATATTTGATTGGCGCATTGTCCAGGCATTAGGCAGTCCAAACGGCAAAAGCGCCCTTTGTTGGCACACTAGAGGGCAAGCAGATAGTCCGCAGTGGTCTATTCATTATTCAAGAGCTAACTAAACTGTGGGGCACCAGATAGTCCACAGTCGGTGGATGAAGTTAGCATTATTACCTGTAGTCGTTCGTATTTTGTGCATGCTGCAATACTATCTGATTGTCGTTTCAAGGAGTAATCATGGACAAATTTTTCATAGGATTTTGTTTTCTTTTAGAAGATTCTGCTTTTATTATTTTCCTCGTGAGAATACATGAAGGTCCACAATGCAAATTAGAACAGCTACATAATTCTTAAAGTAAAAAAGCTTGAGGTTCATGTGGTTCAGTTCAAGTACAGTTTGGAAAACATTTTCTGTTAGAAGAATTGCTGCATTATTTGAAAATTAATCTTTCTCCTTCTGCACCATCTGACAATTAATTTGTTGTGACTATGGATTATTTGATGCTCCGATTTGATGTCCATACGGTGTAGTTTCAGATTCCCAATTTTCTATACTTCGCATACCCTTCTGCACTATTTGATATTTAATGTCTTGTTATTTTATATCTGGCGTTCAGAATTTTGATTACTTCTTTTTTTACGTGGCACTTTATATGAATCGCTGCGAGTTTCAGATTTCTGATCTTCTGCACATCACACACTATGTTTCTAGAAACAAAAGGCATGGATATAGAAAGATTCTCAGATAGGAAGTCAGAGAGGGGCAAGTCAAAGCCACCATTGTCGCACTTCATAAGGATGGATCCAGCCTATGTTCCTGCAGAACTAGCTAAAGGTTTTGTCCTCCTTAATTCCTGCTAAATTCTTTGGGCATGCTGCTTAGTCAGATCTCTTCAACCTAATTCATTTGCTTAGTTAGATGCTTTATGATGATAAATATTGCAGGTGGAAGGGAGGAGAATCGTGCTGCGAAAAGAGTGCGCTGGAACCCAGAGTCAGGTAAAGTTCCATAATTTTATCTTTCTTTCTTGCTGTTTTGTCTTTGTTCTCTGCAAACTTTCTGACGTAAAATAAATTGGTTTGTCCACCTTGTGCACCTAATATTATGTCTCTCACCTCCTGTGCATAAAAATTAGGTGCATAACTTGGAGTTGGATCTCATTATTCCATTGCTTCATGAGAATGGATTTGATAGTATACCCGAGGACAATTATTGAGAAATTTACCTTTGTGCACAAAAGCACATATACACCCCGTGGTCAAACTAAGTTTGACTTAAAGTCTTTGATAAGGCCTCGTAATGTTGCTATGGTATTTTTGGAGTGTATGTTTTTGTTCTTTGTTCTTTTTTATCCAATAGTAATCTAGAACCTGTAGATTTTCCTTTCTATTTCACATATGGACATTTTATACATCTTCTGAAGTCCTGAGTTGCATATCATGTTCCCTGAACATACCATGCATAAAATATTTCCACTTCGGTAATAGAACTACTGATTTATAGCAAAGCCCTTTGAACACTAACCTGGATCAGAACCTCTAGCAAAGTATCAGTAGCACTATGCCTGGCAGAGATTGACTTTGTACATAATGTTCTTCGTTAGCACACGCTGGGTTTGGAACCTCGGTTAGCTTATGTGATATACATCAGCGTGCCTTTATCAATTTTCATAACAGCCCAGCTTAGTATTTAAAGAGTTCCACTACTGATCAGCCCTTTGGTTCTTTAACTTTATTTTGTATCTTCTCGACTTAAAATTCTCTTAAAGTGAGATAGCATTGGTTCTACACATCCCAAGCAGTTCATGATATGGTGAGCTCGCTCTATTTATGAGCACTGAACAAAGTTATCTTATTGCTGGGGCAAGAGATCAGGCCCAACTTCTTTTGAACTTCAATTTGTCAATAGACATATTCCTGGAGTCTAATACTTTTCACTGTACGTTCACAAGTTTGTTAAACGGTTGCAGAACATTAGCTGTTTATGTGACCCTTCTTCCATACACACAAAGAGAAAGCTATTCTCCACTTGGATATATTTCATTTAAGTGGGTATGTGCCTGTGTGGTATGCTAGGGTTCTCAGTGATCTTGTAAGTCATGTGAGTTCGTTGAATTTGGACTAAAGTTACCTATCAAAGAGAAGATGTATAAGAGGCTAAGAGCTGACATCACATTGAACAGAAATGCAGATGCTTTTCTCTCTTTTGACTTTCATTTGTTGCAATTTATCGAGCTCATGAAATTGTTTTTTGGTGACAGACATGCAAAAATTGGATCTTCTTGAGAAGCTTGATAAGAAGCTTGAGGTTAACCTCTACCTTTACAGGAAATGTTTCTTTTGAAGTGTTTTAGCAAGAAGGTTACTCGTCTACTGCAATGCTTTCTTATCTTTTGATTGTTACGTTTCAACTCACTGCAAATTCTTAGGGCGATGAGGAGAAGAAAAAAGACGGTGAAGACGAGGAGGACGAACAAGAGGAGAAAATTGAAGAGGAAGAAGAAGAATTTAGTGACGACGGAGATTACAACCAGGTAATGTTGGTAAACATTCTGCTTCCGCAAATGGACATCCATGTTTAAGGAACTTGAATCAGAATGCTTTATGTTCCTCTAGTATGAACTATACTTGCATTGCTTGTCAATTGTTTGCCTACCTAGATCAACATCATTAAGCGTCATTCTTTAATAGAAAAGTGTATATCTACACAAAGCTTAAGTATTTTGAAACTGTTGAACATTGGTACAGAATCTTTATGATTATGATGATGATGAAGACGACTACAATATGAATGAAGATAATAATGGTACGGTCCTACTTGCAGTTTCTTTTCTTCTTTTATTTGATGCAGCAGTATTGATTACTTCTTATTGCCGTTCGAATGCTTATGAAATAATGCTAAGCAACCTCTGTTGCAGATGAAGGCATGTATTGAAGGTTGCTTGTTGGGTGGTTTTCGCTTGCCTTAGGAATTTTTTTCAGAGATTGAAGTCTTTAATTATGTTATTGGATTTTCTAGAAAGCTTAGCTCACACATAGGCCTTGAATATTACCAAATATGTTCATAGTTTGCATATTATCCGTCATGCTAATAGTATTTCTACAAAATATAGACAATTCATTAAATAAGGAATCATTGTAGCTGTAGGCTTCCTTATTTAGGCGCGCTAAAATTGAGGAATTAAATATTCTTCCAGATCTTCTACAATGCAAATCACACACATTAATAATTATCGTTTGTTTCGTTTCAAATTTAGCCACTCTGGTTTTGTGATACATTGTGTTTCATCCTTTTTTCTAATTTTACAAATCAAAAAGGACTAAATCTTCTACAATTCTTCTGCAAAAACGCAATTATATCCAAAATTTCAATTATGCTACAACTGAATGGGAATTGGGATAGCTATGAGAGATTTAGAGAATTTCAGGTCGATGGCATTGTAGTCGATGAGGATGCGAGTTATAGTCTATTGATTTTTACAATAGCACAACAATTAATGATCGATACATTCGAAAAAATTATAGAAATCAAATACATTGTCAACGAGCATTGTCCTCCAATGGAAATTAGGAACGATATGGGTGTTCGTGTATACATGGAGACGAAAAAGGAAAACAAAAACTTAGGATCATATCCGCTATGTATAACTGTTCGCGATTTCAATATGGAATTGAGTATACCAATGAGAACACAACTGCAGGTTTGTGCTGTTATTTTTTCTATCAAATTCTATTGTATGTTAATATCCTACACTTTATCTATATTTTATCCACAAATAAACTACATGTCAGAGTAAATATATATATCAGTATGGATTTTTATAATATCTACAAAATTTTTACATTTATTCTACAATAAAACTACATATCATTTGAAAATTAATATGAATTACAGAATTTCAATGTTTATACAAATTATCTACAAAATTTCTACAAACTGTTAATAACAGTATTTATCTTTATTTTCGTGCAGGTTTGTTTGGAACACTAAAGTTACTTGATATGCCAACATCTCCCGTTATAGAGGAATATGAAAGTATAATAATTACAGATAGTACACCAAGTTTTATTGAAGTAGGATAAGTATACCAAGATAAGCAAACAATTGCAACTGCAATGAAGCACTATTCTGTCATGCACAAGTTCTAATTCAGGGTTAAAAGATCTAGTGCTAGAAGGTATGAACATATGAATGGTCAAAGATCATTATTTTTTTAATTTTGTAGTTTATTTATAATTTATTACTTCTTCAGTTTTTTCTTGTGATAATGTTTATCAGTATTGTAAATGAATTGTAGTTATATTGTATATAAATTGTATAATGTGATCGTTTAAGCTAAAACGATCTTTTTTCTTTTTAAATCTACATTTTAAACCAGTGTTTAAATTGTATTTATTTTGTAGCTACTGGCTGATATGTGTTGGTGAAAACTGTACATGGCACTTCAAGGCAACTAGCATAAATGATTCTGCAATGTTCAAGGTCAGAAATTTCAACAGCCAACACACATGCTCTTTAATGGACAATACATTCATACAACGCAAACCTACTGCCATGGTAGTTGGTAGCATGGTTATTCCAAAATATTATGATCCTAAGACAATTTACACACCGAAAGACATATAATTTGACATGTTGTCTGAACACGACGTGAATCTAACCTACATGCAAGCTTGGAGAGCAAAGGAAAAGGCTTTACAGTTTTTGAGAGGTCATCTTGCTGACTCCTACAACAAATTTCCTAGTTATTTGTATATTCTAGAGAAGACTTATCCGGGGTCTGTAGTTAAATTGAAGAAGGCAGACGATGACTGCTTCTTGTATGTATTTGTTGCGATTTGTACGTCAATCAGTGGTTGGGAATATTGCAGGCCAGTTGTAGTAGTTGATGAGACCTTCTTAAAGTCAGGATACAGGGGAATAATGCTAACAACCAGTACAATGGATGCAGCAGATATTGAAGTTTTATTGTAGAAATATTGTAGCTTGTATGTTTTTTGTAGTACTTGTAGATATGTTGTAGATATATTGTAGAAAAGTTGTAGTTTGTATGTATATGTCTTCTTCTGCATTTTTTCTGCAACCAATTAATTGCTTTTTGCCACATAATGTAGGTACCATATTACCATTGGCATATCCTGTTGTTGATTAAGAAAATGACGCATCATGGAAGTGGTTTTTTGAGCAATTCAAACATGCATATAGTGAAAGACCAAATATGTGTGCTGTTTCGAATCAGAATGAGAGTATCTTGAAGGCAACATCTATTGTTTCCGGCATGCCACATTATTCTTGCATGTGGTATATTTGGACAAATATATGAGCAAAGTTCAAGAAGGGACATCTAAAGTTAAGTGAATTGTACTTTGCTACGACACGATCATACACGCTTGATGAATTTAATGAAAGGATGTCAAAGATTGAAGAGATTGACCCCCGTGTTAAAGCATACTTATACAATATTGGCTATCATAGATGGTCTCGAGTACATGCTAAGCTGAACAGAACTTGGACTATGACATCAAACATTGCAGAGTCGTTGAATGCTGTAACAAAATATGTAAGAGAGTTGCCGATAGTAGAACTATTAGAGTATATAGGACCTTTCTTGAACGTTGGTCGAAGGAAAAGTTATTGAAAGCAAAAGGTACAATCACATACCTTAGGTTCAAATTCAACAAAGAGTTGGATGACAATAGAACATTGTCGCACAAGCTTAGAGTAAGATCTGATCATTTATTGAATCAAATTAATTTATACAGGACAATGTAGATATTTTGTAGATAGTTTGAGTTTAACCGTATATGAATTGTTTTTTTTGTTTGTATGTAATCGTAGGTGAGGGCTTCAACAGACTACATCCATACAGTACTAGATGATGTGAGGCGCTATATTGTTTGTCTTGAAAAATAAGAGATGTATTTGTGGGCAATTCCAGCTTGATGAACTTCCTTGTCCACATGCTTTGGCTGCTTTAAGACACAGGGATGAGTCTTCTGAACAATATTGTTCTCCTTATTACACAAGGGAGAACCTTTTGCGTACTTATGAAATACCAGTAAATTCCCTTCATGATGAAAGCAAATGGAATGTGCCACAACATATATCTGAAGAAGTAGTAAATCCACCTACAGGAGGGAAAAGGCATCCAGGAAGACCTCAAAAATAAAGATACAAAACATATGATGAAATAAATTCAAAGAAGTACAAGGTTTCATGTGGTAACTGCGGAGGAGAAGGGCATAACAAAAGATCTTGCAAGAATGCACCCAAAAAGAAATAAAATTTTATGTAGTTAACAGAATATTTCATAAATTTTTTGGTGAGTTCAGGATAACAGATTTTGATGTGTAATTGTTGAGTTTTTTAAGATCATAATGTAGTTAGTTAGGATTTTTCTATATTGAGATAATACTTTCATAGAGTAATTTGTTTATGAATGGTTTCTATATATATAATCTACCACTTTTTTTTACTATCTCTAGCATCCTTTACATTGTTGTTGATGTATTTTTGCAATTTATCTACAATACAACTATAAAAAATTAACTGGAATTTACAGAGTAACTACATTATAAATCAGTAGGAAAGGAGTTATATACTAAAACATTGTAGATCAAGTATTGTTTACATTCAACAAATGAATATAAAAGAAAAAAAATACATTGTTAAATATTTTCTACAAATTATCTACAAATACATCTACAAAAAAACTACAATAGCTGTAGCTGACATAATATCTAGATTATAATTCAGCTAGAAAGAAGCTATATGCTAAAAATAATGTAGATCAGGTACTTTTTACATTCAATTTAAGCAACAAAATGTTTAGTTACTGGATTTTACACTTTATCTACAAAAAAAACAACAAAATAACTACATATTTTTGCGTTGATAAAATAACTGTATAAAAATTCAGTTGGAAAGAATTTATATGCTAAAATAATGAAGATCAAGTACTTTAAAGATTCAACAAGTGAATATAAAACCAACAGAATGTTTCCATTTGAACTACTATACTGGATAGGAAAAAAAAACAAAGGCTACTATAATTGTAGCGCAAGTCTGCTACAATTAAAACACAATAATATTGTTCAAAAACTTGTCTATCATCTTTCTTCTAAACTAGCATCAACTAAACAATTGTACTACATGTTCCATACAAAACATTACAACTACTTCTTCTTCCTCTAGACTCGTGTTTTCTCATTCAAAGCCGGTGCACCTTTTCTCCTTGCCAATTTGCCTGTCACCTCACTTTCACTAATTGTCCCATGCTCCTGCTTCTTTCTAGCATAGTCCCAAAGTAGCGCTCCATAGCGTCTACGGTGTTGGTCAATATCAGAAAGATCTTCTGCCAGAATTGATAACTCTCCAAGACTAACATACTCTGCAAAGGCAGCAACAAATACACCACAATCGCTGCAGAGATAAAAGATGTCAATATTTACTAAACCATTAGAAAAAAAAGGTTAAATGTATAGAAAGGAAGAAGATTTTTGTTACAGTGATCCTTCTTTTTATTGTGGTATCTCTCCGACGATCCACTGAATGTTAAGAGGGTTGGTAACAACTTTCTCAATGTATGCCTTTGTATTCTTGAAGTTGATGTCTTTACGCTTCCCATAAAAACTGATGCATGACAAATACAAAGGGATAGTAACAGAAAACTTGTCGACACAAGATTCAACAATAGGGTGATTGCGTGAAGAGACCATGGAATCATACGCATAAAGTTTCCTGTCTGCAATGTCAAAAACAACCAACACCCAGTGGAATTTTTCTACAATGTTGACGGGAATGATGACATAATCAACTTCATCCCATGCAATATTTGCGAGCAGTCTATCCCCCAATATATATTCTGCTACAACATACTGGGGTTTGACAACAGAAAACTTCTTTTCTTGAGGAGAATTTTGGAACTTTTCATAAATCTGATCAATCCTAGTCTTGAACACACAATCTATTGTAATAACCTAGTCTTGTTGTGGGGCCCATACTTGCCTCTTTTCCTCAAGTAGTACATTATAACATTAATGTGCTGCAACAAAACCATATTGCATTTATAATACAAGTTATCTTCAAATAATCTACACAAAACTAGAAAATAACTACAATTCATCTACAATCAGGGTACAAATTATCTACAAATCAAATACATTGAATCTTACCGAGTCATTGAAGACTTGTCCTAGGTGTGCCAGGGAAAAGAACCACTCCTTCTTGTCAACCTTTTCCACTCAAAGATCTAACTATGGCTTAATTTGGTTGTCCTTTATAGAATACAAAGCCTTCCTCCTATATAAACAAATAGAAATTAAAATCAAATTATTGCATGAAGTAGATGTGTAAAAGATGAATACTGGAATAAAAGTGTCAAATTGTGCAAACTAACCTCTTCGAACCTGTGTCGGTACCGTGGTATAACCACTTGTGGAATTGATCCAACACCTCAAGATCTATATTTTGACCAATAACACTAGGAAATGAGTGCTTGAGGTGAAAAATTTGAGGTCCAACCAAGGTGCTGCCATCAGAACTGTATAAAGGGAGAAATGGTGATCGGGCATGCTTTCCCGACTGCCTTGTTCTACCTTGATACACAGGTGTTGTTTCATCTTGTATAGGCTCGCCGAACTTAACCAACTGGGAGAAGTTATCAGGCAGCTCGAAATCATCAAGTGTAACCTCCTTCTTCTCACCTTCGGAGTCTTCTGAATCACCTACATTCACATACTCTGCCTCTTCACCTACATTGTCATCTTCTTCATTCTGCTGTTCTCTTTGAGCTGCTATTGTCACTCCGTGAATTGGAGATTGTGCATGCATATCTTCCCTCTCTGTAACACCATGTATATCTAGCTTAATAGAATGGTAAAAATATTGAAACATAAAGCAAATATCTCTGAATATAATTTCATACCTGCATTCTCTTCATCAATCCGCCCTTCAAAATGTGTATATAAATCAACACGTGCTTGATGATTTTCTTCACCAAGTGCACCTTCAACATGTTCTGTTTTTTCCATTAAAAATGTTAAATCATATTGGATAGTAGTGGCTTGACAGTTTAAGAAGATATGTAGGTGTGTTATAAGATCTATATAAATTTGTATGAGTTGTACCAATATGTTGTATTTATTTGTATATATAATGTAGACAAATTGTAATTATGTTGTAGATAACTTGTAGATATTTTGTAGATAATTTGTAGATAATTGTAGATAAAGTGGAGTTATTTTGTAGATACCTGTTTTGCTGGTGCTGGCCTGTACTGGTTCTCCACTAGTGAACTGAAATTGCTGATTGTTCTTATCTTTTGGTTGGTCAGTATTTTTGGTTGAACTCCTAGCAAACTGAAAGTTTTATATTAGTTAGGATATATATTTTAGAGGTGACATAAATAGTTTTGTTAATATGAATAAAATTCAAATGTTACCTTTGCATCAACGTGATCATTTGGACTGTTTATCGTCTGCAAAACAATCTTGACAGACTCATTTATTAGAACTCGAAGGCTACCTAGTTCTTCAAAGACATATTTCCTAAAATCTTCAAGCTTTTCATCGACCTACATATTAAAAAAAATACATAGTAACTTCAGAATATGTCTTAACATACAATAAAGAAGAGATGCACTATTATGTATACATCACAATTGTCACGACCCTAAACCCGAACCCAGTAGTGATGGCATATCTCGTGAAGACAAGGCCAGCCAATTAAACTCAATTCACTTTTTAAACAGTTAAATAACATAAAAGCAGTCTAAAACATGATATAAATATTAAGTAGCGGATAATGTCAATAAAGTGCAAAAGTACAACACAGCCCTAACCGGGGTGTCACTAGTCATGAGCATCTATAAAACCCAATACAAGTCTGAAAGGTCTACAACTAGTACAAAAGTCTGATATGAAATAGAAATGATAAAGACGGAGAAACGCGGGTGTGCGGACGTCAAGCAGCTACCTCGTGAACTCCAAATGTCCGCCGGGGGCTCTCAACTCGCACTGGCAAGATCAGCAACGGCCGAATCTGCACACAGGGGTGCAGTGAGTAAAGTGAGTACTCCACCTCAGTGAGTAACAAACGTAAATAATGACTGAAAGTAAGAAAACACGTAAGGCATGTCGTGGCCCCTTTTTCTCGCAAAAATCGGGTTTGTGACATATGGGAGGACAACTTGTTCCCTTTCGGGAATTGGGTTTGAATTGAAGAGTCATCACCTAATGATTAAAGTGTGTTAGGACACTAGGAGGGGTTTGTTTTGAGTAACCAGAGATTGGGTAAGGGCTTGAAATTATCCTAAGAGGAAGGTGTTAGGCACCCCTCAGGATCCACTAGTGTGGTTCCCGACCAAACTATTGTTGTGACTTAAGTGAAAATAACACATAGGCAAATAAAGGCTTCAAATAAGAGAAGATTTTCACGTAATGGTTACAAATAAACAAAAGTAAGAAAAATGAACTAAAAGAGTTGATTTTCTTAAAAGAAATGGTTAAAAAAAGATTTAAAAGAAACAAAGAAAACAAAACAAAGGAAAGGGGGGTCCTAGGTTTATTAATAATATGGATCACCCCACACAACATCCGGTAATCACTCCTCAGTGAGGGGCTACACGTGATGTTATTGCGTGGTCATCATATCCATATCTACCCTTCCCACCCCGTTAAGGTATTAAAGCACATAATGGTCTCGTTTACTTATTGCATGCTATTACCCGCCACAATCCTATCAGCCCCAGAGGCACTTGGGACTACTAATCCTAGAGGGAGGAGGTATTGGGCTTATTTGTGGTTTCAAAAGGTAAAATACTAAGGTGACAAATAAAACACATATAACAAGTTTAGGGAAGCATATAAACAGATAAAAGGGCTCAAACAGACCTCCTTAAATCAAAGAAAAGCATATAGTTTAGCATGTCTTACACATACTGATTAAGATCTGATTAAACTTAATAGTTGGGGTAGACTGATTTATTGCATATTTTAGATAAGAAGCCCGAATCAGGCCTGCCTGCTGGTTGTAGTTAATAAAATCTGATTCAGTTTATAAACTGCCCTATGGCTTGCCTAAGTGTTAGATGAAAACCTATAGGCATGATATCTACTGATTTTAGAAAAGATGAATTATACTGATTTTAGAAAAAGGTTGTCAGTTATTCAGGAAAGACGAGTTTTGACAAAAGATCATAAATTCCGCAGACGTTAGACAATGATTTTAGATTTGTAGACGAGTGAGACGCTTCAGACTTGGTTATTAATTCCTATAGGCATGCTTTCTAGGCATTGTTGATTTTAAACACTTTTACAGACATAGCAAGAGTGCAGAAATCCTATAGGCATGGCATCTAAATGTTGTACTTCATTTAAGCCTATGAACATGATATCTAAATGCAGTTAGTTGTTTAAGCCCTATAAACAGGTTTGCCTAGTGACATATGCATATGCAGGATTCAGATTTCTAGTTAACTATAAGCATGGTATCTATATGAGAGATGCAGAAATTTAACTATAGGCAGGATACCATATGAATGTAGAATTTCAAAAACCTATAGGTAGGATATCTATATGAGTGCAGAATTCCTTATAGGCATAATATCTACATATGAAAGTGCAAAATTCCTATAGGCAAAATATCTATGTGATATGCAGAAATAAGAAATTCCCTATGAGCAGGATATCTACTTCTTTTACATGCATGGTTACCCTTCCCTTTTCACTAACCATCCCCAAAAGTTATTACAAGTTATTACAGTCCAAATAAAATAAAGAAAAATACATCAGAAATTGAAAATTACAACCAAGGAGAGCCTGATTCAGACTTCTTGTTTGAAGTATGAAGTAAACCAACTCCAAAGATCATGTTTCAAAGTCTTTATCCCACTTGGGTGTGTCAGAGTTCCCTAAGAGTTTTATAAGAACTCCAGGCAGTGCTTACACCCAAATGTATCACCATATTAAGCCAAAGTGCAGTGTGGAAGGGCCAGCCCTCAGATGTCCAAGTTTAGAGGGAACTCAAGGTCCCAAGGCAAGGCTCACAAGAGGGGGGCAGAACTTAGGAACTAAGAGAGAGTGTAAGTGCAAAATTCTGAAAGGGGGAAAGGGAAAAGGAAACAACACACATGGGGATATAGGGAATGAGGAGTTGTAAGAGGTAAAAAGCAGGCTAGTGGGCATAACCCAACAATGGGAGATGCTGGCACACCCATAAGCCTACTGGAACACATTGTTTAGAAGTTAGGATCCCTTAAGGGAACAAGTTCAATCCATAGACAATAACTTGTATATTGCCATGTCTTAAACTGTAACTCAAGGCATATAAAGGGAAATAGGGAATAAGGATTCATAGCAGAAACAAGCAAAAGAGAATCAACATGCTAGTTTAAGTATTTAACTCTACAGAAGTAGTAAAGTAGACATAGATGCAGAAAGTTGTAAGTAAACACATTGTGGGGATGCTGAAATTTGAAATTAGGACATACCGATTTCAAAGAAACAAGTAGAGAAAATGCAGTAGTTTGGTAAAAACTTCAGTGCAGACAAGAAGAAAGAGTTCTATTATGTGAGTAAGAGTTCAGAAGAGATTGTGAATTGTGTCCTTTGCTGTGTGAAGAAAGGTCGTGCCCTTATATAGTGTAAAAACCAAGTAGAAATAAGGTAAGAAATAATTGAAGAGCTGATTGTCAATCAATTACACAAGACTCCCTTTAGTTAAGGGATTCAGATTCAAATGGGTATAAACCAATTAAGGAAAGAAATTAATCAAACACTTTGTGCAAAGTAGGCAATTAGGGGTGAATACATAAAAGTTATTTAAGTACGGTTTTTTGAAATACACGGTTTGTGCGAATTAGGTAAGAAGTTCAATTAACAACCAGTAAATCAAAAGGGTCTGAGATTTTGTATGAATGAACCGAGTCAAAAGATGGGAAAGGTTTTTAACTTAAGGGAAATCAGCAAACAATGGAAAGGGAATCAATTAGACCCATATTCAGAGGGAAGTAGGAACTAATCATAAATTCAGAAGCTATTTTAAAGGGAAGTCTATCATATATAAGGAGCATACGAACATGTTAAGCATGAAGGAAGACTGTAGTGTCATTGTAAAGTTAGTAGAAAATCCAGTATAGAAAAGTTTAGCAAAAGGTCAGAGTCGTATGAAAGCAAGGAATGGGTCTGAAAGAGTTAGGGGTTTTGAAATAAACCCTAAGTTCAATCAAATCACATAATCAAGCTTGGAGGAACCCCCAAATTCTAGGGTTTTCACACTGAATCAAGTACAGAGATGAGAAGGCAAGTAGTTGAAACAGGCTCAAAGGTTTCAGAGTTGAAACCTCTTGCATGCTTCTTTCATTAGCAGAAACTCATGAGAAAAACATGATAGCAAAGTAACATTCAAAACATAGTAGAAGCACTCAAAAGAAAAACACTGATAGGAATAGTAAAAGAAACATGCTTAATAGATTTTTCAGAAGAAACTTAAACAGGGCTTAATAGAAGGAAAATAAGGAAACTTAAGAACTTAGCAGGAAAATACAGTAGGAGAAACATGCTGGAACATAGTAGAAGACAAAAAATATAAGAACACAATAGAAAAGCATATGAGAGCATAGTATGGAAAACATGGTAGAAGAACATACAAGCATGTAGTATATAAAACTCAGTAAAAGAATATACAAGAATGGAGTGTAAAAACTCAGTAGAAGAACATACAAGAACGGAGTGTAAAAACTCAGTAGAAGAAAATATAAGAACACAGTAGAGGCAAATAAACACAAAAGATAAAGGAGAGAAAGTCAGAGAAACACTTAAACATTTTCAGAAAACCCTAGATCGGAAAGGAAATGGTTTTGAAAGTAATTTTTGAAAGAAAAGTTAGGGAAATCGTTTGAAAACTCAAGGAGAGCACAAATACACATCGGATCTAAGGAAATCGGAGAAAACCTCGAAGGGTTAGGGTTTCAAAAGAACCCTAGAAGTGAGATAGGCTTTGAAAGGTCACCGATCTGAGTCGGAGAGGTCGGAATCAGGCTCAAACCACCATGGTACGCCGGAGTAAAGCCGGAGATGGCCGTGGAACCTTGAATCGACAGAGGTCTGGGTGAAAACCTTCAAGGTCAGGCCTCGAATCTTCAGGTATCAGGCGCGTAAGAGCAAGAGAAGGTGAGTATAAGACTCCTATAGCCTGAGAAGCCATGGATTCTGGTGGGTTTCAAGGTGGAGGTGGTAGTAAGAGGCGGTTAGGGTTTGGAATGTTCGAGAGAGTTTGAGAGTTTAGAGGCGGATTGCTCTTGCTGAGACGACCGTTGCTCGCCAGTTTACCTGAAAATGAACAATGTGTTGTGCGGAAATTTAAACATGATGCAAGTTCCCGTCGAACCATGAAATGTTGTCTTTGGACGGTTAGGATGACATCCTCAGACCATGACGTCCTGGGCCATGAAGCGTATAATAAGGATTCGCAGGCCATGAAATGGTGCTCTCGGGCTATGAGAATGGTGCCTCTGAACAATGATGCCTTTGGATTATTTGGCGATCTTTCAGCCTATGAGATGCAGTAGGTGGCGATCTTTCTGCTAGTGTAAATGTAAATAAGGTGGCGATCTTCAGCCAATGCAAGATGTAAATAAGGTGGCGATCTTTCAGTCGATACAAGATGTAAATGAAATGGCGATCTTTCAGCCATGTAAGATGTAAATAAAGTGGCGATATTTCAGCTGATGCAAGATGTAAATAAAGTGGCGATCTTTCAGCCGATGCAAGATGTAAATGAAATGGCGATCTTTCAGCCATGTAAGATGTAAATAAAGTGGCGATCTTTCAGTCGATGCAAGATATAAATGAAGTGGCAATCTTTCAGCCATGCAAGATGTAAATAAAGTGGCGATCTTTCAGCCATGCAAGATGTAAATAAAGTGGCGATCTTTCAGCCATGCAAGATGTAAATAAAGTGGCGATCTTTCAGCCATGCAGATGTAGAGGTGGCGATCTTTCAACCATGCAGATGGAGGTAGAGCTTAACCTCGGAAGGCAGAATGGTAGCCTTATGCAATGCAAGAAAATGCAGATAAAGGTAGAGCTTAACCTTGGAAGGCAGAATGGTAGCCTTATGCAATGCAGAGAATGCAGATGGGGGTAGAGCTTAACCTCGGAAGGCAGAATGGTAGCCTTATGCAATGCAGAGTATGCAGATGGAGACATAGCTTAGGATCGTAAGGCAGAATGGTAGCCTTATGCAATGTAGAGAATGCAGATGGAGGTAGAGCTTAACCTCGGAAGGCAGAATGGTAGCCTTATACAATGTAGAGAATGCAGATAGAGGTAGAGCTTAACCTCGGAAGGAAAAATGGTAGCCTTATGCAATGCAGAGAGTGCAGATGGAGACAGAGCTTAGTCTCAGAAGGCAGAATGGTAGCCTTATGCAATGCAGAGAATGCAGATGGAGATAGAGCTTAGTATCAGAAGGTAGAATGATAGCCTTATGCAATGCAGAGAATGCAGAAGTAGGTAGAGCTTAACCTCGGAAGGCAGAATGGTAGCCTTATGCAGGAAGTAAAAATAGTAAATGGCAATAGAGTTTTCTTAGCTGATAGCGGATTGTGGTATCGTGATTACTAGGGATATTGTGCCTGCTGGGGACACTGTTTTGTGCGGACAGCAGTTGCGAGCAAGTGCAATGGTTCAGAGAGTTGTATTCCTAAACTTTATGAGTGAGCGTATAGTATATTTTATGATTTTGCAACTCAAGTGTCTGCATCCAAAGAAAAAGTCGTGAGTTTGTAAAGGGGGAGGTTAGTTCGTATCTCTGCTGGCTTTGCTTGACCTGCTCGATTTTGATCTGGTGATACTGCCCGTATCATTGGGGTAGCATTGCTAAACAGAGCAATTTCAGAAATAAACATGCATGATTTTAGTAAATAAAATGTAACATAAATACATAATTAAGATAGTTTTCTTTAGATGAACCGATGACTGCAACGTGGTTCAAGACATTGCAAATTCTCTTGCTCCGAAATTTTGAGGGTCCTCCTAAAATTTCTGCCCCAGTTTACTGGGCTGCTGCTCTGACGGCTGCTTGAGGCGAATGGCTGAAATCACTTCGGAATTTTGAGGGTCCTCCTCAAAATTCTGCCCCAGTTTCCAATTGCGGGGGAAACGAAATATATTGAATTGTGTCCGAACCCATAGGGCTGCCTACGTATCCCCTCTTAAACGGGAATTAGGTCAGGCGTAGTTCAAATTACATCATATAAGGAAAGCATAAAGATTACACATAGTATAGCTTGACTGCGTCTGAATTGATTGTCTTTGGCCAAACTTCTCCATCCATTTCTGCAAGTATGGGGGCTCCTCCTGTCAGAACCTGGTGAACCATGTACGGACCCTGCCAGTTGGGAGAGAATTTCCCTTTGGCTTCATCTTGATGCGGAAAATTTTTCTTTAACACCAGGTGCCCCGGTGTGAATTGTCTCGGCTTAACTCTTTTGTTGAAGGCTTTGGACATTCTGTCTGATAGAGCTGACCGTGGAAAACTGCATTCATTCTCTTTCCGTCTATAAGAGCTAGTTGCTCGTAACGACTCTTCACCCATTCTGTGTCGTCGAGCACTGCTTCCTGTATGATCCTTAAGGAAGGAATTTCTACCTCAGCGGGAATGACTGCCTCTGTACCATAGACCAGCATATAGGGGTTGCTCCTGTCGATATACGGACTGTGGTGCAGTATCTCAATAAAGCAAACGATAGCTTCTCGTTCCATTGCTTATGCTTCTCTATAATTTTCCTTAGTATCTTCTTGATATTCTTGTTGGCGGCCTTTACGACTCTGTTCATCTGAGGTCTGTAAGCTGTAGAATTCTTGTGTTTGATCTTGAAGGTTTCACACATGTATTTTATCAAATCACTATTGAGGTTGTAGCCATTATTAGTAATGATCGACTCTGGAATCCCGAACCGACACATGATACGGCCGCAGAGGAAATCCGCCACGACTTTCTTAGTCACTACCCTGTAAGATGCTGCTTCAACCCATTTGGTGAAATAATCAATTGCTACTAGGATAAACCTGTGTTCGTTTGATGCGGCGGGTTTGATTGGTCCGATAACATTCATTCCCCAGGAGGCGAACAGCCACGGCGAGCTTGTTGCATTAAGCTCGTTTGGAGGCACCTTTATCATGTTTGCATGTATCTGGCAGTGGTGGCACTTTCGAACATACTAATGCAGTCTATTTCCATAGTTATCCAAAAGTAACCAGCTCGGAGTATTTTCTTTGCTAAAACAAAGCCATTCATATGTGGACCACAGGTCCCTACATGAATTTCCTCTAATAGCCTGGATGCTTCCTTTGCGTCGACACACCTTAGTAATCCCAAATCAGGAGTCCTCCTGTACAGGATTCCTCCGCTGTGAAAGAAATTGTTGGATAACCTCCGAATCATGCGCTTCTGAGTAGCGTTCCCGAGTTCTGGGTATTCTCCTTTTGCCAAGTATTCGTTGATATCATGAAACCACGACTGTGAGCACGTGATTTTTGTTTCGCGCGACAATCGCTCCAAAAGAAATAAAAAATAATAACAATTGGTCCTGCTGTACAATTTTTGGATTTTTTACATGGCACTTTGTTAATTATTTATGACTTTTGCCCATTTTATTTTTATTAAAACAAAATACAAAAAATGTATGTGTCATGCGTAATTTGAACCGTAATCCGGTTGTTAAATAGAAAATCATAAATAGGCATCTTGGTCCGTGATTTTTGTTTTGTTTGATTTTACCTGCTTCAAATATTTTGATATGTGTGTAAATATTTGTATTAAGTGTCTATTTAATTTTAATTTGATTTACTTGGGTTTGTTTTAAAAAATAAAATAAAATATATGTAAGAAAATATAAAAGAGAATGCAGAATTTGTTTAAAAAATCTGCTTGGGCTCATTTTTATTAAATTTGAGGCCCAAATCAAGCCCAGAGAGTGAGCCTGCCCCGGTCCAGACCAGCTGATACCCAGAGCTTCCAAACGACACCGTTTTAACCTGGTCTGATCTGGGCCGTTGATCTCAGATTGATCAACGGCCAAAATCTCACACCCCGTACCCACTAATAGACCCGACCCGTCTCACCCGGACCGAACCCAACCCTTTACCCTTGAAACGACGTCGTTCCCTGTTAGTCGAAGGATCCTGGCCCTTCATCACATCTCATCCAACGGCCAGGATCCACCTACCCACTAACTATATAAACTCATAACCTTACCCTGCCCCCCTATCCGAACCCCAGCCTTCATCGCTTCACCAGAACCCCAAACCCTAGAGCCGCCTCTGTACACCTTCACCATGAAAGCCTGCGGCATGAACGCCGGTGGCCTTCATCTTAACACCATAGGACCATCTCACCCCCCTAAACACGGACCTGTTGATCGTTTAGTTCGAATCATCCTCCAGGTCCTCGAATCTTCATTTGAAGATTCGAGCAAAACTCGATCTACGCCGATCTATCCTAGATTCATACCAGACAATCCCCGGACCCCCCTCGTGACCAAACCATGCTTGGTTTGGTCCGATTCTAACCATGGAAGCTCAAGTTCCAAATCTACCTTCCACAAAACCTAAAAACCCAAGCCCAGTCCGTGCCTGTTAAGCCAAGAGGTTAGGGTCTAATGGACCTTAATCGAAGTGTTTCTCATATGAGAAACCCTTCGATTAAAGTCCGTTCAACCTTAAAAAGGGTCTGTTCAAACACAAGCTGATTTTCTGTTCCTTCTTTCAAAGTTTTTAAGGTAAGTTTGTTTTCTCTTTGTTATTCAGTACGTGTGTGGTTTAGAGGTCTGTGCATATTTTGTGTAATTTGTCTCTGAATTTCTTTTGTCAACTGTCAATTGCCCCCTTTGCCCGGACTCCTGTATTCAGTCAAGTCTTTCTTCATAATGTGTGTGTATAAACTGTATGTTCAATTGAATTCGTAATTGGTCATTCATTTAGTTCCTAGGGCCTTTCTGTGTTAATATTGCAATATGAACCCCTCGTGTGATACCTTTAAATGTCTGATTTTTGGTTACGATTGTATGTGTTATAACTAGTATAGTCGAGTCGACATATGTCGTCAATTAATTTCAGTTGTCCGAACAATAACAAATCGACTTACTTCTGCTAAGCATTTGTTTGAATCAATTAGGAACTGAGTTTGCTTATTTATAATTGGTAATTTGAATCAGAAATGCAAAAATCAATGTTCTGTTTAGTCACAGTTTTGAAATTGGAGGGCATGTGCACTTATGCACAACATGTGCATTTTGTGCACAGCCTGTGCCCTGCCTAAGTGCTTTTGAATTAAATAGTTGGACAGCATGTGCTGTCAGACTACATCCTGCTGCCCATATTCTGCTTTAAGTTTCAGAAGTAATAAACATTACTAAAAAGTTTAAGCCTGCCAAGGGAATGTCATGGGTTTAATACTTAAATAGCTAAGTGGAAACTGAAAAGATGATGGCACATGGGAGGGGTGTTCTTTTGGTCTAACAGGCTGTTAAAAGGGCGGAGGTTTAGGCTTATAAAAGAAAAAGGAGACAGACATAAGAGAAAAGGACATCAGATAGATCTGGAAAGAGAGAGCAAAAATACATACATATACACACATAGACACACACACAGATGGACATTGATAATAAAGGGAGGGGAATACACTGATATAAGGGGGATTGATAAGAAAACAGGAAAAGAGAGTTGTCTGAAAACACACGGACAGAAATAGATAAAGAGAGGCCTAACACAGAAAAAAGGAACTGCAGTTTTTTTTTCATCTTTGTCTTGATTCTCAACTAGTCTAGATTTGCCTGTTCCATATTGAGTTATCCTGAGTCTTGTTTGAGATTACTAGTTGTGTGTAGTATCAGTTCAGTTCTGGATCCATTCTGGTTAAATTCTGATTCCATATTGCTGGGAATTTGCTACACTCTGCCATCTTTCATTGGCTCTAAATTGCATTTTTGCACTGGGAATTTGTCCTGCTGTTGTTCATCTGTTACTGCTGTTCCGCTTGCACTGTTGCTCAACTGGCTCCCCTACTTTCTTCATTGTAAGCATTTCCTCAGGTACACATTTCGAATCTGTCTGATGTTGCAATGAAAGTTGAATCGAAAGATCTGAAGGAGTTATAATCATCTGTTGCATTGTTTACGAATTTTTTATATAAATGTTGTTAAGATGTGTAAGTTTTTAGTCTGTTAGCTTAATAGAGATACATTAGTAAGGTTGTACTTAATTAAAGTTTATGCCAATCTAAAACTGCGACATTTGACTCGTTTAGTAGTATACAAGATGTAAATACAATTCATGAAATGTGCAGCCATTTAACACGATTGTTAACTTAAACTCGCTCCTTCAGCATGCTTTGAATATGTAAGGGCAAATGGCCGTTTAAATCTAGCTAAAGATAATACAGTTTCAGATTCTCGAGTTTCAGCTTCATTAGGCAGTTTATAGGACGAGTTTCAAATATCATTAGTCGCATCTTCTAATAAGTTGGTCTTAATTAATCTTGTCTAAATAAGTTAAAGTTAAGGAGCTCTTGTAGTAGTCGTAGCATTTCATCAATCTTGTATATAATTCTTCTATCAAATTAAAAGCATGTTTCATGAGGTACAACGTTTCTTCACTCTGTAAATAATTAATCAGATGATTAACCAAAATCTGGATTTGGCCAAAGCATATAATTGAATTAGCATGCATCTTTTCTTCTATTTTATAAAAATAAATGATAATAATAAAAGCGGTTTAAACTTAATAAAAGCACGTAAGTCATAACATGTATTTAAATCAGATATTTAGCCATTATAACAATTTAAGCGACCGTGCTAGAACCACGGGATTCGAGGGTGCCTAACACCTTCCCTCGGGTCAACAGAATTCCTTACTTAGAATTTCTGGTTCGCAGACTTCATTTGGAAAAGTCGAAAATTTCCTCGATTTGGGATTCAAGATAAACCGGTGACTTGGGACACCAAAAGCCAAACCTTTCCCAAGTGGCGACTCTGAATTAAATAAATAATCCCATTTCGAATATTGTCACTTAAATTGGAAAAACTCCCTCGCGCATTTAACCCTTCGGGGCGGGGCGCGCAAAAAGGAGGTGTGACAGCTCTGGCGACTCCGCTGGGGATATGTGACCCAGAACCACTGGTTCAGGGTTCAAGAATTCGAGCTTAGAATAATTGTTATATTTGGCTTTATTATCTGATCTTTATTACATGTTTTTGCATAACGTGCTAAATGTTGTCTTTTACCGCTTTGATATTATCTGAACTGTATATAAACTGTGCCGAAACCCTTCTCTTCTTACCTCCGGGGAGAAGCTCGCTGGTCGAGACTCCCTATTCTGTTAGTGTCAATACCTGAAATAAGAAAGAGGTCGGACAAGTTACAAAGCCGGACGATCTCGCGGGTCCCCGGTACGTAGCCCCCTCCTCGACTCGAGTTGTCCGCTCGGGTACACAGTCTAGAACAAATACCCAGGTTACGAACCTAGAATAACTTGACTTCATGCCGGATCCCTAGTAGGAACGCTTATTTGCATCATGTTGCATTTGACTTAGGGGACTCAACACAGGGGTTGGGTCCGTCTAGGATTAGCAACCTGAAATGAAAAGACCATCCTGTTGCATCCTATTTGTTTCCGTGCATTTATTTGTCTCGGACATGCATGCTGCCTGACTTTGGAGTATTTGAAAAATATAAACAAAAAAAAATATAAAAAAATAACAGTGTATAGGGATAATTTTCTACTTTGAAAAATAGCAATGCCCAATTACTGTCAAAACTCTGCCGAAATTTTGCGATAATAAAAAAGGAAAATGTTTATTTACTAAGAAAAAGAAAAAGATAGAAAAATAGTCTTTTATTTTTGGAAAGTTGTTTGTTGAAAAGGAAAGAATTTTGTTCTAAAATAATTCGGTTAATTTGACCGAACTACGCGGGTCTGATTCTCACCGGATGTGAGATACGTAGGCAAACCTCATCGGTTCCGGCCCCAATTTTTAAAAATCCAAAAAAAAAAATATTTCCCTTTAGTTCTTTCTTTATAAATTTTTCCTTAGAAAATATAAAAAAAAAAATAAAAAATAATATAGAAGTTTTCTTAAACTCAAATAAAAATAGTCTCCTTCTTTCTGAAGTCTTTCATGTGAAATAATGTAATAAGAATTAAAAATCAGCAATAAAAATCCAAAAAAAAAAATACTCTTTGCTTTTTAGTCTCTCTTTTGTAAAGTGTTTTCTTTTTTTAAAAAAAATATATATTTGAAAAATTGAATTTCAAAATATTAGGATTTTTCTTTAGAAGTGCTTTTGTAAATAAATAAAACTCAGAATTCCACATCATTTTCTTAAAAGTCCCTCTTTCAAAATTTAAGGGGCAACATCATATACATTCTTTCTTCCGTAGAAAAGGTAAAACAAACGAAAAAAAATCAACCAAACATATTTTCTTTTTTTAATAAATTTCCAGAATTCAAGTCAAAAGCAAATAAATTTTTTAGAAGTCTTTCTTTAAAAAATAAAACAAAAATCAAAATAAACAAAATTTTCTTTCTTCTTTTAAAGTATTTCTTTCAAAAATTCCAAAAAAAAAAATTTGAATAAGTAAATAAACAAAGAATAGTCAAATCTTTTGAGCCCTATGCTAAATGAGCACTTGCTTCTTTATTTTTATACTTGTTAGTTTCGAACTACGTAATGATCTGATTCACGTAGGCATCGTGATACGTAGGCAATCCTCATCGGATCCGGTCGCATTTCTTTTACTGCAAAATAAAAAATATATAATAATAAAAAAAAAGGGAAAAAACTAATAAAGAGGAAAAATGCCGGAATGACGCATGCTCTCGTAGCAAACATGTAGTAATCCACTTAACTGTATAGGTGCATCATGGCCAACGTGAGATTAACTACCTGTTATTCGCTGCAAATTAACCGTGCGTTTGTCGTTGAGTATCCAGGGTTTTGAAAAGACGGTTGGTTTGGTGAAAGTCTGGCCTCGCACTCATACTTCACGAGGTCAAGGAGAAGTGTTCAACTACCTGTTGTTAGGACCAGAAGCAGTACTCACACTTACTTCACCAGGTCAAAAGGAAGTGTGGAAATGTCTTCAGAAATTCCATTGCAAACAATCCCTGTTTCCGAGGAGAGCACGATCTCAGCCGTCCTCACACCTGAATCCGCAACTGCGGAGGAAAATAGAATCCTACGGCTCCGCATGTTGGAAATGCTGGACGACTGGAATAATGGGAAAGAGCCGCCAAGTGTCGTCCCCGGATTCCCTGAATTATTCTCCAGGTCAAGTGGGACTTCTAATGTCCCCATAAATTATCCTGCTACCCCATTCGGGTACCCAGCCACCTCAGCCTTCTCTGCTGGATCGCCTTCTGACCCTCATCCCCGAATGTCAGCCACCGATGCAAGCATGAACATCTTTACTGCATCGCCTTGCCCGATTACGGCACAGCCTGCCACGTACAAGCCAAGCTTTGACTCATCCTCTTTTACATTCCAAGCACCATCGTTCTCAATGGAACCAACTAGATTCGCTACCAGCACTAATCCTCTACCGCCTCAGTGCGAGCTTGCACCCGGGCAGGATCAGAAAAATTGCAGAACAAAATGAGATTGCCAAGAGAATGAGAAGCCTTGAACAAAGTTTGAAAAATATGCAAGGATTGAGCGGACAGAAGAGCGTCTCTTACGCCGACCTATGCATGTTCCCTCACGTGCACCTGCCAGCAGGTTTCAAGACCCCAAAGTTCGAGAAATACGATGGGCACGGTGACCCCATTGCACATCTTAAAAAATACTGCAATCAATTGCGGGGAGCCGGCGGAAAAGAAGAACTGCTAATGGCATATTTTGGAGAAAGTTTGGTGGGAGTCGCTTCGGAATGGTATATGGACCAGGACATATCTCGCTGGCATATATGGGATGATCTTGCCAGAGACTTCGTAGGGCAGTTTCAATATAATATTGACATCGCACCAGACAGAAATGCTTTGTCAAACTTAAAGAAGAAACCCTCGGAAAGTTTCAGAGAATACGCCATCAAATGGCGTGAGCAAGCGTCAAGGGTAAAACCTTCCATGGACGAGATAGAGATGGTCACTACTTTTCTCCAGGCTCAAGAGTCTGACTATTTCCAAAACATGATGTCGGCCATGGGAAAGCCTTTCGCAGAAGCGATTAAGATTGGAGAGATGGTGGAGAACGGTTTGAAAACGGGAAGAATTTTGAGTCAGGCATCCATAAGGGCAACCTCCCAAGCCGTCCAAAGTGGGTCTGGAGGAATGGCAAGAGGGAAGAAAAAAGAGGAAACATCCATGGCAGTGTCGGAGGTAGGAGAATATCATAATCCCGGGCTTTGTTCTTCGGAAAGAACCTCGCAACATTATTTCCCCCACCAAAATGCGACCTACGCTCCTCAGCCCTACATGGTCATGAGCACCCAGCCTTATATCCAGCGGACACAACCAGTCAATCGGGGGCAGGCCCCACATCCTAGGAATCAGCCTCCTCACCGAAACCACTACAATCCTCGACCTCCTCAAAATAATTTCCGTCCTCGGGAACCACCCAGGAGACCCAACTACACACCAATCGGTGAACCCTATTCCACCCTATTCCCTAAGCTTGTCCAAATGAATTTGTTGCAGCCCATACCACCGAACGGGCAGAACCCGGGATCACCATCATATCAGCGGGGTGTCAGATGTGCATACCATTCAGGGGTAGAAGGGCACAACACCAACGACTGTTGGACATTGAAACAAGCTGTGGAGAATCTGTTAGACCAAGGGAAGATTGTGTTGAGAGACGAGGATATCCCAAATGTGACCAATAATCCGCTGCCCGGCCACAACAACAGGCCGATAGTTGGGATGATTTATGAAGACGAGGAAGTTGATCCAGCACTTAAAGCCATAATTGCTATTGCTGATACAGAAAAAGGACCCAGGGTAACTCCGGAGCAAGAAAAAGGAATAAGCGATGTATTCAAGCAGGCCTCCATGGTATGGGGGACGATCAAACCACCTTGGCCGAACGAGCCAGTGTTTGTCGGACGCATACCACAGGAGCCAAAATACAACAAAGAGGAAGATGATAAGGTGTCCCCGCTCGACGAGAGTGAGGAAATATGTGAGGCGACAAGGGAAAAGCTATGCGAAATACACATGGTCCAGCCAGGAGAGGGCACTAGCACCGTTGAAGTATCGTACATGGGACCAAGCGCCAAGCTTCAAAACTAGAAGGCTACGCCATTCTTGATCAAACGGAAGTCCTAATGAACCTGTCTTGCCACTTTCTCTGCATCACGAGTAACCCCAGAGGGTGACTCAGATGTTTTTCTTCAGTTTCATGTTTTTAATTTCCTGAATGTCAACCTTTTTCCTTATCTTCCCCAAAATGCCAAGAAATGAAATCATGCTTGATTACTCACTTTCTTCTTCTATGTTTTCTTTTGTGTTCTCTTCAATTCTGATAAATGCAGCTTTAAATAACATGACATGTTTGCGGACTTCATGCCCGGATCACGAGAACTCCGATCAGACTTCAAATAATGAGTCAAAATTTGAGATATAAAGAATTTGAAAAGTAGGAACAACTAAAGAAAATTGGTTCATGGTTTGGAAAATGTCCGTCACTGAAGCAGAGTTTGAGAGCAGTAAATGGGTTTAGACCCGTACAGAATGATAACCTTAATAACTGCGGTTTGTCACGAGCAATTGTACCCATAAAGAATGGTCCATACGTCATTGAAAAACGTTACCAAATGGAGCATTTGTATCTGGGCGACGTCGAAAGAAATGACGTCAGCCTTGCTTGGAAAGTAGGTGCAGTGATATGTCTAAATCACTCTGGCGATATCTTTGCACAGTTTGAGATGATGAAGACTTTCATTCTCGCTACCCAAACACTATTAACCCTTTGCAAACCCATTTGAGCAGGTTACTCTTCTTTGATTACCCTCTTTGGAACCTGAAAATATTATTGAAAAAAATGAATGAAAAAAGAAGAAGAAAGAATTGGAAGAATGAGGAAATATATATATATATATATATAAAAGAAAAAAAAACAACAAAAAAAAGAACATTATGAACTACGTCTGACTTGATTCCGAAAGGATACGTAGGCAACCTCTCCTTGGGGTTCAGTCACATCAAAATAAAATCCAGGAATTCCCCCGAAAGTAAAACTGGGGCAGAAGTTATAACGATTCAGCAATAATCCCACCCAAAAGGTTCCAAAGTTGTAGTTCAATCCAAATTCTTTTCACCCCAAACCTTTTTCAAGTCCTTCTGATCAATCAACGAAGCATTCCAAAATAGGAAGATGGAATTATTTGGGTCCGATACAACAAATGAGGAGAATAAAGATAAGAGAGTCTTGTCGGTGAAAACCTTTGGGCACCGTGAGGCGATGCGAGAAGAGAAATTGAAAATGAGAGAGCTTGTTTAGTAAAAACTCGCAAAGAGTACTAGCAGGCGACAGTAAGAAGAGAAATGAGAGAGGTCGACTAGCGAAAACCCGCAAAGGGCGTTGTCGGCCAAAAAGATGATTCCACCTCAGAAAGTCCTGGCAAGGTTCCCGGGTTTTGAAAAAAATATAGATCTGTTTTGATTCATGAGGAAATGCAAGTTCTCGGAGGTCGGGCATCCAGTCCAAAAGGCATGTCATGTCAGTTCGAAACTGGCATACACTCCAGATAAGTCCTTCTTTTCTCCCCGAAAGGGGCAGTTTCTCTTTAAACTCATATGTTCTCCTTTACATAGTTTTCTTTGAGTTCTTTTTGATCTAACTCTTAATTCCGTAATAATCGCAAAGAAAGGTGGCAGGACCGGTTTTACAGGGCTCCGTTTGGCAAGAGTCAAATAAAATGTACGACCTCAGTGGCGCGTCAGTCCCATCCCGACTGGCCATGGTAGTTGATTTGCTTCCAAAACCGACAAATCCCCACAGGGTATCCCTTGTTACAAATCCCCCATGGAGTCTCCCCTTGTACAATTCCCCAAAGAAGTCCACCCCAGCACATCCCCAGCAAGTTTGCTACAAAAAAAAATCCTCACAGAGTTCGCATTGGACAAATCCACACGGAGTTTCTCTTGTACAAATCCCCACAGAGTCTCCCTGATAAAATCCCCACCAAAATCCCCAAGCAGAACGGGACGGAAAAACCAAAGCCTTATAAGGCAAATCATCACAAAATCTGGAAACGCAAGTCTGAGTAGTCCAAAGGGTTTCGCATGTAAATCTAATCAATGGCAGAGTTTTTCAACAAGAATTAGGCTAAGACAAAGCAATTGGAACGGTCAAGGCCCCCAAAACCAACCGCCATTTTCAAACTGACAATGTTTTCTTTGTCCAGGAAATTGAGACAGGTGCGACCCGAAGCAGCCATGCATGAAGCTGGTGTAGCCCAAAAGAAATGGAGCACACAAGCATTGAAACAGCCTTGCAGCGGGAAAACGACCAATGGTAAGTTTCCCCATAATTCTTTCGTGCATTTCTGATAAAAAAAAAGAGAAAAAAAAAGAGAGAAAGGGAGAACCAAAGGAAGGAAAGAAGACAAGGAATAAAAAATGAACATCTCAAAAGAAAAACAAATCATGGTAGCATAGGACCTCGTTCCTCAACTATCCCGGTATAAACCCCGGATCTCCCTGGCATAACCCAAGGAACTTTTTCTACCCAAATTCCCGGCATAACCCGAGGACTCTTTTCCTTTTCGGCATAACCCGATGAATCTTCCCGGCATAACCCGATGAATCCCCCCGGCATAACCCGATGAATCTTTTCGGCATAACCCGAGGAATCTTTTCGGCATAACCCGATAAACCTTTCCGGCATAACCCGATGAACCTCCGGCATAACCCGACGAATCCCTCCGGCATAACCCGATAAATCTTTCGGCATGACCCGATAAATCTCCTCGGCATAACCCGATGAATCTCTCGGCATAACCCGATGAATCTTTTCGGCATAATCCGATGAATCCCCCCGGCATAACCCGATGAATCTTTTCGGCATAACCCGAGGAATCTTTTCGGCATAACCCGATAAACCTTTCCGGCATAACCCGATGAACCTCCGGCATAACCCGACGAATCCCTCCGGCATAACCCGATAAATCTTTTGGCATAACCCGATAAATCTCCTCGGCATAACCCGATGAATCTCTCGGCATAACCCGATGAATCTCCCCGGCATGATCCGATGAATCCTCCCGGCATGACCCGATAAATCTCCTCGGCATAACCCGATGAATCTCTCGGCATAACCTGATGAATCTTTTCGGCATAATCCGATGAATCCTCCCGGCATGATCCGATGAATCCCCCCGGCATAACCCGATGAATCCCCTCGGCATAACCCGATGAATCTTTTCGGCATATTCCGATAAATCTTCCCGGCATAACCCGACGAATCTTTTCGGCATAACCCGAATCTTTTCGGCATAACCCGAATCCCCTCGGCATAACCCGATGAATCTTTTCGGCATAATCCGATAAATCTTCTCGGCATAACCCGATGAATCCTCCCGGCATGACTCGATGAATCTTTCGGCATAACCCGAGAACTCTTTTCCATGCAGTCAGCATTAGGGTTTTAAACCCTAAACTGAACTTTTTCCATTCAGCCAGCATTAGGGTTTTAAACCCTAAACTGAATTTTTCCATGCAATCAGCATTAGGGGTTTAAACCCTAAACTGAACTTTTTCCTTCAGCCAGCATTAGGGTTTTAAACCCTAAACTGAACTTTTTCCTTCAGCCAGCATTAGGGTTTTAAACCCTAAACTGAACTTTTTCCTTCAGCCAGCATTAGGGTTTTAAACCCTAAACTGAACTTTTCCTTTAGTCAGCATTAGGGCCCCAACCCTAAACTGAACTTTTCCCCAGTTGGTCAGTATTAGAGTTTCGACTCAAGGAACTGAACTTCTCCCTAGCTATTCGGTATTAGGGCTCCAACCCTGAACTGAGCATTTTTTCCTTCATCAATTTTATGAACTTTTTGGCGAATAATTCACGAAATTTTCCTAGTAAAACTGGGGCAGAAAATTTCGCTCGTTTGTTTGTTTTCTCCCGCAGGTCTAACCTCGAGCCACACGGATCGAAATGACCCACGAGATGAGTCTCAAACCAGAATCCAAAAGAAAAGAACAAAAAGAAGATGTCCCGAGATATCAGAGTTAATGGAAGGTGGATCGACTCCAACATTGGATTAAGGTCTTGAACTCTGCCAGTCACGCCTCATTCAGCATCCCGGAGAATAAGCAAGCACCTACAACTCGCAAGCATCAAGGTTCGGATCGAAGTCTCCAAGCAAAATCAGCTAAGACCCATGATCAAGTCGCAAAAGAATCATAGATAGGGATCTTATAACTAGCAGTTGACATGCATATAAGTATTTAAGTTCAGTTTCAATTTTTCTTTGGTTGTAATAAGGCGGTCAGTGACGCAGCAGTGACAACAGCAACAGCTGTAACAGCAAGCATTGCAATCCCATGGTAGTCCCAGCTGCCAAAATTTTCCCGAACTACATTGACCTGATTCCTGTTTAGCCCAGGATATGTAGGAAATCTTTGAAGCAAGATTCGGTCAGATCTTTCAAAAACATGCTTCGCACGGAGTAGTCCATAGGCAAAAATCGCTCATACACGCTCACTTTATCTTTGCACAAAAACCCTTCGTGTTTCCGAACAAAGAAGGGCAGCTGTGAGCACGTGATTTTTGTTTCGCGCGACAATCGCTCCAAAAGAAATAAAAAATAATAACAATTGGTCCTGCTGTACAATTTTTGGATTTTTTACATGGCACTTTGTTAATTATTTATGACTTTTGCCCATTTTATTTTTATTAAAACAAAATACAAAAAATGTATGTGTCATGCGTAATTTGAACCGTAATCCGGTTGTTAAATAGAAAATCATAAATAGGCATCTTGGTCCGTGATTTTTGTTTTGTTTGATTTTACCTGCTTCAAATATTTTGATATGTGTGTAAATATTTGTATTAAGTGTCTATTTAATTTTAATTTGATTTACTTGGGTTTGTTTTAAAAAATAAAATAAAATATATGTAAGAAAATATAAAAGAGAATGCAGAATTTGTTTAAAAAATCTGCTTGGGCTCATTTTTATTAAATTTGAGGCCCAAATCAAGCCCAGAGAGTGAGCCTGCCCCGGTCCAGACCAGCTGATACCTAGAGCTTCCAAACGACACCGTTTTAACCTGGTCTGATCTGGGCCGTTGATCTCAGATTGATCAACGGCCAAAATCTCACACCCCGTAACCACTAATAGACCCGACCCGTCTCACCCGGACCGACCCCAACCCTTTACCCTTGAAACGACGCTGTTCCCTGTTAGTCGAAGGATCCTGGCCCTTCATCACATCTCATCCAACGGCCAGGATCCACCTACCCACTAACTATATAAACTCATAACCTTACCCTGCCCCCTATCCGAACCCCAGCCTTCATCGTCTTCACCAGAACCCCAAACCCTAGAGCCGCCTCTGTACACCTTCACCATGAAAGCCGGCGGCATGAACGCCGGTGGCCTTCACCTTAACACCATAGGACCATCTCACCCCCCTAAACACGGACCTGTTGATCGTTTAGTTCGAATCATCCTCCAGGTCCTCGAATCTTCATTTGAAGATTCGAGCAAAACTCGATCTACGCCGATCTGTCCTAGATTCATACCAGACAATCCCCGGACCCCCCCTCGTGACCAAACCATGCTTGGTTTGGTCCGATTCTAACCATGGAAGCTCAAGTTCCAAATCTACCTTCCACAAAACCTAAAAACCCCAAGCCCAGTCCGTGCCTGTTAAGCCAAGAGGTTAGGGTCTAATGGACCTTAATCGAAGTGTTTCTCATCTGAGAAACCCTTCGATTAAAGTCCGTTCAACCTTAAAAAAATGGTCTGTTCAAACACAAGCTGATTTTTTGTTCCTTCTTTCAAAGTTTTTAAGGTAAGTTTGTTTTCTCTTTGTTATTCAGTACGTGTGTGGTTTAGAGGTCTGTGCATATTTTGTGTAATTTGTCTCTGAATTTCTTTTGTCAACTGTCAATTGCCCCCTTTGCCCGGACTCCTGTATTCAGTCAAGTCTTTCTTCATAATGTGTGTATATAAACTGTATGTTCAATTGAATTCGTAATTGGTCATTCATTTAGTTCCTAGGGCCTTTCTGTGTTAATATTGCAATATGAACCCCTCGTGTGTTACCTTTAAATGTCTGATTTTTGGTTACGATTGTATGTGTTATAACTAGTATAGTCGAGTCGACATATGTCGTCAATTAATTTCAGTTGTCCGAACAATAACAAATCGACTTACTTCTGCTAAGCATTTGTTTGAATCAATTAGGAACTGAGTTTGCTTATTTATAATTGGTAATTTGAATCAGAAATGCAAAAATCAATGTTCTGTTTAGTCACAGTTTTGAAATTGGAGGGCATGTGCACTTATGCACAACATGTGCATTTTGTGCACAGCCTGTGCCCTGCCTAAGTGCTTTTGAATTAAATAGTTGGACAGCATGTGCTGTCAGACTACATCCTGCTGCCCATATTCTGCTTTAAGTTTCAGAAGTAATAAACATTACTAAAAAGTTTAAGCCTGCCAAGGGAATGTCATGGGTTTAATACTTAAATAGCTAAGTGGAAACTGAAAAGATGATGGCACATGGGAGGGGTGTTCTTTTGGTCTAACAGGCTGTTAAAAGGGCTGACGTTTAGGCTTATAAAAGAAAAAGGAGACAGACATAAGAGAAAAGGACATCAGATAGATCTGGAAAGAGAGAGCAAAAATACATACATATACACACATAGACACACACACAGATGGACATTGATAATAAAGGGAGGGGAATACACTGATATAAGGGGGATTGATAAGAAAACAGGAAAAGAGAGTTGTCTAAAAACACACGGACAGAAATAGATAAAGAGAGGCCTAACACAGAAAAAAGGAACTGCAGTTTTTTTTTCATCTTTGTCTTGATTCTCAACTAGTCTAGATTTGCCTGTTCCATATTGAGTTATCCTGAGTCTTGTTTGAGATTACTAGTTGTGTGTAGTATCAGTTCAGTTCTGGATCCATTCTGGTTAAATTCTGATTCCATATTGCTGGGAATTTGCTACACTCTGCCATCTTTCATTGGCTCTAAATTGCATTTTTGCACTGGGAATTTGTCCTGCTGTTGTTCATCTGTTACTGCTGTTCCGCTTGCACTGTTGCTCAACTGGCTCCCCTACTTTCTTCATTGTAAGCATTTCCTCAGGTACACATTTCGAATCTGTCTGATGTTGCAATGAAAGTTGAATCGAAAGATCTGAAGGAGTTATAATCATCTGTTGCATTGTTTACGAATTTTTTATATAAATGTTGTTAAGATGTGTAAGTTTTTAGTCTGTTAGCTTAATAGAGATACATTAGTAAGGTTGTACTTAATTAAAGTTTATGCCAATCTAAAACTGCGACATTTGACTCGTTTAGTAGTATACAAGATGTAAATACAATTCATGAAATGTGCAGCCATTTAACACGATTGTTAACTTAAACTCGCTCCTTCAGCATGCTTTGAATATGTAAGGGCAAATGGCCGTTTAAATCTAGCTAAAGATAATACAGTTTCAGATTCTCGAGTTTCAGCTTCATTAGGCAGTTTATAGGACGAGTTTCAAATATCATTAGTCGCATCTTCTAATAAGTTGGTCTTAATTAATCTTGTCTAAATAAGTTAAAGTTAAGGAGCTCTTGTAGTAGTCGTAGCATTTCATCAATCTTGTATATAATTCTTCTATCAAATTAAAAGCATGTTTCATGAGGTACAACGTTTCTTCACTCTGTAAATAATTAATCAGACGATTAACCAAAATCTGGATTTGGCCAAAGCATATAATTGAATTAGCATGCATCTTTTCTTCTATTTTTAGAGACAAACACATTAGAAATGTATGTCGCTTTAGGATGTTCCTTCTAAAATAATGAGACGAGCCTAGCCAAATAAAACGTAAATTGCGGGGCCCTCAATAATTAACTATAATAAATATTTAGAATTCAGGACAGGCCGTTTAGCGAATTTCATGGCCTTCCCCAAAGATAATAACGCGTTAGACTCTTTAGGCGCGACTTAATTAAATTACATTCTTAAATTCGGGTGCGCATTTATGCGACCCAAATTCAAATCTCAACAGAGCCGAAATGTGTTAACAACTACGGGTGCATTGATTGTGACGTGGTTTGAGATACATTTTCACGACGTTGCAATTCTATAAAAATAAATGATGATAATAAAAGCGGTTTTAAACTTAATAAAAGCACGTAAGTCATAACATGTATTTAAATCAGATATTTAGCCATTATAACAATTTAAGCGACCGTGCTAGAACCACGGGATTCGAGGGTGCCTAACACCTTCCCTCGGGTCAACAGAATTCCTTACTTAGAATTTCTGGTTCGCAAACTTCATTTGGAAAAGTCGAAAATTTCCTCGATTCGGGATTCAAGATAAACCGGTGACTTGGGACACCAAAAGCCAAACCTTTCCCAAGTGGCGACTCTGAATTAAATAAATAATCCCATTTCGAATATTTTTACTTAAATTGGAAAAACTCCCCTCGCGCATTTAACCCTTCGGGGCCGGGCGCGCAAAAAGGAGGTGTGACAATGACTTTCCGTCTGCTTCTTCTTCGACATGAGCACAATAAGTGGACTGATCGTAGATCTTTACCGGAATGGGATCAATGAAATTCTTGTATGGATGTTGTATCATGGATGGTAGAGTAGCTAGTGCATCAGCGAATTCATTCTGGACCCTGGGAACATGCTGGAATTTTGTCTTTGTGAACCTCTTTCTCAACTCCTGCACATGATGCAAATAAAGGAGTATCTTGGAGTTCTTGGTCGCCCATTCTTCTCGGACCTGATGTATAAACAAGTCTGAATCCCCAATTACTAGCAACTCTTGGATGTTCATGTCAATGGCTATCTTGAGCCCTAAGATGAAGGCTTCGTACTCGACCATATTGTTGGTGCACGGGAACCTGAGCTTGGAAGATATTGGATAATGCTGACCGGTTTATGATACTAGGGCTGCTCCTATTCCAACTCCTTTGAAATTTGTTGCTCCATCAAAAAACATTCTCCAACCGTCATAGGATTCTGCAATGTTTTCTCCTATGAATGATACCTCTTTATCAGGAAAATATGTTTTCATGGGTTCGTATTCTCCATCCACGGGATTTTCAGCAAGGTGATCTGCTAGTGTCTGTCCTTTGATTGCTTTCTGAGTCACGTAGACAATGTCAAATTCACTCAATAGGATTTGCCACTTGTCCAGCTTGCCAGTGGGCATGGGCTTTTGAAGGATGTATTTCAAGGGATCCATTCTTGATATGAGATATGTAGTATAGGAAAAGAAGTAGTGCCTCAACTCCTGAGCTACCCAAGTCAAAGCACAACAGGTGCGCTCTAACAGAGAATACCGAGCCTCGTATAGGGTGAATTTCTTACTGAGGTAATAGATGGCCTGCTCCTTCCTCCCTGTTTCATCATGCTACCCCAGAACACAACCGAACGCTCCATCCAATACTACAAGGTAGAGTAATAGAGGTCTACCCGGATCAGGCGGAACTAAGACTGGTGGTGTTGATAGGTATTCCTTGATTCTGTCGAAAGTTTTTTGGCAATCATCAGTCCATGTGGTAGCGGCGTCCTTCTTCAACATCTTAAAGATCGGCTCACAGATGACTGTAGATTGTGCTATGAACCGGATGATGTAGTTAAGTCTTCCCAAGAAGCTCATTACGTCCTTCTTGCTCTTTAGTGGTGGCAGTTCTTGAATATCTTTGACCTTAGATGGATCCAGTTCTATCCCTCGACGACTCACAATGAACCTAAGTAGTTTTCCGGCATGAACCCCAAATGCACATTTCGCGGGGTTCAGTTTTAGGTTGTATCTTCTGAGTCTGTTGAAGAACTTCCTCAAATCTTCCATGTGGTCAGTGGCTTTCTTGGACTTTATGATGTCATCATCTACATACACCTCAATCTCCTTGTGTATAATATCATGGAAGATAGTAGTCATGTCCCTCATGTAGGTGGCCCCTGCATTCTTTAACCCAAATGGCATCATCTTGTAGCAATACATCCCCCACAGCGTAATGAAAGCCGTTTTCTCATCATCTTCTTCGTCCATCCAAATCTGATGATATCCAGCGAAGCAATCTACAAATGATTGCAACTCATGCTTGGTGCAATTGTCAATCAGGATGTGTATGTTTGGTAAGGGGAAGTTGTCCTTTGGACTGGCCCAATTGAGTTCCTGGTAGTCGACACTGACTTTGACCTTCCCATCCTTCTTCAGCACCGGCACAATATTGGCTAACCACGTCGGATATTCTACTACCCTGAGGACCTTAGCTTTGACTTGCTTAGTGACTTCTTCCTTGATTTTCAGACTCATGTCGGGTTTAAACTTTCTAAGCTTCTGTTTTACTGGTGGACATGTCAGATTAGTTGGCAGTTTGTGGGCCACAATAGATGTGCTCAAACCAGTCATGTCATCATATGACCAGGCGAATATGTCCTCATATTTCTTCAGAAATTCTGTGTATTCTTCCTTTTCTGACGGTGACAAATGGACGCTGATCCGAGTTTCTTTGATATTTTCTGTATCTCCCAGGTTAATAATCTCGGTCTCATCCAGGTTATACTTAGGTCTATTTTTAAAATTTTCGACCTCTTTAACAATCTCTTCCAGTATATCATCTTCCTCTGAATCTATGCCCGTTTGTTGCGTTGTCTCGTTGCATGTCACAATCATTGGTTCATCAAGATAGGTAATAGTAATGTTGTATAAGTAAAGTAATGAGAGAAAATAATAAGAGAAAGATTTGTAAGGAAACCAAAATGCTTTGATAAATTTCATAACTGTTTTGAAAATTGGAAGATCTTATTGCAAAAATTAAAAAATGCGAAAGGAAAATTAACTAGTAAAAATAAAAGATAGTGCATGATGCTTTGTTCAGCCTTGCTACCCCGAGTCTTTCCGAGCTTTGGTGGTTCTGATGGTCCAATTGTTGAGGCGTACTCCTCGGCTTACGACCTGTATGGAAGGGCCTTCCTCCCCCTCCTTCTCGAAAATGACACAACAATCCATGTCATCTTCTTCTAGGAATAAATTCCTTACTGTTGCTAGTGCTTCCTCTTCTTTCGACCTATAGATAACATCGGCCAGCTGGAAAATCTGCTCCAAATGTGGTATTGACTGCTCCAGCAGGTAGTATGGACCGCGCCATGGTGGCGACCAGTTGTTGAATTCCTCCCAAGTATACTCATATCCCAGACCAAAAGTGGTGCCATGTTTCTTCAGTTTGATAGGCTTGGCGATTCCTTGGAGGTTCTTTCCAAGTCCCTTGCTAGGCTCATATCCGCTCCAATTCAATATGCTTTCAATTTTATTGTCCCACCATTTGTCTTTATCAACGGCGTTGACTAGCTCGATGTGGTGATAGGTTTCCCCGCCTATCTTTCTCCTTCCTCCAATCGCTGGGATGGTTTGGCGACAATATATGGGATTGCTACCGTCGCTGTGAATGATCAGCTCTTGGTGGTTCCACTCAAATTTCAACGCCTGATGCAGTGTAGATGCTACGGCCCCAGCGACATGAATCTACGGTCGTCCCAACAGCAAGTTGTAAGATGTCGACACGTCTATAAGCTGAAAATTAACGTCGAACCAAGTAGGCCCCATTTGCAAACACAGGTTGATTTCCCCAATGGTGGATCTTTGGGAACCGTCAAAAGTTTTGACGTTGATGGCCCCATCCTTGATCTCATGCAGACCCTTTCCCAATGTTCTGAGTGTTACTAACGGACAAATATTAAGGCTGTACCCTCCATCAATCAGGACCCTAGTGATGAAATAATCTTCGCATTGCACGGTGATGCGCAATGCTTTGTTGTGGCTCAACCCTTCTGGTGGCAGCTTATCTTCATGAAAAGTAATCTTGTGACTTTCCAATACCCGCCCTACTATGTTTGCCATTTCTTCTCTGGTGATGTTGCTTGGTACATATGCCTCACTCAGCACCTTCAACAAGGCATTCTTATGTACGTCAGAACTTTGCAGCAAAGCTAGGATAGAAATATGTGCCGGTGTTTTGTTCAGATGATCAATGACTGAGTATTCCTTGACTTGTATCTCTCTCCAGAGATCATCGAGCCCGGCTTTAGTGATGGTCGGCCGACCAGAGGCCTGCTTACTCGACTCAGCTAAATGCTCCAGAGTATAAACCCTGCCGGTTCTTGTCATACCCTGTGCTGCAACTGTTTCCCCGAATTTAGCTTTCGCTTTCCTTCTCGCCTCGGCTGTGTAATCCCAAGGTATGGCATTTGTATGGAACGGTGTTACGGCCGACATTGTTATTGGGATGGGCACCTTTACTCCGAACGGAACATGTATTTTGGAGGGTAAAACTGCAACTTCAAATGGTGCGGGTGCGTTTGCTGGAGACCCAAACACGACCTCAATTGGTGTTGGCATCTTTGTAGGGGGTGGTGATTCAAACTCAAATGGTACAGACATGTTTACCTCGGCATACCCAGAAGGCTGATTCTGGACTACAATGGGATTGAGGGTGACTATTGGCTTCTTTGGTTCGTCACCTTCTGTGATTAAACCGAACGATACTTGGGGATCCCAATCATCCTCTATTTCAATCATGTGAACACCTCCACTCTTATGGTCCGGCAGAGGGTTGTTGCGGATGATCGAAGTAGGCTCCTTTGCTACAATAATCTTGTTGATATCAAAGTCTGGATCTTGTTTTTCAGAGAGCGGCATTCATCAATGGTATGCCCTTTCATGCCAGAATGGTATGCACAGGATTTATTTGGATTGACCCATTGAGAATGGTTTTTCGGGGTTATAGCAGGGATAGGGGTGACATAACCAGCAACTTTGAGCCTTTCGTACAGCTGGTCAATCGGTTTAGCAATAGCGGTATACTGTTTAGGGGGTCTGTGATCAAAATTTGGTTGAGGTCTAGGAAAGTTTTGGCGTGTGGGAGGTGATTGATAGTGGGATGGCTGAGCATTGTAGGCTTGGTAGACATGTGCGACTTGGGAATATCTGGGTAAAGTAGGTTTATATATGGGAGGTGTGGGTGATTGGTAAGTAGGTGGTGGAGTTTGGTAAAAGGGTGAGGGTGCTTGGTAATTCGGGGCAGGCTGATATATTAGTGGAGGTATCAGATAGGCTTTGTATTTGATAGGGGATCTGGATCTTTGTGCAACCATTACGGCACCTACATCCCTTTTCTTGGATGTACCACCAGACTGTAAATCCTTATTGGTATCTTGCAAAGCTTCAAAATTTGTAACCGTACCACTTTTGATGCCTTCCTCGATGTTTTCCCCTAGCTTGATGATGTCGGAAAATTTCTAGTTCTCAATCAATATCAGCCTTTCATAGTACTACGTGTCTTGAGCCCGGACGAAAAACTTGTTCATTTGTTCTTATTCTAAAGCAGGTCTGACCTTAGCAGCTTCTGATCTCCAACGAGTGGCATACTCGCAGAATTTTCTGTGGGCTTCTTCTTTAAGTTCTGAATGTAGAACACATCTGGTGCATTTTCTGTGTTGAACCTGAACCTGTCCATAAAGTTGAATGCCATACTCACCCAGTTCGACCATTTTTCGGGTCTTGGCTAATGTACCAAGACATAGTATCTCCCTTCAGACTCCTCATGAAAAGCTTCATGTGAATCCTTTCGTCCTTCCCTACTCCGACCAGCTTGTCGCAGTATGTTCTCAAGTGGACTTTAGGATCCCCGGTACCATCAAACATCTCGAACTTAGGAGGTTTGTACCCCTCAGGTAGTTTGACATCCGGTTGTATGCAAAGATCTTCGTAGTTCAACCCTTTAATCCCCTTACTTCTTTCGACACCCTGACTTCGACTAGTCAATTTCTTGAGTTCCGCAGCCAGGTTCCTGATGAGTGAGTCTTTATCATAAGACTTGGGTGTGCTTGAGACAGGTTGGGTGGAGTGGCATGGTTTCCACATAGATGGGGATGTTATGGTAGAAATGGTCATTTGTGGAATTCAGAGGTGCTAGGATGAGCAGTGGAGTATTGCTGGATATGTGGCATGTATTGCAGTGGTAGTGAGGAGCGGGATGGTTTTGTGGTTTTGGGATGTTTTGTGGAGGCGTGGGGTTCTGAGCGTTTGGAAAATTGACATCCGGAGTGGTGAGGGAAAATGACAAGTTTTCCAGATTCCGGACATGATCAAGTTCCTCCTGAAATTTCAACAATTTCTGCTCGAGTTGAGACACACTTTCTTTGGAGACCTGAGCACCATGAGTGACCTCTACCCGTTCAGTTGAGTTTTCCTTTCTGGTGTTATTCAAATCTTCCATCTTTCCTTTGTTCCTGCTTCTGATAGGAGTAGGAGGAGGAGTGGGGTGGAGGGCCCTTTGATCTTGTGGAATATGATGACGATGTTAGAGTGCACGAATTAACCTTTAGGGAGGGGAGTAAATAAACAAAAAGTAAAAACAAAAAGGTAACAAGTCAGTGGGGATTATAAGAAAGTGTTGCGATATTTAAACACATAGTGCAAGAATGTAAATTGCGTCCTAATTTGGGAGCCTCATTGTGCCCGAGGTAGGCCTAGCGACAAATTGATTTGGAGAACTTAGAATACTAAATGCCTCATTTTATTGATAAAAAGTAGACGAATCCCAAAACGACACTAAATAACAAGGAATAAAATGTCATTAGTGGCCATTGGCCTTATTACATTTCATAAAGTAAAAGAAAACTCCTATCTATTTAGTCCCAGAAGGACCTTCCCCAGACTCAGCATCTTTGGCTCCATCGAATAGCTTCACCAGCTCGCGAAGTCCCAGCAGCAGATAGGCTCTGTCTAGGTGTCCACCCTCGTTTCCTTCAGCATTCTGGCAGTCCTCGATCCTCTTGAAAAACTTCCTTTCTAGCTCCACTAAACCTCGTTCCAGGTATCTTAATCGCTTGTTGGCACTGACATCCATGTCTTTCCACTCTTCAATCAGTTTTTGGTGGGCTTCTTAAAT
The DNA here is from genome assembly GCF_000393655.2 of Nicotiana sylvestris. NCBI lineage: Eukaryota > Viridiplantae > Streptophyta > Magnoliopsida > Solanales > Solanaceae > Nicotiana > Nicotiana sylvestris. The sequence goes on along the minus strand of NC_091057.1, from coordinate 122,344,852 downwards.
CTCACAGTGCTCGCTTTCACAATCCCGAATCCTCTTGCGCAGTTGGTTGTATTTGACCTGTGCTTCAGCCCTTTCATCGATGATTCTGTGACCTCGAACAAACCCGGGTTGGCCCAGACCATTATGATTATCCTCCAGCCAGCCTGAATAGTATGGGGTGCAGCCAGTATGGTATCTGTCTGGTTCGATAGTATCTCTTCCCATGATGATCTTGCAATGCTACATATGCTGAGCTTGGCACTTATAAGGACTGTTATCAGCTTGGAAGTCAGCCCAGAAGTGACTCATCTTGTTGACCCTTGGTATAACCTGCTTCCTACCAGCTTGTCTCATAACTCGGAGAGGGACATAATGGTAGGTTCCTCTCAAACCGATCAATATCATAAATGGTGCGTCCCTGGATCGGGCGATGAACTCTTCAATAGGGAACCGCTCGAACATCCATTGTATTTGATCCTCAGTTAGATTTTCAAATAGCTCTACCCACCCCTTGGCATCTTTTGGCTGATCAAACATGTTGGGCATGTAGTTCATTTGCCTTGGTTGATGGAAGGCTATATGATCGTCCCAGTCTCTGCGCTAAATCTCTTGCCGATATTCACCCCTTTGAAGATGCTCCATGAGCCACAAGCTGGAGTAGCAAGTTGCAGCCCTCAAAGTGTTGGGCTCCTTGTTGACACTTTTCCAAGGCTCGGTATATCTCTGCGATGATCATGGGCACTATGCTAAATAGTTGTCCACCAATTTCCTCTATCAAAGTTTTGGTAACCATGGCTAGCCTGGTGTGGGTCCTTGCTTTCTTCATTGGAAACACTATCATCCCCAAGAAGCAGAACATGAAGACAAAGACCCTTCGCTGAATATGCCCCAACTATGTAAGGGCAAACTCATCCGGATAAGTACGGTAGGATTTGTTATGACCGTACCTCTCGTACAAATAATCAAAGGGAATGTAGGACTCCTTCAAACATGTCAAGTTTGGATTCTTCTTTAGGCCCATCATTTTGAGAAAACCTCTACCCTTGTGATTTTTCGGCATTAAGAAACCCGGGGTCTCCCATGGTATACCAACCAATCCTCCTATTTCCTCTAGCAGGGGTGTCATCTCAATCTCTCCGAAGTGAAACACAGACCTATCACAATCCCAGAACAGAGTAACAGCTTCTATGATTTTATTGTTGGGTTGGACCTCCAGGAGGGAAGGTAGATTTCCTAGGTATTTCCGGACAAGAGTCTGATCACTGGAATGAAGATCCTCCCACCAGCTTAGCAACCTTGGGTGGATGTTTGTGACCATACCGAATCTGGGGACTTCGTGTCTCATGTTTTTTCAAGACAAAAGGGTTAGGCCTTTACCCCTACCAGACTCGACTATTAAATACCAATAATTGACATAAAAGAATTTAGTTCTCCAAATAAATGCACACAACGTGATAGTGTCCGTTTGAGGTTTTGGGAAACCCAGTGAACTTTAGACAATGCTATCTTAAAGAGTCATTATGTAGACAATATAACTGACTCAGCTAGGTTTGAACATGATGCATGCACAGTTTAAATAGAGTAAGGTTTCTACGGGGTTTTAGACTGATACCCTTGAGCGGACAACTCAAGAGAGAAAGGCACGGAACAGTCGACTACACCATTGATCGACTGGTTTTACCGCAAATTCGCCTTTGCCGGATTTAAAGGGTGATAATATCGAAAGAGAACAACCACTCATTATAAGAATTGCTATGGTATTTGTTTGGCACGAGTGGAATATGATGTTGGAAACATGCATATGCAATAATTAAAACAAGTTGTCACGTATTTGCACGTTCATAAAGTAGTAATTACAATAAATTAAAACAGTAATAAAGGAGTGCAATAAAGGAAAGCAGTGAAAGAAACAGGGGAAAGAAACAAGAGACAAGTTAGTTTTTGCAGTAGAAGAGGGAATTAAATGCTTAAAGGTATTAACCAAATAAAGCACATAAGAAATGTAAAGTCATAGTAATAGCTTGAAATGGTAAAAGCCTAAAAGTCGTTTCCCAGCAGAGTCGCCACGCTGTCGCGCCCCCTTTTTCTCACGAAAATCGGGTTTATGACATATGGGAGGACAACTCGTTCCCTTTCGGGAATTGGGTTTGAATTGAAGAGTCGTCACCTAATGATTAAAGTGTATTAGGACACTAGGAGGGGTTTGTTTTGAGTAACCAGAGATTGGGTAAGGGCTTGAAATTATCCCAAGGGGAAGGTGTTAGGCACCCCTCAAGATCCACTAGTGTGGTTCCCGACCAAACTATTGTTGTGACTTAAGTGAAAATAACACATAGGCAAATAAAGGCTTCAAATAAGAGAAGATTTTCACGTAATGGTTACAAATAAACAAAAGTAAGAAAAAGGAACTAAAAGAGTTGATTTTCTTAAAAGAAATGGTTAAAAAAAGATTTAAAAGAAACAAAGAAAACAAAGGAAGGGAAAGGGGGGTCCTAGGTTTATTAATAATATGGATCACCCCACACAACATCCGGTAATCACTCCTCAGTGAGGGGCTACACGTGATGTTATTGCGTGGTCATCATATCCATATCTACCCTTCCCACCCTGTTAAGGTATTAAAGCACAGAATGGTCTCGTTTACTTATTGCATGTTATTACCCGCCCCAATCTTATCAGCCCCGAAGACACTTGGGACTACTAATCCTAGAGGGATGAGGTATTGGGCTTATTTGTGGTTTCAAAAGGTAAAATACTAAGTGACGAGGCCAATGCATATAAGATTTTGCTACTTGTACTTTGTCAAATTCTAGTATAGTTTATGAAATCGTTCCACAAAGATTGGAGAATCTAGCTACAAACTTATAATATTTTTACTACTATTTGAGAGAATCAGATTGATGAAGTTTTGTTTGTTGAAAATTTAAATTGCTTAAGTTGAAACAAAATAACTTTCGGAAGATTTATATTTAAAAAGAGTTGGGAATCACTGAATTCACTCGATAGCGTGATAATAATAAAATCTTAGCTTCTACATGTATTTCTCTTAGGAATAACTGTTTATTGCTAATACAATTATATTTTGCTCACTAAGAAATAATCAATTAATAACTCCGCAAGGTTATGTAAATCAATTGATATATGACTCATGACGATTAAACTGAAATAATTTTCTTGCATGAATTGTGCTAAAAGATAGCAAAAACCTCTTGCGATTACTTTCTACTAAAAATCAATAATCTTGCCAACTACAACTCCTCCGTGAGAATTAGAATAGAAGTAAGCAAGATTACAGATTTGGAATGATAACTTAAAAAGAATTACTCTCACTCTATTATTTTACCCAATAGTTATCCTATATTAATTTTCCTTCGTGAGAATTACAAAATTGACATACAACTAACTTTGGAGAATAAATAGATAGAAGTGATAATAATTAATTAAAACTAATATTCCAGCACAATATCGAAATAAAATTAGAAAATTTCAGGTCAAGCATGTAGTAAAATTGAGATTAATATTATAACTATATCTAGCTTCATCAACTATCCCAACAAAAAAGATTACTCCATTATGGAGTATTTAAATCTCACAAAGAAAGATATTCTTAAAATATTATCAACACTCTTAGAAAATTCAAACACTACAAGATAAAGTGAAAGAGATAATGAGAGAAGTAAAGACAAAAACTAGAGAAAATTTGCTAATTAGGCACGTATGATCCTCCTCCTTTCAACACAAACATCCTATTTATAGAAATCAAATCTCATAAGGTTCCACGATGCCTCGTGGTTCTTTTGCCATGATGCGTCGTGCTTCTCTTTTTATTCCTTTATTTACTTTATCATGATATTTTTATTTCCTGCAAAATACTATTAGAAAATACAGATAATTGACATATATATATATATATATATATTATTTAAAATAATTTATTTTTAAGTATATAATATATGAATATTTTATAGTCATCAAACTCCCCCGCACTTGAATCCTTGCTCGTCTTCGAGGCAGTAATTTTATTAATAATTATTTTCTTGTAGAGTAGAAAAGTAAAAAAATAAAGTTTCACATAAAATTCAAAACCTATAAGTTTTTTAAGTCGCCAAATCTATACCTTGTTTCTGCTTCTGCTTTTGTTTGCCAAAAACTTTCAAATTCTCTTTTGATGAACCTTTTGAGATTGATAACATTATGATCACAATTTCGAGTTTCTCAAATTTTGTCTATAGGCTTACCCTTCATGTCAGTCTCCACTAATGTAGAATCAACACTAATTTCTAAAATTAATTTAGGACCTTTTCAGGCTTGTAATGATAGGCTTAATGCTGGTAAGGTAAAGGGATATATTGGTAGTGACTTTGTTCCATCCAGCTTTATTATGAGAGCTGACTATTTTACCAAAGTAACTATGTACAACTCAACACAAAGAAAATAACTCTAGAGATTGAGCTAAAGGTACCGGTCTCCAATTCCATAATTAATATCACTTAAGTCATCATTTCTCTCAATAGATTCCTTAAATTCAAGCTTCTTGAACCAAGAATTTATTCTACAGATATATACACGTTGTTTTCGTTTTCTTTTTCCCCCTTTTTTTAGAGTGAAATAGAACATTTACTCTACAAGTATTCCTTCATCGTTTGCTTTAATAATCATTTTTTCTCAACTATAACCGGAAGGAGTAGTATGAATCTTTTTGTAGGATAAACCAATATGGTGTATCAATAAAATTTGGTTTATCCCTCTTCTTTTTTTCTTTTTTTTTTTGGGCTCAAAGTTGGGTGCTAAAAGGTAAAATATAAATATTTGTGGTTGAAAATAGATAGGCTAAAAAGGATATCAAAGAAAGCCTAATTTTATTCTAAAAATAGTATTGTCTAGAATTTCGCCTTGATAGACATTTGGGGCAAGTTCTAGCAGAATTTTATTGATTCTACCTGTTGAGATCATAATGCTTCTCAATTCCAACACTTTCTCAAATTTGGAGATACTCGTTCTTGCCTTCACAAAAATAAAATCACAAACTTGGAAGTTATATGACATAAATGAAAAAAATTATGTTTGAAAAATATGTAAAATTTTACTTTAAAACTTTAATACTGTACAAGAACAACAATTAAGAATAAAATAAAAGATGGATATATATATATATAGAGAGAGAGAGAGAGGGAGGGAGTGAGAGAGAAGAAAAAACTTGAAAGAGTGTATGACAACACATGTTTTTATATGTAATAGACTGACTAATTTAAGACCTTATCAGTCATTTGGTCCTGGTTTAAATATAAACCAACTAATTTACCTGTGCCAACATTTTGAATTGATTCATTAAATGGTTAATCAACCAGTTACTTAGGCATACCGATCACCATGGAGTTACTCCTGCACAGGTGACTCTGTTTTTGTAGAGGTCTTCATGACATGTTCTGGTTGTACAATAACCTGGATATTGACCAGATCAATTGACTAAGCATTTAATTATCCAAATCTATGTCGGGCTTATGAGGCTCCACTACTTCTCCCTCAATGGCTACGGGTTTTGTATCTTAGTTCTGAGTTTAACATCGTCAGCTCGACTTATTAATGCAGAATTCATCAGTCTATCAAAGTAACCAATGGATGTTGTTCAAAATGTCTTCCATAGTACAATTTTAGCCTATGACCATTTACCTTAAACTTGTCTCCTCCAATTTTCTGAATTTCAATTGCCCCGTACGGAGTAACACCTATAACATTGTAAGGACCCGTCCACTTGGATTTTAATTTTCCTGGGAATAACCTGAGTCGGCTATTGTAAAGAAGTACCTGACCTCCAATTTTGAAACTCTTTGGTCGGATCAACTTGTCATGCCATATTTTTGTTTTTTCTTTAAAATTTTTAGCATTTTCATAGGCTCCCAATCTCAGTTCTTTCAATTTATTAACCTGAATAAATCGCTTTTTACCAGCGGAGGTTAAATCAAAGTTCAGTGCTTTCATTGCCCAAAAATCTTTATGTTCTAATTGACAAGCTTTTCCAAAGACTAATCTATATGGAGATGTTCCAATTGGCGTTTTGAAAGCCGTTCGGTACGCCCATAATGCATCATCCAATTTTAAAGCCCAATCTTTTCTTGAGATTCCAACCGTTTTTTCAAGAATTCTTTTTAACTCGTGGTTGGAAACCTCAACTTGCCCTTGAATTTGAGCATGATATGGTGTTCCTGTTTTGTGAGTCACATTATATTTTGACAGTAAAGCAGAAAATTGCATATTGATGAAATGAGTTCCTTGGTCACTAATGATGACTCGCGGTGTGCCAAATCTGATAAAAATATTTTTTCTAAGAAATTACACACTGTACGAGCATCATTCTTTCTTGTAGGGATGGCTTCAACCCATCTTGAAACGTAATCCATAGCCACAAGGATATATTCGAAAGAGTGAGAAGAAGGAAAAAGACCCATAAAATCTATTCCCCAAACATCAAATATTTCACATACCTGTATTGATTGCAGTGGCATCTCATCTCTCTTGATGATATTACATGTTCTCTGACACCTGTCACATTGTGCTACATATGCTCGGGCATCTTTAAAGAGTGTGGGCCAGAAGAATTCGGCTTCTAAAACTTTAAAATCTATTCGATTTGCTGCATAATGTCCTCCAATTGCTCCATCATGACAGTGATATACAATTTTATTCATCTCTTCTTCAGGTACACACCTTCTAATGATATTATCTGCACAATTTTTGAATAAGTAAGGTTCATCCCACAGATAATATTTTGTATCAGTATAAGCTTTTTTCTTTGCTGGTAAGAGAAATCTTGCGGTATCCACTTTCCAACCAAGTAATTCGCGATATCTGCAAACCAAGAATTTATTCTACATGACCTCAAAAGGTCGGTTCCAATCAAGGGAGATAACTACAGGTGCAGTTGATAACTTTTCCTTAAGGGTTTCAAATGCTTTCACATAGTCACCTGAAAATTCATACTTAGTGTCTTTCATCAAGAGGTTAGTCAGCGGTTTTGAAATCTTTGAGAAGTCTTTTATGAATCGTTTGTAAAAACCCGCATGACCTAGAAAGCTTCTAATTCCTTTAACAGTTGTGGGAGGGGGTAATCCTGCTATAAGATTAATTTTTGCCTTATCAACTTCTATCCCTTTAGCAGTGATTTTATGTCCTAAAATAATTCCTTTCGTAACCATAAAATGACATTCTTCCCAATTAAGAACTAAGTTTGTTTCTTCACATCTTTTAATAACTAAGGTCAAATGGTTAAGACAATCCTTATATGTTTTTCCAAATAGTATAAAATCATCCATAAAAATTTCAAGAAATTTGTCAATCATGTCAGCAAAAATTGCCGACATGCAACGCTGAAATGTAGCAGGGGCGTTGCATAGATCAAATGGTATTCTCCTATAGGCATATGTTCCATGAGGGCATGTGAAGATTGTCTTATCTTGATCTTCTAGTGCAATTGGTATCTGATTATATCCTGAATAGCTATCAAGAAAACAGTAAAAACCATATCTGGCAACTCTTTCCAACATTTGATCAATAAATGGCAAAGGAAAATGATCTTTTCTAGTGACAGCATTGAGACGTCTGTAATCAATACAGACTCTCCATCCTGTAATAGTCCTAGTAGGTATAAGCTCATTATTTTTATTTTTTATAACTGTCATTCCTCCTTTCTTTGGTACTACCTGAATGGGACTTACCCACGGGCTGTCAGAAATGGGGTATATAATACATGTTGCTAACAGCTTTACGATCTCTCTTTTCACTACTTCCTGCATTGCTGGATTCAATCTTCTTTGCGGCTGGACTATTGGCTTGTAGATATCCTCCATGAGGATTCTATGTGTACAAATAGCCGGGCGAATCCCTTTAATATCTTCTACAGTCCACCCCAATGATCCTTTGTGTGCTTTCAATACTTTAATCAAACTATTTTCTTGTTCTGCAATAAGAGAAGATGAAATAATTACTGGAAATAATTCTTGCTCAAGATAAACATATTTTAAATGAGAAGGGAGAGTTTTGAGTTCAATTTTTGATTGAACTTGTTCGGATTTCATCTCTTCTTCTTCTGAATCTTTGTCCAATATTTCAGCTTCTCTTCTGATGGTGGGATCATCGTCCTTTGTGGTGCCTGATTTGATCAAGCATCTTTCCATTGAATCTGGAATTAATTGATCATCTTTGAATTCATTTGTAAGATAACTAATCATGTAAATTGAAAAACATGAAGATGATGTTTCATCTCCCGAATATCTTAGTATCTTTTGCATATCAAATATGACTCTTTCTTCATCAACTCTTAAAATTAATTGTCCTTGATGAACATCTATAATTGCTCTTCCTGTAGCAAGAAATGGTCTACCTAAAATTATTGGTTCATTAGGACATTCTTTCATTTCAAGTACTATAAAATCTATAGGGAAAACAAACTTATTTACTCTTACGAGTACATTTTCAATTATTCCCTTAGGTTTCTTAGTATTTTGATCTGCAAACTGAAGAGAAATACTTGTGTCTTTTATTTCACCAAGATCTAACTTTTTAAATATAGAAAATGACATTAAATTTATTGAAGCTCCAGAATCCCAAAGTGCTTTTTCAAAATATACTTCTCCCAAAGTGCATGGAATTGTAAAACTGCCTGGATCACCAAGTTTTTGTAGTAGCTTATTTTGAAGTATAGCACTGCATTTTTCCATAATCATTATCACAAAAACTTCTTCTAATTTTCTTTTATTTGACAAAATTTCCTTTAAAAATTTGGCATATGAAGGCATTTGTAACAAAACATCAGTAAAAGGAATAACGATGTGAATTTGTTTTAAAATCTCCAAAAATTTTGCAAATTGGTTGTCAAGCTTTTCTCTTTTCATTTTTGTGGAAAGGGAATAGTCACAGGGAGAGGAGTCAATTTTTCAATATTTTTTTCTTCTTTTTTCTTGACTTTATTCTTTTCAGATGGTTTAGAGGGTATTTCAACATTCTTACTGTTGTTTACCTGTTGTTCTGACTGGTTTGTATAGGGTTCATCAAGCTCCTTACCTGACCATAAGGTGATGGCCTTAAGGTGCTCTTTTGGGTTTTTTTTCTGTATTGCTTGGTAAAGGACCTTAAATCTTTTCTGAAACAAGAGCTGCCAATTGGCTCAACTGTATTTCCAGATTTTTGAGGGATGAATTTTTGCTCTCCATCTTTTCATTAGTGACCTTAATATATTTATACAGAAGATCATCAAGACTTGAATGAGCTTGTTGAGGCCTTTGCTGATAGGGCCCAGCTTGTTGATATCCGGGTGGACTTTGTATTTGTTGCTTCTGGAAACTTTGAGAGTTCTCTGCACCATTTGGATTGCTCCATTGAAATCCTGGATATTTCTGTGCCATTGAGCTTCCAAAAGGATACTGCTTGTAACCGATGACATTGACATATTCATCATTGTGATTGGTTGCTTGACATTCATAGTTCTGATGATTTCCTCCACACATGTCACAAGCCTCAGATTGGCTTGGTTGTTGTGTATTCACCTGAAAAGTTTCAAACTTTTGTGCCAAAGAAACAATTTGTTGTGTTAGTGTATTTAAAGCATCAACCTGATTTACTGTAGCGGCCTTCTTGATAATTATACGCTCAGATGGCCATTGGATGGAATTCTCAGAAATTTCATTCAACAATTGCAATGCTTCCTCTGTTGTTTTTCCCATTACTGAACCTCCTGCAGCTGCACCTATCACATTTCTAGAAGAGGGTTTTACCCCGTGATAAAAAATATATAATTGCATATGTTCAGGAATATTGTGGTGTGGACATTTTCTTAACATTGCTTTTAACATTTCCCAAGCTACAATTGATTCTTTGGGTTCCAATGAAGGAGCATCAACTTTGGGATCCTCAGAAACATGCTCAACCTCTTCAATTATGTACTCAACTTTATCAGGCAAAGACATCACTAAAAGCTCTTCAGGTGATTCATTTATGTTGGTGAGCTGAATGAGGAAAAAAATAAATTAGTTTGATTAAGGCAGAATATGTATACAAATTGTAGATATTTTGTAGGTAAATTGTATAATCATAAATAAAAACCATTTACCTTCATCCATTCAAGCTTGATCATTCTGTCTTCAATTGCAGCTAACCAAATCTGACCCTTACTAGCTGACCAGTTAAGTATGCGAGGGATTGGAATAGAAATTCTTGTAGCTATATCAGTGTTGACGGAGGAACAACACTCATACAACCATACTTGCATGGCTAGTGGGAATCCTCAAATGAGATAAGAATGAACGAAAGGATTTAGCTTGTGCCTAACTGATTCAATCAACTGTTTGTAAGACTGAATACCCCATGGAAATGTCTCGTACTAACCAGATTCCACCAAATAAAACCTAAAATGATCTACCAACCCAATATGGTCTCTCTCTGAAGGACAAATGAAGAATTCTATGAGATATAGAATACATAACTTTACTGCATCCTCATCATTTACCCAACTTTTGTTGGTTACAATCTATTTTAGGTATGTCTTCTCCACTTTTACCTTGTTTGGAAAGTAACTGCTCATTATCTTACTAACATAATTTGGAGTGTAACCAAAGTCTGTCACCTCGGTATGATATCTAAGACCAGTTATTAATGCAAACTCTCTCAATCCAAAATTTAACCTCTCACCTTTTAACTCAGCTGAAAAATAGGAAGCATTGGACGAATTCAATTCATACTTCATAAGCAGATGAATAGCTTGATTTTGTATGCATAAATTGGGAAATGACAGTAAATAACCAAAGCATGTCTTCTTGAATAGCTTCAAACCATTTGGAGACAAAAACTCTTTAATTTAGCTAGGAATGCTAGGGTCACATAATGTCTGGAATCTAAGCACCTCATAATCAACATTATGGGATGCAAAAAATTTCCATTCTGCACAATCACTAAATATAATCTCACATTAATACAGTGCTTAAAAAATATAGATACATTTGCAATTTATCTACAAAATAACTTCAAAAAATATACAAAATATCAACAATTTTAAACAGATCAATAAAACTACAATTAATCTTCAAAATGAAGACAAATAATCTTATATTAATTCAGTGCTTAAAAAGCATAGATACATTTTCAATTTATATACAAAATTTCTACAAAAAATCTACAAAGCAGAAACAACATAGATTATGTAGATTTTTAACAACTAAAACAAACGAAATAACTAGTGAAGAAATTGCTAAATTTTTACCTTCACCAATAACTGTTTTCGAACATTTTTAGGAGATTTAACACTAGGGGCTTTTTTTGAATTTTTCTTCCTTTTGGGAGATTTTGAACTGGGAGACACCTTCGCTTTCTTTCCAGGATTACTGATAGGCACATCTTCTACAAAATCATTATCGAATAATATCTCTTTTCGTTTCCTTTCCGCTTGTTTGATTGGCCTCGAAGATTCTCCAGCATCGAAATCATGTTTTTGTTTAGTTCTAGCTTCAGTCCTGATTTGACACGGAGAAAGACTATGCTTCATATCTACAATTGCATGTGTAGATTTCCCTTGCTTTTTGGGTGAATGTGGTGATAATACACTCAAATTGAAAGAAGGAATATCAGCTTCTCTAACTTTTTTAGAGCTGTGCTTTGAAGGTTTGTTCTTCTTCATTGAGAAAATTTGAAGTTGAAGGTAAATGTGTGTGTGAATTTTGAAGATTTGACTTCAATTTTGAATGGTTGTAGAAGAAAAAACTTAAAATTGGACATTAATGGTGGGGGTTACATATGTTTCTCTGGTTTTAGTAGAGGAAATAATGGGTTTGAAACGTGGGAGTAGGGTGATACGTGGGTGAGGGTGTGGGTTTGGGAGAGAGAAACGTGGGGGGGGGGGAATTTGGAGGAATATACGGTACCATTAATTTAGGAGGAATATACGGTACAATTAATGTACCGTTAAAACACATTATGGTATAAAATTAGTAATTAGGTATACTAAATGTAATTATATCAAACCTTAAACATTGAAGGTAATATAGTTTACTATATGACATATGAATGTAAAAATTCCATTTCCTAATGTTATAAATCCACTTGCATAGAAGGTGGATGTCCAACTTGAGATTTGGAAATCTTGCCATATCTTAGATTTGTCTTCATGTCTATATTTTTGTTGATTTTGAGACTCATAACTAGATTTAGGAAGTTATATGTAACAATGCAATAGTATCTATAAATAGGTTCATTCGTGAACCTAAAGAAGACACTTTTTGAAACAAAAGAAAGAAACATTCCTTTCTACTATTATCATTCTCTTCTATTATTAATCTTAATTATATAGTTCTTGCTATATTGCTTTTATTTCATAACACGTTATCAGCACAAGAGTCCAAGTTCGCTATGTTGAACTTATCAAAGCTTGAATTTGTGGCACTTGACATCTTCGAAAATAATTATTTATCATGGGTCTTTGATGCTGAAATTCATCTTGCTGCAAAAGCTCTTGAAAATACTATTATACAAGGAAATGAAGCATCAGGACAGGTTAAAGCAAATGTTATGATTTTCCTTCGTCATCATCTTGATGAAGGGGCAAAGACTGAATATTTAACCTGAAAGATCCATTTGAATTATGGAGCAGTTTGAAGGAACGATATGACCATCTTAAGGCAACAATATTTCCAAGAGCTAAGTATGAATGGATTCACTTACTGTTACAAGATTTTAAAACCGTAAGTGAATATAATTCTGTTGTATTCAGGATAACTACCCAATTCACGACCTGGGGTGTTAATTTACCTACTAAAATATCACCCGTCTCTACCCAAGATCCCAGCATCACAATTCCATTTTTATCTAAATTGCGGAGTAAATGGGCTTCTAAATGCGATATTTCATTAGTTACTTTTTCAGGGCCTTGGCTTGTCACATGAGTCTGAATTTCATATTCCCCCCCCCCAACCTATAGTAGCTAGATGGGGAAGTCAAATTAATCCTTGTTCATACATAGGCTTCTCTAGTACAAAATGGGCCACTTCAAATAGGTTCATTGCTCCGGCCCAGAATACGATGAGGACTTACTAGAAAAGACTCTTTCTACTTTTCATGCCTCAAATATGATATTGCAACAACAATACCGGGAAAAAGGTTTAAAGAAATATTCTGAATTAATCCTCATGCCTCGTGATGGCTGAGAAACATAATACTCCTTTAATGAAAAATCATGAAGCTCGTCTCACTGGACATACACCATTTCTCGAAGTGAATTTGGTAGCAGGGAATAAAAGTTTGAAAGAAGGCAAAATAATTATTGTGGCCGTACCCATGGTCGTGGACATGGACATGACAGGGGAAAAAATAATTATCATCATCATGGAAATAAATAGGAGAACAATAAGGGTCCTCAAAATAATCCTTTAAAAGGCAGAGAAAATATTTGCCACCGATGTGGTATGAAAGGCTATTGGGCACATGTATGTCGTACACCCGACCATTTTGTTAAATTCTATCAAGCTTCCATTCAAATAAAAGAGAACAATGTGGAGGCACACTTGACTTTTCAAAATAATGATGATGACGTAGGTCCCTCTAACAAATATGATGACGTTGAGGGAAATGCTGCATATAAAGATGATGATTTTGGAGGCCTTGAAAATATTACTCATTTAGAAGTTGGAGACTTCTTTGAGGATATTGATTGAAGAAGTGATCATCTTACTAGGGGATAAAAACTTAAAGAAAAGTTGGTATTTTTATATTATGTCCTCAAGTAGTTTTTTCTTCTTCTTAGTGTACTTTTCTAAAGCATCATATATGATAGTTTCTACATTCCTACTGTAATTTCTTAATGTTTCTTTTATTGATAGTCTTTTATATTTCTTATGATGTATTTTTTGTTTATTTGTGAAAAAAGTAAAATTCTCGAGTCTTCAATTTGATCCACGATGAGTAATGAAGATTTATGCCTTTTGGATAGTACTACAACTCACACAATATTAAGAGAAAAGAATTCTTCTCTAGTTTGGTTATGAAAAAGGCATATGTTAATAAAATATCTGGTAGTACAAATTTAATTGAGAGCTTTGGAAGAGCGACCTTATTACTACCTGGAGGAACGATATTAGCTATTAATAATGCATTATATTGTAGTAAGTCTCAAAGAAACTTGTTGAATTTCAAAGCTATTCACCAAAATGGCTACCATGTTAAGGCCTTTAACAAAGGAAATGTTGAATATCTTTATATACTACAACAAAAGAAGGAAACAAATGTGTGCGTGAAAAATTACCCACATTTTTTTCTGGGTTGTACCACACAAATATTGGTGTGGTTGAATCACACGCCATAATAAACAAAAGGTTTACTACTTCTAATAATTTTATCATTTGTCATGACCGATTTGGCCATCCCGGTTCTAATATGATGCGTATAATAATAGAGAATTCAAATGGGCACACATTGAAGAACAAGAAGATTCTTCAATTTAAGGAATTCTCTTGTGTTGCTTGTTCTCAAGGAAAATTGGTTATCAAACCATCAGCAACTAAAGTTCGGATTGAATCCCCGACAGTTCTGGAACGTATACATGATGATATATGTGCGTCTATACATCCTCGATGTGAACCATTCAAGTATTTTGTGGTCTTGATAGGCGCATCTACAAGATGGTCACACATGTGCTTATTGCCAACTCGCAATATGATATTTGTGAGATTGTTAGCACAAATAATAAGGTTAAGAGCGCAATTTCCAGATTATGCTATTAAGACAATTCGTCTTGATAATGCTGGTGAATTTACATCTCAAGCCTTTATTGATTATTGTATGGCCACTAGAATAAAAGTTGAGCATCCGGTTGCTCATATTTATACTCAAAATGGTCTAGTAGAATCGTTGATTAAACGCTTCCAATTAATAGCTAGACCATTGCTAATGAGGACAAAACTTTCCCTTTCAGTGTGTGGACGTGCTATTTTTTGCATGCAGCAGCACTGCTGCACATAAGGCCAACAAGTTATCATGAAGTCTCCCTATTACAATTGGCTTTAGGTCAAGAGCCAAATATTTTCCATCTAAGAATTTTTAGATGTGCGATATATGTTCCAATTGCTCCACCACAACGCACAAAGATGAGTCCTGATCACGCCCAATGATGCCTTATAAAAAGGAATAAGCGGTCGTTGCAAATATAATATGGTTTACAAGTCCGGAGTCGAATCTTACAAGGAATTAACCTACTAATCACAACTGCTAGTTTAGCAAGAATTCAAGTAATTAACTTCCAGAAATATGGAATAATGAGTTGAGTGTTACTAACTAAAACCAAGGTAATTAAAAAGCTGTAATTTTATTACTAACAAAGCAAATATTGTAGACAAGATTGGAAAGGTCTAGGGTTACGATTTTCCTTCTTATTGGAATCCACCCCGATGTGTCTCCTATAAATTCACCTAGATATTCTCTACTGATTGTGATTACTTTAGGTGTCATAATTCTCTTCCGAGCAACTATAACAATAAACTACATGTATTTTTCAGAACTACGCTAGCTAGCATTAGTTCACACCAAGGTTTCGTTATTTCTAATCTCACCTTTAAACCCTCTGTATTGATCTCTCATATACGTTAAGAGTGATGTTGTTAAACAACTACCTAAATATGTACCATTTTTCAAGTAATACACACTAAATAGGCATAGCCAATTGAGGGCCCTTCAATCAACCACAATAATCACGTAGTTGAATAAGTAGAGAAAATCCAATGGCAAACTTATATTAAACACAATAAAAATATATCCTCCAAGAGGTTCCATCAAACCCTAGAATAAAGATTTTAGCTACTCATAATTGTTTGCACAACTATAATATAAGAATTCATCACCAATAATATAAAAGGGAAGAAGAAAGATAAAAACTCGTTTCCGAATCTTCTGTCTTGCTCCTTACTTGTTCTTGCCTTCAAAGATATTGTGTAACCCTCCACTAGTGTCTGCTCTCTAGAGTGGCAGCTTCCCCTTAAGGTTATGTTTTAGGATGTATTTATATGACCTAGGTAGGGTGGAGGGCCATCCAATACAACCCAAAATCGGATAGGAGAGCTGGAGGGCGCGCCTGCCTTCGCGCGTCTCGCACCCATGGATGCGGATTCAACTTGTGAAATTCTTCTATTTCGCAAAGTGAT
Organism: Nicotiana sylvestris; assembly: GCF_000393655.2. NCBI lineage: Eukaryota > Viridiplantae > Streptophyta > Magnoliopsida > Solanales > Solanaceae > Nicotiana > Nicotiana sylvestris. The sequence goes on along the minus strand of NC_091057.1, from coordinate 122,328,704 downwards.
CTGTGCCTTTGCTTGACTTCGTTATTTTGTGCCCACTTTTCTCCTTTTTACAATAATTTGATATCTTTTGGTCCATTATCATCCAAGCTCACTTCTACAAATAAAAAATACGTAATAAATATAATTCACTTCAAAAATCATGTAATCTCCCGCAACTCACATGACAAATGAGATGAAAGTACACTCAAAATCATGCACTTTGACCATTTATCAGGTCCCCAAAAAGGTTGGGAATATATATTGGTTATGAATCTCCTTCTATTATCAAATATCTGGAGCTTATGACAGGAGATTGTTTACGACCAGTTTTGTAGATTGTCATTTTGATGAATCAAATTTTCCAACATTAGAGGGAGAAAGTAAACAACCTGAATAAGAGATAGATTGGAATGTATTATCTCTATTTAGATTCCCGTACAAATCAATGCGAAAAAGAAGTTCAAAAGATCATTTATATGCAAAATGATGCATTTACTAACCTTCCACGAGTTACCAAACCGCATAATCTAGCTGCAAATGATCATATTCGAATTGATGTCCTAGTAGGACAATCTGTTAAAGCAAATGAGTCTAAGACACAATTAAAACGTGGTAGACCAATCGGTTCCAAAGATAAAAATTCTCGAAAAGAAAAAATAATAAATGATCAAGATGGTCATAATATGGAGCTAGTTACTCAAGAAGAGCCACGAGACATAACAATGGATAAAACCGCAGGGGAGGTAGGTACCTAAAAATAATAAAAATGAAGAGATATCAATAAATTATGTATCAAATGGAAAAAGATGGAATCAAAATGATATAGTTGTCGACAATATTTTTGCTTATAATATTGTTGAAATAATGCAACAAGATAAAGATCTTGAACCTAAATCTGCCGATGAATGTAAAAGAAGAAATGATTGGCCAAAATGAAAAAATGTTATCCAAGTATAATTGACTTCACTTGAAAAACGTAAAGTTTTTAGACCTATAGCCTGAACACTAGAAGGTGTGAAGCCCGTGGGGTACAAATAGATTTTTGTGCGAAAAAGAAATAAAAAAAATAAAGTCGTAAGATACAAAGCTCCACTTATGGCACAGGGATTTTCGCAACGAGCTTGCATTGATTTTATGGAGACATATTCTCCTGTGGTGGATGCAATCACATTCTGGTTATCTTATTAGTCTGGCAGTACGTGAAAAATTGGATATGCGTCTTATCGATGTTGTCACAACCTATTTATATGGCTCATTGCACAACGAAATTTTTATGAAAATCCCTGAAGGATTCAAAGTGCCTGAACATATAAAGATACACGAGAAACTTATTCAATAAGGCTTCAGAAATTCTTATACGGATTGAAGCAATCAGGACGCATGTGGTATAATCGCCTTAGCAAATACCTACTGAAAGAAGAGTACAAGAATGACATTTGTCCTTTGCTTTTATAAAAGGACTAGATCTAAGTTTGTCTTAATATCTGTGTACGTTGATGACTTGAATATCATTGGAACTCCTGAATAGCTTCAAAGCCAGTAGAATGTTTGAAGAATGGATTTGAAATGAAATATCTTGGAAAGATAAAATTTTATCTTGGATTACAAACTGAGTATTTGAAAAATGGAATATTTGTCCATCAATTAACAATAACAATAACAACGATCCAGTGGAATCCCACTAGTAGAGTCTTGTCCATCAATCAATATACGCTAAAAATATTTTAAAGCGCTTTTATATGGATAAAGCACATCCATTGAGTACCCGATGGTTGTGAGATCGTTTGATATAAATAAAGATCCATTTTGCCCTCATGAAAATGATGAAGAGCTTTTAGGTGCTGAAATACCATATTTTAGTGTAATTGGAGCATTAATGTATCATACTAATAATTCTCGACCAGATATAGCTTTCCCCATAAGCTTGTTATCAAGATTTAGTTCTTCCCCAACACGAAGACATTGGAATGGTATTAAGCATCTATTCAGATATCTCCGAGGGACCATTGATATGGGATTATTTTATTCAAATGAATCCATGTCACAACTGATTGGTTATGCAGATACAGGATATTTGTCAGATCCACATAAGGGTGGATCTCAAACAGGCTATTTATTCACATGTGGAGTTACTGCCATATCATGGTGTTCAATAAAACAAATGATGGTTGCTACTTCTTCAAATCATGTAGAAATAATGGCTATTCATGAAGTGAGCCGAGAATGTGTTTTGTTAATATCAGTAACTCGACATATCCAGGAGATATGTGGTCTTTCATGGGGAAATGATATGCCAATAATACTGTATGAAGATAATGTTGCATGTATAACTCAACTAAAAGGAGAATATATTAATGGGGATATATTAAAGCACATTTCACTAAAAACAAATTCACGCATGATCTTCAAAAGAATGGTGAAGTAGATGTTCAACAAGTTGGTTCAAGTGATAATGTAGCAGATTTGCATTCCGACATCAACATTTGAGAAGTTGAGATATAGGATTGGAATGCGTCGTCTCCGAGATATCAAATAGAATATTTATCAGGAGAGAAATACGCGTTGCACTCTTTTTTCCTTGACCAAGGTTTTGTCCCAATTGGGTTTTCATGGTAAGGTTTTTAATGAGGCAGCTCTCATTGCGTATTACAAGATATTACAAGATGGTGTACTCTCTTTTTTTCACTAAACTTTTTTCCTACTGGATTTTTCTTAGTAAGATTTTAACGAGGCACTATTATTTTTTGAATGGACATCCAAGAGGAGTGTTATAAATCCACTTGCATAGAAGGTGGATGTTCAACTTGAGATTTGGAAATCTTGCCATATCTTAGGTTTGTCTTCATGTCTAGATTTTTGTTGATTTTGAGACTCATAACTAGATTTAGGAATTTATATGTAACAATGCAATAGTATCTATAAATAGGTTCATTGATGAACTTAAAGAAGATACTTTTTGAAACAAAAGAAAGAAACGTTCCTTTTTACTATTATTATTCTCTTCTATTATAATTTTAATTACATAGTTTTTGCTATATTGCTTGTATTTCATAACATCTAATAGTATTTGATTTTCTTGTAATATACGGGGTCACTTGAAAGCTTGGATAAATTATTGTCTTGCAACTTTTGCTTTACTTTATGTATTAGAAAACAAACATCCAAACGTTTACTTTTCCTTAGAAAAACTAGAACAAGTTATCCAAACAAAATTTAATTTTCTCTTTCGAAAGCCAACATCTGAAAGTTTGACTATTTATTTCTTAGTTTGTTCTACGAACAAAATATTTAGCCTAATTAGGCACTTCCATTTGTAAAGCCAATAAAGTCTTTAATCTTTTCGCCACTACAAGTTGAATTTTAGAAATATTATTTTTAGAGATAAAGTTAGGTCCAAACAACAAATGGTTAAGTGAACAAAATGCGAAGATTAGTAGCCGAGTTTATCGTTGTGTCTAACTTTTGAATTTATTATATGTGGGAATAAAAACGAGAACGAACAATAATTAAACTTAGGTAATAATTCGAAGATCTCCTAACAACTTACGAATTGGAATTGCACGCGTTGATTCAAAGTTGTGTGTTTTCTTTAACTTCTACCTAATATCAACTTACACACGCTCCATAGCTTTTCATTACTACATGAAAGGAGATTATACCATGCACCGTACAAATAGAAAACATATTAGAATAGCCTCATTAGTTACTGTGAATGGTGATATCTATGGAACCCAGTGGAAAAACCAGGATTCCTAATAATGTGATTTTTTCTATATAAAAATAAATTTTATTTTTTACGTTACTTGCACAGTATAATTTTCAAACAAAGGTGATTCAATTGAACCTTAGCTCTAGCGTTGGTTGGACAGATTAATTCGAATTCGCACAAGATAGGTCAACTAAGAGTGTAAAACTCCCTACCAAGAATTTTTTATTCCCAAACTTTTAATTTAGGGTGGAGTGAATCCAAACCATTCCACCACAACCAGGGGAGAATCCAGCTTGCGGCCTCCGGGTTCACGCGAACCTAGTAGCTTTTGTCCAAACAGTGTAAATGTGTTCCAAAAATTCACTAAATATCTATAAATGTTTGAATATGAACCCAATTACTATTGAAAATTTACGCTACGTCGTTGCAGGAACCCATAAACATTAAATCTTGGATCTGCCTCTAACCCCAACCTTAGATGCTATTCTCCAACTTGCTACACCCCAACACCTTCTACTCCTCAAGTTTATACGTAACATAGCTTAGCAATCTCTTGTCAATACCATTCTCTTGACTTAATTCTGTGATTAAACACTTACCATATTCTTAGCCAGTTACTCTTATTTGGAGGGAATGTTTTGACATGTTCAGATCACATTCACAGTAACTGATGAGACTACTCTTAACACACTACTTTCAGTTTTCCTTCTGCAGAATATGCACAACACTGGTTTGTCTTTTTTCTGAGAAAAGGATGCCAAATCTAAAGGTAATTCATATCACCACTTAGATGATTTTCCACATTAATATGCCTACTTGAAAAATTTTCCCCGTTTTTCAGTGTGCACAACAGGGAAGACCCAAAAGTTCCAAGCCCAAAAAGTTTACAACGAGTTCATCCGGCTTTTCTTATAGCTAGAGCAGTCTGGAAAAAGTCTAACTGGCTATAATATAGAAAACAAAGCTAGAACTGAAAAACCTTTCTAGCAACTAATATACCAAGGTAATATCTGCAACTGATAGATGCATCTTTGACGAGCTACTGAAGTTTTGAAGGAGAGGGTTGACGAGCTGCACCATCTTCCTCTTTGAAGATGACAACTTTGATCATCTCATCCGAGCATTGCTGCAACTGACTGCAATCCTTCTTGTCCTTATCCAGAGCTTCAAGCTCTACTTCCTCAGGAATCACTCCCGGAATATTCTGCTTTGGAGAGGTGGTCTTATCTGAGCATTGCTTCATCTGATTACCGTCGCTTTCGTCCTTAGCCAGAGCTTCAAGCTCTACTTCCTCAGGAATCACTCCCGGAATATTCTGTAGCACAGATGGCAGGTATGAAGGTTGCTGTAGGAGCTTTTTTCTCCCCAAATGCTGGAAAAGTGTAAAGACCAAAGGGGTTAAGGAAACACTTCCCTTTCTTTGCAGAATAGACCAGGATGAAGAACAGTGATACAACAATATACAGACACAAATGAGAAGGAAGAGGCGCTAAAATTGGTGATCCACAGATAGTCACATAATAATTTAGTCACCAAAAAAGAAAAAGAAAAAAGGATATTCATATCTCCATCCTTTCTCATTTGCCCGGTCAATGAGTTTCTTCAACAAATCCAGCTCTCGAGCAATCCTCTGACAGTAAAAAGGAAAGAGAAGAACCAAATAATTTTAAAGGTGGGTGGCATCAGATATTCATATGTTCCGCAAATACATTGATTGAAGGTACAAATAAACAGGTGAAGAATATTTTCATGTTACTGAAATGGAAGCTGAAATCATTTTATAACATTTGATCCGTGTTACAGGATCATATTCTGTATTCTCATGCTGATGGAGTATAAACTAGTAGTGTAAGACTGAAACCATACATGCTTTGTGATGTCTTCATGAAGGATTTTAGCCTTCTGTTCAAGCTCCACCTGCAAAAAGGATACTAAGTTTTGATGGTAGTACAGTAGTACTAAACAGAATTGGAGTTCAGATGAATCTATAACTGGAAAACTTGATGCACTGCGCTTTGCGCTTATATCTTTTCAGATATGTAGAACACCAACATAAAAGTACAGTAGTACTAAACAGAATTGGAGTTCAGATGAATCTATAACTGGAAAACTTGATGCACTGCGCTTTGCGCTTATATCTTTTCAGATATGTAGAACACCAACATAAAAGTACAAGCTTTCTAATACCTTAAAAATTTAGTAGAGGTGACACACAATTCAAAAGGACTCTCCATATACTAAAAAGGGAACTACAAAAGAAGCATTGCGTAAACTCGCAAGCTGGAAGACTCCCTCATGACCTCCCACTGGGCAAGAAGTGCACGAATCCATGTAACCACTATTGAATCACGTTGCTCGGCTGATCTGAAGTGGTGTTCTAGATGAACATATTCGATGTCCAGTTGTACTCCCATCTTAAAACCTTCCCATTAATGCAATTCTAAAGTCATCTTGTTCTCTTTTGTGGGAAAAAACATTCATGTGCCATGCCGATGGGAAGTCACATGTTGGCACTGTAGAGTTTACTCAAAAAGAAAGATGTACAATGGGTTTCAGCGAGGCATGCTTTTTATTTGAAATGGAAGACAGTAATAAGGACCAGCTACCAGGCACTTTTACTTGGTGACACAAAACTGAGGACAATATCAAGTACATGGAATATTTAAACTGCTAGAGACCAGGACTGGAGAAACTAAGCATCAACCTTCTTCGCATTGTAGTGACCCATTTTCCATCAACAACAATAAGGGAAAGGATTAGAAGAAGAGGAAGATTGAGAATTCACTTGTGCGCCAGTGATTATTTTAGACTGGAGAAACTAGCTCCCTATCGTAATCCATACTACAAGCTATAACGCTTAATAATCCATGAGAAATTGGTTGTCCGAGAGGGAAACCAGAGCTTGCACTGAGCAGTGCGAACAGAGAGATCACATCCTTTTTTTGGGGTAAAAATTAGCTGGAATATGATAGTTAAACATATTAAAGCTTTCAATGTTCCAGGAATATCCCAACTATGTTTCAGTGGGATAGCTATGTCAAAGTCTAGAGGTGGCAATTTGAGCCCAAACCCATTTGACCCGCCCAAACTGTCCAAGGTTGGGCTGGTCATTGACCCGCCGATTTGTTGTACTCGGCCCATCTTGACCCAACTCATTTCAACCCTTCTAAAGTTGGGCTAATATTTAGCCCAAATTGATCCATGAGTAATTTTGTTAAAATATCTTTAAAATAATTTTTTTTTTGTTTGATATGTTAAACATGATCATAATAAAAGAGAAAAAGTCTTATTTGATAATTAAATAATTCATAAAAAAATAATACAAATTTATTAAAGCTTGGTAAATGTTGGGCAGGTTAGACTATGACCCAAAATTTAGCCCAACTTGACCCAACCCATCTCAACCCAAGTTACTTTAGGGCGAGCCAAATGACTCGCCCATTTATTGACTCAGCCCTTTTTGACCCCCCCAAAATACCCACTCATTTGACACTCCTATATCAAACTGCAAAAAAAAAATACTTACAATTGTAGGCTTTTTAAGCAGGCCTTTTTTCACCTTCTCTCTCAGATCATCACATTCTTCCTGAAACACAGAGTAAAATTCAAAATACATAGAGTTAAAGGGTCAACTACGAAAGCTTCCTGCCAGATTTCCTCACTGTTAAGGTTTTTCTCAAGTATAGAGGAATATATGTAACAGCTTCAAATCAAGTAACGTTGAGATACTATGTAGTATTCTGAAGAAACAAAAACTAGCTTCCATTTGGATCTAGAGTTACTAGAAACGTTCAATCAGTTTTGTCCTCCACAGTTAAAAATACTCAAAACGATCCCAAACTCTCAACTGAAAAGTAGATGGAAAAGGGAACAATCAGTAATACCTTCCTAATAGGCCTATAATATTTTTGGATAAGTATTTCTCATCTATACTGTTAAAAGCGCGAAGCCTCTTAGCGAATGTCGTGCGCCTTTTTACCCTTTAAAAATTGATGTCACATTGGACAAAATTGTAATTGTGTATTTTAATTATTTTCCTAATACAATATAGGACTTTAAAATCAACTAAATTTTATTTATTAAATTCTTACTTATTTGGACTATGTAAAAACTCCTAATATGTAGGAATTTAAACTTGAGTAAGTTTATTTTTATAAATCTTTTCCTTATTCAACTTGTGTAACTATTCACGATTCTTGACATGTTAGGAATTGTAATGAAAGCTTTTCTTCAAAGTTTGTGTTCGTTTTTTTTTAGTAGAATTAAACACTTAAGAATCATGAAGCATGTTTTTAAAATTCAATTTTTTGTTGCCTTCTTTTTGGACCATGTGAGTAGTGGTAACTCTAATTTTTTGACATTAACACAAATGTCTAAGGTGACTTAGAAACTATTTTTTTTAATATAAACCTTTTAATCATTAATGATGGAAAACACATACATCATATTATACATTAAATACAAACGTCACTTAATCATTTTTTAATATTCAGAACTTCAACATTAACTAATTTTTTGATATAATAGGAACTCCTAATATTTAGAAGTTAAAGAAAAAAGATTTTAACTTAAATAAATTATTTTCTTATTTGAATTGCGTAAAATAACCATAACTCTTTAATCTAATTCATGTTCAAAGAGAAAAACCAAAAATTTAATTTTAGTTTTTTATTTATCAAGATCTAATAACAATCATGAATATTGAAAATGAACGAACTACATTTTACCCGTTTTAACAATTTTGTTTTAATATTAAATAATGATCAAGAATATTAAGGTATATTGTCTTCTCATCCAAATGATAAATTCAATTAAAATTACTAATTGTTAATTCAAATGAGAGAAATGAGTTGGGATATAATGATGAACAAGAAACCAAAAACGGCAATGTCCACAAAGAATAAATAAGAACTAATAGTTATTAAAATCAATAATATTAGTCGGTACTCCTTCTATATTCAAGGATATTTTAGGCTCTCAGACTCTGTTCCTTTTACTTTGTAACTATATATGATATTTTAATCTCTTTTTAAATGTTACTATCACTAAAGCTAATATTTTAAAACTCATTGTAATATTAGGTAATAACCACAAACTCAAAGGAGAATTTTCATTCTTTGAAGGAAAAAAAGAACATCCTTTTGGAACTTTGATATAATAGAATACTTGAGGAGAAATTTAATAGTTAGAGAAAAAAGATGCTATAGTAAGATTAGTTCGGTCAAAGGATAGAAATTTGAATAGTGAGATATCATATTTTCTTTAAGGTTTGGTTTAGAGATAGGTGGAAAGCTCAAAGATAAATCAAAGTTAGAGCCATTTTATGAATGATGATAATAGTTCATTCGTCAAAATTAATTAGAAAATACATTTGAAAAGCTCATTATAATATTAGGCAAGAAAAATAATTAATATTATCTTATATATTTAGATTTTAATTTATAGAGAACTTTAAATTCAACTAGATTTCTGTCCATTTAAAAATTTGATAAATTTGTGATGGACAATATCTCTTTGTATTCAAGTCAATTATAGCATTTTTTTGAGACGCGAAGGAAGAATCTATGAGTTGATCAAAATCGGGGTCAAATGTATGTGGTGTTTCAATTTATATTTTTACATTAATCTTTTATTTTAAAATTTTATCTTATTAGTGCTTTCATTATATGTTTGAGAATTTCTGTATGGCAATATTTTTTCCTTTATCGATCAATCTAAAGATGATTAATATTATTTATTTTCAAGAACTTACACTTTTGAATTTTTATTTTATAATTTTTTGGGTAACATTTTATTTTATAACTTAACTACATTATTTAATAATATATTATTATTTTTAAATTATATACTTATTGAAATAGGTACCAGTGTGCGCGTACACTGAGACTACTTATTGTAAAAGCACCAAGAGGTTGCTCAAAAGACTACAAACAATATGAGCGCAGTCCAGAGGCTCTAGAATGCTATCAAACATAGATCTAACACCGATGATTACATTATTTTTAATTTGATCATTACGCAAAAGAAAAACAGCTTCACAAAGTTGAGAATATTGGTAACCCAAATGAAGCCAGTCTACAGTCACTGGGTTTGGTTTTCACCATAACTGAAAAAAAGGTATGAATATATGATTTCTGCAGTGCAGACTACTCCTAATTAAAGGGTCAAAAAGTCATTTTCCTCCATTCAAAATAGAAAAGGATAGCTAATCCACATGCTACACTGCCCAATGCCCATCATTGGGTCCAATTGGGATCTTGACCTAGGTTGAAATCTTAATTTAATGTCACAACACCAAAATCTGAGACAGCCAATGACAACACCTTCTTAAAACAAAAGAAAACCTATGATTTTTTTAGAAGAGCAACATTATGCTTTGGCACACCTAGCTTCATTTACACTTGGCCAAGAGCAACATATATAACCTAGAAAATAATCAACATCCAAAAGTAACTACTTTTTTTGCAAGGCAGCTGTGAGCAGTTTGGACATCCAACACCAAGTTAGAAGAGTGACAAGTATTTGTACATGCAAGACTTCGATTAACAACATTTAATCTCTGTATCTCATGAATGCATTGGTAGAATGATCATATAAAGGTTGTGTATATCTGCCTCCTCAAAATGAGCAGAAGTTTGGTGGACTTTTGAGCAGGCATACGAAAATATTCACAGTCATTTGCAGTATATGTAGCTGCAGAATCATGTCAAATTATAGGTAGTGATCGAATAGACAGATGTCTAAAAAGAAGAAGTAGGTTACCTTAGAAAACTCATCATCAGAAAGCATGGTCAAGCAAACATCTGTGGACATATTTGAAACTTGAAGAGAAATCTCACTGTTGCACTCATCGCTTGATCCGCGCTTGATCCCTGAGAAAACTCGCTTGAACAAGAAAGAAATCAGTTTGGAAGCAAGCTGAAGATTAAGATCTTAAGGGAAGATAATATTCTATATAAGACTTGTAATAGATTTGAAAGAAGTGCGCCTCACTCTCTCCATCCCATTTACTTGACCTGCTTGCTCTTTTCTCTCCCCAATTTAATCATATTCTTTAATAGATTGATTTGTCTTATTTTCATCATGTCATATCTTTTGATGAAGTTTTCATCATGTCATATCTTTTCAGTGATCTATGCCACTTTATTCACATTTCAATTTTTTACTTCAAATTTCTCCACATCCTATGAAGTTTAATTCTAGTAACCTATATTTAATTTTCTCTCTCAATATTGGTGTTAGTCGAACTAGGTCTTCTACTCTTCTTCCGGATGGGAGAAAACATGTTTTAGTTTAGCAACCGTCAACCTCCGTCGCGAAAAAAGTTGTCCAATCCGGAGTCAACTCATTTAATTCTCTATGTGAATTCAGACATTGACTTTTAAATATTTTTTAAAAATATTTACATATTTAAAAGTAAGATAGAAATTACTGCTAATCACCCTTATTTTGGTAAAATCTTATTTAAACTTATTCTAACATATTTGTAGTCAAAGAAAGATACAGGTTGACTCTGGGCAGAGGAAGTATAATAAAATTTAAGACCGAATACGGTTTATTTGTTCCAAACAAAATACAGAAGGGTGTTAAGACGATATTGTCCTCACAGCATTAAGAACTCAGCAAAATGACTTACAAAAGGAAATCTGGTTCATGGGAAGATGAAAAACGAGTTTCAACTTTCAACTTTTATTTCATGTGCTATTAGGAACATTATATTTAGATGCTTGAACAGATTATCAATGACATGATAACAACAAAAGGTGAAGGAAACATAATCAATTAAAATGCGAAAAAACAGGCTTTCTGGTTAGTTACTGTCCAATTATCCAAAAACTTCTTATGGAAGACGCGAGGGATGTTTGGCAACTATTTCAAGATAAATCAAAGTATGAAGTCAAGTTAAAACAACCTGCAATTTGCACAAGCTGATGAGAGTTACTCCGCCTGTAATCACGTGGATCTAACTTGATCCGGACAAAACTTCCTATAATCTTTGCTTCTATTGGCTGAGGCTGTTTGATAATCTCCAGCACCAAGCTCCTCCTCAGGTAAACAAGTTTGATATTTTCAGGAATCAAGGCTGCAAACGGACTCTTAGCTGCGGTTGAATACTTAACTGACAACATCTTGTTTTGTTCAGCTGGACTTTGAGCTGCAGTGGAATACTTAACTGAGGACATCTTGTTTTGTTCAGCCTTTTTCTCAGCCACCAACTTTTCTGTGTCATTGTCTTCAAGATCATGATCAAGCTTATCCTTTTTCGATCGCTCCTCATTTTCAATGAAGTGGCTGTCAAGGAGGCTATATATTCTGTGTCTGTTGACCTCTTTCTTCCCAAAAACAGCTTGTAACCAAACATCACAAACGATCCTTTTCTTTTTAACTGGATGGATAAGGTTATGTTCTTTTACATATTTACTTATGATCGAGGTCACATCATATTGAGATAATTTTTCTCTAGTATCTTGGCCAATAAACTGAAGAAAGTCAATTAGAGCTTTTGATCCCCATCCGACAAATTCATTTTTCTTTGACTTTACTCTTCTTTGCATCTTTGTTTTTTGCTGTGTACATCTCTTCTTTTTAAGTCCTTTCTTGTAAGGTTCTCCGTCATTTAAATCTCCATCGTCCGAAGCGAATTGCTCATCCTCTTCACTAAATTCATCCTCTTCATCACTACATTTATCAGAATCAGAGTTAATTCGGCAACTTTTTTCCTTGTCTAGTTGAGCCTTAGCAGCAAGAACACTGTTTTTGTCAAAGCCTTCTTTTTCCTTTACTATCTCGTAATACTCCCTGAAAAGGCCCTCGTATGTTTCCCGATCTCTGAGGTCTACGCATTCCTGGAAAACAACAATCATTCATATGAGAAATGAAACAGATTACTCCATCAACTACTGGATTAACAGAGCAAATAAGAGAGGAAGATTATAGCAAGAAATAAAAGAAGACTCCTCTAACTGAATATTGCCAATCTGATAATAGTGATAAATCCACAAGACGTAATCTTACATGCTCAAACCGAGGAAATGTTAGCTGTTAAATAGAGTTTGTGACAAAAAAGATCAATTATCATAATATCCACCTCACATGTAGCTAGAATAAATTCAACTTCGGAACCCTAGAAGAAGAAAATCCAGAAAACATCAAAACGATGATCCAACTTACGCCCCGTAAATACAACATTATCTACCGAGCTCCTCTCCTGTTAAACCAGTGTGAAGCCACTTCGTAAGAGACAAGTAACTTTTTAAACTTCCATAAAATACAGTTCACCTTCCAAATTGAACAGGATTTTCTGTCTTTTTCCTTATATAATCTCTATTACTTCTTTTTAATAATCACAGATGAATATAGATAGTATTTTAAAGAGAGACTCATAAAGCATCTCATACTTTCCTATTGTCGAGCCTGTTGCGTCTCAAAGTGCTTTCGAGATTTGGCTTCATTTATCTCCTACTATCATGAATATAACACACAATTATATGTAAATGCTGTAAAGCGTCATGCTAGTAAGGTGCATGTTCAAGATATTTCCTGGGCTAGTTCAGTTAAGTTCCCATGACAAGTTTTCTTCAGATGTAAAGATAAACATTTCCAAAATAGTAAAGTAAGTAATTAATTAGTACTGAACCAAACATTATAGTTTGAGAATAACCATAATAGTCATGCATACCCCATCAGAATCAACATTCACGTCTTCTTCCACGAGCAATGCGAGCTTTAAACAGTTATTGCAGAATCCATACTTCCCTTTAAGAAGGACAAACTCGACTCGACCAATGCACCGAGAGCATACAGCTCTATCACAACAATAACAGTGATAATTTGGACTTCTCAGGCAAACTAAGCATTTATGCCATCCTGGAACATGGTAAAACTGATGTTACTTTTCACACAATTATTTAACTCTATGTAATGAAAAGGCAACACATGCCCAGAAGATAAGTACTCAAACTAAAAATATTTGATTGCAATCTAATGTGTTTGAGATTACAGACAAACTCATTTATTTCAGAAGCAGTTACCACATATATACTCTAGCATTGTAATTCATCATTACAAAAAAGTGGTGCAGTAGCAATTTGGAGCCAAATAAAGCAATTGGATTTATTCTAATATATTTTTGTAATTTAGAGGCAAAATTGTTTCTAAATCAAACTCAGCACTCCAGAAAATGTGATTCCAACAATCCATGTCTTAGTATATTAGTACTATTTTAAGCCCTTATATTTTCTCTAGACTCAAGTATATTATCATATTAGAATCAAGGATTGTTAAGCATACACACGTACGATTTAAAGAGACCTAACCATACAGAATTATGGCTTTGATTAGGTGACGAAATTCAAACTTGTATCTACATATTAAGGTCTTTTTTTATAAAAAAAAATAAAAAATCTAAGTCTACTTTTGAGCTTAACAATTTCCGTATAGTAATTTATCTCCAAATAATGAGAAAACAATTCCTTATGCAGTATTAATTTCAGGATTAAATCAGCACTAAGCATACTTGCTCATCCTGAAATAGGGCTAGCCACCAAATACTTTTAATTTTCTTTTTGGTTCCTTTATATTTTTATTTTCCTCCTGACTTGTGCAACAAATAGAAAATCTAACTACACAAAGGAATAAAAAAAATACTGGCTCTAGCAAAGAACAGTTTTCCTCCTTCCTCTCTCTGCGAGTAAATTTTCTCCAATACCATGCAACTGCATCAAAAATACTGTACGGAGAAATGTGAGACCCCCCGAAACTGCCTAGAAAGTAACTCTTTCCAATTGTGCCAAGACAGTTAGCAAAAAATTTCACAATGAAGTAGCAAAAGAAGCTATATAAGGAATAGTGGTGCTTTTGTTAAATATATTGTTGAAAAGCAAGTATCTCAGTTTCTATTTGTGCCACAAGTTGATTAACAAAAATCTCAGTTTCATCTTGCTTGATCAATTTGACACTGCACGAAGTTTAAGAAATTAATTTGCCAAGATATTGCATCAGTAGGTGTAGAGGAAATGTCACATTAACTCTTTGAGTCTGAATATGCAAATTATTATTGAAGCTTGCATGCTAACATTCTTAGAGAATATGATTTGAACTATAAAACATTGACCAATTTGTTGTAAAATCATCTGCAGCTAGACACTAAAAGTTATAGAGGGGTTGTCTCAAGTCTTTCTCAATCTTGGTTTCCTCATCACTCAAAATCAACAAGAGCTTTTCATATGCTATCATCAACACAACCATAATCTCCAAGTTAAGCTTTGTGCATTTAGAATGGAATAGATTCATAATCAATTCTCAAGTAAACTTTTTCTCTTCCCCATACTGATGTATTTTCCTAGTTTGATTTTTGGTGCTGTAACTAAGAAGGATTGACAAGATCAGTTCTTCAATATTTGTTTTTGAAAGCACAAGAGATTAAATATTAACTTTTGTGTTATTGAGGAATGGAATAAGAAAAGTTGTATTCATCAATAGGGCAGCCTGATGCACAAAGCATCCGTTCATGCAGGGTCCGAGAGAGGCAGGACCCCAAGGGATTGACGTAGGCAACTTATCCTGACATGAGCATTAGTGGCTTCTTCCACAAATCGAATTATGACAATTACGTATCAATCACCTTCAATTATGACAATTACACTCCAAAAATATTTCCAAAATATTTTAATATTAAGTATTAGAAATATCAACTTTGGTAGCTGGAATAAAATTGCTTTTGGAAATCTATTATTCATAAAGGATATTTTTCTCCTCCTGATGAAATGTATATCGCTGTGGTATCCACACCAGCTTGCGTACGCTTCGACTAATTGATTGGACATCTGCTACTTCCAAGTACCGGTTCCCAAAGACGTTATTCAAGCTCCTAGCCGCTAGGCCATCGTTTTAGAGATTGTTTGGAGACGATTAACTCAAAACTATTAAGAGTTTACTATACATGTGTCAATATTTTCTTCTCACAATGTAACAAGTGACATAGGGAATTGGGATGGGAAAGTTGGACTCTTCTCGGTTGAATCTTTCTACCATAGAGGATGCTGGAAGATAAGAAAAGAAGCATAGAACAACAAGAAGACTTTGCTTTTTCACTTGGCTAGGAGCAAGAGGGGCCATCCTTACTCTCGAGAACCTTAGAAGCAGGGAAGTAACACATGTAGATTGTTCCGACATGTGCAAGAACTTGAGGGAAGATGTGGACCATCTTATTTTGCACTACAAGGTTCACCAATTGTGGGGGAGCCTATTTGAATTTCTCCGGAGTACAATGGGTTGCGTGTGTTATGATTAAAAACATGCTCCTTAATTAGGCCTTCGGAAGAAAAAAGACGACGAGCATAGCATGGGATGTATACCGTTTGTACTTATGTGGACAATATTTTTTTTTTTGATAAGGACTTATGTGGACAATATAGACGAAGAGAAATAGGAAAGTTTCTGAAAGGAAGGAAAACTCTTCGTAAATTAGAAGAACTCCTTCATTTGTGTAAATTACTAGTAAAGTTCAGGCATTTTGAGTTCACACAAGAAGTGAGTCAGAGTAGGAAATGTACTGGAGTCATCTTTTGAGGTTAGGATGTTAGAAGAAGTCGCACAAATATTTTAAATAGTCTGGGCATGGGTCAAATTTTGAAGAAAGATGTCAATAGTTCTTATGTTGAGTTCTAAGTGTTGGTATAAACCATTATCATTGATGTGATGCTTGAGTAATTTTTGTTGAAATGTGTTTCTTGCCATTGTGCTTAATTTTGAAAGTTGCTCGAGGACGAGCAAGAGTTTAAGTGTGGGGTGTTGATAAAAGGCTAAAAATGCATATTTTTTTGGTGTACTTTCATCTCATAACTTGTGTGAACGTGGGAGATTACACGAGTTTTTGTAGTTAATTATGCTAATTACGTGCATTCTTATATGTAGGAGCAAGTTGGATTAAAGATGAGCCAAAGAAGTTATTTGGGACCAAAAGACAAGAGAAGTACTTCGCTCGTTCACTCTTGCATGCACACGAGAAAGTGAACGAGCTAGCTAAGGAGAGCTTGAAAAAAAAACAGCGGATTATGGCAAAAAGGCATGGAAGTGCACGAGAGACCTAGAAGGAAAAAAAAAAAGAGAAGAACTTTGCTCATTCACTCTCGCGTGCGCACGAGAGAGTGAACGAGCTAACCTGAATAGTCTATTCAAAATTGGCTTGTATTATTTCGCCCCATGCTAACCCTATCCCATATAAATAGTCTTTAAACTCACTTTTAGGGGGGAGGGGGGGGGATTCGTCCTAAGAAGGGGGAATTCGGCCTAAGAGCTTCGACCTAAGGAGGGGGATTCGGCCTAAGGAGGCAAGAACACACAAGGAGATCAATTGGGGAAACAATAACTCTAGACCTTCTTAATCTTGTCTCCAACACTTAGGCCTCATTTGTTTGCACTTAATAGAGGTCTGAATCTTAATCATTCAGATCTCAGACATTAAGTGCGTTTGTTTTTAAAGTCTGAATCTTAATTATTCATATCTTAATCATTAAGTGTGTTTGTTTTTTTTACTTCACAACCACTTAATGGGTCTGAATAGGTCTGTATGATTAAGATCTATAACAAAGACTTAATTTCATTAAGATGATATCATATATTCATTATTAACTGCCGCCGCCACCTACCATTATCAACTACCACCATGCCACCACCATCAACACGCCACTATCATCCTCAATCATAGCCGCCACCATTATTGACCATCACTACCCACCATCCCACCACTCTGACCACCATCATTCTCACCCACAATCAACACTCATCCACCTCAACTACCACAACTAACCATCCTATCACCATCAACAACCACAGCCGGCACCGCCCATCATTATAACCTGCCAACCCATTACCTTCCTCATTCACAATTACTACCACCACCTGCCATTATTAACTATCACCACTTGTCACCACTTGTCACCACCATCATCAATCATAATCGCCACCACTACCAATCACTACTAGCTACTAGCATGAACTACCATCATCAACCAAAACTACTACCAACCACCGTCTCTAGTCGGCATTCACCCGTTAATCATCACCACCAACAGCTATCATATTTTAAAAAACTATATATTTATTGATAGAATATTAGATTAGTTAATATTCATTTGAATTTTATGTTTATTAATTTTCAAATAAAATATTTTTTATACATTCAGATGTTAAAAATCAAACAGTCTTAATTTTTAGTATTCAAATCTTAATACACATCTAATATATTCAGATATGTAATCAAATTCAGATGTTTTAATCTTAATACACACCTTGATGTTCAGATGTGTATTCAGATTCAGGCGTCTTAATCTTAAAAAAACAAATGAGGCCTTAGTATCTCTAGTTGTTAATTTACTTTTTTTAATTTTCTAGTTAATTAATTAGACATAAGAATCTTGATTTTTATAGTGTTAGAATAGTTATGTGAATAAGGTGGCCGGAAAAGTGACCTAAACAGTGACAGACCACTGCTTTCGCTGAAAAACCACTACTCTTGCCGGAAAACACTTTTTCGGTAACTGAGAAACCACAAAATCTCGATGGGTCGAGTCGGAAGAGGCAGGCAACCAGCCCAGTAGAAAAATCAGACTTGAAAGATGCCGGAAAATTACCTCACGCGCCGAAACCCTAACTGCCGAAGGCGCGTGATAGTGCGTGTGAAGTTTTCTACCGGAGAACTTCACTGGGTTTGGTCGCCGGTGACAGGAGAACCTTGTGGTGGTGTTGGATTTGCACAAACCCCACTGAAACTCAGATTGACGTGAACAGCTGCTCAAGTCACCGGAAAATTACACGGTGACGACGGATTTCTTCCCGGATGTCATTGGAATGACGCACAACGATAATTATATACCATGTGCGAATGCTTGAGAAAAATCTATTATTGATATTCTATGTTACAATGAGCCCTATTTAAAGTATACATAACACATAACCTACTCCTATTATATATGGGACTAGGTAGGGGTGGGCATCAGTCGGTTCAGTTTAGTTATGAATATTATCGGTTATCGATTTACAAATTTGATAACCCGATAACCGAACCGATAAGATATCGGTTAATCGATTATCGATCATTATCGGTTTACCTGATAAAATAACTCAATATAGAGTTAAGCAAAAAAGAGAAACAATTCATTGGAGTTAAGCAAAAAAGAGAAAAGAATTCACATATAGTATACTACCCATTTCTGCGTTCTGTCTGGAGGCCACAATTGGAATAGTACTAATTCTTCAACAGCAGTTGTCCAAATACATTAAGAGAAAATACATAAAGACCCCATTCAACTTGTCCTGAAAAATCATTTACATATCTAAATTTTACGGGTGTCCTATTACCACCCTATTCTTATCCAAGATGAATTTATTTAACCCCTAAAATGTCACAACCAAATTCTACCCAAGTAGTGTTTACACACGCTGAGACGTGGCATTTTCGCAAGTTTTTTCATTTTTTTCTTTCTTTGACCGGAATAATCGTCCCCCTCCCCCAACCGAACCTTTCTTTCTCTCCTTAAAAATATTCCAAATATATTTATCAAATTTTCCAGCTTGCCTAAGAAATTTCAGTCACATTTGTTGGATCTCCATGGGCAATCAAATTACAACTAAAGAAGTGACTTTTTCAGAAAAAGTTTTTTTGATGGAACCTTTGCAAGAGAAACTAGCTGACTATATTGACAAGAAAATGATCTCTTTTTTTGGGGTTTTCTCGTCAATTTTCTTCTTCCATCTTGGTCGAAAAATAAATATATAAAGTAAAGTTAATGTATAGAGCACAACCGCAAAGCAAGAGGAAGCTAAGAAAGATTCAATAAAGTGTTGGGTTTTCGTTTTCACCTTAGTTGTTTGCTCCGGCCAAGCTGTGAAGAACAATTTGAGGGTGGAGGAGATGATAAAATAGGTGTAGAAAGAGCTATCAGTCTTTAATTTTTGTTCTGTTACGATTATGCTTGTATGGTGCTGCTCTCTTGTGATAATGGAGGAAAGAGAGAGAAGAAAAGGAAAGAGGAAGGAGAAGAAAAGAAAACAGGAAAATGAAAATAAAAAGGGTTAGTATTACATCAAATACAACTAATTAAGTGTAATTAAATGTAACAACTAATGGAAAATTATCATCTGTAAAAGTTAAGTAGCTTTTTACAGTTTCTCAGCCTTCCGCGCGCTTTAAGTAAGGTGAAATTAGTTTCTCTGCCACCTCACCTTTGAAGGGGGTACTAATTTCACTTTGAATAAGAATAGGATGGTACTGGACACCCGTAAAGTTTAGGTGAGTAAATGATTTTTCAGGACAAGTTGAATAGGTTCTTTATGCATTTTCTCATACATTAATAATAATACAAAGTAGTAGCAATTTCACCTTAAAATTAACAAGTCCAAACATATATTACTAACAGTCCAAGATAAACTGGATGTTGTTTGTCAAATGCCTAACTTGAAAAAAGAAACCATAGAGCAAAATCTTGATCTGTGCATGGGCAATACTAACACAAAAATGAAAAACGCCTAGAAGGCAAGAAAATATTGTCATGATGTCAAAGCTCAGCGTACTGTACAGAAGAATAATGTTCAAAAATATACCCGAAACTGACGAAGATTGTCGATTGAGAATTGATAAGTGCAAAGAGAAATTGGTAGTAGTTATAGGCCGCATAACTTGAGCTCACAAAATTAAGAAATGAAAATAAAAAAATAAAGAATCATTAACCGACAAAAATACCAACATGAAGATGAATTTTGTTATAGAAATTAAAAGCCTAATGTATAAGTCTAAAGACTTACACTAGGAGTAACTAGTAAGGCCTATGAAGAATGAAGATGAAGCAAATGAAGAGTGCGACTGAGAAAGAATAGGAGAGAATGAACTGAAGCTCTAGCATATGTACATACTTAAGGGTAGAGTCGTAATTTTATTAATTCTTATTGGGTTATCGGTTAACCCATTAACATAATTGGCAACCCGAGGCCCGAATCAATCAATAGTGAAAAAATTCTAAATCGTTAACTCAATTACCCGATACCGATAACCCAATAAACAATTAACGGTTCGGGTTATCGGTTTTATCCGATATATGCGCAGCCCTAGGACTAGGACTAATTACATATATTCACATAACTATTCTAACATATAGCTTAGAAATTATTCGAGCTTGTCTTCTTAGTGATAGTTAAGAGTTACAGCCAAATCTTAGTTCTTTGTGGGATTCGACTCCGGACTCTTAGACCGGATTATATTTGCAGTGATCGCCTATCCTTTTTAGGACTAGAGTTGGGCGTGATCACCACCCTGCCTAATAGGAGCAGTTTTGCACAATTTATTTACCCATGTTTTGCGACATTGTTTGGCTGGATGCTACTCTTGACCACCTGATAGAAACAATGTTCAAGAGTAACCAAACTAAATTAGCGAATTCCATATGGAAAGCACGTGAATTGGCTCCCCAATGCAAATTTTCTCTTCATATATACCTTGAAACCAGCAGCAGAATCACTTATTACAAGAGGGAGATTAAGGAGATGAGTTTGGTGGGCTTATGAGTCCAAACTTTGGAATTTTTGAATAGGTTTGGAATACCTGAACTGCTCCAGTGGAGATCAATGTGGTTCATAAATTTGGATGAGAAAACAAAGCTGATTTATAATGAGCAACATATAAAAGCAACGCTTTGGTGCATAAGTGACCAAAGGCAGCTGAGCATAACTAGCAAGTTGTTAAGATTTTAAATGTAGCATCCAGCCATCAAAAGATTCCATTGAGGCAAGATAAGAGTGAAATTACAATGGATCCAAAAATTAAACTTTATTCCTAAAGCGGCTAACTGGCATGAAGGGGAACTTCAGCAACTATGGACGGCATACCATTACAGGAGGAATCATGTATCCTTGGAAATTTATTCCTTAACGAGAATTATTTACTTGCAAAAAAAAAAAAAAAAAAAAAAAAAAAAACAAACCCAGCTTACAACAAATATTTCCTGAACATTCAAATCATTGGAAACCTTGTTTGTCAAAGTGGCGTCTTTCTAATTCCTTGAACACAACAGACAGTTTCAAGTGACTTCTCCTACTATATAACTTAATGTCCTCCCTTTTACATTGAATCTTCATCAAAGAAAACTATTTTGGTTCATCCAAGTAACTATGATAGGGTAAATAGGCAAGGTTGCAAAGCAGTTATCTAAGGAGAGCAGTTCATATCCCTTTTCATTTTAGTATACATGGAGAAATGGCAAAGACAGTTTTTTCTTCCAGTGTTTATTTTGGAAAATCTAAATATAACAGAACTCAAAATTCAATTGCCTTTTCTCGCTCAATATACAGTATGCTTTGTCATGCTTCACTTTGGCTATTCAAAATCGATAAATTAGCAAAAGAAGAAATACTACAGACAAAACAAAAGGAGAAAGAGTAAATTTAGAAATATTAAATTTGCTTAAAGGAGAATGAATTAAGAGGCTTGCCACATATCCAACGTTTATCACTTGTCAAAAACGAGTCAGCTATCCCCACACATTCAGGGTGATATGCTTTCAAGCATTGCCTGCAAAATCAAAAATATATTATTTAGTAAAAGTCCATGTAGAGAAAGAAATTAGTCACCAAGTCACAGGGTAAACATCAGCAGCAAAGGTAATCAATCACAGTGCACCGTGAACTTCTTTAACCCTTTGAGTTACGAGAAAGGAAATGAACTGCAATTGCGACGAAAGTGAATGAACCCCAAGAAACTGAATATAATTTTGCATACGGACTGTGTAGAAAAGATTGTTTACATCCATTAAATTAGAGGACGTGCTTATTTACTATAGTGTGCCACTGTTTCTCGAAGATACACAATGTATTTATCCGTACTTTCGCTTTCTCAGTTGAACATGGCCTAAGTTGAGAGGAGAAAGACAAAAGCATTATTGTATTCAAGCAAGTGCAATAAACTGTAGAAATGATCTTACATAATCATTCCTTAGACTGTATGCGAACATTGTTGGAAGAACGCCAGGGTGAACCCCTGGACCGGGACCACTCCCTTATCCTCACCAATTTGATTGAACACTAGCCCTCGCAACTTTGGTCTCCAATTCACCTCCTCTTTGTACAAGTGTTTATAAATTCTACTATTGCCCCTTACCTCATCTCCCTAATATACCCCCTTATCCACTTCCATAGGCAAAATTTCTCCTCTTATTCGCTACAAACCCCCTCCTCCAACCATAAAGCCCTCGATTTTTGTCTCCTACTACTCTCTTGAGCTATAGCCGGCGCAGTTATCTCTCTCTTCACCTCCTTCTTCCTCCCTTTTCCCGTCATCATTTCGCCGCTCTCAACTTTCCCCCAACTCATTCATAAGCTCTCTTCACATTTACTCTCCCAAGAACTTCCCTATTCCACACATGCATGCCCCTTTTAGCATTTTTAACTTCTTTGCGAGTTGGGATGATGGTTTGCCCGTGATTACAAATCCATTGCACCAGCCCGCCACTCTATGTTTGAAATCCGTTGCCTTTAGCCACATATTCTCAAATCTGAGGTGAGCTTGCATGTTTGTACCTCTACTACCTTCTAGTCTTGCATGATGGGAGAGTAGGACGAGATTAGCACTGGCAAGGGAATCTGAAGCACATTTGCTACCTGTTCCTCCTAGGAGGTTGACACCAAGAATCTAACAAGTCTTGATCTTGATGTCGATTCCTCCGCCTTTGGCCAATCCCAATCCAAGAAAGACTAATAAGAAGATGATTATCAATGAGCTTCGAGAGATCCTCCATTGCCGTTCTGCATCCCATCATTTCCTCCAGAAAGCTAATAATAGTATTTTGAGCCCCCCCCCCAATTACCCATGGAAAAACCCGTTTCACTATAGAGGTGGATAACTCATCCCAATACTGTAGACAATAAATTTGCATCGAGAAAATAAAATCAAGACCGAAAATATCGCAACAATCGTACTATTTTATTTAGAATATTTGAGTGTTACAATCTCCATGGATCCTCTAATTCTTCTTTTCAATATTAAATAAATTCAAGGGCTTTTGAGCTTGATCTTGAATCTATATTTGTTTCCACGAACGATGATCTTGTTCTTAAGCTTGAGCTTGATTGCTTGAACTTGATCTTGATTCGTTCTTCGTTCTTGAGCTTGAACTTGATTTCTTGAACTTGATTGCTGGAACCTTGAAACTTGCAGAGAAATTCGCGGCGTTTGATCCACGAGCTCTCTCTTGCTTCTTGTTATAACTTCTGGTGTTTTTTCTGGGTTATGAAAACCCCTATTTGTAGTTGTGGAAGGGAGGAGTTGTGATAAGAACAAACTCTTTCCGACCAATCAAATTGAAGTGTGACATGGCCACATTTGATTGGCCAGAACATGTCACTTGCACACGTGGCGCGATTTCATTAGCCTACTAATATGACTTGGCATGACATGTCATTTTGACACGTGGCATGATCCTATTGGCTCTTCCGTTTGACTTGGCGTGCCATGTCATTTGACACGTGGCACCAAACTGGACCTCTAGGAGATGTCATCTTGGGCTTAATGAAGTGGGCTGACCCTTTAGCCCAATTAAATGGGCTAGCCCAATGGATTAAGACTTATTTATTTAACCCATATGTGTTGGACTTATATAATTAATTCAATTATATTAGCCCATAATATTTATTTGGACCAATATATCTTGAATTTAAAATATAGTCCAAATTATTTTTTGAATTTAATTTTAATAAAATTTATATGCCTACAAATGCCCCCACTTTAAGACTTGTTGAGGTGTAGACTTGTCAAAACCGAAAACGGGTAACGAAGTACTGGCGGTCTTTCAAACTTGGTTTAGGCCAGTTTAGAGCACAAAAGATTGTCCATGCGATTTTGTTATGTGTACACCCCGTCAATTATTTGAACAATATAATGATCATTTAATTTAAATAGGGCTAAGACAAAGCTATTGAAAGTTATGATTTCAATATAAAATCATAATTGTCTTACGTCTGCAATTCCTTTCGGGAAAGGAAATCTTTTCCATTGTCATGATTAGACACAATATATTAGTATAGCTTCTTACAACAATTTGAGTCCTTCTTGGACTCATTGTCGCCGACCAGATGCATCATATACGGAGAAGGATTGTAACAGCTTCCTCATACACTCGATCCCACATCGGAAATAAGTTCTCGGCAGCCTCTTTGCAAGCTCTATATAAACTCCATACTACTTCACCAATTGAGCATTAATCTTTGGTTCTTGCAAGCCACTTTGAAGAGCAGTAACGAGAAAGTAATTTTTTTTCCTTTTTTTTTCTACTGCGTTTTTGCCTTCTTTTTTTTGTAGGTCAAGCGAGAAAGATATGTTCTTGTTCAACAAGATGATTCACGCATGAAGAAAGCGGTCTTAGGTGTGAAGGGATGGGTACAAATCCCTATCCGAATATCGGAGAGATTACTCAATGTGGCCCGACTACCGGAGAGATTACTCTCAATGTGGCCCGACTACCGGAGAGATTACTCTCAATGTGGCCCGACTACCGGAGAGATTACTCTCAAAACGGCCCGACTACCGGAGAGATTACTCTCAAAACGGCCCGACTATCGGAGAGGCCAACTTAGGGTGCAAAGGGACTCATATGTCCACCTTAAGATTGGAAAGTTATAGTTCCTTTTAAGGACAAACCCACGAAGAGGTCAACTTAAGGTGCAAAGGCACTCATATGTCCACCTTAAGATTGGAAAGTAATAAAGCTTCAACTCGAAGACTTCATGGACTTGATGACATTGACTTGAACATTTGGAAAACTTTGAAGATTCAGGGGACTTTGCAGACTTCAACTTGAAGACCGGCAAACTTGAAGATTCGGCGGACTTTGACGTTTCAATCTAAAAAATTGAGGGCTCAGATACTTCCACTTGAAGACTGACGAGTTTGAGGACCTCAACTTGAAGATTTCAACTTGGAGACCTGGAGGGCTTAGATATCTCAACTTGAAGGGTGGCGAACGTGGAGACTTCAGCTTGAAGACCAACGAACTTGAAGATTTCAACTTGGAGACTTCGAGGGCTTAAATGTTTCAGCTTCTCTTTTGATTCGCATAATTTACGGCTTTAAGCGCTTGAAACAAAAGATTCATATTTTGTCGTGGGAGAGTCCAAATAATGAACCATTTGATTTCTCAAAAATTAGACTTCAATATCTAAAATATATCCAAAATTTAGAATCAAACACCTTCAGAATCGCCCCAGATAATATTTTGAAACCAACTTTAGATTCCACCACGTTGAAAATTTCAGATTCGCGCAGCCTCACCAAAAAAATCCATATCTTGGTGTAGAAATATCGAAATTGCAAACCGTTTGATTTCTTGAAAACTAGACTTCAAGATCTAGAACATATCCAAAGTTCTCAATCAAACAACTTCAAAATCGTCTCCGATAATATTTTGAAACCAACTTTAGATTCCACCACGTTGAAAATTTCAGATTCGCGCAGCCTCACCAACAAAAATCATATCTTGGTGTAGAAATATCGAAATTGCAAACCGTTTGATTTCTTGAAAACTAGACTTCAAGATCTAGAACATATCCAAAATTCTCAATCAAACAACTTCAGAATCGTCCCAGATAATATTTTGAAATCAACTTTATATTGCACCACGCTATCAATTCCAAATTTGCGCAGTCTCACCAAAAAATTCATATCTCGGTGTAGAAATATCGAAATTGCAAACCGTTTGATTTCAAGAAAACTAAACTTCAAGATCTAGAACATATCCAAAATTCTTAATCAAACAACTTCAGAATCGTCCCAGATAATATTTTGAAATCAACTTTATATTGTACCACGCTATCAATTCCAGATTTGCGCAGTCTCACCAAAAAAATTCATATCTTGCTGTAGAAACATCGAAATTACAAACCGTTTGATTTTTTGGAAACCAAACTTCGAAATTTAAATCATATCCAAAATGCAGATTTTAATACCTTAAGGATAGTTTCAGATAATATTCCAAAGTCTAACGTAAAATTTTGACACGCTGATGATTTCAGGTTGCGCGACTTCACCAAAACTTTTGTATCTTGGTATGGAAGCCTCGAGATTGGAAGATGTCTCACTTGCCATTAATCGAAATTTAAGAGCTATATTCTCACAAATATCTTGGGTTCAAGTCTCACTGAATTTAAAACGTTGTGCCAAGCAATCTTTTCTTTATACTTGTGTTTCCTTTCGACGCCTCTCTTCCCTCTCCCCCCCTTTTTTAAGGCAGAGGGCGGACTTGGAGATCAACAAACTTGAAGGTTTGGCGAACCTGAAGACATAGAGAATTCCTGGACTTCAATGCAAATACTTGACATCCTCCTAAAATTGGCTCATTGAAGATATCAATTTAACAGGGAGGGTTGCCCCCTTTAAATCAAATGAGATTAAAGTTCAACGGGAGGATGACATTTCAGCTTGATCTTACATTCCTTCGTACTTCATTCGAACAACAATTGGGGCAATATGTATCTTTTGAACTTACGCGACTGAACTTAGAATGAAACTCTAAGCTGCCTACGTATCTCGGTGAAGAGGATCAAGTCATACCGTAGTTCAGACTAGGTGATTTTTTTTTATGTCCTAACTTTTGCCTAGGCCGCCTTTTTCGAAGTTTTCAACCTAGCAAACTCCTTTTTTTATGTGGGGGCCATACACAGTTTAGACTCATGCGGGCCAGGAGTGTAGCAACATGCAATTTAGGCTCATGCGTCAAGACGCGTTGCAACTTCAAGGATAATAATTCTTTAAAAACTTTCCATTGATAGGGCCGATTCTCGTGCCATCTGCATCAACCAACTTGTAAGCCCCACTTGAGTAAGCTTCTTGTACGATATATGGCCCATCCCATTTTGAAGTGAACTTCCCTACAGGTTTATGGGAAGTAATTATGGGTCTTCGTACGGTAAGGACTTGATCTCCTACTTGAAAGGATCTCAGGCGAACTCTTTTATTGAAGGCGCGAGACAATCGAGCTTGATAACATTCAAGACTCTGTTGAGCTTCCAACCTCTTCTCATCGAGAACCTCCAACTCTGTTAATCGAAGTCGAGCATTTTCTTCATCAATAATCCCTTCTTGAATAGCCAGTCGTAACGAAGGTATTTGACGCTCAAGTGGCAAGACGGCTTCGACTCCATAAACGAGTGACTAGGGAGTCGCCTGTGTTGGCGTGCAGTGAGTCGTCCTATATGCCCATAGAGTTTCTTCCATACGGTCATTCCAATCTCGTTTGGATTTGGAGATGACTTTCTTTAGCAAGTTGCATAGAGTTTTGTTGAATGCCTCAGCTAGACCATTGGCGGCAGCATTGTACATCAAAGAGTTATGTTGCTTGAAGCCAAAGAGATCACAAATCTTATTCATCAACCTATTATCGAATGACTTTCCATTATCCGTTATTATGTAACGAGGAATGCCAAAGCGATAAATAATGTTTACTCGGATGAAATTTGCAACATTTTCCTTCTTTACTTCCTTAAGAGCTACATCTTCAACCCATTTTGAGAAGTAGTCTGTTGCAGCCAGGATGTATAGGTGCCCTCCAGAGGACTTTGGCAGTGGTCCAACAACATCCAATCCCCAAGCGTCAAACGGCCAGGATGCCCCAGTCGGGTGCAACACTTCAGGAGGTTGATGAATAAAATTCGCATGGAATTGACAAGCCTTGCATCTTCGAGCGTAGTCCAAGCAATCTTTTACCATCGTTGGCCAATAAAATCCCATCCTTTTTATATGGAAGTGGAGCTTTGGTCCAGACTGGTGTGACCCACATACGCCAGAATCCGCTTCTTGCAAAGCTTGGAGTGCTTCATCTTCCCCTAAGCATCACAAGAGTACTCCCTTGAATGATCTTCTGTATAGGGTATTTTTGTAGTAAAGGAAGCGAGGTGCACGACGACGGATTTCAGTTCTTCTCCGCGGATTTTCTGGAAGTATCCCATGGCATAAGTAGTCGATAATGGGTTGTCGCCATTCTTCTTTCTCAACTTCAGAAAGAGCGACGAGATGCTTGAGTTAATTTTCTTCCCCCTCCGCCTCATTTGGCAGCGGTACTTTTGGCAGATAGTAACTTGCGCTTGATCAGGTAGGATTAACGATGAAGCTAGGACAGCTAAAGCATTAGCCTTCTTATTTTCTTTCCTTGGCACATGCTGAATAGTCACATCACCGAGCCACCCCATTAATTTTTTAGCGTAATCATGATATGGGCGTAGTTCAGATTTTTGACCTCGTAACTACCTAAAAGCCGATTAAACACTAACTGAGAGTCACCAAAGACTTGCAATTACAACCGCTTCATTTCGACAGCCATTTCGAGCCCAAGTATTAGTGCTTGATACTCAACAATGTTGTTAGAGCAGAGTTGCGCCAACGTAAAAGAGTAGGGCAGAACTTCACCGTGAGAAGTGACAAATACTACACCAGCACCAGCTCCTCCGAGATGTGCAGCACCATCAAAGTACATCTTCCACGGAGGCTGAACTTCGATGACGATGGCGTTCTCATCAGGTAGTTCGTCAGTTAGCTCCCAATCATCAGGTATAGGGTGATCTGCCAAGAAATCCGCTAACGCTTGTCCTTTTATAGCCTTTTGAGATGTACACGATTTCAAATTGTTGAAACTAGAGGTACCACCTTGTTAGTCGATCACTAAGGACAGGTTTGGACATCACGAACTTGATGGGATTTGCTCTAGAAACCAAACGAACGACATGAGCTTGAAAGTAGTGCTTCAACTTTTGGATTGAGAAGACCAGCGCCAAACATAACTTTTCAATTGGCGAATAATTCAACTCGTTTGGTGTCATCATTCTGCTCAAGTAGTAAAGGGAGTTTTCTTTCCCTTCACTATTTTCTTGGGCCAACAGCGCTCCAACAGACCTTTCTTGTGTTGAAATGTCTAACATCAGCGGCTTCCCAAGTATAGGGGCTGCCAGAACAGGAGGCTTCATCAAGTAGGATTTAATGCTCTCAAAGGCATTGCTACACGCTTGGTCCCATTTGAAAGGGACACCTTTCTTCATAAGGCGATTGAATGGTTGGCACCTCCCAGCTAGGTTTGAGATGAATCTCCTAAGGTACGCTAACTTTTCGTGCAGACTTTTCAATTCGTGAATGTCCCTAGGCTCGAGCATTTTCAAGATTGCTTCTACTTTGGCTCGATCAATTTCAATCCCTCGATGTCGAACAATGAAACCAAGGAACTTTCCGGAAGTAACTCCAAAGGCGCGTTTCAATGGATTCATCCTAAGTTGGTACCTCCGGAGCAACTCAAACACCATTCTCAAGTCTTTCAAGTGGTCGTCCTTCTCTCTTGATTTTACCACCAAGTCGTCAACATAGCATTCGACATTCTTGTGGATAAAATCGTCAAAAATATTATGCATAGCCCTTTAGTAAGTAGCACCAGCGTTTTTCAAGCTAAAAGGCATTATCTTGTAGCTATAAATACCCTTGAGGGTACGGAATGCAGTAAGTTCTTCATCTTTTGGCGCCATGAGAATTTGGTTATAGCCTGATGAACCGTCCATAAATGACATTGCCTCGTACCCAGTAGTAGCATCGATCATCAGTTCTGGAATGGGAAGCGAGAACTCATCTTTGGGACACACATTGTTAAGATCCCTAAAGTCAACGCACACTCGAATCTGGCCACTTCTCTTCCTTACAGGGACAATACTTGAAACCCATGTTGGGTATTTAACTTCACGAATAAAGCCAGCTTCGATGAGTTTGTTAACTTCGGTTTCGATCAAGGGAACCAAGTCCGGCCAAAAATGCCTTTGAGCTTGTTTAACAGGGCAAGCACCATTTTTGACTGCAAGGTGATGGACTGCTACTTTCGGGTCCAAGCCAGGCATCTCTTTGTAACTCCAAGCAAAGACGTCCCTGAACTCCTTGAGTAACTCAATATAAGTGATCTCTTCATCAGCTTCTAGTAAAGCACTTAGGTAGGTGGGTCTTGGTTCTTCATCGGGGCCAAGGTTAACTTCTTTTAAGGCATCAATTGTCGTCTTCACTCCTTCTTCAAGTTTAGGTGGAGCATCCTTCGCATCTTCATCTTCTTGAGGGTCCCCATCGTTGAAAAATATGTGATAACACGGTGAAGCATCCTCCAATTCCGCATTATCCTCCATTGAAAATGGAACGACATTCTCGACTTGTACAGTAACATGATACGAAGAACCCACACTTTCTTCATCTTCGTCACGTTCCTTAGTGTAGACCACAGTATATGGCTTTACCTTCAGTACTTCTTTACATGAAACCACAAGTTTTGTTTGTCGCCTCATTCTAGAAGGAACCAAACTTTGGAAATCCTTAGAGATCTCCTGGATTTTGGGTGAAGCGGGTGTTCTTATGCTTTGAAAATTTCTCCGAAACTTATTCCCCTTCTTTAATGGACCCAATCTTTCAAACACGGTGTGGAAAGAGTAAGAAACTTGAATAATTTCATTCATATTTTTGAATGTCATATAGATGGATACAAGAAGAAGTTAGAAACAAAATCCCTTAAAATCTAACAAAATCTCATAAAATCTGGGATTATACAAAATAAAATAAAACAAAGAATCAAAATTTGATATGGAAAGATCTTAGAGAATCAAAACTTGATATGGATAAATCTTAGAGGATCAAATCTTGATATGGAGAATATCTTCTTGGAAATCCTCTATCATTCAACACTCCCCCTCAAGCTGGTGAATGGATATCTTCCATTCCTAGCTTGCTTATCAGGTCTTGAAACACATTGTTTGGCAGTCCTTTTGTTAAAACATCGGCCAACTGATCTTTGTAGATACAAATGGTGTACAGATGAGTCCACTATCTAATTTCTCCTTAATGAAGTGTCTATCTACCTTAATATGCTTAGTGCGATCATGCTGTACAGGAAAATGAGCTATACTTATTGCTGATTTATTGTCACAATATAGTCTCATAGGTCCTTCCCATCTTATTTTCAAATCATCAAGGATTATCTTTAACCATAACAACTCAAAAACTCCCATTGCCATAGATCTGAACTCGGATTCTGCACTTGATCTGGCCACCACATTCTGTTTTTTACTTCTCCAAGTCACAAGATTTCCTCCTAAAAAGGTACAGTATCCAGAAGTTGACCTTCGATCCACTAATGAACCAGCATAATCTGCATCAGTATAAGCCTTTAAAACCATGTCTCCTCCTCTTCTGAATAGTATTCCTTTTCCGGGGCTTCCTTTAAGATATTGTAGAATCATGTTCGCCGCTTGGAGATGCATTTCTCTAGGGTCATGCATAAATTGGCTAACGACACTTACAGCAAAAGCATTGTTTGGCCTTGTATGGGACAAGTAGATCAATTTCCCTACAAGCCTTTGATACGAGCCTTTATCTACCACAGAATCTTCGGGAGAATTACACAACCCATGATTATATTCAATTGGTGTGGCCACTGGTTTACACCCTAATTTTCAAATTTCTTTCAACAAATCAAGCACATATTTTTGTTGGGAAATAAAGATTCCTTGTTTAGAATGTGCTACTTCAATTCCCAAAAAATACTTTAATTTTCCAAGATCTTTGATATCAAATTCCTTGAGTAAACAATTCTTCAAATTATGTATCTTCTCCGATAGCCTAGCTTGATCATAACCTTTGTAAATCTTCCAAACCATGCACGGGGTGATTGCTTTAGTCCATAGAGTGTCTTCTTCAGTCTACATACCATTCCTTTCTTGCTTTCAAAACCAGGTGGTACCTCCATATAGATCTCCTCATCTAAATCTCCATGTAGAAAAGCATTTTTAACATCAAATTATTGTAGGTTCCAATTAAAAATCGCAGCCAATGACAATAAGATCCTCACTGTATTCATTTTTGCCATTGGAGCAAAAATCTCCAAATAATCAATTCCATAGGTCTGTGTGTAACCCTTTGCTACCAAACGTGCTTTAAATCTTTCTATGGACCCATCGGACTTGTATTTCACGGTAAACACCCATCTACACCCTACCGACTTTTTCCCTTTTGGTAATTCCACCATTTCCCAAGTTTTATTCTTGTGCAATGCTTCCATTTCCACCTTCATAGCTTCTTCCCACTCTTTGTTACCTAATGCTTCAGACAAATTTTTTGGGACAGGAATTGTGTGGAGGTTACTGAGAAAAGCTTTATGGCTTGGGGATAGATTTTGATATGTCAAGGAAAGGCACAAAAGGTGTTGTGTGCAGGTTCTGGTTCCTTTTCTAAGTGCAATGGGAAGGTCAAGATCATTTGGTTGGTTATGATCTTCATGATCAGTTTGGTTTGGTGTTTCTGATGGTTCAACAGGTTCAGGATAGGTATTAGGAGCAGGAACATGAGGAGATAATTGTGGTTGAGTAGTTTGATCAGTTAGCCTCTTTCTTCTGGAATAAACCTGCAATGGTGGATTACTTTCTTGAATTCCTTTATCTATATCAAGATTAGAAGACTCAATAGGTTCATTAGGATTTAGAGACTCAGATGAGTTAAGAGATGATGACTCAGGCAAGGACATAGATAAGGATTTGTCATGGCTAGGAATAGACAAATCAAGTAGTGATAAGTCTAGAGATTCTTTTCCATCCAATGACTCCCCCTGAATGTAAGAATTTTTAAAAAATGACTCACTTTTATCAAATGTGACATCAGTTGAAACAAAAAACTTTCTTGGTTGATGGTTGGCAACACTTATATCCTTTTTTAGTAGGAAAATATCCAATGAAAACACACTTAGGAGCACGTGGATCTAATTTGCCTCTATTCTGAGAATGAATGTGAACATAGGCAATACTCCCAAAGATTCTAGAAATCAATTTACTAGAATATTCGAAATTCGGGAAGAAACTCCTAAGAGTATCAAGTGGAATCTTAAATTTCAGAATTCTTGATGGTATTCTGTTACTAAGATATGCAGCAGTTAGAACAACTTCCCCCCAATACTGATTTGGAACCCTTTTGTGAAACAATGGTGATCTAGTAATGTCAAGTAACAAACCGTTTCTTCTCTCCGCTATCCCATTTTGTTGAGGAGTATTGACACATGAAGATTCGTGAATAATTCCCTCATTTTTTAAGAAAACAGAGAGGTTTTGATTGAAGTAGTCCTTGGCATTATCAGAACGAAATCTTTTAATTGTCACATCAAATTGGGTTTTAACCAGATTAAAAAATGTAGGAAGAACGTGGCTGACATCTGATTTTTGCTTTAACAAATAGATCCATGCTACTCTTGTACAATCATCAATGAATGACACAAATCATCTAGCACCAGAAATATTAGGAATGGAAGAGGGTCCCCATACATCACTATGAATAAGAGAAAATGGAGTCTGACATCTTTTGTTGCTTATTGGAAAGGCAACACATTTATGTTTTGCGATTTCACAATCTTCACAATGAAAAGACTCAACAACCAAATTTTTGAATAACGATGGAAACATTAGCTTGATTACATAAAAAGAAGGATGACCTAAGCGACGATGATAGAGCCAAACTCTCTCTTTATTGGACATAACAGATTCAGACAAGAATGAACTAGATAAGGAATTCTTAATTGTATCTCCACCATTGTGAAAATCCAGAAAATAAAGACCACCTTTCTCACTAGCACGCATTTATCTCCTTCGTGTCCTGTTTCTGAAATGCACAATATGAAGAGAAAAAGGTTACTTTGCATTTGGAATCTTTGGTGACTTTGTGGACAGAAATGAGATATGCAAATAACTTTGGGACATGAAGAACATTCTTAAGTATCAAAGACTTTCCCAGTTGTATGTCTCCTTGGCCAGCTACCGTAATAACTGAACCATCGGCTATAGTTATTTTTTATAGCTAAGGCAAGGTGAATATGATATAAAGAGATGGGAGGAACAAGTCATATGATCAGTTGCCCCGGAATCAACCACCCACATTGGAGAAAATTTGTCTCTAGCATTAGCAACAAAAGTGGAAGAAATACCTGCAAAGGCCATTGAACAACTACCTGCCGAAGATGATATCTCCAGAGATTCCAGCAATGTCTTCAATTTTTCAATATCTTCTTTGTTGAATTCTGGGACTAATGGACTTTTTTTATTAACCTGAGGGTTGTTAGCAATGTGTGCCTGCGTTCCATCAAAAGTATTCTTGGTTGGAGGTTTACCATTGAGTTTCCAACATCTCTCTCGTGTGCTGGTACTTTTTGCAGTAAGTGCAGTAAAGATTGTCCCTGTTGACAATCGGTTTGAATGAACTTGCGGGCTTGATGGTGCTCTCCAATTGTGAAACTCCAGATTCCTTTTTATTTATCCCTTTTGTCATAAGAGCTGATCCTTCATTTATTTGAGTTTCAAGCATAACACTCCTCCGTCCTTCCTCTGTCCGTATAATGGCCATTGTCTCATTCAATGATGGCAGATCTTCTTTCCCTAAAATTTGCACTCGTACAACATCAAACTCTGCATTTAGCCCTGCAAGAAAATCATAAATCCTTTCTTTTTCAATAAATCTTTTCAAAATTACAGCATCGTCTGTCTAACGCATTTGAATGCATTGATAGTGATCCATCTCTTGCCATAACCCCTATAAAAGGTTAGAATATTACGTGACAGATCAAGCTCCCTGTTTTGTTGCAGATAATTTGTTTTTATTTCATAGATCCTGGCAGCATCATGAACTTTAGAGTATGTCTCCTTCACTGCATCCCAAATTTCCTTAGCAGTATTCAGAAACATAACAGTATCACTAATTTCTGGAAGCATGGAGTTCCATAACCATGACATCACCATTGAATCATGTTCATCCCATGCATCAAACTTGGGGTCTTCTTTGGATGGTCATGTACCGAGGAGATGTCCTAATTTCCCTTTACCTTTTAGAAAGGTACGAACAAGCTGAGACCATTTTAGATAATTTTTCCCATTCAACCGATAAGAGGCTTGAATATTTTGTAAATCTCCCGTTGAAGCTGTAGAGCTATGCTCTACAGTGGCAAAAACATTTTCAGAGACTGGAGTATTCGCAATAGTACTCTCTTCGGACATGGTTTTCAAATGGTTTCAACCCTTGGGCGGAATAAAGAGGACAAATGTGATGAAAAGATGAATGATTGGAAAAAATCTGTCAATAATAAGCCTAAGGCTCTAATACCATGTGGAAAGAGTAAGAAACTTGAATAATTTCATTCATATTTTTTAATGTCATATACATGGCTTTATATACAAGAAGAGGTTAGAAACAAAATCCCATAAAATCTAACAAAATCCCATAAAATCTGGGATTATACAAAATAAAATAAAACAAGAATCAAAATTTGATATGGAAAGATCTTAGAGAATCAAAACTTGATATGGACAAATCTTAGAGGAACAAATCTTGATATGGAGAATATCTTCTTGGAAATCCGCTATCATTCAACATACGGAGGTCCTCACAGGTGATTTTCCAAGTCGATCAAAGACAAAAGGCTTGTTAGAAGCGGCTGACTCATCTTCTACAGTGATATAATTGTTGCTCGCTCTTCTTATTGAGATGCGCACCGGTGACGGTTGCTTGTATCCCAAACCTTCACATGGTTGCCTATTGTAGCTTCTGATAGGAGCTTCCCTAACTTTGACGGCTCATTAGGATTGTATCCAACTTTTGCAAATAGTTTGTAAGCATTAGGGTCAAAACCTTCATTTGTTCGCTTTGTAGGGAGTGCCACATTCTGCAAACGATTTTGGGCTACAAACCCTGCAAGCGGCTTCGAGGACAACTTTACTGCCTCAATTCGTATTACCGGAAGAGTTAACTCCTTTAGCGTGTTAGTTTGGAGATTAGATGATTCTCCCTCGTCTTTCTTCCTTTTAGGGACATATTGGAGCGCAGGACTCACTTTCTTGCCATAAGACGCAATATCCCCTCTATAAGATTTATTCGCGTTGGGTTGTACCTCCTCGGTAACATCTTTGACTCTACCAGTAGTCACTTCGACTCTTTTAGTAGTATTTCAAACATTGATGGTAGGTAGATGGAACCACTTTGTTCTCATGTATCCAAGGCCTTCCAAGCAAGACATTGTATGAAGTCTTTGCATCGATCACATGTAGCCATGCACTTGATTGCATATCTTCAATGGTGATTTCCAGCCTGATCGCGCCTATGGCTCTTTGCCCCCCTTGGTTGAATCCTTGGATCATCACACGACTTTCTGAGAGTTCACTCATGAGAATACCATGTTCTTTCACAGTGCGAATTGGCAAAATGTTCACTGAGGATCCCCCATCAACCAAAATTCGATTTATTCTTTCATCGCGCATATAGCCAACCAGGTATAATGGGCGATTGTCAAGAGTGTCACCTAGTAGAAGATCGCCGTTTGTGAACGTAACCTTTTCCTCGCACGCATTAGCTTCTTGAGGAATAGACTCGATGAGCTTTTCTGAAGATGGTGCTAACGGTAGGTCATCACTCTTTTCTTCCCCTTTATCAGCATTGCAACAAGAGGCTTCAATATCATCACGGGAAATCTTCATGCGGAACCAACATGGCAAGAAATCCTCCAAGGTCACTGGATGTCGTGGCTTTTGAGGGTGGTGCACCTCCACTTTTGCTTTCTTTACGTGCTTAACTGGATTCCATCTCCTCGGTCTTTTCACCATTATTTTCCTTGTTGGTTGTTCCATTGATCCTTTCTGTGGGCTCCTTTTGTGGCGCCTACGACGAGTCACCAATGTCCAACCTTCATCATCCTCAGGTTGATTGACTTCAGCTTTGTCATTCTCCAGTAATTCTTCATCTTTACTTTCTTTAATACCGCATAATTCATCCGGACTAAATAAGCCAAATGTGATAGAGACTTGGTTTGCGCTTGCTTTCTCATCTTCAAGCACGATCTTCTTTTAGCGAGCCAAGTCCATGACTTTGTCCTTGAAGACAAAGCACTTCTCCAGATGATGGCTCACAAGTCGATGGTATTTGCAGTAATTTGGGTCATTTGTTTTTCCAGCTTCATTTGGTCGCTTCATCTCCGGAAGCTCAATGGGACTTAACTCGAGGAGTTCTTCAAAAATAGCTGGCACATCAGAATCCAAAAATGGGTACTCTTTCTCTTGCATTTCTTTTAAAGTCAACTTTCCACATGGCTTATCTTGAAAAGAAGTGGATTTCATATTCTGCTTCTTGCTCACCTTCGTTGTGAACTTCACAGGTGATGTGTTGACATTCATAGCTTCTTTGCTTTCAGACTTGGGTGCAAACTTGCCCCACTTCCTGACTTCTTGCTTGTCATTCCCTTTGCGAGGTTCATAGATGGGCAGCCTTTCATTTCCAGCGGAGGCCATGCTCAATTCCATGTCATGGGCACGAGTTGCAAGTTCTTCAAATGTGTCAGGCTTGATACCTTGCAAGATGTAGCGGAATCCCCAATACATGCCTTGGATGCACATCTCTCTGCCTGAAGCTTCACTAAGTCTGTCTTTGCAGTTAGGCTTGCATTCCTCCAACGATTGATAAAGTTGATAACTGGTTCCCCCTTTCGTTGACGAGTATTTGTAAGTTCTATCATACTCACAGTATGTCTCGTACTATTAAAGCGACTGAGGAACTCTTGCTCTAGTTGATCCCAGCTATCGATAGATCCAGCCTCGAGGTCTGTGTACCGTCAAAAGCATTTCCTTTTAGCGAGCGGACAAACTGCTTAATGAGGTAATCTCCACAAGTCCCAGCATTGTTGCACGTCTCCACGAAGTGCGCCACATGTTGCTTTGGGTTACCTTTACCATCAAACTGTTAAAACTTTGGAGGTTGATAGCCTGCAGGCATCTTCAACATATCGACCCTTGCAGTGTATGGCTTTGCATATGTAAGGGAGGATTTGGCAACAACTTCATATTTGTTCTTAATGGTTCCTTCAATGAACTCCTTCAGTTGATCGATTGGAATCGTCCCTTCAGATGAGATAGGGATAACTTTAGTAGATGCTACTGGTCTTGGGGGAGAGTCACTCTCTAGAACTTCTAGGAGCTTGCCGGGTGCATGGGTGGATTCTTCTTCCATCAAGATTCTCACCCTGTCGGTTAGCTTGTCAATTCTAGCCTCTTGATTTTGCATGCATTTGGTCAATCCAGCGATTGCTTCCGTCAAGTTTGCCAACTGCTCCTCCACAGATGAAGTATTTGTCACCATGGCTTGCATGATTGTTGTGGAAGACTGAGAGTAGCATGGATTTCCACGCAGATTGATCCTTGATTGACTCACGCTATGTGGTGTAAGTGGGGAGGATTCGTCACTTGAAGCATCATCATCTTCTTTCACAACAGAGTGCTTGGATCCGGAGAGGTCAAGCAGAGCAAGAGTTTTCTTGATCTTTTCAGCAACATCGCTTCCTCCTTCAGATGCGTTTGTGGAAGATCTTGCTCCTTTTGAGGATGAAGATCCGAAAATAGGGGTTGATGCGGACGGCACTTGGGGTGCTTGTTGTCCTAAAGAGCTTGCTTTGCTCCTCGTAACTGGTCCGAAGCTTCCAAAGGTGACATCGAGGATGCTTTCCACATCAGCATAGAACCTGGAGTTAGCAGCCGTGGTGGAAGTTGAACCAGAGTTGATTTTCTTTGAAGTCATTTCATTGTTCTTGGACTTTGGTGATTGAAAAGTTGAGATGAGAGGTAGAGATTGTCCCACCGGGCATGCTAGAATTTGTAGACAATAAATTTGCATAGAGAAAATAAAATCAAGACCGAAAATATCGCAACAATCGTAGTATTTTATTTTGAATATTTGAGTGTTACAACAGACTACCCTCCCTAGACCTCACATGTTGGGATCAAACTAGGTTAGTAGTAGTTGTTGTAATCTCTATGGATCCTCTGATTCTTCTTTTCAATAGTAAATAAATTCAAGGGCTTTAGAGCTTGATCTTGAATCTATATTTGTTTCCACGAATGATGATCTTGTTCTTGAGCTTGATTGCTTGAACTTGATCTTGATTCGTTCTTCGTTCTTGAGCTTGAACTTGATTTCTTGAACTTGAACTGATTGCTTGCTCTTGTTTCTTGTTATAACTTCTGGTGTCTTTTCTGGGTTATGAAAACCCTTATTTGTAGTTGTGGAAGGGAGGAGTTGTGATAAGAACAAACTCTTTCCGACCAATCAAATTGAAGTGTGACATGGCCACATTTGATTGGCCAGAACATGTCACTTGCACACGTGGCGCGATTTCATTAGCCTGCTAATGTGACTTGGCATGCCTTGCCATTTTGACACGTGGCATGATCCTATTGGCTCTTCTGTTTGACTTGGTGTGTCACGTCATTTGACACGTGGCACCAAACTAGGCCTCTAGGAAGATGTCATCTTGGGCTTAATGAAGTGGGCTCATCCCTTTAGCCCAATTAAATGGGCTAGCCCAATGGATTAAGACTTATTTACTTAACCCATATGTGTTGGACTTATATAATTAATTCAATTATATTAGCCCATAATATTTATTTTGGCCAATATATCTTGAATTTAAAATATAGTCCAAATTATTTTGTGAATTTAATTTTAATAAAATTTATATGCCTACAAATACCTCTAATTTAATTAGACCCTACCCACTGACCCATATACATTCCAAAAAGCACCAAAACTTCCCAACTTTTAAATTTTTAGTCGCTGACAAGGCATCCTCGCCTCAGCGAAGCACACCTTTCTGAATTTAGAAAAGATTGAAAAATCATCAGGAACCTCCCTTATTTTTTCCATGCAATTTCTGAGAACTGCTATCACGGACCTCTTTTTTTTACCTCCATTTTTCTCTCGGTCCCGCATTCCCTCAAGCTAATCACCTCCCTCCTTTTACACTTCTTGGACTATAGCATCAACAAAGTAAGTCATCGTCCCCTCCCCCTCATATTCATCCCCCAACAATGGACCTTTTGTTTGGGTGATTCATCCCCTCACATTCCAAGATACACTCTTACTTTATCCTTCCACTAAAGGAATATTGACCAGAATTACTATGCCATCCCTTTCTTTCAAAGGTATATACATTGTGCCAGTAAGTAGAGCATGAGGTTAAGAATTACTGTCCACACACAATCCACTCTAGCATCCAAGGCTAGTGGACATCTGTAAATCTACAGACTTTGTCTTTCATAAAAGTCAAGTTGACAAGTTCCTAATAAAAGAAGTCCCAGCTGAAAACTGAATGAATTAACCTGTTCCATTTTTCATTCATTTTTTAAAATTATTGGAACCAACTAACAATGTTTGCAAGCAAGCTTGAGTTTATCCACAGAAATTTATGGTTGGTCACGGAAAAGGAAACAACCTTTCCCCAGAAAGCCAAACAGTGGCTATTACTTCACAAAAAAAGAACTTTTTTTTTTGTAATCAACGAATCTTTTAGGGCCAGTAACGCAAAATATAGAAAAAGACAAGACACAACCTAGGGTTCTGGAAAAAGACAAAAAGTTACCTCCCACCATGCAGAGGGGCAATTTTGACCTAAATTTAGTAAAGGTGTCTTTTTCAACCCAGAAAAAAATTAAACTTCCCACCTTTCATGTCCACGTTTTCATTGACCAAAGTAAAGCCCGAAAAGAAGGAACAAATACTGTAACTTTTATGTTCAGATTAGCTTGCGCCTACCTCAACTGTTTCGACGTATCAAAATAAAATGGGTTTTACTAAAATAACTTACCCATAATCACAAATCATTAGCTCTCCTCCATCTTTACATTCAAAGCACCAATCTTCTGCTATTTCTTCTTTCTTCAATTTCTTGGGCCTGCCCCTCTTCTTCTTCATTTCAAGTTCTTTGATATATATAGGCCAAAAGTTAATTACCTGAGACCCACTTCACTGTAATCAACATAAGCCACTGGTTTAGTTCAGATAATCAAAACTAGAATGCAGATAGATGATTTTTTTTCTTTTTCTTGGTCCAAAAATTTAAAGAAAACAAACCCTTTTAGAAGAAATAGCATAAAATTCTAAAGAAATCACAAGAATCATAACAAAAAAAAACAGAGATTTTTTACCTAGAAAACATGAATGTCGTTTTGATCAACTGAAAGATGTTCACAAAATAAAATAAAAAATCAGCTTTACTTGTCTAACCTTGTTCAATAGAAAGCTGGTACTGCTACCATTGGACAGAAAATTGGGGGGAGAAGAGGGATAAAGAGAAAGACAGATTTTTGTAATTAAGGAATTGAATTGAAGAGAAGAATCCTATTCAGGAAAGAAGAATCAAATGGGATTTGGAGAAATCTATGTTAGATTACAACAAAGTTAAGTTACTGACACACACTAAACAGTTGGCAGAAAAATGGATACAATTGTCAGTTTGGAACGAACAACTAAACAATGTCTATTAGTAATTGCTTATTTTAAAAAAAGTTCGCTTTAGTATAAAAAGAGGCTTTAACTTTATTTAAGAGATGCATTACGGTAATAGTACTAACTTCATTTAATAGACGGAATGTTACAAAAATCTCAAATAAGTCTTAATTTATCAACCTCTAACTATTAATCATAGGTTTATTAAAACTAGTAAAGCATATATAAAATTAAAAACTCAAATAAATAAGATTCTTTCTCTCCAAAAATCACATAGATGAGTCAATATACAATGAGTATGGTTGAAATTCATTAAAAACATATAGATGAGCCAATATACAAAATTTGAGGAATAGTAGAGGTGATTTGGTATCAAAATTCAAGTTAAAATCGAGTTCGAAAATTCCTCTGCGTCACATGTATCACGCATGTATCTCACACACAATTATACATGGATATATATGTGATACACATTTAATACATATATGATACATATGTGATATACAAATGCTGCACATATTTTTTTCATGTTCATCAATTACTTTAAATTTTCAACTCAAACCACCTCAAAACTCCATCAAATCATCCCACAAGTGAGATTCAAGCTCCTTAAGATATACTCAATCTATTCTAATAACACTCACCCAAAAGAAAGCAAAAATTTGACCTTTTTTTGTGCTACAAATAGCTAATTGTCTAATATTGATAATATTTTTCTAATATTAGTAGTATTTTATGAATTGACCAATTTTTGTAATAAGTTACTTATAAATGAACATAGTTTGATAGTTTCCCTTTAATAAACACTAATCTCAAAGGTATTTTTTTTTTTTGTAAAAGATAGCATAAATATTAGATAAAAAACTATATCTAAGTTGTAAAATAAAAGTCTAAGCTAGTTAGTTAATTGAAGGAGAACATTACAAATGAAATTGCATCCACGATCAAGGACAAATAACGTAGCTGATAAATGAAGTTACTTTTAAATGGATAATATTAAACAAAAAATTACTTGACTAAATTTATCACGACTAATTATCGAATTGATCAACTGATTCATTAGTGAATTATTTAGGTGTATAATAATTTAGGGGTATTTTATCTTTTAAAATGCTAGAATTAGGTAATAATTTGAGATATTGCAAATGATCACGTATCATACAATTTACCTATATATCTCACCTCAAATAAAATATAAAATAAGTCGTGTTTTTTATCTCTATGACTTACTATTAAGAATTTTTATTCGATTTTAAAAATTTTAATATTTGGATTCCTATACATTTCAATTAAAGAAAGATTTAATATACGAATTAAATATTTATTAATTTGAAAGTCTTAAATTCTTACATATTTTAAATAAAAAAAGATTTAAATAAATAACCATTTAGTTGATTTCAAATTTTCATATATTAGAATGTGAAACCTATTTTTAAAAAATAAAACATGATGAACGATATTTAGCTAAGGGACTTTTATTTTTAACAAAGTATAGATGTAGATAGATAGATTACTCGTTTACTATAACCTAAAATAAATGATAACTAAGTTAGTATATCGTGTAAAATTACATTAATTATGATTTCAAAAAATTAAGGACTCCTTCACTGTCAATCCGACCCATAGATATAAGATTTTTCTTGAGGCCGGGAATATGTCGGACATTTTACAGTTCCATAGCATGCCTTGTGAAGTCTTTATATGAACTTCACCTTTCTCGACAATATCCAGAGGTTCGTCGTCTGCTAGATAAACTTTTCCGTATTTTCCAGCAATATAATTATGCAATAGTTCCTTGCATGATGTAGAGTGAAAGGATGCACCTGAGTCCAGAATCTAATATTCGATTGGACTCTCTGCATAACAAATTTGTGTATCACCGACTTGTTCAGCAAATGCATTTGCTGAATTTTCTTCCTTCTTGTTCTTTGGTTCTCTACATTGACTATTGTAGTGACCCTTTTTATCGTAATTCCAACAAGTAATGTCCTTGCGATTTTTGGATTGCCCTCTTCTCCTTGACTTTGATCTGCCACGACCATGACTTTGTCCTGTTTGGTTGATTCTCCCCTACTTTCGGTATTAAGAACAGATCCTGGGGAATCACTTGATTCTCTCCGGCTAATATCTTCGCTCAGAACCAAGTCTTTGATATCATTCAATTTGTGTTTGGTACTTCTCGATGAACTGCTAACTACAGTTACCGTTGCAGACCAACTCTCCAGTGGAGATGATAGTAGAATAAATGCCCTGACTTTGCCTTAAATATTATATTAAACTCATTGATATATTCCGTGACAGATCCACCTTCTGTCATCTTTAACTTGAACAATTGATGCATCAAATCGACTTTATTTGAAGCAGATGGCTTCTCGTACATATTTGATAACGCCTTCATCGAGCATGCAGTGGTCTTCTCCTTAATGATGTTAAGCGCCATATTTCGTGTTAGTGTCAAACGAATCACACCAAGAGCTTGGCGATCCAATTGATCACAATCCGCTTTGGTCATATTCTCTTGTTTTATCTCGGTCAGAGGTAAGTATAATTTTTTCTGGTACAAATAATACTCTATTTGCATTTTTCAGAATCCAAAATCTTTGCTATTGAACTTATCAATCTTAACATTCCCTTCTTCCAATGCCATTTTTCTCAATTTTTTATGTGAATAGTGCTTGTG
The DNA here is from genome assembly GCF_000393655.2 of Nicotiana sylvestris. Taxonomy (NCBI): domain Eukaryota; kingdom Viridiplantae; phylum Streptophyta; class Magnoliopsida; order Solanales; family Solanaceae; genus Nicotiana; species Nicotiana sylvestris. The sequence goes on along the minus strand of NC_091057.1, from coordinate 122,284,001 downwards.
AATAGTAAAGTCGAATACTTCCGTGTAAGAAAAAATATTACAACCGTATAAGGTAGACAACAATCGTTGTTGGTGAGTAGTACTATCACTGTTAATGAATAGTGTTAATAATGATGATCAATAGCGTCACATTATTCTTGTGAATAGTACCTGCACCAATACCATACTTTTCTACCAGAATTACATTGTCTGCATTCTGATACCAGTTGTTGGGAAGCGTGTCAGGCTAATAGAAGAGAAAAAATATTTAAAAGTGAAAAGCAATAAATTACAGAAGACAAGACAAGACAAGATTTACATGGTTCGTTAAATTTTTGCTTATTCCACGATCACACAAAGAAAAGTTCTTTATTAATTGAAGAGAAATAAGAAATTGAGGAATGATCTACAAATGAAAATGCAGACTCCTTTTATAGGCATTTGAATGCCCTGCCGACGTAAGCACTTATGTCATAAGAAAAGAATTCAACTTGCCGTTGTAAGCACTTACGTCATAAGAAATGCCGACGTAAGCACTTACGTCATAACAAAAAAAATTCAAAGATGAATTCTTCCGCTTATCTTTTTTTTTCTCTCTTTGACTTTTTTTTCTTTTGTATTGTCTACTTTTTTTTTATATATATATATATACAACAACATGTTTGATCATATATATATATATATGTTAGAAAATATAATTAGTTTCAGCCTATTAACCAACTTTAAATAAGCCACTGCATACTTGCCTGAAGTTGTGAAGTGTCTATGATATTACTATCGGTCCACGGAACAATTTTGTATTTTGCCCAATTATGAATAGGACTTTGCGTGAAGCCGTCTATGATAAGCAACTTCGTTTCCTTTTGGCATTGGAATTGGTTCTACACTTATCATAGATAATATAGATTGATGCAAAGCTAGCTGCCGTCGAAAATGTCGTGCCGTCACTTACAGGTCACAACTTACAACATAGCAGTAAGAAAGATTAGCACTAAAAGATGTGATGCAATGGATGAGACTACTCTTCCCTTAACTAGAGGTCTCGAGTTTGAGCCCTGAGTATGAAAATATCCTTGTTAGGGAGCGTTTCTCCCAGAATAGGGCCCTACGCAATGTAAATCCGGATATAATCGGACTTCAATGCGGATGCCGAAAATCGGATGAAAACCAAAAAAAATAGTAAGAAAGATTACACTGCTCCCAATCTTCACACACTCCCATTTCAATGTTTAGGAGTATCTCTTTTTTCAAAACTCCTCAAGAGTATCCTTTTTGATATTTAACTTAAAGGGTACGTCAATTAATAGTATTTAATTGAGACAATGATTTTGTTTTTTATTAAATTGATCAAACTGATGTTGAAAAGCAAAATAAGACAAATATTAATACAAGTGTAACAAAAAGAAAATTACGTTGTGCTATTTAGCTTTGATCGTGTACGATTGAATAATCTTAATATAAGTCAAGGATATTACTGTTAAAAGCAACAAGTTGCCATCGAATTAAAAATCAATCGTTTGGTGTTAAATTAGATCTAGTATGTCCAGATTAAACATGAAGAACCAAATATTCAATAATCAATACAATAAACACATCTTAACAACCGTAGAAAAGTAAACGAAACAAACTTACCTCACATACATATGGTTGTATACGTCAAAATCTCACCATAGTGGTCGACCAAGTTGGGAGCTCGCCCAGGTGGTGAAATAGCAAAGAACACCACGACCGACCTCGGGGTCAAATCATCGATAGCGTATGTCAAGTTAATACTGTACTCGAGTAATGACGAAAAGGACATTCGTAGGAAAGCATGTTGGTCAAAGAACACTAATAGAAGTTCTAGGAACTATATATAGATGGGTATAAGCACTAATAAAAAGGGATCTCACACGAGAAACAGTGGCTCGGATTTTCCTCTTTGCTCTCTCACCTGTAATTCTTTTCTGCCTCTGATGTAAGCCCAATTCTTGTGTTTAATATAAGATTATGACATCAATAAATCTGGTACATTCTAATCTTTCGTTATTTCCTGCTATGTATGTTTGGATCCGAAGTTAATTATGTTTGGCTAAGATTTACCTTCTTTATTATTGATAATTGAATTTGGCAAAAGAGTCCTAAACTTTTTTGCCCAAACAATTTGGCGCCGTATGTGGGAATTTCTTAGCCAAATTTTCTAGTTTCCTTTAGATCCAAAGCCGGTGAAACATAATCACCCCACCCAAAAGAGTGGTAAGCAAACCTCACATGCTAACCCAGATCAGCCTGCTACATAAAAGCAGAAGTTATAACCAATATCCACGCAAAGCCCACACGAGAGGACGACACCTGCTGCTCAATCCTATAAAAGAATGGGCACATCCTGCCCTACTCTGACATCCCCCCCCCACACACATCGGATGATCCATGAACAAGATACGACATGTCTCCCCTGTTATGAGTACGAATTAGATGAAATCGAACTGTGACTCAATTTTTACACCGCAACAGTTAGGGCTAACCCAACCCACGCTGAGCTAGTACACCTTTAAAAAGGAAAGGAGAGTTGAATACAACCGCCGAATCTAAAAACCACCATTCCATCACCCACTTAAACGCCAGGCAGAGTGAGCAACGCTATAAGGCTATCGTCGTTCACCGACTCATTGGATCGAGGTAAGGAAAATCTCATTTTGGTTTACCTTCTGTTGTTTGCTTAAACAGGAACACAAGCGCCGCACGGGCAAGCGAGCAAAGGAGCATTCTAATTAGAGACACTGAAAGGAAAATTACTACAAAATAACTCGAATATCGCCCATCTCAAACACTTCAACTTCTGAAAAATGACGCTCCTTAAGTCGTACTCTGTTTCCCTCACCCGGGTTTTGTCCCAATTGGGTTTTCTCGGGGAGGTTTTTAACGAGGCGATGAGGGGGACGTATCCAAGTTCAAGGGATAATTCATCACCCCGCCTAGCGATGAGCTCTCCAGGCCGGACGATGAAGGGACTAGATACGGGGAAATTCCAATATATGCATGAAACGACATACGGTACCCCCCCCCCCAGTTAGCAAAATAACAACATTTTATACTCTCTGACATCATACTCTCCAATACAAGCAAAATTAAGCAAACTGGGACTCACACAGGAAACGCAGAAATTATGCGAACTGGGACTCACCCAAAAAAATGCAGAAATTAAGCGAACTGGGACTCACCCAGAAAACACAGAGGTTAAGCAAAACTGGGACTCCTCTAGGGGACACCCGAAACTCTTCTAAAAAAAGAAGCAAAATCAAATACGCCAAGATCCTCTCTGATGTCTACAAACAGTATAGTAGCCTGTGAATCTCCAAAAAGAAGAGTTCGACCTCACTCGAATTACGACGGGTTAACATTTCGACATCAGCTTGAAATAACACCCTTACGGCCAAAGGCCATCGCTAAAAAGAAGAGTTCGACCTCGTTCGAATCATAACGGATTAATATTTCGACATTAGATCGAAATAACAACCCTACGACCAAAGGCCATCGCCAAAAAGAAGAGTTTGACCTCGTTCGAATCATAACGAGTTAACATTTTGACATTAGCTCGAAATAACACCCCTACGGCCAAGGGCCATCGCCAAAAAGAAGAGTTCGACCTCGTTCGAATCATAACAGGTTAACATTTTGACATTAGCTCGAAATAACACCCCTATGGCCAAGGGCCATCGCCAAATCAACAATAGTTTGATCCCACTCGAATGACTCAAGTCAAGACTAAATTTATCCAAAACAATGAATCCGGATATAACCACGTTGGAGTCAAGGATGAATCTACTTAAAGCGATAAGTCAAAAGTTGATCTCGCCCAAATAGGCGAATCCGATGAGACTCCATTTGGACTCACACGACGAAATCCTAATCGGTCCGGTTAAAATTAACTTCCTTAAAAATTCAGGAATTCACCATGCAAAAATCCGAAAATCTACGCTAAAGATGTATGAAACAAGGGGAAGGGAGAGAAATACAAAGAACGTATAACGACGATAATTCCTTTTATTTAGACAGTTGCGCAAATGGCCGCAGATTATACACGGCTAAAACCGGTCCAGTACAGAAAATACAAAAAAAGACTAAGGTAACAACTTTTCACTCGGTGTCATCACTGTCGTCCTCCCCATCACCATCTCCAGGAAATTCCTCCTCAGGATGAACATCCTTGCTGGCCTCCGGTGTCGTAGGATCGTAGCCACAATTAACACGAGCCTCGCGTACCTTCGCCCGAGCTCCTTCATAAGTGGCCTCAGAAACATTGCCCGCTTCTCACAATCTCTTGTATATGTCACGCTGGGCTTCAACATGGACCCAGAGCTCGAGCAAATAGCAAGGAACAACGACGGAGACAGATTCAACTTGGGCCAACAATTGCGCCTTTTCGGCCTCAAGAGCAGCAACCCGATCTCCCAAGGTTGAAGCTTCTCGATCAATTTCGCCAATGTGTTCTTCGAGCCTCGCCTCCCTTAGCATAGTCGTTGCCCTCTCGGATTCTTGCTTGGATTGAAGGACGCAGATAGTGTCCTCCAATGCCGCAGCCATCGTTGAAGCATACGCCCAAGCACTCTCGGCTCTCTCCAACTCGGAGACCTTTCTCTCCAGCTCGGTTAATTTCCCCATCCACTATGTACTCAAAGCCTCGACTTTGATGGCGTTATGATCCAACTCGGACTGCAATGACAGCACCTTTGCCTGAAGATGCTCACACCCTACGGTGACCCTTTTTCCCAACTTAAGTTCTTCGTCCTTTACACGAAGTAGCTCCTCGAGCTCGCTATTCCTGCGAATAGCCTGCATCAGCTTCTGATACCTCTTCTCCAGTCCTCGCCGAGAGATTGATTACAGGCGTTCGCCCTAAGTCGTTCGTGCATCTTACAACACTTGTTACGGTAGCACCGATACTTCTCCAACATCATCAAAAAACGTTTGGCCCGAGTGTCGGCCCTGCGAGTACTTTCAATCTCCACCATGTATGACTGAAAGCCCAAAAAAGACGAAAAGAGTCGGTAAAGGTCAAGGTTGCCAAAAACAAAAGGAACACAAAAATGAAAGAGGAGAAACTTACCCTCAGGCCCATAACAACCATCTCATGCATCAAATCAACGTCACAGACGTCCCGAAGAGCCTCACACTCTGCGGCAGAGCACAAAATGTCAAACTGCGGTACCAAGTTCTCCGTGTCCCCAAGAAGGTTAATCTCCGACGGAATCTCAAGTGTACAGGACGGACCTCCCGCTCTTACCACCGTGTGGGTAAGGCCCTCCTCAAACATTCTAACATCATCAGGATCAAGGATTCAGACTCGTAGTCGTCGACAACGATACCCTTTCCCCTCTCTGCGGCTGAAGAAGAAGCACGACTCGATCCAAACGACGAAGGCCCGCCCAAAGTAGCAACAGCGGCCTCGGGGTCCTGACTTCCCGTCGCAGTAGTCTGTTAATCAATAGTAGCAGCCGAAGCCTCTATCATCGGGTTGGTCACGGTCGTCGGGTTTACCTTTGCGGCCGGGTTAGCATCACCACCCATTTCAAACACCGTCAAGGGAATGTTTCCCTTTGAATATACTGCGGCTAGGGGAGCCATTTTGGACTTCACTCGTTGTCTCATCGACGGACCTTCCCCGTCCTCAGCACGGGAAGACTCACCCATTGAGCGGGTGGTAGGAGCCGGAGTCCCAGTTTGGGAACAGTTTCCATGCATACGGCTCCGGTCGTAGGTTCAACTTGAGCAACCCTCGCTATAGTTCGGGCAACAGACCTTGGTGCAGGCCGAGCGGAAGACGTCGGCACGGAATGCAAGCGGAGGATCCCTCGCCCTTCGCACTCTCCCTAATAACGGTAATGGTCATATAAGCAACGCGGTCAAATTGCAAGGCGAAAAATAGAAAAGCTACGGTAAGTCAGCTTACCAGTAAGGGGCTTATATATGTATGTCTCGTAAAAAGATGCCCATTCGCGAACTCCCACCATATGAGGAAGAATGGCGGTCGACCATCACTCCGACAGGAGATACAAAAACTTATGTGCGAAGTTCCACCTCTCAGGGAACCCTGCAGAGTCCGTCACAAGGTGTTCGGTCCGCATATAAAAATAGTTCTCGTAGAAACGACGATTGGCTATGTCATCCATCTTCACTACCAGACTCTTCATTCCTCGATAGCCCATGTGTATCATAGTGCCTCGAATAAGTTGAGGGGAAAAAATATTGAGCATATGCCCCAGAGTGATCTCCCGACCGGCAAGCTCCGCGAACTTGAGCAGCATAAGGAACAGTTTGTATAAGTACAACGAAAGTTGAGTCGGGCATACCTCGTAGAAAAGGCAGAAGTCTACCACCAAGGAAGAGAGAGGAAGCATATACCCGACAATAGAAGGATAAGCATAGAACACACAATATCCTGGGCGGTCAAAATGTATAATATCATCTCCTACTGCCGGCAACATCTCAACATGGTGTGGAATCCCCCATTTGGTCTTAAGCTCTGCAATCGCCGCTTCATCCACAATAGAGGAAACAGGCTCCGGTTCCTCTTCGGCAGGGCTGTTAAAATTAGTCCATGGCTTCCCCGGACGGGGCAATATTTCGGCCATTTTTGGAACCCCCTCATCCTCCACCACCTCCACTCCTCCGGGAGTAAGAGCATCATTTTTTGACGCCGAAACTTCGGCAAGACTGCCAACGCGGGAAGAAGTACCAGCCATTTATCTCAATTGAACAGAGTGAATAAGCAAAGGGAAGTAAGAGGGAAGACGGTGATGTCAATTTCCGACTAACATGAGAGTGAATTAAAAATCTGAAGTATCAGAAAAGGTAAAGACTCACAAAGCTCCTTTGATAGATCGAAAAGGTGTGCCAATTGAATGGTGTTTTCCGCTACTTATAGGAACATAAATGCACCGAGCGGGAAACCCGAGAGTCGTCAATCAAAACTAATAGGGCATGAGAAATGGTTCAATCCATAGGGAACGTGTGTCATAGTGACAATGATTACAAACGAAGTTTCGAATCAGCACAACGGTTCAACTCCGAACGGATGTGACGATCCAAATGTATCATTGAAGCGTTACGCCATCACCCCGACCTAAAAATCTCGCTCAAGGTGTAAACATTCAGATTTCTCCTAACTCTCGAATCAATAGAATTCGCCCGTCGAGCCCACTAAGATACGACCTCGACAGACGAAGGGACTAACTGTATAGGTCAAAATCTGGCCATAGTGGTCGACCAAGTGATCACGCCCAACTATGCCTTATAAAAGGACAATGCGGATGTTGCAAATATAACCTGAGTATTTATGCCCAGAGTCAAATCCACAGAGAATTAACCTATCAATTACTTTCGTTGGACTTACTAAATTCTTTAGAATCAACTTCCCTAAACGTTGTGAATAACAGTTGATGGTATATTTAATAACTAATATTGAAAGTCAATAAACAGTTGTAAACTAAATATGCTTAAGTTGTGAACAATAATGAGAAGGTTCTAAGGTAGTGATTTCCCCTATTGATGGAATCCCTTCTGTTTATGTTTCATACAGATTTACCAACACATCTCTATCAATCATGAACACTCTTTTTATCGTGAATCTCTCTTGAGTAATCACGATAATTTACTAGATGCACTCTCCCGAGATACGCTAGCTGACTTTGTTTATTACAGTTCACTTTAGATTGCACCCAAGACTTCGTTATCCCTAATCCCATCTTTAAACCCGCAGTTATAGATCCCTCTTATACTTTGGGAGTGGTGGTGTTCATCAATCACCTAAATATGCACTCTCTCCCAAGTTATGCACACTAATTAGGCACAACTAATTGAGGATCTTGTCAATTAACTACAACAAATACGTAGTTGAACAAATAGAGATTAAACTGGCAAACTATATTAACATAATCAAGAAGTTCATCCTTCAATAGGTTCCATCAAAACCCTAGACAAAGGATTTAGCTACTCATGATAATGGGTAAATAAACTTTGAAAATACGCATGATCAAAATTGCCAGAAAAATAAAGAGAAGAAGAAAATATGATGTTTTGGGTGATTTCTCACACTTGTTTTTCTTATCAAAGTACTCTCTAAAACATTACATGCCTCCTTTGGGCCTATTCTATTGTTTAATATAGGGCTTTAGGCTAAAAATCCCGTGTTTTTGCACTTCAGTTCCTCAATTTTCCGCTTCCTATCGCGGTCCTACCACGGTTACACCATGACCGCGGCCAACTAGCCTCTCAGAATCCGCAACAGCCTTCTGCCACGGTCCAACCGCGGCAGTCCATCTCCAGTTCTAGTTTTGCTACCTTCGCGTGGTGCACTTAGCGGATATTGTACGATTGGCCTTTTTTCTCCGTAATTGATCCCAAAAGTACTCCATAGACTTCTTTTATTGTATATAGCCTGCAACGCATGAAAAGCACTAATCAGAGCATTTTGTTATCATTTTTTACCATAAAAACTATACAAGAAGGTGGTTCTTTAGGACCTAATTATAGTCCAATTCACCTATTATCAACACCCCACACTTAAATCTTTGCTCGTCCTCGAGCAAGTTGAACCACACTTCTAGGCCTAATCTTTCGATGCATTACCCAGTTTATGTCACACCCGCCATTATGAAAGAACAATCTAAGTAGTGTAACAGCCACACCTCAGATGAAGACTCTAATGCCATGTCACACTCGTGCTTCTAGTTACTCTAAACAGATGTGAAAACTTGCTTTTTCTTCTTGAGTCACATGCCCTCACATCACATTTCTGAGAGAACTTCCACACACATAAAATCAAGCAACAAGGAACTATCGATAGAACGAATCCACTCACTCTCAGCAAAGAACATTCACATGCCACACAGATACACCATAAGTTTGCCCTTAGTGTAATACTCTACTAATCGAGTTGTTCAATCCAAGATCAAGAGGTCTTTATTTTGTTATAATGTAGGCTAAGATACGGGTAGGATATATTTGGATATAGTGACTAACTTCCCTAAGCACTTTTAATACAATCGTTCCCTTTATTCCAACTTTCATGTTCAACCCAATCATTCTTCCACACTTGTTTCATAGGCTACCCCCACTTTTCTTTAGGTGCAACTGACCTTTTTTTTTAACAGCCATTGCACCATTCAAGTATTTTCCTGATTTTCCTTTTCTCACTCCATTACTACCCCACACTTTGACTTTTATATGCTCTTTAACGATTCAAGTGCTTCTAGGAGGTACAGGTTCAAACAGTCAAACTATTCAAACACAAGGATGTAGGTTATTGTAAGGTTATCAAAGAACATGCTTCAGGCTCGAAGGAGTTAACTATGGTAATATGTACATGTGGGTTCATAATTATACATGCTACACAAGGAACTGCCTCAATCATCTCTAAGGCCAAACAACTTCTATTTCGCTTTGCAAACACACATGGCAAGTTCTAGGTATCACATGCAAGCACAAAATACAAGTATTATCTCACACACACTTGGCATGTAACTCATTCCGAATTAGTTTGTCAACACACTCACATGAGCGTTCAAGAAAGACAAGGTGTGCAGAATTAAGGCATAAAATTACGAGTCTACAAACGAGCCTAGACGTCGCACCCTCAAGTTCGTTTTAGTTATTTGCAGGTGTGTACATTAGGGGTTGCATTCTTGCCTTCACCCATCTTGGTCCAATAGAGTCCTAAGAGTCCTAAAAATATTAAAGAAAAATCTACCTAACCCGGTCCAAGAAAAGCCCTTGGAAAAGAACCGTGGTCAAAAGAAAAACCAAGAAGGAATTACTACACTACCTAAAAAGAAAAATAAAATAAAAAAATCTAAATGGACTACTTTCCTCAAGAGTGATGTCCAAGTAGTCCGTCCTCAGGAAGAGTCTCCTACATTTATTTATTTTACAACCAATGTATATGTACACTAACAATACACCACTAAAGCAAGTCTCCCACCCTACACAAAAAGAATATGACATGTCCCCATGTCATAACACAAATAAAGTGCAGAAGGGTAAGAAGACTTCCCTGAGCATCACTCGGAGTCGGAAACGGTGTTGGGATCCACATGACAAGCCCTCCCCAAAGCACGGAACCAAGCTATCATCCGACTCTCAGACCTGGCCTGCCGCTGAGACATGTCATCCATACGCACAAATTTGTTTAGGCCTCCAAACATTCTAAAAATTGCCCCCAAGTTAAGCACAATGAAAACCCGGCCATTTAAACATCAATCATGGCCAAAAGAAGCAAATAATGGAGAAAAGGAAAGAAAAGAAAGAAAAAAAAGAAAAAATTTACACTAAAACACTACCTAGGGTTTAATTGAAACTAATTTAGACTACTCATTACACTAAGTTATGTAAAAGAAAGAGAAAAGAATAGAGAAGCTTACCTTGAGGATGAATGGAAGGGATAGGTTGTGGAGAGAGAGAGATGGAGAAGAAAGGAAGGGCAACAATGGGGGTTTGAGGGATAGGAGATGGTGTGAAAGAGAGAAGAGAAGAAAGAAAGGGATGGGGGAATAGTGGGGGGTTAGGTTTATTAAAAAGGGGGGAAAAAGGAAAAAAAATCTGCAACTTACCTGGCCCGCGTTGGTCTGCCGTGGTCCTACCACGGTTACGCTGGGACCGCGGTAGACCTCTTTCATAGGGGGTATTTGACCGCAGTCCTACCGCGGTTACGCTGGGACCGTGGTAGACTTCTTTCAGAGGAGGTCCTTGACCGTGGTCTGACTGAGGTTATGCTAGGACCGCGGTCTGGGCGTGTTCCTGCTACTTTTTTTTTCATGAAGTTATGCATTACACTTACAACACATTCGTGGGTTGCCCCCCACGCAGTACCTGATTTAGCGTCGCGGCTGTAAGCACGTGATTTTTACCCTATATGAGAATTACTCCCAAAAAATTCAAAATCAAATGATTTTCCTTAGTGTGCAATTTTGTGAAATTTTGTGATATTTTTGGATAATTATTTGTATTTGTCCGTGTTTGTTTATTTGTTAAATTAATAAAAAATACAAAAAATATGCCACATTTTGCATGTAGGATTTAATTCTACAATTGTTAGTAATTAAATTTGTTTTACAAAAATTAAAAAATTACAAAAATAGGCATCTTTTGCATTTTTAGCATTTAATGTCCAAATGAACAATTTTATGCTTAATTATTACTTAATTGTGTGTTAATTTGCGTTTCTATAACTTAATTTAGTTCTTAAATTTAAGTATTTTTAGAATTTAGTTTTAGAAAAATAAAAAAAGAAAAGAGAACAAAAATACAAAGAAAAATCGGATTGGGCCACTTCTTCAATTTTCAAACCATAGGCCCAAATAATTGCCCAATCTTCCCCGCGGCCCGGTCCACTTCAAACCGGGTCGACTCGGCCTGCCCCATTAACAAAAAACATCCGTCCAAAGTCCAAACACCCCTATCTTGCAAAAAACAAAACCCAAAAACCCTAAAGACCTAAAACCATCCCCCCCCACTGTGGCTTCTTCTCCTCAAAACTCCAAAGCACAACCATGGCTGCCCTCGACCCCACTCCCTCTCATCCAAACGCCACCAACAAACAGTTCGTCATATCCAAACGACCCCAAGAACCATAGCTGCTGTTGTCCACGCAGTTGTCTCTGCGTCGTCACTTCATCTTCTTCGTCCTTCGTCAAGCTCGAGCTTGAGCTCGACATCCATGGCTGCCCAGTTCCACCAAGCAGTCCGCCATTGCCCTCGTCGACCACTCACTTCCATGGCAGCTGATTCCACGTCGTCTTCTGCTTTCTGCTTCATCTTCTCCGTCCAAACAACCGAACGCACCCCAGCTGCTTCTGTTTCGCGTCAACTGCTGCTACTGTCTGCTCCTCCGTCGTCACTGTAGCGGCTGCTGCGTCCAGCCATAGATCGCCGTCGCATCTGCCTTACCTTCATCGCATTGCTGCCCACGAGCAGCTTATTTTGTTTCAGTTATGCTACTGCCACCATTTCATTTGGTCGAGTTTTAGTCGAGGTCGTCAAGCGTCGTCTTGAGTTCGTCAAGTTTACAAGGAAGGTGAGTTCGTCGTTGAGTTAGTCATTGAGTCCGGACAGATTTATTCCCATTCGAGGTTTGTCGAAACAGTCCGTACATATTCGTGTCGATCCGGTTGGTAGATTTTGAGTTTTATTTTGTCCGTATTTTGTTTTGATATTCTCGAATCTAAAATCGGCAAATGTTTGTTTTGTTCATCGTTTGAATTAATTTTTTAGTTTGTTCATGTGCTTTGTTAAATTAATTTTCAGATTTCAAATGAAAGTTTAATTAGTTGTTTTTCATGTTTATTTCATGTTTGTATTATTGTTTAGGTAAATATTTGTTAGTTTAATGTTTGTTAGATTCAAATTAAAATTTAATTAATTATTTCTTCAATTTGTTTCATGTGTTGTTATGTATTTTCCAGAAATTATTAATGTTGTTTGAATCATTTAATCCGTCATGTTTGTTGTTTTAAAATAGATTTTAATGCATGATTATTCATTGTTTGAAGTTCGTCCAGTAATTTAATATGAGTTTGTTTGTTTTGATTTGTTGATTTAGTTTGAATCATGTATTTTGTTGTTTGTATTGTTGTATCCTTGCTCATCCATTTTTGGTCTAAATTAACCAGGATTGGTTCCCAATATGGTTAATTCATTCCATTAATTTTGAGTTGTGTTGTTCATCGTGTTCATATGAGTTGTTGTTGAAGATTGTTGAGATATTGGTCATCTTGGCTATATTTTGGTTAAGTTATGATTAATTGATTGTTTAGAACTGATGGGGGTAGTTTGGTAGATTGCATTACATTCAGGGGTATTTTGGTAAATTGCAATAAGGTCGGAGGGGTAGTTTGGTAATTGAACATTATTTTTATTCTTTATGTTAAGCATGGGGACAAAATATAATGGGGTGGTGTTTGATATAATTGTTTAATATAATGGGGGACAAAACATAAAGTAGTGGAGGGGAATATTGCATTTGTTTATGTTAGGCATGGGGGACAAATTGTAATGGGTTGGGGTGGTTGTATTTATTTAATGTAGGCATGGGGGACAAGGTTTAAAATAAATAAAACATTAAGTAGTGGGGACAAAGCATGCCATTGGGGGAATAATTTGGGGTTGGGGATTCAAGACTTATCTTGCTATATATATAGGGTCATTTGACATATTTTGAGGACGGAGGTTGAACATTATTGATGGACTTGGAGATTATTAGGAGGATTATTTTCTAGAGAGATTCTTGGGGAGAATATTTTGAGAGTAATACATTCTGAAAATCTGAAGAAGTGTGGTAAAGTTTTTGAAAAGAGAAAGACAATTTGAACTTTCACTTGAATAATTTCCGTTTGCTTTTCTCGAGTGTTATTCAAAATCAGTAAACTACTGCATCTTGTATCCGTCTCTCTTCTGCTTTGACTACGATTGCACTTTGGTATTGCTGAAGTTTTCAATCTGTTATTGGGTTATTCTACTGGTTGTCACTGGTTTGCGGTGTTGTTGAACCTGCTGTTGCTGTGTTATTATTGCTGCTGATTTCTCCTTCTTTTGTTCTTGTACTGCCATTTCCAGGTACACATTTGTACACTTTCGGCTTGAAGCGAAATGAAATATTAATCAGGCTTTGTTCCTGTTGAATTCCTCCTGTTTGGATTTGTGTTTGAATACAATTTTCCTTTCTTTGTATAAAAATGTAGTCGATTGAGTAATGAGTAATGAGGCTGCATATGTTAGCTTCTTCATCTAATAATTTTAGTTTAAATTAATCGGAGAATAGTTAATCTGTTTTGATATTATTGTGCGTCAATCTAATGTTCCAGTGTTATTAAATAGTAGAATATAGAACTAAAGCAATCTCTCTTTGTACAAACTCCGTTGCAATTTTCCATTTGTATCAACCGTAAACTAATAACTAATAAGTTACGTATTTTTCAACATGTAATTAATTGAGGGATTTTCTTTTATTTTAGAGACGAACTTAATAGAAAAAATGTAGTCACTATAGGTTTATCCTTTTAAATAAAACGAGATGAGCCTCGCCAAATGAAACACACAGATTGCGGGGCCCTCACAAAAATATATGTGTTAATTACTTAGAATTCGGGAGAGCCGATTAGCGAATTTTACGGCCTTCCTAGAATAATAACACGATAGTCTCTTTAGGCGCGTGTTTAATAATTTACTTTCTTAAACATGGGTGTGCATTTCATGCGACCCAAATCCAAATCCCAAAACATCAAATAAAATATGTTCCGGATTGTGGGTGCATTTCATGTGACGCAGTCCAAAGACATGTTTTAAGCGATGTTCACATTCTTTTAAAATAATAATAATAAAGTGGTAAAAAGTTAAAATTGGCACATCGGTTCATAATTGTATAAAAATCAGATAAATAAGCCGAATATGATAGTTGAGCGACCGTGCTAGAACCACGGAACTCGAAAATGCCTAACACCTTCTCCCGGGTTAACAGAATTCCTTATCCGGATTTCTGGTACGCAGACTGTAATATGGAGTCATTTGCCGATTTTAGATTCGAGAATATCAAAACAAAATACGGACAAAATAAAACTCAAAATCTACCAACCAGATCGACACGAATATGTACGGACTGTTTCGACAAACCTCGAATGGGAATAAATCTGTCCGGACTCAACGACTAACTCAACGACGAACTCACCTTCCTTGTAAACTTGATGAACTCAAGACGACGCTTGACGACCTCGACTAAAACTCGACCAAACGAAATGGTGGCAGCAGCATAACTGAAACAAAATAAGTTGCTCGTGGGCAGCAATGCGATGAAGGTAAGGCAGATGCGACGGTGATCTATGGCTGGACGCAACAGCCGTTACAGTGACGACGGAGGAGCAGACAGTAGCAGCAGTTGACGCGAAACAGAAGCAGCTGGGGTGCGTTCGGTTGTTTGGACGGAGAAGATAAAGCAGAAAGTAGAAGTCGACGCGGAATCAGCTGCCATGGAAGCGAGTGGTCGACGAGGGAAATGGCGGACTGCTTGGTGGAACTGGGCAGCCATGGATGTCGAGCTCAAGCTCGAGCTTGACGAAGGACGAAGAAGATGAAGTGACGACGCAGAGACAGCTGCGTGGACAGCAGCAGCTATGGTTCTTGGGGTCGTTTGGACATGATGAACTGTTTGTTGGTGGCGTTTGGACGAGAGGGAGTGGGGTCGAGGGCAGCCATGGTTGTGCTTTGGAGTTTTGAGGAGAAGAAGCCACAGTGGGGGGGGATGGTTTTAGGTCTTTTAGGGTTTTTGGGTTTTGTTTTTTGCAAGATAGGGGTGTTTGGACTTTGGACGGATGTTTTTTGTTAATGGGGCAGACCGAGTCGACCCGGTTTGAAGTGGACCGGTTCGTGGGGAAGATTGGGCAATTACTTGGGCCTATGGTTTGAAAATTGAAGAAGTGGCCCAATCCGATTTTTCTTTGTATTTTTGTTCTCTTTTCTTCTTTTATTTTTCTAAAACTAAATTCTAAAAATACTTATTATTAAGAACTAAATTAAGTTATAGAAATGCAAATTAACTCCCAATAACAATTAACGCACAATTAAGTAATAATTAAGCATAAAATTGTTCATTTGGACATTAAATGATAAAAATGCAAAAGATGCCTATTTTTGTAATTTTTTAATTTTTGTAAAACAAATTTAATTACTAACAATTGTAGAATTAAATCCTACATGCAAAATGCGGCATATTTTTTGTATTTTTTATTAATTTAACAAATAAACAAATACGGACAAATACAAATAATTATCCAAAAATATCACAAAATCTCACAAAATTGCACACCAAGGAAAATCATTTAATTTTGAATTTTTTGGGAGTAATTCTCATATAGGGTAAAAATCACGTGCTTACAGCTGCCCCTCTTTGCCCGAAGACACGAAGGGTTTTCGCGCAAAGATAAAGCGAGCGATTTTTGCCCATCCGAGTACTCCGTGTGAAGCATTTTTTTTGAAAAAGATTTAACCGAACCTTTGCTTCAAAGGTTTCCTACATATCCCTGGCTAAAGGGGAATCAGATTAATGTAGTTCGGGAAGTTTTGGTAGCTGGGACTACCGTGGGACTGCAATGTTACTGCTGCTACATGCTGTTATCACTGCTTACCGATCTCCTTGTTACACCGTGCTTAAAAGAAAACAAGAAGCTAGGCTAGACTAAAATTTGTTCTTGTTGCCTTGCTTTCTTGTCGGCTTGTGTTTCCTCCGGTGCTTTTCTTCCGATGCTTTTCTTCCTTTTGACACATGGACTTGAGTTTATGCTGGGACCTCTTGTTGCAACCTTCTGCTTCCCGGTGCTGGGGATTTTATTGTTTACTGCTGGGGATTCCTGTTGTAACCTTCCGCCTTCTGGTGGGGTTACTGATTCCAAACTCTGTAATACAAGACTAAAAAGTTGCTTCAATGCAAAATTATGAAATGTATGCCCGCATTATACTGGTGGACGACCTAGAACTGAAATGGGTTACTGATTTCAAGATCTGCAGTATAAGACTCAAAAGTATTCCTCTTGTATTACAGGTGGGTGCCTGAATGCAAAACAAAAATGTATTCCCGCATTATACTGGTGGGCGACCTAGAACATGGAATGTATTCACGCATTATACTGGTGGGCGACCTAGAACATGAATGTATTCCCGTATTATACTTGTGGGCGACCTAGAACATGAAATGTATTCCCGCATTATACTGGTGGGCGACCTAGAACATGAAATGTATTCCCGCATTATACTGATGGGCGACCTAGAACATGAAATGTATTCCCACATTATACTGGTGGGCGACCTAGAACAGAAATGTATTCCCGCATTATACTGGTGGGCGACCTAGAACAGAAATGTATTCCCGCATTATACTGGTGGGCGACCTAGAACATGAAATGTATTCCCGCATTATACTGGTGGGCGACCTAGAACATGAAATGTATTCCCGCATTATACTGGTGGGCGACCTAGAACATGAAATATATTCCCGCATTATACTGGTGGGCGACCTAGAACAGAAATGTATTCCCTCATTATACTGGTGGGTGACCTAGAACATGAAATGTATTCCCGCATTATACTGGTGGGCGACCTAGAACATGAAATGTATTCCCGCATTATACTGGTGGGCGACCTAGAACAGAAATGTATTCCCGCATTATACTGGTGGGCGACCTAGAACAGAAATGTATTCCCGCATTATACTGGTGGGCGACCTAGAACATGAAATGTATTCCCGCATTATACTGGTGGGCGACCTAGAACATGAAATGTATTCCCGCATTATACTGGTGGGCGACCTAGAACATAAATGTATTCCCGCATTATACTGGTGGGCAACCTAGAATAGAAATGAAAAGACAGAAAAGTATTCCTATGGGTAAAAGTAAACTTAGGAGGAAATGCGTCTCCTATGGGTAAAACTAAACTTATGAGGAAATGCATCTCCTATGGGTAAAACTAAACTTAGGAGGAAATGCGTCTCCTATGGGTAAAAGTAAACTTAGGAGGAAATGCATCTCCTATGGGTAAAATGAACTTAGGAAGTGCTTCTCTTATCGGTAAAACTAAACTTAGGAGGAAATGCATCTCCTATGGGTAAAAGTAAACTTAGGAGGAAATGCATCTCCTATGGGTAAAATGAACTTAGGAAGTGCTTCTCCTATCGGTAAAACTAAACTTAGGAGGAAATGCATCTCCTATGGGTAAAACTAAACTTAGGAGGAAATGCGTCTCCTATGGGTAAAAGTAAACTTAGGAGGAAATGCATCTCCTATGGGTAAAATGAACTTAGGAAGTGCTTCTCCTATCGGTAAAACTAAACTTAGGAGGAAATGCATCTCCTATGGGTAAAACTAAACTTAGGAGGAAATGCGTCTCCTATGGGTAAAAGTAAACTTAGGAGGAAATGCATCTCCTATGGGTAAAATGAACTTAGGAAGTGCTTCTCCTATCGGTAAAACTAAACTTAGGAAGTGTGTCTCCTATTAATGAAATCTTTAACTTAGAAAGTGCGTCTCCTATGCGTGAAATCTTAATTCAGGAAATGCGTCTCCTCTAGGTAAAATAAACTTAGAAAATGCGTCTCCTATGGGTAAAACTTAGGAAGTGCGTCTCCTATTGGCAAAACTTAGGAAGTGCGTCTCCTATTGGCAAAACTAGACCTAGGAAGTGCGTCTCCTATTGGTAAAGGCGTGGAATGTATTCTCTTGTTATATAGGTGGGCGCCTAAAATATGAAATGGACAGAAAAAAAAGTATTCCTCTCGTTATTCAGGTGGGCGCCTGTCTTTAACAACAACTTTGAAAAATAAAATCCTATTTGAGGGCGGATGAACCCAAAATATCCTATTCGAGGGCGGATGAACCCAAAATATTCTATTCGAGGGCGGATGAACCCAAAATATCTTATTCGAGGGCGGACGAACCCAAAATATCCTATTCGAGGGCGGACGAACCCAAAATATCCTATTCGAGGGCGGACGAACCCAAAATATCCTATTCGAGGGCGGACGAACCCAAAATATCCTATTCGAGGGCGGACGAACCCAAAATATCCTATTCGAGGGCGGACGAACCCAAAATATCCTATTCGAGGGCGGACGAACCCAAAATATCCTATTCGAGGGCGGACGAACCCAAAATATCCTATTCGAGGGCGGACGAACCCAAAATATCCTATTCGAGGGCGGACGAACCCAAAATATCCTATTCGAGGGCAGACGAACCCAAAATATCCTATTCGAGGGCAGACGAACCCAAAATATCCTATTCGAGGGCGGATAAACCCAAAATATCCTATTCGAGGGCGGATGAACCCAAAATATCCTATTCGAGGGCGGATGAACCCAAAATATCCTATTCGAGGGCGGATGAACCCAAAATATCTTTAAAACTTGAAAATGTCTTACTTCGAAAACTTGCTTGGGATTATTTTGCTGGGGATGAATTTTCCTTTTCTTCCTTCCCCATTATGACCCTATTGAAACTTGGTCGAAAATCTGTCGAAGATGCTTCTACATCTTGATGATTCGCTGGGGATAACACTGATGAAGATAACTCTGCTGAGTAAATATGTTATCTTACTCCTTCTAGAACTACTTCCTTTTGAGTAGGATGTTTCATTCCTCTGCAACTGCTTCCCTTTTTTTTTTTAAAAAAAAAATTCTTTTTTATTCTTTTTTTTTGTTTTTTTGCATAGCTTCTTCCTTCGAAGACTACCTCCCTTGAGACTCATTTTGCCTTTCCCCGAAAGGAACCGCTGAGGATACCGATTTTCACCAAACTGGTGTTGGACTCCTCGAAACTGTTGGGGATAACACTGTTGGGGAATTATTTACTTACCTGTTGGGGGGTAAAATGTTATCAGCTGGGGATAACGCTGTCGATGATAACACTTCTGGGGGATTCTGATTCCTTCAGAACTAGTGCTTCACTCTTCGGAAGGCTGTTGGGAATGATGCTGGCCTCTTGCTTTTTCTGAGCTCAAGTTTCATCCCTTTGCTGGGGAACAACTTCCTCCATTGAAACTTATTATGTTGGGGGCAACACTAGTTCTAAGACCACTTCCCTTGAGACTGGCGTTATCTTTATTCTTCCCCGAATGTGTACCTGACTTCAAGAAAATTTTCTAAATGGAAGGAAAATTTTCTGCCCCAGTTTGATAATATCCCTTGTGGCATGTATTTCTGGCATCAATGCCATTTCCTTTACCTGTTTCAAATCAAACAAAATTTGTTAGTTTAAAACATGGTGGTTGGTTGTGATACTCCTACTGAGATGACTTTTCCTTTTCTCCTTCCTTGCTCTGCGCTCCACAACTTGTTGGGGATGATATTATTTGCGGGGGATAATCCCTTTCTGATGGGGATATCCCTCTTCTTTTGTGGCATAGCTCACTGCTCTCCTTGCTTTGTTCACGAGCCTTGGCCTTGAGGTTTATAACCTTTGATTTCGACAAGGGTATCCTCTTGACACTCGTCAATCCTTTTGTCAATTCCCTTTGCTGGGGATATCCTTTTTTGACACTGGCCTCGCGCTTGGTCCTTGATGACTATACCACTTGGACGTACTAGTCAGATCTCATCTTGCATGATTGGAAAGTTGATGGCCTATTTTGAAGTCAGATCTCTATTGGAGATTTTTCTATGAAAGGAAAAAGATAAAAGGGAACAGAATAAAAAGACAAAAGGAAAAATGACTCTTTAACAAAAGAAAATATAAATAAAAACTTATCAAATGCAGATACCGACTCTAATGGTCATGACATGCATATGTTGTCTATCCTCCGCCGTCAATCACCTTTCAAGACCCTCAATTGGCGATTCCTCATCTGATTCTCCAATCTTATTCGACTTGTAGTGCCCGAAGGGTTTTCACTATCAAGCCTCTCTCATTTTGGTTTTTCTCTCAACTTTCATCGCCTTATGGTGCCTGTGAAGGTTTTCACCAATAAGACTCTCTCGTTTTATATCTCTCTCCATCTGGGGATTTGGAGTGTTGCCGGTATGACTCTTTCTGTTGGAGATTAGAGTCCTTTCTGCTGTGGAACAGAATGTTATGTTCGTTGGTAAGACTCTTCATTTGCCTGACTTGACATCTTTCGAAGACTGATCAGAAGGTCTTTCTTTGGACCGTAATGTGGGTTTTGGATAGGGCTAGAAAGAAAGGGTATTAAAGGCTCAAAAGTGCATCAATTCTGGGTTATTAATTACAACCTTCGGAACCAGATTTATTTACAACGAACACAACCTCTGCCCCAGTTTCTTGCTTGGGGATAACTTAATTGATTTTTTTTTCATTTTTTAAAACTATGACCGAGCCGTGAAGCGCCTACGTATCCTCTTTGAGGAATCAGGTCAAAAGTAGTTCCCACTTCCTCTATTTTCATTTGACTTTCCTTTGTTTTTTTTATCATTTTTCTTTTCTTTTCTTTTCCTCTTTTTTTTTTCGTTTTGTTGTTTTCTTTCTCTCTTTCTTTTTTTTCGTTGCTACTGATTCCGAACGAGGGGTATGAAAGAAAATAAATAAGGCTCAAAAGGGGTAATAAAGGATAAAGTGTTTAGGTAGCAGAACAAAATGCCTTCGTCATTCCAGTCTTCAAAATATGCCAAGTGCAAACAACATAATTGAACATAGATTTATAGTCTCTTCCGATGGTGCTGGACTTGACAATTATGTTAAACATTTTATTTTTCCTTTGTCATTTCTAAAGCACCGTTGGGCGACACTCTCACTCTTATTATCATGAAAGGTGAATCTTGCTTTTAACGGTTTTCTTTGTGTTTAACTTGCCCTAGTTCCACATGACTCGAGCTCCGAACATTCTCAAACCGTCCTTATTTTCTTTAAAGGTTCTGATCACCTTTCCGGGATTTTATGATTTAACTTCTAAGATTAGGCCCAAACTGTGTGCGCACGACATGTCACTAGAATCGGCGCTGAACAAAATGACAAAAGGACTAAACAAAAAGATGACTGGAAATAATAAAAGACCGGATTTTGCATTGGACTACCGGTGAAATGGTAAAAAAAACAAAAATAAACCGGAATAAAATCCTAAACAACCTGGACAAAACTTAAACAAACCGCTATGACAAAATGGAAAGATAAGCGGAAAGATATTGACACAAAACAATATCCGAATTACAATCCTAAGAATCCGAACAACAGAAATGACAACAAAATAAGCTACCACGAGCTTCTCTCTTGCTAACCAAGGAACGCAGCGTCCTCCCACTTTATCAAAACTGGCATCTTAGCCACTGAGCTTCGCATCAATACTGCCAAGACCATTACCAACTTCAATATCATCAACCTCCGTCAACAAGTTCCCAATAGGATTCAAGTGCTTCTGTTATCAGGCCTGATCCCCGCAGAGTGTGTATCATGAGGTGCAAGTAAAGGATTCTGAGTGTCATTGTCCGGCTTACCACAAACCAACCACCTTAACTTTATTTGCGAAACAAACAGGTTAGAATGGACTCAGTCGGTCCTCATTATTAACAACATCTTTTTTTCTTTTTCTTTTTCGATGTTTTTCTTTTTTTCTTTTTTCCATTTTTTTTCTCTTTTTTCATTTTTCATTCTCTTTTTTTGCTTTTTTCATTTTGCTTTTTTTGTCGTGGTCGAATCTTATGGAGATTGCCTACGTATCATGACCCCGCATGAATCAGACCTTGCGTAGTTCGGACCAATAAAAGATAAACAATACTAAACATTTTTTTTCAATTTTCATATTAAACAAACTGGGTTTCAAAGGTTTGAAGATGACCTACAAACTCGAAAATAAAACAACCCACGTATTCTAATTAAAAGATTTACAAACTCCAAAAACAAACAACCAACTTCCTTTCTCTGTTTGACAAATGCAACCGAACGGTTATTTTTTGCAAACGTGGCCCCTTCCAAATTTCACATGAATTTTGAGGCCGGGGAGGATTATTTTATGACGCTTTACAAACTTGTCCATTCTTTTACGAAAATAGCCTTTCGACAACTGAAAGATACTCTAAGGCTATTTCGGCAAGAACGGTTTAAGACACTGCCGAAGCTGGCTCGGCTTATTTTGTCTAAAAATCCAACCTGTATTCACCCGACCGCTGACTTTTTTTTTTCTTTTCAAATTACAATAAAACCTGGTGTTGCAAACACGGCCCTTCAGCGCCTCGGGGACGAAGATTTATAGGGCTGTGTGGGTCAACTAGACCAAAAATCCTAAACATGACCCAAAAAGTGGCTGTTTATGCAAAGTCAGCCTTCCAGCGTCCCTTTCGGAAACATTCGGCTATTTATGACAAAACAGAATCACCTGGCTTATTTATGACAGAATTAAAATTTGACATGTTTTTATTTATTTATTTATTTTTGGCTATTTTAGCATAAGGTGGGGTTGGACCCGATGAAGGTTGCCTACGTATCTCACATCCGGTGAGAATCAAACCCGCGTAGTTCGGGCGAATCATGAATAAGTAAATGAACTAAGAGAAGGAGCATTTTTACAAAGAAAGATTTCTAAGAAAATGTTTTTTTTTTTTTGGAATTTTACCTTCAATGAAAGAAAGGCTTCTAAAAGTATTTTTTGAATTTTGAATTTTCATTTCAATTTTGAAAGAACACGGAAAATATTTCGGATTTTTATTTTTATTATATATATATATATTTTTTATTTTATTTTTTAAAAAAATAATTAAAAAAAACTTTCTAAAGAAGTCAATAATGAAAAATATCTTTGGATTTTTTGTTTTGAAAATTGGGGGTCTAAGAAAACTTTTCTAGATTTTTTGGCAAGATAAATATTTTTGCAACAAATACATACATACATATATATATATATATATATATATATATATATATATATATATATATATATATATTTTCTTTTTAAAAATAAAGAAAAACTTTTTGGATTTATATATATATATATATATGCAAACCACTTTCAACGCCCGACTCTTTTTATTATTTTTTTTTGGCATTTTCATAAACAAATAACTAAAATAATAATAAAAACCATTTTAAAAACAAGACTTTTTTTTTTCATTTTTATGGCAAGACAAACTATGTTTTCTATATTTTTTGAAAAACAAGACGGAACAACGACTTTTTTTTTTCTTCTATTTTTCCTTTGCTTTTAATAAACAAACTAATAAGACATTTTTTTTTCATTTTCTCAAAATTTCGGCAAAGTTTTGACAGTATTTGTGTATTGTTTTTTTTCAAAAATAAACAATCAATTCCCTAACCGCTATTTCTTTTTTTTTTTCTCTTTTTTTCCCTCAATTTCACAATATTCCTGATATTCAAAAATCGGTCAACACACAAGTCCGAATCGAATAAATGCGCAAGTAGCAGCAAGTAAGATGCACCAGGATGGTTATTTTCATTTTTGGTGCACCTGTCCTAGACAGACCCAACCCCTGTGTTGAGCCTCCAAAGTCAGATGCACGTGATGCAAACAAACGTTCCTACTAGGGATCCGGCATGTGGCTTTGTTATACTAGGTTCAGAACCTGGGTGTTTGTTCTAGACCTGGCTTACCCGAGCGGACAGCTCGAGCCGAGGGGGCAGCGTACCGGGAATACAGAAGCTTCACCGGCTTAGCAACTTATCCGAACCTCGTTCTAAATTGGGATTTGACACTATACAGAAAAGAAGTCGTACGAAGTACACCCTTCTTCATGATTTAGAAGACTCAGAGAGGATATGGGTTCGGCACAGTTTATATACAGTTCACAAAATATCAAAGCGGTAAAAGGCAACCAATTAGCACATTGAGCCAAAAACATGTAACAAAATCAGATAATACCAAATATAACAATTTATATAAGCTCGAATTTCTAACCCTGAACCAGTGGTTCTGGGTATTGTCCCCAGCAGAGTCGCCAGAGCTGTCACACCTCCTTTTTTCGCCCCCGCGAGGACGTAGGAGTTTTTTCCAATTAAAGGACAATCGAAACGGGATTTATTTATTTATTTCAAAGTCGCCACTTGGGAGATTTAGGGTGTCCCAAGTCACCAATTTTAATCCCGAATCGAGGAAAAGAATGACTCCATATTACTGTCTGCGTACCAGAAATCCGGATAAGGAATTCTGTTAACCCGGGAGAAGGTGTTAAGCATTCCCGAGTTCCGTGGTTCTAGCACGGTCGCTCAACTGTCATATTCAGCTTATTTATCTGATTTTTATACAATTATGAACCGATGTGCCAATTTTAACTTTTTACCACTTTATTATTATTATTTTAAAAGAATGTGAACATCGCTTAAAACATGTCTTTGGGCTGCGTCACATGAAATCACCCACAATCCGGAACACATTTTATTTGATGTTTTGGGATTTGGATTTGGGTCGCATGAAATGCACACCCATGTTTAAGAAAGTAAATTATTAAACACGCGCCTAAAGAGACTATCGTGTTATTATTCTGGGAAGGCCGTAAAATTCGCTAAACGGCTCTCCCGAATTCTAAGTAATTAACACATATATTTTTGTGAGGGCCCCGCAATATGTGTGTTTTATTTGGCGAGGCTCGTCTCGTTTTATTTAAAAGGATAAACCTATAGTGACTACATTTTTTCTATTAAGTTCGTCTCTAAAATAAAAGAAAATCCCTCAATATACATGTTGAAAAATACGTAACTTATTAGTTATTAGTTTACGGTTGATACAAATGGAAAATTGCAACGGAGTTTGTATAAAGAGAGATTGCTTTAGTTCTATATTCTACTATTTAATAACACTGGAACATGAGATTGACGCACAATAATATCAAAACAGATTAACTATTCTTCGATTAATTTAAACTAACATTATTAGATGAAGAAGCTAACATATGCAGCCTCATTACTCATTGCTCAATCGACTACATTTTTATATAAAGAAAGGAAAATTGTATTCAAACACAAATCCAAACAGGAGGAATTCAACAGGAACAAAGCCTGATTAATATTTCATTTCGCTTCAAGCCGAAAGTGTACAAATGTGTACCTGGAAATGGCAGTACAAGAACAAAAGAAGGAGAAGTCAGCAGCAATAATAACACAGCAACAGCAGGTTTAGCAACACCGCAAACCAGTGACAACCAGTAGAATAACCCAGTAACAGATTGAAAACTTCAGCAATACCAAAGTGCAATCGTATGCTAGTCTCTTTTTTAGCTCCTCGAATGCTACCCTGCAATCATCAGAAAACAAGAAAGGGTGATATTTTTCTAACAACTTATAAAGAGGGTTGACAATTTTTGAGAAGTCTTTTATGAATCTCCGGTAGAAACCGGCATGCCCAAGGAAGCTTCTGATTGCTTTGACTGAAGTTGGAGGAGGTAGCTTTGCTATTACATCCACTTTAGCACGATCCACCTCAATTCCTTTGCTTGACACCCGGTGCCCCAAGACTATGCCTTTTTGTACCATGAAGTAGCACTTCTCCCAGTTCAGAACCAGGTTAGTCTCGATACACCGTTTCAGCACACGAGTCAGATTTATCAAGCACTCATCAAATGAGTTCCCTACCACTGAGAAGTCATCCATGAACACCTCCATTATGTCCTCTACCATGTCAGTGAATATGGTCATCATGCACCGTTGGAATGTGGCGGGTGTGTTGCATAGGCCAAAGGGCATCCTCCGAAAGGCATAAATGCCATAAGGTCAAGTGAAAGAGGTCTTCTCTCTGTCCTCCGGTGCAATGGAGATCTAGTTGTATCCTGAGTACCCGTCCAGAAAACAGAAGTGTGACCTCCCTGCCAGTCTGTCTAACATCTGATCAATGAAGGGAAGTGGGAAGTGGTCTTTCTGGGTGACTAGATTTAGCTTTCTATAATCCATGCAAATTCTCCAGCCCTAGACTGTTCTTGTAGAGATCAATTCATTGTTATCATTCTTAACTACCGTCATGCCACCCTTTTTAGGTACATATTGAACTGGGCTAACTCAACTGCTGTCAGAGATTGGGAAGATAATTCCCGCGTCTAACCACATTATTACTTCCTTCTTCACCACTTACTTCATGTTAGGGTTCATCCTTCTTTGGTGTTTCCTAGAAGGTTTGTGTCCCTCTTCCAGTAGAATTTTGTGCATATAGTAGGCGGGGCTGATCCCCTTTATGTCTGTCATGGTCCACCCAATGGCAGTCTTGCACTCCTTAAGTACCTGCAAGAGTTGTTGCGCCTGCACATCTAACAAACTAGATGAGATAATAACAGGTAATGTGGAGTTAGGTCCAAGGAATTCATACCTGAGATGGTTGGGCAATGACTTTAACTCCAGCTTTGGTGGTTCTTCGATAGATGGCTTGGCTGGAGGAGTCTCTCGATTTTCCAAGTGCAAGAGCTCAAATTCTAGAGTTCTATCCCAGAACCCTCTACCATCTAATGCCAACATCCATTCCACCAGTTCCTCTCCATTCACCTCATCCAAATTCATTAAATATGCAGCAAGGGGGTCCTCAATGGTTAGCACCTCATCATCAGTCTCTACGATTACATCCACGACATCAATAAGAGAACAATTGGCAAATTCACTTGGTCGCCTTATAGATTTCTGCACATCGAATGTTATCTCCTCATCGTTCAATCTCATCTTGAGCTCCCCGGTTTCACAATCAATGAGAGCTCTCCCTGTGGCCAAGAATGGTCTTCCCAAATTATGAGAATCTCTTCATCCACTCTTCAGTCTAAGATCACAAAATCTGCAAGGAACACAAATTTCCCTACCTGAATTAGAACATCATCTAAGATACCAGAGGGTCATTTCATTGTCTTGTTAGCCAGCTGCAACAACATAGAGGTGGGTCTAGCTCTTCCAATGCCCAACCTCTTGTAAATCGCCAGGGGCATAAGATTGATGCTAGCCCCTAGATCACACAGTGCTTTAGCAAAAGCAAAATTATCAATAGTGCATGGAATTGTAAAGCTCCCTGGGTCAGACAGTTTTTCTGCAATTGATCTAGTCACCACTGCACTACATGTCTGAGTAAGAGTAACTGTGGCCAAGTCTTGGAAATCAAACTTTAGGGACATCAAGTCCTTCATCATTTTTGCATACCCAGGCATCTCCTTCAACGCTTCAATCAATGGTATGTTTACCTAGATTTGTTTCAGCATTTCGAAGAACTTCTTGTATTGCTCCTCCTTTTGGTACTTAGCCAACCTCTGAGGGAAAGGTGCAGGAGGTCTCTTCTTCCCAATCAATTGGGATTGATCCTTATCAACTGCTACATCAACTACAGGTTCGTGGACTGTCTCAGCTTCTTTATCGGTCGCATTCTGAATGCTATTTTCTTCCTGGGCAGGCTGGATTGGCACCTCTATCAGTTTCGTTGACTCATCCAGCTCAATGGGCACTGGTATAAGTGTCTCAGCTTATCTAGTTTCTCGATCCCTCTCTTGCTTTACATTCAGATCTCTGCCATTACATAGACTTACCGCTATCATCTGCTTTGGGCCTTGATCTTTTGAATTTATCTGGGTGTCTGCAGGTAGTGTCCCATGAGGAAGATTGTTCAGAGACATAGAAATTTGGCCCACATGCACTTCAATATTCTTGATTGCTGCATCATGTGCATCCACTCTCTCATTAATCTTTGCATTAGACCCAATAACCTGCTGCATCATTGCCTCAAGTCTAGCAAACCCATCTTCTTGCCTTCCACCATGCTGCTGCTGAGGAGGGTGATACCCCTGCTGCTGATTCTGATTATTATATTCCTGTGGCCTTGGGTAAGGTGCCATATTGTTAGGGGGTCTCATACCTCCCATGTTTCCATTGTTGAACTGTGGATGGACTGGCCTATATTGCTGATTTTGCTGGTCCCAATTCTGACCACCCTGTGTCTGGCCTCCATGATTAGACACATAATTCATGTCTTCAGGGTAGTGGTGATGATCATGTTCTGCATTCCATTGGTTACCGATTGGCTGACTATGCAAGATGCGCACAAGCCCCTATTGGTAGTATCTACGATGTGTACCTGTTGCTTCTGCCCTGACTCTTCCACCTTTTTAGTGAGTATACTCATCTGTGTCAATAAGGTGGCCATATTTTCAGCCATAGAGTTGGATGGATCTAAGGGCACTGAGTGAACCATTGGAGTGATAGGTGCATTCCTGGTTGTCCATCCCGAATTTTGTTCCATCTTGTCAAGCAGACTCTGGCCTACTCTCCATGTTTTGCTCAAAAATGCTCCACCAGCTGAAGCATCAACAATGTTCTTCATGCTATCTGACAATCCCATGTAAAACCGCTGCCCCAACATCAGATCTGGAATACCATGGTGCGGGCATATAACCAGCATCCTTTTAAAGCGCTCCCATGTTTTATGCAGTGTCTCCATTGGTCTCTGTTTAAAACTCAAAATTTCATCAATTTGTTGAGCAGTCTTATTGGGTGGGTGGAACTTGTTATGGAATTGCCTAACTAACTCATCCCAAGTTGTTATAGAATTTATGGGAAGTGAGTTTAGCCAAGTCTGAGCAGCTCCTGTCACTAAGAATGGAAACAATAACAGTTTGATTGCTTCACGAGTTACATTGGGCTGCCTTTGGGTTTTGCAGATAGAAAGGAAGTTCTTCAAGTGCTGCTGAGGATCTTCGACTTGCGACCCCGAAAATAGTCCCTTGTTCTGCAACAAGTGCAGCATGTTATTCGTAATTTGGAATGACTCAGCCTGTATCTGTGGAACTACAATGGCTGTGGACAGATTTTCAGCTGTGGGTTGTGCCCAGTCATAGAGAGCAGCCTCTGGCACTATTGGTACCGCTGGGTTTTCCTCGTGACCCCCATGACTGTTTCGAATTGTGCAGTTGTTGGTTTTTGTTTGTTTTTCCGATTAGCCCGATTCAAGGCCTTGAAAACTTTCTCGGGATCTGATAATGCTTCAAATACTTCACCAGATCTCGATGAGTTTCTAGGCATGCACTTCTTTCAATTGTAATTGATAACACCGTTAATTCCCCGGCAACGACGCCAAAAATTGATCACGCCCAACTATGCCTTATAAAAGGACAATGCGTACGTTGCAAATATAACCTGAGTATTTATGCCCAGAGTCGAATCCACAGAAAATTAACCTATCAATTACTTTCGTTGGACTTACTAAATTCTTTAGAATCAACTTCCCCAAACGTTGTGAATAACAGCTGATGGTATATTTAATAACTAAGATTGAAAGTCAATAAATAGTTGTAAACTAAATATGCTTAAGTTGTGAACAATAATGAGAACGTTCTAAGGTAGTGATTTCCCCTATTGATGGAATCCCTTCTGTTTATGTTTCATATAGATTTACCAACACATCTCTATCAATCATGAACACTCTTTTTACCGTGAATCTCTCCCGAGTAATCACGATAATTTACTAGACGCACTCTCCCGAGATACGCTAGCTGGCTTTGTTTATTACAGTTCACTTTAGATTGCACCCAAGACTTCGTTATCCCTAATCCCACCTTTAAACCCGCAGTTATAGATCCCTCTTATACTTTCGGAGTGGTGTTGTTCAACAATCACCTAATATGCACTCTCTCCCGAGTTATGCACACTAATTAGGCACAGCTAATTGAGGATCCTGTCAATTAATTACAACAAACACGTAGTTAAATAAATAGAGATTAAACTGACAAACTATATTAACATAATCAAGAAGTTCATCCTTCAATAGGTTCCATCAAAACTCTAGACAAAGGATTTAGCTACTCATGACAATGGGTAGATAAACTATGAAAATATTCATGATCAAAATTGCTAGAAAAATAAAGAGAAGAAGAAAATATGATGTTTTGGGTGATCTCTCACACTTGTTTTTCTTGCCAAAGTACTCTCTAAAATATTACATGCCTCCCTTGGGCCAGTTCTATTGTTTAATATAGGGTTTTGGGCTAAAAATCCCGTATTTTTGCACTTCAGTCCCTCAATTTTCCGCTTCCTATCGCGGTCCTACCGCGGTTACGCCACCGCGCCCAACTAGCCTCTCAGAATCCGCAACAGCCTTCTGCCGCGGTCCGACCGCGGTTACGCAGGGACCGCGACAGTCCATCTCCAGTTCTGGTTTTGCTGCCTTCCGTGGTGCACTTAACGGATATTGTACTATTGGCCTCTTTTTCTCTGTAATTGATCCCAAAAGTACTCTATAGACTTCTTTTATTGTATATAGCCTGCAACGCATGAAAAGCACTAATCAGAGTATTTTGTTATCACTTTTTACCATAAAAACTATACAAGAAGGTGGTTCTTTAGGGCCTAATTATAGTCCAATTCACCTATTATCACCAAGCTGGGAGCTCGCCTAGGTGGCGAAATAGCAAAGAACGCCACGACCGACCTCGGGGTCAAATCATCGACAGCATATGTTAAGTCAATACTATACTCGAGTAATGACGAAAAGGTCATTCGTAGGAAAGCATGTTGGTCAAAGACCACTAATAGAAGTTCTAGTAACTATATATAGATGGATATAAGCACTAATAAAAAGGGATCTCACACGAGAAACAGTGGCTCGGCTTTTCCTCTTTACTCTCTCACTTGTAATTTTTTTCTGCCTCTGATGTAAGCCCAATTCTCGTGTTTGATATAAGATTATGACATCAATAAATATGGTACATTCTGATCTTTTGTTATTTCCTACTATGTATATTTGAATCCGAAGTTAATTATGCTTGGCTAAGATTTACCTTCTTTATTATTGATAATTGGATTTGACAAAAGAATCCTAAACTTTTTTGCCCAAACAATGGTGTTTATCTAAACTGCACCAATTTATAGTAGTAATTGTCAACTGATAAATTGAAGCGAAACTACTTGTTGATTAACTATAGTTCAAGTGAATAAACTCAACGTTGAAGACACATGCCATGTTATAATTGATTTAATATAAACAACAGGTGTAATTAGGTTTTTTCACGTTTAACGTATAAAAATCTCAAAGATATCAAAAGAAAACCAACATTACATGCTCCATGTCAATTTCACTGGCTGTCTTTAATTGTTTTCCTAGTTTCAACGGCAAACTTATGAGAGTTCATGTAAATATCTACTGCTATTTAGTTCACTAACTTTGTCAATAAACTAAAACACAAGGTAAGATGCATTTGCCAACTGATTTAAAACAAAAAGCTAATGTTATTCAATGAGAATCAACTTAGCAATGTGCCAATTGTACAATTCACATCCCTAAGTAGCCCTCATATACTAAAGAGAAAAATACTGTCAAAATCTAAAACAAACTAAGGCAGCTAACAATTGTTTTAATCTTCTTGTCTATAGCTGCTGCTACAATTTCATACAGAAGAATGGCACAATACTAACCTCTATCTTTTTATATTTCTATATTAAGAAAAGGCAGTCCGCGTTCATGCTATGCACGGCGTTTAGGGATGCCCAGACTAAATTAGGTCTATTATTGTATTTCTACAAGAGATTGTTTCCGCAACTCGAATCCATGATCTCTTAGTCAAACGACGACAACTCTTACCGTTGTGCCAGGCAGGGGCGGAGGCACAAGTCGCCCTACGGGTTCGGTCAATTGTATTTTCTCAAACAGTATATTTGGTATTTTGAAGTCATGAAATATGTATAAATATTAAATTTAGAACCCAGTCATTAACACTTGAAGTCGTGATCCAAAAATCTAGAACCTATAAGGTTGAAATCCTGGCTCCGACTCTGGTGCCAAGCTCACCTATCTTTTGTACATTTCCACATATCATACATACTTCACCTAATGTATTTACATCATCCTCAACTAGTTTCTCACCGTGATCCAACTTTCTGATGATTCCAAGTCATTTTTCCCTCCTCTTCTCGAGATCCAAAACTCGTGATCGCATCTCATTGAGAATGGATTTCCACTCATAGAATCATCTTCATCACTTGATTCATCTAAGAAATCCATCTCAGAGAAAAATCTAGCATCTAAAACACTAGCAGGTGTACTAGCATCAATCTTTTCTAAATTCTTGCCTTTTGACATCTTTGATACAAATGGATGATCAAGCAATTGTTCAACTCTCCACCTCTTTTTAGTGTCCCTTTCCAAACACTTAGCCAAGAAATCCAAACCATCATCAGAAAAATGTGCTGGAAACTGTGGCATATCATTACTACAAGCAATTTTCAAAACTGCAGCCAAGGGATTTGTACAAATATCCCCTCCCCAGGGAGGCTTCCCCGTCGCCATTTCGATAATTGTACAACCTAAAGACCAAATATCAGCAGCAAAATCTAACTCTTCATTTCTCAAAATTTCTGGTGCCATCCACAAAGGAGTGCCACCAATAGACTTAGACAAAGATTTTGGACTACCATTTACCTTATTGTCTTTTATTCTCTTTGCACATCCAAAATCAGCCAATTTTACTTCTCCACTAGTTCCTAATAGTATATTCTTACACTTCAAATCACAATGTACAATCCCATTTTCATGAATATACTTTAGACCCTTAAGAATTCCTTTTGTATACAAACTTATAACTTCTTCATCTAAGAACCCTCCAAATTTCTCAGCCACATCAGCTAAACTCCCCCCTGTCATATACTCTATAAAAAGACTCAACTTTCTCTTACCATTTGCTTCAAAAGAGAAATCTTTACCTATGAATTTGACAATATGAGGTGAACCCAAATTCTCAAGAATTTTTACTTCATTTTCGAGACACTTTAGTCCAGCCTCAGAGTCCGCAGATTTTACGACGAAAAGTCCCCCTGTCGCTTTGTCCATAGCCAAATGAATACTCCCAAATGATCCTGATCCTATCACTTTTCCCTTCAACCACTTAGTAGGTTGAGGACATGAACATTTACAAATTCCAGCCATATTTTCTTCCTCACTTTATGGTATATATATGGTATACCTAAGATCAAATGATCAATCTTGATTTGGGTGTCAAAACTCAATTCACAATCTAGACTAAAGATCTCAACTTCTTCTAAATTTGATCTAAACTGCATAATGCACAAGTATATCATAAAACAAAAACTGGGCAGTCCCAAACAATTCACAGAAAATACAAAAGTAGGAAATTTGATAGCAAAAGTTGTTGTATATTGACAAAAGTTTCAAAGGATCACCAGGGATAATATTGAAGGAGCGGTTTCCCATATAATGGAAAACCGCTCTCATCAAGTAATCCTTGTATACAATCAATAGGAAGATTGATTTTTTTTTTTTGGCAGTGTTGATAATTTTCTCTTTGGAATGAAAGAAGAAAGTAAAAAGGGAGAAGTATGATTTTGTATACAAGATCCAACTTATAAGGGGTGTGTCTGATGATCCAAGAATTTTGGAAATAAACGGACAGTAACTGCCACATTAAACTAATTTCATGTTCTTTGAATTTTGACTAAAGGAGAACTTTCTAAGGGGGATGTTTGAAGGTCACATTTAAACTTGATTAAATGTGTCTAAACATACAGTAATTAATTATTACTACTACATTTGATAAACTGAATCTGCTCAAAAAATATTTGACATTTTCAAAAACACGAAGCATTGTATTACCTTTTCTTTTTTAAATTCGGTCTTGCAAATTTAATTAGTAGAGTGTTAATTAAATAAGATGTTTAAGAGATAAATGATAGTATAGACAAATATTTTTACTATCAGTGTTAAATAACTTAATTAAGGGGCCGTGCATTAATTTTAAAAGACAAGTAGTACTATTAGTTCTCATATACAAGAAAACAGCAAATGGTCAAAAAGTTACAATTTAATACCAGGTTCGAATCTGTAATAGGACAAGCTTCAGTGGAGTTTTCCTCGGGAACCTCTCCTTACTACTGCCTCTCCTACAATTTAGACGACACAATTTCTTTATTAGTCCGTACCAAAATAAATGTCACGTTTCTACAATTGGAAATAATGCAACTTTAAATTCTTTATTTATCCATTTTACCTTTAATGAGAAGCTTATATAAGCACACAAATGTCATGGTCCCACAAAACTTTTACCCCTTAAGATTTTAAGACCACAAGTTTCAAAAGTCTTATTTTTTACACTCTGTGTCGAGTCAAACTAACTCATCTAAATTGAAACGGAGGGAATAGTATATTATATTTTTTTCTCAAATTCCCTCCCAATTTAGGAGGATTTGTAGTGTTTCCACATTTCCCCTTCAGCGTGACTCGCGCCCAGGACCTAACGGTTGTGGGTGGAGGTGCTTTACCAACTGAGCAACCCTCACTTGTCCAGTAAATTATATTATTAGCTTTCTTAATTTGGTTGTAACTTGTAAGATGAAACTCTTCTTCTTTTTTCCTCCATAGTACTGGATTACAGTTTATACAAAAATGCTCTAATTAAAACCTCAGCCCCCCATTTTACTAAGTTAAAGGATTGGCCATCTTTCCGAAAGGCGCCAGTAAAAAGCCTAGCTAGTAATTCAACAATATTTCTCTAACTGCAGGAGGAAAATACTACATTCCTCTAAGCGAGCAAGAATAAGCTTTCCGTTTCAAAGAGAGATAAATCCCCTCGGGTCCAGTAACACATGCAGGATTTTATGCAAACAATGCCAGCATAATGTCAGGGAAGGAAATTCAATAGCGGCAACATGAAAGCCCAATGGGTTCTTGTGCTTTCATGCCAGCAATGGCTTTCTCATTGTTACTTCTATCGCTAAAGACCAACTATCAAGGCACTCTGAGCTCTAAAACCTTTAAGATATATGCACATTGAGGTAACTGAATTTTCAGGGTTTTGGACAGTTGCACTCATGTGCATCACAAAATCGGAAAAGGCACATAGTATGTTAAAATCTATGAAACACTTTCCATCAAAGCACAAGTTGGCAACTGGCTTTCAACATGAATTCTGACTTGTCCAACCACATAACATCATTTTGTAACTATACCTTTTCCGCCCATTACTCAGATGAATAATAAGATTATGTACTATGAATTGATCAAAAATAATTATTGTTCTGGTATCTGGGAATTGCAGGCTCTTTCAGAGAGCCTCCTTTAGTTTGTCATTCTTTTACAGGTGTAATCGAAAAGGACCTGAAAAACACTTCTAGCATCTTTCTCTTTGGGCAGCTTTAGAAAACGAGCTACCGTCTGAAAACCAGCATGTTGTCTAGACAATGAATCTGCCTCCAATTCTGGTTTCACCTCTTGCTTGGGAATCTTAGGTGGGTTTAATGCCCATTGCATTGCCCAGATTGCCAAAGGACGCATGTAACCAAGAGCCCTGTATCGGCCTTCTGTGTTCCAGCCTTCTGGGGTCTGAAAAGCATAGCTGGGAACAAGAAGAACAGTATAGCAAGAAAGGAATAAGGACAAATCTCACAAACACTGAAAAAGAAAAAGAAAAACAAAAGTACGAAACCATGTCCCACAATCTGAACACGTAAGTGCTAAAGCTTTAGGCGTCATCCATTTATTTAGTAGAAACACTAAGATTATTGAAGAGTAGTTCAATTTAATGTCAAAGATCAAACTCTAAGTTTTTTCAACTTGCCCATCAGAGTGCAGGATTAATCACTTAAATGAGTTATTAACTAAAATCAGGATAAAACAACAACAACAACAACAACAATTACTATGCCACAATCCCAAATTAGTCAGGAAGAAGATTATTCGTGATTGACGCACTGACATTAGATCTAGTGTTGACAGGAGACACTTTGGTTAGAAATTGTGTGACAAATGCCGAACAACTCTGTCCATCAAGGTTTAGACACATGGGAAGAATCACCCAGTATTTTTTGTTTGTTTCTGATGGGATTTAAATCTGGTCTTCAAAGTCTGCACCCACTGCATGAGAATCTCTAATTTTGATAGAACCTCATTTGTACTAAAATACCATTTATTAAGTAGCAGAATAAAAGGGACTATATGACGTTGAAAAGAGATCCACTAACCAAACAACCTAGGGACACTTTTTTTGGGTTTGGGGTGTAATTAGGGCGAGCAGATCGCCCCAAAAACCGTGTGTCTCCTTGTGTGCTGCTCATGCCATTCGAGATGGCCCAGCCCAACATTCATTTGCAAATCCTGTAGTAAAATTGAGACTACTCAAACCTCAGAAGCTAATTGGCGTGTAGGCAGCGTTGTTTGTTGTACTGTTGACTCTATCTATTCATGGAACTTCCTTATTTAATTTTCTACTTTATATAGGCTCGCTCCCTCTTTTTCCAAGAATTCATCTGAGGCAGCTAGAACAAATAAGTTTGGCCTGGGATTAGGCATGTGACTGCTGGTACTGGGACAAATATCAAAATAAGCAAAGTAAAAGAAAATGCATGTTACGAGCCTATAATGGAATCAATAGTTAGGGAATTGACAGTTATAACTGTTCTACAATAGTGCTCCCCAGGAATTTTCTTCGTAAAAGAAAAGGAAAATGAGACATATGGATTTAGATGAGGAAGCAAACACTGTCATCCTTTAAATTCCAATTTCCCAATTTCTACAAGGCCAGTTTCTTCTGCTAGCAATGTAAAAGAACAGAGCAATAACAGTTCCATGCTAGTATATGGTGATCCTTTACTGGATAAGGGATCAATTGAAAATTTTGTTGCAGCATATTCAAACTCTTATAATTGCTGGAGGATCCAAATTTCCCTTTCCACATTTCATCCTTGAGGACAAGGTCACTTCAAACAATGAAGTTGTTAGTTTGATAGTTAAATAGTAGTATATAACCCTAATCCCATATGTATTAGGAGTAGGACATGTATTATATATATAGGGCTCATTGTATCATTGTCAATTTTAATCAATAATATATTTTCTCCTGTGCTTTCTCACATGGTATCAGAGCTTCACTGAGAAAATTATCGCTGTGCGTCATTCCAACGACTTCCGGGAAGAAAGACCTCGTCGCCGTGCAATTTTCCGACGACTTAAGAGGTTGTCCGTAACAAAATCACTTTCCGTTGGTGTTGTGCAAAAACCAACACCACCATAGGGTTCCCAAGGCTTAGGCAACCAAACCCCACCAAAGATCTCCGGCAACAGACCTCTCACGCGCGGACCAGAAGTCTTTTTTTCCAGCGAGTTTTTCCCCATGCGCCGGCGCGTGGCCTTTTCCCGGTCAAATTTCAAATTTTTTCCTTCAGACAGCCTGTTCGCGTGGCCTTTCCGAGCCTATCCATCAAGTTTACATCAGATTCCAACGACTTTTTTATTTTCCAGCGAGCTACAGTGTTTCCGGTGAACAGTAACAGTGAAACAGTGATTTCCAAACAATTTTCTGACCTTTTCCGGCGTGAACATTATAATGTCATTCTTATTATAAGCCTTTGACTCACAATTCGTTGGAATGCATTAAATCCAATCCAGATGGTTTCTTTATCGGATTATATTGAGTTCCTTCAGTACAAAGCACGTAAACAGACATCTTCAGGATTAGCCTCCGTTGTTCCAACAAATAGTAGCATGACTTGTGTCTCCCAATCTTCACCTTCTGAGTCTTGGGTCATTGATTCAGGTGCATCTGATCATATTTCTGGTAACAAATCTCTTTTCCCTAGTATCTCATATTCTCAATCTCTTCCAACTGTCACAATGGCCAATGGTAGAGGTGTTCAAAACCGAAAACCGAACCGAAACTGAAGCTTATTGGCTTATTGGTATCGAGTTAACGGTTTAACGGACGGGGAACGGATTGAAATTTTTTATTAACGGCTTATCGGTTTGGGGACGGATTATTCAATTTTCTTAACAGATAATCCGTTAACTCGTTAAGAATATATATATTTATATATATATATATATATATATATATATATATATATATACACACACACATATAAAATTTATTTTTATCTATATATATATATATTAAATAATCAAAAACCTTTCTTCCTCCAGTACTCTATCAAAATGAATTAGAATAAAAGAAGCCAAATAAAAGGAGTCATCTAACTGTGACAAAAGACAGAATTTGTTGTCTGAAACAAGATAACAACACCAGTTACACCACTGCTTCATCAACTTTGCCTGGGTTTTAAGGCATCCTAGAATTCTAAGTATGACGAACATTTGTTTTAACAACGGCCAATTGGAAATCTTTCACATGGACTAAGGCCAATGTGCATAAACATAAATAATATTCTAGACTGATGATTTATCCATCACGGTGTCTCTTCTGCTTCGTCCCTCTTAGTATGTCGACCACAAATTTAAACATACAGAGACTAAATTTTATTTTATTTTGATTGAATTAGGCCGATAAACCGCCCGATAACCACCCGATAAGAGCTAAACCGATACCAATCCGCCCGATATCTTATCGGGTGGCTAGCAGATTAATACATTTAAAAGCCGATAACCGATAAGCCAAACCGTTAAGAGTAAATAACCGCCCAATTCGCCCGATAAGCAGCTCTAGCCAATGGGTCTCAAGCCATGGCAACTGCAATAGGTCAAGCAAGTCCACTTCCTTCCTTACCTTTAGACTCAATTCTTTATGTTCCTGGTAGTCCTTTTAATCTTATAGTCGTTAGTCGCTTAGCCAAATCACTTAAATCTGTTGTTTTATTCCTTGATGACTTTGTTTTTATACAGGAACGCAGTACAGGGCGGATCATTGGTACCGGACGTAAATCAGATGGACTTTATTACCTTATCTTTGCAAAATCACATGGATTCGCATCTTGTCTTCCTCCAATAACTTGTCCCGTTACTGATTCGCCAGATTTATTACATAAACGGTTAAGACATCCCAGTGTCAAAACTTCAGAAAATAGTACCTGGCTTATCTCAATTGTCCACTCTAGAGTGTGAGTCGTGTCAGCTCGGTAAGCATACCCGCTCCCATTTCCCGCGACGTCTTGATAATCGAGCAGAGTCACCTTTTACTTTAGTCCATTCAGATGTTTGGGGTCCTAGTCGGGTTAGTTCTACCGTAGGATTCCGCTACTTTGTTAGTTTCATTGATGATTATTCCAGGTGCACTTGGATATTTTTTATGAAAAATCGATCTGAGTTGTTTTCTATTTTCCAGACTTTCCACGCTGAAATTCAAAATCAATTTGGGGTTTCTATCCGCACATTTTGTAGTGATAATGCCCTAGAGTATTTGTCTTCTCCATTTCAGCAGTTTATGAACTCCCAAGGGATTATTCATCAAACATCTTGTCCGTACACATCCCAACAAAATGGGGTAGCTGAAAGAAAGAATAGACATCTTATTGAAACTGCTCGTACCCTACTCATACAATCTCATGTTCCGCGACGTTTTTGGGGGAATGCAGTTCTTACATCTTGTTATCTTATTAATCGTATGCCATCTTCAGCTATCCAAAATCAAGTTCCATTCTCTGTCCTATTTCCCCACTTACCTTTGTTCTCTCTACCACCCCGTGTCTTTGGGAGTACGTGCTTTGTTCATGACCTTACTCCAAGAAAAGATAAGTTAGCTCCGCGTGCTCTTAAGTGCATATTTCTGGGTTACTCGAGAATGCAAAAGGGATATCGATGTTATTCTCCTGACCTTCAGTGATTTCTTATGTCTGTTGATGTTACCTTCTTTGAAACTCAATCATACTTCACAGGTCCAGTTAATCACTTAGATATTTCTGAGGTGCTACCCGTCCCTTCTTTTGGAGATTCAGTCCCTATCTCCCATTCATCTTCCTCTATAGCTCCACCACCTACAGTTCTAGTTGCAGTTCCACTACCTATAGCTCCAGTGCCACCACCTAGTCTAGTTCAACCTTCTATAGCTCCACCATTCCTGACTTATCATCGTCGTCCGCCCCCAGCATCAGGCCCAGCTGATTCACGTCTTGCACCTGACCCTCCTAATACTGTGGACTTGTCTCCTCTTAATCACCGATTGCACTACGAAAAGGTATACGGTCCACACTTAACCCCAGTGTTTTGGAAAGCGTTAAGCGCAAAAAAACGACGAGGCCTCGCTTCACAGAAGCGAGAAGCAAAACGCGCGCTTTTTTGCTGTGAAGCGCAATTTAACACATAAATAAAAAAAAAATAGGCATAGATAAATGGCTAAGAACTCATTAAAAATAACATATTAAGCAAATGTTTGAATTCATGAATCAAGAAGCAAATAATAGATACTAAAACTAGATAGTGAATAATCCTAAAAAGTCATAACATATTAAGCAAATGCAAAACAAAATCACAAAAGGAGCAACATCCTATTTTTCAACAAGATCTCCAAACTCTTGAAGTGTCATCATGTTCGAGTTATTATATTGGTCATCATCATCTTCTTCTTCATCGGAGGCTTCATTAATTAGGGTTCTACTTGTACATGTACTTATACTTGTAGATACTCTTTCTCTGCTCCTTAAAGTACTTCCCCTAAAACCATAAACATTCTCTTCAACTCCACTTGCCATAGCAACATGACCAAAGGTATCTATTGGTCCATATTCATAAATGTATCCCATTGGTGGTTTTTTCTCCCCATCCACCAAACGAAGTACAATAACCAAAGGATTACTAACTTTAAGTGCTTGAACAGTGTCATTCCAAAAATATGGACCAATAATAAATCTCGCAACTTCTTTCCCAAGAGCTTCCTTTGCATAGATACTCTCACTCCATTCGGTTGACAAGAACAAGGTTCGCAAATTTTGCTTTTGCAGGTAAAAGCTATGCAAGGTCAAGATAGTTGTTGCGAATCTTGTCTTAGCCGGTTTCACTAAATTTCTTTATTTTGTGTATCTCCTCATCATGTTGAACATAACGGCCTTTGACTAATGTAAGAATGTATCTTGATCGCCTTAGCAAAAACTGTAGGAAGTCAAATTTCATAGTTAATAAGTATAAGCAATTAACATGAACGTTAAAAACTTAAAATAGAAAATAAGAACCGCTTGTTCGCCTGTAGAATATGGGGCTAACTTGAAAATGTCACCAAACATCTAGTTGATACAATGTGCAGCACAAGGAGTCCAATAAATATTTGAGAAAACTCCTTTCAACGTGTCACCCGCTTTTTGATTCTCACTTGCGTTATCAGTGACAACTTGAACCACATTTTCCGGTCCAACTTTCAATATTGTCTTCTCAAACAAGTTGAACATTTTATTGGAATTGGTTGAGGAGTCACTAGCATCATAAGATTCAAGAAACACACTACCTCTCGGAGAATTCACCAAAACATTAATGACCATTTTTTCATTTTTTGCAGTCCATTTGTCCATCATAATGGAACAACCATAAACTTTCCATTGCGCCTTATGCTCCTCGACAATCTTGTCTGTCTTCTCCACCTCCTTTTTTAGACAAGGAACTCTTACTTCGTGATAGGTAGGGGGTTTCATTCCCGGGCCATATTGGCCAACGGCCTCAATGAATTCACCAAAACTATCGGGTGTAATTCACACAATTAAAAGGGAGCCCCGCATCATACATCCACCTTGCAAAAGCAGCTACAACACGCTCCTTCAAACTCTTCCTACAAGATTCTAGGTCAACAGCTTCACCCTTTCTCTTTTCATTTGGTTTTTGTGAGAAAAAAAGATTAAGAGGACATTTCACATTGCTACCGGCGGTGGATGATCCACTTCCACTTGTTGAATTCTTTCTTTGAGATTTAGAGGGAGGTGACCTCATTATATCATTGACTTCAAGGTCATCCTCATCCATTTGACTATATTCATCAAGAAGATTAATCATAGATGCTCCATGGCTCATTGGATTTTTTAACTCATTTTTTTTCTCAACATAATCTCACATTTCTTTCTTAATAGTATCCGGAACACTTGGACATTCTTTGACATCTCTAAAACCATCGATTAGATGTCTCTTGTGACGATGTATTCCACCGTTATAAATTTTTTGACAAAAGATACATTGCACTCTTGAGTTATTATTGCCAACTACAACTCCATACGCCCAAGCTGGATCTCTTTTTTGGCTTGATGCCATTGAATAATCAAATTAAATTTACTACAATCAACAACCAAAAAAATAACAATTAATTCACAGAAGAAAATAGAAAACAGAGCATAAAGAGCACTTTTAATAACAGAAAACAGAGCATAAAGAGAGCATAACAGAAGAAAACAGAGCATAAAGAGCACTTTTAATAACAGAAGAAAAAGAAGCCGTTTAGGGAAAAAAATGAGCGCTTAAAAAGTGAAAAAAATTGAAAGAAGAACAGAAGAGAAGAAGAATAATAGAAGAAGACTAGAAGAAGAAGAAGAACAGAAGAAGAAGAAGAAACTTACCAAGATCTGGAGAAGAAGTCATTGGAGCAGCAGTGGTCGTCGCTGGAGTTCGCTGGAGAAGACCTTGAAGAGCGTATGTTTTGGTAACAGATGGTTTATTTGCCCAAAATTTTTAAAAAAGCCCTAGCTGATGCCTTCTGCTCGCTTAAGCGAGCTTTTTCTCGCTTTTTCTAACGCGTCGTTTCTCGCTTAAGCGAGAAAAGCGCACGCTTTTTGAATGTGAGTCACCTTTTTAACAGAAAAGCGCTACCACTGCGCCTCGCGTCGCTTCATCGCTTAAAGCGAGAAGCGAGCGCTTTTAATAACACTGCTTAATCCTAATCCTCATTATGTCGGTTTAAGTTATCATCGTCTCTCATTATCCCATTGTGCATTTGTGTCATCTTTGTCCTCTGTTTCCATCCCTAAGTCTACAGGTGAAGCACTGTCTCATCCCGGATGGCGACAAGCTATGATTGACTAGATGTCTGCTTTACATATGAGTGGGTCTTGGGAGCTTGTTCCTCTTCCTTCGGGTAAATCGACTGTT
This sequence comes from Nicotiana sylvestris, assembly GCF_000393655.2. Taxonomy (NCBI): domain Eukaryota; kingdom Viridiplantae; phylum Streptophyta; class Magnoliopsida; order Solanales; family Solanaceae; genus Nicotiana; species Nicotiana sylvestris. Next base: position 122,240,822 of record NC_091057.1, on the reverse strand, counting down.
GGTTGTCGTTGGGTGTATGCAATCAAAGTTGGTCCATATGGCTAGGTTGATCGACTTAAGGCTCGTCTTGTTGCCAAAGAATATACTCAGATATTTGGACTCGATTACAGTGATACTTTCTCTCCCGTGGCTAAAACTGCATCAGTCCGCCTTTTTCTATCCATGACTGTTGTTCGCCATTGGCCCCTTTATCAGTTGGACATTAAGAATGCTTTTCTTCACAGTGACCTTGAGGATGAGGTTTATATGGAGCAACCACCTGGTTTTGTTGCTCAGGGGGAGTCTAGTGGCCTTGTATATCGGTTGCGCCGGTCCCTCTATGGTCTAAAGCAGTCTCCTCGAGCCTGGTTTGGTAAGTTAAGCACAATTATTCAGGAGTTTGGCATGACTCGTAGTGAAGCTGATCACTCTGTATTTTATCGACATTCTGCTGCAAATCTCTATATTTATATGGTCGTTTATGTTGACGATATTGTTATTACCGGCAATGATCAGGATGATATTAGTAAGTTGAAGCAACATCTCTTTCAGCACTTTAAGACTAAGGATCTGGGCAGATTAAAGTATTTTCTGGGTATTGAGGTCGCTTAGTCTAGCTCAGGTATTGTGATCTCACAACGGAAGTATGCCTTAGATATTCTTGAGGAGACAGGAATGACAGGTTGTAGACCTGTTGACACTCGGATGGATCCGAATTCTAAACTTCTGCCAGGACAGGGGAGCCTCTTAGCGATCCTGCAAGATATAGGCGGTTGGTTGGTAAATTAAATTACCTCACGGTGACTAGACCTGACATTTCCTTTCCTGTGAGTGTTGTGAGCCAGTTTATGGATTCTTCCAGTGATAGTCATTAGGATGTAGTTGTCCGCATTCTTCGGTATATAAAATCAGCTCCAGGCAAAGGCTTATTGTTTGAGGATCGAGGCCATGAGCAGATCGTTGGATGCTCAGATGTTGATTGGGCAGGATCACCTTCTGATAGACGTTCTACGTCTGAATATTGTGTCTTAGTAGGAGGAAATTTGGTGTCTTGGAAGAGCAAGAAACAAAATGTGGTTGCTTGGTCTAGTGCAGAAGCAGAATATCGAGCAATGGCTATGGCCACATGTGAGCTAATTTGGATCAAACAGTTGCTCAAGGAGTTGAAATTTGGTGAGATTAGTCAGATGGGACTTGTGTGTGATAATCAAGCTGCTCTTCATATTGCGTCAAATGCAGTGTTCCATGAGAGAACTAAACACATCGAGATTGACTGTCACTTTGTTAGAGAAAAGATACTCCCGGGAGATATTGCTACAAAATTTGTGAAGTCGAATGATCAGCTTGCTGATATTTTCACCAAGTACCTCACTGGTCCTCGTATTAGTTGTATATGTAACAAGCTCGGTCATATGATTTATATGCAACAGCTTGAGGGGAGTGTTAGTTTGATAGTTAAATAGTAGTATATAATCCTAATCCCATATGTATTAGGAGTAGGACATGTATTATATATATAGGGCTCATTGTATCATTGCCAATTTTAATCAATAATATATTTTCTCCCATGCTTTCTCACAGAAGTATTTGTTTCCATCCAAATTGTGAAATCAGAAATTGGGAATTGGCAGTTATAACTGCCTTAGAAGTTGTTTAACCATATTGTATTTCAAACAGGGGCGGATCTATTAAGGATGGAGGGGGTGCATCGGCAAAGTCTCAACTTTGGCTCCCAAAGATGGGAGTTTGATCCCAGTCATGTGCACTGTTTATCATTTATTCCGTTTGCTGCCTTTAGGACAAGGAGACGGCTTCTCCTCTGTTTTCTTTCTTTTTCGGCAGTTCCTGATGATCTTTTTCTTTCAATTAATTCCTATTGACCTTTTTCCTTTTATTAATTCTTGGTAACTCTCTCTTTCTTCTTCTTTATGCTATCAAAATCTCATATTACCCCATTTCAACTTTGCATTATTTTGCTTGTATCTACCATTATCATTTATCAATAGATAGTGAAAAACCCTTTTTTCTAGGAGAGCAGTTTCAGTACAACTTTTATTCGTTCCATTGGTTTGTCTATAAAACCCGAAAAGACGAATAACCCAAAAACAAACTGAAAATAGGTCAAACCGAACCGATGTATACACTATTTGAGCCGTGTAAATATTCACTATGCTAAAAACAATGTGACACCCTGAACCTCCAAATCCAGCCTTTGTTTCCAAATTCATTTGCTGATTTTGTTATTGAAAGTCTTCCTCTCTCTGGAAAGCTCTGTGCAATTATTGACACTTCTGTACAGGAGTAATTCCCATCCCTGTTTCTTAAGAAGTTTCTGTCCTTTCTTGTTTTCATCATAACAGTAATGTCTCAGAAAATTAGAAAATCCGAGTCTTCTAAGAAGTGTGGGAGAAGAATTGCTACTGAACAAAAACTACTGGGAGATCCATAACATCAATCAATTGGAGAGGGAGAATTTAGAGGAAAAAAGAAGAAAAAGTTCATATTTTAATAACCCGATGATTAGGGAAAAAAATCCTATTAATTTCAAAACTTGAAATGCAGTTATAACTCTCAATTCCCTAACTATTGATTTCATAATTTGGCTCATAACAAAATACATTCAACTTGGCCTCCGTGAAAGAATTTGAGCACCCAACCTAAATCATTAAGACAATGGGTGGGGTACCCCAGGATATCATAATCCCTTTCAAAATCCTTACACAACCAATGTACAATTTTATTATCCAACAACACCTTCCTCCACGTGTAACACAATTCTAGGATTGACACATGACTTTGAAGACTTTTTTTCATTCTTTTTTTTTTTTTTTTGGAGAAGACTGAAGAGTGGACTTGAAGTGAAGAGATAGGCTGAATAGAATTAAGTCTGGAGACTTGAAGACTTTTATTGCTTTTTTTGGGGAGTAAATCTGAAGACTAGACTTGAAGGAGGGAGAGAGAGAGAGAGAGAGTAGGCTCAATGGGCCAAGGAATGGGTATGGAGAAAAGTTAGTGTCTCGACCGGTTGAACTGAGAGAGAGAAGCCCATAGAAAAAAAAAATTTACTAATGTATAGAGAAAATGACTCTGAAAGTGGGCTTACCAAAGTTTGGCTATGATATCATGTTAAAGCAATCCGAACATCCGACTCAAAACCTTAAAGCAATGGTGGAGCTATGTTGCTCGGACTCTCCGAAAATATTGTCGGGTGCGTGCTGGATTCTCCAAAAGCAGTGTATTTTTGGAGAATCCGACACGGGTGCGGCAGTATTTTGAAGAGTCCGCGCAACATAGTGGAGCAGCCCAATAGATTATAATCCCCTTTAGGGACAATTGTATTATCTAACAGCCTGAAATACTTCGTACCACTATGCAAAGTTTTAGCCCTAATTCTTGAAGTCCAATGACCAAAAGCATACAAAACATAGATTTTTAAAGTTGAAGTTGCCTTAAACAAATGAAGAAAAGAACAGGATCTTCGCTTACCCAAAGCCATCTTCAGACCAAACGGTTTCGTAGACTCCAGCTGCAGTTTTAAATCCCATATCAGCCATGTCTTCATGAATCATGGCTGCCGCAACAGCATATGTAACTCCAGACCATATCTCCCTTGATTGCAAACTAGATGAGTCAGGCTCTCCATTGGGCCGCATCCCATTCACTGCTCCTCGTTTCCCATCCTTGACCTTCATGACATTGAAATTGAACACTGTCTCAAATGTAGTTTTAGCTTTTTCTTCATCAACAATTGGTAGAAGACCACATGCTCGAGCGTACCTACAGATAAAGCAAATGGTGATCATGAAAGAAGAAGAGGCACCATAACTTAATCAAATGCATCACCTACATTGGTATAACAGAGACATGATCCGTGTGGAATGCACATAGGAGAATGCAGGGGCATGTACCACAAAATAAAAAGAATGGTGCAGAAAAATAATGATCCAATAAATGGAATGACATAAAAACAAATGTTTAAAACGTTGAAGAAAAACAAGGGTGACATTCTGTTTCAATATTTATCCTTTGGTCTTGATATATATATATAAAGAGACTCCAACACATACCATTGTCCAGCCAACTGATCAGCTTGAATGGACGAGCTTACGGCACTGCCACTATTATCGTAGTTAAAGTAAGAACCATTCCACAATTTTTGATAAACTTCCTTTGCTTTCTGAAACTTAAACCAAAAGTAGTCTTCAGAACCCTTGTCACCAACTTCTCGAGCTAAGGCTGATGCAGCCTGCAAAGCTGCCACCCATAGGCCACCACTGTATGCACTCACACCAGAGACAGACCATACATCATATGTCTGATCAGGAAATCCTTCATTTTCTATCATCCCATCCCCATCCTTATCAAATTGATCCATGAAAGCCATTGCCATATACACAGATGGCCAAACAGCTTCGACAAACTTTTTATCACCCGTCGCAACAAAATCCCTGTAAACTTGAAGAACAAATTTTGGATTCAAATCTTTCCACCTATCTGTGTTATACAGGCAATAGTAATTTACTTCAAACCATGGATCATCCATTCCAATATCATGAGGAACAGCGCCAAGAACTTTCCTTGTCGCAGACATTCCATCATCCAAGAGCAATCTCTTACTTGGATCATGCATCATCACAGCAGCTGCAAAGTCTCGTTGTATGCTAAGTTCAAGTTCTGGGAATAGCATAGTCAAGGCAAAAGATGCATAAAAATGAACATCATATGTGTTACACATATAATATTCAATCCCTTCAAGATAGAGGAACTGGCCAACATTTTCCTCTCCCTTCTGAAGAAGATTTGTCCCGACAGCAGCATTTACTGAGACAGGAGTTTGAAGTTCATCAAGCACCGAGCCCATCCTTTCAAGAATGAGAACAGCAGTATCATCTGACTGGGTTGGATCAGCACTTACTTTTACATCCAAACTAGATCTATCTATGGAAAATCTTTTCCCAATTGTTGATAATTTTTGAACTGGTGGCAATCCATCTAAAAATTAAAATAAAAAAAAAAGAACATGAATGCTACAGTTAGTTTATTAAAGAACCACTAAAGCACATGAAACCAAAATACCTGTCCAAATTGTCCCCCCAGCATTTAAATAATAGAGCTCATTGAAGAGAGTTATTGGATACCTGCAAAAAAAGACGAGAAGTTCTCAAAATCTGGTAATGCATGGTGCACATAAGAAAATTAAAGCTCACCATTCGGGAAGCCTCTTGTCTTCAATTATAGGTTTCTGCCATTCTTCTATTTGTGACTCCCACTGGGTGTGCTCTGAGTTCCATCAATAAAATAATATATAAAAGAAGTATTTTTGGATATGTACATCCTGAGGATCTTAGATGATTGTATCAGTAGATGAAGACAATATCAAATGGAACCCAGTATATCCGAAAGTCCATCTTTAAATGATTAGGAGCACAAGTTGAGAATATGGTAGCTTTAATGAAACTTTACCCTGGATAGCATCATGTGCAATTTTTGCAGCAGCATGCCCCGTAGTACCATAAAACTTTGTGTAGCGCCTACAGCAACATTAATCAGGAAAAGCACAAGAAACATGTTATATCATGTATACAAACTTGTAGAAAGTTATAAGTTATAACTACTTGCCTGTGATAAGTTCTACCACTTGCAAAATTAATTTCAGGGCAGGCCCATGCCAATGAGAATGTCACACTTTTTACATCATCTGCTGGAATAGTTAGTGAAGCTGCAACTGCCGCTCCAACAAGTGATCCCGGATCAGAAGGCATTGACATTTCCTCAGATTGGAGGTGATCAAAGGATCCATTCTATCAGAAAAGGAACAGGTCAAATTCTGTCAAGATTGATGATTTCTTTTCCTTTGATAAAATCTAATTTTGTTAATGACAGGAAAATCTCTAGTATACAAGCAGTATACCAAAATTTAGAGAACCTAAAAAAGAATGATATTAAAATAAAGACAAGGAAAAGAACTGGATAAGCAAATGAGAAACAATTCTTTTATTAAATATTTCAATATAGAATGAGTTTAAGCCATGCAGGAACAGATCTACATTAGCCCAAGTGGTGTCATGTGACTCTGTTCGTCGATTTTTTATGTATATATAATTAAAATGTAGAACCAAAAAAACAGGTTAAACAGAATAAGGTAACACCACTTGTAACAAAAAGCTATGTAGCTCATTCAGTCAGACGCTTAAGTTTCCTATGCGGGGCTGCAGGCTTGAACCGCTATAGCTTCATTTTTATTTTAATACTTCAGCGCCTCATCTTATAAATGTCAGGGGCGGATTTATCTTAACCCAAGCGGTGTCACGTAACACCGCTTCGTCGAAAATCTTTACTAATTATTTGTATATAATTCAAATGAAAAAACAAGAAAACAATAAAAACAAATAAAGTGACACCACTTGTCACAAAGAGCTCTATAGCATAACCGGTCAGAGGCTGAAGTATTCTTAGTGAGGTCGCGAGTTCAAACCTGCCTTAGGAACATTTTATGTTCAAGCACGGAATTTAGTGGATCCGAAGTTATAACAAAGAGACCAACACATTACAACTTCCTTTTTAAGTTGTATTTTTATTGGTTGTTTTTTAAAATATGATATTATTTTAATTTATTTGTTTTTCACGTCTAATGGTGACACCGCTTACAAAAATTCCTGCGTACGCCACCGATAAATGTACCAAAATGGACCAGAGGGGTTAGAACCGCTCACCTATTAGGCCATTATCAAATCACCAAAGCAGTGGATGCTGCTGCTTACTTTGTAAGTTTTGTTATTGTTTTTTTTTCCTTTGGTGTTGTTTGTTTTGAATATGATGTTATTAAAATAATTTGTTTATTTGTTCACTTTTAAAATGGTGACACCACTTACAAAAAATCATGCGTATGCCACTGAAACCATGTACACTTCCCCTTCAAGGTGGACATGAGAAATAATATCAATTCAACACCAAAAAAGAAATTCAGAAAAAAGACCATAACAAACTGATTGTTTGCTGGCTCTATATTCTATAAACTAATATTCTTATTGTCCTCATGAAGTCTTCAGAACCCTTAGTAATAATGATGTGAAAACTGCTTTAGGTGCACAGAGTAAGCAATTAGTCGTCCAGCAGTAGCGGAAACTTCTAACACCAGACGCATGTTTAAATTTGCGTAGGTCCTCCTGGTAGATAGCTCGAAGGAGACAAAGTATCAAATATAGCCACACAGAGACAAGTATACAAAATTTCAAAGAGAGTATTAAGCAGATAATGGAATTGTTAAGCCACTTTTGGAAGCATCATGAATAGATTCTAATCTGCAATTAAATAGGGTTTTTAGGCCATCTACTAATTAGACACTTCCCTTCTTCCTATTTCTGGTACTGGTCAAATAGCTGAATAAATGGAAATATGGTAATCAGTGAGGCCCTTTAGACACAGGGATTCTTGTCCTCTTTTCTAGATTCTTTGCTAAGGAGGGAGTAGAAAGTATGATTTTGAGGATTCTCTCTCTCTCCCCCCCCCCCCTCTCCTTCTCTCTCTCTCTCCAGTCCGGTCTGCCTGCCTGCCCGTCTATCTATCTATCTTTTTTAGAATGAAAGAAATGATCAGAAGATATTTCAAGACACACAGCATCTTAAATCACAAAGAAAATTAGCTAAAAATAGAAAATAAGCATAAATGATTAAAATCATCATTGATTTAATGGCAATGTACGTGTAATATGGCAGGCAGTGAAAAGGTCCAGATATGGAACTCCGTGAAAAAAAGAATCTGAAATGAACAAGATAGATTAATTTTAAGCAATTGCAACCACCTTTTTTACTTCATTCCACATATCTTTTGCTGTAATTCCCTGGGAGTCTCCAGATATCACAAAGAAAGGGCACTCAGAGACGTGAACTGTATCATTTGCCTCTGCTGCAATTGCAAAAGTTACAGAAGGCCGTTCTTTGGAAGTCCTGCATTCACAGATGGTAATCCAATTTTCAAGAACCCCGTAATCTTTTGTTCAAGTGTGAAAATTTTCCTAACCAAGTTTCTCATTTTTTTTTCCGTTCATTTTTCCTGTAACAAGAAGATGAAACTTACATGTGGTGCAAGAGTACGCCTTGGACTCCATCTTCCATTCTAAAATTCATCATCAAAGAACAAATCATCATCAAAAACCAAAAGAAGATTTTTTAAAGAAAATATTAAACATTTTCTTTTGTGGATGGGAAGTGTTTCTCTAGAATAGCAAGTCAATATTTCCAAGAACATAGTTAGTTCTCCATTTCCTGTTATTTTTGTGTTAGGTTAATTGGCACATATTTCAAGAATAAAGCTTAAAGTTGTAAGTGAAATGCCCGTAAAGCTAGAGCAAGATCGACGAGTGAAGTGTGTCCCTTATACACTGTCCCACATCGAATTACCTGTAAGGATTTGGCAGGATCTTTCAGGGCAGACTTCAAAATGTCTTAGCTTTTGTAAAATAGGGAATATGTTAGGACCGCAAGCTACTTTTTGACTTTTCACGGACAAAATGAAGGATGAAGCCATACTGAGAAATGTAAAAGCAAGTCCGTCTAACCATTTATGCATGAATTGTGGGCCAAAGGTTTCAGTTTTAGGAAAAATTAGGGGAGATCTCAGAAAAGAAGGCGCACATCTACTTTAGGACATGGCAAAACTGATAGGCAATGTATTACGTTCAGAAAATAGTACTCTGTAAAGTTTCAGCTTTAGAAAAGCAGGCAATGTCTACTGATGACAAAAAAGAAAGTACAATAAAGTATTGGGACTTAAAGACTAAGTCATAACCTTGCTAAAAGTGATCTGACCTAAACTTTGAATTGAAATGATGGCCAGAAATTCCAGAATCTCCACCAGCAGAATTCTGGGAACACAAAAAAGAAAGATGAAAAAAAAATGGTTTACAACTATCTTCCCATTCTTAAGAATGAGTAAATACAACAATTACCAAAGAAGGAAACAGAAGCATTAGCATTCATAATCTAAATACTGAGTAAATCAAAGTCACGCAAGAGAACTTACTGCCCAGGTGAAAAGCAAAGTGACATCTGCAGACGTCTTTCCCAAGTTATGAACCTGAAACAAATCAAATTCAAATTGCAAAGTTAATGCTACAAAATACATCCCACCAGAAAAATGGAGGGATAAAAGAGGATTTGATATTTCCCAACCGTGAAAGTAAAGACTGCTGTAGGTAAGCTGCTCTCTTTGTAGTTGTGGGGGATAAAAGGAGAGATCTGACGGCATACTACCCTGAGTTCCGGATCAGGTTCCCCTTGATAAATATAAAAAATATAAGACAAACCTTATGAAGCACATCAAACTAGTGAATATGCTGGTCAAACATGAAATTACCTTCGTATACAGTCCACGCTCTTGGAAACAGAGCATGATATGTACAATTTTGGCCACCCAGATTCCAGTCCCAGGATCCTATTCCACAAGCTGCAGAATCACTGTTTACTCACAAACTATTAATGGACCTTACTACTGAATCTCCTCCGTAAAGATATACTCAAAATAGATACAATTTTTTTTCCTTCGACTAGTTCTTCAACATTTCCAAATAACACAACATTATCACCAAAAAAAATAAAAATAATATTGCGAGAAGCCAAGATAATAGCAAGAACTAAAACCATCTAAGAGCAAAGAGAAGAATAGCTTCTTACTTTGGAGTTCTTGGGCATAACACAGTAGAATAATTTTCACCATTTGAACGTCTAACAAATATCTGCAAAAGTTATCCATATTCAAATGAGGCCACATGCTGAAAAATAACAGCAAATAAGGTATTCCGTGCTTTTCAGTTTTAAGGACTTTCAGAATAATGATGTTTTAAGTGACAATGTTTTATTCGCAGTGACTAATATAACAGTTTTAGTTTAATAAAGGTGGCAATTAACAAGCATAGAAACTCCATGCTAGAGAAATTTCTCTTTTCTCTTGCCATCACAAAGTGAAGCTCTAATTTTCAGATTTCCTATACCTTCTTTACCATACAAAGGAATTGTACTCATATATAGAACTGTTTAACTCGTTGGTTAATTAATCTTTTTGCATGATCTTTCAAAGTTTACTATTTTTGTGTCTATGTACATTGGATCCTAGTAAAGTGGACCAAGCTAAAGGTATATTCAAGTATTTTTAGAAGCAGAAAGTGCCAAAACCGACAAGGTCCATGGGCCTTGAAGCAAAAAAGTGAAGCACACGCTTCTTTGAGTAAAACACACAAATTACAAGAAATTTTGAAAATATCAAACATCTATGAATTTAGTACAACAAAAATTAAATTTGAATTAAATAAAACAAACTTCAGTATCCAATATACAAAACTGCAAATATTAATCCAACTCCACAAAGTTGAGATTCAAAGAAGTGATTGATTCTCATTGCAATCACTTTGTGCACCATTGTTTGAAGTGCAAATGCAAACTTCTCTAATCACTTGGCTTCGCCTATGAAGCGCCTCACTTCACATTGCTTTAAGCGACAAAGCAATGGCTCTTTACCCTTCAAAAGATGACGTGCAATGTGAAGTCTATATGACAAAACAAATTCTGAACCAGTAACAATGTAAAATTGCCCAAAAGCTGCTGGGGTGTTGAAACAGAATTAACAAATATAGGAATATAAGATCAAATAAAGGTCGTCGTAGATAATCAAGGTTAGAAGCAATAAAGGTTTATGTACATATCCTAGCCAAAGTGTTCAAATGCCAAAAAATTACCTCTGGAAACAATGCACATAGCATGACATCATGCGCATGACCTATCTCAGCTATTATGTATTTGAAAGAAAAGGAAATGGCAGAATATAATTACAAGAAATGCCAGAACCTTTTGTGACCAGCATCACGCTTAAGGGATCAAGAAATATCTTGTTACAAAAATGATTGATATGCTTTATTCTCGTTATGTAGCAATGTTGCATTAATTAAAGTTGAATGTGACCTGCTCATTTGAAGTCCTCTATCAGATCTTTTCTTGTTATGTATTTGAAAGAAATGGAAATGGAAGGATACAGTTACAAAAAATGCAACCTTTTGTGAACAGCATTTCATGTAAGCCTTTCCTAAGAAATATCTTGTTTAGCGTACAAAAGTGATTGGAATGCTTTATTCTTGTAAAGTAGCAACTAGCAATATCGTATTTGAACTTCCCCATCAAATTTCTTGTTAAAGTAGATCATCTGAAGTATTGAAGGAAACAGTATGTACTTGTGAAATGCAAAGCATTGTATAGTCATACTTCATAGAACTTACAGAAAATTGGTTTGCCAGAACTGGTGTATCTTCACATATCCTAGGAAATATTTGCCAGCGCAAAAATTCACCTTTGAAGCTTCTTCCTATGCTTCCTGCACTGTATTTTTTTCCCCCTTTTATACAACACATATCAAATAATTCATTTGAACTAGCTGGAACAGATTAGCAATATATCACATATCTTCTTAATCAGTGTGCAGAAATGTAGGGTAACTAACCCCTTTTATAGTGAATAGGGAAAAGAAATTCTTGCTGATCCATCAAATGATATGAATTCATTAACATTGTAATGGGAGCAGAATACAGTGCACCGGTAACATGAAAATGTAATATAATTTTGTACGGAGAGAATGGATCATCATGCAAGCATGACGAAAATGTTAATATTTAAGATAGCAACAGTAGGTGCAGCAAATTTGTATTTTGAACAATATTCCAAGTCAAATCACGGTAAAGTCCATTAGCAGAAGATTGTAATACTACAGCAATTTCTCTTGACAAAAAAATGCTCAATATCTTGTGACATACCCCATACCACCAATAGGAACTCCTTGGCATGATGAGTAGATCCTTTTTATGAAAGGATTGATAAACAGACCATCCTGCGAGACGAAACTATAGGTGACAAATGCATCTTATAATTAGAAAGATGATACTTAAACTTGCAACAAAAGAAATCACCTTTCCCTTGGCTTTTTCTTCTTGTAGAAATCTCCACAGGCGGAAACCTAGAGGAGCCTACATGAAACAAAAAGCACCACAAGAAAACAAACAATGAGCTCAAGCTGAAAAGAGAGAAAATTTTCACAGATATCACATTACCAACTTACACCCGTGGTGCGAGCATTTTCATGTACCTATGTTATTTGATAACATGTCTAACTAGCTATAAGTTCATGCATGCACTTAAGTTACAGTTTGCTTCAGATACTTCTGTAGACAGGTATATAATCAGTCACATAAAGACATGAGTAGGATTGGCTTAGACACAAATCTAGGATTAGATCAGCAAAATTCCCACAAAGCTAAAACGGCTTTTAGCTGGCTCCGAATTTGATCTAAAGACTGGAAAACATGCTTCTTCACTGTATTCACACAAAAGCTTTATTTCTAAAATACTTCTCAATACGTTACCGCTAAAGACTTTGCTCGAGCAGTGAAACCAGGTCAGAGTTTATCCACATACCAGAGAAACCATTTCTTTCAGCTTAAGACTGAATTCTGAAAGGGAAATATCATCACAGTTTAACTTGCGCTGCCAAGTCAAAGATGGAAGTTTCACTGGATCAACCTTAACCTGGAGAAAAAGGGGGAAAAGGAAAAAATTATCAACGGTACATTGGTTAAAAGGATTATCTAAGCTAATGAACTCCATGTAGACTTACCCATCAGCCTACTTGATTTGGAATAAGTGGACAAGCTTTCTTGTACAACATAAACAAGAGATAACCAATAAAGGGGGGGGGGGAATATAATCTAAAGGAAATGGACAACAAAGATCAAAAGTATCTGTGTTCCATAAATTGCACATACTATGGAAGCATACGTTTGAGCAAACCTTATTTTGACCAATCTAGATAGGTGCTAAACAGAAAGGCTTCAAAATCACATTTTATTTTCATATTGAATACTATAAGTAGCTTCTCATGCGCAAAAGAAATGCACTAGATGAGGCAGTCATTTTCTGAATTAAAGGGCCAAAATTAAAAGGAATTTTTATAGGAAATAGTTAAAAGATAAAACATGGACAAACCCCTTGCATTATCTAAAATCAAATAAATAAGCCAAATAACTCAAAACCAAAAGGCTTAAACTGGTGTGCAGGTACACTTTCTTAAAGGAACTTGAGTAACAGAACTAAGAATGAATTCTAATCAATTATTCAAAAAATTTAATAAAGGCAAAGGCATTTAAGGTGTAATATATATCACAAGCCTATGATCACTGTAGAGTCCTGACCTCAGCAGCCAGAAACGCTATAGACCTGGGTGACAAAAGTGATAGATGTGACGACCCAAAGGGTCATCACCTGTTTCCTTATTCATTCTGTGCTTCCGAGGCCTCGAAAACCTCATTTAGAGTCGCCTCGATTTGCGTGCGCAGTCCGGGCGCGTAGCCGGAAAGCCTAAATATAAAAAGTCCGTGAAAAATGCTAAATTTTGATGTTAAAATGAATAAATTTGACTCCGGACAACATTTTGGGTAAACGGACTCGGACTCGTGATTTGACGGTCCCGGAGGGTCCGTAGGAAAATATGGGATTCGGGCGTATGCCCGGAGACGAATTCCGAGGTCCCGATCCAGAGAAATGAATTTTTTAAAGGAAATTGTTTTTCTGAAATTGTTAAGGAAAAGTGAAATGAAATTTGATTAGAACGTGTTGGTATCGGGCCCGTATTTTGGTTCCGGCGCCCGGTACAGGTCTTATATATGATTTAAGGTGTTTCTGTAAAGTTTGGTTAAAATCGGACATCATTTGACGTGTTTTGGACTTAAAGTTCTAAATTTTCAACTTGATGAAGTTTTGGAAAAATTCTTGATTTTGAGGTTTGATTCATTGTTTTTGAGATTATTTAGGCGATTTGATCGCTCGGATAAGTTCGTAAGATGTTGTTGAGTTAGTTCATGTGTTTGGTTAGGAGCCCCGAGGTAATGATGCTTGGTGGGCCGGGCCTCAACCGGACCGGGCCCGCAGTCCTAACGGGCCTAACGGGCCTGGTGGTCCTGAGAAGCCCGTGACGGGCCGGTCTTCATAGATTAGCCCACGAGCCCGGGACCGTTTAGCCCGGGACCGTCAGCCGGGCCTGGGCCTGTCCTGGCGGGCCCAACGGATTTTTTTTTTAAATTTTTTTTTTTTTTGTATACACATAACATACGAAATATATAAGGTAATATATACACCTAACATACAATATATACTACAAGAAAATATATAAGTAATAAGTTATAATATATATACATAAGATACAATATATATACTACAAGAAAATATATAAGAGAATATATATACATAACATACAATATATACTACAAGAAAATATATAAGAGGATATATATATACATAACATACAATATATACTACAAGACAATATACAAGAGAATATATATACATAACATACAATATATACTACAACAACATATATAAGAGGATATATATATACATAACATACAATATATACTACAAGAAAATATACAAGAGAATATATATACATAACATACAATACTACAAGACAATATATAAGAGAATATATATACATAACATACAATATATACTACAAGACAATATATAAGAGAATATATATACATAACATACAATATATACTACAAGACAATATACAAGAGAATATATATACATAACATACAATATATACTACAACAACATATATAAGAGGATATATATATACATAACATACAATATATACTACAAGAAAATATACAAGAGAATATACAAGAGAATATATGTACATAACATACAATATATACTACAAGAAAATATATAAGAGGATATATATATACATAACATATAATATATACTACAAGAAAATATATAAGAGGATATATATATACATAACATACAATATATACTACAAGACAATATATAAGAGAATATATATACATAACATACGATATATACTACAAGAAAATATACAAGAGAATATATGTACATAACATACAATATATACTACAACAACATATATAAAAGGATATATATATATATATACATAACATACTACAAGACAATATACAAGAGAATATATATACATAAGATACAATATATATATACTACAAGAAAATATATAAGAGAATATATATACATAACATACAATATATACTACAACAACATATATAAGAGGATATATATATACATAACATACAATATATACTACAAGAAAATATACAAGAGAATATATGTACATAACATACAATATATACTACAAGACAATATATAAGAGAATATATATACATAACATACAATATATACTACAAGACAATATACAAGAGAATATATATACATAACATACAATATATACTACAACAACATATATAAGAGGATATATATATACATAACATACTACAAGACAATATACAAGAGAATATATATACATAAGATACAATATATATACTACAAGAAAATATATAAGATAAGATACAATATATATACTACAAGAAAATATATAAGAGAATATATATACATAACATACAATATATACTACAAGAAAATATATAAGAGGATATATATATACATAACATACAATATATACTACAAGACAATATACAAGAGAATATATATACATAACATACAATATATACTACAAGAAAATATACAATGAAATATATATACATAACATTGTATACTAGTATACTATATATATATATATATATGTATATATATTAATATGCTTCATGTTGTACTTTGTTATTAATTTATTATGCATGACAACTTAGTGTTTTACTATTGTTTTGTTATTTTTCTTTTTCGTCAAGCACTTTAATAATTAGATTTCTACATATATACTACATATATATTTTTAATATAGACATGATACTACAATAAATTGCCTTACAAAAAAAACAAAAAAAACCGCTAGGCCCGCGAAGCCCACGAGCCCGGCCCGTTTAGCCCAGGACCACATGGGCTTAGGCCCGTCACGGGCCGGTTCCACCAGGTGAGCCCACGAAGCCCGGGACCGCCAGAGCCCAGGCCCACAAAGACCGGCCCGTTTGGCCCACGAAGGCCCGGGCCTGGCCCAGAATACAGTGTTACCCCGAGGGCTCGGAAGTGTTTCGGAGTGTGTTTCGGAGTGGTCCTTGACTTAGAAAATTGCAGATTTTGCTTCAGCTGTTGCAGACCCCATTCCTTCTTCGCGTTCGCATTCCAGCCCTCGCGTTCGCGTAGTGTTATTTGACGCTGAGGGCTGAGTCTTCTTTTCCTCATTGCGTTCGCGTGCATATAATCGCGTTCGCGTGATGGCCCACGCGTTCGCATAGAACAATTTCTGGGCCACAACATTTTTACTCTCCGCGTTCGCGTTCCTCTTCTCGCGATCGCGATGGCCTGCTAAGTGTTACTCATCGCAAACGCGACCAGCCTGTCGCGAACACGATGAGTAATTTCGCCCAGTTAAATTTTAAAATTCCAGAACAGTATCATTACGGGATTCACCAAAAATTTCACAAAACCTTTCTTCTCCAAGCTCTTGGGCGACCATTGAAGCAATTCTTCATCAAAACCTCTTGGGTTAGTAATTCTTAGCTTATTTTCTTCCATTTCCTTCAACATTTATTGAAATTCTAGGCCTAAAACATGTAATTAAGGGTAGAAATTAGAGAATTTGGTAGAGTTAGGGCTTTTTGATTTTTCTTGATTTAGACCTCGTTTTGGGTCGAATTTGAAAACAAATTATATATACAGGCTCGTGGGCGAATGGGTGATATGATTTTGGTCCGAACCTCGTGTTTTGACCAAGCAGGTCCGGGGTCGATTTTTGGGATTTTGGGAAGAATGCTTGGAAAGCTATAAATAGGCATTGGGTTCGCATTGTTTAGCATTTATTGATGTATTGAAGTCATTATTGTATAGATACAATCGATTTGGAGCCGAATTCGAGAGGGAAAGCGGTAATTGAGGATTGATTTTGCCGTGGAAGTTAGAGGTGAGTGTTTGGTCTAACCTTAGCTTGAGAGATTAGGAGTTGAGTCTTATTTGCTGCGTGCTAAATGTCGAGTACGACGTATAGGCATGGTGACGAGTATCTATACGTTGGTGTCTAGCATGACCGTGAGTCTTTATATTGCGGATATTCTGATTCTGTTGTATCTTTCATGTCTTAATGATGATTTCTATATGTTGTAAAAAAAAAGCATGTGAAAGGAATTGTAATCCTTGAACTTCGAGGAGTATTGGCTCGAGTTATAATACGAGTTGTGAAAGTATATGAGATAATTGAACCCTTTGGAGCATTGGCTCAAGTGGTAAAGTGAGTTATAAAGTAAGAAGTGAAAGAAAGCGAAAGAGTTATTGAATTGTTCCCTTGCCGGGATGTTTGTCGTTTTGTTGATTATCTCCCTTGCCGGGATGTTGAGATTTATTGATATTGTTCCCTTGCCCGGATTTAGCTGTTTAATTGTATTCCCTTGCCGGGATTTCTACCATTAATTGTCTACTCCCTTGCCCCTTTGTTTGTGATTGTTGTTTGGGTGAGGAAGAGTGTAAAGCACGAAGGGTGATGTCGTGCACTGTTTGCTATTGTGAGGAAAGAGTGTAAAGCACGAAGGGTGATGTCGTGCCGTACGATGTACCATTCCGTACCGATATTCATTGACTATATTGTGAGGAAAGAGAGTAAAATCACGAAGGGTGATGTCGTGCACATTATTATGATACGATTGATTTGGTGAGGACGAGAGTAAAAGCACGAAGGGTGATGCCGTGCAAATTGTCGATTTCTGATTCTTGTTGATATTCTGGCTTTGTTGTTTCTTTCTTTTATTGAGGTTTTCCATTTGGAACTGTTACTACCCCCACAACATGTTTCCCATTCCCATATTGACTGGTTACTTCCTGTATTTCTTTTCCGATATATATGTATATTTGAACTGCACAGGTTTATTTGGTAGTCTGGTCCTAGCCTCGTCACTACTGCGCCGGGGTTAGGCTAGGCACTTACCAGCACATGGGGTCGGTTGTGCTGATACTACACTCTGTGCTATTTTGCATAGATCCAGGTATTGGACAGCAGCAGTAGCGCGAGAGCCAACCTTCAGTCCACCGAGACACCGAGGTAGCCTTGCAGGCGTCCGCAGGCCCGGCGTCTCATCTATCTTTATTTCATTCTGTTATATCATGTATTCGAGACAAACAATTTATATTTCTATCAAACGGTTGTATTTAGTACTCTTAGTAGTTCGTGAATGATGTGACACCAGTTCTTGGGTAGAGGCTTATGTTGATTTCCGCATTATTGTTCAGTTTCTTTAATTTAAGTCTCCCGCTTATTTATTTAATTCCGTTGTTTTCATGCTATTACTGATAATGGTTAAAGGAAGTAAATTGGTTAACGAAAAAGGTAGTTAAGGGTTGGCTTGCCTAGCTCTCATCAGTAGGCGCCATCACGACTCCCGAGGGTGGGAAATCCGGGTCGTGACAATAGATAACAACAACAATAATAACAAACCCAATGTAATCCCACAAAAGTGATAGATAATAAACATAAACAGAAATTTGTAATCAAATAGTTCACACAGAGTACATTCTCATCAAAATTGATTGTCTAGATACATAAAACTGAAATCGACAAAGCTCATAAGATCTTTTCTTTTCTAACCAACTCATAAACAACACTCAGACTCTTAACTAAATATTTTCTTCTCATCCAGTATAACTCTTTCGAACTATTTATCCAGTAATAACATAATACACTTTGCTTACATGGTTTTTGGCCACTGTCAAAAGTTAATAGACGATGGTTCTTGTTATAATCATGAATAAGAGCAAATAAAGGATACAGGCCTTTACTGTTAAGTGCTTTGCATGAGGGACCTAATGAAGGTGCCACAATTGTGTATTGCTGCACCTAAAGTATATGTGGCCCATCGATTTTCTCATGCCATCACAGTTAATTGGAGAAAAGAGAAAGAAGCAACAACAAACAAAGAAAAGCTCCTCAGAGCGCACACTATAGTAGGGAAAGCAAGCAGAGTACCTCCCCATGTTTGCGAAATTCTCCTTCTCCTTCATCAAATCCATCAATCAACATATCTCCTGTGTTGAACCAATAAATATGGCGTCAGTTATATTCAAAGCATCAAGGCCCCTAATTCTCTCCTCTCAATTTCCATTACAGAAAGAAGCAAGGTTCAAATAATTCCATAGAAAAATACATATATCAACAAGACCCAGGTTTATCATCATTCTCTGTCTTGTCATCAACCGACAAGTTGGAAGCAATTTTTCATACTTCACCAGTAGAAGAAAGTCTCAAATTTAGGCTATATGGCCAAAGCTTTATGCACATCAGCTGTTTGAAAGTCTGACAAGTTTCAAACCTCACCACTAGAATCTAGTCCACAAGGAGAACGATCTATCAGCTGGTTGAAAAGTCTAGCATGTTTCACACTTCACCAGTAGAAGAAAGTCTTTAATTTAGTCTATATAAAATCAACAGACTAACGTATTTCCCTATTCTCTAGAAAAAGAAAGTCTCTAATCTAGTCTATATGGTCAAAAACTAATGCACCATCAACTTCCCAAAAGTCTAACAAGTTTTACTTAATAAGTCTAACATGTTTAGCTCTTCTTTCTTTTTCTCTTCTGAAAATAAAAGGTAAGAACAATATATGCTAATAAGCTAGCCCAATATTTTCTAAGCCAAAAAAAAGGACTATTCCATCATTAACAAAATCAGAAAAAAAAAGTTCTTAAGCTTCTCCCACTACTATGGTGAAATGCCTTACTCAAGAATGTAAAGTAGTACACGTGTCACCATTTGTGACAGAACGCAACGAGTAAAGCAATAAGTTACAGAATTGAAACTGTCCCAGAAGCCCCCAGGGCCTAGTTCAAGTGGCAAAGGGTGGTGGATTTGTGACTTAGGTCACAGGTTCAAGGCCCCACACCATGCAAAGCAAAGCCTGGTATTTAAGTGGAGAAGGGTAGAGGGGCGGGCCCATTATCCACCGAGTTTCGAAAGCAGCGGTTGGTCCAAAGGATCGGCCCCAGACGGATTTCACGGTCATAAAAAAAAAAAGCAATAAGTTACAGAATTGAAACTATCCCTGCAGTCCATTTCCAGCATAATTTTCTAGAGTTATAAAGTATATAAGCTTGCAGCTGAAGCAACTACTGCTATGCAGAATTGCAGATAGCTAACAAGGCGAGAACGCTAAAGATAAGCACATCCCCAGTAGGGAGCTGCAAACAAAACCACCCATACTCGCATTTTCTCCCTTCACGTGTAATCCCTCTATCCCGTGCTTATGTCCCTATTTTCGCTGGGCATGTTTAGTTTAATATATGTATTAGTTTAAGGAAAAGTGGATATAATAGTTAATAGCTACTTCTGAATGATTTTGCGATTTCTAATACTTTGGCAAAAACATAATCTGGTCCAATTCAATTGGAATCATATAATATTGAAAAAGCGATGAATAACGGACTATTGAAACAAAGTGAAAATCATCTTGGAACAATTCATGGAAAAAGTAAGACAATCTATTGGCTGGAGTCAGACTGCATGCTTTTCATAAAAATCACAAAGCTAAGCCTCACTGGATTTCTTTCCCTTTTTCTCTTTTTTTGTTTTTTTAGAATGAAAAAAAAAAGCCTTACTGAATTTCTCCCTAAGCTTATGTATTCCCACTAAGTGTTGTTTAGTAGAAAGGAAATCTTGCCAATCTAGGTATACAACCAGAGTGATATTAATGATGCTACTGCTGTTGTATTTATCAGAGCAATTATATTTTCGAAATACAAGATTTATAGCATTTGCAACTGTCCAGTTTTAGATGAATTGCTCAAAAGCAACCTGTTCACCCTGCTCCCTGCCCCTGGATATTTACCTCGCTAACGGAAATACTGATTTACATTGTTGCAAGACAATGTTTCAATATACCAGGAAAAGTATTTGATTTTAATGTCAACTAAATTCTAGTCTGCTCTTCTACATGATTCTGATATCCTAAAAGCACTTATTATTCCTAGTCCAAAATATGGCTTATCTCGCGTATGAAGTGCTCCCCGACTAGGGAGCTAGAAGAGAGTGGACACATACCCTATACAGCCTTTCCTTGCATTTATGCAAAGAGACTGCTTCCACACAGACATCACCAAAATGGTCTAGAAACAGTGCACTCAGTTAAAACAATATTTGACGACCGGCAATCCAACAAGAAAAGTTCCAATTTTTATGACGATCAGAAATGTCAGTATTTTTTTTTTTTTATTTGCACTGGGTGTCCGAGTCTCTAAGAGCCCCGACTAATCCCGGGGGTGCACAGGCCCTCGGCAAGGAGTTTCCCGCAAGTGCACCACGGTTAATTCAGGTTTTACCCAGTCCGATGACCCTCAGAAATTGTTTGCACCCAGTGGGTTTCGAACTTGAGACCTTGAAAGGGAGCAAACCCCAAGGCTCAAGTCAATTGCCACTAGGCCAACCCCTGAGGGTTCAGAAATGTCAGTATTTGTTGAAAAAAAAAAAAGAAATGTCAGTATTTCATTTCTCGTTGCATTTTGCAAAGTTTCTTTTCTTTCAATAAAATCATGCTATGGATACTTTATCAAAAAATTGAAAAAATTCAGTACGAATATCAGTAATTATTTAGTTATTTTTATGACCTTGGCGTCTTGGTCAGCTTGCGTACACCACGACTAACTCTACCCATATATAGTTTTGCATACGAAGCACTTCCATTATTGATCAACACACCTATTTTCAATATATTATAACAGAGCAGTTCGATTTCAAAATTAAGGCCACTTCCATTTGTTGATCAACACATGTATTTTCAATATGTTATAACTGAGCAGTTCGATTTCAAAATTAAGGCATCAAATGTTACAAACTCAGAAGTCAAATAAGGAACGTGATTTTAAAAATAAAGAAAAAAACTGCAAAAAAAAAAGTTTTAAATTCAGATTTATTCATCAGCATTGAATTGAAATGCATGAACAACAGATGATTTGTCTACAGAATGAAATAGATGATCAAAGAGAACCCTAACCTGAAAAAGCAAGTGAATCAGTCATAATTCAGAATCCAAAGAAGCATGGAAATAGACGTTGCTTATTCTCTCCTGCTATTTGCGGATCTTTATGTGCTCTCTTTAATCTATCAGTCAAAAGTTCTTAATTTGAGTTCTGCCCCTTAGCTTCTTTCATTTGTGAATCAGTCCCTTTAACTATTTCGCAACTATTATACTAGGAGGGTGTTTGGGTCCGTTTTTAAAAAGTAGTTTATAAGCTAAAAGTCAAAAGTTATAAGTTGATAATACTTAACTTTTGGTTTTTGGCTTATTTTTGTACTTTTCATGCTTAAAAGCAAGTGCTTTTAAACACTTTTTATCATTATCAAACAATACAAAAATTAAAAAAAAAGTGCTTAAAAGCTAATAAACACTTAAAATAAGCTAATTCAAACACTCTCTAGGAGTGCTACTTAGTAGGTGTTTGGACATAAAAATTGTAATTTTTGAAAAAAAAAGAGTAGTATTTGGAGTCAAATTGAAAAATGGTATCTGAAATTTGAAATTATGTCTGGACATGCATTTCACTTGAAAAAATATTACAATTTTGTGAGTGACAAAAAATTTCTAATAACTTGTAAAATTTCATAAACAAACACATTTTTTAGTTTTTTTTTAGAAATTAAAAAAAAATCTAGACAAACGGGCCTTAATGTTTTCTAGCTATCCCTAACACATTATCTATTCCTACTTTATGTTAAACCAACTACTCCAATATATAAAATTTTAGACTTTTTTCAAGTTGACAATGGCATGGCATGTGGCGGGGAAGAGAGTACTAGGGACAAACTATTAAGGTGTCACAAATTTTTAATTTTTTGATAAAATTCGGGAGTATAGGTAATTCTAATATAGTCACTCCACGGGTATCTTCCTATTCTTTTCAACTTGTTGTTTGTAATATATATATATATATATATACTTTTTTGCTTATCGTACTATTCAAGTAAAGATTATATTTATTGCGTTTGAATAACAAGTTTTCAATGCGTTAACGATTAACCAAATGACGTTTATTTGTATCAGATTACACTTGATCTTGAGATGTATTTTTATACAGCGGACTTGAAAGTTACATTTGTCAAGAAAGTAAATAAAAGAACCTTCTGCCGGAAGAATCATATAAGATTTTCCTTTTTTCCCTTTCTTTTTGGCTACTTATGTGACGTTTTGCTTATTTGCCACTTTAGACAAGACAATTTCAGACAAATCAAAAAGGAAAATCCAAGAAGCAAATCATGCACTCCGTGAAACATCCAAGTTCTCTTTTCCGTTATATACAGGAAAAATATATATTTGAAAAAAATTTGTATTTGAAGTTAAGTTGAAAAATGGTATTTGAAATTTGAAATTATGTTTGGACACATATTTCACGTGAAAAAATATTGCACTTTTGCGAGTGAGGAAGAAAATTTTTCTTAAAAATTTTAAAAAGTAATTTTTGAAAAAAAACTCATTTTCGAATTTTTTTTCAAAAACTTATAAAATTTTATGGACAAATATATTTTTGAAAAAAAAAATTATGGACAAACAAGGCCTTAATTTCGTCTCCCTTTTTTTTCTATGTGTATCTTCGAATTTGAATCCTCGCGGGAGTTTATGACCACAAAAATTATAAGTTCAATTTAATGAATGTGTCATTTGCCATAATCACACGTGCAATTTTTTGGACGGCATACGCTATCGTATACTAGTAGTACTAGTTTTAGTATATTATTCTTATACTAGTTAATTTGCTCGCGCTTCGCGTGGTCGTAAAAGATCTCATTAAATTTATAAAATAATAATTTCATAATACTATTAGATTACAAAAAGATATTTAAAACTTATTATTTTTCATTAACGTCCTTGACCGAGAACTCAACATTGACCAAAAAAAGGAAATTGATGAACATTCACTATCACATTACAAATACTAACTCACACTATCTTGATCACACCAACCTTTGTTGGCCCTTTCTTATTTTCTGCGGTTATCTTTTGTTTAATTAATACTAACATATTGTAGTAGTAATTAATAGCTAAATGAGTATTCAAACGAATTACCAAAGACGTATTGGCTTGAAACAAAGTACAATCAGTTTACTTTTTTTCACATAGATTGTCGCTATAAGTTCTTCAAAACTCATTTTATAATTCATAGAACATAACTTGATGTGAGTAAATTTTTATCTAAAAGTAACATATAAATATTTAATACTACATTTCGTATACAAAACTTCAAAGTACATGAATACTATTATAAAGAGCTTTATACACCTCACTCTATTATCAGGTATACATAAATAATACTATATATTAGAGAAAATATTTTTTATTTAAACATATTATAATTTATTTTAGAAGATAATCAAATTCAACATGTAAATAGGGAGTATATCAAATGTTCATGTTGGACTTATATAAAGCTCTTGCTCTAGATACATTACAGGTTAATTTGTGATTGGCTCGTGCATTTTTTTTTATAATTTCTTCAAAAAGCCAAAAATCGTCAAGAAAATTTAGTTTTGTTACCTAAGAGAGAAGAAAAAATAGTGAACAAAAAAGAACAAATTTCAAATATAATGAATAAATATAAAAGGGAAAAACGAAAAAGCAAAAAGACCTTTTATCTTGCAAGCCTGAGGACTTATTCGAGGATTTATCTTACAAGCTTGAGAACTCTTCACATTCCTTTTGGTATCGACCAAAATAAATTCCTATAATGTGTTGAGGAATGCTAAATAACAGAAGTAACATTTTCCAATTACGACAATTGTTAGTACAAAGCACCTTTAACCTACCCTTGCTAAACACACCAAGCACAACCAACACACACTGAAAACATCCTTCAATAACCATTATAAATTGGGAAGAGATTTAGAGAGTGCAATTTAGTTATCCATAGAACCGAAAAATACAAAGACATGCATTTTATAATCAGATAGTGAGGGGAAGTTGAAGAAAACATTCTTTGCTTTTCCTAGTGCTTTAAGCCGTTTGAAGTTCTTGACTCTCTAAATTCTTTGTAAACTACAATTATGTTATTTGGTGTCATAAAGAAGCAATTATTAAATTAATAAACCAGCAGTAAACTTCCTTGTCTGCATTTATTAAGGAATATGAAACGTTGAGGCAGTAATAATTGAGGCTTTCATTCTTACTATACGAGGAAAAAATAGGGAGAAAAGGCAAAAAGGAAAAAAAAGATAAATAGGTTTCTGGGTCAA
This sequence comes from Nicotiana sylvestris, assembly GCF_000393655.2. NCBI lineage: Eukaryota > Viridiplantae > Streptophyta > Magnoliopsida > Solanales > Solanaceae > Nicotiana > Nicotiana sylvestris. Next base: position 122,215,628 of record NC_091057.1, on the reverse strand, counting down.
AGAGAGTTGTCAAGTAGATCCCTTTTTTCCTTTCTTTTAAGCTACTTATATGACGTTTTGCTTATTTGCCTCTCTAGACAAGAAAGACAAATTCAGGCAAATCAAAAAGGGAAATCCAAGAAGTAAATTTGTTGAGAGTAACAAGACAAACCAATAGATGTACTTTGTATTATTTAAGTTGGTTAGTTAGTTTAAGTAAGTAGTTAGTGGAGAGGTTAATTGGTTGGTGACACCTAAGCATATGGAGTGTATATAGAAGTTACGTGTATTTCATTTTTCTATCTAAGCTTCAATGAAACAGTTTCATAGCAGAGCCTTCTTCCTCCTTTCTTCTTCTATCTCTGCATGTCGTCTTCTTCATCTCTCTTTATCTTAATTCTTCATGGTATTAGAGCACAGAGCTATGGATTGTAGCTCATAATCAATTCGATCCAACACCTGCTTTACATTCTCTGAATTCTCCTCTCAATTTCGTTTTTTGTTGTTTTTGCTCAATTTCTTCATCGAAACCCTAATATGTTCAACAATGGCAGAAAATGATTTAGATTTAGGAAATACAACTACTATAGCTGATAATTCTCAAATCTCATCGGATGATGAATTTGAAGAAGGAGTTACAGTCACTGCTACTCATCCTCTGTATCTCGCTCCTGGAGATACCAGTGGAATTTCTCTTATCGCTTTTCAACTTACATGTACGGACAACTTCTCGTTGTGGTATCGATCTATGAGAATTGCTTTGCTTGATCGAAACAAGCTCGGAATTGTGGATGGCAGATGGAAAAAGGAACGATTTCGTGAAAAATATTGGTATCAGTGGGAAAGGTGCAATGTAATTGTGCTTTCATGGCTAATGAATGTAGTTGCTCCAAACCTAATCAGGGGAATCGCTTATGCCGCCAATGTACATGCAGTATGGATGGATCTATAAGAGCGATTTGATAAGGTAAATGACACTCGATGCTACAATTTGCACAGAGAAATTGCTACTCTCAGTCAAGGTACCTCCTCTGTTTCTATTTACTATTCTAAGCTTAAAGATCTTTGGGGTGAAGCTGAAGCATTAGTGCCTAAACCTGGTTGTGACTGTGTTAAGTCTAGGGATTTTATTGTGTATTTGCACAAACAGAAACTTTATCAATTTCTCATGGTCTTGAATGATTCCTATTCGCAAGCACGCAGCCAAATACTTATGATGAAGCCAGTACCATTTCTGAATCAAGCTTATGCTATGCTAGTTAGTGATGAAAGTCAAAGAGCTGTAGCAGCCACATCTGGCATTCCAGGTCCTCTACCTAATGAATATGCTAGTCACTATGAATCTATAGCATTTTATAGTTCTAAACCAACTATAGATCAGAAATTCAGGAAAAATTATAACATACAATGTGAGTTTTGCAAGCTTAAGAAACATAGCAAAGAGAATTGGATCATTGGCTATCCACCTGACTACAAATACAAGAAGGAAGGGGGAGCACCTACCACTGTCAGTAATGCTTACAATGTGTTTTCTGAAACTACTAATGTTGTAAAGAATTCCACACCTCAAATGTGTGTGACTACATGCTGCATTCCAGAAGCATCTCACCTTCACCTTACAGAGGGCAATACTACAGGCAATGCTGCAGCTTCATCTGCATCAATGAATCAGGAATTTACACAGGCTCTATTAACTCTTACTAGGGATCAGTATGATCAAATACTTCAGTTTCTCAACAAGGAATCCAGCTCTTCATCTACTGCCAATGTTGCAGGTATAAGTACTACATTCTTAGCTACTAATAATATTCAAGAGTGGATTATTGACACAGGTACAACTGATCACATTGTCTCTGATCTTAGCCTGTTAACCTCGTTTAACACAATTGATCCTCCTTACTCTAAGAAGGTATTCCTACCTAATGGTGGTGTTTCATATGTTAAACATATTGGTACTAGTGCTATCTCAGACAAGAGTATTATCAAAAATGTGCTTCATATACCACAATTCAACTTTAACTTGATGTCTGTATCAAAGGTAACCAAAGAGCTGCAGTGTTTGGTTGCCTTTTATCCTGATTTTTGCATATTCCAGGATCTCTTCAGTGTGAGGGTGAAGGCGATTGGTAGAGAAGATAAAGGTCTTTACATATTACCCTCTTGGAACTCATTAACTGTCAACAAGCATGCTGCAGAAACATCACTAGCAGCCACACAGAATGAGGATATACTCTCTAAGAGAACACCTACATATGTGGATTGGCACAAAAGACTTGGTCATGTGTCTTCCTCAGTCCTAAACAAACTATTTTCAATAAAATAGGAAAGCTGTATTTCTATTGTAAAAAACTGCTCTGTTTGTCCATGTGCTCGATTGACTATACTACATTTTCCCAGCAGTACAAATAAAAGTGTAGCTTCCTTTTACTTACTACATTTGGATGTATGGGGACCCTATAGCACTACAACTATTGATGGCAATAGATATTTCTTAACTGTAGTAGATGACTACTCTAGAATGACTTGGATTTTTCTCTTAAAACTCAAGTCAGATGTATGTGTTGTCCTACATGATTTCCTGATGTATGTGAAAACTCAGTTTGACAAAACAAGTTAAGTGTGTTAGGACTGATAATGGATCTGAATTTGTCAATTCTGTCTGCCATACTTTGTTCACAAACCTTGGCCTTATCCATCAAAGAACTTGTCTTTATACTCCTCAGCAAAATGGAGTTGTTGAGAGAAAACATAGGCATATTCTAGAAGTATGCAGAGCTCTAAGGTTTCAAAGTTGCATTCCTTTAAAGTTTTGGGGGCACTGTGTGTTGGCAGATATTTATCTTATCAATAGGATGCCATCTTCACAACTAAGTCACATGTCTCCTTATGAGTTATTGTACAGAAAGAAGCCATTGCTTGGACACCTCAGGGTCCTAGGTTGCTTGTGTTATGCCAAGATTGTCAATAAGGCTGATAAGCTTCAACCAACAGCTATCATTGCTGTTCACATGGGCTACTCTTCTTCACATAAGGGATACATTCTTCTTAACTTGTCAACTAACTCCTTTTTTGTTAACAGAGATGTAACACTCAGGGAAGTTATCTTCCCATTTCAGCAGTTCTCCTCTTACAAACAGTCTGTGTTTCCTAATACATCTTCTTCTGTCTTACCAATGTTACTAAGTGATGGAATGCTCAAGATGCTTCAGCAGAACCCAACCAGAATTCTACTGCACATGACTCTTCAGTCTCACCACATGCAAGCTCTTCCTCTCCTAGCAGCACCGACTCAAGTGCAAGATCATTACCAGCTGATATATCACCAGGTGTTGATGTCTCTCAAGTTAGTCGTCCTGCCCTTAGAAGATCAGCTAGAGACAAGCATCCACCATTATGGATGAAGGACTTTATTTCTCTTCATGCCAATTAACATACTCCTTATGGCCTATCAACCTATCTGTCCTGTGATCACCTGTCTCCTCATTATCAGGCTTCCATTGCTTCTTCCTCTCTTGAAGTTGAACCTGTTTCTTATGTTGAAGCAATCAAGGATCTCAGATGGGTAGCTGCTATGAAGTCTGAGATTGCTACTTTAGAGGATAATCATACATGGAATGTTGTGCCCTTACCTCATGGTAAGAAACTCATTGGATGCAATGGGTGTACAAGATAAAGTATAGGGCATTTGGTGAAATTGACAGGTTCTAAGCCAGGCTAGTTGCCAAAGGCTATAACCAAAGAGAAGGCATTGACTATCAGAAGATCTTTTCTCCTGTTGTCAAAATAGTTATAGTCAAAACTATTCTTTCCATTGCTGCTATGCAACATTGGCACATTCATCAAATGAATGTGTCAAATGCTTTTCTCCAAGGTGATCTTTATGATGAGATCTACATAGACCTGCCTTAGGGCTTTGTGAGCCAGGGGGCAGCAGGTATGCAGACTCATCAAATTCTTATATGGTCTCAAGCAGGCCCCTAGATAGTGGAATGCAAAACTTTCCGCGGTTGTGTTACACTTTGGTTTTACTCAGAGTCAACATGATCGTTCTCTGTTCATCAAAGGATCAGGAGGTGACTTTGTACTTATCCTAGTCTTGATATGCTAATTACTAGCAACAATCTAGCATTGATTAGAGAAGCCAAATCTTCTTTACAGCAGACCTTCAAAATGAAGGACCTAGGAGAGTTAAGATACTTCTTAGGGATTGAATTTGCAAGGTTCAAGCAGGGAATCTTAATGCACCAGAGAAAATTCACTCTAGAGCTTATCTCTGAACTAGGACTGGGAGCAACAAAGCCAGCAACTACACCACTTGAAACAAATGCAAGGCTCACTACTAAAGAGTTGGATGATCACTTGGCTGGTCCATGCCAGGGGGAGGATGAGTTACTATTTGATGCAAGTTCCTATCAAATGCTTATAGGCAAACTACTCTACTTAACCATAACAAGACCAAAAATTGCATTCAGTGTGCAAACCTTAAGTCAATTTCTGCATCAACCAAAGAAATCACATCTTGAAGTTGCTCTAGGAGTGGTCAAGTATGTAAAAAACCATCCTGGGCAAGGAGTACTTCTGTCAAGTAAAGCAGACAAAAAAGTCATAGCCTACTGTGACGCTGATTGGGCAGCCTGTCCACATTCTCGCAAATCTGTAATAGGCTTCATTGTCAAGCTTGGTGATTCACTAATATCTTGGAAGTCCGAGAAATAAAGTACTGTATCTAGAAGCTCAGCTGAGTCAGAATATAGAAGCCTAGCATCCACAATTGCAGAACTAACATGGATTTTGAGGCTGTTCAAAGAAGTTGAAATAAAGGTGGAACTTCCGGTTGAGGTTTACATTGACAGCAAAGTAGCAATGCAAATAGCAGCCAATTCAGTGTTCCATGAGAGAACCAAGCACATAGAGATTGACTGCCACTTTGTAAGAGAAAAAATACAAAGGGACTGATAAGAACCGAGTACATTCCCACCAAAGAGCAATCAACAGATTTGCGAACCAAATGGCTAAGCAGAGTTCAGCACGAATATCTTTGTTCCAAGCTAGGGATGCTTAATGTGTTTGCACCACCTAACTTGAACCACCTAGCTTGAGGGGAGTATTGAGAGTAACAAGACTTAAAGCAATAGCTGTACTTTGTATTATTTAAGTTGGTTAGTTAGTTTAAGTAAGTAGTTAGTGGAGAGGTTAATTAGTTGGTGACAACTAAGCATATGGGGTGTATATATATGTGTATTTCATTTTTCTTTCTAAGCTTCAATGAAACGGTTTCATAGCAGAGCCTTCTTCCTCCTTTCTTCTTCTATCTATGCACGTCGTCTTCTTCATCTCTCTTTCTCCTAATTCTTCAAAATCATGCACGCCGTTAAACTATCAAGTTTCTCTTTTCCATTAAAACTAGCCTTACGAGGACATTGTTTCAATGGGTAATTTAAAAGAAAAGTATTATATACATATCGACAATAAGATGTTTGGGGGCTAACTTTGATGCTCGGATTATTAAGCTTTATTTATTATATCAGAGAGTATTTATTGCTAATTTTTTCATCCCAATGTGGTTTTCCAAATCTAATTTATTTTTATTATGAAAATAAAAGAATACGAATTTCTCTTTAAAAAAAATGTTTTTTTAATGAAAACTAAAGTAATCATTAACGCCTAGTTGTGATTACTTCTTCTATAGTATGTTGAGAATATTTTAGTCATGGAAAGATTTAAATTTCTAAAATTTATTAAAATTTCAGTTAATTTAACAATCCTAAATATTAGGAAAATAATAAGATAACAGTGATTATTTTGTCTAATGTAAACTCTATTTTAAAAGAGTAAAAAAGACGAACGATATTTCGCTTTTAGTATAATATAAAATAGATAGATAAATTTTCGTCGCGTTTCTGTGTGCGTATCTTTGAATTTGAATCCTCGCGGGAGTTTACGACCACAAAAATTATAAGTTCAATTTAATGAATGTCATTTGCTATGATCACAAGTGTAATTTTTTGGACGGCAGACCCTAGTATATTAGTAGTACTAGTTTTATTCTTATAGCATATTTTCATTGACTTATTCCCATCTTATCTTCAAGAATTAAGATGCCATTTATGGCCCCACTATCTTAATTTTCAAGGCAACCTTATTAGCTGATGGTCATTACAATACAAAACCTTTTTTTTCTCTCTAGAGGAAAGAAAAGTTATATCAAGTATATGGTGGATGGGAATATTGCTGCAGGTCAAGTAGTGGTGAGGATAAAGCTAGAGGCAGTGTATCTACTGATAATTTTGAGCAGTAACGATTGACGATCATTCTTATATCATAGTAAAAGCATAATGAAAAAGACTCGTAGAGTTAGCAAAGGAAGACATAAGTAACATGAATTACCACCGGCCAACCCCGGAGGGTTGAAAGAGTTTTCCAATTAAAGTGACGTTTTGAAAAGGGGTTATTTATTATTTAGAGTCGCCATTTGGAATTGAGTTTTGGTGTTCCAAGTCACCTTTTATTTGGATCCCTCGTCAAATAGAAGGTTTGATTCCTAATTTATTGTCTACGAAAACATAAGACTGCGTAAGAAATTTTGTTGACCGAGGGGAAGGTGTAAGGCATCCCTCCATTCCCGTGGTTCTAGCACAGTCGCTTTTATTGGCTAATGTAAGGCTTAAATCAATTCTTGGTTATTCTTGTATTTTATTGGTTATGATCAATGGCAGAGCCAGGATTTTCATGAAAGGGAGTCAAAATATAAGAAAATAAATTCATCAAGAAGTCAAGAGGTGTCAATACATAGTATATAGACATATTTTTAAAGAAAGTACCGAACTACATGATATTAGGCTATATAGATGATATTTACACCTTAATAGTACCATGCTTTATTGTTGTTTTATAGGTAAATTGCCAACAAAATGCTCTAAATGGTGTTCTTTTGTTTTGCAGGAAATATTCTAAGTGAGGAAGCACCACGGAATATTTTGGAGGCAATAATATGAAGAAAACGCCCACTCGAGAAGTACCCGAGCACAAAGAAGCGAGAAAATGGCTTGAGCAAATTCCACCTCGACAGACTAAAGCTTGAGGCAGAATGATCAGCTCCCACCGCGATCGAGCCGTGGTCTTGCCGCGATCGCGGTGCACTGTTCACGCATCAGAAATTTTTGGACCAAAGTGTAACTTCGGGAAAACTTGTTCCAAACCCTTATAAGCTATAGAAACTCGCCCAAGATTGTTTGAAGCTTGTTTTTAGACTACTTTGGAGGCAAGAACAAGTGTGAGAAGATCAACCAAACATTAGAGTTTTTCTATCTCTTTTATTTTCTTGCAATTACCCATTATGAATAGTTTAGTATTTTCATCTTGTTTTGTCATGAGTAGCTAATTCCTTAGTCTAGGGTTTTGATGGAACCTATTGAAGGGTGAAATTCTTGTGATTTTAATATAGTTTGCCAGTTTAATCTCTATTTGTTCAACTACGTGTTTGTTGTAGTTAATTGACAGGATCCTCAATTAGCTATGCCTATTTAGTGTGCATAACTCGGGAGAGAGTGTATATTTAGGCAGTTGTTGAACAACACCACTCCCAAAGTATATGAGGGATCAATAACTACGGGTTTAAAGGCGGGATTAAGGATAACGAAGCCTTAGGTGCAATCTAAAGTGAGTTGTAATAAACAAAGTCAACTAGCGTATCTCGGGAGAGTGTGTCTAGTAAATTATCATGATTACTCGGGAGAGATTTACGGTAATAGGAGTGCTCATGATTGATAGAGATGATTTGGTGAATCTACATGAAATATAAATGGAAGGGATTCCATCAAAAGGGAAATCATAACCTTAGAACCTTCTCTTAATTGGTTACAACTTAATCATAGTTAGTTTTCAGTTGCTTATTTACTTTCATTCTTAGTTAGTAAAAACACCATCAATTGTTATTGGCAACATTTGGGAAGTTGATTCCGTAGAATTTAGTAAATCCAACGAAAGTAATTGATAGGTTGATTCCTTATGGGTTCGACTCTGGGCTGAATACTCAGATTATATTTGCAACGTCCGCGTATCCTTTTAATAGGCATAGTTGGGTGTGATCAAATTTTGGCACAGTTGCCGGGGAATTAACGGTGTTATCAATTACAATTGAACGAAATACAAAAATTCTTAGTGTAGTCAATTTTCTCTACACCAAATCTATACATTGAAATTTTAACGTCTGTTGACTTGGTTGTACAGGTGTATGCCTAGAAATTCATCGATAACTGGTGAAGTATTTGAAGTATTATCAGATCCCAAGAAAGTTTTCAAGGCCTTGAATCGGGCGAACCATAAAAACAAACAACAATAAACAACTGAACAATTCGAACCAGACATGGGAGATCACGAAGTAGACCCAACTGTACCAATAGCGCCAGAGGCTGCTCTCTATGACTGGGCACAACCCACAGCTAAAAATCTGGCCACATCGATTGTAGTCACGCAGATACAGGCTGAATCGTTTCAAATCACGAATAACATGCTGCACTTGTTGCAAAACAAGGGGCTATTTTCGGGGTCACAAGTCGAAGATCCTCAACAACACTTGAAGAATTTCCTGTCAATCTGCAAAACCCAAAGGCAGCCCAATATAACTCCGAAAGCAATCAAGTTGCTATTGTTTCCATTCTCAGTGACAGGAGTTGCCCAGACCTGGCTAAACTCACTCCCCATAAATTCCATAATAACTTGGGAGGAGTTAGTCAAGCAATTCCATAACAGGTTCCACCGACCCAACAAGACTGCTCAACAAATTGATGAAATTTTGAGTTTTAAATAGAGACCAATGGATACACTGCATGAAACATGGGAACGTTTCAAAGGGATGTTGGTTATATGTTCGCACCATGGTATTCCAGATCTAATGTTGGGGTGGCGGTTTTACATGGGATTGTCAGATAGCGTGAAGAACATTGTTGATACTTCAGTTGTTAGAGAATTTTTGAGCAAAACATGGAGAGAAGGCTAGAGTCTGCTTGATAAGATGACGCAGAATTCGGGATGGACAACCAGGAATGCACCTATCACTCCAGTGGTTCACTCAGTGCCCTTAGATCCATCCAACTCTATGGCTGAAAATATGGCCACTTTATTGACACAGATGAATATACTCACTAAAAATGTGGAAGAGTCAGGGCAGAAGCAGCAGGTACACATCGTAGATACTACCAATGGGGGCTTGTGCACATCTTGCATTAGTCAGCCAATTGATAACCAGTGGAATTCAGAACATGATCATCATCACTACCCTGAAGACATGAACTATGTGTCTAATTATGGAGGCTAGAGACAGGGTGGTCAGAATTAGGGCCAACAAAATCAGTCGTACAGGCCAGTCCAGCCATAGTTCAACAATGGGAACATGGGAGGTATGAGACCTCCTAACAATATGGCACCTTACCCAAGGCCACAAGGATATAACAATCAGAATCAACAACAGGGGTATCACCCTCCTCAGCAGCAGCATGGTGGACGACAAGAAGATGGGTTTGCTAGACTTGAGGCAATGATGCAGTAGGTTATTGGGTCTAATGCAAAAATTAGTGAAAGAGTAGATTCACACAATTTAGCTATCAAGAATATTGAAATGCAGATGGGCCAAATTTCGATGTCTCTGAACAATCGTCCTCATGGGACATTACCTGTTGATACCCAGATAAATCCAAAAGATCAAGGCCCAAAGCAGCTGATGGTAGTGAGTCTACGTAATGGCAGAGATTTGTATGTAGAGCAAGAAAGGGCTCAAGAAACCAGACAGGCTGAGACACTCATACCAGTGCCTATTTAGCTGGATGAGTCGACGAAACTGATAGAGGTGATAGTCCAGCCTGCCCAGGAAGAAAATAACATTTAGATTGAGACTGGGAAAGAAGTTGAGACAGTGTAAGAACCAGTCGTTGAGGTGGCAGCTGACAAAGATCAATCCCAAATCATTGGAAAAAATAGACCTCCTGCACCATTCCCTCAAAGGTTGGTTAAGTACCAAAAAGAGGAGCAATAGAAGAAATTTTTGGAGATGCTGAAACAAATCCAGGTAAATATTCCATTGATTGATGCTTTGAAAGAGATGTCTGGGTATGCAAAAATGATGAAGGACTTGATGTTCGGAAAATTCGATTTCCAAGACTTGGCCACATTTACTCTTACTCAGACCTGTAGTGCAGTGGTGACTAGACCAATTGCGGAAAAGCTGTCTGACCCAGGGAGATTTACAATTTCATGCACTATTGGTAATTTTGCTTTTGCTAAGGCACTGTGCGATATAGGGGCCAACATAAATCTTATACCCCAGGCAATTTATAAGAGGCTGGGGATTGGAAGAGCTAGACCCACCTCCATGTTGTTGCAGCTGGCTGACAGGACTGTAAAAAGACCCTCTGGTATCCTGGATGAAGTGTTGATTTAGGTAGGGAAGTTTGTGTTCCCTGCAGATTTTGTGATCTTAGACTACAAAGTGGATGAAGAGATTTCCATAATTTTGGGAAGGCCGTTCTTGGCCACTGGGATAACTCCCATAGATTGTGAGACTAGGAGCTAAAGATGAGATTGAACGACGAAGAGATAACATTCAATATGCAGAAATCTATGAGGCGACCAAGTGAATTTGCCAATTGCTATCTTATTGATGTCGTGAATGTAATTGTAGAGACTGATGATTGAGATGCTGACTATTAAGACCCTCTTACTGCATGTCTGATGAATTTAGATGAGGTAAATGGAGAAGAACTGGTGGAATGGGTGTTGGCATTAGAGGGCAGAGGGTTTTGGGATAGAACTCTTGAATTTGAGCCTCTACACCTGGAAAATTGAGAAACTCCCCTAGCCAAGCCATCCATCGAAGAGCCACCAAAGCTGGAGTTAAAGCCACTGCCAGCCCATATCAGGTATGAGTTCCTTGGACCTGACTCCACATTACCTGTTATTATCTCATCTAGTTTGTTAGATGTGCAGGCACAACAACTTTTGCAGGTACTCAAAGAGTATACGACTGTCATTGGGTGGAATATGACAGACGTAAAGGGGATCAGCCCCGCCTACTGTATGCACAAAATTCTGTTGGAAGAGGGAGACAAACCTTCCAGGGAACACCAAAGAAGGCTGAACCCCAATATGAAGGAAGTGGTGAAGAAAGAAATGATAAAATGGTTAGATACAAGAATCATTTTCTCAATCTCTGACAGCAGCTGGGTTAGCCCGGTTCAATGTGTACCTAAAAAGGGTGGCATAACGGTATTTAAAAATGAAAATAATGAACTGATCTCTACGAGAACCGTCACGGGCTGGAGAATTTGCATGGATTACAGAAAGTTAAATCTCGCCACCCCAAAAGACCACTTCCCACTTCCCTTCACTGATCAGATGTTAGACAGATTGGCAGGGAGGTCACACTTCTGTTTTCTGGATGGGTACTTAGGGTACAATCAGATCTCTATTGCACCATAGGACAGAGAGAAGACTTCCTTCATTTGCCCGTATGACATTTATGCCTTTTGGAGGATGCCCTTTGGCCTATGTAATGCACCCGCCACATTCCAAAGGTGCATGATGGCCATATTTACTGACATGGTAGAGGACATAATGGAGGTGTTCATGGATGATTTCTCAGTAGTGGGGAACTCATTTGATGAGTGCCTTATAAATCTGACTCGTGTGCTAAAACTATGTATCGAGACTAACCTGGTTCTTAATTGGGAGAAGTGTCATTTCATGGTATAAGAAGGCATAGTCTTGGGCCACTGGGTGTCAAGCAAAGGAATTGAGGTGGATCGTGCTAAAGTGGATATGATAGCAAAGTTTCCCCCTCCAACTTCAGTCAAGTCAATCAAGAGCTTCCTCGGGCATGCCGGTTTTTACCGGAGATTCATAAGAGACTTCTCAAAAATTGCCAACCCCCTTTGTGAGTTGTTAGAAAAAGATCACCCTTTCTTGTTTTCTGATGATTGCAGGGTAGCATTCGATGAGCTGAAAAAGAGGCTGTTCACAACACCTATCATTGTTGCCCCTAGTGGGAGCAACCTTTCGAACTAATGTGTGACGCTAGTGACTACGCAATGGGGGCAGTGCTGGGACAGCAGAAAGACAAGCTAATGCATCCAATCTACTATGCTAGTAGAATGCTGAGTGGAGCCCAGCTAAACTACACTGTGACTGAAAAGGAGATGTTGGCTATGGTGTTTGCTTTCGACAAGTTCAGATCGTACCTAATTGGCTCTAAGGTAATTGTATACACTAATCATGCAGCTCTTAGGTACTTGATTAAGAAGAAGGAGTCTAAGTTATGCCTGATTCGTTGGGTGTTGCTACTGCAAGAATTCGACCTCGAAATTTGTGACCGTAAGGTCACAGAAAACCAAGTCGTTGATCATCTATCACGACTTGAGGGAGCTGAAAAATCAGTTGAGGTCGAGGATATTTTGGAGACCTTTCCAGACGAGCAGCTGCTCGCTACTAGTCTTGAGGAAGTGCCATGGTATGCAGACTTTGGAAATTACCTGGCCAGCGGTATAGTTCCCTATGACATTTCCTCTGTACAAAAGAAAAAGTTTTATCGTGACTGCCGCATGTATTATTGGGATGAACCTTACCTGTTTCAAATATGTGTTGACAATATGATCCAGAGGTGTGTCCCCGAGATAGAACAATCTTCTGTTTTGCAGGCATGTCATGCATCGGCATATGGAGGGCATTTTGGAGGAGTCAGGACAACTGTAAAAGTTCTAGAGGCCGGCTTCTTTTGGCCAACAATGTTTAAAGATGCGCACCAATGGGTGAAGGCCTGCAATGAATGTCAGTGAACCGGGAACATTTCCCGTCGCCATGAGATGCCCATGAACCCGATTCAAGAGGTGGAAGTGTTTGATATCTGGGGGATTGACTTCATGGGACCCTTCGTCAGCTCCTTTGGCAATAAGTACATACTTGTTGCTGTGGATTACGTGTCCAAATGGGTAGAAGCTGTAATGTTGCCCACTAATGATGCAAGAGTGGTGGTGGGATTTTTGAAGAAGAACATATTCACCCACTTTGGGACACCAAGAGCGATTATCAGTGACGGAGGCACCCACTTCTGTAATAGAGCCTTCGAGAAGTTGCTAGCAAAGTATGATGTACGCCACAAGGTGGCTACCCCATATCATCCCCAGACTAGTGGGCAGGTTGTAGTGCCCAACAGAGAGATAAAGAGTGTGCTAACCAAGACTATGAATGCCACAAGAACTGATTGGGCAAAAAAGATAGATGATCTCTGGGCTTATAGAACTGCTTTTAAAACACCAATTGGTATGTCACCATATAAGTTGGTGTTTGGGAAGGCCTGCTACTTGCCAGTGGAACTTGAACATAAAGCTTGGTGGGCACTGAAACAGCTGAACCTAGACATTGAGGCTGCAGGCACAACGAGAATCACTGAATTGCATGAGCTTGACGAGTTCAGATATCTTGCTTTTGAGAGCACAAGGTTGTACAAGGAAAGAATAAAGAGGTTACACGACCAGAACATTGTTGAGCGACATTTCAAACCCGGAGACATGGTATTGCTCTATAACTCAAGATTATGGTTATTCCCTAGTAAGCTTAAGTCACAATGGTCTGGTCCATTTCGAGTGGTAGAAGTATTCCCTTCAGGAGCTGTGGAGATTACCTCGGAGAAAGACTCTTACACATTTAGAGTCATTGGGAAGAGATTGAAGCTATACATAGGCATGAAAGAACCAAAGGAAGTGTTAGAGATCCACCTGATGGAACCTCAGAGGTCGAGCGAGCCTTAAATGCACTTGTCTGTGTCGTGCCACAACGTTAAATCAGGCGTTGCGTGGGAGGCAACCCACGAATGTTGTTGTTAGTGTTTTTTTGTAACTTCCTATAAAAAAAATAGCGTCAACACCGCGGCGCGACCATGGTAGAAGCCAGGCATTCTGCCTCAACATCGTCGAACCCACCACGACCGCGGTGAGACTAACCTTTCTGCCTCCGATTTTTAAACCCACCGCGGTCGCGGTGGGACTGCGGTCGACCGCGGTGGGTACCAGGTATTTTTAATTTCTTTTATTTTTTCCCGTTTTTCTTTCTTTATCTTTTTTTTTTAATTTTATAACCCCCACTTAAACAATCTCCCCCCCCCCATAAACAACTAACCCCTCTCTCTAACTCTCAATCCCTCTCTCTCTCTCTAAACCCTAACCCCCCAAAATCCCAAATCCCTCTCTTCTTCTTCTTCTTCACTCGTCCCACTTCCCCCATCTCCATTCCTCTTACTCCTTCACCCTTCCAGGTATGTAATACTCATCTCTCCCTTCTCTTTTCTTTTTGTATTTTATTGTAGTATATGCTAGCCTAGTATTTGTAATGTTGTAGTAATGTTAGTCGATTTTTGTTAGTTTTTTCTTGTTTTTCTTGTGAATTTCATTTTTGAGAATGGTTGGTGAATGGGCTATGTGTTTAATGTGCTGGAAAGGTGTATATTTGTGGGTGTTGAATGAAGTATTGTGGGGTGTGATGGTGTAGTAGTATCTTTGATTTGGGGGATGTTTTGATGTACCCATGAGGGCTATATGTGTTAGGATAGTGCCTTGCCACAAGGTGTTTGGGAAATTGCCCCAATGGAGTTATAAGGGCTAATGTGACATGGTTATGGTGAAGTCTAAGCAACCACCCATAGTCACACATTTCACACACTCACTAATAGGCGTTTCTCTGTTTGACAGGTACAATGAGTTTATCTAGGAAGAGACGCAACACCAGGTCCTCCACTAGTGGACCGGGATGCTCCTCGAGAGCCAGGAGTCAGGCCAGTGCACCACAGTTTGACAGCACTAGGTTTGTCTCCTAACCGGCAGAGGACAGATACAATGCAAAGGCAGCAAAGAAATTGCTACATGAGGTGCATATTGACAGACAAGCCTTAGAGGTGGAATGCCCGAACATCTTCAATGAATTGAGGAGGTGTCAGCTGGACATCTTTTTCGAGGTACTGGAGGTGGCCAATGTTCAGATGGTCAGGGAGTTCTACATGAACTGCCTGGAGCGTATGAATGGGGTTGTTAATGTGCGCAATACTCCGGAAAATGCATCTATCGAGGCCATCCGCTGGGTTTATCGGCTGCCAGTATTCAGGGGAGAAACTGATAAGTATCGTACTTTTAGCCGAACAAATGCCTTGTGGGGAACTCTTCTTGAAACTATCTGTGTGCCAGACAGAGAATACATATGGATAAAGCCCAGGATCACACTTAACTCCCAGTCTATCAATTGGGAGGCTAAGTATTGGCTAACTATTATCAACAGTCGGTTGTTGCCTTCCAGCAACACGACTGATGTCAATCTACCACGGGCGTCAACAATCTACTGTTTCATGGCTTACAGGGATTTTGATGTGGCCCGGCTTCTCCATGACGAGATGCTCATTAGATCACCTGAGTTGCTCAAAGGCTTCTACTTCCCTTCTCTAGTCACCAGGCTATGCCGCCTTGCTAGAGTCCTTGAAGACCTTAGAATTGATGGGAAATTACCACTAAAAGCCCCGTTCTTGGCAAGAAAAATCATAATTGGGATGGAGCCGGTGGTGAATGTTGATGAATCAGATGATGAATCTGATGATGATGATGATGATGATGCTGAGGCAGCTGAGGTCCCACCACCTCCAAGAGTTGAAGAGGCGGGCCCATCACAGCTCCACCGAAGTACCTGCATGACATATTTGGAGCAAGAGATGGCTGGGTTGCGTACCTCAGTCACTGATTTGGGTGCCCGCGTAGACGCGGTGGCTGACTGGCAGGTGAAGTCGGAGAAGAAATTCTTAGGCTGGCTGAGAGCTCTAGGTCGTGCTTGCAATGTGAACCCAGACACCGTCTCCGATCAGAAGTGATCCTCTAGGGAAGTTCCTTTACCTCACTGTTCTTTAAATTTTTAAGCCACGAGGACATGTCTACAATTTAAGTGTGGGGTGGGGGATACTTCACTGTATGTATGTATTTGTAACAATTAACTGTTTGAGTTTGTTTTGTTTTTCTTTGATTGTTTTGGTGTTTTGAGTAATTGTTCATTAGGTAAGTTAAAATAGGTAAGTGACTTGTCCCGACGACGGATCTCTTTCGGCGGGGTTCTTGAGGGACTAAGTCGAGAAAAAAAGGGAATATAGAGACTCTTCCTAATGACGGATCCTTTAGACAATTTTCTTGAGGGAAGTTAGTCTAGAGAAAATACCAAAAAGATTTTTTATTTTATTTTTAGGTAGTGTAGTAACTCCCCCTTGGTTTTGCTTTGGGCCACAGTTCTTTTTCAATGGTTTAGCTTGAACCAGGTGTAGGTAGTTTTTGTTCATTTTGTTTCTTTTTAATTTTTAGATTAGGATTAATGGACTATGAGCTAAAATCAAAGGAGAAACCCTTAGCGTTGATACACTTGAACACAATAGACACTAGAGTGTAACGCTTAGTCTCAATGGTTGAATCTTGCTAAAGTGCCTTAAAATTGTATATTTGTATCTAACTTGAACACTCAAAAGGGAATGTCTTGATAAATCAATCCTAAGTGAGTCATGTGCCATGTGTGTGTGAGTTTTACTATATTCTATGATTCACATTTGATGCCTAGAACTTGTCTTGTGTGTTTGCAAAGTGAAATAGTAGTTTCATTCAGTTTTAGAAGTGATATAGACATTTCTTTGTTGAGCCAGACACATAAAGTAAACCCACCTGAATGTAATACATCTTAGTCAACCCCGTTGAGCCTATAAGCCTATTTTTTTGGCAACCACATTGCGAGCCTTACCCAATTGTTTGAATAGCATGCTGTTTGAACCCTTTTACCTCCCATAAACACTTGAATGGTATTGAAATTTTGTAAAAAGCACAAGTGTGGGGTGGTGGTTTGGTTTTTGAGTGGAACCATTGAAATAGAGAAAATGTGAAGAGTGTTAAAGAGTAAAAGAATGAGAACCATAAAAAAAGAGTAAAATGTAGTAATTGATAAGTGGTGGTTTGTTACAACTGCACCTAATGGATAAGGATGTTTTTAAATAAAAGTGGTGGAGTGTTTGGTTGACATAAGTATGGTCTTGAAGGTTAATATAATTGTATTAAAAGTGCTTAGGGAGGTTAGTCACTATATCCAAATATATCCTACCCGTCCTTTAGCCTACATTACAACCACGTGAAGTTCTATTGATCTTAGACTGAGTGAGCTCAATTAGTAGAGTATTATACTACGGGAAAGCTTATGGTGCATCTTTGTGGCATGTGAATGTTCTTTTTGAGAGTGAGCGAATTTTGTCTATCTAAGTTCCTAATTGCTCTAATTATCATCATATGTGGAACTACTCTCTTGTGTGATGTGAGGGCATGTGATTCACAAAGGAAAGGTAAGTCTTGACTCTTGTATAGAGTAGTTTGAGTAAGTGTAAATGTTGCATGGTACGAGAGATTTGACTTTTGAGGTAAAGGTTGTTCACTACTAGGTGCAACTTTGGAAAAATGTTCAAGGTGTGAGTCGTTAAGGGAAAAGCTGAGGGAAGGAACTTTGATGGAGTGTGGTGGATTGATCGAGGACTAGCAATGATTTAAGTGTGGGGTGTTGATATTAGGCTATATAGATGATATTTACACCTTAATAGTACCATGCTTTATTGTTGTTTTATAGGTAAATTGCCAACAAAATGCTCTAAATGGAGTTCTTTTGTTTCGCAGGAAATATTCTAAGTGAGGAAGCACCACAGAGTGTTTTGGAGGCAATAATGTGAAGAAAACGCCCCACTCGAGAAGTACCCGAGCGCAAAGAAGCGAGAAAATGGCCTGAGCAAATTCCACCGTGACCGCGACAGACTAAAGCTCGAGGCAGAATGATCAGCTCCCACCGCGGTCGAGCCGCGATCGCGGTGCACTGTTCACGCGTCAGAAATTTTTGGACCAAAGTGTAACTTCGGAAAAACTTGTTCCAAACCCTTATAAGCTATAGAAACCCGCCCAAGATTGTTTTAAGCTTGCTTTTAGACTATTTTGGAGGCAAGAACAAGTGTGAGAAGAACAACCAAATATTAGAGTTTTTCTATCTCTTTTATTTTCTTGCAATTACCCATTATGAATAATTTAGTATTTTCATCTTGTTTTGTCATGAGTAGCTAATTCCTTAGTCTAGGGTTTTGATGGAACCTATTGAAGGGTGAAATTCTTGTGATGTTAATATAGTTTGCCAGTTTAATCTCTATTTGTTCAATTGACAGGATCCTTAATTAGCTATGCCTATTTAGTGTGCATAACTTGGGAGAGAGTGTATATTTAGACAGTTGTTGAACAACACCACTCCCAAAGTATACGAGGGATCAATAACTACGGGTTTAAAGGCGGGATTAGGGATAACGAAGCTTTAAGTGCAATCTAAAGTGAGTTGTAATAAACAAAGTCAGCTAGCGTATCTCGGGAGAGTGCGTCTAGTAAATTATCGTGATTACTCGGGAGAGATTTATGGTAATAGGAGTGCTCATGATTGATAGAGATGATTTGGTGAATCTACATGAAATATAAATGGAAGGGATTCCATCAAAAGGGGAAATCATAACCTTAGAACCTTCTCTTAATTGGTTACAACTTAATCATAGTTAGTTTTCAGTTGCTTATTTACTTTCATTCTTAGTTAGTAGAAACACCATCAATTGTTATTGGCAACATTTGGGAAGTTGATTCCGTAGAATTTAGTAAATCCAACGAAAGTAATTGATAGGTTGATTCCTTGTGGGTTGGACTCTGGGCTGAATACTCAGATTATATTTGCAACGTCCGCGTGTCCTTTTAATAGGCATAGTTGACGTGATCACTACATAGTATAATTTTTCGACTAAGAGGTGTCAGTTGACACCCCTTGAATGCATGTGGCTCCGCCACTGGTTATGATATGCCTATTATCACTTAACTTATTATTGTATTTTATTAATTATTTTGATCTAGATGCGGCATGCACACAAGGTACTTCTTTGAAATTGAATGTTAAACAAAGATACGGAATGTACACATGATTAAAGCATAATAATTCTAAATTTAAAGGTATTAAGACGCGGAAATGCACACATGATCCTTTTATTAAAATTCATGTATATCAATTCAAGGTTCGGGTATGAATACATGGGCTAATATTTAAAGCATGTGTAAAGCTTTTCTAGCATTTTTATATTCCTATACACTATTTGAAACTTTATTACTGTCCCTGCTCAAGGTTCAATTTAATTACATAGGTATATACAATTTACCAATTATATACACTTTAAGAATTAAATAAGTATCCCTTTATATTAGGCATTGAATAAAGAATCAATTATTTTTCATTTTTATTCTCTCCCTCCTGTCTCTCTCCTGTGTGCGCTGTCTCTTTCCGTCTCTCTCTTTGTGAGCATACAGATGCTTGCCCCAATTACAGAGAATTGTTGAAGCTTAAGACGAACCAAAAAGGTATAGAAGCATTAAGCAAATCATGATTGATCAAAAAAGAAAAAAAAAAACTTTTCAAATGTTTAATTCACAAGCTTATATGACCATAACTAAACATTCATCCCTACAATCAATTGGGGAAGCTAAAGAATAGAAGCCGTAATTGGAGATGACCAGAAATGGAGTTTCACATATTGTTTAAAGGAACAAAGTGAATATATTAATCACCATACCTGACGAGAAGGGAGTAATCTAGCAGTCCATCCTTCAATCTCCTTAACTCCAACATCAAATGGAGGACTTATGACACCACACTTGTTTAACTTTGAAAAGCTTTGAAACTTTGAATTCGAATATAAATTTTCAAAATCATTATTTGTTTGGATTGGATGTTGTTGCAAACAATTGGGAATATTATTTGGAGTTTATATTTCAATTTTGAGGGTGTTTGGTGAAGATTAGATTTGATTTTGGCTGAATTTTAATATACTTACGAAATTGTAGTAAAGCTGTAGTATAATTGTATGTAAATTGTATTCTGTTGTAGTTATATATATTTTTTATTTGAATATTGTATGAAAGTTGAAAAATAATTGTATAATATATGAACCATTGTAGTAAAATTTGTATTTAAGTTATCAATAAAATATTTTTACACAAAGTTATTGATATGTATCAAAATTGTATTAAGAGAGTAAGTTTTGATTGAATTTTAGAGAGGAAGAAGCATACACCACAGACAATATATATATAAATCAGATACAAAATATATATAAAAGACATATTATATAAAATTTGTATAAAAATTATATTTAAGTTGTATGATATTGTAATTGTATTTAACTGTGTACAAATAATGTGTAAAAGTTGTAGATACGTTGTAAATAAGTTGTAAAATATATAATTAGTTGTATGAATTTATTTTTTTATTATGTATAAATCAGATACAAAATATACAAAAGACAATATTGTATAAAATTTGTATGATATTGTAATTGTATTTAACTATGTAGAAATAATGTATGAAAGTTGTAGATAACTTGTAAATAAGTTGTATAATAGATAATTAGTTGTGAGATTTGTTTTTATTAGGGAAAAGGGTCAGAAATACCCCCTTTATTTTCAAATATTGTCTATATTTAATCTCCGTTGTACTTTCGGAACATAAGTACCCCTACCGTTAGCAAAGTATTCAAATCTACCCTTAATTTAAAAGGTGCTCCTAAGTGGCAGTGGACCCAGCTATTATAATGCCACAGTTGACGTGACATGAAAGTAGGAAAATGCTCTAAGTTAACAGAAAATTATAGTGATGCTAAAAGTTACTTAAAGATTTCTAGTTCCTTTCTTTGGGAATTTCTGGAATAACCTTCTTCGACTTTCATATGTAATTTCGATGCTTTACTTTGTTCATATATGCAGTTCACTGGTCAAGGAAAGAAAAATGGAAGAGCTAGCAGAGGAGAAAGTTAACGTAACATATTCTCATAATTCCTTCGTTTGAATGAAGATGAAAAGTGGGAGGAGCAAAAACTTTCTTACCTCCAAAATAGACAGTAATGGGGTAGACAATATTTGATAGTAAATGGGTAAATCTGACCCTTTTTCCTTTTTACTATGCATGTTGTTGTAGATATTCAAGTTTGCATTAATTTTATATGAAATTTGTTTATAATTTGTATGTTAATGTGCTATATATTGTTCTTTTCTCAATTGATTTATTAAGAAAATAAAATAGAGAATGAATTCCAAATAGGCTCATGTGCATTGATTCATATTTGTATGAACTGAAAAACTTGAATATTGATGTGAACTGAATGATTTAGGTGGAGAAATTTCGAGTTTCACATTAAAGCGTCATCGTCGCACTTTTGGAGAAACTGAGTTTTATGTGAGATCTGAATTTTGTGTGAGAAATTAACTAGGTAGCATATATTCTTGTTGGGAATACTAATACAAAGTTGAATCCGAAGTTTGGAGGCGATTAAATTTTGACATCTAGTAAAACTTTGAATCTGCTAATTATGTTTTTTGATTCAACTGCGACTGGTGTTGTAGGTTGACAATTTATTAAGAAATTGTTTAGTAAAAATAAACTAGAGCAATCGTAGAGATGGAAACAGGGACAAATTTGGCAAATTGCGTTCAAAGCAAGGATTGAATCTGCTTGAAAGAAATCTTCCCAATAATAAACATAACTTCGTTTTCTCTTCTAAATTTAATATGCTTTGCCTTGTCTGAAATTATCAGAATATAATCTGCGAAGAAACCTTCCATCCAATTAAAGGCATATATCAATTGGGTAACATAGTTCCGTTTGTTATGGCTTCAAATACCCAATTGGAAAGAGTCTTATTAAAAGATGAGTGAAGAGAAAATAGGAAAAAGATATAACTAAATCCCCTAATTTAAGGTATTAATAATTGATTGTATATATTTTGTAGCTAAACCGTATTTAGGTCGGGTAAATTCAAAAATATGAACATTTTCGTAATAAGATTTTAAATAGTGTATAGGAATGAAAAAATATTCATTTTTAAATTATTCCATTTATTTGGCCAAACACTTATGAAATTGATTGAGTTATTATATAAATGGGCCAATTAAATGTATTTATTAGTTCCCAGGCCATCTTGTTGAGGCCCAACTCTTAGTACCTTAGGCTTTCGTAAAAATTGCACGGGGCACCTTATTTGGTCGCCCCCATATAACCTATATCCATTTTTCTAAATTTTTTTAACTTGTACCCACTTTTTAAATAACTCCAGCCCCCTTTTTCCTCCTTCTTCTCCTCCTTCCTTTTCTTCTTCTTCTTCTTCTTCCTTTTAAATTCCGTACTTTTAATGGAAATTTCGTCTTTCCCATTTCCCACTCCGGAGAATTATCCTTCAAATTTCTTCAGTTTTTTTCAAGATTTTGACTTTCCTTCTACTGATAACACTACTGCTTCAGGAGTATGGAAAGGAACAAATGGAGGAGAGGTTATATCCTTCAGTGGTTGCGACGATCATCAAAACTTTCAAGAAACAGAAGTAAAATTCTTTTTTTTTTTCCATCTTAAGTTTTGATCTTTCTTTCAAATAAATAGAGTTAATCAACCTAAGCAAGCTAATTATGACTTATAATTGATAAACAAAATTTGTCCAAGGTTACTTCAACTGGTGCAATGACTTATTCTTTCATACAAGCTATTTATAAAATAAAAATTTCAGCGCTAAAGTTTGCCAGTTACAAAACAAAAACTTCAGTTACAAAAACAAAAACTTCAGCTCTAGAGCTGAAGTTCGCGAGTTACAAAACAAAAACTTCAGCTCTAGAGCTGAAGTTCGCCAGTTACAAAAACAAGAACTTCAGCTCTAGAGCTGAAGTTCACAAGTTACAAAATAAAAACTTCAATACTAGAGTTGAAGTTCGCCAGTTACAAAAACAAAAATTTCTGCTCTAGAACTGAAGTTCGCCAGTTACAAAAATAAAAACTTCAGCACACTTGGTTCGGCACACTTGCTACTTCAGGCCCGTCTACTAGAATGCTGAAGTTTTGCGTGATTGTCTTTGCTATTTCAGCCCCGTATGCTGAAGTTATGCGAAAAAGTGGGTACGCTTGCAATTTTTTTTGCAAAGCGGGCACAAGTTAAAACGTAACACAAAAAGCGGGTATAGATGCAAATGCCCCTAAGCTTTCTTACTTGCACTTCAAGCCAATTTCACGGTCCAAATGAAGTGCACAGTTAGCCAGTAATAAGACATATATTTACTTTAAGCCACTGTTTAAAATATCTTTAGTTTTAAGCCAAGACTTTAATAAATTTTTACTCACTCGGACGAAAATACTGTTGAGTTTTGGATTGTTGAGTTTTGGATTGTTGAGTTTTTGTTTAAGATGAAATAGTCTTAAAATGAGAGTGAATGAGATATGGGATTTGGATTTGGATTTGGATTCGGATTTGATCAAATGATCGATCGATTGATTAATTATTTGGACCAAATTTATTTGTTAATAGTGAATATTAACGTGATATAATCCGTGTTTGTAACGGATATTTTCCAATCCGTGTATTGTGTTGCACCAAGAAAGCAACAAGATGCCTAGTGCACCTCCCACCATGGCCAAGTGCTCCTCCCACCAAGCAAGTGTTCATTCCACCATGTAAGTGCTTCCTCCATGATATCCTAATGCTTGTCCCACCATGGAAGGGGAGAATTTCTCTCACATGACTGCTATAAATAGAGCAGAAGTTGTAGAGAAAGAAGAACACACCGGAAAAAAACACTCGAAACATTCAGTATACAATTGATATACACTCTGTATATAATTGATATACACTCTGTATACGCTCAAACTACACTCTGTATACACTGTGTATACACTGGAAAAACAAATTGCAATCTGATATCCTCTTCAGTAAGAATTCAACATCAGCTATACATTGCATTCCTTCCTCTCAAAATTTCCATTCGACTTCTGAGTTCTCCTCCCTTGTTCTGCATTGTTTTAAAACTACAAACAAAGCAATTGTAAGTGTGATTTGCTGCCGAACTTTGCGTTCGCTGAAATACTGGGGTTTGAAGTACCGTTGCACCAGTGTGTAATTCGTTCTATCCTGGGAGGAAATAATCCATAACCTTAGGTACTAGGAGGGGATTAAATTCCTCAAGGAAACATTGTGAATTCAGTGGGCTCGAATTAACTTTTGTTTCAGTTATATCATTTATATTTACGTATGTTACTGCTGTAGGTAGCTGATAAAGAGGATAATATATATCTAAGAGTGGAAAAGTTAAAACTTGATCTTCCATCATTCCATATTTATACCAGATAAGAAGTACTATACAGGAAACAACAAGAACAAATACCTTCTACTAGTAACTTTCAGGACCAAGTGTCCTTAACTTATGAGCTTGTAAGTCAAAGTTTAGGACTACCTGTCCTTAACTTTTGAACTTGTAACTCTAAGTTTAGGACTACATGTCCTTAACTTGGAACTTGGAACTCGAAGTTCAGGACTACCTATCCTTGATTTTTGTGCTTGTAACTCTTAAGTTAAGGACTGCATGTCCTTAATTTCTGTGCTTGTAACTCTAAGTTAAGGACCAAATGTCCTTAATTTTTGAACTTCCAACTCTAAGTTCAGGACCAAGTGTCCTTAACTTATGAACTTGTTACTGTAAGTTCAGGATTAGCTGTCCATAATTTATGAGCTTGTAAGTCTAAGTTAAGGATCACCTGTCCTTAACTATTCCGATAACCTCCCTACTTCGATGGCCCTCCTCTATTTTTTCAGGCAACTTGCAATTCCCACTCTCTCTTCTTCACACTCACCTTTTTAAGCTATATACTTACTTTTCCTCAATCTTTATCCTAACAAGAAAAATCCTAAAGATCGAGCATAACAGTAGCTTGCAGGAATTTTATGTCGGATGGAAGACTGCTGACAAAGAATAGACTATAGCCAAGTTACAGCTCATGAAAATCCGACGCTTTCACTCACGCCGTTTGGGAAGGAAAAGAGATAGAAGAAAGGGTAACACCGTCTTTTCATATTAATTTTAATAGACTAGTGGCTACTTTTACTCAACATTAAAAATGCTAGATAAAAAATAAATATCACTTTAAAAAATGGCCACCCCACGTAATTTTTACTCTAAATCAGGGGCGGCCCGACCAATTCTGTGGCTTAAAGCCAAATTTTATAAGGGGCCTTAACTTTTTTTTAAATTTCATTTATTTATTTGAAGTCTACTTTTTTATCGTTTCTTAGATACAAAGTTATGAATAATTTTATTATAATCAATAACTCTTAATAAGTCTTTCTTAATTGACAATATAGCCAATTCATTTAACCTTTCTGGAGACACTGATGATCTTAGGTAAGATTTTATCAATTTTAATTTTGAAAATTTCTTTCTGCTGAAACGAGTGTAACAAGAGTTATTAACATAATTCCATAAGTAATATAGGCATTGAAAAAGAATCAAATCTTTTTATTTGGCCAAGTGTATCAATTAATCTGTTGTCTTCTAATTGTGCTATTTTCTTAATATTTTTATTTCTGAAAATAAATCTAAACCATCAATATCGAATTGATTATTATGCTTTAAGGAACATTCAAGATTAAGGCAATATTTTTTCAAATTTCTATCATCTAGCGATCTTAATTTTTATCGCTAAATAGAAAACCAATAATATTTTCATATGCTTTGAATTGTTCAAATCTATTTTGAAGTAAGAAAACAGCCTTGTCTACTATGTATAAAGTAATCAACTACAAATGACTCTTCAAAATATTTTGAGATTTTATTATCAACATTTTCATCAAATTGTTACTTCCTATATATCATACGTTTCTTACGAAATTCGGGTTCGATATTCATTTCAAGTGCAATTTTCGTGGCAGAAATCATAGCAGTAGTAAATCCTTCTTCTCTATACTTGTTAAAGAAAGAAATTAAATTTTTTCACTTCACAAAACCTTTTTTTAAAACTTATACATAACATATTAGATGTAACAAAAAATGAGGCCCTCACAAATGTAGGGCCTAAAGCAGTTGTTTTAGTTGCTTTATTGAAGGGTCGCCCTTGCTCTAAATCCTCATAGCCCATCTTCGCTAAAATGGACGTATAGATGCGAGTAACAACTCGGCCAAAAAATCAGTCGTGATAATTGTAAGCAATTAATGCAAAAAATGAGTCAAAGTTTTAATAGAGAGGCATTTAAAGAATCACATTTATGACATCAATTCTTAACTCTAAAGTAGGATGCAGCAAGCTAATCCAGCTCTTGAAGCTATTTCAAATTAAAAAAAAATGGACCCAAAATTATTTCAAGTTATTAGGAACTCATTTAAAGCACTAGAATAATCTATATTTTTACTATATTTAAAAATGGGAAGTCCTTAGATCAAAGTTAAATTACTAAAATATCCTCATATTAACTTAAATACTCTAGAACAACAACAATATACCCAGTATTATTCCACACAAAGGGGTCTACGGAGGGTAATGTGTACGCAGACCGTACCCCTACTTTATGAGGATAGAGAGATCTTTCCAAAAGACCCTCGACTCAGGAAAACTTAAATAATCTATTTAATAAAATAAAATAAAAACACTACAAACAACTACCAATTACCAGTAGTCACGGAATTGGCGCGTTTGGCGAAAAGTTGCAATTGTTTAGTAACTAAACTTTAGTTTCATTCGGTATAAAAAATAATTGCCCATGTGGTTACTATTTCTCCTCACTCTTGTTCTTCTATGTTCAAATTTGTTATTTACCACTCCGGCACATTTAGTTTTCTTTTTTTTCTTGTTTGTGCTTTGAATAATTTCGTTGTTTAAGTTCCAATAAGACTTATAATCCTATACGGCCATCTACTATTCTACCAATCACTTAAGATTCTGTTTTTTTTGTTATTAGTTGTACTTAATTTGGACTTCTTATTTTAATTTGCATATGTAAGTCATTTTATACATATACCTGAAGAACATTTTAGCTTAGGTTTAAGAAAAAGAATGGGGATTTGGACAATACACATTTAGGATGTAAGGCAAGAGCCAACGAATTTGATCTTATAGCACTTCAGATTTGTAGGACGTCACAGTATAAAGTTTTTTGCACTATTATCGCGTACAGAGTATTTTTATATATGCATCATTATAATTTCTCTCGTATTAAAATGCACAACACATACTATTTCTCGCCCTTGTATACTTTTGACATGTTAATATTTTATTTTTTTGGTTCATTATATGGCATTGCATCTCACAGAAATTACTGGACACACTTAGACATACATATGACATGTTTTTGGAAAATATATTTCTGTATTCTTAATTTTCATGGACATCATATCCAAGACTAAAAGGATTCCCTAGCCATATTTTAAATAAATTAATCACGAGTTCAAGTCCCGTATTTTCATTCTTTACGATCATGTTAGGAGCTTTCAGAACAAATAAATTGTTTTGAGGCATGAACTTGAATTGTCCTAAAAATAAATATTAACTCCCAAGATCACTTTTGTATTTTATTCATATTTTAATTTATGTGCCTTTAATCTTTCTATCTTGAATTTGGAGTACGTTCAACCTATGTCAAATAAATTGCGGCAATGGAGTTCTATTATACTTTTACGTGAGTTAAATAATTAATTTTTTTGATAATAATTTTTCCAAAATATTTTAAGCTTTAGAGTTATAAATTTATTCGAAACTTTAACTATAGTCCTTTTTCTTATTGATACTTTGCTCTTTCTTCTCTAACTATTTATTTCCTGTATCTCAATTTTTTTTTATGTGAAACAAGATTACAAGACAACTCTAATAAAGTATTAAAAAGCTTAAGTTTTGTAACACAACTAGCTCTAGAATGTAGGTTAGGGCGAAAGGATATAGAGAAGATAAATTTAATCAAAGAATTCCTGCTTCCGACATAGTTAATTGGAGCAGTCAAATTTAAAAAATGAGATATACCAAATGTACGATGGCTAGAGGCGCAGGTCCATATTTGGGACCAGTGAGAGGACTTGATTCCGCCACCACCTTCACAGATCCACGAGGCGACTATTGAATTGTATATGTCATGGTACCGCCGTCACACCCGGCTGATGATTGGGAACCCCATTCATGTACTTGGCGATCGCTACAGACCATACGCCGAGAGACACGAGGCACTGGTATGTTTTTGTGGCTTATTAATATCTTATAATTGTGATATAGCGTTATTTAATCAATATTATAAATGTTGCGCAGGCTATTGGGCATCACATGTTCTACCGGTTGGGACAGGAGATGCAGCAGCATGGCGACAATGCTGCAGTCGTTGAGTATGGCTGGCGGGTGGAAGAGCTGGCTCTCCGGACCCTGCAGCAAGCCAGAGAAGGCGCGAGGTTGGATCACGAGGCTGAGTATGCGGCACCAGAGGAGAACCATCGGGGTAGGCCTGTCCCATGAGGCAGGGGTAGGGCACGAGCCAGGGCTGCCCCACGAGGCAGGGGTGCCCCACGGGGTCGCGAGGGACGGCGAGGAGGTGGTCCCCAGCAAGGGGGCGTTGAGGCACCTATCGACCCACCTGTTGAGGCACATGATGAGGATCTTGGAGATGATCAGCCGGGTTATTTCCCTCAGTTAGATGAGCCTTCCAGCAGCATGCCGTCATACAGCCTTCAGCTGTCTCTGCCAGCATCGCAGGTCACCCCGTCAGATACATTATTGATCACGGGTACATTCGACGGAGATATAGGCCAGTTCTTTTCAGGCCCATCGACCACAGCTGAGGATCGGCCAACCCGAGACGTGGATGGCGGGCGCAGGTTGAGTTATGCCTCATCCCCGCGGTTGATGCTGATCTACCACAGGCGCAGGTATATTTGTATTACTGTAAAATTTCAATTGGTTTCCTTTTCCTTAATGATTTGCCATAAATTAATTTTTAATTTTCTTATTAAGGCTTCATCATAGCCCATCACGGAGGCCACTGTATGCGATGATGAGAACACCACGGATGCGTATACTCAGGAGGCCGACGAGACCATGGTGAGAAAATGTTTTTGAGTTAACACGTACAATACTAATATACATTTTCACATGCTAAGCTTAGTAATTGTTTTGTAGGTTGCTGACGGCCCGACGACCATTCTACCGATCCTGCCAGCTGTATTGTCGATGCTGCTGCACATCCTCACATAAAGAAGCGACTTGATGATGATGATACTGATAGTGTACCCGGACGACAAAGGATGCGACTCAGGCCAGCGGCAGCACTGAAGCACACAGGATGCGGGACTCATTGATTTACTTTTGTTTGTATTTTGTGTAAATACTACATTATGTAAATAATGGTAACAATTCTATTTTAACAACAATTTTATTTTAACAGTACAATACAAACACAAACATAGCAAACCTAACACAACACAAACAGTACAACTAATAAAAATGCTTGACAAGGGAAATATAAAGATACACTACGACGCTCAACACGTACATGACATTATTTAGTCACGACCGCCTAGTATTCTCTGCTCCAACCACTTGAGTTGGTCTTCCAGTTTTTTTTTCTTCTTCCACCTCATTGAGTTTCGCCTTCAAATCCTCAACTTCTTGCTTGGATTGACGCTCTCTTTCCCGGTACCTTGTACACAAATTATGAAGAAAATACAACTGGCCTTTGTAGTATTTCTGCTGACAGGGTTCATCAATCCATACCTTAAAATTGCATGGAGGCTCGTCGGGTTGCCTATAAAACTTGTTCATACACGCCCAGTAGCGGCGTCCAGCTTCTTCCCAACAATCGTACATCATGTATTTTTTTTCCCGCACTCGCACCTTGGGACATAAAGGGGTTGTTGAGACATTTCTTAAAGAGAAACTTTGTTTTTATGAAAATATTTGCTATTGGTTATTGTTAAGTGTAGAAAATAATTAGAATGCGCCTGTTTATAGGCAAAATTTCGCATAAAACGTAGTATTATACCACGCTTTATAGACACACAAAACGTAGTATTATACCACGCTTTACATATTTAATTTTTTCTGAAACGAAATAGTTTTTTTCAGAATGACAAGACAACTCACAAAACGTAGTATTATACCACGCTTTACATTTTTAATTTTTCTGGAACAAAACAGCTTTTTCACATGGTTTTTAGCTTTTTCAGAACGACAAGACAACTCACAAAATATAGTATTATACCACGCTTTACATATTTAATTTTAAGAAGGATAATAAAGGATGTCTTGATTTTATAGTTTTTTTTTTAATTTTTAGATTGGTATTCTTTACTAACACCAATAAGTTTAATATTTGAACAACCATATCAGCATCCCAATTCAAAAGGTCATGTTAAAAAATAAAATGTAACGAGACCTCGGAACATAATTTTATTTGATAGATATTGCAACATACACAAGTACAGACACGTATTACAAAAAAAATACGAAAACAAAAGACTAGGTGTTTCCTTGATAGTGGGTACATTCGACGAACTTGCACCAGAAGCTGGATTACCACCGCCACGCACACCACCTGAAGGACATTTACGACGGTCGTGTCCTGTTTGCGAACATATGCCACATTTACGCACATAAACGGTGTCACCAACATCCATTTGGTTCCGTATACGCATTCTCTTTTGCACGTGCAGCTTGCGCAAATAGTCCTTGTTACACACCATCTTAAAAGGTTCCGGCGGCCAATAATGCTCAGCACCTAATGGCTATAACTGCTCACTATACGTGTCTACGCATGTAGCAACACTGTATTGCCTATCAATATAGTTGGTTGCCTCTAAACAAACTTGTTGAAAGCACTTCAAGGCATGTGCGCACGACATGTGGTAGATGGTCCATTTCCCACATGAACACAACCTGCTGGCTTCATTCACCGTCTGCAGATTATTCCCCCGGTGTCCGCGTATAGCGGTCTTAACTTAAAAAATACCCCGGTCGTGATCGTACTGTAAAAATGAATGCCAATGTGCTCGCCTCTTGTACCTTTCAAATCTTCTCATCAGTATTGGCATAAATTGAACACCTCTGTCCATCCATGCCGATGCAGCTCCATGCCTTTTAACAAACCTCTCCGCACTCTGTTTGAATGTCATGAGGACCATGGCACTGACAGGCAATCCACGGGCAGACTTCAACAAGCTGTTGAATGACTCCGACACATTTATAGTCAGGGCTCCCCATCGTCTGCTGCCATCAGCATGCAATGTCCACATGTGAAGCTCATGTCCCATCAGCCAAGTATAGGCTCGTGGATCTAACTACCGGATCGCTTCCATGCGCCTCATGAATTTGCACTGCTGGTGCTTAGTTGCAGCCATCCACATTAAATCATGCAAGGCCTTGTCAGGATATTTCTTCTGGAAATTGGCCTTCAGGTGCCTCACACAGTAACAGTAGTATGCATAGGGTTCCTGTCATTCATGCAAGTGCCGTACAGAACTTAAAATACCACCATATCGATAAGATATTAGACAAATACCTAAACGCTGTTTGACAACGTGCTGCTTCAAGTGGTTAAAAAAAGCGTCCATGTCTCTTCGCTTTCGTTGGCACAAATGGCAAAAGCTAGTGGAAATACTTGTCCGTTGGCATCTACTGCAATCAAAAGCTTAATATCATACTTTTCATAGACATGAATACCGTCTATGGAAATTACAGGACGACAATGCACAAAACCGTCAATTGCTGGTTTAAATTACCAGAACACATAGTTAAAATTATATTCGGGTCTGTCCGGACTCCGCTCACACCTCCATTCAACAACAGTCCCGGGGTTAAAGTGTTGTAGTGTGGCCATGTACCTGGGCAGAGATGAAAAAGACTTATCCCAGTCGCCATAAATAAGTTCAAAGGCACGTTTGCGACCGAGATATGCCTTTCTTTTGGTTATAGTACTACCATACTCCTGGTAGACAGCTGCAATACACTTTTTAATCTTGAACCTAATGGAAACTTCCAAATATGAAATCAAGACAAGAGAAATCAAGTCTACATCCAGATTGTAGTGATTCTCAGTGAATGTACCCATTTCACATCTGTGAGTGCTAATAAATTTACCCACTTTCCACAAACCTGATTTCTTCTTGCTGGCACGCAACATCCAGTGACAACCCATAAAGTCTCTACGGCATACAACCTTGTATACCTCCGTAGTTGACTTCCTTACCGTCATCTCACAGCACTCTCTTACGTTGTAGATTTTTACAGCCCTGATTAGGCGAGCTTTATCAGGGAAATACATGCCCTTTGCAAGCACCGCTGGTCTAGACTCATCCCACATCGTTGACCAAAATTCATCATCATCCCTTGTGAGGGCATCCTCGTCCGGTATACTTGGCAAATTATCAAGGTAGGGAATATTTCGCTCATGAAAGGGCACGTGAGACTCGTACACTCTTGATCTAACAGGAGGTGGAGGAGCATGCTCCCTCGTCAGTTCAAGTTCGGCATCCACTTCCTCCTCGTCATCATCCTCATCATGGAAGGGTGTGTCATCTCCAGACTCATCGGCATTGTTGTCATAATCACTATCATCTTCCTGACTCTGCGCATCTGCCAAATCACGAGTCAGTACGTCGTCTATGGGCAACTGTGTGAGGTCAGGAAAATCAAGTTGCTCGTTTTCACTACACAAAAAGAACAAAATGATAAGCTACCCAACCAGATAAATACTTTACATACAGTTATATCATTTTACTTACAAGTCGTACTGTGTTGACGTTCCATGATGGATATTTTCTTGTTGGTGATGACTCCCGAATGGACCACCGTGGTCCAATACACCAGAACTACGCATATTCCAACTAGGGGCGGGATCATAACTTGTAAAATTCATATCCGGACGGTACCCCCTATGAAAAATAAGAGTGTTAATACAGAATCCAATTAAAACATAAAATAAACATCGCTAAAGCGTAGAAAATTGAAGTTTACCAGTCGTCTTGTGGATTAATAAAGTCGAAAAATTATTTTGTGGCTGCTCATTCGCCGGTGGTGACAAGTTTAAATCAAGGCAAGCTCTTTCATCAGCAATCTGTCCGGCAAAAATTGCTCCAGAATAACCACCCGGTTATCCCTACTATGCACACCCTCATTATTCTTCAACCTTAACGTACATTTCCAACAATTTTATTACAATAAATTCTTTGTATTCATCCGGAATTCGCAAAAAATCTCTAAGAGTTTCATCATCTTCGATGTTAAACTCAGAATAATAAGCAAACCCATGCGGAGTCACTGAATACGAAAATCTACCGGTTACTTTAAGGTTCACCGAGCGTTTCCCCACACTCATTTTTTTACGTAACAACGATATCAATTTATCGTACTCCATTATAAGCGGTAATTTAACATGACACTGTGGAGGTGAGCTATACCTCACAGAGTTATTCTCCATAACAACCTCACCACCCCCGCCTCACCCCCCTCCCAATATAATGAAACCCTTATTTTTGGCTCTTCAGACATTATAAACAAAATGCTTGATAAGAAGAAGAGAGAAGTATGAACGAAAGTTTGAAAGAAAGTTTTGAATGGATTTTCATAAAAATCAAACGCCTTTAAATAAGGTAAGTCCGAGATCGGGATGTAGAATTTTTTTTATGTAAAACGCAGTATAATATCGCGTTTTATATATTTGAATTATTGTTATGTTAGTTATCCGCAGAATACTTATTGGTGGGTCCAAAAAGTAGTATAAAACACAGTATAATACTACATTTCAGTGTAAAACGTAGTATTATAATACGTTTTACACTAAAAAAACAAATATTCTCTGCAGTCCTGCAAAACTCTTATTATTGGTGGGCCCAATTTTATAGGGAAATGCAGTATAATACTACGTTTTCCTTAAACACAATATTATACTACGTTTCCCTTAAAAATAATTTTTTAATAAAATGCAGTATAATACTGCATTTTATGTAGAAATGTAACCTTTTTTTTAACTATATAAATGTATTTTATATCCAAAAAGGTAACATTTCAATTTCGGACTCAAAAAATTAGTTGTTCACAGGTACAACTCCCCCCATCTTTTCACAACATAACCACCTATTCAAACCCAGAAACACACTTGAACAGCCACGGGGAAAATTAGTCTATGACCAGATAGTGTCAGAAGAATCCTTTTTTTTTTTTTGAATAAAATACCAACAGAGCAACTTGTGAAGGATAAAACACAGGAACACCAGATATGTAAGCTGTTCACAACGAACTGGCTCCAAACACATTCATGAGCACGTAAAGATTTGAAAAGACTTCAAATAACAAACTCTTGACAAAATTCCTCAAGACTGGCTTGCTCAACCAGAAGAATGACATGATAAAGTATGTGGTGTTATTTGATCGGCTAAAGGATGACTTTAAAAATATAAAATGTGTAAGGCTACCATTGGATACAACTCTAGGCCACTAGCAAAAGTATCATGATTTTCCAAAGAGATCTTCATGCAGTTGATTCCTTCAGATAAGCTATAAGATCTGCACGCTCCTGTGGCTTCTTCAACCCAGGGAAGACCATTTTCGTCCCAGGAATATACTGCACAAAAAACACCTCAGATGATTAGATGATACACATAGCATTCATGAAAAACTAATATCAAGATAATTCTAGCACATTCAATTGTTGCTTATGTCAGCATCACATAAAAAAAAAATTAAAGAGCACGACCATGTAAAGCAAGAAATGATAAACACAAGAAATATGCAATCAACCAGAGGATCAATGTACAGAGTCACTTCACACCAGAGCAATTGATATTGACTACCCCTGAACCTGCAGAAATAAAACTTTCGCATTTGGGTGCTGTATGATCGTGGTCATGCATGCTTGGCTTCAACTCGTATATAGCTTCCCACAGCAATTTATTTTTAAAATAAGATAGTATCATTGATCCCCTGTTAACGCCACCAAATGGAATACTACACATCACCCCGCAAAAAGGACGTAACTATACTCCATTCTGACCTCCCTCTTTTTACTTTCCTTTAAATGCATATTATCACATATGTCGATGGGTGGTTCAACTATGTAAACACCACAACTTTATCAGAAAAGAAACTATGTATACATAACTTTATCAAAAAAGAAACTATGTGAACAACAAAGTCGAAGGCCTTGAGCTCCTAAAGATGATCAAGCGGCTAAAGTTTACTCTATTTTCACACTATACAACCTCCATTTTTTATGGTCCTATTCAATCCTGAATTGGTCCAATTTTAACACCTTTAGAATCCAGAGGAGACACTGAGCAATTGAGTGACTACAAAAAAAATGTTCTTCAATGTTTCTTAAGCCCATAGTTAGAAGCTGACTTGTAAGTATTTCAGGCCATCTTGAGGTGAAAAACATTTAAACTAGTGCAGCATTAGTTACAAATTGATACTCAAAATTTCTCGAGTCTACAGGTGCAAATATCTCAAATTCACTTCCAACATTAGGATCTCAGGTTTTGGACATCAACTTTCTGCTTAAAGAGCATAAATCTCAGGACAATGCTGCTTAGATAAAGGTATGATTTCCTCAATGCTCAAGTTCTCTACTCATCCCATCATTTTCGCACATCTTAGCAATATCTTGCAGTACCTCCCTTACTTGAGTAGGAAATAACATTCAAAAACCTTAAACCCGGCTAATTCAGTAAGCATAGACATCTTTTTGGATATCATTGTTAAAGTCATCATGTTAGAACAAAAAAAATCCAAGTGCAACACTGACGAACTGACTTCCAGGAATTTATGGTATCTAAACACTAAAGATCAAAGAACAAAGGGAAAAGCTTGCTTTGCCTGCTGAAGCTTTATTTCAGTAAGTTGGGCTTCGGTATGCATAATCTACATCTAACAGCCTGTTTGGCCAAGCTCTTTTTTTGGGACCAAAAATGCTTTTTTTTTGCCGCAAGTGCTTTTGGTAAAAAATTGAGGTGTTTGGCCAAGCTTTTAGAAGGAAAAAAAATTGTTTTTGAGGAGAAGCAGAAGCAGTTTTGGAAAAGCAGAAAAAAGTAGTTTCTCTCCAAAAGCACCTCTCTGAGAAGCACTTTTGAGAAAAATACACATAGAAGCAGTTTTCAAA
This sequence comes from Nicotiana sylvestris, assembly GCF_000393655.2. Lineage (NCBI taxonomy): Eukaryota > Viridiplantae > Streptophyta > Magnoliopsida > Solanales > Solanaceae > Nicotiana > Nicotiana sylvestris. The sequence goes on along the minus strand of NC_091057.1, from coordinate 122,179,624 downwards.
AGCTTGGCCAACCACTAATTACTGCTCAAAAGTGCTTTTCAAATTAATTAGCCAAACACAAACTAGTTAGAGGGTGTTTGGCTAAGCTTATAAGCTGGTCAAACTGGCTTATAAACGCTTTTTGGCTTATCTACACGTTTGGTAAAATTAAAAGTGCTTATAAGTTAAGTGCTTATAAGCCAAAAATAAGCCAAAAGCCATAAGTTGGTCTCCCCAACTTATCAAATTTCAGCTTATAAGCACTTTAGGTTTGACCAAAATATTTACTATTCTATCCCTAAAATACTTTTTTTTAAAAACAGAATTCTTCATATACCCAATTCTTCAGCTGCTTATTATTTATTTCAGCACTTTTATCCAAACACGTAACTGCTTATTTTTTAAATCAGCTTCAACACTTAAAGTGTTTTTCAGCACCTAATGCTTATCAGCTACTCTAAATCAACTAAGCCAAACGGGCTCTTATCACCAAAAGCACTTTTTGAAAAAAGTGTTTTTGAGAAAAGCACTTCTCAAAATAAGCTGATTTTAGAAGCTTGGCCAAACAGGCTATAAATCAGCTTCACTCAACAGAACAGCCCGACTTTAACTAGATTAATCAAGTGCCAACACCCAACCTGCAGAAGGGTTTTTAAGATATGTGAAGGGATGAAACAGAACAAAGAGGATCATTTTTTAACATGGTTCATTCACTTGCTCATCAACTCACAGCTTCACAGGAGTGACCAAGAGAAGCAGGGGATGCCCGATTACTACATGCGGGGAAGATCTTCCTAAAAGCTTTACACCTTGGTTATTGCGAGTTAAATACCAGGATAGGCTGCCACTCGATTTCTATCCTCATTACTTTCTCGCTACCACCTATTTTTGCTGGATTTTTCCAATCTGGACCTCTTTCATTCATTTCAACTTACGCGGTCAAGAGACTCAAATGTCATAACAAACTAACAAACAAGAATTACGAGGCTAAGTAAAATCTACAGCTGTTTCAGAGATGAAAAATATCTTTTATTTTAATGACCAGGATGTTTTTTAACATACTAAACCCTTAAAAGTTATCCATGGTCGAGAAGGAGCCCCACAAGGCGTTCCTCCTTAATCGCTTTCACAATAAAGCATTCAAATAGAAAACTCAACATAACTGGCTGCCAAATCACAATGGGACTTGACTTGAGAAACAGACCAAATGATCAGTGAATGGATGTGTGAGACCATAACAAATGGACCTCAACTGGCACATGTTTCATCTTGCATGGTAAGGGAAAAAGCACAGGTAAAGAGCTAAAGTTGGTCAGACAAATTGGGATAACATAGAGAGAGATAATTATTCAGACAGATGAAATCCGCCAAAACTATCTTTAAGTAGGACTCAAAAGCACACAGAATGCCAGAACACAAAACACACATGTGAGAACACATACAGGTAAGAACACATATGTGAAGCACTAAAACCAGTCACCACATTACAAAACAAAAGTCATACACAAACATAGATGACCCTCACCTTCTTCGGATTGAGCAAGTATTCATATAATGTGTTCTCTCCCCAGATCACAGCCATATTCTTATTTGCAGCAGAGTAAGAGTAACCTGGAGTTGTACCAGATTGTCTTCCAAAGAGCCCGTTCAAGTTTGGCCCTGGAAAAAGTTAGACATGTTAGAAAACTTTGAATGTGTGCAAAGCAGACTAATTGCCGCCTCTTCTGCAAAATTATATGCAGGAGGAGGGAAATGCATAAAGTAAATTGTGTGCTCAAGCATCAACCATATGGTAGAATACAGAAGAATGGAAGAGGACAATATGGACAGAGACAGAGAAGGATGAAAATTGAAAATCTCAAGAACAAGCTTAACAGAATCCACACAAATATTGATTGCCATGCCTCCTGAAATACCTGAACTATCATACATGCACAATCCGAACAGTTGAAGACAATTCCATAATGATGTACACCTGACGATGATCGAAAATCTTGCAAGCGCAGCTAAATTTTAGTTAAAAGGGTGAACTATTATAGCAGCCGACACGTGCCTATCCTTTCCCAACCCTTACGAAGGAGAGAAATTAAAAGAGCAAGTTTCATACCTCAATACCACTATTTTATTTTCTTTCCCCTTTCTATATTTCAAACTAAATAAGAGGTACACATAATATAAAATCAACAACAACGGGCCCAGTATAATCCCACAAGTGGGGTCTGGGGAGGGTAATATGTACGTAGACCTTACCCCTACCCGAGGGGCAGAGAGGCTGTTTCCAGGACACATGATATAAAATCATAAATTATAAAATTCCTTAAACACAGTCTAATGCAATTTGGAAAATATAGCATAAATTTTCAATTGCTAATTCCCCTGAATTCTGCAGTTTATTATAATATCCATGTCCATAAGGCAAAATCATGCACATGCATCTCAAATAGTACATTGTGGCACCTTGATCCACCTTTGACTCCTAACAACTACAGATTTACCATTTCGTTATAATAAATGTAGCAGATATCAACCAAAATTGTGTATCTTATCGATATGTACCTACCTATCAAAAAAAATAAAAAAATAAAAAAATTATAGACATATTTATCACGACCTCCTTAAATTAGTTCTAAAAAGTAATCTAGAAGCAAATAAAAATACACATGGAAAGCGGCACAGCACACTGATAAGTAACATAGACAGGTTTACCAATACCAACTATGGATAGACACACATTTACACTTCGAATTTTACTCCATTGGAACCTCATTCAAGGAAACTGTGACAAGGAATATTCACTAATTGCATCCTCAGCTGCGGAAACAAAAAAAAATTACTATGTAAAATGTCTCCCATATGATCCTTCTCAAAAAAATAAATAAAAGTCTCTCATATGACTTACTCTTCTGGTTTTCTCTCATGGAGTTAATTCCTTCCCTCTTCTCCCTCTCTCAACCTCTCCTTTCACTACCTAACCAGTTTAATTCTTAATTCTACAGGTCATGTCTCAATAACAATGCTGCATTAGCAGTCAGTATAAATTTATTGAAAATCAAAACAAACATACGCACCACCTCAAAAGTCCAAACCAAAAAGTTAAATCCACAAGGAACCATCAGACGCTATCTAAAAGTTAGTGACTGCTTTTAAATTCCATGAAAGTCAGTGAATCCACTTATAGAAAGGCAGATCCGCGCGATGAATAAGAAACAGCAAATCAACTAAAGAGTAAAAGCTCCGCAGGAAAGCAAACAAAAATTCATGCAAAAACAAACATGATATATACTCAACGAAATTTAAAGCAAACAGAATACTCGTAATATATAAAAGTAACGACTAACGATGAAACGAGTCTATAATTGTACGACACGTGAATCTACTACACAGAAAATTCAGATCCATGATGAATGATAAGCGGTGAACTAAAAAAAGGACCAAAAACACCATAGGAACTCAGAAAATAATAATACATGTAAAGAAACAGCAGAAAAACACAGCGATACACTCAATCTTACTGTGTTTCTGTGTGTAACAGAAAAATACCTTGTTTGTGACCAGCGCCTTTATCGACGGTGTGACACTGAGCGCACTTGGTTTTGAAGATTTTCTCTCCGGCTTTGGGATTACCTGCTGGTGCTTCCTCGAACGTTGCCATTGTTTTCTGATTTCCAATAAGCAAAAGCAAATTGAGAAGTAGCAAAATGACAAGTTTAGTTTTGAGGTTCAGGCGAAATAAAAAGGGAAATTCTTCAGGGTTTTGGAGAGGTTTCTAGAGCTTTCTGATTCAACGAAGAGCCTTTTCGGGTTAGTGAAAATGCAAAGTGGAACGTGTCTCGAGGGCGGTGGCACGCGTCTCTTCTATTTTATAAAAAATGACAAAACGACCCCTCGCTTGCGTTTGCTGACTTTCCGTGCAAACCATGAATTAAGCTGAATTTTGTTTAACAAAAAAATTGGAAAAGCGATACTATAGTATAGAAGACTTGTTGACTTATATAACTTTCAAATATACCTGCTTAACGGGCCGGGTAGATCCGTTACCGAATCGGACCATACCGGTTGTAACCGGACCAGCCCGGACCAATAGTTAGGGAGCTGGGTTAGGGGGTTGGTCCATATAAAAATAAATTTGGTTAACTGGAATAGTCAAACTCGATAAATAAAAAATACTATTGAATTGGTTAACCGGCCCGGACCGGTTCAACGACTATTTTCAGTTTTAAAAAAAAAGAAGGGATATGACCGTTGGCAACGGTCAGCTTGAAATTTGGTCGTTGCCCAACGGGTTGATTGCAAGAATAGCCCTTTTTTGGGCAATTTTTTAAAAAGATAACACTTTTAGTAATTACTAATTTAGCCCTTTGAAAAACTATAAATACACCCCTCTCTTCTTCATTTCTTCACTCATCTATCATTTCTCAAACTCAAATTCTCAATTATCATTCTCTCATTCTTCACCTAAATTACAATCAATTATTTGGCTCTTATTTTTTTTTTTTGAATTTAATTTATCGTATTATTTATTATTTGAAGTTTGAACAATTGAACTTCTAACTTTGAACAATTGACGTTCTTCGTGGTAACATTAGAGTTGCGAAAATCATCAAGTGTTCAATATTGCGGAATTCGGTGCACTCCCTCCAACTCTTTCTCTTAATTACTATTTTATTTGCATATTTAATTTTTGCTAGTAGTTAAATTTTCACAATATGTTTAATGCTGCAAAAAGAGTTTGTAATAAGGTTGCTAATCGGGGAAATAGAAAAAGAGGTACTACTTCAACATCTAGTAGTAATTTAAATAATTTTACACATGTTTCTGAAGCATCACCTGATAATAATATAGATTATGAACAATTACAAGAAAATTCGGTAAAGAAGATAATGAATTAGAAGTTGAAGATGAGACACCACTTACACCTAGTAGTGCTGGAGTTGGTAGCAAGGGTGGTGGTCGTGGTGGTAGTAGTAGACCACCTGTGGTCCCGACTACTAATCGGAGAAAAAGAAGTAAGGTTTGGAATTTTTTTGTCAAAATAGAGAATACTGATAGAGTTAGATGCAAACTTTATAAAGATGATTTTAAACATAAGACTGGAGGACAATTAGGGGGGACTGAGACACTTAGTAAACATATGAGAATTACTCATCCTATAGAATGGGGCTCTGATTTAGATGAAAATCAAGAAACTCTAAACCCTAGTACTGGAGAACTTATGAAATATGATAAAATGAAGGATCGTGAGGAGTTAGCAAAAATGATTGTTTTGGATTGTCTACCTTTTTTCTTTTGCTTTTTCATCATATCTTATTATGTATATTCAAAGGATTTATAATCCTTTATTTAAAGGTATCCCTAGAAGTACTTGTAGATTTGATATCTTTAGACCTCATGGACAATATCAGACATACATACGTTATTTGTTTGACCACATTCCTTGTAGAGTTTTTCTAGCTTCTGATATTGGCCATGTTGTTAATGAAAATGATTATTTGACAATTACATGTCATTGGATATATAATAATTATTGTATGCAAAAACGTATTATCGCTTTAAATCTGATGAAGATCAAAGTCATATTGCTATGTTTATAAGTACTACTATTTACAAAGTTGTTGAATTTTATAATCTTAAGAAAAAAGTATTGTGTATGTTTTTTGATAATGCTTCTAACAATAATGCCGCAATTTCAATATTAAGACTGTATTTGCAATCACCACTTGACGAAAATTTTCATGTTAGGTGTGCATGTCATGTTTATGTTATAAGTGGCCTTGATTTATTTTCAACTATGATTACTCATGTTAAAAGAGCAGTTGGTGTTATTCAAGGAAATAATAGACAATCTTGAATTAGAAAATTTAAGAATAAGTGTACCGAGCATAACCTTAACCTCATATTCATGCCAGACAAAATTGTTACTAGATGGAATTATACATACTTATTTTTAAAATGTTGCTACAAATATAGATTGTCAATAACTGAAGTTACTAATGCACATTGTACTGATCCAAACCGTATGTTAACAACTACTACTTGGGAGGCCATTAATGATGTTGTTAAATTTTTACATAAATTTTATACAGCTACTGTTGAGTTTTCTGGAGCATATTACCCTACTGTTACTATGGCTTTAGTATATATAGCTGAAATTTCTTTTCTACTCTCTGAATTTAAGAAGAAAGAAAAATATAAGGATGTTGTTGAAAAAATGCAAGCAAAATTCAAAAAATATTTCATTCCAATTCCTCTGATTTACTTAATTGGTACTATTTTAAATCTTTCTATTAAGATGTCTGATTATCACCAATTAATTAATGCTTTATATACTTATATTGAGATTGGACCAACTGAAACCCTAGATATATATATTGTTGTATGAACAAGCTAAATGATTATTTACATCAATAATATAATTATTATGCAAATATAGTTGATGATGTTGCTCTTAATGTAGGCAATGTTAATCCCACTATGCATTGTACCACTTCTACTACATCTACTACTATGGATGATGATGAAGGCCTTGATGGTTTTAATATTTGTTCTACATTTTCTACCACTCAAACCAGTAGCAGGAACATTGATGAACTTCAATTCTACTTGCAAAAGCAAAAAGAGCCTCGCACAAATGAATTTTCACCGTTAGGATGGTGGAATGAGAATGAAAAGCAATTTCCTATTCTTTCCGCTATGGCTCGGGACGTGCTGTGCCAATTTCAATTGTTGCATCAGAGAGTGCATTTAGTCAAGCAAGACAATAACTAGGAGACACCCGTCACTCATTGAGAAGCAATGCCTTAGAAGTTTTAGTATATTTCAGAGATTGGATTAGATCGGAACGAAGAAATCAGGGACGTGAAGATGTTGATAGACCAAAAGACGAGGAACTTGGAGATATATTAACACATGGTAACCTATCTGAATTTAACACTCCAGAAGATGGCCAAGAAGTTCATATTGATTATGAATAACTTACTAAGACAATGCAAAACCTTTGAATTTACTCTTGTTTCATTAATTTACTTGTTGTTAAATGTAAACTTTAATTTGTAAGTTTGAAATAAAAAAAGCACTTGCAAATTATAAGTGCAATTTTTTTCCATCTTCATTGTATTCTATTATCTTACATTCTTAATGAAATATTCAAAATTTCAAATATAAGGATTTTAAATCCTTTGCATCATTTATTCAAACACTCTTTTCATAAGATTTTTTTTATACTTTTAATTTATACTAATATAAATTACGATAGTTATACAAAATGCAAAAAGAAAAAATAGCTCGATTTTGTAACGAGCCAGTTTAGAGTAGGTCTGTTGTGTCATTTGTGATTTGTGTACAAAATTTGAGGTCAATCGGACGTGATTTGATAGGTTTCAGTGTCGTTTGTAGAATTTGGAAATTTCAAAGTTCATTAGGCTTGGATCCATGTGCAATTCGTATTTTTTATTTTGTTTGAGGTGATTTGAGGGTTCGACTAAGTTCGTATGATATTTTGGGACTTGATGGTATGTTTGGTTGAGGTCTCGAGAGCCTCGAGTGAGTTTCAGGTGGTAGCAAATCATTTTTGCACTTAGCTTGTTAGCTGAAGTTTTCTGGTGTCTCTGATTTGGTTTCCTCTTATGCGATCACGTGGGCGGGTTCGCGATCGCGTAGGTGTGGCTAGGCTGTGAGTCACGAACGCGTGGGCTATGCCGTGTTCGTGAAGATATGAGGATGGCAGTTGGCTTTCTAATGTTTGTGCTTCGCGATCGCGTGATGTGAGACGCGATCACATAGATTGAAAGAGGCAGAGGTCCGCGATGGCGGGAAGGTCACCGCATTCGTGTAGAGTAAATTTAAGGGGCAGTCTAAGTTGTTCTATGCGAACGCAAGGATTCTTCCGCGTTCGCGATGAAGGCTTAACTGGGCAGGTTTAAAAGATTCAAAATGAGGGTTTCGAGTTCATATCACAAAATTGAATTGAGAGCTCGGTAGAAGGTGATTTTTGAAGGGATTTTCACGTGGATGTTTGGGGTAAGTGATTTCTATCTAGATTTGGTTAATTTCCATGATTATACCTTTGATTCTACCATTAAATTTGTGATTTAGGGTGGAATATTGGGGAGAATGAGGAAGAGTTCTTGGGCTAGATTTTTGAGGTTTTGAATGGAATTTTGTTATTGGCTTTGAGCAAATTTGGTAAGGTTAGACTCATGGTTGGATGGACTTTCGGATTTTGTAACTTTTGTCAGACTTCGAAACGTGGTCCCGTTGGCCGGGTTTGAGCCGATTTCGGATTTAGAGCTATAACTTCGTAATTTCTTATAGAATTGATTCCTTTAGTCCGTATTAATTGTATTATACTTCTTGTGGCTAGATTAGGGATATTTGGAGGCCAATTTACGAGCCAAAGGCGTATTGGAGTAGAGTTTTGGCTTGGATTGAGGTAAGTAACAGTTCTAAATATGGTTCTGAGGGTACAAACCCTAGATTATGTGTTATGTGATTGTTTTGGAGGTGACACACATGTTAGGTGACGGGCGCGTGGTCGTGCACCATGAGAATTGTGACTTGGTCCATTCTGTGGAACTGTAAAGTTGAATAACTTATTGTTAGCTATATGCTCACCATGTGTTATAGAAATTTGATTCTAAATCATGTTTAGGCTATGTGTTAGTACTGGAGGGACCCACAGAGGCCGTGATACCAGTTGAATTACTTGTTAATTGATACTTGTACTCAGTCGTAATCTTACTTGCATATCTTACCTCCGTCTCTGTTATTCCTTGTTGATATGTTATATTATTTCTGTTTTGGACCGATTTTCATGATTACTGAGTCTGTGAGACTAAAGAGGTTGATGACTGAGTAAAGGCGAGGGCCTGATTGTGATATATTGATACTATAGCACGTGAGTTATCCGTGCGGATCCAAATATTTATATTGTAGCATGTGAGTTCTCTGTGCGGATCCTAATATGATACTATAGCACGTGAGTTGTCTGTGCATCATATGAGTTGTCCATGCAGCACGTGAGTTGTCCATGTAGATATAGTTCTTGGGCTGTAGGAGCCCCTCTGGAGTCTCCCACTCCCCAAGGAGCGCAGGTACCTATTGGATGCGAGTGTTGACGGCTAAGTGCCGAGTGATGAGCTATTGAGAAAGTCTGAGTAACTGTTTCCTTGAGAGGTTGCATTTGTTTTCATTGTTGTTGCACATAGCTGCCATATATCACTATTTGAACTTCTAGGAGATATATTATCCGGTTTTTACTTGAACTTGGATTGTATAAACTGATTTGACTTAAAATGTCGGATTTGAAAGCATGCCTACTTTCTTTTGTTGAGACTACTGAACTTGAACTATAACTGTGTAGCTCGTCACTATCTTTTAGCTTTTTATTTAGTATTGTTGCTTATTGAGTTGGTTGTACTCACGCTACACCCTGCACTTCATGTGCAGATCCAGGTGTTTCTAGATACGATAGGTGTTGATCTTTTGCACAGCTGATCTTTGAAGACTATGAGGTAGCTGCCCGACGTTCACAGTCCTTGTTTCTCGTTCCCTATCTTTTCCGTTATTGTACTTAGATTCAGACTTTCATAGACATTTCTTTTCTAGACTGGTGATGTGTAGATGCTCATGAGCTCAGTGACACCCCGATTTGGGAATTGTTTTTCGCATTTGTGTTTTGGATTTTTAGCTCGAATATGAAAATTTTGTCATTTAAAACTACTATTATTCATTTTCTGTTAAGTTTTGGAAATGTTGGTTAGCCTAGTACCACGATAGGCGCCATCATGACAAGTTGTGATTTGGATCGTGACAAGTTGATATCAGAGCTAGGTTACATAGGTCTCGCGAGTCATGAGCAGGTTTAGTAAAGTCTTGTGGATCGGTACAAAGACGTTGGTACTTATCTTCAAGAGGCTTCCAAACCCTTAGGAAACTTCACATTCTTGAATTCTTGTCGTGCGAATCGGTTGATTCCGGTAACTAAACTTCTATTATTCTATTATTCCACAGATGGTGAGGGACACGTACTACTAGACAGGATGGTCGGCCACTAGTCCCACCAGTTAGGGACGCAAGAGGCTGAGGTCGTGGTAGAGGCCGTGGTAGGGGAAGAGGCGCAACTCGTACTCCTTCAAAACCACCAATCGCTCTAGCACAGGAGCAGGTCCCGGATATAGTTGAGCCAGTGGGGCCAGCTCAGGAACCAGTTGTGCCCATCGTGATTCCAAGCCTTCAAAAGGCCTTCGCTCATATTCTAACTGCGTGCACTAGTCTTGCTCAGGTGGTCACAGTTCTGGCCGCATCAACCACTTCTTAGGCCGGGGGAGGTACTTAGACTCCCGCTACTCGCACACCAGAGCAGGTGATACATGGACTCTAGACACCGGAGGCACTACTAGCCTATCTGGTTACAGTTGCTCAGGCCCATGTGGTTCCTGCTATGATTGATGATGAGTAGCGGAGATTGGAGAGGTTCGGGAGGCTCCAACCTCCATCTTTCAGCGGGGCAGAGTCGAAGGATGCCCAGGGTTTCTTGGACAAGTGTTAGAGGATTCTTCGCACATCAAGTATTTTGGAGACTAGTAGGGTCTCGTTCACTACTTTTTAGTTTTCTGGGGATGCCTTCAGTTGGTGGGAGGCTTATGAGAGGCACAAGTCGGTCAGTGTAGCACCACTTACTTAGAAAGAGTTCTTTGTTCTCTTCTTGGAGAAGTTCGTGCCACAGTCTCGCAGAGAGGAGCTGCACAGGCAGTTTGAGCAGTTATGTCAGGATGATATGTCTGCGACACAGCATGAGATAAGGTTTTCTGAGTTTGTCCGTCATATAGTTTGGTTAGTTCCCACTGATAGAGAGAGGATCAGGAGGTTCATCGATGGCCTCACATATCAGTTGCGGTTGCTTATGACTCAAGAGAGAGGGTATACGGTGCTACTTTTGACGTGGTAGTCGACATTGCTCGGCAAATTAGAGTGGTCTGTAGTCAGGAGCGGGGAGAGAGAGAGAGGCCAATCAGGTGGTTTTGGCGGTGTTCCTTCTGGGGGTCAACTCCACCACGGTAGGGGTCATCCTTACAAACATGCTTAGACGGATTGACCAACTCATCATGGTGCATCAGTTAGTCACGGTTCTTTCAGTGCTCGCTCAAGCCAGTCTTCATTAAGTGCACTACCAGCGCAGAGTTTCCGCTCAGGTTGTATAGGCAGTTGCTCAGGGTATCGGGAGCAGCTATTCCGGCAAATGAGGGGTTGTTTCTAGTGCGGAGATCTTGGTCATATCAAGAGAGATTGCCCTAGGTTATTGAGTGGGACCCCACAACAGAGTTCTCTGCTGATGGCACCAATACCATCAGCTACATCCCCGCTCAACCAGCTTGGGGTGAGGCTTAGTCAACTAGAAATCGCCCTAGAGAGGGAGGCCGATCAGATGGCGGTCAGGCCCGATCCTATGCTCTTCCTGTCAGGCTAGATGTTATTGCTTCAGATGCAGTGATGACACGTATTGTCTCAGTTTGCCACAGGGATGCCTCTATATTATTTGACCCTGGTTCCACTCATTTGTATATATCATTATATTTTGCTCATTATCTGGATATGCTCTGTCAGTCCTTAGTTTCATCTATTCACGTCTCTACGCCGGTAGACGATACTATTATTGTGGACCATGTATGTCGATCGTGTGTAGTGACTATTAGGGGATTGGAGACTAGAGTTGATCTCTTGTTGCTTCGTATTGTTGATTTCGATGTGATCTTAGGTATGGACTGGTTGTCTCCATGTCATGCTATTTTGGATTGTCACGTTAAGACCGTGGTGCTAGCAATGTCGGGGTTGCCAAGATTGAGTGGCGAGGTTCTCTCGACTATGTTCCTAGTAGAGTGATTTCATACTTGAAGGCCCAGTGGATGGTTGGTAAAGGCTGTTTATCTTATTTGGCCTTCGTGAGGGATGTTAGTGATGATACTCCCACTATTGATTTTGTTCCGGTGGTGCAGGAGTTTCTGGACGTGTTTCCTACAAACCTGCCAAGTATGCTGCCCGATAGGGATATTGACTTTGGTATGAACCTGGTGCTGGGCACTCAGCCCAATTTCTATTCCTCTGTACTGTATGGCACCAACTGGGTTGAAGAAGTTGAAGGATCAACTTCAAAAACTCCTTGATAAGGGGTTTATTAGGCCTAGTATGTCACCTTGGGGCGTACTAGTGTTGTTTGTAAAGAAGAAGGATGGTACTATGAGGATGTGCATTGATTATAGGCAGTTGAACAAAGTCACAATCAAGAATAAGTATCATTTGTCGCGTATTGATGATCTATTTGATCAGCTTCATGGAGCAAGGGTGTTCTCCAAGATTGATTTGAGGTTTGGGTATTACCAGTTGAAGATTCGAGACTCGGATATTCCTAAGACAACATTTAGGACTTGTTATGGTCATTATGATTCCTTGTGATGTCTTATGGGCTGACAAATTCCCCAACAACATTCATGCACCTGATGAACAATGTGTTTCAGCCTTATCTCGACTCGTTTGTTATAGTGTTCATTGATGATATCCTAGTGTACTCTCGTAGCCAGGAGGAACATGCCTAACATTTGAGGATTGTGTTGCATCGATGGAGGGAGGAGAAGATTTAGTCCAAGTTCTCCAAGTGTGAGTTTTGGCTCAGTTCTGTGGCATTCTTGGGGCACATGGTGTCTCCGAAGAAGATAGAGGTGGTTTAGTGTTGGCCCAGACCATCCTCAACTAAGGAGATTTATAGCTTTCTCGGCTTGGTTGGTTATTATCGTTGTTTCGTGGATGGTTTATCGTCTATTGCATCACCCTTGACCAAATTGACCTAAAAGCGTGCTCCTTTCAGGTGGTCGGATGAGTGTGACGAGAGATTTCAGAAGCTCAAGACTGCCTTGACCATAACTCCAGTTCTAGTTCTACCATTAGCTTCTGGTACTTATACAATGTATTGTGATGTTTCTCGAATAGACATTAGGTGTGTTTTGATGTAGGAGGGTAGAGTAATTGCTTATGCTCCGCGCCAGTTGAAGCCTCATGAGAAGAACTATCCCTGTTCATGATTTGGAGTTAGCTTCCACTGTTCACGCATTGAAGATTTAGATGCACTATCTCTATGGTGTGTCTTATGAGGTATTTTTATATCATCGGAGCCTCAGCACTTGTTCAAACAGAAGTATCTAATTTGAGGCAGCAGAGATGGTTGGAGCTGCTAAAGGCTATGATATTACTATTCTGTATCATCCGGGGAATGCCAATATGGTGGTCAATGCCTTGAGTAGGAAGACAGTAAGTATGGGTAGCTTTAAATTCATCCCTATTGGTGAGAGACCTCTTGCAGTTGATGTTCAGGCCTTGGCCATCCAGTTCGTGAGATTAGATGTTTCGGAGCCCAGTTGGGTTCTAGCTTGTGTGGTTTCTCGGTTTTTCTTATTTGATCGCATCATAGAGATACAGTATGATGACGCTCATTTGCTTGTCCTCAAAGACAAGGTTCAACACGGTGATGCGAGAGATATGACGAGGTACTTTAGAGGATTAGGGAAGTGGCTTACAAGCTGGCCTTGCCACCTAGTTTGTCGAGTGTGCATCCAGTATTTCATATTTCTATGCTCCGAAAGTATGTCAGTAATCCATCTCATGTTTTGGATTTTAGCACGTTCAGTTGGATGGTGATATGACTTATGATGTGGAGCCGCTGGCCATTTTGGATCGGCAGGTTCGAAGGTTGAGGTCAAAAGATATAGCTTCAGTGAAGGTGCAGTGGAGAGGTTAGCCCATTGAGGAAGATACTTGGGAGACCGAGCGGGAGATGCAGAGCAGATATCCACACCTATTTGTGACTCCAGGTATGTTTCTAGACCCGTTCGAGGACGAATGTTTGTTTAAGAGGGAGGATGTAACTACCCGGACGGTTGTTCTGAGAGTTGTAGCCTTGTTCCTCCATTTTCTACTCCTTATGTGCTTTACAACTGTTATATGACTTACCAGGCTGGTTGGTTTGGGTCCGGAGTGATTTCAGAGTGAATTGAGACACTTATAGCCTGTTTGGCCAAGCTGGAGAAATCAACTTATTTTGAGAAGTGCTTTTGAAAAAAGTACTTTTGGAGAGAATCAATTTGTGTTTGGCTAATCAGTCTGAAAAACACTTTTGAGAAATAATTTGTGTTTGGCCAAGCTTTTTAGAAAGTGCTTTTAAGTGTCAAATTACGAATAAGGACATGAATAGATTTACTTAATAATTAATATTATAAGTAAATAAATAATATCAAAATTTTGTTATTACATGCAATAATTAAAAAAAATTCATTTTATTTAAGTAAAATATGAAAATAAAATTAAAAAGTACTTAATTCTTTTAATATAAGTTAAATATATTAAAATTCCTTCAACAAATATAAAAGCATTCACCCCTAAAGTCACTATATATTAGAAAGTTTCCTAAAAATAAGAAGAAATATTTATAAATTAATATCCTAAGTATTAGGTTTAAGGGTTATTTTGGTATATACTATATTTTATTAAGGGTATTTTAGGTAAGAAGAAAAGCCAAAACTGCTTCTGCTTCTGCTTTTGGAAAGAAGCTACTTTTTTCTACTTCTCTGAAACTGCTTCTACTTCTTCCCAAAAGCACTTTTTTCCCAAATAAGCTTGGCCAAACACCTCAAATTAGGAAAAAAAACACTTTTTTGTCTTGAGAAGCTTGGCCAAACAGGCTATTAGTCTCATAATTGAAGTTGGAAAAGTTGACTAGATGTTGACTTATGTGTAAACGACTTCGGAATGGAGTTTTGATGGTTCTGTTAGCTCCGTTAGGCTATTTTGGACTTATGAGCGTGTGTGGATTGTGATTTGGAGGTCCATAGTATAATTAGGCTTGAAATGGTGAAAGATAGAATTTTGAAAAGTTTTATCGGGAGTGGACTTTTTGATATTGGAGTCGTATTGGATTTCGGAAGTTGGAGTAGGTCTGTGGTGTCATTTGTGACTTGTGTGCAAAATTTGAGGTTAATCGCACGTGATTTGATATGTTTCGGTATCATTTGTAGAATTTGAAAATTTCAAAGTTCGTTAGGCTTGAATCCATGTGCAATTCGTGTTTTTGATGTGATTTGAGGGTTCGACTAAGTTCGTATGATGTTTTTGGACTTGATGGTGTTTGACCAAAAAATGTTAAGCCTTTTTGTTAAACTAATTAAATAAGATGATAATGGGCAAATCCTAGTTAAATATAATAAATCCTAGATCTGATATTAATTGACGTCAATAACGTAAAACTGCATTCGAGGCTATTAAATACCAAGGGAGTGTTTAATAATATTGTTATGAATGAATGAGAGAGTAATGACAAGCAATAAATATGAGAAATGGCAATGAATGTAAATAGAGAGAATGATTCACCCAAATATTCGATGAGGTGGATGATTCTTTCTCTGACAATGATGTAAGGCAATCAAACATGGGAATATGGAAAGCTTTCTTGGATCTGATGTGGGAAAGCTTTGGACCAACAATGAATCAAATCTTTTGTAAAGAAAATGTTTGTAGTTACTTGAGAGTCAACTTTTCAAGAGAGAGCTTATCATATAGAATATTACATGCCTTTACCTTCTCTCTCTTTACCTACTTATATAAGACATATCCCTTACCTAACTGAAAGTACAAGTGCAAAGAATATTATGTAGAATATTCCTTTAAAATATCTTATTACTAAACTAGCCGTTTGGGGCCGATCTGAGTGATCGACTTCGACCCTAGCTGCTCGGCTCGCCAATGTTACTTCTTAAGCTTGACCTCGGCTTAGTCAGCTCTTAGTTATCCTTAGACAAGATTCCTTTGGTCAGATTTTGACCCATACAGTTAGTCCCTCCGCCCGTCGTGGTTGTCTTTGGACGAGCTCGATGGGTAAACTTTACCAGTCGCAATTTTGAGAAATCTGAGCGTGTTCGCTGAGGAGTGACCCTTTTATGATGAGGTGATGATATGGCGCTTCAAGAGCCATGTTTGACCGTTATGTCAGTTCGAAATGATGTCATTTCATCATGTGTCATTATGGCGCATGTTCCCAATACGTTACGTTATTTCCCGCGCCTGTTCCATTTCAAAAATCAATGTGGCGGTGTTTGGCTTTCTCGATCAGGGTACTAGTATTCTTATAAATAGGGATGGGGGTTTCTCATTTGAACTGCTGCATATCTTGAGCTTTTTGAAAACCCCAAGCTTCCCCTTCTTCTTCTTTAAATTTCTTGCATCTTTATCTCTCCCTCCTTTTAGCGTTTTCTGCCATTGTTATCCCTTTCACCTTTGCACTTTCTTCTTATATACATAATCAGAAAAATGGGTAGTGCATCTTCTAACCCTGAGGGAGCCACTGATCCTGTCTCGTTGGCTGTGGACATGCCTTGTCATGAAGAAGGAACAACCATTGTAGAAGACGAGAATTTCCCTACCGTGGATAATATAATTCCACGTTTGGGGAGGGTCAGGTCCGACTTTAAAAACCGACCCAATGATGATCCTGAACCCGTCATTTCTGAGATGAATGTGGTGGCGCTCGTTGCATTAAGGGCTAAATGACGAATCCCAGCCCACGTCAAACTTGTCCTTGCTGGTAACGATGTAGTACGGGTACATCACCTAGGGTACTGCGCATTCTATTCATACCCATTTGTCGTCGGCTATACACTTCCTCTTCCTTCCTTGGCGGAGGATTTTTGTCGTTATTATGGTGTATGCCCAGCTCAGATCTCTCCATACATATACAAGGTTTTCCTTATGCTTATCAAGTATGCGGAGCTAGCCAACCGTGGGATTTCTCTCCGTTATCTGCTTAACCTCTTTGCACCAAGTTTTTATAGGGGTACGATGATACACCTTCGCCACCGTGGGACCAAGGGAATGGTGGTGAAGATGGATGATAAAACTAATCACCGCTTTTGGGTCAATTTCTTATACGTGAGGACGGAGCACGCGGTGTCAAACCCCAACTGGTTCCCGAGGAGTGGAACTTTACTCGTAAGTGTTTCTCCCAAATGGTTGTTTGTTGTTTCTTTTTGGTGATCTGATCGTTCACCCTCTTCTTTTCTCCTTTTTTGTAGCTGAGAAGGATCCTTCTTCGTTAATCACTGACATTCATGACTGGGTGAGCCAGACTTTGCCCCATATGGTGGACATTTGTGTGTGGTCGTAGTTTAACGAGAGGTTTGGGCGCAGACCTTCGGCCAGTGAGTCATCTCGCTTTGATCTTAGTAATTTTGAACTTTGTACCGTCCTTTCTTCCCTTCCGTTTTTACTTGTCTTTCTTTGCTGGTAGGTCGAAGGGCTTCGAGAAGGGCGAGAGCTCCTACTCCTGCTTTTCGCTAGTCAAGTACTTCGACCGAACCTATACTTGTTGTGGCCGCAAGCGATCCTGCTTATACTACTATTGCCTCTTGAACCCCGGCCTCGCATGGACCTAGCCACCAAGCCACTGCCCCACTAGTGGAGATTCCGCCTTCTTCAGTGCTTCATTTGGTGGATGAGTCATCACAGGGCGAAGATGAAGAGGCTCGACTGAAAAGGCGAAGGATAGAGGTTGACGGCGGAGTGATCGAGGATGAAGAGGCTACGGGGAGTGCACCTGAGTTTACCGCGGCCAAGATGGGGGGTGGTACGGCTTTGGATGTAGAGATTGTGCCTCCTTCGGATGTGAAGATCGTCTTCGTGGAAGGAGGGGAGCAACTAGAGATGGTTGCGGTCATTCTGAGGAGTGATCCTTCAACGTCAGAGCCGGTCGACGTTCCCTCTTCGGCTAAAGAAAGAGAGAAAAGAGTGGTCATGGATGATTACTAATCCGGCTCTGATGTCGATCCCGAGGAAGTAAGAATATTCTACGAAGGGTTTACCCAGGTGAAAGTGAGAATGGATGGATTCTCCCGCTCAATTGTAATCCTTTTGGACTGCGATTCGTTGGAGGATACAGTGGGCATGGTCCCTTCCTTTTCCCCTCTTTACCCTGCCACCGAGAACATGACTCTTCAAGCGCTCAGGGATTCTAACTTGTCACTAGGCATGTCTAGGATGGCTTTGAGGGTGAGTTTCCTTCATTATTTCTGCATTTTGCGTCCTTTTCATCTTTCTATCTACTAATTTGGCCTTTATTCTTTTTAGACTTTCATTTTGGAGACCGAGAGCAACCGCCGAGAATAGAAGCAGAAGGTTGTTTTCTAGACAATAGTTTTGAAGTACGTCCGTTATCGTGACAAGTACCGTGAGATATGTGCACAGTTCAGAGCAGGTGGTAACCTCCAATCCCTTAGAGATGAGTTGGTCCAGAAGGATGAGAATCTTGTGCGAACTATTAGTAGATGCAGCAAGCTCGAGGGGTTTCTTAGGGCCAAGGATGACAAGCTCGAGGTGAGCAAGGGGGTCATGGCCGAGTGCGTCAACCTTCAAGCGCAGCTGGCGACCTTGTGAGTCGAGCTTGAGTAAAGCTCAATTAGAGTTGCGAGCCTGAGTGGTGAGTTAACTGAGAAAGTGGCAGAGTGGAGCAGACCGAGGCGTCATGGGTTGCGTCTTTGGCAAAAATGGCAGCATTAGAGGACTATATCCGCATCCTCAGGTTAGAACGTGCAACGGATGCGAAAACGGCCACGCTAAGGGAGGCGCAGCTTGATGAGCGAATTGGTGGGCTTGAGAGAGATGTATCGAGCCTAAGTGATCAAGTTTCTGCTTTTGAGACTGAGAAGGCACGGTTGTTGGCTCGACTTTCCTCCTCTCATGCTTCTGCTTTCCCCCGATGTTCCTCATCATTTATATGAGATGTGGATCCATGCTGAGGCTCAGCTGGACATCTATAGGACTTTGATGACGGCGGGGAAGGTTTTTGAGGCCGATTTTGAAGATACCCGTGTTAAAGCATGTGATGCCAGGTATGCCTGTGGTTATGACCCCGCTACACCGGAGACCGGTGATAATGAAGAGGACTTGGACGGGCTTGCATGTGATGCTTGATATGACGATGAATTATGCAGATGGAGTGGGTGATGGTGGAGATGACGCTGCTGGGCCGGGCGGTGAAGGTGATGATGGTGCATGCGGGGATGATGTAGTGTGATACTTTTGTACTTAGCTTTTGCTCTTTTCCTTATTCTTTTTTGTGGGGGCATCTTTCTGGCCCTTTGTAAGAATTTTTTTTCATGGAATGGAATGATTGACTTTTTGTTGTATGTTCTTGGCCCTTTTTTACTTTTCTTCGAATGTTTTCCTTCGTAAGAGTTGTGTTGATACCTGCTATTTCGAACGAGGTTATAAACCAAACTTAAGTCAGCATGAGTTGAATTTGAGTGTGATCGAGTACGAATTCGAATGAGGTCGAATGTTTGATTAATCTGAAGGAGGTCGAATGTGAGTCAATTCGAGCGAGGTCAAATGCGAGCTCATTCGAATGAGGTTGAATGTTAATTAATTCAAACGAAATTGAATGTGAGTTGATTCGAGCGAGGTCAAATACGAGTTAATTCGAACGAGGTCGAATGTTAATTAATTTGAATGAAGTCAAATGTTAGTTAATTCGAAAAAGGTCGAATGTGAGTCGATTCGAGCAAGGTCGAAATGCAAGTTCATTCGAACGAGGTCGAATGTTAATAATTTGAATGAAGTCGAATATGAGTTGATTCGAACGAGGTCGAATGCGAGTTAATCCAAACAAGGTCGAATGTTAATTAATTCAAACGAAGTCAAATGTTAGTTAATTCGAACGAGGTCGAATGTGAGTTGATTTGAGCAAGGTCGAATGCGAGTTCATTCGAACGAGGTCGAATAATAGTTTATTTGAACGAAGTCGAATGTGAGTTGATTCTAGCGAGGTCGAATGTGAGTCAATTCAAGTGAGGTCGAATACGAGTTCAATTGAACGAGGTTGAATGTTAATTAATTCGAACGAAGTCTAATGTTAGTTAATTCGAACGAGGTTGAAGGTTTGATTCGAGCGAGGTCGAATGCGAGTTAATTCGAACGAGGTCAAATATAAGTCGATTTGAGCGAGGTCGAATGCGAGTTCATTCGAATGAATGTTAATTACTTTGAATGAAGTCGAATCTGAGTTGACTCGAGCGAGGTCGAGTGTTGACTCATTTGATTCAAACGGGGTTGAATGTTAATTTTAAGACTGACGTAATATATAAACTTGGTAGATAAATGAGGAACTCGTGTGTTTGCATATTTCGCTTTGTTTATACATTCATTGGAGAAGTTTACATGTTTTTGCTCTGTTCATGCATACATTGGAGAAGTCCCAGTCTACCTAGTCCCTTCATTGGTCGACCCGGAGAAATAGTTGAGAGGTCGAGCGATGAACTTAACTTCTAGACGCCCTCTTCGTCGCCTCGTTAAAAACCTCCCCGAGAAAACCAATTTGGACAAAACTCGGGTGAGGGAAAAAGAGTACGGCTCGGGAGACGTCTATCCTTAGAAGTTAAAGTATTTGAGGTGGCAAACATTCCGATAGTCTGGTAGTAGTTTTCCCTCCATCATTTCTAGCTTGAACGACCCTTTGCTTACCGTCGTTGTGAGTTTGTATGGGCCGTCCCAATTGGTTCCCAGTTTGCCTTCCCGTGGATCCTTGCTTTCTTGTGTTTTGGATTTGAGTACATAGTCCCCGACTTTGAGTGGCCTGACCTTGGATTTTTTATTGTAGTACCGCTTTGCCTGTTGTTTTTGAGCTACCATTCTTATGTAGGCCATGTCTCTTCACTCTTCAGCCTCATCAAAGTCTTGCCTTCTGCTTTCATCGTTGCTTGGCCCGCTCTCATTTGAATACCTTAGACTTGGTTTACCAACTTCAACCGGTATTACTGCATCAGTTCCATAGATTAGTAAATATGGTGTTTCTCCTGTGCTTGTTTTCGGTGTTGTGCGGTATGCCCATAGCACTTCCGGCAGCAATTCCGGCTATAGTCCCTTGGCGTTCTCGAGCTTCTTTTTCATGATGTTCAATATTGATTTGTTGGAGGACTTTGTCTGACCGTTGCCCGCGGGATGATATGGCGTGGAGAGTATTCTTTTGATGTGCCATTTTTTCGAAGAACTTAGTGGTCTTTTTCCCAGTGAACTGGGTTTCGTTATCACAACTGATTTCTTTGGGGATGCCAAATCGGCATATGATGTTTCTCCATATGAATGTAATTACTTCTTAGTCGCGTATTTGGGGAAATGCATATGTTTCTACCCACTTGGAAAAATAGTCAGTTAAAACTAAAAGAAAATGTTACATTACCTCGTCCTGTTGGGAGGGGTCCGGCGATGTTTTAGGGCGAGGTGACTGAGTAGAGGTGATCTCCTTCTTGGTGAATCATGGGGGCATATTTTTGGCATTGCTCGCACCTTCTGACGAAGTCGGTGACCTCCTTTTTCATCGTGGACCAATAGTAGCTTGCTCGTATGAGGCATATGACGAGAGCTCGATGGTATAAACTTCATAGTGGCTTTCGTGTACTTCTTCAAGGACACGCTATGTTTGATTTGGTCCTAAGCACTTTGTTAGGGGATCACCAAATGTTCTTTTGTACAAGTCGTTATTGATGATATTGTACCTGGCCGCCTACATTCGAAGCTTCTTGGCTTCTTTTTTATCAGGTGGGACCGCTTCATCCTACAAGTATGAGATAATATGATTGCGTCTGTCCCAAGTCAGGTTTATAGTTTGTACCTCGATTTGATCTATTGATGAATGGAGGAGAGTGACCACGTCCCCTTCTCCAGTTATACTTTTGGTAGCCGCTTCCAGTTTAGCGAGGCCGTCCGCTTTGATGTTCTACGCTTGAGGTATTTGATCGAGCTGGCATTCGTCGAACTCGGGTAATAGTTTGCAAATTTCGGCCTGGTATTTTGTAGTCGTTGCTCCATAATTTGGAAAGTCCCTGTAACTTGGTTGACCACGAGTTGCGAGTTGTATCGTAAGATTACTCTCCGTGCTCCATACTTGAGTGCCTATTTTAACCCTATAATCTCGGCCTCATAATCGGCCTCATTGTTAGTCATATCAGAACATTTATGGACTGTCGAACTATTTCGCCTGTTGGGACCTCAAGCACGAGTCCCAGTCCAGATCCTGATGCGTTAGAAGCGCCATTGATGTACAGAACCCATTGGTCGTGTATTTTGGCATATGTACTGGCGGTTTCTCATTCGACTTCGGGCATTATCTTCGCACTAAAGTCGGCGACGAAGTCAGCAAGAACTTGCGACTTTATCGCCGTTCGTGGTTGATAGGTTATATCATGCTCGATTAGCTCTATGGCCCACTTGGTCAATCTGCCCGACAGTTCAGGTTTGTGCAGGATACTTCTTAGAGGTAAAGTCGTGGCCGCTGAGATGGGGTGGAACTGGAAATAGGGTCTAAGCTTTCGTGAAGCTATGACCAAGGCCAAGGATAGCTTCTCGAGGTGGGGGTACCTCGTTTCAGCGTCGACCAAAGTTTTGCTAATGTAATAGATGGTAGACTGCGTACCTTCATTTTCTCGTACCAGGACTGCACTTACTGCGACATTGGACACGGCTAGGTAGACAACGAGGCGCTCTCCGGGATCTGCCTTAGCAAGCAACGGTGGTGAAGACAGGTAGGCCTTTAGTTATTTTAAAGTGTCGACGCACTCAAAATTCCATTGGATTCTGTTATCCTTTTTGAGTATGCCGAAAAATTTATGGCACCTATTGAAGGACCGTGAGATGAATTTCGATAGGGCGGCTATCAGGCCGGTCAGCTTTTGCACTTGTTTTTGCTGGTTAAATTTTCTGGGATACCTTCTATAGACTTATTTGGTTGGGATTGACTCGATGCCTTGTTGTGATACCAAGAAGCCGATGAATTTTCCAGAGGTTACACCAAAGGCACATTTTTCGGGGTTCAATTTTATGTCGTATCTTTTGAGTATGTCGAAGGCTTCCCTCAAGTGGTCGATATGGTCTTCCTTCCTTTTTAACTTGACCAACATGTTGTCTATATATAATTTCATGGTCTTGCCGAGTTGATCTTTGAACATTTTGGTCACTAGCCTCTGGTATGTTGCCCTTGCATTTTTCAACCCGAACGGCATCACCCTGTAGCAGTATGTTCCCCGGTGGGTGATGAAAGTGGATTTTTCCTGGTCCTCCTCCACCATGAAGATTTGGTTGTAGCCCGATTAGGCGTCCAAGAAGCCCAGCAGTTCATATCCGGCTGTAGCATCGATGAGTTGGTCGATATGGGGCAACGAGAACGAGTCTTTTAGGCAGGCCTTGTTCAGATCTGTGAAGTCTACACATATCCGCCACTTCTATTCTTCTTTTTCACCATGACCACGTTGATGACCCACTAGGGTACTTCGATTCACTGATAGAACCTTTCACCAATAATTTTCGACCTCTTCGCGGGCCGCATCATTTATTGGGAGTTGAACTTTCATTTAATTTGCCTCAGTGGGGGGTAAAACGGGCCGACCTTCAACTTATGAGTTGCTATCTCCTTCGGGATACCTAGCATATCTGCATGGGAAAAAGCAAACAAGTCTATGTTAGTTTTTAAGAATTGACAAAATTTACCTAGATCTTGGAGCTTATGGCCGATGAAAGCTTTCTTTCTGTGGTCGTCATCATCTAGTTGGACGGGGTCGTTGTCTTCTATGGTTGACTCTATGGCTTCTACGATTTTGGGGTCTCTGATGATGTCTTTACTTTCATCTCCATCTGACCCCGACTTCGTTAATTGTTATGCTTCCTCGGCCTTTCCTTTTAATTATTAGGTATATGTGTAGTCTTGGGCGATGCGGTAGCATTCTCGGGCCGTGCGCTGCTCTTCTCGAATACAAAACACTCCTAGGGGGTGGGAATTTTAATGACATGGTATAAGCTAGAGGGGATGGCTTTCATAGCGTGTATCCAAGGTCGGCCTATGATTAATTGTATGTTGTATCCTGGTCTGTGATGTGGAATATGGTTTCCAAAGTGATGCCACCGGCCAGGACGGGCAGCGTGATTTCTCCAGATGTTCGCTCAACTGCATTGTTAAAGCTTGTTAGTGTGATGCAACACGACACTATCTTGTCCTCGAGCCTCATTTGGGTGAGGACTCGAGGATGGATGATGCACGCGATGCTTCTATCATCGACCATAATACATTTTACATCAGTATCAAATACACGTAAAGTAGTGACAAGAGCATCATAGTGAGGAAGGACCAAACTGTGGATATCTAACATATCGAAGATGATACTTTCTTCGAGTTTGTCATCCCATTCGTGGGTGAAGGACCATTTGAGTTTGTGGGTGGTGGTGAACTTTACGCTGTTGATAGATGCATCGTCGCTTCCTCCGATGATCATTTTAATGGTCCGAACTGGGGAAGGTGGTTTGGGCGGTCCCTGGTGTTGTTCCCGCCCTTGGGCGAAGTTAGACCTCCCACGATCGCTAGCTTTTTCAAGTGCCTTTGATGAAGCATGTTCACGACCTCTTGTCTTAGGGTGATGCAGTCCTCGATTTTATGACCCCGTTCCTGGTGGAAATCGCAGAGGGCATTTGAATTTCTGCTGCTCAGATCGGATCTCATCTTCTACGGCCATTTCACTTTCCAGTGCGTAGACTATTTCTAAGAGGGAAACATAAAAATTGTGAGCTGATAATAAAGGGGGCATACCTCTCTCATTTCGGTGAATTCCTATTCGCGGCCTGGATGGACCTTCATCGTGGCGTGGAGGTGGCATGAGGGTTCCTCTGACATAAGGCTGATGTCTTCCTCGATTAGGTCGGGATCCTGCTATATCTCTCCTACCGTTGTTTCTTCGATCTTTCCTAGACTTTATTTGGACCGAGGTCAGACGTTGGATAGGTCCATTGAGATCATCCTCGTCGGCTCTTTACTCGGCACAGTAGGCATTGTGTATCTTGTCCCAAGTGGTTGGGGGTATTTCATGTCGGCTCAGCAACTTTTTGGTCGCCTGTGATCCACTTCTGCTTAGTCCATTATGGAAAGTGGCTACCGCTATTCCTTCTGATATATTTGGAAGGGTCATTCTTATACGGTTGAACCGAGCAAGGAAGTCCCTGAGCCCTTTGCCAGGCGATTTCTTAATGGCAAATATGTCGTTCACCCTCGCCTCTACTTTTTGGCCCCGACATGGGCAGTGACAAACTTGTCTGCAATTTCCTCAAACATTTCTATGGAACTCGCAGGTAACTGTGAGTACCAAGTCAGGGCTCCCCCGGTTAGGGTTTCTCCAAACTTCTTCAGCAATATGGATGATACTTGTTCTTTTACGAGGTCATTACCTTTTATTGCAGTGACATAGTGGGTCACATGATCCTCCGAGTCTGTCGTGGCGTCATATATTTTCAAGTATGGCGGCATTTTGAAGGTCTTTGGTATGGCGTGTGGTGCAGCCTCGTTTCTATATAGTTGCTCAACAAACCGACCGACGTCTCTTTTTGATAGAAATTTTAGGGCACCCGATATTTTGTCTACCCTTTCTTGGTGTTCTTTCATTTGGCTATGGAGAATTTTGTTCTCGTTCTCCATCTCCTTCATTTTCCTCAAAATGGCTATGAGGAAGTCATTACCTGTATCACTAACATTGTGAGTAATACTTGATGCGGGGGGAGCGTGTTGTTCGTCAGCTACTGACACGATACCAGCTCTTGTTTCTTCTCTATTCGACCTTCGAGTGGGCTTGTCAAGGAAGTCGGTGAGCGTATTTGTCAACCATGCCTCAAGTAACTTTTTCACTGTTGGTGGTGCCTCTTCTATCGTGGATATAGATGTGCCCTTGCCGTGCGAGGTCGTAACGCTGCCGAGAGGTGGAGGCGAGCTGTTTCGCCTGGGAGAGGTGTTTGGTATTATGTCTTCACCCTCCGCTTTGTCCACTTCGTTAATGGTGTCGAGGAGATTGGCGGTGAGGTCGGCTATCTCCATTCTCTTTTTCTCTTTATTGCTTGCCATGTCAGATTTGTGCAAATAAGGAAATACGGGATTTTTCAAAGTTTTGTGTGTTTTTTAGATCTAGGAGAAACTAAAATTTTAATTAGAAAATTCTCATAGACGGCGCCAAATTGTTTGACAAAAAAGTGTTAAACCTTTTTGTTAAACTAATTAAATAAGATGATAATGGGCAAATCCTAGTTAAATATAATAAATCCTAGATATGAGATTAATTGACGTCAATAACGTAAAAATGCATTTGAGGCTATTAAATACCAAGGGGAATGTTTAATAATATTGTTATGAATGAATGAGGGAGTAATGACAAGCAATAAATATGAGAAATGGCAATGAATGTAAATAGAGAGAATGATTCACCCAAATATTCAATGAGGTGGATGATTCTTTCTCTGACAATGATGTAAGGCAATCAAATGTGAGAATATGGAAAGCTTTCTTGGATCTGATATGGGAAAGCTTTGTACCAACAATGAATCGAATCTTTTGTAAAAAAATATTTGTAGTTACTTGAGAGTCAACTTTTCAAGAGAGAGCTTATCATATAGAATATTACATGTCTTTCCCTTCTCTCTCTATTCCTACTTATATAGGATATATCCCTTACCTAACTGAAAGTACAAGTGCAGAGAATATTCTGTAGAATATTCTTTTAAAATATCTTATTACTAAACTAGCCGTTTGGGCCGATCTGAATGCTCGACCTCGACCCTAGCTGCTCGGCTCACCAATGTTACTTCTCAAGCATGACCTCGGCCTAGTCAGCTCTTAGTTATCCTTAAACAAAATTCCTTTGGTCACATTTTGACCCATATAGATGGTATGTTGGTTGAGGCCCCGGGGCCTAGGGTGAGTTTCGGGTGGTTAGCGGATCATTTTTGGACTTAGCTTGTTAGCTGAAGTTTTCTGGTGTCTCTAATATGGTTTCCTCTTATGTGATCTCGTGGACAGGTCCACGATCGTGTAGGCTTGGTTTGAGCGGTGATGACTTTATGCCTATGCATTTGCGAGTGAGGGTTAGCGATCGCGTATGTGTGGCTAGGCTGTGAGTCGCAAACGTGTGGGCTATGCCGCATTCGTGAAGAGATGGGGAGGGCAGATGGCTTTTTAACTTTTGTGCTTCGCGATTGCATAGATTGAAGAAGGCAGAGGTTCGCGATCGCGGGAGGGTCACCGCGTTCGCGTGGAGTAAATATGAGGAGCAGTCTAAGTTGTTCTATGCGAACGTGAGGATTTTTCCTCATTCGCGATGTAGGCTTAACTGGGTAGATTTAAAAGATTCAAAATGAGGGTTTCGAGTTCATATCACAAAATTGAATTGGGAGCTCGGTAGAAGGCGAATTTTGGAGGAATTTTCACATGGGTGTTTGGGGTAAGTGATTTCTATCTAGTTTTGGTTAATTTTCATGATTATACCTTTGATTCTACCATTAAATTTGTGATTTGGGGTGGAAAATTGGGGAAAATGAGGAAGAGTTCTTAGGCTAGACTTTTGAGGTTTTGAATCGGATTTTGTTATCGGATTTGAGTAAGTTTGGTACTTGTGGTTGGATGAGCTTTCGGATTTTGTCATTTTTGTCAGATTTCGAGATGTGGGCCCTGGGTCCAGGTTTGAGCCGATTTCGGATTTTGAGCTATAACTTCGTAATTTCTTATAGAATTGATTCCTTTAGCCCGTATTAATTGTATTGTACTATTTATGGCTAGATTCGGGACATTTGGAGGCCGATTTCCTAGGCAAAGGCATATTGGAGTAGAGTTTTGGCTCGGATTGAGGTAAGTAACAATTCTAAATCTGGTTCTGAGGGTATGAAACCCCGAATTATATGTTATGTAATTGTTTTGGAGGTGACGTACATGTTAGGTGACGGGCGTGTGGGCGTGCATCGTGGGAGTTGTGACTTGGTCCATTTCGTAGAACTATAAAGTTGAATAACTTGTTGTTAGCTATATGCTCTCAATGTGTTATAGAAATTTGACTGTAAATCATGTTTAGGCTATGTGTTGGTACTGTAGGGACCCACAGAGGCCGTGATACTTGTTGAAGTACTTGCTAATTGCTACTTTTACTCAGTCGTAGTCTTACTTGCATATCTTACCTCAAGTCTCTGTTATTCCTTGTTGATATGTTATATCATTTCTATTTTGGGCTGATTTCCATTATTATTGAGAGGCCGTGAGACTAAAGAGGTTGATGACTGAGTTAGGCCGAGGACCTGATTGTGATATATTGATACATAACACGTGGGTTGTCCGTGCAGATCCAGATATTTATACTGTATCACGTGAGTTGTCTATGCGGATCCTGATATGATACGATAGCACGTAAGTTATCCGTACAGCACGTGAGTTATCCTACAGATATAGCGCTTGGGCTGTAGGAGTCCCTCCAAATTCTGTATACCCCCAGTGAGTGCAGGTACCTATTGAGTTCGAGTATTGAGGGCTGAGTGCCGAGTGATGAGCTATTGAGAAAGTCTGAGTGACTGTTATCCTGAGAGGCTGTATTTGCTTTCATTGCACTGAGAGATATATTATCCGGTTTTTACTTGAACTTGACTTGTATAAATTGATTTGACTTAAATTGCCGGAGTTGAAAGCATGCCTACTTTCTTTTGTTGAGACTGCTGAAATTGAACTATAACTGTGTAGCCTGTCACTATCTTTCAGTTCTTTATTTAGTATTGTTACTTACTGAATTGGTTGTACTCACGCTACACCCTGCATTTCGTGTGAGATCCAGGTTTTTCTGGACACGGTGGGTGTTGATCGTTTGCACGACTGATCTTTGGAGACTACGAGGTAGTTGCTCGGTATTCGCAGTCTTTGTTTGTCTTTCCCTATCTTTTCCTTTATTGTACTTAGATCCAGACTTTCATAAACATTTCTTTTCCAGACTTGTGATGTATAGATGTTCATGAGCTTAGTGATACCCCGATTTGGGAGTTATTTTCGGCATTTGTATTTTTGTTTTTTACCTTGTATATGAAAATTTTGTCATTTAAAACTGCTATTATTCATTTTCTGTTAAGTTTTAGAAATGTCGGCTAGCGTAGTACCACGATAGGTGCCATCACGACAGGTTGGGATTTGAGTCATGACATGTACCTTTTTTTTCTTTCATGAGAAACACATGCATATTGAAGATTTTTTTTGAACATTTTATTGTCTCAAAGTTTTCTTTATTTAGGTCAATAAGTTTGACCATTCAAAGCCTGATAAGTGACTTACATGAGAATGAGGACACTAGATTATACCTATGGGCCAGAAGCTACACCCACATTGAAATTCATTTAAGGCTAATATTTCATATTCAGTTCCAAAAATGATGGGTTGCAAGAACACGAAGAGCCAATCCTTTCTACCAATGAGTTTGTGCAAATGTATCTTGGGCTGCAACTAATTATATTCCTTGTTCTCGATTTGACATAATTTTTGACATTTATTTTCCTAAAAATTCCCATATTATAGAAGTAACAAAATAAAAGAAGATTTTGGTGACAAGCAAAAATGACGTAAAAGTTAATCGTAAGCAGAATAAGAAGAAAAAAAGAACAAATAAAGATTATGGAAAATTAGAAAATTTAAAGAATGTCTATCGCGCTTGGCATAAGATTTGTTGACCCAAATTAATTAGAGGTTTAAATGTGGTTGATATTGGAATCCAGAATAAAGCTGCAATTAGCAAACATTGGTGCAATACTGAAACCTTTATTAAAAAAAGGCAAACTACGGTCCAATATATCCGCATCTATTATATAAAATGAAAGTCTGTATAGGAAGTAAATCCACCACAAGCATCTTAATTGGTGAGAAAGATATTGAAATCCAGTACTTTGAGGAAGCTTGGTTCACTCAAGATGATGTACGGAAAAATTTTCTATCACGAAGATGTACCAAAGACTGAGAGGGACATTTAATAAGGTATTTAGGAGGAGATTGGTGTGTAACAATTTTTAATTGTCCCAAATGGATATTCATCTTAAGGATGGTTGTTGTTTAACCCAAAAATAGAATTCTCGGTCAAAGTCAATATTTAGAAGAAATCGGGTTACTCATAACCAAGATTTACTTCACTTTATCTACAATTTGAAGAATAAATCAAGGAATGGAAATAATTGATAACGAAAATATGAAATAGACTAGTAATCACTCTCAAAATTACGATTTAGAACTTTGAGAATAAAGTAAAGAATGATTGCATAAATTTAAATAATTGTCTGATGTCCTTACAAATGAGATTTCAGTCCTTATATAGGAGCGTGCAATTATAACGGTTCCCTTACTTAATTCGGGCTTAATAATGGTATTAATTGCTTTCATTGCCCGTACCATATACAACCGTAACGGAAATATTTATGATTAAAGATTCTTTGTAACTATGATGATTCCCCTTCCTTATTTATGGCAAGTTCGTGTATCTTCCCTTCTTTACAGCCTTTATTCATCTCGTTCCTGTTTCTCCTTTTACAGATGTCAGGTCCGGCTTTTTCCTCAGTATAACTTCCTGGGTGTTTCTCCCGTGCCTTTTTCGCATTCTTTAATTCATCTAATTAAGAACGCCACTTGTCATTATACCAATGTTCCATGTACCATATATGTCATCCTTAATCCACGTGTCATATCTTTTTTCCACCAATACAAATAGTCACCCTACTTTCTGAATATTCAGAACTAAATATCCGGGAAGTGGTAAGTATTTATAGCAGGAATTCTCTGCCGCCGTTTCTCGAGTATCATTATGCCCTCCTTAAAATCAATGTGGCGCAAGTCACATTCATTTAATGCTCATGCCACGTGGCTTCACATGATTGGTTCTGTAGTTTCTCATTGGTTTTAAAGGGTTTTTTCTGCGACTGTGTGAGTCAAGAAGTGAAGGTTCTATTATGACGCATCATAATGACCAATTTTGACGACGATGGTATCTCCTTATAAATACTTCATCCTCTTTGATTTCTTGAAACCTTCTTCTCTGTGTCTATCATCTTACCCCTGCTTCTCAGTTTTGTATCTTTTCCTCTGTGTTTTGTTTTCTAACCATGTCTTCTTCAACACCAGACCCTCGCAGAGTTGTGATCGTCGATGAGCTTGTTCCTTCTGCTGCCCCTACTAGGAGTAGGAGAGGTGGTAGACTGCAGCCTTGGTTCGTTATCTACTCGAGTTTTACTTATCAAAGCAGCTCTGCCAGACCATCTTCTTTTAGACCTAGGGCTCCTTTGACCCCTTGATCTTCTTCTAAAAATAGGGACCAGAATAAACCCATGAGTAAGCCTACATATTTTGAGATGGTTCCTCAAGAGTTTTCTTTTGTAACAGATCATGAGACCACGAAGAATCAAGTTTCTTCTATAGCTTCCCTTAGCCCTGCTGAACTTTACCCAAGTTTGATTATTCCTGGTCTTCTTTCTTTAGTTCGACGAGAATTTCATTGGAAATCAGATTTCCTAGTTTTGATTCCCGGTGCCAACCAAAGAATCACCTCTTACCATGCTAGATTTTCTTTCGTGTATACCTACCCTTTTACTTTAGGGTTTAAGCCCCCATTGACCCAATGATCATCGAGTTTTGTCGCTATTTTAATGTTTGCCTTGGCCAGATTGGTCCTATTGTGTGGAGGGAAATGGCGTGCCTTTCGCTATTTGTCGGCTTTAGTTTCCACTCCTTTTACCTTCCGTCACATACTTCACCTTTACTCTCCCAAGATGTTTCGTGAAAGAGTCTTTTCCCTCGTGGCTAGAAGCAAAAGGGTTTTAGTTTGCCCCGAGGATAACCGTGGCCGTGGCTGGTACGCCTATTTTCTTGCTTCCCCCACTAGTGGGTTAGTGGGTGAAGAAAACATGTCTTTTCCAGAAAAATGGAACTTTGCATGTAAGTTTTTCTTTCTCTATTTGATACCTTGAGTTCCTTCATGTAATCACATATTCATTTTTTCAGCAACCATGGAAGTTTTTGAAGAAATTCTTGACTTCTGTGCTTGGGTAGAAAAATGTTGACTGCTGCTCCTATGGACAAAAGATCTTGGAAGTTTCTTTCACAAAAATTTGGTGGAAAGTGAAGAGTCACGGTACTCTTCATCCTTGTAGTTCTTCTCCTTCTTTTACTTGTTCATGTATATATTTTTCATCATCCCTTTTTTATAAGGGTTTGCTATTCATGGAATTAGTCACGCATCTGTTCCATCAACTAGGCTTTCTGTAAGTCTTGCTCAAGAACGAATTTTGAGTGCTTCTTCTTCCAAGAGAAAAACTATTGAAGCTCGTGGGTCTGATGATGAAAAGGATGTAGAAGAAGCTTCTTTCGTGAGAAAACTACGTGTTAGAAGACGCGTGGTTTCAGATGATGAAACCCATATTTCTCATGATTTCCCATCAAGTTCGATTCTCTTCAGACTTATTGATGAACCAGAGAATGCCCCTATAGAAATCTGTGATGAAGACGTTGTTAACTCAGATAATCCCCTCCCAAGTCTTGTTAAAAGGTTATTCGCCCATGGCTTTGAGGTCGAAGAAGGCCTCGGGCCTATTTATGAAGAACTACCTCTTGCTTCCCTTCTAGTTTTATCTACTGTTAACCCCTATATGTCTTTACCTGGTGTTACTTCAATTATTGCTCCTGCTGTTATTCCTCATGTAGAAGCTGAGCCTTCTAGCAACAGGCGAGAAATGAGAAAAGTTGTAATTGAGGTCCCTGAGGGAAAAATTTATTGAGGAAGTCTAGACAAGCTGATGTGTGGTTGAAGCCATTGTTAGGACCCGTGGAGAAGAAGAAGATGGAGGGTCACAATTCCTTGACCTTAATGAATGACATTTTTCATTCTTCTCTTAAGGTAAAAGTTTACTTACATTTTCTTCCTTCCTTTTCCTCATTCATAACTTTCCTTCTTCTACCTTTTTGTAGATTAATTTGATAGACACTGAGCTTATGAAAAGGGTCTTTCAGACTAACCAGCAACTAATTGAATTGCGTACTGAGGCTGATAACTGGAGAGAATAATTTGAAGGTCTTCAATTGGAAAAGGACGTTCTTGCAGAGGAGAAAGGAGCTTTGGAACAGCAAATGAGAATAATTTTCGCTGAGTTAGCGGTTGAAAAAGCTTCTTCTAGTCAAGTTGAGAAGGATAAGGATAGACTGGAATCCTCTTTTTCTGAACAACTTTCCAAGGCTACTGAAGAGATAAGGAGTTTGAAAGAGCTCCTTAATCAAAAAGAGGTTTACGCGGGTGAATTGGTTCAGACGCTTACCCAAGCTCAGGAAGATCTCAGTGCCTCTGTAGATAAAATTCAGTCACTTGAAAGTGCTCTTAATCCTTTGAAGACAACTTATGAAGCCTCGAAAGCAGAAAAGGAAGAGTTGAGAGCCGAAATTGATCAGTGGGAGAAGAATTATGAAGCCCTCGAGGATAAGTCATCATTGGATGTTTGCTGGGCTTTTTTGAACACTCGCCTCGAGACTTTAACTAAAGCCAACCAGGAAGGTTTTGACCTTAACGCTGAGATTGCTAAGGCCAAAGAAATAATTGAACAGACTTAGCGATGTCAAAGCTTTTTCACACCTGAAGACGAAGGTTCTAAGGGTGATGGAGATGGAATTGCTCCTGGTGAAGCTGATGTTCAACCCTCTTCTCCGTAAGTCGATCCTTCTTCTCCCGTTGATGATGCTCCTTAGCTTTTCCCTTATCTAGACTTTTTTTTGTTGTAAGTTTTTGTTTGTTGGTTTTTGTTTGGAGCTCCCTTGTGTTTTTTGGACAACTTTTTGGAAAGTTTTGCTGCCCCTTCTTTTTTTGGGGTTATGATATAAATACCGCCCCTATTCTTTGGGGTTATGATATAATATCTTTATTATTTTTGCCGCATACTCTTATTTCTGCCCTTTTAATTTTTGAGCTTACTCTTGCACTAAATTTTTTTTAGTGCAAGACCATAACTTTGATATACACGAATTTTTATAAAAGATGGCCCTTTTATATTAACGACACTGATGAAGATGAAGTCTCATCTTCATATTGGTGCAAATATATGAAACATGAATTAGATATGAAATGAGAAATAATCTAAGGAAGTTTTATGTTTTGAACTTTCAAATAAATAAATTTTTTATATCATTTTCATAACTGTTCATACAACACTTTCATAACTACTTTCATTGTAGCAGGTTTACAAATTTGGGTCTATTTTCCTGTGACTAAATTTTTGGCCTTAATCTAGAAACTCGTGGGAATATCTTGCATTCCTTTTGCGAGTTCGAACTCCTTTGAAAAATTTCAAGGATTTCTTCAAGGTTTTTTATTCAGGCTGAACTATGCCCTTGGTTCCTTTTCCTTCCTTGTGTAACATTCTATAGGCATAGTACCCCTAGTGTTGGAGCTTTGAAGTATGAAATCTCGAACACTGGATCAACTCCTTTATTTTGGTCCTTCCACTAAAAAGAAAAATATAAACGGGACATGGAGATAATTTCTTAGAGGATGACTGCATAACCCTTTTCCCATCAGAGAAGTTGTAGCCTAGACCGGAAATAATTTAGTATTCTGCGTGTCTTTCAATTTTAATATCATCATTTGGTATGGGATAGCTTTTTGCCTATCATCTAAAATGGTTAGTAAAATTCAAAAGAACAAAATAAAATCGAACTTATACCTGGTCGTGGGTATTATCCTCGCTTAGAAGTAATACTTTTTCAAATGGACTGCATTCCAGTTCGATGGTAATATCTTGTCATCCATGGTTTCCAACTCGTATGCTCCTTTTCCAGCGATGCCTCAAACCCTATATGGGCCTTCCCAATTTGGATGCAATTTTCCTGCATTTGCCGCTTTTGTTGACCAGAACACCTTTTTGAGGACGAAGTCCTCAATTTTGAAGTACCTCAAATTTGCTTTCCTGTTGTAATATCGTTCAATCATTTGTTTTTGAGCTGTCATTCGAATAAATGGTACTTCCTTCCTTTCTTCTAGAAAATCCAAATTTACTCGTAGCTCTTCCCCATTTGCCTCTTCAGTGGCATGCATGTACCTCATACTTGGTTCACCTATCTCCACTGAAAGTAAAACTTCTGCTTTGTATACAAGTGAAAATGGAGTCTTACCCGTACTAGTTTTTGTTGTTGTGCGGTAAGCCCATAGCACCCCTGGTAATACCTCGGGCCATTTGCCTTTTGATTCTTCTAATATCTTCATTAAGTTGTTGATAATAACTTTATTTGTCGATTCAGCTTGTCCGTTGGCCGCATGGTGATAAGGTGTGGATGTAATTCGTTTAATCTGCCTACTTTGGAAGAATTCTATTATTTTTGCGCTTATGAATTGTGGGCCATTATCACATACAATCTCCTTTGGAACTCCAAATCGGCATATAATATTTCAACAACAACAACCCAGTGTAATCCCACAAGTGGGGTCTGGGGAGGGTAATATGTACGCAGACCTTACCTCTACCCCGAGGGGCAGAAAGGTTGTTTTCAGGAGACCCTTGGATCAAAGAGGCAACAAGAGACACTATATTAGTACTATCAATAGACTCATAATAAAACACCATAAAATACATAACATAACATAAATAGCATAAAAACAAAGTAACAACAATATAAGAGATATAGGAAATACGAGAATATGTAGGGTATTAATACACAGAAGATAAATCCCATCATCAGTAGTTGATCAATAGCATCCTAAGACTAATTCCTAACTAACTAGTCTCACTCTAGTGTGCTGTAAAAAAGACATCACAATTTTCCCTAACCTACAACCTTAATGCTCGATCTCCACAATTCCCTGTTTAGGGCCATGTCCTCAGTAACCTTAAGCCGCGCCATATCCTGCCTGATCACCTCTCCCCAATACTTCTTAGGTCTCCCTCTACCTCTTCTCGTACCCACCACCTCCAGTCGTTCACACCTTCTCACCGGTGCATCAGTGTTCCTCCTCTGAATGTGCCCGAACCATCTGAGTCTTACTTCCCGCATCTTGTCCTCCATGGGGGCCACACCCACCTTATCTCGAATATCTTCATTTCTAATCTTATCCTTCCTTGTATGCCCGCACATCCACCTCAACATCCTCATCTCTGCAACTTTCATCCTTTGGATGTGTGAGATCTTCACCGGCCAACACTCGGTTCCATACAACATAGCAGGCCTAACCACTGCCCTATAAAATTTACCTTTCAGTAACATAGGCACTTTCTTGTCACACAGGACTCCCGTCGCTAACCTCCATTTCATCCACCCCACCCCTATACGGTGTGTGACATCCTCGTCGATCTCCCCGGACCCCTGAATAAACGACCCCAGGTACTTGAAACTACCCCTCTTAGGGATGACTTGAGAATCAAGCCTCACTTCCACTCCCGCTTCCGTCGGCTCTGCCCCAAATTTGCACTCAAGGTATTCCGTCTTCGTCCTGCTCAACCTGAAACCTTTGGACTCAAGGGTATGTCTCCAAACCTCTAACCTCTCGCTGACGCCGCGTCGTGTCTCGTCGATTAGGACTATGTCATCAGCAAATAGCATGCACCATGGCACCTTCCCCTGAATATGATGCGTCATAGCATCCATCACCAGGGCAAATAGGAAAGGGCTGAACGCAGACCCTTGGTGCAACCCCGTAATAACCGGAAAATAATCTGAATCGCCTTCTGCTGTCCTAACCCGAGTCTTAGCTCCATCATACATGTCCTTAATCGCCCTAATGTAGGCAACCGGGACCCTTTAGCCTCTAAGCATCTCCATAAGACCTCCCTAGGAACCCTGTCGTACGCTTTCTCTAGATCGATAAATACCATGTGGAGATCCTTCTTCTTATCTCTGTATTGTTCCACCATCCTCCTAATAAGGTGGATAGCTTCTGTGGTAGATCGTCCCGGCATGAACCCGAACTGGTTGTCTGAAATAGACACCGTCCTTATTAAAAGCAAACAATATTTCTAACTTCTTTTTCTAACACCTATTTAAAAGCACTTGTATCTACCCATTTTGAGAAATAATCTGTTAAAACTAACCAAAATTGTAACTTTCCTTTAGCTTGAGGCAACGGCCTTATGATGTCCATGCCCCATTTCATGAAGGGCCATGGTGAAATAATTGAATGTAACAGCTCTGCCGGTCGGTGCATATTACTGGCATATCGTTGACATTTATCGCACCTGGCTACAAAGTCTTCTGTTTCTTCTTCTATTTTTGGCCAATAATATCCTGCCCTTATTAATTTTTTCACCAACGATATTCCCCCGGCATGATTGCCACAATTCTCCTCATGTACTCCTCTGTAATAGTCCGAGGCATCGTGCTAAAGATCTATCAAATATTTTACGATATAAATTCCACGAATTAAGCAGTACCAGGTAGCTTTCAGCTGTAGCAATTGTGATTTCTTCTTATCTTCAAGCAAGATACCATACTGCAAAAAGTTCATGAATTCGTTCCTCAAATCCCAAGTTAAATTATTAAAATTTACCTCACTCTTGGTTTGATCGAGTGTTAAATGAAACAAATGTATAACTATGGCATTTTTTGCATTTGTTACATCTGCGACAGACGCGAGGTTTGTCAGTGCGTCTGCTTATGCATTTTCCTCCTTGGGTATTTGTACGACTTTCCATGTCTGAAATTGTCTGAGCAATTCTTGTACCTTTTTTAGGTATTGCTGCATTCGTGTCTCTCTTGCTACGTAAGTCCCATGCATTTGATTAACCACCAGCTGCGAGTCACTTTTGATCACTATTTGTTTGATACCAAGTTCTCGTGCCAATTCCAAGCCTACAATCACAACTTCATACTCTGTCTCATTGTTAGTGATTGGATAATATTTTATTGCTTGTCTTATGATTTCACCTGAAGGTAGAATTAAAATAATTCCTAAACGTGCTCCTTTAACATTTGAGGAACCATCAGTAAATAGAGTCCAAGTCCACAGATTAGCTCTGGTATACACCAGTAGTTCCTTCTCTGTCTCAGGAACTAAATTCGTGTTAAAATTCGCTACAAAATTTGCTAACACCTGCAATTTTATTGCAGTTCTAGGCTGATATATGATATCATACTCACTAAGTTCGATTGCCGATTTCGCTAATCTACCTAATAATTCATGTTTATGCAGTATGTTTCTTAGGGGAAAAGCAGTTATAACAGAAATAAGATAATATTGAAAGTAAGGTCGTAACTTCCCAGATGACATAATTAATGCTAAAGCAAGCTTTTTAAGGTATGGATACTGTGTCTCAGCATCTAGTAAAGACTTACTAACATAATAAATAGAGGATTATTTACCTTTATCTTCTCGTACCAACATCGCACTTACCGCTTCTTTTGACATAACGAGGTAAATGAGCAATCTTTCACCGTCTTTTGATTTGGATAACAAAGGCAGATTTGATAGATATGACTTTAGGTCCTTAAGAGCTTGTTGGCACTCGTCAGTCCATTCAAACTGATTTTGTTTTTTCAGCGCTGAAAAGAATTTAACACTTTTTTATGATGACTTTGATATAAATCTCCCCAGAGCTGCTATCATGCCTATTAATCCCTGCGCTTCTTTCTTGCTCGTGAATATATCTGGTATCTCTTCAATAACTTTGATCTGTGTGGGATTCACTTCAATACCTCTATAAGAAATAAGAAAACCTAAAAGCTTACCTGAAGCCATGCCAAAAACACCTTTTTCCGGGTTTAACTTCATATTATACTTGCAGAGAATCTCAAAGGTGTCTGACAAGTGTTGAAAATGATCCCCTGTCTGTGTTGACTTGACCAACATACCGTCTATGTAGACTTTCATTATTTTTCCCATATGTTTGAAATATTTTAGTCACCAATCTTTGATATGTGACTCCAGCATTTTTCAAGCCAAATGGTATGACTTTGTAACAATAGTCCCCCTATCTGTGACATACGAAGTTTTTCTTTCATCTAGAGGGTCCATTTTATTTGATTATATCCTTAATATGCATCTAAAAAAAATTAAAAGTTCATGACCTGCAGTATAATCAATTAACCGATCTATATGCGGTAAAAAATGAATCTTTAGGACAAGCCTTATTTAAATCAGTATAATCTACTCAAACTCGCCATTTTCCATTCTTTTTTGGAACCATCACAGTATTAGCTAACCAGTCAGGATACTTTACCTCTCATATTGAACCAATTATTAAAAGCTTTTGTATCTCATCCTGGATCACTTGATTTTTGAAGGACCCTTTCTTCCTCCTCTCATATTGAACCAATTATTAAAAGCTTTTGTATCTCATCCTGGATCACTTGATTTTTGAAGGACCTTTTCTTCCTCTTCTTCTGCTTGATAGATGGGTGTAATGGATTCATATTTGGCTTGTGAGTCATCACCTCTAGAGGTATACCTGTCATATCAGAGTGCAACAAAGCAAAGCAATCTGCATTAGCACGTAAAAATTCAATTAACTTACCTTTCATTTCTAGGCTCAAATTTGCTCTGGTGTAAACTTTTCTGTCTGGCTAGTGGACAAATAATATTATAGCTTTGAGCTCCTCAGTAGTTGTTTTAATATTTTTGTTTTCCTCTGGCTATTGAAACACATCGGGTCTTGAATCGACATCACTCTATCCTTGTGTGTCTTCAGTGAGGTTTTTGCAGCAGTGTCCTCAACTGAATTCTGTAATTGCTATTTCGTATCTGCATCATTGGCGATCGTGCTCGCGATCACCACTGAGTTAATACTTCATTAAACTTGTTGATCTCCACGGATTTGACGGATTCCCCATTGTGAAGGAAATTTGATAACTTGATGCAATGTGGATGGGACAACGTCCATATCATGAATCCATGGTCTTCCCAAAATTATATTATAGGCCATGTCTGCGTCTATCACCTGGAACTTTGTATCTTTGACGACCCCTTCTGCAAATCTGGTAAGTACAACTTTTCATTTCGTAATAACACTTGAATTATCAAACCCAGACAAGGACCGTGCTTTTGGTATGACCTTATCATTAGCTTGCATTTCATTACCACTCTCAGTAAAATGATGTTCACTGAGCTACCTGGATCAATCAAAACTCTTTTTACATTAGTATAATATATGAGTAAAGATATTTCCAGTGCATCGTTGTGAGGAATCACAAGTCGTTTGCGCCTTCATCATTAAATGTTATATTGTCGCCATCCAAGACTTGGTGAACTCGCTTTCCGTGAGTGACTGTGATATTTGATGTCTTTTTCGCAACTGTATATGTTACTCCATTGACCTCATCTCCTCTAATTATAATGTTGACTGTTCTATTTGGTGATGTAGGTTTTTGGAGTTCCTGTATGTTCTTCATGTATGATTGTCTTCCTTTCTTACTGAACAGATCAGTAAGATAGCCCTGCTTCAATAAATGTTCGACATCTCCTTGCAAAATCCTACAATCTGTTGTTATGTGGCCATGGTTATTATGAAACTCGCACCAGAAATCTTGATTTCTTTTGCTTGGAACTGATCTTATTTCTTTTGGCCATCGCACTTTATCCCCCATACCTCTTAAAACAACCACTAATTCGGAGGTGCTGATGTTAAAGTAGTAATCCCCTATTCTTGCCTACGGATTGGAATCACTGCTTCGGACATCCCGCTCCTTTTTAACCTGTATGAAGAACTCACATCTTTTTGCCTTGATCTTGAATCAAATCGCACATTCTTCTGTTTAGATCGAGAGTCTCGCCCTGCAGGTCCCATGTACGACTCGTACCTGTTTTTGCTGGGCCTTCTCTCTAATTCTGAATGTCTCGAACCTGGTCTTTCATCGGCCCTTGGGTGTGTGACCGTATCTTCTTCCATCCACATCTTCGTACTGTACCTATTGTACACATCATTCTAAGAAGTTGTAGGAAATTTTCGCAAACTTTATTTCAACTTCCTTGTGGCTTCTGAACTTTTCTCGTTCAAATTGCTCGCGAATGCCATAGCCACTCAGTTATCAGGTACTCGAGGAAACATCATCCTCTCCCGCTGGGATCTATCTACGAATTCCATGAGCAATTTTGTACTCTCTAATTTAACCTTAAAGATGTCTTCCATCCCTTTTTCAACCTTTTGAGCTCCCGAATGTGCTTTTATAAATGAATTTGCAAGTACAGCAGAAAAATCAATAGAATTTTCAGGTAAAAGAGAATACCATATTAACACTCCTTTTGTGG
The DNA here is from genome assembly GCF_000393655.2 of Nicotiana sylvestris. Lineage (NCBI taxonomy): Eukaryota > Viridiplantae > Streptophyta > Magnoliopsida > Solanales > Solanaceae > Nicotiana > Nicotiana sylvestris. Next base: position 122,138,552 of record NC_091057.1, on the reverse strand, counting down.
GTGCTTCACCAAACCTTTTAACCAAAACCGATTCGATTTACTGCTTGGTTAAATCGTTGCCTTTCACGCTGATAGTGAATGCAATTATGTGATCTCGAGGGTCAGTTTCAGTTGTTCCATCATATTCAAGAATAACAGGAATTTTAAACTTTTTGGGAATTGGGAAAGGTGATGCACTTGGCTTCCAAGGCTGTTGTGAATACTTGTCAATATCCACCCATTTGATCACGGGGAGTACTTCAGGTATTTGCTCTATATGATCGTTTTGCTCCTTCAAATATTTTTGCAAAGTTAGCAATAAACTTTTGTAAATTAGAATTATTTGGTGTACCTAACCCTCCATCACGAGATTCATTAGGAATTACTCCACTTCCAGAATTATCAAGCCTTGAGCGCGGGTTCTCCAAGGTTGTTGTATTAACTGGTGGAGGAGTTTGTGTCGCATTGGATAATCCTCTGACAAAAGCCTGTAGTGCACTATTCACGTACTCTGCAATCAATTGCTTTAGAGCATCCTGCTCCACGGTTTGGTCGTCTCCCTGCTGATTATCAATGCGCGAAATAGACCTTTTAGGTGAACTTCCACAGGACTGCTGAGGGGATCTTGTAGCTGTGTGGTGTGGTGGAGTTCCACCTTGTTGGTTCAACCGGTTGTTGTCGTTAGCGGTTGGCAAACTTGGTTGTCAAAAAATGGAATTTGGAAAGTGAATAGATTATTAGATTTCCAATAACGGAACCAATTTGTTTAATCCAAAAATAGAATTCTCTGTCAAAGTCAATATTTAGAAGAAATCGGGTTACTGATAACCAAGATTTACTTCACTTTCCTTACAATTTGAAGAATAAATCAAGGAATGGAAATAATTGATAACGAAAATATGAAATAGACTGGTAATCATATGATTGCATAGATTTCAATAATTGTCTGATGCCCTTAGAAATAAGATTTCAATCCTTATATAGGAGCGTATAATTATAACGGTTCCTTTACTTAATTCAGGTTTACTAATGATATTAATTGCTTTGATTGCCCGTTACCATATACAACCGTAACAGAAACATTTATGATTAAAGATTTCTTCTAACTGTACTGATTCCCCTTCCTTATTTATGGCAGGTTCGTGTATCTTCCCTTCTTTATAGCCTTTATTCATTTTGTTCCTGTTTTTGCTTTTATAGCTGTCAGGTCTGGCTTTTTCTTCAGTATAACTCTATGGGTGTTTCTCCCGTGCTTTTTCCGCATTCTTTAATTCATATAATTAAGAATGCCACTTGTCATTATACCGATGTTTCACGTACTATGTCTTGTCATCCTGTTGTTAATCCACGTGTCATATCTTTTTTCCACCAATATAATTAGCTCATGGTAGACTATACACAAGGGATAGATTTGTAGAATGAGGAATATGTAGCAATCAAGACTGTATACTATGTAATGCAGTCGATGAATGTAGAGCACATATATCGTACTGAGATGTTCATACTTGTCTTCAGTTTGGTCCAAACTTATGAATTAACACCATATGCAGAGACGAGCAATGGAGTGGCCTAGTAATAAGCCTGGGCGAGAAAGTATGCTAATGAAAGAATGCCAAAGCCCACATTTATAGAATGATATTGGCCCTAGTATACAAGGCAGGAGAGGAACAACATAATCTTTCCTTCTTCTTTTTTTGGTTTTTTTTTTTTTTTTTTCACGCGGTGCCCGATATCCATATTGGGGCCGACTAAATTCAGATTCGCGCCGAAAATTCTCACATTCGACGGTAAACGAACAACATAATCTTTCAAGGTATAAAGAGGAGCGCAGAATGCTATGCAGGATGATCGTGCAGGATGTGCTTTGCCTGTACATAATTTTCACTTGGTAATTAAATTCGGAGGAGGAAACATAAACGATAGGCAATTTGCAAGATAAATCTCTGTAGATCTCTCCTTTTTTTGTTCATATGATATACATGTAACATGTGGGTAAGAAAAGTTTAATCAAACAATAATAATATGAAACCATTAAAATTATCCGCATACTACATATAAATAATAAATAACCTCTTAATCGCTAAATAATGTCATCGAAGACTCCTCTGAAAGCAATATTTCGCTAAACAAACAAGCAAAATTTTCTCTATTTAATTAGTCAAGCGCTAACAAACAAAAATTAAACATATGGCGAGTTTGCCTAAACATTTATGCATTATCAATTTTGTTTAATAAAATGTTTATTATATCATGGTCGGCATTATTTTGTTAGCAAGGGTCTTGACACTAGGGGTGTGTTTGGTATGAAGGAAAATCTAATTTTACATATTTGATTGGCTTAAATATTTTAGAAAATATTTTCCTCATGAACTCATTTTCTCCAATTAGAGGAAAATATTTTCCCTATCAAAAGAAAGGAAAATATTTTTCAAAACTCTTTTTCAACCTTCTCTACCCTATTTCTCATGCCCACCCACTCTACCCCCACTCACCCACCCCCAAATCACCCCCAACCCTGTACCCTCCACCACACCACACCCACCTCCCATCCCCACCCCCGGACTTCACCTATCACCTACCCTAAATAGAACTATTATTAAGAGTACTTTCTTTTCATGTTGTAGATAGAATATTTTTTTTTCAACAAAATGAGTATATTCTTTTATGTAATAAAAGTATTCTCTTTCATTCCAATAAAATGAGTACTTTTTTTATGATGTAGAAAAAAAGTGTTATCTTTCATTTCAACAAACTAAGTATTTTCTTTTCCTGAAATAGGAAAAGTATTTTTTTCCCAACAAAACGAGTACTTTCTTTTCATAAAGTAGAAACAATATTTTCTTTCATTTCAACAAAACGAGTACTTTCTTTTCATCATGTAGAAAAAAGTATTTTCTTTCAATTCAACAAATTGAGTATTTTCTTTTATTCAACAAAATGAGTAATTTCTTTTCATGTTGTAGAAATGATACTTTCTTTTGGACAAAATAACGTATTTTCTTTTTAGTTATCGAGCTCAAACTTCAATGTTGTTCTTGCGTGAAAAAGTAAAGTAACATATTAGTTACTATGGGTTTATGTGAATTTTAAAAATATAATTAAATTCTCGAAGAAAATAGATTTGGGGGAGTGGGGAGGGAGGAGAATAGGAAAAATGGGGATCTTGGGAAATGTGGCTTGAGAAGAGTAGTATCAAAAATTATTTTTCTAAAAATATTTTATACTCTTTAACCAAACACTAAAAAATATTTTTCGAAAAAAATTTTCATTCACCAACCAAACAAAAAAAAATAAGTAATAAAACCACTAATTTTTCAAGAAAACATTTTCTAGGAAAATATTTTTCATACCAAACACACCCTAGAATTACTAAATTGTTATTCTGTTGTCGGCTAGCCAGCCGTATTTCTTCACGACGAAGTTGTTTATGATCTGACCAGCAACTTGTTATTTAGTTGTCTTGAGTTGTCATTTGGATTTTTTTTAAATTATTTCTATTATTTGGAAGATATGGTCAGCTGTTCACATTAGTTTCTTGATTAAGGCATCGTTACGCAGAACTTTTTTGAAGATTATTTAGAAGGTTTATATAGTAAATCTCACTCATATAGGTTAAAAGTGAGATAAGGAGATAATTAAAAGCTATCAATTGCATTCCAACACTTAAATGCACGTCTATGTACCAATATTAGCTAATTTAACTCATACATTCTTAATATTAAACAATCAAAAAGGTATTTTTATGAATAAAATCCTAACGAGCCAAATTTTGTTTATTACGGTTTAGATTTATTTTCTTAGTCATGGTTTAATATTCTATTTCTTTGATCATAAATCATATTTTCAAATCTTAACGCAGTTTACCTGGAGTTTTACTTAGAATCCTATTTAACTCAACAATTAAGTGATAATTATTTCTATAACCAGAGTGATACATGTCATAAATTTGTTTATCCGGCGCCAAATGAAGCTTCTTAATTGGAGTAGAGCCCTCATTTTTTCTCAAATAGAGGCGAAAGTAGCATGTTACATTTTTGACATGGTATATAATGGAAACAATAGTATTGTCTCAAAATAATAGCCGAGAAAAAATATATATTTATATATATATATCTTGTATGTTATATACAAAAAATATATAAATTTTATATACTTTTTTAGCTACCAAATATAAACAGTTTCTTGCGCGGGGTTAAAAGAAAATAAGAAATAAATAGGGAATTTTTCATAAAGCACCATCTTTTTGGTTTAATTAGCCATTTATAGATACCATTTGCTATATTACGTGTTATAGATACCTTTTATACAATGTATTCCATGTATTTAAGCTGTTGTATTCATTAATACAACCAAAAATATAGGCGTAAAAACTGGAATTCCAGCTAAGTTTGACATGTATTTTGCTGTATTCAAGCGACACTAACATTAAATACAGTAACGTATCTGCGCTAAAAACGGAAGGAAATCAAATCACATGATATTCTCCTAAATTAACTCAACGAACTGAAACGATCCCTCATTAATCTGTATTTGAAAGATACATAATAAAGATTATAGTTGAATAAAGAGAAATACATATGAATAATACAGTTGAATACAACAAAATACACCTTAATTCATCTGAATAAAACACTTGAATACAACAAAAATACAACTGAATACAGCTGAATAAACTCTTGAATGTAACAAAATACAACTAACTTCTGTTGAATAAAATAGTTGAATATAACTAACTACAACTGAATACAACTGAATACAGTTGTATAAAACACTTGAATGCAACTAACTACTGCTGAATAAAATAGTTAAATACAACTAATTAAACCTGAATACAAGTGAATACATCTGAAGAATACGTTCGAATACAACTGAATACAAATAGGCGATTTGAGCGATCTAGAGAGAGAAACGGCCCTATGGCTTCGCCGGCCGGCGGCCAGCCATTAATTCCGGCAGCCAGCCATTAATTCCGGCTGGTCAGCCATGAGGCAAATTCATAGAAATCCTCATTGATTTTAGTGTAAGCGTCCAAATTCCGAAGCTTACTGAACACTCTTTCCATTTCCACCGAATACCTTAATTCATAACCGAACTTTTACAACAATTGAGAGCACGGAACTTTGAAAGCTCCGAAGCTATCTCCGGTTCAGATCAGTTTGTAGGCCGCCGGTGCCGGAGAGCAAAAACGTTGCCTTGGGTTTAAGATTGGGCCTGGGGCTTTACTTGGACAGAGGAGGTGGAAGAAGAGTTAAGAAACTAGGGTTTGTGAGAGAAGATAGTCTGGTTGTATGCAAACAGAGAGAGATTGTATTGGGGTTTGGGTAATTATGTGAGAGAAAATACAAAAAGGGAGAGAGAAAAATAATATTTAGCATATATAGTGCCTTAATTGTAGAATGTAATTATATTTAGATTTTTTGCTATAAAGGATAAAAGGTATTTATAGGATGTAATATTTTAAAATAGTATTTATTTAAAATAAATAGGGTACTAAGGTTTTCTATTGTGCGTAAAAATTCCAAATAAATATCAGATTCTAAACAAATAATTTAGAAGCAAGTGGTTTAATGAACTTTTTTTAAAAGTCAAACCCACTAAAACTTAAATTCTGAATAAAAATCAATTTAAAAAGATTTCTTAATTTCAATTATGAATTCATTGGGCCTTTTAAGAACATCCCTTCCAATTGAAAACTTTTATTCCTCCTGCCATTTAATAACTCATAATTAGATCTTAGTAGATAATTATTTCCAACTTGAAAATTTAACACAAATTTTTCAAGTGATTATTTAAATATTATTTAATAAATGAAAATGATAGACAATTAAACCCGAACCATGATGTATCATTATTTTAAATCCATTCAATTTGAGTTGATAACTTTTCCATCATAATTATTGTAAAGAAACATCTAAATAATTAGTCTTGGGCAAATTATTTGTGAAATTGTATGTACAATAAAAAATGAAATGCCCCTCAAATTGGATCAAATTATACTTATTTAAATTCACTAAATAGTGATACAATCAGCTAAGCCTAACTTGACCGACCATCCACTCTGAAAAAGAAATGGAATTTGGAATTCGTGGGAGGAAATTTGTCTTTCCCCACTTCTCTTCCATTAGTTCCTCTCTAAATCACCACTTCAACATAAGAAAGCAATATTCTTCTAATTTATTTATCTCCTCTTAATTCTTTTCTATTAAAAGATTCTACCCACTTTTCATTGAAAGACAGCTTAGAATCTCGCAAGGCTGTGGCTATCCTGCATAGACCACATATAGAGTAGATGTCACGACTTATCAGAAGAGGAAATTTGATGATTGTAGGGGCTAAAGACCTAATAATAAATGTCAGAGGCTGGGAAAATGTAAATTCATTTTAAGTTAAAAACCTTGGATGGCAAAAGGGCAAATGAAAAGCACTCGAAGAAGAGGGTGGGAAACCACAAAAAGGTCAAAACCACACGAAGAAGAGGGGGGAAAACCACAAAAAGGTCGACTTATAATGGTCTTAGCATCCTTAAGCTGTTAACCAACAGGCATCACGACTTAATTTCTTTCGGGGCAAATTTGGTTCATAACTTCATATAGTATTCATTCCCCATAGGTGTATTTGCAATACAAACTACTGTTCGGTGACTCAATATTCAGCTATATGGAATACAAAAGAATGAAAGAAAACCTTTTATACAGCAAATTTTGTTAGATTTCACCTCTCCATCATGTTCGCAAGTCCTAATTATTACTAGTAAAAAATGTACCAAACATCGAAATCACTCAGATAATGAACACAAACGATATAAAACCCAAAAAAGTGACCTTTCAGTTATAATCCACCACCATGACAGTAATAGGAGAATACAAGAAAGATACAGCCCCAAGAAACTATAAGGGACCTTGAGCTTGTGAGGGTGGTAGCATAGGCCAGCCAAGAAGTTGAGGTGAGCCAGGAGGGGATGAATGCTGACTAGGAGAGAATACACTTAATTCCACAAAGGCCCCTGAAGTAGTTTCATCCTTGTCCGTTGTTCGAAAGGAGATGGATCCTCGCTTCGTTGAGGTAGCTGAATTTCTCCCAGGACTGCTGACCATACTTCCTCCAAGGTTAGCAATTAGAGAAACAGTATCATTTTGTTCATCACTTAACCTTCTCCTAGCCTCTATATCCCTCTCTGAGCTCTTCTTCAATGCTAAAGAATCCCACACGGGCATGAAAACGAGCATGAAGATGCCCAACCCAATACAACAAAAGAAGGAAACAAAACCCACAAATGCAAGAGCTTGAAAAGGTAAATATTCTGGCTGAGTTTTAACAGTTAAACCAAGCAATAGAACCCTTATAGGAAAGAAAGCAGAAACTGATACCACTAGCATGTATACTCTCTTTTGCAGACTCCTATTGATAACCAAATGCAGGATTCTTCTACCAAGCCAGAATAAATAAGAAGTCAGTATGATGGCAAAAAGACCAAGGCAGAAAGTATTCAACAGAGGGTAAGTGCAGAGGGCAACATCCTGATCATTCGTAGATCGCTTAACTGGACTAGTGAAATAATGCGGCAATTTGCTAATGTAATCCTTCTTAAATTGCGGTCCAGCCGTAATAAGTATGAGCTGTAGAGCAAAAACCGGTAGGCAAAAGAGAAGTATATATCCAGCTGTTTTGCCATTCCATTTCTGGCCTAAAGTTCCCGACTTCTGTAAGGACGCCCGAAGGAGAAACACGACCGTAAGGTAAAGGCAAGGTTCTGCAAAACCTAAGCTCGAAACAATGTAACACTTGCAAACAGTTTCCTGCCATTTGAAGCTAAGAGCATTCAACAATCTCCCGTCGCCTCTGAACAAGTTGAGCCGAACAACCTCCCCAAAACCCCACCAAATTGCAAACAATATAAACGTAATACGGATAATCCAAGGACCATTAAAATAGCCAAGCTGAATATAACCTTGCCCGTAAATCCTCGTGTGAAGGTAGACCAAGTACAAGATGCAGAACAACCCAAAAAGTACCAAAATAGAAACAAGCAAAATAGTAAATACACCTAGTGCATCACTAGCAACTCTCGAATGGGGCATTACCCAAACCACAAATTGCACGCATGCTCTCTGACAGCATGGAGACCTGAAATCCCTCTACCACATGAACCACCCTCCTCACTCCTCCTCAACAGCAACAACACAAGTGAAACCACAGATTTATTCTTGTTAACACCTTTCAACCTCAAAACTACCATATATTAACAGTCTCTCAAGATCTGATCACCAACCCCACCTCACACACACCCCAAAATATCAATTCTACTCTCCTTTCTTCGCTCTTCTTCAACAATGAACTCTACCTATATTCACGCCCAATTCAATGTTCAACGTTATAATTGCTCTAAAGACAACCTAAAAAAACATACAAAACCATACACAAAATGATCACAATCTACATATATAAAGTACAAAACTTGCGCATTAACCTTGAAACAAACCCTAACCAAAAATCAACAAAAAAAGTACTGACATATGCGAAAAATAGATCAATAGAAAGCTTACAGGATGAAGAACCTTGATCTGGAGAGCTCAAATTTTGAATCTTCCGGTCGCCAGAGAGAATCGCGAAAAAAAAAAAACCTAACCAGAGGAAAAAGAGGGAGGATTGGTGGAAGAGAGGAGTGAGGGGAAAAATGGGGGAGAAGATAGAGGGGGGCGGGGGTAGTGTGGTAGGGGGGAGCTTTGTTGGAAACAGGCTGTCGCCAGCGAATAAACCAAACCCAGAAATGGAAATTATTATTGAGATTATAATGTAAGGAGTAATGTTTAATGGGACACAGAAAAATAAGAGAAAATAAAAATAAAATAACAGGCTGTATACAGCTGGATGATTACGAGCCTCTAGCTTTGGAATGCTCCGAGCCTAGTTGGCAACCTGACCGTGGCGGCGTTTACGGTGAATGTTCTAACTTTGATTTTTCCTCTATTCCTTTTTTTGTTTAATTCATTAATTCATTAATTAAAAAGTTAGAATAGTGACAGTCGAATGGACTTTCACACCCTGGAATTACATCATACATTCGTTGGTTTTGTAGAATAAATATTTTTCTCTCTCTTTCATCTACGCATTATAAATAATCTGTTTTTTTTAAATTAATGTAAATATTCTTTTATACAGCTTTGTCTATGAAGTATTTATAAAATAAAATCAGTTTAATGGCAAGTGAATTTTAATCATTAATGTTAATAGATAACTTTATAAAATGTAACTAACTTATTATAATAGTTTAAATTGTATTAATTGATCGTGTAAACAGTTGTTATATCGTCAATGTGTGTAAAGTAGATTTTTTTTTATATATAATTATTAAAAAAATTGTAGATTAATTTTTCGGGTATTTGGTTAAACTTAAATAAGGTGACAGCAAATGTGAGATACTGCATGGTGATAAAATGTTTTGAGGGTCAATTTCAGTATTAAAAATGACAATAATGTGATAATTTCAGCAAATAATATGACAGAATTATTTGAGATACTTTCAAAGAAGTATGCCCAAAATTAATACAAACAATTTCCTTGGTTTGAACCGAGATAAAAAAAAATCCCTCCGGTTTGGAACTCTGCTCTAATCAAGTCGCTAGTTAATTACAACAACAACAACATACCCAGTAATATCCATATTGTAGGGTCTAAAGAGGATAGTGTATACACAGACTTTATCCTTACCTTGTGAGGATAGAGAAGATGTTTCTAATAGACCCTCGGCTCACGAAAGCATAAGCAACATATTAATGAAAATATAAACAAGAAGGGACAATACCAAAAAGTCATATAAAAGCAGAATAAAAACAACAAGACAGTAAGATAATCAACAATGAAAAATAACTGTTAGTCATAAAAACCTACTACCAACAGAAAGCGAGATTGTATGTCAATGCTACTGTTATGAACACTCTAGACTACCTACTCTACTACCCTAATCCTCGACCTTCAAATCTTCCTATCAAGGGTCATGTCCTCGGTCAGCTGAAGCTGCGCAATGTCTTACCTAATCACCTCTCCCCACCTCTTCTTTGGCCTACCTCTACATCTTTATAAGCTCTCCAATGTCAACCCCTCACACCTCATCACCGGTGCGTCTGTGCTCCTCCTCCTCACATGACTAAACCACCTAAGTCGCGCTTCCTGCATCTTGTCCTCAATAAGGGTCACACCCACCTTATCGCAAATAACCTCATTTTTTATCCTATCTAACCTAGTGTGCCCCCACATCCATCTCAACATCCTCATCTTTATTACCTTCATCTTCTGGACATGAGCGATCTTAACTGGCCATACACTCAGCCTCATACAACATTGTTGGTATAACCACCACTCTGTTGAATTACCCTTAAGTTTCGATGGCACATTCTTGTCACACAAAACACCGGAAGTAAATCTCCATTTCATCCATCCCGCTCCAATACGATGTGTGACATCTCCAACAATCTCCCCATCCCCATGAATAATAGACCCAAGGTATTTAAAACTCCCTCTCCTAGGGATGACATGCGAGTCCAGCCTCACCTCCCCTTCCCCTCCTTGAGACTCGCCACTGAACTTACACTCCAAGTATTCTATCTTAGTCCTGCTCAACTTGAAACCTTTAGATTCCAGGGTCTGCCTCCATACTTCTAATTGCGTGTTCACACCGTCTCGTGTCTCGTCAATCAGTATAATATCATCTGCAAATAGCATGCACAATGGCACCTCCCCTTGGATGTGGCGCGTCAGTATGTCCATCATCAGAGCAAACAAAAAGGGCTGAGTGCCGACCCCTGATGCAACCCCATCATAACCGAAAAAATAGTCTGAGTCCCCATCAACCGTTATCACTCGGGTCTTTACTCCATCATACATGTTCTTAATCAACCTAACATAGGAAAAATGTATACCTCTAGCCTCCAAACATCTCCACAAAACCTCCCTCGAAACTTTATCGTACGTTTTTTCTAAGTTGATGAACACCATATGCAAGTCATTCTTTATCTCCCTATACTGCTCTATCAATCTCCTAACAAGGTGGATGACTTCTGTAGTCGAACGCCCCCGTCATAAACTCAAACTGGTTCTCGAAAATAGACACACTCATCCTCACCCTTAGCTTTACTACTCTCTCCCAGTCTTTCATATTATGACTAAGCAGCTTGATACCTCGATAGTTATTGTAATTTTGGATATCATCCTTGTTCTTGTATACATGAACTATCGTGCTCCACCTCCACTCATCGGGCATCTTCTTCGTTCTAAAAATGACATTAAATAACCTAGTGAGCCACTCCAAGCCTGCCTTACCCGCACTCTTCCAAAACTCCATGGGGATTTCATCCAGCCCTGTCGCTTTGCCACTGATCATCTTACGCATAGCTCCTCAACTTCATCAACTTAATCCGCCTACAATACCCCAAAGTCACAACGACTCTCAGAGAGTTCTAAATCACCCAGTACAATGCTCTTGTCCGCCTCCTCGTTCAAGAGACTATGGAAGCAGGTCTGCCATCTCCGACGAATAAGCCCCTCATCCAACAAAACTCTACCTTCTTCGTCCTTGATGCATTTCGCCTGGTCCAAGTCTCACGCTTCCTTTCTCGCGTCTTAGTTAACCTGAACAACCTCTTATCCCCACCTCAGCCGTTGAGTTCCTCATACAAACGACAAAAAGTTGCAGTCTTGGTCGCCATAACTGCTAGCTTTGCCTCTTTTTTAGCCAACTTAGAATGCTCCTTATTCGCCCTCTCCTCCTCATCATCTACACTTTCCACTAGCTTCAGATATGCTGCTTTCTTGGTTTTCGCTTTTCCTTGCATCTCTCCATTCTACCACCAGTCTCCTTTGTGATCACCAGAGTAACCCTTTGAGACCCCTAATACCTCTCTCGTGGCTTCCCTAATGCACTGCACAGTCGTGGTTTACATAGCGCTCGTGTCCCCACTAGTCCTCCACATCCCCATAGTCACCAGCTTGACCTTCAACTCCTGCACTTTAGCTTCCGTCAAGGCTCTCCACTTGATCCTATGTTGGTTATACATCGCCCTCTTCCTTCACTTCCTTGTGATCTCAAGGTCCATGACCAGGAGCCTATGAAGGGTCGAGAGGTTCTCACTCGGGATGACCCTGCAGTCCGTGCAAGTCGCCAGTTAATTATTTACTTTTTTTTCATATTTGCTTTCTTAACCTTTTATATAATTGAGAAATCTTTTAACATAAGTATCTCGGCGTTGGAAACCTGGTGGGAATAATGACATCGCCACTATATTCTTCTCTACTTAAATATTAAGTTTTATATTCGTCTCTTAAGTATCAAGTTTTATATTCTTCACTTAAATTTTAAACATGAGTCTAATCAACACACTCTCCCTCCCTTAACAATTATCATTGGACAAAAGCTCTCGACAAATATTTATTTTTATACTCAGGAGGGACAAGTGATAATTGGAGACTATCTGCCTATCTGGTTCTTCGAAAACAGTTTATACCATATTAAACAGGCAATATATATCAAACATTAAAAATGATATAATAGCACAAAATTTAGCAATGTATTAATCAAAGAATATTTCTTAATCCAGTTGATGCCCCCGAAGTGAGTTCAAATGTGCTTCAACTATTTCAAACGGTTCTTTTTATGCAGTTTGATTACTCAAGGAAGCACCAGTTTCTGTTAAGTTAAAGAATATAAATAAAACGAATAGAAAGGCTAGATCACCTCTTCATTATTGCCAATTTTCATACCTTTACCAGATTACTTCATAAGGAATTGAGATCAGTTAGTTCCTAATACTTTCTTCTTCTTCTTCTTTCTTTTGACATGTCAAAAGAGTTTTTCTTAACCCCTTCCCCTTGGGCTTGGAGTGGTAAAGGAGGAAATAGATTTTTAGCTCATGAGTAATTTAGGGCCCGTTTATTCATAATTTTTTTTTCATTTGCCCTTTTTTCTTTCAAAAATATGCTTATCTATGAAATTTTTGGAAATTTTTCGAAAATAAGTTTTTAAAAACTAGAAAGATGATTTTGATCACTTTTTCAAAATTTTCGGAAAAAGTTTTTGCCCACTCACAAAACTGCAATATTTTTTCAATTGAAATGCATATTCAAACATAATTTCAAATTTCAAATGTTATTTTTTAACTTAACTACAAATACTACTTTTTTTTAAAAAAAATACGATTTTTATGTCCAAACGCCTACTTAGCTTATGGAGGCGGTGGGGGGAAAAATTAGCTTATGGAGGCAACAAAGTTTTGGTCTGGTAGATAGCATGTTAAGACTAAATTGATCTAAAATCTAAACACGAGTTAAATCTTTCTATTTTCATTGCATTCTTAAAATTATGAGTTCATAACTCTAGATATTTTTAGTAATTTTTGACATTTAGGTCTTTCTTTTCTGCAAAAAATAATAAGTTAAATTTAACTCAGCACCTAAATCAAGATAGTTTTTGAAAAGAGAGGGGAATGTTCAAGTTTCATCAAAGTTGAGTCTCAAAGCAATTCATGCGTTTGTGTTTTTTGTTTTATATGATGTCAATTTGAATCAATTGAAAACCAATGGGAAGGGATAAATATGCTAAAGCATCCTTTAAATTTGAAAAAGAATATTAGAGTAACCAATGAAAGCTTCTCTTTAGACATGTGATATCGCCAAAGAGACCCACAACTGTTGTCCTCTATACAGTGCTGCTATTAGGAGCCCTTTGATTTTTGTACGGAGAGGGTGACTCTCTTAAGTATATGTCGCCATTTTGGCATCTTTTATTTGCTTTTATATCAATGCCTATTTCAGAATTAATTTCAACAGAAAAAGTGTCCACAAACTAATAATGGTAGATGCAGCATTGCAGCAGCAAGTTTATTTAAACCCAGTATTTTTTACGTCGGACATAAATTTATGTGCAAAAGTTTTAAACATAAATCTAAACCTAGTATTGTTTAGATAAAGTTTATCTAAATAATTTTTTTCACTAAAATTGTAAACAAATTGTTGATTGGAGCCCATAATTATAAAAATATGAGTGGATACAAAGCTAAAAGTTTAATGTCGATACTATAAAGCTTAAATAATGGATTCACCTCTCATATTGGTGCTTATTTACCACTAGCTGTGAACTTCTAAAAGGGAACAAAACTGGAAGTCTGAACATTTTTTTTTTTATATTTACTCGAGGAATACAATCATTTCTGACAGGATTACAATCATTTTTACCTCCTCCCCTATTTTAGAGCTTTTCTATTTCTCCCTTTCTCCCCTTTGAGTGCCACAACAGCAGGAATGCTACTTACACTTAACTTACAGAAACAGTCCATTTAAGACCACATTGGCCATCCCATCAAAACTATGAAAGTTTATAATACCTTTTTGTGGAACAAATTATGGCAATTGTTCATTCAACTGGCCAACTTGCCCTCGACACAAATTTATTAGAGTTGCGAGTATGCACTCCAGGCTCCAAGTTCCAAAAGAAACTTGGCTTACAAATTGTAGTATGCTGTAACAATTTATTTACAGTGTACTTGAATCCATAATACAGGAACAAAGGAAAATATTGATTAAACACAGTTTTTTTCCTTCACATTTGGTTCTTTAAATTCCAAACGAAACTATGTTTATTCTCACGTAGGATTTTTTTATCATCTCTTTCTTTCCCCATATTACTCTGTTTCCAAAACTCAAGAACAGGTAATAGAAACGTAGGGATGGCAATGGGGCGGTGCGGGTGCGAGGCGGGGCGGGGTTTGAAATTTTGCGGTTGCGGGGCAGGTTCAATTTTTAAATTTTAAAAAAAAAAAAGCGGGGCGGGTCGCGGGTGGGGATTTAATTTTATAAATGGATAGATGAGAAGTAAGGCAGTTCCAACTTTCGGCGATCAAGTGATTATCCGGCTCTCTCTTTTTCTTATACTTACCACCATGTTGACTTGTTCCAATTTCTTTAGGAGTATTTTTTTTTTTTGGATAAATAAAAGCAGCAGGAGTAGTTATTTCGTTTTGGTGTGAGGGATTTTGGGGCTTTTCACCAATAATTGGTGCAAGAGTCTTGATAAAGTATTTAGGGAATATTCACAAAATCACCTATGAATCGAGTTGCTTCGTTCAATTTCTATCGGAAAAACCACTAGATTTACAGGCAAAAGATGGGAATTTAAGAACAATTTGGATATAATTAATTGTTTTATTAAAAAAAATCAAATTTAAATCTAGTTTTCTAAAAAAGAAAGAATTTTTACAAAAAAAAAAATGCGGGTGGCATGCGGGGTGTGTGAAAACGGGTGAAGTGCGGGGCGGATGAATGCGGGTTTAAATCCTAGGCGGGGCGGGTTTAAATTTCGCGGGTTCAGACAAAACCCGTCCCGCCTGCCATTCCTAATAGAAAGGTTAGAGAAAAACTCAAAAGAACCAAATCACTTCACTTCTATCAGTTCACACAATCAATTCAGTACTTTGATTTAACACTTCCCAGGCAGAGCAGATGCAGTGTATATGTAATGGATTCATTAACCCAATAGCATTGGCTCAGACCCTATATATGCGTTAAAAAAATCACTAAACAAGTAATAGATTTCGAACACAATAAATAAAATGAGTTGTAGTAGACTTGTAGCATTCCGAACTTGAACCAATAAAGTTCAAATCCTGGATCCCCACTTCTACCCTGATAGAATGGTCGGATAAGTTGCTCTTATAAAGTTTATCAGTTCTTGTGTATATACATCTTATTTCACTTCAACTGACTTAAACAAGGGAGATCCATGAAGACATCAGAATAGACAAACAACAATTCTATTCACGAATCTTTCTTCGATCAACCCCAGCAGCTAAACTTCTGTTCATGAGTTGAGATGCAAAACAATGTCCGGAAACAAACCTCCTATCACCATCTTGATTACAAGTCAGCAGTTTCCTTCCTGTAAGCCTGGAGCCTCTCCTTCAACTTCTTGCTCTGCTCAAAATTCGCCTTCCTCTTTATAGCTTTCTGCAGGAGGACATTCTTTTATATTGACTCATACACGGGGAACATTGAAGAAGATATTTTCAAAATCATACAATTTCCTAATAGGTAAAGCAAGAAGACTTACCTCCTGCCTAAAGCACCGGTCAAGCTTTATCTTCAGATCTGTGCATTGCCCAAGGAATTTTCCTAGTGGGTGGTCTGTATGACACTTCTGAAACTCCTCAATAATCTGCACCAGAGACCTAGCCATCTTCATAATGTATTTGAGATGCTTTTGACACTTATTTCTTAACATTTACCGGGAAAAAACAAATTGACCAGCAATACATAGAGACTACATGTCAATGCAAATAACAACATGCAAAAAAACAGCCATTTAAATCAATTTGCAACAAGAAAAGTATATGCATCTTCTAAATGCAAAAACAGATGCTATATTATAACTTCACCAAGAAAACCTGCAAAATGCATTGTCCAGCTGTAAAATGGCTATCAGCAAAACAAGAAAGAGAAAAACAGAAGGGAACAAAACCACTTGGCGCAAGTATCTACCATAAATTGACATAATAAAATGAGCAATCATTCTAGTTATTAAGAATGTGAAAACTTACATCAGCACATAACGGGTGCCTATGTAGAGTCAAAGGGGGATGCATCTTCTTCCGTTGACTTCAAAACCTACTGAAGTAAGATAATTTTCCAAATAAATACTTCCCTTTCTCCATAAATTAAGAAAAATCATAAGAACAAGAATCAAGAAGACAAAAGATTAAAGCATAAGGGAAACAAGTTTTTTAGGTAGTGAAACATCTTAGATTTTTTCCCGACCAAATAACAGCTGGGATCAAGTACTGGAACCTCCATAACAACTCTATAAAGGCACAGCACATTTTATTTTCAACCACTTATTTAACTAACCCATTGCACCATATATTATGCATTCCATATTATTTTTTTTTGAGAATAAGAAAAAAAAATATGGAATGCATAATATATTATGCATTCCAGATTTTCATTCTTATTGTCGACTTTTCTTCCTTTTTGCAGCTCATTTTAACTAAACCACTGCACCATAATCCCATGGCTCACTTTGCATTCAACAACAACCCAGTAAAATCCACCAAGTGGGGTTTGGGCAGGGTAGAGTGTACGCAGACCTTACCCCAACCCCGAAAGAGTAGAGAGGCATTTTGCATTCAACAACGTAACCAATTATTAAAGAAAGGGTATGCAAATCAACTGGTCCAATCAATCCAACCTTCTTAATATACAATAAAAAACATGGCGAACATATAACTCATTCTTCCAATATAATCATGAAAGATGCCCCAAAGTGTTCCGTCTCAACACGCCCATTGATACGATATTCTTTGGTATAATTAATAGAAGTTGGGCAACAGTTATACGGGAGGCTTCCGAAGCAGTACTTAGACTGTTGAGTCAGTTTTAATACCCGTCAGCTTGATTGCAGAATAGTCCTTCTATCTTTCTTTATTAATTTCCTTATTTCCACTTTAGTCCTTCTTCGCTTTAAAGTCATTCGAGAAGGTTATGAATGAAGTGTTTGCTTAATTTCCTCTATAGTTTTTTCTTTCCTTCTTCAATTAGCTTTACTTTACCTATATTATCAGTTCCATCTTGCATCACCCATCGATTCAAATGAACTTCCATAATTATAATTCCTTCAATAAATCATACTATATAATTGGTCATGAGCTCTTTTACCTAGGAAAATCATACAATTACCTAGGGGGAGTTGGCAGCAACCGTGAATGATATCAATACCGGTTGCTTAGCAGGAATTACCTAATCAGAGATGACCAGAGGTAGAGGAGGAGGAACGGCACCAGAGAGGAAACCTATAGATTAAATACCGATTCTCTTTCTCGAGTTATACTTAATTTAGTTTAGGCAAACACTTCATTCATAACCTTCTGAAATGATTTTACAGAGTAGATATACTGGAAAGCGAAGAATGACTAAAGTGGAAATAAGGAAATTAATAAAGAAAGATAGAAAGATTATTCTGCAATCAAGCTGACACGTATTACAACTGACTCAACAAACTAAGTACTGCTCCGGAAGCCACTGCTGTACAGCTTCTATTAATTATACCAAATAATATCATATCATTGCGTCTCCCATGCTTCCTTGAACTCAAGGAAGAAATGCAGGAAACCGAGCCTTCACCACAAAAGCATCTTCCCAGGTTACAATTTCTCAGTAACCTGCCCCATTGAAAACCAGTGAGTAACAACTTTATTTCCTTTCTGAACCATCCTACGTTGGAGCACTTTAACAGGCTGAGGTCAATACAGATTAGCAATGTCTAATAAGGAGGGTGAGTGGCCTGCTTAGGCAGTTCATGACAAGGTTTCAGCAAGGACACATGGAAGTAGGGGTGGCAAACGGGCGGGTCGGATATGAGCGAGTCAAGACAGGTAATTTAAAAAAAACGGATAAATTATCCGACCCGACCCGTATTTGAGATGGATAAAAATGGGTTTATCCGGCGGATAATATGGATATCCATGGCTTCTTAAATATGATCACTTATGAGAGAATTCCTAGTCTTCCAAACTTGAGGAACTCCAATTTGAGGCTTTACAAATGTAAAAGGTAAACATATTAGTTATCCATTGGTTATCCATTTGGTTAACCATTTTCTAAGTGGATAGTACGGTTCTTTATCCATATTCGACCCGTTTTGAAATGGTTCATTATCCAACCTATTTTTTATGGATAATATGGGTGGATAACTGGTTTCTTTTAACCATTTTGACACCTCTACATAGAAGGTAGGATGCAGCTGCAACTCAAAGGGTAAGGCTAATTTATAAGCAACCTGGCCAACCTTCTCAGTAATCATATATGGTCCATAATACTTGTAGGACAGCTTATTGAAGTGATGAGTAGACAAAGTAACTTGTCTATAGGGTTGAGCTTTCAGATACACCCAATCACCAACACTAAACTGCCTGTCAGACCTGTGATTGTTAGCCCGGGATACCATCCTCTGCCGAGACCTAGCTAAGTGATGTTTGAGATGATGAAACTTAAGTTCCCTAGTGACTAAAATTCTGTCAATATCTTCATAAGCAGAATCCCCTGCCATATAAGGAAGATGAAGAGGAGGAAGTTGTCCATAAAGAGCTTCATAAGGAGTCAATGGATGGATGGATGAAAGCTGGTATTGTACCACCATTCTGCAAAAATGAGGAACAGAGACCAAATAAGTTTCCAAACCTATTAAGCACCTCAGTCTGCCCATCAAAATGTGGGTGATAAGCCATGGAAGTGCTCAAAGTAACCCCTTGGATTGAAAAGAGTTCTTGCTAGAATTTGCTGGTGAATATTGGATCTCTATCACTGACAATATCAGCAGGCATCCCATGCAATTTGTAGATGTACTATCATTTTACAAGCTCACTAGCAGAATAAGGATGAGACAGGGAGATGAAGTGTGCATCTTGGTAAGCCTATCAACAACCACCCAGGTAACTGACTTTCCCTTAGAATTAGGAAGACCCTCTGTAAATCCATACTGATACTACTCCAAGCAATGAGAGGAATTCGAAGAGGTTGGAGTAAATCAGGCTAAGCTGAGGTGTCATATTACTTTTCTGACAAAGGTGGTAACAACCTCTTTGAGACCCTTCCCGTAAAAAATAGCCGAGATTCTCCTGTAAGTATTATCCACCCCGAGTGTCCTCCCTGAGGAGAGGAGTGCCACAATGTAATAATTTCTGACCTCAAGTCTAAGTCAGCACCTACAACCAACTTCCCATGTCTTCTGAGTTGCTGGTTAATGAAACTGTATCCCTTACATTCCTCTGGTTTGGATTGTAATTGGAGAATAAGTGCTTGCATCTCTGGATTAAGTCTCCAACTGTCTTGGATAGAATCCAGTAGATTAGTCCTCATAGTGGACAAAAACAAAGTTGCCAGTTCAACTGTAGGAACTCCAGATAAGGCATCCGAAGCCTTGTTCTCTTTGCCCTTCTTATTTCAATTTCAAAGTCAAATTGCATAAGTTTGGTGATCCCTTACGTTGAGACCCTATATTTAGTTGTTGTTCAAGCAAAAACTTCAATGCTTTCTGATCAGTTCGAACCACAAACTGTCTGCCTATCAAGTACTGACTCCATTTGGTAATCGCCATTACTAAAGCTAAGAGTTCCTTGTCATATACAGAGAAGATAAGTGCTTGACTGATAATGCCTTACTCAAATAGGCAATTGGCTGCCCTTGAAGCATCAGTACAACACCCAGAACCATGTCACAAGCATCAGTTTCCACTATAAAGGGATTATCAAAATTAGGCAAAGCTAAAACTAGGGCTGAAGTCAACACCCTCTTCAATTCCTCGAAGGAATGAGTGGCTTCATTAATCCATTTGAAGCAATCCTTCTTCAACAAATCAGTAAGAAGTCTGCTAATAACTCCATAACCCTTGATGAACCTCCTACAATACCCTGCTAATTCCATAAAACCTCTGAGTTGGTTGAGGGTGGTGGGAGTGGGCCATTTCTGTACTACTAAGATCTTCTTAGGGTCAGTAGCAACACCTTTAGCAGAAATATAGTGCCCCAAATACTCCACTGTGATTGCAGAACTTCGATTGTCTGGCATACAGCTGGTGTTGAAGCAACAACCTAAAAATAATCCTCGGGTGCTCCACATGTTCAGAAAGGTCTCTACTGTATACCAAAATGTCATAAAACAATACAAGAATGAACTTCCTAAGGTGCTGCTGAAATCCCTCTACCACATGAACCACCCTCCTCACTCCTACTCCTCCTCAACTACACAAGTAAAACCACAGATTTACCCTTCTTAACTCCTTTCAACCTCAAAACTACCATATATGAACAGTCTCTCAAGATCTGATCACCAACACCACCTCACACACACACACACACACACACACACCAAAATATCAATTCTACCCTCCTTTCTTCGCTCTTCTTCAACAATGAACTCTACCTATATTCACGCCCAATTCAATGTTCAACGTTATAATTGTTCTAAAGACAACCTAAAAAACATATAAAGCCATACACAAAATGATCACAGTCTACAAATATAAAGTACAAAACTTGCGCAATAACCTTGAAACAAACCCTAAACCAAAAAATCAAAAAAAGAAGTAAAAAAGCAGTACTGATATATGCGAAACATAGATCAATAGAAAGCTTACAGGATGAATAATCTTGATCTGGAGAGCTCAAATTCTGAATCTTCCGGTCGCCAGAGACAATCGCGAAAAAAAAAAACCTAACCAGAGAAAAAAGAGAGGATTGGTGGAAGAGAGGAGTGGGCGGGGTGGGGGGGGAAGGGGGCAACCTGACCGCAGCGGCGTCGTTTACGGTGAATGTTCCAACTTTGATTTTTCCTCTCTTTCTTTGTTTTTAATTTTTTCAACTCATTATTCTTTTGTGTAGAAAAGAGAAAAAGTTAGAATAGTGACAGTTGCATGGGCCTCAGTTCTCACCCTGAAATAATCAGTTTCTTTTATTTTTTTATATTATTATGAGTATAAAATATAATGTAAATTTTTGTATATAGCCTGTCTATGAGAAGTATTGATTAAATCTGTTAAATGAAAAATGAATATTAATCATTAACGTCATTGACAGTTTCGTAACAATAATAACTAACATATTATAATATGTTAAATTACATTGATCGTGTAAATGATTGTTACATTGTCACTGACTCACTGTATACTATAGCATAGATCATTCTTTATATGGGTTATATTTAACGGAATATTTTGTAGATTAATTTTCATATGTTTGGTTAAACTTAAATATTAAAGTCTAAGGTGACAGGAAAATATATAAGAAAAGGTATGGTGATAAAATGTTGAGAGTCAATTTCAGTATAAAAAAATGACAATAATGTCACGATTCGAATTTTTCACCCTCGGGAGTCGTGATGACGCCTACTAATGTGAGCTAGGCAAGCCAAACATTTAATCTATTTACTTCATTAACCAATTGTTTCTTTTTAACAAATATAAGACGATGACGTGGTAACAACGAAAATTCAAATTTAAGCGGAACACAACAATAAGATTTATGGAAAATGCATTTATTACAAATACTTAAGCCTTAACCACTCAAAACCTGGTGTCACAGTGTCACAGACTGTCTAAAAGATTACCACATACAAAGTCTGAAGAAAATGACAATACACTATTTCTGAATAAAAGGAAAAGGAAACAGGAAATAGGAATAGAGGAGACGTCAGGGCCTGCGGACGCCTGCAGGTCTACCTTGGATCTCCGCGTGGACTGAAGGTAGCCTCCACACTACGGTCCGAAAGCTGCTCCGGGATCTGCACATAGTGCAGAGTGTAGTATCAGCACAACCGACCCCATATGCTTGTAAGTGTCTAGCCTAACCTCGGCGAAGTAGTGACGAGACTTGGACCAGACTACCAAATAAACTCGTGCAGTTATATAATATACAGCGAAAAGTAAAGCAGAATAAACAAATAAAGATGAGAAGGAGAAATATGCTTCGGGGAATAACAGGTAAAACAGAATATCAAGAGAATTATAAAGGAACAAATCAACCACTAACAAGAATAAGGAAAACAAAGACAGATTTCACTTTCTTTTCACATCTTGTTGCAGGCGTGCAACCCGATCCCAATTCCTGTATCTCGTGGTAGGCGTGCCACCCGTTCCCATTTCGTTTATCTCG
Organism: Nicotiana sylvestris; assembly: GCF_000393655.2. Lineage (NCBI taxonomy): Eukaryota > Viridiplantae > Streptophyta > Magnoliopsida > Solanales > Solanaceae > Nicotiana > Nicotiana sylvestris. Next base: position 122,115,891 of record NC_091057.1, on the reverse strand, counting down.
TGGCAGGCGTACCACCCGCTCCCATTTTATTTATCTTGTGGTAGGCGTACCACCCGCTCCCATTTCATCATATCTTGTGGTAGGTATACCACCCGCTCCCATTTCATTATATCTTGTGGTAGGCGTATCACCCACTCCCATTTCATTATATCTTGTGGTAGGCTTACCACCCGCTCCTAGTTACAAGCCAACAATAATCACAAGGAATCCCGGCAAGGGAACAAGAGTAATATAACAACTTCCCGGCAAGGGAACAATGATATTTCAACAACATTCCGGCAAGGGAACAATGATATTTCAACAACATCCCGGCAAGAGAACATTACTATCAAAACAAACATCCCGGCAAGAGATCATTAATATCAAACAAACATTCTGGCTATGGTGATAATAACATATGAAGCGCAATAAAACACAACAGAGTCATAACAATTATAATACAAGACTCACGAGCATGCTTGACACCAACGTATAGATACTCGTCACCATGCCAATACGTCGTACTCCACAATTAACATGTAGCAAATAAGACACAACTCCTAATCCCTCAAGCTAAGGTTAGACCAAACACTTACCTCGATGCCACAAACACAATCACAATCACAATTCAACTATAGCTTTACCCCTTGATTCTACCATCAATTCGCTCATATCTAGTCACAAGTTACTTAATTACGTCAATAAACGCTAAATGAATCAACCCCAATGCATGAAAATAAATTTTTTAAAGTTTTACCCAAAAAGTCAAAAATCGCCCCCGTGCCCACATGGTCAAAACCCGAGGTTCGAACCAAAATCCGATTACCCATTCCCTCACGAATCCAAATATATAATTTTTTTTGAAATCGGACCTCAAATCGAGGTCCAAATCCCCAATTTTTGAAAAACCTAGGTTCTACCCAAAACACCCAATTTCCCCAATGAAAATCATTGATTTTGAGTTGAAATCATGTTAAAAGATGTTAATGATTGAAGAAAACGAGTTAGAAATCACTTACCAATGTTTTGGAGAAGAAAGGTTATTTGAAAAATTGCCTCTTATGTTTTGGGGGTTTTGAAAAATGAAAAATAACTGAAAATCCCGTCTTAATATACTACTTTCAGCTGCCCTGTGCGGACCGCATAAAATCAACTGCGGCCGCACAACTCCCATGTGAACTGCAGTGACATGCTTTAGTATTTTGGCCAAAAATTTCTCTATTGATGTCCAAATTATGATTTCTTTAGCTTTCTGGAAACTAGACACGAAGGGATACAACTTTCATTTTTGAATCATCTCAAAATTCCTTGTATATCAAAAGATATAGGTTTCCGAAGTCGGACCAGTGAAATGTTCTTCACCGCGGACCGCACAGAATCTAGTGCAGCCGCAAAGCCCTCACCGCGGTCCGCATAAAATCCAGTGCGGCCACACAAGCCCCTCCGCGGAAGCATTCCTTTTTGTGCGGATCGCACTGGTTTGGCCTTCCACTTCTCTGAACCTGCAACAACTATATTTTTAAGCCTAAGACATCCCGGAACCTACCCGAAACTCACCCGAGCCCTCGAAGCTCCAAACCAAGTGTGCATACTAACTCAAAAACATCATATGGACCTAGTCGTGCGATCACATCATCAAAATAACATGTAAAATCATGAATTAAACCTCAAAACTCAACATTTTCATCAAGAACTCTCAAAGTTCATAACTCTTCAACCGGAAGTCCAACTCACGTCAAATAAACTTCGTTTTTCACCAAATTTCACAGTTATCTTTCAAATACTATAACAAGTTTGTACTAGGCTACGGAATCAAAATACGGGCCCGATAACAATGGTTTCAAACATTAATTCTTTTCTTTATTTCTTAGATAATTCAGTAAAACAATTTCTTTCAAATATTGATTTCTAAGGCTTGGGACCTTGGAATTCATTTCCGGGCATACGCCCAAGTCCCATATTTTAATGCGGACCTCCCAAGATAATCGGAACACGGATCCGGGTTCGTTTGCTCAAAATGTTGACCAAAGTCAACCATAATTAAATTTTAACTCTAGAATTTCTATTTCTCATATTTTCACATAGAAGACTTTCCAGATATAGGTCCAGACCATGCACACAAATCAAGGTAAGGTAAAAGGGAGGTTTTTAGGCCTCAGAACACTGAATTTACTTGCGACACAAGTATGACCTTTTGGGTTATCACATTCTCCACCTCTAAAATAACCGTTCGTCCTCGAACGGACATAAGAAGGAAGTACCTGAGTCGGGAAAAAGATGGGGATAACGGCTCCCCATATCGGACTCGGACTCCCAGGTCGATGCCTCAAGAGGTTGACCTCTCCACTGAACACGAACAGAAGGAAAACTCTTCGATCTCAAGTGACGAACCTACCAGTCTAGAATAGCTACCGGCTCTTCCTCATAAGACAAGTCCTTTCCAACTGGACAGTGCTGAAATCTAACATGTGGGATGGATTGTCGTGATACTTCCGAAGCATGGACACATGAAACATTGGATGCACGACTGATAAGTTCGGTGGCAACACAAGTCTATAAGCCACCTCTCTCACTCGATCAAGAATCTCAAACGGGCCAATGAACCTAGGGCTAAGCTTGCCCTTCTTCCCAAATCTCATCACGCCCTTCATAGGCGTCACTCGAAGCAATACCCGCTCACCGACCATGAATGCCAAATCTCGAACCTTGCGGTCGGCATAACTCTTTTGCCTGTACTGAGCTGTACGAAACCTATCCTGAATAGTCATGACCTTGTCCAAGGCATCCTGAACCAGATCTGTACCTAATAACCGAGCCTCTCCCAGCTCAAACCATCCAAGTGGAGACCGACACCGCCTACTATATAAAGCCTCATTTGAAGCCATCTGAATACTCGACTGGTAGCTGTTGTTGTAGGCAAACTCTACTAAGGGCAAAAACTGATCCCACGAGCCTTCAAAGTCAATGACACAAGCTCGGAGCATATCCTCCAAAATATGAATAGTCCGCTCGGACTGCCCGTCCGTCTGAGGATGAAACACTATGCTCAATTCAACCCGCGTGCCCAACTCTCGCTGAACTGCTCTCCAGAAATATGAGGTAAACTGTGTACCTCGGTCCAAAATGATAGAATTGGGCACACCATGACGACGAACAATCTCCCGGATATAGATCTCAGCTAACCTTTTGGAAGAATAGGAGACTGCCACATGAATAAAATGCGCTGACTTGGTCAGCCTATCAGCAATAACCCACACTGCATCGAACTTCCTTTGAGTCTGTGGGAGTCCAACAATGAAATCCATAGTGATCCGCTCCCACTTCCACTCAGGAATCTCAATCTTCTAGAACAAACCACTAGGCTTCTGATGCTCATACTTGACATGCTGACAATTTAAACACTGAGCCACATATGCAACGATGTCCTTCTTCATTCTTCTCCACCAATAATGCTGTCGCAAATCCTGATACATCTTAGCGCGCCCGGATGAATAGAGTACCGGGAACTATGGGACTCCTCTAAAATCAACTCTCGGAGCCCATCCACATTAGGCACACAAATTCAACCCTACAATCTCAAAACTCCATCATCACCTAAGGTAACCTGCTTGGCACCTCCTTGCTGCACCGTGTCTCTAAGGACACACAAATAGGGATCATCATACTGCCGATCACGGATATGCTCCAATAGAGAAGAACGAGTGACCGTGTAAGCTAATACATGACTGGGCTCAGAAACATCCAACCTCAGAACTGATTGGCCAAAGCCTGAACATCCAAAGCAAGCGGTCTCTCACCGACCGAAATATAAGCAAGATTGCCCATATTTTCTGACTTCCTACTCAAAGCATAGGCCACCACATTGGGCTTTCCCAAACGATATAAGATGGTGATATCATAATCTTTCAACAACTCCAACCACCTCCTCTGCCTCAAATTCAACTCCTTTTGCTTGAACAAGTACTGTAGACTCTTACGATCCGTGAACACCTCACATGCCACGCCATATAGATAATGCCTCCAAATCTTCAACGCGTGAATAATGGATGCCAACTCTAAATCGTGAACCGGATAATTCTTCTCATGAATCTTCAACTGCCGCGAAGCATAAGCAATGACCTTGCCATCGTGCATCAACACCGCACCAAGTCCAATGCGAGATCCGTCACAATAAACTATATAAGGCCCTGAACCTGTGGGCAAAATCAATATCGGTGCCGTAGTCAGAGCTATCTTGAGCTTCTGAAAGCTCGTCTCACACTCATCCGACCATCTGAATGGGGCACCCTTCTGGGTCAACCTGGTCATCGGGGTTGCGATAGATGAAAACCCCTCCACGAACCGACGATAGTAGCCTGCCAATCCCAAGAAACTCCGAATATCTGTAGCTGATGCTGGTCTAGTCTAGTTCCTGACTGCCTCAATCTTCTTCAGATCAACCTGAATACCCTCTGCTGATACAACATGACCCAGGAATGCAACTGAACTCAACCAAAACTCACACTTCGAGAACTTAGCATATAACTAACTATCCATCAAGGTCTGAAGAACCACTCTAAGATACTGCTCGTGCTCCTCTCGGCTGCGGGAATATATCAAAATATCATCAATGAAGACTATCATGAACGAATGCAAATAAGGCCTAAACACTCGGTTCATCATATCCATGAAAGCTGCTGGGGCATTTGTCAGCCCGAATAACATAACCAAGAACTTATAATGCCCTTACCGAGTGCAGAAAGCTGTCTTAGAGACATCGGATGGCTTAATTCTCAACTGATAGCAGCCAGATCTCAAGTCAATCTTCGAAAATACCTTGGCACCCTGAAGCTGATCAAACAAATCATCAATCCTTGGCAATAGATACTTATTCTTGATTGTAACCTTGTTCAACTAACGGTAATCAATACACATTCTCATTGATCCGTCCTTCTTCTTAACAAACAACACTGGCGCACCCCAAGGCGAAACACTCAGCCTAATAAAACCCTTCTCAAGCAAGTCTTGCAACTGCTCCTTCAACTCTTTCAACTCAGGCGGGGCCATACGATACGGCGGGATAGAAATGGGCTGAGTGCCCGGAGCCAAATCAATGCAAAAGTCAATATCCCTATCGGGCAGCATACCTGGCAAGTCTAAAGGGAATACCTCAGGAAACTCACAAACAACGGGCACAAAATCAATAGAAGGAACCTCAGCACTAGAATCACGAACATATGCCAAATAGGCCAAACATCCTTTCTCGACCATGCGCTGAGCCATCACATAAGAGATAACACTATGGGTAGAATAACCAGGAGTCCCTCTCCACTCTAAACGAGGCAAACCTGGTAAAGCTAAGGTCACAGTCTTGGCATGACAGTCCAAGATAGCGTGGTAAGGTGATAACCAGTCCATTCCCAATATAATATCGAAATCAATCATGTCGAGAAGCAACAAATCTACACGAGTCTCAAGACCCCCAATCACAACTATACATGAACGATGGACTCGATCTACCAGAATAGAATCACCCACCGGCGTAGACATATAAACATGATCACTCAAAGAATCACTAGGCATAACCAGATATGGTGCAAAATAAGAGGACACATACGAGTACGTAGACCTGAATCAAATAAAACTGAAGCATCTCTATCACAAACCAGAACCGTACCTATAATAACTGCATCGGAAGCCTCAGCCTCGGGCCTGGCTGGAAGAGCATAATATCAGGGCTGGGCCCCACCACCATGAACTACATCTCTGGGATGGCTTGCTGCTGGCTGGCCTCCACCTCTAGCGGTTTGAGCTCCACCTCTAGCACCTCTACCTCTACCTCTAGCACCTCTACCCCCACCTCTGGCTAGTTGGGCGGCCTATGGAACACTTGGTGCCGGATCTATAGCACGGGAACCCTGATACAGAGAACTGCTCAAAGCTTGAGGGCAATACCTAGCAATGTACCTCATGTCGCTACAAGTAAAACAAGCCCTCGGCTGCTGGGGCTGACGACCCTGGAAACTCTGAAGTAGTGGTGCACCAATAGGAGCTGGTGGTGCACTATAGGACTGCTGATCAAAATACTGCATCTGAGAACCACGACCACTTGAAGCACCGTGAGAACCTGAAGTGCTGACTGGAAAGTCTTGGGAGGATGACCCCTACCATATGAATCCCTACCTCCATACGAGGTACTACTAAATCTACCTGAATGACGAGGTCTCTTGTCCACCCTATGACCACCTCCCTGTGACAGAACCATCTCTACTCTCCTGGCCACATTGGCCGCCTCCTGGAAAGATATCTCACTCGTCTCCCTAGCCATCTGAAGACGAATCGGCTGAACAAGTCCATCAATAAACCTCCTCACCCTCTTTCTCTCGGTGGGAAGTATGACAAGAGCATGACGAGCCAAGTCGATGAATCTAGTCTCATACTGGGTAACAGTCATAGAACCCTGCTGGAGATGCTCAAACTGCCTTCGATAGGCCTCTCTCTGAGTGATGGGGAGAAACTTCTCCAAAAATAGCTGAGTAAACTGCTCCCAAGTCAAAGCTAGCTATCCGACTGGTCTAGCCAAACAGAAATACCTTCCACCAAGTCGTAGCTGATCCAGACAAGCGAAAAGTAGCAAAATTGAATCCATTGGTCTCAACTATCCCCATGTTCCTGAGAACCTCGTGGCAGCTGTCTAGATAATCCTGGGGATCCTCAGTAGATGCACCGCTGAAAGTAGTAGTGAAGAGCTTGGCGAACCTATCCAACCTCCACAAAGCATCGGCAAGCATAACTGCTCCATCACTGGTCTGAGCTACCACACCTGGCTGAACCGCTGGAGTCTGAATCTGGGGAGCTACTTGCTCCGAAGTGTGAGTAGCAAGAGTCTGAGCTCCTCCTCCGGCCTGAGAGACAGGTGGTGCTACAGGAAACAAACCTGCCCGGGTGACACTCTCCATAAGGCCTACTAGACGGACTAGAGCATCTTGAAAAACTGGGGTAGCAATAAACCCCTCTGGGACCTGAGCTGGGCCTACCGGAACTGTTGGGGCCAGAACCTCATCATCAAAGTCAACCCGAGGCTCCGCTGCTGGTGTTGTTGCTCGGGGCTGAGCTCTGCCCCTACCTCGGCCTCTAGCACGGCCTCGGCCTCGCCCTCTGCCCCTCGTGGGAGCTGGTGCTGGGGGCTCAAGCTGCTGGTCAGTGGATGAGGAAGCGCGTGTTCTAGCCATCTACGAAAGAACATAGTAGAAATTCAGTTAGCATTGAGGAACCAAACCATACGATAGGAAAGAATAAATGTGAAGTTCTTCCTAACTCTATAGCCTCTGGGGGATAAATACAGACATCTCCATACCGATCCCTCAGACTCTACTAAGCTTGTCTTTGAACTATGAGACATATAACCTAGAGCTCTGATACCAACTTGTCACGACCCGAATTTTCCACCCTCGGGAGTCGTGATGGCGCTTACTAATGTGAGCTAGGCAAGCCAAACCTTTAATCTAATTACTTTATTAACAAATTATTTCTTTTTAACAAATAAAAGACGATGATGTGTTAAAGGCGGAAATTAAAATTTAAGCGGAAGACAATAATAAGATTTATGGAAAATGCATCTATTACAAATACTTAAGCCTTAACCACCCAAAATCTGGTGTCACAGTGTCACAGACTGTCTAAAAGATTACTACATACAAAGTCTGAAGAAAATGACAATACACTATTTCTGAATAAAAGGAAAAGGAAACAGGAAATAGGAATAAAGGAGACGCCAGGGTTTGCGGACGCCTGCAGGTCTACCTTGGATATCTGCATGGACTGAAGGTAGCCTCCACACTACGGTCCGAAAGCTGCTCCGAGATCTGCACATAGTGCATAGTGTAGTATCAGTACAACCAACCCCATATGCTGGTAAGTGTGTAGCCTAACCTCGACGAAGTAGTGACGAGGCTAGGACCATACTACCAAATAAACCTGTGCAGTTATATAATATACATCGGAAAGTAAAGCAAAATAAACAAATAAAGATGGGAAAGGGAAACATGCTTCGAGGAATAACAGGTAAAACAGAATATCAAGAGAATTATAAAGAAATCAAATCAACCACTAACAAGAATAAGGAAAACAAAGGCAGATTTCACTTTCTTTTCATATCTTGTTGCAGACGTGCAACCCGATCCCAATTCCTGTATCTCGTGGCAGGCGTGCCACCTGCTCCCATTTCGTTTATCTCGTGGCAGGTGTGCCACCCGCTCCCATTTCATTTATCTCGTGGCAGGCGTACCACCCCCTCTCATTTCATCATATCTTGTGGTAGGCATACCACCCGCTCCCATTTTATTATATCTTGTGGTAGGTGTACTACCCGCTCCCATTTCATTATATCTTGTCGTAGGCGTACCACCCGCTCCCATTTTATTATATCTTGTGGTAGGCGTGCCACCCACTCCCATTTTATTATATCTTGTGGTAGGTGTACCACCCGCTCCCATTTTATTATATCTTGTGGTAGGCGTACCACCCGCTCCCATTTCATTATATCTTGTAGTAAGCGTACCACCCGCTCCCAGTTACAAGTCAACAATAATCACAAGGAATCTCGGCAAGGGAACAATGATATTTCAACAACATTCCGGCAAGGGAACAATGATATTTCAACAACATTCCGGCAAGGGAACAATGATATTTCAACAACATCCCGGCAAGAGAACATTACTATCAAAACAAACATCCCGGCAAGAGATCATTAATATCAAACAAACATTCTGGCAAGGGAACAATAGTGATAATAACATATGAAGCGCAATAAAACACAACAGAGTCATAACAATTATAATACAAGACTCACAGGCATGCTTGACACCAACGTATAGATACTCGTCACATGCCTATACGTCGTACTCCACAATTAACATGTAGCAAATAAGACATAACTCCTAATCCCTCAGGCTAAAGTTAGACCAAACACTTACCTCGATGCCACGAACACAATCACGATTCAACTATAGTTTTACCCCTTGATTCCACCACCAATTCGCTCGTATCTAGTCAAAGTTACTTAATTACGTTAATAAACGCTAAATGAATCAACCCCAATGGATGAAAATGAATTTTCTAAAGTTTTACCCAAAAAGTCAAAAATTGCCCCCTTGGCCCACATGGTCAAAACCCGAGGTTTGAACTAAAACCTGATTACACATTCCCCCACGAACCCAAATATATAATTTATTTTGAAATTGGACCTCAAATCGAGGTCCAAATCCCCAATTTTTTAAAAACCTAGGTTCTACCCAAAACACCCCATTTCCCCATGAAAATCATTGATTTTGAGTTGAAATCATGTTAAAAAATGTTAATGATTGAAGAATACGAGTTATAAATTACTTACCAATGTTTTGGAGAAGAAATGTTATTTGAAAAATCACCTCTTATATTTTTGAGGTTATGAAAAATGAAAAATAACTGAAAATCCCTTCTTAATATACTACTTTCAGCTGCCCTGTGCGGACCGCACAAAATCAACTACGGCCGCACAGCTCCATGTGGACTGCAGTGGCATGCTTTAGTATTTTGGCCATAACTTTCTCTACAGATGTCCAAATTGTGATTTCTTTAGCTTTATTGAAACTACACACGAAGGGCTACAACTTTAGTTCTTGAATCATCTCACAATTCCTTGTATATTAAAAGATATAGGCTTCCGAAGTCGGACCAGTGAAATGTTCTTCACCGCGGACCACACAGAATCTAGTGCGGCCGCAAAGCCCTCACCGCGGTCCGCACAAAATTCAGTGCGGCCACACAAGCCCTCCACGGCAGCATTCCTTTTTGTGCGGACTGCACTGGTTTGTTTAGAGGCCTTCCACTTCTCTGAACCTGCAACAACTATATTTTTAAGCCTAAGACATCCCAGAACCTACCCGAAACTCACCCGAGCCCTTGGAACTCCAAGCCAAGTATGCATACTAACTCAAAAACATCATATGGACCTACTCGTATGATCACATCATCAAAATAACATGTAAAATCATGAATTAAACCTCAAAACTCAACATTTTCATCAAGAACTCTCAAAGTTCATAACTCTTCAATCGGAAGTCCAACTCACGTCAAAAAACTCCGTTTTTCACCAAAATTTCACAGTTATCTTTCAAATACTATAACAAGTTTGTATCGGGCTCCGGAACCAAAATACGGTCCCAATAACAATGGTTTCAAACATTAATTCTTTTCTTTATTTCTTAGATAATTCAGTAAAACAATTTCTTTCAAAAATTGATTTCTAAGGCTTGGGACCTCAGAATTCATTTCCCGGCATACGCCCAAGTCCCATATTTTAATGTGGACCTCCCAAGATCGTCGAAATACGGATCCGGATCCGTTTGCTCAAAATGTTGACCAAAGTCAACCATAATCAAATTTTAACTCTAGAATTTCTATTTCTCATATTTTCACATAGAAGGCTTTCCGGATATAGATCCAGACCATACACGCAAATCAAGGTAAGGTAAAAGGGAGGTTTTTAGGCCTCGGAATACTAAATTCACTTGCAACACAAGTGATGACCCAGGGTCATCACAAATAATATGTTGATTTCAGCAGTAATACAACCGAACTAGTTGAGATACTTTTAAAGAACTAGTCTTACGATATGTGCGTTGTGCGTGTAATCATATCTCAATAAATATATAATTTTAAGAAACATAAATACTATATTAACTAATTAAATTTGAGTTACAAAATAGCTTTAAAAATACGAGTTCCTGAAAATGATGATAAAAATGATGATTGTTGATCTAATTTTGCAACTCGATAAATGAAGAACGATGGTAATAGAAGTTCCATTATCATTATATTTTTTTTAATTAATAAGAATACTATAGAAATTGTAAAATAACTAAAAATAAATAAATTTTAAGAATTTGGCCAAACAGATTCTATGTTGGAAAGACAAGTGCCAAACACTATCAATGAGATTAAATCTTATATTTAGTTGGAAAAATCATTATTTAACATTAAGGTGCACACGACATATTTTATATTTTTAGCAATTAACTGAATTTATATTCCAAAATTGTAATTTTTTAGTGATATTCATATTCTTAGCATTTTCGAGAATGAGGCCACTTTCATACTTGAAGTAGTTTTTAGCCATGCACAATATCAATTATAATTTTGTCATATCTTTATATATGAATTTTGATTAGTCATAAATATTTAAGTCTTATGTTTCTAATTTTATGTAATTTTTTCTTCATTAGAATTTTTTCTCAAAATAATAAATTGCATGTTCACAAGAAATAGATGTAATATATAGAATATGTCCATAATATAATATAATACTTATAAGAAACTACAATAACATTATTCAACTGGTAATTATGAACTTGAATTAATAGTCGATCGCTACGTAAAAGATCACAAGAACTTTTGGCACTACAAAAACCTTGAAGACGTTTATTATCAAAAAACTATCAGGCCAATCTATAAATTAGAAAGTCAATTTTTTTTAACTACAGAAAATTTGATCTCTTTAATAGGATATTAAATAATGGTTCTCCTACTTATTGTCTAATTTTTTTCCCGTTTTTAACCTATAAAGATTTTGACTTTATGCTCTTCGTTAGATTATTAGGATAGATATTAAATAATGATGATTCAAACACAAAAGTTGTAGCCCTTCGTGTCTAGTTTCCAGAAAGGTAAAGAAATCACAATTTGGACATCTGTAGAGAAAGTTATGGCCAAAATACTAAAGCATGTCACTGCAGTCCACATGAAGGGTTGTGCATGTGCGGTCCGCATAAGGGGTCTGAGAGGGGTATATTTAGATGGGATTTTCAGTTATTTTTCAAAATCCCAAAAACATAAGAGGCAATTTTTCAAACAACATTTCTTCTCGAAAACGTTGGTAAGTGATTTCTAACTCATTTTCTTCACACCTTAACATCTTTTAACATGATTTCAACTCAAAATCAATGATTTTCATGGGGGAAATTGGGTGTTTTGGGTAAAACCTAGGTTTTTCAAAAATTGGAGATTTGGACCTCGATTTGAGGTCCGATTTTAAAACAAATTATACATTTGAGTTCGTGGGGAATGAGTAATCGGGTTTTTGTTCGAACCTCGGATTTTGACCATGTGGGCCCGGGGGCGATTTTTGACTTTTTGGGGAAAACTTTGGAAAAATCATTTTTATGCATTCAAATTGATTCATTTGGTATTTATTGATGTAATTAAGTAACTTGTGACTAGATACGAGCAAATTGGTGGTGGGATCAAGGGGTAAAGCTATAATTGAATCGTGAATTGTGTTTGTGGCATCAAGGTAAGTGTTTGGTCTAACCTTAGCTTGAGAGATTAGGAGTTGAGTCCTATTTGCTATGTGGTAACTGTTGAGTACGACGTATAGGCATGGTGACGAGTATCTATACGTTGGTGTCTAGCATGACCGTGAGTTTTTATATTGTGATTATTATGACTTCGTTGTATCTTTCATACTTTGGTGATGGTTTCTATTTGTTGTATAAAGTTTGTGGGAAGAATTGTGACCTATGAACATTGAGGAGCATTGGCTCAAGTTGTATAACGAATGGTGAAAGTATAAGTGACAATTGAACTTTTAGAGCATTGGCTCGAGTTGCTAAATGAGTTGTGAATGTATAAGTGATAATTGAAACTCTAGAGCATTGGCTCGAGTTGTGAAGTGAATCGTGAAGTAAAATAAATGAGAAAGAGAAGATATCATTATGTTGTCACCCTTGCCGTGCTATTGTTGATTTAATTGTTATCTCCCTTGCCGGAATGTTGATGTTATTGATGTTGTTCCCTTGCCGGGATTTAATTGTTGACTTGTTGCTCCCTTGCCGGGTTTCTTATTGCAATTTCCTTTATTTCCTTGCCCTATTGTTTGTGATTGTTGTTTGGGTGAAGAAGAGAGTTAAAGCACGAAGGGTGATGTCGTGCATTGTTTGTTTTGTGAGGAAAGAGTGTAAAGCACGAAGGGTGATGTTGTGTCGCACGATGTACCATTCTGTGCCTATTATATTAATTTCATGGTGAGGAAAGAGTGTAAAGCACGAAGGATGATGCCGTGCTGCACGATGTACCATTCTGTGCCTATTTTATTGATTCTTATGGTGAGGGCGAGAGTAAAAACATGAAGGGTGATGTCGTGAACTTGTCCTTTATTTCCCTGATTCTTGCTGATAATTGAATTATATTGTCCTTTATGTTTATTTACTGATTTTCTGTTGTTGCTTGATTTTATTTCGAGATTATAGATTCTCTTACCCTATTTTCCTTGTGATTGTTGTTTGGGTGAGGAATAGCGTAAAACACGAAGGGTGATGCCGTGTATTGTTTTGGTGAGAGAGTGTTAAAGCACGAAGGGTGATGCAGTGTATTGTTTTGGTGAGAGAGAGTAAAAGCACGAAGGGTGATGCCGTGCACTTGTCTTTGATTTCCTAATTTTTATTGATAACCGTGTTACAGTTTCTCTACAATAAATTGCTGGTTTCCTGTTGATACTTGTTGTACCCTGCAGCATGATTTCCCCTTCCTATTTTCAATTGAACTGTGGTGATCCTTATATTTATTTGTTGTTTTTCTGTTACTACTCGATGTTTCCCCGCGACATGTTTTCCCCCCTCCCATACTTGACTGTATATGATTGTTTCTTTCTGTACTTCTTTTCCGATGTATATGGTTAAATTGCACAGGTTTATTTGGTAGTCTAGTCCTAGCCTCATCACTACTTCGACGAGGTTAGGCTAGGCACTTACCAGCACATGGGGTTAGTTGTGCTGATACTACACTCTGATCTCTTTTGTGTAGACCCCAGTGTTGTAGACTTCGGACCATAGTGGGATTGCTGATTCTTGCTCATCAGGCGACTCGAGGTAGTCCTGCAGGCGTCCGCAGGCCTTGGCGTCTCCTTCTATCTACTATTCTTATTTCTTTCATGTATTTCCAGAGACAGTGTTGTATTTATTTCTTTCGGACCTTTAATTATAGTATTCTTAGATCGTCTGTGAAACTATGACACCAGTTCTGGGTAGTCAAGACTCAAATAGTTGTATTGGATTCATGTTCAGCTAGCTTATTGCTTTTTCTTCGGTTTATGTTAAATTTCGTTGTTTAAATGTTATTACTTCAAAATTGATAATGGATATAAAATGGGTAAAAAGGTAAATTGTTCACATAATTGGCTTGCGTAGCTCACAATAGTAGGCTCCATCATGGCTCCTAAGGGTGGGAATTTCGGGTCGTGACAAGTTGGTATCAGAGCTCTAGGTTACATATGTCTCGCAATTCACAGACAAGCTTAGTAGAGTCTGAGGGATCGGTACGGAGACGTCTGTATTTATACCTAGAGGCTACATAGTTAGGAAAAGTTTCACTTCTATTCTTCTCTATCGTGCGATTTTGTTCTCTCAATGCTAAATTGAAACCTCTACTCTTGTCCTTTCGTGAATGGCGAGGTTACGTAACGCTTCTTCAGCTGAGCAGCAGCACAGGCCGGTGATGGAGCAGCTATGTCTGCCGATGCCTTGTGGAGATTGGTTGGTTTACCAAGCTCTTCACTACTAACTTCAGCGGTGCATCTTTCGAGGATCCCTAGGATTATCTAGATAGTTGTTATGAGGTTCTCAGGAACATGGGGATAGTGGAGACCAATGGGGTCGACTTTGCTACTTTTCACTTGTCTGGATCTGCCAATACTTGTTGGAGAGATTATTGTTTGGCTAGACCAATTGGGTCGCCAGCTTTGACTTGGGATCAGTTTTCTCAGCTATTTCTGGAGAAGTTTCTTTTTGTCACTCAGAGAGAGATCTATCCGAGGTAGCTTGAGCGCCTCCAACAGAGTTCTATGACTGTTACTCAGTACGAGACCAAGTTTATTGATTTGACCCGTCATGCTCTTCTTATACTTACCACTAAGAGAGAGAGAGTAGGGAGGTTCTATGAGGGACTCGTTCAGCCCGCTCAGCCAGCTAGAGGTGGAGGTAGAGGTATTAGAGGTGGAGGTAGATGTGCTAGAGGTGGAGGTACAGGTACAGGTACTGTTCTGGTTTGTAGCAGAGATGCTTTAATTTTATTTGATCCAGGATCTAAATACTCCTATATGTCATATTATTTTGCACCGTATCTGGGCATGCCTAAGGATTCTTTGGATGCTCCTAGTTATGTGTCTACACCAGTGGGTGAATTCTATTGTGGTAGATCGAGTCCATCGTTCATGTATAGTTGTGATTGGAGGTCTTGAGACTCGTGTAGATTTGCTTCTTCTGGATATGGTTGATTTCGACGTCATATTAGGGATGGACTGGTTATCACCTTACCACGTGATCTTGGACTATCATGCCAAGACTGTGACCTTAGACTTACCAAGTTTACCTTGTTTAGAGTGGAGAGGGACTCTTAGTCATTCTACCCGTAGTGTTATCTCTTATGTGAAGGCTTGGCGTATGGTCGAGAAGGGGTGTTTGTCCTATTTGGCATATGTTCATGATTCTAGTGTTGAGGTTCCTTCTATTGATTTTGTGCCCGTTGTTCGTGAGTTTCCTAAGGTTTTCCCTTCAGACCTGCTGGGTATGCCACCCGACAAGGATATTGACTTTTGTATTGATTTGGCTCCGGGCACACAACCCATTTCTATCCCGCCGTATCATATGGCCCCGCCTGAGTTGAAAGAGTTGAAGGAGCAATTACAAGACTTGCTTGAGAAGGGTTTCATTAGGCCGAGTGTTTCGCTGTGGGGTGCGCCAATGTTGTTTGTTAAGAAGAAGGACGGCTCGATGAGAATGTGTATTGATTACCGACAGTTGAACAAGGTTACAATCAAGAATAAGTATCCATTGCCGAGGATTGATGATTTGTTTGATCAACTTCAGGGTGCCAAGGTATTTTCGAAGATTGATTTGAGATCTGGCTACCATCAGTTGAGGATTAGGGAATCCGATGTCCCTAAGACAGCTTTCTGCACTCGGTATGGGCATTATGAGTTCTTGGTGATGTCATTCGGGTTGACAAATGCCCCAACAACTTTTATGGATTTGATGAACCGAGTGTTCAGGCCTTACTTAGATTCGTTCGTGATAGTCTTCATTGATGATATTTTGATATATTCCCGTCGCCGGGAGGAGCACGAGCAGCATCTTAGAGTGGTTCTTCAGACTTTGAAGGATAGTCAGTCATATGCTAAATTCTCAAAGTGTGAGTTCCAGTTGAGTTCAGTTGCATTTCTGGGTCATGTTGTATTAGTAGAGGGTATTTAGGTTGATCCGAAGAAGATTGAGGCAGTCAAGAACTGGCCTAGACCAGTATCAGCTATAGAGATTCGGAGTTTCTTGGGATTGGCAGGCTACTATCGTCAGTTCGTGGAGGGGTTTTCATTTATCGCAGCCCCGATGACCAGGTTGACCCAAAAGGGTGCCCAGTTCAGGTGGTCGGATGAGTGTGAGGCGAGCTTTCAGAAGCTCGAGACAACTCTGACTACGACACTGTCACACCTCCTTTTTACCTACACCCCCATCTGTTGCATTGTTCATGAATTGATATATACCTGTCACACCTCCTTTTTCACTACACCCCGTAAGGGGTATATATAAGAGAGTTTTTCTAATTAAAGGACAATCGAAATGGGATTGTTTATTTATTAAAAATCAGAGTCGCCACTTGGGAGATTTATGGTGTCCCAAGTCACCGGTTCAAATCCTGAGTCGAGGAAAAGATTGACTCTGTATTACAGTCTGCGAACCAAAAATCCGAGTAAGGAATTCTGTTAACCCAGGAGAAGGTGTTAGGCATTCCCGAGTTCCGTGGTTCTAGCACGGTCGCTTTGATCATACTTGGCTTATTAAAATTGTTTAATTACTGACTTTAGATCCTATGTGCATTTACCCTTTACCGCTTTTTAATTAAGAAAATTATCTTGAAACAGGTCACGCGTACGTGTACCCATTTGTTTGGCGCGTCAAAAAATTATGTCACACGAACGTGTCCACAATTAATAATGCTTTATTATTATTAAGAACTTTTGGCCGAAGTTGCGCGAACACATACTCCGGTTTTATTTTTAGAAATCGCAATCATGTCACGCGAACGTGTCCACAACCACGATAGTATATTGGACGTGCCTAAAACAAACTATGAACATTTGTCATTTTTGTATCTAAATCATAAGAACTTAATACGAGGACCATACATGATTTAATTGTGGATGACACACCTCGACTAATTAAAATAAATTAATCGGTTAAACATTAAAGGTAACTGAATTCTACCTTATGCTAATGTCTGAACTAATTAATAGAAGAAAATTTCAGGCCATCAACACCTTGCAGAAGGTGAGTAAAATTGAGCCCAAATTACAAGAGTGTAAGGCTACACCTGCCCGGTCTCCTTTGCTGGGCTCAAAAAATGTCCAATCATGACGAGAATAGAAGGCCCAAAACAATGCAGGGCTATACATTCATGCCTGGGGTTGACCTTGCTACTTGGGCCAGCTTTGGACCCAGATTTTCATAAGCCAACAATTGCATATAATCCATTGGAAACCAGTCAACTAAATTATATGGAACACACGATTATACAAACATTCCAACCTCTGAATTCTTGATTATTTAAAGGTAGTGCAATTAAACTGAATTTCTGATTTGTTAACATATTTTGGGTCCAAATCTATTTCAAATTCACATGGCCGTATCACTTAGATAAATAAGCTTTGGGTCTGAAGAGCCCAGTTCTGCTTTCAAGGTCGATTGCTGGAGCTGGGGACTTATGATCGAGTCCCTTCGGGGGAATACAACGGGTATTTGGGCTCCAAACCCCACACTTCCAAACTTCAGAGTTCAAGAACTCATCTCCCCTGGACTAAGCGTGTAGAGGCCTCAAGTAAGACCAATACACAATTTAACTGTTTAAACAAATTAAGCTAACAATGAACAAATTAAACTAGGTCTCAGATATCAAATTATTCCTAACATGGATCTGCAAATCACTACGACCAATCCTCATTCAGGCTAAATATCTCATCTTTGCAGATTTCAAAGTCATGCAACTCAACAAACATTAGGCCTTTCCAATCATAGTTCATGCACAACAAATACCAAAACAACACCCAAATTAAACATGGCTAGCCTACGATTTGCTTTATATTACAAACCAAGTTCACAACCAATCAGTGAATAAGTTTGAATATAATAGGGTAATCAGATTAACTACATGAATAGGTGATTAGCAAGAAACGACATTCAGTAAATGAGATGCTCTGTATTTCAACTTCAATCAATCATATTGTATTCCTCCATTTCACATATCAAGGGTGTGAGGGATACCTGGAAATGAGAAAAGAACAGAACAAGGAGGGATTAGTGGATAGCAGCAGCAAAAGAAAATGAAATTCAGCGGCTTAATCACAGTAGACCCAGCTTTCTCAGACCATTTCAAACCCAGCAAAATCAGAATTACTTCAAGCTTTCAATAAAACCCCAAAAAACGCACAACTTCAAGAAACAGTACTTTCTGGTGCTTTTTCTTCTGATTTCTTCAGACTTTTCTGTTTTATTTTCAACCCAATGTAGTTTTCCAGATTTTTTCTATCTTTTCCTTTTTCTTGTCTCTGAAGCTCTTTTTTTCCATTCCCATGGAACCCCAAGTAACTATGCCTTTATAGGCAAGTTACTAGGGCAGCCTTAAGGGTTCAGTTTTTTCATTTTAGTCCTTTTCAAATTTTCCTTTTTGCTGCTTAGTCCTTCAATTACTGACTTGTTGGTCAAGTTAGTCTATTCTTTCAGCTTCTAGGCAGCTTCTTAGGTGGTTATAACAAGATTCCCTTAAGTGACTTACCCAATTTACCCCTATTACCCCTGTATTTTGCCTTGAAGCCCAACCAGACTTGAACATGGGCTATGAATCCCCGAACAGACTCAATGATTAAATAGACATGGGCTCAGACTCAAACCAAATAGAATTCCTTTAACATGAGGTCTTAGACTGACCTTAGAGCCCAAAGATGAAACCCAAACAAATTCAGAAAACTTAAAAACCAAACAAATCAACTAATTAACGATCACAAACAGGCGGGGAACTAATTAAGCTCAGTGACCAAACCAAAAATTCTAACAGGACAGTTAATAAATCAGAAAACAAATAAAAAGAGAGGAAAGGAACAGAGGTGACACAAAGACGATTTTGAAAACAAAGATGAACGGGACTTACCAGCTAGACTTGAAATCAAAAACTGAGGCACTAATTCGACCCAACATAGTGGCAAACATTTGTTCTTGGTGAGGAACAAACGAGTGTCACTATTTTGTGTCAAAACCGACTTGAAACAACCGGAAAATTCCTGAAAATGCTTGCATGCATGATTCCGACCTTAGGCTCTCATGCCTCGACTCTTCGATTTGATATTCGAGGAGTTCCAGAGATGTTTGAATAAATCTGAGTGACAATTTGGAATGAGGGAGAGAGGACGGTCCTAGGGTGTTAATTTGGGGTTGAACAAAGGTGGCGCCGCCACCGGAGAGAACAAGGGCGGCGCTAGGATTTCGATCTTTGATTTGAAATTCTAGCAGTTCTGGAAGGATTTGAGAGGTGTTGTTTGGGGATTTAGTATGTGGAGGCGGAGGAGAGTGTGGGGTGTTAATCTCAGGGTGATTGGTGGTGGCGCCGCCACTGGAAGTAATAGGGATTTTGGGGCGGCGGATTAGGGTTAGGCGATTCTCCGATGGTGAAGGAGATGAAGTGAGATGGAATGAGGGGGTGGGGGGGGGGTCGGCCGGACAGTTATAAGTAATTTGGGGCTCAGTTCCGGACCGTTTGATCAAACGA
Source organism: Nicotiana sylvestris (assembly GCF_000393655.2). Lineage (NCBI taxonomy): Eukaryota > Viridiplantae > Streptophyta > Magnoliopsida > Solanales > Solanaceae > Nicotiana > Nicotiana sylvestris. The sequence continues at coordinate 122,096,091 of NC_091057.1, read as the reverse complement.
GATCAACGGTCCAGATCACGGGTAGTTTAAACGGGGTCGTTTGGTTTATTGGTGGGGCGGACCAGGTTGGACCCGAGTTTTGGGACGGGTATGGGCCAATTTTAATGGGTAATGGGTATTTAACACTTGGGCCTGGGGAAAATTCAATTGTAACAGCCCAAAATAAGATTTTCTTTTATTTCTTTTCTTTTTTTTTTCAATTTCAATTTCTTTTCTTTTCAAATTAAAATAAAACCTAAATTATTTTTTTTAAACTAAATTAACCTACCCAATTAGATTAATCACTCATCATGATATTTACAATAATTAATTAAATCCTAAATTTAAAGAAAAACTATACAATTCAAAATTAGAGAGTTTAAATGCAAAATGAACTATTTTTGTGATTTTCATATTTTATAAAACAAACTAATTTACTAATTAATCTAAAAAATATAAAATTAAATCCTAAATGCAGTGCATGATATTTTTATATTTTTATAAATTAAATAAAATAAACGTGCACATACAAATGCAAATAATTAACAAAAAATGCCACAAAATCCAACAAAATTGCAAACACTGAAAGAAATTATTTTGCTTTGAATTTGTTGGAATAATTCATATAGGGCAAAAATCACGTGCTCACAGCTGCCCCTCTTTGCCCGAAAATACGAAGAGTTTTCATGCAAAGATAAAGTGAGCGGATAAGAGCGATTTTTGCCCATTTGAAATACTCCGTGGGAAGCATTTTTGAAAGATTTGACCGCACCGTGCTTCTGAGGTTGCCTACATATCCTCGGCTAAAAGGAATCAGGTCAGTGTAGTTCAGGAAGTTTTGGTAGCTGGGACTACCGTGAAGCTATGCTTTCACTGTTGTTGTTGTTGCTGCTACTGCTACTGCTTACTGAACCCCTTATTACACCATGTCAAAAATAAAAGAAGCTAGACTATACTATGATCTATGTTTTACAAAATCCTATCTAGATCTTCAAACTTGCTCTTGTGTTTCTTGTTGCCTTGTTGTCCTCTATCCTCTCTGTGGAATCTCTTTGTTGCTACCTTGAATTGTAATCGGAGATGTTTTCTCTTTCTTCAGGTGGGTGCCTGACTGCTGAACTTGATATGGATTCCTATGCTCTCCAGGCGGGCTCTTAATTGCTGAACTTGAATGTATTCCCATGCTATCCAGGCAGACTCCTGACTTACACTTGAAATATATTCCCTGCTCTCCAGGCGGGCTCCTGACTTCAACATAGACAAAACAAAGAATTTGAAAGCTAAAATTTAAATTGTAGTCCCTTATTCTCCAGGCGGGCTCCTGACTGCTACGCTTGAAAGTATTCCCTACTCTCCAGGCGAGCTCCTAACTGCTGGCTTGAAATGTATTCCCTGCTCTCCAGGCGGGCTCCTGACTGCTGACTTGAAATGTATTCCCTGCTCTCCAGGAGGGATCCTGATTTCAACATAGACAAAACAAAGAATTTGAAAGCTAAAATTTAAATTGTACTCCTTTGTTCTCTAGGCGGGCTCCTGACTGCTACGCTTGGAAGTGTTCCCTTATTTTCCAGGTGGGTGCCAGATCTCTGGCTTGAAATGTATTCCCCGCTCTCCAAGCGGGCTCCTAATTGCTGAACTTGAATGTATTCCCTGCTCTCCAGGCGGGCTCCTGATTTCAACATAGACAAAACAAAGAATTTGAAAGATAAAATTTAAATTGTACTCCATTGTTCTCCAGGCAGGCTCCTGACTGCTACACTTGAAAGTGTTTCCTTGTTTTCCAGGTGGGCGCCTGATCTCTGGCTTGAAATGTATTCCCCGCTCTCCAGGCGGGCTCCTAATTGCTGAACTTAAATGTATTCCCTGCTCTCCAAGCGGGCTCCTGATTTTAACATAGACAAAACAAAGAATTTAAAAGCTAAAATTTAAATTGTACTCCCTTGTTCTCCAAGCGGGCTCCTGACTGCTATGCTTGAAAGTGTTCCCTTGTTTTCCAGGTGGGCACCTGATCTCAACGAAATAGACAAAACAAAGAAAAACTTCTGCCCCAGTTTGGTGCTGGGTGCATCTGTGAATGTTAATTGAATCATGTTACAAATATCTCTATGAATTTGAAAGCTAAATCCCATTATCCAGGAGGGTCCTGAAAACTTCTAGTTAAATGGTGGCTTAAAAATCTAAATTATATCTTCTGATGGTGTGACTCTCGCTGAATCTTGTTGTCTTAGAAGGTCTTAAAACTACATCCCATTATCCAGGAGGGTCCTGAAGATCACAAGTCAAGTTTTATCTTAAGAGCGACAATTTTACAGCTAAATTATACTACCCTTCAACAGAACTTACGCTAAATCTTGTTATCTAATGGAAATCTTAAAGCTAAGTCCCATTATTCAGGAGGGTCCTGAAAACTCCTAATTGAATCCTATCTTAAACATACCAACTTTGAAGCCAACTTATATTCCTTTCGGGTATATTTATGTTAGATTATGCTACTCATGATTGTTTCGAAGTTTAAACTAGGTCCCATTTTACAGGAAGGTCCTGAAAATCAAAATTCAAACCTGTTTGGTTCCTGCCTTTCTCCACAGAGGTTTTTTTCCAAAACAACCGAAATTTTCTGCCCCTGTTTTAATCACAGAAAAATATTGTCAGTTTAAAATGTGGTTAGTTGATGGCATTCTTGCTGATGATCTTTCCACTGCATTGTTTTGTTTTGACTGGCTTCCCCAAACTGGCCCTGAACCGCTTTGACTTTCTGACTGACTTTCAAACCCCATAAACTTTGACGTCCCGAGTGTTCTATACCCATGGTGTTGTTTTACCTCTGACCCCTTTATCTGGCCCTTTGCATCTCCCATGACATTACCAACCATTCCACCGATGAAATATCCGGTGATTCCTTGTACCCCCCTTTGCATCATGTTATCCTTAGTATGCTCTGACCACGCCGTGCTTTGAAATTTTGGAAGTTGGTAGTGAGCTTTGAAATCCCTTTTCACTTGCTTTGCACAAGATTGACATTGAAACATCTTAGACAAATACACAAAAGAAAATGAAATGCAATAACTTTATGGGTTAAGGATAAGAAGAATCCAAAACCAGATGACTGCTACAAAGGGAAAAAGAAAAAGAAACTTATCTGAGTGGAATAGCTGGTACCAATGATTATGACAAGCATTTCGGATTAATCAGCCCAATCTGTCCAACCAATCAACATTCAGTCGCCGTACTTCGTTGCCTCAGAATTTCCATGACCTGATTACTTTACCCAAACCTTGACCTTGTTCATCCTGTGGTGCCTTGAAAGGTTTTCACCAGCAGACCTCTTTCATTCGTTCATCTCTCAACTCACTTTCGCCTCACGGTGCCCGTAAGGGTTTTCACCAATAAGACTCTCTCATTCTTTGATTTCTCTCAGCTCTCGTCGCCTCATGATGCCCGCGAGGGTTTTCACCAATAAGACTCTCTCATTTTTATTTTCCTGCTTGAACCAGAGTGTTTCCCCTGACATGAATTACCTTTACTTGCTCGACTTGGCATTTCTCAAAGACTGATCAGAAGATCTTTCTTTGGATCGTAATATGGGCTTTTGGACAGGGTTAGAAAAAAAGGGTATAAAAGGCTCAATACAATTCAAATGGGTTAAAGTTACAACTTTCGGAATCAGGTTTCTTACAACAAACACAACTTCTGCCCCAGTTTCTTGCATATGGGACTTTTTGATTTTTGTTTTGATGAGACCGAACCGTGAGGCTGCCTACGTATCCTTCAAAGGAATCAGGTCGAACGTAGTTCATGTCATAGAAATTACTTTGTTGTTGTGATTTTTCTTTTTTTCTTTCGCTTTCTCTCCTTTTCTTTTACTGTTTTTCTCCTTCTTTGCTCTTTTCTTCTTTTTCTTCATTCTTTTCTTTCTCTTTCCTTTTCTTTTTTCCCTTTTCATCCTTTTCTTATCTTTCACGCTTGTGTTTTTGATATTGTTATTGATTCCGATAGGGGGTATGAAAGAAAAATAAATAAGGCTCAAAGGGGATGACGAGGGATAAAGTGTTTAAATAGTAGAACAAAACACCTTCATCATTTCAATCTTCAAAATATGCCAAATACAAACAAGTACAATCAAACAAAGAAATCATACATAGTATCTCTTGACTGCATCGAAATTGATAGTCATTTCTACACATTTCCCTTCTACATCTGTCAAATATAACGCGCCATTGGACAACACTCTAGTTACGACAAATGGCCCCAGCCAGTTTGGGGCGAACTTTCTTTTTGCTTCAGGCTGATGAGGCAAGATACGTCTCAACACTAACTGACCCACTTCGAACTTCCACGGACGTAATTATATGCTCTCGCCATTCTCTGTTGGTACAATTGGCCGTGACACACTGCTACCAATCTCTTTTCATCAATCAGACTTAATTGCTCCAAGCGGGTTTTGATCCATTCAACGTCATCAATTTCTGCCTCAGCGACAATCCGAAGGGATGGGATTTCAATTTTTGCGGGTATTACTACCTCCGTGCCATACACCAACAAATAAGGAGTGACCCCTACTGAAGTACGGACTGTAGTGCGATAACCCAACAATGCAAACGACAGCTTTTCATGCCACTGCCTAGAACCTTCCACCATTTTTCGAAGTATCTTCTTTATATTCTTGTTGGCTGCCTCGACTACTCCATTCACCTTGGGGCAATATGGGGTGGAATTGCGATGTATAATCTTAAACTGCTGACATGTCTCCGTCATTAGATGACTGTTGAGATTAGTGCCATTGTCCGTGATGATTACCTTCGGAATCCCAAACCGACAGATGATATTTGAATGCACAAAATCAACCACCGCCTTCTTAGTTACATACTTGAATGTTTTAGCCTCTACCCACTTGGTGAAATAATCGATGGCCACTAGAATAAACCTGTGTCTGTTTGATGCTGCTGGCTCGATGGGCCCAATGACATCCATGCCCCAAGCAACAAAGGGCCATGGTGCCGACATTGTGTGCAATTCAAATGGTAGGGAATGAATCAAATCTCCGTGCACTTGGCACTGATGACACTTGTGCACAAAACTGATGCAATCTCGCTCCATAATGAGCCAGTAATAACCTGATCGGAGAATTTTCTTTGCCAGAATGTACCCACTCATATGCGGTCCACAAACCCCGGAGTGTACCTCAGTCATGATAGCTGTGGCCCGTCTTGCATCTATGCATCTTAGCAATCCCAAATCTGGAGTCCTTTTGTACAATCCCCCTCCACTGAAGAAATAACCACTTGCCAATCGTCGAATAGTTCCTTTCTGATCACCAGTGGCCTGTATCGGATATACCCCCATCCTGATGTATTCTTTGATATCGTGGAACCATGGATCCCTATCAAGTTCTTCTTCTACCATATTACAGTAAGCATGCTGATCACGGACCTGGATCTGCAAAGGGTCCATATAAGCCTTATCTGGATGATGTAACATTGACGCTAGAGTAGCCAAAGCATTGGCAACTTCATTATGGATCCTTGGGATATGCCTAAATTCTATTGACTAAAACTGCTGGCAAAGATCATGCAAACATTATTTGTATGGTATGAGTTTCAAATCCCATGTTTCCCATTCTCCCTGAATTTGGTGCACCAGGAGGTCCGAGTCACCCAAGACCAAGACTTCCTGGACACCCATATCCACAGCTAACTTCAAACCCAGAATGCATGCCTCATACTCAGCCATGTTGTTGGTAAAGTAAAAATGAAGCTGAGATGTAACAGGGTAGTGCAGTCCTGTTTCAGAAATAAGTACTGCTCCTATCCCCACGCCCTTCATGTTTGTAGCCCCATCAAAGAAAAGTTTCCATCCTGGATTCTCGACTTGTTCCAACTCATCAATGTGCATCACCTCTTCATCAGGGAAATAAGTTTTCAAAGGTTCATAATCTTCATCAACCGGGTTCTCGTCCAAATGGTCCGCCAAGGCCTGTGCTTTCATTGCAATTCGAGTCACGTAGACAATGTCAAACTCTGTGAGCAGGATCTGCCACTTTGCAAGCCTTCCTGTGGGTGTAGGCTTCTGAAAGATATACTTCAATGGATCCAAGCGAGATATGTGGTAAGTGGTATAAGATGACAAATAATGTTTCAGTTTCTGTGCCACCCAAGTTAGGGCGCAACATGTCCTCTCAAGATGCGTATACTTAACATCGTACGACGTGAATTTCTTGCTAAGGTAATAGATGGCCGGCTCCTTCCTGCCAGTGATATCATGTTGACCCAATACACAGCCGAATGAATTGTCCAAAACTGTCAAATATAGGATCAAAGGTCGCCTTGGTTCTGGCGGGACCAACACGGGTGGATTTGACAAATACCCCTTTATCTTGTCAAATGCCTCTTGACATTCGTGTGTCCACTTGACCGCAACATATTTCTTTAACAGTCTGAAGATTGGCTCAAAGGTTGTCGTGAGCTGAGCGATGAACCTGCTGATATAATTCAATCTCCCCAACAAACTCATCACCTTGGTCTTGTTTCTCGGAGGCGGCAATTCCTGGATGGCCTTGACTTTCGATGGATCCAGTTCAATGCCTTGGCGGCTGACTACGAACCCCAACAACTTTCTAGATGGAACACCGAACGCGCATTTTGCAGGATTAAGCTTGAGATTGTACCTGCGAAGCCTTTGGAAGTACTTCCTCAGATCCCTGACATGGTCAGACTGCTTTCTAGACTTTACGATCACATCATCCACGTACACCTCGATTTCCCGTGTATCATATCATGGAATATTGTTGTCATTGCCCTCATATAGGTTGCCCCAACATTTTTCAAGCCAAATGGCATGATCCGATAGCAGTACATTCCCCTCGGCGTGATGAATTCCGTCTTTTCTACATCTCCCTCTTCCATTAAGATCTGATGATAACCCGCGTAACAATCCACAAAAGAACCAATCTCATGTTTGGAACAATTATCAATCAAGATATGGATGTTCGACAATGGGAAATTGTCTTTTGGACTCGCCTTGTTGAGATCCCGATAGTCAACACACACCCTGGTCTTGCCATACTTCTTTGGCACCAACACGATGTTGGCTAACCAGGTGGGATACCAGGTGACCCGAATGACTTTGGCATCGAACTACTTGGTGACCTCTTCTTTGATCTTTACACTCATATCCATTTTGAACTTTCTCAACTTCTGTTTGGCAGGAGGGAATGCCGGGTCAGTGGGCAACTTGTGAACCACTAAATCAGTGCTTAGATCCGGCATGTCGTCATAGGACCATGCAAAAACATCTTTGTATTCGAACAGTGCTTTAATTATCTCCTCCCTGAGTTGAGGTTCCAGATGGACACTTATTTTAGTTTCAAGGACATTATCTTGGTCCCCTAGATTAACTGTTTCTATATCGTTCAAATTAGGTTTGGGTTTTTCCTCAAAATGACTTAGTTCCTTACTAATTTCTTCATAGGCATCATCAAATTCCAACTCGTCATCACACTCAATTTCTTGTATTATTATTTCAGAGTTAGATTGGCTTTTAAACTGGGCCAAAGATTCCTCATGCATGTCATGTCATTGATATCAGTATAAAAAGAACTGTACAAAAGAAGAAAACAAACACAAAACATATAATTAGAAGAAATGAAGGAAAATGAATAATTGCATTTCATTGAATTTAAAGATAACAGAGTTTTAACACATCCAACTAGACAGAACATAATATCTGAATTACAAACCCTAGAATAATCCAGACAACTAAAAGAAAATCAAAACCCACTACCAAAACTCCCTCCGGGTAGGAAGAGGAGTAGCTTTCTAGTTGTTGACTTTTGCACGTGGTCCCACAAATTGCACATCTGCCTTGCTGGACCCTTCCACAGCCTCAACCATGTTAACCTCGGTGAATAACCTTTTGAACCCCTTTTCCAAGTCTCCATCAGCACCAATCAATTATCCAGAAACCTTTGACAACAATTGCTTTCTGATACCCGGCCTGACGAATGATCTGGACAGACGCGGGATTGGCCTTGGCAATGCCCATGCTTTCTGTTTCATTTTGCGGGCTAGTCTCACATCTGCAACTGTAGGCTTGAACCCCAGACCAAAAGTATCCAGATTCTTTGGAAGAGAAACTGGCTGCACAATACCTTGCAGAGATGCACCCAAACCCTTGACCGGTACAAAACCATTTTTCAACATTTCAACAGCTACCATGACTGATGCCGCAGTTGGAACGCACTTTCCTTCTGGAAGTTTCTCTATCTATACTGTGTCAAAAACCTGATAAACCTATAGCCCTTGTCGTCGTCAACCTCTATGAACAGAACAATGACATCATTGGGCACACATAAGTTATCTTCGCTGTGTACAACAATTTCCTGTTGATCCCATTCAAACTTGACCATTTGATGCAGAGTAGACGGGACTGCTTTGGCAGCATGGATCCAGGGTCGTCCCAATAGCAGATTGTAAGAAACAGCCACATCAAGCACTTGGAATTCCATAGTAAATTCAACAGGCCCTATTGTGAGCTCAAGCACTATGTCCCCGACTGAATCTTTCCCTCCATCGTCGAATCCCCGAACGCAAATACTGTTCTTGTGAATTCTTTCATCCTCCACTTTCAGCTTGTTCAATGTGGAGAGAGGACAAATGTTCGCGCTAGACCTATTGTCAACCAGTACCCGAGTAACCACAGAATCTTCGCATTTCACCGTCAGATAGAGGGCTCTATTGTGCTCGGTACCCTCCACGGACAACTCATCATCAGAAAAAGTGACTCTGTTTACCTCAAATATCTTGTTATCTATCTTTTCCAAGTGGTTTACTGAGATTTTGTCAGGAACGTAAGCCTCGTTCAAGATCTTCATCAAAGCCCGACAATGCTCGTCGGAATGGATCAATAATGACAATAATGAAATCCGAGCCGGTATTTTCCTCAACTGCTCCACAATGGAATAGTCCTGCACTTTCATCTTTCTCAAGAACTCCTCTGCTTCTTCCTCGGTCATAACTTTCTTTACCAGCATTGGATTATCTTTTGAAGTCTTAGCTTTTCTCAACTTTTTGGGGGCAAAGCATCTCCCCGATCGAGTCAAACCATGGGTCCCACACACTTCTTCTCTAACCTCTTTCCCCTTGTAAGTCACTGTCACTCGTTCATAATTCCATGGGACTGCCTTGTTGTTAACTATAGGTAATTGAGTTACCGGTTTGATAACAACAGGATCTGTGGGGGCGCCCTTCACAATTACCACAGGCTTGTTCGTCACTCCTGGCACAACCACTTTTGCTCTTTCATGTTTTCCTGCAACGTCACTTGAGGACCCCTTCTTGACCTCCACAGATGGTTCATTATTTGCCCTGTTCAATTTGATCATAGACTTCTCACTGGTTGACTTTTCAAATGGCCTGGCTTCACTAGCCCGAATCATCATGACGGTTTGCGAAGGCTTATTAGGCTCCCCTCCCTTATGCACTATCTCAATCATATTTGTTTGATGATGGGCTGACAAGGGATTCTGATTGATATTGGGCGCCTCCGGAGCATGGACCTCAATCTGATTGGTGTCAATGAGTTCTTGAATGGCTGTTTTCAATTTCCAGCAATTCTCTGTGTCATATCCCGGGGCCCCTAAACAATACTCACAACTCACCGAGCGGTCAAGATTTTTGGGAGGGGGATTTGACAATTTAACCTCGATCGGATTCAACATATCCAACTGTCTCAGTCTATACAATAGACTAGCATATGATTCTCCCAATGGAGTGAAAGTCTTTTGCTTCTGCAACCTCTCATTCTTAAAGGCTTGGATGAGCCGAAAACCCGTTCCAGGAGGATTTCTGTAGGCTTTTGGGGGTGGATAGTTTTTTTGTGGAGCTTGGTACGAATTTTGTGGAGCTGGCGCACGCCATTGTGAGTGAGCAGGAGGTTGGGTATAGGTTTGTGCGTGATGGACAGAAAAATGGGGATCTTGCGGTGGGTAATAGTGTTGTGGTGGGTTATATGGAGTGAGGGGGTAAGTTTGGGGATAGGGTTGCGGCTGGTTGTAGTAACGGGGAAGGTTCCTGGATCCAACCCAAACTCCTGACTCAATTGTCGCAACATCCTCCTTTTTCTTCTTCCCGAGCACACCCCTATTACCGTTTTGAATGGCCTGAGTGGTCGCTTTGATCGCTGAATAACTCATGATCTTGTTGGACTTGAGTCCCTCTTCAACCATGCCTCCCATTTTTACTACTTCATTAAAGGACTTACCTACTGCTGACACTAAGTGGCCGAAATAAGTGGGTTCCAAAGCCTGCAAGAAATAATCAACCATCTCGCTTTCTTTCATCAGAGGGTCAACCCTCGCTGCTGCTCTCTCCAACGGAATCCATATTCCCTGAAGCTCTCACCGGGCTTCATCTCAAGCTTTGTCAACGACAGACGGTCTGGGATAATTTCGAGGTTGTACTGAAATGGCAGGCAAAGGCTTGGGCCAAATCGTCCCATGTGTACCACCTGTTGTGATCTTGTCTGGTATACCATTCTAAGGCCGATCCACTTAAACTTTGGCTGAAATATGCCATCAGCAATTCATCTCTTCCACATGCTTCTCTCATTTTGCTACAAAATCCTCTTAAGTGTGCTACTGGGTCACCATGCCCGTCGTACAGATCAAACTTGGGCATTTTGAACCCTGCTAGTAACTGAACATCTGGGAACAAACATAAATATTTATAGGCCACACTTACTTGACCTCCCAACTCCCTCATATCTCAGAACGATTGTTCTAAGCTTTTGACCTTTCTGATCATCTCTTCATGCTCGGTATTTTAGGGTGGCTTCTCGGTCTTTGCCGGGAGATCAAGATGGGGGGTGTGAGGATATGGTTCTAGGACTTTGAAGGTGGGTTCAGGGGGATAATACTGGTTGTCGTGAGTTTGGAACAGGGGTTCACTGGAAGATCGGTGTAATGTAGCAGGTGGAGGTGCCACAAAAACAAGTGTAATTGGTGGGGGATGGTATGGGACTTGTTTGGGTGGTAGACCTTGAGAAGTATAGGAAGTGGCGCCATGGCATTGTTGGTAGAGGGAAAAGGCTGGAGATGAGTTCACAGTGGAAGGCTCCGAAGGTTGGGCTGATGGTGGGATATAAGCAGGGTTGGCAGGATAAACCGGTTGTGGATGCCCCTTCGCCCAGGCTTGGTACATTTCAGTCATCTGTTTCTTTAGCTTATACATTTCTTCCCTCATTGCATTAACGTCCAATTCTTACACTTCTTTCAATGGGTCGACAATACTTGTTTCCGGTTCCTGGTTGGCCAAATTCAGCCTGTCTTTCGATCGGGTGGTGTATGAGTGAGTTGCCAGAATGACAATCAACTAACCACCTACTTGGACTCAATGCATCAACAACAACATTGTTAGCGATTAGGTTTTAACAGATTGATAACCGCACATTGGGCATGAATGCACCTAAACCGTTAACCGTCTCTATTATGTATTTGATCGGTTGAATGGGTCATCCCGGCCTTTTCTTACTTTCGATTGCGAACTTCCCCCTTTTCTTTCTTTTTCTTTTCCTTCCTTTCATTCTCTCTTTGTTTATATTCCCTCTTGATTTTTATTTTCTCTCTTTTCTTTATTATTTTTCCGCTCTCTCTCTCTTTTCTTTCCAGAGATTGCCTACGTATCATGACCCCGCATGAATCAGACCAAGCGTAGTTCTTGGAGATAAAAATAATAAAACATTTTTGGAATTTTCAAATTTTCATAATAAGACTCGGAAATAAACTTAAACAGAAACTAACAGACTCTGATGAAAGATGAAATACAGACTCAAAAAACAAATAACCCACATACTCTGATAAAAGAAATATAGACTCCAAAACAACTAGCAGACTTTAACAGAAAGAAAATACAGACTCAAGAAATCACGAATATATCAGTGCCTCTATTGCCCCCGGGACCCGCAGGGCATCATTCGGCCTTGCCGCGGGTCGGCTCGCTAATTCCCCTTGGAGGTGGTAGAGATCTTCCATTACCCGGCGAACGAAAATTATCACAGTAGCAAAGAACATAGATCTAGTCATATCCTTACAGCTACTGCACTCCATCACGATGTAGTTAGCGACCCTTTTGACTCGCTCTCTTATGACGCCCTTCTCTTGCAACCAATGCCCAATTTGTTCGGTTCTGGCTTCCAAAGTTCATTCGGCTACCTGGTTCTACTCTTGGAGTTGTTGCAAGTCTCTTTCTATCCGTGCCATTAAGGCGTAACAATGTTCTCTTTCCGCTTTAAAATTTTTGGCTTGTTTAGCCATTTCACCCTTAAGATTGCCAATTGCCTTTTCCCAACTTGTGACCCCTTTTTCATATCTTTCTTTTATCTGTTGAACGAAAGCTGCACGCTCTTCGGTGCTTTTAGCCAACCTTGCCTGTGCTTTTGCTAGTTCAGACTCAACTTTCTGCAGGTCATCTTCATAGTCACGTACCTTTTGAGTAAGGTTATAAATGAGCCTTTCATCTTTCCTACTTCGGCCAGGGTTCTCGGCTTCAATTTTCAACTGTCGAACCTGAGCTCTGAGGGCTTCATTTTCTAGCATCAATCTTCTCCTTTCACCTTCGGCCTCTTGTGCCTGCAAATCATTGTTGAAGGTGACATTTCTCAACTCTTCTCATAGACCATGGATGATGGCCTTATATTCCTTTTCCTTCTCCCCCAAGCTAACCTCTCCTGAATTTTATCATCAAAGGCTTGAACATGAGGCCTTTTGGCGGGCCTTTCGGGCTCTGGCTCGTTGTTTACATAAGACATTTTCTCAAACCAAGCGGCATAATTTGGATCTACTTCCCCCTTGGCGATGTCTGGTACCTTGGTGCCATTTTTTAGATACAACAGCTATTCCAATCCTGCTGAACTACAGCCTCGGGCAATGCAACTTCTGGATGTAACTCTATGACCTGGGTGCTTAGATCTTCATCTTTAGGCACAATCTAATACCTTCCCAATTGCCTCAAGACCCTCTGCGGTGCATATGGCCGGATACTCCTTACAACCATTAACCTCAGGTAGCCTTTGGTAGCAGTCATATAGATGGCTTCTGTCCTCGGGAGCCATCCCATAGTCCACTCGACCTGACCTGCGTTAAGAACTTTCAAGTGAGAGACCTATGCTTCAAACCCTTCTGGTGCGTTATAATCTTTTACCCTCTCCTCGTAACTAGTGATGAAGTTATTCGGGCTCGAACCATAACTCATGAATCTGGGATGATGGCGAATGTGCTCGATCAACTACATTTGCAGAAGGATGTTGCAACCTTCAAAAAATTGAGCCCCTGCTTTGCATAAAGTTAATGCTCGATAAATATCCGCCAGCACCAATGGGGCAACTGTATGATCTTCCTTGGTAGTAAGGATTTGTGCAATTCTAGTCATACGAACATCCACCGTCCCTTTCTCATTTGGAAAAACCATGATCCCCAAGAATGCCACAATAAATGCGAACCGACAATGAATTTGCCAAAGGCCCTTGTCTTATTTGTTGCTCGGACCTTTTTCATGCGTTTCAAAACCAACAGAGTGCCTGAACCTGAAGTATAAGAAATGGAAAGCACAACACCCGTTGCTCACATGTTCTTTATTCATCTGTTTACTAATATTCAGGAGGTCAAAGAACTTGTGCACCGATGGAGCCTTTTGAAATATAAGTTGTTGCTTCCTCAAATCCCATCTGAATTCAATGTACCCGGCTATCTCCTCCAAAGTACGGGTGATCTTAAAATCCGAGAAACGAAAGACATTGTGGACAGGATCCCAGAAAGTTACCAAAGCTTTGATCAGATCTTCCCGTGGTTTTATCTCAAAGATGTCTATAAGAGCACCCAAGTGCTTTTTCACCCATTTCTGAACATCTTTGTCTAGATCATTCCACCACATACGCAAGTGTAGCTGAGTTTGTTCCCTGACCACTTCTGGCGGTTCCTGGATGGTAATCATTTGTTCCTGTGGAAGATTAAGGTTAGGGTTGACTCGAGTGGACCCTTTTGTAAACAATTTTTTGAAGAAGAAAAGAAAAATAAAGGGAAAGGAAAAGAAGAAAAGAACCACAATTTCTTCCCCTATATGCCAACTTTAGCCAAGTGACTGTTTTTGCAAATGCGGCCCCTTCCCAATTTCACGCGAATTTTGAGGCCGGGGGGAATTATTTTATGACCTTTCACAAACTTGTCCATTCTTTTACGAAAATAGCCTTTCGACAACTGAAGAATACTCTGAGACTATCTCGACAAGAACGGTTTAAGACATTGCCGAAACTGGATCGACTTATTTTGACCAAAAATCAAGATTGCATTCACTCGACCACCGACTCTCTTTTCTTGTTTTTCTTTCTTTTTTTTTTCAAAAATAAGGCCGAACCTTATGTAGGTTGCCTACGTATCCCACATCTGGTGAGAATCAGACATGCGTAGTTCGGTCAGTTTTGACACATTTGAAAGAACACAATGTTTGACTCTTTTGAAATAACTCTTTTTTGAAAAATTTTGGGCAGAGTTTCAGAACATTTTTCAAATACCGGTATTTTTAGAACCGGGCTTTATTTCCTTCCCTATATCACTCTTGGTTTTTCTTTTTGCTTTATTTTCCCTGGCCGGTCAGCATGCATGCCAAAACAAATAAATGTTCACAAAACACGTAGAATGCATCAAGAAGGTATGTTATTTTGGGCACACCCGTCCTAGACGGACCCAACCCTTGTGTTGAGTCCCCTAAGTCAAATTCACATGATGCAAACAAATGTTCCTACTAGGGATCCGATATGAGGCTATGTTTTTCTAGGTTTAAATCCTGGGGTTTTGTTATAGACTTGGGTACCCGAGCAGACAACTGGGGCCGAGGAGGGGGCGACGTACCGGAAGCACTGAAGTCTACCCGGCCTTGTTGCTTGCCCAGCCTCGTTCTATTTCGTATAATTTCTACAGAAAAAGCGGGCTACGCGAACGTATGCACCATTTCTAGAAGACTCAGAGGGGTAGCGTTAGAAGACAGTTATATACAATTTAAACAATATTAAAGCGGTAAACAGATAACATTTAGCACAAAAGATTCACGGAATACAGTAATATTAACAATAAGTGAAGCCAAGCAAAATCATATTAACAAGCTCGAATTCTTGAACCCTGGACCAGAGATTCTGGGTTCGGTCCCCAGCAGAGTCGCCAGAGCTGTCACACCTCCTTTTTACCTACACCCCCATCTATTGCATTGTTCATGAATTGATATATACTTGTCATACCTCCTTTTTCACTACACCCCGTAAGGGGTATATATATAAGGGAGTTTTTCCAATTAAAGGACAATCGAAACATGATTGTTTATTTATTAAAAATCAGAGTCGCCACTTGGGAGATTTATGGTGTCCCAAGTCACCGGTTCAAATCCCGAGTCGAGGAAAAGATTGAATCTGTATTATAGTCTGCGAACCAAAAATCCGAGTAAGGAATTCTGTTAACTCGGGAGAAGGTGTTAGGCATTCCCGAGTTCCGTGGTTCTAGCACGGTCGCTTTGATCATACTTTGCTTATTAAAATTGTTTAATTACTGACTTTAGATCCTATGTGCATTTACCCTTTACCGCTTTTTAATTAAGAAAATTATCTTGAAACGGGTCACGCGTACGTGTACCCATTTGTTTGGCGCGTCAAAAAATCATGTCACACGAACGTGTCCACAATTAATAACGCTTTATTATTATTAAGAACTTTTGGCCGAAGTTGCGTGAACGCATACTCTGGTTTTGTTTTTAGAAATCGCAATCATGTCACGCGAACGTGTCCACAACCACGATAGTATATTGGACGTGCCTAAAGCAAACTATGAACATTTGTCATTTTTGTATCGAAATCATAAGAACTTAATACGAGGACCATACGTGATTTAATTGTGGATGGCACACCTCGACTAATTGAAAGAAATTAATCGGTTAAACGTTAAAGGTAACTTAATTCTACCTTATGCTAATGTCTGATCTAATTAATAGAAGAAAATTTCAGGCCATCAACACCATACAGAAGGTGAGTAAAATTGAGCCCAAATTACAAGAGTGTAAGGCTACACGTGCCCGTGTTTCCTTTGCTGGGCTCGAAAAATGTCCAATCATGACGAGAACAGAAGGCCCAAAATAATTCAGGGCTATGCATTCATGCCTAGGGTTGATCCCGCTACTTGGGCCAGCTTTGGACCCAGATTTTCATAAGCCAACAATTGCATATAATCCATTGGAAACCAGTCAACTAAATTATATGGAACACACGATTATACAAACATTCCAACCTCTGAATTCTTGATAATTTAAAGGTAGTGCAATTAAACTGAATTTCTGATTTGTTAACATACTTTGGGTCCAAATCTATTTCAAATTCACATGGCCGTATCACTTAGATAAATAAGCTTTGGGTCTGAAGAGCCCAATTCTGCTTTCAAGGTCGATTGCTGGAGCTGGGGACTCATGATCGAGTCCCTTCGGGGGAATACAACGGGTATTTGGACTCCAAACCCCACACTTCCAAACTTCAAAGTTCAAGAACTCATCTCCCCTGGACTAAGCATGTAGAGTCCTCAAGTAAGACCAATACACAATTTATCTGTTTAAACAAATTAAGCTAACAATGAACAGATTAAACTAGGTCTCATATATTAAATTATTCCTAACATGGATCTGCAAATCACTACGACCAATCCTCATTCAGGCTAAATATCTCATCTTTGCAGATTTCAAAGTCATGCAACTCAACAAACATTAGGCCTTTCCAATCACAGTTCATGCACAACAAACACCAAAACCAAACCCAAATTAAACATGGCTAACCTACGATTTGCTTTATATTACAAACCAAGTTCACAACCAATCAGTGAATAAGTTTGAATATAACAGGGTAATCAGATTAACTACATGAATAGGTGATTAGCAAGAAACGACATTCAGTAAATGAGATGCTCTGTATTTCAACTTCAATTAATAATATTGTATTCCTCCATTTCACATATCAAGGGTGTGAGGGATACCTGGAAATGAGAAAAGAAACAGAACAAGGAGGGATTAATGGATAGCAGCAACAAAAGAAAATGAAATTCAACAGCTTAATCACATCAGACCTAGCTTTCTCAGACCATTTCAAACCCAGCAAAATTAGAATTACTTCAAGCTTTCACTAAAACCCCAAAAAATGCACAAATTCAAAGAAACAATACTTTCTGGTGCTTTTTCTTCTGATTTCTTCAGACTTTTTTGTTTTTTTTCAACCCTATGTATTTTTCCAAATTTTTTCTATCTTTTCCTTTTTCTAGTCTCTGAAACTCTTTTTTTCCATCCCCATGGAACCCCAAGTAACTATGCCTTTATAGGCAAGTTACTAGGGCAACCTTAAGGGTTCAGTTTTTTCATTTTAGTCCTTTTCAAATTTTCCTTTTTGCTGCTTAGTCCTTCAATTACTGACTTGCTGGTCAAGTTAGTCTATTCTTTCAGCTTCTAGGCAGCTTCTTAGGTGGTTATAGCAAGATTCCCTTAAGTGACTTACCCAATTTACCCCTATTACCCCTGTATTTTGTCTTGAAGCCCAGCCAGACTTGAACATGGGCTATGAATCCCCAAACAGGCTCAATGATTAAATAGACATGGGCTCAGACTCAAACCAAATAGAATTCCTTTAACATGAGGTCTTAGACTGACCTCAAAGCCCAAAGATGAAGCCCAAACAAATTCAGAAAACTTAAAAACCAAACAAATCAACTAATTAACGATCACAAACAGGCGGTGAACTAATTAAGCTAACTAATTAAGCTCAGTGACCAAATCAAAAATTCTAACAGGACAGTTAATAAATCAGAAAACAAATAAAAAGAGAGGAAAGGAATATAGGTGACACATAGACGATTTTGAAAACAAAGATGAACGAGACTTACCAACTAGACTTGAAATCAAAAATTGAGGCACTAATTCGACCCAACAGAGTGGCAAACATTTGTTCTTGGTGAGGAACAAACGAGTGTCACTATTTTGTGTCAAAACCGACTTGAAACAACCGAACAATTCCTGAAAATGCTTGCATGCATGATTCCGACCTTAGGCTCTTATGGATCGACTCTTCGATTTGATATTCGAGGAGTTCTAGAGATGTTTGAAGAAATCTAAGTGACGATTTGGGATGAGGGAGAGAGGACGGTCCTAGGGTGTTAATTTGGGGTTGAACAAAGGTGGCGCCGCCACCGGAGAGAACAAGGGCAGCGCTAGGGTTTCGATCTTTGATCTGATATTCGAGCAGTTCTGGAAGGATTTGAGAGGAGTTGTTTGGGGATTTGGGATGTGGATGCGGAGAAGAGTGTGGGGTGTTAATCTCAGGGTGATTGGTGGTGGCACCGCCACCGGAAGTAATAGGGATTTTGGGGCGGCGGATTAGGGTTAGGCGATTCTCCGATGGTGAAGGAGATGAAGTGAGATGGAATGAGGGGGTAGGGGGTCGGTCAGACAGTTATAAGTAATTTGGGGCTCAGTTCCGGGTCGTTTGATCAAACGAGATAAACAGTCCAGATCACGGGTAGTTTAAACGGGGTCGTTTGGTTTATTGGTGGGGCGGACCAGGTTGGACCCGAGTTTTGGGACGGGTATGGGCCAATTTTAACGGGTAATGGGTGTTTAACACTTGGGCCTGGGGAAAATTCAATTGTAACAGCCCAAAATCGGATTTTCTTTTATTTCTTTTCTTTTTCTTTTTCAATTTCAAATTCTTTTCTTTTCAAATTAAAATAAAATCTAAATTAATTTTTTTAAACTAAATTAACCTAACCAA
The DNA here is from genome assembly GCF_000393655.2 of Nicotiana sylvestris. NCBI lineage: Eukaryota > Viridiplantae > Streptophyta > Magnoliopsida > Solanales > Solanaceae > Nicotiana > Nicotiana sylvestris. Next base: position 122,077,284 of record NC_091057.1, on the reverse strand, counting down.
TTAGATTAATCACTCATCATGGTATTTACAATAATTAATTAAATCCTAAATTTAAAGAAAAACTATACAATTCAAAATTAAAGAGTTAAAATGCAAAATGAACTATTTTTATGATTTTCATATTTTATAAAACAAACTAATTTACTAATTAATCTAAAAAATATAAAATTAAATTCTAAATGCAGTGCGTGATATTTTTGTATTTTCATGAATTAAATTAAATAAACGTGCACAAACAAATGTAAATAATTAACAGAAAATGCCACAAAATCCAACAAAATTGCAAACACTAAAAGAAATTATTTTGGTTTGAATTTGTTGGAATAATTCATATAGGGCAAAAATCACGTGCTCACAGCTGCCCCTCTTTGCCCGGATATACGAAGAGTTTTCGTACAAAGATAAAGTGAGCGGATACGAGCGATTTTTGCCCATTTGAAATACTCCGTGGGAAGCATTTTTGAAAGATTTGACCGCACCGTGCTTCTGAGGTTGCCTACATATCCTCGGCTAAAAGGAATCAGGTCAGTGTAGTTCAGGAAGTTTTGGTAGCTGGGACTATCGTAAAGCTATGCTTTCACTGTTGTTGTTGTTGCTGCTACTGCTTACTGAAGCCCTTATTACACCATGTCAAAAATAAAAGAAGCTAGACTAGACTATGATTTATGTTTTACAAAATCCTATCTAGATCTTCAAACTTGCTCTTGTGTTTCTTGTTGCCTTGTTGTCCTCTATCCTCTCGGTGGAATCCCTTTATTGCTACCTTGAATTGTAATCAGAGATGTTTTTCTCTTCTTCAGGTGGGTGCCTGACTGCTGAACTTGATATGGATTCCTATGCTCTCCAGACGGGCTCCTGATTGCTGAACTTGAATGTATTCCCATGCTATCCAGGCGGACTCCTGACTTCCACTTGAAATATATTCCCTGCTCTCCAGGCGGGCTCCTGACTTCAACATAGACAAAACAAAGAATTCGAAAGCTAAAATTTAAATTGTACTCCCTTGTTCTCCAGGCGGGCTCCTGACTGCTACGCTTGAAAGTATTCCCTACTCTCCAGGCGAGCTCCTGACTGCTGGCTTGAAATGTATTCCTTGCTCTCCAGGCGGGCTCCTGACTGCTGACTTGAATTGTATTCCCTGCTCTCCAGGAGGGATCCTGATTTTAACATAGACAAAACAAAGAATTTAAAAGCTAAAATTTAAATTGTACTCCCTTGTTCTCCAGGTGGGCTCATGACTGCTACGCTTAGAAGTGTTCCCTTGTTTTCCTGGTGGGCGCCAGATCTCCGGCTTGAAATGTATTCCCTGCTCTCCAGGCGGGCTCCTGATTGCTGAACTTGAATGTATTCCCTGCTCTCCAGGCAGGCTCCTGATTTTAACATAGACAAAACAAAGAATTTGAAAGATAAAATTTAAATTGTACTCCATTATTCTCCAGGCGGGCTCCTGACTGCTACGCTTGAAAGTATTTCCTTGTTTTCTCGATGGGCGCCTGATCTCTAGCTTGAAATGTATTCCCTGCTCTCCAGGCGGGCTCCTAATTGCTGAACTTAAATGTATTCCCTGCTCTCCAAGCGGGCTCCTGATTTCAACATAGACAAAACAAAGAATTTAAAAGCTAAAATTTAAATTGTACTCCCTTGTTCTCCAAGCGGGCTCCTGACTGCTACACTTGAAAGTGTTCCATTGTTTTCCAGGTGGGTGCCTAATCTCAACAAAATAGACAAAACAAAGAAAAACTTCTTCCCCAGTTTGGTGCTGGGTGCATCTGTGAATGTTAATTGAATCATGTTACCAAATATCTCTAAGAATTTGAAAGCTAAATCCCATTATCCAGGAGGGTCCTGAAAACTTCTAGTTAAATGGTGGATTAAAAATCTAAATTATATCTTCTGAAGGTATGACTCCCGCTAAATCTTGTTGTCTAAGAAGGTCTTAAAACTACATCCCATTGTCCAGGAGGGTCCTGAAGATCACAAGTCAAGTTTTATCTTAAGAGCGTCAATTTTACAGCTAAATTATACTACCCTACAACAGAACTTACGCTAAATCTTGTTATCTAATGGAAATCTTAAAGTTAAGTCTCATTATTCAGGAGGGTCCTGAAAACTCCTAATTGAATCCTATCTTAAACATACCAACTTTGAAGCCAACTTATATTCCTTTGGGGTATATTTATGTTAGATTATGCTATTCATGATTGTTTTGAATTTTAAACTAGGTCCCATTTTACAGGAAGGTCCTAAAAATCAAAAATCAAACCTGTTTGGTGCCTGCCTTTCTCCACGGAGGATTTCTCCAAAATAACTGAAATTTCCTGCCCCTGTTTTAATCACAGAAAAATATTGTCAGTTTAAAATGTGGTTAGTTGATGGCATTCTTGCTGAAGATCTTTCCATTGCATTGTTTTGTTTTGACTGGCTTCCCCAAACTGGCCCTGAACCGCTTTGACTTTCTGACTGACTTTCAAACCCCATAACCTTTGACGTCCCGAGTGTTCTATACCCATGGTGTTGTTTTACCTCTGACCCCTTTATCTGGCCCTTTGCATCTCCCATGACATTACCAACCATTCCACCGATGAAATATCCGGTGATTCCTTGTACCCCCCTTTGCATCATGTTATCCTTAGTATGCTCTGACCACGCCGTGCTTTGCAATTTTGGAAGTTGGTAGTGATCTTTGAAATCCCTTTTCACTTGCTTTGCACAAGACTGATATTGAAACATCTTAGACAAATACCCAAAAGAAAATGAAATTCAATGACTTTGCGGGTTAAGGATAAGAAGAATCCAAAATCATATGACTGCTACAGAGGGAAAAAGAAAAAGAAACTTATCTGAGTGGAATAGCTGGTACCAATGATCATGACATGCATTTCGAATTAATCGGCCCAATCTGTCCAACCAATCAACTTTCAGTCGCCGTACTTCGTTGCCTTAGAATATCCATGACCTGATTACTTTACCCAAACCTTGACCTTGTTCATCCTATGGTGCCTTGAAAGGTTTTCACCAGCAAACATCTTTCATTCGTTCATCTCTCAACTCACTTTAGCCTCACGGTGCCCGTAAGGGTTTTCACCAATACGAATCTCTCATTCTTTGATTTCTCTCAGCTCTCATCGCCTCATGGTGCCCGCGAGGGTTTTCACCAATAAGACTCTCTCATTTTTATTTTCCTGCTTGAACCAGAGTGTTTCCCCTGACATGAATTACCTTTACTTGCTCGACTTGGCATTTCTCAAAGACTGATCAGAAGGTCTTTCTTTGGATCGTAATATGGGCTTTTGGACAGGGTTAGAAAGAAAGGGTATAAAAGGCTCAAAACAATTCAAATGGGTTAAAGTTACAACTTTCGGAATCAGGTTTCTCACAACAAACACAACTTCATCCCCAGTTTCTTGCATATGGGACATTTTGGATTTTTTGTTTTGATGAGACCGAACCGTGAGGATGCCTACGTATCCTTCAAAGGAATTAGGTTGAACGTAGTTCATGTCATAGAAATTACTTTGTTGTTGTGATTTTTCTTTTTCTCTTTCTCTTTTTCTCTTTTGTTTTTCTCTCTTTTTCTTTTACTGTTTTTCTCCTTCTTTTCTCTTTTCTTCTTTTTCTTCATTCTTTTCTTTCTCTTTCCTTTTCTTTTTTTCCCTTTTCTTCCTTTTCTTATCTTTCACGCTTGTGTTTCTGATATTATTATTGATTCTGAAAGGGGGTATGAAAGAAAAATAAATAAGGCTCAAAGGGGATGACGAGGGATAAAGTGTTTAGATAGCAGAACAAAATACCTTCATCATTTCAATCTTCAAAATATGCTAAATACAAACAAGTACAATCAAACAAAGAAATCATACATAGTATCTCTTGACTGCATCGGAATTGATAGCCATTTCTACACATTTCCCTTCTACATCTGTCAAATATAACACGCCATTGGACAACACTCTAGTTACGACAAATGGACCCAACCAGTTTGGGGCGAACTTTCCTTTTGCTTCAGCCTGATGAGGCAAGATACGTCTCAACACTAACTGACCCACTTCGAACTTCCGCGGACGTAATTATATGCTCTCACCATTCTCTGTTGGTACAATTGGCCGTGACACACTGCTGCCAATCTCTTTTCATCAATCAGACTTAATTGCTCCAAGCGGGTTTTGATCCATTCAACGTCATCAATTTCTGCCTCAGCGACAATTTGAAGGGATGTGATTTCAATTTCTGCGGGTATTACTGCCTCCGTGCCATACACCAACAAATAAGGAGTGGCCCCTACTGAAGTACGGACTGTAGTGCGATAACCCAACAATGCAAACGTCATCTTTTCATGCCACTGCCTAGAACCTTCCACCATTTTTCGAAGTATCTTCTTTATATTCTTGTTGGCTGCCTCGACTACTCCATTCGCCTTGGGGCGATATGGGGTGGAATTGCGATGTATAATCTTAAACTGCTGACATGTCTCCGTCATTAGATGACTGTTAAGATTAGCGCCATTGTCCGTGATGATTACCTTCGGAATCCCAAACCGACAGATGATATTTGAATGCACAAAATCAACCATCGCCTACTTGGTTACAGACTTGAATGTTTTAGCCTCTACCCACTTGGTGAAATAATCGATGGCCACTAGAATAAACCTGTGTCTGTTTGATGCTGCTGGATCGATGGGCCCAATGACATCCATGACCCAAGCAACAAAGGGCCATGGTGCCGACATTGTGTGTAATTCAAATGGTGGGGAATGAATCAAATCTCCGTGCACTTGGCACTGATGACACTTGCACACAAAACTGATGCAATCTCGCTCCATAGTGAGCCAGTAATAACCTGATCGGAGAATTTTCTTTGCCAGAACCTACCCACTCATATGCGGTCCACAAACCCCGGAGTGTACCTCAGTCATGATAGTTGTGGCCTGTCTAGCATCTATGCATCTTAGCAATCCCAGATCTGGAGTCCTTTTGTACAATACCCCTCCACTGAAGAAATATCCACTTGCCAATCGTAGAATAGTTCTTTTCTGATCACCAGTGGCCTGTATCGGATATACCCCCATCCTGATGTATTCTTTGATATCGTGGAACCATGGCTCCCCATCAAGTTCTTCTTCCACCATATTACAGTAGGCATGTTGATCACGGACCTAGATCTGCAAAGGGTCCACATAAGCCTTATCTGGATGATGTAACATTGACGCCAGAGTAGCCAAAGCATTGACAACTTTATTATGGATCCTTGGGATATGCCTGAATTCTATTGACTAAAACTGCTGGCAAAGATCATGCAAACATTGTTTGTATGGTATGAGTTTCAAATCCCGTGTTTCCCATTCTCCCTGAATTTGGTGCACTAGGAGGTCCGAGTCACCCAAGACCAAGACTTCCTGGACACCCATATCCACAGCTAACCTCAAACCCAGAATGCATGCCTCGTACTCAGCCATGTTATTGGTATAGTAAAAACGAAGCTGAGCCGTAACAGGGTAGTGCTATCCTGTTTCAGAAATAAGTACTGCTCCTATCCCCACGCCCTTCATGTTTGCAGCTCCATCAAAGAAAAGTTTTCATCCCGGCTTCTCGACTTGTTCCAACTCATCAATGTACATCACCTCTTCATCAGGGAAATAAGTTTTCAAAGGTTCATAATCTTCATCAACCGGGTTCTCAGCCAAATGGTCTGCCAAGGCCTGTGCTTTCATTGTAGTTCGAGTCACGTAGACAATGTCAAACTCTGTGAGCAGGATCTGCCACTTTGCAAGCCTTCCTGTGGGCATACGCTTCTGAAAGATATACTTCAATGGATCCAAGCGAGATATGAGGTAAGTGGTATAAGATGACAAATAATGTTTCAGTTTCTGTGCCACCCAAGTTAGGGCGCAACATATCCTCTCAAGATGCGTATACTTAACCTCGTACGACGTGAATTTCTTGCTAAGGTAATAGATGACCTGCTCCTTTATGCCAGTGATATTATGTTGACCCAATACACAGCCGAATGAATTGTCCAAAACTGTCAAATATAGGATCAAAGGCCGCCTTGGTTCTGGCGGGACCAACACGGGTGGATTTGACAAATACCCCTTTATCTTGTCAAATGCCTCTTGACATTCGTCTGTCCACTTGACCGCAACATATTTCTTTAACAGTCTGAAGATTGGCTCACAGGTTGTTGTGAGCTGAGCGATGAACCTGCTGATATAATTCAATCTCCCCAACAAACTCATCACCTCGGTGGGATACCGGGTGACCTGAATGACTTTGGCATCTAACTGCTTGGTGACCTCTTCTTTGATCTTTACACTCATATCCGTTTTGAACTTTCTCAGCTTCTGTTTCACAGGAGGGAATGCCGTGTCAGTGGGAAACTTGTGAACCACTAAATCAGTGCTTAGACCCGGCATGTCATCATAGGACCATGCAAAAACATCTTTGTATTCGAACAGTGCTTTAATTATCTCCTCCCTGAGTTGAGGTTCCAGATGGACACTTATTTTAGTTTCACGGACATTATCTTGGTCCCCTAGATTAACTGCTTCTGTATCGTTCAAATTAGGTTTGGGCTTTTCCTCAAAATGACTTAGTTCCTTACTAATTTCTTCATAGGCCTCATCATTATCAAATTCCAACTCGTCATCACACTCAATTTCTTGTATTATTATTTCAGAGTTAGATTGGCTTTTAAAACTAGGCCGAAGATTCCTCATGCATGTCATGTCATTGATATCAACATAAAAAGAACTGTACAAAAGAAGAAAACAAAACACAAAAAATAAAATTAGAAGAAATGAAGGAAAATGAATAATTGCATTTCATTGAATTTAAAGATAACAGGGTTTTAACACATCCAACTGGACGGAACATAATATCTGAATTACAAACCCTGGAATAATCCAGACAACTAAAAGAAAATCAAAACCCACTACCAAGACTCCCTCCGGGTAGGAAGAGGAGTAGCTTCCTAGTTGTTGACTTTTGCACGTGGTCCCACAAATTGCACATCTGCCTTGCTGGACCCTTCCACAGCCTCAACCATGTTAACCTCGGTGAATAACCTTTCGAACCCCTTTTCCAAGTCTCCATCAGTACCAATCAATGATCCAGGAACCTTTGACAACAATTGCTTTCTAATACCCGGCTTGACGAATGATCTGGACAAACGCGGGATTGGCCTTGGCAATGCCCATGCTTTCTGTTTCATTTTGCGGGCTCGTCTCACATCTGCAACTGTAGGCTTGAACCCCAGACCAAAAGTATCCAGATTCTTTGGAAGAGATATTGGCTGCACAATACCTTGCAGAGATGCACCCAAACTCTTGCCCGGTACAAAACCATTTTTCAACATTTCAACAGCTACCATGACTGATGCCGCAGTTGGAATGCACTTTCCTTCCGGAAGTTTCTCAACCGATACTGTGTCAAAAACCTGATAAACCCATAGTCCCTTGTCGTCATCAACCTCTATGAACGGAACAATGACATCATTGGGCACACATAATTTATATTCGCCGTGTACAACAATTTCCTGTCGATCCCATTCAAACTTGACCATTTGATGCAGAGTAGACGGGACTGCTTTGGCAGCATGGATCCAGGGTCGTCCCAACAGCAGATTGTACGAAACAGCCACATCAAGCACCTGGAATTCCATAGTAAATTCAACTGCCCCTATTGTGAGCTCAGCACTATGTCCCTGACTGAATCTTTCTCTCCACCGTCGAATCCCCGAACGCAAATACTATTCTTGTGAATTCTTTCATCCTCCACTTTCAGCTTGTTCAATGTGGAGAAAGGACAAATGTTTGCGCTAGACCCATTGTCAACCAGTACCCGAGTAACCACGGAATCTTCGCATTTCACCGTTAGATAGAGGGCTCTATTGTGCTCGATACCCTCCACGGGCAACTCATCATCAGAAAAAGTGACTTTGTTTACCTCAAATATCTTGTTATCTATCTTTTCCAAGTGGTTTACTGAGATTTTGTCAGGAACGTGAGCCTCGTTCAAGATCTTCATCAAAGCCCGACAGTGCTCGTCGGAATGGATAAATAATGACAATAATGAAATCTGAGCCGGTATTTTCCTCAACTGCTCCACAATGGAATAGTCCTGCACTTTCATCTTTCTCAAGAACTCCTCTGCTTCTTCCTCGGTCATAACTTTCTTCACCAACATTGGATTATCTTTTGAAGTCTTAGCTTTTCTCAACTTTTTGGGGGCAAAGCATCTCCCCGATCGAGTCAAACCATGGGTCCCACACACTTCTTCTCTAACCTCTTTCCCCTTGTAAGTCACTGTTACTCGTTCATAATTCCATGGGACTGCCTTGCTGTTAACTATAGGTAATTGAGTTACCGGTTTGATAACGACAGGATCTGTGGGGGCGCCCTTCACAATTACTACAGGCTTGTTCGTCACTCCTGGCACAACCACTTTTGCTCTTTCATGTTTTCTTGCAACGTCACTTGAGCACCCCTTCTTGACCTCCACAGATGGTTCATTATTTGCCTTGTTCAATTTGATCACAGACTTCTCACTGGTTGACTTTTCAAATGGCCTGGCTTCACTAGCCCGAATCATCATGACGGTTTGCGAAGGCTTCTTAGGCTCCCCTCCCTTATGCACTATCTCAATCATATTTGTTTGATGATGGGCTGGCAAGGGATTCTGATTGATATTGGGCGCCTCCGGAGCATGGACCTCAATCCGATTGGTGTCAATGAGTTCTTGAATGGCTGTTTTCAATTTCCAGCATTTCTCTGTGTCATGTCCCGGGGCCCCTGAACAATACTCACAATTCACCGAGCGGTCAAGATTTTTGGGAGGGGGATTCGACAATTTAGCCTCGATCGGATTCAACATACCCAACTGTCTCAGTTTGTAGAATATTCAATGTCTTGTTGAAGTTCCAGAATACCTGGGGGTGAATTTTGATAAACATATTCTACCAAGAATCGAAGTAATTGACCATTTAAGATCAATAGGAGGTAGACTAGCATATGATTCTCCCAATGGAGTGAAAGTCTTTTGCTTCTGCAACCTCTCATTCTTAAAGGCTTGGTTGGGCCGAAAACCCATTCCAGGAGGATTTCTGTAGGCTTTGGGGGTGGATAGTTATTTTGTGGAGCTTGGTACAGATTTTGTGGAGCTAGCGCACGCCATTGTGAGTGAGTGGGAGGTTGGGTATAGGTTTGTGCGTGATGGACAGAAAAATGGGGATCTTGCAGTGGGTAATAGTGTTGTGATGGGTTATATGGAGTGTGGGGGTAAGTTTGGGGATAGGGTTGCGGCTGGTTGTAGTAACGGGGAAGGTTCCTGGATCCAACCCAAACTCCTGACTCAATTGTCGCAACATCCTCCTTTTTCTTCTTTCCGAGCACACCCCCATTACCGTTTTGAATGGCCTGAGTGGTCGCTTTGATCGCTGAATAACTCATGATCTTGTTGGACTTGAGTCCCTCTTCAACCATGCCTCCCATTTTTACTACTTCATTAAAGGACTTACCTACTGCTGACACCAAGTGGCCGAAATAAGTGGGTTCCAAATCCTGCAAGAAATAATCAACCATCTCGCTTTCTTTCATCGGAGGGTCAACCCTTGCTGCTTGCTCTCTCCAACGGAATCCATATTCCCTGAAGCTCTCACCGGGCTTCATCTCAAGCTTTGTCAATAACAGACGGTCTAGGATAATTTTGAGGTTGTACTGAAAATAGCAGGCAAAGGCTTAGGCCAAATCGTCCCATGTGTACCACCTGTTGTGATCTTGTCTAGTATACCATTCTAAGGCCGATCCACTTAAACTTTGGCTAAAATATTCCATCAGCAATTCATCTCTTCCACCTGCTCCTCTCATTTTGCTACAAAATCCTCTTAAGTGTGCTACTGGGTCACCATGCCCGTCGTACAGATCAAACTTGGGAATTTTGAACCCTGCTGGTAACTGAACATCTGGGAACAAACATAAATTTTTATAGGACATACTTACTTGACCTCCCAACCCCCTCATATCTCGGAACGATTGTTCTAAGCTTTTGACCTTTCTGATCATCTCCTCATGCTCGGTATTTTTGGGTGGCTTCTCGGTCTCTACCGGGAGATCAAGATGGGGGGTGTAAGGATATGGTTCTGGGACTTTGAAGGTGGGCTCAGGAGGATAGTACTGGTTGTCGTGAGTTTGGAACAGGGGTTCACTGGAAGATCGGTGTAATATAGCAGGTGGAGGTGCCACAAAAACAAGTGTAATTGGTGGGGGATGGTATGGGACTTGTTTGGGTGGTGGAGCTTGAGAAGTATAGGAAGTGGCGCCATGGCATTGTTGGTAGAGGGGAAAGGCTGGAGATGAGTTCACAGTGGAAGGCTCCGAAGGTTGGGTTGATGGTGGGATATAAGCAGGGTTGGCAGGATAAACCGGTGGTGGATGCCCCTTTGCCCAGGCTTGGTACATTTCAGTCATCTGTTGCTTTAGCTTATACATTTCTTCCCTCATTGCATTAACGTCCAATTCTTCCACTTCTTTCGATGGGTCGACAATACTTGTTTCCGGTTCCTGGTTGGCCAAATTCAGCCTGTCTTTCGATCGGGTGGTGTATGAGTGAATTGCCAGAATGACAATCAACTAACCACCTACCTGGACTCAATGCATCAACAACAACATTGTTAGCGATTAGGTTTTAACAGATTGATAACCGCACATTGGGCATGAATGCACCTAAACAGTTAACCATCTCTATTATGTATTTGATCGGGTGAATGGGTCATCCCGGCCTTTTCTTACTTTCGATTGCGAACTTCCCCCTTTTCTTTCTTTTTCTTTTTCTTCCTTTCATTCTCTCTTTGTTTATATTCCCTCTTGATTTTTATTTTCTCTCTTTTCTTTATTATTTTTCCGCTCTCTCTCTCTTTTCTTTTCAGAGATTGCCTACGTATCATGACCCCGCATGAATCAGACCAAGCGTAGTTCTTGGAGATAAAAATAATAAAACATTTTTGGAATTTTCAAATTTTCATAATAAGATTCGGAAATAAACTTAAACAGAAACTAACAGACTCTGATGAAAGACGAAATACAGACTCAAAAAACAAACAACCCACATACTCTGATAAAAGAAATACAGACTCCAAAACAACTAGCAGACTTTAACGGAAAAAAATACAGACTCAAGAAATCACGAATACATTAGTGCCTCAATTGTCCCGGGACCCGCAGGGCATCATTCGGCCTTGCCGCGGGCCGAATCGCTAAATCCCCTTGGAGGTGGTAGAGATCTTCCATTACTCGGCGAACGAAAATTATCACAGTAGCGAAGAACATAAATCTAGTCATATCCTCACAGCTACTGCACTTCATCGCGATGTAGTTAGCGACCCTTTTGACTCGCTCTCTTATGATGCCCTTCTCTTGCAACCAACTCCCAATTTGTTCGGTTCTAGCTTCCAAAGTTCGTTCGACTACCTGGTTCTACTCTTGGAGTTGTTGCAAGTCTCTTTCTATCTGTGCCATTAAGGCGTAACAATGTTCTCTTTCTGCTTTAAAATTTTTGGCTTGGTTAGCCATTTCACCCTTGAGATTGCCAATTGCCTTTTCCCAACCTGTGACCCATTTTTCATATCTTTCTTTTATCTGTTGAACGAAAGCTGCACGCTCTTCGGCACTTTTAGCCAACCTTGCCTGTGCTTTTGCTAGTTCAGGCTCAGCTTTCTGCAGGTCATCTTCATAGTCACGTACATTTTGAGTAAGGTTATAAATGAGCCTTTCATCTTTCCTGCTTCATCCTGGGTTCTCGGCTTCAATTTTCAACTATCGAACCTGAGCTCTGAGGGCTTCATTTTCTCGCACCAATCTTCTCCTTTCACCTTCGGCCTCTTGTGCCTGCAAATCATTGTTGAAGGTGACATTTCTCAACTCTTCTCATAGACCATGGATGATGGCCTTATATTCCTTTTCCTTCTCCCCCCAAGCTAACCTCTCCTGAATTTTATCATCAAAGGCTTGAACATAAGGCCTTTTGGCGGGCCTTTCGGGCTCTGGCTCGTTGTTTACATAAGACATTTTCTCAAACCAAGCAGCATAATTTGGATCTACTTCCCCCTTGGCGATGTCTGGTACCTGGGTGCCATTTTTTAGATACAGCAGCTATTCCAATCCTGCTGAACTACAGCCTCGGGCAATGCAGCTTCTGGATGTAACTCTATGACCTGGGTGCTTAGATCTTCATCTTTAGGCACAATCTAATACCTTCCCAATTGCCTCAAGACCCTCTGCGGTGCATATGGCTGGATACTCCTAACAACCATTAACCTCAGGTAGCCTTTGGTAGCAGTCATATAGATGGCTTCTGTCCTCAGGAGCCATCCTATAGTCCACTCGACCTGACCTGCGTTAAGAACTTTCAAGTGAGAAACCTATGCTTCAAACCCTTCTGGTGCGTTATAATCTTTTACCCTCTCCTCGTAACTAGTGATGAAGTTATTCGGGCTCGAACCATAACTCATGAATCTGGGATGATGGCGAAGGTGCTCGATCAACTAAATTTGCAGAAGGATGCTGCAACCTTCAAAAAATTGAGCCCCTGCTTTGCATAGAGTCAATGCTCGATAAATATCCGCCAGCACCAACGAGGCAAGTGTATGATCTTCCTTGGTAGTAAGTATTTGTGCAATTCTAGTCATACGAACATCCACCATCCCTTTCTCATTTGAAAAAACAATGATCCCCAAGAATGCCACAATAAATGCGAACCGACAATGAATTTGCCAAAGGCCCTTGTCTTGTTTGTTGCTCAGACCTTTTTCATGCATTTCAAAACCAGTAGAGTGCCCGAACCTGAAGTATAAGAAATGGAAAGCACAACACCCGTTGCTCACACGTCCTTTATTCGTCTGTTTACTAATATTCAGGAGATCAAAGAACTTGTGCACCGATGGAGCCCTTGGAAATATAAGTTGTTGCTTCCTCAAATCCTGTCTGAATTCAATGTACCCGGATATCTCCTCCAAAGTAGGGGTGATCTCAAAATCCGAGAAACGAAAGACATTGTGGACAGGATCCTAGAAAGTTACCAAAGCTTTGATCAGATCTTCCCGTGGTTTTATCTCAAAGATGTCTATAAGAGCACCCAAGTGCTTTTTCACCCATTTCTGACCATCTTCGTCTAGATCATTCCACCAAATACGCAAGTGTAGCTGAGCTTGTTCCCTGACCACTTCTGGCGGTTCCTGGATGGTATTCATTTGTTTCTGTGGAAGATTAAGGTTAGGGTTGACTCATGGACCCGTTTTTTGAAGAAGAAAAGAAAAATAAAGGGAAAAGAAAATAAGAAAAGAACCACAATTTCTTCCCCTATATGCCAACTTTAGCCAAGTGACTGTTTTTGCAAATGCGGCCCCTTCGCAATTTCACGCGAATTTTGAGGCCGGGGGAAATTATTTTATGACCCTTCACAAACTTGTCCATTCTTTTACGAAAATAGTCTTTCGACAACTGAAGAATACTCTGAGGCTATCTCGACAAGAACGGTTTAAGACATTGCCGAAGCTGGATCGGCTTATTTTGACCAAAAATCAAGATTGCATTCACTCGACCACCGACTCTCTTTTCTTGTTTTTTTCTTCAAAAATAAGGCCGAACCTTATGTAGGTTGCCTACCTATCCCACATCCGATGAGAATCAGACCTGCGTAGTTCGGTCAGTTTTGACACATTTGAAAGAACACAATGTTTGACTCTTTTGAAATAACTCTTTTTTGAAAAATTTTGGGCAGAGTTTCAGAACATTTTTCAAATACCGGGATTTTTAGAACCGGGTTTTATTTCCTTCCCTATATCACTCTTGGTTTTTCTTTTTGCTTTATTTTCCCTGGCCGGTCAGCATGCATGCCAAAACAAATAAATGTTCACAAAACACGTAGAATACATCAAGATGGTCTGTTATTTTGGGCACACTCATCCTAGACGGACCCAACCCCTGTGCTGAGTTCCCTAAGTCAAATGCACATGATGCAAACAAATGTTCCTACTAGGGATCCGGCATGAGGCTATGTTTTTCTAGGTTTAAATCCTGGGGTTTTGTTCTAGACTTGGGTACCCGAGCGGACAACTGGGGCCGAGGAGGGGGCGACGTACCGGAAGCACTGAAGTCTACCCGGCCTTGTCACTTGCCCAGCCTCGTTCTATTTGGTATAATTTCTGCAGAAAAAGTGGGCTATGTGAACGTATGCACCATTTCCAGAAGACTCAGAGGGGTAGCGTAAGAAGATAGTTATATACAATTTAGACAATATTAAAGCGGTAAACAGATAGCATTTAGCACAAAAGATTCACGGAATACAGTAATATTAACAATAAGTGAAGCCAAGCAAAATCATATTAACAAGCTCGAATTCTTGAACCCTGGACCAGAGATTCTGGGTTCGGTCCCCAGCAGAGTCGCCAGAGCTGTCACACCTCCTTTTTACCTACACCCCCCATCTATTGCATTGTTCATGAATTGATATATACTTGTCATACCTCCTTTTTCACTACACCCCGTAAGGGGTATATATATAAGGGAGTTTTTCCAATTAAAGGACAATCGAAACGAGATTGTTTATTTATTAAAAATCAGAGTCGCCACTTGGGAGATTTATGGTGTCCCAAGTCACCGGTTCAAATCCCGAGTGGAGGAAAAGATTGACTCTGTATTATAGTCTGCGAATCAGAAATCCGAGTAAGGAATTCTTTTAACCTGGAAGAAGGTGTTAGGCATTCCCGAGTTCCGTGGTTCTAGCACGGTCGCTTTGATCATACTTTGCTTATTAAAATTGTTTAATTACTGACTTTAGATCCTATGTGCATTTACCCTTTACCGCTTTTTAATTAAGAAAATTATCTTGAAACGGGTCACGCGTACGTGTACCCATTTGTTTGGCGCGTCAAAAAATCATGTCACACGAACATGTCCACAATTAATAACGCTTTATTATTATTAAGAACTTTTGGCCGAAGTTGCGCGAACGCATACTCTGGTTTTGTTTTTAGAAATCGCAATCATGTCACGCGAATGTGTCCACAACCACGATAGTATATTGGACGTGCCTAAAGCAAACTACGAACATTTGTCATTTTTGTATCTAGATCATAAGAACTTAATACGAGGACCATATATGATTTATTTGTGGATGGCACACCTCGACTAATTGAAAGAAATTAATCGGTTAAACATTAAAGGTAACTTAATTCTACCTTATGCTAATGTCTGAACTAATTAATAGAAGAAAATTTCAGGCCATCAACACCATATAGAAGGTGAGTAAAATTGAGCCCAAATTACAAGAGTGTAAGGCTACACCTCCCCATGTTTCCTTTGCTGGGCTCGAAAAATGTCCAATCATGATGAGAACAGAAGGCCCAAAACAATTCAGGGCTATGCATTCATGCCTAGGGTTGATCCTACTACTTGGGCCAGCTTTGGACCCAGATTTTCATAAGCCAACAACTGCATATAATCCATTGGAAACCAGTCAACTAAATTATATGGAACACACGATTATACAAACATTCCAACCTTTGAATTCTTGATTATTTAAAGGTAGTGCAATTAAACTGAATTTCTGATTTGTTAACATACTTTAGGTCCAAATCTATTTCAAATTCACATGGCCGTATCACTTAGATAAATAAGCTTTGGGTCTGAAGAGTCCAGTTCTACTTTCAAGGTTGATTGCTGGAGCTGGGGACTCATGATCGAGTCCCTTCGGGGGAATACAACGGGTATTTGGGCTCCAAACCCCACACTTCCAAACTTCAGAGTTCAAGAACTCATCTCCCCTGGACTAAGCGTGTAGAGGCCTCAAGTAAGACAAATACACAATTTAACTGTTTAAATAAATTAAGCTAATAATGAACAGATTAAACTAGGTCTCAGATATCAAATTATTCATAACATAGATCTGCAAATCACTACGACCAATCCTCATTCAGGCTACATATCTCATCTTTGCAGATTTCAAAGTCATGCAACTCAACAAACATTAGGCCTTTCCAATCACAGTTCATGCACAACAAACACCAAACCCAAACCCAAATTAAACATGGCTAACTTACGATTTATTTTATATTACAAACCAAGTTCACAACCAATCAGTGAATAAGTTTGAATATAACAGGGTAATCAGATTAACTACATGAATAGGTGATTAGCAAGAAACGACATTCAGTAAATGAGATGCTCTGTATTTCAACTTCAATCAATAATATTGTATTCCTCCATTTCACATATCAAGGGTGTGAGGGATACCTGGAAATGAGAAAAGAAACAGAACAAGGAGGGATTAATGGATAGCAGCAGCAAAAGAAAATGAAATTCAGCAGCTTAATCACAGCAGACCTAGCTTTCTCAGACCATTTCAAACCCAGCAAAATCAGAATTACTTCAAGCTTTCAATAAAACCCCAAAAAATGCACAACTTCAAAGAAACAGTACTTTCTGGTGCTTTTTCTTCTGATTTCTTCAAACTTTTTTGTTTTCTTTTTTTTTCAACCCAATGTATTTTTCCAGATTTTTCCTATCTTTTCCTAGTCTCTGAAACTCTTTTTTTCCATCCCCATGGAACCCCAAGTAACTATGCCTTTATAGGCAAGTTACTAGGGCAGCCTTAAGGGTTCAATTTTTTCATTTTAGTTCTTTTCAAATTTTCCTTTTTGCTGCTTAGTCCTTCAATTACTGACTTGTTGGTCAAGTTAGTCTATTCTTTCAGCTTCTAGGCAGCTTCTTAGATGGTTATAGCAAGATTCCCTTAAGTGACTTACCCAATTTACCCCTATTACCCCTGTATTTTGCCTTGAAGCCCAGCCAGACTTGAACATGGGCTATGAATCCCCGAACATGCTCAATGATTAAATAGACATGGGCTCAGACTCAAACCAAATAGAATTCCTTTAACATGAGGTCTTAGACTGACCTCAAAGCCCAAAGATAAAACCCAAACAAATTCAGAAAACTTAAAAACCAAACAAATCAACTAATTAACGATCACAAACAGGCGGGGAACTAATTAAGCTAACTAATTAAGCTCAGTGACCAAACCAAAAATTCTAACAGGACAGTTAATAAATCAGAAAACAAATAAAAGAGAGGAAAGGAACAGAGATGACACATAGACGATTTTGAAAACAAAGATGAACGGGACTTACCAACTAGACTTGAAATCAAAAACTGAGGCACTAATTCGACCCAACACAATGGCAAACATTTGTTCTTGGTGAGGAACAAACGAGTGTCACTATTTTGTGTCAAAACCGACTTGAAACAACCAGAAAATTCCTGAAAATGCTTGCATGCATGATTCCGACCTTAGGCTCTCACGGCTCGACTCTTCGATTTGATATTCGAGGAGTTCTAGAGATGTTTGAAGAAATCTGAGTGAGGATTTGGGATGAGGGAGAGAGGACGGTCCTAGGGTGTTAATTTGGGGTTGAACAAAGATGGCGCCGCCACCGGAGAGAACAAGGGCGACGCTAGGGTTTCGATCTTTGATCTGAAATTCGAGCAGTTCTGGAAGGATTTGAGAGGAGTTGTTTGGGGATTTGGGATGTGGAGGCGGAGGAGAGTGTGGGGTGTTAATCTCAGGGTGATTGGTGGTGGCACCGCCACCGGAAGTATTAGGGATTTTAGGGAGGCGGATTAGGGTTAGGCGATTCTCCGATGGTGAAGGAGATGAAGTGAGATGGAATGAGGGGGTAGGGGGTCGGTCGGACAGTTATAAGTAATTTGGGGCTCAGTTTTGGACCGTTTGATCAAACTAGATCAACGGTCCAGATCACGGGTAGTTTAAACGGGGTCGTTTGGTTTATTGGTGGGGCGGACCAGGTTGGACCCAAGTTTTGGGACGGGTATGGGCCAATTTTAACGGGTAATGGGTGTTTAACACTTGGGCCTGGGGAAAATTCAATTGTAACAGCCCAAAATCGGATTTTCTTTTATTTCTTTTCTTTTTCTTTTTCAATTTCAAATTCTTTTCTTTTCAAATTAAAATAAAACTTAAATTAATTTTTTTAAACTAAATTAACCTACCAAATTAGATTAATCACTCATCATGGTATTTACAATAATTAATTAAATCCTAAATTTAAAGAAAAACTATACAATTCAAAATTAAAGAGTTAAAATGCAAAATGAACTATTTTTGTGATTTTCATATTTTATAAAACAAACTAATTTACTAATTAATCTAAAAAATATAAAATTAAATCCTAAATGCAGTGCGTGATATTTTTGTATTTTCATAAATTAAATAAAATATATGTGCACATACAAATGCAAATAATTAACAGAAAATGCCACAAAATCCAACAAAATTGCAAACACTGAAAGAAATTATTTTGTTTTGAATTTGTTGGAATAATTCATATAGGGCAAAAGTCACGTGCTCACAGCTGCCAGTGTTGGTTTTGCCCACATGTTCAGGGCCTTATACAGTTTATTGTGATGCGTCTCGTATTGGACTTGGTGCAGTTTTGATGCAGGATGACAAGGTCATTGCCAATGCTTCGCAGCAGTTTAAGATTCGTGAGAAGAACTATCTGGTTCATGACTTGGAGTTGGCATTGTTCACGCGTTGAAGATTGGGAGGCATTATCTGTATGGCGTGGCATATGAGGTGTTCACGGATCACAAGAGTCTTCAGTATTTGTTCAAGCAAAAGGAGTTGAATTTGAGGCAGAGGAGGTGGTTGGAGTGTTGAAAGATTTTGATATCACCATCTTATATCATCCGGGGAAGGCCAATCTGTTGGTCGATGCTTTGAGTAGGAAGTCATCCAGTATGGGCAGTCTTGCTTATATTTCGGTCGGTGAGAGGCTGCTTGCTTTGGGTGTTCAGGATTTGGCCAATCAGTTCACGAGGTTGGATGTTTCTGAGCCTAGTCATGTGTTAGCTTGCACAACCGCTCGTTATTCATTATTGGAGCGGAGCCGAGATCAACAATATGATGATTCCCATTTATGTATCCTTAGAGACACGATGCAGCACAGAGGTGCCAAGCAGGTGACCTTAGGTAATGATGGAGTTTTAAGACTGCAGGGTCGAGTCTGTGTGCCTAATGTGGATGGGCTTCGATAGTTGATTTTAGAGAAGGCCCATAGTTCCTGGTACTCTATTCATCTGGGCGCCGCGAAGATGTATCAGGATTTGCGGCAACATTATTGGTGGCGGAGAATGAAGAAGGATATCGTTGCATATGTGGCTCAGTGTTTGAATTGTCAGCAGGTTAAGTACGAGCATCAGAGGCCCGGTGGATCATTTCAAAACATTGAGATTCTTGAGTGGAAATGGGAGCGTATCACTATGGACTTTGTTGTTGGTCTCCCACAAACTCAGAGGAAGTTCGATGCAGTGTGGGTTATTGTTGATAGGCTGACCAAGTCGGCACATTTCATTTTTGTGGCAGTCTCCTATTCTTCCAAGAGGTTAGCTGAGATCTATATCCGGGAGATTGTTCACCTTCATAGTATGCCCGATTCTATCATTTCGGATCGAGGTACGTAGTTTACCTCCCATTTCTGGAGAGCAGTTCAGCGAGAATTGGGCATATGGGTTGAGTTGAGCACAACGTTTCACCCTTAGACAGACGGGTAGTCCGAGCGGACTATTCAAATTTTGGAGGATATGCTCCGAGCTTGTGTCATTGACTTTGGAGGCTTGTGGGATCAGTTTTTCCTTTAGCAGAGTTTGCCTACAACAACAGCTACCAGTCGAGTATTCAGATGGCTCCGTATGAGGCCTTATATGGTAGGCGGTGTTGGTCTCTGGTTGGAGGGTTTGAGCCGGGAGAGGCTCGGTTGTTGGGTACGGATCTGGTTCAGGAGACCTTGGACAAGGTCAGGATTATTCAGGATAGTCTTCGTATAGCTCAGTCCAGGCAAAAGAGTTATGCCGACCGCAAGGTTCATGATTTGGCATTCATGGTCG
Organism: Nicotiana sylvestris; assembly: GCF_000393655.2. Classification (NCBI taxonomy): domain Eukaryota; kingdom Viridiplantae; phylum Streptophyta; class Magnoliopsida; order Solanales; family Solanaceae; genus Nicotiana; species Nicotiana sylvestris. The sequence continues at coordinate 122,057,336 of NC_091057.1, read as the reverse complement.
GTGAACGGGTATTGCTTCGAGTGTCGCCTATTAAGGGCGTAATGAGATTTGGGAAGAAGGGAAAGTTTAGCCCTAGGTTCATTGGCCCGTTTGAGATTCTTGATCGAGTGGAGAAGTGGCTTATAGACTTGCATTGTCGCCGAGCTTGTTAGCCGTGCATCCAGTGTTTCATGTGTCCATGCTTCAGAAGTATCACAGCGATCCATCCCACGTGTTAGATTTCAGCACTGTCCCGTGGGACAAGAGCCTATCTTATGAGGAGGAGCCGGTAGCTATTCTAGACCGGCAGGTTCGTCAGTTGAGATCGAAGAGTTTTCCTTCTGTTTGTGTTCGGTGGAAAGGTCAGCCTGCCGAGGCATCGACCTGGGAGTTTGTGTCCGATATGCGAAGCCGTTATCCTCATCTTTTCCCCAACTCAGGTACTTCCTTCTTCTGTCCGTTCGAGGACGAACGGTTGTATTAGAGGTGGAGAATGTGATGCCTAAAAGGTCATTACTTGTTTTTAAAATGAATTCTGCATTTTGAGGCACGTAGACGGAAAGCCTAAATGTGAAAATCTGTGAAAATAATAAATTTTGACTATAAAATGAATTAATTTGACTTCAATCAATGTTTTGGGTAAACGGACCCGGACCCGTAATTTGATGGTCCCGGAGAGTCCGCAAGAAAATATGGGACTTGAGCGAATGTCCAGAATTGAATTCCGAGGTCCCAAACCCGAGAAATGAATTTTTAAAGAAAATTGTTTTCTGAAATTGTTTGAAGGATTTGGAAATGAATTTTTGATTAGAACATGCTAGTATCGGGCCCGTATTTTGGTTACGGCGTCCGATACAGGTCTTATATGTGATTTAAGATAATTCTGTGAAGTTTGATAAGAAACAGAATCCGTTTGACGTGATTCGGACCTTAAATGCAAATTTGATGTTTAAAGAAGTTTTGAAAAATTTCATTGATCTTGAGGTTTAATACGATGTTCATGATGTTATTTTGGTGATTTGAGTACACGAATAAGTTCGTAGGATGTTTTTGAGGTTGTATGTATACTTGGTTTGGAGTTCCGAGGGCTCGGGTGAGTTTCGGGATGTCTTAGGCCTAAAACACAGCTGTTGCAGGCTCAGGGAAGTGGAAGGCCTCTGAACAAACCAGTGTGGTCCGTACAAAATGAAGTGCTGCCGCGGAGGGGCCTGTGCGGCCGCACTAGATTCTGTGCGGTCCGCGGTGAAGAACATTTCACTGGTCCGACTTCGAAAACCTATATCTTTTGATGTACAAGGAATTTTGAGATGATTCAAAAACGAAAGTTGTAGCCCTTCATGTCTAGTTTCCATAAAGTTAAAGAAATCACAATATGGACATATGTAGAGAATGTTATGGCTAAAATACTAAAGCATGTCACTGCAGTCCACAGGAAGGGTTGTGCATGTGCGGTCCGCACAAGGGGTCTGAGAGGGGTATATTTAGACGGGATTTTCAGTTACTTTTCATTTTTCAAAACCCCAAAAACATAAGAGGCAATTTTTCAAACAACCTTTCTTCTCCAAAATGTTGGTAAGTGATTTTTATCTCATTTTCTTCACTCCTTAACATCTTTTAACATGATTTTAACTCAAAATCAATGATTTTCATGAGGGAAATTGGGTGTTTTGGGTAGAACCTAGGTTTGTCAAAAATTGGGAATTTGGACCTCGATTTGAGGTCCGATTTCAAAACAAATTATACATTTGAGTTCGTGGGGGAATGGGTAATCGAACTTTGGTTCGAACCTCGGGTTTTGACCCTGTGGGCCTGGGGCAATTTTTGACTTTTTGGGCAAAACTTTGGAAAACTCATATTTATGCATTCAAATTGATTCATTTGACGTTTATTGATGTAATTTAATAATTTGTGACTAGATTCGAGCGAATTGGAGGTGGGATCAAGGGATAAAGCTATAATTGTGTTCGTGGCATCGAGGTAAGTGTTTGGTCTAACCTTAGCTTGAGGGATTAAGAGTTGAGTCCTATTTGCTATATGGTAACTGTTGAGTACGACGTATAGGCATGGTGACGAGTATCTATACATTGGTATCTAGCATGACTGTGAGTCTTTATATTGTAATTATCATGACTTCGTTGTATCTTTCATGCTTTGGTGATGGTTTCTATTTGTTGTATAAAGTTTGTGTTAAGAATTGTGACCTATGAACATTGAGGAGCGTTGGCTCAAGTTGTATAATGAATGGTGAAAGTATAAGCGACAATTGAACTTTTAGAGCATTAGCTCGAGTTGCGAAATGAGTTGTGAAGGTTTAAGTGATAATTGAACCTCTAGAGCATTGGCTCGAGTTGTGAAGTGAATCGTGAAGTAAAAAAAATATGAGAAAGAGAAGAGATCAATATGTTGTCACCCTTTCCGGGCTATTGTTGATTTAATTGTTATCTCCCTTGCCTGGATGTTGATGTTATTGATGTTGTTCCCTTGCCGGGATTTAATTGTTGACTTGTTGCTCCCTTGCTGGGATTCTTATTGCAATTTCCTTTATTTCCTTGCCCTATTGTTTGTGATTGTTGTTTGGGTGAGGAAGAGAGTTAAAGCACGAAGGGTGATGCCGTGCATTGTTTATTTTGTAAGGAAAGAGTGTAAAGCACGAAGGGTGATGTCGTGCTGCACGATGTACCATTCTGTGCCTTTTATAATGATTTCAGGGTGAGGAAAGAGTGTAAATCACGAAGGGTGATGCCGTGCCACACGATGTACCATTCCGTGCCTATTGTATTGATTCTTATGGTGAGGGCGAGAGTAAAAGCACGAAGGGTGATGTCGTGCACTTGTCCTTGATTTCCCTGATTCTTGCTGATAATTGAATTATGTTGTCCTTTACGTTTATTTACTGATTTTCTGTTGTTGCTTGATTTTATTTCGAGATTATAGATTCCCTTACCCTATTTTCCTTGTGATTGTTGTTTGGGTGAGAAAGAGCGTAAAGCACGAAGAGTAATGTCGTGTATTATTTTGGTGAGAGAGTGTTAAAGCACGAAGGGTAATGTCGTGTATTGTTTTGGTGAGAGAGTATTAAAGCATGAAGGGTGATGTCGTGCACTTGTCTTTGATTTCCTAATTTTTATTGATAACTGTGTTACGGTTACTCTACACTAAATTGTTGGTTTCCTGTTGATACTTGTTGTACCGTGCAACATGATTTCCCCTTCCTATTTTCAGTTGAATTGTGGTGATCCTCATATTTATTTGTTGCTATTCTGTTACTACTCGATGTTTCCCCGCAGCATGTTTTCCCCCTCCATACTTGACTGTATATGATTGTTTCTTTCTGTACTTCTTTTCCGCTATATATGGTTAAATTGCATAGGTTTATTTGGTAGTCTGGTCCTAGTCTCGTCACTACTTCGCCGAGGTTAGGCTAGGCACTTACCAGCACATGGGGTCGGTTGTGCTGATACTACACTCTGCACTCTTTTGTGCAGACCCCAATGTTATAGACTTCAGACCGTAGTGGGATTGTTGATTCTTGCTCATCAGGCGACCCGAGGTAGTCCTGCAGGCGTCCGCAGGCCTTGGCGTCTCCTTCTATCTACTATCCTGTTTCTTTCATGTATTTTCAGAGACAATGTTGTATTTATTTCTTTCAGACCTTTAATTATAGTTTCTTAGACCGTCTGTGAAACTGTGACACCAGTTCTGGGTAGTCGAGACTCAAATAGTTGTATTGGATTCATGTTCAGCTAACTTATTGCTTTTTCTTCCGCTTATGTTAAATTCCGCTGTTTAAATGTTATTACTTCGAAATTATTAATGAATATAACATGGGTAAAAAGGTTAATTGTTCACAATAGTAGGCGCCCTCACGACTCCTCAGGGTGGGAAATCCGGGTCGTGACTCAATCCAACTCCTTGATTTAGTACTTGTACTTTATTTTGTGGTCAATATTAAATAATACTAAACATATCACGTTTGTGATATGTCTTGTTTGAGCATATTATTTAATAAAATTCTTACTACCACTTTATGTTTCACCGCAAATTCGAATAAGTTTTATCCTTCTACATTTTCACCCAAAACAACTCTTTCTTTAATCTTTCCTTCTAGTTATTGCATTATCTATTACTTAATAATGTTATATTCATGTAATCTTTTATTAGCTTACCAATTGACTTGATATCTTGCATATTGCCCTTTTGATAAACATATATAAATGTAAAAAATTTTATTCCTAAAAGCTAATTTATTTTTGTACTTTTATCCTCTTAATTACTTGGAACTCTTTTTCATTTAAATCTTTCAACAATACTTTTGAGTATTATTTAATTTCCTTATACTTAATTATTCAAAGTATAAATATTCTCACACTATTTCTATTTTCCTCTTTATACATCCTCTTCCCTACTATGAATTTTTAATTATTTTTTTACATTAATATTTTACCAATAAACAAAAATATAATATCACGTTTTATTTTAAGTTATAACTTTGAATTAGTTTAAAATATTAATAGATAAGTTTTTTCTTATTATATTTTAAATCTATTAAATTTTCTTATAATTATTTTTTGTATCATGTGTAATTAAATTTTCTTTCTCTTTTAACGTTAGGATACAAATTAGACTTTAATTTTCATTCATAAAATTACACGCATGAGATATTTATTTTGTATTTTCTTAGTTTTAATTTGTTATCCAATTTTTAGTTTTTTATCTAGTAAAATTTTAATTTTGTAGTCCTATCCATAGTTTGAATGTTTTCACCATGATTTTAATCTAAATCTCAAGTTCAAATCATCTTTCCCTTCTATTTCTAATATTAAATATTTTTAAATTTTTGATTATTGCTATTAAGTTACCTAATATGTAGTATTTTATTTTCTTATATGGCTTTCATTTTCATGCCTCTTTATTTAAGATCATAATCTATTTATATCCTTTAATATTATTATATAAATCGATGTATGATTTTTAATATTGAAAAAAATATTTATTTTATTTAAAATTAATACTCAAAATTATTAAATAGTTTAAATTCATTAATAATATTTTTAAGCATTATATATTTACTTTAATTTTAAACTAATTCTGTCACGACCCAAAATCCACTAAGGGTCGTGATGGCGCCGGACACTGCTGTCAGGCAAGCCAACCAAATTACTTGATTAAGGTCTCATTTTAACAATTTTGAAAACTAAGGTTTTCCTTCAATTTTACTAGTAAAAGACAATCTTTACAATGTAAATAAAAGAATGTTTGGGAGTAAATACAAGATACCCCATAACCATCCCAGAACCCGGTATCACAAGTGCATGAGCATTTACTAAAAAGGAAATAAAATGCAATAACCGTCCGGAATACAATATTGGACAGAAAATAAATACAGATAACTGAAAGAGACTCTGCTGGCTGCAGGTCACCTTGAGAAGTGCAACTCACCTAAGTCTCCGTATCAACCATGCTGCTACGCCCAGTAGGCCACTAGAGATACATATGCATATGCAACAAAAATGAACAGAAGTGTAGTATAAGTACGAAAACAACGTGTACTCAATGAGTATCCCGTCTAATCTCGAAGAAGTAGAGACGAGAGGTCGACTTTGACATTTACTAGTGGTCCAATAACAATATAGTGAAAATGTGAGGAAATCATGAATTTTTATAAAGCAATTATAAACTCGTAAAAAACCCAGATAACAGGTAAACAACATCTCAAATAAATACGGATTTCCAAAGTCTACTTTTCATTATGCTTAACAACTATATATGGCCAGGGAGGGCAAATATTATCACATAACATTTTCAGGCAAGCATGCATATCATGCCGAGGTCGTACGACCCGATCCAACAGAAATGTAAAATGTGCACTGCTGAGGGCTGAACGGCACGAACCATAGATGCATCTATTACCCCGCTCGCGCATCATACATGCGACGCGGTCAACATTAAATAAATAAATACCCCGCTTGCGAATCATACGTACGACGCAGGCACACATAGATACACACAGTCAAACAACCAATTAAGGGTTTATCGGGAAATGTTTATTCCAATAAAAGCCAATTCTCCTTTAATGATTTAAGAAAAAAATGAAGTTTAATTTGTTCAGAAATTCGTTTACCAATTCGATGTGTTTTAAGCAATTCAAGTTGTCAATAAGCTTACAAATAATCCAAGTACAACATGCTTTTGGGTCCTAGACTACCCGGACAATAGCATAATAGTAGCTACGCACGGACTCTCGTCACCTCGTGCGTACGTAGCCCCCATAAATAGGAGCACATAACCAATTAACCCACCTATGGGGACAATTCCCTCTTACAAGGTTAGAAAGGAGACTCATCTCGCTCCGAAGATCCATAACCGGCATTCCACGCCCTTCCGAAGACTCAAATTGATGCACAACGCTCCAACACAAGCCATTAATTATGCAAATCCATTAATATATGCTCAATTACTCATTACAATCCAATTGATAACAATTCCTAACACCCGATCGAAAAGTTGACAAAATTGCCTCGGGCCCACGTGCCCGGATTCCGAATTTTTTTTCGAAGATAAGGTTTACCCATGAGCTCATGAACTCAAATATATGATTTTCTCTTAATTCCATACCCAAAATCGTGGTCAAAATCCAAGATTATCAATTTTCTACTTTTTCCTCAAACCTCCAAATTTCTACCCATTTACATGCTAAAATTCACACAAAATCGATATATTTAACTCAATATAGGTGGGTTAGCTTACCTTATAGTTGATGATGAAAATCTCCTCTTGAAGCTCTCAAAAATCGCCCTTACCAAATGAAAAATGGAAGAAAAATGACCATCTCCCGATTTTTAAAAGAACTCACTGCCTCAACGATTTTCGCATTTGCTGTCCTATATCTTTTAGAAGATGACCGCATCTGTGAAATGGGGAGAGAAGGTTGGGACCGCTTCTGCGGTCTGGAGGCCGCATTTGCGGAGCCGCTTCTGCGGTTCCTGGCCTAACTTGCTTGGGCCGCTTCTGCGATGCAAGGACCGCTTCTGCGGTCTTGCACCTGCGGTCCACCAAGCGCAGGTGCGGTTATGACAGAAGCAGCAACCTTCAGCTCTTCTCAAAAATCCCATTTTCGATCCGTTAACCCCCCCGGAATCCACCCGAGGCCCCCGGGATCCCAACCAATCATACCAACCAGTCTCAAAACACATTACGGACTTGCTCGAGGCCTCAAATCATAACAAACAACGCTAAAATCTTGAATCGACCTCCAATCCAAGCTTTATGAACTTTAGAATTTCAAACTTCTACTTTCGATGTTTAAACATATCAAATCACGTCTGATTGACCCCAAATTTTGCACACAAGTCATATTCAATATTTCGGACCTACTCCAACTTTCAGTATCGATTTCCGACCCCGATATCAAAAAGTCCACTCCTGGCAAACTAAAAACCTTCAAATTTCTATCTTTAGCCAAATGACTCCAAAATGACCCACAGATCTCCGAATTCACTTCCAATCACGCTCCTAACACCAGAATCACCATACGGGGCTACTCCAGATTCAGAATCCCAAACAGACATCGATAACACTGAAATGCACTTCAAGCCAAACTTATGAAATTTCTTCCAAAATGCTAACTTCCACAATAGGCGCTAAAATGCTCCTGGGTCATCCAAAACCCGATCCGGGCATACGCGCAAGTCCAAAATCATCATACGAACCTGTTGGAACCTTCAGATCTCGATTCCGAGGTCATTTACTCAAAAATCCAATCCTAGTTAATTCTTTCAACTTAAAGCTTCCGAAATGAGAATTCTCTTTCCAAATTAACTCCGAACTTCCCGAAATTCAATTCCGACCATGCGTACAAGTCATAATACCTGAAATGAAGCTGCTCATGGCCTTAGACTACTAAACAACACGCTAGAGCTCAAAACAACCGGTCGGGTCGTTACATTCTCTCCCACCTAAACATACGTTTGTCCTCGAACGTGCCAAGAACTACGCTGGAGTAGTCTGAAATCACTGTTTAACACCTCATGCACCTACCCGTGCTACCACAACTCAGTTGAGCACATGAGCTCGATCAATTCTCAAGATATTCCCTTTTATTCACACAAATAAGCCTTAGAGCCCAATTCCAACATCCAGAATTCTATGCCAGGCCTGCTTCCAACATGCGCTCACCATATCAATAACTACACGCAGCACCAAGGTATGATTGCATACCTTAGCTAAATTCACACCTTGCACCATTTTACTCATAGGACCACAATAACATTCTCTGATCAATTTAGTCGAAATTCCATGACTCTGATGCTCCCTTGCACCTCATGACATACATAGGTCTTGCTCTAACTCTCACAATACCGCCACGATGAAAGAGATGTGTAGAGATTCGTAACCAACTGCTGAATCAATAAATCATTGGGCTATATTCCTGGCAAGAATCATCACCCCATTCTGAACCAAATAATGGTCTTAGCTCCTTAATATACTTCATATAATCAGATTGCATTGATCCTAAATCCAATGATTTTGTCTCGCCCAGTACGAACTGCTCAGGCAATAAGCCACCCCGGATAGGATCAAAAGTCTCATATGGTGCCACAATGTGCCAATAGGCTACTAATTCGAACGCGATACAAAAGGAAAACGAACTCTGAAAAGGAAATCCAATTATCCCTCTCGCGAATCATACATGCGACGCGGTCAACATGCTAAACAAATACCCCGCTCGCGAATCATACATGCGACGCGGGCAAACAACTAATATGAGCTTTCTTCATAAAATAGGAAACAAAACACATAAAAATAGATACGAGGAACTGTACTCAGCATCACACTGAACTAGGCTAATAACCTTTCAAAGGTCCATAATAACTCCCTTTTTTTCTTCATAACACACATGAACATCATAACCGGAGTAATCCTCCCCAGTCCACAACCCAATAAACTGAGTGCGCTTCAGGCATTAATTCTCAATTTAACGACATCACTACAATCTTCATACTTGGTTTAGCTCTTCAATCAATCAAGTGGCTACATGCCACACTTATACAACCTTCCCGTGAGGCACGCTCCCACAACCTTCCGTAACAGATAACAGGTTTGTACATCCAAACCACCGGCCGCACTAACGCTGAAAATCGATCAAGAATCCTTAACCAGGATACAAAGCCTTTTTCACAAAACACCGACCTCAGGTGATGCTGAGGACAATACCAACTCACTTTAAACATCCAAACTCCTTTCCTGCTCATCCGAGCTCGTGACATCCTTGTCAACACCGGATCGCAACCTTGATCCTCATTTCAAATTCCACACCACTCATTGCACCCAACATCCCAATATACGATAGAACATGATTTTCATCATAATTCCGGAACCACTAATAGATTAACACTTCATCATATAAAAACTTTTCACTTAACTCACTTCAGGAGAATCATAGCAACACATAGGTGAATTCTCATAATCGCAGAATAAGCAAATCTCTAAGTAGTGGTCTAAGCCACCATAGCCCTTCCGGGATCTGCCTACACACAACAGGCCATAACAGTTGAATACTTCTGAACAACATCAATTACGATGGCTGACAAGCCTCACACGTACCGTCACAAATCACTTGAATAACTTGATCACGCTGAAGGAACTGATCACTACCACCAATATGCCAATTCAACTATGGCTAACCAATCTATCTTCTTCCAATTTATCCTTGATTGCCTTAGAAATAATAATAACTCCATTCAACACATAACACACTCCATCCGCACTCATCCCAAGTGACCTTGAATCACGAGATCATGTCGTCTTAAATCCCACAAACCATTTCATACCTCTTTTGTGCGCACATTCGCATCCTCAACTGGTATGTTCCTTCCGAAAATCCCTCTACGAATCCGAAGTCTCTTCTCATTTTCCTCTCAAATGCTACACTGCAAGTCAAAACATCATAGAACATTCTGGGCCTCTTCTCATAAGCTGCTACAAAAGCTTGATTCTTAACCGTACATATAGGCTCGAAATCATCAGGCACCACACTTTAACCTTTGCATCCACTAGGACCGTTGTTGAGAGCCACCCGTTTTGACTTGGCCCCAAATATAATCAACTCCATGAATCTTCTAGCACATGAATACCCTCTCGACGAAGCACCCGGTAGAATCACTTCCCTTGAAACCCGCATCTATGCAAGGCACAAATCCTAAATCCTTTCCCATGTATGAACATGAGCCGACAAGGCCAACCATAACACACATTTAACAATCCCTTTGCTCGAATTACCACTTATGTTCCTTTCCCTTCGCTAAAATAACCCATCAATATGCTAATAACCAGAAACTCCACAAGTAGTTAACCATGCAACCCAATCATAGGCTGTGGGACTCTCCTACTTAGCTTGAAGCCATTATTACACCACTCTGGAATTCACCAGGATTCTTTATCTCTTATTGACATAACCTTGCGCAATCAACCGCCAAAATTCTCGAAATCTTTCTGTAAAACCTCGTTTAATACTCTGAATCATCAACCACATTCGCACGACCGATCCCTTTGCTGTATAACTAATAGAATTTTTCGCAGAAGCTTCGCCAACCATGGGACCGCCGATCTGCTCACTGGAGATAACCCACCTGTGGAATTTACGTGTTGACATCTTCCAATGCTGTTGCACGGGGTACAATCACTACGACATCAATAGCTCATCCTGAGTCTGAGCTCACTCTCTAGCTGCACAAGTCCATTCACTCCCTCGTGGACATTAATTAATTATGCGGCAACATCCTTCCATTCAAATTTATGTTGTATCCTTCTTCATTTCAAGAAGCTCCTTTCCGTTATATCAAATCTCCTACCGCATAATAGCCCATACTTCAAATTAAATTCGTAGGCCCAAATCACCAATCACTAAAATTCCCAATCATTCCAAACTCTCATTAAGGTGCGTAGTCATCCTACCACAAAGCCCATATGCAACTCCGCCACTCTCCCACTTTGGCGGAACTCACCCCTTTAATCGACTACTCGACCTTTGCTTCTTATACTTGGCCTTCTAGAAACTTTAGCCACCACCTGACACTTCCCACATATCCTTCCCCGTCCTTTGCTGCTCAGTTGTTGCCTTAAATAAAATCCATCTTTATAGCACTTGAACCCACAAATCGCTACTAACTTTAAACTTTTCCGAAGATCATCTTTCTCGAGCCGTCGACATTAGGAACACCGATTCAATCTTGAACCACCGCACCCCGCGTTCTCTGACAGTCGTTTCTCCAATATTATTTCACAATATCTTACCCCATAGGCAAATTGCAGAAGACCATAACACCGGCGAACTTAACACATACAATCGAGGACGACGGCACTGCATCGCAAATGAAAATTCCACCACGCTCGAAAATACCAAGTTTCGTTACTCCATTACCCCAAATCTGAACATTCATAGGCCAATTGCTTTTCCTCCGCCGAAAATGAAATATCAGATCTCTGAATCGTGCATTGAGTAGACTTCCTTTCAAATCATTCATCGCCCAACACATAGGCAAATATCCTAACATCAAGTAATTACTTGCGATAACCAATCGTGAGCATCATAGCAACCTGTGCATAGCCTCCAAGCTCTTAGAAGCACCACTACAGAGCCGAAACGATAGAAAAATCCTTTCGTAAGGCAAGGACAATAGCCCAACCAACTATATCGGGAGAAACATCCTACACCACATCTGTAGTACCATTACAATTCTTCAATTCTCGATTTATAACCAGCGGTTCGCGTCGCGTAAGATTTAGTAGGGAGGAAACAAGGGCATAAGCCTCAAGGAATCAAATCGCACGATGAGGAATCAAGAAGGGAAGTACTTTTAACAGCCCTGTAACCTCCCAAAGATAAGTACAGACATCTCTGTACCAATCCACGAGACTCTACTAGACTTGCTCATGACTCGTGAGACCTAAGGGAACCTAGTGCTCTGATACCATGTTGTCACGACCCAAAATCCACTAAGGGTTGTGATGGCGCCGGACACTGCTGTCAGGCAAGTTAACCAAGTTACTTGATTAACTTCTCATTTTAACAATTTTGAAAACTAAGGTTTTCCTTCAATTTTACTAGTAAAAGATAATCTTTACAATGTAAATAAAAGAATGTTTGGGAGTAAATACAAGATACCCCATAATCATCCCCGAATCCGGTGTCACAAGTGCATGAGCATTTACTAAAAAGGAAATAAAATGCAACAATCGTCCGGAATGCAATATTGGATAGAAAATAAATATAGATAACTGAAAGAGACTCTACTGGCTGCGGGTCACCTTGAGAAGTGCAGCTCACCTAAGTCTCCATATCAACCATGCTGCTACGCCCAGTAGGCCACTAGAGATACATATGTCTGTGCAACAAAAATGCACAGAAGTGTATTATGAGTACGAAAACAACGTGTACTCAATGAGTATCCCGATTAATCTCGAAGAAGTAGAGACGAGAGGTCGACTTTGACATTTACTAGTGGTACAATAACAATATAGTGAAAATGTGAGGAAATCATGGATTTTTATAAAGAAATTATAAACTCGTAAAAAAAACTAGATAACAGGTAAACAACATCTCAAATAAGTACGAATTTCCAAAGTCTACTTTTCATTATGCTTAACAACTATATCTGGCCAGGGAGGGAAAATATTATCACATAACATTCTCAGGCAAGCAATACAAGCATGCACATATCATGCCGAGGTCGTACGACCCGATCCAACAAAAATGTAAAATGTGCATTGCCGAGGGTCGAACGACACGAACCATAGATGCATCTATTACCCCGCTCGTACATCATACATGTGACGCAGTCAACATTAAATAAACAAATACCCCGCTCGTGAATCATACGTACGACGGGGGCACACATAGATACACACAGTCAAACGACCAATTAAGGGTTTATCGGGAAATGTTTATTCCAATAAAAGCCAATTCTCTTTTAATGATTTAATAAAAAATGAAGTTTAATCTGTTTAGAAATTCGTTTACCAATTCGATGTGTTTTAAGCAATTCAAGCTGTCAATAAGCTTACAAATAATCCAAGTATAACATGTTTTTGGGTCCTAGACTACTCGAACAATAGGATAATAGTAACTATGCACGGACTCTCGTCACCTCGTGCGTACGTAGCCCCCACAAATAGGAGCACATAACCAATTAACTCACCTATGGGGACAATTCCCTCTTACAAGGTTAGAAAGGAGACTCACCTCGCTCCGAAGATCCATAACCGGCATTCCACGCCCTTCCGAAGACTCAAATTGATGCACAACGCTCCAACACTAGCCAATAATTATGCAAATCCATTAATATATGCTCGATTACTCATTACAATCCAATTTATAACAATTCCTAACCCCGGTCAAAAAGTTGACAAAATTGCCCTCGGGCCCACGTGCCTGGGTTCCGAATTTTTTTTCGAAGATAAGGTTTTCCCATGAGCTCACGAACTCAAATATATGATTTTCTCTTAATTCCATACCCAAAATCGTGGTCAAAATCCAAGATTATCAATTTTCTAAGTTTTCCTCAAACCTCCAAATTTCTACCCATTTACATGCTAAAATCCACACAAAATCGATATATTTAACTCAATATAGGTGGGTTAGCTTACCTTATCGTTGATGATGAAAATCCCCTCTTGAAGCTCTCAAAAATTGCCCTTACCAAATGAAAAATGGAAGAAAAATGATCATCTCCCGATTTTTAAAAGAACTCACTGCCTCAGCGATTTCCGCATCTGTGGTCCCACATCTGCGAGAAGATGACCGCATCTGCGAAATGGGGAGAGAAGGCTGGGACCGCTTCTGCGGTCTGGAGGCCACATTTGCAGAGCCGCATCTACGGCTTGGGAGTCGCTTCTTCGGTTCCTGGCCTGGCTTGCTTGGGCCGCTTCTGCGATGCAAGGACCGCTTCTGCAGTCTCACACCTGCGGTCCACCAACCGTAGGTGCGGTTATGACAGAAGCAGCAACCTTCAACTCTTCTCAAAAATCCCATTTTCGATCCTTTACCCACCCGGAATCCACCCGAGGCCCCTGGAACCCCAACCAATCATACCAACCAGTCCCAAAACATATTACGGACTTGCTCGAGGCCTCAAATCATAACAAACAACGATAAAATCTCGAATTGACCTCCAATCCAAGCTTTATGAACTTTAGAATTTCAAACTTCTACTTTCGATGTTTAAACCTATCAAATCACGTCTGATTGACCCCAATTTTGCACACAAGTTATATTCAACATTACGGACCTACTCCAACTTTCGGTATCGAATTCCGACCCTGATATCAAAAAGTCCACTTCCAATCAAACTTCTCAAAAACCTTCAAATTTCTATCTTTAGCCAAATGACTTTAAAATGACCCACAGATCTCCGTATTCACTTCCGATCGCGCTCCCAACACCAGAATCACCATACGGAGCTACTCCCAGACTCGGAATCCCAGACGGACATCATTAACACTGAAATGCACTTCAAGCCAAACTTATAAAATTTCTTCCAAAATGCTAACTTCCACAATAGGCACCAAAATGCTCCCGGGTCATCCAAAACCCGATTCGGGAATACGCGCAAGTCCGAAATCATCTAACGAACCTGCTGGAACCTTCAGATCCCGGTTTCGAGGTCATTTACTCAAAAATGCAATCTTAGTTAATTCTTTCAACTTAAAGCTTCCGAAATGAGAATTCTCTTTCCAAATCAACTCCGAACTTCCCGAAATTCAATTCCGACCACGCGTATAAGTCATAATACCTGAAATGAAGTTGCTCATGGCCTTAGACTACTGAACGACGCGCTAGAGCTCAAAATGACCGGTCGGGTCATTACAAATTCTTAGTATAAATAACCTCGCATTATCTCTAATTTATTAATATTTTGACATTTTTTAATTTTTTTAATCTATTAAACTTCAGTTATGTGGCCTTATCCACATCATGACCTTTTTTATCATACTTAAAAAAAAATTATATCAAATTTAAATACGTTTTATTTTTTTTTGATCTTTATGATAGAAATTTTGATTTTTTTCTCATTTTGTTTCTTATTTTACTATTGTATATTCAATACTTAATATTATTACCGTTTTCATGTGCTTTTTATTAGTTTAATTGAATTTAATATCCACTTTTATCACATTTATTTTAATATAATATAAATAATAAATAAAAATTATTTCAATAGTAACTTTGACTCTATTGCTCATATTCTTAAATATGATTTTTCTTATCATATTAAAAAAAGATCCCATCTCAAATTCAAATATATCTTATTCTTCTATTTTCTCCATTGGATCACATTTTCAAAAATCATCTTATACTTTCAAACTTAACCTAGAAATACTCAATTCAAATATTAATTGTAAAAACTCTAATTGTTGCAACAATATTTTCACTATTATTTTAAGAAAAATTTATTTATGTATAAAATATTTATTTGTCCGAATTGTAAACATTAATATAACCTCATTATATATATATATATATATATATATATATATATATATATATATATATTACTATTTAATTATTTTTCCTACGATAACTGAATTATACACAAAATTTAATTAAAGATACCTATAGTAATGTATATTGTTCACAAATAAGGTCAGATACAAAGCTTGTACTAAATAAAAAATTATTATTCCAACTTAAAATTAATGTGTAAGATACAAAATAAAAATTTAATTGATTCTTTCTCAAAAAAGGATACCTGCCATAATTGAACTATACACAAAATTTTAATAAAATATACCTACAGTAATTGTATATTGCACCCAAATAAGGTCAGATACAAAGCTTGTACTAAATAAAAAATTATTATTTCAACTTAAAATTAATGTGTAAGATACAAAATAAAAAATTAATTGATTCTTTCTCAAAAAAGGATACCTACCATAACTGAATTATACATAAATTTTTTATTAAAGGTACATACAGTAATGTATATTGTGCCAAAATAAGGTCAGTTACGAAGCATGATCAATTAATTTAAATTCGTTCCTACCATAATTTATTTCGTCCCTACCATAATTATACAAAAAAAATGTTAACTAAATCTATATCTATATTATATTAAAAAGAGAGTAGTATGCATTATGGTTAAGCCAAGTGGCAAGCTAAAATGAAGACACTTGGAAATTTTAGGACAACATTAATAATTAAAAATTATATATAGAAACATAATTAATGGAAGTAGTTTAATGAATCTTATACATAATCTAAATAGATCTTAGACAAATCTAATCTATATATCTATAATTAAATTTATATGTAAATTTGTATCTATATTTATATTTATATCTATATCTATATTTATATTTATATATTGATCTACTCATAGATTGTTTTCTATATTAGTTAGAAATATGGAGGTGAAACAATAATTAAAAACTATAATAGAAAAAAATAAAAATATATAAAGACGTAAATTGAGATAACCTATAACTATTTATACTTTGGAGTAAATTAAAATATAAAATAAAACTAAAATTTACTTAAGATATTAAGGATTTATTGAGTTTAAAAATTAAATAATTTCAAGCAACAAAATAAGATCTTACATAAAGTATACAAATTATTTATAAGGTAAGAGAAAAATTAAATAATCAACAAAAGATACTTTAATAACAAGAATAATAAATTCATATTAATATTGATAAATCGTGCAAACGAATATTTTATACGTAAATATTACTAAAAACATTTAGATATAATGTGTTCGAACAATTAAGAAAATATTTTTCTATGATTATACTTGAATTAAGTTTAGTTAGTTTAAATTTGAAAGCATAACATAATTTTTTTAAAATATGGTCCAATTAAGAAAATAGAATGATAAAAATTATTTGAATTTGAGATGAGAAAGTTTTTAAATATTTATCTATATTATATTAGAATGATTGTGGTAAAAATAGATATTAAATTCAAACAGGCTAATAAAAATTCACATGACAATGCAATAATATTAGGTATTGAATAACATAAAATTAAAAATAAATAAAAAATAGAGAAAAAATAAAAATTCAGATTTTTTATCATAGGAAAAAGGGTAAAACTTATTTAAATTTGAGATGAGAAAGTTTTTTTATATTATATTGAGAAAAATCATAATATAAGTCCACATCACTCAAGTCTAATAGTTAAAATCAAAAACTAAAAAAATTGAACAATAAAAATAAATTAGAGATAATGTGAGGACATTTATAAATCATAAGTTTAGAAAATAAAATAAAATAAATATACAATACTTACAAATATTATTAAATTTTAAATAATTTAAATTTTTTGAGCAATGTTTTTAAAATAAAATAAATATTTATTTCATAATTAAAAATATTATATATTTATCTTATATTATTAAAGAAAAGTAGTTGATAATGATATTAAATAAATTTACAAGTTAATAAAAAGTCACATAAAATGTAATAAGACTATATATTAGATTAAACAAAATAGTAAATTTATGTTAGAAATTTACTATTAGAAATTAAAAGAAAAGACTATTTGAATTTGAGATTAGAAAGTTCTTAAAACTATGATGCGAATTCTCAAATTATGGATGATACCACGAAATCGAAGTCTTACTTATGAAAAATAAAATAAAAATAAAAAATAAAATTTTTAAATCATAAAATAAATTTCTAATATAGGTAATTTTACAAAAATTAAATTTGTATCTTAAAACTAAAAAAGAAAGAAAATTTATGTAAAGAAATAAAATGACAATGAAAATATTATTACAATATTTAGATATAATATGTTCAAACAATTAAGAAAATATTTTTCTATGATTAATATCTGAATTGAGTGTGTTTGTTTGAGTTTGAATGCATATCATAATTTTTTAAAAATACGATCCATTTTAGAAAATAGAATGATAAGAAATATTTGAATTTGAGATGAGATTATTTTTTTGTTTTTAAAATATTACGTAAAGACCTAAAGTGACAGTAAAAATATTACTACAATATTTAGAAATAATGTGTTCAAACAATTAAAAATTATTTTTCTATGATTAACTAAAATTTTAAAAATACAAAATAAATTTTTAATATTGGTAATCTTAGGAAAATTAAAAATTAAATTTTAGTATCTTATAGCTAAAAAAGAAAGAAAACTTAACTGCATCTAATACAAAATTAATTATAAGAGAACTCAATACATTTGAAACATGATAATCAAATGACTTATGTATTAATATTTTAGACTAATTAAAAGTTACAATTTAAAACAAAATATGACATTATTTTTGCTTCAGGTAAAACATTAATATAAAAACTAATTAACATTTGTAGTAAGGAAGAGAATGTACATAAAAAAATAGAGGTAGCGTGATGATACTTATACTTTAAATTAATTTAAAAATAGATAAAATAAAATAATTAAATTATATTTAAAGTATTACTAATAAATTTAAATGATTAAAATATTATGAATAAGAGGTTAAAAGCATAACAATATACCAAATTTCATGTGACGACCCAAAGGGTCATCACCGTAATTCTTCCTTGTTCCGTGCTTCCGAGGCCTTGAAAACCTCGCTTTTAGTTGTCTCGATTTGCATGCGCAGTCCGGGCGCGTAGCCGAAAAGCTTTTATGTTGAAATATGCGAATTATGTGAGAAATTAGATGAATTTTGATATTAATATGCATAATATTGACTTCGGTCAACATTTTGGGTAAACAGACCTAGACCTGTGATTCGACAGTCCCGGAGGGTCCGTAGAAAAATATGGGACTTGAGCGTGTGCCCACAATCAAATTCCGAGGTCCCAAGCCCGAGAAATGAATTTTTGTGTGAAATTGTTTCCTGAAATTTATTAAGGAAAATGAAGAAAAAAATTGATCAGAAAACTGTGGTATCGGGCTCGTATTTTGGTTCCGACGCCCGGTACGAGTCGTAAATATGTTTTAAGCACTATCTGTAAAGTTTAGCTAAAAACGGACGTCATATGACGTGTTTCGGACTTAAAATGGGGAATTTGAGTTTTATGAAAGTTGAAAGAAAATCATGAGTTTTGAGGTTTGATCCTATGTATATGATGTTATTTTGGCGATTTGATCGCACAAGTAAGTCTGTAAAGTATTTTTGAGATCATATGAATGTTTGGTTTGGAGCCCCGAGGGCTCGGGTGAGTTTTGAGTGGGGCCCGGGAGGTCTTAGGCTTAAAAATGCAGGTTCAGATGTTGCAGGCCCTAGGGCGGCCGCGGTCATTTCCGCGTGGTCCGCGCTGGCAGCCACGCGGCCGCGATGCTTTTCTGTGAGGTCCGCGTGGTGGAGTTCAGAGGGTCGACCAGCGCGGCCGCGCACCAAATCAGTGCGGTCCGCACTGAGTGGGTTCAGAGAAAGCCCACTTCTTCCCTCCCTCGGCGCGACCGCGGTACATTTCTGCGCGGTCCGCGCCAGCCCCCAGCAAAAGTATATATATTCGGGACTTTCAGTCATTTTTCCACTTCTCAAAAACCCAAAACCTAAGAGGCGATTTTCCAAACAACTTTTCTTTTCCAAAACCATTGGTAAGTGATTTCTAACTTAATTCCTTCACTTCTTAACATCTTTTAACATGATTTTAACTTCAAATCAAAGATTTTCATGGGGAAATTGGGTGTTTTGGGTAGAACCTAGGTTTTCTACAAATTGAGAAGTTGGACTTCAATTTGGGGTCCGATTTCAAAACAAAACATATATTTGGATTCGTAGGAGAATGGGTAATCGGGTTTTGGTCCAAACCTCGAGTTTCGACCACGTGGGTCCGGGGGTATTTTTGACCTTTTTGGGAAAAACCTTGTAAAAATTATTTTTTTATGCATTGGGGTTAGTTCCAATAGTAATTATTAATGCATTCAAGTAATTTGTGACTAGATTCGAGCGGTTGGGTGGTGAATTCGAGAGGTAAAGCTATAATCGAGACTTGAGTTGGAGCATTCGAGGTAAGTGTTCGGTCTAACCTTAGCTTGAGGGATTAGGAGTTGAGTCATCTTTGCTACTTGCTTCTTTTTGAGTACGACGTTTAGGCAAGATGACGAGTATCTATACGTTGGTGTCAAGCATGACCGTGAGTCTTATATTGTGATTTCCATGATTTCGTTGTATTATTCATGCCTTGATGAAGATTTCTATATTTGTTGTGTAAAGTTGTGGAAAGAATTGTGACCTATGAACATTGAGGAGCGTTGACTCCAGTTGTGTAACGAATTGTGAAAGTATAAGTGATAATTGAAACTATAGAGTATTGGCTCGAGTGGTGAAGGGAGTTGTGAAGTAAAAGTGAGAAAGGGAAGAGATTATCACGTTGCACCCTTGCCGGGCTATTGTTGAGTTGTGGTTCCCTTGCATTGTGTTCTTATTTGATATTACAGATGCTTAGGTTGATGATACTTTGTGTTAGGTGTTGTAATAGGTTTAGTTATAGCTGAAGTAGTTAGATGTTGTAACGAGTTTGGTTATAGCTGAGGTAGTTAGGTGTTGTAACAAGTTTAGATATAGCTGAGGTAGTTAGGTGTTGTAACAAGTCTAGATGTAGCTGAGGTAGTTAGGTGGTAACAAGTTTGGTTATAGCTGTTTCTCCCTTGCCGTGAAGTTAGTATATTCCTTATGTTCCCTATTTGGATTTGTTCGTGATTGTTTTCATCGACGATATTGATGAACTAAAATGGGAGCGGGTGGTACGCCTACCACAAGATAATGAAATGGGAGCGGGTGGTACGCCTACCACAAGATAATGAAATGGGAACGGGTGGTACGCCTACCACAAGATAATAAAATGGGAGTGGGTGGTACGCCTACCACAGGATATGATAAAATGGGAGCGGGTGGTACGCCTACCACAAGATAATGAATTGGATCGGGTTGCACGCCGCAACTGTTATATATATTTGATCGGGTTGCACGCCGCAACAGATATTATATTGGATCGGGTTGCGCGTCGCAATAGCTATATATATGTGGATCGGGTTGCACGCCGCAACAATGTTAAATGATAAGGGATCGGGTTGCACGCCGCAACAGTATTGTTATTGTATCGTTGTAGGTATTGAGCTGTCCTTTCATGTTTTAACAAGTTTCTTTTGTTGGTCTTGATATGTTTCCCCGAAGCATGTACCCCTTCCATTTTAAACTGCTTATTCCTGTTTATTTTCCGCAACATATTATATATCTGCTCAGATTTATCTGGAGTCTAGTCCTAGCCTCGTCACTACCTCGCCAGGTTAGGCCAGACACTTACTAGCACACAGGGTCGGTTGTGCTGATGCTGCACTTCTGTGCTTTTTGCACAGATTACGGTACCGGAGCAGCTTTAGGACCGCAGCAGTACCGTATTGATCGGGAGCTGACTTCCGTCCAGAGACTTTAAGGTAGCCTAGCGGACGTTCGCAAGCCGAAGTCCTTCTCCATGTTTAGTTTGTCTTCATTGTACCGAGACAAATATTTGGTATTTCCATTCAGACTTGTTTGTAGCACTCTTTAGCAGTCCGTGAGTTAGTGACACCAGATTTTGGGTAGAGATTTGTCTTAAACTTCCGCATTTAAATTTCAGTTTTATAAACTTAAAGTCTTCCATTTTTTTTATTTAATTGCTTTCGTATATGGTTATTGTGGATAAGTTATCAGAGAATGTTTAAAGTTTGTTTGGCCTAGCTCCGTTAGTAGGCGCCATCACGACTCCCGATGGTGGAAAAATCCGGGTCGTGACATTTCAAGAATAAAATATTTATTTTTATTAAATACTATTTAAAGGATAAAAAGCAAGACATTAATTTAATTATAAGATAATAAAAAAAATTATATGATAGTATAATAATATTAAATATTAAATAATACAATAACTATAAGAAAAGAAAAAAAATTATTTAAAAGTGATGAATAAGATATTTTGACTTCCAGATAAAAATAAAGTGATAATAAGAATTTTGTTAAGATAATATGATCTAATGTGCTCGACCAAGATAGATCACAATATGACATGTTTAGTATTCTTTAATATCGACAGCAGAACGAAATACAAGTACCAAAATCAAAGAGTTAGGTTGCTACAAATATATATTAAAAAGGTTGGTTGTTCACTACGAGATTTGAACAATAAATTCATAACATGTTTCATAATTAAATTCTCATGTTATATAATTTTTATCTGAGAGGTTTATACTTTAAGGTTATTTGTACATAATTCAAACAACCTACATCGCAATTTGAAATGATTTGTTCGTGCATCGCGCGAGTACTGATACTAGTTATACTACTAATAGAGATTTGTATCATAATTAAAAAATAATTCTTATTGAACTATTACTTCCATTAATTATGTTTCCATTTATAATTCAAATTTTTAATGTTGTTTTAAAACTGCCAAGTGGCTTTTTTTTAGCTTGCCACTTGGCTTAACCTCATGCTTCACTACTCTCCTTTTAATATAACTAGTATTAGAACCCGCGCGCGATGCGCGAATAACATTAAAAAAATATTAATCATATTATTTTAATAAAATTTCAACTGTTATTTTGTATCTTTAATGCAGTGTAACAAAAAATAAAATAATAAAATTAAAGGAACTAATTATATAGCTTTAATTGACTTTTCTATTTATTATTTTAATTTATTACATTATCGGCTATTTCGTATTATTATATAGATATAAAAGCTTTTATTAATGGGTTAGTATCCTTGTCCATTGCTCCATTTTATATATCGATATACATTTTTATTTCTCCTACTTTTTAAATTTTTTTACTTCTTATATTGTTAACAGTTTTTCAAATATTTAATATATAAATAATAATTTTGTATTTCCTACTTTATTTTATTTTTAAAATTTCTGTGCCCTATTTTGTTTATTTTTTATACTATGATGTTTTGATTAGTTTTCCTCATTTACTTTTTTATCTAACGTTTTATATTTTTTATTTTGTATTACGTCTATTAACGATATTTTTTTCTATTTTATTTTAATTATTGAAAACTTTCTACATGAGAAATTTCTTTCTATTTTTAACATTTCACTATGTTGCTCAGAGGACTTTTATTATTACATATTTTTATTATTGACTTTACTTAATGAGATTCGAGATATGTAACATTATTTATTGTATATCGTTGCTCTTCACAAATCAAAAATAATTTCTTTTCTCAAACTAAAATAAGTATTATTCTTTCAACCTTTTAAATCATGTTAGTTCGTTGTTGCATTATGCAATACTTAGTCTAACTCTTAAATTTAATTTGTTTTCACACTCTTATTTTATAGCTAGAAATTCATTGATTCAGTAAAATTCAATCTGTTGAGAAGGCAAAAAAATGGTAAAAAGAAGAATAAAATTAAGTTTAGCTATGGCAGAACAACACAAAATAATTTTTGTTTAAAAGTAATTTGATCTTTATTTTTATAAATGTTCAATAATTTTGTAACTGTTAAATTACTACTATTTAAATAAAGAAAAGTAGTAAAAAAGTCTGAATAATTGTATTCCTGGCATACCATACAAATAACATCTTCTATTATTTGCAAAAGCAAAAAAAAAAAGTGCATAAAAAGGTTTGAAAATAAGTAAATGAGAATTAAGTCATAGTAAAGACAAAGTACTATTCAATTGGACATTATTTCTAGACATATTTCAAATCATGTTCTTTCAATGCGTACACTAATGAGAAAATAACTCAGGAGATAATCAATACCATCTTATATTACAAAGAAATTGTTCTCGGTCCTTGGTGCTCTATTTTAAAGAACAATGCATCAAATGGATCCAATCAATTGAGATAATTACCATACAAAGATCATAAGTTCTCTAAAATTTAACAGTTGTAGCTATTACTATTTATTTGTAGATATTCTAAAGAGTATTTTCTATGTTCTTTAACCAAACAGGAAGTCTGTTGAAATCAAAATAGTCAAAATAAATGATAGATGATATTATAAAATATTTGACTAAAATTTAAATACAATAATTATCTGTAATTACATATAGCGCATACACATTATCCAATTATGAACAACGGACAATGCCGTCTTTTTATATCAACTTGATGAACCTTACAATATTCAAATTCACCAAAAAATCATACTAATTACTTTTAAGAAATGATGATATACTTCTGGAAAATGAATGAATTAAACATTAAGAACAATATCATATCATGATTATAGAATTTTTTCAAAGCTTCATAAATAAGAAAGAAAAGGAGAATTCGCCGTACTACCACTGCTTCAATAGGAAAAATAATACATTAGAGATTGCACAACTTTTAGATAGATCGGACTTGCTTTCTCTTTCCCAGAAAGAAGATTATATATACATGAGTTTAAGCTCATACTCCCTAAAATCTCTCCTAAGAATATTCTAATAATATCATATTCCTATAATATATCATATAGTATCACATCTCTAACAAATATAGATACACAATATATAAATATATATTTACACATTTACAGATCTTGATTCATAAAAGAAAATCCAACAACAATGAAGCATGAAGAAAAATCAATAAGATCTACAAATTTTTTTAATAGTATCATAATGCTTCTTTCAATCAAACTTGATTTTTGAATCTCAATTCAAAAAAGATTTTCAATTCAAGATTTAAGATTTCAATTCAAAAACTTTTATCCTTCAATTTAAATTTTCTTTATCTCAATTTAAATATGTTTTAATCTAAATTCAATATTTTTATTATAACGTTTATTAACTTTTACTTAAACTTTTTCTTATCACACCACTTGACGTGGTTGATTACCTTGTTATTCTTAATTAATTTTCTGAGTGATTTATTTAACTCTATGTTTCGTTAAGGATAATAGTCTAAAAGATATGCAAGAGATATGCCAGTTTAGGAGTCTTTTTTCCTTAAAAATCATTTTTCAAAACATTTGCAAGATTCATTTTAATAAATTTAAACCTCATCATATAAAGTCTGCATTAACAAACATTTGGAACTCAATAATTTAATTACATCACATGTTTCTAAAAAAATATTTTTAGCTCTAAAGTAAAATTTAAAATAAATATTTTTTCAATAGTAAGGGATCGTTGGATATGAACTATCGATTTTGTAAGATACAACATGTTTATTTAAATATTTTTTTCTTAAAAACGAATACCTACCATAACTGAACTATACACAAAATTTAATTAAAGATACCTATAATAGTGTATATTGTTCACAAATAAGGTTAGATACAAAACTTGTACTAAATAAAGAATTATTATTTCAACTTAAAATTAGTGTATAAGATTTTCGACGAAATTTTAATTGATTCTTGCTCAAAAAAGGATACCTTCCATAACTGAATTATACACAAATTTAATTAAAGATATCTATAGAAAATCTTGTACTACTACTTCCATTAAATATGTTTCCATTTATAATTCAAATTTTTAATGTTGTCTTAAAATTGCCAAGTGGCTTCATTTTAGCTTGCCACTTGGCTTAACCACATGTTTCACTACTCTCCTTTTAATATAATATAGATAGACTAGTATTAGTACCCGCACAATACGCGGACAAATTATTTCAAATTGCGATGTATGTTGTTTGAATCATGTACAAATAACCTTAAAATATATATCTCTCATATAAAAGTTATATAACATGAGAATTTAATTATGAAGTAGGATATGAAATTATTGATCAAATCTCGTCGTAGACAACCAATCTTGTTAACATATATTTGTAGCAACCTAACCCCTTGATTTTAGTACTTGCATTTCGTTCCGTTGTCGATATTAAAGAATACTAAACATGTCATATTGTGATCTGTCTTGTTCGAGCACAATAGATCATATTATTTTAATAAAATTCTTATAATCACTTTATTTTTATCACGAAGTCAAATATGTTTTATTCATCACATCATTTTTACGTAAATTCTTTTTTTTTTGTTCTTTTCTTATGGTTATTATATTATTTAATATTTCATATTATCATACTATCATAGAGTATAATTTTTGTTAGCTTATGATTAAATTAATGTCTTGCTTATTATCCCTTTAATAGTATGTGATAAAAATAATTGTTTTATTCTCGAAATTTGATATATTTTTATGCTTTTATCCTATTATTCATAATATTTTAATCATTTATATATATTAATTGATTTTATATATATTAAAATTAATTTAAAGTATAAGTATCCTCACACTACCTCTATTTTCTTTTTAATATACATTCTCTTCCCTACTATAAATGTTAATTAGTTTTATATTAATATTTTACCTATAACCAAAATAATGTCATATTTTGTTTTAAATTGTAACTTTTAATTAGTCTAAAATATTAATACATAAGTTATTTGATTATCATATTCCAAATGTATTGAGTTCTCTTATAATTAATTTTGTATTAGATGCAATTAAATTTTTTTTCTTTTTAGCTATAAGATAAAATTTAATTTTAATTTTCATTATTAAGATTACCAATATTAGAAATTTATTTTGTATTTTTAAAATTTATTAAATCATAGAAAAAAAATTCTTAATTTTTTTATCACATTATTTCTAAATATTGTAATAATAGTTTTACTATCCTTTTAATCCTTTACGTAATATTTTCAAATCTCATCTTAAACTCAAATAATTCTTATCATTTATTTTCTAAACTGGACCACATTTTCAAATCATTATACTATGCATTCAAACTCAAATTAACTACACTCGATTCAGATATTAATCACAGAAAAATATTTTCTTAATTGTTTGAACATATTATATCTAAATGTTGTAGTAATATTTTCATTGTCACATTACTTCTTTACATAATTTTTTTTTTAGTTTTAATATATAAATTTAATTTTTATAAAATTACTTATATTAGAAATTTATTTTATAATTTAAATTGTTTATTATTGTTTTATTTTTAATAAATAAAACTTCAATTTCGTGGTATTATTCATAATTTGAGCATTCGCAGCATAGTTTTAAGAACTTTCTAATCTCAAATTCAAATAGTCTTGTCTTTTCATTTCTAATAGTAAATTTCTAATAAGTTAATATAATTTTCCTATTTTTTTAATCTAATATATAGTCTATGTTTTATGTGGATTTTCATTAACTCGTAACTTTATTTAATATCATTATCAACTACTTTTCTTTAATAATATAAGATAAATATATAATTTTTTAATTATAAAATAAATATTTATTTTGTTTTAAAAATATTGCTCGAAAATTTTAAATTATTTAAAATTTAATAATATTTTTAAGTATTGAATATTTACTTTATTTTATTTTCTAAACTTATGATTTATAAATGTCCTTATATTATCTATAATTTATTTTTATTATTCAATATTTTTAGTTTTTGATTTTACTATTAGACTTGAGTTATGTGGACTTATATTATGACTTTTCTTATCATAATATAAAAAACTTTCTCATCTCAAATTTAAATAAGTTTTTCACTTTTCCTATAATAAAATATCTTAGTTTTTTTTCTATTTATTCTTTATTATTAATTTTATATTATTCAATACCTAATATTATTACATTGTCATGTGAATTTTATTAGCCTGTTTGAATTTAATATCTTTTTTACACACATATTTTAATATAATATAGATAAGAAATTAAAATACTTTCTCATCTCAAATTCAAATAATTTTTATCATTTTATTTTCTTAATTGGAACATATTTTCAAAAAATTATGGTATGCTTTCAAACTTAAACTAACTAAACTCAATTCAAATATTAATCATAGAAAAATATTTTCTTAATTGTTTGAACACATTATATCTAAATGTTGTAGTAATATTTACGTATAAAATATTTGTTTGCACGATTTACCAATATTAATATGAATTTATTTTTCTTGTTATTAAAATATCTTTTGCTGATTATATAATTTTTCTCTTACCTTATAATTAATTTGTATACTTTATGTAAGATCTTATTTTATTGCTTGAATTTATTTAGTTTTTAAACTCAATAAATCTTTAATATCTTAAGTAATTTTTATTTTTATTTTATATTTTAACTTACTCCAAAGTATAAATACTCATAGGTTATCTCAATTCACGTATATATATATGTCTTTATATATATATATATATTTTCTATTATAGTTTTTAATTAATTTTTCACCTCCATATTTCTAGCTAACATAGAAGAAAATCTATGAGTGGATCAATATATAGATATTGATACAAATATACGTATAAATTCAAATATAGATAGATTAGATTTGTCTAGATATATTTAGATTATGTATAAGATTCATTAAACTACCTCCATTAATTATGTTTCTATATATAATTTCTAATTATTAATGTTGTCCTAAAATTGCCAAGTGGCTTCAT
Source organism: Nicotiana sylvestris (assembly GCF_000393655.2). Lineage (NCBI taxonomy): Eukaryota > Viridiplantae > Streptophyta > Magnoliopsida > Solanales > Solanaceae > Nicotiana > Nicotiana sylvestris. The sequence goes on along the minus strand of NC_091057.1, from coordinate 122,029,033 downwards.
TTTAGCTTGCCACTTGGCTTAACCACAATGCATACTACTCTCCTTTTAATATAAATAGTATTAATACCCGCGCAATGCGCGGATAATGAAAAAGAACGATCTACACTGTAAAGTTTAATATGTTAGTGATAATACCATATTTACAACCAAACATTAAAAATATTTTAAGACTCCAGTAAAACTTTCATTTCATCTCCTAATAAATATTTCATAAAAAATAATGATACTATACAATTTGTTTGATATGAATGTTCCACGAAAAATAATGATGCTATACTATTTGCTTGATATGGAGCATATGCTTAAGGGAACATTTTTGTAGCAAATGCTCATGATATATTGCAGTGCATTTTCTAAAAGTTGTCCTCTGTATTGAGGGAATGATGAAGGAACATGAATTATGTCAAACATTAGCTTATTCAGAATCAAAATATATGGGGCAATGCATATGCAAAAACTGACTTCCTGCTAAGGCTATCTCTTTATTATTGTCGGGCATTTGTGGTAATTGAAACTTTTTACTCTTTCTACCATTCCACAAGCTTTGTCTATTAGCCTAACACTATCTAAAGCCAAAGTTGAGGCAGAAAAGGGACAAGTCAACTGCGGAGAGCTGATAAATTCAGCTATTCAAACCATAGATAAACCTAGTGGAAGGGTTGATTATGTTGAGGTGAGAACTTAAACAATAATAATATATTTCATATGGATATAAACAAAAAAATACCAACTGAGAACTCAATTTGTTCCCAATATCAAAAATTGATGAAATCCCTATAATTGCAAAGTTATCAACACTGATCCCAAAATCCCTTGGAATGATATTCTGACTTGGCAACTCGACATCAAAAAGCCTGGTAGCCTGCACTAATCTATTCCCAATATCAAAAATAGCGGAAAACGCTAAAATGACAGTGTTATCCACAGTTATCCCAAAATCCCTCGGAATGAAAATTTGACTAATCAACTCTATATCAAAAAGCTTGGAACTTTGTGGATTAGGCCACAAAAACGACGTAGGACTAATATGCGACTGAATCAAACCAGTGACTCCTTGAGCAAGCTTATCACTCTTTGTAGTGATAAACCTCTGGTGAACTGCCATATAACATAGTTATACCAAATTAAAAATATTAACTACAAAAATGATACATAAGACCAAAGGATCAGAAGACTAACAATACACAATAATTAAATGATAAATCATTTAATAACGTATTAAATTAAATTACGAAAAAGTTCTTTGTACAATACATTTCTAGCTTCATTTGTTATTTGTCCATCATCATCATAAACTAAAATCTTTAACCTTTTTTCTACTTGTCACCCGTGAAGAGAAACATACAACTATCCATGTATAAATATGTCACGACCCCAACCCCGGCCATGATGGCGCCTAACACAATGCTAGGCAAGCCCAACCAATTAACATCTCATAATCTATTCCTTTATAATTCAATACCAATTTTCGGGATTTAATACCAATTTAATATAAATAGAAGTATGAATTTAACAGATGAAATGTGCAAAAACCATAATCACAAAAAAATCTCTGTAAAACAGTCCACTGATCCGGTGTCAAAAGTTTGAGCCTCTAATACAAGGTTTCAACAATCTAATACAGAAATATGGCTAAAATGCGGAATAATAAGTGGAGATAGAAGGAGAAATCGGGTCTGCGAACGCTATGCAGCTACCTCGATAACTCCGATGAAAACAAAACGGCAGGAAAGCTCGCTCTATACCTCAGGAATACCTGTACATGCACACATGGTGCATGGAGTAATGTGAGTACTCCGACCCAGTGAGTAATAACAATAAATAATGGTTGACAGTACGAAACCACGTAAAGGCACTAAGCAGTTCTATATCAAAACAGTAAAATCATTTAAGCAGCAGTGAATGAGGAAATCATGTGAAATTCTTTAAACCAGGTAAAATAGATATAAAAGTATAAATTAGCTCCTCAAGCATTTCAGTTCATTTATTCGTTCTTATCCTCAGTTCTCAATTAATATACTTCTCACGATAACCGAATCAATAAATACATATACCGTTGTAGTGTGCAGCCCTATCCATATAAGTAATTGCTGCGACGTGCAGCCCGATCCATAATATATATAATATATATATTTGTTGCGGCGCGCAGCCCGATCCATATCATATAAAATATCCTCACTATTGGGTCCTCGACCCCTCTCAGTCATTTGAAAATCACAGCCTCTCGGGCATAATGTACGGTCGGGATCTCAACCCTCATATCTCTTTCTATTTATGATTAACATTTCAAAAATCTGGTTTGTATCTTTCTTTTAGACAATTGGAAACATGACTGAGGATATAAATTCTTTAACAAAATAAGTGAGGAAAACCAATCAAAAATCCCCTAAGGGTTCTACAGGTCAGCACAAGGCCCCAAGCATGGCAACAAGCCCAATTCATAATAATAAAGTATATGTCTCAATAAAAAATGTAGTAAAATATCATTCGGGATGGACCAAGTCACAATCCCCATAGCATTGAACCTCACGCTCGTCACACAACGTGTATCTCAACTTAGTATAGCACTACGTTGTGCAAATCCGGGGTTTCAAACCCTCAAGATATCATTTAAAATCATTACTCACCTCAAACTGGCCAAAACTCTAGCTCGCTATGCCCCTGCCTATCAAATTGGCCTCCACGCGCGTCGAATCTATCCAAAATCAGAACGAATACGTCACAATATGCTAAGGGAACAAAGCCCAAGCGAAAACATTCGAAAAATATCAAAAATCCCGAAATTAGCAAAACCCGAGCCCCGGGCCCACGTCTCGAAATCGGGTAAAATTTACATTTTCAGAATCTTCATACCCTCACGAGTCTAACCATACCAAAATTATCAAATTCCGATACCATTTGGTCCTTCAAATCATCATTTTACATTTTTGAAAGGTTTCACAATTTTTTTCCCAAATTCCATCCCAAATCACGAATTAAATGATGAATTCAGTGATAGATTCATGTATTCTAGCCAAATCTGAGTTAAAATCACTTACCCCGATAAATTTCTTGAAAAACCTTCGAAAAATCACCAAAATCCGAGCTCTCTAGGTCAAAATATTAACTAAAACCAAAAACCTCGTATTTATAGGGTACCCATCAGGTTCCAGCCTCCGCGGGCTACACCAAAACGACCGCGGTCCGCGCAAGTCAGTGTGGTCCCCACAAAAATGACCGCGGCTGCACAACTTTCCTCTACAGTGACAGACTTTAGTATTTTGGCCATAACGTTTTCTACAGATGTCCCAATTGCAATATCTATACCTTTCTGGAAACTAGACACGAAGGGCTACAACTTTCGTTTTTGAATCATCTCAAAATTCCTTGTAGATCAAAAGATATGAGCTTCCGAAGTTGGACCGACGACCTGCGGATCTTCATGACCGCGGCCGCGGTCACTTTTACGCGCCCAGCACTAAGCCAACGCGGCCAGCGCTAATTCTACCGCGGTCAGCGCTAAAAATTCTGCCCCCATCTATTTTCTAAGTTCCGAAATGTCCGTACTCGCTCAAAGCTCGCCCGAAACACACCCGGAGCCATCAGACCTCAACCCAAACATACCAACACCTCTCATAACATCATTAACACCTAGTCGAGTTTTCGAATCACTCAAAACAACATCAAAACACCAAATCAACTTCGGATTCAAGCTTAAGAACTTAGAAATTTTAAATTCCACAAACAACGCCGAAACATATCAAATTAGGTCCGATTGACCCCAAATTTTGCACCCAAGTCATAAATGACATAACGAAGCTACTGCAACTCTCGGAATTTCATTCCGACCTTTATATCAAAATCTCACCTATCAACCGGAAATCGCCGAAATCTCAATTTCACCAATCCAAGCCTAAACTTTTCACGGTGTTCCAAAATACATTCCGATCACGCTCCTAAGTCCCAAATCACCTAACAGAGCTAACCAAATCATAAAAATTCTCATCCGAGATCAAATACACATAAGTCAAATTTTGGTCAAACTTTTCAAATTTAAGGCTTCAAACTGAGAACTGTTCTTCCAAATTCATTCCGTTTACCCTGAAAACCAAAACCAACGATTTACATAAGGCATAATGTATACACGGGGCAAGTCATGCCCGAAGACTGGCGATCAAAGTGCAAAGGTTCAAAACGACTGGTCGGGTCGTTACATCCTCCCCCACTTAAACACACATTCGTCCTCAAACGTGCCCAGAGTTGTTCTAGAAGCCAACCAATAGCTGAATAACTTTACCGTGCATATTCCTGGGGGTGATCCCCCGTCACCCTATCTCATATAGGTCTGATAACACATTGTAACTAAAAATTTTATAGTCCAAATCCCATAAACCATAGAACCACATTTCCACTTCTAAAGTTATCGATACGATCAGAATCTCACATCTATTTTCATAATTAGCTCGAACAAGCTGTAATCACACATACTTGCAATCTTAGGTGCAATCACTTGATATGACACATAACTGAAACACTCGTAGTGATAACTTCTAATTATAGTAGCTGCACACAACACCGGAACACCCATAGAAAAACTCTTTTCAACTAGAGTCTCACCCCAACACCTTCATATACTGCCAATGATCTAAAACACGCGGTAAACCATAACCATTTCCCAGATTAACCATTCAAGAGGACACTCTTCCTTTGACAAATACCACAACAAATTTCTGAGTTGAAGCTCGATATTATCCTTCCAATATGCTGAAATCGAACCCGTTCATATTCATTAATGATCCCAACGATCTCCTCTAATCCAACACACCACTCTGGTGACATGGCACCTTAATATAGGCCTAAGCTACAACTTGCATAATACGCGCACCGATAAGCAACAATCCGAACATACCCCCAATCATGAAAATGACTCAAATGAAAGAGTTGTACTTCAAGCTCACTAGTACCGCCACAACACAAGGCTGAGAACCCGACTCACATCGTAGGAACAAAACACACGAATCTAACCCGCAAGATAACACCTCCACATAACCTCTATGCGATGTGCGATCCTATCCAACACTGCTCTATATGGACCACCTCAAGTCACTATGCTCAAAATTGATAACCACGTACAATTTGATGTCTAGAACCAAAGAAAATCATCATACCCACGATGGAGCAAATAACATACATCACACAAACCCGACAGGACATAACCAATACACCATTCACCGAGCAACACCAAATTTCTCTTCCCACTTGACTTCCACTATGAAACCCCAATCGAACCGCACCACATGTACCTTTAACCAACAAATCATAACATCTCGCAACATAGAAAAGTAACTCATAGATCTCCCCAGATTACTAATAAGCTCAATAACAATTGAATCAATACACCCATCAACAGTACAATTCATAGCCAACGAAGCCGGCTCAAATTAGAACATGCATCCATATTGACCTGCAACAAGCTCCTTATCACAAAATCCTGGAGCTGCTCTACAACTCCCTTAACTCTATCGGTTCCATACGATACGGTACTCGACATTGAATCAATACCAAAATCAACAACCTTGCCTGGAAATATGCCCGGCCACAAGAAACACATCCGAAAAGTCCCTCACCACCGGAACTAAATCAATGGTAGGAGCCTCTATACTAACATCCGTCATGAAATCCCAAATAAGGAAGACAATCCTTCCTAGCCGTCCACTGGGCCTTCGAAATATAAAACCACTCCACTAGGGCATAATCCTACGGACCTCGCCACTCAATCCGTGGCATTTCCGGCATAGCCAACAATGTTGCCTTAGTGCAATAGTCCAGAATGACACAATATGGAGACAACCAGTATGAACCTAATATCACATCCAAAATCTAACATAACAAGCGACAAAAGATCCGCTCGGGTCTCCAAACCCCGATAGTCACTAAACAGTGCCGATACACACGACTCACAACCTCCACATAGCCTGAATATGAGAACTTCCCATCTCCAACTCCATATGGCCCATGAATCCACATATCTGGTTCCAATTCCGCTGTTCGAATACATTCCACACCTCTAATGCCTCGTCACATCACCAGAGATACTCTAAAATTCTTCTATGCCACCAAGCAAACTCGAATATCAGCAATCGATCTAGTCCGAAAGTGTCGCACTACTACCGAAATGCCATCAACTTAATCACATTGCTTTTATTTTTCTGAAACATATAATCTCATCAAATCATTTCCTTAATCATCTGAAGATCCCTTCTCAACCATCTGACGTTCATTTCTCTAATTATCTGAAACTACCCGCTGCCTAAGAGTTTTATGAACTCCCTTCCAGAACTGAACTGAACCTTACACACACTAATCTCGATCCTCCACTACATATCGCACATACCATACAATCCTAGTATAACATGAGAACTTCATCTCCCTTCCGAGCCACAGACATCTACGTACTCAACTAGTCAAGAACTTTCCATTGATCCCATCACGAAGAAAAATCACTATACCTCACATGCTCCGCATGCCTATAGAAAATATACATCTCCAAACTGCAGTAGAAATCCTCAAGGACTCTCCAAATTCCATTTGCACAAATTCAATTGATCCTTCTACTAGACCAAGCTAAGCAATCCATCAAAACCCAAGAGCATTGCTGCAAAATACCTGTAAGAACTCATTACCTCGAACACACATAAGGAGTTAATCATATCCTTACCATATTGATCTGATCTACTATCAAGCTGCTCCATCTATCTAAACTTCCTTCTGATTCATCTTCAACTTGCAATTCCCTCTTGCTATAGCACCATAATTCTTCAACCCAGTCTTACCACACAAGATCCAAGCATAAAACCACACTGTCTAAGAACCATAAGCCGCTGACTACTCTCTCAAATATTCCAAAAAGCACTACATTCGAAATACTTTGCTCTGAAGAACTTCCTGCGGATCTAAATCCGTTACCTCCTAATATTAATACATAGAATCCCACAATTAATATAGAAAACCCCACAAGTCTTGACGTCTTCCAAGGAAAACTCAGTTCTTAACCACACATACAACTTGACAATATCCAATTGTTACATGTAAAATTTTGAACACAATAGGACCATTCTCTAGAGGCATCCACTCTACTCAAACCACAGTTAGATTGATTAATCGAACCGAACAACCTGTGCTTCATTTGCGCTCTGACACTGCAGAATGTGACCTCATTTCGATATAACCAAGCAACTTACTACCCCATGCACCGAGCATTCCTTACCAACCACAACTCAAGTCATTCCCCGATTCTCGTGCACCCATAAGGTATAACATAACCTTTATTGAGATTTCCTTTACTCGAGCCATAACTGATTCACAACTACGCCTGAAACTGGAACCACTAAAGCACATAACCATGCAATCAACTATTCAATAGCGGACTCCCCCACTTGGCTCAAAGCCATAGATCAAAACACGCACCATAACTTATAACAAATATACTTTATTGTTTCCATAATACCATAGTGAGATTAGACTCAGTCCTTCATAAGCTCTTGAAACACTGACCATCGGGTACTTTAACTCTATGCAAATCTCGCATTCACTCTCGTAACAGTTAAGCCCACTCTATCAAGTGACCCAAATTTAAATTTCAACACATATGTTTCACTTGTGAATGAGATCTTCTAACAGACATTATAAGGATCACACAATCTCAGAACACTGCAGGAGACAACCTGCCTGTTTCGCCTTAATATAACATTTCTGTATACCTTCTACCGTCCTACACATTACACAGTCACTTAATCTTCCTGAGTCTGAACTTATACCGCAACATGAAATTTACTTCACTCCAACTAGGAGACATGAAAAGATTCTTCATGCGCCTATAACTCGGGGCTACACATCCAACCACAATGGAAATCAAACACTTAATAGTTCATCTATCATCCATCAGACCTTCCTCGTCACTTCCAAGTCATATAGATACCTCTCGCAGTACCAACATACTCATCACATAGTTGTCAGCCATCACTTATACTAATAGGGACAATACCGTACATATAAGTTCAAAACACTTGCTCACACAATCAGCACCTCGGTGCTCAAGCCATAGGCAAAGATCCGACCTCAAGTCCAACTCACAGAGATCATATCTCGCCCCTCGATTAGGGAATCACAAGCCATCAAGGCATATCTGATACTGAGCGCTCATGCGCACATACGAACGTATGAAAGGAATTTTAAGAGTTATTTTCAAGAGTTATTTTCAAGCTGAATCAAGGACGCACGATTAGAATTCAAAAAATGTGAAGTTTTCCTAAAGGTTCTGCAGCCTTTCGAGGATAAATACAGAAGTCTCCGTACCGATCTGCAAGACTCTACTAAACCGGCTCATGACTCGCGCGACCAAGTAACCTAGGCTCTGATACCAACTTGTCACGACCCCAACCCCGGCCATGATGGCGCCCAACACAATGCTAGGCAAGCCCGACCAATTAACATCTCACAATCTCTTTTTTTATAATTCAATACCAATTTTCGGGATTTAATACCAATTTAATATAAATAGAAGTAATAATTTAACAGATGAAATGTGCAGAAACCATAATCACGAAAAATCTCTGTAAAATAGCTCACTGATCTGGTGTCACAAGTCTGAGCCTCTAATACAAGGTTTCAACAATCTAATACAGAAATATGTCTAAAATGCGGAATAATAAGTGGAGATAGAAGGAGAAATAGGGTCTGCGAACGCCATGCAGCTACCTCGATAACTCCGATGAAAACAGAACGGCAAGAAAGCTCGCTTTATGCCTCAGGAATACTTGTACCTGCACACATGGTGTAGGGAGTAATATGAGTACTCCGACCCAGTGAGTAATAACAATAAATAATGGCTGACAGTACGAAACCACGTAAAGGCACTAAACAGTTCTATATCAAAACAGTAAAATCATTTAAGCAGCAGTGAATGAGGAAATCATGTGAAATTCTTTAAACCAGGTAAAACAGATATAATCAGTATAAATTAGCTCCTCAAGCATTTCAGTTCATTGATTCGTTCTTATCCTCAGTTCTCAATTCATATACTTCTCACGATAACCGAATCAATAAATACATATACCGCTGCTGCTTGCAGCCCGATCCGTATATTGTTGTGGCGTACAGCCCGATCCACAATAATAATAGTCGACTGCACTCACTGGGGGTGTGCCGACTCCGGAAGGGCTCCTTCAGCCCAAGCGCTATATAATTCTTGCGGCGTGCATCCCGATCCATATAAGTAATTGCTGCGACATGCAACCCGATCCATAATATGTATAATATATATATCTGTTGTGGAGCGTAGCCCGATCCATATCATATAAAATATCCTCACTATTGGGTCCTCGACCCCTCTCAGTCATTTAAAAATCACAGCCTCTCGGGCATAATGTACGGTCGGGATCTCAGCCCTCATATCTCTTTCTATTTATGATTAACATTTCAAAAATTTGGTTCATATCTTTCTTTTAGACAATTGGAAACATGACTGAGGATATAAATTCTTTAACAAAATAAGTGAGGAAAACCAGTCAAAAATCCCCTAAGGGTTCTACAGGTCGGCACAAGGCCCCAAGCATGGCAACAAGCCCAATTCACAATAATAAAGTATATGTCTCAATCAAAAATGTAGTAAAATATCATTCGGGATGGACCAAGTCACAATCCCCATAGCATTGAACCTCACGCTCGTCACACAGCGTGTATCTCAACTTAGTATAGCACTACGTTGTGCAAATCCGGGGTTTCAAACCCTCAGGACATCATTTAAAATCATTACTCACCTCAAACTGGCCAAAACTCTAGCTCGCTATGCCCTTGCCTCTCAAATTGGCCTCCACGCGCGTCGAATCTATCCAAAATCAGAATGAATACGTCACAATATGCTAAGGGAACAAAGCCCAAGCGAAAACATTCGAAAAATATCAAAAATCCCGAAATTAGCAAAACCCGAGCCCCGGGCCCACATCTCGGAATCGAGTAAAATTTACATTTTCAGAATCTTCATACCCTCACGAGTCTAACCATACCAAAATTATCCAATTCCGATACTATTTGGTCCTTCAAATCATTATTTTACATTTTTGAAAGGTTTCACAATTTTCTTCCCAAATTCCATCCCAAATCACGAATTAAATGATGAATTCAGTGATAGATTCATGTATTTTAGCCAAATATGAGTTAAAATCACTTACCCCGATGAATTTCTTGAAAAACCTTCGAAAAATCGCCAAAATCCGAGCTCTCTAGGTCAAAATATTAAATAAAACCCAAAACCTCATATTTATGGGGTACCTCTCAGGTTCCAGCCTCCGCGGGCCGCAGCAAAATGACCGCGGTCCACGCAAGTCAGTGCGGTCCGCACAAAAATGACCGCGGCCGCACAACTTTCCTCTACAGTGATAGACTTTAGTATTTTGGCCATAATTCTTTCTACAGATGTCCCAATTGCAATATCTATACCTTTCTGGAAACTAGACACGAAGGGCTACAACTTTCGTTTTTGAATCATCTCACAATTCCTTATAGATCAAAAGATATGAGCTTCCGAAATTGGACCGACGACCTACGGATCTTCATGACCGCGGCCGCGGTCACTTTTACGCGCCCAACACTAAGCCAGCGTGCCCAACGCTAATTCTACCGCGGCCAGCGCTAAAAATGCTGCCCACATCTATTTTCTAAGTTCCGAAATGTCCGTACTCGCTCAAAGCTCACCCGAAACACACCCGGAGCCATCAGACCTCAACCCAAACATACCAACACCTTCCATAACATCATTAACACCTAGTCGAGCTTTCGAATCACTCAAAACAACATCCAAACACCAAATCAACTTCGGATTCAAGCTTAAGAACTTAGAACTTTCAAATTCCACAAACAACGCCGAAACATATCAAATCAGGTCTGATTGACCCCAAATTTTGCACACAAGTCATAAATGACATAACGAAGCTATTGCAACTCTCGGAATTTCATTCCGACCTTTATATCAAAATCTCACCTATCAACCGGAAATCGCCGAAATCTCAATTTCGCCAATCCAAGCCTAAACCTTCCACGGTGTTCCAAAATACATTCTGATCACGCTCCTAAGTCCCAAATCACCTAACAGAGCTAACCAAATCATAAAAATTCCCATCCGAGATCAAATACACATAAGTCAAATTTTGGTCAAACCTTTCAAATTTAAGGCTTCAAACTGAGAACTGTTCTTCCAAATTCATTCTGATTACCCTGAAAACCGAAACCAACGATTTACATAAGGCATAATGTATACACGGGGCAAGTCATGCCCGAAGATTGGCGATCAAAGTGCAAAGGTTCAAAACGACCGGTCGGGTCGTTACATATTGATTTCTTCAAAAATAACCCAACATGATACAATGACTGGCCATAACTTTTATTAATTGTCATGGAAAAAGACACCACAATTGGAAATTGTCTTCGCTGAAACTTAAAAGGTGTCACGACCCAAAATCCACTAAGGGTTGTGATGGCACCGGACACTGCTGTCAGGCAAGCCAACCAAGTTACTTGATTAAGTTCTCATTTTAACAATTTTGAAAACTAAGGTTTTCCTTCAATTTTACTAGTAAAAGACAATCTTTACAATGTAAATAAAAGAATGTTTGGGAGTAAATACAAGATACCCCATAATCATCCCAGAACCCATTGTCACAAGTGCATGAGCATTTACTAAGAAGGAAATAAAATGCAACAACCGTCCAAAATACAATATTGGACAGAAAATAAATACAGATAACTGAAAGAGACTCTGCTGGCTGCGGGTCGCCTTGAGAAGTGCAGCTCACCTAAGTCTCTGTATCAACCATGCTGCTACGCCCCAGTAGGCCACTAGAGATACATATGCGTGTGCAACAAAAAATGCACAGAAGTGTAGTATGAGTACGAAAACAACGTGTACTCAATGAGTATCCCGTCTATTCTCGAAGAAGCAGATACGAGAGGTCGACTTTGATATTTACTAGTGGTCCAATAACAATATAGTGAAAATGTGAGGAAATCATGGATTTTTATAAAGTAATTATAAACTCGTAAAAAACCAAATAACAGGTAAACAACATCTCAAATAAGTACGAATTTCCAAAGTCTACTTTTCATTATGTTTAACAACTATATCTGGACAGGGAAGGCAGATATTATCACATAACATTCTTAGGCAAGCAATACAAGCATGCGCATATCATGCCGAGGTCGTACGGCCCGATCCAACATAAATGTAAAATGTGCATTGCCGAGGGTCGAACGGCACGAACCATAGATGCATGTATTACCCCACTCGTGCATTATATATGCGACGCATTCAACATTAAATAAATAAATACCCCGCTCGTGAATCATACGTACGACGCGGGCACACATAGATACACACAGTCAAACAACCAATTAAGGGTTTATCGAGAAATGTTTATTCCAATAAACGCCAATTCTCTTTTAATGATTTAAGAAAAAATGAAGTTTAATCCATTTAGAAATTCATTTACCAATTCGATGTGTTTTAAGCAATTCAATCTGTCAATAAGCTTACAAATAATCCAAGTACAACATGCTTTTGGGTCCTAGACTACCCGGACAATAGCATAATAGTAGCTATGCATAGACTCTCATCACCTCGTGCATACGTAGCTCCCACAAATGGGAGCACATAAACAATTAACTCACCTATGGGGACAATTCCCTCTTACAAGGTTAAAAAGGAGACTCACCTCGCTCCGAAGATCCATAACCGGCATTCCATGCCCTTTCGAAGACTCAAATTGATGCACAACGCTCCAACACTAGCCAATAATTATGCAAATCCATTAATATATGCTCAATTACTCATTACAATCCAATTTATAACAATTCATAACCCGGATCGAAAAGTTGACAAAATTGCCCTCGGGCCCAAGTGCCCGGATTTCGAATTTTTTTCGAAGATAAGATTTACCCATGAGCTCATGAACTCAAATATATGATTTTCTCTTAATTCCATACCCAAAATCGTGGTCAAAATCCAAGATTATCAATTTTCTAGGTTTTCCTCAAACCTCCAAATTTCTACCCATTTACATGCTAAAATCCACACAAAATCGATATATTTAACTCAATATAGGTGGGTTAGCTTACTTTATCGTTGATGATGAAAATCCCCTCTTGAAGCTCTCCAAAATCGCCCTTACCAAATGAAAAATGGAAGAAAAATGACCATCTCCCGATTTTTAAAAGAACTCACTGCCTCAGCGATTTCCGCATCTGCGGTCCCGCATCTGCAAAATGGGGAGAAAAGGCCGGGACCGCTTCTGCGGTCTGGAGGCCGCATTTGCGGAGCCGCATATGCGGCTTGGGAGCCGCTTCTGCAGTTACTGGCCTTGCTTGCTTGGGCCGCTTCTGCGATGCAAGGACCGCTTCTGCGGTCTCGTACCTGCGGTCCACCAACCGCAGGTGCGGTTGTGACAGAAACAACAACCTTCAGCTCTTCTCAAAAGTCCCATTTTCGATCCGTTAACCATCTGGAATCCACCCGAGTCCCCCGAGACCCCAACCAATCATACCAACCAATCCCAAAACACATTACGGACTTGCTCGAGGCCTCAAATCATATCAAACAACTCTAAAATCTCGAATCGACCTCCAATCCAAGCTTTATGAACTTTAGAATTTCAAACTTCTACTTTCGATGTTTAAACCTATCAAATCACGTTCGATTGATCCCAAATTTTGCACATAAGTCATATTCAACATTACAGACCTACTCCAACTTTCGGTATCGAATTCCGGCCCCGATATCAAAACGTCCACTCCCGGTCAAACTTCTCAAAAACCTTCAAATTTCTTTATTTAGCCAAATAACTCCAAAATGACCCACGGATCTCCGAATTCACTTTCGATCACGCTCCTAACACCAAAATCACCATATGGGGTTAATCCCAGACTCAGAATCCCAAACGGACATCGATAACACTAAAATGCACTTCAAGCCAATCTTATGAAATTTCTTCCAAAATGCTAACTTCCACAATAGGTGCCAAAATGCTATCGGGTCATCCAAAACCCGATCCGGGCATATGCGCAAGTCCGAAATCATCATACGAACCTGCTGGAACCTTCAGATCCCGATTCCGAGGTCGTTTACTCAAAAATCCAATCCTAGTTAATTCTTTCAACTTAAAGCTTCCGAAATGAGAATTCTCTTTCCAAATCAACTTCGAACTTTCCGAAATTCAATTCCAACCACGCGTACAAGTCATAATACCTGAAATGAAGCTGCTCATGGCCTCAGATTGCTGAACGACGCGCTAGAGCTCAAAATGACCGGTTGGGTCGTTACATTCTCTCTCACTTAAACATACATTCACCCTCGAACGTGCTGAGAACTACACTGAAGTAGTCTGAAATCACTGTTTAACACCTCATGCACCTTCCCGTGCTACCACAACTCAGTTGAGCATATTAGCTCGATCAATTCTAAAGATATTCCCTTTTATTCAAGCAAATAAGACTTAGAGACTAATTCCAACATCCGGAATTCCATGCCAGACCTGTTTCCAACATACACTCACCATGTCAATAACAATACGCTGCACCAAGACGTGACTGCATACCTTAGCTGAACTCACACCTTGCACCATTTTACTCATAGGACCACAATAACATTCTCTGATCAATTTAGTCGAAATTCCACGAATCTGATGCTCCCATTACACCGCATGACATACATAGATCTTACTCTAACTCTTACAATACCGCCATGACGGAAGATAGGCGTAGAAATTCATAACCAATTGCTGAATCAACAAATCATTGGGTCTATACTCCTGACAAGGACCCTCACCTCATTCTGAACCAAATAATGGTCTTAGCTCCTTAATATACTTCATATAATCAGATTGTACTAATCCTAAATCCAATGACCTCGACTCACCCAGTACGAACTGCTCAGGAAATAAGTCACCCCGAACATGACCAAAAGTCTTATATAACGCCATCATGTGCTAATAGGCTACCAATTTGAACGCGGTACAAAAGGAAAACGAACTTTGAAAGAAAAATCCAATTACCCCGCTCGCGAATCATACATGCGACGCGGGCACACAGCTAATATGAGCTTTCCTCATAAAATAGGAAACAAAAAAATAGATACATGGAACTGTACTCAGCATCACATTGTTGCGGCGTGCAACCCTATTCAAATAACATACCTATGGTGGCGTGCCACCCGATCTACACATAGAACTCACATAAGGAGATATATGTCGAGCTAAATTGCTCATTACAGCAAGATACCGAATATCGGTCACAAGCACGCTAGGTGAATAATACCATTTCCCTAGGGAGACATATAGCGATATAAGCTACAAACTCAAGCACAACTGAGGTGCGATATACGATCTGAATCTCAAGAGCCATCCTTCTCATCGCGAAACCTCAACACATAAGAAATTCACCAAGCCGTCTCATAACTCATACGGCGTAATATATCATTACATGAGATAGCTGACGATGAAATAACACCCCGACTACTCTTCCATAAGGAGCGCATTGCTAATATGAATACATCTGGCCTGATCAAGAGCCCAGATCCACATTTAAATCTATCCACCGACCTCAAGTCGATCCTGATCGTACCAAACTAGGCCAATAACCTTTCAAAGGTCCATACTAACTTCCGTTTTCTCATAACACACAAGAACAACCATCATAATTGGAGTGATCCCCCACAGTCCACAACACAACAAGCTGAGTACCCTCCAGGAATCAAATTCTAAATTTAACGACATTACTGCAATCTTCTTACATGGTTTAACTTCTTCAATCAATCAAGTGACTATATGTCACACTTATACAACTTTCCCGTGGGGCTCGCTCCTATAATCTTCCTAACAGATAACAGGGTTGTACCTCCAAACTACCCGGCCGCACTAACGCTGAAAAGCAATCAAGAATCCTTAACCAGGATGCAAAGCCATTTTCACAAAACACGGATCTCGGCTGACGCTGAAGACAATACCCACTTTCTTTAAACATCGAAACTCCTTTCCTGCTCGTCCGAGCTCGTGACATCCTTGCCATCACTGAACTGCAACATTGATCCCCACTTCAGATTCCATACCACTCACTGCACCCAACATGCCAATATACGATAGAACACGCCTTTTATCATAGCTCCGGAACCACTAATAGGTTAACACTTCATCATATAAAAACTTTTCACTTAACTCCCTTCAGGAGAACCATGGCAACACACAGGTGAATTCTCATAACCGTAGAATATGCAAATCTCTAAGTAGTGGACTAAGACACCATATCCCTTCCGGGATTCGCCTACATATAACAGACCATAACAGAAGAATACTTCTAAACAATATCAATTACGGTTGCCGACAAGCCTCACATGTACCATCACAAATCAGTTGCATAACTTGAGCACGCTGAAGGAACTGATCACTACCACCAATATGCCAATTCAACTATGGTTAACCAATCTATCTTCTTCCAATTTATCCTTGATTGCCTTAGAAATAATAATAACTCCATTCAACACATAAAACACTCCATCCGCACTCATTCCAAGTGACCTTGAATCATGAGACCATGCCGTCTCAAATCCCACGAACCATTTCATACCTCCCTTGTGCGCATATTCGCATCCTCAACTGGTATGTTCCTTCTGAAAATCCCTCTATGAATCTGAAGTCTCTTCTCATTTTCCTCCCAAATGCTACAATGCAAGTCAAAACATCATAGGACATTCTGGGCCTCTTCTCATAAGCTCCTATAAGATCTTAATTCTTAACCGTACCTATAGGCTCGAGATCATCAGGCACTACACTTTAACCTTTGCATCCACTAGGACCGTTGTTGAGAGCCACCCGCTCTGACTTGGCCCCGAATATAATCAACTCCATGAATCTTCTAGCACATGAATACCCTCTCGACGAAGCACCTGGCATAATCACTTCCCTTGAAACCCGCATCTATACAAGGCACAAATCTTGAATCCTTTCCCAAGTCTGAACATGAACCGACAAGGCCAACCACAACACATATTTAACAATCCCTTTGCTCGAATTACCACTTATGTTCTTTTCCCGTAGCTGAAATAACCCATCAATATGCTAATAACCAGAAACCCCGCAAGTAGTTAACCATGCAACCCAATCATAGGCGGTAGGACTCTCCCACTTAGCCTAAAGCCAATATTACACCACTCTGGAGTTCACCAGGATTCTTTATCTCTTATTGACATAACCTTGCACAATCAACTGCCAAAATTCTCGGAATCTTTCTATAAAACCCCGTTTTATACTCTGAATCATCAATCACATTCGCATGATCGATCTCTTTGTTGTATAACCAATAGAATTTTTTGCAGAAGCTTCGCCAACCATGGGATCGCCGATCTGCTCACTGGAGATAACCCACCTGTAGAATTTACGTGCTAACATCTCCCAACGCTGCTGCACGGGGTACAATCACTACAACATCAATAACCCATCCTGAGTCAGAGCTTAGTCTCTAGCTGTGCGGCAACATCTACCCCCTCGTGGATATCAATTAAATGTGCGGCAACATCCTTCAAATTCAAAGTTATGTTGTATTCTTATTCATTTGAAGCAGTTCTTTTCCGTTATATCAAACCTCCTGCCGCATAATAGACAATACTTCAAATTAAATCCATAGGCCCTAATCACTAATGTCTAAAATTCCCAAATCATTCCAAACTCTCCTTAAGGTGCGTAGTCATCATACCACAATGCCCATATGCAACTCCGCCACTCTCCCACTTTGGCGGAACTCATCCCTTTAATCGACCACTCGACCTTTGCTTCTTACACCTGGCCTTCTAGAAATTTTTGCCACTGCCTAATCTAGCCCAGGCATTTGCTTGTCACTTCCAGTACAATCTCGAGATTATTCCAGATTGTCTGTCTTTGACGAAACTTGAGAAAAAGCACAATGAAAGTTTCAGAGAGTATGGTTTTTGTTGGAGAGAGCAAGCAGCGAGGGTTAACCCTCCAATGAAAGAAAGTGAAATGGTGGATTATTTTCTTCAGGCTTTAGAGCCTACTTATTACGGACATCTGGTATCGGCTATAGGCAAGTCCTTCAATGAAGTGGTAAAAATGGGCGGTATGGTAGAAGAATGGCTCAAGACAAACAAAATCATGAGCTATTAGGCGATCAAGGCAACCACCCAGGCCATTTAAAGCGGAACTGGGGGAGTAATTGGAAAGAAGAAGAAAGAAGATATCGCAACAGTTGATTCAGGAGCTTGGTTCGGACCTAGGGACTCACCTCACCACTATAATCGGCCTCGACCCCACTACCAAACCTACCCCTATACCCCGTATAATCCACCCCAACACTAATACCCACCACCAGACCCTCACTTTTCTGTCCACCATGCCCAAACATACAGCCAACCTCCGGCCCACGCACAATGGCATGTGCCATTCCCACAAAATACATACCCAGCTCCACAAAATGCCTATCCACCCCCAAGAGCCTACCGAAACCCTCCTGGATCAGGTTTCCAGCCTAATCAAGCATTTAAGAACGAGAGGTTGCAGAAGAAGAAGACCTTCACTCCATTAGGAGAGTCTTATACCAGTTTGTTCCACAGGCTGAAACAATTGGATATGCTGAGGCCGATCGAGCCAAAACTGCCAAATCCTCCCCCGAGAAATCTTGATCATTCTGTGAGTTGCGAATATTGTTCTGGTGCTCCGGGGCACGACACAAAGAAGTGCTGGCAATTGAAAACAACTATTCAAGAGATTATTGATACTAATCGGATTGAAGTCCAAGCTTCGGAGGTGCCAATATCAACCAGAACCCATTATCGGCCCATAATGAGACAAATATGATCGAGATAGTGCATAAGGGAGGAGAGTCTAAGAAGCCTTCGCAGTCCATCATGATGATTCGGTCTAGTGAGGTCAGGCCGGTTGAAAAGTCAACAAGTGAGAAGCCAGTGATCAAGTTGAACGGGACAAATAGTGAACCATCTGCGGTAGTCAAGAGGGGATTCTTAAGTGATGTCGCAGCAAAACAAGAAAGAGCAAAAGTTGTTGTGCCAGGGGTGGCGAACAAGCCTGTTGTAATTATGGAGGGGACCCGCATAGATCCGTCATTATCAAGCCTGTAACCCAGTTACCAATAGTCGATAGCAAGGTTGTCCCTTGGAATTATGAACGGGTGACAGTGACTTACAAAGGCAAAGAAGTCTATGAGACCCATAGATTGACTCGGTCGGGGAGATGCTTTGCCTCCGAGGAGTTAAGAAAAGCTAAAACCTCCAAAGACCTAGTGCTAGTGAAGAAAGCTGTGACCGAAGAAGAGCCAGAAGAATATTTTAGAAAGATGAAAGTGAAAGACTATTCCATTGTGGAGTAGTTGAGGAAGACGCCTGCTCAGATTTTATTGTTATCATTGTTAATACATTCGGACGAGCACCGTTGGGCCTTGATGAAAATCCTGAATGAGGCCCACGTTCCTGACAAAATCTCAGTAAACCACTTGAAAAAGATAGCTAACAAGATATTTGAGGTAAATAGAGTCACTTTTTCTGATGATGAGTTGCCCGTGGAGGGCACTGAGCACAATAGAGCCCTCTATCTTACGGTGAAGTGAGAAGATTTCGTGGTTACTCGAGTATTGATCGACAATGGTTCCAGCGCCAACATTTTCCCTCTCTCCACTCTGAATAAATTGAAAGTGGATGATGAAAGAATTCACAAGAATAGTATTTGTGTTCGGGCGTTCAACTGGAGGGAAAGATTCAGTCGGTGACATAGTGCTCGAGCTGACAATAGGACCAGTTGAATTTACCATAGAGTTCCAGGTGCTAGATGTGGCTGTTTTGTACAATCTGTTGTTGGGTCGACCCTGGATTCATGCTGCCAAAGCAGTTCCATCTACTCTGCATCAAATGGTCAAGTTTGAATGGGATAGACAGGATATTGTTGTGCACGGCGAAGATAATTTGTGTGTTCCCAGTGATGCCATTATTCCGTTCATTAAGGTTGAAGACGACAAGGGACCATGGGTTTATCAGGTTTTTGACACGGTATCAGTAGAGAAAATTCTAGAAGGGAAGTGCGTTCCAACTCCGAGGGTAGCTGCTGCATCAGTCATGGTAGCCGTTGAAATGTTGAAAAATGGTTTTGTACCTGGCAAGGGTTTGGGTGCATTTCTGCAAGGTATCGTACAGCCGGTGCCCCTCCCCAAAAACTTGGATACATTTGGTTTGGGATTCAAGCCCATAGTTGCAGACGTGAAAAGAGCCAGAAAGTTGAAACAGAGGGCATGGGTCCTCCCAAAGCCTGTCCCACATCTCTTCGGATCATTTGTTACTCCTCTCTCTACCAGGAAGGAGTTTTGGTAGTTTGCTTTGATTTTCTTTCATGTTTATCTGGATTATTCTAGGGTTGTAATTCAGATTCTATGTTTCGTCCGTTTGGATGTATAAACCTTGTTATCTTTCAATTTCAATGAAATGCAATTTCCCTTTTCTTCATTCCTGATAGTTTCATTTTTGTTTTCTTCCTTGTACAGTTCTTTTTATGCTGGTTCAATGACATGACATGCATGAGGAATCTTCGGCCCAGTCTTAAAAGCCAATCTAATTCTGAAATAGTAATTCAAGAAATAGAGTGTGATGATGAATCAGAATATGATGAGAATGAGGCCCTTGAAGAGATTAGTAAAGAATTAAGCCATTTTGAAGAAAAACCCAAGCCTAACCTGAGTGATACAGAAGCAATCAATTTAGGGGACCCCTATAATATTAGAGAAACTAAGATAAGTGTCCATCTTGAACCACAACTCAGGGAAGAGATAATCAAAGCGTTACTTGAGTACAAAGACGTCTTTGCATGGTCATATGACGACATGCCGGGTTTAAGCACTGACTTGGTGGTTCACAAATTGCCCACTGACCCGGCATTCCCTCCCGTCAAGCAGAAGTTGAGGAAGTTTAAAATAGACATGAGTGTAAAGATTAAAGAGGAGGTCACAAAGCAGTTTGAGGCAAAGGTCATTCGAGTCACGCGGTATCCCACTTGGTTAGCCAATGTCGTGCATGTACCAAAGAAGGCTGGTAAGACTAGGGTGTGTGTTGATTATCGAGATCTCAACAAGGCAAGCCCAAAGGATAACTTCCCCTTGCCAAACATCCACATCTTGATTGATAATTGTGCCAGACATGAGATTGGGTCTTTTGTGGATTGCTATACGGGCTACCATCAGATCCTAATGGATGAGGAAGATGCAGAAAAGACATCATTCATCACGCCATGGGGAACATACTACTACAGGGTCATGCCTTTCGGTTTGAAGAATGCTAGGGCAACTTACATGAGGGCAATGACAACCATATTCCATGACATGATACACAAGGAGATCGAGGTTTATGTGGATGATGTAATCATAAAGTCTAGACAGCAGTCTGATCATGTCAGAGATTTGAGAAAGTTCTTCCAAAGGCTTCGCAGGTACAATCTCAAGCTCAATCCTGCAAAATGTGAATTTGGTGTGCCATCTGGAAAATTGTTGGAATTCATAGTCAACCGTCAAGGTATTGAATTGGATCCGTCAAAGATCAAAGCTATCTAAGAATTGCCGCCCCCAAGAAACAAAATTGATATGATGAGTTTATTAGGGAGCTTGAATTACATCAACAGGTTTATTGCTCAGCTTACCACAACTTGTAAGCCTATCTTCAAACTGTTAAAGAAGGATGTTGCAGTCAAGTGGATAGATGAGTGTCAAGAAGCATTTGATAAGATAAAGGGGTACTTGTCAAACCCACCTGTGTTGGTGCCACCAGAACCAGGGAGACCTTTGATTCTGTATTTGATGGTTTTGGACAATTCGTTTGGTTGTGTGTTGGGTTAGCATGACATCACTGGCAGGAAGGAGCAAGCCATCTACTATCTCAGCAAGAAGTTCACATCTTACGAGGTTAAGTACACTCACCTTGAGAGGACATGTTGCACCCTAACTTGGGTAGCACAGAAGTTGAAGCACTATTTTTCATCTTACACTATGTACCTCATCTCTCATTTGGATCCATTAAAGTATATCTTTCAGAAGCCTATGCCTACAGGGAGGCTCGCAAAGTGGCAGATCTTGCTCATAGAATTTGACATCGTCTATGTGACTAGGACTACGATGAAAGCCCAGGCATTGGCCGATCATTTGGCTGAGAACCCAGTGGATGAAGAATATGAACCTTTGAAGACTTACTTCCCTGATGAAGAGGTAATGCATATTGATGAGTTGGAACCAGTTGGAGAGCCAGGTTGGAAACTTTTCTTTGATGGAGCTGCTAACATGAAAGGCATCAGGATAGGGGCTGTACTTATTTCTGAAACAGGGCATCACTACCCTGTTACGGCTCAACTTCATTTCTACTGTACTAACAATATGGCTAAGTATGAGGCGTGCATTTTGGGTTTGACGTTGGCTGCAGACATGGGTGTCCAGGAAGTCTTGGTCTTGGAAGACTCGAACCTTCTGGTACACCAGATCCAAGGGGAATGGGAAACACAGGATTTAAAACTCATACCGTACCGGCAATATTTGCATGATCTTTGTCAACGGTTTCGATCAGTAGAGTTCAGGCATATTCCAAGGATCCATAACGAGGCTGATGATGCTTTGGGTACCTTAGCATCAATGTTACATCATCCAGATAAGGCTTATATGGACCCTTTACATATTTAGGTCTATGCTCAGCATGCTTACTGTAATGTGGTGGAAGAAGAACTTGATGGTCAGCCTTGGTTTCATGATATCAAGGAATATATCAGGATGGGGGTGTATCCAGTACAAGCCACAGGTGATCAAAAGAGAACAATTCGGCGGTTGGCAAGCGGATTTTTCTTCAGCAGAGGGGTTTTGTACAAAAGGACTCCGGATCTTGGATTGTTGAGATGCATAGATGCTAGACAGGCCACAGCTATCATGACCGAAGTATATTCTGGAGTCTATGGACCGCATATGAGTGGGTACGTGCTGGCAAAGAAGATTCTCCGAGCAGGTTATTATTGGGTCACTATGGAGCGAGATTGTATCAGTTTCATGCGCAAGTGTCATCAGTGCCAAGTGCACGGAGATTTGATTCATTCTCCACCATCTTAATTGCACACAATGTCTGCACCATGGCCTTTTGTTGCGTGGGGCATAGATGTCATTGGGCCAATTGAGCCAGCAGCATCAAATGGGCACAGGTTCATTTTGTTGGCCATCGATTATTTCACCAAGTGGGTTGAGGCTAAAACGTTCAAGTCTGTGACCAAGAAAGCGGTGGTCGATTTTGTGCACTCAAATATCATTTGCCAGTTTGGGATCCCAAAGGTGATCATTACAGATAATGGTGCTAATATCAATAGTCATCTGATGAAAGAGGTATGTCAGCAGTTCAAGATTACACATCGCAATTTCACCCCTTATCACCCCAAGGCGAATGGAGCAGTAGAGGCGGCCAACAAGAACATAAAGAAGATACTTCGGAAAATGGTGGAGGGTTCTAGACAATGGCATGAAAAATTGCCCTTTGCATTGCTGGGTTATCTCACTACTGTTCGTACTTCAGTAGGGGCAACTCCTTATTTGTTGGTGTATGGTACTGAAGCAGTGATACCCATAGAGGTCGAAATCCCATCCCTTTGGATTGTCGGAGAAGCCGAAATTGACGATGATGAATGGGTCAAAACCCGCCTGGAACACTTGAGTTTGATCGATGAGAAAAGGTTGGTAGCAGTGTGTCATGGCTTGTTGTATTAGCAGAGAATGACAAGAGCATATAATAAGAAGGTGCATCCGCGGAAGTTTGAAGTGGGTCAGCAAGTGTTAAGACATATCCTTCCACATCAGGCTGAGGCTAAAGGCAAATTTGCCCCAAATTGGCAGGGGCCGTTCATAGTAACTAGTGTGTTGTCTAATGGTACTTTGTATTAATAGACATAGAAGGCAAGTGTGTAGAAATGACCATCAATTCCGATGCGGTCAAGAGATATTATGTATGACTTCTTTGGTTAACTTGTATTTGTTTGTACTTGGCATATTTTGAAGATTGGAATAACGAAGACATTTTGTTCTACTATCTAAATACTTTATCCTTTGTTACCCCCTTTAAGCTTTATTTATTTCCTTTCGTACCCTTCTTTTGGAATCAGTAGCAAAGTTCAGAAACGCAAGCGTGAAAGATAAGTAAAGAAAAAAGAGAAAAGAAAAAGAGAGTATAGAAAAAAAAGAGAAAGAAAAGAAGAAAAGAAAGAAAAAGAGAGAGAAATAGAAAGAAAAAACAACAAAACAACAAAAAGAGAAAAAGAAAAAAAAAGAAAAGAAGAGAAAGAGGAAGAAAAAGAAAGAAAGATCACAACAACAAAGTAATTTCTATGACATGAACTACGTTCGATCTGATTCCCTTTAAGGATACGTAGGCAGTCTCACGGTTCGGTACCATCAAAGTAAAAATTCAAAAGTCCCCAAGCAAAGAAACTGGGGCAAAAGTTGTGGTTGTTGTAAGAAATCTGATTCCGAAAGTTGTAATCTTGAACCCATTTGAATTGTTTTGAGCCTTTTGATACACTTCTTTCTAACCCCATCCAAACCCATATTACGGTCCAAAGAAAGACCTTCCGATCAGTCTTCAAGAGATGCCAAGTCGAGCAAGTGGAGGCGATTCATATCAGGGGTAACACTCCGGTCCAAACAAAGAAAATTAAAATGAGAGAGTCTTATTGGTGAAAACCCTTGCGGGCACCGTAAGGCGACGGAAGCTGAGAGAAAATAAAAAATGAGAGAGTCTTATTGGTGAAAACCTTCACGGGCACCTTAATGAGAAAGTGAGTTGAGAGATGAACAAATGAGAGAGGGTTGTTAGTGAAAAACCCTTCGGGGCACCGCAGGCCGAACAAGGACAAGGTTTTGGTGAATAAATTGGGTTTTGAAGATCTCAGGGCACAAAGTACGACAATTGAAAGTTGATTGGTTGGACAGATTGGGCCAAGTAATTCAAAATGTATGTCATGATCATTGGTGCTAGCTGCTCCACTCAGATAAATCTCTTTTCTTTTTCCTCTTCAGATAGTCTTCCAGTTTTGGATTTTTCTTATCCTTAACATTTCATTTCTTTTGGGTTTATTTCTCTAAGATGTTTCCAATGTCAGTTCTGTCTAAGCAAATAAGAAGGGATTTCAAAGTTCATTATCAACTTCCAAAATTGCACAAAGCATAGCGTGGCCAGAACATACCAAAGATAGTATGATATAAAGCAGGATATAAAGGGTCAACGAAAGTTTCATCGGTGGAATAATTTAGTAATTTCATGGGAGATGCAGAGGTTCAAATAGATGGGTCAAAGATGTAACACAATGGTTCGGGTATAGAACACTCGGGTAATCCAAGGTCACGTGGGTGAAGGTCAGTCAGAAAGTCAAGCAATTCTTGGCCAGTTCGGAAAAACCAGGCAAAGCAAAACACGGCAGTGGAGAGGCCACCTTCAGCAAGAATGCCACAAACTAACCACCACATTTTAAACTAACAAGATTTTTCTTTGATTGAAATAGGGGCAAAAAGTTTCGTTGTTTTGGAGAAACCCTCCGTAAGGCAAGCACCAGACAGGTTTGACTGTAAATTCTCAGGACCCACCTGGATAATGGGATTTAATTTGAAGTTTTCAGGACCCGCCAGGATAATGGGATTTAATTTAAAAATCGAAACAATCATGAGTACTAAAATCTAGCATAAATGTACCCCAAGGGATATAAGATGGTTTCAAAGTTTGCATGTTTGAGATAGGATTCAATTAGGAGTTTTTAGGGCCCTCCTGAATAGTGGGACCTAGCTTTAAGATTTCCATTGGATAACAAGATTTAGCGTAAGTTCTGTTGCCGGATAATATAATTTAGCCGTAAAATTGTCACTCTTGAGATAAAACTTGATTTTTTTTATTTTAAGAACCCTCCTGAATAATGGGGTGTAGTTTTAAGATCTTCTTAGTTAACAAGATGTAGCGGAAGTAATACCTTTGGAAGATATAATTTGGATTTAACACAGTCATTTAGCCAGTAGTTTCAGGACCCTCCTGGATAATGGGATCTAGCTGTCAAATTCTTAGAATATTTTGTAACAAGATTCAGTTAACACTCATGTATGCACCCAACTACCAAACTGAGGCAGAAAACTTTCTTTGTTTTGTCTATTTTGTTGAAATCAGGCGCCCACCTGGAGAGCAAGGGAATATAGTTCAAATGTTGTAATCAGGTGCCCACTTGGAGAGCAAGGGAATATAGCTAAGGTTTTGGTAATCAGGCACCCACCTGGAAAGCAAGGGAATACCGTTAGAGTTTTGATAATCCGGCGCCCACCTGGAGAGCAAGGGAATATAGTTAGAGTTTTGGCAATCAGGCGCCCACCTAGAGAGCAAGGGAATACAATTCGAGTTTTGGCAATCAGGCGCCCACCTGGAGAGCAAGGGAATATAGTTCAAGTTCTGGCAATCAGGTGCCCACCTGGAGAGCAAGGGAATACAGTTAAAGTTTGGCAATCAGGAGCCCACCTGGAGAGCAAGGGAATATAGTTCAAGTGTTGGTAATCAGGAGCCCACCTGAAAACGAAGGGAAGCAGTTCAAGTGTTGGTAATCAGGATCCCACCTGAAGAATGAAAGGAAGCAGTTCAAGTGTTGGTAATCAGGAGCCCACCTGAAGAACGAAGGGAAGCAGTTCAAGTATTGGTAATCAGGAGACCACCTGGAGAACGAAGGGAAGCAATTCAAGTGTTGGTAATCAGGAGCCCACCTGGAGAATGAAGGGAAGCAGTTCAAGTGTTGGTAATCAGGAGCCCACCTGAAGAACGAAGGGAAGCAACAATTCAAGTGTTGGTAATCAGGAGCCCACCTGGAGAACAAAGAGAAGCAGCAATTTAAGTGTTGGTAATCAGGAGCCCACCTGGAGAACGAAGGGAAGCAACTCAAGTGTTGGTAATCAGGAGCCCACCTGGAGAACGAAGGGAAGCAACTCAAGTGTTGGTAATCAGGAGCCCACCTGGAAGAACAAAGGGAAAGCAACAATGTTTGAAGGAAGATGATTCAAGTTCAGTAATCAGGTGCCCGCCTAAAAAACAAAGGGAAAGCACCTCAGAATACAATTCAAGACAGCAACAAGGGAATCTCACCTGGAGAGTACAAGTCAACAGAGCAGCGGAAATTGCAAGATCAAGTTTGAAGAAATATAGATAGGATTCTTGTAATTCATAGATCATAGTTTAGTCTAGCTTCTTTTATTTTGTCTTGGTGTAATAAGGAGTTTAGCGAGTAGTAGCAGCAACAGCAATAGTGAAATCACAGCTTTCTGGCATTCCCAGCTACCGAAACTTCTCAAACTACACTGACTTGATTCCTTTATAACCAAGGATATGTAGGCAGCCTCGAAAGCAAGGTGCGGTCAAATCTTTCAAAAATGCTTCTTACGGAATATTCAAACGGGCAAAAATCGCTCGTATCCGCTCACTTTATCTTTGTACAAAAACTCTCCGTGTTTCCGAGCAAAGAGGGGCAGCTGTGAGCACGTGATTTTTGCCCTATATGAATTACTCCCATAAATTCAAGAAAAATACTTTTTCTCCATTTTTACAATTTTATAGGATTTTGTGATAATTTGTGTGCATGTTTATTTTACTTAAATCATGAAAAAATACAAAATAGGTTGCATTTGCATTTAGGACTTAAGTTTACATTTTTAGGTTAATTAGTAAGTTAGTTGTTTTACATAAATAGAAAATTACAAAAAATAACTCTTTTTTCGTCTTTAACTTTTTAATTGTACTTTTTATAGTTTCTCCTTAATTTAGGATTTAATTAATTGTTGAAAATACTGTGTTGAGTGATTAATCTAATCTTGTAAGTTAATTTAGTTTAAGAATTAATTTATGTCTTAATTTTAATTTGAAAAAAAAAGAGCAATTAGGAAATTGAAGTAAAGTAAGAGAGGGAATTGGAATTGGGGGATTTGGGCCAAAAATTAAAGGAAGCCCAACATTATATCCTCTCCTGAATCACTAAATCCGCCCAGGTCCAGCCCCAAACCCGACCCTTATTGAAATATACCCACAACACACAAAAGCCCTAATCTCTCAAGAGCAAACGACTCCTCACTATTCCTCTTCTCCAAACAACCCAAATCACCCTCTTCCTCGCCCCAAACTCGCCCGAGTTCACCCCAAAAACTCACCTCACGTGCTCCCCCCTTCTCTCCTCTTGCCACATGGGTGTACCGGCCTCTGACAACAACAAGATTCCCTCCCTCACTCGCCCGTTTTCAAGTTATTTCACGTGGTTGGAAGGCTCTAGAAGATGGGTGTTGGATGAGTGAGAGGCGTCGGATCGATCTCATTCAATCCGAGCCTCACATTCATCATGTGCTCGTTTTCAAAAGGGCCTTATCCGATTTCTTGAAGATGAAGAAAGAATCCGGAGGTTGGATATATAAGGAAGCATTTTCAGGTAAAAAGGGGGGATTTTTTTGATTTTTGGGAAACTTAGGAGAAAATTTGGAGGAGGGTTCTGGAGATACTTCTGTTTTTCTGGAAATTTTCCTATTTCGATTCTCATCTTCTTTGTTCTTTTTTGTTGAAAATATAGAAAAAAATGCAGCTAAAATCGTGTTGCGTTTCTTTTCGTGTTTAGTTCCGTTTTTCTTTGTTAAAATCAGAGAACAAAAAATACAAACAAAAAAAAATTCGATTTCTTTGCATCCCGTCTCTGGGTCCATCTTGCTTGTGATGGAGTTTGTTTGAAATTGCTTGTTGTTCTGTGGTTCGCTTGGGGCTGTTCGAGTTCTGTCCGAGTTAATATTCGCGATTTAGATTTTGGTTTACAATTTCTATTCGATATTGTGGCTGCTTTCAGTCGGAATTTTGGAGCAAAACCTTGTATTCTTCTGTTATTATTGAAAGCATTTCTGATTTCAGGTTGATTTCTACCTTCCATATCTCATTTGGCTTTAGTTGGATTTAATTTTCCTCTGTTAATGGTGTTCTTTTTTTTTCTTTCGTTCTTAAACATTTACGGTCTGAATCTGTTTGGTTTGAACATGTGGGACTGCAGTCTGATATGACTTTGTGATCACCGAACTGGTATTCGATTGCGTCGAGTTTCACATAAATGAGCAGTGTATTCGATTAGCCTTCCTGCTTGAATTCCAACTGATTCTTTGCTTGAAACTGTCCTAATCCATTTGTCGATGAAGATTTGTTTGTCCTTCTTGGATATGGTTCAAATTGGTCATGACTTTCATCTTTAAAGATTCCGAAAGATATAAAAAAAAATTCACTGATCTGAGTTCTTTGTTGTGGATTCATCCAATTTATTTTATTTTTGTTTGTTGTAACTCGCTGAAAGATCAGAAGGAAAGCTTTGGATAGAATCAGCGCAAGGAAAATATCTCTGTTTTTTTAGAGTTAGTTCACGATTGTATTCAAAGAAAAAATATTTTGTTTCTTCTCTTTTAATTGCGGATTTCGTTGTCAAATTATGGAGTTTGTTTGGGGTCGTGTTTGGTCTCGAATCTCCGATGCCGATCCGAGTTCTGTCCAGAGCTCATCGGTTTGAGGTGTATTTCTTACTTTCTTCTGGTGTTTCTGCTTAATACCACGCTTCTATTATGTGATTAATCTTTGCGCTTTGCTTTCGTCAATCTTACGGGTTAAAGTTTCCTTCCTCTATTTCGTTCCTTGTTTTTCCTTCAAAATTATTAACTTGCGAGCTCTGTGAATTCCTTTCAATTGTACTAAGGCAGCTGTTGTTCAATTCATGGCATCAGTTTATTTTTATGCCATTTATTATTCATAAACGAGCATGAGGTATTTAGGTACTCTGTTTGATACCATTTCACCTAAGACTATGAAGTGTCATGCCTAAATTTCAGTAAATGAAGTTGACGTATTAATTTGAGTTTTAACGTACCTGAAGTGGGAATTGTGCATGCTCATTGGATTAGTTGATGATGGGCTCAAGACTTTTAAAACTCAAGCAGTATTTTCACTATGTGTTTTCAGTAATTCTCATTGTATAAGTTTACCAAGAATCCATAATTGGCAAGGATTTTTTTGTGACCAAAAACAATTTAGACTTGCAGCCTACAGCCATAACACAGAAACGGCGATGTTCTAACTTCCAGAAAGGAACTAGAGTATTGTGCATAATTAGAAGTAAGAGGGTAAAAGACTTTTGAAGCAGTGATCGTGTCCCTATCTGCGCCTAAATTGAAAGCTAGTGGAACCTACTCTTGATATTCACCACTAAAATAGAATTCGCATGGCGCATTAATTTACCTCTTGAGCCTAGGACGCCCATTAGCCTCACATCCTGTGACTCTTGTATATTTGCTTAATGTTGGATTACCTTTGGAAGTTAATATACTATCCTGATTGTGTAGACGTCCGCGTAATATAATTACGATTTTAAAAACCAATTCGAGGTATGCGTTCGCGCAATTCCGATCAAATCTTCTCAATAACAAAATGGGTTTTCATAGGCTAATAATTTAATTTAGTTCATATAGCCCGAGGTGTTCCATCCACAATTTAATCATACATGGCCCTCGTGTTAATCTTATGACGTAGTTATAAAAATGACAAATGTTCGTAGTCTGCTTTAGGCCCGTTTAATATATTATCGTGATTGTGTACACGTTCGCGTGACATGATTATGATTTCTAAAAACAAAACCGGAGTATGCGTTCGCGCAACTTCGGCCAAACCTTCTTAATATAATAAAGCGTTATTAATTGTGGACACGTTCGCGTGGCATGATTTTTGACGCACCAAACAAATGGGTACACATGCGCGTGACCTGTTTCAAGATAATTTTTAATTAAAAAGAGGCAAATGCACATAGATTCTAAAAAAAGTAATTAGACAATTTGATTAAGCCAAGTATGATCAAAGCGACCGTGCTAGAACAACGAAATTCGGGAATGTCTCACACCTTCTCCCGGGTTAATAGAATTCCTTACCCGGATTTTTGTGTTTCGCAGACACGAACAAAGTCAAATCTTCCTCGATTCGGGATTTTAAACCGGTGACTTGGGACACCATAAATTATCCCAAGTGGCAACTCTGATTCTAATAATTAATCCCGTTTCGATTGTCACTTCAATTGAAAAGAACTCCCCTATACCCTTCCGGGGGTAGGAAAAAGGAGGTGTGACACCAAGTACAACATGCTTTTGGGTCCTAGACTACCCGAACAGTAGCATAATAGTAGCTACACACGGACTCTCGTCACCTCGTGCGTACGTAGCGCCCAAAAATAGGAGCACATAACCAATTAACTCACCTATGGGGACAATTCCCTCTTACAAGGTTAGAAAGGAGACTCACCTCGCTCCGAAGATACATAACCGGCATTACACGCCCTTCCGAAGACTCAAATTGATGCACAACGCTCCAACACTAGCCAATAATTATGCAAATCCATTAATATATGCTCAATTACTCATTACAATCCAATTTATAACAACTCCTAACCCCGATCGAAAAGTTGACAAAATTGCCCCCGGGCCCACGTTCTCGGATTTCGAAATTTTTTCCGAAGATAAGGTTTACCCATGAGCTCACGAACTCAAATATATTATTTTCTCTTAATTCCATACCCAAAAATCGTGGTCAATATCCAAGATTATCAATTTTCTAGGTTTTCCTCAAACCTCCAAATTTCTACCCTTTACATGCTAAAATCCACACAAAATCAATATATTTAACTCAATATAGGTGGGTTAGCTTACCTTATCGTTGATGATGAAAATCCCCTCTTGAAGCTCTCCAAAATCGCCCTTACCAAATGAAAAATGGAAGAAAAATGACCATCTCCCGATTTTTAAAAGAACTCACCACCTCAGCGATTTCCGCATCTGCGAGAAGATGACCGCATTTGCGAAATGGGGAGAGAAGGCTGGGACCGCTTCTGTGTTCTGGAGGACGCATCTGCGGCTTGGGAGCCGCTTCTGTGGTTCCTGGCCTGGCTTGCTTGGGCCGCTTCTGCGATGCAAGGACCGCTTCTGTGGTCTCGCACCTGCGGTCCACCAACCGCAGGTGCGGTTATGACAGAAGCAGCAACCCTCAACTCTTCTCAAAAATCCCATTTTCGATACGTTAACCACCCGGAATCCACCCGAGGCCCCCGGACCCCAACCAATCATACCAACCAGTCCCAAAACACATTACGGACTTGCCCGAGGCCTCAAATCATATCAAACAACTCTAAAATCTCGAATCGACCTCCAATCCAAGCTTTATGAACTTTAGAATTTCAAACTTCTACTTTCGATATTTAAACCTATCAAATCACATCTGATTGACCCCAAATTTTGCACATAAGTCATATTCAACATTACGGACCTACTTCAACTTTCGGTATCAAATTTCGACCCCGATATCAAAAAGTCCACTCCCGGTCAAACTTCTCAAAAATCTTAAAAGTTCTATCTTTAGCCAAATGACTCCAAAATGACCCACGAATCTTCGAATCACTTCCGATCGTGCTCCTAACACCAGAATCACCATACGGGGTTACTCCCAGACTCGGAATCCCAAAAGGACATTGATAACATTGAAATGCACTTCAAGCCAAACTTATGAAATTTCTTCCAAAATGCTAACTTCCACAATAAGAGCCAAAACGCTCTTGGGTCATCCAAAAAACCGATCCGGGCATACGCGCAAGTCTAAAATCATCATACGAACCTGCTGGAACCTTCAGAACTCTAAGCCCGAGGTCGTTTACTCAAAAATCCAATCCTAGTTAATTCTTTCAACTTAAAGCTTCCGAAATGAGAATTCTCTTTCCAAATCAACTTTGAACTTCCCGAAATTCAATTCCGACCACGCGTACAAGTCATAATACCTGAAATGAAGCTGCTCATGGCCTCAGACTGCTGAACAACGCGCTAGAGCTCAAAACGACCAGTCGGGTCATTACATTCTCTCTTACTTAAACATACATTCACCCTCGAACGTGCTGAGAACTACACTAAAGTAGTCTAAAATCACTATTTAACACCTCATGCACCTTCCTGTGCTACCACAACTCAGTTGAGCACATTAGCTCGATCAATTCTAAAGATATTCCCTTTTATTCAAGCAAATAAGCCTTAGAGCATAATTCCAACATCCGGAATTCTATGCCAAACCTGTTTCCATCATACGCTCACCATGTCAATAACTACACGCAGCACCAAGACGTGACTGCATACCTTAGCTGAACTCACACCTTGCACCATTTTACTCATAGGACCACAATAACATTCTCTTATCAATTTAGTCAAAATTCCACGAATCTGATGCTCCCATTACACCGCATGAGATACATATCTCTTACTCTAACTCTTATAATACCGCCATGACGGAAGATAGGCGTAGAAATTCATAACCAATTGTTGAATCAACAAATCATTGGGTCTATACTCCTAACAAGAACCCTCACCTTATTTTGAACCAAATAATGGTCTTAGCTCCTTAATATACTTCATATAATCAGATTGCACTGATCCTAAATCCAATGACCTCAACTCACCTAGTACGAACTGCTCAGGCAATAAGTCAACTCCGGACATGACCAAAAGTCTTATATGATGCCACCATGTGCTAATAGGCTACCAATTCGAACGCGATACAAAAGGAAAACGAACTCTGAAAGGAAAATCCAATTACCCCGCTCGCGAATCATACATGCGACGCCATCAACATGCTAAACAGACACCCCGCTCGCGAATCATACATGCCATGCGGGCACACAACTAATATGAGTTTTCCTCATAAAATAGGAAACAAAACACATAAAAATAGATACGAAGAACTGTACTCAGCATCACACTGTTGTGGCGTGCAACCCTATTCAAATAACATACCTATGGCGGCGTGCCACCCAATCGACACATAGAACTCATATTAGGAGATATACATCGAGCTAAATTGCTCATTATAGAAAGATACCGAATATCGGTCACAAGCACGCTAGGTGCATAATACCATTTCCCTAGGGAGACATATAGCGCTATAAGCTACAAACCCAAGCACAACTGAGGTGTGATATACGATCTGAATCTCAAGAGCCATCCTGCTCATCATGGAACCTCAACACATAAGAATTCACTAAGCCGTCTCACAACTCATACAGCGCAATATATCATTACATGGGATAGCTGACGATGAAATAACACCCCGACTACTCTTACATAAGGAGCGCATTGCTAAGATGAACACATCTGGCCTGATATAGAGCCCAGATCCACATTTAAATTCATCCACCGACCTCAATTCGATCCTGATCGTCCCAAACTAGACCAATAACCTTTCAAAGGTCCATACTAACTTCCTTTTTCTCATAACACACAAGAACAACCATCATAATCGGAGTGATCCCTCACAGTTCACAACACAACAAGCTGAGTGCCCTCCAGGCATCAAATTCTCAATTTAACGACATTACTGCAATCTTCATACTCGGTTTAACTTCTTCAATTAATCAAGTGACTACATGCCACACTTATACTACCTTGTCGTGGGGCTCGATCCTACAACCTTTTATAACAGATAACAAGGCTGTACCTCCAAACTACCCGGTCGCACTAACGCTGAAAAGCAATAAAGAATCCTTAACCAGGATGCAAAGCCATTTTCATAAAACATCGATCTCAGGTGACGCTGAAGAAAATACCCACTTTCTTTAAACATCAAAACTTCTTTCTTGTTCGTCCGTGCTCGTGACATCCTTGCCATCACCGAACTGCAACATTGATCCCCACTTCAGATTTCATACCACTCACTGCACCCAACATGCCAATATACGATAGAACACGCCTTTTATCATAGCTCCGGAACCACTAATAGGTTAACACTTCATCATATAAAAACTTTTCACTTAACTCCCTTTAGAAGAACCATGACAACACACAGGTGAATTCTCATAACCGTAGA
Organism: Nicotiana sylvestris; assembly: GCF_000393655.2. Taxonomy (NCBI): domain Eukaryota; kingdom Viridiplantae; phylum Streptophyta; class Magnoliopsida; order Solanales; family Solanaceae; genus Nicotiana; species Nicotiana sylvestris. Next base: position 121,994,028 of record NC_091057.1, on the reverse strand, counting down.
ATATGCAAATCTCTAAGTAGTGGACTAAGCCACTATAGCCCTTTCGGGATCTGCCTACACATAACAAACCATAACAGAAGAATACTTTAGAACAATATCAATTAAGGCGGCGGACAAGCCTCACACGTACCGTCACAAATCACTTGCATAACTTGATCATGCTGAAGGAACTGATCACTACCACTAATATGCCAATTCAACTATGGCTAACCATCTATCTTCTTCCAATTTATCCTTAATTGCCTTAAAAATAATAATAACTCCATTCAACATATAACACACTCCATCCGCACTCATCCCAAGTGACCTTGAATCACGAGACCATGCCATCTCAAATCCCATAAACCATTTCATACCTCCCTTGTGCACACATTCGCATCCTCAACTGGTATGTTCCTTCTGAAAATCCCTCTACGAATCTGAAGTCTCTTCTCATTTTCCTCCCAAATGCTACAATGCAAGTCAAAACATCATAGGACATTCTGGGCCTCTTCTCATAAGCTGCTACAAAAGCTTGATTCTTAACCGTACCTATAGACTCGAGATCATCAGGCACCACACTTTAACCTTTGCATCCACTAGGACCATTGTTGAGAGCCACCCGCTCTGACTTGGCCACAAATATAATCAACTCCATGAATCTTCTAGCACATGAATACCCTCTCGACGAAGCACCCGACAAAATCACTTCCCTTGAAACCCGAATCTATACAAGGCACAAATCCTGAACCCTTTCCCAAGTCTGAACATGAGCCGACAAGGCCAACCACAACACATATTTAATAATCCCTTTGCTCGAATTACCTTTCCCGTAGTTGAAATAACCCATCAATATGCTAATAACCAGAAATCCCGCAAGTAGTTAACCATGCAACCCAATCATAGGCGGTGAGACTCTCCAACTTATCTTGAAGCCATTATTACACCACTCTAGAATTCACCAGGATTCTTTATCTCTTATTGACATAACCTTGCGCAATCAACTGCCAAAATTCTCGGAATCTTTTTGTAAATCCCTGTTTTATACTCTGAATCATCAACCACATTCGCACGACCGATCTCTTTGCTGTATAACCAATAGAATTTTTCGCAGAAGCTTTGCCAACCATGGGACCACCGATCTGCTAACTGGAGATAACCCACTTATGGAATTTATGTGTTGACATCTTCCAACGCTGCTGCACGGGGTATAATCACTACGACATCAATAACCCATCCTGAGTTCGAGCTCACTCTCTAGCTGCACAAGTCCGTCCACCCCCTTGTGGACATCAATTAAATGAGTGGCGACATCCTTCCAATTCAAAGTTATGTTGTATCCTTCTTCATTTCAAGCAGCTATTTTCCGTTATATCAAATCTCATGCCGCATAATAGCCAATACTTCAAATTAAATTCGTAGGCCCCAATCACTAATCTCTAAAATTCTCAAATCATTCCAAACTCTCCTTAAGGTGCATAGTCATCCTACCACAATGCCCATATGCAACTCCGCCACTCTCCCACTTTGGCGGAACTCATCCCTTTAATCGACCACTCGACCTTTGCTTCTTACACCTGGCCTTCTAGAAATTTTAGCCACCACCTGACACTTCCCAAATGTCTTTCCTCATCCTTTGTTGCTCAGTTGTTGCCTTAAATAAAATCTTTCTTCGTAGCACTTAAACCCACATTCGCTACCAACTTTAAAACTTTCTGAAGGTCATCTTTCTCGAGCCGCCAATACTAGAAACACTGATTCAATCCTGAACCACCTTACCGCTCGATATCTAACCGTCGTTTCTCCAATATTATTTCACAATGTTCTACCCCAAGGCGAATTGCAGAAGACCATAACACCGACGAACTTAGCACATAGTATTCAGAGCAACGACACTACATCACATATCAACATTCCACCACGCTTGAAAATGCCAAGTCCCATTACCCATCAACCCAAACCGGAACACTCTTAGCTCGATTGCCTTTCCTCTGCCGGGAATAAAACACCGAACCTCTAGATCATACACTGAGTAAACCTCCCTTCAAGTCATTCACTGCCCCAACACGTAGGCAAACATCCTACCATCATAACAATACCGTAGAACAATCGTTCATAGGAATTATGGCAACTTGCGCCTAGCCTCAAAGCTCTCAGAAGTACCGCTACTGAGCTGAAACAATAGAATATCCTTCCACAGGACGACAATATTAGTCCAATCAACTATGCCGGTAGAAACACCCCGTACCACATCTGTATTACCATTACAATTCTTCATTTCTCGATTTACAACAAGTGGTTCGCGTCGCGTAAGATTGAGTAGCAAAGAAACAAAGGCATAAACCTCAAGGAATCAAATCACACGATGAGGAATCAAGAAGGGAAGTACTCCTAACATCCTTGTAGCCTCCCGAAGATAAGTATAGACGTCTCCGTACCGATCCGCGAGACTCTACTAGACTTGCTCATGACTCGTGAGACCTAAGGGAACCTAGTGCTCTGATACCATGTTGTCACGACCCAAAATCCACTAAGGGTCGTGATGGCACCTAACACTGCTGTCAGGCAAGCCAACCAAGTTACTTGATTAAGTTCTCATTTTAACAATTTTGAAAACTAAGGTTTTCCTTAAATTTTACTAGTAAAAGACAATCTTTACAATGTAACTAAAAGAATGTTTGGGAGTAAATACAAGATACCTCATAATCATCCCAGAACCCGGTGTCACAAGTAAATGAGCATTTACTAAGAAGGAAATAAAATGCAACAACCGTCCGGAATACAATATTGGACAGAAAATAAATACAGATAACTGAAAGAGACTCTGTTGGCTGTGGGTTGCCTTGAGAAGTGTAGCTCACCTAAGTCTCAGTATCAACTATGCTGCTACGGCCAATAGGTCACTAGAGATAAAAATGCACATAAGTGTAATATGAGAACGAAAACAACGTGTACTCAATGAGTATCCCGTCTAATCTCAAAGAAGTAGAGACGAGAGGTCGACCTTGACATTTACTAGAGGTCCAATAACAATATAGTGAAAATATGAGGAAATCATGGATTTTTATAAAGTAATTATAAACTCGTAAAAAAACCAGATAACCGGTAAAAAATATCTCAAATAGGTACGGATTTCCAAAGTCTACTTTTCATTATGCTTAACAACTATATTTGGCCAGGGAAGGCAAATATTATCACATAACATTCTCAGGCAAGCAATACAAGCATGCGCATATCATGCCGAGGTCGTACGGCCCGATCCAACAAAAATGTAAAATGTACACTGCCGAGGGTCGAACGGCACGAACCATAGATGTATCTATTACCCCGCTCGCGCATCATACATGCGACGCGGTCAACATTAAATAAACAAATACCCCGCTCGCGTACGATGTGGGCACACATAGATACACACAGTCAAACAGCCAATTAAGGGTTTATCGGGAAATGTTTGTTCCAATAAAAGTCAATTCTCTTTTAATGATTTAAGAAAAAATGAAGTTTAATCCGTTTAGAAATTCGTTTACCAATTCGATGTGTTTTAAGAAATTCAAGTTGTCAATAAGCTTACAAATAATCCAAGTACAACATGATTTTGGGTCCTAGATTACCCGGACAGTAGCATAATAGTAGCTACGCACGGACTCTCGTCACCTCGTGCATACGTAGCCCCCACAAATAGGAGCACATAACTAATTAACTCACCTATGGGGACAATTCCCTCTTACAAGGTCAGAAAGGAGATTCATCTCGCTCCGAAGATACATAACCGGCATTCCACACCCTTTCGAAGACTCAAATTGATGCACAATGCTCCAACACTAGCCAATAATTATGCAAATCCATTAATATATGCTCAATTACTCATTACAATCCAATTTATAACAATTCCTAACTCCGATCGAAAAGTTGACAAAATTGCCCTCGGGCCCACATGCCCGGATTCCGATTTTTTTTTCGAAGATAAGGTTTACGCATGAGCTCACGAACTCAAATATATAATTTTCTCCTAATTCCATACCCAAAATCGTGGTCAGAATCCAAGGTTATCAATTTTCTAGGTTTTCCTCAAACCTCCAAATTTCTACCCATTTACATGCTAAAATCCACACAAAATCGATATATTTAACTCAATATAGGTGGGTTAGCTTACCTTATCGTTGATGATGAAAATCCCCTCTTGAAGCTCTCCAAAATTGCCCTTACCAAATGAAAAATGGAAGAAAAATGACCATCTCCCGATTTTTAAAAGAACTCACTGCCTCACCGATTTCCGCATTTGCAGTCAGGGGAAGCGGTCACGAATCTACGAGAAGATGACCGCATGTGCGAAATGGGGAGAGAAGGCTGGGACCACATCTGCAGTCTGGAGGACGCATTTGCGGAGCCGCTTCTGCGGTTCCTGGCCTGGCTTTCTTGGGCCGCTTCTGCGGTCTCACAACTGCGGTCCACCAACCTCAGGTGCGGTTATGACAGAAACAACAACCTTCAGCTCTTCTCAAAAATCCCATTTTCGATCCGTTAACCACTCGGAATCCACTTGAGGCCCCCGGGACCCCAACTAATCATACCAACCAATCCCAAAACACATTATGGACTTGCTCGAGGCCTCAAATCATATCAAACAACGCTAAAATCTCTAATCGACCTCTAATCCAAGCTTTATGAACTTTAAAATTTCAAACTTCTACTTTCGATGTTTAAACCTATCAAATCACGTCTGATTGACCCCAAATTTTGCACACAAGTCATATTCAACATTACAGACGTACTCCAACTTTCGGTATCGAATTATGAACCCGATATCAAAAAGTTCACTCCCAGTCAAACTTCTCAAAAACCTTCAAATTTCTATCTTTAGCCAAATGACTCCAAAATGACCCACGGATCTCCGAATTCACTTTCGATCGCGCTTCCAACACCAGAATCACCATACGGGGCTACTCCCAGACTCGGAATCCCAAAAGGACATTGATAACACTGAAATGAACTTCAAGCCAAACTTATGAAATTTCTTCCAAAATGCTAACTTCCACAATAGGCACCAAAACGCTCCTACGTCATCCAAAACCCGATCCGGGCATACACCCAAGTCCAAAATCATCATACGAACCTGCTGGAACCTTCAGATCCCGATTCCAAGGTAGTTTAATCAAAAATCCAATCCTAGTTAATTCTTTCAACTTAAAGCTTCCGAAATGAGAATTCTCTTTCCAAATCAACTCCGAACATCCCGAAATTCAATTCCGACCATGTGTACAAGTCATAATACCTGAAATAAAGCTGCTCATGGCCTTAGACTGCTGAACAACGCGCTAGACCTCAAAACGACCGATCGGGTCGTTACATTCTCTCCCACTTAAACTTACGTTCATCCTCGAACGTGCTGAGAACTACACTAAAGTAGTCTAAAATTACTGTTTAACACCTCATGCACCTTCCCGTGCTACCACAACTCAGTTGAGCACATTAGCTCGATCAATTCTGAAGATATTCCCTTTTATTCAAGCAAATAAGCCTTAGAGCTCAATTCCAACATCCGGAATTCTATGCCAGACCTGTTTCCAACATACGCTCACCATGTCAATAACTACACGCAGCACCAAGACGTGACTGCATACCTTAGCTGAACTCATACCTTGCACCATTTTACTCATAGGACCACAATAACATTCTCTGATCAATTTAGTCAAAATTTCACGAATCTGATGCTCCCATTACACAGCATGACATACATAGATCTTACTCTAACTCTTATAATACCGCCATGACGAAAGATAGGCGTAGAAATTCATAACCAATTGTTGAATCAACAAATCATTGGGTCTATACTCCTAACAAGAACCCTCACCTCATTTTGAACCAAATAATGGTCTTAGCTCCTTAATATACTTCATATAATCATATTGCACTGATCCTAAATCCAATGACCTCGACTCACCCAGTACGAACTGCTCAGACAATAAGTCACCCCGGACATGACCAAAAGTCTCATATGAAGCCACCATGTGCCAATAGGCTACCAATTCTAACGCAATAGAAAAGGAAAACAAACTCTGAAAGGAAAATCCAATTACCCCGCTCGCGAATCATACATGCGACGCGGGCACACAGCTAATATAAGCTTTTCATATAAAATAGGAAACAAAACACATAAAAATAGATATGAGGAATTGTACTCAGCATCACACTGTTGCGGCGTGCAACCCTATTCAAATAACATACTCATGGCGACGTGCCACCCGATCTACACGTAGAACTCACATAAGGAGAAATACATCGAGCTAAATTGCTCATTACAGCAAGATACCGAATATCGGTCACAAGCACGCTAGGTGCATAATACCATTTCCCTAGGGAGACATATAGCGCTATAAGCTACAAACTCAAGCACAAGCACAACTGAGGTGTGATATATGATCTGAATCTCAAGAGCCATCCTGCTCATATAACCTCACCTCTACGTGGAACCTTCACACATAAGAAATTCACCAAGTCGTCTCACAACTTATATGGTGCAATATATCATTACATGAGATAGTTGACGATGAAATAACACCTCGACTACTCTTCCATAAGGAGCGCATTGCTAAGATGAACAAATCTGGCCTAATATAGAGCCCAGATCCACATTTAAATCCATCCACCAACCTCAAGTCGATCTTGATCGTATCAAACTAGGCCAATAACCTTTCAAAGGTCCATACTAACTACCTTTTCTCATAACACACAAAAACAACCATCAGTACCAGAGTGATCCCCCACAGTTCACAACACAACAAACTGAGTGCCCTCTAGGCATCAAATTCTCAATGTAACGACATTACTGCAATCTTCATACTCGGTTTAACTTCTTCAATCAATCAAGTGACTATATGCCACACTTATACAACATTGTCGTATGGCTCGCTCCTACAACCTTCCATAACAGATAACAGGGATGTACCTCCAAACTACCCGACCGCACTAATGTTGTAAAGCGATCAAGAATCCTTAACCAGGATGCAAAGCCGTTTTCATAAAACACCGATCTTAGGCGACGCTGAAGACAATACCCACTTTCTTTAAACATCGAAACTCCTTTCCTGCTCGTCCGAGCTCATGACATCCTTGCCATCACCAAACTGCAACATTGATCCCCACTTCAGATTCTATACCACTCACTGCACCTAACATGCCAATATACGATAGAACACGCCTTTTATCATAACTTCGGAACCACTAATAGGTTAACACTTCATCATATAAAAACTTTTCACTTAACTCCCTTCAGGAGAACCATGGCAACACATAGGTGAATTCTCATAACCGTAGAATATGCAAATCTCTAAGTAGTGGACTAAGCCACCATAGCCCTTCCAGGATCCGCCTATACATAATAGACCATAACAGAAGAATACTTCTGAACAATATCAATTACGGCGGCCGACAAGCCTCACACATACCATCACAAATCACTTGTATAACTTGATCACGCTGAAGAAATTGATCACTTCCACCAATATGACAATTCAACTATGGCTAACCAATCTATCTTCTTCCAATTTATCCTTGATTGCCTTAGAAATAATAATAACTCCATTCAACACATAACGCACTCTATCCACACTCATCCCAAGTGACCTTGAATCACGAGACCATGCCGTCTCAAATCCCACGAACCATTTCATACCTCCCTTGTCCGCACATTGACATCCTCAACTGGTATGTTCCTTCTAAAAATCCCTCTACGAATCTGAAGTCTCTTCTCATTTTCCTCCCAAATGCTACACTACAAGTCAAAACATCAGAGGACATTCTGGGCCTCTTCTCATAAGCTGCTACAAAAGCTTGATTCTTAACCATACCTATAGGCTCGAGATCATCAGGCACCACACTTTAACCTTTACATCCACTAGGACCGTTGTTGAGAGCCACCCGCTCTGACTTGGCCCCGAATATAATCAACTCCATGAATCTTCTAGCACATGAATACCCTCTCGACGAAGCTCCCGGCAAAATCACTTCCCTTGAAAGCCGCATTTATACAGGGCACAAATCCTGAATCCTTTCCCAAGTCTGAACATGAGCCGACAAGGCCAACCATAGCACACATTTAACAATCCTTTTGCTCGAATTACCACTTATGTTATTTTTCTGTAGCTGAAATAACCCATCAATATGCTAATAACCAGAAACCCTGCAAGTAGTTAACCATGCAACCCAATCATAGACGGTAGGACTCTCCCACTTAGCTTGAAGCCATTATTACACCACTCTAGAATTCACCGGGATTCTTTATCTCTTATTGACATAACCTTGAGCAATCAACTACCAAAATTCTCGGAATCTTTCTGTAAAACACCATTTTATACTTTACATCATCAACCACATTCGCACGACCGATCACTTTGCTGTATAATTAATAGAATTTTTCGTAGAAGCTTCGCCAACCATGGGACAGCCGATCTGCTCACTGGAGATAACCCACATGTGGAATTTACGTGCTGACATCTTCCAACACTGCTGCACGGGGTACAATCACTACGGCATCAATAACCTATCCTGAGTCTGAGCTCACTCTCTAGCTGCACAAATTCATCCACCCCCTCGTGGACATTAATTAAATGTGCGGCAACATCCTTCCAATTCAAAGTTATGTTGTATCCTTCTTCATTTCAAGCAGCTCCTTTCCGTTATATCAAAGCTCCTGCCACATAATAGCCCATACTTCAAATTAAATCTGTAGGCCCCAATCACTAATCTCTAAAATTCTCAAATCATTCCAAATTCTCCTTAATGTGCATAGTCATCTTACCAAAATGCCTATATGCAACTCCGCCACTCTCCCACTTTAGCGGAACTCATCCCTTTAATCAACCACTCGACCTTTGCTTCTTACACCTGGCCTTCTAGAAATTTTAGCCACTGCCTGACACTTCCCACATGTCTTTCCTCATCCTTTGCTGCTCAATTGTTGCCTTAAATAAAATCTTTCTTTGTAGCACTTGAACCCATAATCGCTACCAACTTTAAACCTTTCTGAAGGTCATCTTTCTCAAGCCACCAATATTAGAAACACTTATTCAATCGTGAACCACCTTACCTCGCGATATCTAACCGTCGTTTCTCCAATGTTATTTCACAATGTCGTACCCCAAGGCAAATTCATAAGATCATAACACCGGCGAAATTAACACATACCATTGAGGACGACGACACTACATTGCAGATGAACATTCCACCACGCTTGAAAATGCCAAGTCCCATTACCCATCAACCGAAACCGAAACATTCTCAGCCCGATGGCCTTTCCCCTGCCGGGAATAAAATAACGAACCTCTAGATCATGCACTAAGTAAACCTCCCTTCAAGTCATCCACTGCCTCAACACGTAGGCAAACATCCTACCATCATGACAATACCGCGGAACAATCGTTCATAGGAATCATGGCAACTTGCGCCTAGCTTCAGAGCCCTCAGAAGTACCGCTACTGAGCTGAAACAATAGAATATCCTTCCACAAGACAATAATATTAGTCTAATCAACTATGCCGGGAGAAACACCCCGCACTACATCTGTAGTACCATTACAATTCTTTATTTCTCGATTTACAACAAGCGGTTCGTATCGCGTAAGATTGAGTAGGAAAGAAACAAAGGCATAAGCCTCAAGGAATCAAATCGCACGATGAGGAATCAAGAAGGGAAGTACTCCTAATATCCCTGTAGCCTCCCGAAGATAAGTATATACGTCTCAGTACCAGTCCGCGAGACTCTACTAGACTTGCTCATGACTCGTGAGACCTAAGGGAACCTAGTGCTCTGATACCATGTTGTCACGACCCAAAATCCACTACGGGTCGTGATGGCGCCGGACACTGCTGTCAGGCAAGCCAACCAAGTTACTTGATTAAGTTCTTATTTTGACAATTTTGAAAACTAAGGTTTTCCTTCAATTTTACTAGTAAAAGACAATCTTTACAATGTAAATAAAAGAATGTTTGGGAGTAAATACAAGATACCCCATAATCATCCCAGAACCCGGTGTCACAAGTGCATGAGCATTTACTAAGAAGGAAATAAAATGCAACAACCGTCCGGAATACAATATTGGATAGAAAATAAATACAGATAACTGAAAGAGATTCTGCTGGCTGCGGGTCACCTTGAGAAGTGTATCTCACCAAAGTCTCCGTATCAACCATGCTGCTATGCCCAGTAGGCCACTAGAGATACATATGCATATCCAACAAAAATGCATAGAAGTGTAGTATGAGTACGAAAACAACATGTACTCAATGAGTATCCCGTCTAATCTCGAAGAAGTAGAGATGAGAGGTCGACTTTGACATTTGTTAGTGGTCCAATAACAATATAGTGAAAATGTGAGGAAATCATGAATTTTTATAAAGCAATTATAAACTCGTAAAAAAAACAGATAACAGGTAAACAACATCTCAAATAAGTACGGATTTCCAAAGTCTATTTTTCATTATGCTTAACAACTATATCCGGCCAGGGAAGGTAAATATTATCACATAACATTCTTAGGCAAGCAATACAAGCATGCACATATCATGCCGAGGTCGTACGGCCCGATCCAATAGAAATGTAAAATGTGCACTGTCGAGGGTCGAACGGTACGAACCATAGATGCATCTATTACCCTGCTCGCGCATCATACATGCGACGCGATCAACATTAAATAAACAAATACCCCGCTCGCGAATCATACGTACGACGCGGGCACACATATATACACAGTCAAATAGCCAATAAGGGTTTATCGGGAAATATTTATTCCAATAAAAGTCAATTCTCTTTTAATGATTTAAAAAAAATGAAGTTTAATCTGTTTAAGATTCGTTTACCAATTCGATGTGTTTTAAGCAATTCAAGTTGTCAATAAGCTTACAAATAATCCAAGTACAACATGTTTTTGGGTCCTAGACTACCCGGACAATAGCATAATAGTAGCTACGCACGGACTCTCGTCACCTCGTGCGTACGTAGCCCCCACAAATAGGAGCACATAACTAATTAACTCACCTATGGGGATAATTCCCTCTTACAAGGTTAGAAAGGAGAGTCACCTCGCTCCGAAGATCCATAACCAGCATTCCACGCCCTTCCGAAGACTCAAATTGATGCACAACGCTCCAACACTAGCCAATAATTATGCAAATCCATTAATATATGCTCAATTACTCATTACATTCCAATTTATAACAATTTCTAACTCCGATCGAAAAGTTAACAAAATTGCCCTCGGGCCCACGTGCCCGGATTCTAAATTTTTTTTCAAAGATAAGGTTTACCCATGAGCTCACGAACTCAAATATATGATTTTCTTTTAATTCCATACCCAAAATCGTGGTCAAAATTCAAGATTATCAATTTTCTAGGTTTTCCTCAAACCTCCAAATTTCTACCCATTTACATGCTAAAATTCGCACAAAATCGATATATTTAACTCAATATAGGTGGGTTAGCTTACCTTATCATTGATGATGAAAATCCCCTAGATGGAGTCATTACAAAAGGTATTGTCGCATTACAAAAGGTCATTACAAAAGGTATTCTCGCATTAGATGGAGTCAACGTTATTCTTGGAATAAACACTTTTTCTCCAATGGATGAGAACACTCATAAGCAGCACTAGAAGTCTAAAACCAATGTTAGAATTAGAAGTGCTAAAATATATGAAACAATGGAAATAAAATAACATACCTCTAGTACACCTTCTTTCAAGGTATCAGCAGACTTTTCAACATCTTTTGTTTCCTCACGATCCCAAAGCAACAAACAAATAGAGCCAGTTCCATCAATTACTCGAACCTGAAGCCTGTATCTGATAACTTCTTTAAGTTAAAAACCTTTTTAACTTAAATTTATGTTCTAATAATCTTTAATTAAGCATAGATTACGGTCAAACCTTTTCAAAGCAGACTGATCAACACGTTCACATTTCTTGCAGTAAAATTTATTTCCAGTTTTATCAACTTTCTTTGAACATTTTTTGCACCCTACATGTGACCATCCCTTTTCAAGTTCTAAATTTACTACATTAGCAACAGTCCAGATTTGCCCTTCCTATAAAAAAGAAATCCAATATATTATATAAGATGACAGATCTATATTTGTTAGTTATGGTTTGTCTAAAGAACATTTTTCTTACCTGCATGAAATCAATTAATTCTCCAATATTTTTAACTTCCACATTTCCAACAGCCGGTTCTTCAGAAACAGAATAACTACGATGAGAAGTTGTTTGATGTAACGACCCGGCCCACACTGTGCATATATTGTCCGTTTTGGGCCTCGCCCTCACGGTTTTTTTCTCCCCCAGTCCAACTGGGGAAAAGGCCTATACACATGTAAGTTCAAGTCTTACTAATATAGCCCAGGACTCCCCCTCTATTTTCCGATGTGGGATTCCTGCGAGCTACAGTCCCATTGCCTCAGGACCTGTACTGCACTCACCCCACCAACAGGAACACAACGTCCCCGTTGTGGGTACCCACCCATCATACTAGGTGAGAGTCGGCTTTGATACCAACTGTAATGACCCGGACCACACTGTGCATATATTGTCTGCTTTGGGCCTCGCCCTCACAGTTTTGTTCTCCCCTAGTCCACCTGGGGAAAAGGCCTATACATATGTAAGTCCAAGTCTTACTAATATAGCCCAGGACTCCCCCTCTGTTTTCCGATGTGGGATTCCTGTGAGCTACAGTCGCATTGCCTCAGCACCTGTACTGCACTCAACTTGTCACGACCCCAAACCGGCCCGGTCGTGATGGCGCCTCTTGTGAAGACAAGTTCAGCCGACACAACACTCACCTTAACCCTTTAAGCATTGAGAGTCATTTTTAAGTCTTTAAATTAAACAATGTTTCATAATAAAATCCTGGAATAACAGTGCGAAATAAAATACCAGCCCGATATCGGGGTGTCACTAGTCATGAGCAACTATCAAGGTCTGAATACAACAAAAGTCTAAAAATGTACTAAATACAGTAACAACAATGAGGGGAAGGAAGCGGTGCTACGAACGTCATGCAGCCACCTTGCTAACTCTGTTGACTCCGCGGCTGAGCTATCAACACCCGCTACCGGGTTCCGATATACCTGAATCTGCACACGAGGTGCAGGGAATAATGTGAGTACTCCAACCCAGTAAGTAATAAGAGTAAATAAAGGCTGAGCAGTAGGAAACAATGAATCCACATTCACGTTAGGCTCAATAAACACAACAGGCCTTCAAATCATAATACGAATCAATCTTTCCTTTTAAAATCCAGCTTTTAGTAAAAATCATTTTGATATACTTTCCAGCAGTTTCGGTAGGGGTTCAATACCATTTAAGATAGTAATAGAGATTAAAGCCATAATCGGCCCCTCGGGCAAAACATAGTTTGTAAAACAGCCCCTCAGGCAAAACAGTAATCATAAACACTTCATAACTTAAAAATCTCAGTGGAAATAACCAATGCCAAATCAGTGATTAATTTCTGAATATCTCATAAACCCCAATTTAAATAAAAGTTGTTTTAAAACATTTGTTCAACTTTTTGACAGAGGCTCAATATAAAGATGAGTGAAAACAGTCGATAAAATCAACATATTCGATAGAAATTCACTTTAAAGAGGATTGAAATCAATAAGTCCATAAACAGGCCTCTCAGGCAAAAACATCACTCATATGCATGTATATATCTATCGCCCCTCAGGCTAGCCTCTCTGTCACTCGTGACTCAACTCTTACCAATCAGTACTCGCACTCAGCATTCACGCTCAATTGGTACCATATAGTAACCGCTCCAGCGTGCAGCCCGATCCGTATATCTCTCACAATAACTGAAATCAAAGTAACCGCTGCAGCGTGCAGCCCGATCCATGCATCGCTGTAGCGCACAGCCCGATCCATATAAATAGTCGACTGCGCTCACTGGGGGTGTGCAGACTCCGGAGGGGCTCCTACAGCCCAAGCGCTATATTGATGCGGCGCGCAACCCGATCCATATAAGTATCGTTGCGGTGTGCAGCCCGATCCATATACATATATATATACATTGCTGCGGCGTGCAGCCCGATCTATATACATATAGATATACATTGTTTCGGCGTGTAGCCCGATCCATAGATATATAATCCTCACAACTAGGCACTCGGCCTCTCTCAGTCATTAACCTCACCATCAGACTCTCAGTCTATCTCAGTCATCAATCTCACAATCAGACCCTCGGTCTATCTCAGTAAAACAGGGAACTCAACCCAAAACAATTTCCACATTTTAAGAACATAGTGATAAAGCCAGATTTGAGCAGTAAACAGGTAAAACATGACTGAGAATATGCTTTCAAACAAATAGAATGAGGAAAGATAGTAAAAATGCCCCCTCAACAAGTCGGCACAAGACCCTAACATGGCATACAACCCAAAAATATAATAATGTTAAACAATTAACTATCAAATACGCATTAAAATATTCGTTCGGGATGGATTAGGTCACAATACCCAGCGGTGCTCTACCCCACGCTCGTCATCCAGCGTGCAAGTCACCTCAAAGTAACACAACGACGTATAATCTGGGGTTTCAAACCCTTAGGACAGTATTTACAATCATTACTTACCTCGATCCGGTCCAAAATCTAGCCCGCGATGCCTCGCCCGCACGAATCGACCTCCGGATGCTCCAAATCTAGCCACAATCAGTACATAATCATTAAAATATGCTAGGGAGCGAAGACCACTCGAAAATATCCAATTTAACATCAAAATCCCGAAATTGCTCAAACCCGGCCCCCGGGCCCACGCTTCGGAATTCGACGAAACTCACAAAATCCGACAACCCATTCAACCACGAGTCCAACCATATAAAAATTACTAAATTCCGATAACAATTCGGCCTCCAAATCTAGAATTTTCGTTTTTGAAAAGTTTACAAATTTTCTCCAATTTCTTCCATTTGATTCACTAATTTTTGATGAAAATAACCATGGAATCATTAAATATAATCATTTTTGGATATAGAATACTTACCCCAATCCATATGGTAAAAATTGCTTCGAAAATCGCTTCAATCCGAGCTCCATAGCTCCAAAAATGAGAAAACTCTCGGACTGCCCGAATCATACACTATCCAGAAATTTTTGCGGTTACTGTTCACGCATTTTACTGTTCATGGGTACTGTTCATGGTACTGTATATGGGGGTACTATTCATATGACTGTACACTGATACTGTTCATGTTTACTGTGCATGGTACTATACACGGATACTGTTCACGCAGGTGCAGTTACTGTGCACACGTGCGAAAAATGCAAAAAAATGCCCAGAAAATTGCAGCAGCTTTTCTTTTCACTAAAAAGGCTCTAACTCCATCATACGAACTCGGAATTTGATGATTCTTGTTCCTATAAGTCACAAATAATAATATGAACATAGCCCTTCAGTCGAAACTCAATTCGGATCTCATTTGCTCAGTTCAATACCCATTTAGCTCGTTAAATAATTAACTCATGTTTCGTGTCAAAAACCCAATCGCGACTTGATGAAATTAGACCAAACTTTTCAGATCAGTCCTATAATTCATTATCAAAATTCCAGAAGTCTCAAAATCAAATTTCGTTCTCTAAAACTAAAAATGGACCTTTGGATTATTACATGCTTATGCTCAAAACGGCAAAAATCTTCCAAAAACTCTTCCAAAACTTATCCTAGCCTCATGAGACCCCGACCAAACATGACAACATAATTTATAACATCATTCAAACCTGTTCCAATCATCAAAACACCTCAAACAACATCAAATTATTCAAAACTCATCGAATTCAAGCCTAAGTTTTCAAAAACTTCTGAAATACACTTTCGATCAAAAACCCGAACAAACGATGTCCGAATAACCTGAAATTTTGCACACACATCAAAAATGACATAACGAAGCTACAGCAACTATCGGAATTCCATTCCGACCCTTGGATAAAAATCTCACCTATCAACCGGAATTCGCCAAAATACTAACTTTGCCAATTCAAGATAAATCCTTCCACGGATTTTCAAAATGCATTTCGATCGCGCTTCTAAGTCATAAATCACCCAACGAAACTATCCAAATCATAAAATTTCTTATCCTAGCTCATATAAAAATAAGTCAACTCTTATTCAACCTTTCAAATTCAAAGCTTTCAACTGAGACTGTTTCTTCAAATTCATTCCGATTTTTCCTGAAAACCAAAACCAACGATTTACATCAGTCATAATACGTTACACGGGGCAAGTCATGCCCGAGAACTAGCGATTAAAGTACAAAAGCTCAAAACGACCGGTTGAGTCGTTTCATTTGACTAATCCCCTTAAAGTTAACTTCACGCCCACTTCCTAATCTGCATTTATCTAAATTTGTATTAGTTCTAAATATGCTAAAAAAATATGTAATACATATATAAATTTAATATTATATATAAAAAACCTGGATATAAATTCAGCAACTTGTGGAAGATCAGGATTAATCCAAAGCTTCGAGGAATGCCAAGTATTACGCACAAAATATTTGCCTACATATAAAATTAACTTTAATTTAAAAACACACACACACAAATAGAAGTCAAATATAAATATTATGATATGAGTACCTTGAAATTTGTGAGCTCTTATGAGCTGCATAACTACTATGACACGTTGATTGGGTGATCCATCCAAGTGGGGCAAGATTTCATCTACAAATTCTCCCCAAAATATTGCTGAAATATTGTTCCTCTTATATATCAAATACACAAATTAATAATGAGAAAATAATAGTAATTGAATCTATAAATAATTCAATTCATGGTTGCAAGCGTACTCATGATCCTCAATAACTTCTCCTATGACAGCTGCCACATTTAAATGAATAGTTATAAATAAGGTGATAAAACATTCAACAAAAAATAGTGAAAGGTAAAACAATTACCGAAAGTTCATTCTCATCAATCTCAAGTTGATTTTTGAGATGCTCATAAGGCTTAAAGTTGAAGATATTCAAACTAAACTGTGGATCACTAATTTCATCCACACTCGTCCTATGAGCAAATGTCAGTTTCAATTTATGCTTGCTGGTCTTAATTTTCAGATTGTTTGGTCCAACTACAAAGTTTTTCATAACGTACAATCTCATTTCATGTATTTTTGTTTTGAAAATACGCATAAAAGCTCTTCCAATAGTTGCATGAATTCGATCTCCCTAAAATAAAAAATGTGGAAAGAAATTTAAGTTAGTAAGGCGCATAAGTTAAAGAAAATACATCACAATTCGAAAAAAATAACAACATGTAAAAAAGTATGCACCTTTTCATCTTGAATAATTAATTCAGCTGAATTAGAATTTTCTAGTTTCTCACAGTCTGGAATGTGCCATAATCTAATAACACGAACCTTCAAATTCCAACTCATTTTGGACATCGATATTTCGTTGATATAGTTATAGTTTGGATCCATACTTTTGCAGAAGTTTGTGTGGAAGCTAAATCCTAAGCAATGTAGAGAAGTCAATCCTAAAGAAAAGTTGCTTAAATAACGATTTATAAGGAAAGACTATCATAGTAAATAAATTTTTAAGTATATAAAATTCTAATATTTAAAAACGGCATGTGTAAATCAATTTGTATGTGTGAATTCTGAAGAAATGATACGAATATTTCTTTCTTTTTTTGTCATTACGAATCTTTCATTTTTTAGCTTTTGACATTTTTAAATTTTCAACGTTTTTTTGTGGTTAACCACCAAACCTTAATTTTTCTTGTCTTTTTCATTTGTCCTCTTGTTAGTTTTTTAATACTATTTCCTTTAATATAATATAAATGTAAAATAAAAAATATTTATTTAATTATTTCTTTCTTAAAAAAGAATACTTACCATAACTGAATTATACACAAAATTTAATTAAAGATACATATAATAATGTATATTGTTCGCAATAAGGTCAGATACAAAGCTTGTACTAAATATAGAATTATTATTTCAACTTAAAATTAATGTGTAAGATACAAAACGTAATTTTAATTGATTCTTTCTCAAAAAAGGATACCTACCATAATTGAATTATACACAAAATTTAATTAAAGATATCAAAACTCATATATAAAAAATGTTTATTTAATTATTTCTTTCTTAAAAAGGAATAACTACCATAACTGAATTATACACAAAATTTAATTAAATATACATATAATAATATATATTGTTCGCAAATAAGGTCCGATATAAAGCTTATACTAAATATAGAATTATTATTTCAACTTAAAATTAATATGTAAGATACAAAATAAAATTTTAATTGATTCTTTCTCAAAAAAGGATACCTACCATAATTGAATTATACACAAATTTTAATTAAAGATATCAAAACTCATAAATAAAAAATGTTTATTTAGTTATTTCTTTCTTAAAAAAGAATAACTACCACAACTGAATTATACACAAAATTTAATTAAAGATACCTATAATAATATATATTGTTCGCAAATAAGGTCAGATACAAAGTTTATACTAAATATAGAATTATTATTTCAACTTAAAATTAATGTGTAAGATACAAAACGAAATTCTAATTGATTCTTTCTCAAAAAAAGATACCTACCATAACTGAATTATACACAAATTTAATTAAAGATACCTATAGTTATAGTATATTTGTTTGCTTACTGAAAGTTGCATCCCTCTTTGTGTACGTCCAACAGATTCTCAAAAAGAGAACATTTTTAGTTTAAATGTTAAAATAATTGGCTTTGATTAATTAAAGAATGAAATTCAATTTACGGAAAATCTTGGACTACTACTTTCATTAAATATTTTTCCATTTATAACCCAAATTTTTTTTTGTTGTCTTAAAATTGTCAAGTTAATTCATTTTAGCTTGTCACTTGGCTTAACCACATGGCAAACTACTCTCCTTTTAATATAATATAGATATAGATATAGATAATTAAAGGAGTGCCCTACTTCTTCTCTTCTTCCTAATTTTTCCCTTTTTTAAAAAAGTCATTAATTTGTATCTATGATAAAACAATAAAAGTAGAAGAACAATATTGCAGAGAAAGAGAGAGAAAATTCTTATTGAATTTTGGGATCATTTACAATGGGGTAAGACCCCTCTATTTATAGGGGGAAAATGACTTAGCCACAAAGTAAAACTCTCTACAAGATAGACATTCACTCTAAATAGAATCTTATTCATAACACTCCCCCTTGAATGTCTACTCAATAAGTAATGTGCCTCGTTAAAACCTTAACTAAAATAAAACCCAATGGGAAAAAAAATCTAGAAAAGGAAAAAGAGTACACATATCTAAATATACGCCCTTTGGTTGCCTCGTTAAAAACCTTGCAAGGAAAACCCAGTGGGACAAAACCTTGTAAGAGAAAAAGAGTGCAACGCGCATTAAACTCCCCCTGATGAGAGCATCATTTCACATCCTTGAGCCTTCGCACCCCAATCTTGTGTATTAGCTTCTTGAAGGTTGACGTCGGTAGAGACTTGGTGAACAAATCAGCCATATTATCACTTGAACGAATCTGTTGCACTTTGATATCACCATTCTTTTGAAGATCATGTGTGAAAAATAACTTTGGTGAAATGTGTTTTGTCCTATCTCCTTTTATGAATCCTCCCTTCAATTGAGCTATGCATGCTGCATTGTCTTCATACAAAATCGTGGGTAGTTTGTCACATTTCAAACCACATTTGTCTCGAATATGATGTATTATAGACCTCAACCACACACACTCTCGACTTGCTTCATGAATAGCAATTATCTCGGCATGTTTAGATGAAGTAGCCACAATTGATTTCTTAGTCGATCGCCAAGATATGGCAGTGCCTCCATAGGTAAACACATAACCTGTTTGAGATCGAGCCTTGTATGGATCGGATAAATACCCAGCATCAGCATAACCAACAAGATCGGAACTGCAATTACTGTCATAAAATAAGCCCATATCGGTAGTCCCTTTTAGATACCGCAATATGTGTTTGATTCCATTCCAATGTCTCCTTGTAGGAGCAGAGCTATATCTTGCTAAGACATTAACTGAAAAAGTTATGTCAGGCCTTGTAGTATTAGCAAGATACATTAGTGCACCAATTGCACTAAGCTATGGTACTTCAAGACCAAGTAGCTCTTCATTCTTTTCTTGAGGCCGGAATGGATCCTTATTCACATCAAGTGATCGAACAACCATCGGAGTACTTAATGAATGTGATCCATCCATGTAAATCCGTTTCAATACCTTTTCTATGTAGGCAGATTGATGAATAAAAATTCCGGTTACCAAATGTTCAATTTGCAAACCAAGACATAATTTTGGCTTTCCGAGATCTTTCATCTCGAATTCCTTCTTTAAATAATCAATTGCCTTTTGGAGTTCTATAGGAGTTCCAATAAGGTTTATGTCATCAACATATATGGCAAGTACAACAAATTCCGATGTTGTTTTCTTTATAAAAACACATGGGCAAATGACATCATTTATATAGTCTTCCTTTAATAAATACTCACTAAGACGATTATACCACATTCGTCCTGATTGCTTTAGACCATACAACGATCTTTGCAATTTGATTGAAAACATTTCCCGGGACTTTGAATTATTTGCTTTAAGCTTTTTGAATCCCTCGGGAATTTTCGTGTATATCTCATTATCAAGTGAGCCATAAAGGTAAGCGGTAACCACATCCATTAAATGCATGTCAAGCTTTTCATGGACAACAAAACTAATGAGATAACGAAATATAGCATCCATAACGGGTGAATATGTCTCTTCATAATCGACACCAGGCCTTTGTAAAAATCCTTGTGCAACAAGGCATGCTTTATATCTTTGTACCTCATTTTTCTCATTTCCCTTGCGTACAAAAACCCATTTATAGCCAACAGGCTTAACACCATTAGGTGTTTGGACTACAGGCCCAAAAATTTCACGTTTTGCAAGTGAATTCAATTCTAATTAGATTGCTTCTTGCCATTTTGGCCAATCAAGTCTTTGTCGACATTCTCCAACAGATTGAGGTTCAAGATCCTCACTTTCTTACATAATGCTAGATGCAACATTATATGCAAAGACATAATCCACCACTATATCCACTCAATTCAAATTTGTCTCAATATCGATTGGATTTATTGATAGTTCCTTATTTTCTTGAGTCTCGGGCTCAGTGGTTTCCTCATGAATCTCGAAATTTATTAAATCATGGATTTCTTTATAAGATTCTTTCGTAGTGTCATTTTGATCATTTGTTTTCCTTTTTCTAGGATTTCGATCCTTAGAACCTAATGGTCTACCACATTTTAGGCGAGCTTTTGACTCATTAGCTATGACACTAGAAGATTGTCCAACAGGGACATCAATACGGATTGGAACATTCTCTGCAGGGATATGTGATTTTGTTATCCTTTTCAAATCCGTAAATGCATCTGGCATTTGATTTGCTATTCTTTGCATATGGATAATCTTTTGCACCTCTTTTTCACAAATAGAGGCACGTGGATCAAGATGAGATAATGATGAATTTTTCCACAAAATTTCCCGTTTGGTTTCACCAACTTCTCCCCCTAATTTTGGGAAAAGTGTCTCATCGAATCGACAGTCTGCAAATTGAGCAGTGAATAAATCCCCCGTTAATGTTTCAAGATAGCGAATAATGGAGGGCGATTCAAACCCAACATATATTCCTAACCTTCTTTGCGGACTCAATTTGGTGCGATATGGCGGCGCTACAAGCACATATACTGCGCATCCAAAAATTCTTAAATGGGATATATTACGTTCATGACCCAAAACTAATTGCAACGGGGAATATTTATGATAATTTGTCGGTCTGAGACGAACTAGCATTGCTGCATGCAAAATGGCATGACCCCAAACAGAAGTGGGCAGCCTCGTTTTCATGAGTAATGGTCTTGCTATCAATTGCAGACGTTTAATTAAAGACTCTACAAGACCATTTTGAGTGTGAACATGAGTTACCGGATGTTCCACTTTTATCCCAATTGATAAGCAATAATCGTTAAATGCTTGGGATGAAAACTCAGCAGCATTATCAAGTTTAATAGACTTAATTGGATTATCGAGAAATTGTGCCCGTAATCGAATTATTTGTGCCATTAATTTTGCAAACGCGAGGTTGCGACATGACAATAGGCACACATGAGACCATCTAGAAGATGCGTCTATTAAGACCATAAAATATCTAAACGACCCACTAGGTGGGTGAATAGGTCCACAAATATCCCCTTGTATACGTTCCAAAATGCAGGGGACTCAATTCCAACCTTTGTTGGTGATGGTCTATTAATTAACTTGCCTTGATAACAAGAAGTGCAAGAAAATTCATTATTTAAAAGAATCTTTAAATTCTTTAATGAATGCCCATTTGAGTTTTTTATAATTCGTCTCATCATAATTGATCCAGGGTGTCCCAATCGGTCATGCCAAAGTACAAAAGTATTGGAATCAATAACCTTTTGGTTTACGGTAGAATGTGCCTCAATTGCACTAATTCTTGTCCAATACAGGCCACAAGATAAAGATTGAAACTTCTCAATAACCCTCTTTTGGCCAGAGACATTCTTGGTAATGATGAGATATTCAATATTATTCTCATCTATTGTCTCAATATGATATCCATTTCGACGGATATCTTTAAAACTCAACAAGTTCCCTTGGACTTGGAGGAGAACATTACATTCTCTATGATAAGTATTGTTCCTTTAGGCAGAGTTATAGTAGCTCTTCCAGAGCCTTCAATTAATTTACTACTACCATAAATTGTAGTAACATCTGTCTTACACATATTTAAATGAGAGAAATATTTTTTCTCTTTGAATATTGTATGTGTCGTACATGAATCAATTAAACAAATATTTTTACAATTGAACTTTGATCCAAGTTTGCTTTGTGGAATATCTATATTTGCTTCCCATTGTTTGACATACAAAATAAATACGTGAATAAACATTAGTATTTTCACAGAAAAAGGAAAAGAAACGAAGTTAAATCAATGATAGAGATCCAACAAATATATCATTGAACAAGCACTGTTGTAGTCTTGCTTATTCCGTAATGATTGCATCATTTGAAACCAATTCAATTTGGACTTTGTCCTACTAACGTGATAATGTTCTTATTCTTTAAAAAGTAACAGTATTCATTATTCGATAAAGTAACATGATGAAAAATGAGAAGTTAACAGGATATTGATACTACTGGACAAAATAATCAACTTTGCAAATTTTGACCGATAGTATTCACAAAGAAGACAATACTCAATTCAGCGGAAACAGTAATATTTTTTTTAACCATATGCTGGAAATAATATTACCGTATTTAATTAAAACTAACTAACAGTATTGCATAAAATAAATAGTACTTATTGGTATTAATGACTACTACTCATGCAAAAAACTATGATTACATGAAGTTTATTCACTAGCTACTACGAATAGGAAATATAAAAATTAAACTACTCAATCTTCTTTAACCACAGATCCATTATCGATCAAGTGGTCTATTTTTCCATCAGGGCGCTCAAAGAAGCCTGTCACATCCAAGTGGGTGATGTCAAAATCATTGACAGAGACAAGATTGGCTTCAGGGCCTTTATTCTTTAGAGATGCTTGATAAAGCTCAACCAAATGTCTTGGTACACGACAAATATTTTTCCAATGCCCTTTTCCACCGCAACGATAACATTCAGTTTCTGAACCATTTGCCTTTGGCTTCTCATCTTTTCCTTTCCACTTTTGGTGATTATTTTTCTTCGGGGGGTGATTAACACCAGGAAAATTTCTTCCTTGTCTACGACCACGGCCATGACCACGACCACGACCACGAATAGGGCCACGACCTTTTCCACGCTTAGCATAATGGGAATACACCTCATCCACTTCAGGCAATGGTGTAGACCCAGTGGTCGATTTTCGTGATTTCTCATGAGCAAGTCATTGTTTCGCTCAGCCACAAGGAGAAGAGAAATTAGCTCATAGTACTTCTTGAAACCTTTCTCTCTGTACTGCTGTTGCAGAACCATATTGGAGGCATGAAACGTTGTAAACGTTTTTTCAAGCATATCATAATCAGTGATAGTATCTCCACAGAGTTTCAATTTAGAAGTAATTCTGAACATCACAGAATTATATTCAGAAACAGACTTAAAGTCTTAGAGCCTAAGATGAGCCCAATCATATCGTGCTTGTGGAAGAGTGACCAACTTTAAGTTGTCATATCTTTCCTTTAAGCCATTCCACAAAATAAGTGGATCTTTGACTGTGAGATATTCTATTTTCAACCCTTCATCAAGGTGATGGCGCAAGAAAATCAAGGCCTTAGCACAGTCTTGGGTGGATGTTTTAGTTTTGTCTTTAATGGCGTCTCCAAGACCCATTGCATCTAAATGGATTTCAACATCCAACACCCATGTCATATAGTTCTTGCCCGAAATTTCAAGGGCAACGAACTTTCTTTTCATAATATCAGTCATAATTAAAAGAGGAGAAAAGTTGTACCTTAATCTTCTTGAGACGGTAGAGTCTCGTGCTGATAACGTGTGATAAAACAATAAAAGTAGAAGAACAATATTGCAGAGAAAGAGAGAAAATTCTTATTGAATTTTGGGATCATTTACAATGGGGTAAGACCCCTCTATTTATAGGTGAAAATGACTTAGCCACAAAGTAAAACTCTCTACAAGATAGACATTCACTCTAAATAGAATCTTATTCATAACAGTATCTACAATTTTATCCATTATAGAGTATACTCGTAGAGGATAAAAAAGGGACAAACGACATTTAGTGCCTTTAGTATAGTATGTATAGATGTAGATAGATAGGTTACGCCCATAATTACAATTTCCTCGGTTTGACCAAGATAAAAACAATATTCCCCGTTTGGATCTCTGCTCCAATCAAGTCACTAGTTAATCATTTAGCATTTTCTAGTCATATTTACTTTCTTATCCTTTTATATATTGAGAAATCATTTAGTGTAAGCAGCTCACTACTAAAAAATCGAAACTTGGCGGAATAATGACATTGTCCTTATATTCTTCTCTGCTTAAATATTAAATTTTATATTCTTTTTCATTTAAATGTTAGTAAGTGTTTATTTGAAAAAACCGTAACATACATCTAACTCATACTCTCTTACACTTATCACTCTCTTGAAAAATATTTACTTTCATACTCAAGAGGGACAAATAATAATTGGAGATTATCTTATTCTTCGAGGACAATATATACCATATCAAACACGAAATATCAAACATTGAAAATGATATAATCGTAAAAAATTTACGAGTTTATTAATCAAAGAATATTTCTTAAAATGTACTCGTATTTAATCCAGTTGATGCCCCCGAATGACTTTAAATGTGCTTCAACTATTTCAAACGGTTCTTTTTTTGAAGTTTGATTGGTAAAAGAGCCCCCTTTTCTGTTATTTTAAAGAATATAAAACGAATAGGAAGACTGAATCAACTCAGATTCATCATTGCTAATCTTCAAACCTCTACTAATCTACTTCATAAGTAATTGAGATAAGTTAGTTCCTAATACTTTCTTCTTGACGTGTCAGAAGAGTTTTTCTTAACCCCATTGGAGTGGTAAAAGGAGGAAGTAAATTTTTAGCTCGGTATTTCAGCTTATGGAGTGGGTAAAAAGAAAAATTTATTTATGGAGGCAACAAAGTTTTGGTAGATAGCACGTCAAGATAGAACGGATCCAAAATTTAAACACGAGTTAGAACTTTATATTTGTTATAAAATAGTATAGAGAGAAACTGATATATTATTCGAATCCAAACTGATGTACATAATGAACTGAAATTTCTTCTATTTATAGAAGAAAGGAAGTTGCTATGTAAGCTGCTACGCAAGCTGCTGTGTAAGCTGCTACTACAAGCTGCTGTGTAAGCTACTATTACAAGCTGCTTTGTAAGCTGCTACTGCAAGTTGTTGTGTAAGCTGCTACTGCAAGCTGCTGTGTCAGCTGTTACTATACCAGATATGGATAATCTTCTACCTAGGGTAATGTTTATCCATAACCGGGTACCGAAGTGATAAGCTTCTTCAGGAAGCTTATTTCCAATAGAGTACTAAATAGATAAACATATTTACGGTGGAGTCCCATATGGATAAGCTTCTTCAGGAAGATTATTTACAACGGAGTACTAAATGAACATCCATAATATAATATATTTATAA
Source organism: Nicotiana sylvestris (assembly GCF_000393655.2). Classification (NCBI taxonomy): domain Eukaryota; kingdom Viridiplantae; phylum Streptophyta; class Magnoliopsida; order Solanales; family Solanaceae; genus Nicotiana; species Nicotiana sylvestris. The sequence continues at coordinate 121,967,828 of NC_091057.1, read as the reverse complement.
CACTCCCCCTTGGATGTTCATTAAAAGATAATGTGTCTCATTAAAACCTTACTAGGAAAAACCACGTGGAAAAAAATCCTAGTGAAGGAAAAAGAGTACACATATTTAGTAATACGCATTGCTAGGTGCCTCATTAAAAACCTTATAAGGAAAACCCCATGGGAAAAAACCTTAGTAAGGGAAAAAGAGTGCATCGCGTATTTTACTCCCCCTGATGAAAACCTTGTTTCAAATATTTGAGTCTCCGCATTCCAATCTTGTATACCATCTTCTCAAAAGTTGAAGTTGGCAAAGATTTAGTGAATAAATCTGCTGGATTATCACTTGAACGGATTTGTTGCACATCAATGTCACCACTTTTCTGAAGATCGTGTGTGTAGAATAATTTTGGTGAAATGTGCTTCGTTCTATCTCCTTTTATAAATCCTCCCTTCAATTGGGCTATGCATGCAGCATTGTCTTCGTATAAAATTGTGGGTCTTTTCTCACATTCCAAACCACATTTTTCTCGAATAAAATGAATTATTGATCTCAACCATACGCATTCCCTACTTGCTTCATGAATAGCTATTATCTGTGGGTCTTTTATCACATTCCAACCCACATGTTTCTCGAATGAATCACTGATCTCAATCATATGCACTCCCTGCTTGCCGGTTTGAAATCGAGCTTTATGGGTATCGGATAAATAACCTGCATCTGCATTACCAATACGATCTGCACCACTTTTGTTAGCATTAGCAAGATAAATAAGTGCACCATCTACACCGAGATAGAGTATTTCAGGACCAAGGAGCTCCTCATCCTCTTCTAGAGGTTGGAACGGATCCTTATTCACTTCAAGTGATTGAATATTCATTGGTGTACTTAATGGGTACACTTTGTCCATGTAAAAGTATTTTTAAGACCCTCTTGGAGCTCTTCCGGAGTTCCAATAAGATTTATGTCACCAACATAAATAGCAAGTGTAACAAATTTTGATGACATTTTCTTTATAAAAATACATGGACAAATAACATAATTTATGTAACTTTCTTTCAGCAAATATTTACTGAGGCGATTATACCACACGCGCACAGATTGCTTTAAACCGTACAAAGATCTTTATAATTTGATCGAGTACATTTCTCAAGACTTTGAATTATAGGCATTTTCAATCCTTCAAGGATCTTCATATAGATTTAGCCAAATAAGTCATATAGGTTAAGACTTGTATCTAAATGGTATGACATCTTCAAGTGTCTGGACTGCTAGTCCGATCCTCACAATCGTTTACAATATTGTGCACTATATTGTATTAAATATATCGTCGACGATCATTTTGTGTCAGTTCCGAAGCGACATAACTTGTGGAGATCTCATCACTTTCTTTATTTTCATGTACCTGAACTTTTTCGGGAGTTTCATGAAATGTTATGTCGTGGGCTCTTCTAGAGCTTATTTCCTCCTCATTATGATCATTTTGATCATTAGCTCCTACTATTTTTCAAGGATTGTTACCTTTGGAACCGATTGGTCTACCACGCTTCATGCGTACAGTAAACTCTATCCTTCAGGGACTTTAATTTTAATAGGAGCATTTGCAGCTGAAATATGATATTTAATTTTGGATCAGCAAATGCTTCTGGCATTCGACTTGAATTATCTTCTAAGTGAGGATCATGATAATTCGATTCATATAGCATATTTTTCAACTGTTTATTCCATCCCCCAAATGTTAGAAAAACTAACATATATCCCCAATCATCTTTGGGAAACATATCTTTGTGTATTATGGTAGAGAAATTAATCATATACCACGCAACAAAAGATAGTAAAAATATTTGGTTTCTGATCCTAAACCAATTGTGAAGGGAGGACTTATCATATATTGTTGATCTGATGCATACAAGTGCTGCTATATGCAATTTAGAAAATCTTAGACCAACACATGAAGCTTTGTTCTCATAAGCAATGGTTTAGTCATTAATTGGAGGTATTCAATGTTAAACCAGCTTGGATATAAACCAGCATTATCAAGATGAACTGTCTTGATTTCATAATCTGAAAATTATGCTCTTAATCGAGAAAAGCAATTCCAAATGCCAAACTGCAGATTGACAATAATTACACATGTAACCATCTCATATATGCACATATAAGTGGTTCACATGATAGGTGAACGGGCCCATATTCACCTTTTATATATTTCAGAATCAGGGGTCTTAGTCCCAACTTTAGCTGGTATAATCAATTCATTATGAGAACAAGCAACACATGAGAATTCCTGAAGAATCTTCTAGTTCTTTAGTATATGCTTATCTGAATTCTCAAATAGCTCATTTAAAAATGGCAAATGAAAACTTCAAGTTTATCATGTCATGTGCTATCTCTTAGTAAACTTCTGGTTTACTATGGCATAAACTTTTGCTTTAGTAAACTTCTGGTTTACTGTGATACATGATATAGTACAAATTAAAGAATAAGGCGGGTAACTTCTCACATACATATTATTTTACCCCCTATGATTGTGGAAACATGAAGATTATCAATCTTCCAATCATTTGTAGTCTCAATATGATAGCCATTTGTATTAGTAAACTTCAGGTTTACTACAACATATGTTTTGACCATAATCATATAATATGAATGACATATTTGTATATAAGCTCTTCGAGAGCCTTCATTTATTATCCACAATCTAATATTTATCTGGCACTACTGGTGTCATGTATTCTTTAGGCAAACATTTAGCTCTTCAGGAGTTGTTGATACATTTTGTACTATCAAATATTGCTCAGACACTGCTGGTGTCATGAGAGAAAATCACAATCAAATAAACAATGTAAAACAATTGTTTAAGCACACGAAAACTCCTCTTCATAATATTTTTCCACTTCAGGAGGCAATTTCAATTGTGTTACTTCTTCAGGAGCAAATTTAAAATACGAAATATTGAGTATATATTCTCTCAATTATATTAACTCTTCTGGAGGTGAATTGTAATGTATTCACATCAAGAGCGCGTTCATATTTACCCGACTTATTAGTATTGTCACATTCACTTCAGGGAATGGATTAATATTATCAAAAGTTCTCATCCTTCAGGAAATCGAACATAATTATCTGAATGCGCATTAATCACATCAAATTGTGATGCCTCAACCTCTTTTAAAATATTTACTACTTCAGGAGCAAATCGAGGCGTGCATTTAATATAGAGAATATTTATGTAGCTTATCTTCAATTGTAACCATAGAAAGCCTAAATTATCACTTCTGGTGATCATAGGCATATACCACTTCTGGTAGTTAACAAAATATAATTACAATGAGATATACGAAATATAACCACTTCTTGTGGTTGTATATTTCTTGCAAACTCTGCTAGAGTTTAAGTTGATCTAATAATGTTATCCATATTCTTCAAAATGACATAAACAAGATATATTATAGTAAACATCATTATCAAATCATAATTTTTCTTTATGTACAACAATTACATAACCATACTATCTATTACAAATAACAAAAATTAAAATATTTACATTTCTACAGATTCACCACCGATTACATGACTTGTTTCTCCTTCTGGGAGTGCAAGGTAATCAGTTACATCCAAATGCATGAAGTCTAAATTATCTTCAGAAATAAAATTTGCTTCAACATTTTTCTCTGTCTTCTTTAGGGAGGCTTGATAAAGCTCAACCAGGTGCTTTGGCGTACGACAGGTACGTGACCAGTGCCCTTTTTCTCCACATCTATAGCATTCATTTTCTGCATTTGGTGCTTGCGCCGCTTCATGCTTTTGTTCCTTCCTTTTCCACTGCTGGTGGTGAGGAGTGTTCTTTGGTGCATTATTATTACCACGATTAGATTTTCTTTCCCAACCACGACCATGACCACGACTGGGGCCACGACCTTTTCCACGTTTAGCTTGGTGGAAGTTCGTCTCATTCACTTCAGGGAATGGACAAGAACCAGTAGGTCGGCTTTCATGATTTTTCATTAATAGCCCATTATGTTGCTCGGCTATAAGAAGATGTGAGATAAGTTCAGAATACTTTTTAAATCTCATCTCTCGATATTCCTGCTGTAGGAGCATATTCGAGGCATGAAAAGTGGTGAAAGTTTTCTCCAACATATCATGATCAGTAATATTATCACCACATAACTTCAATTGGGAAATAATTCTGAACATGACAGAATTATACTCACTGATAGATTTAAAATCTTGTAGCCTTAGATGAGTCCAATCATATTGTGCCTGTGGAAGAACGACCATCTTCAGGTGGTCATATCTATCTTTCAAATTATTCCACAGTATGACTGGATCTTTAACAGTAAGATATTCCATTTTCAGGCCCTCATCAAGGTGATGGCGTAGGAATATCATTGCTTTGGCACGGTCTTGGTTTGATGCCTGATTTTTGTCTTTGATGGTGTCTGCCAGACCCATCGCATCAAGATGAATTTCAGCATCAAGCACCCAAGACATGTAGCTTTTGCCCGATATATCCAGGGCTACAAATTCAAGTTTAGAAAGATTTGACATTATTTAGGAAAAGAAAGTTCCTACCTCTAATACTTTCACAGTATTTGCTCGAGATGTCAGAGTCTCGTGCTGATAACGTGTTATAAAATAAAGACTATAAAGTAAAAACAAGTATAGAGAGAAACTGAATATTATTCGAATTCAAACTGATGTACATAATGAACTGAAATCTCTTCTATTTATAGAAGAAAGGAAGTTGATGTGTAAGCTGCTACGCAAGTTGCTGTGTAAGCTACTACTGCAAGCTGCTGTGTAAGCTGCTACTATACCAGATATGGATAATCTTCTACCTAGGGTAATGCTTATCCATAATCGGGTACCGAAGTGATAAGCTTTTTCAGGAAGCTTATTTCCAATAGAGTACTAAATAGATAAACATATTTACGGTGGAGTCCCATATGGATAAGCTTCTTCAGGAAGATTATTTACAACGGAGTACTAAATGAACATCCATAATATAATATATTTATAACAATATTTGTATTATTGAATTCATTATATTCTTATTATTAAATTCATTATACTCTTGAAATGATGGGTTACGGATTTCATATTTGTTTTACATGATGTCAAATTGTATCAATTGGACAAGGGTAAAGATGCTAAAGCATCCTTAAATAAAATTTGAAGGAAAAAAAACATTAGAGTAACCAATTAGGAGACCCACAGGCCACAACTCTGTCCGATATATGGTGCTTAGGTGCCCTTTGATTTTTGTACGTAGAGGGTGACTATGTTGCCATTTTGACATCTTTTATTTGTTTTTATATCATAGCAAGAGTCCAGGAATTAATATTGGTCAAAGGCAGAATTCATCTGAATCCAGTACTTTTAATGCATAACATAATTTTAGGTGTGAACATTCACTTAAATTGTAACAAATAGTAGATAAAAACCATAATTTTAAAATTACAATTTTGATCAATGCTAAAATCTTAAAAGCCGAACCCAATTCGCCCCTAATACGGGTTGCTTAGTTACTACCAGCAGTTAACTTCTAAAAGGGAACAAAACTGGAAGTCTGAACATTTCGTTTCATATTTACCCAAGGAATACAATCATTTCTCTTAAGAGTACAATCATTTTTACCTCCCTATTTTAGAGCTTTTCTTTTTTCTCCCATTCCCCCCCCCCCCCCTTTGTGTTCCACAACAGGAAGAATACTACTCACATTTTTATTTTCATAGGTACAGACGGAGTACTACTTACATTTAACTTACAGCAACAGTCCATTTAAGACCACATTGGGTCATCCTACCAAAACTATGAAAATTTAAAATACCTTTTTGCGGAACAAATTATGGCAATTGTTCGTCCAACTGGTCCTCGACACAAATTTAGAGTTTTGAGTATGCACTCAAGGCTCCAAAATTCCAAAGAAACTTGGCTTACAAATTTCAGTAGACCAATTTATTTACAGTGGACTTGTTCATCATAATCCAGGAATGGAGGAAAATATTGACTTATGCACAGCTTTATCCTTCGCATTTGCTTTTTCTTTCCCCATACTACTGTCGTTCCAAAACTCAAAAACAGATAATAGAAATGTTAGATAAAACTCAAAAGGACCAAATTAGTGCACTTATCAGTTCACACAATCAATTCAGTACTTTTATTTTGACATTTCCCGGGCACGCAGATACAGTGGTGGTGTATATGATATGAATTCATCTAAACCCAATAGTTTTGGCTCAGACCCTTTACATGTGTTGAAAAGTTCGCTAAACAAGCACAAATAATAGATTTCGAACCTAGTAAATCAAATGAGTTGTGGTAAAATTCCAAACTCAAACCTATAGAGTTCAAATCCCAGATCCACCTCCGCCCAAATGGAATGGTCGGATACGAAGCTCTTATAATCAATCAGTTCTTGTGTCTATACATATTATTTCACTTCAACTGACTTAAATACTGGAGATCGAAGAAAACATCAGAATAGACAAGCGGCAATTCTATTCACGAATCTTTCCTCAATCAACCCCAGCCGCTAAACTTCCGTTCATGAGTTGAAATGCATAACAGTGTCTCGAAAACAAACCTCCTATCACTGTCAAGATTGCATGCCAGCAGTTTCCTTCCTGTAAGCCTGGAGCCTCTCCTTCAACTTCTTGCTCTGCTCAAAATTTGCTTTTCTCTTTATAGCTTTCTGCAAAAGGACGTCTTATCTCTTTTATCGGCTCATACACGGGGAACATTAGCGATGAATTTTCAAAATCATTACAATTTCCTTACAGGTAAAGCAAGAAACCTTACCTCTTGCCTGAAGCACCGGTCAAGCTTTATTTTCAGATCCGTGCATTGCCCAAGGAATTTTCCTAGTGGGTGGTCCGTGTGACACTTCTGGAACTCCTCTATAATCTGCACCACATAAACCTTGAACTAATCAGCAATTATGATCTACATCATGACGTCAAGACTACATGTCATGTCAATGCGTATAACAACATGCAAAGAAACAGCCATTAAAATCAATTTTCCACAAGGAATGTATATACATCTTATAAACACTAATTTCCTTGACACAGATGCTATATTAGAACTTTACCTAGAAAACCTGCAAAATGCAGTGCTCCGAAGTAAAGTGGCTATTCACAAAAGAACAAAGGGAAAAAGAAAAGGGAATGAAAACACCCCAGCAAGTGTTGGACCACAAATTGACATAATGAATTGAGCAATTGGTGCTTCAAAAGCACGAAAGAATTACAAAAAAAATACACTTGGCATCACACCAAAACAAAAAATGGCCCATGTTTTTACGTTTTACCCGACCTAGCCCATATTGTACATATTTTGAAAGCACTAGCAAATTCAAAATTTGTGTTCTTACGACCATTGCTGCTAAAAGCTATGGAGTTAAATTTGTGTTCTCACAACCATTGCTTTCACTCTATTTTCTTCTCACATCTTCTACATATGCTTCAAGGGGTTGTCCGTCATTACTGCTTCTCCCATTGTGTCACCTGGTTGCAATGTAAGAGCAATGTAAGAAAATTGAAGAGTAGACGTCCGCCATTGAAGGCTATTCAAAGTTTTGCTTTCGAAAATAGGTTTTTTTGAGTTTGTTAGTTGTTTGGATGGGGTGTTGTTCTAATTGATTGAATATATCAAAAGGAGTTCAAAATTCAAATTTGAAGTGATTTTGAGTAAATTTGAGCAAGATTTGAGTTAAATTTCAGAAAAGACTTAAGGAAGAAGACGAAATCATTTTTTTGTATAATAGTGTATATGAGTGTATAAACTCATCTTATACACCTTTATACAAGCGTTTGTAGACAAACTTCTTCCACGATTTTCAGTTGCAATTCTTGTTCAAAACCAGTCCAAATCTCCATTAAATGACCTCAAATTTTTATGCAACCTCCTTATGCTATTTCTAACAATTCTAAATAACCACCACTCCAAATTTCTCACAAAATCAAATGCAGAATCTAAACTCATATATTTAAGCTTGTAAAAATTCTAATTTTCACCATTCAAATGGATTTGGTTTGTTGAACTAATGTTTGAGTTACAATTGATGATTCGAAAATTAACTTAAAAGCTCGAGCAATCTTTTTTTAAAATTAAATAGTAATTTCATGAATTTATTGGAGTTGGATGTTGAGTCTTAGCCTATTATTTTTGGGCTAGTTGGTTGTAAATTGAAATATGGCTATAACATTAAAATGTAGAGATCCCAATTGTTCTTATGTGAAATTTTCCCCAAAAGCAGAAGATGATTGCTGATTCCAATTTAACGTGAGGAACTTACATCAGCACATAAAGGGTGCCTATGTAGAGTCAAAGGTTGATGCATCTTCTTCCGTTGAGATAAAACCTACCGGAGACAGAAAATTTTCCAAATAAATACTCCCTCTCTTCTCAGTAAATTAAGGGAAAAAACACAAAAAAAAAAGAAAAAATAAGACCAAAAAAGATTAAACCATCAGGGAAACAAGCTTCTTTTTTTAAAGCAAACGAGCAAACCTTTATTACAAAATAAAAGTCAAGTACCGGAAACTTATGAGAAATAACATATCATAATGAAAATGCCCAAGCACTAACTGAATGATGATGGAGGATAGTTACACGTAAAACAGATTTTGATTACACGTTGCTTACAGAAGTCAGGAAATTTAGCATGGAATCAATATCAGCCATGCTACATGTGATGACGTCATCACTTGTATTGCAAGTGAATTCAGTGTTCCGAGGCCTAAAAACCGCCCTTTTACCCCACCTTGATTTACGTGCGTGGTCCGGACCTATATCCGGAAAGCCTTCTATGTGAATATGAAAAATAGAAATTTTAGAGTTAAAAATTTGATTATGATTGAGTTTGGTCAACATTTTTAGCAAACGGACCCGGATCCATGTTCCGACGATCCCGGGAAGTCCGCAGTAAAATATGGGACTTGGGTGTATGCCCGGAAATGAATTCCGAGGTCCTAAGCCTTAGAAATCAATTTTTGAAAGAAATTGTTTTACTGAATTATCTAAGAAATAAAGAAAAGATTAATATTTGAAACCATTGTTATCGGGCTCGTATTATGGTTCCGTAGCCCGGTACGAGTTCAATATGATTAATATGTGTTGACGGTAAAGTTTGGTAAAAAACGGAATCCATTCGACGTGTTTCGGACCTTAAATGCAAAATTTGATGTTTAAAGAAGTTTTGAGAAATTTCATTGATCTTGAGGTTTAATTCGATGTTCATGATGTTATTTTGGTGATTTGATTACACGAATAAGTCCATAGGATGTTTTTGAGTTAGTATGCACACTTGGTTTGGAGTTCCGAGGGCTCGGGTGAGTTTCGGGTAGGTTCCGGGATGTCTTAGGATTAAAAACATAGTTGTTGCAGGTTCAGAGAGGTGGAAGGCCTCTGAACAGACCAGTGCGGTCCGCACAAAAAGGAATGCTGCGGCGGAGGAGCTTGTGCGGCCGCACTGGATTTTGTGCGGACCGCGGTGAGGGCCTGTGCGGCCGCACTAGATTCTGTGCGGTCCGCGGTGAAGAACATTTCACTGGTCCGACTTCGGAAGCCTATATCTTTTGATCTACAAGGAATTTTGAGATATTCAAAAACGAAAGTTGTAGCCCTTCGTGTCTAGTTTCCAGAAAGGTAAAGAAATCACAATTTGGACATCTGTAGAGAAAGTTATGACCAAAATACTAAAGCATGTCACTGCAGTCCACATGGGAGCTGTGCGGCCGCGGTTGATTTTGTGCGGTCCGCACAGGGGGTCTAAGAGGGGTATATTAAAACGGGATTTTCAGTTATTTTTCATTTTTCAAAACCCCAAAAATATAAGAGGCGATTTTTCAAACAACTTTTCTTCTCCAAAACATTGGTAAGTGATTTCTAACTCATTTTCTTCACTCCTTAACATCTTTTTAACATGATTTCAACTCAAAATCAATGATTTTCATGGGGGAAATTGGGTGTTTTGGGTAGAACCTAGGTTTTTCAAAAATTGGGGATTTGGACCTCGATTTGAGGTCCGATTTCAAAACAAATTATATATTTGGGTTCGTGGGGGAATGGGTAATCGGGTTTTGGTTCGAACCTCGAGTTTTGACCATGTAGGCCCAGGGGCGATTTTTGACTTTTTGGGTAGAACTTTAGAAAATTCATTTTGATGTATTAGGGTTGATTCATTTAGCGTTTATTGACGTAATTAAGTAACTTGTGACTAGATACGAGTGAATTGGTGGTGGAATCAAGGGGTAAAGCTATAGTTGAATCGTGAATTGTGTTCGTGGCATCGAGGTAAGTGTTTGGTCTAACCCAGTGTTTTGGATAGCGCGTGGCGACAAATAGCGACAAGGGCCCGCTTCACTGAGGCGAGAGGCGCGCAGCGAAGCGCTCGCCTTTTTGATGTGAAGCGACAATTTATACAAAAACATAAAATATTATATACATATAACTAAAAACTCAATAACAATAATATATTAATAAATATATCATTCAAAAATTAAAGACTCAATAGATAGTCATAGACTCATAAATTAAAGACTAATAGTCTTAACTCTAAAACAAGCAACATCTATTCTTCTTCAAGATTTTCAAATTCTACAACTTCATGAATGTTAGCATTATATTGGCTATCATCCTCTTCATCCTCGGACTCTTCATCAATTAGGGACCGGCTTGAACTTGCTACCCCCTTTCCCTTGTAACTTGAAGAATTCGCTCTAAGTCCATAGATATTCTCCTCAACTCCAACGGCCATAGAAACAGTACCCCAATCAAGATCATCTCCTTCATACACTTGGTCATCTTCATGATTTTGGGGGGCTCCAGTTAACCATTCATTTGCCTCATTAATGTTGTCCAACATAATTGGATCAATGGTATCGCGAGCTTCATAACGTCGCCTCAATGTTCTATTGTATTTAATATAAACTAGATCATTGAGACGCGATAGCTCAAGCCTATTCCTTTTCTTGGAGTGAATCTGCGGATAAGTTATTTAGATTAATTAATAAATACTAATAATAATACAATATAGAATATATTAATCTAATAAATCTACTTCTTACATGCTCAAATACGCTCCAATTTCTCTCGCATCCAGATGCACTACAAGTTAGGTGAAGGTGTTGGTTTATGTTTAGGCATGTCAATTGGAAGAGTTGGTGGAAAGAGTTGGTATGGATGCTAGGATGAAGCTTCCTCCTTTGATGTCACCAATGACATCAAGAGGAGGTCTTTACCTCTATAAATAGATGCACTCCTTCATTTGTAGAAACCATCCCAAAAATAATACAACACATTGTAGTGAGTAGAGAGTTAAGAGAGAAATTCTCTTAAGTGTAATTGGGAACTCTCCCCTTCCTTTGTTAATATTAAAAAGGCAACTGTTCTCTGGTGGACGTAGGATTATTTTGATCCGAACCACGTTAAATCTTGTGTTCTTTCTTTTACGTTTCCGCTAACAATTGGTATCAGAGCAACATGATTCTTTAACGATCCAAGGAGGAAGAACAAGCAAAGATGAGTTCCATGAAGTTTGAAATTGATAGATTCAGTGGACGCAACAACTTCAATATCTGGAAGATCCAGATGATGGCGTTACTGCGGAGGGAAGGTTCAATCCATGCTATTGACGGAAAGTATCCTAAGGATATACGACAAGGAGAAGATTGAAGGGGATGCATTGAGTGCAATCCAACTATCCCTTGCACCTAACGTGCTTTGTGAAGTGAGTACGGGTACCGAAGAGACGGCCAAACAGTTATGGGAAAAGCTAGAAGGGCTATACCAAGACCGATCAGTGACAACAAGGATGTTGTTACAACGGCGTCTTCACACATTTAAGATGGGGTCAGGTACTTCGTTACAAGATCATTTAGATGCGTTCAATAAACTTGTCATGGACTTACAGATTGCAGGAATTAAAAAGGAGGAGGAGACGCTTGCATGTGCTTTGCTATTTTCATTGACTTCAGGATATCGTGATATTGAGAATTCAATGATGTATAGCAAGGAGCCTATCAAGCTTGAGCAAGTGCGACAGACACTTAACTCTAGTGATGTGCGGAGGCACATTGAAGGAGATAGAGATGACCAGGCAAGTGGGCTCTTTGTGAGAGGCCGGACTAGCCAACAGGGAAAGAGCAAATCAAAGCACAGATCAAAGTCTCGTGTGAACAAGAAGAATACAGAGTGTTGGGGTTGTGGCAAGAAGGGGCACTTTGAACGAGACTGCCCAATGTCAAAGTCCAAGGAAAAGGCGAGTGCATCCACAGTTGAACAGGTACATGATTTTGATAATGATTATGTACTAACAACATCGTGTAATAATAATAGTAGTTATGGAAACAAATGGGTGTTAGACTCTGCTTGCACTCTGCATATGACGTTCCGAAAAGACTGGTTTAGCAGCTATGAGAAAAGTGGAGGAACCGTAGTAATGGGCAATAATGCAACTTGTGCAATAGTTGGCATTGGCTCAGTTCGGGTTCGCTGCCATGATGGAGTCGTGAGGACTATTACACAAGTCCGTCATGTTCCTGATCTGAAGAAGAATTTGATCTCCCTGAGTACTCTGGATGAACAAGGCTACAGGTACATGAGCGAAGCAGGAACTATAAAGGTGACTAAAGGTTCTTTAGTCATGCTGAAAGGCAAGCTGGAGAACGGCCTTTACACATTGGCCGGAAGCACCATTGTTGGCTCTGCAAATGCATCTACAGTGCAGTTATCTAATGATGACAAGGCAAGACTATGGCACATGAGACTGGGTCATATGAGCGCACGTGGACTGGAGATGTTGAGCAATCGTAACCTTTTGGAAGGTGAGAAGATCAGCACACTTGACTTCTGTGAGCACTGCGTTCTAGGGAAGCAAAAGAAGGTCAGCTTCAGCACTGGCAAACACAAGACAAGAGGAGTGCTAGACTACATCCATTCAGATTTATGGGGTCCCTCTAAACTTCCATCGAAGGGCAAAAAGAGGTATCTTCTCACTTTTATTGATGATTTCTCACGAAAGGTTTGGGTGTATTTTTTGAAGGCAAAAAGTGATGCTTTTGAAGCATTTAAAGAGTGGAAGATTTTGGTTGAAAATCAAATGGAGCGGAAAATCAAGTATCTTCGCACAGACAATGGCTTGGAGTTTTGCAATGAAGAGTTTAATGAATTCTGCAAGGTTCATGGGATCTCAAGACATAGGACTGTCAGGCATACCCCACAGCAGAATGGAGTTGCCGAGAGAATGAACAGAACTCTTCTTGAAAAGGCTCGTTGTATGCTCCTACAAGCCAAAATGTCCAAAGTATTTTGGGCTGAAGCAGTTCACACTGCTGCTCATATTGTCAATCGATCTCCAGCATCGGCAATTGACTTTAAGACTCCGAATGAGGTATGGTCAGGTGAACCCTCTAACTATTCATACTTACGAGTATTTGGGTGTCCAGCTTATTATCACGTTAATGAAGGAAAGCTTGAACCAAGGGCTAAGAAGGTCATATTCGTAGGGTATGTGGATGGAGTAAAAGGGTACAAACTTTGGTGTTTGTCTTTACTCAAATTTATAGTTAGTAGAGATGTCACCTTTGATGAATCCTCTATACTTGATCCCCGTAAAGTTTCCGTGGAGTTTTCAGGAAACAAGAACGACGAGCAGGTGGAGCTTCCGGTGGAGCTTGCCAAGGAAAAGGATCAAGAGACTCAGGTTAAAGATGAGTCAGAAGATGTAGACCTTGAAGAACTTGCTGTCAATGAATCATACACAATTGCAAAGGGGAGGGAGAAGAGGCAAACACGAGAACCGGAACGCCTTATAGATCAAGCAAACTTGATTGCATATGCGTTTGTAGCTGCACAAGAAGAGATTAAGGATCTGGAGCCCTCCTCGTATATTGAAGCAACTTCTTGCAAGGATGTTGTACAATGGCGGTTAGCCATGACTGAAGAGATGGAGTCTCTTCACAAGAATCAGACATGGGTCTTAGTGAAAAGACAAAAGGGGAAGAGGACAGTTGGATGCAAGTGGGTCTACCGAAAGAAAGAGGGAATTCCTGAAGTGGAAGATGCTAGGTTCAAGGCGAGATTGGTTGCAAAAGGATTCAGTCAGAAGGAGGGAATTGACTACAATGAGATTTTCTCTCCAGTCGTGAAGCATAGCTCAATTCGCGTGCTACTAGCATTGGTTGCCCAATTTGACTTGGAGCTTCAACAGCTTGATGTCAAAACTGCTTTCTTACACGGTGATCTAGAAGAGACAATCTATATGGATCAGCCTGAAGGTTTCCTAGCTGAGGGAAAAGAAGATCACGTATGCCAACTAAAGAAGTCTTTGTATGGTTTGAAGCAATCCCCTAGACAGTGGTACAAGAGGTTTGATGCATTCATGACTACACATGAATTCTCAAGGAGTGCATTTGATAGCTGTGTGTATCACAAGAAGATGTCTGGTAACTCAATGATTTATTTACTGTTGTATGTTGATGATATGCTTATTGCTGCTAACAACATTACAGAGATAAATGCTTTGAAGAAACTGTTGAGTAAGGAATTTGACATGAAGGATTTAGGAGCTGCAAAGAAAATCCTTGGTATGGAGATTTCAAGAGAAGACGGTGTTGTACATCTTTCTCAGAAGAGGTATATTGAAAGGGTTCTCAAGAGATTCAATATGCATACGTGCAAGCCTGTAAGTACACCATTAGCTCCTCATTTTAAACTTTCAGAGTTACAAATGCCTCAGTCCGAGGATGAGGTGGAGCATATGTCAAAGATTCCTTATGCCAGTGCAGTTGGTAGCATTATGTATGCTATGGTATGCACACGTCCAGATATTGCTCAATCTGTAAGTGTGGTAAGTAGATACATGTCCAGCCCAGGAAAGAGGCATTGGGAAGCTGTCAAGTGGATATTGAGATATCTCAAAGGAGCTTCTGGTGTTGGTCTGACCTTTCGAAAAAGTGGTGGAGGTATTTCAATTCTCGGTTATGTAGATTCTGACTATGCAGGAGATCTTGACAGAAGAAGGTCCACAACTGGATACATCTTTACCCTCGTTGGCAGTGCCGTTAGTTGGAAGTCGACTCTGCAGTCGATTGCCGCTTTGTCTACGACAGAAGCAGAATACATGGCAGCAGCGGAGGCGGTGAAGGAAGCTATCTGGTTGAAAGGTTTAGTAGCGGAATTGAGTTTGGTTCAGCTGGAATCAACTCTTAGATGTGATAGTCAGAGTGCTATTCATCTAATGAAAAATCAGAGATTTCATGAGCGCACTAAACACATTGATGTCAGATTTCATTTTATTCGAGATGTTGTTGAAGAGGGAACTATCAAGGTCGTGAAGGTTATCACAGACGATAATGCTGCAGATATGTTGACCAAGATAGTCCCACTCGCTAAGTTTGCACACTGCAAGGACTTGGCGGGGGTGTGCATCAACTGATGCAACTCCGAAGAGAACAGTTGTTAGGTGGAGGTGGTATGTTCAACAATGGTTTGATTCTTCTTGTTTCTTACAACGGGGTTGCCCAGTAAGCTTAGAAGTTTTGGCCAGAGTTGTTCACACGCACGCTCGAAACGCAAACCAAGGTGGAGATTGAAGGTGTTGGTTTATGTTTAGTCAACAATGGCATGCCAATTGGAAGAGTTGGTGGAAAGAGTTGGTGTGGATGCTAGGAGGAAGCTTCCTCCTTTGATGTCACCCATGACATCAAGAGGAGGTAGTTTGATGTCACCAATGACATCAAGAGGAGGTCTTTACCTCTATAAATAGATGCACTCCTTCATTTGTAGAAACCATCCCAAAAATAATACAACACATTGTAGTGAGTAGAGAGTTAAGAGAGAAATTCTCTTAAGTGTAATTGGGAACTCTCCCCTTCCTTTGTTAATATTAAAAAGGCAACTGTTCTCTGGTGGACGTAGGATTATTTTGATCTGAACCACGTTAAATCTTGTGTTCTTTCTTTTATGTTTCCGCTAACATTAGGCTTAATACTTTGATGGCAAACTTTTGCAAGTTTGGAGTTTGATGTCCAAATTGCTTCCACCATTCAACTATAGAAAAATGTTTTAAAAGTTAATAAGTATAAATCAAATAAATTAAATTAAAGTTATAAGGATATCTATATTAAAGTTAGTTACCTGGCGACCTTTTGTCTCTGGCTCTAATGGCAACCGGTAAACCAAATAGGCCATCTGCTTGTGAGTACTTACCAAACTCCTCCCCTATTAGATCTATCGTCGCTGAATTAGGGATCAACTTCTCAAGACATGCATGGTATCCAATCCACACCTCTGAATCCAAAGTTTCATCACTAGTGTTCTTGTAAAATAATCCCGAGTTCAGAAGATGGCCTGCTGTATGCAAAGGTCGATGGAGTTGATTGTTCCACCTGGTATCAATTATCTCAAAAACTTTCTCATATTTCCTAACATTTCCATCAAATGATGCTGCAATACTCTCTTTGGCTCTATCCATAGCTTCATAAAGATAGCCCATTGGTGGTTTTTTCTCCCCATCCACCATACGAAGCACCCTAATCAAAGGACCACCAACTTTAAGAGCCCGAACGACATCATTCCAGAATGATGGAGCAATAAGAACTTTGGCAGCTTCTTTCCCCGCAGCTTCCTTTGCATATTTATTATCTTTCCATTCAGTCGAAAGAACTAGCTTTCTCAAATTTGCCTTTTGCAAGTAAAAGCTATGCAAAGTTAAGAAAGTCGTTGCAAATCTAGTCTTGGCCGGTCTAACCAAATTTCTTTCTTTTGTGAATTTCCTCATCAAATTCAACAACAACGGCCTCTGACTGATGTAAGCATATACCTTGACGGCCTTAATGAAAACTGTAAAAGTAACAATAACAATTTTATAGTTAATACTTAATAGGATAGGACATAAGTATAAATAAAGTTAAAGGCTTTAAAGACAACTATATTAAAGTTACCTAAAGCATATGGGTTTTCCTTGAATATGTCACCAAACATCAAGTTGATACAATGGGCAGCACATGGAGTCCAATAAATGTTTGGATAGATA
Organism: Nicotiana sylvestris; assembly: GCF_000393655.2. Classification (NCBI taxonomy): domain Eukaryota; kingdom Viridiplantae; phylum Streptophyta; class Magnoliopsida; order Solanales; family Solanaceae; genus Nicotiana; species Nicotiana sylvestris. The sequence goes on along the minus strand of NC_091057.1, from coordinate 121,950,802 downwards.
GCTTCCATCATCTTCCCCGCACTAACATTCTCACTAGCATTATCTGTAACAACTTGTACAACATTTGCCTTTCCAATTTTATCAATAGTATTTCTAAACAAGCTGTACATTTTGCTTCCATCCGTAGAAGAGTTGCTAGCATCGTGAGATTCAAGAAAAACACTCCTTCTTGGAGAGTTCACCAACACATTTATGATCATTTTTCCATTCTGTGTTGTCCATTTATCCATCATAATGGAACATCCAAACTTGTTCCATTCCACTTTATGCTCCTCAATAATTTGGTCCATCTTCTTCACCTCCTTTTTAAGATGAGTTACTCTAACTTCATGATAGCTAGGAGGCTTCATTCCTGGGCCATATTGTCCTACGGCCTCAATGAATTTATCAAAAGTTTTGTAGTTGACACAGTTGAAAGGAAGTCCTGCATCGTACATCCATGATGCAAAGGCACTGACGGCGCGATCCCTCAAAATCTTCTTGGCTTCTAAACCTGAACCTTCTTCACTTTTTCCCGTTTCTTGTTGTTTTGCCGAGAAATAAAGATTGAGAGGGCCTTTTGCCACCGTACGTGCCGTGGATGACCCACTAGATTGAGAGGGCCTTTTAAGGGGGGAGGTCCCATTTCACCTTATTCATCCATCTCATCATCTTCATCAATTAGATTCACCGATGCTTCATAATTCATTTGAGTTTTTACCATATTTTTCTTTTCAACAAATGCTTTTACTTCCTCCCTAACCTCAGGCGGACAAAGGGGACATTGTATTACATTATTAAATCCACCTATCAAATGTTGCTTGTGACGAATTATCCCACCATTATACGTTTTTTGACAAAACACACATTTAATTATGAATCTTGACGAGCCTTGTATAGCATAATTCCAAGCTATATCTCGTTTAGTATTATTGGATGGCGCCATTTCAACGCTGTTTTATAGACAAAAATTATCAAGTCAATATGCAATTAATTCTACTATATAAAGAAGAAGAAAAAATAGAGCAAAAAAAAAGATTCTGCCTTTGGAGTTTCGAAACAGTACACAGAGCAAAACCAAAAATTGATTCTGCCTTTGGAAATAGCAAAGAAAGAAGAACAAAAATGATTATGATGCCTCTAGAAAAACAGCAAATAAAGAAGAAGACAAAACAGAGCAAAAAAAAAATAAGAGAAGAAGAAAAGCCTCAGTTTTTTCTCGACAAAAAAGCACAAAACAGAACCTATTTGGCTCTGTTTCTGTCGACAAAAAATAGAAGAAAGAAGAAAAGAAGAAGAAAGAAGCACAAATACAGAACCTATTTGGCTCTGTTTCTGTCGACAAAAAACAAAAGAAAAAAAATAGAAAGAAGAAGAGAAGAAAGAAGAAGCATAACTCTGTTTTTTGGCTGTTGAAGTTTGAAGAAGATGAAGCCAGATGATGAAGAAGAAGACTGAAAAAGACCGTTTGTTTGTTCGCAGGTGAAAAGCCCTAATCTCTGAAGTTTTTTTGTTCGCAGGTGAAAAAGATCGAGCCCTAATTCCCGACTTAAGTCTTCTCCCTTTCTCTTTTTTCTTTTTAAAAATAGCGACGCTACAGTCGCTACTCGCCACACAGTCGCCTCACACCACAAACCCTGAAGCGAGCGCTATTTGAAATCGCAACGCAACAGAAGCTCTGAAGCGACACACCCTCGTCTCGCCTCGCCTCACGCTATTAGCGCTAAGGCGAGCGCTATTTATAACACTGGTCTAACCTTAGCTTGAGGGATTAGGAGTTGTGTCCCATTTGTTATTTGCTTCTTGTTGAGTACGACGTATAGGCATGGTGACGAGTATCTATACGTTGGTGTCAAGCATGACCGTAGGTCTTATATTGTGATTTTCATAACTTTGTTGTATTATTCATGCCTTGGTGAAGATTTCTATTTGTTGTGTAAAGTTGTGGAAAGAATTGTGACATATGAACATTGAGGAGCGTTGGCTCAAGTTGTATAACGAATTGTGAAGTAAAAGTGAGAAAGAGAAGAGATCATTATACTGCCCCTTGCCGGGCTATTGTTGAGTTGTGGTTCCCTTGCATTGCGTTCTTAATTGATATTACGGATGTTTAGGTTGATGATTCTTTGTGTTAGGTATTGTAACGAGTTTGGTTAAAGCTGAGGTAGTTAGGTGTTGTAACAAGTTTGGTTATAGCTGAGGTAGTTAGATGTTGTAACGAGTTTGGTTATAGCTGAGGTAGTTAGGTGTTATAACAAGTTTGGTTATAGCTGAGGTAGTTAGATGTTGTAACGAGTTTGGTTATAGCTGAGGTAGTTAGGTGTGGTAACAAGTTTGGTTATAGCTGAGGTAGTTAGATATTGTAACAAATTTGGTCATAGCTGTTTCTCCCTTGCCGGGATATTGTTTGCTGATATTATTGTTCTCTTGCCAGGATTCCTTGTGATTATTGTTGGCTTGTAAATGAGAGCGGGTAGGACGCCTACCACAAGATATAATGAAATGGGAGCGGGTGGTACGCCTGCCACGAGATAAATGAAATGGGAGCGGGTGGCACGCCTGCCACGAGATAAATGAAATGGGAGCGGGTGGCACGCCTGCCACGAGATACAGTGAAATGGGAGCGGGTGGCACGCCTACAACAAGATCTGAAAAGAAAGTGAAATCTGCCTTTGTTTTCCCTACTCTTGTTAGTGGTTGGATTTTGATTCCTTTATAGTTCTCTTGATATTCTGTTTTTACCTGTTATTCCCCGAAGCATGTTTCCCCCTCCCATCTTTACTTGTTTACTCCTGCTTTACTTTTCGTTGTATATTATATAACTGCACAGGTTTATTTGGTGATCTGGTCCTAGCCTCGTCACTACTTCGCCGAGGTTAGGCTAGACACTTACCAACACATGGGGTAGGTTGTGCTGATACTACACTCTGCACTATGTGCAGATCCCGGAGCAGCTCTTGGACCGTAGTTGGAGGCTACCTTCAGTCCATGCGGAGATCCAAGGTAGACCTGCAGGCGTCCGCAGGCCCTTGCGTCTCATCTATCTTTTATTTCTTGTTTCATTTTTTGCTTCAGGAACAGTGTCTTTTATTCTCGGACCTTGTATTTAGCAGTCTTAGACCGTCTGTGACACTGTGACACCAGGTTTTGGGTGATTAAGATTTAAGTAGTTGTAATAGCTAAAGAGTCGGATATTTTATTGTTTTTCTTCCGCTTAATTAAATATTCCCCTGTTTATACGTTATCGCTTTATATCTGTTAAAAAGAATTAATTGAATAATGGAGTAATTAGTTTAAAGGATTGGCTTGCCTAGCTCACATTAGTAGGCGCCATCACGACTCCCGAGAGTGGAAAATCCGGGTCGTAACAAGTTGGTATCAGAGCTCTAGGTTACATGGGTCTCACAGTTCACAGACAAGCTTAGTAGAGTCTGAGGGATCGGTACGGAGACGTCTGTATTTATCCCCCAGAGGCTACAGAGTTGGGAAAAACTTCACATTCATTCTTGCCTGTCGTGCGATTTTGTTCTCTCAATTCGTGAGGTTGGATGTTTCTGAGCCCAGTCGTGTGTTAGCTTGCACGGTCGCCCGTTCTTCTTTATTGGAGCGTATCCGTGATCGGCAGTATGATGATCCCCATTTGTGTGTCCTTAGAGACACGGTGCAGCACGGAGGTGCTAAGCAGGTTACCTTAGGTGATGATGGAGTCTTGAGATTGCAGGGTCGAGTTTGTGTGCCTAACGGGGATAGGCTCCGAAAGTTAATTTTAGAGGAGGCCCATAGTTCCAGGTACTCTATTCATCTGGACGCCTTTAAGATGTATCAGGATTTGCGGTAGCATTATTGGTGGAGAAGAATGAAGGACATCGTTGCATATGTGGCTCGGTGTTTGAATTGTCAACAGTTCAAGTATGAGCATCAGAGGCCTGGTGGTTTGTTCCAGAAGATTGAGATTCCTGAGGGGAAGCGGGAGCGGATCACTATGGACTTAGTTGTTGGACTCCCACGGACTTAGAAGAAGTTCGATGCAGTGTGGGTTATTGTTGATAGGCTAACCAAGTCAGCGCATTTTATTCCTGTGGCAGTCTCTTATTCTTCCGAGAGGTTAGCTGAGATCTATATCCGGGAGATTGTTCGTCTTCATGGTGTGCACGCGGTTTACCTCACGTTTCTGGAGAGCAGTTCAGCGAGAGTTGGGCACGCGGGTTAAGTTGAGCACAGCGTTGTCCGAGCGGACTATTCAGATTTTGGAGGATATGCTCCGAGCTTGTGTCATTGACTTTGGAGGCTCGTGGGATCAGTTTTTGCCTGTAGCAGAGTTTGCCTACAGCACCAGCTACCAGTCGAGTATCCAGATGGCTCCTTATAAGGCTTTATATGGTAGGCGGTGTCGGTCTTCGGTTGGATGGTTTGAGCCGGGAGAGGCTCGGTTGTTGGGTATGGATCTGGTTCAGTATGCCTTGGACAAGGTCAGGATTATTCAGGATAGGCTTCGTACAACTCAGTCCTGGCAAAAAAGTTATGCCGACCGCAAGGTTCGAGATTTGGCATTCATGGTCGGTGAGCAGATATGGCTTCGAGTGTCGCCTATGAAGGGCGTGATGAGATTTGGGAAGAAGGACAAGCTTAGCCCTAGGTTCATTGGCCCATTTGAGATTCTTGATCGAGTGGGAGAGACGGCTTATAGACTTGCGTTGTCGCCGAGCTTATCAGTCGTGCATCCAGTGTTTCATGTGTCCATGCTTCGAAAGTATCACGGCGATCCCTCCCACGTGCTAGATTTCAGCACTGTCCAGTTGGACAAGGACTTGTCTTATGAGGAGGAGCCGGTAGCTATTCTAGACCGGCAGGTTCGTCAATTGAGATCGAAGAGTTTTTCTTCTATTCGTGTTCAGTGGAGAGGTCAGCCTCCTGAGGCATCAACTTGGGAGTCCGAGTCCGATATGCGGAGCCGTTATCCCCATCTTTTTCCCGACTCAGGTACTTCCTTTTTATGTCCGTTCGAGGACGAACGGTTGTTTTAGAGGTGGAGGATTTGCGGCATGGTTTTTATGTCCGTTCACATCTTTTTCCTTTTTATGTCCGTTCACTGAATTCAGCGTTCCGAAGCCTAAAAACCTCCCTTTTACCCCACCTTGATTTACGTGCATGGTCCGGACCTATATCTGGAAAGCCTTCTATGTGAAAATATGAGAAATAGAAATTTTAGAGTTAAAAGTTTGATTATGATTGACTTTGGTCAACATTTTTAGCAAACGAATCCGGATCCATGTTCCGACGATCCCGGAAGGTCCGCAGTAAAATATGGGACTTGGGCGTATGCCCGAAAATGAATTCCGAGGTCCCAAGCCTTAGAAATCAATTTTTGAAAGAAATTGTTTTACTGAATCATCTAAGAAATAAGGAAAAGAATTAATATTTGAAACCATTGTTATCGGGCCCGTATTATGGTTCCGGAGCCCGGTACGGGTTCAATATGACTTATATGTGCTGACGGTAAAGTTTGGTAAGAAACGGAATCCATTCGACGTGTTTCAGACCTTAAATGCAAAATTTGATGTTTAAAGAAGTTTTGAGAAATTTCATTGATCTTGAGGTTTAATTCGATGTTCATAATGTTATTTTGGTGATTTGATTACACGAATAAGTCCGTAGGATGTTTTTGAGTTAGTATGCACACTTGGTTTGGAGTTCCGAGGGCTCAGGTGAGTTTCGGTTAGGTTCCGGAATGTCTTAGGCTTAAAAACATAGTTGTTGCAGGTTCAGAGAGGTGGAAGGCCTCTGAACAGACCAGTGCGGTCCGCACAAAAAGGAATGTTGCCGCGGAGGGGCTTGTGCGGCCGCACTGGATTTTGTGCGGACCGCGGTGAGAGCCTGTGCGGCCGCACTAGATTCTGTGCGGTCCGCGGTGAAAAACATTTCACTGGTCAGACTTCGGAAGCCTATATCTTTTGATCTACAAGGAATTTTGAGATGATTCAAAAACGAAAGTTGTAGCCCTTCATGTCTAGTTTCCAGAAAGGTAAAGAAATCACAATTTGGACATCTGTAGAGAAAGTTATGACCAAAATACTAAAGCATGTCACTGCAGTCCACATAGGAGCTGTGCGGCCGCGGTTGATTTTGTGCGGTCCGCACAGGGGGTCTGAGAGGGGTATATTAAAACGGGATTTTCAGTTATTTTTCATTTTTCAAAACCCCAAAAACATAAGAGGCGATTTTTCAAACAACCTTTCTTCTCCAAAACATTGGTAAGTGATTTTTAACTCATTTTCTTCACTCCTTAACATCTTTTAACATGATTTCAACTCAAAATCAATGATTTTCATGGGGAAATTGGGTGTTTTGGGTAAAACCTAGGTTTTTCAAAAATCGGGGATTTGGACCTCGATTTGAGGTCCGCTTTCAAAACAAATTATATATTTGGGTTTGTGGCGGAATGGGTAATCGGGTTTTGGTTCGAACCTCGGGTTTTGACCATGTGGGCCCGGGGGCGATTTTTGACTTTTTGGGTAAAACTTTAGAAAATTCATTTTCATGCATTGGGGTTGATTCAATTAGCGTTTATTTACGTAATTAAGTAATTTGTAACTAGATACGAGCGAATTGGTGGTGAAATCAAGGGATAAAGCTATAGTTGAATCGTGTATTGTGTTTGTGGCATCGAGGTAAGTGTTTGGTCTAACTTTAGCTTGAGGGATTAGGAGTTGTGTCCTATTTGCTATTTGCTTCTTGTTGAGTACGACGTATAGGCATGGTGACGAGTATCTATACGTTGGTGTCAAGCATGACTGTGGGTCTTATATTGTGATTTTCATGACTTCGTTGTGTTATTCATGTCTTGGTGAAGATTTCTATTTGTTGTGTAAAGTTGTGGAAAGAATTGTGACCTATGAACATTGAGGAGCGTTGGCTCAAGTTGTATAACGAATTGTGAAGTAAAAGTGAGAAAGAGAAGAGAACATTATGTTGCCCCCTTGCCGGGCTATTGTTGAGTTGTGGTTCCCTTGCATTGCATTCTTAATTGATATTACGGATGTTTAGGTTGATGATTCTCTGTGTTAGGTATTGTAACGAGTTTGGTTATAGCTGAGGTAGTTAGGTGTTGTAACAAGTTTGGTTATAACTGAGGTAGTTAGATGTTGTAACGAGTTTGGTTATAGCAGAGGTAGTTAGGTGTTGTAACAAGTTTGGTTATAGCTGAGGTAGTTAGATGTTGTAATGAGTTTGGTTATAGATAAGGTAGTTAGGTGTTGTAACAAGTTTGGTTATTTCTGAGGTAGTTAGATGTTGTAACGAGTTTGGTTATAGCTGAGGTAGTTAGGCGTGGTAACAAGTTTGGTTATAGCTGAGGTAGTTAGATGTTGTAACAAATTTGGTTATCGTTGTTTCTCCCTTGCTGGGATATTGTTTGTTGATATTATTATTCCCTTGACGGGATTCCTTGTGATTATTGTTGGCTTGTAAATGGGAGCGGGTGATACGCCTACCACAAGATATAATGAAATGGGAGCGGGTGGTACGCCTACCACAAGATATAATGAAATGGGAGCGGGTGGTACGCCTGCCACGAGATAAATGAAATGGGAGCGGGTGGCACGCCTGCCACGAGATATAGTGAAATGGGAGCGGGTGGCACGCCTACCACGAGATACAGGAAATGGGATCGGGTTGCACGCCTGCAACAAGATGTGAAAAGAAAGTGAAATCTGCCTTTGTTTTCCCTACTCTTGTTAGTGGTTGGATTTTGATTCCTTTATAGTTCTCTTGATATTCTGTTTTTACCTGTTATTCCCCGAAGCATGTTTCCCCCTCCCATCTTTACTTGTTTACTCCTGCTTTACTTTTCGTTGTATATTATATAACTGCACAGGTTTATTTGGTGATCTGGTCCTAGCCTCGTCACTACTTCGCCGAGGTTAGGCTAGACACTTACCAACACATGGGGTAGGTTGTGCTGATACTACACTCTGCACTATGTGCAGATCCCGGAGCAGCTCTTGGACTGTAGTTGTAGGCTACCTTCAGTCCACGCGGAGATCCAAGGTAGACCTGCAGGCGTCCGCAGGCCCTTGCGTCTCATCTATCTTTTATTTCTTGTTTCATTTTTTGCTTAAGGAACAGTGTCTTTTATTCTCGGACCTTGTATTTAGCAGTCTTAGACCGTCTGTGACACTGTGACACCAGGTTTTGGGTGATTAAGGTTTAAGTAGTTGTAATAGCTACAGAATCAGATATTTTATTGTTTTTCTTCCGCTTAATTAAATATTCCGCTGTTTATACGTTATCTCTTTATATCTGTTAAAAAGAATTAATTGGATAATGGAGTAATTAGTGTAAAGGATTGGATTGTCTAGCTCACATTAGTAGACGCCATCACGACTCCCGAGGGTGGGAAATCCGGGTTGTGACACTACACCACAAAGTTAGCAACAACAAACAAAGCATCTCTTTTAAAGGCTAATTACATTCTCCTTTTCCCCTCAGAGTACCTTAGATTTCTTTCCAACCAAATAGCAGCAGGGATCAACTACTGGAAACCTCTATAACAATGCAAAAAGATTCTGCAAATACTTCAGATTTTCTTTCTTATCTTCAACTATTCTACTCTTTTCCTGCTGAAATAAACCCATTGCACCACATATTTCACATCTAAAGATTCTCTTCATTTTTGTTGCTCATTTTTACCAAACCATTGCACCATAATTCCTGCATCCAACCATGACTTACTTTGGATTGATCAAAGTATACCAATTAATTTAAAGCAGAGATAGGCAAATCAACTAGCCCAATTGATGGAACCTTCTCAGATATCTAAAAAACATAGTAAAATGTAATTCCTTCTCTCAAAAATAATTACATCAAAGATGCACACAGCCTTCTGAATCAACACTCATCGATTCTAAATTAATTTCCCCTACTTCTAATTCCTTCAATGAATCATACATAATTAAGAGCTCTTTTACCTAGATTTGAATTGCAATTTTGTGATATGACATGATTTTTAGCAGCTGCACAGATTTAAGACCTCTCTTTGTTTAGCTAACCTTTTATACCAGCAAAATTCATCTGTTTATCAAAAGACAAATCTTTATATTCCAGTTTTCTCTCAAAATCCTAACACTCTCAAAATTCTTTAACACTAACAAAATCAGTCAAATTAAACTCTAATACGTAGGTAAAAGAAGGCAAAGAAAGAATTACCTAACCGGAGAAGACCGGAGGTAAGAGGAGGAGCACCGGGCGCCGGAAAGGAAACACCGACTGTTTTTGTGCGGTTTGCTATTTCGGCTTTATATATTACTATGGAAAATTTTATTTTGTTTCTGGTACTAGTGCCATGAGTATTTTTATCTCATAGTTATTGACACATTTTTATGGACCCAAAAATATAAAATTAGGGTTCACACAAATTTATAAGACAAAAAAAGTATAACCAATTAATGTGATTTGTGTAAACAACTAATGTCTAAATCACACAATAAAACTTCTCGTATTCCTACTATTTAGAAGTTGTAGCTTAGCACCTCTTAGTCATCCTTACAGGGGTAATTTAGGAATTTTGTATTCTTAGTTTGACGTGGAAGATCGTCCTCTAATAGTCATCTCACTCTCTCGTGGACATGTTACCTACATCGAAGCGTCTTTTGCCTCCATTTTCTCATCCAAAATAAAGTAAAGTAAAATTACTCCAACTATACTCTATTTTTTTTTTCAAAAAAATATTTTATTTTATATTCTTTTCTATCTTTAATATTAAATTATTATATCCTTTCAATTTTAGCAACATCTAATATTTTATATTTGCACCATTCTTTTTTTGAGATGATCATATATTTTTTGTATAATTATAACTTATAATAAAATTAACTTATAATTTTATGTAAAAAATAATAAATGCACAAAAACTAATTTATCAAAATTATACGCAAAAGTTAAGATATATAAAATTAATATTATAAAGATATTACATGAATATAATTAGGTATATATAAAGAGATAAATTAAAATAATTAAATGATAAAAATAATAATAAAGTAAGGATAAATAGTGTCACTCCAAATTTGGAGTAACACTATTCATCTCCTATTTTGAGGGAGAAAATGAGGGAACATTGGAGCCACATTTTGACCAAAAAAAAATGTACTTTGGAGAAATGGGGTAAGGTTGGAGATGCTCTAATGCTTTATTTTGTAGAGCTCTCTTTTGTAGTTGTTGAAGCCAGTGGATTACTGGCTTTGAGTCAAAGTTCTATAAATTCCTAGGTTAATTTCTACATAGACAGGGAGGGTATTCGAAATCCCTAGGTCTTACTTGATGTTCTATCTCTTTTCAGTTTTCTGCTCTCTTGTTTTTTTTCTTTCTTTTACCTTTAGTGTGTACCTATTTCTGTCTGGCTGGGTTCAAATGTGATCATCAAAAGGTGTTGGTTGTTATCGGTGGTTGAAAAATGAAAAATGGTATAGAGTACTTTTTCCATGTCAGTAGATGTATTTCTCAACTATTATTGGCTGGTTTAGTGTGTGACGAATGGAAGAAATTTTGTCATTTGATTTTCAACAGATAGCTAAAGTAAAAGGAAGGTTTTTGTGTTATTTGTTGGTTGAATATGGACACTAAAAGGGACTGATAGGGTGTAAAAAATTCGTTTTTTTGTGTGTGTGTGTTTGTTTGTCAATTTGAGATAAAATTCAATTGCCCTCACCATTAATGGTATGAGAATTTTCCTATTAAAATAGATAAGATATAAGACTATGTAAAAGCATTCGTTTGTTTATTTTTGCACATTCTTGCTCTGCACAAGTTTCTTTTGAGATAAAAAGAAGTTAAAATTTTATATATCTCATGTAAGTGATTGTTTTGTATATTACTTCTCATGAATAAACACAACTTTATATTTTCTTTTTTGATAGGTTTGGAAGAATCAAAAGCTTATTATTCAACCTATATAATCATTGTAGCGATCCGACCAGTCGCTTTGAGAATTAGCATCCCGTTCGGCGGCTTAAGGTCTCGAGCAACTTTGTATTATGTGTTATGACTTGCGTGTGTGGCAGAGTTTACTTTTCGGATGATTCGGGATCAACATGGAATGAAGATTCTTGTTTTAGAAGTTTAAGTGGTAAGAGTTGACCGGAATTTGTCTTTTGTATAGACGACTCTGAAATGCCATTTTGATGATTTCAATAGTTTCGTACGGTGATTTTGGACCTAGACGTATGTCCGGATTTGGATTTGGAGGTCCGTAGGATAATTTGAAGCATTTTGGCGATAATTGGAAAGTTGAAGTTTTGGAAGCATTAAAATTCTTAAAACTGCCAATTATGTAAACAAGGAGTTTGAATAAAGAATTTTTTTCCAATATTCTAATACTTAAAAAAGATAATTATTAGATTAAGAGAAAATAAGGAAATCCCAATGGCAAAAATTTCCTCGACAAAAAGAAAAAAAATATGTTATTAATGGTTGAAAAATGAAGAGGAAAATGGTTTGTGTGGGGCCGGGACGTGATGGCCACGTGAGAGAGTACAATGTCAGCCACATAAATGTTGTATGGAAATATGTGTAGAGTAACGTAAGTGAAGGATAGTTAAGTCAAAGATATTCAAAAATGTATATTGTGGCTATAGTAGGATTCCATCGTGACTAATCATACTACTTCATTTAAACGAAATGACCAAATTACCCCCGATATCCCAAGGAGGCATGTTGACCCGGTGCTTGCAGGGGTAATTTAGGAATTTCGTATTCTTAGTTTGACGTGGAAGACCGTCCTCTAATAGTCATCTCACTCTCTTGTGGACACGTTACCTACGTCGAAGCGTCTCTTGCCTCCATTTTCTCCTCCAAAATAAAGTAAAGTAAAATTACTCCAACTATTACTCTATTGTTTAATCCAAATAAAAAATTTTATTTTATATCCTTTTCTCTCTTTAATATTAAATTATTATATCCTTTCAATTTTAGCAACACTAATATTTTATATTTGCACCATTCATTTTTTGAGATGATTATATATTTTTTGTACAATTATAACTTATAATAAAATTAACTTATAATTTTATGTAAAAAATAATAAATGCACAAAAACTAATTTATCAAAATTATACGCAAAAGTTAAAATATAAAATTAATATTATAAAGATATTACATGAATATAATTAGGTATATATAAAAAGATAAATTAAAAGAATTTAAATGATAAAAATAATAATAAAGTAAGGATGAATAGTGTCACTCCAAATTTGGAGTAACACTATTCATCTCCTATTTTGAGGGAGAAAATGAGGGAACATTGGAGCCACATTTTGACAAAAAAAATGTATTTTGGAGAAATGGGGTAGGGTTGGAGATGCTCTAATGCTTTATTTTGTAGAGCTCTCTTTTGTCGTTGTTGAAGCCAGTGGATTACTGGCTTTGAGTCAAAGTTCTATAAATTCCTAGGTTAATTTCTACATAGACAGGGAGGGTATTCGAAATCCCTAGGTCTTACTTGATGTTCTATCTCTTTTCAGTTTTCTCCTCTCTTGTTTTTTTTCTTTCTTTTACCTTTAGTGTGTACCTATTTCTGTCTGGCTGGGTTCAAATGTGATCATCAAAAGGTGTTGGTTGTTATCGGTGGTTGAAAAATGAAAAATGGTATAGAGTACTTTTTCCATGTCAGTAGATGTATTTCTCAACTATTATTGGCTGGTTTAGTGTGTGACGAATGGAAGAAATTTTGTCATTTGATTTTCAACAGATAGCTAAAGTAAAAGGAAGGTTTTTGTGTTATTTGTTGGTTGAATATGGACACTAAAAGGGACTGATAGGGTGTAAAAAATTCGTTTTGTGTGTGTGTGTGTTTGTTTGTCAATTTGAGATAAAATTCAATTGCCCTCACCATTAATGGTATGAGAATTTTTCTATTAAAATAGATAAGATATAAGACTATGTAAAAGCATTCGTTTGTTTATTTTTGCACATTCTTGCTCTGCAAAAGTTTCTTTTGAGATAAAAAGAAGTTACAATTTTATTTATCTCATGTAAGTGATTGTTTGTATATTGCTTCTCATGAATAAACACAACTTTATATTTTCTTTTTTGATAGGTTTGGAAGAATCAAAAGCTTATATTTCAACCTATATAATCATTGTAACGACCCGACCAGTCGCTTTGAGAATTAGCATCTCGTTCGACGGCTTAAGGTGTCGAGCAACTTTGTATTATATGTTATGACTTGCGTGTGTGGCAGAGTTTAGTTTTCGGATGATTCGGGGTCAACTTGGAATGAAGATTCTTGTTTTAGTAGTTTAAGCGGTAAGAGTTGACCGGAATTTGTCTTTTGTATATACGACTCTGAAATGCCATTTTGATGATTCCAACAGTTTCGTACGGTGATTTTGGACTTAGGCGTATGTCCGGATTTGGATTTAGAGGTCCGTACGATAAATTTAAAGCATTTTGGCAATAATTGGAATGTTGATGTTTTGGAAGCATTAAAATTCTTAAAACTACCAATTATGTAAACAAGCAGTTTGAATAAAGAATTTTTTTCCAATATTCTAATACTTAAAAAAGATAATTATTAGATTAAGAGAAAATAAGGAAATCCCAATGGCAAAAATTTCCTTGACAAAAAGGAAAAAAATATGTTATGAATGATTGAAAAATGAAAAGGAAAATGGTTTGTGTGGGACAGGGACATGATGGCCACGTGAGGGAGTACGATGTCAGCCACATAAATGTTGTATGGAAATATGTGTAGAGTGACGTAAGTGAAAGATAGTTAAGTCAAAGATATTCAAAAATGTATATTGTGGCTATAGTAGGATTCCATCGTGACTAATCATACTACTTCATTTAAACGAAATGACCAAATTACCCCTGATATCCCAAGCAGGCATGTTGACCTGGTGCTTGCAGGGGTAATTTAGGAATTTTGTATTTTTAGTTTGACGTGGAAGACCGTCCTCTAATAGTCATCTCACTCTCTTGTGGACACGTTACCTACGTCGAAGCGTCTCTTGCCTCCATTTTCTCCTCCAAAATAAAGTAAAGTAAAATTACTCCAACTATTACTCTATTGTTTATTCCAAATAAAATTTTTTATTTTATATCCTTTTCTCTCTTTAATATTAAATTATTATATCCTTTCAATTTTAGCAACGCTAATATTTTATATTTGCACCATTCATTTTTTGAGATGATTATATATTTTTTGTACAATTATAACTTATAATAAAATTAACTTACAATTTTATGTAAAAAATAATAAATGCACAAAAACTAATTTATCAAAATTATACGCAAAAGTTAAGATATGAAATTAATATTATAAAGATATTACATGAATATAATTAGGTATATATAAAGAGATAAATTAAAAGAATTTAAATGATAAAAATAATAATAAAGTAAGGATGAATAGTGTCACTCCAAATTTGGAGTAACACTATTCATCTCCTATTTTGAGGGAGAAAATGAGGGAACATTGGAGCCACATTTTGACAAAAAAAAATGTATTTTGGAGAAATGGAGGTAGGGTTGGAGATGCTCTAATGCTTTATTTTGTAGAGCTCTCTTTTGTCGTTGTTGAAGCCAGTGGATTACTGGCTTTGAGTCAAAGTTCTATAAATTCCTAGGTTAATTTCTACAAAGACAGGGAGGGTATTCGAAATCCCTAGGTCTTACTTGATGTTCTATCTCTTTTCAGTTTTCTCTTGTCTTTTTTCTTTCTTTTACCTTTAGTGTGTACCTATTTCTGTCTGGCTGGGTTCAAATGTGATTATCAAAAGGTGTTGGTTGTTATCGATGGCTGAAAAATGAAAAATGGTATAGAGTACTTTTTCCATGTCAGTAGATGTGTTTCTCAACTATTATTGGCTGGTTTAGTGTGTGACGAATGGAAGAAATTTTGTCATTTGATTTTCAACGGATTGCTAAAGTAAAAGGAAGGTTTTTGTGTTATTTGTTGGCTGAATATGGACACTAAAAGGGACTGATAGGCAGTAAAGAAAATTCATTTTCGATTTTTTTTTTTGTGTTTGTTTGTCAATTTGAGATAAAATTCAATTGCCCTCACCATTAATGGTATGAGAATTTTCCTATTAAAATAGATAAGATATAAGACTATATAAAAGCATTTGTTTGTTTATTTTGCTCTGCACAAGTTTCTTTTGAGATAAAAAGAAGTTACAGTTTTATTTATCTCATGTAAGTGATTGTTTTGTATAATGCTTCTCATGAATAAATACAACTTTATATTTTCTTTTTTGATAGGTTTGGAAGAGTCAAAAGCTTATATTTCAACCTATATAATCATTGTAACGACCCGACCAGTCACTTTGAGAATTAGCATCCCGTTCGGCGGCTTAAGGTCTCGAGCAACTTCGTATTATGTGTTATGACTTGGTGTATGGAAGAGTTTAGTTTTCAGATGATTCGGGGTCAACTTGGAATGAAGATTCTTGTATTAGAAACTTAAGCGGTAAGAGTTGACCGGAATTTGTCTTTTGTAGACACGACTCTGAAATGCTATTTTGATGATTCCAATAGTTTCGTATGGTGATTTTGGACCTAGGCGTATATCCGGATTTGAATTTGGAGGTCCGTAGGATAATTTGAAGCATTTTGGCGATAATTGGAAAGTTGAAATTTTGGAAGCATTAAAATTCTTAAAACTACCAATTATGTAAACAAGCAGTTTGAATAAAGAATTTTTTCCCAATATTCTAATACTTAAAAAAGATAATTATTAGTGTAACGACCCGACCGGTCGTTTTGAGCTTTTGCACTTTTCTCTCTAGTTCTCGGGCATGACTTTCCCCGTGTGGTGTATTATGACTTATGTAAATCGTTGGTGTTGGGTTTCAGGTTAATCAGAATGAATTTGGAAGAACAGTCTCAGTTGAAAGCTTAAAATTTAAAAGGTTTGACCAAGATTTGACTTGTTTGTATTTGATCTCGGATTGGATTTTTTATGATTTGGTTAGCTCCGTTAGGTGATTTGGGACTTAGGAGCGTGATCAGAATGCATGTTGGAAGTTCGTGGAAGGTTTAGGCTTGAATTGGCGAAATTGAGATTTCGGCGTTTTCCGGTTGATGGGTGAGATTTTGATATAAAAGTCGGAATGAAATTCCAAAAGTTGCAGTAGCTTCGTTGTGTCATTTCGGATGTGTGTGCAAAATTTCAGGTCATTCGGACGAAGTTTGATAAACTTTCTGATCGAAAGCAAAATTTAAGAGTTCTTGGAGTTCTTATGCTTGAATCCCATATTAAATTGGTGATTTGATGTCGTTGAGAGCGTTTCGAAGTTTTGAACAAGTTTGAACGATGTCATGGGATGTGTTGGTACAATTGGTTTGAAGCTCCGGGTAGGTTCCAAGTAGGTTTCGAGATGTTTTAGGCCGAAAATCATAGCTGTAGCAGGTCCAGAAGGGTTGCAGGCCTCGGAACTCACCCGCGCGGTCCGCACAAAATGAAGTGCGTCCGCGGTGAGTGTTGTGCGGACCGCACAAAATGGTGTGCGGCCGCGGTGAAGAACATTCTGCTCGTCCTACTTCAGAAGCTCATATCTTTTGATCTACAAGGAATTTTGAGATGATTCAAAAACAAAAGTTGTAGCCCTTCGTGTCTAGTTTCCATAAATGTAAAGATATTGCAATTTGGGCATCTTTAGCAAAAGATATGGCCAAAATACTAAAGCCTATCACTGCATAAGAAAGCCTATACGACCGCGGTCGTTTTTGTGTGGACCGCGGTCGATTTTGTGCGGTCCGCAGAGGTGGAAATCTGTGGGGGTACTCTATAAATATGAGGTTTTGGGTTTTATTTGATATTGTAACCTAGAGAGCTCGGATTTTGGCGATTTTTCGAAGGTTTTTCAAGAAATTCATCGGGGTAAGTGATTCTAACTCAGATTTGGCTAGAGTACTTGAATCTATCATTGAATTCATCATTTAATTCGTAATTTGGGATGAAATTTGGAAAGAAAATTGTGAAATCTTTCAAAAATGTAAAATGATGATTTGAAGGATCAAATGGTATCGGAATTGGATAATTTTTGTATGGATAGACTCGTGAGAGTATAAGGATTCTAGTTTTGTAAATTTTGTCAAATTCTGAGATGTGGGCCCTGGGGTCGGGTTTGACCAATTTCTGGAATTTTATGGTAATTCGATTATTTTTGCTTGGGCTTTGTTCCCTTAGCATATTGTGATGTATTCGTTCTGATTTTGAATAGATTCGACACGCGTGGAGGCCAATTTGAGGGGCAAAGGCATTGCGAGCTAGAGAATTAGCCGGTTCGAGGTGAGTAATGATTGTAAATAATGGTCTCAGGGTTTGAAATCCCGGATTGCACATCGTAGTGCTATATTGAGGTGAGGCACACGCTTGATGACGAGCGTGGGGTCGTGTACTATTGGGGATTTTTACTTGGTCCGTCCCGATTGATGATTTTACCATGTATTTGACTGAAACTTATGTGTTATCATCATGATTTAGGCCGATTGCCATATTTGGGCTTCGTGCCAACTATTTGAACCCTTCGGGGATTTTTATTACTATTTCCTCACTGCTTTGACTTACTGCTTGAACTCAGTCATGCTATTTTCCACTGTTTTACCATTCGGCCATTTTTACTCCGTTTTGAGACTTAAAATGATATTTTAAATGATGTTTTGCGCTGAGAAATACTGTTTTACTAATGCCCGAGGGGTTTGTGAGTATTTTTTTGACTGAGTAAGGCCGATGGCCTAGTTGTGAGGAAACACTGATACTGATTGAGGCCGAGGACCTGAGATATGTACGCCACGAGGTGGCTTGTTGATATTGTTTATGAGGCCGAGGGCCTGAGATACATATATACGCCACAGGGTGGCTTGACTTATATGAAGCCGAGGGCCTAGATTTTATGCCACGAGATGGCTTGATATTGCGCTTGGGCCGTAAGGGGCCCCTCCCGGAGTTTGTACATCCCCCAGTGAGCACGGGTACCCATTGTGATGTGAGATATAGCCTGAGGGCAGATATTGTTCTATGTGATAGCCCGAGGGGCTGATATTGTTCTATGTGATAGCCCGAGGGGCTAATATTATTTTATGTGATAACCCGAGGGGCTAGTATTGTTCTTTGTGATTTGCCCGAGGGGCTGGTACCGTTCTATGTGATTGCCTGAAGGGCTGTTATTGTTCTGAGATATTTCTCGAGGGGCGGAGTTGTTGACATTGTGCCTGAGGGGCGAACCTTTATATGTTTATCTTTCACATTTACTTGTCATTTTACCTGTTAAACTATGGTATTTGTGCCCGAGAGGCGAATTTCTGTGCTTATTTGAACTAACTATTTTTGGCATTCATTTGCGTAACTCTTGGAAAAGTCATTTTCAAAGAAGTTTAAATTGAGCCAAAATATTTTAAAGAGATTTTTTACAGCTTCACTGCTTTTCTTACTGGTTTTGGACTACTTCTATGCAACATCTTGATATATTTTACGTGATTTCTTGCCTTCAATCTTTATTTATTATTATTACTTACTGAGTCGGAGTACTCACATTACTCCCTGCACCTTGTGTGCAGATTCAGGTATGTTTTGGCCGATCGGAGGCAGAGTCATCAGAGTTTAGCAAGGTAGCTGCCGACGTTCGCAACATTGCTTTTCTCTCTCTTCATTTCATTAGATTGTATTTGTACACTTTAGACCTTCAATTGTATTAATACCCTAGTAGATGCTCGTGACTTGTGACACCCCGGTTAGGGCAGTTTCGGGCTGGATTCCACATTGTTATCTATGTTTCTGCTATTCAGTATTATATAAACCATGTTTAGACTATATTTGTGTTGATTAACTGTTTTAAAGGGTTAATAGGGTTGAACTGGCTGGCCTTGTCTTCACGAGAGGTGCCATCACGACTGTGTTCGGGGTTAGGGTCATGACAAGTTGGTATTAGAGCCTAGGTTACATAGGTCTCACGAGTCATGAGCAGGTTTAGTAGAGTCTTGCGGATCGGTACAGAGACGTCTGTATTTATCCTCGAGAGGTTGTAGAACCTTTAGGAAAACTTCACATTCTTGAATTCTTATCGTGCGTCCTTGATTCAGCTTGAAAAGTAACTTTTGAAATCCTTCCATGCGTTCGTATGCGCGCATGAGCGCTCAGTATCAGATATGCATCGATGGCTTGTGATTCCCCGATCAAGGGGCGAGATATGATCTCTATATGTTTATGTTGGGCCAGTTTGGAGGACTTGAGGCCGCATTTTGCCTATAGCTTGAGCACCGAGGTGCTGATTGTGTGAGCAAGTGCTTTTGAATTTATGTGTTTGGTATTTTTCCCTATTAGTGAAAGTGACGGCTGGATGGCTATGTAATGAGAATATTAGTGCTGTGAGGTGTATTCGTATGATTTGGAAGTGACGAGAAAGGTCTGCTAGAGGATAGAAGAACTATTAGGTGCTTGATTTTCGTCTTGATTTGAGTTATAGCCCGAGTTATGGGCGTGTGAAGAATCTTTTCATGTCTCCTAGTTGGGAGTGGAGTAGATTTCATGTTGCGGTATGAGTTCAGACTCAGGAAGACTAAGTGACTGCGTAATGGTTATGACGGTGGAAGGTATACATAAATGTTAGTAAGGTGAAACATAACCCACCTACGAAGTGTTCTGGAGTTGTGTTATCTTTATGTTATCTGTTAGAAGATCCCATTTACAAGTGAAATATATGTGTGAATTTAATTTGGGTCGCTAAAGAGAGTGGGTTTAATTGTTACGAGAGTAAATGCAAGATTTGTAGAAGATATGAAGTACCAGATGGTCTGTATTCCACAAACTTATGAAGGATTGGATTAATCCCACTATGATGTTATGGCACCAATAAAATGTATGCGTTATGAGTTATGGTGCGTGTTTTGATCTATGGCTTCAAGCCAAGAAGTGGGGGAGTCCGCTATTGAATAGTTGATTGCACGGTTATGTGCCCTAATGGTTCAGCTCGAGGCGTATTTGTAAATCAGTTATGGCTCAAGTAAAGGAAATTTCAATAAAGGCTATGTTATGCTTTATGGGCGTACGAGAATCAGAGAATGACTTGAGTTGTGGTTGGTAAGGAATGCTCGGTGCATAGGGCAGGAAGTTGCTTGGTTATATTGGAATGAGGTCACATTCTGCAGCGTTAGAGTGCTAGTGAAGCACAGGTTGTTCAGTTCATTTAATCAATCTAACTGCGGTTTGAGTAGAGTGGATGACTCTAGATAATGGTCCTATTGTGTTCAAAACTCTACATGCAATAATTGGAGGCTTTCAAGTTGTACTTATGGCTAGAAGCTGAGTTTTCAGTGGAAGATGGCAAGACTTGTGGTATTTTCTATATTAATTATGAGATTCTATATATCAGTATTAGGAAGGTAAAGGTAATGACTTTGGGTAACACTTAAAAATAAAATAAAGGTATTCAACGGCTTGTGAGCCATAGACGGTGTGGCTTTATGCTTGGGTTCTGTGTGGTAAGTCTGGGTTGAGGAATTGTGATGATATAGAAAGGAGGGATATCAAGCTGAAGGTAAATCATAAGGGAACTCGGATATGTAGGGTAGCTTGGTAGTAGGCCGGATCGGTATGGTAAGTATATGATTAGTTCCTTGGGGGTATTCGAGGTAATGAGTTCTTACGGGTATTTCGCAGCAATGCCCTTGGGTTTTAGTGACTTGCGTAGGTTGGCTGAGATAGGAAGATTCAGCCTTGACAGACTTGTTGTGCAAAAGGGAGTCGGAGAATTCTTGTCGATTTCTACCGTGGTTAGAGATGTATATTTCTGCTGGCGTGAGGAGCAGGGGAAGTATAGTGATTTTCTTCCAGGTTGGACTCAATGGAAAGTTCTTGGTTGGCTGAGTGCATAGTTGCTTGGGGTTCGGAAGGGATATGAAGTTCTCATGGTTATCTTAGGATGATATGGTATATGCGGTATGTGTGGAGGATCGAGATTTGCGTGTGTAAGGTTACGGTTCAGTTCTGAACGGAAGGCCATAAAATTCTTAGGCAGTACGGGCAGTTTCAGATTATTAGAGAAATAAACTTCAAATGATTAGGGGGTGATCTTCAGATGATTAAGGAAATGGTATTGCTAATTGGAGTGATTTGACGAGGGTATATGTTTCAGGAAAGGCAATGTAATTAAGTTGATGGTACTTCGGTAGTATTGCGGCACCTTCTTGTTAGATCGATTGCGGGTATTCAAGTTTGCTTGGTGGCACCGAGGAATTTTAGAGTATCTCTCATGGAATGAATGGGTATTTGAGGCGTGGTATGCATTCAGACGATGGAATTGGGATCAGGTGTGTTGAGTTATGTGCCATATGGATTTGGAGTTAGGGAAGTTCTCACATTTAGGCTATGTTGTAATTGTGGGTCGTGTGTATTGGCACTGTTTAGTGACTATCGGGGTTTGGAGACCCGAGTAGATATTTCATTGCTTGGTATGTTAGATTTTGGATGTAATATTGAGTTCAGACTGGTTGTCTCCCTGTTGTGTCATTTTGGACTATTGCACTAAGGCGGCGCTGTTGGCTATGCCGGAAATGCCACAGATTGAGTGGCGAGGTTTGACGGATTATGTCCTATTGAAGTGGTTTTATATTTCGAAGACCCAGCGGACGGCTGAGAAAGATTGTCTTTTCTTATTTGGGCTTTCGTGATGGATGTTAGTGCAGAGGCTTCTACCCTTGATTCAGTTCCGATGGTGAGGGACTTTTCGGATATGTTTTCTTATGGTCGGCCATGTCGCCAGGCAAGGTTGTTGATTTCAGTATTAATTTGATGTCGGGCACTGTATCGTATGACACCGGCAGGGTTAAAAAAGTGGAAGGAACATCTTCAGGATTTCTTTGATAAGGAGTTCGTTGGCAGGCCAATGTGGATGCGTGTCTAACTTGAGTCGGCTTGGTTGGCTCCGAACTGTATTGTTGAGAGATGTGTTGATTCGTCTGTTATTGAGCTTATTAGTAATCTGAGGAGAACTATGAGTTACTTTTCTATGTTGCGAGGCATTATGATTTGTTGGTTATAGGCACATATGGTGCGGTTCTATTGGGGTTTCATAGTGGAAGTCGAGCGGGAAGAGTAATTTGGTGTTGCTCGGTGAACGGCGTATTGGTTATGTCCTATCGGGTGTGTGTGGTATATGTTATTTGTTTCACCGTGGGTGTAATGATTGCTTTAGTTCTAGACATCAAATTGTGCGTGGTTGTCGATTTCGAGTATAGTGACTTGATGTGGTTCATGTAGAGCAATGTTGGATAGGATCGCGCATCGCAACGAAGTTATGTGGAGGTATGACCTTGCGGGTTAGATTCGTGTGTTCTATTTCTATGATGTGAGACGAGTTCCCAGCCTTGCGTTGTGGTGGTATCGGTGAGCTTGAGGTACATCTCTTTCATTTGAGTCATTTTCATGATTGGAGGTATGTTCGGACTGTTGCTTATTGGTGCACGTATTATGCAAGTGGTGGCTTAGGCTTGTACTGATGTGTCATGTCACTAGAGTAGTGTGTTGGATTAGAGGAGATCGTTGGGATCATTAATGAATACGAACAGATTCGATTTCAGCATGTTGGAAGGATAATATCGAGCTTCGGCTCAGAAATTTGCTATGGTATTTGCCAAAGGAGGAGTGGCTTCTTGAATGGTTGATCTAGGAAATGGTTATGGCTTACCGCATGTTTTAGTGATCATTGGCAGTATATGAAAGTGTTGGGGTGAGACTTTAGTTGATAAGAGTTTTCTATCGGTATTCGGGTGTTGTGTACAACTGCTGTAATTAGAAGTTATCACTACGAGTGTTTGAGTCATGTGGTATATCAAGTGATTGCACCTAAGATTGCAATTATGGGTGATTACAGCTTGTTCGGGCTTATTCTGAATATAGATGTGAGATTCTGATCTTGTGAATGATTTCAGAAGTGGAAATAATGTGGTTCTAAGGCTTATTTTAGATTGGATTGTGAAATTTCAATTACCGTGTGTTATCGAACCTATGTGAGATAGGGTGACGTGGTATCACCCCCAGGTATGTGCATGGTGAGGTTATTCAACAATTGGTTGGCTTTTGGAACAATTTCGGGCACGTTCGAGGATGAACGTATGTTTAAGTAGAGGACGATATAACGACCCGACCGGTCGTTTTGAGATTTTGCACTTTGCTCTCCAGTTCTCGGGCATGACTTGCCCCGTGTGGTGTATTATGACTTATGTAAATGGTTGGTGTTGGGTTTCAAGTTAATCAGAATGAATTTGGAAGAACAGTCTCAGTTGAAAGTTTAAATTTGAAAGGTTTGACCAAGATTTGACTTGTTTGTATTTGATCTCGGATTGGAATTTTTATGATTTGGTTAGCTCCGTTAGGTGATTTGGGACTTAGGAGCGTGATCGAAATGCATGTTGGAAGTCCGTGTAAGGTTTAGGCTTGAATTGGCAAAATTGAGATTTCAGCGTTTTCCGGTTGATAGGTGAGATTTTGATATAAAGGTCAGAATGAAATTCCAAGAGTTGCAGTAGCTTCGTTGTGTCATTTCGGATGTGTGTGCAAAATTTCAGGTCATTCGGACGAGGTTTGATAGACTTTCTGATCGAAAGCATAATTTAAGAGTTCTTGGAGTTCTTATGCTTGAATCCCATATTAAATTGGTGATTTGATGTCGTTGTGAGCGTTCCGAAGTTTTGAACAAGTTTGAACGATGTCATGGGATGTGTTGGTACAATTGGTTTGAAGTTCTGGGAGTTCCGGGTAGGTTCCAGGTAGGTTCCGAGATGTTTTAGGCCGAAAATCATAGCTGTAGCAGGTCCAGAAGGGTTGCAGGCCTCGGAACTCACCCGCGCGGTCCGCGCAAAATGAAGTGTTTCCGCGGTGAGTGTTGTGCGGACCACACAAAATGGTGTGCGGCCGCGGTAGGTGCTGTGCGGACCGCACAAAATGGTGTGCGGCCGCGGTGAAGAACATTCTGCTCGTCCTACTTCGGAAGCTCATATCTTTTGATATACAAGGAATTTTGAGATGATTCAAAAACAAAAGTTGTAGCCCTTCGTGTCTAGTTTCCATAAATGTAAAGATATTGCAATTTGGGCATCTTTAGCAAAAGATATGGCCAAAATAATAAAGCCTATCACTGCAGAGGAAATCATGTATGACTGCGGTCGTTTTTGTGCGGACCGCACTGGTTTTGTGCAGACTGCGGTCAATTTTGTGCGGTCTTTAGAGGTGTAAATCTGTAGGGTACTCTATAAATATGAGGTTTTGGGTTTTATTTGATATTGTGACCTAGAGAGCTCGGATTTTGGCGATTGTTCGAAGTTTTTTCAAGAAATTCATCGAGATAAGTGATTCTAACTTAGATTTGGCTAGCGTACTTAAATCTAGTATTGAATTCATCATTTAATTCGTGATTTGGGATGAAATTTGGGAAGAAAATTGTGAAATCTTTCAAAAATATAAAATGATGATTTGAAGGACCAAATGGTATCAGAATTGGATAATTTTCGTATGGATAGATTCGTGAGAGTATAAGGATTCTAATTTTGTGAATTTTGTTAAATTCTGAGATGTGGGCCCGGGGGTTGGATTTGACCAATTTCTAGAATTTTATGGTAATCTGATTATTTTTGCTTGGGCTTTGTTCCCTTAGCATATTGTGACATATTCGTTCTGATTTTGGATAGATTCGACGCGCGTGGAGGCCAATTCTAGGGGCAAAGGCATTGTGAGCTAGATAATTAGCCGGTTCGAGGTGAGTAATGATTGTAAATGATGTTCTAAGGGTTTGAAACCCCGAATTGCACATCGTAGTGCTATATTGAGGTGAGGTACACGCTTGATGACGAGCGTGGGGTCGTGTACTATTGGGGATTTTTACTTGGTCCGTCCCGATTGATGATTTTACCGTGTATTTGACTGCAACTTATTTGTTATCATCATGATTTAGGCTGATTGCCATATTTGGGCTTCGTGCCAACTATTTGAACCCTTCGGGGATTTTTATTACTATTTCCTCACTGCTTTGACTTACTGCTTTAACTCAGTCATGCTATTTTCCACTGTTTTACCATTCAGCCATTTTTACTCTGTTTTGAGACTTAAAATGATATTTTAAATGATGTTTTGCACTGAGAAATATTGTTTTACTAATGTCCGAGGGGCTTGTGAGTATTTTTTTGACTGAGTAAGGCCGAGGGACTAGTTGTGAGGAAACACTAATACTGATTGAGGCCGAGGACCTGAGATATGTACGCCACGAGGTGGCTTGTTGATATTGTTTATGAGGCCGAGGGCCCGAGATACATATATACGCCACGAGGTGGCTTGACTAATATGAGGCCGAGGGCCTAGATTTTATGCCACGAGATGGCTTGATATTGCGCTTGGGCCGTAAGGGGCCCCTCCCGGAGTCTGTACACCCCCAGTGAGCGCGGGTACCTATTGTGATGTGAGATATAGCCCGAGGGAAGATATTGTTCTATGTGATAGCCCGAGGGGCTGATATTGTTCTATGTGATAGCCCGAGGGGCTAATATTATTCTATGTGATAACCCGAGGGGCTGGTATTGTTCTTTGTGATTTGCCCGATGGGCTGTATTGTTCTGAGATATTGCCCGAGGGGCGAACCTTTATATGTTTATCTTTCATATTTACTTGTCATTTTACCTGTTAAACTATGGTATTTGTGCTGAGAAGCAAATTTCTGTGCTTATCTGAACTAACTATTTTTGGCATTCATTTGCGTAACTGTTGGAAAAGTCATTTTCAAAGAAGTTTAAACTGAGCCAAAATATTTTAAAGAGATTTTTTACAGCTTCACTGCTTTTTTTACTGGTTTTGGACTGCTTCTATACATCATCTTGATATGTTTTACGTGATTTCTTTCCTTCAGTCTTTATTTATTATTATTACTCACTGAGTCGGAGTACTCACATTACTCCATGCACCTTATGTGCAGATTCAGGTATGTTTTGGCTGATCGGAGGCAGAGTCATCAGAGTTTAGCAAGGTAGCTACCGGCGTTCGCAGCATTGCTTTTCTCTCTCTTCATTTCATTAGATTGTATTTGTACACTTCAGACCTTCAATTGTATTAATACCCCAGTAGATGTTTGTGACTTGTGACACCCTAGTTAGGGCCGTTTCGGGCTGGATTTCCGCATTGTTATCTATGTTTTTGCTATTCAGTATTATATAAACCATGTTTAGACTATATTTGTGTTGATTAACTGTTTTAAAGGGTTAATAGGGTTGAACAGGCTGGCCTTATCTTCACAAGAGGCGCCATCACGACCGGGTTCGGGGTTAGGGTCGTGACAATTAGATTAAGAGAAAATAAGGAAATCCCAACGGCAAAAATTTCCTCGACAAAAAGGAAAAAAATATGTTATGAATGGTTGAAAAATGAAGAGGAAAATGGTTTGTGTGGGGTCGGGACGTGATGGCCACGTGAGGGAGTATAATGTCAGCCACATAAATGTTGTATGGAAACATGTGTAGAGTGACGTAAGTGAAGGATAGTTAAGTCAAAGATATTCAAAAATGTATATTGTAGCTATAGTAGTATTCTATCATGACCAATCATACTGCTTCATTTAAACGAAATGACCAAATTACCCCCAATATAAGCAGGCATGTTGACCTGGTGCTTGCAAGGGTAATTTAGGAATTTCATATTCTTAGTTAGACGTGGAATACCGTCCTCTAATAGTCATCTCACTCTCTTGTGGACACGTTACCTACGTCGAAGCGTCTCTTGCCTCTATTTTCTCCTCCTAAATAAAATAAAGTAAAATTACTCCAACTATTACACTATTTCTTATTCCAAAAAAATATTTCATTTTATATCCTTTTCTCTCTTTAATATTAAATTATTATATCCTTTCAATTTTAGCAACACTAATATTTTATATTTGCACCATTCATTTTTTGTACAATTATATCTTATAATAAAATTAACTTATAATTTTATGTAAAAAATAATAAATGCACAAAAACTAATTTATCAAAATTATACGCAAAAGTTAAGATATAAAATTAATATTATAAAGATATTACATGAATATAATTAGGTATATATAAAGAGATAAATTAGAAGAATTAAATGATAAAAATAATAATAAAGTAAGGATGAATAGTGTCACTCCAAATTTGGAGTAACTCTATTCATCTCCTATTTTGAGGGAGAAAATGAGGGAACATTGGAGCCACATTTTGACAAAAAAAATGTATTTTGGAGAAATGGAGTAGGGTTGGAGATGCTCTAATGCTTTATTTTGTAGAGCTCTCTTTTGTCGTTGTTGAAGCCAGTGGATTACTGGCTTTGAGTCAAAGTTCTATAAATTCCTAGGTTAATTTCTATAAAGACAGGGAGGGTATTCGAAATCTCTAGGTCTTACTTGATGTTCTATCTCTTTTCTGTTTTCTCTTCTCTTGTCTTTTTTTTTACCTTTAGTGTGTACCTATTTCTGTCTGGCTGGGTTCAAATGTGATCATCAAAAGGTGTTGGTTGTTATCGGTGGCTGAAAAATGAAAAATGGTATAGAGTACTTTTTCCATGTCAGTAGATGTGTTTCTCAACTATTATTGGCTGGTTTAGTGTGTGACGAATGGAAGAAATTTTGTCATTTGATTTTCAACGGATTTCTAAAGTAAAAGGAAGGTTTTTGTGTTATTTGTTGGCTGAATATGGACACTAAAAGGGACTGATAGGCAGTAAAAAAATTCGTTTTTGATTTTTTTTTGTGTTTGTTTGTCAATTTGAGATAAAATTCAATTGCCCTCACCATTAATGGTATGAGAGTTTTTCTATTAAAATAGATAAGATATAAGACTATGTAAAAGCATTCGTTTGTTTATTTTTGCACATTCTTGCTCTACACAAGTTTCTTTTGAGATAAAAAGAAGTTACAATTTTATTTATCTCATGTAAGTGATTGTTTTGTATATTACTTCTCATGAATAAACACAACTTTATATTTTCTTTTTTGATAGGTTTGGAAGAATCAAAAGCTTATATTTCAACCTATATAATCATTGTAACGACTCAACCAATCGCTTTGAGAATTAGTATCCTGTTCGGCGGCTTAAGGTCTCGAGAAACTTCGTATTATGTGTTATGACTTGCGTGTGTGGCAGAGTTTAGTTTTCGGATGATTCGGGGTCAACATGGAATGAAGATTTTTATTTTAGAAGCTTAAGCGGTAAGAGTTGACCGGAATTTATCTTTTGTATAGACGACTCCGAAATGATGATTCCAATAGCTTCGAATGGTGATTTTAAACCTAGGCGTGTGTCCGGATTTGGATTTGGAGGTCCGTAGGATAATTTGAAGCATTTTTGCGAAAATTGGAAAGTTGAAGTTTTGGAAGGTTGATAGGTTTGACCAGGAGTTGACTTTGTTGATATCGGGTTCGAATTTTGATTCCGAGAGTTTAATTAGCTCCGTTATATCATTTTGATCTTTCATGCAAAATTTAATGTCATTCCGGTTTGGTTTAATGTGTTTCGACACGATTTTTGGAAGTTGGAAGATTTGGAAATTCATAATTTCGATTCATAGTTTCGACTTTATTTCATGTGATTTGAGGCCTTGAGTAGGTCGTGTTATATTACAAGACTTGTTGGTATATTCGGACGGGTCCCGAGTGGCTCGAATGAGTTTAGGACGAGGTTCAGATCGTTTTGGAAATTTTTGGTTAAGGCTGTTGGGCAGTGTTCTGGTGTATCCGCATCTGCAGAGGTTTGATCGTAGATGTGGAGCCGCTTCTGCGAAGTTTTTGTCGCTTCTGCGATGTTGAGGCGTGGGAGGAACCTTCGCTTTTGCGGATTTTTTGTTGCAGATGCGATGGCCACTTTTGCGGCCCATTGATCGCAAATGCGAAGATGTCCGCTTCTACGACTGTTTGTGCGCTTCTGCGGAGTCGTAGGTACGACTCATTCTTGTGCAGGTGCAGCCACTGACTGGCTAGTTGGGTTCGCAGATGCGAACCTTTTCTTGCAAATGCGAGGCCACAGATGTGGCGATTCTGTTCGCAAATGCGAAAAACCTGGGCAGAATCACATATATTCGAGGGTTTGGCATTTTTGTCCATTTTTGAGTTTGAAGCCTCGTTTTTGAGCTATTCTGGAAGGATTCTTCACGAGTTTGATAAGTGTTCTCTATCCGAAAATGATTACATTTCATGATTTCATACTTATTTATATCATTAAATCAGTGAATTGAAAGGAAGAAAATGTGAAATTTTGTAAAAATTTTCAAAAATGTAAAATAAGGATTTGAAGGGCGATTTGATTTCGGAAATAGATAATTTTGGTATGGTTGAACTCGTTATCGAATGGGTATTCGGAATTTTTAAATTTTATCAGGTTCCGAGGTGCGAGCTCGGGGGTTGACTTTTTAGTTTTAACCAAAAATCGATGCTTTATTATCAGGAATTGTTTCCTATGAGTTTTATTTATGATTTGAAGTTATTTTGGCTAGATTTGAGCCGTCCGGAGGTTGTTTCACCCGAAAATGTCATTTTAGAGTATCAGTCTAGTTTCTTGAGGTAAGTATCTTACCTAACTTTGTGTGGGGGAACTATCCTTTAGGATTTGACTCATTTGTGCTAATTGTATCATGTGAAGGCCGTATACACGAGGTAACGAGTACGTGCTCGAGCTTGTTTGTGGAAATTTGACCTTTTAGGGCTCTTAGGTTCTTAAGTTCATTAGATATGAAGTTATGTCATGTTAAATCCCCCATTTACTAAATTTATCCTTACGTATCTTATTTGAAATTAATTGCTTCGTGTTCTACCCTTATTGTCGATTAAACTCTATTGTGCCTTAACTGAAGTTGTTGCCTCTTTTATTGTCATGCTATCTTTTCCGTAATTACTTATCCTTAATTGAAGTTATTATTATCTTTTTCATAATTGTCTATCCTTAATTGAAGTTATCATTATCTTTTCCATAATTGTTTATCCTTAATTGAATTTGTTGTATCTCTTTCATAATTGCTCGACCTTAAATGAAGTTTTGTTATCCTTTTTCATTGTTGACTTATCCTTATTTGGAATCATTGATTTATGTTATCTCTCTTATCATCGAATTGTACTTTTGTGGAATCATTGCTACACATTATCTCTTCCTTGTTGAGCTATTATTGTTGAGACCATTATTCCCTGTTGTATCTTTCTTTGTGAGCTCGTTCCACCATTTCTTTGTGTTCTGAAGTTCCTGAGTTGATTTACTTGCCGTATTCTTATGTTATTATTATTATTGTTGTTGTTGTTGTTGTTGTTGTTGTTGTATTCAGTGTTATTGAGCCGAGGGCTATGCGTGGTTGTGATAGTGGAACTATTTTGAGGAAAGTGGTATATGAGCATATATTGTGAAAGTCATTTTATTGAGTTGTTATATTTTGACACACGTGTTATTGTTGGGAGGATTGTTTGGGTGTTTTGTATGAGGTTTCTACCGTGCTGTTGTTACTATTGATACGCATGCCGTGGTATAAGGTCTGGGTGTTGAAACACATGCGCTGAGATAAGGTGGTCTTGATACGTGTGGCTAGTAGGGGAACTACTAGAAGCCATGCAGTCTGATAAGGTGGGCTAAAACGCGGGATTCTATTTCGAAAAAAACAATTTTCAAAAATAATGTAAAGGCTCTATTGATACCCAATTTTTCCCTATAATATTTTAAAGTGCATATATACCTTCAAAAACTATGCATTAGCATCAATTGATATTTTTCCATAATTTTTATATTTTAAGATAATTTTTGCTAGTATTTTATTTATATAAATAATTACAAAATTGCATAACAAATGGCTCTATAATATTTTATTGATTTAATTTTGTTATTTATAGCCATATTAAGTTCAAATTATTTCATAAATAGCCGGATTTACACCTTTTAGTTACAATTGGAATAACTTTGCAATTATAGCCCACACATGCATTATTACATTATTTTTACCAGAAAATAGCCTTTTATATTTTTTAAAAAATTAAATAATTATTTTAAAATATTTCCAGGCATGAAAATCATTTTTACAACCTATTAGTTATTTCCAAAAAAATTATTTTATCAATTAAATGGGTATTTAACAAATAGCCCTCTTATTTTCGGATTTAGCCTAATTATCTAGCCCAATTTCAACCCCTAACCCATTAAGACCAGACCCAAACCAATCAAACACAACCCCAATTAAACCTAACCCAACCCAGGCCCCTCCTAATCCTAGCCGTTGATCTCTGAGATCAACGACCCTTGTTTGTTCTTACCATTTTTAACCAAAGAAACCCCCTAACCTAACTCATTTTGTCACGCCCGCCGCCCTTGAATCTCTCATCTCCCTCTTCTCTCAGAGACTTGCCCAAACCCTAGTGCCGTAACCTAAAATCTACCCTAAATCCCTTCGATTCCTACCTATTCCATGAGATTCCATGGTGATTTGAGGCCCTACCGGCCTCTTACCTCTCCTGGTTCTTCGACCTTGTTGTTGCATGAAGGGATCTTGAAAAGATCCAACTCAGATTTGGTTCAAAGACCGTTCAAAGGCCTACCTATGGCCATTATTGTTTGTGAGTGCTATTTTCTTCCTATTTTCAGTACGAATCTATGACTTTGGACCAAGTATCTTTCACCTCTGTTACTTTCAAAACCCTAATGTCATGGCTAATTGGGTCTGTTTAGATCTTTGTAGATTTAAAACGTCCTGAACATTGTTTGGTATTTTCTTCGGAAAAAACTGTCTATTTTCCTTATCATTATTCAATTTCAGTGACTTCTCAGAGCTAGGGTTCGTCCTAAGTTCTCTTCAAATGATTTTTTCTTAATTTTCAAATGTTTAACTTGATTATTCCTTTACTGTTGAGCCGATTTTTGTGTATATACTTAAACCCTAGGTACTTCTGTTTATGGTACTGATTGCTTCAATTTTTCTTCCGTTATGTGTTTATTTTTGCCAATTAATTATCTTGGATGATTTTGTTAGGGATTTGAATCATATTTTCCCATTCAAATCAGTATTTCTTTGTGATTTGCCTGTTTGCCTTATTCGTGACATTAATTAGTACCATTTTCCTTAATTAGATTATTATTCTGATTCAGAAGTTTATATGGTATGATTGATTCTCTTACCTTATGTGAGCCCCAATTTGTACCATTGATTGGATATCCCTATTTTAAAAGGGTCTTTCCCGGATTCTTCTGTATGATTTGATTGGTTAAATCCCCAATTAACTGGTTGATTTATTCGATTACCTTTGTCTTATGAACTGACATATCCTTACCTTATTTGTTCTTACCTCACTAAGTGCTATATATACTCTCATTCTAATTCTCCTAAACACACGAACACTGTTCAAAATATACACACATACACTCAAACTCTCTCTTCTTTCTTTGCTACTTGTGCTGGCTATTGGTCTAGCCGGCTGAAAGCCAAGGCTAGATAGTGGAACTGCCCTGTTTTTTTTTTTTTTACATTCTGCATTCTCTTATTTAACTGGTATGTATTTAGTTAAATTTTGAAACTCAACCTTATGTGTTCCATGTCAATACATCCATGTTTATCCCTGTATTAGTTTCTCAACTTGTTTTCTCTGTTTGATGTTATTAAGCATGTCTTTTATGTGTAATTAGCATGTCTGACTTCACTTAGTTTTTGATACTCGCCTAGCATTTTTACTTAGTTCCCCTTCCCTTTAATTGGTATGACTATGTTAGTTATTTAGTTTTCTAGTGCATCCAATTGGTCCTGATTGTGTCCAATGTTGTTCAACACATCTCTGCCTTTAACATGATCCTGCTACATTCCTTCTCTATGTCTTAACTGACTATTGCCCTGATTAACTTGATTTAGTAGACTCCTAGTGGTCCTGTACATTTGCTGTATCAGTTTTCTTATTTATATGGTTTCAACCCTATATGTTTCCCAATCCCCTTCACCCCTTGTTTGTAAGTCTGCTTGTTAATTGAATCAGGGTATTCTATGATTAATTAGGTTGTTTGCTGAGTATGTTTTTCCTCAAAATGATTTCAAACTGCTGCTCCTACTTCTAGCATTCTGCTAGTATCTTTCAAATTGTTTCTGAATCTTTCCACTTATAAATTGTTTCATTAAGTCTTTCAATGCTGTTTTATGTCAAGCACTCTCACTTCTACTCTTAGACTATTAAGTTCTGTCCCTCTAGTATGTGTACTGCTTAGGAATCCTTGAGATCTCTCTCAACTCTGGAATACCAGGGCTGGCCCTTACACACTGCACATAGCCAATCCCCATTTGAGAAATGGTCGTGGTGTGAGCATTGCTCGGGATCCTTGAGGTCCTTAGGGAACTCTAACACACCAAGGCACACATTATTGGCTGTGAGATATTTGGCTTCTGAGATTCTGTTGAAGGCCTGTCATTCCCAGGTTTACTTTGAGCCTGATATAGGCTCTCTATAACATAGTTTCATTTACTTATGTAATTCATTTAATCCCGGTCTGTAATAATATTATTTGTAAACAGATGTTGGGGTGATTAGTAAAAATGGAGGGTTCCTATATGATGTTTATGGGAAAACTGGGTAGATACCATGCTTTAGGTTGATGCATAGTAGAAATCATGCTCTTAGTTAATATATATTTGCACTGCTTTGAGTTTGTGATATGATAGAAATCACGTTTTAGGTCCATATGCTATGTTGCTTGCATCAAAACATGTCATAAGTCCATAATATTTGCATTAGAAAACCTTCCTTAGGACACTCACGTTTATATTTTTGCATATTAGAAACATGTTGTAAGTTTATCACTTCTTTCTCTGACTCTGCATAAGTTATTATCACCCTGAAAATCCTGTCATTAAACTGTTGCTGTAATCGTGCTTAATAAAAATGTTCATCTATTTGTGCATTAGAAATCCTGATTTAGGACTTTGTTTGCATTGGCTCTAAACCATGTCTACTTCGTTTTTATTAAACAATTGTTTATAAAAGGGGGTTGAAACAGTCCCAACACATAGATATCATGTCCTAATATCAACATGCCTAAAATCAGTTTTGTAATATTAATCACTTAGATCAGCATGCCTATAAGACTAAATAGCTTCAAGCTGTTAATTAATTCCCAGATTATGACTGCATATAGACCCACGCCTAGTCAAGACTTAGGCCATTAAATAACTGTGAAATCAGGTTTCTTTTATGTGTGAAATTATTCAGGCTTAATAGGTTATAAAATCAATAGGCAAACTAATTAGAGTTCTGCCACTTCGCTCTTAAACAAATACCGTGTATTCTGTATCTGTGATCTAGATACCATGTTCTAAGGCTTTCTGATTTTTCTTCAAAATCAGTTGTTTGAGACGTGCTATGTATCTATTTATGTGTGGAGGCAAACATGAGCCCTTAATTGCTTCCCTATGTGACAGTCCTATGTGTTCTTTGTTGTCGCTTAGATTTTACCTTTTAAATGCTTAGGAGTGTCTAGAACTACCTAAGTATAGAGGTCCTAAATGCCTCCGGAACCACAAGGAAAGGACGAGTAAAGCATGCTTAGAGTCCGTTAATTAAACTCACTTACATAATCACTAAGTGAAGGGTAATGGGTCGTAAAAGGATATGATGACCTGCGTGCTAATGTCATGTGTAGCCCCTCTAGTTGGGGAGGATTACCGGGCATTGCACAGATTGATCCTATAGGCTAATCAACTTAGGACCCCCTTCCCCAATTCACATATGTGTACTTAGACTGTCTAAACTTCCTTAGTTTATGTATGTATGCTTGGACTGTTCAAACCTCCTTAATTTACATATGCTTAGACCATTTAAACTTTCTTGATTTTGTATGTGTTTAGACTGTGTAAACTACCTTTATTTGAAAATATGTGCTAAAACCGCTGACTTGTTAAATGACTAATTCACATAACTAAGTTCGGTCGGGACCCACCGTTGTGGACCGCAAGGGGTGCCTAACACCTTCCCCTCAAGGTTATTTCGAGCCCTTACCCTAATCTCTGGTAATACAAACTGGTTACATGAGTTAATTGCTCTAGGTGCCCTAACGCACCTTAATCCGTTAGGTAGCGACTCTTCAAATACCCAATTCCCAAAAGAAAATGAGTTGTTCCCAATGAATGTCGAAACCCGGACTCCACGGAGGAAAGACGTGCGCGACAGCATGGCAACTCTACTGGGGATATTTTTAGGCTCTTATCATAGCGAACTTGCTTTTTGTGAATTAGTCTTAAGCATGCTTATTTTGTTAATACAACCTTTCCCCTTTCCCCTTATTTGGATTTAATTGCTTATTTATGATTTTCTTTATTTCCTGAAACTGACTTGTCTCTTTGTTTTCTTTTTCCGTAACTGTCTTTCAATTATTTAAATACTGTATTTATCATTTTTTTAACGTGCAAATACTTGACAACGTGCTATTTATTGTTGCATAAATCATGCTCAATATCATATTCCACTCGTGCGTAATCAATCCTATAGCAATGGTTGATGAGTGTTTGCGCTCTTCCTATATATCACCCTTTAAATTCGGAAAGGCGTGTTTGCGATAAAACTAGTCGATCAGTGGTGTGTTCGATGGTTCCATGCCTTTCCCTCTCAAGTTGTCCGCTTGAGGGTCCCAGTCTAGACCTCTATAACAACCTTACTCTGATTAATTGTGCATGCATCATGGTCAAACCTAGCCGGGTTAATGTATTGTCCGCATAATAACCCTTTAAGACAAGCCTCGTCCAAAAGTCCATCGGGTTTTCCATAATCCCAACGGACGCAACTAGGATTGTGTGCATTAATTTTGGAGAAATAAGTGCCAATATGCTAATCATTATTGTATAAATAGACGGACCTGGAGGGGGAAAGGGCCTAACCATCTTTTGTTTTACAGAAAATGAGGCACGAAATCCCCAGATTCGGTATGGTCGGTAGCATACCTCCACTTTAACTAGATTGGTGGAGGGATCTTCCCTCAAGTGACCAAAATCATGTGAAACGAGTCTTGGGAAATTTGTCTTCACTGTTGGATCTTTAGCCAAACAAAATATTGATCGAGGCGGCCACTATACTTTGGTACAAGGAAAGGGTCGTGTTCCGCTTTGGGGACATAGAAATGACTCCCATCCTAGAAGAAATAAGAGGATTTGTTGGGTTGCCTTGGGATAGACCTGGTCTGTTAGCACCTGAAAATCGCACCACTAGAGGATTCCTTAAAATGATGGGGCTGAAGAAAAATGACGATTTGGAGTGCCTGAAGAATTCCTACATACCTTTTGACTTCCTCTATGAAAGATACGGCCACAGTATTTATTACCATATTTTTGATGACGAGTTCTCAATCACCTCCTTGGCTGGGTTTATCATAGGGTCTTTATGTTTATTGTGTGTTTCTTGGGCATGTTGGTATTTCCGATCCAAGGGGATAAAATCCATACCAGGCTGGCCATGGTGGCCAAAACTCTAATGGACAAGATCGAGGGGCAGACATATACCATTATCCCTATGATCATTGCAGATATGTACCAGGCCTTGGAACGGGTGTCAGAAGGGGTCCAGATTCTTTGAGGGTTGTAATTTGCTGCTACAGGTTTGGTTATTACAACATCTCCAAAGGGGTCAATACCGGCAGGAGTTTCCACGAAGGCTGTGGAATGACCACATAGCTTTCCATCACCCTAAGAGAATGACTTATATTCCGGACATGTTTGCTCAACCTAAGGATGCTATAGAATGGGTGCAGTTCTTTAACAAGTTGACTGAGGACCAGGTTCAGTAGATGTTCGACTGGTTTCCCACCGATGAGTTCATCATCAGATCTAGAGACGTCCCACATTTAGTGTTGATTATGTCACGACCCAAAATCCACCAAGGGTCGTGATGGCACCGAACACCACTGTCAGGCAAGCCAACAACAATTTACTAGCAATTTCTCATTTTATTTGTTTTGAAATAATTTCCTTTAAACAAATGAATAATAAATAATAAACTCCACTGAATAAATGAGGATATCTTTACAAAATTTAACTACTGAAAAATCCCGTCATCCTCCCAGAACCCGGTATCACAAGTGCATGAGCATTTACTAGGGAATGAAATAAAATATAGTAACTGTCCGGAATACAAGTGGACAGAAATGAAAATACAATAAAGTACTCTGAAGGAGACTCAACTGGTTGTGGGTCATCTTGATAAATGCAGCTCACCTAAGTCTCCGTATCAACCATGTTGCTATGCCACTAAGCCACTAGCCACATATGAACCCGTGCAACAAAAATGCACAGCAAGTGTAGTATGAGTACGAAAACAACCTGTACCCAATGAGTATCCCGTCTAATCTCGAAGAAGTAGAGACGAGAGATTGACTTCGACACTTACTAGTAATCCAATAATAATGTATTATTAATGCGAGTAATCATGGATTTATTAAGAACGACAATAATTTTAGATAAGCCACGAACAGGTAAAAGTTCTTTTTTGTATTAAGAATTCTCCGGATTCATAATCTATTAATTTTCAATTATCTCAAGTCGGGGAGAGCAAATATCAATATCAATAAATCTCAAGGCAAGCAATACAAGCATGCGCAAATCATGCCGAGGACGTACAACCCGATCCAACAATATTTAAACTGTGCACTGCCAGAGGGTCGATTGGCGCGAACCATAGATGCATCTATTTAATCTACCAAGGCGTTCGGCCCGTTCCAAAATTAAAAACATACAGATAGTCAATCAAGAAGTCAACAGGGAACAATTATCCAAAGAAAATCCAATTCTCTTTTAACAATTTTATAAAAATAAAGTTTAATCCTTTTAGAAATTCATTTACCAATTCGATAGGATTTAAGCAATTCATCTGTCAATAAGGTTACAAATATTCCATGTATAGCATGCTTTTGGATCCTAGACTACCCGGACTTTCACATGATAGCAGCTATGCACGAACTCTTGTTACCTCGTGCGTATGTAGCCCCCACAATTAGGAGCACATAACCAATTATTTTACATATGGGGACAATTACCTCTTACAAGGTTAGAAAGGAGACTCACCTCGTTCCGAAGATCCATAACCGGCATTCCACGCTCTTCCGAAGACTCGAATCGATGCACAATGCTCCAAAACTAGCCAATAATTACGCAAATCCATTAATATATGCTCAATTACCCCTAATGATCCAATTTATAATAATTCCTAACCCCGATCGAAAAGTTGACCAATACGCCCTAAGGTTCACGTGCCCGGATTCCGAAATTTTTCGAAGAATAAGTTTACCCACAACCTCACGAGCTCAATTATATAATTTACTCTCAATTTCTTACCTAAAATCGCAGCCAAAATCCAAAAATACCATTTCTATATCTTCCCACCAAAACCCCAAATTTCTACCAAATTTCATGCTCAAATCCGTACATAATCAATGCATCTAACTCAAGATAGGTGGGGATAGCTTACCTTGTCATTGATGATGAAAACCCCCTCTTGAAACCCTCCAAGAATCGCCCAAGCCAAGAGAAAGATGAAAGAAAATGGCCAAATCCCGACTTTAAAACAACCCACTGCCTCCAACACTTTTTGCACCTGCGGTCTCGCAGGTGCGAACCAAATGCCGCTTCTTTGGTCCAAGGCTCCCAGCCCATTCTTCTTCTGCGTACTCTCCTCCGCAGATGCGGTCCCATATTTGCAGCAAAACGACCTCATTTGCAGTCCCAGCCTAGCCATCCATTTCCGTTTTTGCAGCACGAAGGCCGCTTCTGCGGCTCCGCAGCTGCGGCCCTAGTCTCGCAGGTGCGGTTACACCAGCAACCAGAAACTTCAGCCCTTTCCAAAATTCCATTTTCGATCTGTTAACCACCCGAAATTCACCCGAGGCCCCCGGAACCCCAAACAATCATACCAACCAGTCCCAAAATACATTACGTACTTGCTCGAGGCCTCAAATCATATCAACCAAAGCTTAAATCATGAATCGACCTCCAATCCACGCGTAATGAACTTTAAAATTTTAAACTTCTACATTCGATGCCGAAACCCATCAAATCACGTCCGATTGACCTTAAATTTTGCACACAAGTCGTATTTGACATTACGGACTTACTCCAACTTCCGGAATTGGATTCCGACCCCGATATCAAAAAGTCCACTTCCGGTCAAACTTCTCAAAAACCTTCAAATTTTTATCTTTAGCCAAATGACTCCAAAATGACCTACGGACCTCCGAATTCACTTCTGATCGCGCTCCCAACTCCAGAATCACTATACGGAGCTACTCCCAGACTTGGAATTCCAAACGGACATCGATAATACTGAAATGCACTTCAACCCAAACTTATGAAATTTCTTCCAAAATGCTAACGTCCACAATAGGCGACAAAACGTTCCCGGGTCTTCCAAAACCCAGTCCGGACATATGCCCAAGTCCGAAATCATCATACGAACCTGCCGAAACCTTCGAATCCCGATTCTGAGGTCGTTTACCTAAAAATCCAACCTTAGTCAATTCTTTCAACTTAAAGCTTCCGAAATGAGAACTCCCTTTCCAAATCAACTTCGAACTTCCCGGAATTCAATTCCGACAGTGCACACAAGTCATAATACCTAAAGTGAAGTTGTTCGTGTCCTCAAACTGCTGAATGACGTGCTAGAGCTCAAAACGATCGGTCAGGTCGTTACATTCTCTCCTACTTAAACATACGTTCGTCCTCGAACGTGCTAAGAACTACGCTGGGGTTACCCGAAATCACTGTTTAATACCTCATGCACTTACCCGTGCTACTACAACCCAGTTGAGCATATTAGCTCGTTCAATTCTGAAGATATTCCCTTTTATTCAAGCAAATAAGCTTAGAGCCAAATTCCAACGTCCGGAATTCTCAGTCAGGCCTGTTTTAATATACTCTCACCGTATAAATAGCTACACACAACACCAAAACATGACGGCATACTTTAGCTGAATTCACACATTGCACCACTTTACTCACAGGACCACAATAACATTCTCTGATCCATTAAGTCGAAATTCCCTGAATCTGATGCTCCCATTGCACCTCATGGCATACATAGGTCTTGCTCTAACTCTTACAATGCCGCCACGATAGAAGAGATATGTAGAAATTCATAACCAACTACTGAATCAACAATTCATTGGGTCTATACTCCTGACAAAAGCCATCACCTCATTTTGAACCAAATAATGGTTTTTGCTCTTTAATATACTTCATATAATCCGATTGCACTATTCCTAGATCCAATAACCTCGTCTCACTCAGTACGAACTGCTCAGGCAATAAGCCACCCTAAACATGATCAAAAGCCTCATATGATGGTGCAATGTGCCGATAGGCTACCAATTCGAACTTGATACAAAGGAAAACGAACTCTGGAAGGAACTACTTAACTCACGCACTAATATGGAATTTCCTTAGAAAATGGGAAACAAAGCATACAAAAATAGCATATAGAAAACTGTACTCAACATCACACTATTGTGGCGTGCAACCCGATCCAAATAACATACCTATGGCGGTGCGCCACCCGATCCACACATAGAATTCACATAAGGTGATATACATCGAGCTAAAGCACTTATCACAACAAATACCGAATATCGAACACAAGCACGCTAAGTGCATAATACCATCCCTAGGAAGACATATAGCACTATAAGCTACAAACTCAAGCACAACTGAGGTGCGATATACGATCTGAATCTCAAAAACCATTCTGCTCATATAACATCATCTATACACAGAACCTCAACACATAAGAAATTCACCAAGCCGTCTCACGACTCACATGACGCAATACATCATTACATGAAATAGCTGACGATGAAATGACACCCCGCTACTCTTCCATAAGGAGCGCATGGCTGAAATGAACACATCTGGCCTGATATAGAGTCCATTCACATTTAAATCCATCCACAAAGCTCAAGCTAATTCTGATCGCACTGAACCGGGATAATAACCTTTCAAAGGTCCATAATCACCCCCTTTTTTCTCATAACACACAAGAACAACCATTATAATCGGAGTAATCTTGCACAGTCCACAACCTAATAAACCGTGTGTCCTCCAGGCATCAATTCTCAATTTAACGACATCACTACAATCTTTATATTTGATTTAACTCTTCAATCAATCAAGTGGCTACATGCCACACTAATACAACCTTCCCGTGGGGGCACACTCCCACAACCTTCCGTAACAGATAACAGGTCTGTACATCTAAACCACCGGCCGTACTAACGCTGAAAAGCGATCAAGAATCCTTAACCAGGATGTAAGCCTTTTTCACAAAGCACCAATCTCAGGTGATGCTGAGGACAATACCAACTTACTTTAAACATCGAAACTCCCTTCCTGCTCATCCAAGCCCGTGACATCCTTGTCAACACCGAACTGCAACCTTGATCCTTACTTCAATTTACATACCACTTACTGCACCCATCACGCCAATATGCGATAGAACACGATTTTCATCATAACTCCGAAACCACTATTAGATTGATATTCCATCATATATAAACTTTTCATTTAACTCATTTCAGGAGAACCATAGCAACACACAAGTGAATCCTCTTAACCATAGAATATGCAAATCTCCAAGTAGTGGTCTAAACCACCATAACACTTCTGGGATCCGCCTACACGTAACATACCACAATAGTAGAATACTTCTGAATAACATCAATTACGGCGATCGATAGGCCTCGCACGCACTGCTCACAAATCACTTGCATAATTTGCTGAAGGAACTGATTACTACCACCAGTATGCCAATTCAACTATGGCTAACCAATCTATCTTTTTCCAATTTATCCTTGATTGCCTTGGAAATAATAATACTCCATTCAACACATAACACACTCCATCCGCACTCATCCCAAGTGACCTTGAATCACGAGACCATGTTGTCTCGAATCCCATGAACCATTTCATACCTCCCAAATGCTACACTGCAAGTCAAACATCATAGAACATTCTGGGCCTCTTCTCACAAGCTGCTACAAAGCTTGATTCTTAACCGTACCTTTTGGCTCAAAATCATTAGGCACCACACTTTACCCCTTTGAATCCACTAGGACCGTTGATGAGAGCCACCCGCTTTGACTTGGCCCCGAATATAATCA
The DNA here is from genome assembly GCF_000393655.2 of Nicotiana sylvestris. NCBI lineage: Eukaryota > Viridiplantae > Streptophyta > Magnoliopsida > Solanales > Solanaceae > Nicotiana > Nicotiana sylvestris. The sequence goes on along the minus strand of NC_091057.1, from coordinate 121,908,703 downwards.
ACTTCACGAATCTTCTAGCACATGAATACCCGCATCTATACAAGGCACAAATCCTGAATCTTTCCCCAAGTCTGAGCATGGGCCAATAAGGCCAACCATAGCACACCTTTAACAATCCCTTTGCTCAAATTACCACTTTTGTTCTTTTCCCGTAGTTGAAATAACCCATCAATATGCTAATAACCAGAAACCTCGCAAGTAGTTAACCATGCAACCCAATCATAGGCGGTGGGACTCTCCCACTTAGCTTGAAGCCACTATTACACAACTCTGGAATTCACTAGGATTCTTTATCTCTTATTGACATAACCTTGCACAATCAATCGCCAAAATTCTCGGAATCTTTCTGCAAAACCCCCTTCTTATACTCTGAATCATCAACCACATTCGCACGATTGATCTTTTTACTGTGTAACCAATAGAATTCTTCGCAGAAGCTTCGCCAACCATGCCACCGCCTATCTGCTGACTGGAAATAACCCACCCGAGTCCGAGCTCACTCTCTAGCTGCACAAGTCCTGGCACCCCTCGTGGACATCAAATGAATGTGCGACAACATCCTTCTAATTCAAAGTTATGTTGTATCCTTCTTCATTTCAAGCAGCTCCTTTCCGTTATATCAAATCTCCCGCCGCATAATAGCCCATACTTCAAATTAAATCTGTAGACCCCAATCACCAATCACTAAAATTCCTAAATCATTCCAAACTCTCCTTAAGGTGCGTAGTTATCCTACCACAAAGACCATATGCAACTCCGCCACTCTCCCACTTTGGCGGAACTTACCCCTTTAATCGACTACTCAACCTTTACTTCTTATGCCTGGCCTTCTAGAAATTTTAACCACCGCCTGACACTCCCCACATGTCCTTCCTCATCATTTGCTGCTCAGTTGTTGCCTTAAATAAAATCTATCTTTGTATCACTTGAACCCACGAATCGCTACTAACTTTAAACCTTTTGGAAGATTATCTTTCTCGAGTCGTCAATATTAGAAACACCGATTCAATCCTGAACCACCACACCCCATGATATCTAATAGTTATTTCTCCAATATTATTTCACAATATCTTACCCAAAGGCAAATTACAGAAGACCATAACACCGACGATCTTAATACATACAATCGAGGATGACGACACTACATCATAGATGAAAATTCCACCATGCTCGAAAATACCAAGTCTCGTTACTCCATCACCCCAAATGTGGACATTCATAGGCCAATTGCTTTTTCTCCGCCAGAAATGAAATATCAGATCTCTGAATCGTGCACTGAGTAGACTTTATTTCAATTCATTCACCGCCCTAACACATAGGGAAGTATCCAATACTGTGCGATAACCAATCGTGATCATCATAGCAACCTGTGCATAGCCTCCAAGCTCTTAGAAGCACAACTACCGAGCCGAAACAATAGAAAAATTCTTCCGCAAAGCGACAACAGTAGCCTAATCAACTATACCGGGAGGAACATCCCGCACCACATCTGTAGTACCAATACAATTCCTCAATTCTCGATTTATAACAAGCGATTCGCATCGCGTAAGATTTAGTAGGAAGGAAACAAGGGCATAAGTCTTAAGGAATCAAATCGCGCGATGAGGAATCAAGAAGGGAAGTGCTCTTAACAGCCTATAGCCTCTTGAAGATAAGTACAGATGTCTCCGTACCGATCCGCGAGACTCTACTAGACTTGCTAATAACTCGTGAGACCTAAGGAAACCTAGTTCTCTGATACCATGTTGTCACAACCCAAAATCCACTAAGAGTCGTGATGGCGCCAGACACCACTGTCAAGCAAGCCAATAACAATTTACTAGCAATTTCTCATTTTATTTGTTTTGAAATCATTTCCTTTAAACAAATGAATAATAAATAATAAACTCCACTGAATAAATGAGGATGACTTTACAAAATTTAACTACTAAAAAATCCCGTGATCCTCCCAAAACTCGGTGTCACAAGTGCACGAGTATTTACTAGAGAATGAAATAAAATACAGTAACTATCTGGAATACAAGTGGACAGAAATGAAAATACAATACAGTACTCTGAAGGAGACTCAGCTGGCTGCGGGTCATCTTGATAAATGCAGCTCGCCTAAGTCTCCGTATCAACCATGCCGCTAAGTCACATATGGACCTATGCAACAAAAACACACAGCAACTGTAGTATGAGTACGAAAACAACGTGTACCCAATGAGTATCCCGTCTAATCTCGAAGAAGTATAGATGAGAGGTCGACTTCGACACTTACTAGAGGTCCAATAATAATATATTATTAATGCGAGTAATCATGGATTCATTAAGAATGACAGTAATTTCAGATAAGCCACAAACTGGTAAAAGTTCCTTTTTGTATTAAGAATTCTCCGGATTCATAATCTACTAATTTTAAATTATCTCAATTCGGGAAGAGCAAATATCAATATCAATAAATCTCAAGGCAAGCAGTACAAGCATGCGCAAATCATGCTGAGGACATACGACGCGATCCAACAATATTTAAACTGTGCACTGCTAGAGGGTCGAATGGCGCGAACCATAGATGCATCTATTTAATCCACCGAGGCGTTTGGCCCGTTCCGAAATTAAAAGCATATAGACAGTCAATCAAGAAGTCAACACGGAATAATTATCCAAAGAAAATCCAATTTTCTTTTAACAATTTTATAAAAATGAAGTTTAATCCTTTTAGAAATTCATTTACCAATTCGATAGGATTTAAGCAATTCATATGTCAAGAAGGTTACAAATATTCCAAGTATAGCATGCTTTTCGATCCTAGACTACCCGAACTTTCACATAATCGCAGCGATGCACGGACTCTCGTCACCTCGTGCGTACGTAGCCTCCACAATTAGGAGCACATAACTAATTATTCACCTATGGGGACAATTCCCTCTGACAAGGTTAGAAAGGAGACTCACCTCGCTCCAAAGATCCCAGCATTCCACGCTCTTCCGAAGACTCGAATCGATGCACAATGCTCCAAACCTAGCCAATAATTATGCAAATCCATTAATATATGCTCAATTACCCCTAATGATCCAATTTATAATAATTCCTAACCTCGATCGAAAAGTTGACCAATACGCCCTCAGACCCACGTGCCCGAATTTCAAAAAATTTCGAAGAATAAGTTTACCCACAACCTCACGAGCTCAAATATATAATTTACTTTCAATTTCCTACCCACAATCGCTGCCAAAATCCAAAAATACCATTTCTAGGTCTTCCCACCATAACCTTAAATTTCATGCTCAAATTCGTACATAATCAATGTATTTAACTCAAGATAGGTGGGGATAGCTTACCTTGTCATTGATGATGAAAACCCCCTCTTGAAACCCCCCAAGAATCACCCAAGCCAAGAGAAAGATGAAAGAAAATGGCCAAATCCTGACTTTAAAACAACCCACTACCTCCAGCACTTTCCGCACCTGCGGTCTCTTGCTCGCTTCTGCGGTCCAGGGCTCCCAGCCCATTCCGCTTCAGCGTCGTCTCCTCCGCAGATGCGGTCCCGTATCTGCGGCAAAACGACCGCATCTGTGGTCCCAGCCTAGCCGTCTATTTCCGCTTCTGCGGCACGAAGGCTGCTTTTGCGGCAGCACACCTGCGGCCCTAGTCTCGCAGGTGCGGTTACACCAGCAAGCAACAACTTCAGCCCTTTCCAAAATTCCATTTTCGATCTGTTAACCACCCGAAATCCACCCGACTCCTCCGGGACCCCAAACAATCATACCAACCAGTCCCAAAACACATTACGTACTTGCTCGAGGCCTCAAATCATATCAACTAACGCTAAAATCCTGAATCGACCTCCAATCCATGCTTAATGAACTTTAAAATTTCAAACTTCTACATTCGATGCCGAAACTCGTCAAATCACGTCCGATTGACCTCAAAGTTTGCACACAAGTCATATTTGACATTACGGACCTACTCCAACTTCCGGAATTGGATTCCGACCCCGATATCAAAAAGTCCACTTCCGGTCAAACTTCTCAAAAACCTTCAAATTTCTATCTTTAGCCAAATGACTCCAAAATGACCTACGGACCTCGGAATTCACTTTCGATCGCGCTCCCAACTCCAGAATCACTATACGGAGCTACTCGCAGACTTGGAATCCCAAACGGACATCGATAACACTGAAATTCACTTCAACCCAAACTTATGAAATTTCTTCCAAAATGCTAACTTCCACAATAGGCGACAAAACGTTCCCGGGTCTTCCAAAACCTAGTCTGGACATACACCTAAGTTCGAAATCATCATATGAACCTGCTGGAACCTTTGAATCCCAATTCCGAGGTCGTTTACCCAAAAATCCAACCTTAGTCAATTCTTGCAACTTAAAGTTTTCGAAATGAGAATTCCCTTTCCAAATCAACTTTGAACTTTCCGGAATTCAATTCTTACCATGCGCACAAGTCATAATACCTGAAGTGAAGCTGCTCGTGGCCTCAAATTGCTAAAAGACGCGCTAGAGCTCAAAATGTCCGGTCGGATCGTTACATATTCGGTTAAGGGGAATATACCCTTATGCTCCCCTCAGGGTTATGAGACATGCAGGCAGGAGACGGGTCATACCACGGGTCGCTACAATGAGTTACTTCATAGCTGATTTCCAGGGTGACACCATCCCATATAAAAATGAAGCACAACATATGTGGACTTTGAATATTATTGTGGAGAAGAATACTATCGAGGCGGACCGATATCATGCGGGCCATTCATACTTTTACCCCTAATGGTTGGGTGATAATCTATCAGGAATCTTTGAGCCAAGGGTTGGTCCAGGAAATAGGGTCATAAATGAGTTTGCCAAAGCAGAGGTGAAGTATAACAAGCTTCTCAAAAGAGTTCGAGAGTCTGAAGTTGAGCATATGGCGCAGCATAAGGCCGATATAGAAATGATTAATGAGTGAAAAGAGAGAGCTGTTAAGTCCAGCGAAAGACTGGAATATCAGGAGTATAGTTTAATGGAATTAGAAGGGAAGATAAGAAAGAGGGTCACCGACTGCCAGAACGCTAAGGGAGGGCATTTGGCAAGGGCATTCTTACTGATGAACCTGTGGGAGCTGGGAGAGTTGATTGACAACAGCATCCGGTCTGGAGAGGGTCCTTCTGGGACCAAGTAGATTATGTTTACTTGCTTTTCTTTTAAATGTAATAAAAAGTGCCACATTTAGTGTCATTTTAGGGCATTTATTTTTACATTAATGAAATGAGGCAATTATTGGCACTGAGTTTCTCCAAATCTATTTGTCGCTAGTTCTACCTCTGGCACAACGAGACTCCCAAATTAGGATACGAACTTACATTTCCGCAATATGTGTTTAAATACTGCAAACATTTCAGAACCCTTACTGACTTGTTTACCTTTTGTTTTTCTTTATCCTTTATTCCCATCCCCTAAGGTTGGTTGCACATACTGGCATCATCAACGTATCACACCAGATCTATAAGACCTCCTCCTCCTCCTCCTCCAAGTAATACAAAGAGCAAAGGGAAAACTAAAATGGATGACTTAAGTGGTATTCGAAAGGAAAATGCGGAGAATGCAGAAATTTCAGATGGTCGGAGTAATCCGTCACCAAATGATTTGGTTTTACAGTTGGAAAAAAATATACTGGAGCTACAGGGACAACTTGAGCAGGTACACAATTTGGCAAACTTATCCCTCACCTTGAATGTCCCCGATATCAACCAACAAAACACCAAAACCCCAGCACCTCCCCGAAATACACTGAACCAACATCCACAAAACCCTCATGCACCGCATCAATATGCAACTCCACCTCAAAATCTCAATCCCTTACCGATACCAACTCTGCCACAACACCACTATCAACCAATCCAGTATCTACCAACCGCTACTTATCACACTCCCCAGAACACACCACAACCCATTCCTGATCCTCAAAACTCAACTAATGACCACCACTACACCCAAGTTCCTAGCACTCACCAAAACAACCCTATATATGTGGAAACCATACCTCACTCTACTCAACCAACGTCCTATACACCAAAATCCGATAAGAAGGACCTACTCATCAAGAACATGGCTGAGGAACTCAAGAAATTGACAAGTCGGGTTCAGGGTGTCGAAGGAGGCAAAGGGATAGAAGGTTTGAATTATGAATACCTATGCATACAGTCGGATGTAGAACTGTGTATACGGAGAAATCGAAGGAACCAATTTCTCGTTAATAAGGCATCTCGGAAGATCACCTTGAAGGCTCGAGACCACTGACCGAATACCCTCCCTCAAGGTCTATCGACACCCGACTTGGGGATAACGTTGGCCATGACCCCTACGGGCATGGGGGGGGGGGGTTCCAAAGAGTGCAGCCGAGGCCGACAAAATCTATCAGGCTAGTCTGAATCTAGTCTAAGCCTACATCATAAAGTTAGCCAGCTGTCCCATTCCGGTTTCTTTATCATTAATGTATTTTGTACTATCATTGGCCATACACTCTCTCATACACTCTCTTGATATGTTGCTTCCATTCACTGTCTTCATATTTGTTCTTCATTTATTGCTTATCATTGGCCATAAAGAGCCTCCATTGATTCTATTGTAATCATTAGTGACGTAGCAACTACCTTTATTAGCTTGTAATCGAGCCCCGGGATAGACCTCGAGGCTCGAAATCGACAAGCCTTAGGCCCCGAGTAGCTAGCCTACTGGTTTGATTATAGCTCCCTCCTTAACTCCATTTCGTCTTTAGATCTCGTACGCTTAGCATCAACTGCTTAACAAACTAGCATAAAAATAGATCATGTATTTTTAGAGTCCCATTAACAAATTTAATTGTTATTACTATTTTCACGGTAAACAGTTTGGTGCCCACCATGGGGCTAAAAATAATAGTGATTATTTTCTTGCTGGTTTCGTCACTCAACGTAAGTTATTTTTCACGCTTTTTCTTGTCTAAGATCTTCGATTTCAGGTCAATATGTCTAACTCAGTAAATGGAGGCAAAAACAACAATCTCGAGGACCATGGGGAGAATGGTGTGGATGTCCCGGGTGTTGGTGTGCTACCACAAAACCATGGGAATTTACCTGAACCAATCCCCGTGGACGTGGTCTCTCGCGATGCCCAACGCATCGATATAAGCTCACATACCCACAAGAGCGTGCGTCAGGGAGATCCACAAAAAGCTCAGAAAACCTTGACCAGGGAAGGACGTGGGGTTAGTCTTCACGTTATTTTTGAAATATTGCAGGCACAATAGCTAGCTATAGCTCAGCTGCAAAGTCACCAAAAAACTCCTAGCATGGTAGCACCGGGGACAACTTCCCCAGTTGAACAGGTACCGGAGAGATCAAGCAATAACGCGTCGATGACCGATCCTGCCATCATAAAAATGCTCGAGGACCTCACCAGGAGGATCGAGCCGGCGAGAAGATGATAGAAGCCAACGACAAAAAGGTCGAAACTTACAACTCCAGGGTCGACCAAATTCCGGGCGCACCCCCAGTCCTGAAAGGTGTGAATTTGAAGAAGTTCATACAAAGGCCGTTCCCTGAGGAAGCGGCCCCGAAACCCATTCCAAAGAAGTTCAGAATGCTAGAACTCCCAAAATACAATGGGACCTCAGATCCCAATGAGCACATTATTGCCTACACCTGTGCAGTAAATGGCAACGATATAAGGGATGACGAGATCGAGTCCGTCTTACTAAAGAAGTTCGGGGAAACACTCTCGAAGGGGCCATGATGTGGTATCACAACCTAGCTCCTAACTCCACAGATTCATTTGCCATAATAGCTGTCACATCTCCTTTTTACCCACCCGAGAGGGGATATAAGAGAGTTTTTCCAATTTAAGTGACATAAATCGAAATGGTATTATTTTATTTATTTTCAGAGTCTCCACTTGGAATAATTTATTTGTTGTCCCAAGTCACCGACTTATTTTAAAATCCCAAAACGTGGAAAATTGACTTTATTTAAAGTCCGCGAAACTAGAAAATCTGGGTAAGGAATTCTGTTAATCCGAGAGAAGGTGTTAGGCATTCCCGGTTCCATAGTTCTAGCACGGTCGCTTAAACTATTAATAATTGGCCTATTATCTGTTTACTATATATTTTATACCTATTGTGCATTTTTAGCTTTATAACCACTTTTAATTATTTTAAACCACTTTTAGGATTTATGAAATTATTTCTTGAACAAGTTATGATTGTCGTACACTTGCCGTTTTGGAACACACAGCGAACCACGTTACATGAAATGCACCCGCGATTCGCGACATGTTTATTTTATTATTGTTCAAAGTTGTTGCGATCGGGTCACATGAAATGCACCCCCAAATTTTGGAATTAGGCATCGTGACCATGCCACGGGAACGGTACCCATAATCACGATGGTTTAATAATCGCGCCTAAAGTAAGCTACGATGTTCATGAGTGATTATTTCCTAAGATTGTTTAAGATTGTTGTAAATGGATTAAAGCACGATGACACAACAGACCTTTACAATCACATGCCTTGACTTTGCATAGGTAACGATAGCTATTGTCATATTAGAGGGGAAACCAACTTGACTGAAATTAACAAAGAACATAAAATGCATTTATATACCTAGTTCATTAAATCAGGTTAATAACAAGCTAATCTATAGTGTCAAAAATCATTAACTAATTACACATTCCATGGTAGTAAAAACACAAACAAGATTTCTTCAAAATAAAAGTAACTGAATCATTAATATTAAGCCTAATCTTCAAAGAAGTCAATTACTCCAATCTTTTAACTTAGAACCAAGCAAACATGAGCCAAAATTTCCCACGATTTTTAAACTGCACCACACACCCTCTTAAATCACTTATTGATTATTTTATTTAAACTAACTCTTAACCAACCCCCAAAGTTAATTAACTATGGCTCTTTTTGGTAAAAACAAACATCTTAAAGGTCAAAGTCAGTGTTTTACACCCAATCCAGTATCTTCATCGAATGACCACTTTGCACTTTAATGCTTAATTCATATCCATCAAAACCAATGTACCATTACTTTTTGTTCCATCACTAAATCTATTATATCTTTGCCCATTCATGCATGAACATCATACGCCAATGTACGACCTTAGCTAAGCCAAAGGGCAACTCTTACTCAGCCACATCAACGTAAGACCTTAGCTACATGCTACAGAAAAACTATTACTCAAACGTAACATGTCAAAGCCCTATGGGTAACAAACTGAAAACCAAAATAAAAAACAAATACCCGAAAACAATATTGTAGGATGCACGATTTAAAAAAAATAATGTTGCAGAATGCAGTTACTGCATTATAAAATATGCACACACAAAACTCCTGAAACGAATAATTCAAGTGAACATAAATTACTCCACCGTCGATATTGTAAAATTCAAAACAAAGGGATGATGTAAAAAATCGGCAATGAATTGGCATTGAATGAGTACACTGACCAAATCTGAACCAGAAATCAAGAACTTGAACCCCAAGCGGCACCTCACGTTTGTCAACTCCAAACGCCTCAAACGCAATCCATGTTTGAAACCAGAGAATTGAACTTAAATAGAAAGAAGAAAAATGTAATTTCTTGGAGATTCCAAAGGTGATGACTGCCTTTTTTCATTTTTTGGAATGAGGGTTCCTTTTTTAAGATTCAAAGGTGATGGCTACCTATTTGGTTAGAGATTCTTTGGGAAATTTAGGTCTTAGCTCTTTGAATTGAAAGAAAGAAATGTTCCAATTTTGGAATTAGGGTGAGCGGCAGAATTTGTTTTGGACTTGAAGGCTGGGCGCTGCCGTTTTTCAACCTTTGGAATTAGGAATTTTTTGGGAATTTTCTTGGTGTAAGATCGGCTGCCATCTTTTTAGTCTAGGTCCTAGGTTTTATAGGGTTTAGACATTATTTTATAGGGGTAGGAATTAGGTTAGGTCCAATGGGGAATGGGTATGAGCTTGGATCTATGGACTAAGGGTAATTGGGCTTGGATTTAGGGAAAATTAACTTTGGGGTAGGAAGACTAAATCAAAAATCTTTTTTTTTTATTTTTCTTTTTCTTTGATTTTAAAATATAATAAAATCCTAAATCAATCTAATTTGTAAAAATTAAAATTGTTTATCTATTAAAACAACTAATTAACTTAACTAAATAAAAACACTACTTTCTAAAGAATAAAAGCTAAATATGTAAAATGACCATTTTGTGGGTTTTCTTAATAAAATTAATTCCTACATGCAAATTGGACCTAAGATGGCATGAAATTAAAAAGTGACAATTTTTTATGATTTTTAAAATAATGCATGAAATGCAACTAAATAAAGAAAACTTCTAAAGTCCCTTAAAAATCATTTTTGATTTATTTTTAGGAGTTATTTTCATATAAGGCAAAAATTAGGTGCTCACAGCTGCCCCTCTTTGCTCGGAAACATGAAAAGTTTTCGGGCAAAGATAAAGTGAGCAAACGAGCAATTGTTGCCCGTTTGAAACTCCATTTGGAAGCATTTTAAAAAGGTTTGATTGAACCTTACTTCGGAGGTTGCCTACATATCCTTGGCTATAAAGGAATCAGGTCGCTGTAGTTCTGGAAGTTTTGGAGTGATGAGTTTGAGAGTCGAGTGAGGTTCCATCGAGGCTCCAGTCCGCGGTCCTGTTATTACATCACAATCAAAATGAAAAAGACTAACTAAACCTATCAGCTTGATCTTGAGTCTTGGATGGTTCTTCCTGCAGACTCCGATCTGAATCTTGATGCTCGTTAGCTGCGAACACTGGTTCATTTTTCTTCAGCTCTTCGGATCAAGGCGGGACATGCAAAGCTTGTGACTTCAATCTTATCTTGGGTAGTCCGCATCTTTTCTCTGCTTCTGCACTTAGAGTTCAACTTCTTTCTTGTTCTTCCTTTCTTTTATTTGGGTTGAGACTTCTTCTTTTGGTCATCTCAAACCTTGCGACTCATGGTGGAAACCTGTTCAGGCACCAAAGAAAACAAACAAATAAAATTTTCTACCCCAGTTTTCACTAGGAAAATTTCGTGAGTTATTTGTAACAAAAATCTAAACTATTTCTTTATTGAAAGCAGTAAAATCAGGATTTTGTATCCTTGGGAAAAAGAGATTAGGGAGTGGAGCCCTATATTTATAATGAAATCAACTAGGGAGTGGAGACCCTTTGTTGGAAAAGAGACTAGGGAGTGGAGACCCTATATCTAAACTAAAATCAACTAGGGAGTGGAGACCCTATGTTGGAAAAGTGACTAGGGATGGGAGACCCTATGTCTAAAATAACTTCAACTAGGGAGTGAAGACCCTATGTTAAAATCAACTAGGGAGTGGAGACCCTATGTTGGAAAAGCAGACTAGGGAGTGGAGACCCTATGCCTAAAATAAAATCAACTAGGGAGTGGAGACCCTATGTTGGAAAAGCGACTAGGGAGTGGAGACCCTATGCCTAAAATAAAATCAACTAGGGAGTGAAGACCCTACGTTGGAAAACCAGACTAGGGAGTGGAGACCCTATGTCTAAAATAACTTCATCTAGGGAGTGGAGACCCTATGCCTAAAATAACTTCAACTAGGGAGTGGAGACCCTATGTCTCAAATAAAATCAACTAGGGAGTGGAAACCCTATGTTGGAAAAGCAGACTAGAGAGTGGAGACCCTATGTTGGAAAAATAACTAGGGAGTGGAGACCCTAAAATAAAATCAACTAGGGAGTGGAGACCCTATATCTAAAATAAAATCAACTAGGTAATGGAGACCCTATATTGGAAACACAACTTGGGAGTGAAGACCCTATATCTAAAATAAAATCAACTAGGGAGTGGAGACCCTATGTTGGAAAAGCGACTAGGGAGTGGAGACACTATGTCTAAAATAAAATCAACTAGGGAGTGGAGACTCTATGTCTAAAATAAAATAAACTAGGGAGTGGAGACCCTATGTCTAAAATAAAATCAACTAGGGAGTAGAAACCCTATGTTGGAAAAGTGACTAGGGAGTGGAGACCCTATGTCTAAAATAACTTCAACTAGGGAGTGGAGACCCTATGTTGAAAAAAAAACGTAACTAGAGATTGGGGACCCTAAGCTACCATGTTTTTGAATTTTCTTTTCTTTCTTTTTTTTTCCTTTTTTTATTTTACTTCACTTTTCATTTTTATTTAGGAGAATGCATGAAGAGTTTAAAAGGACTTCTCTTTTCGGGTTAACTTTTGTTGTAGAACCGTTTTGGTTTCTGCGTGCCTTGCTTTTATTGCACCTGCTCCTTGCAGGGTTGTTTTGGAATGCACTTTTCATATCAAAGAACTATTCGTCAGTTTGAAATGGTGGTTGGTTTTGTGGCCTTGATTGTTTTGATCACTTGATCTCAGCCCAACTTTTTCGATGAAAATCTCTGTTGCTCGCCAGCTTTCTGGAGATCGATTTCACTTCTAAACCCAGGGATCTTGACTTTCCCAAAATTTCACATGATGATTCACCCGTGTGGGGCTTTGGCCTTTTCATCTTATTTTGCCTTTATGGGCATTTGACTTTGTTTTTTTTTTCTTTTCAATAATTTTGAATATGGAGCGTCGGTCATCATGGCCACTCGAGATCGACTTGATGCACCTGCTGAGGCTGGGTGCTTTTCCTTGAATTTGGCTTTTGTTAAACAGAGCCCTGTAAAACCAATCTTGCCATCTTTTCTTTGTATTAGTTTTGGAGAAGGATTAGACCGAAAAGGACTCAAAGAAGAGTAAACAAAGGACAAGATATTGAATTTAAGAAGAAGTGTCCCTTTCGGGGGAAGAAAGAAAGAGGGACTTATCTGGAGTGCATGCAGACTTCAATAGACATGATATGCTTCTTGGACTAGATACCCGATATGTGCAACCATCCAATCTCTCATAACTCGTGTCTTAAAACCGAGAAACCTTGCCAGGACTTTATCAGTGCCGATGGTTGTAGGGAATTCCTTATTTTCGATCAATGGCGCCCTTTGCGGGTTTTCGCCAATGGACCTCTCTCATTTCTCTTCTTACCATCGCCTTATAGTGCTCTTTGCGAGTTTTCACTAACAAGACTCTCTCATTTTTCAGTTTCTCTGCTCACCATCGCCTTACAGTGCCCGTGTGGGTTTTCACCAACAAGACTATCTCATTTTGTTTCTTTCATTTTGATTGCATCGGATCCAAGTAGCTGCATTCTCCGATCCCTGAACATTCTCACCTATTGATCAGAAGGACTTAAACATGGTTTGAGGTAAAAAGAATTTGGATCGAATTACAACTTTGGAACCATTCAGGCGAGATCATCACCGAACCATTATAACATCTGCCCCAGTTTCATTTTTTGAGGGAATTTGAATTTTTGTTTTGGTGTGACTGAACCCCAGAGAGAGGCTGCCTATGTATCATTTCGGAATCAAGTTGAACGTAGTTCAGGAAACTTTGTTTTTGATTTTCTTTTGTTTTTCTGTTTTGTTTTGTTTTCTCTTTCTTTTTCCTTTCCTTTTTTCTCTCTTTTTTCGTTTTTTTCATTTTCTTGGTCTTTTATTCCTCTTTTTTTTGTATCTTTCTTTTTCTTCTCCTTTTTTTAAATTTTCATCTCATTTTTTTGAATTTTTTTCGATAACACTTTCAGGTTCCAAAGAGGGTAATCAAAGAAAAGTATCTGGCTCAAAGGGTTGATAGTGTTTGGGTAGCGAGAATAAAAGCCTTCTTCATCCCAACCGAAGAACATTTATATTATATAGAGGATCCAACACAGTACCTTTTGGCTGCATTTACATTGACAGTTGTTTCAGGACATTTCCTTCGATGTTTTCTAGGTACAACGCTCTTTTTGGCAGTACCCTTGTTACCATGTATAGATCGTTCCAATCTGGAGCCAATTTTCCTCTAGCTGTTCCAACTCTTTGTTTTATTTCCTTAAATTTATCTTCATTGCAATCTAATTCTTGATTTATTATTTTGAAGTCTGACAATGTTTTAGGATCTGGGCATGAAGTCCGCACGCATGTTATGTTATTGAAATTTGCATATAACAGAACTAAAAAGAGAATAAGGAAAACGACAAGATTAAGAAAAGAGACATTCATGGACAATGAAATATTAATTTCATTTGATTTTTTGATTTTTGATTTTTGATTGTTTTTTTCAATTTTTTGAAGATAGAAGGGTTTACATCGGAAAGTAAGACAATAAAGTAAAACATCCGGATCACACCCTGAGATAATCCGGATGTAGAAAGGATACCAAGACTGGCTACCGAGACTCCCGTCTGATGGGGAACTTTCATGCTTGGCAACCAGTTTTTGGCTTTTCTTCTATCTCGGCAATGGCTGCAATGGCCTTCAGTGCCAGATCAAATTCCTCATCTTCACAAACCATTCCGACTATTGGCCTGCTGTTGTGTGTAGGCAATAGATTGTTCATCACATCAAGAGCTTCTTCATCCTGAAAAACAGTTCTTTCAGCTTCAATCAAATCTTCAATTGCCCTTTTGAGGGTCCAACAGTCCTGTATACTGTGTCTCACTGCTCCAGAGTGGTATTCACATCTAGCGTCAGCTCGGTGCGAGGGGGACTCGCTGTTCGGCCTGTTCCGGGCCACTGGCTGCAATAGATCTAACATGATTAGCTTTTGGAACAAGCTTGAATACGATTCACCAATAAGGGTGAACTGATTCTTTCTGAAAGGCTCTCTTGGGCGAGGATTGTATTGGGGATCATTTGGTTGAGGATTATATGGAGCTTGGTAAGGATGGGCATTTCTGAGAGGTGGGACTCGGTTTTGTGTATCATGTTGTGGCTGCGTGTAAGATTGCACGCTCATCACCGCATAAGGAGGCGGTGCCACAACATAAGCATCATCTTGAAGGGGATAATAGTGTGGTGGGACCATAGGAAGCACATATGACTGGTTGAATGACCTGCGGGCCCCCCTCGAGCTTAAAACCATCATGGCTCCCTCCTCACTCCCATTTCTGTTCATCAAACCCTCCGAACCATTTTGAACATATGGTGATGTGGGTTTAAAAGCAGCATAACTCAAGATTCGGCCCGTTTTAGACCGTTTTCAACCATTTTCCCAATTTTGATAGCCTCAGCGAACAACTTACCCACAACAGACATCATGTTATGGAAGTAGTCAGCTTCTTGGACCTGCAGAAAGACCGTGACCATTTCAGTTTCATCCATTGGAGGCTTTACCCTGGAAGCTTGCTCACGCCATTTGACAGCATATTCGCGGAAGCTTTCTGCAGTTTTCTTTTTCAAATTGGACAAGGAGTTTCTGTCTGGAGCGATGTCCACATTCTATTGGAACTGACGGACAAAATCTTGAGCTATATCGTCCCACACATGCCAATGAGTAATTTCTAGATCCGTATACCACTCAGAAGCGATTCCGGTGAGGCTTTTCCCAAAATAGGCCATTAGCAGCTCCTCTTTTTCACCAGTACCCCTTAACTGGTTACAATATCATTTCAGATGAGCGACCAGGTCTTTGTGCCCGTTGTAATTTTTAAATTTTGGCATCTTGAAGCCAACTAACAAGTGGATATGGGGAAACATACAGAGGTTAGAGTATGAGACACTCTTTTGGCCACTCAGACCTTGCATGTTTTTCAGACTTTGTTCTAGGCTCTTCATCTTCCGAGCCATTTCCTCTTGCTCAGGATTTTTAACAACCTTTTCTTGCTCCCCCGAGAGATCATATTGCGGAGGTTCAGTGAAAGAGTACGGGGTCACATATGTTATTTCTAATTAAAGTTGTGGACCCTGAAAGGTGAATATTGGAGGCTCAACATACGACCGTGGTAAAGTTGGTTGTGTTCTGGTGCCGACTGGTGTTGTAGAGAACAATATTAGAGGTGCCCAGGAAATTGGCGCCTGGGTGCGAACCACAGAAGGCATGCCAGGATCATTGAATGGCATTGAAGGGTGCCCGCATGGGATGAGCGGGTTGGGCACAGGGGCCTTGGTAACCTCACTTGACCTGGGGATCAACTCAGGGAACCCAGGGATTGCACTTGGCGGTTCCCTACCATTAGACCAGGCGTCCCACATTTTTAATATGCGGAGACACAACATCTTATTCTCTTTAGAAGCTGCTGATTGTAGTTGCAGAATAGTCGATGTCGGGCTATCCTCAGGACCGATGATTGGTAGATTGCTTGCGGAGGCCGACTGTGCCTTTGGATCTTGTGAAGGAGGGGAGGCTAGACTACCCACAAAACCAACCACCAAAACCTGGCTAGTTTGCACACCTAACAACCTTGTTAGTTTTGAGACGCTTAACAGATAGGAAATCGCACGTTTGGATGCAATGCACCTAAATATTTAAACATTTCTACCATGTGTTTGAACGGTTGCATGTTTCATCCCGACCTTAGTTAACCCTTTAAGTATGTACTCCTTTTCTTTTATTTCTGCCTCTCTTTAATCACTCTTTATTTTTTTTATTTCGTTTCTATCGCTCTTTATTTTGGCACTCTTTTTTTTTAATCACTTTTTTATTTTTTATCACTTTTTTTTCTTTTTTTTGTTTTGTCTCTCTTTTCTTTCTTTTTCAATCAATCAATTTTTTTTCTTTTCTCTCTTTTTTTTTTCAAATTATTTTTCACTCAGTTTTATTTTATGGCTATGATCGAATCCGATGGGGATTGCCTACGTATCATGACGCCGCATGAATCAGATCTTGCGTAGCTCAGGAGATCGAGAATGGAGTAAATAAACTAACTTTTTTTTATTTTTTTAGAACTCAGACCATGAAAGCTTTAAGAAAAAGAAAAAAAATATATTTTTTTAATTTTTTTTTGGAAAATACTTCAAAACAAAGAAAACCCGTATGAAATACTCCAGAAAGAAGGAAACTACTTTTTTTGAGTTTTAAAAACTTCCTTTTTTTTGAATTTTCTAAGGAAAGATTTCTAAGGGAAAATATTTTTGAATTTTTCAAAATTGGGGTCGGAACCGATGAGGTTTGCCTACGTATCTCACATCCGGTGAGAATCAGACCCGCATAGTTCGGTCAGTTTTGACGGAATATGGAAAACATGACACTTGAGATTTTGGGCTTATTTTGAAATGACCTTGTCTTTTTCTTTTTCCTTTTTTTTCAGAATTTCGGCAGAGTTTCAGAATTTTTCAAATACCTACCTCTCACTCTTATTTTTGATTTTTTCCCTTCTTTTTTTGATTTTCTTTCCCTATTCTAGAAGTCGGTCAATATGGAAGCCGAAACAAATAGATGCACAAGTAACACGTAAGATGTATCGGGATAATCTTTTCAATTTGGGTACACATGTCCTAGACGGACTCAACCCCTGTGTTGAGTGCCCAAAATCATATGCACGTGATGCAAACAAGCGTACCTACTAGGGATCCGACATGAGGCTATGTTATACTAGGTTTAAAAACCTGGGTGTATTGTTCTAGACCTGGCTTACCCGAGCGGACAGCTCGAGCCAAGAGGGGGCATCGTACCGGGAATACAGAAGCTTCACCGGCTTTGCAACTTGTCCGAACCTCGTTCTAAAATTGGGATATGACTCTAACAGAAAAGAAGTTACACGAAGTGCCCACTTCCCAGATGATTTAGAAGACTCAGAGAGAGGAGGGTTTCGAAGCAATTTATATATAGTTCAAACAATATTAAAGCGGTAAAAAGAGGCATTTAGCATATTAGGCTCAACCATGTAAAAATCAGATAACAAATAAAGCCAAGTATAATAGTTATTCTAAGCTCGAATTCTTGAACCCTGGACCAAAAGTTCTGGGTTATTATCCCCAGCAAAGTCGTCAGAGCTGTCACACCTCCCTTTTACCCACTCAAGAGGGGATATAAGAGAGTTTTTCCAATTTAAGTGACATAAATCGAAATGGGATTAGTTTATTTATTTTCAAAGTCGCAACTTGGAATAATTTATTTGGTGTCCCAAGTCATCAGTTTATTTTAAAATCTCAAAATGAGGAAAATCGACTTTATTTAAAAGTCTGCGAAACTAGAAAATCTAGGTAAGGAATTCTGTTAACCCGAGAGAAGGTGTTAGGCATTCTCGGGTTCCGTGGTTCTAGCACGATCGCTTAAACTATTAATAATTAGCCTATTATCAGATTTATTATATATTTTATACCTATTGTGCATTTTTAGCTTTATAACCCCTTTTAATTATTTTAAACCACTTTTAGGATTTATGGAATTATTTCTTGAACAAGTTACGATTGTCGTACACTTGCCATTTTGGAACACACAACGAACCACATTACATGAAATGCACCCGCGATTCGCGACATATTTATTTTATTATTGTTCAAAGTTGTTGCGATTGGGTCACATGAAATGCACCCCCGAATTTTCGAATTAGGCATTGTGACCATGCCACGGGAACGGTACCCATAATCACGATGGTTTATAAATCGCGCCTAAAGCAAGCTACGATGTTCATGAGTGATTATTTCCTAAGCTTGTTTAAGATTGTTGTAAATGGATTAAAGCACGATGACACAACAAACCTTTACAATCACATGCCTTGACTTTGCATAGGTAACAATAGCTATTGTCATATTAGAGGGGAAACCAACTTGACTGAAATTAACAAAGAACATAAAATGCATTTATATACCTAGTTCATTAAATCCGGTTAATAACAAGCTAACCTATAGTGTCCAAAATCATTAACTAATTACATATTCCATGGTAGTAGAAACACAAACAAGATTTCTTCAAAATAAAAGTAACTGAATCATTAATATTAAGCCTAATCTTCAAAGAAGTCAATTACTCCAATCTTTTAACTTAGAACCAAGCAAACATGAGCCAAAATTTCCCACGATTTTTAAACTGCACCACACACCCTCTTAAATCACTTATTGATTATTTTATTTAAACTAACTCTTAACCAACCCCCAAAGTTAATTAACTATGGCTCTTTTTGGTAAAAACAAACATCTTAAAGGTCAAAGTCAGTGTTTTACACCCAATCCAGTATCTTCATCGAATGGCCACTTTGCACTTTAATGCTTAATTCATATCCATCAAAACCAATGTACCATCACTTTTTGTTCCATCACTAAATCCATTATATCTTTGCCCATTCATGCATGAACATCATACGCCAATGTACAACCTTAGCTAAGCCAAAGGGCAACTCTTACTCAGCCACATTAACGTAAGACCTTAGCTACAGGCTACAGAAAAACTATTACTCAAACGCAACATGTCAAAGCCCTATGGGTAACAAACTGAAAACCAAAATAAAAAACAAATACCCGAAAACAATATTGCAGGATGCACGATTTAAAAAAAACAATGTTGCAGAATGCAGTTACTGCATTATAAAATATGCACACACAAAACTCCTGAAACCAATAATTCAAGTGAACATAAATCACTCTACCGTCGATATTGTAAAATTCAAAACAAAGGGATGTTGTAAAAAATCGGCAATGAATTGGCATTGAATGAGTACACCGACCAAATCTGAACCAGAAATCAAGAACTTGAACTCCAAGCGGCACCTCACGTTCGTCAACTCCAAACACCTCAAACGCAATCCATGTTTGAAACCAGAGAATTGAACTCAAATAGAAAGAAGAAAAATGGAATTTCTTGGAGATTCCAAAGGTGATGACTGCCTTTTTTCATTTTTTGGAATGAGGGTTCCTTTTTTAAGATTCAAAGGTGATGGTTACCTATTTGGTTAGAGATTCTTGGGAAATTTAGGTCGTAGCTCTTTGAATTGAAAGAAAGAATTGTTCAAATTTTGGAATTGGGGTGAAGCGGCAGAATTTGTTTTGGACTTGAAGGCTGGGTGTTGCCGTTTTTCAACCTTTGGAATTAGGAATATTTTGGGAGTTTTCTTGGTGTAAGATCGGTTGCCGTCTTTTTAGTCTAGGTCCTAGGTTCTATGATTTAGGCATTATTTTATAGGGGGTAGGAATTAGGTTAGGTCAAATGAGGAATGGGTATGGGCTTGGATCTATGGACTAAGGGTAATTGGGTTTGGATTTAGGAAAAATTAACTTTGGGGTAGGAAGACTAAATAAAAAATCTTTTTTTTTTGCATTTTTCTTTTTCTTTGATTTTAAAATATAATAAAATCCTAAATTAATACTAAATCAATCTAATTTGTAAAAATTAAAATTATTTATCTATTAAAATAACTAATTAACTTAAAACTAAATAAAAACACTACATTCTAACGACTAAAAGCTAAATATGTAAAATGACCATTTTTGTGGGTTTTCTTAATAAAATTAATTCCTACATGCAAATTGGACCTAAGATGGCATGAAATTAAAATGTGACAATTTTTCATGATTTTAATTTTTTTTTTGCATGAAATGCAACTAAATAAAGAAAAACTTCTAAAGTACCTTAAAAATCATTTTTGATTTATTTTTAGGAGTTATTTTCATGTAGGGCAAAAATTAGGTGCTCACACTAGCAGACTCCTTTATAAAGGCACATGCCGGTGCCATCAAAGTAGCAACGAGGAAATCCGACGTTTTCAAGATTAAGCAAAGAGAGAACGAAATGCTGCGAGAGTTCGTATCTCGCTTCCAAATAGAACGGATAGAACTACCGCCAGTCTCTGGCGACTGGGCAGTGCAGACTTTCACTCAAGGTCTGAACGAACGAAGCTCGACGACTTTAAAATAATTGAAATAGAATTTGATCGAGAGTCCAGCTGTGACCTGGTCGGACGTCCACACCCGGTACCAGTCAAAAATCAGGGCCGAGGATGACCAGTGGGGAGGCCCCTCAGGCTCAGTATACCCAAGCATGCTCCTGACAAAGGAGCCAAAACCAAACAAAAAACGGTATCAGCTATACGTCGAAGACAGGAGGAACGCCCCGAGGCGCAACCCACCGCGCAATGATCGAAGGATAGACCGAGGACAGGACCATCGGGGACTCACCAACAGAGCCAGATTCGATAGGAACGCAGGGCCAATGGGGGCACCGCACTTATCAGAATACAACTTCAAAGTCGATGTATTAGACATCGTGTTCGCCATCAGTAAAATCAGAGACGCCAGGTGATGGATATAAATTATTCTTATATTTTAATAAAAAAAATATAATATTTTAGATATAAAACATGACCAATTTATATCCTATTCTCGCACTTTTCTAACAATTTTTTGCAGGACAAAGAATACATGGAAAAAGAGAAAAAGAAAGAACATACAGTTCAAGGAAGAAGGATACATCCGTGACAACTTCATCTAAGACTACACAAAGTCAAGAGAAATAAAAGTTTTGGCAAATTCTCACCAAAATTTCTTGACAAATTGCCATGTCAATTTCTCATCAAGGCCATATGATATATTGATATTATCTTGCAAATTCTCACCAAGGTCTTGTAGAAATTTTCCTATAAATAGGTATATGTTTGTAGAAGAAAGATCATCCCTCTTTGTATACAATTTCCTATCTAGTTTTTTCTAAGTTTCTAAAGAGAAAGAGAAGAGTAATCTTGGTCTCTTTCTCTAGTCTCTCTTTGTAGTAAAAATATTCTTAGTCTTTTGAAAGTATTTTTTTAGCTTTTCTTACTTCATAATGGAGTAATTTCTTTTTGTTGAGATAATTGATGAAGCTTGATATAATTATAATACTATCTCAGTTTCAATACATTCTTGGCCTGAAACTCTATTTACATTTCATGTTGTGATGGAATGATGATTTTTTAATCATTATTATCACATCTACATATTTTATATCTAAGTTATACTTATATTAATTTTGTAATTTCACGGAGCAAAATTAATATATAATAACTGATGAATAGAATATTAGAGTGAAAGTAATTTTTAGTAAGATTATTATTTCAAGTTTGTAATCTTGCTTTCCTCAGTTTTAATTCTCACGGAGGAATTGTTGAAGGCATGATTATTGATTTTCTAGTAAACATATTCTCACGAAGTTTTCACTACACTTGAGCACATAAAATTAGAGTCAAAGTAAGTTTTAGTAAGATTATTGTTTCAAGTCTGTAATCTTGCTTTCCTCAGTTTTAATTCTCACAGAGAAATTGTTGAAGGCAAGATTATGGATTTTCTAGTAAAAATATTCTCACAAAGTTTTTACTACGCTTGAGCACAATTCAGGCAAGATATATCAGTTTAATCGTCACTAGTTTTAAATCAATTAATTGACATAACCTCACAGAGTGTTAATTATTTATTTATTTCTTAGTGTAAAAATATAAGAAATATTCTTTAGAAAAATACGTATAAAACTGAGATTTTATTGTAATGATATATCAAGTGAATTCAACGATTCCCAACTCTTTTTAAATATAAACTTTGCGGAAGAAATTTGTCTTAATTTATAATTTTAAACACATCTTTCATCAATTTGGTTCTCTCAAATGGTAGTCAAAATATTACAAGTTTGTAACTTAGATTGTCCAATCTCTGTGGGACGATATCATAAACTATACTAGAATTTGACAGAGTACGGGCAGAAAATCTTATACACACAAGCTTCGTCAAATTTTTGGCGCCGTTACCGGGGATTGGCACATATCTACTTCAGATTAAATATTTTATTACTAATTTGAGAATTTATTATTATTGTTAATTTTCCCTTCAAAATGTTATCTCCTACATACTACTATCATAATTGTACTATTATTAGGAGCAATTCTATATAATATTGTAAAAAAGCATCTATAAAAAAGAAATCTCTCATAGTTAGTACTTCAACCTACTCTATTTTATATTTTATTATTATATTATTATTGTTAGTACTAACATCTATATAATAGTATACTATATTAGTTTTGTGATTCACAATCTCATTTTTTTATTTGTCGTTTTTAAGTATATTTTATTATTTTTATTATTATTATAATTGTAAGTACTTTTTTTACTATTCTAGTTCTAAAAGTATCCTTTGTACTATTCTATATTACTATTATAACTATTACTTTTACTATATTTTTATAAAATAATATTTTATTCAACTTTTTTTTAATTGATAGTACTTTAATCCTTCAACATACTTGATTTATTATTGATTTTTCCCCATATAATATAATTAGTATTATATTATTTCTTTGATGGTTAGTTACAATTTACTGTTTAAGTTAACTATAATATTGTCGTACCATTTTTTTAATTCATTTTTAAAACTATCTATTACTATTTTAGGAACTATCTTTATTTTACTTTAATTTTAGATAGTTTACGACCCGCTCTTCTACAAAAGAGTTGGCCAATTACGATCCTGAAATTGAAAAAACTTTGCGATTGTGCAGGAAAGGATAAATATCGTCTCAAAACATAACTTGTAACAGAATAGAGCATCAATTAGAAGATGATAACAATCCACTACAAATTCCACCACCAGCTTATGTAGAGGAGCAGTTTGATGAAGTGGCGCCAATACCAGCAAATAGAATCCTAAGAGATTATGCTAGACCTGATCGCTTTAACTGTGAATCTAATGTCAGGAAACCTCCAGTAGCAGCCAATAACTTTGAAATCAGGACAGGCCTGATTCAAACAATTCAACAATCTTGCATTTTCACTGGTGATCTAAGTGAAGATCCACATAGTCATTTAATTGACCTTTTAGAATTGGTTGAAACTGCAAAGTATAATGGAGTACCTCCTGAAGCAATTAAGTTAATGCTATTTCCTTTTTCTTTAAAAGGAGAGGCCAAAACTTGGTTACGAAGTTTGCAGCAAGGGTCTATTACCACGTGAGACCAAATGACTCAGAAATTTTTAAATAAATATTTTTCCCCTGCTAAAACAACAAAGTTAAGACAGGATTTATCTAACTTCTTGCAAACTGATACTGAGTTAGTTTATCAAGCTTGGAAAAGATTGAAAACAATGTTAAGGAAATGTCCACATCACTTCCTGAACATATACAGTTGTACATTTTTTATCATGGTTTGAAACCATCTTCTAGAAATGTAATAGATGCAGCTGCAGGAGGTTCCATAATGGGAAAAACCACAGAAGAAGCATTGGAATTGCTTAATGAAATTTCTGAAAATGCCATACGGTGGCCATCTGAGCGTGTAATCATTAAGAAAGCTACTACAATAAATCAGGTGGATGCTTTAAATACACTAACACAACAGATTGTTTCTTTGGCACAAAAATTTGAATCTTTTCAGGTAAATACACAACAACCAAGCCAGTCTGAGGCTTGTGACTTGTGTGGAGGAAGCCATCTAAACCACGAATGTCAAGCAACCAATCAAAATGATGAAAATATCAATGTCATCGGATACAAGCCGTATCCTTTTGGAAGTCCATTAGCACAAAAACATCCAGGATTTCAATGGAGCAATGCAAATGGTGCTGAAAACTCTTAAAATTACCAAAAACAACAGGTACAGAGTCCACCCGGATATCAAAATCAAAACCGTGGACAATAAAATTTCAGGCCTTATCAGCAAGCAACTCCATATCAGCAAAGGCCTCAACAAGGCCATCCAAGTCTTGATGACCTTTTGTACAAGTACATTAAGGTTACTGATGAAAAAATGGAAAGCCAAAATTCAGCTCTAAAAAATCTTGAAATTCAGTTAAGCCAATTGGCAACTCTTGTGTCTGAAAAGATTCAAGGTCCTTTACCAAGCAATATAAAGAAAAATCCAAAATAATACCTTAAGGCCATTGCTTTACGATCAGGTATAACTCTTGATGAACCCTATGCAAACAAACAAGAAAAGAATCAATCAGAACAACAAGTAGGCAAGGGTGAGAATGTTGAGACACCCTCTCAACCATCAAAAAAGAAAGAAGCCAAGAAAAAAGAAGAAAAAAATACTAAAAATTTGACTTCTTTCCCTGTTACAATTCACTTCCCACAAAAGATGAAAAGAGAAAAGCTGGATAATCAATTTGCAAAGTTTTTGGAGATTTTAAAACAAATTCACATTAACATTCCTTTTACTGATGCTTTATTGCAAATGTCTTCATACGCCAAATTTTTGAAAGAAATTTTATCAAGAAAAAGGAAATTGGAAGAAGTTTCTGTGGTAATGCTTACTGAAAAATGCAGTGCTATACTTCAAAATAAGCTACCACAAAAACTCGGTGACCAAGGTAGTTTTACCATTCCATGTACTCTGGGAGGAGTATACATTGAAAAAGCACTTTGTGATTCTGGAGCTTCAATAAATTTGATGCCATTTTCTATTTTTAAAAAATTAGATCTTGGTGAAATGAAAGACACATGTGTTTCACTTCAATTTGCTGATCAAAGTACTAAGAGACCAAAGGGAATAATTGAAAATGTGCTTGTAAGAGTAGATAAATTTATTTTTCCTGTAGATTTCATAGTACTTGAAATGAAAGAGTGTCCTGATGAACCAATTATTTTGGGTAGACCATTTCTTGCAACATGAAAGGCAATCATAGATGCCCATAAAGGACAACTAATTTTAAGAGTTGATGAAGAAAGAGTTATTTTTGATATGCAAAAGGTACTAAGATTCTCAGAAGATGATACATCATCTTCATGCTTCTCAATTGACATGATTAATAATCTTATAGATGAATTCAAAGATGATCAATTAATTTCTGACTCAATGGAAAGATGTTTGGCCAAATCTGGCACCACACAGGATGAAGATCCGACTATCAGAAGTGATGCGAAATTATTGGAAAAAGATTATGAGGAAGGGGACATGCAATTAGAAAAAGTTTAACCAAAAATTGAACTCAAAACTCTCCCTTCTCATTTGAAATATGTCTATCTTGAGAATGAGTTATTTCCAGTAGTTATTTCATCTTTTCTAACTGCAGAACAGGAAGAAAGATTGATTAAAGTATTAAAAGCACACAAAGGAGCCTTGAGATGGACTGTAGAAGACATCAAGGGGATTAATCCAGCAATTTTTACGCACAGAATCCTCATGGAGGATAGCTACAAATCGATAGTCCAACCCCAAAGGAGATTAAACCCAGCAATGCAGGAAGTGGTAAAAAAGGAGATTGTAAAGCTTTTGGCGGCATGTATTATTTACCCTATTTCAGACAGCCCTTGGGTAAGTCCTGTTCAGGTACTACCAAAAAAGGGAGGTATGACAGTGATAAAAAATAAAAATAATGAACTAATACCTACCAGGACCGTCACAGGATGGAGAGTCTGTATAGATTATAGACGTCTTAATGATGCCACTAGAAAAGATCACTTTCCTTTGCCATTTATTGATCAAATGTTAGAAAGAATTACAGGATATGAGTTTTATTGTTTTCTTGATGGCTATTCAGGGTATAACCAAATACCAATCGCACTAGAAGATCAAGATAAGACAACTTTCGCATGTCCTCATGGAACATATGCATAAAGGAGAATGCTGTTTGGTTCGTGCAACGCTCTTGCCACATTTTAGCGTTGCATGTCAGCAATTTTTTCTGACATGACCGAAAAACTTCTTGAAATTTTCATGGATGATTTTACACTCTTTGGCAAGGGTTTTGAGGATTGTCTTCACTATTTAACCTTAGTTCTTAAGAGATGTGAAGAAACAAACTTAATTCTTAAATGGAAAAAATGTAATTTTATGGTTACTGAGGAAATTATTTTAGGACATAAAATCACTGCTAAAGGGATAGAAGTTGATAAGGCTAAAATTAATCTTATAGCAGGATTACCCCCTCCCACAACTGTTAGAGGCATTAGAAGCTTTCTAGGTCATGCATGTTTTTACAGACGGTTCATAAAAGGGTTTTCAAAGATTTCAAAACCGCTGACTAACCTTTTAATGAAAGATGTTAAGTTTGAATTTTCAGGTGATTGTATGAAAGCATTTGACACTCTTAAAGAAAAATTATCAACTGCCCCAATAGTTGTGTCCCCTAATTGGAACCAACTTTTTGAGATCATGTGTGATGCTAGTGATACAGCAGTTGGAGCTGTTTTAGGCTAGAGAAAAGATAAGATTTTTCGTCCAATTTACTATGCCAGCAGGACAATGAATGAGGCTCAACTAAATTATGTCACGACTGAAAAAGAACTACTAGCAGTGGTATTTGCATTTGATAAGTTTTGTTTCGATCTGATAGGAACCAAGGTTACTGTTTTTACTGATCATGCGGCTCTAAAATAACTCTAAGAAAAAAAAGATGCGCGACCTAGATTGTTAAGATAGATTTTAGTTCTCCAAGAATTTGAGCTCGAAATAAAAGATAAAAAGGGAACCGAGAATCAGGTAGCTGACCATTTGTCTAGATTAGAGAACCCCCCACTTGAGTTATGTGATATAAAAGAAGAGTTTCCTGATGAACATATTTTTCTATCAACTCAGTTGTGACTCAACCACCCTGGGTTGCAGATAGTGCAAATTACTTGGTTGGAAAATGGACACCCCAAAATCTTACTTACCAACAGAGGAAAAAGTTGATATCTGATGCTAAATATTATTTGTGGAATGACCCTTACTTGTTTAAAATTTGTGCAGATAATATTATCAGAAGGTGTGTACCAGAAGAAGAAATGATCAAAAGTTTGTATCATTGCCACGATGGAGCAGTTGGAGGACATTATGCAGCAAATTGTACTGCATTTAAAGTTCTAGAAGTTGGATTTTTCTGGCCAATACTTTTTAAGGACGCTCGTGCCTACGTTGCACAGTGTGACAGGTGTCAAAGAACAGGTAATATCACTAAGAGAGATGAGATTCCATTGCAATCAATACAGGTATGTGAAATATATGATGTTTGGGGAATATATTTCACGGGTCCTTTTCCTTCATCTCATTCTTTTGAATATATCCTTGTGGTGGTGGATTATGTTTCAAGATGGGTTGAAGCCATCCCAACAAGGAAAAATGATGCTCAAACTGTGTGCAATTTTCTCAAGAAAAATATTTTTACTAGGTTTGGTACACCACGAGTCATCATTAGTGACCAAGGGTCTCATTTCATGAATAGACAATTTTCAGCATTATTGTCAAAATACTGTGTGACTCACAAAACAGGAACACCATACCATGCTCAAACATAAGGGCAAGTTGAGGTTTCTAACCGTAAATTAAAAAGAATACTTGAAAAAACGGTTGGAATCTCCAGAAAAGATTGGGCTTCAAAATTAGATGACACACTATGGGCATATCGAACGACATTTAAAACGCCAATTGGTACGTCTCCATATCGATTAGTCTTTGGAAAAGCTTTCCAGTTGAATTAGAACACAAAGCTTTTTAGGTGTTGAAAGTATTGAACTTTGAATTAACCTCTGCTGGTAAAAATAGATTTTCTCAGGTGAATGAATTGGAAGAACTCAGATTAGAAGCCTATGAAAATGCCAAAATTTTTAAAGAAAAAACAAAAATATGGAACGACAATTTAATCCGACAGAAAACTTTTAAAATTGGAGATCATGTACTTCTATACAATAGTAGACTCAGGTTATTTCCAGGAAAATTAAAATCCAGGTGGACGGGTCCTTACAATGTTACAAATGTTACTCCATACGGAGCAATTGAAATTCAACAAACCAATGGAGGAGACAAATTTAAGGTAAATGGTCACAGGTTAAAATTATATTTTGGAGGGCATTTTGAGCAACAACCATCTGTCACTTTGATAGATTGATGAAGTCTACAATTAATAAGTCGAGCTAGCGACGTCAAACTCAGAACTATGGTTCATTACCCGTAGCCATTGAGGGTGAAGCAATGGAGCCTCATAAGTCCAACATAGATTTAAATAGTTAAATGCTTAATCAATTGATCTGGTTAATATCCAGGTTATTGTACAACCGGGACATCTCATGAAGGCCTCTACAAAAACAAAGTCACCCATACAGGAGTAACTCCATGATGATCGGTATGCCTAAGTAACTGGTTGGTTAACCATTTAATAATGTAATTCATATGTTGGCACAGGTAATTTTCTAGTTTATATACAAACTAGACTTGTTATTTATACGCAAAAGGTGTGTGGCTGCAGTTTCTTTCAAGCTTTCTTCTGCAGTTGTATATTTGAAAGCCAAAAAGATTTTTACCTATCTATTTATCTATCTATCTATTTATCTATATCTATATCTATATTTCTCTCTCTCTCTCTCTCTCTATCTCTCTCTCTCTCTCTCTATATATCTATATATATATATATATTAGATTTTTTCTTATAATTATGCCTCTTGTAAAGTGTTAATTTATCAAAATAAAACTCTTATCATTCTATATCAAATATATATTTTTTATATTTACCACATAACTCCCTTGTTTTTAAGTTTATTTTTATGAAGGCAAGAACAAATATCTTCAATACTTGGCAAGATATTCTGAGACTGAGAAGCATTATGATCAAAAAGCAAGTAGAACTTATAATCTATATGCTAGAACTTGCCCCAAATGTCTTTCGAGGCGAAATCCTAGACAACACTGATTTTTGAAATATGAATTTAGGCTTTCTTTGTTTATCTCAGTCTTTTCTAGATATTGCACAAAAATTTACTACAAAAAAAATAAATCCCTAGCACCTATTTTGAAGCTTGAAGACCTATTTTTTCTTTTAATACTTAAATATGCCCAAATTTAAATATCACATTCATGCTTATGTTTTGAAAAGTCCTTTTTTCAGAAAATAAGTTTGGAGCTTATTTTGAAAAAGAATCAGAATTAAAGAAAAAAAGGAGAGATTGATCTTATGTTTAAGCATTATAAGTACAAAAAAAAATCAATAGCAAATATTTGGAAAGTCTGATCTTAGAAATATTCTACTCCAAAACTGAAAAAGGCAAGTCACTACAAATATAACCTTTAACCTACCAGCCTGAAGCCAACATTACAAGCCAGAAAAAGTCCTAAAAGATTTTAGAAATCAGTGTTTAATCTACATTAGTGGAGATAGACATAAAGGGCAAGCCTATGGACAAAAGATGAAGAATACTAAATGCAAATGATCATAAAGTTATCAATTTCAGAGAAGTCTCAAAAAAAAAGGTACAATTTTTGTTGAATAAAAATAAAAGTAAAAATAAGGTAAAGATTTGATGAATATAGGAAATTTATAAAGTTTGAAAGCATGATAGATTTTATTTGATTAAATTTTTATTTTACAAGAGTAGCCATAATTTTAAACAAAAAATTAGTAATATATATATATATATATATATATATATATATATATATATATATATATATATTTTTTTTTTTTCAAAATTCTTTTCCTCGAGGACAAGCAAAAATTCAAGTGTGGGGGTATTTGATAGATATAAATTATTCTTATATTTTAATTAAAAAAATATAATATTTTAGATATAAAACATGACCAATTTATATCATATTCTCGCACATTTCTAACAATTCTTGCAGGAAAAAGAATACAAGGAAAAAGAGAAAAAGAAAGAACCTACAGTTCAAGGAAGAAGGATACATCCGTGACAACTTCATCTAAGACTACACAAAGTTAAGAGATATAAAATTTATGGCAAATTCTCACCAAAATTTCATGACAAATTGCCATGTCAATTTCTCATCAAGGCCATATAATATATTGATATTATCTTGCAAATTCTCACCAAGGTCTTGTAGAAATTTTCCTATAAATAGGCACTTGTTTGTAGAAGAAAGATCATCCCTCTTTGTATATAATTTCCTATCTAGTTTTTTCTAAGTTTCTAAAGAGAAAGAGAAGAGTAATCTTGGTCTCTTTCTCTAGTCTCTCTTTGTAGTAAAAATATTCTTAGTCTTTTGAAAGTATTGTTTTAGCTTTTCTTACTTCATAATGGAGTAATTTCTTTTTGTTGGGATAGTTGATGAAGCTTGATATAATTATAATACTATCTCAGTTTCAATACATTCTCGGCCCGAAACTCTATTTACATTTCATGTTGTGATGGAATATGATTTTTAATCATTATTATCACATCTACATATTTTATATCTAAGTTATTCTTATATTAATTTTGTAATTCTCACGGAGCAAAATTAATATATAATAACTGATGAATAGAATATTAGAGTGAAGGTAATTTTTGGTAAGATTATTATTTCAAGTCTGTAATCTTGCTTACCTCAGTTTTAATTCTCATGGAGGAATTGTTGAAGGCAAGATTATTGATTTTCTAGTAAAAATATTCTCATGAAGTTTTTACTACACTTGAGCACATAATATTAGAGTCAAAGTAATTTTTAGTAAGATTATTGTTTCAAGTCTGTAATCTTGTTTTCCTCAGTTTAATTCTCACGGAGAAATTGTTGAAGGCAAGATTATGGATTTTCTAGTAAAAATATTCTCACGAAGTTTTTACTACGCTTGAGCACAATTCAGGCATGATATATCAGTTTAATCGTCACTAGTTTTAAATCAATTAATTGACATAACCTCACGAAGTGTTAATTATTTATTATTTCTTAGTGTAAAAATATAATTGTATTAGCAATAAGCAATTATTCTTTAGAAAAATACGTATGAAACTGAGATTTTATTGTAATGATATATCAAGTGAATTCAACGATTCCCAACTCTTTTTAAATATAAACATTTCGGAAGAAATTTGTCTTAATTTATAATTTTAAACACACCTTTCATCAATTTGGTTCTCTCAAATAGTAGTCAAAATATTACAAGTTTGTAGCTTAGATTGTCCAATCTCTGTGGGACGATATCATAAACTACACTAGAATTTGACAGAGTACGAGCAGAAAATATTATACACACAAGCTTCATCACCAGGTGGCCCATGCCTGTACAATCGGACCCTTCACAAAGGAATTATAACTTAATGTGCGAGTTTCACAACAAGCACAGTCACATGACCGAGGATTGCCATCAACTCTGAGAGGAGGTAGCTCGGCTACTTAACAAAGGTCACCTCCGGGAATTCCTCAGCGACTGAGCCAAGAATCAGTATCGAGAAAGAGAGTCGGCCAAGAAGAACGAAACAAATGAGCCACAACATGTCATCCACATGATCTTGGGAGGCATCGATGCCCCACAAGAACCCGTAATGAGAAGGACAAAAATATCCATCACCAGAGAAAAGCGAACCCGGGGATATATTCCCGAGGACGCCCTCACATTCAGCGAAGAGGACACCGAGACCTTGTCTCAACCTCACAATGATGCACTGGTAATCTCTTTCCTTGTAAATTCTTTTCAAATAAAACGCATACTTGTGGATCCAGGTAGCTCGGCCAACATTATCAGGTCGAGGGTGATAGAGCAGCTCGGACTGCTTGACCAAATCGTGCCCGCCACTTGAGTCCTCAATGGATTCAACATGGCAAGTGAAACAACAAAAGGAGAAATCATGCTCCCAGTCACTATGGCCGGCATGACCCAAAATGCCAAATTCCATGTCATCGAAGAAGACAGAGGTATAACGCCTTGCTCGGACGGCCGTGGATACACTGCATGAGAGCAGTACCATCCACTCTCCACCAAATGATGAAATTCCCAACACAAGATGGAATTAAAACTGTCTACGGGGAACAACATACGGCGAGGGAAATTTTCGCGGTGCATGACGTGGCACCGATACCCATACCTCCGTTCGTAAAAGAGCCAAAGGTTAATCAAGCCACACCCCCGATTAAGCCCAATTAAATGAAATAAAGGATCGTACCGCATTCTCATCTCGAGTGATTGGAACATATCGATCCTCAAAATATCGCTGATGCGTCTCACACTAAGGTATAACCATCTCCCTTTTCATTTCGTGTTTCGGACTAACCCTTATGGAGGCGCCTGATCGAAGCAGTCACAACGTTAACCCATCTCGAAGACCTTGAGGTTTTAAAAGCATCTGTTGCACTCTTTTCCTTCGACCGAGTTTTTGTCTCGAAAAGGGTTTTACCGGCAAGGTTTTTAAGGAGACAACATCTGCATGCTTCCTAAGGGAGATTCAACAAGTGTCTGAGGCTTCTTTGCAATCAACCTCAAATACTGAGGGGCATCCCCCCTGAAGGTTATCCGCTCGAAAAAGCCAAAAGACGCTGAATCGGGCCCTTATAGGAAAATGATGTACCAGGCCAAACGGTCGAACAAACCGTGTCCGTATAGCCAGGCCCCCGACGGCAAAAAACGTGTACACTTGTACCAAATAATTGAATAATATTTGTTATCAAAGCATCTCACGTTCCAAAAGAGGCTCAGCACCTTCGCAAAAACAACTCATCCGTTGAAAACGTCCCGAACACTCGGGGACTGGCGTTAATAATTCAACACCTAAACGACCTTCGGGTCGGGACTCCAAAATCATAATCCCTTAGATAAGACAATGCGGAAATCGCTAAACACCTCCAACGCCAAAAGTACCTCGAATACTCGGGGACTGGTGTCAAAATCTCAAAAGAAAAATGCACAGCCTCAGGATCGGGGTCTCCAAAATCGTAAGCCCTCGACAAGGCAATACAAAGTTTGCAAAAAATGGCTCTCGAGTCAAGAAACCCTCGACGACTCGGGGACTGCCATCAAGCGCCACCTCCATCGACTTATCAAAACCCGAGGCCATAAGACCCCGAACGGGCAGACTCGGTCTCGTAAGACCTACATAAGGCAGCGATCATATATGTAAGACCTCAATGGCATGTAAAATTGTAAGACCTCAACGTCATGTAAAACTGTAAGACCTCAACAACATGTAAAACTGTGAGACCTCAATGACATGTAAAACTGTGAGACCTCAACGACATGTAAAACTATAAGACCTCAACGGCATGTAAAACTATAAGACCTTAACGACATGTAAAACTTGTAAGACCTCATTAAAGGCATAGACCCGATCCCAAGGTTTCAGCTATATATCAAACTTATAAGACCCCTAAAAAGGCATACCCTCTATATAGATGCCGAAACTACTTCACTCGGGACTCAAAGGCTATGGCCAAACACAAGTGACTCCGGTCACACGGTTGTACCAATTGAACTAATGCGACTCAGGGACGCCCAACCATCGCTATAAGAGCCATTGTCTCCAGCCCACACAGGCCTTCAATTACTCCAAATCTACTTCGGAAAGAACCGGTTAAATAGGCTACCCACGACAAAGGCAAATGAGCTTCGACCATGTCATCTCCAAATCACAGGCTTCCAGCTACTCAGCCTCCGAGCCAAACCTCCCGAGGTGGTTGAACATCGCTGCAAGTTACTCAAAACCGAGGTTCTTCCCGAACCGACAACGAGTTAGGAAAAAATTACTTCAAAAGTCCTTAACGAGAGGAAAATAAAGCCTACATAAAAGGTCGCATCGACCAAGCACGTAAGAGCCATGTCGCCATCCTAATGAGCCTTAGGGCCACACATATAAAAGGTCGTTTCGACCAAGCGCGTAAGAGCCACTGTCACCAACCTGAAATTTGAAAACTTGAAGGTCAAAATGAGCTCGAGTCGTAACCTGATTGGGAGACTGGACCCAAAATAGTTAACTATATATGCCTAAGGGCAAAGCGTGAGAGCCAATCTCGCCAGCTTACATTAAAGGTCGCTTAGACCCAAAGCGTAAGAGCCATTGTCGCCAGCTTACATTAAAAGGTCGCTTCGACCCAAAGCGTAAGAGCCATTGTCGCCAGCTTATATTAAAAGGTCGCTTCGACCCAAAGCATGAGAGCCATTGTTGCCAGCTTACATTATAAGGCCGCATCGGCCCAAGGCATAAGAGCCATTATCACCAGCCCACATACGCTAAAAGGTTGCATCGACCAAAAGTGTAATAGCTGCTGTCGCCAGCCTAAAACTGGCCATTCAAAGGTCAATAAGGATCGAGTTAATGTCCGACTCGGGAACTAAGCCCAAAACAAGTGGCCTAAGTATGCCTAAGAGCAAAAGTACGTAAGAGCCTACGGGCCAATCCAATGAGCCCTAGGGCCACATCACTACTCTGAGGATTCCTACCAACGCAAAAACTAGCTCGCCTGGTCAAAATCAAGATAGAAAAAGATACGAAAGGAGTAAAGCCGCAAGGTTTTCTTTCATATACATGCAAGAAACGCAATTTCTATCTATAGACATGCTTTGAAAAAACTATATACAAATGGAAAATCTATGCCCCCTGGGGGCTACGGCCTGCCGGCCTCATCTTCGCTTTCTTCGGCATCGGGCAAAAGCAACCGAGCATCACGCTCATCCGCCCTTGCTAGCGCCAATTCCTCCGAGAGGGCGAAGCCCCTAGCACAGATCTCCTCAAGGGTCTTTCTTCGAGACTTGCAGCGAGCATATTCTTCAATCCTCCCTTTGCGGTCAAGGATTCTTCTCAGCTCGACTTGAGCATCGGCATCATCCTTTGAGTAGATCGCCATCTCTTGGTCAGCCTTAGTTCGATTTATTGCAGCTTCTACTCGAGCATCAACGATCTCAGCCTTGACTTTTGAAAGCTCGGACTCGAGCTTTGCAATCATTTCTGTCTGAATCAAAGCATTATCACGAGCTAGGCGAAGTTGAGCTTCAAAAGCAGGAACTTTGGCTAGAGCACCCTTCCCCCTTAAAGCCTGAGCCTCCGTCCGAGCTTTCAATTTATCACGCTCACGCCCGACCCGACCAACTTCATCTCGAAGGCATTCTAGGGCCTCCATCTTTTTCTGTACTAAAATAAACTAATTATTAGCCCCAGGAGACGGGAGGCAGAATACGCACTCACCCGGGATAGAAAACTACCTGCTCCTTTAAGTGGTTTTTGTAATTCAAGCTCTGACACGCCTCATACTGCAAATGTACTCACTCGACCTCTTTTTCATCACAAAGGAGCCTTAGGGATCTGTCCTCATCTAGAACTTTCCGTAGCCTGGCTTCATAACGAAGCAACCCGGACTTAAGCTTGTCGAATGCCTACAAAAGAAAACTCAATAAGGGAAGGCGCAAAGGTCGAAAAACCTGTTCCGAAACTCACCGCAAAGTGAAGCCGCTAGGCTTCCTCGAAGGTCGAACACACACCTGCCAATCTAGTCCCCTCGGCCCTGAAGGAGCCTACCCCAGTCAAAGCACGGTCACTCAATGTATGCGACCCCGGGTTTCTAGCATCTCTCGAAATGCTATCAACGGAAAAATAAGGTAACAACGGAGAAACCCTCTTTCCAAAACCAGGAGCCGCGGACACGACAGGATCAGATGATGCTTCCGCTTCAAAGCCTCGGTCCCTCTTCGCCTTATTTTGAGTCCCATTACCCTGTGAAAGCACCTCTCGTTCATTGCTACTATTCTTCAGCCCGGAAGTCGGCAACCCTTCCCCCTCTCCGAAGGAGCATGACCTCACCTCGAAAGGCTCTCCAATGCCTACAACAGTAAGATTAATACGCGTAAAGGGGATATGCTTCTCCACATGAAAGAAGGGAAAGGAAAGAATATCACAACACTCACCATGGTAGTTTGCTTCCCATATGCCCGGGGACAAAGCTCGCCACTTGCGCTCCTCATAGGTCGAGTGGGTCGCCAATTCTCAGACCCAAAATGGCAGATCAGGAACGTCGCCCAACACCCATGAGACCGCTGTAGAGGAAGAAAGGAAGACACGGTTACGAAACCAGTTCTCGCTATAGGCAAAATTGAGAAAGCACGAAATGCACCATGCGTATAATTCCATTCCTCATGGAATGGCACAAGCCCCACGGGGATAATGTCAGCGGTCCGCACTCGGACGAAATGACTCATCCATCCCCGATCTCCATCTTCCTCATCATCAACAACAAAGGGTGTGGTCGATCAACATCGTAAGGTCAACAGACCTCGATGGTGGAAGGGCCGATACAGCCTGATAAGGTGACTAAGAGTAAAGTCAAGCCTCGCCTTCTCTGCGAAAAATCTCTCAGCACTGTTCGCCAAAATGACGGATGGATCTACGCCAAGGTAACCCGATGTTCTAGGCAGATGTCGAGCACAATCCTGTCAAGGGGGCCTAATGTGAAAGGATATGTGTACACATTCAGGAATCTATCGGCACGGTCCGTGATGCCCTCACTCGAGGGAAGTATCTGTGGTACTACCTTCCCCCCATCCACAGTCTTTTCTCACTAACCCAAGATGTTCTTCTCCTATCGAAGAAGAAACCTTCAAGGTATACTTTCATTGGTCTTGAATGTCGGGGGCAGAGCTTTCCCCTCCCTGGACAGACCCCGGCATAGAAGCCGTGGCTATGACAAAATCAGAAAACTAAAGCAGGAATATGTGCAAGTGCGTTAATGCTGAAGTGACGAAAGGCTAGCCAGAAAAAGAAGGGCAACTGCTTAAAGTGGTGGGGATCCCCTAAAGAGCCAAAAACGTCCACGAATATATATGGAAGAAATAGCGGCGGTCCGTTTGCCTAGAAACCAGCTAAAAAAAACATCGCCAGTCCCGAGGTGGTACCCGACCTCGAGGACCTCCGTCAGAATAAGGTTAGGCTCTAAGAAGCCAATAACACCTTCTCCAGTCCCAAGGTGGTACCCAACCTCGAGGATCTCCACCATAACAAGGTTAGGCTCCAAGAAGCCAATAACACCTTCTCCAGTCTCGAGGTGGTACCCGACCTCGAGGACCTCTATCAGAATAAGGTTAGACTCCAGGAAGCCAATAACACATTCTCCAGTCCCGAGGTGGTACCCGAGCTCGAGGACCTCCACCAGAACAAGGTTAGGCTCTAATAAGCCAATAACACCTTCTCCAGTCCCGAGGTGGTGCCCGACCTCAAGGACCTCCATTAGAACAAGGTTAGGCTCCAAGAAGCCAATGCCATCATTACGAGACTCGAGGTGATACTCGACCTCGGGGGTTTTTGGTCAACATGGAATCAGGCTCCAGGGAAATAAGCATTTAAACTCCACCCATATGGGTTTGGCCCTGGGGTACCATCTGAGATCGGATAAACCCTCTTTCAAGATCTATCTATAGTGCCCTAAGGCTATTTACACTAAGCCCAGAGCGAGTTTTTGGGTGGTCCGAATTTGAATGAACCTCCGCTCGAGGACTTCCCTCGAGAGATCAAAGGCAGTCCCTGCCCACAGGCCTTCGAGCAAATTTCTTCTCAAAGGTTACCACAGAGTTAAGTAATAAACCATGATTCCAAGGCCCGAAACGTTACTTTCATTCTACTCGAAGTCAAGGTCCCGGCAACACGAGTTTATCGGCCCGATTCAGATTCGATCCAAGGAATCGCAAAAGGGTTACGCACAAGACCATATTAATCGGCTAAAGGCCAGAAAGAATACTCGCACCCGAGTTTGGTATTGGCAATATCATACGGGGCCATGCATTCAGAGTCTCCACAAACATAAAAAAAATATAGCAAACATCGAAGACAAATTGGAGAAAATATCTTTGTATTTATTAAAAAATCAATTACAAAAGCCCACGAGTGGTCCTTACAAGGAAACAAAGAAGCAGGAAGGTGTACATATAATAAAAGCCTAAGAGCCTAGCATATTCTCAAAGGTGCGTCCTCGATAGCAACATTTTCGGGCATCATCTCCTCGGGCACGCGTCCTCAAAGACAATATCTTCCAAACATAACCCCCCCTCGAGAGTCTTATCTCGATTCCCCAGAATGGCATATTCAAAAGGGGAGATGACGAAGATGAAAGTGATGGAGAAGAGCAAAGTGACGCGGAAGAGGCAGGAAGGAACAAAGAAGTGGCTGGGTGAAAAATCTGGCTAGCGTGGATGTTGCCAGGATATTATTGTAGAGCCACTTCTTGAGACGTCACCCCGGTGCGGGATGCAATAGTTAGTAGGTAGTACCACCTCACTCCATGGAAAACGAAGGGAGCGAGGCGCCGCACCGAATAATTAGGGGAGGTGAGAAACAGTGTATAGTTTGAGCCCCCTATTGAGCAGTAGTGTATAATACAAATATTTCCTCAGGTCGGAGGAAATCGACCCTCTACTTTGTTGTCCTGAGATAATGACGACAGCAACAACAACAACAACATAACAGCGTAATCTCGCTCGACCAGAGAAGGATCGGGAGATAGGCTGTGGCATGTCTGATAGAAGTACCGCCATACAATCTTGAGGCCATTAGCCTCAAACATGGTGAATGACACATAATAAAGATAGCGAGAAAGGAAGAACGGATAGGTACAGGAAGATACTTGGATAAAAGTTGACCCCAGGAGGCCCCCATTTATAGAAAGGGGGCAACGTAACCGACGACGCCATTATCGCCCTCAAAATATG
Source organism: Nicotiana sylvestris (assembly GCF_000393655.2). Taxonomy (NCBI): domain Eukaryota; kingdom Viridiplantae; phylum Streptophyta; class Magnoliopsida; order Solanales; family Solanaceae; genus Nicotiana; species Nicotiana sylvestris. The sequence continues at coordinate 121,869,647 of NC_091057.1, read as the reverse complement.
TAATGACAGATGCATTTAATGCATCCCTGGGAGCTAAATCGGCAGCGACATTATGACTTTGGAAAATGAGAAACCGCAATACGTTGAATGATCTTGGAGAAGTGAAATGACGGAACGTTTCGGTGATAATGGGGGCCTGCGTCATCAGTATGACGTTATCATGGGAAGTCCGAAGAGTTGGATGTCAAAATCATTTCTTGTCGCTCCTCTCTAAGAAACGCGGGGACTATCTGTATATGGCAAAATCAGAGGAACCAATTTATCGTTAATAAGGCATCTGGGAAGATCACCTCGAAGGCTCGAGACCACGGACCGAGTACCCTCCCTCGAGGTCTATCGACACCCGACCTAGGGATAACATTGGTCGTGACCCCAACGGGAATGGGGGGTTTTCGAAGAGTGCAGCCGGGGCCGGCAAAATCTGTCAGGCTAGTCTGAGCCTACATCATAAAGTTAGCCAGCTGTCCCATTCTGATTTCTTTATTATTAATGTATTTTGTACTACATTGGGATTTTCCTTTTCTATATAAGGGGGATCCTTGGCACTTTGTAACTCTCTGTTTCTCCATCTGCTCCATAAGAAATATAGAAGAACACTCTTTTTGCTCTCTCATACACTCTCTTGATATTATTGCTTCCGTTCATTGTCTTCATATTTGTTCTTCATTTATTGCTTATCATTGGCCAGAAAGAGCCTCCATTTATTCTATTGTAACCGTTAGTCACATAGCAGTTACCTTTATTAGCTCGTAATTGAGCCCCGGGATCGACCTCGAGGCCCAGAATCGACAAGCCTTAGGCCCTGAGTAGCTAGCCTACCGGTTTGATTGTAGCTCCCCCCTTAACTCCATTTCATCTTTAGATCTCGTATGCTTAGCATCAACTGCTTAACAAACTAGCATAAAAATAGATCACGTATTTTTAGAGTCCCATTAACAAATTTAATTATTATTACCATTTTCACGATAAAAAAACTGCCAAAGGGTTACAAACCTCCCAAGTTCGAGATGTTTGACGGTACAAGTGATCCCAGGGTTCATCTAAGGACCTATTGTGACAAACTTGTCAGGGTCGGAAAGGATGAAAAGATTCGGATGAAGCTTTTCATGAGGAGTCTTATGGGAGATGCTCTATCCTAGTACATCAGCCAGGATCCTAAGAAATGGTCCAACTGGGTGAGTATGGAGTCTGATTTCATGGACCGATTCAGGTTCAACACAGAAAATGCATGACAACTAGGGATTATGATGCATTTTACTCTCCTTCTTGCTTAAGTTTTGATTAGAAATGTGTACAAAATAGTCCCAAAGGCTCACATGTTGTACTTAATTGCAGGGTTTGATCAACAAAGTGACAATTTGTCAAAAACCAGCTCAAAAAGGAGTGAAACATGCACAAGTATCAAGACCAAGGCCAAGCTCAGTCAAACAGGGCCAGTGCAGCCGCACACCATTTTGTGCGGTCCACAAAGATGAAGTTCAGAGAGCAGGCATTTCAGGCAACCAAGCAATGTGGCCGCAAAGGATTTTGTGCGGACTGTATTGATTTCACTGCAGACACACTCGATTTTGTGCGGTTCGCAGAGCCCAAGATCAGAGAGTTGCCAATTGGAGGATTATGCCCAATGCAGTCTGCGATCCATTTTATGTGGACCGCAATAGAAGCCATCGTGGCCGCGGTGCATTTTGTGCGGTCCGCGGTGGCCAACTTCAGAGAGCACATTATCTCAGCCAAGATCCCTAGTGCGGATGCACTCGATTTTGTGCGGTCCGCACTAGCCGCGCAGGGGTATTTTTGTCCAGAATTTTCAGCCTAGTATAAATAGTTTCTTTTTCCATTTTTAGGTCATCAGATATATTTTGGGACAGAGTTGCGCTCATGAACACTTCTCTTTTACCATTTTGAGTAATTTTAGCTTAGTTTCATCATTGAATCTTCAAGTTTTATCTAGTAATTCATTATTATGGGCTTTTCTTCATCTATTCCTTTGTTTTCTTCTATAATCATGAGTAGCTAGACCCATTAGCTAGGGTTGTGGCTCAACCCTAGTGTGGGTAATTGATGGGTCTTGTGTTTTGATGCTTGATTGTCTATGTGTGTTTGATATTTGAACTAAATTAAGGTTTTAATGTTGAATTAGTGGTTGCAAACACTAGTTTATGCCTAGTAGACTTTGGCTCTTCTTGAGAAAGAGAGTCTAAGTCCATGAAATTGGTCCAACAAGGAATTGGGGCGTACTCAAGAGATTGATAGCCTCAATTAAAGGGTTAAATCTAGAGATAGTAATACACGACTTGAACCTCAATTGGTTGCACAAATTATCATACCCAATTGGTCTTGAGAAAGTCAATTCGAGCAAAATCACTCGAACTACCGAGAGGTATAAAGTGAGTAGAATCGTGCAATGGTTATATCATACTCCCCAAATGTGACAATCTGGCCTTAGACTCAAGAATCCTTCAATTAACCACCTAGGAGAAAGTCACTACCCTAGTGCCTTTTATCTATTTGAACAACTTGCAATAGTTCAATCTTAGCTTTACTTAGCCTAATTTAGCATCTTAGTAGTATAAAATTAGAAGTAAAATCAAAACCAACAATGTTTGGAAGTGCAATTACGAACAATTACACAACACCAATTTAGATAGAAACTCAAGTCCAATAGCTAGCTCCCTGTGGAAATCGATCCCGACCTTCTCGGGTAAAAGCTGCTTTGACCTCTCTTGCTACTTCATAGTAGTATATGGTTGGAATCAATCAATGCACCAGATGTTTTCTACATTCAGAACCTCAAGAAGAAGCCCACCGAGATTTTCCGTGAGTATGCTACTCGATGAAGGTCAGAAGCGGCCAAGGTTAGGCCATCATTTGACGAAGAAAAAATAAACAAGTTCTTCGTTAGAGCATAGGATCCGCAATATTATGAAAGGTTGATGGTTATTGAAAACCATAAATTCTCCGATATCATCAAACTTGGTGAAAGGACCGAAGAAGGCATCAAGAGCGGGAATGTAACAAACTTTGAGGCACTACAGGCCACAAACAACGCACTACAATCAGGCGGCATATCGAAAAAGAAAGACTTCGGGGCAGTAATGGTGGCTCAAGGCCCAAAATCTCCACTCACATATCAAACATCTCCACTCACATATCAAGCACCTCCACCCACATACCAAACACCTCCACCTATATATCAACCCTCATATCCCAAATATCCCCAACTAGCCACTGTCTATCATGCCTATAATTCCCAACCATCTCATTTCCAGTTACCTCCAACTCGCTAAAAGTATCCAAGATCATGACCTAATTTTGACCGCAAACCACCCAGACAATACACCGCTATTGCTGAACCTATCAACTAGTTGTATGAAAGGTTGAAAGCCATTGGTTACGTCACTCCTATTCCTATTGTAGCAGTAGAGAAACCATCCCAATGGGTCAACCTAAACAAAACCTGTGCATACTATTCTGGTATGAAGGGGCACACCATTGACGAGTGTCGAACATTGAAAGATAAAATCCAGACACTAATTGACAATAAGGTCATACAGGAGAAAGACGATATACCCAATGTCTGCAATAATCCTCTCTCAGTTCATATGGGTGGCGGGATACATGTGATAGAGATAGATGAAGAATGGGATCTTGATCGGGCTTATTTGAGAAGGCCATGACTTTAAACCTGCAGTCACACTTACTCCCATTGTAGTATAGACTCAGTCACCAGTCGAGGTTGAGGTAGCTGCATCAGTTCCATTTGAGGTAGAGGTAGCTCCACCTGAGGCCACACCTGTTCCATTTGAAGTAGAAGTGGCCACACCTTTCACAGTGACAGTATCAACCACACATCCTTTCAATTCAAAAGCAATACCCTAGGATTACGTTGTCGAAGCTAGGTGAAAAGGAAAGGCAAAGATGGAGGAATCCAACGCTGCACAAGGAATGACTAGGACCGGAAGAATCTATACACCTGAACACTTGGGAGGACCAAGTAAGGATGCTACTACCAAACATCTTGTCATTGAAACAGGATCGGATGACCTTTGGAGGAAAGTACAAGTAAGGGAATACTCCGTCATTGATCATTTAAACAGAACCCCAGCTCAGATATCCCTCCTATCATTGTTACAAAATTTGGAGGCACACAAGAATGCTTTGATTAAGGTGTTAAGTGAAGCTTACGTACCCGACAATATCATCTATAGAGAAATGTCCAACATGGTAGGGCAGGTGCTAGAAAGTCATAAGATAATCTTCCATGAGGATGAACTACCGCTTGAAGGGTTGAATCATAACTGAGCATTGCATATCACGGTACAATTTGAAGGCAAATTCATTGCTAGAGTTCTGATCGATGGAGGTTCAAGCCTCAACATTTGTCCATTGGATACTCTGAAAAGATTGGGCAAAGGTTTCCATGAAATACGGGCATGAAGCATGAACGTGAAAGCCTTTGATGGGTCTCAAAGGGCCACAATTGGGGAGATTAATCTTTGTCTGCATATGGGGCCAATTTGGTTCGACATTGAATTCTAAGTGCTTGACATATCAGCTTCATACAATCTTCTATTGGGCCAACTGTGGATACATGCCACTGGGACTGTGGCTTCCACACTACACCAGGCCGTGAAGTTCGAATGGAACCATCAGGAGGTGATCATTCACAGGGACGGGAGTAACCCCATTTACACCAGTCAAACCATCCTAGTTACCAGGGAACAGAAGAAAGCTAAGAGGGGAAACCTATCATCACATAGAACGTGTCAATGCCGTTGAGAAAGACAAATAGTGGAGTAACAAAATAGAAAGCATACCAGCATGGTCTGGGTATGAACCCAACAAAGGGCTTGGGAAGAATCTCCAAGGCATCAGCAAACCAATACAGCTGAAATGTCATGGTACTACCTTAGGGATCAGATACCAGTATACATGGCAAGAGTATGATGACTGGTCACCTCCATGGCGTGGACCTTATTACCCTCTTGAGCAACCAGTGCCACATCTAGGTCAGAATTTTCACCAAGCTGATACAATATGGGGAACTATATAAGAAAAAGCATTAGCTGGGCTGAGGAATCTGTTCTTGGAGGACGAAGACATGGATTGTAGTGCAATAATTAAGGAGGAGGAGGAAGAAGGCCTCACTATTCAGACTATGGAGAAAGGAGTTGTTCTCAGGAACTGGGCTGCTACACCATCCCGGGCCTGCCGAGTCCCTGGGTAGCTTGGCAATCAACTTAATTTCTATAGCCATGCTAGGCATCTAAGATTTTCAGTAGTTTTGTTTTTAAAGACTTACTTGTTTCAAATAAATGCTCGATTCATCGAGCCGTACATGTTTTGGATGTTTTCAGTTCTAATCAATGCATTTCTATTTATTATTACCATTCACACATTTCTTTATACAACATTATTATTACCTTTCCTGATGAACTAGTGACTGTGACATGTAATGAGGCAACACAATATAGGGATAGTGACTCGAATGAAGAAGATGAAATACTAGAGGAGATTGTCAGGGAGGTTGAGAACTTTGAGAATAAGCCTAAGTCCAACCTGGATGAAACCGAAGCAGTAAATTTGGGAGACGGCGAAATCGTCAAGGAGACCTGTATCAGCATTCACTTATCACCGACAGAGAAAGAGGAGTAAATTCATTTCTTGAAGGAGTATGAGGATATCTTTGCATGGTCATATGGTGACATGACCGGTTTGAGCACGTCCATAGTGGCTCACAAGTTGCCTACCAATCCCATATGTACGCCAGTAAAGCAGAAACTTAGGAAATTCAAACCAGATATGAGCCTAAAAATCAAGGAGGAAGTTACTATGTAGATCAAAGCCAAAGTCCTCAGAGTGGTTGAGTACCCAACCTGGTTAGCCAACATTGTACCAGTTCCGAAGAAAGATGGGAAAGTCAGAGTATGTGTTGACTATCGAGACTTAAACAGAGCAAGTCCCAAGGATGACTTTCCACTGCCAAATATACACATCCTGATCGACAATTGCGCTAAGCATGAACTCCAATCCTTTGTAGATTGCTTTGCGGGTTATCACCAGATCTGGATGGTTGAAGAAGACGTAGAGAAAATAACTTTTATTATGCCATGGGGGTATAATGCTACAAAATGATGCCATTAGGCCTAAAGAATGATGGGGATACTTACATGAGAGCCATGTCAACCATCTTTCATGATATGATACATAAAGAAATCGAGGTGTATGTGGACGACGTCATTATCAAATCCAATAGGGTCGCAGATCGCATAACAGATTGGAGAAAGTTCTTTGATAGATTAAGGAGGTACAACTTAAAACTGAACCCCGCAAAGTGTGCACTTGGGGTTCCCGCAGGAAAGTTACTGGGATTCATTGTCAGTCGTTGAGGGATCAAGATGGACCCGTCTAAAGTTAAGGCTATTCAGGAGTTACCTCTTCCTAGGAACAAAAAGGACGTGATGAGCTTCCTAGGACGTCTCAAGTATATCAGTCGCTTCATAGCACAATCCACAGTTATATGTGAACCCATCTTCAAAATGTTGAGGAAAGATGCCGAAACAAGCTGGACTGAGGATTGTCAGAAACTTTCGACAAAATCAAGGAGTACTTGTCCACACCACCGATCTTGGTCCCGCCAGAGTCACGTCGGCCTTTGCTACTCTATCTGTCTGTATTAGATGGAGCCTTCGGATGTGTTCTGGGACAAAATGACAAGACAGAGAGAAAGGAGCAAGCCATATACTACCTGAATAAGAAATTCACACCTTGTGAAGCACGATACTCTCTGTTGGAACGCACTTGTTGTGCTTTGACCTGGACAGCTCAGAAATTGAGGCATTACTTCTGTGAATACACTACATACCTTATATCCAGGATGGCCCCTATGAAGTACATATTTCAGAAACCCATTCCGATTGGGAAGTTAGCCAAGTGACAAATACTGTTAAGTGAGTTCGATATCGTCTATGTAACTCAAAAGGCGGTCAAAGGACAAGCATTGGCAGACCATCTTGCTAAAAATCCTGTGGGAGGAGAATACGAACTCTTGAAAATGTATTTCCTGATGAAGAAGTGTCATTCATAGGAGAGGACATTACTGAAGCATACGACGGTTGGAGGAAGTTCTTTGATGGAGCTACAAATTTCAAAGGAGTGGGAATTGGAGTGGTTTTGGTATCAAAAACTTGCCAGCATTATCCGGTGTCTGCTAAACTCAGATTTCCCTGCACCAACAACATGGCAGAGTATGAAGCCTGTATATTGGGGCTCAACATGGCAATTAACATGAATATTCAGGAGCTGCTGGTAATTGGTGATTCAGATTTGATCGTGCACCAGGTACAAGGAGAGTGGGCCACCAAGAATTTCAAGATATTGCCATATTTGCACCATGTGCAGGAATTAAGGAAGAGGTTTACGAAGATAGAGTTTCGACATGTGCCCAAAATTCAGAATGAGTTTGCCGATGCATTGGCCACTTTGTCATCCATGATACAGTATTTACACAAGAATTTCATTGATCCCATCCCAGTGAGAATTCATAATCAACCAGCATATTGTGCCCATGTTGAAGAAGAAATAGACAGGAAGCCTTGGTTTCACGATATCAAAGAATATTTAGCGAAAGGAGAATACCCGGAGCATGCGAACCATACTCAGAAACGCACACTCCGGAGATTGTCCAATCACTTCTTCCATAACAGAGGAAATTTGTATAGAAGAAATCCTGATTTGGGATTGCTAAGATGTGTCGACGCAAAAGAGGCTTCTAAGCTACTTGAGGAGATACATGCTGGGACCTACGACCCGCATATGAATGGTTTTGTCCTGGCTCGAAGATACTTAGGGCCAGTTATTTTTAGATGACCATGGGGACAGCTTGCGTCCAGTATGTCCGAAAATGCTACCAATGTCAGGTGCATGCCGATATGATAAAAGTACCACCAAATGAGCTCAATGCAACAAGCTCACCTTGTCCGTTCACCGCTTGGGGAATGGATGTTATCGGTGCGATCGAGCCCACTACTTCAAACGGGCATAGATTTATTCTAGTGGCCATTGACTACTTCACAAAATGGGTGGAGGCTACATCCTACAAAGTTGTAACCAAAAAAGTCGTCGCAGACTTTGTCAAGGATCGTATTGTTTGCCGATTCAGAGTTCCCGAGTCCATTGTCACTGATAATGCCGCCAATCTCAACAGTGATCTGATGAAAGCCATGTGTGAAACTTTCAAAATCAAGCACAAGAACTTCACAGCGTACAGACCTCAGATGAATGGAGTCGTAGAAGCCGCCAACAAAAACATCAAGAAGATATTAAGGAAAATGGTACGAAACCACAAAAATGGCACGAGAAGCTACTCTGTGCTTTATTGGGATACCGCACTATAGTTCGTACATCAACGGGGGCAACTCCCTACATGCTGGTTTATGGTACCGAAGCTATCATTCCAGCCAAGGTAGAGTTTCCTTCTTTAAGGATCATACAAGAAGCCAAACTCAGCGATGCTGAATGGATAAGGAGCTGCTATGAGCAATTTGCCCTTATAGATGGGAAAAGAATGAATGCAATATGTCACGGTCAGCTTTATCAGAATAGAATGTCTAGAGTTTTCAACAAAAGGGTCAAACTAAGACAGTTTGCACCAGGGCAGCTGGTGCTAAAGAAGATCTTCCCACATCAAGATAAAGCCAAAGTGAAATTCTCTCCCAACTGGCAAGGTCCTTACATGGTTTGTAGGGTGCTAACAGGAGGAGCACTTATACTTGCAGAAACGGATGGAGAAGTCTGGCCAAAACCGATCAATTCAGATGCGTTCAAGAGATACTATGTTTAGACTATTTACATATCTTCATCTAATATAATAGAACTATGCTTGACCTGATTCCTGTTTAAGAGGGGATACGTAGGCAGCCTTGTGGGTTTGGTTATATCATAATAAAATTTTCATTTCCCCCCAGAACCAGAAACTGGGACAGAATTTTGAGGAGGACCCTCAAAATTCTGGTGTAAGTCCAGCCGAGACCATCACATGCTAGAAGGTCAGAAATTGGTTAAGAAACTGGGGTAGAATTCACAAAATTCCGAAGAAGGTTCAACAAGTTCGTTGCTCGCAAATGACTGAAGGATCATCTACCAAACTGGGCCAAAATTTTGAGGAGGACACTCAAAATTCTAATACGAGAAAGCTGCAATGTCTCTGAAGTGTGTCACTATCACTAGTTCATCTAAAATTACTAGATATTTCTAAAATAAGGCATCCAAAATGGAGGAGCAAGGCTAGCAGACAAAGACACGAACCAACCCCCCCTTTTACGAAACTCACAATTTTTCTTTGAGCGCAGGCACATCTGACATAACAGTAGCATTCACAAATATATACATGCAGCAAAATCACTATCAATCGGGCCACCAGACACCGAACATATCTCCAGGTAAGAAACATTCTACTCTTATCTGCCTTCTCTTTGCATGGGACTAAGCCCTGTCCCGCATCCTGCATGAGACTAAGATTTATCTCCATCTTGCATGAGGTTAAGACCTGCCTCCATATTTTCATAAGGCTAAGCTCTGCCTTGCATCTGCATGGGACTAAGCCCTGTCCCGAACATTGCATGAGGCTAAGCCATGCCTCCATATTTGCATAAAGCTAAGCTATGCCTTCCATATACATGGGACTAAGCCCTGTCCCGAACCTTGCATGAGGCTAAGCCCTGCCTCCATATTTGCATAAGGCTAAGCACTGCCTTCCAGCTGCATGGGACTAAGCCCTGTCCCTCATCTTGTACGAGACTAAGTTCTGTCTCCATTCTGTATAAGGCTAAACATTTCCTTCTCATGGGACTAAGCATTGTCCCTCCTTGCATAAATGTTGCTCTATTCCGACACTATATATTTGCTCCTCTTTCGGGCTAAGCTCTGCCCTCAACGTTACAAGACTAAGCCTTGTCTTGTTAATTTTAGCATCATATTATTACATCTTATGGGCTAAAATATCGCCAACTTGTCCGAAGACGTCATTGTGCGAAGACATCATCCTCATAGCCGGAATATACCATGCCATGGCCTGAGGATCTCTCAAATTTGCATATCATTATTCAAAGGCGTCATTGTTCGGAGGCACCATTCTCATGGCCCAAGAACATCATTTCATGGCCTGCGAATCTTCTGTCTCACAATTCATGGCCCAGGACATCATAGTCTAAGGACGTCATCCACACCGTCCAAGGGCAATCTTTCATGGTACAAAGGGAATTTGCATCATTGTGAGCACGTGATTTTTGCTTCACGGAAATTACTCCAAAAGAAATCGAAAAAGAAATAAAACAAGTTACCTTCAGGTACAATTTTGAGAATTTGTGCGACATTTTCATAATTGTCTGTCCGTAAAATGCTCGCCTTGCTATAGTTAAAAAATACAAAAATACATGTTGCATGCATTTAGGAATTAGTGGTGCATTTACGAATTAATTAACCATAATTTGGTTAAAAGAAAATCACAAAAAATATGCACGTGTATTTCTTGTCATTGTGTGGTTTTATTTTTTAATATTGTGTGTTAATTATTATAGGTGTTAAATAATATGTATGTAATTTTATTTTTGATTTTATGACTTATTTAAGATTTTTGTTTAACTTTGATAATTAAAAGAAAGAAGGAAAATGGGTAAAAGATAAGGGAAATCGGGACTGGGCCACCCTAGATGGACCCAAATCCAGGCCCAAATCAACCCCATACCCGGTCCAATTTGGTCAAGCTCCCAGACGCCTCAAACGGCGTTGTTTTGGTTCCTTTTAATCGGAGCCGTTGGATTAAATCAATCCAACGGCCAAGATCTCACTTCCCTTATCCGTTCCCTGAACCCGACCCGTTGCCTGGTTCGAACCGACCCCCCTACTTAACCAAACGACACCGTGTTGTTAAGCTCCCCTAATCCTGGCCATCGATCTTGATTGATCCAGTGGCCAGGATTAAACCACCCATCCCGTATATAAATCCCAATCCGTCACCCCACGCCCCAAACCAAACCCCCCTCGCCCACTGTTCATCTTCGTCCCCAGAACCCCCCTCTCAAACCCTAGCTGCCTTAGGATTCCCCCACCATAAACCCGACCACCCCGACTCTGATGGCTACCAAAATAACACCCCTGATGCACCCAACCACCCTGAACACGAATCCATTAACTATTTACCTCGAATTATCCTACAGCTTCTCGAATCTTCAATCGAAGATTCGAGCAAAAACCAGATCTACACCCACCGACCCCAAACTCATACCACAACACCTCCTGACCTTCCTCACCCCCTGAATGACCTTGGTTCCGTTCGAATCTAACCATAAAGGCTCGAGCCCTAATTCGAGCCCCAAGAACCCTAGAACTCAGATCTATAGGGGTCTGTCCAAATCAACAAAAGGATCGGGGTCTAATAGACTTTAACCGAGGTGTTCTCAGTTGAGAACACTTCGATTAAAGTCCGTTCGACCCCAAAAATGGTCGAGTCCGAGTTCGAGCTTGGATCAGTTTTGATTTCAAATCCCTGAGGTAATTTTTCCCTTTTTCTTTTGTTCTCCTATAGATTCTATCTGTTTTTCATGTTTGGTTTGGTTTGTTTCTGATTTTTCTGTCAATTCTGTGAACCCCGAGATAGTGTTTAGCTTGTTTTGGTGTTTTATTTGATTGCCTGTTGTATATTTTAGCTTTTATAGTCGTTTAAATAAGTGTCGTCAATTAATTTGTTTGAAATTAGAGGAAAACATGACAGTAGCTCATTAATACCCTCCATGTATGTTTGCCAGGACAGTAGCTCATCTAAATCTGTATGCTAGCATATAATGAACCTTTGGAATATGTTCAGTTTTGTCTGTGAATTAGACTACTCATTCAGGCAGTAACCTCATGATTTTTCATAGAAGCATGTTCATTATTCATCACTGCTTCGAGCTTAGCCTGTGGGCTGTTGTCTTTTGCATTGTTTGGCTCTGAGTTGGTCAGGATTGGCTCCCAATATGACCAACTCCTGCCGTTTGATTAGCACCCCTATTTATGATCTGATTTTGAGTTGAACTTAGTTTAGGAACTGAATATAGCTGTAGAAATTTAACAAATCAACCTGAAATCAGTGTTAGGTTTAAGCTGATTAGCTAGTAGTCAGTGATTATTAGCTAAATTTAGAGGGGCTTATATACTGACTGTTAAGGGTTAGGGTAATACAGTAATATGCAAGGGTTAAGGGGTAATTTTGGGAGTTTAGTAACATGTTAGCAGGCTGTTAAAGTTGGGGTCTGCCTAGTGGTCATTTATTAAACTTATTTTAATGACAATGGGGAACAAAACAGCAAGCATGGGAATTAAGTGAATATTATAATACACCCATGACTCTTGGTTAAAACAAATAGGACAAGCATGGGGAACAATATAGTGGGGATCAATAAAAGACACTTAGGCATGAGAATTAAAGGGGTATGAGCAGAAAAGGCTAAGGGGATCAAGGCAGCCTGGGGGCTTGCCATTTCTGGCTTATAAATAGGCTGATTTTTAGAGTTTAAGAGGATGGAGATTTTGGCTAGAGAGTTAAGTTTAAGGCTGGACAGTTAAAATTTAGAAGCTGGACAGAAGTTGAGGGCAAAACAGTTTTTTAAGAGGGTTAACTTTAGAGGCTGGACAATTTTAAGTGGTTTGGACATTAGAAATTGAGAGAAATAGAGTGTTAAAGTTGAAACTCCACATTAAGGAGTTTGAGGCTGTTTTTCCTGGGGTGTTTGACAAAAGTCAGAAATTACTGCTTTCGTGCACCAGTCTGTTGTGTTGGGACACTGTGGGATTTCAGTTTAGCTTTCCTGGTTTCTTTACTTGATTGAGCACTGTTTCAGTTGAGTTGTTTTGGGTTTTCTGTTTGGTCTGAAAGTTCACTGGTCTCCTGCTGGGTTTAAATCTGTTGCTGGTTTCTCCTACTGGGTATTCCTGGATTTTGTTTGTTTGGGTTTGCTGTTAATAACAAAAATATGACTGCAGGGTTTGTTGTTGTTGAGTGCTGTCTTTGTGTTGCTGCTTTTTCTGTTGCTGCTGTTGTTGCGTGTGCTACTGCTTTCCACTGATCATTCCTCTTCTTCTTTTGCTTTCCTATACCAGGTACACGACTGATACACTGTCAATGTAAGCTGAAATTTGAAGCATGAATACAAAGAAAATTGGAAGAGTTGAAGTTATCTCGAATTAGCTTTAGAAATGTATTGAAAATTGGTTGTCTGCATGATAATTTGCTTTCTCTAATATAACTATGTGGTTAGCTGTGATGTAACTGAATCTTTATACATATCATTTAGTTGGAAAACTCTATGTATTACTTATAATGAAAAGGGATTAATGTTGTAGTAGCCACGTTCTGTAAGTTCAATATTGTTTTGTCAAGGAGCATGTTAGGTACCCAATAGTTACTTCCTTAAACAAATGGCCTGTTTTAAGTTGGTAGGAATATGGTTTGATTAAGACAACCAGTACATTGCATATCAGCCCCCCTTTTTTATAAATGTCAAACATATATCAAATAAGTTGAATAGGCCCAATTGACATGAGGGTGGCCCAGGCCGAGTTGCACGTTATGCACATTGGACCTGGGCCCGTAATATCTAAACGACTGCCCATATGTGCGTTCATGTTCGGATTTTGCAAACCATATTCGGAACCCGACTATAACTGACTTGTAAGCATGTAAATAAAGTTGGATCGTTCTTCTTCTTTCGTTATTAGAAACAAACTCAATAGAAAACATAGCCACTATAGGACGACCTTTTAAATAAAAAATGAGATGAGCCTCGCCAGATAAAACGCACAGACTGCGGGGCCCTCACAAAAATGTATGTGTTAAGTACTTAGAACTCGGGATAGGCCGCTTAGCGAACTCCACGGCCTTACCCAAAATAACAACACGCTATTTATTTAGGACGCGTCTTAATTAATCTTACTTTCTTAAATTCGGGTGCGCATTTATGCGACCCAAATCTGAATCTCAGCGAAGTCAAAATGTGTCTCTAATCACGGGTACATTGATTGTGACGTGGTTCGAGATGCATTTCCACGATGTTGCAATTCTTTTAAAAATAATGAATGAGACGAGCCTCGACAAACAAAAAATACAAAAGCTACGGGGCCCTCTATACGTGTTTGTAAAGTTACTTAGAATTCGGATGGGCCAATTAGCAAAATTGCACGGCCTTCCCCAAAAATAATAACTCCCTTTTTGCTTTAACTTTTGCTTTAATTTTAACTTTTGCTTTATCTTTAACTTTTGCTTTAATTTTTGTTTTAACTTTAACTTTTACTTTAACTTTTGCTTTAACTTTTGCCTTTTGCTTTAACTTTGGCTTTTGCTTTCCCTTTAAACTTTAGCTTTAACTTTCGCTTTCGGCTTTAACTTTAGTTTAAACATAAGTTATAACATGTATAAAAATCAGATATTTAGCCATTATAACAGTTTAAGCGACCGTGCTAGAACCACGGGATTCGGGGGTGCCTAACACCTTCCCTCGGGTCAACAGAATTCCTTACTTAGAATTTTTGGTTCGCAGACTTCATTTGGAAAGTCGAATATTTTCCTCGAATTGGGATTCAAGATAAACCGGTGACTTGGGACACCAAAAGCCAAACCTTTCCCAAGTGGCGACTTTGAATTAAATAAATAATCTCATTTCGAATATTGTCACTTGAATTGGAAAAACTCCCTCACGCATTTATCCTTCGGGGTAGGCGCATAAAAAGGAGGTGTGACAATCATGTTTAAATTTTTGCAGTAATCTACGTACTTGAATGCATCGTGTTTTGAGTTTGCAGGTGATCTCGGAGGTAACCATTTTTCAAAAAGGTGCAACCTTCGATCCGGTTTCCACTCATACTATTTTCACTACCGATTCTCATCACTTGGCCATCCTACCTCGTGACATCCGGCTATCTACCTGATAACACATCCGATACACTCTAAACCCAAAATCATAACTCCATCCGACATTACCCTTCATAAAAGAACCTTTGCCGAAATTGGCTACCATTTCTATAACAACTCTATCGGTTTCATTAACCGGTAGATCCAGAACTACACATGGCCCGATTCCTGTAAAACCAGGGATATGTAGGCAGCTCAAAAACCAGAGTTCGGCCTATATTTTTTCTAAAAACATCCCATTCGATCAAAATTGACCATCATTTCTTTACCCGAAAACTTTTTCATCCTTCCCGGGTAAAGAGGGGCAGGTGTTGATACCCAATTTTTTCCTATAATATTTTTAAAGTGCATATATACCTTCAAAAACTATGCATTAGCATCAATTGATATTTTCCATAATTTTTATATTTTAAGATAATTTCCGCTAGTATTTTATTTATATAAATAACTTCAAAATTGCATCACAAATGGCTCTATAACATTTCATTGATTTAATTAGCTATTTATTGCCATATTAAGTTCAAATTATTTCACAAATGGCCGGATTTATATCTTTTGGTTATAATTGCAATAACTTTGCAATTATAACCCACACATGCATTATTACATTATTTTTACTAGAAAATAGCCTTTTATATTTTTAAAAATATTAAGTAATTATTTAAAATATTTCCAGGAATGAAAATCATTCTTACAACCTATTAGTTATTTTCAAAAAATTGTTTTATCAATTAAATGGGTATTTAACAAATAAACCTCTTATTTTCGGATTTAGCCTAATTATGTAGCCCAATTTCAACCCCTAACCCACTAAGACCAGGCCGAAACCAATCAAACCCAACCCCAATTAAACCTAACCTGACCCAAGCCCCTCCTAATCCTGGCCGTTGATCTCTGAGATTAACGACCCTTATTTGTTCTTACCATTTTTAACCAAACAAACCCCCTAACCTAACTCATTTTGTCATGCTCGCCGCCTTTAAATCCATTGTCTCCCTCTTCTCTTAGAGACTCGCCCAAACCCTAGCGCCGTCACCTAAAATCTACCCTAAATCCCTTCGATCCCTACCTATTCCATGAGATTCTATGGTAATTTGAGGCCCTACCGGCCTCTTACCTCTCCTGGTTCTTCGACCCTGTTGTTGCATGAAGGGATCTTGAAAAGATCCAACTCAGATTTGGTTGTAGCTCGACTTTTTCTTCTAGATACACGATACTTGGAGTACCAACATGCAAATTTGGGTACTGCAGAAGTTACCCTGAATGCTGGGACTATCTTCATAACTATCTTTCCAAATTTTAACATGTCCCTATATGATCCATACTTAACCGAAGCACTAAAAATCCAAGTCCAAATCCAAGGAGCCCCTCAAGCCAAAGATTCCATCCAAGCCACCCTTCATCACCAAATGGTGTGGCGAGTCCAAAATCATGCCATGGATCTTTGCCTTACCGAAGGAGAAAATGCTTTACTCTTAAATATTGATGCTACCAAAGGAACCACCATGTGCACCCAAATACCCAGATAAATTTTCAGAGATGAGCTTGTCAAAATTCTTCCTGATTCCTGGATCATAAATTATGAAAAGTTAAGAGAACCAGAGGAATCTCTGCAATCTGGTAAACCAACTTTTACCAAAAGAAGTGACAAAACCGTTTGCATAAGCTTTGACCATTCCCATCTCAAAAACCCAATAAAACCATATTCTCTTACCAAATGATTCAACCCAAAGATACAATAGATACATACCCTGAACCTGACGGAGAGTTCTTCTGGAATATACAAAGCATCATGGAAGAACATGACTGGTGTCAACATTTTGACAAAGAAGGAAAAAGAGTTTGGTGGTTCAAATGCCCCTTTACGGGACACTGCCCATGGGATCTTGGTTGTCATTGCCAAGACTGTTTAGAAGACCCAATTGGATAATATGATGAACACCATCTGCATCACTGGGAAAGATTTGGCCTCAACAAGATCAAACCAAAATCCAAGAAAAAAGGGAAGACCACTGAAAAGCAATTTCAAGCCAAATATAAAAGTAAAGACCCTTCAATTGGCTCATTAAGCCGTCCAGGTAAATATGAATTTCTTGTCAATTACAAACCCCAGGAATAGCCAAAATTACCAGAAAAATTTACTCCAAGCTGGGAGGATAGTGAAACCACACCCAAACCCAAATCACCATCAGCTCATACTCCAGAATCTAAAAAGCCACCTGAACCTAAAACTTCACCAACTCAAAAAACCGCAAATCCCACACAACCACAGATATTCATGCTAAGTCCTTCAAGCTCCAGTCATACCCAAGACTTTCCTTCACTTCAACCATTTGAAAAAGAGGGTATAAGTCATGCTCCAAAAATTTCCAAAAAAAAAATAGTGCTACATACTAGAGAAAAACCTCCAACAAGTGACATCGAAGCAACAATGAATTGGCAATCAGAAAACTCCATCTGCAAAAACAAAGTACTAAAAAACATCAGCAATATCATAAAGAACGTGGCCCATACACAAAACAAAATGATGAGCAAAGTGGAAACAATTAAGAAAAAGATGGACCAGACGTTGTCTCACCATGCAGGACTAATCAAAGCCTTGGAACTAATATTGGCCAATTTACAATATGAGATTTGTCCGCCAGGAACTTCACTTTTCCAGTTCTTCCAACAACAACAAAAGAAGACGATTTCCATCAAAGAACAGATTCAACTTTTAAGAAATGACCACTTTGAGACACAAAAGACCCCAGTTTTCCCCTCAAAACCTACCTTCTTCCCTATGTTTCCACAAACATATTCACCACATAAATTGGACTATACATTTTCTACTTTTCCATCTACCTCAAAAAATCCAATCTCTTTCACCCAACCCTTAAAAGAAGAACATTATTTGATATTGCAAAAATGGTTTGGGAAAGGAAAGATGCCCTTGCATCCCAGAAACAAACCAAGAAAAGGCGAGACCAAAGAGAGAGTTCAAAAAGATCGAACCCCGAAAATTTAATGATTTCTGACCAGAAAGCTCCAGACCTCTATGTCTCCCAGCCAAGAAACATATCAGAATAAGATACCCCATGGTCAGAATCTCTAAATCCATTAGACGATGAAACAATGGAAGATAGCTCCCAATCAAGTAATGAATCCGCAACAAACTCTTCCGAAGACGACGATCCCCTAATATTTGTAAACCTGCCAAGAGACCCAGAAATATCTGAAGTAGATGAGAAACAAGAATGCATGATAGATGAACCAATCCCAAAAAGAAGATATGAGCCCATGGAATCAAAACCAGTTGGAACTGGTTTCCACACTTTCACTTTAGATGACGTCAAGGTTTTCAAATGGCCCCAAAGGATCCAAGACTTCTATACTTGGGATGGTGACCAAAAATTTTGTGGAATGAGAAAAGTATATCATCCTTTCAGAACTCACTTCACGGTTCTTAGGAATCCTTAGATATTGGTGGAACTCACTTGGAATTCAAGACAAAAATATTTTCTTAGTTCCCAAGATTTTGCCTTCAACATCAGGATCCTACATGAAGTTTTCTGTGGAGATACTGGCCAAAGACAGGAGAAAATACGAACACAACTCTTCGAGATGAAGTGTGTGTCATTCGACCGAAATGACATTGACAAGCATTTTCAAAAAATGGCAAATATATACTTTGAAATCAGCAGAGACATCAACCTGAAGCAAGCCTTTGTCTCTTCCCTTCCAAAGCTGTTGGCGAGCCGAACTATGATCATCATAGAAGAAAGTTTCAGTCCATAACAACCCCACAAATTGGTTACATCAGAAAAGCTATTTTCATCTCATTGGATGATATCTGTATGAAGCGCTCTGTCCTGAAACAAATTATCTGACACAATCCAGCACTTGACAAAGCATGCCGCAAATTTGATCTAATCATCAAATCAGGATGTTCTTGCCACACATCTAGATGATAGAGAGGATTCAGGAGGTTCAGATTGCCAAGAGTTCCAGATGGGAAATCAAGGTCCAAGAGACACACAAAATATTTCAGAGGTAGAAGGACATGAAATTTTCACAAGAAAAATAGATGTTTTATTTACCACAAGATTGGACATTTCGCTAAAAACTATCCCCAATCAAGAAGATCTGTCAAACTCCTTGAAGAGATTGAAGATTACACTAGCATACATCTCGTAAAAGAGGAGGACCTTGAATCCATATTCTCTGTGGATGATGAACCTAGTGAAGAAACTTTATTCTCTCTTGATATCTATGAAGATCAAGGAAATGATCACTGCCAAATTTTAGAACCAGTGGTCGAAGCCCGAGAGGAGATCTATGCTCTCGTAGTTGTTCCTCAATTAGAACTCAATGTCTATTCATCCAAATGGGATAAACCAACTCGAGTTATTGCTTTCATCGACACTGGAGCTGCTTCCTCACTCATAAATCTTGCTGTTCTCCTTGAAGATTAATGGGTGTCGCACTTTAAAGATTTTAACACTACATCAAATGGAATCCTGACTACCACCGTCATCACAAAGAATCCGGTCACAATTGAGTTCTTTCCAGGATTGAAGTACAGAACCAGCTGATAGGGTCTGATGTACCAAGAAAAGATCTTGTTGTTGGATTTGACATTTATAGACAACTTAGTAAACAACTCCAGATCAAGGCTAATGGGATAGCTTTTAAACAGCAGTTCAAACCTTATTCCAAGATTCCAAGGCTTTTCCAAATCACCAATGACGAACAAATCAAAGAAATTGAGTAAAATCTCATTGAACATTCATGTCCTGAATCCCATAAGGATTTCATGAAAAAAGGGAAAAGCCCATTATTGAAAAACAAAGAGTTTTTTATCAAGCTCCCTTTCAAGAAAAATGAAAATATCAATCCAACAGAAGCCAGTCATTCAGGCATGAATCCAGATCATTTTTAGCTTGCAAAGAAAGAATGCAAAGAACTTTTGGAATTTGATCTAATAGAGTCGTCAGATTCACAATGGGCATGCGAAGCATTTTATTTCAATAAAAGAGCTGAGCAGACAAGAGGAAAACTCAGGTTAGTTATTAACTACCAGCCACTTAACCACTTCCTCCAAGATGATAAATTTCCTATCCCAAATAAATTCACTCTTTTCTCCTACTTAGCCAAGACCAAATATTTTTCCAAGTTTGATTTAAAATCTGGATTTTGGCAATTGAGAATCCACACTGAAGAAAGACCCAAAACAGGATTCTGCATCCCCAATCATCACTTCCAATGGAAAGTCATGCCCTTCGGGTTAAAAACTGCACCCTCCTTGTTCCAAAAAGCCATGATAAAAAAATTCTAACCCAACCTCCATACCTCTTTAGTTTACATTGATGACATCCTGTTATTTAGTGATACATTGGAGGAATATGTCAACTTGCTTCATCAATTTGAGGCATTGATAACATAGTACGGAATCATGCTCTTAGCAAAAAAGATGATACTTGCTCAAAAAGAAATTGATTTTCTCGGTATGAATTTTGTCCAAGGTGAATAGTCCAGGACCACATATATGTCAGGAATTACTCAAATTTCCGGATACCAACCTCACAATAAAGTAGATACAACAGTTCTTGTGTATCATAAATTATGTAAGATATTTCATCCCAAATATCTCTACATACATTTCTCCACTCACAGAGATGCTCAAGAAAAATGGTCCATCATGGGGAAAGAAACAAGATGAAGCAGTCAGGGAAATAAAGGAGATATCTAAAAATGTCAAGTCCCTCTGCATACCTTCAGATGGAAAGAAGATACTGCAAACTGATGTCAGCAATGAATATTGGAGTGCTGTTCTATTTGAAGAAAAAGATGGTCAGAAGAAAATATGCGGATATTCCAGTAAAAAGTTCAAAGATGCCAAGCAACATTATCACTCCACTTTCAAGGAAATTCTTGCAGTAAAGAATGGAATCAAGAAATTTAATTTTTTCTTTATTCATACAGAATTTCTAATAGAGATAGATATGAAGGCCTTCCCAAAGATGATCCAGATAAATGCAAAAATTATTCTCAATCCTCAGCTTCTCAGATGGGCTTAATGGTTCTTTCCATACAAGTTTCATGTCAAGCACCTGAAAGGAAAGGATAATATTCTTGCGGATTTTTTGTCTCGACCGGAAGAATTCTCAAAAAGATTTTCCCCAGCAAAACTGAAGTTAAAGAAAAAGCTAATTAGCAACATCTTCATGCTTTCAACTATACTAGGAACAAGTTCATTAAAGCCAATAGATCATCCACCGGAGTTGTTCAACCTCATGGATCCCTTTGATATGTCAATTATTATGGAAAGAAGAACTTATAATGAGCTCCAAGTTTTCCGGCAACATGGAGGATCCATTCTCAAGCCATATGGGGTCAATCCAGAATATCCGTTTTGCCATATATTCATATCTCAAGCCAAGGATTTTCCACAAAAACTGTTATGGTTTTTCTGGTACCTATGCCATCAGTATTATATTTTCATGGAATTCAAATGCAACGTCTTCAAGGATTATGATAACATTGCACCAGATCTTAAAGTATTTTTGCTATAGTTCAAACCTAGAAGATATTGGATAAAATGTTTCAATGATTCCTATACAGCAAAGGTATTCATGTTTCATAGGCCAGTGAAGATTATTAATGGAAAAGTCCAGGCGCAAGCAGAGGCATCATTCTGGTGGAAATTTCCCGTATCCATTTTATCCATGGAAGAAGAATATAGCGAGGCACAAAGAATCATTTTCCAACAAAACAAGTGCATCTCAAGGGAGATATGGCCAAAAAATTGGGCAAGCTGGAATTATACAAGCAATTATCCTCATTGGGAAAGAGTCCGAGAAGCAGCAAAAGAATATCAAACCCCATATGAAGTCATCCGAGAAAAGATTACTCATGATATTTTCAGATTAAAGTTGCGGATTACATCTCTCAATCCAAAAGAGAAAGAGCACAGCGAAGAAGGACCGTCAAGTTCCAGGCGTTACTACACAAGGTCTTTGAAAAGATGCCTAGAAGACAACCCTAGAATCAATGAAGGATAATTATCTAAATCCCTGCTAATCCCACCATAATCCTACATTACCTACCAAAACCCACTAAAAAATCATCTACCCATGCCAAGACAAATTTCCACATCTTTCCATACTATTTGGGCCCCACTTCCACTTGCTTTCACATGGTTCCACATGCTTCCACACACTTCGTCACATGCAACACCCTACTTTCACATGCCCCTGCATAATTTCACATGCTGTACCATGTATATTTCACCCATTTCACATGTTTTCAGGAGCTTTTTAGTTATTTTGCCTAAAGTCCTTCACATGCCAAGAGGGACCCACTTGTAGATAAGTTTTCCATGTAAGATATATTTATTTAATAATGTGAGTTTGTCTTGTGGTAACCTCCTAGTCCTATATAAAGGAGGCCTTGTAGTAATTGTAAGATTATCTTGAAACCTTTGTATATCTTTTGTGATATATTACATATGAGTGCTTTCTAAATTTCCCTCTTGTTCTTACTTTTGAATGGATGGAAAGGCTAGTCCATGTATGAAAATAGAGTAAGAATACTCTATAAAAGTTAACTTATTGTAGTATGAAAGTTTTCTGAGTTATAAACAACTAACATTGGTTATAGTACAAAAGTTTCTGAGTGGCGTAGCTTGGCAAGCCGTCCCTTATGGGTTGTTGAAGCCAGCCCCTTTTGTAGGGAAACTTTCAAATCTATGGTTTATTTTGCTTTCTTGGAGTCTCTTGCTCTGTTCCTTATACTGTGGTATTTCGAGATGTATGCCAGTGTAATCTTCAATCTCTTCAAGGAGTTTGATAGATCTTCTTGATTGGGGACAATTTTTAGCAAAATGTCCAATATTGTGGCAAATAAAACATCTATTTTTCTTATGAAAATTTCCTGGCATTCCACGTCTGAAATATTTTGTGTGTATCTTGGACCTTGATTTCCCGTCTGGAATTCTTGGGCATCTGAATGTCGCCTAGATGTGTGGCAAGAACATCCTGATCCGGTGATCAGATCAGATTTGCGGTATGCTTTGTCAAGCACTGGATTGTGTTGGATAATTTGTTTTAGGGCAGAGCGCTTTGTACAAATGTCATTCAATGCGACAAAAATAGCTTGCCTGATGTAACCAATTTGTGGTATTGTTATGGACTGAAGCTTTTCTTCAATGATGGTCATGGTTCGGCTCGCCAACAGTTTTGGAAGGGAAGAGACAAAGACTTGCTTCAGGTTGATGTCTCCGCCGATTTCAAAGTATATCTTTGCCATTTTTTGAAAATGCCTGTCAATGTCATTTATGTCGAATGGTACACACTACATCTCGAAGAGTTATCTTCGCATTTTATCCTGTCTTTGGCCAGTATCTCTGCAGGAAACTTCATGTAGGATCCTGATGTTGAAGGCAAAATCTTGGTAAGTAAGAAAAGTATTTATGTCTTGAATTCCAAGTGAGTTCCACCAATATCTTAGGATTCCTGAGAACCGTGAAGTAAGTTCTGAAAGGATGATATACTTTTCTTGTTCCACCAAATTTTTGGTCACCATCCAAGTATAGAAGTCTTGGATCCTTTAAGGCCATTTTGAAACCTTGACGTTGTCTAAGGTGAAAGAGTAGAAACCAGTTCCAACTTTTTTTGACGCCATGGGCTCATATCTTCTTTCTAGGATTGGTTCATCTGTTATGCCTTCTTGTTCCTCATATACTTCAGATATTTCTGGGTCTCTTGGCTGGTTAACAAATATTGGGGGATCGTCGTCTTCGGAAGAGTTTGTTGCGAATTCATTGCTTGATTGGGAACTATCTTCCATTGTTTCATCGTCTGATGAATTTAGAGATTACGACCATGGGGTATCTTCTTCTAATATGTTTCTTGGCTGGGAGACATAGAGGTCTAGAGCCTTCTGGTCAGAAATCATCAGATTTTCGGGGTTCGATCCTTTTGAACTTTCTCCTTGGTCTCGCCTTTTGTTGGTTTGTTTCTGGGCTGCAATGGCATCTTTCCTTTCCCAAATTATTTGCGATATCAAAATCATGTTCTTCTTTTAAGGGTTGGCTGAAAGAGATTGGATTTTGTGAGGTAGATAGAAACATAGAAAAGATGTAGTCCAATTTAGGTGGGGAATATGCTTGTGGAAACATAGGGAAGAAGGTAGGTTTTGAGGGGGAAAACTGGGGTCTTTTATGTCTCAAAGTGGTCATTTCTCAAAAGTTGAATCTGTTCTTTGATGGAAATCGTCTCCTTTTGTTGTTGTTGGAAGAACTGGAAAAGTGAAGTTCCTGGCGGACAAATCTCATATTGTAAATTGGCCAATCTTAGTTCCAAGGCTTTGATTAGTCCTGCATGGTGAGACGATGTATGCTCCATCTTTTTTTCAATTGTTTCCACTTTGCTCATCATTTTGTTTTGTGTATGGGCCACGTTCTTTATGGTATTGTAGATGTTGTTCAGTACTTTGTTTTGGTAGATGGAGTTTTCTGATTGCCAGTTCATTGTTGCTTCGATGTCACTTGTTGGGGGGTTTTCTCTAGTAGGTAGTACTATGTTTTTCTTGAAAATGTTTGGAGCATGGCTTATACCCTCCTTTTCAAAAGGTTGAAGTGAAGGAAAGTCTTGGGTATGAATGGAGCTTGAAGGACTTAGCATGAATATATGTGGTTGTGTGGGATTTGTGGTTTTTTGAGTTGTTAAAGTTTTAGGTTCAAGTGGCTTTTTGGATTCTAGAGTATGTGCTGAATGTGATTTGGGTTTGGGTGTGGTTTCACTATCCTCCTAGCTTGGAGTGAATTTTTCCGGTTATTTTGGCCATTCCTGGGGTTTGTAACTGACAAGAAATTCATATTTACCTTGACGGCTTAATAAGCCAATTGAAGGGTCTTTACTTTCATATTTGGCTCGAAATTGCTTTTCAGTGGTCTTCCCTTTTTTCTTGGATTTTGGTTTGGTCTTGTTTAGGCAAAATCTTTCCCAGTGACGCAGATGGTGTTCATCATATTCTGCAATTGGGTATTCTGAACGGTTTTGGCAATGGCAACCAAGATCCCATGGGTATTGTCCGGTAAAGGGGCATTTTAACCACCAAACTCTTTTTCCTTCTTTGTCAAAATGTTGACACCAGTCATGTTCTTCCATGATGCTTTGTATATTCCAGGAGAACTCTCCGTCAGATTCGAGGTATGTATCTATTGTATCTTTGGGTTGATCATTTGGCAAAAGAAGATGGTTTTATTGGGTTTTTTGAGATGGGAATGGTCAAAGCTTATGCAAACGGTTTTGTAACTTCTTTTGGTAAAAGTTGGTTCACCAGATTGTAGAGATTCCTCTAGTTCTCTTAACTTTTCATAATTTGTGATTCAAGAATCAGGAAGAATTTTAACAAGCTCATCTCTGGAAATTTGTCTGGGTATTTGGGTGCATATGGTGTTTCCTTTGGTAGCATCAATATTTAAGAGTAAAGCATTTTCTCCTCCAGGAAGGCAAAGATCCATAGAATAATTTTGGACTCGGCATGCCATTTGGTGATGAAGAGTGACTTGGATAGAATCTTGGTCTTGAGGGGCTCCTTGGATTTGGACTTGGATTTTTAGTGCTTCGGTTAAGTATGGATCATAAAGGGACATGTTGAAATTTGGAAAGATAGTTATGAAGATAGTCCCAGCATTCAGGGTAACTTCTGTAGTACCCAAATTTGCATGTTGGTACTCCAAGTATCTTGTATCTAAAAGAAAGTCGAGCTACAACAGGTTGACCTTTTCTTCCGTGATATGTTAAAGCGATTCGGATAAAACCAAAATGGATATGGGTAAAACCATGATCTCTCCATTGTCTGGGAAAATCATCTGGAATTTGAAGGGTGATAAATAGTTCCTCTCGAGTGGCAAGAATAGGATGCTGGTTAAGTTTTGAGGTAGCAACATATTCTTTGACTCCTTTTGGTCTGTGTTGGACTAAGAAACGAATTTGGGTCCAGGGTGCAAACGATATTTTTGGCAAAAGTTGAGTAAGGGTTTATGAGGGGCAGTTCAATGGAGGATACTTTCTGTTCATCGGGTAGGATATCTACTTCATAGAGGTAATAATATTTTTTGGACAAGGTTTTATATAGAGTAGGAGACATATTCATTTTTGCAAGGGACGATGATGATGGAAATGACTTAGACATATTTAGTAAACTGTTTCTCCCTCCGAAAGGATGGGCTGGCTCTGATACCACGGTATAAGGAACAGAGCAAGAGACTCCAAGAAAGCAAACTAAACTATAGATGCGAAAGTTTTCCTACAAAGGGGCTGGCTTCAACAACCCATAAGGGACGGCTTGCCAAGCTACACAAACAGTTAATTTGCTTATAGTCGCAAAAGTTTTCCTACAAAGGGGCTGGCTTCAACAACCCATAAGGGACGACTTGCCAAGCTATACAACTCAGAAAACTTTTGTACTATAACCAACGTTAGCTGTTTATAACTTAGAAAACTTTCGTACTACAATAAGCTAACTTTTATAGAGTATTCTTACTCTATTTTCATACATGGACCAGCCTTTCCATCCATTCGACGAAAGAACAAGAGGGAATTTAGAAAGCACTCATATGTAATATATCACAAAAGATTTAGAAAGGTTTCAAGATGATTTTACAACTACTACAAGGCCTCCTTTATATAGGACTAGGAGGTTACTATAAGACAAACTCACATTATTAAATAAACCTATCTTATATGGCAAACTTATCTACAAGTGGGTCCCTCTTGGCATGTGAAGGACTTTAGGCAAAACAACTAAAAAATTGCTGAAAACATGTGAAAGGGTTGAAATATACATGGTATAGCATGTGAAAGTATGCGGGGGCATGTGATGGCATGTGAAAGTAGGGTGTTTCATGTGACGAAGCGTGTGGAAGCATGTGGAAGCAAGTGGAAGTGGGCCCCAGATAGTATGGAAAGATGTGGAAATTTGTCTTGGCATGGGTAGATGATTTTTGAGGGGGTTTTGGTAGGTAATGTAGGATTATGGTGGGATTAGCAGGGATTTAGATAATTATCCTTCATTGATTTAAGGGTTGTCTTCTAGGCATCTTTTCAAAGACCTTGTGTAGTAACGCCTGAAATTTGACGGTCCTTCTTTGTTGTGCTCTTTCTCTTTTGGATTGAGAGATATAATCCGCAACCTTAATCTGGAAATATCATGAGTAATCTTTTCTCGGATGACTTTATATGGGGTTTGATATTCTCTTGCTGCTTCCCAAACTCTTTCCCAATGAGGATGATTGCTGGTATAATTCCAGCTTGCCCTATCTTTTGGCCATATCTCCCTTGGGATGCACTTGTTTTGCTGGAAAAGGATTCTTTGTGCCTCGTTATATTCTTCTTCCATGGATAAAATGGAAACGGGAAATTTCCACCAGAATGATGCCTCTTCTTGCGCCTGGACTTTTCTAATAATATTCAATGGCCTATGGAACATGAATACCTTTGCTGTGTAGGAATCATTGAAACATTTTATCCAATATCTTCTAGGTTTGAACCATAGCAAAAATACTTTAAGAGCTGGTTCAATGTTATCAAAATCCTTGAAGATGTTGCATTTGAATTCCATGAAAATATAATACTGATGGCATAGGTACCAGAAAAATCATAGTAGTTCTTGTGGAAAATCCTTGGCTTGAGCTATGAATATATGGAAAAACGGATATTCTAAATTAACCCCATATGTCTTGAGAATGGATCCTCCATGTTTCCAGAAAACTTGGAGCTCATAATAAGTTCTTTATTCCATAATAATTGACGGATCAAAGGGATCCATGAGGTTGAACAACTCTGGTGGATGATCTATTGGCTTTAATGAACTTGTTCTTGGTATATTGGAAAACATGAAGATGTGGCTAATTAGCTTTTGCTTTGACTTCAGTTTTGCTGGGGAAAATCTTTTTGAGAATTCTTCCGGTCGAGACAGAAAATCCGCGAGAATATTATCCTTTCCTTTCAGGTGCTTCACTTGAAACTTTTTTGGAGAGAACCATTGAGCCCATTTGAGAAGCTGAGGATTGGAATAATTTTTGGATTTTTTTGGATCATCTTTGGGAAGGCCTTCATATCTATCTCTATTAGAAATTCTATATGAATAAGGAAGAAATTGAATTTCTTGATTCCATTCTTTACTGCAAGAATTTCCTTGAAAGTGGAGTGATAATGTTGCTCAGCATCTTTGAACTTTCCACTGGCATATCCATATATTTTCTTCGGGCCATCTTTTTCTTCAAATAAAACAACACTTCAATATTCATTGCTGGCATCAGTTTGCATTATCTTCTTTCCATCTTAAGGGATGTAGAGGGACTTGACATTTTTAGATATCTCCTTTATTTCCCTGACTGCTTCATCTTGTTTCTTTCCCCATGATGGAACATTTTTCTTGAGCATCTCTGTGAGTGGAGAAATGTATGTAGAGATATTTGGGATGAAATCTCTTACATAATTTACGACACCCAAGAACTCTTGTATCTGCTTTGTTGTGAGGTTGGTATCCAGAAATTTGAGTAATTCCTGACATATATGTGGTCCTGGACTATATGCGCCTTGGACAAAATGCATACCGAGAAAATCTATTTCTTTTTTAGCAAGGGCCATCTTTTTTGCTAAGACCATGATTCTGTACTGTGTTACCAATGCCTCAAATTGATGAAACAAGTTGATATGATCCTCTAATGTATCACTAAATAACAGGATGTCATTAATGTAAACTAAAGAGGTATGGAGGATGGATTGGAATATTTTTATCATGACTTTTTTGAACAAGGAGGGTGCAGTTTTTAACCCGAAGGGCATGACTTTCCATTGGAAGTGATGATAGGGGATGCAGAATCCTATTTTGGGTCTTTCTTCAGGGTGGATTCGCAATTGCCAAAGTCCAGATTTTAAATCAAACTTGGAAAAATATTTGGCCTTGGCTAAGTGGGAGAAAAGAGTAAGTTTATTTAGGATAGGAAATTTATCATTTTGGAGGAAGTGGTTAAGTGGCTGGTAGTTAATAACTAAACTGAGTTTTCCTCTTGTCTGCTCAGCTCTTTTGTTGACATAAAATGCTTCACATGCCCATTGTGAATCTGACGGCTCTGTTAGATCAAATTCCAAAAGTTCTTCGCATTCTTTCTTTGCAAGCTGAAGATGATCTAGATTCATGCCTGAATGGCTGGATTTTGTTGGATTGATGTTTTCATTTTTCTTGAAAGGGAGCTTGATAAAAAACTCTTTTTTCCATAATGGGCTTTTCCCTTTCTTCATGAAATCCTTATGGGATTCAACACATGAATGTTCAATGAAATTTTGCTCAATTTCTTTGATTTGTTCATCATTGGTGATTTGGAATAGCCTTGGAATCTCATAATAAGATTTGAACTGTTGTTTAAAAGCTATCCCGTTAGCCTTGATCTGGAGTTGATCCCTAAGTTGTCTATAAATGTTGAATCCAATAATAAGATCTTTTCCTGGTACATCAGACCCTATCAGCTTGGTTATGTACTTCAATCCTGGAAAGAACTCAATTTTGACCGGATGTTTTGTGATGACGGTGGTAGTCAGGATCCATTTGATGCAATGTTAAAATCCTTAAAATGCAGCACCAATTGATCTTCAGGTAGAACAACAGGATTTATGAGTGAGGAAACAACTCTGGTGTCGATGAAAGCAATAACTCGAGTTGGTTTATCCCATTTGGATGAATAGACCTTGAGTTCTACGTGAGGAACGACTACGAGAGCGTTAATCTCCTCTCGGGCTTCGATCACTAGTTTTGAAATTTGGTACTGATCATTGCCTTGATCTTCATAGATATCAAGAGAAAATAAAGTTTCTTCACTAGGTTCATCATCTACTGAGAATATGGATTCAAGGTCCTCCTCTTTTCCGAGATGTATGCCAGTGTAATCTTCAATCTCTTCAAGGAGTTTGACAGATCTTCTTGATTGGGGACAGTTTTTAGCAAAATGCCCAATCTTGTGGCAAATAAAACATCTATTTTTCTTGTGAAAATTTCCTGGCCTTCTACGTCTGAAATATTTTGTGTGTCTCTTGGACCTTGAATTCCTGTCTGGAATTCTTGGCCATTTGAACCTCCTAAATCCTCTCTATCGCCTAGATGTGTGGCAAGAACATCCTGATCTAGTGATTAGATCATATTTGTGGCATGCTTTGTCAAGCATTGGACTTTGTTGGATAATTTATTTTAGGGCAGAGCGCTTTGTACAAATGTCATCTAATACGACAAAAATAGCTTGCCTGATGTAACCAATTTGTGGGATTGTTATCGACTGAAACTTTTCTTCAATGATGGTCATAGTTCAGCTCGCCAACAGCTTTGGAAGGGAAGAGACAAAAGCTTGCTTCAGGTTGATGTCTCCGCCGATTTCAAAGTATATCTTTGCCATTTTCTGAAAATGCCTGTCAATGTAATTTCTATCGAATGGCACATACTTCATCTCGAATAGTTGTCTTCATATTTTCCCCTGTCTTTGGCCAGTATCTCCAAAGAAAACTTCATGTAGGATCCTGATGTTGAAGGAAAAATCTTGGGAAGTAAGAAAAGTATTTTTGTCTTGAATTCCAAGTGAGTTCCACCAATCTTTAAGGATTCCTGAGAACCGTGAAGTGAGTTCTGAAAGGATTATATACTTTTCTCGTTCCACCAAATTTTTGGTCACCATCCAACTATAGAAGTCTTGGATCCTTTGAGGCCATTTTGAAACCTTGACATCGTCTAAGGTGAAAGTGTGGAAACCAGTTCCAACTGGTTTTGACGCCATGGGCTCATATCTTCTTTCTGGGATTGGTTCATCTGTCATGCCTTCTTGTTCCTTATCTACTTTAGATATTTCTGGGTATCTTGGCTGGTTTACAAATATTGTGGGATTGTCGTCTTCAGAAGAGTTTGTTGCAGATTCATTGCTTGATTGGGATCTATCTTCTATTGTTTCATCATCTGATGAATTTAGAGATTTCAGCCATGGGGTATCTTCTTCTGATATGTTTCTTGACTGGGAGACATAGAAGTCTGGAGCCTTCTGGTCAAAAATCATCAGATTTTTGGGGTTTGATCCTTTTGAACTTTCTCCTTGGTCTCGCCTTTTCTTGGTTTGTTTCTGGGCTGCAAGGGCATCTTTTCTTTCCCAAACCTTTCGTATCTATGGTTTAGTTTGCTTTCTTAGAGTCTCTTGCTTTATTCCTTATACCGTGGTATCAGAGCCAGCCCATCCTTTCGGAGGGAGGAATAGTTTACTAAATATGTCTAAGTCATTTCCATCATCCTCGTCCTTTGCAAAAATGAATATGTCTCCTACTCTATATAAAACCTTGTCCAAAAAATATGATTACCTCTATGAAGTAGATATCCTACCCGATGAACAAAAAGTATCCTCCATTGAACTGCCCCTCATAAAGCCTTACTCAGCTTTTGCCAAAAAATCGTTTGCACCCTGGACCCAAATTCGTTCCTTAGTCCAACACAGACCAAAAGGAGTCAAAGAATATGTTGTTGCCTCAAAACTTGACCAGTATCCTATTCTTGCCACACGAGAGGAACAATTTATCACCCTTCAAATCCCAGATGATTTTCCCAAACAATGGAGAGATCATGGTTTTACCCATATCCATTTTGGTGCTATCCGAATCGCTTTAACATATCACGGAAGAAAAGGTCAACCTATTGTAGCTCAACTTTCTCTTCTACATACAAGATACTTGGAGTACCAACATGCAAATTTGGGTACTGTAGAAGTTACCCTGAATGTTGGGACTGTCTTTATAACTATATTTCCAAATTTTAACATGTCCATTTATGATCCATACTTAACCGAAGCACTAAAAATCCAAGTCCAAATCCAAGGAGCCCCTCAAGCCAAAGATTCCATCCAAGCCACCCTTCATCACCAAATGGCGTGGCGAGTCCAAAATCATGCCATGGATCTTTGCCTTACCGGAGGAGAAAATGTTTTACTCTTAAATATTGATGCTACCAAAGGAAATACCAAGTATACATGTGAAATGTAATTCACCACGTGATAAACTCATGTGTTCATGCTCTCGGAGTATTCAACCTCACTCAGCATGCTCAATCACTCAGCATCTCCCAATGACTCAACACTCTCAATCACTCATCAATCGCACTCAGCACTCAACGGTACATGCGCTCACTGCTGGTATATCATATTCTAGAGGAGCGGATCCTTCTCAAGCGC
This sequence comes from Nicotiana sylvestris, assembly GCF_000393655.2. NCBI lineage: Eukaryota > Viridiplantae > Streptophyta > Magnoliopsida > Solanales > Solanaceae > Nicotiana > Nicotiana sylvestris. The sequence goes on along the minus strand of NC_091057.1, from coordinate 121,837,461 downwards.
TAATATAAAGCCAATCTAGCATGCTATAGCACGCAATCTGATCCCATAATAATAAAGCCTATAAGGCCTGCTGCGGCATGCAGTCCAATCCATATAATATAATACATATAAAGCCAATATAACCGGTTGTGGCGTGCAACTCGATCTTATAATCATCACACACAATCAGGCCCTTGGCTTCACTCAATCATCAATCTCTCTAGTCTCTCGGGCTCACAAGTCTCATGCCACTCAGCCCAAACAATGATAACATAATGTGACAACAATTGATAATAGAGACTGAGATATGATATGCAAATGAATGAATATGACTGGGTGTGTAATTGCAAAGTAAGCAAATAACTCAACAACATAAATGACCTCGGTGGATCTCAACAAAGTAAGCATATAGCCTAAACATGATTTGTAACATGATTCACAACTCATATAGTCAACAATTAAGGAGAACATGGAGGTAACAAGAGGTAATAGCAAAACAAGTCCGGGCACAATCTAATAGCCAATAAAATCATGATTTCCTCGGTGCACACGCTCGTCACCTAGCATGTACGTCACCTCAATACATCTCTCATAACATAGTTCCCAGGGCTAAATACCCTCAAATCCAAGTTTAGATAAGTTACTTACCTCGAACAAGCCGAATCCAATATCGAGCAAGCCAAACAATACTCTAGAAATTCCATCTCCCGCGTATCAACCTCTGAACGGCTTAAATCTAGCCAAAAGTAACTCAAAAATATCAAATAATGCCAAAGGAAACAAACCCAAATCTATAAAGGTTGAATCTTTAATCAAAGGCCCAAAGTCAACTAAAGGTTAAACTAGGGCCCACACCTTGAAACCCGATAAAACTCATAAAATCTGACAACTCATTCAATTACGAATCCAACCATACTAATTTCACTCAAATCTGATTCCTAATCGATGTTCAAAACTCAATAATTCATTTTAGGAAAGTTTAGACAAAAATCCTCAATTTCTATTTTGAAATCATCAATTAAATTCCAAAAACAAAGATGGAATCACAAAATATAATCAAAATCGAGTATAAAATTACCCCAATCCATGTGGTGAAAATTACCTCAAAAATTGCCTCAACTCAAAATATGTTAAAATGAGCTCAAAATTCCGAAATTTGTTGTTTTAATGCACTGCCAGGGGTCCCTTTTCGCGATCGCGGTCCCCAACATCGCTAATGCGATTCCAAAAACAAATACAGCCCAATCTTTACCCTTCGCGATCGCGAACATTCCCCCTGGATTGCAATGAACAAACTTCAACAAGCTTTCCCAACTCTTCCATACCACCTCTAGTATAATAGCCATAACTTTTTGTAAAAACCCACAAATGAAAAACGGTTTGATTTTCTGAAAACTCGACACCAATGGCTACAATTTTATTTTTGGATCAACTCCAAATTCCTCATAGATTGGAAGATATAAGCTTCCAAAGTTGGATCAGTGAAAACAAAATTTCTTCTTTGCAAGCGCGAAGCTCTCTCTGCGAACGCGATTCACATGCCTTTTTCCCCCATTTTTCTCTTCGCTAACCTATAGCCAAAAACCAGCAACTAAAAATGGTCAGAAACCACCCCAAAACTCACCCGAGCCCCTCGGGACCCCATCTGAACATACCAACAAGTCTCAAAATACATTACGAACCTACTCGAGGCCTCAAATTACACATATTAACATCAAAATCACGAATCGTCGATCAAGTATAATCTGTTAAGTTCATAAACTTCTAACTTTGAACCAAGCGCCTGATTCAAGCCTAACCAATTCGAAATAAATCTAAATTTTGCATACAAGTTTCAAATGACATAATGAACCTATTCCAACTCCCGGAACAACAATTTGATCCCGATATCATCAAAGTCAACTCTCGGTCAAACTTATGAACATCGCAAACCTTCAAATTTCCAACTTTTGCCAAATAGTGTTGAAACCTTCTAGAAACACCCAAATGCAATTTTGGGCATACGTCCAAGTCTAAAATCTCCATATGGACCTAACAGAATCATCAAAACTCCGTTCCGGGGTCAAATACACAAAAGTCAAACTTGGTCAACTCTTCCAACTTTAAGCTTCAACAATAAAATTCATTCTTCCAAACTAATTCTGAATCACCCGAAAACCAAAATCGACGATACACACAAGTCGTAATACATCTTACGGAGTTACTCACGCCCTCAAACCACCGAGAGAAGTGCAAATGCTCAAAATGACCGGTCGAGTCATTACATTCTCCCCCATTTAAACATACATTTGTCCTCGAACGTGCCAAGAGTTATTCCAAAGCCATCAAAATACCTATAACTCACCTTGCACATACCCGGGGGTGATCCCACGTCACCCTAATCCATGTAAGCCTGACAACACAACATAACTGAAGATCATTACTTCAACCTTAGTATGTAAACCTTAGAACCCAATTTCCAACATCCAAAATCCATTACCAGACCCGAATCTTCACCCCCGCTCTTTCGAGCTCGTGACATTCTTATCAAAACTGAACCGCAATCCTGATCCTCAACTTCCAATCTCCATATCGCTCACTGCACATATTATGCTGCTACTCGATAGTACAAGAATTTCATCATAATCTCCTGAACCATCAGTAGAGTTAACACTTCATCAGATCGAAACCTTTCACTTTACTCATCTCAGAAGAAGAATATCACCACCCATAACCAACTTCCCATAAACGCAGAAAATGCGAACCTCAAGTCGCGGTCTAAACAGTCATAACTCTTCTGGGATCCATTCACACATAACTAAGCCATCAGAATCAAATACCTCCAAACCAATCGAACCATGGCGACTGCCAAGTCAGCACATACAACCACGAACCATTAGCATAGCCTTACCACACTGAAAAGACTGATCATTTCCACAACCCTGCTAATTCAAACCATTACTAACTAACTCTACTTCTCCCAATTTACTCTTGACTTGCCTTTAAACTAATAGTTATATTCAGTCACATAATGAACCCCAAACAACACTCATCTCGAGTGGCCGAAATCACAAGACCACATTGTCTCAATACCCATCATCCATCTCATACCATCCCCATGCACTCAATAGTATCTTCCACTGATACATCCGTGTACAAGCCCTCCTCCAAATCCGAAGTTGTTTCTCTCATTTCTCTAATACTTCATCGTAAACCCGATGATAACATAGAAATTCTCCAAGTATTCTTCACACTCTGCTACAAACCCAGTCCTCAGCCATATAACAAACCTAAAATCCTTAAACACCGCATTTTAATTCTTGAACCCACTAGTACCATTATTGAAAATCACTCACTCTGACCTGGTCCCAAATATATAACCAATCTCTAGTGCTCTGCTAGCACATGAACACTTCTAAAGAAGCAACCAGATAAATTCTTTTCCTTAAACATTACATCCACAAGAAGCATAAATTCTAAGTCATCCCCAAAAATTTGCACATAAATCGATAAGGTGAAATGTAGAACATATACGTCAAATTCCTTGCCCAAAATACCCTTGATGTTTTTTTCATCTCTTAGTCATAACTAACCCACCAATGCACCGATGACTAGAAAGTGCACATGCAGACAATCACGTGACCCAATCGTAGATTGTGGGCTTCCCCACATAGCTTTATGCTATAATCACATAGATCCATACCCCACAACGACTTCTTCTTCCCAATTTCCATGATCCCGCACCATTACTCGGCCAACTTCTTACAAGATCTTGTTGCACCAATTATAACACATCCCAAATTATCAGCCACCATCGCACGCTCAACCTCCTAGTGGTAATACCGTCTTCTTCAAGCGACCCAATCTCGGATCGCAATATATGCATCCCATGTTGGGCAAAAAATAGAACTCTTCGTAGGAACATCCTCAAAACCACGCAGGAGCTAACTTGCTCGCAGGAGATAGCCCACCTGTGTAACCTTATATCGACTTCCTCAACATCATTGCTATAGTTGCCTCCATCATGAAATCAATTAATCTCCATGGGTCCACACTGATGTGCTAGCTATAAGAATCCCTTCATTCACTAACATCACTCGAAGGTCCAACAACGTGATTGAAACTCGAAGTTGTATTGCATCCAAACCAATATATTGAATACTCACATTTTCCTACATTCCAATCATGCCCTTCTCGTCACATTCAAAATTCCTAAGCATAGAGACCACCTCAGGGATCATCTCCCTCGAACTATCGACACTAGAAACGCTGATTCGATCCTAAAGTCACAACACACAGCTATCTCTAATAACTTTCTCGTAGTTTCATCTCACAACATTGTGCCCCTCACACACAAATGCCGATGAGCCTCAATGAATTCAATCAAGGATGGTGACACCATAATATTAATAAGAATTCCACCAAATTTGGAAATATCAAATCTCGATCATAGGAAACTCCAACACTTGGCTGAAATGACAGAACACTCCTTTACAAGGAGACGATAATAGTCCATCTGCATTTGTAGGGAAAAGTATCCTGCACCGCGTCTGTGGCATCTTCACAACTCATCGTCACTCAACTAATAACAAATGCTCGACGTCGCATACGAATGAGTAGGAAGGAACCGAAGGCATAAGCTTCAATGAAATCAAATCGCACGATGATGAATCTAGGAAGGGAAGTTCTCCTAATAGACTTGTAGTCTCTCGAAGATAAGTATAGACATCTCCGTACCGATCCGCAAGACTATACTAGACTTGCTCATGACTCGTGAGACCTAAGTGAACCTAGTGCTTTAATACCAAGTTGTCACAACTCAAATCTCAATATAGGCTGTGATGGAACCCAAAGTCATCGTTAGGCAAACCAACGGTGAACTACAAACTTAATTATTTATTTTATTATTTTTGAAATCATGAATCTTATTAGATAGAGAGATTAATGCATAAAAAATCGCAGATACGTATAATTTAATTAGAATATAAAGTAATATAGTTTGTCAATGTAAACCAAACCATAAACAAATTCTAGAACTCCCCAAAACCCGGTGTCACAAGTGCATGAGCATCTACTAGGAAGTACAATAACAATACAACATATGTCTGGAATACGAGATAGACAGGATAAATTAAATAATTACGATGAAAACTCTATGTGCTATGAATCGTAGCATGGAATATAGCTCACCATAAAGTCCCATAAGTAGTTGCACCTACATGCCCAAATGACCACCAAATGGACTTGTCAGATCCTGCACATTTTGTATAGAAGTACAACATGAGTACGTAAATCAATGTGTACCCAGAAATATCTAGACTAACCCTAAAGAGGTAGTGACGAGGGGTCGACGTTGACACTTACTAGTGGTCCAGTAAATCAAATATAAGTAGACAAGTATGAAATATGTTAAGTAAACAATGAGGACAGATGTAGGCAAATAATATGGTCTACAACTGAACAATGAACACATAAATCCTTGATTATTAGATACCTCCTCAAATGGAATACGTAATGGTCAATATCAAATCAACAGTCACATCTCAAGTCAGGAAACTCATGAGTACGCGGACTCCTTATTAAGTATTTCACACAAATCTACCGAGACGAGCGGCACGATCCCATAAGAGTGTTTCATAGAACTGCCGAGGCGAATGGACCGATCCCATAAATGTATGATACGTGATACAGCCGAGGTGAACAACCCGATCCCATAAAAGTGTGTTACAATATCCTGCCGAGGTGAACATCCTGATCCCATAAGAGTGTGAGGCTTACACAGGTCTATGACCCCACTCACAAATATATGTGTGAGTTATGGAATTCAAGAGAAACTTTCTGATAAATACGCACAACGCGGGAGAAATTCAAAAGAGAAGTACAATTCTTACGGCTAATCAAGTAGCTCGTCAAATATCTAAAATATCAACTCTAGTCTCAGGTCATAATGTGAATTAAAGTAATTAAACAGGCAAGAATAACTCAATTAGTACAATGAAAGCATGGCGTGAATCTAAGTCTACCCGGACATAATCAGGAACTCTAGCATACACGCGAACACCCATCACCTTATACGTGTGTAGCTCCCATAACATGTAGCATGTAATAAGTATAACACCTACTGGGTAAATTCCCCCTCATAAAGTTAGACAGGAGATTTACCCCTATCGAAAGTTCCATAACCAGGGCCAACGCCTCTCTAATACCCCAAACCGATGTTTGTAGATCCGAAACTGGCCAAACAATGTGCAAACCAACAAAAATATACTCCAATACTCATAATTTAACAATTCTCAACTCCGCTCGAAAAGTCAACAAAGTCAACGCATGGGCCAACGTGCTCGGATTCCAAAATATTTAAAGATAAACATTACTCATAATACCACGACCTCATATATATATATATATATATATATATATATATATATAATTCCATGTCCAATTTCGTGGTCAAAATCCGAAAATACCATTTTTAAGGTTTCTTCCAAAAATTCCACAATTTCTATCAAATTCCATGTTAAAATCCATATATAACCCATGCATATAACTCAAAACAAGTAAGAATAAGTTACCTTATGATATATGGCAAAAATGATCTTCAAGAATCACCCTCGAATTGCCCCACATGTGCTCCAAGAACTTAAAAGTGAAGAAATGAGCTCAAAATCCCAAAATTAGATGTTTAATACACCTGCCAGGCCTCCTTCTTTGTGATTGCAGTCATTAGCCATGCGATCGCGGTTAACAAATGTTCCAGCATCGTTTCCTTCATCGCGATCGCGGCAAAAAATCCGGGTTCGCAATGTACAAATCATATTTTCTTCTTCACAAAAACTCTTCAATATAGTGGCCATAACTTTTTGTAAAAAATTTCAAATGACAAACCGTTTGATTTTCTAAAAACTAGATTTAAAGGGCTACAATTTTCATTTTTGGATCATCCCCAAATTCCTTATAGATTGTAAGATATAAGCTCCCGAAGTCAGACTACTGACAGTAGAAAATCCTTCTACATAATCGCGACCTTCCCTCCGCGATCGCGATTCACAAAGGCTTGGAATGCACTTTGCTCTTCGCGATCGCGACCTATACCTCCGCAATCGCGAAGAGCACCCCTGACATCAGATAATAGCAGTTCAAAATAGTCTAAAAGTGGTCTGAAACCACCCAAAACTCACCCAAGGTCCAAGGAACCCCGTTCAATCATTCTAACAAGTTTATATATCCTGTTTAAACTTGTTCAAAGGCTCGGAACATAAATTACAACATCGAAACCAAGAATTAAAGAGAAAACTCAATTTCTTAAACTCTTTTAACTTTCAAACCTTCATCCTTTGCCGAACGCGTCCGAATCACACTTAAATATTTCGAAATAATGCCACCTTTTGCGTACAAGACACAAATCACAATACGAACCTATTCTAAGGCTCGGAATCCCAAACGGACATCAATAACACCAAAGTCCACATCAACTCGAACTTAGGAAATTCTAAAACCTTCAAAATGCCAGCTTTCCATAATAAGCGCCGAAAAGCTCCCGGACCATCCGATACTTAACCCGAACATACGCCAAAGTCCAAAATAATCATACTAACCTATTGGAACCTTCAAATCCCGATTCCTAGGTCGTTTACTCAATGGTCAAACCTTGGTCAATTCTTTCAACTTAAAGCTTCCGGATTGAAAATTGTCTTTTCAAATCAACTCCGAACTTCCCGAAAATCAAAACTGACCATACGTACGTCATAATAAATGAAGTGAAGCTACTCAAGGCCTCGAACCGCCGAACAATGTGCTAGAGCTCAAAACGACCGGTCGGGTTGTTACATTCTCCCCCACTTAAACGTACATTCTCCCCCAAAAGCAGTGTTTAACACATCGTGCACCTACCCTTGCCACCACAACCGTTGTGGGCACATTAGCTCGAATCAGACTAAAGATCTTTCTAGCTACCTTAGCCCATTAGCCTTAGAACCAAATTCCAACACACAAAATTCTCTACGAGACCTGATTCTAGCATACGAACACCGTATCAGTTTCAACCCACTGTACCAAATATGATCATGCACCCATATTGAAACCACATAATGCACCGCATAATTCGTAAGCCCATAATAACATCCTCCAACCGTAGAAGCTGCAAACCCACTAACATGATGCCCGTAGTATACCTCAAAACACATATAAGCCTTGTTCCAGTTCTCACAATACGGCAACGATGAAAGAGACATGTAGAATCTCATAACCACCCGTCAAATCAAAAATCCATGGAATTTCTTCGCTCAACAAGAGCCCTTGCCTCCTTCTGAACAGAATAGTGGCATTTTCCCTCTAATATACCTTATATAAATTTGATTGCACTAACTCCAAGTCCAACTACCTCGTCTCACCTAGTACAAGCTATTCAACCGACAAGCCACATCAAAAACCACCCACAATCCCCTATAACGACAACAATGCACCAATAAACTACAACTCGAATATGACTTATAAGGAAGAATGAACACTGGAAAAGAACTACCCAGTCCGCATGAAAAATTAAACGGCCAAATAGATGTTGTGAGCCTATCTCAAAAATGAGAAATGAGGCACACAAAATAGGTATAAGGAACTGTACTCAAAATCTCACTGTTGTGGAGTGCAACCCGATACATACATGATACCCGTGGCGACGTACCATCCGATCCACACATAACCATCAGTAGGGAAATACCCATCAAGTCATAATGCTCAAACTTACGAAATGCCCGAATATTGACCACGAGCATGCCAAGTGCATAAATATAACCTTGGGGTGACGGATAGTGCCATGCGCTACAAAAATCAAGCTCGACTAAGGTGCAATAAACGACAAGCTACACAGGACATAACATACGTGTGAAAAATAGAGTCATCTCACAACCCACGTGGTAAGCATATCTGATCTGGTAAAATATACATTCACATTAGGCCTACCAACGAACCTCAAGCCGATTCCGATCATCTCCAAATGGGTCTATAACCTCCCAAAGATCCATAATAACCATACCCACGACACATACAATCAACCGTCAAATTAGGAATAAACTTCCACAGTCCGCAACAGGGAGAAATAGAGCGCCTCTCAAGCATAAACACTCCCATCAGCGATAGTACTAGAATCTTCATACTTGATTTCAATCTCTACCACATAAATGGCTAACACGTCACCCTTATACAATCATCCCGCGGGAGTACTCTACGACTTCCCGCACCAGGTAGCAAGGTTTGCACATCCATACCACTAATCGTACAAATTTTGTAATGAAAATCAAGAATCCGGTAATCAATACACCATGCCTCTTACACAGAACATCGTTCTTAGGCGACACTAAGATAGCGCCAGCATACTCCGAACATCTGATATCTCCCTCCCCCACCCCCGGCTCTTTCGAGCTCGTGACATTCTTATCAAAACTAAACCATAACCGTGATCCTCAAATTCCAATCGCCATATTGCTCGCTTCACATATCACGCTGTTACTCAAACGTACAAGAATTTCATCATAATCTCCTGAACGATCAGTAGAGTTAACATTTCATCGGCTCGAAACCTTTCACTTAACTTATCTCAGAAAAAGAATCGCCACCCATAACCAACTTCCCATAACCGCAGAAAATTCAAACCTCAAGTCGCTGTCTAAACTGCCATTACTCTTCCGAGATCCATTCACACATAACCAAGCCATCAGAATCAAATACCTCCAAACCAATCGAACCATGGTTGTTGTCAAGACCGCACGTATAACCACGAGCCACTGGTATAGCCTTACCATACCGAAAAGGTTAATCATTTCCACAGACCTGCTGATTCAAATGATTACTGACTAACTCTACTTCTCTCAGTTTACTCTTGACTTGCCTTCGAACTAATAGTTGTATTCAATCACACAACGAACGCCAAACTACACTCATCCCGAGTGACCCAAATCACAAGACCATATCATCTCAATACCCATCAGCCATCTCATACCATCCTCATGCACTTAATAGTATCTCCAGCTAATACACCTATCTGGAAGCCCTCTTACGAATCCGAAGTTGTTTCTCCCATTTCTCTAATACTGCACCGTAGACCCGATGACAACATAAAAATTCCCCAAGTATTCTTCACACTCTGCTGTAAAACCCAGTCCTTAGCCACATAACGAATCTAAAATCCGTAAACACCGACGTTTAATTCTTGAACTCACTAGAACCATTGTTGAGAGTCACCCACTCTGACCTGGTCCAAAGTATATAACCAAACTCTAGTGCTCTGCTAGCACATGAACACTTCCAAAGAAGTAACCGGATAAATTCTTTTCCTTGCATATCACATCCACCAGAAGCATAAATTTTGAGTCATCCCCAACATTTGCACATGAATCGATAAGGTGAAATGTAGCACATATATGTCAAATTCCTTGCCCAAAATACCCTTGATATTTTTTTCTTCTCTTGGTTATAACTAATCCACCAATGCACTGATGACCAGAAAATACATAGGCACACAACCAGGTGACCCAATCGTAGATGGTGGGCTCCCCCACTCAGCTTTACGCTACAATCACATAGGTCCAGACTCCACAACTACTTCTTATTCCCAATTACCATGATCCTGCACCATTACTCGGCCAACTTCTCGCAAGCTCTTATTGCACCAATCATAAAACATTCCGAATTATCAGCCACAATCGCACGCTTAACCTCCTAGGGGTCACACCGTCTTCTTCAAGCGACCCAAGCTCGCATCGCAATACATGCATCCCATGTTGGGTAGAAAGTAGAACTCTTCGAAGGAACCTCCTCAAAACCATGCAACCGCTAACCTACTCGCAGGAGATAGCCCACCTGCGTAACCTCATATTGACCTCATCCAACATCATTGCTATAGTTACCTCCATCATGAAATCAATTAATCTCCCTGGGTCCACACTGATCTGCCAACCGTTAGAATCCATTCATTCATGAACATCACCCGAAGGTCCAACAACGTGTTTGAAACTCGAAACCATATTGCATCCAAACAATAATCGAATACGCACATTTTCCAACATTCCAATCATGCCCTTCTCATCACATTCAAAATTTCTAAGCATAGAGACCACCTCATGGATCATCTCCCTAAACCATCAATACTGGGAACGCTGATTCGATCCTGAAGTCACAACACATAGCCATCTCTAATAACTTCCTTGTAGGTTCCATCTCAATACACCATGTCTAGAGGCAAACAAATGAAGGTCAACATGCCGATGAGCCTCAATGTATTCAACCAAGGACGACGACACCACAATATTAACAAAAATTCCACCAAATTCGAAAATATCAAATCTCGACTGTAGGAAACTCCAACACTTGGCTAAAATGACAGAACACTCCTCTACAAGGCAACAATAATGGTCCGCCCGCATTTGCAGGGAAAAGCATCCTGCACCACATCTGTAGCATCTTCACAACTCGTCGGCGCTTAACTGATAATAAATGACCGACGTCGTATACGAATGAGTAGGAAGGAACCGAAGGCATAAGCTTCAACAAAACCAAATCGCACAATGAGGAATCAAGGAAGGAAAGTTCTCCTAGTAGCCTTGTAGCCTCTCGAAGATAAGTATAGACATATATGTACCGATCCACAAAACTCTATTAGACTTGCCCATGACTCATGAGACCTAAGTGAACCTAGTGCTCTGATACTAAGTTGTCACAACCAAAATCTCAATATAGGTCGTGATGGCGCCCAACGTCGCTATTAGGCAAGCCAACGGTCAACTACCAACTTAATTATTCATTTTTTTATTTTTGAAATCATGAATATTATTAGATAGAGAGAACAATACATTGAAAAATCGTAGATACGTACAATTTAATTACAATATAAAGTAATGGTGTGACAATGTAAAGAAAACCATAAACAAATTCTAGAACACCCCAAAATTTGGTGTCACAAGTGCATGAGCGTCTACTAGGAAGTACAATAACAATACAACATCTATCTGAAATACGAGATAGACAGGACAAAGTAAATAATTATGATGGAAACTCTGTGTGCTGCAAATCGTTGCATGGAATGCAGCTCACCATAAAGTCCCCTCAGCAACTGCGCCTACACGCCCTAATGACCATCAAATGAACCTGTCAGATCCTGCACATTTAGTGCAGAAGTGCGGCATGAGTACGTAAGACTAATCCCAAAGAGGTAATGATAAGGGGTCGACATTGACACTTACTAGTGGTCCAGTAAATCAAATATAACAAAGTAGACAAGTATGAAACATGGTAAGTAAACAATGAGTATAGATATATGCAAATAATACGGTCTACACCTGAACAATAAACACAAAAGTCCTCAATTATCAGATACCTCCTCAAATGGAATACGTAATGGTCAATATCAAATAAATGGTCACATCTTAAGTCAGGAAACTCATGAGTAAGCGGACTCCTTATAAGTATTTCACACGATTCTGCCGAGGCTAGCGGTCTGATCCCATAAGAGTGATACATAATTCTGTCGAGGGGAACGACCCGATCCCATAAGAGTGTGATATGTGATACTGCCAAGGCGAACGACCCGATCCCATAAGAGTGTGTTACGATATCCTACCGAGGCGAACAACCCGATCCCATAAGAGTGTGAAGCGTTTACGGGTGTATGACCCACTCATGAATATACGCATGAGTAATGAAATTCAAGAGAAACTTTCCGATAAATACGCACAACGCTGGAGAAATCCAAAAGAGAAGTACAATTCTTATGGCTAATCAAGTAGCTCATCAAATATCTAAAATACCGAGTTTAGTCTTAGGACATAATGCGAGTTAAAGTAACTAAACAGGCAAGAATAATTCAATTAGTATAATTAAAGCATGACGTAAATCTAAGTCTATCCGGACATAATCAGGAACTCTAGCATACACATGGACACTCGTCACCTCATACGTGCGTAGCTCCCATAACATGTAGCATGTAATAAGTATAACACCTACTGGGAAAATTCCCCCTCACAAGGTTAGACAGGAGACTTACCTCGATCCGAAACTAGTTAAACAACATGCAAACCAATAATAATATACTCTGATACTCATAATTTAACAATTCATAACAATTCCTAACTCCGCTCGAAAAGTCAACAAAGTCAACTTTCGGGCCCACGCGCCCGGATTCCAAATTATTTTGAAGATAAATGTTACTCATAATACCACGAACTCAAATATATATATTTTTCTTAATTCCATGTCCAATTTCATGGTCAAAATTCGAAAATATCATTTTTAAGTTTTCTTCCAAAAATTCCATAATTTCACTAAGATATTATTAATTTACAAGCTTACACCGTCACATTCAAAATTCCCAATACCAAACCTTTAGAAAGAAAATTCAGGTTGTCTAAGAGTAGAATAGTCACTTCAAAAAAAAAAAAGATGACCTGAGGGACATCTTGCATGTAAGCATTGTTCTAGGATCACGCTAATGCAAATTGTACAACACAAGAAAATAGTTCAATTGAAGATTGACAAGCTATGCTTCATAGGATTCCAGTCAATCTTTCAGGTTTTCAGAAAGTAACTACCCTATTTCCATATTTTTGACTAATCTTTCAGCTAAATGAGATAGTCAACTACGGATATATAAGATAAAATCATATAAAAATCTTCTCAGGTGCCTGATCCACTACTTCAAAGCCCCTTTAAAATTAGAAACATATTCCCAACGGAGCAAAAGAGAGTCATGAAAAGAGGTTAAAAGATTCAAAAGCTAACAAGACAACTACTACATCAAAATTAATTGCAAATTAAAATTCTTTTCATAAGCATTCTATGATCCATAATTTTTTTTGATAATCATGGTATTCGGACAAACTTACACGCACCTCGACTAATCCCACCTCTATGATTCGTATTGTTGTGAGATGCAAATAGCTTTGTAAAAGGGGTAACTCTCAAAGATAAATGTTCTTTAATTTATTTCAAAATAAACCATTTAAATATTATCCAGCCTTTGTATCACATCCATGAAGTTGATCATTGACTAATTTTCCGTTGTTCCAGGACTAGCAATAAACATTGACTACACAGAGAAGAGAGAATCCGTGGAATCGTCAATTATTAGTAGAATTTAATACTTGATACCACCAGCTACTATGTGTCAATACTTAACAGCCAATACATGTGTACGCGATCGGTCCAGATTTTTGGGCTAAGAAATTGGCTGGACGATACCCTGCAGATCAACCCCCAAACCCTTTCCTGGTACAAACCCGCTGTTTAACATTTCTGAGGCTATCATGAAGGTTGTAGCTATTTAATATTATTATTATTTTTTATCGAGAATTGCAACATCGTGAAAATACATCTCGAACCATGTCACATCAATGCACCCGTGGTTATTTACACATTTCAACTTTGTTGATCCAGAGATTTCGAAACAGTTAGCTCGTTAGAACGTTCTGGCAGATTACCATTACCACACAAGATCTAAAGGGCCCATTCCGGAAAGTATGTCTGGTTCAGACAAAAGTGTTGAGGAGGAAAAGACGGAGATGCAAATGATGAAGGAGGAAGTAGACAGGTTTAGACAAGAGATAGCAGGGATGCACCTAGCCTGGGCTAGGGGACAAACATCACCAATACCTCCCCCTACTCTTACCCTCTCATCGGCTCGGACTCCGGAACACCCTTCCACTGGTCCATCAATGAGCTTCCCCATTGCCCAATACTATCAGGGGGAAACTTCCTATAATCCCCAAGCTCCACCACCTAAACAAAACCCTCCTCCACCAACTGTTCCTGTTTTCGTGGCACCTCCACCCGCCACATTGCAAAAATCATCCGATGAACCAATGTTTCAGGTTCACGACAACCAATATTATCCTCCCGAACTCACCTTCAAATCACCCGAGCCATACACTTACACCCCTCACCTTCAGCTCCTGGCAGAAACTGAGAGGCCGGCTAAGAATCCGGAGCAGGACGAAGTGCTTCGTAAAGTGAAAATCCTGGAGCAATCCTTCAGGAATATGCATGGATTGGGCAGCCAAATTAGCGTGGCCTACAAAGATCTGTGTCCCTTCCCCGATGTTCAATTGCCGGCAGGTTTTAAGATGCCAAAGTTTGATCTATATGAGGGACATGGTGATCTCATGGCACATCTATGAGGTTTCTGTAGTAAGATGAGAGGGGCAGGTGGAAAGGACGAGCTGCGGGTTGATAGCCTCGGAAATGTTACAACCTTCATGATAGCCTCAAGTGTGGGGAACAAAATAGCGGGGGCCTTCCACTTCCCAGAATAGCAGCTACAACCTTCATGATAGCCTCGGAAATGTTAAACAGCGGGTTTGTACCAGGAAAGGGTTTGGGGGTTGATCTGCAGGGTGTCGTCCAGCCAGTTTCTTAGCCCAAAAATCTGGACACCTTTGGGCTGGGATTCAAGCCTACGGCAACAGATGTAAAGCGAGCCCGCAAGTTGAAGAAAAGAGTCTGGGTCCTTCCCAAGCCAATCCCGCGCCTATCCAGATCATTTGTCAGAGCGGATATCAGAAAGCTGTCGGTCCTAAAAGTTCTCGGACCACTAATCGGGCCGGATGGAGATTTGAATGAGGGCTTTGAAAGGCTGTTCGCCGAAGTCAACATGATAGAAGCTGGAGAAGGTTCCAGTAAGGCAGACATACAGTTTGTGGGGCCTAGAGCCAATGTCAACAATTGGACAGCTACTCCTCTTCCTACTCGGAGGGAGTCTTGGCAGTGGGCTCTGATTTTTCTTTCTTGTTTTTGGATTATTCCAGGGTTGTAATCCAGTTTTGTTTTGTATTCGGCAAAGTGTGAAACTCTGTTATCCCGTATTTTAATAAAGTGAAAGTTTTTTCTTCTTATTTTGTTTTAACTTTTTTTTCTTCTTTTCTCTTTCTGAACAATTCTCTTTATATTGGTTCTAATGACATGGCATGCACAACGGATCTTCAGCCCAGTCTAAAAATCAATCTGATTCCGAACTAATTATACACGGGGTCGATTATGATAATGAATCGGAATACGATGAGGATGAAGCCTTCGAAGAGATAAACAGAGAGCTAAGCCAGTTT
Organism: Nicotiana sylvestris; assembly: GCF_000393655.2. Lineage (NCBI taxonomy): Eukaryota > Viridiplantae > Streptophyta > Magnoliopsida > Solanales > Solanaceae > Nicotiana > Nicotiana sylvestris. Next base: position 121,821,421 of record NC_091057.1, on the reverse strand, counting down.
GAAGAGAAATCCAAGCCCAACTTAAATGACACAGAAGCCATCAATTTAGGGGATGCAGACAATATCAGGGAAACTAAAATAAGCATCCACATTGAACTAAATATCAGGGAAGAACTAGTCAAAGTACTCATTGAATTCAAAGACATTTTTGCATGGTCGTACGATGACATGCCGGGATTAAACACTGATTTAGTGGTTCATAAATTGCCCACTGACCCGGCATGCCCTCCCGTCAAGCAGAAATTGAGGAAGTTCAAGACAGATATGAGTGTGAAGATTAAAGAAGAAGTAACCAAGCAGCTGCAAGCAAAGGTTAATAATTGACGATTCCATGTATTAGCTGAAATTCTCTGAAAAAATTAAACTCTCAGTTCAACATAATTAATTAATTAAACTCTCTGAAAAAAAAAAGACTGAAAGACTATGCACCCCTAGAATTCAATGGGTAGACTCTTTTGAGATTCACACAACGTATTACTACTAGGCTTATATTTACATCCCAAAGGACTCAGAAAATTTCCTTCAGAGTGATTACATGTTGCATAGTATTTGAAGCTACCTACGGTGACGGTAAATCCAGTCAAACACAAAGGACAAAGTCTTGCCCGAAATTCTAAGGAAAGTGAAGTCATCTATTAATAACAACAACAACAACAATAACCCAGTGATATCCTACAAAGTGGGTTCTAGAAAGGGTAGAGTGTACGCAGACCTTACCCCTACCTTATGAAGATAGATAGGTTATTTCCGATAGAACCCCCCTCCCCCCTCCCCCAAAGAAAAAAAAAACTAAAAACGAAGCAGAAACAACAAGTAGTAACCATAACAAGCAAAGGTGATATAATCACTTAAGCGAAAGAAACGACATAGTAAAAGAAATATGCAAATACTAAGAAATGAAAGTACGAGACTAACGTTAATGAGACCGGCATATAATCAAGACATGCCCGCTTAACCACTGCCCTTCTATCCTAATTCTCAACTTCAATACTTTCTTATCAAGGGTCATGTCCTCAGTAAACTCAAGTAGCGCCATGTCATGCATAATCACCACTCCTCAATACTTCTTAGGCCTACATCTGTCTCTCCTCAGCACTTCCCTCCCTCCCCATAACCAACCTCTCACACCTCCTCACTGGGGCATCTATACACCTCTACTTCACATGCCCGTACCATCTCAATCTAGCTTCCTTCATCTTGTCCTTTACGGGTGCCACTCCCACTTTTTTCCGAATATCAACATTCCTTATCTTATCTAACCTAGTATTCCCACACATCCATCTTGACATCCTCATTTCTGCTACTTTCATCTTCTGGACATGGGTTTTCTTAACAGGCCTACACTGTGCCCCATATAGCATAGTAGGTCTAACCACCACTCCGTAAAACTTACCCTTAAGTTTAGGTAACACCTTCTTATCACACAAAACTCCGGAAGCGAGCCTCCATTTCATCCATCCCGCTCTAATACGATGTGTGACATTCGTCAATCTCACCATTACCTTTGGATAATATATCTGAGGTACTTGAAACTCCCCTTCTTAGGGATGACTTGTGAATCCAGCTTCACTCTCATGCCCACATCATCGGTCACGTCGCAGAACTTGCATTCCAAATACTCTATTTTAGTCCTGCTCATTTTGAAACCTTGACTCCATGGTTTGTCTCCAAACCTCCAGCCTCGCGTTAACACTACATCACGTCTCGTCAATTAGTATTATATTATCCGCAAATAACATGCACCATAGAACCTCCTCTTGAATGTGTCACGGCAGAACATCCATCACCAAGGAAAATAAAAATGGGCTAAGTGCGGATCCCTGATGCAAGCCCATCCCGACATGAAAGTGTTCCGAGCCTCCTCCCACCGTCCTAACCCGGTCTTAGCACCATTATGCATACCTTGGATCACCCTAGTATAAGCTACGGGCACACCAAACACCTCCAAAGAACCTCTCTCGGAACCTTGTCTTAAGCTTTTTTTAGGTCAATAAACACCATGTGCAAGTCCTTCTTCCATCCCTATACTGCTTCACTAGTCTCCTGATAAGGGAACGGCTAGGTCCAATGAATTCTTAACAACTCATGCTAGCTATAATATAGCAGATAGAAAAGGCATCAAGTAAGAGTCTAAGAGCAAGAAATTATTAACAACTAAAAGTAAGAAACCTGAATATTTCAGCATTCTCAATCTTAGCAACTATTATCTAGTATTTAGGGTATGAATAGTACTTGAAAGCCAAGTGTATGCTCTACATAAGAGAAAAGATAATTATTTTGTATTACGCGTGCAGGGGATTATCCAAACTAGTACATGCCAAGATATTAACCTTTAGAACAGATTTTGGTGATGGACGGGTTGCTTTAGATTATGAAATGAGAGAAGTCCCAAAAAATATTTCAAAAAGACCTAAAGCAACAATCCAACCGGTTGTTAAGAATTCACTTGACCTAGACAGGATTACTTTTATTCCCCTATTAATAGATGTTTTATAACTTTCATGTATTGTTAGTTCGGGTCCCGGGGAGGTTCGGGAGTGATCTGGAATACTTAATTCCTAACTAGAGCCTTAAAGTTAAGAGAGTTGACCAAAGTCAACATTTTAAATGTACTCGGTATCTTGATTTGAAAGTTCTTATAGGTTCGTATGATGATTCTAGACTTGTACATGTATACGGATTACGACCAGAGGGGCTCGGGTGCAAATCGGCACTATTGCATGAAAATTGAAAGTTTAAGGTCCATAACCTTGACTTGAGAGTTGACTTTATGTTGCAACATTTTTATTTGTGTTTTGAGCCTTTGGACAAGTTCATATAAGGTATTTGGACTTGTCGGGATGGTTTGGAGGGGACACGGTGAGTTTTTTCGCATTTGGAGGAAGTTTTTGAAAGATTTGATGTGTCGAAACGTGATTTTCTGAACTTGACCTGACTTTACGAGATAACTGGTCGCGTTCTATAAAAATTTTGGAAATGATCCAAAAACAAAAAGTGTATCCCTTTGAATCTAGTTTCCAAATATTCAAATTGTTCGTCATTCCGACATCTCTACAAAAAGTTATGATTGTTTTAATAAAGTAAGGGTAATGCTATCATTTTGGAAAACCAGCACTAAAAATTTCTGCAACTTGTCTATATAACCTCATTTAGTACTTGGACTTTATTTAATCATTTTGGGTGCTAGAGGGCTTGGAATAAGGCAATTTTTTAAGAGAGTTTTACCTAAGACGATGGGCAAGTGATTCTCACTCAAATTTATGATTATAATATGAATATATCTATCGCTTTTTCCTTAGAATCAAGGATTCAAAAGGAAAAAAGGGATTTTTAACTTGAAAGTTAAAAAAGTGTATATTGAGGTTTTGAATACCGATTTGCACTAGAAGTTGGAAATTATCAGAGTTTTAACCACGTAGGCCCATTTGACTTTTTGTTGATTTTTGAGATTTTATTAATGATCAAAGCTTTATCAATTAGAATTGAGTTCAATAGCTTTATTTGAATTCTTTGAGTACTCTTTGGGCTAGATCAGGCTCGTTTGATGGATTTGGAGCTAAAAAGGCGGATTTTGAAGGATAGAGCTAACCCAGGATAAGGTACGTATCTTGCTTAACCTCAACTTGAGGCAATTTTTTTCTAAAATAAGACTTATATGCTAAATGCTACGTGTTTAGGAGTGAGGTATATGCGAGGTGAAGAGCGTATATGCAGATATCAAGGTATTACCATGCTTGGGTAGATTGGCTTCTCTATGCCTTGTTTTGGTACATATTCTACTTGTTTGTATGACTACTTGAGCATTATTCACATGCTAGATATTATGTTTAGGTTTTTGGCATTTTATTTGGGCATGATGGGCTAAATGTATGTTGGATTACATATGCATAAACCATACATATCGAGTATTTCTTACATCATGCATAATTATCTCTCTTGTACATATGCATTACATCAGGCATGTCAGTCTTTCATGTACATGCATGGTGTCGATGAGAGTGATATTGGCACGATAGGTGTTTTCGTAGCGATATATATATATATATATATATATATATATATATATATATATATATATATATATATATATATATATATATATATATATATATATATGGGGATGGTGAGGATGAGAAGGATATTGACACGAGGGGTGTTTCTGTGCCGACTGATATATATGTATGGTAATGATGAGAGTGATATTGGCACGATGGATATTCTATGCAGATTGATGACTGATTATGGAGCTCTCGGATATGGCGCATGGATTGGATTTATCCCTTCGGAGTCATGTGATTATCTATGTTACCTTGGGCTGTGTGTGTGCAGGTTGTGAGAAACCGAACACGTTTCATGCATTCTTATATGTATCTTTCATGCATATTATTCTCATATGCTACTCGATGCATTTTACATATGCATGAGATTATCATGCATAGACATTCTAGACTATGTAAAAGCATTCGAATAAATGTTGCTTGACACATGTCTCCTTTATATGCGGATTCGATGCATGATATATGCTTTTGATCATTGACATCTAAGAAAACATGCTTCCCATCTTCTACTTCGATTGTGCAACTTATTATTCATATTTGTTGCTTTTTGATTGTTTCACTATTTTTGTATATGTTTATGAACTGCGCAGGTTATATAAAATGAGTATCTTTTGACTAAATACCACTACTGTTTCATTTAGATTAGTCTTGACACTTAATGAGTACATGGGGTCAGTTGTACTCATACTATACTTCTGCACTTTGCGTGCAGATTCTGGAGTTGAGCTGTTGCAAAGTTCGAGAGCGAGCATTGAAGACATCAGCATCTCAGTTATCAGTTGTTTTTTGTTCATGGTAGCCTAGGATCTTATATTTCTGTTTATGTATATTCAAACAGATGATGTACTTTATCATATTTGCGAATATTCTTATTTTTAGTTGCTCATGACTTGTGATACCAATTCTTGGAGTAGTTTGTATTAAATTTCGTGTTCTTATTTTATTATTTATTTGATATTCAGTTTGGGTTGTCTTGTATGTTGTTTGGTTTGCCTAGCTGGTTGGGTTAGATCTCATCACGACGTGTTGGAATTTGAGTCGTGACACCAAGGAGACTTGTTGCGAATCTTTTCTCTACTTATCCCGGAAATCGCTTATACTTGCAACATGGAGGAGTGATTAGCCAATTTTTACATGGAGAGGCCAGCATCATTTCACTAAGAAGCTGCTTTCCAGATTATGCAATACGTCAAACCACTTGGGGAAGTTGATTTTAGACTAAATTTTTGGTAACTCAAAAGATCCTCGATTAATTAAAGATTCCAAAAGGATCTGTTATTTGTATGGTACTGAGTTACTAGCCTCTCCATGTGTTATTTTCTTTTACCAGAATGAGAAAACGAAATTTTCAAAAGATAAACTAATGAGCTGTATCATCATATATGCTTGCAGGCCAAATATAATTCATGGTAAACATGATTTAACCATAAAGGACTGCTTAGGTAAGAGGGAACCAAGTGCAAAGTCAGATTAGTGGAGCATTGGGAGGACAACTGTACATACTTACAACAGACATCATCAATAAACAATTGATTGTAAGGATTACAGAGCAACTGGAGTTGCTGTATTCCTAATGATATGGAGGCGTTGATTGAACACACAACTCCGACTCATCTTCTTCATCATCATCGTCATCTGCATCTACCCAGTTACTAGGATGGTGTTGAGAAGCATGACCTTTCAAATCTGTCACGCCTGAAGAACACAATTGGAGCATCTTAAGCTGATTAGACTAGAAAAATTAAAATGACCAGAGTTGGAATCTGGCTAACCTTGAGGTTCTTCCAAATGATTTCTGTCCTCAGAAGGGAAGCTAATGGATATTGTCAAGAAAAGCCACTTTCGTCTGGGAAGTCCACTTATAAAGTACTTCGAATTTCACACCTATTTTCAAATTCACCATCAAAATCCATTATCTCGCTCACATAGATCATCTGGATGATTGGAGCATGTGTGTGTGTGTGTGTGTGTGTGTGCAGTTTCGTCTAGTTACCATGTACATCCTAGATACAGCTAGGGGTTGTCTGGTTAAGGGACTACCTAAACAAGGGTTTATAACATGAATTGCTATGCAATGAATAACAATCTAGGGATTGATATGCAGGGACTGCCCACTTTAAGGGTAATTTTGTCTTTCCGATACTTTATCCTTGAATTGCTAATATACATTATCATTTCAGATTCTATCTCGCATAAAATAATATATAGATTCACGTATAAATTATGCATGCACGTAAATAGAGTTTAATATCGGAAACCAACGCTGCATAAGTTATGTAGAGTTTTATACTTGAAAACTATTTAAGTAGATATTACATCAGTGATGCAGAGCTTTAATATTTCAAATGAAACAGTGTATTAGATAAGGAGTTTCATTGGATTACTTTTCTTATGAGGTCAGCCAAATGACCGCTCAACGTAAAGAGAGCTGACTCAGCATAACATGTTATCCACTACAACCTGGAACAACCCCGTGGAAAATGCATAAGAAAATATGCAAGAAATTTGGAACGGTTGATATAGGTGCCCTGTCGTATAAATACCTTCCCATTATATTAGCTTCAGATGGACAAAGGTTTCTCCTGAAAAATGTACTGTATCAATCCAAACCAGACCTGAGAGTCATATTCCCCGAGACATTTCATACATATCGAGGCTTATCAAGGCTACCCCAATAGTTTGGGACCAAAACCTCATACCTCTTACCCCTCGATAGGTTGTAAACTATGTACCTATAATTGAAACTTTGGCAAACCAAATTTACTTGACATGTTGGCTAGCTTTAACCACTTTAGCTTATATTTTGCAGTTAATAATAGGTTTAAAAATGGAGCATTAAAATTGCTAATAACTTTGACAGCAAAATAAGTTTAGGATACTCATTATGTATATCAGACATATCTCTTCCAGCAGCTCCAGCTTCAGATATGTGTATTGCACCAATTCGGTGAATTTCCCTTAGCTCAATATTGTTTTCATTTCTACCCCCTCCAGGTTCAGCACCGTTACCACCTTTTGTTCTGCTTCCTGTTTTATAGTTGAAATTTATGACAATTAAGTAAATATTGCCATCAAATATCTTGTACCATCTATAAACAAGAGTTCAGAGAATAATAACCTGAAAGATCGGACCAAATCCTGGTCTGATCAGATGGAAGCCCAGAATTCCCTTTTGATCTCTCCTGGGGTGGGGCCTGTCTTCCATCATTAGCCTCACCATGGGAAGTGCCAGCAACTTGTGGATTTTCAGAGGAGCCAGCAGTATTGAGCTGGGACATAAGCATGGTTGCAAGTACCAAGGTGGCATCAAAAGTTGAGATGGAGCCATCATCTAAACCAAATTTTGGCGCCATTAGAATTGGCCTGTCCATGATTTCAGTTCGATTAGAAGAAAATCTTATATGAAAACAAAAAACTTGTGCCTAAAACAGCAAAGAAATCTGCTAAAGAATTGAAATTGAACGACATTAAAAAAGTCATAATAATTGAAGAGACGCACATATGCACACAAATGCACATTCATTAGTAGTTTAACATGGTCCATACACTAGATCCACGAGACTCCGAAGTAGTATGTACTGGGTCCAGTAACAGGTAAAGCCAAAAGTTGTGACCTGTCTTGTCAGGAGAGATGCCAACCTTATCTCCCACAATAATCAACTGCAATTAATTTGAACATACTAGCCAAATTGATTAAGTAGCAGACATGTCTTTGGACGTTATCGCGTTCACCTTTTCTTTCACTTTCTTAGTAATAGTAAGTGAATATCCTCATTAAGCCGTTTTACAAAAACCATACAATCTAAATTATCATTGTGATGAGAGCAGATTAGTATTATACTCCTTTGAATTACTGATCAACCATCCAAGCCAACAAGTGCTAATATGGAGGCAAAAGTATGGAGAATGTCCTGACTTCACAATAGCTTTCTGTGCAAATATCCTAAACGCAAAGAGTTCCTCTTACTAAGACAAGGTCAGGGTAAAAAAAACAACAACGAACTGATGATGTCAATGGAGAAGCAGAGTGTGTAAGATTATCTTACTCGCCAGCTTTATCAAAATAGAAGTGTATGTCAACTTCACATCCCTCACAGAAAGAAAGGAAGGCCTGAATAGAAAATTTGCAAAAGAAACAAAAAAGAAGGTTCAGCAAACATTACAAAGACCTCCATAAAACACAAGCACTATTTTACAGCAACAAAATTGTGATTACATGTCATCAGTTAAATAAATCAAGAAAAAAGTTTTCAGGCTTGGAAAAGGCTTAGTTGGATTAGAAAAGTTCCTATCAGAGACGAGAAATGAGGATACCTTCGATTCCTTCACTCCAAAGGTCACATCCACAGGGTTTCCGATATGATTGTACTGCACAAACTCTTCAGTAGGATCTATCCACAACTGAGTGTGTAGTGATGAATCATTGTCTACAAAGAAAGATCTAAAGTTTAAAACTGCCTACAAACAAGAAAGAGAAAACAAAAAGAAAATGGAAAAAAAGAAGAGACTGACCCAGTTTACCTTTTGTTGGGTCTATATAACTTCTGAGCTCAACAGCTTTCCCTCCAATTTCAGTTGCAGCATCAGGAGGCAAGGAAGTTGGATTGGTAGCAATGATTGTGATCTCCTGAAGGGTTGTTTGGAAGTTGGACAATAACCTGTTCAGATCACGAGGCCTCACCACAAAGTTGCTTGGAAGCTTTCTCCTATCAAGGGATAGGTGTTGTATGTCAGGTTCAACATTGCAAGTAATCCAATAAGCTTTCCTCATACCTGTAAAATTAGCATGCTAAGGAGATGGTGCTATACATCAACTGGATCATCTAAGTTGTACATATCAAGTAATCTGAAAGATTAAGCAGGTCATGAGGCGTTGAGAGATGTATGGGAAATCTCTAACTTCTCTTGATTTATTCAATGGTGCAAATAATTCCTTCATGATACAAATTGTGAAAGCTCAACTCAAAGACTTGTAATAAGTGCTCAGGAAAGTTTAAAACAGAAAATGTTGAAAACTATTAAGCATTACTTCCAGGAAATTAAAATATAACAAATGTAAGCAGAACACTTCCAGGAGATTAAACTATGACAAACTACATAGTCGCAATATTCCAATGATACTCCTTTAAGAATCTGGCAAAAAAAAGTATGTAACACATATTATTTTTAAGTTGTTTCAAATTTCATACTTGGAAAACCCAGGTTTCTTAAGATGCATCCCTAAAGATATAAGAGATTTTATACTAGAAAAGCCAAACTATTGTTTACTTTTGAGATTATCTTGCTAAATTCCACATTAATTTTACAATTATTTTGCAATTATCTGTTTAGATTCTTATGATGTCAAATTTATCTATTAGATTATACTTGAACTTATCGTTTATTACATCCTATTCATTGTTATTATAACTTGCTTTAGTTTGAAATTATCTTTATCATTTAATTAGATAGGATCTGAAAACTACGGATCTTTTTATTATCTCTCCCTCACCTCTCCTATAAATTCCCCTCCGTATCTTTTCCTTACCTTTCTCCTTTCTCTCTTTTTGGTACTGCATCGATCTTAATATAGGAGCATAAATTCTAATTCATCGCGTGGCACTCTTAATATCCATATCTGTGAACATAATCATCAAACTCTCCTCTACCAAATAACCCTATCCTCAGCATTCAAATGAAACCTGCTTTTGTCAAAGGCTCATTTAAGGCGTGCCTAAACCCCGAAGACCAGAAGAGCTCAAGGACGGTGTTTCTCCTCGCTTAAGCTACGCTTCAGTGTAGGGAATGCTCGACTACTTGACCACCTCGAGGAACTTGTCTTTCCGCTCAATACTGAGTTAATGTAAGGTGATTCACTAATTTTTTCCCCATACATAACCATGAAAACCTTCCAAAAGGAAACCCTTCTCAGAAAGAACCCATAAAAACTATCACTCGGTGAAAGGATCAACAGTCAAGATAATACTATCATTCTGTTCGATTTATCCTAATCATTGATTACAGAGGATAAAGTTTTCGCCCACCAAGACAGCATGATGCAGCTTCTAAAAATGAGATATTTTATATCAGACTCTAGATTTTTTCAGATTAGTTTACATTTATTTCGTTTTTATTCTTTAACCAAATTATGATTAGATAAATTTATTTTATCCCGCAATAGGCAGCCCGGTGCACTAAGCTACCTCTATATACGGGGTCTGGGGAAGGGCGGACCACAAGGGTCTATTGTACGCAACCTTACCTTGCATTTATACAAGAGGTTGTTTACGCGACTCGAACCCTTGACCTCCTGGTCACACGGCAGCAACTTTATCAGTTACACCAAGACTTTATTCCGCAGTATTATTACAAAATTTAGTTTGATTTTACCGTTGTCCTTTTGTTCAATATTGAGTCTCAGTTCTCTTAAGAGTTCTACTTTGTTCATGTTCCTTAATTTATAAATAGGAACATCATTTTTTTTGTGAGGTAAAGTTTACAAATAGGAACATAGTATATATTGTGCTAATGAATATATTAGTCTAAGAACCATTGGTTGGTTTTTGAACTCGAAGGGTTCGACGTGAGCTTATTTTAGACAAATACCACATTGGAATGGGAGGGGAATGTTAGGGGCCTAAAAGGACGAGCTGGGAATTCAATTTTTGAGGGGTCTTTTAGATTTGTTAAATAGTTAGTATTGTATAGTGTCCACATCGGGAAGTAGGTACCTATTATTATGTAATCAACGTATATAAATAGGGCATTATACAACACTTTAGACATAATTAATAAAACTTTTTCGTGATATACTTCTCACATGGTATTAGAGCGTTGGTGAGAAACATCCAGGAAAGAAAACTCCGCCAGACAATCGTTGTGTGTCAATTTCCGGCGACTTTTAGGGTTGTTATTGCATCACCTACGTTTCCCTCAGTGTTGTGCTAAAACCAACACCACCACATGGTCCTACACCCTCCTGCGACCAAACCCCAACAAAACCCGCTGAAAAATACCACCGCACGCGCTGACCATAAGGAGGAAAATTCCGACGAGATCTCCTCATGCGTCGGCGCGTGAGCTGCCCTCCGGCCAGTTTCTGACAAAATTTCTTTTGGACAGCTTGCTCATGAAGCTATTTCGAGCGTATCCATCCAAGTTCCATCAAATTCCGACGACCTTTTTATTTTTCGGCGATTATTCAGTTTCCGGTGAGATACAGTGTTTTTTCTTCACTATTCATGTGAGTTTTTTATTGTTCTTAATTGTCTATGCTATTTGGTCCAACAATGTCTTAGGGACTCGATATTTTTGGTTCTAAAAATACGGGTTCTGGAAATTCAAGTTTGATGATTACTTCGGAATCCTTAATGGGAAGTTCAAACTACTTAGCTTGGGCTTCTTTTGTTGAGTTGTGGTGCAAGGGTCAATGTGTTCAAGATCACCTAGCCAAGAAGACTAGTGATGGGGATGAAAAGGCCAAAGCACTCTAAAAGAAAATTAATGCTCAATTATGTTGTTTGTTGTGGCGATCGATTGATTCCTAGTTAATGCCATTGTTTCGTCCATTCCAGATATGTTATTTAGTTTGGAAGAAGGTTCGTACTTTCTAAACTGATGATATATCTCGTTTTTATGATATGATATCTCAGATGACAAACTTAAAGAAACATGAATTTGGATATGTCTACCTAAGGTCGAGCATTAAGGTTGTAGGTTAGGAGGAAGTTGCGAATATTTCTACGATGCACCCGAGTAGGACTAGACAGTTAGGATTTAGTTTTAGGATGCTAGTGGTTATCTACTGATGCATGGCTTTATCTACTGGTTATTGTTGTATTTTCCATCTATTTCGTATTTCTTATATTGCTGTTATTTTATTATGACTCTATTGATGGTACTAATATATCGTCTCTTGTCGTCTTCTTGAGCCGAGGGTCTCCTGGAAACAACCTCTTTGCCCTCGGGGTAAGGGTAAGGTCTGCGTACACATTACCCTCCCCAGACCCCACTAGTGGGATTACACTGGGCCGTTGTTGTTGTACCTACTTGGGACAAGTGCAGGCAATTATGGAGGAATTTGAGAAGTTGATGCCAGTCATGGCTAGTGTTGAAAAACAACAAGAGCAACGACAGAATATGTTTCTATTTCTTACACTTACTGGACCGCCTAATGACCTTGACTCAGTGAGATACCAAATTTTGGCTAGTCCTTCGGTTCCTACAGTTGCTAAATTATGCTCTAGATTGCTTCGTCTTGCTGCGCCACTCAGTCATACAGTGGTCTCACCACCAACTGTTGACTCCTCTATTCTCGCATATCAGACAATGGAAAATCGGATATCTCAGGCTATGGAGAATCGACGAGGAGAAGGTCGTTTTGGGAGATCTCGACCCAAGTGTTCTTATTGTAATAAACTTGGACACACTCGTGAAGTGTGCTATTCTTTACATGGTCGACCATCCAGAAACGCTCATATTGCTCAGACCGAGATTACAGGTAACCAAGGAATTTCTTTATCTGACGGGGAATATAATGAGTTACATCATTATCAAGAAAGTAAGCAGGCATCTCCACAAGTAACCTCTGTTGCTCAGATTGGTACTCATGTTGCTGGTAATTCTTTTGCTTGTGTTTCTCAGTCTAGTACTCTTGGACCGTAGGTCATGGACTCGGGAGCTTCTGATCATATCTTTGGTAATAAATCACTTCTGTCGAATATTGTGTATTCACATTCTCTTCCTAATGTTACTTTAGCTAATGGGTTCAAAACTAAAGCAAAAGGTGTTGGACAAGCTAATCCCTCATCTTCTGTCACTCTAGATTTCGTTCTTCAAGTCCTTGTCTGTCCTTTTAGTCTTGCATCTGTTAGTCATTTGACTCGTGACTTCCATTGTTGTATATATTTTATTGTTGATTCTTTTATTATGCAAGACCGCAGTACGGGGCAGACGATTGGTACAGGGCTTGAATCACAAGGTCTTTACTACCTTAACTCACTCAATTCCTCCAGAGAATGTCCAGTTAGAGATCCTCCCGACCTAATTCACAGGAGTTTAAGACATCCGAGTTTATCCAAACTTCAGAAGATGGTGCCTAGTTTGTATGGTTTATCTACATTAGATTGTGAGTCGTGTCAACTTGGGAAACATAGCCGAGCCACCTTTCGCGTAGTGCTGAGAGTCGTTTAGAGTCAAAAAATTTAGTTCATTCTGATATATGGGGTCCTAGTAGAGTTAGTTCAACCTTAAGATTTCGTTATTTTGTTTGTTTTATTAATGATTACTCAAGATGTACTTGGATTTTCCTAATGAAAGATCGTTCTGAGTTGTTTTCTATCTTCCAAAATTTTTGTGCTGAAATTAAAAATCAATTTGGTCTTCTTTTCGTACTTTTCATAATGATAATGCTTTAGAGTACGTATCCTCTCGGTTTCAGCAATTTATGACCTCTCAAGGAATTATCCATCAAACATCTTGTTTGTATACTCCCCAGCAGAATGGGGTAGCAGAGAGAAAGAATAGGCACCTCATTGAAACTGCTCGCACACTTCTCATTCAGTGAAATGTTCCGCTGCATTTTTGGGGCGATGTAGTTCTTACAACTTGTAACTTGATTAATCGAATGCCTTCATCTGCTATCCAGAATCATATTCCACATTCAGTATTGTTCCTTCAGTCACCCTTATACTCTCTTTCTCTTCGTGTTTTTGGGAGTACATGTTTTGTTCACAACTTAGCTCCTGGAAAAAATAAATTAGCTCCTCGTTCTCTTAAGTGTGTCATTCTTGGTTATTCTCGAGTTCAAAAGGGGTATCGCTGCTACTCACCTTACCTTTGTAGGTATATAACAGCCATTTATTATACAAGCCAAAAAAATATCGTAACAAACGAGGCGGTTATAGAGAGGTTTGACTGTACAATTTTTCCATGATTTTTTTTGTTTTCCGAATGAAGAGTGCATAACTGAAAGTTAGGGGAATCACGAAAAGAAAAAAGGAGATGGTTGAAGTGTCGGAAATTCACATGTTTGAAGGATTACGGAAAGTTTATGGAAAATAATCAAAGGACTGGTGGCAGAGTTACTCGATATTGTGCTGGTCGGAGGTAGCAGATGCTCGATGGAATACTCGAGGTGTGCGCAAGTTGGCCTGGACACCACCATCATTAAAAAAAATGCAAAGGACTGGATTAGGTAGTCAAAAGAACTATAACTCTTCTTTTCATTTTTTGTATTTTTTTAGATGAAAAGTGGATAACGGTTATTTTATGAAGTAAGAGTAAGTCAAGACTACATTATTATCTTATAAATTGATTTGGCAAATTAAGTCTTTAAAGTTGGATTATTCACATAGATTCACGTAGTATCTGTATATACCTAGTGTAAAGGATTAGGCAAATTAGACACTTTTTGATGCAATTGTATTCTACACCAGCTTCAGAGGCTGTCTAATATAGCTTTTACACTTTCAACAACACTGGACTACTTTGTTCTTTTCTGAGAAATGTTAAGTGTGTATTATTGGACCATGTACTAAGCATGGCCAAGTTGCTTTACTTTTATTGTTCCTTGAGTCGAGGGTCTATAAAAAACCTCTCTACCTTTATAGAATAGGGGTAAGGTTTACGTATACACTACCCTCCCCGGACCCCAACTTTGGAATTACACTGGGTTTTTTGTTGTTGTTATTAACCTTACTTTACTTCTTTTAATCATCTTAATATATCTGAGATCTTACCTGTACCTACTTGTGAGGAATCCACATCAACAACAACACCACAACCACAACTACCTATACATACTTTTGAGGAGTCTACAGTTGCTCCTCCTACATTCCCAGCCGCAAGGCCACCACTCTTGACTTATCATTGTCGCCCACGTCCAGCATCAGATTCCGCACCTACTGCGGACTTGTGTCCTCCTAGTCCATCCAATTGCACCTCCAATTAAACTCCGAAAAGGTGTACGATCCACAATTAATCCTAATCCACATTATGTTGGTTTAAGTTATCATCGTCTATCATCACCTCATTATGCTTTTATATCATCTTTGTCCACTGTTTTCATCCTTAAGTCTACAGGTGAGGATGGCGACAGGCTATGGTTGACGAGATGTCTGTTTTACATGCGAGTGACACTTAGGAGTTTGTTCCTCTTCCTTCAGGTAAGTATACTATAGGTTATCGTAGGGTTTATGCAGTCAAAGCTGACCCAGATGGCCAGGTTGATCTGCTATATTATAGGAGTTTGTCTTGTTGCAGAAGGATACACTCAGATATTTGGGCTTGATTATAGTGACACTTTCTCTCCCGTGGCTAAAGTAGCATATGTTCGCCTCTTTTTGTCCATGGTGGTTGTACGCCATTGGCCTCTTTATCAGTTAGACATTAAGAATATTTTTCTCCACGGTGATCTTGACGAAGAAGTTTATATGGAGCAACTTTTGTTGCTCAGGCAGAGTCTAGTAGTCTTGTATGCTGATTGCGCAGGTCACTATATGGTTTGAAACAGTCCCCTCGAGCTTGGTTTGGTAAGTGCAACACAGTTATTCAGGAGTTCGGTATGACTCGTAGTGAAGCTGATCACTTTATGTTTTATCGGCATTCTGCTCCTAATCTGTGTGTTTATCTGGTGGCTTATGTTAATGATATTGTTATTACTAGCAATGATCAGGATAGTATTACTAATCTGAAGCAGCATCTCTTTCAGCACTTCCAAACTAAGGATCTGGGTAGGTTGAACTATTTTCTAGGTATTGAGATCGCTCAGTGCTCAGATATTATTATTTCACAGCGGAAGTATGCGTTAAACATTCTTGAGGAGACTGGAATGATGGGCTGCAAAACTGTTGCCACTCCTATGGATCCGAATGCTAAGATTCTGCTAGGACAGGGGGAGCCTCTTATCGATCCTATAGGAGGTTGGTTGGCAATTTGAATTACCTCACAGTGACTATGACTACACCTGACATTTATTTTCTTGTGAGTGTTGTAAGTCAGTTTATGGATTCTCCCTGTGATACTCACTGGGATGCCGTTGTTCGCATTCTTTGGTATATAAAGTCAGCTCCAGGCAAAGGATTACTATTCGAGGATCGAGGCCATGATCAGATTATTGGGTACATAGATGCTGATTGGGCAGGATCACCTTCTGATAGACGTTCTATGTCTGTCTATTGTGTTCTAGTAGGAGGTAATTTGGTCTCTTGAAAAAGCAAGAAACAGAATGTAGTTGCTCGATCTAGCGTAGAAGAAAGAATATCGGGCCATGACTATGGCAACGTGTGAGCTAGTTTGGATCAAGCAGTTGTTCAAGGAGTTGAAGTTCGGAGAAATCAACCAGATGGAACTGGTGTGATAATTAAGTTGCTCTTCATATTGCGTCAAATCCGGTGTTCCGTGAAAGGACTAAACACATTGAGATCGACTGTCACTTTATCAGAGAAAAGATACTCTCAGGAGATATTGTTACAAAGTTTGTAGAGTTGAATGATCAACTTGCAAATATTCTCACCAAGTCTCTTACTGGTTCTCGTAGTTACATATGTAACAAGCTCGGTACATATGATTTATATGCACCGGCTTGAGGGGGAGTGTTAAATAGTTAGTAATGTACAGTGTCCCACATCGGGAAGTCGATACTTATTATCATGTAATCATTGTATATAAATAGGGCATTGTACAACACTTTACACATAATTAATAGAATTTTTCTGTGCTATACTTCTCACAAGATTATAACCAAATGGACAAACCCAAAGGTTAGACCAGAGCTAACAATACCTTGGCAATTAGGCATGGGCCGTTACAAGTGGTATCAGAGACCATACCTTGTAACAGCCTACAAACCGCTAATCATTGAATTCGAAAGGAGGTTCACTATGATACTTTCCTTTAGAGGTGTTCATCGGTCGATACGGTACGGTATTTAGTCATTTCGGTTCGGTAACTGGTAAAGTTGTTGTCATGTGACCAGGAGGTCACGGTTTCGAGCCGAGGAAACAACCTCTTGCAGAAATGCAGGGTAAGGCTGTGTACAATAAACCCTTGTGGTCCGGCCCTTCTCCGGACCCCGCGCATAGCGGGAGCTTAGTGCACCGGTTCAGTACTTTTGGTATTTGGTTTCTTAAAATGCTATACCAATATCATACCGAATGTAATTAGGTATGATTCGACTTTTCTCCTTTCGGTTTCGGTTAATTCAGTCCGGTAATTTCAGTTTATTCTGCTTGAATATTAACTAGTGCATAGAGCCATAGACTATAATATTTTTAATTAAAGTACTCAATAAAAACTTTCTAAGCTCACCTGACTATTGACAAAATCTGTCCAAAAGCATTAAGTATCAACTACGAGAAAAAAGGTACATAAAAAAACAAATTTAATCATTGAAATTATCAGATTACTTGCTTAGAGTTAATTGTTGAAATTAGAGAATACAACAAGGACTGATCCAACATATGCAACAACAATACAAGAGTAACGGAGAAATAAGCACCCTAAAACCGTTGAAACATTACGTTAAACTGCTAAGCAACCTAGAGAGTAAGAATCAGAACTTGCATCCTACCTTGTAATTTAGTATATATTTCAGTACGGTATTGGTATTTCGATATCATTTTTTTAAATTCTGAATACCATACCTAATACCAAATTATTTTAAAACTTAAACCAAATACCAAAATACCGAATACCATACACCAAAATTTTCGTTTTCAGTTTCGATACGATAATTCGATATTTACTATATTATGCACAACCCTACTTTCCTTAGGCAAATCCCATATCTCAATAGGAAGGGAAAGTTAGAGGCCATAAAAGGCGAGCAAAGGATTTCAATTGTTGAAGTGCCTTTTGGACCAAAGCCCAAGGGGAAAAAAATGTGAGGCCCCAAGGAGCGGACAATACCTTAGCAGTTTGGTCTGAGCCGTTATACTCTCCCTCTTAGCTTTCTTTCTTAGTTTCTCTCCATTCTGACGTTTTCTTTACCTTTCTATCTTCTCCCTTTTGGTACTATATCACACTATGACCAAAATGTGAAGAAAAAGCATGGAAGACAAAAATGTGACCATTGATTCAAGAGAATCATAGTAACATTTACCAGACCTTTGACACTATAGTTGCGAGAGACATGTTCATCCATCAAATTAAAGATGCTCCGTCCTAATCTATAGGCTCCTAACCAGAGAATGTATTTTCCTTCTATTTGGTTAAATCCTGAAAAAGTTGGAAAAAAATGACAAGAAATACTTTAGAGAAAGTCTTACCATTATGGCAGTTCAATGTCCACTGCACCTTTGATGCATCAGGATTAGGTAATGACACACTCAAATGATCAATACTGGCAAGTGGTGTTCTCAAAACAGAACAAATAGCCTGTAAAACTCAAGGTAAGTGAAAATTCGACAGCCGGATAACCAGCACATTTTAGACTATGCAGCATTGCATTGCTAAAAGCATATACCTTCAAGAGCACACTACATTGCACCTGTGGACCCAAGACGGTGTAGACATCAAAAAAATCAGGTTCAAATGTCATTGATTGATAGGCAGATCTTGAGGAGTTGAGAGTGTGACATGTGAGCTGCCAAAAAAAAAGACAATGAACTGGGAACTTTAATTCCACATCCATTTTGATGGTTTCCGGTTTAACAAGATGAGACCAATTTGCCCCGTGTTATCAAAGGCGAAAAGCGCATAAAACTCTAATAAGTGCAAAGCGCAAATAAAGTGTGGGCTTTAATGAAGAAAGGCGCGAATAGAGAAAAAAAAAAAATATATATATATATATATATAGATATATAATATATGTGCAGTCAAAGCGTAATAATTATTTATAAGCATGAAAAACAAATATGAGGACAAAGAAATTTTAAAAAATAACAATTGAAATATCAATTGTTTAGTATCGCCTCTTCTACGCTCATTGGCAAGGAAAATATGCCTTAGAGCCTTGATGATGACATTGAAGTGTCAACATGCTTTGCGCCTCGCTTCAGGGCTTAAGCGCACTTAAAGCGCGCCTTTGACAACATTTGTCCCTTGTCAAATGTTGTTGAATCATCTCCTCTTATTAAAATTTCACAGGGTTAGGGACCTTGTTATATCAGATACAACAACTACTACTACTACTCAGTCCCAAATAAGTTGGGGTGGGCGATATGAATTCTCATTTCTTTCATTTAGCTTAACTCATATCATCATCACCTTATTATATCAGAGAATGATGCAATTTACTCTAAACTGACAAATATCTTAATTCCGAAGGGGGTTAGCTCAATTATCAAGAGTCTGATCCTAAATATGGAACCCAGCCCTAAATATCCTTGGTACACATCGGGACAAAATTTGCTCCCCTATAGAAGTTTGCAACTCTATTATTGTATTACTACGAACAACAACAACTACTCTCTGCGCTAGGTCTTTGCGACCAAGCTTGGAGATGGGAATATACTTAACTGATTTATGCGAAACCAAGCAATTTTATCATAAAAGTCACAAATTAAAGTGTGAATACATATGAGATAAGTTGTACAAGTTTATATACAAGATCTTACATCCATTTGCTCGGTGCAAAAAAAGGGGCACGAATAAGTTTTTTTCATGGGACAACGGCGTTCATGCTTGGATATTGCATCAATCAAGGTCCAACTTTTGTTTATTTTAGTTTACGCCTCATATGCCCCCAACATAATTTGAAGCTTCTTTATACAACCTCGTTAATAACAAAACCCTAATTACTGTAAGAGCACGAAGTTATGGAGCAAAAGCAATCCCAAAATTACATTCATATACTTCTAGTTCTTCAGCTAACTTATTACAGAGCACCAAACACTAAGGGACTATCAAGGAAATTATAAAGTTATGATCAATTAATTGATTCTAAGACTCTGAAAAGAAATAAATAAATAAACCAAAGTAGTGTTCACCTGGGAAGGAGAGGCTTGAATGACGAGCTCATTGCCAATGCGTGCGAGGCATGTGATGGATCGGGCGAATGTCTTCAGTGCATTCCCACTGAGTGTGAACTCCATTTCTTCTAGTTTCTACTACTCGCTGCAGATTTTGGGGGCAACCCTTCTATCCAAAAGGCGGGAAGGTAAATTTGTTAAACCCCCAAAAAAGGCCTTATCATAATGACAATTATTATTGGTAGGGTGAAAATTATTCACATCCCGAAAATCAAACTCATTATTCAACTTTAAACAATAATATTTTCCTCCCCTAATCCTACACAATATTTATTTTGCCCTAGACATTATTTCCAATCCCCTCTCTATATAATACTAGTGAGGTTATGCCCGGGCTGAGCCCGGGCCCAACGGCTAGATGAAGCTTCACGTTAGCAAATCCACAAACATTCTTATCTCCGTCGAAATTATCAAAATGAATAGCAAAAGCAACAACTACATCTAACATTTCTGGTATTGTTCTTGCTAAACAATAGTACTTCTTGGAGGGAAGGATGCCGGGGGTCTATTTGGAAACAGTCTCTCTACCCTAGGGTAGGGGTAAGGTCTGCGTACACACTACCCTCCCCGGACCCCACTAAGTGGGATTATACTGGGTTGTTGTTGTTGTTGTTGTTCTTGCTAAAGAAAATATAGACTGTGTACTCAACTTTCAGCGAAGTTATTGACTCAACTGAACCAATTTCCACCTAATGGTAAAGAGAATAACTCCAGAAATCTCCATTGCGAAAGCCACATTAGAAGTTTCAGAACGCTTCGCTTTAAAATTCAAAATAAAGACAGACACAGCGGTAAAAGTTTAATCAACCATTGAAGCTCGTCAACTACTGGTAATCCAATATCCACTTTACATGAGAGTAATCATGGAAATACTAAGATCAACAGTCCGATATTCTAAACCTCGTCCTCTGTTGTTGTATCATATGAACAATTGATCACAAGCTTATACAATAACTGATTTAAATTTTTTGTTTCCTTCTTATATTTTGATATGGTAAACCCCAGCACGCACTACTTCTCATCCTCATCAGAGCACTACTGTTTGTACATAACTGCTGACTCAATTAGCTATTTATCCTTCTAATCCTATGCATCTCTATTATCCAAAAATTTGGAAGACTATAGCAATTCCATCACCTATATATTAGACTATGGAGCCCAAATTTTTCATGAAACCAGAGAATATAGTCCAAAGTTTTGAAGTACTACCCTTTGTTGTCAAAATTCGAAATATAAATCAAAGTGGCACCACAGATATGAAAGCTCGTTTAGAAATAAATAAACTGAAAGAGAAAGAAATTCTAACACAAACAAACTGCAGAAACTTGCGAAATGACCCCAATAATTGCACAGAAAATAGCAAAGACAGAGTTAAAGAAGAAGTTGACAAATCGAACAACGAAACAAAGCTAAATGGTCAGGAAAAAGTAGAACAAAAAACGAAAAATAAGATGAAGCTCAAATCACTTTCCAGTCTAACGTTTCAAGGATTTCCGCTTCTGCATCCAAATATCTGAGAACCTAATTTGCTATTTATCACTTCCTGCATGTCTGTTACTTTTAGCAATAGTTCATACCTCAACTAACAACAATCAGGAAACTAATTGCTAACCTTCATTTCTTCATTACTGCCATCCCCACTCACCAGTATCCAATTACTAAAACACTTTAAAATTATATCATTATGTAAAAAAAGATGTCTAGTAAAAAAGTTTTTGTAAATGATTATGAACCAAATTGGTTTCATCACCACGGAAGCTAACAGTCTTTTCATCCCTCAATACCTTGATTCTCATCTCACCCTCTTTGTTTGAGTACTAACGTTTTCAGAAAGCAATTTCACAAACACATAGCAGACTAACTGAAAGCAAAGCTGCCAAAGAAAAGAAATTAAGATCTAGCAAACAATTGGTGATTCATTACACTTATTAAACCTAGAAGCAACACATGAACAAAGCAGAATGGGGAAGAGTAAGAAATGTCGTAGAAAAAACACATTAAACCCACCAAATATTTCAAGAACTGGCATGTTTGTAAGGTAAATCATCACATCATCAACCATCACTACACCCATAGCTCCTAAATCAATAACATCATCAAATATGCTCAAAGGGGCTAAAAGGCTCTGTATCGGAATTGAATTCAACTCTAACTGGAATGGGGAACAACTCCAAACATACACTGATTTGGGTGAAAATCCCAAATTTTGTGATAGAGTATTGAACAAATAAGCTACAGTATTAGCTACAAAAATCAAGTAGCTGATGCAGCTTTGACTTGGGATTCAAGCCTACGCCTTGAATAATCAAAAGCATCAAAGTAAAAAAAGCTACTTTAGAAAGTTAAATTTGTAAATTCAGCACTTAGCAGAGAGAGGAAGCAGGTCAGAATTAGAGTGCAATCGAGATGAAGGTCTAACAAAGGGAAAAGAAGAACACTGATGGATGAGAGAAGAAAGGTGTAAGATTATCCAGGCAGGTACTTTACTGTTGTCAGCGTTAAGCAGAGCAAAGAAATGCAGCGGAGATAGAATTGAAATGTAAGAAAATTTGAAACGGTGCTTTCTACCTGGCAAATTCAGATGAACGTGTCAACAACACATGAAGTGACAAAATGAAGCAAGCATGTCAACCATCATGAAGTGACAAAGTCAAGCAGGCATATATATATAATACTAGTAGGGATAGCCCGGGCTTTGCCCGGACCCAACGTGAATAAAGCTATGCTATTTCAAATAGAGGTACAGTGATAATATCTAGAAGGATGAGCTTTTGCCCAGAGGAGAAATAGAAGATTACAGAGTTATTACAGGAGCCATAATGTTAAAAGTAATATGGCTTTCCAACAGCACCGGGTGATATGGATCTAAAAGATAGCAGCAGTTACAATCGCTGTCAACAAGATGATGATGATGATAAACTATTATGTAAAATAGCACCAGGTGATATTACAATCGTTGTCAACAAGATAATAACTATTATGTAAAATAAAGTATAACAGTGAAATAAATTAGCCATTGACATAACTTTAGGAATCAAAGTTTTCGTGAAAACGCTTATGGATCATGGAGCACATTTGGTGTAGGCATGATTTTGTTACTTTAATGTGTAGGCTGTAGTTAAACATTATGCCTAAGAAGGATTTGACTAACCAGTTGTACACTATACTTTGAAAACAACATAAGCAGCACATATGTAAAATAGGAAAAACTAAGGATAAAGGACGCAACAAGATAGATACTGACTACTGAGCAAAACTGAATTTAGTGTATAAATTGAGAATGAGTCAATTTGCAAATCCTCACTAGCTGATTAGCTGGTACTTCAACATAGTTAATCCGGTTAACCCATCAAACTAAGCTTGGACAATTTTTTCTGTTAATAAGTAGTCAAGCTTGAACGCACTCTTCCTTTTGTTTTTCTTTTCCATGGGTGTGTTTTCTTAATTTATTATACTCAGTTAGAGCTTGACTCAATAACCAATAGATGTACTGAATACACAGGATAACAACTTGAGGTCAACTCATAATCGGCTCAACTGAACTTGTCAACCACTATAATGCTCATTTCCGAGTCAAGACAAGTTTGAACATCCTAAATATTTGCTCTCAGTTGTTATAGACATTTTAGTACTATAAAACACATCATTAAATGAAGGAAATCTGAGCTACCATCATGGTCAGTATAAAACACATCTCTGTGTGAAGGAAATTTGAGCTTTCATCACAGATGCAAGGAAGTTAAGTCAAAGAATACCATTCATCACCCTTCTCTTCAAGTTGCTAAATCGCTCTATGCAAACAACTACGGCACTATGAAAACAAATATGCATAACAAATTACTACAGCTCTCTGAAGAGGACGGTTAATATTCATTCTCCGCTTCAGATTCCAGTCGCATTAGACCAAATCTCTGTTTCCTTTCCCCCGTGAAGTATTAATGTTATAACTTATACTAAATTTAGGTGCTTCTTGTTATTTCACTTGCTTCCTCATTCGTTACCTTTGCCACTTGAACTAAGCCCTGGGAACTTGAATTTGTGACCTAAGTCACAACTCCCTCAACCAACCTTTGTCACTTGAATTAAGAAATTTAAATTATTATTTCTGAGAATATTGTATTCGAATTTTCCAATAACAAATCGTTACGCCCAAATGCATAATTTGGTTGGTTTCTCAGTAACTGCAAATTTCTATCCCAAAATTACGCATCATATTCAACCTTTCATTCTTCATTCTATACCATCTCCTTCCCCGGAATTGAACGAATTCGCTGATAGCCGCCAGTTATAGAAGAATGATTCACTATATTAAATCAAAACAAACGAGGATGAAACAAATTAAACAAAAATAATACTACAAAAGAGACGAAAGAAGAGAGAGACATACAGAGAAGAGAAGAGGAGTCGTCGAATCCGAATCGCTGATGCCGTCGCCCTTTGCCGGTCGGAGGAGTTCGTGATTTAGCTGAGAATACAGAACCCGTTTGGATTAGTTGATAAGCTTGGAGTGTGAAAGCATATTTTTAAGCGTGAAAACTAATTTTTTAAATAAGTATTTATATGTTTGGACTTAAACGGATAATAAGCTCATAAGTTGTACTTTTATGAATAAAATATCCTTAAAAGCTTTACAAAAGATTATAAATTAAAATATTTCTTTGTAAATAAAAAGATGAACAAGAATATGGAATGAAAAGAAAGATAGAAAATTTATTTTGGGAAAAATATTTTGTGATATCATTAAGGAACGACTAGTAAAAGCCTTGTCAAACTAAAAGTGTTTATTATGGCTAATTTTAGCTTATAAGCACTTTGGGTATTTACCAAACGTATATAAAAGCCAAAAGGTGCTTATAAGCCAGTTTGACCAGCTTATAAGCTTATCCAAACGCCCTGGTGTTTTCTATACAAATTTTGATATATATCCTCAAATTAGTTTTTTTTAGAAGGGCCTATAGCTGTTATTCCTTGTATTTATATTTAAAAAAATAGCTTTATTTTAGAGTTAATACCATCAAATCCACCTAAATTATAAGATCTTTATCAGTTCCCTACCTAAACTATTGAATGTCCCTAAAACGCCCCTAAACTATATCCCCCTTCATAATAAAACTCCTCCGTCTCAATTTTACTAGTGTCAATGATACATGATCTAAATGAATTTTAAAACATGATATGTGGCATGCTACGTGAATAATTAATTACCTTAATCTTAAAACGGGTTTAATTAGCATACATCAATTTAATTATGTGGTAAAAATTAAAAAGGGATTTTAACTTACTAGTCGGTCATTTCTTCTCAGTAAAAATGGTCTCTTTGCTCTCATCCGAAAAATTCTCTCATCGGAGATGAGAGACACCTTCGATTTCTCTTCTTAATTACTTTAATCTTATTATTTCTACCATCGATTTTTTCTTCCTAGTGTTGCTGTTATTTCGAATTAGGAGTAAATTTCTGGTTTTACTGGTGAATCAGTGCAAAAAATTAGAGTTTAGGTACTGAAGATTCATTTATTTATGAAGATTGTTCGAAGATTCTAAAGATTATTAAAGAAGATAGCTTCAATACAGGTCCCATTCTTTATTCGCTATTATTTTTGTTGCAAAATTATGATAGGTAGGTGCTGCAATTTAGTTCGGGGTAGAAAAATTTGGGTTTGTGTTTTGTGTTGTTGTATCTTTCTGATTGTTGATGTTGGTTTGTCGAATACATAGTTGTGTGCATGCTACTTGTTGTTAGTTTTAGATTTTGCCTTTTTTTTGTTTTTTTATTGTTATTTTAGGGTAATGGCACACAAATATCTGAATTTGAGATTTCATACTGGTGATATGCTTGTGAGTGAGGTAGGGCCAGTTTATGTTGGGGGAAACATTGAATATGCCTATCTATTCTAGAAATTGTTGATTATGCCAGGGATTTTGGGTTTACCAATGTAGGAAAAATGTAAATATTGTACCTTCTAAGGGTGGCAGTTTTGTAAAATTGAAAAAGATAGGGATTTGTTGGTACTTGCTGATTTGTTAAGTGATAACCAGGGATTATAGTTCATTTTACACTCCTTCTTACTTGAGTTTTGATTAAAATGTATACAAAATAGTCTCAAAGGCTTACATGTTGTACTTGTTTGCAGTGTTTGGTCAAAAAGGTGACAATTAGTCAAAACTAGCTCAAAAAGGAGTGAAACATGCACAAGTACCAAGAACAAGTCCAAGCACAGTGCAACAGATCCACTGCGGCCGCATTCCATTTAGTGCGGTCCGCAGTAAGGAGATTCAGAGAGGTGCATATTTTGGAAACTCAAGCATTGCGGCCACAAAGCATTTTGTGCGGACCGTAGTGGCCTCACCACGGCCGCAATCGAGTTTGTGCGGTCCGCAAAGATGGGGTTCAGAGAGTTGGGAGTTTGGAGATTAATGCCAATGCGGACCGCGGTCCTTTTTGTGCGGACCGCAGTTGAAGCCACCGCGGCCGCGGTGCATTTTATGCGGCCTGCGGTGGCCAAGTTCAGATAGCAAAGACTTGAAACCAAAAGGCCTTACCGTGGCCGCACTCCATTTCTTGCGGTCCGCGGTACCCCCTGCAGGGCTATTTTTGTCCAGAAAATTTGACCTAGTATAAATACTTTCTTTTCCCATTTTTAGGTCATCTTTTGTAATCTAACTTTCAGCTGAGCACGTGAACGGTAGTTTTTGACTATTTTGAGTAATTTTATAGTGGGTTTATCATTGAATCTTCAATTATTAGCGTGTAATTGAATCTTATGGGTTATTCTTCATCTATTTCTTTATTTTCTTTCATTATTATGAGTAGCTTGACCCATTAGCTAGGGTTGTGGCTCAACCCTAGTGTGGGTATTTTATGGGTCTTTTGATTTAAGGCTTAGATGTTTTTGGGTAGTTGATATTTGGACTAATTTGTGTTTTTCATGTTGAATTAGTGGTTGCAAACACTAATTTGTGCCTATTTGACTTGGGTTCTTCTTGAGAAAGAGAACTTGAGTCTAGGAAAATCAGTCCAACAAGGAATTGGAGTGTAATCAAGAGATTGATAGCCCCAATTAAAGGATTAAACCTAGAGATAGTAATACCCGACTTGAGCCTATATTTCTAGCCTAATTTTCACACACAATTGGTCTTGAGAAAGTCAATTAGAGCAAAGTCACTCAAGCTACCGAGAGGTAAAGAGTAATTAATTCCGTGCATTGGTTATATCACAATCCCCAACATAACGTCTTTGCCTTAGGATTTAGATCCCGTCAAGTATTCACCTAGGAGAAAGTCACTTCCCTAATGCCTCTTTAACTATTTAGAACACCCTACAAGCAATCATTCGTACTTTAATTTAGCTCATCATTAGCATAAATATTAGAAGTAAAATCCAACCAAAAGATGATTGGAGGAGTAATTAAGAGCACTATTCATCTCTAGTTTAGATAGGAATCCAATTCCCACTTCTAGCTCCCCATGGATTCGATCCCGACCATCTCGGATAAAAGCTACTTCGACCGCTCTCGCCACTCCGTAGTGGTGTAGGGTTGGCTCCGATCACTTTTTGTAGCCATTATCGGGGAGCTAACGGTTTTGGATATCTATCTAAATAGTTTTGTATATTGTTCTTCTTTCCTTCTGCGTTACTAATTTGCGTGTGTCGCAACTTCAGGTATAAAATGGCAGCAAACAATGCACCTCCTGGAGATCTTCCGTCGGGGGAGAAGGTAGATGACAATATTGATGATGAGGTTCCTATTGTGCCTCAAGGACAAAGGAGAGGCCGCTAGACCAATAATAATATTCCAGACCCTCCCCCGCCACCTCCAAGAGTGGCTACTCGAGTGCTTCCCAACCAAGGATATGCTAATGCAATTGTCCCACCCGGATCTGGGCGGGCAATTTTCAAATTACTAATGTGATGCTGACATTGTTGGAGCAGCGAAAGTATTTCACGGGTGCTCCCAATCAGAATGTTTACAAGAATCTCAAGGGTTTTGTGGATACCTGTTGGGGGAGCAAGCAAACTAATGTGTCAGAGGATGCACTTCGGTTGAGATTGTTCCCTTTCTCACTTAGAGGGAAGGCATTGGATTGGCTTGAACGACTTCCCAACCATTCCATCACTACTTGGGATGAGTTGGAGGATAAATTCATTGCAAAGTTTTTCTCGTCAGGGCACATAGCAGCATTGAGAGATGAGATCTTAGCTTTCAAGCAGGAGCCCACCGAACTATTACATGAGATATGGGAGCGATATAGAACTATGGTAAAGGAATGTCCCAACAATAATATGACTGAGGCAATGATACAACAGACATTTTACCGGGGCATTAACACAACAAATCAGTTCATAGTGAACCAACTTGCTAGGGGCAATTTCATGAAGTTGTCTTATGATGAGGCTTGTGATATTCTTGACGAGATGGTTGACACGTTCTCTGCTTGGCAAAGTAGAGCTAATGTGCCACAGGGTGACCCCACGGTCACTCACTTGCACAAAGAGCTACATGATCATGGGCAGGCTATAGCAAAGCTGACAACAACAATGAACCAGCTAGCAAAGGCACAGTTACAACAGGTTCAAAATCCACGCCAAGTAAATGCTATGGAGAGTGTCAACATGCTAGTGAACAAAAGAAGACAAAGAGGTCAACATAACCAAGGGAATTCGGATCAATATGACAATGATTGAGTGGATTCCAAGATAATGGTTATGATGGGTAGAATGAAGAAGTGCAATATATGAACAATTATCAGGGCCAAAGGGGAAATTCTTCCAACCAACAACAATGGAGACCTCAAGGCAATTGGGGCAATCAACAACAACAAGGGAATAGTAATTGGGAGAACAACAACCAAAATTCTAATTGGGAAAATCAGAACAATAATTAAAACAATCAGGGTAATTGGAATGGCAACAACAACAACTGGGGTGGTAATAACAATCATGGTGGTTGGAACAATAGCAATCAATAAAATCGGGGGCAAGGCTTTCAAAGGCCCCCAATGTATCAACAACCGAACAATCCACCCCCATTTTTATCCCAAAGTCCGAGTTCTTCTAACAATGAAATGGGAAGAATTAAAATGATATTTGAACAGATGATGAAAAAGAATGCGGATTCTGGTGCTCAGTTGGCTTCCCACAATACTTCAATCAGAAACTTGGAGGTTCAATTAGGCCAAATCTCACAATCCTTGAATACTCCCCCTAAGGAGACTCTACCAAGTGATACGGTAGTTAACCTGAAGGGTGGGAATAATCATGTTATGGCGGTAACCACAAAAAGTGGACGAGGCGGTGATGTGATTTTGAATGATGAAGTTAAGTTGCGAGAAGATGAGATTCCTTTGGTGGTTGAAAATGTGATTGATGAGAACGTGAATGAGGAAGTGAGGATTGATATTCAAGATGCCGATGTGGAGACTTAGAATGACGTGAACCTATCTAGGGAACATGTAATAGACATGCCGGAAACGGTTGTGCCTAAAACCAAGGCTCCTTTGCCAAGGCCACCTCCACCTTATCCTCAAAGGCTCGCGAAGCAGAAAAATGAGAATCAGTTTAAGAAGTTTATTGATATGATGAAGAGCTTATCCATTAATGTGTCTTTGGTGGAGGCTCTAGAGCAAATGCCGGGTTATGCTAAATTCATGAAGGACTTGGTGACAAAGAAAAGATCCATGGATTATGAAACTATCAAGATGACCCACCAAGTTAGTGCAATAGTGCACTCAATGGCCTCGAAGCTAGAAGATCCTTGTGCTTTCACCATTCCTTGCACCATTGGGAGTGCAGACTTTGCAAAAGCTCTATGTGATTTGGTGGCAAGTATCAACTTGATGCCCTACTCAGTTTTCAAGACTTTGGGTATTAGGCAACAAAGGCTGACTTCCATGAGATTGCAAATGGCGGATAGAACTATGAAGAGACCATTGGGTATTATTGATGATGTCCTTGTCTGGGTGGACAAATTTATCTTGCCAGCTGATTTTGTGATCTTGGATTGTGAGGTAGATTATGAGGTTCCAATCATATTGGGGAGACCTTTCCTTATTACTAGTAAGGCCTTAGTTGATGTGGAAGTAGGGGAACTCACCCTCCGGGTGGGTGATGATAAAATAGTCTTTCATGTGTGCTAGTCAATGAAGCAGCCCAACAGCTCTAAAGTGTGCTCTTTTGTGGACCTTGTCACGGCAGTGACAGTTGATGATACTACTGCAATGATCAATGTGGAGGACCCTCTAGAGGCAGTATTGTTGATTCTTGATGTAAATGAGGATGAAGGTCGAGTGGAGTGTGTGAATGCTTTACATGGAATGGGCTCTTACTCTTATGAGCCTAGGAAACTCTCTTTAGATCTTGAGAATAGGAAGACTCCACCAACAATACCTTCAATCGAGGAACCTCCGGTGTTGGAGTTGAAGTCGTTGCCTCCACACCTCAGGTATGAATTCTTAGGCCCTAGTTCAACTTTGCTAGTTATTCTTTCCTCTTATCTTACTAACATGCAAGTTGATGCCACATTAGCGGTGCTTCAAAAGCGAAAGAAGGCAATTGGATGGAACTTAGCTGATATTCGGAGGATAAGCCCTGCATTTTGTATGCACAAGATTATTCTGGAAGATGTTGCAAAGCCCTCCTTGAAACATCAAAGGAGGTTGAATGAGGCAATGCAAGAAGTTATGAAAAAGGAGGTGATCAAGTGGTTGGATACCGGGGTTGTGTACCCCATCTCTAATAGCTCTTAGACTTCGCGGGTGTAATATGTGCCGAAGAAAGGTGGTATGACTGTGGTTACAAATTCGCAGAATGAGTTAATTCCAATAAGAACTGTCACAGGGTGGAGGGTATGCATGGACTACCGTAAGTTGAATAAAGTGACCTGCAAGGATCACTTTCCATTGCCTTTTCTTGATCAGATGTTAGATCGACTTACTGGGTGTGCCTTCTACTGCTTCTTGGATGGGTATTCTGGGTACAACCAAATTTTGATTGCTCCAGAAGATCAGGAGAAGACCACATTCACTTGTCTATATGGCACCTTTGCCTTTTCTAGGATGCCTTTTGGGTTGTGTAATGCACCGGCTACATTTCAGCGGTGTATGGTGGTCATTTTCACCGATATGGTGGAAGATATTTTGGAGGTGTTCATGGACGACTTTAGTGTTGTGGGTGACTCATTTGATGAATGTTTGAAAAATTTTGATAGAGTGTTGGCTCGTTGTGAAGAAACCAATCTTGTTCTTAATTAGGAGAAATGACACTTCATGGTTAAGGAGGGCATAGTTCTTGGGCATAAAATTTCAAAGCATGGTACAGAGGTGGACAAAGAAAAAATTGATGTGATTTCAAGACTCCCTCCCCCTACCTCGGTCAAGGGAGTTAGAAGTTTTCTTGGGCATGCGAGGTTCTACCGGAGATTTATCAAAGAGTTTTCGAAGGTATTGAATCCCTTATGCAAGTTATTGGAAAAATATGCCAAGTTCGTGTTCGATGAGAGATGTATGCAAGCCATTGAACTTCTCAAGCACAAGTTGACCACCACTCCTATTATTACTGCACCCAATTGGAGCTTGCCTTTTTGAGCTCATGTGTGATGCGAGCGATATTGCGGTTGGGGAAGTTTTGGGTCAAAGAGTGAACAAAATGTTTCATCTGGTGTACTATGCGAGCAAAACAATGAATGATGCTCAAGTGAACTACACAATGATTGAGAAAGAGCTTTTGGCTATTGTGTTTGTGATGGAGAAATTTCGGTTGTATCTCATGGGTGCCGAGGTCATAGTTTATACTGATCATGCCGCACTCCGGTACTTGATGACGAAGAAGGATTCCAAAGCTAGACTGATGTGATGGGTCTTGTTATTTTAAGAGGTTGATTTGGAGATTGTGGACCGGAAGGGCAATGAAAACCAAGTGGTGTACCACTTGTCCCGCTTGGAGGAAGAGGGGAGGCCTCGTGATGGCCTAGAGATTAATGATTCATTTCCCGATGAGCAACTCCTTTCTATGTCGGTGAATGGTATGTTATGGTTTGCGGACGTTGCTAATTTCTTTGTGACTAGTATAATCCCATGTGAGCTCTCTTCTAACCAAAGGAAGAAGCTCAAACGGGATAGTTTGGACTTCTATTGGGATGAGCCGTACTTGTTCAAGATCTGTATGGATGGTGTGATCCGAAGGTGTGTCCCGGAGGAGGAGCAATTGAGTATCTTAGAGGCTTGTCATTCCTCTCCCTATGTTGGCCATCATGGTGGGGTGAGGAAGGCTTCAAAAGTTCTTTGTTGTAGGTTTTTCTGGCCAACTTTGTACAAAGATGCAAGTGAACTTGTGAAGAGGTGCGACAAATGTCAAAGAACGGGTGGAATTTCGAAGAAAGATGAGATTCCTCTCAATACCATTCTTGAAGTTGATATTTTTAATGTATGGGGCATTGATTTTATGGTCATGTTTGTTAGCTCGTGTGGGAACACATACATTATTGTGGCAGTTGACTATATTTCAAAGTGGGTTGAAGCCGTGTCTTTACCCAACAATGAGGCTTGGAATGTTGTTGTGTTTCTCAAGAAGAGCATTTTTACAAGGTTTAACACTCCTCGTGCAATCATAAGTGATGGGGGATCTCATTTTGTAATAGAGCTTTTGACACTTTGCTTGCAAAGTATGGTATCAATCACAAAGTTTCCACTCCTTATCATCCTCAGGCGAGTGGCCAAGTTGAAGTCTCAAACATGAAAATCAAAAGTATATTGTCAAAGACGGTCAATGCAAATAGGATCGATTGGTCAAAGAAGTTGGATAATGCTCTATGGGCTTATAAGACTGCTTACAAGACTCCGATTGGTATGTCTCCGTATCAGTTGGTGTTTGGGAAGGCTTGCCATCTACCGGTTGAGTTAGAGTACAAGGCCATGTAGGCTTTGAGGAAGCTGAATCTTGAATGGGATGTGGCAGCAAATCTTCGTGTGGAGCAACTTAATGAACTTGATGAATTCCGATTCCATGCCTACTCCAGTTCGTCTTTGTACAAGGACAAGATGAAGCACATTCGTGATAAATATGCTCGTGGCAAGGAGTTCAAAGTGGGCAATTTGGTTCTCTTGTTCAATTCTCAGTTACGTCTGTTTCCGGAAAAGCTTAAGTCGAAATGGAGTGGACCTTTTGAAGTGGTGTTTGTGTCTCCATTTGGTGCACTTGACTTGAAGAACAAAAATGGGGAGGTTTTCAGAATTAATGGGTATAGGGTCAAGCACAACCTGGGCAAAATTGATGACAGCCACGTGGTGGCATTTCTCCATCTAAAGTGATTTGATGGTAACTTGCGTCGTGCCGCGACGTTAAACCAAGCGCTTCTTAGGAGGCAAATCATATGTCTTTCTTTTTGTTTCTCTTTGATTTTATTTGTAGTATAGGATATGCTTTTGGACTAAATGGTTGTGAGATGTGTGTAGGATTATTTTGATGCAGTGCAGGACCAAGTTGGGAAAATTGTGCAATCTGTGAAGTTTGCACTACGACCGCAGTGCATTTCTTGTGGCCGCAAAGGCCTTAATGTGGGGGAAACATTTCAATACGGTCCACAGAGTGGATTGGTCAAAAAGGAGGAGTCTCTGAAGTTTTCCACCACGATCGCAATGCATTTTATGCGTTCCGCGGTAGACCACTGCGGCCGCGAAGCATTTCTTGCGGTCCGCAGTGGACATCTCCCCAAAGCTTCTAATTTGTGAGTACTGTGGACCACGGTGCGATTTTGTGCGGTCCTCGGTAGGTAGGTGAAGTGGGACCCAGGTCCCTTTTCTATAAATAGGGCCTGAGGCCTTCATTTTAAACTTTTCACTCTTTTGCACACTGAATAGAAAAAAAATCACTGTCCATCACTCCTACCTGCTTGAATTCAACTGCTGAGTCTCATTAATCAACATTGCATCTCATTTCCGGTACTTTTAATCTTTGCTTAGCTCATAAATGTGTTTTATTTTCTTTTAAATTGGTAGTTCTACGTTTCTTCTTCCCCTTTTCTTTAATTTTTTAGCTTAGGGTTTCATAAGTTGTTTAGATTAGGGCTAAGTAGTTAAAAACACTGATTGAACACCTAAGGGATCAATAATAGGTGAAAATTAGACTAAAAATGTGAAGAAAATTAAAACCCTAGGTTGGTGTTACTGGGTATAAATCACCGCGGTTCGCAGTGGATTTATTGCGGTCTGCATTGCTTCTCCGCGGTCCGCAATGCCATTTTGTGTGGACCGCAATGGTGAAACTTCATAAAGTGGAGAATTGAGGACTGCGACCGCGGTGGATTTTGTGCGGTTCGCGGTGCCTTAATACAGACCGTGGTATCATTTTATGCGGTCAACGGTGGCCTTTATCAGAGTGTGGGTAGTCTGATCCCCACCTCAATGTGGATCACAATGCTATTTTATGAGGTCTGCAGTGGTCCCTTTGTGGCCACACTACATTTTTTGCGGTCCGTATTTTGCAATCTGCAACTTTTTCTTCTGTGTTTGCATTTGTTTTCTTTTCTGATTCGTCTAATACTGTGTTACTAACAAGTTTCAACTGAATTCCACTTGCAGACAATGGTTCAATCATGAGGCGGTGGTAGAAAACAACAAGGAAAAGGAGAGTCCTCCTGGGGTAGAGGAAAAGGCATGATCAAATTGACTCCCCAAGTCCGGCAAACTATCAAAGACACTAGGAAGACAATAAGGGCTATTGATATAGTTTTTTCCCATTCGGAAAATGAGTATGTGCCCTCCCGGGAGGCATCTCATTCAGACTCCATGGCAGAATATGTTCCTGACTATCCGGAAAGGAACAAATTGAGAGATACACCTCCGGGTACCCCTACTGCCTAAGCGTCAGTGCAAATTTCATCTGAGTCGTCTAAGGGCTCAACTGCGGGTAGTGACAGTGCCTCTTCTACCTCACCTACAACTTCAATATCCGGTGAGGATCCCATAAAAGAATAAGGAGGGGGTGAGCCTCAAGTAGGAGGAGTAGAGATAACCAGGAAACCGGAAGCATGGAAAGATAGATTCGTGAGTGAAGTGGCCTACTACAAGTTCAGAGAATGGTGGCCCGAGAGGAAGTTGATACCTGAGCGGAAATTCATTACAAAGGACCTATTGCCTCACAACCCCAATGTGCTGAGGCAGTTCAGAGAGAGAGAGAGAGAGAGCAGGTTGGGACTATTTCATAGGCCACGTTGAGGATGCAAATGAACACTTGGTGAAGGAGTTTTACACGAATGTTGCCCACATCCAAAAGGGCACTACAGTGACCAATGTGCGAAATTTGAAAGTAAAGTTTTATGGAAAAATGATTAATGACTACCTGGGCTTCCCGGAGGTGGATGAGACATTGTACTTAGAAAAAGTGGCATTGAGTAAGGCTACGCATCCTTGGTTAGCTGAGTACTTGGCAATCCCAGGTACCACCCCAGCATGATTGACAACGGGAGTAAAAATTCTGAGGAGAACCCTGAACTTCGAAGCAAAAGGGTGGAGATATTTGTTTGTAGCAGGCTAGACCCCACCACTCACGACAACTCTCTTCCTATCTCCCGAGCTATATTGGTGGCATCTATCATGGCGGGGTACCCGATCAACATCAGGAATGTGATGTCCAGGGTAATTACACAAGTGGTAAACGAATGTGATAGATCCTATCCCTTCCCAAATTTCCTGACCATGTATTTTGAGGATCAAGATGCGGAGAAGAGAAAATTTGATGTGAAATTGAAACCTAAGGAACCTTTCTTCTGGTACATCACCAAGGGTGTTGACAACCCCAAAGACCCTAAATGCAAATCCACTACTTCCACTGGCCAGTCTGAAGAGCTAGTAGTAGTAGTGACTCCTACTCAGCCTCCTTCAACCACACCATGCATGGCCCCAGGACCCTCCACTTCTACAGTTCCAGATATCCCCTCATCTACAACATATCCTTTAACTGCCCACTGCTTGAGCCAGACCCTTTCCAGTATCAACAACTAGATGCAGGCGGCCACTTCTAAGCTATCTGACTTTCTACTTCGGTGGCAGCCCAGTCTGCACATCCTCAGCCACATGTCCTATAGTCGGTAGAGGACACTCTCAAGGATCTTCTAAAGAATCAGAAGAAGCTCCTAGAGAACCAGCAATTAATATTGGACGATGTGGGTTCACATGGAAAAGCATTGAAGGAGTTGACCAAAGAAATAAAGAAATTGAGAAAGACTCGGGCACCCAAGGAGTCGGTGAAAGAGCTGAGGGTGGAGGTGGAGAAAATGAAGGCTGATCACTTGACTTTGGACATTTTATTGCATGACCCGGCTCCAGCAGCCCATCCTGA
Source organism: Nicotiana sylvestris (assembly GCF_000393655.2). Classification (NCBI taxonomy): domain Eukaryota; kingdom Viridiplantae; phylum Streptophyta; class Magnoliopsida; order Solanales; family Solanaceae; genus Nicotiana; species Nicotiana sylvestris. Next base: position 121,785,083 of record NC_091057.1, on the reverse strand, counting down.
GCCGGAGTAGGAGACAGAGAGGCCAGCCAAGAGGAAGAGGGTGATTCTCCGTGCTAATGATGCTGTGATAGAGTTGGAGGAGCTGCAGAGAGGTTTCTCTAGCTAGCCTTAAGCCCCAGTGTTGACCCAGGTTACAATGGAGACATAGGTTATAGGGAGCCAGTCACAGGTTCCCAAGTAGTCCGAGGACTTAGGGACCCAGACTCATAATCCTATACAGACGGAAGGCCAATAGAGAGTTTCTTTTTACTCTCTATCTTTTACTTTGAGCTATTTTTGGTTAGTTAGCATTGAGGACAATGTTAGCTCTCATTTTAGGGGGTAGCCCTATTTGTATGATTTGGGTTATATATATGACACTATTTTCTTTTATTATGCTTTCTTTTTTACTTTTGGTATGTACATAATTTTACCATTCTAGTTTACTTTTCGTACTTTGCAACTTTGGTCTGTATATAAAGTTACTTTCTAATGTATATATTCATTCCCCCTTATGTATATTCATCTGAATCCTCTCTTGTACATATTCATTCTACTTTCCGCATTTTCTCTTTCATAACTTCTTATTTCATTTTGATAGCTTCTTATGTTGAGTTTTGCGTTCAATAGGACTTTGGTTTTCTTAATGTCACGGTTCTTTCCAAAGGTGGAATTTGTGTGAACCGGGTGTCTCTTCCCGATGATGGATGGCATGATAACCTTCTTAAGGGTTTGAGTCTGTTTTCTTTTTGTTCTTTTTGTGTAAATAGTAGCTAGTGAGTAATGGTGCCTCAAGCAAAGTTTCACTTGGGCCTAACACATTTGCCTTTGATCCTATGATAAAAAATAAATTGTTGTGTATAAGATGGTGAAAGTTGTGACCTTGAAACTCTTGTGTTGGCCGATAATCATCAAGTGTTTTTTCGGGACTATTGTGTTGCTCAAATCTTAGCTAAAGTTGTTGTGGGCCCCTGACTCGGTCTCTTTAGCAATCCTATAGCTTGTGTGGTGAGAATTTGAATTGCAAGTCTAAGTCCCGAGCCATTAGTCTAGAACTTGCCCTGAATGTTGTCTAGGCGAAATTCTAAGTGTAGTTTGACTTGAGATGTGATTATAGGCTCTCCTTGATCTGAATGATGTCTTGAAAACTTACATAGCCTACCAATATTAATATCCCTAGTCAACCCTTTTGAGCCATAGACCTTTTTCTTTCAAAAACCACGATACAAGCCTTTATCCGTTCTAAAAATACCCTCTCTTGGCACCCGATATTTTCTTACCACAAGGCAAAAGCATAAGTTTGGGGGGAGAAACGAGGAATGCAACAAAGAGGTAAAAGGTATAAAATGAAGAAAAGGAAAGGAAATGAAAAAGAAAGAAAATCAAAAAAACAAAAAGAATGATCAATGTAGAAAAAAAATGAAAGGATTCAATAAAAGTAAAGAGATGAAAGGTGTGGAAAGTTGATAAATGAGAAAGAGGTTTAAAATGAACAAGAAAGAGTGATAATGTGTCTCTCTAACCCCTCAGAAAGAAGTTATTGACTCAAAAAAGTCAAGAGAATATATGCCAAAAGGAAGCAAATGAAGTGTTTAAGGGAAGATGGAACCTACCTAGACCAAATATTTCCTACCCTGAATCAAAAACCTTCATTATATCTCCAAAAAAGCCCTATATGATCTTGAGTTGAATGAAGCTTACATTAGTGGTGACTCACATAAGAGGCAAGCTTATGGTACTTAGAGTCGGACTTGTGACCTTTCTTTGAGAGAGATGAGTGTGTTTTCACTATCCTCATTCTGAGTGCTACAATCTAAAAGTTGAGGTTTGCTAAGGGAGAGTTGAAGAGTATGAGCTCGGGTTCCACAATGACCAAAGTAGTAGAAAGAGTTTCTTTGATGGGTTGGGTCAACTCTTGATGCTCTTGTGTTGCACTAAATCCATGGTTTTTAGAAGGTCGAATGTTGTTAATGATTCATTTGAATTGAGGGCAATTGTTAGTCCCAATTGATGCTAGATGAGGTCACTTTAAGTCAGCTAAATTTTCTTGGATTTACTCTTAAGGAGGTGGATCTTATTTTGTTTGCTTGAGGACAAGCAAAAGCTTAAGTTTGGGGAGTTGATAAATAGGGATTATAGTTCATTTTACACTCCTTCTTACTTGAGTTTTGATTAAAATGTATACAAAATAGTCCCAAAGGCTTACATGTTGTACTTGTTTGCAGGGTTTGGTAAAAAAGGCGACAATTAGTCAAAACCAGCTCAAAAGGAGTGAAACATGCACAAGTACCAAGAACAAGTCCAAGCACAATGCAACAGATCCACTGCGGCCGCATTCCATTTAGTGCGGTCCGCAGTGAGGAGATTCAGAGAGGTGCAAATTTTGGAAATTCAAGCACTACAGCCACAAAGCATTTTATGCGAACCGCAGTGGCCTTACCGCGACCGCAATCGAGTTTGTGTGATCCGCAAAGATGGGGTTCAGAGAGTTGGGAGTTTGGAGATTAACGCCAGTGTGGCCCGCGATCCTTTTTGTGTGGACCGCAGTTGAAGCCACCGCGACCGCGGTGCATTTTGTGCGGCTCGCGGTGGCCAAGTTCAGATATCAGAGACTTGAAGCCAAAAAGCCTCACAACAGCCGCACTCAATTTCTTGCGGTCCGTGGTACCCCCGCAGGGGTATTTTTGTCCAAAATATTCGGCCTAATATAAATTCTTTCTTTTCCCATTTTTAGGTCATCTTTTGTAATCTAAGTTTCAGCTGAGCACGTGAATGGTGGTTTTTGACTATTTTGAGTAATTTTATAGTGGGTTTATCATTGAATCTTCAATTATTAGCGTGTAATTGAATTTTATGGGTTATTCTTCATCTATTTCTTTGTTTTCTTCCATTATTATGAGTAGCTAGACCCATTAGCTAGAGTTGTGGCTCAACCCTAGTGTGGGTATTTGATGGGTCTTTTGATTTAAGGCTTAGATGTTTATGGGTAGTTGATATTTGGACTGATTTGTGTTTTCCATGTTAAATTAGCGGTTGCAAACACTAATTTTAGCCTATTTGACTTGGGTTCTTCTTGAGAAAGAGAACTTGAGTCTAGGAAAATCAGTCCAATAAGAAATTGGAGTGTAATCAAGAGATTGATAGCCCCAATTAAAGGGTTAAACCTAGAGATAGTAATACCCGACTTGAGCCTATATTGCTAGCACAATATTCACACCCAATTGGTCTTGATAAAGTCAATTAGAGCAAAATCACTCAAGCTACCGAGAGGTATAGAGTGAGTAATTCCGTGCATTGGTTATATCACAATCCCCAACATAACGTCTTTGCCTTAGGCTTTAGATCCCGTCAAGTATTCACCTAGGAGAAAGTCACTTCCCTAGTGCCTATTTAACTATTTAGAACACCATACAAGCAATCATTCGTACTTTAATTTAGCTCATCATTGCACATATTAGAAGTAAAATCCAACCAAAAGATGATTGGAAGAGTAATTAAGAGCAATACGCATCTCTAGTTTAGATAGGAATCCAATTCCCACTTCTAGCTCCCTATGGATTCGATCCTGACCATCTCGGGTAAAAGTTGCTTCGATCACTCTCTCCAATCCGTAGTGGTGTAGGGTTGGCTCCAATCATTAAGTAATAAGGACACAATAGACATTTGTATATGTAACGAGGGGGATAATGTGGTCCAGAATAGCCATGTGACTAGTGGGTCCATTGAAGTATCTTTCAGCAGGGTTGTTGAAGGTTTTAATACACCTTTAGGTCCCCAAATTGAAAATATTGATTCTAGTGGTCAAATAGAACCCCATGAACAATAAGATGTTGTAGAAAAACTTCCTAGATACTCCTTAGTTGATAAGGATGATTCTGACATAGAAGATGAAGATTTAGAGGAAGATAATACAGAAGTTGTAGGTGATGCTATAGATAGTGATTAATCAAGCAGTTCTGATGATAAATAGCATGAGCCTGATTATGGTAGTGATGTGCATGAAGAGTTGAACATAGTCAAAACAGATTTGAGGGCTTATAAGAAGAAAAAACGAACACCAAGAAAGAAAGTTGTTGCTAAGCATTTTCTTAGACCAGTTGGGATAGATCCAGGTTTTGAAGACATGGATAAAGGGAAGAAAAATATTTCTCGTAAGTTAGTTGATGATAAGCATTTTCGTGATAGTTCAGATCCTGGTAGTTTTGAGAGTGACAGTGATATTGGGAGTGGTAGTGAATCAAGAAACAAAAGTGGTAACATGAAAGTAAGAAAGAATAACAAGGGGGGTAATGTATGATCCAAAATGGGAAAAGGTGGTTTAGCAACTTAACATGGTCTTTGAAAATGTATATAAGTTTAGGGAAGCTGTCACCAAGTATACAATAGAAAGAGGTTGTGAGATAGAGAAGATTACAAATGATAAAAACATAGTTAAGGTAAAATGCAAAACTAGTGCATGTCCTTGGTTATTGTTTGCAAGCAGATAGCCTAAATTTGTTGATTTCATTATTAGAACTTATTATCCTAGGCATAACTGCAACAAGTCCAACGTAAATTCAATGTGCAATACTAAGTATCTTGCCAAGTACTATAGAAGTGGGATAATTTTACAGTTGTGCACAAAGGTTTGGGAGATGCAAGATTTGGCAAGGGAGGATTTGGGTTTATATGTTGGGGGAAAAATTTGTTTGAAGGCTAGGAAACAAGTATTGAAAGAAGTAATGGGTAATCATGTGAAGGAGTTTGGAAAGATTTATGATTATAGAGATGTGCTCCTTCAATCAAATCCAGGGAGCACATGCGTGGTAAAAGTGACAGATTCTGAAATGGAAAAAAATTATTTCACTCCTTCTATATTTGCTTTGCAACAATGAAAAGGGGATTTATTAAAGAGTGTAGAAAAATGTATTAGGTTAGATGCTTGTTTCTTGAAGGGAATATCTAAGGGTCAACTACAAGTATGGAAACAACCAAATATTTTCAATAGCATGTGTTGTGGTTGGGACTGAAAGTAAAGACACATGGTGTTGGTGTATAAGGATATTGAAGTCTGATTTGGAGATTAATGATGAAGGAGCAGAATTGACAATCATTAGTGATATGCAAAAGGTACTATCTTATTTAAACTAACAGTCTTTTTGTTTTTAAACTAATAGTACTATCTTATTTAAACTAGCAATGTCTTATTTGTTTATTATATTATTTTGCAGGGTTTGTATTCAGCAGTTCAAGAATATCTTCCTGAATGTGAATATAAAATGTGCAAGACATATTCTAGCTAACTGGCAGCAGAAATGGAAGGGTATTGAGAGAAGAAATACATTTTGGAGCTGTGCAAGGTCAACTTATGAAGCTGAACTTAGAGCAAACTTGGACAAGCTAAGTAAGCTAGGTCACAAGATCTGTGAAGACTTGGTAAACTACAATCCTGAGAAATAAAGCAAAGCAATATTCAAAACTTCTTCCAAGTGTGACAATGTGGATAATAATATGACTGAAAGCTTCAATGCTTGAGTTTTAGGTCCTAGGCACAAGACAATTATTAGCATGCTTGAAGAAATTAGAATAAAGGTTATGAATAGGTTCACTAGAGTAAGGGCAATTGCAGATACTTGGAATGAAGGCATATCCCCAATGGTAATGGTGGTATTGGTTACAAATGTGGAGAAGTCAATGACGTGCACAATACACTAGAATGGTGATTTTGGGTATGAAGTGAAGAGGGCTACATGGATTAAACACATTGTCAAGTTGACTAAGGGAGTGTGTAGTTGCAGATCTTGGCAACTGAAATTGATACCTTGTGCACATGGTGTAGCAACAATTCATCACAAAAGACTTAATTCACTTGACTTCATTTCTAAGTGGTACAAGAAAGAGATCTACCTAAAAGCTTATTCTCAGTTCATACAGCCAGTGCAAAGAAAGGAATATCAATGAATTGCTCAATTTATAAGTCCACAACTCATAATAGAAGAAGATGTCAAAATAAATCTCAAAGCACTTCAGATGTACTTTTTTCCAGTACATTATTTAGATTTAGTAAGTTGTGATAGTTGTTACTTAATATAGCTTCTGTTATCTCTTTGTTATTTTACTTCTGTTATCTCTAGGTTGTTTTTGTTAGTTGGTATCACCTTTTTGGGACTATTAATTTATGTTAGTTGTATCCGTTGTTTAGGGCTATTACCAGGATTTAGATTCTGTCTATTTGGGACTGTTACTTTTGTTAGCTTCTGGTAGTTTATATTTCACTAGGTTGTTTCTGTTAGTTGGTATCACCTATTTGGGACTATTATTTCAGTTAGTTGTATTAGTTGTTTGACACTATTAGCAGCTCTTAGTTGTATAAGTTGTTTGGGACTGTTAGCTTCAGTTAGCTGTTTGGGATTGTTAGCTTTAGTTAGTTTCTGTTAGGTTGTTTCTATTAGTTGGTATTAGATTGTATCAATAGCCTTGCTAAATTTTGTCTGTTATTTCTCTTTCTGTTTATGCAAAGGAAGTGGCTGACTCACAAAAGTCAACCTCTAAAAAGAGATCAAAGGCTGACTCCCAAGCATCTACTAGTAAGAAGAATGCTAAAACTAAGGGTGGTAAAGGAAGAGGCAATAACAAGGTGCAGAACTCACAAATCACAGATGTGCAACAATCTCAAGTTTTGGATGTGCAACATTCTCAGATTTTAGATGTGCAACAATCTTAAGCAAGCAGCAGATGTGCTCTTACTGCATTTAAGAGGCCAAGAGTAGTTGTCAGGAAAAATGGCTATACATGTGTTGAGGTAATGAACAGTTTGGTGTGCTAGTTTTGAGGTTGCAGGTTAAATTCTTATTTGATATCTGTTTTTTTCACTTAATTTTCAGCAAGGGAGGCCTGTTAGTAGGGTAATCGACAATGGAGCAGTTGAAAGTTTAGCTGTAGTGACTGATGATCTTGGTTATAAACCAAGTAAAGGCCTGAAATGGAAAGAAAAGCAAGTAATCACAACTAGACAACTTCAACATAAAAGTACTTTACTAAAATATTTAAGGTCAAAATCACCAAAAGCTAATGAAAAATCTGAAGGTGTTTGAGCTTCAACACTACTCTATTAGGAACTGATGTATGCTGATACTTTGATTATGGTTTGGATAATATTTTTGCGGTGCATGTTATGATGTAAATAATTAAACTTGTTTTACTTCTATGCTTATGGGATATAATGTAAAACTGGTTAATTGTAGGCCTTTTGAGCTCTAATACAAGGTGTTATTTCTGGCTTTCCTTGTGGTTGTACAACAAATTTTCATGTGTTAGTTCTAGCTTTGTACAGGCAGGTCGTCATGCTTTTGATTATGAGGAAAAGATCAAAGTTGAGTGCACTATTTGCAACAAGAGCTTTCACTCTTACCAAGCTCTTGGTGGTCACAGAGCAAGCCACAAAATGACTAAAGGCTATGAAAAAAATTAGCATAGAGATTGAATATATGCAAAATCAAGTTGCTGATAGCAAACTCACAGACACAAAGAATAACAACAATGATAGTACAATTAATGAATTTGGTGAAAAGATTGAGACAAGTTCTGTGTCTAAGAAACAAAAGCAACAGCCAAGTTCATGGTTATATAACACCTCCTAGCATTTGAACAACCAAAAATACACATTGAAACATAAACTAATAATAAACAACATCTTCAAAATTTTCCTCTTCTTCAATTCAACCTCAAGTTCCATTTTATCCTTTTGTAAGCCAAGAATTAACGCCTTTGATTGGCCAGGAAATTGTGGATCATACCCTTGAAAAAACTCACATGCCACACGATCCTTAGCCTGAAAAATTTAAACAAACCATTAATAAAAGAAATGAAATCTTAGCCATAATATATCATATAACATATGATGATTTGAGAGATGATTACCCCATAGTACTTGCATAAAAAAAAGTCTTCTTGGGTTAGCACTTGTCATTGACGTTCTCAAAGAAGCAGGCTGCCCACAACCACCAAAGATATTAAACCTCAGGACTCTTCTACAAATACTTGAAAGGATGTTCTTCTTTCAAATAAGTTTGGGTGACAATGAAGGATGGATAAAGATAAAAAATAAACTCAATCAACAAAGAGTGAATTTCAAATGGATTAAGATGAAGAAATAGAGAAGAAAGGTGAAATAATGGAGAAGAAAGGTGTAATATAAAGAAAAAGAGGAGAAAATATAAGTTTTTTAAAAAGAGGGACTAATTAGCCGTTAGTCGTTGTCAGGTGGGCCCACTTTAATAGTTATTATTACCCTTCACATGCTCTTAGGCGACTTATTTCACACAATATGCCACATAAGTGATCGGGGGGGGGGTTATTATGATGGAGGATATAGTTCATGGGAGTTTTGGGGACAGTCGATAGTTTAGGTAGGGAACTGACAAAGATCATCTAGTTTAGGCGGGTTTGAGGGTATTAACTTTTTATTTTATTATAAGTGCAATTTTAAGGTTGTTTGGGAATGGATTCAACAAATTTATCAATCTGCCATGTGGTCCCAATTTTCATGTCGTCAGTGTCTAATCAAAAAGTTAAAAGAATGTAGTAAAAACAAATGTATTCAAAATGGGTCCATAATTTTTCCACGACTTATATAATGGCGTGATGTACGATGAGATAAGCAAGGGGAAATTTTGTATCATCACTCCATGAGTTATATGGTAGCTACAGTAAGATGCTTTTTCGGCCAATCGCGTTGCTCTATTTTATATGAATTTACAATATCACCCTCGAAGTGCCAAGTCAGGCATGTTAACCTCATGTGTGCTTATTCTCCCTTATTAACTAGAAATAGAATATTGATTAAAATTTTATATTCCTCGATTTTCAAGGTCAACATGTTTGCTTGGAATTTGGAGGGTAGTATAGTAATTTTAGTTAAAATGGTGTGATTGGTCAAAAAAGAATCTTATTGTAGCTACTATATAAATTTTTGAGTGCCTTAGACTAAATTGTCATTTGCTTATGTCATTGCTCATCATCACCCTTAGAATATGGACAACTTTTGACCCCTGTCATGACCCGGAATTCCCACCATCAGGACCGTGATACGCCTAACATTTCACTTGTTAGACAAGCAAATGTTAGATATAGTTATTAACCATTTTTTTAAAGAATTTCAAACACGATGACAATAAAGAAAGTGAATAGTCTGAAACAAGGTAAATAAACTAATAAGTGACAAAATCCAAATATAAATCCTGGAACTGGTGTCACGAATACATGAGCGTCTAAGATACTAAAGATAATGGTCTGAAATAAACATCACTATCTGAATCAAATAAATAGCTAAAAGCAGTAGAAGGGGACTTCTGGGTTGCGGATGTCGTGCAGCTATACCTCAAGTCTCCTCTGAATGGCTGGATCCGAGCAAGTTTACTGAACGCCGCTGGGACCAATTTCGGTATTTGCACAAGAAGTGCAGAGTGTAGTATGAGTACAACCAACCCCATATACTCTGTAAGTGTCGAGCTTAACCTCTACGAAGTAGTGATGAGGCTAAGGTGGGTCACTTACATTAACCTGTACGCAATAGTAATAATAATAACTAAGAAGACAGAAATAAAAGTAAAACAGGTAATTCATATCAACGAACTCAAAACCAAATAACAAAGAGTCCCGAATGACAAGTCATATAACTTGTCTCAACAACCGAGGCCAATCCAACAATCACAAATAAATATAACTTTTATCAATATGTTGCAGCGTGCATCCTAATCCTACAATATCAACTTTAAACAATTTGTTGTGGCGCGTAACCCGATCCCACCATATAATTATCTGTCAACATCATAGTTCGTCCTTATTCTGCCATTTCCATTCATTACCTTTCAATTTTCGCTGCAGCGTGCAACCCGCTCCCCAAATAATTTTAATTAACAATAGTAACTCAATAACCAAGATTTACAAGAAATCATACATTAAGAGAACAAATGTACGAGCAATGGAGAATAACATGATAACCAAAGAGACTCGAACTACTCAGATGTCACAACTTTACCAACTCAATGGTATCTACCATTTAATAATTCATACAAGTGAAACTACACCAATGAAGGCAACAATTAATACAAAACTGTAAGGCAAACAAGGCATAAGACAATTTAGATATGTAAGGTAAGCAAATAGAGATAAGTAGTAAATAAGCATGGAATTATGAAGGGGGTGGACAATTTAATACAAGAAATGCTAAATGGCAAGTAGCAATTGTGGCATGGAAATCAAATAAGCATGTAGCAATTAAGACATGAAACAAAATATACTATGAAGCAATAAAAATAGGGAAGAAAGTAATGTAACGTCGCATATACACTTGCCACCTCGCATATACGTCGTTTCACATATAATCCACATACCATGTAGTCCAAGGGTCCCTAATTCCCTCAAATCAAGGTTAGACCCAACAATTACCTCACTCTGCAATCAATTCAAAGTTCAATCATGACCTTGCCTTTCGAACAAGCCTCCAAACCCCGAGGCCGCTTGGTCAAACCCGAGGTTCGGACCAAAATTCGAGGTTCGGACCAAAACCCGATTATGCATTAACCCCTAAGCCTGGTTATGTAATTAGTTTCAAAATATGACCTCAATTCGAGGTCTAAATCCAAAATTTACAAAAATCCCTAATTCTACCCAAATCCCTTATTTTTACCATAAAAATCCTAGATTTAATATTTAAAACACTTGGAAAGTAATGGGTAATTGAAAAAAAATTAGATTAAAGTTGCTTACCAATGTTTTTTGGGAAGAAAATCCTCTTGGAAAATCGCCTCTAGGGTGTTTAGGGTTGAGAGTTTGTGAGAAATGAGCTAAATCCCATTTTACCCCTCTTTTACCCAGCTGCAATTATCGCAATTGCAATACATAGTTCGCAATTGCGATGATCGCAAAAGTGAAAAAGTCACCTGAGCCTGCTTTCATAGCAAATGCGAACCAAAGCTGTCTGCAAATGCGAACAATTGACTCGCAGATGCGAGTCTGCCCCAGTTTTCCTCTAGTTGCAAATGCGACACAAAAGTTCGAAAATACGAACTTGCCAACCATCGCATCTACGGACTTAACTTCGCAAAAGAGAAGCTGACCCAACCCCCACCAACGTCGCATATGTGAGCCTGACCTCGCATTTGCGAACAGGTCCTCGCAAATGCGAGATCTACAGACCTGATGCACCAGCATTCTTCTAAGTTCAAAAATTATTCTGTAGCTTATCCGAAATTCACCCGAGCCCCTCGGGCTCTAAACCAAACATACATACAAGTGTAATAATATCATACGAATTTGCTCACATGATCAAAACACCAAAATAATATCTAAAACTACGAATCAGACACCAAAACGAATAAAATTTTCAAAGAAACTCAAGAAAATTTAATTTTACAACTGGACGTCCGAATCATGTCAAACAAACTCTATTTTGCACCAAAATTTGCAGCCAATTCATAAATACTGAAATGAATCTATACCAAGTTCCGGAAATGTAATCCAAACCTGGTAGCAATAAAGTCAACCTACGGTCAAATTTAGGAATTCATTAAATCTTTAAATTACTAGTTTGTAATAAATTACGTTAAATCATGTTAGGGACTTCCGAATCCGATTCCGGGCATACGTCCAAGTTCTAAATCACGATACAGACCTGTCTGGACTATTAAAACATTGATCTGAGTTTGTTTGCATAAATTATTGTCCGTAGTCAACTCAAATGAGTTTATAAGGCTAAATTTCACTTTTCATATATTTTTCACATAAAAAATTTACGGAAAAAAACACGGATTGCGCAAGTAAATAGAGGGAGGCTAAACTGATCTATTCTAGGTCTTAGAACATGAAAATAAAGGGTAAAACTATAAATAACCTATCGGGTCATCACATAAACGTGGGCGTATCTCACCATTCATTCTAAATACTATCAATTTTCAAGGTTTTGAATCATTTGCTTTTTTATTGGAAAAGCACATACTTATTCTTCAATTCTTACTTGGACCAAGTGTGAGACCCGCTAGCTGTTGAAGTTTATTTTGTACTTCCTTTGAGTCAATTTCTCTAGAAACAAATAGGAGAGGAACAAAAGCATTTGACATGCCATATTTTTTTTCTTGGACTGAAATATGAAAATCAAGTAATTAGATTATACTAATTTATAGAAGGCTAAAGTATAATCAAAATTGACTTAATATAATAAAACAATGCAAGAAAAATAAATAATAATAGATGAGGCTATGATCTTTACACTTTTCTCAAAAAGTCAACAAAAGTCAACCTGGGGCTTGTCCAGTCAAAAACCGGGTCCAATGATAGATTCTCAATACCAATGAACCCACGAGTTCATATATGTGATTAGTTTCAAAATCTGAGTCCAAATCGATTCTCAAAACTCAAATTCTTATTTTTCAAAAACTCGACAAAGTTTCACAAATTTTCACTTTGATTCACACGATTTTTATATTAAAATCTAAGATATATTAATGGAATATGATCAGAAATTGATTAGAATCACTTGCCCAAAGTTTTCAGGTGAAAATCCCTTCTCCAAATTGCCTCCTACCGAGTTTAGGGTTCAAAATGAGAGAATATTTTGAAAAATCCCGCCTCCCAGCAGATGCTTTTATATAATTTAATTGCAAATTTAAATGCTTCCCATGCTCTATATTAAGCTTTTTGAATTTTTAATGATTAATAGGGTGTTTTTACTATTAAAAAGGAAAAAAATGTTCTACCTTGATAAATTATTTTTAAGTCGTTTTTCAAGAGTTTGTTAGATAATAAAATTATTTGTAATGACCCGATCACTCATTTTAAGCTCTAACACGTCGTTCGGCAGTTTGAGTCCTTGAGTAGCTTCACTTAATGTTTTATGACTTGTACGTGTGGTCGAATCGAGTTTCGGGAAGTTCAGAGTAGATTCGGATGGAAAATTCTCAATTTGGAAGCTTTAAGTTGGAAGAGTTGACCACGGTTTCACTTTTGAGTAAACGACCTCAAAATCAGGATTTGAAGGTTCCAATAAGTTCGTATGATAATTTTGGACTTGGGCGTATGTTTGGGTTGAGTATCGGGTGGTACGGGAGCATTTCAGTGCTTATTGTGGAAAGTTGACATTTTGAAGGTTTTAGAATTTCCTAAGTTTGGTTTGAAGTGGACCATAGTGTTATCAATGTCCGTTTGGGGTTACGAGCCTTGGAATAAGTTCATGTTGTGAGTTGTGACTTCTACGTAAAGTTTGGCGTCATTCCAGAATGTTTAAGTATAATTCGGACAAGTGCATCGAAGTTTGGAATTTCGAAATTAAAAGAAAGGTTTCGATTGTCGATTCATAATTTTGATGTTGTTCGATGTGATTTGAGGCCTCAATAAGGCTCGTGTCATGTCTTGGGACTGGTTGGTGTGATTGGACAGGATCTCAAGGGCCTTGGGTATGTTTCGGGATGGTTTCAGACCAAGTTTGGATAATTTGCTATTGTTGGTTTGCTGGTGCTGGTTTTGTTCTTCACAAACACGAAGGGTCTCATGCGTTCTCGAAGAAGGAATTGAACTGGGGGCTTTTTGTTCTACACGATCGCGATAGGGAAGTCTCTTTCGCGTAGTGTTAGGCAGTGATGCTCCGCGTTCACTATCGTAATCGAATGTGCAGCCACGTTCGCGATGGGCAGGCTGGTGAAGCTTCGCGTTCGCGTAGAGGAACTTGGGAGCAAAAGCTGGTAGTGCTTCGTGAACGCGAGGGACTTGTTGCGTTTGCAAAGAAGGCCGGCATGGCCAGTGTTATTTTAAAATCGGGGGTTTGACTCATTTTTACTTTATTTCTTCCACGGGAGCCGACTTTGGAGCGATTTTTTGTCACGACCCAAAATCCACAAATGGCCGCGATGGTGCCAGACACCACTGTCAGGCAAGTCAACCACAATTTACTAGCAATTTCTCATTTTAATTATTTTGAAATCATTTCCTTTAAACAAATAAATAATAAACTCCGTTGGATAAATGAGGATGTCTTTACAAAATTTAACTACTGAAAAATCCCGTGATCATCCCAGAACCCGGTGTCACAAGTACATGAGCAATTTCTAGGAAATAGTATAGTATAACAACCGTTCAGAATACAATATTGGACAGAAAGTAAATACAGTAATTTGAAAGAGACTCTGCTGGGTGCGGGTCGTCTCGGGAAGTGCAGCTCACCTAAGTCTCTGTATCAACCATGCCGCTACACCCACTAGGCCACTAGAGATGTATGTGCATGTGCAACAAAAATGCATAGCAAGTGTAGTATGAGTACGAAAACAACGTGTACCCAATGAGTATCTCGTCTAATCTCGAAGAAGTAGAGACGAGAGGTCGACTTCGACACTTACTAGTGGTCTAATGATAATATAGCAAAAGTTTGAGAAATTCATGGCTTTCATAAGCAAAATTAAAATGATAAAGCCGGAAAACAGGTAAACAACTTTTCAAATAATAAGGATTTCCAAAGATTTACTTTTCATTATCTTTATCAATTTATCTTTGGCCAAGAAAGGCAATTATTAACATTTAAAATTCTCAGGCAAGCAATACAAGCATGCGCATATCATGCCGAGGTCGTACGGTCCGATCCAACAGAAATGTAAAATGTGCGCTGCCAAGGGTCGAACAACCTGAACCATAGATGCATCTATTACCCCGCTCGCGAATTATACTTGCGACGTGGTCAAATTTAAATCAATAATCACCCTACTCGCGAATCATTCATGTGACGCAAGTACACATAGAAATAAATGCTCAAACAACCAATTAAGAATTTATCGGGGAACGCTTATCCAAATAAAAGCAATTCTCTTTTAATGATTCAAGAAAAATGAAGTTTAATCCTTTGAGAAATTCATTTAGCAATTCGATAGGATTTAAGCAATTCAACTGTCAATAAGATTACAATTATTCCAAGTATAGCATGCTTTTGGGTCCTAGACTACCCGGACTTAAACATAATAGTAGCTACGCACGGACTCTCGTAACCTCGTGTGTACGTAGCCCCCACAAATAGAAGAACATAACCAATTATTTCACCTATGGAGACAATTCCCTCTTACAAGGTTAGAAAGGAAACTCACATCGCTCCGAAATTTCCATAACCGGCTTCCAAGCCCTTCCAACGACTCCAATTGATGCACAACGCCCCAAAATTATCAAACAACGTGCAAACCAATAAAAATTCACTCTAAAACTTGTAACAATTCAAATTATATAAGTTCCTAACTCCGCTCGAAAAATTGACAAAAATGCCCTCGGGCCACGTACACGGATTTCGAAATTTCTCGAAAATAAATTCTACACATAGCTTTACAAACTCAAATATATAATTTGCTCTAATTTTCATGCTCGAATTCAAGGTAAAAGTCCAAAATTCCAAATTCTAGGTCTTCCCCAAAAATTCCAAATTTATACTAATTTTTCATGTCTAAATCCATGTAAGATCACATGTTTAACTCAAAAATAGGAAGAAATCACTTACTTAGTGTTGCTTGGTGAAAATCCCTCCTTGAGCTCTCCAAAATCGTCCAAGCCAAATGAAAGAAATGGACCAAAATTCGTGTTTAAAACAATCTGCCCAGACTTCATTGAGTTGTATCTTGCACTGTGCAGGTTGTACATCTTATTAAAATTTCCCCCTGTTGTACACCTTCTGCTAAAACGCCCATAACTCCTTGTGAAAATATCCAAATGACAAACGGTTTTAAGATTTAGAAAATAGACTCGAAGATCTTTCAATGGATAGGTTGTACACCATATAAATCTTTTTATATTCCGAGATATGAGCTTCTAAAGTCGGCTCCATGCATCAGAAAATTTTGCTGAAACTGCTCCACCAGCCATCTTCAATCGATCATAACATTCTGATAGAATGTTCAAATCATGAATGGTGTAATTTTCCTGAAACTAGAATGCAAGATCTACAACTTTCGTGTTTTGCACATTTTCTTATTCCTTATAGATTGCAAGATATGAGCTTCCAAAATCGACTCCTCGCATCAGAATTTTTCTGGCGAACAGCTGCTGCAACAGATTTCAGCAGCTTTTCTTTGTCCGAAATTCATTCCGTTAACCTTCCGAAATCCACCCGAGGCCCTCGTGACCTTAACCAATTATACCAACATGTCTCAAAACATGATACGAACTCGCTCGAGGCCTCAAATCACATCAAACAATGTCGAAATCGTGAATCGCACTCCAATTCAAGCTTAATGAACTTTGAAATTTCAAACTTCTACATTCGATGCCGAAACCCATTAAATCACGTCCGATTGACCTCAAATTTTGCACACAAGTCATATTCGACATTACGGACCTGCCCCAACTTTTGGAATTGGAATTCGACCCCGATATCAAAAATTCAAACTCTCGGTCAAACTTCTCAAAAACCTTCAAATTTCTATCTTTAGCCAAATGACTTCAAAACGACCTACGGACCTCCGAATTCATTTCCGATCATGCTCCTAATACCAGAATCACCATACGGAGCTATTCCCAGACTCGGAATCCCAAATGGACATTGATAACACTGAAATGCACTTCAACCCAAACTTATGAGATTCTTCCAAAATGCTAACTTCCACAATAGGCGCCGAAACATTCCCGGATCCTCCAAAACCCAGTCCGGACATACGCCCGAGTTTGAAATCATCATACGAACCTGCTGGAACCTTCAAATCCCGATTCCGAGGTTGTTTACTCAAAAATCCAATCTTAGTCCATTCTTTTAACTTAAAGCTTCCGAAATGAGAATTCTATTTCCAAATCAACTCCGAACTTCCCGAAATTCAATTTTGACGATGCGTACAAGTCATAATACCTGAAGTAAAGCTGTTCATGGCCTCAAACAACAGAAGAATGCGCTAAAGCTCAAAACGACCGGTCGGGTCGTTACATTCTCTCCCACTTAAACATACGTTCGTCCTCGAACGTGCTAAGAACTGCGCTGGAGTTGTCTGAAATCACAGTTAAACACCTTGTGCACCTAGCTGTGCTACCACAACTCAGTTGAGCATATTAGCTCGAGCAAATCTAAAGATATTCTCTTTTATTCAAACAAATGAGCCTTAGAGCCCAGTTTCAACATCCAAAATTCTCTACCAGGCCTGCTCCCAATATAAGAACACCGTATCAATCACTACACGATGTACCAGAACATGACTGCATACCTTTGCCGAATTCTCACCATGCACCACATCATTCATAGGACCATAATAATATTTTCTGATCATAATAACCAACATTGCCCGAATCTTATTGCTCTCTCGCAATACCTCCACGACAGAAGAGATGTGTAGAAATTTATGACCGACTACCAAGTCAACAAATCATTGAGTCTATACTTCTGACAAGAACCATTACCTCATTCTGAACCATAAAAAGATTTTTTTGCTCTTTAATATACTTCATATAATCCGACTACACTGATCCTAGATCCAATAATCTCGTTTCACCCATTACGAACTGCTCAGGCAATAAGCCACCCCGGACATGATCAAAAGTCTCATATGATGCCACAATGTGTCAATAGGCTATGAACTCGAACGTGACAAAAGGAAAACAAACTCTGGAAGGAACTACTCAACTCACGCACTAATATGGACTTTTCTTAGAAAATAGGAAACAAGGCATACAAAAAGAGCATATAGAAAACTGTACTCAACATCACACTATTGCGGCGTGCAACCCGATCCAAATAATACACCCATGGCTGCGTGCCACCCGATCCACACATAGAATTCACATAAGGAGATATACATCGAGCTAAATTACTCATTACAACAAAATACCGAATATCGGTCACAAGCACGCTAAGTGCATAATACCATCCCTGGGGAGACATATAGTGCCATAGGCTACAAAACTCAAGCACAACTGAGGTACGATATACGATCTGAATCTCGAGAGCCATCCTGCTCATATAACATCATCTCTAAGCGGAACCTCAACACATAAGAAATTCACCAAGCCATCTCACAACTCATACGATGCAATATATCATTACATGAAATAGCTGACTTCACGAAATAGTACCCCAACTACTTGTCCAAAGGAGTGCATTGCTAAAATGAACACATCTGGCCTGATATAGAGCCCATATTCACATTTAGATCCATCCACAGACCTCAAGTTGATTCTAATCATACTGAACTAGGCTATTAACCTTTCGAAGGTTCCTAATAACTCCCTTTTTCTCATAACACACGAGAACTACCATCATAACTGAGGAAATCCTCCACGGTCTACAACCCAATAAGTCGAGTGCCCTCTAGGCATAAATTCTCAAATTAGTGATATTATCACGATCTTCATACTTGGTTTAAATATTTAAGCAATCAAGTGACTACATGTCACACTTATACAATCTTCCCGTGAGATACGCTCCACGACCTTCCACGCTATATAACGAGTCTGCACATCTATACCATCGGTCACACTAATATTGTAAAGCATGTCAAGAATCCATAACCAAGATGCAAATCCTCCGACACAAAATGCCGATCTTAGGTGACGCTGAAGACAATAACAGCTTACTTCAAATATACAAATCCCCTTCTTGCTCATCCGAGCTTGTGACTTCCTCGTCAAACACCGAACCGCAACCTTGATCCTCACTTTCAAATTTCATACCGCTCACTGCACCTAACAAGCCAATATGCGATAGTACAAGAATTTCATCATAACTCCTGAACCACTATTAGGGTAAACACTTCATCACATAAAAACTTTTTACTTAACTCATTCCAAGAGAACCATAGCTACACGCGAGTGAATTCTCATAACCGTAGAACATTCAAATCCTCAAGTAGTGGTCTAAACCACCATGACCTTTCCGGGATCTGCCTACACATAACAAGGCCATAATACTTGAATACTTCCAAATAAAATCAATTACAACGACCGTCAAGCCTCACACGTGCCGTCACAAATCACTTGCATAACTTGATCACGTTGAAGGAACTGATCACTACCACCAATATGCCAATTCAACTATGGCTAACCAATCTATCTTCTTCCAAATTAATTCTTGATTGCCTTAGAAATAATAATAACTCCATTCAACACATAACACACTTCATCCGCACTCATCCCGAATGGCCTTGAATCACGACCATGCTATCTCAAATCCCACAAACCATTTCATACCTCCCAAATGCTACACTACAAGTCAAAACATCATAAAACATTCTGATCCTCTCATCATAATCTTCTACAAAAGCTCGATTCTTAACCATACTCATGGACTCGAAATCCTTAGGCACCCCACTTTAACCTTTGAATCCACTAGGACCGTTATTCACATGAACACCCATCTCCACAAAGCACCCGACTAAATCACTTCCCTTGTAAATCACCTCTGTATGAAGCATAAATCCCGAATCTTACCAAAGCCCGAACATGAGCCAATAAGGCCAACTATAGCACACCTTTAACAATTCCTTCACTCAAATTACTACTAATGTTCTTTCCCTTAGCTGAAATAACTCACCAATATGCTGGTAATCCCAAACCTTACAAATAGACGACCATGCAAACCAACTGTAGGCGGTGTGACTCTCCCACTTAGCTTGAAGCCACTATTACACATCTCTGAAACCCACTAAGATTCTTTATTTCTTACTGACATGAACTTACAAAATTATACCGCCAGATTCCATGAAATCCTTAAATTAGCATTTCATGAACACTTTGAGTCTCTATCAACATCTACATATTCCACCCCTTACCGGATAGCCAGTAAAATCCTTGGCAGAAGCTTCGCCATCAACGCGACCGCTCACCTGCTCACAGGAAATAACCCACCTGAGCCCGTGCTCATTCACCAGCTGCACAAGTCCATTCACTCCTCGAGGACATCAACTAAATGTGCGACAATATCTACCTATCCAAAGTCATGTTGTATCCTTCTTCATATCAAGCAACTCCTTTCTGTCATCTCTAACCTCCCGCCGCATAATAACCAATACTTCGAATTAAATCAGTAGACCCAATCACCGTCCATTAGAACTCCAAAATCACTCCAAACTTTCCTCAAGGATGTAATTATCCTACACTGAATCCATATACTACTCTGCCATTCTTCCACTTTGGTCGAACCCTCTTCTTTAAGCAACTATTTGACTTTTGCTCCTTACACCCGGCTTCTTTGGAAATTTAACCATCGCATGACACTTCCCACCTGTCCTTCTTCTTCCCTTGATGCCCAGTTGTTGCCTTGATTTGAACCCTATTTCTGCAGCATTTGAATCAGCAGATCGCCGCTGACTTTAAATCTCCGTGAAGAACATCTTTCTCGGGCCATCACCACTAGAATCACCGGTTCGATCCTAAATCACAACACACCACGATCTCTGGCAGTCGCTTCTCCAATAGTATTTCACAATATCCATCCCCAAAGGCGAATCATAGAAGATCATAACATTGGCGACCTTAACATATTCCATCGAGGATGACGACACCGCGTTGCAGATAAAAATTTCCACCACACTTGAAAATACCAAGTCTCGTTACTCCATCGATCCAAATCTGGACATTCATAGGCCAATTGCTTTTCTCCGCCGGAAATGAAATATCGAATCTCGGAATCATGCACTGAGTAGACCTCCTTTCAAGTCATATACTGCTTCCACACATGGAAAAACATCCCACAATCACATCAAATATCGTGTGATAACCATTCATGACCATCATAGAAACATGTGCATAGCCTGAACGCTCTAAGAAGTACAGCTACGGAGCTGAAATGACAAAATACCCTTCCGCAAGGCGATGACAATAGCCTAAACAATCACGCAGGGAGAACATCCCACACCACATCTGTAGTACCATTAAAATTCCTAAGTCTCAAAGGAACCAAATTGCATAATGAGGAATCAAGAAGGGAAGTGCTCTGAATAGCTCTGTAGCCTCTCGAAGATAAGTACAGACGTCTCCGTACCGATGCACAAGACTCTACTAGACTCGCTCATGACTCGTGATACCTAAGGAAACCTAGTGCTCTGATACCATGTTGTCACGACCCAAAATCCACTAAGGGTCGTGATGGCACCGGACACCACTGTCAGGCAAGTCAACCGCAATTTACTAGCAATTTCTCATTTTAATTATTTTGAAATCATTTCCTTTAAACAAATAAATAATAAACTCTGCTGGATAAATGAGGATGTCTTTACAAAATTTAACTACTGAAAAATCATGTGATCATCCCAGAACCCGGTGTCACAAGTACATGAGGAATTTTTAGGAAATAATGTAGTACAACAACCGTCTGGAATACAATATTGGATAGAAAGTAAATATAGTAATTTAAAAGAGACTCTGTTGGCTGTGGGTCGTCTCGGGAAGTGCAGCTCATCTAAGTTTCTGTATCAACCATGACGCTACGCCCACTAGGCCACTAGAGATGCATGTGCCTGTGCAAAAAAAAATGCACAGCAAGTGTAGTATGAGTACGAAAACAACGTGTACCCAATTAGTATCCTGTCTAATCTCAAAGAAGTAGAAACTAGAGATCGACTTCGACACTTACTAGTGGTCCAATGATAATATAGTAAAAGTGTGAGAAATTCATGGATTTCATAAGCAAAATTAAAATCATAAAGCCAGAAAACAAGTAAACAACTTTTCAAATAATAAGGATTTCCAAAATTTACTTTTCATTATCTTTATCAATTTATCTCTGGCCAGGAAAGGCAATTATCAATATTTAAAATTCTCAGGCAAGCAATACAAGCATGCGCATATCATGTCGAGGTCGTACGGCCCGATCCAACAGAAATGTAATATGTGCACTGCCGAGGATCGAACAACCCGAACCATAGATGCATCTATTACCCCGCTCGCGAATTATACTTGCGACGCGGTCAAATTTAAATCAACAATCATCCTGCTCGCGAATCATTCATGCGACACAAGTACACATAGAAATACATGCTCAAACAGCCAATTAAGAATTTATCGGGGAACGCTTATCCAAATAAAAGCCAATTCTCTTTTAATGATTCAAGAAAAATGAAGTTTAATCCTTTGAGAAATTCATTTAAATTCGATAGGATTTAAGCAATTCAACTGTCAATAAGATTACAATTATTCCAAGTATAACTTGTTTTTGGGTCCTAGACTACCCGGACTTAAATATAATAGTAGCTACGCACGGACTCTCGTCACCTCGTGCGTACGTAGCCCCCACAAATAGAAGCACATAACCAATTATTTCACCTATGGGGATAATTCTCTCTTACAAGGCTAGAAAGGAGACTCACCTCGCTCAGAAATTTCCATAACCGACTTCCAAGCTCTTCCAACGACTCCAATTGTTTCATAATGCCCCAAAACTATTCAAACAACGGGCAAACCGATAAAAATTCACTCTAATACATGTAACAATTCAAATTATATAAGTTCCCAACTCCGCTCGAAAAATTGACCAAAATTCCCTAGGGCCCACGTGCCCGGATTTCGAAATTTCTCGAAGATAAATTCTACCCATAGCTTTACTAACTCAAATATACAATTTGCTCTAATTTTCATGCTCAAATTCAAGGTAAAAATCCAAAATTCCAAATTATAGGTCTTCCCCAAAAATTCTAAATTTATACTAATTTTCCATGTCTAAATCCAAGTAAGATCACATATTTAACTCAAAAATATGAAGAAATCACTTACCTAGTGTTGCTTGGTGAAAATCCCTCCTTGAGCTCTCCAAAATCGTCCAAGCCAAATAAAAGAAATGGGCCAAAACCCGTGTTTAAAACAATCTGCCCAGGCTTCATCGAGTTGTACCTTGCGCTGTGCAGGTTGTACATCCTATTAAAATTTCCCCCTACTGTACACCTTCTGCTAAAACGCCCATAACTCCTTGTGGAAATATCCAACTGACAAACGGTTTAAAGATTTAGAAACTAGACTCGAAGATCTTTTATTTGATAGGTTGCACACCATATAACCCTTTATATATTCCGAGATATGAACTTCTAAAGTTGGCTCCATGCATTAGAAAATTCTGCCGAAACTGCTCCACTAGCCATCTTCAATCGGTCATAACTTTCTGATAAAATGTTCAAATCATGAATGGTTTAATTTTCTGGAAACTAGAGTGCAAGGATACAATTTTCATGTTTCGCAAATTTTCTGATTCCTTATAGATTGCAAGATACGAGCTTCTAAAATCGACTCCTCGCATCAGAATTTTTCTGGCGAACAGCTGCTGCAACAGATTTCAGCAGTTTTTCTTTGTCCGAAATCCATTCCGTTAACCTTCCGAAATCCACCCGAGGCCCTTGGGACCTTAACCAATTATACCAACATGTCCCAAAATATGATACGAACTCGCTCGAGGCCTCAAAATCACATCAAACAAAGTCAAAATCATGAATCACACTCCAATTCAAGCTTAATGAACTTTGGAATTTCAAACTTCTACATTCGATGCCGAAACCCGTCAAATCACGTCCGATTGACCTCAAATTTTGCACACAAGTCATATTCGACATTACGGACCTACTCCAACTTTTGGAATTGGAATCCGACCCTGATATCAAAAAGTCAAACTCTCAGTCATACTTCTCAAAAACCTTCAAATTTCTATCTTTAGCCAAATGACTTCAAAGCGACCTACGGACCTCCAAATTCACTTCTGATCGCTCTCCCAATACCAGAATCACCATACGGAGCTATTCCCAGACTCGGAATCCCAAACGAACATTGATAACACTGAAATGCACTTCAACCCAAACTTATGAGATTCTTCTAAAATGCTAACTTCCACAATAGGCGTCGAAACGTTCCCGGGTCTTCCAAAACCCAGTCCGGACATACGCCCGAGTACGAAATTATCATACTAACATGTTGGAACCTTCGAATCCCGATTCCGAGGTTGTTTACTCAAAAAACAATTAATCTTAGTCCATTATTTCAACTTAAAGCTTCCGAAATGAAAATTCTCTTTCCAAAACTCCGAACTTTCCGAAATTCAATTTTGACGATGCGTACAAGTCATATTACCTGAAGTGAAGCTGTTCATGGCCTCAAACTGCCAAAGAATGCATTAAAACTCAAAACGACCTGTCGGATCGTTACATTTTTGGAGTGCCATTTTCATCATCAAACACGAGGTAAGTGATTTCTGCGCATTGTTTGTTAACTACTCGAATTTAGGCTTGTAAATTCAAGAATTTATGTGGAAAATGTGATATTTTAGTAAAAGGCCTAGAAATGGTATTTTTGAATTTTGACCACGAAATTGGACATGGAATTAGAAATAAATTATATATTTGAGTTCATGATGTTATGGGTAATGATTATCTTCAAGAATTTTCGGATCTGGGCACGTGGGCCAGATGGTTGACTTTGTTGACTTTTCGAGTGGATTTGGGAATTGCTATAAATTAATTTATTATGACTGTTGGAGTATATTTTATTGGTTTTCATGTTGTTTGACTAGTTTCGGATCGTTTGCCAGAAACTACCCCGTAGATATTAAAATTGTTATGCGCTACTCGAGATCGCAAAACAGAGCTAAATTATCCAATCTACTTTAATTATTTATCTTGGGCCCGTGTTGTGTAAGGGCAACACCTTACTAGTATATAACTATATATGGTACGGTGGTAGGTGACAATATGCCTATGTATGTGGGGGGAGGGGGGACCATGTTGTTTAATATGAGAAGCACTTTTGTAAAAAAGATAGCTTCCACGAGGAAAGATCCATAATTCATCAAACCTAGGATTTGCATGAAATTCCGAAAAAGATCGTGAATAATTTTACATTAATAATGTTATGTATACATTTATCTTGATTGTAAATTAATTTAAGGGCTTTGATTGCAAACTCTGACGGAGTCTCGGCTTTCGACTGAAAGGAAGCTTCATATTTATTGGGCATTTGGGCATAAGAATTGTAAATTTCGAAAAAAGTGAAAAAAAAATTCAAATGAAAATAGTATTTGGAAATTAGAGTTGTGTTTGGATATGAATATAATTTTGGGTTTTTTTTTAATTTTTGTGAGTGATCTGAGTAAAATTTTTGAAAAACAGCTTTTTGGAGTTTTTTAAATTTTTGAAAAATTTCAAAATTGATCTTCAAGTGAAAATTGGAAATTTTATGGTCAAACACTGATTTCGAAAAAAGTGAAAAATTTCAAAAAAAATGAAAAAATATTCATGGCCAAACGGGCTCTAATAATTTTCAACTTATTCCTTCCGGGGCGGAGGTATAATATTAATTTCGGGTCATTCATTAACTTTTGATTAAATCTTTTATATTAAGAAATTTATTATATATAAAAAAATATTTAATTACGATGCCAATAACTAAATGAGTTTTAAATTTAGTTAGTTCAGAAATTATAAACTTTAATTTTTTATTTGGCTTCTGTTTCTTCCTTTTTCAAAGTGAAGCTTTGTCACGACCCCAATTTTCCTCCGTAGGATGTCATGATGACACTCAATCACTAAATGTGCAGGATCTGACAAGTCATTTGGTGATTATCTTGGCGCGTATGCGCATCTGTTGAGGAGGCTTTACGTGAGCTGCAAATTCAGGCTACGCATCGCAATCTACTAAGTCCCAACTGTACTATTTATTTTATCCCATTTTATTTACATTCTGCACAAATATTGTATTATTGTTGTACTCCTTAGAAAATGTTAATCTACTTGTGACACCGGGTTTTGAGGGTTTCTACGAGTTGTTCGTGATTAAAGTTGTGAGGACATTATCATTTACTCTGTAAAGTCTATTTCAAATGATTTAATAAATGAAAATTATGATTCAAATACTAAAATGAGTAGTTAAGCTAAACATTCATCGTTGGCTTGCCTGACGGCGATATTGGGCACCATCACGATCTTTAGTGGATTTTGGACTTTGGTCTCACGAGTCATGAGCAATCTTGTAGAGTCTTATGCATCGGTACGAAGACGTCTATACTTATCTTCGAGAGGCTACATGGCTGTTAGGAGCACTTCTCTTCTTGATTCCTCATCGTGTGATTTGATTCTTGTGAGGCTTAAGCCTTTATTTCCTTCCTACTCATTCTTGTACGATGTTCAACACTCATGTCCATTGGATATCAAGGAGTTGTAGTGGTACGACAGACGTGGAGCGGGATGTTTCTCCCTGCACATTCGAGCAAGTTATTATCGTTTTCTTGTGGAAGGATGTTCTGTTATTTCAGCTTAGTAGCTGTATTTTCTATGGTTTCGAGGCTACGTGCAGATTCCTTTGGATGTTCAGGCTTTAGTTGATGGAGTAGCGAGACTTAATATTCTTGAGTAGGGTGGAATTCTCATTTTGATGTGGTGTCTTCGTCCTTGTTGGAACACATTAAGGTTCGCTGGTGTTATAGTCTTCTTTGATTTTTGACCTTCGGGGCAAGGTGTTGTGAAATGGTGCCAAAGGATCGGTTGTCAGAGATAGCGGTGTGTGGCAGTTCAGGATTGAATTGGTATTTCTAATGTTGATGGCTTGAGAAAGATGATCTTCTAGGAGGTTTAGAGTTGGTAACGACTCATTTGTTCAGGTGCTACAAGCATGGATTTGATTGGGGCAATTTTCGGGTAGCAAAGTATGAGGAAGGGCATGGCGGGAGGTGTCTCGCGATAGTTGAATTACCAGCATGTCAAGTATGAAAAAGAGAGGTCGAGAAGTTGCTTAACGAATATGGTTTAACCGAAGTGGGAGCGGTAGAGTAGCATATGGATTATGTGGTAGGATAGCCACATGCCTTGAGAAAGTTTAGGGCAATTTGGGGAATCGTGATTGAAGGTGATTTGGTCTATGGATTTTATTTGAGGTACTGTCTACTGTATCGAGGGAGATGGAATATGGCAAATAGGAGTTTGCTTGAAATAAAAAGGGGTGTGAAGACTTGATTATCGTTCTGGATGCAACGTGACTTCGAGTTCGGAATGTATTTTCGCACTTTTAGTTGATGTCAAATGAGAATGAACGGACTTGTACAACTGGTGGATGAGCATGGGCTTAGGAGGGCCTACTGATTTTGTAGTAGTTGTACCTAGTGCAGCACTGTTGGAAGATGTCGGCATGGAATTTCCATAGATGGGTTATCTCCTGTGAGCAGGTTAGTTGTTGCGTGATGTTGATGGAGATTCTACGAAGAATACTACTTGCTATCCGGTAAGAGGTCGAATATGTGATTGTGAATGATGAGTTAGAATGTTCATGAGAAGCTTAACAAAAGACTTCGAGAAATTCGGCGGGTTAACGGTGCAAGATCAGGGTGATTGAGAAGGAGGAATCTTTGTGGGTTTTACAGTATGTGATGGTAGCTTAAAGCTAAGTGGGGGAGTCCACCGTCTATGATTGAATTGCGTGGTTGTCTGCTTGTACGACCTCTGGTTAGCGGTGCATTTGTGGATTATTTATGATTAAAAAAAGAAAACATCTAGGGTAATTCGAGCAAAGGATTTGATGAATGTGTGCTATATTTCGCCTTATCAATTCATGTGCAAATTTTGGGAAGACTCAAGGTTTATGCTTCTTATGGAGGTGATGTACAAGGAAAGGAACTCAACCGGTTGCTTCTTTTAGAGGGTGTTCATGTGCTAGAAGAGCGTCAGAGTTGGTTATATTCAGGACCAGGTCAAAGTGGTTGACTCTCAACAATAGTCCTAGTAGGTTCAAGAATTTAAGTGTAGTGCTAAGGATTTTGAGTCCGTAGTGTGGTTAATGATCGAGTTTTTGCAGTGGATTGTCAACTAGACTTGGAGTGTTCTATGTTATCATCGGGTATGTGGTGCAGTATTGTCACACCCTTTTTTTTCAACCAACTTTACTAACCCTCTTAAATTAATAAAAGTGATTTTTGAAGCTCAAAAGAGTTTTCAATTATGAAAGTGGCAAAGAATTGTGTTCAAAAGGATTTTTCAGAGTCGCCACCTAACATTGGTTTCGGTGTGCTAGGTCACCGTTTTAAAAAAATAATTGTTCTTTTTAAAACACTTTGAACTCCAAAACTAAGTCTACACCAAAGATCGGGTAAGAAGGTTCATTTGACTCGGGCAAAAGGTGTTAGACACTCCCCAAATCCCGTGAAAGTCACGGTTGCGTACATGATCAAGTTGGCTTTAAAGAATATTCTCTAAAGGTGACTCTAGGGTTCCTCTATTCTTAATCCATTTTTTAAAGTCTGGTGTGGTGAGTCCTCCAAATTTCAGTGAGTGGAGTGTGTAAAATTGTATATGTCAGAAAATGTGAATCAAGAATAGTGTGTAAAGGTCAGACGAAAACATTTTAGTTGGTTTAGGAAAAAGAAAGAATTTTGAAGAAAAATATATAAAAAAAATGGGAAGGCACGTGATGGGGAAGAAAAAGAGTAAAATGGGACCACTTTGAATTTTTGTTTCTTATACTCTTGCTCTTTTCTACTACTTCGTTTCTTTCTTTCATTTTTCGTTGTTTTCTTGTTTTGTTTTTTTCTTTTTTTTTTCGTTTGTTTGTTTTTCATTTTTCTTTCTTTTCTTCTCTTTTTTTTAAGATAAGCCAAACAATACTAATTATTTAATTAGTAGAAAATAACTAAAAATAAAAATATAATAGCTAAATTAAAGAAATTTTAAAACTACTCAATACTTATTAAAGGCCTACAACTTAAAAGTCTTATTAACTACGTAAAAGTATTTATTTTTGAAACTTTTCTTTTTATCTTTTAAAAAATAAAATTTCAAAGCTATATTAGTATTAGTTTCAAACCAAAACTAGCTAGACAAAATACCAACAAGCTAAAATAAAGGAAAATATTTTTTATAATTTTATTTAAAGATAAAATAAAGTTAAAAGTTAAAAAAAATAGTGAAAATAGTACTATTAGGCCTAAACTAATATCCAAGCACTAAAAATGTGTAAAATTTCGGGAGGGTCAAAAATCACATATTTGCAGCTGCCCCTCTTTGACTGGAAACACGAAGAGTTTTCAGACAAAGAACGACAAGATATATTTTTTGACCCCCGACCCTTATTTAGAGAGACCAAAAACTAAGAGAAAGGAAGAGAATGTGACCGAGCCTTGGTATCTAAGCTGCCTACATATCCTTGGCAATAAAGGAATCAGGCCACGTGTAGTTCAGAAGTGAATGAGGTGATGGAGTATACTGAAGTGGAAAGTCGGTCGAGGTGTCGTTCTGTCGAGGTTCCGGTCCGCGGTCCTGTTATTACATCAAAATCAAAAAATGAAAAAGACTAACTAAGCCTGTCAACTATGAGTTACAAGATTCCTATCTATAAGTCTTTTGAAGCTTGATCTTGAGTCTTGAATGGTTCTTCATGCAGACTTTAGATTTGAATCTTGACGTTTGCTAGCTGCAGGTGCTAGTTCATTTTTCTCAGTTTTTCGGATCAAAACCGGACACACCATGCTTGTGATTTTAGTCATGTCTTGAGCAATCCACCTCTTGTCTCAGCTTCTGCATTTTGGATTCACTTCCCTTTTCTTTTTCTTTTTCTTTTTTTTTTGTTTTTTTTATTCTTGATTGAGATTACTTCTGTTGATCATCTCGGACTATTGACTCGCATTCTTGCCGCGAGCTTATGCTACTTCTAACTTAAATTGGATTCTGAAATGACTTCTCTTGTTCTCCAGGTGGGCGCCTGATTGCTAAAACTTGAAATGTATTTCCTTGTTCTCCAGGTGGACGCCTGATTGCCAAAACTTGAACTGTATTCCCTTGTTCTCCAGGTGAGCGCCTGATTGAAAAAACTTGAACAATATTCTCTTGTTCTCTAGGTGGACGCCTGATTGACAAAACTTGAATTGTATTTCCCTGTTCTCCAGGTGGGCGCCTGATTGCCAAAACCCGAAATAATTCCGAAACGAATTCCCTCATTCTCCAGGTGGGTGCCTGCAATCAAAACAACAAAACAAACAAAATTTTCTGCCACAGTTTGCACTAGGAAAATTTGTGAGTTGTTAGCAAAACTGTAAATCACCTATCCTATTAATGCAATGATGAGAGTAAAACTAAAGACTTGACAAGGATGTGCATCTCCTGTGAATAAAACCAAGAATATTTGACTAGCAAGTGCGTCTGCTAAGAATAAAATCTTAATGACCCAGACTAGGAAGTGCGTCTCCTAGATTTAAGATTGAGCTTGAGGAAAACTATAAATTAAGCTTGACTAAAGTAAAATTGACCCTATTCTCCAGGCAAGACCCGTGATTTCAAGAAAACTAAAGATTAATAACTTAAGAAAACTAAAGATTGATCCTAAGAGAAACTTCATTAGACTAGGTCCCTTTTTGTTATCTTAGGAGAAAGATTCATCCGACTAAGATTTCTATCCTAGGAGAAAGTTCATCAGACTAGGTCTTCTATCTTAGGAGAAAGATTCATCAGACTAAGATTTTGATCCTAGGAGAAAATTCATCAGATTAGGTCTTTTTATCTTAGGAGAAAGATTCATCAGACTAAGATTTGATCCTAGGAGAAAATTCATCAGACTAGGTCTTTTTATCTTAGGAGAAAGATTTATCAAACTAAGATTTTGATCTTATGAGAAAATTCATCAGACTAGGTCTTCTATCTTAGGAGAAAAATTCATCAAACTAAGATTTTGATCCTAGGAGAAAATTCATCAGACTAGGTCTTTTATCTTAGGAGAAAGATTCATCAGACTAAGATTTCTGATTGGGGGGAAATCCATCAGACTAGGACTTTTTATCCTAGGAGGAAAAATGTGAAGAACAATGGCAACATTTTATGTACACTAGCAAGACAGGTAAGGGCAAAAATTTGAGAAACTTCCCTTTGTCGGTTCTTCTTCTTCTTCTTCTTCTTCTTCTTCTTCTTCCTCTTTTTTTCTTGTTTTTGAACCAACTTGCTTGCACTGCTTTGTTCCTGTTTCAAATAAAGAAAACTTGTGAGTTTAAATGTGGTGGTTAGTTTGTGGCCTTGACCTTGAAGGCGGCTGCTTCTGCACTTGCCAAGATAACTTTGATTTAAACTTGAAAGATCTTGCCTGTTATCGACTACCCATTTTTTTTCAACCCTTATCACAGAAAACACCTCTGCTCCATTCGATCCCAATATCCTCTATCTGTTGCATTTTGCTCATGAATTAATATTTACCGAACCCTTGCATTTCACATGAATCCCAAAGCATGTTGATTATTACCAACTCAGTGCGCATACCACTTTTCCCTGACTTATGCCACTTTGATGTGCCAGCCAAATTCGTTTTGTGCAATTAGAAAGCTGGTAGAAAATTTTGAAGTCATTTCTCACTTTTTCTGACCAAACAGACTCAAGAAGAGACTCAAACAAAATAAGAGGAATAAAATAAGGGACAATTGGAAAGAGATGATACCTAACAAAAAATTACAAAGTAGAAACTTATCAGATGTGGATGCCAAATTAAATGATCATGACATGCACCTTTGGATTAAGTGGCCTAATCTCTCAAGCAAGTTTATTATTCAACTCTTGTTGTACCTCTTCGCTGTGAAATTGGGCTTTAGCGCTTCAATTGTCTCATCTGATCCACAATCCTCAGTCGACTTGTAGTGCCCTGAAGGATTTTCACCATCAAGCCTCTCTCATTTTGCTCTTTTCTCAACTCACCGTCGCGTTTCTGTGCCCATGAGAGTTTTCATCGAGAACAAGGTATTATCCATGATACAAGAAGATCATACTTTCACCACGCACTTGATTTGACATCCTCAAAGATTGGTCAGAAGTTCTTTCTTTGGACCGTAATGTAGGCTTTTAGGCAGGGTTGGAAAGAAAGGGTGGCATGAAGGCTCAAAATAATTTAAGATGAAAGGGTTCAAAATTACAACTTCTGGAATCAGGCCTTTTGGCAAAAATAAAACTTCTACCCCAGTTTCTTGGAGTTTGGGGATTTTTTTTTTGGCAATCCGCTAGGCAAGCGCCTAGGGCTAGCTTTTTATTAAGAAAAGAAAAGAAAAATACAACAATTAGGAAAAGTACAAATAAGGGGGACAATAGCACCAGTATTGTTACCCATATACCTTGGCTATATAATCACTCCTCTGCGCCTCACATTTCCTTATGATGGCAGCCTCATGTAGAGGATTCATGGTGTAGCTGCCGGCAAAGTGTCACGAGGGCATATAATCTCATAGCCATGTAGATATTTTTCCAAAGACATAGGACCAAGGCAACTCAAACCGGGCTAAACCTTACCTTACTAATCCTATTGAGGCAAAGAAAAAGCCTCACCTATTAACAAGCATGTAAAAAATAAGAACTTGAACGGACCAAATATTCAATGATCATCACAGAGTTTATAACATACTCTGTGATGATATTGCAAATGATAATACTTATAAAATGATAAAATAGAATGTAGTAAGAATTAAATTCTTGTCTCTTCTTGTCCATGCTCGCAACTTCTTCAAGTTGTACCTCTTTGTCGTCTTCATCAACCCACTTCAAAATGTATTGAAAAAACATCATTTCTTTTTTGAACGGTTGGACCTTGTGGATGTAGTTGGGGAAGCCTGCTTTTGTTTGGCAACTCTCATTGGAAGTCGTCTAACATTTAAAAATTCACTAACCTTGTCGTCCCAACTATTTTTCCTTATATGAGTATTCTTACCTTTGCCGCTATGCATAGGTGATAAATCTCCTTTTCTTGCTGCCTCTGCCCGGAATGTACTTAAGAGTTCATCTTCCTCTCCCTCTTCATATA
The DNA here is from genome assembly GCF_000393655.2 of Nicotiana sylvestris. NCBI lineage: Eukaryota > Viridiplantae > Streptophyta > Magnoliopsida > Solanales > Solanaceae > Nicotiana > Nicotiana sylvestris. The sequence goes on along the minus strand of NC_091057.1, from coordinate 121,752,410 downwards.
TATCTCTTCCCAGCTTCACTGAATTTGGCACATCTTGAAATGTACCCTGTGCCATCAAGGCATCTCCATCTTGTATCTTTGCCAGCGTTGCCTTTTTTTATTGTAATTCAATATATTGCATTTTGTTTCTGCTTTTATTCACACGATCAGTGCTAAACGCAATAGGTATTAAAGAATTTACATGTTTGAAATTTACCATTGCATCCAGTAGTTTTCTGTCCTCCGAGCTAATAAATGGCACCTTTAAAATCTGCTGCTGCTGTCCAGTTTTTGGCTTTGAAATTTCTACATCTGGAGAGCTTGCGATTTGTTGTTGCTTTCCATGATTTGATCTTGTTGCTACATATTGATCCACCACGCAAATAGCAGCTGAAGTGTTCGCAAAAATCTGTTGTTGTCCAGTCGATTTTGCTCCAAAATTGTCTGCATTCAACTGTTGATGCCCAGGTTTCTCAATTTTCGTTTTTTGACTATTTTGATTGAGCTGTCGTTCATTACTTGTAGTTGAAATTACTTCATTTGGACTGCCTACCAATTGGTGCTGATGTCGAGGGGTTGTCCTTGTTGTTGCATATTGTTCATTATCACTCCTAAGAGTTGGAGTGTTATTAAAAAACTGTTGCTGCCCAGTGATCGAAACCACATATGTTCTGCTTTTTGCACCATGCTGCTGAATATTTTTAGGAACAAAAACTTGAGCCTTCGCATTGAGCTTGCTGCTTGAGTTCAATTTTGACGAGCTGCCAATTTTTGGCAATGCAGGTGAGCCAACTGAACGCAACTCCTCATCTCCACTATATTGCTCACCTTCATCTGTCGACTCCCCCGCAAAATCAGCATCCCAAGCTTCATCATCATCATCCTCTCGTTGGTGCTGCCAAAGTTTGGATTTAATTTCCATCTCCCTCACATTTGTCTTAATAAATTCATTATTGTTTCCAGTTGACAACATTAACTGACCGGGATCCCCACCATACTTTCCAAAAGACTCCAAAGATTGTGATGGCACTTCAAAAACGGAAGAGTTCAAAGTGACCAAAGGTTGTTTAACCATATTAGCATTCGTCATCATCGCAATCTGAGCATCTTTAATGATTTGTTCCAAGTGAGGGCTTGAGAATTGCAGTGTAGGAATATTCGAACTGTGTGCCTTACCCATTAGTTCATCCACCTGGTTTTTCATTGACTCAATTGGCCGAACAGTCACTTTGTCGGCTAATTTCGTACTGTCTTTGCCTTCTCTTTCAATGTTGGTGAAAAGAAATAGTTGCTTGTCCATCCCATCCTCTTTTGGAATTGTTGAATCTAGGTGTTCATCCTCCATACCTGCCAGTGCGTCAAAAACATTTGGGCTGGTCACCAATTAGAATCATTTGGTTGAAAACTTGTTGTTTTTTGTCTTGGTGATACCACCTATTTCGTAAGTGATTTTCTTGCTGAAACCACGTTCCAAACCCCCTCTTTTGGATTTGTATTATTGCCCTTACCTGCACCAACTGATTTACCAGTGTTCACCTCCATAACAATACCCTTTTGCTCATGTCTAACATCAAATTGCCCAAAAATTGGTTCGACCCCAGCATTAACTCGAGTACCAGTTGTATTCTGAGCAACATTATCTTCCAATTGTGAAACTGTAAGACCTGGCTGTTTTTCAACATTGTCACTTTGCTCTATCTCTGCTACTTCTGCATTATTTTTGGCAATAAAAGCTCGAACAGTTGCAGCTAATGCATTATCATCCATCAGTTGCCCAGATTCAATAGTAAGAGTTTGTAAAGCTGCATTCACATCCATATGAAACCTTGACAGAAATGCTGCATTGTTTTTTGTTTTTTTCTTTTCTTTTTGCATTTTTTTTGGATTTTTGCTTTGATGTGATTTCTAAGAAAATCTGCCTCACTCTTGACTTCGGAGATTATGAAATATATTTTATTTGGTGTGACCAAACCATAAGGCTGCCTACGTATCTTGTGGTGACAAGAATCAGGTCGAACGTAGTTCAAATACAAAGTTGGGTTTTCTTTTCTTTTTTTTCCTTTTCTTTCTTTTTCTTTTTTTCTTTATTTTTTTTCTTTCTTTTTCTTCCTTTTCTCTTTTCTTTTTTCTTTTCTAGTTCCCAACTCTACTTCTGATTCCAAAAGAGGTGTATGGAACAAAGCAAATTAAGGCTCAAAAAGGGTAGCAAAAGATAAAAGTGTTTGGGGTAGCAGAATAAAATGTCTTTGTCATACCAAACTTTAAAAATGCCAAGTACAAGCATGCAATTGAAGATAAGTAAAGAAATCATGTACAGTATCTATTGATGACATCATCACAAACAGAAAGGGTCGACGAGCAATACCTTTGTCCCAATGAATGATCATTACCAGTTCAAAGCAGACTTGACTCAACCTTATATTGATGTGGAAGAATGCATTTCAACACTGACTGATTTTCCTCAAACTACTTGAGAGACATTTCCTTATTGTATGCTCTTATCAACCTCTTAATTTCCCAGATTTACTGCCTCAGCTTCACTCAATTTAAACTTCAGGCTATCTCAGAATGCATGAATCTTTACTTGTTTCCTCAAATGCCTCTTTTTATCATGTTCAAAACTGATCATTGCTTCATGATTAAACTAACTTTCAAGACAAGGCTGAGAATTATGCGTGCATGTCATGTCACTAGAGTCAGGCTTAAAAGGACTATAAAAGGAAAAGTAACCTAAACAAAAACTGACTAGAACTAATATAAATAGGAGATTGCATTAAATAGATGGTGAAAAGGATTTGAACAAAACAAGCAAAATAGACATGGGTTGCAACCCTGGAACAATCCTAGATAACACTAGACGAGTTACTATAATAAAACGAACTAGGCAAAAAGAAATAAAGAGTTTGAGCCATAAAACAACATCTAGATTACAACCCTGAAATAACCCGGACAACCGAAATGACAACAAAATAAACCACCAAAACTCCTCCCTGGCTAGCCAAGAAATGAGTGCCTTTCCAATTACTAAGCTCGACATCTTAGCCACTGGATTGCACATCAAAATTACTAGGACCTTCACCAGTTTCAATATCATTAACTTCAGTCAGCAAGTTCCCAAGAGGATTCTCATACTCCCTATCACCATGCATCTTCCCCACAAAGTATGTATCATCATGTGCAGGTAAAGGATTGCGCAAAATTCTGGGTGTCACTGTCCTGAACCACAATTATCCCTTCTTGAATCATTCTTTCTATCTCTCTTTTCAAATCCCGACAACTTTCGACATTGTGCCACTGGGCATTGGAATGTTATTCACACCTTTTAGAAGGATCAAAGCTTCTTGCACGCGGGTCCACGTGATTCGGAGGAATATGTGCAATCAGGTCATAATGCTTTAATTTCTCAAACAAGCTTGCATAGGACTCTCCTATCGATGTAAAATTATCTTTCAGCCTTTGTTTACCTCTATACCCCTGGCTTGGATGTGTGTTATGGGGCACTTGAAAATTTTGTGGAGGCTGGTGGAGATTTTGCGGTGCTGGCGCTCGCCTTCTGGGGTGTCTTGGTGGCTGGACAACATAATGGATGGAGCAACAGAGTATTGCGGGTTCTCAGGGGAATCGTCAAAAAACAAACAAGGCTGGTCATGCCTTCGAGATGTTCTTCTAGGACCACTTCTCGACCTTGATGTCATTATGATTTCTTCAACCTTCTCACTCGTGCCACTAAAATTACCAGATTCAATTTGGACAGCCTGAGTTGCAGCTTTGAGAGTTGCTTGACTAATAATTTTGCCTGTCTTAAGGCCATTCTCCACCATTTCTCCCATTTTGATTGCTTCCAAGAATGATTTGCCAACTGCGGACATCATGTTTTGAAGTAATCAGGCTCTTAATCCTGAAGAAAGATAGTGATTAGCTCGTGGTCATCCATGAGTGGCTTAACTCTAGCTGTTTGTTCTCTTCACTTAATTGCATATTCCCTAAAGCTTTCAGTTGGTTTCTTATTCAGATTTGAAAGGAAATTAAGGTCAGGGGCGATGTCAATGTTATATTGGAACTGTTTGACAAAGGCTTGGGCCATATCATCCCAGACATACCAACAAGATGTGTCTTGACCCATAAACCATTCGGAGGCTACACCCATAAGGCTTTCCCCAAAATAAGCCATCGGTAATTCTTCATTTCCTCTCGCACCTCTTAATTGATTGCTATACTTTTTCAGGTGGGCTATGGGGTTTCCATGTCCATCATACTTTTCAAATTTGGGAGTCTTGAAACCAAGTGGCAAACGAACATTGAGGAACATACATAGATCCTTGAAGGCAATACTCTTCTTACCTGCCAACCCTTGTATGTTTTTCAACTGTTGTTCCAAGCTTTTCAATCTTTGGGTTATTTCTTCCGGTGCTATCTTTCGACCAGGCTTCTCAATCTTTGCAGGAACATCAAATAGGTAAGAATGGTACTCAGGAGAATGGTATTGTTCTTGTTGGGTAGCAAATTGTGACTCATGAGTTTTCCTCTGCACCACCGTAGACTGAGGATGGTGAAGACATGCATAACTGTAGTGGTTGTCTGATTGTATGGGTGTGCATTCGAATCGATTTATCGATAAATCGAATCGATTATTTGTTATCGATTTATCGATTTCAATTTTGAAATTTTCCTATCGAGTTATCGATTTCGATTTCAATTTTGTCCTTTTCGGTTATGGTTTATCGATAAACCGATAAGATATACTAAAAAGACAATTTTTTCCCCTTATTCTATAATACCCTTTCATTTACCCTAAGTCTCTAACCTTATTATTTCATCTACCACATTTAAGGAATGATTATATTTAAAGCTCAAGGGAATGAAGTTCAAATTAATGGAAAACAGAATTAGCCGTGATGATGTATTTTTTTATACCGTTGGAGTGTTGGTGGCATACATTTGATCCCTTACTTTAGTTTCGTTGCATGTGCTTGTTGACACAATTTTTATGTTATAAACAGTGTTCGTCTTATTTTAGCTTCTTTTTGTCCATATTAGTTAGGCGTGTTTATAGCAATATACTTTCCGCGGAATCCCGCAAATTTTCTTATTGGTGTAATCGATAACTGAATCGATAAGCTCCAAAAATCGATAAATCGAAATCAAGAAAATCAAAATCTTATTGAAACGATAACGATAAGCATATGTACAAATCGATAATCGATAAGGGTCAAAATCAAATGCACACCCCTATCTGATTGGTTGTCAATGGCACGCTTTGGGAGTGCACAACAGAGGTTCCAGCTATAGTCGTACAATTGGGATAAAGACTGAACCTAAATGGATAGAATTGATCGGACAATAAAACCGGAGTGGTAGTAGTCGAGATGGGTGTAAACTCTGGAAAATCATAAGAAAGGGGTGGTCCTTGACCATTGGCCCATACTTGACACATTTCAGACATTTGTTGTTTCAGCCTTTTGACCTCCTTGTTCAATTCAGATTCCGACTCCACAATCTCCCTCGATGGGTCGACAACTCCTGTTTCTAAGTCTTTGCTAACCATGGCTACCTTGCTCTTTGACCTTGTATTGTACGGATGAATCGCCAAAGTGCCACAAACTAACCACCCTCTGTTATGATAACAATGAAAGTAACAAAGAGGAGCAAAATAAAGCCAACATGTTAGCGTTAGGACATTTATCAGATAGAAATATCACATTGCATGCAATGCCCCTAGCAACAATTAACGGTTTTAGAATGACTTCGAGGGTCACAAGGTCATTTGGCATCATCCCAATTTTGTTCATTTCAACTTTCTCTTTTCTTTCTTTTCAAGCACTTCCTGGCTTGCTCATTTTTTCCCTCTTTTTCCTTTCTCATAAACACTCTTTTCTTTCCTTTCAATTCTCACATCCACAATTTCGCCTTTTTTTCTTTTTTTTTTCTTTTTAGTTTTAAAAAATAATTCGATCGAACCCTATATATGTTGCCTACGTATCATGTCCCTCATGAATCAGATCAAGTGTGTTCTGGAAAATAATGGACAAAATAAACTAAAACAAATCTTTTTGAATTTTCCATTTATAACTTCTTTTTTTTCAAATACAAAATAGGAAGTACGATAATGAGAGACTTGACAAACTAAACTATACTACGACAATACCAACTAAATGATTGAATACTATTGTACAGGACTAGAAAGTAAAACATGAATAATAGACTCAAAAACATAAAAAGGCTCCTAAAGCAGCTTCTGAATGTAGTCCTAGGGTATCTGTCATGCTCGAATCCTGGTACACTAATTCATACCTGAATGAGAAAAATAAGACAAAATAGAGTTAGCGACTCAAGACACTATGCGACGCCACAACACCTCCTATGGGACACATGCAAGAAACGATTGAGCTATTTGTGAAAATTAAATTATGTGGTCAATAGTGGCTAGAAGTGTAAACTCAACAAGATTGACTTCATAGACATGGGAAATGCCTCACTAAGGATTATATGGATTCAAACTCCCAATAATCATGACCCAAAATTAATTTGCAAAAATGACCAATTTTGGCAAAAACTGCCGATATGGCCAAAAGTAGCTAAAGATGCAAATTCAATAAGGACGGACCTTAAAATAATATGACACCTAGTTGTGGACTCAAGATCATAAGATATGGGTCAGTGAACCACTTTTGCGCAAATGACCCCATTTTTGCAAGAATGGTCGATGTGGCCAAAAGTGGCTAGACATGCAAGATTCACTAGGAACGGGCTTTGAAGTAAAGAGGCAGCTAATTGTAGATTCTAGACTCTCCAAACACGGTTCAGCAAGCCACTTTGCAAAATAACCCTATTTTGCAACAAAGTCGTTGTGGCCAAAAGTGGCTAAATATACAAGATTTGGCTAAGACCCCGCGAAGCCAAGAACCTAAGGCTTACTAAGAAAGACCGGACCCTACGTGGGTTGCCTACGTATCCCTCTCCGAAAGACGAGAATCAAGTTCACGTAGTTCGGGAAGATTGGACATGGGAGAAAGCCTTTAAAAAATGCAACTAATTCGAAGAAACTATATCTTTTCTTTTTTTTTTGGAAAGATGATGAAAAATATAAAATCTTTTTGTATTTTTTTTTCTCTTTTTTTTCTCTTTTTTTGGAAAATGATGCAAAATCTTTTTGGATTTTTCATTTTCAATTTTTTTTGGGTTTTCTTGAAAAAAGTTGTGAAAGAAAAATATAATTGGGCCCTACTTGCTTCATTTTACACCCTTCTTTCCCAAACATTAGTCCGCCAAATGACCTTTTTACCCTCAAAGATGCAACATGTATCACATAGGGATGATTGAATGTCTTTTATTTTATTTTTTATTTTATTTGGGGCACGGGCCCATTTTGACAAAATTTGGATAGACTTCCTACAATGGGGCACGGTGCCTGGGACCGAGCTCTACTAGGTCCAAATAACATGATGCAAATAAGAATGACCTAAAGGCTGACCTAAGTTTGGGGTTCACTAACAAGGTAATTCAGGGGAGCGTATGGTCGATGGTGGCTGCTCAAGCCTTTCACCCACTTCATATGTCTGATGGCCCCTCCTCCTAAAATAAGGGTGACTCAACAAAGAGTTCATGTACGCGATGCGCACTCCGAGATTTGTTGTAGAAAGAATTGACCGGATAATGCATATGATGACAATTATAAAGCAGTAAGCACATAAAAAGAAAACTGTAAACACATAAACAACTAGCAGATATTAACAAAGTATAAAAACATAATAAAAGTCAGATAAAGCTAAAAAAACATAAACGCCTCAACCGGATATTCTAAAAGCCAACAAGATCAAGTACCAGCTCGAACCTGCAAGTCCCTGACAGAGTTGTCAGAGCTGTCACACCCCTTTTTTTCAACCAACTTCACTAACCCTCTTAAATTAATAAAAGTGACAAAAGGGTTTTCAATTATGAAAGTGACAAAGAATTGTGTTCAAAAGGGTATTTCAGAGTCGCCACCTGATATTGGTTTCGGTGTGCCAGATCACCATTTTAAAAGAATAATTTTTCCTTTTAAAACACTTTGAACTCCAAAACTAAGTTTGCACCAGAGATTCGGGTAAGGAGGTTCATTTGACTCGGGGAGAAGGTGTTAGACACTCCCCAAATCCCGTGAAAGTCACGGTTACGTACATGATCAAGTTGGCTTTAAAGGATATTCTAATTGAGGCGACAACACACGAAAAGAAAATAAACACACAAGAGGCTCGAGGCTATCACCAGCTAAATAAAAGAAAATAAAATTAAGAAAGAAAAATAAAAATAAGAGTACTAAATATCTTATACTACACTTCCTCGATGATGTCCATCTCTAGCCTTTTAATTACATGTACTTCGGGACATTCCCAGAGTAAAATATTTACAAGCTACTCGGACATTCCCCGGATAAGATAATAAATTAAAGGGGATAACCTTTAACCTCGAATTACAATATAAAATCCTAAAGTTTTCCTACCAAAGTATTTACGGCTTAAGTAATAAAATGATTAATCCCAATTGTTTTGCAGAATCTATGGTTAAAACCAATTCTAAAGTTTAATGTCACTCTATTTTCTCGACCTATGATTCAATTGACTCAAAGAATACTGATCATACAAATCAATTCCACCTGACCCACACGAAATGATTTCAGTAATTAATTACGGAAACGCTGAATTCAATCATCAACTTCTCTTAGCATTAAAAATCCATTTAAGCTCTAAAATGACGAACATAATAAAATATAAAGCAAATTGCAAACTCATATGAAATTCTATTATAAGAGTGCATTCCGGGAAGATAATACAAATTCACTCACACAATAACAAATACGAACAAATTTGTAGCATAAGATTTAGAAACGGACCTCAAATGAGCAAACTTCTTTTAATATATGAATTTGATTACCTCTAACTTCGGCGAACCGAGTCTGAACCGTGAAGATGACACGGGAACAGATTGATGGGAACTCGAACGGCACCGGGGATTCGAACTTCGATTTCGCCGGAACAGTCATGGAAATGGACTATTTGGGGTGGTTTGCGGCTGTCAGCTCCCTGTACTCTCTACTGCTCGTGCCTCTGTGTGTGTGTGTGCGGCATTTCTGACGAGTTCGCCGCTGGTTTAGTGAGAGGAGGAGTTGAAGGATGGTCTGATGGATGGAGATCGGTGTTCTCTTGGGTCTGTTCGGTTGAAGAAGGGGTCGCTGGTGTTGTTTTTTTGTGGAGTCCGGTGCTAGAATGGGGTGTTTAAGGTTGTGCGGTTGTGTTGTTGGTGTTGAGGGGGCGGAGGCCGGCAGATTGGGGCTGCTGCGGCTGGTTCTCTAAAGGTGACTCTAGGGTTCCTCTATTCTTAATCCATTTTTTAAAGTGTGGTGTGGTGAGTCCTCCAAATTGTGAATCAAGAATAGTGTGTAAAATTGTATATGTCAGAAAATGTGAATCAAAGAATAGTGTGTAAAGGTCAGATGAAAACATTATAGTTGGTTTAGGAAAAAAGAAAGAATTTTGAAGAAAAATATATAAAAAATGGGAAGGCACGTGATGGGGAAGAAAAAGAGTAAAATGGGATCACTTTCAATTTTTGTTTCTTATACTCTTGCTCTTTTCTACTACGTACTTCGGTTCTTTCTTTCATTTTTCGTTGTTTTCTTGTTTTGTTTCTTTCTTTCTTTTTTCGTTTGTTTGTTTTTCAATTTTCTTTCTTTTCTTCTCTTTTTTTTTAGATAAGCCAAACAATACTAATTATTTAATTAGTAGGAAATAACTAAAAATAAAAATATAATAGCTAAATTAAAGAAAATTTAAAACTACTCAATACTTATTAAAGGCCTACAACTTAAAAGTCTTATTAACTACGTAAAAGTATTTATTTTTGAAACTTTTCTTTTTATCTTTTAAAAATAAAATTTCAAAGCTATATTTATATTAGTTTTAAAACCAAAACTAGCTAGACAAAATACCAATAAGCTAAAACAAAGGAAAATATTTTTTATAATTTTATTTAAAGATAAAATAAAGTTAAAAGTTTAAAAAAATAGTAAAAATAGTACTATTAGGCCTAAACTAATATCCAAGCACTAAAAATATGTAAAATTTCGGGGAGGATCAAAAATCACATGTCTACAAGTATGGAAGGAAAGGAAGAAATAGCTCCGGATTTGCGGAAGGTCTTGCAGAATGGGTGTACCTATTAAGGATGGCATGTGGGCGGATCCAGGCTCGGGACCGCAACCCATGTGGTCTTTTAGGCCTAAACGGTCCATAACCGGATAAGCCCTGGACTGTGGAGGTGGGTCGGTCTTCTGGGTCGGTCCTTCACTTTGGGACCGCAAGATCGGGACCAGACAGCCCTTGGTAGGCCTAAACGGTCCCAAACGGTCCCAACGGTCAGATTTTTTTAATTTTTTTTGCCCGTTTGGTCATTTAAAAAGTAGCCGTTTGGGCTGCTAAAATAGCTGTTGGCTATTTGCAAAATAGCCATTTAACCCCCCAACTTTGTGTTAATCCCAAACTTTTTATAATTACACTTTTCCCTATTTTCAACTATAAATACCCCTCGTTCTTTCATTTTTCTCACAAAATCAATCTCTCTCTAATTTTCTTCTGTAATTTCTACTATTGCTTACTTTTCTGTTACAATTTGTGAAAAAATTATGAAGTTGGTGAATTGAAGTCTTCAACGATAATCAATTTTCAATAAGTTATTCGTCAATTCGGTAAACTCGTTCCAACTCATAATTTTTAATATTATATTTTTGTTTGTTTTATTTATTTTCTATTATTTGATTACTTGCGATGGCTTCCTTAAAATACCTTTTTGGTAAAAATAAGGGAAAATCCAAGAGTGGCCAATCTGTTCCTCCTTCACTGCCCCCTGCTCCCCGACCCAAACCTCATACCCGTCCTACACTTGCTATTCTTGATAGTGATAATAGTTCATTATAATTTACTGAGAGTCAATTTTTCCATAATATTGGTGCTGGTGAACAATTAAACCATGAATTAATGAATGCTCTTTATTCTAATCCAACTATTGATGAAGATGATGAAGAGGAAATAGATTTTGATGAAATGCAACCGAATGACGATACACCCACTAGTCCTGCTCCTGAAATTAACCCAACTAATGATAATCCAAATGATGTCCCGTCTGATCCTCATGTTACTACCCCTACTTTTTCTAAACAATGTACCAAACGGACAGAAACATTCATTGTTTGGCCTTTTTTTACTCAACTAATTCCACAAAATAAGGCTAAGTGTAAAACTTGTGGCAATGAGTTAGCTATTAAATATATTAGAGGTCGGGGGGGTGGCAATGAGTGGCAATGAGTTAGCTATTCGGTGGGTCACCATTACTTGACTTAGAAAGGCGAACATCTGGGCAAGGGAAAGCGCAGTGCGCCTGGTGCAAATGACTTTCTTTTTTCATGATATACCATAAGAAAAGAAGATTTAATAAGAAAATCCAATTTCCTTTTTCGGGTAAAGGTTTAATTAAGAATTCCAGGTGGTCCAGTGGATGGATTAAGCTATTGATCATATCATAGGTCAAGGACGGAACGAAGAACCAACGTTTTTCTTCCTCCTCTGTTCTCTACTAAGATTGTAATAGATTCGTGCTTTCTCTTCCCCGAGGGAACGGAACTAGCACTATAATTCCGAGTCACCTATCCAGTATGTGAGTGAGCCCGCCCTACGGATCCCCTTTGTTCAATGGGGGAGGGGTCATACCTTCCCCGCCCGCTTAGTTTCATAAGTCTAAATGATTTGGGGCACAGAATCTGCCGTAGATGTGAAATTTTCTAATTTTCATTCTCAGCTTTCTCATCACATGAATGAGACATAACTTCTTATCATAAGAATAGTGAACTAGAAATCAGATTTTGATTGGTTTAGAATAATTAATTCACGTCACACAGGGCAGTTTATTGCTAGCACAGTTACAGATATTTGTAGATATTTTTGCATTATTGATAAAATCACGCCAGTTTCAATGGATAATGCTACTAGTAACACAAATGATGTAGCTTTACTTACCACTACACTAAGTCCTGCATTTAGTAACATTTTTCATATTAGATGTATTTGTCATATTTACCATTTAATTGTGGGTAATGGTATGAGAATTTTAAATATTGAAATTGAAAAGGTTAAAATGGCTCTTAACTTGCATTTTTATTCAAACCGTAGAAGTAGACTTAGAGAATATTTTAAAAAATGCGATGAATTTGGCCTAAGAGAGAGAAAGGTTCCTAAAGCTTGTCCAACTAGAAGGAATTACATGTATGAAAGTTTAGTTGTTGCATATGAATATAGAAACCCCATAAACTCAACGTTTATTGCTCATGTAAGTGATGATGATGAGCATCTTACAAATGCGGATTGGTCTAATGTTAAAATACCTGTAGATTTTTAGAAAAATTTCATATTGCTACAAATAAATTTTATGGGCAATATTATCCTACTATTTCTAACTGTTCAGTTTATATTGCAGAACTTGCAAATTTATTTGCTCATTTTTCAGAGAGTGGGAAAATTTATAAACTTGCTATTTATTCTATGAGAAAAAAGTTTAAAAAATATTTTTTCCCTATTCCCCCTATTTATGGTGTTGCTGCCTTGTTAAATCCTACTATGAAATTAGGAGGTCCTCAATTTTGGTATGAAACTGTATATAATGGTTTAGCACTTGAAGAATGGGAATTGTCTAAACTTCCGGAAGCAATAGTCTAATTAAAATAAATGCTCAAACTATTTAGAATGCTTATCAAGTTGCATTAGATCAGGCTAGATCAATTGTTCCAACTCTTTCTTCTCCTGATTCTCAATCATCTAAAAGAACCATGGGAGTAAGAGCACTTAATGCTTGGGCGGGGTTCAGGGGTTCTCAAGGTTCTACTACTTGTGATTTTTTACAACTAAATAAGCTTGAAGTTTATTTGTCATAGGGAATTGAGGAAGTGAATCCCGACAACTCCTTTAATATTTTGGAATGGTGGAAGGACAAAGAAAAATACTTTCCGGTTCTTTCAAGGATGACCCAAGATATTTTAACTATTCAAGCTTCAACAGTGGCATTGGAGAGCGCTTTCAATCAAGCAAGACTTTAACTCGATGATTATAGAGCGTCTATGAGGGAGAGCTTGGAAAAATCAGTACTTTTCAGAGATTGGATCCGTTCGAAAAGATGAAATTTTGGACTTGCTGAATCACAACCAGAGGTAGACGAAGCTTACAAAGAAATGCTAGCTGAACTTGCGGAGGATTCTGCTTCACCCATAAGCGGTGATGACCAAGCTTCTTTTCCGCCACCACCAACAGAAATTCCTCCGGACCTTAATGGATTTGTGAAGTTTGTAAGAGATACCATGTAACTTGTATGAATAAAAATTAGTCTGTATTATGTAACTTGTATTTTGGCACATCTTGATTAGTTTCTTTTTCTTCTCAATGGTGGTATTAGCATCTTGTTGTGCTTATTCCATAGGGGGAGGAAGACTAAGAAAGATATTGCCATATTTTTTTAATGCTATAATAAAATTATAATGCATTGCATTGAATATCTCTTTACAATATATTTGTCTTTAAATTTGAATTAAAAAATTTAGGTCACAATTCTATAATATAATTTACAAAGAATTGCCTTAGATATTTTTATTACCATTTTTTTCTCTAACTTCAATAAAATTTAAAAAGAAAAAAAACCGTTGGGCCCACTTGGGCCCACTTAGGCCCGGAACTGCGAAGCCCATTTAAATTGGGACCGGCCCACTTAGCCTACTTAGGCCCGGGACCGGCCTACATGCCAGCCTTAGTACCAATTGGAGATGCCATTGTGCACATGAGGAAGGTAGATGGTTCGTGGGTATTGAGACAAGAGAGTCTCGTGAAGTTGATCACTCAGGAGGAGTGTTGTTGAGTTTCGTTATGATTCTTGAATGGAGCTACTATTATTTCTAAGGCATGTCAAGAGTGAACTGGAAGAAGTTGGCTTGGTTAGTAATGGTTGAATCGACATGATTGTGGCAATGATCAGTTCCTTCGGCTTGTGAAGTTATACATATGATTTGTGGTTGTACGTGCAGGCTCGGTAGCCACCATAACTTGATTGGTAATAGGAGGTATTTTGATTCAAAAGGCTTTGTGGTGTAAATAAGTTCCGGAAGAGTTATGGCAGTTTAGATCACGACTTGAGGTTTGTATTTTCTGCTGTTTAGAATTTCAATTGCGTGTTGCGTTGGTTCTTCTGAAATGATCTACTTGAAAGGTTTCTAGCTAATGCAGTGTTTATTCTACTAGTAGCTCAGGGGTTATGATGAATTTGTATGTTCTTGCCTAGCGGCATGATAGGTACGGTGCACGATATGGGGATTTGAAGGTTAAGGATAAAGGTTGTGGTTCAGTGTTGACAAGAATGTCACGAGCTCGGATGAGCAGGGGAGAATTAAGATGTTCAAAGTAAGCTGGCATTTTTCTTTAGTGTCACCTGAGGATGACATTTTGTGTAAGAGGATTTGTATATTTATTGGCGGATTCTTGATTTGCTTTATAGAATTAGAACGATTGGTGGTATGGATGTGCGAACTTTCCTACCTGAGCAGAAGGTCATGTGAGTGTACCCCATGGGGGGAGGGGGGTGGGGGGACTTTTATAAGTTTGGCATGTTAGTCATTTGATTGTTAAGGATTAAACCAAGTATGGATATTTTGGTACTATCGTTAATGTGAGAGTTTTTGCCTGAGAGGAATTCTATTCCTTAGGCTGTGGACGGTCTGAGTTTGTTTTGGATTTGATAGATGTTCTTATGTGTCATGGAAAAAAGTTATTGTGGATCCTTGAAAGGTTATTAGCCTAGTACGGTACGATCAAAATCGGCTTGAGGTTCGTTGATGGGTCTAAATATAAATGTATGCTCTACATCAGGCCGGGTGTGTTCATTCAGCATAGCGTTGCTTACGGAGGAGTCTTCAGGCATTGGATATTATCTCCATTGTCAGCTATTCCGTGTAATCTCTATCGTGCCATGTGGGTTATGAGACAAATTAATTATTTGCACTCGTATTGAGGTCCCGTGTAGCTTGTAGTGTTATATGAACAGGATGGCTCTCGAGATATAGGTCATTTATCGCACTTTAGTTGTGCTTGGGTTTCATAGCGTATGACGTTATCCGTGTCCCAGAGTTGTATTTTCGCACTTGGCGTGCTTGTGGTCGATATTCGGGCATTTTGTAAGTATAAGCATTATGGGTTGGTGTGTGTGTTTTATTCTTGATTATTATGTGCGGACCACGTGGCACTCTGCCACGGGTATGTTGTATGGATCGGTTGCACGCCATAATATTGTCATGTTTGGATCGGGTTGCGCACCGCAACAGTGTCACATTGGATCTGGTTGCACGCCGCAACAGTGAGATATTGAGCATAGTTCCTTACACCTATTTTGTGTGCCTTGTTATTCATCCCTGAGGTAGGTTCATAGCATGTAGTCACCGTTCTATTCGTTACGTAGGCTGAGTAGTTCTTCTCCAAAGTTCGTTTGAGATGGCTTATTGCCTGAACAACTTGTACTGGATAAGACGAGGTTATTTTACCTGGGATCAGTGCGATCAGAGTTATGAAGAGTATATTAAAGAGCAAATATTGCTATTCAGTTCAGAATGAGGTAATGGTCCTTGTCAAGAGGAGAGACTCTATGATTTGTTGATTCAGTAGGTGGTTATTAGTTTATATGCATCTCTTCCCTCGCGGAGGTATTGTGAGAGTTGGAACAGGACTGGTATGCGTCATAAAGCGCGTTGTGGGTATCGAATTCGTGGAATTGCAGTTTTCTTGTTAGAAGAAGTTGTTATGGCTAAGCGACCTATGTGGTGCATGATGTGATTTTAGCGGAGGAGCATGGTCGTGTTGTATGTGGTGTGTAAGGATTTATACGGTGTTCATATGCCAAAATCAGGTATTGTAGAGGAATTCAGAGGCTGGAATTTGGTTCTTAGGCTTATTGACTAAATAAAGAGGGAGAATCTTCAGTCTGGCTCGAGCCAATATACTCGCATGGGTTATAACGACATGAGCAGGTGCATGAGGTGTTAAACAATGATTTGGACAACTCCGGAGCAGTTCTTTGCACGTTCGAGGATGAACGTATGTTTAAGTGGGGGAGAATGTAACGCCCTGACCGGTAATTTTGAGCTCTAGTGCGTCGTTTAGCGGTTTGAGGCCTTGAGTAGCTTCACTTTAGGTATTATGATGTAACGACCCGACCGGTCGTTTTGAGCTTTTGCACTTCGCTTGCCAGTTCTCGGGCATGACTTTCCCGTGTGGTGTATTATGACTTATGTAAATCGTTGGTGTTGGTTTTCAGGTTAATCAGAATGAATTTGGAAGAACAGTCTCAGTTGAAAGCTTAAAATTTGAAAGGTTTGACCAAGATTTGACTTGTTTGCATTTGATCTCGGATTGGAATTTTTATGGTTTGGTTATCTCCGTTAGGTGATTTGGGACTTAGGAGCGTGATCAGAATGCATTTTGGAAATCCGTGGAAGGTTTAGGCTTGAATTGGCGAAATTGAGATTTTGGCGTTTTCCGGTTGATAGGTGAGATTTTGATATCGGGGTCGGAATGGAATTTCGGAAATGAGAGTAGGTCCGTTGTGTCATTTGTGATGTGTGAGCAAAATTTCAGGTCATTCAGACGAGGTTTGATAGACTTTTTGATTGAATTCGGAATTCGGAAGTTTTGGAATTCGTAGGCTTGAATCCGAGGGCGATTTAATGTTTTGTTGTTGTTTTGAGCTTTTCGAAGGTTGGAACAAGTTTGAATTATGTTATGGGGTGTGTTGGCATGTTTTGTTGGGGTCCCATGAGGCTCGGATATGTTTTGGAAAATTTTGGCGTTTTGAGCATAAGCATGTAATGATCCAAAGGTCCATTTTTAGTTCTAGAGATCGAAATTTGATTTTGAGACTTCCGGAATTTTGATAATGAATTATAGGAGTGAGCTGGAAAGTTTGGTCTAATTTCATCAAGTCGTGATTGGGTTTTTGACGCGAATCATGAGTTAATTGTTTAACGAGCGAAATGGATATCACACTAAGCAAACGAGCTCCTAATTGAGTTTCGATTGAAGGACTATGTTCGTATCATTATTTGTGACTCATAGGAACAAGAATCATCGAATTCTGAGTTCGTTTGATGGAGTTAGAGCCTTTTTAGTGAAATTAAAGACTGCTGGTGCATTAGTTCTGTTGCGCACCTTTTAGTGACCAGATTGGACCTTTTAGCGACGGGAATTAAGCCTTTAGCGACCAAAATCGGATTTATTAAAGCTGTTACATTTTTAACTCATTTTGACGTTTTTTTTGTGAAAGAACACGACTTGGGGCGATTTTTGAGCAAGAAATTATGGGAAATATTGAGGTAAGTCACTTGTGATCATTTCTACTCTATAATATTGAATTATCATCGAATAATCTGACTAGATTACTTGTTTTTGATGTGTAAATTGGTGATTTGGATCTAGGGATTTGAAAATAAGATTTGAAGATCTGGAGGCCGAATTGTTATCGGAATTTAGTAATTTTGGTATGGTTGGACTCGTGGTTGAATGGATTGTCGGATTTTGTGAGTGTCGGATTTTGAAGCGTGGGCCCGGGGGGGAGGGTTGAGCAATTTCGAGATTTTAATGTTAAATTGGATATTTTCGACTGGAATTCGCTCCCTTAGCATATTTTAATGATTATATACTGATTGTGGCTAGATATGGAGCATCCGGAGGTCGATTCGCGCGGGCGAGGCATCGCGGGCTAGAGTTTGGATTGGATCGAGGTGAGTAATGATTGTAAATGATGTTCTGAGGGTTTGCAACCCCGGATTGCACATCGTTGTGCTATATTGAGGTGAGGCACACGCTTGATGACGAGCGTGGGGTCGTGCACTATTAGGGATTGTGACTTGGTCCATCCCGATTGATGATTTTACCGCGTATTTGATTGAAAACTATTTGCTATCATCATTATTTGGGCTAAAAGCCATATTTGGGCCTAGTGCCAGCTATTTGAACCCTTGGGGGATTTTTGTTGATATTTCCTCACTGTTTTGACTTTTTACTTGAAGTCAGTCATGTTATTTTTCACTATTTTTAAAACTCAGCCATGTTTACTCTGCTTTAACACTTGAAATGATATTTTAAATAATATTTTGGTCTGAGCGTTATGTTTTAGTGTTGCCCGAGTGACTTATGTGATTTTTGACTGAGTAAGGCCGAGGGCCTGTATTGTGAGGATACTTTTGGGTCAGGCTGCGCACCGCAACAGTGAGATACTGATTATGATAATGAGACTGAGGGCCTAAGATTGTGCGCCACAAGGTGGCTTGATATTGCGCTTAGGCCGTAAGGGGCCCCTCCCGGAGTCTGTACACCCCTAGTGAGCGGGGGTACCCATTGTGATGTGAGATATAACATGATGGGCTGATATTGTTCTATGTGATAGCTCGAGGGGCTGGTATTGTTCTATGTGATTGACTGAGGGGCTAGTACCGTTCTATGTCATTGCCTGAGGGGCTGGTATTGTTCTGAGATATGGACCGAGGGGCGGAGTTGTTGACATTGTGCTCGAGAGGCGAACCTTTATGTGTTTATCTTTCATATTTACATGTTAAACTATGGTATTTGTGCCCGAGGGGCGGATTTCTGTGCTTATCTGCACTAACTGTTTTGCATTCATTTGCGTAACTATTGAGAAAGTCATTTTCAAAGAAGGTTAAATTGAGCTAAGATGTTTTAAGAGATTTTTACAGCTTCACTGCTTTCTTACTGGTTTTTGAACTGCTTCTATGCAACATCTTGATATGCTTTACGTGATTTCTTACCATTCAGGCTTTATTTATGATTATTACTTATTGAGTTGGAGTACTCACTTTACTCCCTACACCTTGTATACACATTCAAGTGTTTATACACCTAGTAGCGGGTTTGGTTGATCGGAGGTAGAGTCATCGGAGTTTAGCAAGGTAGTTGCCGGCGTTCGCAGCACTGCTTTTCCCTCTCTTCATTTCATTAGTGTGTATTTGTATACTTCAGACTTTCAGTTGTATTTATACACTAGTAGATGCTCGTGACTTATGACACCCCGGTTAGGGCTGTGTCGAGTTGTATTTCCGCTACTTATTATCATTAAATCATGTTTAGACTGCTTTTATATTGTTTAACTGTTTTAAAAAGTGAATTGGGTTTAATTGGCTGGCCTTGTCTTCACGAGAGGCGTCATCACGACCGAGTTTGGGGTTAGGGTCATAACAGTTGGTATCAGAGCCTAGGTTACATAAGTCTCACGAGTCATGAGCAGGTTTAGTAGAGTCTCGCGGATCGGTACGGAAATGTCTGTATTTATCCTCGAGAGGTTGCAGAACCTTTAGAAAAACTTCACATTCTTGAATTCTTATTATGCGTCCTTTGATTCAGCTTGAAATGTAAGTCTTTGAATTCCTTCCATGCGTTCGTGTGTTGCATGAGCGCTCAGTATCAGATGTGCATCGATGGCTTATGATTCCCCGATCGAAGGGCGAAACCTAATCTCTGTGAGTTGATGTTGGGCTAGTCTGGAGGACTTGAGGCCGGATCTTTGTCTATAGCTTGAGCACCGAGGTACTGATTGTGTAAGCAAGTGTCTTCGAACTGATATGTTTAGTAGTGTCCCTATTAGTGGAAGTGATGGCTGCATGGCTATGTGATGAGTATATTGTGACTGAGAGATGTATTCTTATGAATTGGAAACGACAAGGAGGGTCTGCTGGAGGATAGAAGAACTATTAGGTGCTTGATTTTTATCTTTATTTGAGGTATAACCCCGAGTTATGGGTGTGCGAAGAGTTTTTTCATGTGTCCTAGTTGGGAGTGAAGTAAATTTCATGTTGCGGTATGAGTTCAGACACAGGAAGGCTAAGTGACTGCATAATGTTTGTGATGGTGGAAGGTATACATAAATGTTAGTTGAAGACAAGGCAGGTGGGTTATCTCCTGCGAAGTGCTCCAAGGTTGTGTGATCCTTATGTGTCTTTTTGAAGGTCACATTTACAAGTGAAATATAAGTGTTGACATTTGAATTTTGAGTCACTTAAGTGTAACGACCCGACCGGTCGTTTTGAGCTTCGACGCGTCATTCAGCAGTTTGAGGCCATGAGCGACTTCATCTTAGGTATATTGACTTGTGTGTACAGTCAGAATTAAAATTCAGGAAGTTTGGAGTCAAATCTAAATGGAAATTCTCATTTTGAAAGCTTAAAATTGAAGAAATGAACTAGGATTAGAATTTTGAGTAAACGACCTCGGAATTGAGATCTGAAAGTTCCAGCATGTTCGTATGATGATTTCAGACTTGGGCGTGTGTCCGGATTTGGTTTTGGATAACCCGTGAGCATTTCGGCGTATATTGTGGAAGTTAGTATTTTAGAAGAATTTCATAAATTTGGGTTGGAAGGCATTTCAGAGTTATAGATGTGTGTTTGGGATTCCGAGTCTGGGAATAGCTCCGTATGGTGATTCTGGAGTTGGGAGCGCGATCGGAAGTGAATTCGGATGTCCGGAGGTCATTTTGAAGTCATTTGGCTAAATATAGAAATTTGAAGGTTTTTGAGAAAATTCGACCGGAAGTGGAAATTTTGATATCGGGGTCGGAATGCGATTCCGAAAGTTGGTGCAAGTCCGTAATGTCGAATATGACTTGTGTGCAAAATTTGAAGTCATTCGGACTAGTTTTGGTAAGGTTTGAGACACTTAGTCTCTTTTAAGGAAGCTTAAGTTGGAAAAGTCAACCGGATATTGACTTATGTGTTAGAGGGCTCGAAATGTGAATTTTATGGTTCGGATAGCTTCGTTAGGTGATTTGGGACTTAGGAGTGTGTCCGGAATATTTTTGTGATGACCGGTGTAGAATTAAGCTTGAATTGGCGAAGTTAGTATTTTGGCGAATTCCGGTTGATAGGTGAGATTTTGATCCAGGAGTCGGAATGGAATTCCGAGAATTGCTGTAGCTTTGTTATGTCATTTGTGATGTATGTGCAAAATTTCAGGTCATTCGGACATCGTTTTGTCGGGTTTTTGATCGAAAGTGTATTTTCGGAAGTTTTTGGAAACTTAGGCTTGAATTCGATGATGATTTGATGTTTTGATGTTATTTTGGGTGTTTCGAAGGTTGAGACAAGTTTGAATGATATTGTGGGACATGTTGATATAATTGGTTAAGGTCCCGAGGGTCTCGGGTGGATTTCGGAAGGTTAACGGAATGAAATTCGGACCAAAAAGAAAAGAAAAAGCTGCAGAAATTTCTGCTGCAATTTTCTGATCCGGGGAGCCTACTTTAGAAGCTCATATCTCGGGATATATAAAGAGTTATATGGTGTACAACCTATCAAATTAAATATCTTCGAGTCTAGTTTCTAAATCTTCAATCCGTTTGTCATTTGGATACTTATACAAGATGTTATGGGTGTTTAAACAGAAGTTGTCCGACAAGGAAAATTTTTAATAGAATGTACAACTTGTATAGCACAAGTGCAAGGTACAACTCGACGAAGCACAGGCAGATTCTTTTAAACACGGATTTGGCTTATTTCTTTCATTTTTTTCATTTGGCTTGGATTATTTTGGAGAGAATTTCAAGGGGGATTTCATCAAGCATCAAAGGTGAGTTATTTCTACTTATTTCCAAGTTAAATACATGGATTAGAGCTGAAAACTCAAGTAAATTATGGACAAAAATGGTGGTTTAGGGCTTGAAACTTAAGAGAATTAAATGGTGATTTGAAAGGTCAAATGAACTCCGATTTTTGTGAATTTGGTATGTATAGACTCGTGGCGAGATAAGGGTCGTATTGATGTAAAAATTTCTGAATTTTGAGACGTCGGCCCGGGGCTCGGGTTTTGCTAATTTCGGGATTTTCGACATTTTTCGAGTCTTTTCGATTGGATTATATTCCCTTAGCCTATTGTAACGTATTTGTTGTGGTTTTGACTAGATTCGACGCACGAAGAGGTCGATTCAAGAGGAAAGGGCATTGCGGACTAGTCTACGACCGGTTAGAGGTGAGTAATACTGGTAAATGATATCCTGAGGGTTTGAAACCCCGGACTTTCACATCGTAACACTATATTGAGGCGTGACACGCACTCCATGGCGAGTGCGGGGTTGGATACTATTGGGGGATTATGACTTGGTCCATCCCGTGTGATGTTTATACTATACTGGTGATTGATACACCTACTTCATTGATATTACTGGGCTTGATGCCATGTTTGGGGCCTTGTGCCGATTTGTAAAATCTTTCGAGGATTGATATTACTGCTTAGCATGATTTGCATATCATTTAATTTCAGTCCAAGGTTTTAAATGTTGTTTTGCAAACTCAGCCATAATTCTAAGTGTTGAAAACTTAAATGATATTTTTAAATGTATTCCGGGCTGGGAACTTCTGTTTTGTAAATGCCCAAGGGGCTTATTATATTATTTTCTGGACTGATTATAAAGTGACTTGAAATAGTGGTAACAATGACACTGTGTGATATACTTGAAACAGTGGTAACAATGACACTGTGTGATATACTTGAAATAGTGGTAACAATGACACTGGATGATATACTTGAACAGTGGTAACAATGGCACTGTATGATATAAATTGGTCAGGTAACAATGGCTGACCGGTCAGGTAACAATGACTGACCAAGATATTGCGCTTGGGCTGTAGGAGCCCCTCCGGAGTCTGTACACACCCCCAGTGAGCGCCGTCGACGATAAATAAATATGGATGGCTCGGGCTGCACGCCGCAGTGGGTACTGGAATGTACCATCATATGCATTGCATTGCATTCATGCATTTGTTCATTATTTGTCGTTGTGATATTTCTGGAGATATTTATCTACTTTTGCTGGTGCTATCTGATCCTTGAGTGTTGGGGCCCGAGTGGCTGACCAGGAACGAAGATATTGCCCGAGGGGCAGGTTTCTGTGCATAGTGACACCGATGGCTGGAATTATTTTGCAACTGTTAAAAAGATTATTTTCAAAAGAGGTTTAAAACTGAGTCAGATATTTTATAAAGGATTTTCATGGAATTACTGTTTTCAAAAAGGGTTGTACCGTCTTAGATAGCATGATGAAGTGTTCTTACGTGATTTCTTATCGCTCAGTTATTATTTACTCTTATTACCACTGAGTTGGAAGTACTCACTTTACTCCCTGCACCTCGCGTGCAGTTGCAGGTACTGTTCACCCGGTAGCGGGTTATTAGCGGACTGAAGGTATACTATTGTAGCTGAGCAAGGTGACCGTCCGCGTTCACGGCACCGTATTTCTTCATTGATTCTAAATTCCATTCTGTATATTGCTGGTCTTGTATTAGTATTTAGATCTTTAGATGCTCGTGGCTTGTGACACCCCGATTTCGGGCTGAGTCGGGATGGTTTCCATTATTCTATCATGTTTACTTCGCACTTGTGATTATATTATCTGCGAATTAGACTTATTCCTGCTAAGTAATTATAAAGAGATGTATTGTTTTGTTGTTGGCTGGCCTTGTCCCCACGAGAGGCGCCATCACGACCGAAGGTTGGGATTTTGGGTCGTGACAAGTTGGTATCAAAGCCTAGGTTACTTGGTCTCACGAGTCATGAGCCGGTTTAGTAGAGTCTCGCGGATCGGTACGGAGACGTATGTACTTATCCTCGGGAGGCTGCAGGACCTTTAGGAAAACTTCACATTCTTGAATTCTTATCGTGCGTCCTCGATTCAGCTTGAAAAGAAACTTTTGAAATTCCTTCCGCGTGATTATATGCACCAACGGGCGCTCAGTATCAGATGTGTCTCGATGGCTTTTGATTCCCCGATCGAGGGGCGAGGTGTAATCTCTGTGAGTTTGAAGTTAGACCAGTCAGGAGGACTTGAGGCCAAATCTTTGCCAATGGCTTGAGCACCGAGGTGCTGATTTTGTGAGCAAGTGTTTTGAACTCATATGTTCATTATTGTCCTTGTTAGCCGGAATGGCGGTTGGATATCCACGTGATGAGTATGTTAGTGTTGCGAGGTGTATTTGTACGACTTGGTAGTGGCGAAGAAGCCTACTGGATAGTAGATGAACTGTTAAGTGATTCGTTTCTTATTGTGATTTGTTGAGTAGCCCGAGTTATGGGCGCGTGAAGAATATTTTTCGTGTCTCCTAGTTAGATAAGTCTGGGAGCTGAGATCGCTTCCGTAAATGTATTATGACGAAATCGTTGAGTCAAGGAGACCACCTTGAAGGTCGAAAATATTAAAGGAAGAATATGTTCCTACTTGGTTGAATAGCCCAATAATGGAGGGTTGAAGGGTATTTTCTATGTGTTATGATTCAAATAGGTGCAACGCATGTCCATGTATCAATTTAGATTTATGTAATTGATATGCATTGTGATGCTTTGTCAAGTTGTGGATGTGTTGTTAGGATGATTTTGGTGATTCTATGGCAGGTGGATAGGACCAATTACAAAGGAGGCTCTGTCGAAATTTTTGAAAAATTTAGGACTTAAAAAAAAAAAATGGTCGCCTAGAGAGTGGACTTAACTGTTGTGTGAGTAAATGCAAAAATTGCAAAAGAGTTAAAATTCCAGATGATTCGTGTTTCCACGAGCTTATGATGGAGTGAGTTTAATCTCACCATGATATTACGACAGCAATAGAGTATATGTGTTATGATCTATGGCTTCGAGCCAAGTTGGGGAGCTTGCTGTTGATTAGCTGATTGCACAGTTTAATACCTGCGTGAATTCTGGTTATTGGCATATTGGTGGGTTATTGCAGCTACGGAAAATGACCATGAGTGGTAATTTGAGTAAATGAATTGTTGGATGCATGCTATGGTTAGCCTTATTGGCTCATGTTCAGACTTGAGGGAAGATTCATGATTTATGCCTCGTATAGGTGCAGGCTTCGAGGGAAGTGATCCCTCTAGGTGCTTTATCGAGAGGGTATTCATATGTTATAAAATTCAGTAGAGTTGGTTGCATTCGGGGCCAAGTCAGAGCTGGGTGGCTCTCAATAGCGGTCCTAGTTAATTCAAGAGGTAAAGTGTGGTGCCTAATGATTTTGAGTCTATAAGTACGGTTAAGAGTCAAGCTTTTGAAGCAGCTTATGAAGAAAGGCACAGAATGTTCTATGATGTTTTGACTTGCGGTGTAGCATTTGAGAGACATGAAATGGTCATGGTATTTGAGACAGCATGGTCTCGTGATTTAAGGTCACTCGGGGTGAGTTTGGTTGAAATAAGTTAGGTGTTAAAGGGAGATATTATTATTTCTAAGGCAATCAAGGATAAATTGGAAGGAAGTAGATTGATTAGCCATAGTTGAGTTGGTATACTGGTGTCAGTGATCGGTTCGTTCAGCGTGATCGAGTTATGCATGTGAGGCTTGTCGGCCGCAGTGATTGATGTTATTCTGAAGCATTCTTTTGTTAGGGCCTATTATGAGTAGGCGGATCCCAGAAAGTGTTATGGTGGCTTGGACAACTACTTAGAGATTGGCATATTCGACGATTATGAGGATTCGCCTGTATGCTGCTATAGTTCTCCTGAAGTGAGTTAAATGGAAAGTCTTATGTGATGAAGTATTAGCCTATCGGCGGTTCCATAGTTGTGATGGAAATCGCGTCTATCATATATTGGCACGTGAGGTGCAGTGAGTGGTATGGAATTTGAAGTAAGGACCAAGGTTGCAGTTTGGTCAATGACTGTGATGTCACATATCAGATGAGCAGTATATGAGTTTCAGTGTTTTGAGTAAGATGGGTATTGAAGTCAGTATCACCTGAGGTCGGTGTTCTGTGAGAAAGGCTTTGCATCCTGGTTAGGGATTCTTGATCGCTTTTCAGCGTTAGTGCAGCCGGTGGTTTGGATGTGCAGACCCGTTAATTATTTCGGAAGATGGTGGGAGCTTGTCCCACAGGAATATTGTATAAGTGTGACATGTAGTCACTTGATTAATTAGAAATTTAAACCAAGTATGAGGATTTTGGTAATATCATCCATTTGAGAATTTATGCCTGGAGGGCACTCTGTTTATTGGGTTATGGACCTGTGAAAGATTATTGGCCTAGCTTGGCACGATCAGGATCGACTTGAGGTCGGTTGATAGGTTTAAATGTGGAAGTGAGCCTTACGTCAGGCCAGTTGTGTTTATTTCAGCAATGCGCTCTTTATGGAAGGATAGTCGCGGTCTTATTTCGTGGTCAGTTAATTCATGTAAAGATATATTGCACCATATGAGTTGTGAGACGGCTTGGTAAATTCCTTATGTGTTAAGGTTCCGCTCAACGGTGATGTTATATGAGTAGGATGAGACTTAGATCATGTATCGCACCTCAGTTGTGCTTGAGTTTGTAGCCTATAGCGCTATATGTTTCCTTAGGAATGATATTATGCACCTTAGCGTGTTTATGACCGATATACGGTATTTTGATGTGATGAGCTATTCAGCTCGACGTATATCTCCTTATATGAGTTCTATATGTGGATCGGGTGACACACCGCCATGGGTATGTTGTTTGGATCCGGTTGCACGCCGCAACAGTGTGATGTTCAATTCAGTGCCCATATTTTCTTTTGTGTGTTCTGTTTCCCTATTTTCTGAGGAAGTCTATGTTAGTGTGCGAGTTGAGTAGTTCCTTCTAGAGTTCGCCTTCCTTTTGTATCGCGTTCGAATTGATAGCATACTGGCACATTGTGGCGTCTTGTGGGATTTTTGATTATGTCTGAGGTGGCTTATTGCCTGAGCGGTTCATACTAGGTGAGACGAGGTTACTAGATTTGGGATCAGTGCAAACTGATTATATGAAGTATATTATAGAGCAAAGATCATTCTTTGGTTTGCGACAAGGTAATTGAACTTGTCAGGAGTGTAGATCCAATGAATTGTTGATTCAGCAGTTGGTTGTGAATTTCGGCACCTCTTCAGTCGTATCGGTGTTAAATATATATATATATATATATATATATATATAAAAATATATATATATAAAAAAAAACTAGAGCAAGACCTGTGTAGATCATGAGATGCAATGGGAGCATCAGATTCGTGGAATTTCGACCATTATGTTTAAAGAATGTTATTGTGGTTCTATGAGTAAGTGATGCAAAGTGTGAATTCAGCAAAGTTATGCAGTCATGTTTGGGTACAACGTGTGGAGATTGATATGGTGGTCGTATGATGGAAACAGGCTTGGCAGGGAAATTCAGGATGTTGGAATTGGGCCTAATGGCTTATTTGCTTGAATAAATAAGTATATCTACAGAATTATCGAGCTAATGTGCTCAACGGAGTAGTGGTAGCATGGGAAGGTGCATGATGTGTTAAACAAGTGATTTTGGACTTCTTCAGTGTAGTTCTCAGCACGTTCGAGGACGAACGTATGTTTAAGTGGGGGAGATTGTAACGACCCGATCGGTCGTTTTGAGCTCCGACGCGTCATTCAGCAGTTTGAGGCCATGAGCGGCTTCATCTCAGGTATATTGACTTGTGTGTATGGTCAGAATTAAAATTCAGGAAGTTTGGAGTCAAATCTAAATGGAAATTCTCATTTTGAAAGCTTAAAATTGAAGAAATGAACTAGGATTAGAATTTTGAGTAAACGACCTCGGAATTGAGATCTGAAAGTTCCAGCATGTTCGTATGATGATTTCGGACTTGGGCGTGTGTCCGGATTTGGTTTTGGATAACCCGTGAGCATTTCGGCGTATATTGTGGAAGTTAGTATTTTAGAAGAATTTCATAAATTTGGGTTGGAAGGCATTTCAGAGTTATAGATGTGTGTTTGGGATTCCGAGTCTGGGAATAGCTCCGTATGGTGATTCTGGAGTTGGGAGCGCGATCGGAAGTGAATTCGGATGTCCGGAGGTCATTTTGAAGTCATTTGGCTAAATATAGAAATTTGAAGGTTTTTGAGAAAATTCGACCGGAAGTGGAAATTTTGATATCGGGGTCGGAATGCGATTCCGAAAGTTGGTGCAAGTCCGTAATGTCGAATATGACTTGTGTGCAAAATTTGAAGTCATTCGGACTAGTTTTGGTAAGGTTTGAGACACTTAGTCTCTTTTAAGGAAGCTTAAGTTGGAAAAGTCAACCGGATATTGACTTATGTGTTAGAGGGCTCGAAATGTGAATTTTATGGTTCGGATAGCTTCGTTAGGTGATTTGGGACTTAGGAGTGTGTCCGGAATATTTTTGTGATGACCGGTGTAGAATTAAGCTTGAATTGGCGAAGTTAGTATTTTGGCGAATTCCAGTTGATAGGTGAGATTTTGATCCAGGAGTCGGAATGGAATTCCGAGAATTGATGTAGCTTTGTTATGTCATTTGTGATGTGTGTGCAAAATTTCAGGTCATTCGGACATCGTTTGGTCGGGCTTTTGATCGAAAGTGTATTTTCGGAAGTTTTTGGAAACTTAGGCTTGAATTCGATGATGATTTGATGTTTTGATGTTATTTTGGGTGTTTCGAAGGTTGGGACAAGTTTGAATGATATTGTGGGACATGTTGATATAATTGGTTAAGGTCCCGAGGGCCTCGGGTGGATTTCGGAAGGTTAACGGAATGAAATTCGGACCAAAAAGAAAAGAAAAAGCTGCAGAAATTTCTGCTGCAATTTTCTGATCCGGGGAGCCTACTTTAGAAGCTCATATCTCGGGATATATAAAGAGTTATATGGTGTACAACCTATCAAATTAAATATCTTCGAGTCTAGTTTCTAAATCTTCAATCCGTTTGTCATTTGGATACTTATACAAGATGTTATGGGTGTTTAAACAGAAGTTGTCCGACAAGGAAAATTTTTAATAGGATGTACAACTTGTATAGGACAAGTGCAAGGTACAACTCGACGAAGCACGGACAGATTCTTTTAAACACGGATTTGGCTTATTTCTTTCATTTCTTTCATTTGTTTTGGATTATTTTGGAGAGAATTTCAAGGGGGATTTCATCAAGCATCAAAGGTGAGTTATTTCTACTTATTTCCAAGTTAAATACATGGATTAGAGCTGAAAACTCAAGTAAATTATGGACAAAAATGGTGGTTTAAGGCTTGAAACTTAAGAGAATTAAATGGTGATTTGAAGGGTCAAATGAACTCCGATTTTTGTGAATTTAGTATGTATAGACTCGTGGCGAGATAAGGGTCGTATTGATGTAAAAATTTCTGAATTTTGAGACGTGGGCCCGGGGCTCGGGTTTTGCTAATTTCGGGATTTTCGACATTTTTCGAGTGTTTTCGATTGGGTTATATTCCCTTAGCCTATTGTAACGTATTTGTTGTGGGTTTGACTAGATTCGACGCGCGAAGAGGTCGATTCAAGAGGAAAGGGCATTGCGGACTAGTCTACGGCCGGTTAGAGGTGAGTAATACTGGTAAATGATATCCTGAGGGTTTGAAACCCCGGACTTTTACATCGTAACGCTATATTGAGGCGTGACACGCACTCCATGGCGAGTGCGGGGTTGGATACTATTGGGGGATTGTGACTTGGTCCATCCCGTGTGATGTTTATACTATACTGGTGATTGATACACCTACTTCATTGATATTACTGGGCTTGATGCCATGTTTGGGGCCTTGTGCCGATTTGTAAAATCTTTCGAGGATTGATATTACTGCTTAGCATGATTTGCATATCATTTAATTTCAGTCCAAGGTTTTAAATGTTGTTTTGCAAACTCAGCCATAATTCTAAGTGTTGAAAACTTAAATGATATTTTTAAATGTATTCCGGGCTGGGAACTTCTGTTTTGTAAATGCCCAAGGGGCTTATTATATTATTTTCTGGACTGATTATAAAGTGACTTGAAATAGTGGTAACAATGACACTGTGTGATATACTTGAAACAGTGGTAACAATGACACTGTGTGATATACTTGAAATAGTGGTAACAATGACACTGGATGATATACTTGAACAGTGGTAACAATGGCACTGTATGATATAAATTGGTCAGGTAACAATGGCTGACCGGTCAGGTAACAATGACTGACCAAGATATTGCGCTTGGGCTGTAGGAGCCCCTCCGGAGTCTGTACACACCCCCAGTGAGCGCCGTCGACGATAAATAAATATGGATGGCTCGGGCTGCACGCCGCAGTGGGTACTGGAATGTACCATCATATGCATTGCATTGCATTCATGCATTTGTTCATTATTTGTCGTTGTGATATTTCTGGAGATATTTATCTACTTTTGCTGGTGCTATCTGATCCTTGAGTGTTGGGGCCCGAGTGGCTGACCAGGAACGAAGATATTGCCCGAGGGGCAGGTTTCTGTGCATAGTGACACCGATGGCTGGAATTATTTTGCAACTGTTAAAAAGATTATTTTCAAAAGAGGTTTAAAACTGAGTCAGATATTTTATAAAGGATTTTCATGGAATTACTGTTTTCAAAAAGGGTTGTACCGTCTTAGATAGCATGATGAAGTGTTCTTACGTGATTTCTTATCGCTCAGTTATTATTTACTCTTATTACCACTGAGTTGGAAGTACTCACTTTACTCCCTGCACCTCGCGTGCAGTTGCAGGTACTGTTCACCCGGTAGCGGGTTATTAGCGGACTGAAGGTATACTATTGTAGCTGAGCAAGGTGACCGTCCGCGTTCACGGCACCGTATTTCTTCATTGATTCTAAATTCCATTCTTTATATTGCTTGTCTTGTATTAGTATTTAGATCTTTAGATGCTCGTGGCTTGTGACACCCCGATTTCGGGCTGAGTTGGGATGGTTTCCATTATTCTATCATGTTTACTTCGCACTTGTGATTATATTATCTGCGAATTAGACTTATTCCTGCTAAGTAATTATAAAGAGATGTATTGTTTTGTTGTTGGCTGGCCTTGTCCCCACGAGAGGCGCCATCACGACCGAAGGTTGGGATTTTGGGTCGTGACATTTAGAGAGTGGGCTTGACTGTTGCAAGGATGAATGCGAGATTTGCAGAAGATTCAAGGTACCAGATGGTCTGTGTTTCACGAGCTTATGAAGGTTTGAGTTTAATCTCACTATGATATTGTGGCAGCAATAGAGTATATGTGTTATGAGTTATTGTGTGTGTTTTGTTCTACGACTCCGAGCCAAGTGGGGAGTCTGCTATTGATTAAGTGATTGCACGGTTATGTGCTATGTTGGTTCCGGTTTGAGACATTCGGGTGAATCAGTTATGGCCTACGGAGGTTGAGACCGAGGATGGCTCGGGTAAAGGAAAATTTTGACGAAGATTATATTATGCTTCATAGGTGTGTGAGAATCACGGATGTCTTGAGTTGTTGTTGGCAAGAATGCTCGGTGCATAGAGCAGGAAGTTGCTTGGCTGTATTGGGATGATGTTACATTCTACGGTGTCGGAGTGCCAATGAGGAACGAGTTTTTCGGTTCATTTGATTAGACTAATTGCAGTTTGAATAGAGTGAATGACTCTCGAGAATGGTTCTAATATGTTCAAGATTCTACATGTAACAGTTGGATATTTTAAAGTTGTATATGTGGTTAGGAACTGAGTTTTCATTTGGAAGATGTCAAGACTTGTGGTACTTTCTACATTAACTATGGGATTCTATACATCAGTATTAGGAAGGTAATGATTCCAGATTCGCAGGAAGTCTCTTCGAGGTAGGTATTTTGAACGTGGTGCTTTTGGAAACATTTAAGAGAGTACTATGCGGCTTATGAGCCTTAGACAATGTGGTTTTATGTTTGGGTCTCGTATGGTAAGTCTGGGTTGAGGAATTGTGGTGCTACAACAAGAAGGGATATCAAGTTGAAGGTAAATCAGAAGGAAACTTGGATAGATATGATAGCTGGGCAGTAGTCCGGATCGGTATAGTAAGGATATGATTAGTTCCTTGGGTGTGTATGGGGTAATGAGTACCTATAGGTATTTTGCGACAATGCTCTTATGTTTTGATGGCTTGCGTAGCTTGGTCGAGTTAGAAGGATTCAGTCCTAGTAGGTCTGGATTGTGCAAGGTGAACTCAGAGAGTTCTTGATGGTTTCTACCTCGGTTGGAGATGTATATTTTCTATGGGCATGAGGAGAATAGGATGCATAGTGATTTTCTTCTAGATGGGATCAATGGAAAGTTCTTGACTAGTGTACTACGTAGATGTTTATGGCTCGGAAGGGAGATGAAGTTCTCATGTTATCCTAGGATGGTATGGTATATGCGATATGTTGTGGAGGATTGAGATTTGCGTGTGTAAGATTACGGTTCAGTTTTGAACGGAAAGTCATAAAATTCTTAGGCAACATGGACAGTTTTAGATGATTAGAGAAATTAGCTTCAGATGATTAAGGGGATGATCTCCAGATGATTAAGGAATTGGTATTGCCAAATGGAAGTGATTTGACGAGGGTATATGTTTTAGAAAAGGCAATGTGATTAAGTTGATGGTACTTCGGTAGAATTGTGGTGCTTTCTTGTTAGATCGACTGCTGATATTCGAGTTTGCTTGGTGACTTTAGAAAAGGAAATGTGATTAAGTTGATGGTACTTCGGTAGAATTGTGGTGCTTTCTTGTTAGATCGACTGCTGATATTCGAGTTTGCTTGGTGACACTGGGGAATTTTAGAGTATCTTTCATGGAATGATTGGGTATTTGAGGTGCGGTATGCATTCGGACGGCGGAATTGGGATCAGGTATGTTGATTCATGTGCCATATGGATTTGGAGACAAGGAAGTTCTCACATTCAGGCTATGTTGTGGTTGTGAGTCGTGTGTATCGGCACTGTTTAGTGACTATCGAGGTTTGGAGACCCGAGCAGATCTTTTGTGCTTGGCATGTTAGATTTTGGATGGGATATTGGGTTCAGACTGGTTGTCTCCGTGTTGTGTCATTCTGGACTATTGTGCTAAGGCGACACTATTGGCTATGCCGGAATTGCCACAGATTGAGTGGCGAGGTCCTTAGGATTATGCCCTAGTGGAGTGGTTTTATATTTCAAAGACCCATCAAACGGCTGGGAAGAATTGTCTTTCTTATTTTGGCTTTCATGATGGATGTCAGTGTAGAGGCTTCTACCATTGATTCAGTTCCGGTGGTGAGGGACTTTTCGGATGTGTTTCTTGTGGCCGGGCATGTCGTCGGGCAGGGTTGTTGATTTTGGTATTGATTTGATGCCGGGCACCGTATCGTATGGCACCGGCAGAGTTAAAGGGGTGGAAGGAGCAGCTTCAGGATTTCCTTGATAAGGAGTTCGTTAGCAGGTCAATGTGGAAGCGTGTTCTAACTTGAGTCGGCTTGGTTGGCTCCGAATTGTATCTTTGAGAGAGGTGTTGATTCGTCGGTTATTGAGCTTATTAGTAATCCAGGGATACCTATGAGTTACATTTCCGTGTTGCGAGGCATTAGGATTTGTTGGTTATCGGCACATGTGGTGCGGTGTTATTCGGGTCTCTCAGCAGGATTCGAGCGGGAGAAGTATTAGATATTGCTTGGCGGATGGCGCATTTGTTATGCCCTTTCGGGTTGTGCGATGTTATGTACTTGCTTTATCGTGGTTATGATGATTTACTTTGATTCTAGACATCAATTGTGCGTGGTCGTCAATTTCGAGCAGAGTGACTTGAGGTGTTCCATGTGGAGCAGTGTTTGGATAAGGTCGTGCATTGCAGCAAATTTATGTGGAGGTATGACCTTGCAGGTTAGATTCATGTGTTTTGTTCCTATAATGTGAAACGGGTTCTCAACCTTGTGTTGTGGTGGTACTGGTGAACTTGAGGTACAACTCTTTCATTTGGGTCATTTTCATGATTTGAGTATGTTCAGAACGTTGCCTATTGGTGCACGTATTATGCAAGTTGTGGCCTAGGCCTATATTGATGTGTAATGTTACCAGAGTGGTGTGTTGGATTAGAGGAGATCGTTTGGATCATTAATGAATACGAACGGATTCTATTTCATCATGTTAGAAGGATAATATCGAGGTTCGGCTCGAAAATTTGCTATGGTATTTGCCAAAGGAGAAGTGGCTTCATAAATGGTTGGTCTGAGAAATGGTTATGGTTTATTGCATGTTTCATTTATCGTTGGCAGTATATGAAAGTGTTGGAATGAGACTTTAGTTGATAAGAGGTTTTCTACCGGTATTCGGTTGTTCTGGGCAGCTGCTGTAAATAGAAGTTATCGCTACGAGCATTTGAGTTACGTGGTTTATCATGTAATTGCACCTGAGGTTGCAGTTATGGGTTATTACAGCTGGTTCAGACTTATTCTGAATATAGATGTGAGATTCTGATCTTGTGGATGATTTCGGAAGTGGAAATGGGGTTCTCAGGTTTATGGGCTAGGTTGGATTGTGAAATTTTAGTTGCATTGTGTTATCAGACCTATATGAGATAGGGTGACGTGGGATCACTCCCGACTATATGCATGGTAAAGTTATTCATCAATTGGTTGGCTTCCGGAACAACTCTGGGCACGTTCGAGGACGAACGTGTGTTTAAGTGGGGGAGGATGTAACGACCCCACCGGTTGTTTTGAGCTTTTGCACTTCGCCCGCCAGTTCTCGGGCGTGACTTGCTCGTGTGGTGTATTATGACTTATGTAAATCGTTGGTGTTGGGTTACATGTTAATCAGAATGAATTTGGAAGAACAGTCTCAGTTGAAAGCTTAAAATTTGAAAGGTTTGACTTGTTTGTATTTGATCTCGGATTGGAATTTTTATGGTTTGTTTAGCTCCTTTAGGTGATTTGGGACTTAGGAGCGTGATCGGAATGCATTTTGGAAGTCCGTGGAAGGTTTAGGCTTGAATTGGCGAAATTGAGATTTTGGCGTTTTCCGGTTGATAGGTGAGATTTTGATATCGGGGTCGGAATGGAATTTCAGAAATGGGAGTAGGTCCGCTGTGTCATTTGTGATGTTTGTGCAAAATTTCAGGTCATTCGGACTAGGTTTGATAGATTTTTTGATCGAATTCGGAATTTTTGGAATTCTTAGGCTTGAATCCGAGGGTGATTTGATGTTTTGATGTTGTTTTGAGCGTTCCGAAGGTTGGAACAAGTTTGAATTATGTTATGGGGTGTGTTGGCATGTTTGCTCGGGGTCCCGTGAGGCTCGGATATGTTTTGGAAGAGTTTTTGGAAGATTTTGGCGTTTTGAGCATAAACATGTAATGATCTAAAGGTCCATTTTTAGTTCTAGAGATCGAAATTTGATTTTGAGACTTCCAGAATTTTGATAATGAATTATAGGAGTGATCTGGAAAGTTTGGTCTAATTTCATCAAGTCGTGATTGGGTTTTTGACACGAATCATGAGTTAATTGTTTAACGAGCGAAATGGATATCGCACTAAGCAAACGAGCTCCGAATTGAGTTTCGATCGAAGGACTATGTTCCTATCATTATTTGTGACTCATAGGAACAAGAATCATCGAATTCTGAGTTCGTATGATGGAGTTAGAGCCTTTTTAGTGAAATTAAAGACTGCTGGTGCATTAGATCTATTGCGCACCTTTTAGCGACCAGATTGGACCTTTTAGCGACGGGAATTAAGCTTTTAGCGACCAGAATCGGATTTATTAAGGTTGTTACGTTTTAGCTCATTTTGACTTTTTTTTTTTGGTGAAAGAACACGACTTGGGGCGATTTTTGAGCAAAAAATCATGGGAAATATTGAGGTAAGTCACTTGTGATCATTTCTACTCCATAATATTGAATTATCATCGAATAATCCAACTAGATTACATGTTTTTGAGGTATAAATTGGGGATTTGGACATAGGAATTTGAAAATAAGATTTGAAGATTTGGAGGCCGAATTGTTATCGGAATTTAGTAATTTTGGTATGATTGGACTCGTGGTTGAATGAGTTGTTGGATTTTGTGAGTTTCATCGGATTCTGAAGCGTGGGCCCGGGGGCCCGGGTTTGAGCAATTTCGGGATTTTGATGTTAAATTGGATATTTTCGAGTGGGCTTCGTTCCCTTAGCATATTTTAATGATTATGTACTGATTGTGGCTAAATTTGGAGCATCCAGAGGTCGATTCGCGCGGGCGAGGCATCACGGGCTAGAGTTCGGATGGATCGAGGTGAGTAATGATTGTAAATGATGTTCTGAGGGTTTAAAACCCCGGATTGCACATCGTTGTGCTATATTGAGGTGTGGCACACGCTTGATGACGAGCGTGGGGTCATGCACTATTGGGGATTGTGACTTGGTCCGTCCCGATTGATGATTTTACCGCGTATTTGATTGAAAACTATTTGCTATCATCATTATTTGGGCTGAAAGCCATATTTGGGCCTAGTGCCAGCTATTTGAACCCTTTGGGAATTTTTGTTGATATTTCCTCACTATTTTGACTTTATACTTGAACTCGGTCATGTTATTTTCCACTATTTTCAAAACTTAGCCATGTTTACTTTGCTTTAACACTTGAAATAATATTTTAAATAATATTTTGGGCTGAGCGTTATGTTTTACTGTTGCCCGAGTGGCTTATGTGATTTTTGACTGAGTAAGGCCGATGGTCTGTATTGTGAGGATACTTTTGGGTCAGAATGCACGCCGCAGCAATGAGATACTGATTATGATAATGAGGCCAAGGGCCTGAGATTATGCGCCACGAGGTGGCTTGATATTGCGCTTGGGTCGTAAGTGGCCCCTCCCAGAATTTGTACACCCCCTGTGAGTGCGGGTACCCATTATGATGTGAGATATAGCCCGAGGGGCTGATATTGTTCTATGTGATAGCCCGAGGGGCTGGTATTGTTCTATGTGATTGCCCGAGGGGCTGGTACCGTTCTGTGTGATTGCCCGAGGGACTGGTATTGTAAAGGGATGGTACCGTTTTATGTGATTGCCTGAGGGGCTAGTATTATTCTGAGATATGGCCCAAGGGGCGGAGTTGTTGACATTGTGCCTGAGGGGCGAACCTTTATGTGTTTATCTTTCATATTTACCTATCATTTACCTATTAAACTATGGTATTTGTGCCCGAGGGGCGGATTTCTGTGCTTACCTGCACTTACTATTTTGCATTCATTTGCGTAAATGTTGAAAAAGTCATTTTCAAAGAAGTTTAAACTGAGCTAAGATGTTTTAAGAGATTTTTACAGCTTCACTGCTTTCTTACTGGTTTTTGAACTGCTTCTAGATAACATCTTGATATGCTTTACGTGATTTTTTACCATTCAGGCTTTATTTATGATTATTACTTACTGAGTTGGAGTACTCACTTTACTCCCTGAACCTTGTGTGCAGATTCAGGTATTTATACACCCGGTAGCGGGTTTTGGTTGTTTGGAGGCAGAGTCATCGGAGTTTAGCAAGGTAGCTGCCGGTGTTCACAACACTGCTTTTCTCTCTCTTCATTTCATTAGTCTATATTTGTACACTTCTGACTTTCAGTTATATTTATACCCTAGTAGATGCTCGTGACTTATGACACCCCGGTTAGGGCTGTGTCGAGTTGTATTTCCGTTACTTATTATCATTAAATCATGTTTAGACTACTTTTATATTGTTTAACTATTTTAAAAAAGTTAATTGGGTTTAATTGGCTGGCCTTGTCTTCATGAGAGGCGCCATCACGACCGGGTTTGGGGTTAGGGTCGTGACATATGATTTGTACGTGTAGTCGGAATTGAATTTTGGGAAGTTCATGAAGGAAAATTCTAAATTTGGGAGCTTTCAGTTAGAAGAATTTAGTAAGGTTTGACTTTTGAGTAAATGAAGTAGGAATCGGGATTTGAAGGTTCCAATAGATTTTTATTGTAATTTCGGACTTAGGTGTATGTTTGGATTGAGTATCAGGTAGTCCGGGAGCATTTCAGCGCTTATTGTAGAAAGTTGGTATTTTGGAAGTTCTAGAATTTCATAAGTTTGGTTTGAAGTGGATTTTGATGTTATCGATGTCCGTTTGGAGTTCCGAGCCTTGAAATAGGTTTGTATCGTGATTTTTGACTTGTGCATAGAGTTTGGCATCATCCCAGAATGTTTTGATATGATTCGAGCGCGTTCGTCGAAGTTTGGAAGTTTAAAAGTTTAAAGAAGGATTTTGGTCGTCGATTCATAATTTAGATGTTGTTTGATGTGATTTGATACCTCAAGCAGGTCCATGTTATGTTTTGGAATTTGTTGGTGTGATTGGAGGGGTCCCAGGGCCTCGAGTGAGTTTCGGGGTGGTTTCAGATCAATTCTCCTTGTTTTGTCACTGGTGTGCTGGTGTCTGGTTTCCTCCTTCGCGATCGAAGGGTCTCATACATTCACAAAGAGGAATTTTGGGGCTACTGGGATTTGCCCACTGTGAAAGCGATGAAGGAGATGATAACGCAGGGCAGAAGCTGGGGAAGCCTACACGAATGCGAGCTGAAGGTCGGGAACGTGAAAAGGAAAGGGAGCTAGTGGCCTGCCAGGCGTTAAGCCTTCGCGAACGCGGATCGTGGCCCGCGAATGCGAAGGGTAAAGGTCACAAGGCTTCGTGAACGCGACCCTTGGGTCGCGAACGCGTAGAGGAAAAATGTGGAGGCAGAATTTTTAGCCTTCACGATCGTGGAGGTATTCCTGCGATCGTGAAGGTATTCCTGCGATCGCGAAGAAGGACGGGCCTGGGCAGATTGTTTTAAGTTGGATTTTTGCCCATGTCACTCATTTCTCTCTTGGTTTGGGCGATTTTTGGAGAGCTTCAAGGAGAGTTTTTCATCATCTATTGCAAGGTAAGTAATTCCCACATATTGTTAGCAAATTACATGGAGTGTACAAAGATTTAAACATGAAAATTTGTAGAAATTTGAGATTTTGGTGGAAAACCAAGAATTTGGTAATTTGGGAATTTGACCACGAAATTGGACATGGAATTGGGAATAAGTCATATATTTGGGGTTTGTAGTGTTATGAGTAAAGTTTATCTTCGATTTTTTTGGAATCTGGGCCCGTGGGCCCCCGAAGGTCGACTTTTTTGACTTTTTGAGCAGAGTTGGAATTGTCATGAATTGATTTATTATGAGTATTAGAGTGTAGTTTTATTGATATTCATGATTGTTTGACTAGCTTCAGATCATTTGGCTTTTTGAAGAGTTAGAGAGGCATTAGAGTCAATTATAAAACTTTGGAGCAAGGTTAGTCTTCTGTATAACTTTGTGAGGGGGAAACTACCCCTAGGTGATATTTATTGTTATGTGCAACTAGATGTGGGTGCTACGTACATACGAGGTAATGAGAGTCCATACATAGCCAAAACATATCTATGTCAGGGTAGACTTAGGACCTTATCATGTAATAATTGAATTATTTGAACTTGTTCTGCTGGCTTAATTAATTAAAGTTATAGCTGAAATTGATTGAGAAGTAAATATACTAGGCCAAACTTTATCTCTTTGAGTTGTTGCCAAGATGTTTGATAAGTGTAAAGGGGTGTATTTGTTATTTTACTCATATACTGTATTGTAAACACGTGTCTTGTAATTCGGTAATTTCCTTCCTTTCTTGTGGAGTGGGCCGAACACCTCGGTAGTATATATATGCATCTATGGATCGTGCTGCACATCCCTCAACAGTGTACACCTTATTCCGAATTAGGGCGAACGACCTCGGCAGAATCGTGCGTTATATCACTAGTATTCCGAAAATTCACGAGCTAATCTTCCCACCGATGCCCGACATTTTATGGTATTTCTTATTTATTTGATATTAACACTTGGCATTTTTTGAGATATTGAGGTGCAATACAAGATCGAGAAATTTATTCTTTAAAGGAAATAATTGGAACATTATGAAATTTCAGATTTACTCCACTACTGTTGTGAACTTCATACCTATTATGAATTATCATTTATTTATCTGGACCTCTAGTAAGTGTCGATGTCGACCTCTCGTCACTACTTCTCCGCGGTTAGGCTAGATACTTACTGGGTACGCGTTGATTGACGTACTCATGATGCATTTCTGCACTAAATGTGCAGGATCTGACAAGTCATTTGGTGATTATCTTGGCGTGTAAGCGCATCTGT
This sequence comes from Nicotiana sylvestris, assembly GCF_000393655.2. Lineage (NCBI taxonomy): Eukaryota > Viridiplantae > Streptophyta > Magnoliopsida > Solanales > Solanaceae > Nicotiana > Nicotiana sylvestris. The sequence continues at coordinate 121,712,415 of NC_091057.1, read as the reverse complement.
TGAGGAGACTTTATGTGAGCTGCAAATTCAGGCTACACATCGCAGTCCACTGGGTCCCCACTGTACTATTTACTTTATCCTGCCTTATTTACATTCTGGACAGATGTTGTATTATCGTTATACTCCTTAGAAAATGCTCTTGTACATGTGACACTGGGTTTTGGGGGTTCCTACAGGTTGTTCGTGATTAATGTTTTGGGAACATTATCATTTACCTTGTAAATTCTATTTCAAAAGATTTAATAAATAGAAATTCTGTTTTCAAATACTAAAATGAGTAATTAAGCTGAACATTCATCGTTGGCTTGCCTGACGGTGGTGTTAGGCGCAATCATGACTTATAGTGGATTTTGGGTCGTGACAACATATAAGGGTAAATTTAGTAAATGGAGGATTTAAGATGATATAACAACTACCTTTTTAATGGACATAAGAACCTAAGAACCTAAAACAGTCAAATTCCCACAAATAAGCCAGAGTACGTACTCGTCACCTCGCATACACGGCCTTCACATGACACAATTAGCACAATTGACTCAAATCCTAAGAGGTAGTTCCCCAACACAAAGTTAGGCAAGATACTTACCTCAATGAAGCTAGACCAATACTCAAAAATGACCTCTCTTGTGAAACAACCTCCGGACGACTCAAATCGAGCCAAAATAGCTTAACATCATAAATAAAAATCATAGGAAATAATTCTAGATAACAAAGCTTAGATCTTGAAAGAGAAATAAAAAGTCAACCCCAAGCTCGCATCTCAGAACACGACCAAAATTACAAAATTCGAATACCCATTCGATAACGAGTCCAGCCATACAAGAATTACTCACAAATCCGACCTCAAATCGCCTTTCAAATCTCCAAAGTTTAGTCTAAAAAGTTTTCACAATTCCCCCCAAATTTCATACTTAAATTACTAATTAAACGATGAAAATAACAATGGATTCATGAAATATAATAACATTCGGGTAACGAACACTTAACACAATGAATTGCTTGAAAAACCCACGAAAAATCGTCACTACCCGAGCTCCCTAGGTCCAAAAATTTGTAATGAAACCAAACCCTCGAATTTAACCTTTCTGCCCAGCACTTCTGCATTTGTAGACAAAAAAATGCATTTGTGAGCTATGACTCGCATCTGCGAAGACAAGCTACCAGCCAAAGATTCGTATTTGCGCAAGGAAGGTCGCACCTGCAACACACCTGGGGCCCTCGTCCACACATACCAACAAGTTGCATAACATAATGCGGACATGATCGAGGCTTCAAATCACATCGAACAACATCAAAACTATGAATCACACTACAAATCGAACTTAATGAACCAGTGAACTCTTAACTTCTACAACTCGCGCCGAAACATATCAAATAAACTCGATTGACGTTAAATTTTGCATGCAAGTCCCAAATAACATAATGGAGCCAATCCAATTCTCAGAATCTCAATCCAATCCCCATATCAACAAGTTAACTCCCGGTCAAACCCCTCAACTTCCAAACCTTCAACTTTCAAATTTTTGCCAAAATGCATCAAATTAACCTACGGGCCTCCAAATCCCAATCCGGACACATGCCTAAGCCCAAAACCACCATACAAAGCTAGTGGAATCATCAAAACACCATTTCAGAGTCATCTACCCAAAAGTCAAACTCCGGTCAACTCTTTTCACTTAAGCTTCCAAACAAGAATTATTCTTCTAACTTAATCCCGAATCGTCCGAAATCCGGACTCGACCAAACAAACAAGTTATAATACACAATAAGAAGCTGCTCGAGACCTTAAGCCACCAAACGTGATGCTAATTCTCAAAATGGTCGGTCACGTCATTACATTCTCCCCCTCTTAAACAAACGTTCGTCCTCGAACGTGCCAAGAATCGTTCAGAAGTCATCAAATCATTGAGTGTACTCACCATACATATACTCATGGGGTGACCCCACGTCACCCCTTTGCAGATAAGCCCGACAACACCATCTCATTTGAAGATTATTTCTTCCACCAACACTAGTAAGCCTTAGAACCAAAAGTTTCACTATCCAATAATTTCTAAAAGACCTTATTCACACATCAACATGCGGTATTGGCCTCAACCAGCTACAACAACTCATGCCTACTCCCACAAGATACAACCACACAACGTAACACATCACATATATGCCCATAACAACATCTCGTGTCATAATAGCTTCCTATAATCACATCCAACACCGATAGCTAACCTGATATCGCTTAGAACCCTATTCCAAACCTCCACAACACTGACAATGATGCAAGAAACATGAAGATACCATGACTATTCACTAAAATCAACAAGTCACACCGGACGACACCTGGGCACACACCTCGCAAGCTAAAACCCAGTAAGCACAATGCAAAACGATTGAGTATGCAAAGAGAAATACATGAGAGAACTATCGAACAAGCCCGATAAGCATAACTCCCCATCAGTACCATACTAACGAGTTAATTCCACAAGGAAGGATCAAAACATATGAACTAATCACAAGGGTCTTATCCTAATATAACTCCAGCACGACACACTGCCCAGTTCAAACATATCAAATCACACGAAAATGCAAGGGTCCCATCCTTAGCTCTGAATCGCAAGTAGAATACACATCATACCAATTGAAACCTTCCATTAATTCCATCTTGTGATACAGAATGACAACACGTAATGAACTCCCAATACTAGTAGAGCATCTAAATCACAAATCGTAACCAACCATCTAGAAGTCACATCAAAACATACCGTAATGGGTAGCAAAAAGTCATTTCTAGTCTCATAGCTCTATATAATGAACAAAACAAAGCGATAGACACGTGTTACCACTATAAAATCTCCCAACAAGGGCAACTACATAGGTAGAGTACAAAATCACGAAACTCACCCATATGTGAAGCAAGATAAGAGGACTCACCCCGATAAGAAAAACCAAATCAAAATAAGAATGATGCTCCTCTATAACAATCGAAACCATACCTATAATGACACCATTTGATGCAGTAGCCCTATCCTTACTGTAGAAAACACATCAACGAGCCAGGCTTCCCTCTTTTGGGCGCCCTGTAACTGCCTGACCTGTACCCCAAGCTGGCGATGTAGGGATAATAAAAACTAGAGCAGAACTCATAGCCTAAATACCCTGTTGCGACACATCTGTCTGGAAGTGTGGCTGGTATCTCCACACTCAAAGCAACTTCTCCGTTGGTGTGGCTGTGGAAGCTATCCGGTGCGAGTACTCTGAGACCCATAGGTATCTGAAACATCGTGCAAAGCCTGAAGTGCAAACTGGACTAGCTGACCCACGAAACCTGTACCATGACGTACCTTGCCTCCAAAATTGGGACCAGTATACCCTCTCGGTCTATGAGGCCTCTTATCCTCCCTGACCTCTCCTTCCTGAACCTACATGCCCTCCAATCTACGAGCGATCTCTATCACATGCTGGAACGGAACATTCGTCTCCAACTCCCGAGCCATGCTAAATCAGATACCATAACCGAGCCCCTCAATGAATCTGTAGACTCCTTCTCTAACTGTAAAAACCAAAGCAAGTGCATGTGTGGATAAATCACTAAATCTATTGATATACTCTGACACTGATATAGTGACCTAGTGCAACTGCTCAAACTCCGCGTGCCATGCATCCCGAAGAGTCTAGGGAACAAACTCTCTCAAGAAATCTCTGAAAACTGAGCCTATGAAAGTGAAGCTGCATCGGTCGGGCTACCCAAATCGTACGTTTGCCACCACTGATATGCCTTTCCCTTAAGCTGGAACATAGTAAAAACAACCCCATTCGTCTCCATAATACCTATAGTGTGGAGAATATGGTGGCACTCCTCTAGGAAACCATGTGTATCCTCTTAAGTCAAGCTACCAAAAGTAGAAGGGCAATACTTCTTGAACCTCGCAAGTCTAAGCTGTTCCTCCTCAGATACTGCTGCCCTAACCACATGCTGAATAATAGGCTGGGTTGATATGACACCTGGAACCTAACCAACATGGACTCACTACTCTAGATTATAGAAGGATGGAGTCTAAGCCCCTCCCTTAGTCTGTGAAGTAGTTGGCGCAACCTGAATCAACCCTGCATGAGCCAATATGTCAAATATACTCCGGAAATGTGCTAAAGTCTCCTGAAGTCCCGGAGTAGCAACATGCGCCTCCGGTACTAGTCTCCCAACAAGAGCTACTGAAGGCTCCTCAACTGCTACCTTGACAGGTGCTCTAGCTATAGTACGTGCTCCTCATCGACCTCTACCTCAACCTCTGCCCCAACCCCTAGCAACACCGGCTTTGGGAACAGCGTCATTAGTAACTGCAGCTCGTATCCTCACCATATGTGAGAGAATATAATGATAAAGGCTCAAACTCTAAGATCAATCAACTCGCACGATAGGAATGAAAAAAGTGAAATTGTCCTAATAGTTTCGTAGCCTCTCGAAGATAAGTACAAATGTCTCTGTACCGATTCACAAGACTCTACTAAACTCGCTTATAACTATTAGAACCTATGAACCTAGAGCTCGAATACCAACTTGTCACGACCCCAATTTCTCTCCATAGGATGTCGTGATGACACCTAGTCACTAAGACTATGTAAGTCTAACACTTACTAAATTAAAGACAGAATATAACTCGAAACAACTATTAAGCATGAAACTAAAATTTCTATAGTAAACCAATAAGTGCAATACAATACTCAAAACTGGTAGTACAAGTCATAAACTCTACTGAGTTTACTAGAAAATTTTCTAACTACAACTATTCCGAAAAAGAAATAGACAGTACAAGTACAGTACCAAAATGTGACTCTGAGGCCTGCGAACGCGACGACAAGTATACCTTGAGTCTCCACAACAAAGCCCGTACAACTAACTAGGGTCAACCAACTTCAAAGTACCTGGATCTGTACAAAAATATGCAGAAAACGTAGCATGAGTACACCACAATGGTACCTAGTAAGTATCAAGACTAACCTTGGCGAAGTAGTGACAGTCCAGACACATACTAGTCTAAATAACCTGTACAAGTATGAATGTGAAACTAATAGGAAAATGATGACAATATAAAGCTAAGCATGGTAAAGATAACCAAACAATACTCGCAATAAAACACTAGAAACAATGATTAGCAACATGGAACAAGTAGGTAATAATGCCGTAAAGTAAGCTGAACACAGTTTAAGTCCGGTGAAACCAAGTAAAGGGAACAAGTAACAATTCAATAAGAGCAACTGCTTTCATATAGATTTGTTCTTCAAGGATTTCCCCAAGGCACTTCACCTCATAGTCACATTTCACGGGTCCCAATTCATGAACCCTAATCACTTGGCATCTCCAGCCCATATTACAATTCATAACCGCACGGACGACTCACATGCCAAGGGAGTGACAATATCTAATATTTGCATGGACAACTCACGTGCCAACAATAACAATGACTCATGACCGACGGACAACTCACGTCCAATAGAGCAACTCTCACATAGAAAGCAAGTAAACAAGAGTCCATGTAAATAGTCAATAACATCAAGATTTATCTTCATACACCAATATGGGTGATTAATTACGTGTATTCTTGTGCAAGTATTCTATCACAACTGAAGTCAACAAGTAAGAATAGAGACAATGAATGACACATAAGAAACAATCACCACAAAATGTACAATGTATAACTCACACAAGGTAGGCACACCACTCCACAAATATCATCAATAACAATGCCCCCAGGCCATCACAAGTCATCACAAATCATTCCCGACATAGCCCATCTTGTCTCGCCACGGGCACAACAATAAAGTAAATGCCCTCCTTGTCTCGCCGCACACACATAATAATATTCCTACCCTCTCTGGCTACATGCGCAAACTCACATATATAGCCCGCCTTGTTACGCCACATGTGCAAATATCAATAATAACAATAGCACGGACAACTTACATGCGAACACCCCGACAATCCTCTCAAGAATATCACGTGTGCCAAGAACATAACAACACAATATAAGGTCTTTCACACATGTGCCTATATGCCTCAATGTTTCCTCAAAACAATTTCAATACCACAACCACGCATGGCCCTCGGCTCAACAACACTGAGTACAACATCAACAACAATAATAACATGAGAGTACGACAAGTAAATCAACACAAGAACTTTAGAACATAAAGAAACATATGAACGAGCTCACAAAGAAAGACACAATAAGGAATAATGGTTTCAGCAAGAATAGCTCAACAAGGGGAGAGATAATATGCAACAATGTTTCCGCATAAGTTCAATTCAACGATAAGAGAGATAGCATGAATCAATGACTCCAAATAAGGATAAGTCCACAATGAAAGGGATAACAAAACTTCAATTAAGGTTAAGCCATTACAGAAAGGACAACGATAACTTCAATTAAGGTTATGAAATTATGAAAAAAGACAATATAAATTTAATTAAGGTTAAGCAATTACAAAAAAACAACATGGCAATATAAGAGATGACAACTTCAGTTAAGGCACATAAGAGTTTATTGGCAATAAGGGTAGAACATGAATCAATCAACTCCAAATAAGACACGTAAGGGTAAATTTAGTAAATGGAGGATATAACATGATAAGACAACTTCCTTTTTAGTGGACATAAGAACCTAAGAAGTCAAATTCCCACAAATAAGCTCGAGTACATACTCGTCACCTTGCGTACACGTACTTCACATGACACAAATAGCACAATTGACTTAAATCCTAAGGGGTAGTTCCACCACACAAAGTTAGGCAAGATACTTACCTCAAAGAAGCTAGATCAATATTCAAAAATGACCTTCTCGTGTGAAACAACCTCCCGATGGCTCAAATCTAGCCAAAATAACTAAACATCGTAAGTAAAAATTATGGAAAATAATTCTGGATAATATAGCTTCGATCTTGAAAGAGAAATAAAAAGTCAACTCAAAAAGTCAACACTGAGCTAGTGTCTCAAAACCCAACCAAAATTATAAAATCCGAATAGCCATTCGATAATGAGTATAACCATACAAGAATTACTTAAATCTAACCTCAAATCGCCTTTCAAATCTCCAAAGCTTAGTTTAAGAAGTTTTCACAAATTTTCCCCAAATTTCCAACTTAAATTACCAAATTAACGATGAAAATAACAATGGATTCATGAAATATAAATAGATTCGGGTAAAGAATACTTACCCCAATGAATTGCTTGAAAAATCCACAAAATATCATCATTAACCGAGCTCCCTAGGTCCAAAAATGAATAATGAAACCAAACCCTCGAATTTAAACTTTCTGCCACGCATCTGCGAGTCCGCATTTGCAAGCTATGGCTCGCTTTTGCAAAGACAGGCTACCAGCCCGAGATTCCCATTTGCGCAAGGAAGGTCGCACCTGAGACACCGCAGAAGTGATACAAAAGCCGTAGAAGCGGATAGTCACCTTAAGCCACAAACTAGCATCTGTGATGGGCACACTTCAAATGCGGCCATGCACCTGCGTTCGCAATCCGCAGAAGCAAACTCTGCCCAGGCCTAACATCGCAGAAGCAACATAAACTTCACAAAAGTGCCTCCGCACCTGCGCTCCAAAGGTGCAGGTGCGACACACTAGAAACAGACCTGACCAAAAGCACGAAAGCTATCCGAAATACACCTGTGGCCTTCGGGACCCCGTTCAAACATACCAACAAGTTCCATAACATAAATCATACCTGCTCGAGGCTTCAAATCACATCAAACAACATCAAAATAACGAATCGCACTACAAATCAATATGAACCTATGAACTCTAAACTTTTACAACTCGTGCCGAAACATATCAAAACAACCTAGAATGTCATCAAAATTTTTGTTGTCACGACCCAATCCTCCCTCAGTGAGATATCGTGATGGCACCTAGTCTCTACGACTAGGTAAGTCTAACATTTGTGGAATGACAAAATGAAAGAAATTTTTTAACAACTAACTGCAACAGATAATTAAATAACTAATAAAAAAGCCACCCGGCATGTATAATAACCAACACTCGAGTAGACACAATATTCCTAAAACCTGGAACATCATAAGTCACAAGCTACGGAAGAAACTAGTATCTCTATACACCAGAGTCTAAGAAAAAGAAGGTATGGGAAGGTAAATGACATAGGAGGGAATAAAGAGGGACTCCGAGATCTGCAGACGCGACAAATATACCTTAAAGTCTCCTAAGTCTCGCTGATCACTAATGACGAGGCTGATACGAAGTATCTGGATCTGCACATAAACATGTGCATAAGAGTAGCATGAGTACATCAACACGGTACCCAGTAAGTGCCATGCCTAACCTCTGTCGAATAGTGACGAGGTCAGGTTAGGGCCCTACTGATATATATAATAAATAAGCCAGAAAAATATTACAGTATAATAAAAGACTGGAATTTAACAAAGAGGAAACCACAACAAAATAACACTATAGCACACAGGGATTAAACAACAGGGGATCTACCGAGATACTATCTCGTAGTCCCAAAAGTAAATATGCAAGGAGATCTCTCGAGGTACCACCTTATAGTCTCACAAGTAAATGTGCAGGGAGATCTCCCGAGGTACCGCCTCGTAGTCTCAAAGTAAATATACAGGGGGGATCTCCTGAGGTACCGCCTCGTAGTCCAAAAGTAAACAAACAGTTTGAAACCGATAAATACAACAATTAACAACAAGAATTCTACAATTAAGACTGATACAGATAAAGGAAAACATGAAATCAACTAAGCATGCTCCACATAGTTCAGATACGCATTTAATATTTGGCTAAACAGGACAACTACACATGCTGACATAACTTAATTAAGATGAAACATGTTATTACTTAGTAAGAATCGGATTTTACAATAAATATCCCGTGTACGCACTCATCACCTCACGTACATGGCGCTCACATATCACAACAGTACTAAATCCTAAGGGGATTTCCCCCCACAAGGTTAGGCATGCCACTTACCTCGAACCAAGCTCAATCAATCAGTAAGAATGTCTTTTCCATGATTTTCCGACTCCGAATGGCCCAAATCTTGCAAAAGCAATTACATACCATAAATATAACTATAAGAAACTAATCTAATTAATGAAATTAAGGCTTAATCAAGAAATTAGAAAATCGCCCCAAAAGGTCGACCTGAGCCCACATCTTGGAATTTGTTAAAAGTTATAAAATATGAACACCCACTCACTCACGAGTTCACTTGTGCCAAAATTATCCAAATCCGATATGAAAATACCAATCAAAACTCAAAAAATTGGTTGAAGAACTTTTCCCATTTTCCCGAAATTTTCCAAACCAATTCCGAAATTAAAGGATGGAATCAACTATAGATTAATGGAATATAACCATAAATGAGTCAAGAATCATTACTCAATAGTTTTCTTTGAAAATCCCCCAAAATTTTGTCCAAATCCGAGCTCTCTATCTCAAGTTATCTTAAAAATGGCTTAATCCTCGATTTTGAAATGTTATATTCTGCCCAGGCATCCCTTCTTCGCGAACGCGGAAGAACCCTTGCATTCGCGGAGCACAAAATTGCTTCAGCCCAAAATTACTCATCGTGAACACGATGACCTGAACACGAACGTGAAGCTTACTCAGCTCGACCCTACGCAAACGCGAGACCAACATCGAGAACGTGTAGGAAAAATGACCTGGAGACTCAGTTGACCAGCTTTCTCTACGCGAACACGGGACCCTCATCGCAAATGCATAGAATTATAACCCTAGAGCTTCGCGAACGCGGGACCTTCATCGCGAACGCAAAGCAAAATTCCCCTCCTGCCTCCAGCTCCTCTTCGTGAACGCGGAACTCCCCTCACGAATGCGAAGAAGGAAACTAGTAACTGGAACACCAGAAAAATCTGCAACTTCAAAAAGTCCAAATTGATCCGTTAACCACCCGAAATCAACCTGAGGCCCCGAGACCTCAACCTAACATATCAACAAGTCCTATAACACCATACAAACTTAGTCAAGCCCTCAAAACACATCAAACAACAACAAAAACACAAATCACCCTCCGATCCAAACTTAATGAACTTTTAAACTTCAAACTTCTACAACCGATGCTGAAACCTATCAAACCATGTCCGATTGACCTCAAATTTTTCACACAAGTCATATTCGATATTACGAACCTACTGTAACTTCTGGAATCAGAATTCGGCCTCGATATCAAAAAGTTCACTTTCGGTCAAACTTTCTCAAAAATTCAACTTTCGCCATTCCAAGCCTAATTCAGCTATAGGCCTCCAAACACAATCCGGACGCGCTCCTAAGTCCAAAATCACCTAACAGAGCTAACAGAACCGATGAAACTCTATTCTGGAGTTGTCTTCAGATAACTGCAATTATAGTCAAAACCCTAGAACTCAAGCTTTTGTTTTACGGACTAAGTGTCCCAAATCACTTTGAAACCAAAAACAGAACCTCTTGGCAAGTCACATAAGCAGAAAAAGATATGGGGAATGTAGTAAATAGGGGATTGTGGCTAATACACTCAAAATGACCGGTCAGGTCATTATATCCTCCCCCTCTTAGAACAATCATTTGTCCTCGAACGAGCATAGAGACATACCTAAAGTGGTGAAAAGATGAGGATAACGGCTGAGCATATCATGCTCGGTCTCCCAAGTCACCTCCTCGACTGACTGACCCCTCCACCGAACCTTCACTAAAGCAATGTTCTTTGACCTCATCTTTCGAACCTTTTTGCCTAAAATAGCCACCAACTCCTCAACATAAGATAGACCCTTGTCCAATTAGACTGAGCTGAAATCCAACACATGAGATGGATTGCCGTGATACTTTTGGAGCATAAAAACATGGAATACATGATGAACTCCTGCTAGACTGAGAGGTAAGTCAAACTCATAAGTAACCTCCCCAACTCACTGCAACACCTCGAATGGGACAATAAACCATGAGCTCAGCTTGAGCTTCTTTCTGAACCTCAAAATGCCCTTCATGGGCAAAACCCGGAGCAAGCATAACTCTTTTGTCTCAAATTCTACAACTCGCGCCGAAACATACCAAATCAACCCGAAATGTCATCAAAATATTTGTTATCACAACCCAATCCTCCCTCCATGAGATGTCATGATGGAACCTAGTCTCTACGACTAGGTAAGCCTAACATTTGTGGAATGACAAAATGAAAGCAAAATTTTAACAACTAACTGCAACAAATAATTAAATAACTGATAAAAATGCCACCCGGCATGTACAATAACCAACACTCGAGCAGACACAATATTCCCAAAACCTAGAACATCATGAGTCACAAGCTACGAAAGAAACTAGTATCTCTATACACCAGATTCTAAGAAAAAGAAGGTACGAGAAGGTAAATAACATAGGAGGGAATAGAGGGGGACTCAGAGGTCTGCGGACACGACAGATATACCTTGAAGCCTCTAAAGTCTCTCTACTCACTGATGATGAGGCTGATACAAAGTACCTGGATCTATACATAAAACATATGCCGAAGAGTAGAATGAGTACACCACAACGGTACCCAATAAGTATCAAGCCTAACATCGGTTGAGTACTGACGAGGTCAGGTCAGGGCCTAGTATATATAATAAATAAGGTAGAAAAATATTACTTTGTAATAAGAGACTGGAATTTAATAAAGAGGAAACCACAACAAAATACAGTACAACACACAAGGATTAATTAGCAGGGGATCTCCCGAAATACCGTCTCGTAGTCCCAAAAGTAAATATGTAAGGAGATCTCCCGAGGTACCGCCTCGTAGTCTCAAAAGTAAATGTGCCTCGTAGTCTCAAAGTAAATGTGCAGGGGGGATCTCCCGAGGTACTGCCTCATAGTCCCAAAGTAAACACACAACTTGAAACCAATGAATACAACAATTAATAACAAGAATTCTACAGTTAAGACTGATACAGATAAACAAAAAATAGGAAATCAACTTAGCATGTTGTACAAAGTTCAGATAAGCATTTAAGATACGTAGACATGCGATATTTGTCTAAACAATACAACTTCACATGTTGGCATAACTTAATTAAGATGAAACAGGTTATTACTTAGTAAAAATCGGATTTTACAACTAGCCCGTGTACACACTCATTACCTCACATACACGGCGCTCACATATCACTACAGTACCAAATCCTAAGGGGATTTCCCTCACACAAGGTTAGACAAGCCACGTACCTCGAACCAAGCTCAATCAATCAATAAGAATGCCTTTTTCATGATTTACCGACTTCGAATGGCCCAAATCTAGCCAAAAGCAATTACATACCACAAATATAATTATAGGAAACTAAATTAATGAAATCAAGGATTAAGTAAGAAATTAGAAAATCGCCCCAAAAAGTCGACCCAGACCCACGTTTCAGAATCGGGTAAAAGTCACAAGATATAACACCCATTCACTTATGAGTTTACTCGTGCTAAAGTTATCCAAATCCGATATCAAAATTCCGATCAAAACTCAAAAATTTTGTTGAAAAACTTTTCCCATTTTCCCCAAAATTTACCAACCCAATTATGAAATTAAAGGTTGGAATCAACTACAGATCAATAGAATATAACCATAAGTGTGTCAAGAATCATTACCTAATAGTTTTGTTTTTCCTGAAAATCCCCCAAATATTTTGTCCAAATCCGAGATCTATCTCAAGTTATGTTAAAAATGGCTTAAACCTTGATTTTGAAATGTTGTATTCTGCCCAGGCATCCCTTCTTCATGAACGTGGAAGAACCGTCATGTTCGCAGATCACAAAATTGCTTCAGCCCAAATTTACTCATTGCGAACGCGATGATCTGAACGCGAACGTGAAGCTTACTCAGATCGACCCTACGTGAACGCGGGACCAACATCGCGAACGCGTAGGCAAAATGACCTGGAGACTTAGTTGACCAGCTTCCTCTACGTAAACACGGGACTCTCATCATGAACGCATAGACTTATAACCCTAGAGCTTCGCAAACGCGGGTCCTTTATCGCGAACGCGAATCACAATTCCCCTGTAATGACCTGACCGATTGTTTTACTTTCTAGAACCTCGCTCCCCTAAATAAAACTTTTCGTACGTGATTTTACTATTTTATGACTGGTGGGGATGGTTCGTTCAGGATTTAGAAGGGTTCGAATTGAAATCGGAACACTTGCTTCCTTAAGGTTGGCTAAAAAGGCTAAGTTTGACTTCGGTCAACATGTTGAGCAAATGACCTTGGAATCAAGATTTTACGGTTCCAATAGTTTGTATGATGATTTCGGACTTGGGTGTATGTTCGAATCGGGTTTTCGATGACCCAAGAGCGTTTTGGCGCATAATAGTGAAAGTTGGTTCTTTGAAGGTTTTTGAAGTTCTTTAAATTTGGTTTGGAGTAGTTTTTGGTAATATCGAGATCCAAATAGGATTCCAAGACCAGGAATAACTCCGTAATGTCATTTAAGACTTGCATGCAAAATTTGGTATCATTCCAAGTAGTTTAAGTACGTTTCGGCGCATTGAGAGTAAATTGAAGAACTTGAAGTTCATATTTTGATTCAATTAGTTTGGGGTGTGATTCTTAGTTTTAATGTTGTTTAGTGCATTCCAAGAGTTTGAGCAAGTCCATTTTATGATTTTAAACTTGTTAGTATGTTCGGGAAGGGCCTCGGGGGCCCCAGGTGTTAATCAGACGAGGCTTGGACCAAGTTAAACTTGGGAAGCATTAGCTGAAGCACTAGACTTATGGTGTAATCACACCTGCGAGGCTATGGACGCAGGTGTGAGCTCGCAGAAGCGAGTGGGAAATTGAAGAAGCAGCCTGGACCACAGATGCGACGAAGCTTTCGCAGAAGTGTGTCCGCAAATACGGTGCCCATCTGCAGAAGTGGGTTCGCAGATATGAGACGTAGCTGCAGTTGCGATGGGCCAGAGGCCTGGCATGTTCCGCAGAAGCGGAAGTCCCTCTGCAGGTGCGAAAATCGCAGAAGGCAAAACCTTTATTTAATACGGGGCTTAGGCATTTTTTTCTCATTTATTGCACTTCTTGGGGCAATTTTTGAGCTAGTTAGAGAGGGGTTTTCACCAGCTATTTGAGGTAAGTAAATTCTATCTAATGTAAGTTATACATAGTTTATGGATAGATTTTAACATATAAATTTGTGAAAAGTTTTGGGTTTAGACGAAAGACCTAGGATTTTGATAAAAATAGGATTTAACCACGAAATATGTTATGGAATTTAGAGAAAATCATATATTTGAGTTCAAAAGGTTATGGGTAACAACTTTCTTCGAAAATTTCGGGAATCCGGGCACGTGGACCCGGAGTGAATTTTAGGAATCCTACATTTGGTGTTGGGTAATTCCTTAAATAGTCGGAATATGAACTTTTGAACATGTATTGATTAATTTAAATACCACTTGATTAGTTTAGGATTGTTCGGCACCAAATTGAGGGTTTGAGCACAATCTTGGACCGAAAAGTAGGCCTTGAGACGAGGTAAGTCTCTTTTCTAACTTTGTAAGAGGGAATTAACCCCACAGGTGAATTGAATTAATATGTGCTTCTATTTATGGGGTCTACATATGCACGAGGTGACGAGAGTCCGTACGTAGCTACTAATTATGCTTATGTCCGGGTAGTCTAGGACCCAAATCAGGTTATACTTGCGATGTTTGCACCCTACTTGTTAATTTAATTTCTTAAATCATGTTGGAACTTGATAAAGGAATTGTAAAAGGTTAAACTTCATTTACCGGACCGTTAAATGAGAATTTGGTATTTCTTTGAATATTTTCCCCTTTTATAAATCTTGAATTAGTTGTTTTAATGTATTTTCTCTTCTTGTGGAGAGGTTCGAATGCCTCGGTAGCAGATAAAAGCATCTATGGTTTGTGTCGTTCGACCCTCGGCAGTGCACAGTTTATATATTTTATGTTGGATGGGACCGTACGACCTCGGCATAAATTGCGCGTAATAAATCTTTAGAACTAACTAAAATTGACATTGCTTCAATGGCTTGAGATATATATTGTTAAATGATGGAAACAAACTTGGGATTTCTTATTAGTGAGAGGATTGCCTATTATTTTCATGTGATTTAGCTTTCAGCTATATTTATGTAACCCATGTTTACTATAGTTTTGACATTTCATTGTTAGCCCATAGTCAGTGTCAAAGTAGACCCCTTGTCACTACTTCTTTGAGGTTAGACTGGATACTTACTGGGTACATGTTGTTTATGTACTCACACTACGCTTTCGCACTAAATGTGCAGGATTTGAGGTAGGTGCATCTGGATATCAGTCTGGTGTGCATCCCTGATTCCCAAACTTCATGATGAGCTGCCCTTCTAAGCCCGTCCTGTAGTAGCCGGAGTCTTTCTTTTGCTTGTATTTTCTGTCTATTTCATTTCAGATAGTAGACTAGTATTCTTTTGTATATTCTACTAGTTGCTCATACACTTGTGACACTAGGTCTTGTCACACACACTAGTAGACTTGTGGTTTTGGTTTACTTCTGTGGTTATGATTGCACTCATCTGCTTTCATTTTATTTATTTTAAATCTATTATTTCTTAAATCTTTTAAATTAAGGAAAGTTAAATTATTTGGAAATCAATTAAATTGGGAAATCACGAGGTTAGTTCACTATTGGTTTGCCTAGCGAATGCACTGGGTGCCATCATGTCCTATAATAGATTTGGGTTGCGACAACATGGTATTAGAGCACTAGGTTCACGTAAGTCTCACAAGTTATGAGAAGGCCTAATAGAGTCTTGCAGATCGGTGCGGAGACGTCTGTACTGATCTTCGAGAGGCCATAGTGTATTAGGAAACTACTCTTTCTTCATCTTCTATCGTGCAGTTGATGTTATACTAAATGTCTTTCTTTTATTCTCTCACAGATGGTGCGAACACGCACGGTAGATGTTTTGATCCCGGGAGGAGCTGCTTCCCCTATTTCTAGAGGTCGAGGCAGAGGTCGGGGGAGGGCACCAGCCCGAGGTAGGGGACGAGAATGTATCAGAGTTTCCCCAGTTGTACCACCAGCGGATTCAGTAGAGGATCCCACCATTGAGGAGTAGGGCGAGGTGCCTGCAGTAGAGCCAAACCCGGTAGATTTCATGTTTGCATTGGGCTTTCAGGAGGTTATGGGCTGTATGTGGCGGTTCAAGGATGTTATGACCCGGGCTGGTTTATTTCCAGCAGATCCAGCTACATCTCAGGCGGGAGGGGGAACACAAACCCCTAGTACCCAGGCTTCTAGGCATGCAACTACAATATATTAGGTCTCGGGTGCACTACCCATAGGCGGGGACCATCCATTAGTAGCAGCCGTACCTGAGCCCAAACCAGCTGCGACCGATGAGTCGCAGAAGCTATTGGACAAATGGACTAGGCTACACCCTCATATCTACGGGGGTGAGCGACATGAGGATCCTCAAGACTTTATTGATTGGTGTAGGGACAAACTACATAACATGAGGATATTGGAGTCCTATAGGGTAGATTTCACTACTTTCCAGCTAGAGGGCAGGGCCCATAGGTGGTGGCAGTCTCATCTTCTCGGTAGACCAGTAGGTTTTCCTCCCATGACTTGGGATCAGTTTACACGGCTTTTTTGGATAGGTATATTCCACCCTCATAGAGGCAAGAGTTGCGGTTTTAGCTTGAGAAGCTCCAGTAGGGTCAGATATCAGTGATCGATTATGAGGCGAGGTTCTATGAGTTGTCTCGCCATGTACTTATGATACTTCCTACGGATGCAGAGAGTGTGCGGAGGTTTGTTACTGGGTTACACTCAGGTATTCAGTCTACTATAGCCTGTGAGGTTGAGATGGGGACTTCTTATAAACTAGTAGTGGAGATAGCTCGAAGGATTAAGGATTACTGTAAAATAGGTAGAGAGAAGATGCAACAGGACAAGCGGGTCCGTTATTTTGGAGAGTTTAAAGGTTCCCCGACTAGGGGCAGAGGTCAGTTTGGAGGGGTCAGCCTAGCAGGCCCACATATCCAGCACCACTACCTCCTCAGGGTGGTCTAGTGTGACCCTAGTGCTATGCCAGAGAGTTCTTACAGCCCACCAGCTATTCAGGGTTCTTCCAGTGGGTACTCAGGTCATCAGGGTTCTTCCAACGCCTATTTTAGTGCCATGCCGTAGAGTTCTTACCGCCCACCAGCCATTCAGGGTTCTTCTAGTGGGTACTCAGGCCATCAGGGTCAGACTTCAAGCCAGGAGATCACTATATCGAGAGGTTATTTCGAGTGTAGAGATTCCAGTCATGTGCGGAGGTTCTACCCCAGGCTTCGGGGCAAGGTAGTGCAGCAGGGCAAACAACCCATGATTACAGCACCAGTTGTCCGGCCGCCTAGAGGCGGAGGGTAGGCAGGTAAGGGTTGTCCTAAAGGTGTAGGCCAGGCAGGTGGAGGCCAGGCAACTACAACCTAGTTAGGTGGGGGCCATCCAGTCGGTGCCCCAGCTAGGTTCTATGTTTTTCCGGCTAGACCATATGTAGTGGCTCAGATACCGTGATCACATGCATTATTTCTATCTATGGTAGGGATGCTTGGGTATTATTTGATCCAAGGTCTACATATTCCTATGTGTCATCGTTGTTTTCTTATTTCCTAGATATTCTTCGTGAGTCCTTGGGCACTTCTGTTTATGTGTCACTCTTGTGGGCGATTCTGTTGTTGTGGATTGGATCTATCGGTCATGTGTGATTATATTCTATGGTTTTGAGACTAGATCGAATCTTCTGTTGCTTGATATGAACGACTTTGAGGTCATCCTGGGCATGGATTGGTTATCCCCATATCATGCCACCCTTGATTGCCATGCCAAGACTATTACCTTAGCGATGCCAGAGTTGTCGAGATTGGAGTGGAAGGGTTCATCTGTCAGTACATCTAGTCAGGTTATCTCTTTTCTAAAGGCTCGACATATGGTCGAGAAGGGTTGTTTGGCTTATCTAGCTTATGTTCAAGATACTACCGTAGAGACTCCGGTGATCGATTCAGTACCAGTAGTCTCGGACTTCTCCGATGTGTTTCCTTTTGACCTTCCAAGCATGCCACCAGATCGTGATATCGATTTTTGCATTGACTTGGATCCCGGTACCCAGCCTCTATCTATCCCACCATATCGTATGGCTTCGAAAGAGTTAAAATAGTTGAAGGAACATCTTGAGGAGTTGCTTCAAAGGGGTTCGTCAGACCAAGTGTATCACCTTGGGGTGCACTAGTGTTATTTGTGAAGAAGAAAGATGGGACTATGCGGATATGAATTGATTACCGCCAATAGAACAAAGTTACTATTAAGAACAAGTACTCGTTGCTACGTATTGATGACTTATTTGACCAGTTGCAAGGTGATAAGGTGTTCTCTAAGATTGACTTGAGATCAGGGAACCATCAGTTGAAGATTCGGGACTCGGATGTTCCAAGACTGCTTTTCATACTAGATATGGCCATTATGAGTTTCTAGTGATGCCCTTCGTCTTGACTAACGACCCAACAATATTTATGGATTTTATGAATAGGGTGTTCAGGCCATACATTGATTCGTTTGTCATTGTCTTCATTAATGACATTTTGATCTACTCGCGCAGCATGGAGGAGCACAAGCAATACTTGAGAGTGGTGTTTCAGACATTGCGGGAATATAAACTATATGCTAAGTTCTCCAATGTGAGTTTTGGCTAGATTCTGTAGCATTCTTAGGGCATGTTGTATCACGCGAGTGTATTAAGGTAGATCCCAAGAAGATTGAGGCAATTCAGATTTGGCTTCATCCCACTTCGGCGACTGAGATTAGGAGCTTCTTGGGGGTTAGCAGGTTACTATCACCAGTTTGTGGAGGGCTTCTCATCTATTGCAGCACCTTTGACTAGATTGACTCAGAAGGGTGCTCCGTTCTGTTAGTTCGATGATTGCTAGGCGAGCTTTCAGAAGCTCAAGACAGTTTTGACTACAACACCAGTTCTAGTGTTGCCTTCTGGTTCGGGGATGTATATTGTGTACTGTGATGCTTCACGCGTAGTATTGGGTTGTGTATTGATGCAGGAGGGGTGAGTTATTGCATATGCTTCATGTCAGCTGAAGATCCATGAGAAGAATTATCCTACACACGATTTGGAGTTTGCCGCGATTGTTCATGCTCTTAAGATCTGGAGGAATTATCTTTATGGAGTGTCCTGTGAGGTTTACACTGATCATCGTAGCTTGCAGCATGTGTTGACGCAAAGGGATCTCAACTTGAGAAAGCGTAGATGGCTTGAGTTACTGAAGGATTATGATATCTCCATTCTTTATCATCTGGGCAAGGCGAATGTAGTTGCGGATGCCTTGAGCAAAAAGGCAAAAAGTATGGGTAGCTTGGCATTCATTTCAGCATAGGAGAGGCCACTAGCTTTGGACATTCAGTCCTTGGCTAACAGGCCTGTGAGGTTGGATATTTCAGAGCCCAGCCGAGTTCTTGCATGCGTCATTGCTCAGTCTTCACTATTGAAGTAGATCAATGTTCGACAGTTTGATGATCCGCATTTGATGGTTCTCAAAGAAACGGTACTACAGGGTGGTCATCTACGTGTTCCTAATGCCGATGGCTTAAGGATAGGATTCTATAGGAGGCACACAGTTCTTGGTATTCCATTCATCCAGGTGCTATGAATATGTATCACGACCTGAGGCAGCATTATTGGTGGTGACGGATGAAGAAAGACATAGTTGAGTATGTAGCTAGGTACCTAAATTTCTAGCAGGTTAAGTATGAGCACCAGAGGCCAGGTGGCCGACTCTAGTAGATGACTATACCGGAGTAGAAGTGGGAGCGCATTACTATGGACTTCGTAGTTGGGTTGCCGCGGACCTTGCAGACGTTTGATGCAGTTTGGGTCATTATCGACAGGTTGACCAAGTCGGCACACTTCATTCCCATTGTGACTATGTATACTTCAGAGAGGTTGGCCCAGATATATATTCAGGAGATAGTTCGGTTGCATGCTGTGCCTATTTCCATCATATCAGATAGAGGCCCTCAGTTTACTTCACATTTTTGGAGAGAAGTACAGGGTGAGTTGGGGACTCACATAGAGCTCAGCACAACATTTCATCCAGCATCAAAATGGCTCTATTTGAGGCTTTATATGGTTGGCGATGTTGTTCTCCCATCGGGTGGTTTAAGCTCGGCGAGGCTAAGTTATATGGTACTGATTTGATAAAGGATTCCTTAGAAAAGGTAAAGTTGATTTAGGAGTGACTTCGCACAGCACAGTCCAAATAGAAGAGTTAAGCGGATCAGAAGGCACATGATTTATCATTTATGGTGGGCGAGAAGGTTCTCTTGAAAGTCTCGCCGATGAAAGAGATCATGAGGTTTGGGAAGAAGGGCAAGTTGAGCCCAAGGTTTATAGGACCATTTGAGGTGTTAAGACGAGTAGGGGAGGTTGCTTATGAGCTTGCTTTACCTCACAGTCTATTGGGAGTTCATCCGGTTTTCCACGTGTCTATGCTCCGGAGGTATCATGCCGACTTGTCACACATGTTAGACTTCAGCACGATTCAGTTAGATGAGAGCCTGGGTTATAAGGAGGAGCCGGTTGCCATTGTTGATAGGCAAGTTCGCCAGTTGTAATCTAAGAGGATTTCTACGGTAAAGGTTTAGTGGAGGGGCCAACCAGCCGATGAGGCAGCCTAGGAGTCCGAGGAGGACATGCGGAGCAGATATCTACATTTATTCAGCACTCCAGGTATGATTCTAAACCCGTTCGAGAACGAACCTTTGTTTAAGAGATGGAGAATGTAACGACCCAACCATATTTTGCTTTCTAGAACTCCGTTCCCCTAAATAAGACTTCCCGTACGTATTTTTACTGTTTTATGACTAGCGGGGATGGTTAGTTCGGGATTTGAAAGGGTTCGGGTTAAAATCGGAACACTTGGTTCCTTAAGGTTGGCTAAAAAGGGTAAGTTTGACTTCGGTCAACATGTTGAGCAAACAACCTTGAAATCAGGATTTGACGGTTCCAATAGGTTCGTATGATGATTTCGGACTTGGGCATATGTTCAGATCAGGTTTTCGATGACCCGGGAGCATTTTGGTGCCTAATAGTGAAAATTGGTTCTTTGAAGGTTTTTTAAGTTCTTTAAATTTGGTTTGGAGTAGGTTTTGGTGATATCGAGGTCCAAATGGGGTTCTAAGATCGGGAATAGTTTTGTAACGTCATTTAAGACTTGCAAGCAAAATTTGGTATCATTCCGAGTAAATTAAAGACGTTTCAGCACATTGGGAATAAATTGAAGAACTTGAAGTTCATATTTTGACTGGTTTGAAGTGTGATTCTAAGTTTTAATATTGTTTTAGAGCGTTCCGAGAGTTCGAGCAAGTCTGTTTTATGATTTTAAACTTGTTGGTATGTTCGGGCGGCCTTGAGGGCCCTAGGTGTTAATCGGACGAGACTCGGACCAAGTTGGACTTGGAAAGCATCAGCTGAAGCACCAGACTTTTGGTGTAATCGCACCTGCGAGGCTTTGGCCACAGGTGCGAGCTCGCAGAAGCGAGTGGGAAATCGCAGAAGCGGCCTGAGGCTGGCCAGGCCTGGACCGTAGATGCGGCAAAGCTTCCGCAGAATCGGGTCCGCAGATGTGGTGCCCATCTGCAGAAGCGGGTTCGCAGATGTGAGTTGCGGCCGCAGGTGCGATGGGCCACAGGCCTAGCATGTTCCACAGAAGCGGTCCCGTAGAAGCGGAAGTCCTTCCGCATGTCCGAAAATTGCAGAAGGCAGAACCTTTATTTAATATGGGACTTAGGCATTTTTGCTCATTTATTGCACTTCTTGGGGCGATTTTGGAGCTGGTTAGAGAGGGGTTTTCACTAGCTATTTGAGGTAAGTAAATTCTATCTAATGTAAGTTAAATACATAGTTTATGGGTAGATTTTAATATGTACATTTGTTAAAAATTTTGGGTTTACCTAGGGCTTTGATAAAAATAGGATTTAAGCAAGAACTTTGTTATGGAATTTAGTGAAAATCATATATTTGATTTCATAAGGTTATGGGTAACAAATTTCTTCGAAAATTTCCGGAATCCGGGCACGTGAGCCCGGGGGTGAATTTTAGGAATCCTATATTTGGGATTGGGTAATCCCTTTAATAGTCGGAATATGAACTTTTGAATATGTATTGATTAATTTAGATACCACTTGATTAGTTTTGGATTGTTCGGCACTGAATTGAGGGTTTGAGCACAATCTTGGACCGGAAAGTAGGCCTTGAGATGAGGAAAGTCTCTTTTCTAACCTTGTAAGAGGGAATTAACCCCATAGGTGAATCGAATTAATATGTATTTCTATTTGTGGGGCTACCTACGCACGAGGTGACGAGAGTCCATACGTAGCTACTAATTATGCTTATGTCTGGGTAGTCTAGGACACAAATCATGTTATACTTGCGATGTTTCCACCCGACTTATTAATTTAATTGCTTAAATCATGTTGGAACTTGATAAAGGAATTATAAAAGGTTAAACTTCATTTACTGGACCGTTAAATGAGAATTTGGTATTTCTTCAAATATTTGCCCCTTTTATAAATCTTGAATTGGTTATTTTAATGTATTTCTTCTTCTTGTGGAGTGGGTCGAATGCCCCGGTAACAAATAGATGCATCTATGATTTGTGATGTTCAACCCTCGGCAGTGCACAGTTTAAATATTTTATGTTGGATCGGGCCATACGACCTCGACATAAATTGTGCGTAATAAATCTTTGGAACTAATTAAAATTGACATTGCTTCATTGGCTAGAGATATAAATTGTTAAATGATGGAAACAAACTTGGGATTTATTATTAGCGAGAGGATTGCCTATTATTTTCTTGTGATTTAGATTTCAGTTATATTTATGTAACCTATGTTTAGTATAATTTTGACATTTCATTGTTAGCCCATAGTAGTTAGTACGTGTCAAAGTCGATCCCTCGTCACTACTTCTTCGAGGTTAGACTGGATACTTACTGGGTACATGTTGTTTATGTACTCATGCTACACTACTGTACTAAATGTGCAGGATCTGAGGCAGGTACATCTGGATGTCAGTCCGCCACACATCCCTGATTCCCGAGACTTCGCGGTGAGCTGCCCTTCTGAGCCCGTCCTGTAGTAGTCGGACTCTTTCTTTTGCTTGTATTTTCTGTCTATTTTATTTCAGACAGTAGACTAGTATTCTTTTGTATATTCTACTAGTTGCTCATACACTTGTGACACCGCGTCTTGGCACGTACACTAGTAGACTTGTGGTTTTGGTTTAATTATATGGTTATTATTGCACTCATCTGGTTTCATTTTATTTATTTTAAATTTGTTATTTTTTAAATCTTTTAAATTAAGTAAAGTTAAATTATTTGGAAATCTATTAAAAAGGGAAATCACGAGGTTAGTTCATTGTTGACTTGCCTAGCGACGGCGCTGGGAGCCATCACGGCCTATAATAGAATTGGGTCTTGACATCCCCTCCTTCCTCCAGCTCCTCTTCGCGAACGCGGAACTCCCTTCGCGAATGCGAAGAAGGAAACCAGTAACTTGAACACCAGAAAAATCTGCAACTTCAACAAGTCCAAATTGATCTGCTAACCACCCGAAATCAACCCGAAGCTCTCGAGACCTCAACCAAACATACCAACAAGTCCTATAACACCATACAAACCTAGTCGAGCCCTCAAAACATATTAAACAACAACAAAAATACGAATCACCCTTCAATCCAAACTTAATGAACTTTAAAACTTCAAACTTCTACAACTGATGCCGAAACCTAACAAACCACGTCCGATTGACCTCAAATTTTGCACACAAGTCACATTCAACATTATGGACCTACTTCAACTTCCAGAATCAAAATACAACCCCGATATCAAAAAGTTTACTTCCGGTCAAACTTTCCCAAAAAATCAACTTTCGCCATTCTAATCCTAATTCAGCTATAGACCTCCAAAACACAATCCGGACGCGCTCCATAATCACTTAACGGAGCTAACATAACCAACAAAACTCCATTCCGGAGTCGTCTTCACACAGCTCCAACTATAGTCAAAACCCTAGAACTCAAGCTTCTGTTTTAGGGAGTAAGTGTCCAAATCACTCTAAAACCAAAAACAGAACCTCTCGGCAAGTCACATAAGCAGAAAAAGATACAGGGAAAGCAGTAAATAAGGGATCAGGCCTAATACACTCAAAACGACCTGCCGGATCGTTACATTCATGCAAGTCCCAAATGACATAACAAAGCCAATTCAATTCTCAGAATCGCAATTCGAGCCCAATATCAATAAGTTAACTCCCGGTCAAACCTCTCAACCTTCCAAGCCTTCAACTTTTTAATTTTAGCTAAATGACATCAAATTAACCTACGGGCTTCCAAATCCAAATCTAGACACACGTCTAAGCCCAAAACGACCATACGAAGCTATTGGAATCATCAAAATACTATTTTTTGAGTCGTCTACACAAAAGTCAAACTACGGTCAACTCTTTTCATTTAAGCTTCCAAAGAATAATTCTTTCAACTTAATCCCGTATCGTCCGAAATCCGAACTCGACCACAACGCAAGTTATAATACACAATACGAAGCTGCTTGAGATCGTAAGCCACCGAACGGGACGCTAATTCTTAAAACGATTGGTCGGGTCGTTACAAGATTACAGTTCACACGACATTTGTTCATTTACCCTTATATTTAGTAGGCATTTGGACATAAAAATTGTAAATTTTCAAAAAAAAAAGTATTTAGAGTTAAATTGAAAAACTATATTTAGAATTTAAAATTATATTTGGATATGCATTTCACTTGAAAAACTATTACAGTTTTGTAAGTGGAGAAACGAAAGTTTCCCAAAATTTTGAAAAAGTAATTTTCGAAATTTTTGCAAAAATTTATAAAATTTCATGAACAAATACATTTTTTTAAAAAATCAATAAATTAAAAAAGGAAAAAATATCTATGAACAAACAAGTCCATAGTTTTTTTTTTGGTTTAATGCTACATCTAAGTTATGGGTGAGAAAAATATCTGGAAAACGTAATAATTATTGATTGCTAGAGGACACTGTTTCATTTTCAAGCTTTAATTATCTAGGCATATGATTTTTCTATTTCACTTTCATAACCTATGACTTTCTAGGGTGTAGGTAGGTACCACTTTTATCAATTACGTATCTTAATTTGTTTTGGAGATTTTCGGTTGCTACCACCACCACCAACAACAATATCCCAGTATAATCCCACAAGTGATGTCTGGGGAGGGTAGTATGTACGCAGACCTTACCCCTACTTCGAGGGGCAGAGAGGCTGTTTCCAGGTTTCGGTTGCTATCGAGAGTGAAAAAAAGAGTCCGGAACCAAAATGTGGTTCTTTTGGACTCAAACTACACAAATAGGTGGTAAAAAAATGATCATTTTATATATAGCGCCATAATACCTGGCGCTATATACTAACAGTAACGACACCGTTAAGGTATAGCGCCAGGTATTGTGGCGCTATACTGTAAAAGCTGACATGGCCAGGTATAGTGCCACAATACCTAGCGCTATATATACATCATTAATGTATAACGCCAGGTATAGTGGCGCTATACATAGATTTTCCTGGCCCCACCAATAATTCGTGACTTCAATAATTCAAAAGCGTATAGTGCCAACTTTTTGGGCGCCATACCTATATAAAAAAATTCCCGGCTAGCCATTTCCTATATAAAGAGGTTAGGATTGTATAGAAATTCATTCAAAAATTTTGTTACCTCTTGTTGAAACGTTTATTGTTCTTAAATTCTCCAGCATTTTTTCATTATGTCTGAAGAGCGTAGAATAAGAGTTTCATTATATTGGGGGGTGAGGTTGTGATGGAGAATAACTCCGCGGGCTACAGTTTACCTATTCAGTGTCATGTTAAATTGCCATTTACAATAGAGTACGATAAATTGATATCGTTGTTATGCAAAAAATTGAGTGTGAGAAAACTTTCAGTGATACTTAAAGTAACCGGAAGATATCCGTATTCCGTCACTCCGCAAGGGGTTGCTTTTTACTCGGAGTTTAACATCGACGATGATGAAACTTTGAGTGATTTTCTGAGGACTCCGGACAAATGCCGGGAATTTCTTGTAATCACAATGTTGGAGATGTACGTGAAGGTCGAAGACATTCCAAAAAACGAGGTTGTGCGTAGCAGAGATAACCCCCAGTCATCGGGTGGTTATTATGGAGCAGTTTTTGCCGGACAGGTTTCGGATGGAAGAGTTTTCCTTGATTTAAACTTATCACCGCCGGCGAATGAGCAGCGAGAAAATAATTTATACTCTGCTTTCCATAATTCACAAGACGAGTGGTAAACTTCAATTTTCATTTGTGTTAATTATGTATATTTTTGGCGTATTGAATTTGTATTAACGCTCATATATTTAATATGGTGTACCGGCTGAATATGAATTTTACAAGTGGCCCATCTGGTAGTTATCATTTAATTGAAAACGCCCATCATAAAATTTCATCACATTATGACTTGTAAGTGAAGTGATATAGCCATATGGAAATCATTTATTAATTCAATAGCTTATATTTTTGTTGGTTGTGCAGTGAAAACGAGCAAGTTGAACCACCCGTACTCACTCAATTGACCAAAAACAATGTATTACATCGGGATCTGGCAGATGCACAGAGTGAGGAACAGAACAGTGATTACGATAACAATGCCGATGAATTCGGAGACGAGACACCCTTTTTTCGTGAGGATGGTGATGAGCAGGATGAGGAGAAAGGACCTGATTTGAAGAGAGACCCCCCTAGGCAAAGAGTGTATGAGTCCGAAGTGTCATTTCATTCAAGGGAGATTCCGTACATTGATTACTTGCCAACCGTGCCGGATGTGGAAGCTCTAACAAGGGATTTTGATGAAATCCGGACAGCAATGTGGGATGAGTCTAGACCAATGGTGCTTGCAAAGGGGATGCTTTTTCCTGATAAAACGCGCTTAAGCAGGGCTTGTAAAATGCACAACGTAAAAGAGTGTCGTGAGATGCAGGTATGGGAGTCAAGTTTGATGGTATACAAGGTTGTTTGCCGCAGATGGTTTTGGCCATGTAATTGGATGTTGCGTGCAACCAAGAAGAAGACAGGTATGTGGAAAGTGGGTAAATACATTCCTACCCACACATGCGAAATGGACACATTCAATGGGAATCACTTCAACTTGGATATTGACTTGATTTCTCTTGTACTTATTCCGCATATCGAAGCATCCATAAGGTATACAATCAAAAAGTGCATTACATCGGTCCACCAGGAATATGGCCATACCATTACGAAAAGAAAGTCATTTGTGGAGCGCAAACGAGCGTTTGAAATTGTCTACGGTAATTGGGATAAGTCATTTGCATCTCTGCCAAAGTACATGGCTGCACTACAGCACTTTAACCCTGGGACAGTTGTTGAATGGAAGCTTGAGCAGAGTCCGGGAACACTAGAATACATATTCAATTACGTGTTCTGGGCGTTTAAGCCAACAATTGATGATTTTTCGCATTGCCGGCCAGTAATATCCATAGACGGAACTCATGTCTATGGAAAGTAAGATATCAAGCTATTGAAAGTTGTGGCAGTGGATGCTAATAGATAGATATTTCCTCTAGCTTTTGCTATTTGTGCCAATGAAAGCACATAGACGTGGACACTATTTTTGAACCACATGAAAGAGCACGTTGTCAAACAGCGTTCAGGTATTTGTCTAATATCTGATTGGCACGGTGGTATATTAAGTTCTGTGGAGAACTTGCCTGCATGGCAAGAACCTTATGCATACCACTGTTACTGTGTGAGGCACTTTAAGGCCAATTTCCAGAAGGCACATCCCAACAAGGATCTACATGATTTGATGTGGATGGCAGCAATAGACCACCAACAGCATAAATTCCGGAGGCATATGGATTCTATCAGGCAAGAAGACAAGGCAGCCTATCGTTGGTTAATGCGACATGACCCTGAAAAGTGGACGTTGCATGCGGATGGTGGCAGGCGATGGGGAATTCTTACTACAAACGTGTCAGAGTCCTTCAACGGGTTATTGAAGTCGGCAAGAGGATTGCCCGTCACAACCATGGTGCGGATGTCGTTCAAGCAGATGGCGGAGAGGTTTGTTCAACGGTCTGTAGCTGCAACGGAATTGATGGAGAGGGGTGTTGAATTTATGCCAGTGCCTATGAAGAGATTTGAGAAATACAGACGGTGAGCACATTGGCATTCATTTTTGCAGTATGATAACGAAAGAGGTATTTTTGAAGTTCGCATCGCTATCCATAATAATCGGGGTAATAATGTACATACTGTAAATGAATCTGTAAGGTTATGCTCCTGTGGAAAATGGTCCATCTATCACATGCCTTTCTCACATGCCATCAAGTGTTTTCAACGTGTTGGTTATGCGGAGACCAACTATGTTGATCAACAATATAGTGCTTCCAAGTACCTAAACACATATAATGGTCAGTTGCAGCCAGTGGGTGATGAGCATTATTGGCCTCCGGAACCATTTAAAACGGTGTGTAACAAGTCCTATTTGCGTAAAAGACAGGTGCAGAAGAGAACACGTATACGGAACCAAATGGATGTTAGTGACACCGTTTATGCGCCCAAATGTGGTATATGCTCGCAAACAAGACACGACCGTCGTAAATGTCCTTCAACTGGTTTGGGTGACAAAACTAATCAAGCTCGTGGTGGGTGTTCTTCTAGTGTACCTAACTACCCATGAGTTGATGTTGTAATAATTAGTTGTTATATCTATGTTGCAAGATTTATGAAATAAAATTATGCTTGTTAATTATTATTTGTACTTTCCCATTTTACCTATTTAAATAATAATTTAATAAAATTATTTGTATATTTATTATGTGTGCGTTGTCTTGTTAACTATTATTTGTACTTTCCCATTTTACCTATTTAAATAATAATTTAATAAAATTATCTGTATATTTATTATGTGTGTGTTGTCTTGTCGAACTGAAAAAGCTGACCAGCTGACATAAAGTTGTCTTGTCAACATCATGATATTTAACACGCAAAGTATAGCGCCATTAGATAGTCCGTTATGTGTGTGTTGTCTTGTCGAACTGAAAAAGCTGACCAGCTGACATAAAGTTGTCTTGTCAACATTATAATATTTAACACGCAAAGTATAGCGCCATTAGATAGTACGTTATGTGGGTGTTGTCTCGCCTATAAATAGCGGGCTCATTGTAGTTATGTTGTGTGCTCAAAATTTACTAAAAGCAAATATTTTATTAAAGGTAAGGTTTTTTTTACTAAAAGCAAATATTACACAAATGGCTCAACCTCTTCATCCACCAAAGTGCAACTGTGGAAAAGCATGCTTGATGCAAAATTGTTGGGAAGGTGGTGAAGTTGGACGCCGCTACTAGCACTGTATGAACCAGTTTTACAAGGTTCCCTGTGAACCTATTTGTGATTTTCAAGAATGGGTTGATGAACCATGTTATCAGGAATGTTACAGAGAACAACTCCAGTTTCTTCATAATATGTGTTTAAGACAACAGGAACATGAAAAAGAAAGCAATAGAATTATTGCAGACTTGAGGGCGACCTGAAGGAGGTGGGAGAACAAAAATGGAAAACACAATGGAATTGTGAAGCACAAAAGGATCGAAAAAAAATATAAACTGGAACTTGTGGAGGTGAAGACGAAACTGAAAGAGGTAGAAGAAAAAAAAGAATAACTGGAAGAACGAATTAAGTGGTTGGAGCGGAGAATAAATAGCAACCGGGGCGAAACATTGGCATGTATGTGTTTAGCGTATTTTTCATATTTCATGTATTTTTATTATGTTGGTCTGCTATGTTTGTGTTTGTGATTGTGTTTGTGTTGTAGTAATGTTTTCCTTGTGTGTTGTACTAAATTTTATTTTAATTGAAGTAAAAGTTAAGTTTAAGTGCTTGTGTTGTACTAAATTTTATTTTATGAAACTATCAAACGTATGGAGAACTAAAAAAAGTAATGCGCATATTCGATTAAATAATATTGTTAATGTATACAAAAATATTATTTACACCATGTCAATGTGTCCCGCATCCGGTGTGTCTCAATACAGCCGCTGTCCTGAGGCGCATCCCCTCCCGCCCGGGTACGCTATCAGGATCATCATCATCAAGTCGTCTCCTTATAGCCGGATGCGGCGCAGGATGACATGTATCGATGGTGCTGTCAGCTCCAGTAGAAGGCTACATAATAATATGAAACTTAGTATAGAAAACTACATAACAATTCACAACAATTTATATTGTCTTACCATCATCGTCTCTAGATCCTGAATGTAGTCATCTGTCGATGCATCGCATGAAGCCTTAAAAAGGAAATTAATAAAATTAAAGAAAATAAATAAGTTGCAGTTAACACAAATTCAAATTCAATACTAATAAACTCATACCTGCGCATGTGATGTGGAGCCATAACTCAGTCGGTGCCCACTATAAAAATCTCGGGTCAGTCGATCCTCAACAGTGGTAGACGAGCCTGGAAAGTATCTACCCTAATCCACTCCTTGAATATCCAAGCCCGTGATCAATAACTGACCCGATGGGGTCACCTGCGATGGCACTGTCCGTCTCATGCATGCCACCTACCATATCAGCAGCAACATCATCAGCAGGAGCCTCAACGCCCCCTTGCTGGGGACCACCTCCTCTCCGCCCACGACCACGTCGTCCGGCACCACCAGCTCGTCGGGCACCACCAGCTCGTGGGATACCACGGCCTCGCTGGTACGTGGTTGGGTCCATATAATCAGCCTCGTGTGCCAAATGCTGATCCGATCGGGCTCGCTGCAGTGTATAGGCAGCCACATCCATGAATCGACGACTATACTCCTGCATGGCCACATGATCGTGGACATAACTCTGCATCTGCTGCCCCATATGATAGACGGTATGTAATCCAATCGCCTGCACAAAGTAAAAAATATAAACTACATATTTGGCACTAAATTATAGCTATATAACAAATAATAACAGAAAACATACCAGGGCCTCGTGTCTCCCGGCGTATGGTACGTACCGACCGTGTGCCTGATGAACTGGGTTCACGATAAAAAGTCGGGAAACAGTGCGGTACCATGACATATAACGTGGAATAGGAAAGTGTTGCGGAGGTGGGGTCAAGTCCCCTCGCCTGTCCCAAGTACCCAACTGCTCGTTAAGCCATGCCATAAATGTGTCGTCTGCCCTGGACCAATCATCCCTCTCATAATGTAAAGCATGCCATGCAGGCGGAGTCGGTATAGGCTGCGACAGGCCAAACTGACGAAATACCCGTCGGAGGCATGATGCTCGACAATATCGAGGCATATGAGCGGGACAGAAGCCCTCCAAATATGTCGGCCGAACGTGCAATACGCTAGCAGGGTACCTATCACCTCATCGGTGTACGGCGTCCCGATGAACTATCAAATTAGAACACAAACCGTTAGTATGCACATCACTAAGTTAATCTATAACAGGTAAGTTTAGTTAGATATTCACCTGTGCGTCTTCCAGCAGATCCAACACATCCCTGCAGAGGGGGAGATTATGATGGGCATCATACTCTCGTGCAAGAGTACAACGCATAACCCACCTACAGGCTAGAGGGAGTTGCGGAATTTTTACATTAGCCGGTAGTTGTGGTAGAGGTTGCTGAAACTGCAGAAATCGCTCCCATACCCAAACCTAACATACAAAGTTGACATAAAGTATAAGATTAACTATAACTAGGTAGAATTGTAACTAATGGACATATTATTTGAATATGTTGTCACTCGTAGAAGCGGCAGAAAGCCACCAACGTCTCTCTGTGTGCCGATGCAAACCCGGCACATCTGCCTGTACAGATATGAGATGACAGCACCACCCCAGCTGTACAAAGATGTATCCTCGAACCGGGCAATATGATGCAGAAAACGGAGGCTCAATAGGTTCCCCGAAGTGTTCGGGAACAAGACCCCCCCAAACAGAAGGAGCAACAGCAGCCTCGTATATCGCTGTACATCCACCTCCGCAGACTCATCGGTGATAGTATGGTGGATCTGCACCAGGTAGTCTCTAATGGGGACCAACTGTATACGACTGGACCCAGACGCTACCGCCTCGTCCTCCGGCATGAAACCCGTGAGCATGTGCAACATATTTTCCAGTATGCCTGCCGCGAATAATATCTCATGGTCGCAGGCAGTAAAACTGGCAAGCCATCAGCGGACAAGCCATATAAAATCTCAGCGTCCTGGAGTGTGATGGTGGCCTCGCCGATGGGCTAATGGAAAGTGTGCATCTCCAGTCGCCACCGCTCAATCAAGGCCATGATCAAAGCATAGTCGAGCTGTATCCGGCCAATCCTAATAATCCTATATAATCCCATCTCCTCCAAGTAATGGATCATGCGGGGATGTAGAACGCGGGGAGGACTCAAAAACTCCCACAATAGATCCACTCTCCTAGCCCGAAAAGTCTGCGTAAGCAACTGTCCGTCCCATATATACTCGGATCTATGCTGGGGCTGTAGGGTTAATAAATCCAACGTGCGGGGGCCGGGATGTATAGTCGCGTCCATGTCGTCAACTGTAAACTATCATTAAACTATCATTAATAATTATGTGTTTTTATTATAATTTAAATTCATATTTTTTAGTAACTTAATTGTACAAATTTTATATATAATTAAGTGTTATTATTATAATTTAAATTCATATTTTTTAATAACTTAATTATACATATATATATATATATATATATATATATATATATATATATATATATAATTATGTGTTTTTATTATAATTTAAATTCATATTTTTTAATAACTTAATTGTACACATTATATATAATATATATATATATATATATATATATATATATAATTATGTGTTTTTATTATAATTTAAATTCATATTTTTTTAATAACTTAATTGTACAAATATATATATATATATATATATATATATATATATATATATAATTATGTGTTTTTATTATAATTTAAATTAATATTTTTTAATAACTTAATTGTACAAATTATATATATATATATATATATATATAATTATGTGTTTTTATTATAATTTAAATTCATATTTTTTAATAACTTAATTGTACACATTATATATATATATATATATATATATATAATGTGTTTTTATTATAATTTAAATTCATATTTTTTAATAACTTAATTGTACAAATTTTATATATATATATATATATATACCTATGGGTTCCGGGTATAATTCTGTGTTTTAATTATAATTTAAATTCATATTTTTTAATAACTTAATTGTACAAATTACTAATTATGTGTGTTGATACAATTATTAACTTAATTGTACAAAGTTTGCATTTTCAACTACCAGTATAAGATACTTAAACAAAAGGAATTCTAAGCTAAAATACTACACATTACTACGCTACAAGGCTCTAAATTTTACTACGCTATAAGGGTCTACGTTTTACTACGCTAAAAAGGTCTGGATTTTACTACGCTAAAAAATAATCTAAACTAACCATAAACAACAAATAAATTTAATTGCAAATAAAATACAAAACGGTATGAAAAAATATATATATAAATCAGGATATTAACAGACAAATTTTATTAGAAAACACTAATATTAAATTCGGATAAATTTAACATGCTAGTTTCGAAAAAAAACACAAACCGAAATAGAACACATACAAATCAAATAATATACATTATTATAAATGTTTCAACTTAAAATAAATCGAAATACCTCGATTTAGAATTGTCGGAAAGCAAAAGGATATAAATTTTGACTCCGGAAGTGTGAATCAACAATAACACGAAGCTCTCCTCGAATGTGGGACCTACGTTCTTCGAGTTTTATGTGTCGGGGGACCCAAAATTTTTTTTTTTAAGAAACGGGCAGAATCGGTGGGGGACCAAGAAGAGGGGAAGGGTTTTAAAATAATGGCGGATGGATGAATTAGAGAAGAAGACGAAGGGGTATAAAATATCTATGTATAGCGCCACTATATCTGGCGTTATACATTAATAATGTATATATAGCGCCAGGTATTGTGGCGCTATACCTGGCCATGTCAGCTTTTACAGTATAGCGCCACAATACATGGCGCTATACCTTAACGGTGCCGTTATTGTTAGTATATAGCGCCAGGTATTATAGCGCTATATATAAAAAGGTTTTTTTTTACCACCTATTTGTGTAGTTTGAGTCCAAAAAAATAACATTTTGGTTCCGGATTCGGAAAAAAAAAAGGATTAGCAGTAGTTGCATAGTTTAACTTATCTCATAACTTTTTGATGTGAAATATAAAATTATATGACAAAGTTCACTAAACACATAATAAATAGCAAATATGAATACATCTTTTTAGGGATACAATAAATTCAATAATAAAAATCTTAAAAGCAAAACCCACGAAATTTAAATTTTGATCCACCTCCAGTTATGCATTAAAATTGATTTGAGTGATAGGTATTGCCATTATTCCACAAAATATTTGCTCCCACTTCAATTTCATATTTCTTATGAGGTGGATTCAGAATATGAGTTCAAATTCAAAATTCTGCCACAATCCTAAAAATTAATACCATTTACTTTTATCCGTCATAAAAAGTGATTGTCGGAGTATTGCGTTTTTATAGCACCAACATGACTAATTATACAAGCAAATACTTGTCTAGGGAAAACATAAAAATACAAAGAAAGCTAAATTTCACCTGGAAAGCAACTGAATCTACTTGTTTATATATTTTTTTTCACTTGTTTATATTTTTATTGGCTAACAACTGTCATAGAGTTACTAAACTATATATTGATGCGTTGAAGAAAAAATAAAAGAAATACTAGTTAAAATATGAGGTCGTGAGATAAAATTTTTAGTGACAAAACCTAGGCATGGTCTAACATTTCTTAGCTACACATTAAAAAAAAATTGGTTTCTCATCCGGTGTCCGGTACTCGCATTAGAGTCCGACTATTTCTGGATTCGCGCTGCGTAGGGCCCCATTGGATTTTTTCATACTTAGAGCTCGAACCCGAGACCTCTGGTTAAGGGAGGAGCAATACTCCCATCCAATGCACCACATAATCGAAGTTCTCCCTTTACCACACTTATTTTAATTAAGCATTTTATTTATATACACCAACACTCTAGAGATTTAGAACAATATATATATATATATATATATATATATATATATATATATATATATATTAAATGTATTCTAAATATGTATACTTAATTCGAACCGGAAACAATAAGTTTAGCTGACCTCACAACTAGCCCGAGATCCACGTCTCAATATAATCTACAGATAATTTTTAGGTATAAGGCAAAGTTCATTTTTCTTATGCATGGTAATTCCAGGCCTGACATTTGTGTCAATGTCTTCTTTTTTCACTCCATAAGGTAACTCCCAATCAAATGCATAAAGAAGATTTGACAATGCAAGTTCCATGGATGCAACCCCAAGTGCAATACCTGCAGTAATTTTTATAAATTCAAGATTCTGAGCTTTTTGAAAATATGTATATTAGTTAGCAGCTGTAAATATTTTTTTGGCCGAGCGACAAAATGTGTAACTTTCACAAAAAAGTTGTGGGTTCAATTGAATACCTGGGCAACCTCTTCTGCCTGCACCAAATGGAAGTAACTCAAAATCTTGACCCTTATAATCGATATCACTATTCAAGAATCTCTCAGGTATAAATTCTTCTGGGTTTTCCCATATTTCAGGATCCCTTCCAATAGCCCAAGCATTAACATGAACTATGGTTCCTGGCTGAATTTCATAACCTTCTAATATGGTTTTTTCCATTGATTCTCTTGGAACTAAAATTGGAGATGGTGGATACAACCTAAATATTTCCTTTATCACTGCTTTGAGATAAGGCATGTTTTGGACATCTTCTTCATTTACAATGCCTCTCTTCCCAACTGATTTTCTGATTTCTGTTTGAACTTTTTTTATGGCTTTTGGATTCTTTATCAAGGCTGTCATTGCCCAAACAGTAGCAGCTGCACTAGTGTCTGATCCTGCAACTAACACATTCTACAAGAAAAAGAAAATAAAAGTTGTAAATTCATGAGAAATTCTCAAGGCAATAATAAACACATTTGTGCTATTTACAAGTATATTAGAAGTAGCAAAATCAATCCATGCAAATCATGAAAAATAACACTGACATTAATAGTACAAACCCGCAAAACAGTGAAACAATTAAAATAACTAAGAAATCGCAAAAAATTAGAAAGAAACTAAAGAAACTATACATAGAATATGAATACTTAAGTATCACAAAAATAAACAAAGCTAGACTGTCTAAATTAATCGATATAATATCTAAAACAGAATATAAATATGTTTGTCATCTAAAAGATAAAAGATGAATAAAGAAGAACAAGTTTAATGGAGTTTGGTGTTAGACCAATTTATTGACTTGACCCGAATTAGTAGTTTAACTTGATGGTGAAATTGCAATCTAAAATTAAACATACAAAATCAACTTTGAAGATAGAGAATTATGAAGATTTGAACTAACTTAAACTAATAACTTCAGAAAACAAGTCTAACTTTCAATTTTTATTCAAAAAGCAAAATAAAAAATGAGGGTAGGTTTGGTCATGTTGAGCATATTGGGTTATGACTCATCATTTGACTTATTTTGTCCCAACCCATTTTGATTGAATTAAACTTTGTTGGGTTGGAACATGACCTATTTTGACCGTGTCCATGTATGGGCAGGTGTAGGTAAGTCGGGGAAAGTCCTTTTATATCCTCCATAGTAAGATCAATTGGTGTTGATTGCTCTTTCTTCAATTGTAGCAAAACATCAACAATATCTCCTTCCATATATTTTGGCCTATTGGGATTGAGATGTTGCTCAATGAGTTCTTCATAAAAATTATCCAAATCCTTGAAAATCCTCTCAAGTCTATCTGTCAATCCACTTAATTTATCAATCCAACTTAAAGAAGGGAAAAAATTAGATACAAAGAAGCTAGCCATCATTGCTTGTGCCTCAGCTAAAAGATAATCAAATCTCTTCCTTTCATGTGCTTCTTCTTCAAACCTAACACCAAAAGCAACTCTACAAATAATAGTAGTAGTTAATGAAATCATTAACTTACTCAAATTGGTAATTTGTGAAGTAGAAGCTTGTTTTGATATTTTCTTAATCATTCTAAAGACTTCATCTTCGCGAATTGGACTAAATAATTGAACCTTTTTTAGACTAAAAAGATGAAGAACGCAAATTTTTCTCATGTTTCTCCAATAATCATTGTAAGGTGCAAAAGCAATATCACGACCATAGTAAGACAATTTTTGTTGGCCAAGAATAGATGGTCTACTACAAAATACTAAATCTTGTGTTTTCAATACTTCTTTTGCTAATTTTGCTGAAGAAACTACGACCACTTGAGCAGAAGCAAGTTTGAAGGAGAAGATTTTTCCATATTTCTTGGAAAGTTTCAAAAAATAGAGATGAGGGTTTAAAGTATCATATTGATGCAAATTTCCAATGAATGGTAAGCCTATAGGACCTGGTGGCAATGTGTTTTTTCCACCATTTTTGCATTTAGAAAGAAGGAAAATAAGAATGAAAGGAAGGGCTACAAAGAGTAGTAAGAGCATTATCGTTTTGTTTTGCCAACTGTCTAGTCATATGAAATATCTTTTATAGATGTTCTTATGTTAAAAACTTTCCTTTTCTTTGATTGAAGATTTAACTAAATTCAATGTGGGTCTAAACAAAAAAAAAATGTTTTGAAAAATTCCAGGGAAAATGTAACAGCTCGGCCCATTTATGATATTGTCCGCTTTGGGCCTATGCCCGCACGACTTTAAAATGCGTCACTAAATTTTAAAGTATGTCTACTTATATACCCAACATCTCTCCCGTGTTTTGTCGATATGGGATTCGCCCATGGTGTCACATACCCCCCCCTCCCTTAGGGACTCAGCGTCCTCGCCGAAGTTTGCTCTACCACTGTTCAAACATAATGCACCACATCTTCAAATTTATACTCATAGCAACATGACACAAAGAGTAAACTATTATTTTGGGTGGTATGACCCTTTACAACCCCTTGTTATTTCCATATGGTCAAGGCGGGTGGCACTGTGGTATAAAGAAACTTCCTAGTGCAGATAATATTCCTAAAAATCGCACTCTGCTGGAATTTGAACAATTTTCAAGTATAAAATTATTTACCTCCGTTGGTGGATATCATGATATGGAAGCTCAAAATTCAAAAAGTAAAACACAAAAGAGATACGGTTTCAGTTCGTGAATATTACTATTATAAACTTCAGATAAGGAACGATGATGAGGATGAAAATTTTCATATAGGAAGATTATTGCAGCAATATTCATGGATGAATATATAAAATTAGAGACACAAAGGTTGGACTTTGTTTCATTCAATCAAGATTTGTTCAGAATGGGAATACTGCAAGGACTTCTTGATATTTTAAGATTTGGGGAACGAGATGCTTCTAATGTTAGAAAACAAACATTTCTCCCAAATTCTTTTGTAGGATGTCCTAGAGATATGTTTCAACGTTATATGGATACTATTACATTGGTACAATGTACGCACGAGGTGACGAGAGTCCGTACATAGCAAAAAGCATGTTTATGTCCGGGTTGACTTTGGACTTTATCATGCAATATTTGAATTATTTCACCACTGAAAAATTGCAAAATTTTGACCGCCAAAATGGTCAGAAATCAGTCGAAAATTACGAATTCCCGACTACTTTCCAACCAAAATTAGTCAGTCGGTAAATAGTTGGTCGGACGGAATCCGTTGGTGATTTCTGACCAAAGTAGTCGTAACATTCAAAAAGGTCAGATGACCAAGTATTTTCAAATTTCCAACCAAAGTGGTCGGAATTTTACCGACAGAATCGGTCGTAATAATATAAATAAAAATAATTATTTATTTAAAATTAAATAATAAAACTATATAATTTCTGACCGAATTAGTCGAAAATTAATAATTAAAAATAAAATTTTGTCACGACCCAAATCTCCCTCCGTAGGAGGTCGTGATGGAACCTAGTCTTAGGGGCTACATAAGCCTAAGATTCATTGAAAATAACAGTATTTAACTAACATCTGACAATAAGGGATAGAAATCTCTATACAATTTACAATCCAAAACCGGTAGTACAAGTCATAAGCTCTACAGAGCTTGCTAGACAACCTCTAAATACAATTGTTTCAAAATAAGGATAAACAGTGTAAATACAAAATCAGAGGGTGACTTCGAAACCTGCGAATGCAACAGCAGGTTTACCTTGAGTCTCCACAGCAAGATCTATACATCTAGTTAATTACCAACTGACTCCAAAATACCTGAATCTACACAAAAAATATTGTGCAGAAGCATAGTATGAGTACACCACAGCGATACCCAATAAGTAGAGGGACAGTCAAGACACCTACTGAACTAGATTACTTGGACAAGTATAAGTGGAGTATTAACAGAGTATGATATCTCTACAAAACAAAGCATAATGACAATAATGATACATTGCTTTTAATGAGAAACAGAAGTAACAATTAGCGGCGAAGCATAACAAGTAATAACACAGTATAGTAAGCTGATCACAGTCTACATCCAACAAAAACAGATAAAAGAAAGACAAGTAGCAACTCGACAAGGATAATCGCTATCACACCAGTTCTTTTTAATAGTCTCCACGAGGTATCATACCTCAATTATATTCACAAGCCACGAGTCTCACATTATGAACACTAAACACTTGGCACCTTGTGCCCTCATTTCAACTAGTAACTTGCACGGACAACTCACATATAGAAGGCAAGTGGACAATGGTGTGCATCAATACTCAATAATATCATGATCCATCATCTTAAATCGATAGGAGTGATTGAGTAGGTGTATGCTTGTGCAAGTGTTCTAACACAGTTCATGACAATTAGTAAGTATAGAGAAAATAGACAGCACGTAAGAATGTTTTCCCACAATTTTCACAAGATAAAACTCACACAGGTATGTGCGCCACTGCCCAAATATCAATCACAAGAATGCCCCCAGACCATCACAAGTCATCATAATCAATCCCTGACATAGCCCACCTTATCTCGCCACGTGCGCAATAGTGAAGTAAATGCACACCTTGTCTTTTCACATGTACATAATAATATTCCTACCTTATCTCGCCACATGCGTAACCCATATATATATATATATATATATATATATATATATATATATATATATATATATCGCCTTGTCACGCCGCATGTGCACAATCAATAGTAACAATAGCACGGTAGAAACCTCGTGCAACATGACCACAACTGCACAGCAGAAACCCCGTGCATCACAATAACAACCTCATGGCAGAAACCTCGCGCATCACAACTCTGAGTACAACAGCAACAATGACAACAACACACGAGTGGAAAGTAAATCAGCTCAAGAGCTTTCGATCACAAAGAAATGAGAACTAGTTCACAAAAAATAAACGCAACAGAGAATACTAGTGATAATAAGAACAACTCAACAAGGGAGAAATATTATATAACAACGACCCCTTACAATGTACAGTTCAACAACAAGGGAGATAACATAAGTCAAATAATTCCAAATAAGGACAAATCAACTAAGATATAGGATATCTAAACTTCTTTTAAGGTTGAGCAATTACGAAAGAGATACAACAATTCAATTAAGGGTAAGCAGCAGAAAGATAATCATAACCTCAATTAAGGATGAACAATTACAGGAGAGATAATTATACTTTCAATTAAGAAGAAGCGACTAGGGAGGGATAACATGCAATAGAAGAGTTAACAACTCCAGTTAAGTCACATAAGATTTAAATAGGCAATAAGAGTAGATCATGAAGCAATAAATTCCAATTAAAACACGTAGAGGTGAAAACTAGTAAATGAGAACTCAATCATAGCAAAACAACTTCATATCTAGTGAACATAAAGACCAAGAGCCCTAAAAGGTCAACTTTCCACAAATAAGCCTGAGCAAGTAGTCGTAACCTCGCGTACAGGGACTTCACATGATACAATTAGCATATGGAACTCAAATACTAAGGGGTAGTTCCCCCACACGAAGTTAAGCCAGATACTTACCTCAAAGAAGATAGACCGTTACTCTAAAATGAACTTCTCGGGTGAAATAACCTCCGGATGGCTCAAATCTAGCCAAAATAACTTCAAAGAATAAAATAAAACTCATAAGAAACTATTCCGGATAATAAAGTTTCAATCTTTATCAAAAACTAAAAATCAACCCAAAAGTCGACCCTCGGGCCTGCACCTTGGAACCCGACAAATTTTATAAAATCCGAACGCCCATTCCGATACGAGTTAAACCATACTAAAATTATAAAATTCCGATACCATTTTTCCCTCAAATCATCATTTTACATCTTGAAAGTTTTTTTCAAAATCTTCATTTTTCCTCAACTCAAAGCACTAATTTAATGATAAAAATAAAAATAGAATCATGTAATATAATAAATTCTAGGTGAAGAACACATACCCAGTTGTTGTGCTTGAAAAACCCACAAAGAATCGCTCAAAACCGAGCTCTAGAACTCAAAAAAATGTGAAAAATGGCTAACCCTCGGAATAAAGTACTTTTATATTCTGCCTAGGTATTTGTACATCGCGATTGTAGAAAAGGAGTTGCGATCGCGAAGAAGGAAAAGTCTGCTACTAGCAAGTGCATTATACGCAATCACGAAGAAGAAAAGCACTGATGCCCCAAAAACGTGCTACGCTATCACGAAATGGTGAATGCGATCGCAAAAGGGAACCAGCTGGGCCTATGCTACGCGAACATGGACACATACACACGAACGCGTTGAAGGGAAAAGCAGACATATACGTTCGTAGACAAAAGCATGCGAACGTGTAGAGTAAATATTTCCTGCCTCATAAAATGACACTACGCGGTCGTGGAAGATATGATTCGATCGCGATGAAGGAAACCAGTAACCAGCAGAACAACAATCCAAAAATAGAAGGAAATGGCCTGTAGCCCATCCGAAACACACCCGAAGCCCCCGGGACACCGTCTAAACATACCAAAAAGTCCCATAACCCAATACGAACTTGCTTGAGGTCTCAAATCACATCAAACAATGTCGAAACTACGAATCACACCATGAATCAAACTCATGAACTTTCAAATCTTCTAACTTCTAAAACTCGCACTGAAACCTATCAAATTAACCAGGAATGACGTCAAATTTTGAAGGCAAGTCCCAAATGACACAATGGAGCTGTTCCAACTCTCGGTCAAACCTCTCAACCTTCCAAACTTTAATTTTTCCAATTTTTGCGAAAATGCTTCAAATTACCCTACAGACCTCTAAATCCAAATTTGGATGCACGCCTAAGTCCAAAATCACCATATGAAGCTGTTGAAATCATCAAAACCTCATTCCAGAGTTGTTTACACAAAAGTCAAATTTCGGTTAACTCTTACTACTTAAGCTTCCAAAACTAGAATCCTTCTTCCAAATTGACACGAATCACCTGATAACCAAACTCGACCACGCATGTAAGCCATAACACATAATACAAAGCTTTTCAAAACTTTATGACGCT
Organism: Nicotiana sylvestris; assembly: GCF_000393655.2. Taxonomy (NCBI): domain Eukaryota; kingdom Viridiplantae; phylum Streptophyta; class Magnoliopsida; order Solanales; family Solanaceae; genus Nicotiana; species Nicotiana sylvestris. The sequence goes on along the minus strand of NC_091057.1, from coordinate 121,669,727 downwards.
GAACGGGACTTTAAATTCTCAAAAATGATCGGTTGGATCATTATAAATTTATTTAATTTTCTATAGAATCCGTCCAAAATTGTTAAATATTAATTATTATTTTCTAATTTCTGGCCCGTTCAGTCAGAAATCTGGGTGTTTTTGGTAAATCTAGGCAGTTGTCTGACTGTTTTTATCAAAAATAGTCGGAATTTTCTGTAAAACTGGGCAGAATTCTGCTCAATTTTGAGCTACACCACCTGTCAAACTATTACAATACAATAACGCCAACAACCCATCAATAAATATAGCATCTAAACCAACAATACCAACCATTAACACAATCTAAACCAATAATACCAACCATTAGCTCAATCTAAACCAACCATTGGCACAATCTAAACCAACAAATCCATTAAACCTAACAATTGGGCATAAAAACAACCAAATAGTAGCCCACATTCAAGTTTAAAAACAAAACATAAAGTTGTATCTCACAATCAAGTTTACCAATTAACCAAAATACCACACCTAAACTACTACACATTAGATTCAGTTTGTTCATCCTCATCATCAGATGGATCATGCCCATGTTTTCTCATGAATTTCTGCATCTTAACAAATGTTCCGAATTAGGAGTCCAACTGTTGCTTCAAATCACGAATTGCTTTTCTCATATCTTCCATTTGTTCTTGATTTTGTGAAGAAGAAGAATTGGCTAAGAGTGGATTTAGATGACATGTAGGTCGACGTACTCCAACTCCGTGAACTTTGCCTTTGTTTACTCCACTTGCTGCCTCTGTCCACAACGAAGCCATATCATCATGTGTTGATTGAGTTGAAAGAGGCTGAGTTTGTTGTCATTCTTTCACCCTTTTATGATAATCTTCCTGAAATGAAAACATAATTATTATGTAAAAAAACTAATATTGATAAACCATAAATAATTATGAAGTTAGTATTTTACATATGTGTCCGACACACGCGTCTCCACCTAGTATTCTCTTTTACCATCCTTCTTTTTTTTTTCATATGCATCTCCTCGAAGATCTCAGTGTGACTCATATCTCACCCTCTTCTTTTTCCTTCATAAAAAGGTATGAGTTAGATATTACAATCGTAAAATTCTATATGTAAAACTAAGAAAATTTTTATAAGTAATTACCAATCTTAGTTTATGGGCCGCAAAACTAGTTGAACCTCATGTGTGCAATGATCCACCTTTACTGGAGGCACAATTTGCCTTTTCTTGTTCAATCTTCTTCTTCCATTCTGCGGTATTCCATTTCTCTAGATGTTTATCCCAAACATCTTCTCTTAACCACCCAGGAATTTTACCAGCATTCTAAGCAGCGAACAAAGTATCTTTAATTCGCTTAGCAGCCTTTCTTCTCGAAAATATTATTTATTTCATTTTGATGTTGAGGATGCCATGTACACTTTATCTACAATATAAAAAAGTAACATTAGATGAAGACGATAATTATTAAATAAATGCAATTAATTTTTACCCTAAATTAATTCCACATTTGATCTTTGATGTTGTGTGGTATATGTATCCAAGAATTCCATGACTCATGATAAAATGGCTTCATAGAATCCACAACCAAATGTGTAGACTAAAAGGATGGCAAAAACCTGCATTAAAATTAACATATATATAATTTATAAACATATCTAAAAGCACATTCAAAACTTAAAAAATAGTATAATAACCTTCTTACCCATCCCCGTAGGGGACGATTATTAATCGATTATAACTATCAAATTGTACATCCCCTCCAAGATTCTGCCTGTGTCTACTAGATGGTGCAGAAGCAACACTATTTATAGCTGGGTGAGAGCCTCCAATATCTAACCTAGATATGCTGGGAATGGATGATGATGATGGAGTGGAAGATGATGGAGCAACAAAAGACAACCATCATGCTGACTACCATGAAAGCTCGGGGATGCAGCAGCTGGTGAGCCACCATGCTGACTACCATGAAAGCCCGAGGGTGCAGCAGCTAGTGAGCCAGTATGCTGACTACCATAAAAGCTCGGGGTTCAACGGCTGGTGAGCCACCATGCTGACTACCATGAAAGCCCGGTGAAGATGGTATAGAAGGTGGGGGTACAAAGTTAAAACCAGTGTTACTTTGACTTCCTTTGATAGGCATAGAATAATAATAAACTGAATTATTAGATGGAGGGGAGATAATGAACATGGTATATGGAAATGAAGTCGATTGAGGAGGATGAGGAACAGGATGGCGAGGAAGAGGGGGGCTCATATTTGGCATACTTGAGGTAGTTGGAACATATTATATTTTCTTCATAGATTTCATTTTTCCATTCCCCTTAGATGCCATATGTAATATAATCATAATAAAATACAAAACAAAAAATACAACAAGTGATAGTAAATATAAAATAATTATTCTACAATTTAAACGACTAAAGAAATAAATAAACAACCTAACAAGTAATAAAAATATAAAATAATTTACAACATAATAGATAATTAAAGGAATTACATAAAATACTTAACACGTCATAAAAGCATACAACAATTCTTCAAATATATTAAATGATTGAAGGAAGAACAACATAAAAACGAATAACAAGTTAATCCTCATCGTTATCTTCATAGTAATCATCTAATTATTCATCATTGCTTGTTTCACTTTCATCTCGTAATTCTTCCTCATCACTTGTTTCATGTTCAACACCTCTATCTTCGTCCTCATTTGGTCTAAGGATAGAAGGATCAAATTCTTCACATATCCCTTCATTATACTGCAATTCATCTGTTAATTTATCATCCACTATTGATTCAACATTTGAATTGTCAATTTTTGTATGCCACATCTAATGCATCTTCGACTTTCACTCTACCCACAGGCTTTATTTTCAAAACTACCCGCCATGCAAACTTATTCTTGCTCAAAGGATAAGGAGCATAATACACTTGCTTCACCTTTTGTCCAATGATAAAGGGATCATAAAGTCTATATTGCCCCGTGTTTCTAATTTTAACTATTTTGTACTAAGTGTGCACCTTTGTACCTCTATTCGGTGTTGGATCATACCATTTCCATAGAAAGAGTACCAAATTTTTCTTCGGCCAACCTACTATATATTCCAATTCCAAAATCTCTTGAAGCACACCATAATAATCAACATCTCCATCACCTTTCACCCACACCCCACTATTTTTGGTTTTATTTTCATTAGACCATTCTTCTATATGAAACTTGTACCTATTGACCAAGTATTTATACATTATTCTGACTGTAGAGTCAGGTTCCCAAGCTATATCACGTAAAAATGGGTCATTAATGCCATTAGATGAATCATAAACCTATATATATAATTAAATATAATTTAGAATTTCAAAAATACTTATAATTAATTTACATATAATAAAAATCATGTTAAATAATAAGTAATACTTGCAAATTCTTTAAACCACTCTGAAATCTTGGGATAAACAACATCTTGCCCATATGTACCCACCCAAAGTAGCTGCCATTATACCTTTTATTAGTTAAATCAGTGGTAGATCTAATATAAAAGCCAGTAATATATACGAATATAACTTACCTATAATAAGGTTGGACCTCAGGCAATTCAACAATACATGTGTTGTTGCTAACTTTAGCTCCACCTCAGACAACCTTCGTTTTGGACTATTTTTTGGACCTCCTTTACCTGATTGATTAAAAATGGAAAAGGGTGGTGCCAAAGGATCGATTTCGACGACATTCTGATTCTGTCTATCTCTCAAATATGGCACATCAAGTTCAAAATAGTATGAACAGAAGTAAGATGTTTATTTATCCACATATGACTCGTATATTGGACCCTCAATTTTTGATCTATTTTTATGGTCCATTTACATTTGCCAATTGTCCTGATTAGTGTTATTTTTACATGAAACAATTCTTATATAATCAGTCGTTTTAAGCTCTAGCATGTTGTCAGTGGTTTGAGGTCATGAGTAGCTTCACTTCAGGTATTATGACTTGTACGTATGGTCGGAATTGAATTTCGAAAAGTTTGGAGTTGATTTGGAAAGAAAATCCTAATTTCGGAAGCTTAAAGTTGGAAGAATTGACTAATATTTGAATTTTGAGTAAATCGGGATTTGAAGGTTCCAACAAGTTCGTGTGATAATTTTGGACTTGGGCATATGTCTAGATCGGGTTTTGAATAACCCGAGAACATTTCGGCACCTACTGTGGAAAGTTGGCATTTTGGAAGGATTTCATAAATTTGGGTTGAAGTAAATTTCAATGTTATTGATGTCCGTTTGGGATTCCGAGTCTGGGAACAGCTCCGTATGGTGATTCTGGTCTTAGGAGCGCATCCAGATATGGATTTGGAGGTCCGCAGGTTATTTCGAGGTCTTTTGGTGAAAGTTAGAAATTTGAAGGTTTTTGGAAAGTTTGATATGGAGTGGGATTTTTGATATTGGGGTCAGATTCCAATTCAGAAAGTTGGAGTAGGTCTGCAATATCGAATGTGGCTTGTTTGCAAAATTTGAAGTCAATCGGACGTGATTTGATAGGTTTCGGCATCGAATGTAGAACTTTGAAGATTTAAAGTTCATTAAGCTTGAATTGGGGTGTGATTCATGATTTCGACGATGTTTGACGTGATTTGAGGCCTCGAGCAATTTCGTGTCATGTTTTGGGACAGGTTGATGTGCTTAGACGGGGTCCAGGGGGCCTCAGGTGTGTTTCGGGGTGGTTTCGGTTCAATTTTGGATGAAAAGTTGTTGCTTGTTCTGCTGGTTTCTGGTCTGGGCTGCAGGTCTCACAAATGTGAGGTTTTGATCGCATTTGCGAGGAAGGAGTTCGCATTTGCGTGGGTGGGAAATTTCTGAGGGGTTCGCATTTGCGAACATTTTATCATTTTTGGGAATTTTCCCTCTTCACATTTGCAAAGATTGTGGTCGCAAATGTGACCTTGGCACAGGTGGCTCTGCTTTGCATTTGCGATGCTTTTGTCGCAATTGCGACTATCGCATTTGCGAATAAGATGTCGCAAATTGCAACATCTACGACTGGTGCACGAGCTTTTATTTCGAGACTTAGCTCATTTCCTTCATTTCTCCACTTGGTCTTGGACGATTTTGAGAGCATTTTTGAGAGGGGTTCCATCAACATCTAGAGGTAAGTGATTCCTATTGATTCTTTAGCTAAATACATGCATCATAAGTAGATTTAACGTGGAAAAATGATGGGATTTATGGGATTTTTTAGCAAAACCTAGATTTTTGATAAAAAGGGGATTTACCCACGAAACTAGTTATGGAATTTAGTGAAAATTATATATTTGAGTTCATGAGGTTATGGGTAATAATTTTCCTCAAAATTTCCGGAATCCGGGTATGTGGTCCCGAGAGTGAATTTTAGGAATTCTTCAATTTGGGCTGGAAAATCACTTTAATAGTTGGGATATGAACTCTTGAACATGTATTGACTATTTTAAATAACATTTGACTAGTTTCGAGTCATTTGATACCGAATTGAGGGTTTAAAGCATAATTGTGGATCGGAACATAAGGCGAGGTAAGTCTCATGCTTAACTCTGTGAGGGGAAAACCACGCCTAGGTGATATATTTAATATGTGTAACTTATTGTGGGGTCTACGTACGCACGAGGTGATGAGAGTCTATACGTAGTTAGATTCATGTTATTGTCTGGGTAGACTTAGGTTCACACCATGTTATACTTGTACCACATGGGATTATTTTTGCTCGTTTAATTATTTTATTTCACATTATGACTTGAGACTAGACATTCGTAGAGTGATAGACTTGCTATTGTAGATGTAATGTCTCAATCGGTTGCTTTTAATTATAGATTCTCGTTCCCCTAAATAAGACTTCTCGCACATGCTTTTGTTGTTTTATGACTTGTGGGGATGGTTAGTTCAGATTTGGAAGGATTCGGGTTAAAATCGGAACACTTGGTTCCTTAAGGTTGGCTTAAACTGCTAAGATTGACTTCGGTAAATATTTTGAGTAAAGATCTCGAAATCGGGATTTTACGGTACCAATAGGCTCGTATGATAATTTCGAACTTAAGCGTATGTTCAGATCGGGTCTTGGACGATCCGGGAGCGTTTAAGCGCCAAATAGTGAAAGTTGGAATTTTGAGCAAATTCCATAGGTTTGGATTGAAATGGATTTTTACATTCTACACGTCCGTTTGGGATTTCGAGCCTGAGAATAGCTCCTTTTGGTGATTCTGGACTTCGGAGCGCGTCCGGAAGTTCCGGAAGTTAGAGTAGGTCCATAATGTCATTTAAGACTTGCACGCAAAATTTGGCATCATTCCGAGTTGATTTGATAGGAATCGGACGCACAAAAGTGTTTTTAGAAGTTTTCGAGTTCATGAGTGAATTCATGCATTTTGGCATCCGATTCGTGGTTTTTGATGTTATTTTAGTGTTCCGATCACGCGAGCAAGTTTGTATGATATTGTTAGGCTTGTGTGGGTGCTTGATGTGGAGCCCCGAGGGATCGGGTGAGTTTCAGACGTTTGGAAGGGGTGAGAAAACACATCCGTTCTCTGGTGTTTTTGCGCAGCAGTTGCAGGTCTCACAAATGCGAGAAACTGTTCGCTAATGCGAACCTTGCATTTGTGATAAGAGCTTCGCATTGCGAAGCAACTCAGCCTGGGGCAGTGTTTGCATTTGCGTTACCTGAGCTGCATTGGCAACCTCAAAGTGTTTGCATTTGCGACCCCTCCGTCGCATTTGCAACCTCAGCAGCTGAAGCCCAGGGTCTGCATTTGTGAACCAAGTGTCGCAAATACGACATCAGAGACCTGTGCCCAACTCATTTAATATGGAACTTAGACCATTTATCTCATTTCACTTCATCTCTTGGGCGATTTTTGGAGCTTTCGGAAGAGGGTTTTTACTTAGCACTTTGAGGTAAGTAATTTCTACACAACATGAGTTAAATACATATATTATAGGTAGATTAACATGTAAAAATTTGTGAAAATCAACGGATTTGATGAAAACCTAGGTTTTTCATAAAAATAAGATTTGACCACGAAATTGGTTATGGAACTTGGTAAAAATCATATATTTATGTTCCTAAGGTCATAGTAACAACTTTCATCAAAATATCCAGAATCCAGGCACATAGGCCCGAGGGTAAATTTTAGGAATCTTGCATTTAGGGTTGGGTAATCACTTCAATAATGGGGATATGAACTTTTGAGCATAAATTGATTAGTTTATACACTATTTGAATAGTTTTGGATCGTTTGGCACCAATTTGGAGGTTTGAGCACATTCTTGAGCCGGGAAGTAGGCTTTGAGATGAGGTAAGTCTCTTTTCTAATCTTGTAATCGGGAATTAACCGCATAGGTGAATAAAAAAAATGTTTGTACCTATTTGTGGGGGATACGTACGTACGAGGTGACGAGAGTCTATACGTAGCTACTATTATGCTATTGTCCGGGTAGTTTAGGACCCATATCATGCTTTATTTGAAATGTTTGCACCCCTACGTGTTGATTTAATTGGTTAAGTCATATTGGAAGTTGATAAAAGAACTGTAAAAGGTAAAAATTACTTACTTGAAGTTACGAATGAGACACTTGACTATATATGAGAATATGTGTTTTATTTGAAATATTTTCTATTTGTGGAGTGGGTCGAACGCCTAGGTAGCAGATAGATGCATCTATGGGTCGTTCCATTAGACCCTCGGTAGTGCACAGTTTAAATATTATGTTGGATCGGGCCGTACGACCTCGACATAATTTGCGCATGAAAATCTCTTTGGAACTATTCATAATTGATATTGCTTAAATGTCTTGAAATGCAAGTTGTTAAATGATGAAACTAAACTTGGGATTTAATATTTGTGAAAGAAGAATTTATTATTCCCTATTTTTGAGATTTCAGTATTATTCATGAAATCCATGCTTAGTATAAAATTTTGATATATCATTGTTAGCCCATAGTAAGTGCCAAAGTCGATCCCTCATCACTACTTCTTCAAGGTTAAACTGGATACTTATTGGGTACATAATGTTTATGTACGCATGCTACACTTCTGTACTTAATTGTATAGGATCTAAGGTGAGTGCATCTGGTTACCAGTCAAATTTGATCTCCGCTTCGAGACTACACGTTGAACTGCCCTTTCGAGCTGTACTATAGCAGCCAAAGTCTTCCTTTTGTTATATTTTTCTGTCTATTACATTTCAGATAGTAGACTAGTACTCTTTTGTATATTCTACTAGAACTTGTGACACCGGGTCTTGGCATACATTAGTCGACTTATGATTTTGGGGTTGTATTTTTATAGTTGTCATTTCATTTAGCTCCTTTCATTTCAATCACTATAAAAATCCATTAATCATTAAATTCTTTAAATTTAAGGAAAGTTAACTGTTTGAAAAACTTAATAAAAATGGAATTTACTAGACTGTTCACTGTTGGCTTGTCTAGCAATGGTGTTGGGTGCCATCACGACCTAAACTAAAATTGGGTTGTGACAACATGTATCACAAAAATAGGTTCACGTAGGTCTCATAAGTTATGGGCAGACCTAAAAGAGTCTTGCGGATCGGTGCAGAGACGTGTATACTTATCTTTGAGAGGCTATAGGGTGTTAGGAAACTACTCTTTATTCATATTCTATTGTGCAGTTGATGGTATACTAAGTTTATTTCTTCTATTCTCTCACAGATGGTGAGAACGTGTGCGGCAAAAGTTCTGGACCCAGGAGAAGCTGCTCTCTCTATTGCTAGAGGCCGAGGCAGAGGCCGGGGGGGCGCCAGCCCGAGGTAGGGGACAATGACACCCCAGAGTCGCCCCAGTTGTACCACCAGTGGATCTAGCGAAGGATTCCATAGTTGAGAAGCAGGGCAAGGTTCCCGCATCAAAGCTAGCCCCGATAGATTTCACATCACTATCGGGCTTTCAGGAGGTCATGGGCCGTATGCTGTGGTTCATGAACACTATGACCCAGGCTGGTTTATTTCCAGTGGACCCAGCCACATCTCAGGTGGGAGGGGGAGCATAGACCTCTACTGCCCAGGCATAGGGGCATGCATCTGCCATATATCAAACTTGGGGTGCACTACCCATGGACGGAGCCCAGCCAGTTGCAACAGCTGAACCTGAGCCCAGACCAGCTACAGCTGGCAAGCCGTAGAAGCTATTGGATAGATGGACTAGGCTACATACTCCTGTCTTCAGAAGTGAATGTCATGAGGATCCCAAGGACTTCATTGATCAATGCAGGAACAGACTGCACAACATGAGGATATTGTTGGAGTCGCATGGGGCAGATTTCACTACTTTCTAGTTGGAGGGCATGGCCCATAGGTGGTGGCAGTCTTATCTTCTTGGTAGACTAGCAGGTTCTCCTCCCATGACTTGGGACCACTTCACATGCCTATTCTTGGACAGGTATATCCCACCCTCAGGTATTCAGGCTACTATGGCCCGGAAGGTTGAGATGGGGACTTCTTATCAGCTAGTAGTGGAGATCGCTCGGAGGATTGTAGGTTACCGTCTGAGTGATAAAGAGCAGATGAAGAGGGACAAGAGGGTTTGTTATTATGGAGAGTTTAAAGGTGCCCCAGCTAGGGAGGTCAATTTGGCAGGGGTCAGTCTAGCAGGCTCACAAATCCAGCACCACTACCTCCTCGGGGTACTCCGGCACGACCCTATTTTAGTGCCATGCCAGAGAGCTCTTACTTCCCACCAGCTATTCAGGGTTCTTCCAGTGGGTACTCAAGCCACCAGGGTTCTTCCAGGTCCTATTTCAGTGGCATGCCAAAGAGTTCATACCTCTTACCAGCTATTCAAGGATCTTCTAGTGGGTCTTCAGGCCATCAAGGCCAAACTTCTAAGCAGCGGATCACTGCACTAAGGGATTTTTTGAGTGCGGAGATTTAAGTCACGCATGGAGATTATACCCCAGGCTTCGAGGCAAGGCAGTGCAACAGGACCAGCTACTCATGATTACAACACCGGTTGTCCGGCCGCCTAGAGGTGGAGGGCAGGCTGGTAGTGGCCATCCTAGAGGTGGAGGCCAGGCAGGGGGAGTTTAACCAGCTACTGTTCAGTCAGGTAGAGGCCAGCCAGCCGGTGCTCCAGCCAGGTTCTATGCCATTCCGTCCAAACCAAATGTAGTGGCCTTAGATGCAATGATCACAGGTATTATTTTTGTCTACGGTAGGGATGTTTCGATCTAGGATCTACCTATTCATATGTATCATCTCTATTTTCTCATTTCTTAGATATTCCTCGTGAGTCCTTGCGTACTCATATTTATGTGTCCACTCCGGTGGGTAATTTTGTGGTTGTGGATCGGATCTATCGGTCCTGTGTAATCATATTATGTAGTTACGAGACTAGAGCAGACCTTCTATTGTTTGATATGACCGACTTTGAAGTCATCCTGGGCATGGACTGGTTATTCCTATATCACGCCATCCTTGATTGCCATGCCAAGATTGTTACTTTAGCGATTCTAGAATTGTCGAGATTGGAGTGGAAGGGTTCATATGTTAGTACATCTGGTCGAGTCATCTCTTTTATGAAGGCTTGACATATGGTCGAGAAGGGTTGTTTGGCTTATCTAGCTTATGTTCGGGATACTACTACAAAGACTCCTGTGAATTATTCAGTGCTAGTAGTCTGATATTCGCCGATGTGTTTCCTTCTGATCTTTCAGGAAGGCCACCATATCGTGATATCAAATTCTGTATTGACTTGGCTCTAGGTACCCAGCCTATATTTATCCCACCATACCGCATGACTCCAAAAGAGTTGAAGGAGTTAAAGGAACAACTTGAGGAGTTGCTAGCAAAAGGGTTCATCAAGCTAAGTGTATCGCCTTAGGGTGCACCAGTGTTATTTGTGAAGAAGAAAGATAGGACTATGCGGATGTGCATTTAATACCGCCGATTGAACAAGGTTACCATCAAGAAAAAGTACCTGTTACCGCATATTGACGACTTGTTTGACCAGTTGTATGGTGATGGGGTGTTCTCCATGATTGACTTGAGATCAGGGTACCATCAGTTGAAGATTCGGGACTCGGATGTTCTGAAAACCGCTTTTTGTACTAGATTTTGCCATTATGAGTTTCTAGTGATCTCATTCGACTTGACTAATGCCCCATCGGCGTTTATGGATTTGATGAACAGTGTGTTCATGCATTATATTGATTTGTTTGTCATTATCTTCATTGATGACATTTTGATCTACTCGCGTAGTATGGAGGAGCATGAGCAGCATTTAAGAGTGGTGCTTCAGACCTTGAGGGAATAGAAGCTATATGCTAAGTTCTTCAAGTGTGAGTTTTGGCTAGAGTCTGTGGCATTCTTGGGGCATGTCGTATCAGGCGAGGGTATTAAGGTGGATCCCAAGATAATTGAGGCAGTTCAGAGATGACCTCGTCCTACTCTAGCGACTGAGATCAGGAGTTTCTTGGGGCTCGCAGGTTATTATCACCGGTTTGTGGAGGGTTTTTCATCCATTGCAACACCTTTGACTAGATAGACCCAGAAGGGTGCTCTATTTCGTTGGTCCGATGATTGTGAGGCGAGCTTTCAGAAACTCAAGACAACCTTGACTACAGTGCTGGTTCTAGTGTTACCTTCCGCTTCGGGGATATATACGGTTTATTGTGATGCTTCATGCATTGGCTTCGGTTGTGTACTGATGCAGGAGAATCGAGTTATTGTATACGTTTCACATTAGCTGAAGGTCCATGAGAAGAACTACCCTGTGCACGATCTAGAGTTAGCCATGATTGTTCAAGCTCTTAAGATCTGGAGGCATTATCTTTATAGGGTTTCATGTGAGGTTTATACTGATCATTGCACCTTACAACATTTGTTCAAGCAAAGGGATCTCAATTTGGGGCAGCACAAATGGCTTAAGTTACTGTAGGATTATGACATCACCATTTTTTACCATCCGACAAGGCAAATGTAGTCTTGGATGCCTTGAGCAGAAAGGCAGAGAGTATGGGCAGCTTGGCATTCATTACAGCAGAGTAGAGGCCATTAGCTTTGGACATTCATTCCTTGGCTAACATACTTGTGAGGTTGGACATTTCAGAGCCCAACCGAGTTCTTGCATACGCTGTTGCTCAGTCTTCACTATTGGAGCATATCAAGGCTCGACAGTTTGATGATCCACATTTGAAAGTCCTCAGAGAGACGATACTACAGAGTGGTGCCAAGGAGGTTTCTATCGGCGAGGATGGTGTTCTGCGACTCCAGGGTCGTCTATGTGTTCCTAATACCGACGGCTTGAAAAGGAGGATTCTAGAATAGGCACACAATTCTCGGTATTCCATTCATCCAGGTGCTACGAAGATTTTTTGTGACTTGAAACAGCATTATTGTTGGAAACGGATGAAGAATGACATAGTTGAGTATGTATCTAGGTACCTAAATTGCCAACAGGTTAAGTATGAGCACCAGAGGCCAGGTCACCTACTCTACCAGATGACTATACCGGATTGGAAATGGGAGTGCATCACTATGGACTTTGTAGTTAGGTTACCACGGACCTTGCGGAGGTTTGTTGCAGTTTGAATCATTATCTATAGGTTGACCAAATCGGCACACTTCATCCTGGTTGTGACTACGTATACTTCAGAGAGGCTAGCCCAGATTTATATTCAGGAGATAGTTTGGTTGCATTGTGTGCCCATTTCCATCATATCAGATAGAGGCCTCAGTTTACTTTATATTTCTTAAGATCCATACAGAGTGAGTTGGGGACCTGTGTAGAGCTCAGCACAACAATTCATCCACAGACAAACAAGCAGTCAGAGTGGACAGTTCAGATCCTAGAGGACATGCTTAGAGCATGTCTGATTGAATTTGGAGGGTAGTGGGACCGATTCTTACCTTTGGCCTAGTTTGCTTACAACAACAGTTATCAGTCCAAAATCGAGATGACTCCATTTGAGGCTATATATGGTCGGCGATTTCGTTCTCCCATAGGGTGGTTTGAGCCCGACGAGGCTAAACTATATGGTACTAATTTGGTGAAGGATGTCTTGGAAAAGGTGAAGTCGATTCAGGAGAGACTTCGTACAGCACAGACCAGAAAGAAGAGTTATACGTACCAGAAGGCACATGATGTATCATTTACGGTACGCGAGAAGGTTCTCTTAAAGGTCTCTCCGATGAAGTGTATTATGAGATTCGGGAAGAAGGGCAAGCTGAGCCCAAGGTTTATAGGCCCATTTTAATTGTTGAAGGGAGTTGGAGAGGTTGCTTATGAGCTTGTTTTACCTCCCAGCCTATCAGGAGTTCATCCGATTTTTCATGTGTCTATTCTCCAGAGGTATCACGCCGACATGTCACATATGTTAGACTCCATCACTATTCAGCTAGATGAGAGACTGGGTTATGACGACGAGCCAGTTTCCATTGTTGCTAGACAGGATCGTCAGTTGAGATCCAAGCGGATTTCCACGGCAAAGGTTCAGTGGAGGGGACAACCGGCCAAAGAGGTGACCTGGGAGTCTGAGGAGGACATGCGGAGTAGATATCCACACTTATTCAGCACTCCAGGTATGATTCTAAACTCGTTAGAGGACGAACGTTTGTTTAAGAAGTGGAGAATGTAACGACCTGACCGGTTGTTTTGCTTTCTAGAACCATGTCTTGCTAAATAAGACTTCCCATACATGCTTTTTTGTTATATGACTTGCAGGGATGGTTAGTTTGGGATTTGGAAGGGTTCAGGTTGAAATCGGAACACTTGGTTCCTTAAGGTTGGCTTAAAAGGTTAAGTTTGACTTCGATCAATATTTTGAGTAAATGACCTCGGAATCCGGATTTGACTGTTCCAATAGGTTTATATGATGATTTCAGACTTGGGCGTATGTTTGGATCGGGTTTTGGATGACCTGGGAGCATTTCGGCGCCTAATAGTGAAAGTTGGCATTTTGAGCAAATTCCATAAGTTTGGGTTGAAATAGATTTTTACATTCGAGATGTTCGTTTGGGATTTCGAGCTTGGGAATAGCTCCGTATGGTGATTATGTACTTGGAAGCGCATCTGGAAGTGGATTCGGATGTACGTAGGTTGTTTCGGGGTCATTTGGTGAAAGTTAGAGATTTGAAGTTTTGGAAATATCGAGGGTGGACTTTTTGATATCGGGTTTGGATTCCAGTTCCGGAAGTTTAAGTAGGTCTGTAATGTCATTTAAGACTTGCAAGCAAAATTTGGCGTCATTCCAAGTTGATTTGATAGGAATCGGATGCGCGGAAGTGTTTTTAGAAGTTTTTGAGTTCATGAGTGAATTCATGTGTTTCGGCGTCCGATTTGCGGTTTTTGATGTTATTTCAGTATTCCAGTTGCGCGAGCAAGTTTGTATGATATTATTAGGCTTATGTGGGTGGTTGGTGTGGAGCCTTGAGGGCTCAGGTGAGTTTCAGAAGTTCGGAAGGGGTGAGAAAACACATCTGTTTTCTAGTGTTTCTGGGCAGCAGTTGCAGGTCTCGCAAATGCGAACCGCGCATTTGCAAGAAGATCTTTGCAATTACGAAGCAGCTCCGGCTGGGGCAGTGTTCGCATTTGCGACGCCTGAGCCGCATTTGCGACCTCAGCAGTGTTCGCATTTGCGACCCCTCCATCATATTTGCTACCTCAGCAGCTGAAGCCCAGGGTCCGCATTTGCGAGTGTTATATCGCGCTTTTTCGTATGTTATGGTTTCATCGTAAGTTAATCGACGTAAGTTCGGGGAGGAGATTATATTGAAATTTTAAGCATTATGCTATTTCAAATAAGTGATAAGTAAATTCGTGAAGGTGAGAGGGGAGGCAAGTCAAAGAAAACAAATTTTCGTCCAAGTTTAGCATGTTGGGATAAAATACAGCTCAAGCTAAAATACTTGATATTTATGGACTAGTGTCATACGAGGTACCACATGACAATAATAGTAAGGTGTATAAAGTATGTGAAAAGTGAGTAGTATTTTAAGTAAGTGGGAATAATTCTCAATTATGTGGGTACTTGGTTAATTATTGGGTAATGTAACATTACCTAGTTAATTAATAACTACTGGTAGATTAATTAAAAACGTTGGATAAATATCAAAATTTCCCCCATCCCCAAAACGTGGCAGCAATGCCATTTCTTAAGATCATGACTATTAGCTAGTCTTGATTAGTTGGCATGCCAAAATAAATTCAAGAAGACACCTCACCTTTTCTTATACTTTGTATACAATCAAAACCTTAGCACTCTTGCAATCAAAAAAACATAAACATTAGAATTCTTTCAAACAAGGAAAAAATTGGCCATTTTTTTTAAAAGGCTTTCAATAAAATTCTTTCTCAAAACACTTCAATGAAATTACTACATTAATAACGTGAGTTCTTCAACCAAAATCCGACGAGGTTTCTTAGCATAATTAGCAACGTGAGATTTTGAGATTCTAAGGCAGTACGGTGCAACCTTTTTGAAGAATATTATACGGATTTTTTCTACTCCAGGATAGTTAAAGCTATCCATTTTTCTTTTTGGCATGATCTATACGACACAAGCGAAACGAGCAAATGCAAAACTTCCATAAATTATTCTATTCGTAGAAATTCTAGAGATGTGTATATTCTTATTCTCCCATAAGTGTTATTATTCTATCATTTGTTCATGGGTCTCAGAAAATACGTCTATTTCTTGATATTAATCAGAGGCAAAATGGTCTTATGACACTCTGAAAGCTTTTATTGGCGTATTTATCATGCATTGCATTTATTTACATTGACCCATGACTAGATGACATTATATACGTGTATATATATAAATATATGATGTAATATGAGAAAAAGTTACGGCGTTATATATGCACCACTACCTGATCAGTTGGTATACGTCGATGATTTTGCCCACATTGGCCGAGATGATATGATGGGATGCCCTCAGATGCCTGATGATGTTATGAAACATGTACTATACACGACATGAAAGGAGGATTCTAGAGGAGACACACAATTCTCGGTATTCCATTCATCCAGGTGCTACGAAGATGTTTTGTGACTTGAAACAGCATTATTGTTGGCAACGGATGAAGAAGGACATAGTTAAGTATATATCTAGGTGCCTAAATTGCCAGCAGGTTAAGTATGAGGACCCGAGGCCAGGTCGCCTACTCTACCAGATGACCATACCGGAGTGGAAATGGGAGCGCATCACTATGGACTTTGTAGTTGGGTTACCATGGACCTTGCGAAAATTTGTTTCAATTTGGGTCATTATCGATAGGTTGATCAAATCGACACACTTCATCCCAGTTGTGACTACGTATACTTCAGAGATGCTGGCTCAGTTTTATATTCAGGAGATAGTTTGGTTGCATGGTGTGCCTGTTTCCATCATATCAGATAGATGCCCTCAGTTTACTTCATATTTCTTGAGAGCCGTACAGAGTGAGTTGGGGACCTGTGTAGAGCTCAGCACAACAATTCATTCACAGACCGACGAGCAATCGGAGTGGACAGTTCAGATCTTAAAGGACATGTTCAGAGCATGTTTGATTGACTTTGGAGGGCAGTGGGACCGATTCTTACCTTTGGTCGAGTTTGCTTACAACAACAGTTATTAGTCCAGCATCAAGATGACTCCATTTGAGGCTATATATAGTTGGCGATGTCGTTCTCCCATAGGGTGGTTTGAGCCCGATGAGGCTAAACTATATGGTACTAATTTGGTAAAGGATGCCTTGGAAAAGGTGAAGTCGATTCAGGAGAGACTTCGTACAGCACAGACCAGAGAGAAGAGTTATACGGACCAGAAGGCACATGATGTATCATTTATGGTACGTGAGAAGGTTCTCTTAAAGGTCTCTCCGATGAAGTGTATTATGAGATTCGGGAAGAAGGGCAAGCTGAGCCCAAGGTTTATAGGCCCATTTTAAGTGTTGAAGGGAGTTGGAGAGGTTGCTTATGAGCTTGTTTTACCTCCCAGCCTATCAGGAGTTCTTCCGGTTTTTCATGTGTCTATTCTCCAGAGGTATCACGCCAACCTGTCACATATGTTAGACTCCAGCACTATTCAGCTAGATGAGAGACTGGGTTATGACGACGAGCCAGTTGCCATTGTTGCTAGACAGGATCGTCAGTTGAGATCCAAGCGGATTTCCACGGCAAAGGTTCAGTGGAAGGGACAACCGGCCAAAGAGGTGACCTGGGAGTCTGAGGAGGACATGCGGAGTAGATATCCATACTTATTCAGCACTCCAGGTATGATTCTAAACTCGTTAGAGGACGAACGTTTGTTTAAGAAGTGGAGAATGTAACGACTTGACCGGTTGTTTTGCTTTCTAGAACCATGTCTTGCTAAATAAGACTTCCTGTACGTGCTTTTCTATTATATGACTTGTGGGAATAGTTAGTTCGGGACTTGGAAGGGTTCGGCTTGAAATCAGAACACTTGGTTCCTTAAGGTTGGCTTAAAAGGATAAGTTTGACCTCGATCAACATTTTGAGTAAATGACCTTAGAATCCGAATTTGACGGTTCCAATAGGTTCATATAATGATTTCATACTTTGGCGTATGTTTGGATCGAGTTTTGGATAACCTGGGAGCGTTTCGGCGTCTAATAGTGAAAGTTGGCATTTTGAGCAAATTCCATAAGTTTGGGTGGAAATGGATTTTTACATTCTAGACGTTCGTTTGGGATTTCGATCTTGGGAATAGCTCTGTATGGTGATTATGTACTTGGAAGCGCGTCTGGAAGTGGATTCGGATGTACGTAGGTTGTTTCGGGGTCATTTGGTGAAAGTTAGAGATTTGAAGTTTTGGAAATATCGAGGGTAGACTTTTTGATATCGGGTTCGGATTCCAGTTCCGGAAGTTTAAGTAGGTCAGTAATATCATTTAAGACTTGAAAACAAAATTTGGCATCATTCCAAGTTGATAGGAATCGGACATGCGGAAGTGTTTTTAGAAGTTTTCAAGTTCATGAGTGAACTTGAAAACAAAATTTGGCATCATTTAAGACTTGATAGGAATCGGACGTGCGGAAGTGTTTTTAGAAGTTTTTGAGTTCATGAGTGAATTCAGCGTTTCGACGTTCGATTTGTGGTTTTTGATGTTATATCAGTGTTCCAGTTGCGCGAGAAAGTTTGTATGATATTATTAGGCTTATGTGGGTGGTTGGTGTAGAGCCTTGTGGGCTCGGGTAAGTTTCGGACGTTCGGGAGGGGTGAGAAAACACATTAGTTTTCTTGTGTTTCTAGGTATCGCGCCTCCTTTTTCCTTCCGCGGAATCGGGTTCATGATATTTGGTTGGGACAACTCTTTCCTTTTGGGAAATGGGCTTTGCAATTTTGAAGAGACGTCACCTAACGATTTTAAGATGCGTTAGGACACCTATAGGGTTCATTCATAACTAGGTTTGGTAACCAGAGATAGGGTAAGGGTTTGAAATTATCCTAAGGGGAAGGTGTTAGGCACCCCTCAGGATCCACTAGTGTGGTTCCCGGCCAGACAGTTTTTGTAAATTTGTGCAATTAGCAAATAAATAAGTATGGCTGAAATAGTAGGGGATTTAAGTTTAAATACACAAGTGTTTGAAAACAATTAGTGAAAGGTGAAATTTTAAAAAGAATTACAATCTAAAGCATGCTTATGAATGTAAAAGGTTGCCCTAGGTTTGTTTGTAATATGGATCACATCAATGCAATACCCGGTATGACACTCCTCAAAGAGGGGCTACGCGTGGTATTAACGCACCGGTCATCATATCTATATCTACTCTTTCCCACTCCGTGAAGGTAATTAAAGCGAGGGTTGGTCCCGACCCCTATTGCATGTTGTTACCCGTCCCTTCCTATCAGTCCCGGAGGAATTTAGGACTTCTATTCTATGAGGGAGGTTCTAGGCATACCCTCAGGTTTAAAGGCAAAATGCTAGGTGACAAACAAGAACACATAGGACTATATTTAAAGGGAGCATGGAAGACAAACGAAAGGCTCAAATATACCTCCGCATACAATGCATATGAACAGCATGACTCATACATAGATAAAGTCTGAATTCAGAATTCTAAAGCATGGTATCTAAGTAATAATAGCAGAACCAGATTTATTGCATGACTCAGAAAAGAAGTCCGAATCAGGCTTGTCTACTACTTTTAGCATGCTGGCAATTAAACAAGGACATTTCTGTTTTTATTTAAGCAATTACCTAAGGCTTGCCTAGGCATAAGCAATATGCAACAGTTATTCAGAATTATTAAAACAGTTTGGAGATGGTTTTTACCTAAGAGCATGTTGTTCTAATTGATACGAATGCAGAGATTATTACCAATTTTATTCAGAAAACATCACGATGTGAGATTATTTTTATTACATTTTCATGAATCAGTAATTAACTAGGCATCTTAAACAAAAATGCAAACAGGATTCTAGGACATGATATCTAATATGCACATGCAAATGACAAGATTGTCAAAAAAAACAGAACCCCTAAGGCATGATTTCTAAATGCACACAAGAGTTGCAGAATTATTGAAGAGTAACAGCTTTTATGCCAACATTGTTATTGTCCTAGGAGCAGGATTTCTAAGTGATAGACATAAAACATGGATTAGTGATGGATGAGATGCTGAAGTAAGAAACATGGGTCCTAAGAGCATGATTTCTAATGCATATATGAATCCTAAGCATGATTCCTATTGCGCAATTAGGAATATAAACCTAACAACATGTTTTCTACCCTTTAACAACTATAGCATGCATATTTACCCCATCCATTTTTACTAGCCAACTCCAATACTTGTTTACAACAAGTTATTATAGATCAACCTTGAAATAAATTACAAAAGTAGCAATGAAAATAAGAAGTTACATTATAGGAAGCCTGATTAGGACTTCCTCTCTGAGTTATGTAATCAATCACCTCAAGTGCCAAGGTTGTTTCATAGCCTTTCCTCATATCTAGGTGTGTCAGAGTTCCCTAAGGACCTCAAGGGATCCGGGGCAGTGCTCACACCCAGATTGCATAACCAAGACAGAGTAAGTGCATTGTGGAAAGGCCAGCTTTTATGTGTCCAAGTTCAAAGGGAGCTCAAGGGTCCCAAGGCAAGGCTCACACAAAAGGGGAAGAACCTAGTAGTCGAAGAGTATATGTGAGAGTGCTTGACATAGATTTAAAAGAGTTGATATGGAAAACAGTTTTGAAACAACATGTTTGAAATAAGTTTGCAAAACAATAGAAAAGTTTTGAAAATGAGAAGGGAATAGGAGCAACAATAACTTGGAACAAGCCAGCACACACACAAAACAAGTTCAAAGAATAGTACAGTTTCAGAAGTTACAAATAGGGAAGTAGGGGTTGGGGACACAGAGGGCCCAAATCAGAAACACATAAACATGGCTGAGAAGATATGGATATAAACCAGCAAGTGCAAAGAACAAGTAGGGACTGATTGGCCTTTAGAACACAAACAATTACTTCAAAAAGTTAACAAGGGAATCATGCTTAGAATTGTAATAAAACATAGGGACAGGGTATGTGAGTAGTCATGTAGGGGTCTATTACACATAATTAGTCATGACTTAGTGTTAATCAAGTACATCAGGAGACATACTGGTTGAGGGACACAAACAAAAACTCAAGTAGGCGTGTTGATTACATTTTGAACAAGAGAGGGCAGAACTTAAACATGTTGAGTAAAGCAGTAAACAAGAAGTGCAATTAAACAACATGAGCCATTAGGTCAGTGCAGAAAGAGACAGGGATTGGTAAACAATGGAGCACATAGAGTTGAGTTTCAGAATTGAACTAGGAACATAATAGTTAAGGAAGCAAAGTGTAGAAAAGTAAAGCAAGTAGAGTTCCACAGTCTAGCCTTGGCTTTCAGCCGGCTAGACAAGTAGTAGCATAAGTAGTAGAGAAAAAAGAGAGAGTTTGAGTATGTATGTGTGTGTTCTGAACTAATTATTTGTGTCTTATGCTAAAGAGAGGGTAGAGTATTTATAGTTTGAGAACAGGCAGGAAAATAAGGTAATAAGTACTGACTTAGCATAATTATAGAAATAATACAAATCAGAACCAATTAAAGACCCGGACTCCCTTCAATTAGGGAGTTACAGTTCAAACGGGTACAAGTTGTATCAAGGAGAGAAAAAAACTGATTTTACCATAGTAGTAAAAGCATGCAGCATGTAACACGGACTAAGTACGGAATATTTTCAAGTAGGGAAAGTATATAAACAGCATATTGGGCATCTAAATAAGGTAGAGCACAATTTTAATTTTGAAAGTCAGTTCAAAGAATCACGGATGAGATGAAAAATCACAGGGAATCAGCACTAACTAAGGAAAGTGTCCCAAAAAATAAGGAAACAATTTTGAAAAATCAGTACGGAATTACAAGGAAAATACACAAAATCATATATGTAGGTTTAAGGAGATTACACAAAATCAACATAAATTATATGAACAATCAATAAAATAAATAGTCGAACCTATTAAACGATAAATAACACGTGTTTGGACAAAATCAAAGAAACCTTAAGAACAAATTAGAGCAGGAAGCACAAGAGCATATAGAACACACATGAAGCCTAGAATGTTTATGATAGTCATGCAAACACATCGCAAACAGACTCAAACTTCGAATCGAATCCAGAAGTATTAAGGTTTCTTGACAAAAATGAATCGAGCAAAAAGGAAAGACTTAGGTGATGTTTAACTAATTGCTAAAATCAGAAAGAAATCGCTTTTGCAAAAAGGGACTTGAAACCCTAGTCTGGAAAATGAAGAAATCGTTTGAAATTGGAGAAATATTTTGGGGAAAATAGGTGAAAACCTTAAACAAACCCATAGATCCATCACAGATCTAAAAAGATCGGAGGATTTGTAGCTAGGTTTTTTCAGAAAATAGCAGAGACGAAGAAAAAAAATTGGTTAAAAACTCATGGATACACCTAGATCTAAGACAAATCTAAAGAAAAGTAAAAAATCTCAAGAGTTAGGGTTTCAGAGAACCCAAAGAAGATGAGAGGACTTTAAAAATGTTACCGGTTTTGGCCGGAGAAGTCATGGATCTGACTCGAACAGCCATGGATGGCTGGAAAATGGCATAAAAGACCATGGATAGGAGTTGAACAAGATCTCTTCGAGATATTTCCACGAAATCACAAAAACGAGCAACCAGGATACGTAGGAGACAAGTATACATCTCAAACAACCATGGGAATCCATGGATTGAGTGAGAATCGAAGGGATTAGGGCTGGACTAAGTGGTGGCAGCTAGGGTTAGGTTTAGGTCTCACAAAGAATTGGAGAGGAGGGGAATTTCAGAGCGGCTGTTTGTAACAAATGAGTTAGGTTAGGGGGGTCGTTTAGGTTAAAAATGGAAGAGAATAATGGGGATCGTTGATCTAGGATATCAACGGCAGATCAACGGTCGAGATTAAATGGGTAGGTGGGATTCCGGGTT
Source organism: Nicotiana sylvestris (assembly GCF_000393655.2). NCBI lineage: Eukaryota > Viridiplantae > Streptophyta > Magnoliopsida > Solanales > Solanaceae > Nicotiana > Nicotiana sylvestris. The sequence goes on along the minus strand of NC_091057.1, from coordinate 121,647,286 downwards.
TTGGGTATGGGTTAAAAGGGTGTGGGTCGGGTTTTAATTTGAAATTGGGCTGGGAATTGGGGTCCTGATTTGGGCTACAATTGAAAGCCAATTTGGCTATATTTTAAATAGCCATTTTTCCCTATTTGATTTATAAATAATAGTAAATAGTTTTATAAAAAATAATTTAAAGGTCTAAAATGATTTATAACACACAATTAACAATTTAAAAATATAGGATCCAATTTTATGCATATAAAATATAATTAAATCTTAAAAGAGCTAATATTGTAATTATGTGCAATTTAGCTTTAAAAATACCAAATATAATTATAAAAATCTGTAAAAATTAATTTAGCCATATTTTGGCATAAATATAGAAATACAACAGATGAATTATCAAAATAATAATTTTGAAAATAATTATTGGGAGTTTTATGGATAAAAAGAGAGAAAATAAATCAATTTAAACTTTTAAAATTATGGAAAAATAAGAAAATCTTTGGACATGCTTATATATGCATATATGGGAAAAATTGGGTATCAACACTGGGCAACAGTTGCAGGTCTCGCAAATGCGAGAAATTGTTCGCAAATGCGAACCGCGCATTTGCGAGAAGAGCTTCGCAATTGCGAAGCAGCTCAAGCTGGGGCAGTGTTCGCATTTGCGACACCTGAGCCGCATTTGCGACCTCAGAAGTGTTCGCATTTGCGACCCCTCCGTCGCATTGCTACCTCAGCAGCTGAAGCCCAGGGTCCGCATTTGCGAGTGTTATATCCCGCTTTTTCGTATGGTAAAGTTTCATCGTAAGTTAATCGATGTAAGTTCGGGGAGGAGATTATAATGAAATTTTAAGCATTATGCTATTTCAAATAAGTGATAAGTAAATTCGTGAAGGTGAAAGGGGAGGCAAGTCAAAGAAAATAAATTTTCGTCCAAGTTTGGCATGTTGGGATAAAATACGGTCCAAGCTAAAATACTCGATATTTATGGACTAGTGTCATACGAGGTACCACATGACAATGATAGTAAGGTGTATAAAGTATGTGAAAAGTGATATTTTAAGTAAGTGGGAATAATTTTCAATTATGTGGGTAATTGGTTAATTATTGGGTAATGTGACATTACCTAGTTAATTAATAACTAGTGGTAGACGAATTAAAAACGTTGGATAAATATCAAAATTTCCCCCACCCCCAAAACGTGGCAACAATGTCATTTCTTAAGATCATGACTATTAGCTAGTCTTGATTAGTTGGCATGCCAAAATAAATTCAAGAAAACACCTCACCTTTTCTTATACTTTTTATACAATCAAACCTTAGCACTCTTGCAATAAAAAAAATATATAAACATTAGCATTCTTTCAAAACAAGGAAAACGTTGGCCATTTTTTTTAAAAGGCTTTCAATAAAACTCGTTCTCAAAACACTTCAATGAAATTACTACATTAATAACGTGAGTTCTTCAACCAAAATCCGACGAGGTTTCTTAGCACAATAAGCAACTTGAGATTTTGCGATTCTAAGGTAGTACGATGCAACCTTTTTGAAGAATATCATACGGATTTTTTCTCCACTCCGGGTATGTTAAAGTTATCCCTTTTTCTTTTTGGCATGATCTATACGACACAAGCGAAACGAGCAAATGCAAAACTTCCATAAATTACTCTATTCGTAGAAATTCTAGAGATGTGTATATTCTTATTCTCCCATAAGTATTATTATTCTATCATCTATTTATGGGTCTCAGAAAATACATCTATTTCATGATATTAATCAATCAGAGGTAAATTGATCTTATGACGCTCCGAAAGATTTTATTGATGTACTTATCATGCATTGCATTCATTTATATTGACCCATGACCAGATGGCATTATATACGTGTATATATGTAAATATATGATGGGATATGGGAAAAGGTTACGGCGTTATATACGCACCACCATCTGATCAGTTGGTATACGTAGATGATTTTACCCACAGTGGCCGAGATGATATGATGGGATGCCCTCAGAGTTCTAATGATGTTATGAAACATGTACCTATGCACGACATGACATTCATACGAATATGCATGACACTATAATTATTTCATGAATTACAGAGTTATCCATACTTACAAGTTGAGTCATATATTATATATTTCTTCCATGTTTGTTATGTACTTATTTATCTACCTTACATACTCAGTACATTATTCGTACTAATGTCCTTTTTGCCTGGGGACGTTGCTTTTCATGACCACAGTTCCCGATAAACAGGTCGAGAGGCCTCCAAGTAGGCTATCAGCTCAGCGGAATATGTTGGTGCGCTCCATTTGCTTTGTAGTTGCTTGTTTGGTTAGTATGAGTTAGACGTGTATTGTTTGGTATGGCGGGACTCTGTCCTGACTTTTGTGAAAATTATGTATTCTTAGAGGTTGTAGACAGATGTCATATACGTAAAACATTGTATGACCTTGTCGGCCTATGTTCAGTGTACGAGTGGTTATTTTGGTCTTATAGGCCCGTATGTATTATGTATAAGTTAGTTTTATATGTTGTATTTTACTTATCTCACACCAGCCTTCCAGCTCAGTTATGCAGGATAGTATGACATGAAAAGATACGTTATGTTGGTACTCGGTCGGGTAAGGTACCGACCGCCCGTCGTGGCCCATCGGTTTGGGTCGTGACAGCGAGGTATTTGTAGCGTTTGCAACCTTCGCATTTGCGAACCTGGTGTCGCAAATACGACATCAAAAACTTGTTCCCAACTCATTTAATGCAGGAATTAGGCCATTTATCCCATTTCACTTCATCTTGGGCGATTTTTGGAGCTCTTGTAAGAGGGTCTTCACCTAGCACTTTGAGGAGCTGGTCCGCCTGTTGCTAGAGGCCGAGGCAGAGGCCAAGGGAGGGCGCCAGCCCGAAGTAAGGGATAAGGACATGCCAGAGTCGCCCCATTTGTACCACTAGCAGATCTAGTGGAGGATCCCATAGTTGAGGAGTAGGACGAGGTGCCCGCAACAAAGCCAGCCTCGGTAGATTTCATGTCAGCACCGGGATTTCAGGAGGTCATGGGTCGTATGTTGCGGTTCTGAACACTATGACTTGGGCTTGTTTATTTCCAGTGGAACCAACCACATCTCAGGCGGGATGGGGAGCACAGACCCCTACTGCCTAGTCCCCGGGGGATGCAGGTATCGTATATTAAACCCGGGGTGCACTACCCATGGACAGAGCCTAGCCAATTGCAACAGCTGAACCTGAGCCCAGACCAGCTACGACTGGTGAGCCGCAGAAGCTATGGGATAGATGGACTAGACTACATCCTCCTGTATTTAGAGGTGAACGCCATGAGGATCCCAATGACTTCATTGATCGGTGCAGGGATAGACTACACAACATGAGGATATTGGAGTCGCATGGGGGTAGATTTCACTATTTTCTAGTTGGAGGGCAGGGCCCGTAGGTGGTGGAAGTCTTATCTTCTTGACAGACAAGAAGGTTCTCCTCCCATGACTTGGGACCAGTTCATACACCTATTCTTGGACAGGTATATCCCACCCTCTTAGATGGAAGAGTTGAAGTTTCAGTTTGAGCAACTCTAGTAGGGTCAGATGTCTGTGACCGACTTTGAGGCGAGATTTTATGAGTTTTACCGTCATGCATTATGATACTCCCTACCAATACCGAGAGAGTGCGGAGGTTTGTTGTGGGGTTGCACTCAAGTATTTAGGCTACTATGGCCCGGGAGGTTGAGATATGGACTTCTTATCGGCTAGTAGTGGAGATAGCTCAGAGGATTAAGTGTTACCGTTTAGAGGTAGAGAGCAGATGCAGAGGGACAAGAGGGTCTGTTATTCTGGAGAGTTTAAAGGTACCCCGGCTAGGGGCGGAGGTCAGTTTGCCAGGCTCACATATCCAGCACCACTACCTCCTCGGGGTGCTCCGGCATGACCCTATTTTAGTGCCACACCAGAGAGCTCTTACTGCCCACCAGTTATTCAAGGTTCTTCCAGTGGGTACTCAAGCCACTAGGGTTCTTCCAGCTCCTATTTCAGTGCTATGCCAAAGAGTTCATACCACTCACCAGCTATTTAGGGATCTTTCAATGTGTCTTCAGGCCATCAAGGTCAGACTTCCGGGCAGCAGATCACTGTACTAAGGGGGTTTTCGAGTGCAGAGATCTAAGTCACGTACGGAGATTTTGCCCCAAGCTTCGGGGCAAGGCAGTGCAGCAGGGCCAGTTGGCCAAGATTAAAACACAAGTTGTCTGGCGGCCCAGGGGCGGAGGGTAGGCTGGTGGTGGCCGTCCTAGAGGTGGAGGCCAGGAAAGGGGAGTTCAACAAGCTATTATTCAGTTAGGTGGAGGGCAGCAAGCCAGCGCTCCAACCAGGTTCTATGTCTTTCCGGCCAGACTAGATGTAGTGGCCTCAGATTCAGTGATCACAGGTATTATTTTTGTCTGCGGTAGGGACGTTTTGGTATTATTTAATCCAAGATCTACCTATTCATATGTATCATCTCTATGTGCTCATTTCTTGGATATTCCTCGTGAGTCCTTGCGTACTCATATTTATGTGTCCACTCCGGTGGGCAATTCTGTGGTTGTGTATTGGATCTATCAGTCATACGTAGTCACATTCTGTGGTTACGAGACTAGAGCAGACCTTCTGTTGCTTGATATGACCGACTTTGAAGTCATCCTGGGCATGGACTGGTTATTCCTATATCACGCCATCCTTGATTTCCATGCCAAGACTGTTACTTTAGCGATACTAGAGTTGTCGAGATTGGAGTGGAAGGGTTCATCTATCATTACATCTAGTCGGGCCATCTCTTTTCTGAAGGCTCGACATATGATCGAGAAGGGTTGTTTGGCTTATCTAGATTATGTTTGGGATATTATCGTAGAGACTCCAGTGATTGATTCAGTGCTAGTAGTCCGAGATTTCGTCGATGTGTTTCCTTCTGACCTTCCACGCATGCCACCGTATCCTGATATCAATTTCTGTATTGACTTGGCTCTAGGTACCCAGTCTATATCTATCCCAGCGTACCGCATGGCTCCAAAAGAGTTGAAGGAACAACTTATTCTCAGACTTGTAAACAGATGTCATATACGTAAAAGATTGTATGGCATTGTCAGCCTATGTTTAGTGTACGAGTGGTTATTTTGGTCTTATAGGCCCGTATGTCTTATGTATAAGTTAGTTTTACATGTTTTATTCTACTTATCTCACGAAAGCTTTCTGGCTCAGTTATCCATGATAGTATGACATGAAAAGATACGTTATGTTGGTACTCGTTCGGGTAAGGTACCAGGTGCCCATCGTGGTCCATCGATTTGGGTCGTGACAACGAGGTATTTGTTGCATTTGTGACCTTCGCATTTGGGAATCTGGTGGTCACAAATGCGACATCAGAGACTTGTGGCCAACTCATTTAATGTAGGACTTAGGCCATTTATCGCATTTCACTTCATCTTGGGTGATTTTTGCAGCTTTTTGGAAGAGAGTTTTTACCTAGCACTTTGAAGTAAGTAATTTCTACACAACATGAGTTAAATAAACAGATTATAGGTAGATTAACATGTAAAAATTAGTGAAAATCAAGGGTTTAGATGAAAACTTAGGTTTTTAATAAAAATGAGATTTGACCATGAAATTGGTTATGGAACTTAGTAAAAATCATATATTTATGTAATTATGTTCCTAAGGTTATGAGTAACAACTTTCTTCGAAAATTTCTCGAATCTGGGCTAACTCGACCTATATAAATTTAGAAGCCTAATAGTAATGAGTTTATTGGACGAAAAACAAAAGGAAAGAAATTCAATTCTCGATGCTCTCTCTCTTGCACTCTGTTATCTCTGTCTCTGTGATGACCCAAAATGTCATCTTTAATTAAATAATCATCTCGGTATTTTTAAGACCTTGAAAAGAGGTATCAATAATTTCTCGACTTGCGTGCGCAATACACGGAATTATTCGGAAGGTTTTTATATGAAAAAGGGATTAAATTGTGAACTAGAGCTATAAACTCAATTGAGTTGACTTCGGTCAACATTTTGAGCAAACGAACCCAAATAAAAGTTTGATCATTCCGGTAGTTTCGTATCGTGAATTGGGACTTGGTCATATGCCCGAAAGCAAATTTGGAGGTCCCTAGATCAAATTATCGTCATTTAACGGAATCTAGAAATCTAAGGTTAAAGATTTCTTAGGTTTGACCAGAGAGTTGACTTTTTAATATCGGGGTCGGAATATAGTTCTAAAAATTTTCATAGCTTTGTTATGTCATTTATGATTTGTGTACAAAATTTGAAGTCAATCGGACTTGATTTGATAGGTTTTTGCATCGAATATAGAAGTTGGACGTTCTTAGTTTCATTAGGCTTGAATGGAGATGTGATTCACTGTTTTAGCATTATTTGATGCGATTTGAGATTTCGACTAAGTCTGTATCATATTTTAGGACTTGGTGTATTTTGTTGAAGTCCCTAGGGCCTCGGGTGGATTTCGAAAGGTCAACGGGTAGAAAAAGCTGCTGAAATTCTCTTTAGGAAGCTGTTGTCTTTTTTACAGCATCATGTACAGTACCCCGTGAATAGTACCGTGCACAGTACCCCATGAACAATACCGTGTACATTACCCCGTGAACAGTACCCAATGAACATTGTCGTGAATAGTACCCGTGAACAGTCGTGAACAGTGCGAACGCTCGAGAAGAGGCGATTTTCGGGAGATTTTTAGAGAAAACAACAGGATAAGTGTTCTTAACTTAATTTTGGTTAGATTACCCGAATCTATTACTAGTTTTGGCATTTAATTGGGGATTTTAATTGGGAAAATCTTGAAAACCCTCTTGATTTAATTTGAAGATTTGAGGGTCGAGTTGATGTCGGATTTTAGTAAAATTGGTATGGTTGGACTCATGGATGGATGAGGTTTCATATTCCGTAATTTTTGTCGGGTTCCGAGACGTGGGCCCACGGGCGAATTTTTAATGCAATTTTGGATTTTTAATGGAAAATGTAGAATTTCATATAGAATTAATTCCTATAATTTTTATTGACTGAATCGAATTGTTTATTACTAGATTTGGGAATTTCGGGCACGAATTCGCGAGGCAAAGGCTTGTTGGAATTTTGAATTGGTTGCAAAGCGAGGTAAGTGTTTGGTCTAACCTTAGCTTGAGGGATTAGGAGTTGTGTCTTATTTGCTACATGTTAATTGTGGAGTACGACGTATAGGCATGGTGACGAGTATCTATACGTTGGTGTCAAGCATGCTCGTGAGTCTTGTATTATAATTGTTATGACTCCATTGTGGTTTATTGCGCTTCATATGTTATTATTATTATTGTTCCCTTGCCGGAATGTTTATTTGATATTATTGTTCCCTTGCCGGGATGTTTGTTTGATATTATTGACTCCCTTGCCGGGATGTTATTGTTTTGATGTTGTTTCCTTGCCGTTTATTTGATTGTTGTACTATTGTTCCCTTACCGGGATTTTATTGTGATTTCATTTATTTTCTTGCCCTTATTTCTTGTGATTATTGTTTGGGTGAGGAAGAGTGTTAAAGCACGAAGGGTGATGCCGTGTGTGATTTTGTGAGGAAGAGTGTAAAGCACGAAGGGTGATGTCGTGCCGCACGATGTACAATTCTGTGCCGATTATATTGATTTTATGGTGAGGAAGAGTGTAAAGTACGAAGGGTGATGTCGTGTAGTTTATATTGATTCTTATGGTTAGGACGGGAGTAAAAGCACGAAGGGTGATGTTGGGCACTTGTCCTTGATTTTTCCTGATTCTAATTGAGTTATGTTGCCCTATACGTTTATTTACTGATTTTCCATTATTACTTGATTTTATTTCGATGTTATAGATTCCCTTACCCTATTTGCCTTGTGTTTGTTGCTTGGGTGAGGAAAAGTGTAAAGTACGAAGGGTGATGTCGTGTATTGTTTTGGTGAGAGGGTGTTAAAGCACGAAGGGTGATGTCGTGTATTGGTTTAGTGAGAGAGTGTTAAAGCACGAAGGGTGATGCCGTGCACTTTCTGTTTGTTGTGTTTACTTGTTATTAACAATTCAAGTGTATTAAATGTTTAGATCCCTTTACTGTTGTGATCCTTTGTGTTGGAATCCATAGTGTTTACAATACCTCGCCTTATTTTTTTAATATGTTCAATACTTCAAATTTCAAGAATTGTTACATTTTTAACTCAATTGATTTCTCAACTAAAGTTTCCTTAAACCGTTTGAGATTGTACTTTACTTAAAAAAGAAATTTCTACTATGTTTTGATTTATTAATTTCTCGTATTAAAGGTAATGATTCCTTCGATATTGTACTTTCATTGAAAATGGTATTTTCTTTATCAAATGATTTCAAAAAAAAATTCATCTTTTCTTGTTGATTTCCTAATTGGGTTGGAAGTTGTACTCTACTTTATGTTAAGTGAATGAGGCTCCTTGAACACTCTTATTTGTATTGGGTTATGGAACCTATGAGCTGAGTAACATGAGAATATTGTTGTGTAATGTGAGACAGAAATATGTGGGCACAAGGTGCCGGTGAAAATATTATGGTTTTATTTAATGGCACGTGAGTTGTCCGCGCGGTTGTGACATAAATATGGGCACGAGGTGCCGTGAAAATATGAAAGTGGGCTGAGACCTATATTATTTATGATTATGAAATGAGGTATCACAAGGTGACCTTTACTCGAAAGAATTATATTCGAAAGATGTTTATCTGAAAGATATTTATTTGAAGGAAATATATTCGAAATATATTTATTGAAAAGCATATTATCTTAGAGATTATTACTTGAAGGATTTATAGGCGAAAGATTTATATTTGAAGGACTTGATTAATTAATTGCACTTGTATTTATTATTTATTGAGAAACATTTATGGTGTTCTTGTTGCATGCTATTTATATCACTGGTTGATCATTGTTGTCATCATTGTTATCTGTTTCCTATTATTTTTGTACGCTATATTGCACAGGTTTATTTGTTAGGCTGGTCCTAGCCTCGTCACTACTTCGCTGAGGTTAGGATAGGCACTTACCAGAACATGGGGTCGGTTGTGCTGATACTACACTTCTGTACATTTTTGTGTACAGACCCATGTATTTGATCGATAGTAGCTACTCGTTGCGGTGGAGACTCAAGGTAAACCTGCTGCAGCGTTTGCAGTCCTCAGAGTTACCTTCAATTGAACTTATTTCCATTTGTTCCCTTTGTTTCGGAACAGTGATGTATTTGTTTTGTATAACTACTCTTAGAAATGTTTGTGACTTGTACCACCGGTTTTGGGAATTATAAATTGTTAGGAGTTATTGAATTTAAAGTTGGCAAATATCAATGTTATTTCAGTTAATGTTAGGCTTACCTAATTTAGAGACTAGATGTCATCACGACTCCTTCGGAGAAATTTTTGGATCGTGACAGTCTCTCTCATGAAAGGCCTGATCAAAACTCAAGAACAGAAATGGTTGAATAGAAGAAAGTTGAATGCAAGACACTCATTGCACCAAACGTCACCATTGGAAAAGCCTTGGAATTTAATCGATGTAGACATAATTAAGAAGGTGTAGAGCTACAGTGTTTTCCATGAGGTTTTACAAACCTTAAAACCCTATGGATGATGATTACACCTGGGAAATGTTTGTTGAGTTCATCTATAACAAGCTTATTCCCATTTCTCAAAACTCTGAAAGACAAGGTCTTAACTATCAACAAAAAACTTCTCACACAAAGGATCCTTTCCACCAACAACAAGAGTTTTAAAAAAGACTCAATCTCTCAAGTGTGTGAAACAATATGGGGTCCGGAAGGGTTCATTACCAAGAAATATTTCTCCTGATTTCTTGGTACTTTTTTGTTGGACAATTCTTTTTAAATCGTGTATTGTATAGTTTAAAATGCTATTCTTGGATTTGCAGTGTGGTGGTTGGGGTGGTGTGGATGCAAAGGCGGATTCGAAATTCAAATTTAAGGTTCAAACTCATTACATTATTTCTTTCAATTTTAGTAGATTTTTATACATAAATTTATACTCCGTATCGAAAGTACCGGGTTCATCTGAATCCGGTACTTTCAAGCTGCATCTGCCCCTGTGTAGATGATATAAGTTGTTAATTCATTTTTTGACATTGTATGATCGGTATTATAAATAGTTGATTCATTTTTTATATTTTCTTGGCTTCTAAATTTATATGAGCAGTATTATAGTTGTTGATTTATTTTTTGTATTTTCTTATTTTCACTTATGGTGTAAGGAAGATTTCGTGCAAAATGTTGATTCATTTTGTATATATCATTGGATCTCTGTAGTAAGAGTTAGATAAAAGTTATGTTTTTTATTCTGTCAAATTGTAAAGATGGTTTTAGCACATCCTTTGTGCTTTTACCATTTTAAAGAAAATCTTTTATATGTGATCTACATAAGGTTATGATATCCAACTTTTTACAATTTGTTTCTTTTTCTTAATTGAGGAGAAAATGAAGAGGGTCATATCGTTCTCATTCAAATTGAACACGGTTGTTGCTTGCCAAAGAGCTTAAATCTTCATCATCTTTTTCCTTTTTGTTTTGGGGGCTATCTCCGATTTTAAATTTGTCTTAGCGATGCATCAAAAATCAAAAGCTAATTTCTTTCTGCTGTATTTCAAAAAAAATCTAAGATCATATTAGAAATCCAATGTGTTAGATGTTTGTAACGATCCGGTCGGTTGTTTTGCGAGTCGTAGTTATTTACTGCTTTTTTGTGTTCTACAATTGTTATATGACTTACGGGGTTAGTTGGTTCAGGTCCGAAGAGGTTTCATAGTGAATTGAGACACTTAGTCTCTTGATGGAAAGCTTAAGTTGAAAAATTGACCGGATGTTGACTTATGTATAAACAACTTCAGATTTAAATTTTGATGGTTCTGTTAACTCCGTTAGGTAACTTTGGACTTAGGAGCGCGTCCGGATTGTGGTATGGAAGTCTGTAGTAGAATTAGGCTTGAGATGGCGAAAGTTAGAATTTTGGAAAGTTTGACCGGGAGTGGACTTTTTTATATCGGGGTAGGATTGGATTTCTGGAAGTTGGAGTAGGTTCGTGGGGTCATTTTTGACTTGTGTGCAAAGTTTAAGATCAATCGGACATGATTTGATAGGTTTTGACGTCGTTTATAGAATATGGAAATTTAAAAGTTCATTAGTCTTGAATCCATGTGCAATTCGTATTTTTGATATTGTTTGAGGTAATTTGAAGGCTTGACTAAGCTCGTATCGTGATTTAGGACCTGTTAGTATGTTTGGTTGAGGTCGCAGAGGCCTCAGGATGATTTTGGGTGATTAACGGATCAAGAATTTAAGTTGGGAGATTGTTGAAGTTGAGTTTGCTGGTTTTTGGTTGATCTGGTTTCCCTATACGCGATCACGTGTGCAGGTCCACGATCGCGTAAGCTAAATGGGTCACTGATGGAATTTGCTCTACGCGTTCGTGAGTAGAGGCTGCGATCGTGTAGCGTTGGGAAGCCGTGTATCGCGAACGCATGGGCTAGGCCGCATTCGCGAGGAGGAAGTGAGTTAGGAGTTGGAACCACACAGTTTGTTCATCGTGAACGCGTGACATGGTTCGCGATCGCGTAAGTCAGAGGGTCATTACATCGCGTTCGCATGAGGGATTCCGTTTTCGCATAGGGTTAAATTGTGGGGCAACACAGTTGTGCTTTGCGATCGCGAGGTATGTTCCTCGATCGCGATGAAGGTATATCAAGGAAAAATACAAGATTCAAAAATGAGGGTTTTGAGTTCATAACATAAAATATATTTGGGAGCTCAGTAGAAAGCGATTTTAGGAGAGATTCTTGCGTGGGTGTTTGGGGTAAGTGATTCCTATTTAGTTTTGGTCAAATTCCATGATTATGTCTTTAATTCCATCATCTACTTTGTGATTTGGGGTAGAAAATTGGGTAAAGTGAGGAAGAATTCTTGGGCTAGATTTTTGAGGTTTTCAATTGAATTTTGTCATCGGATTTGAGTAAATTTGGTATGGTTAGACTTGTGAGTAAATGGGCTTTCTAGTTTTGTGACTTTTATCGGATTTTGAGACATAGGCCCAGGGGGACGGGTTGAGCCAATTCCGGATTTTGGCTTATAAATTTGTATTTTTCTTGTGGAATTGATTCCTTTAGCCTATATTGATTGTAATGTACTGCTTGTGACTAGATTCGGGACGTTTGGATACCGATTTGAGAGGCAAAGACATGTCGGAGTAGAGTTTTGCCCGGATTGAGGTAAGTAACACTTTCAAACTTAGTTCTGATGGTTCGAAACCCTGAATTATGTGTTATGTGATTAGTATTGAGGTGACGCACATGCCAAGTGACGGGTGTGCGGGCGTGCACCGTATGAATTGGGACCTACTCAATTCCATGGCACTGTAAAGTGGTCCTATTTTATTGATATTCGTGTTTTCACCATGTGATAAAATAACTAAGTTGTCAATCATGCTAGAGAGCATGTTTAGACTATATGTTGGTACTGTTGGGACCCATAGTGGTCATTTCTTGCTGTAACTTATTGATCTTATTGATATTTTGTACTCAATCATGTTCATTTATTTCATATCATATCTCAGTCTCTGTTATTATTTGTTCATACATCATATCATCATGTTCAGGCTAGTTTCATGACATTTGTAACCCCGTGAGTGAGACTGGGGAGATTGATGACTGAGTGAGGCCGAAAGCCTGATTATGAGTGAAATTTATGGGACCGGGCTACACGTCATAACCATTATACTAATTTATGATAGCGCTTGGACTGAAGGAGCTCATCTGGAGTCTGCACACACACCCAGTAAGGGCAGTTGATATTATTGAGAGATGGATCTTTCCTGGACATGGATCTTGTCCGAAGCATTATATACTTAGAGATGGATCTTCTCCACGGGCTGGATTGGCCCTACTCGGTACTAGGTGACTGATGGTCAGTGATGTATATATTCCGGGATGAATCTTCCCCGGACCATATAGGCCATATACAGTACTGAGTGATTGAGCATTTGAGAGTGTAGCATATAAGGTTGTCATCATGATGTACCACATATAGCATGTGCATTGGCATCTAGAAGTAGAAGAGTTATATTCTTCATATCATTCGGATTTGATTTATTTTACTGTTTTGAGCTATTTATTGAACTTGAAAGCATGCCTACATTTTGTACTGTTATTTCTATATTAAACTATGCTGGTTGAGTTCGTCACTATCTTTCAGTCCAAAGGTTGGATTTGTTACTTATTGAGTTGGTTGTACTCATGTTACACCCTGCACCTCGTGAGCAGATCCAGGTGCTTCCGGCTTCGGCTGTTGATTGAGGAGTCAGATCTCGGAGACTATCGAGGTAGATGCATGGTTTCGCAGGCCTTGACTCTCCTTCATTATCTTTATCTATATTTCAATTCTTATTCCATTGACATTGTAGTAGACTATATTCTGGTGAAGACACTCATGTACTCGGTGACACCCCGATTTTGGGATAGATTATATTGTGTTGCAGATTTATTTCTATTTCAAAAAGGCTTTTCCAAATATTAATTGCTTCCGTCTATACTTTCAAAGCTTTTACTATGCTGAGATGGTTGAGTAGTGGCTTGCCTAGTTCCATGATAGGCGTCATCACGACGGTTGGTTTTGGGTCGTGATAATATTCTATTTTATTTTATCTCTCAATTTGTCCCTTTTTTGTATTTGGTCATTTTTAATATCATTTATAGTTGAAAATGTGAAGTAAATCCGTTGCTAGTAACCCAAAATATTTATTTAATCACAAAAACTATTTTTCGATTAAACAACAATCATTTTAGGAATTGAAAGGTTCCTCAAGGAATAAGATGAGAGTCAAGGCCTCCTTCATGTAACAATAGCTCTCACACAAGTTGATTGATGCAAAGCATAAAAATAGCTTATGACGACATATGGACATCTTTTCTGATTCAAGCTCCAGCTATATGAACAATTCACTTTCATATTGAAATTTTTTCCAATGATTCTTTTTCTAGTAATTGTCGTTTCAGATTCAATGCTCTAGCTACAAGAGCTAATATGATTTAAGAGGATAATTAAAAGTAAGAGTTTATCATATTTTCATTTCTTAAATCATTGCTTGAAGCGGGTGAGATTTTTTATAAATTGTTATGTTCATTAATAATTTTGAAATAAAGAAATGAGGACTAAAGTAATTTACATCCGTGTTAACGAAATTCAAAACAAAAAATCTTTACTCTAAATTTCAGTAAGCCGATTAGGCTTATATAAATTTAGAAACCTGATACTAGTGGGTTAACCAGACAAAAAAATAAAATAAAAGGAATTCAATTCCTCCGCTCTCTCTCTCTCGCTCTGTTACCTCTGTCTCTCTCTCAAGAAAGGTCCAATCAAAACTCAAGAACAGAAATGGCTAAATGGAAGAAGGTTAAATACAAGACAATCACTATACCAAAGACGTCACCATTTGATAGACATAATAAAGAAGGCGCAAAGCTACAGTGTCATCCATGGGGTTTTACCAATGGATGATGATTCCAACTGGGAAAAGTTTGCTGAGTTCATCTATAACGAGCTTGATCCTTCCCATTTCTCGAAATCTCTGAAAGACAAGGTCTTAATTATCAAGAAAAACTTTCTCGCACGAAGGAACCTTTCTATCAACAACAAGAGTTTCAAAGAATACCTAATCTCCAGTATGGGGTCCGGAAGGAACCAATAGCTAAAAAAATTCCTCCTGATTTCTTTTAATTTCTTGGTACTTATTTGCTGGAAATATTCTTTTTAATTCTTGTATTATATGGTTTACATAGTATGTTATTTTTGGATTTACGGTGTAGTGATTGGGGTTGTGAGGATGATATAGGTTGTTAATTCATTTTTTGAGATTATATGATCAGTATTATAGATTGTTGATTTATTTTTTATATTTTCTTGGTTTCCGACATTATATGAGCAGTATTGTAGATTGTAAATTATTTTTTTGTATTTTCTGTTTTTTCACTTCTAGTGTAAGGAAGAGGTTGGTTCATTTTTATTTTTTTTTTGTTATCACTGAATCCCTTTAGTAGGAGTTAGAAGAAAACTATGTTTTTGATTCTATCAAATTGTAAAAATGGCTTTAGCACAACCCTTTGTGCTACAAATATATAATATTATTACCATTCTAAGAATAAATAAAATATTTTATAGAAGGCCTACATAAGGTTATGATATTCAACTTGTTAAATGGTTCCTTTTTCTTAATTGAGGAGAAAATTGAAGATGGGCATATTGTTTTCATTTTTTTTCAAATTAGGAGAAGCTATAGTATTTCCACATTTCTCCTCTAGCGTGACTCGAACCCAGAACCTAATGGTCGTGGGTGGAGGTGCATTACCAACTGAGCAACCTCACGCGTCCCTGTCTATATTGTTCTCATCCAAATTGATCATGGTTGTTGTTTGCGTGAGAGTTTAAATTTTCATCATCTATTTCCTTTTCTATTACGCGGCTATCTCCAATTTTAAATCTGTGCCAGTGATGCACCCAAAATAACCAGCTAATTTTTTTGGTGTACTTCAAAAGATCTAAGTTGTGTTAAATATTCTATTTCCTTTCATATCTCAATATGTCCCTTTTTATATTTGTTCCTTTTTCATATCATTTATATTTGTAAAAATGAAGTAAATCAGTTGTTAGTAATCCAAAATATTTAATTAATTGCCTTGATCATAAAAACTATTTTTTAGGTTAAACAACCATTATTTTCGGATTTGAAAGGTTCCTCAAAGAGTAAGATGAGAGTCAAGGCTTCTTTTCTGATTCATAAACAGAACTGGTGCACCCCAAGGCGACACACTAGGCCTAATATACCCATTATCAAGAAGTTCCTAAAGCTTCTCTTTCAATTCTTTCAACTCAGCTGGCACCATATGGTATATAGATGGATGAGTGTCCGGCACTAAGTCAATACCAAAACCAATATCCCCGTCGGGCGGCATGCCTGGCAGGTCTACCGGAACACACATCCGGAAAATCTCGCACCACTGGAACAGAATTAATAGTAGGAGTATCATCACTCACATCCCTCACAAAGGCCAAATAAGACAAACACCCCTTCCCAATAATCCGTTGGGCCTTCAAATATGAAATCACTCTGCTGGGAACAAAATCTAGAGAACCTTTCCACTCGATCCTTGGTAATCCCGGCATTACCAACGTCACGATTTTAGCGTGATAACCCATAATAGCATGACATGAAGACAACTAATCCACACCTAATATCACGTCGAAATCAACCATACTAAGCAATAGGAGATCAACTTTAGTCTCAAATCCCCCAGTTCTACACACGGCCAATATCCACGGTCCATAATAATAGTAGCATCCATCGGCGTAGATATATGAATAGATGAAACAAAGTACTCATGGGGCATATCCAGATAATGAGAAAAATACGATGATACATACGAATAAGTGAAAGCAGGGTAAAATAGTACAGAAGAATCCATTTGGCATACTAAGACAATACATGTGATTACTGTGTCTAAAACAACGACATCTAGCCTGGCTGGAATAGCATAGAATTGGGCCTAACCGCCACCTAATCGGCCTCCACCTCTAGGGCAGCCCCTAACTGCCTGGGCATGTGGTGAAGTAACTGGTTCTGAGGTCGTAGCCTAACTCCTCTGCTGAGCTGAACCTCCCGTAAGGCGGGGACAAAATCTCTTAATGCAATTAAGACCTACAAATGCTATGTAATGAAGATTTGGATTTTTTTGGTATTTTTTATGATTTTAAAAACGTTAAAAATGCATGAAAATGCAACTAAATACAAACAATTAATTAACGAAAAATTCGTACAAATTCTATAAAAATTAAAAATAATTAAGGAAAAATATATTTGTGAACTTTGTAGGAGTATTATAGTCGGGCAAAAATTGTGTGCTCACACACATGAAACAACTCTCCACACTCAAAATATCCCCTCTCAAAAAATGGTGGCAAATATTGGGGCGGACCCCGAGAACCAAAATGACTACCAGAGGAAACTCGTGCAGATAAACCCTGAACTGAAGGTGCACGAGATGAAATCTGAGTTGGGAGAGCAGTGAGAGATGACTGACCTAGTCTAGCTGTACAACCCATGGATGGATGATGCGCCACGATGAACTGGACGAGCCATCTGAGAGGGCCTATAAGAACAACCCTTGTTGTGGTAAGATTGTCCCTAGAAGGAACACCACTAAAACCACCCGAACCTTGAAGCCTCTAGGACTCCCTCTCCTTTCACTCCTAACTGCGAACCATCTATAGCCGCCAAGAAATGTTGACCACCTCATCGAATGTAGCACCTGATACACTCTCCCAAGTCATAACAAAATGGTACTGATAGTAGAGGTCATCAATGAACCTCCTAATCCTCTCCCTCTTAGTGGGAGCCAACCAAATGGCGTGACGAGCCAACTCTGAAAACCTGATCTCGTATTGGGTCACAGACATGCCATGCTGATATAGCAGCTCAAACTGTCTGCGTAGCTCCTCTCAGTGAGTTTGTGGCACAATCTTCTCCAATAAGAGAATAGAGAACTCATGTCATGTAAGTGGTGCTGCACCGGCTGGCATGTGTCTCTCATTAGCCTCCCACTATTTGAAGGCAGCCCTAATAAACTGAAAGTAATGAACGAGACCACACTGGTCTCCAAAATACTTGTCGTGCAAAGAATCCGCTGGCATCTGTCCAAAAAGTGTTGGGCATCGACAGACTCAGCCCCACTGAATGATGGAGGCTGGAGCCTCCCAAACCTTTCTAGTCTCGTCTACTCAACATCAGTCATAATGGACCCACCTGGGCCTGAGCAATTGTAACCGGGTGGGCTGGTAGTATCTCCGATGTCTAAAGTCCCTACATCACCTGCTTTGAAATATGGGCGACGGGAGTCTGAGTATCTCCCACGGCTTGAGAAGTGGCTAGCGTGGTCGGAATAGAAACTGCCTGATCAAGGCTAGTGCACACGGTCAAAATCTGAGCCAAAGCATCCTGAAGGCCTGAAATTACAATGGATATAGTTGGTGCCTGAGCTGGCCCCATAACTCAACCATATTTGGTACCTGCTCCTGAGCTGGAGCAACTAGTGAATCTACAGGTGTTTCTCTAGCTGTTGTATGAGCTGCACCTCTGCCCCTATCGCGACCCCGGCCTCTCATGGCCCTAGCCGATGGTACTGGTGGTTGTTTGTCCTACCCGATAGCGCGTGTCTTCACCATCTGTGAGAGAATATAATAATAGAAGTTTAGTTACCGGAATCAACAAATTCGCCCGACAAGAATACAAGAATGTGAAGCATCTTAAGGGTTTGGCAGCCTCTCGAAGATAAACTTCTACCGATCCGCAAGACTCTACTAAACCTGCTTATGACTTGTGAGACCTATGTAACCTAGGCTCTGATACCAACTTGTCATGACCCAAAATCGATATGTCGTGATGGCGCCTATCATAGTACTAGGCTAAGGCAAGTCGACTACTCAAACATTTCTAACAGTTTAAATCTTTGAAAGATGTTAAACAATTTAATTAAAGGAAAATCTTTTAGAAATAGAATAAGAAATCATAACTCAATACATAAACTCTTCCCAAAATGGGGGCATCACTGAGTACATGAGCATCTATATAAAGACATAGTCGGGCACACTGTTTAGAAAGTAAAAACTGGAAAATAAACTGAAAGATAAGGGATGAAAGTCAAGGTCTGCGGACGCCAAGCAGCTACCTCGATGATCTCCGAAGGTCTGGACTCTGCAAATCAACAATTGTCGTGGTCGGAAGCACCTGGATCTGCACACGGGGTGCAGGGTGTAGCATGAGTACAACCAACTCAATAAGTAACAAATCTAATCTTTGGACTGAAAGTAGTGACAAGTCTAACTATTATGATCCACTTTCAGTATTTAACAGTACAAAAAGTTACAAAAATTGTGGCAGCAAGATCTCAGAAATTCATAGTCTATAAGTGAAGGTACAAGAATTTAGACATGTTTTCAATAGGAATTTAGACATGTGTTCAGATTATACAACAAAACTTAACACATAACAGGGCAGATCCAGTCCGAATGCAAATAAACTACGGTAGATCCAGCCCATGTGCAAATAAACCAGGGCAGATCCAACCCAAATGTAAATAACTGCTAGCATTGCGCCCATTGTAGATGTGCAGATTCCAGAGGGGCCGATCCAGCCCAAGCGATATAATAAGCCAAATCTTGGCATGAATCAATAAAGATGCGGCGTGCAGTCCGATCCCATGAATACAACTCACAATAGGCCCTCGGCCTCACTAAGTCAATAATCTCTCTAGTCTTTCGATTTGAACAGAATCATGATAATCATCCCAAACAATGATGATATGATGTATCAAGTAAAGACAACGGAGACTAAGACATATTATTCAAATAATATCTGTGACTGGGTACAAATTGACAGGTTAAGCATTTAGTGCAACAGCAAGGAACGACCACCCAATAGTACCAACACATAGCCTAAGCAGGGTTCTAACATGACTGACAGCTCAATAGCTCTAATACAGGATAAAAATACGAGCAATAACAAGATTTATCAACTATTCAGTTCCATGGAATCGACCAAGTCACAATTCTTACGGTGCACGCCTACATGCTTGTCACCTAGCACATGCATCACCTCAACACCATTCACATAACACAAAATTCGGAGTCTCATACCCTCAAAACCCAATTTAGAAGTGTTACTTATCTCTAGATGTGAAAATCCCTACTCCAACAAGCCCTTGCCTCGCGAAATGGCCTCTAAATGCCTCGAATCTAGCCACAAATAATTTGATATAATCAACATGAGCTAAAGGAATCAATTCCATAAGAAAAATACTAAGTTCTCAATCAAAAGTCAAAAGTCAACTCAAAATCGGCCCCTGGGCCCACGTCTCAGAATCCAATAAAAGTCACAAAATCCGAAAGCACATTCAACTATGAGTCCAATCATATCAAATTTACCAAAATACAATACCAAATTGATACCCAAATCCCCAATTTACACTCTCTAAATCCATACCCTCAAACTCCCAAAATTACACCTCAAAACCACACAATCTAGGTGGAAAATTCAGTAGAGAAACATAACTATTGAATAAACCTAACCACAAGTGGCTTACCTCAATAAACCCCTCGAAAATCCTCTCAAAATCAACAAATCCTGAGTTTGGAATATTCAAAATTGTAAAAAAAAAAACGGAACCCTCAATTTAATATTCTGCCCAGATTAATTGTTTTTCTCTCTTCTTCTTCATTAATTGGTTCTTGGGATTTTTTAAATGCTCTCAGTTTTCTGAGAGCTTTTTTTAAGTTTAGTACTGAAGGAAAAAAGATAGTTTTTTTTTCTTTATTTTTGGTGTGTGGTTGATTCTTTAAGAAAAACCAAGAAAAAGAAAAATGGGTGTATCTAATGAGAACAATCCTAGCATGATTAAACCCAGAAATGTGCAAGGTGGGGCAGAATTAGGTTACAGAAAGTTTGGAGTGGAGACAAGGAATAACTAAAGAGCATTAAGTGTGATTAATCAGAATTTTGTTGGAGCTAAGCCATACCCTTGTGTTGTTAATAAGAGAGGATTATCTGATACTAATGGGATCTGTAACAAGAATCCTCCTGTTCCAGCTCATAGACCTATCACAAGGAAATTTGCTGCACAAATTGCTAACTCAAAGCAGCATTATCCTGAGGAAAACAAGAAACCAAAGATAGCAGCTGAAGGTTTAAGTGTATATGAGGATGTACCAATAGATGTGGAGGAATATGAGGCAGCAGCAAAAGACCAGTCAGTTCCAATGTCTTTGGAACAAACTCAAATGGAAATTGAGATGGAGGATATATTTGAGGAGAGTGTGATAGATATTGACAGTAATGATGCGAAGAACACGCTCGCCGTTTGTTTAACCAAAAATCTGAGTCTTTGGTCAAAGCTAAAAAGAAATTTGGGTTACTGATAATCAGGAGACAAAAATAAAATACTTTTGAGAACGATGGTAAAGAAGCAAATAGATGTGTATTTCAATAAATTCTCAATAGTATTCTATGTCCTTACAAATGATGATACTTCTTCCTTTTATAGATAATTCTAGGTAAAGGAATGAAGTCTCAGCTTTAATGATATAATCATGAGTAATAAATGATATTAAATAAGCCGTTATACAATCATTCCTATTAAATACCGATTTCGTAACGTATCAAGTATTTAATAATGAATTTGGACTCCTTTCTGTCACCAGATCTTTGCTTTCAATACCTTCTATCCGTTGGCTGTAGATAATTTAAATTGGTACGAGACTTGTATCTATACGTCGTCTCGTGCCTATTTAAATTCTTCTTCCCGTGGTTGTTTCCATCCGTGCCTCTTAGTCAATTGCTGCGCTTTGACCATTTAACTAATCCACATGTCATGACACATCATCTTTTAATATAAACTCAGTTTTTTCCCAATACAGATAGTCCCCCCACTTTTCATTTTTTTATCAATTAAATAATTGGGAAGTGGATCTTCATGTAAAAGGAATTTTTACCACAATTAATGCTCATGACAGTACTAACGTCTCATCAGTGTTTTCCATTTAATGTTCTGCCCATGTGTCATTTTCTAATTGATTCCACTATTCATACTCTTTTTCAAGACTTCTTCACTCTCACTATTTACGAAGTGATAGCTGCCTTTATTATAGGCTTTTCATCATTACACTTAAAAAGTTGACGGTTCCCATTTTACACATAACTTTGTCCTCCTTTGTCTTCTTCACAAATCTTCAGCACATACTTCCTTCTTAACAATGTCTTCTTCAAACCCTAACCGTAAAAAAGTTCCAATTCTAGATCAATTCCCCAACGCCCCTGTTAGACACAGAAGAGGCGGAGGAGGTAGGCTTCGAACAGGGTTAGAATCTACGCGAGGCGGCTCCTCTGGTTCTTCTTCAAGGAGTTCTATCCCAAAAGCCCCTTCTTCTAAAAGTAGGGAAATTCTTGATCCTTCTCAAGAACCCTCAGTTGATGATATAGTTCCCGGCGATTTGTCTTTTGAAAGTGACAAAACGTCTCTTCAAAAACAAATTAAAAATTTAGAAAGAGCCGATACTTACCCAACAATAGTAACCGAGCTTACAATCCCCACCATAAGAAGAGATTGTAACTGGAAGGATAGTCTCCGAATGTCAATTCCTTCCCCAAATCAAAGAATTTCCTCTTTTAGAAGTGGGTATTCTTCTGTTTACACTTACCCCTTCACTTTAGGTTTCAATCCTCCGATTGACCCAGTTATTCTCGATTTTTGTCGTTTCTTTACAATTTGTTTGGCCCAAATCGGTCCATTGGTGTGGAGAACAGTGGCTTGTTTGAGATATTTATCTTCCAAGGCCAATGTCAATTTCACCTTTTCTCACCTCATTCATCTATACCATCCTAACTTAATACGCCATGGGGTTTTTACCTTAACTGCAAGGAGCAAAAAAGTTTTGGTAAATCCTGAGGATGACAAAGATCATGGATGGTATATCCGTTACGTTGCTGTCCGTACAGTGGACTTGATTGGCGAAACAAATATTCCCTTCCCTGAGAAGTGGAATTTTGAACGTATGTTTCCTTTTATTTACCGTACCTACTTTTGAGAATTTCAAAAGAAAGTTGTTTTTAATCTCGTCCCTTCTTGGTTTTTTGTAGCAACCATGGGAGATGTGGAACCTATTCCCAACTTTCGTGGTTGGGTAGACTCACTTTTGAAGATTGCTTCTAGGGAGCAGAGAACTTGGAAATCAATTTCTTCCTTACATGGCTGGAAAGTCAAAACACATGGTATCCCCCCTTTTATATGAAATATTTTTTTTACATGTTAAGCACTTTTTCCTCAACTTTAATCATGTATATCCATCCTTTAATCAGGATTTGGCATTAGAGGAATGACGGCTGAAGTAGCTATGGCCATTCGCATGTCTGCGAATGCTGCTCTTGATTTGGATAAGGCTCGAGCCTTGCTGCCTAAAAGGAAAGCTACAAAGGAAAGTTCTGAAGAAGAAGAGGAGAGTACCTCCCTAATTACCAGGCCGAGGGTCAGGAGATGAATAATCATTGATGATGAAATTGAAAACACTCCTGCTCGTACCTCCGCCACCGAGCCTGTTTTGATTCAATCTGATGAGGACGCTGAACCAAGAGATAATGATGAATCAATTCAGCATCTTTTTGACAGTGGTTTCGGGAGTGGCGAGCTCGGCCCTGTTTTTGATGAAGCTCCTTTTTCCTCATTTGTTCTTATTTCCTCCATTCCTTTGCCAACCGTAAGTATTTTGTTACCAGTTTTGACGACTTCCGTTCTTTTACCAGTTTCTACCGCTCTTATATCCGTTCCCTTGGCTGTTTCTACCGCACCTGCTTCCGCTCCTGCATTGGTTTCTACATCTTTTCCTTCCATTCCTTTCACTACTCATCTTCCCTCTGTTCATCATACAGAGACAGGTTCTAGCAGTGGAAGTATGACTATGAGAAGTGTTACTTTGGAGGTTCCTGCCAATCATAGCCTCTTAAGGAAGACCGGCAGAGCCGATGTTTGGCTCAAACCTCTAATTGGAGATATCGAGAAGAAAAAGATGGAGAGCCATAGCTGCTTAACTCTGATGAATGACGTAGTTCATTCTACTTTGAAGGTATTTTTACCAACAAGTTTTTTTTAAATTATCTTCAATCTCTCATTTCCATGACTTACCTCTATAGGCTAACCTTATTGGCACGGAATTAATGGGAAGAATTTCCCTACTGGAAAGAAGAGCTCGTGAGTCTGAAAAGACTATCCACGAGGCCGAGGAAATAGCTAGGGGAGCCCAGCTTGAAGCAACCAATTGGAAGGAGCAGTTCGAGAATGCTCAAGGGACCATAGAGGAGTTGCAAGAAGATAAAAATCTCCTGAAGCAGCAAAACCGTGGTTTAACTTCTGAACTGGCAACTGTCAAAGCCTCTTCAAGCCAATTGAAAAGAGACAAAGAGCTTTTGGAATGCTCTTTGTCAGAACAATTATCCAGGGCTAGTGAAGAAGTTAGAGAGCTGAAGGCACTTTTGGCTAGGAAGGAAGAATATGCAGGAGAGTTAGTGCAAAGCTTGACTCAAGCTCAGGCTGACTTACAGACTTCTTCTGACGAGATTCATGCCTTGAAGAGTTCTCATGCTTCTCTTGAAGCTTCCCTTGATTCCCATTTAGCTGAATATCAAATCTTAAAAAACGATCTTGCTATGTGGGAAAAGGAATATGGACTTCTAGAGGAAAATTTTAACATAGAAGTGAGTTGGGCTTTCCTGAAATCTCGTCGTGATGCTTTGACGGAAGCTGCTCAAGAAGGTTTTGACTTGCAGTCTGAACTGGCCAAAGTCATAGATACCATCGAGAAAAGCCAACAGTCTGCTGATACTCCTTCTCCTGCACTTGAAGTTCCTGGAACAGAAGAACTTTTAAATGAAGAAGTGAATACTGCAGCAATTGGGATTACAATTCCTGCTTCAGCTGAAAATGTTGCAATTCCAGCTTCAGAGGGTGAAACTTCTATGACCCAGTCTGTGGAAGTTGAAGCTTCCGTGACTCTTGTTTCCCTCATTGATCCTAACATCTCAAGCTCTGCTGAAATCGTTCCTGTTGCTGCTTCTTCAGAATTTGCCACCGTGCCTGTGGCTGAAAGTGAAATTAATATTGCAACTTCTGATGTGCTAACCCCTTCAATTGGATGATGGTTTTATCCCTTAGTTTTTAAGGGATTTTTTGGTGAAAGTCCCCAGTTATCATAATGGGGCACTTGTATAAACTTTTATTGACTAAGTTTCTACTTAGTCTTTTTAATTATATTAAGAAGTTTTGTTAGTACTTCAATGTGTTCTATTCTTGCCTTTACCTTACTTATTTAGGACTTATAGAATAGTTTAGCATTTTTATCCTTTGAAAATGCTTTATGATTCTTCTCATGACTTATTAACATGAGGCTTATAAAAGAGGGCCCTTTTATTTTATCGACACTTAATGAAGAAGACGTCTCAACTTCATAATGGTGTTATAATACGATGAAAGTAATAGGAAAACACACGTTTTATATGAAACAACTTTGGCAAGTTTTTATTCATAAACTTTTAACAAGTGTTTGACTGTTACATGTATTACAATACATCTACAACTTTCTCGTAACTGTTTTTCTTGTAACAGATTTGTAAATAACATAAAATAAACAAGGTTTTTCTTCATAACCTGTTTCAGTACATAGTCATGACCCTATCTTTACATGTTAAGAAGGGTTTGAGAGGTGACTTTGTTTATGAGTTTGAGAGATGACTCTGTTGTTCTCATGAATGCTGAAGACTTCGTAACTTTTTCTCAACACTTGCTTCTTTGTGGTCGATTTTTGTTCGATACTCATATCTGTTTCTTTCTCTACACATATCTGTGTATAATATGTAGTCCCCCAAGTGTTTGAGCGGTGAAGTATGAAGCCTCGAGCACTTGTTTATTTCTTTTACTTTGGCCCTTTTCCTGAAACAGAAAGATATACGGGACTCGACGGTGCGATTATAGATGAAGACTGCCTAACTCGTGTGTATTTCCATCAGATTAATTGTAACCCTGGGCTAGGAATTTAAGAATACTCCATTTTGCCTTGCAGGTTGTGACTCATCATTTGGCACGAGTTAGGATATTTTGCCTAGCATCTAAAATCGTTAGTAAAATATTAATAAACCAAGAGAGAAATTTTAACATGATGATACCTGACCGTAGGTACTTTCTTAAAAGTAATATCTTTTTAAGTGGACAGCATTCCAATGTGAGGGTAAAACTTTACCATCCATTGTTTCCAACTGGTATGCTCCTTTTCCCGCAATGCCACGGACTTTGTATGGTCCATCCCATGTTGGACTTAGCTTTCCTGAGTTAGCAGCTTTTGCAGATTGGAACACCTTTTTAAGCACGAAGTCCCCAATTTTGAAAAATCTGAGGCGTGCTTTCCTATTGTAATATCGTTCTATTACTTGCTTTTGTGCTGCCATTCTTATCAAAGCAGCTTCTCTTCTTCCTTCAAGTAAATCTAGGCTAACCCGCATCTCTTCATTATTAGATTCCTCCGTTGTCTGATCGTATCGTGTGCTTGGCTCACCTATTTCAACTGGAATTAAGGCTTCCGTACCATAAACCATCGAAAATGGTGTTTCTCCAGTGCCTGTTTTGGTCGTTGTACGATAAGCCCATAGTACTCCAGGTAACACCTCAGGCCAATTACCTTTTGAATCTTGTAACCTCTTTTTCAAGTTATTGATAATAACTTTGTTAGTTGATTCTGCTTGTCCATTCCCCACTGGATGATATGGCGTAGACGTTATTCTTTTGATCTGCCAACTTCGAAGAAATTCTGTAACTTGTGCTCCAATAAATTGTGGTCCATTGTCACACACGATCTCCTTTGGTACTCCAAAGCGGCATATTATATTTCGCCATATGAAGTCTTTAACTTCTTTTTCTCGTACCTGTTTAAATGCCCCTGCTTCTACCCATTTAGTGAAATAATCTGTAAGTACAAGTAGAAATTTTACCTGACCTTTTGCTTGTGGAAGTGGACCTACGATATCCATTCCCCATTTCATAAAGGGCCAAGGGGCTAAAACAGGATGTAGTAACTCAGCTGGTCTGTGCATATTATTGTCGTACCTTTGACATTTATCACATTTGGACACGAAACTGGTTGCCTCTTCTTCCATCTTAGGCCAATAATATCCTATGCGAATTAACGTTCTTACCAGTGACCGTCCTCCTGCGTGATTCCCACAATGTCCTTCATGTACTTCTCTCATGACATATTCGGTTTGAGAGGGACCGAGACACCTTGCTAGTCGTCCGCCGAACATCTTTCGATAAAGATTACCTTGATATAAACAACATCGTGCAGTTTTTTTGCGAAGCGCGTAAGCCTTTCCTTTGTCATTAGGCACGGTTCCGTGCTGTAAAAAGGCAACAATTTCATTTCTCCAATCCCATGTTAGATGATTAAAATTTACCTCGTTTTTATCAGGTTCAAGAACGGAATGAAATAGATGTATGACTGAAGCATCTGTATTGTTTGCCACGTCTGCTGCGGATGCAAGGTTTGCTAAAGCATCTGCCTCTACATTCTCATCTCTTGGGATCTGCACTACTTTCCAAGTTTGGAATTGCTTTATTAACTCCCGTACCTTTGCGAGGTATTCTTGCATTCGTGACTCTCTGGCTGTATAAGTCCCCAGCATCTGATTAACCACGAGTTGAGAATCACTCTTGATTATAATCTGTGTTATGCCGAGTTCTCGTGCCAATTCTAAACCTGCAATTACAGCCTCATACTCTGCTTCATTGTTAGTTATAGAATGACATTTTATAGCCTGTCTAATGGTCTCACCCGCAGGTGGTACGAGGACTATTCCTAAGCCTGCCCCTTTTACATTAGATGAACCGTCAGTGTATAAAACCCAAGTCCCCGGGTTCGCACCATTAAAACTAATAATTCTTTTTCTGTTTCTAAATGCATCCCCTGGCTAAAATCAGCCACGAAATTAGCTAGTACTTGAGACTTTATAGCGGTCCTGGGTTGATAAATAACTTCATACTCACTTAGTTCTATAGCCCATTTTGCTAATCTTCCTGAAAGTTCATGTTTATGCAAAATATTTCGAAGTGGAAAAGCAGCAACTACTACAATGGGATGACATTGAAAATAAGGTCTTAACTTTCTAGATGCCATGATCAAAGCTAATGCTAATTTTTCTAGATGTGGGTATCGTGTCTCAGCTTCCAATAAGGACTTACTTACATAATAAATAGGAGATTGTTTACCTTGGTCCTCGCGGACTAAAACAGCACTTACTGCGACTTCAGATACGGCCAGATAAATGAGAAGTTTTTCCCCCACCTTCGGTTTTGCCAACAACGGTGGTTTTGACAAATAAGCTTTCAAATTTCTAAGAGCTTGTTGACAATCTTCATTCCATTCAAAATGATCTTGCTTTTTAAGTGCAGAGAAAAACTTAAAACACCTTTCCGAGGATTTGGAAATAAATCTCCCCAAAGCTGCAATTCTTCCCGTTAATCTTTGTACTTCCTTTTTATTAGTAAGTATATCCGGGATTTCTTCTATTGCTTTGATCTGAGAAGGATTCACTTCAATACCACGATTAGAAACAAGAAAACCCAAAAACTTACCTGATGCAACTCCAAATGCACATTTTTCTGGGTTGAGTTTCATATTAAATTTTCGCAAAATTTCAAAAGTAACAGATAGATGAGAAATATGGTCGTGAGATTGCTGGGTTTTGACGAGCATATCGTCTATATATACCTCCATCGTTTTCCCTAAATGTTCTTGGAACATTTTGGTGACCAACCTTTGATAGGTTGCCCCAGCATTTTTGAGGCCAAAGGGCATTACTTTATAACAGTAAGTCCCCATGTCTGTGATGAAAGAAGTTTTTTCTTCATCACCAGGATCCATTTTAATCTGATTATATCCTGAGTATGCATCTAAAAAACTTAAAAGTTCATGACCTGCGGTTGCATCAATTAGTTGGTCTATATGCGGTAAGGGAAAGGAATCTTTTGGACAGGCTTTATTTAAATCGGTATAATCTACACAAACACGCCACTTACCATTTTTCTTGGGTACAACCACCGTGTTAGCTAACCAAGTAGGATATTTTACCTCACGGATTGATCCGATTTTTAATAATTTTTGGACTTCCTCCTGAATCACCTGGTTCTTGAAAGCACCTTGTTTCTGTTTATTTTGCTTTATTGGTGTGAAAGAGGGGTCCTTATTGAGTTTGTGAGTCACCACATTTGGTGGAATACCTGTCATGTCAGTGTGGGACCAAGCAAAGCAGTCTAAGTTAGCTTTTAAAAATTCGATTATCATACCTCGCATGTTCGTGCTTAAATTGGCCCCGACATAAACCTTCCGTTCAGGCCATTGATCAAATAACATCACTGCCTCAAGCTCTTCAATTGTCGTTTTGATGCTTTCATTTTCTTCAGGTTCTTGAATTGTGTCAGGTCTTGAGTCCAAATCCGTCTTTTCCTGTTCAGTTGAAGTTTGATCTTTTTTACCTTCAACTGTTTCCTGTAATTGCTACTTTTCTTTATTCTCGGCGCTCGTACTTGTTACAGCGTTGACACTTTTAGCCATCTGCTGATCCCCACGAATTTGGCAAATTCCCCATGGTGATGGGAATTTAATAACCTGATGTAGAGTTGATGGGACAGCGTCCATATCGTGTATCCATGGTCTCCCCATGATCATATTGTAGGCCATTTCCATATCAACTACCTGAAATTTAGTTTCCTTCACAACACTCATAGCAAAAGTTGTTAGAAATACCTCACCTTTTGTTACTACACTTGAATTGTCAAAGCCTGACAAGGTGTGCGCCTTGGGTATCATTTTGTCTTCAGCTTGCATTTCTCGTAGTACCCTTAGTAATATAATGTTTACAGAACTCCCTGGATCAATCAAAACTCGTTTTACATTAGTATCATGTACAAGTAAAGATATTACCAGTGCGTCATTATGTGGAGTTGTTACTCCTTCGGTATCTGCGTCATCGAATGAAATACTTTCATTTTCAAGGACCTGCCGCACCCGTTTCCCGTGTGTAATTGTTACCTTAGAAACCTTGTTGGAGGCTGTATAGGTTACGCCGTGAATGTCCTCTCCCCGCTTATGACATTCACTGTCCTTTTGGGTGAAGGAGGTTGTGGTGGCTCTTGTCTGTTTTTCATATAAGCTTGTTTTCCTTTCTCACTAAATAACTCAGTGAGGTACCCTTGCTTTAATAAATGATCCACTTCACTCTGCAGGAATCTGCATTCTGAAGTTTTGTGCCTGTGATCGTTGTGAAATTCGCACCAATGATCCGGATTGCGTCTACTTGGATTTGACCGCATCTTTTTTGGCCACCGTACCTTATCTCCCATGCTTCTTAAAACAGCTACGAGCTCGGAGGTAGAGACATTAAAATTATATCCACCGAATCGTGCCTTTGAACTCCTGTCATTATCTCGTGATTCTTGTCTATTCCGATCATTCCTGAACTTTGAAGAAGAGCCAGAATCCCGGTTCCTTGATTTTTGATCATATTGTTGGCTATCTTGTTTTGACCGTGGGTCCTTTCCTGTGGGTCCCATATATGGATCGTACCTGTTTTTACCTGATCTTTTTTCGGTTTTTGACCTTCGGGTACCGCCCCTTTCTTCATGATGGAGCTTAGGTACGGTATCTTCTTCGATTCGCAGCTTCGTGCTATACCTGTTGTAAACATCATTCCATGTGGTTGCAGGAAATTCTCGAAGACTTTCTTTGAGTCGTCTCGTGGCTTCAGAACTTTTGTCATTTAAATTACTTGCAAAAGCTATAGCAGCCCAATTGTCAGGCACACGAGGTAGAGTCATTCTTTCACGCTGGAATCTATCAACGAAGTTTCTAAGCAACTCCGAATCCCCTTGTTTGATTTTGAAAATATCTTCCATCCTTTTCTCAACCTTTTGTGCTCCCGAATGTGCTTTAATAAAAGAATCTGCAAGCTCAGCAAAAGAATTAATAGAATTTTCAGATAAAAGAGAATACCAGGTTAATGCACCCTTGGTGAGTGTTTCTCCAAATTTCTTGACCAATACTGATTCAATTTCTTGTTTGGTCAAGTCGTTGCCTTTTACGCCGGTTGTAAATGCAGTTACGTGGTCACGTGGGTCTGTAGTACCATCATATTTCGGGATGTCAGGCATTTTGAACTTTTTCGGAATTGGAAGGGGAGCAGCACTAGGCTTCCATGGTTGTTGTGAGTATTTGTCCATGTCTACTCCTTTTATTACAGGTGGAACTCCAGGGATTTGTTCAATACGCTCATTTTGTTCCTTAAGCTGTTTCTGCAAGGTTAGTACTAAATTTTGCAAATACGAATTATTTAAATTACCTGGTCCCCCTTCTTGTGGTTCACTGGGGGTTGCTCCGTTTCCAGAATTATCAAGACCAGAACGGGGGTTCTCCAATGTATTATTATTAGGAGTTGGTGTAGGTGGCGCAGCAGGCAATCGACTAACAAGTGCCTGAAGAGCTTTGCCGACCTGTGCATCAATTAGCTTTTGCAAAGCTTCAGTTGTAACTCCTTCAAAATGTTCAGATTGCTCTTGTTGATCAGCACGGGATTCAGTAACAGGAGTGCCTTCACGAGATTGACGTGGTGAATTTAGAGGAGAGGGAACCACGTTATCTTGATTTTGATGTATTTGATTCTCATGGTTTCCCAATGTGTTATTACTATTGTTGTCGGCGTTGTTGTTTGACATGGTGACGACAATAGATAAGATATAGCTTAAAAGGAAAGATTATCAGATTCCCGGTAACGGAACCAATTTGTTTAACCAAAAATCTGAGTCTTTGGTCAAAGCTAAAAAGAAATTCGGGTTACTGATAATCAGGAGACAAAAATAAAATACTTTTGAGAACGATGGTAAAGAAGCAAATAGATGTGTATTTCAATAAATTCTCAATAGTATTCCGTGTCCTTACAAATGATGATACTTCTTCCTTTTATAGATAATTCTAGGTAAAGGAATGAAGCCTCAACTTTAATGATATAATCATGAGTAATAAATGATATTAAATAAGCCGTTATACAATCATTCCTATTAAATACCGATTTCGTAACGTATCAAGTATTTAATAATGAATTTGGACTCCTTTCTGTCACCAGATCTTTGCTTTCAATGTCTTCTATCCGTTGGCTGTAGATAATTTAAATTGGTACGAGACTCGTATCTATACGTCGTCTCGTGCCTATTTAAATTCTTCTTCTCGTGGCTGTTTCCATCCGTGCCTCTTAGTCAATTGTTGCGCTTTGACCATTTAACTAATCCACGTGTCATGCCACATCATCTTTTAATATAAACTCAGTTTTTTCTCAATACACCGTTGTTGACTATGTGGAAGATTTGTATGCCTACTACTCAAAAATAGAGGGCTGCAGTCGTATCTCGCCAGACTATATAGGACAACAGTTTGACATCAACGAGAGGATGAGATCTATACTAATAGATTTGCTCATTGAGGTACACCACAAGTTTGATCTCAGGGAAGAGACATTATTCCTAACTGTTAATTTGATAGATAGATTCTTGGAGAAACAATCCGTTGTGAGAAAGAAGCTGCAGCTTGTTGGTCTCGTCGCCATGTTACTAGCGTGAGGAAGTTTCTCTCCCTGTGGTGGATGATTTGGTGGTCATTTCGGATAAAGCATACACAAGGAAGGAGGTTCTTGAAATGGAAAAATTGATGCTCAATACGCTGCAGTTTAATATGTCAGTTCCAACTCCATATGTTTTTATGAGAAGATTTCTCAAAGCTGCTCAATGGGATAAAAAGCTTGAGCTACTTTCGCTCTTCTTGATCGAACTTTGCCTCGTGGAATATGAAATGCTTAAATTTCCACCATCATTTATCGCTGCTGCTGCAATCTATACAGCTCAGTGCACACTTTATGGTGTTAAACAATGGAGTAAGACGTGCGAGATGCACACTAAATACTCGGAAGATCAACTTCTGGAGTGTTCCAGATTGATTACGGGATTCCACCAAAAGGCAGCAACAGGGAAATTAACCGGGGTACATAGAAAGTACAATACATCTAAATTTGGTTATGTAGCAAAATGTGAGCCTGCCCATTTTCTTCTTGTGCAGACCCGATGATAGGAAAGGGCATGTATAATTTTTACTAACTTTACGTGACGTTTGTTAAACATTTTCAACTGCTGTTGAATAACTCAGCAACTGCTGTTGCCCCAGGGAATTTGACAACTTCTATAAAATATAGCTCTCATGGAATTGAAACATACCTGAATTGTATTTTTACTTTTTACCACAGTAATAAAAAATCTTAGATATTCTTCATAAAAATAAAAAATAAAAAATATTCTGCCCAGGCTTCCTCGCTTTTGCGGTCCAAAAATGTGCTTCTGCGATACTTCTTTTGCGGTCACTAATGTGCTTTTGCGCAAAACACTCCACCCCCGACCTCGCACACCAGTGGCCAAGTTTCCGCATCTGCGGGTGCGCTCCTATGCGATTGAGGTTCGCTTCTGCAAACACCCCTTCCAGCTCACTCTACGCTTCTGCGACAACATTCCCCCTTATGCGACCACGTAGGTGCGAACAATCCTTCGCACCTACAATCACAACCTTCCTCACTTCTGGCCGCATCTACGTATCACAGCTGACACCTGCAAGCTCGCACCTGCGATCAAAGCTCTGCATGTGCGACTGCACCAGCAACTCTGGCTTCAGCAATCCTTCAAACTCCAAATTTGATCTGTTAACCATCCAAACTCCATCCAAGTCTCTCGAGACCTCAACCAATTATACCAACAAGTCCTAAATTACTATACGACCTTAGTCGAGCTTTCAAATCTCATCAAATAATGCTAAAATCATGAATCGCGTGTCGATACAAGCCTAACAAACTATTGAACTTCTAACTCATGTATTCGATGTCTAAACCAATCAAATCACGTCCGATTAACCTCAATTTTTTCATACAAGTCACAAATGACACCACGGACCTACTCCAACTTCCGGAACCTCAATTCGAGTCCGGTAACCACAAAGTCTACCCTCGGTCAAACTTCTAAATTTCCAACTTTAGACATTTCAAGCCTAATTCAAGTACGGACTTCAAAATTACAATCCGGTCACACTCCTAAGTCTAAAATCACCCAACGAAGATAATGGAGCCATCAAAACTCCATTCCGGAGTCATTTACATATAAGTCAACATCCGGTCAACCATTTCAACTTAATCTTTCGACCTTGAAACTAAGCGTCTCAACTCATTCTGAAACCTCTCTGGACCCGAACCAACTACCCCGACAAGTCACATAACAACTGTAAAGCATAAAATAAGCAGTAAATAGGGCGAATGGGTCTACAACTCTCAAAACGACCGGCCGGGTCGTTACAACTTCACAGAAAACGAGTTAGGATTACATATCTCAGAAAACATTATACCTTTGTTTCTTTGTGTGTAAAAGTAACTAGTAGTCGTACTCGCGCTATGCGTGATCAATATTTAAAATATTAATTAAATTAAATTGTGATCGGGATTGTTTGGACATATTAGATCGCATTGCTTTAATAAATTTCAATTGTCATCTTATTTGTCAATATAATATACCCAATAATAAAATCTCTATTAAATTAAAGGGACTTATATAGTTATTGAATAAATTTTTTTCTATATTTTTCTTTATTATATTATCCAATAGTTAGTGTTTTTACATTGTTAATAGAAATTTTTATTAGCATCTTACTTTGTTTAATATTTTTGTCTACTCCCTTTATTTTTGATATAAGAGAAAATATATATTTTATTAATCTTGAAATATTTTTTTATTTTAAATTTTATTTTGTTGTTCTCAAAAATATTATTTTACTTTTAATGAATAAAATCTGTATCAAATTAAAGGGATATAGTCGTCGAATAAATTTTTTAATATGTATCTTTTATTATATTATCCAATATTTAGTATAATTATATTGTTAATAAAAAATTATTAGTATATTACTTGTTTAATAATTTTATCTGCTGTTTTTATATAATATAATAGAACTTAATATATATTTTTTATTTTTATTCTATTATTCTCTATAATTTTTTTGAATAAATAAACTTTTTATTTTAAAAAAAACGGAAATTATTAAAAAAAATAAAGAAATTGACCAACCTAGACCAACCCTCACCATATTTGAGTAGTTAATTTTAGGTAGTTAATTTATTTTTAATTTTATTTTTAAATAATTTTTGAATATGCAAATTTGTTGGAACTTTGTCCTAAAATTTGACACTTGTTAAATTTTTGTTGATACACGTGGCATCATCAAATTGATTTGTTTCTCCTATTCTATATAGCTAGAATAGATATTGTCTGAATTTTAATGAATAAAATCTCTATTAAATTAAACAGAATTATATAGTTATCGAATAATATTTTGTTTTATATTTTTCTTTATTATATTATCCAATATTTAGTATAATTACATTGTTAATAAAAATTATTAGCATATTACTTGTTTAATACTTTTGTCTACTACTTTATTTTTGTAATATAATAGAAGATATTTATTTTATTACTCTTGAATGATTTTTTTTATTTTAAATTTTATTATATTGTTCTCAATATCATTTTTTGAATTTTAATGAATAAATATATTTTATTTCAAAAGAGAAGAACGAAAATGATTTTTTTTTAAAAATAAAAACAAAGAAACTAACTAACCTAAACCAATCCATACATTGTTAAAAGAAATTATTAGCACATTACTTGTTTAACAGTTTTGTCTGCTACTTTCTTTTTGTAATATAATAGAAGATAAATAATTTTAGGTAGTTAATTTCTTTGTTAATTTCTAATAATTAATTATTAACTAAATAACTAATTGATATGTGGCTTTTTTTAGGCTACCACTTGAATTAATATGGTGCCTATTTTTGACTTTTAATAATATATAGATTGTCGTTTCAGATTCAATACTATAACTATAAGAGCTAATATTGATCTAAGAGGATAACTTAAAAATAAGAGTTTGTAATATTTCCATTTCTTGAGATCTCTGAATGATCTAAAGAAAAAAATTAAGATTCTTTTCTATCAACAACAAGAATTTCAAAGAACACACAATCTCCTATTATGACCATGATTGTCATGTGGTCATCTATTAACACTGTGACATTCGGACAAATTAAATAATAGTAGCTTATTTCCTCTTGATAATGATGTTTCTTCAATAAAGGAAATGACACATTTCTTGTTCCTACGTCTTCCGCTGTTATTGTAGTCCGCTGCAATGTTTACTCTTAGATATAAACTATAAAGAGATATCTTATGTTTTGCTTGTCGTTTATGGATGTTGACAATTGTTTGCTTTTGGGTCGTGACAACTAATTAACTACATGCTTTTGGGTCGTAACAACTAATTAACTACAAGTATGCAGTCCAAACGTGTTCACCATGTGTCTCCAATCCAACTCAAAGTCCTCCCACAGATTCCAAATTATAGAGTCGGTCCGTA
This sequence comes from Nicotiana sylvestris, assembly GCF_000393655.2. NCBI lineage: Eukaryota > Viridiplantae > Streptophyta > Magnoliopsida > Solanales > Solanaceae > Nicotiana > Nicotiana sylvestris. The sequence goes on along the minus strand of NC_091057.1, from coordinate 121,611,111 downwards.
AAACTTAAAAAGTCTAAAGTTTAAAGGGCTAATAACTTGCACAAAAAAGAGGAGAAAAACATAAAATAAAACCAATAGCAATTGTGTGGTCTAGGAAGACAACTATGGCTTGTATAGTTGCACACAAGACTAACAACCAACATAAGCACGGAACAATAAAAAATATGATTCCTTTCCTTTCCCTTGTTATTGAAAGAGCTTTCTTCTCCCAATGCAAAAGCAATTACATAAAGTAAATAATGTTTCGCTTTTTTCCTGTTTTTTCCCTCTACCAAAAAAACTTTACATATCAGATACCTATCTAATGACAATAACATAGTCTAGTAAAACATTTTGCAAATTTTTAATAAAAGGGTGTCAAGCCAGCTCCCAACTCTTTACACACTAGCTAGACAAGTTTCCCCTGTTTAATTTCTATTTTACCTATCGTCTACAAGAATTCTGAATGTAAATCAAACTATTCTAACTATAGTCAAATATTTCTCTGATTGGAGGACAACTCTCTAACACCTTGTGAACAAATTGGCTGTTCTCTTATCCTCGATAAAAGGATTGAAACGTTCTCTGTTGCAATCTCAAGGCGTTCCCTTGACTTTGCTGATTCTGTCACTAGAGTAGAAACCATACTCTGCAGTAACTGAACCCTCTCAGTGTGATCATTGTGAGTATTTTGAAGAGATTTTGTTGATGGTGTACTGATTCGTCGCCACCGATGCGGCAGATATCTATCTGGTATTTGGAAGCAATTTCCAGTGGACAGAACACGGAGAGCATGGCGACAAAGTATTCCAGAGAACTCAAATTGATGGCAGCTGCAGCTTATGATGCCCTCTCTTGGAACCCAGTAAACTTTCCGCCCACCCTCGAGTTTTGTGTGGTGTCGGACAAGGAAACTGTCTTCCGTCTGAAATGATGCATAATGGGCAGCCAAAACAAGTTGTTCTTGAAGCTTGGAGAATGCGAATGGTGTCAGAACTGTAGCAGCATGTGCTTCCATGGGAGCGCCTGTTTTCAGGCATATATTTTGCAGATTTTGTTGCATAGTCTGTTGTTCTCCTGCTTGATCCTTGAAATCAACTGTAACAGCAACCTGATAATGCAAACTATGTAAATAGAGATATTTTTTACAAGGTAGGTGCAAACTATGTAAATAAGAATAGTGATCACCTTTTTTTGTTGCATAAGGTAGGTGCTAACTATTTAAATAAGAAAAGAGATCACTTTTAATTTGTAAAAACATATGATGAACCAATCATTACCACCTTGAGTGGGTTTTGCAGTATACATGCTAATTTTTCAACTATTCGACCATCTCTAACATTCAGCAATGACCTCAAGTTGCCTATACACCCCATCAAGTAAAGTAAGTGTAAAACCATACAAATTCATAACTTAAAATAACTAACGGAGAGGGGTGGGAGGGAACATGCGGGTAGCAACCATGGCATTCATGGCATTCTTCATGACAGACAATTTTCTTCCTGGCATATCCCTCAGAATACAGATTATCAGGAAGCAAGCCTGTGTTTCTACATCCTGCCAGTTTTAACATAATGAGAAACTTTGGTTCTGTAGCAGATATTAAGCCCCTAAACCTTCACCGGAGATATCAAGTCCCTAAACTTCATTTGGTTTTGAAGTGGTCACAAGCATTTATTCAGCACTTGAAGAAAATTTTACCAAGAATAATAAAGGTAAAAAATAACAGTTAAGTTCAAGATTACATACTTGCTCCACAAAATGTGCTAGCCGGGTTTGTGCACTCAGAAACCGTTGGATAAAAGCATTGATTGACTTTGAGTGGCCTGCTGTGGTCATACCAGCAAAAACATGGCTCCTAAGGTATGGTAGCGCCCACAGTGATCTCAAGGCAAATAAACTGGCAATATGCCTGTTTGTATGCAGTCCGAACGAGTTCACCATGTCTCTCCAACCCAATTCAAAGTCCTCCACAGATTCCAAATTATAGAGTCGGTGAAACTCAGCCTTCCAATCATTGTACCGCACTCCTAAAACAGCATTAAACCATGATGGAAACTTTGAAACAATAAGCCAAATGCAAAGGGCATGCTTAGTTGAGGGCATCTCCAAGTTAATTGCTTCTTTGAGACACATATTTTGATCAGTCAGCACTGTTTGTGGAGCCTTCCCATTCATGAACGCCAAGAATGCCTTAGACAATTGAAAACAAACAAATATCAACAGAGATTGTGGAAATTATGAATATACTCATTTGTAGACATCATTTCATATTTATCGTGCATTTTCTTTTATTTTCTCTAATTTAATAGTTTTCCTTCTCTTGGAGCAGGAGCGGGTAGTAAGAGGTGTTGTAACATTCCCAAATCGAAACCTTCATACCGTAAAAAGAAAAATATCAACAGAAATAACAAAAGGATTGATATAAGATCAGGCCTGCCAAAGAAAAACTATAAGTGCAAACATTTTCCTAATAGAAACTACTTTTCAGAACCATCAACATTCCTGGTGTTTCAAGACATAATTCCACTGTTGCAAGTCCACATACATTTGAATTTTATTAAAAATTTACAGAGCCTGATCTAGCAGATAGGTACTACTGATACCCCACAAGCATGAAAGCACGTGACCAGGCACATGAATCATAGGATGCATATGAATCAGACAGCATTAGATATCCAGATGCCATATGCTTTTCCTTTTCGGAGAGGATGGGGAAGTTACGGATTTAAAGAGGGGTAGGGATCTGAGTAAAAGTAAAGGCCTCCAAATTGGCCAGTGGTTCAGGTAAATTAACAACATGAATTTTGTATATCTCACTCCTTTTACCTTCAAAGACCAAGAGTAGGATCTCAAAGTTTCCTCTCGCAAAAGAACACAGCCAAAGAAGCATGGCATACCATAGTTGTTCACTCCGACCCATATCCCGAGCGGCATGTCAAAAGCAGTCAACCGATGAGTTGTATCAAACACCACGGCATCGCCAAAAACGTCATACGACTGGATGGATGAGGCATATGACCATGCAATATTTTCTAACCTGTTGTTGGAATCGAGTGAAAAATCATACTTGAAATTGGGATCTTTTTCCTTAATACTTCTACACATTCTCAACAAGTCTATGCTTTCGTCCTCAGGATCCACCTTCCTGAATGACTGAAGCAAATTTCTGACATCCTTCTCGGTAAATGGCAAGAAGCCCGGTTCCACACCCTTCTCGAGCTCCATAAGCCTCATCATTTGCTGCACTGAGATTCCTGTTTTTGCAAACATTAGAATTCGGCTCTTGTCTGAATCTGATATGCTGCGATATGCAGGAAGAAAGCGTACTTGGTTTGGCTCTAGAAGTTCGTGATTATGGTGGTTCATGAAACCAGTCACTCTCCATTCAGGCACTCCTAAGTCAGTTGTCTTGCTTATCCGCATATATGCTTGGCATCCACATCGGGAGGATTTTCTGTTCCTCTGAGGCTTATTATCATTAGCAGCTTTGACGGGAGTGTTGCCTGCACGATGGCAAACAAAATAGCGTCTTGTAAGCCCTTTGCCCACACCATCTTTCCCTTCTGTACGGTGACGCCTGATTGAAAAACCACAGCCTCTGGCAAATTCAGCATAGAATTCATAAGCAGCATCGTGAGTGGGAAATCTTTGTCCTATATACGGAACTGCATCATTAGTTGTCTCCAGAGACAGCCTTGTTTGATCGGGTGATTCCTCAGTGCTGCTTGTATCATCCAAAGACAGAGATCTCTGATCCGAGGAATCGCCATAAAGTACCATCATTTGCCCAGCCTCTTCAGACATTATAAACTTGTCAAGATACTGCTCAGTACAAACCTAGAACCATGTCTAATTTTTTAAGTCACACAGATATTGTAAAACTTCAACAGAATGGTTGTGTTTAATATGTTACAATAGATATGTAGCACCCAATCATGTTACTTAATACACACATATATAGACCTAACTAAACTAAACATGGAAGAGGCACTCAGTCAAAGCAGAAGCCAAAAAGAAGCGCTAATGGAACAACTCAAAGTTCATTTTGAAAAAAGACTAGCATCACAGCTAGTATGTGCATGCTGAGGCAGAAACTGACACACAGAGGCATTTATCCTCATAAAACAAACGAATACCAAAAAGACCACTTTTAATAGCTAATATTACATCTATTTTCACTAGCACCACTCAAAATCAACAAAAGACGAGTATTGTAGAGCCCCCTTTTAACTACATACAAACACTGTACACAACGATGTAAATTGGTGAGTTTTACAAACTTCTAATATTTCAAGTAAATTGGTGAGTTTTAAAATAGTTGATAAACCCCGGGAGAACCACGCCCCAAAAGCTAGCTATTGAGGTTGGAGAGTCCAAGTCTATATAAACCCCACATCAGCACAGTGCAATACCGATGTGGGACTCAAGTCCCATATCTTGCAATGGACCATAAAATAGTCCACTAATTGGCCACACCAACTTAGAGAAATAAATACAAAATTGACAACTTCAGTTCTCAAACCTAATGGTGTAAAGAAAGAAACACAGGTTGCCACAATGTAAACCTAACAAAAGCTCCAAATCTACAACAAAAAAAGTACGCAACTTTTACAAACTTGAAAATTATCTCCCTAATGTGATACTTAAGAGACTAATTCTATCAAAAACTATAATGTTTACAATGTGACTAAAGCATTAATCAAAGCACCACAAATTGAAATTTATACAATTTCTAAAAATTTCAAACAAATGACCGCGTTAATGATTACTTACAGGATCGGAGAAACGAACCAATGGTTTCATCTAGAGCACCATCAACGTTCGTCTCTACTGGAAACTCCATTGAACAGATCAATGCATTTGCATCTACAAACACGCGCCAAAAAGCGTTGTGATTGAATGATTATCCGTTGGGAAACAGAGAGAACAGCGTTTAAAAGTGAGGAAGAACCCTAATTTGCGCAGGTGTGTAATGAGACCGTTTTATACTGCGGCGCACGTTTAAGGGATTTGGTCTATTCTGTTAAGAAACGGCGTCGTCATCTATCCAAACGCTGTTAATCGAATTTCCCTTCTCCTCAATACTTCTTTTGTACCCCTCTGTTATGTTTTGGTAAATAATTCGCAGTAAATTTATACGAAACCTTTTAAATTTGAAGAGTTTCAAATAGCTTACGCGCAATAATATGAATTTATGAAGTTATATAAAGGAAATTGAACTATCTATACAAATTTTATAATTAAACTTAAATCACTTGTCTAAAGTTATCTTAAAGGTTTCACACAAGTAACTTTAGTTCGAAATCAACAATATAATTTCTCCAGTTTCGAAGTGTATGGTTTATTTGCAAAAGAAAACGTGGATAAAATATAAGCAATGGCTTCAAAAAGGGCTCTTTGAGAAAATCAGCCATGTTTTAGGTTTGTTTGGTATAACGGAAAATATTTTCCAACAAAATATTTTTTTGGAAAACAAGTTGTAATCTTATTCGAGTATTCATAAATAATTTAGATAAAATAAACATGAAGCCATAAATTTTCAAACCAACAACTTTTCGAACTCACAAATTTCATTAACTTTTGAACCGCTAAACTTTCGAACACATAAACTCTATAATTTTTAGATCCGCAGACTTCCAAACACATAAATCTCCGAACTCATAACCTTGGAACTCGTAAAATTTAAAATTTGTAAACTGAAAAATGAGAAAACCCGAACTGAAAATATATATAAAAAAAATATTTTTTTGGCGCACATGCGCGGGGGGAGGTGATGGGTTGGGTATGGTGGGGTGGGGTGGGAGGCGCAGATTAACGAAAAAAATAGAAAATTGAAGTTGGAGGGGGTTGGGGTTAGATGTGAGGGTAGGTGGAGTTTTTGGAAAATGTTTTCCTAACTTTTGCTAGGGGAGTCATTTTCCTCCAATTTCAGAAAAATGTGATATCTAGTAAAATATTTTTCAAGCTATTTTGTGTAACCAAATAGTGAAAAATGGGAAAACATTTTCCAGAAAATATTTTTCGTCATACCCAACACACCCTTAATGTTACGGCTGCTAAAGTGCATAAATAACCCTCAAAATGGATAGTCTAGAATTTTTGTCATCGCTATCCTCCTAGGTAGAACATCAAGTTTAAAAATGTTTGTTCCTCATTTGCTTCATGTACAATACTTTTAACTTTTGATTTTGAAACTGTATGCATGAATTAATTTAAATGGAATTTAAAATCACCCAAAAAAGTGTCATATCTCTGCAATTTGTTGGGCCACTTTTGAGTAAGGCCCATTCAATGCTGAGCTTCCAAATGGAAAATCTAAATAAAGCCCAGAATTTTTTGTGCCGAATGAAAACTAATAGTAATCAAAATCGGTGTTCTAATTTATATGACTGGAGTTGTATTTTCAAGTTAATGTAAAAAAAGAAATTGACTAAAGTTTAGCTGGTTTTCTTAATGAAAATTATTGTCCATGTTCATTTGTCTTAAATTGCTAATAAGAAAATATATATTACACAATGTAGAATAAATAAACTCTAAGGCATTAAAACTTTTGCTGGACGAGTATTTGATTCCTACTCCATATCAATTGTTTTGTTAACAAGTCAGTCGATGTACCCTCAAAGATTATAGTGAAATAGAATCCTTTCATTCTAATTAGAGATATCAAGTTCGTGCCACAAGAATAAATAAAAATTTAATAGAAAGTGGTTCCCGAATGAGGCTTAATGCTATGAAAATTCTGATTAATCAGGATCCAAAAGCAGGTATCAGATATTGGATAAGGAAACACTAAGCAGTCAGTGTTATACATCTATCTCCTAAACACCACCAAGGTATGTGGTAGACAGAGGCGGATTTAGCTCAATAGGTACGGTTCATATTAACCCATTAATTTTTGAAATCCAAATCATTGGTACGATTATTATTGTACATTAATTTGAGATTGTGTAAGAATCAATAAACTTTAAATTCTGAATGCGCCTTTATTTGTAGAATGAATGGAATTCCTTAATTTATGAATGGAGTAGTCTTGTATAGAAGCATTAAATTAGTGGATTTGAAATACCAAAAAAACTATCGCCTAAACATCAAGCCAACCTCATTAGTGGGTGAAATTCAAAAATAGTCATATTTACAACTGGTCGTTTAAAAACAATCAAATGTCAAAAGTAATCGAAATTCAGCCACTTTTTATGTAAAGATAAATTTGAGCGAAAACACTGTTCAAAATCCAGAAAATACGCCAGTATATTATGCTGAAGTTCCAGCATAAGTATACTTGAACTCGATTATACTGGAGTTCCAGGATAAGTATGTTGGAACTCCAGCATAATTTGATGGAGTTCCAGCATAAGTACACTAGAACTCCAACATAATAAACTGGAGTTCCAGCAAGTATACCGGTCCAACATAATATACTGGAGCCAGCAAAGTATACCGGTTCAGCATAATATGCTGGAGTTTATACACAGGTTGCACCGAACTCCAGTATATTATGCTGGACCGGTCTCTGTTGCAGCAAAATTGTGGCTATTTTTCATTGACTTGGTAAACGCTGGCTATTTTTGAATGATCAGTTCGAAAACTGGCTATACCGTGGTATTTTTACCTCATTAGTCCCTCAAATTTTATACTATTGTCTTTGTTATTTACTTTTACACTCCAAACATATATATTGAAGTATTGCAAAATAATAGTAGTAATATTTCCCGTTAGAATATATTTGAACCGTTTTTACCTGATACCAAACAGGCAGAGGCGATCCCAGAATTTGAAGGTTGTGGGTGCACGACCAAGATTTCCTTTATATATAGGGTGCCTTTATTAATTTATCACTATTTTAAAATATATATATATATATATATATATATATATATATATATATACATATATAAATTGATTTTCTTGTCAAACTTTTCGGGTGTTAGTGACCTCTGTCTTCACAATATAGGTCTGCCTCTCCAAGCCTTCATTAACCTCATAAATAAGTGAGAATGTCACAGCCAATTAAAGTCACAGCCAATTACGATTTATGACTTATAACATACTCCTAAAAGAATAAAGCTAGTGGGAATTAAGGACCACCCATAACCCATTAAAGTCTTATCGCACTCAAAATAGTGCTAATTCCAATAAACTTTGCTTGTTTATTTCAATGAAAATATTTTTTCCCTCCACCAATCAAATTAATATAAACTAATATGGTTGTAAGTTGTTCGAACTTAATTTGGTATCTCACAATTAACTATTTTCCTTATTCACATTTCAATTTATTATTCTAAATGCAATTTGTTTGCAATGCCAAGGGAACTAATTACAAAATAATGTAATTAAATCTCTTGAATATAAATTTGTTTTATTTCTTTAGTTATGTAAAATTCATCAGTCACATATTATGACTAGTCGGATAATTTTGATTTTTCATAATCTAAAATGGCTGACAGACAGGCTATAAAACTACAATCAAAACACCCAGCTTAAGCTGTAATCCTCAAAAGAACAATAATTAAACCAAAAAAAGACAAAAGCTATTTTATTTTCTTTCAATGAATATTTTCATCACTTGGCCCTATATGTACGTAATATTCAACGTATCATACTCCATAATTATTAGACTCGCACAAGGTAATTGTGTTCTTTTTTTAATGTCAACTTGTCACGTGATTCGTCCTATTCTTTTTCATTGGCTCCACTCCTTGTCCATTCAAAGTTAGTAATTTTCGTGCCAGCAGTATTTGGTAGAATTATTTTAGTCTTCTAATCATAATCATAAATCAGCTACAATGATTTCTCAATTTCGAAGAAAAAAAAAATATCCTTTTTCCATTTATTTGTGTAGACATACAAAAATAACAATTTTATGTAGTTTTATTTTTGTTACTTTTTTTTATAATGTAAAAGTAGATGTAATATTTAGGCGACTTTTGAAGAGAAAAAAAAAAGTAGAAAGGCGCAGAGATTATCTTAGCATAATGAAAGCCAAAGCTAATAACTCTTTTGAGTCGACGGAATTTAGAATTTGGATCCTTTATTATAGATAAAATGGTCTTTGGATTAAACTAGCGTTTGGTCATAGATTTTCGAATTTGTTTTGAACAATCTAATTTGGGTGAAGTTTGGTTTGAAGATGAAAATGTGGTTGGACATAGGTTTTCAAAACATATTTCACTTTTTTTTGTTGGAAAAATATGAAACATGACTTATACCCACGAGTTCAAAAAACTACCACAAATATCCAACATAATCTTTATCAATAACATTCATTATATTACTGCAAACCATAGTCCTGAACATAAATAAATTTGGTACAAAATTATTGTTTTTATAATGAACTACATAATACACTATCAGATGGCCGAGAAGACGAAGCAACATTGTTACAAAATAATAAATGGTGGGCTTTTTTTATAAAATACAAAAGTTTAGGATAATTTTTAAAAAATATAATAGTGATATTTTGAGCTTGAGCTGGTTTTGAGATTTAGATTTTGGGAATTTGCCAAAATATATATAAAATATATAGCCAAACGGGTCCTAAGTTTTCATTTGTTCCTTTTGTAAGTTTAATTAATCCAATTGTAGAAAAAGGTTATGCTAAATCTAAATATTTAAACCGAAGAATGTAAAGAGATATTTTAATGTCAAAGTTTACCTTGTCGTTATGTATGTAAAATACCTATTGATTATTAGTAATGTATGCGTCATATGGGGTGTATATGGATTGGGTTGGTTTGGTTTTATCAAAATCAAACCAAACCAACTATATCGGTTTGGATTGATTCGGTTTTGTCGTATTTTTCAGGTTTTCGAGTTTTTTGTTACTTACATATAATTTCAATCTTAATTTGTTAAATATTTGATAATTAAATATCTATTTAATAAAAATATAAAAAAAATTAACAAACATATTATTAATTAAAATATTCTTATGGGAGAATTCTATTAGTAACACATAATAATTATTTTTTTAGTTGTTTGAAAATAATTTTTCGTTGATATAAACTTTCAGGTTAACCGAATTTAGTAATTAAGCATAAAAATAATATGATACCTAAATATTAATAATCACTTCACATTCCAAAAAGATATAAGAATTCAATAGATTTTAACATATGATATGAATATGGAAGAACAAAGAGATAGACGCATTTCAGTAACACTTGATAAGAAAGTGATCATACAACCCATTATTTAAGGTCAATAAATATGAAGTACTTCATGTTCTATTAAAATTTATATCCCGCAAAAGAATCTCAAATATTTCTAGACCGAACCTAAAAAATGCAGTAAATCGAAAAGTCAAATCAAATCGAAAAGTCACAGAATATATATATATATATTATATTTATATATCGGATTGGTTTAAATTTTTTAATCGATTTGATTTGACTTTTCGATTTACTGCAGTTTTTAGGTTCGGTTTATACACCCTAGGGCTACCATCATATAACAATAGAGAAATATGATATTTCTTGCTTAAATATTGAGGAGCGGATAAGTAAGAATAAAGATAAGGGTTTCAATATAAAGAGGAGAAGAGGCTTCACATGTTTCTTACAATTATTCCCATTACAGTGATTTGTCAGTGGAATCTTTTGAAACATTAGCATCGTCATAAAACCACAAGTTCCATGTTTATTATTAAAATCAATATTCAAATATTTTGATCATGTATTATTAAAAGGATTGTTAACCATGAATTAAAGGAGCATTGGTATAAAGTTTAGCCTTTTACTTTTTAGTATGAGATAACGAGAAATAATATTTAAGATTAAAATTTCAGATTAGTTTGTATGCAACTCAAATATTTCTTTGGTTATTGTGTTATCTATCGATTGGATAAATTTGACCACTAATACTTTGATAATTATGGGAAAAAATCTTTAACCTTTTTGTCTTTAAATTTTGATCTTTTGTGATTTTTAGTATTCGCTCGCTTTATTGACCGTTTTATCACACCTCTTAGTGTCTTTTGTTTTTAATCTTTTCATCCACTAATATTCATAAGTACTACCTCTATCATTCAATAGTCCATCAGTTCCTAATGATCGAAAAACCAATAACCTATAACATATTGAATTCTAAAAAGGAGATATCTTCTTTTTGGTAAGTTTTACAATAAATATCACTTGCTGAAAAATTGTAAATTGCTATAGAAAAATAAATTACGAGAAATGGGAAAGATAGTGCCTTGTACATAGAAGGCAATCATTCATGTCACATGCACATTATATTCTTTGCATTTTGAATATTTGACCCTTGCTTGAATTTTTGTTAACGAATCCATTTTCACATGGGAGAAATTAAGATAATTAAATATGAGTTCCAGCCGTTGATGAATAATCATGTTAGAATTTCAAGATTTTTGGGTCAACTACTATGATTGGCTCCACTTTTTCAGTTTTCACCCCATTAATAGTAAATTTTTATTATGTCAATCAACTAACTACAAATGAATCAATAAATAAATAGAAAGTACATTTGTGGGTAGTTAGAAAAATTAATAACCTGACCCAAATTGGAAGAATATTGAGAAATTCAAGAAAGTGGACTTTATACAATAGCAAAAATAAGAATTACAACAAAATTGCCACCTATTAAGATTGAATGACTTTCATAAAGAAAAAAAAAAGAAAGATCACGCTGTTATGAAATATAACTCAAAGTAACAACATGGAACAAGAAAATAAAAGCAATTTAGTAAAACAAAAATAAGAAATGAAGATAGAGAGAAGGAAGAGATTTTTTTCTTCAATTGTGTGTATTTTCCTATCTATTACATGGCCTTTATATGGACATAAAAAGTGAAGAAAATATGTTATGGAATATGTCATTGAACATACAAAATATGTCATTGAATATGTCATTAAGCATTTGAGATGAAGATCATGGAAGAAGAGTAGACATCCACCATAATGTAATATTTATCATAACACTCCCCCTTTGATGTCCATGATAATGTGCCTCGTTAAAACCTTACTAGGAAAAAACCCTATTGGAAAAAAATAATAGTGAAAGAAAAAGAGTACACAGGTTTAGAAATACACCTTTTGGTTGCCTCGTTAAAAACCTTGCAAGGAAAAACTCAGTGGGACAAAACTTTGTAAGGGAAAAAGAGTACAACGCGTATTAACTCCCTCTGATGAGAGCATCAATTCACATCCTTGATCATTCACATCTCAATCTTGTACACTAGTTTCTTGAAGGTTGACGTCGGTAGAGATTTGGTGTACAAATCAGCCATATTATCACTTGAACGAATATGTTGCATATTGATATCACCATTCTTTTGAAGATCATGTATGAAAAATAACTTTGGTGAAATGTGCTTTGTCCTAGCTCATTTTTATGAATCCTCCCTTCGGTTGGGCTATGCATGTTGTATTGTTTTCATACAAAATTGTGGGTAGTTTGTAACACTTCAAACCACATTTGTCTCGAATAATATGTATTATAGACTTCAACCATACACATTCTCGACTTTCTTCATGAATAGAAATTATCTCAGCATGATTAGATAAAGTAGCCACGATTGATTGGTTAGTCGATCACCAAGATATGACAGTGCCTCCATATGTAAACACATAGCATGTTTGAGATCAAGCCTTTTGTGTGTTAGATAAATATCCCATATCGGCATAACCAACAAGATCGGTATTGCAATCATTGCCATAAAATAAGCCCACATCGGTAATCCCCCTTAGATAATGTAATATGTGCTTGATTTCATTCCAATGTCTCCTTGAGCGGAGCTATATCTTGCTAAGATATTAACTGAAAAAGTTATGTCACGCCTTGTAGTGTTAGAAAGATACATTAGTGAATCAATTGCACTAAGATATAGTACTTCAGGACCAAGAAGTTCTTCATTATTTTCATGAGGTCGGAATGGATCTTTATTTATATCGAGTGATCTCACAACCATCGGGGTACTCAATGGATGTGCTTTATCTATATAGAATCGCTTTAAAATATTTTCAGTGTATGCTGATTGATGGACAAAAATTTCATCTTTTATATACTCAATTTGTAGACCAAGACAAAATTTTGTCTTTCCAAGATCTTTCATTTCAAATTCTTTATTTAAACAGTCTACTGCTTTAAGAAACTCTCTGGGAGTTTTAATGATATTTGAATCATCAACATACATGGCGATTATAACAAACTAAAATCCATATCCTTTTATAAAGACACAAGGACAAATTGAATTATTTTTGTACCCTTCTTTCAACAAGTACTCTCTTGGGCGATTATACCACATGCGCCCTGATTGTTTCAATCTGTATAAGGATTTTTGAAGCTTTATTTAATAAATGTCTTGGAAACCTTAATATACTTCAGAACAATTTAAATCCTTCAATGATTTCCATTATACGCATATCAAGTTTTTCATGTATTGCCAGATTAAAATCTTAAATGACTACATTCACCACAAGAGAACATGTCTCTATATAATCAATGCCAGGATATTTACAAATATTCTTGTGACACAAGTCGTCTTTATGTCTATCGACTTGACCTTTTTCGCACAAGACCACATTTACCTCCATTGAATTTATACTTTCAGGTATTGAGACTATCCGTCCAACTTTATATTTTTCAAGTGAAGTCAATTTTCATTGTATATTTTTTATTTGGCCAATCATTTATCTGTCCAAATTTCATGACAGATTTGAGCTCAAGATCCTCGTCAATATTAATAATATTGAGCGCTACATTATGTTAACAATATCATCAACGATCATTTTATATCGGTTCAATTATTACACAATAAAGATATAACTTATTGATATCTCTTTATCTCATTGTTTTCAGGTACTTGAGGCTCTCACATGAGGTCTTATGAAGTGTTATGTCGTGGTGCTCTTTTAGAGCACTTGCCTCCTTATTATGACCATCTTGAACATTTTCCCATCTCCTTCTTCAAGGAGTTTTATCTTTGGAACCGATTGGTCTGTTACGCTTCATGCGTGCCATAGACTCTGTCCCTCATGAGCTTTATTCTATTTGGAGCATTTAGCAGCTGAAATATGACATTTTAGCTTTGGGTCAGCAAATGCGTCTGGCAATAATTTATAAATTAATTATCACTTGAACTTCAAGTTCATATTTTCTTGTACGAGGATCTATATGTATTCATAATAATTCATTTCACGTATCACTTTCTCAGCTTCCCATTTTCTCCCCCTAATGTTGGGATCACCAACACGTTTCCCAACCTTCTTTGGAAACTCATCTTTGTGCATTTTGGTGGCATAATTAAATCATATAGCACATCCATATTTCTATATAGAAATTATTTGGTTCCTGAACCTAAACCGATTGTGATAGGGAGAAATTTTCATAACTTGGCTAGATGCGTACAAGTGCTGCTGTATATTAAATAATACATCTCATACCAAATTTCATTTTTGGGAGTTTTGTTCTCATAACCAATTATTTAGCTATAATTGGAGGCATACAATTTCTGTTAAACCAACTTGGATTTAAACCAGTATTATCAAGATAAATCATCATAATTTATAATTTGGAACTGTGCTCTAATAATTTGATCATGCAATCTTGCAAAAGCCAAACTATAAGTTGATAACAAATGCACATGTAACCATAGAATAGGTGCATCTATTAAAATTATATAATAGTAAACGGTCCACATGGCAGGTGACTGCGCCCATATATTTATCACCTTTTATTCGTTCCAGAAATCAAGGGATTCAATCCCAACCTTAACTGATATATCATGAGAATAAGCAGCACAAGAGAATTCTTGAAGAATCTTTTATTCTTCAATATATGCCAATGTAATTCTCAATTAATTTTTCGCATCATAATTGAACCGGGATAGCCAACCGTTGATCCCAACTAATATTTATTTAAGTAAACCTCTAGTTTACTTGTGGCTTGTGATTCTATCACCATACTTATACTTGTGTAGTACAAATAGAAGATAAATCAGGTAACCTTTCATATTTACCCGGTATGATTATAGTAATATAAAAGATATTCAATCTTCATTTCATTTATAGTCTCAATATGGCAACTATTTTGGCTAATATATTTGAAACTCAAAGTTTTTTTTTGAGACTTACTACAATATCATTATCATGAACAATTTCATCCGAGTAGTAACAAATTAGCTCTTCCGAAGCTCTTAATTAATTTTGTACTACAAGATCTTTTATCACACCATCCATATGGTGAATGTCTCCTTTATGGAGAAAAGCATATCATAATTATCATGGTCAAACTCATCATAAGCAAAATCACTTCTTGCTTTAATTTTGCCTTTAATAACTTTTATAAGGCACGACAAAATATTTTTTGCATATCACATGTAAGCGACGAATGACGTATTTATGTAACCACATAATAATATTTATTATCTTTATTTCACTCAAACCTCCATTAGAGGTGGGTTGTGTGGTATTCATATAATCATGAATTGCATGTCTTTATTCATTGCTTTTATCACATATTGCCACATTCAACTTTAGGAATGAGTTTGCATTCTCAATGAGTATCACAAGTCACATTCTCTTCCAAGAATGGAGTATAATCATAGCAATGTGTTTTATTATTTTTTCATACCAATTTGATGGTAAACATTACCCGTACCTTTTCGAGGATATATTTTGAGAACCATTATTGTTCTCCCTTTTTATAATTACCATAATGATGACTATTATTATTTTTTCATTCGTCAACCACTTTTCTCTATTTAGACTTATTATGCTAACTACCATATTCACTTCAAGAATGGAGAAAATTAAGTGGGCAAATATTTATGACTTTTCATGAAAAATATATTATTTTTCTTTAGTCATCATTATATCATCAATATGGTACAGTGGGACTCAAACCCAATGTCTTACATATATAAAGACATGTTATGCCATAATAAATCGAGACTCAAACCCAACTCTTATTATTACGGGGCATCAGAACTTGATCCCGATGTCTTACCCTCAATCAATGGCATAATAGTCTAAACAATATTGAGATTCATTCTCAAGCCTTAATTTCAATCACTTGCCAAGAAAGTTGTACACAACTAATCTGCAACTTAGCAAATCAAATTTGTTTTCTTAAATAAGTGTACAAATCTCAAATCATCGTAAAGCTTTATCAATTATTTGTAGCATCTATATGAAATACAACCGTTTTTAGTCAGAATATTTTTTCTAAATTCTATTAGAGTTTAAATGGATCATAAAATCTGTCACGACCCAATCTCCGAACCCGATCGTGATGGCGCCTCTCGCGGAGACAAGGCCAACCAAACCAAAATGGAACACCTCTTTTAAACAGTTAATCATCATAAATAGTAGTAATGTATAATATAATATTCATAAATTGCGGAATTTAACGATAATAACAGTAGGAACCATCCCGACACAGCCCAAATCGGGGTGTCACAAGTCATGAGCTACTACAGAATCTGCTATAGGTCTACAAAGTACGGAATCCAATACAACAGTTTGAATAAAACATAAATGATAGAGGATAAGAGAGACAAGGGGCTGCAGATGTTAACAACTACCTCGTAACTCCAAATCACTGCATAGCCTGGAAGGAATCAGCGCTCAGGTGCGGACTCTGCTATACCTGAATCTGCACACACGGTGCAGGGAGTAATGTGAGTACTCCGACTCAGTGAGTAATAATTACAAATAATGGATGAAAGTATGAAAACACGTAAAGGCAAAAGCAATTCCATATCAGCAGTAAAATCACTTAAAGCAGTAAATCAGTGAAGAAATCAAATGATATTCCTTTTTAAAACAAGTAAAACAGGTAATTTAACAGGTAATTAACAAGTAAAAATCCGCCCCTCGAGCACAGTATCAATCGCTCAGCATAGTATCAGCCCCTCGGGCTCACTCTCAGTACACTATCAGACCCTCAGGCTTCCTCACAATCACTCAGCATAATGGTCAGCCATTGTTACCTGACCAAATTACATCATACAATGTCATTGTTACCACTGTTTCAAATCACATGGGTACCCGCTCTCACTGTGGGTGTGCAGATTTCGGAGGGGCCCCTTACGGCCCAAGCGTTATATCAAGCCACCTCGTGGCATCATCACTCAGCATATCCTCATATCACTCAAGCCACCGCATGACATAAATAATATCTCAGGCCCTCGGCCTCATATCACTCAGCATATCCTCACATATGGCCCTCGGCCTCACTCAGTCCAGAAATCATCATAAGCCCCTTGGGCATTAGTAAAACAGTAGTTCTCAGCCCAAAACATGATGTAGAAATATCATTTAAGTTTCAAATCTAAGTAAAATTGGCTGGGTTTGTAAAACAGTAGATATCAACAGGACTGAGTTCAAATAATAAGTCAAGTAGTGAGGAAACAGTGATAAAAATCCCTGAAGGGTTCAAATAGTTGGCAAGAAGCCCAAATATGGCAAGAAGCCCAAATCATGATGATAACAAATGAATTTCAGTCAAATATTCGGTAAAATCAGCAATCGGGATGGACCAAGTCACAATCCCCAGTAGTGAAAGACCCCACGCTCATCATCCAGCGCGTATCTTGCCTCAATATAGCACTACAATGTGCAATCCGGGGTTTCAAACCCTCAGGACATCATTTACAGCCATTACTCACCTCGAGCTGGCTAATTCTCTAGCTCGCGACGCATTTTCCCCTCGAATTGGCCTCCACGCGCGTCGAATCTATCCAAAATCAGAACGAATACGTCACAATATGCTAAGGGAACAAAGCCCAAGCGAAAACATTCGAAAAATATCAAAAATCTCTAAATTAGCAAAACCCGAGCCCCGGGCCCACGTCTCAAAATCGGGTAAAATTTACATTTTCAAAATCTTCATACCCCCACGAGTCTAACTATACCAAAATTATCCAATTCCGATACCATTTGGTTCTTCAAATCATCATTTTACATTTTTGAAAGGTTTCATAATTTTCTACCCAAATTCCATCTCAAATCACGAATTAAATGATGAATTCAGTGATAGATTCATGTATTCTAGCCAAATCTGAGTTAAAATCACTTACCCCGATGAATTTCTTGAAAAACCTTCGAAAAATCGCCAAAATCCGAGCTCTCTAGGTCAAAATATTAAATAAAACCCAAAACCTCGTATTTATAGGTACCCCTCAGGTATCAGCTACCGCGGGCCGCACCAAAACTCACGCGGTCCACGCAAGCCAGTGCGGTCTGCGCAAAGGCAACGTGCGGCCGCACAGGCCTCCCTCTACAGTGACAGGCTTTAGTATATTGGCCATAACTTTTGCTACAGATGTCCAAATTATGATATCTTTACCTTTATGAAAACCGGACACGAAGGGCTACAACTTTTGTTTTTGAATCACCTCAAAATTACTTGTGGGTCGAAAGATATGAGCTTCCGAAGTAGGACTAGCGGAATGTTCTTCACCGCGGCCGCACACCATTTTGTGCGGTCCGCGCGACGCCTACCGCGGCCGCGCCCGCTTTTGTGCGGGCCGCACAACACTCACCGCGGGTGCACTCATTTTTGTGCGGACCGCATGGGTGAGTTTTGGGGCCTGCAACCCCTGTAGACCTGCTACAGTTATGATTTTTGCACTAAAACATCCCGGAACCTACCCGGAACTCCCGGAACTTCAAACCAATTGTACCAACACATCTCATGACATCGTTCAAACTTGCTCAAATCTTCGGAACGCTCACAACAACATCAAATCACCAATTTAACATAGGATTCAGGCCTAAGAACTCTAAGAACTCTTAAATTATGCTTTCGATCAAAAGGTCTATCAAATCTCGGCCGAATGACCTGAAATTTTGCACACACATCCCAAATGACACAATAAAGCTACTGCAACTCTCGGAATTCCTTTCTGACCCCTATATCAAAATCTCGCCTATCAACCGGAATTTGCCAAAATATCAATTTCGCTAATTCAAGCCTAAATCTTCTCTACAACTCCAAAACCCATTTCGATCGCGCTCCTAAGTCACAAATCACCTCCTGAAGCTAACTGAACCATCAGAACTCACTTCCGAGCCTTCTAACACATAAGTCAATATCAGGTTGACTTTTCCAACTTAAGCCTTCTTAAAAGAGACTAAGTGTCTCATTTCTTACCAAATCCTCTCCGAACTCGAACTAATAAACTCGATCACATAAAACACGGATAACGAAGCGTAAAGAAGCTGAAATGGGGGAAATGGAGCGGTAACTCATGAGATGACTGGCCGTGTCATCACATCCTCCCCAACTTAAACAAACGTTCGTCCTCGAACGAGTCAAGAAACATACCTGAAGCCTCAAACAGATGAGGATATCTGCTCCGTATCTCCGCTCGGTCTCCCAGGTAGCCTCCTCCACGGGCCGACCTCTCCATTGCACCTTCACTGAAGCTATATCCTTTGACCTCAACTTCCGAACCTGGCGACCCAAAATAGCTACTGGCTCCACATCAAAGGTCAAATCATCATCCAACCGAATCGTGCTGTAGTCCAAAACATGGGACGGATCCCTACTATACTTCCAGACCATAGAAACATGAAATACCGGATGCACACTCGACAGGCTGGGTGGCAAAGCAAGCTCATAAGCCACCTCCCCAATCCTCCGAAGCACCTCAAAAGGCCCAATGAACCGAGGACTCAACTTGCCTTTCTTCCCAAATCTCATAACACTCTTCATGGGCGAAACCTTCAGCAAGACCTTCTCACCGACCATGTAGGACACATCTCGAACCTTCCGGTCCGCATAACTCTTCTGACGTGACTGCGTTGTACGAAGCCTCTCCTGAATCACCTTCACCTTCTCTAAGGCATCCTGATCCAAATCTGTCCCCAATAGTCTAGCCTCGCCGGGCTCGAACCAACCAACCGGAGATCTACACCACCTCCCATACAAAGCCTCATATGGAGCCATATTAATACTCGACTGGTAGTTATTGTTGTAAGCAAACTCTGCAAGTGGTAGAAACTTATCCCATGAACCTCCAAAGTCACACAAGCACGTAACATGTCCTCAAATATTTGAATAGTACGCTTGGACTGTCCGTTCGTCTGAGGATGAAACGCTGTGCTCTACTCTACCTGAGTACCCAACTCTCTCTGCACGGCTCTCCAAAACTGCGAATTAAACTGAGTACCTCTATCTGAGATGATGGAAATAGGAACGCCATACAACCGAACAATCTCCCGGATATAAATCCCTGCCAACCGCTCTGAAGAATAGGTAGTACACACAGGAATGAAGTGCGAAGACTTGGTCAGCCGATCCACAATCACCCAAATAGCATCGAACTTCTTCAAAGTCCGAGGAAGTCCAACCACAAAGTCCATAGTGATTCTCTCTCACTTCCACTCGGGAATAACCATCTGCTGAAACAAGCCACCCGGTCTCTGATGCTCATACTTCACCTGCTGACAGTTGAAACACCGAGCTACAAATCCCACAATATCTTTCTTCATTCTTCTCCACCAATAGTGTTGCCTCAAATCCTGATACATCTTCGCGGCACCCGGATGAATGGAATATCGCGAGCTATGGGCCTTCTCCGGAATCAGCTCTCTAAGCCCATCCACATTGGGCACACAAATCCGGCCCTGTATCCTCAACACACCATCATCACCGACGGTCACATCTCTGGCATCATCATGCTGGACTCTGTCCCTAAGGATAAGCAAATGCGGATCATCATACTGGGGCTCTCTGATGCGATCATATAAAGAAGACCGAGAAACCACACAAGCCAACACCCGATTGGGCTCCGAAATATCCAACCTCATGAACCGATTGGCCAAGGCCTGAACATCAACCGCAAGAGGTCTCTCCCCAACTGGAATATATGCCAAACTCCTCATACTCACTGCCTTTCGGCTCAAAGCATCGGCCACCACATTGGCCTTTTCCGGATGGTACAATATAGTGATATCATAATCCTTAAGCAACTCCAACCATCTCCGCTGCCTCAAATTAAGATCTTTTTGCTTGAACAAATGCTGAAGACTGCGATGATCAGTGAACACCTCACAAGATACACCATACAAGTAATGCCTCTAAATCTTCAATGCGTGAACTATGGCAGCCAACTCCAAATCATGAATGGGGTAGTTCTTCTCATGGGGCTTCAACTGCCGAGAAGCATAAGCAATAACTCTACCCTCCTACATCAACACACAACCAATCCCAACTCTTGAAGCATCACAATACACAGTATATGAACCTGAAGCTGATGGAAAAACCAACACTGGAGCTGCGGTCAAGGCTGTCTTGAGCTTCTGAAAGCTCTCCTCACACTCGTCCGACCATACGAATGGAGCACCCTTCTAAGTCAACTTGGTCAAGGGCGATGCAATGGATGAAAATCCCTGAACAAACCGGTGATAATAGCCTGCTAACCCAAGAAAGCTACGAATCTCTATGGCTGAGGACGGTCTGGGCCAACTCTGAATCGCCTCTATCTTCTTCGGATCAACCTGTATACCCTCGCTGGACACCACATGCCCCAAGAAAGCCACTGAACTGAGCTAAAATTCACACTTGGAGAATTTTGCATAAAGTTTTTCCTCCCCCAGTCTCTGCAACACAACTCTCAAATGCTCCGCGTGCTCCTCCTGACTATGCGAGTACACCAGAATATCATCAATGAATACAATAACGAACGAATCCAGATAAGACCGAAATACACTGTTCATCAAATGCATGAATGCTGCTAGGGCATTGGTTAGCTCGAAGGACATAACAAGAAACTCATAATGGCCATATCTGGTCCTGAAAGCAGTCTTAAGAATATCTGAATCCCTGATCTTCAACTGGTGATAGCCCGAACGAAGATCAATCTTGGAGAACACCATCGCTCCCTGAAGCTGATCAAATAAATCATCAATGCGAGGCAAAGGATACTTGTTCTTGATTGTTACTTTGTTCAATTGTCTATAATCAATGCACATTCTCATTGTGCCATCCTTCTTCTTCACAAACAAAACCGGTGCACCCCAAGGGGACACACTAGGTCGAATGAACCCCTTATCTAGGAGTTCCTAAAGTTGTTCTTTCAATTCCTTCAACTCTGCTGGTGCCATACGACATGGTGGAATAGAAATGGGCTGAGTGCCCGGCACCAGGTCAATACGAAAATCAATATCCCTGTCCGGTGGCATGCCCAACAGGTCTGCAGGAAAAACATCGGGAAAATCCCTCACAACTGGGACAGAATCAATACTAGGAGTCTCAGCTCCAACATCCCTCACAAATGCTAGATATGAAAGGCAACCCTTCCCAACCATACGTTAGGCCTTCAAGAAATAGATCACTCTACTAGGGATATAATCAGTCACACCACGCCACTCGATCCGCGGTACACCTGGCATAGCCAAAGTGACTGTCTTAGCATGACAGTATAGAATAGCACTACATGGAGATAGCCAATCCATACCCAAAATGACATCAAAATCCACCATGCTCAATAGCAATAGATCCACTCGGGTCTCCAGACCCCCAATAGTCACCACACATGACCGGTACACATGGTCTACAATAACAGTATCGCCCATTGGGGTAGATACATAAACAGGTAAAGCAAGAAACTCACGGGGTGTACCCAAATAACGAGCAAATGATGATGACACATAAGAAAAGGTGGAACCAGGATCAAATAATACAGAGGCATCTTTGTGGTAGACTAAAACAATACCTGTAATGACAACATCTGAAGCAATAGCATCTGGCCTGCTAGGAAGTACATAGAAAAGGGCCTAGCCGCCCCCTGATCGACCTCCCCTCTGGGGCGACCCCTAGCTGGCTGGGCAGGTGGTGAGGTAACTGGAGTAGTAGTCTTGGGCTGACCCCTCTACTGAGATGAACTAGCCATACGACGAGGACACTGCCTCCACACATGTCCAAACTCTCCACACTCATAACAACTCCCAGGTGCTGGAGAAGGGGACTGAAGGGAACCCCTCGCACTGGAGTGACTAGCTGATGCACTCGGCATAGAAGAACCCTGAGCTGACGGGGCACGAGATGAACCCTGAGCTGGAAGGGCACTGAGTGATGACTGGCCCCGCTGAGATCCATGATGACCATGACCCGAAGATGCCCCGCGATACTCTAGGCGGGCTGACTGAGCATGCCTGAAAGAACGACCTCTAACATGCTAAAACTGGCCGCTCGAAGAAGCACCACTATAACTGCCAGATCCTCGAGGCTTCTTGGCCTCTCTCTCCTCTCGATCCTGACGGTGAACCGTCTCAATCTCGCGAGAGATATCGACCACCTCCTCGAACGTAGCACCCAACACCCTCTCTCGGGTCATAAGAATACGGAGGTGATAGTTAAGGCCATCAACAAATCTCCTGATCCTCTCACGATCTGTCGGAACCATCCAAATGGCATGACGAGCCAACTCAGAAAACCTCGACTCATACTGTGACACAGTCATATCCCCCTGTTGCAATCACTCAAACTGTCTACGCAGCTCCTCTCTACGGGACTGCGGCACATACTTCTCCAAGAAGAGAGTGAAGAATTGCTGCCAAGTAAGGGGCGCTGCTCCAACCGGCCTACGCCTCTCATACGCCTCCCACCATGTGAAGGCAGCCCCAACAAACTGAAAGGTGGTAAATGTCACACCACTAGTCTCAAGAATCCCTGCTGTACGGAGCATCCGCTGACACTTATCAAGAAAACCCTGGGCATCCTCGCCCTCGGTACCACTGAATGACAGAGGCTAGAGTCTACCAAACCTCTCAAGACGACGTTGCTCATCATCCGGCATAACTGGCACAATAAACTCTTGAGCTGGTGCAACCGGCTGAGCTGGAGGTGCCCCCGATGTCTGTAGTCCCTGCACTACTTGCTCAGGTGTGCGAGCAGCGGGGGTCTGATTGCCTCCCCCGGCCTGTGAAGTAGCTGCTGCTGTAGTGGCTGAACTGCCTGAGCCAGGCTAGTGCAAACTAATAAGATCTGTGCCAAGGCCTCCTGAAGACCCGGAACCACGATAGGCACAACTGGTGCCAGAACTGGTGCTGCTGGAGCATCCATAGTGGGAGCCTGATCCGAAGCTGGGGTAGCCGGTGCATCAATAGGTGCTGCCCTCGCTGCTCTGCCTCTGCCACGTCCACGACCGCGTCTACGGCCCCTGGTGGCCTCAGTGGGTGGCATTGGTGGTCGTCCACCTCGTCCAATAGCTCACGTCCTAACCATCTGTGAGAGAATGGAATATCAGAAGTTTAGTACTCGGACCAACAAGTTCGCACGACAAGAGTTTCAAGAATATGAAATTTTTCCTAAAGGTTCTGCAGCCTCTCGAGGATAAATACAGATGTCTCCGTACCAATCCGCGAGACTCTACTAAACCTGCTCAATACTCGTGAGACCTAAGTAACCTAGGCTCTGATACCAACTTGTCACGACCCAATCCCCAAACCTAGTCGTGATGGCGCCTCTCGTGGAGACAAGGCCAACCAGACCAAAACATAACACCTCTTTTAAATAGTTAATAATCATAAACAGTAGTAACGTATAATTTAATATTCATAAATTGCGGAATTTAATGATAATAACAGTAGGAACCATCCCGACATAGCCCAAACCGGGGTGTCACAAGTCATGAGCTACTATACATCTGCTATAGGTCTACAAAGTACGGAATCCGATACAACAGCCTGAAGAAAACTTAAATGATAGAGGATAAGAGAGACAAGGGGCTGCGGACGTCAACAGCTACCTCGTAACTCCAAATCATTGCCTAGCCTGGAAGGAATCAACACTCAAGTGCGGACTCTGCTATACCTGAATCTACACACACGGTGCAGAGAGTAATGTGAGTACTCCGACTTAGTGAGTAATAATTACAAATAATGGCTGAAAGTATGAAAACACGTAAAGGCACAAAGCAATTCCATATCAGCAGTAAAATCACTTAAAACAGTAAATCAGTGAAGAAATCAAATGATATTCCTTTTTAAAACAAGTAAAACAGGTAATTAACAAGTAGAAATCCGCCCCTCGGACACAGTATCAATCGCTCAGCATAGTATCAGCCCATCGGGCTCACTCTCAGTACAGTATCAGCCCCTCGGGCTTCCACACAATCACTCAGCATAATGGTCAGCCATTGTTACCTGACCAAATTGCATCATACAATGTCATTGTTACCACTGTTTCAAATCACATGGGTACCCGCGCTCACTGTGGGTGTGTAGACTCCGGAGGGGCCCATTACGGCCCAAGCGCTATATTAAGCCACCTCGTGGCATCATCACTCAGCATATCCTCACATCACTCAAGCCACCGCATGGCATAAATAGTATCTCAGGCCCTCGACCTCATATCACTCAGCATATCCTCACATATGACCCTCGGCCTCACTCAGTCCAGAAATCATCATAATCCCATTGGGCATTAGTAAAACAGTAGTTCTCAGCCCAAAACATGATGTAGAAATATCATTTAAGTTTCAAATCTGAGTAAAAGTGGCTGGGTTTGTAAAACAGTAGATATCAACAGGACTGAGTTCAAATAATAAGTCAAGTAGTGAGGAAACAGTGATAAAAATTCCCGAAGGTTCAAATAGTTGGCACGAAGCCCAAATATGGCAATCAGCCCAAATCATGATGATAACAAATGAATTTCAGTCAAATATTCGGTAAAATCAGCAATCGGGATGGACCAAGTCACAATCCCCAGTAGTGAAAGACCCTACGCTCATCATCCAGCGCGTATCTTGCCTCAATATAGCACTACGATGTGCAATCCGGGGTTTCACACCCTCAGGACATCATTTACAACCATTACTCACCTCGAACTAGCTAATTCTCTAGCTCGCGACGCATTTTCCCCTCGAATTGGCCTCCACACGCGTCGAATCTATCCAAAATCAGAACGAATACGTCACAATATGCTAAGGGAACAAAGCCCAAGCGAAAACATTCGAAAAATATCAAAAATCTCGAAATTAGCAAAACCCGAGCCCCGGGCCCACATCTCAAAATCGGGTAAAATTTACATTTTCAAAATCCCCATACCCCCACGAGTCTAACCATACCAAAATTATCCAATTCCGATACCATTTGGTCCTTCAAATCATCATTTTATATTTTTGAAAGGTTTCACAATTTTCTTCCCAAATTCCATCTCAAATCACGAATTAAATGATGAATTCAGTTGATAGATTCATGTATTCTAGCCAAATCTGAGTTAAAATCACTTACCCCGATGAATTTCTTGAAAAACCTTCGAAAAATCGCCAAAATCCGAGCTCTCTAGGTCAAAATATTAAATAAAACCCAAAACCTCGTATTTATAGGTACCCCTCAGGTATCAGCTACTGCGGGCCGCACCAAAACTCACGCGGTCCACGCAAGCCAGTGCGGTCCGCGCAAAGGCAACGTGCGGCTGCACAGGCCTCCCTCTACAGTGACAAACTTTAGTATTTTGGCCATAAATTTTGCTGCAGATGTCCAAATTGCTATATCTTTACCTTTCGGAAAACTGGACACGAAGGGCTACAACTTTTGTTTTTGAATCACCTCAAAATTACTTGTGGATCAAAAGATATGAGCTTCCTAAGTAGGACCAACGGAATGTTCTTCACCGCGGCCGCACACCATTTTGTGCGGTCCGCGCGACGCCTACCGTGGCCGCGCCCGCTTTTGTGCGGGCCGCACAGCACTCACCGCGGGCGCACTCATTTTTGTGCGGACCGCATGGGTGAGTTCTGGGGCCTGCAACCCCTGTAGACCTGCTACAACTATGATTTTTGCACTAAAACATCCCGGAACCTTCCCGGAACTCCCGGAACTTCAAACCAATTGTACCAACACATCTCATGACATCGTTCAAACTTGCTCAAAACTTCGGAATGCTCACAACAACATCAAATCACCAATTTAACATAGGATTCAGGCCTAAGAACTCCAAGAACTCTTAAATTATGCTTTCGATCAAAAGGTCTATCAAATCTCGGCCGAATGACCTGAAATTTTGCACACACATCCCAAATGACACAATGAAGCTACTGCAACTCTCGGAATTCCATTCCGACCCCTATATCAAAATCTCGCCTATCAACCGGAATTTGCCAAAATATCAATTTCGCCAATTCAAGCCTAAATCTTCTCTACAACTCCAAAACCCATTCCGATCGCGCTCCTAAGTCACAAATCACCTCCCGAAGCTAACCGAACCATCGGAACTCACTTCCGAGCCTTCTAACACATAAGTCAACATCGGATTGACTTTTCCAACTTAAGCCTTCTTAAAAGAGACTAAGTGTCTCATTTCTTACCAAATCCTCTCTGAACTCGAACTAATAAACTCGATCACATAAAACACGGATAACGAAGCGTAAAGAAGCTGAAATGGGGGAAATGGATCGGTAACTCATGAGACGACTGGCCGGGTCGTCACAAAATTATTGTCATAATATTTATTGAGCTTCTCTAAAAAATATTGTTGTTTTCAGGGTATACTCTACCTATTGAATTTGAATTAATGCCATAACTTTCCTTCACTCAATTCAACCAAGCAATTAGTGAATAAATTTATCAAAAGTACAATATATAAGTAACAACACATATATAGTACTAATAAATAACTTCAGCATTTGTATTACCTGAAAAGTGACATTATAGATAACAACTTACTAGTTGTAACTTATGCATCATTCATATAAAATACTTAAAAATGGTAAGTCAATAGCGAACATCAAGTAGATCATAGATACTCGAAAATACCTCTTCTAGTAGTCATACTAATCACTGTTTGCTTTCAAATGATACAATCATAAATTATGAAGTATACTTTCTTAATAGCTGGTTTGTTTTCCGAATTTCAAAGAAGTAATTAATCAACCTAGATATTTCAAAGAAGTATCTCTTGTTTTATATAACATATCCTTGGTTACCACGACATGCATCATATCAACAATTAACTGCTGCTATAGTTTTCACATATAGAACTTCGAAAATTTCATTCCGTTCATGTGATATAAAAGATGTAATATTAATATGTGCTTATGCAATACAAGTGTAGTACGAAGTTGTGTGCATATAAGATATTAAAGGAATGACAAGTATAAAATAATCATACATTCTTACGTTTCATTACTTACCATATGTAGTTTCCCTTTACATCTAACCATGAGATGATATGTATGACTTCTAATTGCAATTTTTCTGGATGTAGGAAATTTTTTGTAGATATATATACAGTTGGTTAGAGACTCGTGCTGATAACGCATTATGAAATATAACTCAAAGTAACAATATGGAACAAGGAAATAAAAGCAATTAGTAAAACATGAACAAGAAATGGAAATAGAGAGAAGGAAGAGTTTTTCTTCTTCAATTGTGTGTATTTTCCTATCTATTATAAGACATTTATATATGCATAAAAAGTGAAGAAAATATATCATGGAATATGTCATTGAACATACAAAATATATCATTGAATATGTCATTAAACATTTGAGATGAAGATTATGGAAGACGAGTAGACATCTACCATAATGTGATATTTATCATAACACACGCCACCTTATTCCAAAATTATTTCAATTTAATTCCCATTTAATCCAATAATTGAAGCCTTTCAAAGTCACGTTAGCTCCACTATACCTTTCTTTGCAATGTTATTTAATAACTAATCATTTTAGTAATCTTCGACCAAATCAATAAAACTTTTAAATATTAGGATGCTGCGCCTTACATAGAATTAAAATCAAGATTGTGAAAAATTGTCAAACCAAACCAATAATATCTAATCAAAAACGTTAACTTCCACTTATTCCTTATAGAATGTCAAACAAATAAAATATTCCATAAAAACAAGAACAATAAATTCGATACAGGCAAACATCACTTTTAACCCGTCGCCAAATTTATTTTCATTGGATAGTCACAAAAATATATAAAATTTATATTTTTATTATATAACACACCTATATATATGTATTATTTTTCCTAATTTTGTACAACGGAAATACCATTAACCATATCCAACTGTCACATCTATACATTAAAAAACTTACTATCCTTTTCCTTCTAACAAATTCCATCAATTCATTTCTCATTTTAGCAAGACATTAACCTTTTTACTAAAGCAAAGGATTACTTAAATTAAACTTATGGATTAGCATAACATAACTGGACAATAACTATTCCACGACCGCCAGTGGGCTCCACTAATCACGTGGCAATAGTAAGTAGCGAGTAGAGAAGGTTTTTACTACTCGCGAGAAGACAGGTTGGTCACGTCCAAGAACGACTATACAAATCCGTGTAACTCGGGTTCAAGCATTTCAAGAATACTTTGTTTTTCTCAAGTGTTTTTTCTCTTAAGTTGAATTCTTGTACTTCTGTCTTCTTCTTCATTAAAAAACCGGACACTCTTTCTTCTATTTATCTCAACACCTATACATATTGGTAATGGTGGGATTTTATTTTTTGTTTTTAAATTAAAGGTTTGAAGGTGTGGGGAAGAGGGAGGGACAGCGTTTGAGCAGTTTTTGAAAGTGACTGAATATGCAAAATACCTATCCTTTTTGTTCCTTCTTTCTATAGACTTTGGGTTCTATTTTTGACGCGTTGCTTTTCTATAAGGACTATTGGACTTTCTTCATTCTATTGATTGAAAAGCTCCAATTTTTAAAAGTCTATCTTTTTGTCCTTCCTTCTTTTCTTTCTTTCTTCTTTTCTTTCTTTCTTCTGCTTCTTTTGAGCATATCTGATATCAAAAACCCGTCGTGTGTACTTGTTTTGGAGCTTCATTAATGCAAAGATGAAGTCTTTGAACACTGTAAGTAACCCCTTTTCTTCAGTTGTCTTGGATTAGTGGGTGGGTGGGTGGTGGTGGGGGTACTTTTCAAGTTGCATGCTACTAGAATTTATGTATGTACTGTTACAGTTTGAAGTTCAAACTTATCCTTTCTTTAATCATTTTGAGGTTGTTTGTGTCTTTTTATGTAGTTACAGTATTTTTGTTTTGTTGGTTTCCAGTGATTGAGGTTGACGTGGTTAATGCTGTTTCTGGGGTTGGTGAAAAGCAAGGGAAGAGTAAACAACAGTAAAAATGTCATTTTTATAACAAAAGTTTTCTATTTTGTCTGTTTGTTTCAAGTTATTGGGAAATTGAAGGTTCTTATTAGAATTACATGGTTAATTTAAGTGTTCCAGGAATTTTTTCAAAATTATGGGGATTTGAAGGAAAATAAGAAGCATTGAACTGGGCAACTTAGAATTATATATTGATATGATAAGAAGAAGGGTCAATAGTGTCGCTTCTATCCGAATTTGTGTCCTTTGTAAATGTTTGTAAGTAAAGGGAGGAATAGGCAGTAGTACTTGTTATGGTCCCGCTTCTATTTCTTTCACTTTGTACTGAAGAAGCAAAAGTTAATTTGAGCATCTGGATAACTAGATTGTCTCCTAGTGGCAAAACTCAAATACTTTCAGTTAGGTTTTATTTAAAACTTTTTAAGAGTTTAATTCTTTTATTTTAGTCGTTGGACTTAATTAAACTAGATAATGGATACTGACATTAGAATTATGAAACATAATGAACTTTGTTTGATAATAAGTACTAGCAGTAGTTTTCAAGGAAAGGTTAGGGTGTTATTCTGTTATTCTATGATTGGATATTATCTAAAGGTTGCAATAGCCAAAAGCATAAGGTTGAGGGTCAAAACCAATTCCAGTTTGTGTGTGGCAAATTTGTTAAGGATTCATGTAAACTTTGTAAGACATTTTTAGTAAAACCTCTATGGTGTGCTACTATTAAACTGGCGTTAACTTAAGACGGGATACTTCACCAAGTCATCCTGGAGACTCATTCTACTATGTTAAACAAAAAAGACATATGAGTTAACGATTCATCAAGATACTCTCTCTATCCTGGTTTTAATGTCCAAGGTTGACTTTGTATGACTAACAATATGAAAGTTTAAAATTTGTCTGTTTAAAGTTTTTTTTTTTTTTAATTTCTTTTTATGAATGGTAACTTAAAATTTATCTGTTAAAAGATCATAGGAAAAACTGGGCAGCATATAACTTTATTCATTATACAATAGTATTTGAGAGTTTTCAGTTCAGGAAAGTGGATATGTAGTTTGGATGGGGAGAACACTAATATTTCATTGCTAAACATTTAAGACTATGGAATTTGTTTTCCTATTTAACGAGGTATCTTGTACTCATTCCATTTTTTCAGGTTTCTGTGCCTGATCCTAAAAGTAGATCATGTATCTGCAGCCTCTTCATGACTGTTGCTTTAATTTTTGGTGTCTACTTCACTGGAAGTGCTTTGATGGCTAAGGATTTCAGGGTATAAATTAGTTATTACATTCAATTTGAGTGATTTTACTATTAACCGCTTTAATTCGTGTATAATCTACTAGAAATTATTTTCCTCACCTACTTGAATGATTTGGTTGATTGAAGTGTTAAATTTGTTATCACTTGCACTCATCCTGCAAAAGCAAGTTAACTGGCATCGAAATTTTATTATCTTCAAAAGGGACGGACTACCGTAGATGTTTCTGCTCAGATGCATTTCAGAATTTTAGTTAGGGACATTTAGGCTTGTAGACCTTCAGCTATGTTGTTCCTTCTATAACAAAACTGACATTCATTATATTTTGGTGTAATGTCTCAGCTTCTTGTTTAATATGACAGAAAACAGGTACTTTGGTACTGAATGCTTAACTACTAATTTGAATTTTTGTAGGCATTTTCAGGTTTGACAGTGAACCATGCACAGAAGAATGGACAATGCAGAAAATGCGAGGTTTGTTTCTTCAGAAGACGGAATTTTGCCGATGTGTTGTTAGCTTTTCTGAATTCGACTCTTCCTATTTCTGGTTATACTCACCAAAATCTACATCATTGAGAACCCTTGGTTTTAGTCTGAGTTTTTTTTTCTTCAAATCACCATGGATTTCATTAAATCACCATGGAAGAGTATAGGCATTCTTGCCTATCAAGGCGATGCAACAATCTATGCAAAACCTTGTTCTTTCTTTGCAATGAGAGCATAAATGATACAAAACATTTTTCAAATTTGTCGAGCTCTTCTAGTTTCCTTGAATTATCTATTCCTTTTATTCTAAATTGTCCAGAAAGGTGTATGGGCTAGCTTTCGCTAACTGGCCATAGTCTTTTCCCTTTCAATTTGTTGCTTTTCTATACAAGAGTTTCTAAACTATACCGAGAGACCACAACTAGGAAGTGAGAAACTCGTAAAAGTGGAAGTGAGACGTACCACTTTTTTCTCCCTCATGTCCTCCCTTCCTAACATTGTATAGACTGCGTTTTAGCTTTTCTGTGTTCTATAGCTTCAGTTTTTTCTTTTTTTATGTTACCATATGAACTATCTGTTTGAATGTAGGACTTTGTTATTACTTGCATTAGACTTCATAATGTTCTTCTAGTGCTTTGCTGCTCCTGAGGATTTGAAGAGAGGGTGTTGTGAAAGTTTTTCTCTTTACTCTTCCTGAGTTCCTTCACCTACGCTTGCTACGAGAGCAAGAACTCGACGAAAATATGGACAGTCTGTTTTACTTGCTTTTGGATTTAAATTAATGGTTTATACCCCTTTAATTTAGTTTCTGGAAAGGGTTAAATATATTAGAACAAAGCTTAAGAGGCACAACTTAGTTAGAGATTTCTCTTTTATGCAGAAAATGTCTAGTTCTCTTTAGTACTTCACCTTTGAGATGGAAGATTTCAAGTTTAACTGATGTATCTGGAAGAACATAAGTAATTCAGGTCGAGAGTCTTGAGACTAGTCTAACTTCGATTGATTTGGGATATATAGTCATTTGCTGCATAAAAGAGAAATCTAACTTCGATTGATTTGGGATATATAGTCCTACAGTTGCAGGATTCACCATGAGTTAACCTCTGAACTTCATTAATTAGGTACCCCCGAGACAGGAAAAAGAAGAGAGTCACGTGACAGAGAATATGCAAAATAATAAATGCCAGGTTTGAGGAGCAGTGCTAGTATTTAATTTGGTTTTTGATCTTTGGCTTCTTTGAAGGTTCTCATATTATTACTCACAGAAAAAATGCAGGCCATTAGGGAGTGAGGCACTCCCAGAAGGAATTGTTTCTAAAACTACGAACCTGGAAATGCGACCATTGTGGGGAGATGTTGAGGTAACTAATTATTTCGGTCTATGATTATCCACGAGTTTTTTGGCATTTCACGTGATTATCTATAATCTTTGGTTCATTGCATGGGAATGATTATGATTTCATGGATCATCCATGTATACTCCATCCTTTTGTGTGCTTTTTTAAATACTTGGATTTTATCAGTTGATGTGTTCGGAAAGCCTTAGGTTTTCTTTTTGACGAGTTTTTATGGAAAGCTTTCAGTCTTGACTATGCTGGTCAAGGAAGGTCATGAAGGCCGTGCACAATTATCCTTAGGTGGTAAAGTGGATGGCCAAAAGGAATATGTTCATCAATGTGATCACTCAGACACTATATATATATATATATATATGTATTTTTTTTTTTTTGTGTGTGTACCTACATATGTGTGTATGATGCTATATCCTGTGTGTAATTTTGGTTTGCGAACCGAAGAGTGGTTCTCAAGAAATATGGCAAAAGTTCTGGACCTGTAAATTTTTCATGAATTTTTACCGTATCATTTCCCTCGCCCACAAGCTGAATTGTTTTACTGGCTGAACTCTTTCTGGTATTTTTCAATGCTTTTGTGTTTGGTTATGATGCATTACTTTCATATTCAGAAGAAGTCTCCACATTCAGTTAACTTGTTGGGGATTGCAGTTGGAATAAAACAAAAAGAGATGGTGAACGAAATTGTTAAGAAGGTTATGATTCTTAATCTTTTGCTTACTGTTTAGCTTGTGAATGTCATCTTAATATCTGCATCTTAAATTGTTTATGTAACTTGTTGCAGTTTCTTGAACATGACTTTGTTGTGATGCTTTTTCACTATGATGGAGTGGTGGATAAGTGGAATGATTTAGATTGGAGTAGCCGTGTCTTACATGTCTCTGCTATGAACCAAACAAAATGGTAAAGTTCGTTCCTATCAACTTTTTTATTATTGATTACTGGAGTTGCCTGCAGTTTTTCACTAATTTAACTCTCCATATAGGTGGTTCGCGAAGAGGTTTCTACACCCAGATATAGTTTCTGAGTACGACTACATTTTCTTGTGGGATGAGGACCTAGGAGTTGAAAACTTCCATCCAGAAAAGTAAGTCTGTCTAACAATGCAGTCTTCTATATCGTTGCGGAGTTCAGAGTAGAGAAACTGTTGGGTGCTTAAGTGACAACAGTTTGATTACTGAACTTATATTTTCGTACTAAAAAAAGTTACCAATGATTGATGATTGAGCAGATTCAAAGAAAAAGTTTTGTGATGTAATTTTACATGCAAAAAATAACCTACGTGGATTAGGTTAGTTGGTAACAAAATAATGTTCTCACTGCGAACGGTTTATTCAGGTACATATCTATTGTTAGAGAAGAAGGGCTGGAGATATCACAGCCAGCACTTGATGCTAGTAAATCAGAGGTACATCATCATATTACTGTACGCAGAGGGAGATCCAAGGTGCACAGGTTAGACAGATTTTTTATTGTTCACTTAATGGGACAGTAAATTAATCTTATTTAAGTTGAAGCACTACTCGTAGCTGAAGCATCCCTGTTCCCTATACTCGCGAAACAAGCTCACAGACCAAAGGATTTAACCCCCTTTTGAGTTTGAGATACTGAGACTGAAACGGAAAGTTCCATTCCAGTTAGAAAATCAAAAAAATACCGTTAACCCATATGTGCTATGTAGCTGGCAGTAGTGTGTTTTCCTGCAACCAGGCTTTACAGTACGGACATCACTTCGCTCTAGGTTCTAGCATTTGGGAAAAAGTTAAATTTCTGATATTATTTTTGTCTATTTGCTTTGGCATGTACATTGTCTCGTTCCAAAAGCTGACTGGTAATTTCTTCGCTTTGATAGGAGGTTCTACAGATTAAATAGAAGTGGCCAAAGGTGTGATAACAACAGCACTGCACCTCCTTGCGTGGGGTAAACAACTGCAAGTTTTTGTTTTCTTCTCAATGTAATATTATCTGATAACAAGTTTCTCCGAACTAAGTCTATCTGCTTTGACGCTTCTTTTATTTATAGCTCAGATGTCTTATTATGGTTAGAAATAAAAACAACATTGTCTTTTCATTTTTATTAAATCTGTTGTGCAGGTGGGTAAATCTGCTTTGACGCTTCTTTTATTTGTTGTTGTTGTTGTGCAGGTGGGTAGAAATGATGGCTCCTGTATTCTCAAAAGCTGCCTGGCGTTGTGCTTGGTATATGGTCCAGGTACCGGAGCTTTTATTATTTCCAGTGGTTAACAAGCTAATCAGCTGACTCGTGAATTGGTGAATACAATTGTTCCAAATTTTTTACTAATTAACTGGACAGGAACCGCAAACCACTGCTTTATCTTTTTTTTTTTTTTTTGGGTTATTTCCCTTTTCTTTTGCCTTTTTACTGTTGTCTCCTCCATGATTCTGTATGTGGTTAAAAATGTGTACGCTAATAAACATGATTATCTATTGCTCCTTATGTTTATAGCATATCACGTTACCTTTTTAGTCCTCACAAAGACCTGCTCAGTTGTGATATACTAGTAATTTTAACTGAAACTTGCAGCCGTCTTAAACTACCTGTTCTTTCGCTGCAGAATGACCTGATCCATGCATGGGGCTTGGATATGAAGCTCGGTTATTGTGCGCAGGCAAATTCCTAGTTAGAAGTTTTAAATAACTAATGTTCTGTTTCGCGTCTCTTCTGGCATGATACTAATATGTGTTATTAGTTCTCAGGGTGATCGTACAAGGAAAGTCGGTGTGGTTGATGCAGAGTACATAACTCATTTGGCTGTCCCTTCTTTGGGTGGTAATTCAGATGTAGAAATGGCAAGTAGTTCTTTCCCTTCATTGATAATTGATCCTGTCCGCACATTTTTTGATGAAATTTTAACACTATAGGGCAATATGATGATAAGTGTTTGGCTTGTGTAACACTTCTGTTTCTAATTTGTGTAGGTAAACAAAGAATTGGATCATTCACTTCAAGGGAAGAACTTAACTGATTCTGATCCATTGGTATGATCTGCAGATCTTACCTGCTTAATTACATAAGTATTCTGCCTTTGGTTTTTCTTAAAAAAGAGAAATTTCTTTTGGAATTGCAGGCCAATCCATCTTTTGAGAAATTTGATAATAGGTCTTTGGTAAGTTCAAATTCTACTTCATAAAGCATTTCTTTTGTGATGTCCATACGAAATAGATACGCGTAGCTTTTTTAACATTTTCCTTCAACACTAGCCAGAAGTACCAGTAGTTCATTTGTTATTAGGTTGCCGTTGTGCACGGTTAAAAAAAAAAGGGAGGCCCAATGCACAAAGCATCCTGCATTTACGCAAGTCCGGGGAAAGGCCGCATCCCAAGAGGTGAGATGTAGACAACCATTGTGATGTCCATACTAAAGAGATACGCATAGCTGTTTTAACATTTTCCTTCAAGGCTAGCCAGAAGCACCAGTAGTTCATTTGTTGTTAGGTTGCCGTTGTACACGGTAAAAAAAAAAAGGTAATCCGGGGCATAAAGCATCCCGCATTTACGCACGAAGGCAGAGCCACGATTTGAAGTTTATGGATTCTTGAATCTTATCTGTTTAAGTTAGTGAGTCTAAATTAATAAATCTTACATATTCGATGAATTTATTAAAACATATACATGGTTTGGACAAAAGCTACCGAGTTCGGCCGAACCCGTAAGTCCTGTTCTAGCTCCGTCCTTGTTTACACAAGTCCGGGGAAGGGCTGCATCCCAAGGGGTGTGATGTAGACATGCTACCCTAATGCAAGCAGTAGTGGCTGCTTCCCCTGCTCGACCCTTTATCTATAGATCACACGGAGACAACTTTATCGTTGCATTAAGACTCCCCTTCAAACGGAGTATGGGCGACGAAATCTTGTGCATTTTTAGCAACTCTTTGCTGCAGAATCCTTCTTCTCATGTTCATTGTGTTTAATGACATTATGCAGGTCAGAAGACAATCATATATAGAAATGAAGATTTTTCGAGATAGATGGCGTAAAGCTACCAAGGAAGATCAATGTTGGGTTGATCCATTTCAAAGTCAAGAAAATGGAAGAACAGCCACATACACATAATGACATTCTCAGAAGCTGCTATACATTCAGTTATCTATACATTTGTGTACAGAAGTTTGATTGCCTCAAGAGTAAATAAATACCATACAAGACTGATAGAAATTCAGACTTCATATTATTTTCTTTTTTCCATTAGCAATAATTTTTCTTTCTCACATATTTTGGACTTTCCAATTTGCTCTATAGAGAATTTGTGTATTTGTAATTATCATTTTTTGTACCTAAGAATAATGCCAATGTTATGTATATGTTTATGACATTCAATTTGATAACATTTACCGGGTCATTAATAACATTATTGGTGTTAATTCTTTCAATTCTCTTATCATTTTGTGTTATGCCTCGTTTAAAATGAATATGTATGTAATATCTAGCAAATCTTATGTTTCTCACTTTTATGGCTCGACTTTGTGTAATATGTAGTGTTCAACATTATTCAAAATTTCTCATCTTCAAGTGTATTTATATTCAAATGTTGTATTTGTAATATAGGGGGTTAATTGAAATTGAGTGACACAAGACCTGTTAGTGTAGCATAGTCATGTTTATATATTTCTAAGGTTTTCTCAAAAAAGAAAAATATTAAAAATAACAGAAACAAACTATTAGTTTGATTGATTTAACAATCCGTGCATAAGTAGAAAAAAAGGGGGGAAGATTAAGAAATGAAAAATGTAATTAAATTAACCAAAAAATAAATAAATTGATATCGTTACTTTTGATAGGAAATAACATATCGTGATGTGAAAATGAAAGCGCATCATGCTTAATCACCTCTAAGGGTATTCATAAGCACTAATAATTTTTTGTTTAATTGCTTTATTTTTGAATTGCAATGCATTTCTCATGCTTTATTTAAATAAACAAAAGGAACAATAAGTCGATTTGTCTAGTGATGAAAAGGGGGCAGGCATTTGGGCAGTTTGGATTCGATACAAAAATTTTAGTTTGGATTTTTGGTTTCAGATTGAAAAAATATCAATCCAAATCCAATCCAAATAAGCTCGGATTAGATTGGATTAAGTTCGATTTTTGATTAATCGATTTAGATATTTCAAATTTTCGATTTTGAGCCTATAAGTTAAGATATTATTTCTTATTATAAAAATAACATCCAAATGAAATAATCAAGTTAAATTGCCTAACAAGTTCATCATTCTCATTGCAATTCATCCAAATAAAGTATTCAAATAATGAAATCATCATCAAAGAAATACAACATATACATTAATAAAACTGATAAAAATTAGCTATAGTAAAACCATATCCAAATAAAGAGTATTCTAATTGTATGGGTCAAATCTGCTTTAAAATAGTTAAGATAAGATAACACTAAAAAAAAGAATCCTCGAGCCGTTGTTAATCGAGCTGTGGCAAGAAGTAGCAAGACTCATAGCCGAAGAGTCGATGAGAGTCTTCGTCGAGGTGTTGATAACGGTCGAAGTCGAGCACCGTTGATGAAGCTATAACGGCTAGTTTTCAAAATAGGATATTTAAGAAAATATTTTAGTGGATATTCTCTGCACTTGTATTATTAGGGTTTATTAGGAATATGTCTCATATAAATAGGAAAAAAGGCCATGATATAAGGTATCAAATATTCATTTGTAAG
The DNA here is from genome assembly GCF_000393655.2 of Nicotiana sylvestris. NCBI lineage: Eukaryota > Viridiplantae > Streptophyta > Magnoliopsida > Solanales > Solanaceae > Nicotiana > Nicotiana sylvestris. The sequence continues at coordinate 121,572,307 of NC_091057.1, read as the reverse complement.
AACAGACTTTGACAAAAAGATTCTCTCTCTTACTAAGATACAAATATTACCTTTTCACTAAGATTCTTGTCGATATTATTCCATACTTTTCCATCAGATCCGAGAATAATTCTAATATTCAAGGATTTGTTTGTCACTCATCATTGTAAGGAGGGACAATCATCTAGTTCATTCTTTATTGGGTGAATCATTCCTCCTATTTACTTAAGTGTCATTTATTGTTATCCATTGCTATTAAATACTACATTATTATTCACGCTTTTTGGAATAGTTATTGCACACCGTTATCACTATTTCATCAGATCAATCTAACTTTTATCATACTCTCGGAAGCTACATCTAGAAATATTATTGTTAACTAAGTTTAACCCATTATCACATAAATTTAATTATTTGAACCAATAGTCATATTTTTGGGTCAAATAATTTGGTGCCGTTTGTAGGGATTTTTTAGTTAAATTTTTAGTTCTCTAGATCTACAACTAACACGGGTCTCTAACGTTACAAAAAACAAGATCTCTTTTCTTTGTGTACACAAATCCCAACATGGCAGGTAACCAAGAAGAAAGGACGAGGATAATAAACGACCTCCCGACCAACCTCATGAACGTCATCAACGAAAGCTGTGAAACGACAGACGAAGGCGTAATGCCCAGTGCCTCCCCTAGGCGAGATGGTTCACCGCCCCCTCATTGCAGCATCACAAAGTTTCGTGGTAAGAGAGCCTCCACATCTCTGGGGGAAGAGACACCTCCGGTTGTAAAAAAAAGCTCCTCGAAATGTGACTAATTGACACGCTAACCAGCATCCTCAACAAGCCCGCTCGAGACACGACTACAGAAAACGCAAGGACTTGCATGATACACCAAGTGGACGAACAATACAACCAGCCTCTTCCTCCAACGACATGTATTACTCACAATGTCATTGATAGTGCAGGTGACAATGACCTTGCAGCCATTCCGAAAAAGATGAAATAAATAGAGAATGAAAACAAAGCATTGTGAGACCAAATGAAAAAACACCAAAAAGGGTCGATAAAATACTGGGCGCTCCTAAGCTATTGCCGAAGAGAGATGCTGACCGGTTCGTCAAACAGTTGTACAATGATGACGCTTCCCCATATGCTATAACAAAAACCTTTAAAATGTTGCCTTACCTCAGGACGACACAATCGACCCTGAAGATCTTGTGACTCATTACGTCACCGCCGTAAAAGGCAACGACCTCGCCAAAGAAGAGGTGTCTTCCATCCTGCTGAAGAAGTTCGGCGAAACCCTTAGAGGACGGGCATTAACATGGTATTCGCAACTACCAGCACGCTCTATAGAAACCTTTGGAGAAATGGGAGAAGTTCCTAACAGCCTACGCCGGAGACAAGAAGGCCAAGGCGAGAGTAAACTGCATATTTGTTATTAAACAATCTCTGGGAGAGGGACTGGGGGATTTTCTCACCCGGTTTGATCGAGTAAGGATGAATTTTCTAAACGTGTTTGAAGGGATGGCGGTCGCAGCTTTCCAGAATGGGTTGAGTAAGGACGGTTCAAAAGCAACAAGGAAACTATTGAGTTGATTGATGAAGTACCCCCCAACCACTTGGGATGAAATCCGCAATGCTTAGTGTGCCGAGGTCCGTGCAGATAAGGATGACCTTAGCGGGCCGACCCACTGACTAACCTCGGTACAACCGAATCAAGAAAGGATCGAAGAGACAATATAAGAAGAGATAATCCAATTCAACGACCTAATAGGGAACAACATCAACCATACATCATAACGGTCACCGCCCCATCTCCCCGCTATGAAGGAGGTACACCAAAACGAAGGACGGGAACTCATTGGAATGACCGAGGTATGCCTCCTCTATTATCTGCTCATAGTTTTTGTGTGTCACCTACAGAGATAGTCTACGCCCTAAAAATACTCGGACCAAAAATGAAAAGGCTGCCGAAGATGAGATCGGACCTGAACACCAGAAAGTCTGACGCCCTCTGTGAGTTCCACCAGGAATGAGGACACAAAACTGAGGATTGCATCGCCCTGAGGCAAGAAGTCGTAAACATGTTGCAGCAAGGTCACCTCAAAGAGTTATTAAGCGACATGGGAAGAACCAACTTCGCCCGAGGACGCGAACACCAAGGACCCCCAAAACCACCCTCACCAGCTCGAACCATCAACATGATCATCGACGAAAACAATGATGCTTCCATCAACAGCGTGAAATTCACCACAACCCACAAATTCAAACGATCAATCACCGGCGAGTGGTACGACGAACTCGAAGAAAATATCATCTTCGATAAGTCAGACACTGATGGTTTGACATTTTCTCATAACGATGCCCTCGTTATTACTTTACGTATTTTTCATACTGATGTTAAACACATTATGATAGATAACGGGAGCGGCGCGTGCATTATCCATCCCCGAATGCTCACCCAAATGAGACTCGAAGACAAGATAGTGTCGTGTTGCATCACGCTAATTGGTTTTAACAATGCAGTTAAGCAGACATCCAGAGAAATCATGCTCCCAGTGTTCTCCAATGGCGTGACTCTGAAACAACATTCCATATCATGGACCAGGATACCACGTACAACGCCATAGTGGGTTGACCATGGATACACCCATGAAGGTCGTCCCCTCCAACTTTGTCACGACCCGGATTTTCCACCTTCAGGAGTCGTGATGGCGCCTACTAATGTGAGCTAGACAAGCCAATCCTTTAAACTAATTACTCCATTATCCAATTAATTCTTTTTAACAGCTATAAAGCGATAACGTATAAACAATGGAATATTTAATTAAGTGGAAGAAAAACAATAAAATATCTGATTCTGTAGCGATTACAACTACTTAAGCCTTAATCACCCAAAACCTGGTGTCACAGTGTCACAAACGTTCTAAGACTGCTAAATACAAGGTCCGAGAATAAAAGACACACTATTTCTGAAGCAAAAGATGAAACATGAAATAAAAGATAGAGGAGACGCTAGGGCCTGCGGACGCCTACAGGTCTACCTTGGATCTCCGCGTGGACTAAAGGTAGCCTCCAACTATGGTCCAAGAGCTACTCCGGGATCTGCACATAGTGCAGAGTGTAGTATCAGCACAACCGACCCCATGTGCTGGTAAGTGTCTAGCCTAACCTCGGTGAAGTAGTGATGAGGCTAGGACCAGACCACCAAATAAACCTGTGCAGTTATATAATATACAACGAAAAGTAAAGCAGGAGTAAACAAGTAAAGATGGGAAGGGGAAACATGCTTCGGGGAATAACAGGTAAAAACAGAATATCAAGAGAACTATAAAGGAATCAAAATCCAACCACTAACAAGAGTAGGGAAAACAAAGGCAGATTTCACTTACCTTTCACATCTTGTTGCAGGCGTGCAACCCGATCCCATTTCCTGTATCTCGCGGCAGGCGTGTCACCCGCTCCCTTTTCACTATATCTCGTGGTAGGCGTGCCACCCGCTCCCATTTCATTTATCTCATGGTAGGCGTACCACCTGCTCCCATTTCATTATATCTTGTGGTAGGCATACCACCAGCTCCCATTTCATTATATCTTGTGGTAGGCGTACCACCCACTCCCATTTCATTATATCTTGTGGTAGGCGTACCACCTGCTCCCATGTACAAGCCAATAATAATCACAAGGAATCCCGGCAAGGGAACAATAATATCAACAAACAATATCCCGACAAGGGAGAAACAACTATAACCAAACTTGATACAACATCTAACTACCTTAGCTATAACCAAACTTGTTACCACACCTAACTACCTCAGCTATAACCAAACTCGTTACAACATCTAACTACCTCAGCTATAACCAAACTTGTTACAACACCTAACTACCTCAGCTATAACCAAACTTGTTACAACATCTAACTACCTCAGCTATAACCAAACTTGTTACAACACCTAACTACCTAAGCTATAACCAAACTCGTTACAATATCTAACTACCTCAGCTATAACCAAACTTGGTACAACACCTAACTACCTCAGCTATAACCAAACTCGCTACAACATCTAACTACCTCAGCTATAACCAAACTTGTTACAAGACTTAACACAGAGAATCATTAACCTAAATATCCGTAATATCAATTAAGAACACAATGAAAGGGACCCACAACTCAACAATAGCCCGGAAAGGGGGCAACATAACGATCTCTTCTCTTTCTCACTTTTACTTCACTATTCATTATACAACTTGAGCCAACGCTCTTCAATGTTCATAGGTCACAATTCTTTCCACAACTTTACACAACAAATAGAAATTTTCATCAAGGCATGAATAATACAACGAAGTCATGAAAATTACAATATAAGACCCACAGTCATGCTTGACACCAACGTATAGATACTCGTCACCATGCCTATACGTTGTACTCAACAAGAAGCAAATAGCAAATAGGACACAACTCATAATCCCTCAAACTAAGGTTAGACCAAACACTTACCTCGATGCCACAAACACAATTCACAATTCAATTATAGATTTACCCCTTGATTCCACCACCAATTCGCTCATATCTAGTCACAAGTTACTTAATTACATCAATAAACGCCAAATGAATCAATTTGAAAGCATAAAAATGAGTTTTTCCAAAGTTTTACCCAAAAAGTCAAAAATTGCCCCGGGCCCACGTGGTCAAAACCCGAGGTTCGAACCAAAACCCGATTACCCATTCCCCCACGAGCTCAAATATGTAATTTGTTTTGAAATCGGACCTCAAATCGAGGTCCAAATCCCCAATTTTTGAAAAAAACCTAGGTTCTACCCAAAACATCCAATTTCCCCCATGAAAATCATTGATTTGAAGTTGAAATCATGTTAAAAGATGTTAATGATTGAAGAAAACTAGTTAAAAACGACTTACAATTGATTTGGAGAAGAAAGGTTGTTTTAAAAATCGCCTCTTATGTTTTGAGGTCTTAAAAAATGAAAAATAACTGAAAATCCCGTCTAAATATACTACCCTCAGATGCCCTGTGTGGACCGCACAAAATCAACTGCGGTCGCACATGCTTCCTGTGTTCTACAGTGATATGTCTTAGTATTTTGGCCATAACTTTCTCTACGTATGTCCAAATTCTGAATTCTTTACCATTCTGAAAACTAGACACGAAGGGCTACAACTTTTGTTTTTGAATCGTCTCAAAATTCCTTGTAGATCAAAAGATATAGGCTTCCAAAATCAGGACGGTAAATTGTTCTTCACCGCGGACCACACCAAAACTAGTGCGGCCGCACAGGCCTCTCCGCGGCAGCAGTCCATATTGTGCGGACTGCACTGGCCTGTTCAGAGGTCCTCCACCTCTCTGAGCCTGCAACAGCTCAGCTTTTAAGCCTAAGACACCCCGGAACCTACCCGAAACTCACCCGAGCCCTCGGAACTCCAAACCAAGCGCACACAAAGCCTCAAAAACATCCTACGGACTTATTCGTGTAATCAAATCCTCAAAATAACATCATGAACATCAAATTAAATCTCGAGATTAATGAAATTTTCTCAAAACTTCTTTAAACATCAATTTTGCGATTTAAGTCTGAATCACGTCATATGACATCCGTTTTTCACCAAATTCCACAGAAATGTCTTAAATCATATATAAGACCTGTACCGCGCGCTGGAACCAAAATACGGGCCCGATACCACCATGTTCTAAGCAAATTTCATTTCAAATTTCTTTAAACAATTTCAGAAAATAATTTTCTTTAAAAAATTCGTTTCTCGGGCTTGGGACCTCGGAATCCGATTATGCCCAAGTCCCATATTTTCCTACGGACCCTCCAAGACCGTCAAATCACGGGTCTGGGTCCGTTTACCCAAAACATTGATCGAAATCAAATTTATTCATTTTATAGTCAAAACTTATCATTTTTCACAGATTTTCACATTTAACCTTTCCGGCTACGCACCCGGACTGCGCACACAAATTGAGGTGGTGATAAGGGAGGGTTTTAAGGCCTCAGAACGTAGAATTTCATTGCAACACAAGTGAAGGTCATCACAAACTTATACCAAGCGTCAAATTTCCAACTCCATGGGGAGTATTCAGTATACGAGGGGAACAACGCACATCCTGGGAGTGCTACTGCATCGTTGTAGACAGCACAACCACCTAACAAAAAAGGGACAAAGAGAAAGAAGCATATCAATCAGCAGGGCCGAGGTCGGAATATGACAATAGCGAGGATATCATCAGAGACCTCAATATGGTCGAAGCTGCAGGATCGACCATAGAAGACCTCGACCCCGTTCAATTAAACCTCAACGACCACAACAAGAAGGTTTACATTAGCTGCAAACTTCAGGAACCAGGTAAATTCCACCAATTCTTAACAGCTAGTGTAGATTTGTTTGCTTTCATCCATGCAAATATGCCAGGTATCCCAAAGTAAATCGGCACGCACAAACTGAACATCAACCCATTCCACCCCTAGTAAGACAGGTCAGGCGTAAGTTCAACTCCGAAATTAATGACGCAGTATGCGAAGAGGTGGAAAAACTGTTAGAAAATGGTTCTATCAGGGAGTTGAAGAATCCTAAGTGGGTCGCCAACGTACGTGGTGAAAAAGAAGAATGGGAAGCGGCGGATGTGCGTAAATTTCACAGATTTGAACAAAGCATGCCCCACGGATTCATTCTCGTTACCTCATATCGACCAACTCATCGATGCAATGGCTGGGCATGAAATACTAAGCTTCTTAGATGCTTACTCATGTAATAATCAAATCCTCATAGAAGAAGAGGATCAGGAAAAAACTACATTCATCACCCATCAAGGGACGTACTGCTATAGGTCATGCCCTTTGGGCTAAAGAATGCGGGGGCAACTTATCAAAGGTTAGTGACAAGGATATTCAAGGACCAGCTCGGTAAAACGATGAAAGTCTATATAGATAACATGATGGTCAAGTCCAAAAAGAAAGTGGATCACTTCGACCATCTAAAAGAAACTTTCTATATACTCAAACGGTGCAGAATGAAGTTGAACCTAGAAAAGTGTGTGTTCGGCGTGGCCTCAGGAAAGTTTTTAGGTTTCCTGGTGTCTCAGCGAGGGATCGAGGTCAATCCTAACCAAATCAAATACATCAAGGGAATACCAGAAAACTTAACCACCAAAAAATAGGTTCAAAGGTTGACTGGCCGTATAGCCGCCCTATCAAGGTTCATATCACGGTTGTCAGACAAGTGCCACAAATTCTTTAACGTACTTAAGAAAGATAACGGCCTCCAATGGACTTCCGAGTGCGTCCAAGCCCTGAAGGAACTAAAAGAATACATGTCATTGCTAGCCTTGCATTCAAAATCGAAGTCGAGGGAGTGCCTCCTCGTCTACTTCGTTGTATCCAAAGTAGCTGTAAATGAAATCTTGGTTCGAGAAAATAAAGGTACGCAATCCTCCATCTATTACATTAGAAAAACATTAGTCGATGTTGAGACGGGGTAAACTTACCTCGAGAAATTAGCCTTGGCCTTAGTCGTAGCTTTACGAAAGATTAGATCGTATTTCCAATGCTACCCTATCTCGGTCGTCATGACTTTCTCCCTGGGAAGAATTTTGCATAAACCCGAGTTGTCGGGAAGGCTGGCCAAATGGGCCATCGAGATGAGCGAGCAGGATATCACGTACTAGACACGAATAGCAATAAAGTCGCAAGTGCTCGCTGAATTCGTCGTCGACTTCAGTGCAAAAATAATGTCCGAAGTCGAAAGGGAAGTTGACCCAACTTACACCCAAGCATAAGACTTCTAGGTCCAATACATTGAAGGCGCCTCCAATGCATCGGGGTCCTGACTGGGACTCGTACTCGAAATCCTAACAAGCGAAGTAATTCGCTAGTCCATAAGGTACTCGGATATGACTAACAACGAGGTATGAGGCCGTAATTGCAGGTTTGAGACTAGCACTCATGTATGGGGAAAACAGTTAAAATATGCTTTGATTCCCAAATCGTAGTCAACTAAGTTACAGGGACTTTCCAAATCAAGGAACACAAGTTGCAAAAATATCAGACCGAAATCTGCAAGCTGCTGCCCGAGTTCAATGAATGCTAGCTCAACCGAATTCCACAAGCACAAAAAACTGAGGCCGATAGCCTCGATAAACTAGTCACTACCACCAAAAACATCATAACTAGAGACAAAAACATGGTACACCTCCTCAACTCATTACTAGACCAAGTCGAGGTAAGAACCATAAACTTAACTTGGGACTGGCGCAATCGTATTACGATTATTACATACTTGCAGGACGACACACTCCCACATGCTAAAAAAGAGGCCAAGAAACTGAGAATGCAAGTGGCCAGATACAGTATCCTTCATAACGACCTGTATGAGAGAACTTACGATGACCCTTTAGCAAAATTCTTGGGCTGAGTCGGGCAAACACCGTAGAAGCGGTAAAACTCCTCTGCCAGCTGAAGGAAAGGAAGAGTGTACCCGACGAAAAAGGTGTAGGCGTAGAATGCGAAGTAACCAGGATAGTAGATTTGCATCGTATCCCATCCGACAGGGATCAACTCGACGCTATTGGGAAGACCGTATTTAGCCTTAAGATCCAATAAATCCTCCTCCTCCATTGCTGACTTAAAGGTTCTAGGCTCCGCTTCAGGTGCTTTCGAGAAATCAGACCTGATATCGGGGTTACGAGGAATTATTTCCTCCACCTTCGAAAAGCCTCCATCCTCAATGGCAGCGGGCACCCTCTCCTCGTGGGGAGGAAAAACTATCGCTAGAGGGACTAGGTCACTTCCCTCACTGGGCCCAGAAGGTATGTTAGACATATTTTTAACGAAAGAGAGGAAGGTATCAAACAACGAAGAATTAGCAACGATAAGGAACGCTGGAATAGAGGTAAAAGATGCACAACAATGGAAAAAGAAGAAGAAGAAGAAGAAGAAGAAGAAGAAGAAGAAGAAGAAGAAGAAGAAGAATACACATGGTTTCGATGCAAGAAGTCTGTAAAGTTTGAAATTATACACTCACATCCCTGTTTATAGGAACTCAGGCATCAGAACCAAGAAATTGGCTCATTATTACCTGGCACCGTAACCGAACCGACAGATTCAATCAAAAGGTGCCCGGAAACAAAGCAACACATCGAGAAAATGCATCATAATGACACATGACATCATGACGTCAGCTTGAATCATGGACAACACAACTCCAAAATTTGCGGCTCACGAAGGGTAATGTCGCCCAAACTCACACCACAAATATAGGTTGTGAGGCAGTCGAAGTAATAATAAAAACCCAACGCAAGTCGGGATCGAATCCACAAGGAGTTAGATTTTAGATTAGGTATACACCTAGTGTGAATATTTGATATGCCCCAAATTACACTTTCACATTTTCAATTGTTGTTTCAACTTCTACTTTTTAACTATTGATTGTAATTGTAGATCTAAGAGACAATATTTTTTGGTTTTGGTTGTTTTTCAAGTTATGAAAGATCTAGGGTTATAACTGTGAGCACATGATTTTTGCCCTATGAGAACTACTCCCAAAAATTCAAAATAAAATGATTTTATGTTGTTTGTGATTTATTTGTATTTTGTCTGTGCATGTTTATTTCTACTTTAATTAAGAAAAATACAAAAATATGTGTTGCATGTGCATTTAGGATTTAATTTTCCAATTTAGGACTTAATTAAACAATCAAGTTAGCTTTGTATTTAATTTTGGGTGATAATTATTATTAAGGGTTAATTAGTATTCTTTAAAGTTAATTTTGAGTTTTGGTAATTAGAAATCAAAAAGAAAATAAAAGAAAAGAAGGAACAAGAGAAGAAGAGTCAAAATAACCCCTTACCAGCCCAATGCTCGCCTGAAACCCAGTCCGCCCCAACCTCGCCCCAAACGACGCCGTTTAAATCATCTCCACCAAAGTCGTTGATCTTCGTTGATCACACGGTCACAAATACCCCTCACAACCCGACCCGTCCATCCCAATAACCGATCCAACCCCCGCACTGAACCAAACGACCCCGTTTCCTTTCCCCAAGTTGATCTGAACCCTCCATCACCCTTAATCCAACAGTTCACATTGATTGACCTTTTTTTAATATATCAACCCCCCTCAATGCCCCTAAACCCATCTCCAGTACCAAACCCCCCCTCTCTGTATCGTTTCCAAGTTCAGAGACCAAATCCCCTCCGAAACCCTAGCCGCCCCTCCACTCCTTCGCCGTAAACCCGGCGACTCCGGCTTTGATGACCGCCAAAACAACACCCCGGAACCGCCAAACCACCCCCTCCACGAATCCATACCCCCTTTTCTTTGAATCATCACCGGTGTCTTCGAATCTTCAATCGAAGATCGGTCCTAAACCCTAGCCACATCCACTCGATCCCAAACTAACACCTGACGCCCACCCGATCTCCCTCGTCCCTAAACCACCCCTAGTTTCCCTCGAATCTAACCGGAACTTGTCGAATCTTAATTCGACTGAACAGGACCTAGAGAGCCAAAAGAATTCGAGGTTGTAATCGATCTTAGTCAAGTGTTCTCAGTCGAGAACACTCGATTAAGGTCCATTTTGGCTTCAAAACTCAAGTCGAAGTTTCAACTAGAACTGTTCGGAGTTTAGCCTTAATTTCGAGGTATTTTCTTTTTTCTCCTCTTTTATCTTTCATTGCTGTTTATCTGTTTTGTATTTCTGGCATATGCTGAATCGATTGAGTGTGTTTGTCCGTTAGTTTGATTGTAAAAGTCAGTGTCAATAAGGCCTGGTATTAAGCCATGATTACTCTTGTAATGGTTTGGTGTTATTATTTGGTTCAAGATGTTTCATTTATGTTGTCTATCTTTTTTGTCGCATATGAATTCAGTGTAGTTACAATGATTCATTTGTTCTTGTTGGATTCAATTTAGGATTGTGTTAGTTCATTTCTATGTATCCGTAACCTTGACAGTTCAATAGGAGTTTGTCCTGAATCATTGTTCTTATGTTGATGCCATTTGATATGATTTAAATTCTAGTTTGAACGGTCATTTAAATTCGAATTGAATTGGTTATAGCTGAAAGATGTAGTATAGATTAAAGGGTTTAAGGTAGTACATTAAATCACAGGAGTTTTCAGGGGTATTTTGGGGGTTTTAAAAGGCTTGAAATGTTTAGTGTTAGTGGTCCGACCGTAAGGGTACTTAATTGACCATTAAACTAATACTTTGTCTAGTAGTAGTGGCTTGGGAAACATAATAGCATGGGGGATTAATTGAATATTATAAGCTGCCCATGCATTTGGACACAAAACACTTGATAATGGGCTGTAAGAGAATATCATGGGCAAAAGATGGTGGTGGTATTAGTTTAAGTGTTTCAAGAGGGCCGTGAAGGGGGTCAGTTTTGGTGGTATAAATAAAAGCATTGAGGATATATTATAGTTTTTTTTGGAGGTCTTAAAATCAGTTTAAAGAAAGAATTAGAAGAACGAAAAAGAAAAAAAGACTCTTTCAGTGAGTATTGAGAAAGAGTTGAGGTTCAGTTTTAAAACGATAAACTTCAAGGGTCAGTATTTAAGTGTTTTTACTGTTTCATTGGGGTTCAGTTTGGTCCTATTTTGATCTTGAAGAGTTTGGGGTTCAATCAGTTGCTGAATACTACTGCCGATTGGGATTTCTGGTCATTTGTTGTTGTTACTATTGTATTCGTTGGTTTGGTCTTTCTAAAGCTGCCTCAGTCGCTGGTGTTATTATTTCATTGGTTACTGCTGGGATTTATTTTACTGGTTTTTTTATCTGTTACTGGGCTGTCGCCGATTGTTGTTGTAGCTGTTGGTTATCTGTTGTTGTACTGTTGTTGCAACTGTTGTTTGTTACTGCCGCTGCTGACCTTCCTCTCTTCTTCTTCCCCATTGTATTCCTTCCAGGTACACGTTTGTACACTCTTGGCTTGAAGCAAAATGAAGTGTTGACCAGGCTTTGTTCCTGTTGAATTCATTCTGTTTAGATTTGTGCTCGAATAGAGTTTTCCTTTCTCTGTCTAAATATGTAGTTGACTGATTAATGAGTCATAGGGTTGCATATGTATAATGTTTAGTTTTTTGTAATAAGACTGGTTCATGTAAATGTACCTAACTGGACTTTATCTAGACCATGTGAGCTACCGTTTTTCCAAGTTTTTTTTTGGATTCAAATGAATTGAAGGTATCATCATATAGGTTCAAAGCTAACGAAATGGTTACTTGAATAATGTTAGCCTGACGTCAATTTTCAAATACTGAGGTATTTTCGACAGTTGTAAAAAGAGTTCAGAAATGGCTTGGTATTACATTTGGTTCTTCTAATAACTCATTCATCTAATAATGTTAGCTTAAATTAATCAAAGAATAGTTAGTTTGTTTTGATATTACTGTGTGTCAATCTCGTATTCAATTCATAATCTCAACTTTAGTATTATTAACTAATAGAGCAAGGAACGATACAACCTCCCTCTGAGCAAGCTCGGTTGCAATTTTCCATTTGCATTTGTCTTAATCTAATAACTAATAAGAGGCACGAGCTTATGAACATGTAACTAATTAGGACTTCTTCTCTTTTTATTTTAGAGACGAACTTAAAAGAAAAATGTAGTCACTTTAGGATTGTCCTTTTAAAATAAACGAGATGCCTCGCCTAGTAAAACGCATAGATTGTAGGGCCCTCACAAATGTATGTATTAATTACTTAGAACTCGGGATCGGCCGCTTAGCGAACTTCATGGCCGTTTTCCCAAAATAACTACGCGTTAATCTCTTTAGGCGCGCACTTTAAATAATATTACCTTCTCAAATTCGGGTGCACATTTATGTGACCCAAATCCAAATCCCAACGGAGCCGAAATGTGTCGACAACCACGGGTACATTGATGTGACGTGGTTCGAGATACGTCTTCACAACGTTGCAATTCTCTATTAAAATAATAATGATAATAATAAAAGCGGTAAAGAGTTAAAACTTGCATATAAGCTCATAATTGTTAAAGCCAGATAAATAAGCCGAATGTGACAGTTGAGCGACCGTGCTAGAACCACGGAACTCGGGAATGCCTAACACCTTCTCCCGGGTTAACAGAATTCCTTGTCCGGATTTCTGGTTCGCGGACTGTAATACAGAGTTAATCTTTTCCTCGATTCGGGATTCAACCGGTGACTTGGGACACCATAAATCTCCCAAGTGGCGACTCTGAATTAAATAATAAATCTCATTTCGATTATCCTTTAATTGGAAAAACTCCCTTTATGCCCCTTTATGGGGTGTAGGTAAAGAGGAGGTGTGACAATAACTTCCGCCTAGATGGATACCTACCGGGTTGAGAGCTTTAGGGCATGTTTGGTTGATCGGGATACAATCTAGCAATCACACGCGATTACTCACTCTATACCTCTCGGTTTTGAGTGATTTTGCCTAATTTGGTTTTCTCAAGCCCAAATGGGTATTTCACAAAACAAGTAATATATGCTCAAGTCGGGTCTTACTATATCTAGATTTGACCCTTTAATTAGGGATATTAATTTCTTGAGTTCACCCCAATTTGTTGTTAGCCAAGATTTCCTAGACTTAGTCTCTCTTTCTCAAGTAGAGACTAAGTAAAATATGCATGAATCAATATTCACAACCATCAATTCTCAAATTCAAGCAAGAACTAGGCTAAATATCATAAACCCAATCATAAATAATCCCTAAATCAATTACCCATACTGGGGTTGGGTCACAACCCTAGCTAAAAGTTTAGCTACTCATGGAAAATGAAGAAGTTAAAGAAGAAACTAAGATAGAATTCATAGTAGATGATAAAGGGAAGAAAATCTAATGTTTAAAAGCTAATCTAGTACAATGTTACCCAATACAGTAAATAAAAATGACTCAGGTGCTCCCAACTTACAAAACTTAACCTAAAAATGATAAAAAGTTCTATTTATACTAAGCTGAAAATATCTGACAAAATTGCCCCAGCGAAGGTTATGTGGCCGCACAATTATGTGTGTGGTTCGCACATTGAGACTTGGCTCGACAGGTTCTAGTTATGCGGCCGCACAATCCTGGGTTGCGGCCACACTCCTTCAACTTCTGCGGACCGCACATTTATGAGTGCGGCCACACTCTTGCTTCTGCGGCCGCACAATTATAGTGCAATCCGCACTTCTTGACCTTGGACTTTGGCATTGTAGGACTTCTGCGGACCGCATATTTCTTAGTTCGGTCGCGCTCTCGATATGCAGCCACACAAAAAATGGTACGGACTGTATTTCTTCTTGACCTTAAAATCCCATCTCTCTGAACTTTATCTTCTGCGACCGCACCAAAATTGTGTGGTCCGCACTTTGTAGAGCATTTCTTGTCAGAGTCTTTCTTCATGATCTGCGGCCGCACTCAATATTGTACGGTCCGCACAATGCCTTTTTAGCCTTGTTTTTGTACTTATCCAAAATTACTCCTTCTTGAGTTGATTTTCCTCTCTTTAGCTTATATCCTAACACTCCTGCAAGTACGCACATTTCATTAGTTTTCAGGAATACCTTTAAGAAATTTTGAGCTAAAACAAAAGTAAAAGAGTGCAAATAAGTAGTCAAAATCTCTACTTATCAACTCCCCAAAACTTAAGATTTTGTTTGTCCTCAAGCAAATAAGGTAATTCCCACCTCCACAAGACAAGAACTATTTCAGATGGCCTAAGGTGAATCAATCACACATCAATTGGGACCAACAATTACCCACAACACGTATGAATTATCAATAATGCAATGGTTTGACTTTTTGAGTACAATAGTTCTAATGTGACACTAGAGCATCAAGAATTGACTCTATTCATCAAGGAAGCTCGCTCTTTCATGTAGGTCATCGTGGATCCCAAACTCCTCCTCCTCTGCTCTCCGTTAGCATATCTCACTTTAGAAATTAGGTTCTTATATAAACTTTTGTTTTCTTGTTATGATTCATGTGTTAAGTTGTCCAACTGTGCTCAAGGTATAGATTGTATACAATAATAGCTTAAATATAACCTGAACTACCTAGACTATGAAGTGCGTCTCCTAGGGGTGAAATATCAATTTAGGAAGTGCGTCTCCTAAAACAAAAATATAACCTGAACTACCCAGACTAGGAAGTGCATCTCTTATGGGTGAAACATCAATGACTTAAACTAGAAAGTGCGTCTCCTATGGATGAACTATCAATTTAGGAAGTGCGTCTCCTAAAACAAAATGTAATTTGGAAGACTTAGACTAGGAAGTGTGTCTCCTAGGGGTAAAACCATCAGTGACTCAAACTCATATGATCCAAACTAGGAAGTGCGTTTCCTAAAGGGTAAAATCTCAGGTTAGGAAGTGCGTCTCCTACAACAAAATATAACTTGAGAACCCAGACTAGGAAGTGCATCTCCTACGGGTTATGTATGATATTCTCAATAGCCTTTGCGTAAGCAGAATTGGGGCATTACACCTGAAAATTTCAAGCTTCCCAGCTTTGATATGAACACAGCTTCTGTCCCTATTTCAGACAAAGAAAACTTGTGAGTTTAAATATGGTGGTTGGTCTGTGGCCTTGACTTTGCGACGATTGCTCCTTCATTTGCCATTATAACTTTGATTTCACCTTGAAAGACGTTGCTTGCTTATTGACTAACCAATTTCTCTGTCACCCATATCACAGAAAATACCTCTTCTCCGTTCAGACCCAATACCCTCTATTTATTGCATGGCTCATAAACCGACATTTACCAAACCCTTGTGTTTTTACATGAATCTCAAAGTACGACAATTGCCACACACTCAGTGTGTATGTTATTCTTTCTTAAATTAAACCACTGGCCTTGGGGACTCAACACAGGGGTTGGGTCTGTCTAGGACAGGTGTACACCAAAAAATAAAAGAACATCCTGATGCATCCTAATGTGCTACATGTTGCAAACTTCAAGGGTAAAAGGGTCATTTGGCGAACCAATGATAGTTGAGGGCAAATGAAAAAAAAGAGAGAGAAAAAAGAGGGTGAAGTGTGAAGATAAAGCGAGCTTGAAAATTCAAAAAAAAATTGCACTTTTTCATCATTTGTCGAAAATCAAAAAAGAAAAAAAAAAGAAAAAAAAAAGATTTTGCAAGTTTTATCATTTTTCGAAAAAAAAAAAGAAAAAAAATCTTATTCTTGCCTGTATCCAATCTGCCCGAACTACGCAAACCTGATTCTCGTCTTTCGGGACGTGATACGTAGGCAACCCACATAGGGTTCGGTCTTCCTAGTAAATCTTAGGTTCTTGGCTTCGCGGGGTCATAGCCAAATTTTGCACTTCTAGCCACCTTTTGGACAAATAAGTCATTTTGCAAAAGTAGCCTCAATCATGTCAATCATGTGTCTAGTGAAGAATGTTTTTATCTCACATAGTGTTGGTTTAAGTTTTCTTATACAGGTGTGGATTTATTTACCGGAGTTTAAGCATGACAGACACTAGCCATTCCCATTATCACATTGTGTGCAATGCACCTAGCAACAATTAATGATTCTAGAATGACTTCGAAGGTCATAAAGTCACTTGGCATCATCCTAATTTGTCCATTTGAACCTTCTCTTTTCTTTTCTTTTCTCGCACTTCTTAGCTCGCTCATTTTCCTCTTTTTCTCTTTCTGATTATTGTTTTTTCCTCCCTCCCATCCCATGATTTCATATTTTTTTTCTTCTTCTCTTTTGTTTGTTTTTTTTCTTTTTATTTCATTTCTTAATAATAATAAAAGAATGAGTCGATCGAATTAGGTAGTTCAAGTTATATTTTTGTTTTAGGAGACGCACTTCCTAAATTGAGATTTCACCCCTAGGAGACGCACTTCCTAGTCTGGGTAGTTCAGGTTGTATTGTTGTTTTAGGAGATACACTTCCTAAATTGAGATTTTCTCCTAGGAGACGCACTTCCTAGTCTGGTTCATTTAAGTTCATTCGTGGGAGACACACTTCCTAGTTTGAGTCATTGAAGTTTCACCCCTAGGAGACGCACTTCCTAGTCTGGGTTTTTTAGGTTATATTTTTGTTTTAAGAGACGCACTTCCTACATTGAGCTTTCCCCTAGGAGACGCAATTCCTGGTTCCACGCACTAAAGTTATACCCTTAGGAGACGCACTTCCTAGTCTATTTTTTTAGGATACACTTTTAGGAGACACACTTCCTAGTTTGGATCGTATGAGTTTTAGTCACTGAAGTTCTCACCCCTAGGAGACACACTTCCTAGTCTCGGTCATTTAAATTTATTCCTAAGAGACATACTTCCTAGTTTAAGTCATTAATATTCCACCCCTAGGAGATGCACTTCCTAGTCTTGGTATTTCAAGTTATATTTTGATTTACAATATTACTAACAACTCACAAATCTTCCTAGTGCAAACTGGGGGAAGAAAATTTTCTTTGTTTTGTCTATTTTGTTGTAATCAGGCACCCACCTGGAGAACAAGGGGACACAACTCAAGTTTCTAGGGAAAGCAGTTTCGAAGGAAGGCAATTCAAGTTTCAGGGGAAATGGTTCAAGGTGCAAGGGAAAATAGTGTCAAGTAACAAGGGAAGACATTTAAAGGGTCAGCAATCAGGTGCCCGCTTGGAGAAGAAGGGAAGGCATTTCAAAGAATACCATTCAAGTCAGCCACCAAGGAACTTCTGAGGAAAATACAAGTCGACGAGGCAACATCGGTCACAAGATCAAGTTTGAAAATAAATCTTTATAAAGCATAGATTATAGCTTAGTCTAGCTTCTTCATTTTTGTCATGGTGTAATAAGGAGGTCAGTAAGCAGTATCAGCAGCAACAACAACAATAATAGTAAAACCGCAGCTTCATGGTAGTCCGAGCTACCAAAACTTCCCGAACTACATTGACCTGATTCCTTTATAGCCAAGGATATGTAGGAAACCTTTGAAGCAGAGGTTCGGTCAAATCTTTCAAAAAATGCTTCCCACGGAGTGTTCAAACAGGCAAAAATCGCTCGTATCCGCTCACTTTATCTTTGCACAAAAACTCTTCGTGTTTCCGGACAAAGAGGGGCAGTTGTGAGCACGTGATTTTTGCCTCATACGAATTACTCCAAAATAATTCCCCAAAAATTAGGTTTTGGCTTTGATTATTTGTTATTTTTAGAAATTATTGCGTGATTTTTCTGATTGTTTACATATGTTTGTGTGCATGTTTAATTTTATTAATGTATTAAAAATACAAAAAAATATAGCATTTGCATTTAAGATTTGATTTTTTACATTTTTGGAATTAATTAATAATTAGGTGTTTTACAAAAATAAAAATTTGCAAAAAATAATATATTTTGTATTTTGGCCAAATTGTGCGATTTTCTTTTAATTTAGTATTGCATTATTTATGATAATTCAGAACTTAAGAGATTGTTAAAAACAGAAACTTAAGGGTAATATTGAGGATTGTTTAATAAAAAGGGTATTCACCTAATTGAGAAGCTTCTCAATAGTGGTAGAGTTCAAAGCTAGAAAGAGAAAACAAAGAGAGATTTCCGGACTATTTTTCTTCTCCATTTTTACTGGTTTTCTCCGTGTTGCTGGGATTTCTGGATTGAGGTGTTGAAGCTACTGCGTTGGGCTTTCTGCTGCTGTATTTTGCTGTTTGCTTACCCCATTTTTCTGTTCTACATACCAGGTACTGGTTCTTAAACTTGTAGAATTGATATTCAAACTGGAATTGAAATGGAAATGGAAGTTATTTTTAGCTTAACACTAAGTTATGGTCCATAATTTAGTTTTACTTTCATAGATTACTCTGTTCTATACTTTCATAATTAGGTTCTTCATGTGTAATGGAATATGCCATTGGATATTGTTATTTATTTATAGGACTCTAATTAGTTTTGTTTAAATGTAAAAGGCCTAGGAATACTCGGGTCTGTTCGGTAAGGATGAAGGTGAATGGCTTTTTGAGTTTTTTTTTAGGTTATTGTTTGAGTTTAAATTCGGATTCAATCATGAATATTGGCAAAATGTGTAGTTTTATTGCTTTGGATTTGTAGAAACTAATTAATAGGGCTCTATCATATTGTATGAGTGTTTATTACACATCTAGAGGTTGGTGGACAATTATAAGAACCTAATTTTTGGGGAATTATTTTGGAGTAATTCGTATGAGGCAAAAATCACGTGCTCACAACACTCAATTCAAAGATTATGAAAAGTTCGCTCATCTCTCTCAAAAGAATGTCACAAGTATTGCTTTAAGTACCATATGCTTGCCCCTCATGTAAATCACCACTAATATAAGCTCACTCAACTTGAAATCATGTATGAGAATGTCACAAGTACGGCTTTAAGCACCATATTCTTGCCCCTCATGTAAATCACCACTAATGTAAGCTCACTCAACTTGAAATCATGTAGGGCTTTTTCGGGATGTAATGAAGGCTTTTTGGATCAAGGTAGGACTTGATGGAATAGAATGTGTTCATCTTTTCTTAAGCACTCCATTTTTTTCTTTTTGGCTCATACTTTGTCGACTCTTTGAGTCAATTTCTTTTTCCTCGGGGGAACTAGAGAGATGTAACGTCACTCTTTCTTGGTCATGACACTCATTTTTCTCCTTTTCTATTTACTCCATGTCGTTCATCCTTGTTTTTCTTTGAATCCCTTCAACTTTTTACTTTATTCTCTTTCTTTTTGGCATTTTTCTTTTTGTTCTTTCTTTATTTTCTTTGCCTTTCCTTTTCTTTATTTCTTTCTCTTCTTTGTACCTTTATATAACTTTCAAACTCCTCGTCTCTCCCCCAAACTTATGTTTTTGCCAATTGTTTCTCAAGAATGCTAAGGAAAAACCCGGTGCCAAGAGAGGATCATTACAAAACGGATAAAGGCTTGTAACATGGTTATTGAAAGAAAAAGGGCTTAGGCTCAAATGGGTTTACTGGAGATATCACATTGGTAGGCTATGGAAGATTTCAACTTTCAACTTGGATCAAGGAGAGCCTACAATCATTTCGCAAGCCAATTTACCCTTAGAATATCGCCTAGAAAAACATTCGGGCAAAATTCTAGACTATTAGCACAGGTACTTGGACTTGTAATTCAATACCTCACCTCTCGCGTTGCTGGATTGCTAAAGAGAATGGAGTCGAGGTTCCACAACAACCCTAGTTAAGATTGAGAATCACAAATGCCTCAACCGAACCACTCGATGACTGCTTAAGTCAACACAAGAGTCAAAAGGTCACAACTAGAGCTATTTTCTACCAATAACTTATTTTTAACCATAAGGTCGTAGGTAAATGTGTTGGTACCAAGTGAAAAATGCTTGAGACTCTTTTATTCATTACTACTATTTTTGCCTAAATATAAAAGAAACAGACTCAATCCCTTAAGAAGGTTGTCACGCCATCCATCGTTGGGAAGATCCACCCGGTTCACATGAAACTCACCTTTGGAAAGAACCGTGGTAAAACGTAAAAAGAAGCTAACAAATCCAAAAGAAACTTCTAAAATAAATAAGAAGTTATACTACTAAGAAAGATAAACTAAGAAGCTATGAAATAAACTATGGAAAGTAATACAAATGAATATACAAACTGAGTGGAAATGAACATATACATCAAGGGAAAAGGGAGGAATATATACATAACCAAAGAGAAAATAAAGTTAAAAGGAAAATAGTATAAAAGTTATTACAGGCTAATGTCAATGTCAAATCAATCAAAATAGACCATCCCCTGAATCAAATAAGCATTGTCCCTAATGCTTAAAAAATAAGAATAAGGAAGGTTAGAGAGTTAAGAGAACTCCCTATGTGGTCTCAGTCTGCATGGCATCTTCAGCACCCTCGGTCTCTTTTAATTGTATCTCATTATCACTTGGCTGAGGGACAACAGGGTTGGTGAGCATCTGGATCATCTCCTCAGCGGTGTGGGCAACAAGGTCCGGCTCCTCAGACTGCCGGCTACTGTATATGATGCCTCGGATACTGCTGATGTTGCTGGGGATGAAGGTGTTGTCTCCATAAGTAAATTAACTGGTAGATCACCGGCAGATGCAATCTTGGCAATCTCTTTTCTCAACCTCTCCATCGACTTCTTCGGCGCTTGAGACATCTGCATCTTCTTCGCTTGCTTTCCCAACTCCTCAATGACTTCCCCATGCGCCACCAGAGTCTCCATAATGGTCTTCTGGTTGTCCAAAATCTTCTTCAATGTTTCCTCTACTGATGGAGGTACCAGCGGTGCTACCGGGATAGAAGACTGTGCTGCAACATCACTGGATATGTTAGAAAACTTTGAAGTAGCTGTCTGTATCCAGTTGTTGAGACTCGCCAATAGCTGGGAGACCTATAACGCAGTCTTTGGATAAGTGGATAAGGTTAGCACTGATAATGAAGCTGATAGTCTAGAAGAAGAAGAAGGTAGTGGCATGGCTACTGTCCCGATGGACGGACCGACTGCTATGGAAGGCATGGCATATGTGGGAGTCTCAACAGCTAAATCAGTAACAACTACTATTGGCTCCTCAGACTGGCCAGCGAAGGTAGTTGCCTTACCCTTGAACTTCGGGTTGTCATCACCCTATAGGTGGTACCATGAGAAGGCTTCTTGGCCTTTACTTTTGTATCGTATTGTATCGGCTCCACCTTTTGATCATTGAAATACTCTGTGAGGAAGTTCGGGTACGGGTATGATCTCTCATCTTTATGGACAACTAATATGATGTTGGTTGATATTATGACACCCACATTGATTGGGTACCCACCTATAATCGAATCCCCCAGGACTGCTTAGGGAAGTGGGAGGTTGTTCATATTTAAGCACAGATCAATACAGCTGCACACGAAGGTCTGCCAACTTTTGGCTTCAAAATTTAGGGTGGCCCAGACTTTGGGAAGCCCTGTTGTGAGCTAGGGGTGATGGTCCTCAAGCAGCCAAAATCTCAGCTAGCCACGAGCGAGCTGCATCACCCATAGCAAGCTTTTCCAAATACTGGACCGTCTCAACTTATTCAAAGTCCACATAAGTGTTCAGAGCATATGAGTCGAATCTGACTTTCAGGTTTCTCACTTTTGTTATCTTGCTTCCCTTCTTAATGTGAGCCACATTGGCATAAAATTCTTTAACCAAGTGCTCATTTGCATCGATGACACTGTGGGTGAACCATTTCCATCCCTTTCGATCCTGGAACTGTCTAAGGACATTAGGGTTGTGAATGTCCAAATCCTTCATTAAGAACTTTCGCTCAAGTGTGAGCAATCTTTGGGGCCACCACTCTCTGAATCTGGTAAAGGAAGTCAGGCTCAAAAATCAATCCTCCCATAACTCCTTCCTTTTAGACCTTTTTAGACCTCCCACTGTAGTGTTGCCCCCTCTACCATCATTTGGGACATCATCATCATCATTTACATTGATTGGTGCAGTCGGGGCATATGAAGAAGGCTCAGAATCTTGGCTACCCTCTTCCGAACCCTTAGAAGAACTAGCAGAGTAAGAGGATTCATCTCTCAAGTGGAATCTACCCGGGACTTGTTCGGGTTGAGATTGGGTATCAGGAAGTGCTTGCACAGAGTTACCCTCAGAAGTTTCCCTAGATGGGAGATACTCACTGGACTCTGAGGATTCAGGAACTTTGTTGGCGGTTACTTTCTTGCTTATGGCTCTCTGTATGGCTAGTGGTAGGTTACTTTTGCCTCGACCTCGACCTCGACCTCGTGAGGGTTCTGCCCTCCGTTTTGATGTATCACCTCAATCATGTGATCTAACCATTGTCTACAATTCATAGCAATAAGAATCAGTTAGAGCTCAAAACAATGTATACAAATGCATGACAGTTGCAGGAATCAGACTAAAGAAGAGGCGATGCGGACCGCACAAAAGTAAGTGTGGCCGCAGACTGCCTTATGTGGATCGCACAATTTTGAAGTACGGTCGTACAGCTTATTGAGTGGATCGTATAATTTTGAGTGTGTCTGCACATCCCCAAGGTCAGACTGTTGGGTCTCTGATCATCCAACAATGCAGACCGCATAATTTTGAGTGCAGTCCGCACTTTTCATTCATACTTTTGCCCTAACTTTGAGACCTGCAGATCACACAAAAATGTGTGCGACCGCACAATTTGAATTTTACGCGGTAGTATGTTAGGGTTCATGCAATTTTTCACAAATTAGACATGGTTTGCACAAATTGACAAGATTAGTGGTCTACCTAGTCCCTAATGAACATATATGAAGCTACCCACAGGATTTTGAAGCACATATTAAGCACATTTGACATTGTTAGGCCTAAAATAACTAAACTAATCAATGAAAACAAAACAAAAATTAAGAAGAATGAACAAAAATCTAACATGGATTGAACATACCAGTAGCGAATGATGCATGTGAGAATCTAACTTGATGAATTGAGGGAAGATTTAGAACTAATGGGATATGCACTGTGTTTGCTTAGGGTTACAAAGTTCAGAGAGTGTAAAGTGCAAATAGTGAATTGAAGTCCTATTTATAGGTTGACCCAGTTGGTAAAAATGAAGCTGAGTGTGGCTGTACAATTTTGAGTGCGGTCCGCACTTTTTACCTGAACCTTTGAAGAAGCCCTGCGGTCCACACAAAAGTGAGTGCGGCCGCAGAATTTGTGCTGACCACACAATTTTGTGTGCGACCGCAAATTGTTAATGAAATTTGACAAGCCAATCTTCAGAGAGCATACACTTTTGGTCTTCCAGTTGTGCGACCACACACAGAATTGTGTGGCCGCAGAATGATTGTGCGGTACACACTTTTGTGACACTTAGCCAATTTTTTTTGCACAGTCCCTGCAATGCACACCCATTCCTGCATACACTTCAAAACTAGTTAGCATAAAACAAAGCCTATCTAATAAAGGAGAAAAAGAAAAAGAAAAAGACACATGATTTGCCTCCCAAGAACCGCCTGATTTAACGTTGCGGCATGACGCAGATTACTAATCATTTGAAATGGAGAACCGTCACGATGTGGCCATCATCAACTTGCCAAGATAGTGTTTTACCTGGTGCCCATTGACTCTAAACACTTCATCATTCTTATGTTTTAGGTCCAAAGCACCAAAGGGGGTTACATTTACCACTTCAAATGGGCCACTCCATTTAGACTTCAACTTACCCTGAAACATCCGTAATCGGGAATAGAACAATAGCACAAGATCACCCTTTTTAAACTCCTTATTGTGGATGTACTTGTCATGGAGGTATTTCATCTTCTCCTTGTAAAGGGCCGAGCTTGTGTAGGCATGATACCGAAATTCATTTAGCTCATTCAATTATGCCACTCTTAGGTTTGCGGTAAATCCCACTCAAGGTTCAACTTCTTCAAAGACCACATGGCTTTATGCTCAAGTTCCACGGGAAGATGACACGCCTTCCTAAATACCAATAGATATGGAGACATCCCAATCAGTGTTCTGTAGGCCGTCCTATAAGCCCAAAGAGCATCATCAAGTTTTCTTGACCAATCCGCCCGGTTGGCATTCAGTCTTTGACAAAATAATCTTGATCTCCCGGTTGGAGACTTCAACTTGTCCGCTTGCTTGAGGATGATAGGGGGTCAAGACTTTGTGAGTGACACCATACTTGGTGAGTAAGGTATCAAAAGCCTTGTTGCAAAAATGCGAACCCCCATAACTAATAATGGTCCTAGGAGTACCGAATCTTGTAAAGATGTTCTTATTCAAAAATGCCACCACACTTCGAGCTTCGTTGTTGGGTAAAGCCACGACTTCAACCTATTTTGACATATAGTCCACAGCTACCAAAATGTAAGTGTTCCCACAAGAGCTCACGAACGGTCCCATGAAATTAATACCCCAAACATCAAAGATATCAATTTCTAACATGGTAGTGAGGCGCATCTCATTCTTCTTAGAAATCCCACCGGCCATTTGACATTCATCACAATGCTTAACTAAATCACTAGTGTCCTTGTAAAGAGTAGGCTAACAGAATCCACAACTCAATACTTTTGTTGTCGTTCTCGCTCCATCATGGTGACCAACATACGGAGAAGAGTGGAAAGCTTCAAGAATTCCCATTTGTTCTTCCTCCGGCACATATAATCGGATCACACCATCGGTATATATCCGAAAAAGATACGGCTTATCCCAATAATAGTCAAGGACGTCATGTGGCCTCCCCTCCTCCTCCAATCGGGACAAGTGATCCGTCACTTGATTTTCACTACCCTTGCGGTCTTGAATCTCTAGATCAAACTCTTGCAATAGAAGCACCCACCGCATCAACCTTGCCTTAGAATCTTTCTTGCTCATCAAGTACCAAAGAGCCGCATGGTCGGTGTGAAAAATTACCTTTGTACCCATCAAATACGGGCGGAACTTCTCCATAGCAAAAACAATAGCAAATAGCTCTTTTTCGGTCATTGTGTAATTGACTTGGGCATCATTCATGGTCTTGATATCATAGTAGACCAGATGGAAGATTTTGTTGATATGTTGCCCCAAAAATGCTCCAACTTCCACATTACTAGCGTCACACATGAGCTCAAAAGATAAGCTCCAATTCGGTGCGGTGATAATAAAAGTAGTAGTCAATTTGAACTTGAGCAATTCGAATGCCTTCATATAATCTTCGTTGAAATAGAACTTGGCATCCTTCTCCAAAAGTTTACACAAAGGGTTTACCACCTTGGAAAAGTCCTTGATGAATCGGCAATAGAAATCCGCATGATCCAAGAAGCTTCTCACTCCCTTCACAGATGTAGGGGCAGTTTAGTGATTACCTCAATTTTGGCCTTCTTGACCTCAATACCATGCTTTGAAATTTTGTGGCCGAGGACAATGCCTTCCTCGACCATGAAGTGACATTTCTCCCAATTCAACACCAAATTGTTTCCTTACATCTAGCCTAGACCCTATCCAAATTGTTCAAGCAATCATCAAAAGAATTCCCAACTATGGAGAAATCATCCATGAAGACCTCAAGAATATCCTCCACCATGTCGATGAAAATAGCCATCATACACCATTGAAAAGTCGCCAATGCATTACACAAACCAAAAGGCATCCGCGAGAATACAAAAGTACCATAGGGACAAGTGAAAGTGGTCATCTCTTGGTCCTCAGGAGCAATAAAAATTTGATTGTAGCCAGAGTATCCATCAAGGAAGCAATAAAAAGCACGTCCAACCAACCTATCAAGCATTTGATCAAGAAATGGAAGCGGGAAATGATCTTTCCGAGTGACTTTGTTGAGCTTTCTATAGTCCATGCACACTCTCCACCCGGTGACAGTTCTTGTGGGTATCAATTCATTCTTGTCATTTGTTACCACAATCATGTCCCCTTTATTTGGGACACATTGCACTGGAGAGGTCCACGAGCTATCGGAACTGGGGTAAACAACACCGGCATCCAACCACTTGATTATCTCCTTCTTCACCGCATTTTGCATTTCTTTATTTATCCCCCTTTGATGTTCAACAGAGGGTATGACACCCTCCTCCAAAATAATTTTATGCATGCAAAAGGCGGGACTTATGCCTCGGATATCCGCCAATGTCCATCTGATTGCTCTTTCCCTCCTTTGTAGCACCTCTAATGTGGATTCTACCTGCATGTTAGTTAAAAAAGAATAAAGAAAAACGGTAAAGTAGAAGAAGGAACAAAGAATTCATACCTGAGATATGGAGGCAATGGCTTTAACTCCAAAGTGGGAGGTTCCTCGATTGAGGGCTTTGTTGGAGGAGTCTTCCGACTTTCAATATCCAAAGATAGCTTGTGGGGCTCATAAGTGTACGACCCCATTCCTTGCAATGCATTCACACACTCCACATAGCCTTCTTTCTCCTTAACATCATCAAGGTTGAGCAAAACGCTTCCAAATTATCCTCAACATTCATTGTGTCACTAACATCATCAATAATCACGTCGGTCACCAAATCCACGAACGAACAAACTTCATTGTTATTCGGTTGCCTCATAGATCACAGATGGAAGACCACCGTTTCATCACCTACCCAAAAAGTAAGCTCACCGGCTTCCACATCAACAAGAGCCTTCCCTCTAGCAAGGAAAGGTCTACCCAAAATAATAGGTACCTCATAGTCCACTTCGCAATCAAGAATCACAAAGTCCATCGGGAGGATGAACTTGTCAACACGAACTAACACATCATCAAGAATACCCAATGGCTCTTCATTGTACGATCCGCCATTTGCAACCTCATGGATATTGGTATTGGTTGCCCAATCCCTAAAGTTTTGAATACCAAGTAGGGCATCAAGTTGATACTCACCCCAAGATCACATAAAGCTTTGGCAAAGTCGGCACTCCCAATAGTGCACGAGATTGTGAAGGCGTCGGGATCTTCCAATTTCGGAGCCATTAAGTGCACAATAGCACTCACTTGATGTGTCATCTTGATAGTCTCACAATTCATTGATCTTTTCTTTGTCACCAAATCCTTTATGAACTTTGCATATCCGGTATTTGTTCTAATACCTCAACCAATGTCACATTAATAGACAAACTCTTCATCATATCAATAAACTTTTTGAATTGGTTCTCACTATTTTGCTTTGCAAGCCTTTCAGGGTAAGGAGGATGAGGCATTGGCATTGGTGTCTTAGCCTTTGGCACTACCAGTTCTGGCATGTCAATCACGTGTTCCCTAGATGGGTTCACTTCTTCTTGTGTCTCCTCCACATTTTCATCAATATCAATTCCCACTTCTTCATTAGCTTGAACCATATTGCTTGGAATTTCATCTTCTTGAACAACATCATGATCATCCACAATTCTTCTTTGATTTGAGGTGGTTGCATCTACATATTTTCCACTTCTTGTAGTCACGGGCATAACATGTCCCGTATTATTCCCACCCTTTGGGTTCACCACCGTATCACTTGGTAGTGCCCCCTTAGTATGAGTGTTCAAAGCTTGTGAGATTCGGCCTAATTGAACTTCCAAATTGCGAATAGAAGTGTTGTGAGAGGCTAGTTGAGCATCAGAGTCGGCATTCTTCTTCATCATCTGTTTAACACATGTTCTCAATTATACCCATCTCATTGTTAGAAGAGCTCAGACCTTGAGAAGGGTAGGGAGGTGGATTGCTCGATTTTTGGAACATCAAGGGCCTTTGAAAACTCGACCCCCGGTTGTTGTTGTTGTTGCTCCACCCTCCTTGGTTGTTGCCTTCCCAATTACTTTGATTGTTTCCACCCCAATTGACTCTCCAATTGACTTGGTTACCGTGACTATTCCAATTATCTTGATTATTGTTACCACCCCTCCAATTGCCTTGGTGGCCTTGGTTGTTCCAATTTCCTTGTGACTGCCATTATTGTTGATTTTGTTCTTGAGCATTGTTTCTTTGGCCTTGATAATTGTTGACATATTGCACTTCTTCTTGTTCATTGAATGAATCACCTTGGTCATATACACTATCATCTTGCATGAATTGTTCCGGATGGCTTTGCATTTGTTGACCTTTTTGTCGTCTCTTATTCATCATCATATTCACACCTTCCATCGCATTCACTTGTTTCAGCCCTTGAACTTGTTGAAGCTGAGCTTTGGCCAATTGATTTATTGTAGTTGTCAACTTGGCAATACCTTGCCCAAGATCATGTAGATCCTTGTGTAGGTGAATGACATTTGGGTCACCTTGAGGAACATTGGCTCCACTTTGCCATGCCGATGAGGTATCCCCCATCTCATCCAAAATTTCACAAGCTTCGGCATAAGGCGTGTTCATGAAGTTCCCACAGGCGAGTTGATTTACCATACATTGATTTGTTGTGTTGATCCCCCTGTAGAAGGTTTGTTGGACCATGGCCTCGGTCATATCATTATTCAGGCACGCTTTAACCATGGTACGATATCTTTCTCAAATCTCGTGCAATGGCTCCTTGGCTCTTGCTTGAACGCAAGAATCTCATCTCGCAGTGTCGCCATATGCTCCAGAGATTAGAATTTGGCAATGAATTTTTCCGCCAACTCACTCCATGTATAGATAGAATGATTGGGCAATCTCTCTAACCAATACAATGTCTTTCCCCATAGAGAAAAGGTAAATAGCCTCAATCGCAGTGCGTCCTCGGAGACATTGGTTTGCTTGTTCCCCCAACAAGTATCGATGAAACCTTTGAGATGCTTGTAAGAATTTTGACTCGGAGCCCCGGTGAAGTATCCCCGTTGCTCAAGTAGTGTAAGTATCACATTGGTGAAGGACTATAGTCCTTGCATAACCATCGTTCGACAATACCCAGTGTGCCGCCGCTCTTGGTGGAGGTAAGGGAGGGACGAGAACATTATCATGAGGTGGTCGGCCTTGCATATTTGCTTGAAGTTCGGGAAGAACCTCATCTCCTTGATCATCGTCCACTTCCTCTCCCAATGGCACATTCCCGATGGGCTAGTTGTTAAGAGCCATTCTCGTACCTATAATCAATTCAAAAACAAAGTTAGTGACTCGGAACAAAAAGAAGACAAATCACACAAAAACCTAGATATATAGCTAAATCCGTTTAACTCCCAGGAAATGGCACCAAAAATTGATGTCGCCCCTACTCACACCACAAATATAGGTTGTGAGGCGGTCGAAGCAATAATAAAAACCCAACGCAAATTGGGATCAAATCCACAGGGAGTTAGATTTTGGATTAGGTATACACCTAGTGTGAATGTATGATATGCCCCAAATTACACTTCCACATTTCAACTGTTGTTTCTACTTCTACTTTTAAACTATTGATTGTAATTGTAGATCTAAGAGACAATATTTTTGGTTTTGGTTGTTTTCAAGTTATTAAAGATCTAGGGTTGTAACTTCCGCCTAAATGGATACCTATTGGGTTGACATCTTTAGGGCATGTTTGGTTGATTGGGATACAATATAGTAATCACACACGATTACTCACTTTATACCTCTCGGTAGTTTGAGTAATTTTGCCCAATTTGGCTTTCTCAAGTCCAAATGGGTATTTCACAAAACAAGTGATATATGTTCAAGTCGGGTCTTACTATCTCTAGATTTGACCCTTTAATTGTGGCTATCAATTTCTTGAGTTCACCCCAATTTCTTGTTAGCCAAGTTTTCCTAGCAATCCAAAGAGATCTGGGAGGCTGTTCAAACAGCTCATGAGGGAACAACACAAGTGAAGCAATCCAAGATTGATATGCTCACAACTGAATATGAGCTCTTTAGAATGAAAGATGATGAATCCATCCAAGATATGCATACTTGATTCACCTTCATCATCAATGAGCTTCACTCTCTTGGTGAAGTATTCTGAGAAACAAGCTTGTCGGGATAATCCTTAGTGTATTGCCCAGTTCTTAGGAAAGCAAAGTTAACGCCATTACAAAAGCTAAGGACTTGCAGACACTGACCATGGATGAACTTGTTGGAAATTTGAAAACCTATCAAATGAAGAAGAAGAAGAAGAAGAAGAAGAAGAAGAAGAAGAAGGACAATGAAAGAAGAGAGCCCAAGAGGGAGAAGAACCTGGTCCTCAAGACGTACAACAATGACTCAAGTGGTGAAGATGGGGACATGGCCTACTTGACAAGGATATTCCAGAAGAGGGTTCGCAAGAATGGAGGCATTACAAAAAGGGGAAGTTCTAGCAAGCCAAGAAATTATGACTTCTGTCATAAATATGACAAGCCAGGACACTTCATCAAGGATTTCCCTCTTCTAAAGAAAGATTAGTACAATAACAACTTTAACAAAGCAGCCAAAAGGAACCAGGTTCCTGACAAACGCTTCAAGAGAAAGAATGATGCTGACAATGTTGTAAAGAAAGCTCTTGCTGCATGGGGAGACTCCTCCAGCAAATCTGAAGAAGAAAACAACCATGGTGGTAGTTCAAGGATGGCGGTGGAAAATGAAACAACTGAGTATGATTCAATCTTTGCTTTAATGGCTCAATCTAATAATAATGAAGATGACGACAACGATGAGGTAAATTTTCTGGATGTTCAGAGAAATCTGAAATCTTACTCTCCTAAAAAGCTCATGTCATTAGCAAATGTACTAATTGATTCTTACCATAGTCATATCAATGATAAAGATGCATTAACTATGGAAGTAGGGGAAGCTGAACAAACCATAGATGGCTTAGTATTCGTTGTAGTTGAATTGAAAGAAACAATAGAGAACCTGAAAAAGGAAAAGAATGCCTTAGAAGAGAAAATTGCCATTATAGAACATGAAAGAGATGATCTAATGGTTGTTGTGGTGGACTTAAAAGAAACCATTAAGTGTGTAAGTAAAGAAAAAGAAACCTTGACTGAGAGAGTTTCTATCATTGAGCAAGAGAGAGATGACCTAGTAGTGGTGGTAGTAGACTTGAAAGAGACAATTGAGGAATTTAAAATGGTAAATAGGCATGGAAACTCTGAAAAGGGAAAGGAAGTTGCAAGTGAGGCACACATTAAGCTTGAAAATAAATTGAATTTGGTGAAGACTAGTCTGTGTATTGAGCTTGAGAAGAATAAATAACTTCAGGAAGAACTAGGAAAGGTAAAGAGTAACCTTGAAAAATCGCTTAAGTGGACCTGGTCCTCTGATGCTATCACTGCCTTGTACACCAACAGCAGAGGAAACATGCAGAGGATTGGGTTTCAAAGGGAAAATATTCCCTACTACCCTCATAGCAAACACGTTACTGTAACCGACAATAGGCTATGTACCCACTATGGTAACAATGGGCACCTCAAGGAAAAATGCATGGCCAGGGTTCAGTCTCATCAGAAAAATAAAGTATTTACTAAGATAGTACCTACTGCTAGAGGACCTGGTCCGTCAAATAGGAAACGCATACTGCCTACTTGGACTAAAAGAGCACTCCTTCATCCCTTCTCTCATAACAAGAGATCCAAACTCGTTTGGGTTCCTAAATCTAACCCATGATTTCCTTGTGTAGGGAGCAGTGAAGGGGAGCAGCCAACAATGATATATGGACAACGACTGCTCAAAACACATGACTGAAACTATGATCAATTTTCCTTTACTAAAAGCGCTGCAAGGAGAGAGTGTACCCTTTTGAAATAGCTAAAAGGGGTGCACTTTAGGAGTTGGAAGATATGTGACAAGGGAAATAAAGTGGAATTCTTGTCCAGGATATGCACAATATCAAATCATATGACTAGTGAGGTGATGTTGTAGCCAAAAGATACAAGAATACTTATGTCGCTGGGTTTGAGCCTCTATAGAGTAGTGATATAAGTTGGTTGAGAGCTGTTGAAAACAATGTTAAACTATGGGATAGAAGGCTGGGATATGCAAGTGTTTCATCACTGAATAAACTAGCCCTGAAGGACCTGGTTTGTGGTCTGACCAAGTTGAGTATCAAGGAACACAAAGTGTGCAATGCCTGTGCAAAAGGAAAGTATGTCATATCTCCATTCAAGCTCAAAAAGGGACAGTCAGCACTTCAAGACCACTTGATCTTCTTCATATGGATCTGTGTGGAGTAGTGAGAGAGCCAAACAGGAAAGAAAGAAGATATATCAATTGACAGTGAATGACTACTCCAAGTCCACTTGGACTCTGTTCTTCAGAACCAAGAATGCGATCTTTCAAGTAATTGTGCCTTTTGTCAATAAGATCCAAGTATAGATAGAAACAAATGTGGCTTGCATCAGATCAGATCATGGAACAGGTTTGGATAAAGCCAAAGCAGATGAATGCTACATTCAAAGAAGAATTACTTAACCTCTTAGCTCCAAGAACACTGCATCAAACGAAGTTATAGGAAAGAAGAACACAACTCGTGAAGATTTGTCACGACCAATATTAT
Source organism: Nicotiana sylvestris (assembly GCF_000393655.2). Taxonomy (NCBI): domain Eukaryota; kingdom Viridiplantae; phylum Streptophyta; class Magnoliopsida; order Solanales; family Solanaceae; genus Nicotiana; species Nicotiana sylvestris. The sequence goes on along the minus strand of NC_091057.1, from coordinate 121,539,549 downwards.
TTGATAGAGGGATTGCAAATATCTTGACCAAAGTTGCTGACTTATTTGAAGATATCTGGGTACAATTGTTATGTTCTCAACAATGGAAGGATTATCTTTGAAAATCTGATGCTAAAATAGATGGAGTAATCCTCCTGATGTACTTGTCTCAAGAGGGAACAAAAATACTGATCAAGGTGGAGAACGCTCATTGATTCCAGCAAGGAACCTAGTCCTACGACTATAACAACAGGAGCTGAAAAACGAATTGTTGAAAAAGGTTTGACATAGAAGCATCACAAGTCATCAGCACTCCCATTGCCACAACTACATGCCTAGACATGGATGAACCAGGTTCTCCTCTAAATCAAACCATGCATAGAGACATCACTGGATCACTCCTGTATCTTACTGCAAGTAGACCAGAAATCGTGTTCAGACTTGGGTTCTGTGCAAGGTTTCAGTCAAATCCAAAGGAGTCTCATCTGAAGGTTGTTGTAAGAATTTTGAGATATCTTAGAGGAACACAGGACCTGGTTTTCTACTATCCTTCAAGTAATGGATAGGAAAAGCTCGTCTGAAATGGGACATTCTCTGGGTTCCTGTCTTGTCTTATGAGGCTCAACGAAGAAAAATTCAGTAGCACTCTCAACAGCTGAAGCAGAATATGTATCATCAGCCTCATGATGTGCTCAAATATTGTGGACCAAGAAGCAAATTGGAAGACCTTGAGTCCAACTCAAGAGGGCCAAATACATTGATTGCTAAAGATCAAGTTGCTGACATCTTCACCAAATCCCTAAGAAGAAAACATTCTGAGAAAAATTGCCCTGCCCTGGGGATGATAAAATCCAATTGAGGACCTGGTTCCTCATGATTGGTTAATGAAAGTCATACTCAGGTAAAAGTTAGCTAACGTGTTTTCTGGCTAAGTCCTACTCACCTGTATACCATTACAGGTAGACACACATGATGACTACAGAGCAGCTGCTGGAGTGCATGCTGGAAAAAGAGGTTAAACTCACTTACCAAACCTGTCAGGGAACCTGGTTTTCTTGATATAGGTTAGTAGCTTCTTTGTTCTTTCATACACAATTTAAAATGGACAAAAACAATGCCACATCATCAGCGTGACAGTCTCTTTAAGTTGTGTCTTTTCATCCAAAGCGTCACACCTTTTCTGAACGATATAACTCCTCAAGCAAAAGTTTGCCGTTGTTTCAGAACGGGTCCCTCATCATAAATAAATCAACTTCACAACCTTTCACTTCCAAATTCAAAACCTCATATTTTCCTTCTCTCATCTCAATCCACAACCCTTCGAGTACATTTTCACCATGTCTGAAAATCAAGCAACCTCTAGTATACCCGACAATACTGTCATTGAGTCCACACCAATTAACATTCCAGCGGTAGACTCCTCTTCCAACACTATCACTAGTCCAAACCCTAAAGTAGAGTCTTCTCCACACTCCACTCTGTCTCCTACCCACTCTAATTCTGTTCCTTATCTGAGCAAGGTTGAGAATCTTTGTCCTCCTCTAGTCTCACTGGTCAAACAGAGTAAATATGGTGAATAGGGTAAACAAGGGAACCTTGTTCAGGAAACACTAACTCTCTTAATGGTTGGGCACTCGAGTGACAATCCAGTGATTAGTCATGAAATGACTGAGATAACCATGACAGGCTGCGATTCTACATGTATCACTTCTCTTTCTGTTGAAATTTCCATGAAACCCCAAGAAAATGAGGGAATAGAAAATATGCTCCCCATTGCTTCAGAAGGGGTTGTTGTAGAGGAGGGTGGAAGAGGGTATGAGTCGCAAGGGGAAGAGCCTCAGTCCACAAAATACTAGGGATCAATTGTTCCATTTGATTAACTGATTCAAGATGACACTACTGGGTCCGAAGTGATGAACCCGATCCCTCCGCGAAGGATCCAGGTTAGGGGTCATCTCCCCAGCTCAGTGTTGATCTTGCTCCTTCTCTCCACTTTGATGTTGAGCCCTTGAATATGGTGGTGCCTAAGATGAATTTTGATAGTGAAGAAGACACAGATGGTTTGGCATATGCTAGTTTTATCAGGGTATGAGTAAGCCAGTTGCAGCTTCAGAGTCAACCACTAAGCGACCCATTACTCGATTGTAGCAAAATGAGGCTCTGGAGTCTGCTCTCAAGAAGAGTAAAAGGAGCAAAAGAAAGATAAGGCTGGTAAAGGATGGAAAAATTGTGCATGAAAAAGTCATCCCTGTGGTAAATGTGGATGAGGAAGAAGAAGAAGAGGAACCTACTTGCTTAACCCACAAGTCCTCGAAGCAGAATCACTCTCACTCTCAATCTATAAGGCACACTTCTACAAATGCTGAAAGTCCTTCCAAGAGTGTTGATGCTGCTTCCAGTGAAAAGTTGGTGAAAAAGTCTGGTGACAAGACAGTGAAAGAGAGTGGTGACAAGTCTAATGAAGAAGTGGAAAAATTTGGTGAACATATGCATAAAAAGTCAGTGGAGAAGGGAAAGTCTATTTGCAAGTCAGTAAAAAGAAAAATGGATAATGATGAGGAACCTGGTTCCATCAAGAAAGCAAAAGTTAGTGAGTTTCTGAGTTTTGAGAAAAGACTGAGAAATCAGAAAGTAATGTAGGGCTGCACATTTGCCTCTGACATTCTAGAACTTGCTGGGATGAGACAGTTAGTGAAAATTTGTGATTCTAAAAAATGGCCTAATTTGTTTACAAATGAGATTCCCAAAGTGTATGAGGAGGAGGTACGAAGTTTCTATACCGACCTCTTCACAATAGATGGTGATCAAATTTGTGTGTTGATAAATGGGGTGGACATAGTGATGGACTCTGCCTTATTAGGGTCAATTATGGGCTGCCGAAGGACTGTCGTCTATTTAGGGTGCCTGCACATCAAACTTTGAAAATGCCAATATCAAGGACAACGCAATACAACATGGGGAATAAGTGCATAAGAAGGCACTCCTTCCAGTATATCAGTTGCTTTTTTAGATGGTTAACAAAGTGTTGCTTCCTAGTGTTGAGAGAAGATCTGTTGTATCCAAATCTGACATATTCTTTATGGAAACCTTGGATATTTTACCACCATCAATTTTCTCGGGATAATGATTGAGCATATGTAGAAGGTGGAAAACCTTAAGGAAAGGAATCCCGGACTACCTTATATGTTTCTTCTCGCAAAGGTCTTTAAGTTCTTCAAAGTGCCTCTGGGACAGGCCAAAGTGGGCACTAAAAAGCAATCTTTTTCAAAAACTACTCTTGAAGAGTATGAGTGTATTGACAAGGTCGGAGGAGTTGGAAAGACTTCCACTATCTCTCAATTGATAAATGCTCAGAATAGTGCCACAGAGGAGATGTGGAAGTTGAAGGCTAGGAATACAATTCTTGAGAGTCAGCTAAGTCAGTTAAAAGAGGCACTTGGTTCTAGTAGTTATCACAGCTCAGAAGTTGCACGCCTAACAAAGAAGAATGTTGAGCTCAGGAAATAGGTGGAGGACCTGAAAGAAAGACTGCTCAATAAGCAAATATCCGCGAATGCTCGCATGGATCTTGTTCTCCAAACCCTTGCTTCCTCTTTCAAGCCCCTTCCTCCAGTGTCCCCTAAGGAATGTCCCCTCAGTGTCAAGTTTCCAGTGTCCATCTTCTTAGTTGTTTTTGGTGATGTTTTGTTTTGCTTCTGGTAATTGTTTTTGTTTGTTTTAAACTATGGATGATAACAATGATTCTGCTTCTGCCTGTAAAGGTCCAAATTTGGTTAATGCAAGTGGTTTCCTTTTTTGTTGTTTATGCTACTGCTCTTTTGTCTCTGTTTTCTATCATGTTGTGTGCACACAAGTGGCATGAGTTAACCACACTAGACTTTTTTATGCTGCTTACTTGTTATGTGCTATTTATGATGCCAAAAGGGGGATATTTAATTGAATAATATAAAAAACATAATTGAATAATAATCTGAAGTAATCCGAAGAGAAAACTTAGGGTTTTTTTGGTTCGCAGTCTGGTTCTATGTGGCTCTTTCTGGGATTTTCAATTATGAGTTTGTCATCATCAAAAATGGGGAAATTGATAGGTTACAAGTACTTTGGTCATAAGTACTTTGCTTTATGTTTTTGATGATCTAACAAACTTACTATCCAGAACCAGATGAACCTGTTACACATTTACAAGTCCTTAAGATCACAAGGTTCCAAGTTGGGATCCAGCATGGAATATGATTCAACTCTTTAGAGTGGAAGGAAAAACTGAGGGAATAGGTCACTACCAGTTCCCGAGGAGACTGTACAAAATCAACTCTCCAGTTGGAAAGTTGCTGCATGCACACGCTACAGTACATGAATAGTGCGGTGGTCAACTTTTTGGGGAAGACTTTTTACCCACCTTGCTTACATCATTGTAAGTGATGTCATACATGTATATATACAATCAAGAAAGGTAAAACACATTCACTTGAACACTTAAAGATTTCACTCAAGCTCGCTCACGTGACTATCCAGCAAGAAAGTTTCAAGTGCTTCAAGAACAAATAACAAAAGAACTACAGACTAGTTCCCACATCAAGTCATTATATGTCCTTAGTGGTAACTTTGTAATATTTCTTCAATTGTAATTCCTATCTAGCTTGTTTAGAAGCATTCTATAGGAACCCCTTTGTAAACCTTAAACTTGTGTGTTTGAGTCTTGGCTAGAGTTAGTCATGTTGTAAAGTCTTTGTAATAGAGTTATTACAAAGTGACTTGTAATAGAGTATTACAAGTTAGTGAAGGATTAAGAGGTTAATTCCTAGGTTGCATAGGTTGTAATCTAAAGTTTGTCCAGTAGTGAAGTTAAAATCCTACAAGGGTAGGTCGTGGTTTTTAATCTCATTGAGCTGGAATTTTTTCTCGTAAAATTCCTTTTATCATTATATTTACTGCAGTGTGCGTGTATACTGTTGAACCTGGTTCTCTATAGAGTTTGGTGGACCCTTATATTCTATCAAAGACTAAGTCAAATAGGCATGAATCAATGTTTGCAACCATCAATTCTCAAATTCAAGCAAGAACTAGGCTAAATATCATAAATTCAATCATAAATAGGCCCTAAATCAATTATCCATTAAGTACACATACTAGGGTTGGGTCACAACCCTAGCTAAGGGTTTAGCTACTTACGGAAAATGAAGAAATTAAAGAAGAAACTAAGATAGAATTCATAATAGATGATTAATGGAATAAAATCTAATGTTTAAAAGCTAATCTAGTACAATGTTACCAAATACAGTAAATAAAACAGCTCAGATGCTCCCAACTTACGAAACTTAACCTAAAAATGACAAAAAGTTCTATTTATACTAAGCTAGAAATATCTGACAAAAATGCCCCGGTGGAGGTTGTGCGGCCACACAATTATGTGTGTGGTCTGCAAATTGTGAATTGGCTTGACAGGTTCCAGTTCTATGGCTGCACAATTCTGGGTTGCGGCCGCACTCCTTCAACTTCTGCGGACTGCACATTTATGAGTGTGGTCGCACTCTTGCTTCTACGGACGCACAATTATAGTGTGGTCTGCACTTCTTGACCTTGGGGTTTGGCATTGTGAGACTTCTGCGGACCACACATTTCTGAGTACGGTCGCGCTCTTGATTATGTGGCCGTACAAAAAAATGGTGTGGACCGCATTTCTTCTTGACCTTAAAAACCCATATCTCTGAACTTTATATTCTACGACCGCACCAGAATTGTACGGTCCGCACTTTACAGAGCATTTCTTGTCAGAGGCTTTCTTCATGATTTGCAGCCGCACTCAATATTGTGCGGTCCGCATAGTGCCCTTTTAGCCTTGTTTTTATCCTTATTCAAAATTACTCCTTCTTGAGTTGATTTTCCTCTCTTTAGCTCATATTCTAACACTCCTGCAAACAAGCACATTTCATTAGTTTTCAGAAATTCCTTTAAGCAATTTTGAGCTAAAACGAAAGTAAAAGAGTGCAAATAAGTAGTCAAAATCCCTACTTATTAAAGGGTCACGTTGCCAGCCGCCTCAATCATCACGACCCGATTAGCTCATCCAATCATTTCGAATACAATGAACAGAATTCGGTCATCAAGCCCGCCTGAGGCTGGCTTCAATAAGCGGAAGGACTAACTGTATGGGTCAATATTTGGCTTAGAATATTTAAGATAAGATAATACTAAAGAAGGAATCCTCAAGCCGTCGTTAATCAAGGTGGGGCAAGAAGCAACTAGACTCATAGCCGAAGAGTCAATGAGTCGTCGTAGAGGTATTGATAATGGTCGAAGTCGAGCACCGTTGATGAAGCTGTAATGGCTAATTTTCAAAATAGGATATTTAAGAGAATATTCTAGTGGATATTCTCTGCGCTTGTACTATTAGAGTTTACTAGGAATATGTCTCATATAAATAGGAAAAAAGGCCATGATATGAGGTATGGGATATTCATTTGTAAGAACAGACTTTGACAAAAAAGATTCTTTCTCTCTTACTAAGATACAAACATTACATTTTCACTAAGATTTTTATCAATATTATTCCATACTTTTCCATCAGATCCGAGAATAATTCGAACATTCAAGGATTTTTCTGTCACTCATCATTGTAAGGAGGGACTGTGAGCACGTGATTTTTGCCATATATATGAATAATTCCCAAAAATTCAAACAAAATGATTTTCCTTTATTTTTACAATTCTTGTGAATTTTTGGTGTCATTTCGTGTTAATTGTTTGCATTTTATTGGTGCATGTTGATTCATATAAAACACAAAAATATGCATTCGCGTTTTAGGATATATATTCATATTTTTAGGACCGATTAGGGGTTAATTTGTTGAGAACAAAATGTGAAAAATCACAAAATTAGTCTTTAAACAATTTTAGGAATTAATTAGTCTTTGTTTTGAAATAATTAGGATTTTATGTTAGTTTTGCATCTTTATAAAAATTATAAAAATTATTATTAAATTAAAAATGAGAAAAGGAAATAAAAGAGAAAAGAAAATAAGGTTAGAAAAGTGGTCTTAATAAAGACCCAAATTTGGGCCAATTCGTTGAAACTTTTCAGGCCCAAGCGCCCTTAGACCCGTTCCAACCAGATCCAGGCCCAATGCTTCAATACCCGGCCTACCCCAATCCAGTCCAAAACGACGCCGTTTCCCCAGCCTTCAATCACGACCGTTGGATCTCATCAATCCAACGGTCTGGATCTAACTAGGATGTTTGGTATATAAGTGTCCGAAATTCCCCCCCTCGCCCCATTCGTACCGTGTCCTTCATCTTCATGAACCCTAATCCGCGCCGCCCCCAAATCCCTCGCTGGCGGTGAACGTCACTTACACCGTTCAAACCCAAATTAACACCATAGATCCCCCATGAATCCCTCTTTCCATTCCCGTTATTGGTTTCCCTCGAATGTTGCCAGAGTTCGTCGAATCTCAGTTTGAAGTTTTCCGGCCAAGTCGCAAGTTCATCCAAACCAGCCTAAAATCATACCACACAATCCCCGGACTTCCATCAACCCAATTCCATGTCTATTTTCCTTCAAATCTCTGTGAAGCGGCTCGAATTTCAGATCTAAGAATTTCTGGCCAAAACCCTAAACCAAAATCTTTATGATTTCGAACCGTAATATCCTTAACCATGTGTTCTCTTGTAAGAACACATGGTTAGGGATGTTGCGTGTCAAAAATCTGAAAAGATTCGGACGTCAGGCACTGGCCAGAGTTTTCGTGCTTCAGTGACTTTTCTTGTTTCATTCTTTTACTTTCATTTTTCTTTTCCTTTTTTGAGTGAAGTTTTAGTTACAGTTTTTATTTTGATTTCGGTAAGTGTCTTGTTAGTCTTGTGTTTAGTCAGTAAGTTTTTCCATCTCTAGTTCTAATTTGGTTTGATTCACGCTTTGTTTAGTAATCGATCATAGTTTTAATCATCTTAATCGATTAGTTTTGGGTTGATACAATTCTGTCCGTTAACTATTAGCTATAGGTTTAGGTTAATATCGATTCTTTCTTCTGTTTAGATTTTGAATACTTATTTAATATTGGGTTGTTGGTATAATTAGATTGACCTGTGTCCTGTTTTCATGAAGTCGGATTTGGAAGTCGTTTGAGACTGATTTCAGGTAGTATTAATTGTTGTTCAATTTTAGTAGTAATTGAAATAGTGTTTAAGATAGTCTGTTTGGATATAGCTGAATAATTCATCTGTTAGCTAACTTCAGCTAAGGGTAAATGGGTCTAGTATAACCAACTGAGGTTAGTAATTTTAAGAGGTAATAAGGGTAGTTTAGACATGGGAAAATGGTAGTTCTTTAAGGATTGATAATTTCAAAACAGGGGTAAGGGTAGTAGAGGAATTGCCTAGCTAAAAGAGCACCCTAGGGCCTTCTAGAAGGGTACTTTAGTGTAGATGGTAGCACTATAGAGGTATTTACTTGTTGAGCAAGTCAAAAATAAAGGGACTAAACTGAAAATAGAGGAGGGACTAAAAGGAAAACTAAAATCTGATTAACCCTTTGGGTAGCACCTATAAAATGGCAAAAAATGCCTTGAGGAGGGGGCTTCTTTTTTTTGGAGAAAAGTTCACTATTTCATAGCTAGTTTGGTAGCTGAGTTACAAAATTTCAGTTCCTTTTCTAGTAATTTGAGTGGTCAGAACAATTTCTGGTTGGTTCGAGAATATTGGAGTTTCAGTGATTCTGTTTTGGTTCCATTTGTTGAATTTTCGAGTTTGGGATGTCCTGGCTGTGTTAAAATTCAGTGTTGAGTCCAAATTTTGGATTCTGAGTTGCTGGGTTGTTGATTCCTTTGTTTTTGGATTGCTGAATTTGCTCCTGAACTACGCTGTTGCATTGCAACTTCTGATGCATTTCTCTTTTTGTTTCCTTTCAAATCTCAGGTACACGCTCTCAGTCTGTTTGATGTACTGTGAACATGGAATATAATTGTTGCCCTGGAATTGCAATACGGAAAGGATTAAGTTTAGATATTTCCATGTTTGTTTGATACTCACAGTTGTCTTGATTGAACTGTATATGCGAGACCTCTAAATAGGCTGTATAATTGTATAATTGATATATGGCATATAGCCGTAGTGTATTGTAACTGAGTCAACATGGTGGTTAACTTTAGTTTTAGAATAAATGCTGTCAGTATAATATATTGTGGTTTACAGAAAACAGAAATGAGGCATAGAAACAGTAGTATTTTTAAACAATGTCTCTGTTGCAATTATTAATATCAACAGGTGTTTGTTAATGATTAGTTTGTGAGTTCTAGTACCTTAGCGGCATAGTTTGAATAAATATGACAAGTTCAGGATTATATTTGGCTTAATTTATCACTTTGATAGTGCTTAAGGTAATTCAATAATTGATTAGTTAAATGGTTGCTCGCAGTTCGTCATTTGTGGTCTATAAGCCTGTTAGCTCAACGAGGGGATGTAACATGGGTTTAATTAGGAGATGGGTCCAATTGGTGGTTTGTTAATCCAGGGGATCGATCCCCAGACCTCTGCGAGCTCAATGGCTATGGGCCACTTCAGGCCCAACGCTTGCATTCACAATAGCTTTCCTCCCAATTGTGTTGGGCCCTTTGAGGCCCAAGACCGGTTGTACGTTTTTTAGGTTGTAAAATTGTCGTCATTTTTAGATTGGCCCTTTTAACAAAAATCGATGAGACGAGCCTCACCGAGCAAAAAGAAATAAATGTGGGGCCGTCAATAATTGGTTGATTAAAAATATTTTAGACTTCGGGATAAGTCGTTTAGTAAGTTTCGCGATTCTCCCTAAAGATAACAACGCGTTAGGCCTTTTAGGAGTGTTTTAAATTAAATTACTTCCTTAAACTGGGGTGCGCATTGATGCGACCCAAATCCAAATCTCGACGAAGTCGAAATGTGTTGACGACCACGGGTGCATTGATTGCGACGTGGCTCGAAATGTGTTTTCACAACGTCGCAATTCTTTTTAAATAAATAATGATAAAAAGCAAGTTTTACGAATAAAAGGCACATAAGCTAGCATGTATTAAAATCAGATAAAATCAAATACAACAGTTGAGCGACCGTGCTAGAACCACGGAACCCGGGAATGCCTAACACCTTCTCCCAGGTTAACAGAATTCCTTACTCGGATTTCTGGTTCGCAGATTGTAACAGAGTCATATTTTTCCTCGGTTCGGGATTCAACCGGTGACTTGGGACACCATTAATCTCCCAAGTGGCGACTCTGAATAATTAATAATTAAATCCCGTTCCTATTGTCCTTTAATCGGAAAAACTCCTTTGCGCTCTTGCGAAGGTGTAGGTGAAAAAGGAGGTGTGACAGGGACAATCGTCTAGTTCATTCTTTATTGGATGAATCATTTCTCCTATTTACTTAAGTATCATTTATTGTTATTCATTGCTATTAAATATTAAATTATTATTTATGCCTATTGGAATAGTTATTGCACACCATTATCACTATTTGATCAGATCTATATGATGTTTATCATACTTTCGGAAGCTACATCTAGAAATATTATTGTTAATTAAGTTTAACCCATTAATCAACAATAACAACTACCCAGTAAAATCTCATAAAGTAGTGTCTGGGGAAGGTAATGTGTACGCAGGCCTTACCACTGCCCCGATATGGCAGAGAGGCTGTTTAACCCATTAATCACATAAATTTAATTATTTGAACCAATAGTCATATTTTTTGGGTCAAACGCTAATAGTAACTTAATAATTAATATTGAATATACGAGATAATGTCTAATGAGTAGGGTATTGGAGTTATAATTATTTGCATATGGATAATGAACAAAATATAAAATATAAAAAATTTGGATTTTAGGATATCTAAAAAATACAAAATCAAACATTCAATCCAAAATCTAATTCGTAATCCGAAAAAACAAACAGAAAAGTTCTAAAATTCGAATTTCGACTTTGCCCAAACTATGTCCATTCATATTGATAAAGGTGTTTCATTTATTATGTATACACAAAATAAATATAATGCTAAGTACATTTATTAATTTTTTTTTCAATCATTAGGTTAGATTAATCGTTAATTTCGTTTTTATGTTACCAAAATTACAAGTAATTACAGCTTTTCTGAAACAAAATTATACAGTATAGGTATTTATACGGTTTCTACATAGGTCGCTGAACGAATGAGCGACTATGGGTCAACTAAAAGATTGTCTGACTTTGCACAACGGTATCTGATCAGTGTACAGAAAATCCAAAATTATATCAACCACACATTAACATTTCCTGTGTTAAACCTCGCTCTCATCATCTCTCCACTTTTTGTCTCTCTGCAAATTAAACTCCACCTCTAGGGTTTAAGGTTTAAGCCTCTCACACATTTCCACTCTCGGTGTTTCACCTAAAACCCTCACACGCGCCATGTCACTCTATGGCATCCTCCTCCGCTCTCTCCGCCGTTCGTCCGCCGCCGTCAGACCTCAAATCACGCCATCCGTTTACCCTCACCCAACACCACAACCACCACCTCCTCAAAACCCTAACTTCCTTCTCCCTCAGCGATCATACGCATTTTCCTCAGCCGAAGAAGCCGCCGCTGAACGCCGCCGTCGCAAGCGCCGCCTCCGTATTGAACCGCCAATCAACGCCCTCCGTCGTGATCCACTCCCGAGGGGACCGCCTTCACCCGACGACCCTCGTTCCCGTCTCCCTGATACCACGTCAGCATTGACCGGCCACCGGCTTAACCTTCACAATCGTGTTCAGTCTCTCATCCGCGCCGGGGATTTGGAATCCGCAGCCGCTGTTGCTCGTCACGCCGTTTTCTCAAATACACGGCCGACTGTATTCACGTGTAATGCTATCATCGGTGCTATGTATCGCGCCGGCCGATACAGTGATGCTAAGGCTTTGTTTCAGTACTTTTTCAATCAGTATAATATTATTCCTAACGTTGTTTCGTACAATCATCTCATTGTGTCACATTGTGAAGCTGGTGAAGTTGATGAAGGCTTAAAAGTATACAGTCATATTCTTGAAAATGCACCTTTTAGTCCATCTGCTGTGACATATCGTCATCTTACTAAAGGATTAATTGATTCGGACCGTATAGCTGAAGCTGTAGATTTGCTTAGGGAAATGCTTAATAAAGGACACGGTGCAGATTCTCTAGTTTATAACAATTTAATATTAGGGTTCCTGAATTTGGATAATTTAGAGAAAGCTAATGAGCTGTTTGACGAGTTGAAAGAGAGGTGTACTGTTTATGATGGGGTGGTGAATGCTACTTTTATGGACTGGTTTTTCAAGCAGGGGAAGGTAAAAGAGGCGATGGAATCGTATCGATCCCTTCTTGATAAAAAGTATAGGATGGTTCCTGCGACTTGTAATGTGCTATTGGAGGTGTTGTTGAGGCATGGGAGGGAAACGGAGGCGTGGACTTTGTTTGATGCCATGTTGGATGATCACACACCACCAACGTTCCAGGCTGTGAATTCAGACACTTTTAATTTAATGGTGAATGAGTGTTTTAGGTTAGGGAAGGTTTCAGAGGCCTTGGAGACCTTCAAGAAGGTGGGGAAGGGTCTCAAGACCAGACCTTTTGCAATGGACGTTGCGGGTTACAATAATATGATAACGAGACTTTCTGACCTAGAAATGATGGAGGAAGCAGAAAAATATTATATGGAGTTGTGTAACAAGTCATTGAGCCCAGATGTCACAACTTATAGGACAATGATTGAGGCATATGTGAAGATGGAGAATGTTGAGGGCACGTTGGAGAAATACACGAAGATGGTGGAAGCAGGGCTGAGAGTCATTCCAATCTATGCTGAAAAATGGTTTAATTTCTTGATTGAGAAAGGCAAGGTGGCGGAGTGCGTCCCTATTCTGACCAAGATGGGTGAGAGAGAACCAAAGCCTGATGTCACAACTTATGATATTGTGATTAGGGCACTCTGTGGGGAAGGTAATTATGATGCGAGTTCCAATTTAGTAAGTCAGATGATAAACTATGGTGTTGGTCTCACCAGTGCCCTCAGGGAGTTCCTGTTAGATGCTTATGGTAACCAAGGTCGTCGTGAGGAGATTGAAAGAGTTTTTGCTACAAAACCGACGTACTTCCCATCTTCTAGATCATCAGGGCCACCTCGAGGACAAGTTCCATGGCTTTCACAAATACCTAGACAATCAGCAGTAACTTCGCAGGTTCCAGGTACTCTACTAGTTTGCATATTCCCTAACTTCTATCTTCTTCTTTTTTCAGTAATTGCTGATTTTATATAATTCTTTACTTTATTTTTAAATTTTTGTGCAACTTTTGGCAAATTTCATATTTTTTTAAAAGATAAAAGAACCTTCTTCTGCCAAGCAGGAACGTTGAGAAAAATTTAGCCCACATCATTGTACGGCACTAGTGTCATTATCTACATTTAGCCCACATCATTGTACGGCACTAGTGTCATTATCTATACCCAAAAGTTGCTGCGCTGATCATTTGCTACCTGTCAATTCTTGTATGTCTTTATGCAGCCCAGCAGACGTCACCACCTTCTTTTTTCGGGGGACAAGGATCAGCACAAGTGCAAAGTCAGCCTTCAGCTCGTAACTCATTGTGGCAGCAAAATTCACCTCCCTCTTTCATGGGAGGACAAGGATCACCACAAATGCAAAGTGCAGCATATGCTCCTAGCTCCATGTCGCAACAATCTTCATCGCCTTCTTTCATGGGAGGACAAGGATCATCACAAATGCAAGGCCAGCAGTCAGTGCCTAATCCTAGCTGGCAACAAGCTTCACCACCTTCGTTCATGGGAGGACAAGGATCATCACAAATGCAAGGCCAGCAGTCAGTGCCTAATCCTAGCTGGCAACAAGCTTCACCACCTTCTTTCATGGGAGGACAAGGATCATCACAAATGCAAGGCCAGCAGTCAGTGCCTAATCCAAGGTGGCAACAAACTTCACCACCCTCTTTTGTTTCTGGACAAGGATCACATCAAATGCAAGGTCAGCCTTCACCTTTTGCACAAAATCCGCATCAGGCACCATCACCTTCTTTCACTCAACAAGGAGCTTCACCACCGTCTTTCATGAATGGACAAAGATCACAGCAGATGCAAGGTCAACAAGGAGCTTCACCACCGTCCTTCATGGATGGACAAAGATCACAGCAGATGCAAGATCAGCCATCAGCTTTTGCAAGAAACGTGCAGCAGTCCTCACCACCTTCTTTTGTGCCACAACAAGGAGCTCCACCACACTCTTTCATGGCTGGACAAGGATCACTGCAAAGGCAAGGTCATCCACCACCTTCATTCATGGCACAACAAGGAGATTCTCACATGCAAGGTCAGCCATCAGGTTTCACACATGTTCCACAATGGTCATCTCCATCCACTTATATGGCAGGACAAAGAGGAAACCATCAAATGCAAGGTCAGCCATCAGGTTTCACACAGACTCCACAAAAGGCGTCACCTTATTCCATGGACATACAAAGAGAGTCTGCTCATACTCCACTAAATGAAATCTCACAGGCTTCCCAATCATTTAGAGGTGCCCTCGAAATGCAAGGTCCAGCATCAGCCTTTACACAAATACCTAGGCAAAATATAAGTCCTCAAGTAACAGAAGAGGCATCATCCCGAGGGGACAACATTGAGCAATACCCCCAAGTGACAGGCCAAGGGAGAATGTGATTTGTGAAGCATAGTTTCTCTGGCGGGCGTGCTTTTGTTACAGTTATCTGATTAGTACTGCAGGAATAGGAAACCTCCTCTTGATGGCGCATGCTGTCACAGTTGATGCGGCTACGATCATGGGTTAATATGCATCAATAGAAATCATTGGCGAATTTTGTAGAGAAATTGGTGGGTTTAGGGTGATTTGGGTTGCTCATAAGTGAATACCTGTCCTTGGTGAAATGAATTAAATTGTAATATTGCTGAGAAAATATTCCTATTTATTCTATATCTTGTATTCTGGAATTTTCCCCTATCATATTAATAAAATTAACCTCATCAAAAAAAATATCTCAGTTGTGATTTTTTTTAAATTTTGATGAATGTCTTTGTCAAATAATGTATTTAAAATAGTCTAAACCACGAAACACTTGCTCATTCACATGTCTGTAATAGAGCAAAAGAACCAAGCGGCATATATTATCATTAGGGCTTGTAGATAAGCTACTAGTCAATGTAAATCATCTGTCCCTTTCTTGTTGATGTTCAGCAATGACCACAGGTTACTGCTTTGGGACTTAGTGTTGCAACCTTTGGGGTCT
The DNA here is from genome assembly GCF_000393655.2 of Nicotiana sylvestris. Classification (NCBI taxonomy): domain Eukaryota; kingdom Viridiplantae; phylum Streptophyta; class Magnoliopsida; order Solanales; family Solanaceae; genus Nicotiana; species Nicotiana sylvestris. Next base: position 121,524,294 of record NC_091057.1, on the reverse strand, counting down.
CAGTCCACAGGACATCAGCTGCTGCACCACATTCTTGGTTGGTAAGAAAACACAACCTTCATTATGAGTAAATATAAGTTCTATAATGTGGCAGAAGTCAGCCCCAACACTTGTCTCTACACAGGTGAGAAACTTTCTTTTTGAGCACCCATTATGATCATCATCCGTTACTAGTGCTTATTATGTGTTTTCCATATCTCAGTATCATTGACTGTCGATAATTCATTTTCTAGTTGTTTCTGAAATCAGAACCCTAAAACGGTTAGACATACCTTAAAAGAATTACTTTGATATGCTCCAATTGGTAGACATCTTAATTATCAGCAAGCCTCCCAACAACCTATTGGGGGTGTTGGGCCTAACTTCGGTACCTTATGATGCAGAATAACTAATTTATCCTATTGACGAGTCCTTAGAACAGTTCCTTTGTTCTGGAAAATCTCTGTGAAATTTGCTTTAAAAATATGAACTGTTGAGAAGTATACTAGACCTGATGTTAATTTAAGTAATTTGGAGTTTGACTTGTCAGTACAGAAGTCACTGAAGCGCTCGAAAATATTGCTGCTTGCTTGTGTTGACAGCTTTTTTAAATATATAATTTTGATCAGCTCTTTTTTTATTTTATTTATTTTTTTATTCTTTCAGAAAGTTTTAAAATCTTATCTACTTGTGAAAGATGTTTCATTCGACTCTGTAACTTTAAGAAAAATCAATAGTATCAAGATGCAAAAATTCCTATATGTTATTTTTATTCTCATATTAAATCTTGATTATCCAGTGAACAGATATGTAGCTTTATGTGACATTAGAACCTGCTAAGAATAGAAGCTTCATTGTGGATGTTTTCCTTGAAGAAGAATAGAAGCTTGTATAAACGATTCTCAGTAGATTGCTTGTCAGCTACACAATAAGCAAAAATCATTAGTGTCTACAGTGTGATGTGTGTACTTGTGTTGTCAAATGAAGTTTTAGACTAAAACAACAACCCAGTATAATCCCACAAGTGGGGTCTTGGGAGGGTATTATGTGTGCGTAGACCTTATCCTCGCCCGCTGTTTCCAATAGACCCTCGGCTCAAGAAGATGAAAAGAAGTAATAGAACAGTAACAACAACAAAGGCTAGAGGGAGAGCACCAATAACCGAAGAACCAGAAAAATAGATGGAAAAAGCAATAGCAATAGCCGGTAACAATGGCAAGATACAAGGACTAAAAATGGTACTACAATAATTAGTTCTCAGAAAAGATGATTGTGTACTAAATGCTTTCCATTACAGTTAATTTGTTGAAAGAAGCCTCAAATGCTTTAAGCTGCCTAAATGATCTATATTTGCTTTTGCTCTCTGGTTCCGATTTGCTACTTAAAGCTGCTGGGACCCCATTCGTCAGAGCAGGTGTCGTTGGATCTGGTACAGCTAGCATATTTGATGAAGTTGTTCAGTCTTCAAAGCAGTCGAAGGGTAGTGACTCAACTTCTCACTTTTTCTTTTGACATTTACAAAAGTAGCATATGCCACAAACATGTGCATCAGGGCTGACACTTGTATTTGTCATTCATTTAGATCCCTTGTATTTGCAGAAAGTGTCGAAGTGAAAATATGACTGATATTTTGTTTTTCTGTCACTGACTGAAAACTTCTTTTGATTTCATTATCAGCAACCGGTAAGGTTTTTGCTGCAGAGCGTCTCCAGAATGGGAACGATAAGTGCACTGTTCTTTGTCTTGCTTCAGCAAAAGCGGGCACTGACATTGGTGTGCACGATATTGCTCCTCTATATGTTTCTGTCGCTCCTCATTCTCCCATTCATCCAATTTTTACAGAATTCTCTTTTCCCATGTATTCACATTCTGATTTCTTTTAGTGCTCTAGGGAACTTGTAATTTCTATAGAGGTGTCTTTTTCTATTTTCAACCATTATCCGATAAAGAAAAAGAGAAAGAATAACCACAAAAATCATGGCTTCCGTTCCTATTTGCAAGCCGTAATTAGTACACAGATCCAGATTCATCTGATATCTGCAAGACTGCAATTGTCTCACCTTGATATTTCGTGTTTAGTATGTAAATTTTCCTCAGCATATGTGAAGTAGTCTTGAACTGACATGCGGCTTCTTTATTTCCAGAGGAAGGACTTGCTGAGCAGGGATTTGAGGTAACTCGTTTGAAACACATTCACAATGGCACTATACTTCTTTATTGCATCATTGGAGAAAGAAATTCATTTTTACTCACACGGGACTAGTGTGCTTGCAGATTTGGTTACTTAGTAGATGGTGCCGACTGCTATTACAGCCGTGCAAGGAAGCTGCTACACCAACGTCCTGTACAGCATTCTGGCAAAAGTCGGCCTTATACTTTTAGCTCTTCCTGACATGACTAGTACTCTCAGAATTATGTAATAGTGTTCTAGCGAAAGTCGGTCTTATCCTCTAAGCTCTTCCTAACATGTCCAGCTAATACTTCCAGTACTATGTAGGCGACAATAGTGAATGTGTTTGTCAAGGTACTGCTGTTATAGACTTATAGGTACATAAATTTAGGGTATCGGTCTTTCAAACGAATTGATTTGTGGGTGGTTGTCTGTCAAAGCACTTGCTGGTATAATCTAACGAGCAACGAAAGTATTAATGTATTAACCTAGTGTTTAGCACTGTGTGGCTGTAGCCGTCGCCGTTCCCTCCCTATTCAGTGGTGGATCCACTCTATTTGCATTGAGATCTGATCTTAACATTGATATTTTACATTATCTTGGGTCAACATAGGTTCCATTTAGTTTCTATCTATCCTAATGCGTCGTTTGTCGATCTGGGGCATTGACGTAGATTGTTTGAAGAAAAGGAGTAATTTACAAATCCTTGTTCCAGTGGTGTTCCACTGCTTAAATAATAGCAGTTCACTAATTGCACTCCAATTTTATCTTATTTTTTCTTTAGAAAAAGTTCCTTCTTTTATGGAATGTGGGCTAGAAATGTAGCAGGAAAAATGTTGTGCCAAATGAGAGCATAATTATGACTTAGTTAATTCCTTAAATACGGCATTGTTTCCTCTGAGATAATTACATTAGAAAGCTTGTATGTGTGTGTTGGGTGGGGGTGGGGGGAAGGGGGTGGGGTGTTTACATAGGAAATAAATATTAACGAGGAATGATATCTGGCACCAACTTTTACTGCGAAAAAAGCTACAAAAACATCTTGAATATCGTTATCACGGTAATTCCCCCTACTACAAGAAAAGTAGTGGCAAATTTCACCGTCTGCACCGGAAAACTAATATTTCTCCTCATTTTTAAGGACCTAAGTCCTCTCCAAGAAATTCTGTATCATGTACTACAAGAGTCAAATAACTCATAATGCCGACTTGAACTGGTGAGCAAAAGATCTAACATCAAAATCAATCACAAGAAAGGGTGAAAAAAGATACCCTTATCTCCCAAAATTTCTCTTCAAAATTCCAACACGTTGGAACTGAGGTTTAGTAAAGGTTCTAGAGCACTTGGTTCAAACTTTCTGGCAAAGAGGTGACAGACATGTGTTTTTTCGTAGTTGTATGAACATGCTGTTCCATTGTTCCTTATTGACTTTAAGAAACCTTCAGTAATATTAACCGCGCTGAATGTTGCAGGGTGCGGACCCCCTAAGGACCAGTCAACATATGTCACTGTCCGGTTTGCATTTAAAGGTCCATAGAACAATCGAATAAAAGTAGGAATATAGTGCTCATCGGGGTAGCAAGCAGGTGTGCAAAGTCTTCTGAAGATATCGTAGTATTTGGTATCTGAAACTACCCTAACGGCTAAAGTTCGGTTCATCTCGAACCATTGCGATCCTTTTCGCCAATCAGAAAGTTTGATATCAGGTTTCATACGACGGTTATAGCGGCCCCGTCCATAGCGAGAAGGATCATCATATGATTCAACAAAACTATGAATGGATCCAATAAGATACTTGTAGACAGTTGGGAAGTTGTAAACTGGAATACAGCTCTCAGAAAGGAGGACAAACCGCTCATTTGAGAAGTCAAGCAGGGCATTGGCCAAAAGCCGCCTTTCAGCATCAACCAGTGTTACTGATCCCCATTCAACGTGCTGAAAAGAAGAAGAAAAATGGTTAGCTGACTGTTACACTATTACATCAAGATCCCAAAGATCATTTAAACATTAGAGAACTTGTGGATCAGAGTCGTAGCTAATTATAATCTATATGTTAAATGCACAAGTCACACAAACATATGATTTTCAATGTACTTAGTTCATTGAGACAACTCTGTCCAATGTCCTCCAACTCCGAATCTACATTCTGCATGATTTCTCACTCCTGCTAAAAAACCATGTTGTAGGTTTAGTCGACTTGAGTTCTAGATTGATAACCAAATAGTGATTGAAACAGAATTATGGCAAAGTGGTTGATGACTACTAAAAAAACAGAGCCCATTTCTTTAATCTCTGCATGTTAGAGGAATAGACTACCTTATTTCAATGTATCAGATAATGTCTGTTCCTTGCTCACTTCACATAGCAAAAAGTTTCCAAATATGAATAGTATTTGTATTAAAAGGTCATAACAAAAATATAAAGAGGAGGTGTGCGCCTTGGATTGTGATAACTCTAAGACTGACCAGGACCTCGTGAAAAAAAAGGTCTCCATGTTTAGGTCTTATGAAATCTTTGAGTTCACAAAAAAGCAAGAAAGGAAGATCCATGTCTCTCCCTATCTGAACCAATATTACATACCTAGCCCAGCTCATAAGTATAACAAATAACTCGGCTCCTCTTAAGGGCAGTGGCGAAGGCACATTGTCCTAAGGGTGATCACACCCTTCGTCAAAAATTACACAGTGTATATAGGCAAAATATTAGGTTTTAGAGGTATATAACATATATTGAATCCCCTTTGTTGGTGAATTTTTTCACTTCTTTCAAGTTTGAACACCCTTGAGAAAATTCGTGGCTTCGCCACTGCTTAAGGGGTTCCAGTAACATTACTCAATAGCTCTCGGAGTAGTGTCATTAGTGACCAGGATGATACTTCTCCTAGCACCTATGCGACGAGTTTGGCTCCGTCGTTTGTTCATAGCTGATAAGATTGTTCAAAGAAGATTTAATGGTTACAGGGCCCCACATGTTTAGGAATTGAAATTACAATTTTTCAGACCCTTCATTGATAGCCTTAATCCTTTGATTTTCTCTCCGATACCATGTGTAAGACACACGAAAGTATGTGATCGAAATTGAAATTGAAAAGGAAAGAACAAAATCAGAGATTGCAAAAGAAGATAATGCTGAAGGAAAATCGGTTTTGGTTCTTTTGATAAGAGATTTATATTCATAAAACGTCATTACCAATCTTGCTATTGAGGAAATGCGAAACTGCTTTCTTGATGAATTCATTAACTCTTTTGGCAGGCTTGTATCTATATAATTGAGCAACTGCGGCCCTCAGTCCCCGTCCAAACTTGTGCCACGAGGACAGAGGAAATGTTAGAGTGACAGTTAATCTGCAACTAACGCAAACTTCAGCTTTTGACTCCTCACTTGAATTACGTACAAGACTACAACCTGTTGCACCAATCATTTCACCTCTCCTTCTCATCAAACCTAATTTCGAGGAAATAGAGGTGCATCCAGGACTTGGTTTGTGAGGGGCCAAAAATGGTAACTTTTTACATGCACCAACTGAATGCAGTCACATAAAGGAAATGCCTTTATATATATGAGATACATACGTGTGTTTGTGTTTTGGAAGAGGGTAGTGGGCATCACTATCAGTTAGAAATTTTAGTTATCACAACCGAAATCCATATAGAAGATATGCATACACGAGATGCAGATACTTTTTGTCTATTTGCACCGGTGCAACTCGGTGCACAAGGCATGCTGCATTCACGCAGGTTTCAGGGAAGGGCACCCAAAGGGATGTGATGTAGACAGCCTAACCTAATGCAAGCATTAGTGGTTGCTTCCACGACTCGAACCCATAACTTATAGGTATACAGAGATAACTTTACTGTTGCAATAGTGGTTGCACCAGCAAATTAAATAAAAATTTCCCCATCTTGATTATCACAGCTGTTCCATTCCCTTATCAATGTCCATTATTTCAAGCATAGCATATCTGCTGAGAAATGGAAATTCTAGCATAAGGCCTCCCTCTTATTCACATCCCACACTGCACGATCATTCCCCGAACTACAATCTCCGGCTAGAACAACATCTTTTTTTTGATAAGTCAATCTACGAGTAGAGTAACATAGGCATGTCTCCCTTATATCTTAAGGAATGAAAATGCAATAAATTTAGTTCTGTTCTGTCTTTGGTTTTCCAACTCTTCATTGTGAATTTATTTGCTTGAAGATTATGTTGCTGAATCAGCAATCCAGTCTCTTATCTTCTGTCTAGTGTCATCTTTGGAGAAAACTAAATCACAGTTCACAGAGGTCAATAGTTCAAACAGTATAATATAGAAAGTCATTGCCAACCTTGGCAGTAGACAGCACCATTTAAAAAATGTTTTAAAGCATCTTCTCATTGATTTGCCTTAGTATAGTAATATGTGAATGTTTTACCATACTTTTTTATTATATACTGTCACACACCGAAATATGTCCTCAAATACCTGACAGACAAATCAATGACTCAATATTTGCACCAAAGGAACTGACGACACTCCAGCTAGAAATTTCAACTTTTAAGCTGCTCATAAAAGCATTTTACAACCTCCCAAACCATCCACGGACAAGTCAACGTGCTAAAAGTTCTTCTTTACTTCTCACTTAACATGAACTTTGTACTATTGAAAAACTTTGTAAAGACAGAGTGTATTTCAGCACTCTTCCCAAACTCAAAGAGAACTAGCCTGCATCTGTTGTGTGAATATAAGAGTCATCTCTCAACATAAATACATTCACACATTCCTTGTGAAAACAGAACCAAACTAACACATTCTTCTATGAATAAAAAAAATAACATATGCACAAAAGAAAGCATTTCCTAGGCTGGCACACAATAAGCATGAAACAACATCAATCAGACAATCTTGAATACATATCAGCAAGAATCATATATACCTGACTTGGGACTTGCCGCTTGTAGAAAACTGAGGTATTTGAAATACTTAGCACATATCCTGGCAAGGCATGCACATATATAGAGTACTTATTCAAATCCTGCCCTTCAAAGAACCTCTCCCACAACGGTATCAACGGTAATTGGCCTCTAGTCAAGAACATAAAAGCCACTTTAGGCACTCTCTTAAATGGGAAGTCTTCCTTATAAGGCTCTAATGAAGCCCTCCAAAACAATTCATCATCAGACATTCCATGAATCAAAATCTTTGGTCTAACAAAACTTTCCATACTTAAACAATCCTCTTTCTCACAAACACTACAATTTCCATTATTATTATTATTATTATTAGCTCTGCTCACTGTATCAGCCAATGCATTATTTGCAATAATTTGTTCAGCTTGAAAAGTAAAGTACCTATCAATATGTGAACTTGAGGTCAATCCAATAACTACTCCAACTACAAATACAATCAAAGTGGTTAGTACCTTTAAAAGACTAACTGTTGAATCTCTTGTTACTGAAACCGGTAGCCTACTCTCCAGGTCATTCTTTTCCCCTTTATTCCTCATCTTCCCCTTTTCTTCCTCCAAAAAATTCTAAATTTTTGACTCTCAAGGTTCTAGAATCATCTAAAGATTCAACCTTTTACAAGCAAGATTCGAAACCCAGTTCCCAGAATTGTGTAATTCAGCCTTTGAATTTGAAACTGGAGAAAAACCCAGATGAAATTTTGCTACTACTGTATTACAAGAAAAAAAAGCAAAACAAGAAATCTTGATGGTTTTGGATTGTGATCTATAAATCAAGAAAATGGGGAAAAGTGAAATTGGCAGATTTAGGAAAGCAGAGTTAAAATTGGAAGTGGAATAGACAGTAATAGAAAAAATGGAATGATCGAAGGGAAGGGGCAAAGGCGGCAAAAAGGATGAAGAATTTGACACAGTGAATTGATGATATATATAAAATGAGAGAAGATTAATGGAGTGTTTTAATTGCCACTGAGTTTAATGCTGTCTTTAACTTCGAATATTGCGCTCTCCAATTTTGGTCGTTTCTCTCATGGCTTTTGACAACTTTGTTCTTTTGTCCACCATTTGTCCCAAACTGAACAAGGCATTTTGGACAGAAGGATCAAATTATTTAATTCGGATAATTACTCTTTTGATCCCTAAATTATTGATAAATTAAACTATTATCAGTAGTTATATTTAGAGTTTTTGAGAATTATATTCCCCTCAGAATATGGAGTTACTAGTACAAGTTCAACACTAGGGGTATACATGGACCGGATATGTTAGGTTTTTATCGTAAAAATAGCATTGACTAACCAGTTTTCGGGCTGGTCATTCAAAAATAGCCAGCATTTGCAAAGTCATTGAAAAATAGCGACTATTTTGCTTCAACACGGAAAGTTCCAGCATAATATACTGGAGATCGGTATACTTGTGTATGAACTTCCAGCATATTATGCTGGAACTCAACACACGGAAAGTTCCAGCATAATATACTGGAGAGTGGACCACACGTGCTCCAATCTCCAGTATAATATGCTGGACCTGTATATTATACTGGAACTCCAATATAATATACTGGAGTTCCAGTATTCCGGATTTTGAACGGTGTTTCGTTCAAATTTATATCAAATTTATCTTTACATGGAAACTGGCTAAATTTCGATTACTTTTGAAACTGTAGCTATTTTTGAATGACCACTTGTAAATCTGGCTATTTTTAAACTTCTCACGTTTTTATCCAAACCAAACCAAACCAAACCAACAATATCGGTTTGGATTTATTTGGTTTTGTCGGGTTTTCCGAGTTCTTTTGTTATATGAATGTAATTTCAATCTTAATTTGTTAACTTTTTTATAAGTGAATATATGTTTAGTAAAAATTAAAAAAATTGACAAATATATGTTTATGAAAAAATTCTCTTAGTAACACATGATAGTTTTTTTTTAGTCGTCTCACAATAATTTTACGCTGATGTATACTTTCAAGATTAACCGAATTTAATAATTAAACATAAAAATAAGTATGAACCAATATAATGACATGTTCTATATATTTAATTTTAAATTATCGAATAACATTTCAAATTCAAAAAAGATATAAGAATTTAATAGATCTTGACATATAGATATGAAAGAACAAAAAGATTGATACATTTCACTATTACTTAATAAGAAGATGATTATACAACCCATTATTTAAAGTTAATAAACATGAAAAACTTCATATTTAACTAAATATTGCATCCCGTAAGGGAATCACAAATATTTCTAAATATTTTTAAAGATAATTTTATTAAAAGTATATATAAAAATAGTTATATGTCGGTTTGTTCGGATTTTTTTAATCAATACCGAACCAAATCTAATCGGATTTTTTAATCAGTTTAGTTTGACTTTTCGGTTTGGTGCGATTTTTTGGTTCGATTTGTACACCCCTATTTAACACAATGCATGAGTAATTAAATAATTTAAGTTAATAATTATCAAATTATAAAAAATTATATGTAGATGGACAAAAAGTACATATATTTTACCAATATGCCTAATCATATATCACAACGATTAAAATTAAATTACAAATATTTCACGAACTAAAAGCCACGAAAAAAATTCTACTTATTTTCATGTTTGGAATATAATTATATTTTAAATGCGTATTTTAATGTAATATGAAAAGTAATATAAAATTATCCATGAATGTGGTGGATAGTTGGGATTCCTTTCGACCTTTTTCTCTAATTCAAGCGTTAGAATTGCAGAGCTTTTTTGATTTGGTTGGGAGCATTTTACCTTCCTAATGGACCTATTCGATACGAATTCAGATAATAAAATGGATTTCAAATACCGGATATTCCCAATAACTATTTGTAAAAGTTCTTCTTCAACAAAAGAATTTCATAGTGGAAAAAATAAAAGGTGAAAGAATTTGCTTAAAACTTTTTAACAAAAAAAAAACATTTAAAAATTAACCAAACAGAATTTTATATTCTTAAATAACAAAAAACTTTCCACCAATAAATGAGTTCCATTTGCAAGATTATTTCCGGTTGGAAAGTTGTGGAAATGCAAAGAGGTTGCAAAATAAGGGAGGGAAGTGGTAATAATTTAATTGAAGAATAATTAATGTAATCTGATCCTAATTAATTAGATAGTGCTTTACCACTACTGGAGCATACTCATTGCTAGCCCACCTGTCCTTCTTTGATATCATCTCCAGCTGCTTAATAAAGAGGTTGTTTAATAAAGTATCCAAAATTTTGGATTGATATCGCTCTTAACAAATTAGGATAATTAATAGATAATGTTCATAGTTCCCTAGTAATTGTGTAATCATATGAATTCTTTTGCAAACGATGGAGTTTTATACTCCCTCCGACTAAGTTTATTTGTCCATGATATCAAAAATAGATGTCCACTTTTACTTGTCCAGTTTAAAAAATTAATAGATAATTTACTATTTTATACTTATTTTACCCTTCTTATTAAATATACTTATTTCTAATTTATTTTCCTATATATATAAATACGGATGATATAGTAAAATTATCATATTATTTTTATTTCTTAAGAACAATAGTGTATGAGTAAACTTGGACGTTGAGCGTACTAATAAGGAGAATGAGTGCTGAATAATAAGGATAATTAATTAGTACTCCGCATGTATAAGTAAAAACTTTATTAAAGTAATTGGTAAAGTTGCGTCATCCAGTGGAGTTTAATAAGATTTTCTAGAGTACAAAGTAGAATTCAACAAAAAAATTGTGACTCTTTTTATTCATATTTTGACTTTTCACGCCCATTAAAAAATAATAAATAAAGTATATAATTTACCATGATATCCATATTAATTAATGCATAATCTTAATGAATTTGAAAAATAATTTAGAATGAGTAATTAGTGTTAAGAGCAACAGGAAAAATAAAATATTTTTTCTTGATATGCGAAAGTGGACAAGTAAAAGTGAAAAATTATTTTTATAATATTGGACAAGTAAAAGTGGACGGAAGAGTATATAATTGAGCTCGAGTCAACTCTATTTTTATCGATAATTTAGTGAGATTACTTATTTCAAATGCAATAAATGAGAGGCCGAACTTTTTACCAACTTTTTATAACTTAATAAATGTGTGCAATTAATAATCGGGAATTCCAATGTACCAATTTACACGAGTCATTTAAAAAAAATAGTAGTAATCAGCTATTTGGTTTTATTTCAAAATCCATTTTTTCTTGGTTATATCTAAATGAAGACGTGGATTAAAAATTATTAATCTCAAAACACAAAGTATCAAATATCTGATCCGAACGCCATATTAATCCTTTAAGAAACCTTAATCTTAAAGATAATATCGCAAGTTAAACAAACTTCCAAACATCTTCTATTTTATATACAGTTTCGCTCTTGTATTGCAAATGCGTTCTGTATACTATCGAAGTCGAGCTCCACTTCAACTTGATAGATTTGGCTTAGAACGTGGCGTTCACGGACCAGAGATTGATCTTGAGTCTCACCGAGCTAGAACCTGAGGTTGGAAGACCTTTCTTCGAGGAACGTTGAGTCCGATAGCGACCTTAGCCTCGAGCGATCTCAGAAACAACAAATGGAAGACCGAAATATCCGCGACCCGGCGAATATTACGGCGGGAATCTCGGCGCATATCGGCAAGGAACCGGCAATTAGCAAATCAAGAAATTTTTACCTTTTATAAAAATGTCCTAGAGTAGGACTCCTCTACTATATAAAGGGAAGTCTAATAATTCTTTGCACACATTATAATACGCATCTCAAAGTAATATACTGTTATTATTAGTTCTCATTATCACATTATCCTGTTCCGATATCGACTAAGGAATTTTTGACTCGATGGTGACCAACCTTCAAGGCCTAGATTATTCAACTTGTATGGTTTGCATTTACTTTTCTATCATTAATTTCAATGTTGATCTGATTTCTCAATTTGTATCAAGTTAGATCACGTATCCTTAAAATCGCGTATAAATTTATTTGTTATCCGATTTGAGGGTAAACAGTTTGGCGCCCACCGTGGGGCTAAGGATAATAGTGGTTATTTGATACGAATTTCCATAATACACACTATTTTACACTTGTTCTTTGAAGTGTCTCTGACTTCAGGCTTAAGCTCAAAATGTCAAACTCACAATTAGCACCTCTACCTGCTGACGATGAGTCTGGTCACCACGGTGAAAACAATAACATAGCGCCCAGTAACGAGGTACCGCCCGTTGATCCCGTCAGAATTCCAAATGGGGACCCGTTGGACGCTAATTCGCATGTGGCTATCGACACAAGCCTCCCTATTGACCCCAAGAATAGCATATGTGGTGGAGCCTAATCGACAACACAAAATACTCAAAACAATGGAGTAGACGGGGTCAATCTACGGATGATCTTCGAAATATTACAGGATCATCAGGCGACGATAGCTCAGTTACAAAACCAGAGTCGCGTATCGAGCAGGATCGAGCCCGAACTGTCTCGAGCGATTACTCATAGGGAGGAACCAGTCGCGGAAAGGTCAAGTGGGAACGAGTCGGGTAATAACCCCGAGATCATAAAAATGCTCGAGGAGCTGACAAAACGAATAGAATCATGGGAGAAGAAAATCGAAGCAAGCGACAAAAAGGTGGAAGCCTACAATTCCAGGTCGATCAGATCCCGGGAGCGCTGCCGATACTGAAAGGCTTTGATTCCAAGAAGTTTGTACAGAAACATTTCCCTCCGAGTGCGGCTCCAAAGCCGATCCCTATAAAATTCTGCATGCCCGAGATTTCTAAGTACAACGGAACGACTGACCCAAACGAGCATGTCACTTCATACACATGCGCCATCAAAGGAAACGACTTGGAAGATGATGATATCAAGTCTGTCTTGCTGAAGAAATTCGGAGAAACCCTGTCAAAGGGAGTTATGATATAGTATTACAACTTACCCCCTGATTCTATTGACTCGTTTGCTATGCTTGCAGAATCTTTTGTGAAAGCACACGCTGGGGCTATCAAGGTCGAAACTAGAAAATCGGACCTCTTCAAAGAAAGGCAAAAGGATAATGAAATGCTCAGAGAGTTCGTATCTCGGTTTCAAGTGGAACGGATGGACCTGCCACCGGTCGCTGATGATTGGGCCGTTCATACTTTTGTCCAAGGACTCAATGTTCGAAGTTCGATGGCTTCACAGTAGTTAAAGCAGAATCTGATAGAATATCTGGATGTCACTTAGGCTGATGAGCATAACCGATATCAATCAAAGATCAGAGTCGAAGATGATCAACTAAGGGCTCCTTCCATGTCCGTTTATCCTGTTAGACCCATCGACAGAGTCAAGAGAGATATCGATCGTGAACCAAGGCCGAACAGGGATCGGTATCAGCAGTACAGTGAAGATCGAAGAAACAGTGGGTCCGGACGGGATTCTATGCGAAATTGAAGGAAAAATGAACGAGGCTAGAGCAGTCGGGGACTCATGAGCAATAACGGTTTTGATAGGCCTACCAAACCTAAAGAAGCACGAAGGTTATCAGAACAGAACTTTATTGTTGATGTTGTTGCCATCGTATCGGCTATCGAACGCATCAACGATACCAAATGACCTCGACCTCTACAATCTGACCTAGCCCAAAAGGATCCAAACCAGATGTGCAAATATCATAGCACTCACAAACACATAACATAGAATTGCTGACAGTTGAGGGAGGAGGTAGCCCGATTATTCAACAACGGGCATCTTGGATAATTCCCGAGTGACCGAGCCAAGAATCATTTCAAAAATAGGGACTCTAATAAACAAACCGAGCAAGAAGAACCTCAACACGTCAATCATATGATCATCAGAGGGGACAATGTTCCTCAAGGTTTGATGTTAAAGCGCCCCAAAGTATCCATCATAAAGGAGAAACGTACTCGAGATTACATACCAAAAGGGAATTTGTCTTTCAACGACGAAGACACAGAAGGAATCATGCAGCCCCATAATAATGCACTCGTAATATCTGTACTCATGAATAAATCTCGAGTTAAACATGTGTTAATTGATCTAGGTAGCTCGGCCAACAGCATTCGATCGATGGTCGTAGAATAACTCGGCCTACAGGACCAAATCATGCCTGTAACCCAAGTGCTAAACGGATTAAACATGGCTTGTGAAACTACTAAGGGGGAAACAACATTACCAGTAAACGTCGTCGGGACCATCAAGGAAATCAAGTTTTATATGATTGAGGGGGACATGAGGTACAATGCCCTATTCGGGAGTCCATGGATCCACAACATGAGGGAAATGCCCTCGACTCTTCACCAGGTGTTAAAATTCATAATGCTAGGAGGGATTAAAACGATCTAAGGGGAGCAACCAGCCACAAAGGAAATGTTTGCAATCGAAGAAGTGATTTTGGTATCAATACTGGAGATATCGAAGGAACCAAGTTCGAATACAAAGCAGGAAACTAAATAGCAATTATCAACACTAGCCACGACCCAATTGGATAAATAGGGGACCGATGAAGATGATTATTATGGGGTTCCTTGATGATTCCGATGCTACAAAATTAACGGTCGAAGAGCTAGAGAAAGTCACATTGATCGAACATCTACCCGATCGAAAGGTATACCTTGGCACGGGGTTAACCCCGAACTAAATAAAAAACTCATTCAATTTCTCATAACTAACATAGATTATTTTGCTTGGTTCCAGTTCGACATGACAAGGATCCCACTGTAGATAACCACTCACAGGTTGAGCCTGGACCCGAAATTCCACCCGGTCAAGTATTAAAGGAGACCCCAGTCTGAGACCAAACAAGCTTTCATCAAGGACGATGTAACTAAACTCTTTAAAATAGGGTCCATTCGGGAAGTCAAATAACTAGAATGGTTAGCAAACGTAGTAGAAGTCCCTAAAAAAGAAACAAATTGAGAATGTGTGTAGATTATAAAGATTAAAACAAGGCATGTCCTAATGTCTTTTTCCCTTTACCTAACATCGATCGCATGATCGATGCCACGGCCGGCGGCGAGATCCTCCTTCATTACTAAGTATGGCCCATACTGCTATAACGTGTTGCCATTTGGATTAAAAAATGTCGGTGCCACTTGCCAACGCCTAGTAAACCGAATGTTCGAAAAACAAAAGGGAAATCCATGGAAGTTTACATTGGCAATATGCTGGTTAAGTCCCTGCGAGCAGAAGACCATTTAAAGCATTTGCATGAAACCTTCATTATATTGAAAAAGTACAACATGAAGCTGAATTCAGAGAAATGTGCATTCGGAGTCGGATCAGGTAAATTTCTCGGGTTCATGGTATCCAACCAAGGAATCGAGATCAACCCCTACAAGATCAAAGTTATCGAGGATATCACGGTAGTCGACAATGTGAAGGTCATGCAAAGGCTAACCGGGCGCATTGCCGCCCTGGGGAAATTTATCTCGAGGTCCTATGATAAGAGCCACCAATTTTTCTCATTACCGAAGAAGAAAAAACACTTCATATGGACCCCAGAATGCCAACGGACCTTGGAAGAACTCAAACAATATTTATTGTGCCCGCCACTGCTCAACACGCCTAAGGCAGACGAACAACTACGCTTGTACTTGGTATCGAAGATAGCGGTAAGTGGAGTCCTAGTTTGGGAAGAACAAGGTACACAATTTCCAATTTATTATGTTAGTAGGACCCTGTGTGAGGCCAAAACTAGATACCCTCACTTAGAAAAATTGGCGTTCGCTTTGCTAAGCGCCTCTAGGAAACTAAAACCTTATTTTCAGTGCCATCCTATATGTGTTGTGACAACTTACCCATTGCGAAATATAATGCATAAACCCGTACTCTCAGGATGATTGGCCAAATGGGCTGTGGAAATCAACGGGTATGATATTGAGTATCGACCCTAGATAACCATTAAGTCTCAAATTTTGGCAGATTTTGTGACCGACTTTACACCGACCCTAATACTCAAGGTCGAAAGAGAGTTATTGGTAAACTCCGAGATGTCTTCAAGAATGCAAAGGGTCCGAACTTGGAATTGTACTGAAGCCACCCACAGGCAATGTAGTTAGACAATCCATTAGTACTATGAAATTGACTAACAACGAGGCCGAATATGAGGTCATGATTGCAAGTATCGAACTAGCCAAAAGCTTGGGGGGAGGCGGGCGTAGGTGATCGAAGCTAAGTGCAACTCCTTCCTTGTGGTGAACTAATTTAATGGAACGTTTGAAATTGGAGAAGAACGAATGCAAAGTTACCTAGATAAGTTGCAGGTGACATCGGTTCAAAGAGTGGACTTTGCAACACGTACCTCGAGATCAAAATAGTGAGACTGATGCCCTTGCGAACTTAGTGTCGTCGGTCGAAGATGAAGAGCTCAACTCGGGGGCAATTATACAGCTCATGAGATAGATAGTAGAAGAAGGTCACGTCGAAATAAACTCTACAAGCTTGACTTGGGATTGGAGAAACAAATATGTAAAATATTTGAAGACCGAAAAACTGCCCTCAGATCCAAAAGAATCGAGGATCCTGCGCACAAAAGCATCCTGATTCAACTTGTCCGAAGACTGAACCTTGTTTAGAAGAATGTTCGATGACCCACTAGCAATATGTCTTGGACCAGGAGATACCGAGTATGTTCTAAGGGAAGTCAACGAGGGCACATGCAGAAATCATTTAGTCGTTGAATCATTGGTTCGAAAGGTAATCAGAGCCGGATATTACTGCATCAACATGGAAAAATATGCGAAGGAGTTCGTACGAAAATGTGATGAATGCCAAAGACATGCTTCGATGATTCACCAACCCGGGGAGCTACTGCATTCAGTCTTGTCACCATGGCCATTCATGAAGTAGGGAATGGACATCATTGGCCCTCTTCCAAGGGCAACCAGTAAGGCTCAATTTATATTATTTATGACTGACTATTATTCTAAGTGGGTTGAAGTACAAGTGTATGAGAAGGTCAGGGAGAAGGAAGTCATCGACTTCATTTGGGACCACATTATATATCGGTTCGGGATGCCGAGCGAAATCGTATGTGACAACGAAAAATAATTTATCGGCAGCAAAGTGACCAAGTTTTTCGAGGATTATAAGATCAAAAGGATCTGGTCAACACCTTATCACCCTAGTGGGAACGTACAAGCCGAATCGACCAACAAAACCATGCTCCAAAACCTCAAAAAGGGGTTAACCGATGCCAAAGAAAAATGGAAGGAAATCCTACCCGAAGTCTTATGAGCATACCTTACGACCTCAAAATCTAGTACCGGAGCCACCTCATTCTTACTGGTTTACAGTGTCGAAGCTCTAATACTGGTCGAAGTCGGTGAACCAAGTGTCAGATTCTGATATGCAACAAAGGAATGGAATAACGAGGCCATGGGTACGAGCCTGGAACTATTAGACGAAAGGCGTGAAGCTGTCCTTGTCCGGTTGCCGCCCAAAAACATTGGATCGAGAGGTATTACAATCGAAGGTCCAATCTTCAACACTTCAACATGGGGACTTGGTACTAAATAAGGTCACACTGAACACCCCGAATCCGAACAAAGGGAATTTGGGGCCGAACTGGGAAGGACCATAATAAATTCTTGAAATTATTGGGAAAGGATCGTACAAGTTTGGGGCAATGAGCGGTGAAAGCCTATCGAATAACTGGAATATAACTCACTTGAAACGATACTACTACTAAGGTACGACCCCATTTATTTCCTTTTTACTTATTTTTGGACTAACACTTGCAGGTAACCAACAAGAAGCAGAACATATTTTTAGGTCTGAAAGCACACGTTGCACTTTTTTCCCTTAAACTGGTTTTTATCCCAAATAGGGTTTTTGGCAAGGTTCTTAACGAGACAACAGCAGATCATGCTAACTTAGAATGAAAGGCTGGTCATGAATCGGTGTTAAAGATCGCATCAACAGTATCCAAGGCTTCTCTCTATGATCAACCTCGAATACTAGGGGTCATTACCTTTGGATATCGACTTTAGCAAGGAAAGTACTTCGTGATGGAAGGGTCTCGATAGGTAGGATTTATTGTAAGAGCCAAACGATCAAACGGACTGTGCTGCATAGATTGCTCGAGCCTTAACACAACGTATGTACACATATATTACTACTATGCACAAGAATAAAGAGAAGTCTCTTCCTTGCAATCATATCTTCTTTTAAAATTTCTTCTTTACATTTCTTAAGGAATTCCCTGCTTTCTATCCCCTAAAGGTAACGAGCCCAAGGGCCGCTTTAACCTGAGATCGAACAATCACTCTCTCACTCAGGGGTTGCCGCCCGAAAACAAACTCGAACGGTCCAAATTATTAGACCTCGGGGGCATAAGACCTATTAGGCAACCTTAGAATTTTAAAGGCTACGACCACCTCCACTAGGGGACTGTTATCTTAGGCAAGACCATATAACTAGGGAAAGCAAGCTCACTGGATGATATCCGAACTAAAAGGCTACGGCCATATTAACACGGCTCAGAGACGTTCGAGACCCATAATAAAAACAAGGCCTTCAAAAAAAAATTCATAACCAGTTCTAAAGGCTAACTTAGCGAATTATAATCTCAACTACTTACTCTGGGAGAAATTTTCCGATAACACCGAACCCCCAAATTGCCTTAAAACAGAATAATGAAAAGGCAAGGCTTGTTTTAACCTTCGAACATAACCTAATTATTTCGTGCTAAGGCATTCGATCTTTGTGAATACAAATAATAAAGCAAAAGGAAAAATTTGAAAGCTGCGAAAGTGAAAGAAAGCCTTATATATTTATCCAAAATTCTTTTTACAAGGGCCAAATGGCCCCGATGCAAAATTCTACAACGGCCTCAAAAAACAAAAGACAAAAATGTTTAGGAGGATCTTAAATGACCTAATCTTCACGGGGGGCCGTGTCATCACTTTAGGGGTCTCTGCCACTTTCGGGCTCATCCGAATCTTCAGATCCCTCGGAATCCTTGTCCTCGGGATAAGCCAGATTCCTAGCCTTAGCTTCGGATACTTTAGCATTCTTGATTTTAGCCAACTGGTCAAAACCCCGAGCTTGAACTCCCTCGAGGGCCTCCCTCCGGGATTTCCACTTCATATGCTCCACCATATTTATCACTTAGTCCTGAGCCGCCTCGGCATCGGCCTTATGCTGGGCTACCTGCTCATCAGCCTCGACCTTGACCACAACAATCTCCGACTTGGCCACCTCAAGTTCCTTGGCCAGATTTTCTTGGCCAAAAACCGCCGAGCTCAGCTGAGACTAGATCTCCTCGATCTTTTTGGGCTGTACCAAGGCATTTTCCTCTGCATCTCGGAGTTGGACCTCAGTCGAAGCCAGTTGTGCCTGAGAAATCTCCTTTTTTGAGGCCAGGAACTCCATGTTTCTCTTCCATTCTTCAGCCTCAGCTTTCACCATATCCACCGTCGCCTGGAGCTACTCGATTTGGTCAAGTTTCTTTTGAACCTGTGAGGTCAGGTCGTTAGCCACTATGTTTGAATCATCATCACACACTTCAAACACTCGCCTTACCTGCTCGACCAGGTCAGCATGCTCATTTCTAGTCGCTTCTAGCTCAACTTGGAGTTTCTCACTAAGAAGCTTGTGAGCGTCCCTCTTCTCAGTAAGCTCTTGAGTCCCGGCCTCGTGTTGGTCTAAATGTTCCCAATATCGAAGAAAAGTTTCGTGATGAAACACCGAGTCTTGTAGACACAAAGAGAGATGTTACGATTGTTTACGACTAAAATCTAAGTACATAATAAAGAGGAATTAGAAGTTGCCCGATTTAGCGCCTGCTGAGCTTTATTGAACAGGCAGGGCACTTCTACCTCATCCATCTTGGCCTGGTCTTCTTCGGTCACCAAGCACCGAAGATAGCTGGCAACCCCCACGGGGGCATAGAGAACCCGGGCATCCTACGGGATAGACATAGTGATTAACCACTTCCGGTCAAGATCTGCACTTGGAGATTGGAACCGATCAACTAATCTCAGACTTGAAGAAGACCTGCTGGCTACCGAAAACGGTACTATCTTTGGTACCGGCAAGTCACCCAACCTGGTGACATCCTCCGAGGTGGAAGAATCTGATCTGTGAAGAAGTTATTGAATGAATCTGCTGCCCATTGAGGCCCCTCGTTTGAGATTTCTTTTAGCGTATGTGCCTTGTTGATCATGAAGTCGGTAAATAAAGGCGACCCGGAGAGATCTATCATCCCAAGTGAATTCTTTGGGGCACTTTCCTCTGCTCGAGGAGTACCGGCCGTGGTCTCCTTGTCGACCTCTTCAGCTTGGGGCAGAATAGCTGTCATGACCCAAACCTATGGGCCACAACGAGCACCCGATACCTTACTTAACCGAGTACCAACATAACATATCTTTCTTATTGTACTTTCATTGGCAAATGGGTCAAACAGGCCATCATGGGCTAACCAGAATAAACATAGGGGAATAGTCAATATAGGACGGCCCAACCTGATATAAAAACTTATACATGTGATATACGGACCTATAAGGCCAACATGATCATTTGTCAACTCAAAACATAGGTCGGTAAGGCCATACAAGCATTCGTATACATGACATCTGTCTACAAGACTCTAAGAGTGCACACTTAACATAAAGGTCGGGATAGGGCCCTGTCATACTAAACAATATGCATCTAAATCATACTGACTAAACAAGCAACTTCGGAGCACATGGAGCGCATCAACACCTTCCGCTGAGCTGATAGCCTACTTGGAGGACTCTCCACCTATCTATCGGAACCTACAGACATGAAACACAAACGTCCCTAGGCAAAAAAAGACGTCAGTACGAATAATGTACCGTGTATGTAAGGCACATAAATAAATACATAAAAGACATGGAAGAAATACAAAGTAAATAACTCAACCTGTAAGTTTGGATAACTCTGTAAATCATGAAATACTTATACTGTCATGCATATACATATGAATTTCATGTCATGCATAGGTACATGTGTTCATAACATCATCAAGCCTCTGAGGGTATCCCATCATATCATCTCAGCCATGGTGAGCAAAATCATTAACGTATACCAGTTGATCAGGTGGTGGTGCATATATAACGCCATAACCTTTTTCCATATCCCATATATATATATATACACACACATAGATACGCGTATATAACGCCATTTTTTCATGGGTCAATGTACACATATAAATTAATGCAATGCATGAGAAGTACGTCAATAAAATCTCTCGAAACGTCATAAAACCATTATACCTTTGATTAATATCATGAAACAAACTTTATCAACTTACATATTTTCTGAGACCCATGAACAGATGATAGAATAATAAGACATATGGAAATTCAAGAAAATAGACATATCTAATACTTCTATGAATAGAGTCGCTTCTGGAATTTGTGTATTTGCTCGTTTCATTCGTGTCGTATAGATCATGCCAAAAAGAATGAAGGGATAGCCTTAACATACGTGAACCGATTCTCTTGACAATTCCTCTAACACATGTCTTTTGCGAAAACACATAATGGAGGATCGAAGTGGGAGAAAATCCGTATGATATCCTTCTTAAATGAATTTGATCATTACCTTTCATGATTTTTCTTGCTGAAGCTCATCCATTATTTAGAAGATGTAAGTTTCTTCATTTTGTGAATTAAAGAAGCTTTTAAGCCTTGCAACATGGAGTATTAAAGAAGCATCTCCATTTTTATGAATTGCTGAAGTTTTTCATTGTTTTGTAGAGATACAAAATGAATTAGAATGGTTTTTAGTCTTTAGGTGTGGGCCCCATACTTTTGATGACTAAGCCACCAATCTTTCTTCACTTGCTACCTTATATCATGGACTTTAAGAGTCATAAGTGGGTTGCCACGTTAAGGCTTATCCAAAGCATTAATTAATCACCCACTGATTCTTAATTAACTTGTTAATTGTCTTATTAACCAATAATTAACCAATTATCCACATAATTAAGAATTATTTCAAATCACTTAAAATACTACTCACTTTTAACACACTTTATACACCTTACTATCATGGTCATGTGGTACCTTGTATGGTACTAGTCCATAAATACCAGGTATTATAGCTCGGACCGTAATTTCCAAATTGTCAAACTTCGACGAAACTCATTTTCTTTGATCCACTTACCCTCTCGCCTTCACGAATTTACTTATCGCTTGTTTGAAGTAGCATAATACATATAATCTCCAAATAATCTTATCCTTTAATTGATATCAATTATCTTACGACAATTTTCAACGTACAATAGTACAGGGTGTAACACTATCGTAATATAATACTGCGGAGCGTAACATCGATGTAATACTGCAGAGCGTAACATCATCGTAATATAATATTGCAGGGTGTAACATCATCATAATATAATACTACGGGGCGTAACATCGACATAATACTGCGGGGTGTAACATCATTCCCCACTTTGGAACATTTATCCTCAAATGTTGACTGATGCACTTATCATTCTCAAAACCTATAGCTCTTGTGAATACTTTAATATTCTCCTTGCCATTTAGGCAACTGCTCTTTGAATAAATCTAAAAGCCAGGGCATTTCCCCTTTAAGCCTCTTTCTCACACCATGACTTGTAGTTGGAATCCTTCTAATCTCGTAACTGTTGCTACCTTCTATCATGAAGCCTGTACGACTCTAACTTTGTATGTGAACCTATGCGACTCTTCTCTCCTCTTTCCTCCAGCTTTTAGCCAATCTCTAGACCTCACTTTGTGAACATATACAAAAATATGTCAAGTTGTCCCTCTGGGCGTCATTAGCTTTACTACATCTAAGTAGGTCATACTATATCATAACTCTTACTTCGATTTATCGTTACTGAGGTTTGCTACCAAACTCCAGGTTACTCTTGTTGCTTATCCTATATGCATAAAGCTAAGTCTTTTAACGCTTCTTCATTACTGTTCATCTTAAGACTGATGGCCTAATCTCATCTCATTCTTTGTAACGTTTATCCATCCATTGTTGATTTACCTCAATGTTGATTTACGACCTTCCATTTATAACTTGAAACTTCTTACGTAATGCATTGCCACTAGGTCTTATGTTGCATCGTGGAACATTTGAAGTGACTTTCCTGATCTCCTAGGGGCAATACTGTACTCCATAACCCTATTTCATATCATAGCCATCCTAATGTGATTCACCTTACGTGGATATTTTAATCATGTACAATTCATGAAATCATTACTCAATCGATGGCCCAAACGTCATCCTTTATCTATCACAATTACAACCTTATTCTACTACCAGGACATCATTCCATCTCTTCTAAATGCTATTAGTCTTAGACTCATTTGAGTTCATTCAGGTTATACTGAACTTTCTATAACTTAGAGAAAACCATTAACTCTCTTGTTTTTATGGGCTTAAACCTGAGGACTTATCCATTCTCGTCACCTTCTCACTTGCCTTTTCTTTATCCTTGCTCCTGTCTTCCTAAAACCATGTTGCTTTATTATACTTTAGCTTGCTACCGATTTTCTTATGTTATTATGGAACAACAAGCGAGGCATCATAGCCTCTCAAACCCTTTTTTACTCTTTTAGCTAGACCTCTCGATATTTAGAAACCATAAGTTGGAAGATAAGCCATTGACGAAGCCGCTATCATTCCTGGATACCGAATCCCAACGCTACTATCCTTTTGTTATAAGGACTATTCCTAACCTTCTACATTTGAGTATCTCGTACGTTGTTCACCTTTACCTTATCTGAAAAGTTCGCATCATATCTTCTATCTATTTTATAACCTCCTTTCCACATAGGTATAATTTACATCCACAACTTGAAGCTCTATTCTAATACTTGTACCTCTGGTGCATATACAATCCGGTGGGAGCTTCATACTGACTTCTTATAAGGCTGATACTCTTCTAACTGGCTTTTTCATAGAGTCGTTATAGAATATGGCTACTGTACTATCTCTCTTGTACCTCTGATATTAAAAGTGATTATACATTGTTCTCAATCATGATGTCTATAACTTTCTAGGTCTAATAATCAGACTCCTAATTTACTTAGTTGATGTAATTCTTTAGTTTTCTCTTCCCGTTGATCAACCTTTATGTAGGCTTAAGCTATCTTTCGATCTGTAGCTCATGGTATGAGTTATTACTTTAACCCTTCATGGACACTGTGGAATATCCATGATATAATCTTCTAACAATTCAATTCTTTGTCTATGACCTGGACTCAATTCTTTATTTTAACTTATACCGGAGTCTTATATGTCTGCATGATTGTCAACATATATATTGCATGTATAAAACTCTGAACTCTTAAGTGTGTTCTTAACGTAACTAACTCTGGGTCATTAATCGAATAATTCTTTTTGTTCCTTCTCAGCTTTTTTTAAATGTAAGCAATTAATTTTCCTGCTCTTTCTGCCCCTTGTTACGTTCATACTTAGCTTACCTTAGTGCCCACACATATTGTAATTCCATACAACTCATA
Source organism: Nicotiana sylvestris (assembly GCF_000393655.2). Classification (NCBI taxonomy): domain Eukaryota; kingdom Viridiplantae; phylum Streptophyta; class Magnoliopsida; order Solanales; family Solanaceae; genus Nicotiana; species Nicotiana sylvestris. The sequence goes on along the minus strand of NC_091057.1, from coordinate 121,499,726 downwards.
TGATCTTGAATATCACTTCTAATTTTACTTCCCGTTTTTATCCATGGTAGGTGCCATTTTCTTATGGAGTGCATACAATGTTGTTGCAAGACTGTTGTTATAAGACCATTTCCTCCTTAGGTTACTGAGCTTAGATTGAATCATTCTTCCTTACTTCCTCAGCTAGTCTTTCATTGTAGTACTTAAGGAGGATCCTCTGACACTTGTAAAGTTGCGAGCTTATTACATGGTATACTCGATGGATTTTTTTAATGTCTTTCCTCGCCTATAATTATCTGTAATTACTTACTTCCACACTCTTGTGCTCGTATGGTTGCTTATGAACTGAAGTTTTGACTATCTTCCCAGTGGAACTCTCTTTTATTTCTGTAACATTCATACAATACCTTTAACTACCCCAACTCCTATCTGAATATTTCTCAAGGTACACGATGTCATATTTGCGAGACTGAATTCCCCATGTAGGGGTTCACTATGTTTATCTTGCAAGATCTGTTGATTTGTCTGTATCTTCTTGTCTAGCTATAACTAGGCTCTTCCTGAATCAACTATTAACTACTCGTTGGCCCATTCTCGTATCAATATTCCACATAATCTTTCTTGGGTTATTCCCTTTGTCTTAATTTACCTCTCGCACTGGCTCCTTATTTGTCAATAACATCCCGGGCATGAACCCTTACTTTATTTCCTTGACGTCTTGCTTGCATAATGTTCTGGAATCGTAGCATATCGGTAGGATTTGGATAAGTTCAATCTAATTTCTTCCTCATTTTATCGCATTCTTCCTTTACCATTCCATAGTTACTAGAATCACTTAATTCAGACTTAATGCCACATCACTCCTTATTCTTCCCGTTAGGGGAGTACTAATATTTAGAGCTATGACGATGTACCTATAGATGTTTTACCTCTTCATCTTTAGTGTCTTTTCACATAATCAATGACCCTTACTCGCCTTGCAGTAATCTTTCTATATCAAGGATAACAAAATTCCTTACTCACAAGGGTGACAGTGTAGCTGGCACACATAGTCCCTTAAGCTTAACTTTGCTCACATTGCATGTTTTAGGAAAGCGTCCTCCTGAATGACCATTCTCTAAATTTCTCATGAATCTTCTTATGTTGTCCATTCTATTATCGTCGGAACAAAATCTGAAATTCTCATGATGTCGACCATTATCCAATCGTTCAGTCCCTAATTCATAGTTAATTTATCTTGTTCACCAGCCCATAGTGATTTCTATTATTCTGGGGTCTAACTTTTTCCTTCTGGTAGTCGCTTTGGAGTCATGAACATATTTCTCGAAATGAGAATATGACTTTATGGCCTATACTCTTTTGTTGTCTCAAGGCCTATCACCTCTCTTATTTTCCTTCACTTGACTATAGACTCCATAATACTGTCATCTTTTTGATCTACTATTTCCATCCATGTATCACATCTTACTCATAATGCTTCATTAACTTTCTTCTTATCTCCCGCTAACACCTATGTCTATCACTTTATTCTGAAAATTCGAACAAGACATTCTTTTGCTTTTAGCGCCCCTTGCTCCATCCATTGGCTCTTCGAATTGCCTAACATTCTTTCTCTACTAGGGACGTGAGTCACACTAAGGTAGTATTTATCCCTTCAAGGCTTCTAGTGCCTATCTTTGTAGTACTCATATCCAGCTTTACTATTTTAGAGTGCACTATCTAGGTGTCTCACAAGTAGATTTATTAGCACCTTTGTAATATTCTTCGGAAATATCAACTAACACAAACAATCCATTCGCCATTTTGGGTTATTCTAACCCTAACCAGATCCTGATATCCTATCGTGTCTTAAACCATATCTGCTAGCTCCCATAAGGCATAACTGAGATCGGTGTGGCCAATTGTACATACCTCTATTACTGTTGAAGGTAACTAAAAATACTTATATCTCCCTTCCTGAATGGTAAATAATGATAATCTTTATTAACTAGGTACCTCGTACCCTTCTTCATCTTGCTTCTTTTACTTGTTGAAATTTGTATTTATTTTCTAAATCTCTCATTGCCTTTCACCATAGGGGTGGATAGATATTCTTGCCTTAAGGCTCCTTATCAAGAAGCTCGCACATCTTAGTATCCACTTGTTCTGTTGGAAACTTTACATTTACTCATTATAAGCATGATGCAAAATCGAGTTCCTCTGACTCAATTCTTCCATAGCCATATTCAATCCCTTACCAACCGCCTTTCTAGATGTTGGTATCGTTGTATTACGAATATAATAGAATTTAGGAATTTGAATTTCTACGACTGAGCTCTACCACACGATCTAGAGTAAGAAGAAAGAGTAACAGTCCTAAATGCCCTGTAGCCTCCTGCTTATTAGTGTGGTGCACGACACACCCATAAACAAGACTCTACTAGACACGACTTATAGACTCCCTAGGACAGAACTGCTTTGATACCACTTTTATCACGACCCAAACATATGGGCCGCAACGAGCACCCGGTACCTTACTTAATCGAGTACCAACATAACATATCTTTCTTATTATACTTTCATTGGCAAATGGGCCAAACGAGCTGTCGTGGGCTAACCAGAATAAACATAAGGGAATACTCAATATAGGATGACCCAACCCGATATAAAACTTATACATGTGATATACGAACCTATTGGGCCAACATGATTATTTGTAAACTCAAAATATAGGTCCTTGAGGGACAAGCATTCATATACATGACATCTGTCTACAAGCCTCTAAGAGTACACACTTAACATAAAGGTTAGGATAGGGCCCCGCCATACCAAACAATACGCGTCTAAATCATACTGACCAAACAAGCAACTCCGGAGCAAATGGAGCATATCAACACCTTCAGTTGAGCTAATAGCCTACTTGGAGAACTCTCGACCTGTCTATCAGGACCTGCTGGCATGAAACACAGCGTCCCCAGGCAAAAAGGGATTTCAGTACGAATAGTATACCGAGTATGTAAGACACATAAATAAGTACATAAAAACATGGAAGAAATATAGAGTAAATGACTCAACATGTAAGTCTGGATAACTCTGTAAATCATGAAATACTTATAGTGTCATGCATATAAGTATAAATGTCATGTCGTGCATAGGTACATGTGTTCATAACATCATCAAGCCTCTGAGGGCATCTAATCATATCATCTCGGCCACTGTGGGCAAAATCATCAATGTATACCAGCTGATCAGGTGGTGGTGCGTATATAACGCCGTAACCATATATATATATATATATATATATATATATATATATATATATATATATATATATATATATATATATATTCCATATACATGTATAAATGAATGCAATGCATGAGAAGTACATCAATAAAATCTCTCGGAACGCCATAAGATCATTATACCTCCAATTAATATCATGAAACAAACTTTATCAACTTACGTATTTTCTGAGACCCATGAACAGATGATAGAATAATAAGACATATGGGAATTCAAGAACATAGACATCTCTAATATTTCTATGGATAGAGTCACTTATGGAATTTGTGCATTTGCTCATTTCGTTCGTGTCGTATAGATCATGCCAAAAAGAAAGAAGGGATAACCTTAACATACCTGAACCGATTCTCTTGACAATTCCTCTAACACATGTCTTTTGCGAAAACACGTAATGACAAATCGAATTAGGGAAAAATCCGTATGATATCCTTCTTAAATGAATTTGATCATAACCTTTCAAGACTTTTCTTGCTGAAGCTCATCCATTATTTAGAAGATGTAAGTTTCTTCATTTTGTGAATTAAAGAAGCTTTTAAGCCTTGCAACATGGAGTATTAAAGAAGCATCTCCATTTTTATGAATTGCTGAAGTTTTTACTTTGTTTTGTAGAGATACAAAATGAATTAGAATGGTTTCAAGTCTTTAGGTGTAGGCCCCACACTTTTAATGACTAAGCCACAAATCTTTCTTCACTTGCCACCTTATAACATGGACTTTAAGAGTCATAAGTGGGCTTCCACGTTATGGCTTATCCAAAGCCTTAATTAATCGCCCACTACTACTTAATTAACTTGTTAATTCCCCTATTAATTAATAATTAACTAATTATCCACATAATTAAGAATTATATCAAATTACTTAAGATACTACTCACTTTCAACACACTTTATACATCTTATATTACGGTCATGTGGTACCTTGTATGGTACTAGTCCATAATACCAGGTATTATAGCTCAGACCGTCATTTATTCCAAATTGTCAAACTTCGACGAAACTCATTTTCTTCGATCCACTTACCCTCTCACCTTCACGAATTTACTTATCACTTGTTTGAAGTAGCATAATACTTGTAATCTTCAAATAATCTTATCCTTGAACTGATATCAATTATCTTACGATAATTTTCAACGTACAATACTACATGGTGTAACATCATCGTAATATAATACTGCAGAGCATAACATCGATGTAATACTGCAGGGCATAACATAATCGTAATATAATACTGCGGGACGTATCATCATCGTAATATAATACTGCGAGGCGTTACAATGGCCTCGTGCCTCCCTGGTTCGGAGGCTTCGACCACTGCCTCTTCATCGGCCACCCTGGTTTGAGGCAGTTCGATACCGCCTCTCACGCGGGTCATCAGCTCGGAAGCTTCTTCATCTTCGTCTTCGGACTCATCCCTCAGTCGATTCAGTGAGTCCAATGGGACCTTCCGGGCGCTAGTACTTTATTTGGATTTGCGCACCAGCCTCCTTTTCGATTTTTCCTTCTTCGAGTTCGGGGAACTCGAATCCCTTTTTCTTTTCTTCTCTTTATCCTGCCCCGGAGCAGATGGTTAGGTGAAGATGTCTTCATTACCGGATAGAGGCCTCATTTCTACATCTTTAGGAAGACCTGCGAAGGAAGAAAAGGTGAGAAGGATCACTACAAGAAAACTAAGTGTTATGCATTCAACAGAGGAATCTCACTGTGGGAATGTGCCTATCACCGGCCCTTCAAAAGTTCGTCCCACGCGTGCTCGAAATAGGGCTTCTGTGACACGATACCCTTGACCTACTCTTTGAGTCGAGGAACTACATCCATCATCTAAGCAACAACTGCACCGCAAAACATCGATAAGAAGGGAGGAAAAGGAAAAACAATAAACGAAATCTTAACACAAGGTTATACTTACATTTCATGTTCCTTTTTTCAGGAAATGGCATGTCCTCGGTGGGGATAAAGTCTGAGGTCTTCACTCGAACAAATTGGCCCAATCAGCCCAAGTCTTGATCCTCGTCTATGCTCGAGAATGGGGCCTTACTGGCCCGACGTGCAAGTTTTATTAATCCCCCTCGATAGGGTCGGGGACTATACAGACGCATGAGGTGATCGATGGTGAAGGGACACCCCTCGATTTTGTTTATGAAGAAGCGGAGGAGAATCACTATCCTCCAGAAAGAGGGATGAATGTCACACCTCCTTTTTCCGCCCCCGCGAGGGGGGAAGGAGTTTTTCCAATTAAAGGACAATCGAAAAGGGATTTGTTTATTTATTTCAGAGTCGCCACTTGGGAGATTTAGGGTGTCCCAAGTCACCAATTTTAATCTCGAATCGAGGAAAAGAATGACTCTGTATTACAGTCCGCGAATCAGAAATCCGGATAAGGAATTCTGTTAACCCGGGAGAAGGTGTTACGCATTCCCGAGTTCCGTGGTTCTAGCACGGTCGCTCAACTGTCATATTCGGCTTGTTTATCTGATTTTATACAATTATGAGCTCATGTGCAAATTTTAACTCTTTACAGCTTTTATTATTATATTTTAAAAGAATGTGTGCATCATTTAAAAACATGTCTTTGGATTGCGTCACATAAAATGCACCCACACTCCGGAACATATTTTTATTCAATGTTTTGGGATTTGGATTTGGGTCGCATGAAATGCACACCCGAATTTAAGAAGGTAAGATTATTAAAATGCGTGCCTAAAGCGATTAGCATATTATTATTATTTCTGGGTAAGGCCGTGAAATTTTGCTAAACGGTCCATCCCGAAGTCTAAGCAATTTTAAAACAAATATTTACCGAGGGCCCCGCAATTTTGTATTTTTTATTCGACGAGGCTCATCTCATTCTTATTTTTTAAGGACAATCCTAAAATGCCTACATTTTTCTATTAAATTTGTCTCTACAGAATGAAAGAGAAAAGGTCTTAATTTATTTACATACTTGAGTCAATATAGTTGGGTTTCAAATATGATTCATAAAATCTGAAAATGATGCAAACAGGACAGTCCGTTGCCAATGCGGGCCCAGGCCCAACGTGTATGACATAAAACTAGACCTGGGCCGTCTTATTCATATGTTACTACCTAGTTACATTATACTAGGCATGTTCTCAGTTTGTCAAATTAAAAAAAAACTTAGCAATCTAATTTTAATCCTAGACCATTTACATGCTGAAATTAACCAATATTATTTAACTAAACAATATTCCTACCAAGTTCCGAAATGGCCTACTCATTTGATTTTTAACTAGTTACTACACCATTTATTTATTTTTAGGCAATATATAGATAGTTCATCCGTTAAACTATCGTCAGATGTTCCACTATATATATTAAATAGCTACATGATTCTGATTTTTGCAAGCTAAATAATTTATATATACAAATAAAATTCAGAATATAATTAAAATAAATTTAGAACTTCAACTCTTCATTTTCATATTCATGCTTCATATTTTAGTTTACAGTAACCAGTGTGTCAGTTGTGTACATGATATTGGAAGCAAAAGAAAAGGGAGATCAGCAGAAATTCAGTAGCATACAACAACAGCAACCCCAGCAACCAGTAACAACCAACAACGAGAAACCAGTGACAGATTTTAAAATCAAGATAAAAATCCAGAAACACCGACAACAATCAACGGACAGAAGCCAAAGGAATCTTTTCAGATTTGAAAGACTAATTAATATTCAAACCTTAACTTCTGAATCCGTATGTCAGAATATTTAAATTGTATATCCGGTGTATACTCCTCACTCTTTTAATTTCCAGAATGTTTTTATTTGTATTTTTGGAAGATTTAATATTTTCGGAATTTTTCTCTCTCTTCCTCAATATTCAGCTCTCTCTTGTCCTTTTTTATCTGTCTCCCTTCTTTTCTTCTCTTCCCGTTTTTTTTCTGTCTTCTCCTTTAAATCTGATCAAGTCCTCCCCTTTATTACCATCTTTCAGCATATTTTAAACATAAAAACTCACTATCTTCCCACTCAACCCCCTTTTAATTCCACTACTTAATGTTTTGTCCCCCATTATATTAAACAAATACCCTATTATATCTTGTCCCCCATGCTTACATTAAACAAATACATTATTCCCCCACATTATGTCTTGTCCCCCATGCCTACATTATTTTAATATTATTAACAAATTATTTAATCTTAATGGACAGAGCACTCAAAATAAACAATTGTTCAGAATTTTAATTCCAAAAATACCCCTCTGACCTTACTAAAATTACCATTTTGACCCTGAAAACACTATAATTTACCAATCTATCACATCAGCTATAACAAGTTCAGCTAATCAATTCTAACCAAAATATAGCAGCTATAACCAATTCCTAAACAGATTTTATGAACAAACTCAAACTATATGATGAACAACAAGGAAACAACTGGAATTATTTTGATTGAACAATCTTTAAACAACAAATCTACTTTCAGATTCAACAACAATAACAAATAAGTATATTCAAATCATGAGCTCAAATTCAAATTAAACTTTAAACAAAATAAATAAACAGATTCAAACTCTAAACTCAAATAATCAATTGATCTTCAAATTAAATCCAACAAAATACAACAAAGATACATGATTCAAACTAAATCAAAAAATTAAAAACTAAAACATAAACTCACATTAAATCACTAAATTAAAACGAACTTCAAACAAACAATAAACACGAATTAAATCTAAATTAAACAACAAAAATGGACGATTTAAGTGATTAAACTAACATATTTCTATATTACAACTAAATTCTTTTAAACAAATAAAAATAAACCGAAGAAGAAATAATTGATTGAATTTCAACTTGAATCTAACCACATTAAAATTAAACTAACAATTTCTTTTTGAATCTAACAACATTAAAATTAAACTAGCAATTTTCTTTTTGAATCTAACAACATTAAAATTAAACTAACAATTTCTTTTACAAAAATAAATAAAAACACATGAAACAAACTGAAAAACAATTAATTCACTCAACAAAATACGTGAACAAACACATGAATTAATTCAACAAAACATATGAACCAACTGGAAAGTTAATTCAACTATATACATGAACAAAACAAGAATCGAACATTTACCGATTTTAAATCCGAAAATATCAAAACAAAATACGGAAAACATGAAATTCAAACCTACTGACCAGATCGAAGCGACGATGAACTTGAATGAAAACAAATCTGTCCGGAAACAATTATCGCACCAAAATAACTTGACGCCGAAGACGACCACGAACGGACGATCGAAGAAGATGGTCGTTTGGTGTCGTTTGAAGACGAAGCAGTGGCGGTGAGGATGAGGCGAAGCAGTAGCAGCTGCTACTGCTGAACATGGAGCTCGACGAGGCAGCTGGTGGTCGACTGGGCAGTGTTGACGATGGGTCGTTCGACTGAAGGAGACGACGACGAAGTAGCAGAAAGAGCAGCAAACGCAGCAGTGGCGTAGCATCATCATCGACGGGCAGCAGCAGACGCAGCAGTGCCGGAGCAGCAGCAGCAGACGCAGCAGCCATGGCGACTGTGTGTGGCTGCGTTTCTTGGCGTAGATGGTGGTGGTTTGGTGTAGAAGTGAAGAAGAAGATGAAGACGAGGCAGCCATGGGAGCTTGACAAGCTCGTCAATGGCGGATAGGGGCGGAGGTTGTTGGACGAAGAAGAAGGAGCAGTTAGGGTGGTCGACGAGCAGCTCTGCGTGTGTGAGTGTGTGTGTGTGTGTAGACAAGGAAAATCCATGGACGAGCTTGAGGGGGCAGCCATGGATGAGCTTGGAGAAAATGGAGAGGAAGAAAGAGGGGGGAGGGGCGGGTAGCTTTAGGTTTTGTTTAGGTTTTTTTTTTTTCAAGAATGAAAATAGAAAGGGTGGGGTGAGGTTTTGGGTTATGGACTGGGTCGACCCGGTTTGAAATGGACCGGGTCGTAGGGAAAGGTTGGGTATCCTTGGGCTTGTGGTTTAAAATTGAAGAAGAGGCCCAATCCGATTTTCGTCTATTTTTTGTTCTCTTTTCTTTTACTTATTGATAAAACTAAAATGTATGAAATTAAATTATAAAAAACAAAATTAACTTAAAATACTAATTAACTTCTAATAATAATTATCACCCAAAATTAAACATCAATAAAATCACATCACACAATTTGGACATTAAATGCTAAAAATGCAAAAGATGCCTATTTATGATTTTTTCATTTTGTAAAACAAACTATATTAAATATAAAAAATGCAAATGCGACATATTTTATTTTTTATTTTTTATTATTAATTTAGCAAATAAACATGCACAGACAAAAAAAATGAAAACAATACAAATAACAAAATTCACAAAAATTCAAAAAATTGCACACCAAGGAAAAAAATCGTTTTATTTTGGACTTTTTGGGAGTAATTCTCTCATATGGCAAAAATCACGTGCTTACAATGAATTTGACCGAGGGTCACCTCGTACTTCTTACAAAAGGCGATGATGACCGGGTCCAAGGGGTCAAACGTGAAGGAATAAGTGTAAATACTTAAAAAATCCTCCACGTGGGTAGTAATCGCTTCCTCGGGCGTAGGCACCGCAACGTGCTTACCAACCCAGTTGCAATCCTCCTTGACCTTGGAAAGGAGACTGTCGGTGATTGAGCATATATATATCAAGACCGGCTCGCACCGACCCGATACCGATGATGGTTTCTCAACCTTAAAATCAGCACTGACCGGGCACCCCCCCAGGAGCGAACATCGTCAAGGGGGATTCAGTGTCGTTTTCTCACTAGAAGCAGACGAAACATTTTCCTTTTCAGCCAGTCACGAAGTAGAAGGAGTTTATTTTTGGGGAACGGACTTTAAGGTCTTTGCCATTTTTTTTAAAGTTAAGAAAAAGCAGGAAGTAAAAAGGATATGCTTGATAGTTTGGGAAAAAAAGAACAGAAGTTCTTATAAAGCGATTTCAGAGTAATCAGAAAAGTGATGTTTGGGAATACTGAAATTTCTAAGGTACGAGGGCAGAAGTTTTGAAAGTAAAGTTTGGATGAGATAATGAGGGATATTTATAGTTTCTCGGCAACTGTTCATATCTGGGAGTGGCCGACGGGCAACTGACATGCATTTAATGCCCTTAAGACTTGACTGACGAGACATTTTATTTTTTTTGTCGTTTCTGTCACAAAATATCAAGATCAGGATCGAAAGTTTATGTAGTTTCTCATCGTCTACTCTCCGAAAAATGAGGGGACTATCTGTATACGGTCGAAGTCGAGTTCGACTTCAACTTCAACTTGGTAGATTTGGCTTAGAACATGGCGACCAGGGACTAGAGATTGACCTCGAGTCTCACCGAGCTAGAACCTGAGGTCGGAAGACCTGCCTTCGAGGAATATTGAGTCCGGTATCGACCTTAGCCTCGAGCGAGCTCGAAAATAACAAATAGAAGACCGAAATATCCGCAACCGGACAGATATTATGGAAGGAATCTCGACTCATATCGACAAGGAACCGACAATTAGCATATCAAGAGATTTTTACATTTTATAGAAATATACCTAGAGTAGGACTCCTATACTATATAAGGGGGAGTCTGATAATTCATTTCACACATTGTAACACGCATCCCAAAGCAATATACTGTTATTACTAGTTCTTATTATCGCATTATTCTGTTCCGATATTGAGTAAGGCATTTTTGACTCGAGGTTGACCAACCTTCAAGGCCAAGATTGTTTTAACTTGTGTGGTTTGCATTTACTTTTCTATCATTAATTTCAATATTAATCTGATTTCTCAATTTGTATCATGTTAGATCACGTATCTTTAGAACTGCATATAAATTCAATTGTTATCCAATTTTAAGGGTAAACACGTTCGTTCGGTTCCAAATTGAAAAATAATACACTACTAAAACTATTCAAGTCACACTCTTTTTAAGTTCAACAAAATGTAACCCTGCTCTAACTGCAAGCTTCTGAACACTTGCAGGATTACTTAGCACTTGCAAATAATTTGATTTAAGAAATGGATAAATTAAAATAGAAATATATATCACTTAATTATGGTTAAAAGACAAACTAATGTTTATATAGTAGGCAAATATCTTTGTAAATTTGGTGCAATCAATGAGTACAAATAAATATGTGAGCAATCCCAGTTTGATAGTGTAGCATTATTTAATAATGACAAAGCTTCTGATACGTTTCTCGAGGTCATTAATTGGACCCTGCAATTATTTACAATGAAAGCTTTCTGCTTAGCTTCTTTATCATAGATCATAGCTCAAATCAGCTTGAATTTGTTATTGTCTCTACCAAAAGAAAGTACTCCACTATATATGCGACAAAAGGAAGTTTAGGGACAGATTAAGTACTAATTTGATCATGAATGAAGGTTAACTTTTATATTATGCCTAGTCCGTTCACTTTTACTTGTCCTTACTTTGTACACCCCTTAATAAATGCTCTCTCCGTCCCGTATTAATAGTCATGTTTACTAAAAATAGTTATCTCAAATTATTTGTCATTTTAGAAGTTCAAAACAAAAATTGATTGTTTTTTTCCTTTTTTACCTTTAGTAATAATTGTTCTTGAAAATAGAGATAACACATAAAGAATGAGATTATACCTTAAGACATAAATAAGGGTAGAATAGTCTAATCCTTTTCTTAATTAATTTTCTTAAGGAGCGTGTAAAAGAGAAACACGATACATAATATGAGACGGAGAGAGTAATAAATAAAGTACATAATTTATCATGATACCCATATAAATTGGTGTATAATCTTAATGAATTTGAAAATAATTTAAAGTGAGTATTAATGGTAAGGCCAAAACAGAAAAATAAATTATTTTCCCTTAATATGCGAAAAGTGACAAAAATAAAATAAAAATTTATTCTTAGAATACTTGACAACTAAAAGTAAACGTACCAAAGTGAGTATATTGTCCGAAATGTGATGCAGGAGGTGCAGTTGTACTATTGTACCATATGGTTCTTCTGCTCATGAATTAATTACTTGTGTAAAAGTTAAAGTGGGCTTGTGCTGCCTATTTGATCGAGATTTGAAATGTCATTCTTTAAGTCTTAGTGGGCGTTTGGATATAAGAATTGTAAAATTTCAATAAAAAAAGTGGGAAAAAATTTCAAGTGAAAATAATTTTTGAAAATTAGAGTTGCGTTTGGACATGCATATAATTTTGGGTTGTTTTTGAAGTTTTGTGAGTGATCTGAGTGAAAATTTTGAAAAACAACTTTTTGGAGTTTTTAAAATTGTCGAAAAATTTCAAAATGCATCTTCAAATGAAAATTTGAGATTTCATGACCAAACGTTGATTTCGAAAAAAAAGTGAAAATATTTCAAAAAAAAAAAAAAATTTTCTTATGTCCAAACGGGCTCTTAATTTAGCGGCTTGCATCGCTTTTAGGAAAGGTGTTTAGCAAGTTGAAGCAAATGTTTTCCTGGTGGTCGATAATCATTTTGACTTTGTAAAGGTTATCACAACACCTTTAGTAAGAGTGAGGAATTATTTGTACACTTTTTTTGTTATTAATCCAATAATGAAAACTTGAGTGAGCGAGCGACTTTCGTTCATTGTATTTCTAAATTTGAAGCGACAAAAGCTACAAATAAAGCCAATAGAACAAGTAAAAGAAGAAATAAAGAAACTAGTAGCTTTCCGATGAAATAAATCAGAGAAGGAAATCAAAAAAACATATATTATGATAGGTTTAAGTTGTATACGTTAAGTAGCACGAACTTTTCACATTGTTTAAACCTAATATGATAGGTTTTGTTATCATTTTTAGCAGGTTATCGACCGATACTTATTATAATAGCATATAATTATTTTATAATTGACCTAATTGTGTATATACTTTTATATTATCAATGTAGGGAACTTAAACTTAATGTTTTAAGGGGTCGTTTGGTAGGCGGATTAAATTATCCCTGGATTATAATCCCTAGACTAATTTATATGGGGTGGGCACATATGAAGTTTTAGAAAAAATGATATTGTATAGCCACTGTAAAAATAATAGCCGAAAAAATATAAAATTTGTATATATATACATTATGTATGTTATATATAAAAATTATACAAATTTTATATATTTATTTGGCTACCGGATGTAAATAGTTTTGGCGCGGGTTAAAAAGGATAATACCCCAAAGTTTTACGGTGAAAGCCCAGATAGCTTCAAGGTCCATATCTATTTGATCCGACAGTCAGCCCATATGCATTCTGTTGGGCTAAAAGTAGTCCTATTAAACCTGACCCAGACAAAACGTTCAATCCTTGAGGCCCAAAAATGAAAATGGAAGTGAGGCTAAGCCCAACCCGAATTCTTAACTCATTAGATTAAATCAGTTCTCTCTTTTTTTTTAAAAAAAAAAAAAGAAAAAGATTGTAGTAGACGGGAGTAAATAAAGGAACTTACATTTAGCACTTCGCAAGTTGCAAAGCATTAAAATATTGTGAAAATAGCTCGAGCTAATCAGTTTTCGGACTAGTAATTAAAAAATAGTCATCGTTTGCAAAGTCATTGAAAAATAACTACTATTTTGCTGCAATACGGAAAGTTCCACCATAATATACTGGAGATTGGTGCACATGTGTATGAACTTCCAGCATATTATGTTGGAACTCCAACACACGGAAAGTTCCAGCATAATATACTGAAGATTGGAGCACATGTCTATGAACTTCCAGCATATTATGTTGGACTAGTATATTATACTGGAACTCCAGTATATTATGCTGGAATATTTTTCGGATTTTGAACAGTATTTTCGTTCAGATTTATCTTTATATGAAAAGTAATTAAATTTCAGTTACTTTTGAAATTGTGGCTATTTTTAAATTATCACTTAAAAATCTGACTATTTTTTAATTTCTCCCTAAAATATTTTGTGAAATATAACATTAGAAAAGATTGAACTTTGTAGGCCCAATACAACTGCATTGACAAGTACAGTTTGGGCATGAGTTGATCATGTTATCTAGTGGTTGGAGGACAGTTAGGGTAGGTTAATTTATTAATTTTTTAGGGAATAGAGATGGCAATAGAATGCGGCTACTATGCGGGATAATAATGTATTGGTATGGACTATGGACCATGCAAACACATGCCTCTTGATAGTCCGGTGACGTAAGCATAATTTTTACCGAGGAATTCAAAAAATCATAAAAAGTAAATACGCAAAGAAGTTAAACGGAATTCAACATTTAATATATGTATGAGAAAAAAATAATTTTATATGCACAATATAATTTTCGGAACAAGGGAGTTCGACTGAACCTCTTTCTGCCTACCTAACTCCGTCCCTGCTTGTCAAATATTATGATGTATGCTTAGTCACTTGGGCTAATCTAAAGCGAGTACACTCCAAAGTGCAATGAAGGTCATCAATGGTCTTCTTCATCACCCATTGGCTCCGTCCATTCAAGTTGCTAGGTCAAATAAGATTAATGTTACTTTTATAATTAAAGTCCTTTTTTGAATTTCGTGAATCATAAGTTTGAATTAGAGCTTTCTTCAATTGGAAAGAGGGATTAGGCACCATTAATTTCATAAAATATCATAGCTATTTATCCTTTTCTCATACAATCCAGAAAGTTTGCAAAAATAGCCATAAATAGACACTCCACATGCAAAAGGGAAAAATGTGTTAGGTCCATTTGATGGCCTGTTCCATTTTCCATGCTTTCTTTTTCCAATGACATCAGATGGAATTTTTATAATAAGTCGCCATAGATATAATGGAGCCATGTGATGGCTGACATCTTTTAGCTAAAAAATAATGAAAATGCCAAATGTCATAGAGATGATAAAATTTAGTACCCAACACCTACAAGTTTTAATCAAAGGAATTTTTATCTCCTATAGCAAAGGTTAATACCTTATTTATTTTAAATAAATTATATTTTATAGATATATTTTAAGGTTTATAGCAAAATATTTAGTTAAGGTTTATATGCCATGTATGTATTCATAAGTTTTTTTTAATTAATATAATTTATGTATTCAGATGTATTATATAATTTCTCTGAAGATTGCTATGTTTTTGGGGTATTTTTTCGGTTGAAAATATTTTTTATAACTGAAAATACAAATTTTGTGTGTTATAATTGAGTTTGTTGAGTTATATTAGGAGTCTATTATGTTAATTGATTCATTTTCCCTTTTAAAAACAATGTAAGCCCCTATTTCACGCCGTGAATACAGTCGAATACAATAATTTGTCCAGCTGTAATCTCATGTTTCACTCCATTAATACAGTCGAATACACTCGAATACAACAACTGATTAGCTGGACTTCCCTGATTCACGCCTATTTTTGCTACTGTATTCATGAATACAATAGCTTAAATACATCAAATACATCTTATAGCCACATAAAAAGTATCTATAATCCGTAATATATCAAATGGTATCTATAGATGACTAATTACTACTAAAAGATAGTGCGTTATGAAAATTTTCTTTAATCAAACCATTAAAACCGACAACGAATTAATAATGCAAATAGTGTTTTTATAACTTAATAAAAAGAAACAAGAATGTTAATTTTGAAAAATTGTCTATATTGCCGAAATTTTCTCTTACTGTTGTCTACTGATTAAATGATAGACATTTTCATCCTTTCATGAGTTTCAACCATGAAAATTATTATTCTTTCCGTATTAAATTATCTTTCGTGGTTTCTAAAAGTAATTGTCTCAAATTATTTGTTATTTTAGAGATATTATATCTTACGACATAAATAAGTATAACATAATTCAAACCTTCTTCTAATTAATATTTTTTAAAGGGGTGTAAAAGAAAAATTCGGTAAAAATTTTGAGACGAAAGGAGTAACATTATCCCTATTTACATTTGCGATTAGATGTTGATGGTCAATTTGACCAATTTGTAGAGGTAGTATATTTTTTGAAAAAATAAAAGTAATACCATTAATTCCATGATCATTGTTCCTGATCTTGACTCTTGATCATTAAAATCAATTTATGAAGTAGATGAATTGTGGCAAATAGGGGTGTCAATGGCAGGGGTGTCAATGGATATTCAAAAACCGATTAAACCGATCTAACTGTATCGCACCGAACCGATTTTTAGGTTTCTTTTTAAGAAATCGTAGGTTTTTATATAAATCTATAACCGTACTGATAATTAGGGTAGATTTTTATTTTATAAAAATAAACCGAAAAATTACCGAACCGTACAGAATAAATTTTAGATGTGAAAATTTTATTTAGTAAGTTTAAAAATAATAATGCATTAAATTTTCTTTTGGCCTTGGAATTATGAAAACTAATACAAGCCAACAAGTAATTAAACTCAAAATACTAATTCCTAAAACCTATTATACTACTTCTACTAAAACTAAGTTATTTCAAGCATCTTTATTAGCAAGACACAAAGTATTCTAGCGATTATGAGTAGCAAACTACAATGTATTGAATATGTTTCCTTTCATATAATTTAGATTTATCTTTTTAAATATTTAATCTTTTATAGACTTTATTCTTGAGTCCCAGCTTGGTATATCTTTCAACTCGTGTGATTTATATTTATTTTTTGTCTTTGTTTGATTTCTTTTACGTTGTTGTAGAATAGTTGATGGATCTATACTCTAGCCATCTTTTTTTTTCTTTAATTCATCACCTTTTCAACAGTAAACATGTCTAGAGAGTTTTGCTAAGTCCTATAAAAGAACGTATGTTATTGCATTCTACTTCTACTGGTGAATTTTACATGATATTTTAAAAAATACCGAATATTAACCGAACCGTACCGATACCGAAGAGAAACCGACATGATTGGGACGATTTCGAAAAGTCTAATTTTGGTTATACATAATAGAATAACTGAAAAATTAGTATGATACAAATTTTATAAAATAACCGGCCGAACCGAATCATTGGCACCCCTAGTGGCAAAGTTGTACATGAGACGGCAATTGACTATTCCTAAAAAAAGGAGACTCTTTTTCAAAGTGGAATTTATATTTTAAGCAAAGAAAAAAAAAGGAAATTATATGAATTGACGTGTAAAATTATTACCAACATTATGGTCAGATATGTATTTCAGAATTTATAACGTAACAATCAAGAGGCCATCATTTGTCAATGTGAGGGGAAACTCTATGATAGGAAGAATCACTATAAAAATACCAAACAAATAAAGATTAAAATAAGTCTTTATGTCATAATATTAACAACAACAACTGTATTTCAATCATAAATAAGTTTGAATCAACTATATGAATCTTCATATTTTCTCTATATATATATATTAAAAATAAGGGTGGACTTGCAAATAAATATTAGGCAAGTGGAAGGAGATATTTTTTTTTAAAGCTCTTCCAATTTAAGAGGGTCTATAGCGTTTTCACACTTCCTCTTCAATGTGACTCGAACCCTAGACCTAATGATCGTCAGTGGATGTGCTTTTATCAATTGAGCAAGTCTCACTTGTCCACCTATTCAACAACAGAAAACCGAAACTACTGCCGTCACCAATAAAACCTTTTTTCCTTCTCCTTCTTAACAACCAACAATCTTGCACGTTAGCCCAACTCTTTTGTTCCATCAATCTGAATATATTAAATAATCATAGTTGATTAAATTAATAAATGGATCTTAGAGTTGAATATTCCGACGCCAAACAAGTATGTACGACTGTATCCATTATTTTCTTAAAAGGTAAAAATTCTGTTTAAACACGATAATCCAATAACCAGCACTATACAATATATTATATTCTTCGAAAATGGCAATAAATTAGAATAATGTACTATGTGGTCACATGTCTTCTTTTTTTTTATTTGTGGCACCACGGAGTCAAAGATGTAGTCACGTGCCTCAGATTTTTCAGATCTGCTTTAAATTGCGGGACTTGCCCCCTCAATAATCGCTAATTATTGATTTAACTAACTTTTATACAATACTCATTTTATTATATATAAATGTGTGTGTGTTTTATATCAATTTATTACTTAAAAAGTATAATTTAATATAAATATCGATTGTGAGTAAATATTTTTCTTCTCCACAACCCTTGGTTAAGTTTGGAACGTTAGTTGTTCTTTTTTCTATTTAAATTAAATTTCTTAACTTCTCATGGGAATAGGCTAGACACAAACTTTAGTTTTAGACAAGTTGAAATGGGAAAGATTCAAATTTCTCAAACATTTGAATTACTTATCTTAAAAACTTTGACCAAAAGAAAAAGGAAAAAAACTATAGAACCAATTACGAGAAGCTAGAAAAATAAATATGAGCAAAGGATGAGTAGTGCATAATTGTGAAGAACATAATTAGATTTAAATAGGGTGACTAGTCGACAGTAGAATGTGAAACAATGAATCTAGATGTGTTTAAATTAAAATCGTTTATAAACAAACACCCTTTCAGTACATGATAATCGCACTAATAATTTGTTCATCAGGTTCGGAAGAGGAAGAATATTATAGTAATATCTAATTTTAAAATATGTATTTTAAAGTTACAATTGAATGTAAGAGTTCGACAAGTTGATTAATCTTACAATCTTGTTCGAGCATCAAAAGAATATTATGCTTGGACTCTTTTGTAAGCTGCTTGATCGTCGACATGAAATATTCTAACTTTCTAAAACAAAAGTGTATACGGTTGAAATCGGGTTCGTCCATTGTATGACCAATCGAGGCTGAAACGTGACAGGTCAGAGCTCGAGCCCGGATTATATCGAATCAATGCACGAAGTTAAATCGTTGAGCTCGTGACTCCAGGTCCGAACAAGATCGAGGGAATTTTGTCGAGCCGAATAACGTAAGGCCGAAATATCTAGGATCGGTTGGAGATCACGGCGGAAATCTCGACATGCATCAAAGAGAGACCGATAAATTAGAAAATCATGAGATTGGTTAACTTTTAAAGAATTGTATCAAGAGTGGGATTCCTCCACTATATAAAGGGAGGTTTGATCATTTATAAAATACATTGTAACGCACACAAAGAAAACTGTATATTGATCATTTCTAGTTCTTATCATCTTGTTGTTCTGTTCTAACATCAGTTGAGGCATTTCTTGGATCGAGGGTGATTAAACTCCAAGGCTTAGGCTATCCAATATGTGTAGCTTGCATTTATTTGCTTATCATTAATTTCAATATTAATCTGTTTTCTCAATTTGTATCAAGTTTCATCAGGTATCCTTATAACCGCGTATAAATTCAATTGTTATCCGGTTTTGAGAGTAAACAGTTTGGCGCTCACCGTGGGGCTAAGGATAATAGTGGTTACTTGATACAAACTTTCATAACACATACTATTTTACACTTGTTCTTTGGAGTATCTTTAATTCTAGTGCAAAAATGCCGACTCTCAGTCAGCACCCCTACACGTTGATAATGATTTCGGCCACCACGACAAAAATGATAACATAGCACCACGGAACGACGTACCCCGGTTGATCTCAACGGAGTCCCTATTGTAGATCCAATTGATGTTAACTCACATGTAGCCATCAACATAAATTTGGACGATGATCCCAAGGGCAGTGTCTGTAGGGATGTTCGATTAGCCGGTCAAAGAACACATGGCGGTGAATATGGCGGAATCAACTTGCGGGTGATCTTGGAAATGTTGCAGGCTCAATAAGCGGCGATAGCCCAGCTCCAGAACAAGAATCACCCGCCGAGTTGGATTGAGCCCGATTCGCCCCATGAAATTGTTCACAGAGTTGAATCAGTCTCAAGGGAATCGAACGATAAAGAATCGGGGACCAATCCTGTAATCATGAAGATGCTCGAGGAACTGACAAAATGAGTTGAGTCGGGGGAAAAGAAGAATGAGGCAAACGACAAGAAGGTAGATACTTACAACTCCAGGGTCGATCAAATCCGGGAGCACCACCTATATTGAAGGGCATGGATTCCAAAAAGTTCATGCAAAAACCTTTTCCCCCGAGCGCAGCTCCCAAGCCAATCTCTAAGAAGTTCCGCATGCCGGAGATTCCTAAGTACAATAGAACGATCGATCTGAATAAGCATGTCACCTCTTACACATGTGCTATCAAAGGGAATGATCTAGAGGATGACGAGATCGAATCTGTCTTGCTAAAGAAATTCGGAGAGATCCTGTCGAAGGGAGCTATGATATGGTACCACAATTTACTACCTAACTTTATTGACTCATTTGCTATGCTTGTAGATTCTTTCATAAAGGCACACATTGGGGCTATCAAGGTTGAGACCAGGAAGTCGGACCTTTTCAAGGTAAGGTAGAAAGTCAACGAAATGCTTAGAGAATTCATGTCTCGATTCCAAATGGAACGGATGGACCTGCCACCGATCGCTGATAATTGGGTTGCTCAGGCTTTCACCAAAGGACTCAATGTTCGAAGCTCGGTGGCTTCGTATCAGTTAAAATAGAATTTGATAGAATACCCGGCTGTCACTTGGGTCGATATGCATAATCGATATCAATCGAAGATCAGGGTTGAAGACGATCAACTTGGGGTTCCTCCCGTGTCCGTTTATCCTATCAGACCCGTCGATAGAATCAAGAGAGATATTGACCAAGAACCGAGGTTGAACAGAGATTGATACCAACCATATAATGGAGATCGTAGAAGTAGGGGATCTAGGTGAAATTCTGTACGAAATGAAATGAGAAGTGATCGAAGCCAGACCTCTCGAGGGCTCATGAGCAAGAATGGCTTCGGCATGCCTATCGGACCTAAAAAAGCACCACGATTATCAGAATACAACTTTAATGTTGATGTGGCTGCCATTGTATCAACTATTGGACGCATCAAAGATACCAAATGGCCTCAATCTTTACAAACAGATCCAGCCCAAAGAGATCCCAACCAAATGTGCAAATATCATGGCACTCATGCCACAGAATGGAAGATTGTCGATAATTGAGAGAAGAAGTAGCCCGGTTATTCAACAACGGGCACCTTCGAGAATTTCTAAGCGACGAGCCAAATCATTTCAGAAACAGAGACTCCAACAAACAAACCAGAAAGAAGAACCTTAACACGTCATTCATATGATCATCGGAGGGGTCGATGTTCCTCAATGTCCAATGTTAAAGCGCACCGAAGTATCCACCATGAGGAAAAAACAAACTCGAGATTACATACCAGAAGGAACTCCGTCTTTCAACGACGAGGACACAGAACGAATCGTGCTGCCCATAACGATGTACTGGGAATATCTGTACTCATGAATAAATCTTGAGTTAAACGTGTGTTAATTAATCGAGGTACCTCGGCCAACATCATTCGATCGGGGGTTGTAGAACAACTCGGCCTATAGGACCAAATTGTACCTGCAGCCCGAGTGCTAAACTAATTCAACATGGCATGTGAAACTACTAAGGGAGAAATAACGCTACCCGTAAATGCAGCCGGAACCATCCAGGAGACCAAATTTTATGTTATCGAAGGGGACATGAGGTAAAATACCCTATTCGGGAGACCATGGATCCACAACACGAGGGATGTACTCTCGGCCCTTCACCAGGTGTTAAAATTGCCAACACTAGAAGGGATTAAAACGATCTACGAGGAGCAACCCACCACAAAAGAGATGTTTGTCGTCGATGAAGCAATTCCAATATCAATACTCTTATAGACAAAAGA
The DNA here is from genome assembly GCF_000393655.2 of Nicotiana sylvestris. NCBI lineage: Eukaryota > Viridiplantae > Streptophyta > Magnoliopsida > Solanales > Solanaceae > Nicotiana > Nicotiana sylvestris. The sequence goes on along the minus strand of NC_091057.1, from coordinate 121,477,845 downwards.
GTCAGGTTCAAAAGCAAAACAGGAAGCCAAATAGCAATCTCTGATGCCGGCCTCGACCCAACCGGACAAGCAGGGGACTGACGAAGACGATGATTACGGGGTTCCTCAATCCTTTATAGTCCCAAATGATTCCGATGCTAAAAAATCTAACGGTCGAAGAGCTAGAGCAGGTTATACTGATCAAACACAAGCCCGATCATGAGGTATACCTGGGCACGGGATTAACTCCCGAGCTTAGGAAAAAACTCATTCAATTTCTTATAACTAACATGGATTATTTTGCTTGGTACCATCTCGACATAACATGGATCCCACCGGATATCGCTACTCACAAGTTGAGCTTGGACCCGAAATTCCATCCGGTCAAGCAGAAAAGGAGACCCCAGCCCGAGATCAACATGGTTTCATCAAGTATAAGGTACTAAAAACCTTAAAATAGGGTCCATCCGGGAGGTCAAATACCCGGAATGGTTAGCAAACGTAGTAGTAGTCCCTAAAAAGGGAATAAACTAAGAATGTGTGTGGATTATAAAGATTTAAATAAGGCATGCCCCAAATACTCTTTCCCTTTGCCAAACATCAATCGCATGATCGATGCCACAGCCGACCACGAGATCCTCAGTTTTCTCAATGCCTACTCCAGGTACAACCAAATACTAATGAACTCGGATGATCAGGAGAAGACCTCCTTCATCACTAAGTATGGCACATACTGCTATAACGTAATGCCATTTGGATTAAAAAATGTTGTTGCCACATACCTACACCTAGTAAATCGAATGTTCGAAGAACAAATAGGGAACTCATGGAAGTTTACATTGATGATATGTTAGTTAAGTCCCTACGAGCAGATGACCATTTAAAGCATTTGCAGGAAACCTTCAGTATATTGAAGAAGTACAACATGAAGCTAAATCCGAGAAAATACGCATTCGGAGTCGGATCAGGTAAATTTTTCGGGTTCATGGTATCCAACCAAGGAATCGAGATCAACCCCGACAATATCAAATCTATCGAGAATATCACGGTAGTGGACAATGTGAAGGTCGTACAAAGACTAACCAGACGCATTACCATCCTGAGGCGATTTATTTTGAGGTCCTTCAATAAGAGTTGTCGATTTTTCTCTTTACTGAAGAAGAAAAAAACTTCACATGGGCCCTAGCATGCAACCGGGCATTAGAAGAACTTAAGCAATATTTATCGAACCCGCCACTACTTCACAAGTAAAGGTCGACAATACTTGTATTTGGAAGTATTAGAAATAGCGGTAAGTGGAGTCTTAGTTCAGGAAGAACAAGGTATGAAATTTCTAATTTATTATGTTAGTCAGACCTTAGTTGAGGCCGAAATTAGGTATCCTCACCAAGAAAAATTGGCGCTCGCTATACTAAGTGCCTCTAGGAAACTGAAACTATATTTTCAGTAGCATTATATATGTGTTGTGACAACTTATCCATTATGAAATAAAATGCATAAACCCGAAATCTCGGGATGATTGGCCAAATGGGTCGTAGAAATCAGCGGGTACGATATCGAATATCGATCCCGGGCAGCCATTGAAACTCAAATTTTGGCATATTTCGTGGTCGACTTTATGTCGACCTTAATACCCAAAGTCGAAAGAGAGTTGTTGGTGAACTCAGGGATGTCTACATGAATCTGGACTCTCTTTACGGATGGTGCCTCAAATGCAAAGTGGTCCGGACTTGGTATTGTACTGAAGTCACCCTCAGGCAATATAGTTAGACAATCCATTAGAACTGTGAAATTGACTAACAACGAGGCCGGATATGAGGCCATGATTGCAGGTCTCTAATTGGCCAAAAACTTGGGGGCGGAGGTGATCGAAGCTAAGTGTGACTCCCTCCTTGTGGTTAACCAAGTTAATGGAACATCTGAAGTTAGAGAAGAACGAATGCAAAGGTACCTAGATAAGTTACAAGTAACATTACATCAGTTCAAGGACTGGACTTTGCAACATGTACCTCGAGATCAAAATAGCGAGGCTGATGCACTTGCAAACTTAGGCTTATCGGTCGAGGATGACAAGCTCAACTTAGGGGCAGTCATACAACTCATGAGATCGGTAGTGGAAGAAGGTTATGCCAAAATAAACTCCATAAGATTAAGTTGGGATTGGAGAAATAAATATGTAGAGTATTTAAAGACCTGGAAACTACTCTTAGATACAAAAGAATCGAGGAACATGCGCACAAAGGCAGCCCGATTCAGCTTGTCCGAGGACAGAACCTTGTTCAGAAGAATGTTCGATGGTCCGCTAGCAATATGTCTGGGACCGGGAGATACCGATTACATTCTGAGGGAAGTCCACGAGGGCACCTGCGGAAACCATTCAGGCGTTGAATCATTAGTTCAAAAGATAATCAAAGCCGTCTTTTACTGGATCGACATGGAAAAGGATGCGAAGGAGTTCGTACAAAAATGTGACAAATGCCAAAAGACATGCTCTGATGATTCACCAACCCGGGGAACTGCTGCATTCGGTCCTGTCACCATGGTCATTTATGAAGTGGGGAATGGATATCGTCGTCCCTCTTTCATATACACCAGGTAAGGCTCAATTTATCGTATTTATGACTGACTATTTATCTATGTGAGTTGAAGACCAGGCGTACAAGAAGGTCAGGGAGAAGGAATTCATCGGTTTCATTTGGGACTACATCATATGTCGGTTCGGGATGCCATCAGAAATTATATGTGACAATGGAAAATAATTTATCAGTAGCAAAGTGACCAAGTTTCTCGAAGATCATAAGATCAAAAGAATCTTATCGATACCTTATCACCCTAGTGGTAACGAACAAGCCGAATCGACCAACAAAACCATAATCCAAAACCTTAAGAAAAGGTTAACCGACGCCAAAGGAAGATGGAAGGAGATCCTGCCCGAAGTCCTTTGGGCATATCACACGACTCGAAATCTACTACCGGGGCTACTCCGTTCTCATTTGTTTATGGCACTGAAGCTTTAATATCGGTCGAAGTCAGGGAGCCAAGTATCATATTCCAATATGCAACAAAGGAATCAAATGACGAGGCCATGAATACGAGTCTGGAACTATTGGATGAAAGGCGTCAAACCGCCCTTGTTCGAATAGCTGCCCAAAAGCAACAGATCGAGAGGTATTATAATCGAAGGGCCAACCTTCGATACTTCAACATCGAGGACTTAGTACTAAGGAATGTCACACTAAACACCCGAAATTTGAATGAGGGAATGTTTGACCCGAACTGGGAAGGATCGTACTAGGTTCTTGAGGTCACCAGGAAAGGTTCCTATAAGCTCGGAATGGTAAACGGAGAACAACTATCGAGCAATTGGAATGTAACTCACCTAAAACAATATTACTGCTAAGGTAAGACCTTATTCATTTTCTTTTATTTCGGACTAACACTTGTAGGTAATCGACAGAAGCAACACGAAGTTTTAGGCCTGAAAGCATGCGTTGCACTCTTTTTTCCTTGAACCGATTTTGTCTCAAGTGAGTTTTCTCGCAAGGTTTTTAACGAGGCAACAGTGGATCGTGCTAACTTAGAATGGAAGACCGATCATGAATCGGATTGCATCAATAGTATCCGAGGTTTTTTCTATAATCAACCTCAATACTAGGGGCATTACCCTCGGATATTGACGTTAGCAAGGAAATTACTTCGTGATGGAAGGGTCTTAATAGGTAGGATTTATTGTAAGGGCCAAACGGTCAAAAGAACCATGCCTATATAGATTGTTCGAGCCCTAGCACAAAGCATGCACGCATGTATAATTGTTTTACACAAGAATAAAAAGAAATGTCTTCCTTGCAATTATCCTGTCTTTCAAAATATTTCTTATTTACATCTCTTATGGAATTCCCTGCTTCCAATACCCTAAAGGAAATGAGCCCAAGGAATACCTTAACCTAAGATTAAACAGTTATTCGATCACTTGAGGACTACCATCTAAAAACAAGCTCGAATGGCTCAAGCTATTAGACATTAGGGCATAAGACCTATTAAGCAAATCCCTAATTTTAAAGGCCACAACCACTCTTACTCGAGGACTATTATCTTAGGCAAGCCTAGATAACTCGAGAAAGCGAGCCCACTGGGCGACACCCGAACTAAAAGGCTACAGCCACATTAACACGGCTCAGAGACATCTGAGACCCATAATAAAAATAAAGCCTTCAAAAAAATATATTTCATAAATGGTTCTAAAAGCTACTCTCGGCGAACTACAATCTTAGCTACTTACTTTGGAAGGAAATTTTTGGTAACACTGAACCCCCAAAAATGCCTTAAAGCAGATTAATAAAAAGGCAAAGTTTGAAAGAACCCTCGAGCATAACTTGATTATTTCGTGCTAAGGCATTTTGATCTTTGTGAATATAAATAAGAAAGCAAAGAGAAAAATTTGAAAGCTGAGAAAGGGAAAGAAAGCCTTATATATTCATAATAAAATTCTTCTTAGAAGGGCTAAACAGCCCGATAAAATTTTTACAAAGGCCTAACGACCTTAACAAAATTGCAAAAACAAGAAACAAAAACTTCTAAAGGCCTAAATGGCCCGACCCTCATCGGAGACAACTATTTCACCCTCGGGATCTTTCCCGCCTTCGGACTCGCTTAAACCCTCAAAGTCATCTTCGGGATAAGCCAACCTTTTAGCCTCAGCTTCGAGCTCCTTGGCGTTCTCGATCTCCACTGATAGGTCGAAACCTCGAGCATGGATTTCCTCAAGGGTCTCCCTTCGAGATTGTCGTTTAGCATACTCGGTGATGTCTCTTGCTCGAACCTGAGCAACCTTGGCATCGGCTTTATAAACATCCACCATTTCATCAGCATTAGCCTTAGATACTTTGGCCGATCTTCTTGGCCTGTACCAAGGACTTCTCCTTTATACCTCGGAGCTGGACTTCAGTCGAAGTCAGTTGGGCCCGGGCAGTTTCCTTTTCTGAGGCCAGATGATCCATGTTATTTTTCTATTCTTTGGCCTCAGTCTTTACCGCATCTACCTCTTCATGGAGCTGCCCGATCATGCCAATCTTTTGTTGGACCTGCGGGTTCGGACCATTAGTCACCATGTTTGTTTTGTCTTTACTAACTGCAAAAATGCTTCTTACTTGCTCAGCCAGGTCGGCATGCTCTTTCCGAGCTACCTGCAATTCATCATGAAGGCCCTTAGCATCCTCTTCTCTTTGCTCACTGAGAAGCTTGTAAGTGTCTTTTCTCTTAGTAAGTCTTCGGACCTCGGCCTCATACTGGTCCAACTCTTCCCAATGGCGGAGGAATGACTCATGATGGAGTACTGAGGCCTACAAACATAGAGAAAGAAGTTATGGTCACATATAGACTGATCTAAATATAAACCAAAAACCATCAAGAAACATCTGAAGTACCTGATTCAACGCTTATTAAGTTTCATTGAACAAGAAACACACCTCTACCCCGTCCATCTTGGCCTGATCCTCCTCGGTTACCAAGCAATGAAGGTAACTAACTACCCCTACGGGGGCATAGAGAACCCGAGCATTTTCCGAGATGGATAAGACGACTGGCCACTTCCGTCAGGATTCAAATTCGGGGCAGGGAACCGGTTGACTAGTTTTGGGCTCGAGGTAGGTCCACTCATCCCCGATAATGGACTCTTCTTTAGTACAGGTATATCACCCAACCTCCTCCATGGCAGTGCAGTCTACGTCATCAAAAAAGTTTTAAAAGGAGTCTACCGCCCCTTATGGATCTTCGATTGATCGTTCTTTCAACGCTTGAACATCGGCGATCATCGACTCAGTAAATAATGGTGAACCAGAGATGTCTATCACTTCGGGTACGCCCTTCGGAGCACCAACTATTGTCCGAGAAGAACCTGCTACAATCTCATCGTCGCCATTCCTATCTGGAGGCAAAGTGACCTCGCCCTCTTCTGGTTCAGAAGCTTCGGCTAAAGCTCCTTCATCAGCCTCCCCGAGTCAGGATAATTCGGTCTCGGCTCCCGCCGGTTCGGAGGTCCCTCGCATCATGACACCTAACCTCACATGAGGAACCAGTTCATAGTTCTGTTCTTCTTCTTCTTCTGACTCATCCTTGAACCGGTAGAGTGAGTCTGAAGGAGGCACCCAAGCACTGGTTCTACCCTTAGGTTTATGCACCAGGCTTCTTTTTGTTTTCTTCTTTTCCAAGCCTGGAGAACTCGAGGCCCTTTTACTTTTTTTCTCACTATCCTACTTCGGAGCAGGGGAATCGAGAGGCACATCCTCATTACCCGATGGAGTCCTCATAGCAATATCCTTAGGGAGACATGTGAAAGAAAACGGAACCGATGAGAACTTGACAGCGCGAGGAGAAAATCAAACATTATTAAATCAGAAAAGAAAACTTACCATGATTACGGGCCTCCCACTGACCTTTCGACAATTTGCGCCATGCATTTTCGGAATATGGCCTCTATAACACAAGGTCCTCGAACCACTCCTTGATTCGAGGAGCTGCATTCGGCATCCAAGCTATAACTGCACCGCAAAAACACCGATAAAAAGGAAGGTAAATGGAGAAACAATAAACAAAATCTTTAAAGCGAAGTTATACTTACGTTTCATGTTCCATTACTCGGGAAATGACATGTCCTAAGTAGGGATTAAGTCTGAGGTCTTCACTCGAATGAATCGACCCAACCAAACTCTGTCCCAATCCTCATCTATGCTCGAGAATGAATCCTTAGTGGCCTGGTGGGCAAGCTTTATTAATCCTCCTCGATAGAGTCGGTGATTATACAAGCGCATGAGATAATCGAGAGTGAAGGGAAATCCCTCGATTTTGTTTACAAAAAAGCAGAGGAGAATTACTATCCTCCATAAAGAGGGGTAAAATTGACCAAGGGTCACCTCATACCTCTTACAGAAGGCAATGATGATTGGTTCTACGGGACCCAGCGTGAAGGGATAAGTATAAACACTTAAAAAACCCTCCACGTGGGTAGTAATTGCTTCCTCAGGCATAGGCACCACAACGTGTTTATCTACCTAGTTGCAATCCTCCTTGACCTTGGGAAGGAGGCCATCGGTAATTGAATATATGTATATCGAGACCGGCTCACATCGACCCAGTATAGAGGAAGTTTTTTCGACCTTGAAATCGGCACCGGTCGAGCACCCGCCGGGAATAAATGCCTCAAGAGGAGGCTCCGCCGCTGGTTTATCACTGGCAGGCCGTGATGAAGAGGTCATCTCTTTATGTGGATCAGCTTAGAAGTTTTCACCATTTTAAAGCAGATATGAAGAAGAAGAAATTAAGAAGTTACACTTAGTGGTTTGCAAAAGGTTCAAGAAATCTGGGTACAAAAGTTTGAATGAATGAAAGTTAGGATATTTATAGTTTGCAAATGACGGTTCAAAACCCATAGTGGCCGACCAATAACTAACATATATTTAATGCCTTAGAGATTGGATTGACAGGACATTTCAATTACCTTTTGTCGCTTACGTCATGGTTTATCAAAGCAAGGCTCAAAAGTTCATATCATTTCTCGTCATTTCTCTCCGAAAAAATGAAGGGACTATTTGTATATGGTTAAAACCGGGTTCGTCCATTATATGACCAGCCGGGGCTGAAACATGACAGGTCAGAGCTCGAGCCTGGGTTATATCGAACTAGGGCACAAAGTTAAATCATTGAGCTCGTGACTCCAAGATCAATCAAAATCGAGGAAACTTTGTCGAGCCGAATAATAAAAGGCCGAAATATCTAGGATCGGTTGGAGATCACGGCAGAAATCTCGCCACGCATCAAGGAGACGTTGATTAATTAGCAAATCCTGAGATTGGTTACCTTTTATAGAATTGTATCAATAGTATGACTCCCCTAATATATAAAGGGAGGTTTGGTACGTTGTAAAACATGTTGTAACACGCATAAAGGAAGTAGTATATTGATCATTTCTAATTCTTATCATCTTGTTGTTCTGTTCTAACATCAATTAAGGCACTTCTTGGCTCGAGGGTGATCAAACTACAAGGCTAAGGCTATCCAATTTGTGTTCTATCATTTTTTTCTCCAGATCTGTTCGTTTTGAGTTTTTTTGTTTAATCCGTTTTTCTTCTGCTCAATCGCATCAATTTCTGGTTCATTTGATCTTTTGATTAAAATTGTATTTAATCATTTTCACTCACGATTTCCAGAAACAAAAAATACTTCATCCAAATTTCTGATTCCGATTGTCAATTGATCCTAATTAGCTCAAACAAAAAGATCTTTTGCCCGATTTTACGATGACTTCTCCTATACCAAATATCCCCATTATTTTTCCACCTTCATTTCTTCTTATTTTACTCTTCTTTGCTTTCGTTGGGGTTCCACCGGTGGTAGCAAAGGCTGCACCTTTTTTGGTTCTTGTGTTTGTTGTGTCTTTCAGGTAATATGTGGTGGCTATTGGAGACGAGCAAGGAGCGGGCACGCATCATAGGAGGGCTGCTAAGTGTCGCATCAGTGTCGTGTACACCAAATACAACTTCCAAGTTCTTTATCGGGAGTTGGTACCTCCCGTATTCCTATTCTCATTCCCCTTGCGTTAATTAAATTGTTGCCTTTTTAGTTCGCATTAGTGTTAAGCTTTCTATTAGCTTCAACTTGTTTTCTCCTAGTCTGGTCCGTTTGCCTATTGTGTGTAAGTGATTCTCCTCAGTCTGTTCTAGGTATAATGGCTGTAGTCTGGGATGGTAGAGTAAGGCCATGTCCTCGGGGAAGCCATGCGGCGGGGCTGGGGTAGGGCAGGGGTCAGGGGGTAGGACGGGAGGCAAGGGAGGTAAGGGGTACACGGGTGCTTGTAGGTTGAGAATTGTGTCATGGAACATAGGTACATTGACAGGTAAACCTATAGAGCTGGTGAAGATCCTACAGAAGAGGAAAGTCAATATAACGTGTGTCTAAGAGACTCGGTGGGTAGGATCGAGGGCGAGGAACGCAAACGAGTATAAGCTATGGTACTTTGGAGTTCTGAAGGGTAAGAATTGTGTAGGTATTTTGGTGGATAGGGAACTTAGAGAGTTTGTGGTAGAGGTTAGGCGGGGGAATGATAGGTTATTGTCTATTAAGTTGGTGGTTGGAGAGCACCCTAAATTTCGTTAGTACGTATGCGTCGCAAACAGGTTGGATGAGGAGGTCAAGAGGCGCTTCTGGGAAGGGTTGGATGAGATTGTGTGTATTATTCCACCTGCTGAGAGGTTATTTATAGGAGAGGATTTTAATAGTCATATTGGGTCGACTGCAGACGGCTATGGCGAGGTGCATGGTGACTTTGGTTTTGGGGATAAGAATGCAGGAGGAACTTCACTGTTGGATTTCACAAGGGCATTTGAGTTGGTGATTGCTAACTCTAGTTTTCCAAAGAGGGAGGAGCATTCGGTTATTTTTTAGAGTACGGTGGCGAAGACTCAAATTGACTACTGCTCCTTAGGAGGTGTGACATAGGGCTCTGTAAGGATTGCAAGGTTATCCCAAGTGAGACCCTCGCGACGCAACATAGGCTCATGGTGATGGACATCGGTATTATGATGAAGAGAAAGAAGAGGACTGCACGAGGTCGACTGAGGATCAGGTGGGGAGCCTTGACTAAGGATAAAGCTCAAGAGTTGGAAGGGAGGCTATCGGCCGTGAGAGCCTAGAGGAGTAGCGGGGACACGACTGTTATCTGGTCGACCACGATGGATTATATTTGGGAGGTAGTGAGAGAGGTGTTGGGAATCTCGAAGGGTTTCGCTGGCGGGCACAAAGGCGACTAGTGGTGGAATGAAGTGGTCCAAGGTAAGTGGAAGCAAAGAAGGCGACATACCTGAAGTTAGTAGGGAGCACATGCGAGGTTGAGAGGAGTGCGAACAGGGAGAGGTATAAAGTAGCTAGGAAGGAGGCTAAACTGGCGGTCACGGAGGCTAAGGCTAAGGCTTTTAGTCGTCTGTACGAGGATCTAGAGGCCAAAGGTAGGGAGAAGAAATTATTCTGGCTGGCTAAGGCGAGGGAGAGGAAGGCGCGGGATATGAATAAAGTGAGGTGAATCAAAGACGAGGACGATAAAGTATTGATGGGAGAGTCCCATATTAAGCGGAGATGACAGACTTACTTTTATAAACTTACGGTAGCGAGGTTCTTTGGAGATGCCTAGGGGCTAAAGGTGTGCCGTTTACTTACATTAGGGCGACTAAGGACATGTATGATGGAGCTAAGACTCGGGTTAGGACAATGAGAGGTGGCTCCGAGCATTTTTCGGTTGTTATAGGGTTACACCAAAGATCTGCGCTCAACCCATTTCTATTTGCTCTGGTGATGGATGCACTGACACACCATGTTCAATGAGAGGTGTCATGGTATATGTTATTCGTTGATAATATTGTTCTGATTGACGAGACACGGAGTGACGTTAATGAGAGGTTGGAGGTTTGGAGATAGGCCCTTGAGTCAAAGGGTTTCAAGTTGAGCAGGACAAAGACGGAATATCTTGAGTGTAAGTTCAGTGCCGAACCGAGGGAAGCGGGCATGGACGTAAGGCTTGGATCGCAGGTCATTTCCAAGAGATGCAGTTTCAAGTACCTTGGGTCAGTTATCCATGGGGATGGGGAGATCAACGAGGATGTCACACACCGTATATGGGTGGGGTGGATGAAATGGAGGTTAGCATTTGGAGTCCTGTGTGACAAGAAAATTCCTCTGCTACTCAAAGGTAAGTTTTATAGAGCGGTGGTTAGGCCGACCATGTTGTATGGGGCTGAGTGTTGACCAATTAAGAACTCACATACCCAGAAGATGAAAATAGCAGAAATGAGGATGTTGTTGTGGATGTGCGGGCACAATAGGATGGATAAGATTAGGAATGAAGATATTCAGGAGAAGGTGGGCGTGACTCCTATTGATGACAAGATGCGAGAAACGAGACTCAAATGGTTCGGGCATGTTTAGAGGAGGAGCTTGGATGCCCCGGTAAGGAGGTGCAAGCGGTTGGCGTTGGTGGGTACAAGGAGAGGTAGAGAGCGGTCTAAGAAGTATTAGGAGAGTTGATTAGGCAGGATATGGCGAGACATCAGATCTCCGAGGACATGTCACTCGATAGGAAGCTGTGGAAGTCGAGCATTAAAGTTGTGGGTTAGGAGGTAGTTGAGCATATTTAGTCTTCTAGTGTGAGGCTAGGTTGATAGGATTTAATCTTAGATTGTTAGTTGTCAGTGCTGTGTTTACACTACTCTTCTGTTTTCATAGTGCCGGGCATTATTTACTAATCATTATTCTACCTTTCTTCTATTCAATGGTTCTTATGTTGTTGTTATTATTTCCATGATGATACTGATATATTTTCTCTTTTTGTCTTTTCGTCTTTTTGAGCCGAGGGTCTATCGAAAACCTCTCTATCCTATCGGGGTAGAAGTAAGGTCTGCATACACACTACCATCCCCAAACCCACTTGTAGGACTATACTGGGTCGTTATTATTGTTGTTGTTGTATAATTAGATGTAACTGTACGGTTTTAAATTATTTGTCCGACCAAATAATTTTTGATCTCATGAAACTAAGTGTAATTACAGGGGGACTAATTGTGTTCTCTAATTTTCCAGAGAGAGATGAGACTTGGTAGTAATTGCATAGTGTATATACAATGTGACTTTTCAATACCTCATAATAAATAAAATTTAATATTTCTTATATGCACATATATTTATCACATATTGAGTTTATTAATTTATACATTCAAAATAATTTATTTAATTGATATTATTATTAATTTATTTTAAAATAGAAAAATATTGTCATATTTGTGCAATCAAATTATATCATTTTATTACATTATGCCAAACCAACATGTCTATGTAGTTACCATGTTGTGCAATTATAAGGAATTCTTCCAAACATGCTCTAAGTGAACGGACAATTACGAAGAACAAAAGGGACAAAGACATCAATTAGGCCATTTTCGAGAGTAAAAGCTTACCAATATGGGGTATTTATACGAATTCAAAAAATACATGGCATATATTTTTAAAAATATAATGGATAATTTCAGAAACCTCCCTCCAGGTTTTGCTCTATTACACTGACCTTCCTTATGGTTTATGATATTACGTCCACCTCCCTTATTTTGGTTTTTTTTTGTAACCCTTCTTTAAACCTATTTAAAATGAATATAAATAAAATACAAAGGGTGAGGCAATAAAGAACGTGAAACACATGGATTTGCTTAACAATAATATCATCTGACAAAGTAAAGCAGTAAACCATCCTTTTTTGACTCGTTGGTTGCTTTTCCCAAAATTGTCATTAGGTGTTTAGGGCAGAGGTTGGTGACAGCATGATGACAATAATATGGACATAAGAACTATTGAATGGCTGAAATAAAATATACTCATGGAATAGGAAGAAAAATATGAAAAGAAATTGCTGGTGGATTTGCTGGGACTTAATATTAGAATTGGGTGCCCCCTTTTTTCATGCCACATTTTCAACAAGGCTTTTCAGATAAACCATCTCTATTTTAGCGGCACAATCAGGATTTTGAATTTTGGGTTCTGAATTTGCCGCGGAACTTATAATTCGTCTCAGATACAAATTAAGAAATTCGATTAGGACCAAAAGATGAACATTGATTGCAGATTCAATATTGACACGGAGAAACAGTTCAATGGCCTATCGACATGGACGGAGCTAGAGGAGCGGAAGGGAATCATTCGAACTACTTTTATTGAAAAATTACATTGTATATATAAAGATAATATATTTTGATGTATTAGACGTTAAATGCTTTTGCCTTCTTAGCATACTTTTTATAAATTCCCTAGATAAAAAACATATTTCTTGCACTACCTATAGGTTACAATTCGAATTAGGAATGTGCATGGATCGGATCGGATTTTGGATTTTACAAAATGCAATCCGAATTATTATCGGATCGGATTTCAAAGTTTGGATCAGATCAATATTTTGGATTTCGGATCGGATTATTATGCCTCAAAGTTGCGAACTCATATGTATATTTTCTTTGTAAAAGAGGTTGGTGCCAATATAGCTAAATCCAACGATTATAAAGGTAATAATTTGGAGGAAGCTGTAAAGGAAGTACTGAATATCCGAAATTAAAGTTTACTATTTATACATGCCCTAATAATTTCGGATTTCGGATCGGGTTAAATTATACCAATCTGAATCTGATCCGAATATCCAAAATTTTAATAAACATAATATGAAATCCGATCCAAATATCTGAAATCCAAATTGAACGGATCGATTCGAATTTCGAATATCCAATCCAAATGAACAACCCTATTCGAACTATAACGTCATGGGTTTAATGTATTAATGACTCGGTCAGTCCTTCCCTTCAAAATTGTTTTTAATACTTAATTACTTTCGGGAAAATATTTGTATTTTTAATTTCCCTATCGTGTATTGCATTTTTAGCATTAATGATTTTTTTCTGGCCATGTGCAATTACTGTATGTCCCCATTACTTTCGTGCTCTGGAACCACGTCCCACATCCAAAAGTCTCCTTTTCTAATAATGTAATCTCAGATATGATTTAATATATAACATTATCTTTTTAGATAATTTTTTTTTTAAAAAAAGGACTTCCACTGCACTCAAAGACACGAGCCATTTTCCTTGACAATATATTTTAGGCGGCTACCCGTACGTCTGTTTGGTTGGAGCAATATGTTCATTTAATACAAGAATTTAAATTAGTTCTTAAACTTAGTTGCCATAATTTTTACTTCGTATAAAACACAAATATATGCAATTGCTTAAGTAAATAATAGGAGCTAATAACTAAACAATCATTAAAACTTAATATATATGTGAACTATAATACTATGTGAGCTTGCATTGTAGTTTTAATCTAAAAAAGAATTGTAATAGCTAGTAACGAACCTAAAACTAGGTAACGTACGATGAATTTATGAGTAAATGCGATTTTCAAAATAAACAAACAAGCAGGATTTAGAATCAATACTAGTACCAATTTGGTACTATGAAGAGTATTTTTAATGAAAAATGTGCACCTAAATTATTCTTATCCTTTTCTTTTTCTTGCTTTAATTATTCTTTTCCTGTCTTTAACCAAAGGTGGCAAACTATAGTAGTAGCAAACTGGGACATGTGAACTGTGATAGTGACCACTAGAAAAAGATTGTAAATATTGATGAGTTGTTTCCCCTTTTTTGTTTGTCATAAATTTCAGAACTTGACAACGGAAACTCAAAAAGTACTCGGTTATTAGTATATACCACCATGAGACATCCATAAATATACAATTATAGCTAGCGCTCGGATATAAATATGATTGAAATTTAAAAAAAAAATGAGTTTTTGAAAATGAGATGAAAAATAATTTTTTAAAGTTAAAATTATGTTTGAACATATATTTTACTTGAATTTTTTTTAAAGTTTTGCTAGTAGAAAACTTGACAAACCACTCTAGTTCAGTTGTTTTGGAATTCGAAGATTTTGTTTTCGAAATCTACCAAAAAATAGTTAAAATTTATAAACGTCCAGATATTTGAAAATAAAATCTGGAAAAAAAACCCTCTTAAATTCTATAGCCAAACGGGAGCATAGTATCTTGTATTACTTGGTCGATTTTTCGCATCATAACTTTGCCCAAATATTCATATCTTGAGCCTTGCGCAAATAATTTTTAAAATATTTCAATTTCTTAGTATACATTGTTTACCATACTGTTTAGTTAATTGAATTAGACTTAATTTAGTTAGATATTTGTTATTGCAGACTGCCTTTATCTGATTGCTGCAAAAAAAATAATTATATACCTTCAGTAAACCTTCTCAAATACTCTGTCCTTACACTTTTACTTGTTCACTTTAGACTTTTCACGTCCCTTAAGAATAAATAAATAAAGCATATTATTTACCATTATACCCATAATAATTGGTGTATAGTCTTAATGGATTTGAAAAATGATTTGGAATGAGTAACAAGTTCTAAGGGCAAATCATAAAAAGTAAATTATTTTTTTCTTGATATGCGAAAAGTGATAAATAAAAATAAAAATTTATTTTTAGAATACTTGACAACTAACGATGAACGGAGGGAGTAATATCAAATTCGTGGGAAATTAATAATACTACCTAACAATCAATATAAAAATAAAAGTTAGACATAAATCTATAATTTAAGTAAGACTCTTAACTTGATAATTTTCACACTGATTAAGTTCGTTAAGTGTTAACCAATAGACTAATACTTCAACAATAGTCAATAGTTGGTACTTTTTGTTAATCCACTAATTTGGAACCCAATCTTGTCTGGTCCTACAATAATTTTGGGTAACTTTGCTTTCTTGATTTATTATTAATTATTAATGAGTACTTTACGTAAGATTAGGTTAACCTAATAAAATTTGGTTTTATCTACGAAAAGAAAATATTCGATTTAGACTATGGAAATCCTAGGTGGCCTGGGCTAGCCATCTAAAAACGAAATTTCACCCAAATTATTAAGGTTTTCTCTAATCTTAATCTTAAAGTTATTTACGGCAATCATCAACACATCTTGCTCAATATATATATACATATATATATTAGCGCTGACTCTTCACAAAATCCTCAGCATTCACGCAACTCCCGCTTCTTTCTCTCTTTTCAGCATCCCCAACATAATATTGTAACATAGAAAATTTGAGAAAATTCAAAGAAAGTTGATTTCTTGGAAGTGGGGTTTATGTATAGATTCATGTACAGTGATATATACAGAGAAAGAGGGTAATAATGGAAGATCAAGGTGATATAGAGAATGAAGGAGGAGGAATTGGGGTGATGATAATGGAGAATGGCAAAGATTTGGAGAGGAATATTTCAGCGGTTTCTGAGAGTGGTGTTAGACAGCCATTGCTTAGTTCTAAAAGCAGAGTCAATAATACCTCACAAATTGCTATTATAGGAGCCAATGTTTGCCCCATTGAAAGTCTTGATTATGAGTATGATTCTGTTTTCTTTTATCTTTATCTGCTAATTGGTTATTTTTTCCCAGTGTAAATAGTTATGGGGTTATTTTTTGCCCTCTAATTCTTCTATCTTATTTGCATGTTGCATCTTTTTGTTGAATGTTTTTTTTTTTTTTTTGCAAGTCAAAGATAAGTAGTAGTAGTAGTTTGCACGGTGTTGTGTATTTTTGTTGAATGTCTGATCATTTAGTTCAAAATCATGGCTTTTGAATCAGTTCCCTATATCTTTTGCTAATTGGTTCTCCAAGTTTTTTTCTTTTTGTTTAACTAGATCAGGAAATCCGGCGTTGATAAAAGAATTTTGTAGCTTGATGATGCCAGAGAAGAAAACAAGGGAAAAATTAAATAAAAGGAGCCACTAATGCTTGCGTTAGGGTATTTCTTTGGTTGATGTCAGTGAAGAAAAAAAGGGAAAAATTAAATAAAAGGAGCCACTAATGCTTGCCTTAGGCTAGGCTGTCTACATCACACGCTTGGGTGCGGCCTTTCCCCGGACCTGACGTATGGTGCACAAGCCTTGTGCACCAGGCTGCCCTTTATAGAAGAGCTATAGCAAATTAAGAACCGTCATGCCTAAATCATAGTCTGTGTTGTTAATTACAAACCGGAGGGTTTGTTTATAGTTGGAGTCATCCTCATTGCTCTAACAAGGTAGCAATAAAATTGAGGGTTGAAATTCTGGGTGAAGTGTGGTAATGGGCACAGTCTCATTATGCGTAGAGCTTTTGCTTTAAGTTAGCGCTGTCAAACCTTCTGTTTGGATGGTATTGTCCCTCAGATACTGCTTACAATTAACAATTCACTGATTCGGAGAAGAAAAATATCAACTTTGTAACAGCTTCACCCATTTTAACTAGGAAAAATCAAAATGCATAGATCAGTAGCTTGCTAGGTAGAAATATACTTTAACTCAAGTTGTTTGCTTTTGTTATTGATCAAAGAATGTACAAAGCATCCGGCATTGATATTTCCTAATTACATGTACAGTACCGTCGTAAGATCATTGTTCATATTCAAATCAAGGGTTTTAACTAAAAAATTTATCGAAGTTCTCTGATTTGGCATTGCTAATTCGTTTTTTGCAGGATTATTGAAAATGACCTTTTCAAGCAAGATTGGAGATCTAGGAAAAAAGTCCAGATATTTCAATATATATTCCTAAAGTGGACACTTGTGCTTCTTATTGGATTGAGTGTAGGGCTTGTTGGTTTCTTTTTAAACATAGCAGTGGAAAATATTGCTGGCTTCAAGCTTCTGCTCATTAGTGACTTAATGCTTCAGGACAAGTATGTACAACTTCCATTCATGATAATAGCTTCTGTGGTAACTTTGAACTGATTTATCCTAAATTTTCATAATATCAAAACTTGCAACCAACATCGTTCAAGTTATTTTACCAAACCGTGAAAAATGCAGTTGAAGCTTTTTGAAGATTGAGTTGCAACTATTGTGTGATGATGTCTTATGTAAGGTGCCTTAGGAACCTCGATGATGTCATATGTAAGGTGCCTTAGGAACCTCGACCATCTACTAACTGCGTAATTGTTTCTGATGCATGACACATTTATCAGTATGCAAACTTCACAACAGAACATTTAAGTAGTCCTGCACACTCAGTGACGGAGCCAGGATTTTCATTAAGGGAGTCAAAATATAAAGAAATAAACTCACCACGAAGTTAAGGGTGTCAATACATAGTATATATACATATATTTTTTTTTTAAAATACCTACCTACACAGTGTAAGTTTTCGACAAAGGGGTGTCGGTTGATACCCCTTGAGTGCATGTGGCTCCGCCACTGTGCACACTTTCTTAGCTACTTTTAAAAAATAGTTGTGGATTAGGAATATGAGACTGATGAAAGAACGTGCAAAGAAAGCAAAAGTAGTTACCAATTGTAAGCGAGGATATTTACTTTTTTGTCAAACTTTTCTTTGTCTTGCTTTTCGTTTGAATCTTTAGGTGTTAGAGAGTCTTTTATACTAGTAGTTCAATTTCTTAAAAAAAAATCGCGTCTGGATGGAAACTTGGATCTGCTTTATTCCATTTTTGTTATTAAGGTTAAAAATGTAAAATGAAGTCATGGACTTCATGTCTGAAAAATTTGAGCTAATACAGATATCATGGATACTTTTGCTCATTGTTATCGGGGTGGTGAAGTCCGAGCAACTTTTCTAGTTAGTAAGGATAGTGACTGGTTTATTTCCTTTACTTCTTTCAAACTATAATATAAAGTGATTTTAATTCCACTGCAGGTATTTCCGTGGATTTGCTGCTTATGCATGTTGCAATTTGGTTCTTGCGACTTGTGCTGGAATCCTATGTGCATTTATTGCACCAGCAGCTGCAGGGTCAGGAATACCTGAAGTGAAAGCATATCTCAATGGTATCGATGCTCATTCCATTTTAGCTCCAAGTACTTTATTTGTGAAGGTCGGTCTCTCTCTCTCTCTCTCTCACACACACACACACCATGTTTCCATATTTGAGCACATTGGTGATAGGGCATTCTTATCAAACTGAAGTAAGGCTTTTGACCTTACTAGTCACAATTCTGATATCTATGCTAAGTTTCTAGGCATGACAGATGAAAATTTAATGCACATAACTAAATTGGGATGGTTGAATTGGAGGATGGTGCAGAATATTATGCGATAGAAAGATATATATTCTTTAACATGGTAGCAATACGAACCGTGTTATATGAGAGTGAATGATGTGCCGCTAAACTCGAGCATGTCCACAAAATGAGCATGGTAAAAATGCAGATTTTTTTTGATAAAGAGAAATGCAGATGTCAAAAGAAAACCATTGATTGAGCTAAAGGAGATGGGATGGCTGCTCCAGGTTGAGAGGCCACTGGCCAGAGGCTTGTGGTGGTGAGGCTCTGCATTGGGAAATCAGGGCCTCCAAATAATTGTTTTTCATCATTCATAAAAGCATTATATTCTAACACTCTATAAGCAGGCATATTTTTGTATGCTGCACTCCAGTCTATTCTTTGTTGTTTTGCCTAACTACGACATCATGGCAGCAAATCAGCAATAATAGAATGACCCTCTGAAGAGAAAAAGTGATTGATTTACATTACATGTTTTTTATATTCATCAGTCAAACTGTTCCTTTGATTTCATAAACCATCCATGATAGCATTTCATTTTTTTTCTTTTGGTTTCGATGTCTGTTGTATTACATTGAACTATCAAAAATTTAAGGGTCGATGCTTTAATACCTTTGCTGTATATAAGCCAACTGTCATTCCTCTAGCAAACTCAAATGATACTTCTGCTTGTGGTTCTGTGGTTGGGTAGGCTTTAAATGCTGTTATGCTTTATTTTAGCATTAATTATCTCAGTTGCTGAAAATCATTCCTGGAAATACTAATTCTTAAACATCTGACAGATATTTGGTTCTGCTTTGGGTGTTTCTGCTGGATTTGTTGTTGGCAAGGAAGGACCCATGGTCCATACTGGCGCTTGCATAGCAAACTTGCTTGGACAGGGCGGCTCCCGCAAGTATCATCTGACTTGGAAGTGGCTGAAGTATTTCAAAAATGACCGTGACCGTAGAGATTTGATCACTTGTGGTGCTGCAGCTGGTGTTGCAGCTGCTTTCCGAGCCCCAGTCGGTGGTGTTCTTTTTGCTCTTGAAGAAGTAGCCTCATGGTCTCTCTCTCTCTCTCTCTCTCTCCCCTGTGTGTGTATTTGATTTCTGAATGAGGTTAAATTGAAAAAGCTTGGTACTGCTAGTATCTTATTATATTTACTGGATGATCCAATAAATTGGCGCTAACTAGGAAGAATTTGCGACGTATCTAATTCTGCTTCAGAGGGGTTTTGCTTGGAATACTGTAAATTTAATGTCTCTCTCGACCCACTCAGGAAGAATGGGAGTTACCGTGTCAATAAGCTCTGAACTTAGGATTGCAGGAATTGTTTGCAACTATGGACCCCAAAACCATTCCCAAGGATACTGTCTTTAGATGAACCCGAAACTTAGATTGCCGAATGTGTAAGGTGGTAGATGTTATGTATCCTCAGGAGTGTCAAAAGGTTCAACATCATGTGGTTCTGTGGCTCTCATGAACCTTCTAAGGAAAACATACCTACCAATAATACATTCGATGATGCTATTGTTCTCAAGTTCATTTGCTTACTGATTACTGGCTTGTAATTGTTGTAAGAACGCTTGCAGTCTTAAATATTCAACTATTCTATTTCCTGTTTTAGGTGGCGAAGTGCTCTTCTTTGGAGGACCTTCTTCTCGACTGCTGTAGTAGCTATGGTGCTCAGATCTTTCATTGTATTCTGTCGGAGCGGGAAATGTGGACTATTTGGTCAAGGAGGTTTGATAATGTATGATGTGAATTCAGGAGCACCTAATTATAACACTATAGATGTACTGGCAGTGTTGTTAATTGGAGTTCTTGGAGGCCTTCTCGGAAGCCTTTATAATTATCTAGTGGACAAGGTCCTCCGGACTTACAGCATCATTAATGAGTAAGTATCTTAATTCTGCTACAAAATATGTTTAGTTACTTCAGCTTCTGTTACTAGTTATTACTACTAAACAACTCATCTTTGTGCATACACGATGTTTTTCTGAAGCATGTCTTGAGCTTCTTTAATGCTGCTGCTTTACCCCTCCCTTTCATGCCACTATTTTTCAGATGGGATTTGGAGTAGATAAACGCAACTGTTATAAAAGCGTAACTTATGAATATAATCAGATCTCACGAACATTTGTCTGAAAAAGCTAATTTTAAAGGGATCCTTTGCTATTTCCATCAAAACCTATTTCTCAATGTTCTTCCCTTCCCAAGTTATTTGATGCTTGTCAAAGATATGCTTTATTTACGAATTACCTCCATATTTTTTCTATTTTTCTCTGGTTTTATCTACTTTTACTTCTACTATTTGAATTTTCTTGGGTGAATTAGTTTGGATTTCTCCTGTTTGCTTTTCCTTTCCAATAAGGAATGTGAGAATTTGAATATTCTTTGTGCTTGGGTTGCAGGAGGGGTCCTGCTTTCAAAGTCTTGCTCGTAATGACCATTTCAATCCTGAGTTCTCTTTGCTCGTATGGTCTACCGTGGTTTGCAACTTGCACACCATGTCCTGTAGGCTTGGAGGACAAGTGCCCTACTATAGGTCGCTCTGGAAACTATAAGAATTTCCAGTGTCCAGCGGGGCATTACAATGATCTAGCCTCCCTGTTTATGAATACCAATGATGACGCCATCCGCAATTTGTTTAGCTCAGATAATTCCAGCGAATTTCACCTCTCTTCGCTTTTTGTCTTCTTTGCTGGGGTATATTGCCTTGGCGTCGTTACTTATGGAATTGCTATTCCCTCTGGGCTATTCATTCCCGTCATACTTGCCGGTGCCTCCTATGGACGTTTTGTTGGGACTGTCTTGGGTTCGATATCCAATCTTAATAACGGCCTCTTTGCTCTCCTTGGTGCTGCTTCCTTCCTCGGGGGTACTATGAGGATGACGGTATCCATCTGTGTCATACTACTTGAGCTCACCGATGACCTGCTAATGCTTCCATTGGTGATGCTTGTGCTCCTTATTTCAAAGACTGTGGCTGATTGTTTTAACCATGGTGTCTATGACCAGATTGTGAAAATGAAAGGCTTGCCTTATTTGGAAGCACACGCCGAACCATACATGAGGCAATTAGTTGCAGGAGATGTTTGTTCAGGGCCTTTAATTACATTTTCAGGTGTTGAGAAGGTAGGGAACATAATACATGCTTTGAAGTTTACTAGACACAATGGGTTTCCCGTGATTGATGCACCGCCATTCTCAGACGCGCCAGAGTTCTGTGGACTTGCTTTAAGGTCACACCTACTTGTTTTGCTCAAAGCAAAGAAATTCACGAAACTAAGTGTATTGAGCGGCTCCAGTATTTTGAGGAGTTTTCATGCGTTTGATTTCGCTAAGCCAGGATCGGGGAAGGGGCCTAAGCTCGAGGATTTGTCCTTCACCGATGAGGAGATGGAAATGTATGTAGATCTCCATCCTGTCACAAATACATCTCCATACACAGTAGTGGAAACCATGTCTCTGGCCAAAGCTGCAATCCTTTTTCGACAACTTGGTCTGAGACACTTGTGTGTTGTACCAAAAAAGACTACCGGGGTAAGTCTGTTCTTTTCCCTTTTCATCCCCCGCCCTCCAAGATAAATATATGTGAATGTCCACAATAAGTAGGATTAGAATCTAAATACTAAGATAACTTACTTGCTACAACAAGTTAAGATTCTTAAGTTAAATCCGAAAAAATGACAATACAATCAGACTTCTCTATAGCAGCATCCCATAAAACAGTCATTCATTATAAAAGCCAAATTTTATCGGAACTAATTTTTTATGTTATGTTATAATATATGTCCTCTATAACAACATTTCACCATAGCATCCAGAAAATATTGGAACTAACACGACTGTTATAGAGAAGTTTGACTGTACTTCCATAGCATAACAAAATTACCATATGATTGTCTGGACATATAGTTTGATGTTTCTGATTTTTGTTTCTGCATTCAAATTCATAACACTGGTTCTAAAGATTTAGCTCTTTTGAATTTGCAGAGGGATCCAATAGTTGGAATTTTGACAAGGCATGACTTTATGCCAGAACATATAAAGGGACTGTACCCACATTTGGTCCATCACAAGTAGCAGAGAGAAAGTAGCTCTTTTAACAGGCAATGGGGCAACCTTTATTTAGGGAGTGTTATACATCACTCCACATTGAGCTCTGTACACTATCTTGCCAAATTTTCTCATTGACAAAGAATTTAGTGGTCTCAATTAGAGCAAAAGTTTTCCTTTACTTTGAATTATTGAACTTTCTTGTTTTGATGGTTTAACAAATAGTATTGCATAGATGATTATAATAACACATTAAGTAATACAATGGTCTGTTTCTGATAGCACAACCAATGCCCCAAGAAAGATGGACATTTCACTAAGTGCTTTAATATGCGTTGGATATTGTACAGAAGTGCGATTGCACCTAATCGGGAGTTGGCGTATGTAAATGAAAAAGTAGACATCCCCTTGATAACTGAATGCAAGCGAGGCTGGACCTAGATTGGCGTATGTAAGTGAAAACGAATTGAATGCAAGCGAGCCTGGACCTAGATTGGCGTATGTAAGTGAAAACGAAAAGAAAGGAGTTCCCTTCTCTTTTCTTGTCTAGAAAGGGAAGTAGAGCTCAAACAAGGTTCAAAGATCCCCTCCCCAAGTATGGTTTAATGAAAGCTTTTTGGGTTAGTGAGGAACATGATAGTGAAAGAGAGAAGAAGGGAAATCAGTTTATGACGGCTTACTTTCGTACATTCAAGAACAGTTGTGACTCCAAAAGCGGTGAATTTGAGAAGAGCATTAAGAGTAAGCGTTCAAGTATTGGTGCTATGACCAAGAACAGTTGTGACTCCAAAAGCGGTGAATTTGAGAAGAGCATTAAGAGTAAGCGTTCAAGTATTGGTGCTATGACCAAGAACAATTGTGACTCCAAAAGCGGTGAATTTGAGAAGAGCATTAAGAGTAAGCGTTCAAGTATTGGTGCTATGACCAACAAGATGGAAGATCCTCATACATTATAATAAACCCTCGTGCATTCAATAGTTTGAGCGACACAAAGATATTGCAGCTAAGCTAAAGATAATGTCGTGCTAACATATTGACCATTTGATGTCATATCAATTAGGAAGATTCTAGTACATTTATTTGAGTTAATATAAAAGAGAAAAATAATTATTGAAGTATTAATAAATTGAAATTCTATTTAACGGTCTTCTATGTCAAGGTGTAGGCATGATCAAGAAAATAAGCATCTTAAAAGGTGACAGCTAATTCTTTCCCGAACCACGATTCCACGAACATAGTACTAAATTTTGTTGGTGGAAACAAATACGTCAATAAAAGAAATATCAAAAGCTAAAATTTAAAAAACTTAAGTCCTTGCGACGAAGCAAAAAAGGGTTCGGCTTCGTTTCCCTTAATCTTTTTTTTTTCTTTTAATTTGTCATCCGAATTTTGCAAATTTTAATTTTTCCATCATCATGTTCAAGTAACATTGATCCAACGGCCCTGAATTTCTAAGAAAAATTTGATGACGAAGCGATATTTAGTGAATCTAATGTTAGCATGGGGTACTAGTAAACGATACATTATTGATGATAACAATAAATAGTAGGACCGATGCTTATAGTAAAATTCAAAATATTTTTACAAACATCTACTTTGTATTCAAAGTTTTTTGGGGTTGATAAAGTGAAATGGGATCACTCTAGCTCATTGAGCGTCTACCTCGAGCCATCGATATCACAATTCCGTTGATATATATTTCACGAAAAATAAACTAGTCGATGTTGGTTGGCTTTCACATGTGGGGCTATTCATATTTACTGAAGGGGGCTTAAATTAGCTTCTCCTTATCTGATATATTTCTCTCGAGATAAAAGAAAAGATCGGCTGATTTACTTGATATCCCAAAATGGCTATCTAATCGGATTTAGAATTGACTAGATAAAGGTTATGAACCTTGTAAACTATCACTATAAATTGACACGTTATAATTTGTATCATAATGCTATTAGTTAAAATGCAGTATCAAGATTCGAAGACCACCTTGAATCAGTTGGTTCTTCTATTTTTTCATATTAACTCTATACAAAAAAAAGAGATTGTTAAAAAATGTGGCTCATAATAACAATATAAAATAAGAAGATAAGTAGAATAAGAGAAGTTGAGATAACTTTCTTATTTTGTTTTCGCACAAAAACCCACTTGTACCCCACTGGTTTGACACCTTCGGGCGTTCGGACTATTGGTCCGAAAACTTCACGTTTTTCGAGTGAAGACAATTCCGCTTAAATTGCGTTTTTTCCATTTTGGCCAATCATTTATCTGTCTACATTCATTGACAGATTTTGGCTCAAGATCCTCATCTTGTTGCATTACTTCAACTGCAACGTTATATGCAAAATTATTGTCAACAACAATATTATTCCGGTTCCACCCTTTTCCGTAGAGACATAACTTATTGAGATCTCTTCATTTTCATCATGTCCAGTTACTAGAACCTCCTGTGAGGTCTTGTCAATTATTATGTCTTTATGCTCCTCTTGAGCAATTGCCTCCATGTTATGATCAACTTGAGCATTTGCTTCTTTCCTTTTTCGGGGATTCTTATCCTTGGAACCGATTGGTCTACCATGTTTAAGGTGTGGCCTAGACTCATTTGCATTATCATACTGTCCTAAGGCTGTATTGTGGCCCGGGACTGGCCCGGGACCGGCCCAGGACCGCGGGCCAAACGGGCCGGTTCAACCGAGCCTGGGCTCTAGTGGTGCAAAAGCCCGTGGTGGGCCGGTTCGACACAATTAGTCCGTGAGCCCGGGACCGTTAAGCCTGGGACCGACGGGCCTGGCCGGTTCAACCAGGCCCAACGGGCCTAAGGGGGTCCAACGGCTAATTTTTAAAAAAAAAATTAAAAAAAAATATCAACGGTCAGATTTTTAAAATCCAGTCGTTGGCCTTCAAAATTTATCCGTTGGGTACTTTAAAAAATAGCCATTTGGCCCCCAAACTTTGCTTTAACCCCAAACTTTTTATAATTACACTTTTTTCCAATTCTCAACTATAAATACCCCCCATTCTTTTATTTTTACTCACAAATTCATCAATCTCTCTCTAATTTTCTTCTATAATTGCTTACTTTATTATTGCAATTTCGTGAAAAATTGTGAAATTGGTGAATTGAAGTATTCAAGTCTTCAACGATATTCAATTTTCAAGAAGTTGTTCGTCAATTCGTTAACTCGTTCCAACCCTTAAGTTTTAATATTATAGTTTTTTTTAGTTTTATTTAGTATAATTATAATTAATATGGCATTTTCTTTGAAAAATATTTTTGGTGGTAAGGGTAAGGAAAAATCTAAAATTGGCCAATCTAGTAGCCAAGCTACTATTCTTCCCCCGGCTCCCCAACCCAGACCTGTTACCCGTCCTCCTCCACCTATTATTCTTGATAGTGATAACCCTTGTTTTCAATTTTCCGATAGTCAATTTTGCCATGATGTTGCACCGGGTCAACAATTAAATGAAGAAGTTATAAATGTTATTTATCCTAATGAAACTATCTTTGAAAATGACGAGGAAAATGATGATTTAGATGAAACGCAACCGGATTTAGATGATACACCTACTAGTCCTGTTAATAACCCAACTGATGCCCTGCCTGACTAGGGCTGTGCACGGATCGGATTGGATCGGATTTAGCCTATTTCGGATTCGGATTTCGGATTTCGGATTCTGAAAAGGGCAATCCGAATCCGATCCGAATTAACATTGGATTGGATCGGATTTTAAACTTTGGATCGGATAATTTTTCGGATTGTCGGATCGGATTGTCACAAAAATTTTCAACAATTTAAAGTTCATTCGGTGTCTCTATCTCATCTTCTATCTACCAAAACAAACAAAAAAATCAAAATAAAATCAAAAGTTGAAGAATAGAACATGAAATAGACATAAAAGACAGAAGAGAAAAGAAGAGAGGCGGAAGAAAGAGACATAAAATCAAAGTAAAATCGGAAGTTTGAGTCATTGAGACTCTTTTGATCTTCACTGAAGAGAAGAGGTGCAAGAGAGGCGGAAAATCTAAGTGAGTGAGGGGGTGTGTGAAAAATGAATAAGCATAACCCTAAAATTTTAGTGTGTATTTATATAGGTACATATAATTTTGGATATCGGATCGGATCGGATTAAAATCATACCAATCTGAATCCAATCCGAAAATCCGAAATTTGAAATCCGAAAATCCGAAATAGAGTGGATCGGATCGGATTTCGGATATCCGATCCAAATGCACAGCCCTACGCCTGACCCTCCTGTAGTAACCCTTACTTTTAATAGACAACCTTCTAAACTGCCCGAAACACCTCTTGTTTGGCATTTTTTACTCAACTAAGAAAAAAAATAAGGCTAAGTGTAACACTTGTGGGTTTCAACTAGTTCATAAATTTACTGGAGACCGTAGCTGTACGGGCAGTTTGACTAGACACATATTGAAAACCCTAGAGATAAAGCTAGATTTTTACAAATGAAAGTTGCGCAAGAGGGGACAAGTGTAGATAATACGGTTAACCCTAGTACAGGTTCAAATCTAGTTCAACCAGGAATTAACACTGTTATCGGTGGCATTTTATATTATGATCCAAATAAAGATCGTGAAGAATTGGCAAAAATGGTTATTGTTATATGCTTACCCTATAGTTTTCCTTCTAACCCTCATTTTGTGCATTATATTAGAAGAGTTTTTAATCCTACTTATAAAGTATGACCTCGCGCAACCGTAAAGAGGGATATTTATTAATATAAACATGAATATGAACAATATTTGCGCTATTTATTTACTCATATAGATTGTCGCATTGCTATTACTACTGATATTGGTAGAAGTGGTAATGACTGTGATTATCTAACTGTTACAAGTCATTGGATAGATGAGGAGTGGATAATGCAAAAGCGCATTATTGCTTATAGAATAATTAATTCACGCCACACAGGTAAGTTTATTGCTAACACAGTTGCAGATATTTGTAGATATTTTTGCATTAGAGATAAAATTATGTATTTCGTATTTCGTATTTCGTATTTCGTATTCTGTATTTCATATTTCATATCTCTTATATATTGTTGTTATTTTTATTACGCATTTTTATGGTACTAATATATCATCTCCTATTGCTTTTTTGAGCCAAGGGTCTCCTGGAAACAGCCTCTCTACCCTTCGGGGTAGAGGTAAAGTCTGCGTACATATTACCCTCCCCAGACCCCACTTGTGGGATTATAGTGGGTCGTTGTTGTTGTTGTTGTAGAGATAAAATTATGTCGGTTTCAATGAATAATGCTTCTAGTAACACTAATTGTATGAGGGAGAACTTGAAAAAAATCAGTACTCTTTAGAGATTGGATCCGTTCAGAAAGAAGAAATTTTGGACTTGCAGAATCACAACCGGAGATAGATGAAGCTTATGAAGAAATGCTAGCGGAACTTGCGCAGGATGCTGCTTCACCCGGAAGCGGTGATGAACAAGCTTCTTTTCCACCACCACCAACGAAAATTCCTCCGGACCTTCAAGGATTTATGAGATTTGTTAGAGATAATACATAGACTAACATGTAACTTGTATTTTGGCACATCTTCCTTGGTTTTTTTCCTTTTAATGGTGGTATTAGTACCTTGTTGTGCTCATTTTATTTGGGGGAGGAAGACTAAGAAAGATATTGATATTCTTTGTTAATGTCGTAATAGTAAAATATATAAGACATTCCTTTGAATATTTCTTTGCAATTTATTTTATGTTTAAATTTGATATAGTATATATATTATATATCTAATACATATAAACTATATATATATATATATATATATCTAATACATACTATATATACTATATATATATATATTTATATAGCTATATATAAGCAATTTATACTAGTATATATATATATAGTTTACAAGAAAGTGCCTTAGATAAAAAAAAATAAAAAAAATAGCCTATATATATGTGTGTGTGTGTATGTATATATATATATATATATATATATATATATACATACACATATATATAAGGCAATATATATATCTCTAATACCTATAAACTATATATATATATATATATATATCTAATACATATAAACTATGTATATATATATATATATATATAAGGCAATATATAATTATATATACACATAACAGACCCTTATATATACATACTATACAAACTATATATACTATATATATTTATATAGCTATATATAAGCAATTTATACTAGTATATACATATATAGTTTACAAGAAAGTGCCTTAGATAAAAAAATTTAAAAATAAACCAAAACGAAAAAGGCCCGTTAGGCCCGCGGGCCCGACCCATTTAGCCCGGGACCATGTGGGCTTAAGACCGTCGTGGGCTGGTTCCACACATTGGGACCGTTTGGCCCGGGACCGGGACCGCCTCAGCTCGGCCCGCTTCAAGCCCAGGCCCGTTTGGCCCGGGCCCGGACCACAATACAGCATTATACTGTCCAGCTGGGACATCAACTCGAATTGGAGCATTTACAACTGGAATATACGATTTAGTAACCCGTGGAAGGTTAGTAAATGCATCTAGCAATTGATTTGCAACATTTTGCATATAAATGATCTTTTGAACTTCTTGTTCACATTGATTTGTACGAGGATCCAAATGAGATAGAGATAATACGTTCCAATCTATCTCTTTTTCCAGTTGTTTATTTTCTCCCCCTAATGTTGGAAAAACTGATTCATCAAAATGACAATCAACAAATCTGGCTGCAAACAAATCTCATGTCATAGGCTCCAAATATTTAATAATAGAAAGAGATTCATAACCAACATATACTCCCAACCTTCTTTGGGGACCCATCTTTGTGCGTTGTGGTGGAGCAATTGGAATATATACCGCACATCCAAAAATTCTTAGACGGGAAATATTTGGCTCCTGACCAAAATCCAACTGTAATGGGGAGACTTTATGATAACTGGTTGGCCTTATGCGCACAAGTGTTGCTGCATGCAAAATAACATGTCCCCACACTGAAAGGGAAAGTTTTATCCTCATTAGCAATGGTCTAGCTATTAGTTGGAGGCGTTTAATCAATGATTCTGCTAGACCATTTTGAGTATGAACATGAACAACCGGATGCTCAACTTTTATTCCAGTGGCCATACAATAATCTATAAAGGCCTGAGATGTAAATTCACCGAGATTATCAAGACGAATTGTCTTAATTGCGCTGGAAATTGTGCTCTTAACCTTATTATTTGGGCCAACAATCTCGCAAATGCCATATTACGAGTTGACAATAAGCACACATGTGACCATTTTGTAGATGCGTCTATCAAAATCATAAAATACTTGAATGGTTCACATGGAGGGTGTATAGGCCCACATACATCACCATGTATACATTCCAGAAATACAGGGGATTCAATCCCAACTTTAACTGTTGATGGTTTAATAACCAATTTTCCTTGAGAACAAGCAACACAAGAGAATTCCTTAAATTGAAGAATCTTCTTGTTCTTCAATGTGTGCCCATTTGAATTCTCTATTATTCTGCGCATCATGTTAAAACCAGGATGACCCAACCGGTCATGCCAAATGATAAAATCATTAGAAATAGTAAACGTTTTGTTTACTATGGCATGTGATTCAACCACACCATGTTTGTGTGGTACAACCCATAAGAAAATACGGGTAATTTTTTGTGCACATATTTTTACCCGCTTTTATTATAGTAATATAAAGATATTCAACATTTCCTTCATTTGATGTCTCAACATGGTAGCCATTTTGGCGAATAGCTTTGAAACTCAACAAGTTTCTTTGAGACTTACTACAATGCAATGCATTATCAATAGTTAATATCGTTCCTCCATGTAGTAATAAGGCCGCTCTTCCAGAGCCCTCAATCAACTTTGTACGACAGGATATTGTATTAATATAGGCCTTTTTCATAACCAAATAAGAGAAAAATTTCTTTTCTCTTAATATTGTGTGAGTTGTAGCACTATCCAATAGACATAAATCTTCATTACTCATCTTGGATCCAATTGAAGACTGCAAAATTTTAATTTCTTTATAAAAAATAAAAATAAAAGTACATCATGAGAAATACGGAAAAACTAACATCGCCAACGACAACATAAGACAACTTAAGTACTACTTGAAAATAAAAACACCTTTAGAACGAGACAAAAAAACATTGAAAATAAAAATAACATAATTGCATTCCCAATAAAATGATCAAACTTTAGTTTTGGTCTCCAAACAAGTCTTCAACTTCCAAATGAGTAAGGTCATCGAGACCTTGAAAATTATCATCATTCAAAGCAAGATTTGCCTTGACATTGTCATTATTTTTATTTGAAGGCCCCTTCTCAAAATTATTTTTAAAGGTCAAATGAGACTCTACTGGGGCATTAGCAGAAGATGCTCCAACATTATTTGTCTTTCTCTTGATGAATTTTTGATAAAGCCTGAAAAAATGCTCAGGTGCACGACATTCAATTTTCCAATGACCTTTCATGTCACAACGGTGACAGTTACCGCTTTTGCCTCTTGAAGTATTATTTTTGAGAATCCATATTGTTCTCTCGTTTGCCATGACCACCACGATGACAATTATTATATCATCTCTTACCATTTCCATGCCCATGTACATTCATATGGCCATGATTATTATTCTATCTTTTTTCAGACTTATCACGTCTAGCTGCTATATTCACTTCAGGAAGCGGAGCAGACCCTGTGGGACGAGCTTCATGATTTTTTAGCAAAAGGGTTGATAGGTTTTCAATATCTTTGCCTTGTGTTTTGATGATCTAACAAACTTAATGTCAAGAACCAGATAGGGAACCTGACTTACTTGGATTGCACTACATCTAACGGATTCCAGCCAAATGTGAACTTGCTACAGCTTCAAGAGGTAGGAACCCAAACAAGGACCTGATACTCTTGTGGGTTCCTTACGGCAGTACAAAGTCAATTGGACACAGCTGGAAACAAAGATTCTGCACACTGCACTGTTTCTAATGCGTACTCATTCTCTGACCAACTAAAGTGCTCACATCACTTCAAGTGGTATGATCAAGGTGTACCAACAATGAGTCTATACAAAACATCATTCAAGTTATTCAACTCAAGAAAATCTGGGCAGTGTGCACAAGAACCAGATTAGGAACCTGATCCCTTGGTGCTCTCCTAACAGAAGTACAAGTCAACTATACAACTGGAATGCAACTGCAGAAAGTGACTGTCCGCAACTGTACAAAGAGGAACACAACAGGGACCTGGTCCCTTAGGGTTCTCTGATAGAAGTACAAGTCAACTACAACTGGAAAGCAACTGCAGAAAATGACTGCCTGCAACTGTACACACAACAGTGCAACAGACAGTACAACAGTCACTTCCCATTGAGAAAAAACATGTACTAATCAAGATTTGACATTACCATTGTGAATTGACATCACCATGGTAATGTCTTTTGTAATATAACAACTTGGTGCATGGGATATGATCACTTGAACATTTTACAATAACAGAAAAGGAAATATTCTCTCAAGAGCTCAAGAACCTCTCTCAAGAACAAAACTGCTGCAACCTCAAGGACCTGATCCAAGATTGATAATATCTTAAGTCCTTAGGGTTGTTGAGTCTTTGTTATGTGTTCTTCATTGTAACTCTTATCTTGCTTTCTTAGAAGCGTTGATTAGGAAACCTTTGTAAATTCGTTAACTCCTGGGTTTATGTTGTGGCTAGGTTTAGTCATAAGCAAAAGCCTTTGTAACCGTAGGGTGACAAAGTGGCTTGTGGTGGAAGCATCACAAGTTAGTCAAAGCCTTTGTAACTAGGATAGTTATGGAGTGGCTTGTGATGAGAGCATCACAAGTTAGTTGAAATCTTTGAAATAAGGTTATTATAAAGTGGCTTGTAATAGGGAGATTGCAAGTTAGTGAAGTTAAAAGCCTACAGGAGTAGGTCATGGTTTTTTGATCCCCTTGTGTGAGATTTTTCCACGTAAAAATCCTCTGCCTTATTTACATATTGTTTTATTAGCATTCTCAGCAGAATCTTGTAGAGGACCAGCTACTCTACTGTTTGGTGGACTCACACAAATTAACAATTGGTATCAGAGCGGGTTCTTTCAAAAAGGTTAACAACTAGAAAGGATCCTTATTTGCTCTATCAAATCTTGAAAAAGGTACTGGAAGAACTTCCATTTTAAATGACAAGAACCTGGTGCTCGAAGCAAATAGAAATGACTCAGGTGAGGAAGACAGTGACATGGCTTACCTAACCAAAAGATTTCAGAAGATGGTTGGATGAAATGGAGAAACGCTAAAAAGAGGCAGCTCCAGCAAACCAAAAAACTATAATCTGTGTCATAAGTGTGGAAAGCCTGGACACTTCATAAAGATTGTCCTCTCTTGAAGCAAGAGTTCTCTAAGAATAAGTCTGAAAAAACAACTAAGAGGAACCTGATGCCCTTCAACGACTTTAAGAAAAAGAGACATGCTTGCAACATGGTGAAACATGCACTTGCATTTGCTGAGTTTGAAGATGAAACTGATGCTGGTGATAGCTCCATGATGGCAAGTGAAGGCGAGGAAAATGAATATGACTCAATCTTTGCGTTGATGGCACAACCAGATGATGATGAAGACGATGACAATAAGGAGGTAAATTTCAGGTATGTTTAGAGAAATCTGAAATACTACTCTCCAAACTCATGTCTTTAGCTAGTGTATTGATCGATGCCTATCATAGTCTTGTGGAGGATATGGATTCCGTGATCTTAGAACTAGGAGAAGCTGAACAAACCAGAGATGACTTAGTAGCTGTAGTTATCGACCATAAGGAAACTATTAAAAACCTCAAAGAAGAAAGAAATGATCTCTTGACAGTAATTGCAAACCTAAGGGAAACGATAGATAGACCGAAGATTAAGTCAAAACCTGAAAATTCTAGAAAAGGAAAGGAGATAGCCAGTGAGGAACACATTAGGCTTGAAAATGAGTTGAAAGCTGCTAGAACTAGGATATGTGGTGAACTCGAGAAAAATAGGCAGCTTCAAGCTGAATTGAAGAAAGTAAAAAGTGATCTTGAGAAATCTCTCAAGTGGACCTGGTCCTCAGATGCTATCACTGCCATGTGCTTCAACAATAGTGGAAACAGGTAGTGAATCGGGTTCCAAAAGGAGAAAACTCCTTACAACCCTCACAGCAAGTACGTCACAGTTCCTGATAACTGGCTATGTACCCACTATGGGAACAATGGGCACTTCAAAAAAAATTCCCAGGGTAGGGCTCAATCTGTTCAGAAAAACAAAGTGTTTACTGATAAAGTGACTACTAACAGTGGACCAGGCATCGCTCGCAAGAAACCAATGTTGCCTGCATGGACTAGAAAAAACCTTATCCATCCCTTTTATCATAACAAGGGACACAAACTAGTTTGGGTTCCTAAATCTAACTCATAATTAGATGTGCAGGGAATAGTGGGAGGAAGCAGACTGCAATGGACCATGAACTGTAGATGCTCAAAGCACATGACTGGAAGCACCATAGACTCTCTCTCACTGAAAGCCCTACAGGAAGAGAATTTATCCTTTAGAAAAAGGGGGTACATTCTCGGTGTTGGAAAAGTTGGAAAACCTCTTTGATACTCAATTGAACGTGTCTATATGGATGGCCTGAAGTACAGTCTCCTGAGTGTCTCTCAAATCTGTGATAAAGGGATCAATGTAGAGTTCTTATCAAAAGTGTGCACATTTACCAATATGGTAACTGGTGAAGTGGTCTTAGTAGCCAAAAGACACAGGAACATCTACGTTGCTAACTTTTGAATCTCTACAAGCTGGTGATATGAGATGCCTGAAGTAAGTTGATGATGACGCAGAATTTTGGCATAGAAGAATGTGGCATGCAAGCTTCTCACTTCTGAATAAATTAATTCAGAAGGACCTGGTTCGTGATATGCCAAATTCAAGATTCACTTGAACACTGTTCTTATAACAAAGGATGAGACTTATGAGGTATTTGTGGCCTTTGTCAAGAAGATCCAAGTGAAGATGGAATTTAAGGTAGCATGCATCAGATCTGACCACGAGACAGAATTTGACAATGCCAAATTTGATGAGTTTGTACACAACTTCTCAACACCAAGGACTCCACAGCACAATGGTGATGTTGAAAGAAAGAACAGAACTCTGGAAGACATGGCACAAACAATGTTCATTGACAGTGGAATTGCCAAAAATTTCTAGGCAGAAGCAACAAACACTGCTTGCTACTTGGTGAATAGGTGTATGATCAGGTCCCTCCTAAACAAAACCCCCTATGAGCTGCTCAATGGAAGAAAACCAAAGATAACTCATCTGAGAACCTTTGGATGAAAATGCTATGTTCTCAACAACGGGAAGGACCAGCTTGGGAAGTTTGATGCAAAAAGCGATGAAGGAATCCTTCTGGGATACTCCCCTCAAAGCAAAGCCCACAAAGTCTATAACAAAATGGCACATTGTGTGGAAGGAAGTGTTCATGTGCTATTCAACGAGACATCCTCCTCTAAAAAAGGAGGAAACAGTGATGATTAAGATAATGAACCACTTTTGGACCTTGGAAAATATCTGGGGTTTCAAATGGGAAGGCTGATTTGATGAGTAAGATGAAGGAGACAGGTGAGAGACAATGCAACATCCTCTTCTACTTCTCAAGAGGAACCCAATACTTCCATTACTACCCCTAAAGCAGAAGAAAGAGTTAGATATGCAGTGTAAGGCGCTCCCTAAGTAACAGAACAAGGAGTGCATGGAAATCTATTTAACTTACCTAGTTTCTCTACCAATAAAGCTTCAGTCCCAAATTGGAAACACAAAAGCTCACATCCACTTGATAATATAATCACCCCCTTGATTCTGGAATTCAGACAAGATCAAAAACCAGAAATTCCCTAGCCTTCTCAGCATTTCTATCCCAAATAGAACCCAAAAATATCAAGGAAGCCTTGAAGGATGCAGACTGGATTACTAAAATTCAAGAGGAACTGCATCAATTTGAAAGAAACAAGGTATGACACCTAGTACCTAGAACCTCAGACAGAACCATCATAAGGACCAGGTGAGTATTCAGGAATGAGCTGGATGAACATGGAAATGCTACAAGGAACAAAGCAAGGTTTGCTGTCCAAGGATATAATCAGGAGGAAGGGATCGATTGTGATGAGACTTTTGCCCCAGTAGCTCGCATGGAAGCTAGGATCCACATTGCCTTTTATTCACATATGGATTTCATCCTATTCCAAATGGATGTGAAGAGTGCCTTCCTGAATGGTTTTCTCAGGGAAAAAGTCTATATCAAGCTACCTCCAGGTTTTTGAACGTCATGTACATCCTGAACATGTATTCAAATTGGATAAGGCATTGTACGTATTGAAGCAGGCCCCTAGAGCCTGGTACGAGAGACTATCCAAGTTTTTTTTGGAAAATGGATTCACAATAGGAAAGATTGACAATACATTATCTTTGAAGAAATGGGGAAGGAACCTGCTCGTTGATCAGATTTATGTGGATGACATCATATTTGGAGCTACAACTAACTCATTATGTGAATAATTTGCTAAACTCATGGGAAGTGAGTTTGAAATGAGTATGATGGGGGAACTGAATGTCTTCCTGGGTCTTCAAGTGAAGCAGTCCATAAAGGGAATGTGTATTAGTTAGCAGAAATGCATTAAAGAACTCTGGAAAAGGTTTGACATGGAAGCATGGGAATCATTAGATCTCTACTCTACCTTACTGCCAGCAAGCAAGACATTGTATTTGGTGTGAGATTATGTGCAAGGTTCCAATCAAATTCTAAGGAATCTCATCTGAAAGCTGCTAAGAGAATTTTGAGATATTTTAAGGGCACACAGAACCTAGTTCTGTACTATCCTTCAGGTGTCAATTTCAACTTTATTGGTTATGCTGACGCTGATTATGCAAGTTATCCGGTGGACAGGAAAAGCACATCTGGAATGGCTCATTTCCTTAGTCATGCTTTATCTCAAGGGTACAAGGAAACAAAACTCAGTAGCTCTCTCAACAGCTGAAGCAGAATATGTTGCAGCTGCCTCGTATGTGCTCATTCACTGTGGATCAAGCAATAATTGGAAGATACATTAATTGTGTACCGCTTCTATGTGTCAACACCAGTGCTCTCAACATGGCAAAGAACCCGGTTCAACACAAGAAAACCAAGCACATTGATGTCAGACACCATTTTCTCAGGGACAATGTGGAAAATGGTCTTATTTGTATAAGATTTTGTTGCACAGAAGATCAAATTGCAGATTTCTTCACCAAAGCTTTGAGTAGGGAACACTTTGAGAAACAAGATGACATTGGGATTACTTAAACCTAATTGAGAACCTGGTTCTGCTGACATGACTATGATACTCACACTAAGGTAAAATTGGCTAAAATATTTTCTGACTAGGCCTAACTCACATCTATACCGTTGCAGGTAAACACGCATGATGATCATAGAAGCTAAAGGTACAATGTTGAACTTCGGAGGAGAGATGCAAAAATCCTTTTACAAAAATAAGTCAGGAACCTGGTTCCTGCACCACATGTTAGTAGTAATATGTTTTTTGTATGCTTGTTCCAAAAAAAGGATAGCAAAATTAATTCAACTGCCATATCATCCGACTTTTCAGACCAGCAGTTCTAAACCATTGTCTCCCTTTGCATCTTTTTAATTTTTCCTTCAGAACTCTCTACAACTTCTCTCACCATGGCCAACAAATAATCGTCTTTTTCTCTTGCCATCAACATCACTCCCATATCTCCTCCTCCCTTAACACCATCACCAGAAACCCACTTCTTCACTATCCCTGATACTACTATACCTATACCAGTTTCCTCCTCATCTCTGGTCACCTCTACTCATCCATCAAACCTTGTCTCACTTCCATGTGTTGCAAACCCTACTTCTTCTCTGTTCCTAAATCTCGGGGGGAAGAAACTCCATTCTTAGAGGATGAAAGGACTCTGGTGCTTTTTGAGTCTTCGGCTCATGACACCATCACACAAGAACCTGTTGAAGAACCTGATTCTCTTTTAGCTGAAACAAACCAGGTGGTTGTAGAAGAAAGAGGCTTTTGAGTCTGCCTTGCAGAAGAGTAAGCAGAGTATTAAGAAAAAAGAAGAAGAGGTTGATGAAATAGGGGGAAGTTGTGGCTCATAAACACATTCCAGTGGTTGAAGTTGATAAAGATATTGTGGAGGAACCTAGTTCCTTAGTAAAAAGATCTACAAAAGTTTGTGGTTGAGAAAGATTTATTTTGAAAAGTGCCATTGTGGATGTTGCAAGCAGGAACGGGAAGTTTGTTGAAATGTCTAGAAAACAAAAGTAGAAAACAAAAGTTGAAATGTCTTGTGGGGCTGCACGCTTGCCCGACAATCTAGGATATGGAAGGTATGAGACAAGTTCTGACTTAGGCAACTAGTGGAGAACCTGCGAGAGAAACTGCTTGACTAACAGTTGTCTGCAACTGCCCACATGGACCTAGATCTCAAAACCATTGCTGCCTCCTCTTCCAAGCCTCCCTCTTCCAGTACCCTCTAGGATCCTCTCAGTGGCCAGATATCTTTTGCTCTGATGATTTTGTGGCTGTTGTTTTTCTTTTTTGTTTGTCTTTTTGTGATGGCATGTTGGATTTCACCATTGTTGCTCCTGTTGAAATAATCAAATTTCTTATCAATAAAACAGCTCTTCTTTTGCTTGTACAATATTGTTTTCCCTTTAGCTTCTCTTTTCTATCATGATTGTGTGCACATACGTGGCATGGGTTAGCTTTGTTGGACTTCTTTATGCCTTTTTGTGTGTCTGTATCTTTTTGTTGATGCCAAAAAAAGGGAAGAATAGAGTCAGGGGGAACATATGCAAACATATGTCAGGGGGAAGAATAGAGTCAGGGGGATCGGAACATATGCAGAAACTAGTTAATTTATCCGCGCTTCGCACGGTTAGCAAGAAAAATTAAAATATGCATGAATAATTATTGTTAGAATCTTTATAATAATAAAAATCAATCTTTACTATATCAAAAAAGTAGCCTAAAACAGGAAAATATAATTTGTAAACTCATGGTCTTTAGATAGCCAAGCAACAAAAATTTCAAAGTCATCCGTAAGATTGATTAACATATAATTCGTATTCTTTGATATTATCGTATCTTTTATTTCAAAAATAAATAATATCAATAGCATTATATTCAATGGCTTATCCGGAAAAGAGTACTCTTTGATAAGATAAATGATTTTTTCCATGTTCTCCAAGCGTGACACTTCAATTTTGTTCTTTTTTTTGTTTAAAAACATGGTATCTAATTACTTATTACATGAAACACTACATATAAGTATGCCTCTTGAATTGACCACTCATGTGCCTTAAAACCAAAACTATTATAAATTACAAAGAAAAAGAATTCCCCTAAAAAGAAAAAAAGGCATGAAGTCAATTTGTACCTCACGCGATAAAATAAGACTCATATTTTAAGTCCTTTAACATAAGTGCAAAATGTAACAAAAATAGGAGAACCAAATATCCCGTAAAACATGAGTTAAGTAGAAGCAATAACCTGGAATGCAAAGCTCCTGTTAATTATGAATATATAAAAGAACATTTTGAGATCCAAATTATCCACCCCCCCCCCCAAGTATCAAATTAAGAATTATAAAACTATTAATTACATCATTACTTCATGTTAATGTTATTAAAAGGGGCATCCAAAATTTTGAAAACAATGCTATAACCTAAAGAATCCTAACGTTGGAAACATCATATATAGCATATGTTATGTCAGATGTATAATACTTGTTAGGCGAATCCTATAAGCAATATCTGCAAGAAGACCAAAAAAAAAAGATAACGAACAAATATTTAGTTATTTGTGTATTGAGGCTTTGACAAATATTTAATTAATTTACTCTTTCAAGCTTTAGTTTTGTGTCTCTTAGAAGTAAAGAAGCTTGGCAAAAATCTTGTTGTAGCATAAGAGCAGCCAAAAATTTGGATAAAATTCTGGCAAATCCTTTACTGCAGATTGCAATAGCATCAATCCCTAATGCATGCACTTATATGACACTGGTAAAAACAACAGGAAAAATGATAAGTGCAAGAGAATTTTCTTGTAACATTCTCAAAAGCAACTTTTGACAAACATTGCTATAATGGCTAATACATTACAAGTTATTTTTTTTATTGTTATTGCTTTTACCGTGTTTTCTTTTAAGAGATACCAACTATCAAGTTTCATATCAGTGTTTTTTTTTCTTTTGTCTTTAATTTTGAGTTCATGTAGGCAGATTTCAAGTCTAAAATTTTAAGTTCTTTTAAGAGTTTTAAATTAAAACCATCACTATATTTATTTTATGTATTTCGACTTTCACATGTTTTAAAGGTGACCATACTCAAAATACATACATATATCAAATTCAAACAATCAAAGCAAAATGGATAAACGGAAAAGGTTATTCCTTTATGAGACTTGCACCCATTTGAAAGCAAATTACATAAACTCACTATTTTTCAGTGAAAGAGAA
Organism: Nicotiana sylvestris; assembly: GCF_000393655.2. Lineage (NCBI taxonomy): Eukaryota > Viridiplantae > Streptophyta > Magnoliopsida > Solanales > Solanaceae > Nicotiana > Nicotiana sylvestris. Next base: position 121,437,645 of record NC_091057.1, on the reverse strand, counting down.
AAAGAAGAATGAGCCTCATACACTCTTTCTGATTCGTGATTCAGCTAGTGCATGTATCTTCAATTCTTCCATAAGCTACATAAAAAGATAAAAGCAGTATCAATTAAATTTATTGAATTATATTAGTGATGATAATTTCAGAAATAACGAAATTATGGAAATTCGAAGAGGAGACTAATTAATTGAAAGATAGTAAAAGCACGTTCGCTAGTCAGATACTTGGAATTAGCCATACTGATAATTTTCAAATTATCAATAAATAAAAAAGTTGTTCAATGAAGAAAAAGAAGAAAGTCATATCCTTAAACAATTAGAACCCACCATATTTACCAACTGAAGGAAGAAACCTTAATTTGGGGATGACACGATTAAATGCTCCTTTTAGAAGATGATAATGTGGGTATTTGCCTTTCCCTTGTAGACAATAATGTTATTTTTTCTCCCAATGAGACACACCCATGTACAATCACTTCATATTTTGCACTATCCATTAGTAATTATCAACAATACATATAAATCAATTAATTATGAAGAGAATAGGATATGAAAAGAAAGACTGCATGTTGCCAAATGCTTTATAGTCGCAACCGTTTTAATAGTTGAGATTCACAAAGATTATTGGTTAGATTATACGATTCTTTACTCTTTGCTCTAAAGGAACGATTCTTTAATTCTTTACCAAAGTAACGGTTGTTTAACTCTTATTAACTCTTTGTTATGTCATATTAGGTGACACTTTATTAACATTTGTTGAGATATAGTAGTGATACTAATAGTTTTGGAGACTTCAACCAAGGAATAACAATAACACTTTCAAGTAATAAGAGAGCTCCTTGTATGAATCAGGCAGCAAGAGTTGAAGGTCACGCTACTGGATGTGAAGATTGGAAGGAATATGGATATCCATAGAGTGAATGTTTTAAAGTTTCCCATCTTAAAAAATTCCTAGTTATCTTAAAACTGACACTTGTAAAATATCAGCAGCTACATGCTTTCTTCTGTGCTTACAGAATCAAACCTGATTTTGATTTTCTTCACAAGATACTTTCCTGTAGTTCTAGAAGTATAAGAAAAATTCCGCAAAAGAGTGTAAATAGGGACCTGCACGGTAGACTTATCAACAAAAGAAAGACCTGCCAAGTAGTTGCTTTAAGAGGAACTTGAGATATCAAAAGAACTAAACTATCAACACTCCACCTACTACACTATCTGAATATTGTAGTTACTTTTTTTAGTCGGTCTGATGTATTCACAACGGGATCCAGCATTCATCCGTCCTGTTTCGCGGAGCATTTTTATATGCCTTGTTAGATGGTAGGATGTGCATTGTGATTCAGCCTGGCTTTAGAACAAGTAAGAAGCTTCTGAATATGTGTAATCTTTTTAATATGCTACAGGCTTGTTCAATAGCGAACGAATGCAACTGAACATCAAGAACTCAATCAAGTATCTTTGCCATTGATTACGTGGGTGCAACTATTGCCATCAGATGTTGGAAGTAGGATACAAGTAGCTCATCAAGGTAGTAATTTCTAATAAAACGTTCAACTGGATTTTGTTGGTCAAGGATCTTATGAGTGCATATCGATGGGGTAATCTCATTCATGTTACGAGTTCACTTCTTTTTATTCTAGAATTACCCTGAGTTAATGTTGTCTGATATATATTTGAGTCATCATCTGCTCTCTAATATGTTAAACTAAACAGTCATTCAACTAGATCAAAAGTTGTAAGTAGTTAAATAGGAATAAATAGAACAAATTGTTTAACACGTTACTCTTGCTAGTGAATCTCCATTTTTTTTAATTCGGTATTCGGTACACACATTGGAATACGACTAATCCGGATTCGCGTCGCATAGGGCCTATTTGGGAAAGCGTTTCTTACCAAGGATTTCTCCAATACAGAGCATACAACTATTTCTATTCCATTCCACAGTTAAATGTGGCATTAACCCTATTTTGCTCCCTATGCTTTTTGGTGGCTAATGTACCATGTGCAACATATTGTGTAATAGGGGTGTGGTGATTAATTCCTGTTGGTCGAGCATTTTGATTGATATTTTTTTTTACGGTTAGACTTCGATAGTTTTTTTTCCAGGAGCGACACTCTGAATCTTGACATTACTTTTTCATCTAATGTGACACTAAATAAAAGCTTTTTACTGCTGCATTTCAGGTACTTTGGGGTCACGCTCATGCTTGTACTGATGATGTCCTTTGGTCATTACAAAAAGGAAAAAAAAAGGAATTGTGATTAAATCTTGAAGACACTTACTAAATTATCTATTTTGCATAGGTAGTAAATTTTCTATTCAGACTAGCCTGCCATTGAATCCACATAGCCATCAAAGATGTAATATTGCAAATGCCAAGGGTTAAGTTTGAAGGGAGCAAAGAAGAAAGGATATTCATGGGACGAAGTGTGCCAGGAACTTAACATAATATGATATTCAGTGTCTTTATCTCATAGAGTGTTGCAACATTTAGAGGTGGATTTTCATTTCTTCTATTGGGCATATGAAAAAATTGAATGAAGCAAACAAACCTTAAGCTGAAATTGGAAACTTGCCTTCTAACACAGTCTACACTTGCATTCTAAGTTGACTCCTTTAATCATCTACTCGGCCTACCTTTTCAATAAAAGGAAAAGAGGTGATTGGCTCAATATTGACTCAACCGGTGATTGGCTTGTTAAGCACTCAAAATCAAAGAGCTAAGGATGGCATGTTTTTTTTGTTCTATCAGATTGTAAGTTAAATTTGCACGGCGATTTGTTTTTTCTACCGGTTTCTACTACATCGGTTATGGTCAGTTTTAAGTTGAACGTGTGCATTAACTCAGCTCATTGTTCTATGCAGTTGGAAAAAGCAGAAGACGCTAAGAACTCAACATGAATGCACCTTCTAACACAAAATAAGGTAAGCTTTTCATGTTACACAAACATTCAAGGTCATATAAATCTGTAGATATGCAAAATTGCATTCTAACATTGTTTGAGACTCAGTTTGGAAGAAACACAAAATTATTGTAGGGAAAGGACAATGTGTTGGTGCAGAAATTTGAATAAAGTAAACTCTAGATATTGTTAACTACTTTTTAGTCACTCCACCAAATTTTGTTTATGGATTTTTCATTCAAATGCTAACTCACATCTTTTGATACCAATTCAGGATCTCAACAAACTCTAACCTTAGATCAACTCCTCCTCCCTTGGTCACTACAACTATATATAAAGTTAAAAAAGAGAGGGGTGGGGGGTGGAGAGAGAGACCACCAAAAAGCAATATGAGAATTCCTTTTCAGCTCGCTAAACGTTGGAGTATGTCAAAAGAACCTTGCTTCTACTCGCTTCACGCAAGGCATTATCTTCCTGATTCTGTTTTGGAACTGGGTTAAAGATGATTTATATTCAGGGTAAAAACAACTAAGACATGCATTGCATGAAGCAACATAATTATAAGTTTATTTGATGGGTCATATGGAGGGAAAAGAACTTGAGAATATTTGAAGACAGAGAGGAGAACATAGTTAGCCTTAAGCATAAATGATCTTTGCTCCCTTTTTTGGTGTAACATAAGCTAGAATCAATGTTAATGACGTAGACGCCATGATAGATTTTATTAGTAATTTTCATAGTTTGTTATTGGGTTGTTCATACCAACTAGCACTTACTTTATTCTGGTTTTTCTGATATAATACTACTTTACCATTATTTATCAAAATAATAATAGTATAAATGGATTTATATTTCCTATGTAGTGACCTTGTCTGAATTACTGAGTTTCTTACTTTAATATTTATCTTTCCGTCTTTGTAACGTAGGCTCTGATACTGGAACAATAGAATTATAATGCCTTTCATGCTCTAGCCAGTGTATCCTCTTCTTAAGTGAAAGGCGCAACAAAATTGGCCTTTCACAGTATTTTCAAAATGGGATAGGTCTGGGTACTGTCAACGATGTGCTCTCCCTGCATTTTCTTTAGCTCAAGCTTTGACAAGTTTGGTATGGGATTGGCTTATGTAGCCAAACAAGTGCAATGTTGTTCTCTAATGACGTTTGTAGTGTACTTTAGTAAATTTAGGCATTTTATCTTTACAGTGAGCTCGAGAGAAGAAGGTTGTGAAACAGGTGAAGATCGATTGTCTCTATATAGCTGCAGCGGAACTCTCCTCCTTCCAATTTGTACCATGCAAATTCTAATTATTCATCTCCTTTCTGCTACATTAATTATTCACCAAGAATTATGTGTTGATTTTCCATAAGAGTATAGAGTAAATAGTGATGGTGAATCCAGTGACCAGGTTTTGGGGTGAGTACACAGCGACTGTAGAATCTTTGCACAATGTCTATCAAATCATTGCCAATATGACAATCTGTGCAGTTGGATCTCAAAGTTATGTATATACCTAATTTATAAATGTAAATGTTGCTGTCGTCACTCATGTTTCTTTACCAGCTTTAGAATACTTTTTAAAATCCCTTTCACGGTATTGCTGCTGTAATACCATATTTGAGGCATGAAAAGTCGTAAGAGTCTTTTCCAATAAATTCTCATCATTCATAACATCCTCACATAATTTTAATTGGGAAGTTATTTGAAATACAGAAGAGTTATACTCACTTACGGTCTTATAATCTTGCAACCGTAAGTGCATCCACTCATATCGAGCCATTGGCAGTACCGTAGCCTTAAGGTGATCATACGTTTCTTTCATGCCAGTCCACAATTCAAGTGGATCTTTCATTGTTAAATATTCAACCTTCAAACCTTCATCCAAATGATGACGAAGGAAAATCATGGCCTTCGCTTTGTCCTGGCTCGATGCCCCATTACCCTGAGTAATGGTGTCATGAAGGCCTTTAGCGGCTAAGTGAATCTCAGCATTGAACCCATGATAGGTAATTCTTTCCAGAAATATCAAGTGCCACAAACTCAAGCTTTGACAAATTCGACATAGTGAAAACTATCAAAGATGATAAATAATTAGGATATAGCGTAAAGAATCTTAAAAATTGACATAATATCAAATTTGTGATCTATATGCACTAAAGTGATAATTCCATAGAAAAGAATACTATTTGTTTCTTCAACTTATTAGTATATCTTTGATGTTAGCTAGAACAAAAGTGTCTTCTAACTTTAACACAATTTCAAATGTCGAACAACGTAAAATAAGTATTCTTCTCTCAATTAATTCTATTAACATGAAAATTAGCAACTTTCACATGACAATCATACAAATAACTTAAAATAAAGAGACATAGAATTCTTTATTTTTACACATATCTAGAGATGTGAGAAATTATAAAACTGCATATTAAAGATACTAATCATGAAATCAAAATATACAACAAAAGAAAACAAAATGAACAAATATACCTGAACAACGAAAAAAACTCAACTTCATGGTGATAACGTGTTAAAAATGTAGCTCAAAGTAACAATATAAAACAAGAAGATAAGTAGAATAAGAGAAGAAGAGATAACTTTCTTATTTCATCAAGTGTTAAAGTGTATTTTTTTTTTGGCAATCCACTAGGCAAGCGCCTAGGGCTAGATTTTTATTAATAAAAAGAAAAGAAAATACAACAATTCGGATAAGTACAAATAAGGGGGACAATAGCACCGGTTTTGTTACCCATATGCCTTGGCTATATAATCACTCATCTGCGCCTCACATTGCCTTATGATGACAGCCTCATGTAGAGGATTCATGGGGTAGTTGTCGGCATAGTCTCACGAGGGCATATAATCTCATAGCCGTGTGGATATTTTCCAAAGGCATAGGACCAAGGTAGCACTAACCCGGCTAAACCTTACCTTACTATTCCTATTGAGGCTTTAAATAGCCTCACCTACTAACATGCATGTAAAAAATAAGAACTGGAAAGTACCAAATATTCAATGATCATCACAGAGTTTATAACATACTCTGTGATGATATTACAAATGAGAATACTAATATAATGGTAGAATAAAATGATGAAGGAATTAAAATGTTGTCCCTTCTTGTCCGAACTTGTAATTTCTTCAATTTGTAACTCTTTTTCATCACAATCCCAATTCTTCAAGATGTATTCAAAATTCATGATTTCTTTTTTGAACGATTGGACTTTGTAGATGTAGTTGGGGCGGCCTTCTTTTGTTTGGCAACTCTCATTGGAGGTCGCGTAACATTTAAAAAATCACTAACCTTGTCGTCCCAACTATTTTTCCTTGTATGGGTCTTCTTACCTTTGCCGTTATGCATTGGTGATAGATCTCTTTTTCTTGCTGCCTCTGCTCTACACTGTTGTAACATTGCTTCTTCCTCTCCGTCTTCATACAAGTCTCTCCCCAGGTGCACTGGTTGTGGAACATTTTGGTCGATAACAATTGTCTCAAATGCATATTGACCTTGTGTATTTGTCACCATTGTCTTGCTTTGTTCTGTGTTTTGCAATTTGTTCTTTCTTCTGCTCATGTGACCAGTGCTACAAGTAACAGGATTTAAAGGTTTTACTGGATGTGGACTCACCATTGAATCCAATAATTTTCTTTCCTCTACTGAAATGACTGGATTGGTTGTGACAATTTGCTGCTGCACAGCTTGTATTGTTGCTGCTGCTTTTCGATCTCCAAGTTGCATAACAGCTGAAGTATTTGAAGTGAGCTGCTGCTGTTGCATCATAGTTGTATATGGTTCTGCATGTTGGCTTGAGATATCCATTGAAGAAGGCTTCTCAACATTTGTTGTTGCATTGTACTCCAATCTTTCAGTGGTCACCATTAGCTCCTGCCCATATTTTCCTCGATCAACTGTATTAATCTTCCCCTCGCCTGTTGTAGCAGCTTGATTTAAACTTCTTGTTGGAGAATTAGTAGTAGCACCTGGAGTGACCTGTTTGGAAGATGTTGCTATGTCTTGAGGTAAACTTCCAGTTGCAGCATTTTGGCTTAGCACCAGTTGGAGAATTCCTGGGAATGAAAGCAGGTGCATGATAGTTCAAATTGCTCGTTGGAGGTGCTGTAGTTTTCCCATGGGACTGTGTTTTGATTGTAGCATCAAGGTCCTCTCCTGCACTCTCCTGATCAAACTCCTGCTCGCCTTCTTCAGATGAATAGCCAGCAAATCCATTACCCCGATCTTCTTCATCATCATATTCTCGTTGGTGATGCCACAACTTAGAATTGATATCCATTTCCTTTACCTTTGACTGGATAACCTCATTATTGTTCCCAGTTGACAACACAAGCTGCCCAGATTCACCTTCAAATTCCCTAAACGACTCCACAGATTGAGAATGGATATCAAACACGGAAGTGTTCAAGGTTACCAACGGTTGTTTCAGCAAAGTATGTTTCATCATCATTTCATTCTGGGCATCTTTGATTATTTTTTCTACATTAGGATTGGAAAAAAGCAACTTAGGATTATCCGATCACCTGTGTTTGTGGAAGTTTGTTGCTGTGAGTTACTGCCTGGAGCTTGTGGTTGCCCATTTTTTGAAGTTGTGTTCATCAGCATAGCTGTAGAGCTGGTTTTCCCAACTATTGATCGTGTGTCATCATCCATATGTTGCCCCGTATTTTCAGCCTCCTTCGTAACATGCTCACCCTCATTCACCAAAGCATCAAAAGAGTTCGAGACCCCAATAACATTTGATGGAACAATTTGATTTTGCGCACCTGTAGCTTGCTTCTTGTTAGTCGATTTATTCACCACTGCCCACTTTTTGCTCTTTGTATCGGAGTTGCATGGAACTGTAGCATTTTGCCTTGGATTATTCGACACCTGGCCCTCAACATGTACGACTGTAGCCTTGATACCTGGTGATCTTCCAACAATATCAGCTGCAGCATTAGTTTTAGGATCCCCCACAGTAGCTAGATAACCAATTGTGTTCAATGCAACAGTAGCCCCCACATTTGAACATGTAATAGCTGCTTCAATTCCAGATTTTTGTCCTACAAACACATTTGTTTCATGATTCTTGGCATTGGTTGCTCGATCAGCTGTTGGTTCAGCGACCCCAGCAGCATCTCGATCCCAAGCTCCCTTCAATGCAACAGTAGCCTTCAAATTTTTAACTTTTGCAGCTCCACGATTATCTCCAGCATTGTCATCCAACTTCGAAACAGTAGAAGCTGCACCAGTTTGACCTGGTATTGCATCTCGATCAACAGCTTCCATTAAATTTGCATCTTTTGACGCAACTATTACTGCTGGATTATTCTTGGCATAGAGTGCTCGAACAGCTGCAGCTAAAGCAGTGTCATCCATCAGCCCAGGTTGAACAACATCGTTTGGGCCTTCATTAGTTGACAAAACAGCTGTAGCATTAGAAAAAGCCAAATTGTCGTATGCTTTCACAATTGGATTCACAGCATTGAAAATCCTTGCCAATGCTGTTTTAGCAGGGACATCACGTGGAGGCTTAGGAGGACCTTTATCAATCATTGAGGCATCAACTACAGTTTGCATTACATTATCATTGTTTTCAGTAACAATGTGTTTTCCTCCTTCAATTTGCAACACCTACTGACCAACTACTGCTTCTTTTGCTGCTTCAACTCCTTGCTTTCCATCTTTTTCTGGTACATCTTTCGTTATTTGCAACACCTGCATTGTTCAAGTGTATTCCATCTCACATTTTATGCCTTTATTTATACTATTACATATGAAGGTTACAAAATGATTGTCTTAAATATGACATAAGCAATTGAGATCATGGGGAGAGGTTATGAAGGTGTGAGAGTTACAATCATAATAGTGATGAGTAGCGGGAGGTTATTCACATCATGTGTGAAAATAGCGAGAATAGTTGACATCCACATTAACTATAGGTTTTACGAGAAAGATTAATTTTTAGAAGCACAAGCATCTTTGCGAGAAAACCTTGGAATTTTGGAAATTTAGACGACCAATTAGCATAATTTAAAAAGTACATGGGGCTCATTGTAATTAATTGGAATATAAATCAACAAAAGGAAGTTTTGGAAATCGTAAAAGCAAAATGCAGGTGGTGTTTCCCCCTTACGTACAGGCGCATATTAGTCGGTTGATATTTAATTTGTAGTAACTGCCGAGATGACAGTCCAACGATCCAATTCTCAGAAAACAAAAATTTCTTTTCACAAAATAAAATAAAATATAAAAAACCGAATATCAAATCATAAAAGCATTCCCATTTTCGCCATTTTCGGTATCTGTTAAATCTCCAACAACTGTCCCCTTCATCGCCGTGAACTTCATGGCAAATTACATCAACCAGCTCTAGTTCAACAAATTTTCGCATTCGCGAATCTTGAGACGATTCTTTGCATTAATTCTTCGCAATTCGCAACTGCATTGTTCTGTACGCTTCGGTGATAATAAATTTTCATAAACGTATTTATGCATGTAATGTGTGATTTCTTTGGCGTACGAATGATCTGATTGTTATTGGTGAAAAAAACGGTGTAGTTTTGGTATTGTTTTTGTATCCGAGATTGTTTGATTTGGTGGTGAAGCGGATCAATGGAAGCGATCGAGGAATTGGAACAGCTCGGCGATGCGATGAGGCAAGCGGCTGCGCTTTTAGCCGACGAGGATGTCGACGACGTTGGGGCGTCGTCTAAACGGCCTTCAACGTTCCTCAACGCAGTGGCGCTTGGCATTACCGTAAGTTTTCCGTGCAATTACCACGTGATTTTTTATTCTTCTGTATGTTCTGTGATATGTGTTATGTTATTCTTCCCTAGATACAATGCAACATATTTTGGAAGTACTACATACCTAATTTTTCTAGAAAGGATAAGTATTTGTCAACTTGATGTGCAAATGCACTTGTTTTGCATACTTGAGAATGGCGACATCCTATAGTTTGGATTTAAGTTATACACACTGACATCATAAATATATACTATCAATGAATTTTAACTGTGACATGGTCGGTTACCATTTTTACCAGATTACCAATTAATGCTTATCAAGTAAGTGACCTGATTGTGTAAATTTTTATGGCGTCAGTGTATAGAACTTAATCTCTTATTGTATTTGCACTCACCTGCTCATGGAACAAGCAGTTACATAATTATCTGACAATGACAAGCTATAATTGTCCAATAAATGTGCGAGCATTTGTCCTTTGGAGCTGGTACCTGTTTAACAGAGATAAACAGACACGCAGAGATTTTTTTCATGATAAGGTGACAGTTAACTTACCTTAAACAAGCAGTTACATAATTAAACAATTGGCTTTAATTGTTTTCATTTTTTTCACTCTATTTAGGTTCCAGACAGAGTTAGAATTTTGTATAAGAACCAAACATTGCAGCATGACTGTTGAATCATTCCCAATATTGTGAAATGAATCTTCAGCTTAATTCTTCATTCACTTCTGGTTCCTGTGTGGATAATACATCTAATCTTTGACTATTTCTCAGGGTGCTGGTAAATCAGCTGTATTGAATAGTCTTATAGGACATCCTGCTTTGGTGAGTTTCTTCTGCTTAAATTTTTCATTTTAGTTTCAGAGAGTACAAATTAGATTCATATGTAAGATATTGCTGCAACTCTTTGTTCATGTTTCCATTTCTTTTATCTTGATTTGGCCAGCCAACTGGGGAAGGAGGTGCTACTCGTGCTCCTATATGCATTGACCTTAAAAAGGATAGCTCCTTAAGCAGCAAGTCAATTATATTGCAAATTGACAGTAAATTCCAACAAGTCTCTGCAAGTGAGGCCTTTCCCCAGTTATTATAGTACAGTTCTCTATGATTCTATTTTCACGAAAAGCTTATAAATAGGGCATACTCTGATCATACTTGTTCACTCTTTGGCCCAACAAAAGGTGCTCTTCGCCATTCTTTACAGGATAGACTAAGCAAAATCTCAGGCAAGAGCCGAGACGAGATATATTTGAAGCTTCGAACTAGTACAGGTGTGTCTTGGGATTGATGTTTACAGCTACTTTTGAAGTGGTATGGATGTTCACTTTGTTGCCGTGTTAACCTAGTAATAATATTTCACACTTTAGTAGGATATTAACCCCAATATTGGTTGACATTATTTTCCTATTTGAGTTTTTCAATCCTAGGATACTTCCGCTGATATTTGTTGTTGGATTTAGTTGAACTTCGCTATAGTACCTGGTCTATATACTAGTTTCTCTCTGCACTTTAATTGTACTGGAGAAAATCTTTTTCTATTTTTTATTTTTTCCTATGTTGTTTATTTATTTGATGTTGGGTCTCTGAAATTTGGATTGTCTTTTACTGATGCTTCTCTGTCCATATTGCATGAGCAGACTGGTTTTCTGCTTTTCATTGTTGTTTCTGTGGGAAAAATTGTCTGTTTCAACTTCTTCTTTTTTCTTTTTTCTTGCCGTACAGCTCCTCCATTGAAGTTGGTTGATCTACCCGGAGTGGATAAGGGACATCTTGATGATCCATTGGTTAGTGCAAAATTAAACATCATGGATTCCAATTATGAAATTCACTTTCTTATAGGAGTTTAAAGGCTGTTCCTTTTTCCTTAGAGTACATATGTTGCACGCAGTGATGCCATATTACTTGTTGTGATTCCTGCTGCCCTAGCACCAGAAATTTCCTCGTATAAAGCACTTAGAATTGCAAAGGAGCATGATGGAGAATGTGAGTTGCACTATCAAATTTTGTTCTTCAATTATTAGTTTCACTTCTCCCTATCTCAAAATCGCTGAAAGCATATTTCACTAATGTTTCAGGGACAAGAACTGTAGGTGTTATTAGCAAGGTAGATCAAGCAGCTTCAGATCCAAAAGTTCTTGCAGCTATCCAGGCCCTTTTGTTAAACCAGGGACCACCAAGCACATCCGATATACCATGGGTTGCTTTGATTGGTCAATCTGTTTCTATAGCCTCAGCACAGTCAGGAAATGTAGGCAATGATAATTCGCTAGAAACAGCTTGGCGTGCTGAGAGTGAAAGTCTTAAATCCATTTTAACAAAGGCTCCTCAAAGCAAGCTTGGTAGGCTAGCACTAGTGGAGACCCTTGCTCAACAGATCCGTAATCGAATGAAAGTCAGACTTCCGAATCTCCTCTCAGGGTGATGTCCTATTCCATTGTTTTAATTTCCCTTTCTTGATTTACATTTGGTCAATTAGTTCCAAAAGCAAATGTTTCTGTTTTGTACCAATTTAGTTTACATTTAAAGCAACACATTTAGATGATTTCTTTTTTTTTACATACTTTAGGCACCACAAATTATGTAAAAGTTGCAGCAAGTTGCTCACTGTTGTATAGGACACGAGTTTCTAGTCACCATCTCCTCCCTTTTAATTAATTTTTTCATCGTCTACTTGTAAAGACTTACATCATTTAATCCTTCCTTTATAACTCCTGCAGGCTCCAGGGAAAATCTCAAGCAGTAAAGGACGAGCTAGTAAAGTATGGCGAACAAATGGTTAATAGTGCTGAAGGTACAAAAGCTTTAGCCCTTGAGCTTTGCCGTGAGTTCGAGGATAAGTTTCTCGAACATCTTACAACTGGAGAGGTGAGTTTTGGAGTAGGAAAGAGAATGAAAGCTAATGACACTCTTATAGTTTATAATCATGATAATGCTAGAGTGTTGCTTGAAGTGTTTCTGTAAAACAATTTGGCCGATTTCAAAGTCAATTATCCTTCAAGAAACAAGTGCTACTATATGTTATTGGAAGTGAATTCCACTATCTTTATTATTCCCTTCCTTCCAATTTATGTTTCGACTGACTATCGAGTTTAAGTAAGAAAGAAAGACTTTTGAAGCTTGTGGTCTAAAACAAGTCATAGACATCTGTGTGGCTACAAGCCATCTCTTTAAGGGTAAAATGAGAAGTTCAAAGTTAAATAGTTTCTTAGGACAGGCTAAATAAGGAAGTATGATACTCTTCTTAGGACAGACTAAAAAAAAAGAAAGTATACCACATAAATTGGGACAGAAGGAGTAATTTTTCCCCTTCTTCTTAGTATATGTTTATCAACAAGCCGGTGGGAAACCTTTCCTTTTCGTTTCTTTGATAAGTCAAAATTATTTTATTGATGGAATACCAAGAGGGTGTCAAAATATGTCCAGATTGAGTGCGGTGCATCCATTTTCATCTGTCAAGTTTGCTCAACTACGTATACAAAGGAGAATTCCTACAGTGCACAGCAACTGAAAAACCTTCTCTCTTGGGTGATTAGCTTTCTAAATATTCTCCTATACACCCCCTCATCTTATTCCCTTTAATAGCTCCAGGTAGTATGACTACATCGTGAATGATTTCCTCCCCCACCCTCCATATATCACCTTGTTTGCCCTCTCCCCCTACTGGGCTGTCATATCTTTTCTAGGAGCTTTTCAACCTCATCCTATTCCTAATACTATATGGTCTAGCCGAAACTTAACATTAACATGGTTTCCTGGTCATCCTCTCTTAAAGAATGCTAACATAGCTATCTAACATTTACCAGAGTGGGGGGTACACACCTCAATATAGTCTCATTGCATCATATACCCTTCTAGAAGCTTATCATGCCTCCACCTCCAGATACCCTTAGTGGATCTGTCCCTCCCGTTCTTATCTCCTTCTACAGGCTCATCACAATAGAGAACTATTAACGGTTTGAAATTCCTTTAACCCTTCTTCATAGAGCCTTTCTCTTGAGCATCTAGAACCATTTCCCCTTTAGCTCCATGCTTGAGGTGGACAAGCTCTGAATCCCAGCCTCCTTTCTGCAATAAGGATCTTTATCCTCTCCACTCTACCAATTGAATTTTCTTTTTCTCCTCCTTAACTTTCCACAAAATTGTCTCTCATCCTCTTTTACAATCCGGGCATACTTAGGGGCATATTAACCAAGGACATGTAATAATGTTAGAGAGGGTAGACTTCATAATGTTATATCCCCTCCCATAGACAAAGACGACCTCCTTTATCCACCTGGTTTTTGCTAAATTTCTTGATTACTGGTTGCCACAGCATTCTATTTTTATCTCCCCAAGAGGCATCCTCGACTGTGAAATCGGAAAATTAGCCACCTTGCAGCCATGAATTCATACGCCAGGCTATGGCTTGAAATCTTAACTTTGTTTAGTTTTTCCAAAGTCTCCGTCCTGTAGTTAACCAGGTCTAAAATTTGGAACAAGTTGTTTTCTGGCTCATGAAGCATACCGTGAATTTCATTATGACATGAGTGCAACTTTCTGTTTCATTCGAGTTTTAAGGTGAAAAAAAGGTAAATGGTTGGTTGGGGTAGGAGATTCACACTCGAACTATTATAGAAATTTCTTAGTTAGAACTTACAAAAAAGGGGATTTCCTTGTTCTATATCTACGAATTGAAAATAATGAATTTTTTGCGATTGAGTCATTACAGGGATGTTTAATGTAATTTACCCTAAAATAAACTTGAAAGGAGGATTCTGAGATTCTGAGGTTCTTTAGTCGGTATTGTAATGGTACGTTTTATGATAATGCATGTGCATTTAGTTGATGTTCATTTCAGGAATTATCTACATTGAACTCGCACAATTCCCCATCTTAGAATTTTGAAGTTCCATCTTTCCTTTCTCAAATTCCCCTACTAAAATTGGACTCCACGCTATATTTCAGTATATTGTTGAAGTCTCAATGAAAGATAGTAGTCCAATAAAAGTATCTACTTCAATTTGTAGTGGCTGACAATTATTAACAAAAGAGGATGTGAATGAGGAAGAAAGTCTTGTTTCTTATCGTTTTCTTACCAAAGAGGGAGCAAAGGCAGTACAGCATCCCATGAAAGAATAACAGCTAATTTAAGCTAGACAGAAATTAAGAGATAGGCAAATACTAAAGAAAAAGCACCTCTATGGGGAACAAACAATTTTGTTTACCCTTGCTTGAAACCGATGAGTGAGCAAGACCGCTTCACTGCTAAAATGTGCCGTACTCCTTTCTTGAGTTTGAGGTGCGTTTATCACTTTAAGCATGTACATTTTTGGTTGCTGGAGAAAATTCATTTTCTGTTTCAGTTCATGTTTTTAGCAAATAAATTCTTCCACCCTATAATTTAAGAACTCATTTTCGTGGATTCTCCCTTACAAAAATCAAAAGCTTCTTTCTGCTTGCTTTTAAGTCCCCCAAACCCTTCACTCAGATTTTGAATATAGCAAAAGGCGTATGTTTAACTCGTAAAATCATTTGGTATAATTCCTAGCTGTTTTGGTATAGGGTTAGTATGTGTAAAAGAGTTTGTCTCTATTTCATTTAAGTGATTTCGTACCTTTGTAGATTCTTTTCACTTTGTTGTTCATCAGAACCTCTTGGGTTTTTATGCCAATATGAGATAATCATGACTAGATCTTTGTGCACAACAGAATTTAGCCACTTCACCTTTTCCCGTTTCATTTTTTCCTTTATCATGTTAACCTAGAGGCCCCTCTGGCAAGTGGGATCTGTGATTGGTATACAGAACTATGTGCTACTTAGTTGTTATTTTGGTTAAAAGTGTATTTTCTTTGGATACATAGTTACTGCTTGTGCACTAATTCTGTAGGGTGGTGGTTGGAAAGTAATTGCAAGTTTTGAAGGCAAATTCCCTGATAGGATTAAGCAGCTTCCTTTGGATAGACACTTTGAGTTAAAAAATGTGAAGAGGGTATATTTCTTACTCCATCATGGCTTCAGTCAAGTGCATATTACCTCTTCAATGAATACATCCTTACTCTTCATCTTTTCAAGTGACCCTTTCATGTTAATTGAAGGTTGTGCTAGAAGCAGATGGCTATCAACCTTACCTTATATCTCCTGAAAAAGGGTTAAGGTCTTTAATAAAGGGTGTATTGGAGCTGGCTAAAGAACCTTCAACACTTTGTGTCGAAGAGGTGATCCCTATCCAATATTTTATGCTTTAATCAAGGGAGTTATTTGTTTTTGCTTGACCTATTCGGTAGTTTTCATTGTATCTCACTTCCCCTCTTCTCCAACTAGTTTCTTATTGAGTCATAGTGGTTGTTATCACTTTCCCCACTTATTGACAATCACCAAAAGGGAAAACATGTAGAAAATCTTTTTGCAACTTTTAAGTCTTTTTCCTGGCTGCATGCAACACCTCAAGTATTTTCCCCTTCCCTTTATGGTCCTTTAGCTTCTTTGCTCGTGGATCTCAATAATTTGGTTAACTGGAAAAAATGAAATTTTTTAATATCATGATGGCACATCATAGCTCCTGTAAACATGATACTATTTAAGGAACAGTTGTGGTTAGTCGGACCTGCTGACAGTCACTGCCTGCAGCTCATTATATCCTTCCATTGTTTCATTAGGTGATTTTTTGGTAATATTAATTTACTCCTGTCAACTTGTTAATCAGAATATATGCAATTTTGGCCCTATACAATTGTCTTACAGAAGCATTTTGATTTTTTTCTTCTCCTTCAAATAGCCTGGCTGGCCTTTGGTAATACACTCGTGCAAAATGAACCCAAGTTAATTGCTACATTATCTGTGACTGAGACAGTTATGTTAATCAGAAATTATGCAATGGCACTATACAATTGTCTTGCAGAAGTATTTTGTTTTTGTTCTTCTCCTTTCAATAGCTTGGCTGGCCTTTGGCAATACTCTCATGCAAAATGAACCCAAGTTAATTGCAACATTTATCTACCACCCGAGACAATTAATGAGAATTATGCTTCCTTGAACTTCCTCTTTCTACATTCTAAGCCGCTTTAAACTTTTGGTAGGTGCACCGAGTACTTGTTGATATTGTCTCAAAAGCTGCTAATTCAACACCAGGTCTTGGAAAGTATCCTCCTTTTAAGCAAGAGGTGACCATCAAGTGGATCTGTTGTTTTACAAGTTGAATCTTGTGATTTTCTTGGCTTCTTATGGAAATAATTCATTTTAGGTAATTGCAATTGCAACTACTGCTTTGGATAATTTTAGAACTGAAGCGAAGAATATGGTTATTGCCCTTGTTGACATGGAGCGGGTGTATGTTCCCCCACAGCACTTTATCCGTTTGGTGCAAAGGCGGTATGCTCATAATCTAGCTCCTTTCATTGGTCTCCTTCCAATGTATTGTTATCACATTTTGGTTTGTATTTTCTTCTGTTAGCCCTGTATGTAAAGTTTGCCAGCAATAATCTGGTTTATGTCAAAATATTTAATAATTGTATTTCCAAAATATTGTATTGTGAAACAAATCAAGCATAGCCTTATCTACAGGTTTTACTAATTGCAACCTGTTATTGTCTGTCAATTTTGTTCTAGTTTATTTGTAAAGGAAGTGGACATTGAGCTTAACTCAACCTCAAAAGGCTCACGAGATGAGAATAGTCCAAGATCATATAAGGAGATAACCACCTATGCTCAATTAATATGAGACTAAACCTATCCCAATTAATATGAGACTCCAACACACTCCCGCACTTCCTGGCTGGACATTTGGAGCGGGAACATAATACGGGATCTAACATCACAACAATAGGGATGTGTCTGACTTTGATACCATGTAAAGAAAATAGATCTAAGGCCTAACTCAACCTCAAAAACTAGCCTATGAGGTGAGTATTGTCCAAGACCATATAAGGAAATAACATATATCCTCAACTAAAGTTGGACTGCAACAATATCTTCGCTGCGAATCTTCCAAGAAAATGATTATTTCAAAGATAATTGTTTTCCTTCTATTTTCCTCAGGTAATTCTTTTTTCCTCTAGGCTGATAACCAAAATACATAGTTGGGCTAGCTTGGTAGATGACTATGGGCGAGCCACACCTTTTATAGATACTTTTGACGCTGTCTTGGTGTGCTATGAAAGAAACAGTTTTTCGATTAGTCCAACAGAAAAAAAAAAATCCAATTGTGAACCATTATTAAATTCATCCCGCGGATTAGGGAACCCTTACCATGCAGTTGAGACAAGGCTACCATAATCTCCTTGTATCATTGATTTTTGGATTCTTATTCATTTTGCTTCTCTTTTTGGTGGATATGGTTGGGGTTCCTTAATCCATGAGATGATACTACTTATTCATGAGATAAGATGACCCAAACCTGCACAGATTTAAGACTTTAAGTTACTTGCTGAGAAGAGAAAAGCAAAATAGTTTATGCAGACCACATAAAGTGGTTAAATAGAACAGCTTGAACAGGAGTTCTCTTGTGCTTCCAAGAGTATTTAATCTCAAGTGCAGTTGACCTTTTTATGTTTATTATCATCATGAGGATACCATCACTTTATCTAATAAAAATAAAACAAAACATCATTGATGTGCCGTTTCACATTGATGTTATCTCATCTTTAAAAATTGCTTTGAGACACAAACTGAATATGAAAGAAAAAGAAATGTGAACCCTCATACTTTCACTGGGAGCTCCCTGTGAATAAACAAAAGAGGAACAAAAATGAGAAATCAAGGACTACTTTTTTGGAAAATACTGGGAGTGAGATGTATGTTCTTTTTATGATGCATTTTCATTTTTCTCTAACGTTTCTGTCCTTTACTTCCTTGTTCTCAATTATTTGCTGTTTGGTGAATGGTACATTTTTGGTTTCTCCAGGATGGATAGGCAGCGGCGAGAGGACGACCTGAAGACCCGACCCTCCAAGAAGGCAGCAGAGGCAGAGCAATCCATATCGAATAAGGTAGGCCAATCTTTCCAATGAATACAGTGTACTGATTGCTCGAGTTCTTTACCTTCTGCTATCCTGAAGCTTTGGAACTTCTTGGATTTTCTCCTTTATTTTTCTTTTTCCTTCCATGGCTATTTTAGTTGAAAACCTCTCCTAATTGCAACTAGTTTCCTATATAGGCATCCAGTTCCCAAACTGGAGGTGAACAAAGTGGTGGAAAGTCAGCGAAGGATAAATCTGTTCAGCAAGATAAGGATTCACAAGAAGGACCAGTCCTGAAGACTGCAGGACCCGATGGGGAAATCACAGCAGGTTTAACTTACTGAGTTTGTCTCCAATTTTTGTTGATCCAATACAAGATAACTAAGCTGAATTTTTTTGGAATCAAAGTGCTAGTTTTGTTTGTGCTCACACATAATTTTCCTGTACATGCAGGGTTTCTACTAAAGAAAAGTGATAAAAAAAGTGGCTGGAGCAAGCGATGGTTTGTTTTAAATGAGAAGACTGGAAAGGTCAGTATTGAAGCTTTTTAAGCCATTGTAACATCAGCTGGTGATAATCCATTGCTTTACTTGATCTAATTTTATGTATCTGATCCTTTTATACCATTTCCTGTCAACATTTAATGTTGTAACTTACCAGTTATTTTTGAGCAATAGTGGAGTCAATTGCTCATAGTAGAAAGGAAAAGTTGAAGTACAATAAGTCCAAGTTTTACTGCAAGTTAATGTCTTATTTGTAGTTGCTTAATTCGGATTAAGCGGTGAAATGATGTTTCTGTTTGTATCCCAAACCAAATGATAAGACGTTTTTGTATTTTGATACTACCAATTCAAGTCCCAAATTAGTTTCTCTTCAGCTGTATTTGGGCCTATTTAAATGGAAAATCTACTTTTTCGAACTTTTTCTTTTCTCTTTCTATATCTTTCCAATTTTCCAATTTAAAAATTCATAAACTGTTTTGTTCGAAACCTTAGAAGAAAAATTATATGTCCAAACTCAGACTTCAATAGGAAGAATTTGGAAGATGAACCATTCCCAAGTAGGGTATTATCTGTGCAGTAAGAGTGTGAACAGAGAAAAGCTGGACGACTTTACCTGGACCGTTTTGTTGGACACTAATGTACATGTGTACTACCAGTTTAAGATCTTCCAATATAAGATGACTCAATATTGTTCTCTTTGTTGGTACCTTTTTATATTTCTTATACATGAGATTTGTCCCCCTAAAAATAAAAAGCTAAAATTGAGCATGCACTAGTAGTTTAAAGACCTGTACAATATTTGTATCCATGTCTGTAAGTAGTGGAAGATAACCAAAAGAAAAAGAAAAAAGAAAGAACAAGTATAATCGAACCCAATGACAAATTATGTGGTAGAAAAAGAAAATGAAAAGTAGCTCCGAGGATTGGAACATTTGAACATTTTTTATTTTTTTTAGAATAGTTAAGAATCATTTTTATTTAGATTAGTGTGTAGTTAACAATAAGCTGATTATAGCTTTTCTTTACTTTTTGGTGAGATGTAGCTTTTCACCCTTCTATTTCATTATAGGATGTATACTAGATGGCCATGTACAAGGCAATATCATCGATTTAAGTAGTATTTATATGCAAGTTAGTATGTCATTTTGGATATTTGTGCCTCATGAAGTAAATCAAAACTAAAACATTCTGTAAAATATATGAGATATCATACTAATTAGTTCGCGCCACTGTCTCATAGCTTTTAGTTATGCTTTTGCAGCTTGGATATACCAAGAAGCAAGAAGAGCGGCATTTCCATGGTGTAATTTCGTTGGAGGTACCAAACTGCCAATTGGTGTTTTTGAGATCTGAGTGCTTTTGATACATAACATTCAATTTTGGACAAGTAATTTGCATTCGTCTCTTTTATAGCTTTATTAGAAAGCCTTTAGTGAGTTCATTTTGTTTATTCAAATTGTTGCTCTGTTAAGCTTTCTGGGTAAGCCTTGACAATTAGGTGGTCGCCTTAATTGGAGGTATTTAAATACCGAAAGTGTTTTCCAGCTGTTTTGACACTTGTGCGCCGCTTCTCGTTTTCATTTGGTACATAGATATGTTTTCTGGCTTCAGTTTGTTTCATCTAGATTGTTTCTTTCCATGTTAAAGTTTATGTAACAAACTACAAACACCTATTACACAGCTCTTCCTATAAACTGTTTGGGCATGTTATGCTTCATGGTTGTGTACATTATTGAAGGATTTTTTCCTTTTTATGCTCTCTTATGGCCCAGAAAGGTTGTCTTTAGTTGTCAGAAGAAAAAAAGGGTAACTTTGCGAAAGTTTTTGTTTATTACATGTAGGGTAGTGTTAGATCTAGGAGCCACAGCATGTGCAATCAAATATTGCTAGAGTCACCTGGCATATCAAAGTCAAGCAAACGAGATGAGCCCTCCTAAGAGATATATGAGTAAAATTTAGGGTCTGCACCTGTTTAAGCATCAAGTCTTATGCACACATTGCTTCTTTGAATAGTAGATTGAGACACCCCTATAGAATTTCCAGAGCAGTAATAAAAATGCACATTAACTTACAAGCTGCAAAAATGGGTTTGATCATAGAGTACAGGTATCTTCTTTGAAGTCAGGTATATGAAAATTCAAGGGCCAAACATTGAAGTTCACAACTCTCAAACTTATGAATTAAAATCGTCGGAACTATTAGCCTAGTGGTGCTGCACTTGTCATAACTTTATAGACATCTCTCTGCTTTTCTTTCTGGAAATTGCATCTATTATTTACTGTCATCTACATTTCAAGATTGAATATTATAGTTGTTTTTTTTGTCTTTTTAATCATGTGCAAGAGAATCCAGAAATATTGATTTGAAACTCATGTCTTCTGGTGCTAGAGTTATCAAGTGATCCCACTCAAAGGAAGAATCTGAAGAGAAAATAGATAGTCGTTTCCTTTTCGTGTATAGATTGCAGGGAATGAGTTCAATTTTTTTATTGTTGACTTGGTTTGTCGTGGTCCTTCGCTTGCTGATATATGGATTATTTACCTCATCCTATTAATGACTTGGTGCTGTTTATCCCTGGGTTTGGTATGTACAATATTCCTTAGTTTGTATGGAGTCTCAACTTAGCTAATTTACTATCAGCAAGACAAAAATCTGTCAATCTAGTATGACCCTTTCGAAGTCCCTTAGGTGATTTTAATATCTCGGTGCTCCAGGTAGAATTACCAAGTCTTTATGGAACTATAGCTAAAAGTGTGATTGATTTGCTTTTCTTTTTTTTCCCTTATATTTTAGTTAGAGAGGTGGGTTGGGTGGTAAAGGAAAAAATAATGAAAGGTCAAATGCAAGCGAGTTAATGAACCGTGTGGCCACCTAACAGCTTAAGTTGTTCGAGAGTGAACACTTTTATATACTACTTATGTTTTATATACATCATGCTCCTCGCGTGGGGGTCTTGGTGCAAGCATGTAAAGATATTTTGTTGACAGTGGGATTTTTGAACCTAGGACTGCTATTTTGGTACTATATTTTGTTGACAGTGAGATTTTTGAACCTAGGACTGCTATTTTGGTACTATGTTGAAGTATACAGCCACCTGTTGTAAAAGTTTAAACTATTAGCAAAGAAACAATTCTATTTTGTTATTTTAGATCTTCGACAAGGGCTAAAAGACAATTCATGTGCCAGTTTTAGCAATCAATAAAGTATATCCATACAGGTCATATGGTCCTTATTGACATGACATGGGGGTGTAATAGTCATTGCTGATGTGGTGTGTTCTTTGATGGGTCACCTATGAATCTTTGATCTCACCTGGCAAATGTAGTTTCATGTATATTTGTGTGGTTTATGTTCTTTGATTCCTAGGGTACCAGTAGTTGAATGCGCTTTCTATCTAATTACCTGCCACAGTGTTGCAACAATTTTCCAAACTGCTTTAAGCATAGTTAAGGGAGAAACGCCCGATAAACGTCGCATTATTATTTTGATTTTTCGATTCCTTAGGATAGTGGAAATACTTGAAGCAAAATTCAATTCTGCTTGAGAAGGATATTTCACAGAAGTAATTCTTGGTACATATTCACCGAGAAATTCTGAACATGATGCACTGGTCACAACATTTCGTGACCTTTCACTCCGGGACATGGAGAGCAGAGAAGAGACGATTTAATTGTGCATGAAAAGGTTAAAATGAAAGGCCATAAAATGACCCAAATCAGTATTTCTTCATGCTAGATATTGAATTCTATCTATTGGTATTCCTTAAAACCTTACAGTGGATGGCTGCATTTTTACATGTGTTTTGGGTCTATTAGAGAAGCTATACCTGTATTTGGCTTCGGTTCTGGTTGTTGTTGTCAAATTTCATGAAGAAATATAAATTGTTGTACTGAGTTTGCGGAGCTTATCAAGTAACATCAATCAATAACTTTACCTCAATATATGAATCTTCTGTATTCATTTCGCTCTATTTGACCTCATTTTATTCCAATACTAAATAACTTGTCTTTTAAGGAAAATTAGAGGTTCTCTAAAGCTAGAAGTATTCTAAATCTCACACTTATCCTCATTAACAACAATTAAGCCTTCATTCCAAGTAGATGGTATCACTTGTATGATCTTTTTGCTTCCATTGTATCTGTTCTTAGCTAAAACCATTTTGAAAGATTGTAGGTCGTCTGAAACAATTTCCCCATTCCCTTAGCACCTTCAATTATCATAATGTTGCACCTACGGACCTACTGATATGGAGATTTATGTGGAAAATGGCCAAAAACTTCATCTTCTGTGTGTGCTGCTTGCGTTCAGTTGAATATGATAATTTGTAATCTTGTCCAATCTTGTACGAGGGCTGCATATCCATCTTAATACTAACATTTCTATTACGTTCATCTTGTGGATATGTTGCGTGTTTAGTTTATCATGTAATCCAAAACTTTCAGGAGTGTAATCTTGAAGAGGTTTCTGAAGAAGATGAAGGATCATCGAAAAGTTTGAAAGACAAAAAGGCAAATGGGCCTGATGGAGGAAAAGGACCAAGTCTCTTGTTCAAATTAACAAGCAGGGTTCAATACAAGACTGTTCTTAAAGGTGGTGCATTCCTACACTCTTTGTAAGGGAATTATATGGTTTCTTCTTTCATTTTTTACAACTAAATTATGCTATATTGCAGCCCAAAGTGCTGTTGTTTTGAAGGCAGAAAGTTTGGCTGAGAAGAATGAATGGATAAACAAATTGAAAAATGTCATAAGTTCTAAAGGAGGTCAGGTTATTGCTGATTCTGGTCCACCTGTGAGGCAAAGTTTATCTGAGGGGTCACTTGTAAGTAGCAAAATATGGTTATACTCGCATAAATTTTTTTGCTGGTTCGGCCTATAATCGGTCCTTCAATTTACTTCAGCAGAAAAAAACTTCTTCACTTCATTACCACCATTGTTTTCAAATGTTTTTACTGCACAACTGATTTTAGTGCCAAAAGTATTCTTCTTGTCTTACCTTTAAGGAATCTCTTCAAATTTTGACTTCTTGGTTTGAGATCATTTAATTTGTACGCCAGCATTTTATGGAATATTTCTCTTTCCACAATCTCTGTTTTCAAATATGTTACATGTCAAATACTTGGATCATTTTCTATTTAGGACACAATGACTAGAAAACCTGCGGATCCAGAAGAAGAACTCCGTTGGATGGCTCAAGAAGTACGTGGTTATGTTGAAGCTGTTCTCAACAGCCTTGCTGCTAATGTACCGAAGGTCAGTTTAATGTCATCGTTATGCCCTTCTTTTTTGCTCTCCATACCCTGTTTAACTTTAACTATTTTTTCAGGCAGTTGTTCTTTGCCAAGTAGAGAAGGCCAGAGAGGATATGCTTAATAAGTTGTACAGTTCTATCAGGTTAGCAGCAGCTGTATTTCCTTTTGAGGAATCATGGATACTAGGAGCTCTGATTTTGAACAAATATGTGTACTGAGGATTTTTAATATAAGAAACTAATCTCACAAATTTTACTTCTACCTTGAAACTGATCAATCCAGAATATCTCTGGCATATGAAAAGTGCCATGCCTACAACCTTGTTTGTCTTAACAAAAGTTTCTTTATTGTTTATCATATTTGCTTCTTTCTTATTGTCTTCTGACTGCACTCCTATCCCCACATATCAAAATTTGGACTGTAGTGCGCAAAGTAGAACAAGGGTCGAAGAGCTACTCCTGGAAGACCAGAATGTGAAGCGTAGGAGGGAGCACTATCAGAAGCAATCCTCTCTTCTTGCTAAGGTCACTCAGCAGCTTAGTGTTCATGATAATCGAGCAGCTGCTGTGTCTAGCTACTCAGATACTGATGGAGCTGGTATTTGGCAAATCCTTTGATAGCTTTTTAGTTGAAGCCTTAATCTTCAATTCTTTTACAGTTTTCCATCATTTTAATGTCGCCGTGTTAAAGTATCAAAACGAACTCCTGCGGAAAAATATACTCCCTCCATAAAATAAAATACAAAATGAATTCCTCTAATGTTTAATTCACCATGAACTAGCACATGTATGCTCCATATGAGTTTAATGACTGCTTTCAAATACGGCAACATAGTATTGCTGATCCAAAATATAAAGAATCAATTAGATTGCAAAGATGTGCCATCTGGTGAACTATGTTGGATATTGATGCCTAGACCATGATTTAGAGTGCATTTACCTAGTAGGATTATTGCTGAAGTGGTTGACCATTGCCCGTAGAAACTTCAGTGAGATAAAAGTAAGGAAGTATATATGATTTAAGATATGCCGTACAAGGCTGATGAAATTTTAATTCCACGGGATCACAATTCAGTAAAAGATAGGTCTAGTGAACCTGGGAAGCTGATGTAGCTGACTTCTAATCTTGCGGGCTTTTAAATAACAACTGCAGAAGTAAATGCAGTGAAGTATTTAGATTTTGGACTTTTTACAGTGTGAAAGATAACGTGGTTGAAGCATCACTCTACACCATTGCCCTTAATTTGCGAACTTGTCAATGAATTACCTGCACAAGAGAAATAGCTGAAACAGTACTTAGAGAGCCTTGAACTATTGTTAATGATCCTTGTATTAATCAACTGGTGCAAATTGGACGTTGTAGACCATCGTGCTTCGATTTTCGACTCGTTCTCTCTCTCCAAGTTTATTTATATATATTAAGGGTTTTCTACAAATTTTGTTTATCGACATAATTCTATTTAACCTTGATGCTTTGTGCTCCTTTTTAAATTATAATTGGGCAATTATATTAACATCTGCAGAAAGCACCCCAAGATCTGGAGGACAGTCATCAGGAGATGACTGGAGATCCGCATTTGATGCTGCTTCGAGTGGCGCCCAAAATGGTGATGCAGGGTCTAGAAGTCGGCGTACACCTAGCCGGCTGCCACCTGCACCTCCTGGTTCTGGATATAGATCCTAGGCATTTGATTCATACTCTTTTGCAGCTGCGGAAGTTTTGGTTCCTGCTCTCTTCTTGGGCTCTTGATGTGCTCGGATTTTGTCATAAGATCTTTGTAACAATAGCTTCCACATTTTAGGTAATAGTTTAGTGGTCCAGTGGCCTCCCTTCCCAACAAAGAAAAAGTTTTCCAGTTGCTGCTTGATTCTAACCCTTACTCTACATATAGGTTCAAAGTCAGGAATTTCAGGACAATCTTCATGCATAATTTTGTCGGGGTGGGTGGCTGTCTCTATTGTTGGTTGAGCTTTAGCTGGGCTTAAATTTTGACAAGGTTGCTTATTGAAATTGGTGAAACAATTCTGCCGTAGATAATACCTTGATTTATAATCTAATTTGATGCTTTCAGATTGCAGTTGCATTCTTAGGTTTGTCCATTAGCTTAAAACTTTCCACACCTTTCTCCAGCAATGTTGATCAAACTTCAAGGAAAAAAGTTTTGAGGAATCATTATATTCTTCTCCATCATAGTTTTCTATCATCTGCCAGACTTCTGAGCGGTTATAACTTGTTCCTGCTGTGCTCTATCATCTCGTCTCTTTGCCTCGGGTTCAGTAGCTGCTACCCTTTTAACGTAAACTAAAGAGGAACTCTCTTTTATTTGAGGCGTACACTACCTACACTGGATCTGTTGTTGTTTAAATTATATACGACTAAAGAAAGTGTTTAATACTCGAAAACATGGCCGTGCTTTTGAAATGGTGATTGTACTGAAGCACGGCTAATCAACGAGGACCGAAAAACTCAAAACATTTTAACTACGCGCAGGCAGATTAACCTCAAAATGCACTGTCATCTCTCTAATATTGATCTTTTCATAAATAAATACGGTAATAATTCATCTCTTAACGCCCAAACAAGATACATAGCAAGTAGAACTTATGATATGACTAGGGTTTTGAAGAACTATTCTATACAGGATGAACATTGATCATTTTTCTGTACATGGCTAAGATTCTTACTGCATTCTGATTGGATATTTACAGTTTCTCCAAATTTAGTCTTTGAATATTGGTGAATACGCTGCAGAACAGCTTGAAATGATTTTATCAGTCCTTCGAAGATGAATATGCCACTCTGGTTGGTGAATTATAATTTTTAAGAACCTTTCAACAGGGAACTGCTGGCGATTTATAAACTTAGAATGTTAAACACCTTAATCAACTCCATACATTCTCTTTGAAGGGACCATCATCCTGTAATAATTTCATAACAAGTTTAACCTGTAGGAAAATGCAAGCAGACAGATTAGTGAAAACTCCCCAAAGTTGCAGTATCCATATTGAAGAGGTTCCATCTTCAAAAATTTGGAGAAAATCTTGAAAAGCAACTTAACATCTTTATTTCATCAGCACATAAAGATAGTGTTTAACCGATTATGTAGAGATTTTTGTATAACAATCTAAACTAGGCTACGGGTGGAGGACTTTTAGAGGGGAAGAAACACAACAAAAACAAACTTGTTCAGACTGATGGGGAGAGTCCATTAAAGAGTACCCACAGGGATCTGCTGTCAGACTCGTTCATCTGATATATTCCCAGGATTATATGACCAATGGAAGAGAAAAAATAATTATAGGAAATCCCCAGAGAAACGCATGTTGACCACTACATTGTTACCCATTAACCACGATAAAGTAGTGTTTCGTAATTGATTTATGGACTCATATCCTGATGGAGAGCTTCACTGCCTTGGGAATGTCAGCAGAGCTCTTTACGCAGTCCTTCAAATCCAACCTTGGCAGATTTATCTGGACGATACCTTCTCCGTGAAAGATGACCCAAAATGGTCAGTAGCATAATATGAGGCTACAAACTGGTCGGAATATCTAGCACCTATTGGCTTAAAAGGACAGGAAATTTTATTGGCACTAAGAATGTCTTCCAAGCTTGCTGGATTTCGGTTGGGGAAAGAAGTCTTATAAAGCTATGCAATTTCATTTTTCTAAGTTCAAGACAACCTTGTGACCTTGTCGTTTAGGTGCTTCTGCTCATAAAATATGTTCTTACCTATTATGCGAAATAAGTTTTTATTTTCTAATTTTCCTTTGAGGAGAAAAAAAATCCTTCGAGAAAAGGTAACTGTCATCTGAAAGGAGTTTTATTGGGAAGAATAGTTACCTGAGCAGATTCTCGTACCAAGAAATCATCAAAGGCTCGCCTAAAATCCTCATCTAGAACATAGTGACAGCTATAAGTAGTCACTGGCATATATCCCCTCTGAATTTTGTGTTCACCCTGAGCACCAGCCTCTACTGTGCCTAGATTAAGTTCAATCGCCGCTTCTATGGCCTGAGAAGCAGATCAAGAGAAATTAGATATCAATTTTCAAGCAGGAAACATTTAAGACTTAGAGGAGCCTGATTTACTTCTGAACCACTACAAGTTAATTCTTAAAACATACGAGTTTCTGCAATCAATACTGCAATCAAACTGATATTCTACACTATGAAAAACACAACTAGCTATCTCTGTGGACAATGTTGTCATAAGTTAAGAAAACCTGCACACAGCAAGACACATTCTTTTCTTTCTTCCAATTGATGGTTCAAAATACCTGGTAATAACATGCTTCAAAATGCAAATTCGCATAGTAGGCTCCTGGAAGACATCCCCATAGTCGTCCATACAAGGTATCTCCTCCAATAAGATTAAGGGCTGCAGCTACAAGCTCATCACCTTCTTCAGCAACAACAAGCAGTACATTGTCACCCATCCTTGCACCCATTTGATGAAAAAAATCTCTCGTTAAATAAGCAGTACCCCACCTAAAGAGACAGCGAATGCAGATTAGATAATGCACGTACTAAAAGACAGCTGTAAAGTACACCAAGTAGAATAATTTAGCTGACTAAAGTTTAGTTAAGATAGTACTTATGGTCCAAAGAAAGAACTCTTACTTGTTGTCGGTTGTATTTCTGTAGAACTTATAAAACGTGTCCCAATGGCTAGCCTGTCAGTACAATAGACAAACATGAAATGAGAATTTCAATCTTATCCACAGACATAATTGTAGCTGCACGTGACAGGGGGTTCATGTGCCTTAAAACAAGAAATCAGCCGGTGACATAAAAAAACATAATTATTTTTTTATTTTTATTTTTTTTTTGGGGGGGGGGAGTTGGGGTGGAGGGGAGTCCAGCTGTAAAGGGCCTCACTTGTTCACAATGTGATTTAAGAGTGCCGAGCAGATTACACCAGGCCATCACAGAAAGATAGAGATAAATGATATGCACACTATATTTAATCCTTTAGGTTAAGGATAATTGTAGATGACATGATCACAATCAGGTAATTTATCCCAATGAAAAGAATAAGCAAAAACATTAACATATGAACAGATCAGGTTAGTAAAGGTACTGATCCTTTATTTCTTTTGAGTATTTGCACAACTAGTCTATTTATGTTTAGAAAATAAAATTTAAACACCACATACTGTAAAGAGAAGCTACAAAAAACAAATAGCTGTTCCAACAAAGTCACCTAAGCTCAAATAACTAATAAAATGGGAAGTCAAAAGCTTCAAAACCACACCTTGATTTCATATCCTCTTAAGCGTTTCATGGTCACGTTTTGAGCCGCTATCTGAAATAAGAAAAGATCTTATAGTATTTTGCAATTTTGAAGACATTGAGAAGCGAGAGGAGGTAGAAGCACTATTTAGCTAATTACGAAACTAAAAGGAAATATTATACTCCTCTAAGAAAAATCTTGATGTAATAGATAGAAATAAGTAAGAACACAGGAAGAAGAAAAGAGAGCACTGCAGCAATATGCAACATGCCAATAGCCATACAGCCATGGCAATAAAGTGACAGTGCAGATGCGGAACAACTAAATAAACAATAGTAAAGCCTTGTTTATACAACAGTAATTGATTTGTTCTTGATTTTAAGAGAGTCAATATAAACATGTTCCCAGTAGGATTAAATTAATTTAGATTTAAGACCAAAGTGCTCCAGTCATTTGGTTTTCTCAAGCAGGAAACTTTAAATGTTCGTTTACCACAGACAGGTTCTCTGCAATATATTCTAACGAACTGCTCTATGATACGAGTTTCAGGATGGGCATGTGTGACTAAAAGGTATGTCTAATTGTTATTATACACCACGTTCATTTTTAAATTAGATCTTTTAGATTCAAATTCTTTTCTTTTTACAGCCTCTTTTAGAGAATCTTCTAGAGGTATTGACTGGCCAAGCAATTTTCAAGGAAAAGGAACAACTACTTCTACAAACCTTCTTGCGTTCTTGACGAATGTTCTTCCTCTTACTCTGCTTCATGTCCATCAAAAACTCATCAAAGCTGAACATTGCAAGAACAAACTTATAACAATCAAGAAGAAACAAAAACTCATTAACATGATGTAGTGGTAAATACAAACACATAAAACTGCAGACAAAATTCAAAGGTCTATCTGATGTTCTTCAGATGAAGCAGTTTCAATTATTTTGATGGCTTTTTCTTTTCTGAAGATTAATGGTGGTGTTCCAGCCAACTTGCACATACCTCAACTAATCCACTGGGTAACTTCTACCTCCCAATCAACACAAAAACAAGGTATCCCTACCTATCAAGGTTTAGATAGATGAAAATAATTCACCTAGTGTCGCCTGTGGGAGATTCAAACCTTGGTTCCCAAGGATGTTACTCCAACTCTGAGATAGCAGTCACCCCCTTCCATTACGCTTTAGATAGAGGTATTACCAGCTCTAAAAGTAAACCCATTTTACCCAATTATCAATAAGGCTTTGCTTATCTCCAATTCTCCATAAGCATCAAGCTCCTTCATTCCACACATCAACCACGAGATGAGGCATTCGGAATCTATAGTTCGATAGGATGTAATATGACCAAGTAAAATAACACCACCTACTAAGAAGAAGAAAAAGAATAAACTACAAGCTACAGCTATGTGAAATCCATACCTCTAAATCTCCGAGCAACTTATCTCAAGTAAGAAGCAGATCTACATACTCACCTTTTATAATTACGATTTTTCCAATGATACTGCATTCCAATCCTTTGTAGGAAACCTTTCTCCTCCAGCTTGTGCCACTCATTTGCAGTGGGAAAAGTAATATGTAGAGATGAAACGTTGAACTGTCAAGGTAAATGTCATCACAATACAGAAAAATGGAGTACTTTTATGCATAAAAGTTATAGTGCATCCCAAACTATGATTCTTATAACTCAAAAATCTTTATCAAGTCAGACTAGTAGAAATCACATCTTCCATTGAATAAGGATAACAGAAAAGTTGGCGTTATATGCAGGATCTTCCATAATGAGCAACAATTAATAAAAAACCAGATAGAGTTTACAACTGGACAGTTTAAAAAAAGTATTTACGAAATTCAAAGTATTATGAAGTATGTTGAACATAAAGAAAAGCATACCTTGACGGCCAAAGCTTTCATTGCAGAGACCAGAATGTCAAAAACTTGATCTCTATTTGACGTGTTACGGACCAAGATCCTTGGGCCAGTAACAGGAGTGAAAGGTACAGAGCACTGCAACTTCGGATAATAGCTCAAACCATAATTGTAGTAGGCATTTGCCCAAGAATGATCGAACACATATTCACCATAAGAATGGCTGCAGATTTGGATCAGAAGGAGTTAGCCAAACATGTCATCAGAAAAACGTCGAGATATTATCCAATAAAGGAAACAAAATAAAAGCAAGGTCCACGAATAGCATGGCAGATGTTGAACCTTTTGAGATAGAGGGGAACAACACCTAAGATATTATTATTTTCATCCTTAGCAATGATGTGTTGTGGCATCCAGCCAGTTCCCTGAGAAAGAATATAAGCTTTTCTTCCATCAAAAAAGGTCATAACAATGACAAAGGCAGAACTAAATTGATGATCATGAAGAAAGAAAAGACACTTAACTAGTTACTTTCAAGAATTGGTGAACTGAGTTAGTAGCTGTCCCAACAATAGTATTGGCAGATATTGAAAGAATGGTATTCAATATATATAATTACCCCCAAAACATTTGCGGATACCAAGAGAGAATAAACAAGCAAAATCAGGAACATTCATTGTAATAGATAATAGGATGAAAAAAACAAAAACAACTGTTAAATTAATAAAAACTAGCACGCAAAGACAGCAAGAGAAGAGAAATAATGGCAGGCGTACTTCTTTTAACCATGCAACAAATAAACAAGCAAGCAAAGGATTCTAAGCAGAAGTCATCAAAGTGATATAGTTTTTAACCTCCACCGCAGAGCCAGAGTCCTCTAAGCTCGAAAGGAAACCGTGTGACAGAAAGGGATTAAACTGTTGAGTTCCAGTGGAATCCAGACTGCAGGAATCCCACTCTTCTGGTGAAACTGCTGAAATTGAGGAAACCACAGAAATGGATATCTTTTCAGACGTTCCCGAGTCCCCCTGCGATAAAATACTAACCCAATTACATTTGAATTAACATCACAAGAAATTGTCACTATAACGATCCAATGCGATTCATCCAGAACATAAACAGGATAAAAAACAATTTTTCCGTATATATATAAATTGTTGAATCCCCTATACTTAAGTGCATTCAAATTTGTATTTTTTTAAATCCCCGCTGCTGATTAACTACCATAACTTTCAAAAGGAACACGACTTAAATACTATAGTATATCTGTACGTTGTATACTTGATATGTTTGATAATTTTTATACTAACAGGTTTTATCTTAAAAAGGGAAAAGAAGAAAAAAACCAAAGAAATACAACCTGTGAATCTGCAGCACCTGATAAAGTGAATTGCCCAAGTGAAAGAACATTGTCAGCAGCAGGCTGGACAGTTTTTTTAGAACCCCAAAACAATGCTTTGACTTTAAAAAAGCAAACTGAATTGCTGTGGGTAAACGAGGATTTCCCCTACAAATACAAAGATTGAAGCTTGAATGTAGATACTTCATTTAGCTGATTTGAATGAATAAAGCAATTTTAATTTCTAAAAACGAAGTGGAAATAACTAGTAATTTCCAGAGAGAGAAGATTACAAGTTGAAAAGGAAGAATATTTCCTAAAAATGGTGAGGAAGGAGCTGTCGCTGCAATGGCCATAGCTTCCCCCGAAGTAGGTTCAGGGACTGACTGACCACTGTTACCTAAGGAAAAAAGAAAAAGACTTTATCAACTTGTGGGTAAAAAGTAAAAGCTTTTAATTAAAGGTAAATGGGAGTTTAAAGTTAAATTATTTTTAAATTTAAAAATATATTATTTATTTTGGAACAGACTACAAAGAAAAATACTAACTTATTTAATATGAGAGGGAGGGAGTATTATTTTTGCCCAAAAAAAATATACTTATAAGAAATAAATTTATTGCGTGAAATTGTAGCCACTAAAGTAGCCAACGTCAATTACAAAGGAAGATGATAGAGGACAAGTGAATATTGCCCGTGTATCATTAAATAGAGTTTTATTGTGTATTTTTACTTTACTTTATGATCTTCTAAATCTTTTTAATTTTTTATTTTATTTTTAGTAGTGAATAAGCAAGATAAAAGTAGACCTTTATTTTATTGAACTTATAAATGAAAACAAGATTCTATTCTTGAAGAATTTTCATTCTTCACATTTTGTGTTAAAAACAATTTTGTTACAACCTTTTTACAAAATTAAATAAGTGTTGCCCAGTCTTGTTTTGTTGCTGATTAAACAAATAAAAAATAAAAATTTCAAAACAAACAACTATGTTTTTTCTTTAAACACAAGCGAGGTTCATATCGAGATACCAAAAACTCTGTCGATAAAAGCTTTTACCTATTAATCCCCGTTATACTTTTTATCTGTTGAAAAAGAATTAATTTTATTTCCAGAAAGAATATCTGCAAAATATGACAGTTTTCCAGTATTATACTTAATATTTGTCAAACAGAACTCTTGTGGTAAACTATACTGCTTCCATAAAAATAAGAACAACAAAAATGAATTCCCCTAATGTGCAATTCACCGCGACCTATCACATTATATTCAAATGAGTTGAATGACTGCTTTCAGACATAGTATAGATGACGCAAAATAGCAAGAATGATAAGACCCTCATGGTCCGGCCCTCCCCGAACCCCGCGCATAGCGGGAGCTTAGTGCACCGGGCTGCCCTAAAATAACAAGAATGAATGAAATCCCAAGATGTTGTGCCTTCTGGTGAATTATTTTGGATATCAATGCCTAGACCATGATTTATAATACATTCACCTACTAGTAGGATATTTACTTAAGTTGTACAAAATTGAAGTGGTTGAGTTTGCCTTTAGAAACTTCAGTAAGCCATTAATCTTATATAGGAAGTGTATGATTAAGATTTCCAAGAATAGAAGACAGTTAATATTACTTCCCCAATTCAGTAAAAGAAAGGTCGACTGAACCTAGGACACAGACCTAATATTTGGACTTCTAAATAACAAATGCAAGGTATTAAGACTCTTTGTAGTGTGAAATATAACATGATTGAAGCATCACTCTACACCAGGAAATAGCTGAAACAGTACTTAGGGAGCCTTGAACTTTTGTTTATGATCCTTGTATAAATCAACTCTTGTAAGCATATATTTTGCACAAAAGAAATATGATGCACAATGGAACAGTTGCCCAGATCTGTTTACTTCTACTTCCAATTCACTGGCCTTGCCAACTTAACAGCAAACTCGTCGTATTTTGAGGCTTAACCAAGCGGACACTCAAAAAGAGCATCCAAGTCTGCCACACATAGTAACAATGCAATAAAAGATGTTTGCTAGATTCCTGAGATCTTTCACAAAAGACATCTGCTGCATAAGGAGAGGCACCTTCTCTGCAAAGCTTCCTGCACAAGATGATAGTAGCAATTTTTCACTGAGAAAATTCAATCCTTGCTAGGAAGCCAGACTTGTAAGTCTACTTTGCTTTCATCTAGGCTTACTAATTCTAAGGTACTTAATAGCTGGGAGAATTTCCCAATCATTAACAATTACCTGCCACCCTGAATTTGAATTGCAATCAGCAAATAAATAATTCCTAGTTGTAGTCAAGCTAGTAGGAAATCTATCCTTCAACCTGCCACCATCTAACCACATGTCACACCTCCTTTTTCACTACACCCGTAAGGGCGTAAAGGAGTTTTTCCATTTAAAGGACGATCGGAACGGGATTTAATTATTAATTATTCAGAGTCGCCACTTGGGAGATTAATGGTGTCCCAAGTCACCGGTTGAATCCCGAACCGAGGAAAAATATGACTCTGTTACAGTCTGCGAACCAGAAATTCAAGTAAGGAATTCTGTTAACCCGGGAGAAGGGGTTAGGCATTCTCGAGTTCCGTGGTTCTAGCACGGTCGCTTAACTCTTGTATTAAATTTTATCTAATCTTAATACATGCTAGCTTATGTGCTTTTTATAATTATTTTTTTTAAAAGAATTGCAACGTCGTGAAAATGCGTTTCGAACCGCACCGCAATCAATGCGCCTGTGGTTGTCAACACACTTCAACTTCGTTGAGATTGGGATTTGGGTCACATCAATGCGCACCCGAATTTTAAGAAAGTGATTTAATTAAATCGTGCCTAAAGATTCTAACGTATTATTTTGGAAAAGGCGGTGGAATGTACTAAACAACCTTTCCAAACTTAGTCATTTAAATAATTCTACTGTTATCTACTTAATTTGTCCCTAAAAATCCTGATTGGTTAAGGCCATACTTTTCAAATCCGAGTTCAAATATGCAGAAAAAAAACAGAGAAAATGGGTCTTGAGCCCATAAGGCCCAAATCAGGTAATTGCACATGCTGTGAGCTCAAACGCCTACAGCTCCGGGCATTGGGCCTAACGCAGGCCAAATTTTAAACCCAATGATAGGCATCTGTAAAGCCCAGGGATCGAGCCCTTGGGGGCACACTTTGGGTTAACTAATTGCTTCAGGCTTTTAATGCACCTAGGCCCAATTCAAATCATCACCTAACCAAGACAGATCTGGGCTGCCTATTAACACGCCTAGGCCCAAATGAAAATTGGCCCAGTACGAAGCTATTGAATATGCAATTCAGATTAAAACCAAAATTGAAACCAATCACGTGTATTGAACTCGAAATCAATTGTAACTTTGCAAATTTAACTTCAACAGACTGCTAAGCTTAAACAAAACTGAAAGCTACAACTACATAAACATGGAATGCAACAGTCTGAACAGTCTAGAAATGGTTTGAATTAACCATCCTTAATACAGTTCAATCCAAACGAATCAAATATATATAATCATTTATCAATCAACTGATTACAGCTATATACATCCAACGAGCACAGGTTGACCAAGGTGATTGCATTTCATCCCAAATTGTGATTACATCGAAGTGATTTTGAAAGTGTACCTGGAAATTGGAATGTAAATAGAGAAGGGGAGGTTAGCAGCAGTAACAGCTCAGCAGCTCAGAAACTAAGGTAATAACCCAGTCACAGTCAGTGAAGGAACATTTCAGTCCACCCAGATTCAACAGTTTAGCAGAAATGAGTTGAAATGCAGAGCAAACTCAAATAATCAACCCAAAACACACTCAGGCATACCAACCATTAAAATCCTAGATAAATGATTCCAAATTTTACTTGTTTGATCTTAGAAACCACTCGAAATTAAACCAGGAAAAGTGTTGTAATTCAGCTAATAGAATTTCAGATCTGGGAACTGAAGAACATGTTTAGTGGAATTCTTTAGGGCTGAAAAATTCTCCTCTTCCTCAAGGCACTTCCCCCCTTTTATAGGTGATCCAAGAGGGTTAATCAGATTTTTGGTTTTCTTTTTAGTCCTTCATTTCTTGACTTGTTTCCCAAGCTAATATCCTAAGCTGGCTGAAATCTACACTAAAATACCTTTCTAGAAGGCCCTGGGATGCTCTTCTACCCCTAAACTGCCTATACTACCCTTACCCCTCTTTTGAAATTACTATTCCCAAAGAAACTGCCATTTTCCATGCCTAAGCTACCCCTGAAAGCTTCTCCAAATCACTGATTCTACCTATATTCTCAACAGCTATAACCAATCCCCTGAATTAATTCAAAACTAACTAGGACTGCTTAATTAGAAGTCAGAAATTAACCAATTGAACTAACCAATCCAATTGTTCAATCACCCAAACCCAAACAACTTTAAAAAAAAAAAAAGGATCAGTCAATATTAATGGGAAAAAATGGTACTGAATCCAAACTAATTAATTATGCCGATTCTACAATTGAAATTGTGATTAACTAATAAACGACACATGCCTCAATCTAAATTACAAATGCGAAGATACTTTACTAATCAAGGAGCAAGGAACAAAGAAGATTTAAACTATACTAATACACACAAAACAAAATTGTAAAATTAACAGAACACCTTAATGAAATCAAAACTTATAACTAAAACTGTAACTATGCAAGTAAAAAGGAAACAAGAAAGCTCACTGAAGCACGAGAAATTCCGGTCGATTGCTATCATCCGAATCTTTCCAGATTTTTGACTCGTAACATCCCTAACCATGTGTTTTCACAATAAACACATGGTTAAGGATAGTACAGTCCAAAATCACAAGATTTTGTGTTAGGGTTTTGACTGAAAATTTTCAGATTTGAAGCCCGAGCTACTTTAACAGGATTCGAAAGAAAACAGTCATGGATTTGGGTTGAGGGAAGTCTGGGGATTGTGTGGTATGATTTTGGACGGGTTTGGACAAACTTGCGAACTGGCCGGAAAATTAAAATCGATATTCGACGAGTTCTGGCCGGATTCGAGGAAAAGCAAATACAGGACTGGAAAGAGGTGGAAGAGGGGAGTTGATGGTGTTAATTGGGTGACCGTTGGTGTAGTTGACGTTCACCGCCGGCGAAGGATTTGGGGCGGCGTGGATTAGGGTTTGGGAGGGTGAAGGAGACGATACAAATGGGGTAGGGGGCATTTCAGACACTTATATACAAAACATCCTAGTTAGATCCGGACCGTTGGATTGATGAGATCCAACGGTCGTGATTGAGGGCTGGGGAAACGATGTCGTTTCATCGACTGGGAGGAGGACCGGGTAAGGGATTGGGCCTGGGTCGTGGGAAAGGAGGGGTGATTTGCGCTGGTCCGAATTGGGCACTAGCTGGGTATAGGATTTGGGTTAAATTGAGATGAGCCCAATTTTGTTCTTGCTTGTTTTCTTCTTTTCTTTTATTTCTTTTATCTATTCTTGTATTTTATCTTCCACTTTGTAATTTTGTATTTATTTTTTCTGATTTTATAAAATTGTAACAATTAAAGTAAAGTCCTAATATATTTCAAAACCAGACTAATTAAATTCTAAAACTATTTAAAACCTATTTTACGCCAAATTTACGATTAAAACAATTAAAATGCGGAAGTGAGCTATTTTGTATTCTAAATGCAAATGCATTTTTTTTTGTATTTTATATGAATTAATATGCATAAATAAAAGGCAACCATTATCAGAAAATGATATCAAAATGCACAAAAAATTATAAAAAATAAAAAAAAATTATTTTGTTGGAATTTTTGGGTATTATTCATATATAAGGCAAAAATCACGTGCTCACAGCTGCCCCTCTTTGCTCGGAAACATGAAAGGTTTTCGGGCAAAGACAAGTGAGCAACTACGAGCGATTTTTGCCCGTTCAAATATTTCGTTGTGAAGCACTTTAAGAGAGTTTTGACCGCACCCTGCTTGAGAGGCTGCCTACATATCCTTGGCTAAACAGGAATCAGGTCGGTGTAGTATAGGAATGTCCGGTAGCTGGGACTACCGGGAGCTATGATTTCACCACGACTGCTGCTGCTGCTATTGCTCGCTGACCTTCCTTATTACACTGTTGGCAAAATAAAAGAAGCTAGACTACGCTATAAACTATGAATTACAAAACGTCCTGTCTACAGTCTTTAAACTTGCTCGTGTACTTCCTTATTGCCTTGTTGTCTTGTGTTTTCTTGGTGAAATCCATTGTTGTTTCTTCGACTTGCTAACCGAGATGTTGTTGCTACTCCCCAAATTGCCGGACTTGAATAAACTTGAACTTGAATGTATTCCTCTGTTATCCAGGCGGGCTCCTGATTGCTGGATTTTGAACTTGAATATCTCTATTCTCCAAGCGGACTCATTTGCATTGTATCACCCTCTGTTCTCCAGGCGGGCTCCTGACTGCTCAAACTTGAGTTGTATGTCTCCATTCTCCAGGCGGACTCCTGATTTCTGAGATTTGAATTTTGTACCTCTGTTCTCCAAGCTGGTTCCTGACTTCAACATGGACAAAGAGATTGATTGAAAACTAAACTGAATTGTATCACCTCTGTTCTTCAGGCAGGCTCCTGACTTCTGAATTTTGAAATTGTATGCCTCTGTTCTCCAGGCGGGCTCCTAATTTAAAGAACTAGAAATTGTATACCTCTATTTTCTAGGCGGGCTCCTGCTTTCCGAAACTTGAATTGTATACCTCTGTTCTCCAGGCGGGCTCCTGACTTCGACTACTTAAAAAAAATTAATACCTCCATTCTCCAGGCGGGCTCCTGACTGCGACTACTTAAAAATTTAACACCTCCATTCTTCAGGCGGGCTCCTGACTTCAACTACTTAAAAAATTAACACCTCCATTCTTCAGGCGGGCTCCTGACTTCAACTACTTAAAAATTTAACACCTTCATTCTTCAGGCGGGCTCCTGACTTCGCATATAAATTGATTGAAAACTAAAATCTGAATTGTGTCACCTCTGTTCTTCAGGCGGGCTCCTGATTTCTGAATTTTGAAATTGTATGCCTCTGTTCTCCAGGCGGGCTCCTGATTTCAAAAATAGACGAACCAAGAAAACTTCCTGCCCCAGTTTGGGAAAACTGGGGCTCGTTATCATATAATAATAGGGGTTGAAAACTAAAACTTATATGCTTTGAAATTTACAGACTGAAACATATTCCTCCGTTATGGGGCGGATTCCCTACTTCAACACTTTACCACTACTCTAACATGCAGACCTGGAACAACTTACGTCTCCCTATGCTACTCTTCATTTTCTTGTATTTTAACCATGCCATACGTGTGATTAAACTAGGTTAATACCTGCTCTTCCCTCACGGAGATCTCTTCCGCCAAATAATTTTCTGCCCCTGTTTTAATCAAAGAAAATTCCGTTAGTTTAAAAAATGGTGGTTAGCTGATGGCACTCTTGCTGCATCGTCCTTCCCTTGCTTTGCTTTGTGTTGACTAACTTCCTCTGAACTGCCTGACTTTCCAACCGACTTCCACATTCCCCAATTTCTGACCACCTGAATGCTTTTGTACCCATACTGTTGTCTCATCTTTCCGACCCTTTTTTGCCTGGACCTTCACACTTCTCACAATATTTCCCAAATATTCTGCCGGTGCAACTTCCGGCGACCTCCCCTATTACATTATGCTTTACCATTTTCTGAAGTTGGTAGTGGTCTTTGAGATCCTTTCCCCTTTGCTTTAAACACAACTGACACTGGAACATTTAGACAAACAAACCCCCCAAAAGAGAATGAAATGCAATGGTTTTACGGGTTAAGGATAAGAAGAATCCAAAACCGGATGACTAAAAAAATGAAGTAAAGGAAAGAAATTTATCTGACCGGAACAGCTGGTACCAATGGTCTTGACATGCATTTTGGGTTAATCGGCCCAATCTGTCCATCTAACCAACTTTCAATTGCCATACTTTATTCCCATAATTTTTATTGCTTGATTACTTTACCCAAACCTTAACTTTGTTCATCCTGCGGTGTCTCGAGACAGTTTTCCGACCACAGACCTTTTGCCAATTAATCATTTTTCAACT
The DNA here is from genome assembly GCF_000393655.2 of Nicotiana sylvestris. Classification (NCBI taxonomy): domain Eukaryota; kingdom Viridiplantae; phylum Streptophyta; class Magnoliopsida; order Solanales; family Solanaceae; genus Nicotiana; species Nicotiana sylvestris. The sequence goes on along the minus strand of NC_091057.1, from coordinate 121,396,803 downwards.
CCCTTTCGCCTCAAGGTGCCCGCGAGGGTTTTCACCAGTAAGACTCTCTCATTTATTTTCTCTCAGCTCCCGTCGCCTTATGGTGCCTGTGAAGGTTTTCACCAATAAGACTCTCTCATTTTTACTTTATTTTTTCTTGTTTGAACCAGAGTATTGCCCCTATCATGAATTACTTCTATCTACTCGACTTGGCATTTCTCAAAACTGATCAGAAGGTCTTTCTTTGGACTGTAATGTAGGCTTTTGGATTGGGTTAGAAAGGAAGGCATAAACGGCTCAAAACAATTCAAATGGGTTTAAATTACAACTTTCGGAATCCAATTTTTCACAACAATCACAACTTCTTTTCCAATTTCTTGCTTGGAGATTTTTGGATTTTTATTTTGGTATGACTGAACCTCGGAGTAAGGCTGCCTATGTACCCTTTCGGGATTAAGTCTGTAAGCACGTGATTTTTGCCCTATATGAGAATTACTCCAAAAAAAAAATTCAAAAATAAAATGATTTTTCTTTGGTGTGCAATTTTGTGATATTTTGTGATATTTTAAATAATTATTTGTATTTGTCTGTGCGTGTTTATTTGCTAAATTAATAAAAAAAATACAAAAATATGTCACATTTTGCATGTAGGATTTGATTCTACAATTGATAATAATTAAATTTGTTTTACAAAAATTAAAAATTACAAAAATAGGCATCGTTTGCATTTTTAGCATTTAATGTCCAAATATACAATTTTATGCTTAATTAATACTTAATTGTGCGTTAATTGTTATTGGGAGTTAATTTGCGCTTTTATAACTTAATTTAGTTCTTAATAATAGTTTAAGTATTTTTATAATTTAGTTTTAGAAAAATAAAAGAAGAAAAGAGAGCGAAAATATAAAGAAAGTCGGAATTGGGCCTTTTCTTCAATTTCAAGCCACAGGCCCAAAAAATGGCCCAATCTTCCCTACGACCCAGTCCATTTCGAACTGGGTCAACCCGGTCCATAACCCAACACCCTATTATCTTGCATTTCAAAAAATAAAACAAAGAAAAACAAAAAAAAAATAGTAAGAAAACCCTAAAAAATGCCTAAGCATCCGCCCCGCCCCCCATTTCTCCTTCTTCTTCCTCAAAACTCCAAAGCACAACCATGGCTGCCCTCACCAACGTCGACCACCCTCCACCACGAACACCCCCTCACGTCGTCACACTCACACACACATACACAACCAAACGACACAACAGTCCATCGCCCCAGCGTTGTTTCTCCATTGACGAGCTCAAGCTCGACCATGGACTACCCGTTGCTTCTGCTTCAGCGTCCTCCTAGCTGCTGCCTCACTTCGTCTTCTTCAGCTCGAACAGCCATAGCCACTGCTTCGTCGTCCTCCACACCGTCGCCGCTGCTCCTCCTCGTGTCCGAGCTGCTGCTGCGTCCATTTCAAGCTCCGATGTCCAGCAGTAGCGGATGCTACTGCTTCAGTCCATGTCGAGCTCGCGAACCTCGATGGCTATGGCTTCTTCATTAAGCTGCGCTGCGTCCATTTCTCTTCATCATCAGCTGCTTCTGTTTCGTCTTCATCATTCAGTCCAGTCGAGTTCGCGTACATGGAGTAGTTTTGGTCGATGCCGTCGATCACTGTCCGAGTTCGTCGTTGGTTGGTCGTTGTTCGTCGTTTCATTTCCGGTTAGTGGTTTTTTTGGATCTCATTTATCGTCCATATTTTTGTTTGGTATTTTTCGGATCCAAAATCGATAAATGATTCAATTCTTGTTTGGTTTGTTCTTCGTTGAAATAATTTTCTATTTTGTTCATTATTTGGTGAATTTTTCATGTTTGTTTTATTGTTTAGGTAAATATTGTTAGTTTAATGTTAGTTAAATACAAATTGAGGTTTAATTAATTGTTTCCTCAATTTGTTTTATGTATTTGATGTATTTTCCGGAAATTGTTAATATTGTTAAAGTTCAAGTTTAAATTCATAATTGTTTCTTTTTAGTTTTGTTTTGTCATTTGCCTAAAAGAATTTAGTTGCAATAAGGGAAGTATGTTGGTTTTTAGTCATTTGAATCCGTCGTTTTTATTTTTAGATTTAATTCATGTTCATATTATGTTTGTTTGATTTTGAATCCGAAATGTGTATAGTTTGATTTCTTGTTTACCATTTGTGATTATTTCTTGAATTAGTCTCATAATCTTGTTTAAAGTTTAATATAAGAATTGTTTGTTATAATGTTGTTAGAGTTGATTTTAAGTTCAATATTATTGAATTTAAGAATCTAAATATACTTGTTTGATTGTTGTTGTTGTTTAAATCCGAAAAATAGGTTTGTTGTTGCCAAAAATATTGTTCAATCAAATTTTGGTTGTTCTTGGTTGTTCAATTTGTGTTCATGTGATTTGTTGTTGAAATGTTGTTAAAATCATGTTCATGTGATATTGTTGTTATGATGTTCATCCGTGTTCATATTGTTGTTTGAACATTGTTAGAAATTGATCATATTGTCTATATTTTGGTTAAGTTTGATTAATTGATGTGTTATAGCTGATGGGTAGTTTGGTAAATTTGTAATACGTTCAGGGGTAGTTTGGTAATTTCAGTAAGGTCGGAAGGGGTAGTTTAGGAATTGTACATTTTTGTAATTGTTTATTTGAAGCATGGGGGACAAAATGAAATGGGGTGGGTTGTGATATGATTATTTAATATAAAGGGGGACAAGATTTAATTTAAAGGGGAATCTTGCATTATTTTATTTGAAGCATGGGGGACAAAATATAATGGGGTGGTGTGATATATTTATTTAATGTAATGAGGATGAGTGGGAAGATAATGAGTTTGGTAGAGAAAGGGATTGATTTTAATTGATTAAAGGGTGGGGATTATATATAGAGAGGTCTGAAAAATCAGAAGAGAGACAGAGGAAAAAAAAAGAGCTGAACATTTATTCCGAAAAAACATTGAAACTCTCAAGAAAAGAAAAACATACAAAGAAAAAAAAGTTGAAAATTAGAAGAGAAAGTAGTACACACCTGATAAATATTCTGGTATACAGGTGTAGAAATTAAGGGTTGAAGATTAACTAGCCTTTCAAAAATCTGAAAATTTCCCTTGGTTTCTGTCCGTTATTTTCGGCATTCCTGGATTTTATTTTGAATTTTTCAAAGCTGTCACTGGGATTTTCGTTGACTGGTTATTGCTGGTTATTGTTGCTGTTGCTGTGTTACGTATTACGTTGCTGACTTTCTTCTTCTTATATTGACAATATCAGGTACACAACTGTAATTTTGGCATTTTGTAAGCTGAAATGAAGAATGGAGTGTTAAATTTTTAATTTAGTTTAATTTAATTTTTTGTATTGTATTTAGGTTATTCATGTATTATTATTCTGTAAATCACTGTCATTTGGCATAACTAGGCATATTATAGCGACATATTAAATAACGCCTTAACCAGATTATTAGGAAATATATTTAAGCCTGATTATTAATTAAAACTGTTTAATAAAAAAAAATAGAAGAAATAACGTAAAAAATGGCGTTATTGAATCAGTTTGGCAAAAATTAACTAAGTTCCTTATTCATAAGGTTTTTCGTCAACGATAAGTTAATCGGAATCATGTAGTCAATTTCAGTTAAAACATGAATTAGTTTGCGAACAAGTATTAGGACATGATGTGAATTAAAACAAAGTTAGTTAAGGTTAAATTGTTTAAATTTTTTAGAAATATGGTTTAGTAATCAAGTTTTTTTTTCTTTCTTTCAATTTTCAGTATTTGTAAATAATTAGTTTCAATAAGCTTAAGTCTTACTAACAATTTAAATTTTAATCCAACTATGGGATAATTAGTTTTTTTATTTTTTTATTTTATTTTTCGATAATTCCATGTTGTATTTATGATTATAATTTTTATTACTTTCTGTTAATATTTGTTTTTCTCTTCTATTTAATATGTTATTTTCAAGAGTGTAGATATTGATTTTATATTTATAGACAAACTTAGTAATAATAAAAAGGTAGTCATTAAAGGATGTTCTTAAAATAAGGAAGGATTTCGCTAAAAATAAATAGATGTAAATAATACAAATTTACAGGATTCTCCAATCTCATTTATTTATTTAATTATTTTAAAAAAAATTTACTTAGAATTTGGGATAGATTGTTTAGTGAATTTCACTTCCTTCCCCAAAGATAATGACGCGCTAGACTCTTTAGGCGCGATTTAATCAATTTTACCTTCTTAAACTCGGATGCGCATTTCATGCGACCCAAATCTAAATCCTAAAACATTGAATAAAAATGTGTTCCGGATTGCGGGTGCATTTCATGTGACGTAATCCAAAGACATGTTTTAAACGATGTTCACAATTTTTTTTAAAATAATAATAATAATAATAAAGTGGTAAAAAGTTAAATTTGCACATTGGTTCATAATTGTATTTAAAATCAGATAAATAAGCCGAATATGACAGTTGAGCGACCGTGCTAGAACCACGGAACTCGGGAATGCCTAACACCTTCTCCCGGGTTAACAGAATTCCTTATCCGGATTTCTGGTACGCAGATTGTAATATGGAGTCATTCTTTTCCTCGATCCGGGATTAAAATTGGTGACTTGGGACACCCTAAATCTCCCAAGTGGCGACTCTGAAATAAATAAATAAATCCCGTTTTGATTGTCCTTTAATTGGAAAAACTCCCTACGCCCTTCGCGGGGTTGGAAAAAGGAGGTGTGACAGCTCTGGCGACTCTGCTGGGGACTTCTAGGACCCAGAATCTCTGGTTCAGGGTTCAGAATTCGAGCTTGGAATAATTGTTGTATTTGGCTTCGTTTGATTTTGTTACATGATCTGTGCTTAATGTGCTAATTAACTGCTTTTACCGCTTTGATCTTATGTGAACTGTATATAAGCTGTGCCGAAACCCATCTCCTCTCTGAGTCTTCTAAATCATGAAGAAGGGTGCACTTCGTGTGACTTCTTTTCTGTATAGTGTCTAAATTCCCAATTTAGAACGAGGTTGGATAAGTTGCAAAGCCGGTGAAACTTCTGTATTCCCGGTACGCTACCTCCCCCTCGGCTCGAGCTGTCCGCTCGGGTAAGCCAGGTCTAGAACAAACACCCAAGTTCTGAACCTAGAATAACTCAGCTTCATGTCGGATCCCTAATAGGAACGCTTATTTGCATCATGTGCATTTTGACTTAGGGGACTCAACACAGGGGTTGAGTCCGTCTAGGGCTAGCAACCTGAAAAAAAGAAAAAAAAACCATCCTGATGCATCTTATTTGTTTTATGTGCATTTATCTGCTCGGTCTTGCATGTTGACCGGCTTCTGAGTCTCTGGAGTATAAAAATAAAATAAAATAAAAATAGCAAGTGGAAAGTTAGATGATTAATTTAGAAAAATCAGTGTCCAAGTACTGTCGAAATGCTGCCGAAATTTTTTTTAAAAAAAAACATATATATTTTTACTTTTAGAATTGTTTGTTTGCCTAGAAAGCAGAAAGTGTGTAGGAATGAGTCTTTTATTTTAATTTGCTTTATTTTCAAAAAAAATGAAAAATGAAAATAGTTTTTTTGCTATAAAAGAAAAAGGAAAAAATTTGTTTGTTTTCAAAAATTAGTTAGTTTATAGCCTGAACTACGCGGGTCTGATTCTCACCGGATGTGAGATTAGAGGCAAACCTCTTTGGTTTCGGCTCACCGTATTCAAAAAAAAAAAATCCAAAAATATTTAACATTACTCACTTCTTTAGAAAGTTTTTCTTTTAGACCTCAATTTTTTTAAAAAAAATATATTTCCTTTTAATCTCAAAATCCCAATTATTTGTTTAAAAGATATTCAAAATAAAATTCAAAAATATTTTTTTCTGTAGTATTTCTTTCATAAATTCAGAATATTGGTTCAAAAATATTTCCTTTCTCCTTAAAAGTTTTTTTCAAAAAAAAAATAAAAAAAAAATAAAAAAAAATAAAATCCAAAAAATATTTCTTTAGAATATAGATAGTTTTTAAGTCAAATAAAAGTTTTTCCTTCTTTAATCACTATAATAAATGTGCAGGATGAGCACAAGTCAAAATGAACCATTCTCAGTGTGTAGCGAGGTCCCTTTGCAACTCCACATGTGGTGGAATGATATGGGAAAGGATAGTATAAAGATAGTGGAAAGAGTTTTGGGAGGTTTTGTCGATCTGTTGAATATCAAGCCAAGGACAGATATCATCGAGGCTCTAATACCGTTCTGGGACCCAACACGCAACGTGTTTCGTTTTGCTGACTTTGAACTTTCACCTACACTAGAGGAAGTCGCCGGATATGCGGGGTTGAATGGGAAACTAAGAGGGCAGTATTTACTTTCACCAAGACCAGTATCTCCGCACGCGTTCTTGGATTTGCTAAGCATTAGTCGGAAGATGCAGAATGATGATTTGTCGAAGGGATGTTGTACTCTCCAATTCTTGTATCAACGGTACGGAATTCCTCAGGGTTTGGAAGAACCAAACCTCGGATTAATTCACACTGGGAACAGAATCAAGTGGGAAGCAAGACGTACTTTGGCATTTATCACAGCATTTCTGGGAGTTGTGGTCTGTCCCCGCAAAGATAAAAAAATAGAGATAGGCCTTGTAGGGATGGCCGATGTTGCAATCAAAAGAACCGACAGTACTGTGGTTCCTTTGATTTTGTCTGAAATCTACCGAGCTTTAACTATATGCCGAGAAGGAGGCAAGTTCTTTCAGGGATGCAATCTGTTACTCCAGCTGTGGATGCAAGAACACCTCCATCACCGAGTGGGATACATGAACCACGGGTTGACTGAGAGAAACTGCATTAGCGGCTTTGAGAAACGAATGACAGGCGTCATATTTCCCGAAGGCGTCGAAGCATGGCTTGCACAATTGAGGTCAACAACAGCCGACCAAGTTGAATGGGCATTTGGGTGGTTGAATGATACTGAGGTAATATACATGGCGGCCGAGGAATGTCATGTTCTTTTGATGGGACTTCGTAGCATCCAGCCATATGCTCCTCATCGGGTACTGCGCCAACTAGGAAGATTTCAGGTAATTCCCACTGATGAGGATCTAAGCAAGCACGCCATTGAGTTGAGTCCAGGGGCGCGTGGGGAGTTTTCTCCAATTAAAGGACAGTCGAAACGGGATTTGTTTATTTGTTTCAGAGTCGCCACCTGGGAATTTTGAGGCGTCCCAAGTCACCAATTATAATCCCTGAATCGAGGAGAATATGACTCTGTTTATTTTTCTGCGAACCAAAAATCCTGAGTAAGGAATTCTGTTAATCCGGAAGAAGGTGTTAGGCATTTCCGAATTCCGTGGTTCTAGCACGGTCGCTTAACTGTTTTTATTATTGGCTTAATCATCTTGATTTTATTAAATATATTGATGTTATCTGATTTTACTACCGCTTATACTTATCGTGATTAAGGACCCTTCTTCGAATCGAATTACGCGTACGTATATTCGTGTTACAAATTTAAAAATGCGGAATTGTGTCACGCGTACGTGTACACAATAATTTTTTGATAATATTTTAAGCAATCATTTTTCCGAGATTGTGTTGAATCAAGAATATTTATTTTTCTTGAATAGTGAACCGTACATCTCGGGTTTTTATGAAATTGATTTAACGTCTTTGGATAAATCCTTTTACTAAATATTTGTTCGAAATTGCGCGTACGCATAATCCGAATTTTTGCTTCTAAAATATAATCAAGGTACGCGAACGTATCCCTAATTGCGCAAAAATATTTGCAATGATATTAAGGATTTTTCCACAAATTATTCATACATTTTTATATGAAACTCATGACAAATTCCCATTTAAGGTTTCAAAGAACTTACAATATTAAATGTTGACCGTTGATTATATTTTCCGAATATAAATAATTTATTCCAACTGTTCAAATTCAAAGGACATAATAAAAATATGATTAATACTATCTTTTTAAAAAAATATATGACATATATATATATATATATATATATATATACATGCCGAAGAATAAATGGCATATGGAACTAAAAATAAATAATTCATAAAGGGAAGGAAATATTTTCGAGAATTTTCATTGTTTACTTAATACAAATTCTATTTCTAATTATCAATGATGTAAAATGTGGCAATCTATGCTTGTACATCTCTTTTCATTCTCATACACTCACTTTTAATCTAATAGGCCTAATTACTTGTTCACTTTGTTTTATGAAAGTAGATAAGCATCGAATTTGTAGAAAGAGAATTATTATGCAAGTTAATTTAACAAAGTTACATTACATGCAACCCGACTATTTGGCGTAAGCATTCATAACGTTCTGTCATCATGACGAGCTATACCAACTTACTTTACTCATATGATTATACCTGTCATCATACCATATAATAACTTATACCAATCTAAACAAAATCATACTCATTACAAAATATTCTACTAATGTAACTTCTTTATCTTTGCATTTAGCTAATAGTATTAAGGGATGCAATCAATGGTCCATTTTTATGCCTTATTCCCTGTCTTGACAATTTATTAAACTAATGAGATAATGAACTAATATTATTACAAACCTTTATACAAACTTTTAAAATAAGACAAATAGCCCATAGCTATCAAATTGAATGTACTACTAATTAACTAACATGAAACAAAAAATGAAATTTAAATTGATGAACTTGGACAAATAAAAATAGACTTTCAGTTCAAGCTTTATCGACAAGTCATGTTGAATCTCTTTTCAACTTAAAATTTAAAAGACATATACCTGAAAATGGAGGTAGAAGAAGTAAGTTTCAGCAGTTACAGCAGTAACAAATTCAGTAGAATATACTGATAACACAGTAAATCTTATCAAGAATAGGATTCGAAGAGCCCAGATGCACAGTAAGATACTTTGAAAGACTTCAGATTTTAACTGAACAGTGGAATCACACAAAATTGAACATATTCAACACAAGAACAATATTTCAGATTTCAGCCTTTCTTCAGTTACAAATTCAGTTTGTTTCTGATTTTCTGTTTCTGCTGCTGTATCTGTGTGTGAGTGTATATGTGAGTGTGCTATTTTCTGTTTTCTTTCTTTAAAATCTCAGCCCTCAAAATCTCTTAAAGATTCTCTCTTAAAAATTCTCTCTGCCTTTCTTTTTCTTTATTAAAATCTTCCCTCTGAAAATTTCTGCCCTTAGAAATTCTCTTCTGAAAATTCTGTTTTTCTTCAGAATTCTGTTTTTTCTCTCTTAAAATTCTCTCTTTCTCACTCAAAAATTCTCTTTTTTTTTCTGTCTGTCCAGCTCCTGTATTTATACAGGGCTGGTCTTAGGCAATTTAAGTGTTTCTTGGACCCCCTTCTTCTTTTTAAAAAACAGAAAATCTCATTATGTAAAACCTTTTCCCTGATTTTCAGCAGCCCATTATTCCTTGTTCCCCATTAGTATCATTAACTAATAGCCACTAACATTACATTATAATATACTAGTACTAACACCCTGTTTTTTACTGCTCATTCCCAGAAATGCCCCTGAAATCTTGATGTTATTACTGAAAAATCAGAACCTATAGCAAAACAGTTTCTAAAATCTGTACAAACTTAGTTATCTCCTGATTTACAGCTATAACCAATCCTATGATTTTGAAACAGTATTACATCTCTAATAGCTGACTGACAAAAACTGAATTAAAACAGGGAATTATCAACTGAATAAAAACAAACTTAACATTATACAGAACATGCAGGATTCTTTCAACTGGAATTCAAAACTGAATTAAAAGCAAACAAATACAGGAGCATTGTCAATATACTGACAATGTCCCGTTTAGAAAACAACAATACAGCATACATTTGAATTCACTAATTCATAAACAAACATGATTTAATTGACGAATACTAATCAATTGACTATTTACAACATTTGTCAATAATTAGTCCAAACAATAGAATCAGACTGTTTCAGTCAACATTTTCAGAAATGAAAAATTCGTAATATAACTAATCGACGAACTTAATCGAGTCGATTACACACATTGTAAACAATCACAAACAATAGAAACTATTCACATTCGGATCAAGTAAATAGGTAGGAGACAGAAATGACAGAATTGATCAAAACGAATATGAAAAATTAAAAAGCTATTAAAACAGACAACAATACACGTAGAATACACAAAAGAAATAGAAAAAATACCTCTGAATCTTCACTCGAACTCAACTTGGATTTGGACCTTTTTGTTTGAAATCAAACTGACCTTAGTCGAAGTATTTTCCACTGAAAATACTTCGACTAAGGTCGATTAAACCTCAATCTTCATTTAATAGGCACAGAATCCGGAAGTTTGGTATTTTTAGGGTTCTTAAAAACACGATTTGGAATTTAACCATTTCTGGTCAGATTCGAGAAGAACCAAACATGACACAATGGTGAGGGTAGCCTAGGGGTTATTTGGTGTTAGTTTGAAACGGATCTGAGTCTGTTCTTGTTTGGTCCGAATCTTCAAAAGAAGATTCGAGAAGTTCCGCACTGATTCGAACCAAACAAACGATAGATCCATATTCAGGGTGACTAGGGGAAGCTGTGGTGTCGATTTGGGACTGTTAGGTCTAGATCTGAACTTGGCTCGAATCTTCAAATGAAGATTCGAGAACCTCCAGGGAGATTCGAACCAAGCTGGTAACATATTCGGATAGAGGGTGTTCAGGGGGTCATAGGGTGTTAAGGTGGTGACCGGCGGCGTTGATGCCGCCGGGTTTCAGGCGAAGGAATCCTAGGGCGGCTAGGGTTAGGATTGGGGATTTGGGAAGACGATGAACAGGAGAGGATGGGGGGGTGTTTAGTTAGGGGCCGGGGTAAGGGTTTGGGATTTATATAGGGGTGGGGTGGACTGATGTTATCCGTTGGATCAGGTAGAATGGAGGGTTGAGATCTACACACTTAACCAAACGGTGTCGTTTGGTTTAAGTTAGGGGGACGGGTTGAACCGGGGCAGTGGGTCGGGTAAGGGTCTTGGGTTAGGGTGATGAGATCTTGGCCGTTGGTTGTATTTAATCCAACGGCCCTTGATAAGGGGTGACCAAACGACGTCGTTTGATTCTGCTTGAATTGGACCGGACATGGGGCTGTTGGGATTGGGCTTGTGAAGGGAATTAATTGATTTGGGCCTGGATTTTAATCCAGGTCCAATCTTTTACTAGTATGTTTTTTTTTATTATTATTTTTTTTCAATTCATTTTCTAATTTAAAAAAAAAATTATAAAACCATTTTAAATTCACAAAAATATATTAATTACTCTATAACCATTATTTAACACATAGACAAAAACATCAATCACACAGTGAAACATTTAAAATAGAACCAATGCGTATTTTTTGCGATTTTATTTAAATTATCTCTTAAATGCATAATTAAATCCTATATGCATGCAATATGTATTTTACTTTATTTTTTGATTTATTTTGACAAAAATAAACATTTACGGACATAACACAAACATTTAACACCACGCCAAATTCAAAAATTACACAGTAAAAGAAATTTATTTTATTTTTTGATTTATTTTGGAGTAGTTTTTCGTAAGGCAAAAATTACGTGCTCACAATGAGGATCTAAGCAAGCACGCCATTGAGTTGAGTCCAGGAGTCGTGTTCCCCGAAGGAAAAATTAGAAAGTTGTGGCACGAATGTAGATTCCTTGAACCCAAGACTATGGTTCGAGAGCTGGCTAAGGGTGAGGTAGACCCAAAATACGATGTTTGGTTCGGGAAAAGGTTCCAGATTCGTCAGAGGCCTGCCAAAAGAGCTCACGTCCAACAATTTACGGATGATTCGCAGGAACAGTGGGGCTGGTTAGTGAGAGAGGAAGGCTACCGGGTTGAAATCGGGAAGCTGAAGCGACAAATTGAAAGGCTTATGTTTGAAAACAACGTTCAAGTAGCCTCAGAGCAGGGTGAGAAGAACAAATTAGCCAAAGAAAACCAGGCACTGAAAGCCCGAATTCGCCAAGTCAGTAAGAGTGATAGCGACCGACAGAAACGTCGCTCTGATGAAAGGTTGATAGCGGAATTGAGAAATCAAGTCAGCCAAAGCCGAGAAGACTTGGAGAGATCCCAGGCTTGTATAACAAGAATGCGGGTCAGGTGGGCCACAGTTACAACATCACGGAGAGAGGCAAGTAAAAAGGGACTACGAAATGAGTGTTGCGACATTGAGAGAGATAAACTCCATTCTCAATAATCGGGTCCTCAAACAAGCCCAGGATGCTAGAACAGATAGAGAACGCTGCTATGAGTCGATAGCCCGGATGGAAGAACAAATGGAGAGGTTCCAAGAGCAGCTCATTGACAATACTCGAATATTGGGACTAAAGAATCAACGGATAGAACAGCTGTGCATAGAGAGGGATAGAATTAGGGGTAGGATCAATGATATAGGGCGCTATATCACCACAAAGTGCCTAACATGTGAAGAGATGCCTCGTGATGTCCTATTTGCCTCAATCATGGGTTATGTCCATCAGATCATGGAGGAACTAAAAAGCTTGCAAAGAAGCCTGGCCCCCAAGCCCGCGGAAAGGCCGAATGATGCCTCGCGGGCACCAAAATTCAAAGCTTTAATGTATCCCTAGTTCAATCTTGCACTTGTTTGTTTTTCGAGTCTGTTGTCTACCCATATGTTTTTTTTTCAAACATTCTCAAAAAAAAAATATATATATATATATATATATGAAGTCTGTATTTTTTTTGTGATGGCTTGTAATAGCATTATTTTGAGTAATAAAAAAAATTTGTCTTATAGCACGAACTACGCTTGGTCTGATTCGTGCGGGGTCAAGATACGTAGGCAATCTCTATAGGATTCGACCGTAATTATAAAAAAAGAAAAAAAAGAAGAATATATATTTGTCAGAGCAAAAATAAGCCGGGATGATGCATGCGGTCAGAGCAAAAGCATGTTAGAAATGATTAACTGCCTAGGAGCATTGCATCCCCCTAACGTGCAATTACAATATCTGTTAAGACTCTAACACTGACAAGTTTGTTGTTTTTCCAATCAATATCAGTTAGTTGTTAGAGCGTACTGGCACCGTACCATTATCAAACAAGATCAAAAGGTCCTATACCAGAAAGCATGACTGGGTCAGACAACAGCGTTGAGTCAGAAAAAACGGCCAATCAGATGCTGAAGGAAGCCCTGGAGAAAATGGAAAAAATGAGGCTAGAAATGAATGAAATGCAGATAGCCTTAGCTAGAGCCCAGAAGGGGCAAGAACTACCCGTTACTCCTACCCTCCAACCAGTACACACGCCGGAATACCCCTCTCCCGGTCCTTCAACAAGTTTCCCAAGCCATCACTATTATCAGGGAAGAGAGGCTTATGATTCCCAAGCTCCACCACCCACTCAAAACCCTCCTCCACCAAATGTTCCCGTCTTTGTGGCACCTCCCCCAGCCCCATTGCACAGATCATCTAGTGAGCCACTGTTTCAGGCTCACGATACACAATATTACCCCCCTGAACTCACATTCAAAGCACCCGAGCCACATACCTATAATCCCCACTTTGAGGTCCCGGCGGAGATTGAAAAGCCGGCTAAGAGCCCAGAGCAGGACGAGGTGATGCGGAAATTTAAAAGCCTGGAGCAATCCTTCAGGAACATACACGGGTTAGGTAACCAGGTCAGCGTGGCTTACAAGGATCTATGCCCTTTCCCTGACGTTCAATTACCAGCAGGGTTCAAGATGCCCAAGTTCGATTTATACGAAGGGCATGGCGATCCTATGGCACATCTACGGGGTTTTTGTAGCAAAATGAGGGGAGCAGGGGGCAAAGATGAGCTATTGATAGCTTACTTTGGCCAGAGTTTGAGCGGGTCGGCATTAGAGTGGTATACAAGACAAGATCCGAGCAGGTGGTACACCTGGGATGACTTGGCACAGGCTTTCGCAGGACATTTCCAATACAACCTTGAGATAGTCCCAGACCGTCTCACATTGCTAAAGCTCGAGAAGAAACCCGGAGAGAGCTTCCGGGAATTTGGGTTCCGATGGAGAGAACAGGCAGCCAGAGTTGATCCCCCAATGAGAGAAGGAGAAATGGTGGATTACTTCTTACAAACTCTCGAGCCAACTTACTTTGGTCACTTGGTGACGTCAGTTGGCAAATCATTTAATGAAGTGGTGAAAATGGGAGGTATGATAGAAGAGGGACTTAAGTCCAATAAGATCCTGAGTTATTCGGCAATTAAGGCAACAACTCAGGCCATTCAGAGCGGCACGGGAGGTGCGCTAGGGAAGAAAAGGAGAGAGGAGGTCACGACATTAGAGGCCGACAATTGGTCCAGATCTAGAGGTCCTTCCCCTCATTACCAACCCAGACCCCATCGTCTAAACTACCCACACATTCCAAATTACCCTCCACAACCCTACTACCAACCACAAGAACAACATTTCACCGTCCATCAAGCCCAGACATACACCCAACCTCCGGTTCGCCCACAATGGCGCGCGCCGGTTCCCCACAATACATACCCACCTCCACATAACACATACCCACCACCACAAAACACCTATCCACCACCAAGAGCCTACAGGAACCCTCCAGGGATGGGTTTCAGGGGAAATCCGGCCGCCAGAAATGAAAGATTGCAGAGGCAAAGAACTTTTACTGAGTTGGGGGAAACTTATATTGCCTTGTTCCACAAATTGAGGCAGTTGGGTTTATTAAATCCTGTTGAGCCTAGATTACCAAATCCCTTACCCCAAAATATGGATCACTCGGTAAGATGTGAATATTGTTCGGGAGCTCCCGGACATGATACCGAGAAATGTTGGAGGCTGAAACATGCAATACAAGATCTTATTGATACCAACAAGATCGAGGTACAGGCACCGGAGGCACCCAACATTAACCAGAACCCATTGCCAAAGCACCCTGAAGCCCACATGATCGAACTTGTGCACGAAGGAGGGGAGCCGAAGAAACCCTCACAGACAGTGATGATGATCCGTGCCACTCCGAAAGAAAAATCGATCAATGAGGAAGCAGGGGTACAGTTGAAGGGGGAAGATGTCAAGCCAGTGGTGATATTGGGGAAGAATCCATCTGCCGCTACAAGGAAACCAGAACCAGCCAAGTTGGTAATAACGGGAGCATCATCTGCACCCGTGGTTGTTGTGAAGGGGGTCTGCAGGGAACCGGTCATCATAAAACCAGTAGTCCAAACACCAGTGATTGATAGCAAGGCTGTGCCTTGGAAGTATGAGAAGGCAGTGGTGATGTACAAGGGACAACAAGTGGAGGAGAATAGTTGTGAGGCGCAGGGACTGACTCGATCAGGACGGTGTTTTGCTCCGGCGGAGTTGAGAAGACCCAATCCAGCTGCAATAAAGAAACCTGTGTCAGAAGAAGAAGCTGAGGATTTCTTAAAGAAGATGAAAGTGCAGGATTACTCCGTGGTCGAACAGTTGAAGAAAACACCGGCCCAGATCTCACTGCTATCATTATTAATCCATTCGGATGAACATCGTCGGGCCCTGATGAAGATATTGAATGAAGCTCATGTGCCCAATGAGATTTCTGTAAATCACCTGGAAACAATTGCCAACAAAATTTTCGAGGTGAACAGGGTAACATTTTCAGATGATGATCTGCCAGTGGAGGGCACGGAGCATAATAAAGCTCTCTACCTAACTGTCAAATGTGAAGATTCGGCAGTTACTCGGGCATTGGTGGATAACGGCTCAAGTGCCAATATTTGTCCATTATCCACCCTGAACCAATTGAAGATCGACCACGGAAGAATCCACAAGAATAGCATTTGCGTCCGAGGATTTGACGGAAATGGAACAGCCACCGTGGGGGATATTGTACTTGAGTTGACCATCGGTCCAGTCCAGTTTACCATGGAATTCCAGGTATTAGATGCTACGGTATCTTATAACCTTCTGTTGGGACGACCGTGGATCCATGCAGCCAAAGCAGTGCCATCCACCTTGCATCAGATGGTCAAGTTCGAGTGGGATAGACAAGAGGTCGTGTTGCACGGCGAGGACACTGCGTGCACCGTAGGAGGCGCCATTGTACCCTTCATAGAGACTAATGATGACAAAGGTCCCTGGGTCTACCAGATTTTTGATGCAGTGTCGGCAAACAAGATCCCTGAGGGTGAAATCATTCAGCATCCTAGGATAGCTTCCGCAACGGTTATGATGGTTTCAGAAATGCTGGGTAATGGGTTTATGCCAGGAAAAGGCTTGGGAGTTGAACTTCAGGGAATTGTTCAACCTGTTTCCTTGCCCAAGAATTTGGAGACCTTTGGGTTGGGGTTCAAACCGACTGCGGCAGATGTAAAACGAGCGCGGAAAATGAAGAAGAAAGTTTGGTTTCTTCCCAAACCTGTGCCACGTCTCTCAAGATCTTTTGTTAGAGCAAGCGCCAAGGGGTCACCGGTCCCGAAAGTTCTCGGGCCATTGATTGGGATTGACGGGGATCTGAATCAGAGCTTCGAAAGATTGTTCACTGATGTCAATATGGTAGAAGTCGGAGAGGGTTCCAGCGGAACAGACATACAGTTTATGGGGCCTGAGGCCAAAACCAACAATTGGACGGTTACTCCTCTTCCTACTCGGGGAGAGTCCTGGTAGTAGGCTTTGATTTTTGCTTTCTTATTTTTCGGATTATTCAGGGTGTAATCCAAATCTTATTTTGTCTTGTAAAAGTGTGAACCCTGTTACCCCGCATTTTAATAAAATTCTTTTCTTGTCTCATTTTAATTTTGTTTTATTCTTTTCTCTTTCTGAACAGTTCTCTTTTTACTGGTTCTAATGACATGGCATGCACGACGGATCTTCGACCTAGTCTAATAAATCAATCTGACTCTGATTTAATGATACAAGAGATCGATTATGACGATGAGTCTGAATATGATGAGGATAAAGCCTTCGAAGAAATAAACCGAGAACTATGCCAATTTGAAGAGAAACCCAAGCCTAATCTGAATGACACCGAGGCTGTAAATCTAGGGGATGCGGATAATGTCCGAGAAACCAAAATCAGCATCCACATTGAGCCTAGCATCAGGGAAGAATTAATCAAAGCACTCATTGAGTTTAAAGATATTTTTGCATGGTCGTATGACGACATGCCGGGTTTAAGCACCAAGCTAGTGGTTCACAAATTGCCCATTGACCCGGCATGCCTTCCCGTCAAGCAGAAACTGAGGAAGTTCAAGACAGATATGAGTGTGAAGATTAAAGAAGAAGTAACCAAGCAGCTGCAAGCAAAGGTTATTCGGGTCTCTCGATATCCTGATTGGTTGGCTAATGTGGTGCCAGTACCAAAGAAAGATGGGAAGATCAGGGTATGCGTCGACTACCGTAATCTGAACAGGGCAAGCCCAAAGGATAACTTTCCATTGCCCAATATCCATATCTTGATCGACAATTGCGCCGGGCGAGAAATCGGCTCCTTTGTGGATTGCTACGCTGGGTATCATCAGATTTTGATGGATGAAGAAGATGCAGAGAAAACAGCTTTCATTACGCCATGGGGGACTTATTGTTATCGGGTAATGCCATTCGGTTTGAAGAACGCTGGGGCAACGTACATGAGAGCAATGACTACTGTGTTCCATGATATGATACACAAAGAGATCGAAGTGTACGTAGATGATGTGATCATCAAATCCAAGCGTCAGGAAGACCACGTAGCAGACCTTAGGAAGTTTTTCCAAAGACTTCGAAGGTACGACATTAAGCTCAACCCAGCCAAATGTGCATTTGGTGTTCCATCTGGAAAGCTGTTAGGATTTATCGTCAGTCGGCGAGGCATTGAGTTGGATCCGTCAAAGATCAAATCCATCCAGGAATTGCCGCCACCGAGGAACAAAACAGAAGTAATGAGTCTGTTGGGAAGGTTGAACTATATCAGCAGATTCATCGCTCAGCTCACAACAACTTGTGAACCCATCTTTCGATTGCTGAGGAAAGATGCCGCGATAGAATGGACGGCAGAATGTCAGGAGGCATTTGACCAGATCAAAGGTTATTTATCCAATCCACCTGTATTGGTTCCACCTGAGTCGGGGAGGCCATTAATCCTTTATCTAACGGTCCTGGATCATTCGTTTGGTTGCGTGTTGGGTCAACACGACATCACAGGAAGAAAAGAGCAAGCCATCTATTATCTCAGCAAGAAGTTTACAGTCTATGAGAATAAGTACACTCAACTTGAGAAGACATGTTGTGCTCTAACTTGGGTAGCACAGAAGTTTAAGCATTATCTGTCGTCACATACTACTTACCTTATTTCACGTCTGGATCCATTAAAGTATATTTTCCAGAAGCCTATGCCCACAGGAAGATTGGCAAAATGGCAGATATTACTCACAGAGTTCGACATTGTCTATGTGACGAGGACGGCCATGAAAGCTCAAGCATTGGCCGATCACTTGGCTGAGAATCCTATTGATGAAGAATACGAGCCTTTGAGGACGTATTTTCCTGATGAAGAAGTGATACATATAGAGGAGTTAGAACTGAATGAGGAGCCAGGGTGGAAGCTTTTCTTTGACGGGGCTGCTAATGCAAAAGGAGTTGGAGTAGGAGCAGTACTTATTTCAGAAACAGGACATCACTATCCTGTTACAGCTCAGCTACGTTTCTATTGTACCAACAACATGGCTGAATATGAGGCATGTATTTTGGGCCTACGATTGGCTGCAGACATGGATGTTCAGGACGTCTTGGTCTTGGGAGACTCGGACCTCCTAGTACATCAGATCCAGGGTGAATGGGAAACACGGGATTTGAAGCTTATACCATATCGACAATGTTTGCACGATCTGAGCAAGCGATTTCGATCAGTGGAGTTCAGACACATCCCGAGAGTTCACAATGAGGTTGCCGATGCTTTGGCCACTTTAGCATCGATGTTGCACCATCCAGACAAAATCCATGTTGACCCATTGTATATTCAGGTTCGTAATCAGCATGCCTACTGCAACATAATAGAAGAAGAAATGGATGGCGAGCCATGGTTTTATGATATCAAGGAATACCTCAGGATGGGAATATACCCGGAGCAGGCAACCGGAGATCAAAAGAGAGCCATTCGACGACTGGCAAATGGATTTTTCCTCAGTGGAGGAATGTTGTACAAAAGAACCCCAGATCTGGGATTGCTGAGATGTATTGATGCAGGTCAAGCCACGATAGTGATGACAGAGGTACATGCTGGAGTCTGTGGGCCCCATATGAGCGGATATGTGTTGGCAAAGAAGATTCTGCGAGCGGGATATTATTGGCTCACTATGGAGCATGATTGTATCAGTTTCGTACGAAAATGCCATCAGTGTCAGATACACGGAGATCTGATTCATTCTCCACCAACGGAATTGCACACAATGTCCGCACCATGGCCATTTGTAGCATGGGGCATGGATGTCATTGGGCCTATCGAGCCGGCAGCTTCGAACGGTCACAGGTTCATTCTGGTAGCCATCGATTATTTCACTAAGTGGGTTGAAGCCAAAACTTTCAAGTCTGTAACCAAGAAGGCAGTGGTGGATTTCGTCCATTCCCATATCATTTGTAGATTTGGGATCCCAAAAATAATAATCACGGACAATGGTGCTAATCTTAACAGCAACTTGATGAGAGAAGTATGTGAACAGTTTAAGATTACACACCGTAATTCCACCCCGTATCGGCCCAAGGCGAATGGAGCAGTTGAGGCAGCCAACAAAAATATAAAGAAGATATTGAGGAAAATGATTGAAGGATCCAGACAATGGCATGAAAAGCTACCATTTGCGTTGTTAGGATACCGCACTACTGTTCGTACTTCAATAGGTGCGACTCCTTATTTGTTGGTATACGGAACCGAAGCAGTAATACCAGCAGAAGTTGAAATTCCTTCCCTTCGAATTATCGCTGAGGCCGGGATTGACGATGATGAATGGGTCAAAGCCCGACTAGAGCAGCTGAGTTTAATGGATGAAAAAAGATTGGCAGCAGTATGTCATGGCCAGTTGTATCAAAAGAGAATGGCAAGAGCATACAATAAGAAGGTGCGCCCCAGAAAATTTGAAGTAGGGCAACAAGTATTGAAACGGATCCTCCCACATCAGATTGAGGCAAAAGGCAAGTTCGCCCCGAATTGGCAAGGGCCGTATATTGTGACCAGAGTATTATCCAATGGCGCTTTACGTCTGACAGATGTTGAAGGAAGATGCGTCGACATGGCTATCAATTCTGATGCAGTCAAAAGATATTATGTGTAATTTCTTTTGTTGTTTATTTGTTTGTTTGTACTTAGTGCTTATCGGATAATGAAATGACGGAGGCAATTCTTTCTTCTATCCAAACACTTTTAACCTTTGCTTTACCCCTTTGAGCCATACTTATCTTTTATACCCCTCTCTTGGAATCATTAATGAAAAATGTATGAAAAAAAACTTTTTGAAGGTCGCAAGAAAACAAAGGAGTCAGTGAACTACGTTCGACCTGATTCCTCAAAGAGGATACGTAGGCGCCTCACGGCTCGGTCATAAGGTAACAAAAAAAAATCAAAAGAAAAATCCCCAAGTAAGAAAACTGGGGCAGAAATTATGTTTCTAAATTTTGAAAAAAAAAAGTTTGATTCCAAGAGTTGTAATACTTTACCCATCAAAGTTATTTTGAATTTTATATCCTTTTCTTCTAAAACCTATATTGATATCCAAAAAAGACCTCCCGATCAGTATCCGAGAGGTGTTAAGATAGGCAAATGAAAACCAAGAATAAAACATCGGTCCCTGACTGAATGAGGATCATGAATTGAAAGAATTTATAGCCAAAAGAATTCCCGGCAGAGATAAATCTTATCGGCAACACTCCAATCCCAAGCTGAGAAAATAAGATGAGAGAGTCTTATCGGCGAAAACCTTCACAGGCGCCATAAGGCGACGTAAGCTGAGAAATACAAAATGAGAGAGTCTTATCGGTGAAAACCTTCACAGGCACCATAAGGCGACGGGAGTTGTGAGAAATGAGAGAGCCTTGTTAGTGAAAACCCCGCGAAGGGCACTATAAGGCGACAAGATAGATTGACGGAAAAGATCCGTATTTTGCGAAGAATTGGGCACCTATTTATCCCCAGCAAGTGAAGACATCAGAAAGTTTGATCGACACAAATAGACTGGGTTGATTAATCTGGAATGCACAACATGATCATTGGAATCGGTTATATCACCCAGATAAGTTCATTTTTTTCCATCATTTGTTCAGAAAGATTTTCTCATTTTTCTATCTTTTCATTTCTTTGTTTAAAAGAATTTTTCTAGAAATTTATGTTTTAAGGAAGGTCTTTCAGAGCTTACTACCAGTTGCCAAAATGGTACAACATAAAATGTGAAAAGGGCAATCCAGAGACAAGGCAATAAGACAAAAGACGTTGATTGCCAGGCCGAATAATACTATCCTAAAATGGCAAGGAAAGTACGGGGAAGAGCCGGGAAAAAAAACATGTTGAGGAAATTGTGCGCCAAGTTCCAAGACGATCCCCAGAGGACTCCGACCGAATATCGACCAAGCTCCGAGGTGGTCGGACAACACAAAATGGGAAGGGAAGAAAGGAAAATCCATCTTCGGCAAAATAACCTCCAGAAATTTTTGAGATACAAAATGGTGAAGGGATAAATGGAAAAACCATCCCCAGCAGAATGTTATCCCCAGCAAATAACATCATCCCCAACAAGTTTTGAGAACGCCGAACAAGAATAAGGGAAAGGGAACAATCATCCCCATCAGGAGTGACATGACCACTCGCCATATTTCAAAAAAAAAAAAAAACTAACTAAATTTTCTTTGATTTTGAACAGGAAAATAAAGTGTTGATGATGGCCTAAAGATACGCCATAAGAAAGATCGCCAGAATTGGGGCAGAAAATTTTCTGCCACAAGTGGAAATTTTCTCGGAGAATCGAGGAAACAAATTCAAATTATTCTTTACCAATTAGGCGCCCACCAGTATAATGCGGGAATACATTTAAGTTCTAGGTCGCCCACCAGTAAAATGCGGGAATACATTTCAGTTCTAGGTCGCCCACCAGTAAAATGCGGGAATACTTTTAAGTTCTAGGTCGCCCACCAGTATAATGCGGGAATACATTTAAGTTCTAGGTCGCCCACCAGTAAAATGCGGGAATACATTTCAGTTCTAGGTTGCCCACCAGTATAATGCGGGAATACATTTCAGTTCTAGGTCGCCCACCAGTATAATGCGGGTATGCATTTATGTTTTCATTTCATGTTCTAGGTCGCCCACCAGTATAATGAGGGAATACATTTTGTCTGTTCATTCCATATTTTTAGGTCGCCCACCAGTATAATGCGGGAATACTTTTAAGTTCTAGGTCGCCTACCAGTATAATGCGGGTATGAATTTCTCTTTTCATTTCATGTTCTAGGTCGCCCACCAGTATAATGCGGGTATGAATTTATGTTTTCATTTCATGTTCTAGGTCGCCCACCAGTATAATGCGGGAATACATTTCTGTCTTTTCATTTCTGTTCTAGGTCGCCCACCAGTATAATGCGGGCATACATTTCAGTTTTTCATTTCCAGGTCGCCCACCAGTATAATGCGGGTATACATTTTCATTTCATGTCCAGGCGCCCACCTGTATAATGAGAGGAATACTTTTCAGTCTTATACTGCAGATTTTGAAGTCAGTAACCCCACCGGAAGGCAAAGGTTACAACAAGAATCCCCAGCAGGAAACAATAAAAATCCCAACACCGGAAGGCAGAAAGTGGCAACAAGAAGTCCCAGCGCAAATTCAAGCGCATGAGTCAAAAGAAAGAAAAGACGCGTCTTGATGAATCTGATGAAAATAATCGTGTCCCCAGAGGAACCGCCAAAAAGCTTAATGAAGAAAGCCATGTCCCCAGCGGACCGAACAAAATGACGAAAACTGGTATTAAAAGGCACCAGAGGAAACACAAACCGACAAAAAGCAAGGCAACCGGAGCAAGGGGAAAACAGATAAGATTCTGTAATTTCTAGCTTAGTCTAGCTTCTTATTTTTTAAGCATGGTGTAATAAGGAGGTCAGCAAACAGTAAAAGTAGCATGCAACAGCAGTAACATTGCAGTCCCATGGTAGTCCCAGCTACCAAGACTTCCCGAACTACATTGACCTGATTCCTGTTTAGCCCAGGATATGTAGGAAACCTTTGAAGCAAAGGTTCGGTCAAATCTTTTTCAAAAAATGCTTCAACAGAGTACTCGGATGGGCAAAAATCGCTCGCTTTATCTTTGCACGAAAACCCTTCGTGTCTCCGGGCAAAGAGGGGCAGCTGTAAGCACGTGATTTTTGCCCTATATGAGAATTACTCCCAAAAAATTCAAAAATAAAATGATTTTTCTTTGGTGTGCAATTTTGTGATATTTTGTGATATTTTGAATAATTATTTGTATTTGTCTGTGCGTGTTTATTTGCTAAATTAATAAAAAAATACAAAAATATGTCGCATTTTGCATGTAGGATTTAATTCTATAATTGATAATAATTAAATTTGTTTTACAAAAATTAAAAATTACAAAAATAGGCATCGTTTGCATTTTTAGCATTTAATGTCCAAATATACAATTTTATGCTTAATTAATACTTAATTGTGCGTTAATTGTTATTGGGAGTTAATTTGCGCTTTTATAACTTAATTTAGTTCTTAATAATAGTTTAAGTATTTTTATAATTTAGTTTTAGAAAAATAAAAGAAGAAAAGAGAGCGAAAATATAAAGAAAGTCGGAATTGGGCCTTTTCTTCAATTTCAAGCCACAGGCCCAAAAAATGGCCCAATCTTCCCTACGACCCAGTCCATTTCGAACTGGGTCAACCCGGTCCATAACCCAACACCCTATTATCTTGCATTTCAAAAAATAAAACAAAGAAAAACAAAAAAAAATAGTAAGAAAACCCTAAAAATGCCTAAGCATCCCCCCCCCCCCCCCATTTCTCCTTCTTCTTCCTCAAAACTCCAAAGCACAACCATGGCTGCCCTCACCAACGTCGACCACCCTCCACCACGAACACCCCCTCACGTCGTCACACTCACACACACATACACAACCAAACGGCATAACAGTCCATCGCCCCAGCGTTGTTTCTCCATTGACGAGCTCAAGCTCGACCATGGACTACCCGTTGCTTCTGCTTCAGCGTCCTCCTAGCTGCTGCCTCACTTCGTCTTCTTCAGCTCGAACAGCCATAGCCACTGCTTCGTCGTCCTCCACACCGTCGCCGCTGCTCCTCCACACCGTCGCCGCTGCTCCTCCTCGTGTCCGAGCTGCTGCTGCGTCCATTTCAAGCTCCGATGTCCAGTGTAAGCACGTGATTTTTGACCCTTCCAGGGAATTTTTACATTCTTAGCTTAAATATTTAATTTAGGACTAATATAGCCATTTTGACTATTTTTACTTTATTTTTCTCGTAAAAGAAAAAATTACAAAAAATATATATATAAATTTTAGTTTATGTATCTCTCATAAACTTGAAAAAATACAAAAATTGTACTTTATTTTGGTACTTTATATAAATTCAATTACAAAAAAATATAATTCTATTAATGTTTTGTAATCGTTTTAATTTTGGAAAAATACAAAAAAATATTACTTCATATTTTATCTTTATTAAAAACGAAAATTACAGAAAAATAGTTTTATTAATATTTTATAGTCATTTTAATTTGGAAAAAATACAAAAAATATTACCTCATATTTTATCTTAATATTTAAAAAAAAACAAAAATTACACAAAATAGTTTTATTAATATTTTGTAGCTATTTTAAATCTTGAAAATATTTTAAAAAAAGGATATAGTTTTGTTTAAATACTAGTCTTATTTTTGGTAGTTATTTTGTTTACATAGGACTAGTTAAGCAACGTTTTCCTATTTCTCGGGTCCGGGCAAAAGAATAATATTCGGGTTCAAACTACCCGGTTTTAGGCCTAATTTTCGGACCTAGCCCATAATAAACCGTGTCCAGGACACATGGGGAACCCCACCACGCGTGGGGGACATAAACCTTGAACCCCACCACGCGTGGGGCTCATTTTTCTTGGCAAAACATTACAAAACACGGACAAACAAGCCAAAAAGGGGGACTTCCGTTTTTTTTGAGAGATAGCTACTGTAGACCTTCTTCTTAAAAAGAAGAAGGAGAAAACCTACTGAAAGGACCACTGTTCACGCTTCTTCTTCAAGAAGAAGAAGAAGCAATATCCTAGCGGAACCCTACGTAAAACCACCCACGAAAACCAGCGAAAACCCTTCCAAACTTCCCTATCTTCTTCCAAGCAAAACCCTAACGAACACTGTTCATCTTCTTCTTCAAAAAGAAGAAGAAGCAAAACCCTACGGTGAAAGAAAGGGACCCCGTCACCTTCCCCGGCAGCCCCTCCCCAGCGTCGAAAGCCCACCGGCAACCTCCTCCTCCTGTCCAAACAACCATCCTCCGACGCCGTCCAAACAGCCCCACCCCGTCACCTTCACCAACGCCCAGAATACCACCAAACGACCATAACCCCGTCAACTCCCCATCGCCCATAACCACCACCCCAAACAGCTCCCTCCGTCCCTTCTGTCCCCGTCAACCTCCCAGCTAAAACCACCACCAAACAGGACCAACTCCTCCATTACCAAGCATACCACTCCATTTCCAGCTTCCCTGTCGCGACCAGCCCTCATCCTCTTAGGTTCATCTTGCACCCCGTCGTCAACCTCCAGAACCAGTCCGCTATTTTCAGCCCAACGTCGTCAACCTCCAGAACCAGTCCGCCATTTTCAGTCCAACGTCGTCAACCTCCAAGCAGTCGTAGCTGCGTTTCCGAGCAACGGTGGGTTGCTTCGATCCTGCTTGGCCGAGTTTTCTGTTTTCCGTAGAGGTCGACTTTGGTTCGTCGAGGTCCGGTACGTCGAGGTGTTGTCCGAGGTTCCGTTGTTGTTCTTCGGTCAGAGAGGTCCGGCTTGAGTTCCGTCGGAATCGTGTTTGTCGTTCTGAGTTTGTCGAGGTGCAAAGGTTAGTAAACCTCGATGTATTAGATAAATAAACTTTACGTTGAATGTTTGAGATGCAATATAAAAATTGGTATGGAAATTTTTTGCCTATGTTTCATTGTCTGCGTTTTGGTTCATTTTCATGTTATGTTATTCTTGTTTATTTGATGTCGTTTAATTAAGTTGGACTAGTCGTTCTAGGACACAAGTTTGACGTTAATCTGTTCGTCCTTTCCTTCGGTTAGGTCATTCGAAAAAAATAATATTAGTGCATGCTGTTACTACTACCGAAACACTCATTTACTAAACTCCTTTTATTAAACTTCTAACAAGTCATGGGATTTTAGTTGTAAAGAGGCCGTAAGTTTTATTATTGTTAAAGACATAAAAATGGCATCCAAAAGAATAATAATAATAATAATAATAATAATAATAATAATAATAATAATAAAGAATAAAATGAGACGAGTCTCGCCAAATAAAAGGGACAAATTGCGGGGCCCTCTAAGTGTATATATTACATACTTAGATTCCGGGACGGGTCGTTTAGCAAATTTCACGGCCCTCCCCAAAAAATAATAGTGCGCTAGTTGCTTTAGGCGCGCCTTTAATAACGTTATCTCCCTAAACTCGGGTGCACATTTATGTGACCCAAATCCAAATCTCAACGAAATCGAAATGTGCCTCTAATCACGGGTACATTGACTGTGACGTGGTATGAGATGCATTTCCATGACGTTGCAAATTCCTTTTAAAAAATAAGCATGAGATGAGCCTCGCCGAATACCAACACAAATCGTGGGGCCCTCAATAAATACTTGTTTAAAATTACTTAGAATTCAGGAGGGTCGTTTAGCGAATTTCACGGCCTCCGCAAAATAATAATGCGCTAGTTGCTTTAGGCGCGTCTTTAATAATTTAATTTTCTTAAACTCGGGTGTGCATTTCATGCGACCCAAATCCAAATCCTAAAACATCAAATAAAATATGTTTCGGATTGTGGGTGCATTTCATGTGACACAGTCCAAAGATATATTTTAAGCGATGTTCACATTCTTGTAAAAACAATAATAATAAAGCGGTTAAAAGTTAGAATTTGCACATAAGTTCATACTTGTATAAAATCAGATAATCAAGCCGAATATAACAATTGAGCGACCGTGCTAGAACCACGGAACTCGGGAATGCCTAACACCTTCTCCCGGGTTAACAGAATTCCTTATCCGGATTTCTGGTACGCAGACTGTAATATAGAGTCATTATTTTCCTCGATTCGGGATTAAAATTGGTGACTTGGGACACCCTAAATCTCCCAAGTGGCGACTCTGAAATAAATAAACAAATCCCGTTTCGATTGTCCTTTAATTGGAAAAACTCCCTTGCGCCCTCTCGGGTGCGTAAAAAGGAGGTGTGACAGCTCTGGCGACTCTGCTGGGGATTTTACCCAGAACCACTG
Organism: Nicotiana sylvestris; assembly: GCF_000393655.2. Taxonomy (NCBI): domain Eukaryota; kingdom Viridiplantae; phylum Streptophyta; class Magnoliopsida; order Solanales; family Solanaceae; genus Nicotiana; species Nicotiana sylvestris. The sequence continues at coordinate 121,369,316 of NC_091057.1, read as the reverse complement.
GTTCAGGGTTAAGAATTCGAGCTTAGATAAATTGTTATATTTGGCTTTATCTGATTTTCACATGTTTTGAGCCTATTGTGCTAAATGCTGCTTTTACCGCTTTGATATTACTTGAACTGTACATATAAATTGTGCTGAAACCTTTCTCTCCTTACCTCCGGGGAGAAGCTCGCTGGACGAGACTCCCTATTCTGTTAGTGTCAATACCTGAAATAAGAAAGAGGTCGGACAAGTTACAAAGCCGGACGATCTCGCGGGTCCCCGGTACGTAGCCCCCTCCTCGGCTCGAGTTGTCCGCTCGGGTACACAGTCTAGAACGTATACCCAGGTTATAAACCCAGTATGACAAAACCGTTGCCGGAAATTAAACCCAGAACCACTGGTTCAGGGCTCAAGGATTCAAGCTCAGAGTAATTGTTATATTTGGCTTTATTATCCGATATATATTGCATGTTTTGACATAACATACTAAATGTTGTCTTTTACCGCTTTGATATTATCTGAATTGTATATAAACTGTGCCGAAACCCTTCTCTTCTTACCTCCGGGGATGTGCTTACTGGTTGAGACTCCCTATTCTGTTAGTGTCATACCCTAAATAAAAGAGGCTCGGAAAGTTTCTAAGCCGGCTGGCCTTTTGGTTCCCGGAAAGGAGCTCCTTCCTCAGCTCGAGTTGTCCGCTCGGGTACACTGTCTAGAACACCGACCCAGGTTTTTGAACCTAGTATAACAAAGCCACATGCCGGATCCCTAGTAGGAACGTTTATTTGCATCATGTGCATTTGACTTAGGGGACTCAACATAGGGGTTGGGTCCGTCTAGGACAAGCAACCTGAAAATAATAGACAATCTTTCGGCATCCTATGTGCTACATGTTGTATTTAATCAAGGGCGTATGAGTCATTTGGTCATTTCCAGCATGATGTTATTTTAATCAAAGCATGGGGAACATTTGTGGAATCCAAGAAGCCTTGGAGTTCCCTATGTCCCCCACGCTTGCTTTTTGGGAAAGCATATGGGGAACACTTGTGGAATCCAAGAAGTCTTGGATTCCCATATGTCCCCCACGCTTCATATGTTGGGAAAAGCGCATGGGGAGCATTTGCGGAATCCAAGAAGTCTTGGAAATCATTATGTCTCCCATGCCACGTTTTTGAAAGAAATAATAAATATAAAAAATAAAAATGCAAATAAAAACAAAGCATGAAAATTCAAAAAGATTTTGTATGTTGTCATCATTTTCCACATATAAGAAAATCGTGAAAAAAGGAGAAAATAACAGTATAGAAATCCGAGTAGAGTTGAAACTCGGTCGAAATTTTGAAAATGAAAAAATGTCTTGTTAGTTTGTTATAGTAAAAGCAAAGGAAAAATAAAAAAAATCATCATTGTTCTGTCTGGTTTTTTTAAAATATTAAAGAAAATAGTTTGTTTTGCCATTAAATGAAAATGAAAAAGAGTTTGTTTTTTTTAAAAAAAATGTTTTATTTTATTTTATTTTGTTTGTCTATGAAAATGCCAGAAATAAAAATAAAAAGAGTCCGGCGTTGAATGTGATTTTATTATTTGTTCCAAAAATAAGTATATATATAATCCAAAAAAAATTCAAAAGAAAGTTCCAAATTCAAAAAGATAAAATAGAAAAACAAATCCGAAAATATTTTGATTGTTTTTTCGAAATTGAAAAGAAAATTCAAAATTCAAAAAAAAAAACATTTTGAGAAGCATTTCTTTTATTAAAAGCAAAATTCCGAAAAATATTTTCTTCTTCTTCTCTAGAATAAAGAAAAAAAGAGCAAATGAAAATTCAAAAAATATATCTTAGAAGTATTTCTTTCAAAAAAAAAATTCAATCAAAAATCCAAAAAAAATATACTTCATTTCTTCTTTTAAAGTAGTTCTTTTTCCCGAACTACGCGGGTTTGATTCTCACCGGATGTGAGATACGTAGGCAACCCTCATCGGGTCCAACCCCACCTTCTCAAAAAAAAAAAAAAAAAAGAAGAAGAAGGAATGTTTTATGTTTTTCGTTAATTTGTTAGTTTGTTATGAATGAAAAATAATAGTCTATTTGATTGTTGTGGGAAAAATAGTAAAAACAAAAAATATAGAAAGTGGAAAAGGGTCCTCTCAAAAATAGTTTATTCGCCCGAACTACGCGGGTTTGATTCTCACCGGATGTGAGATACGTAGGCAACCCTCATCGGGTCCAACCCCACCTTCTCAAAAGAGAAGGAATGTTTTATGTTTTTCGTTAATTTGTTTGTTTGTTATGAGTGAAAAATAATAGTCTATTTGATTGTTGTGAAAAAAAAAGAATAATAATAAAAATAGAAAATGGAAAAGGGTCTTCTCAAAAATAGTTTATTTGCCCGAACTACGCGGGTTTGATTCTCACCGGATGTGAGATACGTAGGCAACCCTCATCGGGTCCAACCCCACCTTTTTGCTAAAAAGCCAAAAAACAAATAATAATAATAATAAAAATAAAAATAAAACATGTCAAAATTTCGATTTTGTCATAAAGAAGTCAGATGACGCTGTTTTATCAAGACATAGCCGAATGTTCCCGAAAGGGACGCCGGAAGGCTGACTTTGCATAAACAGCCACCTTTGGGTCACTTTTTAAGACTTGGTCCAGTTGACCTCCACAGCCTAAAAATCTTCGTCCCCGAGACGTTGAAAGACCGTGTTTGCAATATTGATTTTTCTAATTTGAAAAAACGATGAAAAAAAAGTTATAAATAAGTCAGGTGATGCTGTTTTGTCATAAATAGCCGAATGTTCCCGAAAGGGACGCCGGAAGGCTGACTTGGCATAAACAGCTACCTTTGGGTCATTTTGAGATATGGACCCACACAGCCTTAAGAAAGCTTCGTCCCCGAGACACTGAAGGGCCGTGTTTTGCAACACCAAGTTTTTTATCATAATTTGAAAAAAAACAAAGAGTCAACGGTCGGGTGAATGCCGTTTGGATGTTTAGTCAAAAAAAAATGAAAAAATAAAATAAGCCGAGCCAGCTTCGGCCGCATCTTAAACCGTTCTTGCCAAAATAGCCTTAGAGTATCTTTTAGTTGTCGAAAGGTTATTTTCGTAAAAGAATGGACAAGTTGGTAAAGTGTCATAAAATAATCCTCCCCGGCCTCAAAATTCATGTGAAATTCGGAAGGGGCCACATTTGCAAAAATAACCATTTGGTTGCATTTGTCGAACAGAGAAAGGGAGTTAGCCTTTTGTTTTTGAGTTTATAAATCTCTTGATTAAAGTATATGGGTTATTTGATTTTCAAGTTTGTAGGTCATCTTTAAACCTTTGAAACCCAGTTTGTTTTAATATGAAAGTGAAAAGAAAAAATGTTCATTATTGTTTATCTTTTATTGGTCCGAACTACGCAAGGTCTGATTCATGCGGGGTCATGATACGTAGGCAATCTCCATAAGATTCGACCACAACAAAAAAAAATGAAAAAAAATGAAAAAGAAAAAAGAAAAAAGAAAAAAAAGGAAAACAAAGGTAAAAATAATAATAATAAATATATATATATATATATATATATATATATATATATATATATTGATAATAATAAGGACCGACTGAGTCCATTCTAACATATTTGGTTTTGAATTGTGAAGAAAGTTGAGGTGGTTGGTTTGTGCCTCAAAGAAAATGACAACTAACGTCGAAGCTGTTACAAGTGCTCCAGAGACTCAGAGTGGGAAGGTTCCTCGTCATGAGTCACAATTTGTGACACAACAAGAGCAGTACCACTCTCCTGAGTACCACTCGTACTCGTTTGATCTTGCTGCAAAAACTGAGAAGCCTGCCCGAAAGATGGTACAGGAAGAAATGACCCGAAGAGTGAAAAGCTTAGAACAATGGTTGGAAAACATGCAAGGGTTGGCAGGCCAAAAGAGTGTTGCCTTCAAAGATCTATGTATGTTCCCCGATGTCCACTTGCCGCCTGGTTTCAAGACTCCAAAATTTGAAAAGTACGATGGACATGGAGATCCCATAGCCCACCTGAAAAGGTATTGCAATCAACTGAGAGGTGCGGGAAGAAATGAAGAATTGTTGATGGCTTATTTTGTGGAAAGCCTTACGGGAGTAGCCTCCGAATGGTTTATGGATCAAGACACGTCTCGCTGGTATGTCTGGGATGACATGGCACAGGCCTTTGTCAGACAGTTCCAATACAACATCGACATTCCCCCAGACCGCATTTCCCTTTCAAACCTGAAGAAGAAACCAAGTGAAAGTTTCAGGGAATATGCCATAAAATGGAGAGAGCAAGCAGCTCGAGTTAAGCCACCCATGGATGACCACGAGCTAATTACTGTCTTCCTTCAAGCGCAAGAGCCAGATTACTTTCAAAACATGGTGTCCGCAGTTGGCAAAACCTTCCCGGAAGCAATCAAAATTGGAGAAATGGTAGAGAATGGTCTTAAGACAGGCAAAATTATAAGTCAAGCTGTTCTTAAAGCCGCAACTCAGGCTGTCCTGGTTGAGTCAGATAATCTTAGCGACACAAATGAGGAGATTGAAGAAATCATGATGACATCAGGGTCTAGAAGAGGTCCCAGGAGAACATCTCGAAAGTATGAGCAGCCTCCTCAAATTTTCTATGGCTCCCCTGAGCAGTATTATCCACCTCAGGACGCTCAATACTCTGTCGCTCCACCTCAGTATGTTGTCCAGCCACCAAAACACCCCAGGAGGCGAGCACGAGCATCACAAAATCTCCAGAAGTCTCCACAAAATTTTCAGATGCCCTATAACCCACAGCCAAGCCAGTGGTATAAAGGGGAACAAAGGTTGAAAGATAATTTTACACCAATAGGAGAGTCCTATGAAAGCTTATTTGAGAAATTAAAGAATCATGACATGATTGCACCTATTCCTCCAAATCGTGTGGACCCACGTGCAAGAAGCTTTGACCCTTCTAAAAGGTGTGAATACCATTCCAATGTCCAGGGGCACAATGTTGAAAGCTGTCGGGATTTGAAAAGAGAAATAGAAAGAATGATCCAAGAAGGGCGGATTGTGATCAATAACAGTGACATGGAGCACTCGAACCCTATCGAGAACTTGTTGACAGAGGGTGACGATGTTGAAGCGGGTAATGGTCTTGGCAGTATTGATGCAAAGCTCAGTGGTTAAGATGCCAATTTTTTGGGGGAGGACGCTTCATTCCTTGGTCAGAAAGAGAGAAGCTTGTGGTGGCTTATTTTGTGGTCATTTCTGTTGTTCGGATTATTAAGGTTGTAATTGGGATTTTGTCATGTGTCAAACCTTCTTATCTTTCCATTTTGTCATAGCAGTTTGTTTAAATTTTGTCCAGTTTGTGTTAGGATTTTATTCTGGTTGTTTTGTTTGTTTTATTATTCAAACCATTTCGTCGGTAGTCTAATACAAAGTCGGTCTTTTGTTAGTTCCAGTCGTCTTTTGTTTAGTCCTTTTATCATTTCATTCAATGCCGATTCTAGGGACATGACATGCGCACCCAGTTTGGGCCTAATCTTAAAAGTTAATCATAAAACCCTAGGAAGGTGATCAAAGCATTCAAAGGAAATAAGAGCGGTTTGGGATTATTTGAAGCCCGAGTCATGGGGAACGGGGGCAAGTTAAACGCAAAGAAAACCGTTAAAGAAAGATTCGCCTAAATTGGCATGAGGGTCGTTCATAATAATGAGAATGAGAGTGTCGCCCAACGGTGCTTTAGAAGTGACAAATGAAAAAGCAAATGTTGAATATAATTGTCAAGTCCAGCACCATCAGAAGAGACTACAAATTTAAATCGTGTTGTTTGCACTTGGAATATTTTGAAGACTGGAATGACGAAGGCATTTTGTTCTGCTACCCAAACACTTTTATCCTTCATTACCCCTTTGAGCCTTATTTATTTTTATTTTTTCTTTCATACCCCTCATTCGGAATCAGTAGCAACGAAAAAGAAGAAAAAAAAGAGAAAGAAAGAAAACAACAACGAAAAAAAAAGAGAAAAGAAAAGAAAAGAAAAGAAAAGAAAATTGATAACAAAGAAAAAAAAATCAAATGAAAAAGAGAAATTGGGAACTACGTTTGACCTGATTCCTCAAAGAGGATACGTAGGCGCTTCACGGCTCGGTCATAGTTTAGAAAAATGAAAAAATTAAGTAAAATATCCCCAAGCAAGAAACTGGGGCAAAAGTTGCGTTTGATGTAAATAAATCTAATTCCGAAGGTTGTAATTAATAACCCAAAATTAATGCATTTTTTGAGCCTTTAATACCCTTTCTTTCTAGCCCTATCCAAAACCCACATTACGGTCCAAAGAAAGACCTTCTGATCAGTCTCCGAAAGATGCCAAGTCAGACAAATGAAGAGTCTTACCGGCAAACATAACATTCTGTTCCACAGCAGAAAGGACTCTAATCTCCAGCAGAAAGAGTCATACCGGCGACACTCCAAATCCCCAGCTGGAAAGTGATACAAATGAGAGAGTCTTATCGGTGAAAACCTTCACAGGCACCATAAGGCGATGAAAGCTGAGAGAAGAACCCAAAAATGAGAGAGACTTGATAGTGAAAACCCTCCGGGCACTACAAGTCGAATAAGATTAAGAATCAGATGGGGAATCACCAATTGAGGATCTTGAAAGATGATTGACGGTAAAGGATAGGCCCCATATGCATGTCATGGTCATTAGAGTCGGTATTTGCGTTTGATAGGTTTTTATTTATAGTTTCTTTGTAAAAGAGTTATCGTTTCCTTTGTCTTTTATTTTGTATATTTTATCTTTCTCCTTCCATAAAATTTTCCCCAATAGAGTCTGTCGGGCCAGAACAAGTATGAAATGACTTCAAATATGCCATCAGCTTTTCAAGATGAGATCTTACTAGTACATCCAAGTGGTATAGTCAGTAGGGAACAAACGCGAGGCCAGTGTCAAAAAGATATCCCCAGCAAAAGGGAATTGACAGAAGGATTGACAAGCGTCAAGAGGGATACCGTTGCCTTTATCAAAAGTTATAAACCTCAAGGCCAAGGCCCGTGAACAAAGCAAGGAGAGCAGTGAGCATGATTTGGCGAAATCCATACTAGACTGAAAGGTCGAGGAAAATGCCAGTTTCCAAGCTATGCCACAAAAGAAAGGGGATATCCCCCAGCAGGAAGGGATTATCCCCAGCACATAATATCATCCCCAACAAGTTGTTGAACGCAGAGCAAGGAAGGAGAAAGGGAAAGCCATCCCAGTAGGAGTATCACAACCAACCACCATGTTTTAAACTAACAAATTTTGTTTGATTTGAAACAGGTAAAGGAAATGGCATTGATGCAGAAACGCATGCCACAAGGGATATTATCAAACTGGGGCAGAAAATTTTCCTTCCATTTAGAAAATTTTCTGGAAGTCAGGTACCCCCAGTTGATAACATTTTACCCCCCAACAGGTAAGTAAATCAAGGGAGGTAGTCTTTGAAGGAAGAGGCTATGCAAAAACAAAACAACAACAAAAAAGGGAATAAAAAAAGAAAAAAAAGAGAAAAAAAGAATAATAATAAAAATGGGAAATGTAGAAAAGGAAAATTCATCCCAATCCCCAGCAAGTATTCAAGGTAAGACATTCTCAAGTCTTGAGGATATTTCGGGTTCATCCGCCCTCGAACAGGATATGTCGGGTTCATCCACCCTCAAATAGGATATGTTGGGTTCATCCGCCCTCAAATAGGATCTGTTGGGTTCATCCGCCCTCAAATAGGATCTGTTGGGTTCATCCGCCCTCAAATAGGATATGTCGGGTTCATCCGCCCTCAAATAGGATCTGTCGGGTTCATCCGCCCTCAAATAGGATATGTCGGGTTCATCCGCCCTCAAATAGGATCTGTCGGGTTCATCCGCCCTCAAATAGGATATGTCGGGTTCATCCGCCCTCAAATAGGATATGTCGGGTTCATCCGCCCTCAAATAGGATATGTTGGTTTCAGTCTTTTATTTCAAGTGTTGAAATTGGGAGCCCGCCCAGATAACAGAGGCATAAATTCAGTCTTTTTATTTCAAGTGTTGAAATTGGGAGCCCGCCCAGATAATAGAGGCATACATTCCACGTCTTTACCCATAGGAGATGCATTTCCTCCTAAGTTTTAGTTTTACCCATAGGAGATGCATTTCCTCCTAGGTTTGTTTCAGTTTCACCCATAGGAGATGCATTTCCTCCTAAGTTCAGTTTTACCATAGGAGACGCACTTCCTAAGTTCAGTTCTACCAATAGGAGACGCACTTCCTAAAGTTTATATGTTTCACCATAGGAGACGCACTTCCTAAGTTTCAGTTTCACCAATAGGAGACGCACTTCCTAAGATATGTTTCACCATAGGAGACGCACTTCCTAAGATATGTTTCACCATAGGAGACGCACTTCCTAAAGTTCAGTTTCACCATAGGAGACGCACTTCCTAAAGCAAGTTTCACCAATAGGAGACGCACTTCCTAAGCAAGTTTCATCAATAGGAGACGCACTTCCTAAGTCAGTTTCACCATAGGAGACGCACTTCCTAAAGTTCAGTTTCACCATAGGAGACGCACTTCCTAAAGCAAGTTTCACCAATAGGAGACGCACCTCCTAAGCGAGTTTCACCATAGGAGACACACTTCCTAAAGTTCATTTCACCCATAGGAGACGCACTTCCTAAGTTCAGTTCTACCAATAGGAGACGCACTTCCTAAGTTTATTGTACCCATAGGAGACGCACTTCCTAAGTTTATTGTACCCACAGGAAACGCACTTCCTCGAAGTTAAGTTTTACCCATAGGAGATGTATTTCCTCCTAAGTTGTTTTTGAAGAAAAAAAAACAAGACCTAGTCTGATGAACCTTCTCCTAGGATCCAAATCTTAGTCTGACGAATTTTTCTCCTAAGATAGAGACCTAGTCTGACGAACCTTCTCCTAGGATCAAAATCTTAGTCTGATGAATTTTTCTCCTAAGATAGAGACCTAGTCTGACGAACCTTCTCCTAGGATCAAAATCTTAGTCTGATGAATCTTTCTCCTAAGATAACCAAAAAACAAAAAGAGACCTAGTCTGATGAACCTTCTCCTAGGATCAAAATCTTAGTCTGATGAATCTTTCTCCTAAGATACCAAAAAGAAAAGACCTAGTCTGATGAACCTTCTCCTAGGATCCAAATCTTAGTCTGACGAATTTTTCTCCTAAGATAGAGACCTAGTCTGACGAACCTTCTCCTAGGATCAAAATCTTAGTCTGATGAATCTTTCTCCTAAGATACCAAAAAAAATGAATGACCTAGTCTGATGAACCTTCTCCTAGGATCAAAATCTTAGTCTGACGAATTTTTCTCCTAAGATAGAGACCTAGTCTGACGAACCTTCTCCTAGGATCAAAATCTTAGTCTGATGAATCTTTCTCCTAAGATACCAAAAAGAAAAGACCTAGTCTGATGAACCTTCTCCTAGGATCCAAATCTTAGTCTGACGAATTTTTCTCCTAAGATAGAGACCTAGTCTGACGAACCTTCTCCTAGGATCAAAATTTTAGTCTGATGAATCTTTCTCCTAAGATGCCAAAAAAAATGAATGACCTAGCCTGATGAACCTTCTCCTAGGATCAAAATCTTAGTCTGATGAATTTTTCTCCTAAGATAGAGACCTAGTATGACGAACCTTCTCCTAGGATCAAAATCTTAGTCTGACGAATCTTTCTCCTAAGATGCTAAAAAAAAACATTTTGAAAAGAGTCATTTTCCTAAAACCAGGCGCCCACCTGTATAACAAGGGAATACATCCTAATCTAGTGTTTAGTTCACTCTCAGCACTGCATCAGTAGTATCAGTGGGCTACGATTTTGCTAACGACTCACAAACCTCCCCAGTGCAAACGGGGTTAGGAAATTTTGTTTGTTTTGTTTGTTTTGATTGTCAGGGACCCGCCTGTAGAACGGAGTTTGTGGTATGTCAAAGATCGAAGAAGTCAGGAGTCCGCTTGTCAAAGATCAAGCAGTGACCCACTGGAAAGCAGAAGGCTACAACAAAAATCCCAGCATTCAACCAAGTTATAAATAGCAGAAGCTCGCCTCAAGAATGCGAGTCAACATCTGAGATGGTCGACAAGAGCTGGACACAACATAAAAGAGAAAAAAAAAAAGAAAAAGAAGAAAAACAAAAAAGGAGGAAAATACGAAAGTGGAGAACAAATGTGGTATGTTCAAGAACTAGCGCCTACAACTAGCAAGTATCAAGATTCAAATCCAAAGTCTGTATGAAGCACCATTCAAGACTCAAGACCAAGTTTCAGAAGACTTAAGAGATAGGAATCCTTGTAACTAGTAGCTGATAGGCTTAGTTAGTCTTTTTCAGTTTTCATTTTTGTTGTAATGACAGGACCGCGGACCGGAACCTCGACGGAACGGCACCTCGATCGGCTCTCCACCTCGGTACAACTTCACTATCTCTCTCATTTCCGAACTACACGTGGCCTGATTCCTATATAACCAAGGATATGTAGGCAGCTCAGATACCAGGGCTCGGTCACATTCCCTCCCTTTCCTTAGTGTAGTCCGTCCAAGTAATGGTCGGGTCAAAAACACGTCTAGTCGTTCTTTGTCGGAAAACTCTTCGTGTTTCCAGTCAAAGAGGGGCAGCTGTAAGCACGTGATTTTTGATCCTTCCCGGGAATTTTTACATTCTTAGCTTAAATATTTAATTTAGGACTAATATAGCCATTTTGACTATTTTTACTTTATTTTTCTCGTAAAAGAAAAAATTACAAAAAATATATATATAAATTTTAGTTTATGTATCTCTCATAAACTTGAAAAAATACAAAAATTGTACTTTATTTTGCTACTTTATATAAATTCAAAAATTACAAAAAAATATAATACTATTAATGTTTTGTAATCGTTTTAATTTTGGAAAAATACAAAAAAATATTACTTCATATTTTATCTTTATTAAAAACGAAAATTATAGAAAAATAGTTTTATTAATATTTTATAGTCATTTTAATTTGGAAAAAATACAAAAAATATTACCTCATATTTTATCTTAATATTTAAAAAAAAACAAAAATTACACAAAATAGTTTTATTAATATTTTGTAGCTATTTTAAATCTTGGAAAATATTTTAAAAAAAGGATATAGTTTTGTTTAAATACTAGTCTTATTTTTGGTAGTTATTTTGTTTACATAGGACTAGTTAAGCAACGTTTTCCTATTTCTCGGGTCCGGGCAAAAGAATAATATTCGGGTTCAAACTACCCGGTTTTAGGCCTAATTTTCGGACCTAGCCCATAATAAACCGTGTCCAGGACACATGGGGAACCCCACCACGCGTGGGGGACGTAAACCTTGAACCCCACCACGCGTGGGGCTCATTTTTCTTGGCAAAACATTACAAAACACGGACAAACAAGCCAAAAAGGGGGACTTCCGTTTTTTAGAGATAGCTACTGTAGACCTTCTTCTTAAAAAGAAGAAGGAGAAAACCTACTGAAAGGACCACTGTTCACGCTTCTTCTTCAAGAAGAAGAAGAAGCAATATCCTAGCGGAACCCTACGTAAAACCACCCACGAAAACCAGCGAAAACCCTTCCAAACTTCCCTATCTTCTTCCAAGCAAAACCCTAACGAACACTGTTCATCTTCTTCTTCAAAAAGAAGAAGAAGCAAAACCCTACGGTGAAAGAAAGGGACCCCGTCACCTTCCCCGGCAGCCCCTCCCCAGCGTCGAAAGCCCACCGGCAACCTCCTCCTCCTGTCCAAACAACCATCCTCCGACGCCGTCCAAACAGCCCCACCCCATCACCTTCACCAACGCCCAGAATACCACCAAATGACCATAACCCCGTCAACTCCCCATCGCCCATAACCACCACCCCAAACAGCTCCCTCCGTCCCTTCTGTCCCCGTCAACCTCCCAGCTAAAACCACCACCAAACAGGACCAACTCCTCCATTACCAAGCATACCACTCCATTTCCAGCTTCCCTGTCGCGACCAGCCCTCATCCTCTTAGGTTCATCTTGCACCCTGTCGTCAACCTCCAGAACCAGTCCGCCATTTTCAGCCCAACGTCGTCAACCTCCAGAACCAGTCCGCCATTTTCAGTCCAACATCGTCAACCTCCAAGCAGTCGTAGCTGCGTTTCCGAGCAACGGTGGGTTGCTTCGATCCTGCTTGGCCGAGTTTTCTGTTTTCCGTAGAGGTCGACTTTGGTTCGTCGAGGTCCGGTACGTCGAGGTGCTGTCCGAGGTTCCGTCGTTGTTCTTCGGTCAGAGAGGTCCGGCTTGAGTTCCGTCGGAATCGTGTTTGTCGTTCTGAGTTTGTCGAGGTGCAAAGGTTAGTAAACCTCGATGTATTAGATAAATAAACTTTACGTTGAATGTTTGAGATGCAATATAAAAATTGGTATGGAAATTTTTTGCCTATGTTTCATTGTCTGCGTTTTGGTTCATTTTCATGTTATGTTATTCTTGTTTATTTGATGTCGTTTAATTAAGTTGGACTAGTCGTTCTAGGACACAAGTTTGACGTTAATATGTTCGTCCTTTCCTTCGGTTAGGTCATTCGAAAAAAAATAATATTAGTGCATGCTGTTACTACTACCGAAACACCCATTTACTAAACTCCTTTTATTAAACTTCTAACAAGTCATGGGATTTTAGTTGTAAAGAGGCCGTAAGTTTTAGTATTGTTAAAGACATAAAAATGGCATCCAAAAAGAATAATAATAATAATAATAATAATAATAATAATAATAATAATAATAATAATAATAATAATAAAGAATAAAATGAGACGAGCCTCGCCAAATAAAAGGGACAAATTGCGGGGCCCTCTAAGTGTATATATTACATACTTAGATTCCGGGACGGGTCGTTTAGCAAATTTCACGACCCTCCCCAAAAAATAATAGTGCGCTAGTTGCTTTAGGCGCGCCTTTAATAACGTTATCTCCCTAAACTCGGGTGCACATTTATGTGACCCAAATCCAAATCTCAACGAAATCGAAATGTGCCTCTAATCACGGGTACATTGACTGTGACGTGGTATGAGATGCATTTCCATGACGTTGCAAATTCCTTTTAAAAAATAAGCATGAGATGAGCCTCGCCGAATACCAACACAAATCGTGGGGCCCTCAATAAATACTTGTTTAAAATTACTTAGAATTCAGGAGGGTCGTTTAGCGAATTTCACGGCCTCCGCAAAATAATAATGCGCTAGTTGCTTTAGGCGCGTCTTTAATAATTTAATTTTCTTAAACTCGGGTGTGCATTTCATGCGACCCAAATCCAAATCCTAAAACATCAAATAAAATATGTTTCGGATTGTGGGTGCATTTCATGTGACACAGTCCAAAGATATATTTTAAGCGATGTTCACATTCTTGTAAAAACAATAATAATAAAGCGGTTAAAAGTTAGAATTTGCATATAAGGTCATACTTGTATAAAATTAGATAATCAAGCCGAATATAACAATTGAGCGACCGTGCTAGAACCACGGAACTCGGGAATGCCTAACACCTTCTCCCGGGTTAACAGAATTCCTTATCCGGATTTCTGGTACGCACACTATAATATAGAGTCATTATTTTCCTCGATTCGGGATTAAAATTGGTGACTTGGGACACCGTAAATCTCCCAAGTGGCGACTCTGAAATAAATAAACAAATCCCGTTTCGATTGTCCTTTAATTGGAAAAACTCCCTTGCGCCCCCTCGGGTGCGTAAAAAGGAGGTGTGACATCCAGCAGTAGCGGATGCTACTGCTTCAGTCCATGTCGAGCTCGCGAACCTCGATGGCTATGGCTTCTTCATTAAGCTGCGCTGCGTCCATTTCTCTTCATCATCAGCTGCTTCTGTTTCGTCTTCATCATTCAGTCCAGTCGAGTTCGCGTACATGGAGTAGTTTTGGTTGATGTCGTCGATCACTGTCCGAGTTCGTCGTTGGTTGGTCGTTGTTCGTCGTTTCATTTCCGGTTAGTGGTTTTTTTGGATCTCATTTATCGTCCATATTTTTGTTTGGTATTTTTCGGATCCAAAATCGATAAATGATTCAATTCTTGTTTGGTTTGTTCTTCGTTGAAATAATTTTCTAGTTTGTTCATTATTTGGTGAATTTTTCATGTTTATTTCATGTTTGTTTTATTGTTTAGGTAAATGTTGTTAGTTTAATGTTAGTTAAATACAAATTGAGGTTTAATTAATTGTTTCCTCAATTTGTTTTATGTATTTGATGTATTTTCCGGAAATTGTTAATATTGTTAAAGTTCAAGTTTAAATTCATAATTGTTTCTTTTTAGTTTTGTTTTGTCATTTGCCTAAAAGAATTTAGTTGCAATAAGGGAAGTATGTTGGTTTTTAGTCATTTGAATCCGTCGTTTTTATTTTTAGATTTAATTCATGTTCATATTATGTTTGTTTGATTTTGAATCCGAAATGTGTATAGTTTGATTTCTTGTTTACCATTTGTGATTATTTCTTGAATTAGTCTCATAATCTTGTTTAAAGTTTAATATAAGAATTGTTTGTTATAATGTTGTTAGAGTTGATTTTAAGTTCAATATTATTGAATTTAAGAATCTAAATATACTTGTTTGATTGTTGTTGTTGTTTAAATCCGAAAAATAGGTTTGTTGTTGCCAAAAATATTGTTCAATCAAATTTTGGTTGTTCTTGGTTGTTCAATTTGTGTTCATGTGATTTGTTGTTGAAATGTTGTTAAAATCATGTTCATGTGATATTGTTGTTATGATGTTCATCCGTGTTCATATTGTTGTTTGAACATTGTTAGAAATTGATCATATTGTCTATATTTTGGTTAAGTTTGATTAATTGATGTGTTATAGCTGATGGGTAGTTTGGTAAATTTGTAATACGTTCAGGGGTAGTTTGGTAATTTCAGTAAGGTCGGAAGGGGTAGTTTAGGAATTGTACATTTTTGTAATTGTTTATTTGAAGCATGGGGGATAAAATGAAATGGGGTGGATTGTGATATGATTATTTAATATAAAGGGGGGACAAGATTTAATTTAAAGGGGAATCTTGCATTATTTTATTTGAAGCATGGGGGACAAAATATAATGGGGTGGTGTGATATATTTATTTAATGTAATGGGGATGAGTGGGAAGATAATGGGTTTGGTAGAGAAAGGGATTGATTTTAATTGATTAAAGGGTGGGGATTATATATAGAGAGGTCTGAAAAATCAGAAGAGAGACAGAGGAAAAAAAAAGAGATTAGAGAAAAAAAAAGAGCTGAACATTTATTCCGAAAAAAACATTGAAACTCTCAAGAAAAGAAAAACATACAAAGAAAAAATAAAAAAAAGTTGAAAATTAGAAGAGAAAGTAGTACACACCTGATAAATATTCTGGTATACAGGTGTAGAAATTAAGGGTTGAAGATTAACTAGCCTTTCAAAAATCTGAAAATTTTCCTTGGTTTCTGTCCGTTATTTTCGGCATTCTTGGATTTTATTTTGAATTTTTCAAAGCTGTCACTGGGATTTTCGTTGACTGGTTATTGCTGGTTATTGTTGTTGTTGATGTGTTACGTATTACGTTGCTGACTTTCTTCTTCTTATATTGACAATATCAGGTACATAATGTCACACCTCCTTTTTCCGCACCCGGGGGCGCAGGGGAGTTTTTTCCAATTAAAGGACAATCGAAATGGGATTCGTTTAATTATTTCAGAGTCGCCACTTGGGAGATTTAGGGTGTCCCAAGTCACCAATTTTAATCCCGAATCGAGGAAAATAATGACTCTATATTACAGTCTGCGTTCCAGAAATCTAGATAAGGAATTCTGTTAACCCGGGAGAAGGTGTTAGGCATTCCCGAGTTCCGTGGTTCTAGCACGGTCGCTCAACTGTTATATTTGGCTTATTTATCTGATTTTTAATACAATATGAACTTATGTGCAAATTTATCTTTTAACCGCTTTATTATTATTGTTTTATAAGAATGTGAACATTGCTTAAAATATATCTTTGGACTGTGTCACATGAAATGCACCCACAATCCGAAACATATTTTATTTGATGTTTTAGGATTTGGATTTGGGTCGCATGAAATGCACACCCGAGCTTAAGAAAGTAAATTATTAAACACGCGCCTAAAGAGACTATCGCGTTGTTATTTTTTTTTTTGCAGAGGCCGCGAAATTCGCTAAACGACCCTCCTAAATTCTAAGTAATTTTAAACAAGTATTTACTGAGGGCCCCGCAATTTGTATTTTTATTCGGCGAGGCTCATCTCATTCTTATTTTTTAAAGAATTTGCAACGTCATGGAAATGCATCTCGGGCCACGCCACAATCAATGCGCCCGTGACTAGAGACATATTTCGACTCCGTTGAGATTTGGATTTGGGTCACATAAATGTGCACCCGAGTTTAGGGAGATAACATTATTAAAGGCGCGCCTAAAGCAACTAGCGCATTATTATTTTGGGGTAGGGCCGTGAAATTTGCTAAACGACCCATCCCGAAATCTAAGTATTTAATACATATACTTTGTGAGGGCCCCGCAATTTGTCCGTTTTATTTGGCGAGGCTCGTCTCATTTTTTTTTTTATGATTATTTTATTTATTTATTTATTTATATTTTTATTTTTATTTTTTTTAAAAAAAAGGACAAGGCTAAAATGACTACATTTCTTTGCTACTTCGCGAGGCCATGGGTTGTAGGTTAAACTTATTTGATGAAACGAATATCTTTCCGCGGGATTAGATTACTACTATGATTTTAACATTACTACTACACGTACAAACAACTATTAAGACAAACACTTAGATAACAACAATTTAAACATGAAGAAACAAAATGTCAAATGGCTACTAAAAATAACGAAACAACGGAAGAGACATTCACGGCCACATTTCAATACCATACGGATTTAATTATCAAATATAGCAATTCGCAATCATCATGTATATATGTCTCGCGTAATTTCGTGTACTATCCGCATGAACTAGGATTGTATTTCAACAAAACACCTATACATATTACTAAACAGCGAACATGAAGGACACAGGCAGAGATAACCTACTTGAGATTAACGTCCGATACGTTGGACCTGCGACGAAACCTCGGACAACAACCTCGACGTACCGGACCTCGACGAACCAAAGACGACCTCGATGGAAAGCTTGGACCCCACAACTGTCGACGCCCCAAGATTGTTAGTTGCTGCTGTATCTCCGACGCAGCAACGGCTGCCTCCCTGATGACGAAGCAGCAGTAGGGGGGCGACGGGCTGAATGACGAAGAAGATGATGACGATGGTCGCCGGAGTTTGCTGGTTCGGCAGGTGGTCGTGGGAGAGGGAGCTGGACGGTTTGGAGGTGACGGTGTTTGGAAGGCAGCGATGGTGGTGGTGAGAGTGTCGACTGGTTTTTGTTTGGAGGGGTCACGGGGCAGCCGGTGGGTTTTGAAGCTGGGGGGCAGTAGGGTTTTGGTCGACGAAGGTGGTTATGGCGTCGGGTGGTTATGGGTGCTTGGTCGACGAAGGGCTGGAGGTTGACGATGGTGGTTATGGCGTCGGGTGGTTATGGGTGCTTGGTCGACGAAGGGCTGGAGGTTGACGATGGTGGTTATGGCGTCGATGGAGGGGCGACGACGGGGAGGGAGCTGTTTGTTTGGACGCAGGGCTGTTGGGGTTTAGGCGTTGGAGTTGGTTTTTCTCACTTTTCTTCTTTGAAGACGAAGAAGGAACAGTCGTATTCTCTTTTTTCTTTCTTTCTCCCCCCGAGTCCAGACCCAGTTCGTTCCTTTCTTTTTTCTTTTTGTAGGTTTTTTCTTCCTCCTTTTTGGAGAAGAAACCGGAACAGTGGTCCCCCTCTTCAATTTTCAAAAGTCCGTGTTTTGTAATGCTTTGCCCAAGAAAAATGAGCCCCACGCGTGGTGGGGTTCGAGGCTTATGTTCCCCACGCGCGGTGGGGTTCCCCATGTGTCCTGGACACGGTTTATTATGGGCTAGGTCCGAAATTAGGCCTAAAACCGGGTAGTTTGAACCCGAATATTATTCTTTTGCCCGGACCCGAGAAATAGGAAAACGTTGCTTAACTAGTCCTATGTAAGCAAAATAACTACCAAAAATAAGACTAGTATTCAAACAAAACTATATATTTTTTTAAATATTTTTTCAAGATTTAAAATAGCTACAAAAATATTAATAAAACTATTTTTGTAATTTTCGTTTTTTAAAATATTAAGATAAAATATGAAGTAATTTTTTTTGTATTTTTTCAAAGTTAAAATGACTATAGAAGATTAATAAAACTATATTTTTTTTTTGTAATTTTCGAATTTATATAAAGTACCAAAATAAAATACAATTTTTGTATTTTTTCAAAGTTAAAATGACTATAGAAGATTAATAAAACTATTTTTTTTGTAATTTTCGAATTTATATAAAGTACCAAAATAAAGTACAATTTTTGTATTTTTCAAAATTATAATGACTGCAAACATTAATAGAACTATATATTTTAGTAATTTTTGAATTTATATAAAGTACCAAAATAAAGTACAATTTTTTTGTATTTTTTCCACGTTTATGAGAAATGCATAAACTAAAATTTATATATGTATTTTTTGTGATTTTTCTTTTGCGAGAAAAATAAAGTAAAAATAGTCAAAATAGCTATATTAGTCCTAAATTAAGTATTTAAGCTTAAGAGCGTAAAAATTCCCGGGGAAGGTCAAAATTCACGTGCTTACAGCTGCCCCTCTTTGACTGGAAACACGAAGAGTTTTCCGACAAAGAACGACTAAACGTGTTTTTTGACCCGACCATTACTTGGACGGACTACACTTTAAGGAAAGGGAGGGAATGTGACCGAG
This sequence comes from Nicotiana sylvestris, assembly GCF_000393655.2. NCBI lineage: Eukaryota > Viridiplantae > Streptophyta > Magnoliopsida > Solanales > Solanaceae > Nicotiana > Nicotiana sylvestris. Next base: position 121,350,466 of record NC_091057.1, on the reverse strand, counting down.
CCCTGGTATCTGAGCTGCCTACATATCCTTGGTTATACAGGAATCAGGCCACGTGTAGTTCGGAAATGAGAGAGATAGTGAAGTGTACCGAGGTGAAGAGCCGATCGAGGTGCCGTTCCGTTGAGGTTCCGGTCCGCGGTCCTGTCATTACAACAAAAATGAAAACTGAAAAAGACTAACTAAGCCTATCAGCTACTAGTTACAAGGATTCCTATCTCTTAAGTCTTCTGAAACTTGGTCTTGAGTCTTGAATGGTGCTTCATACAGACTTTGGATTTGAACCTTGATACTTGCTAGTTGTAGGCGCTAGTTCTTGAGCAGATCACATTTGTTCTCCTCATCCGTGCTTCGGATTCATTCATTTTTCTCTTTTTTTTTTGTTTTTTGGTGACCAGCTTTTGTTGATCATCCCAGACTGTTGACTTGCATTCTTGGGGCGAGCTTCTTGTTGCTTCTATCTTGGATTGAGTGCTGGGGATTTTTGTTGTAACCTTCTGCTTTCCAGTGGGTCACTGCTTGATCTTGAAACATGTTTCTCCGTTCTACAGGCGGACTCCTGACTTCTTCTATCTTCGACACGCAACAACCTCCATTCTACAGGCGGGTCCCTGACAATCAAAACAAACAAAACAAACAAAATTTTCTAACCCAGTTTGTACTGGGAAGATTTGTGAGTCGTTAGCAAAATTGTAACTCACTTACACTACTGATTCAATGATGAGTAGGAAGTGCGTCTCCTATGGTTAAACTGACTTAGGAAGTGCGTCTCCTATTGATGAAACTTGCTTAGGAAGTGCGTCTCCTATTGGTGGAACTTGCTTTAGGAAGTGCGTCTCCTACTGGTGAAATATTTTTAGGAAGTGCGTCTCCTACTTGTGAAACTTTTTAGGAAGTGCGTCTCCTACTGGTACAATGGATTTAGGAAGTGCGTCTCCTATTGGTAAAACTGAATTTAGGAAGTGCGTCTCCTATGGTAAAACTGAACTTAGGAGGAAATGCATCTCCTATGGGTAAAACTGAACTCTTGTTAGCAAATGCGTCTGCAAAAATAAAACCTCAATGACTCAAACAAAAGTATTCCCGCGTTATACTGGTGGGCGACCTAGAACTTAAAAGTATTCCCGCATTATACTGGTGGGCGACCTAGAACTTAAAAGTATTCCCGCATTATACTGGTGGGCAACCTAGAACTTAAATGTATTCCCGCATTATACTGGTGGGCGACCTAGAACTTAAAAGTATTCCCGCATTATACTGGTGGGCGACCTAGAACTTAAAAGTATTCCCGCATTATACTGGTGGGCGACCTAGAACTTAAAAAGTATTCCCGCATTATACTGGTGGGCGACCTAGAACTTAAAAGTATTCCCGCATTATACTGGTGGGCGACCTAGAACTTAAAAAGTATTCCCGCATTATACTGGTGGGCGACCTAGAACTTAAAAAGTATTCCCGCATTATACTGGTGGGCGACCTAGAACTTAAAAGTATTCCCGCATTATACTGGTGGGCGACCTAGAACTTAAAAGTATTCCCGCATTATACTGGTGGGCGACCTAGAACTTAAAAGTATTCCCGCATTATACTGGTGGGTGACCTAGAACTTAAAAGTATTCCCGCATTATACTGGTGGGCGACCTAGAACTTAAAAGTATTCCCGCATTATACTGGTGGGTGACCTAGAACTTAAAAGTATTCCCGCATTATACTGGTGGGTGACCTAGAACTTAAAAGTATTCCCGCATTATACTGGTGGGCGACCTAGAACTTAAAAGTATTCCCGCATTATACTGGTGGGTGACCTAGAACTTAAAAGTATTCCCGCATTATACTGGTGGGCGACCTAGAACTTAAAAGTATTCCCGCATTATACTGGTGGGCGACCTAGAACTTAAAAGTATTCCCGCATTATACTGGTGGGCGACCTAGAACTTAAAAGTATTCCCGCATTATACTGGTGGGCGACCTAGAACTTAAAAGTATTCCCGCATTATTCTGGTGGGCGACCTAGAACTTAAAAGTATTCCCGCATTATTCTGGTGGGCGACCTAGAATTTAAAGTATTGAAATTGTTTCCCCGTTCTTCCGAGAAAATTTTCGACAATCGGCAGAAACTTATCTGCCCCGGTTTTTGGTGACTTCCATGGCATTGCATCTTGCTGCCCTCGACAATCCTTTGTTTTCCTGCAGCAGACAAAAGGATTTAATCAGTTTTAATCGTGGTGGTAGAGGGTGCCTTTCTGGCGAGCAATTTTTCTCTCTTCCCCTTTTCTTGCTCTTTGTCCCCATAATTGGTTGGCGGGCAAAGTTGCCTGTTGGGGGTCTCTAGCCTGCTGGGGATTGGTTTTCAATTTATCCCCTTTTCTGCTTTCTTTTAAAACACATGATGTGGGAGTCTGCTTCTAACTCCCGAAACCACTCCCTTTTGGAGCTTACTTCTTCCAACATTTCCGAGCACAATCCCTGCATTGCCTGGGGCCGGCCTTTAAGACTGTTTGTATTACCCTGCATTGGGTGAATTCCCCTTCGGTTTCTGGTAGTAAGCTTCGACAAATCCTTTAAAGACACATTTTAGGAAAAGAAATAAAGATATGGAAAAGAGAAAATCTTTCTGAACCAATATTTTGTGGGAGGAGACAATCAAAAGAACTTATCTGGATGACACAACTGGTCCCCGTGATCATGACATGCACCATAGATTCCCGACCCAGTCTATTTGTATCAATCGATTCGCCCGATGGTCTGACTTGCTGGGGATGATAAAGGAGTGTTCACTTCGTTTCGTATGTGGTAGCTTTGCTGATCTGTCTTGTCGCCTCATAGTGCCCTTCGAGGGGTTTTCACTAATGAGACTCTCTCTTTTCTCTCATCTCCCGGCGCCTTATGGTGCCTGTGAAGGTTTTCACCAATAAGACTCTCTCATTTCATATCCCTCATCTTACATCGCCTCTCGGTGCCTGCGAAGGTTTTCACCGATGAGACTCTCTCATTTTATTTCTTTCGAGGAATCGGGGTGTTGTAGATACGACCCTCTCTTCCGGGGATTCTTTTGACTATCAACTCATTCCCAGTCTTACGATCCTTTTCTTTGCTGGGGATCGGTGTATTATTCTCGGCCTTATTTGCCGGATTTGGCATCTCTCGAACATTGATCGGGAGGTCTTTTGGATGTCGATGTTGGTTTTGGTGTGGGATTGAAGGAAGGCTAAAAAATGAAAACAACTTGAAGGGTGATGTGCTACAACTTTTGGAATCAAACCTTTGTTGGAACTTAAAACATAACTTCTGCCCCAGTTTTCTTGCTTGGGGAATTTATTTATTTTTTACTCTTATGTTGTGCTACGTGCGTTACGCACGCTGTGTCTATTATGCACACTATGTACATTATGCATCCTATATTTATTATGATGCATACTATGACCGAGCCGTGAGGCGCCTACGTATCCTCTTTGAGGAATCAGGTCAAACGTAGTTCCCACGGTTTTGTATTTCTTATGATTTTATCTTCTTTTTCTTCTTTTTTTTTTTCATGTCCTTTCCATTAGTGATTCCAAAAGAGGGGTATGAAAGAATTACTTAAGGCTCAAAGGGGGAAGCAAGGGTTAAACAGTGTTTGGATAGAAGAAAGAATTGCCTCCGTCATCTCATTATCCATCAAATGCCAAATACAAACAAATAAACCAAAAATTGCCATAATTAAAGAAATTACGCATAATATCTCTTGACTGCATCTGAATTGATAGCCATGTCGACACATCTACCCTCGATATCTGTCAAACACAGAGCGCCGTTGGACAATACTCTGGTCACGATATAAGGCCCTTGCCAATTTGGGGCGAATTTGCCTTTTGCTTCGACCTGATGTGGGAGGATCTTCTTTAACACCTGCTGCCCTACCTCAAACTTCCTGGGGCGCACCTTCTTGTTATATGCTCTTGCCATTCTCTTCTGATACAGTTGACCATGGCACACTGCTGCCAATCTTTTCTCATCTATCAGGCTCAACTGTTCCAATCGAGCTTTTACCCATTCATCATCATCAATCCCAGCTTCAGTGACAATTCGGAGGGACGGAATTTCGACCTCCGCTGGTATCACGGCCTCAGTTCCGTATACCAACAAGTAAGGAGTTGTGCCTATGGAGGTCCGGACGGTAGTGCGGTACCCCAATAAAGCAAAGGGTAATTTCTCGTGCCACTGTCTGGACCCTTCCACCATTTTTCGCAGTATCTTCTTGATATTCTTATTGGCTGCTTCGACTGCTCCATTTGCCTTAGGACGATATGGGGTGGAATTGCGGTGTGTAATCTTGAATTGTTGGCATACCTCTCTCATCAAGCTGCTATTAAGATTCGCACCGTTATCCGTGATGATCACTTTTGGGATCCCAAATCTGCAGATGATATGGGAGTGAACAAAGTCCACCACTGCCTTCTTAGTTACCGATTTGAAGGTTTTAGCCTCAACCCATTTGGTGAAGTAATCGATGGTCACTAGAATGAACCTATGACCGTTGGATGCTGCTGGCTCGATGGGCCCAATGACATCCATGCCCCATGCTACAAACGGCCAGGGTGCTGACATCGTATGCAATTCTGTTGGCGGAGAGTGAATCAAGTCTCCATGTATTTGGCACTGATGGCATTTCCTCACGAAAGTGATACAGTCGTGTTCCATGGTGAGCCAATAACACCCCGTTCGAAGGATTTTTCTTGCCAATACATATCCACTCATGTGGGGCCCGCAAACTCCAGCATGTACTTCTGCCATAACCGTCGTTGCCCGCCCGGCATCTATGCATCTCAACAATCCCAAATCCGGGGTTCTTTTGTACAATACCCCTCCACTGAGGAAGAAACCATTCGACAACCGCCGAAGGGCTCTTTTTTGGTCTCCAGAGGCATGTTCTGGATATATCCCCATCCTGAGGTATTCTTTGATATCATGAAACCAGGGTTCGCCATCCGCTTCTTCTTCTATGGCATTGCAGTAGGCGTGCTGATCACGGACCTGGATGTGTAGAGGATCAACATACATTTTGTCAGGGTGGTGCAGCATTGATGCCAAGGTGGCCAAGGCATCTGCAACCTCATTGTGAACTCTCGGGATGTGTTTGAATTTTACCGATCGAAATTGCTTGCTCAGATCATGCAAGCATTGTCGGTATGGTATGAGCTTTAGATCTCGTGTTTCCCATTCGCCCTGAATTTGATGTACCAAGAGGTCCGAGTCTCCCAAGACCAAGACGTCTTGGACACCCATGTCGGCAGCCAGGCGCAGACCCAGAATGCAAGCCTCATATTCGGCCATATTGTTGGTGCAATAGAAGCGTAGTTGAGCCGTAACAGGATAATGCCGTCCTGTTTCAGAAATGAGTACTGCTCCTATTCCAACCCCTTTTGCGTTTGCAGCTCCATCGAAGAAAAGCTTCCAACCTGGTTCCTCAGGTAATTCCAACTCATTCGTATGCATCACCTCTTCGTCAGGAAAATACGTTCTTAAGGGCTCGTATTTTTCATCAACGGGATTCTCTGCCAAATGGTCTGCCAGTGCCTGGGCTTTCATGGCTGTCCTCGTCACATAGACGATATCAAACTCTGTGAGCAGAATTTGCCATTTTGCTAACCTTCCCGTGGGCATAGGTTTCTGAAAGATATACTTCAGCGGGTCCAAACGGGATATGAGATAAGTAGTGTATGAAGACAAGTAGTGCTTCAACTTCTGAGCTACCCAAGTTAGGGCGCAGCATGTTTTCTCGAGTTGAGTGTACTTGACCTCATGCACTGTGAATTTCTTGCTAAGATAGTAGATGGCCTGCTCCTTCCTTCCTGTGTCATCATGTTGCCCCAGTACACAACCAAATGAATTTTCTAAAACCGTCAGGTAAAGGATTAGAGGTTTCCCGGGCTTAGGCGGGACCAATACGGGTGGATTAGACAGATACCCTTTGATTTGGTCGAAAGCCTCCTGACACTCTGCCGTCCAACCTTCTGCAGCATCCTTTCTCAGTAGCCGAAATATGGGCTCACAAGTTGCTGTGAGCTGAGCGATGAACCTGCTGATGTAATTGAGTCTACCCAGCAAACTCATTACCTCTGTTTTGTTCCTTGGCGGTGGCAAGTCTCGGATGGATTCAATTTTGGATGGGTCTAACTCAATCCCCCGTCGACTGACGATGAATCCTAGCAACTTTCCTGATGGAACCCCGAATGCGCATTTGGCCGGGTTAAGCTTGATATCATACCTCCGGAGTCTTTGGAAAAATCTCCTTAGGTCTGTCACATGGTCCTCCTGACGCCAAGATTTGATGATCACATCATCGACGTACACCTCAATTTCCTTGTGTATCATGTCATGAAACACAGCAGTCATTGCTCGCATGTACGTTGCCCCAGCGTTCTTTAAACCGAACGGCATTACCCGATAGCAGTAGGTTCCCCATGGCGTAATAAATGCTGTCTTCTCAGCATCCTCCTCATCCATTAGGATCTGATGATAACCTGCATAGCAATCTACAAAGGATCCGATCTCGCGCCCAGCGCAATTATCGATCAGGATATGAATGTTGGGTAACGGGAAATTGTCCTTGGGACTTGCTTTGTTGAGGTTGCGATAGTCGACGCACACCCTGATTTTTCCATCCTTCTTTGGGACTGGTACCACATTGGCCAACCATTCGGGATACCGAGTGACCCGAATGACCTTCGATTGTAATTGCTTAATCACTTCTTCTTTGATCTTTACACTCATTTCTGTTTTAAATTTCCTTAGTTTTTGCTTGACCGGAGGGTATGCCGGGTCAGTGGGCAATTTGTGAACCACTAAATTGGTGCTCAATCCAGGCATATCATCATATGACCATGCAAAAACATCTTTGAATTCCCTGAGAGTTTTGATCAATTCTGCTTTGACATTCGGCTCAATGTGGATGCTAATTTTGGTCTCTTGGATGTTATCAGCGTCTCCTAGGTTCACAGCCTCAGTGTCATTTAGGTTAGGCTTGGGTTTCTCTTCAAATTGGCATAGTTCTCGATTTATTTCTTCGAAGGCTTCCCTTTCGTCACATTCGGATTCATTATCACAAACGACCTCTTGCATCATTGAGTCAGATTCAGATTGATTTATTAGACTAGGTCGAAGATCCGCTGTGCATGCCATGTCATTAGGACCAGTAAAAAGAGAACTGTTCAGAAAGAAAAGCACAAAACAAGAAATTAAAATGGGACAAAAGAGAAGAACTTTATTAAATTTGCAGGATAAAAAGGGTTCACACTTTTACAAAACGAAAGTAAAATTGGGATTACACCCTTGAATAATCCGATCAAACAAACAAACAAACAAAACATTAATCAAAGCCTACTACCAAGACTCCCCTCGGACAGGAAGAGGAGTAATCGTCCAATTGCTGGTCTTGGCCTCAGGCCCCACAAATTGTATCTCTGCTCTGCTGGAACCCTCTCCAGCTTCCACCATACTGACATCCGCGAATAGTCTTTCAAAACTCTGATTCAGGTCTTCACTTATGCCGATCAAAGGTCCTCGAATCTTTGGGATCGCTGACCCCTTGGCACTAGCTTTAACAAAAGACCTTGAGAGGCGTGGCACTGGTTTAGGCAGAAACCAGACCCTCTTCTTCATTTTTCGCGCTTGCTTCCTGTCTGCTGCGGTTGGTTTGAACCCCAACCCGAAAGTTTCCAGATTCTTAGGAAGGGAGACAGGTTGGATTATCCCTTGAAGTTCAACTCCCAGGCCTTTTCCCGGCACAAACCCATTACCCAGCATCTCTGATACCATCATTACTGTTGCGGCAGTCACCCTAGGGTGCGGGATGATTTCTCCTTCAGAAATTTTGTTGGCCGACCCTGTATCGAGAATCTGGTAGACCCAGGGACCCTTGTCATCAGTGGTCTCTATGAAAGGCACAATGGTTCCGCCCATGGTGCATGTCGTATCCTCGCCGTGCAACACGACCTCTTGTCTTTCCCACTCGAACTTCACTGTCTGATGTAGGGTAGAAGGCACCGCTTTAGCTGCGTGAATCCAGGGTCGTCCTAACAGCAAGTTGTAAGATACTGTGGCGTCCAATACCTGGAATTCCATGGTAAACAGGACCGGGCCAATGGTTAGTTCAAGTACAACATCCCCCACAGTGGCTGTTCCGTTTCCGTCAAACCCTCGGACACAGATGCTATTCTCCCGTATTCTTCCACGGTCAACCTTTAACTGGTCCAGGGTGGATAATGGACAAATATTGGCGCTTGAGCCGTTATCCACCAATACTCGGGTTACCACCGAGTCTTCACATTTGACAGCTAGGTATAGAGCTTTGTTGTGCTCTGTACCTTCCACCGGCAGGTCATCATCTGAGAATGTCACTCTGTTCACCTCGAAAATCTTGCTAGCAATGGTTTCCAGGTGGTTTACAGAAATCTCACTGGGTACATGGGCCTCGTTCAATATCTTTAACAGGGCTCGGCGATGTTCCTCGGAATGGAGGAGTAATGACAATAGTGAGATCTGGGCAGGTGTTTTTCTCAGCTGCTCAACCACAGAATAGTCTTGCACTTTCATCTTCCTCAGGAAGTCTTCAGCCTCTTCTTCTGACACTGGCTTCTTGGTTGCCACTGGGTTGGTTTTCCTTAACTCCACCGGAGCAAAACATCGACCTGATCGAGTCAGCCCTTGCGCTTCACAACTGACTTCTTCCACCTGTTTTCCTTGGTACGTTACCACTGCTTTTTCATATTTCCAGGGGACAGCCCTGCTGTCAAGCATTGGCAGTTGGACCACCGGCTTTATGGTTACCCGTTCTCTACATACCCCTTTCAACACGACCGCCGGTGTGGGCAGGATCCCTGGTATTACCAACTTGCTTGGCTCGGGTTTGCTTGCTATGACGGACGGGTTCTTCCCCCATAATACTACCGGCTTGACACCTTCTCCCTGCGACTGTACATTTGTTCCTCCCCTGGTTAAGACTTCTTTTGGGGCAGCTTGGATCATCATCACTGTTTGTGAGGGTTTTCTTAATTCGCCTCCCTCACACACCAACTCAATCATGTGAGCTTCGTGGTGCGCTGGCAGTGGGTTTTGGTTGATGTTAGGAGCCTCTGGTGTCTGGACCTCGATCTTATTGCTGTCAATAAGATCCTGTATGGCATGCCTTAACTTCCAGCACTTCTCGGTATCGTGCCCGAGCATCCCTGAACAGTATTCACAACTGATTGAACGATCCAAATTCTGAGGCGGGGGATTTGGTTCCCGAGTATGGACAGGACTAACCAAACCTAATTGCCGCAGCTTGTGGAACACAGCGGTGTAGGTTTCTCCCAGTTCGGTGAAGGTTCTTTGTTTCCGCAACCTGTCATTTCTAGCATCTGGATTTCCCCGGAAACCTGCCCCCGAAGGATTTCTATATGCCCTTGGTGGAGGGTAAGTGTTTTGTGGTGGTGCATATATGTTCTGGGGAGCCGGTGCGCGCCATTGTGGGCGAACCGGAGGCTGAGTGTATACCTGGGCTTGGTGTACGGAACAATGTGGTTCTCGAGGTGGATAGAAATTTTGTGGTGGGTTGTATGGGTAGTTTGACCTGTGAGGCCTGGGTTGGTTGTAGTGCGGCCTGCCAGCCCTGGACCAACTGCCTGCCTCGATCGTGGCAACCTCTTCTTTCTTTCTTCTTAGCGCACCTCCCGTGCCGCTTTGAATAGCCTGGGTTGTGGCCTTAAGTGCCGAATAGTTTAAGATCTTGTCCGACCTCAAACCTTCTTCTATCATGACCCCTATTTTGACCACCTCGTTGAAAGATTTTCCAACCGTTGTCACCAAGTGACCAAAGTAGGTTGGATCCAATGTCTGCAAAAAGTAGTCTACCATTTCTCCCTCTCTCATGGGAGGATCGACTCTAGCTGCTTGTTCTCTCCAGCGGAATCCGAACTCGCGAAAACTTTCCCCGGGTTTCTTCCCAGTTCTCAATAACGTGAGACGGTCAGGGACTATCTCTAGATTGTACTGGAAATGACCTGCAAAAGCCTGTGCCAGATCATCCCACGTGTACCACCTGCTGAAATCCTGCCTGGTGTACCATTCCAATGCAGATCCGCTCAGACTTTGGCCGAAATAAGCTATCAAAAGCTCATCCTTGCCTCCTGCCCCTCTCATTTTGCTACAGAATCCCCGCAAATGGGCCATGGGATCACCGTGCCCTTCATATAAATCAAACTTGGGCATCTTGAACCCAGCCGGGAGTTGGACATCTGGGAAAGGGCACAGATCTTTGTATGCCATGCTGACTTGATTGCCCATCCCGTGTAAGTTCCTGAAGGATTGCTCCAGGCTTTTGAACTTTCTCAACACTTCATCCTGTTCAGGGGCCTTAACCGGCTTCTCATCTTCTGCCGGTACTTCCAAATGGGGATTGTAAGCCTGTGGTTCCGGTGCGTGGAATGTAGGCTCAGGGGGATAGTATTGTGTATCGTGAGCCTGAAACAATGGCTCACTGGTCGTTCGCTGCAAAGGGGCTGATGCAGGTCCCACAAAAATGGGAATATTAGGTGTTGGGAGAGGTTGATGGTGTGGTGGAGCTTGGGAATCATGAGGGCTTCTTTCTTGATGATAGAGGGGATTTGGGCGGCTTGTGGAAGGGCCAGAGTGAGGGTACTCCGGCACGTGTCCCAGTGTCTCAGGGCTCTTTTGCGTTTTGGCCAGGGCTAGCTGCATTGCATGCATCTCTAGTCCCATCCTTTCAATCTTTTCCATTGCCTCTTTTAGCAACTGGCTCATCGGCCTTTCTTCCTCATTACTATTCTCAGAAGTAGTCATGCTTGTTGCCACCGGTCCTTTGGATCTGGTTTGGTATGAATGTGTTGCCAGAATTCTTTAACAACTAACTGTCTTATGTCAGACAACAACAAACTTTGTTAGTGTTAGAGCTTAACAGATTTGATCATAACACATAGAGGATGCAAAGCACCTAAGCAGTTAACCGTTTCTACATGCTTTGCTTCAAACCACATGCGTCATCCCGATTTGTTCATTCGTTTGTTTTTAAAGTATTTTGCGAAACCCCGCGTTTTATTTTATTTACATTTTTCTTTATTTATTAAAAGCGGTCGAATCTTATGGGGATTGCCTACGTATCACGTCCCCGCGTGAATCAGACCAGGCGTAGTTCTGCCTTAAAGTAAAGAAACACAAAATTCTTGTGAAATCGTTAAATTCATTCTCAAAATTTTGCTATTACAAATTACTTCAAGCAAGGAATAGCAATAGTACAGACTCCACAGTTCTTAAGCCGTTTTGACTAAAAGAAAAGAAAACAACATATGGAAAAACAACAAAACCAAATAAACAAGACTCAACCAAAGATTAATTTTCCAACTTAGGGGCCCGCGAGGCATCATTCGGCCTTTCCGCGGCCCTTGGTGTGAGGTCTCTCTGCAGACCTTTCAACTCATTCATGATTCGGTGGACGCAACCCATGATGGAAACAAGGAGGGTCTTCCGAGGCATTTGCTCGCATGCCAGGCATCTCATGTAGATGTAATGCCCAATCTCGTCGATCCTTCCTCGAATGTTGTCCCTTTCTGCGAACAAATGCCTTATCTGTCGGTTCTTCAACCCCAGTGTTTGCGCATTGTTGGCAAGCTGATCCTGGAATATCTCCATTTGTCTTTCCATTCTGGTCATTGCATCGTAACATCGCCTTCTGTCGGCTTGGGCATCTCGTGCTTGTTTGACGATCCGATCATGTAGAGTGGAGTTCGTCTCCCTCAATATTCCGATGCTCATCTCATAATCCCTTATGACCTGTTGCAAACGCTGCTTCCGGGCCATTGTGTGCCTTGCCCATCTGACCTTCATCCTTGCTATGCATGCTTCTGATTGTTCTAATTCTTCTTGGCTCTGGATGACCTGACTTCTCAAACTTGCTATCAATCTTTCGTCAGAGCGACGCTTCTGTCGGTCAACGTCACTCTTACTGTCTTGGTGAAGGCGGGCCTTCAAGATTTGGTTTTCTTGGGCTAGCTTGTTTCTTTCAGCCTGCTCCGAAGCGGCTTGCACATTGTTCTCGAATGTAAGTCTTTCGACTTGTTGCTTTAGCTTCCCGATTTCAACCCGGTAACCTTCCTCCCTTTTTAACCATCCCCATTGCTCTTGCGAATCATCTGTGAAGTGTTGGACGTGTGCCCTTTTAGCAGGTCTTTGCCGAATCTGAAACCTTCCTTCGAACCAAGCATCGTACTTTGGGTCTACCTCACCTTTGGCTAGTTCTCGCACCATGGTCTTGGGCTCCAAGAATCTACATTCATGCCACAGTTTTCTAATCTTCCCCTCGGGGAATATGACTCCCGGGCTTAATTCTAAGGCATGCTTGCTCATGTCTTCGTCAGTAGGGACTACTTGAAACCTGCCCAATTGTCGTAATACCCGATGAGGGGCATATGGCTGGATGCTGCGAAGGCCTATTAAGAGAACATGACATTCTTCAGCCGACATGTAGATCACCTCAGTATCAGCCAACCAACCGAATGCCCATTCAATTTGGTCAGCTGTTGTTGACCTTAACCGTGTAAACCATGCTTCGACGCCTTCAGGAAATCTGGCGCCTGTCATGCGCTTCTTGAATCCGCTGATACAATTCCTCTCGGTCAACCCGTGGTTCATGTATCCTACTCGGTGATGGAGATGTTCCTGCATCCATAGCTGAAGTAACAGGTTGCAACCTTGGAAGAACTTGCCTCCTTCTCGGCATATAGTCAGAGCCCGGTAGATTTCGGACAAAATCAAAGGAACCACAGTACTATTGGTTCTTTTGATTGCCACGTCGGCCATCCCTACCAGACCTATCTCTATCTTTTTATCCTTCCTTGGACAGACCATGACTCCCAAGAATGCTGTGATAAAAGCCAAAGTACGTCTTGCTTCCCATTTGTTTCTGTTCCCTCCGTGAGTTAACCCAAGGTTCGGTTCCTCAAAACCCTGCGGGGTTCCGTACCGCTGATACAAGAAATGGAGATCACAATATCCTCTCGATAAATCGTCATGTTGTACCTTCCGACTAATGCTTAGTAGATCCAGAAACGCATGCGGAGACACTGGCCTTGGCGAAAGCAAATATTGCCCTCTTAACCTCTCATTCAATCCCGCATATCCGGCGACTTCCTCAAGTGTTGGTGAAAGTTCAAAGTCAACAAAACGGAATACATTGCGGGTTGGGTCCCAAAATGGTATTAGAGCTTCAAGAATATCTGTCCTTGGCCTAACGCCCAACAAATTTACAAAACCTCCCAATATTCTTCCTACTACCTCTTTGCTATTGGCTTCCAAATCATTCCACCACATGTGGAGTTGTAGGGGGACCTCGCTGAGGGCCGAGAATGGTTCATTTTTCTCTGTGCTCATCCTGCACATTTATTAAGGTGACCTTTTAGGCCAAAACAGAAACCTTTATTTTGACTCTAAACAAAAATCTTGGAAAACAAAACAAACAGTATATGTATTTATATACATGTGTGTACATATATGCTTTATGGTATATCATTATTGGTAAAATGGAAAGGGGAGTTGGACCCGATGAGGGTTGCCTACGTATCTCACATCCGGTGAGAATCAAACCCGCGTAGTTCGGGCGAATAAACTATTTTTGAGAGGACCCTTTTCCATTTTCTATATTTTTTGTTTTTGTTATGTTTGAAGATGACCTATAACTGAAAAAATCAAACAACACTCATATTCTAATTAAAAGATTTACAAACTCCAACACAGATGATCAGCTCCCTTTCTCCGTTTGACAAATGCAACCAAACGGTTATTTTTGCAAATGTGGCCCCTTCCAAATTTCACATGAATTTTGAGGCCGGAGAAGATTATTTTGACACTTTTACAAACTTGTCCATTCTTTTACGAAAATAACCGTTCGACAACTGAAAGATACTCTAAGGCTATTTCGGCAAGAACGGTTTAAGACGCGGCCGAAGCTGGCTCGGCTTATTTTATTCTTTCATTTTTTTTTGACTAAACATCCAAACGGCATTCACCTGACCGTTTTACTCTTTGTTTTTTTTTTCGAATTACGATAAAAACCTTGTGTTGCAAACACGACCTTTCGACGTCTCGGGGACGAAGCTTTTTAAGGCTGTGTGGGTCAACTGGACCAAACTCGCAGACACGACCCAAAAGGTGACTGTTTGCACAAAATCAGCCTTCCGGCGTCCCTTTCGGGAACATTCGGCTATTTATGACAAAACAGCATCACCCGACTTCTTTATGACTCTTTTTTTTTTTTTTTATTGTTTTTCAAATTAGAAAACTCAATATTACAAACACAGCCTTTCAACGTCTCGGGGACGAAGATTTTTAGGCTGTGTGGGTCCATATCTCAAAATGACCCAAAGGTGGCTGTTTATGCAAAGTCGGCCTTCCGGCGTCCCTTTCAGGAACATTCGTCTATGTCTTGATAAAACAGCGTCACCTGACTCCTTTATGACAAAATTTGACATATATTTTTTATTTATTTGTTTTTTTGGCTATTTTAGCAAAAGGTGGGGTTGGACCCGATGAGGGTTGCCTACGTATCTCACATCCGGTGAGAATCAAACCCGCGTAGTTCGGGCGAATAAACTATTTTTGAGAGGACCCTTTTCCATTTTCTATATTTTTTGTTTTTGTTATTTTTCCCACAACAATCAAATAGACTATTATTTTTCATTCATAACAAACAAACAAATTAACGAAAAACATAAAACATTCCTTCTTTTTTGAGAAGGTGGGGTTGGACCCGATGAGGGTTGCCTACGTATCTCACATCCGGTGAGAATCAAACCCGCGTAGTTCGGTCAAATAAGAATAAGTAGGCAAATAATAATAAGAAGATGAACTAACCTTTTTTTGAATTTTCGTTTAAAAGAACTACTTTAAAAGAAGCAAAAAAATATTATTTTTTGATTGATTTTCTTTTTTAAAAGAAACACTTCTAAGATATATTTTTTGAATTTTCATTTGCTTTTTTTTTTTTATTATTCTAAAGAAGAAGAAGAAAATATTTTTCGGAATTTTGCTTTTAATAAAAGAAATGCTTCTCAAAATGTTTTTTTTTTGAATTTTGAATTTTCTTTTCAATTTTGAAAAAAGAATCAAACTATTTTTGGATTTGTTTTTTTTTATATATATATTATATTATTTTTTGAAAACAATTAGAAAGACTTCCTAAAGAAGTCAATAATGGAGAAAATATTTTTTGGATTATTTTAATTTTGTCATTTTCATAAACAAATAAATAACACATATTTTAAAAACAAGACTCTTTTTTTCATTTTTATGGCAAGACAAACTTTTATGGCAAAACAATGATTATTTTTTCTACTTTTCCTTTGCTTTAATAAAACAAACTAATAAGACATATTTTTTATTTTTATTTCTCAAAATTTCGGCAGAGTTTCGACACTACTTGGACATTTGCGTTTTTTTTCTCTTTCTAAAAATAAGTAGTTATATCTCTACACTGTCATTTCCTCATCTTTTCACGATTTTCTAATTTGTGGAAAATGATGACAACATACAAAATCTTTTGAATTTTCATGCCTTGTTTTTATATGTATTTTTATTTTTTTTTTTATATTTATTGTTGTTTTCAAAATGTGGCATGAGAAACATAAGGATTTCCAAGACATCTTGGATTTCACAAATGTTCCCCATGCGCTTTTTCCAACATATGAAGCGTGGGGGACATATGGGAATTCCAAGGCTTCTTGGATTCCACAAATGTTCCCCATGTGTTTTCCCAAAAAGCAAGCGTGGGGGACATAGGGAATTCCAAGGCTTCTTGGATTCCGCAAATGTTCCTCATGCTTTGATTAAAATAACATCATGCTGGAAATGACCAAATGACCCATTTGCCCTTGACTGAATACAACATGTAGCACATAGGATGTCATAAGATGGTCTATTATTTTCAGGTTGCTTGTCCTAGACGGACCCAACCCCTGTGTTGAGTCCCCTAAGTCAAATGCACATGATGCAAATAAACGTTCCTACTAGGGATCCGGCATGTGGCTTTGTTATACTAGGTTCAGAACCTGGGTGTTTGTTCTAGACCTGGCTTACCCGAGCGGACAGCTCGAGCCGAGGGGGGGCAGCGTACCGGGAATACAGAAGCTTCACCGGCTTAGCAACTTATCCGAACCTCGTTCTAAATTGGGATTTGACACTATACAGAAAAGAAGTCATACGAAGTACGCCCTTCTTCATGATTTAGAAGACTCAGAGAGAAGATGGGTTTCGGCACAATTTATATACAGTTCACATAATATCAAAGCGGTAAAAGCAACATTTAGCACATTAGGCTTAAAACATGTAAAAAATCAGATAAAGCCAAATATAACAATTTATCTAAGCTCGAATTTCTAACCCTGAACCAGTGGTTCTGGGTGCTGCTCCCCAGCAGAGTCGCCAGAGCTGTCACACCTCCTTTTTCCGCACCCGGGGGCGCAGGGGAGTTTTTTCCAATTAAAGGACAATCGAAATGGGATTCGTTTAATTATTTCAGAGTCGCCACTTGGGAGATTTAGGGTGTCCCAAGTCACCAATTTTAATCCCGAATCGAGGAAAATAATGACTCTATATTACAGTCTGCGTTCCAGAAATCTAGATAAGGAATTCTGTTAACCCGGGAGAAGGTGTTAGGCATTCCCGAGTTCCGTGGTTCTAGCACGGTCGCTCAACTGTTATATTTGGCTTATTTATCTGATTTTTAATACAATATGAACTTATGTGCAAATTTATCTTTTAACCGCTTTATTATTATTGTTTTTACAAGAATGTGAACATCGCTTAAAATATATCTTTGGACTGTGTCACATGAAATGCACCCACAATCCGAAACATATTTTATTTGATGTTTTAGGATTTGGATTTGGGTCGCATGAAATGCACACCCGAGCTTAAGAAAGTAAATTATTAAACACGCGCCTAAAGAGACTATCGCGTTGTTATTTTTTTTTTTGCGGAGGCCGCGAAATTCGCTAAACGACCCTCCTAAATTCTAAGTAATTTTAAACAAGTATTTACTGAGGGCCCCGCAATTTGTATTTTTATTCGGCGAGGCTCATCTCATTCTTATTTTTTAAAGAATTTGCAACGTCATGGAAATGCATCTCGGGCCACGCCACAATCAATGCGCCCGTGACTAGAGACATATTTCGACTCCGTTGAGATTTGGATTTGGGTCACATAAATGTGCACCCGAGTTTAGGGAGATAACATTATTAAAGGCGCGCCTAAAGCAACTAGCGCATTATTATTTTGGGGTAGGGCCGTGAAATTTGCTAAACGACCCATCCCGAAATCTAAGTATTTAATACATATACTTTGTGAGGGCCCCGCAATTTGTCCGTTTTATTTGGCGAGGCTCGTCTCATTTTTTTTTTTATGATTATTTTATTTATTTATTTATTTATATTTTTATTATTTTTTTTTTTAAAAAAAGGACAAGGCTAAAATGACTACATTTCTTTGCTACTTCGCGAGGCCATGGGTTGTAGGTTAAACTTATTTGATGAAACGAATATCTTTCCGCGGGATTAGATTACTACTATGATTTTAACATTACTACTACACGTACAAACAACTATTAAGACAAACACTTAGATAACAACAATTTAAACATGAAGAAACAAAATGTCAAATGGCTACTAAAAATAACGAAACAACGGAAGAGACATTCACGGCCACATTTCAATACCATACGGATTTAATTATCAAATATAGCAATTCGCAATCATCATGTATATATGTCTCGCGTAATTTCGTGTACTATCCGCATGAACTAGGATTGTATTTCAACAAAACACCTATACATATTACTAAACAACGAACATGAAGGACACAGGCAGAGATAACCTACTTGAGATTAACGTCCGATACGTTGGACCTGCGACGAAACCTCGGACAACAACCTCGACGTACCGGACCTCGACGAACCAAAGACGACCTCGATGGAAAGCTTGGACCCCACAACTGTCGACGCCCCAAGATTGTTAGTTGCTGCTGTATCTCCGACGCAGCAACGGCTGCCTCCCTGACGACGAAGCAGCAGTAGGGGGGCGACGGGCTGAATGACGAAGAAGATGATGACGATGGTCGCCGGAGTTTGCTGGTTCGGCAGGTGGTCGTGGGAGAGGGAGCTGGACGGTTTGGAGGTGACGGTGTTTGGAAGGCAGCGATGGTGGTGGTGAGAGTGTCGACTGGTTTTTGTTTGGAGGGGTCACGGGGCAGCCGGTGGGTTTTGAAGCTGGGGGGCAGTAGGGTTTTGGTCGACGAAGGTGGTTATGGCGTCGGGTGGTTATGGGTGCTTGGTCGACGAAGGGCTGGAGGTTGACGATGGTGGTTATGGCGTCGGGTGGTTATGGGTGCTTGGTCGACGAAGGGCTGGAGGTTGACGATGGTGGTTATGGCGTCGATGGAGGGGCGACGACGGGGAGGGAGCTGTTTGTTTGGACGCAGGGCTGTTGGGGTTTAGGCGTTGGAGTTGGTTTTTCTCACTTTTCTTCTTTGAAGACGAAGAAGGAACAGTCGTATTCTCTTTTTTTCTTTTCTTTCTCCCCCCGAGTCCAGACCCAGTTCGTTCCTTTCTTTTTTCTTTTTGTAGGTTTTTTCTTCCTCCTTTTTGGAGAAGAAACCGGAACAGTGGTCCCCCTCTTCAATTTTCAAAAGTCCGTGTTTTGTAATGCTTTGCCCAAGAAAAATGAGCCCCACGCGTGGTGGGGTTCGAGGCTTATGTTCCCCACGCGCGGTGGGGTTCCCCATGTGTCCTGGACACGGTTTATTATGGGCTAGGTCCGAAATTAGGCCTAAAACCGGGTAGTTTGAACCCGAATATTATTCTTTTGCCCGGACCCGAGAAATAGGAAAACGTTGCTTAACTAGTCCTATGTAAGCAAAATAACTACCAAAAATAAGACTAGTATTCAAACAAAACTATATATTTTTTTAAATATTTTTTCAAGATTTAAAATAGCTACAAAAATATTAATAAAACTATTTTTGTAATTTTCGTTTTTTAAAATATTAAGATAAAATATGAAGTAATTTTTTTTGTATTTTTTCAAAGTTAAAATGACTATAGAAGATTAATAAAACTATATTTTTTTTTTGTAATTTTCGAATTTATATAAAGTACCAAAATAAAATACAATTTTTGTATTTTTTCAAAGTTAAAATGACTATAGAAGATTAATAAAATATTTTTTTGTAATTTTCGAATTTATATAAAGTACCAAAATAAAGTACAATTTTTGTATTTTTCAAAATTATAATGACTGCAAACATTAATAGAACTATATATTTTAGTAATTTTTGAATTTATATAAAGTACCAAAATAAAGTACAATTTTTTTGTATTTTTTCCACGTTTATGAGAAATGCATAAACTAAAATTTATATATGTATTTTTTGTGATTTTTCTTTTGCGAGAAAAATAAAGTAAAAATAGTCAAAATAGCTATATTAGTCCTAAATTAAGTATTTAAGCTTAAGAGCGTAAAAATTCCCGGGGAAGGTCAAAATTCACGTGCTTACACATAACTGTAATTTTGGCATTTTGTAAGCTGAAATGAAGAATGGAGTGTTAAATTTTTAATTTAGTTTAATTTAATTTTTTGTATTGTATTTAGGTTATTCATGTATTATTATTCTGTAAATCACTATCATTTGGCATAACTAGGCATATTATAGCGACACATTAAATAACGCCTTAACCAGATTATTAGGAAATATATTTAAGTTTGATTATTAATTAAAACTGTTTAATAACAAAAAAAAATAGAAGAAATAACGTAAAAAATGGCGTTATTGAATCAGTTTGGCAAAAATTAACTAAGTTCCTTATTCATAAGGTTTTTCGTCAACGATAAGTTAATCGGAATCATGTAGTCAATTTCAGTTAAAACATGAATTAGTTTGCGAACAAGTATTAGGACATGATGTGAATTAAAACAAAGTTAGTTAAGGTTAAATTGTTTAAATTTTTTAGAAATATGGTTTAGTAATCAAGTTTTTTTTTCTTTCTTTCAATTTTCAGTATTTGTAAATAATTAGTTTCAATAAGCTTAAGTCTTACTAACAATTTAAATTTTAATCCAACTATGGGATAATTAGTTTTTTTATTTTTTTATTTTATTTTTCGATAATTCCATGTTGTATTTATGATTATAATTTTTATTACTTTCTGTTAATATTTGTTTTTCTCTTCTATTTAATATGTTATTTTCAAGAGTGTAGATATTGATTTTATATTTATAGACAAACTTAGTAATAATAAAAAGGTAGTCATTAAAGGATGTTCTTAAAATAAGGAAGGATTTCGCTAAAAATAAATAGATGTAAATAATACAAATTTACAGGATTCTCCAATCTCATTTATTTATTTAATTATTTTAAAAAAAAATTACTTAGAATTTGGGATGGATTGTTTAGTGAATTTCACTTCCTTCCCCAAAGATAATGACGCGCTAGACTCTTTAGGCGCGATTTAATCAATTTTACCTTCTTAAACTCGGATGCGCATTTCATGCGACCCAAATCTAAATCCTAAAACATTGAATAAAAATGTGTTCCGGATTGCGGGTGCATTTCATGTGACGTAATCCAAAGACATGTTTTAAACGATGTTCACAATTTTTTTTAAAAAAATAATAATAATAATAATAAAGTGGTAAAAAGTTAAATTTGCACATTGGTTCATAATTGTATTTAAAATCAGATAAATAAGCCGAATATGACAGTTGAGCGACCGTGCTAGAACCACGGAACTCGGGAATGCCTAACACCTTCTCCCGGGTTAACAGAATTCCTTATCCGGATTTCTGGTACGCAGATTGTAATATGGAGTCATTCTTTTCCTCGATCCGGGATTAAAATTGGTGACTTGGGACACCCTAAATCTCCCAAGTGGCGACTCTGAAATAAATAAATAAATCTCGTTTTGATTGTCCTTTAATTGGAAAAACTCCCTACGCCCTTCGCGGGGTTGGAAAAAGGAGGTGTGACAAAGTCAAACGGAGTTCACTGTATCATAGTTACCTTTGTTGTTGTTTTTTTTTTTCTCTTTCCTTTTCTTTCTTTTCTTCTTCTTTTCCTCTCTTTCTCTTTTCCTTCACTTTTCATTTTTCTTCTTCTTCTTCTTTTGTTTTTTTTCCTTCTTTTTCCTTCTTCTTTCTCTCTCTTTTTTTCTTTTTCCCTTTGCTTTTCTCTTTTTTTTTATGTTCGACACCTGTGTTCCTTGATAGTGTCATTGATTCCGAAAGAGGGGTATGAAAAATAAGTAAGGCTCAAAGAGGATGACAAGGGATAAAAGTGTTTGGATAGCAGGACAAAACGCCTTCGTCATTTCAATCTTTAAGATATGCCAAATACCAACAGATACATTCAGAAATAAAGAAATCATACATAATATCTCTTGACTGCATCGTAATTGATGGTCATTTCTATAAATTTTTCTTCTACAGTCAAGTACAATGCCCCGTTAGACAACACTCTGGTTACTACAAACGGTCCCTGCTAGTTTGGGGCAAATTTTCCTTTTGCTTCAGTCCAATGAGGCAAAATCCGCCTTAATACTAACTGTCCGACTTCGAATTTCCTCGGACGCACTTTCTTGTTGTATGCTCTTGCCATTCTTCGTTGGTACAGTTGACCATGACACACTGATGCCAATCTTTTCTCATCGATCAAACTCAACTGCTCAAGGCAGCTTTTCACCCATTCATCATCATCGATCTCAGCCTCCGCAACGATTCGCAGAGATGGGATTTCCACCTCTGCAGGTATTACCGCCTCGGTGTCATACACTAATGAATACGGAGTCTCCCCCACCGAGGTACTAACGGTGGTGCGGTATCCTAACAATGCAAAAGGTAATTTCTCATGCCACTGTCTAGACCCTTCAACCATTTTCCGGAGTATTTTCTTTATATTCTTATTGGCTGCTTCAACCGCACCATTTGCCTTAGGACGGTATGGAGTAGAATGCCTATGGGTAATCTTAAACTGATCACATGTCTCTTTCATAAAATGGCTATTAAGATTAGCTCCATTATCCGTGATGATTACCTTCGGAATCCCAAACCGACAGATGATATTTGAGTGCACGAAGTCGACTACAGCTTTCTTAGTCACAGACTTGAACGTCTTAGCTTCCACCCATTTAATAAAATAGTCTATAGCTACCAGAATAAACCTGTGCCCATTTGACGCTGCTGGATCAATTGGCCCAATAACATCCATGCCCCATGCAACAAAAGGCCATGGTGCGGACATCGTATGTAGTTCTGATGGTGGAGAGTGAATCAAATCTCCATGCACTTGGAACTGATGACACTTACGCACAAAACTGATACAATCTCGCTCCATAGTGAGCCAATAATAACCTGCTCGGAGAATCTGTTTTGCTAGAACGTACCCACTCATATGCGGTCCACAAACTCCAGAATGTACCTCAGTCATGATAGATGTAGCCTGTCTCACGTCCATGCATCTTAACAATCCGGGATCTGGAGTTCTTTTGTACAACACTCCTCCATTAAAGAAAAACCCGTTTGCCAATCGCCGAATCATTCTTTTCTGATCACCGATGGCCTGTACCGGATATACTCCCATCCTGATGTACTCTTTGATATCATGAAACCACGGCTCGCCGTCGATTTCCTCTTCTATCATATTACAATAAGCATGCTGATCACGGACCTGAATCTGCAACGGATCAATATAAGCCTTGTCTGGATGATGCAACATCGACGCCAAAGTAGCCAAAGCGTCGACAACCTCATTATGAATCCTTGGAATGTGCCTGAATTCTATAGCCTGAAACCGCTGACAAAGCTCATGCAGACACTGCCGATACGGTATAAGCCTCAAATCTCATGTTTCCCATTCTCCTTGAATTTGGTGTACCAGTAGGTCTGAGTCACCCATGACCAAGACTTCCCGTACACCCATATCTACAGCTAATCTCAATCCCAATATACACGCCTCATATTCTGCCATGTTGTTCGTACAGTAGAAACGAAGCCGAGCTGTAACAGGGTAATGCTAACCTGTTTCAGAAATAAGTACCGCTCTTATTCCCATGCCTTTCATATTTGCAGCCCCATCAAAGAAAAGTTTCCATCCCGGCTTCTCGGCTTGTTCCAATTCATCAATGTGCATCACCTCTTCATCAGGGTAATAAGTTTTCAAAGGTTCATAATCTTCATCGACGGGGTTCTCAGCCAAATGATCGTCTAGTGCCTGTGCTTTCATCGCAGTCCGTGTCACATAGATAATGTCGAACTCTGTAAGCAGGATCTGCCACTTTGCAAGCCTCCCTGTGGGCATGGGCTTCTGAAAAATATACTTCAACGGATCCAAGCGAGATATGAGGTAAGTAGTGTAGGATGACAAATAATGTTTCAACTTCTGTGCCACCCAAGTTAGGGCGCAACATGTCCTCCCCAGATGAGTATACTTAACCTCATAAGATGTGAACTTCTTGTTGATATAGTAGATAGCCTGCTCCTTTCTACCCGTAACATCGTGCTGCCCCAGTACACAGCCGAATGAATTATCCAAAACCGTCAGATATAGAATCAAAGGCCTCTCTGGTTCTGGCGGGACCAACACGGGTGGGTTTGACAAATACCTCTTTATCTTATCAAAAGCCTCCTGACATTCATCAGTCCATTTGTCCGCAACGTCTTTCTTCAACAATTTGAAAATCGGCTCACAAGTTGTCGTGAGCTGAGCCATGAATCTGCTGATATAGTTCAATCTTCCCAACAAACTCATCACCTCGGTTTTGTTTCTTGGAGGTGGCAATTCCTGAATAGCTTTGATCTTCGACGGGTCTAATTCAATACCCCACCGGCTGACTATAAACCCTAACAACTTCCCAGATGGCACCCCGAAAGCGCACTTTGCAGGATTGAGCTTAAGATTGTACCTGCGAAGCCTTTGAAAGAACTTTCTCAAATCTCTGACATGGTCGGATTGCTGTCTAGATTTCACGATCACATTATCCACATACACCTCGATTTCTTTGTGTATCATATCATGGAATATGGTTGTCATGGCCCTCATATAAGTTGCCCCAGCGTTTTTCAAACCAAACGGCATGACTCGATAACAATACTTTCCCCACGGCGTGATGAATGCCGTCTTTTCTGCATCTTCCTCGTCCATTAGAATCTGATGATAACCCGTGTAACAATCCACAAAAAACCAATATC
The DNA here is from genome assembly GCF_000393655.2 of Nicotiana sylvestris. Taxonomy (NCBI): domain Eukaryota; kingdom Viridiplantae; phylum Streptophyta; class Magnoliopsida; order Solanales; family Solanaceae; genus Nicotiana; species Nicotiana sylvestris. Next base: position 121,326,209 of record NC_091057.1, on the reverse strand, counting down.
ATGCTTGGCACAATTGTCAATCAATATATGGATGTTGGGCAGGGGGAAATTGTCTTTAGGACTTGCCTTGTTTAGATCCCGATAAGATACATACCCTGGTCTTGCCATCTTTCTTCGACACAGGCACAATATTAGCTAACCAAGAGGGATACCGTGTAACCTGAATGACCTTTGCGTTAAATTGCTTGGTAATTTCCTCTTTGATCTTCACACTTATGTCCATTTTGAATTTCCTCAACTTCTGCTTGACAGGAGGAAATGCCGGATCAGTGGGCAATTTGTGGACCACCAAATCGGTGCTTAGACCTGGCATATCATCATACGACCATGCAAAAACATCTTTGTACTCATGCAATACTCTAATTATCTCCTCCTTGAGTTGTGGCTCCAGATGAACACTTACTTTAGTTTCCCGCACGTTGTCTTGGTCCCCTAGATTAACTGCTTTTATGTCATTTAGGTTAGGTTTGGATTTTTCTTCAAAGTGACTTAATTCTTTACTAATTTCCTCATAAGCTTCATCGTTGTTACAATCCACCCCATCATCACACTCGATTTCTTGTATTATTATTTCAGAGCTTGTTTGGCTTTTAAAACTGGGCCGAAGATTCCTCATGCATGTCATATCCCTGATATCAGCATAAAAAGAACTGTACAAAAGAAAAGAAAAAATGGAAACAAAATTAGGAACGAAGAAAATTGCATTTCATTGAATGTAAAGGTAACAGGGTTTAACTCATCCAAACGGACGGAACATAGCAACTGAATTACAAACCCTAGAATAATCCAGGTGACAAAAGGAAAACAAAACCCACTACCACGACTCCCTCCGAATTGGAAGAGGAGTAGCTTCCCAATTGTTGATGTTAGCATGTGGTCCGATGTACTGTATATCTGCTCCGCTTGACCCTTCCCCGGCCTCAACCATGTTTACTTCAGCAAATACTCTCTCGAACACCTTATCCAAATTCCCCTCTGCCCCAATCGGTGGACCTGACACTTTTGTCAATGACTGCTTCTTGCTACCCGGCCTGACGAAGGACCTAGACAAGCGTGGAATCTGTTTGGGAAGAACCCAAGCTCTCTTTTTCAATTTACGAGCCCTTCTAACATCTGCCGCTGTTGGTTTGAACCCCAATCCGAAGGTGTCCAGATTTTTGGGCAGAGAAACAGGTTGAACAATGCCCTGAAGTTCAGCCCCCAGACCTTTTCCTGGCACGAAACCATTACTCAGCATTTCTGATACTACCATGACTGTCGCAGCTGCCACCCTGGGACATGGAATGCTTTTGCCCTCGGGCACTCTGCTCACCGGGACCATGTTAAAGACCTGATAAACCCATGGTCCCTTATCATCTTCAGCTTCTATAAAGGGCACAATGGCATCATTCATGGCGCATGTGGGATCTTCCCCATATAACACAATTTCTTGTCTGTCCCACTCGAACTTGACCATTTGGTGTAGTGTGGAAGGCACTGCTTTGGCCGCGTGGATACATGGTCGACCCAACAAAAGATTGTAGGACACTGCATCATCCAACACCTGAAATTCCATAGTGAACTCGACCGGGCCAATAGTCAATTCGAGTACAATATCCCCTACTGTGTTTGTTCCCCCTCCGTCGAACCCTCGAACACAAATGCTATTTTTGCGGATTCTATCATCATCAATCTTCAACTTGTTCAATGTGGACAACGTACAAATATTAGCACTTGGCCCGTTATCGATCAACGCCCGAGTAACCATTGAATCTTCACACTTGACCGTCAAGTAGAGAGCTTTATTGTGTTTTGTGCCTTCCACATGCAATTCATCGTCAGAAAATACTACCCTGTTTACCTCAAAGATCTTGTTGACAATTGTCTCCAGATGGTTCACTGAAATTTTGTCGGGCACATGAGCTTCATTCAATATCTTCATCAAAGCTCGGCAATGCTCGTCAGAATGGATCAATAATGACAACAACGAGATCTTAGCCGGTGTTTTTCTCAATTGTTCAACAATGGAATAATCTTGCACTTTCATCTTTTTCAGAAATTCTTCTGTCTCTTCTTCCGTCACAGCCTTTTTGACTAGCACTGGATTGTCTTTAGCTCCCCTAGCCTTTCTCAACTCTTCGGGAGCAAAACAACGTCCCGACCGGGTTAGCCCTTGTGCTTCACAACTCTCTTCCTCAATTTCCTTTCCTTTGTATGTCACCACTACCTTGTCATATTTCCACGGTACAGCTTTGCTATCAACCACGGGTAACTAGACTACCGGTTTTATGACAACTGGTTCTATGTAGGCCCCTTTCACAACAACCATGGGTGCAGATGATGACCCCGGTACCACTAACTTGACTATCTCTGGCTTTTTTACAGCAACAAATGGTCCTTTTCCCATTACCATCACTGGCTTATCTTTTATTGCTTTTAGCTGAACTACTGGCCTTACGCTCACTGTCTTTTCTTTGACCTTGGCTTCCGTAGAGCGGATCACCATAACCGTTTGCGAGGGTTTTAGGCTCTGTCCCCTTATGTACCAATTCGATCATATTGGCTTCATAATGCGCTGGTAACGGATTTTGATTGATGTTTGGGGCCTCTGGAGCCTGTACTTCAATACGGTGATTATCAATGAGTTCTTGTATCGCATTTTTCAACTTCCAACATTTTTCAGTATCGTGCCCCGGCATCCCTGAGCAATACTCGCAGCTAACAGAATGGTCCAGGTTTCTGGGAAGGGGTTTGGTGCTTTGGACTCAATTGGGGTCAACATTCCCAACTGTTTCAATCTATGGAAGAGAGCAGTGTAAGATTCTCCCAGCGGAGTAAATGTTTTTCTGTGTGGGGCATTCTCACTTCTAAAAGCTTGGTTTAGGCGGAAGCTGGTTCCTGGTCTATTTGCCCTGGGAGGTGGATAGGTGTTTTGTGGGGGTGGATGTGTGTTTTGGGGAGTCGGTGCACGCCATTACGAGTGCACCGGAGGCTGAGTGTATGTCTGGGCGTGGTGGATAGAAAAGTGTGGTTCTGGTGGAGGATAGTAGTGTTGCGATGGGCCATATAGGGTATATTGGTAGTTTGGGTGATGGGGTCTGGGTTGGTTGTAGTAGGGTGGAGGGTTATTGGGCCTGGACCAAGCACTAGCTTCAACCGTAGCAACTTCTTCCTTCTTCTACTTTCCAAGCACACCACCAGTACCGCTTTGGATGGCCTGGGTGGTCGCTTTCAATGCCGAGTAGCTCAAGATCTTGTTAGATTTCAATCCCTCTTCAATCATGGCTCCCATCTTTACCACTTCATTAAATGACTTTCCGACAGATGTCACTAGATGACCAAAATAGGTAGGCTCCAGTGTTTGCAAGAAGTAATCTACCATCTCACTCTCCCTCATCGGAGGATCAACCCTTGCTGCTTGTTCCCTCAAGCGGAAACCAAACTCTCTAAAACTTTCCCCAGACTTCTTTTCCAGCTTCAACAATGACAGACTGTCAGGGACTATCTCAAGGTTATACTGAAAATGGCCAATGAATGCTTGTGCCAAATCATCCCATGTATACCATCGGCCGGGGTCCTGTTTCGTGTACCATTCCAGTGCGGACCCGCTCAGGCTTTGACCGAAATATGCTATCAACAATTCATCCTTCCCCCCAGTACCTCTCATTTTGCTACAAAAACCACGCAGATGGGCTACTGGGTCACTGTGCCCCTCATACAAGTCAAACTTCGGCATTTTAAACCCTGCAGGCAACTGAACATCAGGGAAAGGGCACAAATCTTTGTATACGACGCTGACTTGGTTGCCTAAACCATGCATGTTCCTGAAGGATTGCTCCAGGCTTTTTGACTTTACGAATCACTCCTTCTTGTTCTGCATTCTTAGCCGGTTTCTCAACTTCTCCCGGGATTTCAAAATGGGGAGAATAGGTATATGGCTCAGGCGCTTTGAAAGTGGGATCGGGGGGGTAATATTGGTTGTCGTGAGCTTGGAATAGCGTCTCACTGGACGATCTATGTAATGGGGCTGGGGGAGGTGCCACAAAGACTGGAACCATGGGTGGGGAAGGGTTCTGCTTGGGGGGTGGAGCTGGGGGAGCGTATGAGGTGGTACCATAGCCCTAGGCGTGATAGGGGAAGGCTGAAGATGCGTGGGGAGTGGTGGGTTCCTGAGCTTGAGCCCGGGGTGGGATGTAAGATGGATTAGCGGGGTATAGTGGTGTCGGATGTCCCTGAGACCATGCCCGATGCATTTCGGCCATTTGTGCTTTTAGTTTCCTCATCTCTTCTTTCATAGCACCCACATCTGTTACCTCAACTTCATTTGAAGGGTCTACGATGCTGATTTCCGAGTCCTGCCCTGTCATGTTTATTTTATCTTTTGACCGGGTGTTGTACGGGTGAGTTGCCAGAATTGTCAATCAACTAACCACCTGCCTGGACTCACACATTTAGACAACCACTTTGTTAGCGATTAAGTTTTAACAGATTTGACAATCGCACGTTGGTATGAATGCACCTATGCAGTTAATCATTTCTATTATGCGTTTGCTCGATTGCATGCGTCATCCCATCACTTCGTTCCTTGTTTATTTTTACCTTTATTTCACATTTTTTATGCTTTTTTTTCCTATTTCTTTCTCTTTTGTGTTTCCGCTCGTTTCTTGCTTTCTCTTTCTCTTTTATTTTTCCATTCTCTTCTTCTTTCTCTCTTTCTTACATTTTGTTGTTACGATTACGGTCGAATCCTATGGAGATTGCCTACGTATCGTGACCCCGCACGAATCAGACCAAGCATAGTTCGTGAACAATAAATGCAAAAATAACGAGTGGAAATAAGAATTATTTTTAAAATTTTCATTTTTCATTATTAAAACAAACTATTACAAACTAAACATTTTCCAGAATGAAACTAACAGACGCAAATTAAAAGCAAACACAGACTTTAAGACTGCAAACATACTTGACCTGAAAAGATAACGGACATACGAAAGATAGACTCAAAATGGTAGAAAATTACAGACATGGCCTATGCATACTCTAGCGCTTCAAACTTAGGTGTCCGCGGGGCGTTGTTCGGCCTCGCCACGGGCCTAGGATCCAAATCCCTTTCAAGCTGATCTAATTCATTCATGGTTCGTTTCACATAGATCATCACTGTGGAGACAAAAGTAGTAGGGGTCATGTCTTCACAAACCCGACATCTCCTGAAAATGGCATGAGCAATGGCTCTAATTCTGTCTTTTGTTTGTTTCTTTTCTATAAGCAATCGTCTTATCTGATCACTGCATGTCTTTAAAGCTCGAGAGTCCTGCAGGTGATGATCTTGCAACTGCTGCACTTCTACCTCCATTTGGGCCAACAAATCGTAACAATGTCCACTTTCAATTCCAAAATCTCTAGCTTGCCTAACCATTTTACCCTCAAGAGCGACCACTTTTCTCTTTAAATCGGCAACAATTTTCTCATGGTCCCTTTTCAACCGATTCAAGTACTGGCGACGCTCCTCTGTTCTGGTAGCCCACTCTGCTTTAAGCTCTGCCATGATATTTTCGGATTTATCTAATTCATCCCGCCATTCCCTAACTTCATTTTCCAATCTTTTATCAATTGCTCATCGGATCGGCTCCTCGGTTGCTTATCGACGGTTATCTTCAACTGCCGGATTTGGGCCCTAAGCGCTTCGTTTTCTCGAGCCAGTCTGTTCTTTTCACCTTGATCCGCGGCAACCTGTACACTGTTCTCGAATTTCAGACTCTCAACTTGCTGCTTCAGTTTACCAATCTCAACTCGATAGCCTTCTTCCTTTGCTAACCAATCCCACTGCTCTTGGGACGACTTGGCGAAATCTTCGAGATGAGGTCTTTTAGCCGGTCTCCCACATGCCACGTCACCTCTTAACCAATTATGATACCCTGGGGCAACTTCCCCTTTGACCCTATCTGACACACAAGTGTTCGCCATCAAATGTTGACACTCACTCCAGATTTGGCGAACCTCTTCCTCGGGGAACCGACCGTCAGGACTAATTTTGACCACTTGGGTACTCAAATCTTCATCTCTCGATACTACTTGATACCTCCCAAGTTGCCTTAGAACCCGATATGGTGCATAGGGCTGGATGCTTTTGAGTCCCATTAACAGAAAATGCGGTCAGGCTGCTGGCATATATATGACTTCTTCGACAGGCAACCATCCAAGCACCCACTGTATCCGGCTGGCAGTGAGGTTCCGAAATAATGATGTCCAGGCCGTGACTTCTTTAGGTAGACTAGCCCCTTTGATTCTTGTGTAAAATTCTCCTATACAATTTTTCTCGAACGAACCATAACTCAATAGCTGAGAGCGAGGGCACAAATGCTCAGTCATCCACATTTATAACAACAAGTTACATCCCTCAAAAAATTTGCCCCCGGCTTTGCAAGCCGTGAGAGCCCGGAAGATGTCAGCCACGATCATAGGTGCTAAAGTGCTTTTCCCCATGGTTTGCAAAGTATTGATGACCCCCGCTACTTTCAAATCAATAGTACCATCTTTCCTTGGGAATACTATGAGACCCAAAAAGGCTATCATAAAAGCCACCCGTCTGTGTTCCTCCCATTTTTGTCGGTTACTTCTGCTGCATAGCTTAAAGTCTGGATTATTGAACCCGCCCACGTGACCATATCTATCATATATAAAGCGGAAACTGCAGAAACCCTTTGCAAAGTCTGGATGATGAACCGTTCGGGGTATTTTCAAGGAATCCAAAAGCCGGTGTATGGTAATGGCCCTGGGAGCAATTAAGTATTTGAACCTCAACGGAGCTTGATCACTTCCGATGTACCCCGCTATTTCTTCCAATATTGGGGTGAGCTCAAAGTCTGAGAAATGAAATACATTATGTGCCGAATCCCAATAGGCGACCAATGCCCTGATAATATCCCCCGAGGCTGAATGTTTAATAAATCTGGAAGATCTTTCAAATATTTTTTCACTTCGTCTTGCCCCTCTTTGCCCAAATCATTCCACCATAATTGCAGCTCAAAAGGGATTTTGGTCATTATTGAAAAGGGCTCATTTATCATCGTGCTCTTCCTGCACATTTATTAAAGCGTTTTAGCAACAAAAAAAAAACTTTTATTCAAAAAAACTATCTATAGCTTGACTCAAAATTACCTATATATTTTCAAATTTTACAAATGAACAACTCGACTCTCAAACGCGGCCTTTCAGTACTTCGGGAACCAAGATTTTAAGGCTGCGAAAGTCAACCGGTCACAAATCAAAAATTGACCAAGATGACCATTTTTGCAAAGTCAGCCTTCCAGCGTCCCTTTTGGGGACATTTGGCTATTTATGACAAGACGGATCTACTTGACTTATTTACAACTCTTTACTTGTTTTTTTTTAATGATAAAAGACCTGGTATTGCAACACGGCTTTTCAATGCCTCGAGGATGAAAACTTAAGGTTGTGAGGGTTGAAAAATGAAAACATGACCAAAGGTGGCTATTTATTCAAGGTCAGCCTTCCGGCGTTCCGTTTGGGAACATTTGGCTATTTTTGACAAAATAGCATCACCCAACTTTGTTATGACGAAAAATAAAAAATTTGACATTTTTTTTGGCTATTTTTGCAAAGGAAAGGTTGGACCAGATGAGGGTTGCCTACGTATCCCACACCCTGTGAGAATCAAACCGGCGTAGTTCGGGCGAATTAACCGAACTATTTTAAAACAATTTTTTTTTTCACTTTCATTTTTCTTTATCAACAAACAATAAACAACCTATTTTTCCAAACTAAGAATAAAAGACTTTTTTTTTCTTTTTCATCAAACACTTTCAAAAAAATAAAAGACACTTTTTCCTATTTTCTTTTGCTTTTAGTAAAACAGACTATTAGAAATAACGCATTTTCCTTTTTTCATTTTCTCAAAATTTCGGCAGAGTTTCGACAGTGTTTGGGCATTGGGTTTTTCTAGGATAATCAATTAACTCCCTAACTGTTATTTCTCCTTTTCCTTTTTTTTCTTTTTCCTCAATTTCCAACATTTCTGAGATGCAGAAACCGGTCAACATGCAGGTTCGGAACAAATAAATGCACAGCACAAGAGAATGCATCTGGATGGTCTTTTCATTTCAGGTTGCTAGTCCTAGACGGACCCAACCTCTGTGTTGAGTCCCCTAAGTCAAATGCAATGTGATGCAAATAAGCGTTCCTACTAGGGATCCGACATGAAGTCACGTTATTCTATGTTCAAAACCTGGGTCAGTGTTCTAGACTATGTACCCGAGCGGACAACTCGAGTCGAGGAGGGGGCAACTTACCGGGAACCAAAAGGCCATCCGGCTTCGTAACTTGTCCGGCCTCTTTCTTACTTCAAGGTATGACACTAACAGAATAGGGAGTCTCATCCAGTAAGCACATCCCCGAAGGTGAAGAGAGAAGGGTGTCGGCACAGTTTATATACAGTTCAGATAATATCAAAGCGGTAACGTTTAGCACATTCAGCATAAAAACATGTAGGAAAATCAGATACAATCAAATACAACAATTTATCTAAGGTCGAATTCTGAACCCTGAACCAGAGATTCTGGGTTCGGCCCCCAGCAGAGTCGTCAGAGCTATCACACCTCCTTTTTCACTACACCCGTAAGGGCGTAAAGGAGTTTTTCCATTTAAAGGACAATCGGAACGGGATTTAATTATTAATTATTCAGAGTCGCCACTTGGGAGATTAATGGTGTCCTAAGTCACCGGTTGAATCCCGAACCGAGGAAAAATATGACTCTGTTACAGTCTGCGAACCAGAAATCCAAGTAAGGAATTCGCCAATCCAAGCTTAAACCTTCCACGGACTTCCAAAATGCATTTCGATCACGCTCCTAAGTCCCAAATCACCTAACGGGGCTAACCAAATCATAAAAATTCCCATCTGAGATCAAATACACATAAGTCAAATTTTGGTCAAACCTTTCCAATTTAAGGCTTCAAACTGAGAACTGTTCTTCCAAATTCATTCCGATTACCCTAAAAACCAAAACCAACGATTTACATAAGGCATAATGTATACACGGGGCAAGTCATGCCCGAAGACTGGCGATCAAAGTGCAAAAGTTCAAAGCGACCGGTCGGGTCGTTACAATATGCTAGAAATTATGTCTTTAAATATTGCATCATACGTAAATTTCTTATTTACTCTTTTAACAAGTTATTCAGATTACTCAATCATAAAATTGGTAATACTACAACTTTATTAAGTAAAAATATTTCAATATACTAACTAAAACAATAATTACTAATGCCAACACAAGATGTTTAATGCTTTAATTTTTAAAAAGTTATTCACCATTTCAAATACGAATGAGAGTACATACCATATACTATATGTTATCATATTGTTATTACTAGTATTAACACCCGCGCGGATGTACGGACACTGACCATGTCAAATATGTGAGTTATTTGGATTATATGTAAATAATCTTAAAATTTAAACCTTCTCGATAAATATAGATAATCATTGGATATTATTTAAAAACATTACATGAAACAGATTAACCATTTTTCAAATCTTCTAGTTAGAATTCTATTTTTCTTTTTTGATACCATTCTCGCCGGTGTCATTGGATCCTAAATTAGTCAGGAATCAAAATAATAATTCAGATTTATGGCAAAACAATCAAAGGTTGAGACTATGAAGGACTCTTTGGATGCGACTTAACTCTTTTACTACTACTTGAACTCTTATATGGTGTGTTGATATTTTTTTTAAAAATATCTCTATTTTAAAATTTCAGTTTCTAAAACTTTATTTTTCAATAATAATTATTTTTATACTAATGTAAGGGAAAATATTATCCTTAATTCAAAACTCATTTTATTCGGCTATCTAAAATTTAAATAATTCTTTAGCCAATGAATTCATTTTTTCCAGTATGACTCTATTTTGATATTTGACATTAATCATGTTAAATATCTCAGTTATTTAAATTATATGTAAATAACCTTAAAATTTAACCTCCTATATAATCGTTAGATATTAATTAAGAACCACTACATGAAAAAAGACTAACATTTTCTCAAATCTCGTAGTGATGATTTTATTTTTGCACTATTTTCATTGGTGTCATTGGAACCTAAAAATAGCCACAAAGCAAAATAATAACTCGTATGTATGGCAAAGCATAAAGGTTGACAATATGAACGATTCTTTGGTTATGTCGTGACTCTTTTACTATGACTTGCACTCTTACAGCTTGTCTGGATGGTTGTTACACATCGTTTCATAATGTATCGTATCGTACTCTATTGTATTGTACTGTATCGTTTGATAAATACAATGTTTGGATAGATTGTGTCGTTTGCCATCGTTTCATGATATCACGCACCAGCAATATGAAGAATAAACTTGCAATATTATAAAGAAAAATTATGATACAAGGTAAAATTACTATATAAAAAAGTAGGGTAAATGATAAAATAAAATAATTTAATAATAATAAAGGGTGAGATTGAGAGAAAAAGACAAGGTAACGATGCGACCACACCAAATCGGCCGTTACATAAAGTGGCACATTTCATCATTATATAACGATGAATTTAACGATACGATACAATAAAATTTAAGTAACAATCAAAACAAATATTGTATTTAAAGTAACAATACGATACGATACAATGGGTAACAACCATCCAAACAAGCTGTTATTTGGTATGTTGTTATCTTTCAAAAAATATTTCTATTTTTAAATTTCGATTTCTAAACTTTATATATATTTCAATAATGATTTTTCTCTATAATGATGCAAGTGAAGATAATATCTTTAATTTAAAATTTATTTTAGTTGGCTACCTAAAAATTTGAACGATTTTTTAGCCGGAAAAAATTTATTTTAGTATGACTCCATTTTGAGTTTAGCGATATCTCAAGCCACATATTTTGAATTTTGAATATCCTATATGTACAGATTTTTTGTTCTTTGAATCATTAAATGTTAAATTAGTTTATTATTGTTATATAACATTGCATATATATTGTCTTAAATTGCCTAGTGATTTTTTAAAAACGACATACAATGTAAATTAAATATATATATATATATATATATTCTAAGATATTCTTATCTTATAATCTATGTATTTAAGTTGAAAAAACTATTTTGAAATCGATGAGATTAGCTTCCAAATTTTTTATACTCAACAAAGATAAAACAGAAGAAGAAATTCGTTGTTACCTCTTATTTCTAATTTTTAGATTTTTCACACATTTTTTCTATATTTATTTTCTTTTATTTTATTATTTATTTCTTTTGTTACAAAAATTAATTTATTTCGCTATAAAAAGATGAGTTTTAATAGAAATTATCAACATAAGAACTTATATTTTTAGTCTTTGGTTGAAATTCTTTCATATTTTTCTTTTGGCTTTGTTTAATCAACCCAAATAGGTGCTCACCCAACCACTTAAATTAAAAAAATTGAAGGATGTGTAAGTTATATATAATTCATAAATAATATGTGTATAATCGTGTGTTGTCGATATATCATCTATGTATATTAGCTATAAAAAGTAAACAATAAATCTGGCCGGATATTTATGTAAAATTCCATAAGATTTTGGTATCTTGATTTTATCCATGATATGACTTCATTATAATAATTTTAAAAACTCTATCCTAAAATTAAAAAATATCTTACCTTTTTATTTTTTAAATTATATTATATTTTAAAAGAAATTACCCATTTCGCAATAATTTGTTTACATTTAAAAAAAATATTTTGCATCATACCAATTTTATTTTAAAAAATATACTTTTTGTTACATTTGAAAATCGCTATAGAAACTATCAATTAGAAACCAATATTCCTCTTATTGAATTTGAGAAAAAAAAACTTTCACATAATATAATGATTCAAAACTAATATTCTTAAACGAAAAAAATATTATACCCTTGCAATGTTGGCTTGACTGCAGCTAAATGAAGAGGTTTTAGTTTATACCCTTCAATTCCTAGTAGGTGCTAAATTTAATTAATGATAGCAATTGTATAGCCAAAATTTTGTTATTTGTTTGATTTCTATTTATGCAAATTGACTCTTCGAACAAACATTCTTCAAAAAGAAAAAACAAATTGGATATTGACTGATTTTCGTGATGTTTCTTTCTCCAGCATGTAGGTTTACTTCATGATATATTGTCACGCCCCGGATTTTCCACCCTCGGGAGTCGTGATGGCGCCTACTAATGGGAGCTAGGCAAGCCAAACCTTAGCTACTTGCTACACTTTCATTTTTGCCTCTTTTAACAAACACAAGTCGATAATATGATAAAAGCAGAATTTTAAATAAATAAGCGGAAGTCAACAATCATATATCTTAAGGATATGTCTATTACAACTTTTAAAAACCTATAAATACCCCAAAACCTGGTGTGACAGTGTCACAGACTGTCTAAGAGTTACTACATACAAGGTCTGAAGAAATATAATACACTGTTATTGAACAAAGGAAATGAAACAGGAAATAGAGATAGAGGGAGACGCCAGGGCCTGCGAACGCCTGCAGGTCTACCTTGGGTCTCCGAGTGGACTGAAGGAAGCCCGCCAACTACTGTCCGAAAGCTGCTCCTGGATCTGCACACAGTGTAGAGTGTAGTATCAGCACAACCGACCCCATGTGCTGGTAAGTGTCTAGCCTAACCTCGGCGAAGTAGTGATAAGGCTATGACCAAACCACCAAATAAACTTGTGTAGTTCATATATATATATACAGCGGAAAAGAAATACAGAAATAACCAGTCAATGTGGGAGGGGGAAACATGTTGTAGGGGCGACAATTGTTCTGAATAGATAGGCATCAAGTAAGGAAAGAACGACATAACTAGAATATCAACAAAGAAGCAGAAATCAACAATTTGCATGGCATCACCCTTCGTTCTTTAACTCTTAGCCTCACCAAAATAATTATATAATCAAAATGTGCACGGCATCACCCTTTATGCTTTTACTCTCTTTTCTCAACATACAATCAATAGAATCGGCACGGAATGGTACGTCGTGCGGCATGACATCACCCTTCATGCTTTTACACTCTTTCCTCACAATAACAAACAATTCACGGCATCACCCTCGTGCTTTAACACTCTTCCTCACCCAAACAACAATCACAAACAAAGGGGCAATGGAATAAACAAAATAATAATAGAAATCCCGGCAAGGGAACACAATCAAACAATTAAATCCCGGCAAGGGAGACACATCAATAATCTCAACATCCTGGCAAGGGAGATAATTAACAAAACAACAATATCCCGGCAAGGAAACAATTTAATAACTCTTTCTCAATTTTACTTCATAATTCACTTCACAACTCGAGTCAATGCTCTAGAGGTTCGATTATCACTTATTCTTTCGCAACTCATTTCACAACTCGAGCCAATGCTCTAGAAGTTCAATTGTCACTTGTACTTTCACAATTTCACTATACAACTTGAGTCAATGCTCCTCAATGTTCATAGGTCACAATTCCTTCCACAAGCTTTATACAACAATTAGGAATCTTCACCAAGGCATGAATAATACAACGAAATCATGAAAATCACAATATAAGACCCACGGTCATGCCTGACACCAACGTATAGATACTCGTCACCATGCCTATACGTCGTACTCGATAAGAAGCAAATAGCAAATAGGACACAACTCCTAATCCCTCAAGTTAAGGTTAGACCAACACTTACCTCGATGCAACAAACACAATTCAAGCCTCAGCTACCACTTTACCTCTTGTTTCCACCACCAACTCGCTTGTATCTAGCCACCATTTGCTTAACAATATCAATAAATGCTAAATGAATCAATTCTAATGCATGAAAATAGGTTTTATAAAGATTTTTCCAAAAAGTCAAAAATCGACCCCGGGCCCGCTTGGTCCAAACCCGAAATTCTGACCAAAACCCGATTACCCATTTACCCCCGAGCCTGGATATATAATTGGTTTTGGAATCCGACCTCAAATTGAGGTCTAAATCCCCAAATTTCAATATTCTTAGGTTTTACCCAAAATTCCCAACTCCACCATGAAAATAATTGATTTGAAGTTGAAATCATGTTAAAAGATGTTAATGATTGAAGAAAACTAGTTAAAAATGACTTACAATTGATTTGGAGAAGAAAGGTTGTTTGAAATATCGTCTCTTATGTTTTTTGGGGTTTTGAAAAAATGAAAATAACTAGAAATCCCGTCTATTTATACCCCTCTCAGACCCCCTGTGCGGACCGCACAAAATGGACTATGGCAGCACAGGCCTTCTTGAGGTACTGCAGTCCAGAGCCCTATGCGGACCGCACGAAATGGATCGCGGCTGCACAGATCTCCACAGCGGACCACAAGAAATCGAGCGCGGCTGCGAAGGCTTGGCCTTGCTCACCGCGGACCGCACAAATCCCATCGCGGTCGCGGAGTCCCCACTGCGGCCGCGAAGCTTCCACCGCGGACCGCGAGACATGGCTTCAGAGACCTGCAACTTCTATGAATCTGTAACTTTTTTCCAAAGTGTAAAAATATCCCAAAACTCACCCGAGCCCTCGGGGCTCCAAACCAAATGTCATACTAACTCAAAAATCTCATACGAACTTATCTGTGCGATCAAATCGCCAAAATAACCTCAATAACAATGAATAAAACCTCAAAATCAAGAACTTTAAACTTCATCAAGTATTAAATTTAGCAATTTAGTTCTGAATCACGTCAAACGACTTCAACCAAACTTTACAGAAATGACTTAAACCATATATAAGACTTGTATCGGGCGTCGGCGGGCCCGATACCATCTCTTTCTAATCAAACTTCATTTCAAGTTTCCTTAAAAAAATTCAGAAAACAATTTCCTTTAAAAATTCATTTCTTGGGCTCGGGACCTTAGAATTCAATTCCGGGCATGCGCCCAAGTCCCATATTTTCCTACGGACCAACAGGACCGTCAAATCACGGATCCGGGTCCGTTTACCCAAAATGTTGACCGAAGTCAAATTAGCTCATTTTATAATTAAAACTTATCATTTTTTCACAGATTATCAGGTTTAAGCTTTTCGGCTATGCGCAGATTGCGCACGCAAATCGAGGTGACTCTAAATGAAGTTTTTAAGGCCTCAGAACACGGAAGTTTTGTTTTAAAATAAGTGATGACCTTTTGGGTTTTAAAAGTAAGTAAACTTTTATTCAATTTTTAAACTCTTTTTTGTTATCTGGACAAACATAGACGTGTACCGTATATATTACATTTATTTTAAAAGAAACCTGCTTTATTAAATCTAGCTATAGTATTTTAAAGATGTCACGACCCTAAACTCGGACCCGATCGTGATGGCGCCTCTCGTGAAGACAAGGCCAGCCGACACATTTCCATTTCAATTTTAAGCAATTAAGATAATAAGTATTAAGTCTTAAACATGATAAAATCTCAAAATAAACAGTGGGCAGTACAATTTGCGGAATACAAAACCAACACAGTCTGATACCGGGGTGTCACCAGTCATGAGCATCTACAATCCGGATAATACAAGAAAAGTCAACATAGTCACATACAGATCTAAAACAGAGAAAGGTAAGATAAGGGAAAAAGCTCTAGGCTGCGAACGCCGGCAACTACCTAGAGAATTTTTGAATCCGCCTGAGCTGGAAAGATCAACACTCGCTAGCGAGATCAGATGCGCCTAAATCTGCACACGGGATTCAGGGAGTAAAGTGAGTACTCCAACTCAGTAAGGCTGAGAGCAAGAAATCACGTAAGGCACATTACAGGCTATAAGGAAGCACTAAAAACTAGTAAAAATAGTGAATCAGTAAAGATATGTAAAGTCATTTTAGTTAAGTTTAAACTTCATGAAATACCTTTTTAACAATTAAGCAGGAAAATGACAGACAACTAGGAAAGATAAACACATAAAGTATCGCCCCTCGAGCAATATCATAGAACAACACCATCCCCTCGGGCTATATCTCACATCACAATGGGTACCCGCGCTCACTAGGGGTGTGCAGACTCCTGGAGGGGCCCCTTACGACCCAAGTGCAATATTAAGCCATCTCGTGGCATCATCACTAGGATCTCGGCCTCATATCAACAAGCCACCTCGTGGCGTACATTATCAGGACCTTGGCCTCATAATCATAATCAGTGTTTCCTCACAACATAGGCCCTCGGCCTTACTCAGTCAGAATCTCACAAGCCACTCGGGCAACAGTAAAATATGGTGCTCAGCCCAAAATATCATTTAAAATATCATTTAAGTGTTAAAGCAGAGTAAACATGGCTGAGTTATGAAAACAGTAGAATATAGCATGACTGAGTTCAAGTATAAAGTCAAAACAGTGAGGAAATATCAACAAAAATCCCCTAAGGGTTCAAATAGTTGGCACAAAGCCCAAATATGACATTCATCCCAAAACATGATGATAGCAATAGTTTTCAGTCAAATACGCGGTAAAACGATCATTCGGGATGGACTAAGTCATAATCCCTAACAGTGCACAACCCCACGCTCGTCATCCAGCGTGTGTGTCACCTCAATATAGCACAACGATGTGCAATCCAGAGTTTCATACCCTCATGACAATATCTACAATCATTACTCACCTCTACCCGGTCCAAATCTCTAGCTCGTGATGCCTTTGCCCCTCAAATCGGCCTCTGAATACTCCAAATCTAACCAAAATCAGTGCAAAACCATCAAAATATGCTAAGGGAACAAAGCCCACTCGAAAGAATTCAAATTACAACACAAATCTCGAAATTGGCCAAACCCGACCCCCGGGCCCACGTCTCGGATTCCGATAAAAATCATATTAATGGACTCCTTATCACTCCCTGAGTTCATTCATACCAAAAGCATCAAAATCCAACCACAAACGACCCTCAAATCCCAAATTCTAGGTCTCCAATTTCAAGCCTTAGTTCTTCAATTTTTTTTGGCTTAAATTCCATAATTAATTAGGCAGAATTCACATTAGAATTGAGTATTAAGTCCATGAATCTCACCTCTAAGTGTTTCCCCTTGAATCCCTCTTCAATCCTCTTTAAAAAGCTCCAAAATTGCTCAAAAATGGTGGAAATAAACCCAAAAATCGCAGACAAGATGACTATTTAAACATTCTGCCCAGGCCTCAATTCCTTCTTCGTGAACGCGGTCAATGCCTCGCGTTCGCGAAGCACAAACCAACTTTGACCAAAAATTCCTCTTCGTGATCGCGACCAGCCACTCGCGAATGCAATGACTCCTCAGCTTGACCCTTTGTGATCGCACTCCCTCTCTCGCGAACGCGATGAAAAAACACCCTGAAACTCAGCTGCCCAACTTCCTCGACACGAATGCGCTCCCCTTCTCGCGAATGCGGAGCCTTCCTCGCGAACGCGAAGGCTAAAATCTCAGCCTTCACCAACTAACCCTTCGCGAATGCGAGGACCTACTCACAAACGCGAAGGTCTAATTTCTCTGCAACACTCAGCAATTTTTCTGCTATTCTCAACAACATAAAATGGTCCGATTGACCACTCGAAACTCACCCGAGGTGCCCAGGACCTCAACCAAACATGCCAACATATCTCATAACATCATTAAAACTTGTTTCAATCTTCGGAACGCTCAAAACAATATCAAAACACCAAATTTGCATCGGATTCAAACCTAAGAATTCCAAAATCTTCTAAATTACGCTTTTGATCAAAAACCAAACCAAACCACGTCTGAATGACCTGAAATTTTGCACACACATCCCAAATGACACAACGGAACTATTACAACTCTCGGAATTCCATTCCGACCCCTATATCAAAATCTCACCTATCAACCGGAAAAAGCCAAAAATCCAATTTTGCCAATTCAAGCCTAAATCTACTCTGGACCTCCAAACACATTCCGATCATGCTTCTAATCCCCAAATCACCTCCCGAAGCTATCCGAATCATTGGAATTCACATCCGAGCCCTCTAACACATAAGTCAACATCTGGTTGACTTTTCCAACTTAAGCTTCCTCAAAAGAGACTAAGTGTCTCAAACCTTACCAAATCCTTTCCGAACCCTAGCCAACCAACCCAATCATAACACCCTTCATGGATGAAACCTTCAACAGAACCTTCTCACCAACCATGTAGAACACATCTCGAACCTTCATGTCAGCATAACTCTTTTACCTCGATTGCGTTGTACAAAGCCACTCCTGAATTATCTTCACCTTTTCTAAAACATCATGCACCAAGTCTGTCCCCAATAGCCTAGCCTCACCCGGTTCAAACCAACCAACTAGCTATCTACACTACCTCCCATACAAAGCCTCATATGGAGCCATCTGAATACTCGACTGGAAGTTGTTGTTATAAGCAAACTTTGCAAACAGTAGAAACTAATCCTATGACCCTCCGAAATTGATGACACAAGCACACAACATGTCCTCCAATATTTGAATAGTGCGCTCGGACTGCCCGTCCGTCTGAGGGTGAAAAGCTATGCTCAACTCAACCTGAGTACCCAACTCTCGCTGCACCGACATCCAAAACTATGAAGTAAACTGAGTGCCCCTATCTGAAATGATGGAAATTGGGACACCATGCAAACGAACAATCTCCTGAATATAGATCTCAGCCAACCGCTTTGAAGAATATGTAGTACACACAGGAATGAAGAGCGGACTTGGTCAGCCGATCTACAATCACCCAATAGCATCAAACTTCTTTAAAGTCCGTGGGAGCCCAACTACAAAGTCCATAGTGATCCGCTCCCACTTCCACTCTGTAATATCCATCCGCTGAAGTAAGCCACCCGATTTTTGACGCTCATATTTCACCTGCTGACAATTGAGACACCGAGCTACAAATCCCACAATGTCCTTCTTTATTATTCTCCACCAATAATGCTGTCTCAAATCCTGATACATCTTCGTGGCACCCGGATGAATGGAATACCACGAGCTATGGGCCTTCTCCAGAATCAACTCCCGAAGCCCATCTACATTGGGCACACAAATCCGGCCCTGCATCCTCAACACCCCATCATCACCAATGGTCACATCTCTGGCATCATTATGTTGAACTCTGTCCTTAAGGACAAGAAAATGCGGATCATCATACTGGCGCTCTTTGATGCGATTATATAAGAAAGACCGAGAAATCACACAAGCCAATACCCGTCTAGGCTCCGAAATATTTAATCTCATGAACCGATTGGCCAAAGCCTGAACATCAACTGCAAGAGGTCTCTCTCCAATTGAAATATATGCCAAACTCCCCATACTCACCGCCTTTCGGCTTAAAGCATCGGTCACCACATTGGCCTTCCCCGGATGGTACATTATAGTGATATCATAATCCTTTAGCAACTCCAACCATCTCTACAACAACAACAACAACAACAACAACAACAACCCAGTATAATCCCACAAGTGGGGTCTGGGGAGGGTAATATGTACGTAGACCTTACCTCTACCCCGAAGGGTAGAGAGGCTGTTTCCAGGAGACCCTCAGCTCAAAAAAGCAATAGGAGATGATATATTAGTACCATAAAAATGCGTAATAAAAATAACAACAATATATAAGAGATATGAAATATGAAATACAGAATATGAAATACGAAATACGAAATAGATGGCTGGTATAGTACAACTAGAAGGTAAAGTCCTGCATCAATAGACGACCAATGACATTCCTAGTCTAACTCCTAACTGGATAGTCTCACTCTATTGTGCTGTAGAAATATTCACACTCAACTCCAACCATCTCTGTTGCCTTAAATTGAGATCCTTCTGCTTGAACAAGTGTTGGAGGCTACGATGATTAGTAAACATCTCACAAGACATACCATACAAGTAATGCCTCCAAATCTTCAACACGTGAATTATGGCAGCCAGCTCCAAATCATGAACATGGTAGTTCTTCTCATGGGGCTTCAACTGACGAGAGGCATAAGCAATAACTCTACCCTCCTACATCAATACACACCCAATACCAACTCTCGAAGCATCACAATATATGGTATATGAACTTGAAGCTGATGGCAAAACCAACAGTAGAGTTGTGGTCAAGGCTGTCTTGAGCTTCTAAAAGGTCTCTTCACACTCATCCGACCATACAAATGAAGCACCCTTCTGAGTCAACTTGGTCAAGGGCGATGCGATAGATGAGAATCCCTGAACAAACCGATAATAATAACCCGCCAAACCAAGAAAGCTGCGAATCTCTATGGCTGAGGACGGTCTGGGCCAACTCTGAACCGCCTCTATCTTCTTCGGATTAACCTGAATACCCTCGCTGGACACCATGTGCCCCAAGAAAGCCACTGAATTGAGCCAAAACTCACACTTGGAGAACTTTGCATAAAGCTTCTCCTCCTTCAATCTCTGCAACACAACTCTCAAATGCTCCGCATGCTCCTCCTGACTATGTGAATACACCAGAATATCATCAATGAAGACTATGACAAACGAGTCGAGATAAGGCCGGATCACGTTGTTCATCAAATGCATGAACACTGCTGGGGTATTGGTCAGCTCAAAAGACATCACCAAGAACTCGTAATGACCATATCGGGTCCTGAAAATTATCTTAAGAATATCCGAGTCGCTGATCTTCAACTGGTGATAAACTGAACGGAGATCAATCTTGGAGAACACTCTCGCTCCCTGAAGCTAGTCGAATAAATCATCAATGTGAGACAAAGGATACTTGTTCTTAACTGTTACTTTGTTCAGTTGCCTATAATCAATGCACATCCTCATAGTGACATCCTTCTTCTTCACAAACAGAACCGGCGCACTCCAAGGTGACACACTAGGCCGAATGAACCCCTTATAAAGGAGTTCCTGAAGCTGCTCCTTTAACTCCTTCAACTCCATTGGTGCCATATGATACGGCAGAATAGAAATGGGCTGAGTGCCCAGCACCAGGTCAATACCAAAGTCAATATCCATGTTCGGTGGCATGCCCGGTAGATCTACGGGAAACATATCGGGAAAATCTCTCACAACTAGAATAGAATCAATACTGGGAGTCTCTGAACCGACATCCCTCACAAAGGCTAGATACGAAAGGCAACCCTTCCCAACCATACGCTAGGCTTTTAAGAATGAGATTACCCAACTAGGAACATAATCAGTCAAACCTCGCCACTCAATCTGTGGCACACCCGGTATAGCCAATGTGACTGTCTTGGTATGACAGTCTAGAATAGCACGACACGGAGATAGCCAATTCATGCCCAAAATAGCATCAAAGTCCATCATACATAATAATAAAAGATCCACTCGGGTCTCCAGACCCCCAATAGTCACCACACACGATCGATACACACGGTCTACAACAATAGTATCGCCCACCGAGGTAGATACATGAACAGGTGAAACAAAAGACTCACGGGGCGTACCCAAATAACGAGCAAAGTATGATGACACATAAGAAAAGGTGGAACCGGGATCAAATAATACAGAGGCATCATTATGGCAAACTAAAACAGTACCTATGATAACGGCATCGAAAGCAATAACATCCGGTCTAGCTATAAGTGCATAGAAATGGGCCTGACCTCCCCCTCTAAGGCGAACCCTAACTAACTGACCTCCACCCCTAGCTGGCTAGGTGGGTAGTGATGAAGTAATTGGCGCTAAAGCCGATGACTGACCCCTCTACTAAGATGGACCCGCGAGACGATGAGGACACCGCCTTCACATATGACCCATCTTTCCACACTCATAGCAACTCCCAGGTGCTGGAGAAGGGGACTGAAGGGAACCCCTCGTACCGAAATGACTAGCAGATGCACCTAGAATAGAAGAGCCCTGAACTGATGGAGCACGGGACAAACTTTGAGCTGGAAGGGCACTGAGTGATGACTGGCCCTGATGAGAACTGTGAGAACCATGACCCAGTGACGCCCCACGATAACCTGGGCGAGCTGGCTGAGCATGCCTGAATGGATGTCCTCGCCGTGCTAAAACTGACCTCTCGAAGGACACTACTATAACTACCAAATCCTTGAGACCTCTTGTCCTCCCTCTCCTCTCGCTCCTAGCGACGAACAGACTCAATATCACGAGCAATGGCTACAACCTCCTCAAAAGTTGCACCAGTCACCCTCTCCCTGGTCATAAAAATGTGAAGCTGATAAGTGAGGCCATCAACAAACCTCCTAATCCTCTCTCTCTCTCTGCCGGAACCAACCAAATCGTATCACGAGCTAACTCGGAGAACCTCATCTCATAATGCGTCACAGTCATCTCTCCCTGATGCAACCACTCAAACTGCCTACGCAACTCCTCTTTGCGAGACTGCGGCACATACTTCTCTAGAAAGAGAACGGAGAACTGCTGCCAGGTAAGGGGTGCTGCACCAACATGCCTATGCCTCTCAAAAGTCTCCCACCAAGTGAAGGCAGCTCTAGAAAACTAATAAGTAGTGAAAGCGACCTCGCTGGTCTCTAGAATACCCGTTGTACAAAGCATCCTCTGACACATCCAAGAAACCCTAGGCATCCTCGCCCTCTACACTATTGAAAGCCAGAGGCTAAAGTCTACCAAACCTCTCCAACCTACGTTGCTCGTCCTCTGGCATGGCAAAAACTACATAGTTCTGAGCAGTTGTAATCGGTTGGGTTGGATGCACCCCCGACGTCTGAAGTCCCTGCACGACCTACTCAGGTGTGCGAGTGGTGGGATTCTGATTGCCTCCCCCATCCTGAGAAGTAGCTGCGGATGTAGTGACTGAAACCGCCTGAGCTAGGCCAGTGCAAACTCATAGAATTTGAGCCAGGGCCTCTAGAAGACCTGGAATCACAATGGGCAGAGCTGGTGCCTGAGCTGGTGCTGCTGGAGCGTCCACAACTGGGACCTGATCCTGAATTGGGGCGGCTGGTAGATCTGCAGGTTTTGCCCTAGCTACTATGCGAGCCACACCCCTGCCCCTACCGCGACCACGACCGCGTCTTCGGCATCTAGTGGCCACAGCTGGTAGTACTGTGGTCGTCCATCCTGACCGGTAGCATGTGTCCTCACCATCTGTGAGAGAATAGAATAACAAAAGTTTAGTACTCGGATCAACAGATTCGCACAACAAGAATTTCAAGAATATGAAGTTTTTCCTAAAGGTTCTGCAGCCTCTCGAGAATAAATACAAACGTCTTTGTACCGATCCGTGAGACTCTACTAAACCTGCTCATGACTCGTGAGACCTATGTAACCTAGGCTCTGATACCAACTTGTCATGACCCTAAACCAGGACCCGGTCGTAATGGCGCCTCTCGTGAAGACAAGGCCAGCCGACACATTCCCATTTCAATTTTAAGCAATTAAGATAATAAGTATTAAGTCTTAAACAGGATAAAATCCCAAAATAAGCAGTGGACAGTACAATTTGTGGAATACAAAACCAACACAGCCTGATACTGGGGTGTCACCAGTCATGAGCATCTACAATCCGAATAATACAAGAAAAAATCTACATAGTCAAATACATATCTAAAACAGATAAAGGTAAGATAAGGGAAAAAGCTCTAGGGTGCGAACGTCGGCAGCTACCTAGAGAATTTTTGAATCCACCTGAGCTGGAAAGATCAACACTCGCTAGCGGGACCAGATGCGCCTGAATCTGCATACGGGGTTCCGATAGTAAAGTGAGTACTCCAACTCAGTGAGTAATAATCATAAATAAAGGCTGAGATCAAGAAATCACGTAAGGCACATTACAGGCTATAAGGAAACAATAAAAAAACCAGTAAAAACAGTGAATCAGTAAAGATATGTAAAGTCATTTTAGTTCAGTTTAAACTTCATGAAATGCTTTTTTAACAATTAAGCAGGTAAATGACAGGCAACTAGGAAAGATAAACACATAAAGGATCACCTCTCAGGCAATATCATAGAACAACACCAGCCCCTCGGGCTATATCTCACATCACAATGGGTACCCGCGCTCACTAGGGATGTGCAGACTGCTGGAGGGGCCCTTTACGGCCCAAGCGTAATATCAAGCCAGCTCGTGGCATCATCACTAGGCTTTTGGTATCATATCAACAAGCCACCTCGTGGCGTACATTCTCAGGGCCTCGGCCTCATAATCATAATTAGTGTTTCCTCACAACATAGGCCATCGGCCTTACTCAGTCAGAATCTCACAAGCCACTCGGGCAACAGTAAAACATGGTGTTTAGCCCAAAGTATCATTTAAAATATCATTTAAGTGTTAAAGAGAGTAAACATGGCTGAGTTATGAAAACAGTAGAATATAGCATGACTGAATTCAAGTATAAAGTCAAAACAGTGAGGAAATATCAATAAAAATCCCCTAAGGGTTCAAATAGTTGGCACGAGGCCCAAATATGGCATTCATCCCAAAACATGATGATAGCAAATAGTTTTCAGTCAAATACGCGGTAAAACGATCATTCGGGATGGACTAAGTCACAATCCCCAACAGTGCACAACCCCACGCTCGTCATCCAGCATGTGCGTCACCTCAATATAGCACAACGATGTGCAATCCAGGGTTTCATACCCTCAGGACAATATTTACAATCATTGCTCACCTCTACCCGATCCAAATCTCTAGCTCGCGATGCCTTTGCCCCTCGAATCGGCCACCGGATGCTCCAAATCTAACCAAAATCAGTGCAAAACCATCAAAATATGCTAAGGGAACAAAGCCCACTCGAAAGAATTCAAATTACAACACAAATCCCGAAATTGGCCAAACCCGACCCCCGGGCCTACGTCTCGGATCCCGATAAAAATCACATGAATAGACTCTTTATCACTCCCCGAGTTCATTCATACCAAAAGCATCAAATTCAACCACAAACGGCCCCTCAAATCCCAATTTCTAGGTCTCCAATTTCAAGCCCTAGTTCTTCAATTTTGTTTTTGGCTTAAATTCCATGATTAATTAGGCAGAATTCACATTAGAATCGAGTATTAAGTCCATGAATCTTACCTCCAAGTGTTTCCCCTTTAATCCTTCTTCAATCCTCTTCAAAAAGCTCCAAAATCGCTCAAAAATGGTGGAAATAAACCCCAAAATCGCGGACAAGACAACTATTTAAACATTCTGCCCATGCCTCAATTCCTTCTTCGCGAACGCGGTCAACGCCTCGCGTTCGCGAAGCACAAACCAACTTTGACCAAAAATTCCTCTTCGCGATCGCGACCAGCCACTCGCGATCGCGATGAAAAAACACCCTGAAACTCAGCTGCCCAACTTCCTCGACGCGAACGCGCTCCACTTCTCGCGAATGCGGTGCCTAATCACCCGGTCCTTCGCGAACGCGGAGCCTTCCTCACGAATGTGAAGGCTAAAATCTTAGCCTTCACCAACTAACCCTTCGCGAACGCGAGGACCTACTCGCGAACGCGAAGGTCTAATTTTTCTGCAACACTTAGCAGTTTTTCTGCAATTCTCAACAACATGAAATGGTCCGATTGACCACCCGAAACTCACCCGAGGCCCTCGAGACCTCAAACAAACATGCCAACATATACCATAACATCATTAAAACTTGTTCCAATCTTCGGAACGCTCAAAACAACATCAAAACACCAAATTTGTATCGGATTCAACCTAAGAATTCCAAAATCTTCTAAATTACGCTTTTGATCAAAAGCCCAACCAAACCACGTCCGAGTGACCTAACATTCTGCACACATATCCCAAATGACACAACGGAACTACTGCAACTCTCGGAATTCCATTCTGACCCCTATATCAAAATCTCACCTATCAATCGGAAAACGCCAAAAATCCAATTTCACCAATTCAAGCCTAAATCTACTCCGGACCTCCAAAACACATTTCGATCATGCTCCTAAGCCCCAAATCACCTCCCGAAGCTATTCGAACCATCGAAATTCACATTTGAGTTCTCTAACACATAAGTCAACATCTGGTTGACTTTTCCAACTTAAGCTTCCTCAAAAGAGACTAAGTGTCTCAAACCTTACCAAATCCTTTCCGAACCCGAGTCAACTAACCCGATCACATATAGAACCGATAGACAAAGTAATAAGAAGCAGAAATGGGGAAAAACGGAGTGGTAACTCATGAGACAACTTGCTGGGTCGTCACAAAAGAACTACAATTATAGGGTTTTAAATGTAACTTTATAGTTATATGGAGTAGTTTTTTTCTTCTTTTTTGCCAGAGGCAAAGTAGAATTTAAATAATTATAAAAGACAACAAAAGTTTCTAACATGATTGCATATGATCATTAACCGAATTAAGTATGATAACAAAAGATAAATTTCTTTTTTATTTTAATTCAAATTTTAAAATTATATTTATAAATTCAAAATTATCCTTTAATTCATATATATATTTGACTAACCTAGTCAAATATAGAATAAAATTAGCATATACTATTGGTATTTATTAGCATGCCACTTGGCTTAACCATAGTGCCAATTATATATTGTAACTTTATTCCTTTAATATATACTAGTACCCGCGCAGATGCGCGAATGCTAATCATGTCAAATATTTAAATTATTTGGATTGTATATAAATAATCTTAAAATTTACACTTTCTCATAAATATAGATAATTATTGGATATTAAGTACATGAAAAAAATTGGAAAAATACATAAGTACCCCCCGACCTATACCCGGATTCCCAACTACACACTTTTTCTTTGCGGGAATCTTATTACCCCCCTAAAATTATCTTAAATGTAATTATTTGCACCCTTAAAGCTGACAACCAAACTCTTGGCAAGTGGTGAGTTACACGCTGTGACGACCCGACCC
Source organism: Nicotiana sylvestris (assembly GCF_000393655.2). Classification (NCBI taxonomy): domain Eukaryota; kingdom Viridiplantae; phylum Streptophyta; class Magnoliopsida; order Solanales; family Solanaceae; genus Nicotiana; species Nicotiana sylvestris. The sequence goes on along the minus strand of NC_091057.1, from coordinate 121,299,469 downwards.
GTCGTCTCATGAGTTACCGCTCCGTTTCCCCCATTTCTACTTCTTTATGCTTCGTTATTTGTGTCTTATGTGGTTGAGTTGATTTGGTTTGCGTTGGAGTGTAATTTGGTAAGAAATGGGACACTTAATCTCTTTTAAGAAGGGTTAGGTTGGAAAAGTCAACCGGATGTTGACTTATGAGTTAGAGGGCTTGAATGTGAGTTCTGATGGTTCGGTTAGCTTCGGGAGGTAGTTTTTGGCTTAGGAGTGTGGTCGGAAGTGGTTTTGGAGGTCCGGTGTAGAATTAGGCTTGAATTGGCGAAGTTAGTATTTTGGCAAATTCCATTTGATAGGTGAGATTTTGATCTGAGGGTCTGAATGGGATTACGAGAGTTGTTGTAGCTTCGTTGTGTCATTTGTGATATATGTGCAAAATTTTAGGTCATTCGGACGAGGTTTGATAGACGTTTTGATCGAATTCGGAATTCGGAAGTTTTGGAATTCTTAGGCTTGAATCCGAGGGTGATTTGATGTTTTGATGTTGCTTTGAGCATTCTGAAGGTTGGAACAAGTTTGAATTATGTTATGGGGTGTGTTGGCATATTTGGTCGGGGTCCCATGAGGTTCGGATAAGTTTTGGAAGAGTTTTTGGAAGATTTTTGCCGTTTTGAGCATAAGCATGTAATGATCCAAAGGTCCATTTTTAGTTCTAGAGATCAAAATTTGATTTTGAGACCCCCAGAATTTAAATAATGAATTATAGGAGTGATCTGGAAAGTTTGGTCTAATTTCATCAAGTCGCGATTAGGTTTTTGACATGAAACATGAGTTGATTGTTTAACGAGCGAAATGGGTATTGAACTGAGCAAATGGGCTCCAAATTGAGCTTCGATTGAAGAACCATGTTCGTATTATTATTTGTGACTCATAGGAACAAGAATCATCGAATTCCGGGTTCGTATGATGGAGTTAGACACTTTTTAGTGAAAAGAAAAGCTATTGTAATTGCCTTGGACAGCTGCTGGATATTTTTAGCAGCTTGAACAGTGACGCGTGAACAGTACCCACACGCGTGAACATTACCCCAAAAATTTCTGGGCAGTTAAAGGGGCAGTCCATTTTTTTTCTTAGTTCCAAGCTTGGATTTTGGGCAATTTTGAGCGAAAAATCACGGGAATTCTTGAGGTAAGTCCCTTATGATCATTGTTAGTCAATATTATTGAATGATCATTGAATATTCCGGCTAGATTACGTGTTTTTGAGGTGTAAATCGGGAATTTGGGCCTAGAGATTTGAAAATAAGATTTGATGGTTTGGAGGCCGAATTGTTGTCGGATTTTGGAAAAATTTGTATGGTTGGACTCGTGGTTGGGTGAGGTTTCATATTTCGTAATTTTTTTCGGGTTCCGAGATGTGGGCCCCATGGGAGAATTTTGAGTACTATTTCGGATTTTTAATGGAAAATGTAGAATTTCATATGGAATTAATTCCTATAATTTTTATTAACTGAATCGAATTATTGTGACTAGATTCTAGACATTCGGAGGTCGATTTGAGAGACAAAGGCATTGTGGAGTAGTATTTTGCTCGGATTGAGGTGAGTAATGATGTTAAATGATGTCCTGAGGGTTTGAAACCCCGGATTGCACATCGTAGTGCTATATTGAGGTGACTTGCACACCGGATATGCAAGCGTGGGGTAGATCACCGTTGGGGATTGTGACTTGGTCTGTCCCAATTGATGAAATTACCTCGTATTTGACTGAAACTTATTTGTTATCATCATGATTTGGGCTGATTGCCATATTTGGGCTTCGTTCCAATTATTTGAACCCTTCGGGGATTTTTATCACTATTTTCTCACTGTTTTGACTTATATTTAAACTCAGCCCCGTTGATAATTATTGTTTTACAAACTCAACCGATTTTATACAGATTTGAAACTCATATGACATTTCTAAATGATATTTTGGGCTGAGAACTACTGTTTTACAAATGCCCAAGGGGCTTATGATGATTTTCGGACTGAGTGAGGCCGAGGGCCATGTGTGAGGATATGCTTAGTGATATAAGGCCGAGGGCCTGAGTTACTATTTATGTCACGCGGTGGCTTGAGTGATGTGAGGATATGTTGAGTGATGATACCACGAGGTGGCTTGATATAGCACTTGGGCCGTAAGAGTCCCCTCTTGAGTCTGCACACCCACAGTGAGCGCAGGTACCCATAGTTCTGAGTGATTGATACTATTCTGAGCCCGAGGGGTTGATATGAGTGATTGTAAGGTAGCCCGATGGGATGATACTATACTGAGTGATTGATACTGTGCCTGAGGGGCTGATACTATACTGAGTGATTGATATTGTGCTCGAGGGGCGGATTTTTACTTGTTATTTACCACCAAATTACCTGTTTTACTTGTTTTAAAAGAGATTTAGATTGATATTTCACTGATTTACTGTTTTAAGTGATTTACTGCTTTTGTATAGAATGCTTTGTGCCTTCACGTATTTTCTTGCTTTTAGCCATTATTTATATTTGTTACTCACTAGGTCGGAGTACTCACATTACTTCCTGCATTGTGTGTGCAGATTCAGGCATAGCATATTTCCACTCCTGAGAGTTGATCCTTCCGGTCCAGGCGGTGTTTCGGAAACTATGAGGTAGCTGCTGGCGTCCGCAGCCTTGTGCCTCCCTTATCTTATCATTTCTATGTTAATCAAACTATTGTATCGGATTTAGTATTTAGTATACTTGTATCAGGATTCATTAGTTGCTCATGACTTGTGACACCCCGGTTAGGGCTGTTTGTGTTAACTTACTATTTTTAAAGGACGAATTGGGTTAGACTGGCTGGCCTTGTCTTCACGAGAGGTGCCATCATGACCAGGTTCAGGATTTGGGTCGTGACAAGTTGGTATCAGAGTCTAGGTTACATAGGTCTCGCGAGTCATGAGCATGTTTAGTAGAGTCTCGCGGATCGGTACAGAGACGTCTGTATTTATCCTCGAGTGGCTGTAGAACCTTTAGGAAAAACTTCATATTCTTAAAATTCTTGTCGTGCGACTTTGTTGATCCGAGAACTAAACTTCTGTATCCTATTCTCTCGCAGATGGTGAGGACTCATGCTACTGGATGAGGTGGACGACCACCAGTGCCACCAGCTGCGACCACCAGAGGTCGAGGACGTGGTCGTGGTCATGGTAGGGTCAGGGCAGCGAGAGCAGCACCTATTGATCCACCAGCTGCCCCAGCCAGGATCAGGCACCAGTTGTGCCCATTGTGATTTCGGGTCTTCAGGAGGCCTTGGCACAGATCTTATCAGTTTGCACTGGCCTGGCTTAGGCGGTTTCAACCACTACAGCTGCAACTACTTCACAGGCTAGGGAAGGCACCCAGACTCCTGTTAATCGCGCACCTGAGCAGGTAGTGTAGGGACTTTAGACGCCAGAGGCACCTCCAGCCCAGCCATTTGCACCATCTCAGGGGTTTATAGTACCAGTTAAGCCAGATGATGAGCAGCGTCGACTTGAGAGGTTTGGTAGACTCCAGCCTCCATCATTCAGTGGTGTTGAGGGCGAGGATGCCCAGGGTTTTCTTGACAAGTGTCAGCGGATGCTCCATACAGCAGGGATACTTGAGACTAGTGGTGTATCATTTACCACCTTCCAGTTTACTGGGGCTTCCTTCACTTGGTGGGAGGCGTATGAGAGGCGTAGGCCGGTTGGTGCAGCGCCCCTTACTTGGCAGGAGTTCTCCACTCTCTTCTTAGAGAAGTATGTACCCCAATCCCGTAGGGAGGAGCTGCGTAGACAGTTTGAGTGGCTGAAGCAGGGAGATATGACTGTATAGCAGTATGAGGCGAGGTATTCTGAGTTAGCTCATCATGTCGGGTGGATGGTTCCGACAGATCGTGAGAGGATCAGGAGATTTGTTGATGGCCTTAATTACCATCTCCGTATCTTGATGACTAGAGAGAGTATTGGGTGTTACATTTGAGGAGGTAGTGGATATCGCTCGTAAGATTGAGACGGCTCGCCGTCAGGATAGATAGGAGAGGGAGGCCAAGAGGCCTCGAGGTTTGGAAAGTTACAGTGGTGCTCCTTTGAGGGGCCAGTTCCAGCGTGGTAGAGGTCGTTCTTTCAGGCCTGCTCAGTCGGCCCGTCCAGAGTATCGCGGGGGATCTTCAGGTCGTGGTTATCATGGTTCTCAGTAGGGTCAGCCTTCACTTAGCGGCCTTCCAGCCTAGACTTCATCTCGTGCTCCGTCAGCTCAGGGTTCTTCTATGCCGAGCGCATCAGCTAGTCACTCCGGTGCGAAGGGTTCCCTTCAGCCTTCTCCAACACCTGGAAGTTGTTTTGAGTGTGGAGAGTTTGGGCATATGTGGAGGAAGTGTCCTCGTCGTGTTGCTAGTTCGTCCCAGCAGAGGGGTCATCCCTCGACTTCTGCTCCAGTTACTTCACTACCCGCCCCGTCAGCTAGGGGTGGAGGCCAGGCATCCAGGGGTCGCCCTAGAGGGGGAGGTCGATTAGGCGGTGACCAGGCTCGTTTCTATGTTATTCCAGGCAGGACAGATGTTATTGCTTCAGATGCTGTCATTATAGGTATTGTTCCAGTCTGCCATAGAGATGCCTCTGTATTATTCGATCCCGGTTCTACCTATTCCTATGTGTCTTCATATTTTGCTCATTATTTAGGTATGCCCCGGGAGTTTCTTTCCTTACTTGTTCATGTATCTACCCCGGTGGGCGATACTATTGTTGTGGACCGTGTGTACTGGTCATGTGTTGTGACTATTGGGGGTTTGGAGACCCAAGTTGATCTATTGCTATTGAGCATGATGAACTTTGATGTTATTTTGGGCATTGATTGGTTATCTCCGTGTCATGCTATTTTAGACTGTCATGCTAAGATAGTTACTTTGGCTATACCGGGTGCACCGCATATCGAGTGGCGTGGTATGACTGATTATGTTCCTAGTAGAGTGATTTCTTTCCTGAAAGCCCAGGGTATGGTTGGGAAAGTTTGTCTTTCATATCTAGCATTTGTAAGGGATATTGGAACTGAGACTCCTAGTATTGATTCTGTCCCAGTTGTGCGGGATTTTCCTGATGTATTTCCTGCATACCTGTCGGGCATGCCACCGGACAGGGATATTGATTTTAGTATCGACTTGGTGTCGGGCACTCAATCCATTTCTATTCCACCGTATCGTATGGCACCAGTGGAGTTGAAGGAATTGAAAAAGCAACTTCAGGAACTCCTAGAAAAGGGATTCATTCGGCCTAGTGTGTCACCTTGGGGTTCGCCAGTTTTATTTGTGAAGAAGAAGGATGGCACAATGAGAATGTGCATTGATTACAGGCAGTTGAATAAAGTAACAGTGAAGAACAAGTATCTTTTGCCTCGCATTGATGATTTATTTGATCAACTTCAGGGAACGAGTGTGTTTTCCAAGATTGACCTTCGTTCAGGCTATCACCAGTTGAAGATCAGGGATTCAGACATTCTTAAGACAGCTTTCAAGACCAGATACGGTCACTATGAGTTCCTTGTTATGTCTTTTAGGCTAACCAATGCCCCAGCAGCATTCATGCATCTAATGAACAGTGTGTTCCGGCCTTATCTCGATTCATTTGTCGTAGTCTTCATTGATGATATTCTGGTTTATTCACGTAGTTAGGAGGAGCACGCAGAGCATTTGAGAGTTGTGTTATAGAGATTGAGAGAGGAGAAGCTTTATGCAAAATTCTCCAAGTGTGAGTTTTGGCTCAGTTCAGTGGCTTTCTTGGGGCACGTGGTGTCCAGCGAGGGTATTCAGGTTGATCCAAAGAAGATAGAGGCGGTTCAGAGTTGGCCTAGACCATCCTCGACCACAGAGATTCGTAGATTTCTTGGATTGGTAGGCTATTATCGCCGGTTTGTTCAGGGATTCTCATCTATCGCATCGCCTTTGACCAAGTTGACTCAGAAGGGTGTTTCATTTGTATGGTCGGACGAATGTGAAGAGAGCTTTCAGAAGCTCAAGACAGCTTTGACCATAGCTCAAGTATTGGTTTTGCCATCAGTTTCAGGTTCATATACCGTATATTGTGATGCCTCGAGAGTTGGGATTGGTTGTGTATTGATGTAAGAGGGTAAAGTTATTGCTTATGCATCTCGTTAGTTGAAGCCCCATGAGAAAAACTACCCTGTTCATGATTTGGAGTTGGCTGCCATAGTTCATGCATTAAAAATTTGGAGGCACTATTTGTATGGCGTATCTTGTGAAGTATTCACGGATCATCGTAGTCTTCAGCATTTGTTCAAGCAAAAAGATCTTAATTTAAGGCAGCGGAGGTGGTTAGAGTTGCTTAAGGATTATGATATCACCATATTGTATCATCCGGGAAAGGCCAATGTAGTGGCCGATGCTTTGAGCCGAAAGGCAGTGAGTATGGGGAGTTTGGTGTATATTCCAGTTGGGGAGAGACCTCTTGCAGTTGATGTTAAGGCCTTGGCCAATCGGTTCGTGAGATTAGATATTTTGGAGCCCAGTCGGGTGTTGGCCTGCGTGGTTTCTCAGTCTTCTTTATATGATCGCATTAGAGAGTGCCAATATGATGATCCGCATTTGCTTGTCCTTAAGGACAGAGTTCAGCATGATGATGCCAGAGAGGTGACCATTGGTGATGATGGAGTATTGAGGATGCAGGGCCGAATTTGTGTGCCTAATGTGGGTTGGCTTCGGGAGTTGATATTGGAGGAGGCTCATAGCTCGCGATATTCCATTCATCCGGGTTCCGCGAAGATGTATCAGGATCTTAGACAACATTATTGGTGGCAGAGAATGAAGAAAGATATTGTGGAGTTTGTAGCTCGGTGTCTCAATTGTCAGCAGGTGAAATATGAACATCAGAGACCGGGTGGCTTGCTTCAGCAGATGGTTATTCCTAAGTGGAAGTGGGAGAGGATCACTATGGATTTTGTTGTGGGACTTCCTCGGACTTTGAAGAAGTTTGATGCTATTTGGGTAATTGTAGATAGGTTGACCAAGTCCGCGCACTTCATTCCTATCTGTACTACTTATTCTTCAGAGCGGCTGGTAGAGTTATATTGTCGGGAGATTGTTCGGTTGCATGGTGTCCCAGTTTCAATCATATCAGATCGGGGCACTCAGTTTACTTCCCAGTTTTGGAAGTCTATTCAGCGAGAGTTGGGTACTCAGGTGCAGTTGAGCATAACTTTTCACCCTCAAACGGACGGGCAGTCCGAGCGCACTATTCAGATATTGGAGGATATGTTACACACCTGTGTTATTGGTTTCGGAGGGTCATGGGATCAATTTTTACCGCTTGTAGAGTTTGCTTATAACAACAGCTACCAGTCAAGTATTCATATGGCCCCATATGAGGCATTGTATGGGAGGCGGTGTAGATCTCTAGTTGGTTGGTTCAAGCCCGTTGAGGCTAGGCTATTGGGGATATATTTGGTTCAAGATGCCTTAGATAAAGTGAAGGTAATTCAGGAGAGACTTCGTACGGCGCAGTCGAGGCAAAAGAGTTATGCGGACCGGAAGGTTCGAGATATGTCCTATATGGTTGGCGAGAAATTCCTGTTGAAGGTTTCGCCCACGAAGGGTGTTATGAGATTCGGAAAGAAAGGGAAGTTGAGTCCGCGATTCATTGGGCCTTTTAAGGTGCTTCGGAGGATTGGGGAGGTGGCTTATATGCTTGCTTTGCCACCCAGCTTGTCGAGTGTGCATCCGGTATTTCATGTTTCTATGCTCCGGAAGTATGTTGGGGACCCGTCTCATGTTTTGGACTTCAGCACGGTTCAGATGGATGATGATTTGACCTTTGATGTGGAGCCAGTGGCTATTTTGGGTCGTCAGGTTCGAAAGTTAAGGTCGAAGGATATAGCTTCAGTGAAGGTGCAGTGGAGAGGTCGGCCAGTGGAGGAGTCTACCTGGGAGACCGAGCGGTAGATGTGGAGAATATATCCTCACCTATTTGAGGCTTCAGGTATGTTTCTTGACTCGCTCGAGGACGAGCGTTTGTTTAAGTTGGGGATGATGTGATGACCTGACTCGTCGTCTCATGAGTTAACGCTTCGTTTCCCCCATTTCTGCTTCTTTATGCTTCGTTATCCGTGTCTTATGTGGTCGAGTTGATTTGGTTTGCGTTGGAGTGGAATTTGGTAAGAAATGGGACATTTAGTCTCTTTTAAGAAGGGTTAGGTTGGAAAAGTCAACCGGATATTGACTTATGAGTTAGAGGGATCGGATGTGAGTTCCGATGGTTCGGTTAGCTTTGGGAGGTGATTTGTGGCTTAAGAGTGTGATCAGAAGTGGTTTTGGAGGTCCGGTGTAGAATTAGGCTTGAATTGGCGAAGTTAGTATTTTGGCAAATTCCGGTTAATAGGTGAGATTTTGATCCGAGGGTCGGAATAGAATTTTGAGAGTTGTTGTAGCTTTGTTATGTCATTTTGATATGTGTGCAAAATTTCAGGTCATTCGGACGAGGTTTGATAGACTTTTTGATCGAATTCGGAATTCGGAAGTTTTGGAATTCTTAGGCTTGAATCCGAGGGTGATTTGATGTTTTGATGTTGCTTTGAGCATTCCGAAGGTTGGAACAAATTTGAATTATGTTATGGGGTATGTTAGCATATTTGGTCGAGGTCCCATGAGGCTCGGATAAGTTTTGGAAGAAGATTTTTGCCGTTTTGAGCATAAGCATGTAATGATCCAAAGGTCCATTTTTAGTTCTAGAGATCGGAATTTGATTTCGAGACCTCCAGAATTTAAATAATGAATTATAGGAGTGATCTGGAAAGTTTGGTCTAATTTCATCAAGTCGCGATTAGGTTTTTGATATGAAGCATGAGTTAATTGTTTAACAAGCGAAATGGGTATTGAACTGAACAAATGAGCTCCGAATTGAGTTTCGATTGAAGAACTATGTTCGTATTATTATTTGTGACTCATAGGAACAAGAATCATCGAATTCCGGGTTCGTATGATGGAGTTAGAGATTTTTTAGTGAAAAACAAAGTTGCTGCAATTGCCTTGGACAGTTGTTGGATATTTTTAGCAGCTTGAACAGTGACGTGTGAACAGTACCCACATATGTGAACAGTACCCGCACGCGTGAACAGTACCCCGAAAATTTCTGGGCAGCTAAAGGGGCAGTCCATTTTTTTTCTTAGTTCCAAGCTCGGATTTTAGGCAATTTTGAGCGAAAAATCACGGGAATTCTTGAGGTAAGTCCCTTATGATCATTGTTAGTCAATATTATTGAATTATCATTGAATATTCCGGCTAGATTACGTGTTTTTGAGGTGTAAATCGGGAATTTGGGCCTAGAGATTTGAAAATATGATTTGATGGTTTGGACGCCGAATTGTTGTCGGATTTTGGAAAAATTTGTATGGTTGGACTCGTGGTTGGGTGAGGTTTCATATTTCGTAATTTTTGTCGGGTTCCGAGATGTGGGCCCCACGGGAGAATTTTGAGTACTATTTCGGATTTTTAATGGAAAATGTAGAATTTCATATGGAATTAATTCCTATAATTTTTATTAACTGAATCGAATTATTGTGACTAGATTCGAGACATTCGGAGGTCGATTTGAGAGACAAAGGCATTGTAGAGTAGTATTTTGCTCGGATTGAGGTGAGTAATGATGTTAAATGATGTCCTAAGGGTTTAAAACCCCGGATTGCACATCGTAGTGCTATATTGAGGTGACTTGCACGTCGGCCGGATATGCGAGTGTGGGGTAGATCACCATTGGGGATTGTGACTTGGTTCGTCCCGATTGATGAAATTACCTCGTATTTGACTGAAACTTATTTGTTATCATCATGATTTGGGTTGATTGCCATATTTGGGCTTCGTTCCAATTATTTGAACCCTTCGGGGATTTTTATCACTATTTCCTCACTGTTTTGACTTATATTTAAACTCAGTCCTGTTGATAATTATTGTTTTATAAACTCAGCCGATTTTATACAGATTTAAAACTCAAATGACATTTCTAAATGATCTTTTGGGCTGAGAACTTCTGTTTTACAAATGCCCGAGGGGCTTGTGATGATTTCTGGACTGAATGAGGCCGAGGGCCATGTGTGAGGATATGCTAAGTGATATGAGGCCGAAGGCCTGAGTTACTATTTATGCCACGCGATGGCTTGAGTGATGTGAGGATATGTTGAGTGATGATACCACGAGGTGGCTTGATATAGCACTTGGGCCGTAAGGGTCCCCTCTTGAGTCTGCACATCCACAGTGAGCGCGGGTACCCATTGTTCTGAGTGATTGATACTATTCTGAGCCCGAGGGGCTGATATGAGTGATTGTAAGGTAGCCCGAGGGGATGATACTATACTGAGTGATTGATACTGTGCCTGAGGGGCTGATACTATACTGAGTGATTGATATTGTGCTCGAGGGGCGGATTTCTACTTGTTATTTACCGCCAAATTACCTGTTTTACTTGTTTTAAAAGAGATTTAGATTGATATTTCACTGATTTACTGTTTTAAGTGATTTACTACTTCTGTATAGAATGTTTTGTGCCTTCACGTGTTTTCTTGCTTTCAGCCATTATTTATATTTGTTACTCACTGCGTCGGAGTACTCATATTACTCTCTGCACCGTGTGTGCAGATTCAGGCATAGCAGATTTCCACTCCTGAGAGCTGATCCTTCCGGTCCAGGCGGTGTTTCGGAGACTACGAGGTAGCTGCTGGCGTCTGCAGCCTCGTGCCTCCCTTATCTTATCATTTCTATGTTAATCGAACTATTGTATCGGATTTAGTATTTAGTAGACTTGTACCAGGATTCATTAGTTACTCATGACTTGTGACACCCCGGTTAGGGCTGTGTCGGGTTTGGATTTTCGCATTTTATCTATACTTTCCGCTACTTGGTATTCTTAAACCATGATTATACTTTATCTGTGTTAACTTATTATTTTTAAAGGACGAATTGGGTTAGACTGGCTGGCCTTGTCTTCACGAGAGGCGTCATCACGACCAGGTTCGGGATTTAGGTCGTGACACACGTGCCCCCACATGTATTTTTAGTACTTTTTTTATTCTTTCTTCTTTTTCTTATCCTTTTCTCTTATTTCTTATCATTCTCATTTTTTTGGTTATTTCATTCTCTTTCTTTTTGTTTTGGTCACCGACGACATAAAATGGTGGTCGTCGGAATTTCACAAACACCATTTTTTCCGGCGACATTTTTTTTATCCCGATCTAAGTGTGTTTTGTTTTATATATATATAAATTTTTCTTGAAAGTATAATTTATGTGTGGGAGGAAGAGAAAAAGAAATAAAAATGAATATAATCTGAGAAAACTTTTTCCAGTTAAAATTTCAATACATCATTTTTTTCCGGCGTGGGAAGGTTTTCCGATGATGAATTTTTCCACCAAATCCCCAAATCTGAGTGTATTTGGCTTTGCTTATGAATAGATCTTTTTGAGAGTTTAATTTGTGTGTGAAACAAAAAATGGAAGAAAAACGGTTGGACAAAGTCGCCGGTAAATGAATATCCACCGGAATTAGAGAAGAAACGAAAAAACAAAGTAAACGAAAAAAGACAAAGAAAAAGGAAAAGGAAAAAAAGTAAGAAAAAATGGTAAAAAAGAATAAAAAATAATCTGAAAAACGTTCTTTCTTGCTTCTCACTCTCCCAAAGGAGAGTGAAATACACACTCTCTGCCACATCAGCGTTAATGGTGCAAATAATTCCATTTAAAATTAGTTTAGGGGGTAATAGGATTCCCGCAAAGAAAAAGTGTGTAGTTGGAAATCCGGGTATAGGTCAGGGGGTACTTATGCATTTTTCCAAAAAAATTAACCATTTCTTCTATTTTTCTTTTTTGATATCATTCTTGCTAGTGTCATTGGATCCTAAAAATAGTCAAAAAGCAAAATAATAACTCATATTTATGGCAAAACAATCAAATGTTGACGTAATGAATGACTTTTTGGATAAGACTTAACTCTTTTACTACTACTTGAACTCTTATTTGGTGTGTTGATATCTCTTAAAAAATATTTCTTTCTTAAAATTTCAGTTTCTAAAATATTATTTTTCAATAATAATTATTTTTTGTAATAATGTAATTGAAAATATTATTCTTAATTCAAAACTCATTTTAGTTGGCTATCTAAAAATATATAAAATTCTTTAGCTAGTGAATTTGTTTTACTCTATTTTGATATTTGGTATTAACCATGTTAAATATCTGAGTTATTTGAATTATATGTAAATAACCTTAACATTTAAACCTTCTAAATAATTATACATAATCACCATATATTAATTAAGAAACACTACATGAAAAAGACTAATATTTTCTCAATTCTCGTAGTGATAATTTTATTTTTGCACTATTCTCATAGGTGTCATTGGAACCTAAAAATAGCCACAAAGTGAAATAATAACTCACATTTATGGCAAAGCACAAAGGTTGACACGATATAAACGATTCTTTAATTACGACGTGACTCTTATACTACAACTTGAACTCTTATTTGGTATGATTTTATCTTTCAAAAAATATTTTTATTTTGAAATTTCAATTTCTGAAACTTTATATATATTATAATAATGATTATTTTTATAATGATGCAAGTGAAGATATTATCCTTAATTTAAAATTCACTTTAATCGGCTATCTAAAAATTTAAATAATTCTTTGGCCGGATTTATTTCAGTATGACTCCTCTTTATGTTTATCGATATCTCTAGCCCCAAAATTTGAATTTTCAATACCCTATATATACAAAAATTTTGTTCTTTGAATCATTAAATGTTAAATTAGTTGATTATTATTATAAAATATTGCATATATTGTCTTAAAATTGTCAAGTAGTTTATTTTTCGACACCATACTTGGCTTAACCTCAATGCAAACTACTCAAATTGCATTCCAATTCAAATTCGAATATCACATAAGTTTGTTGGTAATAGTGATTTTTTAAAAACGACACATAATGTAAATTAAAAAAAAAATCTAAGATATCCTTATCTTATAATCTATGTATTTGAGTTGAAAAAAAATATATTTGAAATCGATGAGATTAACTTTCAAAAATTTTATACTCAACAAAGATGAAACATAAGAAGAAATTTGTTGTTATCTTTTATTACTCGTTTTTAGATTTTTCTAACATTTTTTTCAATATATATTTTCTTTTATCTTATTTTTTATGTCATTATTTCTTTTGTTACAAAAAATTAATTTATTTCACTATAAAAGGATGAGTTTTAATAAAAAATTATCTACATATGAACTTTAATTATATTTTTAGTCTTTGGTTGAAATTATTTCATATTTTTCTTTTGGATTTATTTAATTAGCCTAAATAGGTGCTCACCCGACCACTTAAATTAAAAAGTTGAATGATGTGTAATTTATATATAATCCATATATAATATGTGTATAGTCGTGTGTTGTCAGTATATCATCTATTTATATTAGCTATAAAAAGTAAACAACAAATATGACCAGATATTATGTAAATATTCCATAAGATTTTGATTTTTTGAGTTCATCCATTATATAACTTCTATTATAATAATTTTAAAACTCTCTACTAATGTTCAAAAATAAATTATCTTTTTATTATCTTTGAATTAAAAAAATAAAGAGTTTTTCAAAATAATTTGTTTACATTTTATAGGATTTTAAATGAGGAACAGTTTTAAAGTTATATGGAGTAGTTTTTTTCCTAGAGGCGGAGTAGTATTTAAATAATTAGAAAAATAGCAAAAGTTCCTAACATGATTGCATATGATCATTAACCGAATTAAGTGATAACATGATAAAAAAAGATAAATTTTATTTTTAATTTAAATTCGAGTTTTAGAACTTTATCTATAAATTCAAAATTATCTTTTAATTCAAATTTCATATATATATATATATTATATTTGTATTTAACTAAAATAGTCAAATATAGAATAAATTTACCATATACTATTGACATTTATTAGCTTGCCACTTGGCTTAACCATAATGTCAATTATATACGGTAACTTTTTTGCTTTAATATATATATATAGAGAGAGATTCGAGCTTTAGAACTTTATCTATAAATTCAAAATTATCTTTTAATTCAAATTTCATATATATATATATATATATATATATATATATATATATATATATATTATATTTATATTTAACTAAAATAGTTAAATATAGAATAAATTTACCATATATTATTGACATTTATTAGTTTGCCACTTGGCTTAACCATAATGTCAATTATATATGGTAACTTTCTTGCTTTAATATATATAGATATAGATATATAGATAGATTTTGCACGCCTAACCACCTCAGATTCAGCAAATCAAAATGATTATAATGTGAAGTGGATAATAAAATCATACAAAAATTCAAAACACGAAAGGTGTTATTAGGCCTATAATAACCATTTTAATTTGTATTATATTCTACAGTTATTTATCTTTCCTTTATTAATGATATCGTGTGTATCCAAATAAAATTCTATTATTTATTTTTGTAGGTTTAAACGACAATTTAGTCTTCTTGACCGACAGACAAGTAACCATAGGATGATCAACAGAAACAATTGTATCTGTTTCATGTATAATGATATACTCAAATTTATTTTAATAATATTATTTTACAAAAAAATATGACATGACACGGTATACACGTGCGAGAAATTAGTAAAAATAGAACGGTATAGTCAGTTTTCGGAATGGTCATTCAAAAATAACCAGCGTTTACGAAGTCAATGAAAATAGCCACTATTTTGCTGCAACAGAGACCAGTTCAGCATAATATACTGGAGTTCGGTGCACCTGTATATAAACTCCAGCATATTATGCTGGACCGGTATACTTTGCTGGCTCCAGTATAATATACTGGAGACTGAAGCACTGGTGCTCCAAACTCCAGTATATTATCCTGGACAATTATACTTGCTGGAACTCCAATATATTATGCTGGAGTTCTAGTGTACTTATGCTGGAACTCCATCATATTATGCTGGAGTTCCAGCATACTTATCCTGGAACTCTAGTATAATATGCTGGAGTTCAAACATACTTATGCTGGAACTCCAGTATAATATACTGGCGTATTTTTTCGTTTTGAACAGTGTTTTCGCTCATATTTATCTTTACATGAAAAGTGACTAAATTTCAATTACTTTTGAAACTGAGCTGTTTTTAAACGATCAGTTGTAAATATGACTATTTTTGAATTTCTCCCGATAAATTAAGTAGAAAAGTATAAAAAGAAAAGAAGTCGGGGCGGATCCATCATTATTCGGGCTCCCACCAAAATTCCCTTAAACCCTCATATAGCATTTCTAACGTTGAGAACTACAACTCCAAAAACAGTGCAAATGACAGACGATCAATCACAACCGTTGATCTCGGAGATTAGTAAGCACTCGCTCGATCCACGGGCTGAATCTCCCCAACGGCGTTCCAAAATCGCCAAGGTAAACGACGACAACATCGCCGTCGAAGTCGTTGAAGAGGAAGAGCAGAAAGAGTCAGTTACTAGACCAATGAATCCTAATCCTCGGCTACAGCGGTACTTGATAGCAATCGAGTATATAGGAACTCGCTTCGCCGGCGCACAGCAACAAACTAATTGTAGAACTGTAGTCGGTGTACTTGAGGTAAATTTATCATTTCTATTTCAAATTGAGTAAGGATTTCTAATTCTCGATAAATGCAGCAGTTGAGAAACGTTTATTCTTTTCTGTTTTGCAGGAAGCATTTCAGAAGTTTGTTGGACAGCCAGTGTCTATATTTTGCTCCAGTCGAACTGTAAGTTTGTTTTGTTTCTGGTTATTATTATTATTAGCTACGCCTAATCACGTGTCAATGTATTATTATTTCCTGTTTCATATCTTGCATCAGAAATATATAACGTGGATTATCCGGAGCTCAGACGCGATATTGATTGTTTTGAGTATTAGGAATCGTTTATGTTTTGTCTTCAGAATTCAATCTTTGAATTTAAATCTACTAGATGTGGAAGTATCAATTTGATGTTAAAACTTCCTCTATACTTCTAATCATTTCCTTTCTCTTTTTATAAAGTACCCAGCTTTTATTTTGTGCTAATATTTTTTTGATCAAGTTTATTTTTTGCTATTTGAGGAATAATAATATTGTGAAAGTGAAGAGTTATTAGGCGCTTACCCTTTCTCATCTACTCTTCATCCTTCTCTGTCGGGTTACCACCTTTTTTTTCAGTGTTCATATTTACTTTTTTTGCAATCTTGACTATAGAAATCAGTTGTATTTTTTTTATCTCTACTGAGTCAATGTTGAAACCTGTTAGTGAAATCACTGGTCAACGATAGGTGGCAAAGAAATGTTCTCTGTGGGGTTGTCATGGAAGAGGCACAATTTTGCCCAAATGGAAAAACTTTTATGCATTTTCAAAAAGTTTTTCTTGAATAAAGCACTGTAATTTTCCGGTTTGATAATGACATCCTTTTACTAATTTTCTTCTTTCCTTTTCAGCGGATCCAATTTCCTGTGAAAGATGGTTATTTATTTCTATTTAGCTCACAGGAAATTTCAAAATGTTAAATATCAATTCACACTTACAGCTTTTCTCGATTTATCTTTAGGATGCTGGAGTACACGCTTTATCAAATGTTTGCCATGTAGATGTTGAAAGGATAAGCAAAAGGAAACCTGGTGAAGTGGTACTTTCTGTTTGTATTTTGTGTTATTTAGCCCTCATAGTTATCTGTACACATGACTGAGTGACCAATTTTGTTCTATTCCTTGCAAATATATAAGCTCTAACTAACTTCTGAGCTGTTCAGCTATGAGGTCTCATACTAAATCTTGCTAATTGAGACTTGCACTATCCAAATAAATTGCGTTTTAAGGTTATTGTACATCTTTATTCATTTAAGTTAGCTCTTCTAAATTTTATTGCTTGCATTGTTCCCGTGCAGTTACCTCCTCATGAACCTTTGGTGGTACAAAGAGCTGTGAACCATTTTTTACAGGTTTAGTTCTTCATCTAGCAAGTTCTGATTCCTGATATTTGTAATTTGGCGAAATGACTTCCTGGCCACTAAGGTCCCACTTTTTTTTTATCAAATTAATTTTTTCTACACATATCCCTTCCACTCCCTCAGAACCCGCCGGAAAAAAACCTTATCGAACTAGGAATCAATTTGAAAAACTTTAGATTTTATCATCGGCAACGGCTCCGGTAATTCTCTGTTTTCTATCCCACCCAATACCTTTCACTTTCATTGTTTATCATCTTCTCACCAAGAAAATATGAACTATTTGCAAAACCTTTTACCACAAAAAATTACAAGGAAAATATCACCAAAACTAAAAGACTAAAATTACCACCTCCAAAGATCAAAGAGAAAAATCATGAAGCAGTGAACAACTTTTACCATGATTGAAATCAGACTCAACTTTTCCCAACAAATCAACAAATAATTTCAACAAATCAAAGCAGCGACCATGATCGAAATCAGACCCATTTTTCCCCAACAAATCAGTAGATAATTTCAGCATGACGTACATATATATAAGTGTAATCAACGGAGCACGACGTACAACAATTCAAAGCCAAGTCAACGACCGTGTGAAGCTCAACGTCGGAGGCAAGCTCTTTGAAACTACAGTATCAGCACTTCGCTTTGGTGGACCCGATTCTCTCTTATCCGCCTTATCAAACCGGAATTCTGACGAACCAGAACAAATCAGAAAATAATTTTAGCACGACGTACATATATATTGGAGTGTGATTGATAGTGAAAAATTGAAGAATAAACAAATATAACGGTTTAATATGAAGCTTTGGAGTGTGATTTATCAAAAATTTTGTTACAGGCTTAATTGGGAATAAAGGAGAAAGAAGAGAAATGGATGGATGAGGGATTACGGGGTGGCGACAATGAGTGAAGAAAAGGAAGGGGCAGGGGTAAGGGTACGGGGAGGAATAAATAGAGGTGGATCTTTTTTTTTTAAAAAAAATTTATCGTATTCACGCGCTTTATACACGTGATTAACACGCAATTGACCACATCAGCTTTAATATTGCTACATAAGCATAACCAACGGTCAAAAGTGTTTATTAGTATCTATTTTCTCAAGTAAAGGTGTTCAAATGGGAAACCCAAAAGTTCATATATCGGCTTTACAAACTGATGCAAGTTTAAGTGGCCAGGAAGCCATTTCGCGTTGTAATTTTGTATCATCCTCCAAAAGTCCTAATTTTGAACTTGACTGATCTTTCTGTTATGTTTCCTTTGGGAAGTTTGTTCCCTTTTTTTGGGGAATCTTTTCTTCTTTTTATGTGCATATGGAGGCTCTTCAAAGTTCTGATCTTTAAATTGTCTTCTTTCTTTATAATGAATCAGCAGAGTTCTTCAAGTGTTTTCAGTAATCTCGTCATTAATGCACAGCTGTAAATGTTGAGCAATTTTGGCGCGCTAAAGTGTATTTCTGATAATACTTCTCGAATTAAATAGTACTTTAAAAAAAATGTAGTGGGGATAATATTCACTTTAAGCTTCAAAAGTCGCATTTTCTGTATAAATGCACAAGTTATCACATCAATCACGCCATCATGTAAAGGTCATTTTTCAACTCATACTTGGCTCATTTTTGTTCAGATGGACAACGAATAATAACTGGTCACTAGAAAAACGATATGCTTGTGAAAAATGGAGGGAGTTCGATAAAAATGTGATATTCCTCTTTTTTGTACTGATTGCTAATAATATGTTTAATCCGAATTTGTCTACGCCAAACTTCAAATTTGTGGGGATTATTGCAGAAGATGATTTGAGGTCTTACAGGAGCAAGAGGATGATCATCTTTGCCCAATTGTCCTTGGATTATCTCCTTGAATAAATGGTGATGTCCTACTCCTGCGTAAAAGGAAAATAAGCAAGAACCCTTTTATGTGATGAACAAGGTTAATGTAGACTGTAAGGTTAAAACTAGAATTGTATCACTGAGACAGTCAGGTGAAATTTACATCGGTTCGATTACATTCAGTCAGGTAGGATTGTGCCTTTTATGATGGGCATGAAGTTAAGTCAAATCCTTGTTCGTCGAACCTTAAAAGAAAGTCAAATCCTTGTTCTTCAAAGTCCGAACTTCGTTAAGTCCCCGTAGGAAGATAAGACATACAGAGAGAATGGCAAAAGGCAGGAAGAGTAGCAAGGTAACTTCTTTTGTTACTTTACTCTTATGTTTGGTTGGGGGAGAAATAGGAGGGTCGGAGGAATGGAAATAAATGTGGAGAGGTAAGAGCTATTTCCCACGTTTCGAGAAGCAAGTGAGAAAGAAGCCGGAGTAAACGAGGAAGGGATGGGAAATCCTGCGCGCCACCTTACTCATTCGTTCCAATCGACTAGAAGTAAATTATGGATACTTCAACCATGTAAACCACTCATTTCTCTCTCCTTTTACTGTTACCTTTCATTTCCTGCAACAAAACATGATATTAATCAAATTGGTATTAAGTCTGTTAAATTATATTAAGAGTGAAACTCGGATTCACATGTTTTGGTGGTAGTGAAGTCAATTGTCATGATACCAAATCCTTATATCTCCTAACGTTTTATCTGGAAGTACTCACTATTTTTCTTCATTATGGTTTGCTTGCAGAAGAACGGGGGTGATATAATGGTTATTGACATTCGGCGTGTTCCAGCTGATTTTCATGCCAGATATAAAGCTCAAGAACGCACGTAGGTATCAATATCTTGATCATGTAGAATTAGTTTGCATACTGAATCTGTACATGCTCAAATGGTTATGTGACATGCCATCTCTTAAAATTGATTTTCTGATGTGTGCGTGGAATGTTAGCCCCAGGGAATAGTCTTCTGTCCGGCTAGGATGATGTTACTCCTTATTGTTCTCTATCCATTTTGAGAGTTGATGTTTAGCAGAATAATGGTGATTTTAATCTAAGTAAATTTTTGCTCCCATAAGGCGCTGCCAGTCTGAGACACTCAATATTTGGGTACCCACTTCACAGTTCACACACTTAACATGACATGCTAAATCTTGGTTTGCCAATCATTCCATGTGACACTTGTGATTATGAGATGACTGAAGTTGGTCCTTGAGAATCTTGTTTTAGGTACTTCTACCGCTTGTTATCTGGGCCGGAGTGGGCATCAAGCTTCGAGAAAGACCGAGCTTGGCATGTGCCTGAGAGTCTGGATCTTCCTGCCATGCAGGTTGACTAACTGGACAAATCTTTTTATATGTTGGTTTTCTGATCCTCTATAATGGAATTGTTTTGTGTATTTTCCAGAAGGCATGCAACGTTCTTGTTGGACGTCATGATTTCAGTTCTTTCAGAGCAGCTGCTTGTCAGGTCAGCCTTTCTTTCCTGGATAAGTAGCAGTGTTTTTTATCTCTTGTTTTACATTTCTACCTTATGTTTCTCTTCTTTCAACATATTCGCCAAAAATCTTGACTTGTATACAGTAAATACTTTTTATGATTTTCCTTTGAAAATATGGAGCAAAATAGGCCTACTGGAAAGGTAGATGGTTGAAATATTTTCCGACAGTTATTGCCATTGCATGACAACTGACTGCAGAAATGTACAAAGATGATTACGTAGTATATATTTTGTCAATCTGTTGGAAAATTGACTTATGCTCTAGGTTAGAGGAAGAAACTCTATTTTTCTCTCTTTTATCTTGCTATCAAGCTGTCGAGTCATAAGTAATGTTTCAGCTCCATTTGATCATACGCCTCTACTAGCTACCAATTTCTTTAGCCATATTAGTTTGCTGAGTTGTTTTATTGTACCTATACTTTATATTCCTTTTGAATGGGTAGTTGAATAGATATTCTGGAATCTCAAGGCTAAAAACTTTTTACTGTTAGTTAAATGATCTTTGTGATCTATTAAACAGAACACTTGGCTAGGCTATTGGTTTAGGAATGTGCTTCCTCTGCATCCAAGTTCCAGTTGCCAATGCGAGGCCACAGGACGTATGTTGAATATCAAAAGGAATTAAAGGGAAAGGAAACAGAAAAAGGACTGGACTGACAAATCTTTAAAACTTTTAACTGAACTATGAAATGAGTCTATCCATTGTGATGGAGATTTATAGTTGTAATCTGTCTTCAGCTGCTAGTTATACTTCTTTACTTCTTGATGTGTTGTCATTTCCATTGCATGGATGAATAAAGTTAATTAACCTCATTGCGTTATATCATGGGAATGAAGATTGTCGGCAATGGGAGCTTGGAGAAGTAGTGGGGACGCAAACACTATGTGGTCGACAACGGCGGACTATATAAGGAAGGCGGCGAGAGAGGTGTTAGGGGTATCTTCAGGCCGCACCGGTGGCCACAAAGGAGACTGGTGGTGGAATGCAGTTGTACAAGGTAAAGTGGAAGCGAAGAAGGTGGCTTACCTGCGGTTAGTGGGGAGCACTGGAGAGGAGGAGAAGAGAGCGAACATTGCGAGATATAAGGTAGCTAGGAAGGAGGCAAAGATGGCAGTGACGGAGGCAAAGACGACAGCTTTTGCTCGTTTGCATGAGGAACTAGGGAACAAAGGCGGGGAGAAGAAGTTACTCCGACTCGCTAAGGTGAGAGAGAGGACGGCTCGGGATTTGGACCAAGTGAGGTGCAAAAAGATGAGGACGACAAAGTTTTGTTGGGGGATGACCAGATAAAGAGGTGATGGCAGACCTACTTTCATAAACTTCTAAATGAGGAAGGGGATCAGGATATTGTACTAGATGAATTGAGGAACGCCGAAAGCCCCCATGTACTAAGTGATTGTCGGGACATTGAGGTCGATGAGGTCATGGAGGCAATGCGTAAGATGAGAAGGGGCAGAGCTACCGGACCAGATGAAATTCCGGTTGAGCTTTGGAGGTGTGTGGGTAGAGCAGGCTTGGAATGGCTTACTAAGTTGCTTAATGTTATATCCAAGACTAATAGGATGCCCGAAGAGTGGAGGTGGAGTACAATGGTCCCGTTGTATAAGAACAAAGGCGATATCCAGATCTGTAACAACTATAGGGGTATTAAATTACTAAGTCATACCATGAAAGTCTGGGAGAGAGTGGTAGAAATGAGAGTGCGAAGGACGGTGTCTATTTCAGACAACCAGTTCGGGTTCATGCCGGGGCGATCTACCACAGAAGCTATCCACCTTATTAGGAGGATGGTGGAACAATACAGGGATAAGAAGAAGGATCTCCACATGGTGTTTATCGATCTAGAGAAAGCGTACGACAGGGTTCCTAGGGAGGTCTTATGGAGATGCTTAGAGGCTAAAGGGGTCCCGGTTGCCTACATTAGGGCGATTAAGGACATGTATGATGGAGCTAAGACTCGGGTTAGGACAGCAGGAGGCGATTCAGATTATTTTCCGGTTAGTACGGGGTTGCACCAAGGGTCTGCATTCAGCCCTTTCCTATTTGCCCTGGTGATGGATGCTATAACGCATCATATTCAGGGGAGGTGCCATGGTGCATGCTATTTGCTGATGACATAGTCCTAATCGACGAGACACGACGCGGCGTCAGCGAGAGGTTAGAGGTTTGGAGACATACCCTTGAGTCCAAAGGTTTCAGGTTGAGCAGGACGAAGACGGAATACCTTGAGTGCAAATTTGGGGCAGAGCCGACGGAAGCGGGAGTGGAAGTGAGGCTTGATTCTCAAGTCATCCCTAAGAGGGGTAGTTTCAAGTACCTGGGGTCGTTTATTCAGGGGTCCGGGGAGATCGACGAGGATGTCACACACCGTATAGGGGTGGGGTGGATGAAATGGAGGTTAGCGACGGGAGTCCTGTGTGACAAGAAAGTGCCACTGTTACTGAAAGGTAAATTTTATAGGGCAGTGGTTAGGCCTGCTATGTTGTATGGGACCGAGTGTTGGCCGGTGAAGATCTCACACATCCAGAGGATGAAAGTTGCAGAGATGAGGATGTTGAGGTGGATGTGCGGGCATACAAGGAAGGATAAGATTAGAAATGAAGATATTCGAGAGAAGGTGGGTGTGGCCCCCATGGAGGACAAGATGCGGGAAGCAAGACTCAGATGGTTCGGGCACATTCAGAGGAGGAACACTGATGCACCGGTGAGAAGGTGTGAACGACTGGCGGTGGTGGGTACGAGGAGAGGTAGAGGGAGACCTAAGAAGTATTGGGGAGAGGTGATCAGGCAGGATATGGCGCGACTTAGGGTTACTGAGGACATGACCCTAAACAGGGAATTGTGCAGATCGAGCATTAAGGTTGTAGGTTAGGGGAAATTGTGATGTCTTTTTTACAGCGCACTAGAGTGAGACTAGCCAGTTAGGAATTAGTCTTAGAATGCTATTGATCAACTATTGATGATGGGCTTTATCTTCTGTGTATTAATACCTTACATCTTTCTCGTATTTCCTATATCTCTTATATTGTTGTTACTTTGTTTTTTATGGAATTTATGTAATGTTATGGATTTTACGGTAGTTTATGTTGTTTTATTATGAGTCTATTGATAGTACTAATATAGTGTCTCTTGTTGCCTCTTTGAGCCGAGGGTCTCCTGGAAACAGCTTCTCTGCCCCTCGGGGTAGAGGTAAGGTCTGCGTACATATTACCCTCCCCAGACCCCACTTGTGGGATTACACTGAGTTGTTGTTGTTGTTGTTGTTGTTGTTGTTGTTGCGTTATATCATGGGAAAATAGGCATTGTAGCAAGTTTGGGTGATTTGTAAATAATGGCATAAACAAGACATTATCTTCTTATGTGAAAATGCTTGTTACACCTAAATTATCTTCTTTTCCACTCGTCCCATTAAGATTTCCGTAGGAACTCCGGATAAATTTAATATTTTAATATTTATATTTGCTGCTTTCAAACATTAACAGGCAAACTCACCCATCAGAACTTTGGAAGAACTTAACGTTACTGAGGTTGTTTCAACTCCATATTTTCCATCAATCTCAGAGAGACTACGGAGCAATAGTGTGATGGAAGATCCAACTGTATCCTTGGGTTCAGACACCGACCATTCCCATACTTCTTTGACCTCCAATGAGGGGAAGTCAGACGGCACAAATGGCGAGGCTTGCCAAGACTTTGGCCTAAGAAGAAAACACCGTTGCTTTGTGGTGACAGCAAGAGCACGATCTTTCCTTTACCATCAGGTTGGTATTTGGATTCTTCCAAATTTTTGTTGTCTTTGCTTTTTACTGGTTTTTTTACCTCCCCAACCAAAAGAGACGTTGATAAATGATAAATAAAGTGCAAAAATTGGACTAGGGAAAAGATAATTTTTGTATCACATTACTTATTTAGTCTCAGTTTTAGGTGAAACACTTTCATATTCTAGTTTGAAAATTTTGTCGTTTCAGAATAATAATGTCTAATACAACCTTTACGTGATCCAAGAGTTTGATTTAACATTGTTACCGGATTTTTTCCTTAAAACATTTACACATGAAACTTAACAATTAACTCGAACTACTCTTTAGTCTCCATGCCAAATCAATCGTATCACATGAGATGGTCTGGGTTTGCTGTTTTTTGAGCAACTTTTAACAAAATTGACTTATCTTTTTGCTTTTTGAGGTTTGTTTCCGAGAAATTGAGTGGGTAAATGGTATTTCTGGATTTATTTAAATAAAGAGAAAGATGGAGTTGATGGATTCGGACTAATACATAGATACAAACACTAATAACACATGGGAACAATGTGTGCAAGCTTCTGGATCTTGCATTTAGTACCAAGCTGATATCATCAAATTTGTCATTTTCTATCAAATAGGTTTCACACATCAATTATTAAAAATAAATCTTATGCAGGTTAGGCTGCTTGTTGGAGTCCTTAAAGCAGTTGGGGCTGGAGATCTAACAGTTCCTGATGGTATTGCTCTTATGCTATACGTCTGATGTCAGCGGATATAGAGGGTTTTGTCTGACCACTGATTTATCTTTGATGCATCATTTCAGTAAAACGCATCCTTGAAGCAAAATCCATCACTGCTGCAAGTCCGATGGCTCCTGCTTGTGGTCTTTATCTTGGACACGTCAAATATGATCTGCCTCCTGACTCCTGAGACTTGACAAAACCAATCAAATTTTTCCAGTGAACTAGCTTGATGTTCTGTGATGAATTATGCATGTATTTCTAGATCTAGGGGCCTGCACAACTTCTTGTTAACAGCTAGCATTTCGTGCATATAGTGGCACCTGATGAAACTTCACTACTCACTTCAATCCTAGGGGCCCGGATGAGATTCATCCCTCTTGCAATCCAGCAGGCATCATTCTTTTACTAGAGAAATGATTTTGCTCTAGTAGAGGTTCACTACAGAAAACATAAAGTGATACTCCAGGATGTAGTTCTGTGGTAGCCAGGAAGGCACTTCTTGAGGAGTTGCAGGAATTAGCCAGTGTTCATTTATGCACTTATTTCCTATTCATTTCACCTTGCTTCTAGTGTAATAAACTATATGGAAAAAGGGGCAAAATACCCTTGTACTATTAGAAATAGTTAATATTTACCCTCACTTTCCGTTCAAATCTACCCTGCCGTTAGTAAAGTAAACAAAAATGCCCCTGTTACTAATAGTTGTCCATAGTGGCACAACATTCATCAACTTTTAAGCCTAGGTGGAGTGCATATCATTATTTTTTTTTAGTTTAAAACAAATAACTAAACCTACCTCTTCCTTAATTAAAATCTTCTTCCTCTAAACTCTACCACTGCTAGCATTATTCTTTAGATTTCAGCTTACTTTTAGAGGAGTTTTGAAACTAAACCAAACTCCATTTTGCAAACGCGTCTGTTTTCAAAAACTCGAATTGTGGGACGTAGTGCAATCTACGTCTCACAAATGTGTCCATCTCTGATGGGGATCTCATCGCCAAGCTTGCCCCCAAAGGAAAAAACCCAAAAAGTGAATGGCCAAATAAATTGTTGGTTCTCACCGTTTCAGCCTGCCAAGATTCTGTGAAAATTGATGAAGAATAGAATTTAAATCCGCCAAAGAAAAGATTTGAAGTTCATTTTGGGTTTTTTTCTTTGGGGCAAGCTTGGCGATAGATCCCCATCAGAGATGGACATATTTGTGGGACGTTGATTGCACAATCCTGGTTTTTGGAAACCGACGCATTTGCAAAATGGAGTTTGGTTTAGTTTCAAAACTCCTTTAAGAGTAGGCTGAAATCTAAAGAATAATGCTGCAGTGGTAGTCTTTAGAGGAGAAGAAGACTTTAATTAATGAAGGGGTAGGTTAAGTCATTTGTTTTAAAAAATATTGTAAAAAATTATGACATGGAGTACACCTAGACTTGACAATTGATGGGTCCCGTGCCACTATGGACAATTGTTAGTGAGAGGGATATTTTTGTTTACTTTGCTAACGGCAGGGGTAGATTTAAACGTAAAGTATAACGAAGGATACATGTGAACTATTTTCAATAGTACATGGATATATTTGACCCTTTTCCATAAACTATATGTATTTTTTGCAGAATAAACCTTATTTTTATTTATGCACTTACTTTCTATTCATTTCACCTTTACTTCCAGTAGACCAATACTATGTTATACTCTTCAGTATGTTCTGAATCTCAATGACTTATGTTTCAGCAAATGGCTCTGCAATTTCAGTTTCCCCCCTTGTGTACAAGATAGTTGCAGTAAAGTTGGGAACGCTCGAGGATGAACTGAAATGCGTTAAAATCATTATTCCTGAATAGTAAACATCATCCATTTCGTCAGTTGTAGTCCCACGTTTACAAAGAAACGCCCAAATATTTTTATAAAAGAAAGAAGTTACTGGGAGTGAATTTATCACCCTCAAAGTACACTTGACTTATCATTTGACCACTACCAAAAAAGAACAAAGGAAAATCAATTGTATTGACCTTCTCCAAAACTTCAGAATCACACGTTCGACGTGCATTAACATCTGGAAAAAGAATTAACCTACTGCATAAACATGGAAATAGCTGCATGAATAGAGCTCTTGCGGGCAGAACCCTCACGCTTAACCAGTGAATGTGGTCCATTCCAGACAGATCTTTGATTATCGGCAAATAGGATTCGCGATAACTCCATAACTGTTGGATTTTCAAGATAGCGCAGGTTCTCCAACATCTTGGCTTTCTGATACTTGTCTTGCAACTCCTGTACAAAATTTTTTAGGCCATAATAGTCAGAATGTGCCTTTTGCATACTGGAAACAAAAGTACAAACAATACTTATCCCATAGTATTTGCTTTCCATGAATTACCTTTGGCCTCTGTTGCCCAGTTGCTGCATTTTCATCTCCATGCTGCACATTTTCTTTTCGAGTGTCATTCAGCAAATCTCCACCTGGCTCCACATTTTGCTTATGATGATGTGCTTTGCGCTCATATACAGACACATGACCTGACTGCAAATGCTCAGAGGTGACGCCCGCACTTTTACTTTGGATTCCCATTTCACTCTCCATCTCTTCCTCTAGCTTCTCATGTAAAGCTCCCTGATTTTCAGTTAACTTTCTCTCTGCTCCTTTTTTTTGTAGATTAGCATCACCACCTTGCTCAGGTGAATTCTCCATATTTGATGAGGTGTACTCTCGACTTTCAACAGGTGAAGTTCCCTTTTAGAATGAAAATGGATAAAGAACAGTTAGTAAGGATGCTAAAAGAACTGCAAAGAAGTATAGGAACCACGCAAGCTCATATGTGATAATTCAAAATAACCTTCTTTGAAATAAGTAAAAAGGATACAAAAATTGATGAAGAAATTTAGCTTTAGAAATTCACAGCTTGATTATTTATTCCCCTCAAGTTATTAAGGTTGAACTAGCATGTCTAAGATAAGAAATAAAACATAATTACAAGTATCAAAATGTGTGTCCACCACATCTGGAAGCAAAATTTGTTAAAGAGATGACAAATTATTTATTTTCATGTCTGCAACACACCTGCCAGGCCGGATTTTTGAAGGAGAAAAACAAATAAACTAATTTTTGAGAAGTTGCACTACATACTGTTTCAAATTACATATTTAACGAAAAAACGAAGCACATGAAGATACATTGCCTGGCAAAAGACTGAATTGGGATGCATCACAACGAGCTTCATCAATCAAATGACCAGCTATTACTTATTAGATATCCTTACAAATTCACTTCTAAATTCCAAGACGGGATACAATTGCAACAAGCTAAAGCATATGATACAGACGTTCCAACATTGAGGGGGAGTGTTAAGAATATTGTAATTATTGCTCAACTTAAATACCAATTAAGGAGACATCTTATCTAAGATCAAATAGGATCGATTAAGAAGATTCTTTGTCTATAATTATGTATTCTTATATTCCATCTTGTTTTAGAATATTTGTATATTGCTACTTGAATCCAAATAGGCCTTCTCTTCTTTCTCAACAGATTCTTATTGATTCCCTTATGTAAACTCTTAATTACAAAGTATTCTTAACAGATAGAAATATATAAAACAGGGGCAACAAAACAGAAACTTTAATACCTCTGGTTTATTCTCCTCTGGATAATCATCACTAGCCTCTTGGTCATCCAACAGCCGAGTGCTCTCCTCCCGCTCTTGCCTGCGTCGTATCATCACACATATAGCACAAAGGCATCCTTCCTTGTGCTTCTTGAGCCTGAAGGAAAGCCAATAAAATCAAGGAAAATAGATTACACCTTCAGTGATGGTATTAACAGTAAATTGATACCATACTACCACCTTTAGCCAATTTGTAACGTCACCAGTATATAGCAGAAACCGGAAACTCATGCAAAAGTCTGGGGAAGGGGATTATACTTTCTAAAAGAAAACAGAGAAAGAATTTAAGAAAGAAGTGTGATAGGGCTTCCGATTGCGTGACCTTATGATTCAAGAACCAGTAAACTACTAAATAAGATTCTGCAACATTCAAATTACCAAATATTAGTAGCTCTTAATTGTGGCATTTACTTGACCAAATCAAACGCTATTTCTGCCAGTGTTAATTTTGTTTGGCATTGAAAATTATCGCACTAATATATCTTTGGCATTTTCCAACTTCTAAGAAATTAAAATTGCCTTTGTATTTTGCTTAAGAATTTTCCTATTCTATATTATTTCCTCAAATTAAATACTCCAAGTCCTCCTAATCAATGTAAAAGAGGATCTTCTTTTACAGAACCTTTGTTGAAGAGTCCATAGCGATATTGAAGCTAGGCTAACTGTAAATTATTAAAAGTAAATAGAAACATGGTTGGAGATTATATATGCAGTTTTCCTATTTACTTTAGGGGCTGTTTGGTAATTCTGACTAGCATCACGAATATGCCAGATCAGATTTATCCAGCATTTAGTACGTGTTTTTGGTTTCTCTGGATTAAGCCAGTTTCACGATTGTGAAAAAATTGGGGACATTGTTGTTAAAGGTCTTAAAGCGCGCTTATGCTATGAAACTCGGTGAAGCACAGGTTGTGCACTTCGTGTTGCTTAGTTGGCATTTAATATAGGTGTCAAGGTATGAACGCATATATATCTTCACCAATTGGCTCTGTCTTTAAGAGCACATCACTAGACAAGAAATATAGTGACAAAATGGTACATTAGTTGTTACGCAATCGTCATGATTGAACTTTTAGTGATTATGAATAAGAAATTGGATATTTTTGGTATAAGAAAAAACGAGCCACTGAAAACCTAAAACTACATATTTTTGTTCTATATCAGTATTTTAAAATGGCGTCTGAACTCGATTGACATGATTTTAACTACAAATAATTAGCTTACTTGCAGTTTCCCATCCTTCTCCCTTACCATTATTTGGTCTCCTATCCTGCATGCCCTAGTAGTGACCTCCCTCCAATGACTTCGTCCTGTCGAGTGACTTCTCTCCTACTGTCGACCTCCTTCAAGATAAGGTCTCATGCATTGCATCTAGTTCACCATCTCCCCTCCTGCCAATGGAGCAATCCATTCCCTGACATCCCTTTCTCTGCTGCCCATAACCAGTCGTTGAGCTTCACTTCTCTCTGATAACCCCAGTGATCTCGTCCTTCTATGGAAAACACCCCCCCCCCCCACCCCCCAAAAAAAAATAAAAAAAATCACCCTGCTAATGCCACAAGTAGTGACTCTCTATCACTAAATGGCTTACTTAGGGTCGCCAGCAAGAATGCATTTTCCAAACTGACGGAAAAGATGCTTACCATCCAAGAAACTACACAAAATTTGCCTATAATTATGAGAAAGCAAAAGGTACAGCCAATTATCATAAGAAAAGAATTTCTTTGGTCTAAGGCTATGTTGCGCGGACTCTCCAAAATGTAGCCGCACCCGTGTCGGATCCTTCAAAAATGCACTACTTTTGGAGGATCCGACACGTATCCGGCCACATTTTTGGAGAGTCCGGGCAACATGGGTCTAAGGCAAACCCAGAAGGATAGGATTAGTTGTGGCACACAGTTGCTCCATAAAGGCGATAAGGCTTAATAATATTGCAATTGAGATATCTAGTTTGGACAGGAGTATAGCTATACATTCTCTGTTTGAGAAAAAAGATGTGCTTTTCAATGACGTCTTATCTTCCATCTCCTCGAACCTTTATCAATAAATGATGCGCAATTGCTACATTAACAGATAAAAAAAATTCATCTTTATAAACCTTTTTCTGGCTAGTTTTATGATAATAAGTGTTCAATTTCTCTACATGTACATTGTACAAACATGTCTAGACCCTGCATAGAAGTGATGGCCAATGAGAAAAGTATGTAATTCGAGCATACAACAACATACCCTTGAAGCCTTTTGTTCTTCTGACTAAAGGAACCACCTTTTGTAGGTTCCTTTCCATGACTTGAAGGTGTAGTGTCCTTAGTTTGACTGCTTTCGGCACCTAGTCGGATAAGAAGACGTGAGTTTTTTTTTTATATTTTGGTTAAAAGAAGAAATGAGTTAAATGCTGATTAGCGACAGTTTAAAGGCTCAAACAAGGAGAACACAAGATAGAAGAAATTATTTAGTGAACATTTAAATTAATGCTTTTCCATAACGATGAAGTATTGTATGACGATATATCAAATTGTATGCAGACACATAAGGGAAAAGAGAATTTTGGAAAAGAAGTGAAATTTTACTTGGTAAATGCAGAAGAAAGAAGAGAAAGGAACAAAGGGACTCCAGAGGCATATATCTCTTCCAGCCCTAAACCAAACTTTGATACTTTTTGTAGTCATATAAACAAATCTACCTGCTTCAAGTATGGAAACAAACAGACAAAACCACAAACCAAGACAAACACGTGCCAGTAGATAGTTGGCATAGAGTAGAGCATTCAAAATTGATGAACAATGCTTAATAGCTAGGCGTGCAGAAAAGGAAGACAAACATATAAGCAAATTCAGCAGATTGATACTGGTATGAGAATAGATTAAGGCGCTAGAGAGATTTACTTTGCAGATGATCACTGTATAAGCCAGCTGCTGTCCAGTACTTTGCAAAGTTCTTTTTCACCCGCTTCATGAGCTCCATAACGTAATCACCCTTATTATTGTATTTGTAGCAGTTATTCCATATATACTGCACATCCTTATAGACATCCTCGGAGTTCATGTACTTGACACCACTTTCCAGATTACTACATATTGTCCCGAAATCCATAGGCGTATCTATAACATCAAAATAATCCTGCCCCACACACCAGTTGAAGAATAATTTCATCATTAATGTATTAGAGGAAGGAAAAAGGGACAGGTAGAATAACCAATAGCTGAAGCTTTAAAAATACTATTCAGAAAACAGAGACTGCAACCTCTACATACTTTCAGCCATCACTTTTGCTTTTGGTTTGGGGGGGGGGGGAGGGGGTAGGATTTCTAGGTAAACCCAGTCATGATATTGGAATCGAGATGTAAATTGGAAACTTTCTTAATGCTACAAGAACTTGTTATACGTGAACAGTGGAAGTTGGTCCTGCCAATACCAAAATATACATAAGACTTTTCAGCCTACACGGGAACCATTTACAATAGCTTTAATCAGTGTAACAAATTTTACAGATTCTGTATTTACTTGTCAAAACCCTCTCACAGGGACATGAAATTCTTGGTGTTGAATTAGAACCTACAAAGCCAACTCTAGAATACATTACTCCTACTATGGAAGAAAGATACTAGAAAAGTAAATTATTTACTTACAGGAATTCCAAGAGCGATAGGATCAACTGGAACATTGAAGGGCTCTGCTGCATCCATTTTCATAATTTTTCTTATAACCTAAGTAGACAGGAAATAAAATTAATTTAGCATAGAAGTTATATCCTTAAGATACCTTTAAAAACTTGCATCTTCGAAGCATGGTAAAACACTATGTTTGGTTCCATGAAAGGGATGGGGAGGGGAAAGGAAAAAGAAGTTCATTGATATACTATCCATAAGCGGAGGTAAGGGTGAAAGAGAAGTAAAAGACATAGAATTTCTCATATCCGTCCAATTTTGGAGGACTAGAAAAGTTAATATGGAGGGGTAACCCTCCAATTCTACCTCCTCTCCGCTTTTACTTCCTTACCAACTAACAGCTATAACTCATAACCTTCCAACCCAACAAGCCAACACATATGGAATAGGTTAAAACTGTGCATTTTCTGAACACACCATTACAAATAGATTAGGTTTCTTTGTCCCGCTTACCTCCAAAGCAGTGTCTAGCTCCTGCTTGTTGAATCTCAAATCACGGCGAGGTAACTCAGGCTCTTGCTGTTTTGTCTTCTCTTCCTTCATCATTTCAGCATTACTACAAGGGCTCATGCTTGAAGAAAAGCCCTTTGAAGACTTAATCTTTATGCCTCCAGATTTTTTTGGCACATTTCCAGTGGTAGTTACATTATCCTCGGGCAATGAGTTTGCACTGTCTTCCATTTTCTCATTAGAAACAACCTGTTTTTCTGGACCAGCTTGCTGGCTACTTTTATCAGTATCACTAGGAGTAGCTGCTTCGGAAGAGGTACGCTGGGATTCTAACGGTTTTGAAGTTTTGATCTTTACTTTCATACGCCCATAAACTGCTAAACCTGCAGGTTTATCCCTTGGTGCACCAGAAGTAGCGATTACAGTTTTTTCCGGTAGACCAGTTACGGTAGAAGATGGTGTCTCAGCCTCAACTCCAGAGTCAACTCCATCATTGTCAGAGTCTTCTGTGCCAGAATTTGTTTCTGTATTCATACTACCATTATTAGGAGCATCCTCACTCGTTCCAGTTGTCCGAGGCTTCTTTGCGTTACCTTTTTTGCTTCCGCGTCGACGCTTCATCTTTTGTGAACAAATACTTAAAGTGAGTAATAGTCTTTAGTCAGTTGAAACTCTCAAAAGGACAAAACTAGGTTGTATATCTAGCACTAGGCTGCTTCAAGCAGGAAAGTATTGTCAGCCTACAAAAACCGCGATAAACAGGGAACAGTTAGAAAAATAATCCAATTTACAAACTATACAAAACTAATCCCAAAACATATTATTGCAATCAGGTGCAACATCAGTAATTCAAAAGCCCTACTTGGACAAAAAACACCAATTTTTCTACTTGTAAACTTGACATGGATCTGCTGCACCTCGAAACAACATACTCATTGATTTTAAATTAAGAAGACATTACAATACACTTCCACTTTTTGATGAGAAATGTATCTTGGGCCTAACTCGATCTCTAAAGCTAGCTCATGAGGTGAGGACCCCAGTCCATATAAGAAGACCAAATATCCACGTCCCACCTGATGTCCGACAATTCAACCGTTTTAGCAAGAATTTTGCTGTACTAGTCTCTTCCATAAAGAAAAGTTAATTAAACATACATGTACTCTTCAAAAACAACCTGCTGAACACACACAGTTAATGTATACATTAAATCTCTTTTCAGAACAAAGAAAAAGGGATTGAAATTTAAAATTACCAACAATGAGAGCACAACAAAATCAAACCCTAGAATCCACCAACAATCAAGATATAAGAGAAAAGAGAGGAGAAAATCCAATCTAACTTAAACCATGAATTAAATAGCAAAAACAAGAACTTCTGACAAACCAACATAACCCAAAAACTACAATGAGAATTAGCAAAAGAAAAAAGGAAATAAGAGCTCGAAATATCAGAATGAACGATCAAGAACTTCAAAGATACAATTTTGGACGACCCGACAAATCCCATTATACAAAACAAGAGAACATATGAGTAGAAAACTAAAATTCTACAATAAAAATACACAGCTAAGAGTAGGAATCTGTAAAAGAACTAAAGATTTTAGGTAGTGAAGGGCTTGAGGCTAAGAGCCCCACCATTTCCTTTGTAGTTTTAGCCTTCAGTTGGAGAGCTTACTCTTTTCTTTTTGAATCTCCCTCGCTTATGCGTTGATATACGTTGCGGTTGAAGTCGAAAAATATGAAAGGACCCCGAAAACACAAAAGCGATTTCGAAATTACAGAGGAAATCCACAAAAAAACCCTTTTTCTTTAGTTTTCACTTTTCCCTTTCCCTGTCGACATACTGCAATTAATATAGAATTTTCTTATGTAAACATTAACCCTCCAAATTTTTAAAAAATTTCACCCAGCTCCCCTCATCTTTTACTTTGACTAAATTACGCTTTTAGGACCTAATTTATAGAGTTGTGTGCAAATTAAATGTCTGAATGTTGGAGGCGGACAAGTTTCTTTGATTAGACATTTTTTGAAGTTGGAAAGCTATTTGGAGTTAAAGAATTAGCAATTGCCAAACTTAGGAAAACAAACTATGTGTTCTTTTCTTGACATATTATCATGTACCCAAACAAGCAAAAAGGAAAAGGAAAGAAAAATGAGAAGCGGGGGGGGGGGGGGGGGATCAGTTAAGCATTTCCAATGTTAAAAAGCAAATAATTTACGGTATTTAAAAAACGGAAAAGGACCATATATTCCAGTGAATTATATGAAATTATATATATTTGTCCGTCAATAAAAGGTGGGCTCACATATGTCCTTGTTGTGTATAAGGTGGCTCACATATACCCTCTTTTAGACGGACCTTACTAATAAAATGTTTAGCACCAAATTTTAACACGTATCACAATGTAGTGCATTCCATCTATACTCTAATTTAAATAATAAATCAATCCGACTCATCACCCTTATTTTATTAAACCGACCCGACCCAGTACCTTACAATAAACCCCGATCATGTTATATTACCCCACTCTCTCACCTATGCTTTCTTCTCTAAATGCTCCTCTCACGATAATTGATGGTCAATAAAAAGTGAGCTCATTATTAGAAAAGTGTGCTCATTTCAACTGGTTTTTAGCTGCAGAATAGTTTAAACCCCTGATTTTGTTTATCGGGACTTAAAAAATTCAGCTTTCATATTGGAGGTCAATAACAGAATATTGATCTTTTCTTTGCAATTCTTTTTTGTTTTTCAGTGATTTTTACCATTGGCACATATAGCATCAATGACAGGAGGCAGTAAATTCTGTTTTCTCTTGGATTCCACTTTCATGTTGTTGGTTGTTGTCGTTAAAGTGACGTTGGCTTAAAATTGTGTGCTCGATGATGATATTCTGTTGAACTGTGGAGGTCATGACGGTCTTGAAGACGCCGATGGCCGAAAATGGGGTTCGGATGTTCGGTCACCGTAGTTGAAGGGTAGCAAGTTATGGGGTAATGTAATAGGATTAGGGTTTATTGTAGGGTACTGGGTCGGGTCGGTTTAATTAAATAAGGGTGATGGGTCGGGTTGATTTATTATTTAAATTAGGGTATTGATAGGTTACAAGTACTTTGGTCATGCGTACTTTGCTTTATGTTTTGATGATATAAGGAACTTGTTACACATTTACAAGACCTTAAGATCACAAGGTTCAAGGTTGGGGATCTATCTTGCATTATGATTTAACTCTTCAGAGTGGAAGGAACAACTGAGGGAACAGGTCCCTACCAGTTCCCGAGGAGACTGTGCGAAGTCAACTCTCCAGTTGGAAAGTTGCTGCATGCACATGCTACAGTGCAGGAACAGTGCTGCAATCAACTTTTCAGGGAAGACTTTTTACCTACCTTGTTTACTTCATTATAAGTGATGTCACACATGTATATATACAATCAAGGGAGGTAAAACACATTCACTTGAACTTTTCAGAAGCTCATTCACGTTACTATTCAGCAAGAAAGTTTCAAGTGCTTCAAGAATAAAGAACAAAGCAACTACGGACCAGTTCTCACATTGAGTTATTGTATGTCCTTAGATGAGTTGTAATTTTGTCACGGTTCTTTAATTGTAAATCCTATCTAGCTTATTTAGAAGCATTCTATAGGAACCCCTTTGTAAACCTTAAACCAGTGCGTTTGAGTCTTGGCTAGAGTTTGTAATAACTCTATTACAAAGGCTTGTAATAGAGTATTACAAGTTAGGAACGGATTAAGAGGTTAATTCCTAGGTTGCATAGGTTGTAATCTAAAAGTTGCTAAGTAGTGAAGTTGAAATCCTACAAGGGTAGGTCGTGGTTCTTAATCCCGTTGAGCTGGGAATTTTCCACGTAAAATTCCTTTTGCCATTTATTTACTACTGTGTATGTGTACTGTTGAACCTGATAGAGAACCTGGTTCTCTATAGAGTTTGATGGACCCTTATATTCTATCAGGTATAGATGGAATGCACCAGATTGTGACACGTGTCAAAATCTGGTGCTAACATTTTATTAGTGAGGTCCATCTAAAAAAGGGCATATGTGGGCCACCTTATACACGGCAAGGGCACATGTGAGCCTATATTTTACGACAGGCTAATGTGTACAATTTCGTATAGTTCATTGGCATATATGGACTTTTTCCGTTTAAAAATATCCTTGACCCGCACATAGTTATTGTTTCTATCGGATTAGTAGAGTTTATGTTGCATTTACTTTACTTATTTATTAAGTTATTCATCAAAGTTTATCAGGTTGGCATAATTTTACTTGTCAAGTATTTCTCTACCGGATTGGTGGATTTATGTCATAGTTACTCTACCTATCTGTTAAGTGTTCATCGAAGTTTACCCGATTCATATAAGTTTTTTGTATTATTTTAACAAAGTGTTATTTGAATTTGCAACTTCAATTTCGATCAAATCACCACAAATCTGTTTCAAATGATCTCCAATTTGAAACTAAGGCTTTCAAATACCTACACAAATATACCTAAATTACTAATGTAGCCAAATAACACTAAAACAAAAAGAACCACTTTGTCTTTTTCAATACTTTCTAAAATCCACCACCAAACAAGAATTTCAAGATTTAAATATTAAAAAATTATGGTGTTCAAGTAAAAAAAAACATGGGCATTTTGTTAAAATAGTAAAAATGCAGACATTTTGTCAAGACTAGTCCCATTGAGAGGCATGCCATGCAATTTTTTGATAGTATAAGGCTAAGGCCCAGTGCTACAGCTGCTATATTAAGGCAATCACGTCAACTTCCAAATAGGGGTGGGCATAAAATCTGAAAACCAAATTCCAAATTGAACCAAATTAATTTGGTATTTCGATTTTGATTTTTTCGATACAAAAATTACAGTATTTCGATACGGTATATGGTATTGAGTTTTTAATCAAATCTAAGTCCAACTATATTTTTATTTTCCAGCCCAACTATATTTTTATTTTCTATAGTTCAAAATTCTGTATATAGGATAATACACAATTTATTTTCTAGCTATACATTTGAGGAGCAGTGAATACATTGATGTAGTTAATTGATTTTAGTTACATTGAAAGACTTTGGTATGATACCGAAACCGTACCGAACCAAATAAGAAAAAACTGAATCGTACCGAACTACTTTGGTACGGTATTTAGTACGCACAATTGATATATTGAAGTACCAAACCATAATTGTTAAATACCGGACCAAAGTACCAAATGCTCACCCCTACTTCCTAATATGATTGTTCGATTTCTATTTCAAATAATTTTTCTTTTCCAAATCTCTAACAAATTATATATCCAAAGTCAAATGCCATTGACCTTGATCTTTAGGTTGTTACTGCATATACGCTTAATTCGGTAAAAATTGTACAGGGCGCCTTATTTGGTCGCCCCCATTTAATCTATACCCATTTTTTAAAAACGTTTTAGCTTATACTCATTTTTAAAACAATTTCAACCCATTTCTCCTCCTCCTTCCCCTCTTTCTTCTTCTTCTTCTTCTTCTTCTTCTTCTTCTTCTTCTTCTTCTTCTTCTTCTTCTTCTTCTTCTTCTTCTTCTTCTTCTTCTTCTTCTTCTTCTTCTGCTGCTGCTGCTATTGGTGCTGCTATGAAACTTCAGTTCATGGGATGATTGTCATAAGTATGTTTATCAGATTATTTAAAAATAAATTATAAATAATTACGTAAGTTAGTAGACAATAATTTGTGAATATTTCCACGTAATTCTATTTTTTTCACGTTTATTGTTTCCAAAATGTATGATTTAGATACTGTTGGCAATCAGATTATTTTATAATAGTAATACACTATGAAAGAATAAGGTGATTATTTATCTAGTATGTTAGAAAGTTTTTTCAAAAACTTCAGCTTATATAGTGCTGAAGTTTTTACAAATGAATTAAATAACTCAAACATCTTCTGGTGAAGTTTTTGAAAAAGCTTTATGACAAAACTAATGAATCCAGGACAAAAAAAACTTCAACTTATATAGTGTTGAAGTTTTTACAAATGAACTAAATAATTTCAACATCTTCTACTGAAGTTTTTGAAAAAGCTTATCCAGGACAAAAAAAACTTTAGCCTATTTAGTGCTGAAGTTTTTACAAATGAACTAAATAACTTCAGCATCTTCTGCTGAAGTTTTTGAAAAAGCTTTATGATAAAACTAATGAATCCAGGACAAAAAAACTTCAGCTTATTTAGTGCTAAATTTTTTACAAATGAACTAAATAACTTCAGCATCTTCTGCTGAAGTTTTTGAAAAAGCTTATTCAGGGCAAAAAAACTTCAGCGTATTGCCTTTGCTACTTTAGGCTCGTCTGCTGAAGTTTTGCGTGATTGCCTTTGCTACTTCAGCCCCGTATGTTGAAGTTATGCGAAAAAGTGGGTACGCTTGTAATTTTTTTTGTAAAGCGGGCACAAGTGAAAACGTGACCCAAAAAGCGGGTATAGATGCAAATGCTCCCTTAATTCGTAAATGGAATTTTTTTATTCCTATATATTATATGAAACTATATTACCCTCCCTACTCAAGTTTTACTATAATTACATTTTATATACTCAATTACCATTTATGTACATTTTAAGGGAATTAATGATAATAATTAGTATCCTAAAATTACTCTAACATATATTTCATTCCTCCATATTTCTGTGACGACCCGGCCAGTCGTCTCATGAGTTACCGCTTCGTTTCCCCTATTTTAGCTTTTTTACACTTCGTTATCCATGTTTTATGTGATCGAGTTGATTAGTTCGAGTTCGGAGAGGATTTGGTAAGAAATGAGACACTTAGTCTCTTTTAAGAAGACTTAAGTTGGAAAAGTCAACCGGGTGTTGACTTATGTGTTAGAAGGCTCGGAAGTGAGTTCCGATGGTTCATTTAGCTTCGGGAGGTGATTTGTGACCTAGGAGCGCGATCGGAATGGGTTTTGGAGTTGTAGAGAAGATTTAGACTTGAATTGGCGAAATTGATATTTCGGCAAATTCCGGTTGATAGGCGAGATTTTGATATAGGGTCGGAATAGAATTTCGAGAGTTGCAGTAGCTTCATTGTGTCATTTGGGATGTGTGTGCAAAAATTTCAGGCCATTCGGACGAATTTGATAGACCTTTTGATCGAAAGCATAATTTAAGAGTTCTTAGGCTTGACTCCTATGTTAAATTGATAATTTGATGTTGTTGTGAGCGTTCCGAAGTTTTGAGCAAGTTTGAACGATGTCATGGGATATGTTAGTGCAATTGGTTTGAAGTTCTGGGAGTTCCGGGATATTTTAGTGCAAAAATCATAGTTGTAGCAGGTCTACAGGGGTTGCAGGCCCCGGAACTCACTCACGCGGTCCGCACAAAAATAAGTGTGCCCGCGTTGAGTGCTGTGCGGACCGCACAAAAGCGGCCGCGGCCGCGGTAGGTGTCGCGCAGACCACACAAAAGTGGGCGCGGTAGGCGTTTGCGCGGACCGCACTGGCTTGCGCAGACTGCGGTCGTTTTGGTGCGGCCTGCGGTAGCTGAAACCTGAGGGGTACCTATAAATACGTGGTCTTGGGTTTTATTTAATATTTTAACCTAGAGAGCTCAGATTTTGGCGATTTTTCGAAGATTTTTCAAGAAATTCATCGGGGTAAGTGATTTTAACTCAGATTTGGCTAGAATACATGAATCTATCACTGAATTCATCATTTAATTCGTGATTTGAGATGGAATTTGGGAAGAAAATTGTGAAACCTTTCAAAAATGTAAAATGATGATTTGAATGACCAAATGGTATCGGAATTGGATAATTTTGGTATGGTTAGACTCCTGAGGGTATGAGGATTCTGAAAATGTAAATTTCACCCGATTCCGAGATGTGGGCACGGGGCTCGGGTTTTGCTAATTTCGAGATTTTTGATATTTTTCGAATGTTTTCGCTTGGGCTTTGTTCCCTTAGCATATTGTGACGTATTCGTTCTGATTTTGGATAGATTCGGCGCGCGTGGAGGTCAATTCGAGGGTCAAAGGCGTCGCGAGCTAGAGAATTAGCTAGTTAGAGGTGAGTGATGGTTGTAAATGATGTCCTGGGGGTTTGAAACCCCGGATTGCACATCGTAGTGCTATATTGAGGCAAGATACGCGCTGGATAATGAGCGTGGGGTCTTTCCCTACTGGGGATTGTGACTTGGTTCATCCCGATTGATGATTTTACCGAATATTTGACTGAAATTCATTTGTTATCATCATGATTTAGGCTGATTGCCATATTTGGGCTTCGTGCCAACTATTTGAACCCTTCGGGGATTTTTATCACTGTTTCCTCACTACTTGACTTATTATTTGAACTTAGTCCTGTTGATATCTACTGTTTTACAAACTCAGCCACTTTTACTCAGTTTTGAAACTAAAATGATATTTCTACATCATGTTTTGGGTTGAGGACTACTGTTTTACTAATGCCCAAGGGGCTTATGATGATTTCTGGACTGAGTGAGGCCGAGGGCCATAAGTGAGGATATGCTGAGTGATATGAGGCAGAGGGCCTGAGTTACTATTTATGCCACGCGGTGGCTTGAGTGATGTGAGGCCGAGGGCCTGAGATACTTTATATGCCACGTGGTGGCTTGAGTGATGTGAGGATATGCTGAGTGATGATGCCACGAGGTGGCTTGATATAGCGCTTGGGCCGTAAGGGGCCCCTCCGGAGTCTGCACACCCACAGTGAGGCGGGTACTCATTATTTTGAGTGATTGATGCTATGCCCGAGGGGCTGATATGAGTGATTGTGAGGTAGCTCGAGGGGCTGATACTATTCCGAGAGTGAGCCCGGGAGGCTGATACTATACTGAGAGTGAGCCCGAGGGGCTGATACTATGCTTAGCGATTGATACTGAGCCCGAGGGGCGGATTTCTACTTGTTATTTACCTGTTAAATTACCTGTTTTACTTGTTTTAAAAAGGAATATCATTTGATTCTTCACTGATTTACTACTTTAAGTGATTTTACTGCTTAATATGGAACTGCTCTGTGTCTTTACGTGTTTTCATACTTTTAGCCATTATTTATAATTGTTACTCACTGAGTCGGAGTACTCACATTACTCTCTGCACCATGTGTGCAGA
This sequence comes from Nicotiana sylvestris, assembly GCF_000393655.2. NCBI lineage: Eukaryota > Viridiplantae > Streptophyta > Magnoliopsida > Solanales > Solanaceae > Nicotiana > Nicotiana sylvestris. The sequence goes on along the minus strand of NC_091057.1, from coordinate 121,257,711 downwards.
TTCAGGCATCGCAGAGTCCGCTCCTGAGTGCTGATTCTCCCAGTCCAGGCAGTGATTCGGAGACTACGAGGTAGCTGTTGGCGTTCGCAGCTCTGTGCCTCCCTCATCTTATCATTTCCATGTTTTAGAACTATTGTATCGAATTCAGTGTTCAGTAGACTTGTATCCGGATCCTTAGTTGCTCATGACTTGTGACACCCCGATTTGGGTTGTGTCGGGATGGTTCTTGCTATTGTTAATGTTAAAATTCCGCAATTTATGAGTATTATATTATATGTTATTACTGTTTATGAAGATTAACTGTTTAAAAGAGGTGTTCCGTTTTGGTCTGGTTGGCCTTGTCTTCACGAGAAGCGCCATCACGACCGGGTTTGGGGATTGGGTCGTGACAGTTTCTCTCTCCACATCCCATCCCCCTCCCCTACGTATCTTGCACCCACTCACGATTCCACCATTGACAACCATTAAAAAGCTTTGAAGCTTTGAATTCGAATTTGGGTTTTCAAAAAAATATTATTTGTTTGAATTGGATGTTGTTGCAAAGAATTGAGAATTCTCTCTACGTCTCTCTTTATCTCTCAATCCCTAATTTCAGTAATGTAAAGCAAAGGAAAAAAGAGCAGCAATTCCACTATTGACATCCATTAAAAAGCTTTGAAGCTTTGAATTCGAATTTAGGTTTTCAAAAATCATTATTTATTTGGATTGAGTGTTGTTGCAAATAATTGGGAATATGGTTTGGAGTTTATATCTCAATTTTGAGAGGTTTTGGTGAAGATTAGACTTGATTTTGGCTGAATTTCAGATTGAAACTCGAAGAAGAAGAAGAAGAAGAAGACATGATATACATTATATTTACGAAATTGTAGTAAAATTGTAGAAAAATTGTATTCTGTTGTTTATATATTTTTTATTTATTTATTTATTTATTTAACTATTGTATGAAAGTTGAACAACATTGTACAAAAATTATATTTAAGTTGTATGATATTGTAGTTGTATATAACTGAGTATAATTAATGTATGAAAATTGTAGATAAGTTGTATAATATATAATTAGTTGTATGAAATTTATTTTTACTATGTATAAATCAGATACAAAATATACAAAAGACATATTGTATAAATTTTATATAAATTTTGTATTTAATTTGTATGTTATTGTAGTTGTATTAACCAGTTAGAAATAATGTGTGAAAGTTGTAGATAAATTGTATAATATATAATTAGTTGTATGAAATTTATTTTTAGTATAAATCATATACAAAATATACAAAAGACATACTATTGTATAAATTTTGTATTTGTTTCTATGCATTTTTATTCACGTTTAGGGTTCTTTTGTCATTTAATTATCTTCTCTTATTTAACTTGAAATCTTAATCCATGTACTGGAAAGTTTTCAAATGCAAAGCCATAGGTAAGAGATTATTTTGTTAGTGAAGATAGTCCTGCTACCTTAAAATCATACCGTCATGTTCAGAGGTGGAATGTATATATTTTATCACCATCCACAAAGTTTGGCACTCCGCAAGGTCATCATGCCTTCAATTGTCCCAATATTTTTTTTGTAAGTTTTTAATGAGGCACATTATCTTACATGGACATCCAAGGGGGAGTGTTATGAATAGTTTGTACATTGGATACTACTTTGGATACTACATTGGATGCTACATTGGATGCCCATGTTGTGAATAACTTAAAGATTAAATTTCCTACTTTATGTCCATCATCTTTACTTTTTATGCCTATAAAAGGCCATGTAATTGCAATGGAAAAATACACCAAAGTGAAAGAAGAAAACACTTCTCCCTTCTTTCTATCTCTTCTTATTTACATTTTACTGCATTACTTTTATTTTATTATACGTTATCAACACGAAGCTCTAATTTTATTCTTAACTCCCGCTAAGTTGAGCCATATTTTATTAAGGTATGTATCATTATAATCATCTTATTTATGGCAGTACATATCATATGCTTACTGTTTGCAGATTACTTGTGCGCTTGGGCATCTTAAATAGTTTAAGTACATTGCAGTGATTAAATAACTATTTCCTTCCGTGCTCAACTCTTAGAGGACCTCAAAGTCATCAAACTAGCTATGCACTAATGTCATGGACTCCCTGGATCAAAACATATCTTTAAGGCATTTTGAAGAACTGTGAGAAATGAATTGACAAGCAATAATTTTTTAATTACTTTATATTTATTGGAACATATAAATAATGTTAGTCACGTTCAATTCTATTAACACATATATATCAATAATATAAAGTAAAATGAAACAAGTATGTAATTTCTACTTTATGGCAAGAATAAAATGAAATAGTAGATTGTTAACATGATATAGCTCTATTTTCATTTCTTTTACCTTAATCGTTTTGTTTTCATTAATTGTTTATTATTATAATTATTTCTCTAACTTATTCATCTTTTATGATAGTTTTCACTATGTCAAATTTATCAAAACTTGAATTTGTGGCACTTGACATCACCGGAAGGAACTATTTATCATGGGTTCTTGATGCTGAAATTCACCTTGACGCTAAAGGTCTTGGAAATACTATTATACAAGGAAATGAAGCATCAAATCAGGATAAAGCGAAGGCCATGATTTTCCTTCGTCATCATCTACATGAAGGGTTAAAAACTGAATATTTAACCGTAAAAGATCCACTTGAATTATGGATTAATTTGAAGGATCGATATGACCACCTAAAACTTACGGTATTACCGAAAGCTCGGTATGAGTGGATACATTTAAGGTTGCAAGACTTTAAAACCGTAAGTGAGTATAATTCTGCTATCTTTAAAGTAAGTTCTCTATTAAAATTATGTGGAGACACTATCACAGATGAGGACTTATTGGAAAAAATATTTTCTACTTTTCACGCTTCAAATGTGGTGCTACAACAACAATACCGTGAAAAAAGTTTTAAGAAATATTCTGAGTTAATCACATGCCTGCTTGTGGCTGAGCAGAATAATACTCTATTAATGAAAAATCATGAAGCTTGTCCCACCGGGTCAGCTCCATTTCTGGAAGTGAATGTTGTAGCAACATATGATAAGTTTGAAAGAAAACAAAATAATTACCGTGGTCGAGGACATGGTCGTAAATGTGGACGTGGCAGGGGCCGAAACAATTATCGTCATTATGGTGGAAATAAATTGGAGAACAATAAGGGTTCTCAAATTAATCATTCAAAAGGTAAAACTAGTATGTGTCACCGATGTGGTATGAGAGGTCATTGGGCACGCATTTGTCGTACGCCAGAACATTTTGTCAAACTTTATCAAGCCTCCCTCAGGAAAAAAGAAAATAATGTGGAGGCACACTTGACCTTTCAAAATAATGATGATGAAGCAGGCCCCTCAAATAAATATGATTCTAAGGCACATCTTGCATATAAAGATGATGATTTTGAAGGCCTAACAAATATTACTCATTTAGAAGTTGGAGACTTCTTTGAGGATATTGACTGAAGAACTAATCATCTTACTGGGGAATGAAGCTATAAAAGTTGTTATTTTTATGTTTGCAACTAGTTTATTTTTCTTGAGTGTATTTTCCTAATGCATCATGTGTTGCTAGTTTCTACATTCCTAATGTATTTCTTAATATTTTTTTCGCTTGTCTTTCATATTTCTTATGATGTATTATTTGTTTTTTTATGAAGAATATGAAAATTTCCCAGTCTTCAGTTGGACTCAAGATTAATAAAGATGATATATGTCTTCTGGATAGTGCTACAACACACACTATTTTAAAAGATAAGAGATATTTCTCTTATTTGGTAATGAAAGAAGCGAATGTTAATACAATATCCGGTAGTACAAGATTAATTGAAGGTTCTGGAAGAGCCAATTTATTACTACCAGGAGGAACAAATTTGGCTATTGATGAAGCACTATATTGTAGTAAATCTCAAAGAAACTTATTAAGTTTCAAAGATATTCGCCAAAATGACTATCATATTGAGACTACAAATGATGAAAAGATTGAATATTTTTATATTACTACAATAATATCCGGTAAGAAATATGTGCTCGAAATGTTACCTGCTCTTTCCTCCGGCTTATACTACACAAGTATTAGCAGGATTGAAACACATGCCATAGTAAACGAGAAGTTTACTAATCAAGATAATTTTATTATTTGGCATGACCGGTTGGGCCATCCTGGTTCTAATATGATGCGTAAAATAATTGAGAATTCACATGGACATGCAATGAAGAATCAGAAGATTCTTCAATTTAAGGAATTCTCTTGTGCTGCGTGTTCTCAAGGAAAATTAATTATTAGACCATCAACTATTAAAGTTAGGATGGAATCCCCTGCATTTCTGGAACGTATACAAGGTGATATATGTGGGCCCATTCACTCTCCATGTGGACCATTCAAATATTATATGGTTTTGGTAGATGCATCTACAAGATGGTCACGTGTGTGCTTACTATCAACTCGCAATATGGTATTTGCGAGATTGTTGGCTCAAATAATAAAGCTAAGAGCACAATTTTCAGATTATGCAATTAAGACAATTCGTCTTGATAATGCTGGTGAGTTTACATCCCAAGCCTTTAATGATTATTGTATTTCAACTGGGATAACAATTGAGCATCCGGTTGCTCATGTTCATACACAAAATGGTCTAGCAGAATCATTGATCAAACGCCTCCAATTAATTGCTAGACCAATGCTTATGAGAACAAAACTTCCCATTTCAGTATGGGGTCATGCTATTTTGCACGCAACAACACTTGTGCGGATAAGGCCCACAAGTTATCATAAAGTCTCCCCATTGCAATTGGCTTTTGGTCAGGAGCCAAATATTTCCCATCTTAGGATCTTTGGTTATGCGATATATGTTCCAATTGCTCCACCACAACGCACAAAGATGGGTCCTCAAAGAAGGTTGGAGATATATGTTGGATATGAATCTCCTTCTATTATAAAATATTTAGAGCCGATGACTGGAGATTTATTTACGGCAAGATTTTCTGATTGCCATTTTGATGAATCAGTATATCCAACATTGGGGGGAGAAAATAAGCAGCTGAAAAAGAAGATAGATTGGAATGCATTATCACTGTCTCATTTAGATCCTCGAACAAATCAATGTGAACAAGAGGTTCAAAAGATTATTCATTTACAAAATATTGCAAATCAATTGCCAGATGCATTCACTAACCTACCAAGGGTGACTAAGTCACATATTCCAGCTGCTAATGCTCCAATTCGAGTTGATATCCCGACAGAACAATTAATTAAAGCAAATGAGTCTAAGCCATGCTTGAAACGTGGTAGACCAATCGGTTCTAAAGATAAAAATCCTCGAAGAAGAAAAGGAGCAAGTGATCAAAGTGAACATAACACAGAGGTAGTGGCTCAAGAAGAGCCCCAAGACGTAACAAATGATAAGACCTTAGGAGAGGTCCAGGTACCTGAAAATAATGAAAATGAAGAGATATCAATAAGTTATGTCTCAACCGGGAAAAGATGGAACCGAAATAATATTGTTATCGATAACATTTTTGCTTATAATGTTGCTGTTGAAATAATGCAACAAGATGAGGATCTTGAACCAAAATCTGTCAATGAATGTAGACAGAGAAATGATTGGCCAAAATGGAAAGACGCTATCCAGGCAGAGTTAACTTCACTTGGAAAACGTGAAGTCTTCGGACCCATAGTTCGAACACCTGAAGGCATAAAGCCAGTAGGGTATAAATGGGTTTTTGTGCGAAAACGAAATGATAAAAATGAAGTCGTTAGATATAAAGCGCGACTTGTGGCACAAGGGTTTTCCCAAAGGCCTGGAATTGATTATATGGAGACATATTCTCCTGTAGTGGATGCTATCACCTTCAGGTATCTCATAAATATGGCAGTGCAAGAAAAACTTGATATGCATCTAATGGATGTTGTTACAACCTATTTGTATGGATCATTAGACAACGAAATTTTTATGAAAGTACCTGAGGGATTTAAAGTGCTAGAAGCATATAAAATTTTTCGAAAAACTTGTTCAATAAAGCTTCAGAAATCTTTATACGGATTGAAACAATCAGGTCGTATGTGGTACAATCGCCTGAGTGAATACCTATTGAAAGAAGGGTACAAGAATGATCCAATTTGTCCTTGTGTCTTTATAAAAAGGTCTGGATCTGAATTTGTTATAATCGTCGTGTATGTTGATGATTTAAATATCATTGGAACTCCTGGGGAGCTTCCAAAAACAATAGACTGTTTGAAGAAAGAATTTGAAATGAAAGATATTGGAAAGACAAAATTTTGTCTTGGTCTACAAATTGAGTATATGAAAGATGGAATATTTGCCCATCAATCAACATACACCGAAAAGATTTTAAAGCGATTCTATATGGATAAAGCACATCCATTGAGTACCCCGATGGTTGTGAGATCACTTGATATAAAGAAAGATTCATTCCGACCTCATGAAAATGATGAAGAGCTTCTTGGTGCCGAAGGTACCATATCTTAGTGCAATTGGGGCATTAATGTATCTTGCCAATAATTCCCGACCAGATATAGCTTTCTCAGTAAGCTTATTGGCAAGATTTAGTACTTCGCCAACACAAAGACACTGGAATGATATTAAACATATATTTAGATACCTCCAAGGGACCATTGATATGAGTTTATTTTATTCAAATGAATTCAAGCCATCATTGATTGGTTATGCAGATGCAAGATATTTGTCTGATCCACACAAAGGTCGATCTCAGACAGGCTATATATTTACAAGTGGAGGTACAACCATATCACGGCGTTCGACAAAACAAACTATGGTTGCTACTTCTTCAAATCATGCAGAGAAAATAGCTATTCACGAAGCAAGTCGAGAATGCATTTGGTTAAGATCTATAACTCAACACATTCAGCAAACATGTGGTCTTTCTTCGAAAGAGAATATTCCAACAATATTGTATGAAGACAATGCTGCATGCATAACTCAATTGAAAGGAGGATATATCAAAGGAGATAGAACAAAACACATTTCACCGAAATTCTTTTTCACTCATGATCTTCAGAAGAATGGTGAAATAGATGTACAACAAGTTCGTTCAAGTAATAATTTGGCTGATTTGTTCACTAAGGCGTTACCAACCTCAATATTTGAAAAGCTGATATATAAGATTGGAATGCGTCGTCTTCGAGACATTAAGTGATTTTTCATGAGAGGGAGTAACTACACGCTGCACTCTTTTCCTTAACCAAGGTTTTGTCCCACCAGGTTTTCTGGTAAGGTTTTTAATGAGGCAGCAAACAATGCATATTATAAATAACTATGTACATCCCAATTTCTTTTTGTAAGTTTTTAATGAAGCACATTATCTTACATGAACATCCAAGGGGGAGTGTTATGAATAGTTTGTACATTGGATACTACTTTGGATACTACATTGGATGCTCATGTTGTGAATAACTTAAAGATTAAATTTCCTACTTTATGTCCATCATCTTTACTTTTTATGCCTATAAAAAGTCATGTAATTACAATGGAAAAATACACCAAAGTGAAAGAAGAAAACACTTCTCGCTTCTTTCTATCTCTTCTTATTTACATTTTACTGCATTACATTTATTTTATTACAATAGAAACATTTTGGCTTTTGCTAATGTTTACGTGCAAGAAGTTGACTGCGTAGGTTTCTTATATTCAGCTTGTAGTCGTGTAACTGATGACTACAAGCTGAAATATAAGGCGTGCTCGATACATCTGCTGAAATACCTTGGAAACCCCTTAGTAGGAAGTTGCCAATACCGCATAGCTTTATTAGCCCTTATAGGTATGTACTTCAGTTTTGCTACAAATCCTACAATGGATAGTTATATAATAGTTATATGCATTTTAATTTTTTTGTGAATTAATGGCAATGTACACGTTGCTAATTGTTATTCGACTAGTGGTATTGAGATTCTTCTTGACATGGAGAATAAAACATCCGAACCCGGATGCAATATGACTAGAGGCGGCTCAAGAACATTGAGGGCCTAAAGCTAAACTTTGTTAAGAGGCTTTAAAATTAGAAAAGAAAAAAAATCATATTGAATAATATGATCCATGATTTATATGACACAGTTAAATTTTTAATAAATAATACAAAAATTAATATACTACTGTGAGGTAAAAATATATTTAAAATTTTCAAATTTAAAGAAAAAGATAGTAGAATGTTAGAACAATAGAACATACAATAACAACAACCCAGTGTAATCTCACTAGTGGGGTCTGGAAATTAATAACTTTATATCAAAGCAAAATTTTATTATTTTAATTTGTTTACTGCAATCCTTGAGAACATAAAAAAGAATTAAAAAAATACATTTTTTAAAGAGAATAGACACTTAGCAAGAGAAAGAAAACAGAATATAAATTTATATCAATTTTGTTATAAGAAAGAAAAGAAAAGAAAATATTATTATTAGAATCTAAATTTACCCTCAGTCACCATCAATCGCATTGGCTAAATAATCTTTTTTTCTCTTTTTTTATAAAGCTCTTATACATTTTTTAATCAAAATTACAGTATTTTCTTAAAAGAAGACTACCATAAAATTAACCTATTACTACTAATTAAAAAAACTGGGCCTCAAAAATGTGGGGGCTTAAAGCCATTCCTTCACTGGCTTTGGCCGTGAGCCGGCATATGGCTATGGCTATGGCTGATGTCAATTATATGTGAAATATGGTTTGCATTTTCATGGATTTTGGATCAAATTCCTAAGGTGACGAATCCTGAAGCCTATTTTGCCTTGAAAGGCGATCCTACTAAGAACAAGAAGCGATCTGATTTCTTATATTTCAGCTTGTAGTCGTGTAACCGATAGGTTTTTTTTTTTCCTGTTCTTTGCTTAAGGTCTCTGTACGAGTTCATCAGTGGAGTTCTTTTTCCCATGTCTTAAGTCCACACTGCCTTTTTCCTGTTTGTTTCGTTAATGCTTGTGCGCGAAATCATAGAAAATTGAATCAACTCTATTGCCGCATGAATATGAATAATTCTGGAAGTGATTTAAGCTGGAACTAAATCCCTTAATTGAAGGCACTAATAATGAATTGGGAGCCAATGTATATATTTTGTAAATAAAATTTGTGTAGGTAGGGTAATTTACTAAACATGAACATTTAGGGTAATAAAGTTTCCAATAGTGTATAAGAATGAAAAAATCCCTTCGTAAATTGGGGGCATTTGGTCTATATCCGCTTTTTGTGTCACGTTTTAACTTGTGTCCGCTTTGCAAAAAAAATTGTAAGCGTACCCGCTTTTTCGCATAACTTCAGCATACGGGGCTGAAGTAGCAAAGACAATCACGCAAAACTTCAGCATTCTAGTAGTCGGGCCTGAAGTTCAGCTCTAGAGCTGAAGTTTTTGTTTTGTAACTGGCGAACTTCAACTCTTGAGATGAAGTTTTTGTTTTGTAACTCGCGAACTTCAGCTCTAGAGCTGAAGTTTCTGTTTTTGTGTTGTAACTGGCGAACTTCAGCTCTAGAGCTGAAGTTTTTGCTTTTGTAACTTGCGAACTTTAGCTCTAGAGCTGAAGTTTTTGTTTTGTAACTGGGGAACTTCAGCTTTAGAGCTGAAGTTTTTGTCTTTGTAACTGGGGAACTTTAGCTCTAGAACTGAAGTTTTTGTTCTATATTTGATTAACTTCAGCATGTTTTATGCTCTCATGTTTTATGCTATCTGATCCAAACTCTTCTTTCTTTTGTCCAATATATACGCAGTATACAAGGTATCCGTAGTTTTCACTCACGTTTAAGTTTGTCAATGCATTGGTCTCACCATCTTTGGGAATTAATCCTAGAGGAATCAAAGAATTCTATCGAGACAACAACACCGAGTATAGCAGCTTGCTGGATTCAAATAACACAATTGTATTGTGTTGAAGCCTGCAAAACTAACATGTGTGAGTGAAGTGGTGATTAGACGAGACAAAATATATAACTTTAAGTAGTAAGAATTGATACTCAATATTCTGACTGATATGAAAAACTACAAATGTTAAAACTTTTATCACTTAGAGGCATATTTTTCCAGAGGATCGTTGTAGAAGAAGAAAGAAGAATACGAAGGAGGAGAAGGAGGAGGAGAAAGGGGGCTGAAATTGTTTAAAAAGTGGGTACAAATTAAAAGTTTTAAAAAAATGGATATAAATTAAATGGGAGCGACCAAATAGGACGCCCAATGCAATTTTTACCGTAAATTGTGTATTAGGCCCTTCGTATACATTTCAAACACTGTACAACCTAATATAACACTGGCCCGACCCTCTCTTGGCTAGTTTCGGCCCATGGAACCAGAAGAAAAATACAGGCCTAATATAGCAATTCAGTTCCGCAGAATTTATCTAAATAGTCGCTAACATAACAGTTTAAACTAAAAATAACCAATGAATGTATTCAAGTTAAATAGCCATTCGCCGGAAAAATAGGCAGCAAATGTATAGATTATACATAATTAACATATAATATATGTATATTAACTAGCGCTATAGATATTTTTGGCCGAGTGGTAAAATGTCTTAAAAGCCCTTCACATTCCCTGATCTGCTATGTCTATACGCATGCAATTGCTTGTTTTGACTTTCGCGCCATTAAGAGATTAGCTAAAAGGTTTTGTGTCTCTGTCCTCTAGGCCAACATACAAGTCATCATCAATGATAAGCAACCAGTTTTCAATTTCAAGAAACTTGTTATATCGAAAGACTTGGAATTTGTTAATGTAGGGTCCAATCTTGGACGACCACTACTGTTGATGAGTACGACAAGCGACGAGATCCTCGTAGTTCGCTGTACGACTTTTGTAGTAGTGTAGGTCCATTAGGGGCATTAGGAATATTCTTTCGAATATTCTCTATGATTTGTCTTTTATGGCTTAGAAGGAGTTTGTCCCTTATATATTGCATAAAGACAACCCTGTAGGGGTCTTCTTCTGCACTTTTCCAACTAAGAACACTTGTTGTAAACACTTGCTTACAAAACGATTAATATCAGTATTGTTCGATCATTCTTGAGAAGGTCAAGAAATATTATCTTTTGTATTCATCTCATATATCTTTTATTCTAGAGATTATTATACTTAGCTAACATTTACCCCTTCATTTTCTTTAATTGATTTGTTCGAAAAGATCACAATATCTTTTAAGTCAAACAATTTGGTGCCGTTTGTGGGAATTTCTACAACTGAGATTTTAGTTTCGTCTAGATCTTTGAAAGAAATAATCTCTTCTTAGCCTCACAAAGGCCAACAATGGCAGGAAAGGGAGAAGCAAGATTAAAGGCAATAGTAGGTGTCACGAACAACCTTCTGGACTCCCTCAATAAAGCCGGTAGGGAAGATAATGAAAACGCAACGCCAAGTGCTACACCTGAGGGAGATATCTCACCCCTCCCGCACGAAGGTGTGACTGTCTCGCTCGAGAGGGAAACCTCAACATCCGCAGCAGGAGAAGCACCACCGGCTGTGAAAAGGCTATTAGAAGAGTGGTTGACAAACACCTTGAGCAACATAGTTGACAAACCCACTCAAAGGGATATAGGAGGCACAATACCCGCAGAAACTGCAACTATCGCCGATGAGCCAGAAACTCCACTCACAGGTAACACTTATACTGTCATTGATATAGTTAATGATGCACTTGCGGCCATCTTAAAGAAAATGCAGGATATGGAGAACGAGAACAAAACGCTCCGCGATCAGATGAAGGAGGATGAGGAAAGGGTCGATAAAATACCAGGCGCTCCGAAGCTGCTACCAAAACGTGACATAGGCCGGTTTGTCGAACAACCATACAGTGAAGGGGCGACTCCTCACTCTATTCTAAAAACCTTTAAAATTCTGCCATATTTGTAAATATACGATGGCACCACGGACCCGAAAGATCACTTAATCCATTACGTCACTGCAGTAAAAGGCAATGATCTATCGAAAGAATAGGTGCCATCGGTGCTGCTAAAAACGTTCGGCGAAACCCTGATAGGGGGAGCGCTGACATGGTATTCAACCAGCACGATCGATATCAATGTTCGAAGAAATAACAGATAAATTCGTTACCGCTCATGTGGGAGCGAAAAAGGTAGTGGCCAGGGTAAATGACATCTTCACCGTCAGGCAGACGACAGGTGAAGGACTTCGGGATTTCCTAGCCAGATTCAACAGGGTAAGAATAAGCCTACCAAACGTATCATAAGGGATGGCTGTAGCAGCCTTCCAAAATAGGTTAAACAGAAACGGGTCAAAAGCAACCAAAAAGCTGCTAAGTAGACTCATGAAGTACCATCCCACCACGTAGGAAGAAATCCATAATGCCTATTGTGCTGAAGTAAGGGCAAACGAGGATGACCTAAATGGCCCGATCCAACGGCTAACATCGGTCCAAACCGAAACAAGGAGAGATCGCCGCAACGATAGTCGAAGGGACCAACCATCCCATTTCAATTGAGAAAGGCATCAGCCCTATATCCGAACATCCAATCCACCTCCTCCACAACATGCAGACGCCACGCCTCGACACACCGCGCCACCTCAAAGCAAAAGAGGTATGCCTCCACTATTATCTGCTCATAACTTTTGTATTTCTCCTTCAGAAATAGTGTATGCACTAGAATCATTCGGCACAAAGGTGCAGTGGCCGCAAAAGATGAAGTCAGATTCGAGCACCCGAAGGTCGAAAGTTTTATGTGAATTCCACCAGGAAAGAGGACAAAAGACCAAAGACTGCAAAGGTCTGCGACAGGAAGAATGCTAAATCAGGGATACTGAAAGAACTATTGAGCGATCGAGGATGGGCTAACTTCACTAGCGGACGCGATCAACCTCAAGGACCCCCGAAACCACCTTCACCAGCTCGCACCATATAGATGATCATTGGCAGCGGCAACGATTCAGTAATCAATCATGTGAAATTCACCACCATACACAAACTCAAGCGGACAGTCGCTCACGAATGGTATGACGACATCAAAGATAGTATCATCTTCGATAAGTCAGATACCAACGGTTTGTCTTTCCCTCACTATGATACTTTGGTTATAACTCTACGTATCGTAGATACCGATGTAAAAAGAATAATGGTGGATGACAGAAGTGGTGTATGTATTATCCATCCATGAGTCCTCGTACAAATGAGACTCAAGGATAAGATAGTACCACGATGCATAACACTAACGGGTTTTAATAATGTAGTGGAACGAATCTCCAGAGAGATAGTACTACCCGTTCTGGCAAGAGGAGTCACCCTGGAAATGACGTTCCACATCATGAACTAAGAAACAACCTAAAATGCCATCATAGGGCATCCGTGGATACATGCAATGCGAGCCATCCCGCCAAGTTTCTACCAAGTAATCAAATTCCCTACCCTATGGGGGATATTCAGCATTCGGGGCGAGCAACGCACTGCCCAAGAATGCTACCGAATCGCCCAAGACTGCACACACACCCAACAAGTAAAGGGGGCAAGTGTAGAAGCATAGCAATCAGCCATATCGAGAACCAAACCCGACATACAAATAGAGGCCATCAAAGACCAGGATGTCGTAGAAGACTGCAAGGCAACCGTAGAAGACCTCGACCCTGTTCAACTAGACAACACCAACAACACGAAAAAGGCTTATATCGGACACAACCTCTTAAAACTAGGTAAGTTCCATGAGTTCTTAACTAACAATGCCGACTTGTTTGCCTTTTCCTATTCAGATATGCCGGGAATCCCAAGGGACATCGCTATACACAGGCTGAATGTCGACCCTCTTTACCCGCCAGTACAGCAAATGAGGAGAAAATTCAATGCCGCCATCAATGAGGCGGTCAACGAAGAAGTTGATAAGTTGCTCACTAACGGTTCCATCCGAGAATCAAAATATCCTCAGTGGGTCGCCAATGTGGTCATGGTAAAAAAAAAAGAACGGGAAGTGGCGGATGTGTGTCGACTTCACCGACTTGAACAAAGCATGTCTGAAAGATTCCTTTCCGTTACCACATATCGACCAGCTCATCGATGCAATGGCGGGACACGAACTACTAAGCTTCTTAGACGCTTATTCTAGTTACAACCAAATTCTAATGGCTGAAGAAGACCAAGAAAAGATAATTTTCATCACTCACCAAGGAACATACTGCTACAAAGTCATGCCGTTCGGACGCAAGAATGCAGGGGCGACGTATTAAAGGTTAGTCACCAAGATGTTCAAAGAACAACTCAGTAAGACCATAAAGGTTTACATCGACGACATGCTAGTGAAGTCAAAAAAGAAAGAGGATCACATTGGTCAACTGAAGGAAGCCTTCGAGATATTGAGGCGATACAGAATGAAACCGAATCCCAAAAAATGCGCCTTCGACGTAACCTCAGGAAAGTTCCTTGGTTTTCTGGTGTCAAAAAAGGGTATCGAAGTCAACCCGGATCAAATCAGGGCCATCGAAGGAATACCAGAGACATTAACCAGCAAGAAGTAGGTGTAGAAATTGATAGGAAGAATAGCCGCCCTGTTGAGGTTCATTTCACGATTATCAGACAAATGCCATAAATTCTTCAATGTATTAAGGAAAGACTATGGGCTACAGTGGAACTCAGAATGCGTCGACGCCTTGAGAAAACTGAAAGTGTATCTGTCCTCGCCGCCACTACTCATCAAGGCAAACCCGGGCGAATGCCTCCTGGTGTACCTAGCCATCTCTAAAGTCATGGTAAGTGCAGTTTTGGTAGGCGAAAACAAAGGTACACAATCTTCGATTTACTATATCAGCAAAACCTTAATCGATGCCGAAATAAGGTACCCTCACCTTGAGAAACTAGCCCTGGCATTAGTCGTAGCTTCACGAAATCTTAGACTATATTCTCAATATCACCCCATAAAGGTGGTGACAACCTTCCCCCTCAGGGGCATCATACACAAACCCGAGCTATTGGGTAGGTTGGACAAATGGGCCATAAAATTAAGCGAGCACGATATAACATACCAACTGCGAACTACTATAAAGTCGTAGGTGCTCGCGGACTTCATCGTCTATTTCAGCGTTGAAATATTGCCTAAGTAGAGCAGGAGGCGCTCCACGCTTCTGCACATTCCGACCTCTGGGTCCTTTACACCGACAGTGCATCTAATGCATTAGGATTAGGACTGGGACTCATCCTCGAGTTTTCTATGGGCGAAATAATTTGCCAGTCCATACGATGCCCCGAGATAACTAACAAAGAGGTCGAGTATGAAGCTATGATTGCAGGATTGAAATTATCCCTCAAATATGGCGCTCGATGACTCGTCCTCCATTGCGATTCTCAACTCGTGGTGAACCAAGTCACTGGAACTTTCCAAATCAAAGAACAGAGACTACAAAAGTACCAGTCAGAAATTCACAAACTGTTGCCAGAATTCGAAGAATGCCACCTCGACTATACCCAAGGCACAGAATATCGAGGCGGATGGTCTCACCAAGCTAGCGACAACCACTAGAAATATCAACAAGGGGAATGTGGTCACTTTTCTCCATTCTTCAATAGACCAGGTCAAGGTACATTCTGTAAACCTAACTTGGGACTGGCGCAACCGTATCGTAACAATTTGCATGATAGAACGCTCCCACAAGGTAAGAAAGAAGCCAAAAAGCTTCGAATACAGGTAGCCAGATACAGCCTTGTAAACTGTGATCTTTACAAGAGAACGTTCGGTGGCCCCCTGGCCAAGTGTCTTGGGCCAAATCAAACAAGGCGAGTACTAGAAGAAGTACACGAAGGGCACTGCAGCGTCCATACAAGAAACCATGCCCTCGTCCAATGCCTCATCTGCGCCAGATACTACTGGCCTACCATGAAAAAAGAAACCGCAGATTATGTTAGGAAGTGTGAATAGTGTCAAAAGTACGCCCCTATGATACACCAAGTAGGAGAACTCCTGCATTCTGTCACTTCGCCATGGCCATTCATAAAGTGGGGGATGGATATTGTCGGACCCCTCCCGGCAGGACGAGGTAAGGTACGTTTCCTTTTTGTTTTAATTGACTATTTTTCTAAATGGATGGAAGCAGGTGCATACACTCAAATACGCGAGCAAGAGGTTATCGCGTTTATATGGAAAAATATAATATGCCGCTTCGGCATTCCCAAAGAAATCAGTTGTGACAATTTGTCGAAAAGAAAACGGTCGAGTTTTTCGAAAAATAACACATCAAGCGAATACTCTTCACACCATACCATCCCACCGGTAACGGCCAAGCCGAATCCTCCAATAATGTGATACTGAATATATTGAAAAAAAAGCTCGAGGACGCCAAAGGGCTATGGCCTGAACTACTGCCAGAAGTACTATGGGCATACCGTACTACGCCAAAAACTAGCACAGGCGAGATGCTATATTCATTGGTCTACAGGACTGGCGCGGTTATACTCGTCGAAGTTGGAGAACCTAGCTTGAGGTACTCCAATGAAAGCGGACCAAGCAATGACAAAAGTAGGCCACAAGATTTGGATGAAGTCAAAGAACGAAAAGATATAATCCACATAATAATGGTAGCCCGAAAGTAACAAGTAGAAAGGTACTATAACAAGAAGGCCAAAGTACGACCACTCAAGGTCAGGGACTACGTCCTTAAAGCTAAAACACAAGCAGCGAAAGACCTTAATGAGGGAAAACTGGGAACAAATTGGGATGGGCCATACAAAATCATGGCGGCAGCAAACAAATGAGCATTCCAATTAGAGACAATGGAAGGAAAACTACTCCAAAGTAATTGGAATGTCGCCCATCTCAAATACTTCCACTTCTAAAAGGAGGCGCAACCTAAGTCGTACTTTTTTTCCCTCATCCGGGTTTTGTCCCAATCGGGTTTTCTCGGTGAGGTTTTTAATGAGTCGACAAGGGGGACGTCTCGAGGTCCGAAGTATTATTCATTACCTCGCCCGTCAATGTGATCTCCAGGCCGAGTAATGAATGGATTGGATATATATAGCCAAATCTCCATTGTATGTACAAAGTCGACATGTATTTTCTACAGGAATATAATCAATTCTCTATTGTATGTACAAAGTCGACATGTATCTCCTACAAGAATATAATCAAATCTCCAATGTATGAACGTACATCCCACTGGCTAAGGCCATCGATGAAAAATGAGTTTGACTTCACTCAAACTACGCCAGGATCCTACTTCGATGCCAGTTCGAAAGTAACATCCCAATGGCTAAGGCCATCGACGAAAAATGAGTTTGACTTCACTCGAACTACGATGGAATCCTACTTCGATATTAGTTCGAAGGTAACATCCCAATGGCTAAGGCCATTGACGAAAAATGAGTTCGACTTCACTCGAACTACGATGGGATCCTACTTTGCCGCCAGTTCAAAGGTAACATCCCAATGGCTAAGGCCATCGATGAAAAACGAGTTCGACTTCACTCAAACTATGACGGGATTCTACTTCGATGCTAGTTTGAAGGTAACATCTCAATGGCTAAGGCCATCGATGAAAAATGAGTTCGACTTAACTCGAACTATAACGGGATCCTGCTTTGATGCCAATTCGAAGGTAACATCCCAATGGTTAAGGCCATCGACAAAAAATGAGTTCGACTTCACTCGAACTACGACGGGATCCTACTTCGACGCCAGTTCAAAGGCAACATCCCAATGGCTAAGGCCATCAATGAAAAACGAGTTTGACTTCACTCGAACTATGACGGGATCCTACTTCGATGCCAGTTCGAAGGTAACATCCCAATGGCTAAGGATATCGACAAAAAACGAGTTCGACTTCACTCAAACTACGACGAGATCCTACTTCGACGCCAATTCAAAGGTAACATCCCAATGGCTAAGGACATCGACGAAAAATGAGTTTGACTTCACTCGAAGTTCGAAGGTAACATCCCAATGGCTAAGGCCATCGACGAAAAATGAGTTCGACTTCACTCGAACTACGACGGGATACCACCTCGACGCCAGCTCGAGAGTAGCATCCCAAAGGCTAAGGCCATCGCCAAAGAGAAAAGGCCCCAGCCTCACCCGAAGCAAAATCAGCTTAACAAATCGACGAGTACCTGGGATGTCATAAAAATTACAAAGATCATCACCAAATAGACAAAACGATTTCTTCATTACAACAAAATATTACTAGCATCTATCTTTACAATGGGCTCAAGCATGCCCTTACAAAAATCCTGAAGTGTGATGACCCAAAAGGTCGTCACCTGTTTTAGAAATGAATCTGTGTCTCGAGGCCTTAAAAACCTCTTTTTGTATCACATCGACTTGCATGCGTGGTCTGGACCTATATCCGTAAAGCCTTCTATGTGAAAATATGAGAAATAGAAATTTCTAAAGTTATAATTTGATTATGGTTGACTTTGGTCAACATTTGGAGCAAACAGACCCGGATCCGTATTCTGATAATCCCGAGAGGTCCGCAGTAAAATATGGGGCTTGGGCTTATGCCCGGAAATGAATTCCGAGGTCCCAAGCCTTAGAAATCAATTTTTGAAAGAAATTATTTTACTGAATTATCTAAGAAATGAAGAAAAGAATAAATGTTTGAAACCATTGGTATCGGGCCCGTATTTTGGTTTCTAATCCCGGTACAAACTTGTTATAGTATTTGAATGATAACTGTAAAATTTGGTGAAGAATGGAGTCTATTTGACGTGATTTGAACTTCCGGTTGAAGAGTTATGAACTTTAAGTGTTCTTGATGAAAATGATGAGTTTTGAGGTTTAATTCATGGTTTACATGTTATTTAGATGATGTGATTGCACGAGCAGGTTCATATGATGTTTTGAGTTAGTATGCACATTTGGTTTGAAGTCCCGAGGGTTCGGGTATGTTCCGGGATGTTTTAGGCTTAAAACATAGCTGTTGGAGGTCCAGAGATGTTGCATATCTCTGAACCCACCAGTGCAGTCCGCAAAGATTTTGTGCTGACCGCGGAGGGGACTTTGCGGCCGCACTCGATTTTGTACGGTCCGCGATGAGGAAGAATCCGCAGGTTCACTGGTCTGACTTCGGAAGCCTATATCTTTTGATCTACAAGGAATTTTGAGATGATTGAAAAACGATGTAGCCCTTCGTGTCTAATTTCCAGAAAAGGTAAAGAAATCACAATTTGGACATCTGTAGAGAATGTTATAGCCAAAATACTAAAGCATGTCACTGCAGTCAACATTGTGAGCTCCGCGACCGCACTCCTTTTTGTGCGGTCCACACAGGGGGTCTTAGAGAGGTATATTTAAACGAGATTTTTAGTTATTTTTCACTTTTCAAAACCCTAAAAACATAAGAGGCGATTTTTCAAACAACCTTTCTTTTCCAAAACATTAGTAAGTGATTTCTAACTCATTTTCTTTATTCTTTAACTTCATTTTACAAGATTTCATCCTAGATTCAATAGTTTCATGGGGGAAATTGGGTGTTTTGGGTAGAACCTAGGTTTTTCAAAATTTGGGGATTTGGACCTCGATTTGAGGTCCGATTTCAAAACAAATTATATATTAGGGTTTGTAGGGGAATGGGTAATCGGATTTTGGTTCGAACCTCGGATTTTGACCATGCGGGCCCAGGGCGATTTTTTGACTTTTTGGGGAAAACTTTAGAAAACTTATTTTCATGCATTAGAATTGATTCAATTAGCATATATTGATGTAATTAAGTAACTTATGGCTAGATACGAGCGAATTGGGGTGGAATCAAGAGGTAAAGCGATAGTTGAGATTTGAATTGTATTCGTGGCATCGAGGTAAGTGTTTGGTCTAACCTTAACTTGAGGGATTAGGAGTCGAGTCCTATGTGCTATGTGATATTTGTTGAGTACGACGTATAGGCATGGTGATGAGTGTCTATACGTTAGTGTTAAGCATGCTCGTGAGTTTTGTATTATGATTATTATGACTCCGTTTGTATTATTCATGCCTTTTGTGATGATTTCTATTGTTGAGTTGAATTTGTGGAGGAAATAGTGGTATTTGAGTATGGAAGAGCGTTGGCTCAAGTTGTACAATAATTTGTGGAAGTATAATTGACATTTGAACTTTTTAGAGCATTGGCTAAAGTTGTGAAGTGAGTTGTGAATTAAAAGTAAAAAAGAGAGGAGAATTATTATATTGTCTCCCTTGCCGGGATATTGTTGTTTTTAATGCTCTCCCTTGCCGGGATGTTGATGCTTTTGATATTGTTCCCTTGCCGGGATTTGATTGTTGAAATATTGTTCCCTTGCCGAGATTTTGTTTCAATCTTACTTATTTCCTTGCCTTATTGTTTGTGATTGTTGTTTGGGTGAGGAAGAGTGTTAAAGCACGAAGGGTGATGCCGTGTATTGTTTTGGTGAGAGAGTATTAAAGCACGAAGGGTGATGCCGTGTATGATTTTGTGAGGAAGAGTGTAAAGCACGAAGGGTGATGCCGTGCCGTGCGATGTACAATTCCGTGCCGATTATATTGATTATATGGTGAGGACGAGAGTAAAAGCATGAAGGGTGATGCTGTGCAATTTATATTGATTCTTTTGGTGAGGACGAGAGTAAAAGCATGAAGGGTGATGTCATGCACTTGTTTGATCCCTGATTCTTGCTGATAATTGAGATATGGTGATCCTTGTATTTAACCGCTGTCTTTCTATTCTTAATTGATGTTTCCCCGCAACATGTTAGCCCCTCCCATACTTAACTGTACATTACTGTTCTTATTTTCCGCTGTATATGATTTAACTGTACAGGTTTATTTGGTAGTCTGGTCCTAGCCTCGTCACTACTTCGCCGGGATTAGGCTAGGCACTTACCAGCACATGGGGTCAGTTGTGCTGATACTACACTCTGCATTGTGGGCAGATCCCGGAGCAACAGTATTCGGATCTTAGCTTGGGTGGCTGCCTTCAGTCCAGTTGGAGATTCGGAGGTAGTCCTGCAGACGTCCGCAGGCCCTGGTGTCTCCCTCTATCCCTTCATCCTATTTCATATACTTATTTCAGAAACAGTGCATTAGCTATCTTTCAGGCCTTGTTTGTAGTAAATTCTAGACTTTCTATGAAGTGTGACACCAGTTCTGGGTAGATTTTGCTTAATATGTTGTATTGGATATTTATTCAAATGTTTAATCGTTTTCTTCCGCTTGCTTTAAATTTCCACTGTTTATAACTGTTGATTCACACTTGTTAAAAAAATTAATAATGGGAAAAAGGTAATTGGTGTAAGTGGTCGGCTTGCCTAGCTTTCACTAGTAGGCGTCATCACGACTCTCGAGGGTGGAAAATCTGGGTTGTGACAAGTTTGTATCAGAGCTCTAGGTTACATAGGTCTCACAATTCACAAACAGGCTCAGTAGGGTCTGAGGGATCGGAGCGAAGACGTCTGTATTTATCCCCTAGAGGCTACAGAGTTAGGAAAAGTTTCACTTCTATTCTTCTCTGTCGTGCGATTTTGTTCTCTCACTACTAAATTGAAACTTCTACTCTTGTCCTTTCACGAATAACGAACAACAACACTGATTGGTAATAGATCAGCTACATCTTCGGAGGCTTTGTGGAGGTTGGATAATTTTCACCAAGCTCTTCACTACCACTTAAAGCGGTGCATCTTCTAAGGATCCTCAGGATTATTACAACAACTGTCTTGAGGCTCTCAGGATCATAGGGATAGTGGAAACCAATGGGGTCGACTTTGCTACTTTTTGCTTATCTAGATCCGCCAAGACTTGGTGGAGGGATTATTGTTTGGCTAGACAAGTTGGGTCACTAGCTTTGACTTGGGAGCAATTTTCCCAGCTATTTTTAGAGAAGTTTCTTCCTGTCACTCAGAAAGAGATCTATCAGAGGCAGTTTGAGCACCTCCAAGCAGGGTTCTATGACTGTCACTCAGTACGAGACCAGATTCATCGACTTGGACCATCATGTTTTTATCACACTCCCCACCGAGAGAGAGAGAGAGAGGGGGTGAGGAGGTTCATTGAGGGACTTATCCAGCCTATTCGACTTTAGATGGCTAAGGAGACAGGGAGTGATATTTCTTTTCAGAAGGCGGCCAATATGGCCAGGAGAGTTGAGATAGTTCTATCATAGGGGGTGGTCAGGGGTTTTACAAGAGGCCTCATCATTTAGGCAGATTCAGTGGTGCCTCGTCTGGAGGCAGGGATTCGTATGGTAGAGGCCATCCTCCTAGGCCTTTTCAGTAAGCACTTTAGGTTTCTCACAGCGCTTCAGGTGGCCGTGGTTCTCATATGCAGTATTCTGATTAACAGCCCTACAGTGCACCACCAGCTCCTATCAGTGCACCACCGCTCCGGAGTTTTCGGGGTAATCATTCAGGTCGTTAGGGTCAGCAGTCTCAGCCACCGAGGGCTTGTTATACTTGTGGTGATATGGGTCACATTGCTAGATTTTGCCCTCGAGCATCGAGCAACTCACAGCATCAGGGTTCCTGTGCCATGGTTTAGGCACCGAGTGTTCCACAACCTGCTCAGCCAGCTAGAGGTGGAGGTAGAGGTGCTAGAGGTAGAGGTAGAGGTATTAGAGGTGGAGGTCAGGCCACTAGAGGTGGAGGCCAGCCAGCAGCAAGCTATCCTAGAGATATAGTTTAGGGTGGTGGGGCCCAGCCCCGATGTTATGCTCTTCCAGCTAGGCCCGTGGCTGAGACTTCCGATGCAATTATCATAGGTACTGTTCTAGTTTGTAGTAGGGATGCTTTAGTGCTATTTGATGCAAGGTCTACATACTCTTATATGTCATCTTATGTTGCACCGTATCTGGTTATGCCTAGTGATTCTTTGAGTGCTCTTGTTTATGTGTCTACACTGGTGAGTGATTCTATTATAGTAGATCATGTTCATCGCTATTGTGTAGTTGTGATTGGGGGTCTTGAGACCCGAGTAGACTTATTACTGCTGGACATGGTTGATTTTGATGTTATATTGGGGATGGACTGGTTATCACCTTACCACACTATCTTGGACTGTCATGCCAAGACTATGACCTTAGCCTTGTCGGGTTTACCTCGTTTGGATTAGAGAGGGTCTCCTGGTCATTCTATCCGTAGGGTTATCTCATATATGAAGGCTCGGCGTATGGTCTAGAAGTGGTGTTTGGCCTATTTGGCATATGTTCGGGATTCCAGTGCCGAGGTTCCTTCTATTGATTCTGTGCCTGTTGTTCGTGAGTTTCCTGAGGTATTTCCTTCAGACCTGCCGGGTATGGCACCCAACAGGGATATTGACTTTTGCATTGATTTGGCTCCGGGCACTCAGCCTATTTCTATTCCGTCGTATCGTATGGCCCCGCTTTAGTTGAAAGAGTTGAAGGAGTAGTTGCAAGACTTGCTTGATAAGGGCTTCATTAGCCCAGTGTTTCGCCTTGGGGTGCATTGGTGTTGTTCGTTAAGAAGAAGGATGGATCGATGCGGATGTGTATAGATTACCGGTAGTTGAACAAGGTTACAATCAAGAATAATTATCCATTGCCGAGGATTGATGATTTGTTTGATCAGCTTCAGGGTGCCAAGATATTTTTAAAGATTGACTTAAGATCTGGCTACCATCAGTTGAGGATTAGGGCATCCGATGTCCCTAAGATATCTTTCCGCACTCGGTACGAGCATTATGAGTTCTTGGTGATGTCATTCGGATTGACAAATGCCCCAACAACTTTCATGGATTTAATGAACCAAGTGTTCAGGCCTTACTTGGATTCGTTTGTGATAGTCTTCATTGATGATATTTTGATCTATTCCCCCAGCCGGGAGGAGCACGAGTAGCATCTTAGAGTGGTCCTCCGGACTTTGAGGGACAGTCAGTTGTATGCCAAGTTTTCGAAGTGCGAGTTCTGGTTGAGTTTAGTTGCATTCCTGGGTCATGTTGTATCAGCATAGGGTATTCAGGTTGATCCGAAGAAGATAGAGGCAGTCAAGAACTGTCCTAGACCAACATCAGCTATAGAGATCCAGAGTTTCTTGGGATTGACAGGCTATTATCGTCGGTTTGTGGAGGGGTTTTCATCTATTGCAGCCCCGATGAACAGGTTGACCCAGAAGGGTGCCCAGTTCAGATGGTCGAACGAGTGTGAGGTGAGCTTTCAAAAGCTCAAGACAGCTTTGACTATGGCGCCGGTGTTGGTTTTGCTCACAGGTTTAGGGCCTTATAAGGTTTATTATGATGCATTTCGTATTGTACTTGGTGTGGTGTTGATGCAGGATGGCAAGGTCATTGCCTATGCTTCACGATAGTTAAAGATCCATGAGAAGAATTATCCGGTTCATGATTTGGAGTTAGCAGCCATTATTCTCGTGTTGAAGATTTGGAGGCATTATCTGTATGGTGTGGCATGTGAGGTGTTCACAGATCACAAGAGTCTACAATATTTATTCAAGCAGAATGAGCTAAATTTGAGGCAGAGAAGGTGATTGGAGATATTAAAGGACTATGATATCACCATCTTATATCATCCGGGGAAAGCCAATGTGGTGGCCGATGCTTTGAGTAGGAAGTCAGCCAGTATGGGTAGTCTTGCTTATATTCCAATCGATGAGAGACTGTTTGCTTTGGAGGTTGGATTTGGCCAATCAGTTCATGAGGTTGGATGTTTCTGAGCCCAGCCGTGTGTTAGCTTGCATAGTCGCTCGTTCTTCATTGTTGGAACGTATTTGAGATCGGCAGTATGATGATCCTCATTTGTGTGTCCTTAGGGACACGATGCAACAAGGAGGTGCCAAGCAGGTTACTTAGGAGATGATGGAGTTTTGAGATTGTAGGGTCGATTTTGTGTGCCTAATGTGGATGGGCTCCGGCAGTTGATTTAGAGGAGGCCCATAGTTCCCGATACTCTATTCATCCGGGCGCCGTGAAGATATATCAAGATTTGCGACAACATTATTGGTGGAGGAGGATGAAGAAGGATATCGTTGCATATGTAGCTTGGTGTTTGAATTGTCAGCAGGTTAAGTACGAGCATCAGAGGCCTGGTGGTTTGTTTAAGAGGACTGAGCTTCCCGAGTGGAAGTGGGAGCGAATCACTATGGATTTCGTTGTTGGACTCCTACAGACCGGGAGGAAGTTCGATGTAATGTGGGTTATTGTTGATAGGCTGACCAAGTCAGCGCATTTCATTCTTGTGGCAGTCTCCTATTCTTCCGAGAGGCTAGCTAAGATCTATATCGGGGAGATTGTTCGTCTTCATGGTGTGCCCATGTCTATCATTTCAGACCGAGGTATGCTGTTTACCTCACGTTTCTAGAGGGCAGTTCATTGAGAGTTGGAAACACAGGTTGAGTTGAGCACAACATTTCTTCCTCAGATGGACGGGCAGTTCGAGCGTACTATTCAGATTTTGGAGGATATGCTTCGAGCTTGTGTCATTGACTTTGGAGGCTTGTGGGATCAGTTCTTGCCTTTAGCAGAGTTTGCCTACAATAATAGCTACCAATCGAGTATCCAGATGGTTCCTTATGAGGCTTTGTATGGTAGGCGGTGTCGGTCTCCGGTTGTATGGTTTGAACCGGGAGAGGCTCGATTGTTGGGTACGGATCTGGTGCAGGATGCCTTGGACAAGGTCAGGATCATTCAGGATAGGCTTCATACATCTCAGTCCAGGCAAAAGAGTTATGCCGACTATAAGGTTCATGATTTGGCATTCATGGTCGGTGAGCGGGTATTGCTTCGGATGTTGCCTATGAAGGGCGTGATGAGATTTGGGAAGAGGGGCAAGCTTAGCCCTAGGTTCATTGGCCCATTTGAGATTCTTGATCGAGTGGGGGAGGTGGCTTACAGACTTGCGTTGCTGCCGAGCTTATCAGCTGTGCATCTAGTGTTCCATGTGTCTATGCTTCGGAAGTATCACAGCGATCCATCCTACGTGTTAGACTTCAGCACTGTCCAGTTGGACACGGACTTGTCATATGAGGAGGAGCCGATAGCTATTCTAGACCGGCAGGTTCATCAGTTGAGGTCGAAGAATTTCCCTTCTGTTAATATTCAGTGGAGAGGTCAGCCTACTAAGGCATCGACCTGGGAGTCTGAGTCCGATATGCGGAGCCGTTATCCCCATCCTTTTCCCGACTCACGTACTTCCTTCTTATGGCCGTTCGAGGACGAACAGTTATTTTAGAGGTGGAGAATGTGATGACCCAAAAGGTCATCGCCTGTTTTAGAAATGAACTCTATGTCCCGAGGCCTTAAAAACCTTTTTCTATCTCACCTCGACTTGCGTGCATGATCCGAACCTATATCCGGAAAGCCTTCTATGTGAAAATATGAGAAATAGAAATTTCTAGAGTTAAAATTTGATTATGGTTGACTTTGGTCAACATTTGGAGCAAACAGACCCGGATTCATGTTTCGATGATCCCGGGAGGTATGCAATAAAATATGGGACTTGGGCATATACCCGGAAATGAATTCCGAGGTCCCAAGCCATAGAAATCAATTTTTGAAAGAAATTATTTTACTGAATTATCTAAGAAATGAAGAAAAGAATTAATGTTTGTAACCATTGGTATCGGGCCCGTATTTTGGTTTCGGAGCCGGTACAAACTTGTAATAGTATTTGAATGATAACTGTGAAATTCGGTGAAGAATGGAGTCTATTTGATGTGAGTTGGACTTTCGGTTGAAGAATTATGAAATTTAAGCGTTCTTGATGAAAATGATGAGCTTTGAGGTTTAATTCATGGTTTTACATGTTATTTAGATGATGTGATTCTACGAGTAGGTTCATATGATGTTTTGAGTTAGTATGCACATTTAGTTTGAAGTCCCGAGGGCTCAGGTGAGTTTCGGGTAGGTTCCAGGATGTTTTAGGCTTAAAACATAGCTGTTGCAGGTCCAGAGATGTTGCAGATCTCTAAACCCGCTAGTGCGGTCCGCAAATATTTTGTGCTGACCGCGGAGGGGCCTTTGCGGCCGCACTCGATTTTGTGCTGTCCGTGGTGAGGAAGAATCCGCAGGTTCACTGGTTTGACTTTGGAAGCCTATATCGTTAGATCTATAAGGAATTGTGAGATAATTCAAAAATGATGTAGCCCTTCGTGTCTAGTTTCCAGAAAGGCAAAGAAATCATAATTTGGACATCTATAGAGAAAGTTATAGCCAAAATACTAAAGCAGGTCACTGCAGTCAACATTGTGAGCTCCGCGACCGCACTCCTTTTTGTGCGGTCCGCACAGGGGGTCTGAGAGGGGTATATTTAAATGGGTTATTTTTTTACTTTTCAAAACTCTAAAAACATAAGAGGCAATTTTTCAAACAACCTTTCTTCTTCAAAAGATTAGTAAGTGATTCTAACTCATTTTCTTTACTCTTTAACTTCTTTTTACAAGATTTCATCCTAGAATCAATGGTTTTCATGGGGAAAATTGGGTGTGTCACACCTTCTTTTTACTACACCCCATAGAGGGTATAAATATAAGGGAGTTTTTCCAATTAAAGGACAATCAAAACGGGATTGTTTATTTATTAAAAATCGGAGTCGCTACTTGGGATAATTTATGGTGTCCCAAGTCACCGGTTAAAATCCCGAATTGAGGAAGGTTGACTCTGTTTAACAGTCCGCGAGCCAGAAATCTAGGTAAGGAATTCTGTTAACCTAGGAGAAGGTGTTAGGCATTCCCGAGATCCGTGGTTCTAGCACGGTCGCTTTGATCATACTTGGCTTATTGAAATTATTTAATTACTGACTTTAGACCCTATGTGCATTTATCCTTTACCGCTTTTAAATCACTTGATTATTCGTAGTTAAAGGATCGAGTTATGCGTACGTATACTCTTTCCCTTTGGCGCTTCAAAAATCATGTCACACGAACGTGTCCACAATTAATAACACTTGATTATTATATATGAAAAGATTTGGCCAAAGTAGCGCGTATATAAAACAAACTATAAACACTTGTCATTTTGTATGATTAAACAGTATACGATGCGCCTCAAACTATATGAACTAATTTAATTAATACCCTACGAAAACCCATTTTATTATTAAGAAGGTTTGCTCGAAATTGCGCGAACGCATACTCCGAATTAGTTTTTAGAATTGTAATCATGTCACGCAAACGTGTACACAATCACAATTGTATTTTAAACGGCACTAAAGATTTCTCTACGAATATTCAACAATTATTCCTAAAATCGAGTTAGGATTGCTAAGGCCACAAGTTACGGGCTAGCTACTCTTTGAAAAGCAAACGGGCTAACTCAAGGCACGTGGATTTGCAGCCCAGAAGTGTTAATGTGGAGAAGGGCCTGACAGCTCATTTGCTAGGCCCATATTCTTTTGCTTGAAAATACATCCTTTAAATTTGGTCACATGACCAGTTCGAAGTTCCAGGCGAGCTGGACATAATCCCTAAGAATCAGCACAAACCATTGTCCAAAACCTGATTTCTTAAAGCCCAAAGCTATTTCTCTAATAATTCATGAGAAACACCCTCACAAAGAATCATACCATGAGCATGTATTAAAACTAACGATTGAATCATGAAGACTAATAGTTAAGCTACGATCCGAATCCAGCAAACTTTAGCGGAATAAAACAAATTTCGATATAAGAACGGACAAAGACAACAAAACTACAACTTATGAAAATAAACCTTACAATGAACACATTACAACAAATGCATAGTCCCTGAAAAATGCAGGTAGGTCCTGGGTAGATTCTCCTCAGTAACCAAACCTATATCATGAGAAGCATGGACTGAACCATACTTTCACATTTTTGAAAGGTTAAACAAGCGCTAGAAATCAGATCCAATGGAACTAACCAGCAAATCAAACCAATGAGAGCCACAATCAGAATTTGCACCCAGAATAATGAATCGATGCACTGCTTGCACAGTGCGAAACATGGCAGATTTTTAGCTAAAAAGTTAAAGGTGAACATGATACAGGGAAGGTCAAACTACTCTACACATTCTAACAGTTTCCCAAAGACATGAGTGACATTCATGAACAAGACATAGGTGTAGCTGAGCTTAGCACTGACTTACAGCACTGTAATAGTCCAATAGTCTAACATTATTTATAACACATTGGTGCAAATCCCAAGTCTGAAAAGGAAATAGGCTACAAACTATATGACTAACTACTCATAATGATCAACGAGAGAAATGTGCAGAAATCACAAGAAGACCAATAGCCTCTACTTGAAAGAACAAAACAGCCATTTCTGCTTAATTTCATAGGCTTCTGATCTAGATTTACTCAAGGTTCAGATGTCCTTACATACCTGAAAATGTGAAGAAAGCAACAGCGAGATAATCAGAAAACCCAGCAGCAGTAACAAGCAGCAAAGTGGACCTCAAATCCAGTGGAACATTCTATTTCCTTCAAATATTTTCAACTTACAGCCTATTTTCCCCAACCATTTTGGGCAGCTGTCCATTTAGGAAGCTTCCCATCAGTTATTAAAGATTCTTTAAGTTGAAACAATCTCCAAATTGCCCCCTAAAGTTCCCCATTATTCACTTACCCCCCTTAAATTCTGAATGCTCACAATCTCAATAACAGTAAACAAATGGGTTGACACTTTCAAATAAATTGAAATCCAAAACAACTATTGAAATTATGAGAAACTGGCTTGAATACCCTTCAAACATAAACATGAATTCAGAAAATGTTTTTGAAACAAGAATTAATGCGAATGATGAACTATACTTGACTCAGATCCAAAATTAATTCACAAAATGTGACATGAAACCCAGCGGAAAAAAGAAAATCTCGTGAATTGAAACCAAATTAAATGCAAACCTTACGAAGCCGATTGTCATCGACAACTACGCAAACAAGCTAACTAACAATCTCGCAATCAGAACATAATGCAATTAATCAAGAGACGAAAATTCTGAAAAGCTGTAAAACAAACCAATCAAACAAACAGAAGAGATCTACAGAAACTAATCGATGCAAAGGGAAATTATCCCAAACCTGCTTTGGCAAGAACCACATGAACTCGAACAACCTTGGAGGAGGCAGTGAACCTTTGACGGTCATTAATCGGTTGTCCTTAAAAAAAGACAAATGATTAATGACGGTATTAGGTTCACTTGACCTTGCTAAGACGGAAAAGAATCCCAAGGAGAGACTTGGCTATCCGGACCTCTACTCTACCACTAACGGGCCATTTTGAGATGAAACCAACATGTATTTGAGGCCGGAAGGAGATGAGGGGTTGCATGGTGTGATTTTGGGTGGATCTGGGAATTTTAGGGTTTCCGGTGCTAACCTCAAATCTGAGATTCGAGGCGATGGAAGGGGATTCGAGAGGAACTGTGTGGCGATTTGGGATAGGGAGGTGGAAAGGAGTTTAGGGTGTTAATTTGATGGCGATTGGACGTCGGCGCCGCCACCAGACGGTGGGGAATTCTGGGGCGACTACTAGGGTTTGGGGGGCAGGGTTCTTAAGTTGGGTGTTGGGGACGATGAACTGAGGGGGGTGTGTGTATTCGGACATATATATACTCCCCTAGTTTTAGTTCCGAGCCGTTAGATCAAGTGAGGATCAACGGCTCAGATTGGCAATGGTCTAAACAGCGTCGTTTCGCCTGAAAGGGGGATCCGGACCGGGTATAGGTGGATTTTGGCCAAAATTGGGCGGGTACGAGGGGGAAAGGGCAATTGGGCTGAAGGGGGGTTTACATAAATGGCCCAAATTGAATTTCCCTTTGTTTTTTGAATCTTTTATTCATTTTTCAATTTCCAAATTTCTTTTCTTTCCAAAATTAGAAATAAATCCTAAATTATTAAAACTAATATTATCCTATCAAATTAAACTAGTTAATCTCAAAAAATAATTACCGTACTAATTAAATACCAACTTAAAGAAAGCTAACAAAATTCGAGAAATTAAAATGAGAATGCAAAAATGAACTATTTTTTGTGATTTTCCAGTTTTATAAACACTAAATTACTAATTATTTCAAACATGCAAAAATTAAATCCTAAATGCAAATGCAGCATATTTTGTATTTTTCATTAATTAACAAACGAAATGCACAGATAAAAAATGCAAATAATTAACAGCAAATGCCACAAAATCCACAAAATTGCAAGTAATGAAATAAAATTACTTTGTTTTGAATTTATGGGAGTATTTCATGTAGGGCAAAAATCACGTGCTCACAGCTGCCCCTCTTTGTTCGGAAACACGAAGAGTTTTCGTGCAAAGATAAAGTGAGCGGATATGAGCGATTTTTGCCCGTTTGAATACTCCGTGGGAAGCATTTTTGAAAGATTTGACCGCACCCTGCCTCTGAGGTTGCCTACATATCCTTGGCTAAAAAGGAATCAGGTCAGTTTAGTTCGGGAAGTTTTGGTAGCTGGGACTACCATGAAGCTGTGATTTCACTGTTGTTGTTGTTGTTGTTGTTGTTGTTGCTGCTACTGCTTACTGAACCTCCTTATTACACCATGTCAAAATAAAACAAAAGCTATACTAGACTATGATCTATGGATTGCAAAAGTACTATCTATATCTTCAAACTCGATTTTGCGCTTCTTGTTGTCTTGTTGTTCTCCATTCTTTCAAGGACATCCGTTTGTTGCCATCTTGAATTGTAAACTGAGATGTTTTCCCCTTCTTTAGGTGGGTGCCTGACTGCTGAACTTGATATGTATTCCCTGCTCTCCAGGCGGGCTCCTGACTGCTAACTTGAAAGTATTCCCTGCTTTCCAGGCGGGCTCCTGACTCCAACTTGAAATGTATTCCCTGCTCTTCAGGCGGGCTCCTGACTTCAAAATAAACAAAACAAATAATTTGAAAGGTAAAACTTTAATTGTACTCCCTTATTGTCCAGGCAGGCTTCTGACTGCTACGCTTGAAAGTATTCCCTGCTCTCCAGGCGGGTTCCTGACTTCAACTTGAAATGTATTCCCTTGTTCTCCAAGCGGGCTCCTGACTTCAACTTGAAATATATTCCCTTGTTCTCCAGGCGGGCTCCTGACTTCAAATTGACAAAACAAAGAAAATTTTCTTCCCCAGTTTGGTGGCTGGGGACAGATGGGATTGTAAAACTAAATCATATTACCAAGTATTACTAAGAATTGAAAACTAGGTCCCATTATTCAGGGGGTCCTGACAACTCTTAACTAAACAACAATTTTAAATCTAAGCTATATCTTTTAAAGGCATGACTTCCGCTACGTCTTGTTATCTAAGAAGGTCTTAAGCTACGCCCCATTATCCAGGAGGGTCCTGAAAATCAAAAGTCAAATTTTATCTTAAGAGTGACAACTTTTATAGTTGAACTATACTACCCTACAACAGAACTTACGTTAAATGTTGTTATCTAATCAAAATCTTAAAGCTAAGTCCCATTATTCAGGAGGGTCCTGAAAACTCCTAATTGAATCCTATCTCGAACATGCACAGTTCTAAGTCACTTATATTCCTTTGGGATACATTTATGCTAAATTATGCTATTTCTGAACTTTAAACTAGGTCCCATTTTCCAGGAGGGTCCTGAAAATCAAAACAAACCTGTTTGGTGACTGCCTTTCTCCACGGGGAGTTTCTCCGGAACAACCGAAATTTCCTGCCCCTATTTCAATCAAAGAAAATTTTGTCAGTTTAAAATGGTGGTTAGCTGATGACTGACTTTCAAACCCCGTGACTTTGATGAGCCAAGTGTTCTATACTCCTGCTGCTGTCTTATCTCTGACCCCTTTATCTGAACATTTGCGTCTCCCATGACATTACCAAACCATGCCACTGATGAAGCTTCCGGTGATTCCTTGTATTTTCTTCTTTCGTAGTGTTATTCTTAGTATGCTTTGCCCATTCTGTGCTTTGAAATTTGGAAGTAAGTAGTGAGCTTTGAAATTCTTTTTTACTTGATTTGAATAAAACTGTCATTGAAACATCTTAGCCAAATAAACCAAAAAGAAAATGAAATGCAATGACTTTGCGAGTTAAGGATAGGAAGAATCCAAAACCAGATGACTGCTACAAAGAGAAAAAGAAAAAGAAACTTATTTGAGTGGGACAGCTGGTACCGATGATCATGACATGCATTTTGGATTAATCGGCCCAATCTGTCCAACTAATTAACTTTCAGTTGTCGTACTCCGTTTCCCCCAGAATTTCCATGACCTGATTACTTTACCCAAACCTTGACCTTTTTCATCCTGCGGTGCCTTGAAAGGTTTTCACCAGCATACCTCTTTCATTCGTTCATCTCCCGACTCACTTTCGCCTTACGGTGCCCATGAGGGTTTTCACCAATAAGACTCTCTATTTTTAGTTATCTCAACTTCCGTCGCCTTACGGTGCCTGTGAAGGTTTTCACCAATAAGACTCTCTCATTTTTATTTCTCTCAGCTCCCATTGCCTTACGGTGCCCGTGAGGGTTTTCACAAATAAGACTTTCTCATTTTTAATTTCTCTCCTTGCTTGAACTAGAGTGTTGCCCTTGACATGAATTACCTTTACCTGCTTGACTTGGCATTTCTCAAAGACTGATCAGAAGGTCTTTTTTTGGACCGTAATGTGGGCTTTTGGACAGGGTTAGAAGAAAAGTGTATAAAAAGGCTCAAAGTAATTCACATGGGTTCAAAATTACAACTTTCGGAATCAGATTTCTTACCACAACCACAACTTCTGCCCCAGTTTCTTGCTCGGGGACTTTTGGATTTTTAGTTTGATGAGATCGAACCGTGAGGCTGCCTACGTATCCTTAAAAGGAATCAGGTCGAACGTAGTTCATGTCATAGGAATTACTTTGTTTGTTGCGATTTTTCTTTTCTTTTTCTTTCTCTTCTTTCCTCTTTTGTTCTGTTATTCTTCTTTTCTCTCTTTTTCTTTTTCTCTTTTTTCTTTTTGTTCTTTTCGCTCTTCCCTTTTCTTTTCTTTTCTTTCTCTTTCTTCTCTCTTTATTTTTCTTCTCCTTTTCCTTTCTTGTTCGTTCTTTCTTTTCTTTTTACTTACTTATCCTTCGCACTTGTGTCTGAATTGTGCCGTTGATCCCGAAAGAGGGGTATGAAAGAAAATAAATAAGGCTCAAAAGGAGTGACAAGGGATAAAGTGTTTAGATAGTAGAACAAAACGCCTTCGTCATTTCAATCTTCAAAATACGCCAAATACAAACAAGTACAATCAAAGAAAGAAATCATACATAGTATCTTTTGACTGCGTCAGAATTGATAGCCATTTCTACACATTTGCCTTCTATATCTGTCAAATACAATGCGTCGTTGGATAACACTCTAGATACAACAAATGGCCCCTGCCAGTTTGGGGCAAACTTTCCTTTTGCTTCAGCCTGATGAGGCAAAATACATTTCAACACTAACTGACCCACTTCGAACTTCCGTGGACGCACCTTCTTGTTATATGCCCTCTCCATTCTCTGTTGGTATAATTGGCCGTGGCATACTGCCGCTAATCTTTTTTCATCAATCAGACTTAACTGCTCCAAGTGGGTTTTGACTCATTCAACGTCATCAACTTCTGCCTCAGCAACAATTCAAAGGGATGGGATTTCAATTTCTGCGGGTATTACTGCCTCCGTGCCATATACCAACAAATAAGGAGTAGCCCCTAATGAAGTGCGGACAGTAGTGCGATAACCCAACAACGCAAATGGCAGCTTTTCATGCCACTGCCTAGAACCTTCCACCATTTTTCGAAGTATCTTCTTTATATTCTTGTTGGCTGCCTCGACTGCTCCATTCGCCTTAGGGCGATATGGGGTGGAATTGCGATGTATAATCTTAAACTGCTGACATGTCTCTGTCATCAGATGACTATTGAGATTGGCACCATTGTCCGTGATGATTACCTTCGGAATCCCAAACCGAGAGATGATATTTGAATACACAAAATCGACTACTGCTTTCTTGGTCACAGATTTGAAATTCTTTGCTTCGACCCACTTGGTGAAATAATCAATGGCTACCAGAATAAACCTGTGTCCGTTTGATGCTGCTGGCTCGATTTTCCCAATGACATCCATGCCCCAGGCAACAAAGGGCCATGGTGCCGACATTGTATGCAATTCAGATGGTGGGGAATGTATCAAATCTCCGTGCACCTGACATTGATGGCACTTGCGCACAAAACTGATTCAATCTCACTCCATAGTGAGCTAGTAATATCTCGCTCGAAGAATCTTCTTTGCCAGAACGTACCCACTCATATGCGGTCCACAAACTTCGGAATGTACCTCGGTCATGATAGATGTGGCCTGTCTTGTATCTATGCATCTTAGCAACCCCAGATCTGGAGTTCTTTTGTACAATATACCTCCACTGAATAAAAATCCGCTTGCCAATCGTCGAATTGTTCTTTTCTGATCACCTGTGGCCTGTACCGGATATACTCCCATCCATAAGTATTCTTTGATATCATGGAACCATGTCTCCCCATCAAGTTCTTCTTCTACCATATTACAGTAAGCATGCTGATCACGGACCTGAATCTTCAAAGGGTCCATATAAGCCTTATCTGGATGATGTAACATTGACGCCAGAGTGGCCAAAGCATCAGCGACTTCATTATGTATTCTTGGAATATGCCTGAACTCTATTGACTGTAATCGTTGACAAAGATCATGCAAACACTGTCTGTACGGTATGAGTTTCAAATCCCGTATTTCCCATTCTCCCTGAATTTGGTGCACCAGGAGGTCCGAGTCACCCAAGACCAAGACTTCTTGGACACCCATATCCACAGCTAACCTCAAACCCATAATACATGCCTCATACTCAGCCATGTTGTTAGTATAGTAAAAACGAAGCTGAGCCGTAATAGGGTAGTGCTGCCCTGCTTTAGAAATAAGTACTGCTCCTATCCCCACGCCTTTCATGTTTGTGGCTCCGTCAAAGAAAAGTTTCCATCCAGGCTTCTCGCCTTGTTCTGACTCATCAATGTGCATCACCTCTTCATCAGGGAAATACGTTTTCAAAGGTTCATAATCTTCATCAACCGGGTTCTCGGCCAAATGGTCCGCCAAGGCCTGTGCTTTCATTGCAGTTCAGGTCACATAGATAATGTCAAACTCTGTGAGCAGGATCTACCACTTTTCTAGCCTCCCCGTGGGCATAGGCTTCTGAAAGATATACTTCAATGGATACAACGGTATATGAGGTAAGTAGTATAAGATGACAAATAATGTTTCAACTTTTGCGCCACCCAAGTTAGGGCGCAACATGTCCTCTCAAGCTGGGTGTACGTAACCTCGTACGGTGTGAATTTCTTGCTGAGATAATATATGGCTTGCTCCTTCCTGCTAGTGATATCATGTTGACCCAGTACACAGCCGAATGAATTGTCCAATACCGTCAAATATAGAATCAAAGGTCTCCCTGGTTCTGGCGGGACCAACATGGGTGGATTTGACAAATACCATTTTATCCTATCAAATGCCTCCTGACATTCATCTGTCCACCTGACCGCAGCGTCTTTCTTTAACAGCTTGAAGATGGGCTCACAAGTTGTCGTGAGCTGAGCGATGAACCTGCTGATATAATTCAATCTCCCCAACAAACTCATCACCTCGGTCTTGTTCTTTGGAGATGGCAATTCTTGGATGGCCTTGACTTTTGATGGGTCCAATTCAATACCCCGACGGCTGACTACGAACCCCAGCAACTTTCCAGACAGAACCCCAAAAGCACACTTTGCAGGATTAAGCTTGAGATTGTACCTGCGAAGCCTTCAGAAGAACTTCTTTAGATCCCTGACATGGTCAGACTGCCTCCTAGACTTCACGATCACATCATCCACGTACACCTCGATTTCTTGGTGTTTCATGTCATGGAATATTGTTGTCATTGCCCTCATGTAGGTTGCCCCAGCATTTTTCAAACCGAATGGCATGACCCGATAGCAGTACGTTCCCCACGGCATGATGAATGCCGTCTTTTCAGCATCTTCCTCGTCCATTAAGATCTGATGATAACCCGCATAACAATCCACAAAAGAACCAATCTCATGTTTGGCACAATTGTCAATCAATATATGGATGTTTGGCAGGGGAAAATTATCCTTCAGACTTGCTTTATTGAGATCCTGATAATCAACGCACACCCTGGTCTTGCCATCCTTCTTTGGTACAGGCACAACATTGGCTAACCAGGTAGAATACCGCGTGACCCGAATAACTTTCGCATCAAACTGCTTGGTGACCTCTTCTTTGATCTTTACACTTATATCCGTTTTGAACTTTCTCAGCTTCTGTTTGACAGGAGTGAATGTCGGGTCAGTGGGCAACTTATGAACCACTAAATCAGTGCTTAGACCCGGCATGTCGTCATAGGACCATGCAAAAACGTCTTTGTATTCGAACAATGCTTTGATTATCTCCTCCCTGAGTTGAGGTTCCAAATGGACACTTTTTTTAGTTTCACGGACATTTTCTTGGTCCCCTAAATTAACTGCTTCTGTATCGTTCAAATTAGGTTTGGGATTTTCCTCAAACTGACTTAGTTCCTTACTAATTTCTTCATAGGCCTCATCATCATCAAATCCCAACTCGTCATCACACTCAATTTCTTGTATTATTACTTCAGAGTTAGATTGGCTTTTAAAATTGGTTCGAAGATTCCTCATGCATGTCATGTCATTGATATCAACATAAAAAGAACTGTACAAAAGAAGAAAACAAAAATGAAATTAGAAGAAATGAAGGAAAAAGAACAATTGCATTTCATTGAATATAAAGATAACAGGGTTTTAACACATCCAACTGGACGGAACATAACATCTGAATTACAGACCCTGGAATAATCCAGACAACTAAAAGAAAATCAAAACCCACTACCAAGACTCCCTCCGGATAGGAAGAGGAGTAGCTTCCCAATTGTTGACTTTTGCACGTGGTCCCACAAATTGCACATCTGCCTTGCTGGACCCTTCCCCAACCCGAAACATATTGACCTCGGCGAATAACCTTTCGAAACCCTTCTCCAAATCTCCATCGGCTCCAATCAGTGGTCCAGGGATCCTTAACAACAGTTGCTTTCGGGTACCTGGCCTGACGAATGACCTAGACAGACGCGGGATTGGCTTTGGCAATGCCCATGCTTTCTTTTTCATTTTCCTAGCTCTTCTCATGTCTGCAACGGTATGTTTGAACCCCAGACCAAAAGTATCTTGATTCCTTGGAAGGGAGACTGGCTGCACAATACCTTGCAGAGATGTACCCAAACCCTTGCCCGGTACGAAACCGTTTTTCGACATTTCGACAGCTACCATGACTGATGCCGCAACCATCTTTGGAGTTGGCACGCACTTGCCTTCCAGAATTTTCTCTACCGATACTGTGTCGGAAACCTGATAAACCCATGGTCCCTTACCATCGTCAACCTCTATGAACGGCACAATGGCACCATTGGGCACACACAGATTATCTTTGCCATGTACAACAATTTCCTATCAATCCCATTCAAACTTGACCATTTGATACAGAGTAGACGGGACTGCTTTGGCAGCATGGATCCAGGGTCATCCCAACAACAGATTGTACGAAACAACCAGATAGAGCACCTGAAATTCCATAGTAAATTCAACTGGCCCTATTGTGAGCTCAAGCACTATATCCCCGACTGAATCCTTCCCTCCACCGTCGAATCTCCGAATGCAAATACTGTTCTTGTGAATCCTTTCATCCTCCACTTGCAGTTTATTCAATGTGGCGAGAGGATAGATGTTCGCGCTAGACCCGTTGTCAACCAGTACCCAAGTAACTATGGAGTCTTCGCATTTCTCCGTCAGATAGAGGGCTCTATTATGCTCGGTGCCCTCCACGGGCAACTCATCATCGGAAAAAGTGACTCGGTTTACCTCAAATATCTTGTTAGTTATATTTTCCAAGTGTTTTACTGAGATTTTGTCAGGAACGTGGGCTTCGTTCAAGATCTTCATCAAAGCTCGACGGTGCTCATCG
This sequence comes from Nicotiana sylvestris, assembly GCF_000393655.2. NCBI lineage: Eukaryota > Viridiplantae > Streptophyta > Magnoliopsida > Solanales > Solanaceae > Nicotiana > Nicotiana sylvestris. The sequence goes on along the minus strand of NC_091057.1, from coordinate 121,218,846 downwards.
GAATGGATCAGTAATGACAAGAGCGAGATCTGGGCCGGTGTTTTCCTCAACTGCTCCACAATGATATAGTCCTGCACTTTCATCTTTTTCAAAAATTCCTCTGCCTCTTCCTCGGACACAACTTTCTTTACCGAGACTGGATTGTCTTTGGAAGTTTTAGCTCTTCTCAATTCTTCGGGGGCAAAGCATCTCCCCGATCGAGTCAAACCATGGGTCTCACATACTTCTTCTCTAACCTCTTTCCCCTAGTAAGTTACTGTCACTCGTTCATATTTCCACGGGACCTCCCTGCTGCTGATTACTGGCAACTGAGTTACTGGTTTTATAATAACAGGCTCTGTGCAAGCACCCTTCACGACCACGACAGGTTTACTTGTAACCCATAGTACCACCACTTTAGCTTTCTCTGGTTTCACTGCAAAGTACTTGACGACCCTTTCTCGGCTACCACAACTAGCTTGTTGTCTACCTCTTTCCGCTGGACCACTGATTTCCCACTGGTTACCTTTTCCTTTGAATTGGTTTCACTGGAGCGGATCATCATCACCGTTTGCGAGGGTTTCTTAGCCTCCCCTCCCTTGTGTATCAAATCAATTATATGGGCTTCATGGTGAGCTGGTAATGGATTCTGGTTGATGTTTGGTGTTTCTGGGGCCTGAACCTCGATCCGATGAGTATCAATGAGCTCTTGTACAACTATTTTTAGTTTCCAGCATTTCTCTGTATCATGGCCCAGGGCCCCTGAGCAATACTCACAACTCACTGAGCGATCAAGATTTCTGGGAAGAGGGTTCAGCATTTTGGCCTCGATCGGATTCAACATACCCAAATGTCTTAGTCTGTGAAATAGGCTGGTATACGATTCTCTCAATGGAGTGAAAGTCTTCTGCTTCTGCACCCTTTCATTCTTAAAGGCTTGATTGGGTCGAAAACCTGTTTCAGGGGGTTTTTTGTAGGCTTTTGGGGGTGGATGGGTATTTTGTGGAGTTTGGTAGGGACTCTGTGGAGCTGGCGCACGCCATTGCGCGTGAGCGGGAGGTTGGGTATAAGTTTGTGCGTGATAGACAGAAAAATGGGGATATGGCGGTGGGCAGTAATGTTGTGGTGGGCCATATGGAGTGTGGGGGTATGTTTGGGGATAGGGTTGAGGCTGGTTGTAGAATGGCGAAAGGTTCCTGGCTCCACCCCAAGCTGCCGACTCGATCGTTGCAACATCCTCTTTCTTCTTCTTCTTTCCGAGTACACCCCAGTACCGTTTTGAATGGCATGGGTGGTTGCTTTGATTGCTGAGTAACTCATGATCTTATTGGACTTGAGTCCCTCCTCAACCATGCCTCCCATTTTCACAACTTCATTAAAGTACTTGCCCACTGCTGACACCAAATGACCAAAATAAGTGGGCTCTAAAGCCTGCAAGAAATAATCAACCATCTCGCTTTCTTTCATCGGGGGGTCAACCCTCGCTGCTTGCTCTCTCCAACGGAACCTATATTCTCGGAAACTCTCACCGGGCTTCTTTTCAATCTTTGTCAATGATCGACGATCTGGGATGATTTTGAGATAGTACTAAAAATGGCAGGTGAAGGCTTGGGCCAAATCGTCCCATGTGTACCACCTGCTATGATCTTGTCTGGTGTACAATTCTAGCGCCGACCCACTCAAACTTTGGCTGAAATATGCCATCAACAATTCATCTCTTCTACCTGCTCCTCTCATCTTGCTACATAACCCTCTTAAGTGTGCTACCGGGTCACCATGCTCATCGTACAGATCAAACTTGGGCATTTTGAACCCTACTGGCAATTGAACATCTAGGAACAGACATAAATCCTTATAGGCCACACTTACTTGGCCTCCTAACCCCCTTATATCTCGGAACAATTGCTCTAAGCTTTTGACCTTTCTGATCATTTCTTCATGCTCAGGATTCCTGGGTGGTTTCTCGGTCTCTACCGGGATATCAAGATGAGGAGTGTAAGGATATGGTTCTGAAACTTTGAAAGTGGGTTCTAGGGGATAGTACTGGTTGTCATGAGTTTGAAACAGGGGTTCACTGGAAGATCTGTGTAATGTAGCAGGTGGGAGTGCCACAAAAACAAGTGTAATTGGCGGGGGAGGGTACGGGACTTGTTTGGGTGGTGGAGTTTAAGAGGTATGGGAAGTGGTGCTTTGGCATTGTTGATAGAGGGGAAAGGCTGGTGATGAGTCACAGTGGGAGGTTCCTGAGGTTGGGCTGATGGTGGGATATAAGCAGGATTGGCGGGATAAACCAGTGGTGGATGCCCCTTCGCCCAAGCTTGGTACATTTCGGCCATTTGCTGTTTCAGCTTATACATTTCCTCCCTCATTGCATTAGCGTCCATTTCTTCCATCTCTTTCGATGGATAGATAACACTTGTTTCCGGTTCTTGGTCGACCATATTCAACCTGTCTTTCGATCGGGTGTTGTAGGAGTGAGTTGCCCGAATGCCAGTCAACTAACCACCTGCCTGAACTTAATACATCAAACAAACAACCTTGTTAGCGATTAGGCTTTAACAGATTGGCAACCGCACATTGGACATGAATGCACCTAGATAGTTAACCGTCTCTATTATGTATTTGATCGGTTGCATGCGTCATCCCGGCCTTTTCTTTCTTTTAATTGCAAACATCCTCTTTTCTTTTCTTTTCTTTCCTTTCATTCTGGCCTCTGTTCTCTCTTTGTTTTTACTCTCCCTTATTTTTTCTTGTTTTTCCGCTCCTTCCTTTTCTTTACTTTCTTGTTTTTCCTCTTATTTCTTTCCCCCTTTTTTCTCTTTCTTTTTCTCTCTTTTATTTCTTTTGGTTATGGTCGAATCCTACGGAGATTGCCTACGTATCACGACCCCGCATGAATCAGACCGAGCGTAGTTCTGGTGGATAAGTGTAAAATAAAGTAAAAATATTTGGGATTTTCAATTTTCATATAAACACGCTATTACGAAGACTGAAACTAACAGACTTGAAAGAAACTAATAGACTCGAGATACAGACTCAAAAACAAACAACCCGCATGCTCTAATAACAGAAATATAGACTCTAAAACAACTGGCAGACTTTAACGGAAAGAAAACACACACTCAAGAAATCACGAATACATCAGTGCCTCAACTGTCCCTGGGACCCGCGGGGCGTCATTCGGCCTTGCTATGGGCCAACTTGCTAAATCCTCCTGAAGGTGTAGAGATCTTCCATTACCCGGCGAACAAAAATCATCACAGTGGCGAAGAACATAGATCTCGTCATATCCTTACAGCTGCTGCACTTCATTGCGATATAGTTGGCAACCCTTTTGACTCGCTCTATTATGACGCCCTTCTCTTGCAACAAATGCCCAATTTGTTCGGTTCTGGCTTCCAAAGTTTGTTTGGCTACCTGGTTCTGCTCTTTTTAGTTGTTGCAAGTCCCTTTCTAGCCGCGCCATTAAGGCGTAACAATGTTCTCTTTCAGCCTTAAAATTTTTGGCTTGTTTAGCCATTTCCCCCTCGAGGTTGCCGATTGCCTTTTCCCAACCTGTGACCCCTCTTTCATATCTTTCTTTCATTTGTTGAACGAAAGATGCACGCCCCTCGGCGCTTTTAGCCAACCTTTCCCGTGCTTTTGCTAGTTCAGACTCCGCTTTCTGCAGGTCATCTTCGTAGTCACGTACCTTTTGAGTGAGGTTGTAAATGAGCCTCTCATCTTTCCTGCTTCGGCCTGGGTTCTCGGCTTCAATTTTCAACTGTCGATCTTGAGCTCTGAGGGCCTCGTTTTCTCGCACCAATCTTCTCCTTTCACCTTCAGCCTCTTGTGCCTGCAAGTCATTATTGAAGGTGACATTTCTCAATTCTTCTCGCAGACCGTGGATAACGGACTTATATTCCTTCTCCTTCTCCCCCCAAGCTAACCTCTCTTGAATTTTATCATCAAAGGCTTGAACATGAGGCCTTTTGGTGGGCCTCTCGGGCTTCGGCTCGTTGTTTACATAAGACATCTCCTCAAACCAAGCAGTATAATTTGGATCTACTTCCCCCTTGGCGACGTCTGGTACCTGGGTGCCGTTCTTGAGATACCGGCAACTATTCCAATCCTGCTGAACTATAACCTTAGGCAATGCGGCTTCTGGATGCAACTCTATGACCTGGATGCTTAGATCTTCATCTTCAGGCACAATCTGATACCTCCCCAATTGCCTCAAGACCCTCTGCGGTGCATATGGCTGAATACTCCTTACGCCTATTATCCTCAGGTATCCTTTGGTAGCGGTCATATAGATGGCTTCTGTCCTCGGGAGCCATCCTATGGTCCACTCAACCTGACCTGCGTCAAGAGCTTTCAAATGAGAAACTCATGCTTCAAATCCTTCTAGTGCGTTATAATCTTTTATCCTCTCCTCGTAACTAATGATGAAGTTGTTTGGGCTCGAACCGTAACTTATGAATCTGGGATGATGGCGAAGATGCTCGATCAACCATATTTGCAGAATGATACTGCAACCCTCAAAAAACTAAGCCCCTACTTTGCATACAGTCAATGCGCGATAGATATCTGCTAGCACCAATGAGGCAAGTGTATGATCTTCCTTGGTAGTGAGGATTTGTGCAATTCTAGCCATACGAATGTCCACCGTTCCTTTCTCATTTAGAAAAACCATGATCCCCAAGAATGCCACAATAAATGCGAACCGACGATGAATTTGCCAAAGGCCCTTGTTTTGTTTATTGCTCAGGCTCTTTTCATGCATTTCAAAACCAGAGGAATGCACAAACCTGAAGTATAAGAAATGAAAAGCACAACACCCGTTGCTCACCCGTTCCTTATTTGTCTGTTTACTAATATTCAAGAGATCAAAGAACTTGTGCACCGATGAAGCCCTTGGAAATATGAGTTGTTGCTTCCTCAAGTCCCGCCCGAATTCAATGTACCCGGCTATTTCCTCCAAAGTAGGGGTGATCTCGAAATCAGAGAAACGAAAGACATTGTGGACAGGATCCCAGAACGTTACCAAAGCTTTGACCAAATCTTCCCGTGGTTTGATTTCAAAGATGTCTATAAGAGCACCCAAGTGCTTTTTCACCCATTTCCGACCATCTTTGTCTAGATCATTCCACCACATACGCAAGTGTAGCCGAGCCTGTTCCCTGACCACTTCTGGCGGTTCTTAGATGGTACTCATTGTTCTTGTAGAGGATTCAGGTTAGGGTTTGACTCGAGTTGACCCTTTTGTAAACAGTTTTTCGAAAAAGAAAAGAAAAAGAACAAATAAAAGAAGAAAAGAACCATAATCTCTTCCCCTGTATGCCAACTTTAGCCAAATGGCTGTTTCCGCAATGCGGCCCCTTCTCAATTTCACGCGAATTTTGAGGCCGGGGGAATTACTTTATGACCCCTCACAAGCTTGCCCATTCTTTTACGAAAATAGCCTTTTGACAACTGAAAAATACTCTGAGGCTACCTCGGCAAGAACAGTTTAAGACATAGCCGAAGCTAGGTCGGCTTATTTTGACCAAAATCAAGGTTGCATTCATTCGACCATCGGCTATGTTTTCTTGTTTTTCTTTTTCTCTTATTTTCAAAAATAAGATCGAACCTTATGTAGGTTGCCTACGTATCCCACATCCGGTGAGAATCAGACCTTCGTAGTTCGGTCATATTTGAGAGAACATAGTGTTTGACTCTTTTAAAAACAACCCCTTTTTTTGAAAATTTTTTGGGCGGAGTTTCAGGACGTTTTTCAAATACCGGGATGTTTTAGACCCGGGTCTTATTTCCTTCCCTATATCACTCTTGGTTTTCCTCTCTTCTTTTTTTCGCTTTATTCCCTAGCCGGTCAGCATGCAAGCCAAAACAAATAAATGTTCACATAGCACATAGGATGCATCAGGATGGTCTGTTATTTCGGGCACACCTATCCTAGACGAACCCAACCCCTGTGTTGAGTCCCCTAAGTCAAATGCACATGATGCAAACAAACGTTCCTACTAAGGATCCGACATGGGGCTGTGTTTCTGCTAGGTTTAAATCCTGGGGTTTTGGTCTAGACTTGGGGTACCCGAGCGGACAACTGGGGCCGAGGAGGGGGCGACGTACCGGGAGCACTGAAGTCTACCCGACCTTGTCGCTTGCCCAACCTCGTTCTATTTGGTATAATTTCTACAGAAAAAGTGGGTTACACGAACGTATGCACCATTTTCAGAAGACTCGGATGGGTGGCATAAGAATACAATTATACAATTCCAACAATATCAAAGCGGTAAACAGATAGCAATTAGCATAAAGGTTCACAGAATACAGTATTATGAACAATAAATAAAGCCAAGTAAAAATCATGAAACAAGCTCGAATTCTTAAACCCTGAACCAGAGATTCTGGGTTCGCTCCCCAACAGAGTCGCCAGAGCTATCACACCTCCTTTTTACTACACCCCGTAGAGGGTATAAATATAAGAGAGATTTTCCAATTAAAGGACAATCGAAACGAGATTGTTTATTTATTAAAAATTAGAGTCGCCACTTGGGATAATTTATGGTGTCCCAAGTCACCAGTTAAAATCCTGAATCGAGGAAGGTTGGCTCTGTTTAATAGTCCGCGAACCAGAAATCCGGGTAAGGAATTCTGTTAACCCGGGAGAAGGTGTTAGGCATTCCCGAGTTCCGTGGTTCTAGCACGGTCGCTTTGATCATACATGGCTTATTGAAATTATTTAATTACTGACTTTAGACCCTATGTGCATTTATCCTTTACCGCTTTTAAATCACTTGATTATTCGTAATTAAAGGATCGAGTTACGCGTACGTATACTCTTTCCCTTTGGCACATCAAAAATCATGTCACGCGAACGTGTCCACAATTAATAACACTTGATTATTATATATGAAAAGATTTGGCCAAAGTTGCGCGTATCTAAAGCAAACTATAAACACTTGTCATTTTGTATGATTAAATGGTATACGACGCGCCTCAAACTATATGAGCTAATTTAATTAATACCCTACGAAAACCCATTTTATTATTAAGAAGGTTTGCTCGAAATTGCGCGAACGCATACTTTGAATTAGTTTTTAGAATTGTAATCATGTCACGCGAACGTGTACATAATCACAATTGTATTTTAAACGGCCCTAAAGGTTTCTCTACGAATATTCAACAATTATTCCTAAAATCGAGTTAGGATTGCTAAGGCCACAAGTTACGGGATAGCTACACTGTGAAAGGCAAATGGGCTAACTCAAGGCACGTGGATTTGCAGCCCAGAAGTGTTAATGTGGATAAGGGCCTGACAGCTCATTTGCTAGGCCCATATTCTTTTTCTTGAAATTACATCCTTTAAATTTGGTCACATGACCAGTTCGAAGATCCAGGCGAGCTGGACATAATCCCCAAGAATTAGCACAAACCATTGTCCAAAATCTGATTTCTTAAAGCCCAAAGCTATTTCTCTAATAATTCATGAGAAACACCCTCGCAAAGAATCATACCACCGGGCATGTATTAAAACTAACGATTGAATCATGAAGACTAATAGTTAAGCTACGATCCGAATCCAGCAAACTTTAGCGGAATAAAACAAATTTCGATACAAGAACGGACAAAGACAACAAAGCTACAACTTATGAAAATAAACCTTACAATGAACACATTACAACAAATGCATAGTCCCTGAAAAATGCCGGTAGGTCCTGGGCAGATTCTCCTCAGTAACCAAACCTATATCATGAGGAGCATGGACTGAACCATACTTTCACATTTTTTAAAGGTTAAACAAGCGCTAGAAATCAGATCCAATGGAACTAACCAGCAAATCAAACCAATGAGAGCCACAATCAGAATTTGCACCCAGAATAATGAATCGATGCACTGCTTGCACAGTGCGAAACAGGGCAGATTTTCAGCTAAACAATTAAAGGTGAACATGATACAGGGAAGGTCAAACTACTCTACACATTCTAACAGTTTCCCAAAGACATGAGTGACATTCATGAACAAGACATAGGTGTGGCTGAGCTTAGCACTGACTTACAGCATTGTAATAGTCCAATAGTCTAACATTATTAATAACACATTGGTGCAAATCCCAAGTCTGAAAAGGAAATAGGCTAAAAACTATATGACAAATTACTCATAATGATTAACGAGAGAAATGTGCAGAAATCACAAGAAGACCAATAGCCTCTGCTTGAAAGAATAAAACAACCATTTCAGCTTGATTTCATAGGCTTCTGATCTAGATTTACTCAAGGTTCAAATGTCCTTACATACCTGAAAATGTGAAGAAAGCAACAGCGAGATAATCAGAAAACCCAGCAGCAGTAACAAGCAGCAAAATGGACCTCAAATCCAGTGGAACAGTGTACCAAAACAGCTCAAAATTCCAGAAAATGCAAGTCAGCAGACCATATTGTAGTGTCAAACACACTTTCACACAAGCAAACACCCAACACCTATCCCTAATGACTAAGTCTCAAGCCATCTTAGCCCTCGATTGTTCAGAGATCATTTCAGAAGTGAGAGCCTCAAGAATTACAAAAACTTTCAATGGAACAGTGACTTTTTTTTAGTTGTTCTGATTTCTCCTGTATTTCAGCCTTTTCAGTCTCTCTAAGGTGTAAAAAACTGACTTGAATGAGAAGAAAGCTTTCTTTTTAAAGGTTGAGGGTCTGATGTGTGCCTTCTAAGGCAAGGCAGTCAGATTTTCTAAAATATCCTCATAGGGCATCTTTCAAAACTAATTTTTGGACAACTGTCCATTTCCTTCAGATATTTTCAACTTACAGCCTATTTTCCCCAACCATTTTGGGCAGCTGTCCATTTAGGAAGCTTCCCATCAGTTATTAAAGATTCTTTAAGTTTAAACAATCTCCAAATTACCCCCTAAAATTCCCCATTATTCACTTACCCCCTTAAATTCTGAATGCTCACAATCTCAATAACAGTAAACAAACGGGCTGACACTTTCAAACAAATTGAAATCCAAAACAACTATTGAAATTATGAGAAACTGGCTTGAATACCCTTCACACATAAACATGAATTCAGAAAATATTTTTGAAACAAGAATTAATGCGAACGATGAACTATACTTGACTCAGTTCCAAAATTAATTCACAAAATGTGACATAAAACCCAGCGGAAAAAAAGAAAATCTCATGAATTGAAACCAAATTAAATGCAAAACTTACGAAGCCGATTGTCATCGACAACTACGCAAACAAGCTAACTAACAATCTCACAATCAGAACATAATGCAATTAATCAAGAGATGAAAATTCTGAAAAGCTGTAAAACAAACCAAGCAAACAAACAGAAGAGATCAACAGAAACCAATCGATGCAAAGGGAAATTATCCCAAACCTGCTTCGGCAAGAACCGCATGAACTCGAACAACCTTGGAGGAGACAGTGAACCTTTGACAGTCATTAATCGGTTGTCCTTAAAAAAAGACAAACGATTAATGATGGTATTAGGTTCACTTGACCTTGCTAAGCCGGAAAAGAATCCCAAGGAGAAACTTGGCTATCCGGACCTCTACTCTACCACTAACGGGCCATTTTGAGATGAAACCAACATGTATTTAAGGCCGGAAGGAGATGAGGGGTTGCATGGTGTGATTTTGGGTGGATTTGGGAATTTTATTCCGGTGCTAACCTCAGATCTGAGATTCGAGGCGATGGAAGGGGATTCAAGAGGAACTGTGTGGAGATTTGGGATGGGGAGGTGGAAAGGAGTTCAGGGTGTTAATTTGGTGGCAATTGGATGCCGCCACCGCCACCGGACGGTGGGGAATTCTGGGGCGGCTACTAGGGTTTGGGGGGTAGGGTTCTGAAGTTGGGGTGTTGGGGACGATGAACTGAGGGGGGGGGGTTGTATTCGGACATATATATATATACCCCCCCAGCTTTAGTTCCGAGCTGTTAGATCAAGTGAGGATCAACGGCTCAGATTGGCAATGGTCGAAATGGCGTCGTTTCGCCTGAAAGGGGGATCTGGACCGGGTATAGGTGGATTTGGGCCAAAATTGGGCGGGTACGAGGGGGAAAGGGCAATTGGGCTGAAGGAGGGTTTACATAAATGGCCCAAATCGAATTTCCCTTAGTTTTTTGAATCTTTTATTCTTTTTTCAGTTTCCAAATTTCTTTTCTTTCCAAAATTAGAAATAAATCCTAAATTATTAAAACTAATATTATCCTATCAAATTAAACTAGTTAATCTCTAAAAATAATTACCGTACTAATTAAATACCAACTTAAGAAAGCTAACAAAATTCGAGAAATTAAAATGAGAATGCAAAAATGAACTATTTTTTGTGATTTTCCAGTTTTATAAACACTAAATTACTAATTATTTCAAACATGCAAAAATTAAATCCTAAATGCAAATGCAACATATTTTGTATTTTTCATTAATTAACAAACGAAATGCACAGACAAAAAATGCAAATAATTAACAGCAAATGCCACAAAATCCACAAAATTGCAAATAATGAAACAAAATTACTTTGTTTTGAATTTACGGGAGTATTTCATGTAGGGAAAAAATTACGTGCTCACAAGTTGTTTTGGGTAGAACCTAGGTTTTTCAAATTTTGGGGATTTGGACCTCGATTTGAGGTCCGATTTCAAAACAAATTATATATTTGGGTTCGTGGGGGAATGGGTAATCGGATTTTAGTTCGAACCTCGGGTTTTGATCATACGGGCCCGACGGCGATTTTTTGACTTTTTGGGGAAAACTTTAGAAAACTTATTTTTATGCATTAGAATTGATTTAATTAGCATTTATTGATGTAATTAAGTAACTTGTGGCTAGATACGGGTGAATTGGTGGTGGAATCAAGAGGTAAAACGATAGTTGAGACTTGAATTGTGTTCGTGGCATCGAGGTAAGTGTTTGGTCTAACCTTAGCTTGAGGGATTAGGAGTCGAGTTCTATGTGCTATGTGATATTTGCTGAGCAGGACGTATAGGCATGGTGACAAGTGTCTATGCATTGGTGTCCAGCATGCCTGTGAGTCTTGTATTATGATTATTATGACTCCGTTTGTATTATTCATGCCTTTTGTGATGATTTCTATTGTTGAGTAGAGTTTGTGGAGGAAATAGTGGTATTTGAGAATCGAAGAGCGTTGGCTCAAGTTGTACAATGAATATGTGGAAGTATAATTGGCATTTGAACTTTATAGAGCATTGGCTCAAGTTGTGAAGTGAGTTGTGAATTAAAAGTGAAAAAGAGAGGAGAATTATTATATTGTCTCCCTTGCTGGGATATTGTTGCTTTTAATGCTATCTCCCTTGCTGGGATTTGATTGTTGAACTATTATTCCCTTACCGAGATTTCATTTCAATCTTACTTATATCCTTGCCTTATTGTTTGTGATTGTTGTTTGGGTGAGGAAGAGTGTTAAAGCACGAAGGGTGATGCCGTGCATTGTTTTGGTGAGGGAGTATTAAAGCACGAAGGGTGATGCCGTGCATGATTTTGTGAGAAAAAGTGGAAAACACGAAGGTGATGCCGTGCCGCATGATGTATAATTCCATGCCGATTATATTGATTATATGGTGAGGACAAGAGTAAAAGCACGAAGGTTGATGCCGTGCAATTTATATTGATTCTTTTGGTGAGGACGAGAGTAAAAGCATGAAGGGTGATGCCGTGCACTTGTTTGATCCCTGATTCTTGCTGATAATTGAGATAGGGTGTTCCTTGTATTTAACCACTATCTTTCTATTCTTAATTGATGTTTCCCCGCAGCATGTTACCCCCTCCCATACTTAACTGTACATTATTGTTCTTCTTTTCCGCTGTATATAATTTAACTGTACAGGTTTCTTTGGTAGTCTAGTCCTAACCTCATCACTACTTCGCCGAGGTTAGGCTAGGCACTTACCAGCACATGAGGTCGGTTGTGCTGATACTACATTCTGCACTGTGTGCAGATCCCGGAGCAGCAGTATTCGGACCTTAGCTTGGGTGGGTGCCTTCAGTCCAGTTGGAGATTCCGAGGTAGTCCTGCAGGCGTCCGCAGGCCCTGGCTTCTCCCTCTATCCCTTCATCTTGTTTCATATACTTATTTCAGAAACAGTGTATTAGCTATCTTTCAGACCTTGTTTGTAATAAATTCTAGACTGTCTGTGAAGTGTGACACTAGTTCTGGGTAGATTTTGCTTAAGATGTTGCATTGGATATTTATTCAAATGTTTTATCGTTTTCTTCCGCTTGCTTTAAATTTTCGTTGTTTATAACTGTTGATTCACACTTGTTAAAGAAATTAAAAATGGGAAAAAGATAATTGGTGTAAGTGGTCGGCTTGCCTAACTTTCACTAGTAGGCACCATCATGACTCCCGGGGGTGGCAAATCTGGGTCGTGACATGAAGCAAAAATAAGTACAAACCAAAAATTACACATCATCCCCGACAGGATAAGCATCTTCATACCAAGAGTCAGAGGTAAGACGGTTCACATCATAAGAGTTGATTTCATCCCCGTCGGGCGTAAGAGGGTCGTATCCGCATGCCTCATGAGCTGCACGAGCTTTTGCACGCACACCCTGGAGTTCTACTTCAGATGCCCTCCCGTCAGCATGAAGAGCCTTGTACATGTCGAGCTGGGCCTCAGTATGAACCCACAACTCGTATAAATGACGAGGCACGATAGGGTCAGTCGAGGCACGAGATGTAGAAGGTTGTGAGCGTCGACTCACGTCCTTTGCTCTCAACGACGCCACTTGTCCGTTTAGTATGGATAGCTCTGCCTCCAACTCCTTAACACGCCCCTCAAGCTCCGCTACCTTAAGGTCGAATGCCTCCTTCTCCTTGGTCAGCTCCGAGCTACAGACACAAAAGGTATTTTCCAAGGCCACCATTTCAAAAATAGCAGTCGCCAGCTTATCGGCATTGACACTCAGCTCACCCTTAAGCCCATAAATCTCCACCGCCTTCGTACCCAATTCAGCGGTCAGACTGGCCACCTTTGCTTGCAAGTCGACATTCTCGACCATCACCCCTCTACTTAACTCAAGCCCATCTTCCCTCAGCTCCTCGACCTTGTGCACCAGTTGAAAATAAGGGTCCTGATTATAAATGTCGTCCATTGCACGATGCTTAGTGCGATATTGTTGATATTTGGAAGAAATCTTCCCGTAGATGGATGTCCTCTTCCTTTCTCGGAGCTCGCTCGGTCTCCATGATAAGGGTCTAGCACAAGAAGAAAGAAGTTAAGACAAAAAGACAAGTCAACAATAACAACGCAAACCCAACGATGAAAAGGAAAAGAAAGACAACTACCCGCAAGGCCATGCCAGCAATGTTCTGAGACAACTCCATGTCGCTCATCGCTCTATGCACCTCGCTCTCGGGGGAAACACAGAGAGGAGCTAAAGTAGATGCCACTTGATCGCAGTTCGACAACAGGTTGTAGTCCCCTGGGACAACTATATGATGATCAGACCCTTCCACCCTGACCTCCAGATGAGTATGGCGCCCTACAAACTCACGAACGTCCTCCGAGTCGACATCTGAACTCGAGCCTTCACCGTCGACGTGCAGTCCTCCTCTGACGTTGGATGACGCGCCACCTTCAGCGAAGCGCAGGAGCCGACTCTTGGGTAAACTCCTTCCAGTTGGGAAGACCTCCCCACTAAGACGGTGTCAGCCATAAATGTGGGCACATGTGCCTTCTGCGATGCACCCACCCTACTTCTACCAATGCCCATGACCACATCCTTCCCAAGCTCCACTCTCCTCCTTTTTTTCAATGACAACTCGTCCCCGTTAGAGGATTCGTCCAAGAGGTGAGGGGTCGATACGGAAGAGGCCTCCTCCCTCACGACCATATCCCGAGAGGGACCTTCCATTTGAACCAGCTGAGGACCACCCCCTCGAATAGATTCAGTCAAAGTAAATTGCATTCCTGCAGCAGCGATAGCCTATCAGAATGCAGGGACTGGGGCCCTCCGCCTGGAAGCTCCCCGACGTGTCGTCATGAAGAGTCGAATCAATAGATGATATTGTATAACCAACGAAGTGATATAGGGGGAAAACCTTTACTAGATGAACCTCTTGGGCCATAACGTTTTACGAAGGCGGGTCAATCTCGGGTCTCCGCTGTATGGGGAAAAGGACGGGCTACCCAATCCCTTATACCCATAATAGGGCAGGGTGGACGCCCCATAGCTGCAAACGAGAAGCAAACAAACCCTATAATGAATGAAGAGGAAAAGAAAGAGAAAAATTAGTGGCAACACTTACGAGTCTCGTTCCACCACTCCGGGAATCTGGCGGGGTCCGAAACAATTGCTCGGTTTTGACAAAGAAGTACTTATGCCAAAACTAGCGACTTGCTCGGTCGTCGGTCCCAACCACCAGCCCTTTTGTTCCACGGTGCCTCAAATGCACCATAGTGCCTCTGTGGAAGTTGGGTGAGAACAGGTGCAAGAGGTGGTGGATAGTAACCTCGCATCCCGCCAACTCCGTATACTTTGTCAATAACAGAATTATCTTAAGCGTGTATGGTGAAAGTTGCACCAGATAAACTTGATAGAATCTGCAGAACTCTTCCACTAACAGAAAGAGGGGGAAAGAATGACCAATCACGAAAGGGTACTCGTAAAAAGCGTAGTACCCAGGCCTATTGACTTCCACGAAGTCCCTTCCCGCCGGAACCATGTCAACATGAGCGGGGATGTTATACTTTGTACGAAGAGCGTCAATGTGAACTTGATTCGTTTCAGAGAGAACGTGGGAAGGAGTAGGAGTAGGAGGAGGGTCCTTGAGGAAGTCGCTTCGAGACATGGGGCGTCTCGGCAACAACTCCTCTATAGTAGGAAAACTATCCCCCTCCTCCACCGTCATATCTTCACCGCCAGAGGGGAGTGCCACAGACAATGGGGTGGCCTCAGAAACCCCCTCACGAGATCGTTGTGTTCTTGGCATTTCTTTGATGTAAAAGGTGTTAAAATAGTAGAGAAGGTTGTGAACAAAGAATCGAAGAAGAAGAAGCAGAAGGTTGTTAGAACAAACTTGTGGGAAATGAGAAAGGATAACCAGAAATGAAATGGCCAAGAGTGTTTGAAAAAACAAACCCTCTACGTATTTATAGGATTGGGTGGCGCCAGAATCAAAGCGGAAGGTTGCAGAGTGGCACCAAAATCGAAGCGACAAGCCCTCAACCCCTGTCTTGAAAACATGCATAATGATGACACACGTGGAGATGACATTATTTCTCGATAAAATACGCTATCTGGTGTCTTGCTGAACAGCTGACCGCCCATTATTGGCCAAGACGTAACGCCTCGTAAGACCAAATTTCTTTATAAGAGCTAGTGGTGTCCACTTACCGAGAACGCACCAAGTTGCAACCTCGACAAGCGGAGGGACTAACTGTATAGGTCCAAATTTGGACGACCACGACTGTTGATGAGTACGACAAGCGACGAGATCCTCGTAGCTCGACATCCTGCAAGGGACGACAGACAAGCGAACAAGAGGTTGTACGACCTTTGCAGTAGTGTAGGTCCATTAGGGGGCATTAGGAATATTCTTTCGAATATTCTCTATGGTTTGTCTTTTAGGGTTTAGAAGGGGTTTGTCCCTTATATATATTGCGTAAAGACAACCATGTAGGGGTCTTCTTCTGCACTTTTCCAACTAAGAACACTTGCTGTAAATACTTGCTTACAAAACGATTAATATCAGTATTGTTCGATCATTCTTGAGAAGGTTAAGAAATATTATCTTTTGTATTCATCTCGTATATCTTTTGTTCTAGAGATTATTATACTGAGCTAAGATTTACCCCTTCATTTTCTTTAATTGATTTATTCGAAAAGATCCCAATATTTTTTTAGTCAAACAGTTAATGGGATAAGGTGGAAAATTCAAGATTAAGTCTATTTTATCCCGCACCTTAACTCACCTTATTTTACGTTATTCCGTGTACCAAACGACCCCTAACAACGAATTAATTGGAGTTAAAAACCTGGTAATTACAACTCTACCTTCACATCCAAGTTTCTTTTTAATTCATTGTCCCCTTTCTACCCGAAAAAGATTATTAAAAAAAAAGTTACCTAAACAACTATTCCCTCCGTTCATTTTTACTTGGCATGTATACTAAAAATAGATTTTCATTTTTATTTGTCACTTTACGTATATCAAAAAAAGATAATTTTTTTTCCTGTTATACCCATAATATTTATTACTCATTTCAAATTATTTTTTCAAATCTAATAAAACATGCATCAATTAATATGCGTATTATGGTAAATTATATATTTTATTTATTATTTCTTAAAAGGCGTGAAAAAACGAATGGTGGAAATACTTGATTGGGCTTCGAGACACAGAACTTTAAGACAATATATAAGTAGAAGCAAACAAAAAATTGTGCCAAGTCACGCCTGGATAAAGTTCCTTCGACTATTTGTTTTGAAATTATTATAAAAACGTTGAATTAAATCAAAAGATGTCAAATTTGGTGCATACAATTCGTAGAAGCAAACATCAGATTGAAAGCTAATATTAACGTGTATTGCCAGCGCATGAAGAAAGACAGTCATTTTGAACTAGTGGGAAGTTTCCATTTCCTCATTTATTTCTAGTTTAATAAGTACTTTGGTTAGGTCAATACCAAACTTATATTCCTCTTTTCAACACGCATAAAACTCCCATCCATAACGTCTTTTCTTTCGTCTTCTATTCTTCTTCAACCTCAGCTACCTCACATATTCGAACCGATCATAACTTTCATTTATATAATCATTATATCAAGCTCATTTCCAATCTCCTCTCTACCTTTCAATTCATTGCAATTTCTCAGGCCAATATTCAACGAATCCGAATTCAAGTCAAGGAGGCACGAAGAGCTCACAAAGAGTTTCGCTATTTAGCTCTTCAAAATCCAAGGGAGAGATTAAATTGGAAAGGCCCCTTATTTTAAATAGGGTGTAATTAGCGTTAATGGACATGTCTCTACGAGCTAGATCAACCATCTCTAAACAAGAATCGACATCGTCTGATGCATCCGAAATTCCATTACTCCCTACTAATAATAACAACGGCAACAACAACAATAATCTTGTACCAGATTCTTTAGAACGGCCGCTAGTACCACGACTGTCAATTTCTCAGCGCGCCTTAGAAACCACCGCAAATTTAGCCAACCTACTTCCAACAGGAACCCTCTTAGCATTCCAACTTCTAATCCCAATTTTCACGAACAATGGCTCGTGTGACACAGCCACACGTCCCATGACATTAATCCTCCTTGCATTACTAGCCTTTTCTTGCTTTATAGCTTGTTTTACTGATAGCTTTAAAGCACCAGACGGACAAATTTACTATGGCTTAGCCACATTCAAAGGGTTGTGGATTTTCGATTACAACGCAGCAACAGCTTCAGGAGTTCCTAATGAATTGAACAAGTATAGAGTTGGGTTCATTGATTTAGTACATGCTGTGCTATCTGTTCTTGTATTTGTTGCAGTAGCTTTGAGAGATAAGAATGTGGTGAGTTGCTATTATCCAAGTCCAAATCATGAAACAAAACAGGTACTTGATGTGGTTCCTATTGGGATTGGGGTAATTTGTAGCTTGTTATTTGTGGTCTTTCCAACAAGGAGACATGGCATTGGCTTCCCTGTCACACCTGACAGACGGTAATTTTTTTTTTTTGTTAATGTCTGTAACAAGTGAAAACTGTAACATTTGTTGTTGTATTTATCATGGATCCATCTTTGATTTGTAGTATTATGTTTTGCAAAGTCATTGATTATTTAATTAATTTACCTGTAAAAAAATTCATTTCAATATACTATAAAGATTAGTATCACCGATTCTGAGTTTATTGGTGATAAGATGGATGAAAGTCAACTTTTGCCACAAGTGGGGCCTTGAAAGGGAATATGTCAACTACTAATAACGAATATTACAACTCTTGACGTGAGATAGACAAATAGTTCGTTTGACCAAGCTTCTTTATCAGTTAAAAGTATTTTTTTTTTCTTAATTTGAGGTGTTTGACCGATTTTTTTTTTTTTAAAAAAAATATTTTTAGCTAGAAACAGAAGCAATTTTTAAAAAGCAAATAAATATGACAGAGTTAGAGGCGTTGGCTAGAAGCAGAAATAATTTTTAAGAGACAGCCTTTGGCCAAACAGGCTATAAAGCTGGCTTACGTACCCAGAAAAAATGAAAATTGCAGCATTACAAGATTATAAAAGACAGTCAATGTTGAAACCATTAATCTATCTATACTATATTAATAGTACGAAGGTCCTTAACGAAATATTTTTCGTTTTTTTTACTCTTTAAGATTAGATTTCACATTAAACAAAATAGTAATTTAATTATTTTGCTAATATTTAGGAATTCTAAATCAACTAAATTTTGTGTATTATTTTCCTAATATTTAGAAATTCCAAATCAACTTAAATTTTATATATTAAATATTCGTTGTTTAAACTTCTATGTGATGAGGCCTAACGTATGCTGGAAGCATAAAACAAACTAAACAAAACATTTCCTTTTTTTAGAAAAAGAAAATTTACGGCTTAGAATAGGTAGTAGATTGTTGTTGGCCAATGAAACGTATCATTTTTATGTCCTAATTTTAGTATAAAAATATCCAAAGTACTTTCAAATAATCTTTTGGTCACGATCCTAAAACCGACCCGATCGCGATGACGCCTATCGTAAAATTAGATCAGCCGACACAACTTCCGAATTTAACCCTTTAATCAATAATTGTGAGCACGCGACTTTTGTTTCGCGCGACAATCGCTCCAAAAGAAATAAAAAATAATAACAATTGGTCCTGCTGTACAATTTTTGGATTTTTACGTGGCACTTTGTTAATTATTTATGATTTTTTGCCCATTTTATTTTATTAAAACAAAATACAAAAAATGTATGTGTCATGCATAATTTGAACCGTAATCCGGTTGTTAAATAGAAAATCATAAATAGGCATCTTTGTCCGTGATTTTGTTTTTGCTTGATTTTACCTGTTTTAAAATATTTTAAGGTGTGTGCAAATAATTGTATTAAGTGTTTATTTAATTTTAATTTGATTTACTTAGGTTTTGTTTTTAAAATAAAGAAGAAAATAAAATAATAATAATAAAAAAATCTTTTCGGACTTGGGCCAATTTTAAACAAATTGGCCCAAACAAACTCAGCCCAAAACCCCTGTGAAACCCGGTCCACACCAGCTAACACCCAGAGCGTCCAAACGACGCCGTGTTAATCCAGTCTGATCTGGGCCGTTGATCTCAAATTTATCAACGGCCAAGATCAATTCCCCATAACCCACTGAGGAACCCGACCCGTTTCCACCCGGACCGACCCAAACCCCTTTAGGATGAAACGACACCGTTTCCCCATCAGATGAAAGATCTGGGCCTTCCGTCTTGCCTCATCCAACGGCCGAGATCAACCCACCCATCTCATATATAATCTTCCAACCATACCCTGCCCCCCTATCCAATACCCCGACCTTCGTCTTCACAGACCATTCCCCTTCAAACCCTATCCGCCCCCATCTCCCTTCACCAGAAACCCGGCGGCATGAACGCCGGTGACCTTCCCCTTAACACCATAGAACCCCCTTGCCATCCTGAACCTGGATCTGTTAACCACCTAGCTCGAATCCCTTCCCACCTTCTCGAATCTTCATTTGAAGATTCGAGTCGGAACCTGACTTACACCGTTTGACCCCAGTTTCACACCAGACACTCCCCAGACCCCCTCGTGACCAAACCATGCTTGGTTTGGTCCGAATCTGACCAGGGAAGCATGAATCCCAGATCTGATTTTTGGAACCATAGGGCGATGGTCCGTGTCTTGTTCAAGCCGAAGAGATTAAGGTCTAATGGACCTTAATCGAAGTGTTTCTCATCTGAGAAACACTTCGATTAAAGTCCGTTCAGCCTTAAGAAAGGTCTGTTCGAGTCCAAGCTAGGGTCTTTTGATTTTTCGGATTTTAAGGTGAGTTTTGCTTTCTTTTCTTTATTTGTTTTAGTCCATGTGATTGTTCTAAAGGCTGTTCATGTTTCGTGAAATCTGTGTTTTGAGTTTTATCAACTGTGTCCTGTCCACCTTGCCTGAACCTTTGTTGTTTGATTGAGTTTCTTCTTCTACTTGTTCTGATAATGTGTATGTATGTATTTGTTGTGCAATTGGTTGAATTTCAAAATTGAACTGATTAACTGATTCCTCGGGTACAATTCTGCTTAGTCAATACAATTCGAATCATGTGTCCTATACTGTTAAATGTCTGATTTTGGTTGTATGTGTTATAACTAATATAGTCGAGTCGACAAATGTCGTCAATTAATTTCAGTAGTTCAAATGTTAACAATTGAACCTGTTGCCTGCTGCAACTTTGTTTGAATCAAAGTATGAATCAGTTAGGAATTGAATTTAGCTACTTATAGTTGTTAATCTGAATCAGAAATATAAAAGGATTGGTTTTGTTTAGTTGCAGTCAGAATTGGAGGGCATGTGCACTTGTGCACAACATGTGCATAAAGGCCTTTGTTACATTTAAAATAGTTTGACAGCATATGCTGTCAGATTATACTCTGCTGCCCATATCCTGCTTTAGTTTAGAAATATTAATCCTTACTTAAAAGGTAAGTCTGCCAGGGAATATCATGGGGGTTTATATACTTAAAAGTTTGAGTGGAAACTGAAAAAAAAAGAGCACATGGGAGGGTGTTTGGTTGATTGATGAACAGGCTGTTAAAGGGCAGACTTTAGGCTTATAAAAGGAAGAACTTCCATCAGTTTAAAGAGGACAGCCAGAGGACAGACATAAGAGGGGGATAAAAGATAGAGAGAGGGAGAGAACTAAGAAGGAGGAGAGCTGAAGTTCTGAGAAATAGATACACACACAGACAGAAATAGATAGATAGAGGCATATCACAGAAAAAAGGACTGCATTTTCATCTGTCTTGATTCTCATTGGTCTGGATTTCCTTGTCCCATATTGTTTTCTTCTGAGTCTTGATTAAGGTTACTGGTTGGGTGGTAGCTTTAGTTCACTTCTGGATTTGTTCTGCCTAAATTCTGATTCCACACTACTGGGAAATTGTTTCATTTTTGCCATTTTTCCATCGGCTCTAACTGCATCTTGCACTGGGATTTTGGTTACCTGCTGTTACTGCTGCTGCACTTGTTGCCATTGTTACTCTGCTGACTTCCCTTTTTCTTCAATTGTCAAACATTTCCAGGTACACAACTTCTGAAACCATATGTTGTTGAAAGTTTGAAGTTGAAGCAGAAATAAAGAAACGAATGTCTGTTTACTTTATAATACTTGTGTTCAAAAATAGGTTGAATGTTAGTTTGACCTGTATTTATTTAACTGGAAACTGCAAATACTCTGTATAAACTAACATACAGTCTAAGTTGAGATGAACAATTAGATAGCATTGGCTTGTTAGATTAGATGTGTTTTAATGCATACAACCGTTAGTTTGTTTCAGTTATGACATCATAACATAGAATCATAGCAAGCATATGTATGTATTTTTGCCTAGATCTCTGAACTATCGAATCTGCTATATTCGGTTCCATTTGACTTCAAGATAAGTGTACCCCAAACTAATTCTCATGCAACGTTACGTTAACAGGGTAATAATGTACGCCAACCCTTTTGTTAGACTACTTGTTTCTACATAGTTTCGATATGGGCTTCAATATAGATTCATCGTTTCGGAATAATGCGATGACTTTCGAGGAAAACTAATAGGCATTCTCGAATCCAATTAACAGTAGTTTTTCTTAATAAGTAGCCGATTTCATTTATCAAGCCTAAATAAGTTAATTATAAAGTTCAAACTTAAGGTTTGTTTAATGTAAATTTAGTATGAGTTATCTGTTGCTTGCAATCCCTCCTATCAAATTAACAAAACTTATTCACTCCTTGAAGACGAGGCATGAAATAATTCTCACCTCATAAACAATCAATTAGGCAATCAAGCAAAATTCGGACTCGTCATATACAGTAGAGATTTAGTATGTTAGTTACTTAAACAAGTAAGTTTGGTATTTTTTTCTCTTTTATTTTTTAGAGACAAACGCAATAGAAATGTAGTCGCTTCAGGATATCCTTTTCTAAAATAATGATACGAGCCTTGCCAAGTAAGAATGCAAATTGCGGGGCCCTCAATAACTAACCATAATAAATATTTAGAATTCGGGACAGGCCATTTAGCAAATTTCATGGCCTTCTCCAAAAATAATAATGTGTTAAACTCTTTAGGCGCGGCTTAATTAAATTACATTCTTAAATTCGGGTGCGCATTTATGTGACCCAAATTCAAATCTCAACGGAGTCGAAATGTGTTAACAACTACGGGTGCATTGATTGTGACGTGGTTCGAGATGCATTTTCACGACGTTGCAATTCTATAAAAATAAATGATAATAATAAAAGCGGTTTAAACTTAATAAAAGCACGTAAGTCATAACATGTATTTAAATCAGATATTTAGCCATTATAACAATTTAAGCGACCGTGCTAGAACCACGGGATTCGAGGGTGCCTAACACCTTCCCTCGGGTCAACAGAATTCCTTACTTAGAATTTCTGGTTCGCAGACTTCATTTGGAAAAGTCGAAAATTTCCTCGATTTGGGATTCAAGATAAACCGGTGACTTGGGACACCAAAAGCCAAACCTTTCCCAAGTGGCGACTCTGAATTAAATAAATAATCCCATTTCGAATATTGTCACTTAAATTGGAAAAACTCCACCCGCGCATTTAACCCTTCGGGGGCGGGCGCGCAAAATGGAGGTGTGACAGCTCTGGCGACTCTGCTGGGGACTTAACCCAGAACCACTGGTTCAGGGTTCAAGAATTCGAGCTTAGAATAATTGTTATATTTGGCTTTATTATCTGATCTTTATTACATATTTTTGCATAACGTGCTAAATGTTGTCTTTTACCGCTTTGATATTATCTGAACTGTATATAAACTGTGCCGAAACCCTTCTCTTCTTACCTCCGGGGAGAAGCTCGCTGGTCGAGACTCCCTATTCTGTTAGTGTCGATACCTGAAATAAGAAAGAGGTCGGACAAGTTACAAAGCCGGACGATCTCGCGGGTCCCCGGTACGTAGCCCCCTCCTCGACTCGAGTTGTCCGCTCGGGTACACAGTCTAGAACAAATACCCAGGGTATAAACCTAGTATAACGAAACTTCATGCCGGATCCCTAGTAGGAACGTTTATTTGCATCATGTTGCATTTGACTTAGGGGGCTCAACACAGGGGTTGGGTCCGTCTAGGACAGGCAACCTGAAATGAAAAGACCACCCTGCTGCATCCTATTTGTTTTGCGCATTTATTTGCTTCGGTTCCGCATGCTGACCGGTTTTGAAAAAAAAAAGAAGAAAAATAGCGGCATAGGGAGATAATTACTTATTTTGGAAAAATAGAACCAATGTCCGAGTAGTGTCGAAACCTCGCCGGAATTTCTTCTAAAATATATATAAAAAAAAGAGATTGTCTTCTAGTTTGATTTTAAAAAAAAATATAAAAATTTTCTTTTTATCATTTTCAAAATTAAAAAAAAGAAGGTATTTATTTAAAAGTAAAAAAAACGGAAAATTCATAATTCAAAAAAAAATATTATTTCTTTTGTAGTACCCCTTTTATAAATTCAGACTAATAGTCCAAATATTTCCTAAAAAAAAATAAAAAATAAATAATAAATATTTTCTTTAGTCTTTATCTCTTTTCAAAAATAGTATAAAAATATATATTCTTGTTTTCTAGGTTTATTTGATTTTCTCTATTCACGATAGCCCGAACTACGCCGGTTTGATTCTCACCGGATGTGAGATACGTAGGCAACCCTCGTCGGGTTCAACCCCATTTTGTTAAAATAGCCAAAATCAATAAATAAAAAAAAAAGGAAATATGTCAAATTTTAAAAAGAGTCATAAATAAGTCAGGTGATGTTGTTTTATCATAAATAGCCGAATGTTCCCGAAAAGGGACGCCGGAAGGCTGACTTTGCATGAACAGCCACCTTTGGGTCTTGTTTAGCATTTTTATCCAGTTGACCCACACAGCCTTAAAATCTTCGTCCCCAAAGTGTTTAAAGGCCGTGTTCAAAACTTGATCCCCTTTGTAAAATATTTTGGAGTCAAGTCATTTTTGTTAAAATCACCTTAATAAATGTGCAGGATGAGCACGATGCAAAATGAACATTTTTCAATAATGACCAAAATCCCTGTCAAGTTACGGCTATGGTGGAATGATCTAGGTGTTGAAGGACAAAATGAGGTCAAGAAATATCTGAAAGGTCTCGTGGGTTTGTTGGAAATCCAGCCTCGGGGAGATATCATAAGAGCTTTGGTTACCTACTGGGACCCGGCGCACAATGTTTTCCATTTCTCTGATTTTGAACTCACCCCGACTTTGGAAGAAATGGCTGGGTACATCGGGAATGCTGAACTTCCGTTAAGACAAATACTTGGTCGCCCCAAGAGTCGTCACGGTACATCGGTTCCTAGATTCATTGAAGATACCCAGAACAGTCCACAACCCGGATCTGGCAGCCGGATTTTGTACTCCATGCTTCATATATGATAGGTACGGTCATGAGGGGGGATTCAACAATCCAATCAACAAACTGTGCAGCAAAGGTGTTCGTCAGAAGTGGGACAAGCACAGACGGGTAGCGTTCATAATGATGTTCCTGGGCCTTCTGGTATTTCCAAGGAAAGACGGAAACATTGATTTGAAGATATCCGGGGTCGTCAGCACTTTACTCACGCAAAATGACAGTACTCTCGCGCCTATGGTGGTATCTGACATCTTTCGAGCTCTTACAGTTTGTAAAGCTGGGGGAAATTTCTTCGAAGGTTGTAACTTGCTCCTACAGATATGGATGACCGAGCACCTCTGCCATCATTCCGAGATTTTGAGCCATGGTTCCCCGACAAAGACCTGCATAGAAGAATCTTACACGAGAACCAAAGAGATCAGTTTGCCCAAAGGAGTCCTGGCATGGACCTCGTTCTTTCAAGCTCTTACGGCCAGCCAAATACAATGGACGCTAGGATGGTTGCCTGTTGATGAGATCCTATATATGTCGGCAGCTAAGACTCATTTCTTACTGATGGGGCTTAAGAGCATTCAACCTTACGCACCCTGCCGAGTTTTGAGACAGTTCGGAAGATGCCAGACAGTACCTCATGAGGAAGATCTTAGCACTCAAGCAGTTGAGATAAGTCCTAACGGACAATTCCCAGAAGCGAAGATTCGCCAAATCTGGAGTGAGTGTCATTATTTGAAATCAGATACTTGCGTGCGGGATCGAGCCAAAGGAGAGATGACGCCAGGCTACCTTGCATGGTATAGAAGGGAACTGGAGCATGAAAGGCCGGCTAAGAGACCCCACATCCGGAGTTTCACCGAATCGTCACAAAGGCAGTGGGATTGGTTAGCAAAGGAAAAAGGCTATTGCGCCGAAATCAGCAGGTTAAAGCAACAAGTGGAAAGCTTGAAATATAAGCACAACGTGCAAGTTGCTATCGATCTGGGAGAGCGGAACAGGTTAATTCAGGAAAACGACATGCTCAGAGCCCAGATCAAACAGATAAGGGTGGATGCGGGTAAACAGCCAAGGCGTCGATCAGACGAGCAGCTGATAAAAAGGCTAAAAAGCGAAATCAGGGAATGGCAAGATGGTTTGGAGAAATCTGAAAACGTCATAGCCGAGCTCAGGGCACAGTGGGATACAAGAGTAGATAAGTATCGCCGATACCTGAATCAATTGGAAGGCGACCACGAGAAAACTGTTGCTAAAATAAAGAGAGAAATGGCTGCACTTGAGATCAAAGCAGTTAATCAGGCCAAGGATTTCCAAATTGAGAGCAGATACTGGTACGACTCAATAGCCTAGATGAAGTTGGAAGTACGGCGACTGAAGCATCAGCATGTACAGGATGCTCAAGTCTTCAAGATATGCAACAATCAGATAAAACGCCTACTCGTAGAGAAGAAGCAAACCAGAGATAGGATCAAGGCCATTGCCCATGCCATTACCAGACGATGTTTACGATGTGAGAACATGTCCAGCGTTACCATCCTCTCGGCAGTAATGGGTCATGTCAAGCAGACTATGCACGAGCTGGAGCAACTTGAGAGGGATCTCACGCCTAGGACCGCGGCGAGGCCGAACAATGCCCCGCGGACACCAATTTTCAAAACCATAATGCACTCATAAGTCAAATCTGTATCCTAGCATCTTCTGCCTGTTTTTCCCATCAGGGTGATTTTTAGTCTATTTTGAGTCTAGGTTTATTTTCGAAGTTTGCTTTTTCTTTTGCAAAATGTAGTTTGTAATAGACCATTTCAACAATAAAGAGGTTGCTTCTTTTACGCTCATTTGTGTTTTTCGAACTACGTAATGATCTGATTCACGTAGGTATCGTGATACGTAGGCAATCCTCATCGGATCCGGTCGCATTTCTTTTACTGCAAAAAAAAATGAAGAAAAAAAAAAAAGAAAAATAAAAATATAATAAAAAGGGGAAAAAACTAATAAAGAGGAAAAATGCCGGAATGACGCATGCTCTCGTAGCAAACATGTAGTAATTCACTTAACTGTATAGGTGCATCATGGCCAACGTGAGATTAACTACCTGTTATTCGCTGCAAATTAACCGTGCGTTTGTCGTTGAGTATCCCAGGGTTTTGAAAAGACGGTTGGTTTGGTGAAAGTCTGGCCTCGCACTCATACTTCACGAGGTCAAGGAGAAGTGTTCAACTACCTGTTGTTAGGACCAGAAGCAGTACTCACACTTACTTCACCAGGTCAAAAGGAAGTGTGGAAATGTCTTCAGAAATTCCATTGCAAACAATCCCTGTTTCCGAGGAGAGCTCAATCTCAGCCGTCCTCACACCTGAATCTGCAACTGCGGAGGAAAATAGAATCCTACGGCTCCGCATGTTGGAAATGTTGGACGACTGGAATAATGGGAAAGAACCGCCAAGTGTCGTCCCCGGATTCCCTGAATTATTCTCCAGGTCGAGTGGGACTTCTAATGTCCCCATAAATTATCCTGCTACCCCATTCGGGTACCCAGCCACCTCAGCCTTCTCTGCTGGATCGCCTTCTGAGCCTCATCCCCGAATGTCATCCACTGATGCAAGCATGAACATCTTTACTGCATCGCCTTGCCCGATTACGGCACAGCCTACCACGTACAAGCCAAGCTTTGACTCATCCTCTTTTACATTCCAAGCACCATCGTTCTCAATGGAACCAACTAGGTTCGCTACCAGCACTAATCCTCTACCGCCTCAGTGCGAGCTTGCACCCGGGCAGGATCAGAACCCCAGAATTGCAGAACAAAATGAGATTGCCAAGAGAATGAGAAGCCTTGAACAAAGTTTGAAGAATATGCAAGGATTGAGCGGACAGAAGAGCGTCTCTTACGCCGACCTGTGCATGTTCCCTCACGTGCACCTGCCAACGGGTTTCAAGACCCCAAAGTTCGAGAAATACGATGGGCACGGTGACCCCATTGCACATCTTAAGAAATACTGCAACCAATTGCGAGGAGCCGGCGGAAAAGAAGAACTGCTAATGGCATATTTTGGGGAAAGTCTAGTAGGGATAGCCTCGGAATGGTATATGGACCAGGAAATGTCCCGATGGCATATATGGGATGATCTCGCCAGAGATTTTGTGAAACAATTCCAGTATAACATCGACATTGCGCCAGACCGAAATTCTCTGTCGAATTTGAAGAAGAAACCTTCAGAAAGCTTCAGAGAATATGCTATTAAGTGGCGTGAACAGGCGTCAAGAGTAAAGCCTCCCATGGATGAAGTGGAAATGGTCACTACCTTTCTCCAGGCTCAAGAGTCTGACTATTTCCAAAACATGATGTCAGCCATGGGTAAGCCATTCGCGGAAGCGATCAAGATTGGAGAGATGGTGGAAAATGGTCTGAAAACAGGTAGGATTCTGAGTCAAGCAGCCATAAGGGCGACCTCCCAGGCCGTCCAAAGCGGGTCCGGAGGAATGACCAGAGGGAAGAAGAAAGAAGAAACGACTATGGCAGCCTCGGAAGCAAGGGAGTATCGTCATCCCAGGCCCCGTTTTCCGGAAAGAACCCCACAACACTACTACCCCCACACCAATTTGGCATATGCTCATCAACCTTATATGGTCATGAATGCCCAACCTTATGCCCATCCACCACAACAAGCCAACCGAGGCCCAGCTCCACCTCCCAGAAATCAGCCTCCTTACCGCAACCACTATAACCTACAACCCCCGCAGAATAACTTCCGCCCTCAAGAGCCACCTCGACGGCGGACTTTCATGCCCATCGGTGAACAATACTCTACTTTGTTCCCGAAGCTAGTCCAATTGGGTTTCTTGCAACCAATCCCCCAAACAAGGCAAAACCCGACGTCACCTTCTTACAAAACTGGAGTCAGATGCACCTATCATTCAGGGGCCGAGGGACATGATACAAATGACTGCTGGTCGTTGAAAAGAGTGGTCGAGAATTTGATAGAGCAAGGGAAAATAGTGCTAAGGGACGAAGAGATCCCGAATGTAACTAACAATCCATTACCTGCTCACAATAATGGGCCGTTGATCGGAATGATTTGCGAAGACAAAGAATTCGACCCTGCTTTGAAAGCTATAATTGCCATTGTCGACACGGGAAAGAGGCCCGAAACAGACCAGAAACCAGAAAAAGGGGAGGAGGCCAAGGCTGTAAAGAGCAAGCCTGAAAAGAAGGTGGAGAAGAAAGTGGTGCCGGTAAAGGATGGAGTTCTTTACGTACCACGAGGTCGAGCTGAGAAGGCGCAGAACTTCGGAATCAAAAAGACAAAACCTATGTACGTGCCGAAAGGGGCCTATGTGGTCCGGGGGACGATTCAACCACCTCGGCTGAATGAGCCAGTGGTTATCGGACGCGTGCCACAAAAGCCAATGACCAACCCGTCCACAGTGCCGTGGAATTATCAAAAGACTTTGGTAATGTACAAAGGTAAAGAGGTCATGGGAGAACTTCCAGAAAATACTTTCATTGGAAGGTATTCAAATACCCAAGAACTGAACAACGCCACACAAAGGCGCTTCCCGCCAAAGAAGCCCGTAAGTGTTGAAGAAGCGGAAGTGTTCTTCCAACAAATGAAAATGCCGGATTACGAAGTGATAGATCAACTGCGCAAGTACCCCGAGCAAGTGTCCATGCTGTCATTGTAATGAGGTCGACCGAGCATCAAAAGATCTTACTGAAGACCCTGAATGAAGCATATGTGCCAGTTGAAACCTCGGTAGAACAATTAGAGCGGATGACGGAAAGATTCTTCGCCGTCAACCAAATCTCTTTCAGCAAGAACGATCTACCCCCGGAAGGAGCAGCACACAACAAAGCTTTGCATCTAACAGTTAAATGCGAAGACTTTTATGTCAAGCGGGTAATGTTGGATGGGGGATCAGGTGTTGACATTTGCCCTCTCTCCATGCTACAAAGAATGGAAATTGGGACCGGAAGAATCCGACCCAACAATGTTTGCGTAAGAGCTTTCGACGGCATCAAGAGAGATACCATGGGAGAAATAGACCTATTGTTGGTCATAGGACCAGTCGAATTTCAAGTAACCTTCCAGGTGCTCGACATGGATACATCCTACAATTTTCTCCTTGGCAGACCTTGGATCTATGCGGCAGGAGCTGTGCCTTCCACTTTTCACCAGATGGTGAAGTTTGAGTACGAAGACCGAGAGATCGTGGTCCATGGGGAAGATGAGCATGCTATCTATTGGGACCCATCCATCCCATATCTTGAACCGAGAGAAGGGAGCGAACATACGGTCTATCAAGCTTTCGAGATTGTACTGACAGAGCAGCACGAAGAGGGAATACCCTGCCCCCAGCCTTTCTTGTCTAACGCCTCGGTTATGGTGGCCAAAGAGATGATCCGGCACGGATTTAGGCCAGGGAAGGGGCTTGGACGAACCCTTCAGGGAATAACAGAACCCATTACCTTGCCAGTCACCAAGAAACCTTTTGGACTAGGTTTCAAACCTACTCCAGCAGACGAAGAGTGGGCAAAGAAAAGGAAAAATGAGGGTTGGAAGTTACCTCGACCACTGCCGGATTTATATGCAACTTTCATCAGGCCAAGGTACGCTGAAGAAGAAGATGATGAGGTCTTCACAGCTGAGGAAATCGAGGAGATATGTGGGGCAATGAGAGAGATGCTCTACGAGGTCCACATGGTTCAACCAGGTGAAGGCACAAGCATTGCTGAGATGATGTACATGGGGCCGAACGCCAAACTTCAAAACTGGGAGGCTACGCCATTCCCGACTAGACGGAAGTCCGGGTAGACCTGTCCTGCCACCTTTCTTGTGTCACAAGTTATCTCCAGGACATAATTTGAATGTTTTCTTCTTTTCAATTGTTGTTTTGAATTCCTAAGTTGTAAACATTGTTGTCTTCCAACTTTCCAAAGAAAAAAAAAATCATCATTGCTTTCCCATTCTTTCTTTTGTTCTGATTTTTGTTATTTTTCCTTTTATCTTTCTTTTCAGTCATAATAATGCGGCTTTAAATATGACATGCTTGCGGACTTCACGCCCAGATCACAATGAGCTATTTAACTGCGAATTAATGAACCCAGAACCAGAATATGATGCGGAAGAAGCTTTTAGGGAGATAAACCGAGAGTTGGAATATTTCGAGAATAAACCTAAGCCAAATCTGAATGACACTGAACCGGTAAATTTAGGAACCCCGAAAGAAATCCGGGAGACCAAGATAAGCATTCACACGGACAAGAAAACGCGAGAGGCGATTATTCAACTTCTTTTTGAATTTAAAGACGTGTTTGCTTGGTCATATGATGACATGCCCGGGACTAGGTGTTGATCTAGTGGTTCATAAATTGCCGATTCATCCTGATTGTCCTCCAGTTCAACAAAAGCAACGAAAGTTCAAAACTGAGGTCAGTGACAAGATTAAAGAGGAGATCACCAAACAACTGAAAACGGGAGTGATTCGGGTAGTCCAATATACAACATGGTTGGCGAATGTGGTTCCAGTACCAAAAAAGGACGGGAAAACTTGGGTATGTGTAGATTACCGAGATCTGAACAGAGCAAGTCCTAAAGATAATTTCCCGCTGCCCAACATCCACATCCTCGTTGATAATTGCGCCAAACACGAGATACAGTCTTTCGTAGATTGTTACGCTGGGTATCATCAGGTATTGATGGATGAAGAGGACGCCGAGAAAACTGCCTTCACCACGCCTTGGGGCACCTACTGTTACCGGGTCATGCCATTTGGTTTGAAGAATGCTGGGGCTACTTACATGAGGGCCATGACTGCCATTTTCCATGACATGATGCATCAGGAAATAGAGGTGTACGTGGACGACGTGATAGTCAAGTCCAGGACACAGGATAATCACATCCAAGACTTGAGGAAATTCTTCGAGAGATTAAGGAAGTATGACTTGAAGCTAAACCCAGCCAAATGCGCTTTCGGAGTTCCGTCGGGCAAACTTTTGGGCTTCATCGTAAGCAGGAGAGGTATCGAGCTAGATCCAACTAAGATAAAATCCATCAGAGATCTGCCTCCCCTGAGAACAAAGAAAGACGTGATGAGTCTGTTAGGCAGGTTGAACTACATCAGTCGGTTTATTGCCCAGCTGACAAGCACGTGTGAGCCCATATTCAAGCTATTAAGGAAAGATGCGGCGATTAAATGGACAACTGAGTGTCAAGAAGCCTTTGATAAAGTCAAAGAATACCTTTCGAATCCCCCAGTCTTGGTCCCTCAAGAACCGGGAAGGCCACTTTTCTTATATCTGACAGTCTTGGAGAACTCTTTTGGTTGCGTCCTCGGGCAACACGACGTAACCGGAAAGAAGGAGCAAGCAATCTACTACTTGAGCAAGAAATTCACCGGCTACGAGGCCAAATACACTCTGCTGGAAAGGACATGTTGCGCTCTCACGTGGGTTGCTCAAAAGCTGAGACATTATCTCCAAGCTCACACTACGTTCCTCATAAGCAGGTTGGATCCTTTGAAGTACATATTTCAGAAACCAATGCCTACTGGGAGACTGACTAAATGGCAAATCTTGCTTACGAAATTCGACATAGTCTATGTCACTCGCACAGCAATGAAAGCCCAGGCGCTAGCAGATCATTTGGCCGAAAATCCGGTCGATGAGGAATACCATCCATTGGATACCTACTTTCCAGATGAAGAGGTAAATACTGTAGAAGTAGTCTCAGAGGACGCTCATGTTTGGAAGATGTTCTTTGATGGAGCCGTGAACGCCAAGGGTGTAGGGATTGGGGCAATTTTAATCTCGTCTTCTGGTCAGCATTATCCCGCCACAGCTAGACTTCATTTCTTTTGCACGAATAATACAGCTGAGTATGAAGCTTGCATCATGGGCATGCATATGGAAATCGATCAGGATGTCAAAGACATACTAATTATGGGAGATTCTGACCTGATTATCCGGCAATCCCAAGGCGAATGGGAAACTCGGGATGTCAAACTTATCCCGTACCGACAACATGTAGAGGACCTCAGCAAGCGCTTTACATCAATAGAGTTCAGGTATATCCCGAGGTGTCACAATGAACTGGCAGATGCACTTGCTACTTTGGCTTCAATGCTACCCTACCCGGGCAACGCCCACGTCGATCCTTTGGAAATCCAAATCAAGGAAAGACACGGTTACTGCAATGTAATCGAGGCGGGATCAAATACGCAGCCTTGGTACCATGACATCAAGAGGTTCCTGAAGACACAAGAATACCCCGAGCACGCTACAGGAGATCAAAAGAGGACCATTAGGCGGCATGCAAGTGGTTTCTTTCTGAGCGGTGAATTGTTGTATAAGAGGACCCCGGACCTCAATCTTCTAAGATGTGTCGATATCGAGGAGGCAAGAAAGATCATGCACGAAGTACACGCAGGTGTGTGCGGACCTCACATGAACGGTTATGTCTTAGCAAAGAAAATCCTTCGAGCAGGTTATTACTGGATGACCATGGAAAAGGATTGCTTTAGCTTCGTTCGGAAGTGTCATCAGTGTCAGGTGCACGGTGATTTGATTCATGCACCTCCCACGGAGCTGCATCCCATGTCTGCACCTTGGCCATTTGTCGCCTGGGGCATGGACGTCATTGGACCAATCGAACCAAAGGCTTCGAATGGACACAGGTTTATACTGGTTGCCATCGATTACTTCACAAAATGGGTAGAAGCTGTCACTCTCAAGTCGGTCACTAAAAAAGCTGTAGTGGATTTTGTACACTCAAATCTTATCTGTCGTTTCGGTATTCCTGCGACTATCATTACAGATAACGCAGCAAACTTGAACAGTCACTTGATGGGAGATGTATGCGAGCAATTCAAAATAACGCATAGGAACTCTACTCCTTATCGGCCAAAGGCCAATGGTGCTGTGGAAGCGGCAAACAAAAACATCAAGAAGATTTTGAGGAAAACCATCCAAAGTTCCCGACAGTGGCATGAGCAGTTACCATTTGCACTGTTGGGGTATCGCACTACGGTACGCACATCAGTAGGAGCGACTCCTTATCTTCTGGTTTATGGGACCGAGGCTGTAATACCGGCAGAGGTAGAAATTCCTTCGCTTCGAACCATTGTCGAAGCAGAAATCGAAGACAGCGAGTGGGTCAAGACTCGGTTAGAGCAATTGACTTTGATTGATGAAAAGCGAATGGCCGCGGTTTGTCACGGACAGTTGTACCAACGAAGAATGGCCCGTGCTTACAACAAGAAAGTCCGACCCAGGAATTTCGAAGTAGGTCAGCTGGTACTGAGGCGTATTCTGCCGCATCATGAGGAAGCAAAAGGGAAGTTTGCTCCAAATTGGAAAGGCCCATACATCATAAGGAAGATATTGCCGAGAGGAGCATTGTATTTAGGTGATATCGAAGGAAATGACCCCGACACAGCAGTAAATGCGGATGCAGTCAAGAGATACTACGTCTGAATTATACTCCAGTAGTCTTGACACATTTGAAATGATGAAGGTTTTATTCCCACTACTCCCCAAACACTGTACAATGCTCTCTACCAAACCTTTGAGCCTCTTAAAAAAAACATTGATTGAGGCCTGAACTACGTTTGACTTGATTCCGAAAGGATACGTAGGCAGCCTCTCCCTGAGGTTCAGTCACACCAACAATAAAATCCCATTCACCCTGAAATTGAAACCGGGGCACGTCGAGCAGTTTAGAAGTTAGTATCATCTACCTCTCTTTACCAAGCACAAGCCTTCAGATCAATTACCAAAGATAGTGGGAAACCAATAAGCGTCACAAATGGAGACCGGCACACTCTGAATTGAGAGAGATAAAATGAGAGAGTCTCGTCGGTGAAAACCTTCGGGCACCACGAGGCGACGGGAGTAGAGAAACCAAAATGAGAGAGCTTGTTTAGTAAAAACTCACAAAGAGTGCTATCAAGCGATGACAGGAAGAGAAATGAGAGAGGTCAGCCGGCGAAAACCCGCAAAGGGCGCTGTTGGCCGAAAGAATGACTCCACCCCAAGAAGGTCTCGGCAAAGCTCCACCGGTTTGGAATCACAGATCCGTTCTGGTTCAGGGAAACGCAAGTCTATGGAAGGTCAGGCGTCCAGTCCAAAGAGCATGTCATGTCATTAAAGCTAGCATTATCTTCCTCAGATAAGTCTTTCTCGTCCCGAAGGGGGCACTCCTTTTCTGAAATTCGTTTTATCTTTTCTTTGTTTTTCTTCGAATCTCTTTTATGTTTAAGCCCAAGTTCTAGATGTACCGGAAAGGACAGGTGGCAGGTTTGGTTGCACGGAATTCCGTTTCATGAAGGAAAACGCCTCGTTTCGTTGGTACGTTTGTCCAAGCCTGATGAATCATGATGTTTGATGGCGTTCAAAGTAAAGAGGAAAAAGAGAAATTTCCCCCAGCAAGTCCGCCTTCGGACGAATCCCCACAGAGTCTCCCTTTGTACAATCTCCCACAGAGTCTCCCCAATATAAAAAAAAAATCCCCGTTGGAATTTCCTCAGCACATCCCCAGCGAGTCCCTTTGTAAAAATTCCCTAACAAGCTTACCCCAACAAATCCTAGAAAGCCCGCTTTGAAATAAATCCCCAGCATGCCCCATTGTACAAAAATCCACATAAAGAATCCACTTTGTAAATATTCCCCCACAGAGTTTCCTTTTGTACAAATCTCCACAGAATACCTCCAATAAAATCCCCGTTGAGAACCTCCAAGCAAAATGGGACAAAAAAAGAGAAAAAAAAGGAAAAGAAAAAAAGGAGAGCCTTACGAAGCAAGTCATCACAGAATCTGGAAATACAAGTCTGAGCAGTCTAAAGGGTTTCGCCATTCGAATCAAATCAATGGCGGGACTTCGCAACAGAAATAGAGATGCAACAAAGCAACTGGGAACGATCAAGGTCACCGAACCGACCGTCATTTCCGAACTAACAATTGTTCTTTGTCTGAAAAGTTGAAACAGGTATAATCCAAGACAACCATGCAAGAAGCAGGTGTCGCCCAAAGAGGAAGGTACACGGGTACAAGAAATACTTTGGCAATGATGAATTCACTCGAAAGGTAAGTTTCCACGAAACCCCCTTTTATCTTCTACTAAAACAAGAAAATTCAAAAAAAAGAGGTCGCTTAGTATTCTCGAACTTTGTCCCCAGCCAGCCAGCATTAGGGTTTTAAACCCTAAACTGAGCTTTTACATGCAATCAACATTAGGGTTTTAAACCCTAAACTGAATTTTTCCTTTAGTCAGCATTAGGGTTTTAAACCCTAAACTGAACTTTTTTCCATTCAGCCAGCATTAGGGTTTTAAACCCTAAACTGAGCTTTTCCATGCAATCAGCATTAGGGTTTTAAACCCTAAACTGAATTTTTCCTTTAGTCAGCATTAGGGTTTTAAACCCTAAACTGAACTTTTTTCCATTCAGCCAGCATTAGGGTTTTAAACCCTAAACTGAGCTTTTCCATGCAATCAACATTAGGGTTTTAAACCCTAAACTGAACTTTTTCCTTTAGTCAGCATTAGGGTTTTAAACCCTAAACTGAATTTTTCATTCAGCCAGCATTAGGGTTTTAAACCCTAAACTGAGCTTTTCCATGCAATCAGCATTAGGGTTTTAAACCCTAAACTGAATTTTTTCCATTTAGCCAGCATTAGGATTTAAACCCTAAACTGAGCTTTTCCTTTCAGCCAGCATTAGGGTTTTAAACCCTAAACTGAGCTTTTCCATTCAGCCAGCATTAGGGTTTTAAACCCTAAACTGAGCTTTTCCTTTCAGCCAGCATTAGGGTTTTAAACCCTAAACTGAGCTTTTCCATGCAATCAGCATTAGGGTTTTAAACCCTAAACTGAATTTTTTCCATTCAGCCAGCATTAGGGTTTTAAACCCTAAACTGAGCTTTTTCTTTCAGCTAGCATTAGGGTTTTAAACCCTAAACTGAGCTTTTCCATTCAGCCAGCATTAGGGTTTTAAACCCTAAACTGAGCTTTTCCTTTCAGCCAGCATTAGGGTTTTAAACCCTAAACTGAGCTTTTCCATTCAGCCAGCATTAGGGTTTTAAACCCTAAACTGAGCTTTTCCTTTCAGCCAGCATTAGGGTTTTAAACCCTAAACTGAGCTTTTCCATGCAATCAGCATTAGGGTTTTAAACCCTAAACTGAATTTTTCCTTTAGTCAGCATTAGGGTTTTAAACCCTAAACTGAACTTTTTTCCTTTCAGCCAGCATTAGGGTTTTAAACCCTAAACTGAGCTTTTCCATGCAATTAGCATTAGGGTTTTAAACCCCAAACTGAATTTTTCCTTTAGTCAGCATTAGGGTTTTAAACCCTAAACTGAACTTCTCCCCAGCTAGTCGGTATTAGGGCTCCAACCCTGAACTGAGCATTTTTTTATCTTCCTTCATTAATTTTATGAACTTCTTGGCGAATAATTCACGAAATTTTCCTAGTGAAACTGGGGCAGAAAATTTCGTTCGTTTGTTTTTCTCCCACAGGTCTAACCTCGAGCCACACGGATCGAAATGACCCACGAGATGAGTCTCAAATCAGAATCAAAGAAGAAAAAGACAAAAAGAAGATATCCCGAGATATCAGAGTGAATGGAAGGCGGATAGACTCCAACATTTGACTAAGGTCCTGAACTCTGCCAGTCGCATTTTACTCAGTATCCCAAAGATTGAACAAGTCGCCGCAACTCGCAAGCATCAAGATTCGGATCAAAGTCTCCAAGCACAATCAGCTAAGACCCAAGATCAAGTCGCAAAAGAATCATAGATAGGAATCTTGTAACTCGCAGTTGACATGCATATAAGTAGTTAGTTC
The DNA here is from genome assembly GCF_000393655.2 of Nicotiana sylvestris. NCBI lineage: Eukaryota > Viridiplantae > Streptophyta > Magnoliopsida > Solanales > Solanaceae > Nicotiana > Nicotiana sylvestris. The sequence continues at coordinate 121,181,444 of NC_091057.1, read as the reverse complement.
AGTTCCAATTTTCCTTTGGTTGTAATAAGGCGGTCAGTGACGCAGCAGTGACAACAACAACAGCAGTAACAGCAAGCATTGCAATCCCATGGTAGTCCCAGCTACCAAAATTTTCCCGAACTACATTCCCATGGTAGTCCCAGCTACCAGAAACCCGGCGGCATGAACGCCGGTGACCTTCCCCTTAACACCATAGAACCCCCTTGCCATCATGAACCTGGATCTGTTAACCACCTAGCTCGAATCCCTTCCCACCTTCTCGAATCTTCATTTGAAGATTCGAGTCGGAACCTGACTTACACCGTTTGACCCCAGTTTCACACCAGACACTCCCCAGACCCCCCTCGTGACCAAACCATGCTTGGTTTGGTCCGAATCTGACCAGGGAAGCATGAATCCCAGATCTGATTTTTGGAACCATAGGGTTCCTCGTCGATGGTCCGTGTCTTGTTCAAGCCGAAGAGATTAAGGTCTAATGGACCTTAATCGAAGTGTTTCTCATCTGAGAAACACTTCGATTAAAGTCCGTTCAGCCTTAAGAAAGGTCTGTTCGAGTCCAAGCTAGGGTCTTTTGATTTTTCGGATTTTAAGGTGAGTTTTGCTTTCTTTTCTTTATTTGTTTTAGTCCATGTGATTGTTCTAAAGGCTGTTCATGTTTCGTGAAATCTGTGTTTTGAGTTTTATCAACTGTGTCCTGTCCACCTTGCCTGAACCTTTGTTGTTTGATTGAGTTTCTTCTTCTACTTGTTCTGATAATGTGTATGTATGTATTTGTTGTGCAATTGGTTGAATTTCAAAATTGAACTGATTAACTGATTCCTCGGGTACAATTCTGCTTAGTCAATACAATTCGAATCATGTGTCCTATACTGTTAAATGTCTGATTTTGGTTGTATGTGTTATAACTAATATAGTCGAGTCGACAAATGTCGTCAATTAATTTCAGTAGTTCAAATGTTAACAATTGAACCTGTTGCCTGCTGCAACTTTGTTTGAACTAAAGTATGAATCAGTTAGGAATTGAATTTAGCTACTTATAGTTGTTAATCTGAATCAGAAATATAAAAGGATTGGTTTTGTTTAGTTGCAGTCAGAATTGGAGGGCATGTGCACTTGTGCACAACATGTGCATAAAGGCCTTTGTTACATTTCAAATAGTTTGACAGCATATGCTGTCAGATTATACTCTGCTGCCCATATCCTGCTTTAGTTTAGAAATATTAATCCTTACTTAAAAGGTAAGTCTGCCAGGGAATATCATGGGGGTTTATATACTTAAAAGTTTGAGTGGAAACTGAAAAAAAAAGAGCACATGGGAGGGTGTTTGGTTGATTGATGAACAGGCTGTTAAAGGGCAGACTTTAGGCTTATAAAAGGAAGAACTTCCATCAGTTTAAAGAGGACAGACAGAGGACAAACATAAGAGGGGATAAAAGATAGAGAGAGGGAGAGAACTAAGAAGGAGGAGAGCTGAAGTTCTGAGAAATAGATACACACACAGACATAAATAGATAGATAGAGGCATATCACAGAAAAATGGACTGCATTTTCATCTGTCTTGATTCTCATTGGTCTGGATTTCCTTGTCCCATATTGTTTTCTTCTGAGTCTTGATTAAGGTTACTGGTTGGGTGGTAGCTTTAGTTCACTTCTGGATTTGTTCTGCCTAAATTCTGATTCCACACTACTGGGAAATTGTTTCATTTTTGCCATTGTTCCATCGGCTCTAACTGCATCTTGCACTGGGATTTTGGTTACCTGTTGTTACTGCTGCTGCACTTGTTGCCATTGTTACTCTGCTGACTTCCCTTTTTCTTCAATTGTCAAACATTTCCAGGTACACAACTTCTGAAACCATATGTTGTTGAAAGTTTGAAGTTGAAGCAGAAATAAAGAAACGAATGTCTGTTTACTTTATAATACTTGTGTTCAAAAATAGGTTGAATGTTAGTTTGACCTGTATTTATTTAACTGGAAACTGCAAATACTCTGTATAAACTAACATACAGTCTAAGTTGAGATGAACAATTAGATAGCATTGGCTTGTTAGATCAGATGTGTTTTAATGCATACAACCGTTAGTTTGTTTCAGTTATGACATCATAACATAGAATCATAGCAAGCATATGTATGTATTTTTGCCTAGATCTCTGAACTATCGAATCTGCTATATTCGGTTCCATTTGACTTCAAGATAAGTGTACCCCAAACTAATTCTCATGCAACGTTACGTTAACAGGGTAATAATGTACGCCAACCCTTTTGTTAGACTACTTGTTTCTACATAGTTTCGATATGGGCTTCAATATAGATTCATCGTTTCGGAATAATGCGATGACTTTCGAGGAAAACTAATAGGCATTCTCGAATCCAATTAACAGTAGTTTTTCTTAATAAGTAGCCGATTTCATTTATCAAGCCTAAATAAGTTAATTATAAAGTTCAAACTTAAGGTTTGTTTAATGTAAATTTAGTATGAGTTATCTGTTGCTTGCAATCCCTCCTATCAAATTAACAAAACTTATTCACTCCTTGAAGACGAGGCATGAAATAATTCTCACCTCATAAACAATCAATTAGGCAATCAAGCAAAATTCGGACTCGTCATATATAGTAGAGATTTAGTATGTTAGTTACTTAAACAAGTAAGTTTGGTATTTTTTCTCTTTTATTTTTTAGAGACAAACGCAATAGAAATGTAGTCGCTTCAGGATATCCTTTTCTAAAATAATAATACGAGCCTTGCCAAGTAAGAATGCAAATTACGGGGCCCTCAATAACTAACCATAATAAATATTTAGAATTCGGGACAGGCCGTTTAGCAAATTTCATGGCCTTCTCCAAAAATAATAATGCGTTAAACTCTTTAGGCGCGGCTCGATTAAATTATATTCTTAAATTTGGGTGCGCATTGATGTGACCCGAATCCAAATCTCAACGGAGTCAAAATGTGTTAACAACTACGGGTGCATTGATTGTGACGTGGTTCGAGATGCATTTTCACGACGTTGCAATTCTATAAAAATAAATGATAATAATAAAAGCGGTTTAAACTTAATAAAAGCACGTAAGTCATAACATGTATTTAAATCAGATATTTAGCCATTATAACAATTTAAGCGACCGTGCTAGAACCACGGGATTCGAGGGTGCCTAACACCTTCCCTCGGGTCAACAGAATTCCTTACTTAGAATTTCTGGTTCGCAGACTTCTTTGGAAAAGTCAAAAATTTCCTCGATTTGGGATTCAAGATAAACTGGTGACTTGGGACACCTAAAGCCAAACCTTTCCCAAGTGGCGACTCTGAATTAAATAAATAATCCCATTTCGAATATTGTCACTTAAATTGGAAAAACTCCACCCGCGCATTTAACCCTTCGGGGGCGGGCACGAAAAAAGGAGGTGTGACAATAATAATCATTTTTAAGCCTTTAATTAATCAGATATTTCGTAATGTAAGTCTAAATAAATAGTGCGGAATAAATACACAAGCCCGACATCGGAGTGTCACAAGTCACGAGCATCTACTAAGGTTTTAGTACAACAAGAAGTCTAAAAATGTACTAAATACAGTCTAAGGAAGACAAGAGGGAGAAAAGCAGTGCTGCGAACATCGGACAGCTACCTTGCTAACTCCAATGACTCTGCCAGTGAGCAATCAACACCCACTACCGGGTTCAAAACTACCTGAATCTGCACACAAGGTGCAGGGAGTAATGTGAGTACGACAACTCAGTAAGTAATAAAAGTAAATGAAAGCTGAACAGTAAGAAAATACGTAAGCCACGTCATAACGCTACAACAAATGCAGTACATTTCCAAAATAGTAGAGAAATCATTTACTTCGTAAATCATGCTCAGTTTCGGTAAAACCTTTTAAAACAACTTTCAATAGTTTCAAATAAGTGATAAAAATAGTGAGTAAAAAATGATAGAACATAAACAGCCTCTCGGGAAAAACATGTACCACAAACCATCCCTCGAGCATAATATCAACAGAACCAGCCCCTCGGGTTACCTCACAATCACTCGTAATCAGCCCCTCGGGCATAACATGAATCAAGAACCGCCCCTCGGGCAACATGGATCAAGAACAACCCCTAGGGCTTCAATATGAAACAACAACAGCCCCTCGGGCTACAACACATCACTCACACTAGGTACCCGCACTCACTGGGGGTGTACAAACTTCGGGAGGGGCCCCTTACGACCCAAGCGCAATAACAAGAAATCGCATAGTATAATCAAACAGGCTTTCGGCCTCATATCAAGCCACATCGTGGCGTAACAAATCAGGCCCTCGACCTCATAATCATAAATCAGTACCACACTGTTGCGGCGCGCAGCCCGATCCCATAATATCCTCACAACACAGGCCCTCAGCCTCACTCAGTCAGAAATCTCTCATGCCACTCGGGCAATAGTAAAACATGATGCTCATCCCAAAAATATCATTTAAAATATCAAACAGAGTAAATATGGGTGAGTTATGAAGACGGTAGAAAACTACATGACTGAGTACAAATATAAAGTCAAAAAGTGAGGAATAGTAGTAAAAAATCCTCTAAGGGTCCAAAACAGTTGGCACGAGGCCCAAATATGGCATTCAGCCCAAAACATGGTAACACTTTCCAAAATACAATGATATCAAACAGTTTTCAATCAAATACGCGGTTTAACAATCATACGGGACAGACTAAGTCACAATCTGCAACGGTGCACAACCCCACGCTCGTCATCTAGCGTGTGCGTCACCTCAAAGTAGCACAACGATGTGAAATCCGGGGTTTCATACCCTCAGGACAAGCATTTGTAATCATTACTTACCTCTATTCGGTCCAAACTCTAGCCCGTGATGCCTTTGCCTCTCGTATCGGCCTCCAGATGCTCCAAATCTAACCAAAATCAGTACATAACCATCAAAATATGCTAAGGAAAGAAAGCCCACTCGAAAGAAATCAAATTACAACACCAATCCCGAAATTGGCCAAACCCGGCCTCCGGGCCCACGTCTCGAAATCCGATAAAAATTAAATCAATAGAATCTCATCCTCCCACGAGTCTATACATACTAAGAACATCAAAATCGTACCTCAAATGGCCCCTCAAATCCCCAATTCAACTCTCCAATTTTCTTCCAAATTTTCATTCCAAATTACCAAATTAAATGATAAAAATTAAGACAAAATCATGGTATTTTACCAAATTTGGGTGAAGAAAACTTATCCCAATCAATCCTCTGAAAATCCCCTCCAAAATCGTCTTCTTCCGAGCTCCACAGCTCTAAAAATGCAAAAATGACCGAAATCCTCGAAATAGAGTACTTTATAAAGCTGCCCAGGCTTCTTCTTTCGCGATCGCGGGACGACCATCGCGTCCGCGATGAAGAAAAATATCGGCTCCCAAAAATTCTCTACGCGTTCACGGTACAAGCCTCGCGAACGCGATACCTACTGGAGACGTAACTATGGGAACGCGACAACCAAAGCGCGAACGCGAAGAACACAACATCAATATATCGCAAACACGACACCCAAAGCACGAACGCGAAGAACAGAATTCACCGCCTCAGAGAACACCCTTCACGAACGCGAGTCCTTGACCGCGAACGCGAAGAACAAACCATCTGCAACAAAATCCAGCAAAACTGCCAAGTCCAAAGTTTAAAAATTGATCAGTTAACAACCCGAAACACACCAGAGGCCCTCGGAACCTCAACCAAACATGCCAACATATCCCATAACATCATTAAAACTTGTTCCAACCTTCGGAACTCTCAAAACAATATTAAAACACCAAATTTGCATCGGATTCAAGCCTAAGAATTCCAAAAACTTCCAAATTCCGCTTTCGATCAAAAAGTCTATCAAACCTTGTTCGAATGACCTGAAATTTTGCACACACGTCACAAATGACACTATGGACCTACTCCAACTTCTAGAATTCCATTCCAACCCATATATAAAAATCTCACCTATCAACAGAAAATTGCCAAAATCCTAATTTCGCCAATTCAAGCCTAAACCTTCTACGGACCTCCAAAATATATTCCGATCACGCTCCTAAGTCCCAAATAACCTAACAGAGCTAACCAAATCATAAAAATTCCAATCCGAGATCATATACTAACAAGTCAAAACTTGATCAAAACTTTCAAATTTTAAGCTTCAAATTGAGAACTGTTCTTCCAAATTTATTCCGATTACCCTGAAAAATAAAACCGGTGATTTACATAAGTCATAATACACCACACAGGGCTAGTCATGCTCGAGAACTAGCGAGCGAAGTGCAAAAGCTCAAAACGACCGGTCGGGTCATTACATCATCCCCCACTTAAACATACGTTCGTCATCGAACGTGCCCAGAGTTGTTTCGAAAACCATCAAATCACTGTGAAACCTTACTATGCACATACCCGGGGGTGATCCCATATCACCCTATTTAATATTGGTCCGATAACACAATGTAACTGAAACTTCACAACTCAACCTAGCCCATAAACCTTCGAACCACATTTCCACTTCTGAATTCATCCACAAGACCTGAATATCACATCTATACTTTGAATAGGCCCGAACAAGCTGTAACAAGCCATACCTGCAACCTTAGATGCAATTGCATGATAACTACATAGCTCAAACTCTCGTAGCGATAACTTCTGGTCACAGCCGTTGCTCAGTACATCCGAATTTCGATAATAAGCCTCTTATCAAATAAAGCCTCATTCCAACACTTCTGTATACTGACAATGATAAAAGAAACACACAGATTGTAATCATTTCTCAGATCAACCATTCATGAAGCTCAATCTCCTTTGGCAAGAACCATAGCAAATTTCTAAGCCGAACCTCGATATTATCCTTCCAACATGCTGAAACCGAATTCATTCTAGATCCCAATGATCTCATCTAACCCAACACAGCTACATTGGTGACATGGCACATCAATACCATCTAAAGCCACAACTCGTGCAACCCGCACACCAATAAGCAACAATCTGTATGTACTTAAATCATGAAAATGACTCGAATGAAAGAGCTGTACCGCAAGATCACCAGTACCACTACAACACAATGCTGAGAACCCATCACAAGTCATAGAACCAGAACACACAAATCTATACCGCAGGATCATACCTCTATATAGCTTCGCTCCAATAGGCGACCTCATCTAAACACTGGTCCAACATGAAACACCTCAAGTCACTATGCACAAATCCACAACCACGTGCAATTAGATGTCTAGAACCAAAGAAATCATCATAACCACTGCGAAGCAATAGACATAAACCAGAAAGGACACAACCGATATGCCATCCGCCAAGCAATATCCAATACTCCTCCCGCTCAAATTCCACTGAGAGACCCCAATAAAACCGCACCACATGTGCCTATAACTAACAAATCCCAATGCCTCGCAACACGAAAAGGTAACTAATAGATCTCCCCAAACCACTAATAAGCTCAATAACAATTGAATCAACACAGCCCTCGACAATACAACTCGGAGTCAACCAAGCAGACTCGATGTAGAACACACATCCATATTGGCCTACCAATGAACCCCTTAACAAGGAGTTCCTGAAGCTGCTCCTTCAATTCCTTTAACTCCGTCGGTGCCATACGATACGGTGCCTGGCACCAAGTCAATACCGGGATCAATAACCCTGTCCGGCGATATGCCCGGCAGCAGGAAACATATCTAAAAAATCCCTCACCACTGGAACTGAATCAATAGAAGAAGTCTCTGCACTAATATCCATCACGAAGGCCAAATAAGAAAGACAACCCTTCTCAACCATCCGCTGGGTTTTCAAAATGAAATCAGCTTGTTGTGAGCATAATCCGTCGAGCCTCGCCACTCAATCCGTGGCATCCCCGGAATAGCCAACGTCACCATCTTAGCTCAACAGCCCAGAATAACACAACACTGAGACAACCAATCTATACCCAATATCACATCCAAAATCTAACATACCAAGCAACAAAGATCCACTCGAGTCTCCAAACCCCCAATAGTTACCACACCAAACTGATATACGTGGTCCACAACCACGACCTAACCTGTTTATGAGAACTCCCAGTCTCCAAATCCATACAACACGTGAATCACCATATCCGATCCCAACTCCACCGTCCGAATACACAACACACCTATAACACCCAATCATCCCACGAGATGTACTCCTATAATTCTTCTGTGCCACCAAGCAAACTCGAATATTAGTAGTCAATCCAATAAGAGAGTGCCGCAATACTAATGAAGTATTATAAACTCAATCATATTGCCCTTTTCTGAAACGTATACTCTCATCAAGCCACACCAATTAGTAATATCATTTTCCTAATTATCTGAAGTTGCCCGAGCTACCTAAGAATTTGTGACCTTCCTTTCAAATTTAAATCGTGACCTGACACATGCAAATCTCACTCCTACACAACATATCGCATATACCATACCATCCTAGGGTGAATATGAGAACTTTATATCCATTCCGAGCCACAAGAAACTATGTACCCAACTAGCCAAGAACTCTCCCATTTGATCCCATCTAGGAGAAAATCACTATACATCCCATGCTCCTCATGCCAGTAGAAAATATACACCTCCAAACCGTGTTAGAAATCATCAAGAACTCTCCGAGTCCCCTTTGCACAAAACCAAACCTGTCAGGACCGAATCCTTCTAACTCAACCAAGCTACGCAGGCCACTAAAACCCAAGAGCATTGTCGTGAAACACTTGTATAAACTCATTACCTCATAAACATCCAAAGAACTAATCATATCCTTACCATGCTGATCTGTCCTACTACCAAGCTATCCCATCTATCCGGGTTTCTTTCTGATTTACCTTCAACTTCATACTCGTTCTTGCTATAACACCACAATTCCTCAACCTAGATTTACCACACGAAACCCAAGCATAAAACCACACCGTCTGTGGCTCATAAGCCACTGAATACTCTCTTAAATATTCTCAAAAGTACCACATTCAAAATACCTACCCTGAAGGGACTTCATGTGAATCCAATGTCGTTACCTTCACCTTCCTGATACTGATATATAAAATCCCATAATTGGTATAGAAATGCCACAAGTCTTGACACCCTCCAATGCAAACCTTAATTTCTAGCCAAACATACAACCTAAAAATCTCCAATTATTACATGTAAAATCTTGAACCCACTAGAGCCATTCTCGAGAGTCACCCTCTCTACTCAAACCGCAATTAGACCGATCAAATGGACCGGATGACCCGTGCTCCATTAGCACTCGAACACCGTAGAACGTAATCTCACCTTAATACAACCAAGCAACTTTTTGTTCTATGCACCGTACACCATTTACTCATAACAACTCAAGTCATTCTGTGATTCTTATATACTCATAAAGCATAACATAACCTTTATTGAAATTTCCTTTACTCGAGTCATCCTCGGTCTCAACCTCCGTAAGCCATAACTGATTCACCAGCACGCCTCCAACTGGAACCAACATAGCACATAACCATGCAATTAACTAATCAATAGCAGACTCCCCCACTTAGCGCAAAGCCATAGATCAAAACACACAATAACTCATAATGCATATACTCTATTGCTGCCATAATACCATAGTGAGATTAAACTCAATCCTTCATAAGCTCGTGCAACATAGACCATCTAGTACTTCAAATATTCTACAAATCTCGCATTCACCCTCGTAATAGTCAAGGCCACTCTCTTAAGCGACCCAAATTCAAATTGCAACACATATATTTCACTGGTAAAAGAGATCTTCCAACAAACAACATAAGGATCACACAAACTTCAGAACACTCCGTAGGAGATAACCCACCTGCTTCGCTCAAACTAACATCTCTTTATACCCTTCCATTATTATAAACATTACGCAGGCACTTAATCTTCCTGAGTCTGAACTCGTATCACAACTGAAATCTACTTCGCTTCCCAACTAGGCAACATGTAAAGATCCTTCAACACACCCACAACTCGGGGCTATACATCAAATCACGATGGATATCAAGCACCAGATAGTTCTTGCTACCCCAAAGCAGACCCTTCTCATCTCATTCAATTCATATGAACATATCTCGTAGTCACATCACACTCATCACGTAACTATCCAGTCATCAGTCCCACTAATCGGGACACTATCGGACATTCAAATCTAAAAGCACGTGCTAACACAATCAACGCCTCAGTGCTCAAGCTATAGGCAAAACCCGGCCTCAAAACGTCCATACTGGCCTAATATCAACACATAGAAACCACATCTTGCCCCTCGATCAGGGAATCACAAGTCATCAACGCATATCTGATATTGAGCGCTTATGTGCGCATACGAACGCGTGGAAGGAATTCAAAGAATTACATTTCAAGCTGAATCAAGGATGCATGGTAAGAGTTCAAGAATGTAAAGTTTTTCTTAAAGGTTCTGTAGCCTCCCGAGGATAAGCATAGACATCTCCGTACTGATCTGTGAGACTCTACTAAACCTGCGCATGACTCGTGAAACCTATGTAATCTAGGCTCTGATACCAACTTGTCACGACCCTAAAACTGACTCGATCGTGATGGCACCTATCGTGAAATTAGGCTAGCCGACACAACTCCCGAATTTAATCCTTTAATCAATAACAATCATTTTTAAGCCTTTAATTAATCAAATATTTCATAATGTAAGTCTAAATGAATGCGAAATAAATACACAAGCCCGACATCAGGGTGTCACAAGTCACGAGCATCTACTAAGGTCTTAGTACAACAAGGAGTTTAAAAATGTACTAAATACAATCTAAGGAAGACAAGAGGGAGAAAAGCAGTGCTGTGAATGTCGGGCAACTACCTTGCTAACTCCAATGACTCTGCAATGAGCAATCAACACCCGTTATCGGGTTCAGAACTACCTGAATCTGCACACAAGGTGTAGAGAGTAATGTGAGTATGCCAACTCAGTAAGTAATAAAAGTAAATGAAAGCTGAGCAGTAAGAAAATACGTAAGCCACATCATAACACTATAGCAAATGCAGTACATTTCTAAAACAGTACAGAAATCATTTACTTCGTAAATCATGCTCAGTTTCGGTAAAACCTTTTAAAACAACTTTTAATAGTTTAAAAAAAGTGATAAAAATAGTGAGTAAAAAATGATAGAACATAAACAGCTTCTCGGGTAAAACATGTACCATAAACCGCACCTCAGGCATAATATCAACAGAACCAGCCCCTCGGGCTACCTCACAATCACTCGTAATTTGCCCCTCGGGCATAACATGAATCAAGAACTGCCCCTTGGGCAACATGGATCAAGAACAACCCCCCAGGCTTCAATATGAAACAACAACAGCCCCTCGGGCAACAACACATCACTCACACTAGGTACCCGCGATCACTGGGGGTGTACAGACTCCGGGAGGAGCCCCTTACGGTCCAAGCGCAATAACAAGTCATCTCGTGACATTATCAAATAGGCTCTCGACCTCATATCAAGCCACCTCGTGGCGTAACAAATCAGGCCCTCGCCCTCATAATCATAAATCAGTACCACACTGCTGCGGCGTGCAGCCCGATCCCATAATATCCTCACAACACAGGCCCTCGACCTCACTTAGTCAGAAATCTCTCATGCCACTCGGGCAACAGTAAAACATGATGCCCAGCCCAAAATGTCATTTAAAACATCAAACAGAGTAAATATGGATGAGTTGTGAAAACAGTAGAAACCAACATGACTGAGTACAAATATGAAGTCAAAACAGTGAGGAATAGTAGTAAAAAATCCCATAAGGATCCAAAATAGTTGGCACGAGGCCCAAATATGGCATTCAACCCAAAACATGATAATACTTTCCAAAACACAATGATATCAAATAGTTTTCAATCAAATACGTGATTTAACAGTCATACGGTACGAACTAAGTCATAATCCCCAACGGTGCATGACCCCACGCTCGTCATCTAGTGTGTGAGTCACCTCAAAGTAGCACAACGATGTAAAATTCGGGGTTTCATACCCTCAGGACAAGTATTTACAATCATTACTTACCTCTATCCAGTCCAAACTCTAGCTCGCGATGCCTTTGCCTCTCGTATTAGCCTCCGGATGCTCCAAATCTAATCAAAATCAGTACATAACCATCAAAATATGCAAAGGGAATAAAGCCCACTCGAAAAAAATCAAATTACAATATCAATCCCGAAATTGGCCAAACTCGGCCCCCGTACCCACGTCTCGGAATCCGATAAAAATCACATCAATAGAATCTTCATCCTCCCACGAGTCTATATATACGAAGAACATCAAAATCGGACCTCAAGTGACCCCACAAATCCCCAATTCAACTCTCCAATTTTTCTTCCAAATTTTCATTCCAAATTCCCAAATTATATGATAAAAATTAAGATAAAATCATGGTATTTAACCAAATTTGGGTGAAGAATATTTACCCCGATCAATCCTTTGAAATTTCTCTCCAAACTCGTCTTCTCCCGAGCTCCACAGCTCCAAAAATGCAAAAATAGCCGAAATCCTCGAAATAGAGTACTTTATAAAGCTGCCCAGGCTTCGTCTTTCACGAACGCGGGACGACCATCGCGTCCGTGATGAAAAAAAATATCGGCTTCCAAAAATGCTCTACGTGTTCGCGGCACAAGCCTCGAGAACGCGATACCTACTGGAGATGTAATACGCGAACGCGACATCCAAAGCGCGAACGTGAAGAAAACAACATCAATACATCGTGAACGCGACACCCAAAGCGCGAATGCGAAGAACATAATTCACCGACTCAGAGAACACCCTTCACGAACGCGAGTCCTTGACCGCGAACGCGAAGAACAAACCGTCTGAAACAAAAACTAGCAAAACTGCCAAGTCCAAAGTCTAAAAATTGATCAGTTAACAACCCGAAACACACCCGAGGCCCTCGGGACCTCAACCAAACATGCCAACATATCCCATAACATCATTCAAACTTGTTCCAACCTTCAGAATGCTCAAAACAATATTAAAACACCAAATTTGCATCGGATTCAAGCCTAAGAATTCCAAAAACTTCCAAATTCCGCTTCGATCAAAAAGTCTATCAAACCTTGTCCGAATGACCTGAAATTTTGCACACACGTCACAAATGATAAAACGGACCTACTCCAACTTCCGAAATTCCATTCCGGCCCCTATATCAAAATCTCACTTATCAACCGGAAAACGCCAAAATTTTATTTTCGTCAATTCAAGCCTAAACCTTCCACGTACCTCCAAAATACATTCCGATTACGCTCCTAAGTCCCAAATCACCAAACAGAGCTAACCAAATCATAAAAATTCTAATCCTAGATCATATACTAACAAGTCAAAACTTGGTCAAACCTTTCAAAATTTAAGCTTCAAATTGAGAACTGTTCTTCCAAATTCATTCCGATTACCCTGAAAACTAAAACCGGCGATTTACATAAGTCATAATACGCCACACGTGGTTAGTCATGCTCGAGAATTGGCGAGCGAAGTGCAAAAGCTCAAAACGACCGGTCGGGTTCTATCTATATTTATTTTTACCAAAGTAAGAAAAAAAGCTCAAACAATTAATATTCTTTAATTACAATTGGTGCAAAAAAACGTTTAAGCAAATTTGTAAGTATATATAATATTTTAGAATATTATTTTATGTATGTTTCATTAGGACTAAACATGAAAACCTAATCAAAACTAACGGTAAAACATTAGAGAAGTAAATGAATTTGAGTGAATTTTATTTTCTAATTTCTCATGTTATTCAATGAGAATACACGTCATACCTACTTTTAAAAGTCTAATTACAATTAGAATCTAGCTTTCTAGATATTGTTTTTGTATAATATTTGAAAAGTACACTAATCAATAATAAGATAAATTACTAAAAAGATATTTAATAATATAAAAGATCTATCAACTTAAAAATTTAAAAGTGCAATATTAGATTCTTTTTACTCTTAAACAATGCAAAATTGTTATTGGATAAAATTAATAACTACAATTAAATATTTAAAACTATGAATGAGCTAATATATGAAGAACTTGAATGAATAAAAAATAACGTTAAAGACAAATAATTAAGTCTTTGAATTACTAATTATCGAAAGAATTCAATTTAATTATTTTTAATTCATCATACAAGTAAATTAGTTTTCAAGTTAACAAAAATCTTAGGATACATAAATTTATCTTCATAAAAGAGTATTAGTGGTGAAAAAATGAACAAAATTAGTTAAATTAGAATTAAGAATCAAATTAGTAAAAAGACAAACTGAAAATAATAAAGATGAAATAGTGAAAGATAAAATATATTCTAAATATGTTGTCATAAATTATAATAATAATAATGATTATTATTATTATTATTATTATTATTTGCATTATTCTAAAAATATCAACTTTTACAGTTTCTATATATTAAGTTAATAGTTTTAAAATAGTAAGTCAACATCAGTTATTTTTAGATTTTATATTGTCACTTATTATTTTTTTTCTATGAGATATAAAACCTAAAGACCAAAAGATTCATTTTTTCAAATTATTTGAGTTATCTTCGTTAATAAAAATATTTTATGTTATTTTTTTTCGTATTAGTCTATAGAAATAACAATAATTTTCGTAAGATACTCCCACCAAAATTCTTAAAAATCACAATAAGGTGTATGAGAATTTCTATTGGCAAGATTCGTTCCTTTATTGAGCTAATAAAATGGGATCACCAGTCATCATTTTCAAGAACTTGCATTTCTTTTTTAATTTTAATTTTATAAGTTAAACTATTAGTTAATAATATTTATATTATTTTTTTAAATTATATATTCAATGATATAGACACATACTAGTGAAAGGAAAAACAAGTTGGCGTACGATAGCAAAACAACTACGCGTTAAGGCAACGAGAACACATTGAACGAAAAGAAGTTGGGAGGTGAATAAGCATGTAATCTTAGTTTACAAACATGCCTTTATTACCAGTTTGTTACCTAGACAAAGAAATTAACATGAGATCGATATTATGTAATTATAGATTGATTGGAGGAATTTGTACAAATTGCTCCAGGTGAAGCATTTTGTATTTCGGCACGAGTACTGTGAGTAGTAATCTCACCGCAATTTGTGTTTTCATAACTTGCATGATTTACACATGATTTTTAATATGAATATATTAACGATTATTTTGAGTTGCATGTGGGACAAGTCTTTTACTCGATATGATACCGAAATAGTTATTGGAGATGATTACTGTTGTTTTAAATATTCTTGTTTTCACTAGATATGTTTTACCGTTACTTGAATTTACTGTTATCGAAATGAAATTACATGATTTGATAAATACTGAAATGCCCTATATTGTTTTAAAATATTTTCTTATGAGTATATACGGATTACATAGACATGTATAAATGGGAGTAGACTTTGAAGGATCTCGTAGCAAACAGCGGGTTTGTTAGACCTGGTGCACCTTGTAATTACCGATTACCGTTACAGCCCTCACTAGTGAGAAGGTAGAACTAGCATATCGTTACTGATTTTCCTCGAGTAGGGACTACCGTTATATTTGACTTCTTGCGAAGAAATCCACAGTTATACCGATTACATGATCCGTTTATTGAAATCTTCCAAATGTGAATATTGATATTATACAGTGGTTACCGAGCTTATTACTGAATTATTAATTATATTATACTACGAGAAAAATACGATGAGACTGAAAATTATTTATTGTTTCTGAGCTAGCAACTCATTCCCCGCTAATTTTTTTTCCAGAGACAGCAATTGACTCAGGCGAGGATTTCGTTAATTAGAGTGCACATGCTGATAGTTCTTGGTGAGCCTCGCACTTGTTCGCGTGGGCGGAGATTTTATTTATTGTTATGGTCTTTTCCTTGAACTCTTACAGTCTCCCCATAGTCATTCTTTTAGTGTCTTGAGTATTCATTTGTTATAATAGACTTATGTTGAGTATCGCTCATTCTTATCAAAGTTGGAGATAAAACAGTATTTTCAGTCGTTAGTGGATGGATTATTAATGGTAGATATTTGTTTTGGTTAATTGATAAAGTCATTGTCGTTTGAATTGATATTAGGATGTTTGTTTGTTGATTTGAGACAGGGAAATTTTTGGGATAGTCCAAAAACAAGAAAAACTCTGTCCAATTTTCTCAAAATACCGATGAGGCTTACTTGGAGGTACTTGCTCCTAAGTGCCGGTCGTGATCCTAAATTGAGTCGTGAAAAAGTTAGTATCAGAGCTTAGGCTTTAAGTCCCGAGTCATGGAGCAATATTTATTAGAGTCTTGTTTATGGGTATGTAGGCGCCCATACTTATGATCTTGAGGCTACTGAACATTTAGGAATGTTTTCCCTTCTTTCATTCTTTGATCGTGCATTGAGATAACTTGAGATTGACTTTGGAGTATTTCTTTCGCTGATGGCTAGTACACGCACCTTTATCTGTTGGACGTGGTACTACTCGGGGTGACAGTCAAGTTTGGGTTCATCAAATAGAAGTCAGGCTGCTCCTCAACCTGAAGTTGGGAGCATGGGTCAACCCCAAGCTACTATGTCAGATCAAGTGCAAGAACAGGGGGTTCAGGACGCTCTATCACCAGTACCAACTATTGTACCTACTGTTGCCTTACCTGCAGACGCAGTGACAAGGTTATTGAATGTGTTAGAGGCATTGGTGCCTACTCAGGGTGGAAGTTCAGCTCCTCTAGATACTTTATAGACACAAGCAACTGCACAGACTCAAACTTTCGGGAATAAGAAAGTATTCCTATAAGAGTTCCTGAAATTGAAATCACCAAATTCACAGGTTTTCAGCAGATCCTCAAAGTTTCTTGGATGGGACACAAGGCATTACGTGCTCTAGGATGTTAAAGGTCATCACTTGTTTTTAAAATGAATTCTGCGTTCTGAGGCCTTAAAAACCTCTTTAGTATCACCTCGATTTGCGTGCACAATCCGGCCGCGAAGCCGGAAAGCCTATATGTGAAAATCTTTGAAAAATGATAAATTTTGACTTAAAATGCATTTTAGTTGACTACGGTCAATATTTTGGGTAAACGGACTCGGACCCATGATTTGACTGTCCCGGAGGGTATGTGGAAAAATATGGGACTTGGGCGTATGCCCGGAATCGAATTCCGAGTTCCCAAGCCCGAGAAATGAATTTTTAAAGAAAATTATTTTCTGAAAATTTCTATGAGTTTTGGAAATGAAATGCATTTAGAATTTGATGGTATTTGGACCGTATTCTGGTTCCGAAGCCCGGTACAGGTCTTATATGTGAAATAAGATAAGTCTGTGAAATTTGGTAAGAAACGGATGTCATTTTACGTGATTCGGACCTTAAATGCAAAATTTGATGTTATAAGAAGTTTTGAAATATTTCATTGATTTTGAGGTTTAATTCATTGTTTAAGGGGTTATTTTTGCAATTTGATCGCACGGATAAGTTCATATGATGTTTTTTAGGTAGTGCGTATGTTTGGTTTGGAGCCCCGAGGGCTAGGGTGAGTTTCGGAAAGTTTTGAACTCATAAAAAGTTGCAGGTTTTTGTATGTTCAGTGCCTAGGGATTTTGTTCTTCGCGTTCGTGTTGTCCCACTCGCGAACGCGTAAGGCAAATCTCCCATGTGCCAGATTTCTTCTTCGCGAACGCAAAGCCTGTGACGCGAACACAAGGCTGAGGGGGGAATACCCTTCGCGAACACATCCAAGCACTCGCGAACGCGTAAGGTTAAAGGCCTGGGGAGGGGTTCACATTTTGTTCTATGCGAACGCGGCCATTAGCCCACGAACGCGAAGGCTCGTGGGGTCAAAGCTACGTGAACGGGAGCCCAATGTCACACACGCGAAGGTCACTTAGGACCAGCTCTTCGCGAACACGACAGGCCTATCGCGAACGCGATGAAGGCCTGTCCAGTGATTTTAAAACAGAACCAAAAAGAAGACTTAATAAAAAATTTCATAACTTCTTCTTCCAAACTCCAAATTGGGCGATTTTTGAAAGAGGATTTTACCACCAATTCATAGGTATGTAATCTTAGACTCATTTTCTTCAATTTCCATTAACACCCATTAGATTTCTTGGCTTAAATCATGTTCTTAAGGGTAGAAAAGTAGGGATTTGGGTAGAGTTAGGGCTTTGTATAATTGTGATTTAGACCTCATTTTGGGGTCGAATTTTGGAACTAATTATATATTCGGGCTCGTGGGTGAATGGGTGATCGGGTTTTGGTCCGAACCTCGCATTTTGACCAAGTGGGCTCGAGGTCAATTTTTGATTTTTTGGGAAGAATAATGGGAAAGCTATAATTAAGCATTGGAATTGGATTGTTTAGCGTTTATTGATGTTATTAAGTCGATTATGTCTAGATACAATTGATTTGGAGACGAATTCAAAAGGAAAAGCGGTGTTTGAGGCTTGAGTTGGCCGTGTAAGTTCGAGGTAAGTATTTGGTCTAACCTTAGCTTGAGGGATTAGGAGTTGTGTCTATTTGCTATGTGTTTATTGTGGAGTACAACGTATAGGCATGGTGACGAGTATCTATATGTCGGTGTCAAGTATGCCCGTGAGTCTTGTGTTATAAATTATTATGACTCTGTTGTGGTTTATTATGCCTCACACGTTATTATCATCATTGTTCCCTTGTCGGGAAATTGTTGAGATATTATTGTTCCCTTGCCGGGATGTTTGTCTAACATTATTGTTCCCTTGCCGGGATATTATTGAGATATCACTGTTCCCTTACCGGGATGTTTGTTTGATATTATTGTTCCCTTGCCTGGATTCCTTGTGATTATTGTTGGCTTGTAATTGGGAGCGGGTGGTATGCCTACCATAAGATATAATGAAATGGGAGCGGGTTGTACGCCTACCACAAGAGATAATGAAATGGGAGCGGATGGTACGCCTACTACAAGATAAAATAAAATGGGAGTGAGTGGTATGCCTACCACAAGATATAATGAAATGGGAGCGGGTGGTACGCCTACCACAAGATAAAATGAAATGGGAGTGGGTGGTACACCTACCACAATATATAATGAAATGGGAGCAGGTGGTACGCCTACCACACGATATAATGAAATGGGAGATGGTGGTACGCCCACCACAAGATAAAATTAAATGGGAGCGGGTGGTACGCCTACCACGAGATAAGTGAAATGGGAGCGGGTGGCATGCCTGCCACGAGATAAATGAAATGGGAGCAGGTGGCACGCCTGCCACGAGATACAGGAAATGGGATCGGGTTGCACGCCTGCAACAAGATGTGAAAAGAAAGTGAAATCTACCTTTGTTTTCCTTATTCTTGTTAGTGGTTGGATTTCGATTCCTTTATAATTCTCTTGATATTCTGTTTTTACCTGTTATTTCCCCGAAGCATGTTTTACCCCTCCTATCTTTACTTGTTTATTCGTGCTTTACTTTCTACTGTATATTATATAACTGCACATGTCTATTTGGTAGTCTGGTCCTAGCCTCGTCACTACTTCGCCGAGATTAGGCTAGACACTTACCAGCACATGGGGTCGCTTGTGTTGATACTACACTCTGCACTATGTGCAGCTCCCAGAGCAGCTATTGGACCGTAATTGGAGGCTACCTTCAGTTCACGTGGAGATCCAAGATAGACCTGCAGGCGTTCGCGGGCCCTGGCACTCCTCTATCTTTTGTTTGTTCTGTTTCATCTTTTCGCTTCAAAAACAGTGTACTGGTCTTTTCTTCAGACTTTGTATGTAGTAAATCTTAGACCTTCTGTGACACTGTGACACCAGGTTTTGAGTGATTAAGGCTTGAGCAATTGTAATAGACATAGATTTCAGATATTTTATTGATGTCTTCCGCTTTAATTTAAAGTTCCGCTGTTTATACGTTATCGCCTTATATTTGTTAAAAAGAAATAATTGGACAATGAAGTAAGTAGTTAAAGGATTGGCTTGCCTAGCTCACATTAGTAGGCGCCATCACGACTTCCGAGGGTGGAAAATCCGGGTCGTGACAAATACATGGTATGAATTTGTGTTTCTAGGAAGGCCAGTAGGAGCAACGCCACTGACATAGGACAAGTTCACTAAGTTGTTCATGAATCATTTTCTTCCAGACAGCCTGATGCAAAAATATGCTAGAGACTTTGAGAGATTGGTTCAGACTCCAGATATGGATGTGTCAATATTTAACACCAAGTTTTGTAAGCTGGCTAGATATGCTCCTTACTTAGTGCCTACCGAAGAAGCTCGAGTTTAGAGGTTTGTTGATAGATTGGTTGGTCGTCTATACACTGTAGTAGCCCCAAAGATGAAGACTTTATCCTACTCTGATGCAGTCGACCTTGCTAGAAAAATTGAAAACAAGGGATGTGATGAGCGTACATCTAGTGATTTACGTAAGAAGTCCAAGACATGAGGGTTTTTCAGTGGCAGTATTAGTGAAAATCAAAGAGCAGAAAATCAAGGACAACAACAATAGGGTTCTAAGACAGGGACACACCTGTCTTCACAGTCCGCATACAGACCACATTACAGACAAAGGTACTAGGGGACCATCATCATTATCTGGACATCGTATTTCTGAGCAGATATATTCCACTACTTCAGTCTGCCAAACCTGTGGTAGATCATATTTAGGTTAATGTCTTGTTCTAACTGGAGAGTGCTTTCAGTGTGGATAGTTGGGACATCACTTGAGGGATTGCCTTCATCCTCTGAGAAATTTCAACCAGGCTTCTATTCATTCAGCTACACCTACTCAAACTACTCGTAATACTTCAGGTGCTACAGGTACATGAAATAAAGTTCGAGGTGCTGGAGACCATGATACTGTGAATCAAGGACAAGGGAATGTTTGTAGAAGTTAGGCGAGAGTTTTGCATTTACTAGATAGGATGATTAGGCCTCGATTGTTGTGGTCACAAGTATTCTTTCTGTCTGTTCATTTGATGCACTTGCATTGATTGATTCGGGATCTACTCACTCCTATGTGTCCTTGTACTTTGCTTTGAGATTTAATAGACAACCTGAGCTATTGAATGTTCCTTTTCTAGTTGTCACTCCTGTTGGGGAGTCTCTATTAGCTGAATACATGTATCGTGCTTGTCAGATTCGGATTGAGGGTAAAGATACTCTAGCTGACCTTATTGTACTTGATATGATTAACTTTGACATGCTGATGGGAATGGATTGGTTATCTTCTTGCTATGCTATCATCGATTGTCATGCAAAGATAGTTAAGTTTGAGATACCAAATGAACCCAGTTTTATTCTAAGAGAGAGTTAGGTTCCAGATATTTGCAAAGTTATATATTTTATGAAAGCTCAACGACTTCTGAAGAAAGGTTGCTTGGGTCTCCTAGCTATTGTAAATTACACAAGAAAGGAAACATTTAGTATAGAAAATGTACCAGTAGTGAGAGAATTTTCTGATGTATTTCCTGAGGATTTACCAAGATTGCCTCTAGTATGAGAAATAGATTTTGGTATTGATTTTCCACCTGACACACAACACATATCAATACTCCCATATCGAATGGCACCAACAGAGTTGAGGGAGCTAAAGCAAAAGTTGCAGGATTTGCTAGATAAGGGTTTTATCAGACCTAGTGTATCACCATAGGGTGCACCAGTACTATTTGTAAAGAAGAAAGACAGATTCCTGAGAATGTGCATTGACTACAGGCAGTTGAACAGGATAATAGTACGCAATAAATATCCTTTGCCTCGTATAGAAGACATGTTTGATTAGTTACAAGGAGTTGCCCACTTTTAAAAGATTGACCTCCATTCTACTTATCATCAACATAGAATCAAAGATGAAGATATTTTTAAGATTGCTTTCAGAACTCGATACGGGCAATATAAGTTTCTTGTGATGCCTTTCGGGCTGGCTAATACTACAGCTGCATTCATGGATTTAATGAATAGGGTGTTCAAGCCGTTTCTGGATAGATTTGTAATAGTATTTATCGATGGTATCCTGATATATTCTCGTAGCCAAGGTGAACATGAGAATCATTTGAGGACTGTGTTGCAGACATTGTCAGAACATTGGCTTTATGCTAAGTTTTCAAAGTGTGAATTTTGGCTAGGCTCAGTATCATTTATGGGGCGTGTTGTATCTAAAGATGGAATTATTGTAGATCCTAAGAAGACCGAAGCTGTGCAGAAAAAGCCCATGCCTACTTCTCCTACAGAGATTCCCAACTTTTTAGGCTTAACAGGCTATTACAGGTGTTTTGTGCAGGATTTCTCCATAATAGCAGCGATAGTGACCAAGCTAACACAGAAAAATGCAAAGTTTCAGTGGACGGAGAAATGTGAGTAGAGCTTTCAAAAACTCAAAACATGTTTGACAACTGCACCAATATTAACCTTACTATTAGGTTCCGAAGGATTTACGGTGTTCTATGACACATCGAGGGTGGGATTAGGATGTGTTCTCATGCAAAATGGTCGCGTTATAGCTTATGCTTTGAGACAAATGAAAAAGCACGAGCAAAACTATCCTAAACATGATTTGGAGATGGTTGTAGTGGTATTTGCTCTAAAAATTTGGAGGCATTACCGATACGGTGAAACTTGTGAGATTTATACTAACCATAAAAGTCTGAAGTATATCTTTCAGCAAAGAGATCTGAATCTTCGGCAACATCGGTGGATGGAACTACTCAAAGACTATGACTGTTCTATTTTGTATCATCCTGGAAAAGCCAATGTGGTGGCCGATGCATTGAGCAGAAAATCTATTGGGAGTTTGGCACATATAGCTCCTACAAAGAAACTTTTGGCCAAAGGTATTAAGAGACTAGAAGATACACGTATCAGATATAGTGTCGGAAATTCAGAGGCATTATTGGCTTGTGTCAGGCTAAGTCTTCGTTATTTGAGCGCATTAAGGCCACCCAATATGAGGATGAGAGATTTTGGAAATACAGGGATGCGGTCTTATCTGGTAAAAACAAGGATATGGTTGTTGAAAGTGATGGTGTACTTCGAATGGGTGACAAGCTATGTGTATAGACGTAGATTGGTTGAGACATACTATTCTTGAAGAAGCCCACAACTCTAAATACACTATACATCCTGGATCCACAAAAATGTACCATGACCTGAAGCAATTTTATTGGTAGGAAGGTATGAAGAAAGATGTTGCTAACTTTGTTTCTAACTGTTTGACTTATCAGCAGGTCAAGGCTGAGCATCAACGACCCGCAAGACTATTACAACAAATTAAGATTCCAGAGTGGAAATAGGAAAAAATTACTATGGATTTTATCACCGGTCTACCATGAACCCTTATAGGTTATGACTCTGTACGGGTAATTGTAGATCGATGGACAAAATCAACACAATTTTTGCCAGTAAAGACTACATATAGTGGAGTAAGATATGCACCGATATTTATGAACAAAATTGTCTGACTTCACGGAGTTCCAGTATCCATCATCTCTGATAGAGGATCACAGTTCACTTCACGCTTCTGGAAATCTTTTCAAGAAGCATTAGGTACACGAGTAGATCTTAGTACTGCATTTCTCCCACAGACAGACGGGTAGTCTGAACGTACTATACAGATCTTGAAGGATATGTTGAGAGCTTGCATTTTTGAGTATGGAGGTAGTTGGGATGCTTATCTACATTTAGCTGAATTTGCTTCCGATAATAGCTTCTAGTACAGTATTCAGATGGCACCGTACGAAGCACTGTATGGTAGAAGATGTCGTTCTCATATCAGATGGTTTTGAAGAAGGCGAGAATAACTTATTGGGACATGACTTAGTACAAGAAGCTATGGAAAAAGTCCAATTGATCAAACAGAGATTGCTTATAGCTCAAAGCAGGAAAAAATCTTATGCGGATAAGAGAAGAAGAGACTTAGTGTTCGCAATTGGAGACAAAGTGTTCCTACGAGTCTCCCATATGAAAGGTATAATACAGTTTAGGAATAGAGGCAAGTTGAGCCCTAGGTTTATAGGACCGTATGAGATAATAGACCGTATGAAAGGTATAGCTAATATATCATCGGTCTATGCTGCTGCTCAACTGAAGAAATGGCTCGTGACCTCGCCATTCCCGAAAGGACAAGAGTAGAGGCTTCAATTTAGCATTGGGAGAAAAAAATCACACGACAGGAAAGAATAGATGTGAAGTTTTTCCTAACTCTGTAGCCTCTGGGGATAAATACATATGTCTACGTGCCGATCCCTCTGACTCTACTAAGCTTGTCTGTGAATTGTGAGACCTATGTAACCTAGAGCTCTGATACCAACTTATCACGACCCGAATTTCCCACCCTCGGAAGTCATGATGGAGCCTACTAGTGAAAGCTAGGCAAGCCAACCATTTAAATTATTTACCTTTTTTCCATTTTTAATCCTTTAACAATTATGAGCCAACATTACATAAACAACGAAAATTTAAAAGCGGAAAGCTGAAATGTAATATTTTAATAAAGATGTCAATACCAATCCATATATAACTACCCAAGACTGGTGTCACAATTCCTAAGACTGTCTAGGAATACTATAAATAAAGATCTAAAAGAGTTATGACAACACTGTCTCTGGAGTACATAATAAAACAGATCAAAAGGATAGAAGGAGATGCCAAGGCCTGCGGACGCTGGCAGGACTACCTCGGATCTCCAGATAGGTTGAAGGCAGCAACCGCAAAGCTAAGGTCCAAAAGCTGCTGCACCAGGATCTGCACACAGTGCAGAGTGTAGTATCAGCATAACCGACCCCATGTGCTGGTAAGTGCCTAGACTAACCTCGACGAAGTAGTGACAAGGCCAGGACCAGACTACCAAATAACCTGTGCAGTAAATAATATACAGCGAAAAATAAAAGCAGAAATGTACAGTAAAGGATGGGAGGCGGAAACATTCTGCGGGGACATCGAATAATAACAGAAGAACAACAAGTAAATATACGGATCACCATAGTTCAATTGAAGATAAGAAGGGGGAATCATGCTGCGGGGTACAACAAGTATCCAAAGAAAACCAATAGTTAAATGTAGATAAACCGTATCTCAGTTAACAATAAAAATTAGGAAATCAAAGATAAGTGCACGACATCACCCTTCGTGCTTTAACACTCTCTCACAAATATCATGCACGGCATCACCCTTTGTGCTTTACACTCTTCCTCACCCAAGCAACAATCACAAAGCAATTTGGGCAAGGGGATCAATAACATCACAGTAAAATCAAGTAACAATAGAAAATTAGTAAATAAACGTAAAGAACACCATACTCAATTATCAGCAAGAATCAGGAAAATCAAGGACAAGTGCACGACATCACCCTTTGTGCTTTTACTCTCGTCCTCACCATAAAATCAATATAAATGGCACGGAATTGTACATCGTGTGGCACGACATCACCCTTCATGCTTTTACACTTTTCCTCATGAAATCATACACGACATCACCCTTTGTGCTTTAACACTCTCTTACCAAAACAATGCACGGCATCACCCTTCGTGCTTTAACACTCTTTCTCACCCAAACAACAATCACAAGCAATAAGGTCTAGGAAATAAATAAATCACAATAAAATCCCAGCAAGGGAACAATAGTACAATAATCAAATCCCGGCAAGGGAACAATATCAAAAGTATCAACATCCCGGCAAGAGAGACAACATTAAAGCGACAACATCCCGGCAAGGGAGACAACATTAAAAGCAACAACATCCCGGTAAGGTAGACAATATAATAATCCTCTTCTCTTTTTCACATTTACTTCACAACTCACTTCACAACTTGAGCCAATGCTCTGTAAGGTTCAATTGTCAATTATACTTCCACAATTCATTTTACGACTTGAACCAACGCTCTTTAATATTCAAATACCAATATTACTTCCACAAGCTTTGCTCAACAATAGAAATCATCACATAAGACATGAACAATACAAACAGAGTCACATTAATCATAGTATAAGACCTACGGGCATGCTTGACACCAACGTATAGATACTCGTCACCATGCCTATACGTCGTACTCAAGAAATAACACATAGCGAATAGGACACAACTCCTAATCTCTCAAGCTAAGGTTAAACCAAACACTTACCTAAAACTTCCATGGCCAACTCAAACCTCAAAAACCGCTTTCTTTTAGAATTCGCCTCCAAATTACTCGTATCTAATCCAAATTGATTTAACAACATCAATAAATGCTAAAGAATTCATACTCAATGCTTAATTATAGGTTTTATTATCATTTTCCCTAAAAAGTCAAAAATCGACCCGGGCCCGCTTGGTCAAAACTTGAGGTTCGGACCAAAACCCGATCACCCATTCACCCCACGAGCCCGAATATGCAATTAGTTTCGAAATCTGACCCCAAAACGAGGTCTAAATTCCAATGAACCAAAAAGCCCTAACTCTACCCAAATTCCTAATTTTCTACCCTTACGAGCATGATTTAAGCCTAGAAATCTAATGGGTGTTAATGAAAATTGAAGAAAACAAGTCAAAGAACACATACCTATGGTTTTGTGGTGAAATCCCCCTTCAAAAATCGCCCAAGTTTGAGTTTCAATGAAAGAGTTATGAAATTTTGGAGAAAACCCGTTTTGTTACTGTTTTTAAAAAGACTGGACAGGTACTCTATGTGTTCGCGCACCTTTGGCCACGTTTGCATAGGCTTAATCCCCCTGGCCTACGCGTTCGTGAGCCATTAGCTGCGTTCGCACAGTGTTATGGCCAACCCATTCCCCAGCTCCCCCTTAGGTAGTGCGTTCGCGTAAGCTTAGATGCGTTCGCGTAAAGCAACAAACCCAAAGCTCCGCGTTCGCATCCCAGTCAGTGCATTCACATAGTACACAAAATAGGGCCCCCTAAGACTACACTATGCGATCGCGGACCTACCTATGTGAACGCATAGCACAAAAACCTGGACACCAGCAAATAGCAAAAATACCAGATTTTCTAAGTCCAAAAACACTCTGATGCCTATCCAAAACTCACCCGAGCCCTCGGGGATCCAAACCAAACATGTACACTACCTCAACATCATCTTACGTACTTACTCATGCGATCAAATCGCCAAAATAACATCTTAAACAACGAATTTAGCATAGAAATCAAGGAAAAATCTCAAAACTTCCAAAGTATCAAATTTCACAACTACGGGTCCGAATCACATCAAATGACTTCCGTTTCTAACCAAATTTTACAGGCTCAATCTAAACTCCATATAAGACCTGCACCGGGCTTCAGAACTAAGATACGAGCACGATACCATCAATTTCAAAAACTTTCAAATTTCCAAAAACTCATATATTTTCCAAAAAAAAATTCTTTAAAAATTTATTTCTCAGACTTGGGACCTCGGAATTCGATTCCGTCCATACGCCCAAGTCCCATATTTTCCTACGGACCCTCCGCGATTGTCAAATCACAGGTTCGGGTCCGTTTACCTAAATATTTGACCGAAGTCAACTTAAATTAAATTTTAAAGGCCAATTTAACATTTTAATCATATTTCCACATAAAAGCGTTCTGGATGTACGCTCTAACCACGCACACAAATCGAGGTGAGGAAAAAGGAGGCTTCTAAGGCCTCGAAACATAGAATTTACTCATAAATAAAGTGATGACTGGTTCCATACTGGAATCAGCAACACATGATTGCTTGTTGCTCCTCCAACTTATGGCTCCATCTCCTAAGGCAAAAACATATCGTGAGGTAGATTTTCTAGAATCTCGATCTGACTGGAAATCTGAATCAGTATAGCTAATCGGTGCAAGATCACCTGAGTGATACACCAACATATAATCCCTAGTCTTTTTCAAGTACTTGATTATATGTTTAACGTCAATCCAAGGTTAGACTGAAATCTACTAACCATGCCAGCACCAAAGCAGATATCAGGTCTAGTACATAGCATAACATACATGTCACGACCCCAATTACCCGGTCATGATGGCGCCTATCACATTACTAGGCAAGCCAACCCAACAAGTAACCACAGTAAATCTCTTTTAATAAAAACATTTTTCTAACATTAATTAAGTCTCAATTTTTTTCATAAGAAATATTTAAGTCACCAAAACATGCGGAAAACAGTAAAACATCAAACCAACATAGCCCAACAATCTGGTGTCACGAGTCTAGAGCCTCTAAATACAACTAGTCCGACTGTCTATTACATAATAAGTCTAAAAATGCGGAAAAACAAGGATAGGAAGGAGGAAAGCAGGGCTGCGGATGCCATGCAGCTACCTTGCAGTCTCCGATAAGCTCCAAAAATGCTGGGGACCCTCACTCTGCCGCTCGGGCACCTAGATCTGCACACAAGGTGCAGGGAGTAACTAAAGTAAAAAAGGTCTGAAAGCAGTGACGAGCAGTTAAAAATCATATAAAGAGTAAACAACAGAATATCAAGTCAA
The DNA here is from genome assembly GCF_000393655.2 of Nicotiana sylvestris. Classification (NCBI taxonomy): domain Eukaryota; kingdom Viridiplantae; phylum Streptophyta; class Magnoliopsida; order Solanales; family Solanaceae; genus Nicotiana; species Nicotiana sylvestris. The sequence continues at coordinate 121,153,022 of NC_091057.1, read as the reverse complement.
ACTCAACAGCTTAAAACCCAGTTTCTTCATAAAGCATCATTTTCAGTTGAAATACTTTGAAATCATTTACTTAGCAGTTTTCAACAGAAACTCATTATAAAAGAAGAGTGAAATCAGGAAAAATATCATAAATGGGCCTCTCGGGCAAGGTATCACTCATAAATATAGCCTATCGGGCAAGCCTATCGATCACTCGTGACTCAGCTCTCGTCACTCAATACTCACACTCAGCACTCAGGCTCAATAATATCTCATAATAGTAATAATCATAATAACCGCTACGGCGTGCAGCCCGATCCATAGTTTATAGTCGACTACGCTCACTGGGGTGTACAGAGTCTGGAGGGGCTCCTACACTCAAATGTCATATCACTGCGGCACGTAGCCCGATCCAATATATATATATCGTTACGGCGTGCAACCCGATCTATATAAGGATTGCTGCGGCGTGTAGCCCGATCCATTATATATATATATATATATATATATATATATTATTGTTGCGGCGTGCAGCCCGATCCATAATATTTATAATTCTCACCATTAGGTCCTCAACCTCTCCTAGTCATTAACCTCACAGCCACTCGGGCATAACAGTGGAAATCGGGGAACTTAGCCCAAACAGTTCTCATATATTAAGAAGAGTGATAAAACCCAGGTTTAAATAATAAACAGGTAAACCATGACTGAGGATATGCTTTCAAACAAATAGAGTGAGGAAAACAGTAAAATTGCCCCTAAGGGTCTCAACAGGTCGGCACAAGGCCCCAAACATGCCATGCAACCCATAATATAGTATCAATCTCTAAAATACGCGATATCATAAGATTTCAAATCAATTACGCGGCTTAATAGTCGCTACGGGATGGACCAAGTCATAATCATTACCGGTGCACGCCCACACGCTCGTCACCTAGCATGTGCATCACCTTATTTGCCAAACCAATATGAAATACCTAGGTTTTATACCCTCAGTTCCAGATTTACAATGGTTACTTACCTTAAACCGGATGAAATACTACTTCGCGACTTTGCCTCTCGCCTCAGCCTCAACTCGCGCCGAATCTACCCAAAATCAGAATCATAACATTAGAATATGATAAGGGATCGAAGCCCATGCGAAAATAATCAAATTATACCAAAAATCCCGAAATTGGTCCAACCCGACCCCCGGGCCCACATCTCAAAATTCGATAAAAATCACAGCAACGGAATCCTTATCCTCCCACGAGTTCATACACACCAAGACTACCAAAATTCAACCACAAATGGCCCCTCAAATCCCTAGATTAAGGTCTCAAGTTTACAAGCCCTAACTCCCCAATTTAGGCTTCAAATTCCCCAAATTTCATGTTTCATTAGGTAGAAATCACAATAGGATCGAGTATTAAGTCCAAAATTCTTACCTCCAATAAGTTCTCTTTGATTCCCTCTTCAATCTCTCTCAAAAAGCTCCAAAATCGAGTCAAAAATGGTGAACTTAGGCCAAAAATCGCGAAAATGGCCTTTTAAACATTCTGCCCAGCGATTTGAAATCCTTCGCGAAGCACAAAATACCATTGACCAAAAAATTCTCTTACGCGAACACGACCACCCCATCGCGAACGCGATGCTTCAGCCACTCGAACCTTCGCGAACGCGATATCCCCATCGCGAATGCGGTTAATCATGACCCAGCCCTTCGCGAACGCAGGACCTTCTTCGCGAACGCGAAGGCCAACCTTCCAACCTCACATCTTAACCCTTCACGAACGCGAAGGCCAAAAGGTCTGCAACACATACAACAAATTTCAGCAATTTTCCTCAACTTGAAATGATTCGTTTAACCACTCGAAACTCACCCGAGGCTCTTGGGACCCCAACCAAACATGCCAACATATCCCATAACATCATTCAAACTTGTTCCAACCTTCGAAACACTCAAAACAACATCAAAACACCAAATTTGCATTGGATTCAAGCCTAAGAATTCCAAAATCTTCCAAATTCCGCTTTCGATCAAAAAGTCCACCAACCACGTCCGAATGACCTGAAATTTTGCACACATATCCCAAATGATACAACGGACCTACTACAACTCCCGGAATTCCATTCCGACCTCTATATCAAAATCCCGCCTATCAACCGGAAAACACCAAAATTCCAATTTCGCCAGTTCAAGCCTAAATCTACTCCGTACCTCCAAAACACATTCCAGTCATGCTCCTAAGTCCCAAATAACCCCCGAAGCTATCCGAACCATCAAAACTCACATTCAAGCCCTTTAACACATAAGTCAACATCCAGTTGTCTTTTCCAACTTAAGCTTACTCAAAAGAGACTAAGTGTCTCAAACCTTACCAAAACTTCTCCGAACCCGAGCCAACCAACCCGATAACACCTAATACAGCTGAACAAGGCAATAATAAGAAGAAATGGGAAAACAGAGCGGTAACTCATGAAACGACCGGCCAGGTCGTCACAATACATGAGACTCCCTACAACAGAAGCATAAGTGTCACGACCCGAAATTTCCACCCTCGGGATCGTGGTGGTGTCTAATATCACACTTGTTAGGCAAGCCAACATTAGAGTATTATTAACCACTTTCCTTTATGTGTCAATGATTACGAGTAAACAAACTTAAACAAGTAGAAATAATTGCGGAAGTAAGTAAATAGTCTCATTGTTTATATATACTATTACCAATATTGTTGGTATTACCACCCACAATCCGGTGTCACAACTCACGAACATACTAGGATTTTCTACAAACATCTGTCTGAAAGAAATTAAAACTTTTTTGAAAAGAAGAAAAATAGTAATGTAGAAATGTAGAAGGGGATGCCATGGCCTGCGGACGCTAGCAGGACTACCTTGGGTCTCCAAACTGCGAATCTGCAGCCAATGTCTCAATCAGCCACTACCTGCTCCAAAATCTATACAAAAAGTGCAGAGTGCAGTATCAATACAACTAACCCCATGTACTAGTAAGTGTCAAGCCTAACCTCAGCGAGGTAGTGACGAGGCTACGGCGGGGCAATTACAATACAACATGCATACAGTGCATAATAAAGCAGAAAGAAAAACGAAAAAAATAAAATAGTAACTTGCAAGGAACGAATACAAAACTCAATTATCTCATCAGAACCCAGCTATAACCAATCTTTTTAAGTGAAATGCAAAACTACAAAAGAACTTCACAGTAGAAGAAAGATACATAAACACATAAATTGATGCGACGCACATCCCGATCCCACCATATAACCAATATCGATATGAATATTCACCCTTATTACTTCATATCAATCCACCCTTATTCCTCCTGTTGCGGCGTGCAACCCGATCCCACCGTACAATAGTAATTCACCCTTATTCCTCCTCAATATACCACCCTTATAACTCCTGTTGCAGTGCGCAACTCAATCCCACCGTACAACAGTAATTCACCCTTATTCCTCCTCAATATATCACCCTTATTTCTCTTGTTGCGACGTGCAACCCGATCCCAACATATCAGTACCAATCACACAATAAGAACATAAATTTTACAATTTAGCTCAAAACTCCCCATAATATTTCAACCTTAATAAAACAAATGGAAAGCTGTACAATTATGAAACTTCACTCAAGTTATACTACTCAGCGAAACCAGTCCAAAATATACCATAAAACACCAATAAACCAACTTGAGCTAATAATATGAGACAATGAAACTATGGAATAACTAATACCTTCAACAATGAAAAACAATGTCTAACAAGTAGCAATTAAGCTTGGAAATACTAGTGAAGCATGTAGCAGTTAAGGCAAGGGACAATATATTACGAACGAGAAGGAAACATGAAAAAAGGATAAATTGACGGCGCATAGGTACTCATCGCCTCACCTATACGCCACACATATGGATTTTCACATAGCAATTAAGTCGGGTATCCCTAATCCGTCGAGTCAAAGTTAGACACAACACTTACCTCGCTCCAAGGCCAAACTCAATGCTCAACCACCGTTTTTCCCTTCACACAAGCCTCCGGAACAATGGAATCTATCAATTCACCAACCAAACAATTCAATTTAAGCCTTAGGAACTACCTACGATTGCACAGAATTCAATTTAGGCCATTTGTGAAAAAGACAACAAAAGTCAACACCTGGGACCGCTTGGTCCAAACCCGAAATTCGGACCAACACTCGATTACCCATTCACGCATGAGCCTGGATATATAAATGGTTTTGGAATCTGGCTTCAATTTGAGGTCTAAATCCCCAAATTTTGAAATCCTTAATTTCTACCCAAAATCCCCAATTCCACCATGAAAACCTTAGATTCTAGGTTGAAATCTTGTTAAATGAAGTGAAAGATTGAAAGAAATGAGTTAAGAATAACTTACCTTTGATATAGGGAAGAAATGATCTTTGGAAAATCGCCTCTTGTGGTTAAGGTTTTGAAAATTTGGGAAATGAATCAAAAATCCCGTCTAAGTCCCTTTTACATGGTTGCAGATGTCGCATTTGTGACCTGATGTTCGCAAATTCGAAGCTCGCAAATGCAATGGGTCTATCGCAATTGCGAAGCCCTTCACATTCCTGCTATTTTCGCAAATGCGAGAAAAGTGTCGCAATTGCGACCACTGAACCTCGCAAATGCGAGTAAGAGATCGCATTTGCGATCCATGCCCCTCCGAAACTCCCTTCGCAAATACGAAGGTAACCTTGTAAATGCAAGAACCGCTGGCCCAGCTCCTCTTTGCATTTGCGAAGAGAGCCTCGCAAATGCGGAACTTGCAGGGTTCGCAATTGCGATGCCCGATCTCGCAAATGCGAGATCTGGGGCTTGCAACAAGATCAGTTATACTAGCAAAATTTACTAAGTTCAAAACACCCCGTAGCCTATCCGAAACTTACCTGAGCCCTCGGGGCTCCATAAAAAACATGCACACAAGTCTTAAAACATCATACGAACTTGCTCGTGCAATCAAATCGCCAAAATAACACTTAGAATTACGAATTTAGCACCAAATCACATGACATTCTTAAGAACAATTTGAAATTTCTATTTTCCCAACCGGATGCCCGAATCACGTCAAATCAACTCCGATTTTACCAAATTTCACAAGCATGATTTAAATAATACCGGACACCGGAACCAAAATACTGGCCCGATACCAACGAGATCAAGCATTAATCAAGTTCTTTAAACAATTAGATTTTCAGACTTATAATTTTTAACAAAAATTCATTACTCGGGCTAGAGACCTCAGAATTCGATTCCCGCATACGCCCAGGTCGCATATTTCAATACGGACCTATCGAGACTGTCGAAATACGAATCCGGGTCCGTTTACTCAGAATATTGACCGAAGTCAACTAAATCAACTTTTAAAGACAAAAATTATTATTATTCTCAATTTTCCACATAAAAGCTTTCCGGAAACACGCTTGGACTGCTCATGCAAATCGAGGAGGGATAAAATGAGGTTTTGAAGGCCTTGAAACACGGAATCAAGTTCTAAAACATAAGATGACCTTTTGGGTCATCACATTCTCTACCTCTAAAGCAACCGTTCGTCCTCGAACGGACATAGAAAAGTACATGAGCTGGTGAAAAGGTGGGGATATCTACTCCGTATATCGTACTCGGTCTCCTAGGTAACTGCCTCAACAGGCTGACCTCTCCACTGCACTCGAACTGAAGGGTAACTCTTCGATCTCAACTTACGAACCTGCTAGTCTAAAATAGCTAATGGCTCCTCCTCGCAGGTCATGTCCTTGTCTAACTAGACAGTGCTAAAATCTAATACGCGGGATGGATTGTTGTGATACTTCCGAAGCATGGACAAATGGAATACTGGATGTACCGCTAATAAACCTGGTGGCAACACAAATCTGTAGGACACCTCTCCCACTCGATCAAAGATCTCAAAAGGCCTGATATACCTAGGGCTTAACTTGTCCTTCTTCCTAAACCTCATTGCACCCTTCATGGGCGACACCCGAAGCAATACTCTCTCCGACCATAAATGCCATATCACGAACCTTACGATCAGCATAACTCTTCTTTCTGGACTGAGCTGTACAAAGTATATCCTGAATGATCTTAACCTTATCCAAGGCATCTTGTACCAAATATGTACCCAATAACAAAGTCTATCCAATCGGTGATCGACACCGTCTGCCATATAATGCCTCATAGGGAGCCATCTAGATGCTCGACTGATAGCTGTTATTATAGGCAAACTCCGCTAATAGAAAGAACGGATCCCAAGAACCTCCAAAGTCAATAACATGGGCGTGGAGCATATCCTCCAAGATCTGAATAGTACGTTCGGACTGTCCGTCCATCTGAGGGTGAAATGTTGTACTCAACTCAACTTTTGTACCCAACTCACACGTACTACCCTCCAGAAATGCGAGGTAAACTGTGTACCTCGATCAGAAATGATTGACACAGGCACACCATGAAGACGACGATCTCACAGATATAAATCTCTGCCAACCGCTCCAAAGAATCGGAAACTACCACAGGAATGAAATGCACTGACTTGGTCAGTCTATCCACAATAACCCAAACTGCATCAAACTTCTTCTGAGTCCGTGGAAGTCCAACAATGAAATTCATAGTGATACGCTCCCACTTCCACTCAGGAATTTCTATCTTCTAAAGCAAACCACTTGGTCTTTGATGCTCGTATTTTACTTGCTGACAATTTAGGCAATGAGCTACATATGCAACAATATCCTTCTTCATAATTCTCCACCAATAATGCTGCCGCAAGTCCCGATGCATCTTGGCGGCACCCGGATGAATAGAGTACCAGGAACTATGAGCCTCCTCTAGAATCAACTCACGAAATCCATCCATATTAGGCACACAAACACGACCCTACATCCTCAAAACTCCATCATCTTTTACTGTAACCTACTTGGCATAACCGTGGTGCACCATGTCCCTAAGGACAAGCAAATGAGGGTCATCATACTGCCACTCCTAAATATGCTCAAACAAGGAAGACCGAGCGACTGTGCAAGCTAAAACATGACTGGGCTCAGAAATATCCAACCTCACGAACCGATTGGCTAAGGCCTAAACATCTAATGCAACCGGTCTCTCACCGACTGGAATGTATGCAAGGCTGCCCATAGCTGACTTTCTACTCAGAGCATGGACACCACATTGGCCTTCCCGAGATGATACAAGATGGTGATATCATAGTCTTTCAATAGCTCCAACCACCTTCTCTGGCTCAAATTGAGCTCCTTTTGCTTGAACAAATACTGCAAACTCTTACGATCCATGAACACCTCATACGACACGCCATATAGATAGTTCCTCCAAATCTTCAGTACGTGAATAATGGCTGCCAGCTCCAATTAATGAATAGGATAATTCTTCTCTTGAACCTTTAGCTACCGTGAAGCATATTCAATAACCTTGCCACCCTGTATCAATACCGCACCAAGTCCAATACAAGATGCGTCACAATTTACTGTATAGGGCCCTGAACCTGCGGGCAATACCAACACCGGTGCAGTAGTCAAAGCTATTTTGAGTTTCTAAAACCTCACTTCACACTCGTTCGACCATCTGAATGGGACACCCTTCTGGGTCAACCTGGTTAATGTGGCTGCTACAGATGAAAACCCCTCTACAAACCGACGATAATAACCCACCAAACCCAAGAAACTACGAATCTTTGTGGTTGAAGTAGGTCTAGGCCATCTGAACAGCCTCAATCTTCTTAGGATCCACCTGAGTACCCTCTGCTGATACAACGTGACCCAAGAAGGAAACTAAACTCAACCAAAACTCATATTTCGAAAACATAGCATATAACCGGCTGTCTCTCAGAGTCTGAAGTACGATCCGCAAATGCTGCTCGTGCTTCTCTCGGCTGAGGGAGTAGATCAAGATATCATCAATAAATACAATCACAAAGGAATCTAGGTAAGGCTTGAACACCCGGTTCATCAAATCCATAAATGCTGCTAGGGCATTTGTCAGCCCAAATGACATCACTAGAAATGCATAATGCCCATACCGAGTCCGAAAAGTGGTCTTAGGGACATCTGATGCCCTAATCCTTAACTGATGGTAGCAAGACCTCAAATCGATCTTTGAAAACACCTTGGCACCCTGAAGCTGATCAAATAAGTCATCAATCCTCGGCAATATGTACTTGTTCTTGATGGTGACTTTGTTCAACTGCCAATAGTCTATGCATATCCTCATCGGTCCATCCTTCTTCTTTACAAACAACACCGATGCACCCCAGGGCGAGATACTAGGTTTAATAAAGCCCTTATCAAGCAAATCTTGCAATTGCTTCTTCAATTCTTTCAACTCTGGCGAGGCCATACGTTATGGCGGAATGGAAATGGGATGAGTGCCCGAAGCCAAATCAATGCAAAAGTTAATATCCCTATCGGGTGGCATCCCCGGCAGGTCTGCAGGAAATACTTCTAGAAACTCCCGAACAACTGGTACAGAATCCATGGAAGGAACCTTTGCACTAGAATCACGAACATAAGCCAAATATGTCAAACACACCTTCTCGACCATACGTCGAGCCTTCATATAAAAGATAACCCTGCTGGTACAATGAGCATGAGTCCCTCTCCACTCTAATTGAGGTAACCTCGGCAAGGCTAAGGTCACAGTCTTGGCGTGATAGTCCAATATAGCATGATAAGGTGACAGCCAATCCATCCCCAAATGAATCGAAATCAACCATATCGAGAAATAGGAGATCTACACGAGTCTCAAGACCCCTAATAACAACCACATACGAATGATAGACACGATCTACAATAATAGATCCCCAACCGGCGTGGACACGTACATGGGAGCACTCAAAGAATCACAAGGCACAACCAAATATGAAGCAAATTAAGATGACACATAGGAATATGTAGACCCTGGATCAAATAGAATTGAAGCGTCTCTACTGCAAACTAAAATAGTACTTGTGATAACAGCGTCGAATGACTCAACCTCAAGCCTGACTGGGAAAGCATAACATCGGGGCTGGGCCCCACCACTCTGAATCATATCTCTAGGACGGCCCCTTGCTGGCTGGCCTCCACCTCTAACGGCTTGACCTCTACCTTTAGTGGCCTGACATCTACCTCTGGCTCTGTGACCCTCTGACCCCTACCTTTAGTTGGCTCAATAGGCGGTGCAGTAACCGGTGCTAGAACCATGGCACGAGAACCTTGATACTGTGGCTGAACACCCACTAATCTCGGACTGGTCCTCTAGATATGCCCATACTCACCACACTCGAAACATCCATCCTGATAATACGGTTGCGGAAATTGAGACTGACCCTGATGAGCCGACTGACCACGATAATAACTCTAAAGAGGAGGTTCTCTGATAGGAGCTGGTGGTGCACTATAAGCTAGTTACCCTGAAGGAGGTACATAAGGACCACGACTCCCTAAAGCTCCATGGGATGTCTTAAGTGCTGAATGAAATGGCCTGGGAGGATGGCCCCTACCAAAAGTACCTCGACCTATAGATGAGGCCCCACTGAATCCACCGGAGTGATGCAACCTCTTGTTAGACCCCTGACCACTCCCTTGAGATAGAACCATCTCAACTCGTCTGGCCACATTGGTTGCATCCTGTCTCCTTAGCCATCTGCAATCTGATAGGCTGATCAAGTCTCTCAATAAACCTCCTCACCCCCTCTCTCTCGGTAGGAATTATAAGAAGAGCATGACAGTCCAAATCAATAAAATAGGTCTTGTACTGAGTGATGGACATACTAACCTGCTGGAGACGCTCGATTTACCTACGATAGTCCTCTCTCAGTGTAACAGGAAGGAACTTCTTGAGAAATAGCTAAGAGAACTGGTCTCAAGTCAAAGCAGGCGACCCAGCTGGTCTAGGTAACACAAAATCATTCCACCATCTCTTGGCTGAACCTGACAGATAAAATGCAGCAAAGTCGACCCTATTGGTCTCCACTATCCCTATATTCTATAACACCTTATAACAATTGTCCAGATAGTCTTGGGGATCCTCTAAAAATGTACCGCCATAGTGAACTGGGAAAAACTTGGTAAGCCTATCCAATCTCTACAAAGCCTTAGAAGACATAGCTAACCTATCACCGGTCTGTACTGCAACACCTAACAGAACTACCCCAATGGGCTGAGCTGCTGAAGTCTGAAACTGAGGAGCCATCTTCTCTGGAGTATGGGTAGCGGGAGTTTGTTCTCCTCCCCCAGCCTGAGAGACGGGTGGTGCTACAGGGAATGTGCCGGCCCGTGCCACACTCTCCATGAGGCCCACTAGACGAACCAAAGCATCTCAAAGTACCAGAGTAGCGATGAACCCCTCTGAAACTTAAGTTGGCCTTGCTGGAACGGTCTAGGCTGGAGCCTCCTCATCAAATTCTACCTAAGGCTCCGCCACTGGTGCTGCTGCTCGAGCTCTGGGTTGAGCCCTGCCCCTACCTCAGCCTTGTCCTATGCCCCTCGTAGGAGTTGCCACTGGGGGCTCTGACTACTGCTGAGCTGATGAAGCGGTATGTGTTCTTGCCATCTGCAAAGGAACAAGAGTAGAGAGTTCAATTAGCATTGAGAGATCAAATCGCACGACAAAGAAGTATAGAAGTGAAATTGTTCTTAAACTTTGTATCCTCTAGGGGATAATCACAGACATCTTCGTACCGATCCCTCAAACACTAATAAGCTTGTTCATGAATTGTGAGACCTAAGCAACCTAGTGCTCTAATACCAACTTGTCACGGCCTGGAATTTCCACCCTTAGGATCGTGGTGGTGCCTAACATCACACTTGCTAGGCAAGCCAACGTTAGAGTGTTATTAACCACTTTCCTTTATGTTTCAATGATTAAGAGTAAACAAACTTAAACAAGTAGAAATAATTGTGGAAGTAAGTAAAGAGTCTCATTGTTTATATATACTATTACCAATATTGTTGCTATTACCACCCAGAATCTGGTGTAACAACTCACGAACATACTATGATTTTCTACAAATATCTATCTAAAAGAAATTACAACTTTTTTAAAAAGAAGGAAAACAGTAATGTAGAAATATAGAAGGGGACGCCAGGGCCTTCGGACGCCATCAGGACTACCTTGGGTCTCCAAATTGCGAATCTGCAGCCAATATCTCAATCAGCCACTACCTGCTCCGAAATCTGCACAGAAAGTGCAGAGTGCAGTACCAGTACAACCGGCCCCATGTACTGGTAAGTGCCAAGCCTAACCTCGACGAGGTAGTGACAAGGCTACGGCGGGGCAATTACAATATAATGTGCATACAATGTATAATAAAGAAGAAAGAAGAAGGGAAAAAAATAAAGTAGTAACTTGTAAGGAACGAATACATAACTCAATTATCTCATCAGAACCCAACTATAACCAATCCTTAAGTGAAATGCAAAACTACAGAATAACTTCACAGTATATGAAAGGTACATAAACACATAAACTAATGTGGCGCGCATCCCGATCCTACCATATAACCAATACCAATATGAATATTCACCCTTATTACTTCATATCAAGCCACCATATTCCTCTTGTTGCGGCGTGCAACCTAATCCCACCGTACAATAGTAATTCACCCTTATTCCTCCTCAATATACCATCCTTATTATCTGTTGCGGCGTGTTACCTGATCCCACCGTATAATAGTAATTCACCCTTATTCCTCCTCAATATATCACCCTTATTCCTCCTGTTGCGGCGTGCAACCTGATCCCACCATATCAGTACCAATCACAAAATAAGAATAGAAATTTTACAATTTAGCTCAAAACTCCCCACAATATTTCAACCTCAACTAAAACAAATGGAAAGCTGTAAAATTATGAAACTTCACTCAAATTATACTACTCAGCGAAACCAATCCAAAATATACCATAAAATATCTATAAACCTACTTGAGCCAATAATATGAGAGAATAAAACTACGAAATAGCTAATACCCTCAACAATGAAAAACAATGTATAACAAGTAGCAATTAAGCATGGAAATACTAGTGAAGCATGTTACAGTTAAGGCAGGGGACAATATATTATGAACAGGAAGGAAACAGGCAAAACGGATAAATTAACGGCGCATAGGTACTCGTCACCTCACCTATACGCCACACACATGGATTTTCATATAGTAATTAAGTCGGAGATCCCTAATCCCTCGAGTCAAAGTTAGACACAATACTTACCTCGCTCCAAGGTCAAACTCAAAGTTCAACCACCGTTTTTCCCTTCACACAAGCCTCCAGACTAATGGAATCTATCAATTCATCAACCAAACAATTCAGGAACTACCCACAATTGCGAGGAATTCAATTTAGGCAATTTGTGTAAAAGTCAACAAAAGTCAACACTCGGGCCTGCTTGACCCAAACCTAAAATTTGGACCAAAATCCGATTACTCATTCACCCCCGAGCCCAGATATACAATTGGTTTTGGAATCCGACCTAAATTTGGGGTGTAAATCCCTAAATTTTGAAATCCCTAATTTCTACCCAAAAGTTCACAATTTCGCCATGAAAACCTTAGATTCAAGGTTGAAATCTTGTTAAATGAAGTGAAAGATTGAAAGAAATGAGCTAAGAATCACTTACCTATGATTTGGGGAAGAAATGGTTTTTGGAAAATTGCCTCTTGTGGTATAGGTTCTGAAAATTTGAGAAATAAATCAAAAATCCTGTCTAAGTCCCTTTTACACAGCTGCAGATGTTGCATTTGCGACCTGAGCTTCGCAAAGGCGAAAAGTCTATCGCAATTGCAAAGCCTTTCACATTCCTGCTACTTTCGCAAATGAGAGGAAAGTGTCGCAATTGCGACCACTGAACCTCGCACATGCGAGTAAGAGATCGCATTAGTGATCCATGCACTCCCAGACTCCCTTCGCAAATGTGAAGGTAACCTCGCAAATGCGAGAACTACTGGACCAGCTCCCCGTTGCATTTGCAAAGAGAGCCTCACAAATGCGGAACCTGCAGTGTTCGCAATTGTGATGCTTGATCTCGCAAATTGCGAGATCAGGGGCCTGCAACAAGATCAGTTATACTAGCAAAATTTCCTAAGTTCAAAACATCCCTTAGCCTATTCAAAACTCACCCGAGCCCTCGGGGCTCCATACAAACATGAACATAAGTCTTAAAACATCATACGAACTTGCTCGTTCGATCAAATCGCCAAAATAACACTTAGAATTACGAATTTAGCACCAAATCATATGGAATTCTTAAGAACACTTTGAAATTTCTATTTTCCCAACCGGATGCCCGAATCACGTCAAATCAAATTCTTTAAACCATTAGATTTTTAGACTTACAATTTTTAACAAAAATTTATTACTCGGGCTAAGGACCTCCAAATCAAATTCCGGGCATACGCCCAGGTCCCATATTTCAATACGGACCCACCAGGACTGTCAAAATATGAGTCTGGGTTTGTTTATTCAAAATGTTGACTAAAGTCAACTAAATCAACTTTTAAAGGCAAAAATTATTATTTTTCTCAACTTTCCACATAAAAACTTTTCGGAAATACGTCTGGACTGCGCACGAAAATCGAGGATGGATAAAATGAGGTTTTGAAGGCCTCAGAACACGGAATCGAGTTCTAAAATATAATACGACCTTTTGGGTCATCACAATAAAGGACCGCCTTTATCATTTCTATCTCATCAGTCGTTTTTGGGAACTGATCTTTCGACAGATAGATTCCATGTCTAAAAGGGAGAAATCCTTTCTTGGAATCTTGCATACTAAACCTGGTGAGAATACTATCAATATAAAGTGCTTAGAATAAGCCTAATATCCTTTGCTTGCGATCTCGCATAGCTTGATACCAAGAATATGTGCCGCATGTCCCAAGTCTTTCATTTCGAAACATGTGGACAACCATTCCTTTACTGAATTTAACATGCTCACATTATTTCCTATGAGCAAAATATTATCTACGTACAAAACCAAAAATGTAACTTTATCTCCATCCCACTTCTTATAAACACAAGACACATTTTCACATTGATCAAAATCGAAGGTTTTAATCGATGTGTCAAAACAAGTGTTCCATGCTCTAGAAGCTTGTTTCAATCCATAAATGGATTTCTTTAATTTAAACAACATGTGTTCATTGCCCCTTTTTATGAAAGCAACTGTTTATGCCATATAGATGCACTCATCAAGACTTTCATTTAGAAAAGTCGTCTGTTACATCTCGCGTTTTCGTACTTTAAAGTTTCGTCTTTAGTTAATCAACATAGATGCAGGGATGAGATTATCTTGAGGTTAACGTATTTATGCTATTTATAACAAGTGATAAGTAATTGCCATGAAGGATAAAGGGTACATGAATTAAAAAAAATAAGTTTCGTTGAAGGTTGCCGATTTGGGATAAAATACGGTCCGAGCTATAATACCCGCTATTTATGGACTAGTATCATACAATGTACCATATGACCGTGATAGTATGATGTATAAAGTGTATCAAAAATAAATAGAATTTTAAGTAACTTGAGACAATTCTTAATTATGCGGGTAATTGGTTAATTACCGGACATTGGGACAATACCTAATTACCTAATAAGTAGATAAAGATTTAAATATTCCATCCCCACCCCACCCCCACTCCCACTCACCCCCACATGGCAGAAAGCCACCCCTTAAGTAAATGACTCTTAGTCATTTCTTATTAGGTGGAAACCTAATACATTAGTGTCAAGACACCTCAAATTCCAAAACTTTCCAATTTAATTGATTTATCTAAAATACAGATTTTAGGTTAAACATTTCGACCCACCATGGACCCAAGCAAATCTATTGAGAATCAAACACATTGTAACTTTTGGATCGTTACTTGTTGTCAGTCTTAGCAAGATATCATAGCTGGAGATCTACCAATTGCATCAATTAGAAACTAAGTTGGTGATTGCAGTTGGAAAAGCATATGTAACTTGTATACGGCCATAAACCATATCACAATTAGACGTGATTTCATACTAAATTATTACAAAATTCCTACAAAATCCCTACAAGCAGAACGTTAGAGATTCTTACAAAATTTCAACCAAACTTCTTGCAACCAAACAATTCCAACGAGAATTGTTAGAATCGTAGCAACGTAAAATTTTGCGATTCTAAAAGAGTATGGTACAACCTTTTCCAAGAACATCATACAAATTTTTCCCTACTCTAGGTATGTTAAGGCTATCTCTTCTTTCTTGTTGGCATGATCTATACGACACAAACAAAACGAGCAAATGCACAATTTTCATAATTTACTCTATTCGTAGAAATGCTAGAGATGTGTATATTCTTATTCTCCCATAAGCCTTATTATTCTATCATCTATTCACGGGTCTCAGAAAATACGTAAGTTGATAAAGTCTATTTCATGATATTAATCAGAGGAAAAACGGTCTTATGACACCTGAAAGATTTTATTGACGTACTTATCATGCATTGCATTTATTTACACTGACCCATGACCAGCTGGAATTATATACGCGTATATATGTAAATATATATATATATATATATATGTGTGATATGGAAAAAAGGTTACGGTGTTATATACGCACCACCACCTGATCAGTTGGTATATGTTGATGATGTTACCCACAGTGGCCGAGACGATATGATGGGATGCCCTCAGAGGCTTGATGATGTTATGTACACCCATACCTATGCATGACACGACATTTATATGCACGTTCATGACACTATAAATGTTGCCGAATTTACAAAGTTATTCAGACTTACAGGTGGATTTCTTTATTCTATGTTTCATCTATGTCTTTATGTACTAATTTTCATGCCTTACATACTCAGTACATTATTCGTACCGACGCCATATTTCGTGGGTCCTGTGTTTCATGCATGTAAGTGCAGGTAGGCAAGCTGACAGACACCCTTCTTAGGATCATTGATCAGTGAGAGTTGGCATGCTCCATTTGATCTGGAGATGCTTTTGATTTTGGTACGATATGCTTGTATACATATATGGGTATGATGTGGCTCAGTACCGTCTTTGTACAATTGTATTTTTATTAGAGGTCTGTAGACAGTTATGTACATTTGGATAGTATGTGGCCTTGTTGGCTTTTAGTTTTGGATATATAGTTGTCTATAGCAGTCTTGCCGGCTCGCCCCACTATATTCCGCATGTTTATGTATATATGTCTTTTGGACAGGTTTCCCTCACATACACTATTCATGTTTATATCTTAAACGTATGCAAGAATATTCGACATATAGGATTCAGGCACCTATCAAGGCCCATCAATTTGGGTCGTGACAAAAGTGGTATCAGAGCAGTTCTGTCCTAGGGTTGTCTACAGACCGTGTCTAGTAGAGTCTTGTTTATGGGTGTGTTGTGCACCACACTTATATACAAGAGGCTACAGAACATATTGGATGTTATCCTCTCTTTTTATCATGGATCGTGCAATATAAAAATTCATGTTCCTAACAATATGTTATGTTTACAGCGATGCTTGCGAAGACTACATCCACCTAGAAGGGAAAGTCCGTGACTGGTGAGACTACTAGTCAAGTGCCACGAGTTACCAGGGCTTGGGGAGAGTCTCATAGTGAGATTCTATCTTAGACTTCATATACCCTACCCTCTCCAGAAAAGCCCCGAAGGGCACCATCTCCAGCGCCTGCCCCTGTACGTTCAACCCCTCAGGTAGATACAACGGGTCAGGAGATAAGAGATGTTATTTATCTATTAACTCGATTAGTAACCACATAGGCTCGGCATCAGGAAGTAGGTATTGGTCATACAGATAGGTCCGTCAGTGCGAGGGTTCGTGATTTCATTAATTCAGACCCTCCGGTATTCACTGGGGCAGATCCAAACGAGGACCCTCAGGTATTTATTGATAGAGTGCAGAGGACGTAAAGGGTAATGAAGGCCACTGCGACTGAGTTGTTGAGATAGCTTCCTATAGACTCCAAGATGTTGCAGTTAATTGGTACGAGTCTTAGGAATTCTCCAGAGGTGAGGATTCCCCTCCAACAGTATGGTAGGAGTTTACAGAAGCTTTTCTTCGTCATTATTTTCCACCACAGCTTAGACGGGCCACAGTTGATAGGTTCTTGACCCTTCGGCAGGGTAACATGAGTGTTCGGGAGTACAGTCTTCAGTTTGATTCATTGGCTAGGTATGCTCCCACTATTGTATCTTAGATGAAGGATCGGGTTCACTGGTTCGTGATGGGGTTAGAGACTTACTTTCTTAACGATTGTATGTTGGTCTCACTCCAACCAGACATGGATATTTCTCGTATTCAGGCATATGCTCAAGGTGTAGAGGAGCGTAAGCAGAAACAGAGGGCTGATCGTGAGTATGATAGGGCCTAGAATAAGATAGCAAGGTCTTCAGGTCCTTCTGGTAAGTTTCGAGGTGGTCAGAGACAACAGTACCCGAGGTATCCACCCCAGCCATTAGCTAGCACCCCCCTTCAGTTTGGCGGTAAGAGATTTGATCATTCCACATATTCAGGACTTGGTCAAAATGCCAGAGCCTCAGGTTCTCAGTACTTGGGGTAAGTCAAGTCAGATGAGGCCGCCCTTTCCATGATGTGTTCAGTGTAATAAGCAGCTGCCGGGCAGTGCCGTATGGGGTTAGGTGTTTGTTACACTTGTGGTTATTAGGGCCACGTTATGAAGGATTGTCCGACGAGAGGTGATGCAAGCATAGCTCAGCCAGTGGGATCTGTAGTTGGTTCGTCATCATCAGTATGCCCTCTTAGGCAAGGTTTACAAGCACCAATGAGTCGTGGTAGAGGTAGAGGTGGAGCATCTAGCTCGAGAAGTCCTCATAACCGCATTTATGCTTTGGCAGTACGACAGGATCAAGAGTCATCACCTAATATTGTTACAGGTATATTATCAGTCTCCTTATATGATGTATATGTACTAATTGACCTTGGTTCCACCTTATCATATGTTACTCCTTTGGTTGCTAGTAAGTTTGGAATAAAACCTGAATTGGTCAAACCTTTTGAGGTGTCTACACCTGTTGGGGACTCAGTGATAGCTAAGCGAGTATATAGAGGTTGTATAATAGTAGTTCATAGTCGATCTATCGTAGCGGAACTAATCGAGTTATATATGGTAGAATTTGATGTTATAATGGGTATGGATTGGTTGGCTTCTTGTCATGCCAACGTTGATTGTAGATCAAAGATAGTCCGATTTCAATTTCTAGGGGAGCCTATTTTGGAGTAGAAAGGTAATACGGCATCACCAAGAGCTAGATTTATTTTGTATCTAAAGGCAAGGAAGATGATCAGAAAGGGTTGTATTTATCACTTAGTTCGGGTTCAGGATATGGAAGTAGAGTCACCAACCATTTAGTCCATCCCTGTAGTTAATGAGTTTCCCGATGTTTTTCCTGATGAGCTTCTAGGTCTTCCGCTAGAGCGAGAAATTGAGTTTGCTATTGACCTACTACAAGATAATCATCCAATATCTATTCCTCCCTATAGAATGGCCCCCATAGAGCTGAAAGAGTTAAAGGAACAACTAAAGGAGTTGCTTGAAAAGGCTTTATCAGACCGAGTACATCACCGTGGGGAGCGCCAATGCTATTTGTGAGGAAGAAAGATGGTTCCTTACGGATGTGTATTGATTATAGACAGTTGAATAAGGTGATGATCAAGAATAAGTACCCGCTCCCGAGGATTGATAATTTATTTGATCAGTTGCAAGGTGCCAAGTGTTTTTCAAAGATAGACTTGAGGTCTGGGAACCATTAGGTAAGGGTTAAGGAGAAAGATATTTCGAAGACAACATTCAAGACCAGATGTGGGCACTTTGAGTTTCGTGTTATGTCATTTAGTCTGACCAATTCCCCAACAGTATTCATGGATTTGATGAACCATGTGTTCAGGCCCTTTTTAGATCTGTTCATTATTGTATTTATCGATGATATATTGGTGTATTCTCATTGAGAGGTTGAGCATGCAGATCATTTGCGTACTGTGCTTAGAGTTTTACAAAAAAAGGGAAGTTGTATGCAAAATTCTCTAAATGTGAATTCTGGTTGAACTCTGTAGCTTTCCTTGGGCATATCATTTCGGGAGAAGGCATCTGGGTGGATACACAAAAGATTGAGGCAGTAAAGACTTTTCCTAGACCCATGACACTGACGGAGGTTCATAGCTTTCTCGGTCTGGTAGGTTATTACAGGAGATTTATAGAGGGATTTTCTTCCCTTTCAGCACCTTTGACAAAGTTAACTTAGAAAGGAGCAAAGTTTCAATGGACTGATGCTTGCGAATGGAGTTTCCAGGCATTGAAGGACAAATTAACTTCAGCACCGGTTCTAACGCTCCCAGAAAGGACCGATGGCTACGTTATATATTGTGACGCTTTAGGTGTTGGATTGGGTTGTGTGTTGATGCAACATGGTAAGGTTGTAGCTTATGCTTCTAGACAACTAAGAAAGCACGAGAAGAACTATCCGACCCACGATTTAGAGTTAGCTGTGGTGATTCGTGCACTAAAGATGTGGAGGCGCTACTTGTATGGCATTCATGTTGATATATATACGGATCATAAGAGCCTTCAGTATATCTTCAAGCAAAAGGAATTAAATTTACATCAAAGGAGATGGTTGGAGCTACTTAAAGATTACGACGTTGATATTTTATACCATCCAGGGAAGACGAACGTGGTAGCCGACGCCCTCAGTTGTAGATCTATAGGTAGCCTATCATATTTACAGCCAGAGAAGAGGGGAATAGCCCTTGAGGTTCATCAGCAAGCTAGTCTTGGAGTTCGGTTACTGGACTCAGGTGATATTGGAATTACTATTCAGGATACGGCAAGATCCTCTTTAGTAACTGAAGTGAAGGATCGCCAGTACGATGATCCTCTATTAGTTCATTATAGGGATACCACCCCTCAAAAAGAGAAGACACCATTTAAAATCACAGAAGATGGGGTCCTCATATATCGAGGAGATTATGTGTTCCTAATGTTGCAGGGCTGTGCTGGCAGGTTATAGGAGAAACTCACTATTCTCGTTATTCTATCCATCCAGGAGCAACAAAGATGTATCATGATATCAGGGAGGTATATTGGTAGGACGGAATGAAAAAGGATATAGTGAAATTTGTTGCTCAGTGCCCTAACTGTTAGTAGGTCAAAATTGAGCATTAAAAACTTGGTGGATTATTGCAGGTTATAGAGATTCCGACTTGGAAGTGAAAGTAATCAATATGGATTTTATCGTAGGTTCTCTCGTACCCAGCGTAAGTTCGATTTGATATGGGTGATTGTTGATAGGCTTACAAAGTCAGCCCATTTTCTACTCGTTAGGACTACATATTCCGCAGAGGATTATGTAAGGCTTTATATTAAGGAGATAGTGTGACTGCATGGTATCCCTGTCTCTATTATCTCGGATAGAGGAGCTCAATTTACAATTAACTTCTGAAGGTCCTTTCAAAAAGGATTGGGGACTCAGGTAAGTCTTAGTACATCATTTCATCCCCAGACAGACGGACATGCTGAGCATACTATTCAGACACTTGAGGATATATTACGAGCTTGTGTGATAGACTTCAAAGATAGCTGGGATGATTATCTTCCGCTTATTGAGTTCGCATATAATAATAGCTAGCATACCAGTATTGAGATGGCTCCATACGAAGCTCTTTACGGATGGAAGTGTAGGTCACCTATAAGGTGGTTCGATGTTGGGAAAACTACGTTAGTAGGACCAGAATTGGTACAACAGGCAAGCGAGAAAATTAAGCTTATACACGAAAGGATATTAGCTGCTCAAAGCCATCAGAAGTCTTACGTGGACAATCGTCAGCGAGACTTGGAGTTTCAGGTTGATGACTGGGTATTCCTAAAGGTATCACCGATGAAAGGTGTTATGAGGTTTGGAAAGAAAGGAAAACTTAGCCCTCGGTACGTTGGACCATATAGGATCATACGCAAGGTAGGCCAGGTAGCATATGAGTTAGACTTGCCTTCGGACTTGGAGTCTGTACATCCAGTCTTTCATGTGTCTATGCTCCGTAAATGTATCGGAGATCCTTCCAAAATCGTGTCAATTGATGACGTTCAGGTGACAGAGCAACTATCATACGAAGAAACTCCCATTGATATATTAGACAGACAAGTTTAGAGATTGAGAACTAAAGACGTAGCTTCGGTAAAAGTACTTTGGAGGAAAAACAATGTGGAAGAAATAACTTGAGAGGCAGAGGAAGACATGAAGTCTACATATCCCTACTTATTTCCTACTCCAGAGAAGGGTCCAACTGAGACATCACAACTTTAAGGTACGTGTATGGATTCTTGTGTTAGTTATTATCATTGGTCGTGTGAGGCCATTGTCATTATTGATGATTGTGGTCCTATGTGATGTTGAATTATTGACTTTCAACAAGAAAAGTTGGTAGTAGTATTGTTACAAAGGTGACTCTGCCAAAGTTATATAGATTCCGGGGAGTTAAACATTCGAGGATGAATATTTCTAAGGGGGAAGGATGTTACATCTCGCATTTTCGTATGTTAAAGTTTCGTTTTCAGTTAATCGACGTAGATGCGGGGATGAGTTTATCTTGAGTTTAATGTATTTGTGCTATTTATAACAAGCGATAAGTAAGTTCCATGAAGGATAAAGGGTACACGAATTAAAGAAAATAAGTTTCGTTGAAGGTTGCCGATTTGGGATAAAATACGATCCGAGCTATAATACCCGATATTTATGGACTAGTACCATATAAAGTACCATATGACCGTGATAGTATGATGTATAAAGTGTATAAAAATAAGTATAATTTAAGTAACTTGAGATAATTCTTAATTATGCAGGTAATTGGTTAATTACCGGACAATGGGACATTAACTAATTACCTAACAAGTGGATAAAAATTTAAATTTCTCACCCCCACCGCCACCTCTTAGTTATTTCTTATTAGGTGGAAACCTAATACATTAGTGTCAAGACACCTCAAATTCCAAGACTTTCCAATTTAATTGATTTATCTAAAATACATATTTTAGGTTAAACATTTCGACCCACCATGGACCCAAGCAAATCTACTGCAAATAAAACACATTGTTAACTTTTGGATCCTTACTTGTTGTCAATCTTAGCAAGATATCGTAGCTGGAGATATACCAATTGCATCAATTGGAAACCAAGTTGGCGATTGCAGCTGGAAAAGCATATGTAACTTGTATACGGCCGTAAACCATATCACAATTAGATGTGATTTCTTACCAAATTCTTACAAAAATTCTTACAAATCCCTACAAGCAGAACGTTAGAGATTCTTACAAATTTCGACCAAAATTCTTGCAACCAAATAATTCTAACAAGAATTGTTAGAACCGTAGCAATGTAAAATTTTGCGATTCTAAAAGAGTACAGTGCAACCTTTTCCAAGAACACCATATGAATTTTTCCCTACTCCAGGTATATTAAGGCAATACCTTCTTCTTTTTTTGTCATGATCTGTATGACACAAGCGAAACGAGCAAATGCACAATTTTCATAAATTACTCTATTCGTAGAAATGCTAGAGATGTGTATATTCTTATTCTCCCATAAGTCTTATTATTCTATCATCTCTTCATGGGCCGCAGAAAATACGTAAGTTGATAAAGTCTATTTTATGATATTAATCAGAGGCAAAATGATCTTATGACACCCGAAAGATTTTATTGACGTACTTGTCATGCATTGCATTTATTTACACTGACCCATGACCAGATGACATTATATATGCGTATATATATATATATATATATATATATATATATATATATATATATATATATATATATATATATATATATATATATGGGAAACGGTTACAGCATTATATACGCACCACCACTTGATCAGTTGGTATATGTTGATGATGTTGCCCAAAGTGGCCGAGACAATATGATGGGATACCCTCAAAGGCTTGATGATATTATGTACACATATACCTATGCATGACACGACATTTATATGCACGTGCATGACACTATAAATGTGGCAGAATTTACAAAGTTATTCAGACTTACAGGTGGATTTCTTTATTCCATGTTTCATCTATATCTTTTATGTACTGATTTTCATGCCTTACATACTCAGTACATTATTTGTACTGACACCCTATTTCCTAGGGCCTGCGTTTCATGCCCGCAGGTGCAGGTAGGCAAGCTAACGGTCCCCCTTCTTAGGATCTTTGATCAGCAAGAGTTGGCGTGCTCCACTTGATCCGGAGATGCTTTTAATTTTGGTACAATATGCTTGTATACATATGTGGGTATGACGTGGCTCAGTCTCATCTTTGTACAGTTGTATTTCGATTAGAGGTCTATAGACAGTTATGTACAGTTGGATAGTATATGGCCTTGTCGGCTTTTAGTTTTGGATATATAGTTGTCTATAGCAGCCTTGCCGGCTCGACCCACTGTATTCCGCATGTTTACGTGATGACCCGCCATGTCATCATGCCACATAGGTGCCATTTGGCATATATTAATGCCATGTGGAAGCTTACAAAATAAGAAGGCTAGCATTTGTGAGAAGATTCTAGAGAAGTATGGACATTTCCTTAGGAAGAACCTAGATCCTTATGGATTTGCTAAGAAAGCCCTTGGAATCTTCTAGGCTTGTAGAGAATTCTAGAGAAAGCCTTTATCTTGTAAATATCAAGGACTTGTGTAATAATTAATATTTACACACTAGCCCCTAGGAGACTAGAATATAAAGGGGGCCATTCATTCGTAATTCACCAAGCGAACAATTCAAGTTCTCTCTAATACAAAGCTTCCTTTAACAATTCTCTTGTGTTCTTTCTTCCATTCTCTTAGCAATCTTGAGTTTAGTAATGCTGACTTGGCATAGCAAGAACATGAGCAAGTTGTGCAAGATCGTGAGCGAGTGGTCAAGTGTCGCACGTGTACTTTTTTATCAACTAAGGAAGTGACAACGTGATATTAGAGCGAAGGTTTCAACTAAGGGAATGGCGAACAATGGAGAAATTAATGCTGCCAACACCCAAGCCAACGTCAACCAGGATGCTGCTGACAGGAAGCGCCGCAACAAAAAGAGGAATGCCACCAACAAGAGTTAGGAGGTGTCGTCTGAGATTTTACCAAATGAGGGGATTACATCCCAAGAACCATCTACCACTGAGGCGAGCAAGGATGAAGTGAAGGTCCTGCCCGAGGACTTCTCGCTCGGTAAAGAGTGGGTGATGAAGATGAACGCAGAGATGGATGTTGTGGAGATCTTTGGCCAACGCTTAGGGAAGGTGGAAGGCACCCTTAACGTTCTTGAGGGGCACACTCTTAAAGAGATTAAGAGTATCCGAAATGACTTGGAGGGATGTACACAGACTGAGATGGAACTAAGGCAAACCATCATTGCCTTAAAGTGCAGACTCATGGAGGCTTTGAGTACTATCGATGCTATAAAGGCAAAGATAGAGTCACTCAAGGAGCATGTCAATGCTGGCGTGACCAAGTCAGCCAACAATGTTGTGGTGACGAGGGAGGCTAAGATCGAGGCTCCCAAACCCCTGGTGTTCAAAGGTGTTCATGATGCAGAAGAAGTGGAAAACTTCTTTAGGCACTTGGAGAACTACTTCAGGCACGACAAAGTGAGGGACGACGAGGCTAAGATCAACATTGCGGTATTGTACCTCTAAGAGACTGCCATGCTATGGTGGAGAAGGAAGATGGTCGATGTGGATAAAGGTCTATGTACTATTAGCACATGGGATCAGTTCAAAGCGGAGTTCAAGAGACAGTTCTTTCCAAATAATGTCTTGTACGAGGCAAGGCGCAAGCTTAGGGAATTGAAGCAAACAGGGAGTATACGTAACTATGTCAAAGAGTTCATTACCCTTATGCTTCAAATCCCCAACCTGACAAATGATGACTTGTTGTTCCACTTCATGGACGGGTTGCAAAATTGGGCTAAGCAGGAGTTGTAATGCCGATAAGTCATTGATATAGACCAAGCCATAGTGGAGGCTGAATCATTGATGGATTTAAGGCATGACAAGCTAGACAAAGGCAATGTCAAGGAGTCAAAAGTTAACAATGTCAAAGGTAGGGGAGACCGTGGCAAAGGCAAGGAGATACAACAACAATACTCCAAGACTCAAGATCCTAAAAAGTCGAGTGGTCATCAGGGCTACGGCGAGAAGAAGGCACAGGCTGAGAAGAAGGGATGCTACATATGCGGAGGGCCGCACGACTTCAGGAATTATCCCGACCTCAAGAGCCTCAGTGCCATGGTCCATGAACGAAAAGAGCAGCCGCAAGGAGAGAGTTTGGGAACTGCACAATTGGGTATGATCAGATTATGTGGTGCTGTCACAAAGCAAGCTATCCAACCTACCGAGAATGGAAATCAGTACGTGGATCTTACCATCAACAACAAGTCTGCTCGTGCAATGGTGGATACTGGAGCAACTCATAATTTCGTGACTGAGGCTGGTGCAAAGAGACTAGAATTGAAGCTTGCTCCAACCAACTCTCACGTCAAGACCGTGAATTCCAAGGTACAAAATGCTCGTGGGGTAGCTAATGGAGTTGGTGTCAAATTGGGAACTTGGAAAGGTATGACAAACTTTACCGTAACCGCTATGGATATCTTTGACATCATACTGGGGCAAGAGTTCTTTAGACATTGTAATACTTTGATCGACCCCTACCTCTAACATCACTTGGTTATGGAGCGAGAAGGAGCTTGCATGGTACCTACAGTGACTATGCCACACAAACAGATCCAAGCACAAATCTCAGCTATGCAGGTTGTCAAGGGGATCAAGAAGGGGGGCCGACATTCATGGAAACCATTGCAAGTCTAGAGGAAGACAAGAATTTTCAAGAGACAGTGCCGCCGTAGAGAAGTTGCTTGAGAAAAACAAAGATGTCATGCCCGATGAGTTACCTAAGCACTTACCGCCAAGGCGAGAGGTGGATCACAAGATTGAGTTGAAGCCAGGGGCTAAGCCACCCACATTTGCCCTATATCATATGGAACCGCCCGATCTAGAGGATCTCAAGAAACAATTGAAAGAGTTGTTGGATGTTGGTCACATTCACCCATCAAAGGCACCTTTCGGCGCACCAGTATTGTTCCAGAAGAAGAAGGATGGATTGTTGCACTTGTGCATAGACTACCGAGCACTTAATAAGGTTATAGTGAAGAATGAGTACCCGATCACGCTCATTGATGACTTTTTTGATACACTTGGGCAAGCCAAGTACTTTACTAAGGTGGATCTTCGAAAGGGCTACTACCAGGTTCGTATTGCAGAAGGGGATGAGCCAAAGACAGCATGTATGATGAGATATTTAGACTTTGAGTGGTTGGTGATGCCCTTCGGCTTAACCAATGCACCGGCCACATTTTGCACCCTTATGAACAAGGTTTTCCATCCCTACCTTGATCAGTTCGTGGTAGTCTACCTAGACAACATAATCATCTACAGAAACACCTTGAAGAGAACATGGAGAACTTAAAGAAGGTTTTCCAAGTCTTGCGGGATAACGAGCTATACATCAAGAGGGAGAAATGTGAGTTCGCACAATCAAAGGTTCACTTCTTGGGCCATGTAATTAGCAATGGCGAGCTACGCATGGATGAGGCTAAGGTATGTGCTATCCAGGAGTGGGAGGCACCTACAAAGGTAACTGAGTTGAGATCCTTTCTTGGACTTGTTAATTACTATCGTTGGTACATTAGTGGCTACTCAGCAAAGGCCACACCATTGACTGAATTGATAAAGAAGAACAAGCCATGGGTTTGGATGGAGCATTGTCAAAATGCGTTTGAAGGCCTTAAGGCAGCTGTAATAGAGGAGCCAGTCTTAGCGTTACCTGACTTTGCCAAGACATTTGAGGTGCACGCAGATGCCTCAGACTTCGCCATTGAGGGTGTCTTGATGCTAGATAAGCATCCCATAGCATTTGAGAGCCGCAACTTAAATGAGACGGAGCGACGTTACACGGTCCAAGAGAAGGAAATGACTGCCATTGTGCATTGCTCATACATGGAGACATTATCTGCTCGGGTCGAGGTTCGTGGTCAAGACTGATAATGTGGCTACTAGCTACTTTCAAACATAGAAGAAACTCACACCAAAGCAGGATACGTGGCAGGATTTCTTGGCCGAGTTTGATTATACACTGGAGTATAAGCCATGCAAAGGTAATGTTGTAGCTGATGCCTTGAGCCGAAAAGTCGAGCTTGCTGCAATCACTTCAGCGAGATGGGACATTTGGGAGGCTATAAAAGAAGGCATGCAGCTTGATCTAGCAGCCAAACAGCTTATCGAGTTAGCCAACAAAGTCAAGACGAGACAGTTTTGGATAGAAGACGGCCTACTACTTACCACAGGTCGGCGGGTCTACATGCCTAAGTTTGGAGATATTAGACGACGGATCATAAGGGAGAGTCATGACACAATGTGGGCTGATCATCCAGTTCAACGTCGCACTAGGGCCTTGGTTGAGTCAGTCTACTATTGGCCACACATGTGAGATGACATAGAGTGCTATGTGTAGACTTGTCTTGTCTGTCAACAGGACAAGGTTGAACAACAACAACCTGGAGGACTTTTGGAGCCACTACCAATTGTAGAGCATCCATGGGAGAGCGTGACTAATTGTAGAGCATCCATGGGAGAGCGTGACTATGGACTTTATCAGTTTCCTACTGAAGTCCGACAGTTATGGTACTATTATGGTGATCGTGGATAGATTTTCCAAATATGCCACCTTCATGCCCGCCTCACCGGGTTGCACAGCTAAGGAAGTCGCCAAGCTATTCTTTAAGAACGTGGTAAAGTATTGGGGCTTACCAAGGCATATCATCAGTAATCGAGACCCCCGCTTCACTGGGAACTTTTGGAGAGAGTTGTTCGACATACTTGGCACGGAACTGCACTTTTCTACTAGTTTCCACCCATAGACGGATGGACAAATGGAATGGGTCAATGCTTTACTAGAATGCTACCTAAGGCATTATGTAAGCGCGCATCAAAAAGATTGGGCAAGGCTCCTAGACATCGCCCAATTCTCTTATAACTTGCAGCGGAGTGAGTCCATGGGGTGGACACCATTTGAGCTAGCCACATGCCAACAACCACAAACTCCACATTCATTACCAGCTGCATTTGAGTGAAAGAGTTTGGGGGCTTATCATATGGCCAAATGATGGGAGGAGTATCTCGACACTGCTAAGTCCTACTTGGATAAGGCAGCTAAGAAGATGAAGAAGTTTGCGGACCGTAAGTGACATCCCACAGACTATAGAGTTGGGGACATGGTCATGGTGAAGTTTAACCTAAGACAGTTCAAGTCACTACGGGGCATGCATCAGAATCTGATTTGCAAGTACGAGGGGCCATATAAGATCGTCTCCAAGGTAGGCAAGATCTCATACAAGCTTGACATGCCATCGTATCTTAAGATCTACCCTTTCTTCCATGCCAGCATGCTTAAGCCATATCATGAAGATAAGGATGATCCGAGTAGAGGCCAATCAAGTCGAGCGCCAATGACTATCATCGCCTCTCATGATCGAGATATTGAGGCTATTATAGATTACCAGGACAGGCGAAAACAAGGGCAAAAATCCACCGCTATGTTCCTCATCCATTGGAAAGGGCTATCACCGGAGGAGGCCACGTGGGAACGATATGAAGAATTATGGCAATTTAAAGATAAGATTTGAGAGTTTACACAGCAGCATTGCGCCGCGGTCGTCGCAATATTGGGTGGGGGAGAATGTGATGACCCTCCATGTCATCATGCCACATAGGTGCCATTTGGCATATATTAATGCCATGTGGAAGCTTACATAAGAAGAAGGCTAACATTTGTGAGAAGATTCTAGAGAAGTATGGGCTTTTTCTTAGGAAGAACCTAGATCTTTATGGATTTGCTAAGAAAGTCCTTGGAATCTTCTAGGCTTGTAGAGAATTCTAGAGAAAGCCTTTATCTTGTAAACATCAAGGACTTGTTTAATAATTAATATTTACACACTAGCCCCTAGGAGAGTAGTATATAAAGGGGTCCATTCATTTGTAATTCACCAAGCAAACAATTTGAGTTCTCTCTAATACAAAGCTTCCTTTAACAATTATCTTGTGTTCTTTCTTCCATTCTCTTAGAGATCTTGAGTGTAGTAAGGATGACTTGGCATAGCAAGAACGTGAGAAAGTTGTGCAAGATCGTGAGCGAGTTGTCAAGTGTCGCACGTGTACTTAGTTATCAACTAAGGACATGACATTTATGTCTATATGTCTTTTGGATAGGTTTCCCTCATGTACACTATTCATGTTTATATCATCAACGTATCTTAAGAATGTTTGACATGTAGGATTCGGGCACCCGTCGCGACCCATAGATTTAGGTCGTGACACCGTCTTGACATCCATTTGCCAAATCTCATCATCGTAATGAGCAGCAACAGATAAGACAATCCTAATGGATTTAAGCATGGCTACTGGCAAAAAAAGTTTCCTCATAATCGATCCCTTCTTTTTGAGTAAACCCCTTTGCAACAAGCCTAGCTTTAAAAGTTTGAACTTTTTAATCACTCCTCTTTCTCTTATAAATCCATCTACAACCAATGGATTTGACTCCAGTAGATGGTTCTACAAGATCCCAGACTTGATTGGAGTACATGGACTCTATTTCAGATTTCATAGCATAAAACCATTCATCAACATTTTTGTATCATGTAGTGCTTCATCGTAATTAATAGGTTTTGTATTAGGCTCTTCAGGGATTCTATCATAACATTCTCCCAAGAGTGTAAACCGGAGAGGTTTTCTAATAATTCTCCCACTATGGCTAGTCTCTACAGGTGCAGTCTGATTATGTTGTTGAATCACAACATCATTTTCTGGAACTGAAGCCTCAATGTTACTCTACATACTTTGCGGTGCTGGGATATCATTAACTTCTTCCTGGAGTGCAGGCTGCAGAACAATTTTAGGTTGTTCAACAATCTGAGATTGCTCAACAATCTGATGTTGCTCAACATTACTCCCACTACTTTGGGGTAGTGAGATGTCAGACAATTGCTCTTGTACATTCTACTGCCTATTGACATTTCTCCCACTACGATAATGCAGTGGTATGTCAATACTGGCTTCCGGGATACGTTCTAGAGACGAGTCTTTAGTTACTCCGTTACTTAATTCCTGTAAAACTAGTTTACTTCTAGAAATATGGTTCATTAAATAGTCCTCTTCTAAAAATCTAGCATTTGTCGTAACAATTACCTTCTTTACTTTGGGACAATAAAACAAACCACCTTTAGTTCCTTTTGGATATCCAATAAAAATGCATACTTCTGTCCTTGATTCCAATTTATCCGCTTTCCCTTTCAGCATATGTGCTGGACAACCCCAAACCTGAATGTGTCGTAAACTTGGCTTACGCCCAGTCCACAATTCAAATGGAGTTGAAGGTACTGACTTTGAAGGAACCAAATTTAGAATGTAATTTGTTGTTTCTAAAGCATATCCCCAAAAGGAAGAAGGCAAACCGGAATAACTTAACATTGATCTATCCATTTTCATAAGGGTCCTATCTTTTCTTTCTGCCACACCATTTTGTTATGGTGCTCCTGGAGCAGATAATTGAGATGTAATTTCATAGCCTGATAAGTATTTAATGAATTCCGCAGAAAAGTATTCACCACCACGATCATATCGCAATATTTTGATATATTTATCATGTCGTTTCTCCGTTTTCGTCTTAAATTCTTTGAATTCTCAAAGCATTCAGACTTACGTCGCAACAGATAAATGTATCCATATTTTGAGTAATCATATGTGAAAGTCACAAAATACTCAAAACCACCTCTTGCTTGTATATTCATAGGGCCACACAAATCAGAGTGAATTAATTCTAGCTCATCGTTGGCTCTATTTCCTTTTGGGGGAAAATGTCTCTTGGTCATTTTGCATTCTAAACAGGATTCGCATGTTGGCAATGACTCGACTTTTAATGAATTCAAAGGTCCATCAGAGACCAATCTCGAAATCCTACTTAGATTTATATGACCTAAACGTAAGTGCCACAAATAAGTTTGACTCAATTCAGAAATATATTTTCTTTTATGTGGAAGACTAATGTTATTTAATTCTTTTGGTTGTTGTAGCACATGAGGAGATATATAAAGAATAAAAAGATCATGTACTCTAGCAGCAGTGTAGATAAAACATTTATTAAACTTAATAACAACAGAATTATTAGCAAAATAAACATTATAACCAACATCCATTATTTTCGAAACCGAAATCAAATTCTTTCTAATAAAAGGTACATAGAGAACATCTTTCAAAATTAAAACTCTATCACTACTAAACGAAACTCTAATATATCCTAATGCTAAAGCTGGTGCTGGCTCGCCATTTGCTTGAAAAACGCAAACTTCATTCTCACTTAGCCGCCGCATTTCCTGAAACCCCTGCAAAGTAGTGCAGATATGATTAGTGTCTCCCGAATCTACACACCAAAACATGATAAAAACAGCCACTAAACAAGTTTCAGCGACATTAAATTTGAATTACCTTGCTTATTCAACTTTGCCAGATAGGCAAGGCAATGCTTTATGTGATGCCCAGGTTGCTTGCAATGATAAAGCTTTCTTTTGGGCTTTTTCACACCAGCGGCACCTCCAAGTACCACAAACTTTTGAGCCTTCTTCTTTTTAACCACCTTTCGACTTAGAAACCGAAGCTTTCTCAACATTGAGTGCCACAACGGGAGCTTGTTGTTTGATAATAGATTCTGCCACTTGCAGCTCATTCAACAATTTCGCTAGTGACAAATCCATTTTGTTCATATTATAGTTCATGTGAAATTGTTGGAAACTGTAAGGCAGAGTCTGCAAGTGTCACGACCCTAACCCCAAACCTGGTCGTGATGGCGTCTCTCGTGAAGACAAGGCCAGCCAGACCAAAACAGAATACCTCATTTAAACAGCTAAATACCATAAATAGTTCTAAAACATGATATAATAACCATAATTTGCGGAAATAACGATAACAACAGTAGAAACCATCCCAACACAGCCCAAACTGGGGTATCACAAGTCATGAGCAACTAATAAATCTGGATACCAGTCTACTAGATACGAAATCCGATACAGAAGTTCAAGGACATGAAATTAGTAAAATAAGGGAGGCACGGGGGCTACGGACGCCAATAGCTACCTCGTAGTCTTCGTAATCACTGCTTGGACTAGGAGGATCAGCACTCAAGAGCAGACTCTGTGATGCCTGAATCTGCACACACGATGCAGAGAGTAATATGAGTACTCCGACTCAGTGAGTAATAATCATAAATAATGGCTGAAAGCAAGAAAACACGTAAAGGCACAAAACAATTCTATATCAAGCAGTGAAATCACTTAAAGCAGTAAATCAGTGAAGATGTCAAATGAAATCCTTTTAAACCAAGTAAAACATGTAATTTAGCAGGTAGATAACAAGTAGAAATCTGCCCCTCAGGCACAGTAACAATCACTTAGAACAGTATCAGCCCCCCGGGCTCACTCTCAGTACAATATTAGCCCCTCGGGCTCACTCTTAGTACAGTATCAGCCTCTCGGGCTCACTCTCAAATCATGATGGGTACCCGCGCTCACTGTGGGGGTGCAAACACCGGAGGGGCCCCTTACGGCCCAAGCGCTATATCAAGCCACCTCGTGGCGTATAAAAGTATCTCAGGCCCTCGGCCTCATATCACTCAGCATATCCTCACAAATGGCCCTCGGCTCACTCAGTCCGAAAATTATCACAAGCCCCTCGGGCATTAGTAAAACAGTAGTTCTCAGCCCAAACGTCATTTAGAAATATCATTTAAGTTTCAAATATGAATAAAAGTGGCTGAGTTTGTAGAACAGTAAATATCAACAGGACTGAGTTCAAGTAACAAGTCAAAACAGTGAGGAATAGTGATAAAAATTCCCGAAGGGTTCAAATAGTTGGCACACAACCCAAATATGGCAATCAGCCCAAATCATGATGATAACAAATAAATTTCAGTCAAATATGCGGTAAAATCATCGATCGGGACAGACCAAGTCACAATCCCTAATAGTAAAAGACCCCACGCTCATAATCCAGTGCGTGTCTCACCTCAATATAGCACTACGATGTGCAATCCGGGGTTTCAAACCCTCAGGACATCATTTACAATCATTACTCACCTCGAACCGGCTACAACTCTAGCTCGCTATGCCTTTGCCCCTCAAATCGGCCTTCCCGCGAGTCGAATCTATCCAAAATCAGAACGAATATATCACAATATGCTAAGGGAGCAAAGCCCAAGAGAAAACAATCGAAAAATATCAAAAATCCCGCAATTTGCAAAACCCGAGCCTCAATCCCACTTCTCGAAACTCAGAAATTATTAGATCCTTATCACCGCGCGAGTTCATACATACCAAAAGTTCTCAATTCCAACCTCAAATGGTCCTTCAAATCCCAATTCAAAAGTTCAAAATCCCATGCCCTAGTTCTTCCATTTTTAGCTTAAATTCCATGAATTTCTAGGTTAATTTCACAATAGAATCACGTTTTAGGTTCAAAATCTTACCTCCAATCAATTCTCCTTAAATCCCTCTTTAATCACCTTCAAAAAGCTCTCAAAATACTCAGCTATGGAGGAAACATGGCTCAAAATCGCGGATAAAATGTCTTATAAACTTTCTGCCCAGTTCTGATATTCCTTCTTCGCGAACGCGGTCAAACACTCGCGTTCTCGATGCACAAATTTAACTTGACCAGATTTCCTTCTACGTGATCGCGACCAAGGGCTCGCGAACGCGATGCTTTAGACTCCTCAACCTACGCGAACGCGGTCCAACTTACGCGGACGCGAAGAGCAACAGCTCCTGGACCCTTCACGCACCAACTCCACTATGCGAACGCGACCTACCCTCATGCGAACGCAAAGCACCAGCCTCCCACCTTCCGCGAACGCGAAGGCCAAACGCAGACCATCCTAAAATCCTTCTACGCGATCGCGACTCGCCCCACATGATCGCGAAGGCCAATTTCGTCTGCAACAGCTGAACAGTTTCTACAATGATCCAACACCAAAACTAGTCCGATTGGCCACCCGAAACTCACCCGAGGCCCCCAAAACCTCAACCAATAGCACCAACACATCCTAAAACCTCATTCAAACTTGCTTCAATCATCAAAATACTTCAAACAACACCAAATCCATCAATTCACATCGAATTCAAGCCTAAGTTTTCTAAAAACTTCCGAAATATGCTTTTGATCAAAAACTCAACCAAACCACGCTCGAATGACCTACAATTTTGCACACGCATCACAAATGACATAACGAACCTATAGCAACTCTCAGAATTCCATTCCGACCCTCGGATCAAAATCTCACCTATCAACCGGAAATTGCCATAATACTGACTTCGCCATTTCAAGCCTAATTCTACACCGGACTTCCAAAACCAATTACGATCACACTCCTAAGTCATAAATCACCTCCCAAAGCTAACTGAACTATCGGAACTCACATCCGAGCCCTCTAACTCATAAGTCAACATCCGGTTGACTTTTCCAACTTAACCCTTCTTAAAAGAGACTAAGTGTCTCTTTTCTTACCAAATCCACTCCGAACGCAAACTTCTCAACTCGACCACATAAAACATGGATAACGAAGCATAAAGAAGCAGAAATGGGGGAAACGGAGCGGTAATTCATGAGACGACTAGTCGGGTCGTCACAGCAAGACCATCTCAACTTGAGACTCCTTATCAATCACAGCTCCAAGGACCTCCAGTTCATTCGGAAGACTCATCATCTTTAGAATGTGGTCCCTGACCGATGATCCTTCAGCCATCTTGGTGTTCAAAAGGGATTTCATGGTTGTCTGCTTAGCCGCACGATTTTTCTCACCGAACATCTTTTTAAGACTTTCGAGCATGTCATAAGCAGACCCCATAGACTGATGCTGATGTTGCAAAACATTCGCCATATAGGCAAGAATGTAACATCGCGCCATCTCATCAACCTTAACCCATTTGTCATAGGCCTTAACCTGATCATTAGTATCATTTTCAGGTTTTTCTGGGCACTCCTCGGTGATTACAAATTTGTAACCTTCAGCTGTTAGGACAATATCAAGATTCCTTTTCCAGTCAACATAATTCGGTCCTTCTAACTTGTTTTTGTTCAAAATTGAGGTAAGTGGGTCGAATGAAAACATGGTTAATATGAGAGATATTCACATTAAATAGATCATTAGTTAAGTATTTAGAATAATTAAATTCAAAACATCACATTACACATATAACCATGTTCATTGAACAGTTAGATTCGTTAGGGAAACTTAACTATTCATGCAAAATATATGAGTGATGTAAGATATTTACCCCATAAATTTAAACAGGACCAACTCAAATGGAGAGTAAAATGTTAATTTAAGATAGATAAATATCACTTTTATAAACTCTAGTTTCAATGAATCAACATGTAACTCAGTTGGAGAGTTAATACAAGTAATCAAATAACAAGAGGCAAAACTATAGTAATCATCTATAACGAACTTATCCGATGTGGAAGAAGACCTATGTCAACATATAAATTTATTATATTACTATAAAATATGATTGGAAACAATGAGAATTGAACCCTACCATCACCGATTTCTTTGGAAACAATGGGAATTGAAGCCACATAAAAAAAATTTAAAAAAATCTTTTATTAAAACATAAATTCTTTTATTGCTCACTAGGCCGTTTCCGATGAACTTACCAAATTTGAGGTCAATGGGAGTTCGACAGAATTTCTAAATTCCAAATTCATCACTTTTTTGTAGAATTTTATTTTTGGCGTCTTTAAGGGTTTTAATTATTTTGACTGGTTCAAATCACATAATATACTGATATATGTTAAAACATGATTTCAGAACTCAAAATAATATTTTTATTATTATTTAATAAAAAATATGTTCAAACAGAATTGTAAAAACAAAATATTTTTAACCGTTCAAAACGCCACTGTTCATAATTCCGTATATTAATCCATAATTTCAGAACTAATAGCATTCAAAACAGACACATTTTTATTAATATAACACTGTAATTATAGATAAAAGACCGCAACTAAAACATATTAATAGGATTAATCCACTATTTATATATATATCCATAACAACAAAATTAATAGTACTTTGAAAACAATCACGTTTTTATTAAAGCAACATTGCTATTCATCAAAAATATAATTAAACAGATTGTCATTAAATATAACACCATTGTTTATGCATATGTATATTAATTCATAATTTCAGAATTAAAATACTAATAATTACAATAACGTTTTTGACATAGAATAATCATACCAAACATGTATCATTAAACAACACGTTTAAAATTACTCTATTCATGATGTATTACATTATCTAGTTTGATGTAAGACAGCGTCTGATATCAATTGTTAGAACATGCGCAACGGAAGCAAATAGACAATCCAGACATCAAATACATGTAAACTAGACAATGCTATAATTACTAGATTAGAAGCACTAACCTCTTGAAATCATTGCACATATCCTCCACACAACAAGAATCCAAGGCTGCAGTCTTCTGATATATGCCTAGTAAAACCTTGGACAAGTTTGCTTAGACTGGGCAAGAACAATACAACTCTAAAAAATGAGTTATTGGGTGAATATTGTCTTCCTTAAGTAGACACGCTTTTAGCCATAATTAGGGCTCCAAAAACATGTAGGATTCTCCTTGCACAAGTAGAATCCTACTCTAACTCTATCGGATGACTTTTCTCCCAAGTCACTTTTTACCCAAGTCCGTCCAGGTTTTTATCAGGTATAGCAGGGACCACAAAAATAATAAAAGGCTACTAATCATAGTATTAATTCAAAATTTTGCATGAATTAATTCTTACTATAATTAATTGTAGTTTATTCTACTAAAAAACTGCAATTGAACTCCTCAATATGAATTTCAAAAATTCACTAACACTTATTTTAACTCCCCATGTTAAGATCTCAAATACCATAATTAAATTAAATCACTGAAAATTTAATTTAATCAACTAATTAAATCCTTTATAATTCCGCTTAAACCATTTCATATGACGGATACAAAATTCACTGGCCGGATTTTTACATGAAAACTTATAAGCTTACATAAAGGGGTATCATCAAACTCAAAATCGAGTCATGAATTCTATCAACTAATTATTATTTTACAAATGTTATTCGTCATTGTCCAATCTATTAGGCATACACTAACTCTGAATAGAGTCGTACCTTTTGATAAATCAAAACAATAAATAAATTACATTGATCATAATAATTATATCAAGATTAGGAGTATAAGCTCATTTAATGAATTAGAGAAATTTTATATATATATATTCAGTACAAAAACATCTTTTCTCTACTTGGTCCATTCAATATACACTAAGTATACTAGCACAAGAAGTCGCAATAAAATCACTCCCATAATCAAGAAAAATTATATTATAATCTTGTGCTACAATCATCAAGATATTTTTTTCCCATTAATATCTTCGATTATGAACATAGTTTATTAGTTATGAGAACCGACAATTTAATCTTTTGTGGATGAGCTAAGACTCCATATACTAAATTGTCTACTACATAACTAAAAGGATACACATCTAACAAATGATCTATTTAAAATAGTACTTTATTGAATTGAATAAATTAAATAAATAATTGTTCTATAAAAAATAAAATAAAATACTATGTCTAAACCGCATGGTTAATAGTATATCCCAACAAAAACCTCACCTTGTCAACGTGAGAATGCTAATGCAATTAAGATTTAGCCAAATTTTCTAACAATTCAAATGGGTGAACCAATGGAAACAAATTAAGGTTGAAACCAGATGCATCTTATGCCATTGAAGACACTCCAAAATACAATTAAACAACTATCTAGTACATTTACCATACCCATGAAAAGTTGCAAACGCGTAACCTATTCTCTAGTAATATGTAGTCAACCGTGGAAGACATTTAAATTTTATTGGACAAAATTCATATATTAGTTGGCTTAGATCCTAAATTCAACAATATTCATCCACAAGTATAGGGGCAAATGCACATATAGCCATTCTCAAGGATGTTATTTACAGATTAGCCAATACTTATTTTGTCCTAAAAAATTTAACTTTAAGACAATTGAGGGCATTTTTGTCCCGAAAATTTAAATTAAAAAACTGAAATTTAAGATGTACTAGCTAATTTTTTAATAACAAACCTTTAGAGTGGCTACCTATATCATTTCTACAAAAGTATAGGTCGAGTTATATAGGAAGTCCAATTTGGTTTGGGCTCGTCGATGCGATAGGGTCTCGAGTTTGGGCCTTGTTTCATTAAGGTCAACTAGGATGTTACTTATTTTGAAGGTTTAAACTTCTGCAGGCATTAAGTGACGTGATATGCCAAATTAAACAAATAAACAGCTGGAACCATGCCATGTGTCAAATGAGGTGGCATTGCCAAGTCAAGTTAACATGTCAGGTAGGGGTGTACGTGGACCGGGTTGGTTCGGTTTTTATTAAAACCAAACCAAACCGACTGGTTCAGTTTTGTCGGGGTTTTCGGGTTTTCGGATCTTTTTGTTACATGAATATTATTTCAATCTTACTTTGTTAAAATTATAGATAAAGTTTCGATAAGTGAATATATGTTTAGTAAATATGGAAAAAAATTGACAAACATATGATCTATTAAAATATTCTAATGGGAGAATTATTTTAGTAACACATGATAGTTATTTTCTTAGTCGTCTAACAATAATTTTTCGTTAATTTACGCTTTCAAGGTTAATACATGAGAGGATCCCAAATATTTCTACATTTTCTAAAAACAATTCACTATAAAGTCTTAAAAATATAAATAAAATTTATATATTTATATGTCTGTTTGGTTCGAGTTTTTTAACTCAATACCAAACCAAGTCAAACTAAACCTAGTTTGGGTTTTTAATCGATTTGGTTTAGTTTTTCAATTTGCTGCGATTTTCCGGTTCAGTTTGAACACCTCTAATTTAGGTTTGCAATTGATATATTCTGCATTCTGAGCAATCACATGGTGTATGACTGTGTAATTTGTTTAATATGACTAGTTCAACAATATCACTAGTTCATTAACTCTAATGAATCAATCAAACCAAAGCAAAAAAGAAAAGAAAATTATCTAAATCACAACTCATTAGTTTCACAACTATAAATAGAGAGCATCCATAAGCTCAAGGATCATTATATAAGACATATATCAAGAATGGTCACGAAAGTTGGAGAAAATTTTGAAGAAAGAATGTCCGTCATTTCTTGAAATTAAATATTACAATTTGTAATTATTTTTCTTGCCTTATTTTTTAGATGCAAAAATTTGTGTTACATGCTTACAGCTTGTTATTTGGGAAGACTTTCCCATGTGAAGATCATAATCAATTCCAGCTCATGCTTGCTCAATAAACAATTAATAAAAGATCGTTGAAAAAGAAAATGAAAGTGACAATAACATTAATACGGAGATAGTTGTTATTCAGCTAAG
The DNA here is from genome assembly GCF_000393655.2 of Nicotiana sylvestris. Lineage (NCBI taxonomy): Eukaryota > Viridiplantae > Streptophyta > Magnoliopsida > Solanales > Solanaceae > Nicotiana > Nicotiana sylvestris. Next base: position 121,113,439 of record NC_091057.1, on the reverse strand, counting down.
GTGTGAGTTGCAATCATTTATATTGTGTAAATAAAAGGGAAATGAAAAATCCAACACTCAACTCTGTCAAATTTGTTATTCAATGCCTGTTTCAGCGTCATGTATAGAGTAACTTCTCAGATAAGCATATCCACTTATCATCCCAAAAAAAATATTATAAACTCATAAGAAAAGGAAAAGAGAAGAGACGGGAATTGTCATTTGACAAAATAATTGATTGCTAATTTGAGAGTCTGCAACACATAATCCATGGGAACATCATTATTCAACTAAGTCTCAAGACGGCAATTATATGTGAGATCCTGGTTCAAGTTTAATCTAAGTAGGCATTTCGAAATAAGTTTTGGAAGTTTTTTTTTTCTTCAAAAAAAAATCAAATATGTGTTTGTTTATAGAATTAATCTAGTTTTTGGGAAATTTTGAAAACCAAAACTTCAAATCTCAAATATAGCTTAAGACATCTTTTTAAGCCAAATCATTAATTCTTAGCCGAAAAGGAAGGGGGTGGTGGGGAAGGACTTTTTAACATGTTAAAACTTGCACTATATCTTCAACACGACCTTTTTCGTGCGATATTGATTCTTTTTTATCAAACAAACTTGTCAAAATTTTCTTTGACAATAGGTGTATTTACCCTTAAAATCAGATAACAATTAAACTTATAAGTAGTTTTAAGGATATGTAATTTCACCTAGCACTAATTGATAAATATGATGATTAATAGTAGAAATAAACAACAAAGTAAAGCAAACCAGTATTGAAATGCAATTCAGCCCTCAAGCTAGGTCGTCGCTGAATTAAGTGAGTGAGAATAAAGTTATGAAATAAACTGATGAACAAGAGAGTATGAGAAAAAGAGTATTGTATTTCTTTGATATGCGTGAATATGAGATCGTTACAGAATGATTAGACCCCTCTTTATACAGTAGAGGAATCCTATTTATGGTACAATTCTAATTACAGAAGTAAATCCCATGATGGGCAAATAACCGGTCTTGATTTGATCCGTTCCGAGATTTCCGCCATGATCCTCGGCCAGTCACGGATATCTCGCATTTCCGTTATTATGCTATCTCTCGTCTTGCTCGATGCCTATCCTGTTTGGCCTCGATCATCACCAGTCTTGACCTCGACAAGTACTTCGAATCCCGAACTCGATGTCTTATCCTCATACCTCAGTCTGATATACTACAGGGTCGATCCTCGATCCATCCCCCTGGTCCCGGTCAATTAGCGAAATCGGGTAGGCCCGATTTGAACCGTATACAGATAGTCCCCTCGTTTTTTGGAGTATAATGACAAGAAATGAATTGAGTCCTCGACCTTTACCCTGATTTATCATGACGTCATCACCGTGACGTAAGCGACAGAGGTGACCGAAACGTCTCGTCGGTACTGTTCTCTAGGTTTTTAATGCTTGTCAGTTGATGGTCGGCCACCAGCAATTTTGAACCGTCGTCGTGAAACCCATAAATAGACTTCTTTTCTACTCCTTCAAACTTTACTTTCGATCTTTTTGTTCCAACCTTCAAAGCTCTTTGCATTCTCCAAGTTCTTCATGTGCAAATCTTCAAGGTTGATTGCTAACCTCTTTTCAAACACCAAACATCCTAATCCTCGTTCTTCCTTGTTCACAAAAATAAAAATGGCCTAAACATCTAAAACTGTTCCACAGAAGGAAAAAGCTTCCTCGTCTAAGCCGGCCGGCGAACAACCAGCGGCGGAGCCACTCCATGAAGAATTCTTTCCTCCGCCGTGCGTCCTTACTCCGACTTCAAAGTTAAAAAGACCTCCTCGATTACGGGTCGATACGAGCCAATATCGAGGTACATATGCACAATCAAGGTGGTGGTGAGACTCAATCCGCAAACCATACTTGCTTTAATATTATATATTGAATTATGTGATTATTTCAACTAACAATTCAAACCATTAAAAATAACATACTTTTATTATTACACACAGTCACACGACAGTGTTATTTGGGGAATTCCACTTATTGATTAGTATTTGATAACTTAAAAAGGCTACCAATTGTATTTTCTTAAAGTATTCGAACTTGTATACATTAGTACAGGTAAGGACTGGGATACTTCCAGCTGGATTTTCGTACAACATGTAACCATGTTTGTTAATTAAACAAATGCGGCAGAGTAATTAAGCTAGGGGGTACGATTGAAGCTACTCATCAAGAATAATGTACACATTAATCGATTAACAACAATTGCTTTCACATTTTGCTGCCCTACATTAATTGTATAATCCCTTTTATAATAAAGTGAAATAAGTGAGAGCATATGCAAGTAGGTATTATTAATTAGTTATTGTCTGGCCAAGATTCTAGAATCATATTAGTCTCCGTCATACTCAGATCCAAAATAATTGAGCACATGTTTCTCGACAGCACTTGTCTATTCTAGCTATATGACGTAAAACCTAATTCATATTTAACGTTTATACTAAATCTAATAATTTAATCCAACAGTTAAAATCCAATTAATTAAGAATCAAGTGATATATATATATATATATATATATATATATATATATATATATATATATATATATATATATATATATATATATATATATGTGTGTCACGACCCTAAACCCGGACCCGATCGTGATGACGCTTATCGTGAAACAAGGTCAGCCGACACAAATCCTCAATCCATTTAAACAGTTATAATAATTCAATTTAAGTAATTAATAAGTGATAAGTCCCAAAATAGAGTGTAACAGAACAATTGCGGAAATAAACACAGCCCGACATCGGGGTGTCACCAGTCATGAGTATCTAAACATCCGTCTAATAGTAGGAAGAGTCTACATAGTCTACTACAAATCCAGTACAAATGAAAATAAAGATAGGAAGGAGAAGCACTGGACTGCGAACGCCGAGCAGCTACCTAGTGAACTCCGAACAGGCTGCTGGAAGCAATCAACCCTCGCTAGCAGGACCCGAGGCTCCTGAATCTGCATAAAGGGTGCAAGGAGTAATGTGAGTACGCCAACTTAGTGAGTAATAAAAGTAAAGGCAACTGAGCGATATGAAAACACGTAGAACACAGCAAAATGCTACAAAGAGGCAGTGTAAAACCAATATAATGCAATAAAACAATGAAAAACTTGTAAAAACACCTTATTTCGGTATAAGCTTCTTTAAATATCTTTTAACAGTTAAAAGAGTAAATAAAAAACAGTGAGAAAAGATAAACACATAAAACCAATCCCTCGGGCAAAGTATCAACAGAATCAGCTCCTCGGACTATCTCATAATCACTCGTATCAGCCCCTCAGGCAATAACATGGAACAACACCAGCCCCTCGGGCTATATCACATATCACACTGGGTACCCGCTCTCACTCGGGGTGTACAGACTCCGGGAGGGGCCCCTTACGGCTCAAGCGCAATATCAAGTCATCTTGTGGCATAATCAAACAAGCACTCAGCCTTATAATCATGAATCAGTATATCACTGTTGCGGCGTGCAGCCCGATCCAAAAGTATCCTCACAACACAGGCCCTCGGCCTTACTCGGTCAGAATCTCATAAGCCGCCGGGCAACAGTAAAGCATGATGTTTAGCCCAAAATATTATTTAAAATATCAAAAACAAGTAAAGATGACTGAATTGTGAAAATAGTAGAATATAACATGACTGAGTGCAATTACGAAGTCAAAACAGTAAGGAATAGTAGTAAAAATTCCCTAAGGGTCGAAAACAGTTGGCACGAGGCCCAAATATGGCATTCAACCCAAAACATGATGATAGCAAACAGTTTTCAATCAAATACGCAGTTAACAGTCATACGGGATGGACTAAGTCACAATCCCCAACGGTGTACGACCCCACGCTCGTCATCTAGCGTGTGCGTCATCTCAAAATAGCACAACGATGTTTCATACCCTCGGGACAACATTTACAATCATTACTCACCTCTATCCGGTCGAAACTCTAGTCCGTGATTCCTTTGCCTCTCGAATCGGCCTCCGAATGCTCCAAATCTAACCAAAATCAGTACATAACCATCAAAATATGCTAAGGGAACAAAGCTCACTCGAAAGTAATCAAATTACAACACATATCCAAAATTTGCCAAACCCGACCCCCGGGCCCACGTCTCGAAATTCGATAAAAAATACATCAATAGACTCTTTGTCTTCCCATGAGTTCATACCTATCAAATACATCAAAATCTGACCACAAATGACCCCTCAAATCCCTAGATTTAGGTCTCCAATTTCCAAGCCCTAACTTCCAATTTTTAGGCTTAAATTCCACAAATTCCATGATTAATTAAGTAGAAATCACATTAGGATTGAGTATTAAGTCCATAAATCTTACCTCCAAGTGTTTCCCCTTGATTCCCTCTTCAATCTTCCTCAAAAAGCTCTAAAATCGCCCAACAATGGTAAAACTTAGGCTAAAAATCGCGGAATTGGTCTTTTAAAACATTCTGCCCAGCACTTAAAACCTTTTCTTCGTGAATGCGGTCAACGCCTCGCATTCGTGAAGCACAACCTCGCGTTGTCCACTTTTCCTTCATCGTGAACGCGACACCCCGTACGCGAACGTGAAGCCTCAGCCTTCCCACTAATCGCGAACGCGACCTCTCACCCGCGAACGCGAAGCTCATTGACCCCAACCCTTCGCGAACGCGAAGGCCAAACCTCCTGCCTCTCATCCTAACCCTTCGCGAACGCGAGGGCCCACTCGCGAACGCGAAAGCCAAAAGTCTGCAACACTCACAACAAATTTTCTGCAATCTTTTTCAACTTGAAATGATCCATTCAACCACCCGAAACTCATCTGAGGCCCTCGGAACCTCAACCAAACATGTCAACTTATCCCATAACATCATTCAAACTTGTTCCAACCTTCGGAGCGCTCAAAACATATCAAAACACCAAATTTGCATCGGATTCAAGCCTAAGAATTCCAAAAACTTCCAAATTCCGCTTTCGATCAACTTCTATCAAACCACGTCCGTGACCTGAAATTTTGCACACACATCTCAAATGATATAACGGACCTAGTGCAACTCCCGAAATTCCATTCCGACCTCTATATCAAAATCTCACCTACCAATCAGAAAACGCCAAAATTCTAATTTCGCTAATTCAAGCCTAATTCTACTTTGTACCTCTAAAACACATTCCGATCATGCTCCTAAGTCCCAAATCACTTCCCGAAGCTATCCGAACCATCGGAACTCATATCCGGGCCCTTTTTCACATAAGTCAACATCCAGTTGATTTTTTCAACTTAAGCTTACGCAAAAAAGACTAAGTGTCTCAATCCTTACCAAAACCTCTCCGAACCCGAGCCAACCAACCCGATAACACATAATACAGCTGAACAAGATAATAAGAAACAGAAATGAGAGAAACGGAGCGGTGACTCATGAAACGATCGGTCGAGTCGTTACCATATATATAAGACACGTATAAAATATTAGAGCACTTCTTTATTCCATTTCGCTCGTTTCTCCATTATTCTCATCCTTCAATCTCCAAAAATTAAACCCTTATCCACTATAGCTTTGTATATGTAGTTAATCCCTGAAAATTACTTTTTTTTTAATTGTTATTAAAAAAGCACTATACTGTATGTGTTATAATTAATTCCAAAACTTGCTCCCAAGAATTAAGATGATTTTGTTGGTATACATTTTTATATGCTTAAAGAATAAGTATAAGGCAATCATCAATCAAATGTCAAAAAAATATTGGAACTTTTAACGTCAATCATATATGACAAACATTGAATATTTCATATTCATACCAACTAGTAGCCTAGTAGGTATACCCAAGAATAACTGTGCTATAAAATACTAAGAATCTCAATTTAAGTTATTTATAGTTGGTATTTCGAGAATCTAAAATAATGTTGCAACATAAGTGTCTATTTCCGAAATTAAAAAAAAAACATTAATATTCCCATCAAATCTTACATTTCAGCAACTACTTGAAATGTAGGTTATTTCTTTGAGGAAGTTTTTCGGTTCCTTTATTTATTTATTTATCTATTTATTGACTTAAAGAGTAAATACCACCTAATTGCGGTTGAAAGTAGGACTAGTGCTTCTGTTTACCCGTAAACGATACAATTGAATTTATACGTAATTTATAGACAAATGAATCTATTTGATCTTCAAATGATAAATAAATTAGACGAAAATATAAGACTTAGCCTTCATATTGAGATAAAATAGCAGAAATCGTGATTCCGGGAGCAGGGCTTCTAGGGGCAATAATAATAATATAAACGAGCAAGAAGATAAAGTGTCTTAAGCTTTAAACAGAGTGTAGTATATATTTGTCAATCAGTTCGTCTCCTTACAATGATGGTAGAGCTCACCATTTATAGCTGCACCTAGGGAACAAGGTCCTAGGATCAAGCCCTTAGAAGACAATTATGAGGACCATTGAATAATGTGTAACGGTAGAAAGTGAATGTCATATTCTCTGTAACGGACCAGACACTTAATGCTTTAGAATATTGTTCGTTGAATGTTACCGGGTGGCAGACATTTAAGCTTTTATAAATGTCATTCTTGATGATGTCCATCTCATTGAAGAAGTATTAGGCATGTGCCTAATAAAAATTTCTTTAGTTTGGTAGCCAACCTTGTTGACTTGGTTTGGTTAGGTAGCCAACCTTGTTGAATTAGTTTGGTTTGGTAGTCAACCTTGTTGAATTGTGAAAGGTATGTGTAAATTGTCAAATATTGTAGGCTTTAGAGAGTGAAGCTTTGGCTATAAAAGGAGAGCTTCAACACTCATTTTTTCACACCAACAAAGAGAGAAAGAAAGAGTGAGGTTTCACAGACAGGGTATAAGAAAATAGTCTGTGAGGAAAATAGAGAGTGAGTGATATTGTAGTGAGGTAGGAATATCAAAAGAGAGTTATTTCTTTTGAGTGTTGTAGTGGTCTTTGGAGTATTTTACTCCGACCTACAAAGTGTAAAATTCCTTACTATAGTGATATCAGTTGTTCCTCTCGGGGCCGTGGTTTTTTCCCTTATTAAAAGGGTTTTCCATGTAAAAATCTTGGTGTCGTTGTTACTCTTTTATTCTTGTTAATTGCCGTATCTCGGTGCTACATTATTATTCCGCTTTTATTACCGTGAATATTATTTCTGAGGGGGTTTATTCCCAATAACTGGTATCAGAGCACAGGTTCTGCTCGTTCACTGAAATATTATTCACTATCAGTAGTACTATACTCGGTGAAAAATAAAAATGTCCGGAGTAAAGTACGAGGTAGAAAAATTCAACGGAGATAACGGTTTCTCAACATGGCAAAGAAGGATGAGGGATCTACTCATCCAACAAGGATTACACAAGGTACTAGATGCTGATGCCAAAAAGCCTGATACCATAAAGCTGAGGATTTGGCTGACTTGGATAAAAGAGCTGCTAGTGCAATCGGGTTGCACTTATCAGATGATGTGGTAAATAACATCATTGATGAAGACAGTGCACGTGGAATTTGGACAAGGTTGGAAAGCATATACATGTCCAAAACGCTGACAAATAAATTGTACCTGAAGAAGCAGTTACACGCCCTACACATGGGTGAAGGTATGAATTTTTTGTCACATTTAAATGTGTTTAACGGACTAATCACACAGCTTGCCAACCTTGGAGTGAAAATCGAGGAAGAAGATAAAGCCATCTTGCTATTGAACTCGTTGCCATCTTCGTACGATAATTTGGCAACAACCATCCTGCACGGTAAGACTACTATTGAGTTGAAAGATGTCACATCGGCTCTTCTACTCAATGAGAAGATGAGAAAGAAGCCTGAAAATCAAGGACAGACTCTCATCACAGAAGGTAGAGGCAGGAGTTATCAAAGGAGTTCGAACAACTATGGTAGATCCGGAGCTCGTGGGAAGTCAAAGAACCGATCCAAATCAAGAGCCAGAAATTGCTACAACTGTGATCAACCAGGTCACTTCAAAAGAGATTGCCCAAATCCAAGGAAGGGCAAAGGTGAAATCAGTGGCCAGAAGAATGACGACAACACAACTGCCATGGTGCAAAATAATGATAATGTTGTCCTCTTTATAAATGAGGAAGAGGAATGCATGCACCTGTCAGGTCCAGAGTCGGAATGGGTGGTTGACACAGCGGCATCTCACCATGCCACACCGGTAAGAGATCTTTTTTGCAGATATGTAGCAGGTGATTTCGGCACAGTGAAAATGGGTAACACAAGTTACTCAAAGATTGCGGGGATTGGTGACATTTGTATCAAGACAAATGTCGGATGCACATTGGTTCTAAAGGATGTGCGGCATGTACCTGATTTGCGGATGAACTTGATCTCGGGAATTGCTTTAGACCGAGATGGATACGAGAGTTATTTTGCAAATCAAAAGTGGAGACTCACTAAGGGATCATTGGTGATTGCAAAGGGAGTTGCTCGTGGCACGTTGTACAGGACAAATGCAGAAATATGCCAAGGTGAATTGAACGCGGCACAAGATGAGATTTCTGTAGATTTGTGGCACAAAAGAATGGGTCATATGAGCGAGAAGGGATTGCAGATTCTTGCCAAGAAATCACTCATTTCTTATGCCAAAGGTACAACGGTAAAACCTTGTGACTACTGTTTATTTGGTAAGCAGCATAGAGTCTCATTTCAGACATCGTCTGAAAGAAAATTGAATATACTTGATTTAGTATATTCTGATGTTTGCGGCCCAATGGAAATTGAATCAATGGGCGGTAACAAATATTTTGTTACTTTTATTGATGATGCTTCACGAAAATTATGGGTTTATATTTTGAAAACCAAAGATCAGGTGTTTCAAGTTTTCCAGAAGTTTCATGCTCTAGTAGAAAGGGAGACGGGTCGAAAGCTAAAGCGTCTCCGAAGTGACAATGGAGGTGAGTACACTTCAAGGGAATTTGAAGAGTATTGTTCAAGTCATGGGATCAGACATGAAAAGACAGTTCCTGGAACCCCACAGCACAATGGCGTAGCCGAGAGGATGAACCGCACCATTGTGGAGAAGGTGAGAAGCATGCTCAGAATGGCTAAACTGCCTAAGTCATTCTGGGGTGAAGCAGTTCAGACAGCCTGTTACCTGATCAATAGGAGTCCATCAGTTCCGTTGGCGTTTGAAATCCCAGAGAGAGTTTGGACCAACAAGGAGGTGTCCTACTCGCATCTGAAGGTGTTCGGTTGCAGAGCTTTTGCACATGTACCAAAAGAGCAGAGAACAAAGCTGGATGATAAATCTGTTCCCTGCATATTTATCGGATATGGAGATGAAGAGTTCGGGTACAGACTGTGGGATCCTGTAAAGAAGAAGGTCATCAGAAGCAGAGATGTAGTCTTCCGAGAAAGTGAAGTTGGAACTGCTGCTGATATGTCAGAAAAGGCGAAGAATGGTATAATTCCTAACTTTGTTACTATTCCTTCTACTTCTAACAATCCCACAAGTGCAGAAAGTACGACCGACGAGGTTGCCGAGCAGGGGGAGCAACCTGGTGAGGTTATTGAGCAGGGGGAGCAACTTGATGAAGGTGTCGAGGAAGTCAACCTCTGAGGAGATCAGAGAGGCCAAGGGTAGAGTCATGCAGGTACCCTTCCATAGAGTATGTCCTCATTAGTGATGAGGGGGAGCCAGAAAGTCTTAAGGAGGTGATGTCCCATCCAGAAAAGAACCAGTGGATGAAAGCTATGCAAGAAGAGATGGAATCTCTACAGAAAAATGGCACTTACAAGTTGGTTGAACTTCCAAAGGGTAAAAGACCACTCAAATGCAAATGGGTCTTTAAACTCAAGAAAGATGGAAATGGCAAGCTGGTCAGATACAAAGCTCGATTGGTGGTTAAAGGCTTCGAACAGAAGAAAGGTATTGATTTTGACGAAATTTTCTCACCTGTTGTCAAAATGACTTCTATTCGAACAATTTTGAGTTTAGCAGCTAGCCTAGATCTTGAAGTGGAGCAGTTGGATGTGAAAATTGCATTTCTTCATGGAGATTTGGAAGAGGAGATTTATATGGAGCAGCCAGAAGGATTTGAAGAAGCTGTAAAGAAACACATGGTGTGCAAATTGAATAAAAGTCTTTATGGATTGAAGCATGCACCAAGGCAGTGGTACATGAAGTTTGACTCATTCATGAAAAGTCAAACATACCTAAAGACCTATTCTGATCCATGTGTATACTTCAAAAGATTTTCTGAGAATAATTTTATTATATTGTTGTTGTATGTGGATGCCATGTTAATTGTAGGAAAAGACAAGGGGTTGATAGCAAAGTTGAAGGGAGATCTGTCCAAGTCATTTGATATGAAGGACTTGGCCTAGCACAACAAATTCTAGGGATGAAGATAGTTCAAGAGAGAACAAGTAGAAAGTTGTGGCTATCTCAGGAGAAGTACACTGAACGTGTACTAGAACGCTTCAACATGAAAAATGCTAAGCCAATCAGCACACCTCGTGCTAGTCATCTAAAGTTGAGCAAAAAGATGTGTCATACAACAGTGGAAGAGAAAGGGAACATGGCTAGAGTTCCTTATTCTTCAGCAGTCGGAAGCTTGATGTGTGCAATGGTATGTACTAGACCTGATATTGCTCACGCAGTTGGTGTTGTCAGCAGGTTTCTTGAAAATCCTGAAAAGGAACATTGGGAAGCAGTCAAGTGGATACTCAGGTACCTGACAGGTACCACGGGAGATTGTTTGTGCTTTGGAGGATCTGATCCAATCTTGAAGGGCTATACAGATGCTGATATGGCAGGTGACATTGACAACAGAAAATCCACTACTGGATATTTGTTTACATTTTCAGGGGGAGCTATATCATGGCAGTCTAAGTTGCAGAAGTGTGTTGCACTTTCAACAACTGAAGCAGAGTACATTGCCGCTACAGAAACTGGCAAGGAGATGGTATGGCTCAAACGGTTCCTTCAAGAGCTTGGATTGCATCAGAAGGAGTATGTCGTCTATTGTGACAGTCAAAGTGCAATAGACCTTAGCAAGAACTCTATGTACCATGCAAGGACCAAACACATTGATGTGAGATATCATTGGATTCGAGAAATGGTAGATGATGAATCTCTAAAAGTCTTGAAGATTTCTACAAGTGAGAATCCCGCAGATATGCTGACCAAGGTGGTACCAAGGAACAAGTTCGAGCTATGCAAAGAACTTGTCGGCATGCACTCAAACTAGAAGACAGTGCTACCTCCTCTAGATGAATGAGACTGGAGGGGGAGATTGATGATGTCCATCTCATTGAAGAAGTATTAGGCATGTGCCTAATAAAAGTTTCTTTGGTTTGGTAGCCAACCTTGTTGACTTGGTTTGGTTAGGTAGCCAACCTTGTTGAATTGTGAAAAGTGTGTGTAAATTGTCAAATATTGTAGGCTTTAGAGAGTGAAGTTTTGGCTATAAAGAGAGTTTCAACTCTCATTTCTTCACACCAACAAAGAGGGAAAGAAAGAGTGAGGTTTCACAGACAGGGTATAAGAAAATAGTCTGTGAGAAAAATAGAGAGTGAGCGATATTGTAGTGAGGTGGGAATATCAAAAGAGAGTTATTTCTTTTGAGTGTTGTAGTGGTCTTTGGAGTATTTTACTCCGACCTACAAGGTGTAAACTTCCTTACTATAGTGATATCAGTTGCTCCTCTCGGGGCCGTGGTTTTTTCCCTTATTAAAAGGGTTTTTCACGTAAAAATCTTGGTGTCGTTGTTACTCTTTTATTCTTGTTAATTACCGTATCTCGGTGCTACATTATTATTCCGCTTTTATTACTGTAAATATTATTTCTGTGGGGGTTTATTCCCAACAATTCTCTCCGGTATAGATCGTTGCCTTTGGATACGACTATCTTCTGTCTTCGGCTCCACGTATCGCTTTCTCATGCGATTATTAAATATGAACATATTTTACCCTACATAGCTTCATTGATAAAACTTTGAAATAGAGGAAGCATCATTTTCGCAGATTTTAAAAAACAGAAAAAATAAAAGATGAAAGAAAGAACTGGTCGGTGATTGGTGGGGATGGAATAAGAACGTGCTGCCGACGACAAAATGAATAAGCACTCACTAAATGAAAAATATAAAAATAAAAATAAAAACGAAAACAAAACACAGGTTTTAAGAACTTTTAATATTAATTGTTCGAAAAGTCGAAAAATTTACTTCTATTATAAGCTCCACTTTAATAGATTCTTAGCAATTCATTTTCCACATATTAGTGTTATTTTTTTTTCTTCTTCCTGATATAAAACAGTAAGCGTAAGAAGGATTAGTTAAGAGATTGCCAGTTAATTAAATATTGCCCAAGTCATACTTCAAAAACAACTCGGAATTAGTCATTACTTTGGGTTGCCAACTTCACCCACTACTCCCTTAAAATTTCAATAATTAGCAATTTAATGGTCTGTTAGTTTTTGACACTTTAATTTAAATTTAATATTATATTGTGTCAATCTAATAGTATTCATTTTCATCATTTAAACACTTGATGTGTTTAGTTTAACCTCCATTTCTATTTTTCAACAATTTACATATATTTTTTTATTGATTAACGCGATGCACACGTGCAACGCACGTACACTAAAACTAGTTTAAAGAAATAAACTGGGATCTCCATCTAGGTGTGTGTAAGTGTGTTAATTGTTATATATCCTGGTCGGTCGAACTTTTACTTTTTACTTGTTTATTATACTAAATCAAGAAAAAAATAATTTTTTTTCTTATTTTACCCTTATCATTAACCAGAGACGGATCTATAATCCAATATATATGGGGCACATGAATCCATAGTCTTTCCGCCAAACTAAATATTTTATGTATATATTTTTTAGAATTGATTTAATATTACCTACTGACACCCGTGCTCTAAAAAACCTAAATGGTGCACTTGGTTGAATGTTAAGTTATTTACCTGGAGGAGTACAGATCAATTCTCACTTAGTACTTTTATTCCCCCCCCCCCAAGTGGTGCACCCAATTATAAAAATCCTAAATTCGCTTTAGTAATTAGTCCTCCCAAGACTTTTGGAAATACTATTATTGTTATGGGTATATTGTAAAATATATATTTCATTTATTTTTTATTAAAGAAGTGCAAAAGTCAAAAATGAACTAAAAGTATACGGAGGAAGTATTATTAAGAATAAAAGCCAAATAATTGAGCACATGGCTCTCTAGTTTAGAGAACAAATATATATTTTCTGTAAAATTAGTTGTTCTCCTCCACCTTCATAATTACTACCACTATTTTTTTTTTATATTATTATTAAGGTTCAGAAATTATACCCAACTCTCTCCTAGCTTTGATTGACACTGCAAAACCTTTTGTCACTTTCTTTTGGGCTAAAAGTAAACCAAAAAAGTTTTGTATAGTGTCCAAGTTGCCCGAGCTTAATTTCATGCCAATAAACTTTCATCAATCCCTTCGGGGTGGCCTAGTTGATTCGGAGGCTAGTCATCAAAATAGATGATTTGAAATTGATCTTTGTCAATGTCTTTTGGGTCGAACATGTCGTACAAGATTTGCCTAGCGCGTTTATATTTTTTTTTATCGTTTGCAAGCTATTATACCATGGGAAGTTTACCTAGTGCTCATAGAGTGCTCGTCCGAAAGACAGTGACTATAGCGACATTTATTTTTCTATCATTAAAAAAAAAGTTGGAATCGCAACATATTGTTGTTGCAACTTTACCTTGCATCAATTAGGTGCAGAGAAAATTAATCAAGGGCCCTCCCCTCTTCTATATTTATCCCCTTTTATTATTCACGGGAAACGTCCATCCGCTAAAATTTTCAAAATTAAATTAACTTTTATTCTCTATCTTTGTTTAAAAGGAAATACCTCCAGAAATATCAAAAGTATCTGCATTGTTTTTTTTGAACTCTTTTTTTTTAAAACAAAAGTCCACCATGGTAACTTGTAAGTATTGGAATTTAAGCACTATTCTAACCTGTATATTATTAAAAAGAATTAATAAGCGGAGGAGTACATAGACCATAGCCTCCAAAACAAAATGAGTACTGATATATATCATCCTTGGGTACAAATAGTCATTAAAGATATGCCTAAGTTGGGCGATGTGTACTCCATTACAATTTGACACTTAGACTTCACAAAAGGATGATGTACACATAGTTAGCACCACTATACACTGCTCAAAACTAGGTGCTGTCAGCATCATTAATTAATAATAAAATGATTCTTCTTAGGCTTAACTCTGAAAGAAGGGATGCCAGCTTGGTCCAGTTTCAATAAGACCTCATTGTATTCTATAAGGAATTAGTGTCATCCATTATAATCAGACCTTTTGTTGTTTCTCCCATATTTGCTAGTTGATCGGCCACCATATTGCCCTTTCTGAAAGTGTGAACAAAAACAAAATTACCTTTGCTAGAGAGTTGAACAATCTGACTAATGATATGTTGAATATTTGTTGTTAATCATGTTGATAATCAATCTGCTAATACACAAAATCAATCCTTGTAACAAAGCTTTAACCTCAGCCAAATTGTTGCTACATGTGTTTGACCCAAAAGATAGTGAATCCTTTTTTGGTTAAATCAAATAAAGAAGATAAAAGGGTTAATCTCAGTCAAGTATAATAAACCCTAGAATAAGAGACATGAGGGATGAACAAGATAAGTAGAATCTGTTGATCTCGTGGAACAGAAGGCTTAAGTGTGTAAAAATGATCACCACCAATGTCGAATAAGTATTACAAAGAAAGTTCGTAGTTGAAAAAATCTCTGCCTTACAAGGTTACTTCCCTCCTATATATATAAGGGACAACCCCCTTTTGAACCCTAGGAGACATATCATAGGGAATATTTGAGAGTATATTCCTAATGCACCCTATTAAGCCTCTCTACTACAAAAGTCATACGTCCTTTATCCGTTGTCGGTCGTCGTCCTCCTCCACAGGACGTCATGCTGTGAAGACCTCATCTTTTGTCGTATTTGACAATAGCCGTGGTCGACCAAATTTGGATTGATATAGTTAGTCCCTCCGCTTGTAGAGGTTGTGACTTGGAGTATCCTTGGTGAGCGGAGACCGCCCACACTTGTGGAGAAATTTGGTTTCACGAAACGTCATGACTTGGCCAACAATAGAAGGTTAGCGTGCTCAACGAGACCATATGTGGTATATCTTATCGGAAAATGATGTCACCTCCACGTGCGTCATCATTATGCGTATTTTTGAGACAGGGGTTGAGGGCTTGTCACTTCGATTTCGGTGCCATTTTGTAGCCTTCCGCTTCGATTCTGGCGCCACCCAATCCTATAAATAGATGGAGGGTTTGTATTTTCAAAAACTCTTGGTCATGTCTTCTTTGGTTATTCCTTACCTTCTCTCCCGCTTTTACTCTAGCAATTCTCTTTGCTTTCTCTCCATTTACTTCCTTTGCTTTTTCTGTTCTGTCAAAACATGCATCGCCATAGATATTCCTAGATCACATCGATCTCATGAGGGGGTTTCTGACGCTACCCCGTTATCCGTGGCGCCACCTACCGGCGGTGAAGACACGATGGTGGAGGAAGGGGACAGCTTTCCCACCGTGGAGGAGTTGCTGCCGAGACACACTTCTTCTCGAAGTGATTTCCTCCTCCTACTCCTACCCCCCATACTTTCTAAAACTGAGCAACTCCATATTGATGCTCTTCGTGCAAAATATAGCGTTCCCGCTCATATCGAGATGGTTCCAGCGGGAGGGGACTTTGTGGAAGTCCATAGGCCTGGGTACTGTGCCTTCTCTGAGTACCCCTTTGTGATTGGTCATTCCTTCCCCCTTATCCCATTAGCGGAAGAGTTCTATCGATTCTATCAAGTTTTCCCGGCACAACTTTCCCCGTACACGCTCAAAATACTCATGTTGTTGACAAAATATGCGGAGTTAGCGAGGTGCGAGGTTACTGTCCACCACCTTCTACACTTATTCTCACCCAGCTTTCATAGGGGTACTATGGTACATCTGAGGCACCGTAGGACAAAAGGGCTGGTGGTCGGAACCGATGACCGGGCGAGTCGCAAATTTTTGGCATAAGTGCTTCTTTGTTAGAACTGAACACATCGTGTCTGACCCCGCTAGATTTACGGTGCGGTGAAACGAGAATCGTAAGTATTACCACTCGTTTATTCTTCCTTTTCTTCTTTATTCACCTTAGTGTTTACTTGCTTCTCGTTTGCAGCTATGGGGCGCCCGCCCCTCCCTATTGTGGGTATAAGGGATTGGGAAGCCCGTCTGCTGCCCCATACAGCGGGGACTCAAGACTGGCCTGTTTTCATGAAATGCTTTGGGCCGAAAGTTTCTTCCGGTAAGTGTCTTCCTCCATGCCGCTATCTAGTCATTGGTCGTCATACCTACTGGTATGGCTTTCTGTGACGACAGGTCGTGGTGCTTCTAGGTGTAGGGCCCCAGTCCTTGCATTTTGGCGCCGTTGTCGGGGAGCTAACGGTGGCTATCTATCTAATTAGTTTTATGTATTGTTCTTATTTCCTTCTGTGTTACTAATTTGTGTATGTCACAACTTCAGGTACTAAATTGCAGCAAACAACGCACCTCTTGGAGATATTCCAGCGGGGGAGGAGGTAGATGACAATATCGATGATGAGGTCCCTATGGTACCTCAAGCTCAAAGGAGAGGCCGTCAGGCTAATGATAATATTAGAGACCCTCCCCTGCCACCTCTAAAAGTGGCTCCTCGAGTGCTTCCAAACCAAGGCTATGCAAGTGCAATTGTCTCACCCCGGATTCGGGCAGGCAATTTTCAAATTACCAATGTGATGCTGACATTGCTGGAGTAGCGTGGGTATTTCATGGGCGCTGCCAATCAAAATGCTTACAAACATCTCAAGGTGTTCATAGATACCTATTGGGGGAGCAAGCAAACTAATGTGTCCGAGGATGCACTTCGGTTGAGACTCTTCCCATTCTCACTTAGAGGGAAGGCATTAGATTGACTTGAACGACTTCCCAACCATTCCATCACTACCTGGGATAAGTTGGCGGACAAGTTCATTGCAAAAAATTTCTCACCTGGGCATATGGCAGCATTGAGAGATGAGATCTTGGCTTTCAAGCAGGAGCCCACTGAACATTTGCATGAGATTTGGGAGCGCTATAGAACAATGGTAAAGGAATACCCCAAAAATGATATGACTAAGGCGATGATCCAATAGACGGGGCATTAACACAATAAACCAGTGCATAGTGAACCAACTTGTTGGGGGCAACTTCATGAAGCTGTCTTATGATGAGGCTTGTGACATTCTTTACGAGATGGCTAACACTTCTTTTGTTTGGCAAAGTAGAGCCAATGTGCCCCAGGGTGACCCCACGGTCACTCATTTGCACAAGGTGTTACATGATCATGGGCAGGCTATATCTGAGTTGACAACTACAATAAACCAACTAGCAACGGCAGAGTTACAACAAGTTTAAAATCCTCGCCAAGTGAATGCTATGGAGGGTATCAACATGCTAGTCAACAAAAAAAGACAAAGGGGTCAACAGGACCAAAGGGATTCAGAGCAATTTGACAATGATTGTGGTGGCTTACAAGATGATAGTTATGATGGGCAGAATGAAGAGGTGCAATACGTGAACAATTATCAAGGCCAAAGGGGAAATTCTTCCATTAGGCAATGGTAATTGGGGAAACAACAACCAAAATTGCAATTGGGGCAATCAGAACAACCAGGGTAATTGGAATGATAACAACAACAACTGGGGTGGTAACAATAATCAAGGTGGGTGGAATAATAACAATCAAGGAAATCGGGGGCAAGGCTTTCAAAGGCCCCCAATGTACCAACAACCGAACAATCCACCCCCATTTCCATCCCAAGGTCCTAGTTCTTCTAACCCTGATATGGGGAGAATTGAAATGATGTTCAAATATATGATGAAGAAAAATGCGGATTCTGATGCTCAGTTGTCTTCCCACAATACTTCAATTAGGAATTTGGAGGTTCAGTTAGGCCAAATCACACTGTCCCTGAATACTTGCCTTAAGGAGGTTTTACCAAGTGATACGGCAGTAAACCCGAAGGGTGGGAACAATCATGCTATGGCGGTAACTACAAGGAGTGAACGAGGCGATAATGTGCATGCCTCCAAACAAAGCAAATTTTGGGTGATGATGTTGAGTTGCAAGAAGATGAAGTTCCTTTGGTGGTTGAAAATGTGATTGAAGAAGTGAGTATTGATATTCAAGATGCCGAGGTGAAAACTCAAAATGATGTGAACTCATTTAGGGAACACGTAATAGACATGCCGGAGCCGGTTGTGCCTAAAGCCAAGGCTCCTTTGCCAAGGCCACCTCCACCTTATCCTCAAAGGCTCGCGAAGCAGAAAAATGAGAATCAGTTTAAAAAGTTCATTGACATGATGAAGAGCTTATCCATTAATGTGCCTTTGGTTGGAGGCTCTTGAACAAATGTCGGGCTATGCTAAATTCATGAAGGACTTGGTGACAAAGAAATGATCCATGGATTGTGAAACTATAAAGATGACCCACCAAGTTAGTGCAATAGTGCATTCAATGGCCCTGAAGCTTGAAGATCCCGGTGCTTTCACCATTCCTTGCACCATTTGGAGCACGGACTTTGCTAAGGTTCTATGTGATTTGGGGGAAAGTATCAACTTGATGCCCTACTTAGTTTTCAAGACTTTGGGTATTGGGCAACCGAGGCTGACTTCCATGAGATTGCAAATGGTGGACAGAACGATGAAGAGACTATTGGGTATTATTGATGATGTGCTTGTCCGGGTGGACAAATTTATCTTGCCAGCTGATTTTGTGATCTTAGATTTTGAGGTGGATTATGAAGTTCCAATCATATTAGGAAGGCCTTTCCTTGCTACTGGGAAGGCCTTAGTTGATGTGGAAGCAGGGGAACTCACCTTCCGAGTAGGTGATGAAAAAGTGGTCTTTCATGTATGCAAGTCAATGAAGCAACCCAACAGTTCCGAGGTGTTCTCTTTTGTGGACCTTATCACAGCAGTGATAGTTGATGATATCAGTGCAATGATCAATGTTGAGGACCCTCTTGAGGCCGTATTGTTGAATCTTGGTGTCAATGATGATGAGGGCCGAGTGGAGTGTGTGAATGATTTACATGGGATGGGCTCTTACTCTTATGAGCCTAGAAAACTATTTTTGGACCTTAAGAATAGGAAGACTCCACCGACCAAACCTTCAATTGAGGAGCCTCCGGTGTTGGAGTTGATGTCGTTGCCTCCACACCTCAGGTATGAGTTCTTAAGACCTAGTTCTACTTTGCCAGTTATTCTTTTCTCTTGTCTTACTAACATGCAGGTTTATGCCATATTGACGGTGCTTCAAAAGCGAAAAAGGCAATTGGATGGACTTTAGCTGATATTCGGGGGATAAGCCCAGCATTCTGTATGCACATGATTATTCTGGAAGATGATGCAAAGCCCTCCTTGGAACATCAAAAAAGGTTGAACGAGGCAATGCAAGAAGTTGTGAAAAAGGAGGTGATCAAGTGGTTGGATGCCGGAGTTCTGTACCCTAAGAAGGGTGGCATGACCGTGGTTGCAAATTCACAAAATGAGTTGATTCCTACCAGAACCGTCATCAGTTTGAGGGTATGCATGGACTATCGCAAGTTGAATAAAGTGACCCGCAAGGATCACTTTCCATTGCCTTTTTTTGATCAGATGTTAGATCGACTTGCTGGGCGTGCCTTCTACTGTTTCTTGGATGGGTAGTCTGGGTACAACCAAATCTTGATTGCTCTGAAAGATCAGGAGAAGACCACATTCACTTGTCCATATAGCACCTTTGCCTTTTCTTGGATGCCTTTTGGGTTGTGTAATGTACCAGCTGCATTTCAGCGGTGTATGATGGCCATTTTCACTGATATGGTGGATGATATTCTAGAGGTGTTCATGGACGACTTCAGTGTTATGGGTGATTCATTTGATGAGTGTTTGAAAAATTTTGATAGAGTTTTCGCCCGTTGTGAAGAAACCAATCTTGTTCTTAATTGTGAGAAATGCCACTTCATGGTGGAAGAAGACATAGTTCTTGGGCATAAAATTTCAGAGCATGGTATTGAGGTAAACAAAGCAAAAATTGATGTGATTTCAAGGCTCCCTCCCCCTACCTCTGTCAAGGGAGTTAGAAGTTTTCTTGGGCATGCTGGGTTTTACCGGAGATTTATCAAAAACTTTTCGAAGGTAGTGAACCCCTTATGCAAATTATTGGAAAAGGATGCCAAGTTTGTGTTTGGTGAGAGATGTATGCAAGCCTTTAAACTTCTCAAGCATAAGTTGACCACCACTCCTATCATTACCGCACCTAATTGGAGCTTGCCCTTTGAGCTCATATGTGATGTGAATGATGTTGCAGTTAGGGTGGTTTTGGCCCAACGAGTGAATAAAATGTTTCATCCGGTGTACTATGCGAGCAAGACAATGAATGATGCTCAAGTGAACTACATGGTGACCGAGAAAGAACTTTTGGCTATTGTGTTCGTAATGGAGAAATTTCAGTTGTATCTTATGGGTGCCAAGGTCATAGTCCATACCGATCATGCCGCACTCCGGTACTTGATGACGAAGAAGGATTCCAAAGCTAGACTGATGTGATGGGTCTTGTTACTTCAAGAGTTTGATTTGGAGATTGTGGACCGGAAGGGTAGTGAAAACCAAGTGGCAAACCACTTGCCTCGCTTGGAGGAGAAGGGGAGGCCTTGTGATGGCCTAGAGATCAATGATTCATTTCCCGAAGAACAGCTCCTTTTGGTGTCGGTGAATGGTATGCCATGGTTTGTGAACGTTGCTAATTTCCTTGTGACTGGTATAATCCCGTGTGAGCTATCTTCTAACCAAAGGAAGAAGCTCAAACGGGATAGCTTGGATTTCTATTGGAATCAGCCGTACTTGTTCAAAATTTGCACGAACGGTGTGATCCAAAGGTGTGTCCTGGAGGAAGAGCAATTGAGTATCTTGGAGGCTTGTCATTCCTCTCCCTATGGTGGCCATCATGGCGAGGCGAGGATGGCTTCCAAAGTTCTTAGTTGTGGGTTTTATTGGCCAACTTTGTACAAAGATGCAAGTGAACTTGTGAATAGGTGTGACGAATGTCAAAGAGCGGGTGGAATTTCGAAGAAAGATGAGATGCCTCTCAATACCATTCTTGACATCGATATTTTTTATGTACGGGGCATTAATTTTTTGGGCCCATTTGTTAGCTCGTGTGGGAACACATATATTCTTGTGGCGGTTGACTATATTTCAAAATGGGTTGAGGTTGTGGCTCTACCCAACAATGAGGCCCGAAGTGTTATTGCATTTCTCAAGAAGAGCATTTTTACAAGGTTTGACACTCCTCGTGCAATCATAAGTGATGGGGGGTCTCAGTTTTGTAATAGAGCTTTTGACACTTTTCTTGCAAAGTATGGTGTCAACCAAAAAGTTTCTACCCCTTATCATCCTCAAGCGAGTGGCCAAGTTGAAGTCTCAAACAGGGAAATCAAGAGTATATTGTCAAAGACAGTCAATGCAAATAAAACCGATTGGCAAAGAAGTTGGATGATGCTCTATGGGCTTATAGGACTGCTTACAAGACTCCGATATCGGTTAATATTTGGGAAAGCTTGCCATCTACCGGTTGAGTTAGAGAACAAGGCCATGTGGGCTTTGAGGAAACTAAATCTTGAATGGGATATGGCAGCAAATCTTCGTGTGGAGCAGCTTATTGAACTTGATGAATTCCAATTCCATACCTACTCCAGTTCGTCCTTGTACAAAGACAAGATGAAGTACCTTTATGATAAATATGCTCGTAGCAAGGAGTTCAAAGTGGGTGATTTGGTTCTCTTGTTCAACTTTTGGTTATGTCTGTTTCCGGGAAAACTTAAGTCAAAATGGAGTGGACCTTTTGAAGTGGTGTTTGTGACCCCGATTGGTGCACTTGACTTGAAGAACAAAAATGGGGAAGTTTTCAGAGTGAATGGGCACATGGTCAAGCACTACTTGGGAAAAATTGATGATAGCCACGTGGTGGCCCTTCTTCATCTCAAATAATTTAATGGTAACATGCGTCGTGCCGCAACGTTAAATCAGGAGCTTCTTGGGAGGCAACCCATGTGTTTTCCTTCTTGTTTTTCTTTGACTTTCATTATAGTGTAGGATTTATTTTTGGACTGACTGGTTGTAAGATGTTGTAGGATTGTGCTGATGCAGTGTAGGAAAAAAAGTGTGAAAATAACCACTCTTTGAAGTTGTCAATGTGGACCTCACTCATTTTGTGCGGCCGCAAAGACCTTTGTGCGGGGGCAAGAAATCAATGCGGACCGCACTGATGATTTGACAAAAGTGAGGTTTCTCTGAAGATTACTACCGAGGTCGCATTGCATTTTTGTGCGGTCCGCGGTAGTCCACTGCGGTCGCATTACATTTTGTGCGGTCCGCAGTGGTCAATTTGTAGGTGCCCTATGATTTCGAGCAATGCGGACTGCAGTTCCATTTTGTGTGGTCCGCGGTAGGTAGGTAAGCTAGGCCCCAGGACCTTTTTCTATAAATAGGACCTGAGGCCCTCCTTTTGAACTTTTCGATCCTTCTCATATCAGAACTAAAAATTACTGTTCATCTTTCTCATCTACACGAAATTAACTACTCAAGTTCATTACTCAGCATTTCATCTAATCTCTGGTAATATTAACTTCTTCTTAGTTGTTTAATCTATTTATTTTCTTTGAATTTTATTCTCCTTAGTTCTTCTTCTTTCCCTATCCGTATTTCTTTCAATTTTGTAGCTTAGGTTAATTAATTTTGATCTAAAGTAGGATTAGGTAGTTAAAACACTGAACCAACACTTAGGGACTCATCAATATGTGGAAAACAAATTGGACTAAAATTCATCAAAACATGAACCCTAGGTTGGAATTGTTGCTGGGCACTTAGTGCGGACCACGGTGGATTTCGTGCGGTCCGCAGTCCGCAATGGTATTTTGTGCGGACTGCAATGACAAAGTCCTAAAAGCTGAACACTTAAGGACCGTGGCCGCATTGGATTTTGTGCGGTCCACGGTGCCTCAATGCAGACCATATTGGATTTTGTGCGGCCCACGGTGCCTCAATACAGACCGTATTTGCATTTTGTGCGGTCCGCGGTGCATAGATTCAGAGAGTGGGTAGTCTGAACCCCACCTCTGTGCGGTCCGCAATGGCCTCTTTGCGGCCACTACATTTTGTGTGGTCTGCACTCTACAACATTAAAACTATCTACAATATTTTTCTTCTTCAACTTGAATTTCATTGTTTTTATGGAAACTAACAAAGCATGAATGAATGTTGTTTGCAGACAATGGTAAGATCAAGAGGCAAATGTGGTAAACAAACAGGAAGAGGAGAGTCCTCCCGGGGTGGGAATCAAGGAGTGATAAAATTAACCCCACAAACCCAACAAAACATAAAGAATACAAGGAGGATCATAAAAGCTGCAGACAGAGCTATTGACCAGTCGGGGAGTGAGTATGATCCCTCCCGAGAGACATCTTCAGACTCCGTGCCAGAGTTTGTTCCTGACTGACCAGAGAGAAACCTATTGAGAGATACACCTCCAGCATCCCCCACTGCCCAAGCTTCAGTTCATATATCTTCTTAGTCGTCTAAGGGCTCAGCTGAAAGCAGTGGGGATGAGTATTCCACCTCTCCTACAGCTTCATTATCCGGAGAAGGTGCAGTAGCAGAAGAAGGGGAAGAAGAAGAAGGGGTGAGCCCCAAGTTGGTAGGGTAGAGCGGACTAGGTACCCGTAGGCTTGGGAGGACCGGTTCGTCAATGATATTGCCTACCACAAATTCAGAGAGTGGTGGCCAGAAAAGAGGTTAATACTTGAGAGAAAATTATCACCTGGGATCTTTTGCCTCACAACCCCAATGTGTTGAGGCAATTCAGAGATAGAGCTGGATGGGACTACTTCATATGGCGGTGGATGACGCCAATGAGCACTTGGTAAAAGAATTTTACATCAACGTGGCCCACATCAAAAAGGGTACCACAGTCACTAAAGTGCGAAATTTGAAAGTGAAGTTTGATGGCAAGACCATCAATGACTATTTAGGTTTCACGGAGGAGGATGAGTCCCTCTACTTAGACAAGATGAAGTTGGGTGAAGAAGCTCGTCCGTGGTTGGCGGAGTACTTGGCAATCCTAGGGACTACCCCCGAGTGGTTGACTGCGGGGGTAAAAATATTGAGGAGGAAGTTTAACTTTGAGGCAAAGGGGTGGGAGACATTTGTGTGCAGCAGGCTAGACCCTGCCACCCACGACAACTCACTCCCAATTCACCGGGCGGTCTTGGTAGCATCTATCATGGTGGGGTACCCGATCAATGTCGGGAATGTGATGTCCCGCGTTATTACACGGGTAGTGAATGAGGGTGACAGGTCTTACCCATTCCCCAACTTTCTGACGATGTACCTGAAGGACCAAAATATGGAGAAGCGCAGATTTGACGTGAAAGTGAAGGCAAAGGCACCTTTCTCGTGGTATAGCCTACATGGTGATGACAACCATAAGGGCAAGCACTTCAAGGGAAAATCCACTACTTCAACTAGCCAGTCTGAAGAGCCAGTAGTGGTAGTGACTACATCGCAGCCTCCCTCCACTTCAGTAGACATGGCCCCAGGTCCATCCACTTCCACAGATCTTGAGATACCCACCACCACTGCCTATCCATTGACTGCCCACCATCTAAGCCAGGCCCTCACCAACATCAACAACTGGATGTAGACAATTACTTCTAAGGTGTCTGTATTATCTACTACTGTGGCAGCCCAGTCAGCACCTCCTCCTCTACAGGTCCCACAGTCCATTAAGGACACTCTCAAGGATCTTCTGGACAACTAGATTTAGATCCCTGAGAACCAGAAATTGCTCACGGACGTCATTGATTCACACAGAAAGGCTCTCAAGGAGCTTGCTAGGGAGGCCAAGAAGATGAGGAAGACTAGGGCTTCCAAAGAGTCGGTGAAGGAGTTGCGGGTCGAGGTTGAGAGATTGAAGGCGGATCACCTGCCTTTAGATTTGATATTGCATGACCCAGCACCAGTAGCCCAGCCCTAGCTAGAGAAGGAGTCCGAGAGGCCTCCCAAGAGGAAGAGGGTGATCCCCCAGTCTGATGATGCAATGGTCCGGTTGGCGAAACCACCGGAGACGTCCTCCAGTAAGCTTCAGGATGCAGCCCAGGTCCCAGCAGAGCCATAGACCACAGGGAGCCAGTCATAGGTTCCCGAGCATATAGAGGACCCAGGGAACCAGACTTAGGATCTCATGCAGACGGATGGCCCATAGGGAGTCTCTTTTTCCTCTTTCCTCTACTTTTGTCCTTATTTTGGTTAGTTGGCATTGAGGACAATGCCAGCTTTCATTTAAGGGCGTAGGCCCTATTTGGATTTGGATGATTGTATATATATAATAGATTTTATGATTTCTTTCTTTCCTTTTTATCTTTGGTATGTATGTAATTTCAACATTTGATTACATTTTTCGTACTTTTTACCTTGGGGCTATATATAAAAGTTATATTTCATTGTATATATTCATCTCCCCTATTATATATTCGATTAAATACCCTCTTGTACATATTCATTCTACTTTCCGCATTTTTTAATTTTCTTATCTTCTTATTTTATATTCGTAGCTTCTTGTTTTGAGTTTTTGCAATAAGCCTTTGGTTTTCTTAATGTCACGGTTCTTTCCAAAAGTGGAATTTGTGTGAACCGGGTGGCTCTTCCCGATGATGGATGGCATGAAAACCTTCTTAAGGGTTTGAGTTTGTTTTTCTTTTTGCTTTTTAGTAGTTAGTTGGTGAGGGTGCCTCAAACAAAGCTTCACTTGGGCCTAACACATTTGCCTTTGATCTTATGGTCAAAAATAAATCGTTGTGTATATGATGGTGAAAGTTGTGACCTTGAGACTCTTGTGTTGGCAGATAATCATCAAGCGGTTTTTCAGGACCATTGTGTACTCAAATATTATCTAAGGTTGTTGTGGGACCCCGACTATGTGTCTTTAGCAATCCCATAACTTGTGTGGTGAGAATTTGCATTGCAAGTCCAAGTCCCGAGCCATTGGTCTAGAATTTGCCCTGAATGTTTGTCGAGGCGAAATCCTAAGTGTAGTTTGACTTGAGACATGATTATAGGCTCTCCTTGATCCAAATGATATCTTGAACACTTCCATAGCCTACCAATGATAAAATTCCTAGTCAACCCTTTTGAGCCTTAGACCTTTTTCTTTCAAGAACCACGATACAAGCCTTTACCCATTCTTAAGATACCCTCTCTTGGCACTCGATCTTTCTTTAGCACATGGCAAGAGTATAAGTTCGGGGAGAGAGACGAGTATTGCAACAAAGTGGTAAAAAGTTACAAAATGAAGAAAAGAAAAGGCAATGAAAAAGAAAGAAAAGCAAAAAGACAAAAAAATGTTCAATGTAGAAATGAATAAAGGGATTCAATAAAAGCAAAAAAAGAAATGTGTGGAAAGTTGAGAAAGGAGAAAAGATTTGAAATGAACAAAAAAAAGAGTGATAGTGTGTCTCTCTAACCCCTTAGAAAGAAGTGAAATGACTTAAAAAGTCAAGTGAATGCGTGCCAAAATGAAGTAAAAGAAGTGCTAAAGAGAAGGTGGAACCTACTTAGACCAAACATTTCCTACCAGAACCAAAAACCTTCACTATGTCTCCACAAAAGCCCTATATGATCTTGAGTTGAATGAACCTTACATTAGTGGTGACTCACATAAGGGGCAAGCATATGGTACTTAGTGCCAGACTTGTGACTTTTCCTTGAGAGAGATGAGTGTATTTTCATTAACCTCGTTCTGAGTGCCACTATCTTAAAGGTGAGGTTTGCTTAGGAAGAGTTGAAGATGTATGAGTTTGGGTTCCACGACGACCCAAAAAATAGAAAGAGTTTCTTTGATGTGTCGAGTCAACTCTTGATGCTCGTGTGTCGCACTAAATCCATGGTGTTTAAAAGAGTGAATGTTGTTAATGATTTATTTGAATTGAGGGAAATTATTAGTCCCAATTGATGCTAGATGAGG
This sequence comes from Nicotiana sylvestris, assembly GCF_000393655.2. Lineage (NCBI taxonomy): Eukaryota > Viridiplantae > Streptophyta > Magnoliopsida > Solanales > Solanaceae > Nicotiana > Nicotiana sylvestris. The sequence continues at coordinate 121,086,338 of NC_091057.1, read as the reverse complement.
TCACTTTAGGTTGGTTGAATTTTCTTGGATTGGCTATCAAAGGGTGGGTCTTATTTTGTTTGCTTGAGGACAAGAATAATCTTAAGTTTGGGGGAGTTGATAACTAGGGATATTGATGCATTTTACACTCCTTCTTGCTTAAGTTTTGATTAGAAATGTGTACAAAATAGTCCCAAAGGCTCACATGTTGTACTTGATTGCAGGGTTTGATCAACAAGGTGACAAATTATCAAAAACCAACTCAAAAAGGAGTGAAACATGCAAAAGTACCAAGACCAAGGCCAAGCTCAGTCAAACAGGGCCAGTGCGACCGCAAACCATTTTGGCGGTCCGCAAAGATGAAGTTCAGAGAGCAGGCATTTTCAGGCAACCAAGCAATGCGTTCGCGGTCCATTTTGTGCGGACCGCATTGCCTTCATTGCGGCCGCATTTGACTTTGTGTGCAAAGCTCAAGTTCAGAGAGATGCCATTTTGAGGAACCTGGCCAATGCAGTTCACGGTCCATTTTATGCGGATCGCAATAGAAGCCACTGCGGCCGCGGTGCATTTTGTGCGGTCCGCATTGTCCAACTTCAAAAAGCAGATTAGTGAAGCCAAGAGCCTTAGTGCGGCCACACTTGATTTTGTGCGGTCCGCACTAGCCCCGCATGGGCATTTTTGTCCAAAATTTTAAGCCTAGTATAAATAGCTTTTTTTCCCATTTTTAGGTTATCAGATAGATTTTGGGACAGAGTTGCGCTCGTGAACTTCTCTCTTTTACCATTTTGAGTAATTTTAGCTTAGTTTCAACATTGAATCTTCAAGTTTTATCTAGTAATTAATTATTATGGGTTTTTCTTCATCTATTTCTTTGTTTTCTTCTATAATTATGAGTAGCTAGACCCATTAGCTAGGGTTATGGCTCAACCGTAGTTTGGGTAATTGATGGATCTTGTGTTTTGATGCTTGATTGTCTATGGGTGTTTGTTATTTGGACTACTTTAGGATTTTAATGTTGAATTAGTGGTTGCAAATACTAGTTTATGCCTAGTAGACTTTGGCTCTTCTTGAGAAAGAGAGCCTAAGTCCATGAAATTGGTCAACAGGGAATTGGAGCATATTCAAGAGATTGATAGCCCCAATTAAAGGGTTAAACCTAGAAATAGTAATACCCGACTTGAACCTCAATTGCTTGCACAAATTTGCAAACCCAGTTGGTCTTGAGAATGTCAATTCGGGCAAAATCACTCGAACTACCGAGAGGTATAGAGTGAGTAGAATCGTGCAATGGTTATATCATACTCCCAAATGTGACAATCTAGCCTTAGACTCAAGAATCAGTCAATTAACCACCTAGGAAAAAGTCACTACCCTAGTGCCTTTTATCTATTTGATCAACTCTCAATAGTTTAATCTTAGCTTTACTTAGCCTAACTTAGCATCTTAGTAATATAAAATTAGAAGTAAAACCAAAACAATAAATGTTTAGAAGTGCAATTAGGAACAATTATACAACTCCCATTTAGATAGAAACTCAACTCCAATATCTAACTCCCTGTGGAAATCGATCCCGACCTTCTCGGGTAAAAGCTGCTTCGACCACTCTTGCTACTTCATAGTAGTACAGGGTTGGCATCGATCAACATCCCATGCTTCGGCTGATGCTGCCGTGCCTCACCATTTGTATGAGTTGTGAGTTCACGTTGAAGCCCGACTCGATGTGTACAAGGCTCTTTATGCCGACGAGAGGGCGTCCGATATGGAGCTTCAAGATGTGCGTGCCAAGGCCCGCACAGCTTGTGAGGCATGTGGGTATGACCCCATCACGCCTGGTAGGGATGATATTAGTTCTGGTGATACGGACAAACTTGCCTCTGATTCTTGGTACGAGGAGGTGTATGCCATAGGGAATGATGTGGCACAGTTTTTGGTTGTATTTACTTTTGTTTCGCAGGGCATCTCTGAGCCCTTTGTAAAAACAAATGTTTGTAATATATTTGTTGTAATGAAAATTGTTTTGGTCATATACCCTTAAGTTGTTGTTCCCTTTCTCTAGTTTGTTTGACGATGACTTTTGCCGCAGTAGTGTTACTCCGAATCTTTGTTGAAATGTTAAACCAGTTGGGTTGTGAGTTTAGTTAAACTCTTTTCGTTAGCTACGACCTTGGTCGTAGGGATATTATTTTCGAGCTAGTGTCGAAGTAGTATCCCGTCGTGGTTCGAGTGAAGTCAAACTATTTTCTTTGACGATGGTCGTGGCCATTGAGATGTTACTTTCGATCTGGTGCCAAAGTAGTATCCCGTCGTGGTTCGAATGAAGTCGAACTCTTTTTTTTGATGATGGCCTTGGCCATTGGGATGTTACTTTCAAGATGGTGCCGAAGTAGTATCCCATCGTGGTTCGAATGAAGTCGAACTCTTTTCTTTGATGATGGCCTTGGCTATTGGGATGTCACTTTTGAGCTGGTGCCGAAGTAGTATCCCGTCGTGGTTTGAATGAAGTCGAACTCTTTTCTTTGATGATGGCCTTGGCCATTGGGATGTTACTTTCGATCAGGTGCCAAAGTAGTATCCTGTCGTGAGGGTGGCATTCTATTTTATTTGTTGGAGTGTCGTAGATGCTGGTTTTATTCATACATTGGAGACACGTGTTGATTTCGTGTACATAATTGAGTGATTTTGTTTTATTCATATGTTAGAGATACATGTCGACTTTTCTCGTACAATGGCGGTACATGTCGATTTCGTACATATAATGGAGATTCTTTATATCTAGTCCCTTCATTGCTCGGCCTGGAGATGTAATCAGTAGGGGGCAATGAACAATACTTCGAACCTCGAGACGTCCCCCTCGTTGCCTCATTAAAAACCTCTCCGAGAAAACCTGATTGGGACAAGACCCGGGCGAGGGAAAAAGAGTACGACTTGGGTGACGTCTCTTTTCAGAAATGGAAGCACTTGAGGTGGGCGACTCTAGTTATTTTGTAGTAGTTTTCCTTCCATCGTTTCTAATTGGAATACTCCTTTGCTTGTTGCTGCTGTGATTTTATATGGCTCGTCCCAGTTTGATCCCAATTTCCCTTTATTCGTGTCTTTCCCTGCTTGCATTTTGGCTTTTACCTTGTAGTCCCCGATTCTGAGTGGTCGTACTTTGGCCTTCTTGTTATAGTAACTTTCTGCTTGTTGTTTTTGGGCCACCATCCTTATGTGTGCCATATCCCTTCGTTCTTCGACCTCATCCAGGTCTTGTAATCTGATTTCATCGTTGCTTGGTCCACTCTCATCAGAGTATCTCAGGCTAGGTTACCGGAGATCAATGGGTATGACTGCGTCAGTGTCGTAGACCAGTGAATACGGCGTCTCACCCGTGCTGGTTTTTGGCGTTGTGTGGTAGGCCCATAGCACCTCTGGTAGCAGTTCCGGCCATAGCCCTTCGACATCCTCAAGCTTTATCTTTAATATATTCAATATTATTTTATTGGAGGATTTCTCTTGACCGTTGCCGACAGGATGATATGGCGTGGAGAGTATCTGCTTGATGTGCCATTTTTTGAAGAACTCAGTCATCTTTTTTCTAAGAAACTGGGGTCCGTTGTCGCAACTGATTTCTTTGGGGATGCCGAAGCGTCATATGATGTTTTTCCAGATGAACGCGATGACTTCTTGTTCGCGTATTTGAGCGAACGCACCTGCTTCCACTCATTTGGAAAAGTAGTCAGTTAAAACCAAAAGGAAGCGTATCTTACCTCGCCCTACTGGGAGGGGCCCGACGATATCCATCCCCCATTTTATAAACGGCCATAAATAAGTGACGGAATGCAGGAGTTCCCCCGCCTGGTGTATCATAGGGGCATATTTCTGGCATTGCTCACATTTTTTAATGTACTCTGCGACCTCTTTTTTCATAGTAGGACAATAGTATCCTGCATGAATAAGACACCTAACGAGGGCTCGGTTGCTTGTATGGGCACCACAGTGGCCTTTGTGTACCTCTTCAAGCACACACCTTGTCTGATTTGGTCCAAGGCATTTGGCTAAAGGGTCGTTGAACGTCTTTTTGTAAAGGTCGTGGTTTATGAGGTTGTACCTTGCCGCTTGTATTCCGAGCTTTTTGGCTTCCTTTTTATCTTGTGGGAGTGTTCCCTCCCGTAGATATGATATGATATAATTACGCTAGTCACAAGTTAAATTTATAGAATGCACCTCGACTTGGTCTATTGACGAGTGGATCAGGGTGACCACGTTCTCTGTGGTGATGTTTTTAGTCGCTGCTGCCAGCTTGGCGAGATCGTCTGCCTCGATATTTTGTGCTCGGGGTATTTGGTGGAGTCGGCATTCCTCGAATTCCGGCAGCAACTTGTGGATTTCGGTCTGGTATTTCTACAACCTCTGCTCCTTAACCTGGAAAGTCCCAGTAACTTGGTTTACAACAAGTTGGGAGTTGCAACAGAGGATGACTCGCCGAACACCATACTTGAGGGCCAATTTCAATCGAGCAATTATGGCCTCATACTCTGCCTCATTGCTAGTTATTTCTGCGCATCGTATAGATTGGCGAATTACTTTGCCCATTGGGACTTCGAGTACGAGTCCCAATCCTGATCCCAACACGTTGGATGAGCCGTCGGTGTAGAGGACCAGAGGTCGGGTCGTTCAAGTGAAGCTCGAAACACTTCTTGCTCGACTTCGGTCAATGTCTCTATACTAAAATCGGTGAGCACTTGCAACTTTATTGCAGTTCGCGGTTGATATGTTATATCTTACTCGCTCAATTCAATGGCCCATTTGGCCAACCTACCCAATAATTCGGGTTTGTGTAGGATGCTCCTGAGAGGAAAGGTTGTCACCACCTTTATGGGGTGGCACTGAAAATATGGTCTAAGCTTTCGTGAAGCTACGACTAATGCTAGAGCCAGTTTTTCAAGGTGGGGATACCTTGTTTCGGCGTCAATTAAGGTTTTGTTGATATAGTAGATTAGAGATTGCGTACCTTTGGTTTATCGGACTAGAACTGCACTTACCGTGACTTCGGATACGGCAAAGTAGACTATGAGGCACTCGCCTGGATCTGCCTTGGCGAGTAAGGGTGGTGAAGACAAGTATGCTTTCAGTGTCCTTAGGGCATCGACACATTCTAAATTCCACTGAAGTCCATTGTCTTTCTTTAATACATTAAAGAATTTATGGCATTTATCTGATGACCGTGAGATGAACCTCGACAAGGCGGCTATCCGTCCTGTCAATTTTGTACCTGTTTTTTGCTGGTCAATATTTTGGGTATTCCTTCAATGGCCTTAATCTATTCTGGGTTGACCTCGATGCCTCTTTGTGATACTAGGAAGCCGAGAAACTTACCCAAGGTTACTCTGAAGGCGCATTTTTCGGGGTTCAGTTTCATATCATACCATCTTGATATGCCGAAGGCTTATTTCAGATGGTTGATATGATCTTCTTTCATTTTCGATGTAACCAGCTTGTCGTCGATGTAGACTTTCATTGTTTTACCGAGTTGGTTTTTGAACATCTTGGTGACCAATATCTGATACGTCGCCCCTGCATTCTTTAGTCTGAACGGTATGACCTTATAGCAGTACGTTCCTTGGTGAGTGATGAAAGTGATTTTCTCCTGGTCTTCTTCTTCCATGAGGATCTGTTTGTAACCCGAGTAGGCATCTAAGAAGCTTAGCAACTCGTGTCCTACTGTTGCGCCAATGAGCTGGTTTATGTGTGGCAGTGGAAAGGAATCTTTTGGGCATTCCTTGTTTAAGTCCGTGAAATCTACGCACATCCTCCAGTTTCCATTTTTCTTTTTCACCATGACCACATTGGCGACCCATTGAGGGTATTTTGACTCTCGGATGGAGCCATTTGCGAGCAACTTATTGACTTCTTCGCTGACGGTTTCGTTGATCGCGGTATTGAACTTCCTTCTTATTTACCGTACCAGTGGGTATAGGGGGTCAACATTTAGCTTGTGTGTGGTGATATCCTTTGGGATACCTGGCATATCTGTATGGGAGAAGGCAAATAGATCAACATGATTAGTCAAGAATTTATGAAACTTACCTGGTTCCGAGAGGTTGTACCCGATATAGGCCTTTTTGTGTTGTCGTTGCTATCTAGTAGGACGGGATCAAGGTTTTCTATCATTGACTCGGATGCTTCCACAATGTCGGGGTCCTTGATAATGTTTGTCTGTACATTAGGTTCGGCTCCCGACATCGCTGATTGCTATGCTCCCGTGTTTGCCCCTTTGAGTTACTGGGTGTGGGCGCAATCTTGGGCGATGCGATAGCATTCTTGTGCGGTGTGTTGCTCGTCTAGAATGCTGAATACTCCCAATATGGTAGGAAACTTGATCACTAGATAGAGACTGGAAGGGACCGCTCGCATCGCATGTATCCACGGGTACCCTATGATGGCGTTGTAGGTTGTTTCCTGGTTCATGACGTGAAACGTCGTTTCCAGGGTGACTCCTCCGGCCAGTACGGGTAGCACTATCTCTCCAGAAGTTCGTTCGACTGCATTATTAAAACCTGTTAGCGTTATGCAGTGCGGTATTATTTTTTCTTCGAGTCTCATCTGTACGAGAACTCGAGGATGGATAATACACGCGCCGCTCCCGTCATCTACCATTATTCTTTTTACATCAGTATATGCAATACGTAAAGTGATAACAAGAGCATCATAGTGAGGGAAGACAAACCGTCGGCATCTGACTTATCGAAGATGATACTGTCTTTGAGGTCATCATACCGTTCATGGGTGATTGATCGTTTGAGTTTGTGTGGTGGTGAACTTGACATGATTAATTGTTGCACCATCACCCCCGCCGATGATCATCCGTATAGTGCGAGCATGAGAAGGTGGTTTTGGAGGTCCTTGGGGCTGTTCACGGTCTGCGGGCGAAATTAGCCCGTCCTCGATCGCTCAGCAATTCTTTCTGGTGTCCCTGGCTTAGCATTCGCACTACCTCCTGTCGCAGTCCTATGCAATCTTCGATTTTGTGACCCCTTTCTCGGTGAAATTCATAGAAAGCGTTTGACTTTCGAGTGCTAGGGTCTGGCCTCATCTTTTGCGGCCATTGCACCTTTGTACCGAGTTTCTCTAGTTCATACACTATTTTTGAAGGAGAAACACAAAAATTGTGAGCACATAAGAGTGGAGGCATACCTTTCTCAAGTCGATATGGTGATGTGTGTCAAGAAGGAGCATCTGAGTGCCGCAGTGAAGGCGGCGCAGATGTCCTAACGTAAGGCTGATGACTCTCTTGGCCGAGACGGGGCCTCGACTGATCTCTTCGACCGTCGTTGCGACGATCTTTCTTTGCTTCAGTTTGAAATGACGTCAACTGTTGGGTTGAGCCATTGAGGTCATCCTCGTCGGCTCGTGCCTCGGTGCAATAGGCGTTATGGATTTCTTCCCAAGTAGTTGGAGGGTATTTCATGAGCCTGCTTAGAAATTTTCTGGTCGCGCTCGACCCGTTCCTGTTTAGTCCATTCTGGAAGGCTGCTACTGCCATTCCTTCTGACACATTCGGTAAGCTCATTCTCACCCTGTTGAACCGAGCTAGGAAGTCCCTGAGTCCCTCGCCGTGCATTTGTCTTATGGCAAATATATCGTTTACCCTAGCTTCTACCTTTTTGGCTTCTATGTGGGCGGTGACAGATTTGTATGCCATTTCCTCGAACGTTGCTATCGAGCGTGTCGGTAGTTGAGAGTACCAAGTCAAGGCTCCCCCTATTAGGGTTTCGCCGAACTTTTTCAACAACAACGATAGTACCTGCTCTTTTGAAAGATCGTTACCTTTTACCGTCGTGACGTAGTGGATGATATGATCTTTTGGATCGGTAGTACCATCATATATCTTTAGGTAGGGCGGCATCTTGAAGGTCTTTGGAATGGCATAGGGGGGGCGCTTCTTCATTGTATGGTTGCTCGACGAATTGACCAACGTTGCGTTTTAGCAACAACTTTGGGGCGCCGGGGATTTTGTCAACCCTTTCATGGTGTTCCTTCATTTGGTCACGGAGTGCCTTATTCTCATTTTCCATCTCCTCCATTTTCTTTAAAACGCCTGCTAGCGTATCATTACCTGCGTCATTAGCGACATGAGTGTTACCTGTACGAGGGGCATCTTGCTCATCAGCGTTTATCGTGACATCTGCATGTGCAACATTCTTGTTATCCCTTTGGGCGAGCTTATCGAGTATGGTGTTCAGAGTACTTGTTAGCCATTCTTCCAGCAGACTTCTTACTACAGGTGGTGCCTCTCCTGTTGCAGATGTGGAGGCTTCCTTCTCACGCGAAACAGTTATGCTTTCGTGCAGGGGAGGTGAAGCATCTCCCCTGGGTATGGTGTTTGGTGTCTCGTTTTCGTTATCTTCCCTGCTGTCTTCGTTGATGGTGTTCGAGGTTGGTTGTGATGCCTACTATTGCTTTTTGCCTTGCATCTCCTTTTCCTGCCATTGTTAGTTTGTACAAAGCTAGGAAGAGGTGATTATCCCTTTCAAGAGTCTAGATGAGACTAAAATCTTAACTAAAGAAATCTCCACAAACGACGCCAAATTGTTTGACCAAAAGATATTGAAACTTTTTTGATTAAACCAATTGATGAAGATGAAGAGGTAAATCTCAGCCAAGCATAATAAAATCTAGATTAAAAGATACAAGGGATGAATAAGGTGAATACTACTGCTTACGCCGAAATCAAACGATTAATCGTGAATATAATAACTTCGAATGTAGAGAAATATTGCAATGGATGCTATTGACCAAGATAAAAAATGATGTGTGGATTCCAGAACTGTAATAAACAAAAGTTGTCTTTTTTTGTATTTACTTTTCGCTCCCCCTTTACAAAGTCTTCTCCCTCTATTTATAAGGGACAATACCCTCCTAAACCCTATAAAGTATTACATAAAGAATATTCGAAAAGTATATTCTTCATGTCTCCTACACTACTACAAATGTCGTGCGTTTACTAATCGCTGTCAGTCATCGCCCTCTACAACGACCAAAGGACCCTGCGTCGTAAGGGCCTTGTCCCTTGCCGTATTCGTCAGTGGTCGTCCAAAATTGGACCTATATAGATATAATTATGAAGCACATGAATATTCTACCACGACTTTGTAATCTTATTATTACCGAATGACGTGATCATTTATATAGTTACTATATTGACAATTTCGTCATATTGTAGTTAGTCCAATGGTTAAAAGGTCACGATAAAGGTATTGGGACCAAGAGACACTAAAATAACCAAATAACCAACTGCCAAAACTTAAAATTTCTGTTGTACCCAAGTCACCAAATCAAAAGATATAACGTACGAGGAAATAGAAAAACCTAGTTGGATCAGCCCTTTATAAGTAATGGAGTATAATTGGCAGTTCTTAGTAGTAGGAGTAATAGACAACGGCAGATTTGTTGAGATTGTGGACTTTAATATATACTTACGTCTGTCGTTTTTTTTCTAGCTTCAGAAGTTAGCACTCTTTTATAATATACTTCGTTTTCAACCAAATAAAAAGAAAAGAAGTGAGCACTCTATACGATGAAAGAAATTTCAAACACTTATAGAACTGTTCTATGAAGAGGCAAAGTATGCAAAACATTTTAATATTTTTTTAATGTTTAGTAAGGCATCTTCTTAAAGCGTTATTAGTCTGGCACAAATGACTTTATTTAGTTGTTTCTCACAGGCATTTGTTTGTCCGAGATTCTACAGTTTTGGCCTTATGCAGGAGTTGCGCACATGATTCATATTTTTTTTTTTTTGGGGGGGGGGGGGGGTTGCTAAATCATATGATTCATATTACGGATTGGAGAATGAGGAAAAGGGGTAACTCGCCATCTGATAATTCAGTTTCCGCTTCAAAAAAGTAATAAGATAAACGACGATTTGGCGCACTAAGTATTTCATGTTCACTTAAGATTTGTGAAAAGACTACACCCCAAGGAGGTATGATATAGACAATTTATTCTGACGATAACATAAATGGTTGATTCCACGTGGAATAAAAAAGGCCGTAGTACCCTAGGCCCAACAGAATAATGAGAAGAAAGAGGCCGATTGGAGAAGTTTTGTTTGAGAGACTAAAGGACTAGACCCATCAAAAAACTCTTCGAGGAGACCGCCTATCGATTTGAATTTACCTCCTCAGCCAGAGGCGGAACCGAGTTTGCTTACCTATAGCTCTCTTGTCTTAGTGACTCTTCCTCTTTCTAGGTTTCTTTTCTGACGAACAAACCACTATAAATAGGTATCTCTACGCGTAAGAATAAATATATGATTAATTCAAATATATTAACCCGGCAAGAGTTGACCATGCAGGGGAAGTGACTAATGAAGTCGATGGCAGGTTCGATTACGGAGAAGTCAATAATCAAAGATTATGGGGAGGATTCAACAGTCACAAATAACTCAAGCAGAAGGGTCAAGCCTATTTGAATTTGTTATTGAAAAAATGAGGAGGAAGACATCTGTCACGGAGAGGCAATCCTCAAATACATACTTTGACCTGACGGCTTACCCGTTCTATAAGAGGGAAGTCTGCTGGTAGGAATTCTTCATAGCATATTACGGTTTTTCACCGAGGAGATGGATCGAAGCGATTGCAGCGACTCGAACCAAAACACTATAAATCACACTAGGGGCGGCAAACGGACGGGTCAGGTCGGATACGGACGGGTCGAAATTAAATAATGCAAAAACGGATAAATTATTTGACCAGAATCATATTTAATACGGATAAAAAATGGGTTAACCGGAAGATAATATGGATATCAATATTATCCATGTCTTCTTGAATATGATCACTTTTAGGAGAATTCCTAGTCTGCTAAATTTGAGAAACCCCCAATTTGAGGCTTTACAAATTTAAATGTTAAATCCATTAGTTATCCATTGTTTATCCATACCCGCCATTTTTTAATGAATAATATGGATAAATAACTTTTTTTAAAACCATTTTGCTACCACTAAATCACACAAAAATAACTTAATAAAAAGGACCAAAAAAAAGAATGAATAAAAAGGGAGTAGGCAGGAGAGTTGTGATGAGTAGTAGTCATGTGGTTTGACAAAGTCATCCGCGTAAAGACTCAAAGAGTATGGACAACCAAAACGTGATATTGCTGGGATAGTGCATCAAATAATAGTTGTTGGTGATATGATATTTGAATTTGAGGGGTTAATTACACAAGTGGTGATGGTGGATAAGATCATATGATATACACTGATTTATTGACGTGTATGGACGTAGTATTTGATATGTACAATATAATTGCCCCTCCCCACCCCCACCAAACCCTTTTATTAAACACCCTTAGTCTAGTCTTTCTTGCTTATATATATGTGTGCTTTGCAACATAAAGTTCCACATCAAGAAAATAGAGTATTACTAGTAATTCTTTTAATTTCTATCTAGCTACTAGTTCAAATTCTTACCTTTTGTTCAAGTGTTGAATTAACATAAAAATCAGAATGGGGAGAGAGATAGTGAAAAGTGAGTTGGCTGAAGAGACAACCTTCAACTGGTCATCAGATTACTCATCAACAACATCCTCTTCGTCTGATGATGAAAAGAGGATGCCTTTGTTGGCATTGAACCATGTTTCCTATGTCTGCAAATCTGTTGCCAGATCTGCCCAATTCTATGAGCAAGTTCTTGGTTTTGTCCTCATCAAAAGACCCTCTTCCTTTGACTTTGATGGAGCTTGGTATGAATAAACACACACATTCTCTCTTTAATTAATTTGTTTTTTACATGCATTTGCCCTAAGATTTTGAAAACGGACGTCCTAAGCTCTTGTTATGCACGAGATCCAGCGAATGATCAAACTACATTACCTTACCTTGTATTTTTGTAAGAGACCGTTTTTACAACTTAAACAATGACCTCCTGGTTATATTGTTACGCTTTCTAAGATTTGAAAATTGTCTAACGATAACAAATCTGATATATTTGAGTTGATTTTTGCAGGTTGTTCAACCATGGAATTGGAATACATTTATTAGGAAAAGAAGATGCACAGTCAAAGAAGGGAAAGATAAACCCAAAAGATAACCACATTTCATTCCAGTGTTCGGATATGGATCTCATTATAGAAAGATTGGATGAGTTGAAGATTGAGTATGTAACAGCAACTGTGAAAGAAGGTGGAGTCACTGTGGATCAACTCTTCTTTCATGATCCAGATGGCAACATGATTGAGATCTGTAATTGTCAAAATATTCCAATTCTTCCACTTTCCTCTTGTCCTCTCAAGAAGTTTGCCACTCCAACCTTCAACCAAACAATGCCTAATTCCATTTACGGTATGTACATTACCTATAGTAGTTCAAAATTTTTAGAACACAAAAAACTCATATTCAGTGACAGAATATTTTTTTAACAAAATTAGTACTATAATTTAACTCGCTGCTCCTTCCTTACAAAGTTAATATTTGAGTGTTCGAATAGAAAAAGTGTAAGTCTATATGTATCGAATTTGCAAACTGTGCAAGTTTAAGTGGTCAGGGCCATTTGGCCAAAGTTAAAAAAAAACATCAATTAGATTCGAATAATAGAGACTGAATTGTAATTGATTTGATTGTAAATGCAGAAAATGGAAGCAGAGGTGCAAATATGAACTGCTCAAGAGAAGTGGAATCTCTGATGATGGAAAATTTAGCTTTGGACATGATAGATATTTGTTTTTGAGTGATATTGTCGGCAAAAAGAGTGATTTTACCCCTCATAAATTTAGACCCCTTTTCCAACAACCCAAACATACCGTAAAAATCCTTTTTTGTAATATTATTATTTATGTACCAGTATGTGCAGAGAGAGCATTAAGCACATACATATAATATTTGTACTCTAGGATTTTGGTATCTGTTAATGCATGATTCTGGCTGTTCATATATCAAAAAATAAATGACGGATGGCATGTTATGTGTTCTAAGGAAGTCAACTCTTCTTATTAATTGCATTGTTATTATTTCCTTTACAACAAGCTATCAGTTTTTTTAAATAGTTTAATTTATTAAAAGTAGCATAGTGGTTTATAGTAATCCATAGGTTTCAATTATATTTGTATTTGATCAGGTATGGAAAAATAAGTTCAAGATAAGTAAGTTAAATGTAAAATATAGCAAAAGTAAGTTCAGTATCTTATGCTTTTCAGCATCTTATTATTTTTAAGAAATGCATACTATTAAGTGTAAAATGTGAATATGACAACTAAAAAGTTTGCTAATAAAAAGCTGCATACCTTTATTTGTTTTGTTTTGAATGACAATTGAATATTAGAATTACTATTATGTAATCCCTGAGTATGTAAATTCTATTTTCATAAAATAGAGCTATTGATATCTACAATCAAAATGAAAAACGAAGACATTCGACACTTTAGTTCCGACCCTAGCAACTCGAGGATTTGGCCAGGCCAACTCTAATAGTAAATGATTTGCTTAATAAAGCTATAAATAAGGCGCTCTTACTGGCCCACCGTTGGTTATTAATTTATTGCCCTTTTGACCACATTTAAGTAGGAACCTCTCTTTATTGGCTACATTGATTAATTGCGAAAATTAATGTTTGGAACCAGCGATCTCATGTCACAATAATTAGGGTGAAATTAAAAAATAATCAGATTCATAATTGCTAATTGAAAAATAGTCACAGTTTCAAAAGTAATAGAAATTTAGTCACTTTTCATGTAAAGATAAATTTGAACGAAAATACTATTCAAGATCCAGAAAATATTCCAGTATAATATACTGGAGTTCCAGCATAATATGCTGGAAGTTCATACACATGTGCTCCAATCTCCAGTATATTATACTAGAACTTTCCGTATGTTGGACTTCCAGCATAATATGCTGGAAGTTCATATACAAGTGCACCAATCTCCAGTATATTATGCTGAAATTTTTCGTGTTGCAGCAAAATAGTAACTATTTTTCAATGACTTTGCAAATGATGACTACTTTTCAATTATTAGTACGAAAACTAGCTAGCCTGTACTATTTTCACCAATAATTAAGTTTGGTTAACGTAATTTAAAAAAAGTCTGCGCGATCACTGAAGCAGTTAACTTGCAGCCGTCTTTCATAAAACAACTACTACTATACTGTATAATACACTGAACAGTCATCTATCTCGTCTAGCAAATAAATATATAGAGACAAAATAAACAGTAAGGGGTATGCTTAATACTTATCATTCACTTAATACCAATCAGAGGCAGTTTAAGGTAATGGGTGCCATAATTTCTTTTAATATATACTTTGTAACAACTAATTGAAATTTGTTAGGAATATTTTTTCGGGTCAACTTAATAGGTATTTTTTATTTGCAAATAAAAAAATTACATCTCTGATATTAAAATAGACGTAATTAGCATTTTGAATAAGGAATCATACATTTATTATACCAACACAAGTAAAATCAACATTTTTACTAGAAAATTACATCTTTCTTTTGTATATTAAAAATAAATTTACACAAGTAAGATAACATCTTCAATAAGGGAATTACATCAAGCAAAAAAAAAAAAATTTTAAAAATATCATCAATAGATAAATCATACTCCACAAGTATAGAATTAAATAAACTACAAGTTCTCAAAAATTAAAATCACAAATCTCATCTTCTTTAAGCAATGGTTACGAAATATTTGTCATAATTTAATAGTAAAGAGATTTAAATTATATTTAATAACCATAGACTAACACAAATTTTTATGATATAATGAAAAAAGATTGATCTCAATCGAAAATTACCATTAAGACCTAAATTTTTCGGATATGAAAGAAGAAAACTCATAAATTTGAGATTAACAGGAATGAAAACTCATAAATTTGAGATTAGCAGGAATGCTTATTTTATAAAATTTTATAATTTTGGAGTCTCTTTTTTGAGTGTTCTTGTTAGAGACACGCGTATAAATAATAATAATAATAATTGTAAGCACGTGATTTTTGCCCTATATGAGAATTACTCCCAAAAAATTCAAAATAAAATGATTTTCCTTGGTGTGAAATTTTGTGAGATTTTGTGATATTTTGGATAATTATTTGTATTTGTCTGTGTTTGTTTATTTGTTAAATTAATAAAAAAAATACAAAAATATGTCGCATTTGCATGTAGGATTTAATTCTATAATTGTTACTAATTAAATTTGTTTACAAAAAATTAAAAATTACAAAAATAGGCATCGTTTGCATTTTTAGCATTTAATGTCCAAATATACAATTTTATGCTTAATTATTACTTAATTGTGCGTTAATTGTTATTGGGAGTTAATTTGCGCTTTTATAACTTAATTTAATTCTTAATAATAGTTTAAGTATTTTTATAATTTAGTTTTAGAGAAATAAAAGAAGAAAAAAGAGCGAAAATATAAAGAAAGTCGGAATTGGGCCTCTTCTTCGATTTCAAGCCATAGGCCCAAAAAATGGCCCAATCTTCCCTACGACCCAGTCCATTTCGAACTGGGTCGACCCAGTCCATAACCCAAAAGACCCAAACCCCTTTTGTCTTACATTTTACAAAAACAAAACAAAAACTAAAAGAAGAAAACCCTAAAATCTAAACCATCCGCGCCCCCCCCCTCTCCTATCTTCTTCTTCTTCCTCCAAAGCTCCAACCAAGCATCCATGGCTGCCCTTTACCTTCTTCTTCGACACACCCTCATCGTCCAAACAGCTGCTGCCCAAGCACTTCATCTTCTTCGTCCACCATTGTTGCTCTAGTTCGTCGTCGTTTGGTCGAGCTTCATCTTCTCCGGCAAAACAGTCCGTCGTCGCCACCAGTTGCTTCTGCTTGTGCGTCGACCAGCCCGTTGTTTGTTCCTTCTGTTATTCGAAGCCCCGTCGCTGCTGCTTTTGTCTCAACCAAACAACCAAACGAACACAGCCATGGACGAGCTTTGACGTCGACCATGTCGTCGTCCATGGCTGTCCGCGCTGTGCTGTTGCCTGTCGCCGCCGATGCTGCTGCCTGTCGCCGCCGCTGCTGCTGTCTCGACGTCGTGCTGCTGCTGCTCGTCGCAGCAGGTGTTGGACGGACTGCTGCTGCTGCTCGTCGCGGCAGTAGCTACGGGCTGCTTCATCTTCTCTTCGTCTTCGTCGTCATTTGTTCGAGCTTTGGTCGAGGCTCGGACAGATTTGTTTACAATCAAAGTTCTTCGTTGATTCATCTCCGGTTAGTTGTTTTTGAGTTTTATTTTGTCCATATTTCGTTTTTATATTTCTAAAAGTTAAAATCGTTAAATATTTGATTCTTGTTTTGTTCGTTGTTTATCGTTGAAATCATTTTTTCTAGTTTGTTCATGTTCATGTGCTTTGTTAAAATTAATTTTCAGATTTCAAAATAGAAGTTTAATTAGTTGTTTTCATGTTTATTTCATGTTTGTATTATTGTTTAAATGAATATTTGTTAGTTTAATATTAGTTAGATACAAATTGAAGTTTAATTAATTGTTTCTTCAATTTGTTTCATGTATTTTATGTATTTTCCGGAAATTGTTAATATTGTTAAGTTCAAGCTTAAGTTCATAATTGTTTCTTCTTAGGTTTTGTTTTGTCATTTGCCTAAAAGAATTTAGTTGTAATAAGGGAAGTATGTTGGTTTTAATCATTTGAATCCATCGTTTTTATTTTTAGATTTAATTCATGTTCATATTATGTTTGTTTGATCTTGAATCCGAAATGTGTATAGTTTGATTTTTTGTTTATCATTTATGATTATCTCTTGAATTTGTCTCATAATCTTGTTTAAGTTTAAGATAGGAATTGTTTGTTGTAATGTTGTTAGAGTAGTTGATTTTAAGTTCAATATTATTGAATTTAGAAATCTAAATATACTTGTTTGTTGTTGTTGTTGAATCCGAAAATAGGATTGTTTGTTGCTAAAATATTGTTCAATCAAATTTTAGTTGTTCTTTGTTGTTCAATTTGTGTTCATGTGATTTGTTGTTGAAATGTTGTTGAAATCATGTTCATGTGCTTTGTTGTTGAAATGTTGAAGAAATCATGTTCATGAAATTTGTTGTTTGAACATTGTTAGAAATTAATCATATTGTCTATATTTTGGTTATGTTTGATTAAATGATGTGTTATAGTTGATGGGTAGTTTGGTAATTTGTAGTACGTTCAGGGGTAGTTTGGTAATTTCAGTAAGGTCGTGAGGGGTAGTTTAGGAATTGTACATTTTGTAATTGTTTATTTGAAGCATGGGGGACAAAATAAAATGGGGTGGTTTGTGATATGGTTATTTAATATAAAGGGGGGACAAGATTTAATTTAAAGGGGGAATCTTGTATTATTTTAAGTGAAGCATGGGGGACAAAATGAAATGGGGTGGTGTGATATGTTTATTTAATGTAATGGGGATGAGTGGGAAGATAATGGGTTGGGTAGAGAAAAAGTATTGATTTAATTGATTAAAAGATTTATGGGATGGGATTATATATATGAAGTCTTGAACACAAGACAAGACAAGACAGACAATACAGAGAGAAAAAATAGAGAGAGATAGAGAAAAATACACAGATACGAGAGAGAGAAACAAATCTGAAAATAAGAGAGAGAAAAGGGCTGACCATTTAAGAGATAGAAAATTCCGAAAAATATTTAAGCTTTCAAATAAAAAAAACCTAAGAAAAAACATTCTGCTTTCTTTTGTTGTTTGAAATTAGAATTAATTGTTGTTTCATCAAAGCTGGAAGCTTTTGTTTTTTTGGGATTACTACTCCACCGGTCTGTTACTGGGTTGTTATTGTTGCTGGGCTATTGTTGCTGTGTTGTATTGATTTTACTGCTGCTGCTGATTCTCATATTCATTTTCTTTTGCTTCCAATATCAGGTACACAACTGAAAAGCTGGTTATTGTAATCCGAAATATGAAGCGTGAATACATATGAAGAATGAAAATTTGAAGTTTTAATTTCGTTTTTTTTCTTTGTTCCTTTTGTTGATTGTATTTAAGCTATTTCATGAATTACTAAATAATGACTGGAATAAGAAAATAATATCATAAGTTAGTCTGTAATAAATCGGTTCGGCAAAATAGGTTAATTCACTAGTTATGAAGGCTTCAAGATTATAGGTTGATCATGAACAAGTAGCTAAATTTAGCTAAGACACGAATTTAAATTAAACATCGTAAATTAGGCATTAAGGCATGACTTGAGCTTAAGCAAGATTAGAAGAACGTTTAAGTCTAATAAACTTTCTAATAAGCTTTAGTAATTATGGTTAAATTTAGTTTCAAATGATTGTGAATAATTAATCTCAATAATATTTTTTTAAAAAAATAACAATGCTGAGTTTTAATCTAGCTATATTTGTTTATTTTGAATATTAGTTGTTGAATTTTTATTTAATTTATAATTTTCGAAATTAAGAATAAAATTCCTTTTTCATCAATATTTGTATGAATCAAGCAATTAGCGTGTCATGTTTTCTTAAATAATAATAATAAAAAAACGTAATTAATTAGGATTTTCTTTATTCATTTTAGAGACTAATTTTAAATAGCAAAATGTAGTCGCTTTAAGATTTATCCATTTAGGAAAATAAATGAGATGAGCCTCGCTTAATAAAATGTATAGATTGCGGGGCCCTCAATAAATGTACATTTAATTGCTTAGAATTAAGGAGGAGTCGTTTAGCAAATTTCACGGCCCTACCCCAAAGTAATAAATCGCTAATTGCTTTAGGCGCGATATAATAATAATACATTCTTAAACACGGGTATGCATTTATGCGACCCAAATCCAAATCCCAAAACATTGAATAAAAATACGTTCCGGATCGTGGATGCATTTTATGTGACCCAATCCAAAGACACATGTTTTTAAACGATGTTCACATTCTTTAAAAAATATAATAATGAAAGCGGTAAAAAGATAAAACTTGCACATGAGTCCATATTTGTATAAAATCAGATAATCAAGCCAAATATAACAGTTGAGCGACCGTGCTAGAACCACGGAACTCGGGAATGCCTAACACCTTCTCCCGGGTTAACAGAATTCCTTATCCGGATTTCTGGTGCGCAGACTGTAATACAGAGTCATTCTTTTCCTCGATTCGGGATTAAAATAGGTGACTTGGGACACCCTAAATCTCCCAAGTGGCGACTCTGAAATAAAGAAATAAATCCCGTTTCGACTGTCCTTTAATTGGAAAAAACTCCCTTGCACCCTCGCGGGGGCGGAAAAAGGAGGTGCGACAGCTCTGGCGACTCTGCTGGGGACTCAAAACCCATAACCACTGGTTCAGGGTTCAAGAATTCGAGCTTAAAATAATTGTTATAGTTGGCTTTATTTATTATCTGATTTTTTTACATGATATATGCCCAATGTGCTAAATGACACTTTTACCGCTTTAATATTATTTGAATTATGAATATATACAACTGCTACGAAACCCCCTTCTTTCTGAGTCTTCTAAATTTATGGTGCACACGTGCGCGTGGCCCACCTTTCTGTTAAAGTCATACCAAATAAGACGAAGTTGGGACAAGTAACTAGGCCGGGTAGACTTTCGTGCTCCCGGTACGTTGCCCCCGCTTCGGCTCAAACTGTCCGTTTGGGTAAGCCAGGGCTAGATCAATATGCCTCAGGTTTTTTCACTTAGAATAACTCAGCTTCATGCCGGATCCCTAGTAGGAGCGATTGTTTGCATCACGTGCATTTGACTTTGGAGACTCAACACAAGGGTTGGGTCTGTCTAGGACAGGTGTACCAAAAAAAATGGCCATCCTGATGCATCTTACTTGCTGCTACTTGCGCATTTATTTGATCCGGATTTGTGTATTGACTGACTTTTGAATATCATGAATAATATTTTAAAATTGAAAAAAAAGAAATAGCGGTTATGGAATTGACTGTTTATTTTTGAAAAGAAAAAAAATCAATGCCCAAATACTATCAAAACTCTGCCGAAATTTTGAGAAAATGAAAAAATATATTTTATTAGTTTGTTTTATTAAAACCAAAGAAAAAATAGAAAGAAAAAAAAATCGTTGTTCTGTCTTATTTTTCAAAAAAATAAAAAATATATATATATATATATAAAGGAAAATAGTTTGTCTTCCCCTGAAAATGACAATGAAAAAGAGTCTTACTTTTAAAATAGTTTTTTTTTATTCGTTTCTGAAAAATTCAAAATAATAAAATAAAAAGAGTCGCGTTGAAAGTGGTTTTATTATTTGTTGCAAATATATATATATATATATATATAAAATCCAAAAAGTTTTTCTTTATTTTCAAAAAATGTATATATATCTTTATTTGTTGCAAAAATATTTGTCCTGCCAAAAAAGTCTAGAAAAGTTTTGTTTAGACTCCCAATTTTCAAAACAAAAAATCCAAAAATATTTTCCATTATTGACTTCTTTAGAAAGTCTTTTTAATTATTAAAATAAATATACATATAATAAAATAAAAAAAATCCAAAAATATTTTCCTTCTTCTTTAAAAATTGAAAAGAAAATTCAAAATTCAAAAAAAAAAAAATAGAAAGCATTTCTTTTATTAGAGGTAAAATTCCAAAAAATATTTTCTTTCTTCTTTAGAAAAAGAAAAAACAAAAAAAAAATATCTTCCTTTTACTTTTGAAATTCTCAAAGTTTAAATCAAAAGAAAAGGAATTCTTAGAAGTCTTTCTTTCAAAAAGAAAATCAATCAAAAATCCAAAAAAAATATAAAAATACTTCCTTTCTTCTTTTAAAGCAGTTCTTTTACAAAAAAAAATTAAAAAAATAATCATAATTTAAAATCAGTTTATTTACTTTATTCATGACCTGCCCGAACTACGCGGGTTTGATTCTCACCGGATGTGAGATACGTAGGCAACCCTCATCGGGTCCAACCCCCTTTTTTGCTAAAATAGCCAAAAATCAATAAATAAATAAAAAAACGTGTCAAAATTTTAATTTTTGTCATAAATAAGTCAGGCGGTGTCCAACCTCCCCTTTTGCTAAAAACAACAAAAAAAAAATATGTCAAATTTTAAAGAGTCATAAATAAGTCAGGGTGGTGCTGTTTTTGTCAAAAATAGCCGAATGTTCTCGAAAGGGACGCCGGAAGGCTGACTTCGCATAAACAGCCATTTTTTGTGTCATGTGTAGGATTTTGGTCCAGTCGACCCACACGGCCTTAAAAATCTTCGTCCTCGAGGCGCTGAAGGGCCATGTTTGCAACACACGATTTTATTGTAATTTGAAAAAAAAAACAAAGAGTCAGCGGTCAGGTGAATACCGTTTGGATTTTTGGTCAAAATAAGCCGAGCCAGCTTCGACCGCGTCTTAAACCGTTCTTGCCGAAATAGCCTTAGAGTATCTTTCAGTTGTCGAAAGGCTATTTTCGTAAAAGAATGAGCAAGTTTATAAAGTGTCATAAAATAATCCTCTGCGGCCTCAAAATTTGGAAGGGCCACATTTGCAAAAATAATCGTTCGGTTGCATTTGTCAAACGGAGAAAGGAAGCTGGCCGTTTGTTTTGGAGTTTGTAAAACTTTTGATTATAATATGTGGGTCGTTTGATTTTCAAGTTTGTAGGTCATTTTTAAACCTTTGAAACCCAATATGAAAATTGAAAAAAAAATGATTAGTATTGCTTATCTTTTATTGGTCCGAACTACGCAAGGTCTGATTCATGCGGGGTCATGATACGTAGGCAATCTCCATAAGATTCGACCACCACTGAAAAAGAAAAAAAGGAAGAAAGAAAAATAAAGGAAAGCGCAAGTGCATCGCATCTCTGATAGAACGGTTTAACTGCTTAGGTGCATTGCATCTCTAATATATGATTATCTGTCAAATGCCCTGACACTAACGTGATGGCTTCCCTTTGCTGTGTTCATATATAGAAAAGTGGTTGGTTGTGGTAACTCCTCCCTGCAAAGCAAATGACACAGAACCTCAGAACAGGATGGGTCGGTACTGATGACCGACAACAATTGGTCGAACAGAACAACGGGTTGGTAGAAGAAGTGAAAATGCTTAGACAACATGTGGCAGACATGTATCAGGCATGGATAACTGGGAAAGCACCACCCCCACCACCGCCAAGCTTTTCAAACTCTGGCATTACCCATCCCCCATACTCTCCATCCCAACCCACTTATGACAGCTTTCCTAGCTACCCGAGTAGCTCCATCACTCGTCCACGCTACTCCCCTCCCCAATGCTACTTCTCTCCACGAGATTCCCAAAGACGGGCTTCACTTTCCAAATACCCAGCTCCACAGAAGGCCTATCCACCCTCACAAGCCTACCGGAAGCCCCCTGGATCAGGTTTCCGGCCCAATCAAGCATTTAGGAACGAAAGGTTGCTGAAACGAGGAAAGGCTCTCACCCCTATCGGAGTATCTTATGCAAGTCTGTTTGAAAGGCTAAAGCATGCTGGCTTGATTGAGCCGCTCCCCGCATATACTCCAGATCCACATGCAAGAAACTTTGATCCGGCAGCGCAATGCGCGTACCACTCCAATGTCATAGGGCACAACATTGAGAGTTGTCGTAATTTGAAAAGGGAAGTAGAGAAAATGATCCAAGAAGGGCGGATTGTGATCGATAACAGTAACATGGAGCACTCGAACCCTATCGAGAACTTGTTGACGGAGGTTGATGATATGGAAGCTGATAATGGTCTTGGCAATACTAATGCAAAGCTTAGTGGCTAAGATGCCAATTTTGATAAAATGGGAGGACGCTCCGTTCCTTGGTTAGCAAGAGAGAAGCTGTTGGTGGTTTATTTTGTTGTCATTTCTGTTGTCCGGATTATTCTTAGGGTTGTAATCCGAATATTGTCTTGTGTCAAACCTTCTTATCTTTCCAGTTTGTCATATCAATTTGTTTAAGTTTTGTCAAGGCTGTGTTAGGATTTTATTCTGGTTGTTTTGTTTGTTTTATTATTCAAACCATTTCGCCGTTAGTCTAATACAAAAGCCGGTCTTTTATTGTTTCCAGTCATCTTTTTGTTTCGTATTTTTATCATTTTTATTCAACGCCGATTCTAGTGACATGACATGTGCACACAGTTTGGGCCTAGTCTTTAAAGTTAATCATAAAACCCTGGAGAGGTGATCAAAGCATTTAAGGGAAATAAGAACAGTTTGAGATTATTTGAAACCCGAGCCATGTGGAACTGGGGCAAGTAAAACTTAAAGAAAACCGTTAAATGCAAGGGTCG
The DNA here is from genome assembly GCF_000393655.2 of Nicotiana sylvestris. Classification (NCBI taxonomy): domain Eukaryota; kingdom Viridiplantae; phylum Streptophyta; class Magnoliopsida; order Solanales; family Solanaceae; genus Nicotiana; species Nicotiana sylvestris. The sequence goes on along the minus strand of NC_091057.1, from coordinate 121,063,163 downwards.
TTCATGAGAGTGAGAGTGTCGCCCAGCAGTGCTTAGAAATGACAAATGAAAAGCAAGTGTTTAACATAATTGTCAAGTCCAGCACCATCGGAAGAGACTAAAAGTCTATGTTCAATTATGTTGTTTGCACTTGGCATGTTTTGAAGACTGGAATGACGAAGGCATTTTATTCTGCTACCTAAGCACTTTATCCTTCGTTACCCCTTTTTGAGCCTTATTTATTTTCTTTCATACCCCTCGTTCGGAATCAATAGCAACGACTAGGAAATACGAGCCTGGAAGGTAAAAAAAAAATCAAAAAAAAAACAAAAAAAAAACGAAAAAAGGAAAAGAAAAGAAAAATGATAAAAAAAAACAAAGGAAAGTCAAAAGAAAAAAGAGGAATTGGGAACTACGTTTCACCTGATTCCTCAAAGAGGATACGTAGGCGCCTCACGGCTCGGTCATAGGGTGCATAGTGTGCATAATGTGCATGGTGTGCATAGTGTAACAAAAAATAAAAAAAATAAAAAAAATAATATAAATAATAAATAAGTAATCCCCAAGCAAGAAACTGGGGCAAGGGTTGCGCTTGTTATAAACAAATATGGTTCCGAAGGTTGTAATTTTAAACCCCAAATTTATTTTGTTTTTGAGCCTTTAATACCATTTCTTTCTAGCCTATCCAAAAACCCACATTACGGTCCAAAGAAAGACCTTCTGACCAGTCTGCAAAAGATGCCAAGTCAGACAAATGAGAGTCTTACCGGTGAACATAACACTCTGTTCCACAACAGAAAGGACTCTAATCTCTAGCAGAGAGAGTCATACCGGCAACACTCCAAATCCCCAGCTGGAAAGTGATATAAATGAGAGAGTCTTATCGGTGAAAATCTTCACGGACACCATAAGGCGATGAAAGCTGAGAGAAAAACCCAAAATGAGAGAGGCTTGATAGTGAAAACCCTTCGGGCACTACAAGTCGAATAAGATTAAGAATCAGATGGGGAATTGCCAATTGAAGATCTTGAAAGATGATTGACAGCAGAGGATAGGCCACATATGCATGTCATGACCATTAGAGTCGGTGTCTGCGTGTGATAGGTTTTTCTTTATAGTTTCTTTTGTTAAAGAGTCATCTTTTTTCCGTTGTCTTTTATTCTGTTTCCTTTTATCTTTTCCTTTCATAGAAATTTCCCCAGTAGAGTCTGTTTGGTCAGAACCAGTGGGAAATGACTTCAAAATAGGCCATCAGCTTTCCAAGATAAGATCTGACTAGTACATCCAAATGGTATAGTCAGCGAGGAACAAGCGCGAGGCTAGTATCAAGAAAGATATCCCCAGCAAAAGGGAATTGACAAAAGGATTGACGAGTGTCAAGAGGGATATCCTTGCCAAAACCAAAGGTTATAAACCTCAAGGCCAAGGCCCATGGACAAATTAAGGAGAACAGTGAGCATGATTTGGGAAATTTATGCGAGACTAAAAGGTCAGGGAAAGGCCAATTTCCGAGCTGTGCAACAAAAGAAGAGGGATATCCCCAGCAGAAAGGGATTATCCCCAGCAAAAAATATCATCCCCAACAAGTTGTGGAACGCAGAGCAAGGAAGGGAAAAGGGAAAACCATCCCAGTGGGAGTATCACAACCAACCACCGCGTTTTAAACTAACAAATTTTGTTTAAATTGAAACAGGTAAAGGAAGTGGCATTGATGACAGAAATACAGGCCATAAGGGAGACTGTCAAACTGGGGCAGAAAATTTTCCTTTCATTTGGAAATTTTTCTGGAAGTCAGATACCCATTCAGGGTAAAATGAATATAGCACCAGTCTCAAGGGAAGTGGTCTTTGAACCAGTTTTACCCCCAGCATAACAAGTTTTAATAAAAGAAGTTGTTCCCCAGCAGACAGAACAAAGGGATGACATTTGTGCTCAGAAAAGCAAAAACCATTATCATCCCCAGCAGCTTCCAGAAGAATGAAGCATCGATTTGAAGGGATAAAATTCCCCAGCAGCATTATCCTCAACAACGTTATCCCAAGAAGATAACACTTTTATCCCCAGCAGTGTTGAGAGAAAATAAATTCTGAAAAAAAAATTGAATTTGAAGGAGGGGAAGAAAGGAGACTCCCACAGTGGTATTATCCCCAGCAAGCAAGAACAAAGCAGAGCGGAGGATAAAAAATTGAAGAAGAAATCAGGCGTCCACCTGGAGAATGAGGATGAAAAATTGAAGAAGAAGTCAGGCGTCCACCTGGAGAATGAGGATGAAGAATTTAAGAAGAAGTCAGGCGTCCACCTGGAGAATGAGGATGAAAAAATTGAAGAAGAAATCAGGCATCCACCTGGAGAATGAGGATGAAAAATTGAAGAAGAAATCAGGCGTCCACCTGGAGAATGAGGAATAAAAAATTGAAGAAGAAATCAGGCGTCCACCTGGAGAATGAGGATGAAAAATTGAAGAAGAAGTCAGGCGTCCACCTGGAGAATGAGGATGAAGAATTTAAGAAGAAGTCAGGCGTCCACCTGGAGAATGAGGATGAAAAAATTGAAGAAGAAATCAGGCATCCACCTGGAGAATGAGGATGAAAAATTGAAGAAGAAATCAGGCGTCCACCTGGAGAATGAGGAATAAAAAATTGAAGAAGAAATCAGGCGTCCACCTGGATAATGAGGATGAAAAATTGAAGAAGAAGTCAGGCGTCCACCTGGAGAATGAGGATGAAAAATTGAAGAAGAAACCAGGCGTCCACCTAGAGAACAAGGAAGAGCAACGGAAGTATTAGAAGTAAGGCGTCCACCTGGAGAACAAGGATGAGTAATGGAAGTATTAGCAATCAGGCGTCCACCTGGAGAACAAGGAAGAGCAATGAAAGAAACAACAATCAGGCATCCACCTGGAGAACAAGGATGAAGAAAAGAAATAGCAGTCAGGCGTCCACCTGGAGAACAAGGAAGAACAGTTGAAGTATTAGTAATCAGGCATCCACCTGGAGAACAAGGAAGAACAGTTGAAATATCAGAAGTCAGGCGTCCACCTGGAGAACAAGGAAAAGCACCAAAACTGGGGCAGAAGATTTTCTGCCATTGTCGAAAATTTTCTCGGAGGAACGAGGAAATCAATTCAAGTTTTAAGAGATAGCAAGACAACACGATTCGAAGAAAAACAGTCGGAGGTAAGACAATTCCAAGATTTTGAAAATGGGATCATCCGCCCTCGAATAGGATATTTGGGTTCATCCGCCCTCGAATAGGATATTTTGGGTTCATCCGCCCTCGAATAGGATATTTCAGGTTCATCCGCCCTCGAATAGAATATTTTGGGTTCATCCGCCCTCGAATAGGATATTTTGGGTTCATCCGCCCTCGAATAGGATATTTTGGGTTCATCCGCCCTCGAATAGGATATTTTGGGTTCATCCGCCCTCGAATAGGATATTTTGGGTTCATCCGCCCTCGAATAGGATATTTTGGGTTCATCCGCCCTCGAATAGGATATTTTGGGTTCATCCGCCCTCGAATAGGATATTTTGGGTTCATCCGCTCTCGAATAGGATATTTTGGGTTCATCCGCCCTCGAATAGGATATTGTTGGGTTCATCCGCCCTCAAATAGGATATTTTGGGTTCATCCGCCCTAGAATAGGATATTTTGGGTTCATCCGCCCTCGAATAGGATATTTTGGGTTCATCCGCCCTCGAATAGGATATAATGGGTTCATCCGCCCTCGAATAGGATATTTTGGGTTCATCCGCCCTCGAATAGGATATTTTGGGTTCATCCGCCCTCGAATAGGATATTTTGGGTTCATCCGCCCTCGAATAGGATATAATGGGTTCATCCGCCCTCGAATAGGATATTATGGGTTCATCCGCCCTCGAATAGGATATTTTGGGTTCATCCGCCCTCGAATAGGATATTGTTGGGTTCATCCGCCCTCGAATAGGATATTTGGGTTCATCCGCCCTCGAATAGGATATTTTGGGTTCATCCGCCCTCGAATAAGATATTTTGGGTTCATCCGCCCTCGAATAGGATATTTCGGGTTCATCCGCCCTCGAATAGGATTTTATTTTAAAGTTGTTGAAGTCAGGAGCCCGCCTGAAGAGAGGAATGACGATTATTTTCAAAGTTGTTGTTAAAGTCAGGAGCCCCCCCTGAAGAATGGAATGGCGATTATTTTCAAAGTTGCTATTGAAGTCAGGAGCCCGCCTGAAGAGAGGAATGACGATTATTTTCAAAGTTGTTGTTGAAGTCAGGAGCCCGCCTGAAGAGAGGAAAGACGTTTTTAAAAAATTGTTGAAATCTTGCCAACCTAAAGAAAGGAATGGCGATGTATTGGTTGAAGTCAGGAGCCCGCCTGAAGAGAGGAATGGCGATTATTTTCAAAGTTGTTGTTGAAGTCAAGAGCCCGCCTGAAGAGAGGAATGACGTTTATTTCTAAAGTTGTTATTGATGTTGGGAGCCCGCCCAGATAACAAAGGCATACATATTAGTCTTTACATTTCAGTTGTTTAAGTTGGGAGCCCGCCCATAGAACAGAGGCATACATTTCAGTCTTTACATTTCAAGCATTGAAGTTGGGAGCCCGCCCAGATAACAGAGGCATACATTTCAGTCTTTACATTTCAAGCATTGAAGTTGGGAGCCCGCCCAGATAACAGAGGCATACATTTCAAGTCTTTAATTTTCAAGTATTGAAGTTGGGAGCCCGCCCAGATAACAGAGGCATACATTTCAAGATCAAGTCAGAGGACAATAAAACAGAGGGTTACAATAGGAATCCCCAGCAGGAAACAATAAAATTCCCCGGCACCGGGAAACAGAAAGGTTGCAACAAGAGGTCACAGTACAAACTCAAGTACATGTGTCAAAAGAAGAAAAACACCGGAAGAAATGCAAGCAGACAAGGAAGCAAGGCAACAAAAATAAATTGTACTCTAGCCTAGCTTCTTGTTTTTTTTAAGCACGGTGTAACAAGGAGATCGGTAAGCAATAATAATAGCATGCAACAACAGTAACATTGCAGTCCAACGGTAGTCCCAGCTACCAAAATTTCCCGAACTACATTGACCTGATTCCTGTTTAGCCCAGGATATGTAGGAAACCTTTGAAGCAAAGGTTCGGTCAAATCTTTTTCAAAAAAATGCTTCACACGGAGTACTCGGATGGGCAAAAATCGCTCGCTTTATCTTTGCACGAAAACCCTTCGTGTCTTCGGGCAAAGAGGGGCAGCTGTAAGCACGTGATTTTTGCCCTATATGAGAATTACTCCCAAAAAATTCAAAATAAAATGATTTTCCTTGGTGTGAAATTTTGTGAGATTTTGTGATATTTTGGATAATTATTTGTATTTGTCTGTGTTTGTTTATTTGTTAAATTAATAAAAAAATACAAAAATATGTCGCATTTGCATGTAGGATTTAATTCTATAATTGTTACTAATTAAATTTGTTTACAAAAAATTAAAAATTACAAAAATAGGCATCGTTTGCATTTTTAGCATTTAATGTCCAAATATACAATTTTATGCTTAATTATTACTTAATTGTGCGTTAATTGTTATTGGGAGTTAATTTGCGCTTTTATAACTTAATTTAATTCTTAATAATAGTTTAAGTATTTTTATAATTTAGTTTTAGAGAAATAAAAGAAGAAAAAAGAGCGAAAATATAAAGAAAGTCGGAATTGGGCCTCTTCTTCGATTTCAAGCCATAGGCCCAAAAATGGCCCAATCTTCCCTACGACCCAGTCCATTTCAAACTGGGTTGACCCAGTCCATAACCCAAAAGACCCAAACCCCTTTTGTCTTACATTTTACAAAAACAAAACAAAAACTAAAAGAAGAAAACCCTAAAATCTAAACCATCCGCCCCCCCCCCTCCTATCTTCTTCTTCTTCCTCCAAAGCTCCAACCAAGCATCCATGGTTGCCCTTTACCTTCTTCTTCGACACACCCTCATCGTCCAAACAGCTGCTGCCCAAGCACTTCATGTTCTTCGTCCACCATTGTTGCTCTAGTTCGTCGTCGTTTGGTCGAGCTTCATCTTCTCCGGCAAAACAGTCCGTCGTCGCCACCAGTTGCTTCTGCTTGTGCGTCGACCAGTCCGTTGTTTGTTCCTTCTGTTGTTCGAAGCCCCGTCGCTGCTGCTTCTGTCTCAACCAAACAACCAAACGAACACAGCCATGGACGAGCTTTGACGTCGACCATGTCGTCGTCCATGGCTGTCCGCGCTGTGCTGCTGCCTGTCGCCGCCACTGCTGCTGCCTGTCGCCGCCGCTGCTGCTGTCTCGACGTCGTGCTACTGCTGCTCGTCGCAGCAGGTGTTGGACGGACTGCTGCTGCTCGTCGCGGCAGTAGCTACGGGCTGCTTCATCTTCTCTTCGTCTTCGTCGTCATTTGTTCGAGCTTTGGTCGAGGCTCGGACAGATTTATTTACAATCAAAGTTCTTCATTGATTCATCTCCGGTTAGTTGTTTTTGAGTTTTATTTTGTCCATATTTCGTTTTTATATTTCTAAAAGTTAAAATCGTTAAATATTTGATTCTTGTTTTGTGCGTTGTTTATCGTTGAAATCATTTTTTCTAGTTTGTTCATGTTCATGTGCTTTGTTAAAATTAATTTTCAAATTTCAAAATAGAAGTTTAATTAGTTGTTTTCATGTTTGTATTATTGTTTAAATGAATATTTGTTAGTTTAATATTAGTTAGATACAAATTGAAGTTTAATTAATTGTTTCTTCAATTTGTTTCATGTATTTTATGTATTTTCCGGAAATTGTTAATATTGTTAAGTTCAAGCTTAAGTTCATAATTGTTTCTTCTTAGGTTTTGTTTTGTCATTTGCCTAAAAGAATTTAGTTGTAATAAGGGAAGTATGTTGGTTTTAATCATTTGAATCCATCGTTTTTATTTTTAGATTTAATTCATGTTCATATTATGTTTGTTTGATCTTGAATCCGAAATGTGTATAGTTTGATTTTTTGTTTATCATTTATGATTATCTCTTGAATTTGTCTCATAATCTTGTTTAAGTTTAAGATAGGAATTGTTTGTTGTAATGTTGTTAGAGTAGTTGATTTTAAGTTCAATATTATTGAATTTAGAAATCTAAATATACTTGTTTGTTGTTGTTGTTGAATCCGAAAATAGGATTGTTTGTTGCTAAAATATTGTTCAATCAAATTTTAGTTGTTCTTTGTTGTTCAATTTGTGTTCATGTGATTTGTTGTTGAAATGTTGTTGAAATCATGTTCATGTGCTTTGTTGTTGAAATGTTGAAGAAATCATGTTCATGAAATTTGTTGTTTGAACATTGTTAGAAATTAATCATATTGTCTATATTTTGGTTATGTTTGATTAAATGATGTGTTATAGTTGATGGGTAGTTTGGTAATTTGTAGTACGTTCAGGGGTAGTTTGGTAATTTCAGTAAGGTCGTGAGGGGTAGTTTAGGAATTGTACATTTTGTAATTGTTTATTTGAAGCATGGGGGACAAAATAAAATGGGGTGGTTTGTGATATGGTTATTTAATATAAAGGGGGGACAAGATTTAATTTAAAGGGGGAATCTTGTATTATTTTAAGTGAAGCATGGGGGACAAAATGAAATGGGGTGGTGTGATATATTTATTTAATGTAATGGGGATGAGTGGGAAGATAATGGGTTGGGTAGAGAAAAAGTATTGATTTAATTGATTAAAAGATTTATGGGATGGGATTATATATATGAAGTCTTGAACACAAGACAAGACAGACAATACAGAGAGAAAAAATAGAGAGAGATAGAGAAAAATACACAGATACGAGAGAGAGAAACAAATCTGAAAATAAGAGAGAGAAAAGGGCTGAACATTTAAGAGATAGAAAATTCCGAAAAATATTTAAGCTTTCAAATAAAAAAAAACCTAAGAAAAAACATTCTGCTTTCTTTTGTTGTTTGAAATTAGAATTAATTGTTGTTTCATCAAAGCTGGAAGCTTTTGTTTTTTTGGGATTACTACTCCACCGGTCTGTTACTGGGTTGTTACTGTTGCTGGGCTATTGTTGCTGTGTTGTATTGATTTTACTGCTGCTGCTGATTCTCATATTCATTTTCTTTTGCTTCCAATATCAGGTACACAACTGAAAAGCTGGTTATTGTAATCCGAAATATGAAGCGTGAATACATATGAAGAATGAAAATTTGAAGTTTTAATTTCGTTTTTTTTCTTTGTTCCTTTTGTTGATTGTATTTAAGCTATTTCATGAATTACTAAATAATGACTGGAATAAGAAAATAATATCATAAGTTAGTCTGTAATAAATCGGTTCGGCAAAATAGGTTAATTCACTAGTTATGAAGGCTTCAAGATTATAGGTTGATCATGAACAAGTAGCTAAATTTAGCTAAGACACGAATTTAAATTAAACATCGTAAATTAGGCATTAAGGCATGACTTGAGCTTAAGCAAGATTAGAAGAACGTTTAAGTCTAATAAACTTTCTAATAAGCTTTAGTAATTATGGTTAAATTTAGTTTCAAATGATTGTGAATAATTAATCTCAATAATATTTTTTTAAAAAAATAACAATGCTGAGTTTTAATCTAGCTATATTTGTTTATTTTGAATATTAGTTGTTGAATTTTTATTTAATTTATAATTTTCGAAATTAAGAATAAAATTCCTTTTTCATCAATATTTGTATGAATCAAGCAATTAGCGTGTCATGTTTTCTTAAATAATAATAATAAAAAAACGTAATTAATTAGGATTTTCTTTATTCATTTTAGAGACTAATTTTAAATAGCAAAATGTAGTCGCTTTAAGATTTATCCATTTAGGAAAATAAATGAGATGAGCCTCGCTTAATAAAATGTATAGATTGCGGGGCCCTCAATAAATGTACATTTAATTGCTTAGAATTAAGGAGGAGTCGTTTAGCAAATTTCACGGCCCTACCCCAAAGTAATAAATCGCTAATTGCTTTAGGCGCGATATAATAATAATACATTCTTAAACACGGGTATGCATTTATGCGACCCAAATCCAAATCCCAAAACATTGAATAAAAATACGTTCCGGATCGTGGATGCATTTTATGTGACCCAATCCAAAGACATGTTTTTAAACGATGTTCACATTCTTTAAAAAATATAATAATGAAAGCGGTAAAAAGATAAAACTTGCACATGAGTCCATATTTGTATAAAATCAGATAATCAAGCCAAATATAACAGTTGAGCGACCGTGCTAGAACCACGGAACTCGGGAATGCCTAACACCTTCTCCCGGGTTAACAGAATTCCTTATCCGGATTTCTGGTGCGCAGACTGTAATACAGAGTCATTCTTTTCCTCGATTCGGGATTAAAATAGGTGACTTGGGACACCCTAAATCTCCCAAGTGGCGACTCTAAAATAAAGAAATAAATCCCGTTTCGACTGTCCTTTAATTGGAAAAAACTCTCTTGCACCCTCGCGGGGGCGGAAAAAGGAGGTGCGACAATAATAATAATAATAATAATAATAATAATAATAATAATAATAATAATAATAATAATAATAATAATAATAATAACAATAATAATAATAATAATAATAATAGAATAAAGAAAACAAAAATATAAAAAATAATGAAACGATAAATAGAATATTGGGAGGTAGCCGAAATGAAAAAGGATTAGAATAAAAAAATAAATAAAAAGCACATGAAAAAGGAAAGTCGGACAAGGTTCAAGATAATTCCCAACTTGAATTTTAAACACGAGAAAATCTTTCAAAAAGATATACCTGCCATGACACCTTTGTCGTAGCGAGTGTCATGTCACCCCATTGTAAAGGGGTGAATCCGCCCCTGATACCAATGTATACATTCCGTAAAATTATGCTGAAAACCAAGATAATTCACTAAAGCAAAAGTAATATTTACGTATTTTGTAACAAAAATAATAGAAAGTGGGTCGGGTCATAGAGCGAGTTGAGTCGCTGTTTAAATGGGTATTTTTTGCTTTTTACATGATTGAGTTAAATAGAAATATGAAAAATAATTTAATATGTCTAAAAATATTGAGTGACTTTTGAGTTATAATATGTAAAATATAATTAATTTTTTTATTAGAAAACAAAGTAGAGTGACTTTCATAAATAATTTATATTAGTTCAGTGACCTTCAGATAAATGGACTCAAGAAGAAAGGTAAAAAGTGAGAATTTAGGTTTGAAAAAAATAGACTGAATGCCAAGACACTCTTAGATAGAAAATAAAATAAATTTTACGATTAGAAATTTAGATAAGTAAGTGAATGCTGCAACTATATTTCAATTTTTCAAAACTTTGATATTAGATGTCATAACACAAACAGAGATAAATCTCTATCTATCAAAAACTAATCCGTTGAATCTTGATGCCCCTGGGATGGAGCCAGAAGCATGTGTATGGGCTCGACTATACTCAATAGTTATTGCATAAATAAATAATTTTATATTAAAAAATTTATTAAATATAAAATTAATTATTAGTGGTTACGTCGTCATATTTAAAATTCAGAAATCATTAAAATGCTAGCTCCGCCTAATCCCTTGCGGCGGCATAGCCAAGAGCTCTATTAATGATGTTCAAATTTTAAACACGTCAATATTATTTTTTTTGCCGATAAATAGTATACCAAAATTTTTGTATCAAACTACGCAATATTTAGATAAATAATAAAATACTTTTAATAGAATTATAAGTTAATTAACAAAATAAAATTACAAAAAGACAACATTAGAAATTTTACCAATAAAAAGTAAGCATAAAACCAAAAAAAAAAAAAAAGAGAGAGAGAGAGAGAACCGAGAGGATTTGTAGTTATACACAGCTTCAGCTGAAGAAATTTTTACAGAGTTTGACTCTTATATTATAAAATTTATTTATGAAATAATTTTTAAGGTTAGTTGCTTATTTTTTCACAAAGTTTAAGTTTTAAGAGTTATTTTATTATGTAATATTTTAGATTGAAAAAAAAATCAAATAGACCAAACACGGTGGTCTCCGTTTAGTTAGTTTTGATAAATAAAATGGGCACAAATTTGAACCCGTGAACAATACATCAGTTTGAATACCCTAAACCGTTGAACTGCCTCACTCAACTATATTAAAGATGTTCAAAATATAATATGTAGTCATATAAAATATACTCTATCTGTTTCAATTCAAATGACACATTTTCATTATTAGTATGTTCATAAAGAATGACACATTTATATATTTGGAAACAATTCAACTTTAAACTTTTTATTTTACCATTTTATTCCTAATGAGAAGTTTTTATAGCCACACAAATATCATGTAACGATCCGACCGATCGTTTTGAGCTTTTGCACTTCGCTCGCCAGTTCTCGGGCATGACTAGTCCCGTGAGATGTATTATGACTTATGTAAATTGTTTGTTTTGGTTTTCAGAGTAATCAGAATGAATTTGGAAGAACAGTTCTCAGTTTGAAGCTTAAAATTTGAAAGGTTTGAAAAAGTTTTGACTTGTTAGTATATGATCTCAGATTTGAATTTTTATGATTTGGTTAACTTCGTTAGGTGATTTGGGACTTAAGAGCGTGATCGGAATGTATTTTGGAGGTCCGTGGAAGGTTTAGGCTTGAATTGGCGAAATTGGAATTTTGGCGTTTTCCAGTTGATAAGTGAGATTTTGATATAGGGATCGGAATGGAATTCCGGAAGTTGGAGTAGTCCCGTTGTATCATTTGTGACATGTGTGCAAAATTTCAGGTCATTCGGACGAGGTTTGATAGACTTTTTGATCGAGTTCGGAATTTGGAAGTTTTTGGAATTAATAGGTTTAAATCCGATGATGATTTGATGTTTTGATATTGTTTTGAGTGTTCTAAAGGTTGGAACAAGTTTGAATGATGTTATGGGATATGTTGGCATGTTAGGTTGAGGTCCCGAGGACCTCGGGTGAGTTTCGGATGGTTAACGGACTAGTTTTGGACTTGTTGGAATTGTAGAAAAATATGATGTTCAGTTGTTGGTTTCCTCCTTCGCGTTCGCGAAGGGGAACTAGGGGCAAGGGAGGATTTGTGCTCTGCGTTCGCGAAGTGTGAGCCGCGATCGCGAAGGTTCGTTCAGTGGTGCATCACGTTTACGAGATGGTCCTCGCGTCCGCATAGTAGGATTTTTGGCCAATAGCTAATTGTGCTACGTGAACGCGAGTATGAGGCCGCGTTCGCGATGAAGAATACCTGGGCAGTCAGTTTATATTTTTAAAGTCGAAGGTTTGGTCCATAATTTTAAAATTCCATTAGAGAGCTCGGGAGAAGGTGAACTTTGAGGAGATTTTCAGTGGAGCCACTGGGGTAAGTATTCTTCACTCATATTTGGTTTAATTCCATGATTTAGTCTTGAATTTCATCATTTAATTTGAGAAGTTAGAGTGAAATTGCGAAAAAATGGAAGAAAAGTTTGAGAATACTTTTGGAGATTTGAATGGGCATTTGATGTCGGATTTTGATGATTTTAGTATGTATAGACTCGTGAGAGGATAAGGATTCTATTGATGTAATTTTTATCGGATTCCGAGACATGGGCGCGAGGGTCGGGTTTGGTTAATTTCGGGATTTTTTATGTTAATTGGTTATTTTCGAGTGAGCTTTGTTCCCTTAGCATATTTTGATGGTACTAGTTTTTTGGTACGCGCGTTGCGCGTGTACCCCATCTCAATAAAGTATAATTTTTTTGTAAAATCAGAGCCTCGTTTTATAATTTCTTCGATAGCATGAAGACTCTATGTGTATTCACACCGAGACCAATCCTTGCCATCAACTCTTTGATCAATGAAACTGGCGAACAAATTGAATATCTTTTTTACCTTTTAGAAATAGAATTCACACTAAACAAAAAAGTCACCTAATATTTAAAATTATAAAATTTCCTATAACTTTATTATTAGTAGTAAATCTTTTCTTATTTGAACTTTATAAAAAATCCTAATATTTAGGACTTTAAATTCAAGTAAAATTTGCTTTCCATAAATTATTTACTTTTTAAATGAATGACATTTAATTTACCCGTAACTCTAAATTTTGAGAATATTGCTTCCTTGTTAGTATTTGTTTATTTTTTATTTTGTAACCGTTAGAATGGTTATTTTCTATTAAATAATTATTCTTCAATATGAGAAAATAAATTAAAATGACTATTTTGTCTAGTATGAAATCTATTTTTAAAGGATAAAAAAGACAAACGACATTTAACTAAGGGTTTTCGTGCATTTAATATAGTATAGAGTATAGATAAATATAAATATAAATTATTAAAATTGACGGCAAATAAAAGAAGTTGAATTGGCAAAGAGGGCGACCTAATTGTGTAATTGGTGCGTTCTTTCTAATTTAAGAATTTGTAAACATACTGAAGATTTGTAGGAATATTCATTTTTGATTGAAAAAATTACAATGTTAGATCTTGACTCGGACTCATTTACTTGTTCTTTTGAAGGGATAACATATACAATTTGATTCCAACAAGGAAATATAACCGAAATCTAGAGTCATTTCTTTAAAATAATGCTGTGATAATGAACTTTGAAGTCCTAAATAATAGGAATTTCTACCTAGTTCAAATAAGGAAAAATTTAATAATTTTTTAATTTGATTTTAAGGTTCTAAATATCTGGCAAATAATTAAAATTACAATTTTGTCCAACATGAAATCAATTTTTAAAGGGTAAAAAACGCGAACGACAATTCACTAAGGGCTTCGTGCTTTTAATATAGTATAGATGAATCTAATTTGGTTAGATTTGGAATAATTGGAGGCCAATTCAAGGGGCAAAGGCATCGCGGGCTAGAGATTGGACCGGATCGAGGTAAGTAATGATTGTAAATATTATCTTGAGGGTATGAAACCCCGAATTTCACATCGTTGTGCTACTTTGAGGTGACGCACATGCTAGATGACGAGCGTGGAGTCGTGCACCGTTGGGGATTGTGACTTGGTCCATCCCGTACGACTGTTAACTCTCGTATTTTGATTGAAAACTGTTTGATATCATTGTGTTTTGAAAAGTATTAATATGTTTTGGGTGGAATGCCATGTTTGGGTCTCGTGCCAACTGTTTTGGACCCTTATGGGACTTTTACTACTTTTCCTCACTGTTTTGACTTAAATTGTACTCAGTCATGCTGTATTTTAGTAATTTCCTAACTCGGCCTTATTTACTCAATTTTTGACGCTATAAATGATATTTGAGTTGAACGCCCTGTTTTACTGATAGTCTGAGTGACTTGTAAGGTTGATGGCTGGGAGAGGTCGAAGGCCTGATTGTGAGGTTGATGACTGAGATGGACTGATAGTCTGATTGTGAGGTTAATGACTGAGAGAGGTCAAGGGCCTGGTTGTGAGGATTATATATTTATGGATCGGACTGCACGCCGCAACAATATATATATATATATATGTGGATCGGGCTGCACGCCGCAACGATATATGGATCGGGCTGCACGCCGCAGTGATATGTTGGATCGGGTTGCACGCCGCAACGATATAACTCTTGGGCTGTAGGAGCCCCTCCGGAGTCTGCACACCCCCCAGTGAGCGCAGTCGACTATATATATATAGATCGGGCTGCACGCTGCAGCGATATATAGATCGGGTTGCACGCCGCAGTGGTTATGATAAGGTACTTATTGAGCGTGAGTGCTGATTGCTGAGCGTTGAGTCATGAGTGACTGAGTGGCTTGCCACACACACACACACACACACACACACACACACACACACACACATATATATATATATATATATATATATATATATATATATATATATATATATATATATATATATATATATATATCTGAAGGTCCTGTTTATGAACTTACTATTCACTCCTCCTTAAAGTGAGTTTCTGTTGAATATGTTGATTAAATTATTGCTTTCACTCATCTCTAGGCCGAGCCTCTATTGAAAATGCTAAACAAATGCTTTAAACAACTTTCATTTAAACTAAAATTTTTAGTTATGAAATGGTTATGAATTTCTGTTTGCCGGGGGGCTGTATACGAACTATGTTTTGTCCGAGGGGCCGATTATGATTTTCATCACTTTCACTATATATATTTCATTAAACCTCTATTGAAAATGTTAGAAAAATATTTTCTAAAGGATTTTACTGAAGTTGGAAATTTAACGAAATGATTTGAATGGTATCCTGTTTTGGGAACATACTGTAACCGTTGTGGTGCTATGACGTGGTTTACGTGATTTCTTACTGCTCAGTCTTCATTTACTTTTATTACTTACTGAGTTGGCGTACTCACATTACTCCGTGCACCTTGTGTGCAGATTCAGGTATTTCTGAGCTCGGTGGCAGGTTTATCGGAGTTAGCAAGGTAGTTGCCTGACGATCGCAGCCCTGCTTTTCTCCCTCCTTATTCTTCCTTAATGTATTCTTGTGATTTTCCCGACCATGTTATTCTTTATGCTGATAGACGGTTGTAGTAGATGCTCATGACTAGTGACACCCCGATGTCAGGCTTGTGTATTTATTCTGCACTGTTCATTTAGACTTACATCATGAGATTATTGATTAACAAATGGTATAAAAATGACTTTTATCGAATACTGGTTGATTCGGGAATTGTGTCGGCTGGCTTAATTTTACGATAGGCGCCATTACGACCGGATCAGTTTTTGGGTCGTGACATATCATGGCCTCACAAAACTTTTGCCTAGATCTCTTAAGCTTTTAAGACTACATATTCAAAAGTCTTTTTTTTCTTAAATTTTATGCTAAGTCAAACTAAATCATCTAAATTAATATTTAATTTATATGCGTAATACTATAATTTTTCTATCATAGGGTGTGCGCTTGACCCTCGGGTGGCTATGCCGCTGCTAGTGCTTTGCCAGAGGCTGCTTCCTCTTTCGTGTTTCACGTTTTACTTTGTTTTTTCGACAAGTGTTATGAAACAGTACGAGAAGGACCCACTACGAGATCCATTAACTTGATATATGATCGTACATTTTTTACAGCTCATATATATTCATAGTGCAAGGCAAGGACGTTTTTTGTTTTGTTATTTTGTCGCCATTATTAATTAAAGTTAAGGGTGAAAATGAAAGGAGTTCTATTTTGGAATCTTCTGGATTTGGAGTGAAGACACCAAGAAACGAACTGTCTAGAAGAAGAACATGTTAGATTTTATTTTAGTGAATAATGGTACAATGAATGAATAGCCAGTATATATATCACTTGTAAAAGAAATATGCAATGAGTAACAAGTTTCCCAACAACTTAAAATGGGGAATAAAAATTTACGCATTATAGAACGGAAAATAATGAGTGGAGATTTGAACTAAACAATTAATCATATCTCAAATCGTTATTTTCATTTGTTATTTGTTTGTTTTTCTGAATGGATGTCTTGACGTAATTGGTAAAGTTGCTGTCATGTGACCAGGAGGTCACGGGTTCAAGTCGTAAAAATAGTCTTTTGAAGAAATGTAGGGTAAGTCTATGTATGATCGACCCTTGTGGTCCAGGCTTTCCCCGAATCCCCGCATAGCAGGAGCTTAATACACCGGACTGTCCTTTTTTTATTTATTTATTTTCTATGACTATAATTACCAAATTAAACTAATAAAAAAATTTCTTTTATTTTTAATTATTATGTTTAATTTTACCTAATTGAAAGAAAAATTATATTTTAATTTTCGATAAGTTTTCTTATGGTTCAAATGTAGATTGCCCAAATTGGAAAAAACTTTTAAGGGCTAACTTAAGCTATGCCCAAATTGATCAATCAATAAATATATATTTAGTATAATGCGTCCAAACTTTGGCTGGTTAGGAGAGTTATATTTTCATGGTTTAAATTTGACATCCGTCTTTAAACCTAAAGATGAACTTAAAAAGTTTATGATAACTTTTTCACCGGTGTTAAGAAGTATTCTATCCATTCAGTTTTACTTATACGAATGTCCCTTAAAAAATATGATAGATAAAGTGTATATTTTATCATAGTATCTATAACAATAATAATAGTATTTTGAAAAGTCTTGAAAATAATTTGTGAAACGAATAATTTATAATAAGGATAAAATAGAAAAAAAACATGATCTTGTCTTAATTTGCTAAAATTAGCAAGTAAAAATAAAAAAATATTTTTATTATAAAAGTAAAAGTGAAGGGGGGGGGGGAGTACATAATTGAAAGTACAAGAGGAGAGAGGGGGTGAATAGATGATTTTATTTTCAGTATTCTAAGTAGTTGACTAGTTTACGAATTAGTCGACTAGAGATAAAAACAGAATAATAATAATGCGGAAATGAGTTGCAAGGGTGATCTCTTTCAGTATCTCAAGTACAAGATGATTGATGTAGCTTTACACCAATAACTCATTTCTGTGTCACTTTTCTCTTCTTTATACAATGTCTCACCAATGTTTATCTCTTTTTCTTGTCTCACTAATTGCACATCATATCTAAGAAGAAATATAATGCTTGTTTGGAGTAGAACAAAAAAATGATAATAGTTCATTCAAAGTATATCTGCTTTAAGCCTGGAACATATGTATATATACTTCGTGAGACCTTCTTGACTCTTGATTGACATGAATCTTGAAAGATTGCAAAACCAAGGGAGTTGATCCTTGAAAGAAATCATAAATTGATTTTTACAAGAATAAAGTCAAGTTTACGTTGATCTTCCTTGATTTGTGGTCTTGACAGCCTGTTCATCCGCTAGGCATATCTTTTCCGTTACTTGAGTGATCACTGATGGATCCCTTGATTTTGGGCTTCAATGATCTCCAATGCAGTGCTTCGTAATCTTGTTTTTCTTTGATTTGGGACCTGCCTATAATAGCTTCCGTCAATCATCTATCAAATAGATCTCCGCTGCTTCTTCCTTTTTCATCTCTAATCATTGATACTTTTCCTTTTGCTTTGCTTATAGAGCTCCTATTAATAGATTTTTTCCCTAATCCATACTTGAATGATATGACTTCTTGATTTCTTTGTTTTATCTCTAGTGATCTTGTACCAAATATGATATATTATTTTCATTATTGAAACTCATATTTAACAATAATAATAAGCTAACTTCTTTAGGTGGGTCCAATAGTATATGAACTTATAACTTAATTGGCCAACGTGCAAAAAGTGATTTTGAGTATAAAACTAAACTGTTTTTGAGAAGCAGAAAAACTAGTTTATTTTGAAAAGTACTATGTTGAAAAGTATCTTTAAGAAAAATACAATTGAAAACGCTTTTTAAATCTTAGTCAAACATTAGTTATTGTTCAAAAGTGTTTTTCAAAATAATTAGACAAACACAAAATGTTTCTCGCTAAATTACTTTTTTTGAAAAATACTTTTGAAGAAAATATTTTTAAAATTAATTTATTTTAAAAGCTTGGCCTATTATAATATGTAGATAACCGTTTCTTCGTATTTGCTCACATTGTCATTCTCATTTATTTTGATATTTGATAAGCGATAAGTACTTAATATGGTGTAAAATACTTTTAATAAAAATATTATTTTTTATTTTGATAAGCAGAGGAGTGGATAAATGAATGGTGCTCCTACATTTCAATTCCCAGATTTTTTGAGACACAAATCCGATAGACACAATGTATCTATCGAAAAGTTGTGTTTTGTGTGAAGATTGACATCACTTCCCTTTCAGATGGGAAACACACCATGTGATTTTTCTGATATGACAGTGTCATTTCTACATAATTTTTCAATTCTTCTTTGGGACCGTTGCCAAAGATGTTTTCTTTTTCTCTTTATTTCGCCGGTACAAATAAGTCAGCAAGGGAGCAATTCTATTTCTATTTGAGAAACTTCTGGAATCTGGATTATAAAGAAAGAAGAATAAATAATTGAAATTAGAAGGAAAACAAAAAAAGAGAAGGAAAGATAACAAAAAAGATGGTATTTGCGGGACTTATTAATATATAAGAGGTGTATTTGTAAGTTAACTATTTCTAACGATTAACAATAGTTAACTAAAATAATACTCCAATGAATTTATTTCCTTTTTAATGTGTTTTAAAAAAATGAACCTTTTCTAAATTTGAAAATAATTTTATTTCAAAAGTCTTCTATTTTTTTCTTAAACTTCGCCTCCAAGTCAAATAGATTCAGAGAAATTAAAACGGATGGATTATATGTTCCTACCTCAATTTGTTACTTAACCATGGTAGACTAATATAATTTGATGTAGTTGTGCATGCGTAACTGTTTCCTCTAGAAGATCAGTATTGATTTTTTTGTTCTCTTAGTAGCTGTTTGGATATAATTGTTTTTTCTTTTTTTATAAAAATATTTTCAAAGCAATATTTGGTTATACAATTAACAGAATATTTGAAGATGAGTTTCAAAGTATTTTAAAGACGAGTTTTTTCCTTTTTTTCAATTGAATAATATTTTCGTATCATAAATCTAATTTTTTATGTGAAGTACATATTCAAATACAATTTTAATTTTTAAATATATTTTTAAAATTTAACTTCAAAAACTATTTTTCCTTCAAAATTCACATTTTTATATCCAAATGCCTATTTAAAAGGAGTACTCATTTAGAAGGAAAAGACATATATATTTAATAGTGAAACTACTTTTTTCATTACATTAATTTCCTTACGCCAATAATAACTAATAGAACGGCATTGAGGAAAGGATGATTTCTGTTTTGACCGAAAAGGTAGAAGAAGATGAGGGGAATATTTATGACGCTGAAATGGAGAGCAAGACTCTGGAAGGAAAAACAAAAAAAAAGGGTGAAAAGGAAAATGAGAAAATACGACAACCGTACAAAGACATTGATAAGTATTCCTTAGGTCCACAATAAGTGATTAATTTATTTTTTTATTTTGATCCAAAATAAGTGTTCATTTATATAATTAAGAAAAAAATCAATTTATTTTTTCAAAATTACCCTTATGTACATATTCCTAAAAAGTCATTTACTCTTCACATTTGAGAAGAGAAGTAAATACTACTATAACTATGGTGCAATATTTAATGAAATGTAGTTTAGTCATACTAATTATTTTTGTCTAGAATTTAGTATTTTCTTAATGGATGTGCCTAAAGTAAATTAGTTACTTATTATGGATAGTAGAGAGTAAAAGAGAGTGAAGTTATTATATGAGAACATTAGATAAAGATATTTTCACAGTGGTCTTATCAATTGAACTGAGATATCAAACGTATTTTTCTTGTAGATATTGTCGTGATTCCAGACGAACTTTTATTTTCACAATCAATATAATAGGGACCACCGACCAATACTTGGGGGTATTTTTGTTTTAGAAGCAAGGTAACTTGGAATTAGTAAGGTGGGTATTGTAATACGTCTATTATAACCTTGGTCTAGTAATGTGGTGAATGTAATATAAGAATTAGTCATGCAAAAATTACAATGTACGAATTGCAGTATTAAATTATTAGTTATTGGATATTTGTTTGTTGAGTTAATATTATTATAAATTGGTATATTGTTTTTCGTTTTTTAACAAAATGAGAAATTGCTTACTATATATAGAATTAGTATTGTCAATTAGTTGTTTTAATCCACATATTACTAGTTCTCGCATTCATATTTATAAATAACACATGAAGTTCTGCATAGGAGTATTGGTTACACATTTTTTTTTGAAACCAAACATTAGACTGAATAAAGCTAAATTTTATGTGAAAATAAATAAATCAAATCAAACATTATTTAAAACACTTTGAATTTTATGGTTTTTGCGATAATGCTAGTTTTATGTGAAGATTATTTTCTCGGCTAGTCAAATCAAACGTCACCTCACCTTGCAGTTGCTTGTCAAAAGATACTCAAATATGAGTGATTTCATGGCGTGCCTCGTACAATTAATATACTCAATTACCATTTATGTACATTTTAAGGGAACTAGTGATAATAATTAGTGTCCTAAAATTACTCTAACATATCTTCCACTCCCCTACGTTTCTCTCTCCACATCTCACCCCCTCTCCCACGTATCTTGCACCCACCCACGATTCCAACATTGATAACCATTCAAAAAGCTTTGAAGCTTTGAATTCGAATTTGGGTTTTCAAAAAAATTATTTGTTTGAATTTAATATTGTTACAAAGAATTGAGAATGCTCTCTACGTCTCTCTCTATCTCTCAATCCCTAATTTCAGTAATGTAAAACAAAGGAAAAAAGAGCAGCAATTCCACCATTGACAGCCATTAAAAAGCTTTGAAGATTTGAATTCGAAATTGGATTTTCAAAAATTATTATTTGTTTGGATTGAGTGTTGTTGCAAATAATTGGGAATATGGTTTGGAATTTATATCTCAATTTTGAGGGGTTTTGGTGAAGATTAGACTTGGTTTTGGCTGAATTTCAGATTGAAACTCAAAGAAGATGACATGATATAAATTATATTTACGAAATTATAGAAAAATTATAGAAAAATTGTATTCTGTTGTTTGTATATTTTTCTTTTATTTATTTAACTATTGTATGAAAGTTGAACAACATTGTATAAAAATTATATTTAAGTTGTATGATATTGTAGTTGTATATAACTGAGTAGAAATAATGTATGAAAATTGTAGATAAGTTGTATAATATATAATTAGTTATATGAAATTTATTTTTACTATGTATAAATTAGAAACAAAATATACAAAAGACATATTGTATAAATTTTTTATAAAATTTATATTTAAGTTGTATGTTATTGTAGTTGTATTTAACTAGGTAGAAATAATGTGTGAAAGTTGTAGATAAGTTATAAAAAAATTGTATAATATATAATTAGTTGTATGAAATTTATTTTTACTATATATAAATCAGATATAAAATATACATACATATTGTATAAATTTTGTATAAAATTTATATTTAAGTTGTATATTATTGTAATTGTATTTATCTAGATAGTGTACTAAAAAATTCCCATGAATAAATTGTGTGCATATAAACGATTCATAATATGTTAACAAACTGACAACTGAATATTCCATTACTACCCATTGACATGTTCATACCCAACTGGAGATTTCTGACTTACAGTAATTCTTTAATGTTCAATTACTACATATTGACATGTTCCTACCAGTTTATGATTTTTTAAAGGCTCAAAGTACAAGAACTGATTATTTGCGTCTCAGCTTCTATATCCTATAATTTGACTTGTAGCATCTCATTTTCTGTTCATCATATGTAAAATAAACAAATCAAGTTAAGACTCCAGATATGAGAAATCAAAAAGAAACTTGAAAGGGGGAGTTGCTTGGCACTACTCAACAGTGCACGGAAAAGCAAAACAAAGGGGAAAAAAAGTAAAGCTGACCGAGTAGTTGAAAGTTGAAACCGGGTTAACAACGAATGAGAAATTTCTAGTACTTACTGATAATTTCGGGTATTACTTAAACTTCAAATCTGAATTTTCTAGTAGAATTCTTTTAATTTTGATTCGTGTGGTATAATAAATAATTTATTGTATATTGTGAGTTACAATTGACTTGGATAGGAGGACAGCCATAAATAAGAATAAAAAACAGTTTTTTGTTACGGAATACATTCGTGACAAACTACTCGATCGATATGGTCAGAGTTGTAATCCAAATAATTTTAGTATAACGTAAAAATTTAAATTTCTTAGTTGCATTCCTATAGAACTAGTATGAAGACATAGGGGTTGGTGCTGAAGGTGACGATGAAGGGGAGGGAGAAGATGATGATGAATACTGAGCTGTGTTGTAATATGTGGAATGCTTTTCTGCTTTTATGTTACCAGTTACTGCCTTTACGTTGCACTAGCAAGACCTTATAGTTCTTGAAGAAGAAAAAAGAGAGTATGAAGACATAGATAACCGAGGAGATTGAAAAACCAGAAGATTTGTGAGAAAACATATGAGTGGAAACATAAGGAAAGAGAGGAGAAGAAAAAAAAGGAAAAGGGTGTAACTACGTCCCTTGATTGAAGGCACAAATAATGAATTGGGAGCCTTTTAAGGTGAATTGTATATATTTTGTAAACAAAATTTATTTATGCCGGGTAATTAATTAAATGGACATTAAAGATAATAAAATTTCAAATAGGGTATAGAAATAAAAATATCTCTATATTTGGGTCTACAAAATTCTGGGCTCACGAAGTTGTAAAACAAATAGGAGCATCACACAACTAATGTCAATTGTTCGAGGCACAAAATAAAAAATTTCTCAAATATTGTCCCAAAGCTAAAACCGATCGTTTCGCCGCACCACTGTACCCTTCGGCCCTTGGGTACGCCGAATAGATGGGCCGTGGGCTTAGAGAGGCGAATCCACAGTGGTTCCCAATTATTGCAAGCAAATGTGTTCAACCTTTTTTGTTTCTTTCTATTTTGTCCATTTCAAAAGATAAGTAGGAAAGTCAGCACATTTTAAACTTGATTCGAATATATATTCATCAGTTTTCTGTTGAATAAAATTTATATATACTCAAAGCTTTTTCAACTATAACCTTGCCACGTCCATCTCCATTTGCGCCTTATATCTTTTACCAAGTGCAACAACAACAAACATCTATACCGGTGAAAGCTAGCATATAGCTCATGAAATTAGCGAGATCTGTACAAACTGATCCGGATATCATGGTTATCAAAAAGAATCTCACTTTGCCATCTTTCTTTTCTTTCGTCGATAAAACCACATCAGGTCTAGTTAAGATACCTTTGCAAAACACCTTGACGTGATATGGAGTTATTTTTTAGTATAATGTTTACGTAATTGATCAAGCTCTGGTGTAAAGAGAGACGTATTATTGGCAACAAGTACACGCGTACATCTCAGTATCGACTCAGATCCAGTAGAGGGACGTATGCTTTTGGATTTCATGTGGGGAAAACCAAAATATCCAAGCTTAAACTACCACTGCTAGAAATCCGGTAATTAGTGATCCAAAAAAGCGACCAATGTTGGTCGGTTTTGGCAAATTACCGACCAAAACTCGTCCAAACACGCTTGGTCACTATTTTGATGGCCGTTTTAGTATACCGACCCAGGTTGGTCACAAAGATAAAAGGACCAACTGTGCAATTTAAAGCACATATCGACCCACTTTGGCCGGTAATAATATTTTAATAATTTAATTTTACCGACCAAAGTTGGTCGGTAAATTTAAATTACGTTATGTTATTAATTATTAAAATTTTAAAAATTAGCGACCAAAGTTGGTCGGTAAGTAAAAAATATATTTTTTTTTAAATTAAAATTTAACCATACCGACCAAAGTTGGTCGGTAAAGTTGAAATCTTGGTAATCCTTATTCATTAACCAACCAACTTTGGTCAGTAATTTTTAATTTTTTTTAAACTTAAGTGACCAAGGTTGGTCGCTAATCAGCAGAATTTTTTTCTAATTAGGAATCGACCAACTTTGGTCGGTTTTCTGGGTTTTAATTTTGGCATAAAATGCCTGTTTTGGCAGCTACACCACCTGCCAGCATACCAAAATCCCTAAACAACAACAACAACAACAACACAACAACAGCAACAACAACAATAACAACAACAACAACAACAACAACAATAACACAATTCAATAAATATATTAAAACTAAAATTAAAGTTCAATAGAACTAAAAAGTCCAAAACCAAGTTACAACTTATTACAACTAGTTCAAAATCGGTTCTATTTTTCTAGATCAAAGTATATAAAAGTCAAGGAGTGTTTTGTACAACATCATCATCACCGCCTGATGAACTTTCATCTAAAAGACAGTGTCGAGAAGGGACTTGTGAAGGATGGAAAAAACGACCTCGGGGAGGACAGGAGGAACGATAACGGGGAGGACGGGAGGAACGATCACAGGGAGGACGGAAGGAACGCTTACGTTCAAGTCGAGCCTCTAGTGATGACTCACGAGACCGAGGCAATGGAAAAGCTTCAGTAGATAGGAAGGTTCTGATTTGAGCTTGCATGCCAAGGAACTGAGCATCTCTAACCCTTTCTCTTTCCTTGGCCGCTTCTAGCTCGGATGTGAGCTGTGTCACAGTCTCCCGCGGAGAGGCTCTCCCCATCAAGTTGCTTGCCTTGCGAGGAAGTCCCTATTCCTTGCATTCCACACTTATAACGATGGAATTTCTTAGTAGGAAGCCCATATACCTTCCCCCATTTTGGACCGCCAGCAGACTCCATCCATATTCTTTTAGAATCCTCGTCCGAAGGTTGGGTTGGCTCGCCCGATTCACCAGCTGGCTGAGTGCGGATGAATTCCTCCACATTAGTCTGGTAGCGACCCTATACAAAAATTTAAATTGAATTAGTATTTCAAAATTTATATAAAAGTAAATTAAAATACTTTAAGAAAAGTGAAAGCTTACATATACAGTCGAGGCCCGGTCCTCGACTCACCTTTCTTGATCCGTCTCTTTCTTCTTTTTTACAATATGCGTCTCCTTGAATAGCTCATCATGGTTCATTGGATGCCCCAACTTCTTTTCCTGAAAACAAATTAATTTAGTTAATAAACAGAATAGATATACTTTGAAAAATAAAATAATTTAAGCAATTACGTACCAATCTTCTTTTTATTGTCCCTAGGCTGATCGCACCTCCAGTGTGCAAGGAGCCTCCCATCTCAGATGCGCGAGCTTTCTTTCTTTTTTCGCTCTTCTCTAAGAACTTTGCGGTAAGCCATTGCCTTTGCAAATCATCCCATAAATTTTGAAGTATCTAGTCAGGCTTCTTGTTCTTCTTTCTAGCTTCGGAGAAGGTATGCGACAAACACTTGCGAGCTTTGTGATGGAAATTTGCAGCCACTTCCTTCTTGTTCTCATACATTTAAGTATATGAGTAATTTCACACACACACACACACACAAAAAAAAACTATATTGTAATTGATGATCAATCTTATACATTACTACATATGTACGAATAATTAATCAATTGATAAATCAATATAATATTATTCTATTTCAGGTCGAGACGTTTTATTTTTTATATTAATCGATATAGGTCAAAACATTTTATTTTTAATATTCATCGATGCATCTAAATAAGATATAAGTCGATAAATCATTTTACAAGTCTATCAATTCCTAAAAGAACCCGACTCTATGTTCCTATCGCTTCATGTTCTTATATATATATACGGCTATCAAAGTGTGTATACACACACACACACACAACCACTTCATTGTAATACTTTAACTATATACATAGCTTGTTATAGTATATGTTAGTGTGTGTATATATAACACACACACACTTCGTTGTGCTACTTTAACTACATATATAACATGTTATAGTATATGTTACTGTATTCAGTATTTGTATTATAACAGAGTTAATGGATTACATTCATTCATCTCTAATAATGCATGACATAGATAAATCGATATAGGCCGAGATGTTTTGTTTTTACTATTAATATATATAGGCCGAAGGGTCGGGTTCTTTTAGGGATTGATAGACTTGTGAAGGTCCTAATTAGTATATATAATTTATCATCAAATATATCTATTTGGAAATTGATTCATCGGCTTATAACTTACTTAGATGCATCGTTGAATATTAAAAACAAACTTCTGACCTATGTCTATATCTATATACTGAAGGGTCGGGTTATTTTAGGGATTGATAGACTTGTGAAGATCCTAATTAGTATATATAATTTATCATCAAATATATCTGTTTGGAAATTGATTCATCGACTTATAACTTACTTAGATGCATCGTTGAATATTAAAAATAAAACGTCTGACCTATATCTATTAATAGTAAAAACAAAACGTCTCAGCCTATATCGATTCATAAGGGTCGAGTTATTTTAGGGATTGATAGACTTGTGAAGATCCTAATTAGTATATATAATTTATCATCAAATATATCTGTTTGAAAATTGATTCATCGACTTATAACCTACTTAGATGCATCGTTGAATATTAAAAACAAAACGTCTGACCTATATATATATATATATATATATAACATGCTTTGTTGTACTACTTTAACTACATATATAGCATGTTATAATATATGTTAGTGTATTCATCCCTTGTATTACAAAAGTGATAACGGATTACATTTATATTATTTAGATATTAAATATAAAAGTGATTTTAAATTTTGACCAATGTTGACCTAATAACCGACCAACTTTGGTCGGTTATTTTCCAGAAATTAAAGTATAGCGACCAAGATGATGACCATAAAAAAAAGCCTGGAATTTTATACCCTAACTTGTAGTGTAAATAACTACACTAGTAAAAAAAGCCTGGAACATAAAATACCCTAACTTGTAGTGTAAATAACTTTTATACTATGAGACTATGAGTAGTTCTCTCTTTTGCATTCCGTGTAATTCGTGGTAATATATTTGGTATTAGAATTCATGCGTAACTTCCCTAAATATTGTCATGCTACAAAGCTATACATGGAGAATAGAAATTAATATTGAACTTTCCCAGGGGCGGCCAATAGAAAATTAACACTGTATAATGCATAATCATTAACAAAGCCGTTACAATAGGGGTTTGTTTTGGTATGGAAGAAATTATTTTTTAATTTTCTCAAATGTTAGGTTGATCAAAATGTTTCAGAATTTTTTTATGAAAACAAATTCCTTAAAAACTAGAAAAATAACTTTCCTAGTGTGTGTAGGAAAAACAAATTCTATAGGTATGGACATTCCCCTCCGATTATTTCCTCCCTCCCCAACAACCCACCCCCTCACCTCCACCCCACCCCTAGCCCACCCACCGCGCACCCCCTAAGTGTTTGCATATATAAAAGCTCTCGGGATAATATTTTGTGCTTAGCTTCCAAAATATTAGCAAATAAGTAAGAAAATCATTTATTCTCCCTTTATAATTATTCATTTTTTTCCAAAACTTAGCATGGTAATTTTATTATGGGCAAACCTATCGCTTTGGTTCATTTACAATTGGATTTAACTTATATATATTGACACAGTAAATAACTTTTTACGTTACTAGTGAAGTTGTTTGCCTTATTTTCAAGTTGAGAAATTCCACTTATTGTGGGCTGTTTCTTGTTAAACTATGTAGAATTTTGTGAAGCTTTATATCGTACATTGCTACTCGAATCTGAATTGCGTACTTCCTTGATTTTTGACTAACAAAGTTGTTCGAACACAGTGAGATGTCCATTGCCAGGAGTTAGAACAAAGGGCACAGTAAATAAATGTTCAAGAAGAAAGAAAAATATTGTCTTAATCCATCAAAAGCTAGCCCTTCTTTGCTTCATATAGAGAGAGCAACTTTTCTGGTGGAAGAGCATACTAACTATTCTTTTCCTTCAAACTATAATTTCCACTCTGATCATCACATTCATCTTCATGTTGAGTAATAACAGGAGAGGCATAAGGGTGTTTACTTATAATCCTGAAAATTAAGAACTATATTAATTAGTAGTATTTAAACATACAAGACTGAATGGTTCCTTCATATACTTAATATTAATCAAGAAAATTAATTAAGCATTTTAAAGCTGGAAATTAGTTC
This sequence comes from Nicotiana sylvestris, assembly GCF_000393655.2. Taxonomy (NCBI): domain Eukaryota; kingdom Viridiplantae; phylum Streptophyta; class Magnoliopsida; order Solanales; family Solanaceae; genus Nicotiana; species Nicotiana sylvestris. Next base: position 121,034,691 of record NC_091057.1, on the reverse strand, counting down.
ACCTGTTATGGCGTTTTTCGAAAAATCTCTTCAGGGATTTCCTTCTAGCAATTGGCAGTTCTAAAGTAGAAACAACAGAATCCACCAAAAATTTCAGTTAATATGCAAGATGATGACCATAAAAAAAAGCCTGGAATTTTAAGATACAGAGTTAAGAAAGCTCACTGATGTAAGCACTTAAAAAATTTCTTAACTTTATTCAGTTAAATACTAGCATTAGTTATAGCTTATAACTACCAAGGAGTATGGTCGAACGGATAAAAATTGTTTCCCTGTTAGCCAGAGATCTCATGTTTGAGATTCTGATAATGAAAAAATTCCTGGTAAAAAGTGTTTCTCCTTTAGTGAGCCTTACGCAACACGAATTCAAATTAGTCAGACTAGAGGATTTTAGATGGCAAATGTGTTAAAAAAATTTAATACTTAAAACATATACTAATGTCAAAATCACCAGCTGAATGATCACCTGCTTGGAACTTGCACGCAAATGGAACTTGGGATATCTGAGTTGGTTCAGCTTCTTTGGGGGGAAATTTTACATTAGTAGAACCAGAGAACAATGAACTTTCACGTGCAAAATCCATAATAGACTGTGCCTAAAAGAAGAAATATCGCACGGTGTCAATGTGCCATTGCAAATTTATAAAATGTAGATACAAGAAATAATTAGATTGTGAAAAGAAAACTCAAAAAAACATACTACATGTTTTGCAATATCTAATTATATTTGTACCTTTTCAACAGGAAGATTGTCATAAACATGTACAATCCCAGCATAGAATATTGTTAACTGTTCTGATTCAGACTTCTCTCTTTGTGAAACAGGAAGCTGAGTATCATGCCTACATTTAAGAGTATATCAAAGTAATTAAAATGCAAACACAATTACTTTGATAATTACCTTCAATTAACTGTTAATTAAATATATTCACTTACATGATTCCTGGTAAAATTGCCAACTCTAGAGCAGACATCCTTCTGTGACTACCATTATTACCTATACCTTTTAATTTGCTTTCATTAATTTGCTTCTGAGAATCGAAGTTCTTATTAAACTTTTCAATCTTCAAGAAATTATTTGCCACTTTGGAGCTGCAATACATTTTCTCAGTCTGAGAAAAAAATTACAAGCTTTTGGAAATATGGTAAGTATATAAATGTATACTAAGACAAAAATAAGATAAATTAAATACCTGATTGATTAAAGTATTGGTCTGTGCCAAAAAGCAATAGTATAATTTAGCATGGATAGAAGTAGTTAAATTGGGTAAGATTAAAATAAAGGATGTGGGGTTGGAGAAAAGATTGGAAATAACGCTTAAAATGGCCGATTGCCGGTCTGCAGGCATCTCGATGAATTCGAAATTGAAAACGTTTTTCACAAGAACCTCCTCGTGAGATAATTGGAAAGTTGGTAGATAATATACATAGTAAATAACAATTAATTAAATATTTTTCTAGTTCTTGGACATAATGTAAGGAAAAAAATTGTCACGATGGAGATCCGTTTCACTAAAACAACAATATACCACGATCTCGACTAGTTAGTCTAGATTCTTCCTCACATAAGAAAAAGTTTGGCAAATCAGAAGAGAAAGCAACATTGGTTAGTCAACAAATGAAAGTACTAGAATTAGTAGTGCCATTGGTCAGGAATGTGCTCGATTTTAGCTGAATCAGTAACCATACTAGGCTTACGAGTGGGAGCCATTGTAGACTCAGAAATCTTTAACCCCTTCACATTCTCAAAAAAAATCAGAAGCTAATGAAAGTTGGATCCTTGGCCAACGAAAAGACTATGCTTTTTCTAAACTGTATCCTTTACCTCATGAAAGTTGCCTTAGGGAAAAGTCGTTCTACCTACACCTTCACAAACTGTCTCTATTGTGTATTTTTATGCAGTAGATATGCTTTCAGATGAAGTGAAGTCTTGAAACAACAGTAAGAGTAGCCGTCGTCTGACCATATGAGGTCGGGGTTCAAGCTACGGAAACAACCTCTTGCATGAATGCAAGGTTCGGCTGTGCACAATAGCCCCAATATGGTCCGTTCTTCCCTAGATCCGCACATTAGCAAGAGCTTAGTGTACCGAACTGCACTTTAGACATGCTTCCACCTTCTTCCGGTACTTTCCCGATAACCACTCTCTCACAAAGTAATAATCTTCAAGGACTTCTCCAGAATGCTTTTGATGAATTTTCAGCCTTGCCAGGGCCTCAAAAGTGAACTCAGAGAATGGCGAAAACAAGAACTTATTGATAGTTATACGAATAGGAGAAACTGATCACTATGGTTCAACATGAATATTCATTATTTATCAGCCAGTTCAAGACTACTCCTTGGTTGAGTAGGGTTGATACATCTCCAAAAGAAACCTAAACAACTTCCCATTAAATTCATTACAATAGCTGAAGTTGCAGCAGGTAGTGCAACTGCTGGTGAAGAGAAATGGGAGGTTGCTAAAACCACAGCCAAGGCCGAATTTTGCATGCCCACCTGCAAGACAAGTACATAAGTTTTAACATCATTGGCTACATTTATTATTGAGAAGACGAAGGGATAGAGAGGGAGAAGCTCCTTTTCTTATTACGGCTCAATTAGCGACCATAAGGTGAAGATGAAATAAGTTTCACAAGATTTATAATAATTATCTAACTTTCCTGAATTCAGTTGAATTTGTACAAGGTTGTGGCAAGGGAAATAGTATAGTGAGGCGATCTTCCTATCCGTTGAGTAAAATGTTTTTGCAACAAAAGGAATATTTCAATACAAGTAATTAGAACAAATGGAAACAGAAAATATATCCGAGAATAGTGTTATCCTCCCCAAGGAGCTGAAGGTCAATAGGTTCTCTTCTCCTCCCCCATTTAATAGGTAAATTGGTTTCATCCATGAGAAATATGGGTCGTTCAGAAGTACAGACACTGATTATAAAATGTCTTGGGCTACTAAGAAGTAAGAACAAAATAGAAACTTGTTACCAACGTGATCTTTCCATGCTTGGCTAGAATTTACCCAAGTAGCAAGCCTAGGTGTCTTAAACCATTCAGAAATGTACCTCAATGGATACAGCCCGTCTTTGAGGTTCGCCAAAACCAGCCAAAGCAGCAGATAGATACCTGATGAAGATCTCATCAGATGACATATTGCATGGATGCTAAATCAGGACAATAGATTGTGACAACGAAATAAGGATAATCTTACCCAACAAAGAAACCAGCAAAATGAAGCAATGCTACAGATACCACAACAAGCCCAAATTCACTAGTTAGCACATTCTGAGCACGATTGAGCAGAGACAAATCGGAAGAGAATGATATGCCAACCACAGAAGATCTTAGACGCCCAACATTTTCGGAGAATATACTGAGCAAAAAAGACAACAAAAGACAGAATGAGAAAGGAATGAAGCAGGAAAGGACAGTTAAGTGAACAATCACCACAGAGGAAATTATTCATAATCAACAACTAAACCTGGAAGCAACAAGAGAAGTAGCTAAGACTGCTAGAAGGGGAGCAAAAGGTGTGACAAGTTTCACCGCCTTCGGAAATTTGTGCTGCATATAAGAACCTACAAGAAGTGGAGCAACCACAACCTAAAAAAGAAGCAAATCAAGAAAAAATAAATTATTGAAATCAGTAAACATATACTCCATATAGGTAATTTGATGAGTCAAAAGTATCAATATGTTTACAGAACAAAGTGAAATGACATAACCTGGAGCGTGCTGATGGAAAGCTTCAGAGCATCCACAGGAACATAGGTTCCTGCAAGAATCTTCGTCAAGGAGGGAGTGAGAAGCACTGCACCAATTGTGGTGCATGCTGTCATCACTATTGATAAAGGAACATCTCCTTGTGCAATTAAGGTTACCTGTAACACAATTGGGAAGCAAAAAAGGAAAGTTTGTAGTGAGCCTTATGGTGTAAGCCCATATACATTCATGATATCAAGAAGCTAATATCTGAGTACAAGAGCGTGCATTCAGTAAAAAGCAAAGTTTTCCCTAACGTCTAAAAAATGAGATCTTTAAACGCTTATATTCCAATCAGAAGAAAGAAAGTGGCAGACAGGAAACATTGTAATAGAAGTGGACTTCTTGTCACAAGGAAAGGATATAGAGAACTAACCAATTTTGCATGCTTGCTAAATGTGTGGTGTGAGAATTGACACCTTTTCGTAAAGCATGATAATGTGATTGTAAGGGATTGTTTTCAACATGTATAGACGACTATTTGCTCCTCACGTACCATACCTCATGACATGTCACTCTAAAATGTATAAAGAAAGACAACAATATCTTCTACTCTCATGGTACTTACCCTTCTTTGCTCCAGGCTTCCTTCTTAGTGCTAAAACCGAATTCACACTACCCCAGCATCAAGAATTCAAAATAAAATTTTGATTTTCTAAAATAAAGTGGAAAGATGCAACGTCCAATCATAGAGTATAATCAACAGGGCAACTGAAAATAGTATTAGTAGTTAACATCAGCACTACATCACTGAACTATATGCGGGTGCGGTATAAAAGATAATTCGTCACTGCATATAGTAGCGCAGCAGGTTGCAAGTCAAGACAAGCACATCCATGCACATAATAAATCAACTTTGGCCATCAAGAACCATCTTTCAATTTCAATTATGCACAACAGTGAATTTGACAAAGGGGTCTAGATCCAATTATTGGGTAACAGAAGCTATAGAACTAGAAACTCATATGTAAGAAATAAGAAGTTTGAGACAAAGGAAAAGAAGGAAAATGGTTAACTTTAAAAGATTTCCTTTTCCAAATGAAGATGCTGCTAGTACAAGGCAGTTTTAATGACTGATAACTTGGAGCATTTTGGAAAAATTTCATCACCATCTGATCAGATTAGCCAACCTAAAAATAAAGTGAAAGCAGGTAGACAAGTATCAGAGAAATGTATTATATTTTTGAAGTTATTGACGACTTATCGTGCTTGTAGCTCTCAGCTCACTGGATTCTTCCCTGATTTATCAAACCTTATTGGATTTCTTGTGATACAGTTTTAAACCACACATAACAATTTGAAATGAGATCTACCTTTTAGCTCTAATCCTCAACGTCAATTCTTGATTGTAGATTCATACAGTGCAATGGATTAGGACAAGAGTTCCCTTAATTATTAATAAGGGAAATACTGCTCAGCAGAACAAGTTGGCTGAAATTAATCAAAAGCAGAACAATGAAATGATTTTGAAATATAAAAATGAAGACCGTAAATGACATATAAATTGGGACCCCAAAAACACCAAAAGATGCCACTTAAAACTCAGTGGAAAAAACAGTAAAGAATAGCAAACATACTGCGGATTCACATCATTACTGAAACGTTTGCATATATGCAACGACTGGACATCGACAACCTAAACATGTTCATTTGGAAGTTAAGCTTGACATGGTAGCTCTGTTAAGGAGAAAAATACAGAAGATAGTCACCTTACCACGTTGGACGCTGTACCTCCTGGGCTACAAGCAAGCAATATTAGACCAACCGAAATTGAAGGAGAGAGAACCAAAATTTTGCTGAGAATCATTCCCAAGGCTGGCATAATTGTATATTGAGCAGCACAACCAAATAGAATCTAGAAAGATGAGGAAAAAACAAAGAGTTTAGCCTGTAGAAATTTGCATATAGTCTGATTAAAGTACATGTTCTCTTCAAAGTACTTCAAAGTTTATAAAGTACATGTTCTCTTCATTAAATCAAAAAATCACCAGGCACCATGCCCTTAAACCAAATGATGGACCAAGCGGACTTGTCTAAATTTCTTTCTTTGAAAGCTTAATTTGAATGTTATAAGGTGTGAATGCCACATATTTGTAGTCCAAATATGGGACCAAGTGGATATAACTATATTTCTTTGTTTGAAAACTTAAATTCAATGTTACAAAGTGCGAGTACCACGTAATTGTTGTCACATGTTCCAAGTTGGTACTATCACATTGCCAACAATTACTCACTCGAAAACATGTTAACATGAGAGTTGTTCGAAATAGGGGGAAAACGTAAAGTTATATTAGTAGTGAGTAACTCACATGTGACCCGTCCTATTAATTGAATTTTAATGAAGTGGCTCCTGAGCAAAGGGTCTACCCGCGTACACACTATCCTCCCCAGGGCCCATTTGTGGGATTACACTGGATTCGTTGTTGTTGTTGTTGGCTATGGAAGATTAGGTGAAAACTCTTTTGAAAAAATTAGAGAACAAAAAGAATCTGTGAGTAATTAGCACCATTACGCACAAATTATGACCTGCTCCATGCTAGCATTCAGAAAGAAGATAACAAAATTTTCTCTGAGTTAGATTAAATTATACTTGAAGCTCATAAACAACAACACAGCGCCTCATTCCTAAGTAACTTGGAGTCGGCTATCCTCTCTGTCCACGTTACTCCATTTAAGCCCGTGTCAGTCCAATACCATGAAAATTTCAGTTTCTCTTGCGCCAGAAGTTCTCTACATTTTCTACTGGCATATAATAAATCTCTAACAAGCGTGAACAACTCCTAGCAAATATCGGACCTAAAGTAAACACACTTATAGCTCATTAAGAAAAATCCATGACAAGCAAAATGTGGCATCTAACAAAAAGTGTTTCACAGGGTAAGGGTTCAATCAAGATTGTACGAATTCGCAAAATTCACTAGGACATTTATATCAAGAACCAAAAGAAAGCAAAAACGAGTCACAGTACTCTACAACTAATTAAAGAAGTTCACAAGTGAGTAAATGGAGTGAAACACTATAAAAAGAGTGTACTCACAGAAAGAGGCCTTTGCAACAACAAGTTGATTAACTCTTTGACCTCCAATGTAAGACCCATTGCAAGCATAATAAACCAAAGAGCCAAACTATATGAAGTAGGACCAGAATTCACAAACCATGAAAAAGTTGATGGCTTTAAGCAGGCAACAAACCCACCAACCGTTACATAGACAGGGAAAAGGTTGGCTGCAGTTGACAACCAATTTTCCCATCTGGGTTTTGCTGAAATCAAAGCAAGATTCTGAGAATTTTCAGGAACACATTTAATTATTGTCTTAAGATCTGGGCTTAGAATCTTTGGACTTGTTAGAGTAATGGGGTTGATGGGTTTATAAAGGGGAATTCTTGGATGGTGTTTTGGATTGGAAGTGAGTGGAGTGAAGCAAAGAGATATCGCCATAGCTGTGAATTGAATTTGGATGTTGATATTGGATTCTTGTGATACAGTACTAGTAACTTGATCGGGCATATACCTGACAACTTTGGATGTCGCTGTATTTTTCCACTTACGAGAATAGTTTTGGCTTACTATGCTTTCAGTATAGGGAGTCAATGCTTAATTTATGGAAATAAATTAATTTTGCTTTATTTTTTATTTCTTTTATATTTAATGCTCTTTCTTATGCAAATAAATTTATGCATATTAAAAGTTTTGCCACTATAGGATTTATTAGGTTGTCGTTGTTGTAAAAATTTTGCAATTACGTATATAATAAATTTGTAAAAGAATTGAATTTGATTCTTTAACAATTGGTTGATTCAAAGACTTATTTTGTTAAATTAGCTCAAAAATTAATCATTTGTTCACAACATCAAAGGAAATAATTTTTCTTGATTTAAATTCTTAATATTAGCTCGTTTCACGTTTTTAATTAACTATAACAATATTTTTACCGAATAAATATTTTATGTTCATAGGATAAAAAAATATTCGATCTCACATTTCACTTAGAAAATTTTAATTAATTTTAAAGTTTTAAATATTACAAAGATAATTAAAGGAAAAAATGTTAATACGACATTTATTTTTAACGTATAAAAATTGACCAACATGTCATTATAGTAAATTCTGAATTTTAATTATTTTTAACCACTTTATTAAAATGTAAAAAAATTTAAATCCCTGGGTATGTTTGAGTAAAATGCCAAACATAAAATTGTTAGTACTATGTAATATTTAGGATACATATTGGATGCTACAAAGTTTTATTATTCTTCTATTTAAGTTAATGAGTATAAATTTTATATGAATATTATCTCATCCATACCAATTTATTTTAACTTGGGACTTTGAATAATTTTGATACAGGGTTTTAAATTTCTAAGTAAGGCAACTATCCTTTCTAGTAATGACATACTTAACGGTATAAATTACGAGAAAAAAGGAGCTAAATTTTTTTATCATATAAATATTATCAAAGAACGTATTTGACTTATAAAAATAATTAATAAAAAATTTAATTCCTGAAAATAATGAAAGCTATTTAACTAGTTTGGTAAAGAAGATATCTTACATTAATAAACAACAACAACAACCCTGGGGAAAAGAAGATACCTATAGACTCTCGGTATCCTTCCCTCCAAGAATTCCCCATCTTGCTCTTGGGGTGACTCGAACTTACAACCTCTTGGTTGGAAGTGGAGGGTGCTTACCACTAGAGCAACCCACTCTTATATTAATAAAAAGCCCCAAAATGCTTTGTTGAATTATTCACATATTATTGAATTTCACTAAAATGGTATGAATGCCACATTTTTAATTAATTGTCAATTTTCATGCATCACAAATAAGTTGGGATAGTGTATATGGTCAAAATCGGGATGTCCCTTTTTGTTCAACTGACCAAGGCTGGAACGTGGTAGATCAAGTTTGGACCTCGATTTTTATCTATGACGCGGCGTTAAGTTATCGAGACCCTGGACCGATTAAGCTCGAGGTCGACCAAAACCGAGACCAAATAAGATGGAGATCGAAGCTAAGTCGAGTAACAGAAAATCGAGATATCCGAGATCGGCCAAGGATCGCAGCGAGAATCTCTCGGCATGAATCAAGTCAAGACCGGTTGTTTTGCCAGTCATGGAATTTCCTTCCATATTTAGAATTGTACCTTAAGTAGAATTCCTCTACTATATAAAGGAGGTTCTAATTATTTGTAAGAGATATTGTTCTCACGTATCAAAGAAATATAACACTTTCTCTTTAGCTCATATTCTTGTTCGTCAACTTGTTATATTTTTAACTGTTCTTGCACCAATCGGCTCGAGGGTATTCAAGCTCGAGGATTGAATTCCATTCAAACGCTGGTTTGCTTTATCTCATTGCTAATTTGTACTATTAATCTTTATATTTATCAATTAATATTAGGTGAAATCACGTGTCCTTAAAACCACATTATAAGTTTAATTGTTATCCAATTTTAAGGGTAAACAGTTTGGTGCCCACCGTGGGGCTAAGAATAATAGTGATTGTCTGGTATTAATTCTCATAACACACACTACTTTACGCTTGTTCTTGTAAGTGTTTTTGATTTTACGATTCATGTCAAACTTGCAAGCAGTACCCACTCACGCTGACAACGGCCTCGATTTTCATGGAGAAAACAACAATGTAGCCGCCCCAGGGATCGAAGTACCTTAGGCTGGCCTCGAGGGAGTACCAATTGCAGATCCCGTCGTTCACTTGTCTCCCTAAATACAAATCTGGGTGTTGATCCCGAAAGTAGTGTATGCAGGGAAGTTCGATTAAGTGGTCGAGGTACGCAAGGCGGAGAAAACGGTGAAGTCAACCTCCAATTGATATTTGAAATGCTACAAGATCAAAAGGCCATGATAGCACAACTATAGAATCAATATCGAGCACCAAGTGGGATCGAACCAGAAGCTGTTCATAGGGTCGAATCTATATCGAAGAGATCGAATGCCAATGTCTCGGGGACTAACCCTGTCATTGTGAAAATGCTCGAGGAGCTCACTAAACGGATTGAATCAGGAGAAAAGAAAATCGAGACAAATGATAAAAAGGTAGAAACATACAATTCCCGGGTTGACCAAATATCGAGGGCACCACCGATTCTAAAGGGTTTGGATTCAAAGAAGTTCGTGCAGAAGCCTTTCCCTCCAAGTGCTGCTCCGAAGTCTATCCCGAAGAAATTTCGCATGCCAGAAATTCCCAAATACAATGGGACCACTAACCCTAATGAGCAAGTTACTTATTATACGTGCACCATCAAGGGTAATGATGTTACGCCCCGCAATATTATGTCGATACTTCGACCCGCAGTATTATATTATGATGATGTTACGCTTAACAGTAATAAATTACGACGATATTGCACCTGTAGTATTGTACGTTGAATTTGTCGTAAGATAATTGACATTAGTCCAAGGAAAAAGGTTATTTGGAGATTATAAGGATTATGCTATTTTAAACAAATGATGAGTAAATTCGTGAAGATGAGATGGGAAGCAAGTCAAAGAAAATAAATTTTTCATCCAAATTTGGCATATTGGGATAAAATACGGGCCGAGCATTAATACCCAATATTTATGGACTAGTGCCATACAAGGTACTACATGACCATGATAGTAAGGTGTACAAGGTATGTTAAAAGCAAGTAGCATTTTAAGTAAGCTGAGATAATTTTTAATTATGCGGGTAATTAATTAATTAACGGGTACAGACATTACCTAATTAATCCAAATATTTGGATAAGTATTAAATCAAAACGTGGCAGAAAAAGAATCATGATATTGTAACTCAAAAGTAACTATATTATGTGGCAATTCTTAAAAGAAAGTAAGTCATTTCCATTTAATAATGGATAGACACCTAAAGAATCTTATCCTTTATTAAGGAATATAAGTTACAATCCCATATAGATATGCATTCAAAAGGATCAGAACGTCCATAGTTATTGGTAACAATCATATATCATTCTTTCTTAGTTCAAAATATGTTAGGAGCAGAAACTAAATTCAATTCACAAAAGCTTCCAACGTGAATTTGTTGGAATCGTAGCAACATAAAATTTTGTGGTTCAAAAGGAGTATGGTACAATCTTCTCCAAGAATATTATACGGTGTTTTCCCTACTCCAGGTATGTTAAGACTATCTCTTCTTTCTTTTTGGCATGATCTATACGGCACGAACGAAACGAGAAAATGCGTAACTTCCATAAATGACTCTATTGATAGAAGTATTAGGAGTGTCTATGTTCTTGAATTCCCTTGTATCTTGTAATTCTATCATTTGTTCATGGGTCTCAGAAAATACGTAAGTTGAAAAAAAAGTTTACTTCATGATATTACTCAAAAGCATGGTCTTATAGCATTCCAAGAGATTTTATTGACGTACTTCTCATGCATTGCATTCATGTATATTGACTCATGACCAGATGGTGTTATATACACATATATATGTATATATATATATATATATATGTATATACGTGTATATATATATATATATGTATATATATATATATAGGGGATATGGGAGAAGGTTATGACGTTATATACGCACCACCACCTGATCAGCTGGTATACATTGATGATTTGCCAATAATAGCCGAGATGATATGATGAGATGCCCTAAGAGGTTTGATGATATTATGAACGCATATATCCATGCATGATATGACATTTATACGCATATGCGCGATATTATAATATTAAATTATTTACAGAGTTATTCAGATATACATGTTGAGCCTTTACTCCATGTTTCTCTCATGTCTACTAGTTACTGATTTTCATTCCTTACATACTCGGTACATTATTTGTACTAACATTCCTTTTGCTTGGGGACACTGCGTTTCATGCCTGCAGGTCCTGATAGATAGGTCGAGAGTATTCCAAGTGGGCTGTCAGCTCAGCGGAAGGTGTTGGTGCGCTCCATTTGTTCTAGAGTTGCTTCTTTGGTCAGTATGATTAGTACATACATTGATTGGTATGGAGGGACATGTCCCAACCTTCATGATATTATGTATTCTTAGAGGCTTGTAGACAGATGTCATGTATACGTATACTTGTATGGCCTTGTCGGCCTATGTTTCGAGTATATGAAGAATTATTCCGGACTTATAGGCCCGTACTTTATATGTATAAGTTTGTATTCCCTCATGCTTTACTCCAGTTCATTTACTTATGATAGAATGATATAAAATATACGTTATGTTGGTACTCGGTTGAGTAAGGTACCGGGTGCCCGTCACGGCCCATCGATTTTGTAACACCCCGTAAATTTGAATCAGTTGTGGATGCATTAAATGAGTATTAATGTGATGGTTATCAATTGGTTATGATAATAAGTGTATGAAGCATATCATAGAGATTTGGGGTCCAAGGAGAGGCTTAAGTCTAAATCAAGTTTGAAAATTTCATGATAGACTAAAATTCCAAATGAGCACGCACAAGACCAAACTTTGAACGAGCATATCTACATTTATATAAGGTGTTATATGATTCACAATATATCAAATGAAATATCTTTGAGTCTAGTTTCTAACTCCTCAAACCGTTTGTCATATGGACACTCCTACCATAAGTTATGACCAAAATTACCAAAAGCTCGCAGAATTTTACACTACCGCGCCGCCCAATGCGTCAGCCTATGCGGCGCGGCTGTTTAGATTAATAGAGCACCTCCAAATTTCATTTATAGACACATTTTTCATTACTGTGCCGCCCCATGCGCCGCGGCTGTGCAAATCTTTGTTTTTTTTCAACCCGGTCCTATTTTGATATAAAACCTTCGGGGGTTATTTTTCCCACTTCATTTGGATGAATTTTAGGGTTTTCATCCACTCTCTCAAGACCTCCAACCCCTATCATCTTAAATGTAAGCAATCCCCATTATCTTGGTGTGAATCCCATCATTTATACACGAGTATTGATGAAATCTACACATAAAATACTTAAATCTTCAAAGGATTTCTTCAAGAACTCAAAGGAGGGTTTTGCAAGATTTCTTCCAAAAAGGTAATCCTACACTCTTAGACTTACATGTATAGATTTATTAAGGGAATATAAGTATGAATAAGTATTGTAACTCTTGGTATTGTGATTGGAAACCATAAGTTCCCAATTTGATTACACAACTATTGTAGAGATTGAAAGATGTTTATTTAATGGAACTTTGTTGGTTGGGTGTGGATGGATGGTCGTATATGTGATTTTGGAAGTTATAAATTAGTTAATCATGATGGTGGGATAAATTGTTGATGAATGGTGGTAGTTAGATGAACTAATTATATGGTGATGAGATATGGAGATTTATGTCTACAAGGTGTTTGATAATATGCCTAAATGGCTTAAGTTATGGAATTTGTTACTAATATTGGGTTCCATTGGATGTTGCTATTATAGATTGAAGGTTCTTAGTATTGTGGATCATTGTAGTATCACTAAGGGGCGAAATCGAGGTATGTAAGTCTAACTCTTTACGTTTGGGAATGTCTATGATTCTCCCTACGTCCCATTCATCATGACCATTACTAGTTTCCTCAGAAAGTAACTATGCCTTGGTTCCATGAATAGTAGTAGAACTTCTATTCTCTAGATGGCATAGTTTCATAATCATTCGATATTCTATGAGTTTCAGTTATGACAAATCAACTTATTATGAATACTCATCTCAGTCTAATCCTATTCACTATTCTAGTATCATGTAACTCGGTATGGCTCATTGTTTCAGTATCATGTATTGCAGTATGATTCTCAGTTCCTGATTCTAAATTCCTCAATGTTGAACACCTGTATTTGGGCATGAGGCTGTAGTTTATGCTTTATGACTCCAAAGGGATCTTGTTCATGATTGATATTGGCAAATTTTGACTCGTGCTCATTCTACACATTTATTAGGGTGATTAAGCAAAATCATGACTCATTTGACTCAAGAAAAGTTAATTTTTGAAATTGTCATTTCAAAATTAAAACCCGGCTTTGCAAATACGGCCTTTCAGCACTTCTGGGGAGAAGATTTTAAGGTTGTGCTTGCAAACCGGCCAAAAATTCAAAAAAGAGACCAAAGGTGGTTATTCTTGCTAAAACAGCCTTCCGGCGTCCTTTTGGGGACATTCGGCTATTTTAGACAAAAATGGCATCACCCTGCTTATTTAAAATAAAATAAATTTTTTTGTTCTTTTGGGCTATTTTTGCAAAAGGGAAGTTGGACCCGATGGGGGTTGCCTACGTATCCCACATCCGGCGAAAATCAAACTGGCTTAGTTCGGGTAATTATGACAAAACAAAAACCAACTCTTTTTTTTTCTTTTTTTTTTCACAAAAATTTTCTCTTTTTTTTTTTCTTCAAAATTTTGGCAGAGTTTCAGTATGTTTTGGAAATTGGTTTTCAAAGACAGACAATTATCTCTCTCAGTCCCCACATTTTCCTTTTCAACTTTTTCTCTATGACCTGGTCAACATGCAAATCCGAAGCAAATGAATGCACAAGTAGCAAGTAAGATGCATCAGGATGGTCTTTTCATTTTGGGTACACCTGTCCTAGACAGACGTTGAGTTATGTAAGGCTAACTCTTTACGTTTGGGAATGTCTATGATTCTCCTTATGTACCATTCATCATGACCATTACTAGTTTCCTCAGAAAGTAACTATGTCTTGGTTCCATGAATAGTAGTAAAACTTCTATTCTCTAGATGACATAGTTTCATAATCATTCGATATTCTATGAGTTTCAGTTATGACAAATCAACTTATTATGAATACTCATCTCAGTCTAATCCTATTCACTATTCTAGTATCATGTAACTCGGTATGGCTCATTGTTTCAGTATCATGTATTGCAGTATGATCTCAGTTCCTGATTCTCAATTCCTCAATGTTGAACACCTGTATTTGGGCCTGAGGCCGTAGTTTATGCTTTATGACTCAAAAGGGATCTTGTTCATGACTGTTATTGGCAAATTTTGACTCGTGCTCATTCTACACATTTATTAGGGTGATTAAGCAAAATCATGACTCATTTGACTCAAGAAAAGTTAATTTTTGAAATTGTCATTTCAAAAATAAACCCGACTTTGCAAATACGGCCTTTCAGCACTTCTGGGGAGAAGATTTTAAGGTTGTGCTTGCTAACCGACCAAAGATTCGAAAAAGAGACCAAAAGTGGTTGTTCTTGCTAAAATAGCCTTCCAGCGTCCTTTTGGGGACATTCAACTATTTTAGACAAAAATAGCATCACCCTGCTTATTTAAAATAAAATAATTTTTTTTGTTCTTTTGGGCTATTTTTGCAAAAGGAAAGTTGAACCCGATGGGGGTTGCCTACGTATCCCACATCCGACGAAAATCAAACTGGCTTAGTTCGGGCAATTCTAACAAAACAAAAACCAACTCTTTTTTTTCACAAAAATTTTCTCTTTTTTTTCTCAAAATTTTGGTAGAGTTTCGGTATGTTTTGGACATTGGTTTTCAAAAACATACAATTATCTCTCTCAGTCCCCACATTTTCCTTTTCAACTTTTTCTCTATGAGCTGGTCAACATGCAAATCCGAAGCAAATGAATGCACAAGTAGCAAGTAAGATGCATCAGGATGATTTTTTCATTTCGGGTACATCTGTCCTAGATAGAACCAACCCCTGTGTTGAGTCTCCAAAGTCAAATGCACATGATGCAAACAAACGTTCCTACTAGGGATCCGGTATGAGGCTGAATTATTTTAGGTTCAAAATCTGGGTATATGTTCTAGACTTTGTACCCGAGCAGACAACTCGAGCCGAGGAGGGGGCTACGTACCGGGAACCAAAAGGTCATCCGGCTTAGTAACTTGTCCGAGCCTCTTTCTTATTTCAAGGTATGATACTAACAGAGAAGGGTTTCGTAGCAGTTTATATACAGTTCAAATAGTATCAAAGCGGTAAAAACAATATTTAGCACATTAGGCCCAACATGTATTCAGATAATAAATAAAGCCAAATATAACAATTCATCTAAGCTCGAATTATGAACCCTGAACCAGAAGTTCTGGGTTTCAGTCACCAGCAGAGTCGCCAGAGCTGTCACACCTCCTTTTTTTTCCTACACCCCGAAAAGGGTATAAGGGAGTTTTTTCCAACTTAAAGTGACAATCGAAACGGGATTCATTTATTATTAAAAATTCAGAGTCGCCACTTGGGATAATTTATGGTATCCCAAGTCACCGGTTCAAATCCTGAATCGAGGAAAAGATTGACGCTGTTTTACAATTCGCGAACACAGAAATCCGGGTAAGGAATTCTATTAACCCGGGAGAAGGTGTTAGGCATTCCCGGGTTCCGTGGTTCTAGCACAGTCGCTCAACTGTTATAATTGGCCTATTATCTGATTTTAATACATGTTTTAGCATATGGTTCAATTTTAACTTATTAACCGCTCTTATTCATTTTTTAGGAAGATTGCAACATTATTTAAAATATGTCTTGAACCACGTCACATAAATGCACCCGCTGTCCACGACACATTTTATTTAACGTTGTTGGGACTTGAATTTGGGTCACATGAAATGCACACCCGAGTTTAGGAAGATAATTTTAAATTATGCGCCTAAAGCAACTACGCATTTTTCAACTTTGGGAGGGCCATAGAAAATTCCCTAAATGACATGCCTCGAATTCTAAGGATTTAAAATTAATTAAATGAGCGCCATGAGTTTTGAGGTTTATTGTGGATAGAGTGGTATAAATTGATAAGTACAAAAGGCCTAAAGAAATGGGTTAGCTACATGTATATCACTGGAGCCTTTTGTTATAGCATACTACAATTCAGAAAGGTAGAGTTGGTATTTATGTGAAAATAACAAAAGACAGGTGCCAGCTTTGGGTTCATCTCCATATCATCTTCAAAAGACCGACTTTCATTTTCAAATTCTAGAAAGAAACTAACAAATTTTTACAACAAAATAATAAATCTTAAATGACCATATGAGTACAAAAAAAAAAGAGAAACCATGCTGAGAACTATTCGGATGAACCAGAAGGAACAAAACAAACATGGACATACAAAAATGCATTTTAAACTTGATTATAACAAAGAACACTTAAAGTAATTAATTTATTTAACACTATGCTAAAGAGAAAGTTGTAGTATCACCACTATAACTTCTACAGTACCATTTTGAAGCAGAGGAAGTTGAATCTTCACATGGTTAATTTAAGAAAATATGCAGTCAATAACATAAATTGAATATAAGATATTCCACTAACGCAATCTATTTTTTTTTACATCTTAATGTTGACAAATTGTTCAACTTCACATACTTCTTTAAATTTTAAAATATGAACATTGTGCTACATGGGCTTGAAATCTAAATGTAAACAAAATAATACCTGCTGGTTACAAGTCATGAGCCAAGAAAAATAAAAAAAAGAAAAAAAAAACAAAGAAAAAAAACGAGACATAGTCATGAACATACTAAAATAACGTTAACATTTGCAAATCTCAATTCACTCAATCAAAGAAACATCATTCATGCGAACAGATCCAATACGAAAAAAACTTTATCAAAAGAACCAAATCAATTTGCTTCTGCTTCAATAAAGATGCTCCGACATTTTTTAACTCAAGAGCTTGAATTACATACCTACAAGAGAGTGAATTCAAATGAATAAAATCTGAAAGTTGTAGAGTCAATACAGCAGCAACAACAAAATCTCTATCAACTCTTCTTCAAACCCAAGATTCAAGGCCCGAAATATTGAAAGAAAAATTTAATGAAAATTTTCAACCTAAATTTCTCTCCTCCCCCTCTCTTCTTTTTTTTCCTCAAATTTTCTCTTCTATTTATAGCAAAATTTTCGAGATTTTTCAGGTTTTTTTTAAAAAAAATATTTTATTATTTTATGATTTTTTAATTAAAAAAAATCTCACTTACAAATTGCTTTTATTTTTTTATAAAAAGAAATCCCACCTTTCTTTACTTTTATTTTTTAAATTTCAACTTTAATTATTTTTATCTTATTTAAAATCCCACTTTTTTTTTTACTTTTTAAAAGAGAATTCCACTTATTAACTTTTCTTAAAAAAACAATCCACTTTCTTTTACTTTAATTTTTTTTAATTTTCAGATACCTTTATATTTATTTTCTAATTCCAACTTTCTTTTACTTTTTATTTTTTTAAAATTTTCACAAAACTTTACTTTTTTTTTTAATTTTCTACTTTTCAAAAAAGAATTCCACCTACTTTTACCTTTATTTTTTTTATTCAATTCTTCCCTTTTTCTTATTTTTTAAATCACTCCTGAAATTAAAAATAAAATTAATATTTTTCGGATTTTTTATATTTTAAAATAAAAATAAAATAATATTAATAGTAATTATTCACCTTTTAAAATTTTGTATTTTTACCCTATAATAAAAAGTGTAACAAAGCTAAAAATTGTAGGTTAAAACCCCTAAAATATTTACATAGAAGAAGTGATAAAAAATTAAATATTATAAAAAATTAGGTGCTCACAATTCTCAGTTTCTGATCCTAAATTCCTGAATGTTGAACACCTGTATTTGGGTCTGAGGCCGTAGTTATGTATACGTATACTTGGGCCTGAGGCCGTAGCTTGTGCACATATATATATTGGGATGGAGGCCGTAGTCTATCAATTAAACATGTTGTTCATCATTCAGAAGAGTGAGTATTCATATCCTTACTTCCTTGTTCAGTTATTAGTTTATCAGCTAGCAGTTCAGTTTCAGTATCAGCTCAATTATCAGTTATCATTTCACTTTCAATAATTATCAATTATCAATTCTCAGTTATCAGCTTAGTTTCAGTTTCAGCATTTTTAATTCTTTCTTTTAGTTGCTTTGCATACCAGTGCAATTCAAATGTACTGACGTCCCTTTTTGCCCGGGGCCTGCATCTCGCGATGTAGGTAACGATTTTTAGGTTGACGATTCTTCTTGCTAGGACATCTCGTATCAGCTATTGGTGAGCCCTAGTCTTTCGGGGCCTTATCTCTCTTTTGTTCTAGTCATTATAGTATTTCAGTTAATAAGGTATATTGTCCCGGTAAACAGTTAGCCTTTTCAGTATTCTTTAGAGGCTTAGCAGGCTTTCATGTGTTAGCTTTGTCGGCTTCTTGTTTATACTTGCAGACCTTTTATTATTTTCCCCATCTATGATATTTCAGTCAGTCTCTTTAGTAGATTGTCATGTTTTATATTTACCTCTAGCTCATAGTTATACCACATGTTGATCCAGCCATACAGTTGGTTCGCTCGATCACACGCAGTCAGGCACCGAGTGCCGTGTTACGCCCAGACCATGGTTAGGGGCGTGACAAAACTTGATATCAGAGATTTAGGTTCAAGAGTCCTAGGGAGTCTATAAAGCCGTGTCCTGTGGGGTCTCTTTTATGTGTGTGTGTGAGCCACACATGTAAACAGTTGACCGCCAAGACATCTAGGATTGTTCCATTTCTTTCATACTCTAGATCATGTAGTTAGAGCTATGCTTTCAGGAATCTTTCTAACCCGTGAGAATTGCCTATTTCAGAAAAATGCTTGCAAAAAGAAATTACACCAGGAGGGCCTCAGCTACTAGCCAGAGGGCTACGACTAATGCTGCTTAGGAGGAGGACACTCCAGCCTAGGGGTTTGCATCGGGATCAATGCCCAGTGCATCAGACATGGATGTCAGGGGAGCTATCTAGTTGCTCACCCAGATTGTTGCTACTCAGGCTCAAAGGCAGGGAACAAGTGATGTTCATGAGACGGGTAGTTCCAGGTCTAGGGAATTCCTCAACATGAAACCTCCCATCTTCACAGGGTCCAAAAAGGATGAGGATTCGCAAAACTTCATTAATGAGGTTCAGAAGATATTTCGAGTGATGCATGCTACAGACACTGAGGAAGTAGATCTTGCTGCGTACCAGCTTAAGGATATTTCCAACACTTGGTATGAAACATGGGAAGAGTCCCGAGCAGAAGGAGTTTGCTGATGCATTCCTTGAGCATTTTCTACCCATTGAGGTCTTGAAAGCTAAGGCTTTAGAGTTTGAGAAACTCAGACAGAATGATATGAGTGTGAATGAGTACTACCTCAAGTTCGTCTCTCTGGCCAAGTATGCTCCAAAAATGGTACGTGATATGAGGGCCAGAGTTAGGCGGTTTATGTTGGGATTTTCAGATGATTTGTTTACTGATGCTAATATACCTGCTCAGAATAATGACATGACCATCACTAAGATGGTTGCCTTTTTTCAAGGGAATGAAGACAGGTTGAAAGAAGAAGAGCGGCTACAAAAAGAGAAGGATAGGGAATTCAGCAAGAGAGCTAAGTCTGCAGAAAATTTCAGCCATGGGTGATCTCAAGCAGGAGGCAATCGCAGTTCTTTAGGAAATCAAAATCAGGACCCATTCCATCTTTAGCTAGTGCACCGATTCAGAGATCCAAGTTTAACAAGAAAACCCAAAATTTCAGAGCAGCAGGCTCACAGTCACAGACTAATGTGGACTACAGAGGCCTTGAGTACCCTACTTGCAACACGTGTGGTAAGAAGCATCTAAGTGTGTGTCATTTAGGCACAAATGGCTGCTTTGGGTGCGGTCAACAGGGCCATTTCTTGAGGGATTGTCCATCAACAAAGCAGAACAATGGAGGCAATGTAGCTCAGTCCACTAATTCAGTAGCCCCTCATAACTCTCGGGCCTAACAAGGGCGCGGTGCAGCAAAGTCTAGTAATGTAGGCGGTGGTCGAAACTGCTTGTATGCACTGGCAGGCCGTCAGGATACAGAGGCTCGTGGAGATGTTGTCACATGTATACTAACAAAATTCACTTTTGATGTATATGCTCTTATAGATCCGGGGTCCACCCTATCTTATGTAACCCCATATATTGCTAAGAAATTTGGGATAGAACCAGAAAAGTTGTGTGAACCCTTTGAAGTGTCCACTCTAGTTGGAGAATTAGTTATAACAAGGTGTATCTATAGGGGATGTTCAGTCAAAGTGTATCATCGTCTTACTGCAGCAGACTTAGTAGAAGTGGAGATGGTAGACTTCGATGTGATCATGGGCATGGATTGGTTAGCGTCTCGTTATGCCACAGTGGGTTGTAGAACCAAAATAGTAAGTTTTGCATTTCTTGGTGAACCAGTCTTAGAATGGGAGGGTGATGCAGTAACACCTAGGGATAGGTTTGTTTCCTATCTTAAAGCCAGAAAGATGATCTCCAAGGGATATATCTATCACCTGGTTTGAGTTAAGGATGCAGATGCTCAGATCCCCACTCTCCAGTCGGTACCAATTGTAAATGAGTTTCCAGATGTGTTTCCCGAAAATCTCCCTAGAATCCCTCCCGATAGAGAGATTGACTTCGGAATTGATCTACTTTTAGGCACTAAGTCGATATCTATTCCGTCTTATAGAATGGCTCCAGTAGAGTTGAAAGAGTTAAAAGTCCAGTTGAAAATCTTCTAGATAAGGGGTTTATAAGACCAAGTGTCTCACCTTGGGGCGCACCGGTCTTGTTTGTCCGAAAGAAGGGTATGTGCATTGACTACCGTCAGTTGAATAAAGTCACCATCAAGAACAAGTACCCTCTTCCCATAATAGATGATTTATTTGATCAAACTTCAGGGTTCCCAGTGTTATTCCAAGATTGACCTCAGATCGAGATACCATCAGTTGAAGGTTAAGGAAGTTGATATTCCAAAAATAACTTTCAGGATTCGATATGGGCATTTCGGATTTTTGGTAATATCATTCAGTTTAACGAATGCACCCGCAGCTTTCATGGACCTTATGAATAGGTCTTCAAGCCTTATCTTGATTTTTTCGTTATCGTGTTTATTGATGACATCTTGATTTATTCCGTAGCGAGACTGACCATGCAGAACATCTTAGAATTGTGTTGTAGACACTTCAAGATCACAAGCTATATGCAAAAAATTTCTAAGTGTGAATTCTGGTTGAAATTAGTAGCATTTTTGGGCCATGTCATCTCAGGGGAAGGCGTGAAAATGGACTTTTAGAAAATAGAGGCAGTGAAGAATTGGCATAGACCCATCTCAGTATCAGATATAAGAAGTTTCTTGGGTCTAGCAGGCTATTATAGGCGTTTCGTAGAGGGATTTTCTTCTATCTCGTCCCCTTTGACTAGATTAACTCAGAAGAAAGTCAAGTTTCAATGGTCGGACGCGTGCGAGAAAAGTTTTGAGGAGTTAAAGAAGAGGTTCACTTCAGCTCCAGTCCTGACACTAGCGGAAGGAACTGAAGGGTTTGTTATTTATTGTGATGCTTCAGGGGTTGGTCTTGGGTATGTATTAATGCAGCACGGTAAAGTCATAGCCTACGCATCGAGACAACTCAAGGCTCACGAGAATAATTATCCAACTCATGATCTTGAATTAGCACCTGTGGTATTTGCACTTAAGATCTGGTGTCATTATTTGTATGAGGTACATGTTGACATTTTTACAGATCACAAGAGTCTCCAGTACATCTTCAAGTAAAGATAATTAAATCTACGTCAGAGAAGGTGGCTCGAATTACTTAAAAATTATGATGTTGATATCCTCTATCATCCAGGGAAAGCAAATGTTGTAGCTGATGCTCTCAGTCAGCGTTCTATGGGAAACTTAGCTCATGTTGAGGCAGGAAAGCGAACTATGATGAAGGAAGTCCACCACTTAGCAAGTCTAGGAGTTCGACTTTTGGACTCCAAAGACGGTGGCGTTGTTCTCCAGAACAGGGCTGAAACCTTCTTAGTAGCCGAAGTAAAGGAAAAACAGTTCAATGATCCCTACTTATTGCAGATGAAGGAGGAATTCACAAACACAAGACTATGACTTTTGAAAAAAGGGGAGATGATGGTACTTTGAGGTACAGAGGTAGACTATGCGTTCCAGACGTAGATGGGCTCAGAGAGCAGATTATGTCAGAAGCCCACAATTCCAGGTATTCTATTCACCCAGGTTCCACAAAGATGTATCATGATCTTAAAAAGGTTTATTGGTGGAACGATATGAAAAAGAATATAGCAGATTTCGTAGCTAAGTGTCCAAATTGTCAATAGGTGAAAACCGAACACCAGAGACCTGGCGGTTTAACTCAGAATATAGAAATTCCCATTTGGAAATGGGAGATGATAAACATGGACTTCATAACAGGTCTACCTCGCTCGTTCCGGAAGCATGATTTGATTTGGGTGATTGTAGATCGACTTACCAAGTCAGCTCACTTCTTGCCAATGAAGACTACAAATTCGGCCGAGGATTATGCCAAGTTGTATATCAAAGAAATTGTCTGATTGCATGGGACTCCTTTGTCCATTATCTCAGATCGTGGTGCTCAGTTCACATCAAACTTTTGGAAATCCTTTCAGAAGGGATTGGGCACAAGGGTGAACCTCAGCACCACTTTTCATCCTCAGACAGATGGCCAGGAGGAACGCACCATTCAGACTCTTGAGGATATGTTGAGGGTGTGCGTTATTGATTTTAAAGGTAATTGGGACGATCATCTACCTCTCATTGAGTTTGCTTATAATAAAAGTTATCACTCTAGTATTAGGATGGAACCATACAAAGCTCTGTATGGGCGAAGGTGTAGATCACTAATTGGTTGGTTCGAATAGAATCAGGATGGCACCATACAAAGCTCTCTAGTTTGCTTAGTCCCCGCTATATTGGTCCATATAGAATCATGTGAAGAATCAGATAGGTGGATTATGAGTTAGAATTGCCACAAGAATAAGCTATTGTACACCCAGTGTTTCATGTGTCCATGTTGAAGAAATTCATGGGAGACCCGTCACTTGTGGTTCCAACAGAGATTATAGGGGTTAAAGACAGCCTGTCTTATGAAGAAATTCCAGTGGCTATTCTTGATTGTCAAATCCGCAAGCTCAAAACTAAGGAAATTGCTTCAGTAAAAGTGCTTTGGAGAAATCGAAAGGTTGAAGAGGCTACATGGGAAGCCGAGGAGGACATAAAGTCCATATATCCCCATCTCTTTTAAGAGAAAAAGGAAAATGTAGAAGGTAATTAACCTTTCCATTCAGGTCTTATATTATAATCTCCATGTCCTTTAGTATTTACTCGGCTTAGTATTTAGTGATCATGTGCTCGTTCAGTTTGATATACATGTATTCATGATATTTAGTATTCTCATATCTCCATCTCACCCGTTTAATTTCCATAGATAGTCGTAGTTGCATCCAGGACAATCATTCGAGGATGAATGATCCCAAGGGGGAGATAATGTAACACCCATAAATTTGAATCAATTGTGGATGAATTAAATGAGTATTAATGTGATGGTTATCAATTTGTTATGATAATAAGTGTGCGAGGCATATCATAAGTGATTTAGGGTCCAAGGAGAGGCCTAAGTCTAAGTCAAGTTTGAAAATTTCATGATAGACTAAAATTCCAAATGAGCACGCACAAGACCAAACTTTGCACGAGCATATCTATATTTATATAAGGTTTTATCTAATGCACAACATATCAAAAGAAATATATTTGAGTCTATTTTCTAACGCTTCAAACCGTTCATCATTTGGACATTCCTACCAGAAGTTATGACCAAATTACAAAAGGCTCACAGAATTTTACACTACCGCGCCACCCCATGCGTTACCCCGTGCAGCGCGGCTGTGTAGATTAACAGAGCACCTCTAAATTTCGTTTCTAGATATATTTTTCATTACCGCGCCACACCATGCGTCTCCCCATGTGCCGCGGCTGTGCAAATCTTTGTTTTTTTTCAACCCGACCCTATTTTGATATAAAACCTTTGGGGGTTATTTTTCCCACTTCATTTGGGAGAATTTTAGGGTTTTCCTCCACTCTCTCAAGACCTCCAATCCTTCACATCTTCAAGGTAAGCAATTCCCATTATCTTGGTGTGAATTCCATCATTTATACACGAGTATTGATGAAATCTACACATAAAATACTTAGATCTTCAAGGGATTTCTTCAAGAACTCAAAGGAGGGTTTTGCAAGATTTCTTCCAAAATGGTAATCTTACACCCTTAGACTTATATGTATGGATTTATTAAGGGAATATGAGTATGAATAAGTATTGGAACTCTTGGTATGGTGATTGGAAGCCATAAGTTCCCAATTTGATTATACAACTATTATAGAGATTGAAAGATGTTTATTTAATGGAACTTTGTTGGTTGGGTGTGGATGGATGGTCATATATGTGATTTTGGAAGTTATAAATTGGTTAATCATGATGGTGAAATAAATTATTGATGAATGGTGGTAGTTAGATGAACTAATTATATGGTACTGAGATGTAGAGATTTATGCCTACAAGGTATTTGAATATATGCCTAAATGGCTTAAGTTATGGAATTTGTTACTAATATTGGGTTCCATTGGATGTTGCTATTATAGATTGAAGGTTCTTAGTATTGTGGATCATTGTAGTATCACTAAGAGGCGAAAGTGAGGTATGTAAGGCTAACTTTTTACGTTTGGGAATGTCTATGATTCTCCCTACGTCCCATTCATTATGACCATTACTAGTTTCCTCAAAAAGTAATTATGCCATGGTTCCATGAATAGTAGTAGAACTTCTATTCTCTAGATGACATAGTTTCATAATCATTCGATATTCTATGAGTTTCAGTAATGACAAATCAACTTATTATGAATACTCATCTCAGTCTAATCCTATTCACTTTTCTAGTATCATGTAACTCAGTATGGCTCATTGTTTCAGTATCATGTATTGCAGTATGATTCTCAGTTCCTGATTCTAAATTCCTCAATGTTGAACACTTGTATTTGGGCCTGAGGCCGTAGTTTATGCTTTATACATGTTTGGGCCTGAGGCCGTAGTTTATGCTTTATGCATTTTTGGGCCTGAGGCCATAGTTATGTATACGTATACTTGGGCTTGAGGTCGTAGCTTGTGCACATATATATATATATTGGTCCCAAGGGCGTAGTGTATCAGTTAAATAGGTTGTTCATCATTTAGAAGAGTGAGTATTCATATCCTTACTTCCTTGTTTAGTTATCAGTTTATCAGCTAGCAGTTCAGTTTCAGTTTCAGCATCAGTTCAGTTATCAGTTATCATTTCAGTTTCAATAGTTATCAATTATCAATTTTCAGTTATCAGCTTAATTTCAGTTTCAGCATTTTTAATTCTTTCTTTCAGTTGCTTTACATGCCAGTGTAATTCAAATGTACTGATGTCCCTTTTTGCCCGGGATCTGTATCTCGCGATGCAGGTAACGATTTTAGGTTGACGATTCTGCTTTCTAGGACATCTCGTATCAGCTATTGATGAGCCCCAGTCTTTCGAGGCCTTATCTCTCTTTTATTTTAGTCATTATAGTATTTCAGTTAATAAGGTATACCGGGGACCTTGTCCCGGTAAACAGTTAGCATTTTCAGTGTTCTTTAGAGGCTTCATAGACTATAACCCATTCAGTCAGATATTAGCAGGCTTTCATGTGTTAGCCTTGTCGGCTACTTGTTTATACTTGTAGACCTTTCAGTATTTTCCGCATCTATAATATTCCAGTTAGACTCTTTAGTAGATTGTCATGTTTTATATTTACCTCTAGCTCATAGTTATACCACATGTTGATCCAGCCATACAGTTGGTTCGCTCGGTCACATGCAGTCAGGCACATAGTGTCGTATTACGCCCAGACCATGGTTCGGGGCGTGATAGGTTTGGGTCATGACAAATGACTTGGAAGATGACGATATTGAATCTGTGTTACTGAATAAATTCGGAGAAGCTCTATCAAAGGGTGCCATTGTATGGTACCATAATTTACTACCTAATTCTATTGATTCATTTGCTATGCTTACAGATTTCTTTGTAAAGGCGCACGCTGGAGCCATTAAGGTTGCAACTAGAAAGTCAGACCTATTCTAGGTAAGGCAAAAAGACAATGAGATGCTCAGGGAATTTGTATCTCGATTTCAAATGGAACGGATGGATCTGCCACCGGTCACCGACGATTGGGCTGTTCAAGCCTTCACTCAAGGTCTCAACAAACGAAATTCCATAGCTTCACAGCTGTTGAAGCAAATTTGATCATGTACCCAGCTGTCACTTGGGACAACGTACATAATCGATATCAGTCGTAGATCAGGGTAGAGGATGATCAACTGGGGACCCCTCCCAGGTCCGTTTATCCTAACAATCCCATGGATAGGATCAAAGGGACATCGATCGAAAGCCAAGGTCGAATAGAGATCGATATCGACTATACAATGGAGACCGTAGAAGCAGCGGGTCTGGGTAAAGCTTCACACGAAATGAGAGGAGAAACGATCAAGGTCAAAGATCACGGGGTCTTGATGCTGAGGGAGATCACGTTAAATATCCAAAATCCGAATGAAGGTACGACACCATTCCTATTCTTTCTAGTCTTTCGACTAGCACTTGCAGGCTATCGACAAGGATCAGCACAATGCTTTGGATCTTAAGGCACGCGTTGCACTCTTTTTCCCTTAGACCGGTTTTTGTCCCAAATGGGTTTTTTCGGTGAGCTTTTTAACGAGGCAACCATTGTTCGTGCTAACTTAGAGCAATTCAACAGTATCCGTGGTTCCCCACAATAAGCCTCGATTACTGGGGGGGGGGCATTAAACTCGAATGTCTACTTTATTGCAAGGAAATTACTTCGTGACAGCAGTGCCTTGATATAAAAATGATGTAAGGGTCAAACGAACCATGCCCATATAGGTTATTCGAGCCCTAACATCAAACATGCATGCATATATAATCATCTATTGAGAGAAGTATTTTTCTTTGCTGATATCTCATGCCTTTAGAAGAATTTCCTGCTTCATACTCTTGATCTATTATGTAAACTGGCTTAAGGGCTGATCATGACGGAAGTTCAAACAACTAACCCCACGCTTGAGGACTACCGCCCGAAAAACAAACGAAATTTAACTACTAAAATTTCGATAATATAAGACCTTAAAGGCGACCCTTGATTTTATAGTCCACGGCCACCCCACTCAGGGACTGACACTTCGGGCAAGCTCGAAGTGAAATGGAAAATAAGCCCACAGGGTAGGTTCCGAACTAAAGAGGCTACAGCCAAATTAACGCGGATCGGAGACGTTCGAAATCCGTAACAAATACAAAAGTCTAAGGGCTAACTTCACTTCAAGTTCAAGCAAGTCTTCACTCGATCATAAAAGCCCAAGGGCTATCTTAACTCGAGTTCGAGCAAACTCTCACTCGGGGACTATCTATAAAGCCTAAGGGCTAACTTTACTTCGAGTTCGAGCAAATCCTCACTCGACTATAAAGCCTAAGGGCTAACTTCACTTCGAGTTCGAGCAAGTTCTCACTCGATCATAAAAGCCCAAGGGCTATTTTAACCTGAGTTCGAGCAAACTCTCGCTCGGGGACTATCTATAAAGCCTAAGGGCTAACTTTACTTCGAGTTTGAACATGTCCTCACCCAATCATAAAAGCCCAAGGGCTATCCTAACCCAAGTTCGAGCAAACTCTCACTCGGAGACTATCTATAAAGCCTAAGGGCTAACTTTATTTCGAGTTCGAGCAAGTCCTCACTTGATCATAAAAGCCCAAGGGCTATCCTAACCTGAGTTCGAGGAAACTCTCACTCGGGGACTATCTATAAAGCCTAAGGGCTAACTTTACTTTGAGTTCGAGCAAATCCTCACTCGACTATAAAGCCTAAGGGCTAACTTCACTTCGAGTTCGAGCAAGTCCTCACTCGATCATAAAATCCCAATGACTATCTTAACCCGAGTTTGAGCAAACTCTTGCTCGGGGACTATAAATAAAGCCTAATGGCTAATTTTTTATGAGTTCGTGCAAGTCCTCACTCGATCATAAAAGCCCAAAGGCTATCCTAACCCGAGTTTGAGCAAACTCTCACTCGGGGACTATCTATAAAGCCTAAGGACTAACTTTACTTCAAGTTCGAGCAAATCCTCACTCGACTATAAAGCCTAAGGGCTAACTTCACTTCGAGTTCGAGCAAGTCCTCACTCGATTATAAAAGCCCAAGAGCTATCTTAACCCGAGTTCGAGCAAACTCTCGATCAGGGACTATCGATAAAGCCTAAGGGCTACCTTTAATATAAGTTCGAACAAGTCCTCACCCGATCATAAAAGCCCAAGGGCTATCCTAACCCGAGTTCGAGTAAACTCTCACTCGGGGACTATTTATAAAGCCTAAGGGCTATCTTAACTTCGAGTTCGGGCGAATCCTCACTCGTCTGTTAAGCCTAAGAGCTACTCAAACTCTAGTTCAAATGGTCATTCGGGGTCCATCGATCTCGGTCGAAAGATCAAAGCCCCCAGCATGGGTTTTTTCAAGGGCCTTCCACCGAGACTGACACTTGGCACGCTCGGCAACCTCCTTTTCCCAAACCTGTGCAGTTTCCTTTTGTAGAACAGTTTTAGATGTTTGGGCCATTTTGTTTTTGTGAGCAAGGAAGAATAGAGATTGGAATATGTGGTGCTTTGAGAAGAACAAGCAAAGGAACTCGGACTCAATTCGTTTCTTATCATTACACTCCAAAAAACTAGGGGACTATCTATATACGGTCAAAATCGGGATGCCCCTTTTTGTTCAACTGACCAAGGCTGGAACGTGGTAGATCAAGTTTGGACCTTGATTTTTATCTATAGCGCGGGGCTAAGTTATCGAGACCCTAGAACCGATTAAGCTCGAGGTCGACCAAGACCGAGACCAAATAAAATGGAGATCGAAGCTAAGTCGAGTAATAGAAAATCGAGACATCCGAGATCTGCCAAGGATCGTGGCGAGAATCTTGGCGCGAATCAAGTCAAGACCGGTTGTTCATCTAATCATGGGATTTCCTTCCATATATAGAATTGTACCTTAAGTAGAATTCATCTACTATATAAAGGGAGTTCTAATCATTTGTAAGAGAGATTGTTCTCACGTATCAAAGCAATGTAACACTCTCTTTAGCTCATATTCTTGTTCGTCAGCTTGTTATATTTTTAAATGTTCTTGTACCAATCAGCTCGAGGGTATTCAAGCTCGAGGGCTGAATTCCATTCAAACGCTGGTTTGCTTTATCTCATTGCTAATTTCTACTATTAATCTTTATATTTATCAATTAATATTAAGTGAAATTACGTGTCCTTAAAACCATATTATAAATTTAATTGTTATCCAATTTTAAGGGTAAACAGATAGCTATATAAATTTTTTCTTATTTTCATTCTAAGTTTTGCTTGTCATTATTATTCCAATATTAAATATTTTTGTTATTAAAATTATATGTATATATAGAGTTTGAGAGAGAGATATATTTGAACCCTCATATCCTCTTATAAACTGGTTTGATTAATCTATGAAGTAACTATCAATAGTACAATGAGCCTCTATTATCTTAACAGGTGAAATTTGTGTATTTATTTCATTGAATTAGGTAAGAATCGTCCCGTACAAGATATGCATAAATATTCAAAATGAAATGTCTATCATGTTCATGGCTAAGTTCTCCATCATCAGATATTCCATTTCCCCTAAGCAATTCATCTTAGTGGTTCCATTGCCTGCATTTTCAAACACACAAGAATTAGACTAATGTTACTATAAAATACAAGGTTAACGTACGTCTAATTCTTCTCTTTCCAGTGCCGTTGAATTAATCAAACTTAAGCTGGTCTTTTGGTAAAAAATCTTGTCCTCATTTCAAAACAAACTATTTTAGTGAATTTTAATATGTTGTACTACCATATGTTACTTTTCGTACTAATTAATTTTCAAGTGACTAATTCAGTTTATACACACCGTTACCTATAATTATCTTTTGAATAACCTAGCAGTGGATATGTATACAAATTATTTTACACTAGTGGTGTATATTAGTTAGTTAAAGTCTTTTTTCTAAGAGATCATGGGTAAAATACTGAAACAATAAGAAGAGACATGCATACCGTAAAAAGAATTAGGCATGGTTTGGTTGAAGGTTGGATATTTGTTGAACTTCTTGAGAGGACAAGAGGAAAGTGGAAGAATTGGTATATTTTGGCAATTGCATATCTCAATCATGTTGCCATCTGGATCATGAAAGAAGAGTTGATCCACAGTGACTCCACCTTCTTTCACAGTTGCTGTTACATACTCAATCTTCAACTCTTCCAATCTCTCAATAATGAGGTTCATATCAGAGCATTGAAATGAAATGTGATTGTCTTTTGGGTTTATCTTTCCCTTCTTTGATGGTGCATCTTCTTTTCCTAGCAAATGTATTCCAATTCCATGGTTGAATAACCTGAAAAATCAACCCAAATTGTCATAAGTTCTCAAATGTTAGGAGAAATGCACGTAAAAATTAAACAGAGAATAGGTGTATTTACCAAGCTCCATCAAAATCAAAGGAAGAGGGTCTCTGGATTAGAACAAAGCCAAGAACTTGCTCATAGAATTGGACACTTTTGGGAACAGATTTGCAAACAAACGAAACATGATTCAATGCTAACAAAGGCATCTTTGTAATTTCCTCATCCGATGACCAGTTGAAGGTTGTCTCCTCAGCAGTTTCTGCTTTCATTATCTCTTTTCCCATTCTATATATATCTCTTATACACCCTAAATAGTTCCACTCTTTCACTCTCCAAGTACTCAATTAATTAATGATATCAATAGTAAATAGTAGATGGAAGATGAAATACTCCTTAAATTTCTGTGAGGAACTTTACAAGAAGTGCACGCATATATATAAGCACAAATGAGATAAGGGTGTAGGGTACTCTTTCACTTGTACGGAGGGTCGGGTCGGGTTGTGTTAGGTGGGGATGAGGGGTAAACCATATATCCGCTTTAACTTCATTTATTAAAAAGTAATAATAATTTATATTAGGGGTTTACGCGATATCAATGAGAGATCCAACCACTTATTTAATACAATACCGTGTTTCTGAGTTGACTCCTGCATGCATATACTAAAAACAAGTATAAAAAAAAAAAAAAAAAAACTCGGTGCGCTAAGTTCTTATTTTGTGCGGTCCGTGAAAGGGCCGGACCACAAAGGTTTATTATACATAGTTTTACCCTATATTTCTGCAAGAGATTATTTTCACGGCTTTCTGGTTACAATGCATCAACTTTATCAGTTACGCCAAGACTTCTAGACTAAATATTCTCCTATCCATCAACTGAATTTTGATGCCCTCCGACTCCTGCAATAGCACGTTTTTTCTTTTCTTTTTGTCCAAATTAAATTCTCGCAAGACCTGTCAAAGCACATGACTTATATCTAGTCAAAGACTCATGACCTGCACTTCAGTGTTGACGTGGCATTCATACTCTTACTCGGTTTCACTTGCTTTTTAGTATTTTTTTTCTTTTTTTTTCCCCAGATGTTTTAACAAATCTTTGTTTTATTTTTTATTTTTTTGAATTGTCAAGAACTTCTCTTTTGATTTTGTTCAGGACTTCTCTTTTTATAATCTCTTAAAGGAGTAACTGTGCTTGGTCTAGGGGCAAAATTTTGACTATATATTATGTCACACGTACGCCACACGGTAGTCCTCTTGGACCTAGTGTTATTTTGTTGCAGAAAGGAATAAACAAATAGTAGAAATAAATGTGTCTAGTCTTCAATAGCTTAACTTGTCACAATTTAAAATTTAAAATGTTATAATGAAGTATCACTATTAATAATCATCAAAAATTGCGTTTACATATTTGTAAAAAGTCAATCGCACGCATGAATGTAACGTGAAAGGACGCTTTGTATAAATAGTAAATAATTATAATTAATTAATAGACATGCGTGTGTGTCTATATTTTCTCTATTAACACCCTATGTTTATAGATGAGATGTAATACAATTCGTACTCCTTTCACTATGTATTTTAAATTGCTTTCTAACTTCTAATAAGTGTTGTTCTCGTCAGAAGCATACGCTAAAATTAAAATGATAGAGTAGTTAAAGGGTCGTGCATTTTATTTCTTCCCAGACTCGCTTTACTTCTTTGTCTTTTTCGCTTGAAATAGAAAGAGCAAAGTATCATTTTCAAAAATTGCCAGCAAACTCTGAAATTTTTGCTTTGAGTTTTTATGTGTATCCCAAGATGTGCAAAATTTAAAACTACTCGTGAAAGCAGTTGTTGCTAAATTATATTTTATATAGGTATAAAGCTAAACCACTAATTCTTCCTATACACACCATATCAGAATAAACTAAACCACTAATCCTTCCTATACACACCAAAGCACAATGTCCTGTACACACCAAAGCATAATGTGTAAGGACGTTGTTTACTCATAAAGTAACATGGTAGGTTTATAAATAAGCAAATCGATTTGATCCAAAACGTGATAAAGAAATAAAATTAAAATTAAGATTTAACGTCTGAAATTAAAGAAGATAACAAATCTGATTTCGAATTCAGCCTTTCCGAAAGCAGAGGCGAAAATATAATAAAGCAATGACAAAGCTGTTACTCTAAGAGCTAAATAGTAAAGTGTGAGAACCAAAATAGTAAAGTATAACTTTTTCGTATACAGAATGTTTTTTTTCTTCTTGCAATGATTGTTAACTGTCACGATCCGGAATCTCCACCCTTGGGACCGCAATGATGCATAACATTTCACTTGCTAGGCAAGCCAACGTTAGAATTATTTTTAGCCATTTTTAACAAATCAAATTAACTGATACCAATTTAACTGAATAACTGAAATAAAAGTGAGCAAAAAACATAATAACCACAATATTTAGATACAATCCCAGAACTGGTGTCACAAGTGCACGAACGACTAAAATACTATAAATAATGGTCTGAATAAAAGTAAAACTGTCTGAAATGAAATGAATAGCTAGGGTAAAGGTAGAAGCTAGGGAACTTCGGGGCTGCGAACACCGAGTAGTTATACCTCAAGTTTCCTTCAAGTGTTCGATCCGAGCAATCTACTGACCGCCGCTAAGACTGACTTCCAAAATCTGCACAAGAAGTGCATAGTATAGTATGAGTGCAATCGACCCCATGTACTCTGTAAGTGCCGAGCCTAACCTCGACGAAGTAGTGACGAAGCTAAGGCGGATCACTTACAATAACCTGTATGCGGTATAATAATAATAATAATAACAATAATAACAGGAAAGAAATGCAGGAAAGGTAAAGCAGTTAACTTATGAAAATAAACTCAATCCTCAAAATCAGCAAAACTAGATGCATTAGTCCTCAGAATCTCGTACGAAAACACTGAAAGCTAACATAATGCACAATGAATACCAAACACACAATTTATTGCGGCGCACAACCCGATCCCATCATACAAACATAATCCTCCCTTATTTTACCATATCAATATCAACAGAACAAGTAAAATTCGTTGCGTCGCGCAACGCGATCCCGCCATATAATCAGAATCAATATAACATTCCTCCCTTATTCACCATATCAAAATCACATATAAATTAAAATCCGTTTCAGCGTACAACCCGATCCCATCATATCAATATCAATCCTCCTTTATTTTACTTGTTGCGGCGTACAACCCGATCCATAAATAAAATCAATAAAAGAATTAATTTAGCAACTCAAATCATAAGAATCTCTATGATTACAGAATATGAAAGCAAAGCCATAACGAAACCTCATACAAATCAAGGAGTGCTACAATTAATATAAAGCAACAAGACAGTCAAATATTGACAATTTAAGTATACAAATAAGACAATTAAAGCAAGTAGCAATTAATCATGAAAGCATGGAAGAAGCAAACATTTTAATATGAGAAAAATAAGTGACAAGTGGCAAGCTAAGGTATATGAAACAATTAAAACATGTAACAGTTAAGACATGGAATAAATAATTAATGAAATACGGAAAAGCATATATATTTTGACGGCGTATATACACTTGCCACCTCGCATATATGCCGCTACATGGGTAATTCACATAGCACATAGCTCAAGGGTTCCTAATTCCCTCAAATCAAGGTCAGACCCAACACTTACCTCGCTCCACAACTCAAGCAATCACTCAACCACGACCTTGCCTTTCGAAAAAGCCTCCAAACCAACCAAATCCAAAAATTTATTGGCCAAACAATTCAAATTAATCTTTAGAAACTACTCACAAATGAAAGAGGTTCAATTTAGATCATTTTGAAAAGTCAACAAAAGTCAACCCCCCGAGCTCACTTGGTCAAAATCGAGATTCAGCCCAAAATTCGATTACCCATTCACCCCCCGAGCCCGATTATGTTATTTGTTTTGAAATCCGACCCCAATTCTAGGTCTAAATCTCAAATTTATAAAAATTCCTAATTCTACCTAAATCCCTAATTTCTACCATGAATATCCTAGATTTGATGTTGAAACACTTCAAAATGTAATGGGTAGTTGAAAAGAAATAGATTAAAGTTGCTTACCAATGAATTTTGGAAGAAAGCCTCTTGGAAAAGTTGCCTCTAGGGTGTTTAGAGTTGGGAGTTCAAAAGAAATGAGCTAAATCCCGTTTTTTCCCTCTTTTGTCCAGGCGCAGATATCGCAATTGCGACCCGGAGTTCGCAAATGCGAGAAATTCTTTGCAAATGCGAAGAAGCCCATCTCTCTGATGTCATCGCATTTGCGATGATTTGTTCGCAAATGCGAACACTGGAGCAATTCGCAAAAGTGATCAACTGATCGCAATTGCGATCTCTATTGTCCCAGCCCTTTTTCACAATTGCGAAGAAAAGTTCGCAAATGTGAGGTTGACAGACTTGGTTAGATGTCGCAAATGCGATTCCCCCACCTCCCAATTGCGAGGTCCGCAATCACACCAGCAACAGAGGGCCTTCAGCTATTCTTCTAAGTCCAAAATTACTATGTAGCCTATCCGGAACTCACCCGAAACCTCGGGGCTCCAAATCAAGTATGCACACAAGTATAATAACATCATATGAACTCGCTCGCGTGATCAAAATACCAAAATAACACCTAGAACAATGAATCAGACACCAATACAGATAAAATTTTCAAAGAAACTTAAGAACTTTCAATTATTCAACCGGACATCCGAATCATGTCAAATCAACTCTGTTTTGCACTAATGCAGGCAAGTCATAAATACTGAAATGAACCTATTTTAAGTTCCAGAATCGAAATCCGAACCCATTAAAAATACAGTCAACCTAGGGCCAAACTTAGGAATTCTTTAACCTTTTAAATTACTAGTTTTCGACAAATTATGTTATATCAACCTAGGGATATCCGAATTCGATTTCAGGCATACACCCAAGTCCTAAATCACGATACGGACCCACCAGAACCGTCAAAATACTGATTCGGGTCCGTTTATACAAAACGTTAACTGTAGTCAACTCAAATGAGTTTTAAGGCACAATTTTTTTTATATATATATATATATATATTTTATCAATTCTCATAAAAAATTTAGAAAAGGACACGGACTGCACATGCAAATAGGGAAAGGCTAAACGGAACTATTCGAGGTCTCGAAACATAGAAATAAAGGTTAAAGCTAAAAATGACCTATCGGGTCATCACATTAACCCCACTATTTATAGCTCTACCTAGAGAAACAAGATCGTAGGATCAAGCCCCTCTTTAAGTGAGAAAATATGAATGTATAGCGACAATCCTTGAATGTAAATATTCTTTGTAACAACTGTTCATTTAATGTTAGCAAATATTCACTCATTGAATGCTATCCGATGGCAAACCTTTGAACTTCTATCGTCGACTGCCTTCCCTTTGAACTTATCTGGTACTGGTCACACCCGATGTATATAGTATTGGTTGTTTCTCGGCTCGTTCGGTCCTTTGCCTATCTTCGGTTCCACGTATCATGTTATCATTCGATCATCTGTTATCAATCAATTTTACCCTATGCAGACCATTAAGCCGACAACTTCAATCCCAATAACATTCATCAATCCCAAGGTGTTGAAAATTGCTTCATCTGATTAGAAAAACGCCTACCATTTTAGTTATCAAATCTCTAGCTAGTACTTCAACAATTATATATAGCTGCAAGCTAGTTGTATTACATATAGTTATTAATAAGCAATGTTACTTCTACGACCAATGCATCTTGTGATTATTATATGCTGTATGTAGTTATTACGAAGTGTACTACAAAACGTTAGGAAAAGCCATCCACCAGGGTGCATGGCCAGCTTTACGAATTGAAAAAAAAAGTGATAAAGAGTGAGACAGTATATTCTACCTATGAAAATCTTATTGACAAAATACCTTAAACTACCCCTAAACTTAGTTTAGATTATTAGTTCAGGCAGCTTGAAAACTTACCTTATTATTAGAGAAAGGTTTGGAACCCTAACCAACATTTTGGATTTTGAAGTTTTTGCCATCCCCAAACTATGCCCGGTCCTAATTACCCCTACACTTGTTTTTATGAGTTTAAAACCCCCCTGATCTGCTACATGGCATAACAAGTGGTATTAAGTGGACTGTGGCGCTTGAGAGACCTCTCAAATAGTAAACAGGCCCCGAATAAACATCTCTAACGACTATAATCCCTCTTCTTCATATTTATTACATCCTCCATTGAAGCAAACTCAAGTTCAAACCATTCCCTATAATTCTTG
Source organism: Nicotiana sylvestris (assembly GCF_000393655.2). Taxonomy (NCBI): domain Eukaryota; kingdom Viridiplantae; phylum Streptophyta; class Magnoliopsida; order Solanales; family Solanaceae; genus Nicotiana; species Nicotiana sylvestris. Next base: position 120,997,376 of record NC_091057.1, on the reverse strand, counting down.
ATTTTCTTCATTATTAGTTAAATTACTTAGTTCCATTTGTTAGATTATTAAATCGCAGCCATAACAGAGATTAAGACACAATCATACCGATATAAAACCATAATCTTGAGTTAGAGTTCAAGAAAGCGTACCGTTAAACTCCATGGATTCAGCAGGGACAACAACCGACGATCAAGCCTAAGACCACCTTCCACGATCCACTAGCTACGCACTCTCAGAGTCTGGAGAACTTGACTGATGGGACGTCTACCGTTACCACGTATTCAAGAGGCAGAATACGCTAGGGTTTTTCTGATAGCTAGGGAAAGGGGGGTTGGCCTCTATTTATAAAGAGTGCCTACCCATCACAGGCCAATAGTTATTGGGCCTCACTTATCCACACACACAATATTTAATATTATGCCTTTTATTTATCCACCACTTGGGCCACGTCACTATCCTTTCAGGCTATAACCAATTAACGTAAGTCCAAGTTCCAACATTCTCCCACTTGGACGCCAACGTTAATTGAGGACAAGAAAATAATTTTAAATATTTGAGTTTTTAAGAAAATCATTTTGAAAAAGGATTTTAGATTCTACGGTGGCCACACTACTCACATAGCCAAGGATAGAATGACCCATATAACAATCCATTCAGTCTAAATAGAAAAGACTAACAATGAATTGTAGCAGGCATCACACCATTTTAAGGTATGAATTCTATCTACGACCACATATGCTAGAATTTCCATCAACATGGATCAAACATGTGTGCTAAGCATTTTGTCTTTCTAATCAAGGTGAATAGATTCACACCTCTTAGAAAGAAATAATCCTTCAAGTGATATTATAATCATATCACCTCAGGAGCCTCCAAGTGACACAAAATCATATCACCTTAGGAGGATTCCCTTGTGCCTTACCCGGGATAATCAAGGCAACAAGCCACAAGGCTCAAAGATATCATGAGTTTATGCAAAGTCCAATTGCAAATAAAAATAAATAAATTATCATGTTAGTCATAAGCATAACAGGTATCAAATAACACAAGCTTGCATAAAAATAGAATTTATCAAAAGCAATATCTTAGTGAGCAATTACAAAGTAACTCCCACTGACTAAAGCATATCAAAAGACTCTAAAATACCCATATTTTTAGCATGTTCATTAAACACTACAGGCCTAAGATATTTAGTCAAAGGATCAACCAACATAGAATCTGTGCTAATATGCTTAATACATATATCACCTTCTTTTACCATGTCTCTAACCTTAAGAAACTTAAGGCTAACATGCTTAGAGCCTCTTGTTATCTTGTTATTCTTGGAGAAGAACACAACTACAGTATTGTCACAGAAAATAGTCACCGGCTTAGATATAAAATCCTCAATTTGCAATTTAGTAAGAAAATTCTTCATCCAGACAGCATGTGAAGCAATCTCAAAACAAGCAATAAACTCAGCTTCCATTGTAGATATAGCAGTGATACTTTGCTTCTCACTTTTCCAAGAAATAGCACCTCCACCCAACATAAATATATACCCAGAAGTTGATTTCATAGTATCTTGACAACCTACAAAATCAGAATCCGAATATACTAGAAGATCCAGATCATCAACCTTTTTATATACAAGCATGAAGTCTTTGGTGCGTTGTAGATATCTCATCACTTTCTTTGCAGCCACCCAATATGCCCACCCAGGATTAGAAGAAAATCTTCCCAACATGTTAACAACAAATGCAATATCAGGCCTTGTACAAACCTGTATGTACATCAAACAACCAACAACACTTGCATATGACACATTTTTCATAGTTCTCATTTCACCTTCATTTTTCGGACATTGATCCTTGCTTAGTTTGTCTCCTTTTACAACAGGTGCAACTCCAGGTCTACAATCTTGCATATTGAAAGTTTTAAGAACACTCTTAATATAGGAATACTGTGATAAACCCAATAAACCACGTGATCTATCTCTTTTAATTTCTATCCCAAGAACAAAAGAGGCTTCACCAAGATCTTTCATATCAAAAAACCTAGACAAAAATTGTTTGGTCTCATTCATCAACCCCAAATCATTTGTGGCAAGCAAAATGTCATCAACGTAGAGAACCATAATAATAAAATTGCCATTAGCTATTTTGAGATAAACACATTCATCAAGCTTATTTTCCACAAATCCAAATTTTGTAATAATTTCATCAAATTTCAAGTACCACTGCCTGGAGGCTTGTTTAAGCCCATATATGGATTTGTTAAGCTTTCACACTAGATGTTCTTTACCAGCTTCTTTAAATCCTTCAGGTTAAACCATGTAAACTTCTTCAAGTAGACTCGCATTCAGGAAAGCAGTTTTAACATCCATCTGGTGTAATTCTAAATCAAAATGATCCACAAGAGACATCACAATTCTAAATGCATCTTTGGATGAAACAGGAGAAAATATTTCTTTATAATCAATACCTTCTATCTGAATGTAACCCTTAGCAACCAACCTTTCTTTATAACAGTCTATGTTTCCCTTAGAGTCTTTTTTAGTTTTAAACACCCATTTGCAACCAATAGGTCTAAAATCTCCATGCAATTCAACTAACTCCCACACTCCATTGTGTTCCATGGAGCGCATTTCATCTTTCATTGCCTCATGCCATTTATCAACAAATGGAGAGGAAATGGCTTGAGCATATGATAAAGGATCAGTCAACTCTCCAGTATCACTAAGATTTTTAGTCACATACACGATAAAATCATCAGAGATGGCAGACCTTCTTTCTCTTTGTGACCTGCAGAGTGGTTCATTGTGTACATTTTGTTCAGAAACTATGGGATCTACGTCATTGTTCCCTTGATTCTCCCCCTCATGAATAGGTTGGTTTACCATATTTTCATGTATAACAAGTACAGAGACAATGACTTCCTTCTCTTTCAGTACAATTTCCTTACCACATAAACAATCACAATCACAAACATTATGCTCAAAAAATTTTCCATTAATAGACCTAACGATTCTAGTGCCACGCCAAGGACAGAAAAACCTAAAATCTTTAGAGTGATCAGGATAGCCTATAAAGAAACAACTGGTAGTTTTAGGATCAATTTTCTTTTCTGTGGATGAATAAATGTGAACTTCAGCTGGACATCCCCAATGTGAAAATGATTCAAGCTAGGTTTTCTGGTTGTCCATAGTTCAAAAGGAGTTTTCAAGACAGATTTTGTAGGAACTCTATTCAGGATATAACTGGTTGTTTTTAAGGCTTCACCCCAAAGAGACTCAGGTAGGCTAGTTCTTGATATCATACTTCTCAGCATTTCCATGAGAGTACGATTTCGTCTTTCAGCCACACCATTCTGCTCAGGAGTACCTGACATGGTATATTGTGCTACTATCCCATATTCTTGCAAAAATAAAGCAAAAAGGCCTCATACATTGACCAGACTCATCATATTTTCCATAGTACTCACCACCATGGTCAGACCTCACTATCTTAATGGACTTCCCAAGCTGTTTTTCAACTTCAGTCTTGTAAATTTTAAACTTATCAAGTGCTTCGAATTTTTCTTTTAAAAGATATATGTAACAGTACCTTGAAAAATCATCAATAAAGGCAATAAAATACTTATGATTGGTCAAAGTAGGTACATAAGGTCCACTAATATCAGTATGAATTATTTCTAAGAGTTCGGAGCTCCTAGTGGAACCCTTTCTCTTAACCTTGGTCATTTTACCCTTAACACAATCCACACAAGTTTCAAAATCTTTTGGATAAAGAACAGGTAAAATATTTTCCTTTATCAATCGTTCAATTCTTTCTTTAGAAATATGACCAAGATGCCTATGCCATAATAGGTAAGACGTTTTACTCATAACAGACCTTTTGTGGGCAATATTTTCAACATGCATTGCAGAAAAAATTTCATTCAATATATTCAAGCGATATAGACCATCACTTAAAAAAGCATCAGCAACAACATGTGAATTATAGGAAATTTTAATAATACCATTATTTTGTTGAAATGAATAACCAGCTTTGTCCAAAAGGGAAACCGAAACTAGTTTCCATCTCATAGACTGTACAAAAATAGTAGAATTATTCTTAAAAGGTAAAATAGATATCCCTATAAACTCTACTTTTGCTTTGAGTCCATTACCCACAACAACACTGACTTCATCCTCTTTAGGCTTCCGTCTGCTTACTAGATCCTGCAAGTCATTGGTTACATGAACGGTTGCACCACTATCCAACCACCAAGAATTTAAAGGAACATGAACAAAACTAGTTTCAAAGCAGACAAAAGCCAAAAAATTACCTGATTTCTTTTTCAGAGGACAACCAGATTTCTTATGACCTACTTGTTTGCAATCCCAGCACTTGATTTCTTTCTTAATTATAGCTTGAGGACCAAGGGGATTATCAGACTGACCTTGGTTAACACCAAGCTTATTAGTATGACCACTATTACCACCTGGATGATGAGACTGACCATGTTTCCTTTTTTTGAAATTTGGGTCCACCTTTTCTTTTATAAGAGGGATAATCAGCTGATCTAGACAAACTAACAAGGTTCATTACACCCTCAACTTTCTCCTTTTGGATCCTCCCTTCCTCTACCACACAAATAGTAATAAGCTCATAAACACTCCACTTATCTTTTTGTGCATTATAGGTTGTCTTAAGTTTGTTAAACTACTCAAGAAGGGACCTTAAAGATTGGTGAAAAAGAAAATCATCGGTAATGGTTACACCTAAATTGTTAAGTTTGGTAGCAATTTTAACCAATTTTATAATATGATCACGGACACTACCTACAAGGTCATACTTTATGGTAGACAGGGAATCAACCAGGCTACCTATCTCAACTTTATCAGATTCTAGGAATTTTTGTCCAATGACACTCAAGAAATCTTTTGCATTCCCATTATCCTTAATTGCACCTTTTATGTGATGAGAAATAGATCTCTTCATGATCATGAGACTCAATTTGTTAGCCTTCATCCATTTCTCATACTTAGCCTTTTCATCAGTAGTGCTAGTAGTTGTGGGTTCAACGGGTTTCTGTTCAATCAATGCAAAGTCCAAGTCCATCAGGCCTAACACTATTTCAATATCCTTTTTCCACTTCTTGTAGTTGCTACTAGTTAGAGTTTCAATGGAATTCAACTGAGTAGTCATGTTGTTAACAACTGTATAAGCAAACAACACAAAATTAGATAAAATATGGGCAGGAATATATAAATCAAAAGAGTCAAAGACATCCATTACACCCCTCCTTTGGATACAGGATGCAATTGTCTCCCCTTTTTTTTTTTTTAAAAAAAGGAGTCCAAGGCATTCATTGCATCCTCACCTTTAGGCAAGAGATACAAAACCTCTCTTTATTATCCAAGAGTACAACACATACATTGTGTCCTTCCTTTAGGTAAGAGACACAAAACCTCCTCTTACAACAACTTATCCTTAGCATTAATTTAGCGTCACTAGTATCAAAAGGAAAATCTCCAACACTAGTGTACACTTGTAAAGGATAATTTGGACACGGTACATTGAAAATATTTTAATGACTCAAATAAACAGACCACTTTGATGGACACTATTTATTAATCATAACTCTCAATCCATGTATTAAATGGTCTCACAAGTATGTAGTATTAAGAATTTTTTAGTGACTCAAAATAAATAGACCACTTTGGTGACACTATTTATTAATCACAGTTTCTTAAATATACACATCAATACATGTGATAAAATAACATCCATATAATTTAAACTTTGTAATATATATTTATTGATTCCATTCACATACCAAGGAGTAAGAGCACGGATAAAATCCTTCAAAACGAAGCAATATTTCCTTCTACCCAGAAAATAGCGGGAACTCAGAATGAATGGAGATATTTCCTTTATATATATGTGTGTTTTCTCCGTCATCATTTATCCTGAAGAAACAATGATTGTTGGAGCAAATTATCGGGTTGGACTGTTCATGAGAGGTATTAATTAGTTCATCAGCCAATTTTCCCTAAACCTTACTGACTATCTACTAATAATTTAAAACCATTACGAGTAGGAAAAATTTATGCTTTTGCATGTTTTTTGTGGGAAATAAGTGGCGGCTAAAATTTTAGTAGTAGACAAAATAACATTCTGCATCCTAGGAGATGTTTTACACTGGAAAAACAAGGAAATTATTCGTTTCTTGAGGAATCTCTACGTACCCTTAGTAATTTAAGCTGTGGTTTAAAGAGATCTGTATCCGCAAAAAAAAAAAAAAAAATTAACGTAAATCTCATAACATAAGATTTACATGAAATCCTCCAATAATTTGAGATCTGACTAGGAGTTGGCAAGGGTCAGGGGTTCAATTATTTGGTACTTGCACATGTGATAACGACTGTGATATTTTATATTTTTATTTTGGACTGTTAGGTTAGTTGGCAATTGGATCGCCAACATATTTTATTTAAAGTACTTGCACGAGAGTTCAATAAGTTTGGTGGCCTAAAGTTAAACTTTAATGGGATGCCTTAAAAAATTCCTATATATTTTTATTTGAAATAGAATTTTCTAGCTTTTTGAGAATAAAAAATTTAATAGTTTTTTTGCATAAACCATTTAATATCTCCCGTGACATTATTGATTTTAGGTAAAAGAACTCAGTTCAAAAAGTTAATAACTTTATATCACAATAATTTTTTGATATTTCATTACTTGTCGCACTGATGGAAACCCGAGAAAAGAAAAATGGAGTTTATGCTTTAAAAGTGTATTACTTATTTTCTAATGATGAATGTACTAATTTCTTTATATAAATATTTTACTTTTCTACTTTGAAATAGTTAATATTTTCTAAAAAAGATTTGGGGCCTGAGTTGTAGTGGGATGAGTAGGATATTTTCTTTCTTAGTCGGAGGTATTCGATTCGATTCTTGGGAATAGAAAAAATTCTTTCTATAGAGCGGTTTTAACTTTAATGGATTTTACACGATACAAACTTGAATTGTTCAAGGCTCTAAATCAAATACTGGATATCGAATAGGAATTATAAAAAAAATTGAGGCCCCTAAAATTTTGGGGCCTAAAACACCCGCTTTAGTGGCTTCACCCTCTGCATCCCTCTGTACTTAGCTTGCAGGTACCTTTATTTAATGAGAATATACAATTGTAAGACAGCATTGTGAAAGTGATTATCTCCAATTTTTTGCCACGTTTTTTCTCAATAGCAGCCTCAATTATCCTTCTTTAGTGTACGTTACTAGGAATGTTCCCACTGCTCTTTATTAGCAGTGGGATCAGATTAATTTCAAATATCCACACTATAAAGGTGTCTCTCCATAAAGATAATGTACGTATAAAGACCATGCATGTCTCTTTCTCTATCCCCCACGGTCCTCTCAAAAGCAGGTCTTTCACACCAAACTCCAGGAATGCATGGGAAAATAATTTAACAACAACAACGATTCAGTATAATCCCACAAGTGGGGTCTGGGGAAAGTTGTATGTACGCAGACCTTACCCCTACTCCGAAAGGTAGAGAGGCTGTTTCCAGGAGACCCTCGGCTCAAAAGAAGCAATAGGAGATGATACATTAGTTATGTAAAAATGCGTAATAAAACAGCAACAATATATAAGAGATATGAAATATGAAATACAGGATACGACAACGAAAATACGAAATATACGAAATAGATGGCTGGTATAGTACAACTAGAAGGTAAAGTCCTGCATCAATAGACGCCTAATGACATTCCTAGTCTAACTCCTAACTGGATAGTCTCCCTCTATTGTGCTGTAGAAATATTCACACTCTCCCCTAACCTACAACCCTAATGCTCGACCTCCATAAATCCCTATCAAGGGCCATGTCCTCAGTAATCCTAAGTCGTGCCATGTCATGTCTGATCACCTCTCCCCAATACTTCTTAGGTCTCCCTCTACCTCTCCGCGTGCCCACTACAGCCAGTCGCTCACACCTCCTCACCGGGAAAATAATTTAACTGCTTCAAAAATCAAACTTCAAGCCAAGTGTAGTCAGTGGCAGAGGTAGGATCTCCACGAAGGGGGTTCAAAAAACTTTTTTGTTGCTAGTGAGAATTGAAACTATGATCTTATGAAGGTTTTGAACCCCCTCAACCACTAAACTACACTTTTGGGTTGTCTTAAGGGAGTTCAAAACTTATATATATATATATATATATATATATATATATACTAGTTTTAGTGTACGTGCGTTGCACGTGTGCATCACGCTAATAAATATAAAATATATATGAATTATAGAAAAATAGCAATGGAGGTTAAATTAAATGCAATATATGTTTAAATGATGAAAATAAATATTAGTACATTGATGCAATATATAGTTGAATTCAACATTTCTGAAAGAATTTAATGTAATTAGTTCTATAGTATTTATAATTATAAATATTTTATTATATAAGATATAAATATGGTAGTTTGTTATTTCATCTAACAACTCTTTGTACACTCTACGTTCATAATGTCATTATACAAAAAAAATAATTGTTCATTCAAAGTTAATCAAAATTATAGACAAGCCAAATGAACCTCCTCTTGTGTAAAAAAAAATTCTAAATTCTTATTGATCTAAGTCTAAATTCCCTACTTTGCACGTTCATCCAATACCAAATAAAAGTTAATACTATCCTAAACTCACTCCAAATACACTATGCTATTGACAACTTTGAAATTTCAAGAGTTCACATTATTGAGGTCAATTTTTTAAAATTATAGGGGGGGGGGGTTGGGGGGAGGATGACAAATATATAGTTATTTCAAGAGTTCCAAATGCATTAGTTTATCTTAAGTTTAAAAAATGAACTGTAGTTACAAATTCACATAGTATGACTTTAGCTTAATTTATTTCTAAATTAACATCATTTTAGTTCAGTCTTCTAGAAATTTAAAGTTGAGATAATCAAAACTCTTAAAAAGTTAATAGGAAAAAGGCGAACATACATTGTTGATGGATGTTTCATATTTTAGGCAATCAATTATTGATAATTTAGAGAGAAAGAAATACTATTATATACCTCATAGGCTAAGAATTAAAAAAACTTTAATGGAATGTACTAAACTCCAAAAGAATATTTATAAAAAAACTGATCAAATAAGGAATGATTTAATAAGTTAAAATGTAATTCAATTTGAAGTCCTAATTGTTAGGATCTTCGTAAGTAAAATTCTAGTTGATTTGAAGTCCTAAATTAGGAAAATAATGAAATGACTATTTTGTCTAGTGTAAAATTAGCTTTTAAATAGTAAAAAAAATATTTCGATAGGGACTTCATGCTTTTAATATAGTATAGATAGATAAATAATTTCCTACGTAGTTTAAGTTAGAAAAAATCTAATAAATAATTTTTTATTAATTTAAAAGTTCTTATTATTAAGAAAATAAGTAATGACCCCAATTAGTCATATATTTTACTCAGGAAAATAAGTTATGACCCCAATTATTCCTCATAATTTGTATTTCTTAATTTTAATTTAATATGAAAGTAATAAAATAATTAAAAATATATTATTATTCACTACTATTCAACTATGATAATATCTTGGTTGAACTTTGTATAATCCATAAGAAATTAAGAATAATATATCTCAGTTTGCATTTAATAAATAAGATATCATATTACTTAATTTAATCAAAATATAATAGAAAATTATGTTAAGAAAATCATTCTTTTCCATTCTAAAGTATTGTCTTGTTATTAAATAAATTCCTTAAATTGAATTTATTTTAGTTCTTAGATTTTAAATTGATACGACATCTAGGGTCAAACTCCCAAATATTTGGTAAGAGAATATTTAAGTAAAATCGTTTTTAATATTTAGCTAAGAGTTATTGCTTAAATCTTTGGTGTTAGAAGTAATGAATTTTAAAAGGAAAGAATTTATAAAGCTAAATTTTTTCTTTATTTTAAATTCTTCGATTATAGAAGTTTTGTATATAGTTTGAATAAGGAGTGATTTAATATCTAAAATTTTAATTAATTTTGAAGTCCTAAATGTTAAAAAAATAATTAAATGATTATTCCTAAATATAAAAGAAACAATTAAATATCAATTCCTAAATATTAGGGAGATAATTAAATAAATATTTTTAAATATTAGGATAATATTTAAAAGACTATTTTGTCTAGTCTGAACTCTAGTTTTAAAGGGTACAAAAGGCGAACGACATTTCGCTAAGGGCCTTCATGCTTTTAATATACTATATATATAGGTAAAAAACAGATTTTGCCTTATATTTACAGTATAATTTTTCGGCGAAGGGGGTTCGGGTGAACCCCCTTCTGCCCCCCTAAATCCGCTACTGAGTGTAGTCAACAGCAACAACAATAACAACAATAACAACAACAACAACAACAATAATAATAATAATAATAATAATAATAATAATAATAATAATAATAATAATAATAATAATAATAATTCAGAAAAAAGCTGTCTCTTCATGCATGAACTATAAATGCTATTCGAACCTTTTTGTTTTTTTATCAATTCATATATATTGGTAGAATAAAAATGGTGGGCATTTTTATTGCTCCAGATATATGACCTAAATTAATTAAGTATATCGTCATAGAACAATATTGTTATTGGAGGGCTTATTACTAGGAACAACAAGCGGAAAAGAAAGAATCATTCATACAAATATTTATGATTTTGGTTAGGTTGAATATACTGCTCCACTCTAATTTGTCTCTTGTTTTTTACTTTGTCTGTTCACTTTTACTTGTCCAATATTCTAAAAATAGATTTTTATTTTTATTTGTCACTTTTAGCATATCAAGAGAAAATTTATTTTTTCCTGTTATACCCCCAGTATTAATTACTAATTTCAAATCATTTTCTCAAATCTACTAAAAATATGCATCAATTAATATGGGTATCATAATAAATTATACACTTCATTTATTATTTCTTAAGGGGTGTGCATAGATTGAACAAGTAAAAATGAACGGAGGGAGTAATTAATAAAAGCTGGCCATGCACTTTAATTTGGTGGCTTTTATTTAAGTTTTGTTTGTAGAATTCAACATAAAATAATCACAAGATGTATTGATTGTTTGACCAAAAAATATTAAACTCTTCGATTAAACCAATCTTATAGTTAGAAGAAGGGTGAATCTCAGTTAAGAATAATAAAATCTAGATCAAGTGATAAAGGAAATAAGTAAGATGAATGATGTTAGCTAATATGTTGGAATCAATAAAATTCTCATAAATGCAACAACTCGAATACACAGTCAATCTAAATGAATGCGGCCGGCGCAGGAAGAAAATAAGTATGAGATGATTGTGGAATCTTTGGATCTTATCAATATCGTATAATGATATATGTTTGGGTTGTGTAATCAGTGCAGGGCCGACTCTATAAGTGTATGGGGTAAGGCAAGTGCCTTGTGCCCCTAATTTTGGGAGGTCCCATTTTTTAGGAATACTATATATTTTATAGGTTTATAGGTTTTTATTTTTTTAAAAAATAAATAATATATATAGTACTTTTTTACTTTTCATATATAAAAAGAAAAACTTTTAATATATTAATAAAGTAAAGCTCAAAATAGTACTAAAAAAATAATTGTCACTTGGATTTGATTTGACAACTCTATTTTTTGCTCTTCTTCCCAAATAATTTCAAGTCTCAATCCACATTTCAATTTCATTTCATTCTTCATATTCCATATAGGAGAATGAGACATAGTGACATACCTTCTTCCTTCTTTTTTATTCATGCTCATCTTCTTTCTACTAGATTTTTTTCTTTCTCCAAGACTCCAACAAGCCAACAACTAGATATTTTAGAATCAAAGTCTTCAAACTTCTTCAATCAATTAGTCGGGTAATATCATTCTAACTTTCTAGTATTATTTATTATTTTATTAATTTTACTATGTATATATTGTTTAATTTTTTTTTATAATATAAACATATCTACAAGAAAATATGCATCCGGATATTCAAAAGAAAAGTTGAAAATTTAATTAAATTTCAAAAAGGAGCTCTTGAGAATTGTTTGACAAATAATGAAAAAACTAAATCGCAAAATGTAGGAGAATATAACAAGTCACTAACTTTGAGTCAGATGATAATAAAATCCAAATTGAAGAAGAGGTTTATGAGAAATCTGACGAAGATACAAACTTTGGCCTTAGGCCCCATATTAAACTTTGGTCTTAGGCCCCATATGAGCGCCCCTGAATCAATGAACAAGGTTGGTCTTATATTTACTCTCAGATGAATCTTTTTAAAGTGTTCTTTTGTCTTTTGCCTGAATCCCCCTTTTTCTTTACTAACTCTTCCTATTTATAAGGGACAATTCCTCATAAAACCCTAAAAAGTACAATCATAAGGAATATTCGAAAAGCATCTTCTTACTGTCTCCTACTAAGTTTACACTGCCGTTGACATCTTATTTCGACTCATGACCGCTCTTGGTCCTCGTCCTTCACCACGACGATCATCAGACTTTGCGTCGTGATAACCTCGTTCCTCGTCCTATTCGGTCACTATCGTAATTGCCAAATTTGGACCCATACATTGATCATATAAGTAACACTGCTTAAAAATAATTATATATCACACCTAGCTTGTTGAACTGCTAGCTAAGTTTTGGTAGAATTAAAATGGTGACAACTAGTCAACTACTATTCCTTATACTTTGCGATTGGTGCAAACAGCTGATCGAGCGAGTTTTTATGATATAAGTGTATATAGTAATGTGATTTTTTTTATTCAAATTTAAAATATAATTTAGCATAACGGATGTTTTCGTGAGAGAGGAATTTGACCAAATATTACTAAAATTAATAGATTTATTTAAATTCTTGCCTCTTTTGGATATACCTTTAAAAAATTTACACATAGCCCACACACATAATTATTTATTAATTGTAATTATTGTTACAAGTCCTCTCATGTTACACTCATGCGTGTGGGATGGACCCTTTGCCAAACATATAAAAGAAATTGTTCGATAGATATTTAATAATAGTGAGACTTTCAACCAAGATTTCCGTTTCCTTTTATGTCATTTTAAATTGTGACAAGTATTAAACTATTGAAGACTAGGCACATTTATGTTCTAATTCTTTTTTTTTTAGTTCTGCAGCAAAATAGCACATGGTAGCTTTCCAAGAGGCCTACCGCGTGTGACATAATGTATATTGTCATCAGAGGCGGATCTAGAATTTGAAAATAGCGGTGCCATAATTCCTTTAATATTTACCTTGTAATGACTAACATGAATTTGTAAGGAACGTTTATTCGATTATTTTGAGTTTATTCGGGTCAACATAATAGGTGAATTTTATTTGAATATATAAAAATTACATCTAAAATATCAAAAAATAAACATAATTAGCATTTTAAATATGGAATAACATTAATTCCATCTTTTTCTACATATTAATTTTTTTTTACATAAGTAAGATAACATCTGGAATAAGAGAATTACATCGATCAAAATAAGAACTTTTTTTAAAAAGTGTCTTCAATAGATAAATTATACCCACAAGTATAATTAAATAAACTACAAGTAATAAATCTCATTTTTAAGAAATGCGTACAAATTTTTTATCATAATTTAATACTAAAGAGATTTAAATTATATTTAGTAATTATATAATAACAATTTTTTTATGATATAATGAATTTTTTTTAATCTTAATCAAAAATTCCCATAAGACACAAGTTTTTCAGATTTGAAAGAAAAAACCTCATAGATTTAAGATAAAAGAGGAATACTTATTTTATATAATTTTAAAGTTTTTGAGTCTTTTTTTCGAGTGTTCTTACTAGAAACCACATATAAAATAATAGAATAGAGAAAAGAAAATTATAAAAAATAATAAAATGGCAAATAGAAAATTGGGAGGCATCTGAAAAGGGAAAATAACTGGGGTAAAAGGAAATAAAAAGCACAAAGAAAAAAGGAAAGTCATACAAGGTTCAAGATAATTTCCAACTTGAATTTAACACAAGAGAAAATCTTTCAAAAAGGTCTACCAGTCATGCAGGGGCGGAGCCACATTGAACCAGGGGTTGTCAAGCAACACCATTTCGCCAGAAAATTATACTATATTCTCCACCCCTTCGCTGGAAAATTACAATATATTGCTAGATAATATTTATTTTATTTTATGTATATTTACTATACGTTGACTCCCCTAGATTTTTTGATGTATCTAATTATTTATATTTTGACACCCCTTGATGAAAATTCTGGCTCCGCCACTACAGCCATCACGCCTTTGTCTAGTTTATAACTACGGGTGGCAGGATGAAATATTTAACTTAATTTAAGAAAACTTCAATAACATATATATATAAAAAATTTATACTCTTAGCGGGTACCATGCCACCCCTTTCTAAAGGGGTGAATCCGCCCCTAATTGTCACACTTTTAAAGTCATACAATAACTTCGAGTTATATTACAATAATAAATGAGTTTATAAATATATATTTAATAAATTTTTAAATACAAATATAAAATTTGGATAAAATTATATTATGTTTATAAAAACCCATAAGCTGAAGGCTAGATCGGTCCAGGGTCCCTTTAATAAAAGTGAAGTTCTGAACGACAATAAATAAAACAAACAAACAAAGATTTGTTAAAACATCTGGTGAAAAAGAAAATAAATAAATAAAGAGCAATAAATGAAACCGAGTAAGATTAGGAGTGACACGTCACTCTGAAATGAATGGAACAGATTTATAGTCTGTTTGGCCAAGCTGGAGAAATCAACTTATTTTGAGAAGTGCTTTTGAAAAAAGTGCTTTTGAAAAAAGTACTTTTGGAGAGAATCAGTTTGTGTTTGGCTAATCACTCTGAAAAGCACTTTTGAGAAATAATTTGTGTTTGGCCAAGCTTTTTAGAAAGTATTTTTAAGTGTCAAATTACGAATAAGGACATGAGTAGATTTACTTAATAATTAATATTATAAGTAAATAAATAATATCAAAATTTTGTTATTACATGCAATAATTAAAAAAATAATCCATTTTATTTAAGTAAAATATGAAAATAAAATTAAAAAGTACTTAATTCTTTTAATATAAGTTAAATATATTAAAATTCATTCAACAAATATAAAAGCATTCACCCCTAAAGTCACTATATATTAGAAAGTTTCCTAAAATAAGAAGAAATATTTATAAATTAATATCCTAAGTATTAGGTTTAAGGGTTATTTTGGTATATACTATATTTTGTTAAGGGTATTTTAGGTAAGAAGAAAAGCCAAAACTGCTTCTGCTTTTGGAAAGAAGCTACTTTTTTCTGCTTCTCTGAAACTGTTTCTGCTTCTTCCCAAAAACACTTTTTTTCCCAAATAAGCTTGGCCAAACACCTTGTATTGGGAAAAAACTGAGTTTATATTAAAGATGATGTGGCATGACACGTGGATTAGTTAAATGGTCAAAGCGCAGCAATTAACTAAGAGGCACGGATGGAGACAGCCACGGGAAGAAGAATTTAAATAGGCACGAGACGACGTATAGATACGAGTCTCGTACTAATTTAAATTATTTACAGCCAACGGATTAGAATTGAAGACAAAGATCTGATGACAGAAAGGAGTCCAAATTCATTATTAAATACTTGATACGTTACAAAATTGGTATTTAATAGGAATGATTGTATAACGGCTTATTTAATGTCATTTATTACTCATGATTATATCATTAAAGCTGAGGCTTCATTCCTTTACCTAGAATTATCTATAAAAGGAAGAAGTATCATCATTTGTAAGGACACGGAATACTATTGAGAATTTATTGAAATACACATCTATTTGCTTCTTTACCATCGTTCTCAAAAGTATTTTATTTTTGTCTCCTGATTATCAGTAACCCGAATTTCTTTTTAGCTTTGACCAAAGACTCAGATTTTTGGTTAAACAAATTGGTTCCGTTACCGGGAATCTGATAATCTTTCCTTTTAAGCTATATCTTATCTATTGTCGTCACCATGTCAAACAACAACGCCGACAACAATAGTAATAACACATTGGGAAACCATGAGAATCAAATACATCAAAATCAAGATGACGTGGTTCCCTCTCCTCTAAATTCACCACGTCAATCTCGTGAAGGCACTCCTGTTACTGAATCCCGTGCTGATCAACAAGAGCAATCTGAACATTTTGAAGGAGTTACAACTGAAGCTTTGCAAAAGCTAATTGATGCACAGGTCGGCAAAGCTCTTCAGGCACTTGTTAGTCGATTGCCTGCTGCGCCACCCACACCAACTCCTAATAATAATACATTGGAGAACCCCCGTTCTGGTCTTGATAATTCTGGAAACGGAGCAACCCCCAGTGAACCACAAGAAGGGGGACCAGGTAATTTAAATAATTCATATTTGCAAAATTTAGTACTAACCTTGCAGAAACAGCTTAAGGAACAAAATAAGCGTATTGAGCAAATCCCTGGAGTTCCGCCTGTAACAAAAGGAGTAGACATGGACAAATACTCACAACAACCATGGAAGCCTAGTGCTGCTCCCCTTCCAATTCCGAAAAAGTTCAAAATGCCTGACATCCCGAAATATGATGGTACTACAGACCCACGTGACCACGTGACTGCATTTACAACCGGCGTAAAAGGCAACGACTTGACCAAACAAGAAATTGAATCAGTATTGGTCAAGAAATTTGGAGAAACACTCACCAAGGGTGCATTAACCTGGTATTCTCTTTTATCTGAAAATTCTATTAATTCTTTTGCTGAGCTTGCAGATTCTTTTATTAAAGCACATTCGGGAGCACAAAAGGTTGAGAAAAGAATGGAAGATATTTTCAAAATCAAACAAGGGGATTCGGAGTTGCTTAGAAACTTCGTTGATAGATTCCAGCGTGAAAGAATGACTCTACCTCGTGTGCCTGACAATTGGGCTGCTATAGCTTTTGCAAGTAATTTAAATGACAAAAGTTCTGAAGCCACGAGACGACTCAAAGAAAGTCTTCGAGAATTTCCTGCAACCACATGGAATGATGTTTACAACAGGTATAGCACGAAGCTGCGAATCGAAGAAGATACCGTACCTAAGCTTCATCATGAAGAAAGGGGCGGTACCCGAAGGTCAGAAACCGAAAAAAGATCAGGTAAAAACATGTACGATCCATATATGGGACCTGCAGGAAAGGACACACGGTCGAAACAAGATAGCCAGCAATATGATCAAAAATCGAGGAACCGGGATTCTGGTTCTTCTTCAAAGTTCAGGAATGATCGGAACAGACAAGAATCACGAGATGATGACAGGAGTTTAAAGGCACGATTCGGTGGATATAATTTTAATGTCTCTACCTCCGAGCTCGTAGCTGTTTTAAGAAGCATGGGAGATAAGGTACGGTGGCCAAAAGAGATGCGGTCAAATCCAAGTAGACGCAATCCGGATCATTGGTGCGAATTTCACAACGATCACGGGCACAAAACTTCAGAATGTAGATTCTTGCAGAGTGAAGTGGATCATTTATTGAAGCAAGGGTACCTCACTGAGTTATTTAGTGAGAAAGGAAAACAAGCTTATATGAAAAACAGACAAGAGCCACCACAACCTCCTTCACCCAAGAGGACAGTGAATGTCATAAGCGGGGGAGAAGATATTCACGGCGTAACCTACACAGCCTCCAACAAGGTTTCTAAGGTAACGATTACACACGGGAAACGGGTGCGGCAGGTCCTTGAAAATGAAAGTATTTCGTTCGATGACGCAGATACCGAAGGAGTGACAACTCCACATAATGACGCACTGGTAATATCTTTACTTGTACATGATACTAATGTAAAACGAGTTTTGATTGATCCAGGGAGTTCTGTAAATATTATATTACTAAGGGTACTACGAGAAATGCAAGCTGAAGACAAAATGATACCCAAGGCGCACACCTTGTCAGGCTTCGACAATTCAAGTGTAGTAACAAAAGGTGAGGTATTTCTAACAACTTTTGCTATGGGTGTTGTGAAGGAAACTAAATTTCAGGTAGTTGATATGGAAATGGCCTACAATATGATCATGGGGAGACCATGGATACACGATATGGATGCTGTCCCATCAACTCTACATCAGGTTATTAAATTCCCATCACCATGGGAAATTTGCCAAATTCGTGGGGATCAACAGATGGCTAAAAGTGTCAACGCTGTAACAAGTACGAGCGCCACAAATAAAGAAAAGTAGCAATTACAGGAAACAGTTGAAGGTAAAAAAGATCAAACTTCAACTGAACAGGAAAAGACGGATTTGGACTCAAGACCTGACACAATTCAAGAACCTGAAGAAAATGAAAGCATCAAAACGACAATTGAAGAGCTTGAGGCAGTGATGTTATTTGATCAATGGCCTGAACGGAAGGTTTATGTCGGGGCCAATTTAAGCACGAACATGCGAGGTATGATAATCGAATTTTTAAAAGCTAACTTAGACTGCTTTGCTTGGTCCCACGCTGATATGACAGGGATACCACCAAATGTGATGACTCACAAACTCAATGAGGACCCTTCTTTCACACCAATAAAGCAAAAGAAACGGAAACAAGGTGCTTTCAAGAACCAGGTGATTCAGGATGAAGTCCAAAAATTATTAAAAATCGGATCAATCCGTGAGGTAAAATATCCTACTTGGTTAGCTAACACGGTGGTTGTACCCAAGAAAAATGGTAAGTGGCGTGTTTGTGTAGATTATACCGATTTAAATAAAGCCTGTCCAAAAGATTCCTTTCCCTTACCGCATATAGACCAACTAATTGATGCAACCGCAGGTCATGAACTTTTAAGTTTTTTAGATGCATACTCGGGATATAATCAAATTAAAATGGATCCTGGTGATGAAGAAAAAACTTCTTTCATCACAGACAGGGGGACTTACTGTTATAAAGTAATGCCCTTTGGCCTCAAAAATGCTGGGGCAACCTATCAAAGGTTGGTCACCAAAATGTTCCAAGAACATTTAGGGAAAACAATGGAGGTATATATAGACGATATGCTCGTCAAAACCCAGCAATCTCATGATCATATTTCTCATCTATCTGTTACTTTTGAAATTTTGCGAAAATTTAATATGAAACTCAACCCAGAAAAATGTGCATTTGGAGTTGCATCAGGTAAGTTTTTAGGTTTTCTTGTTTCTAATCGTGGTATTGAAGTGAATCCTTCTCAGATCAAAGCAATAGAAGAAATCCCGGATATCCTTACTAATAAAAAGGAAGTACAAAGATTAACGGGAAGAATTGCAGCTTTGGGGAGATTTATTTCCAAATCCTCAGAAAGGTGTTTTAAGTTTTTCTCTGCACTTAAAAAGCAAGATCATTTTGAATGGAATGAAGATTGTCAACAAGCCCTTAGAAATTTGAAAGCTTATTTGTCAAAACCACCGTTGTTGGCAAAACCAAAGGTGAGGGATAAACTTCTCATTTATCTGGCCGTATCTGAAGTCGCAGTAAGTGCTGTTTTAGTCCGCGAGGACCAAGGTAAACAATCTCCTATTTATTATGTAAGTAAGTCCTTATTGGAAGCTGAGACACGATACCCACAGCTAGAAAAATTAGCATTAGCTTTGATCATGGCATCTAGAAAGTTAAGACCTTATTTTCAATGTCATCCCATTGTTGTAGTTACTGCTTTTCCGCTTCGAAATATTTTGCATAAACACGAACTTTCAGGAAGATTAGCAAAATGGGCTATAGAACTAAGTGAGTATGAAGTTATTTATCAACCCAGGACCGCTATAAAGTCTCAAGTACTAGCTGATTTCGTGGCTGATTTTAGCCAGGGGATGCATTTAGAAGCAGAAAAAGAATTACTAGTTTTTAATGGTGCGAACCCGGGGACTTGGGTTTTATTCACTGACGGTTCATCTAATGTAAAAGGGGCAGGCCTAGGAATAATCCTCGTACCACCTGCGAGTGAGACCATTAGACAGGCTATAAAATGTCATTTTATAACTAACAATGAAGCAAAGTATGAGGCTGTAATTGCAGGTTTAGAATTGGCACGAGAACTCGGCATAACACAGATTATAATCAAGAGTGATTCACAACTCGTGGTTAATCAGATGCTGGGGACTTATACAGCCAGAGAGTCACGAATGCAAGAATACCTCGCAAAGGTACGGGAGTTAATAAAGCAATTCCAAACTTAGAAAGTAGTGCAGATCCCAAGAGATGAGAATGTAGAGGCAGATACTTTAGCAAATCTTGCATCCGCAGCAGACGTGGCAAACAATACAGATGCTTCAGTCATACATCTATTTCATTCCGTTCTTGAATCTGATAAAAACGAGGTAAATTTTAATCATCTAACATGGGATTGGAGAAACGAAATTGTTGCCTTTTTACAGCACGGAACCGTGCCTAATGACAAAGGAAAGGCTCACGCGCTTCGCAAAAAAGCTGCACGATATTGTTTATATCAAGGAAATCTTTATCGAAAGATGTTCGGCGGACCACTAGCAAGGTGTCTCGGACCCTCTCAAACCGAATATGTCATGAGAGAAGTACATGAAGGACATTGTGGGAATCACGCAGGAGGACGGTCACTGGTAAGAACGTTAATTCGCACAGGATATTATTGGCCTAAGATGGAAGAAGAGGCAACCAGTTTCGTGTCCAAATGTGATAAATGTCAAAGGTACGGCAATAATATGCACAGACCAGCTGAGTTACTACATCCTGTTTTAGCCCCTTGGCCCTTTATGAAATGGGGAATGGATATCGTAGGTCCACTTCCACAAGCAAAAGGTCAGGTAAAATTTCTACTTGTACTTACAGATTATTTCACTAAATGGGTAGAAGCAGGGGCATTTAAACAGGTACGAGAAAAAGAAGTTAAAGACTTCATATGGCGAAATATAATATGCCGCTTTGGAGTACCAAAGGAGATCGTGTGTGACAATGGACCACAATTCATTGGAGCTCAAATCACAGAATTTCTTCGAAGTTGGCAGATCAAAAGAATAACGTCTACGCCATATCATCCAGTAGGGAATGGACAAGCAGAATCAACTAACAAAGTTATTATCAATAACTTGAAAAAGAGGTTACAAGATTCAAAAGGTAATTGGCCTGAGGTGTTACCTGGAGTATTATGGGCTTATCGTACAACGACCAAAACAGGCACTGGAGAAACACCATTTTCAATGGTTTATGGTACGAAAGCCTTAATTCCAGTTGAAATAGGTGAGCCAAGCACACGATACGATCAGGCAACGGAGGAATCTAATAATGAAGAGATGCGGGTTAGCCTAGATTTACTTGAAGGAAGAAGAGAAGCTGCTTTGATAAGGATGGCAGCACAAAAGCAAGTAATAGAACGATATTACAATAGGAAAGCACGCCTCAGATTTTTCAAAATTGGGGACTTCGTGCTTAAAAAGGTGTTCCAATCTGCAAAAGCTGCTAACTCAGGAAAGCTAAGTCCAACATGGGAAGGACCATACAAAGTCCGTGGCATTGCGGGAAAAGGAGCATACCAGTTGGAAACAATAGATGGTAAAGTTTTACCCTCACATTGGAATGCTGTCCACTTAAAAAGATATTACTTTTGAGAAAGTACCTACGGTCAGGTATCATCATGTTAAAATTTCTCTCTTGGTTTATTAATATTTTACTAACGATTTTAGATGCTAGGCAAAATATCCTAACTCGTGCCAAATGATGAGTCACAACCTGCAAGGCAAAATGGAGTATTCTTAAATTCCTAGCCCAGGGTTACAATTAATCTGATGGAAATACACACGAGTTAGGCGGTCTTCATCTATAATCGCACCTTCGGGTCCCACATATCTTTCTGTTTCAGGAAAGGGCCAAAGTAAAAGAAATAAACAAGTGCTCGAGGCTTCATACTTCACCGCTCAAACACTTGGGGGACTACAATATTGTACACAGATACGTGTAGAAATGCAGATACGCAGATACGAATATCGAACGATAGAAGTCAAGTGTTGAGAAAAATTATGAAGTCTTCAGCATTCATGAGAACAACAGAGTCATCTCTCAAACTCATAAACAAAGTCACCTCTCAAACCCTTCTTAATATGTAAAGATATGGTCATGACTATGTACTGAAACAGGTTATGAAGAAAAACCTTGTTTATTTTATGTTATTTACAATTCTGTTACAAGAAAAACAGTTATGAGAAAGTTGTAGATGTATTGTAATACATGTAACAGTCAAACACTTGTTAAAAGTTTATGAATAAAAACTTGCCAAAGTTGTTTCATACAAAACGTGTGTTTCCTATTTCTTTCATCGTATTATAACACCATTATAAAGTTGAGACGTCTTCTTCATTAAGTGTCGATAAAATAAAAGGGCCCTCTTTTATAAGCCTCATGTTAATAAGTCATGAGAAGAATCATAAAGCATTTTCAAAGGATAAAAATGCTAAACTACTCTATAAGTCCTAAATAAGTAAGGAAAAGGCAAGAATAGAACACATTGAAGTACTAACGAAACTTCTTAATATAATTAAAAAGACTAAGTAGAAACTTAGTCAATAAAGGTTTATACAAGTGCCCCATTATGATAACTGGGGACTTTCACCAAAAAATCCCTTAAAAACTAAGGGATAAAACCATCATCCAATTGAAGGGGTTAGCACATCCGAAGTTGCAATATTAATTTCACTTTCAGCCACAGGTACGGTGGCAACTTCTGAAGAAGCAGCAACATGAATGGTGTCAGCTGAAGCAGGAATTGTAATCCCAATTGCTGCAGTAGTCACTTCTTCAATTAAAAGTTCTTCTGTTCCAGGAACTTCAAGTGCAGGAGAAGGAGTATCAGTAGACTGTTGCCTTTTCTCGATGGTATCTACGACTTTGGCCAGTTCAGACTGCAGGTCAAAACCTTCTTGAGCAGCTTCCGTCAAAGCATCACGACGAGATTTCAGGAAAGCCCAACTCACCTCTATGTTAAAATTTTCCTCTAGAAGTCCATATTCCTTTTCCCACATAGCAAGATCGTTTTTTAAGATTTGGTATTCAGCTAAATGGGAATCAAGGGAAGCTTCAAGAGAGGCATGAGAACTCTTCAAGGCATGAATCTCGTCAGAAGAAGTCTGTAAGTCAGCCCGAGCTTGAGTCAAGCTTTGCACCAACTCTCCTGCATATTCTTCCTTCCTAACCAAAAGTGCCTTCAGCTCCCTAACTTCTTCACTAGCCTTGGATAATTGTTCTGACAAAGAGCATTCCAAAAGCTCTTTGTCTCTTTTCAATTGGCTTGAAGAAGCTTTGGCAGTTGCCAGTTCAGAAGCTAAACCACGGTTTTGCTGCTCCAGGAGATTTTTATTTTCTTGCAACTCCTCTATGGTCCCTTGAGCATTCTCGAACTGCTCCTTCCAATTGGTTTCTTCAAGCTGGGCTCCCCTAGCTATTTCTTCGGCCTCGTGGACAGTCTTTTCAGACTCACGGGCTTTTCTTTCCAGTAGGGAAATTCTTCCCATTAATTCCTTGCCAATAAGGTTAGCCTACAGAGATAACTCATAGAAATGAGAGATTGAAGATAATTAAAAAAAAAAACTTGTTGGTAAGAAGAAAAAATACCTTCAAAGTAGAATGAACTACGTCATTCATCAGAGTTAAGCAGTTATGGCTCTCCATCTTCTTTTTCTCGATATCTCCAATTAGAGGTTCGAGCCAAACATCGGCTCTACCGGTCTTTCTCAAGAGGCTATGATTGGCAGGAACCTCCAAAGTAACACTTCTCATAGTCATACTTCCACTGCTAGAACCCGTCTCTGTACGATGAACAGAGGGAAGAGGAGCAATGGAAGGAATGGAAGGAGAAGATGTAGAAACAGGAATGGAAGGAAAAGATGTAGAAACCAACGCAGGAGCGGAAGCATGTGCGGTAGAAACTGGCAAAAGAACGGAAGTCGTCAAAACTGGTAAGGAAATACTTACGGTTGGTAGAGGAATGGAGGAAATAGGAACAAATGAGGAAAGAGGAGCTTCATCAAAAACATGGCCAAGCTCGCCACTCCTGAAACCACTGTCAAAAAGATGCTGAATTGATTCATTATTATCTCTTGGTTCGGTGTCCTCATCAGAATGAATCAAAACAGGCTCGGTGGTGGAGGTTCGAGTAGGAGTGTTTTCAATTTCATCATCAATGATTATTCGTCTCCTAACCCTTGGCCTGGTAATTAGGGAGGTACCCTCCTCTTCTTCTTTAGAACTTTCCTTTATAGCTTTCCTTTTTGGCAGCAAGGCTCGAGCCTTATCCAAGTTAAGTGCAGCATTCGCAGACATGCGAATGACCATAGCTACTTCAGCCGTCATTCCTCTAATGCCAAATCCTGATTAAAGGATAGATATACATGATCAAAGTTGAGGAAAAAATGCTTAACATGTAAAAAAAAAACATATAAAAAGGGGGATACCATGTGTTTTGACCTTCCAGCCATGTAAGGAAGAAATTAATTTCCAAGTTCTCTGCTCCCTAGAAGCAATCTTCAAAAGTGAGTCTACCCAACCACGGAAGTTGGGAATAGGTTCCACATCTCCCATGGTTGCTACAAAAAACCAAGAAGGGACGAGGTTAAAAACAAACTTTCTTTTGAAATTCTCAAAAGTAGGTACGGTAAATAAAAGGAAACCTACGTTCAAAATTCCACTTCTCAGGGAAGGGAATATTTGTTTCGCCAATCAAGTCCACCGTACGAACAACAACGTAACGGATATACCATCCATGATCTTTGTCATCCTCAGGATTTACCAAAACTTTTTTGCTCCTTGCAGTTAAGGTAAAAACCCCATGGCGAATTAAGTTAGGATGGTATAGATGAATGAGGTGAGAAAAGGTGAAATTGACATTGGCCTTGGAGGATAAATATCTCAAACAAGCCACTGTTCTCCATACTAATGGACCGATTTGGGCCAAACAAATTGAAAAGAAACGACAAAAATCGAGAATAACTGGGTCAATCGGAGGATTAAAACCTAAAGTGAAGGGGTAAGTGTAAACAGAAGAATACTCACTTCTAAAAGAGGAAATTCTTTGATTTGGAGAAGGAATTGACATTCGGAGATTATCCTTCCAGTTACAATTTCTTCTTATGGTAGGGATTGTAAGCTCGGTTACTATTGTTGGGTGAGTATCGGTTTTTTCTAAATTTGTAATTTGTTTTTGAAGAGACGTTTTGTCACTTTCAAAAGACAAATCGCTGGGAACTATATCATCAACTGAGGGTTTTTGAGAAGAATCAAGAATTTCCCTACTTTTAGAAGAAGGGGCTTTTGGGATAGAACTCCTTGAAGAAGAACCAGAGGAGCCGCCTCGTGTAGATTCTAACGCTGTTCGAAGCCTACCTCCTCCGCCTCTTCTGTGTCTAACAGGGGCATTGGGGAATTGATCTAGAATTAGAACTTTTTTACGGTTAGGGTTTGAAGAAGATATTGTTAAGAAGGAAGTATGTGCTGAAGATTTGTGAAGAAGACAAAGGAAGAAAAAGTTATGTGTAAAATGGGAACCGTCAACTTTAGAAGTGTAATGATGGAAAGCCTATAATAAAGGCAGCTATCACTTCGTAAATAGTGAGAATGAAGAAGTCTCGAAAAAGGGTATGAATAGCGGAATTAATTAGAAAATGACACATGGGCAGAACATTAAATGGAAAAGACTACTGAGGCGTTAATACTGTCATGAGCATTAATTGTGGCAAAAATTCCTTTTACATGAAAATCCACTTCCCAATTATTTAATTGATAAAAAAATGGAAAGTGGGGGGACTATCTGTATTGGGAAAAAACTGAGTTTATATTAAAGATGATGTGACATGACACGTGGATTAGTTAAATGGTCAAAGCGCAGCAATTGACTAAGAGGCACGGATGGAGACAGCCACGGGAAGAAGAATTTAAATAGGCACGAGACGACGTATAGATACGAGTCTCGTACCAATTTAAATTATTTACAGCCAACGGATTAGAAGGCATTGAAGACAAAGATCTGATGACAGAAAGGAGTCCAAATTCATTATTAAATACTTGATACGTTACAAAATTGGTATTTAATAGGAATGATTGTATAACGGCTTATTTAATGTCATTTATTACTCATGATTATATCATTAAAGCTGAGGCTTCATTCCTTTACCTAGAATTATCTATAAAAGGAAGAAGTATCATCATTTGTAAGGACACAGAATACTACTGAGAATTTATTGAAATACACATCTATTTGCTTTTTTACCATCATTCTCAAAAGTATTTTATTTTTGTCTCCTGATTATCAGTAACCCGATTTTTTTTTTAGCTTTGACCAAAGACTCAGATTTGTGGTTAAACACACCTCAAATTAGAAAAAAAAAAGTGCTTTTGAAAAAAAAAAATACTTTTTTTGTTTTGAGAAGCTTGGCTAAGCCAGGCTATTAAGCAGGTGAGTCTTGAATATTGAGTCACGTGCTTTGACAAAGTCTTAGGAGAGAATTTGGATAAAAAGAAAAAGAAACTTGTTATTGCAGGGGTAAAGTGTCGATTGTAGTATATAGTCGCTGCAGTGGGTAATATTTTGTTTGTTTGTACCAAATTAAATAATTTTAATTTTAAATAAAAGTAAAATCAAGTTAATTAATCATGATTACGTGTAAGAGTTGAAATAAAGAACACATATGCGGTATAGCTATTGATCGGATTCATAATTTAGACATTATAAATTTTGAAATAGATATAATTATTTTTATCAATACTTATATACAGAATTTGATCCTGAACATTATGTTTTGCCGAACCGAAGACGTGATTAGATATCGCGTAAACCCTTGATATATGAATAATTATATTTTATTTTATTTAATTTTTAAATTCCGTTCAATTTAGGAGGATCTATAGTGTTTCCACACTTTTCCTCTAGCGTGACTCAAATTCGGGAACTCAACGGTTGTGGATAGAGGTGCTTTACCTCACTTTTCGAATAATTAATTTCAAATGAAGTTAAAGAGGGGATTGGTTTAATTTACCCCTCCCTCGTCCACACCCAACCCAAACAACCAATCCTCCGTACAAGTGAAAGAGCGATCGAGTAAAACCTTCTCATTTGCTTGTATATATATGTGTGCACTTCTATGTAAAGTTCCTCACAGAAATTTAAGGAGTATTCATTCTTCCATCTATTTATTTATTCCAAGATATATTATCAGTAATTTACTCATTATAAAGGGAGGAATTGAATTCCTTAGGAGAAAGAATGGGAAAAGAGATAGTGAAAGCAGAATTAGGTGAGGAGACAAATTTCAACTGGCCATCAGATTCATCGTCAACGACATCATCCTCATCTGATAATGAGGAAACAAGGATGCCTTTGTTAGCACTGAACCATGTTTCCTATGTCTGCAAGTCTGTTCCTACAAGTGTCCAATTCTATGAGCAAGTTCTTGGTTTTGTTCTAATCCAGAGGCCCTCTTCCTTCGACTTTGAAGGAGCTTGGTATGTTAATTTTCCCATTCTCCAGCACATATTTTGTCTTTGGTTTTACATGCATTTGTGCTAAATCTAATAGTTGGAAATGATATCACAAAAGCATGTGTACAATTGTTTTGCATTATCAGTGCATATAAGTTAAATCTAATTTATAAACATCGATTCAGGTTGAGACAATTTGAACAACTATATATATAAATATGATATTTTGGGTGATTTTTGCAGGTTGTTCAACCACGGGATTGGAATACATTTACTAGGAAAAGAAGATGCAGAGTCAAAGAAGGGAAAGATAAACCCAAAAGATAACCACATTTCATTCCAATGTTCGGATATGGACCTCAGTATTCAAAGATTGGATGAAATGAAGATTGAGTATGTTACAGCAACTGTAAAAGAAGGTGGAGTCACTGTGGATCAACTCTTCTTCCACGACCCAGATGGAAACATGATTGAGATATGCAATTGTCAAAATATACCAATTCTTCCACTTTCCTCTTGTCCTCTCAAGAAGTTCAACAAATATCCAACTTTCAACCAAACCATGCCTAATTCTTTTCACGGTATGCATGTCTCTTCTTGTTTCGTTATCCTACTCCCGATATCTTAAAAAAGACTTTTATTAACTTATATATGATGTCAGTTTAAAATGATTTTTATATATACTGGTATGTCACCCAAAGATATTACTTGTAAATGTGTATAATAAGCTGAATTAGTCACTTGAGAAGTACAATAAATAATATGTTACAATATATTAGTACATTAAATCACGCTAATAGTATAATATTTTTACACTGACAATTATATAAGCTAAGTCCTTTAAACAAAGTTTGTCTTAAAATGAGGACAAGTTTTTTTCCCAAACGACCTATGAAGTTTGATTAAATCAATGGCAGTGGAAGGACGAGAATTAGACGTTAACCTTGTAGTTTTAGTAGAGCATTATTCTAATGTTGTGTGTTTGACAATGCAGGGAATGGAACCAGTAAGATGAATTGCTTAGGAGAAATGGAATATCTGATGTTGGAGAACTTAGCCATGAATATGATTGACATTTCATTTTGAATATTTATACACATCTTGTACGCGACGAGTCTTTATGTTTTTACCTAATTCAATGAAAGAAATACAGAAATTTCACTTCGCTAAAATCATGCAGGCTCATTAGACTGTTTGTAGTTAATTACTTCATTGCACACTAGAATAGAATAGAATAATTGATTATATGCTTAAACACTTTTATCAAAGCATTAACGTTAATCTAAGTCTACATATAGTTATTTTTGCGCCCATATATATAAATGAACGTCCGACTTCAAAGCATTGGGTTCATCCAATGATCAAGTTAGGCTATTTCTATGAGTATGAGTAAAACATTTGCTATTATCAGCTGTCGGTCTAACTCATTGATTGAAATGAAAACAGAATATTAATTAAGTAGACCAGTAATAAACTAGAGGCCTTATGAAGCTCTCATTTTTCTTTCAATTTAGTATATATATACCCTTAAAACGGATAGCAATTAAATTTGTACTAGATTTTAAGGATATGTGGATTGATTCAATACAAATAATCAAGAATATTAGATAAACGAGTTATAGGCAAAATGAACAATAGTTTTGCCTTCGATCAGACCCTTGGTTTGAAGCCAACTATGAACGAAGAACAAACAGTAAAATAAGAATTCTCCAATAGCTAAAGAGCAGAAAAATAAATTTGTATTTCCTTGATTCGCGTGTTACAATGTGTGTTATCAAAGAAAAAATCCCCTTTATATAGTAAGAGAGTTTCTTCCATAGTACATATCTTGAAATAGTAAAACCTTTCTCTTTAATTATCTACTGATCCGTAACCGGCATCGAGCGAGATTCGCGCCATGATATCAGATCGGTTGCGGATATCACAACCCTCTATCCGTCGTGTGCAACCATTCATTGTGTTTTCCGAAGTCTCAATACTCGTTTTGGGTCCGGAATGTGTTGCTTTATCACATCTGACGATGAGCACATCATTACCTTTCATGGGTCTCGGCACGAAAGGCTCCCAATCTCGATTTTAACCTCGTGTGCCTATGCCCTTCTTCCGTCTTTGCCTCCGGGAAATCGGGATATGCGTTGTCCCCGATACCACTCGTATACAGATAGTCCCCCTATTTTTCGGAGAGTAGGTTTGCCGGAACAATGGAAAACGAATAGACAAATCCCAGTTTCTTCCCTTGTACGCCATAACTGAGATGACGGGTAAATCGAAACATCCCGTCAATCGCGTCGTTCTGACTTCGAACACGTGTCGTCCATCGGCTAGCTTTCTTCGAATGTGAAACTTCACGTATTGATTGCATTTTCCCCTATAAAAGCTTCAACCCTCTTACTTCTTCCACTTTTTGTTTCTAGACTTTTCCTTTGAATATTCTAACCGTTTTTAAGTTCTTCAGATCTTCATACATTGTTCATTGAGCCGTCATATCTTCATCTTCATACATCCTCTTTGAACGATCATATTTCTTACACCCCATATTTTCATATGTGAAATTACGCCATCAGTAAATTGATAAAAGCTTGGAAATGAGATATTACATCCCGCATTTTCGTACGTTAAAGTTTCGTCATAAGTTAATAAACGTAAGTTCGAGAATGGTATTACTTTGGTATTATATGTATTACGCTATTTCAAACAAGTGATAAGTAAATTCGTGAAGGTGAGAGGGTAAGCAAATCGAAGAAAATGAGTTTCGTCGAAGTTTAGCAATTTAGGAATAAAATACGGTCCAAGCTATAATACCCCGTATTTATGGACTAGTGCCATACAAGATACCACATGACCATGATAATAAGGTATAAAAGGTGTGATAAAATGAGTAATATTTTAAATAATTTGAAATAATTCTTAATTATGTGGGTAAATGGTTAATTATTATTTAAGTGGATAAGTGTAAAAGTTAATTTATCCATGTGGGACCAAGACAATTAAAGTAAAGTATGACTAATGTGTACGAAGGAGGTGGTGTCACATTTTGGGCATTAAAGTGTATTTTGGTGCAAGATATACGGATATATGCACCAAACTTATCACATTTTTGTAAAAGAAAGTTAATGAAGAAGGAAAAAGATGGAACAACATTCATGGACTCCTTTCTTGTAGTAAGCAACATTCGATTCATAATTAGTAATATTGTTAATGAGTTTTAAAGTGGGATGCTAAAATTTTCTAAGATATGGATGAAGCTACAACAAATTCATACGAGACTTCATAAGGTAGTAGCAACGGGAATTTCGATTCTAAGAGAACACGGTATAATCTTTCTCAAGAATATCATACAGATTTTTTCTACTTCGATTCGCCGTTACGTGAATTGCGCCAATTGATGTGTGTTAGAGGGATTGTCAAGAGAATCGGCTCAGGTATGTTAAGGCTATCCTTTCTTTCTTTTTAGCATGATCCACACGATACAAATGAAACGAGCAAATGCACAACTTCCATAAATGACTTTATTCATAGAAGTATTAGAGGTGCCTATATTCTTGAATCTCCACGTGTCTTATTATTACATCATCTGTTCGTAGGTCTTAGGAAAAAATACGTAAATTGAAAAAGTTTACTTCATGATATTACTCAAAGGTCTAATGGTATGACATTCCAAGAGATTTTATTGACATACTTCTCATGCATTACATTCATTTATACATATACATTGACCCATTACCAGACAACGTTATATACGCGTATGTATATATATGTATATGGGATATGGGAAAAGGCTACGACGTTATATACGCACCACCACCTGATCAGCTGGTATACATTGATGATTTGCCCACAGTGGCCGTGATGATATGCGGGATACCCTCAGAGGCTTGATGATGTTATATACGCATATACCCATGCATCATATGACATTTGTACGTATATGCACGACATTACAAATATTAAATAATTCGTAGAGCTATTCAGATTTGCATGATGAGTCTTTTACTCCATGTTTTTTTCATGTCTATTACTTACTGATTTTGATTCCTTACATACTCGGTACAATATTTGTATTGATGTCCCTTTTGCCTGGGGATGCTGTGTTTCATGCCCACAGGTCCCGATAGACAGGTTGAGAGTCCTCCAAGTAGGCTATCAGCTCAACGAAAGATGTTGGTGCGCTCCATTTGCTCCGGAGTTGCTTGTTTAGTCAGTATGATTTAGACGTGTATTGTTAGGTATGGCGGGGCCCTGTCCCGAACTTTATGATAAGTATGTACTCTTAGAGGCTTGTAGACAAATCTCTCGATTCACCCTCGACCATCTACCCCGTCAGTACTGTCCCTGAATTTTCCAAGGGGGACTGATCAAGCTCGTTCGCCGAGCAAGCAAGGCCCCCTTTCCAAGCATCGACGAGGATCAAGACCGAGGCTAGCAGGGGAGGTTTGTTCTGATGAAAACTGAAGACCTAATCCCTCTCGAATTCCTTCCATTCCCCGAGAAGTGGAACATATCTCATAAGTGTCGTCTTCCTTAAGTATTAACTTTTTTTCATTCTTTCTCTTATTGCCCAAGTTCCTGATGCGATCCCCCAATTCAAGGAGTAGATTGAAGGGATTTGTAAGCGGATGCCATACTCCCAGTGCACCTGGCGCAAATTTTCGAAGGGCAAATGGGAGGCCCGTTCTCGTGATGAGGTTCCTCCCTGTATAATTTTCACTGCTTCCCCAACTTACACAATGCTAACATTTTCTCTTCTTTTATAGGTCTGCCTAAGACCAGCGAACTTAGGCCGCTGAACGAGGACAAGGATACATCCTTACCCACCGAGCCCTCCATTTTGGGACAGCTAGGGACTGCCGCAAAGAAGGAGAAGAAGAGGAAAATAAAGTTTCTAGGTTCTTCGAATCTTGAGGTGGAGAGGAAAATAAGGGCTGTCACCTGAGTCCGGAAGCCCAAGAAGAATACCAAGTCTAGGATACTAGACCTTGACTTCGTCTACCAGCTCAGGGATGAGCACGAAGAAGATGACATCTTCGTTACCCATGGATCGACCCCTACTAGGGAGCAAGCGACGACAAAGAAAGGGGGTCACGAGGCTGGTCCTTTTCCGACTCGGGAGGCTGGGGGGGGGAGATGGAGGTTGCGACATCCCAAGAAGCCATTCCTGTTCTGAAGGAGGTGGGCGGTGTGATTTACATCATCGAAATACCCTCCTATACCGAGTCCATGCTCGAAGAGGCCCAAGCAGGCAAAGAAAAGTCTAGTGAGGGAGTATGGGGTTCAGATGATCCCTTCAACTCCTTTTTCGGCGGTATAGACATGTCCATATTAGAGGATTTTTTTGGGCCGGGTCACCCAAAGATCCCTAAGAAGGACGTGCCCTCGGAAGCTGGCGGGCTGAGTTTGAGCCCAAGATTGGTGAAGCAATTTCCCGTGCCGAGCACGGACCCTGAACGCAAGAGAACAGTTGTTCCCATAGTCTTGGAGGATGCCCGGGTCCTATCTTCTCTGGTGGGCGTAGACAGCTAACTCCGATGCTTGGTGACTGAGGAGGACCAAGTAAAGATGAACAAGGTGGGAACATCAAGTCTCTTCAACGAGGCGTAGCAGGTGCTGAACTGGGTAAGGCGCTAACACTTTCATATCCCTTTATGTATCCCACTTAAGTTTTTCTTTGATGTCTCTTACTAATTTCACCGTTTTACAGGCTTCAGTGCTTCATCATGAAAGCTTCCTCCGGTACTGCTTGGAAATCAGCAAGCTCGAGTTCGAGCTTAAAGAGTAGGTCTGGAAGAAGGACATGTACAGGGCTCTTAGTGAGAAACAAAATGAGGCCCTTAAAGACCTCCTAATTCTCCAGGCCGAACTGGTAAAAGGTCAGAAGGAAGCCTCAACCCTGAAGCGAGAACACGCCGACCTGGTTGAGAAGGTAAAGGTCTTTGAAGCTAAAAACGAGCAGCTAGTCATGGTGACTAACAACACAAATTTGCAAGTCCAATAGAAGATAGACCTGATCGACTAGCTGCGGACTGAGATAGACGAGGTCTAGCTTAGACCGAAGTGTGGAAGGGCAGGATAGACTGGTTGACCTCGGAGAAGGAAGCAGTGAGGCGGAGTTGGCATCAGTCGAGAACCAACTTTGGGTGATGAAGGACAAAGCTGATAAATGGTCTAATTTGAACGACGATCTCCGGGTACAACTAAGCTCGGTCGTCACGGAATGGGATGCTCTCAGAAGAGAATATGCAACACTAGGGGCCAAATTGGACACAACCTTTGCTGATGCCGAGGAAATGGTGGCTTTGTACAAGGTCTATGTGGAGGCATCCAAGACCCGCTTAAAGGCAAATATTGAATATATGAAGTGATTGTCCTGGAGAGAGACCTTGAAGAGATTCACGCTTGAGGTTTTGACCTATCGACCAAGGTTGAAGAATCCAGGAGGCTCGAGGCTGAGGCAAAAGAACTATACGAGCCTAAGTGTCCTAAAGGTTCTAAGGGCTCTGAGGACTCCGACAGTTCTGGCGACAAGTCGGGCCCCAGTGAAGACCATGCGTAGGTGCCTTAGTATTTTTCCAGCTTTTCTTATGTGTAATTTTTTTTGTTTATCTCGAGGCCGTTATGTCGGGTCTTTATAAATATATTTTGGAATATATAAAACTATTCCCTTTCTGGCAATAACCTATCTTTAATTTTCCAGCATCTTCTTGCAATTTCTATTTGTATATTATGTTTTTATACCTCAGCATATAATCAGATGTGGTTCTGGAGCATTCATTTTTCGGAGGTCCGAACGAAGCCCGACTTTGATGCAACTTTTCCTGCTCGTGGCTTTGAACTCTCGGTGATATCGGAGGGTTTTAAGATGCTTAAGTGTTTTTAGACAATGTTTTTGCTGAGGATAACCTTTTAGTAGGTTTCAAATTTTTTTAAGGGCCTTACTTTCTTGTTTTGGACTTCGAACGTCTCCAAGCTGCTTTTAGGCTGGCCGTAGCTTTTTATATTTGGGAACCGCCTAATAGGTTTGGTGTCTCAAGGATTCAGCAGCCCGGACCACTCGATCTTTCATCAGGCGATATTCCCTAAGTAGGGGTAGCCTGTAGGGTTTTAGGAACCGGGATCGAAGAAACAAAATACAAAATGACAAAGTGTAAGGGAGTGGAATTTTCTTTTATTTCTTGTATGTAAGGTACTTGATTGAAAGCAGATCAAACTTGTGCCATGGCTTGAGTGAACTATGTGGGCACTGTTCATATGATTGTTTACAATGAATCTTAACCGTCAAGCCTTAGCTTTTAGCGCATTATGTTATCTTCTTTCCTTGCCAAAGACCTTAAATCGAGGGTAATGGCCCCCAGTATTCGAGATTGAAGTCGTGACGGCTCGGATAATGTTGACCTGAAGCAAACGATCATCGACTCCTATTTGAAAGCGGTCTTCAAATCTAAGCTAGCACGCTTTACTATTGCCTCGTTAAAAACTTTTCCAAAAAACTCACTTTGGGACAAAATCAGTCAAGGGAAAAAGAGTGCAATGCGTGATTTCAGACCTAATAGCCATATCCCTCCTTGGCCGTTTACCTGCATATTTTAGTACGATTTATAATATGATTAAAGGTAATTGAGTTTGTACCTTATCAGTTGTACCACTTTAAGTGTGCCACTTTCCAGTTATTCTGTAGTTGTATGCCATTTCCAGTTTCAAGTTTATACGAGCCTTTGCCGGTTATTCTAACAACCCGATTCGGTCCTTCCCAATTCAATCCCAGTTTCCCCTCGTTCGGGTTCCTTGTGTGTAATGTTACTTTCGGAAACACCAAGTCCTCGACTTGAAAGTGTCGGAGGTTGGCTCTTCGGTTGTACTATACGCTTTTTTTGGGCGGCCAACCGGACCAGGGCGGCCTCCCGCCTTTCATACAATGGTTCCAGGCTCGTGATCATGGCCTCGCCGTTTGACTCTTCTGTCGCATTTGGAACCTGAGTCTCGGTTCTCCCATTTTGACTGGTATTAAGACTTCGGCTATGTAGACCAACAAAAATGGAGTAGCTCCAGTACTATATTTTGAGGTCGTATGCCTATAGGACTTCCGGTAGGATTTCCTTCCATTTCCCTTTTGCAAGGATCAACCTCTTTTTCAGGTTTTGAAGTATGGTCTTATTTGTTGAATCTGCCTGCCCATTTCCACTAAGGTGATAAGGTGTTGATAGTATCTTTTTGATTTTGTGATCTACAAAAAATTTATTTACCTTGCTTCTGATGAATTGTTTTTCATTATAGCAAACAACCTCGGTTGGTATCCCAAAATGACATATTATGTGGTCCCAGATGAATTCAATGACTTCTTTCTCCCGGACTTTTTCGAATGCTTGAGCTTCAACCCATTTGAAAAAATAATCAGTCACGAATAGTATGAATTGAGTCTTATCGGATGCCCATGGTAGGGGACAGACGATATCCATTCCCTACTTCTTAAATAGACATAGGGACAAAATCGAGTGGAGTATTTCTCCCAATTGATGGATCATCGGGGCGTGTCCCTGGCAGTCATTGCATTTTCGTATGAAGTCTTTCGCATCTTTCTCCATTTTGGTCCAGTAATAACCGACCTTTATTAACATCCAAACCAAAGATTGTGCCATAGAATGGTTCCCGCAAGTGCCTTCGTGAACTTCCCTTAAGGCATATTCGGTATCTCTCGGTCCCAAGCATCTGGCTAGCAGGCCGTCAAATGTTCTCCTGCACAACGCCCCTTCAACCAAGCTAAATGTGGCAGCCTTGGTATGTAGGGCTCTCGATTCTTTGGGGTCCGAGGGAAATTTTCCGGTCTTCAAGTAGTCTATGCACTTGTTCCTCCAATCCCAAGTTAAACTCGTTGAGTTTACTTTGACGTAGGCTTCTTCTATCACCAACTTCATGAGCTGCACTACTATTCCTAAACCGAATTTATCGGCATCGATCGATGACCCCAGGTTAGACAGAGCATCGGCCTCGCTATTCTGCTCTTGGGGTACGTGCTTCAGGGTCCATTCCCTGAATTAATGTAGGGTTACCTATAATTTATCTAAGTACCTTCGTTTTCGTTCCTATTTTACTTCGAACGTCCCGTTAACTTGATTTACCACGAATAAGGAGTCGTACTTAGCTTCGATCACCTCAGTTCCGAGGCTTTTAGCCAATTCAAGACCTGCAATCATGGCCTCATACTCGGCGTCATTGTTAGTCAATTTCATAGTTTAATAGACTATATAACTAGATTCCCCGTAGGCGGTTTCAATACGATGCCGATGCCGATCCCTTTTGCTTTTGAGGCACCATCCGTAAAAAAGGGTCCAGATTCCCGAGGTAGTCCTCGAGGTTAACAATAATTCCCTTTTGCCTTTGGATATTAAGGACGAGGTAAAGTCAGCCACGAAGTCTGCCAAAATCTGAGATTTTATGGTGGTTCAGGGTCAATACTCGATATCGTGCCTGATGATTTCGATGGCCCATTTGTCCAACTGGCCTGAGAGCTCAGGTTTATGCATGATGTTTCTCAGTAGGTAATAGGTCATGACATATATGTGGTGACATTGAAAATACGGCTTTAGCTTTTTGGAGGCGCTTAGCAAAGCGAACACCATTTTTTCTAGATGAGGATACCTTGTTTCAGCATTGTCTAGAGTTTTACTGATATAGTAAATAGGAAACTACGTACCTTCCTCCTCCCGGACTAAGACTCCACCTACTGCTACCTCGAAAACTGCCAAGTAAAGGTACAAATATTCATCCGCCTTTGGAGTGTGCAGTATGGGAAGACTCGATAGGTACCGTTTGAGTTCTTCCAAAGTTTGTTGGTATTCTGGGGCCCAGGAAAAATTATTCTTCTTTTTTAACAGTGAGAAGAATCGATGGCTTTTGTCTGAGGACCTCGAGATGAAACGGCCACTATTCGCTAGTCAGTTTTTGGACGGCCCTGACGTTGTCCACCACAGTGATGTCCTTTACGGCTTTTATTTTTTTGGAGTCGATCTTGATTCCTCGATTGGATACCATGAACCTGTGGAATTTTCCTGATCTGACCTTGAATGTGCACTTCTCTGGGTTCAGCTTCATATTGTATTTCTGCAGTATGTCGAAGGTCTCCTGCAAATGTTTCAAATGGTCCTCTGCTCGTAGAGACTTGACTAACATGTCATCAATATAAACTTCCATTGATTTTCATATATGTTCTTCAAATATCCGATTTACTAGGTGTTGATAGGTGGCACCGACATTCTTATATCCAAACGATGCTACATTATAACAATAGGTGCCAAATTTAGTGATGAAAGAAGTCTTTTCTTTATCTTCCGAGTCTATCCAAATTTGGTTGTACCCAGAATAGTCATCGAGAAAACTGAGTATCTCATGCCCGATCGTCGCGTCGATCATCCTATCGATGTTAGGCAACATGAAAGAATATTTAGGGAATGCCTTGTTTAATTCTTTGTAGTCTACACACATTGTTAGCTAATTCCCTTTTTTAGGTACTACCACTGCATTAGCTAATCAGTTCGGGTATTTAACCTCCCGTATGGACCCAAATTTAAGGATTTTGGATACCTCGTCTTTGATGAACACATGTTTGACCTTGGACTGTGGTATCCTCTTCTGCTTAACCAGATGGAACTTCGGGTCCAAACTCATTTTATGAGTAGTTACCTCCCATGGGATCCCTGTCATGTTAAGATGGGAACAAGAAAAACAATCTATGTTAGCTTTAAAAAAATCAATGAGTTTTTTCCTAAGCTCGGGGGTTAACCCCGTGCCCAGGTATACCTTTCGATTCGATTGGTGTTCGATTAGTATGACTTGCTCCAACTCCTCGACCATCGATTTGGTGGCGTTAGTATCATCAGGAGCTATGAACATCTCAGAACTCTGTAATAATACTCCTCGTCTTCTCCCAATCCTATGGTTCGGTAGAGATCGACATTAGTGATTGCTATTTAATTTTTTCCTTTCTGGTCGTTTTCGTGTTTCTTGATGCCAAAACCGCTGGTACCAGGATTACCTGATCGACTGCAAATATTTCCTTTGCGACTGGCTGCTCTCCGTAGACCGTCTTGACTCCTCTTAGCATAGGGAAATTCAATGCCTAATGCAAGGTTGAGGGTACCGACCTCATGTTGTGAACCCACGGCCTTCCGAATAGGGCATTGTACCTCATGTCCCTTTCGATCACGTAGAAATTCATCTCTTGGATTGTCCCAGTGGTTTTCACTAGAAGGGTTGTATCCCCTTTAGTGGTTTTGCATGCTATGTTAAATCCGTTCAACACCCGAACTGCCGGCATTATTTGGTCCTGTAACCCCAATTGCTCTATGACCCTCGATCTGATGATGTTGGTTGAGCTACATGGATCCATCAACACATGTTTAAATCGAGATTTATTGATAAGCACGGATATTACCAGTGCATCATTGTGAGGTTGTACGATGCCCTCGGCATCCTCATTGCTGAACAAAATAGTTTCCTCCGGGACATAATCTTGGGTGCATTATTCCCTTGTGATAGATACTTTAGTGCACTTCATCATTGGTCCTTGGGGGACATCGACCCTGATAAGTATGGATTTTAGCCATTTATTAGTACCTTTGTACTATTGTTTTAGTCTGCAAGTATTGATTTATGTTCCCAAAACTAATGAAAATATGCAAATTGTAGAAATGTTGGCGATTTGGGATCTCATGAAGAAATTCGACTAAAAAGGAGTGTTTCTACTCACAAGTCAAGAAGGGGCGCACTGGCCTAGAAGTGCGGTCCGCAAAAGTATTTTTGCGGCCGCAAAAGCAAGTGCAGGCCGTAGAATTTTTTCTACGATCGCAGATCTGGTAGTAACCTAGAAGTATTTGAAGAGGAAGTGCGGACCGCACATAATATGTGTGGCTGCAGAACATGGTCTCACTAAAAAGAATTCAAAAAGTTCAGAGAATATGCAAAATGACTATGACTGAAGCCTTGCTTGAAGTGCAGACCGCACATGAATTGTGCAGCACCAGAAGCTGAATGGCAGCCGCAGATCGAATTGTGCGACTACAGAATCATTTCCCCTGCAAACTCAACCAATATGCAGATCACACATGGAATTGTGCGGCCGCAGAACCTCTCGAGAGGCATTTTTGTCAGCAAAATTTTGAGCCACTATAAATAAATGGGAATCATATTTTTAGGTCAAGTTTTGAAGTTTTCTCAGCTGGAGCCATTGTAGTTTACCATTTTGGGTGAATTGTGATCAATTTGAGACAAAAACATCATAGTTTATCATTTTAATTTAATATTATGTGTTTAATTAGTATTTCTTCTTTGTTTTCTTCATTTTTTACTATGAATAACTAGACCTTTACTAGGGCTGCGACCCAACCCTAGTGTGTAAACCTTATGAGTATTTAATTAATGATTGTTTATGATTGGATGTTTGTTATTTAGCCTTGTTCATGCTTTACTTTTAGAATTAATGGTTGCAAACATTGATTCATGCCTTTTTTGACTTGGTCTTTGCTTGAGAAAGAGGGACCTAGTTTAAGAAGACTTGGCTAACAAGAAATTGGGTTAGTTAAGGATTTGACTAACCTAATTAAATGGTTTGAACTAGAGATAGAAAAAACTGACTATTTGGTCTTGAGAAAGCGAAATTTGAAAAAATCACTCTATGCCCGAGAGGTATTGGGTGGGAAACTTATAGTTGAGAGCTATAATACACCCCGATCAATAAAATAAGTGTTAACGTAATTAACCCATAGGCAAAACCCTAGGCGAAGATTACATCCCTACGCCTTTTACCTATTTGAAAACAACCAAAAATAATTAGTCAATTTCTAGTTTCATTTCTCTAGTCGATTATTGAAAGTGTAATTTATAGAAGTAATTTGAAAACCAATGTGTTTGGAAGTGTATTTAAGTTGTTTCATCTTCAGGCATCAAGTATACACTCTAACACCCATTGTTAGCTCCCTGAGGAAATCGACCCGACTCATATTTGGGTACTATTCTTCCAGCGACCTCTTCCACTCATTGTTGAGTGTGGATTGGGAGTGGATCAGACCCCTCAAATGATATTATTGATGACGTGCTGAGGCTCATCCTGTTCGTCCTATTTGTTGGCATCCCTGTTCCTGAAGTGGTTTTTGGCTTATAAATTCTCGGAGGTGCCCGTTGTTGAACAATCGAGCTTCCTCTCTCAATTATCGGCAATCCTCAGTCATGTGGCCATGAGTTCCATGATACTTATACATCAAGTTAGGATCTCTTTGGGTAGGGTTAGACTGCAATGGTCGAGGCCACTTGGTTTCCTTGATGCACCCGATAGCTGATACGATAATGGCAACATCAACGTTGAAGTTATACTCTAATAATCGTGGTGCTTCCCTACCCCCGAGTTGGTCGTTGTAGATATGTAATTTTTTACCCTCCTAGAGATTTTATACATTTTAGCATTTAAATATTTAGTTTAGGTCTAATATCGCTATTTTAATTAGTTTTGACTCTTTTACTTTATTTTATTACAAAAGTAAAAATTACAAAAATATTTTCTTTAATTTAGCTAATTGATATTTTATCTTGTTACTTTAGTTTATCTACCTTTCATAAAAAAAAATTTTAAAAAAAAAATAGAATTGATATTTTATTTTTCCAAAAAAAAAGAAAGGAATTAATTTTTGGATTAATTCGTGTCTTGTCTCCATGTCATAAGACGAATATTTTGAGCCAAATTTGAAGCCCAAAATGGGACTACCTTTTTGAGCCCAATACCCTTAAATCCACAAAAGCCTAATTTCCTAATAACCCTAAGCTTCAAGACCCCTGATCTGATCTTCTTCTTAAAAACCTTAAGAGACTTTGAACACCCCGAAGCTAGCGGCGACCCTTGGAGAATCGATCAATTCTCTCAATTTTGAGAGTTGTGATCGAGATACAGAGAACATAAAAAACCAGCAACCTCACACGAACCAACGACCCCTTCTTCTTGACCCCCTGAAACTCTTCACCCCTACACAAAAATCAGATGCCACCAGCCGCACACCCCACCTCAACGAACTCCAGCAGCAACGACTAACCTTCACTCGCCAGAAGCAGCACCCACTCAAATCCGACCACACACACACACGCAGATACACAGAGAAAGAAGATGGGGGGATTTTTGGTTTCTGAATTTTTCTTTTCTGATTTAATGTCTTAGTTTAGATATAAAGAATCAGCTCTATTAGATTTCACAATCAAAAATACAAAAAAACTTTGGTTTCTTCTGTTGATTTAGATTTCAAAGATGGAGTTCGTTTGAAGTATTTGATCCGGAGTTCCGTCTGAAGTTGGAATCTGCCGAGGAGAACATTTCTGCTTTTTCATTTGGTTCTGATTTTTGGTTTTCGAGTATGTGAATGGAGTTAAGTCGAGGTTGATTCGAGTTCATACCCGATGATAGATTCGTCA
Source organism: Nicotiana sylvestris (assembly GCF_000393655.2). NCBI lineage: Eukaryota > Viridiplantae > Streptophyta > Magnoliopsida > Solanales > Solanaceae > Nicotiana > Nicotiana sylvestris. Next base: position 120,955,524 of record NC_091057.1, on the reverse strand, counting down.
TATTTTCGATTTCAAAACCATGAATCAATCAAATTTCAGATTCATTGAGGTCTATTTCTTCCTTTCCTATTCCGTTTTTGCTTAATATCATGTTTTTACTAGTTCACTAATTTGTCATTGCCCTGTTTCGCTAAATATTAAATTGATGCTTCTTTGCTCTGTTTTGGGATACCTTGGCTACATTTGTTTACTCCATTCTGTTGCAGGTCATTGTTTGTGCATTTATTTTGGTTTAATCCGTTCAGAGTTTTGATGGCTAGAATAAGTTTTTTTTGATTCCATACTTTATTGCTTCATTAAGAGATAATTATTTTAGGCTTCACAATTACTACTTTGATAACAAAAGAATTAAGTCAACGAAATTGAGTAGATTAATTAATTGCTTGGATGTTTGAAAGGTCTTAGGCCGTAGGAGTGGGGAGATATTAGTCCATCAGTAATTAATTTTATTGATATGCTTTAGGTATCGAGCTCGGCCTAATAAAATGAAAAGCTAAAAACGAAACATGAGCACGATTTAGAATTTTCTTTTACCTTATTTAGTTTTCTTTCATTTGTTTATTTAACTACATTGTCCGCTAAGAGCATGCTTAGGTCATCATTATTCGGGTAGGCAAATCGTAGGTCGCTTCCTTTAGTTTATTATCCAGGGAATGCCCCATAGACTTTGTATATATATTTTATCCGGGGTATGCCCCATAGTATCGTGTATTTGAAGGCCGTGTTTATTTTCGCTTTTGTGTGTTTCTACCTCGATCTGAGTATTCTTTAAAAGCCAAATTGATCATCTATGCAACTGTACCAGTTACGCGACTCGGAGAATGCCTAACACCTTCTCCCTGAGTCAAATGAACCCCCTAACCTTGAATCTCTGGTGCAAACTGGTTTAAGAGTCAAATGTGTTTTGAAGGGAAATTGTTATTTAAAAAAAACGGTAACCTGGCACACCAAAATCAAATGTCAGGTGGCGACTCTGAAAATCCTTCGAAACACAATCTTTTTGTCACTTTCAATTTGGAAAATCCTTTTGAGCTTCCACAATCACTTTATTTATTTAAAGAGGGTTAAGTAAAAAAGGGGTGTGACAGCTCTGGCGACTCTACTGGAGAGTTGCAGGTTCAAGCTGATACTACGATCTTGTTGGCTTTTTAGAATATTCGGTTGAGGTTTTTATGTTTTTATTAGCTTTATCTGATTTTTATTATGTTTTTATACTTTGTTATTATTTTCTAGTTGTTTATATGTTTACAAATTTCTTTTTATGCATTTACTGCTTTATAACTATCATCATTTGCATAACCCCGGGTCTTTTTTCTGTAACAAGTCTTCCGGAGTACGTTTGAGCGTACACGGCCTTTTTGTGAGTCACATGTGTCTTTAGGGGAGTGGCATGAGATCATGGAGTGGGCGGACAGCTAAAGCCACCATCATCGACCACGTGCCTGAATTGCCTTGTCTAGTGAACCCCAAACGTAGGTCAGCCTTTAGGTCATGCTTATTTGCATCATATCATTTAAACCTAGCAGGGCTCGGTCCCAGGCACCGTGTCTCGTTGTCGGAGGCCTATCCAAATTATGTCAAAATGGGCCTGTGGCCCAAAAAAACATTTAATCATCCCTATGTGCTACATGCTACATGCTACATTTTTTTAGGGTAAGTGGGTCATTTGGCGAACCAATGAGGTAAAAAGAGTTTGAGGTATAAAATGAAGCAAGTAGGGCCACTCACTTTTTTTCTTTCACGATTTTCCCAAAATCTAAAAAAAAGGAAAAAATAAAGGCCGGACCCCAAAGCCAAGAACCCCCCGGTCTTCCTAGTGAGTCTTAGGTTCTTGGTTTTGAGGGTTGTAGCCAAATCTAGCATGCCTAGCCACTTTTGGCCACATCGGTTGTTTTTGCAAAATATGGCTATTTTCTCTAAGTAGTTTGTTATCACATGTCTTGAAGCCCTGAGTCTACATCAATGTGTCCTCTCAGTTTTAAGGTCCATTCCTGTTGAATTTGCATGTCTAGCCATGCATCGGCCATTCTTGCAAAATGGGGTCATTTTCGCAAAAGTGGTTCAACGACCCATGTCTTAGGATCTTGAGTCCACAACTAGGCGTCATATTACTTTAAGGTCCGTCCTTGTTGAATTTGCATCTCTAGTCGTGTTTGGCCATATCGACATTTTCACAAAATGGGTTATTTTTGCAAAGTAATTTCTAGGGCCATAATTATTGGGAGCTTGAAGCCATATAAGCCTTAGTGAGGTATTTCCATGTATTTGAGGTCACCTTTGTTGAGTTTGCACTAATAGCCACCTTTGGCCATGTAGGCCCAATCACGTCTTGCATGTGTCCAATAGGAGGTGTTGTGGAGTCGCATTGTGTCTCGAGTCACTAACTCAATTTGGTCTTATTTGTCTCATTTTGATATGGATCAGTAAACTAGAGCTCGAGCATGACAGATACCCCGGGACCATCGTATTTGGGAGCTTGTTTGAAGAGACTTTTTATATTTTTGAGTATGTGCATGTTTTCTTTTACTTTCTTGTCTTGTCTAGTAGTTTTGAGTCTTTTAGGTGGTGTAAGAGTTTGTCAAGTCTTTTGTCGTTGCACTTCCTATTTGTATTTGCAAATAAATAGTTATAAATGAAAAATCCAAAAAGATTTTTAATTTTTAATTTATTTTGTCCATTACTTTTCCAGAACTACGCTTGGTCTGATTCATGTGGAACATGATATGTAGACAACCTACATAGGGTTCAATCGAATCATTATGAAAGAAAAAAAAAGAAGAAAAAAAGAGAATGAAGTTATGGGATGTGAGAAATGAGAGGAAAGAAAAGAGTGGTAATAAGAAAAGAAAAGAGAGGAAAGAAAATGAGCAAGCCAAGAAGTGCTAGAAAAGAAAAGAAAAGAGAAGATTGAAATGAACAAAATTGGGATGATGCCAAATGACCTTATGACCCATGAAGTCATTATAGAACTATTAATTGTTGCTAGGTGCATTGCATGCAATGTGATATTTCTATCTGATAAATGCCCTAACGCTAACATGTTGGCATTGTTTTGCTCCTCTTTGGTACTTTAATTGTTATCATAACAGAAGGTGGTTAGTTTGTGGCATTCTAGCGAGTCATCCATACAACACAAGGTCAAAGAGCAAGTAGCCATGGCCAGCAAAGACTTGGACACAGGTATTATCGATCCGCCTAAGGAGATTGTTGAATTAGAATCTGAGTTGAAAGAAGAGGTCTTAAGGTTGATAGGGAAAATGGCCGAAATGTACCAAGCCTGGATTAGTGGGCGTCCTCCACCATTATTTCCTACTAACTACACTGAAAACCTCATCACCAATCTGCCATTGTCACAAATTCAGATTCCCACTACTGCTGATATCTCCCTACAACCTTTTCACACTCCACCCCCTAAAACCACATCATATCCCGCTCCTTTGACCACTTATGTTTTTGTAGCTCCTCCACCAGCTATTCTTCCTCGATCCTATAGAGAGACTGTGTTCGAAGTCCCTGATGCCCAACACTATGCTCCATAACTAATCTTCAAGGTCTCAGATCCATACTCTTATACTCTTCATTTTGAGCCTCTCGGTGAAACTGCAAAGCCTGCTAAGAAAGAAGAGCGATATGAGATATCAGAAAGTTGAAAGGTATAGAACAATCTTTCAAGAACATACAAGGGGTGGGAAATAATATGTCTTACAATGACTTGTGTATGTTCCTAGATATTCATCTGCCTGCGGGGTTTAAAATGCCAAAACTTAACTTATATGATGCGCGTGGAGATCCAGTAGCCCATATGAGGGGTTATTGTAGTGAAATGAGAAGTGTTTGCGAGAAATATAAATTGTTGATGGTGTATTTCTGTAAGAGTTTGAGTGGGGAAGCCTTGGAGTGGTATACTCGTCAAGATGTCAATAAGTGGCATGCATGGGGTGACATGGCTCAAAATTTTATTCGGCACTATCAATACAATGTAGACATTATCCCAGACTACTCCTTCCTATCTCATATGGAAAATAAACCCAAGGAAAGTTTTAGGGAGTTTTGGTTTAGATGGAACGAACAAGTTACTCGGGTTAGTTCTCCGATTGATAGAAAAGATGTTGCTGAGCTCTGCGAATGACAGGATCCAGTGGGTATTCCTACTAAACATTCTCAGCTTCATCCCCAACCCCAAACTTATCCCCGAGCTCCATATAATCCTATCCAGTATTATCCAACGTATAATGTCCAATCATTAGTTCAACCACTGGGTCACTCCTTATGGCGAGCACTAGCACTGCAAAATACTCGTGCGCCTTCACAACATTTTTAGGCACCCTATAACCTTAAAATACATAGGCATGGAGGGAAACAAAGGTAGAAAGATAATTTCACACCAATATAGGAATCCTACACAAACTTGTTTGAAAGGTTAAAACATTCTGGCTTGATTGAGCCGCTCCTTGGCTATACTCCAGACCCATATGCAAAAGGTTTTGATCCTACTGTACCGCTCTAATGTCCAAGGCCATAGCATTGAAGATTGTCCTACTTTGAAAAGGGAAATAGAAAGAATGATTCAAGAAGGGATAATTGTGGTCCAAGGAAGTAATACCCCAAGTGTCACACACAATCCTCTATAGGTACATGACAATTCACACATTGTTGGGATGGTTTGCAATGATGAAGGGTTGGTCAAAGGAGTCAATGAGCCACTTGGTGAAGACAATATGATTGAAGTTGGTGAAGGTCCCAGTAATATTGATGGGGAACTCAGTGGCTAAGATGTCGAGCTTGGTGATTGGAAAGACACTCCTTTCTTGGTTAGCCAAGAAGGAGTTTTGGTGGTTTATTTTGTTGTCATTTCTGTCATCCGGGTTATTTCAGGATTGTAATCTGGATATGGTTTTGTAGCTTAAACCCTTCTTCTTCTTATTTTTCCTAGTTCGTTTTATTGTAGTAACTCGTCTAGTGTTATCTAGTATTATTCCAGAGTTGTAACCCATGTCTATTTTGCTTGTTTTGTTGTAACCCTTTTCACCGTCTGTCTAATGCAATCTCCTATTTTCTGTTAGTTCTAGTCAGTTTTGTTTAGGTCACTTTTCCTTTTATAGTTCTTTTCATGATGACTCTAGTGACACGACATGCAAGCATAATTCTCAGCCCGGTCTTGAAAGTTAGTTTAATCATGAAGTAATGACACAGTTTTGAATATGATAAAAGGATGAATTTGAGGAAATAAGTAAAGATTCATGCATTTTGAGATAACCTGAAGCTTGAACTGAGTGAAACTGAGGCAGTTAGCCTGGGAAATCAAGAGGTTGATAAGAGCATACAACAAGAAAATGTCTCTCAAGCAGTTTGAGGTAGATCAGTCAGTGCTGAAATGCATTCTTCCACATCAAGATAAGGTTGAGTCAAGTCTGCTTCGAACTGGAAAGAGTCATTCATTGGGACAAAGGTATTGCCCATTGACACTTTTTGTTTATGCTGATGCCATCAATAGATAATATGTATGATTTCTTTGCTTATCTTCGATTGCATGTTTATGCTTGGCATTCTTAAAGTTTGGTATGACGAAGGCATTTTATTTTGCTACACAAATACTTTTATCTTTTGCTACCCTTTTGAAGCCTTAATTTATTTTGTTTCATACTCCTCTTTTGGAATCAGAAGTAGAGTTAGGAACTAGAAAAGAAAAAGAAAAAGAGAAAAACAAGAAAAAAAAGGAAAAGAAAAAAAAGGAAAAAGAAAGAAAGAAAAAAAAGGAAAAGAAAAACAACAAAATAATCCAACTTTGTGTTTGAACTACGTTCGACCTGATTCCTTATAAGGATACGTAGGCAGCTTTACTCTGAGGTTCGGTCCTATCAAAGCAAAAATCAAAAAAATTCCCCAGACCCCAGGAAACTGGGGCAGAAGTTTTAATTTTGGCTAAAAGATCTGATTCCCAAAAGTTGTAATTTTGAACCCTTTCATCATAAATTATTTTGAGCCTTCATGCCACCCTTTCTTTCCAAGCACGTCCAAAAGCCTACATTACGGTCCAACGAAAGACCTTCCAACCAATCTTTGAGGATGTCAAATCAAGTATGTGGTGAAAGTATGATCTTCCTACATCATGGGTAATACCTCTGTTCTTAGCACAAAGAGAGAAAATGATAAAATGAGAGAGTCTTAACGGTAAAAACCCTCATGGGCACCGTAAGGCGACGGTAAGTTGAGAAAGGAGCAAAATGAGAGAGGTTTGATGGTGAAAACCCTTCAAGGCACTACAAGTCAACTAAGGATTGTGGATCAAATAGGACAATTGGAGCGTTAAAGCCCAGTTTCACATCTTAGAGGCATAACAAGAGTTAAAGATTAAACTCGCTTGACAGATTAGGTCGCTTAATCCAAAATGCATGTCATGGTCAGTGGAGATAGCCTTCAAATCATGTTAGTTCCTACTTTGTTCTTTTTTCTGGGTAAAAGTTTTTTTTCTTGTTAGATACCATCTCTTCTAATTTTTTCTCCTTATTTTGTTCCTCTTATTTTGTTTGAGTCCCTTTTGAATCTGTTTTGATCGAAACAAGTGAGAAATAACATCAAAATCTGCTACCAGCTTTTTAATCACATGAAGCCAATGTCTGGAAAGCACATCAAATTGGCATAAGACGCATGACAATATTGGGTGCACTGAGTTGGTGATAACAGATGTTCTTTGGGATTGAGGTATAATGCAAATATTTGGTGAATGTTAGAACACGAGTGCAATGTATCGGGCATAAGGTATTGGATTTGAACGAATCCGGAATAGTTTTTGTGATAAGGGTGGTCTAGAAAAGCGGTTGGCCGATAGCAAGCAATGTCTTCCAAGTTAAAATCCAAGTTGATCATGACAAGTGCAAGAGAAATCTCCCTCGTAGTCAAGGCCACAAACTAACCGCCACATTTTAGACTCACAAGTTTTCTTTATTTGAAATATGAATAAAGCAGTGCAAGCAAGTTGGTTCAAAAACAAAAAACAAAAAAAGAAAAGAAAGAAAAAAGAAAAAAAGAAGATAAGAGCCAACAAAGGGAAGTTTCTCAAATTTTTTCCTTTATCTGTCTTGCTTGTGTGCATAAAATGTTGCCATTGCTCTTCACATTTTTCCTCCTAGGATAAAAAGTCCTAGTCTGATGGATTTTCCTCCCAATAAAAATCTTAGTCTGATGAATTTTTCTCCTAAGATAGAAAACCTAGTATGATGAATTTTCTCCTAGGATAGAAATCTTAGTCTGATAAATTTTTTTCCTAAGATAGAAAACCTAGTCTGATGAATTTTCTCCTAGGATAGAAATCTTAGTCTGATGAATCTTTCTCCTAAGATAACAAAAAAGGACCTAGTCTGATGAACTTTCTCCTAGGATCAAATCTTAGTTTGATGAATTTTTCTCCTAAGATAGAAAACCTAGTCTGATGAATTTTCTCCTAGGATCGACGTCTTAGTCTGATGAATCTTTCTCCTAAGATAACAAAAAAAGAATTAATACCTAGTCTGATGAATTTTCTCCTAGGATGGAATCTTAGTCTTTTGAATTTTTCTCCTAGGATAGAAAGCCTAGTCTGATGAATTTTCTCCTAGGATAGAAATCTAAGTCTGATGAATCTTTCTCCTAATATAACAAAAAAGGGACCTAGTCTGATGAACTTTCTCCTAGGATCAAAATCTTAGTCTGATGAATTTGCTCCTAGGATCGAAATCTTAGTCTGATAAATTTTTCTCCTAAGATAGAAGACCTAGTCCGATGAACTTTCTTATAGGATAGAAATCTTAGTCTGATGAATCTTTCTCCTAAGATATCAAAAAAGAGACCTAGTCTGATGAACTTTCTCCTAGGATCAAAATCTTAGTCTAATGAATCTTTCTCCTAACATTAAAACTTAGTCTGATGAATTTTCTCCTAGGATAATAATTTTTTTAAAAAAAGGGAAGTCTGGATTTGAAAAAATGGTCAATTTTTAGTTTTCTTAAGTTATTAATCTTTAGTTTTCTTGAAATCAGGGATCTCTCCTAGAGAATATGGTCAGTTTTTACTTTAGTCAAGCTTAGCTTATAGTTTTCCGCAAGCTCAATCTTAAATCTAGGAGACGCACTTCCAAGTCTGGTTCATTCAGGTTTTATTCTTAGCAGACGCACTTTTCAGTCAAATATTCTTGGTTTTACTCACAGGAGACACACATCCTAGTCAAGTCTTTAGTTTTACTCTCATCATTGCATCAATAGCATAGGTGATTTACAGTTTTGCTAATAACTCACAAATCTTCCTAGTACAAACTAGAGCAGAAAGTTTTGTTTGTTTTGTTATTTTGATTGCAGGCACCCACCCGGAGAACAAGGAAATTCTTTTTAGAGTTACTTCAAATTTCAAGTCAGTAGCAGGTGCCCACCTGAAGAACGAGAGAATTCATTTTAGAATTCAATTAAAGTTAGAAGTAGCAGAAGCTCGCCTCAACAATGCGAGTCAACAATCCGAGATGACCAAAAGAAGAAGTCTCAATCCAGAATGAAAAAAGAGAGAAGTAAATCCAAATGCAGATGTAGATGAAATATGTGAACTGCTCAAGACATGGTTAAAGTTACGAGCACTGCATGTCCGATCTTGATCTGAAGAAGTCGTGGAAGAATGAATCAGCACCAGCAGCTAGCAAGCATCAGAGTTCAAATCAAAAGTCTGCATGAAGAACCATTCAAGATTCAAGATCAAGCTTCAGTAGACTTATAGATAGGAATCTTGTAACTCATAGCTGATAGGCTTGCTCAGTTCTTTTAGATTTTATTTTGATGTATAACAGGACCGCAGACCGGAACCTCGGCGGAACGGTATCTCACTCGACTCTTTCATCCTCTCCACACACTCCATCATTTCATTTACTTCTGAACTATACGTGACCTGATTCCCTTATAACCCGGGATATATTGGCAGTTCAAAACCAGGAGTCAGTCACATTTTCCTTTCTTTTAGTTCTCTTCTCTTTTCCTTTATATAAGGGTCAGGCTAAGAACATGTCTTGTCGTTCTTTATCTGAAAACTCTTCAAGTTTTCAGTCAAAGAGGGGCAGCTGTAGAGATGAAATTTTTGACCTTCTTCGAGATTTTACACATTTTAGCATTTAAATATTTAGTTTAGATCTAATATCACTATTTTAATTAGTGTTGACTCTTTTACTTTATTTTATCACAAAAATAAAAATTACAAAAATATTTTCTTTTATTTAGCTAATTGATATTTTATCTAGTTACTTTTAGTTTATCTACCTTTCATAAAATTATAAAAAATAGTATTGATATTTTATTTTTCCAAAAAAAAAGGAATTAATTTTTGGATTAATTCTTGTCTTGTCTCCATGTCATAAGACCAATATTTTGATCCAAATTTGAAGCCCAAAATGGGACCACCTTTTTGAGCCCAATACCTTAAACCCACTATCACGACCCAAACCGATGGACCACGACGGGCACCTGGTACCTTACTCAACCGAGTACCAACATAACGTATCTTTCATATCATTCTATTATAGGTAAATGAACCAGAGTAAAGCATTAGGGAATACAAAGTTATACATATGAAGTACGGGCCTATAAGGCCGGTATAATTCTTTATATACTCGAAACATAGGCCGAAAAGGCCATACAAGTATCCGTATGCATATATGTATTCAAGCCTCTAAGAATATATAATATCATAAAGGTCGGGACAGGGTCCCGCCATACCAATCAATACATGTACTAATCATACTGACCAAAGAAGCAACTCCGGAACAAATGGAGCGCACCAACACCTTCCGCTGAGCTGATAGCCTACTTGGAGGACTCTCGACCTGTCTATCAGGACCTGCAGGCATGAAATGTAGCATCCCTAGGCAAAAGGGACGTCATCACAAATAATGTACCGAGTATGTAAGGAATGAAAATCAGTAACTAGCAGACATGAGAGAAACATGGAGTGAAAGACTCAACATGTATATCTGAATAACTCTGTGAATCATTTAATATTATAATGTCGTGCATATGCGAATAAATGTCATACCATGCATGGGTATATGCGTTCATAACATCATCAAGCCTCTGAGGGCATCCCATCATATCATCTCGGCCACTGTGGGCAAATCATCAACGTATATCAGCTGATCAAGTGATGATGTGTATATAACGCCATAACCTTTTCTCATATCCTATATACATATATATACATATATACACGTATATAACACCATCAGGTTATGGGTCAATGTACATGAATGCAATGCATGAAAAGTACGTCAATAAAATCTCTTGGAGTGTCATAAGACCATTTTGCCTTTGAATAATATCATGAAGTAAACTTTTTCAACTTACGTATTTTTCTGAGACCCATGAACAGATGATAGTATAATATGGCACACGGGGAATCAAGAACATAAGCATCTCTAATATTTCTATGAATAGATTCATGTATGAAAATTATGCATTTGCATGTTTCGTTTGTATCGTATGGATCATGCCAAAAGAAAGAAGGGACATCCTTAACATACCTGAGTTGATTCTCTTGACAATCCCTCTAACACAAGTCTATTGTAACAAAACACGTAACGACGGATCGAGTAGGGAAAAATTCATATAATATTCTTGAGAAAGATTGTACCTTACTCCCTTAGAATCGTAAAATCCCGCTGCTATAATATTACGTAGTATAATTTCGTACGAAGATTTCTTGGCTGAAGATCTGTTAAATTTGTAGATGTAGAACACCTCCATTTTGGTGAATTTGATCCAAATTTTGGATGGCTTTTCCTTGCTGAAGCAAGTCACGCTTTCCATCTCATATATTTGTAAATTTAAGACTTTAGTGGCTTAGCCAAGATTGGTTCTAAAGGTGACATAACCTTTTCCTGTTCTCTGAGTTCTTTTATCAAATAAAGAACCAAACCAAGGTAGGGCTCTTACGTGTAAACAAGGCAATTTATGCCTTATGATTTAATATACCCATTTGTGCCACTTTGGCTTGCCTTAATGCCATGTGGCTGCCCCAAAAAGGATCATTATCTACTTAATTAGTTGGATAATATTTTGTTATCCGATAACTAACTAATTACCTGCATAATTAAGAATTGCCTCAAATTACTTAAAATTCTACTCATTTTTAATATACCTTGTACATCTTACTATCATGGTCATGTGGTACCTTATATGACACTAGTCCACAAATATCGGGTATTAATGCTCGCCCCGTATTTTATCCCAGTATGCCAAACTTGGACGAAAAATTCATTTTCTTTTACTTGCTTTCCCTCTCACTATCACGAATTTACTCATCATTTGTTTAAAAATACCATAATCCATGTAATCTCCAAATAATCCTTTTCCTTGGACTAATGTCAATTTCCTTACGACAAATTCAACATACAATACTACCGGGTGCAACATCGTCGTAATTTAATACTGTGAACATAGCATTGTAATATCGATGTAATATTGCGGACGTAACATCATTCCCCCCTTTGGAACATTCGTCCTCGAATGTTGACTAATGCTTTTATTATTCTCATAACCCACAAGTGTTGCGAATACTTTAGTACTCGTCTTGCCATCTAGGCGACTGTTCTGTGAATGAATCGCAAAGGCCAGGGCATTCCTCCCTTTAAGCCTCTTTCTCACACCACGATTTGTAGTCGGAATCCTTCTAATCTCATAACTGTTGCTACCTTCTATCATGTAGCCTTTACGACCCTAATTTGTATGTGCGCCTGACTCTTCTCTTCTCCTCCATCTTTTAGCCAATCTCCAGGCTTCACTTTGTGAACATATAATAAATTATGTCAAGTTGTCCCTCTGGGCGCCATTACCTTTATTACATCTAAGTAGGCCATATTATACCAAAATTCTTACTTTGATTTATCGTTACCGAGGTCTACTACCGAACTCCAGGTTACTCTTGTTGCTTATCTTTTATGCATAAAGCTAAATCTTTTAACGTTTCTTCATTACTATTCATCTTATGACTGATGGCTCAGTCTCATCTCGTACTTTGCAATTTTTACCCATCGATTGTTGATTCACCTCAATATTTATCTACAATCATCCACTGATAACTTGAAATTTCTTACGTAATATATTGCCACTAGGGCTTATATTACTTGCATCATGGAATATTTGAAGTGATTTTTCTGATCCACCTTGGTGACAGTACTATACTTCCATAACCATATTTCCTAGCATTCCAATGTGATTCAATTACGTGAGTATTTTAATCCATTCCAATTCATGAAATCCCTTTCTTTTTTTCTTTTTTTTTCGTCAGACCATTACTCAATCGAAGGCCCAAACATCGTCCTTTATCTATCATAATCACACCCCCATTCTACAACATTCCATCTCTTCTAAATGCCATTAGTTTTAGACTTCTTTAAGTTCATTCATTCTATAGTGAGCTTTGTATAACTTAGAGAAACCATTTGCTCTTCTTGTTTTTACGGGCTTAATCCTAAGGACTTATCCATTTTTGTTACCTTCTCAGTCGCCCTTTCTTATCCTTACTCATGTATTCTAAAACCTTGTCGCTTTACCGTATAATAGCTTGCGACCTACACATATCTATTTATATTACTTGCAACCTTTTAACTTGATTGCATCATAGATTTCCTTATGTCTTTCTAGAATATCAAGAGAGACATCACATCGTCTCTAACTGTTCTTTATTCTCTTAATCAGGCTTCTCGATACCTAGACTATAGGTTGGAGGGTATGCTATTGACGATGCCGCTATTATTCCTAGATATTGAATCCCCGCACTTCTAGCCTTCTATCCAAAGTAAGGACTATTCACAACCTTCTATATTTGAGTATCTCGTACGTTGTTCACCTTTACCTTACTTATCTTAAAGTCTCACATCATATCCTTTATCTCTTTCATGACCTCCCTTTCACATAGGTATAATCACATCCACAACTTGAAGCTCTCTTATAATACTTGCACATCTAGTGCATACACAATCTGGTGACAGCTCCATACTGGTACTCTTCTAACTATCTCTATTGTAGAGCCGTTATAGAATATGGCTACTGTACTATTTCTCTTGTACCTCTGATATTAAGATTGATTCTACAATGTTCTCAATCATGATGTTTGTAACTTTCTGGGTCCAATAATCAGACTCCTAAGTTACTTAGTTGATTTAATTCTTTAGTTACCTCTTTCTTCTGATTAGTCTTTATGTAGGCTCAAGCTATCTTCCGATATGTGGCTCACGACAATTAGTTATTACTTTAGCCTTTTATGGATGCTATGGAAAACTATGATATAGTCTTCTAATGATTCAATCCTTTGTCTATGACCTAGACCCAATTCCTTCTTTTAGCTTATATTGGAGTCTTCTACGGCTGATCATTAATCGAATAATTCCTTTCGTTCCATTTCAGCTTTCTTCAAATGTAAGCAACTGCTCTTCCTGATTTTTCCCCCCCTTTTACGTGCATACTTAGCTTATCTGAGTTCTTACACATGTTGAAGTTTTTTTGCAACTCATATGGTCTCGAATATTACTTTTGGTTTTACTCCCCGGTCATTAGCCATGATAGGCGCAACTTTCTTTTGGAGTGCATACAATTTTGTAGTTAAACTGTTGTTACACAACCCTTTCCTCTTTAGGTCACTGTGATTTGGTTGAAGCGTTCTTCCTTATTTCCTCAACTAGTCTTTCATTGTGGTACTTAGGGGGGGGGGATCCTCTGACTCTTGTAAGGCTGCGAGTTTATCACATCGTATGCCTGGCAGAATTTTTTATGTTCTTCCCTGCCTATAATTACCCGTAGTTACTTATCTACACGCCCTTGTGCTTGTAGGGTTACTCCTGAACTAATATTTTGACTGTCTTCTCGGTGGCACTTTCTTTTATTTCCGTAACACTCATACGGTACCTTTTTAACTTCCCCAACTCCTATATGGATATTTTTCAAGGATCACGATGTCATAATTGTGAGGCTGAATTCCCCATATTGGGGTTCCCTATGTTTATCTTGCATGATCTATTGATTTATCTGTATTCTCTTGTCTAGCCATAGCTAGACTCTTTTTGAATCAACTACTAATTGCTTGTTGGCCCATCCCCGTATCAATATTCCGCGTAATCTTTCTTGGGTCATTTCCTTTGTCTTAGCTTACCTCTCACACTCGCTCCTTATTAATCAATAATATCTCGGGCAGGAACCCTTATTTCCTCTCCCTGACGCTATATTTGCATAATGCTCTGGTATCTTAGCATATCTGTAGGCTTTGAATAAGTGCAATCTCATCCCCTTTTCATCTTATCACATTCTTCTTTTACCATTCTATAATTATTAGAACCACTTAATTCTGACATAATATCATGTCATTCCATATTCCCCCCTTTAGGGGAGTACTAAGATTTGGAGCTACGACAATCTACCTATAGATGTTCTATCTCTTTATTTTTGGCGTCATTTCACATCATCGATAAAGCTTACTCTCCTTCTGGTAATCCTTCTGTACTAAGGATAATAAAATTACTTACTCGCTAGGTAACAATTAGTATAACTGACACATACAGTCTCCTAAGCTTAATTTTGCTCACATTGCTTACTTTACGTCTTCTTGAATGACCCTCCTCTGAATTTCTCATGATTCTTCTTCTGCTGTCCATTCTATTATTGCCGGTATGAAATTTGAAATTCTCATGATGTTGACCATTATCAAATCACTAAATCCCTAATTCATGTTTACTTTATCTTGTTCACCAACCCATACTGATCTCTATTATTCTGGGGTCTAGCTTTTTCTATCGGTAATCATGTTAGAGTCACGAACTTACTTCTTGAAATGAGGATATAGCTTCATGGCCTATACTCTTTTATTTTCTTGAGGCTTATCACCTCTCGTCTCATCATTCACCTGACTATGGACCCGGTAATACCGTCATCTTTTTGATCTACCGTTATCATCCATGTATTGCATCTTACTCATAATTCTTGCTTATCTCTCTTCTTATTACTCTGCTAATATTTCTGCCTATCCTTTTCTTGTGAAAACTTTAGCAAGACATTCTTTTGCTTTTTGCTCCCCTTGCTTTATCCATTGGCTTTTTGGGTTGCTCAACGTCCTTGCTCTACTAGGGACAAGAGTTACACTAAGGTAATATTTATCCCTTCCAGGTTTTTAGTGCCTATCTTCTGAATATTTTTTTTGATCATGCTAGTATTCACATCTAATTGTAATATTCTAGAGTGCACCATCTAGGTGTCTCACAAGAAGATCTATTAGCACATTTGTAATACCCCTCGAAAATGTTAACTAACACAAACAATCCATTCACCATTTTGGGTTACTCTAACCCCAGCCAGATCCTGATGTTCCATCCTTTTCTTAAACTGCACCTGTTAGGCCCTATAGGGCATAACTAAGATGGGTACGGCCAATTGTGTATACCTCTGTTACTGTTGAATATAACTAAAAAAGCTTATATTCCTCTACCTGAATTATAAACACCGTTAACCTTCATTAACTGGGCACCTCGTACTCTTCTTCATCTTACTTCTTTTGTTTGTTGAAACTTGTATTTATCTTCTGAATCTCTCATTGTCTTTCACTATTAAGGTAGATAGGTATTCTTGCCTCAAGACACCTTATCAAGAGGCTTACACCTTTAGTACGCACATGATCTGCTGAAGAACTCACATTTACTTATCATAAGCATGATGCAGAATCGAGTTCCTCTGACGCAACACTTCCACATCTATATCCCTTACCGACCGTCTTTCTGAAGGTAGGTATCATTGTATTACGAATAAGATAGAGTTTAGGAAATTGAGTTCTTACAACTGAGCTCTACCATACGATCTAGAGTAAGAAGAAAAGGTGACAATCCTAAATGCCCTGTAGCCTCCTGCTTATAAGTGTGGTGCACGACATACCCATAAACAAAACTCTACTAGACATAGCTTGTAGACTCCCTAGGACAGAACTGCTCTGATACTACTTTTGTCACGACCCAAACCGATGGGCCGCGACAGGCACCTGGTACCTTACTCAATCTAGTACTAATATAACGTATCTTTCATATCATTCTATCATAGGTAAATGAACCAGAGTAAAGCATAAGGGAATACAAAGTTATGCATATGAAGTACAGTTCTATAAGGATAACATGATTCTTTATGTACTCGAAACATAGGCCGACAAGGCCATACAAGTATCCGTATACATATCTGCCTACAAGCCTCTAAGAATATATAATATCATAAAGGTGGGGACAGAGTCCCGCCATACCAATCAATACATGTACTAATCAAACTGACCAAAGAAGAAACTCTGGAGCAAATGGAGCGCACCAACACTTTCCGCTGAGCTGATAACCTACTTGGAGGACTCTTATCCTGTCTATCAAGACCTGCAGGCATGAAACGAAGCATCCCCAGGCAAAAGGGAGGTCAGTACAAATAATGTACCAAGTGTGTAAGGAATGAAAATCAGTAACTAGTAGACATGAGAGAAACATGGAGTGAAAGACTCAACATGTATATCTGAATAAGTTTGTGAATCATTTAATATTATAATGCCGTGCATATGCGAATAAATGTCATACCATGCATGGGTATATGCATTCATAACTTCGTCAAGCCTCTAAGGGCATCTCATCATATTATTTTGGCCACTGTGGGCAAATCATCAATGTATACCAGATGATCAGGTGGTGGTGCGTATATAACGCCGTAACCTTTTCCCATATCCCGTGTACATATATATATATATATATATACATATATATGCGTATATAACGCCATCTGGTTATGGGTCAATGTACATGAATGCAATGCATGAAAAGTACGTCAATAAAATTTCCTGGAGTGTCATAAGTTCATTATGCCTTTGAATAATATCATGAAGAAAACTTTTTTAACTTACGTATTTTTCTGAGACCCATGAACAGATGATAGAATAATATGATACATGGGGAATCAAACATAAGCATCTCTAATATTCTATGAATAGAGTAATGTATGGAAATTGTGCATTTTCACGTTTCGTTCGTATCATATGGATCATGCCAAAAGAAAGAAGGGATAGCCTTAACATACCTGAGTCGATTCTCTTGACAATCCCTCTAACACACGTCAATTGCGACAAAACACATAACGGCGGATCGAGTAGGAAAAAATTCGTATGATATTCTTGGGAAAGATTGCACCGTACTCCCTTAGAATCGCAAAATCCCGTTGTTATAACATTACGTAGTATAATTTCGTATGAAGATTTCTTGGCTGAAGATCCTTTACATTTGTAATGTAGAACACCTCCATTTTGGTGAATTTGATCCAAATTTTGGATGGCTTTTCCTTGCTGAAGCAAGTCACGCTTTCCATCTCATATATTTGTAAATTTAAGACTTTAACGGCTTAGCCAAGATTCTTTCTAAAGGTGACAACCTTTTCCTATTCTCTAAGTTCTTTTATCAAATAAAGAACCAAACCAAGGTAGGGCTCTTACGTGTAAACAAGGCAATGTATGCCTTGTGACTCATCATACCCATTTGTGCCACTTTGTGCTTGCCTTAATGCCATGTGGCTGCCCCAAAAGGATCATTATTCACTTAATTAGTTGGGTAATATTCCATTACCCAGTAATTATTCAATTACCTGCATAATTAAGAATTGCCTCAAATTACTTAAAATTCTACTCATTTTTAATATACCTTGTACATCTTACTATCATGGTCATGTAGTACCTTGTATGGCACTAGTCCATAAATATTAGGTATTAATGCTCGGCCCTTATTTTATCCCAATATGCCAAACTTGGACAAAAAATTCATTTTCTTTGACTTGATTCCCCTTTCACCATCACGAATTTACTCATCATTTGTTTAAAAATACCATAATCTTTGTAATCTCCAAATAATCCTTTTTCTTGGACTAATGTCAATTATCTTATGATAAATTCAATGTACAATACTACCGGGTGCAACATCATCGTAATTTAATACTGCAAAACATAGCACTGTAATATCGATGTAATATTGCGGGGCGTAACACCAACAAAAAGCCTAATTTCCTAATAACCCTAAGCTTTAAGACCCCTGATCTGATCTTCTTCATAAAAAACCTTAAGAGACCTTGAACACCCCGAAGCTTGCGGCGGCCTTTGGAGAATTGATCAATTCTCTCAATTTTGAGAGTTGTGATTGAGATACAGAGAACATAAAAAACCAGCGACCTCACACCAACCAATGACCCCTTCTTCTTGACCCCCTGAAACTCTTTATTCCTACACAAAAACCAGATGCCACTAGCCATACACCCCACCTCAACGAACTCCAGCAGCGACGACTAACTTTCACTCGCCAGAAGCAACGCCCACTCAAATCTGACCACACACAGATACACAGAGAAAGAAGACGAGGGATTTTGGTTTCTGAATTTTCCTTTTCTGATTTAATGTTCTAGTTTAGATATAAAGAATCAGCTCTATTAGATTTCACAATAAAAAATACAAAAAAATACTTTGGTTTCTTCTGTTGATTTCGATTTCAAAGATGGAGTTAGTTTGAAGTATTTGATCCGGAGTTCCGTCTGAAGTTCGAATCTGCCGACGAGAACATTTCTACTTCTTCATTTGGTTTTGATTTTTGGCTTTCGAGTATGTGAATGAAGTTAAGTCGAGGTTGATTTGAGTTCGTCGCCGATGATAGATTTCCGGTGCCGATTCGAGTTCCCGTCCGCGATTCGTCATATTTTCGATTTCAAAACCGTGAATCAATCAAATTTCAGATTCATTGAGGTCTATTTCTTCCTTTCCTCTTCTGTTTTTGCTTAATATCATGTTTTCACTAGTTCGCTAATTTGTCGTTGCCCTATTTTGCTAAATATTAAATTGATGCCGTTTTGCTCTGTTTTCGGATGCCTTGGCTATATTTGTTTACTCCATTCTTTTGCAGATCATTGTTTGTATATTTTTTTAGTTTAATCCGTTTGGATTGGTTTTGATGGCTAGAATAAGTTTTTTTGATTCCATGCTTTCTTGCTTCATTAAGAGATAATTATTTTAGGCTTCACAATTAATACTTTGATAACAAAAGAGTTAAGTCAACGAAATTGAGTAGATTAATTAATTGCTTGGATGTTTGAAGGGTCTTAGGCCATGGGAGTGGGAAGAGATTAGTCCGTCAGTAATTAAATTTATTGATATGCTTTAGGTATCGGGCTCGACCTAATAAAATGAAAAGCTAAAAATGAAACATGAGCACGATTTAGAATTTTCTTTTACCTTATTTAGTTTTCTTTCATTTATTTATTTAACTACATTATCCGCTAGGAGCATGCTTAGGTCATCATTACTCGGGTAGGCAAACCGTAGGTCGCTTCTTTTATTCGAGGCGAGAGGTTGCTTCCTTTAGTTTATTTTTCAGGGAATGCCCCGTAGACTTTGTATATATATTTTATCCGGGGTATTCCCCATAGTATCGTGTATTTGAAGGTTGTGGTGAACCTCGGGGAAAAGCATAATATGTATTAGTATTTAGGTTTTACTTTACTTTACTTTTTCTATTTTCTTTTTTAGGTAGGGACGACCTCGAGCCTCCTTTGTGTTTATTTTCGCTTTTGTATCTTTCCACCTCGATCTGAGTATTCTTTAAAAGCCAACTTGATCATGTATGCAACCGTACTAGTTACGGGACTCGGGGAATGCCTAACACTTTCTCCCCGAGTCAAATGAACCCCCTAACCTAGAATCTCTGGTGCAAACTGGTTTAAGAGTCAAATGTGTTTTGAAGGAAAATTGTTATTTAAAAAAAACGATGACCTGACACACCGAAATCAAATGTAAGGGGGCGACTCTGAAAACCCTTCGAAACGCAATCTTTTTGTCACTTTCAATTTGGAAAACTCCTTTGAGCTTCCACAATCACTTTATTTATTTAAAGAGAGTTAAGTAAGTAAAAAGGGGTGTGACAGTCGTCCTTGACTCTAATATTTGACTGGTACTAGTTGTGGACGTCGACCTAAGTTACCGTCGGGTACTCTACCAAATTTTGTTTTAGCTGTTGTGAAGCCAAGGAGCTTCGAGGGTTAAGTCCTTGAGTGATTGTTTGAATGGCCCAATCATCTACAACTGGATGCAGGTCCATCCGTTCCATTTGGAACCTTGACACGAACTCCCTGAGCATCTCGTTATCTCTTTGTTTAATCTTGAAAAGGTCTGATTTTTCGGTCTCAACCTTGATGGCCCCGACATAAGCTTTTACAAAAGCATCTGCAAGCATAGCAAACTAGTCAATGGAATTTGGGGGTAAGTTGTGATACCATATCATTGCTACTTTTGATAGAGTCTCCCCGAACTTCTTCAGTAACACCGACTCGATTTCATCATCTTCCAAGTCATTTCCTTTGATGGCGCATGTATAGGAGGTCACATGCTCATTCGGATCCATGGTTCCATTATATTTTGGAATATCGGGCATACGAAACCTCTTCGGGATCGGCTTTGGTGCCTCGCTTGGAGGGGAAAGGCTTTTGGATAAATTTCTTGGAATCTAGTCCTTTCAATATCGGGGGTGCTCCCGGTATTTGATCGACCCTAGAATTATGTGTTTCCACCTTCTTGGCATTGGCCTCAATTTTCTTCTCACCTGAGTCCACCCGTTTTGTCAATGCTTCAAGCATTTTCATTATCTTGGGGTTGACCCCGGGCTCAGCTTCACCTGGTCTCGATGGTTCGTTCATTTCTTCGGGTGCTCTCCCGGGATTGTTCGGGCTCGACCCTACTAGGGGCATGGCCTTGATTTTGTAATTTTCCAATCGCCGCCTGTTGAGCTTGCAACATTTCGAAGATTAGCCGCAGGCTTACCCCGTCACCTTCGCCTTCGGGCGCTTCTCGAGCTGTTGGTAGGGGTCTTCCGCCAACGTTATTTTCGGATCAGTTGGCAGATTGATATTGATAGCCACCTGCGAGTTGGCATCAACCGGATTGGCAACTGGGACTCCGTTGGGATCAGCAGAGGGCACCTCATTGCTAGGCACCAAATTATCATTTTCACCTTGATGGCCAGACTCAGCTTCAACGTTCAAGTGGGAAGACTAAGAATTTGACATTTTTAAGTTGAACTGCAATTAAGACTTTAAGGAACAAGCGTAATATAGAGTGTGTTATGGAAATTTGTATCAAACTACCACTATTATCCTTAGTCCCACGGTGGGTGCCAAACTTTTTACTTTAAAACGGATAACAATTAAATTTGTATGCGGTTTTAAGGATACGTGGAATGATTCAACACAAATAATCAAGAATATTAGATAAACGAGTTAAAGGCAAAATGAACGATCAAACCAATGGCAATGCCACGACTCCGCTCTAACACATATTGAACATTATTTTTACCTTTGATTGGACCCTTGGTTCGACGCCAATTATTAACGAAGAACAAACAGTAAAATAAGAATTCTGCAATAGCTAAAGAGCGAAAAAATGAATTTGTATTTCCTTGATTCGCGTGTTACAATGTGTGTTATCAAAGAAAAGCTTCCCCTTTATATAGTAGGAGAGTTTCATCCCTAGTACAAATCTAAAAAAGATGAAAATCTTCCTTTTAATTAGCTACTGATCCATAACCGGCATCGAGCGAGATTCGCACCGTGATATCCGGTCGGTTGCAGATATCACGACCATCTATACGTCGTGTGCAATCATTCATTGTGTTTTCCGAAGCCTCAGAACTCATTTTGGGTCCGAGGAGCATTGCTTTATCACGACCGAAGATGAGCACATCATTCACCTTTCATGGGTCTCGGTACGAAAGGCTCCCAGTCTCAATTTCAATCTCGTGTGCCCGTGCCCTTCTTCCGTCTTTGTCTCCGGAAAATCGGGATATGCGTTGTCCCGAATATTTTTCGTATATATATATATATATATAATTTGGTGTACCAGAAGATAGATTATTGTTGTAGCAATTAAGAAATGGCTTTGTTTGAGGATATTTGAGCTGGTTTTCAACGAAGTGCATACCTTTGAGTGAATTTTAGTTTTTAGTTTTTGGAAAATTAATTGCATATGATTTCTTGCACTAAATCTGATTTTCAAACCAATAGTTCATAAAAAATCCATCTCATTTTACCAAATCGGAGAAGATTCGCTATTTATGGTTCATTTTAGATTAAATATTTGTTATTTGTTACTACGTACCATCTTTCTTTTCATCGAGTTCCAAATGAGCAAGCAATTTCGTCATGCAAAGAAAATTTTAGAATTCTTATATTTTCAACCATATAATTCGTGCACGTAACGTTGGTATTCAATAGTTATAAGAATTCTAAGTAACCTCGAATTTACTAATGATACTTGTTCTAAATCATGGAATATACAGACTTAAGTTGCAATTGCTGCGATTTCTAAATAAAATAGACTTAACATGCAAGTTTTTACTAAAGAAAAGAAACAAGCTAAGGCGCACACACAAATAGAGGACTTGTGGCTTTGACTTGCTTATCTAACTTTTACTATTACAGATTAAATTTCAACAAAAAATAAAGATAAAGGAGACGTAATCCAAACCTTCACAATGAAATTACAATTTGAGAGATCAAGTTCAGTTCTCCATTTTATGCAAGACACTTGAAAATACCTAACCTAAAACAAAGATGGATCTCGATCATGTAAAATATAAAAAAAAGTTTAGCTTTTAAAAAATATATTTCTTCATATAACTTACAATGTAGACCACTTTTCAGTGGAGTAATAAGCTCTCTAATATTTACTAGGAGTACTTTTTAATGGGACAGCTCAGCACAAAAAGAACTATCGATCTCTCCTAAAGTAGCAAAGATAAAGTTAAATTTTTGCAGTGAAATAAGAACATGCCTCCACAACCACATGCGTAGGAAAAATTTTCAGTCTCACATTCCACGTCATACTTATGTGAGGCCGATAATTACTTGACAAGTGGATTCATGAGTTCCATTTATTTAATTTGAAGATAAAATTAAAAAAGATAATTTAAAAGTCATTTAATATATCTAACTTAAGACAAATTAAGTACTAATAAAATAATCAAAATGGTAAAAAAATATATGCATTTAACAAACTAAGCCTTCTGATCGAATAAGGATTACACTGAAAGTTATAATAAGACTGCCGTTGGATGTGGTATGGCCTTTCTGGTAAAAATAGCACGGTATAGCCAGATTTCGGACTGATCATTCAAAAATAGTCAGCGTTTACGAAGTCAATGAAAAATAGCCACTATTTTGCTGCAACAGAGACCGGTCCAACATAATATACTGGAGTTCGGTGCACCTGTGTATGAACTGCAGCATATTATGCTGGACCGGTATACTTTGCTGGCACTAGTATAATATACTGGAGACTGGAGCACCGGTGCTCCAAACTCCAGTATATTATACTGGACAATTATACTTGCTGGAACTCCAGTATATTATGCTGGAGTTCTAGTGTACTTATGTTGGAACTCTATCATATTATGCTGGAGTTCCAGCATACTTATCCTGGAACTCCAGTATAATATGTTGGAGTTCAAGTATACTTATGGTGGAACTCCAGTATAATATACTGGCGTATTTTCCAGGTTTTAAATAGTGTTTTCGCTCATATTTATTTTTACATGAAAAGTGGCTAAATTTCGATTATTTTTGAAACTGGGCTATTTTTGAATGACCAGTTGTAAATTTGGCTATTTCTGAATTTCTCCCGGCCTTTCTGCCACCGAACAAACACTTTTATCTTTTTCAATACGGAAAAGGGTTCAAAATGCCCCTAAACTATTGGAAAAGGTTTAAAAATACCATTCATCCACCTACTGAACTTAAAATAGGGAAAAATTAAAAAATAGCCAGATTTACAACTGGTTGTTCAAAAATAGCCTAGTTTAAAAAATAATCAAAATTTAACCACTTTTCATGTAAAGATAAATATGAGCGAAAACACTGTTCAAAACCCGGGAAATACGCCAGTATATTATACTGGAATTCCAGCATAAGTATGCTTAACTCCAGCGTATTATACTGGAGTTCCAGGATAAGTATGTTGGAACTCCAGCATAATATGATGGAGTTCCAGCATAAGTACACTAGAACTCCAGCATAATATACTGGAGTTCCAGCAAGTATAATTGTCCAGTATAATATACTGGAGTTTGGAGCACCGGTGCTCCAGTCTCCAGTATATTATACTGGAGTCAGCAAAGTATACTGGTCCAGCATAATATGTTGGAGTTCATACACAGGTGCACCGAACTCCAGTATATTATCCTGGATCGGTCTCTGTTGCAGCAAAATAGTGGTTATTTTTCATTGACTTTGTAAACGCTAGCTATTTTTGAATGACCAGTCCGAAAACTGGCTATACCGTGCTATTTTTACCTTAAGATACCCTTCCATCCACCTTTTTGGTTTACTTATGCCCTTTGACCGTTAGGTCAATGCAGAATTAAAAATAATTATTATTCTTTTTGTAAAACTTAAAAAAAAAAGTTTACAAAATATTTTCGTTTTTTTAAACTAATACACCGGTAGTCCACTAATTTAGTAAAGTCTACTTCTTCATCTTTTTTTTCTTCAAGTTTTTCCAAAAAACAATTCAGATTTTACAAAGAAAAAAATTATTTTTTTTAGTTTTTTTAAAGCATTTTTTTGTAAAAACTGAAAAAAAGTTGTAAAAACAGAAAAAATGTTTTTAATAAAATATTTTCGTTTTTTAAAAACTGCACAAAATATATTTTTTCATTTTTTCAGTTTTTAAAATAAAAGTAAAACGAAATGCTTTAAAAAAACTGAAAAAAATAAAAATAAAATATTTTTCAAAAACAAAAATATTTTTTGAAAATATTTTTTTCAGTTTTTAAATAACAAAAATATTTTATTAAAAAACGTTTTTTTCTGTTTTTACAAAAAAAAAATCTTTAAAAAAATGAAAAAAAATATTTTTTAATAAAAACTGAATTGATTTTTTGTAAAAACTAGAAAAAAATAAGAAGACTTTACTAAATTAGTGGATTATTTGTGCATTAATTTAAAAAAACGAAAATATTTTGCAAAATATTTTTTTTAAGTTTAACAAAAAGAATAATAATTATTTTTAATTTAGCATTGACCTAACGGTCAAAGGGCATAAGTGAACCAAAAAAGTGGATGGAGAGGTATGTTTAGCCCAATAGGTGGATGAAGAGTATTTTTAAACATTTTTCAATAATTTAGGGGCATTTTAAACCCTTTTCCGTTTTCAATATGTCAAAGTTCCTTTTTCCTACGCTATCTAAGGGAAAAGTGCATTTCAAAAAAACAAACTTTCATTTCAAACCCAATTTATTTATTTCATGTATAAACTGTCTTAGCTAAAAGATATTTTCTTGCAAATTTTATTTTTAAATGAAACCTATATATTCTGATAAAAAACATTTACAATATATTTTAATGTAATAAAATATTAATTTTTTTATAATATGTTAACGTTAAACTGTTTATTTTTTAAAGAAAGAAAGGAAGGAAAAGGAGATTCGTGAAATTGAGGGAGAAAAACGGAGGGGAGTCTAGTTGTGTAGGCATCATTCATTGCCAGCTCTTTTTAAATTTGAATGTTTCAACTTCTAAGGATCATTCATTGCCAGTACGTCAATGACGCGATATATATAAGTGATATACATATTGTCACACCTCCCTTTTTTACACTACACCCTCGGGAAGGGTATAAAGGAGTTTTTCCAATTAAAGGACAATCGAAACGGGATTTATTTATTTAAAGATTCAGAGTCGCCACTTGGGAGATTTATGGTGTCCCAAGTCACCGGTTTAATCCCGAATCGAGAAAAAATTTGACTCTGTTTAACAGTCCGCGAACCAGAAATCCGAGTAAAGAATTATGTTAACCTGGGAGAAGGTGTTAGGCATTCCCGAGTTCCGTGGTTCTAGCACGGTCGCTCAACTGTTATATTCGGCTTAATTATCTGATTTTAATACAAGTTTTAAACCTATATGCAAATTCTGACTTTTTAACCACTTTTATTCATTTTTTCAGAGAAAATTACAACGCTATTAAAACACATCTCGAACCATGTCACATAAATGCACCCGTGTCTTTTGACATATTTTAACATCGTTGAGATTTGGATTTGGGTCACATAAATGCGCACCCGAGTTTAAGAAGGTAATATTATTAAACTGATGCGCCTAAAGCAATTACGAATTTGCAACTTTGCGAGGGTCATAGAAACTAAATGGCACGTCTCAATATAATTAGAAGAGTCATACTTAATTAAGAGGGCCCAAGATGTCGGATTTGTTCTACATATATATTAACAGTATATGATTGTGAAAACGGGCCAGGTGCAATTTCAGTGCATAGTCTCCAAGATTTCATCCCTTTTTAAATTAAACCTATAGCCAATATAAAGCCCAATCCCTGATTTTGCTCCCAGGAAACTTCTTGCTTTCCTGGTGTCTTGCGTTGGCACAATGACAGAAAAAAAACAAACTGCCTATGCCATAAATTCAAAGCTCACTAACTAATCACCATTTTAATAAGGAAGATTTGAAGGAAACAATAGCATTTAAATCTCATAGTATGCTAGATCTCAGCTGGAGAGTTCAACAGGATAACCGAATCAAACACAGAAGTGTTACTCGATTCAAGAAAAGGTTAAACATTGAGAACGATCGTCTTCACAACTAAGCAATTTCTTTGCATCAAAATGTTGGCAGCATACATCAACTAGATTTCACTTAAATTATGCAACTCATGAAACTTCATAGTAAACAAGAACCAACAACTTCATGACCACTGAATTCATAATAAAGCATAAACTAAAACATTGCCATACTCAAACTTCGTCGCTACAACTCTGACTAGCTATCAAAATTCTCACCCAATTTGAAGTTTTAACAAAGGGAAAGATGTCCCAAAACTAAACCGTGGAGACAAGAAAGTTCCTATGAATCAACTTAGAGACTCAACCAAACTGGCTGCTGAGGATAGATCTAATCACATACTAAGGAGGGGCCTGCCATTAAACAACAACAGCTATGAAACAATTTAAAAGAACATCAGATGAACAAAGACCAATCAGTTTGTAGGGAATCTGATCCCAGCTCAAAACACTTCAATTTACACTAGCAAGCCTTCATTTCAATGCAGCGAAACCGGCAAAACACCACAGAATATTGTGAAATCAACAAAAAAACTGGTCACAGAAACTTTAACACTGCTGAATCCTCAAACAGAACACCATGGCTAACAACGCAGAACTTTCGAACAAGAGCAAGAAACAAAGTTGCCTAGACAGTGCGAAACATGGCAGGCCAACAACTGCTCAAATTGACTTCTTCAGCATCGAAAGAGCAGAAGTCTTGTAGCAGAAACAAGGCATATAAAATTTCGAACAAGAGAAAGAAACAGAGCTGCCTAGACAGTGCAAAACAAGGCAGCTTTTCAGCAGGCTAACAGTCCAAACAAATATTCCCAAAATGCTGCATATTTCTACACAATTCATTGCTTGAATCAGTTGTTTTTAGTAGCACGACAGAACAGAGTTCTTATAGCTGTAACAATGCAGATAACTTTCGAGCAGGGGGAAAGAAAATAGAGCAAGTCTACACATATACAAGCAGCGACACAGCTGAGTTTCAACACCAATTTAAACACATACACGAACACACACAGCTGAGAACAGTCCTAGCTTGAACTTGCAAACACACACGAATAAGGTTTCAGCAGAAAATTCGTGAAATAATCCTCCAAATTGCTAATATTCATATTCATTCCCAATCATTTTACATGAGAAGATAGCCGACGATCATCCCATAAGTTCACGGCTGGGATTTGAAGAACAGATAATAGAACCACACTAACTTAAACTTGCTTACTGGCAGATTCAACCAACAGAAGCCTAAATGACAGCAACAACGAGATACAAACTCAGAAACTCCAACATACTCTATTATGACTTGGGAGTATTTTCAATTCAAAAAAAGTAACATAAAATGGACCTGAACCAAGGCCAAACGAGTTTAGAACTCGACTAAGAACAAAACAGACATTGAGTTTCCAAATTCAAACTAAACTATGGTGGAATTCGAACACAGACAAACATGGAATCACGAGCGATAAAGAAGAGGATAAGGGATGAACCTGAGTTGCAAAACTTAGATTAACTCTGCCTTGAACCCGATACAAGTGAATTTGACAATAAAACTCGAAGAACAGCGTCTGTAAATGCGTTAGGATGCAAAAACTACGAACTCAAACACGAACGGTCAACTCGATCTCAACTCAGTTCGTCTCCATTTTTGAAGGGAATAGAAGTAGGATAATGGAAAAACTCTTCTTCGATTTTTCCGGACATTGAAACAAAACTAAGAACAAAGCAAAAAAGACTGAAATTTTCACCTTCCTCCCCAGAATCGCACCTGAAAACGCAAAAGACAGCAAGGAAAACTAAAATGATTTTTTTTCAATCTTTTCTCTCCAAATATCAAACTCCAAAATTTTTCTCCATCTCTCAAAATCGGAACTGGCCCTATTTGAAAACGAATCCCTTGATGAATGTGGGGCTTGGATTAAGTGAAATCGATCCAACGCCTCACACTCATCCAGCTCCTCGTTCTCAGAACCTTCCAATCATGAGATATAGCTCAAATTCGAGCGAGTGAGAGGAGAGGGGAATCTTTGGTGTTATAAACCGTTAGAAATGGTGATGGGGAGAGAGAGGGAATGCATGAGGTGAGATTTAGGATTCACTCGCCCGAATTTGGACTGAATTTGGGGCTTGGTTCGAGTGATTTTGGAGAAGACGAACAGTACGCATTGGTTTAGGCTTAGGGCTCATCCGCTCATCTCATGTAGGTTTCATCGATTTATTTGGGGAACGGGTCGGGTTGGTAGGCGGGTTGGCCGGGTATTGGACGGGTATGGGGATTTCTGGGCCGAGTTTGGCCTGGTTGTTAGGGAAGAAATATTGGGCCATGGGTAAATTAGGACAATGTATCCCAAACAACTTCTTCAATTCCCTTTTTTTCAATTAATTCTTTTTCTTCTTTTTTTCCCAAAAATAAATTAAAATCTAAATTAAATCCTAGGACCTAATTAACCTGAAAAACACTAATTAAAACTAATTAAAGATTATCACAATTAATTAAAAGAAAATTACTCAAAATCAAAGTTCAAATTAAAGAGTGCAAATTAAACTATTTTTGTGATTTTTTCAATTCTTATAAAATAACTAATTTACTACTTAATTCAAAAATGCAAAGTTAAATCCTAAATGCAAATGCGACATATTTTTGTATTTTTCGTTAATTAAATAAAATAAATGTGCATAGACAAATGCAAACAATTATCAGAAAATGGCACAAAATCCTCAAAAATTCCATATAATGAAAAGAAATTATTTTGTTTGAATTTATGGGAGTAATTCATGTAGGGCAAAAGTCACGTGCTCACAGCTGTCCCTCTTTGCCCGGAAACACGAAGAGTTTTCGTGCAAAGATAAAGTGAGCGGATACGAGCAATATTTGCCCGTCTGAATACTCCGTGGGAAGCATTTTGAAAGATTTGACCGCACCCTGCTTCCGAGGTTGCCTACATATCCTTGGCTAAAAAGGAATCAGGTCAGTGTAGTTCAGGAATGTTAGGTAGCTGGGACTACCAGGAAGCTGTGATTTCGCTGTTGCTGCTGCTGTTGCTACTGCTTACTGAACCCCCTTATTACACCATGTGAAAATAAAACAAGAAGCTAGACTAGACTATGGTCTATGGATTACAAAAGTCCTATCTATATCTTCAAACTTGCTCTTGTGTTTCTTGTTGCCTTGTTGTCCTCCATTCTCCCGAAGACATCCATTTGTTGCCACCTTGAATTGTAAAC
The DNA here is from genome assembly GCF_000393655.2 of Nicotiana sylvestris. Taxonomy (NCBI): domain Eukaryota; kingdom Viridiplantae; phylum Streptophyta; class Magnoliopsida; order Solanales; family Solanaceae; genus Nicotiana; species Nicotiana sylvestris. Next base: position 120,925,658 of record NC_091057.1, on the reverse strand, counting down.
TGGGATGTTTTCCCCTTTTTTAGATGGGGCCTGACTAGTGAACTTGATATGTATTCTCATGCTATCCAGGCGGGCTTCTGACTTCAAAACGTGAAAGTATTCCCATGCTATCCAGGCGGGCTCCTGACTGTTGACTTGAAATGAATTCCCTACTCTTCAGGCGGGCTCCTGACTTCAAAATAAATAAAGAAAAGAATTTAAAAGCTAAAACTTAAATGGTACTCCCTTGTTCTCCAGGCGGGCTCCTGACTGCTGCTCTTGAATGTATTCCTTGCTCTCCAGGTGGGCACCTAACTGCTGACTTAAAATGTATTCCCTGCTCTCCAGGCGGGCTCCTGACTGCTGACTTGAAATGTATTCCCTGCTCTCCAGGCAGGCTCCTGACCTTAAAGCGTGAATGTATTCCCATGCTACCCAGGCGGGCTCCTGATTGCAACTTAGATGAAACAAGGAATTTGAAAGCTAGAACTTAAATGGTACTCCCTTGTTCTCCAGGCGGGCTCCTGATTGCTGCATTTGAAAGTATTCCCTGCTCTCCAGGCGGGCTCCTAACTTCAAAATAGATAAAACAAACAATTTGAACGCTAAAATCTTAAATTGTACTCCCTTGTTCTCCAGGCGGGCTCCTGACTTCAACTTGAAATGTATTCCCGGCTCTCCAGGCGAGCTCCTAACTACTAAACTTGAATGTATTCCCTGCTCTCCAGGCGGGCTCCTGACTGCTGACTTGACATGTATTCCCTTCTCTCCAGACGGGCTCCTAACTTCAACAAAATAGACAAAATAAAGAAAATTTTCTTCCCCGGTTTGGTGGCTGGGCACAGATGTGAGTGTAAAACTAAATCATATTACCAAGTATCACTAAGAATTTGAAATCTAGGTCCCATTATTCAGGGGGGTCCTGATAACTCTTAACTAAACGACAATTTTAAATCTAAATTATATCTTTTACCGGTGTGACTTCTGCTAAATCTTGCTATCTAAGAGAATCTTTAAACTACTCCCCATTATCCAGGGGGGTCCTGAAAATGAAAGGTCAAATTTTATCTTAAGGGTGACAACTTTCATGTCTGAATTATACTACCCTACAATAGAGTTTACGCTAAATGTTGTTATCTAATCGAAATATTAAATCTAAGTCCCATTATTCAGAAGCGTCCTGAAAACTCCTAGTTGAATCCTATCTCGAACATGCAAACTTCAAAGCTAACTTATATTCTTTTGGGGTACATTTATGCTAGATTATGCTATTTTAGAACTTTAAACTATGTCCCATTTTCCAGGAGGGTCCTGAAAATCAAAAATCAAACCTATTTTGATGACTGCCTTTCTCCACGAAGGGTTTCTCCTAAACAATCGAAATTTCTTTCCCCTGTTTTAATCAAAGAAAAATTTTGTCAATTTAAAAATGGTGGTTAGCTGATGGCATTCTTGCCGAAGATCTTCCCGCTGCATTGTTTTGTTCTGATTGGCTTCCCCGAATTGGCCCTGAACTGCTTTGACTTTCTAACTGACTTTCAAACCCCATGACCTTTGACGAACCGAGTGTTCTATACCCATGCTGTTGTTTTTCCTCTAACCCCTTTATCCGAACCTTTGTGTCTCTCATGACATCACCAACCATTCTACCGATGAAACTTCCGGTGAATCCTTGTACCCCCCTATTCATCATGTTATCCTTAGTATGCTCTGACCACTCCATGCTTTGCAATTTTGGAAGTTGGTAGTGAGCCTTGAAATCCTTCTCACTTGCTTTGACAAGACTGACATTGAAACATCTTAGACAAATAAACCCAAAGAAAATGAAATGCAATGACTTTGCAGGTTAAGGATAAGAAGAATCCAAAACCAGATGATTGCTATAAATGGAAAAAGAAAAAGAAACTTATCTGAGTGGAACAACTGGTACCGATGATCATAACATGCATTTCGGATTAATCGGCCCAATCTGTCCAACCCATCAACTTTTAGTTTCCGTACTTTGTTGCCTCAGAATTTCCATGATCTGATTACTTCGCCCAAACCTTGACCTTGTTCATCCTGCGGTGTCTTGAAACAGTTTTCCACCAACAGACCTTTCTCATTTCCCTTCTCAACTCACTTTCGCCTCAAGGTGCCCGTGAGGGTTTTCACCAATAAAACTCTCTCATTTTTATTTCTCTCAATTCCCGTCACCTTACGGTGCCTGTGAAGGTTTTCACCAATAAGACTCTCTCATTTTTATTTTTCCTGCTTGAACCAAAGTGTGGACATGAATTACCCTGACCTGCTCGACTTGGCATTTCTCAAAGACTGATCAGAAGGTCTTTCTTTGGATCGTAATGTGGGCCTTTGGACAGGGTTAGAAAGAAAGGGTATGAAAGGCTCAAAACGATTCAAACGGGTTAGAATTACAACTTTCGGAATCAAGTTTCTTACAACAACCGCAACTTCTGCCCCAGTTTCTTGCATGGGGACTTTTGAATTTTTGTTTTGATGGGACCGAACCATGAGGCTGCCTACGTATCCTTAAAAGGAATCAGGTCGAACGTAGTTCATGTCATAGAAATTACTTTGTTGTTGTGATTTTTATTTTCTCTCTTTCTTTTCTTTCTCTCTCTTTTCTTCTGTTGTTTTTTTCCTCTCTTTTTTCCTCTTTTTTTTTTCTTTTTTCTTTTCTTTTTTCTTTTCTTTTCTTTCTCTTTCTTCTCTCTTTTCATTTTTCTTCTCCTTTTCCTTTCTTATTGATTCTTTCTTTTTCTTTTCACTTACTTATCCTCCGCACTTGCATTTCTGAATTGTGTCGTTGATCCCTAAAGAGGGGTATGAAAGAAAATAAATAAGACCCAAAAGGGATGACAAGGGATAAAGTGTTTAGATAGCAGAACAAAATGCCTTCGTCGTTTCAATCTTCAAAACATGCTAAATACAAACAAGTACAATCAAAGAAAGAAATCATACATTGTATCTTTTGACTGCATCGGAATTGATAGCCATTTCTACACATTTTCCCTCTATATCTGTCAAATACAATGCGCCATTGGACAACACTCTAGTTACAACAAATGGCCCCTGCCAGTTTGGGGCGACCTTTTCTTTTGCTTCAGCCTGATGAGGCAAGATACGTCTCAACACTAATTGACCCAATTCGAACTTCTGTGGACGTACCTTCTTGTTATATGCTCTCGCCATTCTCTGTTGGTACAATTGGCCGTGACACACTGCTGCCAATCTCTTTTCATCAATCAGACTTAATTGCTCCAAGCGGGTTTTGACCCATTCAACGTCATCAATTTCTGCCTCGACAATCCGAAGGGATGGGATTTCCATTTCTGTGGGTATTGTAAGCACGTAATTTTTGCCCTATGAAAGAATTACTCCCAAAAAATTCAAAATAAAACAATTTTCCTTTGTGTGCAATTTTTGTTATTTTTGTGGTATTTTTGTATAATTATTTGTATTTTTATGAGTGCATGTTTATTTGTTTTAATTAATAAAAATATAAAATATATCACGTTTTCATTTAGTATTTAATTAAGTTTGTTTTACAAAAAAATGAAAGTCACAAAAATAGGAATATTTTGCATTGTTAGCATTTAATGTCAAATTATGCAATTTTATTTTAATTGGTGTTTAATTGTGTATGAAAATTTTTGTTAGGAGTTTAATTAGTATTTTTGGAGTTAATTTAGTTTGTAACTCAATTTAGAATTTTAGTTTTATCAAAAATAAAAAAAGAAAAAAAGAAAAGAGGGCTACAAAACGTTAATATCTGAATTGAGTGTAATATAGCTATTTCGACTATTTTACCTTATTTCGTCACAAAAGAAAAATTACAAAAAAATATATATGTAAATTTTAGCTTATGTATTTCTCATAAACTTAAAAAATATAGAAATAGTACTTTATATTTTTATCGTTGTATAATTTCGAAAATTATAAAAAAAAAGTGTTATTAACGTTTTATAGCCATTTTAATCTTGAAAAATACAAAAAAATAGTACTTTATATTTTATCTTTATATAAAAACGAAAATGACAAAAAATAATTTTTTTATGCTTTGTAGTTATTTTAATCTTGAAAAAATACTATAAAAAAAAAGAAATAAGTTTTGTTTTAAATGTTAGTCTTATTTTGGTACTTATTTTGCTTGCATAGGATTAATTGAATAACATCGGGTTTTATTCTCGAGTCCGGGTAAAAGAATAATATTTGGGTTCAAACTACCCGTTTTTAGGCCTAATTTTCGGACCTATCCCATAATAATCCGAGTCCACCACACATGGGGGACACGCGTGGGGAACACGGACGGAACACCACACACGGGGAACCCCACCGCGCATGGGGGACACATGTCTTGGACCCCTACACACGTGGGGTCCATATCCTTTGCACGAAAACGGATGGGGGATTTGAAGAGGGGGATTAAAAAATTTAAAAAAAAAGCAAAAAACTTTTGAAAAGGAAAAAAGGTGGAAAAAGTTTGAAAAGGGGGGGACAAAACGTGAGAAGGCAAAGGAGATGGGAAATTTTAAAAGCAAAAATTTTGAAAAAAGAAAGGGCACAACACGTGAAAGGGGGATTTTGAAAAGACAAAAATTTTGAAAAGGGAAAAGGGGACAGAACGGGTGAGAAAGGGGGGGATTGAAAATTTTAAAAGAAAATTTTTTGGGAAAAGAAAAAGACAAAAACGTGAAAAGGAGGAAAGATTTTAAAACAAAAGATGAAGAAAGGACTGTTCGACCTCTTTCTCGGTTGAAAAACGGAAGAAAAACAAAAAGAAAAAAAAGGGTAAAGGTTGGGGATTTCTTCTTCTTCTTTTCACGTCCAAACGATACAAGTTTTCCGTCGCGTCGACCACCCTGTCGAGCAGCAGTTGCTGCAGCTGCTTCATGCCGTAACCATCATCTTCCCCACCTCCAAAACCTCTCCGCAACCACCACCAAACAACCCCATAACTGGCCGGAAAAACCAGTAGCTCACCTCCCCGTCGTCCAGCAGCCATGGACAGCCCGTGAAACCACCATTGCTGTGGCTGCTGCCCAGTTCCTCCATATCCATAACCAGTCCAAATAACCACATAACTTCCACGACCAAACAGACCCGTCAGCAGCCCCCCTCGTCGGAACTGCTGCCCAGCTCGTCCCGCCACACCCTAGCCCAGCGAGCAGCGCTACCGCTGCTACTCCTCGACGCCACGACACCCTCGTCCCTCCATGCTAATCTGCCATAGTCCAAACGTCCAGCTGCTGCTTCGTCCTTTTTCAACGTCCACAAAACAGTCCGTTCGACCTCCAATAGTTCAACTCCGAGCTCGACTTGGGTTCGTTCAAGTTTTAGGATTTTCTTTCAAGATTATTTAGTTCATTTTTATTTATTTTCTGTTATGGCTTTGGTTTTAAATGTTGTTCCTAATCTTGTTTTTTTTTTCATTCTATTTTTTGGATTATTGAATCTTTGTTTAAAGTGTTATTTTTTGTAAATCTTGTCTTGTTCATTAGTTCTCCTTCTTCTTCAAGACCTTTTATTTGGTCAAGGTTTTTCTTCTGTTTGTTTGAGTTATAAGCTACATTCGATTTGAACAACTTCGTCGAATAGTCAGTTTATGACTGCTTTGTTTGGACGAATACAGCATGAATCACTTCGTTGGTATGTTTTGATGCTTGAATAATTTTGTGTGAATTTGACTTAAGGATTGGTTGTAGCTGTGTAGTGATTTGGTGTAGTTGTAAATTAGAGAGGTTTAAATACAGATTGCTAAGAGTGAGGGCAAGGCAATAATAATAGGGGATTTAAAAAGTTTAGTGTTAGTAGTCTGCCAGTTAATATTCAGTGTATAATTAAATTGATTGAATTGTTTAATGGAAAGGGAATTAGTAGTGCAGAATACACCCTGTCTGGTGTCTTTAAGGGTGGAAAATCAGAAAGTAAGCATGAGATTAATGATAAAAGTGTATAGATGCACATGGGAGGGAATATACAGGCTGAAAGTGAAAAACTTTGAATAAATAATGTTTAGTTCTAGCCTATAAATAGGAGGAGTTGATATAGAGATAGGGACTGGAAAAAATTCAGAGAGGAAAAATTTTCAGAACTTAAAAGGGAGAAATAGGCTAATTTTTCAGAACTAAAAATCAGTCTTTGAGAGCTAAAAACTGAAAGTGAGGTCCTTTTCTTTACTACTGAAATCAGAACTTTGTTACTGCGTCTGTGGATTGCGTTTAGTGTTACTGATTTTCAGTTAGGCTTTCCGGGTTTTTTCCAGTTTGGTTCTGACCATTGTTACACTGGTTATTGCTGGTTTTGCTGCTGTTATTTGCTGTGGGATTCTGTTGCTGTGTTATTGCTGCTGCTGACTCCTCCTTCTTTTGTTCTTGTACTGCCATTTCCAGGTACACAGTTGTACACTCTCGGCTTGAAGCGAAATGAAATATTAATCAGGCTTTGTTCCTGTTGAATTCCTCCTGTTTAGATTTGTGTTTGAATATAATTTTCCTTTCTTTGTATAAAAATGTAGTTGACTGATTAATGAGTAACGAGGTTGCATAACTTCTTCATCTAATAATGTTAGTTTAAATTAATCAAAGAACAAGTAATCTGTTTTGATATTATTGTGCGTAAATCTCATGTTCCAGTGTTATTAAATAATAGAATATAGAACGGAAGCAATCTCTCTTTGTACAAACTCGATTGCAATTTTCCATTTGCATTAGCCGTAAACTAATAACTAATAAGATCGACTTTTTCAAAATGTAATTAATTCAGGGATTTCCTTTTATTTTTAGAGACGAACTTAATAGAAGAAATGTAGTCACTATAGGTTTATCCTTTTAAATAAAACGAGACGAGCCTCGCCAAATAAAACACACAGATTGCGGGGCCCTCACAAAAATATATGTGTTAATTACTTAGAGTTCGGGAGGGCCGTTTAGCGAATTTCACGGCCTTCCCAAAATAATAACGCGATAGTCTCTTTAGGCGCGTGTTTAATAGTTTACTTTCTTAAGCTTGGGTGTGCATTTCATGCGACCCAAATCCAAATCCCAAAACATCAAGTAAAATGTGTTCCGGATTGTGGGTGCATTTCATGTGACGTAGTCCAAAGACGTGTTTTAAGTGATGTTCACATTCTTTTAAAAATAATAATAATAAAGTGGTAAAAAGTTAAAATTGGCACATCGGTTCATAATTGTATTAAAATCAGATAAATAAGCCGAATATGACAGTTGAGCGACCGTGCTAGAACCACGGAACTCGGGAATGCCTAACACCTTCTCCCGAGTTAACATAATTCCTTATCCGGATTTCTGGTACGCAGACTGTAATATGGAGTCATTCTTTTCCTCGATTCGGGATTTAAATTGGTGACTTGGGACACCCTAAATCTCCCAAGTGGCGACTCTAAAATAAATAAATAAATCCCGTTTCGATTGTCCTTTAATTGGAAAAATTCCTTGTACCCTCGCGGGGGCAGAAAAAGGAGGTGTGACAGCTCTTGCGACTCTGCTGGGGAAGCAACCCAGAACCACTAGTTCAGGGCTAGAAATCGAGCTTAGAATAAATTGTTATGTTCAACTTTATCTTATTTTGTTACATGATTTGTGCTTAATGTGCTAGCTAATTGCTTTTACCGCTTTGATATTTTGTGAACTGTATATAAACTGTGTCGAAACCCATCTTCTCTCTGAGTCTTCTGAATCATGAAGAAGGGTGTACTTCGTACGACTTCTTTTCTGTATAGTGTCAAGTCCCAATTTAGAACGAGGTTTGGATAAGTCGCAAAGTCGGTGAAGCTTCTGTATTCCCGGACTGCCGCCTCCTCCTCGGCTCGAGCTGTCCGCTCAGGTAAGCCAGGTCTAGAACAAATACCCAGGTTCTGAACCTAGAATAACTCAACTTCATGTCGGATCCCTAGTAGGAACGCTTATCTGCATCATGTGCATTTTTTGACTTAGGGGACTCAACACAGGGGTTGGGTCCGTCTAGGAATAGCAACCTGAATCAGAAAAGACCATCCTGATGCATCCTACTCACTGCTTGTGTATTTATTTGCTATGAACTTGCATGATGACTGGTTTTGAGCATGGGGAAAATTTTAAAAAAAAAATAAAAGAGGAAGAAAGGAAAATAGCAGTGTATAGGGTTACTCTTTTGTTTTGAAAAAAATAACAATGTCCAAATACTGGCGAAATTCTGCCGAAATTTTGGGAAAAATGAAAAGAAAACAAAAAAAATATTTTTTATATATAGTTTGTTTCGCTCAAAAAAGCAAAAGAAAAAAAATAGAAAAGAGTCCCTTATTTTTAGGTTGAAGAATACGTTGGTCATTTTGTTGAAACTAAAAAATCTTCACTTTGTCTTGTCTTCAAAATGAAAAAATGAAAAAGAAGAAAAAGAAAATAATTTGTCTTGCCATGAAAAATGAAAATGAAAAAAAAAAGTCTTGTTTTTAAAAGGGTTTTTTTTTATTTAGTTGTTTATGAAAGCGCCAAAAATAAAAATAAAAAGAGTCTTGTGTCGTGGTTTTATTATTTGTTGCAATATATATATATATATATATATATATATATATATATATATATATATATATAAATCCAAAAAGTATTTTTCTTTATTTTCTTTCTAGAAAAGTTTTTTTTAGACCCCAATTTTCTAGAAACAAATCCAAAAATATTTTCCATTATTAATGTCTTTAGAAAGTCTTTTTAATTGTTTTAAATGAATAAAAAAATATTTTCTTTTAATTTCTTCCAAAAAAAAATCCGAAAATATTTTCATTCTTCTTTCAAAATTGAAAAGAAAAGTCAAAATTCAAAAATATTTTTAGATGCATTTCTTTCATTAAAAATAAAATTCCAAAAATATTTTCTTTCTTGTTTAGAAGTTTCTCTTTCAAAATTAAAAAAAAAAACTCTTCTTTATAAGTCTTTCCTTCAAAAATAAATAAAAACAATAATAAAAATATAAAGAAAAAGGGTTAGTTTATTTACTTTATTCATGATTGCCCGAACTACGTTGGTTTGATTCTCACCGGATGTGAGATACGTAGGCAACCCTCATCGGGTCCAACCCCACCTTTGCTAAAATAGCCAAAAACAAATAAATAATGAAAAAGAAAACATGTCAAAATTTTAATTATGTCATAAAGAAGTCGGGGGACGCTGTTTTGTCAAAACATAGCCGAATGTTCCGGAAAGGGGCGTCGGAAGGCTGACCTTGCATAAACAACCACCTTTTGGGGCATGTTTAAGATTTGGTCCAGTTGACCCACACAACTTTAAAAATCTTCGTCCCCGAGGCATTGAAAGACCGTGTTTGCAACATTGAGTTTTCCATTTGTAAAAAAACGATAAAAAGAGTCATAAATAAGTCGGGCGATGCTGTTTTTGTCAAAAATAGCTGAATGTTCCCGAAAGGGACGCCGGAAGGCTGACTTTGTATAAACAGCCACCTTGGGTCATTTTTTAGGATTTTGGTCTAGTCGACCACACAACCTTAAAAATCTTCGTCCCCGAGGCGCTGAAGGGCCGTGTTTGCAACACCAGGGGTTTATTGTAATTTGAAAAAAAAGAAGAGTCGACGGTCAGGTGAATACCGTTTTGATTTTTAGTCAAAAATAAGCCAAGCCAGCTTCGGCCGCGTCTTAAATCGTTCTTGCCGAAATAGCCTTAGAGTATCTTTTAGTTGTCGAAAGGCTATTTTCGTAAAAGAACGGACAAGTTTGTAAAGTGTCATAAAATAATCCTCCCCGGCCTCAAAATTCATGTGAGATTTGGAAGGGGCCACATTTGCAAAAATAGCCGTTTGGTTGCATTTGTCAAACGGGGAAAGGAAACTGGCCTTTTTGTTTTGAGGTTATAAATCTTTTGACTAGAATATGTGAGTTGTTTGATTTTTGAGTTTGTTGGTCATCTTTCAACCTTTGAAACCCAGTTTGTTTTATTATGAAAATTGATAAAGAAAAAATGTCTCATTGTTGTTACCTTTCATTTTGTCCGAACTACGCAAGGTCTGATTCATGCGGGGTCATGATACGTAGGCAATCTCCATAAGATTCGACCACAACAAAAAAAAAGAATGAAAAAAAAGAAAATAAAAAAAGAAAAAAAAGAAGAAGAAGAAAATATAAAAAATAAAATACAGGGGTTCCCAAAGTACTTTAAAGGGGCAAATAAGCGAGTCGGAATAACTTCATGTGTTTGAAGCAAAGCATGTTAGAAATGGTTAACTGCCTAGGAGCACTGCATCCCCAATGTGCTATCATCAAATCTGTTAAACTCTAACGCTAACAAGTTTGTTGTTTTCCACAAATACCAGACAGTTAGTTGTTAAAGCATTCTGGCAACACACCCTTACCAAACCAGATCCAAGGGACCGGTGACAACGAGCATGACTACTTCAGAAAATAGTACCGGGGAAGAAAGGCCGTTGAGCCAGTTGTTAAAAGAAGCGATGGAGAAAATAGAAAGGATGAGACTAGAGATGAATGCAATGCAGTTAGCTCTGGCCAAAGCACAAAAGAGCCCTGAACCACTGGGGCATATGCCGGAATACCCTCACTCTGGCCCTTCAACAAGCCTCCCGAATCACCGTTATCTTCAGGAGAGAAGCCCCCATGATTCCCAAGCTCCACCACCCCATCAACCTCTCCCAACACCAAATGTTCCCACTTTTATGGGACCCACATCAGCCACCCTGCAAAGATCAACCAGCGAGCCGTTGTTTCAGGCTCACGATACGCAATACTATCCCCCTGAGCCCACATTCCATGCACCAGAACCCCATACCTACAATCCGCACTTGGAGGTACCGGCAGAGATTGAAAAGCCGGTTAAGGTCCCAACAAGATGAGGTAATGAGGAAGTTCAAAAGCCTGGAGCAGTCCTTCAGGAACCTGCACGGATTGGGCAACCAAGTCAGCGTGGCCTACAAGGATCTATGCCCTTTCCCGGACGTCCAACTCCCGGCTGGGTTCAAGATGCCTAAGTTTGATTTATATGAAGGGCAAGGTGATCCCATGGCACATTTGCGGGGCTTTTGTAGTAAGATGAGAGGGGCAGGCGGCAAAGACGAGCTACTGATAGCTTATTTCGGTCAAAGCTTGAGTGGATCGGCACTGGAATGGTATACCAGGCAGGATTCCAGTAGATGGTACACTTGGGATGATCTGGCGCAGGCTTTCGCGGGTCACTTTCAATACAATCTCGAGATAGTCCCTGACCGTCTCACATTGCTGAGGACCGGAAAGAAGCCTGGGGAAAGCTTTCGTGAGTTTGGTTTCCGCTGGAGAGAACAAGCAGCCAGAGTTGATCCTCCCATGAGAGAGGGAGAAATGGTGGACTACTTCTTGCAAACACTGGATCCAACTTACTTTGGTCACTTGGTGACGACGGTTGGAAAATCCTTCAATGAAGTAGTAAAGATAGGGGTCATGATAGAGGAGGGTCTGAGGTCTGACAAAATCCTGAATTACTCGGCGCTCAAGGCAACGACCCAGGCTATTCAGAGCGGCACGGGAGGTGCGCTGGGAAGGAGGAAGAAAGAAGAAATTGCCACGATTGAGGCAAGCAGTTGGTCCAGGTCTGGCCAACCATACTACAACCAACCCAGACCCCACAGACCAAACTACCCATACAGCACACCACAACACTACTATCCACCCCAAGAACCACACTTCTCCGTGCACCAAGCCCAGACATATACTCAGCCTCCGGCTCGCCCGCAATGGCGCGCGCCGGCTCCCCAGAACACACATGCACCACCGCAAAACACCTATCCTCCACCAAGGGCATACAGAAACCCTCCAGGGGCGGGCTTTCGGGGAAATCATGCTACTAGAAATGACAGGCTACAGAGACATAGGGTATTTACTGAGTTGGGAGAAACCTACACCGCCTTGTTCCACAAATTGAGGCAATTAGGTTTGGTTAGTCCTGTCGAGACTAGAGGACCAAATCCTCCACCCCAAAATTTGGACCGTTCAATAAGCTGTGAGTACTGCTCAGGAATGCTGGTGCATGATACCAAAAAGTGTTGGAAGTTAAGGCATGCAATACAAGATCTTATTGATGCCAATAAGATCGAAATCCAGACGCCGAAGGCGCCCAACATCAACCAAAACCCATTGCCAGTACACCACGAAGCTCACATGATCAAGCTGGTATACGAGGGAGGATAGCCAAAGAAACCCTCACAGACAGTGATGACAATCCAAGCCGCTCCGAAAGAAGAATCGACCGGTGTAAGAGCGGACATACAGTTTGTGGGGCCTGAGGCCAAAACCAACAATGGGACGGTTACTCCTCTTCCTATCCGGGGGGAGTCCTGGTAGTAGGCTTTGATTTTTGTTTTTTTTGTTTCGGATTATTCCAGGGTGTAATCCAACTCTTATTTTGTTTTGTAAAAGTGTGAACCCTGTTATCCCGCAATTTCAATAAAATTCTTTTCTTTTGTCTCGTTTTAATTTTGTTTTGTTCTTTTTCTTTCTGAACAGTTCTCTTTTTACTGGTTCTAATGACATGGCATGCACAGCGGATCTTCGACCTAGTCTAATAAATCAATCCGACTCCGACTTAATGATACAAGAGATCGATTGTGACGATGAGTCTGAATATGACGAGGATGAAGCCTTCGAAGAAATAAACCGAGAACTGTGCCAGTTTGAAGAGAAACCCAAGCCTAATCTGAATGACACAGAGGCTGTGAATCTAGGGGATGCAGATAATGTCAGAGAAACCAAAATCAGCATCCACATTGAGCAAAAGGCAAGTTCGCCCCAAATTGGCAAGGGCCTTATATCGTGACCAGAGTGTTGTCCAACAGTGCTTTGTGTCTAACAGATATCGAGGGAAGGTGTGTGGACATGGCTATCAATTCTGATGCAGTCAAAAAGATATTATGCGTAATTTCTTTAGTTATGGTGGCTATTGGTTCGTTCGTTTGTATTTAGTACTTATTGGATAATGAAATGACGGAGGCAATTCTTTCTTTTATCCAAACACTTTTAACCTTTGCTTCCCCTTTTTTGAGCCTTAAGTTATTCTTTCATACCCCTCTTTTGGAATCACTAATGGGAAAAGATATGAAAAAGAAGATGAAAAAAAAAGAAATTAAAAGAAAAATGAAAAAAGAAGAAGATAAAGATCACAAGAAAAACAAAACCTTGGGAACTACGTTTGACCTGATTCCTCAAAGAGGATACGTAGGCGCCTCACGGCTCGGTCATAGTATGCATAATATGCATAGCTCAACATAGTGTAAATATAAAATTCCCCAAGCAAGAAAACTGGGGCAGGAATTATGATTTTGAATATCCAAAAAGGGTTTGATTCCAAGAGTTGTAACACTTCACCCATCAAAGTTAAGTTAAATATTTGACACACAAAACCAACATCGGTGCCCAAAAAGACCTCCTGATCAATATCCGAGAAGTGCCAAGCCAGGCCAATGGAAGCCGAGAATAATACGCTGATCTCCAGCAAAGAAGAGGGTCATAAACTGGAAATGAATTGATAGCCGAAAAGAATCTCCGAAAGAGAGAGTCATATCGGCAACACTCCGATCACCCGTTGAAAGATAAGATGAGAGAGTCTTAATCAGTGAAAACCTTTGCGGGCACCATAAGGCGATGAAAGATGAGAGAGATAAAACGAGAGAGTCTTATCGGTGAAAACCTTCACAGGCACCGTAAGGCGATGGGAGCTGAGAGAAAAGAGAGAGTCTTATTAGTGAAAACCCTCGAAGGGCACTGTAAGGCGACAAGACAGACTGACAATAGGGTCCGCATCTGCGAAGAAGTGGGCACCTATTTATCCCCAGCAAGTGAGGCCATCAGGAAGATTGATTGATACAAATAGACTGGGTTGATTAATCCGTAATGCATGACATGATCGTTGAGACCAGTCATACCGTCCAGATAAGTTCTTTCCTTTTCTTCTCCCCCAACATTTGCTCAGGAAGATTTTTTCTCCTTTTTCTATCTTTTCATTTTCTTTGTCTAAGAAGATTTTTCCCAGAAATTTGTTTCGAAAAGGATTTTTCAGAGTTTACTACCAGGGGCCAAAATGGTACAAAGCAAAATACGAAGGGGACAGGCATAAGTCAAGACAATAAGACAAAAGGCGTTTGTTGCAAAACCAAATGACAAACTGTCCTGGAAAGTTAAGGGGAACATGAAGAAAAGTAGGAATCAGAGGTTTAAAGACTTATGAACCAAGTTCCAAAAAGATCCCCGGCAGAACTTCGATAGATCACTGACCAAGGTCCAAGGGGGTCAGACAAAATAGAAAGGGGGAAAGAGGGAGAGAGAATTAATCCGCAACAAGATAACCCTAACAGTCTTATCCTCAATAACATTATCCCCAGATGATAACATTTTATGCCTTGCAGTGCTGGGAGAAAATAAACTTTTAAGGGAGTAGTTTTGGAGTTGAAGAGAACTCCCGCAGCATGTTTTGAAACAAAAGCGGGGAAGAGATAAGTGAAATACCATCCCCAGCAGGAATATCATCCCCAACAAGCAACTTTATCCCCAACCAGTTTTGGGAGCACAGAGCAAGGGAAAGGGAAAGGGAAAGGGAAAGGGAAAGGAAAAACCATCCCCCGGCAGGAGTGATATCATCACTCACCATGTTAAAACTAACAAAGTTTTCTTTGATTTTTACAGGAAAACAAAGGTTGATGATGGCAGAAAAAACACGCCACAAAGAAGGTCACCAAAACCGGGGCAGAAAATTTTCTGCCGTTGTTAAAAAATTTCTCGGAGGAACGAGGAAACAAATTCAAATACATTTATGTCTTTTCATTTCTATTCTAGGTCGCCCACCAGTATAATGCGGGAATACATTTCTGTTTTAGGTCGCCCACCAATATAATGCGGGAATACATTTCTGTTCTAGGTCGTCCACCAGTATAATGCGGGAATACATTTATGTCTTTTCATTTCTATTCTAGGTCGCCCACCAGTATAATGCGGGAATACATTTCTGTTCTAGGTCGCCCACCAGTATAATGCGGGAATACATTTCTGTTCTAGGTCGCCCACCAGTATAATGCGGGAATACATTTCTGTCTTTTCATTTCTGTTCTAGGTCGCCCACCAGTATAATGCGGGAATACATTTCTGTTCTAGGTCGCCCACCAGTATAATGCGGGAATACATTTCTGTTCTAGGTCGCCCACCAGTATAATGCGGGAATACATTTCTGTGTTTTCATTTCTGTTCTAGGTCGCCCACCAGTATAATGCGGGAATACATTTCTGTTCTAGGTTGCCCACCAGTATAATGCGGGAATACATTTCTGTTCTAGGTCGCCCACCAGTATAATGCGGGAATACATTTCTGTCTTTTCATTTCAATTCTAGGTCGCCCACCAGTATAATGCGGGAATACATTTGTGTTCTAGGTCGCCCACCAGTATAATGCGGGAATACATTTCTGTTCTAGGTCGCCCACCAGTATAATGCGGGAATACATTTCTGTCTTTTCATTTCAAATTCTAGGTCGCCCACCAGTATAATGCGGGAATACATTTCTGTTCTAGGTCGCCCATCAGTATAATGCGGGAATACATTTCTGTTCTAGGTCGCCCACCAGTATAATACGGGAATACATTTCTGTCTTTTCATTTCTATTCTAGGTCGCCCACCAGTATAATGCGGGAATACATTTCTGTTCTAGGTCGCCCACCAGTATAATGCGGGAATACATTTCTGTTCTAGGTCGCCCACCAGTATAATGCGGGAATACATTTCTGTCTTTTTATTTCTATTCTAGGTCGCCCACCAGTATAATGCGGGAATACATTTCTGTTCTAGGTCGCCCACCAGTATAATGCGGGAATACATTCATGTTCTAGGTCGCCCACCAGTATAATGCGGGAATACATTTCTGTCTTTTCATTTCAAATTCTAGGTCGCCCACTAGTATAATGCGGGAATACATTTCTGTTCTAGGTCGCCCACCAGTATAATGCGGGAATACATTTCTGTTCTAGGTCGCCCACCAGTATAATGCGGGAGTATATTTCTGTCTTTTCATTTATATTCTAGGTCGCCCACCAGTATAATGCGGGAATACATTTGTGTTCTAGGTCGCCCACCAGTATAATGCGGGAATACATTTCTGTTCTAGGTCGCCCAACAGTATAATGCGGGAATATAATGCGGGAATACATTTCTGTCTTTTCATTTCTGTTCTAGGTCGCCCACCAGTATAATGCGGGAATACATTTTTGTTCTAGGTCGCCCACCAGTATAATGCGAGAATACATTTTCTGTCTTTTCATTTCTGTTCTATGTCGCCCACCAGTATAATGCGGGAATACATTTCTGTCTTTTCATTTCTGTTCTAGGTCGCCCACCAGTATAATGCGGGCATACATTTCATATTTTGCATTCAGGCGCCCACCTGTATAGCGAGAGGAATACTTTTGAGTCTTATACTGCAGATCTTGAAATTAGTAACCCACCGGAAGGTAGAAGGTTACAACAGGAATCCCCAGCAGGAAACAATAAAAATCCCCAGCACCGAAAAGCAGAAGGTTGCAACAAGAGGTCCCAACACAAGTTCAAGCGCATGAGTAAAAATAAAGAAAAGACGCGTCTTGAAAGAAGCGGCCTGTGAACATTAAATTATGCCCAGCATAACAAATCTGATGAAGAGAGCCGTATCCCCAGAGGAACCGCCGAAAAGCTTAATGAAGAAAGCCATGTCCCCAGCGGACCGAACAAAATGATGAAAACTGGTATTCAGAAAAGCAAAGGGCCAGTGTCATCCCCAAATTCACGGAAGAAAAGCACCGGAGGAAACACAAGCCGACAAGAAAGGAAGGCAACAAGAACAAGTTGCAGTCTAGCCTAGCTTCTTGTTTTCTTTTAAGCACGGTGTAACAAAGAGATCGGTAAGCAGTGGTAATAGCATGCAACAACAGTAACATTGCAGTCCCACGGTAGTCCCAGCTACCAAAACTTCCCGAACTACATTGACCTGATTCCTGTTTAGCCCAGGATATGTAGGAAACCTTTGAAGCAAAGGTTCGGTCAAATCTTTTTCAAAAAAATGCTTCACACGGAGTGCTCGGATGGGCAAAAATCGCTCATTTTATCTTTGCACGCAAACCTTTCGTGTCTTCGGGCAAAAAGGGGCAGCTGTAAGCACGTGATTTTTGCCCTATGAAAGAATTACTCCCAAAAAATTCAAAATAAAATAATTTTCCTTTGTGTGCAATTTTTGTTATTTTTGTATAATTATTTGTATTTTTATGAGTGCATGTTTATTTGTTTTAATTAATAAAAATATAAAATAGATCACGTTTTCATTTAGTATTTAATTAAGTTTGTTTTACAAAAAAATGAAAGTCACAAAAATAGGAATATTTTGCATTGTTAGCATTTAATGTCAAATTATGCAATTTTGTTTTAATTGGTGTTTAATTGTGTATGATAATTTTTGTTAGAAGTTTAATTAGTATTTTTGGAGTTAATTTAGTTTGTAGCTCAATTTAAAATTTTAGTTTTATCAAAAATAAAAAAAGAAAAAAAGAAAAGAGGGCTACAAAACGTTAATATTTGAATTGAGTCTAATATAGCTATTTCGACTATTTTACCTTATTTCGTCGCAAAAGAAAAATTACAAAAAAATATATATGTAAATTTAGCTTATGTATTTCTCATAAATTTAAAAAATATAGAAATAGTACTTTATATTTTTATCGTTGTATAATTTCGAAAATTATATAAAAAAAGTGTTATTAACGTTTTGTATCCATTTTAATCTTGAAAAATACAAAAAAATAGTACTTTATATTTTATCTTTATATAAAAACGAAAATGACAAAAAATAATTTTATTTATGCTTTGTAGCTATTTTAATCTTGAAAAAATACTAAAAAAAAAGAAATAAGTTTTGTTTTAAATGTTAGTCTTATTTTGGTAGTTATTTTGCTTGCATAGGATTAATTGAATAACATCGGGTTTTATTCTCGGGTCCGGGCAAAAGAATAATATTTGGGTTCAAACTACCCGTTTTTAGGCCTAATTTTCGGACCTATCCCATAATAATCCGAGTCCACCACACATGGGGGACACGCGTGGGGAACACGGACGGAACACCACACACGGGGAACCCCACCGCACATGGGGGACACATGTCTTGGACCCCTACACACGTGGGGTCCATGTCCTTTGCACGAAAACGGATGGGGGATTTGAAGAGGGGGATTAAAAAATTAAAAAAAAAAGCAAAAAACTTTTGAAAAGGAAAAAAGGTGGAAAAAGTTTGAAAAGGGGGGGGGGGACAAAACGTGAGAAGGTAAAGGAGATGGGAAATTTTAAAAGCAAAAATTTTGAAAAGAGAAAGGGCACAACACGTGAAAGGGGGATTTTGAAAAGACAAAAATTTTGAAAAGGGAAAAGGGGACAGAACGGGTGAGAAAGGGGGGGGGGATTGAAAATTTTAAAAGAAAATTTTTTGGGAAAAGAAAAAGACAAAAACGTGAAAAGGAGGAAAGATTTTAAAACAAAAGATGAAGAAAGGACTGTTCAACCTCTTTCTCGGTTGAAAAACGGAAGAAAAACAAAAAGAAAAAAAGGGTAAAGGTTGGGGATTTCTTCTTCTTCTTTTCACGTCCAAACGATACCAGTTTTCCGTCGCGTCGACCACCCTGTCGAGCAGCAGTTGTTGCAGCTACTTCATGCCGTAACCATCATTTTCCCCACCTCCAAAACCTCTCCGCAACCACCACCAAACAACCCCATAACTGGCCGGAAAAACCAGTAGCTCACCTCCCCGTCGTCCAGCAGCCATGGACAGCCCGTGAAACCACCATTGCTGCGGCTGCTGCCCAGTTCCTCCATATCCATAACCAGTCCAAATAACCACATAACTTCCACGACCAAACAGACCCGTCAGCAGCCCCCCCCTCGTCGGAACTGCTGCCCAGCTCGTCGCGCCACACCCTAGCCCAGCGAGCAGCGCTGCCGCTGCTACTCCTCGACGCCACGACACCCTCGTCCCTTTATGCTAATCCGCCATAGTCCAAACGTCCAGCTGCTGCTTCGTCCTTTTTCAACGTCCACAGAACAGTCCGTTCGACCTCCAATAGTTCAACTCCGAGCTCGACTTGGGTTCGTTCAAGTTTTAGGATTTTCTTTCAAGATTATTTAGTTCATTTTTATTTATTTTCTGTTATGGCTTTGGTTTTAAATGTTGTTCCTAATCTTGTTTTTTTTTATTCTATTTTTTGGATTATTGAATCTTTGTTTAAAGTGTTATTTTTTGTAAATCTTGTCTTGTTCATTAGTTCTCCTTCTTCTTCAAGACCTTTTATTTGGTCAAGGTTTTTCTTCTGTTTGTTTGAGTTATAAGCTACATTCGATTTGAACAACTTCGTCGAATAGTTAGTTTATGAATGCTTTGTTTGGACGAATACAGCATGAATCACTTCGTTGGTATGTTTTGATGCTTGAATAATTTTGTGTGAATTTGACTTAAGGATTGGTTGTAGCTGTGTAGTGATTTGGTGTAGTTGTAAATCAAAGAGGTTTAAATACAGATTGCTAAGAGTGAGGGCAAGGCAATAATAATAGGGGATTTAAAAAGTTTAGTGTTAGTAGTCTGCCAGTTAATATTCAGTGTATAATTAAATTGATTGAATTGTTTAATGGAAAGGGAATTAGTAGTGCAGAATATACCCTGTCTGGTGTCTTTAAGGGTGGAAAATCAGAAAGTAAACATGAGATTAATGATAAAAGTGTATAGATGCACATGAGAGGGAATATACAGGCTGAAAGTAAAAAACTTTGAATAAATAATGTTTAGTTCTAGCCTATAAATAGGAGGAGTTGATATAGAGATAGGGACTGGAAAAAATTCAGAGAGGAAAAATTTTCAGAACTTAAAAGGGAGAAATAGGCTAATTTTTCAGAACTAAAAATCAGTCTTTGAGAGCTAAAAACTGAAAGTGAGGTCCTTTTCTTTACTACTGAAATCAGAACTTTGTTACTGCGTCTGTGGATTGCGTTTAGTGTTACTGATTTTCAGTTAGGCTTTCCGGGTTTTTTTCAGTTTGGTTCTGACCATTGTTACACTGGTTATTGCTGGTTTTGCTGCTGTTATTTGCTGTGGGATTCTGTTGCTGTGTTATTGCTGCTGCTGACTCCTCCTTCTTTTGTTCTTGTACTGCCATTTCCAGGTACACAGTTGTACACTCTCGGTTTGAAGCGAAATGAAATATTAATCAGGCTTTGTTCCTGTTGAATTCCTCCTGTTTAGATTTGTGTTTGAATATAATTTTCCTTTCTTTGTATAAAAATGTAGTTGACTGATTAATGAGTAACGAGGTTGCATAACTTCTTCATCTAATAATGTTAGTTTAAATTAATCAAAGAACAAGTAATCTGTTTTGATATTATTGTGCGTAAATCTCATGTTCCAGTGTTATTAAATAATAGAATATAGAACGGAAGCAATCTCTCTTTGTACAAACTCGATTGCAATTTTCCATTTGCATTAGCCGTAAACTAATAACTAATAAGTTCGACTTTTTCGGCATGTAATTAATTGAGGGGTTTCCTTTTATTTTTAAAGACGAACTTAATAGAAGAAATGTAGTCACTATAGGTTTATCCTTTTAAATAAAACGAGACGAGCCTCGCCAAATAAAACACACAGATTGCGGGGCCCTCACAAAAATATATGTGTTAATTACTTAGAGTTCGGGAGGGCCGTTTAGTGAATTTCACGGCCTTCCCAAAATAATAACGCGATAGTCTCTTTAGGCGCGTGTTTAATAGTTTACTTTCTTAAGCTTGGGTGTGCATTTCATGCGACCCAAATCCAAATCCCAAAACATCAAATAAAATGTGTTCCGGATTGTGGGTGCATTTCATGTGACGCAGTCCAAAGACGTGTTTTAAGCGATGTTCACATTCTTTTAAAAATAATAATAATAAAGTGGTAAAAAGTTAAAATTGGCACATCGGTTCATAATTGTATTAAAATCAGATAAATAAGCCGAATATGACAGTTGAGCGACCGTGCTAGAACCACGGAACTCGGGAATGCCTAACACCTTCTCCCGGGTTAACAGAATTCCTTATCCGGATTTCTGGTACGCAGACTGTAATATGGAGTCATTCATTTCCTCGATTCGGGATTAAAATTGGTGACTTGGGACACCCTAAATCTCCCAAGTGGCGACTCTGAAATAAATAAACAAATCCCGTTTCGATTGTCCTTTAATTGGAAAAATTCCTTGTACCCTCGCGGGGGCGGAAAAAGGAGGTGACAAGTATTACTGCCTTCGTGCCATACACCTACAAATAAGAGGTGGCTCCTACTAAAGTATGGACAATAGTACGATAGCCCATCAATGCAAACGACAGCTTCTCGTGTCACTGCCTAGAACCTTCCACCATTTTTCGAAGTATCTTCTTTATATTCTTGTTGGCTGCCTCGACTTCTCCATTCGCCTTAGGGAGATATGGGGTGGAATTGCCATGTATAATCTTAAACTGCTGACATGTCTCCATCATCAGATGGCTGTTGAGATTAGCACCATTGTCCGTGATGATTACCTTCGGAATCCCAAAATGACAGATGATATTTGAATGCACAAAATCGACCACTTCTTTCTTGGTCACAGATTTGAAAGTTTTCGCTTCAACCCACTTGGTGAAATAATCGATGGATACTAGAATAAATCTGTGTCCATTTGATGCTGCTGGCTCGATTGGCCCAATGACATCCATGCCCCAAGCAACAAAAGGCCATGGTGCAGACATTGTATGTAATTCAGATGGTGGAGAATGAATCAAATCTCCATGCACTTGGTACTAATGACATTTACGCACAAAATGGATGCAGTCCCGTTCCATAGTGAGCCAGTAATAACCTGCTCGGAGAATCTTCTTTGCCAGAACATACCCACTCATATGCGGTCCACAAACTCCGGAGTGTACCTTAGTCATGATAGTTGTGGCCTGTCTAGCATTTATGCATCTTAACAATCCCAGATCTAGAGTTCTTTTGTACAATACCCCTCCACTGAAGAAAAATCCACTTGCCAATCGTCGAATTGTTCTTTTCTGATCACCTGTGGCTTGTACCAGGTATGCCCTCATCCTGATGTATTCTTTGATATCATGGAACCATGGCTCCCCATCAAGTTCTTCTTTCACCATATTACAGTAAGCATGCTGATCACAGACCTGAATCTGCAAAGGGTCCACATAAGCCTTATCTGGATGATGTAACATTGACGCCAGAGTAGCCAAAGCATCGGCGACTTCATTATAGATCCTTGGGATATGCTTGAATTTTATCGACTGAAACCGTTGACAAAGATCATGCAAACATTGTTTGTACGGTATGAGTTTCAAATCTCGTGTTTCCCATTCTCCCTGAATCTGGTGCACCAGGAGGTCCGAGTCACCCAAGACCAAGACTTCCTGGACACCCATATCCACAGCTAACCTCAAACCCAGAATGCAGGCCTCGTTTTCCTCTATGTTGTTGGTGGAGTAAAAACAAAGCTGAGTTGTAACAGGGTAGTGCTGCCCTATTTCAGAAATAAGTACTGCTCCTAACCCCACGCCCTTCATGTTTGCAGCCCCATCAAAGAAACGTTTCCAGCCCGGCTTCTCAACTTGCTCCAACTCATCAATGTGCATCACATCTTCATCGGGGAAATAAGTTTTCAAAGGTTCATAATCTTCGCCAACCGGATTCTCGGCCAAATGGTCTGCCAAGGCCTGTGCTTTCATTGCAGTTCGAGTCACGTAGACAATGTCAAACTCTATGACCAGGATCTGCCACTTTGCAAGCTTCCCTGTGGGCATAGACTTCTGAAAGATATACTTCAATGGATCCAAGCGAGATATGAGGTAAGTAGTATAAGATGACAAATAATGTTTCAACTTCTGTGCCACCCATGTTAGGGCGCAACATGTCCTCTCAAGATGAATGTACTTAACCTCGTTGGATGTGAACTTCTTGCTGAGGTAATAGATGGCCTGCTCCTTCCTACCAGTGATATCATGTTGACCCAATACACAGCCGAATGAATTGTCCAAAACCGTCAAATATAGAATCAAAGGTCGCCCAGGTTCTGGCGGGACCAACACGGGTGAATTCGATAAATACTCCTTTATCTTATCGAACACTTCCTGACATTCATCTGTCCACTTGACTACAACATCCTTTTTTAATAGTTTGAAGATTGGCTCGCAAGTTGCCGTGAGCTGAGCGATGAACCTGCTGATATAATTCAATCTTCCCAACAAACCCATCACCTCAGTCTTATTCTTCGGAGGTGGCAATTCCTGGATGGCCTTAATTTTCAATGGGTCCAGTTCAATACCCTGGCGGCTGACTACAAACCCCAACAACTTTCCAGACAGCACCCCAAAAGCGTACTTTGCAGGATTAAGCTTGAGATTGTACCTGCGAAGCCTCTAGAAGAACTTCCTCAGATCCCTGACATGGTCGGACTGCTTTCTAAACTTCACGATCACTTCATCCACGTACACCTCGATTTCCTGGTGTTTCATATCATGGAATATTGTTGTCATTGCCCTCATGTAGGTTGCCCCAGCATTTTTCAAGCCAAATGGCATGACCCGATAGCAGTACGTTCCCCACGACGTGATGAATGTCGTCTTTTCTGCATCCTCCTCGTCAATTAAGATCTGATGATAACCCGCGTAACAATCCACAAAAGAACCGATCTCATGCTTGGCACAATTATCAATCAATATATGGATGTTTGGCAGGGGGAAGTTATCCTTCGGACTTGCCTGAGATCCCGATAATCAACACACACCCTGGTCTTGCCATCCTTCTTTGGCACCGGCACGACATTGGCTAACCAGGTGGGATACCGCGACCCGAATGACTTTGGCATCGAACTTCTTGGTGACCTCTTCTTTGATCTTTACACTCATATCCGTTTTGAATTTTCTCAGCTTTTGTTTGACAGGAGGGAATGCCGGGTCAGTGGGCAACTTGTGAACCACTAAATCAGTTCTTAGACCCGACATGTCGTCATAGGACCATGCAAAACTATCTTTGAATTCGAAAAGTGCTTTGATTATCTCCTCCCTGAGTTGTGGTTCCAAATGGACGCTTACTTTAGTTTCACGGACATTATCTTGGTCCCCTAGATTAACTGCTTCTGTATCGTTCAAATTAGGTTTGGGTTTTTCCTCAAAATGACTTAATTCTTTACTAATTTCTTCATAGGCCTCATCATCATCAAATTCCAACTCGTCATCACACTCAATTTCTTGTATTATTATTTCATAGTTAGATTGGCTTTTAAAACTGGGCCGAAGATTCCTCATGCATGTCATGTCATTGATATCAACATAAAAAGAATTGTACAAAAGAAGAAGAAACAAAAATAAAACTAGGAGAAATGAAGGAAAAAGAACAATTGCATTTTATTGAATTTAAAGATAACAGGGTTTCAACACATCCAATTGGACGGAACATAATATCTGAATTACAGACCCTAGAATAATCCAGACAACTAAAAGAAAATCAAAACCCACTACCAAGACTCCCTCCAGATAGGAAGAGGAGTGACTTCCCAGTTGTTGACTTTTGCACGTGGTCCCACAAATTGCACATCTACCTTGCTCGACCCTTCCCCAGCCTCAACCATGTTAACCTCGGCGAACAACCTTTCGAGTCCCTTCTCCAAGTCTTAATCAGCACCAATCAATGATCCAGGAACCTTTGACAACAATTGCTTGCTGGTACCCGGCCTGACGATTGATCTGGATAGACGCGGGATTGGCTTTGGCAGTGCCCATGCTTTCTGTTTCATTTTGCGGGCTTGTCTCACATCTGCAATTGTAGGCTTGAACCCCAGACCAAACGTATACAGATTCTTTGGAAGAGAAACTGGCTGCACAATACCTTGCAGAGATGCACCCAAACCCTTGCCCGGTACGAAACCATTTTTCAACATTTCAACGGCTACCATGACTGATGCCGCAACCATCTTTGGAGTTGGAACACACTTTCCTTCCGGAATTTTCTCTACCGATACTGGGTCGAAAACCTGATAAACCCATGTCCCCTTGTCATCTTCAACCTCTATGAGCGGAACAATGGCATCATTGGGCACACACAAATTATCTTCACCGTGTACAACAATTTCCTGTCGATCCCATTCAAACTTGACAACTTGATGCAGAGTAGATGGGGCTGCCTTGGCAGCATGAATCCAAGGTCGTCCCAACAATAGGTTATAAGAAACAGCCACATCGAGTACCTGGAATTCCATAGTAAAATCAACTGTCCCTATGGTGAGCTCAAGCACTATGTCCCCGACTGAATCTTTCCCTCCACCGTCGAATCCCCGAACGCAAATACTATTATTGTGAATTCTTTTATCTTCCACTTTCAGCTTGTTCAACGTGGAGAGAGGACAAATGTTCGCACTGGACCCATTATCAACCAGTACCCGAGTAACCACATAATCTTCGCATTTCACCGTCAGATAGAGGGCTCTATTGTGCTCAGTGCCCTCCATGGGCAGCTCATCATCAGAAAACGTGACTCTGTTTACCTCAAATATCTTGTTAGCTATATTTTCCAAGTGTTTTACTGAGATTTTGTCAGGAACATATGCCTCGTTCAATATCTTCATCAAAGCTCGATGGTGCTAGTCGGAATGGATCAATAATGACAATAATGAAATCTGAGCCGGTGTTTTCTTCAACTGCTCCACAATGGAATAGTCCTGCACTTTCATCTTTCTCAAGAACTCCTTTACTTCTTCCTCGGTCACAACTTTCTTCACCAACAAGGGGTTATCTTTTGAGGTCTTAGCTTTTCTCAACTCTTCGGGGGCAAAGTATCTCCCCGATCGAGTCAAGCCATGAGTCTCACACACTTCTTCTCTTACCTCTTCCCCCTTATAAGTTACTGTCACTCGTTCATAGTTCCACGGGACTACCTTGTTGTTGATCACTGGAAGCTGAGTTACTGGTTTTATAATAACAGGCTCTGCGCGAGCACCCTTCACGACCACAACAGGTTTACTTGTAACCCCTGGTACCACCACTTTCGCTTTATCTGGTTTCACTGCAACAGTACTTGACGACCCTTTCTCGGCTACCACAACTGGCTTGTTGTCTACCTCTTTCAACTGAACCACTGATTTCCCTCTAGTTACCTTTTCCTTGGGACTGGTTTCACTGGAACGGTTCATCATCACCGTTTGCGAGGGTTTCTTAGGCTCCCCTCCCTTGTGTATCAACTCAATCATATGAGTTTCATGGTGAGCTGGCAGTGGATTCTGGTTGATATTTGGTACTTCTAGGGCCTAAACCTCGATCCGATGAGTATCAATAAGCTCTTGCACAACTGTTTTCAATTTCCAACACTTCTCTGTGTCATGTCCCGAGGCCCCTGAACAATACTCACAACTCACCGAGCGGTCAAGATTTCTAGGAAGGGGATTCGACATTTTGGCCTCGATCAGATTCAACATACCCAACTGTCTCAGCATGTGGAATAGACTAGTATAGGATTCTCCCAATGGAGTAAAAGTCTTCTGCTTCTGCAATCTCTTATTCTTAAAGGCTTGATTGGGTCAAAAACCTGTTCCAGGAGGATTTCTGTAGGTTTTTGGGGGTGGATAGTTATTTTGTGGAGCTTGGTATGCGTTTTGTGGAGCTGGCACACGCCATTGTGCATGAGCGGGAGGTTGGGTATACGTTTGTGTGTGATGGACAGAAAAATAGGGATCTGGTGGTGGGTAGTAGTGTTGTGGTGGACTATATGGAGTGTGGGGGTAAGTTTGGGAATAGGGTAGCGGCTGGTTGTAGTAACGGGGAAGGTTCCTGGATCCACCCCAAGCTGCCGACTCGATCGTCGCAACATCCTCTTTCTTCTTCTTTCCGAGTACACCCCTAGTACCGTTTTGAATGGCCTGGGTGGTTGCTTTGATTGTTGAATAACTCATGATCTTGTTGAACTTGAGTCCCTCCTCAACCATGCCTCCCATTTTCACAACTTTATTAAAGGACTTGCCCACTGCTGACACCAAATGACCAAAATAAGTTGGCTCCAAAGCCTGCAAGAAATAATCAAGCATCTCACTCTTTTTCATTGGAGGGTCAACCCTCACTGCTTGCTCTCTCCAACGGAACCTATATTCTGGGAAACTCTCCGAGCTTCTTCTTGATCTTCATCAATGACAGACGGTCTGGGATGATTTCAAGATTATACTGAAAATGATAGGCGAAGGCTTGGGCCAAATCGTCCCATGTGTACCACCTGCTATGATCTTGTCTGGTGTACCATTCTAGCTCCAATCCACTCAAACTTTGGCTGAAATATGCCATCAGCAATTCGTCTCTTCCTCCTGTTCTTCTCATCTTGCTACAAAATCCCCTTAAATGTGCTACTGGGTTGCCATGCCTGTCGTACAGATCAAACATGGGCATCTCGAACCCAAATGGTAACTGAATATCTGGGAATAGACACAAATCTTTATAGGCCACACTTACTTGGCCCCCTAGCCCCCTCATGACTCGGAATAATTGTTCTAAGCTTTTGACCTTTCTGATCATCTCCTCCTGATCAGGGTTTTTTGGGCGGCTTCTCGGTTTCTGCCGTGAGATCAAGATGAGGGGTGTAAGAATAGGATTCTGAAACTTTGAAGGTAGGTTCAGGGGGATAATACTGGTTGTCGTGAGTCTGGAACAGAGGTTCACTGGAGGATCGGTGTAATGTAGCAGGTGGAGTTGCCACAAAAACATGAGTGACTGGTGGAGGAGGGTATGAGACTTGTTTGGGTGGAGGAGCTTGTGATGTATGGGAAGTGGTGCCTTGGTATTGTTGGTAGAGGGGAAAGGCTGGAGATGAGTTCACAGTGGGAGGTTCCTGAGGTTGAGCCAATGGTGGGATATAAACGGGGTTAGCGGGATAGACTGGCAGTGGATGCCCCTTCGCCCAAGCTTGGTACATTTCAGCCATCTGTTGCTTTAGCTTATACATTTCCTCCCTCATTGCATTAACGTCCATTTCTTCCACTTCTTTCGATGGGTCGACAAAACTTGTTTTCGGTTCCTGATTGGACATATTCAACCGGTTTTTCGATCGGGTGTTGTATGAGTGAGTTGCCAGAATGCCAACTAACTAACCACCTGCCTGGACTCAATGCACCAACAACAAACTTGTTAGCGGTTAGGTTTTCAACAAGTGGGTAATCGCACATTAGAGGGATGAATGCACCTAAGCAGTTAACCATTTCTATCATGCATTTGTTCGGCCGCTTGCGTCATCCCGGCTTGGTCATTTTGCAACTTTCTTTCTTTTTTTCTTTCTTTGCTTTTCTTTGTTTCTGTTTTCTTTCTTCATCCTCTCATCGCCATCATTTCTTTCTTCTTGTTTCTTTTATTTTCTTTTCTTTTTCTTTTTATTTTTCTCTCCTATTTTTTCCCTCTTTTCTTTTCTCTTTCTTTTTCTCTCTTTTGGTTATGGTCGAATTCTATGGAGATTGCCTACGTATCATGACCCCGCATGAATCAGATCGAGCGTAGTTCTGGGAGATAAGTGTGAAAGTAAATAAAACATTTTTTTGGGATTTTTTAGTTTTTATAAAAACAGACGCTTCGATTACAAAGACTCAATACTAACAAATTCCAAAAGACTAACAAACTCTTATGCAAAGACAAATACAGACTCCGAAAATAAGCTATCATACTCCAAAGAAATACAGACTCAAAAACAGAAAGAAAATACAAACCCAACATGACTTACAAACTCTGACAGAAAAGGAAATACGGACTCAAACGAAAAATCACGAGTAAATCAATGCTCCTGGTGCCCGCGGGATGTCATTCGGTCTCGCTGCGGGCCTATGTGCAATATCCCTTTGAAATCGGTCCAAGTCATTCATTATTTGTTTAACAAAGGTCATCACTGCTGCAAAGAATGTAGTGCGAGTCATATCCTCACAGATGTGGCACTTTATAACGATGTAGTCGGCGATGTTTCTAATTCTCTCTCTTATGACGCCCTTTTCTTGTAACAAATGCCCAATCTACTGGGCCCTAGCCTCCAAAGTTTGCTCAGCCGCATGATTTTGCTCCTGAAGTTGTTGCAAATCTATTTCTAATTGCGCCAATGTCGTATAACAATGTTCCCTTTCAACTTTGAAGTCTTTTACCTGCTTGATCATTTTGTTTTCTGTGGCGATGGCCCTTTTCTTTAACCCTGCGACCTCATCGTCGTACCTTTCTCTCAACTGCTTAACCAGGCATACCCGTTCATCTGCGTTTTTAGCCAATTGTTTTTGAGCCTTGGCTAGTTCACTTTCTGCTTTGTTTAAATCGAAACTATAGTCACTCACTTTCTGCCTTAGGTTACCTATGAGTTTTTCATCCCTGTCGCTTCAGGCTGGATTTTCTGCCGCTACTTTCTTCTTCTGAATTTGAGCTCGAAGGGCTTCATTTTCTTTGGCTAGCCTTTTATTTTCCCCTTCATCCGTCGCAACCTGCAAGCTACTCTCGAATTGAAGCTCCCTAACTTGCTTTTCCAATTTTCCTATTGTGGCCCTGTACTTATTCTCCTTAGCTACCCAAGCCCAATGTTCTTTTGACGCTTCAACGAATTTTTGAACGTGAGGCATTTTGGCTGGTCTTTCTGGTTCTGCCCTTATAGTGTTCTTCTTTCTATACCAAGCAAGATAGGCGGGTGAGACTTCGTCTCTAGATAAATCACGCACTCAAGTGTTTACTGTCAAGTACTGGTATTCATTCCAAATAGAATGAACTGTCTCTTCATGAAATTGACCGTCAAAACTAAACTCGACCGCATGCACACTAAGATATTCATCTGGGTGCATCACCTGACACCTTCCCAACTGTCTTATCGCCCGGTAAGGAGCGTAAGGCTGAATACCTCACAGACCCATCAGGAGGAAGTAAGGACCAGTGGCAGGCATATACACAATTTCTTCAACAGGAAGCCAACCCAATGTCCACTATATTTGCCCTGCAGTAATGGAGCGAAGGCAGGATACCCACTCTTCAGACCCCTCTGGCATCTTAAACCCTGCAATTCTTGTGTCAAAATCTTCAATAAAACTTTTCTCTGTGGATCCATAACTCATATACTGAGGGCGATGGCACAGGTGCTCGATCATCCACATCTGTAATAGAAAATTGCACCCCTCGAAGAAATCTGCCCCAGCTTTACAGGCTGTGAGAGCTCGGTATATCTCAGACACTATCATAGGGGCGAGAATGCTCTTGGCATTGGTAATCAGGACCTTGACGACTCCAGCCACCTGCAAATCGATATTCCCGTCTTTTCGGGGAAATACCACAAGGCCTAAAAAAGCTACCATGAAAGTGAAACGCCTATGCTCATCCCATTTTGTTCGGTTTCCTTTGCTACAAACTCCACTTGCCGGATCGTTGAATCCCCCCACATGTCCGTACATCTGGTATATAAAACGTAGAGTAGCAAAACTATCATCCAACTGGGAATACGGGACTCCCTTGCTTATCTTTAGCAAATCCATGAACTTGTTAGAGTTAACGGCTCTTGGAGCGATCAGATACTTATGCCTTAACCCCTCAGTACTTCCCATATAACCTTCTATCTCTTTCAAGGTTGGGGTGAGTTCAAAATCCGAAAAGTGAAATACATTATGGGCCGGATCCCAAAACGTAACCAAAGCCTTTACGACATCTCCTCTGGGCCTGATTTTTAACAACCCGGTGAGACCTCCCAAATGTATATTGACCTTATCTTGCTCCAATTTTCCCAGATCTTCCCACCACATATGCAACTCCAAAGGGATCTTGTTCATGACTGCTATCGGCAAACTTGGACTCGTGCTCATTCTGCACTTTTATTAGGGTGATTAAGCAAAATCAAGACTCATTTGACTTAAAGACAAAATCGATACTTTTTTTTCTCTTTTTTTTTTTCAAAAATGAAATCCGGTTTTGCAAATACGGTCTTTTAGCACCTCGAAGACAAAGATTTTAAGACTGTGTTGGCTAACCGGTGAAAACCTTGAAAAATGACCACATGCGGCTGTTCTTGCAAAAACAGCCTTCCGGTGCCCTTTTAGGGACATTCGGCTATTTTTGACAAGAATGACATCACCCTAATTATCTTCAAAAAATAAATTTTTTGTTCTTTTGGCCACTTTCGCAAAAAAGGAAGTTGGGCCCGATGGGGTTTGCCTACGTATCTCACACCCTGTGAGAATCAAACTGGCGTAGTTCGGGCAAATAAAAAACTTCTTTTTTTTCTCTTTTTTTTTTCACTCCATTGGCAAAACTCTTTTTTTTTTCATTCCATTGGCAAATAAAACAAACTATTTTTGAAGACAAAGATTATTCAATTTCTCAAATATTCGGCAGAGTTTCGACACTATGTAGACATTGATTTTTTTCAAAACAGGCGATTAACTCTCTTTAACCCTCATACTGCTATTTCTTTTCCAAATTCTCTCCTTTTATTCAAAAGCCAGTCAGCAAATAAATGCACAAGTAGCAAGTAAGATGCATCATGGTGGTCTTTTATTTTGGGTGCACCTGTCCTAGACAGACCCAACCCCTGTGTTGAGTTTCCAAAGTCATATATGCACATGATGCAAGCAAAACGCTCCTACTAGGAATCCGGCATGAGGTATTGTTATACTAGGTTTAAAACCTTGGGTTTATTTGTTCTAGACCTGGCTTACCCGAGCGGACAACTCGAGCCGAGGAGGGGGCTGCGTACCGGTAACCAAATGATCATCCGGCTTTGCAACTTATCCGAGCCTCGTTCTATTTGGGATTTGACACTAACAGAAAGAAGTCACAACCAGCGTGCACTCCTCAGGAGAGAGAACAGAGGGGTTTCGTAGCAGTTTATATATATACAGTTCAGATAATATCAAAGCGGTAAAAAGCAACATTTAGCACATTAGGCCCAATCATGTAATAAAATCAGATAATAAATAAAGCCAAACATAAAAATTATTTTATGCTTGAATTCTTGAACCTTGAACCAGAGATTCTGGGTTCGGTCCCAAGTAGAGTTGCCAGAGCTGTCACGCCTCCCTTTTTTACACTACACCCCCGGGGAAGGGTATAAAGGAGTTTTTCCAATTAAAGGACAATCGAAACGGGATTTATTTATTTAAAGATTCAGAGTCGCCACTTGGGAGATTTATGGTGTCCCAAGTCACCGGTTTAATCCCGAATCGAGGAAAAGTTTGACTCTGTTTAACAGTCCGCAAACCAGAAATCCGAGTAAGGAATTCTGTTAACCGGGGAGAAGGTGTTAGGCATTCCCGAGTTCCATGGTTCTAGCATGGTTGCTCAACTGTTATATTTGGCTTAATTATCTGATTTTAATACAAGTTTTAAACCTATATGCAAATTCTGACTTTTTAACCACTTTTATTCATTTTTTTCAGAGAAAATTACAATGCTATTAAAACACATCTCGAACCACGTCACATAAACACCCATGGCTTTTGACATATTTTAAAATCGTTGAGACTTGGATTTGGGTCACATAAATGCGCACCCGAGTTTAAGAAGGCAATATTATTAAACTGACGCGCCTAAAGCAATTACGAATTTGCAACTTTGCGAGGGCCATGGAAACTAAATGGCACGCCTCGATATAATTAGAAGAGTCATACTTATTTAAGAGGGCCCAAGATGTCGGATATGTTCTACATATATATTAACAGTATATGATTGTGAAAACGGGCCATGTGCAATTTCAGTGCATAGGCTTCAAGATTTCTTCCCTTTTTAAATTAAACCCATAGCCAATATTCATACTTAATTAAGAGGGCCCAAGATGTCGGATCTGTTCTACATATATATTAACAGTATATGATTGTGAAAACGGGCCAGGTGCAATTTCAGTGCATAGGCTCCAAGATTTCTTCCCTTTTTAAATTAAACCCATAACCAATATAAAGCCCAATCCTTGAATTTGCTCCCAGGAAACTTCTTGCTTTCCTAGTGTCTTGCGTTGGCACAATGACAGAAAAAACCAAACTGCCTATGCCATGAATTCAAAGCTCACTAACTAATCACCATTTTAATAAGGAAGATTTGAAGGAAACAATAGCATTTAAATCTCATAGTATGCTAGATCTCAGCTGGAGAGTTCAACAGGATAACCGAATCAAACACAGAAGTGTAACTCGAATCAAAAAAAGGTTAAACATTGATAACGATCGTCTTCACAACTAAGCAATTTCTTTGCATCAAAATGTTGGCAGCATACATCAACTAGATTTCACTTAAATCATGCAACTCATGAAACTTCATAGTAAACAAGACCAACAACTTCATGACCACTGAATTCATAATAAAGCATAAACTAAAACATTTCCATACTCAAACTTCGTTGCTACAGCCCTGACTAGCTATCAAAATTCTCACCCTATTTGAAGTTTTAACAAAGGGAAAGATGTCCCAAAACTAAATCGTGGAGACAAGAAAGTTCCTATAAATCAACTTAAAGACTCAACCAAACTGGCTGCTGAAGATATATCTAATCACATACTAAGGAGGGGCCTGCCATTAAACAACAACAGCTATGAAACAGTTTAAAAGAACATCAGATGAACAAAGACCAATCAGTTTGTAGGGAACCTGATCCCAGCTCAAAACACTTCAATTTACACTAGCAAGCCTTCATTTCAATACAGCGAAACCGGCAGAACACCACAGAATATTGTGAAATCAGCAAAAAAAATGATCACAGAAACTTTAACACTGCTGAATCCTCAAACAGAACACCATGGCTAACAACACAGAATTTTCAAACAAGAGCAGGAAACAGAGATGCCTAGACAGTGCGAAACAGGGCAGGCCAACAACTGCTC
This sequence comes from Nicotiana sylvestris, assembly GCF_000393655.2. Lineage (NCBI taxonomy): Eukaryota > Viridiplantae > Streptophyta > Magnoliopsida > Solanales > Solanaceae > Nicotiana > Nicotiana sylvestris. Next base: position 120,891,801 of record NC_091057.1, on the reverse strand, counting down.
AAATTGACTTCTTCAACATCTCGAAAGAGCAGAAGTCTTGTAGCAGAAACAAGGCATATAAAATTTTGAATAAGAGCAGGAAACAGAGCTGCCTAGACAGTGCAAAACAAGGCAACTTTATAGTAGGCTAACATTCCAAACAAATGTTCCCAAAATGCTGCATATTTCAACATAATTCATTGCTTGAATCAGTTGTTTTTTGTAGCACGACAGAATAGAGTTCTTATTCCTGTAACAATGCAGATAACTTTCGAGCAGGGGGGAAGAAAATAGAGAAAAACTACACATAATACAAGCAGCGACACAGCTGAGTTTCAACACCAATTTAAACACACACACGAACACACACAGCTGAGAACAGTCCTAGATTGAACTTGCTTACTGGCAGATTCAACCAACAGAAGACTAACTGACAGCAACAACGAGATACAAACTCAAAAATTCCAGCATACTCTATTATGACTTGGGAGTATTTTCAATTCAAAAAAAGTAGCATAAAATGGACCTGAACACAGGCCAAACGAGTTTAGAACTCGACTAAGAACAAAACAGACATTGAGTTTCCAAATTCAAACTAAACTATGGTGGAATTCGAACACAGACAAACATGGAATCACGAGCGATAAAGAAGAGCATAAGGGATGAACCTGAGTTGCAAAACTTAGATTAACTCTGCCTTGAACCCGATACAAGTGAATTTGACAATAAAACTCGAAGAACAGCGACGTCAAATGCGTTAGGATGCAAAATCTACGAACTCAAACATGAACGGTCAACTCGATCTCAACTCAGTTCGTCTCCATTTTTGAAGGGAATCGAAGAAAGATAATGGAAAAACTCTTCTTCGATTTTTCCGGGCTTTGAAACAGAACTAAGAACAGAGCAAAAGAGACTGAAATTTTCACTTTCCTCCCCAGAATCGCACCTGAAAACGCAAAAGTCAGCAAGGAAAACTAAAATGATTTTTTTAAAATCTTTTCTCTCCAAATATCAAACTCCAAAAATTTTCTCCGTCTCTCAAAATCGGAACTGACCCTATTTGAAAACGAATCCCTTGATGAATGTGGGGCTTGAATTAAGTGAAATCGATCCAATGCCTCATACTCATCTAGCTCCTCGTTCTCAGAACCTTCCAATCATGAGATATAGCTCAAATTCGAGCGAGTGAGAGGAGAGGGGAATATTTGGTGTCAGAAACCGTTAGAAATGGTGATGGGGAGAGAGGGGGAACGCGTGAGGTGAGATTTGGGATTCACTCGCCCGAATTTGGACTGAATTTGGGGCTTGGTTCGAGTGATTTGGGAGAAGACGAACAGTACGCGTTGGTTTAGGTTTAGGGCTCATCCACTCATCTCCTATAGGTTTCATCGATTTATTTGGGGAATGGGTCGGGTTGGCAGGCGGGTTGGCCGGGTATTGGACGGGTATGTGGATTTCTGGGCTGGGTTTGCCCTGGTTTTTGGGGAAGAAATATTGGGCCATGGGTAAATTAGGACAATGTAGCCCAAACAACTTATTCAATTCCCTTGTTTTCAATTAATTCTTTTTCTTCTTTTTTTCCAAAAATAAATTAAAATCTAAATTAAATCCTAGGACCTAATTAACCTGAAAAAACACTAATTAAAACTAATTAAAGATTATCACAATTAATTAAAAGAAAATTAAAAGAAAATTACTCAAAATCAAAGTTCAAATTAAAGAGTGCAAATTAAACTATTTTTGTGATTTTTTCAATTCTTATAAAATAACTAATTTACTACTTAATTCAAAAATGCAAAGTTAAATCCTAAATGCAAATGCGACATATTTTTGTATTTTTCGTTAATTAAATAAAATAAATATGCATAGACAAATGCAAACAATTATCAGAAAATGCCACAAAATCCTCAAAAATTCCAAATAATGAAAAGAAATTATTTTGTTTGAATTTATGGGAGTAATTCATGTAGGGCAAAAATCACGTGCTCATAGCTGCCCCTCTTTGCCCGGAAACACGAAGAGTTTTATATATATATATATATATATATATATATATATATATATATATCGCATCATTGGCGTACTGCAATGAAATAGAATTAGAAATGGGGCTTAGCTTTTTAAATGCGTATATTACCATTTTGATTATTATGTTATTACTTATTTTTGTCCTTAGTTAGGCATATTAAATGACTTGTAAATTATCTTTTTTTAATTTTATCTTCAACGTAAACAAATGGGACCCATGAATCCACTTGACAAGTAATCAAAGGCCTCACATAAGTATGACGTAAAATGTGAGACACAAAATAAAATTTCTCAATATTCTATATTTGTATAACAATCTAATATATCCTAAATACTACTGAAGCATATTTAATAATTTTATAATGATGACATTACAAAGCATATCTCACCTTAAAAACACACAAAAGTTCTTATAAAAAACTAAGCTAAATTTTTAGTTTATCGTCTAGTTTACAAAGCATGTTGAAACTTAGAAATATCTCTTTCTTCGGTGGCAAGTATATGTAGATCAAGCTCGTCAGATAAGTCATGTTTTGCGATGATTCCCATAAACTGTTTGCAGAAGCAAATTCAAAATATAAGTAAAACCCGTGCTCTCTTGATTTGATCTACATAGAGGCAACCACAGGTATAAGAACAATTTTTGCTTCCACTCGCGCCGACAATGCCGCCTTATCTGGCACAGAGGCATCAGAAACAGTGATAGTGATGTTAGGATCAGCCACAACAACGTCAGTAATGGCGGTGGTAGTGGTGATGCCAATTGATAATGCATGTTTTGCATTTGTTACCGTAGTGGAACTCCCCTTTTGCCAATCAATACCTGCACATTGCTCTAGACGATATTTTTCTGTAACAAGCTAACAAAAAAACATACACCACTCCATAAGAATCTCCACCACTTTCTCAATGACAAAGAATTAAATCAATCAATATAATAGGTAGCAAATCATAAGCGAGAAAATCGGGAAGCAAGGGGTATTTATAGAGCTTCCATTTTACTTCTACAAGGTCAACAAAAGCAAAAAAGTAAGAAATTAAAATTGAAGAAAAAGTAGTGTATAGGATAATGGGACCTTCCAAATTCAAAATACTTCCAAGGCGTAAAATTGATCTACCAATTAAGGCATATCACCCTTTAATTATTTGGAACAACGGAGCATAAAATCAAACGAAGGAAATAAAATGTTTTACTACCCGAAATTATGCAGGTCCTAGATTTAAAAGAAATTTAAATTAGTTATTATATTTGACAAATCTCTTCAAAAATATCTTTTAGTGTCGAATTATGAAGACATATCAACGTTCATTATAGAATTACCATCGCCGAAACAGATTTATTGTGGATGATTTTAATGAAGTTTTTTATTTAATTTAATTCCCTACGTAGGGGTGTCAAAATAATTCTAAAAACCGAGTGAACCAACCTAACTGAACCTAATTGTATCAATTATTATTAGTTTTTTCTAGTTAAACCCATAAATTTAATTATAAATTTATAATTGCATCGAAAATAGGTTAGACTTTTTAATTGTATAAAAATATTGAGAAGTATCGAATATGTGATGACCCATCGGGTCATTTTCAATTTTAGTACTCATCCCTGTGTTTTGAAACCCCGAAGAACTCCATTATCCTTCTTCGATTTGTGTGTACGGTCCGTACCTTTTTCTGGAAAATATTTATGAGAAAAATTGATGAAAATATGAAATCGTGTTTAAAGCTCATTTGAGTTGACTTCGGTCAATGATTTGTGCAAACGGTCCCGGATCAGTATTTTGACGGTTCCGATGGGTCCATATCGTGATTTGGAACTTGAGCGTATGCCCATAATCGAATTCGGAAGTCCTTAACTTGATTTAACGTAATTTGTTGAAAACTAGCCATTTAAAGGTTTAAAAATTACTAAGTTTGAGCATAGGTTGACTTTGTTGCTACCAGGTTCAGATTTCGGTTCCGGAACTTGAAATATGTTCATTTCAATATTTATGACTTGTCTGCATATTGTGGTGCAAAACAGAGTTGATTTGACGTGGTTCTGACGTCCGATTGAAAAATTAGAAGTTCTTAAGTTTTTTTTTTTTGAAAATTTCATTTATTTTTGTGTCCGATTCATAGTTCTAGGCGTTATTTTGGTGTTTTGATCGCACGAGCGAGTTCGTATGATGTTATTACACTTGTGTGCATGTTTGGTCTAGAGTCCCGATGTAACAACCCGACCGGTCGTTTTGAGCTCTAGCACATCATTTAATAATTTGAGGCCCTGAGTAGCTTCACTTCAGGTATTATGACATGCATGCATGGTCAGAATTGAATTTCAAAAAGTTCGAAGTTGATTCAGAAAGAATATTCTAATTTCGGAAGCTTTAAGTTGGAAGAATTCACTAAGGTGTGATTTTTGAGTAAACGACCTCAGAATTGGGATTTAAAGGTTCCAACAGGTTCGTATGATGATTTTGGACTTGGGCGTATATCTGGATCAAGTTTTGGATGATTCGGGAGCATTTCGGTGCGTATTGTCGAAGTTGGCATTTTGGAAGAATTTTATAAATTTGGGTTGAGGTGTATTTCAATAATATCGATGTCCATTTGGGATTCCGATTCTGGGAATAGCTCTGTATGGTGATTATGGTATTGGGAGTGTGTCCGAAAGTGGATTTGGAGGTCCGTAGGTCATTTCGGGGTCATTTGGCGAAAGTTATAAATTTGAAGGTTTTTGAGAAGTTTGACCGGGAGTGGACTTTTTGATATCGAGGTCGGATTCAGATTCTGGAAGTTGGAGTAGGTCCGTAATGTCGAATGTGACTTGCGTACAAATTTTGATGTCAATCGGATTTGATAGTTTTCGATATCGAATGTAGAAATTAGAATTTCTTAGTTTCATTAGACTCGAATTGGGGTGTGATTCGTGTTTTTAGAGTTGTTTGATGTGATTTGAGGCCACGACTAAGTCCGTGGTATGTTTTGAGACTTTTTGGCATGTTCGGACGGTGTCCCGAGGGGCTCGGGTGAGTTTCGGGGTGGTTTCAAATTATTTCTAGGCCATTTTTAGCTACTGATTTTTGGCTACAGCAGTGTGCTACGCGATCGCGGGGAATAGGTCGCGATCGCTATGAGTAAAATGGAAGAAATTGGAAACGATACGCGATCGCGGAAGGCCTTTCACGATCGCGTAGAGGAAAGTTTCAGTTGCACTGACCCAATTTTGAAAGCTTGTATTTTGCAATCTATAAGAAATTGGAGGTGATCCAAAAATAAAAATTGTAGCTCTTTGTGTGTAGTTTTCGGAAAATCAAATAATTTGGCATTTGAAATTGTGTAAAAAAAGTTATGAGTGGTATACTACAGCCTATCCGTGAAGAGTTTGGAAATCGCGAAGAAGAAATTTATGTTGCACGGAGCTAATTTTGGAAGCTTATATCTCATAATCTATAAAGAACTGGAAGATGAACAAAGCATAAAAGTTGTAGTCCTTGGAGTCTAGATTTTAAAAAGTTAAACTATTTACAATTTGGAGTTTTGTACAAAATATTATGACCATTATACTAGAGACTATCTAGAAGAGCTGGGCATTTGTTCTTCGCGATCGTGCAGCTTTTTTCGCGACCGCGAAGGGCAAATTTTGGGCCGAGAAATATTGTGCTTCTCGATCGGGAAGCATTCTTCGTGATCGTATAGAGTAATTACCTGGGGAGAAGCTATATTTTGAGGTTTCGTCCATTTTAAAACATATTTTGAGCTATGGAACTCGGATTGAAGTGATTTTTAGGCGATTTTCATCATATGGATTGGGGTAAGTCTTCTATATAATTATACTTCATGATTCTATGGTTATATTCATCATTTATTTTGGATTTAAATGGAAGAAATCAAGATTTTTGCAAAACTTTTCAAGAACAAAAGTTCAAGATTTGGAGGTCAAGTTGTTATCAGAATTTGATAAAATTGGTATGGTTGAACTCGTATCGGAATACGTTGTCGGATTTTATGAGTTTCATCGGGTTGCGAGATGTGGGTCCCACTGCTAACTTTTCGAGCGGAGTTGAGAATTTTTATAAATTGTTAAATTTCAAGCATTGGAGTATATTTTTAATTAATTTGCACTTTGTTTGACTAGTTTTGGATTTAACGGCACCAAGTTGGGGCTTTGGAGCGAAATTGTGACCGGAAAGTGGGCTTTAAGATAAGGTAAGTTTCCTTTCTAACCTTGTAAGAGGAAATTTACCCCATATGTGAAATAATTCATTATGTGCTTCTATTTATACGGGCTACGTACGCACGAGGTGACGAGAGTCCGTGCGTAGCTACTATTATGCTTAAGTCCGGGCAGACTGATCGTTGCCAACTCCGCACTATTACAAAGTAGGAAGAGAGGGTCTCAATAGCTTTTACCCGATATAAGGGTCGGGATCGAATTCCTCAGGGAGCTACGAAGGGAGTTGAGTATCTATCTAGACTAGAGTCGTGTAATTGTTCCAAATGTCACTTCCAAACATCTTTTGATTTTTCTTTATCAAACTAATATTATCAACTACTAATTAGAACTAAATTATGCTAATGAGAAAATTACTAGAGTTGTATCTAATGGGTAGAAAGGCACTAGGGTAGTGACTTTTACCTAGGTGGCTAATTGACGGGTAAATGCTTCTAAGGTTCGATTGACATGATTGGGGAAATATGCTATAACCGTTGCACAATTTTACCCACTCTCACACCTCTCGGTAGAGAGAGTAATTTTGCCCAATTGACTCTCTCGAGACCAAATGGGTAGGCAAATTAGCTCAAGTAACTAGGGTTCAAGTCGGGTAATTACTATCTTGAGGCTTAACCCTTTAATTGGGACTATCAATTCTCTTGAGTTCATCCCAATTCCTTGTTGGGTCAATTTTGGAGACTTATGCTCCCTTTCTCAAGAAGAGCCAAGTCAAATTAGCACAAACCAGTATTTGCAACCACCAATTCATAGATTAAACCATAAAATTGACCCAAATAGCAAACTCCCATAGTCAATCTAACCCTAGATGGCAACATAGTCAATCTAACCCTAGATGGCAACACCCATCAATTACCCACGCTAGGGTTGAGCCACAACCCTATCTAATGGGTTTAGCTACTCATGCTCGAAAAAGAAAATAGAGAAATAGATGAAGAACAAGACATATTAATTAAAAGCTAATGTAAATACAGAGAATCTATCGTTAAATCTAAGTAAAGATGTAAAAAATGGCTACATAAAAACCATGAATCAAGTGTGATACAAGAGCATCAAGAGTTGGCTCATTACATCAAAGAACTCTCTCAATTACTTTGGTCATTGTGGAATCCAAACTCACACATCCTCAACTCTCCCTAAGCAAACCTCACCTTTTAGAGTATTGGCAGACAAACCGAGGTTAATGAGAATTCACTCATCTCTCTCAAGAAAAGGTCTCAAGTCCGGTTTTAAGTACCATATGCTTGCCCCTTATGTAAGTATCCACTAATGTAAGCTTCATTCAACTAAAGATCATATAGGGCTTTTGTGGAGTGAATGTGAATGCTTTTAGTTCACGGTAGGAAATGTTTTGTTCAAGTGGGTTCCATCTTCCCTTAAGCACTTCTTTTGATTGAATTGGCACAGTTTTCTTGACTCGTTGAGTCTTCTCACTTGTTTCTAAGGGGTTAGAGAGACACACTGTCTCTCTTTCTTATGCAATTCAAAACGTTTCTCCTTTTTCAACTTTCCACACCTTTCTTTCTTTTTCTTCTCTTGAATCCCTTTTTATTCTTTTTCACATTGAGTTTTCTTTTTGTCTTTTTCTTTTGTTTCTTTTTCATTGCCTTTCCTTTTATTCACTTTTGTACCTTTTTCCACTTTGTTCCCTTCCTCATCTCTCCCCCAAACTTATACTTTTGCCATGTGCTCAAGGAAAGATCGGGTGCCAAGAGATGGTATCTTTTAGAACAGGTATAGGATTGTATCATGGTTTCTGAAAGAAAAAAGTTTAAGGCTCAAAAGGGTTTACTAGGGATCATATCATTGGTAGGCTATGGAATTGTTCGACTATCATTTGGATCAAGGAGAGCCTATAATCACTTCTCAAGTAAAATTTCACCTAAGATTTTGCCTCAACAAACATTCAGGGCAAGTTCTAGACCAATGGCTCGGGACTTGGACTTGCAATTCGATTTCTCACCACACAAGCTAAACTATTTCTAAAGACATAGAGTCGGGAGCCCACAACAACCTTAGACATGATTTGAGCACACAATGGTCCCCAAAGACTACTTGATGATTGTTGGTTAACACAAGAGTCTCAAGGTCACGACTTTCACTATCCTAAACACAACATTTTATCTTTGACCATGGGGTCAAAGTCAAATGTGCTAGGTCCAAGTGAAGCTTTGCTTGAGGTACCCTTAACTACAACTACCAAAAACAAAAACGGACTCAAACCCTTAAGAAGGTTTTCACGCTATCCATCATCGGAAAAGTCACCCGATTCACACAATACTCCACATTTGGAAAGAACCATATCATTAAGAAAACCAAAGGTTTATTGAAAGTGCCAAAAACGAAACAAAAAAAACTACAAACATAAATAAGAAGCTAAATATGAAAAATTTTGCGAAAATAGAAAGAATATATACTATAGGGGATTTGAATATACAATGGGGAATGAATATATACAATTATGTAACTTTATATATAGACCAAATGAAATATAAAAAGTGCGATAAAAATAACTAAGTGTAAGATTATATACAGACCAAATAAAAATCAAGAAAACATAAATTAAATCAGTATATATACAGTCATCCAAAGATAAAGGGCGCACCCCCTCAAATAAAAGCTGGCATTGTCCCCAATTCCAACTAAATCAAATAAGCACCAAAAATAAAATAGAGGAAGGATATGAAGACTCCCTAAGCCGTGTCCGTATGCATCGGATCATGGGCGGTCCCTGGGTCCTCTGTATGCTCGGGAACCTCAAACTGGTTCCTTGTATCTTGCTGCTCAGCTGCTAGGACCTGGGCCTGGACCTGGACAGGATGTGTATCAGATACATCCTATGGTTGACTGGAGGAAGCCTCCGGTGGGTCCGCCAACTGGATGATGGCATCATCTACGCTCGGGATCATCCTCCTCCTCTTATGAGGTCGCTGCTCCTGCTACTGCTGTGGCTCTGCTGCTGGAGCTGGGTCCTCAAACAATAAGTCTAAAGGCAGTTGGTCTACCTTCAGTCTATCCACATCCGCCCTCAGCTCTTTCACGGACTCCTTGGAAGCCCATGTCTTGCACAACTTCTTGTGCTCTTCAGAGCCTTGCCATGTGAATCCACTGCCTTTGCCAAATTAGCCTGGGTACTGAGGATCTTCTCCTGGTTTTCAATTATCTTCTTCAAGGCATCCTCTATAGACTGTGGGACCTGTGCTGGCTGAGGGGCCGACTGAGCTTCAATGATGGAGGTCAAGGTAGACAACTTGGATGACGCAGTATACATCCAGTTGTTTAAACTCTAAAGAGTCTGGCTCATCCAGTGGGCAGTGATAGGATGGGCTCGAGTGGATGGAATCTCTAGGCCCGCTGATATGGAAGGGCCTGGAGGAATATCTGAAGTGGAGGGTCCGGGAGGCATCTCCGTAGAGGTGGAGGTAGGCTCAATAGGGGCCTCTACCACAACTGACTCTTCAGACTGGCCATTTAGGGCAGAAGCGGGTGCCTTGTAGCTCTTGTCCTTGGGCTTGTCTGGTCCCCTCAGACTATACCATGAGAATGGGGATGTAGCCTTTACGTTGATGTCAACCCGCCTCTTTTCTACCTTCAAATCTCTGAAGTACATGGTCAGGGTGTTGGGGAAAGGGTAGTTCCTGTCAGTCTCAGTACCCACTATAGAGATGATGCGGGACATCACATTCCCCACATTGATGGGGTACCCTTCCATGATGGAAGCAACTAGGACAGCCCGGTGGAGAGGTAGAGTCTAATCATGGGAAGTGGGGTCTAATCGGCTGCATACAAACGTCTCCCAACCCCTCGCCTCAAAGTTAAGGGTCCTCCGTAATATTTTGACCCCAACAGTCAACCACTCCGTAACAGTACCTGGGATTGCCAGGTACTGAGCTAACCATGGACGGACCTTCTCGCCCATCTCCAGCTTTGCCATATAGAGGGTCTCATCCTTTTCATTAAACACAAAATACTCATTTAGCGACTTCCCGTCGAACAACACCTTTTTGTTTCGGACCTTGGTCACTTTGGAACCCTTGACGATGTGGGCTACATTACAGTAAAACTCCTTGACCAAGTGTTCATTTGCCTCCACGCAATAATCTATAAAGTGCTCCCACCCCACTCTTGTACTAAACTGTCTATGCACATTGGGGTTTAGGGGTAGAAAATCTCTATATACGAAACTCCTCTCCAAAATCAGTTTTTGCACCGGCCACCACTCCCTAAATTTGTGGTATGCTACTTGGATTACAAACCTATCCTCCCAGACTTCGGGTTTCCTAGTACGGGCAATCCCTCCAACCTTAGGCTCACCCCCTCAGGTACCTCCTCATCTCCCTCATCACCTCCGCCTGCACACTCCCCGGATAATGAAACTGTGGGGGAGGTGGAGTACTCGCCACAGCCGGCTGCTGAGCCCTCAGACGACTAAGAAGGTATATGCTCTGGAGCTTAGGCAATGGGTGATTGTGGAGGAGAATCATCAGTCAATCTGAAGTTGGAGAAGAAGTGAGTTGTAACTGAGTCGGAGGAGATGTATTGGGAAGGCAAGTACTCACTCCCCGATTGATCACAGGCTCTATCAGCTGCCTTAATTGCTTTCCTCATGTTCTTTATGTTTTATCTAGCCAGGGGAGTGAGTTTTACCAACCTTTGCTTCCCTCCCCGGGAGGAATCACCTCGGCCAGGTTGTTTTGAGTCTTTGCCTCGTTGTTTAACCATTGTCTGCAAGCACAAACATCTAACATTGTTAGTATCGGCACAGACAGTGAGACATTAGTGCAATAAGAATTGTAGAACATAAATAGACAGTTACAGACACAGTTGCAGAAATAGGCCACTGTGAACCGCACAAAAAGGTGTGCGGCCGCACTGGGGTCATCGCGAACCGCACAGAAACAACTACGGTTCGCAAAAGGGTGGGACTCAGAATACCCCCCTCTGAATCTGACCACCACGGACCACACAAACTGGTACCACGACCGTGGTAGGCCAGTGTGGACCGCACAAAATGCAGTGCGGTCGCAATGGGCTTAAGGTCACCTGACATAAGTTCATCACCGCACTCCGCACAAAGTGGTACTGTGGACCATACAAGGGCACCGCGGACCGCACAAATACGACCGCAGTCCTCGGAGGGTGCCCAAATATGGCACTGAGTTAGGGTTCGAGAACTTTTTGCTTTTAAGCCTAAATTTGACCCTAATTGATGTTTCCATATGTTTACCCAGTCCATTTTGTACTACCTAAGCCTAATTAAACTAACAATTAAATAATCTAACTAATCTAGTGAAGAGAATATGAGAGATGGAAGAAATACATGCTAAGAAAAAAAATGAAAAATTAACTGTAATGAACAAAATTAACAAGAAAAGGGGAAGATTAATGTACCAGGTTGTAAGAGGAATGTAAACAAGGCAATGAAAATAAGAAATCATGGTCAAGGCTTAGAATGAGCGGTGTTTAGTCTCTATGAGTGTAAAATTTGCAAAAAGTGTAAACAGGGGTCCCTGGGTCTATTTATAAATAACAAAACTGGGGCCCATTCTCACCTACCAGCGCGGCCGCACAAAATGGACCGCGGTCCGCGCTGGGTTTTGTTTAGAAAAAGTCTGAGAAGGCAACCTCTGCGGTCCGCACAAAACAGACCGCAACCGCAAAGGTTCACCGCGATGCGCACAAAATTAAATGCAGTCGCAGTGGCAAACTTCAGAGAGTCTTCACATTGGTCACACCAGTACGGTCCGCACAACGTGTAGTGCAGCCGCACTGGCAACTTCAGAGACTTGTTCAATTTTTCCATCATGTTTTGCACTGCATCAATACAATCCCTGCATATCTCACAACAAATTAGCACAAAAATCAATCCTACACTACAAAGAAAACAAGAAGAAAAAGACATGGGTTGCCTCCCAAGAAGCGCCTGATTTAACGTTGTGTCACGACGCATGTTACCATCACATCACTTGAGATGAAGGAGCGTCACCACGTGGCTATCATTAAACTTTCCAAGATAGTGCTTGACCCGGTGCCCATTAACTTTGAAAACTTCACCATTTTTGTTCTTTAGATCAAGAGCACCAAACGGGGTCACAAACACAACTTCAAATGGCCCACTCCACTTTGATTTGAGCTTTCTCGAAAACAGGCGTAACCGAGAGTTGAACAAGAGAACCAAATCACCTACGTTAAACTCCTTTCCACGAGCATATTTATCATGAAGGTACTTCATCTTGTCCTTATACAAGGACGAACTGGAGTAGGCATGGAATCTAAATTCATCGAGTTCATTGAGTTGTTCAACACGAAGATTATCAGCAACATCCCATTCAAGGTTCAACTTCCTCAAAGCCCACATGGACTTGTGCTCTAATTCAACCGGAAGATGGCATGCTTTCCCAAACACCAACCGATACGGAGACATCCCAATCGGAGTTTTGTAATCTGTTTGATAAGCCCATAGAGCGTCATCCAACTTCTTCGACCAATCGGTCCTATTTGCATTGACCGTCTTTAACAAGATACTTTTGATTTCTCTGTTGGAGACTTCCAAGTGAGACCCCCCATCACTAATAATTGCACGAGGAGTGCCAAACCTTGTGAAGATGCTCTTTTTAAGAAATGCAACAACACTCCGGGATTCATTGTTAGGTAAAGCCACGACTTCAACCCATTTTGAGACATAGTCAACTGCCACGAGAATGTATGTATTCCCACAAGAGCTAACAAATCTACCCATGAAATTGATGCCCCAAACATCAAAGATATCCACTTCAAGAATGGTTGAGAGACATCTTATCCCTTTTTGAAATTTCACCCGCTCTTTGGCACTCGTCACACCTCTTTGCAAAATCACCCGCATCTTTGAACAAGGTGGGACAATAGAATCCATAACTAAGGACTTTCGAGGCGGTCCTCACCCCACCATGATGGCCACCATAGGGTGAAGAATGGCAAGCCTCTAAGATACCCAATTGTTCCTCCTCTGGGACACATCTACGAATCACACCATCCGTGCAAATCTTGAACAAATATGGTTCATCCCAATAAAAATCCAATCTATCCTACTTGACCTTCTTCCTTTGGTTAGAAGAGAGCTCATACGGGATTATTCCGGTCACAAGGTAATTGGCGACATCGGAAAACCATGGCATATCATTCATTAACACCGCAAAGAGTTGTTCATCGGGAAATGAATCATTTATCTTAAGGCTATCACAAGGACTCCCCTCATCCTCCAAATGGGACAAGTGGTCCGCCACTTGATTCTCACTACCTTTCCGGTCCACTATTTCTAGATCAAAATCTTGAAGTAGTAGCACCCATCTCATCAATCTAGCCTTGGAGTCTTTCTCAAGGGCCGCATGATCGGTGTGCACTATAACTTTGGCCCCCATAAGATATAGTCAAAACTTTTCCATTGCAAACACTATAGCCAACAACTCTTTCTCGGTGACTGTATAGTTCCTTTGAGCTTCATTCATGGCCTTGCTTGCGTAGTACACCGGATGAAACATCTTGTTGATCCTTTGGCCCAAAACAGCCCCAACCGCAACGTCACTAGCATCACACATGAGCTCGAAAGGCAAGCTCCATTTTGGTGCGGTAATGATCGGTCAACTTAAGCTTGAGAAGCTCGAATGCTTGCATACATATCTCATCGAGCACAAACTTTGCATCATTTTCTAGCAACATGCACAAGGGGTGTACTACTTTTGAAAAATCTTTTTTAAACCTCCGGTAAAAACTTATGTGCCCAAGAAAACTCCTCACCCCTTTGACAGAAATGGGGGGAGGAAGCCTTGCAATCACCTCTATCTTGGATTTATCAACTTCAATCCCTCGTTTTGAAATTTTGTGACCCAACACTATACCCTCTTCAACCATAAAATGGCATTTTTCCCAATTGAGTACGAGGTTTGTGTCTTCACATTGGGCCAACACTCTATCCAAATTACCCAAACACTCTTCAAAGGAATCACCAACCACACTGAAATCATCCATGAAGACCTCCAATATATCTTCCACCATGTTGGTGAAAATAGCCATCATGCATCGTTGGAAGGTCACTGGAGCAATACACAATCCGAACAACATTCGAGAGAAAGCGATGTGCCATACGGACAGGTAAAAGTTGTCTTCTCTTTATCCTCCGAGGAAATTAAAATTTGATTGTACCCCGAGTAACCATCCAAAAAGCAATAAAAAGCACGTCCCGCAAGACGATCTAGCATTTGGTCGAGGAATGGCAATGAGAAATGATCATTTCGGGTCACCTTGTTTAGCTTCCGGTAATTCATACATACTCTCCACCCGGTGACCGTCCAAGTAGGAATAAGTTCATTGTTGTCATTGGTCCCACAGTCATACCACCCTTCTTCGGCATACATTGCATCGAAGAAGTCCACGAGCTATCAGAAATGGGGTACATAACCCAGGCATCCAATCATTCGATCACCTCTTTCTTCACAACTTCTTACATAGCCTCGTTCAATATTCTTTGATGCTCCAATGAAGGCTTTGCATCCTCCTCCATGATAATTTTGTGCATGCAAAATGTGGGGCTTATTCCCCGAATGTCGGCTAGAGTCCATCCAATTTCCCTTTTCCACTTTTGAAGAACCGCCAAAGTGGATTCAACCTGCATGTTAGTAAGGCAAGAAAAAAGAATAACTGGTAAGGTAGAATTTAAGCCCAAGAATTCATACCTGAGGTGTGGAGGAAGTGGTTTCAACTCCAACACCAGTGGCTCCTCAATTGATGGCTTTGTTGGTGGAGCTTTTTGATTTTCAAGATCCAAAGATAATTTCCTCGGCTCATAAGAATAAGAGTCCATCCCATGTAGGGCATTCACGCACTCCACTCTACTAGCATCATCATTGACATCCATGTTTAAAAGCACTGCTTCAAGAGGATCCTCCACGTTGATCATAGCACTGGTATCATCCATAATCGCAGTTGTGACAAGGTCTACAAATGAGCACACTTCGATGCTATTGGGTTGCTTCATAGATTTGCAAACATGGAAAATGACCTTTTCATCTCCCACTCGGA
The DNA here is from genome assembly GCF_000393655.2 of Nicotiana sylvestris. Classification (NCBI taxonomy): domain Eukaryota; kingdom Viridiplantae; phylum Streptophyta; class Magnoliopsida; order Solanales; family Solanaceae; genus Nicotiana; species Nicotiana sylvestris. The sequence goes on along the minus strand of NC_091057.1, from coordinate 120,876,527 downwards.
AAGTGAGCTCACCCGCTTCAACATCAACCAATGTCTTCCCCGTTGCAAGGAAAGGTCTGCCAAGATAATAGGAACCTCATAGTCCACTTCACAATCCAAAATGACAAAATCGACTGGCAAAATGAATTTGTCCACCCAGACAAGCACATCATCAATAATTCCCAAAGGTCACTTCACCGATCGATCTGCCATTTGAAGTCTCATTGAGGTTGGCCTAGGCTTCCCGATACCCAAAGTTTTGAAAATCGAGTAGGGAATTAAATTGATACTAGCTCCCAAGTCACATAGAGCATTGGAAAACTCCGCACTCCCAATGGTTCAAGGAATGGTGAAAGCACCGGGATTTTCAAGCTTCGGGGTCATTGAATGCACTATAGCACTAACTTGGTGAGTCATATTTATTGTTTCACAATCCATAGAACACTTCTTTGTAACCAAGTATTTCATGAATTTTGCATACCCCGGCATTTGTTCAAGTGCCTCCACCAACGACATATTAATAGATAAGCTCTTCATCATGTCAATAAAATTTTTAAACTAATTATCATTCTTCTTCTTTGCGAGACATTGAGGATAAGGTGGAGGTGGCTGTGGCAAAAGAGCCTTGGCTTTTGGCACAACTGGCTCCGGCATGTCAATTATGTGTTCCCTAGACGGGTTCACATCATTTTGGGTTTCTACCTCGACTTCTTGAATATCAATCCTCACTTCATTGTTCACATTTTCATCAACCACATCTTCAACTACTAAAGGGACTTCGTCATATTGCAACTCAACATCATCATCCACGACTTGTTTTTGCTTAGAGGCATTCACATCACCGCCTCTCCCACTTCTTTTTGTGACCGCCATAACATGATTGTTCCCACCCTTTGGGTTCAATACCGTATCACTTGGTAGAGCACCCTCCGGGTGAGTGTTCAATGACTGAGAGATTTGGCCTAATTGCACCTACAAGTTATGGATAAAGGTGTTGTGAGAATCTAACTGTGCATCCGAATCCGCATTCCTCTTCATCATCTGCTCGAACATCATTTCAATTCTGATCATATCATTACCAGAAGAACTAGGATCATAAGAAGGGAAAAGGGTGGATTGTTTGGTTGTTGGTACATTGGGGGTCTTTGAAAGTCTTGCCCCCGGTTGCCTTGGTTTCCATTGTTATTCCACCTGCCTTGATTGTTGTTATTGCCCCAATTGTTGTTATTTCCATTCCAATTGCCTTGTTTGTTGTTTTGATTACCCCAATTGTTGTTTTGGTTGTTGTTGTTGTTCCAACTGCCACCACTTTGTTATTGATTTCCCCAATTTCCTTGGGGTTGCCATTGTTGGTTTGAAGAGTTGCCTCTATTGCCTTGATAGTTGTTGACATATAGTACCTCTTTACTTTGGTCATCATAACCATCATTTTGACACCCATCATATTCATCAACAAATTACTCAGAATTTCCTTGATTTTGTTCCCTCTGTTGCCTTCTCTTGTTAACAAGCATACTAATACCCTGTATGGCATTCACTTGGCGAGGATTCTGAACTTGTTGCAACTGTGCATTAGCCAATTGGTTCATAGTAGTAGTAAGCTCAGGTATCGCTTGCTCGTGATCATGTAATTCCTTGTGCAAATGGATAACCGTAGGGTCACCTTGAGACACATTTGCTCTACTCTGCCATGCTGAAGAAGTGTCTGCCATTTCATCAAGTACATCACATGCCTCATCATAAGAAAGATTCATAAAATTTCCCCCGGCCAATTGGTTCACAATGCATTGATTTGTAGTATTTATGCCCCGGTAGAAGGTTTGTTGGATCATGACCTCGGTCATATCATTATTTGGGCATTCCTTTACCATCATTCTATACTGCTCCCAAATCTCATGCAAAGATTCCGTTGGCTCTTGCTTGAAGGCTAATATTTCATCTCGAAGTGCCGCCATATGACTAGGAGAGAAGAATTTGGTAATAAACGTATCCGCCAACTCATCCTAAGTTATGATGGAATGGTTGGGGAGTCTCTTGAGCCAATCCAATGCCTTTTCCCGAAATGAGAACTGTAAAAGTCTCAATCTCAACACATCCTCGGACACATTCGTCTGTTTTCTCCCCCAGCATGTATCTACGAACCCCTTGAGATGTTTGTAGGCATTTTGATTTGCAGCGCCCGTGAAGTACCCACGCTGCTCAAGTAAGGTCAACATCATATTGGTTATCTGAAAGTTGCCCGCCCATATTCGGGGTGGGAAAATAGCATTTGCGTAACCCTAGTTCGGTAACACTCTAGGAGCCACTCTTGGAGGAACTGGGGGAGGGTCTAGAATATTGTCATTTGGATTAGCATTGGCATTACGGCCTATCCTTTGACCTTGAGGTGCAAGAGGCACCTCATCTTTCTCAAGATCATCTACCTCCTCCCCTACTATCACATTTCCAAGAGGGTCATTAACGTTGTTTAAAGCCATGTTGGTACCTGAGTAATGACACAAACAAGTAAGTAACAAAGAAGGAAAGAAGAACAATACACAAAACTAATTAAATAGATAGCCAAAACCGTTAGCTCCTCGGCAACGGTGCCAAAAAGTGATCGCTGCCAACTCCGCACTACTACAAAGTAGGAAGAGAGGGTTGCAATAGTTTTTACCTGATATGAGGGTCGGGATCGAATTCCTCAGGGAGCTAGGAAGGGAGTTGAGTATCTGTCTAGACTAGAGTCATGTAATTGTTCCAAATATCACTTCCAAACATCTTTTGATTTTTCTTTAACAAACTAATATTATCAACTACTAATTAGAACTAAATTATGCTAATAAGAAAATTACTAGAGTTGTATCTAATGGGTAGAAAGGCACTAGGGTAGTGACTTTCACCTAGGTGGCTAATTGACGGGTAAATGCTTCTAAGATTTGATTGATATGATTGGGGAAATATGCTATAACCGTTGAACAATTTTATCCACTCTCACACCTCTCGGTAGAGAGAATGATTTTGCCCAATTGACTCTCTCGAAACCAAATGGGTAGGCAAATTAGCTCAAGCAACTAGGGTTCAAGTCGGGTAATTACTCTCTCGAGGTTTAACCCTTTAATTGGGACTATCAATTCTCTTGAGTCCATCCCAATTCTATGTTGGGTCAATTTTGGAGACTTAGGCTCTCTTTCTCAAGAAGAGCCAAGTCAACTTAGCACAAACCAGTGTTTGCAACCACCAATTCATAGATTAAACCATTAAATTGACCCAAATAGCAAACTCCCATAGTCAATCTAACCTTAGATGGCAACACCCATCAATTACCCACACTAGGGTTGAGCCACAACCCTAGCTAATGGGTTTAGCTACTCATGCTTGAAGAAGAAAATAGAGAAATAGATGAAGAACAAGACATATTAATTAAGAGCTAATGTTAATATAGAGAATCTATCATTAAACCTAAGTTAAGATGCCAAAAATGGCTACACAATAGCTTCCCACGAGCGCATCTTCGTTCTGGAAATAACTGATATCCTAAAAATGGAAAAATGTTCTATTTATACTAAGCTGGAAAAACTGGACAAAAATGCCCCTGCGGGGTCAGTGCGGACTGCACAGAATGGACCGCGGCCGCACTAGGCTCTTGGACTTGAAGTCTTGGCTCTCGGAACCCAGGCTCCGCGGATCACGCAGAATGGACCGCGACCGCGGAGGCAACTAGCGCGGTCCGCATGGGTTTGAAGTTGGCACTGAACATCTCTCTGATCTTCTCCTCCGCGGACCGTACAAAATGGTAGTGCGGCCACGGAGCCATCAGTGTGGACCGCGCAAGATCGATTGCGGCCGCATTGCCTTGAAGCTTGATTTGCTAGTTCTCTGAATCCCCTAGTGCAGATCGCACAAAGTGTAGTGCGGCCGCACTAGGCCTGTTTGTCCTTAGTTTGCCTTATCTTTGGTACTTGAGCAGGTTTCACTCCTTTTGAGATGATCTTTGACATTTCGTCACTTTGTCGATCAAACCTGCAATCAAGCACAACTTGTGAGCCTTTTGGGACTATTTTGTAAGAAGTTATAATCAAAGCGTAAGCAAGAAGGAGCATGAAACACGTCAAAACCCCTCGTTATCATATACTAGGACCCAAAAACATGCTATATTTGCGATATTTGTAACCCTATTGTCAATTTAAATTGCGTAAATCATATCGAACTTGATAAATGAATTTTTAAAAGGATAAACTTTATTTTCTTGACCGTTAAAAGAAGATTTACCATTTCCTCTAATAATTGCTCCTTGATGAATTCTTGATTGACTATTTGAATGTATTTTCCTTTCGTGTAATGGGCCGAACACCTAGGCAGATTAAATTGATGCATTTATGGTTCGCGCCATTTGACCCTCCCGCAATGCACAGTTTAAATGTTATGTTGGATTGGGCCGTACGACCTTGGCATGATTTGCGTATGACTTAATTGATTTTTAGGGAATTCTTGATAATTGATGTGGCCTCATTGGTCTGAGATATGAATTGTTAAAGGTTGAAAATAAAATTGGGAAATCCCTTATTAATAAAAGAATCTCTTACTTGCCTCATGTTATTGAGCTTACAGTCGTTTTATAAAATCCATGACTAATCATATTATCGGTATACTATTGTTGGCCTTAGTAAGTGTCGGAGTCGACCTCTCGTCACTACTTCTTCGAGATTAGACTGGATACTTACTGGCTAAGCGTTGTTTTCGTACTCATACTACATTTTTTGTACATTTTGTTGTACATGCATATACATATGTAGTAGCCTCGTGGGCGCAACAGCGTGGTTGATGCGGGGACTTAGGTGGGCTGCATCTTATGTACGATTCACATCCAGCAGAGTAGTATTTATATTTTTCTTTCTTGTCCAAATTGTATTCCGGACAGTTGCTATATTTATTTTATTTCCTAGTATTGAAAATTTGATTATGGGATATTTAGTATTGAAAATTTGGGCAGGAGAGAAAAATGTAACCTCCTGAGAAGGGTTCGCATTAAAAATGAGCATTTAATTAATTATTTGTTCGTGACACCCGAGGGCTCGGGGTGAGTTTCGGATAGGCTACAGAGCAATTTTGGACATAAAAGAATAGCTAGTGCATTTTTGTTTCTGGTGTCATCTGTAGATCTCGCAACTGCGACGTCTAGCTCGCAAATGATAGTATCGCTTTTGCGAATAATACTTTGCATTTGCGAGCATGGGTTGGACTCGCAATTGCAAGGAAAATGTTCGCATTTGCGAACTTGCTGTTGCCGCTTTTGTGAAAGGCACAGTCGCATTTGCGACTCATTGTGAAGGAATGGTCCGTATTTGCGAGTGGCATGGATTCACATTTGCGACCAAAACATCGCATTTGCGATGACTCACCTCCTGAGAAGGGTTCGCATTTGCGATGTTTGCAATTGCGAACAAGATATCGCAATCGCGACATCTGCAGTTGGTAAAGAGAGGGGAAACAGGATTTAGCTCATTTCTTTCAAACTCTCAACCCTAAACACCCTAGAGGTGATTTTTCCAATAGGTTTTCTTCCTAAATTCATTGGTAAGAAACTTTAATCTATTTCTTTTCAGTTACCCATTACTTTCCAAGTGTTTTCAACATCAAATATAGGATTTTCACAGTAGAAATTAGGGATTTAGGTAGAATTAGTGATTTTTATAAATTTGGAAATTAGACCTCGAATTGAGATCGGATTTTAAAACAAATTATATAATGGGCTCAGGGGTGAATGGGTGATTGGGTTTTGGTCTGAATCTCGAGTTTTGACCAAGCAGGCTCGGGGTTGACTTTTGTTGACTTTTTAAAAAAAGTGTAAAGATATTAGCTTTGTATATTGTAATTAATTCTGTAGCATTGGTTGTTTATATTAAGTTTATTCTAGCTAGATTTGGTTAGTTTGGAGGCTTGTTCAAAAGGCAAGGCTGTGGTTGAGTGATTGCTTGAGTTGCAGAGCGAGGTAAGTGTTGGGTCTAACCTTGATTTGAGGGAATTAGCTACCCTTGAGCTATGTGCTATGTGAATACATGTGTAGCAGCGTATATGCGAGATGGAGAGTGTACATACGTCTATACAATACTTGTTTCCATGTTTTCCCGTGTTTCATTAATTATTTTATTCCATGTCTTAACTGTTACATGCTTTAATTGCTTCTTATGCATTAACTTGCTACTTGTAACTTATTTCTCTCATATTACAATGTTTGTTTCTTCCATGCTTCCATGATTAATTGTTACCTTTCTTAATTGACTAACTTGTACACTTTAATTGTCATATATTTGATTTGTGTGTTGCTTTGTATTAGTTGTAGCATTCCTTGATGTGATACGAGGTTCCTTTATGGCTTGCTTTCATATTCCTTAATCATAGCATTTCTTGTGAATCGAGTTGTTGAGTTGATTTTATTTATTGATTTTGTTTATGAATTGGGTTGTATGCCGCAACATGTGGAATAAGGGAGGATTGATATTGATATGGTGGGATCGGGTTGCACGTCGCAATAGATTTTATATGTGATATTGATATGGTCAAATAATGGCATTATCATATTGATTCTGATTATATGGTAGGATCGGGTTGCACGTTGCAATGGATTTTACTTGTTGTTATTGATATTGATATGGTGAAATAACGGAGGATTGTGTTTGTACGGTGGGGTCGGGTTTTACACTGCAACGGATTATATATTCGATATTCATTGTGTATCATGTTAGCTTTCCGTGTTTTCGTACGAGATTTTGAGGACTGATATGTCTGGTCTTACTAAGTTCAAGGATTGAATTTATTTTCATAAGTTACTTGTCTTACTTTTCCTCTGTTTCTTTTCCGTTATTATTATTATTATTATTATATTGCTTGTAGGTTATTGTAAGTGACTCGCCTTAGCCTCGCCACTACTTCGTTGAGGTTAGGCTTGACACTTATAGAGTACATGGGGTCGAGTATACTCATATTATACTCTGCACTTCTTGTGCAGATTTTGGAGTCGGTCCCAATGGCAGTCAGTAGATTGATGGATCAATAGTTCGTATAGAGACTTGAGGAACAGCTGCTCGGCGTTCGCAACCCTAAAGTCTCATTCAATCTTATCCTAGCTGTTTATTTCATTTCAGACAGTTTTATTTTCATTCAGACCATTATTTGTATATTTCTAGTCACTCATGCACTTGTGACACCAGTTTTGGGAAGTAGATATCGTTGTTATGTTGGCTTATTCACACTATCGTAGATTTATTTTAGTTATTTCGTCTTCTTGATTATTATTTGAATTGAACTGTTAAAAATGGATAAAAACTATTCTAACGTTGGCTTGCCTGGCAAGTGAAATGTTAGGCGTCATCACGATCCTGATGGTGGGAATTTTGGGTCGTGACAAGTTAGTATCAGAGCACTAGGTTACCTAGGTCTCACTAGTCACGAGCAAGAATAGTTGAGTCAGGAGGATCGGTACGGAGACGTTTGTACTTATCTTCCAAATGTTATGGAGTTTAGGAACAATTTCACTTCTATTCTTCTCCATCATGCAATTTTGTTCTATCATTGATGATTAACCCCTTCTATTCTTGTTCTCTCGTAGATGGCATGAACATGCACAATATCGATAGCCGAACAGGAGCCGGATCCCCGGTGGTAGCTACGACCGGGGGCAATGGTCGAGGACGAGGCAGAGCTCAGCCAAGAGCTCGAGCAGCAGCATCCGTAATGGAGCCTCAGGTAGATTTTGGGGAGGAGGTTCCAACTCAGACTATACCCGTCAGACCATCTCAAGTTCTTGAGGGGTTCATAGCCACTCTAATGCTTCAGGATGCTCTAGTCGGTTTAGTAGGCCTTATGGAGAGTGTCGCCTATATTGGTACATTCCCGGTGGCACCAACTATCTCTCGAGCTGGGGGAGGACCACAAAGTCTCGCTACTCGCACCCCAGAGCAGATGACTCCCCAGTATCAGACTTCAGTAGCCCCGCCAGTTAAGGTCGTTAGTCCGGTTGTTATAGCACAGGTCGGTGATAGGCCTGCTATGTCCTCTAAGGCTTTGTTGAGGTTGGAAAAGTTTACCATAGTCTTTCTTGTTTATTTTAGCGGTGCACCTTCTAAGGACCCATAGGATTACCTAGACCACGACCATGAGGTGCTGCGCACATGGGTATAGTTGAGACCAATGGGGTCAATTTTGCAGCATTTCATATGACTAGTTCATCCAAGAGATGGTAGAGAGATTATATGTTGACTAGACCAGGTGGGTCGCCTACACTTACTTGAGATCAGTTTTCACAGTTATTCCTAGAGAAGTTCATTCTCGTTACTCTGAGAAAGGATTATCGCAGGAAGTTTGAGCATCTTTAGTAGGGTTGTATGACTGTTACCTAGTACGAGACTCATTTTGTGGACCTAGCTCGTCATGTCATTATCTTGCTCCCTACTGAGAGGGAGAGAGTGAGGAGATTTATTGATGGACTCACTTACACTATCAGTCTTTAGATGGCCAAGGAGACCAGAAGTGATATTCCTTTCTAGACGGCTATAGATATTGCTAGACGGATCGAGATGGTTCGTGCTCAGGAGAGGGGGAAGGTGTCGGATAGGAGGCCTTGTCATTTTGGTAGTTTTAGTGGTGACTTATCTAGAGTCAGGGGTACTTTTGGTAGAGGACATCCTCCTAGGCTATTTCAGTTAGTGCTTCAGGCATCTCATAATGCTTCGGGGAGCCGTGGTCCTTGTGTACCTCATTTTGGGTAGCTAGCCTACAGCGCACCATCATCTCCTATCAACGTGTCTCCGATTCAGAGTTACCACCATGGTTATCCATTATATTCGGGTCAACTTCAGCAGCCACAATAACAGGATGGATGTTTTGAGTATGGTGGTATTGGTCACATCAGGAGGTTTTGGCCGAGATTATTGGGCGACATGCCACAACAGAGTTCTCATTCTATAGTTCCGGCACCGGTTTCTCCACTTCTCGCTCAGCTAGATAGAGGTAGGGGGTTAGGCAACCAGAGGGGGAGGTCAGGCCATGAGAGGTGGGGTCAGGCCATTAGAGGTGGAGGTCATGTCGTTAGAGGTGGAGGGCAGCCAACTAGAGTTCGTTCCAGGGACGTAGTTCAGAATGGTGAGGCCCAGCCCTGATTTTATGTTTTTCTGGCTAGACCTGAGGCTGAGTCCTATGACGCCGTTATCATAGGTATTGTTCCAGTTTTCTATAGAGATGCTTTAGTTTTATTTGATCCGAGCTCTATTTATTCCTACGTGTCATCTTATTTTTTGCTTCATATCTGGGGATGCCTCATGATTCTTTGAGTGCTCATCTGTGTGTGTCCATGTCTGTGGGAGATTCTATTGTTGTAGATCACATCTATAGCTCGTGTGTGATTACTATTGGGAGTCTTGAGACTAGCGTAGATCTACTAGTTCTTGATATGGTAGATTTTGATGTTATCTTGGGTATGGATTGGCTATCACCTGATCATGCTATATTAGATTGTCACGCCAAGAAGGTAACCTTAGTTATGTCGGGGTTGCCTCGATTAGAGTGGATGGGGACTCCTAACCATTCTACCAGCAAGGTTATCTCTTATGTGAAGGCTCGATTTATGATCGAGAAGGGGTGTCTAGCTTATTTGGCTTATATTTGCGATTCTAGTGTGGAAGTTCCTTTCATGGATTCAATACTAGTTGTTCGTGAGTTTCCATAGGTGCTACATATCTGCTGGAGATGCCACTCGATAGAGATATTGACTTCTGTATTGATTTACCCCGAGCACTCAGCCCATTTCTATTCTACCATATCGTATGGCCCTGCTGGAGTTGAAGGAATTGAAGGAGCAGTTGCAATATTTGCTTGATAAGGGATTTATAAGACCTATTGTCTTGCCTTGAGGTGCGCCCATATTATTTGTGAAGAATAAAGACGGTTCGATGAGGATGTGTATAGACTATCGGTAGTTGAACAAAGTCAATATCAAGAATAACTATTGTTTCCTAGGACTGATGACTTATTTGATCATCTTCAGGTTGTCAAGGTATTTTCAAAAATTGATTTGAGGTTTGGCTACCATCAGTTGAAGATTAGGGCATCAGATGTCCCTAAGACGGCTTTTCGGACTCGGTATGTACATTATGATTTCCTAGTGATGTCATTTGGGTTGACAAATGCCCCAACAACATTTATGGATTTTATGAACCGGGTGTTCAAGCCCTCTTTGAATTTTCTTTATGATCGTATTCATTGGTGATATCTTGATCTACTCCCGCAGTTGAGAGGAGCATAAGCAGTATCTTCCGATTGTACTTCAAACCTTGAGAGATAGTCAGTTATATGCCAAGTTTTCAAAGTGTGAGTTCTGATTAGACTTACTCACCTTTTGGGGGCATGTTGCATCGGTAGAGGGCATAGAGGTGGATCCTAAGAAGATTGAGGCAGTTCAAAACTGGCCTAGACCTACTTCAGCTATAGAGATACAGAGTTTCCTGAGTTTGGCGAGTTATTATCGCCGGTTCGTGGAGGGGTTTTCATCCATAGCAACCCCATTAACTAGGTTGACCCAGAAGGGTGCCTCATTCATATAGTCAGATAAATGTAAGTTGAGCTTTCAGAAGTTCAAGACTGTTTTGACCATGATGTCAGTGTTGGTATTGCCTATAGGTTCAGAATCTTACACGGTATATTATGATGCATCTCGTGTTGGGCTCGGTGTAGTATTAAAATATGATAGCAGGGTGATTGCATACACGTCGCGGTAGTTGAAGGTTCATGAGAAAAATCACCATGTTCATGACTTAGAGTTGGCAGCCATTGTTTATGTGCTGAAGATTTGGAGGCACTATCTTTATGGCATGTCATGTGAGGTATTCACGAAACATCGGAGTCTATAGTATTTTTTTTAAGCAAAAGGATCTTAACTTGAGGTAGGGGAGGTGGTTAGAGCTGTTGAAAGTCTATGATATCACCATTTTGTATCATCCCGGAAAGGCCAATATGGTGATCGATGCCTTGATTAGAAAGGTTGTGAGTATGGGTAGCCTTGTGTATATTCCAGTTGGAGAGGCCGCTTGCATAAGATGTTTAGGCTTTGGCCAATCAGTTTATGAGGTTAGATGTTTCGAAGCCTAGTCATTTTCTAGCTTGTACAATCTCTCAGTTTTCCTTGTATCAGCGGATCAGAGAGTAGCAATATGATTATCCCCATTTGCTTGTCCTTAAGGACACAATCCGGCACGATGGTTCCACGTAGGTTACTATGGGAGATTATGGGGTTTTACGGATGCAGGGTCATATTTGTGTGCCCAATGTGGATGGGCTTCGTGAGTTGATTCTTGAGGAGGCCCACAGTTCCTGGTATTCTATTCATTCGAGCGCCACCAAGATGTATCAGGACTTGCGGCATCATTATTGGTGGAGAAGGATGAAGAAGGATATAGTTACATATGTAGCTCGGTGTCTAAATTGTCAGCAAGTAAAGTACGAGCATCATAGGCCTGGTGGTTTGCTTTAGAAACTAGAGATTCCTGAGTGGAAGTGGGAGCGTATCGCTATGAATTTTGTTGTTGGACTCCCACAGACTCAGAGTAAGTTTAATGTGGTTTGGGTCATTGTGGAAAGATTGACCAAGTCGGCATATTTCATACCAGTGGCAATTACTTATTCTTCAGAGCAGTTAGTTGTGATCTACATCTGAGAGATCTTCGTCTTCATAGTGTGCCTGTGTCTATCATTTCTGATCGAGGTACGCAGTTTACCTCGCAGTTTTTAAGGGTTGTACAACGTAATTTAGGCACGCAGGTTGAGTTAAGTACATCATTTTATCCCTAGACAGATGGACGGTCACTATTTAGATATTAAAGGATATGTTTCGCACTTGTGTTATGGATTTTGGGGGTTCTTAAGATCAGTTCTTGCCGCTTGCAGAGTTTGCCTACAATAAAAGCTACTAGTCGAGCATTCATATGGCTCCCTATGAGGCATTGTATGTAAGGTGGTGTCATTTGCCATTTGGTTGGTTTGAGCTAGGAGAGGCTCAGTTGTTGGGTACTGATTTGGTTCAGGATGCCTTGGATAAGGTTAAGATTATTGAGGATTGAGTTCGCACAGCTCAGACTACACAGAAGAGTTATGCCAACCATAGAGTTCGTGATGTTGCATTCATGGTTGGAGAGAGGGTATTGCTCCAGGTTTCACTCATGAAGGGTGTGATGAGGTTTGGAAAGAAGGGCAAGTTGAGCCCTAGGTGTATCGGACCTTTTGATATTCTTGAAAAAGTGGGTGAGGTGGACTGCAGGCTTGCATTGCCACCTAGTTTATCAGATGTTCATCCGGTGTTCTATGTGTCAATGCTCTATAAGTATTGCGATGATCCGCCTCATGTGTTAGATTTCATCTCAGTCCAATTGGACAAGGATTTGACTTATGAGGAAGAGTCGGTGGCTATTCTAGCCTGGCAGGTTCGGCAATTAAGGTCTAAGAGTTATCCTTCAATTCGAGTGTAGTGGAGAGGTCAGTGGATCGAGGCATCCACGTAGGAGTCCAAGTCGGACATACAGAGTAGATATCCACGCCTTTTTACCAGTCTAGGTACCTTTCTATGTCTGTTCGAAGACCAACTTTTGTTTTAGAGGTGGAGAATGTGATGACCCGATAGGTCATTTTCAGTTTTATCCCTCATTCCTGTGTTTTGAAACCCCGAAAGATTCTTTTAGACTTCCTCAATTTTTGTGCATAGTCTGTACATTTTTTCGAAAATATTTATGAGAATAATTGATGAAAAGGTGAAATCGAGCTTCAAAAGTTATTTAAGTTGACTTCGGTCAACATTTTGTGCAAATGGACCTGGATCAGTGTTTTGACAGTCCCAGTGGGTCTGTATCGTCATTTGTGACTTGGGCGTATGCCCGGAATCGAATTCAGAAGTCCCTAACTTGATTTAACGTAATTTGTTGAAAACTAGCAATTTAAATGTTTAAAGAATTCCTAAGTTTGTCCGTGTGTTGGCTTTGTTACTATCGAATTTGGATTTCGTTCAAACATTGGAATAGGTTTATTTCATCATTTATGACTTGTCTGCAAATTTTGGTGCAAAACAGAGTTGATTTGATACGGTTCGGACATCCGGTTGAAAAATTGAAAATTCTTAAGTTTCTTTGAAAATTTTATTTGTTTTGGTGTCTGATTCATAGTTCTAAGCGTTATTTTGGTGTTTGGATTGCGCGAGCGAGTTCATATGATGTTACTACACTTGTGTGCATGTTTGGTCTGGAGCAGTGAGGCTCGGATGATTTTCACATAGGCTACAGAGCGATTTTGGACTTAGAAGAATAGCTGATGCATTTTTGTTTCTGGTGTCACCTGCAGATCTCGCAATTGCAAGGCCTGGCTCGCAAATGCGAGCCTCGTATTTGTGAAGAATACTCCACATTTGCGAGATGGGTTGGCTGGGCTGGTATCACGACCCAAAATCAATAAATCGTGATGCCACTTAACCCAACCCGCTAGGTAAGCAAAATAGCAACAATCCAATTCAAAAGAGTTTTAACTGAGAAAATACTTGATGAAAATAACTGAACTTTTATACCAAAGAACCCTCCAAAAAATAGTAGTACAAATCATGAGCTTCTAAGATTTAGAATTTACAAAGCTGGTATGAAATATATACATCATCTATTTTAAATGTACATGAATAGATTAAAAACTCTAAAGCTACCAAGAACAAGAGGCAGTTATGGCCAGAACGCAGGTACATCTTCAAATCTAGCTCCTGCCATACACAGCAACATCAACATCCAACATCTACACGCAAGGTGCAAAAGTATAATATGAGTACAACCTACCCCATGTACTCTATAAGTAACAATCCTAACCTTAAGTTGAAAGCAGTGACGAGCTTGGACAAAGGTCAAAGTCCAACACCAATAGCCAAGGACAATTTGTAACAATATAAGAAAAATAGTACAAGCAATGACTCAAAAATATGTTGCTCAGCTCATTCACAGTTACAGAAAAATAGTCATGCTTCTCAGGTATAACAGTTAAACCCTAATCTTTCACCAAAAACACCTAAGCATGAGTAAGTCAAAAAAGCTGTGATTTTTTTCCAAAACCTTTCAACAATAAATAAGATGTTTCATTATTAGATAGCATGTGGAAAGTACTTATTTGTGACTACATGTTAATGTTCACATGAAATCATGAATGTCACCAAAACCGCGTAGCATGAGGAAATGTATCGAATATGCCTTATTCACTGATGGCATTGACACCATCATCAAAAGCTAACTGCGAGCTTGGTCATAAGATTCATTGAGTCCGATCAGGAATTGTAGAAGTTTTTGGCACTCCATAAACTGGACAAATTCATGAGACTTAGCACAATCATAGCTAGGAATTGGTACCAAACTATCAAACTCTGCCCAAGTACTCTCAATTTAGAGAAATAAGATGAAATTGAGCTCATGCCTTGGTTGGTAGTAGTGATTTGTTTGTGGATCTAAAAAATCCTAGAACATTCCACCTTATCAAACCGCTCTTTCGAATAATCCCAAACTGCACTAGCATTTGAGGAATATACCATTCCACTAAACAGTTCAGGAGATACACAATTCATCAACCAGGACAACACTATCGCATTACACCGTTACCAGAGATCAACTAGATTTGCGTAGTAATTTTCTCTTTTGCATGTGTCATTAATAAACCCTAGCTTGTTTTCTCACGACCCAGATTTTCCACCCTCGGGAGTCGTGATGGCGCCTACTAGTGAAAGGTGGGCAAGCCAATTACTCCAATTATTTAATCCTTTTCATTTTTAATCCCTTAACAATTGTGAGTTAACACTGTTATAAACAACGAAAATAATAAAGCAGAAGAATGAAATGTAACAATTTAAAATAATACCGATACAATTCCATAAACATAAGCTACCCAGAACTGGTATCACAATCTCACAGACTATCTAAGAATACTACAAACAAAGTCCGAACAAAATAAATACATGCATGTCTCTGATATAATAAAGAACAAAAGAAAACTGGATAGGAAGGGGACGCCACGACCTACAGATGCCTGCAGGACTACCTCGGGTCACCTGATGGACTGAAGGCAGCAACCACACTGCGGTCCAAAAGCTGTAGCACCGGGAACTGCACACAGTGCAGAGTGTAGTATCAGCACAACCGACCCCATGTGTTGGTAAGTGCCTAGCCTAACCTCGGCGAAGTAGTGACGAGGCTAGGACAAGACCACCAAATAAACTTGTGCAGTTAAATCATATATAGCGGAAAAATAAAGGTAGAAATTTACAGTTAAAGATAGGAGGGGGAAAACATGCTGCGAGGAATATCAGGTAACAACAGAAGACCAATAGAAGAATGTAAAGAAAGTCATATTTCAATTATCAGCAAGAATCAAGAACTCAATAACACGTGCACAGCATCACCCTTCGTGCTTTTACTCTCATCCTCACCATAAAAATCAATACAATCGGCACAGCATCACCCTTCATGCTTTTACCTCACATAATCATGGCATAGAATTATCATTCATGTATTATCACTCATATCATGGTAAGTCATTGTACATCGTGTGGCACGACACCACCCTTCGTGCTTTACACTCTTCCTCACCAAAGCAGCAATCACAAAGAAATTTGGACAAGGGAATCAATAATATCACAATAAAATCTCAGCAAGGGAACAATAGCATAACAACAATATCCCGGCAAGGAAAATAATATCATGAGTAATAACATCCCAGCAAGGGAGATAATATCAAAAGCAATAACATTCCGGCAAGGGAGACAATATCATAAACCTCTTCTCTTTTCCACAATTACTTCACAACTCAATTCTCAACTTGAGCCAACGCTCTACAATGTTCAATTACCAATAATACTTCCACAATCCTTGTTCAACAATAGAAATCATCATATAAAGCATGAACAATACGAAACGAGTCAAGTTAATCGTAGTATAAGACTCACGGGCATGCTTGACACCGACGTATAGATACTCATCACCACACCTATACGTCATACTCAACAATTAACACATAGAAAATAGGACACAACTCCTAATCCCTCAAGCTAAGGTTAGATCAAACACTTACCTCAATACTACTAACACAATGCAAGCATCAACTATCGCTTTACCTCTTGTTTCCGCCACCAATTCGATTGTATAATCTATTTGGAGAAGAACGTTTCTTTAGAAAATCATCCAAGAGAGATTAGGGTTTGAGAGAGTTTGAAAAATGAAGAAAAATGCATCTAAGTACTAATTACCTGGTCGCAGATGTCACAATTGCGATCAGGGTTCGCAATTGCGAACCCCTTCAGGACATGTTGCCTTCGCATTTGTGAGGTAATAGTCGCATTTGCGACATAGCATTTGCAATAAAAGGGTCGTATTTGCAACCAAGGCTTGCCCAGGCTAGGTTCGCATTTGCGATGCCTGGATCGCAATTCCCATGCCTGAGGACTTCGCAATTACGAAGAATTGCGAGATCAGAGGCTTGGGCAAAAATATCAGATACCAACAACTTTTTCCTAAGTCCAATTTCACTTTGTTGCCTATCCAAAACTCATCCGAGCCCTCGGGGCTCCAAACCAAACATGCAAGCAAGTCCAAAAATATCATACGGACTGCTCGTGCAATCAAATCATGAAAATAACATCAACAACTATGAATTAAACCTCAAATTCATGAAATCACTCAAGAACATAAAAATTACTATTTTCTCAACTATAGGTCCGTTTTATACCAAACCAATTCCAATCTTTACCAAATTTCATAGATTCAACTTAATTATTATTTCAAACTTATACTGGGCTCCGAAACCAAGCCATGGGCCCGATAACATCAAGAATTTATATCAATTCACTTCTAAAAGCCTTTATATTTTCTAGAAAATAATTTTCTTTAAAGATTCATTTGTTGGGCTTGGGACTTCGAAATTCGATTCCGGGCATACACCCAAGTCCCAAATTTTAAAACGGATCCTACGAGACCGTCGGGTCACGGGTCCGGATCCGTTTACTAAGAATGTTGACCAAAGTCAACTTTATTCAATTTTAAAAATTAATTTCTTTACATTACTTAGTTTTCACATAAAATCTTTTCCAGAAATACGCCCGGACTATGCACGCAAATCAAGGTGAGACAAAAAGAGGTTTATAAGGCCTCGAAACATAGAATTTACTTTTAAAATGAGTGATGACCTTTTGTGTCATCACATTCTCCACCTCTAAAATAATTGTTCGTCCTCGTACGGACATAAGAAAAGTACCTGAGTCAGAGAAAAGATGGGGATATCGGCTAAACATATCGGACTCAGACTCCCAGGTCGTTGCCTCAACAGGCTAACCTCTCTACTGAACACGAACAGAAGGGAAACTCTTCGACCTCAACTGACGAACCTACCGGTATAGAATAGCTATCGGCTCCTCCTCATAGGACAAGTCCTTGTCCAACTAGACAGTGCTAAAGTCTAACACGTGGGATGGATTGCCGTGATACTTCCAAAGCATGGACATATGAAACACTGGATGCACGGATGATAAACTCGATGGCAACGCAAGTTTGTAAGCCAGCTCTCTCACTCGATCAAGAATCTCAAAAGGACTAATGAATCTAGGGCTTAGCTTGCCCTTTTTTCAATTCTCATCACGCCCTTCATAGGTGACACCCGAAGCAACACTCGCTCGCCGACCATAAATGTCACATCACGAACCTTACGGTCGGCATAACTCTTTTGCCTAGACTGAGCTATACGATGCCTATATTGAATGGTCTTGACCTTGTCCAAGGCATCTCGTACTAGATCCGTACCCAACAACCGAGCCTCTCCCGGCTCAAACCATCCAACCGGCGACCGACACCGCCTACCATATAAAGCCTCATAAGGAGCCATCTGGATGCTCGACTAGTAGTTGTTGTTGTAGGCAAACTCCACCAAAGGCAAGAACTGATCCCACAAGCCTCCAAAGTCAATGACACAAGCTCATAGCATATCCTTCAAAATCAGAATAGTACGCTCGAACTGCCCATCCGTCTGAGGATGAAATGTTGTACTCAACTCGACCCGTGTGCCCAACGCACACTGAACTGCCTTCCAAAAATGTGAGGTAAACTGCGTACCTCGGTCCGAAATGATAGGCACGGGCACACCATAAAGACAAATAATCTCCCGGATATAGATCTCAGCTAACCTCTCGGAAGAATATGATACTGCCACAGGAATGAAATGTGCTAACTTGGTCAGCCTATCAACAATAACCCATACTGTATCGAACTTCATCTATGTCTGTGGGAGTCCAACAACAAAGTCCATAGTGATACACTCCCACTTCCACTCAGGAATCTCAATCTTCTAGAACAAACCACCAGGTCTCTGATGCTCGTACTATACCTGCTGACAATTCAAACACCAAGCCACATATGCAACAATATCCTTCTTCATCCTTCTCCATCAATAATGATGTCACAAATCCTGATACATCTTAGCGGCGCCCGGATGAATAGAGTACCGGGAACTATAGGCCTCCTCTAAAATCAACTCTCGAAGTCCATCCACATTAGGCATACAAATATGACCATGCATCCTCAAAACTCCATCATCTCCAACTGTAATCTGCTTGGCATCTCCGTGCCACATTGTGTCTCTAAGGATAAGCAAATGAGGATCATCATACTGCCGATCTCGGATACGCTCAATAATTAAGAACGAGCGACTGTGCAAGCTAACACACGGCTGGGCTCAGAAACATCCAACCTCACGAACTGATTGGCCAAATCCTGAACATCCAAAGCAAGCGGTCTCTCACCGACCGGAATATACGTAAGACTGCCCATACCGGCTTACTTTCTACTCAAGGCATCGGCCACCACATTGGCCTTTCCTAGATGATATAAAATGGTGATATCATAGTCTTTCAATAGCTCCAACCACCTTCTCTGCCTTAACTTTAGCTCTTTCTGCTTGAACAAATACTGTAGACTCTTGTGATCCATGAACACCTCACATGACATGCCTTACAAATAATGCCTCAAATCCTCAATGCGTGAATAATGGTTGTTAACTCCAAATCATGAACTGTATAATTCTTCTCATAAATCTTCAATTGTCGCGAATCATAAGCAATGACCTTACCATCTTGCATCAACACTGCACCAAGTCCAATATGAGATGCATCACAATAAACTGTATATGGCCCTGATCCTATAGGCAATACCAACACCGGCACCGTAGTCAAAGCTGTCTTGAGCTTCTAAAAGCTTGCCTCAAACTCGTACGACCACCTGAACTGGGCACCCTTCTGGGTCAACCTAGTCATCGGGGCTGCAATAGATGAAAACCCCTCCACAAACCGACGGTAATAGCCTGCCAAACCCAAGAAACTCTGGATATCTGTAGCTGATGCAGGTCTAGGCTAGTTCTTGACTGCCTCTATCTTCTTTGGATCCTCCTAAATACCCTCTGGTGAAACAGCGTGACCCAAGAATGCAATTGAACTCAATCAGAAATCACACTTCGAAAACTTAGCATACAATTGACTATCTCCCAAAGTATGAAGCACAACTCTCAAATGCTGCTCATGCTCCTCCCGGCTGCGAGAATAGATCAAAATATCATTAATAAAGACTATACAAACGAATCCAAGTAAGGCTTGAACACTCGGTTCATCAAATCCATAAAAGTTGTCGGGCATTTGTCAACCCAAATAACATCACCAAGAACTCAAAATGCCCGTACCGAGTGCAGAAAGCTGTCTTGGGGACATCGGATGCCCTAATCCTCAACTGATGGTAGCCAAATCTCAAGTCAATCTTCGAAAATACTTTGGAACCCTAAAGTTGATCAAAAAAATCATCAATCCTCGACAATGGATACTTATTCTTGATTGTAACCTTGTTTAACTGACGGTAATCTATACACATCCTCATCGATCTGTCCTTCTTCTTAACAAACAACACTGACACACCTCAAGGCGAGACACTAGGCCTAATAAAGCCTTTATCAAGAAAGTCTTGCAATTGCTCTTTCACTTCTTTCAACTCAGGCGGGGCGATACGATACGACGGAATAGAAATAGGCTGAGTACCCGGAACCAAATCAATGCAGAAGTCAATATCCCTGTCGGGTGGCATACCCTGCAGGTCTGAAGGAAATACCTCAAGAAACTCACGAACAATAGGCACAAAATCCATAGAAGTAACCTCGGTACTACAATCACGAACATATGCCAAATAGGCCAAACACCCCTTCTTAACCATACGCCGAGCCTTCATATATGAGATAACCCTTCGGGTAGAATGACTAGGAGTCCCTCTCTACTCTAAACGAGGTAAACCCGGCAAGGCTAAGGTCACAGTCTTGGCATGACAGTCCAAGATAGCGTGGTAAGGTGATAACCAGTCCATCCCCAATATGACATCAAAATCAACCATATCCAAAAGTAACAAATCTACTCGAGTCTCAAGACCCCCAATCATAAATATACATGAACAATGGACATGATCTACCATAATAGAATCACCCACCGGTGTAGACACATATACATGAACACTCAAAGAATCACTAGGCATGACCAGATACGGTGCAAAATAAGGTGAAACATAGGAGTATGTAGATCCTGGATCAAATAGAAGTAAAGCATCTCTACTACAAACCAGAACAGTACCTGTGATAACTGCATTAGAAGCCTCAACCTAAGGCCAAGCTAGAAGAGCATAAAATCGGGGTTGGTCCCCACCACTCTGAACTACATCTCTGGGACGACCTCCTATTAGCTGGCCTCCACCTTTAGCGGCCTGACCTCCAGCTCTAAAACCTCTACCTCCACCTCTAGCTGGCTGAGCAGGCGGTGGAACACTCGGTGCATGAATCATGGCATGGGAACCCTGATACTGAGAGCTGCTCGGTGCTCGAGGGAAAAATCTAGCAATATGCCTTGTATTGCCATAAGTACAACAAGCCCTCGGCTACTGAGACTGCTGACCCTGACGGCCTGAATAACCACTCTGAAAACTCTAGAACGGAGGTGAACTAATAGGAGCTGACGGTGCACTGTAGGGCAACTGATCTAAATACTGCATATGAGAACCACGACCACCTGGAGCACTGTGAAAAGCCTGAAGTGCTGAATGAAATAGCCTGGAATGATGGCCTCTACCAAAAGAATCCCTGCCTCCAGATGAGGCACCATTGAACCTTCCCGAATGACGAGGCCTCTTGTCAGACCCCTGACCACCCCTCTGTGATAGAACCATCTCAACACTCCTGGCCATATTGGTCGCATCCTGAAAAGAAATCTCGCTCCCCATCTCCTTAGCCATCTGTAATCGAATAGGCTGAACGAGTCCCTTAATGGACCTCCTCACTCTCTCTCCGCCAAGTCTTGGCGGAGACAGAGCTGGCCCATCACCGGTCTGCGCCACAACACCAGGCTGAACTACCCCAACTGGCTGAGCATAGAGTCTGAAACTGGGGACCCATCTGCTCCAACGTGCGAGTAGTAGGAGTCTGGGCTCCTCCTCCAACCTGAGAGACGGCTAGTGCTACAGGAAGTAAGCATGCCTAGGAGACACTCTCCATAAGGCCCACTAGTTAGACCAGAGCATCCTGAAGTACTGGGGTGGCGATGAACCCCTTTGGGACTTGAGTTGGTCCTGCTGGAACTGTCTGGGCTGGAACCTCATCGTCAAACTCAACCCAAGGCTCCGCCGCTGGTGCTGATGCTCGAGCTTTGGGCTGAGTCCTACCTTTGCCTCGAGCCCTAGCACGGCCTTGACCTCTGCCCCTCGCCGGAGCTTCTACTAAGGGCTTGGGCTGCTGGTCAGCTGATGAAGCGATACGTGTTCTCACCATCTGTGAAAGAACAGAGTTAAAGTTCAATTAGCTTTGGGAAATCAAGTCTCACGTCAAGAAAGAATAAATGAGAAGTTTTTCCTTGCTCTATAGCCTCTGGGGATAAATACAGACGTCTCCATACCGATCTCTCAGACTCTACTAAACTTGTCCGTGAATTGTGAGACCTAAGCAACCTAGAGCTCTGATACCAACTTGTCACGGCCCAGATTTTCCACCCTCGGGAGTCGTGATGGCACCTACTAGCAAAAGCTAGGCAAGCCAATTATTCCAATTATTTAACCCTTTTTCATTTTTAATCTCTTAACAATTGTGATTTGACATTGTTATAAACAACGAAAATAATAAAGCGGAAGAATGAAATGTAACAATTTAAAATAATACCAATATAATTCCATAAACATAAGCTACCCAGAACTGGTGTCACAATCGCACAGACTATCTAAGAATACTACAAACAGGGGTCCGAACAAAATAGATACATGTCTGTCTCTAATATAATGAAGAACATAAGAAAAACTGGATAGGAAGGGGACACCAAGGCCTGCGGACGCCTACAGGACTACCTCGGATTGCCTGATGGACTGAAGGCAACAACCTCATTGTGGTCCAAAAACTGCAGCACCGGGATTTGAACACAGTGCAGAGCGTAGTATCAGCACAACCGACCCCACGTACTGGTAAGTGCCTAGCCTAACCTCGGCAAAGCAGTGACGAGGCTAGGACAAGACCACCAAATTAAACTGTGCGGTTAAATCATATACAGCAGAAAAATAAAGGCAGAAATTTACAGTTAAAGATAGGAGGGGGAAAACATGTTGCGGGGAATTTCAGGTAACAACAGAAAACCAACAGAAGAATGTAAAGAAAGACATAATTCAATTATTATCAAGAATCAAGAACTCAATAACACGTGCACGGCATCACCCTTCGTGTTTTTACTCTCATCCTCACCATAAAATCAATAGAATCAGCACAGCATCACACTTCGTGCTTTTATAGCACATAATCATGGTACGGAATTATTCTTCGTGCATCATCACTCATATCATGGCACGACATTGTACATCGTGCGGCACGGCATCACCCTTCGTGTTTTACACTCTTCCTTCCCAAAGTAATTTGGGCAAGGGAATTAATAATATCACAATAAAATCCCAGCAAGGGAAAAATGGCATAACAACAATATCCCGGTAAGGAAAATAATATCATGAGTAATAACATCCCAGCAAGGGAGATAATATCAAAAGCAATAATATCCCGGCAAAGGAGACAATATCATAAACCTCTTCTCTTTTCCACAATTACTTCACAACTCAATTCTCAACTTGAGTCAACGCTCTACAAATATTCAATTACCAATAATACTTCCACAATCCTTGTTCAACAATCGAAATCATCATATAAAGCATGAACAATACGAAACGAGTCAAGTTAATCATAAGACTCACAGGCATGCTTGACACCGACGTATAGATACTCATCACCACACCTATACGTCATACTCAACAATTAACACATAGCAAATAGGACACAACTCCTAATCCCTCAAGCTAAGGTTAGATCAAACACTTACCTCAATACTACTAACATAATTCAAGCATCAACTATCTCTTTACCTCTTGTTTTTGCCACCAATTCGCTTGTATAATCTATTCGTAGAAGAACTTTTCTTTAGAAAATCATCCAAGAGAGCTTAGGGTTTGAGAGAGTTTGAAAAATGAAGAAAAATGCGTCTAAGTCCTAATTACCTGGTCTCAGATGTTGCAATTGCGATCAGGATTCGCAATCGCGAACCCCTTCAGGACCTGTTGCCTTCGCATTTGCGAGGAAATAGTCGCATTTGCGATAAAAGGGTCGCACTTGCGACCAAGGCCTACCCAGGCTAGGTTCGCATTTGTGACGCCTGGGTCGCAATTCCCATGCCTGAGGACTTCGCAATTGCGAAGCCTGATCTCGCAATTGCGAGATCAGAGGCTTGGGCAAAAATATCAGATACCAGCAACTTTTCCCTAAGTCCAATTTCACTTCGTGGCCTATCCAAAACTCACCCGAGCCCTCGGGGCTCCAAACCAAACATGCACGCAAGTCCAAAAATATCATACGGACTTGCTCGTGCAATCAAATCATCAAAATAACATCTACAACTATGAATTAAACCTCAAATTCATGAAATTACTCAAAAATATCAAAATTACTATTTTCTCAACTATAGGTCCGTTTTATACCAAACCAATTCCGATCTTTACCAAATTTCACATATTCAACTTAATTATTATTTCAAACTTGTACCGGGCTCTGGAATCAAGATACGGGCCCGATAGCATCAAGAATTTACATCAATTCACTTCTAAAAGCCTTTATATTTTCCAGAAAATAATTTTCTTTATAAATTCATTTCTCGGGCTTGGGACCTCGGAATTCGATTCCAGGCATACGCCCAAGTCCCAATTTTTACTGCGGACCCTACGAGACTGTTGGACCACAGGTCTGGGTTCGTTTACCAAAAATGTTGACCAAATTCAACTTTATTCAATTTTAAAAGCAGTTTCCTTATTTTACTTAGTTTTCACATAACACCTTTTTCGGAAACGCGTCCGGATTGCGCATGCAAATCTAGGTGAAACAAAAAGAGGTTTTTAAGGCCTCGGAACACAGAATTTACTTTCAAAATAAGTAATGACCCAACTTTGACCTAGGCTTGCAATTTTTATTACCCGGCTCCACACAGAGTAATTTTTCGGCCCTCTCAGTTGTAGTGACATTAGTATCGTACCTAAACAGGAAGAGTGGGTGATTGTGACTTAACTTCTCTGGTTCCGTGTTATCGAGAGTCTCCATTGTTTATTCTCCAAATTAGCTTCAAGAAAAATAGAATTGAAGACGATAAGACCACACTAATAGCCGTGTGGCTCTGATACCATGATGAATTCAGCTAACCATGGAGCTCTGCCATGAATGTGGAGCTGAAGTTCTCTATTAGCTCTAGAGAGGAAAAGTTCTTGAGTGAATCTGGAAGAATATTCTAGAAGAGGAGAAATGTAATGTAATGCTTCAATTCAATCTGACAAGTGTAGTTGTACAAGTATATATAGAATAAGAGAATAAAACTAACTCTACTCCTCAACTATAGTTAAGGCTAATGCGAACTCTAGTCACATTAACTCTACTCTAATGTAACTTAGTTATAATTAACAAATGGAACTTAACTAGATAACTAACAATGAAAAAAGAAAGTTAACTGCCACTAGCACTTCTAATTTCACAATTCCACGTGTCATGTTATCATTCGATCATATGTTACCAACCAATTTTAACCCATACAGACCACTAGGGGTGTACATAGGTTGGGTTGGTTCGGATTTTACAATTACCAAACCAAACTAATTATGTCGGGTTATTAAATCTAAAGACCAAACCAAACCAATAAAACTCGAGTTTTTCAATCTCGGTTTTTCTAGGATTTTTGGGTTATTCGGATTTTTTTCCGATAAAATCTTCGTATAACAAAACATATAACGTATGCTCAAAATATTTCTTTAATCCTAGTAAGATACAACTATATAAAGTATTTTCCAAGAAAATAATACAAAATATGAGATGTGTCATTGCATTATCCTAAAATATTCAACAATAAAGACAATAAAATTATGTAATATAAATATTGCTAATTAAAAAGCCATAATAAAAATAAATATAATCTAAAAGTACTAAGTCATGCTACAATAAATAGACTAATAAGGGAGTATTAATTACATGACTAAATGCTAAAGAAAAATAAAAATAGGTTATGCATTTTTATCTAAATTATTGCAAAACAAAAAATAGATATTCAATACATTCTCGTTCATAATGTTGAATTGAATGTCTTTTGTTAGCATTAATATTGATTTGATTTTGTTTTGGGTTTTTGTTAGCATTATTTAATTTACTAATTTTAATGGCTATAAACTTATTGGAGCATACAAAAGTTCTAAATCCAACCTTGAAATAATACCTTAAAAGATAAAATTATGAATTTTTTTAAGAAATATTTATAAATTACATCACAATAAGTATATTTATATATTAAATATATCTAAAATTTCTATATATGTAATGTCGGGTTGGTTTGGTTTCGGTTTGACTTTCTTTAGTTAAAACCAAACCAAACCAATAATGGTCGGGGTTTTTTTTCCAACATCAAATCAAATCAACCCAAACCATAGTCGAATTATTTTTCTCAATTTAACTCGGATTATCGGGTTTGTGCGATTTGTCGATTTCCTTTGTACAGCCCTAAAGACCACTAAACCGACGACTTCATTCCCAACAGCATTCCTCAATCCCAAGGTATTGAAAATTGCTTCATCTGATTAGAAAAACGACCACCATCTTAATTCTATCAAAACTCTAGCTAGAAATTCAGCATTATATATAGCTGCAAGCTATATGTGTTACATATAGTTATTAATAAGCAATGCCACTTCTATGATCAATGCATCTTGTGATTATTTTATGCTGTATGTTATTATTACTAAGTGTACTACAAAACTTTTTTAAAATAGAAGCCACTAGGGTGCATGGCCAGCTTTATGAATTGATAGAAACAAGAGATAAAGAGTGAGACGGTATATTCAACCTACTAAAATCTTATTTTATTTGCGTGATCAATTTAGCTCACATGAAAAGAAAAATATATATTAAATCTATGAAAATTAAATTAAAACCACCAACGTGGCCCTTTTTATTAATCGAAAAAAGCAAAAGACAAATTAAGGGTGATGAGCCACGTCATTCAACCTAAGCAAATCTTATTTTATTTGTGTGATCATTCTTTTTTTCTTTTTTTGTTTGATTCGTTCATATATAATAACGCATCCTTCAAGAGGAACAATATAGCATGCTAGCTAAAATCTCCTTATAATCTGAATTCTCTAAGTTACAACCCTAATAATCAACTTTCAAGGGCTTGATCAAGATTGGTAGGTTCGAGATAAAGAGAATGGTGGGAACAATAGAAAATGGCAATCGCTCAACCAAAATATTTTTTTAATGATGAACCTAAATCAAATGCTTGTCGCATATCCTATTGTTGACAAACTATTACTCATTTAAAAGAAGAATTAACTTAAATAACAGTCAACCCAATTATTTAAACTAAAATTAGCTAGAAAATATATAATATATGTATAATCAAATATAATATGTATATAACTATGTATAATCAATCTGTGGCGGATCCAAAATTTTAGGTTGTGGGTACTTTATTGATTTTAGTTTAAATTTTAGATGACCAAACGTGATCATAGTGGGTGCTCATGGTCAATTATTAAATTTTTTTAGCTATTATTTATAAATATATTACATTATTTGGCCAAAGCCAATGGGTGCTTAAGCACATATCTTCAAAGGTGATCCGCCACTATAATTAATACATAATTCATGTATACCAACTACAAATAATAAAGAGTGAAATTGGCCCGCTATTTTGTGCCAAATAACAGGAATTGAGAATGATTGGAGATATTTTTATTTTTTTTTCATTTTAAATATTCTCCTTCATCATTTAAAGAGACAATGATTGTTGGAATAAATTATTGGGTCGGACCTTTCATTAGCGGTGTTAATTAGTTCATCAGTCGATTTTCCCTAAACCTTAATGATTATCTACAAATAAAACCATTACGGGTAGAAAATATTATGATTTTGAATATTTTTTTAGGGAAATAAGTGGCGGCTAAAATTTTAGTTGTAGACAAAAGAACATTCTGCATGCTAGGAGATGTTTTACCGGAAAAACAAGGAAATTATTTGTTTCTTGAAGAATCTCTACATACCCTTAGTAATTCAAGTTGTGGTTTAAAAAGATCCGTATCCGCAAAAAAGGAAACGAAAAAAAAGGTGTAAATCTCATAACATGTGATTTACGTGAAATCCTCCAATAATATGAGATTTGACTAGGAGTTGGCAGGGGGTTAGGGGCTCAATTATTTGGTACTTGCACATCTGATAACGACTGTGATATTTTATATTTTTATTTTGGACGGTTAGGTTAGTTTAATTGGATCGCCAACATACTTTATTTAATGATGTACTTACAGGACTCAATAAGTTTTGTGGCCACCAAACTTTAATGAGAGGTCTTAAAAGAATTCCTATATATTTTTATTTGAAGTAGAGTTTTCTAGTCTTTTGAGAATAAAAATTTTAATAATTTTTTGTATAAACCATTTAATATCTCCTTTGACATTATTGATCTTAGGTAATAAAACTCGATTAAAAAACTTAATAATTTTATATTACAATAATTTTTTGATATTTCAATATACGCGTTGCAGTGATGGAGAAGAAAACAAAAAAGATGAAGTTTAAACTTTAAAAATGTGTACTTATTTTCTAATGATGAATGTACTTATTTTTTTATATAAACATTTTACTTTTCTACTTTGAAATACTTAAAAATTTCTAAAGAAGATTTGGGGCCTCATTAGAAGAGTTGTAGTGAGATGGGTAAAATATTTCCTTCCTTAATCGGAGGTATACGATTCGAGTCTTGGGAATATAAATTTTTTTTTCTAGAGAGCGATTTCAACTTTAATGGACTTTACACGATACAAATTCGAATTATTCAAGGCTCCAAATTAAATACGGAATATCTAGTAGGAATCAAAAAAAGAAATTGGGGCCCTAAAATTCTGAAGCCTAAAGCCCCGCTTGAGTGGCTTCACCCTATGGCCTCCCTCTATACTTAGCTTGCAGGTACCCTTATTTAGTGAGAATATACAATTGTAAGATAGTATAGTGAAAGCGATTAGTCTTCAATTTTTTGCCACGTTTTGTCTCAAAAGTAGCCTCAATTATCCTTATTTAGTGTACATTACTAAAGAGGTCGTGAGTTTGAGTCTCCCAAAGAGTAAGGTAGGAAGTTTTTGGAGAGAAAAGATATTAGGGGTCTATTTGGAAAGAGGCTCTCAACTCCAGGGTAGGGGTAAGGTCTGCGTACACACTGTCCTCCCCAAATCCTACTAAATAGGATTATACTGGGTTATTGTTGTTGTAGTGTACATTACTAGGAATGTTTCCACTGCTCTTTGCTATTTGAAGGAAAGAGGAGTAGAAAGCAATACCAAAAGTTAATTACTTTGCCAACTGTTAAGTTGTTCATTAATTCATGATTATGATAGTTGTTAGTGTAGTTGTAACATATTTTTTTCCTTCAAAACACTAGTTTAATTTGTCAAAGAGTTTTTGTGATATAATTTGCAATATGCTTCTGAAATGAAGTGTAGAATCTTAAGTAGGGGTGGATCTATAGCCCCAATTAAGGGCACGTAAACCCATGGTCTTACC
Organism: Nicotiana sylvestris; assembly: GCF_000393655.2. Classification (NCBI taxonomy): domain Eukaryota; kingdom Viridiplantae; phylum Streptophyta; class Magnoliopsida; order Solanales; family Solanaceae; genus Nicotiana; species Nicotiana sylvestris. The sequence continues at coordinate 120,847,352 of NC_091057.1, read as the reverse complement.
GTCAAACTAGGTATTTTATGTACATATTTTTTAGAATTAGTTTAATATTATCTGTTGGCACCCATGCTTCAAAAAGATTGAATGGTACACTTGATTGAATATTGTGTTATTTACCTTGAGGAATATGAATCGATTCCCACTTAATACTTTTTTTCTTCTTTTTTTGGTGGTGCACCCATGTTCAACAAATCCTAGACCCGCCTATACAACATCCAATCCCACATAAAATTTAAGATTAAAATAAGAACACATGTGAAGTTCAGAAATAAAATTAATTAAGATAGTGAGTGACCAGAAATGTGTGTTGGCTTATGAGTGCTTATTCATTATTCCATCATTATATATCACACATCATTTTAACATCTTCCAATGTTTCTTTTGACTGTTTTCATATCTTTTTATTAGCAGTGGGATCAGATTAATTTCAAATATCCACACTATAAAGCTGTCTCTGGATAAAGATAATGTCTCCACACGGTCCTGTCAAAAGCAGGTCTTTCACACCAAACTCCAGGAATGCATGGAAAAATATATATTTAACTGCATGAAAAATCAAACTTCAAGTGTAGTCAATAATAATAATAATAATAATAATATGAAACGAGCTCACTAAAGAACTCTAACAATGCAGTCGTAAGGAATTGAAGATGAAGAACAATTCATGAACAGATGTGCACTCAAGTGTGAAAATTAAAGAATCTTCTATCTATATAGAATAACAGAAGCAAAACTATCTTAGGCTGACAAGTGGAATAGCCACAATTCTAACACATGTCAAAAATTAGGACAACTCTCCAAGATATTTGAAGTTTAAAATTCAAACTACAAATCAGAAAAATAAAGTTAAATTTATCAAATTTTAAAAACTTAATCCTCCCACGATTGTGTTTTTGCAGTTAATCTTATTATTATTATTATTATTATTATTATTATTATTATTATTATTATTATTATTATTATTATTAGACTTGCCTATTAAAAACAGAATTCCTTTCCCTTTTTTTGGTTGGCTGTTATAAAAAAAAAATCCTCCCACTTTCTTAGTTGGCCGTTTCTTTACTCAACCACTACCCTCTCATATTTGTAATTATATTTTTATAAATAAAATTTAACAAAAAAAGGAGGAAAACAATTTTTTTTAAAAAATTCGGCCATGTAAGAAGTTGGTCGTTTTTCTTTAACAACTGCCCACTTAAATTTACAATTATTATTTTTATACATAAAAGTGAAAAAAAGGAGGAAAACAGTCGAATTTTATCCCACGACTGATCGTGCTCCCAAACGTGGGCTTCCAACCAAAAATCCCTATTTTATCTACACCTCCATAACTGATTAATTTATGCGCTTTATATTTTCAAAGGCTTTTCAACTTCATATTTTATCTACTCAATATACCAGTCTGATTACAATTGCTTTGCAAATATGGTTACTCAACTTCATGATATCAAACAAATTCCAGGCAACTCGATGCAATGGAATCTCAAAGTTAGAGTCGTTCGAATGCGGGTAATGTCGGATCACTTTAAGCCGGAAATACCGTATTCAATTGAAATGGCTTTACAGGATTCGAAGGTAACATATTCAACTTTCTCATATTTTTAAACTTCTGTTTCTCTAAGTATTTCTTTTGAGTGAAGAACGGTGCATGTATGAATGTTATGCTGCTCTTTTTTCACATTAGAACAATGGTGGACACGAAGAATTTTCGTAATTAAACAATCAGTAACTTCAAAGACTGCTTTACTAAAGTAAGAAGTGTATTATGTATTGGGTCAATTACATACTAAAACGCTACCGATGCACTATCCATGTCTGTTAAAGATGTCGATAAGTATCCAATTATTAAATATTAAGCAGTCAAATTGTTGGTTCTCATAACATATGCAACTTCTTAAAGATTTTTCAAAGTAAGAATCACTAACTGTCTATTTTTGTATTTTTTTCTGTATAATTATGCATCTTCACATAATTGAATTTCATCTCTTCAATCTCATTATTTGATTTTATTCATATAATTTTCTCCAGTACTATACGGTATTTTGTCATACAAGACAAGATATTCTCATATAGAATTGACAAGGATCTCATGTATTGTGAAATCTTCAGAGAATCGATTAATAATAAGCGAAAGCTTCAGTTTTTTCATTTGTTAAGCATAAATATTATCAGATCTAAAATCGTTACTATTTTGGTTATAATCAAAATTTCTTTTTTCTTTTTCCATTTACTGTTCAGTTATGTCAATTGCAACAGATTATAAGCTGGATTTTTTAACATTCTATTCGAAACGAGTACGTAAATGCAATTCGTTTTGGTTTTCTTATATTCTGCATTTTTTTAGTTTTGTAATGTCGATTTGAAAGAGTGGGATTCTTATTTTCTGAGATAGTATGAAGAAATTTGATGTCTGGTCATAGAGTATTGATAAAGATCGAATGTTTTACTTTTTTAACAATGATATGTGTTTGTATAATCAACGATTTATTTTGTTTTGCAGACGAATTAGATGCAAATGACAGTAAGGAAAAAAATTTCAATCATTATTGAAGGTATATTTATGGCCTTAATCTATACAACTCCTTGCTTTCCTTCTATGAGTGTAATGCAATAGCAACTTGGGTTGCATAAGTTGGACATATTTAAGTATGGTATACAACATATCAGCATCAGACTCTATACTTAAAGTTTCGACCAAAGAAAATACACCCTCAATAGTCAATTCTGAACTAATATCATAGAAGGCTATACCATTTTTCATGACTTCAAAAATCATGTCGCAGTAGTATCTGAAAGGAAACACCCTCATGACACGGCAAACATACTCCACAAGGTGATATGGAAAGAGCTGCAACAGAACATAATGACATTAAGTTATTGTGCATTAGTCCTAATTCATAAGGTGCATATCAAAAATATAACTTTATTGGTCTTGAAAGTAATAAAAGATCAGTATTTGACTAACTTCTATAATCTAAAGGTTCAACTTGCAATTGCTAAAGCCAAAAAGGAGCTCTTGGAGAGGCATCATAGCTTTATTTTTCAAGTTGGGGAGCAGTATGCTGAATTTGTAGCACATGCTATGTTGTTGGAATCTGATATTCAGACTGCTACTCCAAATCAACTACTAGACTGCTTAAGCCACTGCTTTAAATTTGGCAGTAGTACTGGAGATGATGTTCATCGTAAGCTTTCAAAGGTGATTGGATATCTACCTTGTGTGTGTACTTATGATATCATATCCTTATTATATATAGCTAGATGTTTTGTCTCTTCTTTTTCTAAAAGATAATTGAAATACTAATTTCAATTCGCGCCATCTTTACCATTCACAAACCTTATTTTGTCAGGTGCTCTGCTTATTTAATTTAAACAGTTACGCTGCTATCTTGCTCTCTTTTTCTTCGAAGGTATGGAGTTTATACTTTGGCGCAAAATTTAGTGATTCTTATGGTTGATGTAGAATTACTTAAACATTAACTTTATGTATCTCTAACGCATGATTGCATATCTTTCTTTGATAATATGTCACTGAGGCCTGCATGTTTGAAATGAAGCTTCTTATGCCCTCCAATATAATGAATTTGCTTTACATATAAATTTAGCATTAACTTACCATTTGTTGTTGTAGTTTTCTTCGTCCTCCTCTCTTTAGAATATCAAAATAGTATCTTCAATTTTCTTTTGCCAGATTTGTTTGTTATTTCCAGTAATAATAATCTGCATATCTTCATGTGGAAGGGACAATATGTACATAGAAACTGATCTTTCTGATATTCGTGATATTACTTTTAACTACGCAAATCATTAGGTTAGAGTTAGCTCTTTTGTTCTGCCTGGACCAAAGTTTTGAGCCTCACAGGAAAACTATTATGCAGATTATAAACACAACCAGAAGTGTATGCACTAAACTTTGTAATAGAAACTATACATTAACAATATAACTTCCTATATTTTTGTATATGACTTTTTATATTTAATAAAATTGAACTATTACCATGAAACATACATGAGGAACATGATTTCAGCAATTTTGTGGGATGAACTTGTGGATCAAATTCAACCATACTTTAATGGATCTATGATGAGTAAGGATTTAGTGAATAAAGCTGTGGAAAGACTGAAAAGTTGTGGGGTACAATTGCTATGCATGTGAAAGATTGATCTTTTTGCTGGGATGATGAAAATAGTATTGTTTGATCTCATTGGTGTACTGTTTGATCTCCACTGAATCAGAAGTTTTATTGGTCAACAAAGTCAGACTAATGTGCTTCATTCCTTTGGCTCTAAACCTTAGTACTCTTTCATTCTAATGAACTTAAGGCGTGCAATGGAAACACCATTACATTGCATTAGCTGATTAGTTAATTTACACTTTCATAGCATATTTTATAATTTTTTGCTTAGTTGTCTATTGTTATGGATTAATAGTCCTAAATGCAAGCAAACTCAATTATTTTGTCGGTCTTGAGCTGAAATTAGTTCATGTTGTCCTCAGCTGAAGCTCTTGGTTCTATTGCATCCAGTAACCATCTTTAAAAAATTAATATTTTTATATTGATACTTACTCTCAAATGTAGTCCCTGATAATTGGTTTGATATGATGAAGCATGTATCCAATTACAATAACAAGATACTAAAGTGAGCATGGATCTTTTATTTAAAGTATTCTTATTGATTATTCTGTCAATTGTTCTTCGCTATAATTTCTCACGTTTTTTTTGTAATATAATTAAAGAACTATGGAGGTAAAGTTACTTTGGCTTTTCGGGTGATTGGTGTTGCAAGAACTACTATAATGTTGTTTATATATTACATCCATATTATTTCCAACAGTTTATGAACAATTAATATTTTCTTATTATCTCTTACATTCCATGAACTTGCATAGTGTACAGGAGGACCACTAAAGTATCAAGGTGTCTAAAATTAAATTCTAAAATGAGATTCATATCAAGGCGGACCACTAATATTTTTGACAATCCATCTGCTATCATTACGGTAATGCGTTATGTAACAAATGTAGCCATACTTTCCATTTTGATAGGAAAGATATAATAAGTTTATAAAATTTATTCTTATGTTTTATTTGTGATTATATTTTTCATTTTAATTTGGTCATTTACAGGGAGATTTGATTATATGTTCCAAAAAATAATAGCATTTCCATATTCTTTTGTATCTACCGTCTTTCCCTACATATATTTTCTTATAAAAAATTCTTATATTTATTATTCTCTACGCAACGCGCGGGTACGGATACTAGTTGAAAGAATAGAAGGATTGAAATTATTGATCGAAATGATTCTTACAAAATTATGCATACTCCACTGATTCTGTTACATAGTATTTAACTACTTCTAACTGTAACTAACTCTCTAATCACTTTTCAGCTGCAAAACGACTTTGATAGAAAAGACTAAAGTACTCCTAATTTAACTATGTAAATTTCTAAGATGCTACGATTATATCTTTACTATAATATGTGCCTATAACAAATATTTCCCTGCTGAAAAGTCCTTGACCTCAAGGACTAAATTGAGGGAACTACTGTTGAAGCACATGAAGGTCTAATCAAGTACTATCTTCTGAGGAGCAGTTGAACCACTTCACAAGGGCTTGAGTGACTGGTCGTCCATGTTTCGAAATGACTCTTTCTTTTAGGACAGCTTCAGGTTCCAACATGATGTAGCCATGAGTAGATAAGGTAACTGGCAAGTCTGGGACAGCAGGAGTTGTGCCCACATGCTTTTTTAATTGAGAGACATGAAAGGTGTGATGAATCTTGGCATTGGGAGGAAGAGCCAGCTAATAAGCAACCTACCCAATCTTTTTCATGACTCTAAATGGTCCAAAGTACTTGGGATTCAGCTTATGATAGGAGTGCCCCTTCATGGACATCTGTCTATAAGGTTGCAGCTTGACCAATACCATATCTCCTTCTTCAAAGCTTGTGGGCGTCCTCTTTTTATCAGCTTGTGTTTTCATCCGACATTTAGCCAATTGAAGATGGTGCTTCAATAGCCTCACAGTTGGTTCCCTAGCCTGCAAACTCCTGTCCACCTGTTCTACCATTGAGCTGTGAGTTATATAAGGTAAATGCAATGGTGATTTTTGGCCATATATGTGATGACCCGAAAGGTCATCATTTATTTTAGAAATAAATTCAGTATTTCGAGGCCTTAAAAACTCCTTTTTATCTCACCTCAATTTACATGCGTGGTCCGGACCTATATCTGGAAAGCCTTTATGTGAAAATATGAGAAATAGAAATTTTTAGAGTTAAAAAATTGATTATGGTTGACTTTGGTCAATATTTTGAGCAAACGGTCGACGATCCAGGGATGTCCGCAATAAAATATGAGACTTGAACGTATGCCCGGAAATGAATTACGAGGTCCCAAGCCTTATAAATTAATTTTGAAAGAAATTTTTTTGTTGAATTATTTATGAAATAAAGAAAAGAATTAATGTTTGAAACCATTGGTATCGGACATGTATTTTGGTTTCGGAGCCCGGTACAAATTTGTTAAAGTATTTAAATGATAATTGTGAAATTTGGTAAAAAAATGGAGTTTATTTAACATAATTCGGACCTCCGGTCGAAGAGTTATGAACTTTAAAGTGTTCTTGATGAAAATGATAAGTTTTGAGGTTTAATTCATAATTTTACATGTTATTTTCATGATTTGATTGCACGAGCAAGTCAGTATGATATTTTTAGGTTGGTTTGCACGTTTGGTTTGGAGCCCCGGGGGCTCGGGTGAGTGTTGGATAGGCCATGAAGTGGAATTCAACTTAGGATGTTGCAGGTTTTTAGCTGGTATGTTGCAGGTCTGCAGGCTTCACAAATGCGAAGCCTGACTCACAAATGTGATCTCGCAAATGCGAAGTTTCATCGCAAATGCGAAGACGACCTGTGCTACCTTGGGTTGCAAATGCGATGAGTTTATCGCAAATGCGAATGTTCATTCGCAAATGCGAATGTTCATTCGCAAATGCGAAAGTGCCCTGAACTCCCCAGTCGTCGCAAATGCGACAATTCCACCGCAAAAACGAGTTCGTAATTGCGAACATTAATCGCAAATGAGAAGTTAGCAATCTGAGGGGTTCGCAATTGCGAACCCTGATCGCAATTGCGACACCTGCAACCTGCAAAATTATAACTTAGATGCATTTCAACCATTTTTCAAACCCTTTCAAAACCAAAACACTCTTGGGCGATTTTTCAAAGACAAGTACTCTCAAAATCGATTGTAACTCATTTCTAACTTGTTTTTATTAATGTTTAACATCTTTTCTCATGATTTCAACTCAAAATCAAAGATTTTCATGGGGGAAATTGGGTGTCTTTGGTAGAGCCTAGGTTTTTCAAATTTTGGGGATTTGGACCTCGATTTGAGGTCCAATTTCAAAATAAATTATATATTTGGGTTCGTGGGGGAATGGGAGATTGGGTTTTGGTTCGAACCTCGGGCTTTGACCATGTAGGCCGGGGGCCAATTTTTGACTTTTGGGAAAAATATTAGAAAACCTATTTTCATGCATTGGAATTGATTCCTTTAGTATTTATTGATATAATTAAGTAACTTGTGTCTAGATATGAGCGAATTGGTGGTGGAATCAAGAGGTAAAGTGATAGTTGAGACTTGAACTGTGTTCGTGGCATCAAGGTAAGTGTTTGGTCTAACCTTAGCTTGAGGGATTAGGAGTTGTGTCCTATTTGCTATGTGTTATTTGTTGAGTACGATATATAGGCATGGTGATGAGTATCTATACGTTGGTGTCAAGCATGCCCGTGAGTCTTATTTTATGATTATTATGAATCCGGTTGTATTGTTCATGCCTTTTTGTGATGATTTCTATTGTTGAGCAAAGCTTGTGAAAGTAGTATTGGTAATTGAATATCGAGGAGTGTGGCTCAAGTTGTAAAACGAATTGTGGAAGTAAAATTGGTAATTGAACCTTATAGAGCATTGGCTCAAGTGGTGAAGTAAGTTGTGAAGTAAGTGTGAAAAAGAGAAGAGGATTATTATATTGTCTCCCTTGCCAAGATGTTGTTGCTTTTAAAGCTATCCCCCTTGCCGGGATTTGATTGTTGTACTATTATTCCCTTGCTGGGATTTTGTTGTGATTTCATTTACTTCCTTGCCCTTATTTCTTGTGATTGTTGTTTGGGTGAGGAAGAGTGTTAAAACATGAAGGGTGATGTCGTGCCTTGTTTTGGTGAGAGAGTGTTAAAGCACGAAGGGTGATGCCGTGTATGATTTTGTGAGGAAGAGTATAAAAGCACGAAGGGTGATGCTGTGCCGCACGATGTACAATTCCGTGCCGATTATATTGATTTTATGGTGAAGATAAGAGTAAAAGCACGAAGGGTATTGTCGTGCATATTATATTGATTCTTATCGTGGGGACGAGAGTAAAAGCACGAAGGGTGATGCCGTGCTTGTTTGATTTCTAATTCTTGTTGATAATTGGGTTATGGTGTTCCTTGTATTTGCCTGCTGTCCTTCTATTATCATTTGATGTTTCCCCGCAACATGTTTCCCCCTCCCATTCTTAACTGTACATTTCTGCTTTTATTTTTCCGCGGTATATGATTTAACTGCATAGGTTTATTTGGTAGTCTGGTCCTAGCCTCGTCACTACTTCGCCGAGCTTAGGCTAGGCACTTACCAGCACATGGGGTCGGTTGTGCTGATACTACACTCTACACTGTGTGCAGATCCCGGCGCAACAGCTTTTGGATCTTAGCTTTGAGGTTGCTGCCTTCAGTCCATACGGAGATCCAAGGTAGTCTTGCAGGTGTCCGTAGGCCCTGGCGTCTCCCTCTACCCTTTCATCCTGTTTCATTTACGTATTTTAGAAATAATGTTGTATTTATTTTTCAGACCTTGTTTGTAGTATTCCTAGACCGTCTGTGATGTTGTGACACCAGTTCTGGGTAGTCCTTGTTTAAGAAATTATATTAAAAATATTTAAATGGTTTTACTTGTTTTTCTTCCGCTTGTTTAAATTCCGCTGTTTATAAACTGTTGATTCATAATTATCTATATTATATTAAAATGAGAGTAGTGAAGCATGTGGTTAAGCTAAGTGGCAAGCTAAAAAGAAGCCACTTGGCAAGTTTAAGACAACATTAAAAATTTAAATTATAAATGGAAACATAATTAATGGAAGTAGTTTAATGAATCTTATACTTAATCTAAATAGATCTTAAACAAATTTAATCTATATATCTACATTTAAATTTATAAGTATATTTATATCTATATTGATTCACCCATAGATTTTGTTTTCTATATTTAGCTAGAGATATGTAGGTAAAAATTAATTAAAAATTCTAATCGAAAAAAATAAAAAAATATAGAAAGACATAATTGAGATAACCTATGACTATTTATACATTGGAGTAAGTTAAAATATAAAATAAAATTAAAATTTACTTAAGTTATTAAAGATATATCTATATTATATTAAAAGGAGAGTAGTGAAGCATGTGGTTAAGCCTAGTGGCAAGCTAAAAAGAAGTCACTTAGCAATTTTAAGACAACATTAAAAATTTAAATTATAAATGGAAACATAATTAATGAAAGTAGTATAATGAATCTTATACTTAATCTAAATAGATCTTAGAATCTACATTTAAATTTATATTTATAAGTATATTTATATCTATATTGATTCACCCATAAATTTCTTTCTATATTTAGCTAGAGATATGGAGGTAAAATTAATTAAAAATTCTAATAAAAAAAATAAAAAAATATAGAAAGACTTAATTGAGATAACCTATGACTATTTATACATTGGAGTAAGTTAAAATATAAAATAAAATTAAAATTTACTTAAGTTATTAAAGATATATTGAGTTTAAAAATTAAATAAATTCAAGCAGCAAAATAAGATCTTACATAAAGTATATAAATTATTTATAAGGTAAGAAAAAACTTAAATAATCAGTAAAAAAATATTTTAAAAATAAGAATAATAAAGTCATTTTAATATTGATAAATCGGGCAGATGATTATTTTATACGTAAATATTACTACAACATTCAGATATAATGTGTTCAAACAATTAAGAAAATATTTTTTTTATTAATATTTGAATTGAGTGCAGTAAGTTTAAGTTTGAAGGTATAACATAATTTTTTGAAAATATAGTCCAATATAGAAAATAGAATAATAAAACTTATTTGAATTTGAGAAAGTTTTTTAATTTTTATCTATAGTATATTAGAATGAATGTGGTAGAAATAGATATAAATTCAAACAAGCTAATAAAAATCCACATGACAATGTAATAATATTAGGTATTGAATAATATAATATCAAAAATAAATAATAAATAGAGAAAAAATAAAAATTCAGATTTTTTATCATATAGAAAAAGGGTAAAACTTATTTAAATTTGAGATGAGAAATATTTTTATATTATGATAAGAAAATTCATAATATGGATAAGTCCGCGTAACTCAAGTCTAATAGATAAAATCAAAAACTAAAAATATTGGATAATAGAAATAAATTAGAGATAATATGATATATTTATAAATCATAAGTTTAGAAAATAAAATACATTAAATATACAATGCTTAAAATCTTATTAAAATTTAAATAATTTAACATTTTCGAGCAATATTTTTAAAACAAAATAAATATTTATTTTATGATTAGAAAATTATATATTTATCTATATTTTATTAAAGAATAGTAGTTTATAATGATATTAAAAAAGTTATAAGTTAATGAAAAGCCACATAAAACGTATTAAGATTATATATTAGATTAAAAATTACACAAAATTATTAAAAAATTACTATTAGAAATGAAAGAAAAGGCTATTTGAATTTGAATTTGAAATTAGAAATTTTTTAAAACTACGATTAGAATGTCCAAACTATGGATAATATCACGAAATTGAAGTCTTATATATGAAAAAAATATTAAAATAGAAAATAAATTTCTAATATAGGTAATTTTACTAATAAAAATTAAAGATTAAATTTGTATTAAATCTAAAAAAGAAAGAAAATTTACGTAAGAAATAAAATGATAATGAAAATATTACTACAACATTAATATATAATGTGTTCAAACAACAAAAAAAATATTTTTCTATGATTAATATCTGAATTGAGTGCAGTTAGTTTAAGTTTGAATATATAGCATAATATTTTGAAAATGCGATCCAATTTAGAAAATAGAATGATAAGAATTATTTGAATTTGAGATGAGATTTTTTTATTTCATAAGTTTTTATTTTTTAAAATATTATGTAAAGAAATAAAATGACAATAAACATATTACTACATATATATATATATATATATATATATATATATATATATATATATATATGTTCAAACAATTAAGAAATTATTTTTCTATGATTAAAATAAAAATTTAAAATATAAATAACTTTCTAATATAGGTAATTTTGCTAATGAAAATTAAAAATTATTTTTGTATCTTAAAGCTAAAAAAAAAAAAGAAATTTTAACTGCATCTAATACAAAAATAATTATAAGATAACTCAATATATTTGTAACATAATCATCAAATATATGTATTAATATTTTAGACTAATTCAATTTTATAATTTAAAATAAAATATGATATTATTCTGGTTAAAGGTAAAAAATTAATATCAAAATAATTAAAATTTATAATAGGGATGAAAATGTATTAAAAAAATAGAGATAGTGTGAGGATGCTTATACATTAAATTAATTTAACAATAAATAAATTTAAAAATTAAATTATATTTAAAAATATTACAATAAATTTAAATGATTAAAAAAAATTTGAATGCATAAAAATATTCCAAATTTCAAGAATAAAACATTTATATTTTAAATACTATTAAAATAAAAATAAGCAATATATTAATTAAAAGACTTTAATAAAAAATTATATGATAGTAACATAATATTAAATAATAAATAATACAATAACTATAAGAAAAAATAAAAGAAAAAAGAATTTGCGTAAAAATAATGTGATGAATAAGATATATTAACTTTTAGATAAAAACAAAGTGATAGTAAGAAGTTTGTTAAAATAATATGATCTAATTTGCTCAAACAAGACAGATCGCAACATGATAAGTTTAGTATTCTTTGATACTGACAGCAAAACAAAGTGCAAGTACTAAAATCAAGTAGTTAGGTTGCTACAAATAAAAAACAAAATAGTTTGTGCACTACGAGATTTGAACAATAATTTCATATCCTACTTCATAATTAATATCTAATGTTATATAATTTTTATCTGAGAGGTTTATATTTTAAGGTTATTTGCACATGATTCAAATAACCAACATCACAATTTAACATGATTTGTGTCCGCGCATCGCGCGGGTACTAATACTAGTTAGAAGATTAAAAATAGGAAAAAGGTAAATTGTTCAACGGTTGGCTTGCCTAGCTTTCACCAGTAGGCGCCATCACGACTACCGAGGGTAGAAAATTCGGGTCATGACAATATAGCACTTCAAATTGGGTCATCTTGATGGTAGTGTGGTAATTGTTGTTATACCACCACTCAGCAAGCAGTAGCCAGGTTGCCCACTCTTTGGGCCTGTCATTGCACATGCATCTCAATTAGCCCTCAAGACATTTATTGACAACCTCTGTTTGCCCATCAAATTGAGGGCAATAGGCAGCAGAATGGTGTAATTGAACTCCTTGAACATCAAATAAGGCTTACCAAAATTTGCTGAGAAAGATAGCATCTCTGTCACTCACTATTGTTTGTGGCAGACCATGAATCCTATAAATATTATCCAAGAAGGCTTGGGCCAGTATGGAAGTAGTGTAAGGGTGCACTAGTCCAATGAAGTAAGCATACTTGCTCAATCGATCGACTACTACCAGTATCACAGACTTGTTGTAAGATTTGGGAAGGCCTTCAATGAAATCCAAACTGATGTCTTGCCAGATTTTGTTAGGAATGGGAAGGGGTTGTAGTAACCCAAGGGACCTGATATTTTCTCCTTTACATTTCTGGCATATCTCACAGCTCTTTACAAGTTTGTGAACATCTTGCTTCATTTTGCTCCAGTAATATAATTGGCTGACTTTAAAGCGGGTGGAAGCCATGCCAGAATGGCCTTCCACACTAGAACTATGTAGGAATTGTAAGATCTCTTGTCTCAGGGAAGGGTCTGTGCCCAACACAATCTTACACTTCATATATAAAACTCCATCTTGTAGCATGTATGTAGGATTTGAAAGGGGGTCTATTTATAGTTGAGCCAGTACTTTTGTAGTTGAGGATCTCCCATGTAAGATTTCTGTACCTTAGTATATAGCTGAATATCAGTTGTAGGGCACTCGGACAGTGCATCAGCCACCGGATTTTCCTTTCCTTTCTTATAAAAAATGGTGTAATCATACCCCATAAGTTTGGCTAGCCACTTCTGTTGACCAGGTGTAGAAATCTTCTGTTCTAGTAGATGGTTAAGATTATGATGGTCTGTTTTGATAGTGAAATATCAACCTATCAAATAGGGTCTCCATTTATCAATTGCAGCCACAATAGCCATCATCTCCTTCTCATATACTGATAGTTGTTGGTACTTAACATTCGAAGCCTTATTCATGTAGGCCAGTGGATGATCAGATTGCATTAACACAACTCCAATGCCCACTCCACATGCATCAACTTCAATAATAAACTCTAAGGAAAAGTTTGGTAAAGCCAAGATAGGTGTGGTACTCATGGCTTGTTTCAAGCAGCCAAATGCTCTAGTTGCTGCTTCAGACCATCCAAACTTATCCATATTCAATAGTTCAGTCAGAGGTCTAGCAATGACCCCATATCCCTTCAGGAACCTCCTGCAATAACCAGTCAGACCCAAAAATATCCTCAACCCCTTTAATGATTTTGAAATGGGCTAAACCAGTATTGCTTTCACCTTGCGAGGATCTTCAATCACCCCTGATTGAGTGATAATATGACCTAAGTAATCGACATCTATTTTCCCAAATGAGCACTTACTTCTTTTAACAAACAAGTTATGTTTATGCAATACTTCAAAAGCTTGTTGTAAGTGTGCTAAATGTTCCGACCAAGATGGACTGTACATGAGAATATCATAAAAAAACTAATATGATCTTCCTCAAATAAAGCTGGAATATAGTATTCATCAAACTTTGGAAGATGGATGGGGCATTTTTTACTCCAAATGACATTACTACAAATTCATAATGACCATTGTGAGATCTAAAAGATGTCTTCTCGATATCATTCTTAGCCATCCTAATTTGATAATAACTTGATCTCAAATCCAGTTTTGAAAAATATTTTGATCCCCCTAACTCATCCAATAACTCATCTATCACAAGTATAAGAAATTTATCCTTCACAGTACAATCGTTTAGTTTCCTATAGTCGATGCAAAGCCTCTAAGAACCATCTTTCTTTTTGACTATAACAATAGGAGAAGAGAATGTACTTACACTTGGTCGAATGACCCCAGATTCTAGCATTTCCCGAATCATCTTTTCAATCTCATCTTTTTGACTACCAGGGTATCTATATGGCCTCACATTGATAGGTGAAGTCCCTCCTTCAGTATGATCTTGTGGTCATGACTCCTATGAGGTAGCAGGCTAGTAGGCACTTCAAAAAGCACTGCTTATTGGTCCAGAATCTTTTGTAAATCTTCAGGGGAAGGAGCCTCTTGTGAGGTCTATAAACTTATCAACTCCAACATCCTCAACAGGTGCCTCAACATCCCTTTGCTGGGGACCACCTCCTCGCCGACCCCCACAATTTTGTGGGATACCCCTACCTCTCTGAGCACGCCAGCCACATCGACCACGTTCAGGCTGTATTGCTAGCCCACACTGGTACTGCTCTGGTGCCACATAATCAGCCTCGTATCCTAAGCGCTCATCATGTCGTGCTCACTGCCATGTCCGGGTAGCCAGATCTGTAACCTGCCGGCCATACTCGTGCAAAGCGGTCGCTCCCTCGCCGGTATGTTGCTGCATCTGCAGTCCCAACTGGTACAACAGATGTAGGCCAATATCCTGCACAACATGTAATATATTAATTACGGAATGCTAGGTTAACGTTATAAATAAGTATAACCAAATAACATACCAGTGCCTCATGCCTTTCGGCATATGAAACAAATCGACCGCCAACGCCTATCAACCCACCTCCTAGATAAAGGAAGAAACGGTAGAGGTGGTACATCCGGAGCGATGGGTGGTAGAGGTGGATGCAACTGCAGGAACTGCTCCCAAGCCCAAACCTAATATATTTTGGACGTAAAATTTAAGGTATATTTTTAGGATGTATATTATAATGAAGAGAGTATTTGAATATGTTTTCACTTGCAGCACCAGCAAAAATCCTGCAACGTCTCGCTAGGTGCCCATGCTCACCCGTCACATCTGCCTGTACAAGTAACCAAGAACAGTAGCACCCCAGCTGTAATCATGTAAATCATCTAGCCGCTCAAGATGATGAAGAAATCTCAAGCTGACTAGGTTTCCCGGAGTGTTTGGGAATAATACCCCTCCAAACATAAGAAGAAACAACAACCTCATGTACCGGTTAATATGAAGATCCAGTGTATCACCCGTAATTTTAGCATGCATCGCCTCCAGATGCAGCCGGACGGGCATCAACTGCAGATGACTAGCCCCAACCAATGCACCCTCATCCGCTGGCAGAAAACCAGTGAGCCGCTGCAACATCTCCAGGTATTGATCTCTCGTATACTCTCTCATGGCATGCGACAAAGCAACGGTATGTCCATCAACGACAGCCTATACAGAATCTCCATGTCCTACAGCGTGATAGTGGCCTCGCCAATGGGCAAATGGAATGTATGCGTCTCCGGTCTCCACCGCTCTATCAAAGTCGTGATCAACGACCAATCCAGCTGCAGCCGGCCGATCTCAACAATCCTATAAAAACCTGTATCCTGGAGTCATCTGACTATACGGGGATGGAGATGGTGGACCCTAAGAAAGTCCCACATATCGTTTACTCTTCTGGCCTGGAACGTCTGAGCCAATAATTGTCCCTCACATATGTAGGAAGACTTATGTTTGGCCTGTAGCAATTGTAGCTCTAGCGAGGTAGGTCCGGGATGCACAGGCGGAACCTCCATGACGACTATTGTAATTTGAACAATATTAATTACATTATTTTTCTTTTTCATTGCTTAAATATATTGCAATATCTTTAATACTAAATTTTATTCTATATTTTTACCATATTATTAATTAGGTTGATACATTTTCAATATTATAATTTTATATTTTATATGTTACTTTAATCCGTTACTTTTATTATTTTATATGTTAGTTTTATTATTTTATATGTTTGTTTGTTACCGACCTACTTTTTATTATAATAAAATTAAATAATTAATTTTTATAATTATATAGGATTTAATTATTAAATATTCACATTTTGGTTTCGGACTCGATATTTGAGGCCCAGTAGTACCAAGGTATCCTAAATTCTTGTGTTCATAATGAGAAATTTTTTCCGATTTATCACTCAACATGTTTGTTATTTTATATGTTAGTTTATTATTGTATCTGTTAGTTTTATTATTTTATATGTTTGTTTGTTACTCACTTATTTTTTACTATAATAAAATTAAATAATTAATTTTCATAACTATACATGATTTAATTATTAAATATTTATATAACAATACTTAGTTTGACATATATTGTTGTTTCCTCGTGTTATTTTCATACGTTTGTTGACTAGAATTGGAGATAGTGTGTGTTTGAACTATCAGCTTTTTTGATGTATTTTTGGGTATAAGAGATACTTAAATGATTAATGTCAATAGCAACAAGGATACTACGCTAAAGGGCACTACATTTTACTACGCTAAAAGGGCACTACATTACAAATATGAGCACTACATTAAGCCACAAGATACCACTTTAGGGAACTAAACTAATAATTTATCTATTTTACTAGTCTTTTAGCAATTAAATAATCTAAATCGGATAACAACAACAAATTAATTTAATCAAAAGAAAATCATGAAAATACATATACCACAGTAAAAAGTATCTAATTAATATTTTTTTTCAACAGCTAATAACAATTTCTCTAATTTACTAATTTTTTAGTACAATAATACTATAGTCCGGATAAAAAATAACAAATTAGTTAAATCGCAAAACAATCACAAAATAACATAGAGCACATTAAAAACAACTAATATGCATTTTTTATACGAGTTTTAACAAAAACTAAATCGGAATACCTCGATTTAAGGTTTTTGGAAAGTCGAAGATTTTGTGATTAGGAGCCGAAATGAGCAACCCACTACGAGCTAACGACTTAGCTAGGATGTGGGACCGAGAATCTTTACTTTTTGTGGGACGGATGGGCTCCACTCGAGCTTTTTTCGTTGATAGTTGGGGGGGGGGAGGGAGGGGGAGTTTCTGGCTTGGTGGGGAACGAAAAGGGACGGTTTTTTATGTGGGTATAACGCCTTTTATTAAGGTGCTATACTATAGCGTCTTAATAAAAGACGCTATACCTTCCCGTCTTTTCAACTTCAACTATAGCGCCTTTTAAAAGGGCGCTATATTTAACTGGGCAAACGACTGTTAAGGTATAGAGCCCTTTAAAAGGGTGTTTTATATAAAATGATCACCATCTTTTTTTCTACACATTTTAGTTCTTTGAATCCAAAAGAATCACATTTTAGTTCCGGACTCCTATATTTTGATGTCCTCTCGTCGACACTGTACTCCTGCAAATGCAATAGCACGTTTTCTTTTTCTTTTTATCCAAATTCTCTTGAGACTTTGTCAAATCACGTGACTCAATAGTCAAGTCTCACCTGCTTAAATCTGTTCCTATTCATTTCAGAGTGACGTGTCACTCCTAATCTTACTCGGTTTCACTTATTGCTCTTTATTTATTTTCTTTTTCCCCATATGTTTTAACAAATCTTTTGTTTGTTTGTTTTATTTATTTATTGTTCAGAAAATTTCACTTTTATTATAGGGGCCCCGGACCCTAGTCTGCACTTTGCAAGGGCTGATCTAGCCTTAAGCCTATGAGTTTTCATAAATTTAATAACTTTTGCTCAAATTTTATATTTGGATTAAAAAATTTACTAAATATTTATAAATATTCAATTATAAATTTAATTATTATTAATGTATAACTCGAGGTTATTGTATGACGTAATAAACTTTGAAAGTGTGACTATATACATTATGTCACACGCGGTAGTCCTCTTGGAAAGCTACCAAGTGCTATTTTGCTGCAGAACTAAAAAGGCAAAATACATATGTTACCACCTGAATTATGGACCAAATCACCCTTACACACTTTCTGTGGACGATAATAATATTACACACGCAACCTTTCTAAAGTGTAGCTAGTACACACCATTTTTTCCAGATGGCATGCGCGTGTTTAACTAAAACATTGTGCGCGTATAACCTCTAAAATTTTATTCAGATCCTTAATTAAATGCCACATGTCATAATTCTTTTCCTTATATCTTTTCTTAATATGATAGTAAAAAGAAACTAGAAAAGGGGAAACCAGATCTGACTTTCTTTTTTGTTCCTTGTCATCCCAGCTTAGATCCATCCTCCCACTTCCCCCCCCCCCCTACCACACAAAAAAAAAATTATTTTACATTTCTTTCCCAAATCACCTTCCGGCAAACTCTCACTACAACAATTAAAGCCAATTTAAAGTGGGTTTTGCATTTGAAGTTATAATCCAGCTTGATATTATGTTTCTTCCCATGTATAAAAAGAATCATAACAAACATTTAAAGCATTTTCCTCTTCAATTGCTGCTGGATTTCTCGTTTTCAAACAAAGGTTTCTATTTTTAAATAGGTGTGGAGAAGGGGGACTGTGGTATTTGTTGATTTGTTTTGAACATTAATGGTGATGGTGGTAGCTACGACGTTGGTGGCAGCTATGGCGGTAACAACAGTGATAAGGTGGTGATAATGGAGGAAGGAAAAATTATTTTAATTTTGGTGAAGAAGATGAGAAACATGGGGGGTGGGGGGAGGGGGGCTTTGTTTCTTTTTTGTTTGTTTTCTTTTAAATATTATCAATTGGTGTAAATTTAGTATTTTCTTTTTTTTCTTGAGTTAGGACCCGTGTCACGACCTTATTGGCGCGTGACCTCACACATATTTTGAAAAGCTGGTCAAGAAAAAAAGTGATGTGTATTAGCTACACTTTAGAAAGGTTTCGTGCGTAATATTATTATCGTCCACAAAAAGTGTGTAAAGGGGATTTGGGCCATAGGTTAGGTGGGTACTTATGTATTTTGCCAAGGTAGAAAATAAATGTGTCTAGTCTTCAATAGTTTAAACTTGTCATAGTTTAAAATCACATAAAAGGAAACGGAAATCTTGGTTGAAAGTCTCAGTATCATTAAATATTTATCGAAACAATTTCTTTTATATGTTTGGCAATGAGTTTATCCGCAATTCCCACACACATGAGTGTAACTTGAGAGAACTTGTAAAAATAATGAAAATCATTAAATAATTATGTGTGTGGGCTATTCCAACAATCTTCACGGTATGTGAATTATGACATATAATGGTTTAACCTAAACCTAATCAATAAGGACATACAACCAATAAGGACATACAACCAAAGAAACTTATGCCTATAACATAATGGTTTAATTAGTCCATCAACCAATTTTTTAACCTAAACCTTATTGATTATCTATAAATAAAAACCATTATGGCTCAAAAAAAGATGGTTCGAATAGCATTGATTGTTCACGAAGATACAACGGTTTTCTAAATTATTATGTTATAGGCATATTATAGTAAAAATATAATAGTGGCATCTTAGACATTTACATAGTTAAATTAAGAGTACTTTAGTCTTTTCCATCAAAGTCGTTTGGCACTGAAAAAGTGGTTAGAGAGTTAGTTACAGTTAGAAGTAGTTAAATACTGTGTAACAGTGGAGTATGCATAATTTTGTAAGAATCATTTCGATCAATAATTCCAATCCTTCTATTCTTTCAATTCTTTAATTCTCACACTTGAGTGCACATCTGTTCAAGAATTGTTCTTCATCTTCGATTCCTTAGGACTGCACTGTTAGAGTTCTTTAGTGAGCTCGTTTCATTGGTATCAGAGCGAGGCGAATTCCGATCGGAAACATGCCGGAGGCGAACACCAGAAATGGGGAAATGAGGCGTGAGATGGACGAACTACGCGAACAAGTGCGCATGCAAGGGATTGATTGTTCGAATAACATTGATTGTTCATGAAGATACAACCTTTTCTGAATTATTATGTTATAGGCATATTATAGTAAAGATATAATAGTAGCATCTTAGACATTTACATAGTTAAACTAGGGGTACTTTAGTCTTTTTCATCAAATTCGTTTGGCAGCTGAAAGTGGTTAGAGAGTTAGTTACAGTTAGAAGCAGTTAAATACTGTGTAACAGTGGAGTATGCATAATTTTGTAAGAATCATTTCGATCAATAATTCTAATCCTTCTATTTTTTTAATTCTTTAATTCTCACACTTGAGTGCACATCTGTTCAGGAATTGTTCTTCATCTTCGATTCCTTAGGACTGCACTGTTAGAGTTCTTCAATGAGCTCGTTTCATTGGTATTAGAGCGAGGCGAATTCCGATCAGAAACATGCAGGAGGCGAACACCAGAAATGGGGAAATGAGGCGTGAGATAGACGAACTGCGTGAACAAGTGCGCATGCAAGGTGACGCGTTGAGAGAAATCAGACAATTGTTAATGGCGATATCGGCCAACAATAGAGCTCCGGTGACCCAAACAACCCAAGAGGCGGCAAAAAATGGGGAAAATCAGTCACAAGGTAATAACCCTAATCACAATGGTAGATATCAACGATTTGACTTTCCTAGATTTAATAAGGAGGATATTAATGGGTGGTACGATATATAAGGTTGAGCAATTCTTTGATTATGAAGGAATTGCAGAAGAAAATAAGGTCCAAACAACTTCCATTAATATGGAAGGTAAGGCCTTATAGTGGCATAAGATCTATATGAAGCAAAGAATGTGAAGATTTTCCAATTGGGATGACTATGTGAGGGCTATGTACCTTCGATTTGGGGCCATTGAACATGCAGATCCTATTGCAGAGTTGGTAGATTTCTAACAAATTGGGGGTGTTCAGGAGTTTTTGGATAAGTTTGATGAGTTGTAGAATCAAATAGAGTTAACAAATGAACACTCTATCAACATATTCTTGGAGCCAGAAATTGAAAATGCAAGTGAGGATGTTGAGTCCTCGAACCTTGATAAAAGCTTATAGCCAAGCTCGGTTAGTGGAACAATCATTGAAGTTACAACACGGTCAGACTCAAGCATTGGTGAGGAGTTCAAGGGCATTACTTCCCGCTCTCATAGTTCTTGGAGTGCAAGTGGTCAAGGGTCTAGTTCTTATCACGAAGGGGGTAGTATGAAAACATATGGCGGTGGAAGAAATACCAAGTTTGATAACAAGTCTGTTATTCCAGGAACTAGGAGATTATCACCTGTGAAAATAGATGAAAAGAGGGCACAAGGCTTGTGCTATTGGTGCAATGAAAAGTATACTCCTAATCACAAATGTAAGAGGAGAAAACAATTGTTAATACTAGAGCTAGATGAAGAGGAAAGGGGAGAAGAAGAGGTATGGGAAGATGGAGGAGTGGATCTTAAAAATTCTGAATAATCCGCCTTGCAACCACTAGTGTCAGTACATGTACTTGATGGTACAAGTGATTACAGAACTATAAGAGAAAAGGGAGTTGTGATGGGCAAAATTGTGCATGTGTTTAATCGATTCTAGTTCTACCCATAACTTCATGGATTTGGAAATTTCTAAGAAACTGGGATGCAAGCTACAATCTATTCCTTCTATTGCTGTAGTTGTAGTAGGTGGGGGCAAAGTGCACAGCTCTATCATGACTTGTGGAGTGAGATGAAATATGCAGGGTGTGACATTTAAAACTAATATATTGGTGATTCCATTAGGCGGCACTGATGTAGTTTTGGGGATACAGTGGCTAATCACATTAGGAGACATAAGGTGGAACTTCAAACAACTTAAAATGGAGTTCCAAATAGGTGGAAGGAAGGTATCATTGAAGGGAAGCCAACCTGGATCATTCAAGGTGTTAGCAGATGTCAAAATGTAGAAAGTAATAAGCAAAACAAGCTAGATTTAATTCGATGACAGTGGCTTTCATTCAACTAATGGAGAGTTCAGGTGATCACCCTGAGCCAGACGATGCTCCTAGTGATATGCCTTCATTTAGCATAGGGCTTACTCCAGGGACATCGCAAATGACCACATCAGCTCCATTGTTGATCGCGGGCACGACCATTACCTCACATGACTGGGATGAGTATTTTCCTGACCCTCCATAGGTATTGACGATTGTTGATGATCGTCCGGTACGAGATGTGGATAATGGGCGCCGATTGATTTATGGAGCATCACTGATGGATGCTGAGGATCTTTCACAAGATTTGGTTAGTTTGTATTACTATTATTTATATTTGTGTTTATCTCATTAATTCGTCATAAATATCTAAAGCCTATTTTTTTGAAACCATTATCCTCGCCCATTACAGAGGTTACTTTGTGCGATACTGACGTGCCTGAGATAGATGATTATATTCAGGAGCCCGCTGAGACCATGGTAAGACATTTTAATTGTTTTAGCTAACACGTACATTACTAATATATATTTCATATACTAAAATATCTTATTATTCTGTAGGTTACTGCTAGACTGACGACCCCTTATATCGAGCCTGCCAGCCTTACTGATGATCATGTTGTAGCGTATCCTCCGATAAAGAGGCGACGTGATGAGGATGATCCTGATAGTGTAGCCGGGCGGGATGGGATGCGCCTCAGACCAGCAGATGCTTGAAAGCATAAAGGTTGTGGGACACATTGATTTTTTTATATTTTATGTACATATGACATTCAGTAAATAATAGCAATATTATTTATGTTTTACGTTATACGCGCTTTATGTTTTTATTTCTCAGGTTCTTTGTTATTTTAATACTACAAAACAAACATAGCAACTTAATATAATTCAAATTCGGTACAATTAATGAAAATACATGATACAGAAAACATAAAGATAAAATACTACACTCAACACATACATGTGTTTGTTTAATCACTATCACCCATTATTCTATGCTTCAACCACTTAAAATTTCTCTTCCAACCTATTTTTTTCTTCTTCCGCCTCTTTTTGTTTCTCTTCCACTACCGCAAGTTGTCGTTGCATCTTAAAAAAATCTGGAGTTCGTATTCACCGATCATATTCCAAACATATTGCAAATAATGTTTGTAGTATTCCTGATAAATGGGTTCATCATACCATTCTTCAAACCTACATTGATTTTTGTCCTACAAATGGGGATTATAACAAAACACTATTAATTAACATGTTATATAACAAATATTTTTGCAAAACAATAACTTACAGGTTGTTGACATATTCAGTGTCTACGCCATTTGACCAACATGGCTTCAAAATCACAAGTTTGCCACAATAACAAATACGTACGTCATTGCGTACAGACATTTCTTAATGCAAGACAAATGCAAATTTAATGGAAAGTTTTTCTACTTGATGCAAATAATAACTAAATGCGCTAGGCTTTTATAGGCAAGAAGAAAGCGATGTGATTACGAAGTGCTATGTCGCTGGCATGGGCTTGTTGTGCCACAAGCACTATTTGCAGCCTTCCAAACAAATACACACAAAGATGAACCAGAAGTGATTAGGCATCTGATGAAGGAGATTCTAGAGATGAGAAAGGCACAAGTTGTTCATCATGCAATGAGTGATCTTAACTTTTTGGGAGGAACAAAGGATCAGTACTGAGATTTATTAGAAAATAATAAATTGCATAGAGACAATGGTTATCCTGTTTTCCTAATAGTTGTCCAGTGGGAGGGACTACCTAAGTTTCTACCACAAACATTGGACGTAGGTGTCCCATATTATTGTAGAAATCAAGCAAGTGGTCTTCTTGATGATAGCGATGAAATGCGAGAAATGTGTGTCAACTGGGCCTAGATTACGATGCCCTCGGTACTGAAGGGTACGTACACGATGTTGATGAAGAAGTTAAAGATAGCGACAGTAAAACAGTGCCAGATAGCGACGATAATGGCGAATGACAATTGTTTTTTTCTTGAGGTATATGTTAAATTGTTGTACTGAAGTATTAATGCTAAATATCAATAAAACTTAACACCAATGGAAACATAATTTTATTTCATACATTCTGTAAGATGAACATGTACATACACTCATTACAATAAATTACTGGAAAAAAACACTGCGGGTATCCTTGATAATTGGGCACATTGGATGAACTTCCATCAGGAGCTGAATTACTACCGCTACCCAAACCAGCTGAAGGATATTTATGATGGTCGTGTCCTATTTGTGAGCATATGCCACATTTATGTGCATAAACAGTATCACCAATATCCATTTGGTTCCATATACATATTCTTTTTTGCACTTGTTGCTGACGCAAATAATCCTTATTACACACCATTTTAAATGGTTCTAGCGGCCAATAATGCTCAGTATCCACTGGCTGCAACTGTCTACTATAGGTGTTTAAGTATGCAACAACACTATATTCCTTATCAACGTAGCTGGTTGTCGCGAAACCTGTATGTTGAAAGCACTTCATGGCATACGAGCACGACATATGGTAGATAGACCATTTCCACACGAGCATAACCTTCTGGCTTTATTTACGGTGTGTGTATTATTCCTCCGATTTTGATGGATAGCGGTGCGAACTTCAAAAATATTTCACTCGTTGCAATATTGTAAATATGAATGCCAATGTGCTTGCCTCCTGTATTTCTCAATTCTTTTTATTGGTATTGGCATAATTTCAACACTCTTCTCCATTAATGATGATGTACCTCTAGCTCTTTCAACAAACCTCTCCTCCATTTGCATGAGTGACATCCGCACCATGGCAGTGATAGGCAATCCACGTGCAGACTTCAATAACCTGTTGAAAGACTCTAACACATTTGTAGTCAGAATTCCCCATCATCTGCCACCATCCACATGCAATGTCCACTTGTCAAGCTCATGTCGCATCAACCGACGATAGGTTCCTTCGTCTTCCTGCCTGATCGATTCCATGCGCCTCCTGAATTTACGCTCTTGGTGATCTGTTGTAGCACATATAAATCATGGAAGTTCTTGTTGGGATATGTCTCACTGAAATTGGCCTTCAGGTTCCTCACACAGAAACGGTGTTATGTATACGGTTCCTGCCATGTAACAAATGCTGTACAAAACTTAAAATACCATCATACCGATCAGATATTAGACAAATACCTTAATGTTGTCTGACAACATGCTCCTTCAAGTGGTTCAAAAATAGCGTCCACGTCTCTTAGATTTCATTGGCACAAATAGCAAAAGATAGGAGAAATATACTTCCATTAGCATCTATCGCAACAACGATCAATAACTTAATATCATACTTTCCATAGACATGAGTGCCGTCTATAGATATTACCGGCCGGCAATGCACAAAACCATCAATTGCTGATTTAAATACTAAGAACACATATCTAAATATATGTTCTGGTATTCCCCGACTCTGCTCAAGCTTCTATTCAACAACAGACCCGGGGTTAAAGTGTTGCAATGCGGTCATGTACCTGGGTAGAGATGCAAATGACTTATCCCAGTTACCATAAACAATTTCAAACGCACGTTTGCGCCCGAGAAATGTCTTTCTTTTGGTAATAGTACACCCATATTCCTGGTGGACAGATGTAATATACTCTTTGATCTTGTACGTTATGGACGCTTCAATGTGTGGAATCAAGACAAGAGAAATCAAGTAACATCCAAGTTAAAGTGATTCTCATTGAATGTGTCCATTTCACAATTGTGGGTGCCAATGTATTTATCCACAACCCACATATTTGTTTTCTTCTTCCTCTCATGCAACATCCAATTACAACGCTGAAATCATTTACAGCAAATAACCTTGTATATATCTGGGGATGACTCTGCTACCATCATCTTACGACACTCTTTTACGCTGTACATTCGCACCTCCCTGCTTAGGTGCGCTTTATCAGGAAAAAACATGCCCTTTGACAGCACCGTTGCTCTAGATTCATCCCACATTGCTGTCCGAATTTTGTCAATATCCCTTGTGAGGGAATCCACATCCGGCATACTTGGCAAATGATCAAGGTAGGGAATCTCTCTTGAATAAAACGGCATATGGGACTCGTATACTCTTGGTCTAACGGGAGGTGGAACATGCTCACTCATCAAATCAGGTTCAACATTCTCTTCCTCCTCATCATCACCCTTATTAGGGAAGGGTGTGTCATCTCCAAACTTATCGGTGTTGTTTTCATAATCACTATATTCACTTTTTGACTCTGTGCATCTGCCAGATCCCGATTAGCACATTATCCTGTTGATGATGACTCCCAGTGGACCATTATGCTCCAACACACCAAAACTAGGCATATTCCAACTGGCAGTTGATTCATAACTTGTAAAATTCATATCTGGTCGGTAATACAAATGCAATACACAAAAATATACATTGTAACACAAAGGAAAATTGAAGTTTACCACTCGGCTTGTGGATTATATAACTAGGAAAGAAATATTTTCTTGCTCCTCATTCGTCCGTGGAGATAAGTTTAGATCAGGCCAAACTCTTTTAGCCAGAACCTGTTTGGCGAAAACTGCTCCAAAATAACCACTCGATGATTGAAGGATGTCCCTACTTTGTGCAACCTTATTATTGCAAACGTCTTCAGCCTTGACGTACATTTCCAATAATTTTATCATCCTCAAAAAATCTCTCAGAGTTTCATCATCTTCTATGTTAAACCCAACATAATAAGCAACCCATTGCGGAGTCACATAATACAGATATCTTTCAGTTACTTTAATATTCTCCGAATGTTTGCTCACACTCATTTTTTTACATAACAATGATACCAATATATCGTACTCCATTGTAAGTGGTAACTTGACATGACACTGTGGAGATAAACTATAGCTTACTGAGTTATTCGACACCACAACCTCACCCCCAATATAATGAAACCCTAATTCTTCGCTCTTCAGACATTATGACAAAATGCAAAACAACTTAACGAAGAAATATTTCACAAGACTTGAGAATATTTCTGAATGGATTTTTCCCAAAATCCTTAAAGTCTTTAAATAAGGCAAAAACCAATCCGTGGAGTCGAATTTTTTGAGGTATAGTGCCTTAAATAAGGGTGCTATACCCATTTGAATTATTGTTATGTCAGTTAAGCTCAGAAGAATTATTGTTGGGCCCACATAATATGTATAGCGCGGCAAGGAAGGACTTTATATATATATATATATATATATATATATATATATATATATATATATATATATATATATATATATATATATATATATATATATATACTTTTAAAAGGGAGTTATAGTTAATTGGGCAAACAACCGTTAATGTATAGCGCCTTTTAAAAGGGTGTTATATATAAAATGGTCACCATTTGTTTTTTACATATTTCAGTTCTTTGAGTCCAAAAGAACCATATTTTGGTTCCGGAATTTTAATTTTAAATAAAGGTAAAATCAAGTTAATTAATCATGATTACGTGTAAGAGTTCAAATAAAGAACACATATGCGGTGTAGCTATCGATCTAGCTCAATGATGGATTCATAATTTAGACATTTTAAGTTTTGAAATAGATATAATTATTTTTAGCACTTGTATACAGAATTTGATCCTGAACACTGTGTTTTGCCGAATCAAAGACGTGATTATATATCGCGTAAACCCTTGATATATGGATAATTAATTTCAAAAGAAGTTTAAGAGGGGATTGGTTTACCCCTCGTCCACACCTAACCCAATCCAATCCTCCGTACAAGTGAAAGAGCGAGTACCTACAAACCCTTCTCATTTGCTAGTATATATATGTGTGCACCACGGGTATACATGAACCGGATTGGTTCGGTTTTTATTGAAACCAAATCAGACCAACTATACTAGTTTGGATTGATTTGGTTTTGTCGGATATTTTGGATTTTTGTTATATGAATACTATGTCAATCTTACTTTGTTAAATTTTTGATAAATACATATATGTATTAAAAAAATTTAAAAATTGACAAACATATGATCTATTAAAATATTCTTATGGGAGAATTTATTTAGTAACATATGATAAATTTTTTTTTTTTACTTATTTGACAATAATATTTCATTGACGTACACATCAAAAATTAACCGAATTTAATAATTAAATATAAAAATCAATATGATACCTAAATAATGATATATTCTTTTGATTTTCAATTATCGAAATACCACTTCAAATTCGAAAAAGATATATGTATACGGTTGAAATCAGGTATGCCCGTTTTCGTAGGATTGAGGAGTCGCTTTAAGAATATGTTCACAATGGATCGGGCTCGAGCCCAATGGCGGAGTACAAGACTTGAAGATCGAAGTGCTCGATGAACACCAGGCTGAGTGTGACCAACCTCGAGATAATACCATTATGGTTTTATAAAAGAAAGAGCGAGATTCCCACAACAACCCTAAAATCACGGCATAAATTCCGAAACGGATTTGTACTAGATGGTTAGACAGCTGTCCAATAAAATTCCTTACTAAAAATGAAAATGTACCTTATTTAGGGCGTCCTTATTATATAAAGGGGAGCCCATTCATTTGTAACATCATCAATCATTGACAAAAGAATATACATTTATCATTTTCTTGCTTACTATTCATCTGAGTTGCCTTATAATTTATTTTTCTCAGTGACCCACCTCGAGACTGCCATAGCTCGAGGTCGAGACCTGCTTGCACACTGGTTTGAATTCCGTTATTCTTTAATTTAAACATTCGATTCTTTGTTTATCAATTGGTATTGGACTAAATCACATATCTTTAAGACCACAATACAAGTTTAATTGTTACTCGGATTTTAGGGTAAACAGTTTGGAGCCCACTGTGGGGCTAAGGATAACAGTGAATGTTTTAGTATTGATTCTGATAACACACGTTATTTTCACACTTGTTCTTGTCAAGAATTTTTGTTCTCAGGTTAAAACATGTCAAACTCACAAAATGCACCCATGCATGTGTCGCGCCCCCTTTTTCTCGCGAAATCGGGTTTATGATATTTGGAGGGACAACTCGTTCCTTTTGGGAACTGGGTTTGCATTTGAAGAGTCGCCACCTAATGATTAAGGTGAATTAGTATACCAATGGGGTTTGATTTGAATAACCAGAGATAGGGTAAGGGCTTGAAATTATTCTAAGGGGAAGGTGTTAGGCACCCCTCAGAATCCACTAGTGTGGTTCCCGGCCAGACAGTTATTGTGAATTTGGTGCAATTAACATATAAGCAAATAAGGGTCAAATAAGAGGGGATTTCAATACATAATGGTTTGAAAGAACGATCAAAGAGTTGATTTTTAAATGAAGAGTTACAATGCT
The DNA here is from genome assembly GCF_000393655.2 of Nicotiana sylvestris. Taxonomy (NCBI): domain Eukaryota; kingdom Viridiplantae; phylum Streptophyta; class Magnoliopsida; order Solanales; family Solanaceae; genus Nicotiana; species Nicotiana sylvestris. Next base: position 120,817,790 of record NC_091057.1, on the reverse strand, counting down.
AAAAAAGAATAAAGAATAAAGGGGGGGGGGGAGGTCCTAAGTTTATTAAAAATATGGATCACTCCACATAATGTCCGGTGATCACTCCTCAATGAGGGGCTACATGTGACATTATCGTGTGGTCATCATATCCATATCTACCCTTCACACCCCGTTAAGGTATTAAAGCAAGGTTTGGTCTTGATTACTTATTGCATGCTATTACCCGTCCCATTCCTATCAGTCCCGGAGGCACTTAGGACTACTAATCCTTAAAGGGAGGGATATTAGGCTTATTTGAAGTTTCAAAGGTAAAAAAACTCTAAGACGACATACAAAAAACACATACTGCATGTTAAAGGGGAAACACATAAGCATATAGGCTCAAGTATACCTCCTCAAACAAAACACATAAAATAGCATGTCTTACACATACTGCTTAGGTCTTATTTAAAATACTAAAGATGAAGGAGATTAATTAGAGGCAGATTAGTTTATTACATAACTCAGATAAGAAGTCCAAATCAGGCCTGCCTGCTGGTTGTAGCGATTAACAAAGCGGATTCAATTTGCAGTTATTACTCTAAGGCTTGCCTAAATGTTTAGGCGGGGTCCTATAAGCATGCTTGCTAAACCTTGTTAAGCGAGGGAATTAGGTTATTAAAAGAGGTTCAGAATGTACAAAATTAAAAATTAAACCGGTTACAGGTTCTGCAGGCGATAATATCTACTATTACTGATTTTAGTTCCTAGGAGAATGAAATCTAACATTGATTGTGAATAAAACGAATAAGATTTATTTAGAAACCCCTATAGGCATGTTTTCTAAATGAAGTTTGCATATGCAGAATTTAAAACACCATATAGTCATGTTTTCTAAATGAAGTTTGAATATGCAGAATTTCAAACACCCTATAGGCATGGTTTCTAGGTGAAGTTTTGAATATGCAGATTAAAAAGTACCCTATAGGCATGTTTTCAAAATAAAGTTTGCATATGCAGAATTTAAAGCACCCTATAGGCATGTTTTCTAAATGAAGTTTGCATATGCAGAATTTAAAACACCCTATAGGCATGTTTTCTAAATGAAGTTTGAATATGCAGAATTTGAAACATCCTATGGGCATATTTTCTACCCTTGCATTCATATTACCCAACCCTTTTTACTAGCCAGCCCTAAATATTTATATCAACTTATTACAAACCAGAATAATAAATTACATCAGAAAATTACAAAGAAAAGTACAACTAGAGGAAGCCTGATTCTTGATTTCCTCTCTGAGTTATGAGATAAACCAACTCAAAGACCATTGATCCAAAGCCTTTCTTCAGACTTGAGTGTGTCAGAGTTCCCTAAGGGCCTCAATAGGACCCCGGGCAGTGCTCACACCCAAGTTTCATAACCATAATAGGGACAGGTGCAATGTGGAAGTGCCAACCCTCATGTGTACGAGTTTAGAGGGAGCTCATGGGTCCCAAGGCAAGGCTCACAAGAGAGGGGCAGAACTTAAGTCTAAGAGAGAGTGGAAGTGCAGAAACAGAGCTTTACGAACTAAGGAAGGAAAGAGGTGCTGGGAAACAGTTACAGAGTTGATAACTTGACACAAAGGGGGTTCAGGGGTTGGGAATTTGTTGCAAAGAGCCTATGTACTTAGGCAAGGGTCAGCTTTGGGCATGCACAACAATAGAAGATGTTGGCATGCCTATAAGCCTTCTAGAACACACAATATCAGAGAGACATAGAGGTTATGATCGCAGGAGATCAAGTTCGAGTTATGGACAACAATGTTCCATACTGCCATGCCTCAAACAAACCATAAGTATCAAACACATTAAGGTTCATAATACATAGATTCAGAATAGGAAGAAAGAAATTACAACATGCTAAAATAAAGTACTGAATTAAATTCAAGCAGTAGGCAGACAATAATGCAAGAACATTAAGTAACCATGTTGTTATTGATGCTGAAAACTTAATTAGAACATACCAGCTCAAAGAAGCAAAATATAGTAAAGAAAGGTAGCAGAATTTTTGAAATATAGCTTTGGCTTTTATCCAGCTTGAATAGGCCACAGTAGAAGTAGTGAAGCAAGAGAGAATGTTATGAGTGTAAGTAAATCAGAACTAAGAGCCTCGTCTGTTTGTGCCAATGAAAGAGCAAAGTACTTATAGTTTGAAAATAGGTAGAAAATAAGACAAGAATCATATTTTAGTAGTAATTATGGAACTATGTACTAATTAAAATAAAATCAGTATAAGTACTTCCTTTGATTAAGGAGTTAAATTTAAACGGTAATAGGCAGAAAACATTTAAGGAAAGAAATCAAGTAGAACATCATGTGCAGAATAGACAATTAGGGGTAAGTACATAGAGGTTCAATTAAGGGAACAACTAATGAAGAATCCTTGAAATACTCAGTTAATCCAAATAAGGTAAGAAGACAAAATAAAGTTGAAGAATATGGAGATAATCAAAAATCAGTATATAGTAAATCAGGGAATCAAGGATTTCGAAATCACTGATTTAAGGTGAGTAACATGGGTTCCCATGAGTAAGCAAATAAACCAAGTTAAAATAGGAGAATAGAAAGTCTAAGGAAAGTTTTCAAATCAAGCCCAGAAACAAGGAGCTCAGAGTCAATCAAAGAGAGAACCATGAGTCCTGTTTTAACATATAAATAGAGTGCACAAAACATTAGTCATGTGAGGCTAAACTATGGCAAAGAGAAGCAACATGCAATAACAATCACAAAGTCAGTAGACAATGAACTATCGAAACATGGTAGTCACATAGGTAAACTTCATTAGCTTAGTAAGAGAGAAAAGAGAGAGTATTAGAAGCATGCAAAAGGGTCAAGTAAAAAAAACCTTTCTGAAAAGTATAGTCTAGTTTCAATGATTGCAAGAAACCAAATCACATAAAGAAACAGATGCTGAAACAAAAAGGATTTCGAGTCCAATCGAGCAACTTCAAATAGGTGAAACAACTTCAGAAGCTCGAATAGGCCCCAAAGAAATTAGGGTTTTGAAACCAATCGGATTCAGAGATGATGAACAAGTAAATCACACAACAAATGGTCTCAGAACTCGAATGAACCCAAAATTTTAGGGTTTTTACCACCAATCGAGTGTAGAGATGAAAAACAAATAAATCAAACAAATACTAACAAAAATAGAATTGGAAACCTCGAAAGGAATTAAGGCCCTTAACAAGCAAACTCAAGTAGAAGAATGGCATAAGGAAACACAGCAAAACGTGTCAAACAACTTAACAGAAAACCTAATCGGAAAGGATAAAGGTTTTGAAGGTAGAGTCTTAGAAGAAACCTTGAGGAAAAATGTTTAAAAGTTTAGAGCAAACACAGATCTAAAACAGATCTAAAAGAAATCGGAAGAACCTTAAAGGTTAGGGTTTCAGAAGAACCCCAAATGGTGAGAAAGGCTTTGAAGGCCATCGATCTAAGCAGGAGAGTCAAGAATCAAACTCGAATAGCCATGGCTGGCCGGGGGAAGATCAGAGATGACCGAAGAACAACCATAAACTGAAATTGACCCAGGTCTGAACCAAGTTCTTTCACGATCTGGCCTTGAAACCTTAATAATCGGGCACGTAGAGGCCAACAGAGGTGGATACTGGCCTCCAATAGTCTTGGAAGCCATGGATTTGGGAGGTTTTCGGGTGGTAGTTGAGGGCGTCAGCTAGGATTTGAGAGATGATTGCGAGAGAAGGGGGATTCAGAGGCAGTTGTAGGTAAGGAATGGTTAGGATTTGGGGGTAGTTGGGAATTAATTTAGGAAAGGGTTAATGTGAGCCGTTGATCTAGGCAATCAACGATTGGGATTAAACGAGAATCCGGTTGGGTTGTTTAAAAGGGTCATGGGTCGGTTTTATTGGGAATTGGGTCGGGGTAAAATTGGGTTTAAATTGAATTCAATTGGGGTCCGAATTGGGGCTATAATCGAAATGAAATTGGGCTAACATTTAAATAGCCACTTTTAACTATTTGATTTATAAAAAATAGTAAAATAATTTCTGGAAATAAAGTAAAGGTACTAAAATGACTAATAGTATATAATTATCAAATTAAAATACTGGACTTAATTTTTATAAATATAAACGTAATTAAATCCAAAAGAGGCTAATATTGCAATTATATGCAGTTTAGCTTTAAAAAATACTAGATAAATTTGTAAAAATATGTAAAAATTATCTTAGCTATATTTTAGCATAAATATGAAAATCTAATAAATGAGTCACCAAAATGATAATTTTGGGTTTTTCTTGATAAAATAGGGCAATAAATTGATTTAAAAAAAAATCTTAAAAGATTAAGAAAAAAATAATAAAATATTTGGACATGCTTATATATGCATACATATGTTATTTTAAAGTATTTTGAATGTTAAAAATATACCGGGAAAAATTAGGTATCAACAGCTGCCCTTATTTACCCGGGAAGGATGGAAGAGTTGTCGGGTAAAGATATGATGACCAATTTTGACCGAACGAAACGGTTCGAAGAGGTTTAGGCCGCGCCCTGGCTTCTGAGCTACCTACATATCCCTGATCTTACAGGAATTAGACCATATGTAGTTCAGGATCTGTCGGCGGAGTATGCCAATGGAGACTTTCAAGAACTGATGCAATATTCAGCGGGGGGGGGGGATGGTTAAGGTTTGACATGGCTGCGGAAACTAGAGCAGAATCGCTCCTGCTGAGATGGTCGTTGCTCGCCGATTTACCTACAAATAAGCAATACAAGCATATATTGTGCGTAAATTTAAACATGATGCAAATTCCCATCGGACCATGAGGATTGTCTTCGGACGGTTAGAATGATATCCTTAGACCATGATATCCTGGGCCATGAAGCGTTTAATAAAGGATTCGCAGGCCATGAAATGATGCTCTCGGGCTATGAGGATGACGCCTTCGAACCATGATGCCTTTGAATAATGATATGCAAAACATTAAAAGGGGTCCTCAGTCCATTACATGGTGTTCTCGGGCTATGAAAATGGTGCCTCCGAATAATGACGCCTTTGGAAAATTTGGTGATCTTTCAGCCCATGTAGATGCAGTATGAGGCGATCTTTCAGAAATGTAGATGCAGTATGTGGCGATCTTTCAGCCATGCAATGCAGTATGTGGCGATCTTTCAGCCATGCAGATGTAGTATGGGGCGATCTTTCAGCCATGCAGATGTAGTATGGGGCGATCTTTCAGCCATGCAAATGTAAATAAGGTGGCGATCTTTTAGCCATGCAAATGTAAATAAGGTGGTGATCTTTCAACCATGCAAATGTAAATAAGGTGACGATCTTTCAGCCATGCAAATGTAGAGGTGGCGATCTTTTAGCCATGCAAACGTATATTAGGTGGCGATCTTTCAGCCGTGCAATGGAGATGGAGGTAGAGCTTAACCTCGGAACACAGAATGGTAGCCTTATGCAATGCGAAAATGCAGATGGAGTTAGAGCTTAACCTCGGAAGGCAGAATGGTAGCCTTATGAAATGTAGAAAATGCATATGGAGACAGCGTTTAGTCTCGGAAGGCAGAATGGTAGCCTTATGCAATGCAAAAACGCAGATGGAGGTAGAGCTTAACCTCGGAAGGCAGAATGGTAGCCTTATGCAATGCAAAAATGCTGATGGAGGTAGAGCTTAACCTCGAAAGGCAGCCTTATGCAATGCAAAAATGCAAATGGAGGTAGAGCTTAACCTCGAAAGGCAGAATAGTAGCCTTATGCAAAAAATAAGATAGCAAATGGTAATAGAGCTTTCTTAGCTAATGGCAGATTGCGATATTGTGACTGCTAGGGATATTGTGCCTGCTGGGGACACTATTGTGTGCGGATAGCAACTTTGAGTAAGTGCAACGGTTCTGAGAGTTGTATTCCTGAACAATGTTTGTCTCGTGAGTGTATAGTATATCTGATGATTTTGCAATTCAAGTGCCTGCATCCAAAGAAAAATCGTGAGTTTTCTAAAAGGGGGGCGGTTAGTTCGTGTCCCCCACTGGCTCTACTTGACATGCTCGACTTTGATCTGGTGATACTGTATGTATCATTAGGGTAGCATTGCTAAACAAGGCGGTTTCAGTAATAGACATGCATGATTTAGTAAAAATATGACATAATAATAATAATTTTTTAGATAAACCGATAACTGTGACGTGGTTCAGGACATTGCAACCTCTCTTGCTATGGAATTTTGAGGGTCCTCCTCAAAATTCTACCCCAGTTTAATGGGTTGACATTTTTGACTGTTGTTTGCGATGATTGGCTGAAATCAACTTCGGAATTTTGAGGGTCCTCCTCAAAATTCTGCCTCAGTTTCCAATTGTGGGGGGAGGGGGGGGGGAATGAAAATTTTATTGAATTGTGACCGAACCCATAGGGCTGCCTACGTATCCCCTCTTAAACAGGAATCAGGTCAGGCATAGTTCAATTTACATCATATAGGAAAACATAAAGATTACACATAGTAGCTTGACTGCATCTGAATTGATCGGCTTTAGCCAGACTTTCCCGTCCATTTCTGCAAGTATGAGGGCTCCTCCTGTTAGAACCCGACGAACCATGTACGGACCTTGCCAGTTGGGAGAGAATTTCCCTTGGCTTCATCTTTATGTGGAAATTTTTTATTTAACACCAGCTGCGCTGGTGTGAACTGCCTCGGCTTGACTCTTTTGTTGAAGGATCTGGACATTCTGTTTTGATAAAGCTGACCGTGGCAATCTGCATTCATCCTCTTTCCATCTATAAGAGCTAGCTACTTGTAATGACTCTTCACCCATTCTACATCGTCGAGTTTTGCTTCCTATATGATTCTTAAGGAAGGAATTTCCACTTCAGCGGGAATGACGACTTCTGTACCAAAAACCAGCATATAGGGGGTTGAGTTGATGTGCGGACTGTGGTGCGATATCCTAATAAAGCAAATGATAGCTTCTTGTGCCACTACTTATGTTTCTCTATCATTTTCCTTAGTATCTTCTTGATGTTCTTATTGGCAGCTTCTACGACCCCGTTCATCTGAGGTTTGTAGGCTGTAGAATTCTTGTGTCTGATCTTGAAAGTTTTACACATAGCTTTCATCAGGTCACTATTAAGGTTGGAGCCATTGTCAGTAATGATTGATTCCGGAATCCCGAATCGACAAATGATGCGATCGCGAACAAAGTCCTCCATAACTTTCTTAGTCACTGCTCTATAAGATGCTGCTTCTACCCACTTGGTTAAATAGTCTATGGCTACCAGAATAAATCTGTGTCCATTAGAAGCGGCAGGCTCGATTGATCCAATAACATCCATTCCCCAAGCAGCGAACGGCCATGGTGAGCTTGTTTCATTAAGCTCATTTGGAGGTACCTTTATCATGTCTGCATGTATCTGGCAGCGACGGCATTTTCGGACATACTGGGTGCAGTCCGTCTCCATAGTCATCCAAAAGTAACCAGCTCGAAGTATCTTCTTTGATAAGACAAAACCATTCATATGTGGACCGCATGTCCCAGCGTGAATTTCCTCTAGTAGCCTGGATGCTTCTTTTGCGTCGACACACCTTACTAATCCTAGATTAGGAGTCCTCCTATACAGGATTCCTCGGCTGTGAAAGAAATTATTGGATAACCTCCGAAGTGTGTGTTTCTAAGTAGGATTTGCAAGTTCTGGGTATTCCCCTTTCGCCAAGTATTCCTTGATGTCATGAAACCAAGGCCTTCCATCGGCTTCTTCTTCAACATGAGCACGATAAGCTGGCTGATCATGGATCCTTACTGGAATGGGATCAATGAAGGTTTTGTCTGGACGTTGTATCATGGATGATAGGGTGGCCAATGCATCAGCGAACTCATTCTGGAGTCTGGGAACATGTTGGAATTCCGTCTTTGTGAACCTCTTGCTCAATTCTTGCACATGGTGCAGATACCGGAGTATCTTAGAGTTCTTGGTTGCCCATTCTTCTCGTACCTGATGTATAAGTAAGTCTGAATCTCCGATCACTACCAAATCTTTAATGTTCATGTCAATGGCCATCTTGAACCCTAAGATGCAGGCTTCGTATTCGGCCATATTGTCGGTTCACGGGAACCTGAGTTTGGCAGACACCGGATAATGCTGACCAGTTTCTGATACTAGGATGGCTCCTATGCCAACTCCTTTGAAATTTGCTGCTCCATCGAAAAACATTCTCCAACCATCATAGGATTCTGCAATGTCCTCTCCTATGAATGATACCTCATCGTCAGGAAAATACGTTTTCAGGGGTTCGTATTCTCCATCCATGGGATTTTTAGCAAGGTGATCTGCTAGTGCCTATCTCTTGATTGCCTTCTGAGTTACGTAGACAATGTCAAATTTACTCAACAGGATTTGCCACTTGGCTAGCTTGCCAGCGGGCATGGGCTTCTGAAAGATGTACTTCAAAGGATCCATCCTTGATATGAGATACGTGGTATAGGCACAGAAGTAATGCCTCAACTTCTAAGCTACCCAAGTCAAAGCACAGCAGGTGCACTCTAACAGAGAATACTGGGCCTCGTACGGGGTGAACTTCTTACTGAGGTAATAGATGGCCTGCTCCTTCCTCCCCGTTTCATCATGCTGCCCCAGAACGCAACCGAAAGCTGCATCTAATACTGCAAGGTAGAGTAATAAGGGTCTACCTGGCTCAGGCGGGACCAGGACTGGTGGTGTTGACAAGTACTCCTTGATTCTATCGAAGGCCTTCAGGTAGTCATTGGTCCATTCGGTAGCGGCATCCTTCTTCAACATCTTAAAGATTGGCTCACAGATAACTATAGACTGTGTTATGAACCTGCTGATGTAATAAAGCCTTCCCAAGAAACTCATATCCTTCTTGCTCTTTGGCGGTGGCAATTCTTGAATACTTTTGACTTTTGACGGATCCAGTTCTATTCCTCAGCGACTCATAATAAACCCAAGCAATTTCCCAATGGGAACCCCAAATGCGCATTTTGTGGGGTTCAGTTTCAGGTTGTACCTTTGCAGTCTATTAAAAAACTTCCTCAAATCTTCCATGTGATCAGTGACTTTCTTGGACTTGATAATAACATCATCTACGTATACCTCAATCTCCTTGTGTATCATATCATGGAAGATAGTAGTCATGGCCCTCATGTAGATGGCCCCTACTTTCTTTAGGCCGAATGGCATAATCTTGTAACAGTATATTCCCCACGGCATTGGCTAACCATGTCGGGTATTCTACTACCCTGAGAACCTTAGCTTTGACCTGCTTAGTGACTTCTTTCTTGATTTTCAGAGTCATATCAGGTTTGAACTTTCTGAGCTTTTGCTTTACCGACGGACATGTTGGATTAGTTAGTAGTTTGTGAGCCATAATAGATGTACTCAGACCAGTCATGTCATCATATGACCAGGCGAATATGTCCTCATATTCCCTTAGAAATTCTGTGTATTCCTTTTTTTTTCTGATGGAGATAAGTGAACGCTGATTCGTGTTTCTTTGACATTTTATACATCTCCCAAGTTAACAACTTCTGTTTCGTCCAGGTTGGACTTAGGTATGTTCTCAAAATTCTCAACTTCCTTAACAATCTCTTTCAGTATGTCATCTTCCTCTGAATCTATGTCCGTTTGTTGCGCTGTCTCGTTACATGTCACAATCATTGGTTCATCAAGATTAGTAATAGTAATTCTGTATAAGTAAAGTAATGAGAGAAATAATAATGAGTGTTGATTCATAAGAAAAGTCAAAATTGTTTGATAAATTGCCTAATTGAAGATCTTATTGCGGGAATTAAAATGCGAGAAGAAAATCATTTAGTAAATCAAAATAGTGCATGATGCTTGTTTTAGCCTTGCTACCCCGAGGCTCGTCGGGCTCTGGTTGTCCTGATGGTCCAGATATTGAGGCATGTTACTCTGCTTACAACCTGTATGGAAGGGCCTTCCTCCCCTTCCTCCTCGATAACAACACAGCCGTCCATGTCACCATCTTCTAGAAATAAATTCTTTATTGCTGCCAGTGCTTCCTCTTCTTCTAACCCATAGATAATATTAGCTGGTTGGAAGGTCTGCTCCAGATGTGGTATCGGCTGCTCCAACGGATAGTAAGGACCGCGCCATGGTGGCAACCAGTTGTTGAACTCTTCCCAAGTGTACTCATATCCTAGATCAAAAGTGGTGCCATGTTTCTTGAGTTTTATGGTCTTGACGATTCCTTGGAGGTTATTTCCGAGGCCCTTGCCAGGTTTGTACCCACTCCAATTAAATATACCCTCGATATTGTTATCCTACCATTTGTCTTTGTCGAAAGCATTTACCCGTTCGATGTGATGGTAAGTCTCTCCTCCTAGCTTCCTTCTTCCCTCGATTGGTGGAATGGTCTGTCGACTGTATATGGGGTTTCTACCGTCGCCGTGAATGATCACCTCCTGGTGATTCCATTCGAACTTTACCACCTGATGCAGTGTTGATGCTACGGCTCCAGCAGTATGAATCCATGGCCGTCCCAATAGCAGATTGTAAAATGCTGGCATGTCTATTACTTGGAATTCAACATCAAACCAAGTTGGCCCCATTTGCAAACACAGACTAATTTCCCTAATAGTGGACCTCTGAGAGCCGTCGAAGGCTTTCATATTGATGGCTCCGTCCTTTATTTCATGCAGTCCCTTGCCCAACGTTTTGAGTGTTACCAGCAGACAAATGTTGAGACTAGAACCCTCATCGATCAAGATCCTGGTGATAAAGTAGTCTTCGCATTACACAGTGATGTGCAGTGCTTTGTTGTGTCCAAACCCTTCAGGTGGTAGCTCATCCTCATGAAAAGTAATTTTGTGACTTTCCAATACCTGTCCTACCATGTTGTCCATCTCCCCGCCGGTGATGTTTCTTGGTACATATGCTTCAGTCAACACCCTCAACAAAGCATTCTTGTGTGTCTCAAAATTTTGTAGCAAAGCCAATATAGAGATTTGTGCCGGTGTTTTGTTCAACTGGTCGATGACCGAGTATTCCTTGGCCTGTATCTTTCTCCAAAAATCGTCGGGACCTGTCTCGATGATGGGTGGCCGATTGGAGGCCTGCTCGCTTGACTCAGCTAAATGTTCAGAGGTATAGACCCTACCAGTTCTCGTCATACCCTGTGCAGCAACAGTCTCTTTGAACCTGACCTTGCCTTTCCTCCTTGCCTCGACTGTATAGTCCCATGGTATAGCCTTTGTATGGAATGACATCATGGTCGACATCACCACTGGGATTGGCATGGCTATCTTTACTCCGAATGGAGCATGTGCCTTGGGTGGTAAAACTGCAACTTCAAACGATGTGGGTGCATTTGCTGGTGACACGAATTCGGCCTCAATTGGCGCTGGTGTCTTTGCAGATGACATTGCTTCAAACTCAAATGGCACAGACATATTTACCTCAGTGTCTCCAGATGGCTGAATCTGGACCACGATCAGATTAAGAGTAACTATTGGCTTCTTTTGGTCATTACCTTCTGCGATCAACCCGATTGACCCCTCAGGATCCCAATCATCCTCTATTTCAATCATGTGAACGCCTCCACCCTTATGGTACGATAGAGGTTTATTGCGGACATTTGGAGCAGGTTCCTTTGCCACAATAATCTTGTTGTCAATCAGAGCCTGGATCTTGTCCTTCAGAGAATGACATTCGTTGATAGTGTGTCCCTTCATGCCGGAATGGTATGTATAGGATTTGTTTGGGTTAACCCATTCGAGAAGGGTTCTCATGGGTTATAGCAGGGATGGGGGTGACATAACCAGCAGCTTTGAGTCTCTCGTACAACTGGTCAATAGGTTCAGCAATGGCTGTGTATTGTTTAGGAGGCCTTCGGTCAAAGTTTGGTCGAGGTCTAGGGAAGTTTTGGCGTGTAGGAGGTGATTGATAGTAGGATGGTTGAGTATTGAAGGCTTGGTAAACATGTGCGGGTTGGGTATATCTGGGTGAAGTAGGTTGGTATGTGGGAGGTGGGGGTTATTGATAAGTGGGTGGTGGAGTTTGGTAAGAGGGTGAGGGTGTTTGGTAGTTCAGAGTTGGTTGATATGTGAGTGGACGTGTTGGGTAAATTTGGTATTTGGCAGGAGATTTGGTTCTCTGTGCGACCATTATGGCTCCTACATCCTTTTTCTTAGACACACCACCAGACTGCAAGGCCTTATTTGTAGCTTGTAAGACTTCGAAGTTTGTAACCATACAGCTTTTGATGCCCTCTTCAATCCTTTCACCCAGCTTGATAATGTCAGAAAATTTATGGCTCTCAATCAAAATTAGTCGCTCATAATACTGTGGGTCTTGAGCCCGAACAAAGAATTTGTTCATCTATTCCTCCTCTAAGGTAGGTCTGACCTTAGCAGCTTCGGACCTCCAGCGAGTAGCATACTCGCGAAATGTTTCTGTAGGCTTCTTCTTTAGATTCTGAATATAAAACATATCAGGCGCATTCTTGGTGTTGAACCTGAACCTGTCCATAAAGTCGGACGCCATGCTTACCCAGCTTGACCATTTCTTTGGATCTTGGCTAATGTACCAAGACAGAGCATCTCCTTTCAGACTCCTCATAAAAAGCTTCATGCAGATTCTCTTGTCTTTCCCTACTCCAACCAGCTTGTCACAGTGCGTTCTCAAATAGACCTTTGGATCCCCTGTACCATCAAACATCTCAAACTTAGGAGGTTTGTACCCCTCATGCAGTTCTACATCAGGTTGTGTGCAAAGATCTTCGTAGCTCAGCCCTTCAATTCCCTTGCTTCCTTCAACCCCTTGAATTCGGCTAGTCAATTTCTTAAGTTCCTCAGACAGGTTCTTGATGAAAGAGTCTTTATCATCAGACTCAGGTGTGTTTGAGATGGGTTGGGTGGAATGTGGCATAGTCTCCACATAGATGGGGGTGTTATGATGGGTGTGGCAGTGGTCATTTGTGGAGTTTTGGGGTTCTAGGATGAGCAACGGAGTATTGTTTGAAGTATGGTAGGTGTTGCAGTTGTGGTGAGGAGCAGGATGGTTTTGTTACTTTGGAATATTTTGTGGGGGTTCGGGGTTCTGAGCATTTGGGAAATTGACATCTGGAGTGGTGAGGGAAAATGACAGTTTTGCCAGATTCCAAACCTGATCAAGTTCTTCTTGGAATTTCAACAGCTTTTGTTCGAGTTGGGATGCATTTTCTTTGGAAACCTGAGTACCATGACCATGAGTGACTTCTACCCTTTCAGTTAAGTTTTCCTTTTTGGCGTTGTTCAAATCTTCCATCTTTTTTTTGTTCTTGTTTTTGATAGGACTAAGAGGAGGAGTGGGTGGAGGGCCCCTAGATCTTGTGGAATAAGATGATATTGCCAGAGTGCACGAACTAACCTTTGGGAGGGGAAATAATAAACAAAAAAATAAAAACAAAAATGTAACAAGTTAGCGAGGATTATAAAAAAAATGTTGTGATATTTAAACACATAGTGCAGAATGTACACCGTGTCCTAACTTGGGAATCTCTTTGTGCCTGAGGTAGGCCTAGTGACAAGTTGATTTGGAGAACTTAGAATGCTAAATGCTTCATTTTATTGATAAAAAGTAGACGAATCCCAAATCGACACTAAATAACCGGAAATAAAAGTCACTAGTGGCCATTCGCGTTATTACATTTCATAAAGAAAAAAGAAAACTTCTATTTATTTGGTCCCAGAAGGACCTTCCCCAGACTCGGCATCCTTGGCTCCGTCAAACAACTTTCCCAGCTCGTGAAGTCCCAGTAATAGGTAGGCTCAGGCTAGATGTCCACCTTTGTTTCCTTCAGTATTATGGCAGTCCTCGACCCTCTTAAGAAACTTCCTTTCTAGCTCCACTATGCCTCACTCCAAGTATCCCAGTCGCTTGTTGGCATTGACAACCATGTCTTTCCACTCCTCAATCAGCTTTTGGTTGGCTTCTTGTATTTCGCGGTGTTCACTTTCGCACTCACAGATCCTTTTGCGTAGCTGGTTGTATTTGACTTGTGCCTCAGCCCTCTCATGTACGATCCTGTGGCCCCTAGCAAACCCTGGTTGACCCAGACCATTGTGATTATCTTCCAACCAGCCTGAATAGAAGGGAGCGCAACTAGCGTGGTATCTGTCTGGCTCGATGGTATCTCTCCCCATGATGATCTTGCAGTGCCACATATGTTGAGCTTGGCACTTATAAGGACTATTATCATCCTGGAAGTCAGCCCGGAAATGACTCATCTTGTCAACCCTGGGTATAACCTTCTTCCTGCCATCTTTCCTCAAAACCCGGAGAGGGACATAAGGGTATGTTTTTCTCAGACCGATCAATATCAGAAATGGTGCATCCCTAGATCGGGCGATGAATTCCTCGGTAGGGAACCACTCGAACATTCATTGTACTTGACCCTCAGTTAGACTATCGAATAACTCTACCCATCTTTAGGCATCTTCTGGCTGGCCGAACATGTTGGGCATGTAATTCATTCGCTTCAGATGATGGAAAGTGATATGATCATCCCAGTCCCTTCGCCGAATCTCTTGTCGGTATTCATCCCATTGGAGATGCTCCATGAGCCAGAGCTGAAGTAGCAAATTGCAGCCTTCGAAATGTTTGGCTCCTCGTTGGCATTTCTCCAAGGCTCGGTATATTTCTGCAATGATCATGGGCACAATGCTGAAAGGTTTCCCACCAATTCCTTCCATTAGAGTTTTAGTTACCATAACTAACCTGGTGTGGATCCTTGCTTTCTTCATTGGAAACACGATCATACCCAGGAAACAGAACATGAATACAAAGACCCTTCGGTGAATATGCCCTAATGAGGTAATAGCAAACTCGTCCGGATAGGTACGGTATGATTTTCTGTGACCGTACCTCTCATACAAATAATCAAAAGGGATATAAGATTCTTTTAGACATGCCAGTTTTGGATTCTTCTTTAAACTCATCATTTTGAGGAAACCCCTGCCGTTGTGGTTCTCTGGCATTAAAAAACCTGGAGTTTCCCATGGTATACCGGCAAATCCTCCTATTTTTTCTAGCAAGGGTGTCATTTCAATATCCCCGAAGCAGAACACGGACCTCTCACAATCCCAGAATAAAGTAGCAGCTTCTATGACCTTGTTGTTGGGTTGGATTTCCATGAGGGAAGGTAGGTTGCCTAGATATTTCCGAACAAGGGTCTGATCACTAGAGTGGAGATCCTCCCACCGACTTAGCAATTTTGGGTGGATGTTGGTGACCATGCCGAATCTGGGGACTTCGTGCCTCATATTTCTGCAAGACAAAAGGGTTAGGACCTTACCCCCGCCAAAATCGACTATTTAATATCAACAATTGGCATAAAAGCACTTAGTTCTCCAAATAATTGCACAGAACGTGGTAGTGTCCGTTTGGGTTTAGGAAAACCCAGTGGACTTTGGACAAGGCTATCTTAAAGAGTCATTATGCGGACAACATAACTGACTCGGCTAAATTTAACCATGATGCATGCACAGTTAAACAGAGTAAGGTTTCTATGGAGTTTTAGACTGGTACCCTTGAGCGGACAACTCAAGGGGGAAAGGCACGGAACTATCAACTACACCGTTGATCGACTGGTTTTACCGCAAATATGCCTTTTCCGAATTTAGGGGGTGATAATATCGGAAGAGCGCAACCACTCATTATAAGCATTGCTATGGGATTTGTTCGGCACGAGTAGAATATGATGTTGAGCATGATTATGCAATAATTTAAAACATGTTGTCACGTATTTTCACGTTTAAGAAAGCAGTAAATACAATAGTTTCATAATTTAAAGCAGTAGTAAAGGAAAGAAACAACAGATAAGTCAGTTTTGCAGTTGAAAAGGGAATTGAATGAACAAATAATTGCACATAAAGAAGCATAAATTCACAATGATAGTCTGAAATGGTAAAAGCCTAAAAATCCCCAGCAGAATCGCCATGCTGTCGCCCCCCTTTTTCTCGCGAAATTGGGTTTATGAAATTTGGAGGGACAACTCGTTCCTTTTGGGAACTGGGTTTGCATTTGAAGAGTCGCCACCTAATGATTAAGGTGCATTAGGATACCGATGGGGTTTGATTTGAATAACCAGAGATAGGGTAAGGGCTTGAAATTATTCTATGGGGAAGGTGTTAGGCACCCCTCAGAATCCACTAGTATGGTTCCCGGCCAGACAGTTATTGTGAATTCGGGTGCAATTAACATATAAGCAAATAAGGCTCAAATAAGAGGGGATTTCAATACATAATAGTTTGAAAGTAAACAAATTTGAAAGAACGATCAAAGAGCTGATTTTTAAATAAAGAGTTACAATGCTAAAAAAGAATAAAGAATAAAGGGGGGTCCTAAGTTTATTAAAAATATGGATCACCCCACACAATGTCCGGTAATCACTCCTCAATGAAGGACTACACATGATATTATCACGTGGTCATCATATCCATATCTACCCTTCCCACCCCGTTAAGGTATTAAAGCGCGGATTGGTCTCGATTACTTATTGCATGCTATTACCCGTCCCATTCCTATCAGTCCCTGAGGCACTTAGGACTACAATCCTAAAAGGGAGGGATATTAGGCTTATTTGAAGTTTCTAAGGTAAAAAAACTCTAAGACGACATACAAAAAACACATACTGCATATTAAAGGGGAAACACATAAGCATATAGGCTCAAGTATACCTCCTCAAACAAAACACATAAAATAGCATGTCTTACACATATTGCTTAGGTCTGATTTATAATACTGAAGATGAGAGAGATTAATTATTGAGGCAGATTAGTTTATTACATAACTCAGATAAGAAGTCCGAATCAGGCCTGCCAGCTGGTTGTAGCGATTAACAAAGCGGATTCAATTTGCAGTTATTACTCTAAGGCTTGCCTAAATGTTTAGGCGGGGTCCTATAGGCATGCTTGCTAAACCTTGTTAAGCGAGGGAATTAGGTTATTAAAAGAGGTTCAGAATGTACAAAATTAAAAATTAAACCGGTTACAGGTTCTGTAGGCGATAGTATCTACTATTACTGATTTTAGTTCCTAGCATTGACTATGAATAAAACGAATCAGATTTATTTAGAAACCCCTATAGGCATGTTTTCTAAATGAAGTTTGCATATGCAGAATTTAAAACACCATATAGGCATGTTTTCTAAATAAAGTTTGAATATGAAGAATTTAAAACAACCTATAGGCATGGTTTCTAGGTGAAGTTTTGAATATGCAGAATTAAAAAGTACCCTATAGGCATGTTTTCTAAATCAAGTTTGCATATGCAGAATTTAAAACACCCTATAGGCGTGTTTTCTAAATGAAGTTTGCATATGCAGAATTTAAAACACCCTATAGGCATGTTTTCTAAATGAAGTTTGAATATGCAGAATTTAAAACGTCCTATAGGCATATTTTCTACCCTTGCATGCATATTACCCAACTCTTTCTACTAGCCAGACCCAAATATTTATTACAACTTATTACAAACCAGAATAATAAATTACATCAGAAAAGTACAACCAGAGGAAGCCTGGTTCTTGACTTCCTCTTTGAGTTATGAGATAAACCAACTTAAAGACCATTGATCCAAAGCCTTTCTTCAGACTTGAGTATGTCAGATTTCCCTAGGGGCCTCATAGGACACTGGGCAGTGCTCACACCCAAGTTTCATAACCAGAATAGGGACAAGTGCAGTGTGCAAGTGCCAACCCTCATGTGTCCGAGTTTAGAAGGAGCTCATGGGTCCCAAGGCAAGGCTCACAAGAGGGGGGTAGAACTTAAGTCTAAGAAAGAGTGGACGTGCAGAAACAAAGCTTTATGAACTAAGGAAGGAAAGAGGTGCTGGGAAACACTTACAGAGTTGATAACTTCACACAAAAGGGGTTCAGGGGGTGGGAATTTGTTGCAAAGAGCCTATGTACTTAGGCAAGGGTCAGCTTTGGGCATGCACAACAATAGAAGATGCTGGCATGTCTATAAGCCTACCAGAACACACAACATCAGAGAGACATAGAGGTTACGATCCCAGGGGATCAAGTTCGAGTTATGGACAACAATGTTCCATACTTCCATGCCTATAACAAACCATAAGTATCAAACACATTGGGGTAGGGGTTTAGGGTTCATAATACATAGATTCAGAATAGGAAGAAAGGAATTATAGCATGCTAAAATAAAATACTGAATTAAATACAAGCAGTAGGCAGACAAGAATGCAAGAACATTAAGTAACCATGTTGTTGTTGATGCTGAAAACTTAATTAGGACATACCAGTTCAAAGAAGCAAAACGTAGTATAGAAAGGTAGCAGGATTTTTGAAATATAGCTTTGGCTTTCAGCCGCTTGAATAGGCCACAGTAGAAGTAGTGAAGCAAGAGAGAATGTTTTGAGTGTAAGTAAATTTAGAACTAAGAGTCTCGTCTATTTGTGCTAATGAAAGAGCAAGGTACTTATAGTTTGAAAATAGGTAGAAAATAAGGCAAGAATCATATTTTAGCAGTAATTATGGAACTATGTACTAATTAAAATCAAATTAGCATAAGTACTTCATTTGATTAAGGAGTTAAATTTAAACGGTAATAGGCAGAAAACATTTAAGGAAAGAAATCAAGTAGAGCATCATGTACAGAATAGACAATTAGGGGTAAGTACATAGAGGTTCAATTAAGGGAACAACTAATGAAGAATCCTTGAAATACTCGGTTAATCCAAATAAGGTAAGAAGACAAAATAAAGTTGCAGAATATGGAGATAATCGAAAATCAGTACATAGTAAATTAGGGAATCAAGGATTTCGAAATCACTGATTTAAGGAGAGTAACATGGATTCCGATGAGTAAGCAAATAAACCAAGTTAAAATAGGAGAATCGAAAGTCTAAGGAAAGTTTTCAAATCAAGCCCAGAAACAAGGATCTCAGAGTCAATCAAAGAGAGAACCATGAGTCCCGTTTTTGCATATAAGTAGAGTGCATAAAACATTAGGCATGTGAGGCTAAACTAAGGAAAAGAGAAGCAACATGCAATAACAATTACAAAGTCAGTAGACAGTGAACTATCGAAACATGGTAGTCACATAGGTCAACTTCATTAGCGTAGTAATAGAGATAAGAGAGAGTATCAGAAGCATTCAAAAGGGTCAAGTATAAAAAAGCCCTTTCTGAAAAGTATAGTCTAGTTTCAATGATTGCAAGAAACCAAATCACATAAAGAAACACATGCTGAAACAAAAAGGATTTCAAATCCAATCGAGCAACTTCAAACAGGTGAAACAACTTCAGAAGCTCGAATAGGCACCAAAGAAATTAAGGTTTTGAAACCAATCGGATTCAGAGATGATGAACTAGTAAATAACACAGCAAATGGTCTCAGAACTCGAATGAACCCAAAGTTTTAGGGTTTTTACCACCAATCGAGTCTAGAGATGAAAAACAAATAAATCAAACAAATACTAACAAAAATAGAATCGGAAACCTCGAAAGGAGTTAATGCCCTTAACAAGCAAACTCAAGTAGAAGAATAGCATAAGGAAACACAACAAAACGTGTCAAACAACTTAACATAAAACCTAATCGGAAAGGATAAAGGTTTTGAAGGTAGAGTCTTAAAAGAAACCTTGAGGAAAAATGTTTAAACGTTTAGAGCAAACACAGATCTAAAAGAAATCGGAAGAACCTTAAAGGTTAGGGTTTCAGAAGAACCCCAAATGGTGAGAAAGGCTTTGGACCATCGATCTAAGCAGGAGAGTCAAGAATCAGACTCGAATAGCCATGACTGGCCGGGGGAAGATCAGAGATGACCGGAGAACAACCATAAACTGAAATCGACCCAGGTTTGAACCAAGTTCTTTCATGATCTTGCCTTGAAACCATAATAATCGGGCACGTAGAGGCCAAAGGAGGCGGATACAAGCCTCCAATGGTCTTGGAAGCCATGGATTTGGGAGGTTTTCGGGTGGTAGTTGAGGGCGGCGGTTAGGGTTTGAGAGACAATTGAGAGAGAAGGGGGATTCAGAGGCAGCTGTAGGTAAGAAATGGTTAGGGTTTGGGGGTAGTTGGGAATTAATTTAGGAAAGGGTTAATGTGAGCCGTTGATCTAAGCGATCAACGGCTGGGATTAAACGGGAATTCGGGCGGGTTGTTTAAAAGGGTGATGGGTTGGTTTGAATGGGAATTGGGTCAGGGTAAAACTGGGTTTAAATTGAATTCAATTGGGGTCCGAATTGGGGCTATAATCGAAATGAAATTGGGCTAACATTTAAATAGCCACTTTTACCTATTGTTTTATAAAAAATAGTAAAATAATTTCTGGAAATAAATTAAATGTACTAAAATGACTATAATATATAATTATCAAATTATAATACTGGACTTAATTTTTATAAATATAAACGTAATTAAATCCAAAAGAGGCTAATATTACAATTATATACAATTTAGCTTTACAAAATACTAGATAAACTTGTAAAAATATGTAAAAATTATCTTAGCTATATTTTAGTAAAAATATGAAAACCCAATAAATGAGTCACCAAAATGATAATTTTGAGAATAATTATTGGGGTTTTCTGGATAAAATAGGGTATTAAATTGATTTTAAAAAATCTTTAAAAATTAAGAAAAAATAATAAAATATTTTGGACGTTCTTATATATGCATACATATGTTATTTGAAAGTATTTTGCATGTTAAAAATATACAGGGAAAAATTGGGTATTAACAGCATGGCGATGATGGTCTTGGATTTCATGGGGAAAACGATAATGTAATTGGTCCAGGAGCCGGTGTACCACCGATTAACCCTGGGGAAGTGCCGATTGCTGATCCAATCGATTTTAGTTCGCACATTGCTTTGAACGCGGACTTAGGCGCAGACCCCGGAAGGAGCGTGCGCAGGGAAGGCCGATCTGGTGGCTAAGAAATACAGGGTATATGAGACGGGGGAGTTAGTATCCAAGTAATATTCGAGATGCTACAGGCTCAAAAGGCCGCTATTGCTCAGCTTCACAGTCTACATAGAACTCCAAGTGTGGTCGAGCCAGAAATCACTCGCCGTACCAAGCTAGTGTCGGAAAGGACGAATAATAACGGACCAGGGACTGATCCTACAATTATGAAAATTCTTGAGGAGATCACCAAAGGAATTGAGTCGGGAGAAAAGAAATCTAAGATAATGACAAAAAATGGAAACATACAACTCCCGATTTGATTAGATACCGGGGGCACCCTCGATCTTAAAGGGATTGGATTAAAAAAAGTTCATGCAGTAGACTTTTCCTCAGAGTGCGGCTCCAAAGCCAATTCCAAAGAAGTTTCGTATTCCAGATATACCGAAATACAACGGGACCACTGATCCTAATGAACATATCACTATACACACATGCGGGATAAATGGAAATGGCTTAGAAGATGATGAGATCGAGTCCGTTTTGTTGAAAATATTTGGGGAAACTCTATCAAGAAATGATTTGATATCACAACTTGCCACCAAATTCTATCGATTTATTTGCCATGTTAGCAGATTCTTTTGTGAAGGCACACACCGGGGCCATAAAGGTTGCAATAAAAAATAAGACGTTTTAAGATAAGACAAAGGGATAGCGAAATGCTGAGGGAGTTTGTGTCCCGATTTCAAATGGAGTGCATGGAATTACCACCAGTCACAAATGATTGGGCCATTCAAGCTTTCACCAGGGGTTGAATGAGCAGAGTTTGATAGCATCATGATAGTTGAAGCAAACTTTGGTCGAGTATCAAGCTGTAACTTGGGCAGATGTACACAATCGATATCAATCGAAGATCAGGGTCAAGGATGACCAATTAGGAGCCCCCTCCAGTTCAGTACATCCAAACAGGTTGGCAGTTAAAGCCTCGAGGGACATCGATAGGAAGACAGGGTCGAACAGAGAATGATATTAGCCATATATCGTAGATCGAAGAAACAGTGGCTCGGGGCTCAATCCTACTCGGAATGATCGAAGACAAATTCTCGGGGACTTATGAGCAAGAGTAATTTTGATAAGCACGCCGATATCGTAAAGGCACCTCAGTTATCGGAGTATAACTTTAGCGCTGATACATTAGGCATTGTCTCGGCAATCGGAAGGATCAATAATACTTTTGGCCCAGACCCATACAACCGATCCTTCCCAAAGAAACCCAAATTTGATATGCAAGTATCATGGCATTCATAGTCACAAGACTAAGGATTGCAGGCAATTAAGGGAGGAGGTAGCCCGCCTATTCAACGAGGGCCACATTCGAGAGTTCCTTAGTGATTGAGCCAAGAACCATTTTAGGGACAGGGACGCCAACAGGAAAAATGAACAGGAAGAATCACAACATGTCATTCATATGATCGTTGGCGGGGTCGATATTCCATAAGGGCCCGTATTCAAACGCACAAAGGTATCTATTACTAGGGAGAAGGGGACCCGAGATTATGTGCCCGAGGGCTCCTTATCGTTCAACAACAAAGAAGCAAAAGGCATTTCTCAACCACATAATGATGCTCTAGTAATTTCTATCTTATTAAATAAAGTTCAAGTTAAGCGTGTTTTAGTGGATCTAGGTAGTTCGGCGAATATCATCCGATTAAGGGTTGTGGAGCAACTCGGCCTACAAGATCAAATTGTAATAACTAAAGGTGAGATTATTCCACCAGTGAACATGGCTGGAACCATTCAAGATACCAAATTCCACATGATCGAGTTCGACACGAGATACAATGCCCTACTCGGAAGGCCCTGGATTCACAACATGAGGGCGGTTCCTTCAACTCTCCAGCAAATGATGAAATCCCCAACATCGGAAGGAGTGAAAATAGTGTTCGAGGAGTAGCATATGGGAAAGGAAATGTTTGCAGTTGACGAGGTTATACCAATATCGACATTATCAACTCCGGAAAGGTCAAACATCAAAGGTAGATAGGGAACCAAATAACAATCACAGCCACCAGCCTCAACTGAATTGGGAAAGCAGGAGATAGAAGAAGAAGAGGAGGATTTTCTAACTCCTCGAACCTTTATTGTTACCGAAGACTCTAATGCTACCAAATCAACTATGGAGGAGCTGGAAAATGTTACATTGATCGAGCATCTGCCCGAGCGAAAGGTATACTTAGGAACAGGGTTAACCCCCGAACTTAGGAAAAAGCTTATTCAATTTCTTATCACTAACATAGATTGTTTTGATTGGTCCCATTTAGACGTTACAGAGATCCCACTAGAGATAACAACGCATCGGCTAAGCCTCGACCCCAGGTACAAACCAGTGAAACAAAAGAGAAGGCCCCAGTCCGAGGTAAAGCATGCATTCATAAAGGACGAGGTAACTAAACTTCTCAAAATATGGTCTATTCGGGAGGTAAAATACCCTGAATGGTTAGCCAATGTAGTCGTAGTCCCTAAAAAAGGGAACAAACTTAGAATATGAGTAGATTACAAGGATTTGAAAAAGGCATACCCTAAATACTCTTTACCACTACCTAACATCGATCGCTTGATCGATGCCACGGTTGGCCACAAGATCCTTACATTTCTTGATGCCTATTTCGGGTACAATCAAATTCAAATAAACCCGGAAGACCGGGAGAAGACCTCATTTATCACCAAATATTGAAGATATTGTTACAATGTAATGCCCTTCGGGCAAAAAAATGCAGGAGCTACTTATCAATGCTTAGTAAAAAAGATGTTCGAAGAATAAATAGGCAAGTCAATGGAAGTTTATATTGATGACATACTAGTTAAGTCCCTATGCGCAGAGGACCATTTGGCTCATTTGCAGGAAACATTCGAGATTTTGAGGAAATACAACATGAACTCAACCCCGAGAAATGTGATTTTGGGGTTGGCTCGGGCAAGTTCCTAGGCTTCATAGTGTCAAATCGGGGGATCGAGATCAACCCCAATAAAATCAAGGCCATCACCATTGTGGACAGCGTAAAAGCCATACAGAGACTAACTAGGCGGATAACTTCTTTAGGCCGATTTATCTCGAGGTCGTCAGATTGAAGCCACAGATTTTTCTCTTTACTCAAGAAGAAGAATGATTTCACCTAGACCCCAGAGTGCCAACAAGCATTAGAGGAATTAAAACGATATCTATCTAGCCCACCATTGGTTCACACCCCAAAGGAAGATGAGAAACTCTACTTATACTTGGCAGTGTCGGAAATCGCGGTAAGTGGCGTCCTAGTTCGAGAAGACCAAGGTATGCAATTTCTTGTTTACTATGTAAGTCGAACCTTAGGGGAAGCAGAAACTAGATATCCACACTTAGAGAAATTAGCACTTGCACTAATAAGCGCTTCTAAGAAATTGAAACCATACTTTTAATGTCATCTAATATATGTGTTAACCACTTACCCACTTCGTAATATTTTGCACAAACTCGAACTTTTGGGTTGATTGGCCAAATGGGTCGTAGAACTTAGTGGGTACGATATCGAGTATCAACCCTATACGGCCATCAAGTCTCAAATTTTAGCGGACTTTGTGGCCAATTTTAGGCCAAGCCTCGTACTTGAAGTTAAAAAGGAACACTTGTTAAAGTCGGGTACATCATCAGGGGTATGGAACCTTTTCACAGACGGTGCTTCTAATGTGAAGAGGTCCGGGTTGGGCATCGTTTTGAAGCTACCCACATGTAGCACTATCAAAACTTCTAGGTTAACTAACAATGAGGTAGAGTATGAGGACATGGTTTCAGGTCTTGAGCTAGCTAAAAACTTGGGGGCAGAAGTCATTGAAGCCAAGTGTGACTCTTTATTGGTTGTGAACCAAGTAAACAGTAGCTTTGAAGTTTGAGAGGATAGAATGCAAAGGTATTTGGATAAGCTACAGGTGACTTTGCACCACTTTAAGGAGTGGACTCTGGATCACATACCTCGAGAATAAATCAGCGAGGTCGATGCACTTGCAAATTTGGGATCATAAGTCGAGGAAGATGATATTATCCCTGGGACTGTCGTCCAGTTATCGAGATCTGTGGTCGGGGAGAGTCATGCCGAGATAAATTCTACAAGATTGACCTAGGATTGGAGGAATAAATATATCGAATATCTAAAGAATAGAAAGCTCCCATCGGGCCCTAAAGAGTCGAGGGCCCTACGAACCAAAGCTGCCCGATTCACGTTGGATGAGGATGGAACATTATACAGAAGGACGTTCGATGGACCATTGGCAATATGTTTGGGGCCGGGAGACACCGATTATGTTTTATGAGAGGTTCATGAAGGCACTTGTGGAACCACTCTGGCATCAAATTTTTGATTCACAAAATCATTAGAGTAGGAAACTATTGGGATAGCATGGAAAAAGACACTAAGGAGTTTGTTCAAAAATGTGATAAATGTCAAAAGTTTGCACCGATGATCCATTAGCCCGGGGAACAACTTCATTCAGTCCTATCCCCATGGCCATTCATGAAATGGGGAATGAATATCATCGTCCCTCTGCCAATGGCCCCAGGTAAAGATAAATTCATTTTGTTTATAACTAACTACTTTTCCAAATGGGTGGAAGCACATGCCTTCAAGAAGGTCAGTGAAAAAGAAGTTATAGACTTCATCTAGGACCACATCATGTGTCGATTTGGGATACTTGCTGAAATTGTATGCTACAACGGAAAGCAATTCATCGGCATAAAGGTAACAGAGTTCCTCGAGGAACACAAAATAAAAAGGATCTTATCAACGCCGTATCACCCAAGTGGAAACAGACAGGCCGAATCGACGAACAAGACTATCATTCAAAACTTAAAGAAAAGGTTGAATGACACTAAAGGGAAATGGAGAGGAGTTCTACCCGAAGTTCTTTGGGCATATCGAACAACGTCGAAATACAGCACGAGGGAAACCTCGTTCTCCTTAGTATATAGCCTCAAGTCCTTAATTCCAGTCGAGGTCGGGGAACCTAGCGCTAGATTTCGACATGCAACGGAGGAATCAAATCATGAGGCCATAAGTGCTAGCCTCGGACTATTGGATGAAAAACGAGAAGCTACACTTGTTCGGATGGATGCAAAGAAGCAAAGAATCGAGAGATATTACAACAGAAGAGCCAATCCTCGCCACTTCGGAATCAGGGACTTAGTTCTAAGGAAAGTCCCCCTCAATACTCGAGACCCAAATGAAGGAAAACTAGGCCCAAATTGGGAAGGACCGTATCGAATCATCGATGTCATCGGAAAGGGATCTTACAAACTTGTCACGATGGAAGGCGAACAATTGCCGAACAATTAGAACGGATCACTACTCAAACGATATTATTGATAAGGTATGACTCTCTCCCTTTTCCATTTGTATTTAGTACTAACTTCTTGCAGCTGTTTGATCGAGGCATCGAGGAAACTCTTCAGCATAAAGGTCTTAGGTTTTAAAGCATGCATTGCACTCTTTTCCCTTAAATCAGTTTCTATCCTGAATGGGTTTTCCGATGAGGTTTCTAACGAGGCAATAATTATGTGCTACCTGAGGAAAATTCAACAGTATCCAAGGTTCCTTTTCAATAAACTTCGAATACTGGGGGGCATCACCCTCGGGGGTAATATTTTCAAGGAAAATACTTCATGTCAAAGGGTTTCGATAGGAAAACCTTATAATGGGCCAAACGGGCGGATGAACCATGTCCATATAGAATAGTTGTAGCCCCAATGGCAAAACATGTATGCATATATGAATTATTCAAATAAGCATTCTTTCTATATCAAACGCTTTGTGTCTCAAAGAAATTTGCTACTATACGAGCTCCATACTTGTGATTTTGTGAGAAATGTCTCATGGGCCAAATTCAAATACACCTCGAACACTCGAGGACTGTCATCGACAGCTAACACATTCGAGTTTTCTAAACTCAAATTCATAAGACCTCAAAGAGGCACCCCTTGACACATAGGCCAAGGCCATTGTACTCGGGGACTAACATTTCGAACAAGTTCAAAATGTTATCTGGGAATAAGTCCAATAGGCATACCCGAAGGCTACGACCATATTTGTCGCGCCCCCTTTTTTCCCTTTTGACGGGAAAGTCCGGGTTTCAACATTCATTGGGAACAACTCGTTTCCTTTTAGGAATTGGGTATTTGGAGAGTCGCCACCTAATATATTATGGTGTGTTAGGACACCTAGAGCAATTAACTCATGTAACTAGTTTACATCGCCAGATATTAGGGTAAGGACTCGAAATAACCTTGAGAGGAAGGTGTTAAGAACCCCTCGCGGTCCACAACGGTGGCTCCCGGTCGAACTTAAACTATGTGAATTAGTCATTTTACAATTTCAACACATATTTGCAAATAAAGGCATGTTTTCACATTCTAAACACATGTATGATTCCGGAAATGGAAGTAAGGGAGAAGTTTGAACAATCTTGTATATATATATACTATGTAAAGAAAAGGATGTTCATCAAATTTAAACATATAGGAATTGGGAAAGAGGAGTCCTAGGTTGGTTAGCCTACAGGATCATACCCATGCAATGCCTGGTAATCACTCCTCAATGAGGGGCTACACGTGACATTAGCGCGCAGTCATAATTTTCTTACTACCCAATTCCCTCCCCTTGGTCATAGCCTAAAGCGTTACAACAACCTTAAAGATATCCTATGCGTGCACTACCCGTTCCTTCCTTGTGGCCCTGAGGTATTTAGGACCTCTAGTTTGGGTAGTTCTAGACTATCCTAAGGTACTTAAAGGAGAAAAATCTAGGCGACAACCAAAATAATTAGGATTGGACCAAAGATGGAACAATTAAAGGCTCAAGTTTTACCTCTAAAAACAGAGCAAGCAAGTGCACGTCTTAAACATAGTTTCAGGTATTTAAGAGAAGCCCTAGAACAGGATATCTAGGTTAGCATAGAATATGCAGTATTGAGTTAGGACCAAAGTGTTAGAAACCTATTCAGTTTGCCTATTGATTTTATACCTATTAAATATGAGCAGTCACAAATAACAAAGCTTAGCTTTGCAAGATTTTTAATCGCCCTATAGGCTTGCCTAGGCATGTAATAGTGATGTCCTATGAGCATGGTATCTAATCATTAATCAGGAATGCGGTAAACCAGTAAACAATTCCAAAGCGGGCAATTCAGATCCTATAGGCATGCTTTCTAGTGATATCAATTAAAGTTGCATAGCCAATTTCATGTCTAGGTGTGTCAGAGTTCCCTAAGGACCTCAAGGATCCCGTGCAGTGCTCACACCCAGACCTTTCTTAAATAAGGACTGATTTATGTGCACTGTGGAAAAGCCAGCCCTGATATGCCAGAGTTCAGAGAGATCTTAGGGACCTTTAAGCAGTACACGTACCAGAGGGGCAGAACTTAATAACCTAAGAATAAGTGAGAATGCTTGACATGATTTGAAAGTGTTTTGGTAAACAACAGAAAGAGGGAAAAAAGTTCTGAAACAAGTACTAGTTAGGGTGGTAAACAGTTTGAGAAAAGTAATGAAAACATTTTTTTGAAATCAGAATGCAAGTCACAGAACAAACAGTTTCAGAAACATTTTGGGGCAAACAGATTCCACACATGGAGAGAGAAGGGGGGGGGGGGTTGGGGGGACACATAGAATACACCCTAGTGTATAAGCAAACAGATACACAAATTTCTTAAGAAGTTGTAGAATTGACAAGTTAGTTACAAAGATCACAACAAAGACATGTTGAGAACACATAGGTCTTGGACATGACCAATACACACAACTAGAGTATTTTGAAGGGCTAGATGCCTTAACAGGATCTCATTAGTAAAGTAGAGTAGGTAAGACTCAGATGAACAAACTAGGCAGGCACTTCATGAAGAATTCCAAGTTTAGAAATACTAATCACATATAGAACAAGCAGAATTTAGACATGCTGGGCATGACAGTAAACAAACAATGTATCTTGGACATGCTAGTGAACAAACAGGATTCATGCAATTATCTCAAAGCAGGATTGGGCATGCTAAACAGTAAACAAATCCTTGTGGGTAAATAAACTACTCATAGTCTCTAACAGAACAGACTTCAATATACTAAGTGAGACAGTAGTTAGGCAGTATGATCTAGGCATGCTGGTCACACATTGAACAACATGATAGTAAAATAATAGACAGGATTAGAAGTCATAACTAGAACAACAAAGAAACACATAGTTTTGGAATTTGAATCAGAACATACTAGTTAAAGAGAGAATACAGAGTATAGATCATAGATGGTGCTAATAGCCATCCTTAGCTTACAACCGGCTATGTCAGTAAGAATTGCAAGTAACACAAGAGAATAACGAGCTTTTGAGAGCGTGAGAGTGTTGATAAACTAAAATGTTCGTGTCCCGAAGTGAGGAGTAAAGGAGAGTATATATAGTAGTTAAGAGCAAGGAGAATAAGGTAAAGGGAATCAATCATTCAACAAATTAAGGAAGCCACAAAATCAATTATATACAAATTAGCATAATTTTCCCTTAATTAAGGGTAATTACCCATTGGTAAAGGTAGAATATATTCAAGGAAAGAAGAATCGAGTGAAACTTAAACATATAATGGGTAATTGGGGTAAATAACTGGGGGTTTAATTAAGAAAACAATTAGTAAGAATCAGCAAGTATCGCAGACAATTCAAATAAGGCAAGAAACTAAATAAGGCTGCAAATAAAGGAACAATCAAGACTCAACATATAGGTTTTAACGAAACAAATTGGTAAATCAAGAATTCAAAACAACACTGATTTAAGGAGAAAATATGTGTTTACCATGAATAGACAAAATGAATATAGACACATAGAATCAGTAGAAGAGTCGAACCAAGAACCTTAATAGAGGCACATTAGGATAAAAAAAATCACAAGACACTGAATTAAGCTAAAGAAAAATCATAGGAACCAAAGCATATAACGAAGTCAATGCACAAGTAACCCGGACAAACTCAGAATCCAAACAAAATGTCGAAAAATTGGGGGGTTTTAGCATAAACTAGCTATGGTTAAAGCAAACTTTACGAAATCGATTAAAAACACATAAGAATAGAAGATCAAATACTCAAAATTAGCAAAACGTTTTGGAGAAAGAAATTTTTGGGAAACCCTAAAAAAATGGAAAACCATTCGAAAATCAGAAGGTTCTTGTAAAACTCATGTGAAATAGGTTCGATCCATCTCAGATCTTGCACAGATCTAGGAAGTTCAAAGGATGAAATTAGGTTTCGAGAAATACAACACAGAGATGAAGAAGTAGGCTTAGAAACCCATAGGTTTAAGGCGAAATAGGAAGATCTTACTCGAAATCGAACCGGAATAGCCTGAAACAGGAAAAAAGGGCCATAGGTGTAGAAACCACCATGAATGGTAGCAGATGAATGGCGATGAGGGTGAGTTATGGTTAGATTTTTAGAGCATTTGAGAGAGGAGAGGAATATATGACGGCGGGGGAGGGTGGTAAAATGATTAGAGTTTGGGGTTACAGGTTAGTTTAATTTAGGTAAGGGAAGATCTGGATAGTTGATAAAAATGATCAACGACCAGGATTTAAGAAGAAATGGGTCGGGTAGATAAAGGGGTTTGGGATGGGTAGATTTTGGGCCTGGTTTAATTTGAATTGGGCTGGGGGTCCGAATTTAAACATAATTAAAGAGGGTATTTGTTAAATATCCAATTTATTAATAAAATAATTTGTAAAAATAGCTAATTAAATGACAAAATTATTTTTATTCATGAATATAATTTAAAATGATTACTTAGAATTATAAAAATATAAAAAGTTATTTTCTATATAGATAATGTAATTATGCATATGTATGAGCTATTATTGCAAAATATGCAATTGTAGTCTAAAAAATGCGAATGCAATTAATAAATATAATTAAAATATTTGAATACTTATATGAGCATAAATGATGAATTTAGATGATTAAATCATCATAAAGTAATATGAGGGATAATTATTGACTATTTATATAATTAAAAATGTAGAAATGAATTGATTTAAGGCTTTTAAAAATTATAGAAAAAATCTAAAAATACTTGTGCAAGTTTCTAAATGTGTGTACAATGTTCTGAAAGTATGTATGCATAATTAAAGCATATGCAGGAAACATTGGGTATCAACAGCTGCCCCTCTTTACCCGGGAAGGATGAAAGAGTTTTCGGGTAAAGAAATGATGGCCAATTTTGACCGAATGGGATGCTTTGAATGATAGAGGCCGGACTATGGTCTGTGAGCTGCCTACATATCTCTGGTTTTACATGAATCAGGCCATGTGTAGTTCTGGATTCATTGGCGGAATATACCGATGAAGTCATTACAAGAACGGACACGAGATTTTGGAATGGATGCAGGAGTGGTTTTGGTGAACAGTAAAGTTTGAGATAGTTGAAGGAAATGGAGCGAGGTCACTCCTGCTAGGATAACGGTTGCTTACTGGTCACCTGCAGATAAAGATATTCTACAAACATGTATTTGTGCGAAAAAATTTAAACATGATGCAGATTCCCTTTGGACCATGAAAGTTGTCTTCGGATGGTTAAGGATGACGTCCTCAGACCATGATGTCCTAGGCCATGAATCGTTTAGTGAGGGATTCGTGGGCCATGAAATGATGTTCTCGGGCCATGAAGATGGTGCCTCCGAACCATGACGCCTTTGTATTATGATATGCAAATTTGAGAGATCCTCAGGCCATGGCATGGTGTCTTCCTAGCTATGAGGATGATGCCTTTAGCCTATGACAACTTTGGATAGATTGACAATATTTCAGCCTATGATATGCAATAATATGATGTTAACAAGACAAGGCTTAGTCTTTTGAAATAAAGGGTGGAGCATAGCCTGATCGAAAATCAAATAGATAGTACCGAAATAGAATGATATTTATGCAAGGAGGGAAAATTCTTAGTCCCCATGCAAATGTGGAGGCAGGGATTAGGCTCATGCAGATATGGAGGCAAGGATTAGCCTCATGCAGGTGTGGAGGCAAGGATTAGCCTTGTGCAAATATGGAGGCAGGGATTAGCCTCACGCAGATGTGGATTAGCCTTGTACAAATATGGTGGCAGGGATTAGCCTCATGCAGATATGGAGGTAGGGATTAGCCTCATGCAGGTATGGAGACAGGGATTAGCCTCACGCAGATTATGGAGGCAAGGATTAGCCTCATGCAAATATGGAGGCATGGATTAGCCTCATGCAAATATGGAGGCAGGTATTAGACTCATGCATGAGGCATGGATTAGCCTCATACAGATATAGAGGCAGGGATTAGCCTCATGCAGATATGGAGGCAGGGATTAGCCTCATGTAGATATGAAGGCAGGGATTAGCCTCATACAGATATGGAGGCAGGGATTAGCCTCATACAAATAAGGAGGCAGGGATTAGCCTTATGCATGTGTGGAGGCAGAGATTAGCCTCATGCAGATGTGGAGGCAGGGATTAGCCTCATGCAGATATGGAGGCAAGGATTAAGCTCATGCAAATATGGAGGCAAGGATTAGCCTAATGCAAATATGGATGCAAGGATTAGCCTCATGTAGGTGTGGAGGCAGGGATTAGCCTCATGCAGGTGTGGAGGCAGGGACTAGCCTCATGCACGTGTGGAGGCAGGGATTAGCCTCATGTAGATATGGAGGTAAGGATTAGCCTCATGCAAATATAGAGACAAGGATTAGCTTCATGCAAATATGAAGGCAAGGATTAGCCTCATGCAGATAGGGAGGCAAGGATTAGCCTTATGCAAATATGGAGGCAAGGATTAGCCTCATGTAGGTGTGGAGGCAAAGATTAGCCTCATGTAGGTATGGAGGCAAGTGTGATGTCCTGTTTGATAGTGATTTTGCTTTGTGTATACATGTTCGCAAATTCTATCGCTACGTCAGATGTGCCTGCGCTCAAAGAAAAATTGTAAGTTTTGTGAAAGGGGAGGTTGGTTCGTGTCTTTGTTCGCTGACCTTGCTTTGCTCCGTTCTGGAGGCCTCGTTTGAGTTTCCCTGGGTAACACCTGACTGTTACGAAAAAGTAGAGTTTCGAAAATAATTATTGAAAAAATAGAGTTGTTTTAGAAACAAGTAATTTTAGATTAACTAATGACTATAAAATATTTCAGAGACATTGCAGCTTTCCCATGTTAGAATTTTGAGGTTCTCCTTAAAATTTTGCCCCAGTTTAGTGGATGATTCTTCGGCCGTTTGCGAGTAACGAGACTTGTCAACCCTTCCTCGAAATTTTTAGAATCCCTTTCAAAATTCTGCCTTAATGTTTTAGCCAATTTCTGACTTTCTGGCATGTGACGGAATCGGCTGGACTTACTCCGAAATTTTGAGGGTCCTCCTCAAAATTCAGCCCTAGTTTCTGATCGTGGGGAAAAATGGAAATTTTATTATGATATGAACGAACCCATAGGGCTTCCTACGTATCCCCTCTTAAACATGAATCAGGTCGAGCGTAGTTCAATTACATCAGACGAGGAAATGTAAATAGTCTGAGCATAGTATCTTTTGACTGCGTCTGAATTGATTTTGGCCAAACTTCTCTATCCACTTATGCAAGTATGAGCGCTCCTCCTGTCAGCACCCTGTGAACCATGTAAGGACCTTGTCAATTGGGAGAGAATTTCCCTTTTGCTTCATCTTGATGTGGGAAGATCTTCTTCAGCACCAACTGTCCTGGTGCAAACTGCCTTGGCTTGACCCTTTTATTGAAAGATCTGGACATTCTGTTCTGGTAACGTTTACCGTGACATATTGTGTTCATCCTTTTTCCATCTATAAGGGACAATTGCTCATAGCGACTCCTTATCTATTTTGCATTGCTGAGTTCGGCTTCCTGTATGATCATTAAAGAAGGGATCTCCACCTCGGCTTGGATGACAACTTCGGTACCATAAACCAGCATATAGGGAGTTGCCCCGATTGATGTGTGAACTGTTGTGCAGTATCCCAACAAAGCAAAGGGTAGTTTATCATGCCATTGCTTGTGGTTTTCTACCATCTTCCTTAGTATCTTCTTGATGTTTTTGTTAGCAGCTTCAATAGCTCCATTCATCTGAGGTCTACAGGCTGTGGAATTCTTGTGCTTGATTTGGAATGTTTCACACATGGCTTTCATCAGATCACTATTGATTGGCAGCATTATCATTAACAATGGACTTGGGAACTCCGAATCGACAAACAATACGATATTTGACAAAGTCTGCGACGATTTTCTTGGTTATATCTTTGTAAGATGCAGTCTCTACCCATTTTTTGAAGTAATCAATGGCTACCTGAATAAACCTGTGCCCGTTTGAAGCAGTGGGCTCGATCGGACTGATGACATCCATTCCCCAGGTGGCGAATAGCCAAGGTGAGCTTGTTGCATTGAGCTCGTTTGGCGGCACTTTTATCATATCGGCGTGCACTTAACATTGGTAGCATTTGCGGATATGCTGGACGCAATCTGTCTCCATAGTCATCCAAAGGTAACCGGCCCTAAGTATCTTCTTGGCCAAGGAAAAACCATTCATGTGCGGGTCGCAACTCCCAGCATATATGTCCTCAAGTAGTTTAGAAGCTTCTTTTGCATCGACACATCTTAGCAATCCCAAATTAGGGGTTCTTCTGTACAAGTTTCCTCCACTGTGGAATAAGTGATTGGAAAATCTCCGGGGTGTGCATTTCTGAGTGTGATTTGCATGCTCCGGATATTCTCCTTTCGCCAAATACTCTTTGATATCATGAAACCAAGATCTTTCACCTGTTTCTTCTTCAACATGGGCACAATACGACAGCTGATTATGAATTCTCACTGGGATAAGATCAATAAATTCTTATCTGGATGTCGTATCATGGATGACAAAGTGGCCAATGCATCCGCAAACTCATTCTGAATTTTGGAAACATGCCAAAATTCTATTTTCGTGAACCTCTTTCTCAATTCCTGTACATGGTGTAGATATGGCAATATCTTGGAATTCTTGGTGGCCCACTCTCCTTGTACCTAGTGCATAAGCAAATCTGAATCACCGATTACCCGCAGCTTTTGGATATTCATGTCGATTGCCATATTGAGTCCAAGTATACAAGCTTCATATTCTGCCATGTTGTTGGTACAGGGAAATCTGAGTTTAGCAGATGCCAGATAATGTTGACCTGTTTCTAATACTAAAACTGCTCCAATGCCCACTCCTTTGAAATTTGCAGCTCCATCAAAGAACATTCTCCAACCGTTGTATGCCTCGGTAATTTCCTCTCCTACAAATGACACCCCTTCATCAGGAAAATATATTTTCAAGGGTTCGTATTCTCCTCCCACTGGATTTTCAGCAAGATGATCTGCCAATGCTTGCCCTTTGACCATTTTTCGAGTTATGTAGACAATATTGAACTCACTCAACAGTATCTGCCACTTGGCTAGCTTTCCAGTTGGCATGGGTTTCTGAAATATGTACTTCAAAGGGTCCATTCTTGATATGAGGTATGTGGTATAGGCACAAAAGTAATGCCTCAACTTCTGGGCCGTCCAGGTCAAAGCACAACAAGTGCGTTCTAGCAAAGAGTACCGTACTTCATAAGGCGTGAACTTCTTACTCAAGTAGTATATGGCTTGCTCCTACCTCTTTGTCTCGACATGTTATCCTATAACACATCCGAATGCTTCATCAGATACAGATAGATAGAGTAGCAAAGGCCGTCCTAGTTCTGGCAGGACCAGAACTGGTGGCGTGAACAGGTACTCCTTGATTTTGTCGAAAGCTTTCTGACAATCCTCTGTCCAGCTTGTTTCGGCATATTTCCTCAACATATTGAAGATAGATTCACATATAACTATAGATTGTGCCATGAAGCGACTGATATAGTTAAGACGTCCTAGGAAACTCATCACGTCCTTTTTTGCTCCTCAATGGTGGTAATTCCTGAATAGCTTTGACTTTAGATGGATCTAGCTCGATCCCTCGACGAATGACAATGAAACCTAGTAACTTTCCTGCGGGAACCCTAAATGCACACTTTGTGGGGTTCAGTTTCAAGTTGTACATCCTTAACCTGTTAAAGAACTTTCTCAAGTCCGTTATGTGATCCGCGACCTTCCTGGATTTGATAATGACATCGTCCACATACACCTCTATTTCTTTGTGTATCATATCATGGAAAATGGTTGTCATGGCTCTCATGTAGGTAGCCCCAACATTCTTTAAACCGAATGGTATCATCTTGTAGCAGTATACCCCTATGGTGTAATAAAAGCAGTTTTCTCTACGTCTTCTTCATCCATCCAGATCTGGTGATAACCTGCGAATCAATCTACAAAGGATTGGAGTTCATGCTTGGCGCAATTGTCGATCAGGTTGTGTATGTTTGTAGTGGAAAGACGTACTTGGGACTTGCTCTATTTAAATCCCGATAGTCAACACATACTATGACTTTCCCATCTTTCTTCGGAACTGGCACAATATTGGCTAACCAGGTTGGGTACTCAACAACCCTGAGAACTTTGGCTTTGATCTTCTTAGTAACTTCCTCCTTGATCTTCAGGCTCATATCTGGTTTAAACTTTCTGAGTTTCTGCTTCCCCAGCGGACACATGTGATTAGTAGGCAATTTGTGAGCCACTATGGACGTGCTCAAACCGGTCATATCATCGTACGACCATGCAAAAATGTCTTCATACTCCTTTAAGAAATGAATGTACTCCTCTTTCTCTATCGGTGATAAGTGAATGCTGATGCGAGTCTCCTTGATGGTCTCAGCGTCCCCAAATTTACTGCTTAGATTTCGTCTAGGTTAGACTTAGGCTTATTCTCAAAGTTTTCAACCTCCCTGAAAACTTCCTTAGGTATCTCATCTTCTTCATCTGAATCACTATTCTCATGTTGTGTTGCCTCATTACATGTCACAGCCACCGATTTATCAGGAAAAGTAACAATAACATTGTAGAAAGAAAAATATGAAAGATAGTAATGAATAATAAAGAGCGATGCATTTGATTAAGACTTAAAACATCCAAATGAGTACGGCTCGATGAATTGAGCATTTATTTTGAAACAAGCGGGTCTTTAAAAAAAATTACTGAAAATCTTAAATGCCTAGAATAGCTATAGGAATAAAATCTGCCAAGCTACCCAGGGACTCGGTGGGCCCGGGATGGTATGGTAGTCCAGTTCCTGAGGACAACTCCCTTCTCCACAGTCTGAATAATGAGGCCTTCTTCCTCCTCCTCCTCAATTATTGCACTACAGTCTATGTCTTCATCCTCTAACAATAGATTCCTTAGCCCAGCTAACGCTTCTTCTTCTGAAGTTTCCCATATTGTATTAGCTTGGTGAAAAGTCTGATCTAGATGTGACACAAGTTGCTCGAGAGGGTAATAAGGTCCTCGCCATGGAGGCTAACAATCATCATACTCTTGCCATGTATACTAATATCTGAGCCCAAAGGTAGTACTGTGACGCTTCAGCTGTATCGATTTAATAATACCCTGGAGATTCTTTCCAAGCATTTTGCTGGGTTCATACCTAGATCATGCCAGTATGATTTCTATTTTTCTACTCTACCATTTGTCTTTCTCGATGGAATTAACACGTTCGATATGATGGTAAGTTTCCCCTCCTAGCCTTCTTCCATTTCCAATAACTGGGATGGTTTGACTGGTGTAAATAGGGTTACTCCCGTCTCCATGAATGATCACTTCCTGATTATTCCATTTGAATTTCACGGCTTGATGTAATGTGGAAGCCACAGCTCCAGAGGCATGTATCCATGGTCTGCCTAACAAAAGATTGTATGAGGCTGATATGTCGAGCACTTGAAATTCAATGTCGAACCAAGTTGGCCCCATCTGCAGACAAAGATTAATTTCCCTAATCGTGGCCCTTTAGGACCCATCGAAGGCTTTCAAGTTCATGCTCCTTGCCCGTATTTCATGGAAACCTTTGCCCAATCTTTTCAGAGTATCCAACGGACAAATATTAAGGCTTGAACCTCCATCAATAAAGACCCTGGCAATGAATTTGTCCTCAAATTGCACTATGATATGCAATGCTCTGTTGTGATTCAACCCTTCAGGCGACAACTAATCTTCATGGAATATTATCTTATGACTTTCCAGCACCTGCCCTACCATATTGGCCATCTCTCTGCAGGTGATATTGTTGGGTACATAAGCTTCACTCAACACGTTCATCAAAGCATTCTTGTGTGCCTCTGAATTTTGCAACAATGACAGTATGGATATCCGAACTGGGGTTTTGTTCAAATGATTAATGACGGAATATTCCCTTGCTTGTACTTTCCTCCAAAGGTTATCTGGTCCTGTTTCAATGATAGACTGCTTGGTAACAACATCCTTACTTGGTCCTCCCAAGTGCTCAGGTGTATAGATTCTTCTAGTCTTAGTCATTCCTTGTGCAGCATCGGATTCCTCCATCTTTGCCTTTCTTTTTTGCCTAGCCTCAGCAACATAATCCCAGGGTATTGCTTTTGAGTTGAAAGGAGGTGGGGTTGATACTGTCACTGTGAAAGGTGTGGCCACTTCCACTTCAAATGGGATAGGGGTGGCCGTAGGTGGAGCTACCTCTACCTTAAATGGGGCTGATGCAAAAACCTCAACTTCGATCGGTGACTAAGTCTGCACTACAATAGGAGTAAGTGTAACTGCAGGTTTAAAGTCATTGGCTTCTCAAATGAGCTCAATTGACCCTTCAAGATCCCATTCTTCATCGATCTCTATCACATGTATCCCGCCACCCCTATGATCCGGGAGAGGGTTGTTGAGGACATTGGGTGCAGCTTCTTTTGCCTGTATGACCTTGCTGTCAATTAGCGTCTGGATTTTGTCTTTCAATATTCAGCACTCGTCAATGGTGTGCCCTTTCATACCGGAATGGTATGCACAGGTTTTATTTGGGTTGACCCATTAGGATGGGTTCAACAATAGCGGTGTACTGTTTGGGTGGCCTGCGGTCAAAGTTGGGTCTTGGTCTTGGATAATTTTTGCGAGTTGGATGTGACTACAAATGAGATGGTTGGGAATTATAGGTATTATTGGTAGTGGCTATTTAGGAATATCTGGGAGATGAAGGTTGATATGTGGGTGGTGGTGCTTGGTATGCGGTTGGAGGTGTTTGATATGTGGGTGGAGGTATTTGATATGTAAGTGGAGTTTCGGGCCTTGAGCCACCATTACTGCCCCAACGTCTCTTTTCTTCGATATACCCCTAATTGTAATGCCTTGTTTGTGGCCTGTAATGCCTCAAAGTTTGTCACCATCCCGCTCTTGATTCCTTCTTCCATTCTTTCTCCGAGTTTGATGATATCAGAGAATTTATAATTTTCAATTACCATCAACCTTTCATAATATTGTGGATCCTGTGCTCTAACAAAGAACTTGTTCATCTGTTCCTCGTCCAAAGATGGCCTGACTTTGGCTGCTTCCGACCTTCAACGATTAGCGTACTTGCGAAAAGTTTCAGTGGACTTCTTCTTAAGGTTCTGAATGTAGAAAACATCTGGTGCATTTTCTGTGTTGAACCTGAATCGGTCCACGATATCAGACACCATACTCACCCAGTTGGACCATTTCTTAGGATCCTAGCTGATGTACCAGGACAAAGCATCACTAGTAAGACTTCTCATAAAGAGCTTCATCTGGATCCTTTCATCCTTTATGACCCCGATAAGCTTGTCGCAATAAGTCCTCAAATGAACCTTGGGATCACCTGTACCGTCAAACATCTCGAACTTGGGAGGTTTGTAACCCTCTGGTAGTTCTACATCTGGCTGCATGCACAAGTCTTCATAGTTCAAACCTTCAATTCCTTTACCGCCTTTGACACCTTGAACTCGACTAGTCAACTTCTTGGGATATCCCAAGGCAACCCAACAAATCCTCTTATTTCTTCTAGAATGGGAGTCATTTCTATGTTCCCAAAATAGAACACAGCCCTTTCTTTGTCCCAAAACATAGTTGCAGCCTCGATCAGCATTTTATTGGGCTGAAGATCCAACAGAGAAGGCAAGTTTCCTAAGACTCATTTCACATGGTTTTGGTCACATGAAGGAATATCCCTCCACTAATCTAGCAAGAGTGAGGGTATGCTACCAACCATACCAAATTTGGGGACTTCGTGCCTCATTTTCTGCAAAACAAAAGAGAGTTAGGCCCTTTCCCCCACCAAGTTTGTCTATTTATACAGTAATGATTAGCACATTGGCACTTTATTTCTCCAAATTAATGCACATAACCAAGATTACATCCATTGGAATTATGGAAAACCCAATGGACTTTTGGACAAGGCTTGTCTTAAAGGATTATTATGCATACAACATATTAACCCAACTAGGTTTGACCATGATGCATGTACAATTTAATCAGAGTAAGACTGCTATAGAGGTCTAGACTGGGACCCTTAGGCGGACAACTTGAGGGGGAACGGCACGGAACAGTCGAACGCACCGCTGATCGACTAATTTTACCACAAATACACCTTTTTGAATTTAAAGGGTGATATATAGGAAGAGCGCAAACACTCATCAAACATTTCTATATGATTAATTACGCACAAGTGGAATATGATGTTGAGCATG
Organism: Nicotiana sylvestris; assembly: GCF_000393655.2. Lineage (NCBI taxonomy): Eukaryota > Viridiplantae > Streptophyta > Magnoliopsida > Solanales > Solanaceae > Nicotiana > Nicotiana sylvestris. The sequence goes on along the minus strand of NC_091057.1, from coordinate 120,777,288 downwards.
ATTTATGCAACAATAAATAACATGTTGTCAAGTATTTGCACGTAACAAAAATAACAAAGGCAGTATTTAAATAATTGAAAGACAGTTACAGAAAAGAAAACAAAAAGACAAGTCAGTTTCAGGAAAATAAAGAAATCATAAATGCTTGAAAGTAGACAGTTGAATTGAAGTAAGGGAAACAGTACGTGGGATAGAGCATGATTGGACTAATTCACAAAATAAGTTCGTTATGGTAAGAGCCTAAAATATCCCCAGTAGAGTCGCCATACTGTCACGCCCACTTTTTTCCATTTTGACGGGGAAGTCTGGGTTTCGACATTCATTGGGAACAACTCATTTCCTTTTGGGAATTGGGTATTTGGAGATTTGACATCTAACGGATTATGGTGCGTTAGGGCACCTAGAGCAATTAACTCATGTAACTAGTTTATATCACCAGAGATTAGGGTAAGGGCTCGAAATATCCTTGAGGGGGAGGTGTTAGGCACCCCTCGCGGTCCACAACAGTGGGTCCCGACCGAACATAAACTATGTGAATTAGTCATTTTACAATTTCAACACATATTTGCAAAAGCATGTTTTCACATTCTAAACACATGTATGATTCAGGCAATTGAAGCAAGGGAGAAGTTTGAACAATCTTGCATATATATATATATATATATATATATATATATAAAGAAATAAGAAAAGGAAGTTCATAAAATTTAAACATATAGGAATTGGGAAAGAGGAGTCCTAGGTTGGTTAGCCTACAGGATCATACCCATGCAATGCCCGGTAATCACTCCTCAATGAGGGGCTACACGTGACATTAGTGCACAGTCATCATATCCTTACTACCTAATTCCCTCCCATTGGTCGTAACCTAAAGCGTTCTAGAAACCTTAAAAGATATCCTATGCGTGCACTACCCGTCCCTTCCTTGTGGACCTGAGGTATTTAGAAACTCTAGTTTGGGTAGTTCTAGACTATCCTAAGGTACGTAAAGGAGAAAAATCTAGGCGACAACCAAAACAATTAGGATTGGACCAAAGATGGAACAATTAAAGGCTCAAGTTTTGCCTCTACAAACAGAGCAAGCAAGTGCACGTCTTAAACACAGTTTCAGGTATTTAAGAGAAGCCCTAGAGCAGGATATCTAGGTGAGCAGAGAATATGCAGTATTGAGTTAGGTCCAAAGTGTCATAGACCTATTCAGTTTGCCTACTGATTTTAGACCTGTTGAATATGAGCAGTCACAAATAACAAAGCTTACCTTTACAAGATTTTTAATCGCCCTATAGGCTTGCCTAGGTATGTAATAGTGATCTCCTATGAGCATGGTATCTAATCATTAATCAGGAATGCGGTAAACCAGTAAACAATTCCAAAGCGGGCAATTCCGATCCTATAGGCATGCTTTCTAGTGATATCAATTAACACAACGTTGAAGACTGTTAAAGAAATGAGTAGGTTAGTCAATTAAGCTGATTCAGAACCTACAAGCGTGAGTTCTAATTAAACTGATTTTAGATCTAACTAAAATTGATTTTAGATCCTATAGGCATGATTTCTATAATTAAGCTGATTTTAGACCTTATAGGCATGACTTATAATTATGTAAAGTAAAGCAAGCAAAACTTATTTGAACCAAAGCAAATCCTATAGGTATATTATCTAACAAACACATTTGAACCAAATGAACCATATAGGCATGTCATCTAATAAAACACATTTTGAATAGAAATGAACCTCATAGGCATATTATCTACCCAACTTTACCCCCAGTATACAACTACCCTTCTTTTTCACTAGTCACCCCGATATATGTTTACAATAATTATTATAGACCAAGGATTGAATAAATTACATAAATATAAATATACATTAAGCTATATGGAGCCTGAAATAGGCCCAAAGTAATTTCCGAGCCTTCAGTAGTCTCAAATGACCAAAGTTCCATAGCCAATTTCATGTCTAGGTGTGTCAGAGTTCTCTAAGGACCTCAAGGATCCCGGGCAATACTCATACCCAAACCTTTCTTAAATAAGGACTGATTTATGTGCAGTGTGGAAGAGCCAGCCCTGATATGCCAGAGTTCAGAGAGATCTTAAGGACCTCTAAGCAGTACATGTACCAGAGGGGTAGAACTTAATAACCTAAGAATAAGTGAGAGTGTTTGACATGATTTGAAAGAGTTTTGGTAAACAGCAGAAAGAGGGAAAATAGATTTTCTGAAACCAGTACTAGTTAGGGTGGTAAACAGTATGAGAAAAGTATGAAAAATATTTTTTTGAAATCAGAATGCAAGTCACAGAACAAACAATTTCAGAAACATTTGGGGTCAAACAGATTCCACACATGGAGAGAGAAGGGTTGGGGGGACACATAGAATACACCCTAGTGTATAAGCAAATAGATACACAAATTTCTCAAGAAGTTGTAGAATTGGCAAGTTAGTTACAAAGATCACAGCAAAGACATGTTGAGAACACATAGGTCCTGGACATAACCAATACACACAACTAGAGTACTTTGAAGGGCTAGATGCCTTAACAGGATCTCATTAGTAAAGTAGAGTAGGAAAGACTCACATGAACAAGCTAGGCAGGCACTTCATGAAGCATTCCAAGTTTAGAAATACTAATCACATATAGAACAAGCAGAATTTAGACATGTTGGGCGAGACAGTAAACAAACAATGTATCTTGGACATGCTAGTGAACAAATAGGATTCATGCAATTATCTCAAAGTAGGATTGGGCATGCTAAACAGTAAACAGATCCTTGTGGGTAAATAAACTAGTCATAGCTTCTAACAGAACAGACTTCAATATGCTAAGTGAGACAGTATTTAGGCAGTGTGATCTAGGCATGTTGGTCACACATTGAACAACATGATAGTAAAATAATAAAGTGGATTGGAAGTCACAACTGGAACAACAAAGAAACACATAGTTTTGGAATTTGAATCAGAACATACCACTTAACGAGAGAATACAGAGTATAGAGCAGAGATAGTGCTAATAGCCAACCTTGGCTTACAACCGGCTATGTCTGTCACGACCCCAGTTTGCCCTCCATGAACTATCGTGACGGCACCTAGTCTCTACGTCTAGGTAAGCCTAACAAATGTGGAAACGAAAATAATTGCGGAAAGAAAATAATTAAAAACTAATATAACAAAATGAAATAGTGTTTAAGATGCTGCCTAGCATATAACAGTAAAAAATCTCAACCTAACACTCCCAAAATCCGGAACCCCATGAATCACAAGCTAAGAGTTTACATAAAAAGCTCTAACTCCAGAAATATCTATCAACAAGGAAAAATACAGAAGGGCTATATTAGTACTAATAATAGAAAAGGGACTCTTCAGTTTGCAGATGTGGCAGATATACCTCGAAGTCTCTATGAAAGCACCTTGCCTCAAGGGTGATAGGACTGAGTCGAAGTACCTGGATCTACACATGAAAAACATGCACAGAAAGGGCATGAGTACACCACAGCGGCACTCAGTAAGTGCCAAGCCTAACCTCGGTCAGGTAGTGACGAGGAAAGTCAGGGACCTTCTGAGATTAAATGAAATATAAGGTATAACAGTATAGAATGAGATAATATAACTAAGAGCAACAGTAAGAAATAACACAGAATAGAAGGAACAACAACAACTACAACAGAGATAAGATAATCACGGAAAAGAGTACAACTCAACTCATAGATAACAACCAGGGATCTCCCAGGATACCGTCCTATAGTCCCAATATACATATCCAGTGGATCTCCCGGGATACCGTCCCGTAGTCCAACTCATAGTGCACAGGGATCTACCGGATTCCCGATCCGTAGTCCCAAATAAAAATACCCAGTACTGGGGGAATCTACCGGGTGCAGTCCCGTAGTTCCAATATAAAAGTGCAGGGGGATCTACCAGAATACCGATCCATAGTCCCAAAGTAAACATGCAGGGGGATCTCCTGGGATACCGTCCCGTAGTCCCAAAGTAAACACAGCAACAACACGAAGAATACACAATTCATTTCAAATTCCATAACAAGGAAAAACATGTATTTCTAGCCTAGCATGCTGCACACAATCCAAATAAAGCAGTTTGAGCAATAATGCAATTAAGTCAATTAGACATGCTTTCCTAAGCTAACAACATGTTTAAATTGCAAGTAGTATAAAGAGTAAAGAAACACAGTTAAAATTACTTAAGGAAAACCGAATTTTCAACAATTAGCAAAAGTACACACTCGTCACCTCACGTACAAGGCATTTCAAATATCAATAATATCAAATCCTAAGGGGAGTTCCCCACACAAGGTTAGACAAGCCATTTACCTCGAACTGGCTCAATAATCAACCCGAGACCACGTTCCTGCCACGAGTACTCGACTCCAAATGGCCCAAATCTATTCAATTCAATTGCATAATATAAATAACACTTCAAGTAACTGATTCCATTAATAAATTCTAAGCTAATACACGAAATTAGGTAAAATGACCAAAATACCCTCCGTACCCACGTCTCGAAATTGGGGAAAATTTACATTTTCAAAATCTTCATACTCTCACGAGTCTAACCATACCAAAGTTATCCAAATCCAATATCAAATTCCCAATCAGAACTCAAAATTTAGGTCTAAGAACTTTCCCCCAATTTTCCACTATAAATTCAAAATTAAAGGATGAATTTAAGTGTAGATTCATGGAAATTAGTCTAAATCGAGTAGGAATTACTTACTCAAATCGTCCAGGTGAAAATCTCTTCAAAAATTACAATTTCCCGAGATCCCAAGTACAATATGAATTATGGCTTAAACCCTCGATTTTGGGTTTTTAAAATCTTCCCAGGTATTTTCTTCTTCGCAAATGCAGAAGGACACTCGTGTTCGCAAAGTACAACTCCGCTTGGGTCCAGTTTTCCTTTATCGCAAACGCGATGCCCCTGACGCAAACACGATGACCAATTTCCTCCTCCTACGCAAACGCGGGCCATCATCGCAATCGCGTAGGTATAAGACCTCCCAACTTTGCGAACCGGGAACATCTTCGCAAATGCGAAGCATTAAACCTCCCCCAGCTCCTCTTCACGAACGCGAAGAAGGAAACCAGAACTGAGTTGCTGCAATGTTTCTGCAATTTTCCTAAGTCCAAAAATGACCCGTTGAGCATCCGAAACACACCCGAGGCTCCCGAGACCTCAACCAAACATGCCAACCAATCCTAAAATATCATTCAAACTTGTTCCAACCTTCGGAACGCTCAAAACAACATCAAAACACCAATTTGACATTGGATTCAAGCCTAAGAACTCCAAACGCTCTCAAATTATGCTTTCGATCAAAAAGTCAATCAAACCTCGTCCGAATGACCTGAAATTTTGCAAGCACATCACATTCAACACTACGGAACTACTCCAACTTCTATAATTCCATTTCGACCCCGATATCAAAATCTCACTATTGAACCGGAAATTTCAAAAATTTAACTTTCAGCATTTCAAGCCTAAATAAGCTACGCACCTCCAAAATACAATCCGAACATGCCCCCAAGCCCAAAATAACCCAACGGAGCTAATGGAACTGATAGAATTCCATTCCGAGGCCGTCTTCACACTGCTCTTACTATGGTCAAAATTCTAAAGCTTAAGCTCTCAATTAGGGACTAAGTGTCCCAAAACACTCCGAAACTCAAAACAAAACATCCTGGCAAATCAAAATAGCAGAAACAAACACGGGGAAAGTAGTTAATAGGGGATCAGGGCATAAATTCATAAAACGACCGGCCAGGTCTTTACATCCTCCTACACTTAAACATTTGTTCATCTTCGAACGAGCATAGAAACATACCTGAAGTAGTTAAAAGATGAGGGTAACGGCTATGCATATCCTGCTCGGTCTCCTAAGTTGCCTCCTCGACTGGCTGACCCCGCCACTGAACCTTCACTGATGCAATGTTCTTTGACCTTTGCTTTCGAACATGTCTGTCCAATATTGCCACTGGCTCCTCAACATAAGGTAGATCCTTGTCCAACTGAACTGAACTAAACTCCAACACGTGCGACAGATCACCGTGATACTTCTGGAGCATCAAAACATGAAATACCGGATAAACTCCTACCAAGCTGGGAGGTAAGGCAAGCTCATAAGCAACCTCCTCAACACGCCTCAATATCTCAAAAGGGCCAATAAACCTCGGAATCAACTTTCCTTTCTTCCCAAATCTCATAACACGCTTCACAGGCGAAACTCGAAGCAGAACCCGCTCTCCAACCATATAGGAAACATCACGAACCTTCCGATCCGCGTAACTCTTCTGTATGGACTGGGTTGTACGGAGTCTATCCTGAATCACCTTAACCTTCTCCAAAGCATCCTGAACCAATTTTGTGCCCAATAATCTAGCCTCACTCGGCTCAAAACAACCCACTGGAGATCTACACCGCCTACCATATAAAGCCTCATACGGTGCCATCTAAATGCTGGACTAATAGTTGTTGTTGTAGGCAAACTCCGCCAATGGCAAGAACTGATCCCAAGACCCTCCAAACTCAATCACACACGCATGAAACATATCCTCAAGAATCTGAATAGTGCACTCGGACTGTCCGTCCGTCTAAGGGTAAAATGTTGTACTCAACTCCACCCGAGTACCCAACTTATGTTGTACGACACTCCAGAACTGTGATGTGAACTGCGTACTGTTGATACCCAATTTTTCCCAAAAAATATTTCAAATTGCATATATGTCTTCAAAATCATGCATTGATTAGCAATTGATATTTTTTCACAATTTTTCTATATTTTATTAATTTATCCAGCATTTTATTTCCAAGAAATAATTACAAAAATTACCTCATAAACGATTTCAAAAGCATTTCTTGATGTAATGTATTATTTTTATCCCTATTAAGACCAAATTATTTCATAATTAGTCAAATTGGCACCTTTTAGCTATAATTGCCATAACTTTGTAATTATAGCCCAATCATATGATTTTATACTATTTTCATCCAAAAATTAATCATGTGTATTTTTTAAATATTAAATAAATATTTTTAAATTATTTTCTACGCATGAAATTCATTTTTATAATTAACAACTATTTTTGTAAATTGTTTTAATTAATTTACATTGGGTATTTAACAAATAGCCACTTTCATTTCAATTATAGCCTAATTAAATCAGGCCCTAACCCAATTAAAACGGCCCAAATACCCAGACCCAATACCTTATCCTACCCAACCCAATCCCTTGTCTAATTTGGATCGTTGATCAATTTTAACAACGGACCAGATCTCCCCTTTCCTTAATTAACCCTAGAGACTACCTCCCTTCCCCCTCATTTCTCTCTTTCACTCTGCCATTACACTCTCCCCTCACCTCTGAAATTCTCTCTTCTAAAATCTAAAGCTCTCACCGGCCGTCGACTTGCCGGTAACTATGGTGGTCTCACTACCATCCCAGCCCCCATAGCTCCTTCATACGCCGAGTTACTGCTGCCTTGAGGTCCTCAAAGGAACCGGAGGCGGTTTAACTCACCCCTATGGTTTTTTAATGTCATTCTCGGGCCAATCTTGGCCTGTCTGAGTAAGATCCTGCCATCTCCGATTAGAACTTGTGGTTCTAGGCCGATTCTCTTTCTCTTTGGGTTATTTCTCTGAAACCCTAACTATTAGCTCTTGATTTCTTAGATCTGTAATAGATCTAGGTATATTCCGAGTTATTTTGCTGTTTTCCTTAAAGATTTTTCGATTTTTTTAAAATGACTCTTCATCTTCAAACCAGGATTTGTTAACCCCTTTTCAAAATGGCTTTTCCTTCTGATTTTAGTATTAATCTATGCTTTTCACTATGTTTAAACATTTATTTGAGTTTTCTCTTTTTATCTGAGTTATTATGTTGAAAACCCTAAGTTTCTTGGTTTTAATCCTTGATTCTGAGTCTGTTTTGCGATAATATGTTCACTTAAACTGTATATGTGCTTGTTTCTCATGAGCCTTGTAATTCTCTGTGGTTTTACCCTATTTTTTTCATTAGTGTCTCTAACATTTACTTATTCCACCTATGTCATGTTTATTCTATTAATTCATGCTATGCTCTATGTGAATCCCTAATGTTGTGTGATTTTACCCCATTTGGCTTATTAGGGTTTCTAATTCTTCCCTATGATGTGTTTATTCCGCTTGTTCTCATAAATTTGTGTCAATTTCTCCAAAATCAGTACTATTTGCTATTTTTGAATCTCTGTGACAATCCTTCACTGATTTCTTATGATATTCTCTACTGATTTTAACCTTTAAGATGTTTTCTTAATTTAATCTATAGTCGAGCATGTTGTCAACTGATTCTTAAGTATTTTACTTGATTAGAATCTGCTGAACATAGTCTCTATTACAGGTTGTGTAGTACTATGCTGAAAATATTTCCTTATTTGTTATATTCAGCCTTATGTGATTTCTTACCTTATTTAGTATTTGCATGTTACTATTTAAATTTAACTCCTTAATTATAGGAAGTGCTTACACTGATTTGATTCTAATTAGTACATAGTTCCACAATTACTGTTGAACTATGAATCTTGCCTTATTTTCTACCTGTTTTCAAACTATAAGCACCTTGGTCTTTCATTAGCACAAGGACACGAACACATTGGTTCAGAAACTCTCTCTCACACACACAAAAACTCTCTCCTACTCTTTTTTTTTTGGTTACTTACTATTGTTCTAAGTCAGCCGGCTACAAGCCAAGGTTGATTACTCCACTCTCTTTCTCCTCACTTTGTGTTTACTACCATCTTTACTGGTGTGTTCTGATTTCAGTTCAAGTTCCAAAAACAATATGGTCCTTTTATTACTTCAATTCATCCTGTTTCTAGTCTGCTTTTACTTATGGTTTTGTTGTGAAACCTATAGTTGATATGTTTACATTATTAGCATGTTATGTACTCCCCTTCCTTAGGATCAATATGAACCTGTTACCCCCCCCCTCTATGTAGTCTGTCTCTATGTGATCTTGCTCTATCTGGTTTCTGGTATGAATCTTCTTGTAAAGTAGTTTGCACTCCTAAACTTGTATGATTCTGGGATTGACTTTAAATTCTGTTGATCCTATACTGAACCCTTTAAGCATTGCTGATTCTGTGACTATGTCTAATAAGTGATTCTGAGCATATATGTACCAATTCCAAAGCCTTCTGTCTGCTATGTGTTTACCATTATGTGCTTTACCTGTCCCCAATGGAGGTGTATGTGGACGATGCCATTATCAAACTTGAGAAAGTTCTTTGATAGGTTAAGAAGGTACAATCTGAAGCTAAACCACGCAAAGTGTGCATTCGGGGTTCCTGCAGGGAAGTTATTAGGATTTATCATCAGTCGTCGAGGGATCGAGTTAGATCCGTCCAAAGTCAAGGCTATTCAGGAGTTACCGCCACCTAGGAGTAAAAAGGACGTGATGAGCTTCCTAGTACGTCTCAACTATATCAGTCACTTCATAGCACAGTCCATAGTCATATATGAACCCATCTTCAAGATGCTGAGGAAAGATGCCGAGACAAGCTGGACCGAGGATTGTCAGAAAGCTTTTGACAAGATCAAGGAGTACCTGTCCACACCACCAGTTCTTGTCCCACTGGAACCAGGACGGCCTTTGCTACTCTATCTATCTATGTTGGATGGGGCCTTCGGATGTGTTCTAGGATAACATGACGAGACATGAAGAAAAGAGCAAGCCATTTATTACTTGAGCAAGAAGTTCACACCTTACGAAGCACGGTACTCTCTGCTAGAACGCACTTGTTGTGCTTTGACTTGGACAGCCCAGAAGTTGAGAAATTACTTCTGTGCCTACACTACATACCTCATATCCAGGATGGACCCTCTGAAGTAAATATTCCAAAAACCCATACCGATTGGAAAGTTGGCGAAATGGAAGATACTATTAAGTGAGTTTGATATCGTCTACGTAACTCAAAAGGCTGTCAAAGGGCAAGCATTGATAGATCATCTTGCTGAAAATCTGGCGGGAGTAGCATACAAACCTTTGAAGATGTATTTTCCTGACGAAGAAGTATCATTTGTAGGAGAAGACATTACCGAAACATACGATGGTTGGAGGATGTTCTTTGATGGAGCTACAAATTTTAGAGGATTGGGCATTGGAGCAATTTTGGTATCAAAAACGGTTCAACATTTTCAGTATCTGCTAAACACAGATTTCCCTACACCAACAACATGGTAGAGTATGAAGCTTGCATACTAGGGCTCAACATGGCAGTCGACATGAACATTCAGGAGTTACTGGTAATCGGTGATTCAGATTTGCTTGTGCACTAGGTACAAGGAGAGTGGGCTACCAAGAATTCCAAGATATTGCCATATCTGCACTATGTGCAGGAATTGAGAAAGAGGTTCACGAAGATAGAATTCCGACATGTGCCCAGAATTCAGAATGAGTTTGCCGATGTAGTGGCCACTTTGTCATCCATTATAAAGCATCTAGATAAGAATTACGTTGATCCTATCCCGGTGACAATTCATAATCAGGCGGCATATTGTGCCCATGTTGAAGAAGAAACAGATGGAAAACTTTGGTTCCATGACATCAAGGAGTATTTGGCGAAAGGAGACTATCCGGAGCATGCGAACCACACTCAGAAACGACACTCCGGAGATTATCCAATCACTTCTTCCATAGCGAAGGAAATCTTTACAGAAGAATTCCTGATTTGGGATTGCTAAGATGTATCGACTCTAAAGAAGCTTCTAAACTACTTGAGGACGTACATGCTGGGACTTGTGGCCAGCACATGAATGATTTTGTCTTGGCTAAGAAGATACTTAGGGCTAGTTACTTTTGGATGACCATGGAGACAGATTGCGTCCAGTACATCCGAAAATGCTACCAACGCCAAGTGCATGCCGATATGATAAAAGTACCGCCAAATGAGCTTAATGCAACAAGCTTACCTTGGCCATTCGCTGCTAGGGGAATGGATGTCATTGGTCCAATCGAGCCCACTCATTCAAATTGGCACATGTTTATTCTAGTAGCCATTGATTACTTCACAAAATGGGTAGATGCTGCATCTTACAAAGCTGTAACCAAGAAAGTCGTCGCAAATTTTGTCAAAGATTGAATTGTTTGCCGATTCGGTGTTCCCGAATCTATTGTTACTGATAATGCCGCCAATCTCAATAGTGATATGATGAAAGATATGTGTGAAACTTTTAAAATCAAGCACAAGAATTCCACAGCCTATAGACCTCAGATGAATGGAGCCGTAGAAGCCGCCAACAAAAACATCAAGAAGATCTAAGGAAGATGGTAGAGAATCACAAATAGTGGCATACAAAGCTACCTTTTGCTTTATTGGGATACCGCACTATAGTTCGCACATCAACGAGGCAACTCCCTACATGTTAGTTTATGGTACCGAGGCCGCCATTCCAGTCGAGGTAGAGATTCATTCTTTAGGAATCATACAAGAAGTTGAACTCAGCGACACAGAGTGGATAAAAAGTCGCTATGAACAATTGGCCCTCATCGATGCAAAAAGGATGAACGCAGTGTGTCATGGCCAACTTTATCAGAACAGAATGTCCAGAGCTTTCAACAAAAGGGTCAAACCATAGCAATTCGCACCAGGTCAATTGGTGCTGAAAAAGATCTTTCCATATCAAGATGAAGCCAAAGGGAAATTCTCTACCAACTGGCAAGGTCCGTACATGGTTCACAGGGTGCTGACTGGAGGAGCACTCATACTTGCAAAAATGGATGGAGAAATCTAGCCAAAACCAATTAATTCAGACGTAGTCAAGAGATACTATGCTTAAATTATTTACATTTTTCTCATCTGAAGTAATTGAACTACACTTGACCTGATTTCCGTTTAAGAGGGGATACGTAGGAAGCCTTATGGGTTTGATCATATCATAATAAAATTTTCATTTCCCTATGACCAGAAACTAGGGCAGAATTTTGAGGAGGGCCCTCAAAATTCCGGAGCAAGTCCAGCCAACACCAACATGTTTCAGACGGTCAATAATCAATTAAGAAACTGGGGCAGAATTTTGAGAAGGTTCAGCAAGGCCTATTATCCGCAAACAGCCGAAGGATCATCTACTAAACTGAGGAAGAATTTTGAGGAGGGCCCTCAAAATTCTGACATAAGAGAGCTGCAATGCCTTTGAGACGTGTTACAGTCACTAGTTCATCTAAATGTATCCATATATTTCTGAAATAACTCTATTTTTATCAACAACTGCGTATTTTTCAAAAAACTCTATTTCTATAACAGTCAGATGTTACTTAGGCAAACTCGAAAGGGGCTTTCAGGGTGGAGCCAAGCAAGGTCGGCAAACGAAGCACGAACCAACCTCCCCCACCCCAAAAAACTTATAATTTTTCTTTAAACGCAGGCATATCTGACATGGAAATAACATCCGCAAATACATACATGTAACAAATTCGCTATCAATCAGGACATCAAACACCGAATGTATCTCCAACTAAGACATACACTACTCTTATTTGCTAATCACTCCTTGCATGCGGCTAATCCCTGCCTCCCCTATCTGCATGAGGCTAATCCCTGCCTCAATATTTGCATGAGGCTAATCCTTGCCTCCATACCTGCATGAGGCTAATCCTTACCTCCATACCTGCATGAGGCTAATCCTTGCCTCCATACCTGCATAAGGCTAATCCCTGCCTCCATACTTGCATGAGGCTAATCCCTACCTCCCTATTTGCATGAGGCTAATCCCTGCCTCCATACCTGCATGAGGCTAATCCTTGCCTCCATATTTGCATGAGGCTAATCCGTGCCTCCATATTTGCATGAGGCTAATCCCTGCCTCCATACTTGTATGAGGCTAATCCCTACCTCCATATATGCATGAGGCTAATCATTGCCTCCATACCTGCATGAGGCTAATCATTGCCTCCATATTTGCATGAGGCTAATCCCTGCCTCCCTATTTGCATGAGGCTAATCCTTGCCTCCATACCTGCATGAGGCTAATCCCTGCCTACATACTTGCATGAGGCTAATCCCTGCCTCCTTATTTGCATGAGACTAATCCTTGCCTCCATACCTGCATGAGGCTAATGCTTGCTTCCATATTTGCATAAGGCTAATCCTTGCCTCCCTATTTGCATGAGGCTAATCCTTGCCTCCACACCTGCATGAGGCTAATCCTTGCCTCCATACCTGCATAGGGATAATCCTTGCTTTCATATTTGCATGAGGCTATTCCCTACCTCCATATCAGCATGAGGCTAATCCTTGCCTCCATATCTGCATGAAGCTAATCCCTGCCTCCATATTTGCATGAGGCTAATCCTTGCCTCCATACCTGCATGAGGCTAATCCCTACCTCCAAATCTGCATGAGGCTAATCTCTGCCTTCCTATTTTGCATGAGGCTAATCCTTGCCTCCGTACTTGCATGAGGCTAATCCCTGCCTCCCCACTTGCATGAGGCTAATCCTTGCCTCCATTCTTGCATAAGGCTAATCCTTGCCTCCCCATCTGCATGGGACTAAGCGATGTCCCTCTTCGCACAAATATTGCTCTATTTCTGGTACTATCTACTCGCTTTTCAATCGGGCTAAGCTCTACCCTTCATTTCACAAGACTAAGCTTTGTCTTGATTAACATCATTACTACATATCATGTGCTGAAATATCGCCAATCTATCCGAAGAAGTCATAGTCTAAAAGGCATCATCCTCATAGCCAGAAGATACCATGTCATGGTCTGAGGATCCCTCAATTTTGCATATCATTATTCAAAGGCGTCATAGTTCGGAGGCACCATCTTCATTGCCCGAGAATATCATTTCATGGCCTGCGAATCTCTCATCAAGCAATTCATGGCCCAGTACGTCATGGTCTAAGGACGCCATCCTTAACCGTCCAAACACAACATTCATAGTCCAACGGAAACTTGCATCATGTTTAAATTTATGCACAATATACGCTTGTATTGTTTCTATTTGCAGGTAACCCGACGAGAAACGACTATCCCAGTAGGAGCAATCCCGCTGCAGTTCTTTCTACCATATCAAACCTAACCTCTACCATAAAACCGTTCATTCATCCAGCCCTAGATGTTGCGTCCATTATTATAATGACTTCACTGGTATACTCCGCCGACGAATTCGGAACTACATACAGCCTGATTCTTGTTAAACTAGGGATATGTAGGCAGCTCAGAAGTCAGGGTGCGGCCTAATCTCTCGAACCGTTTCGCTCGGTCAAAATTGGTCATCATATCTTTACCCAACAAACTCTTTCATCCTTTCCGAGTAAAGTGGGGCAGCTGTTGATACCCAGTTTTTCCCAAAAAATACTTCAAATTGCATATATGTCTTCAAAATCATGCATTGATTAGCAATTGATATTTTTCCACAATTGTCCTGTATTTTTATTAATTTATCCAGCATTTTATTTCCAAGAAATAATTACAAAATTACCTCACAAATGATTTCAAAAGAATTTCTTGATGTAATATATTATTTTTGGTCCTATTAAGACCAAATTATTTCATAATTAGCCAAATTGGCATCTTTTGGCTATAATTGCAATAACTTTGCAATTAAAGCCCAATCATATGATTTTGTACTATTTTCATCCAGAAATTAATCGTGTGTATTTTTTAAATAATAAATAACTATTTTTAAATTATTTTCTACGCATGAAATTCATTTTTATAATTAACAGCTATTTTTGTAAATTGTTTTAATTAATTTACATTGGGTATTAAACAAATAGCCACTTTGATTTCAATTATGGCGTAATTAAATTAAACCCCAACCCAATTAAAACGGCCCAAATACCCAAGGCCCAATACCTTATCCTGCTCGACCCAATCCCTTGTCTAATCTGGACTGTTGATCACTTTTAATCAATGGTCCAAATCTCCTCTTTCCTTAATTAACACTAGAGACTACCGCCCCTTCCCCCTCATTTCTCTCTTTCACTCCGCCGTTACACTCTCCTCTCGCCTCTCAAATTCTCTCTGCTAAAACCTAAAGCTCTCATCGGTCGTCGACTTGCCGGTAACTATGGTGGTCTCACCACCATCCCAGCCCCCACGGCTCCTTCCGACACCGGGTTACTGCTGCCTTGAGGTCCTCAAAGGAACTAGAGGCGGTTCAACTCACCCCCATGATTTTTCTTGTCATTTTCAGGCCAATCTTGGCCTGTCCAAGTAAGATCCTGCCATCTCCAGCTAGAACCTGTGGTTTCTAGTTCGATTCTCTTTCACTTTGGGTTATCTCTCTGAAACCCTAACTATTAGCTCTTGATTTTTTAGATCTATAATAGATCTAGGTATATTCCGAGTTATTTTGCTGTTTTCCTTAAAGATTTTCCGATTTTTCTAAAATGACTCTTCATCTTCAAACCAGGGTTTCTTAAACCCTTTTTCGAAATGGTGTTTCCTTCTGATTTTAGTATTAATATATGATTTTCACTATGTTTAAACATTTATTTGAGTTTTCTCTTTTTATCTGAGTTATTATGTTTAAAACCCTAAGTTTCTTGGTTTTAATCCTGGATTCTGAGTCTGTTTTGCGATAATATGTTCGCTTAATCTGTATATGTGCTTGTTTCTCATGAGCCTTATGATTTTCTGTGGTTTTACCCTATTTTGTTCATCAGTGTCTCTAACTTTTACTTTTTCCTCCTATGTCATGTTTATTCTATTAATTCATGCTATGCTCTATGTGAATCCCTAATTTTGTGTGATTTTACCTTATTTGGCTTATTAGGGTTTCAGATTCTTTCCTATTATGTGTTTATTCCGCTTGTTCTCATAAATTTGTGTCAATTTCTCCTAAATCAGTACTATTTGCTATTTTTGAATCTCTGTGACTGATCCTTCACTAATTTCTTGTGATATTCTCTACTGATTTTAACCTTTAAGATATTTTCTTACCTTAATCTATAGTCGAGCATGCTGTCAACTGATTCTTAAGTATTTTCCTTGATTAGAATCTGCTGAACCTAGTGTCTATTAAATGTTGTGTACTTGTACTATGCTGGAAATATTTCCTTATTTGTTATATTCAGCCTTATGTTATTTTCTTCCTTATTTAGTATTTTCCCTTACCGTTTAAATTTAACTCCTTAATTAAAGGAAGTACTTACACTGATTTGATTCTAATTAGTACATAGTTCCATAATTACTGCTGAACTAAAATTCTTGCCTTATTTTCTACCTGTTTTCAAACTATAAGTACCTTGCCCTTTCATTAGCACAAGGACACGAACACAATGGTTCAAAAACTCTCTCTCACACAAATACCCTCTTCTACTCTCTTTTCTCTGGTTACTTGCTATTGTTCTAAGTCAGTCGGCCGCAAGCCAAGGCTGATTACTCTACTCTCTTGCTCCTCACTTTGTGTTTACTACCTTCTTTACTGGTATGTTCTGATTTCAATTCAAGTTCCAAAAATAATATGGTCCTTTTATCACTTCAATTCATCTTGTTTCTAGTCTACTTTTACTTATTGTTTTGCTGTGAAACTTGTAGTTGATATGTTTACATTATTAGCATGTTATGTACTCCCCTTCCTTAGGATCAGTATGAACATGTTACCCCCTCTATGTAGTCTGTCTTTATGTGATCGTGCTCTATCTGGTTTCTGGTATGAATCTCCCTGTAAACTAGTCTGTACTCCTAAACTTGTATGATTCTGGGATTGATTTTAAATTATGTTGATCCTATACTGCACCCTTATGCATTACTGATTATGTGACTATGTCTAATAAGTATTTCTGAGCATATCTGTACCAATTCCAAAGACTTCTGTCTGCTATGTGTTTACCATTATGTGCTTTACCTGTCCCCAATTCCCATTTACCCATGTGTGAAGTCTTGTGGTGCAAAACCTGTCTTGGTTCTTTATTCAATGTGTAATGTTGAACCTGTTTTTGTTCTGAGGTTGGTTTGTTGTTTGTTGATTGACCTTCTCTTTTCAAAACTGTCTTATTGAATAACTCCTTTGTTGTTTTACAAAACCATTTTCAATTCTCTTTTCAAATTGTTTTCCTACTTAAACTTTTTTTTCAAAACTATGTCAAGAACTTTCACTCTATTCTTAGATCCCTAAGTTCTGCCCCTCTAATGTGTGATTGCTTAGGGATCCCTATGAGATCCTTCTGAACTCTGATGCATTAGAGCTAGCCCTTCCACACTGCACTTATTCAAATATGGTTGTGAATTCTGGGTGTGAGCACTGCCCCGGATCCTTGAGGTCCTTAGGGAACTCTGACAAACCCGGATATTGAGAAAGGCTATGAAACAATCTGAGCAGTTGAGGTTTTGGAAATATTGGCCTACTTGCAGGTTCCTTATAGTGTAACTTCTTATTTTTCTTTATCTATTAATGTAATTTATTCAATGTTGGTTTGTAATATTCACTGTAAACGAATATTGGGACTGGCTAGTGAAAAAGGGGAGGGTAGCTATATATGTTATCAAAGGGTAGAAAATATGCTTTAGGTTTATATTTTTTTGTATGTGCATTAGAATTCATGTTTAGGACCAATACATGCAAAGCATATCATGCATTAAATACCATGCTCTTCGGTTTCATGTATACTGTTTTCAGCATTTCATTTTAACATCCTTTTTATCACTTAGAAATCCTATTTCAAGGATAAACGACAACATTAAAATAAACTGTTACTTATGCATATTTTGAAATCATGTTGTAACCTGCTGTGCATTTAGAAATCCCGCTTTAGGAATTATGCATATAAACCATTCTGAACCTTATATGTGCATATTATATACCATGTTTAGGATCTCGTTTGTACCCGCTCAGTCACACCTAGTTAAACTACTGATGCAAGAAAAATGATATAAAACAGTCTCGCATCTAATTATCCTGTAAGTAAAACTGGTAATAATTCTGTATCTTGTAAAACTTAGAACAACATGCTTTAGGTAAAATATCTCCTAACCTGTTTTAATAGTTCTGGTAACAATTGTGCATTATATCACGCCTAGGCAAGCCTTAGGTAATCAAATTTCTAATAAAACTAGAAACTGCCTCTTTTTGTTTACTGCTTAATGGTTAACAGGCTTAAAATTAGTAGGCAAACTGATTAGGCCCCTGCTTCTAAGTTTTAAAAAAATATGCATGTCTCTTGTGTTCTGATACTCATCTAGACATCTTGTCTAAGGATCTTGTTTAATAATACTACCCTTGTTTGTGTTTGAGCCGTGCTATTTACATGCATTATCTGCGGAGGTAAACCTGAGCCTCTATTTGCTCTTTCCTACTTTTATTTGCTAAAGTCCTATGTGTTCTTGCTTGTCGTCTTAGTATTTTCTCCTTAAAACCTTAGGGGTCTATCTAGAACTGCCTATAGGTAGAGGTCCTAATTTCCACCCAGACAATAAAGAAGGGACGGGTAACAGCACGCATAGAGATCGCTAAATAACATTCGCTTAGTAACAACTAAGGGGTAGGAAGGGTAAATATGGATATGATGACTATGCGCTAATGTCACGTGTAGCCCCTTATTGAGGAGTGTTTACCGGACATTGTGTGGGGTGATCCTGTAGGCTAACCAACTTAGGACCCCTCCTTCCCAAATTCAATTTATTTTCCATGTGTATACAATTTGTTTAAGCCTTTCCTTTGTCGCATTATTTGAGTCATGTAATGTCCAAAACCTGCTCTTATTTGTAATTATGTGTTTAAAACTATTTATTTGTTAATGGACTAGTTCATAAGTATAAGTTCGGTAGAGACCTACCTTTGTGGACTGAGAGGGGTGCCTAACACCTTCCCCTCAAAGTTATTTTGAGCCCTTACCCTAAATCTCTGGTAATGCAAACCAATCCAATAGTTAATCGCTCTGGGTACCCTAACGAACCATAATCTGTTAGGTAGCTACTCTTCAAATACCCAATTCCCAAAATGAAACAAGTTATTTCCCTCATGCACGTCGAAACCCAGACTTCTCTCCGCGGAGGGAAAAAAAGGGGTGCGATAACATGGCGACTCTGCTGGGGATACCTTTAGGCTCTTACCATAACGAGCTTGTCTTTTGTGAATCAGTCCAAGCATGTTTTACCCCGTACCATTTCCCCTTATTTGAATTTAACTACCTATTTTAAGCATTTATGTTTCTTTTATTCATGAAACTGACTTGTTTTCCTTTTCCGTAACTGTATTTCAATTATTTAAATACTGTATTTATTTTTCCTACGTGCAAATACCTGACTACATGCTATTAATTGCTGCATAAATCATGCTCCACATCATGTTCTACTCGTGCGTATCAAATCCTATAGCAACGCTTAATGAGTGGTTGCGCTCTTCCAATTTATTACCCTTAAATTCGGAAAGGCTTATTTGCGGTAAAACCAGTTGATCAACGGTGTAGTCGACGATTCCGTACCTTTCCCCCTCAAGTTGTCCGCTTGAGGGTACCAGTCTAAAACCTCATAGTAACCTTACCCTGATCGAAATTGTGCATGCATCATGGTCAAACCTAATCGGATAACTTATGTTTTCCACAAAATGATCCTTTAAGATGAGCCTTATCGAAAGTCCACCGGGGTTTCCATAATCCCAACGGACACAACTATGTTCTGTGCATTATTTTGGAGAACTAAATGCCTATATGTTAATAATAAATGTATAAATAGTCGAGTCTGGTGGGGGGAAAGGCCTAACCCTTTGTGATTTTGAAAATTAATCACTAAATTGGCATGAAGTATGAAATCACAATTAGTTGAAAGTCATAGGCAGCAATACATCTTGGAAAGGTTTTGATGGTCAACTTGTTATACAGCTGATATTTGATTCCCGACCAATTTGCATCCAATTTTCAGCTTATGATTCGGTCAAATCTCATATGTACAGCAGCTATATGATAAAGTTCTATTAATTGACATTCCATAATCCTCACATTCTGGTCAGAATGAACTAAAGAAGCAGATAACTTTGAAGCTTCCTTCAATTCCAAAGAATATATTCTTTGTAGGAAGGCAATATAACTATGTAGGAGAAGGTCATTACTCTAAGCAACAAGCCAAATGCCTTACCCCCTGAGAAAGAAGAATTACTCAACAATGCCATAAAACACATCGATACTTTGGAGCAAGATCTTTGTGCCACTCACAAGGTACTATTTGTTGTATTTGATTATCATTTCAAAGCTAGTAAGCAATTTAGAGACTTGATGGACTATCTATACACTAGTAAAAATAGGAATTAACATCGGATGAATTCTATAGTTAAACAGAAAAATTCGTCGCTAATACTATTATCGACAGATTAGTGACAAATTATCAAAAAAACGGTTATCTACGAGTGATTTAGTGATAGATTAGTGACAAAGTTCGCAGCTAATTATATTTTTTTTGTAGTAATAATATGCATTTTATTATTTTATTGGCAGGCTCTTGAGCAAGCTCTGGTTCGTCAAGCGGAACTTCTAGCATACATAGAGAAGAAGAGGAAGAAGAAGAAGTTCTTGGGGCTATTTTGAGTTTCTTTTTAAAGAATATGAAGATGTATTCGTCTTGGGATGGGGCTTTACAAGGATATTCAATATGGAACATCCACTGATTAATATACACATACTCATAGAACCATCCTTTTTCTTCACAAACAAGATAGGAGCACCACAAGATGATACACTGGGCCAAATGAAACCCATATCAAGCAATTCCTGCAGCTGATCCTTCAACTCCTTCAACTCAGGAGGGGCCATAAGATACAGAGGAATAGAAATGGGCTGAGTGCCCGAAAACAGATCAATGCCAAAATCAATATCTCTATGGGCGGCACGCCCAAAAGGTCAGCTGGAAACGCATCAGGAAAATCCCGTACTACTGGGACTGAATCAACTATAGGGGTATCAATACTGACATCTTTCACATAAGCTAGATACGCGTTACGCCCCTTCTCAACCATTCGCTGAGCCTTAAGGAAAGAAATAACTCTACTGGGAGTGTGATCTAAAGCACCCCTCCACTCAACACACGGTACACCTGGCATAGCCAGTGTCACGATTTTGGCGTGACAATCAAGAATAGCATAATGGGGCGACAACTAGTCCATGCCCAGGATAATATCAAAATCTACCATGCTGAACAACAATAAATCGGCTCTAGTCTCAAAACCACTAAGAGCAACCAAACATGACCGATAAACGCAGTCCACAATAAGAGAATCTCCCATAGTAGTAGAAACATAAATAGGGGAACTCAAAGAATCTCGAGGTACACCCAAATGCAGAGCAAAATAAGAAACAAACAAGAATAAGTGGAGCCTGGATCGAATAGAATCGATACATCTCTGTGACAAACGAGTACAATACCTATGATGACCTGGTACCGGGCACTCAGCCCATTTCTATTCTGCCGTATCGTATGGCACCAACGGAGTTGAAGGAATTAAAGGAGCAGCTTCAGGAACTCATTGATAAAGGGTTCATTCGGCCTAGTGTGTCACCTTGGGGTGCGCCAGTTCTATTTGTGAAGAAGAAGGATGGCACTATGAGGATGTGCATTGATTATAGGCAATTGAACAAGGTAACAATTAAGAACAAGTATCCTTTGCCTCGCATTGATGATTTATTCGACCAGCTTTAGAGAGCGAGAGTGTTATCCAATATTGATCTCCGTTCAGGTTATCACTAGTTGAAGATCAAGGACTCGGATATTCTTAAAACAACTTTCAGGACCCGATATGGTCATTATGAGTTCTTGGTGTTGTCTTTTGGGTTGACTAATCCCCAACAACGTTCATGCATTTGATGAACAGTGTGTTTCGGCCTTATCTCGACTCGTTTGTCATAGTCTTCATTGATGATATTCTGGTGTATTCGCGTAGTCAGGAGGAGCACGCAGAGCATTTGATAGTTGTGTTACAGAGATTGAGGGAGGAGAAGATTTATGCAAAATTCTCCAAGTGTGAGTTTTGGCTCAGTTTAGTGGCTTTCTTGGGGCACGTGGTGTCCAGCGAGGGTATTCAGATTGATCCGAAGAAGATAGAGGCGGTTCAGAGTTGGCCCAGACTGTCCTCAGCCACAGAGTTTCGCAACTTTCTTGGTTTGGCATGCTATTATCGTCGGTTTGTTCAAGGATTCTCATCTATCGCATCGCCCTTGACCAAGTAGACACAGAAGGTGCTTCATTTTTATGGTCGGACGAGTGTGAGGGGAGCTTTCAGAAGCTCAAGATAGCCTTGACCACAACTCCAGTGTTGGTTCTGCCATCAGCTCTAAGTTCATATACCGTGTATTGTGATACTTAGAGAGTTGGTATTGGTTGTGTTTTGATACGGGAGGGTAGATTTATTGCTTATGCTTCCCGTCAGTTGAAGCCCCATGAGAAGAACTACTCGTTCATGATTTGGAGTTGGCTATCATAGTTCACGCTTTGAAGATTTGGAGGCATTACTTGTATGGTGTGTCTTGTAAGGTGTTTACTGATCATTATTGCCTCCAGCACTTGTTCAAACAGATGGATCTCAATTTGAGGCAGCAGAGGTGGTTGGAGTTGCTTAGGGATTATGATATCACTATATTGTACCATCCAGGAAAGGCCAATGTGATGGCCGATGCATTGAGCCGAAAGGCGGTGAGTATGGGGAGTTTGGCATATATTCAAGTTGGGGAGAGACCTCTTGCAGTTAATGTTCAGGCCTTGGCCAATCAGTTCGTGAGGTTAGATATTTTGGAGCCTAGTCGGGTATTGGCGTGTGTGGTTTCTCGGTCTTCCTTATATGATTGCATCAGAGAGTGCCAGTATAATGATCCGCATTTTCTTGTCCTTAAGAACAAAGTTCAGCACGATGATGCCAGAGATGTGACCATTGGTGATGATAGGGTGTTGAGGATGTAGGGTCGGATTTGTGTTCCCAATATGGATGGGCTTCAGTAGTTGATTCTGGAGGAGGCACATAGCTCGCGGTATTCCATTCATCCGGGTGCCACGGAAATGTATCAGGATTTGAGGCAGCACTATTGGTGGAGGAGAATGAAGAAAGACATTGTGGGATTTGTAGCTCGGTGTGTCAATTGTCAGCAGGTGAAATATGAGTATCAGAGACCGGGTGGCTTGCTTCAGCGGATGGATATTCCAGAGTGGAAGTGGGAGAGGATCACTATGGACT
Organism: Nicotiana sylvestris; assembly: GCF_000393655.2. Taxonomy (NCBI): domain Eukaryota; kingdom Viridiplantae; phylum Streptophyta; class Magnoliopsida; order Solanales; family Solanaceae; genus Nicotiana; species Nicotiana sylvestris. The sequence continues at coordinate 120,754,143 of NC_091057.1, read as the reverse complement.
TTGTAGTTGGACTTCCACGGACTTTGAAGAAGTTCGATGCTATTTGGGTGATTGTGGATCGGCTGACCAAGTCTGTGCACTTCATTCCTGTGTGTACAACCTATTCTTCAGAGCGGTTGGTAGAGATCTATATCCGGGAGATTGTTCGTTTGCATGATGTCCTAGTTTCCATCATTTCAGATAGCGGCACTCAGTTTACTTCGCAGTTTTGGAGGTCTATGTAGCGAGAGTTTGGTACTCAGGTTGAGTTGAGCACAGTTTTTCACCCTCAGACGGACAGGCAGTCCGAACGCACTATTCAGATATTGGAAGACATGTTGCATACTTGTGTCATTGATTTTGGAGGTCATGGGATCAGTTTCTACCGCTTGCAGAGTTTGTTTATAACAACAGCTACTAATCGAGTATTCAGATGGCTCCATATTAGGCTTTATATGGGAGGCAGTGTAGATCTCCAGTTGGTTGGTTCGAGACGGGTGAGGCTAGGCTATTGGGGAAAGACTTGGTGCATGATGCTTTAGAAAAGGTGAAGGTAATTCAGGAGAGGCTTCATACAGGAGGCAAAAGAGTTATGCTGATAGGAAGGTTCGAGATGTGTCCTACATGGTTGGCGAGAAGGTTCTACTGAAGGTTTCGCCCATAAAGGGTGTTATGAGATTTGGGAAGAAAGGTAAATTGATTCCTCGATTCATTGGGACTTTTGAGGTGATTCGGAGGATTAGGGATGTCGCTTATGAGCTTGCTTTTCCACCCAGCTTGTCGAGTGTGTCCGGTATTTCATGTTTCTATGCTCCGGAAGTATATTGGGGATCCGTCTCATGTTTTGGATTTCAGCACACTTCAGTTGGATGATGATTTTACTTATGATGTGGATCCAGTAGCTATTTTGGGTCGTCAGGTTCGAAAGTTGAGGTCAAAAGATATAGTTTTAGTAAAAGTGCAGTGGAGAGGTCGGACCATGGAGGAGGCTACCTGGGAGACCGAGCGGGAGATGCGGAGTAGATATCCTCACCTATTTGAGGCTTCAGGTATGTTTCTTGACTCGTTCGAGGATGAACATTTGTTTATGTTGGGGAGGATGTGACGACCCGGCCAGTCGTCTCATGAGTTACCGCTCCGTTTCCCCCATTTTTGCTTCTTATTGATTGTATAATGGTTCTATATGTGATCGGGTTGATTGGTTAGGTTCGGAAAGGAATTGATAAGGTTTGAGACACTTAGTCTCTTTTGAGGAAGGTTAAGTTGGAAAAGACAACCGGATGTTAACTTAAGGTTAAGTTGGCGAAGTTGAGATTTTGGCGATTTCCGGTTGATAGGTGAGACTTTGATATAGGGGTCGGAATGGAATTTCGAGAGTTGCAGTAGTTCCGTTGTGTCATTTGGGATGTGTGTGCAAAATTTCAGGTCATTCGGACAAGTTTTGGTTGGGTTTTTGATCAAAAACAGAATTTTTGAAGATTTTGGAAACTTAGGCTTGAATCCGATTTGTTTTGGTTGATTTGATGTTGCTTGAGGGGTTTTGAAGATTGGTACAAGTTTGAATAAGGTTTTGGGATATGTTAGTGCCTTTGGTTGAGGTCCCGTTGGACCTCGGGTGAGTTTTGGGTGGTCAATCGGGCCATTCCATGAAGTTTGGAGCTGTAGAAACTTGCAGGTCGGTGTTGCAGAAAAATGACCTTCGCGTTCGTGAAGGGTCAGTTGAGGAAGCTGGGAATTTAGCCTTTACATTCGTGAGGAAGGATCCGCATTAGCGAAGGGCTGTGCATCTGTGCATCGCGTTTGCGGGGGTGTTGTCGCGTTCGCGTAGAGTTAAGTGGACCAGGGGTTTGACTGGGAGTTTGTTCTTTGCGAACGCGGTCCCCTATCCGCGATAGCCTAGTGTTGGAAGCCTGAGCATCGCGTTCGCGTGAGTGTTTACGCATTCGCATAGAGTAAAAGTTGGGTTCTATGAAAATGTGCTTCGCGATCGCGAAGGAAGTCCCACGATCGCGATGAAGGATTTCAGGCCTGGGCAGAATGTTTAAATACTCGTCTTGTCCGCAATTTTGGGGTTTATTTCTTCCATTATTTATCGTTTTTGGAGCTTTTTGAAGAGGGATTCAAGGGAAATCACTTGGAGGTAAGATTCTTGGACTTAAAACTCGATTCTAATGTGAATTCCACCTAAATAATCATGGAAAGTAAGCCAAAAAATTGAAGAGCCAGGGCTTGGAAACTTAGACCTTTGATTGAGGATTTGAAGGACCATTTGAGGTCGGATTTCAGAACTTTTGATATGTATGAACTCGTGGGGAGATAAGAAATCCATTGGTGTAAAAATTATCGACTTCTGAGATGTGGGCCCGGGGTTCAGGTTTTGCTAATTTTGGGATTTATGTTGTAAATTGATTATTTTCGCTTGGGCTTCATTCCCTTAGCATATTTTGACGTCTTCGTTTTGTTTTGGATATATTCGATGCGAGTGGAGGCCGATTCGAGGGGAAAAGGCATCGCGAGCTACAGATTTGACCGGATTGAGGTGAGTAATGATTGTAAATGATGTTCTGAGGGTATGAAACCCCGAATTGCACATTGTTGTACCATATTGAAGTGACACACACGCTAGATGACGAGCGTGGGGTTGTGCACTATTGGAAATTGTGACTTAGTTTGTCCCGAATAATTATTTTACCGCGTATTTGATTGAAATCTATTTACTATCATCATTATGTGGGTTGAATGCCATATTTGGGGTTCGTGCCAACTATTTGAACCCTTAAGGGACTTTTATTGATATTTCCTCACTGTTTTGACTTTATACTTGAACTCAGTCATGTTATATTTCACTGTTTTCGTACTCAGTCATGTTTACTCTGTTTTAGCACTTAAATGATCTTTTAAATGATATTTGGGCTGAGAATCATGTTTTACTATTGCCCGAGTGGCTTGTGAGGATTTTGACTGAGTAAGGCCGAGGGCCTGAGATATGTACGCCACGAGGTAGCTTGATTGATATGAGGTCGAAAGCCTAGTGATGATGCCACGAGATTGCTTGATACTGCGCTTGGGCCGTAAGGGGCCCCTCCAAGAGTCTGCACACCCCTAGTGAGCACGGGTACCCATTGTGATGTGAGATATAGCCCGTGGGGCTGGTATTGTTCTGAGATATTGCTTGATGGGCGGATTTGTTGATATTGTACTTTTAAGGTGAAATAGGAAGATCTTACTCGAAATTGAACTGGAACAACCTGAAACATGCAAGAAAGGGCCATAGGTGTAACCAGACTGACCCTGGTCCCTCGAGAACCTTAGAGATGGCGATACCAGCATAGGAGAGGCCATTAAAGGCCTGATGGTGGTGAGAAACCACCATGAACGGTAGCAGATGAATGGCGATGAGGGTGAGATAGGGTTAGGTTTTGAGAGCATTTGAGAGAGGAGAGGAATAGATGACGGCGGGGGAAGGTGGTAAAATGATTAGGGTTTTGGGGGTATAGGTTAGTTTAATTTAGCTAAGGGGAGATATGGACCGTTGATCAAAATGATCAACAGCCAGGATTTAGAAAGAAATGGGTCGGGTAGATAATGTGGTTTGGGCTGGGTAGATTTTGGGCCTAGTTTAATTTGAATTGGGTTGGGGGTCCGAATTTAAACATAATTAAAGGGAATATTTGTTAAATACCCAATTTATTAATAAAATAATTTATAAAAATAGCTAATTAAATGAAAAAATTTATTTTTATTCATGAAGATGATTTAAAATAATTACTTAGCACTATAAAAATATAAAAAGTTATTTTCTATATAAATAATGTAATTATGCATATGTATGGGCTATTATTGCAAAATATGCAATTGTAGTCTAAAAAATACAAATGCAATTAAAAAATGCATTTAAAATATTTGAACACTTATATGAGCATAAATGATGAATTTAGATGATTAAATCATCATAAAGTAATATGTGGGATAACTATTGACTATTTATATAATAAAAAATGCAGAAATGAATTAATTTAAGGCTTTTAAAAATTATATAAAAATTGCAAAAATACTTGTGCATGTTTGTAAATGTGTGTACAATATTTTGAAAGTATGTATGTGTACTTAAAGCATATGAGAGAAAAATTGGGTATCAACAATATTGAAGGCTACAGCCGAAATAACACGGCTCAGAGACGTCCGAAACCCGCAATAAACAACATGCCTTAAAATACTTTGAAAAAACTGGTTAAAAGGCTATTCCGACAAAGCGATTAAAAAAGGGGCTTCGATAAAACTAGCCCTCTAAAAACCTTAAGAGGTATCAAATTACTTTAATACAAATGTGCTAAGGCACAAAAAATAAAGGGGTCTCAATCGGCATCGGACCCTAAAAAAACCCAATGCGTAAAAAACACATGCTAAGGCAAACAAAATTTTTATAATAGCCATCTTTTAGCGTCCATAATGGCCCGATCTAAAAGAGCCTAAGGTCCAATACACTTAGGGTTCGAGACCTTGTTCTCACTCAACTCGGACTTAGGGGTCCCATTACTCCGAGCTCGTATAAAGTCGACTTAAAAATAGCTCGAGGGTTCATCATAAAACCTTAAGAAATATTTTGCTCTAAGTTCAAAACTTTCCTATTGTTTGCTAAAAAACCTAAGGGTTTTTTTTACTCTGAGTTCGAGCTAATGCTCACTCGATTAGTGAAATTATAACATCAAAAAATTTCGCAAGTCAAAAACAAAGCAGACTTTACCACGAATCAGAGATAGAGCGGAAAGAAAAGGAACTTCTTATACATAGAAAGTATTTACAATGCCCACAAGGGGCCTTACACAAAAAATATCCTAAGGACCTAGTCCACTTTGGGAGCCACATCTTTGGAAGCCACATCTTCGGGAGCCGTCTACTCTGGGGCCTCATCCTTATCTACTCCACTCTCGGATCCACTAGTAGAGTCTTCATCATCAAAGAGTAAAGCTGCAGCCTCATCCTCCAAAGCTTTTGCATTCTCGATTTCGGCTTAGAGGTCAAAGCCACGAGCGTACACTTCCTCGAGAGTCTCTCTCTAGGATTGTCGCTTGGCATGATTGATAGTACACGGAAATTTGACTTCAGAAGCAATAGAGATCTCCTATGCATGAATGTTAGCAGCCTCGGTGCCAGTTCAATAAGAGGCCACAAGTGCTTCCGCCTCAGATTTAGCCTTTGCAAGTTCCGCGGTTGACTTAGCTTCGAGCTCCGCAATCTTCCGAATCCAGGCCAAGCTATCCCCCTTCACACTTTAAAGTTGGCATTCGACCGAAGTCAGCTGGGCCCGAAATGTGTCTTTATCCGGGCAAGATGATCCATATGTTTTTTCTACCCCAAGGTCTCGGTCTCTTTCATCTTGACCTCCTCTTGAAGTTGCTCCACCAACTCGCCCTTCTGCTGGGCCTGCAAAGTTGAAATGTTAATCTCCAAGTCAAATGAACACGTAAAAAACTCCCAAAAGGTTACATTACCCGCTCAATGAGCTAGTCTATTCTCGATGAGCCCTCGTTAGTTCGGCTCGGAAGTCCCTGATTTGCTTCTCTTTTTGAACGCAGAGGAGTTTGAGGCCGTCTTTCTCTTCCACGAGTTTCTTGAGTTCGGCCTCGCATCGGGTAAGCTTGGCTCAAGATTTAGAAAATTCTTCTCGATGGAGCGTCACGGCCTTCACAGAAAGGAAAAAAGTCAGACTTGGAAAAATGAGAATAAAACACAAGCATAATTATGGAGGCAGAAACTTACTTGTTTAAGAAGTTGTTGGGCCTCGTAAAAAATGAACGAAGCATCCCGATCGGGACCATCTTCAAACCCTACGAAGAATCCCTGGAAAATATCATTCCCTTCGTGGGTCGTCCCCATGTCGGGAGTCTTCATAGCCTGGGCATTTCGGAACTGCCCTTCGAAGAAAATAGGGCCAGTCGGCAATTCATCTATATTAAATATCCCAAGTGAGTCACTTAGGACATTCTCTTCTCTTTGAGGGGCCTTGGAATTAGACCCTTTAGGCTTACCCGCCCGACGTTCTTTACGGCGAGGTGTGCTTTTATCACCTGATGGCTCGAGGACTCTGCTCGAGCTCCCCTCGGATATTTCTTTGGTGTGAGATTGAAATGCATCAACCACCGCCAGTTCAGTGGCCTTTGAAGCTTTAGTGCTTCCCCTCTTTCGAGCTACGAGCTAGGAGTTGGCGTCCTCTCCTTCTTCCTCGTCCTCCCAAAGTTGTTGAACTGCATCAGCAGACAGGGCTGTAGGGTCGACCCTAGGCTTTCGGGCCTTACTTTTCCTGGGCTTCGGGGTACTTGGAGGCGAGACCCTTCTCCTATTCTTCTCTTTGATTGGCTTCGGTATCTCCTCTTCACCGGGCGGAGGCGGCCTCATAGCAACATTGTCTCCGAGGCCTGCATAAGGAGAAAGTAAGTTTTTTATAGAAAAGCATCAACATGTGAACAAAGTAACTTACCATAGTTTTTAGCTTCCCAATGACCCTTGGCCAAATTGCACCAACAACGATCAGCATATGAAAAAGTGGAGGACAGTTGTCGAACCCAACTTGTAAGATCCGAAATTGCACTAGGAAAACAAGGGGAAGCTGCACCATCGAAAAAAAAAGGACCGAAGAAGAGTAAAGAAAGCAAAGTAGTGAGCATCATCGATGGAGTTGCGCTTATGTTTCATGTTCCATTCCTCGGGGAATGGCATTCTTTCGGTAGGAATTAGGTCAAAGGTCTTGATTCGCACAAATCGGCCTATCCACCCTCGGTCCTTGTCCTTATCAATGCTCGAGAATTGCACCTTCATAGACCAACGATGGAGCTTTATCAACCCACCTTGATAGAGGTGAGGGCTGTATAACTTGATAAGATGGTTGTGGGTAAAAGACGTCCCCTTGACATTGTTCGAAAAATATCTGAGCAAAATGACAATGCACCAGAAAGATGGATATATCTGGCCAAGGATCACCCCATATTGATGACAGAAATCGAGTATAACCGGGTCTACGGGGCTCAGTGTGAAAGTATAAGTATACACACTTAAGTACCCTTTCACATGGGTAGTGATGTCCTCCTCAGGGGAAGGAATCACCATCTCCTTATTTTCCCAATTGCAGTCCTCTTTCACATGCTCGAGATTGTAATCATATATAGAGCAGATGTATCGGGATATGGGCTCATATCGGCTTAAAACTGATGCAAGCCTATCGACTTTGAAATCGAAAGACAGCTCGCATGGCCAGTATGAGGTTCCACTGGCATTTTACCACTAGTCGGCCGCAATGATGAGGATGCTTTTTCTTTTTGAGGGATAGTTTTAGATGTTTTAGCCATCACTGTTGTGGAATTCAAGAAAGGAGAAGTAGTTGATGTTGTGACAAGCACAAATTGAAGAGAAGGATGGACTCAAAGAAAATGGAGAAGCTTTTAAAGATTTGGGAAGTAAAGATAGTAAAGATTGATAAATTGACCTATTTATAGTGGCCGCTTCAACATTTTGAGGAAGCTAATGGCCAACCATCGGCCGCCTTTAATTAAAGGCCTTAAGAACTATGCGGACGCGACCCTTTAATTACTTCTGTCGCTGATGTCACGGAATTGACATCATGATCGAGGCATCGGAGGATCGAGGATCAAATCGTTTCTTATCATTCTACTCTAAGAAATGTGGGGACTATCTGTATACGGTTGAAATCAGGTATGCTCAATTTCGTAGGCTCGAGTAGTCGCTTAGATAATAAGTTCACAATGGATCGGGCTCGAGCCCAATGACAGAGTACAAGACTTGAAGATCGAAGTGCTCGATGAACACTAAGGCCATGTATGACCAACCTCAAGATAATACTGTTATGGTTTTATAATAGAAAGAGCGAGATTCTAGCAGCAGCCCTAAGATCACGGCATAAATTCCGGAACGAATTTGTATTAGACGGTTAGACAGTTGTCCAATAAGATTCCTTACTAAAAATGGAAATGTTCCTTATTTATGGCTCCCCTATTATATAAAGGGGAGTCCATTTATTTGTAACATCATCAATCATTGACAAGAGAATATACATTCATCATTTTCTTGCTTACTGTTCATCTGAGTTGCCTTATAATTTATTGTTCTCACTGACCCACCTCGAGACTGCCATAGCTCAAGGTCGAGACCTGCTTGTACGCTGGTTTGACTTACTTTATTCTTTAATTTATACATTTGATTCCTTATTTATCAATTTGTATTGGAGTAAATCATATATCTTTAAGACCACAATACAAGTTTAACTGTTATTCGGATTTTAGGGTAAACAATATAATAATTTAATAGATCTTGACATATGAATATGAATGAACAAAGAGATTGACGCATTTTAATAATACTTGATAAGAATAATTATACAAAAGATTATTTAAAATTAAAAATGGAGCCCATCATATTCTATTAAATATTAAATCCCATAAGAGAATCTCAAATATTTTTAGGCATTTTTAAAGAAAATTTTATATAAGTCTTAAAAGTATATATAAAAATTATATATTTATATATCGGTGTGGTTTGGATTTTTTACTCAATACCAAACCAAATCAAACCACACCTCATCGGGTTTTTAATCGATTTGGTTTGATTTTTCGGTTTGATACAGTTTTGCGATTTAGTTTGTACACCCCTAATGTGCACTTATATTAATGATACTCATAGAAATTTAAGGAATATTCATTCTTCTACCTATTTATTTATTCCAAAATTATCATTAATTTACTTATTATAAAGGGGGGAATTCCTTAGGAGAAAGAATGGGAAAAGAGATAGTGAAAGCAGAATTAGGAGAGGAGACAAACTTCAACTGGCCATCGTCAATGACATCATCCTCATCTAATCATGAAGAAATTACAAGGATGCCTTTGTTAGCACTGAACCATGTTTCCTATGTCTATAAATCTGTTCCTAAAAGTGTCCATTTCTGTGAGCAAGTTCTTGGCTTTGTTCTAATCCAGAGGCCCTCTTCCTTCGACTTTGAAGGAGCTTGGTATGACCAATATTCTCCAACACACATATTTTGTGTTTGCTTTTACATACATTTATGCCAATATTTGGAAATAATTTTATCACTAGTGCATGTGTAAAACTATTTTGCATTATCAGTGCATATAAGTTAAATTTAATTTATAAACATGGTTGCGCTAATGCTCTTCTTAGATTTGAAAACTAGAACAACAAAAATAAATCTCTGATATATATTTTGGGTTGATTTTTCAGGTTGTTCAACCATGGTATTGGAATACATTTGTTAGGAAAAGAAGATACACAATCAAAGAAGGGAAAGATAAACCCAAAAGACAATCACATTTCACTCCAGTATTCGGATATGGACCTCATTATTGAGAGATTGGATGAGTTGAACATTGAGTATGTAACAGCTATTGTGAAGGAAGTGTTGGGCACATGTCCATGCTGTTCAGCCAAAGGACCAATGGCCTAATCCTATTCTTTTTTGGTTTTCATTCTTATTCGGAATTGAATTCGGCGTTTATTCCTATTTAGAGTTGGTTTAGACTTTAAGAGAAAGCACCACTCATTATCTATAAATAAGACAACCTTTGAGAATTATTATATGTTCATTGATACAAGTCGTTGAAAGACTTAATCATATAAGAGTAGATTTTTAGAGAAATTTCATCAAAAGAGAAGAGAGAAGAAAAAGTATTTGTTTTTGCTGCAGATTTATATTCCAACCAGCCAACTTCAATTCGTTAACTGTTGGATCGGACTGATATTTTGACTGAGTATTTATAACATCTTGGTATTTTATTTGACGGTGGAGATCGGATTTGAAGGCCCGTAACATCTGATTTCAAGCCTCAAACAACAGCTTCATTTTTGTGAATTCTCCTCTCTCTTCAATTGATTTGTTGGTGATCTTGTTGCTATTGTTGCTCCGTATTTGGCACTTGTTGTATAGTCAATTTGGAGAACTTTGGTAACTTTTTTATTGTTATAGTGGAGCTTTTTGGATTTTTGTGATCCCGTGATTTTTACCTTCGATTTGAAGGGGTTTTCACGTTATAATTTGGTGTTCTTTATCTTCTTTATTTTGGGGTTTGCCTCTTCCTCGACATAACAATGGTATCAGAGCTTTAGTTATTTATCTAGGTTATTACGGAATGAAGGCTAATATGAGCTAGATGGTATGTTTAAATGGGAGAAATTGTAATTTTTGGAGAAGCAAGATGAAAGACTTGTTGTTCGTGAAGAAGATGCATCTACCCGTTTTTGCAGCTCATAAACCTAAGATTATATCTGATGAAGATTGGCATTTCGAGTACTAACAAGTATGTAGATATATACGATAATGGATTGAAGATAATGTTCGCAACCATATTGTGAATAAGACATATGTGAGATCATTGTGGGGAAAGCTAGAGACTTTTGATGATTCAAAAACTGGGAACAACAAGTTGTTCATGCTAAAGCAATTGATGACCTTTAAATACAAGGAAGACAGCCCTATCCTTGATCACATAAATAGTTTTCAGGGCGTCCTTGATCAGCTGTCTGGAATGGGAGTGAATTTTGATGATGAGATACAAGGACTTTGGCTTCTTAATACTCTGTCAGACTCTTGGGAAACTCTTCGTGTTTCTTTGACAAATTTAGCTCCTTGAGGTAAGGTGGCCATAGAATATTCCAAGTGTGGTGTGTTGAACGAGGAAGTAAGAAAAAAATTTCAGGGTTCGTCCTCGCAAGTAGATATCTTGGTTACACAAGACCACGGGAGAGATAGAACAAGACGCTCAAGGAATAGAAGTAAAAGTAGAAGTAAGTCAAGATCCAAATATCATAATATTATATGCAACCATTTTGACAATAAAGGACACATCAAAAGGTTTTGCCACAAGTAATTACAAGACATTAGATAAGGAAAGAAAGTTAAAAATAATGAGAATAATGTTGCTGCTATTGTTCGAGATGACCTTCTTTTTGCTTATGATGAAAACGTCATCAATTTGGTATCCCATGAGACGAGTTGGATAGTAGATTCTGGAGCTACCTCACATGTCACACCAAGAAAAGACTTTTTTTCATCTTATACTCCTGTTGAATCTGGAGTGTTAAAGATGGGCAATGCCAGTGAAGTTAAGGTGTTTGGTGTTGGCACAGTTTGTTTGAAAACTAATAATAGTTCAACGTTAGTTCTTCAAGATGTCAAGCATGCTCACTCTTCTGTGTCGTTATTATGGTATTCCGATGGTACTTGTCGTTTTCCCCCTTACTTATTGTAATTATTGTATTGTTAGTCATATTGCGTTGTTTTCATGTAGAAATCATGCATTGTTTTTCCTCTACTTATACTTGTTCAATTTATTAGATCTGTAAGTATTTTGACTGTTCCTCGTCACTACTCCACCGAGGTTAGTCTTGATATTTATTAGGCACCGCTGTGGTATGCTCATTCTATACTTCTGTACATTTTGTACAAATCCAGGTAGTGGATCGCTAGTAGTTGTGCTGACCGTTGCAGTGGAGACTCAAGGTAAACCTACTACTGCATTCGCAGGCTTCGGAGTCACCTTCTTATTTTGTATTTACACTGTTCACTCTTATTTCGAGACAGTTGTATTTTAGAGGTTTTCTAGCAATTTTGTAGAACTTATGACTTGTACTACCGGTTTTGGGGAATTATAAGTTTTGTAAAAAAAATTATATCGAGCCTGTTAGATTTTCCTTATTGTTGGGAAAAATTGGGTCTGTGACATAATGCCACCTGCGGCTTCTGGTTTCAAATCAGAACATTAGTCAACTTACCGGAGAACACAAAGTTATTGTCTTCTAAGGGTGATTTCATCTAGTCTAGAATACTATATTCAGAGAACCTTAGAAATTCTTGACAAAGTTATAAGTAGTAATAAAATATAGAAATTATGATTTATAACTACTTCTGCGGCCATTTAGTGATAACAAATTGATAAGTAGCTTTTGGAGTTATTATAGTAGTCTATTACTTAAACGGTCATTCAACTATATGAAATTATCTAATAAAGTCATTTTTCTTTTGTTTGTAACAGAAAATTCACTTAATTATACTTATAATACTCATAAGGTCAAGCAACCAGCTTTCTCAAACTTTTATCTGTCAACTACCTATTTAATCATCTAAATTAATAACTTTTATCTTCTTCCTTTTTATTTTATTTTTTTTAATCTTTTAAGTATTTTCATTTTTTTTCTTTTTAATCTATATTATGGACTTACCTATAGAATAACTATATTTATTTATAAAATAAAAATAAAAATTTAGTTTTCTAGCATATATAATGTAGGAATAATAATATACTTGAGCATAATATTCAAGAATATATAATGTATATTATAAACGTACCTTTATTTTAAATAATTATTTTTTATATTACGTGCACTATAATATATATATATATATATATATATATATATATATATATATATATATATTATAAAACTTTTGTTTTCTTTAATTCTCAATTATGTGAATAAACTTTTTAGTTTTTGCTGTTAATATCAAAATTATTATTATGAATAAATTGTTTTAATTAATTTTTTTACTATACTCAACATTTTGTTATTGCAACATTATATATGCTTAATTACTATTTTATTTTAAAAAATTCTAAATAAAATTTATTTATTCTATAGGTAACTTCATAATATAAATTAAAAAGAAAAAAATTATAACATTAAAAAGTTAAAAAAAATAATAAAAAGAAGACAAAAGTTGATAATTTAGAGAGTAACATAGGTATTTAGCAATCAAAAGTTTGAGAAATCTAGTTGAGTGGTCTTCTAAGTGCTTTATGCATAGTTAAGTGATTTTGCTATTACAAACGAAAGAAAAATAATTTTATAAGGTAATTTCAGATAGTTGAGTGACCATTTGAGTAATGGACTCGCCATTGCAAATAGTGACGAGGCCAATATGTCACGACCCAAACTGGACCCAGTCGTGATGGCGCCTCTCGTGACAAGGCCAGCCGACACAATTCCCAAATTCAATTTTTAACAGTTTAATAAGTCAATTTAAGTCATTTATAAGGATAAATCCCCAACAAGTACAGATTTAGCAAAATAAAAACAAGTGTGGTAATAAATACAGCCCGACATCAGAGTGTCACAAGTCACGAGCATCTACGAAGGTCTAAAATACAATGAAAATTCTGAAAATACTAAATACAGTCTAATGACATCAAGAGGGAGTAAAGCAGTGTTGCGGTCGCCGGGCAGCTACCTCGCTAAACTCTAATGACCCTGCCTCTGCTCATCCAATACCCGATACCGGGTGCAGAAATACCTGAATTTGCACACAAGGTGCAGAGAGTAAAGTGAGTAGTCCAACTCAGTGAGTAATACTCATAACTAAAGACTGAGTGATAAGAAATCATGAAAAATACATCATCATGCTGTATAGAGTAGTAAAAAACCACTAATAAAGCAATGAAACTGTGAAATCTCTTAAAGCATCTTATCTCAGTTTAAACTTCTTTAAAATGACTTTTCAACAGTTAAGCAATTGAATGCAAGCAATTAGAATAGATAAGCACAGAAAATCCGCCCCTCGGGCACAGTTACACAATTAAACAGGTAAATGACAGGCAATTAAGGGAAATAAACACATAAAGGTTCGCCCCTCGGGCATAGTATCAACAAATCCGCCACTCGGGCAATATGTCAGAACAATACCAGCCCGCTATATCTCACATCACAATGGGTGCCCGCGCTAACTGGGGTTGTGCAGACTCCTGTAGGGGCCCCTTACCGCCCAAGTGCAATATCAAGCCATCTTGTGGCATCATCACTAGGCTCTCGGCCTCATATCATCGAGCCACCTCGTGGCATATAAAACTTAGGCTCTTGGCCTCATAATCATAATCAGTGTATCACTGCTGCGGCGTGCAACCCGACCCAAAAGTATCCTCACAACACATCCCCTCGGCCTTACTCAGTCAAAATCACATAAGACACACGGGCAACAACAAAACATGATGCTCATCCCAAAATATTATTTGAAATATCATTTGATATATTAAAACAAAGTAAACGTGGCTGAGTTATGAAAACAGTGAAATATAGCATGACTGAGTTCAAGTATAAAGTCAAGACAGTGAGGAAATATCAATAAAATCCCCTAATGGTTCAAATAGTTGGCAAGAAGCCCAAATATAGCATTCAACCCGATACATGATGATAGCAAATAGATTTTCAGTCAAATACGCGGTAAAATATTCATTTGGGATGGACTAAGTCACAATTCCCAACAGTGCACGACCCCACGCTCGTCATCCAGCGTGTGCGTCACCTTAATATAGCACAATGATGTGCAATCCGGGGTTTCATACCCTCAGAAAATTATTTACAATCATTACTCACATCGATCCGGTCAAAACTCTAGCCCGCGATGCCTTTTCCCGCACGAATAGACCTCCGGAAGCTCCAAATCTAGCCACAATCAGTACATAACCATTAAAATATGCTAAGGGAACAAAGCCCACTCGAAAATATTCAATTTACATCAAAAATCCCGAAATTGCTCCAACCTGGCCCCCGAGCCCACGTCTCAGAATCCGATTAAAATCACATCAATAAAATGCTCGTTCACTCACCAGTCTACCCATATAAAATTCGTCAAAATCCAACCTCAATTGCCCATTCAAATACCCAAAAGAAATCTCAAACTTTTCTTCCATTTTACCCCAATTTTTTCACTCTAATTTCTCAAATTAAATGATGAAATTTAAGACCACATCATGGAATTAAACCAAATATGAGTGAAGAATACTTACCCCAATAGCTCCACTGAAAATCTCCTCAAATTCCACCTTCTCCCGAGCTCTCCAATGGTTTTTATGGAATTGGATTTAAACCCTCGATTTAAAATATAAACTGTCTGCCCAGACATTTCTTCATCGCGAGCGCGGCTTATTCCTCGCGTTCGCGAAGCACACTGCTTCACTGACCGAAATCTCTTCTATGCGAATGCCAGAAAGCTCTCTCGAATGTGATGCACAACATACTCAACACCTCGTGATCACGACCCTAACTACACGAACGCGTAGAACAAATGCACTGAGGACCCAGCTATCCTTCTTTCTCCATGCGAACGTGATCTGAAACTCGCGAACGCGATGACCAAAGACCTCACACCTTCGCGATCGCGGAACCATCTTCGCGAAAGCGAAGGCCAACTCCACAACCTCGCACCTTAACCCTTCGTGAATGCGGGACATGCACCCCGAACGCGAAGGTCAAAAACCTGCAACACCAACAACAGCAATTCTGCAATTTTTCACAACATGAAATGGTCCGATTGACCACCCGAAACTCACCCGAGGCCCTCGGGACCTCAACCAAACATGATAAGATATCCCATAATATCATTTAAGCTTGTTCCAAATTTCGGAATGCTCAAAACAACCTTAAAACACCAAATTTTCATCAGATTCAAGCTTAAGAATTTCAAGAACTTCCAAATTATGCTTTTGATCAAAAACCCAACCAAACCACGTCTGAATGACTTGAAATTTTGCACACACATCACAAATGACACAACGGAGCTACTACAACTTTCGGAATTCCATTCCGACCCCTATATCAAAATCTCACCTATCAACCGGAAAACGCCATAATCTCAATTTTGCTAATTCAAGCCTAAACCTTCCACAGACTTCCAAAATGCATTCCGATCATGCTCCTAAGTCCCAAATCACCTAACGGAGCTAACCAAATCATAAAAATTCTGATCCAAGATCATATACCAACAAGCCAAATCTTAGTCAAACCTTTTCAAATTTCAAGCTTCAAACTAAGAACTGTTCTTCCAAATTTATTCTGATTACCCTAAAAACCAAAACCGACGATTTACATAAGTCATAGTCCATCACATGGGGCAAGTCATGCCCGAGAACTGACGAGCAAAATGCAAAATCTAAAAATGACCGGTCGGGTCGTTACATCCTCCCCTACTTAAACATACATTTGTCCTCGAACGTGCCCAGAGTTGTTCCAAAAGCCAACCAATCGCTGAATAACCTTACCACGTATATAATCGGGGGTAATCCCACATCACCCTATCTCACATAGGTTAGATAACACAATGTAACTGAAATTTTCACAATCCAACCTAGCGCATAAACCTTAGAATGACATTTCCACTTCTGAAACCATCCCCAAGATCCGAATCTCCCATCTATACTCTGAATAATCCCGAACAAGCGGTAGTAACCCATACCTGCAACCTCAGGTGAAAGTACATGATACACCACATAATTCAAATACTTGTAGCGATATCTTCTAATCACAGTAGCTGCACACAACAACCGAATACCGATAGAAACCCTCTTACCAATTAAAGTTTCATTCCAACACTTTCATATACTGCCAATGATAAATGAAATACGCAGTAAGCCATAACCATTTCTCAAATCAACCATTCATGAAGCCACTTCTCTTTTTAGCAAAGACCATGGCAAATTTTCTAAGCTGAACCTCGACATTATTCTTTCAACATGCTGAAATTGAATATGTTTGTATTCATTAAAGATCCCAAAATCTCATCTAATCCAACACAGTTACTCTGGTGACATGACACCTCAATACAGACTAAAGCCATAACTTGCGCAATCCGCGCACCAATAAGCAACAATCCGAACGTACTCAACTCATGAAAATGACTCAACTGAAAGAGCTGTACCGAAAGCTTACCAGTACCACAACACACAATCCTGAGAACCTTTCACACATCATAGAAATATAATACATGAATCTAACCTACAGGATCATACCTTTACATAGCTTCGCTCAAATGCGCGACCTCACCCAAACACTGGTCCACATAAAATGCCTTAAGTCACTATGCTCAAAATCGACAACCATGCACAATATGATGTCTAAAACCAAGGCAATCATCATAACCACCACGAAGCAATTGACATAACATTACACAAACCCGAAAGGACATAACCGATACGCCGTCCACCGAGCAATACCCGGTACTCTTTCCCGCTCGACTCCCACTATGAAACCCCAAAGGAACCGCACCATTTGTGCCTATTACCAACAAATCATAACGTCTCACAACACAGAAAATTAATTCATAGATCACCTCAGAACACTAATAGCTCAATAACAACCAAATCAACACATCCCTCACCAATAGCGACTCGAAGTCAACAAAGCCGTCTCGATGCAACCAATGAACCCATTATCAAGGAGTTCTAGAAGCTACTCCTTCAACTCCTCTCACTATGCCGGTGCCATACGATACAGTGACCAACACCAAATCAATACCGAAATCAACAACCTCGCCCGGCGAAATGCCCGGTCACAAGAAACACATCTGAAAAGCCCCTCACCACCGAAACTGAATCAATGGTAGGAGTCTCGGCACTGACATCTATCAAGAAAACCCGAATAAGAAAGACAATCCTTCCTAGCCATCTGTTGGGTCTTAGAATATAAAACCACCCGACTAGGACATGAAATCCGTCGAACCTCGCCACTCAATCCGTGGCATTCCTGGCATAGCCAACATCGCCGCCTTAGCGCAATAGTCCAGAATAACACGACACAAAGACAACCAGTCTATACCCAATATTACATCAGAATATAATATACCAAGCAACACAAGATCCACGCAGGTCTCCAAACCCCGGTAGTCACTAAGTAGTGCCAATTCACACGACCCACAACCACAACATAGCCTGAATATGAGAACTCCCAGCCTCCAACTCCATATAGCTCACGAATCACCATACCTGATCCCAGTTCCACCATCCGAATACATACCACACTCTAATACCCAATCATTCTATGAGAGATACTCTAAAATTCTCCTGTGCCACCAAGCAAACTCGAATATCAATAGTCGATCTAATGAGAGATGTCGCAATACTACCGAAATACCATCAACTTAATCACATTGACTTTTTCTGAAGCATATATCCTCGTCAAATCACTCCAATTAGCATTACCATTTCCTTAATCATTTGAAGATCATTTCCCAAATCATCTGAAGCTCGTTTCTCTAATTATCTGAAACTGCCCGTGCTGCCTAAGAATTGTGACCTTCCTTTCAAAATTGATCCGACCTTACACATGCAAATCTAAGTCTTGCACAACATACTACATATACCATACCGTCCTAAGGTAAACATGAGAACTTCATATCCATTCCGAACCATACGCAACTACGTACTAAACTAGCCAAGAACTTTTCTATTGGACCTCAGCTGGGAGAAAATCACTATAAATCCCATGCTTTTCATGCTTGTGGAAAATACACACCTCTAACCGTGGTAGAATCATCAAGAACTTTCCAAATTTCATTCGTACAAAACTAACCTGTCTGAACTGAATTCTTCTAACTCAACCGAGATACGCAGGCCACTAAAAACCTAAGAGAATTGTCGTGAAACACCTGTAGAAACTCATTACCTCGTAATCACCAAAAAGAACTAATCATATCTTTATCATGCCGATCCGACCTACTACCAAGCTATTCTATTGATTCTAGTTCCTTCTAAATTACCTTCAAATTGATACTTCTCCTTGCCGTAACACCATAATTCCTTAACCCAGACTCACCACATGAGACCCAAGCATAAAACCACACCATCTAAGGCTTACAAGCCGCCGAACTCTCTCTTAAATATTCCCAACAGCACCACGTTCAAAATGCTTACCCTGAAGAGATTTCCTACGAATCCAAAGCCATTACCTTCACCTTCCTAATACTGATATATAGAATCCCATAATTAATATAGAAAATACCACAAGTCCTGATATCTTCCAATGAAAACTCAATTTCTAGCCATATATACAACTTGAAATTACCCAATTGTTACATATAAAATCTTGAACACATTAGAACCATTCTCGAGAGTCATTCACTCTATTCAAACTGCAATTATCCTGATCAAATGAACAGGACCACCCATGCCTCAATAGCACTCCAATACCGCAGAGTGTACCTCATCCTAGAACAACCAAGAAATCCTACTTCTATGCACCGAGCATCCATTACCAACAACAACTCAAAACATTCTGTGATTCTCATACACCTATGAAGCATGACATAACCTTTGTCAAAATTTTCCTTTACTTGAGCCATCCTCGGTCTCAATATCCGTAAGCCATAACTGATTCACCCGCACGCCTCAAACTAGAACCAACATAGCACATAATCGTACAATCGACTAATTAATAGTGGACTCCCCTACTTGGCTCGAAGCTATATACCAAGACATACACAATAACTCATAACACATATACCTTATTTCTGACATAATACCATAGTGATATTAAACTCAATCCTTCATAAACTCGTTGAACACAGACTATCTGTACTTTATATCTTCTACAAATCTCTCATTCACTCTCGTAGTAGTCAAGCCTACTCTCTTGAGCAACCCAAATTCAAATTGTAAAACATAAATTTCCCTGGTAACAGAGATCTTCCAATAAATGACATAAGGGATTACGTAAACTTCAGAACAATCCGCAGGAGATAACTCCACCTGCTTTGCCTCAAACTAACATTTCTGTATACCTTCCACTGTCATAAACATTACGCAGTAACTTAATCTTCCTAAGTCTGAACTCATACCTCAATATGAAATTCACTTCACTCCCAACTAGAACACATGAAAAGATTCTTCACACACCCATAACTAGGGGTTATACCTCAAATCGAGATGAAAATCAAGTACCTAATAGTTCTTCTATCCTCTAGTAGACCCTTCTCGTCGTTTCCAAATCATATGAATACACCTCGCATTCATAACATACTCATCACATAGCTATCCAGTCATTACTCCCCTTAATAGGGACACAACAGAACATATAGATCCAGAAGCACGCGCTCACAAAATCAATAGCTCAGGGCGAGCTATAGGCAAACAAATCTGGCCTCAAGTCTTCCAGACTAGCCCAACATCAACACATAGAGATCACATCTCGCCCCTTGATTGAGGAATCATAAGCCATCGATGCATATTTGATACTGAGCGCTCATGCGCGCATACGAACGCATGGATGGAATTCAAGGACGCACGATAAGAATTCAAGAATGTGAAGTTTTTCCTAAAGGTTATGCAACATCCCTAGGATAAGTACAGACGTCTCCGTACTGATCAGCGAGACTCTACTAAACCTGCTCATGACTTATGAGACCTATGTAACCTAGACTCTAATACCAACTTGTCAAGACCCCAAACTGGACCCGGTCGATGACGCCTCTCGTGAAGACAAGGCCAGCCGACACTATTCCCAAATTTAGTTTTTAACAGTTTAATAAGTCAATTTAAGTCATTTATAAGGATAAATCCCCAACAAGTACAGATTTAGCAAAATAAAAACAAGTGTGGAAATGAATACAGCCCGACATCGGGGTGTCACAAGTCACGAGCATCTACTAAGGTCTAAAATACAATGGAAATTCTGGAAATACTAAATATAGTCTAATGACATCAAGAGGGAGTAAAGCAGTGTTGCGGACGCCGGGAAGCTACCTCGCTAAACTCCAATAACCCTGCCTCTGCTCAACCAATACCTGATTTCGGGTGCATAAATACCTAAATCTACACACAAGGTGCAGGGTGTAAAGTGAGTACTCCAACTCAGTGAATAATAATCATAACTAAAGACTGAGTGATAGGAAATCACGAAAAACACATCAACCTGTTGTATAGAGTAGTACAAAACCATTAAGAAAGCAATGAAGCTGTGAAATCTCTTAAAGCATCTTAGATTAGTTTAAACTTCTTTAAAATGACTTTTCAATAGTTAAGCAATTGAATGCAAGCAATTAGAACAGATAATCACAGAAAATCCGCCCGTCAGGCACAATTACACAATTAAACAGGAAAATGACAGACAATTAAGGAAAATAAACGCATAAAGGTTCGCCCCTCAGTCACAGTATCAACAAATTTTCCCCTCGGGCAATATCTCCGAACAATACTAGCCCCTCGAGCTATATCTCACATCATAATGGGTACCCGCGCTCACTGGGGGTATGTAGACTCCTGGAGGGGCTCCTTACGGCCAAGCGCAATATCAAGCCATCTCGTGGAATCATCACTAGGCTCTCAAACTCATATCAACAAGCCACCTCGTGGCGTACAAAACTCAGGCCCTCGGCCTCATAATCATAATTAGTGCATCGCCGCTACAACGTGCAGCCCGACCCAAGAGTATCCTCACAACACAGGCCCTAAGCCTTACTCAATCAAAATCACATAAGCCACTCGGGCAATAGTAAAACATGATGCTCCGCCCAAAATATTATTTGAAATATCATTTGATATATTTAAACAGAGTAAACATGGCTGAGTTATGAAAACAGTGAATATAGCATGACTAAGTTCAAGTATAAAGTCAAGACAGTGAGAAAATATCAATAAAATCCCCTAAGGGTTCAAATAGTTGGCACAAAGCCCAGATATGGCATTCAGCCCAAAACATGATGATAGCAAATAGATTTTCAGTCAAATACGCGGTAAAATAGTCATTCGGGACTGACTAAGTCACAATCCCCAATAGGGCACGACCCCACGATCGTCATCCAGCGTGTGCGTCACCTCAATATAGCACAATGATGTGCAATCTGGGGTTCCATACCCTTAGAACATCATTTGCAATCATTACTCACCTCGATCCGGTCCAAACTCTAGCCCGCGATGCCTTTGCCCGCATGAATCGACCTCCGGATGCTCCAAATCTAGCCACAATCAGTACATAACCATTAAAATATGCTAAGAGAACAAAGCCCATTCGAAAATATCAAATTTACATCAAAAATCCCGAAATTACTCAAACCCGGCCCCTGTGCCCACATCTCGGAATCTGATAAAAAACACATCAATAAAACTCCCGTTCACTCACGAGTCTACCCATATCAAATTCGTCAAAATCCAACCTCAATTTCCCATTCAAATCCCTAAAATAAGTCTCAAATTTTTCTTCCATTTTCCCCCAATTTTCACTCTAATTTCTCAAATTAAATGATGAAATTCAAGACCACATCATGGAATTAAACCAAATATGAGTGAAGAATACTTACCCCAATAGCTCCATTGAAAATTTCCTCAAATTCCACCTTCTCCCAAGCTCTCCAATGGTTTTTATAAAATTGTACTTAAACCCTCGATTTAAAATATAAACTGTCTGCCCAAACATTTCTTCATCGCGAATGCGGCATATCCCTAGCGTTCGCAAAGCACACTGCTTCACTGACCGGAATCCCTTCTACGCGAACGCGAGAAAGATCTTGTGAACGCGACGCACAACACACTCAACACTTCACGATCACGACCCCAACTACGCGAACACGTAGAACAAATGCAATGAGGACCCAGCTATCCTTCTTCCTCTATGCGAGCGTGGCCTGAACCTCGCGAATGCAATGACCAAAGACCTCACACCTTCGCGATCACGGAACCATCTTCATGAACGCGAAGGCCACTCCACAGCCTCATACCTTAACCCTTTGCGAACGCGGGACATGCATCGCGAACGCGAAGGTCAAAAACCTGCAATACAAACAGCAACAATTCTGCAAATTTTCACAGCATAAAATGGTCTGATTGACCACCTGAAACTCACCCGAGGTCCTAGAGACCTTAACCAAACATTCCAACATATCCCATAATATCATTCAAACTTGTTCCAATCTTCGGAACGCTCAAAACCATCTTAAAACACCAAATTTGCATCGGATTCAAGCTTAAGATATTTCAAGAACTTCCAAATTACGCTTTTGATCAACAACCCATCCAAACCACGTCAAATGACCTGAAATTTTGCACACACATCACAAATTGACACAACGGAGCTACTGCAACTTTCGGAATTCCATTCCGACCCCTATATCATAATCTCACCTATCAACCGGAAAATGCCAAAATCTCAATTTCGCCAATTCAAGCCTGAACCTTCCACGAACTTCCAAAATGCATTCTGATCACTCTTCTAAGTCCCAAATCACCTAACGGAGGTAACCAAATCATAAAAATTTCGATCCGAGATCATATATCAACAAGTTAAATCTTGGTCAAACTTTTTCAAATTTCTAGCTTCAAACTGAGAACTGTTCTTCCAAATTCATTCCGATTACCCTGAAAACCAAAACCAACGATTTACATAAGTCATAATCCATCACACGAGGCAAGTCATGCCCGAGAACTAACGAGCAAAGTGCAAAAGCTCAAAACGATCGGTCGGGTCATTACACAATATGTATAGAATTTTTCTACTCATGCTTTGTCAAATTCTAGTATAGTTTATGGTATCGTCCCACAGAGATTGGAAAATCTATTCTACAGACTTATAATATTTTAGCTACTATTTGAAAGAATCAGATTGATGAAAGGTTTGTGAAATTAAAACTTGTTAAATACTTAACAAAATATAAACAACTTTCGAAAGATTTATAATTTAAAAGAGTTGGGAATCGTTGAATTCACTTGATAATATATTATAATAAAATCTCACTTTCTACATGTATTTCTCAAAAGGATAATTGCCTATTGCTAATACAATTATATCTTATCTCACCAAGAATTAATTAAATAATATCACTCCGTGAGGTTATGTAATTAATTGAGTTAAAACTAGTGACGGTTAAACCGAAATATCTTCTGGTTTAAATTGCGCTAAAAGATAGTAAAAACTTCATGAGAATATTTTTACTAAATCAATACTCCTGCGACTACAATTTCTCCGTGAGAATTAAAATTAAGGCAAGCAAGATTATCGACTTTTAATAATAGCTTACTAATAATTACTCTCACTTCACTATTTTATTCAATAGTTACTATATATTAATTTTGCTCCATGATAATTACAAAATTAATATGAGACTAACTTAAAGATAAAATATATAGAAGTGATAACAATGATTAGTTAAAACTATTATTATAGCACAATATAAAATATAAATAGAAAGTTCCAAACCAAGAATGTATTAAAACTGAGATAATATTATAATATAACTAAAAGAGGCTAAAAGGTGTATCAAAGAAAGCCTAATTTCATCTTTCAAGAATCAGTGTCATCCATTATTTCATCTCGAAGAACATTTAGAGCAAGTTCTAGAAATATTATTGAGTATACCTTCTTATGATAATAACTTTTTCTCAATTCCTTTGATCTCGTGAGTTGGAGACGCTAGTTTTTTCCTTCACAAAATTAGAGTCATAGGCATGGAATTGATATGATAATGAAAAAAATACTTAAGAAATTATTTAAGAAGAAAAATTTTATTATAACATTATTGAATATATATATATATATATATATATATATATATATATATATTATAAATACATGAAATACTAAAGAAATTATTGAAAAAATAAATTAAAAATCTTTTTAGCTTTCAAATTTACAGTCACAGAAGAAAGCTTGAAAGAAACTGTGACCACACATATTCTATGTGTAATAGACTGGACTAGCTTTTATACCTTATCAGTCATGGGGTTTGGGTTTTGATATAAACCAGAAAATTTACCTGAGCCAATAATTAATTTACACAATTAGATGTTTAACCAACCAGTAATTTAGGCATACCAACCACCATGGAATTACTCCTATACAGATGACTCTGTTTTTGTAGAGGCCTTCATGGGATGTCCCGGTTGTACAATAATCTGGATATTAACCAGATCAATTGGTTAACCATTTATTCATACAAATTATTTGGGCTTATGAGGCTCCATTGCTTCACTTTCAATGGCTAAGGGTAAGGAAATTGTAGTTCTGAGTTTAATGTCGTCAGCTCGACTAATTAACATCGGAATGTATTAGGCTATCAAGGTTACCGATGGTTGTTGCTCAAAATGTCCTCCAAAATACAACTTTAATCTGTGATCATTTAAAATAGCTATATCCTTTGACCTCAACTTTCGAACCTGATGCTCCAAAATAGCTACTGGCTCCACATCATAAGTTAAATCATCATCCAACTGAATCGTGCAGAAGTCCAAAACATGAGACGGATCCCCAATATACTTCCGGAGCATAGAAACATGAAATACCAGATGCTCACTCGACAAGCTGGGTGGCAAAGAAAACTCATAAGCCAACTCCCCAATCCTCCGAATAACCTCAAAAGGCCCAATGAACCGATGACTCTTTTTACCCTTCTTCCCAAATCTCATAACACCCTTCATGGGTGAAACCTTCAACAGAACCTTCTCACCAACCATGTAGGACACATCCCGAACCTTCTTGTCTGCCTAACTCTTTTGCCTCGACTGCGTTGTACGAAGCCTCTCTCGAATCACCTTCACCTTTTCTAAAGCATCCTACACCAAGTATGTCCCCAATAGCCCAGCCTCACCTGGCTCAAACCAACCAACTGGAGATCTACACTGCCTCCCATACAAAGCCTTATATGGAGCCATCTGAATACTCAACCGGTAGCTGTTGTTATAAGCAAACTCTACGAGCGGTAGAAACTGATCCCATGACCCTCCAAAATCAATGACACAAGCACGCAACATGTCCTCACATCTAAATAGTGCACTCGGACTACCCGTCTATCTGAGGGTGAAAAGCTATGCTCAACTCAACCTGAGTACCCAACTCTCGCTACACCGACCTCCAAAACTGCAAAGTAAACTGAGTACCCCTATCTGAAATGATGGAAACTGGGACACCATGCAAACGAACAATCTCCCGGATATAGATCTTTGCCAACCGCTCTGAAGAATAGGTAGTACACAAAGGAATGAAGTGCGCGGACTTCGTCAGCCAATCCACAATCACCCAAATAGCATCGAACTTCTTGAAAGTCCGTGGGAGCCCAACTACAAAGTCCATGGTGATATGCTCCCACTTCTACTCTAGAATATCCATCTGCTGAAGCAAGCCACCCTGTCTCTGATGCTCATATTTTACCTGCTGACAATTGAGACACCGAGCTGCAAATCCCACAATGTCCTTCTTCATTCTCCTCCACCAATAATGCTATCAAAGATCTTGATACATCTTCGTGGCACCTGGATAAATGGAATACCGCGAGCTATGGGCCTCCTCCAGAATCATCTCCCGAAGCCCATCTACATTGGTCGCACATATCCGGCCCTACATCCTCAACACCCCATCATCACCAATAGTCACATCTCTAGCATCATAGTGCTGAACTTTGTCCTTAAGGACAACCAAATGAGGATCATCATATTAGCGCTCTCTGATGCGATCATAGAAGGAAGATCGAGAAATCACACAAGCCAATACCCGACTGGGCTTCGAAATATCTAACCTCATGAACCGATTGGACAAGGCCTAAACACCAACTACAAGAGGTCTCTCCCCAACTGGAATATCTGTCAAACTCCCCACACTCACTACATTCCGGCTCAAAGCATCGGCCACCACATTAGCCTTTCCCGGATGATACAAAATAATAATATCATAATCCTTTAGCAACTTCAACCATCTTCGCTGCCTCAAATTGAGATCCTTCTATTTGAACAAGTGCTGGAGGCTACGGTGATCAGTAAACACCTCACAAGACACACCATACAAATAATGCCTCCAAATCTTCAATGCGTGAATTATGGCATCTAACTCCAAATCATGAACAGGGTAGTTCTTCTCATGGGGCTTGTCGCGCCCCCCTTTTTTCCCTCCGCGGGGAAGTCTGGGTTTCGACATTCATGGGGTGTATTGACTCATTTCTTTTTGGGAATTGGGTATTTGAAGAGTCTCCACCTAATCGATTATAGTGTGTTAGGGCACCTAGAGGGATTAACTCATGGGTTGGTTTGCATTACTAGAGATTAGGGTAAGGGCTCAAAATAACCTCGAGGGGAAGGTGTTAGGCACCCCTCTTGCTCCAAAATTGTGGGTCCCGGCCAAACTTATATTTACAAATTAGTCTATACAAATTATTGAATCAAATAAGTTGTAATGCTCACTGGACAAGTCAAATAGTGAAATAAAGGTTTAGACAGATTATATAGAAACAAAGTTTTAAATAAGGAAAGGATTTGGAGTAAGGAGGGGTCCTAGGTTGTTTATCCTATAGGATCACCACATGCAATGTCCAGTAAACACTCCTCAATGAGGGGCTACATGTGACATTAATGCGTAGTCATCATATCTCATGTCTACCCTTCCCATCCCCTTATTGGTCATGCAAAGCGAGTGTTTGGTCAGTGATTCCTATTGTGTGCTGCTACCCATCTTTTCTTAATAGTCCCGAAGGGAATTAGGACCTCCACCTCTAGGTGGTTCTAGATGTACACCTAAGGTTTTA
Source organism: Nicotiana sylvestris (assembly GCF_000393655.2). Taxonomy (NCBI): domain Eukaryota; kingdom Viridiplantae; phylum Streptophyta; class Magnoliopsida; order Solanales; family Solanaceae; genus Nicotiana; species Nicotiana sylvestris. Next base: position 120,726,884 of record NC_091057.1, on the reverse strand, counting down.
AAGGCAAAAATCTAAAGCGAGAGTCAAAAAATCATTTAGGACTTCCACATAATAGGAGCAATTAAGAGGCTCACAATTCCTCCAAACAAACATACATGCAGCACGACTCATACACAAGTAACGTCTTTATTAATCAAAGCCCTAAGGCAAGATTTCTAAGTGATTATGAAGAAATAAACCATTTTCAGATACAGAAGTCATAACCTATTAGTTTCTTGGGGCCTCTTCTTTAAAAGCTTATTAAAATCAGAGACGTTGAATGACAGAAACAGCTTCAGAGAAATGCAGGTTTTGAAAATGCCCTAAGGCTTGCCTATATGCAGTACTGTGTTTATGTCAATGCAGAAATAAACAAGTTTTCGAAATAGACCCTTTTAATACCTATAGGCAGGATATCTGATGAGATTAAAGCAATTTTTAAAGGACTAGTTTTAGAAATGCCATCGCTTAATAAGACCAATTTTAAGAAGTAAACTAGGCGAGATGAAATTGACTTATTAATACAATTAGATTTTTAGACATTATTACGAATAGAAATTCCCATAGGCATGGTATCTAGGCATGTTACTGGTTTTAGGCACTTTGCAGTAACATTTGAAAGACTTACTAAATCAGAATTATGTCCTATAAGCATGGTATCAATACTTGAATTGATTTAAAACATGATGGCTTGGAACCTAGAAACATGGTTTCTAACATGACAAATGCAGGATTTATGAATGTAGTTTCAATCTAATGCAAGCGACATTAAAAGTGAAGTCCTTATAGGCATTCTTTCTATTTGATGCAGAGGAAATTAGAAGTGGAATCCTATAGGCATGATTCTCTATTATGATGCAAATAAAATTAAAGTGGAACCCTATAGACATGATTCTATTATGCAAAAGCAATCAGATTCAATAAGAATAAGACCCTATGGACATGTTTTCTATTGAGTGAAGCATGCAGATTTGAAAATAAATCCTAAGAGCAGCATTTCTACCCATGTTACCCCACAAAGTATACATCTACCCACCCTTTACTAAATACCCCAAATATCTGTTTACAAATTATTACAGACCAATAAATGAATTACATAAGTGAAATAGAAAATCAAGAAGCTATTCTATAGAGAACCTGCAATCATGCCCAAATTTCCCAAAGCCTCCAATGGTATTTCAAACCTCATTTTCATAGACAAATGAGAGTCTAGGTGCATCAAAGTTCCCTAAGGGTCTCAAGGACCCCGGGCAATGCTTACACCTAGACTTGGTAGCCAAGCATTGAACCAGTGCAGCGTGGAAAGGCCAGCCTCAGTATGCTAGAGTTCAGAGGGTTCTCAAGAGGATCCCAAGGTAGTACACATACTAGAGGGGGAAGAAATTATTAACTAAGAGTGAAGTGAAAGTGCAGGATACAGGTTGAAAGAAAGTTATTAAAGGCTAGACTTAAAAGTCTATTTTGAAAGGAGTCAGTAAGGTAATAAAGATTGTTTGAAAAGGTTGGAGTGATAAACCAAATCAGGAACTCAGGATAGGATCACACACAGAATCCAAATGAGTTCAATAGTCACACAAGGGGTCAAAGGGCTTGGGGATAAACAGGCATTTGATTGCAAACATATAACCCTGGCAAGGGTATTTGGACTGGTTTTGATATGCTCAGCAATAATTGAAACTGGCATAATCACAACTAATCAGGGAGAATATAAACACATAGGGGTGTAGGGATTTGGGACTCATAAGAATGGTAAGCACAAAGTAAGTTAAAAACAATTATTCAAGCATGCTTGAATCACACAAGGGAATACATGAATTTAAAGGAAGGGGAGTCTGCCTAACAACAAACTTCACAACAGAACCACAAATAAAAGCAGGCTAGAAATAAAAGAAACTGAAACAAGAAGAGAAACATGTTGTTGTTGAGGCTTTAAATTACATATCAATGAAAATTGAAGTAAGCAGAATGAAATAACCAAGAGCACAGATGATTAGCCTTGGCTTGCAGTCGGCTAATAGTAGCAAAATAACACAAGGAAGAAGGGAGAACAAAGATTTTAAATAAGAGAGGAGTTTTTGAAAGCCAAGTGTCCGTGTCTTGTTTGTGAAAGACTTAGAGTATTTATAGTTGAAAGTAGGTAGTGGAATAAGGTAAAAATCATAGTAGTACACTAATTTAAGAACTCAAAATCTATCAATTAAAGAATCAAGGAAGTACTTCCTTGAGTTAAGGGAGTTAAGATCAAACGGAAAGATTCAGTACCATATAAGGCAGGAAGAAGAATCAGGGCATGATTAAATAAGGAAGGAGTCAAGGTTCAGTAGGCATAAAGTAGTCAATTAGGACCAAATTCAGAAAGACCCAATTAAGGAAAGTCTAAGTAAAACAAAGTACCATAGTAAATAAGGTAATAAAATCAGTCAATTTAAACAGACGAGTTCTAGGGCTTTAAAAGAAAATCTTTCAATTACCAATAGTTAAGAAAAATCAGAATCAATCACGGGGAGTCATGATTCTGCATATTTCGACATATAAATAGAGACAAATGAACAAAAGTAGCAAACAAACATGGTCAATTATATAGGCAGAAAGAAACAAGAGATGAGCAAACACAGTCATATAGAGGTGATATAACTAGGCTAAAGATTCAGCAGAACATATTCGAAGCATGGTGACCACGAGAGATTAACAAGACCAACGCAAAAAAATCATGCTGACACATAGAGCCAAGACAAAGAAAATCATGCTAACACATGGAACCAAAGTGAATAAAATCATGTTAACACACAAAAACAGAATAAAGAAAATCATCTAACACACAGAAACAAGTAAAGAAAATCATGCTAACACATAGAAACAAGTAAAGAAAAATCTTTAAAAAATTAGGGCTTTTAACATAGTCGAGTTAAAAAGCAGTAGGAACATAGAATCAGTCAAAACAAACAAGGGAAAACGTTTTAATCATAAAGAAATCGGTTGGAACAAGTATAGAAAGAACTCCGAGAAACCCCTAGTTTTCAAAGAAAGTAAAAACGGTTTAGAATAGAGGATATTTCAGAAGAAAGCTCGAGAATAAACAAATCATAGAAGGAAACAGGCTTAAAGCATGAAAATAACATAGATCTGAGAGATCCAAAAGAGAGTTAGGGTTTCAAAAGGAAACCTAAGTACAAATCGAATAAGTTCATAGATCGTAACACACATGGTGTGATTTTGCCCAAAATCCACCAGAGAAGCTTCGAACAACAGAATCAAAAACCCTAGGTCCAAATTGACATGGCCCAGGACCCTTGAGGGACTTAGAGATGATGAGCAAGGCGGTGGAGTGACCATTGGAGGCTTGGGTTGAAAGAGTGGTCGCCGGAGATGACCGGAGAAGGAGGCGGTAGTTGAAAGTGATTAGGGTTAGGTTGAGAGAGAAGAGGGAGATGAGAGTATCTGAAGGCGACAGATTGAAAAAGTTATTAGGGTTAGAGGGTTGATTATAGTTAAAAAAAGGAAGGCAATTATTTGGATCGTTGATCTGGGAGATCAATGGTCGGGATTCAAACGGGTAGGTGGGTTCTGCGTTTGGGTAAGGGTTAATAGGGTGTGGGTCCCAATTTGGCTATAATTGAAAGCCAAATTTGGCTAATTATTTAAATAGCCAGTTTTCCCTATTTTAATTTATAAAAATAATAGGTAATTTTTGGAAAATAATTTAAGGTTCAAAAATTATTTCAAATATATAATTGACATTTTAAAAATAGGGGAACCAATTTTATGCATATAAAATATAATTATATCTTAAAATGGGCTAACATTGCAATTTTATGCAATTTAGCTTTAAAATACTAAATATAATTGTAAAAATACATAAAAAGTCACATTAGCCATACTTTGGCATAATTATAGAAATTAAATAAATTAATTGTCAAAAAAATAATTTCAGAAATAATTATTGGGGATTTTATGGATAAAAGCGGAGAAAATAAATCAATTTAAACACTTAAAATTATGGGGAAAAAAATAAAAACCTTGTGCATGCTTATATATACATATACATATATATATATATATATATATACATACATATATATATATATATATATACATACATACATACATATATATATATATATATACATACATACATACATACATACATATACATACATACATACATATATATATATATATATATATATATATATATATATATATATATATATATATATATATATATGCTATTTTGAAGGTTTTTATGCATATTTAAAATATATAGGAAAAAATTGGGTATCAACAGGGCTTCAACTGACGAGAAGCATAAGCAATAACTCTACTCACCTACATCAATACACACCCAATACCAACTCTCGAAGCATCACAATACACGGTATATGAACCTGAAGTTGATGGCAAAACTAACACTGGAGTTATGGTCAAGGAAATTTTGAGCTTCTTAAATCTCTCCTCATACTCATCCAACCATACAAATGAAGCACCCTTCTGAGTCAACTTGGTCAAGGGGATGCGATAGATGAGAATTCCTGAACACCGGCGGTAATAACCCGCCAAACCAAGAAAGCTGCAAATCTCTGTGGCTGAGGACGGTTTGGGCCAACTCTGAACCGCCTTTATCTTCTTCGGATCAACCTGAATACCCTCGCTGGACACCACGTGCATCAAGAAAGCCACTGAACTGAGCCAAAACTCACACTTGGAGAATTTTGCATAAAGCTTCTCCTCCCTCAATCTCTGCAACACAACTCTCAAATGCTCCACGTGCTCCTCCTAACTACGCGAATACACCAGAATATCATCAATGAAGACTATGACAAATGGGTCGAGATAAGGCCAGAACATGTTGTTCATCAAATGCCTGAACGATGTTGGGGCATTGGTCAGCCCAAAAGGCATCACTAAGAACTCATAATGACCATATCGGGTCCTGAAAGCTGTCTTAAGAATGTCCGAGTCCCTGATCTTCAATTAGTGATAACCTGAATGGAGATCAATCTTGGAGAACACTCTCACTCCCTGAAGCTGGTCGAATAAATCATCAATGTGAGGCAAAGGATACTTGTTTGAACTGTTACTTTGTTCGACTGCCTATAATCAATGCACAACCTCATTGTGCCATCCTTCTTCTTCACAAATAGAACCAGCGCACCCCTAGGCGACACACTAGGCCAAATGAACCCATTATCAAGGAGTTCCTGAAGCCGCTCCTTTAACTCCTCTAACTCTACTGGTACCATACAATACGGCAGAATAGAAATGGGCTGAGTGCCCGATACCAGGTCAATACCAAAATCAATATCCCTGTCCGGTGGCATGCCCGGCAGGTCTGTAGGAAACACATCGGGAAAATCCCTCACAACTAGAACAGAATCAATACTGGGAGTCTCTACACCGACATCCCTCACAAAGGCTAAATACGAAAGACAACTCTTCCCAACCATACGTTAGGCCTTCAAGAATGAGATTACCCTACGGGGAATATAATCAGTCAAACCTCGCCACTCAATCCGTGGCACACCCGGTATAGCCAATGTCACTATCTTAGCATGACAGTCTAGATAGCACGATACGGAGATAGCTAATCCATGCCTAAAATAACATCAAAGTCCACCATACATAACAACAAAAGATCCACTCGAGTCTTCATACCCCCAATAGTCACCACACATGACCGGTACACACGGTCTACAATAACAGTATCGCCCACTGGAGTAGATACATAAATAGGTGAAATAAGAGACTCACGGGGCGTATCTATATAACGAGCAAAGTATGATGACACATAAGAAAAGGTGGAACCGGGATCAAATAATACAGAAGCATCTCTGTGGCAGACTGAGACAATACCTGTAATAACAGCATCGGAAGCAATAGCATCGGGTCTAGCTGGAAGTGCATAGAAACGGTACTGACCGCCACTTGATCGACCTCCCCCTCTAGGTTGACCCCTAGCTAACTGACCTCCACCCCTAGCTGGCTGGGCAGGTGGTGGTGAAGAAACTGGTGCTGAAGCTGATGGTTGACTCCTCTGCTGAGATGAACCCGCAAGATGACGAGGATACTGCCTCCACATATGACCCATCCCTCCACACTCATAGCAACTCCCCGGTGTTGGAGACGGGGACTGAAGGGAACTCCTAGAAACGGAATGACTAGCAGATGCACCTGGCATAGAAGAGCCCTGAACTGATGGAGCACGGGACGAACTCTGAGCTAGAAGGGCACTAAGTGATGACTGGCCCTGATGAGAACTATGAGAACCATGACCCGATGATGACCCACAATAACCTGGACGGGCTGGCTGAGCATGCCTGAATGAACGGCCTCTACCATGCTGAAACTGACCTCTCGAAGGAGCACCACCATAACTACCAGATCCTCGAGCCCTCTTAGCCTCCCTCTCATCTCGCTCCTGGCGATGAACTGACTCAATCTCACGAGCAATGTCAACAACCTTCTCAAAATTAGCACCAGACACCCTCTCCTTGGTCACGAGAATACGAAGCTGATAAGTGAGGCCAACCACAATCCTCTCTCTATCTGTCGGAACCAACCAAATAGCATGACAAGCTAACTCAGAGAACCTTATCTCATACTGCGTCACAGTCATCTCTCCTTGACCCAACCACTCAAACTACTTATGTAGCTGCTTTCTGCGAGACTATGACATATATGTCACGACCCAAACCGATGGGCCGCGACAGGCACCTAGTACCTTACTTGACTGAGTACCAACGTAATATACCTTTATTATTACATCATTATATACATGTGACATATGGGCCTAGTTGGCTAACATAATCATTTATAAACTCAAACATAGGCCGACAGGGCCGTACTATCTTCCACGTATACGACATATGTCTACAAGCCTCTAAGAGTACATAAGTGTCACGAAGGTCAGAACAGAGTCCCGCCATACCAAACAATAGACGTCTAAATTATACTAACCAAATACGCAACTCCGAAGCAAATGGAGCGCACCAACATCTTCTGTTGAGCTGATAGCCTACTTGGAGGGCTCTTGACCTGTCTATCAGGACCTGCGGGCATGAAACGCAGCGTCCCCAGGCAAAAGGGATGTCAGTACGAATAATGTACCGAGTATGTAAGGCACATAAATAAATACATAGGTGACATGGAAGACATATGGAGTACATGACTCAACTCGTACGTCTGAATAACTTTGTAAATCATAAATTACTTTCAGCGTCATGCATATGCGTATGAATGTCATGTCGTGCATAGGTATATGTTTCATAACATTATCAGCCTCTGAGGGCATCCCATCGTATCATATCGGCCATTGTGGGCAAAATCATCATCGTATACCAGCTGATCAGGTGGTGGTGCGTATATAACGCCATAACCTTTTCCATATCCCATATACATATATATACATACATATATACGTGTATATAACTCCATTTGAATACATACATATATATGCGTATATAACGCCATTTTAATACATACCCATATATGCGTATATAACGCCGTTTAGATCATATTTCAGCCATTGTTGGCAACATCATCATCATATACCAGCTGACGAGGTGGTGGTGCGTATATAATGCCATAACCTTTTCCCATATCCCATATACATATATTTACATATATACGCGTATATAACGCCATCTGGTCATGGGTCAGTGCACATGAATGCAGTGCATAAAAAGTACGTCAATAAAATTATTCGGAATGTCATAAGACCATTTTGCCTCTGAGTAATATCATAAAGTAAACTCTTTTCAACTTTCGTATTTTTCTAAGACCCATGAACAGATGATAAAATATTATGACACATGGGAATTAAAGAACATAGATATTTCTATTACTTCTATGAGTGGAGTCACTTTTGGAATTTGTGCATTTGCACATTTCGTTCATATCGTAGGGATCATGCCAAAAGAAAGAAGGGATAGTCTTAACATACCTGAGTCTATTCTCTTGACAATTCTCTAACACACGTTAATTGCAACAAAATATGGAACATGTCGTATGAAAAATTTGAAGCATCAACGCTGCTATGTAAAGATAATTCTCCTTAAAGAATTTGAGCAACGTTCATATGCAAGAAAGGAAGCTCTTTCTTAAGAGATTGGAAAATGGGTGTTTGGACTAGAATTTTCAGCAACACTGCTCTTTCTTAATGTTGGCTGAAATTTTGTGCTTAAGTGACTAGAAAGTATTATTCAATTATAAGCATTATCTTTAAGATTTGGATGCCCCACATTCCAAGCTTAGTGTCACTTCCCTTGGTCAAAATGTGACACTTCTTTACCTTATTGACTTAGTCATTAGGTAGATAAGAAAGGATTGCCACGTTGGGAGGGGTAAATCTTATCCCAAACCTATTCCTTAATTATCCACTAATTAGTTAACCGGGTAATGTTTCGTTATCCGGTAATTAATCTATTACCCGCATAATTCAAGAATTATCACAAATTACTTAAAATTCTATTTATTTTCAAAATACTTCATATATACTTTATATATTACACTACCGTGGTAATATGGTACCTCGCATGGTACTAGTTTATAATTATCGAGTATTATTGCTCAAAATACCACTCGGCCCGTATTTTATCCCAAATGACAACTTGGACGAATATTCGTTTCCTTTGAATTGCTTCCCCTCTCACCTTCACGAATTTACTTATTACTTGTTTGAAATAGCATAATCCTTATAATCTTCGAATAATCTTTTCCTTGGACTGATGTTAATTACCTTACGAAAAATTCCATGTACAATACTACAGGGTGCAACATCATCGTAATGTAGTACTACGGAATGTGACACCTCATTTCCGGGCTCTCATTAATTTATTTATGGCGCATTTTCACGTACGAAAATATGGGGTGTAACATTATTCCCCCCTTTGGAACATTCGTCCTCGAATGTTGACTGATGCACTTATCGTTCTCATATCCCATAGTTCTTGAGAATACTTTAGTAGTCCTCTTGCCATCTAAGAAACTGTTCTGTGAATAAGTCCAAAAGCCAGGGTATTCCCCCCTTTAGGCCTCTTTCCCATGCCATGACTTGTGATCAAATTCTGTTCAATCTCGTAATTGTTGCTACCTCCCATCATGCAGCTTCAATGATCCTGACCTTGTAAGTGTACTTATGTGACTCTCCTCTTCTTTTTCCTCCAGTTTTTAACCAATCCTGAAGTTCTTCATTTTTTTGTCGAACTTACTAATATTGTTATATCTTAATTTATAGATGTGGTTATCCATTCGTATGACTTTACTGCATCTACATAGGTCATACTATACCATAACTCTTACCTCGACTTCTTGTTACTGAGGTCTGCTACCAAATCCTAGGTTACTTTCATTGTTTATCTCATACGTATAAATCTATGTCTTCTAATACTTCCACATTACTGTTCATCTTAAGAATGACGGCCTAATCTCTTTTCATTCTTTATAACTTTTATCCATCCATTGTTGATTCACCTCAATTTTGATCCATAATCCACCACTAATAACTTAAACTTTTATGTAATATTGCTGCTAGGATTCACAATTTATCGGGGAACATCTGAAATGATTAGATTGATCCACCTGAGGCGATACCCTATATTCACAACCATATCTCATGTCATCCCAATGTGTTTTTCCTTGCGTGGATATTTTAATTTTGTCCAATTCATGAGATCCCTTTCTTTTATTCATCAAATCATTACTCAATCGAAGGACCAAACGTCATTTTTTTCTATAATAATTACACCCTCATTCTATTAACAAGGCAACATTCCATCTCTTATGAATGTTATTAGTCTTAGACTCCTATGAGTTCATTCAAGCTACACTGAACTTTCTATAACTAAGAGAAACCATTAGCCTTCTTGTTTTCATGGGTTTCAATCCCGAAGACTTATCCGTTCTCGTTACCCTTTCACTTGCCTTTCCTCATCCTTACTCATGTTTCGTTAAAACTTTGTCTCTCTACTATACTTTAGCTTGGGACCTATACATATCTATTATTGTATCAACGGCCTTCCTTCAACTTGCTTGTACCATAGATTTTCTTATGTTGTTCTGGAACATCAAGCGAGACATCACATCGTCTCTAACTATCTTTTACTCTCATGACCAGGCTTTTCGATACCTAGACCATAGGCTGGAAGATATGCTACTGACGTTTCTGCAATCATTCCTAGATATTGAATCCTTGCGCTTATAGACTTCTATCCGAAGTATTGATTATTTACGATCTTCTGCCTTTGAGTATCTCGTAGGTTGTTCACCTTTATCTTACTTACCTTAAAATTTTGCATCGTATCTTCTATCTCTTTCATGACCTTCCATCCATATAGGTATAATTCACGTCAATAACTTGAAGCTCCATTATAATACTCGCACCTCTGCTACATACACTATTCGATGTGAGCTTCGTACTGACTTCTTATGAGGCTGGTACTTCTTCTTAACTGGCTTTCTTGTAGAGCCATTATAGATTATGATTGTTATGTTATTTCTCTTGAACATATGATATTAAAAGTGATTCTTTCATGTTCTCAAACACGACTTCTATAATTTTTCTAGGTCCAATAATCACACTCTTTATTTACTTGGGTGATGTAATTCTTTAGTTTTCTCTTCCTTCCGATTAGCCTTTATGTAGGCTTAAGCTATCTTCCGATCTGTGGCTCATGGTATCAGTTATTACCTTAGCCTTTCATGGGCGTTATGGAATATCCATGATACAATCTTTTAAGAATTCAATCCTTTGTCTATGCCCTGGGCTCAATTCTTTTTTTTTTTTAACTTATACCGGAGTCTTCTATGGTTGTATGATTGTCAACAAGTATAATGCTCCAAAATCTTGAGTGCATCCATAACGTACTAACTCTGGATCATTGATCGAATGATTCCTTTCATTCCATCTCAGCTTTCTTTAAACGTATGTAATTACTTTTCCTTGTCTTTCTGCCCCTTGTTGAATGCATACATAACTCATCCTAGTTCCCACACATGCCAGAATTTTTGTGCAACTCATATAGTCTCAAATATTATCTTCAATCTTTCTCCCCGTTCATTAGCCACGGTAGGGGCCACTTTCCTTTAGAGTGCTTACAATGTCGTTGTGAGACTGTTGTTACACGACCTTTTCCTTTTTTGGTCGTTGTGCTTAGGTTGAAGCCATCTTCCTTATTTTCTGAGCTAGTCTTTCGTTATAGTATTTAGGTAGCACCCTTGATTCATGTAAAGTTGTGAGCTTATTATGGACCTTTAAATGTTCTTCCTTGCCTATAATTATCCATAGTTGCTTACCTACGTGTCGTTGTGCTTGTAGGGTTGCTTCTGAATTAATATTTTGACTTTCTCCCTAGTGGCACTCTCTTTTATTTCCGTAACATTCATATGGTACCTTTAACTACCCTGACTCCTATCTGAATATATTTCAAGTATAATAATATTACTGCGAAGCTGAATTCACTATATTGGGTCTTAGTATGTTTATCTTGTACGATCTGTTGATTCGTCTGTAACCTCCTGTCTCACTGTAACTACGTTTTTCCTTAATCAACTACTAACTACTCGTTGGCCCATTCTCATATAAATATTTCACATAATCTTTCTTGGGTTATTTCCTTTGTCTTAACTTACGTCTCGTGCTAGCTCCTTATTTATCCATAACATTCCGGGCAGGAACGCCTCACTTCTTCTCCTTGGCGTCGTGTTTTCACAATGTTCTGGAACCATAGAATATCTGTAACATTTCATCATCTCATCCCTTTTCTTATTTTTATTGCATTCTTCCTTTACCATTTTGTAGCTACTGAAACCACTTAATTCTGACTTAACACCACATCACTCTATATCCCCCCCCCCTTTAGGGAAATACTAAAAGTTGAAGCCACGAGGATCTACCTATAGATGTATTACCTCTTCATCTTTGGCGTCGTTTCTCAACATCAATGATCCTTACTTGCCCTGCGGCAATTCTTCTGTACCAAGGATGAAAAATTCCATTACTCGCAAGGGTGGCACTTAACTTAACTGGCACATACAGTCTCTTAAGCTTAACTTTTCTCACATTGCTTGATTTAGGGAAGCGTCTCCCTGGATGACCATTCTCTAAATTTCTCATGAATCTTCTTTTGTCGTCCATTCTATTATTGGCGGGACAAAATCTGAAATTTCCATGATGTCGAGCACTTTCCAATTATTCAGTCCCTAATCCATATTTAGTTTATCTTGTTTATCAGTCCATACTGATCTCTGTTACTTTGGGGATTAACTCTCCCCTCTGGTAGTCGTGTTGGATTCACGAACTTATTTTTCGAAATTAGGATATAATCTTATGGCCTATACTCTTTTGTTGTCTTAAGGCCCATCACCATCTCTTCCTTCATTTGACTATATGTTCTGTAACACTCCATCGTTTTCATCTATGTATCACACTTTATTCATAATGCTTCCTTATCTCGCTTCTCATTATTCTGCTAATATTTCTGCATATCCTTTTTCTTGTGAAAACTTCAATACGGCATTCTTTCTCTTTTAATTTTCCTTTTCTCCATCCAGTGGCTCTTCAAGTTGCTTAACGTTCTCATTTTACTAGAGACGCGAGCCACACTAAGGTAATATTTATCCCTTCAAGGTTTATAGTGCATATATTTGTAGTACTCATATCTGGCTGTACTATTTTAGAGTGTACCATCTAGGTGTCTCACAAGGAGATCTACTAGCACACTTGCAATATCCTTCGGAAATATCAACTAACACGATCAATTCATCCATCATATCTTCTTATACTATTTTTGTTAACCCCCGTAAGGCGTATTTGGAAGGGGTGCTACCTGTATATACCTCTGTTACTATTGACTATAACTCAAAAGGCTTATGTTCCTCTACCTCAATTACAAACGTTGTTAGCCTTCATTAATTGGGTGCCTCATACCCTTCTTCATCTTGCTTCTTTTTCTTGTTGAAACCTGTATTTATCTTCTTAATCTCCCATTGTCTTTTACCATAAAGATGGAAAGACATTATTGCCTTAAGGCTTCTTGTCAGGAAGCTTGTACCTTTCAGTACACCCATGATCTGCTAAAGACCTCACATTTACTTTATTGAAGGCATCATACTAAAATCCAATTCCTCTGACTCAGCTCGTCCACAACTATCTCTCTTTCCAACCTTCATTTCGGATGTAGGTATCATCTTATTACGAATAATAAAAAAAATCGGAATTTGAATTCTTATAAGTGAGCTCTACCACACGATCTAGAGTAAGAAGAAAGAGTGACAACCTTAAATGCCCTGTAGCCTCCTGCTTATAAGTGTGGTGCACGACACACCCATAAATAAGACTCTACTAGACACGACTTGTAGACTCCCTAGGACAGAACTGCTCTGATACCACTTTTGTCATGACCCAAACCGATGGGCCGCGATGGGCACCCAGTACCTTACTTGAATGAGTACCAACGTAATATACCTTTATTATTACATCATTATATACATGTGACATATGGGCCTAGTAGGCTAACATAATCATTTATAAACTCAAACATAGGCCGACAGGGCCATACTATCTTCCACGTACACGACATATGTCTACAAGCCTCTAAGAGTACATTAGTGTCACAAAGGTCGGAACAGAGTCCTGCCATACCAAACAATAGACGTCTAAATCATACTAACCAAATACGCAACTCCGAAGCAAATGGAGCGCACCAACATCTTCTGCTGAGCTGATAGCCTACTTGGAGGGCTCTTGACATGTCTATCAGGACCTGCGGGCATGAAACGCAGCGTCCCCAGGCAAAAGGGAAGTCAGTACGAATAATGTACCGAGTATGTAAGGCACATAAATAAATACATAGGAGACATGGAAGACATATGGAGTACATGAATCAACCCGTACGTTTGAATAACTTTGTAAATCATAAATTACTTTCAGTGTCTCGCATATGCGTATGAATGTCATGTCGTGCATAGGTATATGTTTCATAACTTTATCAGCCTCTGAGGACATCCCATCGTATCATATCGACCACTATGGGCAAAATCATCATCGTATACCAGCTGATCAGGTGGTGGTGCGTATATAACGCCATAACCTTTTCCATATCCCATATACATATATATACATATATATATATATATATACACGTATATAACGCCGTTTGAATACATACATATATATGCGTATATAACGCCATTTTAATACATACCCATATATGCATATATAACGCCGTTTGGATCATATTTCAGCCACTATGGGCAACATCATCATTATATACCAGCTGACCAGGTGGTGGTGCGTATATAACGCCATAACCTTTTCCCATATCCCATATACATATATTTACATATATACGCGTATATAACGCCATCTGGTCATGGGTCAGTGCACATGAATGCAGTGCATAAAAAGTACGTCAATAAAACTATTCGGAATGTCACAAGACCATTTTGTCTCTGAGTAATATCATAAAAAAAACTCTTTTTAACTTTCGTATTTTTCTAAGACCCATGAACAGATGATAAAATATTATGACACATGGGAATTAAAGAACATAGATATTTCTATTACTTCTATGAGTAGAGTCACTTTTGGAATTTGTGCATTTGCACATTTCGTTCATATCGTAGGGATCATGCCAAAAGAAAGAAGGGATAGCCTTAACATACCTGAGTCTATTCTCTTGACAATCCTCTAACACACGTAATTGCAACAAAATATGGAACATGTCGTATGAAAAATTTGAAGCATCAACGCTGCTATGTAAAGATAATTTTCCTTAAAGAATTTGAGCAACGTTCATATGCAAGAAAGGAAGCTCTTTCTTAAGAGATTGGGAAATGGGTGTTTGGACTAGAATTTGCAGCAACGCTGCTCTTTCTTAATGTTGTCTGAAATTTTGTGCTTAAGTGACTAGAAAGTATTATTCAATTATAAGCATTATCTTTAAGATTTGGATGCCCCACATTCCAAGCTTAGTGTCACTTCCCTTGGTCAAAATGTGACATTTCTTTACCTTATTGACTTAGTCATTAGGTAGATAAGAAAGGATTGCCACGTTGGGAGGGGTAAATCTTATCCCAAACCTATTCCTTAATTATCCACTAATTAGTTAACCGGGTAATGTTTCGTTACCCGGTGATTAATCTATTACCCGCATAATTCAAGAATTATCACAAATTACTTAAAATTCTATTTATTTTCAAAATACTTCATATATACTTTATATATTACACTACCGTGGTAATATGGTACCTCGCATGGTACTAGTTTATAATTATCGGGTATTATTGCTCAAAATACCACTCGGCCCGTATTTTATCCCAAATGCCAACTTGGACGAATATTCGTTTCCTTTGAATTGCTTCCCCTCTCACCTTCACGAATTTACTTATTACTTGTTTGAAATAGCATAATCCTTATAATCTTTTCCTTGGACTGATGTCAATTACCTTACGAAAAATTCCACGTACAATACTACAGGGTGCAACATCATCGTAATGTAGTACTAAGGAATGTGACATCTCATTTCCGGGCTCTCATTAATTTATTTATGGCGTATTTTCACGTACGAAAATATGGGATGTAACAATATACTTCTCCAGAAAGAGAACGGAGAATTGCTGCCAGGAAAAAGGGTGTTGCACCAACAGGCCTGCGCCTCTTATAAGCCTCCCACCAAGAGAAGGCAGCTCCAGAAAACTGAAAAGTAGTGAAAGTGACCCTGCTAGTCTCCAAAATACCCGCTGTGCGAAGAATCCGTTGACACTTGTCCAAGAAATCCTGGGCATCCTCGCCCTCTACACCACTGAAAGTTGGAGGCTGAAGTCTAACAAACTTCTCCAACCTATGATGCTCGTCTTCTAGCATGGCAGGAGCTACATAGTCCTGAGCAACTACAACCAGCTGGGCTGGATGTGCCTCCGGTTTCCGAAGTCCCTGCACGACTACTCAGGTGTGCGAGTGGCGGGAGTCTGAGTGCCTCCCTAGGCCTGAGAAGTAGCTGCGGCTGTAGTAACTGATATCGCCTGAGCTAGGGCATTGCATACTGATAGAATCTGAGCCAAGGCCTCCTGAAGACCCGGAATCATAATGGCACAGCTGGTGCTGCTGGAGCATCCATAATTGGGACCTGATCTTGAACTGGGGTGGCTAGTGGATATGCAGGTGCTGCCCTAGCTGTTGTGCAGGCCACACCCTTGCCCTTACCGCGACTACGACTGCGTCCTCGTCCTCTAGAGGCCACAGCTGGTGGTACTGGTGATCATCCATCCTGATCGGTAGCGCATGTCCTCACCATCTGTGAGAGAATAGAATAACAGAAGTTTAGTACTCGGATCAACAGATTCGCACGACAAAAATTTCAAGAATATGAAGTTTTTCCTAAAGGTTCTACAGCCTCTCGAGGATAAATACAGACGTCTCCATACCAATCCACGAGACTCTACTAAACCTGCTCATGACTCGTGAGACCTATGTAACCTAGGCTCTGATACCAACTTGTCAGGACCCTAAACCTGGACCCCATCGTGATGGTGCCTCTCGTGAAGACAAGGCCAGCCAACACATTCACAATTCATTTTAAGCAGTTAAAATAATACAAATTAAGTCTTTAACATAATGATAATCCCAAAAGAAGGTGAAATAGTACAGTTGTAGAATAGACATAGCCCCATATTGGGGTGTCACTAGTCATGAGCATCTACTATCCGAATAAAGACAGGAAAAGTCTACAAAGTCTAATACAGAACTAAAATAGAGTAAATAAGATAGGGGGAGAAGCACTGGGCTACGGACACCGAGCAACTACCTAGTGAATCTCTGAATCCCCCTGAGCTGGAAGAAATCAACACTCACTAGCGGAGCCCGAAGCGCCTGAATCTGCACATAGGATGCAGGGAGTAAAGTGAGTACTCCAACTCAGTGTGTAATAATAATAAATCGAGACTGAGGGATAAGAAATCACGTAAGAGCACATCAACATGCTATAAAAAGCAGTATAAAACCAATAAAAGCAATGAAACAGTGAAAACATGTAAAAACACTTAGTTCAGAAGAAAGTTCTTTAAAACACTTTTTAACAGTTAAACAATTAAATAAAAAGCAACTAGATCAGATAAACACATAAGAATCCTCCCCTCGGGCACAACGTCAACAGAATCCGCCCCTCGGGCAATATTATGGAACAACACCAGCTTCTCGGGATATATCTCATATCACAATGGATACCCGCGCTCACTAAGGTTGTACAGACTCCGGGAGGGTCCCTTACGGCCCAAGCACAATATCAAGCCATATCGTGGCATAATCAGTAGGCTCTCGACCTCATATCAACAAGCCACCTCGTGGCGTACAATCTCAGGCCCTCGGCCTCATAATCGTAAATCAGTGTATCCTCACAACACAGGCCATCGGCGTTACTCAGTCAGAATCTCAGAAGCCACTCAGACAACAGTAAAACATGATCCTCGGCTCAAATTATCATTTAGAATATCATTTAATGTGTTAAAACAGAGTAAACACGGCTGAGTTATGAAAATAGTAGAATATAGCATGACTGAGTACAAGTATAAAGTCAAAATAGTGAAGAAATATCAGTGAAAATCCCCCAAGGATCCAAATAGTTGGCACGAGGCCCAAATATGGCATTCAGCCTAAAGCATGATGATAGAAAATAGTTTTCAGTCAAATACGCGCTAAAACAGTCATTCGAGATAGACTAAGTCACAATCCCCAACGGTGCACAACCCCATGCTCATCATCTAGCGTGTGCGTCACCTCAATGTAGCACAACGATGTGGAAAGATTTCATACCCTCGGGATAACATTTACAATCATTACTCACCTCTGTCCGGTCAAATCTCTGGCTCGCGATGCCTTTGCCTCTCTAATCAACCTCCGGATGCTCCAAATCTAACTAAAATCAGAATCACAGCATCAAAATATGCTAAGGGAACAAAGCCCATGCGAAAATAATTAATTTACAACATAAATCCCGAAATTAACCAAAACCCGACCCCTGTGCCCACATCTCAGAATTTGATAAAATTCACAGCAATAGACTCCTTATCTCCCCATAAGTTCATACATATCAAAAGTCCCAAAATCTGACCACAAATGGCCCCTCAAATCCTCAAGTCTAGGCCTCCAATACCAAGCCCTAGTTTCCCCAATTTTAACCCTTAAATTTCCATAATTACAGCTCTAATTCATGAAATAATACCATAGGATCGATTATTAGACTCAAAAATCTTACCTCCAGACGATATCCCTCGATTCCCTCTTCAATATATCACAAAAAGCTCCAAAGCTGACTTGAAATGGTGAAGAACAACTCAAAAATCGCGAAGGAATGCTTTTATACCTTCTGGCCCAGGGATTTCACACCTGCGGTACCGCTTTTGCGGTCCATGAACCGCTTCTGCGGTTTCACTTAAGATTCCAGGCGCCGCATTTGCGAAGAAATTCCTGCACCTGCGCTACTGCAGGTGCGCCTACGTAGCTGCTTCTGTGGCTCCAGCTCTCCTTGGCTCTTTCCGCTTCTGCGACTCATTTCCGCATCTGTGGGGGTCGCACTTGGGGCTTCCCAACCGCAGATGCGGTTATGACAGCAGTTCCAACACTTCAGCTGCCATTTCCAAATTCAATCCTTCCGTCAACCATCCAAAATCACCCCGAGGCCCTCGAAACTTCGACCAAAGGCACA
This sequence comes from Nicotiana sylvestris, assembly GCF_000393655.2. Taxonomy (NCBI): domain Eukaryota; kingdom Viridiplantae; phylum Streptophyta; class Magnoliopsida; order Solanales; family Solanaceae; genus Nicotiana; species Nicotiana sylvestris. Next base: position 120,708,210 of record NC_091057.1, on the reverse strand, counting down.
AACTAGTCCTATACCACCATCCAAACTTATACCGATCTTCAAAAAACCTCAAACAACATCGAATCAACCAAAACACATCGGATTCAAGCCTAAGTTTCCAAAATCTTCTGAATTTCGCTTTTGATCAAAAAGTCTACCAAACCACGTTCGAATGACCTAAAATTTTGCACATACATCCCAAATTACACAACGGACCCACTGCAACTCCCGGAATTCCATTTTGACCCCTATACTCAAATCTCACCTATCAACCGGAAAATGCCAAAATACTCATTTCGCCAATTCAAACCTAAATCTATTCCGGACCTCCAAAATACATTCCAATCACGCTCTAAGTCCCAAATTACCTCCCAAAGCTATCCGAACCATCGGAACTCACATCCAAACCCTCTAACACATAAGTCAACATCTGGTTGACTTTTCCAACTTAAGCTTCCTCAAAAGAGACTAAGTGTCTCAAACATTCTCAAAACCTTTCCGAACCCGAGCCAATCAACCCGATCATATATAGAACCGATAAACAAAGCAATAAGAAGCAGAAATGGGAGAAATAGAGCGGTAACTCATACAACGACCGACCGGGTTATTAAACCTATGTCCTTCATTTCACCAAGATCCAATTTTCTAAAGATAGAAAATGGCATCAAATTTATTGAAGCTCCAGAATCACAAAGTGCTTTTTTAAAATATACTCCTCCCAGAGTGCATGGAATGGTAAAACTGCCAGGATCACCAAATTTTTGTGGTAGCTTATTTTGAAGTATAGCACTGCATTTTTTAGTAAGCATTACCACAGAAACTTCTTCCAGTTTCCTTTTATTTGACAAAATTTCCTTTAAAAATTTAGCATATGAAGGCATTTGCAACAAAGCTTCAGTAAAAAGAATATTAATATGAATCTGTTTTAAGATTTCCAAAAACTTTGCAAATTGACCATCAAGCTTTTCTCGTTTCATTTTTTGTGGAAAAGGAATTGTCACAGGTGGGGCAGCCATTTTTTCAGAAATTGTTTCTTCCTTATTCCTTATTTCTATGATGACCCGGCCAGTTGTCTTAAGAATTAATGCCCTAATACCCTATTAACTGCTTTTCCCGAGTTTATTTCTGCTATTTTGATTTGCCGGGACGTTCGGTTTTAAGTTTCGGGGAGTTTTGGGACACTTAGTCCCTAAATGAGAGTTTAAGTGTTAGAAAGTTGACCATAGTCGGAACAGTGTGAATACAGACTCGGAATGGAAATCCAATAATTATGTTAGATCTGTTAGGTGATTTCAAGTGCAGGGGCGTGTTTGGATTATGTTTTGGAGGTCCGTAGCTAATTTAGGCTTGAAATGTCGAAAGTTGAATTTTTGAAGTTTCCGGACTAATAGTGAGATTTTGATCCGAGGGTTGGAATGGAGTTCTAGAAGTTGGAGTAGCTCCGTAGTGTTGAATGTGATGTGTGTGCAAAATTTCAGGTCATTCGGATGAGGTTTGATAGACTTTTTGATCGAAAGCGTATTTTGAGAATTTTGGAGTTCTTAGGCTTAAGTCCATTATTAATTCCAGGTTTCGATGTTGTTTTAGGTGTTTTAAGGATTGGTACAAGTTTGGATAGTGGTTTGTGACTTGTTGGTGCCTTTGGTTGAGGTCCCGAGGCCTCGGGATGAATTCGGATGGTTGACAGAAAGATTTTGGAGTAAGAGTTGTAGCTTCAGCTGCTAGTTCTGTCATAACTGCACATGTGGTTTGGGTCCTGCAGAAGCGGCAGATCAAGCGCAGATGCGGATTTGGGGAGGATTAGTAGGTTCCGCAGATGTAGGTAATTCACCGTAGAAACGGTACCGCATCCGCGGAAGGGTAACCGCAGATGCGTAAATTGGCCTTTAAGTGAAAGTCGCAGATGCGACGAAGTCCTCGCAGAAGCGGGACCGCAGAAGCGGTCCCAGGGCAGAACATATAAATTCTTGCCTTCGCGTAATTTAGCCATTTTTCATCTTTTTCAAAATGGGAAGAAGCTTGGGGAGCACTTTTCAAGAGGGATTTTCAGAGGAGTTCATTGGGGTAAGGTCTTTGGTACCTAAACTCGTTATTGGAGTGATTTTTATCAATTTAAGCATGAAAAATTAAGGAAAATCAATGGTAATTGGAGGTTAGGGCTTGTCTAATTGGAGACCTTTGAGTGATGATTTGAGGGATAAATTGAGATCCGATTTTGGTACTTTTGATATGACTGAACTCGTGAGAGTGCGAGGGTTCTGGAAATATAAGTTTTACCCGATTTCAAGACGTGGGCTTGATTGGCATTTTGGTCATTTTACATAATTTCGCGTATTAGCTTAGAATTTAATTGTAGAATCACTTACTTGAAGTGTTACTTACATTATGAAATTGAATTAAATAGATTTGGGCCATTTGGAGTCGAGTACTCATGGCAAGAGTGTGTTTTGGATTGATTTTGAGTCGGTTCGAGGTAAGTGGCTTATCTAACCTTGTGTGGGGGACCTTCCCTTTAGGATTGGTATATTTGATAATTGAAATGCCTTGTACGTGAGGTGTCGAGTGCGTACTTGTGCTAATTGTTGGAAATCCGAGTTTCTTTAAGTAATTAGTAGTATGTTTCCTTTCCTGTTTCTATTATTTGCACTATTAAACCTGTTGTTAACTTAGGAAAGCATGTCTAAGTGAATTAATTGCTTTATTTGCTCAACCTGCCTTACCTGAATTCTGTGCAGCATGCTAGGCTAGAATCACTTGTTGCCTTAACATGAAATTTTGCAATTTCTGTATATTTTCCTATTGCTGCTGTGTATTTATTTTGGGACTACGAATGTGGAATTCCAGTAGCTCCCCCGTGTCTGTTTATTTTGGGACTACGGATGTGGGGTTCGGGTAGATCCCCCTGCACAGTTATATGGAACTACGGGAATGCACCCGGTAGATTCCCCAGTATTGGTATTTACATTGGGACTATGGAACGAGATTCTGGTAGATCCCCGCGCACTATGAGTTGGACTACGGGAAGAGATTACGGGATATCCATTGAATATGTACATATGGGACTATAGGACGGTATCCTGGGAGATCCCCGATTGTTATTATTGGTGTTGAGCCGTATTTCCTTTTCGTGTTTACCTTGTTTCTATATAGTTGTTGTTGTCATGTACGTCGTATGTTATTTTACTGTTGTATTTATTTATACTGTTCTATTCTATACTGCTAATCTTTATATCTTATTTAACCTCAGTAGGGCCCTGGCCTTCCTCGTCACTACCCAACCGAGGTTAGGCTTGGCACTTACTGAGTATCGCTGTGGTGTACTCATGCCCTTTCTGCGCATGTTTTCATGTGCAGATCCAGGTACCACTACTCAGGCCTACCATCCTTGAGGGAGACGACTCCTCTAGAGACTTTGAGGTACATTTGTCGCGTCTGCAGACCGAGGAGTCCCTTTCTATTCTAGCTGTTAAACATTGCCCTTCTGTATTTTCTTTCTTGTTAGATATTCTGGAGTTGGACTGTTAGATATTCCACAGGCTTGTGTTTCCGTGAGTTTCCGGGTTTTGGGATACTGTACTTGGTTTTGAGAATGTTGTGTTGTACATGCCGAGAGGCATTATAACTATTGTCACCATTCAATTATTTTGGTTTTTTGATTATTTCTTCCGCGAGTTTCGTTTATGTTCCGCATTTGTTAGGCTTACCTAGTCGTAGAGACTAGGTGCCATCACGATAATTCACGGAGGGCAAACTGGGTCGTGACAAGTTGGTATCAGAGCTCTAGGTTCATAGGAGTCATGGATCACAAGCCAATTTATTAGAATCTCGATGATCGGTACGGAGATGTCTATAATTATCTACGAGAGGCTATGTAACTGTTAGCTAAATTCCACTTCATTTGATTTCCTTGTCATGCAAGATTTTGATATCACAATTCTAAACTTCTATCTTCTATTCTCTTACAGATGGTGAGGACACGCGCTACCCGAGATGATGAGGCACCCATGACCCTACTGCAGCTGTCAAAGGTCGGGGCCGGGGTAGAGGCCGAGGACGCGCACATGGTGCAGCCAGAGCACCTGCGTGAGCTGCTGCCGAGGTACCACCAGTAGTTCTAGCCGGAGTCCAAGCACCTGACACGCCTACTGCTACTACTACTCTAGCTCTTCAGGAGACTCTGGCACAGTTCATGAGCATGTACATCACTCTGGCTCAGGCAGGGTTGCTTCCCCTTGCTGCAGCTACATCTCAGGCCGGAGAGGAGTATAGACTCCCACTGCCCCCGCACTCCTGAGCAGCGAGTGCATGTTGAGCAAGTCCCTGAGATTATTCTTGTACCGCCTGTAGTGCTAGTTCAGCCCGAGGACAAGGCAGCGGCTTCCAAGGAGCAGCAGCTGAGGCTTGAGAGGTTCAAGAGGTACATGCCTCCTGTATTCAGCGGTCTAGCATCGGAGGATGCTCTGGGATTTCCAGATTAGAGTTATCGCATTCTCCATACCATGGGTATATCAGGATCGAGCGGGGTTTCCTTCACTACTTTTTAGCTTCGAGGAGCCGCCTATGAGTGGTGGCGAACCTATGAGTTAGACCGTCCGGATGAGGCTGCTTCACTGACTTGGACTCAGTTTTCAGATTTGTTCTTGAGAGAGTATGTTCCTCAGAGCCTCACGGACGTATGGCGTGTAGAGTTTGAGCATTTGCGCCAGGGTGCTATGACTGTCTCGGAGTATGTTGTCCGTTACACCAGTTTGGCCAGGCATGCACCAGCCTTGGTTTCTACTGTTCGCGAGAGGGTTCACCGGTTTATTGAGGGCCTTATTCCTAGCATCAGGTCTAGCATGGCTCGTGAATTGGAGATGGATATTTTTTATCAGCAGGTGGTGAACATTTCTAGGAGGATTGAGGGTATGCATGATAGGGAGAAAGAGGAGAGGGAGGCCAAGAGGTCTCGGGAGTCGGGCCATTTCTCTGGTGCCCGTGCCCCAGCAGCAGGTCATCATGGTAGGGGTTATATGAGTCACCCTGTTCATTCAGCTTTTCCAGCAACCAGTGGTATTCCAACTCCTCCTATGCCTCAAGAGCCTTATTATGCACCACTAGTATCTAGCGCGCCTCCTGCGTGGGGTGCTTTTAGAGGTCAATCCAGCAGACCTAGATCGAGCCATTCACAGCTACCACGTCCTCCTAGAGCTTATTTTGAGTGTGGTGACACACGCCATATGGTGAGGGATTGCCCCAGACTTTGGAGGGTGCACCTCTACAGACTTCTCAGCCACAGTGTGCCCCGTAGAGTTCTCAGGCTATGGTTACAGCTCCAGTTGCTACCCCACCTGCTTAGCCAGCCAGAGGTGGAGGTCAGGGAGGTATAGGTCGCCCTAGAGGGGGAGGCCAGGCCCGATACTATGCCCTTCCTGCCTGTACCAATGTTGTTGCCTCCGATTCTGTCATCACAGGTATTATACTGGCTTGTCACAAAGAAGCATCGATTCTATTCGATACATGCTCCACTTATTCTTATGTGTCTTCTTATTTTGCTCTGTATTTGGGTGTATCTCAGGATTCCTTGAGTTCCCCTGTTTATATTTTTACTCTTATGGGAGATTCTCTTATTGTGGACTGCGTTTATCAGTCATGTTTGCTTGCTCTTAGTGGTTTTGAGACCAGAGCCAATTTATTGTTACTCAGTATGGTCGACTTCGATATTATCTTGGCATGGACTGATTATCACCCCATTATACTATTCTTGATTATCACGCCAAAACTGTGAGGCTGGCTATGCCAGGTGTACCGAGTGTTGAGTGAAGGGGTACTTTAGATCACACTCCCAGTAGAGTTATTTTTTTTCTTAAAGCCCAGCGTATGGTTGAGAAGGGATGTGATGCGTATTTAGCTTATGTGAGAGATGTCAGTATTGATGCCATTTCAATTGATTCAGTTCCAGTAGTACAGGATTTTCCCGATGTGTTTCCAGCTGACCTTCCAGGCATGCCGCCTGATAGAGATATTAATTTTGGTATTGATCTATTACCGGGAACATAGCCCATTTCTATTCCTCCATATCACATAGCTCCTTTTGAGTTGAAGGAATTGAAGGATCAATTACAGGAATTGCTTGATAAGGGGTTTATTCAGCCCAGTGTATCACCTTGGGGTGCTCCTGTCTTGTTTGTGAAGAAAAATGATGGTTCTATGTGTATGTGTATTGATTATCGCTAGTTGAACAAGGTTACAGTGAAGAATCATTATCCTTTGCCTCGTATTGATGATCTGTTTGACCAGCTTCAGGACGCACAGGTGTTTTCTAAGATTGACTTACGCTCAGGTTACCATCAGTTTAAGATTCGGGAGCCAGATATCCTGAAGACTGCTTTCAGGACTCGGTATGGTCATTACGAGTTCCTTGTCATGTCATTTGGACTGACCAATGCCCCAGCAGCTTTTATGCACTTAATGCACGGTGTGTTCTAGCCGTATCTTGACTCGTTCGTCATTGTCTTTATTGATAATATTCTAGTGTATTCCCAGAGTCGGGAAGATCATGAGCAGCACCTGAGGACTGTGCTTCAGACTCTAAGTGAGAAGAAGTTATATGCTAAGTTCTCGAAATGTGAGTTTTGGTTGGATTAAGTGGAATTTTTAGGCCACGTGGTATCGAGTGAGGGTATTCAGGTGGATCCGAAGAAAATAGAGGTCGTGCAGAGTTGGCCCAGACCATCCTCAGCTACAGAGATCTGTAGTTTCCTTGTCTTGGCGGGTTACTACCGTCATTTTATGGAGGGGTTTTCATCGATTGCAGCCCCTATGACCAGGTTGACCTAGAAGGGTGCTCTATTCCAGTGGACGGAGGAGTGTGAGGCGAGCTTTCAGAAATTCAAGACAGTTTTGACCACAGCCCCAATTTTGATACTGCCTACAGGTTCGGGGTCTTATATGGTCTATTGTGATGCCTCGAGGGTGGGCCTCGGAGCGGTGTTAATGCAGGACGGTAGGGTGATTGCCTACGCGTCCAGACAGTTGAAGATACACGAGAAGAAATACCCTGTTTATAACTTTTCAGAAGGGCTAAATACTAAAAGCATGAATAGAAAGGGACTTCTCGGTTTGCGGACGCGGCAAATGTACCTCGAAGTCTCAAGAGAAGTCGCCTCCTCAAGGATGATAGGCCTGAGTAGTGGTACCTGGATTTGCACATGAAAAACATGCGCAGAGGGGGAATGAGTACACCACAGCGGTACTCAGCAAGTGTCAAGCCTAACCTCGGTTGGGTAGTGACAAGGAAGGTCAGGGCCCTACTGAGGTTAAACAAAATATAAAGATGACGGGATAAGATAAGTAGTGCAATTGAGAATCTACAGTAAGAATCTATACAGGATAATAAGAGTACAATAACGGAAACAGAGATGAAGGCAAACCACAAGGAAGTATCACTCATAACAAGGATGATAATCGGGGATCTCTTGGTATCCTCAATATATACTAGGGATCTCTTGGTATCCCGAGGATCTCTTGGTATCCTCAATATACGTGCCAGAGATCTTTTGGTGTCCCGCACCTCAGTTTAGATTATAAATACGTAAAGAGGATCTCCCGGGATGTCGTCTCGTAGTCCCAAAGTAAAAACACACAGTAGTAACATACGAATACCCCATTTAAGCTAAATTTCATACCAAGTAAACAGTTAATTCTAGCCTAACATGCTTCATGTAATGCAACTAAGGCAGTTTAAGCAAATAGGCAATTAAGTCAACTAAACATGCTTTTCTAAACTAGCAACAGGCTAAATTCACAAGTAGAATAAAACAGGAAAAAATAATTCAATTGAAATACTTAAGAAAAAACCGGATTTTCAACAATTAGCTCAAGTACGTGCTTGTCACCTCACGTACAAGGCATTTCAATTATCAAATATATCATATCCTAAGTGGAAGGTCCCCCACACAAGGTTAAACAAGTCACTTACCACGAACCGGCTCAAAAATCAACTCGAGACCACGTTCTTGCCACGAGTACTTGACTCCAAATGGCCCAAATCTATTCAATTCAATTTCATAATGTAAATAACACTTCAAGTAACTGATTTTACCAAGACATTCTAAGCTAATACGCAAAATTAGGTAAAATGACCAAAACTCCCCTTGGGCCCATGTCTCCGAATCGAGTAAAATTTATAGTTTCAGAATCCTCACATTCTCACGAGTCTAACCATACCAAAATTATCCAAATCTGATGTCAAATCCCCAATTAAAACTCAATTTCTTGTTCTAAGAACTTTTCCCCAATTTTCATACAAATTCCGAAATTAAAGGATGAATTCACGTTTAGATTAACGGGTTACAAGCAAAAATGAGTTAAGAATCGTAATCCAATCGATATCTCTGAAAATCCATCAAAATCTCGCTCAAATCCAAGCTCCCAAGCTTAAGTTTTGATAAAAATGGCTAAAACCCTCGATTTGAAATCTTATATCTGCACAGGCGCGTTCTTCTTCGCCAACGTGAGGCTATTATCGTGAACGGGATGCACAAAAGTCCTGCTGGCCAAATTCCACTTTCGCAAATGCAAGGTCCACTCGCAAACACATAGCTTACACGGGCAGACCCTATGCGAACGCGAGGACCATGTCGCGAACGGGAAGACCAATGGGTCCTTACCTTCGCGAACGCGTTCAGCTGCTTCACCCAGATGCTATATGCGAACGCGAGACCCTCTCGCAAACACGATGAATGTTTTATCTGCAAAACAACAGCAAAAAATTTGTTGTCTTTCCAAGTCCAAAAGTGGTCCGTGAGCATCTGAAACACCCCCGAGGCCCCCGGGACTTCAACCAAACCTGCCAACCAATCCTAAAACATCATTCAAACTTGTTCCAACCTTCGGAACGCTCAAAACAACATCAACACACCTATTTTTTATCGGATTCAATCCTAAGAATTCCAAAAACTCTAAAAATACACTTTCGATCAAAAAGTCTATCAAACTGCGTCCGAATGACCTGAAATTTTGCACGCACGTCACATTAAACACTACGGAGCTACTCCAACTTCCGGAATTCCATTCCGGACCTCGGATCAAAATCTCACTATCGAACCGGAAACTTCAAAAATTCAACTTTCGGACATTTCAAGCCTAAATTAGCTACAGACCTCCAAAACATAATCCAAACACGCCCCTAAGCCCGAAATCACCCAACGGAGCTAACGGAACCATCGTATTTCCATTCCAAGGCCATCTTCACACTGTTCCGACTACGGTCAACTTTCTAACACGTAAGCTCTCATTTAGGGACTAAGTGTCCCAAAACTCTCCGAAACTCGACACAGAACATCCCGGCAAATCAAAATAGCATAATTAAACTTGGGGAAAGCAGTTAATAGGGGATCGGCGAACGAGCATTCGTTCATCCTCGAACGAGCATAGAGACATACCTGAATAAGTGAAAAGATGGGGTAACGGTTGCGCATATCCTGCTCGGTCTCCTAGGTCGCCTCCTCGACTAGCTGGCCCGGCCACTGAACCTTTACCGAAGCAATGTTCTTTGACCTCAGTTTTCTAACCCGCCTGTCCAATATTGCCACTGGATCATCAACATAAGATAGATCATTGTCCAACTGGACTGAACTTAAATCCAATACGTGCGACGGATCTCCGTGATACCTCCGAAGCATCAAAACATGGAATACCGGATGAACTCCGGCCAAGCTGGAAGGTAAGGCAAGCTCATAAGCAACCTCCCCAACATGCCTCAATATCTCAAAAGGGCCAATAAATCTCGGACTAAACTTTTCTTTCTTCCTCAATCTCATAACGCCCTTCATAGGCGAAACCCAAAACAGAACATGTTCTCCAACCATATAGGAAACATCACGAACCTTCCGGGCCGCGTAACTCTTCTTTCTGGACTCGGTTGTGCGGAGTCTATCCTGAATCACCTTAACCTTCTCCAACGCATCCTGAACTAAGTTTGTGCCCAATAATCTGGTCTCACCTGGCTCAAACCAACCCACCGGAGATCTGCACCGCCTCCTGTATAAAGCCTCATACGGTGCCATCTGAATGCTGGACTGATAGTTGTTGTTGTAAGCAAACTCTGCCAATGGCAAGAACTGATCCCAAGATCCTCCAAACTCAATCACACATGCACGGAGCATATCTTCAAGAATCTGAATAGTGCCCTCGGACTGTCCGTCCGTCTGAGGGTGAAATGTTGTACTCAACTCCACTCGAGTACCCAACTCATGCTGAACGGCCCTCCAGAACCTTGATATGAACTGAGTACCTCTATCTGAAATGATGGACACTGGAATACCATGCAGACGGACAATCTCCCAGATATATATCTCCGGCAACAGCTCCGAGGAATAAGTAGTACACACAATAATGAAATGAGTGGACTTGGTCAACTGATCCACAATCATCCAAATAGCATCAAACTTCCTCAAAGTCCGTGGGAGACCAACTACAAAGTCCATGGTGATCCGCTCCCACTTCCACTCTGAAATCTCTATTTGCTGAAGCAACCCACCCGATCTCTAGTGCTCATACTTCACCTGCTGACCGTTGAGACACCGAGCTATGAATCCAACTATATCTTTCTTCATTCGCCTCCACCAATAGTGTTGCCTCAAATCCTGATACATCTTTGCGGCACCCGGATGGATGGAATACCGCGAGTTATGGGCCTCCTGCAGAATCAACTCTCGAAGCCCATCAACATTGGGTATGCAAATCCTACCCTGTATCGTCAATACCCCATCATCACCAATAGTCACATCTCTGGCATCACCGTGCTGAACCTTGTCCTTGAGGACAAGCAAATGAGGGTCTTCATACCGATACGATCAAATAAGGAAGACCGAGAAACCACGCAATCTAGAACCCAACTGGGCTCTGAAAGATCCAATCTCACAAACTGGCTGGCTAAGGCCTGAACATCCATTGCCATAGGCCTCTCCGATGCTGGTAAATATGCTAAACTCCCCAAACTCTCTGCCTGGCGACTCAAGGCATCAACCACTACATTGGCCTTGCCCGAGTGATACAAAATGGTGATATCATAGTCCTTCAGCAACTCTAACCACCTCCTCTGGCGCAAATTTAGATCTTTTTGCTTGAACAGGTGCTGAAAGATCCGATGGTCAGTATAAATCTCACAAGGCACACCGTACAAGTAATGGCGCCAAATCTTCAGGGCATGAACAATGGCAGCTAACTCAAAGTCATGAACATGGTAGTTCTTCTCATGTATCTTCAATTGTCTAGACGCGTAGGCAATCACCCTACCATCCTGCATCAACACTGCTCTAAGGCCAACCCTCGAGGCATCACAATAGACCGTATAAGACCCCGAACCTATAGGCAATATCAAAATTGGGGTTGTGGTCAAAGTTGTCTTGAGCTTCTGAAAGCTCGCCTCACACTCCTCCGTCCACTGAAACGGAGCACCCTTCTGGGTCAACCTGGTCATAGGGGCTGCAATCGATGAAATCCCCTCCATAAAATGACGGTAGTATCCTGCCAAACCAAGGAAACTGCGGATCTTGGTAGCTGAGGATGGTCTAGGCCAACTCTGCACGACCTCTATCTTCTTCGTATCCACGTGAATACCCTCACTCGATACCATGTGGCCTAGGAATGCCACTGAATCCAACCAAAACTCACATTTCGAGAACTTAGCATATAACTTCTTCTCTCTATGAGTCTGAAGCACAGTCCTCAGGTGCTGCTCGTGATCTTCCCAACTCCGGGAATACACCAGAATATCATCAATAAAGACAATAATGAACGAGTCAAGATACGGCTAGAACACATTGTGCATCAAATGCATAAAGGCTGTTGGGGCATTGATCAGCCCAAATGGCATAACAAGGAACTCGTAATAACCATACCGAGTCCTGAAAGCAGTCTTCGAGATATCTGGCTCCCGAATCTTCAACTGATGGTAACCTGAGCGCAAATCAATCTTAGAAAACACTTGTGCGCCCTGAAGTTGGTCAAACAGATCATCAATACGAGGCAAAGGGTAACGGTTCTTCACTGTAACCTTGTTCAACTGGCGATAATCAATGCACATACTCACGGAACCATCCTTCTTCTTCACAAACAAGATAGGAGCACCCCAAGGTGATACACTAAGTCGAATAAAACCCTTGTCAAGCAATTCTTGTAACCGGTCCTTCAACTCAGGAGGAGCCATACGATATAGAGGAATAGAAATCGGTTGGGTGACCGGCAACATATCAATGTCAAAATCAATATCTCTATCAGGCGGCATGCCCGGAAGGTCAGCTGGAAACACATCGGGAAAATCTCGTACAACTAGGACTGAATCAACTGAAGGGGTATCAATACTGACATCTCTCACATAAGCTAAATATGCGTCACACCCCTTCTCAATAATATGATAAGCATTAAGAAAAGAAATAACTCTACTGGGAGTGTGATCTAAAGTACCCCTCCACTCAACACGCGGTACACCTGGCATAGCCAGCATCACGGTTTTGGCGTGACAATCAAGAATAGCATAATGGGGTGACAACCAGTCTATGCCCAAGATAATGTCAAAATCTACCATGCTAAGCAACAATAAATTGGCTCTGGTCTCAAAACCATAAGAGCAACCAAACACGACCGATAAACGCAGTCCACAACAAGAGAATCTCCCACAGGAGTAGAAACATAAATAGGGAAACTCAAAGAATCCCGAGATACACCCAAATGCGGAGCAAAATAAGAAGACACATAAGAGGAAGTAGAGCCTGGATAGAATAGAACCGATGCATCTCTGTGGCAAACCAATATAATACCTATGATGACAGAATCGGAGGCTACAGCCTCGGTACGGGCAGGAAGGGCATAGTATTTGGCCTGGCCTCCCCCTTTAGGGCGACCTCTACCTCCCCGACCTCCACTTCTAGCTGGCTGAGCAGGTGGGGTAGCAACTGGAGCTGTAATCATAGCCTGTGAACTTTGCGGGGCACGCTATGGCTGAGAAGTCTGTGGAGGTGCACTCCTCCCAACTAGGGAAATCCCTCACCACGTGGCGTGTATCACCACACTCAAAACAAGCTCTGGGAGGACGTGGCAGCAGTGACTAGCTCGGACCAGGTCTGCTGGACTGACCTCTGAAAGCACTCCGTGCAGGAGACGCGCTAGAAACTGGAGGTGCATAATAAGGCTCCTGAGGCCTAGGAGGAGTTGGGGCACTACTGGCTGCTGGAAGAGCTGAATGAACAGGATGACTCATATAACCCCTACCATGATGACCTGCAGCTGGGGTACGGGCACTAGAATAATGACCCGACTCTCGAGACCTCTTGGCTCCCTCTCCTCTCTCTCCCTAGCATGCATACCCTTAATCCTCCTAGCAATGCTCACCACCTGCTGATAAGAAATATCCATATCCAAATCAAGAGACATGCTAGACCTGATGCTGGGAATAAGGTCCTCAATAAACCGGCAAACTCTCTTGTAAATAGTAGAAACCAAGGCTGGTGCATGCCTAGCCAAACTGGTGTAACGGACAGCATACTCTGAGACAGTCATAGTACCCTGGCACAAATGCTCAAACTCTGCGCGCCATGCATCCCTAAGGCTCTGAGGAACATACTCTCTCAGGAACATATCTCAAAACTGAGTCCAAGTCAGTGAAGCAGCCTCATCCGGACTGTCTAACTCATAGGTACGCCACCACTCATTGGCAGCTCCTCGAAGCTGGAAAGTAGTGAAGGAAACCCCTCTCGATCCTGATATACCCATGGTACGGAGAATGCGGTAGCTCTCATCTAGAAATCCCAGAGCATCCTCCGATGGTAGACCGCTGAATACAGGAGGCTTGTACTTCATGAACCTCTCAAGCCTTAGTTGCTCCTCATCAAAAACCATTGCCCTATCCTCGGGCTGAACTGGCACTGCAAGCAGTCCAGGAATAATCTTAGGAACCTGCTCAACATGCACTCGCTGCTCAGGAGTGCGGGCGGCGGGAGTCTGTGCTCCTTCCCCCGCCTGAGATGTGGCTGCAGCAAAGGGAAGCAACCTTGCCTGAGCCAAGGTGGTGTACATGCTCATGAACTATGCCAAAGTCGCCTGAAGGGCTGGGGTAGTAGTAGTAGTAGGTGTATCAGGTGCTTTGGCTGCACCACATGCACGTCCTCGACCTTTAACCTAGCCCTGGCCCCGGCCTCTAACGGCTGCAGTAAGGGGCACGGGTGCCTAGTCATCTCGGGTAGCATGTGTCCTCATTATCTATGAGAGAATAGAAGACAGAAGTTTAGAATTATGATGTCAAAATATCGCATGACAACGAATCAAATGAAGTGGAAATTTTCCTAACAATTACATAGCCTCTCGTAGATAAGTACAGACGTCTCCATACCGATCAGCGAGACTCTAATAAACCGGCTCGTGATCCATGACTCCTATGAACCTAGAGCTCTGATACCAACTTGTCACGACCCCGGTTCACCCTTCGTGAACCATCATGGCGGCACCTAGTCTTTACGACTAGGTAAGCCTAAATTGTGGAAGAAAACTAAAATATGCGGAAGTAAAACATTTTAAAACAGTAATAAAGTAATAATAGTGTTTAAATGTTCCGCTCGGCATACACCATGTTTAACTCTCACTATCCAATACATAGATCCAAGACCCAGAAACCCACGAATCATAAGCTAAGATCAATATTACATGGCTCTAACTCCGGAATGTCTAATAAGAACAGAAAAATACAGAAGGGCTAAATACTAAAAGCAGGAATAAAAAGGGACTTCCCGGTATGCGGACGCGGCAGATGTACCTCGAAGTCTCTAGAGCAGTCGCATCCTCAAGGATGATAGGCCTGAGTAATGATACCTGGATTTGCTTATGAAAAATATGCGCAGAAGGGGCATGAGTACACCACAGTGGTACTCAGCAAGTGCCAAGCCTAACCTCGGTTGGGTAGTGACGAGGAAGGTCAGGGCCCTACTGAGGTTAAATAAAATATAAAGATGACACGATAAGATAAGCAGTGCAATTGAGAATCTACAGTAAGAATCTATACAGGATAATAAGAGTACAATAACGGAAACAGAGATGAAGGCAAACCACAAGGAAGTACCACTCATAACAAGGATGATAACCGGGGATCTCTTGGTATCCCGAGGATCTCTTGGTATCCTCTCGGAATTGGGTAAAATTTATAGTTTCAGAATCCTCACACTCTCACGAGTCTAACCATACCAAAATTATCCAAATCTGATGTCAAATCCCCAATCAAAACTCAATTTCTTAGTCTAAGAACTTTTCCCCAATTTTCATACAAATTCCGAAATTAAAGGATGAATTCATGTTTAGATTAATGGGTTACAAGCAAAAATGAGTTAAGAATCGTTACCCAATCGATATCTCTGAAAATCCCTCAAAATCTCGCTCAAATCAAGTGCCCAAGCTTAAGTTTTGATAAAAATGGCTAAAACCCTCGCTTTGAAATCTTATATCTGCCCAGGCGCGTTATTTTTCGCGAACGCGATGCACAAAAGTCTTGCTGGCCAAATTCCTCTTTCGCAAATGCGAGGTCCACTCGCGAACTCATAGTTTACACGGGCAGACCCTATGCGAACGCGAGGACCATGTCGCGAACGCGAAGGCCAACGGGTCCTTCCCTTCGCGAATGCAAAGCACATTTCAGCTGCTTCACCCAGATGCTCAACGCAAACTCGAGACCCTCTCGCGAACGCAATGAATGTTTTCTCTGCAACACAACAGCAGAAAATCTGTTGTCTTTCCAAGTCCAAAAGTAGTTCGTTGAGCATCCGAAATAGCCCGAGGTCCCCGGGACCTCAACCAAACCTGCCAATCAATCCTAAAACATCATTCAAACTTGTTCCAACCTTCGGAATGCTCAAAACAACATCAAAATACCTAAACAAGGCATAACACAAAATTATTTGTAGTTTTATCAACTCGTACTTCATATAGAACGAAACGGATAAACTACTTAATTATTCTATTATTTTCCGGACCCCCCCCCCCTTAAGGTAATAGATTAAGGACAAGCATTCCAAGTTTATAGTTCTCATACCTTTTTATATCAAGAAAAACAGAGGAGGTCAGTGATCATAGTTAGAAAATAAAGCGACAATAAACAAGCTTCTCTTATTAAGAGTAATGTTTACTGTCAACCATATACCAATTGGAGAGTTAATTCCATGAATGGTCATTCATGTTATAGAAATTACTCAAAATTTTATTTTTCTTAGGACAAAAAAATCATTCATATTTGCCTTTATATCTCAAAAGATCACTATTCACACTAGAATCATTTGCCGTGTCATTTAAAATGCCTATTTATATAAGAATAACTCAGTTTTGTCAATTTTATTCCTTAATTGTGACCATTTTTTAAAGATCGTCCTAAATAATTTTCAATCACAGTACTAATTCTACGGATCTTAAGGTCGTGACAAAAATCTTTTGTGACAACCTTTTCATGGGTTCTGGTGACTGACATTCCTATTTCTTGTTAGTGGTTTTAGAAAGTTTTTTAAAGATATTCGATATTCATTTTAAGATATAAAAGAAATTTAGAATCTTATCAACATATTGTCATTCCAACCCAGCAAAACAAGTTTTTTTACTTTTTAATTTCATTTTATTTTGTCGGGCCAAATATCTAAAAGTTTGGGAAGAAATTTTAAAATAGTCAGATTTACAGGTGGTCATTCAAAAATAGTCACAATTTCAAAAGTAATCAAAATTTAGCCACTTTTCATGTAAAGATAAATCTAAACGAAAATACTGTTCAAAATCCGAAAAATGCTCCAGTATAATATACTGGAATTTCATTATATTATACTGGAACTCCAATATAATGAACTCCAGTATAATATACCGATCCAGCATAATATACTGGAGATTAGAGCATCGATGCTCCAATCTCCAGTATATTATACTTGAACTTTTCGCGTGTTGGAGTTCCAGCATACTATGCTGGAAGTTCATACACAGGTGCACCGATCTTTAATGTATTATGCTGGAACTTTCCGTGTTGCAACAAAATAGTGGCTACTTTTTTAATGACTTTGCAAACGCCGGTTATTTTTGAATGACCAGTCCGAAAATGTCACGATCCTGGTTCGCTCTCCGTGAACCATCGTGACGGCACCTAGTCTCTACGACTAGGTAAGCCTAAATTGCGGAAGAAAACCAAAATTTGCGGAAGTAAAACATTTTAAAACAGTAATAAAGTAATAATAGTGTTTAAATGTGTCGTTCGGCATACACCATGTTTAACTCTCACTATCCAATACATAGATCCAAGACCCGGAACCCCACGAATCACAAGCTAAGATCAATACTACATGGCTCTAACTCCGGAATGTCTAATAAGAACAAAAAAATACAGAAGGGCTAAATACTAAAAGCATGAATAGAAAGGGACTTCTCGGTCTACGGACCCGGCAAATGTACCTTGAAGTCTCAAGAGCAGTCGCATCCTTAGTGATACCTGGATCTGCACATGAAAAACATGCGCAGAAGGGGCATGAGTACACCACAGCGGTACTCAGCAAGTGCCAAGCCTAACCTCGGTTGGGTAGTGACGAGGAAGGTCAGAGCCCTACTGAGGTTAAATAAAATATAAAGATGACAGGATAAGATAAGCAGTGCAATTGAGAATCTACAGCAAGAATCTATACAGGATAATAAGAGTACAATAACGGAAACAGAGATGAAGGCAAACCACAAGGAAGTACCACTCATAACAAGGATGATAACCGGGGATCTCTTGGTATCCCGAGGATCTCTTGGTATCCTCAATATATGCTAGGGATCTCTTGGTATCCCGAGGATCTCTTGGTATCCTCAATTCTCACGAGTCTAACCATACCAAAATTATCCAAATCTGATGTCGAATCCCCAATCAAAACTCAATTTCTTGGTCTAAGAACTTTTCCCCAATTTTCATACAAATTCCGAAATTAAAGGATGAATTCATGTTTAGATTAATGGGTTACAAGCAAAAATGAGTTAAGAATCGTTACCCAATCGATATCTCTGAAAATCCCTCAAAATCTCGCTCAAATCCGAGTGCCCAAGCTTAAGTTTTGATAAAAATGGCTAAAACCCTCGCTTTGAAATCTTATATCTGCCCAGGCGCGTTCTTCTTCGCGAACGGGAGGGGACTATCGCGAACGCGATGCACAAAAGTCTTGCTGGCCAAATTCCTCTTTCGCAAATGCGAGGTCTACTCGCGAACTCATAGCTTACACGGGCAGACCCTATGCGAACGCGAGGAGCATGTCGCGAACGCGAAGGCCAACGGGTCCTTACCTTCGCGAATGCAAAGCACATTTCAGCTGCTTCACCCAGATGCTCTATGCAAACTCGAGACCCTCTCGCGAACGCAATGAATGTTTTCTCTGCAACACAACAGCAGAAAATCTGTTGTCTTTCCAAGTCCAAAAGTAGTTCGTTGAGCATCCGAAATAGCCCGAGGTCCCTGGGACCTCAACCAAACCTGCCAACCAATCCTAAAACATCATTCAAACTTGTTCCAACCTTCGGAACGCTCAAAACAACATCAAAATACCTATTTTTCATCAGATTCAAGCCTAAAAAATCCAAAAACTCTAAAAATACGCTTTCGATCAAAAAGTCTATCAAACCTCGTCCGAATTACCTGAAATTTTGCACGTACGTCATATTAAACACTACGGAGCTATTCTAACTTCCGGAATTCCATTCCGACCCTCGGATCAAAATCTCACTATCGAACTGGAAACTTTAAAAATTCAACTTTCGGCATTTCAAGCCTAAATTAGCTACAGACCTCCAAAACACAATCCGAACACGTCCCTAAGCCCGAAATCACCCAACGGGGCTAACGGAACCATTGAATTTCCATTTCGAGGCCATCTTCACACTGTTCCGACTACGGTCAACTTTCCAACACTTAAGCTCTCATTTAGGGACTAAGTGTCCCAAAACTCTCCGAAACTCGACACCGAATATCCCGGCAAATCAAAATAGCATAATTAAACTTGGGGTAAGCAGTTGATAAGGGATAGGGGCATTAATTCTTAAGACGACCGACCAGGTCATCACAGAAAACTGGTTAGCCTGTGCTATTTTTATGAAAGTTTTGACTAGCTTTTTGTTCATTAGAGGTCAAGCTTCAAATTATATATCACAGGACTTCGATTAATGGCATGGCTAGTCAGAACTGACAAAACCTTCCGCTATGGTAATAGTCTTTCCTAATTACTACTAAATCTTATATTGCCTTAATGACCATTATCATAATATACTTTTGAAAGTTGTCCTTGAAAAATAGTCATTTATTATATATTGATCTTGAATCGAATTGTTGTGGGTTGAAAAAAAAGGTCTTGTATAAATAAAAAATTTAAATGATATAGCAAATAATTTTAGCGCGAGAGTTTTAGTAGTGACCTTTTTAGATATGTAAGAAAAAATGAGTGATTTTATTGTCCTAAAAAAAAGAAAAGTGACTTTCTTGAGTAATTTCTAAAACATGGATGATCATCTGGGAATTGACTCACCAATTGGAATAACTAGGCATCATGGGACAATATTTCAGAGAACTATACTTTCTAATAAAAAAGAAATTAGAAACTACAGAATATGCACTAGCCAAGCCAGCCAAGATTAAGTCTGGATAAGTTTTTAAAATAAGAGGAAGAAGAAATAAGAAGAAAAGGAATAAAGCTCAGTGGAAGACATACCTCAAACTTTTAGCCTAGTTCAACCCGAGAACGCTGAATCAGTAAAGAAAGAGTATGTTAGAGTAGACATTAGCCCTATATTTATATAAATTCGCATATTTTGGCATCCAAAATCAACACAAATAAGGACACCGAATGCAATAATATATGCAAACAGGGTTTACGAATCCAATACCAACAAGGATTAGACAGCTGTTGCGGAAGATGATGGGATGAGCAAAGGGCTGTGGGTGCGGTGAGGAATTTTACGGCACAAAGTAGGGCTGGGCATATATCGGGTATAACCAATAGCCCGAGCCGAAAAAAGCTTATTGTGGTATTATATTAGATTATTGGGTTAACGGTTCAGTAATGATTTTGATTTTTTCACTATTGGATTATCGGTTCGGGTCACGGTTTGCCCAATTTCTTAACGAATTAACTGAACACCCAATAAGATTTAATAAAATTAGGATTTTACACTTAAGTACATAAATACATATAAGGTTTCATTCTCTCTTTTTCTCCTAATTTTCCCGGCCACATTCAGAAGTTTCCAGTTCACTATTCAGACTCTGATTCAATTCTTGAGCAGTTCTTCTTCAAAATTTAAAGTACAACCACATTCTTAGAATCTTAGCATAAATTTGTATTCCAAAATTACTTCTTCGTTAAGAACAAATTTCATTCCTTTCTTTTGAGTTTTACAGTAGAGTCCGATAATAAAAATATAGGATTTTTGTTTGTTTTTTATTCTTTATTTTGTGCTCATGTTTTAGTACTATGTTTGTACTTGTTAATTTTAAAGTGAAATTGCTACTATTTTGTATTGTTATTAATATATTTGGACAATTGTTGTTGAAGAATTAACACTATTTCAGTTGTGTTTGGACAACTGTTGAATTACTAGTACTCTTGCTGCTCTTGCTACAATTGAACTCTGGAAAATGACATTGATCTCTTGATTATGGTTTGGCAGAAAACCAAAAAGTTGTAATTTATGTTCCTGTTAACTAATACTTTAAGTGAATTGGAGATGCTATGCTTGTAGAGTTGTAGTATCAATTTTTGAGATTGTAGAGGTTATGAATTTGTCAAAATAAAACATCCTTCAAATATTAGTTGTGGCTAGAACGCAGAATTAGGTAGTATACTATATGTGAATTCTTCTCTTTTTTCTTAACTCGAGTGAATTCACTTCTCTTTTTTGCTTAACTCTAGATTGACTTATCTTATCGGGTAAACCGATAACCAAATCGATAATGAATGATAATCGATTAACCGATAACCGATAACTAATATCTTATCGATTTGGTTATTGGTGTATCATATTTGTAAATCGATAACTGATATGCTAAATCGATAATATTCATAACCGAACCGAACCGACCGATGCCCACCCTAGCACAAAGCCTTTCGAATTTGAAGTACATTTGTTTTAGGGGAGAAATTCAAAAATAGCCAGATTTACAAGTAGTCATTCAAAAATAACCACCGTTTCAAAAGTAATCGAAATTTAGCCACTTTTCATGTAAAGATAATCTGAATGAAAACACTGTTCAAAATTCGGAAAAATACTCCAGCATAATATACTGGAGTTCCAGTATATTATATTGGAACTCCAGTCTAATATTTTGGAGTTCCAATATAATATATCGGTCCAACATAATATACTGGAGTTTGGAGCACTGGTGCTCCAGTCTCCAGCATATTATACTGGAGCCAGCAAAGTATACCGGTCCAGCATAATATGCTGGAAATTCATGCACAAGTGCACCGAACTCCAGTATATTATGTTGGACTGATCTCTGTTGCAGCAAAATAGTGGCTATTTTTTATTGACTTGGCAAACGCTAGCTATTTTTGAATGACCAGTCCGAAAACTGGCTAGACCGTGCTATTTTCTCGCTAGCCCATTAATTTGGGCTTGGGTTAAGGGGTACCAAAATTTACGTGCCCGGGACCTAAGTAGCTACCTTTTGGACTCAAAAAATCAAAATAGGTGCCAAAATTGGACACAATTTATAGGAATTTTTACCTCCTATAGCGAAGGTTAACACCTTATTTATTTTAAATAAATACCATTTTAAAAAAATTACATTCTACAGATACCTTTTAATGTTTATAGCAAAATATCTAATTTTGGTTAGCTTCTACCCCTAAGCCACTAAATACGCTATTCAATTACACTATTTTCTTCCCCCACGCTCTCTCCTCTCTCTTTATTCTCTTCTCCTCCCCGCCAGCGCAATTATGCTCACCGCCACACCACCATCTTCTGCTTCTAAAATCAGAAGAACAAACAACGCTGATGGTGGTGGAAGCGGGTCAATAATTCTCGGCAAATATCAATTTTCATCACCTTCTCTTCAATACTCCCTACTTGAGCAGTCGTTATAAACCTCATCTCTTTCTTATTCAACCTTGCTTCAAATAACCCTGATAAACAACCCAGCTGACATTGATATCATATCAAACGCATTCATTCTCCCCTCTTTTTTACAATCCTTAATTTCAAATATACCTTGACCAAATTATTTCTGATTTGATCAGATTGGTTCTGGGGTGCCAATTGGTAATTTATTGGATCGGATTTAGGGACTCATTGGGGCTGAGTGTGATGAACCAAAAGGTCATCACTTGTTTTAAAAATAAATTATGCATTTCGGGGCCTTAAAAACCTCTTTTAGTATCACCTCAATTTGCGTGCGCAGTCCGAACGCGTAGCCGGAAATCCAATATGTGAAAAATGATGAATTTTGACTTTAATATGAATTAAGTTGACTTCAGTCAATATTTTGGGTAAACGGACCCATACCCATGATTTGATGGTCCCAGAGGGTCCGTAGAAAAATATGGGACTTGGACGTATGCCCGGAATTGAATTCCGAGGTCCCGAGCTCGAGAAATGAATTTTTGAAAGAAATTGTTTTGATGAATTAATTATGAAGTAAATAAGAGAATTTATGTTTGAAACCATTGGTATCGGGCCCGTATTTTAATTCCGGAGCCCGGTACAGGTCTTATATGTGATTTAAGATGAATCTGTGAAACTTGGTAAGAAACGGACTTGAAACGATATGAATCGGACCTTATTTGAGGAAATTGGGAAATTTGATTTTCTTAAGAAATTCATGATTTTGATGCTAAATTCATAGCTGTTGATATTATTTGAGTGATTTGAATGCACGATCAAGTCCGTATGATATTTTTAGGTTGGTGGGCATGTTTGGTTTGGAGCCCCGAGAGCTCGGGTGGGTTTTGGATAGGCCACGGAGTGGAATTGGACTTGGATAAATTGCAGGTTTTAGCTGTTCTATTGCAGGACTGCAGGCTTCGCCCTTGCGAGGTCTGGATTGCAAATGCGAGTTTTCCATCACAAATGCAATGCCCCCAGTTACTGCCTTAGTCGCAAATTCGACTCCTGTATCGCAAATGCGACTTCGCATTTGCGAAAGGTCTATCGCAAATGCGAAGAATAAAGGAAAATAAACTGAGTCGCAAATGCGACATTTTGTTCGCAAATGCGAAGGTCTCAGAATTCTGAAGGGTTCGCAATTGCGACACCAGAGACCTGTAAATTCATAACTTAGACGCATTTCAACCATTTTTCACACTCTTTCAAAACCAAAACACACCAGGGTGATTTTTTAAAGGCAACTTCTTCTCCAAATCAATTGTAAGTGATTTCTAACTAGTTTTCTTCAATCTTTAACATCTTTTCACATGATTTCAACTCAAAATCAATGATTTTCATGGGCGAAATTGGGTATTTTGTGTAGAACCTAGGTTTTTCAAAAATTGGGGATTTGGACCTCGATTTGAGGTCCGATTTCAAAACAATTATATATTTGGGTTTGTGGGGGAATGGGTAACCGGGTTTTGGTTCGAACCTCGGGTTTTGACCATGTGGGCCCGAGGGCGATTTTTGACTTTTTGGGTAAATCTTTGGAAAACTTATTTTCATGCATTAGCAGTGATTCATTTAGCGTTTATTGATGTAATTAAGTAACTTGTGGCTAGATACGAGCGATTTGGAGGTGGAATCAAGAGGTAAAGCGATAGTAGAGACTTGTATCACACCTCTTTTTTACCTACACCCCCCGGGAGAGTGTATATAAGGGAATTTTTTCCAATTTAAGTGACAATCGAAACGGGATTATTTATTTTAAAATTCAGAGTCGCCGCTTGGGATATTTTATGGTGTCCCAAGTCACCGGTTCAAATCCCGAATCGAGGAAAGGATTGACTCTGTATTATAGTCCGTGAATCAGAAATCCGGGTAAGGAATTCTGTTAACCCGGGAGAAGGTGTTAGGTATTCCCGAGTTCCGTGGTTCTAGCACGGTTGCTCAACTGTTATAATTGGCCTATTATCTGATTTTAATACATGTTTTAACCTATGGTTCAATTTTAACTTTATAATCGCTTTTATTTAATTATTTTTAAGAAAGGTTCAACATCATCTAAAACACGTCTTGAACCACATCACATAAATGCACCCGCGGCCCACGACACATTTTATCTAACGTTGTTGAGATTTGAATTTGGGTCACATAAATGCGCACCCAAGCTTAGGAAGGTAAATTATTAAATAACGCGCCTAAAACAACTATGTGTTTGCAACTTTGTGAGGGCCATGAAAATTCGTTAAAGGGCACGCCTCGATTTCTAAGGATCAAAAAGAAATAATTAAATGAGGGCCATGCATTTGAAATTTTATTTGGCACGGCACACCTCAATTCTCATCTTAAAGGGAAATTCAAACTAAGTCTTGGAAAACCATAAGTTATTTCTATTTAATATGGCACGCCCCGAACCTACTTGCTTAAACTTATTCTAGGTATTAGGGGTTAGTGGCTAACTACGTTGTTACTGAGGCCCAAACGCAATTACTAACGAAGTCCAACTAACGACATTAGGTGAATTGAAAATATGATCCCTCTTGCTTTCAAAACAAAACCAATGTTCAATATGTCTTTACCCAAAGAAACTTTGCATACCAAATTTAGATATATAAAATGAATGGTTCATGTCAAAATCAAGTAATCTGAAGGCTGAAAGAAAGCAAGCCCAATATGAGAGACCCGCGTCTATGCTTGGTGCAGCCTTATGGCCCAAACTACTGAGGATCAGGAGAACACAACGATGAGGCCCGAGTTCGAGTCCCATGGCGTGCATTTAATATCAACAATGATTAAAAGGGAATCAACATCTAACCCAACTAACTACCAATAAGGTAAATCAACATCAAGCCCTCAAGCTTGGGCCTTAATGAGCCTAAGTCTTAGTAAAGAATGAAAATCCAAAAACTCAAGCCCACAAACGAGTAAGTACTGTCCACGATTCCATTGTTCATTTTGCTAAAATCTGTGGCTTAACATGGATCATTGCTGATTTCAGACCAACGTTTGAAGTAATAACATAGGTCTTGGATCTATGTATTGGATAGTGAGAGTTAAACATGGTGTATTCCGAGCGACACATTTAAATAGTTATTACTTTATTACTGTTTTAAAATATTTTACTTCCGCAAATTTTGGTTTTCTTCCGCAATTTAGGCTTACCTAGTCGTAGAGACTAGGTGTCGTCACGATGGTTCACGGAGGGCGAACCAGGATCGTGACATTTTCGGACTAGTCATTCAAAAATAATCGGCGTTTGCAAAGTCATTAAAAAAGTAGCCACTATTTTGTTGCAACACGGAAAGTTCCAGCATAATACATTGAAGATCGGTGCACCTGTGTATGAACTTCCAGCATAGTATGCTGGAACTCCAACACGCAGAAAGTTCCAGTATAATATACTGAAGATTGGAGCATCGATGCTCTAATCTCCAGTATATTATGCTGGATCGGTATATTATACTGGAACTCTAGTATATTATACTGGAGTTCATTATATTGGAGTTCCAGTATAATATAATGAAATTCCAGTATATTATACTGGAGCATTTTTCGAATTTTGAACAGTATTTTCGTTCAGATTTATCTTTACATGAAAAGTGGCTAAATTTTGATTACTTTTGAAACTGTGACTATTTTTGAATGACCACCTGTAATATGACTATTTTAGAATTTCTTCCCAAACTTTCAGATATTTGGCCCGACAAAATAAAATGACAAATTAAAAAGTAAAAAAACTTGTTTTGCTGGGTTGGAATGACAATATGTTGATAAGATTCTAAATTTCTTTTATATCTTAAAATAGGCAAGGAAGTAGGGCAACATAATGAGAAACAGATTTGCACTTAGACCCTCTTTAAATTTTCATTTTTGCTTAGCCAACCTTAGCTTAAAATTCAGAAATTCACATTAGCCCCTACTCCCAGCTTCCTAGAAGCTTCTCAATCTGTTACACCCTAGATTCCCTAAGCCAATTACCTAAACTACCTTTTTAGAACCCTGTTATTACCCTCAATATACCAGGCAGGACCCGGGTCCAATTGACCTGAATTAGTGAGCCTGAGCAGACCCCAAATCAATTTCCTCTTGGGCTAAACAATCTTTGTGACCCAATTAATATGAAGAAAAACTCAGAAAACCAAATGTTCAAATTCAGAAACCTAATGACTAGGAGCCAAATTAAGCCCAAAACAAGCATGAGAAATTCAAACTATCTAGACTAGGACACAACTGATAATCGAACACACCCTAAATCTAACATGCGGACACAGATGATAAAAATAAAATAAGAAAAAGTAAAAATAAAAAATGAAACCAAAACAGAAAATCAAAACAAAAATAAGAAAGAGTAAAAGAAGATGGGGAAAAAAAGGAACACATAATAATAGGGGTAAAGAAAGAATACCTAGAAATTTCGGATGAATAAGAAATATGGAAGAACGCCTTGAAATCTTCAATTTCCGGATTTTCAGCCAAATATGATATTAATCATGTGTTCTTTAACACATGACCAAAATCAAATTACGCTTGAAATTCCTTCAGAACCCGATTTGGAGTTTCTAGGGTTCGTCTTTTGATCTAAGATTCGAGGAGATTTAGGGAGATTTGAAACAAACGGGGTGGGGATCTGAGATGAGGGGAGTGAGGTGGTTATAGGATGTAACTTTGGGTGGGACTGGGGTAGGCACCGCCACCGGAGGACGGTGGGAACGAGTGGCGGCTATTAGGGTTTATGTTCTCTGAAAGGGGAGGTTGAAAGAGACGAGAGATGAGAGAGGGGGTCTGAAGATTCCGACATATTTATATTAAACCCACCCCCACTTCCCAGCCGTTGGATCACAAAACCTCGATAGCTCAGATCTGCTGAACCTACAAAACGAGGTCATTTGGTTTAGTGGGGAAAAGGACCGGGTTGGAGTGGGTCTGGGGCGGGTATGGGAGAATTTGTTTTGGCTGGGAGCTTCGATTTAAAGAGAGCCCAGAATTCTGATCTCCCAACTCTTTTTTTATATTTCTTTTCATTTTCTTTATTCTAATTTTCTTCTTTTTTTTCAAAATTAAAAAAAAAATCCTAAATTTAATCACAAAATCAAATTGGCCTATCAAAATACTAATTAATTCCAAATAATAATTATCACAAATCATTAAAAACCAAATTAAAAAAAACTACCCAAAATGCAAAATAAAAATTAAAGGTGCAAAAATGAACTATTTTTGTGATTTCCCCCATTTTTATAAAACAACTACTTTGTTAATTAACCCTAAAATGTAAAGTTAAATCTTAAATGCAACTGCAATATATTTTTTGTATTTTTCATTAATTAGACAAAGTTAACATGCGCAGACAAATGCAAACAATTAACAAAAAATGCGACAAAATCTACAAAATTGCAAATAATGGAAAAATTATTTTGTTTTATGGGAGTAATTCATATAGGGCAAAAATCACGTGCTCACAGCTGCCCCTCTTTGCTCGGAAACATGAAGAGTTTTCGTGCAAAGATAAAGTGAGCGGATACGAGCGATTTTTGCCCATTTGAATACTCCGTGGGAAGTATTTTTGAAATATTTGATCGTACCCTGCTTCCGAGGTTGCCTACATATCCTTGGCTATAAAGGAATCAGGTCAGTGTAGTTCGGGAAGTTTCGGTAGCTGGGACTACCATGAAGCTGTGATTTTATTGTTGCTACTGCTACTGCTTATTGACCTCCTTATTACACCATGTCAAAATAAAAAGAAGCTAGACTAAACTATGATCTATGCATTACAAAAATCCTATTTGTATCTTCAAGCTTGATCTTGTAGTTCTTGTTGCCTTGTTGACTTGTATTCTCCAGGTGAAATTCCTTTGTTGCCGACTTGAATTGTAATCTGAGATGCTTTCCCTTTTCTCTAGGCGGGCGCCTGACTGCTGAACTTGAATTACAACCTGAGATGCTTCCCTTTTCTCCAGGTGGACGCCTGATTGCTAAACTTGAACTGTATTTCCTTGCTTTCCAGGTGGGCGCCTGATTGCCAAAACTTTGATTGTATTCCTGTGCTCTCTAGGTGGGCGCCTGATTACCAAAACTTGAACTGTATTCCCGCACTCTCCAGGTGGGCGCCTGATTACCAAAACTTAAATTGTATTCTCGCGCTCTCCAGGTGAGCGCCTAATTGCCAAAACTTTAACTATATTCCCGTGCTCTCTAGGTGGGCACCTGATTGCCAAACTTGAAATGTATTCCCGTGCTCTCCAGGTGGGTGCCTGATTGCCAAACTTGAACTGTATTCCCGCCGTGCTCTCCAGGTGGGCACTTGATTGCCGAACTTGAACTGTATTCCCGTGCACTCCAGGTAGGCGCTTGATTACAAAAACTTGAACTGTATTCCCGTGCTCTCCAGGTGGGCGCCTGATTTCAACAAAGATAGACAGAACAAAGAAAATTTTCTGCCTTAGTTTGGTAGCTGGGCACATCTGTGAGTGTTAAACAGAATCATGTTACCAAATATTACTAAGAATTTGAAAGCTAGATCCCATTATCCAGGAGAGTCCTGACAACTCCTAGTTAAATGACAGTTTTTAAAAGTTGAATTATGTTTTCCAAAGGTATGACTTTTGCTAAATCTGGTTATCTAAGAAGGTCTTAAAACTACATCCCATTATCCAGGAGGGTTCTGACAATCGAAAATCAAGTATTATCTTAAGAGTGACAATTTTTAAGGCTAAATTATGCTTCCCTACAGCAGAACTTACACTAAATTTTGTTATCTAATGGAAGTCCTAAAGCTAAGTCCCATTTTCTAAGAGGGTCCTGAAAACTCCTAATTGAATCTTATCTTAAACATGCTAACTTTGAAACCACTTATATTCCTTGGGGTACATTTATGCTAGATTTTGCTACTTATGATTGTTTCGATTTTTAAACTAGGTCCCATTATCCAGGCGGGTCCTGAGAATTTCAAATTAAATCCCATTATCCAGGCGGGTCCTGAGAACTCCTAATTAAGTCCCATTATCCAGGCGGGTCCTGAGAGTTTATGGTCAAACCTGTCTGGTGCTTGCCTTTCCTTATGAAGGGTTTATCCGAAACAACGAAACCTTCTGCCCCTATTTCAATCAAAGAAAAATCTTGTCAGTTTAAAATGTGGTGGTTAGTTGATGGCATTCTTGTAGAAGGTCTCTCCGTTGTCGTGCTTTGTTTTGACTGGCTTCCCCGAACTGACCCTGAACAGCTTGGCTTTCTGACTGATTTTCAACCCACATGATCTCGGATGACCCGAGTGTTCTATACCCGAACCATGTTTTACACCTCTGACCCCTTTAACTGAACCTCTGCATCTCCCATGAAATTACTAAATCATACCGCTGATGGAACTTTCATTGGCACTTTATATCCCACTTTACATCATACTATCTTTGGTATGTTCTAGTCACACTGTGCTTTGCAATTTTTGAAGTTGGTACTGAGCTTTAAAATCCTTTCTTATTTGCTTGACTAAGACTGACATGGAAACATCTTAGAGAAATGAAACCCAAAAGAACTGAAATGCAATGACCCTGAGAGTTAAGTATAAAGAACAATCCAAAACTGGATGACTTGCTAGAAAGGAAAAAAAAGGAAAGAGACTTATCTGAGTGGAACGGCTGGTACCAATGATCATGACATGCATTTCGGATTAATCGGCCCAGTCTGTCCAACCAATCAACTTTCAGTTGCCATATTTTGTTTCCCCGGAATTTCCATAACCTGATTTCTTCACCAAAATCTTGACCTTGTTCGGCCTGCTATGCCCTGAAGGATTTTCACCAACAAGCTTTTCTCATTTGTTCATCTCTTAACTCACTTTTGCCTTACGGTGCCTGTGAGGGTTTTCACCAACAAGACTCTCTCATTTTTTATTTCTCTCAGCTCTCGTCGCCTTACGGTGCTCATGAGGGTTTTTACCAATAAAACTCTCATTTTCATTATTTTTTCCTACTTGGACCAGAGTGTTGCCGCTGATGTGAATCACCTCCACTTGCTTGACTTGGCATTTCTCGAAGACTGATCAGAAGGTCTTTCTTTGGACCGTAATGTGGGCTTTTGGATAGGGTTAGAAAGAAAGGGTATCAAAGGCTCAAACAGTTCAAATGGGTTTAAAATTACAACTTTTGAAATCAGATTTCTTGCAACCACAACTTCTGCCCCAGTTTCTTTGCTTGGGGACTTTTGGGGTTTTATTTTGATGGGACTGAACCGTGAGGCTTCCTACGTATCCTTAAAAGGAATCAGGTCGAACGTAGCTCATGACATAGAAATTTCTTTGTTGTTATGATTTTCTCTTTTCTCTTTCTTTTCTTTCTCTTCTTTTCTTCTTCCTTTTTCTCTTTTTGTTGTTTTTTTTCTTTCTTTTTTCTCTTCTTCTTTTTTCTTTCTCTTTTTTTTTTTATATATACTTTCTTCTTCTTTTTTTCTCTTTTTCCTTTACTTATCTTTCGCGCTTGCGTTTCTGAACTTTACTATTGATTCCAAAAAAAGGGTATGAAAAGAAATAAATAAGGCTCAAAAGGGTAACAAATGATAAAGTGTTTAGATAGCAGAACAAAATGTGTTCGTCATTCCAACCTTCAAAACATGCCAAGTACAAACAAATACAATTTAACCCAAAGAAAATCATACATAATATCTCTTGACCGCGTCGGAATTGATGGTCATTTCTACACACTTGCCTTCTATGTCTGTTAAATACAAAGTACCATTGGACAACACTCTAGTTACGATGAACGGCCCCTGCCAATTTGGGGCGAACTTGCCTTTTGCTT
This sequence comes from Nicotiana sylvestris, assembly GCF_000393655.2. NCBI lineage: Eukaryota > Viridiplantae > Streptophyta > Magnoliopsida > Solanales > Solanaceae > Nicotiana > Nicotiana sylvestris. Next base: position 120,677,341 of record NC_091057.1, on the reverse strand, counting down.
CAGCCTGATGAGGAAGGATGTGTTTCAATACTAACTGAACCACTTCAAACTTCCGTGGACGCACCTTCTTATTATATGCTCTTGTCATTCTCTGTTGATACAAATCAAACTCAGTTGCTCCATGCGGGTTTTGACCCATTCATCATCATTAATTCCGGCCTCAACGACAATCTAAAGGGACAGGATTTCAACTTTCGCGGGTATTACTGCTTCAATGCCATATACTAACAAATAAGGAGTTGCCCCTACTGAAGTACAAATAGTAGTATGATAACCCAGCAATGCAAAAGGCAACTTTTCATGCCACTGTCTAGAACCCTCCACCATTTTCCGAAGTATCTTCTTTATATTTTTGTTGGCTGCCTCGACTGCTCCATTCGCCTAGGGGCGATATGGGGTGGAATTTCTATGCGTAATCTTAAACTGTTGACATAACTCTTTCATCAAATGACTGTTGAGATTACCACCATTATCTATGATGATTACCTTCGGGATCCCGAATCGGAAAATGATATTTGAGTGCACAAAATCGACCACTGCTTTCTTAGTCACGGACTTGAATGTTTTAGCTTCAACCTACTTGGTGAAATAACCAATGGCCACTAGAATGAAACCGTTCCCATTGGATGTTGCTGGTTCAATTGGTCCAATGACATCCATACCCCAAGCAACAAAGGGCCATGGTGCGGACATTGTGTGTAATTCAGATGTCGAAGAATGGATCAAGTCTTCGTGTATTTGGCATTGATGACACTTGCGCACAAAATTGATACAATCCCGCTCCATAGTGAGCTAATAATAACCTGCTTGGAGAATCTTCTTTGCCAGAACGTACCCACTCATATGCGGCCCACAGACTCCAGAATATACTTCGGTCATGATAGTTATAGCCTGTCTAGCATCTATGCATCTTAACAATCCCAAATCTGGGGTTCTTTTGTGCAACACTCCTCCACTGAAGAAAAATCCACTTGCCAAATGACGAATTGTTCTCTTTTGATCACTTGTGGCTTGTACTGGATACACCCCCATCTTGATATATTCCTTGATATCATGAAACCAAGGCTCACCATCAAGTTCTTCTTCCACCACATTACAGTAAGCATGCTGATCATGGACCTGAATATGTAAAGGGTCAACATAAGCCTTATCTGGGTGATGTAACATTGACGCCAGAGTAGCCAAAGCATCGGCAACCTCATTATGGATCCTTGGAATATGCCTAAAATCTACTGATCGAAACCGCTGACAAAGATCATGCAAACATTGCCGGTACGGTATGAGTTTTAAATATTGTGTTTCCCATTCCCCTTGGATATGGTGTACTAGAAGGTCCGAGTCTCCTAAGACCAAGACTTTCTATACCCCCATGTCCGCAGCCAACCTCAAACCCAGAATACATGCCTCGTACTCAGCCATATTGTTAGTGCAGTAAAAATGAAGCTGAGCCGTAACAGGGTAGTGATGTCCTGTTTCAGAAATCAATACAGCTCCTATCCCAACGCCTTTCATGTTAGCAGCTCCATCAAAGAAAAGTTTCCAACCTGGCTCTCCAACTGATTCCAACTCATCAATGTGTATTACCTCTTCATCAAGGAAGTAAGTCTTCAATGGCTCATATTTTTCATCCACCGGATTATCGGCCAAATGGTCGGCCAATGCCTGGGCTTTCATCGCAGTCCGGGTCATATAGACGATGTCAAATTCTGTGAGCAAGATCTTCCACTTTGCGAGCCTCCCTGTAGGCATAGGCTTCTAAAAGATATACTTTAACGGATCCAAACGAGAGATGAGGTAATTAGTGCAAGATGACAAATAGTGCTTCAACTTCTGTGTTACCTAAGTTAAGGCGCAACATGTCCTCTCAAGGTGAGTGTACTTAACCTCATAAGATGTGAACTTCTTGCTGAGATAATAAATGGCCTGCTCCTTCCTGCTAGTGATGTCATGTTGACCCAACACACAACCAAATAAATTATCCAAAACCGTCAAATACAGAATCAAAGGTCTCACCGGTTCTGGTGGCACCAACACAAGTGGGTTTGACAAATACCCCTTTATCTTATCAAATGATTCTTGACACTCATTTGTCTACTTGACTGCAACATCTTTCTTCAACAGTTTGAAGATAGGCTCACAAGTTGTCGTAAGCTGAGCAATAAACCTGCTGATGTAATTCAACCTCCCTAATAGACTCATCACGTCAGTCTTGTTCCTTGGAGGTGGCAATTCTTGGATAGCTTTAATCTTTGACGGGTCCAATTCAATACCTCGGCGGCTGACTATGAATCCCAACAATTTTCCAGATGGCACACCGAATGCGCACTTTGCAGGATTGAGCTTAAGATTGTACCTGCGAAACCTTTGGAAGAACTTTCTCAAATACCTGACATGGTCAGACTGCTTTCTAGACTTTATGATCACATCATCCACATAAACCTCGATCTCCTTGTGTATCATGTCGTGGAATATGGTCGTCATTGCCCTCATGTAAGTTGCCCCAGTATTTTTCAAACCGAAAGGCATGACCCTGTAGTAGTATGTTCCCCATGACGTGATGAATGTCGTCTTTTCTGCATCTTCCTCATCCATTAAGATCTGATGATAGCCCTCATAGCAGTCCACAAAAGACCCAAGCTCATATTTGGCGCAATTGTCATTCAGAATGTGGATATTTTGCAGTGGGAAGTTGTCCTTGGGACTCGCCTTGTTGAGATCACGGTAATCGACACGCACCCTGGTCTTGCTATCCTTCTTTGGCACAGGTACTACGTTGGCTAACCAAGTGGGATACTGAGTGACCCAAATGACCATTGCCTCAAACTGCTTTGTGACCTCTTTTTTAATCTTTACACTCATTTCTATTTTAAACTTCCTCAACTTCTTCTTGACACGAGCGAATGTCGGGTCAGTGGGCAATTTGTGAACCACCAAGTCGGTGCTTAAACCCGGCATGTCGTCATATGACCATGCAAAGACGTCTTTGTACTCAAGTAACGCTTTAGTTATCTCCTCTCTAAGTTGAGGTTCAATATGGACACTTATCTTAATTTCTCTGATATTATCTGGGTCCCCTAAATTGATTGTTTTTGTATCACTCAGGTTAGGCTTGGGTTTTTCTTCAAAATGTCTTAATTCTTTACTAATCTCTTCAAAGGCCTCATCCTCATCATATTCCGATTCATCATCACACTCTATTTCTTGAATTGCTATTTCAGAATTAGATTGGCTTTTAAGACTGGGCCGAAGATTCCTCATGCATGTCATGTTATTGAAACCATCATAAAAAGAACTGTACAAGGAAGAAAAGAAAACAAAAATAAAACTGTCAGCAATGAGGAAAAAGGGAAATTGCATTTCATTAAAATTAAAAGATAACAAGGCTTATACATCCAAACGGACGGAACATAGAATCTGAATTATAACCCTTGAATAATCCAGATAAACTGAAAGAAAATCAAAGCAAACTACCAACACTCCTTCCTGGAGGGGAGAGGAGTAGCTTCCCAATTGTTAATCTTTGCACTAGGCCCAACAAATTGCACATCCGCCTTGCTAGAACCCTCTCCAGCTTTCACCATGTTCACATCATCGAATAACTTCTCGATCCTTTCAATCAACCCTTTATCAAGACCAACCACATAACTGGGAACTGTTGTTACTGGGCGTTTCTTGGTGCCAGGCCTCAAATGATCTGGAGAGGTGTGGGATGGGCTTTGGGAGGACCCAAGCCCTCTGTTTCAACTTTCTGGCTCTTTTCACGTCCGCAACTGTGGGCTTGAACCCCAAACCAAATGTATCCAAGTTTTTGGGGAGAGACACCGGTTGTACGATACCTTATAGAGATGCATCCAAACCTTTGCCCGGTACAAAACCATTTTTCAACATTTTAACGGCTACCATGACTGATGCAGCAGCTACCCTCGGAGTTGGAACGCACTTCCCTTATGGAATTTTCTCTACCGATACCGTGTCAAAAACCTAATAAACTCATGGCCCCTTGTCATCTTAAAACTCTATGAACGGAATAATGGCATCTGGGAACACACAAATTATCTTCGCCGTGCACAACAATTTCCTGTCTATCCCATTCAAACTTGACCATTTGATGCAGAGTAGACGGGACTGCTTTGGCAGCATGAATCCAGGGTCGACCCAACAGCAGATTGTAAGAAACAACTACATCAAGCACCTAAAACTCCATATAAATTCCACTAGCCCTATTGTAAGTTGAAGCACCATGTCCCCGACTGAATCTTTCCCTCCACCGTCGAATCCCCGAATGCAGATACTGTTTTTGTGAATTCTTTCATCATCCACCTTCAACTTGTTCAGAGTGGAGAGAGGGCAAATATTCACACTAGAACCATTGTCGACCAATACCCGAGTAACCACGAAATCTTCGCATTTCACCGTAAGATAGAGGGCTCTATTGTGCTCAGTACCCTCCACGGGCAACTCATCATCAGAAAAAGTGACTCTGTTTACCTCAAATATCTTGTTAGCTATATTTTCCAAGTGGTTTACTGAGATTTTATCAGGAACGTGGGCCTCATTCAAGATCTTTATCAAAGCCCGACGGTGCTCGTTCGAATGGAATAATAATGACAATAGTGAAATCTAAGTCGGTGTCTTCCTTAACTGCTCCGCAATGAAATAGTCCTGCACTTTCATCTTTCTCAAGAATTCCTCTGCTTCTGCCTCAGTCACAGCTTTCTTCACTAGCACCGGGTTATTTTTAGAGATCTTAGCTTTTCTCAACTCTTCGGGGGCAAAGCATCTCCCCGATCGAGTCAAACCATGGGTCTCACAAACTTCTTCTTTAACCTCTTTCCCCTTGTAGGTCACTATCACTCGTTCATAATTCCATGGGACCGCCTTGTTGTTGACTATCGGTAATTGAGTTACCGGCTTGATAATGACAGGATCTGTGCGGGCACCCTCCACAATTACAATAGGCTTGTTCACCACTTCTGGCACAACCACTTTTGCTCTTTCTTGTTTTACTGCCACATCACTTGGGGTCCCCTTCTTGACTACTGCAGATGGTTCACTGTTTGCCCTGCTCAACCTGATCACTGATTTCTCACTTGTTGGCTTTTCAACCGGCCTGACTTCACTGGACCGAATCATCATGATGGTCTGTAAAGGCTTCTTAGGCTCCCCTCCCTTATGCACTATCTCGATCATATTTGTCTTAAGATTGGCCGGCAACGGATTCTAGTTGATATTGGGCGCCTCCGGAGCTTGGACCTCAATCCAATTAGTATCAATGAGTTCTTGAATAGCTGTTTTCTATTGCCAGCATTTCTCTGTGTTGTGCCCCGGAGCACCAGAACAATATTCGCAACTCACAGAGTGATCAAGATTCCTCGGGGGAGGATTTGGCAGTTTTGGCTCGATCGGACTTAGCATACCCAATTGTCGCAACCTGTAGAACAAATTGGTATAGGATTCTCCCAATGGAGTGAAGGTTTTCTTCTTCTGCAACCTCTCATTCTTAAATGCTTGGTTGGGCCGGAAACCTGATCCAAGAGGGTTTCAGTAGGCTCTTGGGGGTGGATAGGCATTTTGTGGAGCTGGGTATGTATTTTGTGGGACTGGCGTATGCCATTGTGCGTGGGCCAGAAGTTGGTTGTATGTTTGGGCATGATGGACAGAAAAATGGGGGTATGGTGGTGAGTAGTAATATTGGGGTGGATTAGACGGGGTATAGGGGTAGGTTTGGTGGTGGGCACGAGGCTGATGATAGTGGTGAGGCGAACCTCTGGGTCCGAACCAAGCTCCTGAATCAATCGTTGCTACATCCTCTTTCTTCTTCTTTCCAATTACTCCCCCAGTTTTGCTTTGAATGGCCTGGTGGTTGCCTTGATGGCCGAATAGCTCATAATTTTGTTTGTCTTGAGCCCTTCTTCTACCATACCGCCGATCTTTACCACTTCATTGAAGGACTTGCCTATAGCTAATACCAGATGACCGTAATAAGTAGGTTCTAAGGCCTGCAGAAAATAATCCACCATTTCACTTTCTTTCATCGGAGGGTCAACCCTTGCTGCATGTTCTCTCTACCTAAAACCATACTCCCTGAAACTCTCATTGTGCTTTTTCTCAAGTTTCGTCAAAGAAAGTCGATCCGGAATTATCTCAAGATTGTACTGGAAGTGACAAGCAAACGTCTGGGGTAGATCATCCCATGTGTACCATCTTCCGTGATCCTGCCGAGTGTACCACTCCAACGTCGAACCACTTAGACTTTGACTGAAATATGCCATTAGCAACTCGTCTTTCCCGCCAGCTCCCCTCATTTTGCTACAAAAACCTCTCAAATGCGCTACTGGAATGTCGTGCCCATCATACAAATCAAACTTGGGCATCTTAAACCCTGCCAGCAATTGCACATCTGGAAATAGACATAGATCTTTGTAAGCCACACTTACTTGACCTCCCAACTCCCGCATGTCTCTGAATGACTGTTCCAGGCTTTTAACTTTCCTGAACATCTCCTCATGTTCGGGATTTTTAGATAATTTTTTGGTTTCCGTAGGGAGGTCAAAATGAGGAGTGTAGGAATAGGGTTATGGAACCTTGAAAGTGGGCTCTGAGGGGTAATACTGGTTGTCGTGAGTCTGGAACAGAGGCTCACTAGAGGATCGGTGTAATGCAGTAGTTGGGGGTGCCACAAAACTAGGAGTGACTGGTGGAGGAGGGTACGGGACTTGTTTGGGTGGTGGAGCGTGTGATGTATGGGAAGTGGTGCCGTGACATTGTTGGTAGAGGGGAAAGGCTGGAGATGAGTTCACAGTGGGAGGTTCCTGGGGTTGAGCCAATGGTGGGATAAAAGCAGGGTTGGCGGGGTAAACTGGCGGTGGGTGCCCGTTTGCCCATGCTTGGTACATTTCAGCCATCTGCTGCTTCAGCTTATACAACTCATCTTTCAGATTAACCTCTGATTCTTCCACCTTTTTTGACGGATCGACAATACTTGTCTCAAGTTCCTGGATGGCCATGTTCAGCTTGTTTTTGGATCGGGTGTTGTAGGAGTGAGTTGCTAGAATGCCAATCAAACTAACCACTTGCCTGGACTGGAGATTCATCAATAACAAACTTGTTAGCGATTAGGCCTTTAACAGATAGGAAATCGCACATCTGAGAAGTGAATACACCTAAGCAGTTAACCATTTCTATTATGCATTTGATCGGTTGCTTGCGTCATCCCGGCTTCTCCTTATTTCCATTTGCAACTTCTCTTTCCACTCTTTTTTTCCATTATTGCCTTTCCTTGCTTGATCTCTCTTTGTTTTTATCCTCTCATTTCTCTCTCTTGATTTTTCGTTGTTTCCTCCCCATGGTTTCTTATTTTTCTCTCTTTTCTTTTCTTGTTTTACCTCTCTTTTTTTCTTCTTTTCTTTTTTTTCTTTTGGTTATGGTCGAATCCTATGGAGATTGCCTACGTATCATGACCCCGCATGAATTAGACCAAGCGTAGTTCTGGGGAATAAGTGTAAAAATAAAATATTTTGGGATTTTCAGATTTTCATAAAAAGAAAATGCTTTGATTACAATGACTCGAAAACTAACAGACTCAAAAAGACACTAACAGACTTTGATGAAAAGATAAAACTACAAAATCAAAACAAACTGACAGACTCCAACAAAAAGATGAAAATACAAACTCGAAAACAGACTAACAAACTTCAATGGAAATCACGAATACATCAACGCCTCAACTGCTCCTGGGGCCCACGGGACATCATTCGGTCTCGCCACGGGCCTACATGCTAAATCCCTTTGGAGGTGGTAAAGATCTTCCATTATCTGGCGGACAAAGGTCATCACTGTGGCAAAGAACATGGATCTAGTCATATCCTCACAACTACTATACTTCATTGCGATGTAGTCAGCGATCCTTCTGACTCCCTCTCTTATGACACCCTTTTCTTGCAACAAACGCCCAATCTGTTGGGCCCTGGCTTCCAAAGTTTGTTCGGCTACATAATTCTGTTCTTGAAGTTGTTACAAATCTCTTTCTAACTGTGCCATCATTGCGTAACAATGTTCCCTTTCTGCCTTAAAGTCTTTTTCCTGCTTGATCAATTTGTTCTCAAAGATGGTAACCCTTCTCTTCAACCCCACAATCTCATTGTCATATTTCTCTTTTAACTGTTTAACCAGGCGCGCTCGTTCTTCCGCATTCTTAGCCAATTTTGTTCGATCCCTGGCTAGTTCACCCTCTGCTTTGTTCAAATCAAAACCATACTCATCCACCTTCTACCTAAGGTTCTTTATAAGCTTTTCATCCTTTGTACTTCTGGCGGGATCTTCAGCTGTTGTTTTCATTTCTCGAATCTGGGCTCGAAGGGCCTCATTTTCCTTGGCTAGCTTTTTCTTTTCACCCTCATCTGTTGCGGTTTGCAAACCATTCTCGAATTAGAGATCCGTGACTTGCTTTTCTAGATTTCCTATAATGGCCCTGTACTCGTTCTCCTTGGCCAACCAAGCCCACTATTCTTGTGACACCTCAACGAATTCCTGAATGTGAGGCTTTTTGGCTGGTCTTTCAGGTTCAGCCCTTGTGGTGTTCTTCTTTCTATACCAGGCAAGATAGGCGGATGAGACCTCGCCTCTGGATAGGTCACGCACTCGAGTGTTCGTTGTCAAATACTGGCACTCGTTCCAAATAGAACGAACTGTTTCTTCATGAAATTGGTCGTCGGAGCTAACCTTGATCGCATAAACACTAAGATCTTCATCTGGGTGCATCACCTGACACCTTCCCAACCGTCTCATCATCTGGTATAGAGCGTAAGGCTGAATGCCTTGAAGACCCATTAGGAGGAAGTAAGGACCAGTGGCAGGCATATACACAATTTCTTTAACAGGAAGCCAACCAAGTGTCCATTCTATTTGCCCCGCAGTGATGGAGCGCAGTCGGGATACCCAATCTCCAAACCCTTCTGGTAACTTGAACCCTGAAATCCTTGTGTCAAACTCTTCAACGCAACTTTTCTCTGCGGACCCATAACTCATATACTAGGGGCGGTGACACAGGTGTTCGATCATCCACATCTATAATAGCAAATTGCATCCCTCGAAGAAATCTGCCCCAGCTTTACAAGCTGTGAGAGCTCGGTATATCTCAGATACTATCATAGGGGCAAGGGTGCTCTTGGTGTTGGTAATCAAGACTTTGACGACTCCAGCCACCTGCAGATCAATATTCCCATCTTTCCGGGGAAATACCACGAGGCCTAATAAAGCTACCATGAAAGCAAAATGCCTATGGTCATCCCATTTTGCTCAGCTTCCTTTGCTACAAACCCCGCTTTCTGGGTTGTTGAATCCTCTTATATGCTCGTACCTCTGGTATATAAAATGTAGAGTGGAAAAACCATCCTCCAACTCGGAGTACGAGACTCCCTTGCTTATTTTTAGCAAATCCATGAATTTGTGAGAGTTAACGGCTCTTGGAGCGATCAGATACTTATGCCTCAGACCTTCAATACTTCCCATATAACCTGCTATCTCTTCTAAGGTGGGTGTGAGTTCAAAATACGAGAATTGCAAGACATTGTGAGTTGGGTCCCAAAACGTAACCAACGCCCTTATGATGTCTCCTCTAGGCATGATCTTCAGCAACCCGGTGAGGTCTCCCAGATGTAGATTGACCTTATCTTGCTCTGATTTACCCAGATCCTCCCACCACATATGCAACTTCAAAGGGATCTTGTTCATGACTGTTATTGGCAAACTTTGACTCGTGCTCATTCTGCATATTTATTAGGGTGATTTTCATTAAAAGAAAATTATGACTCATTTTGACTCAAGAAAAATGACCATTTTTTTCAATATTTTCACAAAAATATCCGGCTTTGCCAATACGGCCTTTCAACACTTTAAAAATGAAGATTTTAAGGCTGTGTCGGCTAACCAGCCAAAACCTTTAAAAGTGACTAAAGGTGGTTGTTCTTGCAAAAACAGACTTCCGGCACCCTTTCGAGGGACATTCGGCTATTTTTGACAAGAATGGCATCACCTTACTTATTTGCAATAAACATAACAATTTTTGTTCTTTTTGGGCTATTTTTGCAAAAAAGGAAGTTGGACCCGAAGGGGGTTGCCTACGTATCTCACATCCGCTGAGAATCAAACTGGCATAGTTCGGGCAATTTAAAACAAAAACCAACCTTTTTTATTTTCTCTTTTTTTTTCAAAATAAAACAAAAGTTTTTTTTTTCAAAATTTCGGTAGAGTTTCAATATATTTTGGGACATCGGTTTTTCAAAAACAAGCAATTATCTCCCTTAGCCCTCATATTGACTTTCCTTCTCTCAACCTTTTCCCTATAAGCTGGTAAACATGCAAATCCGAGGCAAATGAATGCACAAGTAGCAAGTAGGATGCATCAGGATGGTCTTTTCATTTTGGGTACACCTGTCCTAGACAGACCCAACCCATGTGTTGAGTCTTCAAAGTCAAATGCACATGATGCAGATAAGCGTTCCTACTAGGGATCCGGCATGAGGCTGAGTTATTCTAGGTTTAAAATCTGGGTGTATTGTTCTAGACCTGGCTTACCCGAGCGGACAACTCGAGCCGAGGGGGCTGCGTATCGGTAAACAAAAGATCATCCGGCTTTGCAACTTGTCCGAAACTCGGGATATTTATTTTAAAATTCAGATTCTCCACTTGGGATAGTTTATGGTGTCCCAAGTCACCGGTTCAAATCCCGAATCGAGGAAAGGATTGACTCTGTATTATAGTCCGCAAATCAAAAATTCGGGTAAGGAATTCTGTTAACCCGGGAGAAGGTGTTAGGAATTTCTGAGTTCCGTGGTTCTAGCACGGTCACTCAACTGTTATAATTGGCCTATTATCTGATTTTAATACATGTTTTAGCCTATGGTTCAATTTTAACTTCATAACCGCGTTTATTTAATTATTTTTAAGAAAGGTTCAACATCATCTAAAATATGTCTTGAACCACGTCACATAAAAGTAACCGCGGCCCACGACACATTTTATCTAACGTTGTTGAGATTTGGATTTGGGTCACATAAATGCTCACCCGATTTTAGGAAGGTAAATTATTAAAATAACGCGCCTAAAGCAACTATGCGTTTGCAACTTTGTGAGGGCCATGAAAATTTGTTAAAGGGCACGCCTCGATTTCTAAGGATCAAAAAGAAATAATTAAATGAGGGTCATGCATTTGAAATTTTATTTGGCACGGCACACCTCAATTCTCATCTTAAAGGGAAATTCAAACTAAGTCTTGGAAAACCATAAGTTATTTCTATTTAATATGGCACGCCCCAAACCTACTTGCTTAAACTTATTCGAGGTATTAGGGGCCAGTGGCTAACTACGTTGTTACTGAGTCCCAAACTCAATTACTAACGAAGTCCAACTAACGACATTAGGTGAATTGAAAATCTGATCCCTCTTGCTTTCAAAAAAAAAAACAATGTTCAATATGTCTTTACCCAAAGAAATTTTGCATACCAAATTTAGATATATAAAATGAATGGTTCATGTCAAAACAAGTAATCTGAAGGCTGAAAGGAAGCAAGCCCAATATGAGAGACCCGCGTCTATGCTTGGTGTAGCCTTATGGCCCAAACTACTGAGGATCAGGAGAACACAACGATGAGGCCCGAGTTCGAGTCCCATGGCGTGCATTTAGTATCAACAACGATTAAAAGGGAATCAACATCGAACCCAACTGACTACCGATAAGGTAAATCAACATCAAGCCCTCAAGCTTGGGCCTTAATGAGCCCAAGTCTTAGTGAAGAATGAAAATCCAAAAACTCAAGCCCACAAACAAGTAAGTACTGCCCACGATTTCATTGTTCGTTTTGCTCAAATCTGTGGCTTAACATGGATCATTGTTGATTTCAGACCAACGTTTGAAGTAATAACATACCACCCAACATCAAATCCAAAATTTTAAACTAACATTTCCAGATGAGACAATCATTAGAACTTGCTTTCCCCTATGTGATCAAACATGATAGTAAGCCTCATTAACACTTGAAAATCAACGCTATGCTACCATATAACCTACATTTAGTCCTTAATAATTTCCATGTTTCAAGAATGATAAGAATTCCACTATTACAACTAAAATTCAGCATATATTTCTAACAAAATACTGAAAGTGCATACCAAATAGGCATCTACAGCAGCAGTAAAATCCTTGTGATTTCAGTAATCAAAGAAGCCATTCAAGCTGAATAAACTACTACTACATTTGACTAACAGGATCCATACCTTGTACACATTAGATGCATAGGAACTTAAACAACATTAGTGTTCAGAATGACAAGCTAAGATTTTCATAAAAGAGGATTTGAATAGCAAGTTTAACACATCAACAGCACACACGACTGATTTCTAAAGAACACATAGCTTTGTTCTAAACTCATTGTCATTTATATGCAAATCCAGGTTGTTTACATAGCTTTGATGGGCAAATCATAGGCTAATGGGATACGGGAAGTACCTGGAGATTGAAAAGGGAAACCAAGAAGTGTGGAGTCAGTTGCAAAGCAACAATAGATCAGAACCTCAGCAACAGTAAAATAACCAGCAAAATCAACTTTGAACCAAAAGGCACAACAAACTAGAACCCAATTTCAATTGAACAGTATCCCACAACCTTAAAACCAAGCTTTTACAAACCCAAATTCAATCCATTCTAAATCCAAGATGAATCAGAAAGTGTTTCAGAACTTGAAAACTTCAGAAATCAAAGAAAAAAGAAAAGTTCAATGGAACAGTGAAAACTTTTAGCCATTTTTTTGGATTTTTCTCTTGAAAATCTCTGCCTTGAAATGCAAGGAAAAGGTGCCTTTATAGGCAAGGAAGTAGGGCAACCTAATGAGAAACAGATTTGCACTTAGACCCTCTTTAAATTTTCATTTACTTAGCCAACCTTAGCTTAAAATTCAGAAATTCACATTAGCCCTACTCCAAGCTTCCGAGAAGCTTCTCAATCTGTTACACCCTAGATTCCCTAAGACAATTACCTAAACTACCCTTTTAGAACCCTGTTATTACCCTCTATATACCAGGCAGGACCCGGGTCCAATTGACCCGAATTAGTGAGTCTGAGCAGACCCAAATCAATTTCCTCTTGGGCTAAATAATCTTTGTGGCCCAATTAATATGAAGAAAAACTCAGAAAACCAAATGTTCAAATTCAGAAACCTAATGACTCGGAGCCAAATTAAACCCAAAACAAGCATGAAAAATTTAAACTATCCAGACTAGGACACAACTGATAATCGAACATACCCTGAATCTAACATGCGGACACAGATGATAAAAATAAAATAAGAAAAAGTAAAAATAAAAAATGAAACCAAAACAGAAAATCAAAACAAAAATGAGAAAGAGTAAAAGAAGATGGGGGAAAAAAGGAACACAAAATAACAAGGGTAAAGAAAGAATACCTAGGAATTTTGGATGAATAAGAAATATGGAAGAACGCCTTGAAATCTTCAATTTCCGGATTTTCGGCCAAATATGATATTAATCGTGTGTTCTTTACAAAATCAAATTAGGCTTGAAATTCCCTCAGAACTCGATTTGGAGTTTCTAGGGTTCGTCTTTTGATCTAAGATTCGAGGAGATTCAGGGGTATTTGAAACAAACGGCGTGGGAATCTGAGATGAGGGGAGTGAGGTGGTTATAGGGTGTAATTTTGGGAGGGACTGGGGTAGGCGCCGCCACCGGAGGACGGTGGAAATGGGTGGCGGCTATTAGGATTTTTGTTCTCTGAAAGGGGAGGTTGAAAGAGACGAGAGATGAGAGGGGGTGTCTGAAGGTTCCGACACATTTATATTAAACCCACCCCCACTTCCCAGCTGTTGGATCACAAAACCTTGATGGCTCAGATATGCTGAACCTACAAAACGAGGTTGTTTAGTTTAGTGGGGAAAAGGACCGGGTTGGAGTGCGTCTGGGCCGGTTCTGGGCGGGTATGGGGGAATTTGTTTGGGCTGGGAGCTTGGATTTAAAGAGAGCCCAAAATTCTGATCTCCCAACTCTTTTTTTATATTTCTTTTCATTTTCTTTATTCTAATTTTCTTCTCTTTTTTTCAAAATTAAAAAAAATCCTAAATTTAATCACAAAATCAAATTGGCCTATCAAAATACTAATTAATTCCAAATAATAATTATCACAAATCATTAAAAACCAAATTAAAAAAATACCCAAAATGCAAAATTAAAATTAAAGGTGCAAAAATGAACTATTTTTGTGATTTCCCCCAATTTTATAGAACAACTACTTTGTTAATTAACCCTAAAATATAAACTTAAATCCTAAATGCAACTACAACATATTTTTGTATTTTTCGTTAATTAGACAAAGTTAACATGCGCAAACAAATGCAAACAATTAACGAAAAATGCGACAAAATCTACAAAATTGCAAATAATGGAAAAATTATTTTGTTTTGAATTTATGGGAGTAATTCATATAGGGAAAAAATCACGTGCTCACAACTTGAATTGTATTTGTGGCATCGAGGTATGTGTTTGGTCTAACCTTAGCTTGAGGGATTAGGAGTCGTGTCTTATTTGCTACGTGTTAATTGTGGAGTACGACGTATAGGCATGGTGACGAGTATCTATACGTCGGTGTCAAGCATGCTCATGAGTCTTGTATTGTAATTGTTATAACTCTGTTGTGGTTTATTGTGCTTCAAATGAGGATTTTCATAATTGTTCGCTTGCCGAGATATTATTATCATAATTGTTCCCTTGTAGGGATGTTATTATCATTATTGTTCCCTTGTCGGGATAGTATTATCATTATTGTTCTTTTGCTGGGATGTTATTGTCATACTATTGTTCCCTTGCCGAGATGTTTGTTTTGATATTATTGTTCCCTTACCGGGACCTTTTTGATTGGTATTGATATAAGAAATGGGAGCGGGTTGCACGCCTGCAATGGTAATATATGAAATGGGAGCGGGTTGCATGCCTGCAACGGTAATATGTGAAATGGGAACAGGATGTACGCCTGCAACGGTAATATGTGAAATAGGAGTGGGTTGACGCCTGCAACGATAATAGATGAAATAGGATCTGGTTGCACGCTTACAATGGTAATAGATGAAATAGGATCGGGTTGCACGCCTGCAACGGTATTACGTGTGTGCCTATTACTTCTATTTCCTTATTTTTTTGCTAGTAATTGATTTATGGCATTTCTTATGTTTCTCTACTGTCGTTATGTTGTTACCTGTTACTCCCTGTAGCATGTTTCCCCCGCCCAATTTTATTGTGATTATCTACTTCTATTTCCGTTGTATATGATTGAACTGCATAGGTTTGTTTGGTAGCCTAGGCCTAGCCTCGTCACTACTTCGCCAAGGTTAGGCTAGGCACTTACCAGCACATGGGGTCGGTTGTGCTGATACTATACTTTGCACTTTGTGCAGATACTGATACCGGAGCGATTGGACCGTAGTGGGGGTGTTATCTTCAGTCCACACAAGCGACCCGAAGTAGCCTGCAGACGTCCGCGGGCCTTGGCATCACCTCCTATCTTTCCTTTATCCTGTTTCCTTTACTTATTTCAAAAATAGTGTATCTTTTATCTTTCAAACCTTGTATGTAGTATTCTTAGACCGTCTGTGAAACTGTGACACCAGTTCTGGGTAGTTGATGCTCAAACAGTTGTATTAGATACATTTTTCAGATAGTTACTACTTTTCATCCGCCTATTTTAAATTTTGTTGTCTACACGTTATTGCTTTATAATTGTTAAAGAATATAAAAGGGGTAAAAAGTTAATCGGTTCAAATAGTCGGCTTGCCTACCTCACATTAGTAGGCGCCATCACGACTCCCGAGGGCGGGAAATTCGGGTCGTGACAAGTTGGTATCAGAGCTCTAGGTTACATGGGTTTCACAGTTCACAGACAAGCTTTGTAGATTTTGAGGGATTGGTACGGAGACATCTGTATTTATTCCCCAGAGGCTACAGAGTTAGAAAAAACTTCACATTTATTCTTTTTTGTCATGTAGTTTGGTTTCTCAATGCTAATTGAACTTCTACTCTGTTCTTTTGCAAATGGCGAGAACACGCGCTTCCTCATCCACTCACCAACAGCCCGAGCCCCCATCAGTAACTCCCATAAGGGGCATAGGGCGAGGTCGAAGCCGTGCTAGAGGCCGAGGTAGGGGCAGAGCTCAGCCCAGAGTAGCAGCACTAGCGGCGGAGCCTCAGGTTGACTTTGATGATGAGGTTTCGGCCCAGGCAATTCCGGTGGGCCCAGCTCAGGTCCTAGAGGGGTTTATTTATACCCCCATACTCCGGGATGCTCTGGTCCATCTAGTGGGCCTTATAGGGAGTCTCACCTGGGCAGGCTTACTTCCTGTAACACTAGCCGTCTCTCAAGCTGGAGGAGGAGCCTAGACTCCTACTACTCGCACTCCGGAGAAGGTAGATTCCCAGTTCCAGACTCCAGCAGTTCAGCCAGTTGGAGTAGTTTAGTCGGGCGTGGTAGCTCAGTTCGGTGATGGAGCAGCTACGTCTGCCGATGCTTTGTGGAGGTTGGACAGGTTCACCAATCTCTTCACTACTACTTTCAGCAGTGCATCTTCTGAGGATCCCCAGGATTATCTAGACAGCTGTCATGAGGTTCTCAGGAATATGGGGATAGTGGAGACCAATGGGGTCGATTTTGTTACTTTTTGCTTGTATGGATCCACCAAGACTTGATGGAGAGATTATTGTTTGGCTAGACCATCCGGATCACCAGCTTTGACTTGGGAGCAGTTTACTCAGCTATTTCTGGAGAAGTTTCTCCATATCACTCAGAGAGAGGCTTATCGGAGGCAGTTTGAGCATCTACAGTAGGGTTCCATGATCGTTACTCAGTATGAGACCAGGTTCATCAACTTGGCTCGTTATGCTCTTATCATACTTCCCACCGAGAGAGAGAGAGAGAGGGTGAGGAGGTTCATGGTTCATTGAGGGACTTATCCAGCCTATTCGACTTCAAATGACCAAGGAGAATAGGAGTGAGATTTCTTTCCAGGAGGCGACCAATGTGGCCAGGAGAGTTGAGATGGTTCTATCGCAGGGTAGTGGTCAGGGGTCTGATAAGAGGCCTCATCATTCAGGCAGATTCAGTGGTACATCGTCTAGAGGCAGGGATTCATATGGTAGAGGCCATCCTCCTAGGCCTTTTCAGTCAACACTTTAGGTTTCTCATAGTGCTTCAAGTGGTCGTGGTTCTCATATGCAGTATTCTGATTAGCAGTCCTACACTGCACCACTAGCTCTTATCAGTGCACCACCACTTCAGAGTTTTCAGGGTCGTCAGCCCTACCAACCGAGGGCTTGTTTTACTTGTGGTGACACGAGGCACATTGCTAGGTATTGCCCTCGAGCATCGAGCAGCTCTTAGTATTAGGGTTCTCGTGCCATGGTTCAGGCACCGAGTGTTCCACAGCCCACCCACCCAGCTAGAGTGGGGGTAGAGGTGCTAGAGGTGGAGGTAGAGGTATTAGAGGTAGAGATGAGGCCGCTAGAGGTGGAGGCCAGCCATTAGGAGGTCGTCCTAGGGATGTAGTTCAGGGTGGTGGGGCCCAGCTCCGATGTTATGCTTTTCCAGCCAGGCCCGAGGCTGAGGCTTTCGATGCAGTTATCACAGGTGTTGTTCTGGTTTGTAGTAGAGATGCTTCAGTTTTATTTGATCCGAGATCTACATACTCCTATGTGTCATATTATTTTGCACCGTATCTGGTCATGCCTAGTGATTCTTTGAGTGCTCCCATTTATGTGTCTACACCGATGAGTGATTCTATTATGGCAGATCGAGGCCATCGTTCATGTATAGTTGTGAGTGGGGGTCTTGAGACTCGTGTAGATTTGGTTCTTCTAGATATGGTCGATTTCGATGTCATATTGGGGATGGACTGGTTATCACTCTATCTTGGATTATCATGCCAAGACTATGACCTTAGCCTTGTCGGGTTTACCTCGTTTAGAGTGGAGAGGGACTCTTGGTCATTCTACCCGTAGTGTTATCTCATATATGAAGGCTCGGCGTATGGTCGAGAAGGGGTGTTTGGCCTATTTGACCTGTGTTCGTGATTCTAGTACTGAGGTTCCTTCTATTGATTCTATGCCCATTGTTCGTGAGTTTCCTGAGGTATTCCCTTCAGACCTACCGGGTATGCCACCCAACAGGGATATTGACTTTTGCATTAATTTAGCTCCGGGCACTCAGCCCATTTCTATCCCGTCGTATTATATGGCCCCGCCTGAGTTGAAAAAGTTGAAGGAGCAGTTGCATGACTTGCTTGAGAAAGGTTTCATTAGACCAAGTGTTTTGCCTTGGGGTGCGCCGGTGTTGTTTGTTAAGAAGAAGAACATATCGATGAGAATGTGTATTGATTACCGACAGTTAAACAAGGTTACAATCAAGAATAAGTATCCATTGCTGAGGATTGATGATTTGTTTGATTAGTTTCAGGGTTCCAAGGTATTTTCAAAGATTGACTTGAGATCTGGTTGCCATCAGTTGAGGATTAGGGCATCCGATTCCCCTAAGACGGCTTTCTTGGTACGGGCATTATGAGTTCTTGGTGATGTCATTCGGGTTGACAAATGCCCTAGCAGCTTTTATGGATTTGATGAATCGAGTGTTCAGGCCTTACTTGAATTTGTTCGTGATAGTCTTCATTGTTGATATTTTGATCTTTTCCCACAATCGGGAGTAGCATGAGCAGCATATTAGAGTGGTTCTTCCGACTTTGAGGGGTAGTCAGTTGTATGCCAAGTTTTCGAAGTGTGAGTTCTGGTTGAGTTCAGTTGCATTCCTGGGTCATGTTGTATCAGTGGAGGGTATTCAGGTAGATACGAAGAAGATTGAGGCAGTCAAGAATTGTCCTAGGCTAGCATCAGCTACAAAGATCCGGAGTTTCTTAGGTTTGGCAGGCTACGATCATCGGTTTGTGGAGGGGTTTTCGTCTATTGCATCCCCGATGACCAGGTTGACCCAGAAAGGTGTCCAGTTCAGGTGGTCGGACGAGTGTGAGGCGAGCTTTCAGAAGCTCAAGACAGTTTTGACTATGGCACCGGTGTTGGTTTTGCCCACAGGTTCAGGGCCTTATACAACTTATTGTGATGCATCTCGTATTGGACTTGGTGCGGTGTTGATGTAGGATGGCAAGGTCATTTCCTATGCTTCACGGCAGTTGAAGATTCATGAGAAGAACTATCTGGTTCATGATTTGGAGTTAGCAGCCATCATTCACGCATTGAAGATTTTGAGGCATTATCTGTATAGCGTAGTATGTGAGGTGTTCACGGATCACAAGAGTCTGCAGTATTTGTTCAACCAGAAGGAGCTAAATTTGAGGTAGATAAGGTGGTTGGAGATATTAAAGGACTATGATATCACCATCTTATATCATTCTGGAAAGGCCAGTGTGGTGGCTGATGCTTTGAGTAGGAAGTCAGCCAGTATGGGCAGTCTTGCTTATATTCCGGTCGGTGAGAGATCGCTTGCTTTGGATGTTCAGGCTTTGGCCAATCAGTTCGTGAGGTTGGATGTTTCTAAGCCCAGCCATGTATTAGCTTGCATAGTCGCTCATTCTTCTTTATTGGAGCGTATCCGAGATCGACAGTATGATGATCCCCATTTGTGTGTCCTTAGAGACACGGTGCAGCATGGAGGTGCCAAGCAGGTTACCTTAGGAGATGATGGAGCTTTGAGATTGTTGGGTCGAGTTTGTGTGCCTAATGTGGATGGGCTTCGAGAGTTGATTTTAGAGGAGGCCCATAGTTCCCGATACTCTATTCATCTGGGCGCCGCGAAGATGTATCAGGATTTGCAGCAACATTATTGGTGGAGAAGGATGAAGAAGGATATCATTGCATATGTGGCTTGGTGTTTGAATTGTCAGCAGGTTAAGTACGAGCATCAGATGCCCAGTGGTTTGTTCCAGAAGATCGAGATTCCTGAGTGGAAGTGGGAGAGTATCACTATAGATTTCGTTGTTGGACTCCCACAAACTCAGAGGAAGTTTGGCGCAGTGTGGGTCATTGTTGATAGGCTGACCAAGTCAGTGCATTTCATTCCTGTGGCAGTCTCCTATTCATCCGAGAGGTTAGCTAAGATCTATATTTGGAAGATTGTTCGTCTTCATGGTGTGCCCGTGTCTATCATTTCGGACCGAGGTACGCAGTTTACCTCATGTTTCTAGAGGGCAGTTCAGCGAGAGTTGGGCATACAAGTTGAGTTGAGCATAGCGTTTCATCCTTAGACGGACGGGCAGTCCGAGCAGACTATTTAGATTTTGGAGGATATGCTCCGAGCTTGTGTCATTGACTTTGGAGGCTTGTGGGATCAGTTTTTGCCTTTAGCAGAGTTTGCCTACAACAACAGTTATCAGTCGAGCATCCATATGGCTCCTTACGAGGCTTTGTATGATAGGCGGTGTCGATCGCTGGTTGGATGGTTCGAGCCGGGAGAGGCTCGGTTGTTGGGTACGGATATAGTGCAGGATGCCTTGGACAAGGTCAGGAATATTCAGGATAGGCTTCATACAGCTCAGTCCAGGCAAAAGAGTTATGCCGACCGCAAGGTTCGTGATTTGGCTTTCATGGTCGGTGAGCGGGTATTGCTTCGAGTGTCGCTTATGAAGGGCGTAATAAGATTTGGAAAGAAGGGCAAGCTTAGCCTAGGTTCATTGGCCCATTTGAGATTCTTGATCGAGTGGGAAAGGTGGCTTATAGACTTGCGTTGCCGCCGAGCTTATCAGTCGTGCATCCTGTGTTTCATGTGTCCATGCTTCGGAAGTATCACAGCGATCCATCCCACATATTAGATTTCAGCATTATCCAGTTGGACAAGGACTTGTCTTACGAGGAGGAGCCGGTAGCTATTCTAGACATGCAGGTTCGTCGGTTGAGATCGAAGAGTTTTCCTTCTATTCATGTTCAGTGGAGAGGTCGGCCTGCTGAGGCATCGACTTGGGAGTCCGAGTTCGATATGCGGAGCCGTTATCCCCATCTTTTCCCCGACTCAGGTACTTCCTTCCTCTGTCCGTTCGAGGACGGACGGTTGTTTTAGTGGTGGAGAATGTGATGACCCAAAAGGTCATCACTTGTTTTAAAAATAAATTCTGCATTTCAAGACCTTAAAAACCTCTTTCAGCATTATCTCGATTTGCGTGCGCAGTCCGGGCATGTAGCCGGAAAGCCAATATGTGAAAAATGATGAATTTTGATTTTAAAATGAATTAAGTTGACTTCAGTTAAAATTTTGGGTAAACTGACAGGGACCGGTGATTTAACAGTACCCGAGGGTCTATAGGAAAATATGGGACTTGGGCGTATGCCCGGAATCGAATTTCGAGGTCCCAAGCTCGAGAAATGAATTTTTGAAAGAAATTATTTTGTTGAATTAATTATGAAATAAATAAGAGAATTTATGTTTGAAACCATTGGTATCTGGCCGTATTTTGGTTTTGGAGCCCTATACAGGTCTTATATGTTATTTAAGATGAGTCTGTGAAATTTGGTAAGAAACGGACATGAAATGATATGAATCAGACTTATTTGAGGAAATTGGGAAATTTGATTTTCTTAAGAAATTTTATGATTTTGATGTTAAATTCATAGTTGTTGATGTTATTTGAGTGATTTGAATGCACGAGCAAGTCCGTATGATGTTTTTAGGTTGGTGAGCATGTTTGGTTTGGAGCCCCGAAGGCTCGGGTGAGTTTTGGATAGGCCACGGAGTGGAATTGGACTTGGAAAAATTGCAGGTTTTAGCTGTTCTATTGCAGGCCTGCATTCTTCGCATTTGCGAAGCCTAGTTCGCAAATGTGAGGGCTAGGTCGAAAAAGCGAACTAGCCCAGGCCTGCCTTCCCTCGCAAATGCGAGTTTTCCATCGCAAATGCGATGCCCCCCAGTTACTACCTTAGTCTCAAATGCGACTCCTGTATCGCAAATGCGACTTCGCATTTGCGAGAGGTCTATCGCAAATGCGAAGAAGACCGGAAAATAGACTGGGTCACAAATGCGAAGGTCGCAATTGCGACATCAGAGACCTGTAAATTCATAACTTAGACGCATTTCAACCATTTTTCACACTTTTCCAAAACCAAAACACCCTAGGGCGATTTTTCAAAGGCACCTTCTTCTCCAAATCAATTGTAAGTGATTTCTAACTAGTTTTCTTCAATCTTTAACATCTTTTCACATGATTTCAACTCAAAATCAATGATTTTCATGGGGGAAATTGGGTGTTTTGGGTAGAACCTAGATTTTTTTAAAATTTGGGATTTGGACCTCGATTTTAGGTCTGATTTCAAAACAAAATATATATTTGGGTTCGTGGGGGAACGGGTAACCGGATTTTGGTTCGAACCTCGGATTTTGACCATGTGGGCCTGGGGCGATTTTTGACTTTTTGGGTAAAATTTTGGAAAACTTATTTTCATGCATTAGCATTGATTCATTTAGTATTTATTGATGTAATTAAGTAACTTGTGGCTAGATACGAGCGAATTGGTGATGGAATCAAGAGGTAAAGTGATACTAGAGACTTGAATTATGTTCGTGGCATTTAGGTAAATGTTTGGTCTAACCTTAGCTTGAGGGATTAGGAGTCGTGTCTTATTTGCTACGTGTTAATTATGGAGTACGACGTATAGACATGGTGATGAGTATCTATACGTCGGTGTCAAGCATGCCCGTAAGTCTTGTATTGTAATTGTTATGACTCTGTTGTGGTTTATTGCGCTTCATATGAGGATTTTCATAATTTTTCCCTTGTCGGAATATTATTATCATTATTGTTCCCTTGCCAGGATATTATTATCATTATTGTTCCCTTGTCGGGATGCTATTGTCATACTATTTGTCACGACCCAAAATTCACTAAGGATCGTGATGGCGCCGGACACTACTGTCAGGCGAGCCAACCAAAATACTTAATTAAATTCTCATTTTTGAAAACTATGATTTTCCTTCAATTTTACCAGTAAAAGATAATCGTTTCAAATAAAATATGAATGTTAAGAAGTTAATACAAGATACCCCATAATCATCCCAGAACCCGGTGTCACAAGTGCATAAGCATTTACTAGGGAATGAAATAAAATACAGTAACTGTCCAGAATACAAAGTGGACAGAAATGAAAAGCACAGTAAAATACTTTGAAGGGGACTCTGTTGGCTGCGAGTCATCTCGATAAATGCAGGTCACCTAAGTCTCCGTATCAACCATGCCGCTATGCCACTAAGCCACTAGCCACATATGAACCTGTGGAACAAAAATGCACCGCAAGTATAGTATGAGTATGAAAACAACGTGTACCCAATGAGTATCCCGTCCAATCTCGAAGAAGTAGAAACAAGAGGTCGACTTCGATACTTACTAATGGTCCAATGATAATATAGTAACATTGTGAGGAACTCATGGATTTCATAAATCAAAATTTAACTCATAAAGCCGGAAAGCAGGTAAACAACTTCTCAAATATTAAAGGATTTCCAAGGATTTACTTTTTATTATCTATATCCATTTATCTCTGGCCAGGAAAGGCAAGTATCAATATTAAATATTCTCAAGAAAACAATATAAGCATGCGCATATCATGTCGAGGTCGTACGGCCCGATCCAACGTAAATGTAAAATGTGCACTGCCGAGGGTCGAACGGCATGAACCATAGATGCATCTATTACCCCGCTCGCGAATCATACATGCGACGCGGTCAACATAAATAAACAAATACCCCGCTCACGAATCATACATGCGACGCGGGCACACATAGATACACACAGTCAAACAACCAATTAAAAATTTATCGAGGAATGTTTATCCAAATAAAAGCCAATTCTCTTTTAATGATTAAGAAAACTGAAGTTTAATCTTTTTAGAAATTCATTTACCAATTCGATAGGATTTAAGCAATTCAAATGTCAATAAGATTACAAATATTCCAAGTATAGCATGCTTTAGGGTCCTAGACTACCCGGACTTAAACATAATAGTAGCTACGCACGGACTCTTGTCACCTCGTGCGTACGTAGCCCCCACAAATAGGAGCACATAACCAATATTTCACCTATGGGGACAATTCTCTCTTACAAGGTTAGAAAGGAGACTCACCTCGCTCCGAAGATCCATAACCGGCATTCCACGCTCTCCCAAAGACTCGAATCGATGCACAATGCTCCAAAACTAGCCAATAATTATGCAAATCCATTAATATATGTTCAATGACTCATTACAATCCAATTTACAACAATTCATAACCCCGATCGAAAAGTTAACAAAATTGCCCTCGGGCCCACGTGCCCGAATTCCGAAATTTTTCGAAGATAAAATTTACCCATGAACTCACGGACTCAAATATATGATTTTCTCTTAATTTTATACCCAAAATCGTGTTAAAAATCCAAAATATCCATTTTCTAGGTTTTCCCCCAACCCCAAGTTTCTACAAATTTTTCATGCTCAAATCCGAAGCAAAACCATGTATTTAACGTCTAATGAGTGGGAACAACTTACCTTGACATAGATGAAGAAAATCTCTTTTCCGAAAGCTCCAAAATCGTCCAACCCGAAGTGAAAATAGGTGGAAATGAACCAAAACTCAATTTTTAAAGAGAGCTCACTGGCTCCAGTCCTTTCGCACCTGCGGTCCCGCAAGTGCGAACCAATTGCCGCTTCTGCGGTCCGGGGCTCCCAGCCCGTTTCCACTTCTGCGCTCCTTCTTCCGCATGTGTGGTCCCGCTTCTGCGGTAACCTGACCGCATCTGCGGTCCCAGCCTTCACCCTTCACCACTGCATCTGCGTCCAGATATCAGCTGCTTCAGCTATTCTTTCCAACCCAATTCAATCTGTTAACCACTCGGAATTCACTTGAGGCCCCCGGGACCCCGTCCAATCACACCAACCAGTCCAAAATACATTACGGACTTGTTCGAGGCCTCAAATCATATCAAATAATATTAAAATCATGAATCAATCTCCAATCCAAGCTTAATGAACTTTAGAATCTCAACTTCTACATTCGATGCTGAAACCTATCAGATCACGTCCGATTGACCCCAAATTTTGCACACAAGTCATATTCGACATGCTACTTTAATGACATTTTAGAGGTATTATCACTTTTAGTCCGCGTTAGAAATTATTTATATTTGGTAGTCAAAAAATATATATAAAATTTATATAAATTTGTATATAAAATATAGAATGTACAATATATATATATATATATATATATATATATATATATATATATATATATATATATATATTCGGCTATTATTTTGAGAGTGACT
Organism: Nicotiana sylvestris; assembly: GCF_000393655.2. Lineage (NCBI taxonomy): Eukaryota > Viridiplantae > Streptophyta > Magnoliopsida > Solanales > Solanaceae > Nicotiana > Nicotiana sylvestris. The sequence continues at coordinate 120,652,004 of NC_091057.1, read as the reverse complement.
ATATAGTGTTATTTTTCCGATATTTTATTTGTTGGAGAAAAGTAAATTTAAGCGTCAAGATTGTTCTTTGAAGCTTTGGTATGTTAATTTTAATAGTTTTTAATCCTATTTTTGCAAAAAATAAAAATAAATCTTATGACATAATATAAGTTACTTATTTTCGATGTTCTTAAAATAGGATATTGCATCCATGGAGAGTATGTTAATCTCTTTGATGATGTCATAATAGTGAAGCTTGTAAAATTATGGTAGAAAAGTGAAATAGCGGTCGACACAAATTTACAATAGTGTTATATTTAAGCAAGAAATCTAATGGGTTTAAAATTTAAAATTTTATATTGAATATGTAACATATTTATTCGCTTTACATATAATTATATCAAGATTTGAACAATTGTTAAGAAACATAGCTCAAAGTAATAATATGAAACAAGCAAATAGACAAGAATGTAGAGAGAGAGATGAGAGATTCTTATTTCTTCAATGTATTCAAGTATATACAATGAGGTGTCAAAACCCTCTATTTATAGGATTACATAGAGGTATACAAAAGAATGTCATAAACATGACATTAAACATTTGAAATCATAAGGAAGATCATGGGGAGGTTATGGAAGTGTGGGAGTTACAACTATACTAGTGAGAAGTAATGGGAATTAGCTACATAATGGAGAAGAATAGTGGGAGTAACTTCTTTAGGAGTTATAGACATCCACTAATATAATTATAATATTTCATAACAACAATAGAGTTTTTGAGGTGATTTAATGTTAATGGCAAGTTAATTTGTTGAGTAAATGGATTAGAGAAAGATAGTCAATGGATAATTAGAAAAAACAATAGGAGTATATAGAGGCCTAATTTCTTCTTTCCTTATTTAGAAAATTAGAAAGTGACAAAAGGATTATGGAAAAACTATAGCTTTATATATATTGTTCTCATTCAACTTTTGTCATCTAAGTATGTAAAGGAATTTCCACCGCAAATAAAATTTATTTTGAATAAAAGTAAATTACACATTTTATATAAACTTATTTCAGCATTTCAAGTTAGAAGTAGATGTTTATAGGGACGAATAATGCAACACAAAAGAGATGAAGATAATCTCATCAATAATACCAGATGCAACTCTAATTCTGATGAGAAAATTTATTTTTTGACAACATCAGGTTAACGATTGGGGAAGATGAAGCCGAAAATATTGCGAGTTTGCAAGGAAACTTGAAGCAAAATATCTGGCATGAATTATCATTTAAATAAAATTTCATATTGGATAAATTATCATTAAATTATTGTCATATATTATTTTGGACTTTGAAATTAACTATGATTTTGGTATAAAACTAAAGTTTACATTGACATGAAAAGTGATACTCCTATCTAATATCGCTATCAAGTAATTGTCTATATCAATTTTAATCGGTGGCGGATCCAAAATTTATAGGTCGTGGGTACTTCACTGATTTTAATTTAAATTCTAATGGCCAAGCATGGTCATAGTGGGTGCTCATGATCAATTAGTGAAGTTTTTAAGTATTATTTATGAATATATTATATAATTTGGCCAAAGCCAATGGGTGCTTCAGCACCCATATGTCCAAAGGTGTATCCGCCACTGATTTTAATATAGTAATAGCTTGAAAATATATATAAAAAAAACAATACAACTATAAATGTCGCATGAGAGCTCGCCTTTGTTAGGGATTTACAGCTTGTTTGGATGGTTGTTACATATCGTTTCATAATGTATCGTATTATATTGTATTGTACTGTATCGTTTGGTGAATACAATGTTTGGATGGATTGTGTCATTTTGCCATCGTTTCATGGTATCATGCACTAGTAATATGATGAATAAACTTGCAATATTATAAAGACAAATTATGATACGGTATATAAAAAGGTAGGGTAAATGATAAAATAAAATTATTTAATAATAATAATAGGTGAGATTGAGAGAAAAAGACAAGGTAACGATACGACTACACCAAATCGATCGTTACATAAAGTGGCACATTTCATCGTTACGTAACGACGGATTTAACGATACGATACAATAAAATTTAAGTAATAATCAAAACAAACCTTGTAGTTAAAGTAACAATACAATACAATAGTTAACAACCATCCAAACAAGTTGTTAAGCACAAAAACTTCGCTTAGCTCTCTTGTAGGACATACTCTATTTATATATTAAATTTTTTTCCCTCTTGAAATGCTTAAAACTAAATCTCTGTTTTTAATGTCTAGCTACAGCACACAAGCGATGTATAAAAAATATAGACACCTGCATACATTAAATATATTTATCTGTTATATATGCATTTCTAAACTTCGATGGCTTGATCTTGCTAGGTAGTTTCATACGTTTTCGAATGTGTAATAGTTTTATTTTAATGTTTTGTAAGGAGTAGGTATTACTCGCTATTGAAAAGTTTGTGTTACCATAAAATTGGGGATAAATTTCAATAATATTGTTTTACCTCAATATTGAAAATTAGTGCCATAAAACAAATATAATGTAATTACAATAATATTATCTAACATCTTTCTTTTGTGATGATTGATAGGGAATAACGTGCACGTTTGTAGAAACTAGTACTATATAATTATAGGATTAATGAAGTTCGAACGAGAAAGGTGTGATACTTGGTAAGTTCCATTTTTATTGGCCTGTTTTGTTCATATACTCGTGTGTAACTGTTTTTAAGGGCAGTAGCACTTATGTGGTTTTACAAAAACTTTAGTAAATTGCCTAAGAACATATAACATCAAACTGCTTTTAGTATTAAGCTTTACTTTGAGGTTAGTGGCATGGTTTGGATGGAATTTTTCACATTTTACAGAGAACTATATTATGTACATTATATTAAAGCTTGTTATTATTTAATATAAGAGAAAATGTATAAGTACCCGTGAATCAAGGGCAGATTTTTAACTACACACTTTAACTTTAACTTTGAAGGGTTTTATTACCCCCTTGAACTATCTCAGAATAAAATTATTTATCCCTTAGATGCTTACTCCGCAAAGTGTGTGTATTTCGCTCTTGAAAGAGAGAGTGAGAAGCAAAAATATATATTAAAAACTTATTTTTATAGCATTTTCTTACTTTTTTATTTCTTGCTTTCTTCTCTTCTCTTATCGCTCCGGTTCCCACCGGAACAGGTCACCGGAGACTTTTTCCGGCATTCTCCTTCTATTTTTCCTGCTAATCTTTATTCTCTCTCCCACACACAAATCACATTCTCAACAAAAACTTACACATATATAAAGTTAAACGAACCCAAATCTCAACTAACAGTCGGAAATCTTTAATTTTTTCAAGAATTAATCTTCTTCCTTGTCTGTGTCTACTCTTTTTTCTTGCAAGAGTCGATTAATGATAAATGTACTTATTCTTACAGAATCTAACCATAACATTCTTAAATTTTTAGCATTTTCCCCCAACCAAATAGAGCATTGGACTGTTGAAGAAGGATCAAGATTTAGCTCCACTACCACGGCATCGACAACCAAGGTTAGAAAAAACTGAAAAATAAAAAACAAAATAACGAGAGAAGAAACAGTAAGAATGAAAAAGAAAAGCAAAACGAAAGGAAATGTGATAGAGTGAGAAATAAGGAAAGAAAAAGAAGAAAAAAGTTTTTAAAATGGCATTTGTTTGTGAAATTCATTTGAAAAAAAATATAATAACTAACTTTTTAGAAATTTGAAAGTCTTGGTTCAGCAAATTTTTTTTTTTAAGAGTTACATATGCTCTCTCTCAACTCAAAAAAAAATTAACATTAGCTTATGATGCCCTTTCATTACATTGAAAATTCTGACAAAAAATTAGTATAAGGAATCGCCTCTGAAAGAATAATCATTCCAACTCTTTCTTCCCCCTTTCTCAGTTTCGCACTGTCAAAATGAGTGAGAAAATTTATTCCCCAAGATCTTCTCTTAATAGTCTTGGAATCCCCATTGTTTCACACTCATGAATACTTCATAATTTCATATTGTTTTTGTTTTTCTTCTTCTCGTTCTATTTCTTAGTGACTTTTCCACGTTCTTAAACCAACATGAGAACACGATATTTTCATATTCTTGTTAGTAAACGAAATTCCACCTGGAATAGTCAGTCCAAATTACATGCAACTTAAAATTACAATCATATGATTGAAATGGAGGAGTTTTAACTTTTAAAGGAGCGGTATGTGTTATGAACATACTTACCAAATTGAAAAAATAAGATCTATAGCACAGTTGTGAGATTAGCAATATCCTATATGAGAATTAATGTTGAGGAAGTGTTCTAAAAGTGGAAATTGGAAATGTTACAAAGGATGTGTCGCCATACAAAATTAGACAAGATTGGAGATGATCATAGCTCACGAAGGGGCAAGTATCACATGATGTATGTTCACTCAAGATGGTTAAACATTTGTTTGATACAGACCTCCAATTTGCGCCCCGATTTTGGCAAAGGGGGATTGCCATCATAGTAAGAATATGACCATTTCGAAGGGTACGAGTCTCCCTTCACTTCAGAAATCAGAAGGGACGGAAAGAGAAGGCAATCTGATTTCAAAAAATAGCTATCCAGCCAAAGGCCAGATCATCCAATGTAAAGACAGTTTCAGCAACGGCTGTCAGCTTGTCGTGCATACTAAGGTTTCCTTACCTTGTTTTGCCCTGTATATCCATATAAAGACAAGCTGTACCATTCATCTATTCTTGAGCATTGCCAAGTTTCCAGCAACATCTGGTCACCAACATATAGTGAATTACTGTCACACAAATCCATCTATATACAAGCCTTTATATAAGTATCATTCACATCTTCTGTCTCTATTGTCATATCCTGTTATTTCTTCCTTCTTTTTAGCAAGTATGATTGCCATCAAAGTACAAGAGTCACTTTCGAAGGCCACATTTTCCAAGCTGTGTAACGACAAGCTGTACTATTCTTCTATTCTTCAGCATTCCCATGTTTCTACAGCCGTTGGATTCCTCATTTTCCAGACACCAACATTGCAATTACTCACAGAACACTCGTCTCGTATCAGCCTTTGCAGCATCATGCATAATAAAATTATCATTGTCAAATAATCTAGTCTTTCTATTGTCACTTTTGTCATATTTTTGTCCAATCTTTCAAACTTCTCAATTCTCTACACTTTTAACTTGTCTCATCCTCTTCTCATTTTCCTTCCTTTTTCCTCCTTTCAAAGAAGCCAGCCGCTTCCTGTACCTAACAGCTCCAGCATTGATTGGTATTCCCCGTCTCAACACTCTGTTCATGAGACTGATGTACTTGTACCTCATTCTCATCAATGGATGCTTCTCAACCAGTATGTTCTTGTTAAATGCCTCCCTCAAAACTATAGTATGCGTCCTAATCTTATTCGACAAGTAAAATATACCTGGATGATGCACTAAAGCTTTTCTAAACCTTATTCCAAATCCCAAATAATCCCCTAAGCAATAAATATTCTCCCTCTCCGTCTTCTTTGATACAAGTAAACTTAACAGTTCATGAATCACCCCAACTGTCCATTTCTCTGCTTGATCACTATTAGGAGCCAAGTGAAATGCATCTTCATAAGGTGAAATGTAAGGCAAATTCTGCCACTCCTCAACCCAATTCCTCACTTTCTTCACCAAATCAAATCCTCTTGGTAAATTCATCGAAAACCTTATATGCACTCTTTTCCTACCCCCAAAATCCTCTCTTTTCACCCTTTTCTCCGTCACAGAAACAGCCAAATCCTCCCTCCATTTAACTAATTCCAACCCAAAAACCTCACGACCATCAGAATCCTTAAAACCCATTTGACAAATCTGAAAATAGTCAGGATATTCAGGTAAAAAACTCAACAAATAATCATGAGGCAAACCCAAATCAAATTTAAACCTTTCAATAACATAAAAAGGAAGTCTTTTAGCTCTTGTGAGCATCAATAGTTTTGCTAATCTGTGCGCTAAATCTTTACGGTAATGTGAAAGACTAAGAAAAAGGGTCTCGTCATTATGTAAAGATAGTGCATTTGGAGTGAGCTTTACATGTAGAGTGGATAAGGGTACAGGAGGCCTGAAAGTTTTGAAAATAAAAGGGTAATTTTGGATGAATTTGAGGGCAATGGTGGGAAGATTGAGTTGGGGTTTGAGAGGGGAAATGGTGCGAAGGGGTAGAGATTTTGAGTGATGGGAAAGGATTAAGTTCTTGAGAGAGAGTAATGGTTTGAGGTTTTTTTCCTTTTCTACTGCTTTATCAAGGTATGGGTCTCGTACCCATTTGACTCTTGCGTTCACGAAGGTGCGGATATGTTGCCGAAGATGGCGGTGGATGACGGTGGTTGTGGTGGCCATGAACCGAACCATGGCGGTCAAATTTTGTAAAATTTTGAACTAGCTAGTGACATCAGCATTTCACTTGTAACCTCTTATTTAAATATTTTTAAAGTAATGAAAGACAACTTAACCGGAAATTATTTTTGCGTTATTGAAATTCCTTATAACAGTAATTGAAATTCCTTATGCCATGTGTTCTTTTTTAGGACAAAACTTAGTTAATTTGTTATTAATTAGTTTTAAATTTTAAATTAAAATATTTAAATATCTATTATTTGAAGAAGGGGTAGTTATTTACTCAATTCAAATAAGTAATTAATCATTAGGAAGTTACTATTAGAAATAATAACCGGTTCCAATTTCTCATGAGTAAACCGTTCCAACTTCTCTTCAGTTTTCTTATTTTTAAATTATTAAATCATTTTATTTGAAAAAATGTGCCGGCTTCCTCAAAAATAGGAGTAGCCTTCAAAACCCTTCAGTTCACCATTTTGAATATGCAGTTCTTTCTCTTATCATATACCCCCCACGTTTTCCCACTCCCACCCAACAATACTCACGTTTCAACCCTCTACTTCACATCTCCCTTCACAAATCATCCACACTGCCCCACTATATTCACTTCCCCACTATACTAATCACATGATATTATAAAAGGACATAATAAGGGAGGCGTTAAAACAAGAAAAGGTGAGAGAACAAAGAAAAACAGAGGAGACTCCGACAATATTACGTAACAAATTTTTCTGCAAAATCACGATAGCCTCAAGTCTTTAAATTTTCGCCTAATAACAACGGTATGAAGTTTAATCCACTGTTTGCAGATTTACGATTTACATAATTGTTGGTTAAAGATGCTCTTTTATTTTCCCAATTTTTTTCTTACAGAGTGTCTTTTTGGAATAACAGATTTGGAAAACTTTTTTTTCAATTTAATTACTGTTTTTTGTTGCAATATAGGATAGTATCATGGACATGAATATACTAAATTTTATGTGATCTACTGGAATTTATTATGTACAACTGTATTTGTGTTGTCATCTTATTAGTATACTGACTTAAATTAGGCTGCGTAGCTAAATACTCATATTGGAATTTAGCATAATGTGGTTTCTGTTTTTAACTGAGTTGTTACATGTCCAGAATTGCTGAAACTTATAAAGTTTGTACTTTTCCTTTTAATTTTCAGAATTACAGAATTTGTCTCGCAATTTCTTCTCATCTCCTTTAATACTCGAAAGAGCTTCAGTAAACTTTTGTTTATTTTTATTTCCTGTCGATGCGCAACCAAGGAAGCTTTATATCCACTACTGATGTTTGTCCTTCATTCAGTTGACAATGTCTTTTAAAATAGTTGTATAAATCCATCAACATGTTCAAATAATATGCATGTCCTATGTTATCACAATGAGATGTTGTAGCGATTCTTATTGTTTCCTTAGTCCTATTTCAAATATGGCTGAACAAGGACACGTTCAAATTACTCCAACTACGAGTTCTCAAATTCAACGAATGGGACAACGTAGAAGGGTACGCCGTCGCAGCATTTATTCCTATAATGATTCTGACTCAAAGCCTGAAGTTATCAGGAATGTCCCAAGGGCGATACAAAATAAGTTAAGAGATCGAAGGGCTGAACGAAGGGACAGAAAAAAATTTAGAGAACTTAGGCCTTCAATAGATGAACATATTGCAAATTATCAGCTTACTCGAGATGCACTAATTGATGCTATAGAATAACGATCATCAATACAATTCATCTTTCTTCTAAAGTCTTTCAAAAGGGCATGCTAAATCCAGCTTCTCAGATCCTTCTCCATGGAAAATCAAAAAATCCCACTTTCTATACCAAGCAAATACACCATACAGAATCAGAAAAGGCGCAAAAAAAACTTGTTACCAAAGGTATGTTCTTTGATTAGCATTATCATATCTGAAGTACTTTTTTTATTTTTTTTATTGCAAGCTTATAAGTAGTAAGATCAAATAGAGTAAAAAAAATTTATAATCTCTGATCAATTTGTAGATAAATGGGGTAAAAATATAATTTTGGCGATTATTATGGTATATAAAATTCTGGTTTAAGTTATGAAGTCTTTATAGTGAAACATATACTGTAAAAGAGTAGATAGAAGTATTCATATAAATTTAGCTTCTAAAAGGACCTCACAACATGAAGTTGGTTGAAGAAGTTCAACAGTAATCGAGTTCTAACGTTTGCAATTCAATAGTTGCAAATTACAGAAGGGAGTGAAACTATAGTGTTAGGTTATTTCTACTCCATATTCATGTACTGAGACTAAATTTTAAGATAATTGATTTATTCTTGAATTTATATCCAAAATCATGCATTTCTTCGGACTCGTGTGCTAGATGCGCTAGCAATTTTTGCTGGTCTTTGAGGAAATCTTGATCATCTAAATATCTGCTTAAGTTTATTTTGTCACCAAATTTCTTTTCCTATCATCTTCTACCTTGTGCATATTATTGCCTCTGAAGTTTCCTCCTTCAAAATTCTGCATTTTATATTTTTATATTTTACTAAAATTTATTCTTATTTGAATGTTTGGTTTAGTTAATTATTAGTTATATAACTAATGATGCATATTAAACATTATTTTGTAGACATGAGAATACATCATATTGAACCTTCCAATAATACAAACTATTCTGTCGGAAGTGAAGAAAGAGTTCCTCCTTTGTCCGATATAACAAATGGTGAGTCAAAATATCATCTATTTAATATATTAGTTGTGTTGTTACAACTTACTTTATCATAATTTATTCTTATTATAATGTTTGATTCTCATATTAATGGCACTCCAACTGAAAAAGGTATTAAAATTTTGATTCTCATATTAATTTTTCGTCTAAAGTATATCAAAAGTTAAAAAAATTATTATTTAATAGGAACTCTTTCAATTAATACTAACAATCCTACTACATTGTAGATGTGCAAATGTATAATTCTTTGCCAGATTTAAATGAAACTCCAATAATGCAAGGTAAGCATTTGAAATTTATATTGTTATTAGTTAAAAGTAAAATACAATGTTAAGATTAATGAAAATTAAATACTGCAACTCTCTTACTAGAAATCGGGCTGCAATAAACAACACTGTCATTCTGTATGTTTCTATGAGATATTGGTTTACCTTTAAATAATGACCTTATACTAGATGTGGCTATATGAATCTGAAGTACTTAATTGACTATCTTCAAGAGAAATATTTTGGCATTGTTTCAAGTTCTAACACCCGAAATATAGGAACTATTTTTTTCAGAATGATAGTATTACTAAGAAGTGAACTGGCAACTAAAAGTTGTAAGTTTAGGAGTATATGTCAAAATACTATACGTTAACGCACTGTATCATCTTGATGTAATAATGGAGATTGTTGAGTTGTCTTTACCAATACTTGAATTCTGGATTCAACTTGCGTGTCTCGTCCTCTAATGTTTATGAATCGTAGTAAATTAAAAAGAATGGCAGTGTTCCATTGAAGTCTTAACTGACTAGACAACTTAGTATGTCTGTATAGACTACAAGTAGAGTGTGCAATAAAGGGAAGCTTCTCTAGGAGAGCCTATGGATGATCAGGGGAGTAGAAGTAGGAGTAGTAATAGTCTTAAATCAATATACACTTACAAATTATACATGTAACAGGGCAGTTGCCAAATAACATAGGATATGAAGATGATGAAGAGTATCCAAGTATGACAACCATATCTTTGCACTTTTCTGTTATTATTAAAGAAAGAATCTATATTCACAAACATAGATGTATATATTAATAATCCATCCCTATTAATTGATTTAACTAATACTTTTCTTAGATGTGGATGTTGAATGTGACGAAATTTACACTGAAGGTACTTATCAGATACTCCTTATTCACTCAATGTAGTTGGATAAAATAAATCAATAATCTTTGTCTTTGACTTTGTATATTATTGCAAGTATAGATTACTGGGACATAGGAGATGCTACATATGAATGTGAAAAGTACGGTGCTCTTTTTTGGTATGAAGAAAGAATCCGCAAGCATTACAACTCAAAAAAACCTATTTTCACAATGTGTTGTGATCGTGGAAAAATAAAGCTTCCAGATCTTAAGAAGCCTCCTGAAGTTTTGAAACAACTTTTATTTGGATCAGGTTAGAGAAATTATAACTTTTAATATCAACATGTTCATATCGTCTTATATTCACATTTATCATTTTGCAATGGTTTTAATATAGGTCCTAAAAGTAGCCATTTTCGAGAAAATATTAGGAGTTATGACTCTATCTTCTCATTTACGTAAATGGGGGGTAAGGTTGATGTCTCTATCAACCAGAAAAGAGGGCCAAGAACGTTCAGATTATGTGGTCAAAACTATCATCAAATTGGGAGCTTACTACCTCTTGAAGGATCTACTCCAAAATTTGCACAGTTATATATATATATGACACAGAGAATGAAGTTACAAATAGAATCAATACTTTCAGGTTAGTCTTATACCTTTATTATATAATACTATGCAAATAACATTTAATTTAAAAACCTTTATTGATATCATATATTTTTTCAGTCGTGGCGAAGATATTAATAAACTTCATGCTGAAATTGTTTCTGATCTAAAACAAATGCTTGATGACAATAATGTTTTGGCAAAGACATTTAGGATGGTCAGAGATCGATTCCAGGAGAATATAGACTCCAATGTTAAGCTCAGATTAATAGGGAAAAGAAGTACTGATGGTAGAAGATACAACTTACCAACAATACCAGAAGTAGCTGCTTTGGTGGTTGGTGATTTTGAAGTTTCTGGAAGTGATCGTGATATCATTATAGAAACACAATCTGGACAGCTACAAAGGATAAATGAACTAAATGCTGCATATTTAGGACTACAATATCCTTTGCTTTTTCCTTATGGTGAAGATGGATACAGAGAGGATATTCCTTTAAGTCATGGCGATGAATCATCGAGAGGAAGGCAATGTGTTAGCATGCGAGAATTTTTCGCTTATAGAATTCAGGAAAGAAAAGATGAAGTTCCCACCATTGTGTCTTCAGGAAGATTATTTCAACAATTTTTAGTTGATGGTTATACAATGATAGAATCTTCTCGGTTGAAGTTTATCAGGACTCATCAAAAGCAATTAAGAGTTGATTCTTATAAAGTCCTAGCATATGCTATTTTGCATGGTGATATCGATCCTTCATCCCAAGGTAAAAGGATAATTCTACCTTCAAGCTTTACAGGGGGTGCACGATATATGGTTCAGAATTATCAAGATGCTATGGCAATATGTAAATGGGCCGGGTACCCTGATCTTTTTATCACATTTACTTGCAATCCTAAGTGGCCAGAGATTACTAGATTTGTGGAGAGCAGAAACTTGAATCCTGAAGATCGTCCAGACATTTTAAGTAGGGTGTTCAAAATTAAATTGGACCACTTAATAATGGATTTGAGAGATAATCAAGTGTTTGGACAAGTAAAAGCAGGTACACAACATTTACAATTTATTTTAAATAAAGATGATAATTTATATGAATCAGATAATTGTTTTTTTTAATAAATTTGCTTAATTTCCAATGCAGTGATTTATACCATTGAGTTCCAAAAACGAGGACTACCTCATGCTCATATCTTACTTTTTCTTCAAGAGCATAATGAATTTCCATCTGCGTCAGATATTGATAGAATAATTTCGGCAAAAATACCAGATAAAGTGGATGATCCTAATTATTACAATGCCGTTAAAAATTTAATGATGCATGGCCCATGTGGTTCTGCTAGGAAATCTTCTCCTTGCATGCTGAATGGTAGATGTATAAAGCACTTTCCTAAAAAGTTTGTTGAGGCCACAACGGTTGATGAAGAAGGGTATCCTGTTTATAGAAGAAGGGATAATGGTAGAACAATTATGAAAAATTGTATTGATTTGGATAACATGTATGTGGTGCCACACAATCGCTTTCCAAGCTCCTGGGGAACTAAATATTTTTCAATCTGGCATCAAATGTGGCACTGGTTATTTCTTGAAATCCAGTTCCAAGCATAATCGCTTCTATATCCATGTTAGTCACAATAGTTTTCAAGAATATTGAGAATTAATTTTATTCTAAGTTTCTCGAAAAACATATGTTTGTTAAATGTTAAACATTTAATTGTGCATTTTTTTAACGCTGGAGATCTAATAAAAGATCATGAATACTGGACAAGGCCAGATAACATGAAAACACCACAAATTGTACCACTGATAGATCAAAATAAAAGATCATGAATGCTGGACAAGGCCTGTTTGGCCTCAGTACGTTAGCATATTTATCAATATGATGGTAATATGACTGCTAGCAATTCATGAAACCTATGACTATTTCTCAGGTCCTTTTTAATTTGTGGAGTAATCTCTTGAATGTTGCTTAACTTTGGTGCACTAATATTTTTAGATTGTTTTAGATATCTGTTTGATAGAAAAACTTATCATCATTATGCTTAATTGAGAAACTTGTTGTTATTTTCTCCAGATGTGTGAAACAGTACAAAAGAGAGTTGCTTTTTCCCTCTTTATTTTCTTTCCTTTTACTTGTGATATGCAGAAGTACAAATTTTTTATATATAGTAGTCATTAGACAAAATTCTCCTAACTAACCTTTTAAAGGCAAAGTTACATCATTCTTTCTCCTTCTCTTTATCTTCTTACAAACATATACAAGAATATCTTGGTTTGCAGAGTCAATTTACTACAAGCCAGCATGACATTTTATTATAGCTACTTCGGAAATACTTATGTATAGTCCAATTCTTGATTTGTATAGGTACTAAAAGTATTACTTTTTATTCTAAAATTATGTTACTTTTAGGTGTTCTTTGTGAATCTCTTTTCTTTTTTGGCTTGCATCATTACTATTACTAAGTAAAACAGTACAAAAGAGGGTTGCCCTTTTTTTCTTTTTAATCAGTAGAAGCAGTACAAAAATATTATAGCATTCATTAGACATACTTCTCCTAATTAACTTTTTGAAGCAAATTTGTTGTGTTTTAACTCCTCTTTGATAATGGTTTTCCTTAGCTTAGCTTTTCATCTTGCAACTTAAGGACTGATAATAGAAATAAAATCTATACAGGGATTAAGATTGTACTGCTATTATTACGAAACGCCTAACCGTAAGAAAGGGGCGAAGTTCAAAGGTTTGAAGCTACATGGAAATATCATTATTCTTCAAACATTAAATACTTATAGGAGCTGTTTGACTTAAAATCTTCTATTGTTTTACGCCTCTTAATTTATCATTGTTCTAACTTCTAACATAAGTATTCAATAATTAATAGTGAATGATAGTTGAAACAAAGTATTCGATCTATAACATTTAAGAATTTAACTTCCTGGTAAAAGCTTATGTTTACTTTTTTCTTTTGATTTTCTTTTTTCTCCTGCAAGAGGAATTGCTTATTATGATATACATTTGATCATGTAGGCTATAACTATACATTCCTTATTTAAGATATTGTGGTTGTAGCAGTAATTACTGACTTCTATTAAAGCAATTCATTTGCTTCATGTTTTTAGTATTTCAAATAGACGAGGGTGATGTAAATCTTATATTCTAGACTAGATTGCAAATGTAGTCTTATAGTATTTGTCCTTTAATCACGTTTTTTGCTTTCTACAAATTGCAGAGTATTTCTTCCAAACAAGTAATATTCTTTCAGCGTTAGTCGATATCCTTGATGAAGAAATGATCGGAAAGACAATTGTCAATATTGGATAATTAACTAGAGATTCATCTTCTCCGGTAAATTACATCTATTCTTTGATATTGAATAGCCTCCATATGCCACTAGCAGCTTTTTTGGTTACAAGATTCAGAACATACTATATCCTTCAATACAACAGACTATAATTAAGTAGTTCTTATCCAATTTAACCTCCTGATAATTGAGGTTCTTGAAAACTCTATTGATGGTAATTCAAGTAAGTTGGTCGATTTATTGATCAACTAATGTAGAAGCATACTTTAACTCCTTATGGATTAGTAGGAGTATTTTTTTAGGCTCTGTTTTTTTTTTTGCCAGGTAGCTTATTAAAAGTTAGTGGCAAGTCATTGGATAAATTAGCAAAGCTAAATAAGTTAGTTGATTTTTCGCGTTACCAAAAAATTAAATTTTTTTATCATTATTATTATTATTATTATTATTATTATTATTATTATTATTATTATTATTACTTATAACTCATAATGAGGAATAAATATTTTACCAATCAAAAAGAAAATCAAATATTTCATGCTCAGGCCTTCTTTTAAAGAGCCGCTTGGGATCGGTCGGTGGCCCTTGGTAATAATAAATATTTGTCTTTTATTTTAATTATTTTGGTCGCAATTGCTAAAATTAATTTGCAATATGCATATGTTTTTATTATCTCTCTTTGCTCTTTTTTTCTTTGAATCGATCCGTGCATCGCGCGGGTACGTACACTAGTATTATATTAAAAGGAGAGTAGTATGTATTGTGGCTAAGCCAAGTGACAAGCTAAATGAAAGCCACTTGGTAATTTAGGACAACATTAATAATTAGAAATTATATATAGAAACATAATTAATGGAAGTAGTTTAATGAATCTTATACATATTCTAAATAGATCTTAGACAAATCTAATCTATATATCTATAATTAAATTTATATGTATATGTATATCTATATCTATATCTATATTTATATATTGATCTACTCATAGATTGTTTTCTATATTAGCTAGAAATATGGAGGTGAAAAATTAATTAAAAATTATAATAAAAAAATAAAAATATTATAAAGACATAAATTGAGATAACCTATAACTATTTATACTTTGGAGTAAGTTAAAATATAGAATAAAAATAAAATTATTAAGATATTAAGGATTTATTGAGTTTAAAAATTAAATAAATTCAAGCAGCAAAATAAAATCTTACATAAAGTATACAAATTATTTATAAGGTAAGAGAAAAATTAAATAATCAACAAAAGATATTTTAATAACAAGAATAATAAATTCGTATTAATATTGATAAATCGTGCAAACGAATATTTTATTCGTAAATATTACTACAATACTTAGATATAATGTGTTCGTACAATTAAGAAAAATATTTTTCTATGATTATATTTGAATTAAGTTTAAGTTCAGTTAGTTTAAATTTGAAAGCATAACATAATTTTTTTTAAAATATGGTCCAATTAAAAAAATAGAATGATAAAAATTATTTGAATTGGAGATGAGAAAGTTTTTAAATTTTTATCTATATTATATTAGAGTGAGTGTGGCAAAAATAAATACTAAATTCAAACAGGCTAATAAAATTTCATATGATAATGTAATAATATTAGGTATTGAATAATATAAAATCAAAAATAGCGAATAAATAGAGAAAAAATAAAAATTCAGATTTTTTATCAAAGGAAAAAGGGTCAAACTTATTTAAATTTCAGATGAGAATTTTTTTTATATTATACTAAGAAAAGGCATAATATAAGTCCACATAACTCAAGTCTAATAGTTAAAATCAAAAACTAAAAAAATTGAATAATAAAAATAAATTAGAGATAATGTAAGGACATTTATAGATCATAAGTTTAGAAAATAAAATAAAATAAATATGCAATACTTAAAAATATTATTAAATTTTAAATAATTTAAAATTTTCGAGCAATGTTTTTGAAACAAAATAAATATTTATTTCGTAATTAAAAAATTATATATTTATCTTATATTATTAAAGAAAAGTAGTTGATAATGATATTAAATAAATTTACAAGTTAATGAAAAGCCACATAAAATGTAATAAGACTATATATTAGATTAAAAAAAATAGCAAAATTATGTTAAATATTAGAATTAAAAGAAAAGGCTATTTGAATTTGAGATTAGAAAGTTCTTAAAACTATGATGCGAATGTTCAAATTATAGATAATACCAGGAAATTGAAGTCTTACTTATGAAAAATAAAACAATAATAAAAAATAAAAATTTTAAATGACAAAATAAATTTCTAATATAGGTAATTTTACAAAAATTAAATTTGTATCTTAAAACTAAAAAAGAAAGAAAATTTATGTAAAGAAATAAAATAACAGTGAAAATATTATTACAACATTTAGATATGTTCAAACAATTACGAAAATGTTTTTCTATGATTAATATCTGAATCGAGTGCAGTTAGTTTGAGTTTGAATGCATAGCATAATTTTTTAAAAATGCGGTCCATTTTAGAAAATAGAATGATAAGAATTATTTGAATTTGAGATGAGATTATTTTTTTGTTTTTTAAAATATTATGTAAAGAACTAAAATGACAGTAAAAATATTACTACAATATTTAGAAATAATGTGTTCAAACAATTAAGAAATTTTTTCTATGATTAAATAAAATTTTAAAAATACAAAATAAATTTCTAATATTGGTAATCTTACTTATGAAAATTAAAAATTAAATTGTATCTTATAGCTAAAAAAGGAAGAAAATTTAACTGCATCTAATACAAAATTAATTATAAGAGAACTCAATACATTTGGAACATGAGAATCAAATAACCTATGTATTAATATTTTAGACTAATTAAAAGTTACAATTTAAAACAAAATATGACATTATTTTGGCTCTAGGTAAAACATTAATATAAAAACTAATTAACATTTGTAGTAGGAAGGGAATGTACATAAAAAAAATAGAGGTAGTGCGAGGATACTTATACTTTAAATTAATTTAAAAATAGATAAAATAAAATAATTAAATTACATTTAAAAATATTATTGATAAATTTAAATAATTAAATATTATGAATAAGAGGATAAAAGCATAAAAAATATACCAAATTTCAAGAATAAAATATTTATTTTTATTAAATACTATTAAAAGGATAAAAAGTAAGACATTAATTTATTTATAAGCTAATAAACAAATTATATGATAGTATAATAATATTAAATATTAAATAATATAATAACTATAAGAAAAGAACAACAAAAAAAAAGAATTTATGTAAAAGTGATGTGATGAATAAGATATATTTGACTTCCAGATAAAAATAAAGTGATAATAAGAATTTTGTTAAGATAATATGATCTAATGTGCTCGAACATGATAGATCACAATATGACATGTTTAGTATTCTTTAATATCGACAGCGGAACAAAATACAAGTACCAAAATCAAGGGGTTAGGTTGCTACAAATATATACGAAAAAGATTGGTTGTTCACTACGAGATTTGAACAATAATTTCAGATCATGTTTCATAATTAAATTCTCATGTTATATATTTTTTATCTGAGAGGTTTATATTTTAAGGTTATTTGTACATGATTCAAACAACCTACATCGCAATTTGAAATAATTTGTCCGCGCATCGCACGGGTACTGATACTAGTTTTAATCTATAAAGAATGCAATCAAACTATATTAGTGTTCCATATATTTGAGTATTGACAAGTGAGGATTGCTCCTCCACCCACGACTGTAAGGTCCTGAGTTCGAGTCACGTCGGAAGAAAGTGTGAAAATACTATAGATCCTTCTAAATTGGAAGAGAATCTATCTATCTATATAGAATAGGAGAAGTAAAATGATATTATTATGCCAAGTGTCAAAACATATATTAAACATGTGTCCAATTTTAGGACAAACCTCCAACTACTTTGGAGGTTAAAAAATAATTTAAAATAGAAATTTAAATATATGCTAATGCAGTTGAACATCTGATTTAAATATATATATTTTTATTTTTTAAAGGAAGTTCACAAGGTTTAAAACTTCCATCTCTGTTCTGCGTTTTTTAAAATTTGTTAAAAGAAGTTCAAAACGTTTAAAACTTCCATGTTTGTTGTCCGAGTTTTTCTTTAATTTGTTTATAGAAGTTCACAAACTTTAAAACATCCAATTTAGTATACATCTACTTTGACTCCCACGTTTGTTGGTATCTTCTTTTTTTTTTTTAATTTGTTAAACCTAAAAATATTTAAAAAAAAGTGTTAAGCATCCAATCTTTAGATATGAAGCAGACGAAACTGTTGGCTCTCATAGCACACTCAAACATAAATCTTGAGTTACTACAATTTATGTGTTGTATTTGCCCATTTGGTTTTGATGTCAAAGGTCCATTTCTCTCCGCCCCCCAGGTATGAGAATCAGGATTTACTGCTAATTCTGCGCCTATATGTGGATAAACCTTAAACTCAATTCAATGATTTACATTGGTGCATTGGAATTTTCTTTTGTGTACTTCACATACTTTTCACCGCTAATTAAATGTAGGACTTCAAGTAGATAGTCGTTATCTTGACGCAGATGAAATTTTCCTTCCTTGAAAGCGAAATTATCGATCTATACATTTTAGCTAACTGGTATCTACCATGTACAAAGTTTACAGACATGTTGATCAATGTATACCAGCAATTTAAAAATCATAGCAATCCTAATTTTGAAATCGTCTTTGTTTCGTCTGATGAAAATTTGGATGCATTTAACACTTATTGATCCTTTTTGTGTTAAATTTAAAACCTTAATTTCCAAATTTGGTATCTATCATCACAATTTGGCTTTGATTGGTGTTTGAAAGGTTTTTCTGAATTTGTCGTTTTTAGGAAAGGGATTTTGTATTATATTTTAATATATAATGAAGTTTGTGAAGGATAAGAAAAGGGAAAAATATGAGCTTGCGAAAGATATAGGATTAGGGAATGGTGTGGCAAGACTTACGAGGCACAAGGAGACCAAAGAGCTTGTGCTATGAAATACATTGAGAGAGGACACAAGGTTTGCATTATTATTGTCATCAAATCGATTAATTGATCTAAGCGTCTTCCAAGTAATATAAATTTCTTATTATTATTGTTGTTGCACATTTTCCTAATTATCAGTTAGACATATATACAATTAGCAATATCATGTAATGTTCTATGAAGTTGAGATGTCACCTTTTATTGTAGATTTATGATCAATGTAGCAAGGGTTATCATTAATAATAAATCACTTCGACATCCAAACATAATTCGCTTCAAGAAGGCAAGTTTTTGTGCTTATGTTTTATTATCCTGCAATGTCGTATTGATAATATTGGTTTGTTTTGAAAATGGCAAGAAAAACTAAGGAATAGCTGGCCTAATTGTTGCACATTTATTTTGTGAGATACAGGTGTTAGTGACACCCACTAATCTTGCCATTGTTATGGAATATACAGCTGATGAAGAACTGTTTGAGCGCATTTGCAATGCAGGAAGGTTTAGCGAAGATGACGTATATTTTAAAATTTTAACTTTGTTAGTAATCAGTCTCACATAGACTACCATATAGAAGGATTCTGAAGAATAAAGAAATGGTAATGATGTCTGTGATTTTAAAAAGTCATATTTTTATGATTTTAAGAGCCTTGGTTCACTATATTTAATGTTTCTCTTATCTGGTTTCTTCATGTTATTATTTTAGGCCAGTTACTTTTTCCAGCAACTTATTTAAGGAGTCCACTACTATCACAACATGGAGAGAAATTTACAAGAATTTACCAACAAAAAAAACTTTCTTTATGTGTGATCATATGAACAGAAATTTAGATACATCTTAGGCCTGGATTTGTGTTTATAAGTTTTATTTCAAATGCCATCTTGTTAGTTTAAAGGAGCTTAATCTTCTTCAATCTTCCATTATGTCTGCAACAAATATGTCATAGAGATTTAAAGCTGGAGAATACCCTTCTTGATGGAAGTCCAGCTCCACGCTTGAAGATATGTGATTTTGAATACTCAAAGGTTAATGATGTTCTGGTGATTTATATATATAGACTTATTATCCCCCTAAGAAAGCCTCATAGTTTTCTTTTTGCAATTGCAGTCGTCCCTGTTGCGTTTGAGGCCAAAATTACTCCTGAGGTCCTATCCAGAAGAGAATATGATGGCAAGGTATCCATGTAATAACTTATGTGATCTTTTACATTTGATGGAGGAGCATTATGCAAATAATTGTAATTTTGATATATGTTGGGGGTTGCTATTGTAGGTTGTTGCTTGTACAAAGCCTTTTCTGGTGTCCCAAAATGTGAAAAATTGGCCTTGCCAAACTCTTCAAATCTGATGTTTGGTAATACTAAGCCATTATTTCCTTGGAATTATGATGAAGTACATTGCTTTTGTACTAGAGCATAAGTATTTCACCAGTAAGAGTCATGACTGCAAACATGAAGCAAGGATCTGCCCATATTTCATCACAAGGTAAACCCACAGTGGAAGGAGCATTAGCAGAAGGCATATTCTGACAAAAACCTGGGATCGCTTTTGCATCCACTTTGACCTGCTTGAGTTCGAGAAATCATGCAACTCATTTGACCTTCTCTTCATACAGACAACCGGATTGTGAAACTGTACCATGTCACCAGTTTGAGGCTGCATTTAAGATAATTATATTTTTCAACAAAAGTGATTTTGATCCTTAAGAAGCTTTGGAATTTCTCACACCTTTATACTATTACTTCTCATTTCTCGGGCGGAATTGTGGTTATTATATAAAGTTGTACTCCCAATTGATAACTTAGTTGGTGGGAGCATCCATCGTAAGTATGTTTTACTCCTGCATAGGCTTCATATTGTGGGAGTTAACTAATTAATGTGTTGCTTGGTTGATCAGATTATATCTTAGAACAAAAAATGACCAATCATCTAAGGTTGCATTTCTTACGAATGTTGTCCTCACTAGCTATTTACAATAAGATATTTCTTCATGACTTGAATGTATGAATATTCAGTGCCTTTATATATTCATAAAATAATACCATTTGCAACTTTTGTGTCTACCGTACTTTTCAAATAATATTTTCTTATAAAAATTATAGTTAATATTTCTGCGCAACGCGCAGGTACGGATACTAGTTTAAAAAGAAAAAAGAAAAAAAAAATGAGTTACGAGGGGGGTATTTAGCTTTTATTGCTTCATTATGAAAGAGGGATTTTAAAGACAAGGGAAAGTAAAAAGGAAAAAAAGACACCTCCGCCTTCATAAACTTTTGAAAATATCAAACTTTTGGCTCTCTTTCAATGATATTTTGCAGTAAATTGTTTTTAGTTTTCACTTTGTAGATCCCTTTTCTAAGTGGCAGGGTGGCTCACTAAGACAGAAGTGGAGGGAAAGCATTAGACGTGGGTTCGAACGAATCTAATAGTTTTTGTTTAATTTTTATATTTGTATATGAAAATTCATAAAATGTATATAAGTATTTAATAGTGAACCCAATAACTAAGATAAACTATGAGTTCGATGATAAATTTAAATTCTAACTCCACCGCTAAATTGAGATAGTTAGTTTGAAATAATGGAGATTTATATTATATTTGAATCAGAAACACTTTCTTTGTATAAGTTTACATCCCCCATGTAATCAACAGGACCTTGCCGTCAGTACCTTAACCACATAGGCATCAACATTGACTCTTACTGCACTGTGTGCCATGCAGCGGAGGAATCCATCCCACATACTCCTTAAATGCCCTATGGTTTGTCCACTATGGAGCTGGAAACTAGGCATCCACACCCAAAATATCTACGAGTGCCAAAAATAGAATGGCCTCATCTTTTTCCTTTCCCGATTTGGGGGTATTTGGATTAATAGAAACAAAAACAATTCCAATAACACAAACTACTCCCCTTTGTTTAGCACCATCTTCAGTCATGCTTTGGAATTTCTTTTTCTTAGCTCTAAAGGCGCACCATTACAAACCAAAATGTTGCTCCATATGCGATGGCATGCTCCTCAAAGAAATTGGTTCAAGCTTAATACTAATGGCGCCTATAAAAAACATCCAAATGGTATAGGATTAGAAGGAGTCTTCAAGGATCACACTGGTAGATGGATCCTTGGCTTTCAAAAAAAATGTGTTGCTAATTCACCGTTACATGTTGAATTGCAAGCAATCTACCAAGGTTTACAAATTGCCACAAAATTCGATCTATTACCCCTGGAAGTGGAAATAGATTCAACAGAGGCTATCAACGCACTAAATCATGATCATGTTGTTTTCTCTAACATTGTTTATGCGTACAGATCATTAATGCCCCATCAGAAGGCCCTCCTCCTTCGGCATAACTTATGCGAAAGAAACAAAGTGGCTCATCTACTAGCTAAGGATGCCACCAATGAACAGTACAAGCAGTTAAATCCAGAAGTCTCAAAACTCCATGCAGGTCCACCTTATTTTGGGATGCAACAGCTAACATCAGAACAAAGTGGAGAATGCCTTTTTGTTAAATCGTTACCGACTACTTTTGTAATATGCTTAGGACAGTAGGAAATCAAAATATCGCATGTGATATTTCACTGACGAGTGGCAATTTCACTATGACTTGTAACAATCAAAACTACTACTAGTATTAATATAAATATTCCGTTACACTACTAGAATTCTGAAAAAAAGCGATCAAAGTTGGCTTGTCAAGAAAAATGACCAAAGTTGGTTGCTAAAATGGCGAAAATAATAAAATAATTATTTGATATACATTAGCGACCAAGGTTGGTCACTACTTGGTCGCTAATTTCGTCAAAATATTGACCGGACTGGTCAGACTTGCTTGGTCAAAGGTATACTGAGATTAGCGACCAACGTTGGTAGCTACAGGGGGACCCACTTATAAAATTATAATAATTATAATATTATTTAAAAAATTATAAAATATAAAAAAATATAATTCAAATTTAGCGACCAAAGTTGGTCGCTTGCAAAAATAGAGACCAACTTTGGTCGCTAATCTGGGACCCAGTTCTAACGTTTAACAATTATATTATTATTTTAAATATTATATAAAATATAAATAAATCTGATTTAAATTTAGCGACCAAAGTTAAATTTATGTATATTTAGAGACCAAAGTTGGTCTCTTTTCAGGTCAACAATGGTCAAAATTAAAAATCACTTTTGTATTTACTATCTAAATAATATAAATGTAACTCGTTAACACTTTTGTAATACAAAGGATGAATAGACTAAAATATACTCTAACATGCTACATATGCAGTTAAGCAGTACTACGAAGCATGCGTGTGTGCCTATATATATATATATATATATATATATATAGAACATGAAGCGCTCGGAACACAGGGACGGGTTCTTTTAGGTATTGATACACTTGTAAATTGATTCATCGACTTATAACCTACTCATATTCATGTATATATATTAACAATAAATTAAAACGTCTCGACTTAAATCAATTAATATATATATATAAGCTATATTCGATATAATATTAGCTAATGCACTAATACTTAGTGCATAGTATAGTTATAGTGTATATATACTAAGTGTATTATATATATTAAGTGTATAGTATAGTGTATTATATAATAGACTATACTATATATATAGTATAGTGTATTATATATCAAGGAGTATTCGATATATATAGTATAATATAGTATATAGTATATAAGCTACACACACACACACACACACACACACATATATATATATATATATAAGAACATGAAGCGCTCGGAACACAGGGACAAGTTCTTTTAGGTATTGATACACTTATAAATTGATTCATCGACTTATAACCTACTCATATGCAATATCTTGACTTATATCAATTAATATATATATATATATATATATATATATATATATATATATATATATATTCGATATAATATTAGCTAATGCACTAATACTTAGTGCATAGTATAGTATAGTATATATATACTAAGTGTATTATATATACTAAGTGTATAGTATAGTGTGTATATAATACACTATACTATATATATATATATAGTATAGTGTATTATATATCAAAGTATATTCTATATATATAGTGTCACACCTCCTTTTTCGCCTACACCTCCGGGAAAGGGTGTATAAGGGAGTTTTTCCAATTTAAGTGACAATCGAAATGTGATTATTTTATTTAAAATTCAGAGTCGCCACTTGGGAGATTTATGGTGTCCCAAGTCACCGGTTTAAATCCCGAATCGAGGAAAAAATTGACTCTGTTTAACAGTCCGCAAACCAGAACCCGAGTAAGGAATTCTGTTAACCCGGGAGAAGGTATTAGGCATTCCCGGGTTCCGTAGTTCTAGCACGGTCGCTCAACTGTCATATTCGACTTATTTATCTGATTTTAATACATTTTGAACCTTTGTGCAAATTTTAACTTTTAGTCGCTTTTATTATTATTATTTTAAAAGAGAATTACAACGTCGTTAAAGCACGTCTCGAACCACGTCACATAAATGCACCCGTAGTTTTTAACATATTTTAACGTCGTTGAGATTTGATTTGGGTCACATAAATGCGCACCCGAATTTAGGAAAGTAATTTTATTAAATATGCGCCTAAAGAGACTATCGTGTTATTAAATTCGGTGAAGGCCGTGGATATTCGCTAAACGGCCTCTCCCGAAAGCTAGATAGTTATTAAAAATAGAGGGCCTCGCCGCTTGTACGTTTTATTTTGGCGAGGCACGCCTCTTTTATTTTTAAAAGGACATTCCTAAAGTGTCTACATTTTCTATTTAAGTTTGTCTCTAAAATAAAAGAGAAAAATCCTAGTTAATTACATGCTTGAAAAGGCCATCACTTATTTATCGGATTAAAGCAAACGCAACCGAAAAATTGCAATCAAACTTGCGTAAAAGGAGATTATTTCATGCCTTATTCTATAGGCCAATACTACTGAAATTGAAATTATAAATAAATACGGAATTGACAAACAATATATTCAAAAGAAACTAATTATCCTATAACTAATTTAAACCCACACTGTTAGATGAAATGAACCGTTGGAACTAATTATTTTCAACTACTTGAAACTAAGCCAAACTTAATTACTAATGATTATGAAAGTTTGCTTAAGCTTGATCATTAACTTAAATAACCTGTTGGATTAGTGTTCTTAGCATTACTACATTGA
This sequence comes from Nicotiana sylvestris, assembly GCF_000393655.2. Classification (NCBI taxonomy): domain Eukaryota; kingdom Viridiplantae; phylum Streptophyta; class Magnoliopsida; order Solanales; family Solanaceae; genus Nicotiana; species Nicotiana sylvestris. The sequence continues at coordinate 120,626,743 of NC_091057.1, read as the reverse complement.
ATCGCACTTCAAATATATCAAGCCTACGGATTATACGAAATTACTAACCAATTATATTTGCCTAACACTTACGGATCTTTGTTACTAACAAGATTAAAAAAATTTTTACAAACTTCAAGTTACTTCTATTCCAATATTCACGAGTTCAAAGCTAGATTTTACCAACCAATTAAATCGATTCACCACATTAACTAATTACCAATTCGAGTTGGATGTGATTCCGAAGCTACATTTTTTAAATATATGAATTAGCAAAACTGAAACTGATAACTATGCAATTCTTACAGAAATACGTCCAATAGTTCAACAATCTAACAATTCTGCTCAAATTAAACATGCATACTGTATTGACTAATATTCATGTCATTTCAAGGATCTTAGGTCCGTAATCTAACGTTATGCCCTATCTAGCTACTAATCAGTGATCTTATAAAAATAGTCTTAATACTACATGCCTCTACCTTTCATACAACATGAAACACATAATTAATATCTAACTACAATACAATTATTCTATAGTTAAATATAGAAATCTTCTGCCCATTTTATTTCAACTTCAATAATCAAACATCGAGGTGATTCAAAGTAGTGTGCCTGATAATAGAACAGAAGAAAAAGGTGAGGATTAGTAGATCAGTAGCAGACAATAGCAACAATAACCAACAGGCAACTTAAAACCAACGGAACAAAATCCGTCAACCAGCAGTCCCGAGAACCAATGGAGCAAAACCCAGAAGTAGCAATGAAACAGTAACAGATGTCCAATAGCACACTTCAGGAAATACTACTTGAAAACCAACAATGCCAAACAATTATTTTAGTTTGAAAGTCAGCCTATTTCAACTTTAAAATTACTGAATTCTGATGATAAAATCCAGCAGGTTTTAACTTGAACTATGAATGTTTTTCCTTTCTTCAAAGTTTCGCTTTCATTCACTCTTAAACTCTCCAAAATTCCTCCCCTTTCTCTGAAAAAATGTCCCCCTCTTATACAGACCTGCCTTACCTTTTAAACCTACTGCCCGACCCCCCTTTCTCCCACTAAATCTGAAATTTTCCACTTAAAATTCACTTAGGAAAACTTTTCCTTATTTTTAGCCCCTCATTTCCTTTTGTTCCCCATTACCACATTAATTTATAAACACCAACATCCCACTAACAAAACACTAACATTAACATATTATTCTAACTGTTTCATTGCCAAATCACCCCTGAAACCCCTTAATATTACTGCCCTCCTAATACAACTATTCAAATATATTAAAACTTTTGATTCTAAAATCTGCTCAACTAGCAATTAACTAAAACTAATTTGATTAACAGCTATAACCAATTCTCCTAACAAACTGAATGATTAAGGTTAGAATTCCAATTGACACAAATGAACTGAATTTAAATCATATTAACACCACACAGAACTCAGCAGAACCATTAACACTGAAACTGAAAATTGAACCAAAAATGAACATGAATATAGGTAACATGAATGCAGGTTCATTGTCAGCCTATTGACAATGCCCTGAAGCTAAATGTCCACAGATCAAGCACACACAACGTTCGACCTTAAATCATTTTACGAAACTACGGATAAAACTTGACTTAATCGATGGTAACTGATTAAACGATTGCCTACAACAATTGACAGCAATTACTCAGAAATAGACAATCAGGGCATTCAAGTAATAATGACAAGAACATAGATAGGGACTAACAGGAAACTAATTAATTGGCGCAACTTATTAATCGATTATACATACACAATTGGTAACAACAAACAGAATCAAACCTACAAACAGGGTGATTCATGGCTTTGGACAAAACAGGGGACTTATGAAACTAATTATTCGATGACATTAATCAAATCGAATGTGTAGTTTATAACAGGTACAATTAATCAACAAACAGAAAAATCGACCAAATAAAAAGTTCACTGGAGATGAGAAGATGAATTGATAAAGAATGAAAAAATCAACAAAACTAAACTAAACAGATACACAGATAAAAAAACATGAACACAGAACAAGGGAAAAAGAAAAATACCTCAGAACATCAGAACTATACGGACCCAGGCTCGAACTCGGACTCGGACACTTTGAGGTCGAACAGACCTTAATCGAAGTGTTCTCAACTGAGAACACTTCGATTAAGGTCTATTAGACCCCACATCCTCACTTAATTTGGACAGATTCCATGATTTGGAATTTCTAGGGTTCCTGATTTTCGATTTAGGGTTCGAACGTTTCTAGGCAGATTTGAACGGAACCAAAGTCATTTATGGTATGAGGGAGGTCTGGGGGTTGCCTGGTATGAATTTGGAGTGGATTGGGGTAGGTTCATGTTTGGCTCGAGTCTTCAAATGAAGATTTGAGGAGTTTCAGGAAGATTCGAGCCAAATGGTTAACATATTTGGAGCGAGGGTGGTCTGATGGTCTTATGGTGTTGATTTGGTGACCGGCGGCGTTATTGCCGCCGGGTTTTTGGCGGTGGGGTGTCATGGCGGCTAGGGTTTCAGTGAGGGGTGTTTGGTTCAGTCTCTGAGTTGAGACGATGAACAGGAAGACGAGGGAGGGTGTTTGGTTAGAGGGGCTGGGGTAGGAGGTTGAGTTTATATAGGGGCGGGGTTGTTTGATCTTGGTCGTTCGATCAAGCACGATCGACGGCCTGGATCATTTCATTTAATGGCACGACGTTGTTTGGTCTCTATACAAAATTGGGCCGACCTTGGGTGAAAATGGGTCGGGTATAGAGGAGGCCTTGAGGCCGTTGGATCAAGATAGATGAACGACTCAGATCTAATCACCTAAAACGGCGTCGTTTCAATTATGCAGGGGGCTGAACTGGACCGTTTGATTGAAACAAATCAACGGCCCAGATTTGAGAGTCAGAAACGACGTCGTTCGAGTCTTCTAAGGGACTAACTGAAATGGACCGGGTCTTTTGAATGTTTGGGCCTGATTTTTGGTCTAAAATTTTGGCCCAAATCCGATTTGCCTTATATTTTCAACTCTTTTCATTTTCTTCTTTTAATTAATAATTAACAAAAATTCTAAAAATAAATTGTAAAACCAAAATTAAACTACAAAATATTAATTAACTCTTAACAACAATTAGCACACAAGTTAAAACATTTAATTAAAATAAAATCACACGATGGCACACTTTAAATGACATAAAATAGACTAAATGCATATTTTTGTGATTTTCTTCTTTTAAAACCAAATTATGGTTCGATTAGTTCCTAAATGCACAATCAAATCTTAAATATGCATGCAACATACTTTTGTTTTTGTATTTCAATTAATTAAAACAGGATAAACATTCACAGATAAAAACACAAATAATTATCCAAAAATGCCACGCAAATTCTAAAAATTGTACACCAAGGAAATTTGTTTTAATTTTCGATTTCTTTTGGAGTAGATTTTTCGTGAAGCAAAAATCACGTGCTCATAGCTGCCCCTCTTTGTCCGAAAACATAAAGAGTTTTCGTGTAAAGATAAAGTGAGCGGATTCGAGCGATTTTTGTCTGTTGGAATACTCCGTGTGAAGCATTTTTTGAAAAGATTTAATCGAACCTTTGCTTCAAAGGTTTCCTACATATCCCTAGCTAAAAAGGAATCAGGTTAATGTAGTTCGGGAAGTTTTGGTAGCTGGGACTACCATGGGACTGCAATTTTGTTGTTACTGCTGCTGCATGTTGTTACTACTGCTTACCGATCTTCTTGTTACAGTGTGCTCAAAAGAAAACAAGAGGCTAGACTAAACTAGGAATTACAAAATCTTATCTATCTTTCACTCACTCTGGTTGTCTTGCTTTCTTGTCGGCTTGTGTTTTCTCTGGTGCTTTTTCTTCCGAAAACTGCTGGGGATGACACTGGCCTTTTGCTTTTCTGAACACAAGTTTTATCATTTCATTCTGTCTGCTGGGGACACTGCTTCCTACATTAAAGCTTGTTATGCTGGGGATTTTTGTTGTAACCCTCCACATTACTGACTTCTGATTTGATCTTGAAATGTATTCCTCTGTTCTCCAGGCGGGCTCCTGACTCCAACTTGACTTTTGAAAGATGACACAACCTCCATTCTCCAGGCGGGCTCCTGACTTCAACAGTAATTTAAAAATATAACAACCTCCATTCTACAGGCGGACTCCTGACTTCTTCAACAATTTAAAAATATAACAACCTCCGTTCTACAGGCGGGCTCCTGACTTCTTCAACAATTTAAAATTTACAACCTCCATTCTACAGGCGGGCTCCTGACTTCTTCTTCAACTTTAAATATAACAACCTCCATTCTACAGGCGGGCTCCTGACTTCTCGACTTCAATTTTAAAATAAACACCCCATTCTCCAGGCGGGCTCCTGACTTCAACAACTTCTTCAAAATAATTCAGCCTTCATTCTCCAGGCGGGCTCCTGACTTCAACTATTTCTTAAAATGTAACACCTTCATTATCCAGACGGGCTCTTGACTTCAACAATTTCTTAAAATGTAACACCTCCATTCTCCAGGCGGGCTCCTGACTTCAATAACTTGAATCATCTTCTTTCAACTGCTTCCCTCAAAACTGGTGTCTTATTCCTCCAAAAACTGTTGGGGACAACACCGGTGTTTTATTCACAACTATGTTATTTTCCTTCTTCACAGACTACTTCCTTTAAAGCTGGTACCTTCCTTCCACTTGGAGCTACTTTCCTCAAGCTGGTGTTTTCACTTCTCTGAAACCTGCCGGGAATAACACTGCTGGGGAATTATCCTCCTCCTTTTAACAATGGTGGGGATGACACTGATTCAAAGGCCACTACTTTTAAAACTTTGGGTTATATTGCTTCTTCCAAGATTGCTTTTTTTTAAAACTTGTATCTCCCTTCTCGTATACTGCTGGGGATTTTACTTCCTTCGAAACTTGTGTTATCTTCCTCTTCCCCAAGCGGCTATTTTATTTCAAGAAAATTTTCGTAATGAGAGAAAATTTTCTGCCCCAGTTTGATAATCTTCTTTGTGGCCATGTCTTCTTGCTGTCAATAATATTTCCTTTCCCTGCTTTAAATCAAAGAAAAATTTGTTAGTTTAAAATGTGGCGAGTGGTCGTGCCACTTCTGCTGGGGATGGTTTTTCCTTTTTCTTTTCCCTTATTTGCTATAAAACTTGTTGGGGATGATATTCCTGCTGGGGATGGTTTTTCTTTTCTCTTCCTTCCCCGCTCTGTGTTGTCCGACCATTGTAGAACTTGGTCGAGAATCTGTCGGAGTTGTTCCTGTATCTCACAAATCTGCTGGGGATCCTCTTGGAATTTGATCCATAACTTTTCAACTGTTGTTCTTTTTTCTCCGACTTCCCCTGGAAATTTGGTCCTCTTAGGATCTAGACCCATTCGTCATTTGGTCTTGCGACAAACTTCTTTTCGCTTTGTCGCCTTATCTTTGGCCTGTCCTATTTGCATTTTGCTTTGCACCATTTTGGCCACTGGTAGTAAGCTCTGAAAATCATTTCCAAAAACAAATTGCTGGGGAGGTAAAGTCTTTTAAACCAAGAATCTTGCTAAAGTGATAATTTCAAAAGATAGAAAAAGAAGAAGTCTTTCTGAACAAATGCTGGGAAAAAGGAAAGAAAAGAACTTATCTGAATGATATAACCAATCCCAACGATTATGTCGTGCATTCCGGATTGATCAACCCAGTCTATTCGTATCAATCAATCTTTCGGATGGCCTCATCTTGCTAGGGATAAATAAACACTCAACTCTTTGCCAAATGTGGACCCTTTCCGCCAATCTTGCCTTGTCGCCTCATAGTGCCCTTCGAGGGGTTTTCACTAATAAGACTCTCTCATTTCTCTCACCTTCCGTCGTCTCATGGTGCCTGTGAAGGTTTTCACCGATAAGACTCCCTCATTTTATTTTATTTTTCAGCTGGGGATTGGAGTGTTGTCGATATGACTCTCTTTGCTGGGGATTCTTTCGGCTATTAATTCATTTCCAGCTTATGATCTTCTTCTTTGCTGGGGATCAGAGTGTTATTCCCGACTTCCATTTGCATTGACTTGGCACTTCTCAGATACTGATCAGGATGTCTTTTTTGGACATCAATATGGGTTTTTGTGTATGGTTAAAAAGGAAAAAGGGTATCAAAAGTTCAAAATAATTTTGAAGGGTTAAACAGTACAACTCTTGGAATCAAACTTTCTTACCAAAATTACAAACGCAAACTTCTGCCCCAGTTTTTCTTGCTTGGGGATTTTTATTTTGTTACACTATGTTACATTATGCACACTATGTTACACTATGACCGAGCCGTGAGGTGCCTATGTATCCTTCTTTGAGAAATCAGGTCAAACGTAGTTCCCAATTCCTTTATTTTCTTGTGACTTTCTTTTGCCGTTATTATCATTATTTTCTCTTTCTCTTTTTCTTTCATTTTAATTACTGATTCCAAAAGAGGGATATGAAAGAATAAATAAGGCTCAAAAAGGGGAAGCAAAGGTTAAAGTGTTTGGATAGAAAAAGAATTGCCTCCGTCATTTCATTCTCCGATAAATGCCAACTACAAACAAACAACAATTACAATCAAAAGAAATCATACATAATATCTCTTAACTGTGTCAGAATTGATAGCCATATTGACATATTTCCCTTCGATATCTATTAAACATAAAGCGACATTGGACAACACTCTGGTTATAATGAATGGTCCTTGCCAATTTGGGGTGAACTTGCCTTTTGCTTCGGCCTGATGTGGCAGGATTCGTTTCAACACCTGCTGCCCAACCTCAAATTTTCTGGGGCGCACCTTCTTGTTGTAGGCTCTCGCCATTCTCTTTTGATATAACTAGCCATGACACACAGCTGTCAATCTCTTTTCATGAATCAAGTTCAACTGCTCCAAACGGGTTTTGACCCACTCGTCATCATCAATCTCAGCCTCAGCGACAATCCGAAGGGATAGAATTTCAACTTCCGCCGGTATTACTGCTTCAGTTCCGTATACCAACAAATAAGGAGTTTCCCCTACCGAAGTACGGACAGTGGTGCGATAACCCAACAATGCAAATGGTAATTTTTCATGTCATTGCCTAGAACCTTTTACCATTTTCTGAAGTATCTTCTTTATGTTTTTGTTGGCCGTTTCAACTGCTTCATTCGCCTTGGGACGATATGGGGTGGAATTGCGGTGTGCAATCTTAAACTGTTGACATACCTCTTTCATCAAATTGTTGTTAAGATTAGCACCATTATCCGTGATGATCACTTTTGGGACTCCAAATCTACAGATGATATGGGAGTGAACAAAATCCACCACTGCCTTCTTGGTTACCGACTTGAAAGTTTTAACTTCAACCCACTTAGTGAAATAGTCGATGGTCACCAGAATGAACCTATGACCGTTGGTAGCTGCCGACTCAATAGGTCCAATGACATCCATGCCCCAGGCAACAAATGGCCATGATGCTGAAATTGTATGCAATTCTGTCGGCGGAGAATGAATCAAATCTCCGTGTATCTGACATTGATGGCATTTCCACACAAAATTGATACAATCACGCTCCATAGTGAGCCAATAGTACCCTGCTCGAAGAATCTTCTTCGCCAATACATATCCGCTCATATGTGGCCCACAAACTCCAGCATGTACCTCTGTCATAACTGTCGTGGCTTGACTGGCATCTATCCATCTTAGCAATCCCAAATCTGGGGTTCTTTTGTACAACACTCCTCCACTGAGGAAGAATCCACTTGCCAATCGCCGAATGACTCTTTTTTGATCTCCGGTGGCCTGCTTCGGGTATATCCCCATCCTGAGGTACTCCTTGACACCATAAAACCATGGCTCGCCATCCATTTCTTCCTCTATCATGTTGCAATAAGCATGTTGATCATGAACCTGGATATGTAACGGGTCAACATGAATTTTGTTGGGGTGGTGCAACATCGATGTTAAAGTGGCCAAAGCATCAGCAACCTCATGTGAACTCTTGGGATGTGTCCGAACTCTACTGATCGGAATCGCTTGCTCAGATCGTGCAAACATTGTTGATATGGTATGAGCTTCAAATCCCGTGTTTCCCATTCACCCTGAATCTGATGCACCATGAGGTCCAAGTCTCCCAAGACCAAGACGTCCTGGACATCCATGTCTGCAGCTAGTCACAGACACAAAATGCATACCTCATACTCAGCCATGTTGTTGGTACAATAGAAACGTAGCTGAGCCGTAACAGGATAATGACGTCCTGTTTCAGAAATAAGTACCGTTCCTATTCCAACTCCCTTCGCATTTGCGGCTCCATCAAAGAAGAGCTTCCAACCTGGTTCCTCAGTTAATTCCAACTCATCTATATGCATCACTTCTTCGTCAGGAAAATACGTCCTCAACGGCTCGTATTATTCATCAACAGGATTCTCAGCCAAGTGATCGGCCAGTGCTTGGGCTTTCATGGTCGTCCTCGCACATAGACGATGTCAAACTCCGTGAGTAATATTTGCCATTTCGCTAACTTCCCTGTGGGCATAGGCTTCTGGAAAATATACTTTAGTGGATCCAAGCGTGAAATGAGATAAGTAGTATATGATGACAGATAATGCTTCAATTTCTGGGCCACCCAAGTTAGGGTGCAACATGTCTTCTCGAGTTGAGTGTACTTAACCTCATATACTATAAACTTCTTGCTGAGATAATAGATGGCTTGCTCCTTCCTTCTAGTAATGTCGTGTTGCCCCAACACGCAGCCAAACGAATTCTCCAGGACCGTTAGATAAACAATTAACGGTCTCCCCAACTCAGGTGGAACCAACACAGGTGGATTTGATAAATATCCTTTGATCTGGTCAAATGCCTCCTGACATTCTGCCGTCCATTCTATCGCATCATCTTTCTTCAGTAGCCGAAATATGGGTTCACAAGTTGCTGTGAGTTGAGCAATAAATCTGCTGATGTAATTCAACCTTCCCAACAGACTCATTACTTCTGTCTTGTTCTTCGGCGGTGGCAAATCTTGGATAGATTTGATCTTCAACGGGTCCAGTTCAATACCTCGCCGACTAACGATGAATCCCAACAGCTTTCCAGATGGAACTCCAAATGCACATTTGGCCGGGTTGAGCTTAATATCGTACCTTCAAAGTCTTTGGAAAAACCTCCTTAGGTCTGCTACATGGTTTTCCTGATGCTTGGATTTTATGATCACATCGTCCACGTACACCTCAATTTCTTTATGTATCATGTCATGAAACACAATAGTCATTGCTCTCATGTACGTTGCCCCAGCATTCTTCGAACCAAATGGCATTACCCGGTAGCAATAAGTCCCGGCGTAATGAATGTCGTCTTTTCCGCATCTTCTTCATCCATCAGAATCTGATGATACCCAGCATAGCAATCTACAAAAGATCTGATCTCACGTCTGGCACAATTGTCGATCAAGATATGGATGTTGGGTAAAGGAAAGTTGTCCTTTAGGATTGCCCTGTTCAGATTGCGGTAATCGACACACACCCTGATCTTCCCATCTTTCTTCGGCACCGGCACCACATTAGCCAACCAATCAGGATATCGAGTGACACGAATAACCTTTGCTTGCAGCTGCTTGGTTACTTCCTCTTTAATCTTCACACTCATATCCGTTTTGAACTTCCTCAATTTCTGCTTGACGGGAGGGCATGCCAGGTCAGTGGGCAATTTATGAACCACTAAATCCGTGCTTAACCCCGGCATGTCATTATACGACCATGCAAAAACATCTTTGAACTCAATAAGTGTTTTGATTAGTTCTTCCTTGATATTTGGTGCAATGTGGATGCTTATTTTAGTTTCCCTGACATCGTCTGCATCCCCTAAATTGATGGCTTCTGTGTCATTTAAGTTGGGCTTGGATTTCTCTTCAAACTAGCTTAACTCTCTGTTTATCTCTTTGAAGGCTTTGTCCTCATCGTATTCCGATTCATTATCATAATCGACCTTTTGTATAGTTAGTTCGGAATCAGATTGATCTTTTAGACTAGGTTGAAGATCTGTTGTGCATGCCATGTCATTAAGACCAGTATAAAGAGAATTGTTCAGAAAAAGAAAAGAAGAAAACAAAATTAAAAATAAAAAATAAAATAAGGAATGAAGAAAAAACTTTTTTATTTTATTGAATTATGGGATAACATGGTTTCACACTTTGATGAACACAATAAAAAAGAATCTGGATTACAACCCTGGAATAATCTAGAAAACAAGAAGGAAAATTAGAGTCAACTACCAGGACTCCCTCCGAGTATGAAGAGGAGTAGCTGTCCAATTGTTGACATTGGCCCTGGGCCCCACAAACTGTATATCTGCCTTACTGGAACCTTCTCCAGCTTCTATCATGTTGACATCGGCGAATAGCCTTTCAAAGCCTTCATTCAAATCTCCATCTGGCCCGATCAGTGGTCCGAGAACCTTCGGTACCGACAACTCTCTAATACCTGCTCCGACAAATGATCTGGATAGGCACGGGATTGGCTTAGGAAGGACCCATACTCTTTTCTTCAAATTGCGGGCCTGCTTTACATCCGCTGCGGTAGGCTTGAATCCTAACCCAAAAGTATCGAGGTTCTTGGGCAAGGAAACTGGCTGGACAATACCCTGCAGATCAACCCCCAAACCTTTCCCTGGTACAAATCCGCTGTTTAACATTTCCGAGGCTATCATGAAGGTCGCAGCCGCGATTCTAGGAAGTGGAAGGCCCCCACCCTCAGGAATTTTGTCTACTGAGACTGTGTCAAAAACCTGATAAACCCATGGGCCCTAGTCATCGTCGGTTTCTATGAAGGGTACAATGGCATCACTAACGGCATGTGTGCCGTCATCCCCGTGTACCACAATCTCTTGTCTATCCCATTCAAATTTGACCATCTGATGCAGTGTAGAAGGCACTTCTTTGGCTGCGTGGATCCAGGGTCGTCCCAACAGAGGATTATACGACACCGCCACATCTATCACTTGAAATTCTATGGTGAACTCGACCAGACCAATGGTCAATTCCAGTATGATATCACCCACTGTGTCAGTACCTACCCCATCAAAACCTCGGATGCAAATGTTGTTCTTGTGAATCCTATCATCATCCACCTTCAGTTTGTTCAGAGTTGGCAAAAGGACAGATATTGGTACTTGACCCATTATCAATCAATACGCGAGTGACCACCGAGTCTTCGCATTTCACCGTCAGGTAGAGTGCCCTGTTGTGTTCTGTACCCTCTACCGGTAACTCATCGTTAGAGAATGTCACTCGGTTTACCTAGAAGATTTTGTGCGCTATTTTCTCCAAATGGTTCGCGGAGAGCTTGTCCGGAACATGGGCTTCATTCAGAATCTTCATTAATGCCCGACAATGATCGCTTGAATGGATCAACAAGGATAGCAACGAAATCTAGGCCGGGGTCTTCCTCAACTGCTCTACAATGGAGTAGTCTTGTGCCTTCATCTTCTTAAAAAACTCCTCTGCTTCTTCCTCCATCACTGGCTTCTTTATTGTTATAGGATTGGCCTTTCTCAATTCTGCGGGAACAAAACACCTTCCCGAACGAGTTAACCCCTGGGCCTCGTATACTTCTTCCACAACCTCCTTCCCCTTATGCATCACTGTCACTTGACTGTAGCTCTATGGCACAGCTTTCTCACTTGTTATCGGCAACTGCATTACTGGCCTGATAACAACTGGTTCTACGCGGGCCCCCTTCACTACCAACAATGGTGTGCTTGATACTCCCTGCAGCACTACCCTGACTGACTCTGGCTTCTTCGCAGTAACAGATGAACCTTTCCCCACTACCACAAATGGCTTATCATCTACCTTTCCCAACTGTACCACTGCCTTTCCACTGGTCGACTTTTCGTTTGCACTGGCACGAATCATCATTACCGTTTGTGAGGGTTTCTTGGGCTCTCCCCTTCGTGCATTAGTTCGATCATGTGAGCCTCGTGGTGCACCAGCAACGGGTTCTCATTGATGTTGGGTGCCTCTGGTGCCTGAACCTCAATCCTATTTGTGTCAATAAGATCTTGTACGACAGTCTTCAACTTCCAACACTTCTCAGTATCATGCCCGGGAGCCCCCGAACAATATTCACAGCTTACTGAGTGGTCCAGATTTTTGGGAAGGGGATTTGGCAATTTAGGTTCAACAGGACTTAATAGGCCTAACTGTCTCAACTTATGGAACAGAGTAGTATAGGTTTCTCCCAACGGAGTGAATGTTCTCGACCTCTGCACCCTTTCGTTCTTGAAAGTCTGATTCCCACGGAAACTTGGCCCTGAAGGATTCCTGTAGGCCCTTGGTGGTGGATATGTGTTTTGTGGAGGAGGATATGTGTTTTGTGGAGGTGGATATGTATGTTGGGGAGGTGGATATGTATGTTGGGGAGCCGGCGCACGCCATTGCGGGCGAGCCGGAGGCTGGGTGTAAGTTTGGGCATGATGGACGGAGAAATATGGCTCTTGTGGTGGATAATAGGGTTGTGGAGGGTTGTATGGAGTGTGTGGATAGTTTGGGTAATGGGTTCTGGGTTGGTATCAAGGGGAAGGACCTCTTGATCTGGACCAAGTGTCTGCTTCGACTATTGCGACCTCCTCTCTCTTCTTTTTCCCGAGCGCACCTCCCGTGCCGCTTTGGATAGCCTGAGTTGTAGCCTTGATTGCTGAATAACTCATTATCTTGTTGGACTTGAGTCCTTCTTCAACCATACCACCCATTTTTACTACTTCATTGAAAGATTTACCAACTGATGTCACCAGGTGACCAAAGTAAGTTGGCTCCAACGTTTGTAAGAAGTAGTCCACCATTTTACCTTCCCTCATTGGTGGATCGACTCTTGCTGCTTGTTCTCTCCAACAGAATCCGAATTCCCTGAAGCTCTCTCCAGGCTTTTTTCTCAAGTTTTAACAGTGTGAGACGGTCGGGGACGACTCAAGGTTATACTGGAAATGACCTGCAAATGCTTGTGCTAGATCGTCCCAGGTATACCACCTGCTAGGATCCTGCCTCGTGTACCATTCTAATGCGGACCCACTTAAACTTTGACCGAAATAAGCTATCAGTAGCTCATCCTTTCCACCTGCCCCTCTCATCTTACTACAGAAACCTCGTAGATGCGCCATGAGATCCCCATGTCCCTCATATAGATCAAACTTTGGCATCTTAAAACCTGCCAGCAATTGAACAACGGGGAAGGGACACAGATCTTTATAGGACACACTGACTTGGCTACCCAATCCATGCATATTCCTGAAGGATTACTCCAGGCTTTTTACTTTACGGAGCACTTCGTCCTACTCCGGATTCTTAGCTGGCCTCTCAGTTTCTGTCGGGAGCTGAAGGTGAGGGGTGTAAGTGTATGGCTCGGGTGCTTTGAAGGTGAGTTCAAGAGGATAGTATTGGTTGACACTGGTTCATCGGATGATTTTTGCAATGTGGTGGGTGGAGGTGCCACGAAAATAGGAACAGCTGGTGGAGGAGGATTTTGTTTAGGTGGTGAAGCTTAGGGATTATAGGAAGTTTCCCCTTGATAGTATTGGGCAATGGGGAAGCTCGTTGATGGACCAGTGGAAGGGTGTTCCGGAGTCCGAGCTGGTGAAAGGGTAGGAGTAGGGGGAAGTATTGGTGATGTTTGTCCCTTAGCCCAGGCTAGGTGCATCCCAGCTATCTCATGTCTCAACCTGTCTACTTCCTCCTTCATCATTTGTATCTCTGTCTTTTCCTCCTCAACACTTTTGTCCGAACCAGACATACTTTCCGGAATGGGCCCTTTAGATCTTGTGTGGTAATGGTAATCTGCCAGAACGTTCTAACGAGCTAACTGTTTTGAAATCTCTTTCTCTGATATAAACAACAAACTTGTTAGCGTTAGAGTTTAACACATATTGCAATTTCACATTGGGGAATGCAATATTCCTAGGCAGTTTAACCATTTCTAACATGTCTTTGCTTTGATTGCATGCGTCATTCCGGCTTATGTCCTTTCTTTTATTCACTTTGCCTTTTTTTTATGGTCGAATCTTATATGGATTGCCTACGTATCCTGTCCCCGCATGAATCAGACCGGGCGTAGTTCTGCCACATAACTGTGAAAGCAAATTTTGGGAATTTTCCAATTTCTTTACTGAAACATTATAATACAAACTAAACATTTTTTTGGAAAGAACAAACCTGAGGTAAAACCAAAATAAAAAAAAGTACTAACATATTTTGATGAATAAGAGAATATACAGACAGACAATAGACTCTAAAAACAAAAACACTGACTTAAACTATAAATACATTAAAGCTCCAAAAGTTGGTGCCCGCGAGGCATCGTTCGGCCTTGCCGCGGGCTTATGTGCGAGATCCCTTTCAAGTTGCTCCAGCTCGTACATTGTCCGCTTGACGAAAATCATTACTGCTGATATGAAGGTAGTGCGGGTCATGCCTTCACACTCCCGACATTTCCTGGTGATAGCACGAGCAATAGTCAGAATCTTGTTCCTGGTTTGATATTTCTCTAGGAGTAGGCGTTCTATCTGATCCCCTCTAGCCTTCAAAACCCGAGAATCATGCAGATATTGTTTCCCTAACTGCTGTATTTCACCTTCCATTGAGGCCATCAGATTACAACAATGTTTACTCTCGGTTTCAAAAGCCCTGGCTTGTTTAGCCGCCTTGCTCTCTAGGGTGGTCACCTTCCTTTTTAGATTGACAATGGTCTTTTCATGATCTTTCCTTGCCTGTTGTAGGTACTGTGTGCGCTTTTTCGTTCTCTTTGCCCCTTGTACCTGGAGTCATGTTATGGTACCCTCAAATTTCTTTAAATCATCCCGGCACTCACCGATTTCCTTCTTTAGTCCGTAAATCAATCATTTATCCGACCGACTCCTTTGCTGCTTGTCAGCATCTATTCTGATTTGTCGGATCTGGACCTTGAGAGCCTCATTTACTTGGGCTAACCTGCTCTTCTCTCCCTCATCGGTAGCAACTTTCACCTTATTCTCAAATTTCAGATCCTTGATCTATTGTTTTAGCTTGCCTACTTCGGCCCGGTATTCGCGCTCTTTGGCCAACCAGTCCCACGGTTCTTGTGACGCCTCAACGAACTCTTGAATGTGAGGTTTTTTGGTTGGCCTTTCGTGCTCAAGTTCTCTCATGTACCAAGCAAGGTATCCTGGCGCCACTTCGCCTTTGGCCCGATCCTGTACGCAAGTATCTGCTTTTAAATATTGGCATTCACTCCAGATCTGGCGAACTCTTGCTTCAGGGAATTGTCTATCAGGGCTAATCTCAATTACTTGAGCACTAAGATTTTCTTTCTAAGGCACTGTTTGGCATCTCCCGAGTTGTCTCAAGACCCGATATGGCGCATAAGGCTGAATGCTCTTGAGCCCCATCAATAGAAAATGGGCCCTAGCTGCCGGCATATGGATGACCTCATCCACGGGCAACCATCCTAGTGTCCACGTATTTTGCTGGCGGTGAGGGTCCGAAAGAATAATGTCCATGTTGTAACTCCCTCGGGTAGACTGCCCCCCTGGATTCTCGTGTAGAACTCTTCTATGCAAGTTTTCTTCGAGGAACCATAACTCAAGAATTGGGAACGGTGGCAGAGATGCTCAGTCATCCATATTTGTAGCAACAAGTTACACCCCTCGAAGAAACTCCCTCTGGCTTTGCAGGCCGTGAGAGCTCTGAAGATATCAGATACTATCATAGGCGCAAGAGTGCTTTTGTCTTGAATGAGCAAAGTACTGACGACCCCGACTATTTTCAGATCAATGTTTCCATCTTTCCTTGGGAATACCAAAAGGCCCAAAAAGGTTACCATAAAAGCCACTCGTCTATGCTCGTCCCACTTCTGACGGTTACCCTTGCTGCATAACTTGTTCTCCGGGTTGTTGAATCCTCCGACATGACCGTATCTGTCGTATATGAAGCGCGGATTACAAAAACCTGCGGCCAAATCTGGGTTATGGACCGTCCTAGGTATCTTTAACGAATCTAAGAACCGATGCACAGTGACAGCTCTTGGAGCAACCACGTATTTTTGCCTCAACGGAACTTCAGCATTTCCGATGTACCCGGCTATTTCCTCCAAAGTCGGGGTGAGTTCGAAATTGAAGAAGTGGAAGACACTGTGCGCCGGGTCCCAATAGGTGACCAAAGCTCTTATGATATCCCCCCGAGGCTGAATTTCCAATAAACCCATGAGACCTTTCAGATATTTCTTGACCTCATCTTCCCCTTCACCACCTAAATCATCCCACCATAATCGCAACTTGAAAGGGATTTTGGTCATTATTGAAAAAGGTTCATTTTGCATTGTACTCATCCTGCACATTTATTTAGGTGATTAAGAGATAAATTTATTTGACTCAACACACTGACTGAAAGGAAGATCCGGTTCCGCACACGGCTTTTCAGCATTTCGGGAACGAAGATTTTAAAGCTGGGTGAGTCAGCCGGTCAAAAATGACTAAAAGTGGCCGTTTATGCAAAGTCAGCCTTCCGGCGTCCCTTTCGAGAACATTCGGCTATTCCTGCCAAAACGGCATCACCTGATTTATTTATGTTGACAATTAAAATTTTGACAATTTGTTGGCTATTTTTGCAAAAGGGGAGGTTGGACCCGATGAGGGTTGCCTACGTATCTCACACCCGGTGAGAATCAAACCGGCGTAGTTTGGGCGAATAAAACAAACTTCTTTTGAAAACAAGACTCTTTTCAATGAAAACCCATTCTCATAAACAAAACCCCCTTTTTTTCATTTTTATATTTTTTTTTTAAAAAAAATTCGACAGAGTTTAGACGCTATTTGGACATCGATTTTTTTTTTTAAACTCAAAACAGGCGATTAACTACTTCTATCTCTCTCCTCAAAGTATTCAAAAGCCGGTCAGCATGCAAGTCCGAAGCAAACAAATGCACAGGTAGCAAGTCAGATGCATCAGGATGGTCTTTTGTCATTTTGGTACACCTGTCCTAGACAGACCCAACCCCTGTGTTGAGACTCCAAAGTCAAATGCATATGATGCAAACAAACGCTCCTACTAGGGATCTGGCATGAAGCTGAGTTATTCTAGGTTCGTAACCTGGGTATTTGTTCTAGATTGTGTACCCGAGCGGACAACTCGAGTCGAGGAGGGGGCTACGTACCGGGGACCCACGGGATCGTTCGGCTTTGTAACTTGTCCAACCTCTTTCTTATTTCAAGGTATGACACTAACAGGATAGGGAGTCTTGACCAGCAAGCTCCTCCCCGGAGGTAAGAAGAGAAGGGTTTCGACACAGTTTATATACAGTTCAGATAATATCAAAGCGGTAAAAGCATCATTTAGCACATTAGACCCAAACAGGTAACAAAATCAGATAAAGCCAAATATAACAATTTATCTAAGCTCAAATTTTGAACCCTGAACCAGAGATTCTGGGATAATTCCCCAGTAGAGTCGCCAGAGCTGTCACACCTTCTTTTTCACCTACACCTCCGGGAAAGGGTGTATAAGGGAGTTTTTCCAATTTAAGTGACAATCGAAACGGGATTATTTTATTTAAAATTCAGAGTTGCCACTTGGGAGATTTATGGTGTCCCAAGTCACCGGTTTAAATCCCGAATCGAGGAAAAAATTGACTCTGTTTAACAGTCCGCGAACCAGAACCCGAGTAAGGAATTCTGTTAACCCGGGAGAAAGGTATTAGGCATTCCCGGGTTCCGTGGTTCTAGCACGGTCGCTCAACTGTCATATTCGACTTATTTATCTGATTTTAATACATTTTGAACCTTTGTGCAAATTTTAACTTTTAGCCTCTTTTATTATTATTATTATTTTAAAAGAGAATTACAACGTCGTTAAAGCACGTCTCGAACCACGTCACATAAATGCACCCGTAGTTTTTAACATATTTTAACGTCGTTGAGATTTGATTTGGGTCACATAAATGCGCACCCGAATTTAGGAAAGTAATTTTATTAAATATGCGCCTAAATAGACTATCGTGTTATTAAATTTGGTGAAGGCCGTGGATATTCGCTAAACGGCCTCTCCCGAAAGCTAGATAGTTATTAAAAATAGAGGGCCTCGCCGCTTGTACGTTTTATTTTGGCGAGGCACGCCTCTTTTATTTTTAAAAGGACATTCCTAAAATGTCTACATTTTTTATTTAAGTTTGTCTCTAAAATAAAAGAGAAAAATCCTAGTTAATTACATGCTTGAAAAGGCCACCACTTATTTATCGGATTAAAGCAAACGCAACCGGAAAATTGCAATCAAACTTGCGTAAAAGGAGATTATTTCATGCCTTATTCTATAGGCCAATACTACTGAAATTGAAATTATAAATAAATACGAAATTGACAAACAATATATATTCAAAAGAAACTAATTATCCTATAACTAATTTAAACCCACACTGTTAGATGAAATGAACCGTTGGAACTAATTATTTTCAACTACTTGAAACTAAGCCACTTAATTACTAATGATTACGAAAGTTTGCTTAAGCTTGATCATTAACTTAAATAACCTGTTGGATTAGTGTTCTTAGCATTACTACATTGAATCGCACTTCAAATATATCAAGCCTACGGATTATACGAAATTACTAACCAATTATATTTGCCTAACACTTACGGATCTTTGTTACTAACAAGATTCAAAAAAAAATTACAAACTTCAAGTTACTTCTATTCCAATATTCACGAGTTCAAAGCTAGATTTTACCAACCAATTAAATCGATTCACCACATTAACTAATTACCAATTCGAGTTGGATGTGATTCCGAAGCTACATTTTTTAAATATATGAATTAGCAAAACTGAAACTGATAACTATGCAATTCTTACAGAAATACGTCCAATAGTTCAACAATCTAACAATTCTGCTCAAATTAAACATGTATACTGTATTGACTAATATTCACGTCATTTCAAGGATCTTAGGTCCGTAATCTAACGTTATGCCCTATCTAGCTGCTAATCAGTGATCTTATAAAAATAGTCTTAATACTACATGCCTCTACCTTTCATACAACATGAAACATATAATTAATATCTAACTACAATACAATTATTCTATAGTTAAATACAGAAATCTTCTGCCCATTTTATTTCAACTTCAATAATCAAACACTGAGGTGATTCAAAGTAGTGTGCCTGATAATAGAACAGAAGAAAAAGGTGAGGATTAGTAGATCAGTAGCAGACAATAGCAACAATAACCAACAGGCAACTTAAAACCAACGGAACAAAATCCGTCAACCAGCAGTCCCGAGAACCAATGGAGCAAAACCCAGAAGTAGCAATGAAACAGTAACAGATGTCCAATAGCACACTTCAGGAAATACTACTTGAAAACCAACAATGCCAAACAATTATTTTAGTTTGAAAGTCAGCCTATTTCAACTTTAAAATTACTGAATTCTGATGATAAAATCCAGCAGGTTTTTAACTTGAACTATGAATGTTTTTCCTTTCTTCAAAGTTTCGCTTTCATTCACTCTTAAACTCTCCAAAATTCCTCCCCTTTCTCTGAAAAAATGTCCCCCTCTTATACAGACCTGCCTTACCTTTTAAACCTACTGCCCGACCCCTCTTTCTCCCACTAAATCTGAAATTTTCCACTTAAAATTCACTAAGGAAAACTTTTCCTTATTTTTAGCCCATCATTCCCTTTTGTTCCCCATTACCACATTAATTTATAGACACCAACATCCCACTAACAAAACACTAACATTAACATATTATTCTAACTGTTTCATTCCCAAATCACCCCTGAAACCCCTTAATATTACTGCCCCCCTAATACAACTATTCAAATATATGAAAACTTTTGATTCTAAAATCTGCTCAACTAGCAATTAACTAAAACTAATTTGATTAACAGCTATAACCAATTCTCCTAACAAACTGAATGATTAAGGTTAGAATTCCAATTGACACAAATGAACTGAATTTAAATCATATTAACACCACACAGAACTCAGCAGAACCATTAACACTGAAACTGAAAATTGAACCAAAAATGAACATGAATATAGGTAACATGAATGCAGGTTCATTGTCAACCTATTGACAATGCCCTGAAGCTAAATGTCCACAGATCAAGCACACACAACATTCGACCTTAAATCATTTTACGAAACTATTGATAAAACTTGACTTAATCGATGATAACTGATTAAATGATTGCCTACAACAATTGACAGCAATTACTCAGAAATAGACAATCAGGTCATTTAAGTAACAATGATAAGAACATGGACAGGGACTAACAGGAAACTAATTAATCGACGCAACTTATTAATCGATTATACATACACAATTGGTAACAACAAACAAAATCAAACCTACAAACAGGTTGATTCATGGCTTTGGACAAAACAGGGGACTTATGAAACTGATTATTCGACGACATTAATCAAATCGAATGTGTAGTTTATAACAGGTACAATTAATCAACAAACAGAAAAATCGACCAAATAAAAAGGTCACTGGAGATGAGAAGATGAATTGATAAAGAATGGAAAAATCAACAAAACTAAACTAAACAGATACACAGATAAAAAAAACATGAACACAGAACAAGGGAAAAAGAAAAATACCTCAGAACATCAGAACTATACGGACCCAGGCTCAAACTCGGACTCGGACACTTTGAGGTCGAACAGACCTTAGTCGAAGTGTTCTCAACTGAGAACACTTCGATTAAGGTCGATTAGACCCCAAATCCTCACTTAATTTGGACGGATTCCATGATTTGGAATTTCTAGGGTTCCTGGTTTTTGATTTAGGGTTCGAATGTTTCTAGGCAGATTTGAACGGAACCAAAGTCATTTATGGTATGAGGGAGGTCTGGGGGTTGCTTGGTATGAATTTGGAGTGGATTGGGGTAGGTTCATGTTTGGCTCGAATCTTCAAATGAAGATTCGAGGAGTTTCAGGAAGATTCGAGCCAGATGGTTAACATATTTGGAGCGAGGGTGGTCTGATGGTCTTATGGTGTTGATTTGGTGACCGGCGGCGTTGTTGCCACCGGGTTTTAGGCGGTGGGGTGTCATGGCGGCTAGGGTTTCGATGAGGGGTGTTTGGTTCAGTCTCTGAGTTGAGACGATGAACAGGAAGACGAGAGGGGGTGTTTGGTTAGGGGGGTTGGGGTAGGAGGTTGAGTTTATATAGGGGCGGGGTTGTTTGATCCTGGCCGTTCGATCAAGCACGATCGACGGCCTGGATCGTTTCATTTAATGGCACGACGCTGTTTGGTCTCTATACGAATTGGGCCGACCTTGGGTGAAAATGGGTCGGGTATAGAGGAGGCCTTGAGGCCGTTGGATCAAGATAGATGAACGGCTCAGATTTGATCACCTAAAACGGCGTCGTTTCAATTATGCAGGGGCTGAACTGGACCGTTTGATTGAAACAAATCAACGGCCCAGATTTGAGACTCAGAAACGACGTCGTTCGAGTCTTCTGAGGGACTGGCTGAAATGGACCGGGTCTTTTGAATGTTTGGGCCTGATTTTTGGTCTAAAATTTTGGCCCAAATCCGATTTGCCTTATATTTTCAACTCTTTTCATTTTCTTCTTTTAATTAATAATTAACAAAAATTCTAAAAATAAATTGTAAAACCAAAATTAAACTACAAAATATTAATTAACTCTTAACAACAATTAGCACACAAGTTAAAACATTTAATTAAAATAAAATCACACGATGGCACACTTTAAATGACATAAAATAGACTAAATGCATATTTTTGTGATTTTCTTCTTTTAAAACCAAATTATGGTTCGATTAATTCCTAAATGCACAATCAAATCCTAAATATGCATGCAACATATTTTTCTTTTTGTATTTTAATTAATTAAAACAGGATAAACATTCACAGAAAAAAACACAAATAATTATCCAAAAATGTCACGCAAATTCTAAATATTGTACACCAAGGAAATTTGTTTTAATTTTCGATTTCTTTTGGAGTAGTTTTTTCGTGAAGCAAAAATCACGTGCTCACATATAGTATATAGTATATAAGCTATATATATATATATATATATATATATAAGTACATGAAGCGCTCAGAATACAGGGACATGTTCTTTTAGGTATTGATACACTTGTAAATTGATTCATCGACTTATAACATATTCATATGCATGTATATTAACAATAAATTAAAATGTCTCGACTTATATCAATTAATATATGCATATATATATATATATATATATATATATATATATATATACATAAAAAAATATTTTTTAAAAATATTATATATTTATTTATATATGTATATATATATATATATATATATAGCTTAAATTGAATTAAAATCCTAAATTTATACTATATATGTACATAATTTTAAATTGAATTAAAAGTAATTTAATTTTTTTTAGAAATAGCGACCAGCTTTGGTCGCTATTTTGGTCAAACGGTCAAAAAATAGCGACCAACTTCGGTCGCTATTTTGGTCAAAAAGTCAAAACTTATTTAGCTACCAAAATAGTGACCAAAGTTGGTCGCTATTTTTAATTCCACGGTCAAAACCGGGTTTCCCCTCCCATTCTTTCAAAAAATTTCCCCAAAATCTCTCTTTTCTCTCTCACACTCAAACCCTCCCCCCGACTCCCAGCAGCAGCGGCGCCACTGACGACCACCGACGACAGCAGCTCCACCGCCGGCGACCTCCATTCCCAAGGTAGGTTTCTCTCTCCTTTCTTTGTTTGTTCGAAATACACTGATTTTGTTTAATTTCTCCATGTTAGGGTTCAAAGTTATATATTATTTGTTCAACCATGTTAGGGTTCAAAATTAATATCTCTATGTTAGGGTTTAATTTCTCCATGTTAGGGTTCAAAGTTAGCTCAACCATGTTAGGGTTCAAAGTTATATATTATTTGCAATTTTTAGGGTTCTTATTAATACATTTAGTCCAAAATATTTAGATTTACCTACTAATTTGGGGAAGAAATTATTTGAAGAGAGGAAACTCTAAGAGTTGCACCTTTAGGATTATGTATTGGAATTTTAGTTTATAAATTAAAATTTTAGGACATGACTTGAACTTTTGTGGATATGAGTTGAATCTTTAGGATATGAATTGAAATTTTTGTTTTATTTATTGGAATTTTAGTTTATAAATTGAAATTTTAGGATATGAATTGAACTTTTGTGGATATGAGTTGAACCTTTAGGATATGAATTGAACCTTTAGGATATAAAATAAAAATTTTGTGTATGAATTGAACTTTTAGAATATGAATTGAACCTTTAGGATATGAATTGAAATTTTTGTGTATGAATTGAGCCTTTAGGATATGAATTGAATTTTTGTGGATATGAATTGAAATTTAGGTGTCATGACCCAAAATGTCATCTTTAATTTAAATAATTATCTCGATATTTTAAGACCTTGAAAAGCGCTATTAATAATTTCTCGACTTGCGTGCGCAGTCCGTATAATTTTTCGGAAGGTTCTTATGTAAAAAAAATGGATTAAATTGTGAACTAGAGCTTTAAAAACTTAACTGAGTTGACTTCGGTCAATATTTTGAGCAAGCGAACCCGGACAAAAGTTCTGACCATTCCGGTAGATCCTTATCATGATTTGGGACTTGGTTATATGCCCTAAATTGAATTTGGGGGTCCCTAAATCAAATTATCGCCATTTAACGGAATCAAGAAATCTAAGGCTAAAGATTTCTTAAGTTTGACCGGAGATTTGACTTTTGAGAAAAAGACTCCGGAATAAAATTTTGATGATTCCAATAGTTTCGTATGGTGATTTTGGACTTAGGAGCATGTTCGGATTTGAATTTGGAAGTCCGTAGGACAATTCAACGCATTTTGGCAAAAGTTGGAAAATAGAAGATTTTTGGAAAGTTTGACGAGGGTTGACTTTTTGCTATCGGGGTCGGAATCTAGTTCTGAAAATTTTCATAGCTTCGTTATGTCATTTATGACTTGTGCGCAAAATTTGAAGTCAATCGGACATGATTTGATAGGTTTTTGCATCGAATATAAAAGTTGGACAATCTTAGTTTCATTAGGCTTGAATTGGGGTGTGATTCGCGGTTTTAGCATTATTTGATGTGATTTGAGGTTTCGACTAAGTTCGTATGATGTTTTAGGACTTGTTGGCATATTTTGTTGAGGTCCCGAGGGCCTCGGGTGGATTTCAGCAGGTTAACGGATCAATTCAGACTTGAATTTAGCTGCTGAAATTTTCTGGGCAGCTTCTGCATTTTTCGCACGTGTGAACAGTGACCGCACATGCATGAACAATATCCGTATACAGTATCAGTGTACAGTATCCGTGAACATTACCCGATAACAGTATCGTAAACAGTACCCGAAAAATTTCTGGACAGAATGTAACTTCTTTCCATTTTTACCAAATTGGAGCTCGGGGAGAGGCGATTTTTGGGATATTTTCAGAGAAAACAACGGGGTAAGTGTTCTTAACTTAATTTTAGTTAGATTCCCAAATCTATTACTAATTTTGGCATTAAATCTGTGAATTTAGTTGGAAGAGTTTGAAAACTCTCTCCGATAGATTTGAGGATTTGAGGGTCGAAATATTATCGAAATTTAGTAATTTTGGTATGGTTAGACTCGTGGTTGGATGAGGTTTCATATTCCGTAATTTTTGTTGGGTTCCGAGACGTGGGCCCCACGGGCAAATATTTAGTGTAATTTCGAATTTTTAATGGAAAATGTAGAATTTCATATGGAATTAATTCCTATAATTTTTATTGACTGAATCGAATTGTTTATGACTAGATTTGAGAATTTCATACAAGAATTCGCGAGGCAAAGGCTTGTTGAAATTTTGAATTGGTTGCAAAGCGAGGTAAGTGTTTGGTCTAACCTTAGCATGAGGGATTAGGAGTTGTGTCTTATTTGCTACATGTTAATTGTGGAGTACGACGTATAGGCATGGTGATGAGTATCTATATGTTGGTGTCAAACATGCCCGTGAGTCTTGTATTATAATTATTATGACTCTGTTGTGGTTTATTGCGCTTCATATGTTATTATCACCATTGTTCCCTTGTCGGGATATTTGTTTGATATTATTGTTCCCTTATCGGGATGTTGTTGAAATATCATTGTTCCCTTACCGGGATGTTGTTGAAATATCATTGTTCCCTTACCGGAATGTTGTTGAAATATCATTGTTCCCTTGCCGGGAAGTTGTTATATTACTCTTGTTCCCTTGCCAGGATTCCCTGTGATTATTGTTGTCTTGTAAATGGGAGCGGGTGGTACGCCCACCACAAGATATAATGAAATGGGAACGGGTGGTACGCCTACCACAAGATATAATGAAATGGGAGCTGGTGATACGCCTACCACAAGATATAATGAAATGGGAGCGAGTGGTATGCCTACCACAAGATATAATGAAATGGGAGCGGGTGGTACGCCTACCACGAGATACATGAAATGGGAGCGGGTGACACGCCTGCCACGAGATACAGGAAATGAGATCGGGTTGCACACCTGCAACAAGATGTGAAAAGAACGCAAAATCTGCCTTTGTTTTCCTTATTCTTGTTAGTGATTGGATTTTGATTCCTTTATAATTCTCTTGATATTCTGTTTTTACTTCTTCTTTTTTTATGTTCAATACTCCAAATTTCAACATTTGTTACATTTTTAACTCAATTGATTTCTCAACTAAATTTTCCTTAAACCATTTGAGGTTGTACTTTACTTAAAAAGGAATTTCTACTATGTTTTGATTTATTGATTTCCCGTATTAAATGTAATGATTCATTCGATATTGTACTTTAATTGAAAAGGGTATCTTCTTTATCAAATGATTTCTAAAAAATAACTTCATCTTTTTTTGTTGATTTCCTGATTGGGTTGGAAGTTGTACTCTACTTTATGTTAAGTGAATGAGGCGTCACAAGGTGACCTTTACTCGAAAGAATTACATTCGAAAGATGCTTATGTGAAAGATATTTATTTAAAGGAAATATATTTGAAATGTATTCATTGAAAAACATATTATCTTAGAGATTATTACTTGAAGGATTTATAGGCGAAAGATTTATATTTGAAGGACTTGATAAATTGATTGCACTTGTATCTATTATTTGTTGAGAAACATTTATGGTGTTCTTGTTGCCTGCTATTTATATCACCGGTTGATCATTGTTGCCATCATTGTTATCTATTTCCTATTATTTTTGTACTCTATATTGCACAGGTTTATTTGGTAGTCTGGTCCTAACCTCGTCACTACTTCGCCGAGGTTAGGCTAGGCACTTACCAGCACATGGGGTCGTGACATTAGGATTGTAGGAGGATTTTGTAGAAGGGGTTGATGACTTTATTAGACATGCAATGGAACTTCCACCAAGAATAACTTAAACACAGTATCTAGCAGAGTGTGCCTTTAATTGTTGTTCTCATTAGCGACAATGATGATGAGAAGACAATGACATGTGTTTCAAACAGTGATGGTGTAGGTAGGAATTTAACATTTCCTAAGTAGATAAAAGAAGAGGTTATAGAGGAATTCTCTACTTCATTTTTCAAGAGGAAAATAAGTTTAATTGAGAGTGACAAGGTTGATGGTAATGGAAAGAATTGGACTATGAATTGGACTTCTTTTCCTCTTGAAAAATGAAGTAGATAATTCCTCTATAACCTCTTCTTTTATCTGCTTAGGAAATGTTAAATTCCTACCTACACCATCACTATTTGAAACACATGTCATTGCCTTCTCATCATCATTGTCGCTAATGAGAACAACAATTGATCAAAGACACACCCTGTCAGGTACTGTATCCAAGTATTCTCTGTATCCAAGTTCATCCCGAGTAATAGTACCACGAGGATAATTACCAAATCCACCAGACAACTTTATGATGCCAATGAAGCAAGATGAGCTATTCAATAAGACTCGTATTGTAAAGAAGAAGAAAGAGACTGATCCAGAAAGGTGGGTCGAGGGTCGAGCCTCGACTATACATGCAAGTTTTTTACTTTTCATTAAGTATTTTGATTTACTTTTATATAAATTTTGAAATACTAATTCAATATAATTTTTCTTATAGGTTCGCTTCACAGCTGATGTTTGGAATTCATACGCAGTCAGCCACCTAATGAGTCGGGCGAGGCAATCCAACTTTCGGACGAGGATGCTGAAAGAACACTCCTTGAGTACTTTATATACTTTGAACTAGACAATAGAACCAGTTTTCGAATGAGCTTGTAATAAGCGTTAGCTTTATTTTGTTAGCTTAATGTATTAGTTCTATTGAACTTTATACTTTGTTGCTTTTTATTGTTGTTGTTGTTGTTTATTGTTGTTGTTGTTGTTGTTGTTAACATAAAATGCCTGTTTAGGATTTTTGGTAAGCTGGCAGGTAGTGTAGCTGCCAAAACAGGCAGTTTCTGCCAAAAATATACCAAGAAAAGCGACCAACTTTGGTCGCTAGTTGGTCGCTTTTCCCTTAAAAACAATTTTCTGGGCAATAGCGACCAACCTTGGTCGCTATTTAACCCAGATTTCTCAAAAGCGACCAACTTTGGTCGTTATTCCATTTTAAAAAATAATTTCTGGAAATATAGCGACCAAAGTTGGTCGCTTATAATTAAAAAAAATTATTTCTTGAAGTTAGCGACCAACTATGGTCGCTTATTTTTTAAAAAAATTAATAAAAAAGCGACCAATTTTGGTCACTATTTTCCAGATTATAAAATATAATATTTGGATTAGAGACCAAAGTTGATCGCTTTTTTATGATTAGTAATAAAAAAAACGTATTTTACATTTAGAGACCAACTTTGGCCGCCAAAATTATATTATTAAAATAAAAAAGGGACCAAAGTTGGTCGCTATATTCTTTATCTGGAATATTTGGTCTTTTTACCTTAGAGACCAAAGTTGGTCACTAATTAGCGACCAACTTTGGTGCCTAAAATAAAGGAACCAGCAATATTGCGACCAGACATGTTTGGTCGCTTTTAGGCCTATAAGGCTTCCATGGTTGTTGTGAGTATTTGTCCATGTCTACTCCTTTTATTACAGGTGGAACTCCAGGGATTTGTTCAATACGCTCATTTTGTTCCTTAAGCTGTTTCTGCAAGGTTAGTACTAAATTTTGCAAATACGAATTATTTAAATTACCTGGTCCCCCTTCTTGTGGTTCACTGGGGGTTGCTCCGTTTCCAGAATTATCAAGACCAGAACGGGGGTTCTCCAATGTATTATTATTAGGAGTTGGTGTAGGTGGCGCAGCAGGCAATCGACTAACAAGTGCCTGAAGAGCTTTGCCGACCTGTGCATCAATTAGCTTTTGCAAAGCTTCAGTTGTAACTCCTTCAAAATGTTCAGATTGCTCTTGTTGATCAGCACGGGATTCAGTAACAGGAGTGCCTTCACGAGATTGACGTGGTGAATTTAGAGGAGAGGGAACCACGTTATCTTGATTTTGATGTATTTGATTCTCATGGTTTCCCAATGTGTTATTACTATTGTTGTCGGCGTTGTTGTTTGACATGGTGACGACAATAGATAAGATATAGCTTAAAAGGAAAGATTATCAGATTCCCGGTAACGGAACCAATTTGTTTAACCAAAAATCTGAGTCTTTGGTCAAAGCTAAAAAGAAATTCGGGTTACTGATAATCAGGAGACAAAAATAAAATACTTTTGAGAACGATGGTAAAGAAGCAAATAGATGTATATTTCAATAAATTCTCAATAGTATTCCGTGTCCTTACAAATGATGATACTTCTTCCTTTTATAGATAATTCTAGGTAAAGGAATGAAGCCTCAGCTTTAATGATATAATCATGAGTAATAAATGATATTAAATAAGCCGTTATACAATCATTCCTATTAAATACCGACTTCATAACGTATCAAGTATTTAATAATGAATTTGGACTCCTTTCTGTCACCAGATCTTTGCTTTCAATGCCTTCTATCCGTTGGCTGTAGATAATTTAAATTGGTACGAGACTCGTATCTATACGTCGTCTCGTGCCTATTTAAATTCTTCTTCCCGTGGTTGTTTCCATCCGTGCCTCTTAGTCAATTGCTGCACTTTGACCATTTAACTAATCCACGTGTCATGCCACATCATCTTTTAATATAAACTCAGTTTTTTCCAATACAGATAGTCCCCCCACTTTCCATTTTTTTATCAATTAAATAATTGGGAAGTGGATCTTCATGTAAAAGGAATTTTTGCCACAATTAATGCTCATGACAGTACTAACGTCTCAGCAGTCTTTTCCATTTAATGTTCTGCTCATGTATCATTTTCTAATTGATTCCGCTATTCATACTCTTTTTCGAGACTTCTTCATTCTCACTATTTACGAAGTGATAGCTGCCTTTATTATAGGCTTTTCATCATTACACTTAAAAAGTTGACGGTTCCCATTTTACACATAACTTTGTCTTCCTTTGTCTTCTTCACAAATCTTCAGCACATACTTTCTTCTTAACAATGTCTTCTTCAAACCCTAACCGTAAAAAAGTTCCAATTCTAGATCAGTTCCCCAACGCCCCTGTTAGACACAGAAGAGGCGGAGGAGGTAGGCTTCGAACAGGGTTAGAATCTACGCGAGGCGGCTCCTCTGGTTCTTCTTCAAGGAGTTCTATCCCAAAAGCCCCTTCTTCTAAAAGTAGGGAAATTCTTGATCCTTCTCAAGAACCCTCAGTTGATGATATAGTTCCCGGCGATTTGTCTTTTGAAAGTGACAAAACGTCTCTTCAAAAACAAATTAAAAATTTAGAAAGAGCCGATACATACCCAACAATAGTAACTGAGCTTACAATCCCCACCATAAGAAGAGATTGTAACTGGAAGGATAGTCTCCGAATGTCAATTCCTTCCCCAAATCAAAGAATTTCCTCTTTTAGAAGTGGGTATTCTTCTGTTTACACTTACCCCTTCACTTTAGGTTTTAATCCTCCGATTGACCCAGTTATTCTCGATTTTTGTCGTTTCTTTACAATTTGTTTGGCCCAAATCGGTCCATTGGTGTGGAGAACAGTGGCTTGTTTGAGATATTTATCCTCCAAGGCCAATGTCAATTTCACCTTTTCTCACCTCATTCATCTATACCATCCTAACTTAATACGCCATGGGGTTTTTACCTTAACTGCAAGGAGCAAAAAAGTTTTGGTAAATCCTGAGGATGACAAAGATCGTGGATGGTATATCCGTTACGTTGCTGTCCGTACAGTGGACTTGATTGGCGAAACAAATATTCCCTTCCCTGAGAAGTGGAATTTTGAACGTAGGTTTCCTTTTATTTACCGTACCTACTTTTGAGAATTTCAAAAGAAAGTTGTTTTTAACCTCGTCCCTTCTTGGTTTTTTGTAGCAACCATGGGAGATGTGGAACCTATTCCCAACTTCCGTGGTTGGGTAGACTCACTTTTGAAGATTGCTTCTAGGGAGCAGAGAACTTGGAAATCAATTTCTTCCTTACATGGCTGGAAGGTCAAAACACATGGTATCCCCCTTTTATATATGTTTTTTTTACATGTTAAGCACTTTTTCCTCAACTTTAATCATGTATATCCATCCTTTAATCAGGATTTGGCATTAGAGGAATGACGGCTGAAGTAGCTATGGCCATTCGCATGTCTGCGAATGCTGCTCTTGATTTGGATAAGGCTCGAGCCTTGCTGCCTAAAAGGAAAGGTACAAAGGAAAGTTCTGAAGAAGAAGAGGAGGGTACCTCCCTAATTACCAGGCCAAGGGTCAGGAGACGAATAATCATTGATGATGAAATTGAAAATACTCCTGCTCGTACCTCCACCACCGAGCCTGTTTTGATTCAATCTGATGAGGACGCCGAACCAAGAGATAATAATGAGTCAATTCAACATCTTTTTGACAGTGGTTTCGGGAGTGGCGAGCTCGACCCTGTTTTTGATGAAGCTCCTCTTTCCTCATTTGTTCCTATTTCCTCCATTCCTCTTCCAGTCGTAAGTATTTCTTTACCAGTTTTGACGACTTCCGTTCTTTTGCTAGTTTCTACCGCTCCTATATCCGTTCCCTTGGTTGTTTCTTCCGCACCTGCTTCCGCTCCTGTGTTGGTTTCTACATCTTTTCCTTCCATTCCTTCCACTGCTCCTCTTCCCTCTGTTCATCATACAGAGACAGGTTCTAGCAGTGGAAGTATGACTATGAGAAGTGTTACTTTGGAGGTTCCTGCCAATCATAGCCTCTTGAGGAAGACCGGCAGAGCCGATGTTTGGCTCGAACCTCTAATTGGAGATATCGAGAAGAAGAAGATGGAGAGCCATAGTTGCTTAACTCTGATGAATGACGTAGTTCATTCTACTTTGAAGGTATTTTTACCAACAAGTTTTTTTTTAATTATCTTCAATCTCTCATTTCCATGACTTTCCTCTGTAGGCTAACCTTATTGGCACGGAATTAATGAGAAGAATTTCCCTACTGGAAAGAAAAGCTCGTGAGTCTGAAAAGACTATCCACGAGGCCGAGGAAATAGCTAGGGGAGCCCAGCTTGAAGCAACCAATTGGAAGGAGCAGTTCGAGAGTGCTCAAGGGACCATAGAGGAGTTGCAAGAAGATAAAAATCTCCTGGAGCAGCAAAACCGTGGTTTAACTTCTGAACTGGTAACTGTCAAAGCCTCTTGAAGCCAATTGAAAAGAGACAAAGAGCTTTTGGAATGCTCTTTGTCAGAACAATTATCCAGGGCTAGTGAAGAAGTTAGAGAGCTGAAGGCACTTTTGGCTAGGAAGGAAGAATATGCAGGAGAGTTAGTGCAAAGCTTGACTCAAGCTCAGGCTGACTTACAGACTTCTTCTGACGAGATTCATGCCTTGAAGAGTTCTCATGCTTCTCTTGAAGCTTCCCTTGATTCCCATTTAGCTGAATATCAAATCTTAAAAAACGATCTTGCTATGTGGGAAAAGGAATATGGACTTCTAGAGGAAAATTTTAACATAGAAGTGAGTTGGGCTTTCCTGAAATCTCGTCGTGATGCTTTGACGGAAGCTGCTCAAGAAGGTTTTGACTTGCAGTCTGAACTGGCCAAAGTCATAGATACCATCGAGAAAAGCCAACAGTCTACTGATACTCCTTCTCCTGCACTTGAAGTTCCTGGAACAGAAGAACTTTTAAATGAAGAAGTGAATACTGCAGCAATTGGGATTACAATTCCTGCTTCAGCTGAAAATGTTGCAATTCCAGCTTCAGAGGGTGAAACTTCTATGACCCAGTCTGTGGAAGTTGAAGCTTCCATGACTCTTATTTCCCTCATTGATCCTAACATTTCAAGCTCTGCTGAAATCGTTCCTGTTGCTGCTTCTTCAGAAGTTGCCACCGTGCATGTGGCTGAAAATGAAATAAATATTGCAACTTCTGATGTGCTAACCCCTTCAATTAGATGATGGTTTTATCCCTTAGTTTTTAAGGGATTTTTTGGTGAAAGTCCCCAGTTATCATAATGGGGCACTTGTATAAACTTTTATTGACTAAGTTTCTACTTAGTCTTTTTAATTATATTAAGAAGTTTTGTTAGTACTTCAATGTGTTCTATTCTTGCCTTTTCCTTACTTATTTAGGACTTATAGAATAGTTTAGCATTTTTATCCTTTGAAAATGCTTTATGATTCTTCTCATGACTTATTAACATGAGGCTTATAAAAGAGGGCCCTTTTATTTTATCGACACTTAATGAAGAAGACGTCTCAACTTCATAATGGTGTTATAATACGATGAAAGTAATAGGAAAACACACGTTTTGTATGAAACAACTTTGGCAAGTTTTTATTCATAAACTTTTAACAAGTGTTTGACTGTTACATGTATTACAATACATCTACAACTTTCTCGTAACTGTTTTTCTTGTAACAGATTTGTAAATAACATAAAATAAACAAGGTTTTTCTTCATAACCTGTTTCAGTACATAGTCATGACCCTATCTTTACATGTTAAGAAGGGTTTGAGAGGTGACTTTGTTTATGAGTTTGAGAGATGACTCTGTTGTTCTCATGAATGCTGAAGACTTCGTAACTTTTTCTCAACACTTGCTTCTTTGTGGCCGATTTTTCTTCGATACTCGTATCTGTTTCTCTACACATATCTGTGTATAATATGTAGTCCCCCAAGTGTTTGAGCGGTGAAGTATGAAGCCTCGAGCACTTGTTTATTTCTTTTACTTTGGCCCTTTTCCTGAAACAGAAAGATATACGGGACTCGACGGTGCGATTATAGATGAAGACTGCCTAACTCGTGTGTATTTCCATCAGATTAATTGTAACCCTGGGCTAGGAATTTAAGAATACTCCATTTTGCCTTGCAGGTTGTGACTCATCATTTGGCACGAGTTAGGATATTTTGCCTAGCATCTAAAATCGTTAGTAAAATATTAATAAACCAAGAGAGAAATTTTAACATGATGATACCTGACCGTAGGTACTTTCTTAAAAGTAATATCTTTTTAAGTGGACAGCATTCCAATGTGAGGGTAAAACTTTACCATCCATTGTTTCCAACTGGTATGCTCCTTTTCCCGCAATGCCACGGACTTTGTATGGTCCTTCCCATGTTGGACTTAGCTTTCCTGAGTTAGCAGCTTTTGCAGATTGGAACACCTTTTTAAGCACGAAGTCCCCAATTTTGAAAAATCTGAGGCGTGCTTTCCTATTGTAATATCGTTCTATTACTTGCTTTTGTGCTGCCATCCTTATCAAAGCAGCTTCTCTTCTTCCTTCAAGTAAATCTAGGCTAACCCGCATCTCTTCATTATTAGATTCCTCCGTTGCCTGATCGTATCGTGTGCTTTTGATCTGCCAACTTCGAAGAAATTCTGTAACTTGTGCTCCAATGAATTGTGGTCCATTGTCACACACGATCTCCTTTGGTACTCCAAAGCGGCATATTATATTTCGCCATATGAAGTCTTTAACTTCTTTTTCTCGTACCTGTTTAAATGCCCCTGCTTCTACCCATTTAGTGAAATAATCTGTAAGTACAAGTAGAAATTTTACCTGACCTTTTGCTTGTGGAAGTGGACCTACGATATCCATTCCCCATTTCATAAAGGGCCAAGGGGCTAAAACAGGATGTAGTAACTCAGCTGGTCTGTGCATATTATTGCCGTACCTTTGACATTTATCACATTTGGACACGAAACTGGTTGCCTCTTCTTCCATCTTAGGCCAATAATATCCTGTGCGAATTAACGTTCTTACCAGTGACCGTCCTCCTGCGTGATTCCCACAATGTCCTTCATGTACTTCTCTCATGACATATTCGGTTTGAGAGGGACCGAGACACCTTGCTAGTGGTCCGCCGAACATCTTTCGATAAAGATTACCTTGATATAAACAATATCGTGCAGCTTTTTTGCGAAGCGCGTAAGCCTGAGTAAGGAATTCTGTTAATCCGGAAGAAGGTGTTAGGCATTTCCGAATTCCGTGGTTCTAGCACGGTCGCTTAACTGTTTTTATTATTGGCTTAATTATCTTGATTTTATTAAATATATTGATGTTACATGATTTTACTACCGCTTATACTTATTGTGATTGAGGACCCTTCTTTGAATCGAATTACGCGTACGTATATTCGTGTTATAAATTTAAAAATGCGGAATTGTGTCACGCGTACGTGTACACGATAACTTTTGATAATATATTTATTAAACAATCATTTTTTCGAAATTGTGTCGAATCAAGAATATTTGTTTTTCTTAAATAGTGAACCGCACATCTCGGGTTTTTATGAAATTAATTTAACGTCCTCGAAGAAATCCCTTATATTACATATTCACTCGAAATTGCGCGTACGCATAATTCGAATTGCTTTTATTGGTATAATCAGATTACGCGAACGTATCCCTAATTACACCAAATATTCTTAATGGTATTATGAATTTTTTCACAAATTGTTTGTTATATCTACACATTTTATATGAAAATACTGAGAAATTCATATTCAAGGGATGTCTTTGAATTCTTTTAAAAGAAATTCACAATTTATTAAATGTTGTCCGTCGATTATAATTTCCGGATATAAATTATATTTATCCAGACTATTCAAATTTAAAGAAAGGAATAAAAATATGATTAACACTATTTCGACAAATCCAACACATATATCTATATGCCCAATAATGAATTGTATATGAAACTAAAAATGATTTATAAAGGGAAGAATATTTTTCAAGAACTTTTATTATTTCTATTTAGTGCAAGTTTTATTTCTACTTACCCTTGATATAAAGTGTTGCGATTCGTGTTTATATATCTCGTCTCATTTTCATATACTTATTTTAATCTAATAGGCGAAATTAATTTATTTACGATGGGAGATAGGCATCAAATTGATAAGAAAAGGAATTATAAATCGATTAATAATATTGCCTTACATGCAATATAGATGTACGTCTAAAACATTCATAGCATTTTTACATCATAATCAACTCACCATCCACTAATGGTTATATATATACCTGTTATCATGCCATATATGAACGTATAACTCACATCATTCAACCCATAACTAAATATGGTTTTTGACATTTTTATACTACTCTTTATTCAACTAACAACATCAAACCTTTATCCACAACCAAATGATCAGGCGTACACTAACCATGCATTTTCTTGATATTTCAGAATACTCTATACCTGACTAATAATGTCATAGGACTTAACTAATAGCCAACTTCCTGCCATGTTCCCTATCTTAACAATTCAATCATAACTATACTTTAATGAAAATTTAGAAATTAACCTTGTTACAACACTTATACAGTCTTCAATAAAGGACATTTAACTTACAGTCATCCTGTCAACATATACTACTTATTTGATAAACAAAACTGAATTTTTAACTAAAGAGCTCAAATGAATAAAAGATAGTATTACAATTCAAACTTTATTTATTTGTCATGTTGAATCTCTTTCCAACATAGAATTTAAGAGATATGTACCTAAAAATGAAGGTAGAAGGAGTGAATTTCAGCAGTTACAGCAGTAACAAAATCAGTAGAATATACCAATAACACAACAAGTCTGAACAAGAGTCGTTAACCCAGATGAACAGTGACAGAAACTTGAGGGAAAGATTTCAGATTCAAACTGAATAATATTAAAAAAAAAAAAAACAACGGACAGATTCTAGAAGGATAACATTTTTTCAGATTTCAATTTCTTCCTGTTTCGGATTCCTGTTTCTGACTATTTTTTTTTTCTATTTTCTTCTTCCTATTTTTTGAACTCTCCTCTTAAAATCTGATTTTTTCTTCTCCTTTCTTTCTTTCTCTCTCAAAGACTGGTCTTTTTCTCTCTTAAAATCTCTTCAAGTCTGTCCCCTTAAATCAGTCCAGCTCCCTGTATTTACACAGGGCTGGTCCTATACTCTTTTAGTGCTGGATGGACCCTTTTCTCCTTTAAAAACTAAGAAAGTTCCATTACCACTACTTTTGAATACTTTAAATCCTATTGAGTGCTATTATCCTGTTTTTCAGCAGCCCATTACCTTTTGTTTCCCACTATCCTATTAAATTAAAAACCATTAACAAACTACTTTCAGCCCACTATTATGTCACATTACCCTTACTGTTTTATCCCAGAAAATGTCCCAGATTTCCTACTGTAATTACTGTTATTACTGCCTTAAATTCAGAATCTAACAATACAGATTTTAAAATCTGTTTAAGCAGCTATAACCAATCCTAAAGTTTTGGACTGAATCCTAACTAAGAATGTAACCTTCTAACACAATTACATCTAATCAACATTTGTAAAATCACACTGAATTCAGAACTAACATCATAACAACATATCAATGAAATCATTATAACAATTCAGACTGGACTTAAACATTGAATCAAGATCAAACATACACAGGAGCATTGTCAATATACTGACAATGCCCTGTTCAGAAAACAATATATACACATCATACATTTGAATTTACTGATTTGCAAACAAACATGATTTAATTGACAAGTATTAATCAGTAGACTATTTACAACATTTGTCCATAATCAGTCTAAAACAATAGAAGCAGACTGTTTCCATTAGCATTATCATAAATGAGAATTCACAATATAACTAATCGACGAACTTAATCGAGTCGATTACTCACATTGTAAATAATCACGAACAACAGAAACAATTTCATATTTTGAGCATATAGACGGGTATGAGACAAAAAATGACAGAATTAATCAAAACAAAAATGTGAAAAATTAACAAGTTATTAAAACAAACGAAAATACATACAGAATACACAAACAGAAATAGAACAGTACCTCTGAATTTTAATCAAACTCGAATTCAACTTGGCTTCGGATTTTGTTTGAAATCAAACAGACCTTAGATTAAACCTCAATCTTTCGTCTGAAGTGAACAGAATCCAAAAGTCTAGTATTTCTAGGGTTCTTGAAGGTTCGATTTGGGACTTAACCATTTCTGGTCAGATTCGAGGGGGACCAAATACGACACAAGGGTGAGGGTAGCCTAGGGATCATTTGGTGTCAGTTTAGAGCGGATCTGAGTTTGTTCTTGTTTGGTCCGAATCTTCAAAAGAAGATTCGAGAAGCTCGGAACTGATTCGAGCCAAACAAACTTCAGATCCATAACGAGGCATGCTAGGGGGTACTATGGTGTTATTTTGGAAGCCATTGGAAAGGTTTGAGTTTTCAGACCCACCTTCGATTTAGTATTCGAAGAGTTGGGGTCTGATTCGAAGGAAACTAAGATCAGATTTGTGTAGAGGATGTTCAGGGGGTTCTAGGGTGTTATTTTGGTGACCGGCGGCGTTGATGCCGCCGAGTTTCAGGCGGTGGGATTCTAGGGCGGCTAGGGTTAGGGGTGGGTCTGAGGAAGATGATGATGAACAGTGGAGAGGGGGGTTTAGTTAGGGGGCCGGGGTAAGGATTATGGGCTTATATAGGGACGGGGTGGGTTGATGCTGACCGTTAGATCTAGTAGGATGAAAGGTCAGGATTTATTCACTTAACCAAACGATGTCGTTTGGTTTAAGCTGGGGGGACGGGTTGAACCGGGTATCGGATCGGGTACGGGCTATGGGTTACGGTTCGTGGGATCTCAGCCGTTGGTTGGCTTTGATCCAACGGTCTTGATAAAGTGTGACCAAACGTCGTCGTTTGGTCTTGGCTTTGAATTGGACCGGACAGGCTGTTTGGATTGGGCTGTGGGGGGGGGGTAATTTGATTTGGGCCTGGATTTTAATCCAGGTCCAATTTTTATTTTACAACTTGTATATTTTTTATTTTCTAATTTTATTATTAATTAATAAAATCCTAATCAAAAATTATAAAAACAAAATTATCATTACAATAATATTAATTATCTTTTAATAACCATTAACGCGTAGATAAAACATTAATCACACAGTGGAATATAAAAAATAGAACGAAATGCATATTTTGGTGATTTTATTTAAATTATCTTTCAAATACATAATTAAATCCTATATGCATGCAACATGTATTTTATTTTAATTTTCATTTTATTATGACAAAGTAAACATTTACGGACATAACACAAATATTTAACACCATGCAAATTCAAAAATTACACAGTAAAAGAAATTTATTTTATTTTTTGATTTATTTTGGAGTAGTTTTCGTAAGGCAAAAATCACGTGCTCACAGCTGCCCCTCTTTGTGCGGAAACTCGAAGAGTTTTCGTGCAAAGATAAAGTGAGCGGATACGAGCGATTTTTGCCCGTTCAAATACTCCGTGGGAAGCATTTTTTGAAAGATTTGACCGAACCTCTACTTCAAAGGTTTCCTACATATCCTTGGCTATAAAGGAATCAGGTCAATGTAGTTCGGGAAGTTTTGGGTAGCTGGGACTACCGTGGGACTGTGATGTTACTGCTGTTTCGTGCTGTTTTTACTGCTTGCTGACCTCCTTATTACACCTTACTTCAAAGGAAATACAAAAAAGCTAAACTAGACTATGGTACATGAATTATAAAAATCTTATCTAGATCATGCCCTTGCGTTTCTTGTTGTCTTGATATCTTGGTGACTCTTGGGCATTTGGCTTATTCCGTATTCCTTTTCATTGTGTCCCGTATTTTCTTTTGGGACTCTTGTTGTTTCTTGCTGGGGATTTTGTTGGACTTCTCTGCTTTATTGATTCTAAATGTGCTCCTTTATCATATGAGCGGGCTTTTGATTTCAAAACTTCAATTGCATTCCCTCGTTCTCCAGGTGGGTGCCTTGACTGCTTCTTTTCTTTCTTCATCCTCGTTCTCCAGGTGGACGCCTGACTTCTTTTTAACTTCTTCATCCTCATTCTCCAGGTGGACGCCTGACTTCTTTTTAACTTCTTCATCCTCATTCTCCAGGTGGACGCCTGACTTCTTTAATTCTTATCCTCGTTCTCCAGGTGGACGCCTGACTTCTTTAATTCTTCATCCTCATTCTCCAGGTGGACGCCTGACTTCTTCTTTTCTCATCCTCATTCTCCAGGTGGACGCCTGACTTCTTTAATTCTCATCCTCATTCTCCAGGTGGACGCCTGACTTCTTTAATTCTTCATCCTCATTCTCCAGGTGGACGCCTGACTTCTTCTTTTCTCATCCTCATTCTCCAGGTGGACGCCTGACTTCTTTAATTCTCATCCTCATTCTCCAGGTGGACGCCTGATTTCTTCAATTCTTCATCCTCATTCTCCAGGTGGACGCCTGACTTCTTCTTTTCTCATCCTCATTCTCCAGGTGGACGCCTGACTTCTTTAATTCTCATCCTCATTCTCCAGGTGGACGCCTGACTTCTTTAATTCTTCATCCTCATTCTCCAGGTGGACGCCTGACTTCTTCTTTTCTCATCCTCATTCTCCAGGTGGACGCCTGACTTCTTTAATTCTCATCCTCATTCTCCAGGTGGACGCCTGATTTCTTCAATTCTTCATCCTCATTCTCCAGGTGGACGCCTGACTTCTTTAATTCTCATCCTCATTCTCCAGGTGGACGCCTGACTTCTTTAATTCTTATCCTCATTCTCCAGGTGGACGCCTGACTTCTTTAATTCTTATCCTCATTCTCCAGGTGGACGCCTGACTTCTTTAATTCTTCATCCTCATTCTCCAGGTGGACGCCTGACTTCTTTAATTCTTCATCCTCATTCTCCAGGTGGACGCCTGACTTCTTCTTTTCTCATCCTCATTCTCCAGGTGGACGCCTGACTTCTTTAATTCTCATCCTCATTCTCCAGGTGGACGCCTGACTTCTTCAATTCTTCATCCTCATTCTCCAGGTGGACGCCTGACTTCTTTAATTCTTCATCCTCATTCTCCAGGTGGACGCCTGACTTCTTTAATTCTTATCCTCATTCTCCAGGTGGACGCCTGACTTCTTTAATTCTTATCCTCATTCTCCAGGTGGACGCCTGACTTCTTTAATTCTTCATCCTTATTCTCCAGGTGGACGCCTGACTTCTTCTTTTCTCATCCTCATTCTCCAGGTGGACGCCTGACTTCTTTAATTCTCATCCTCATTCTCCAGGTGGACGCCTGATTTCTTCAATTCTTCATCCTCATTCGCCAGGTGGACGCCTGATACATATGTTGTTTTTGCCCCTGTTTTAAATCAAAGAAAACTTCGTTAGTTTAAAGCAGGGTGGTTAACTGGGGTATTCCTGCCGATGGTGGGGCTTCTTCTTCGTCTTGTTTTATTGCCTTGGAATGGTTGAAAAAGACTATTTTGTCTTTGTGATTGATCCTTGACTATAGGATTCCCCTCTGTATGTTTTCCTTCAAACCCTTTTAACCGTAATCATATGTCTTTCCTGACATTGTTGATCCACTTTTGATTTTACTTTTCTTCCTCCCATATCTTATTGTTTTTATCTCCCGCCTTTCATGGCCTTATTTTGTATCATGTAACATTGAATCTTGGTAGTATACCTTGACATCCCTTCTTATTTGTTTGGAATAAAACTTATCTCAAAGCTTTTAGAAAAGTAAGATTATTAGTGACGAAACACGCTGATTTCGACAATTATAGAATGAAAAGAAAAATCCGAGTTTGGATGACTGTTTGGAAAAGGAATAAACTTATCTGATTGGAGTCACTGGCGCCAATGATCATGGTATGCATTTTGGATTAATCAACCCAGTCTTTTAATCAATCTCCTTTCAATTGCCTCATTTTTTAGTTTTCCCCAAAATTTTCGTAATTCTGAGTCCTTTATTTTTCATTTTGCAGACCTGTTGGACTTGCAGTATCTCAAAGAGTTTTCACCGATAAACCCTCCTCATTTGTTCATTTCTTACTTATTTTTCGCCTTATGGTGCCTGCGAAGGTTTTCACCAATAAGACTCTCTCATTTTACTTTCTCTCAACTTCCATCGCCTTATGGTGCCCGTGTGGGTTTTCACTTATAAGACTCTCTCATTTTTACTTTCTTTTCTTGTTTGTACCAGAGTGTTATGAACCATCTTCATTTGTTCGACTCAGCATTTTTCTAAGATTGATCGAAAGGTCTTTTTGGTATGTGGTTGGAAATGGAAAGGTATCAAAAGCTAAACAGTTTTGGTATGGGTTTAAAATTACAACTCTTGGAATCTTTTCTTATTTCCAATACAATTCTTGCCCCAGTTTTCGTGATTGAGGTCGCTTGATGTTTCTTTTTGTGCACATTATGTATATTGTGCACCCTATGACCGAGCGTGAGGCGCCTACGTATCCTTCTTTGAGGAATCGGGTCAAACGTAGTTCACTAGATAATAGTGATGATTTTTTTTTATTGATTCCAAGAGAGGGTAAGAAAGAAACAAATATGGATCGAAGGGGAAACAAATGGTATAGTGTTTGGATAGCAGAATAAATTGTCTTTGTCATTCCAATCTTCGAAATAATACTAAATACAAACATTCAAAAAGTTATGCATAATATCTCTTTACCGCGTCAGAATTGATTGCCATGTCTATGCATTTGCCTTCAATGTCTGTTAAGCATAGTGCACCATTTGATAATACTCTGGTCACAATGAATGGTCCTTGCCAATTCGGGGCAAATTTGCCTTTTGCCTCAACCTGATGTGGAAGAATACGTTTCAGCACATGCTGACCCACTTCAAACTTCCGTGGACGCACCTTTTTGTTATATGCTCTTTCTATTCTTCTTTGATATAATTGACCATGACATACTGCGGCCAATCGTTTTTCATCAATCAAGTTTAACTGTTCCAGACGGGTTTTGACCCATTCATCATCATCAATCTTTGCTTCAGCGATGATCCGAAGGGAAGGAATCTCAACTTCTGCAGGAATTACTGCTTCAGTGCCATATACCAACAAATAAGGAGTTGCTCCTACTGAAGTGCGAACAGTAGTGCGGTATCCCAATAATGCAAATGGTAATTTTTCATGCCATTGTTTTGAACCTTCTACCATTTTCCGAAGTATCTTCTTTATGTTTTTGTTGGCTGCTTCTACTGCTCCATTCGCCTTGGGCCGATATGGGGTAGAGTTACGATGTGTAATCTTAAACTGTTGACATACTTCCTTCATTAAGTTGCTGTTAAGATTAGCACCGTTATCTGTGATGATCACCTTCGGGATTCCGAATCGACATATGATATTTGAGTGGACAAAATCGACCACAGCTTTCTTGGTCACTGATTTGAATGTCTTGGCCTCAACCCATTTGGTAAAATAATCAATAGCTACCAGAATGAACCTGTGCCCATTGGATGCTGCCGGCTCAATTGGTCCAATCACATCCATGCCCCAGGCAACGAAGGGCCATGGTGCCGACATTGTGTGCAACTCGGATGGTGGAGAATGAATCAAATCTCCGTGTATCTGGCATTGATGACACTTGCGCACAAAACTGATACAATCTCGCTCCATGGTAAGCCAATAGTAACCAGCTCGGAGGATTTTCTTTGCCAACACATATCCACTCATGTGGGGTCCGCAAACTCCTGAATGTACTTCAGACATGACAGTTGTAGCTTGTCTGGCATCTATGCATCTTAATAATCCAAGATCTGGTGTTCTTTTATACAAAACTCCTCCGCTTAAGAAGAATCCATTTGCCAATCGCCTAATGGTCCTCTTTTGATCTCCTGTGGCTTGTGCGGGATATATCCCCATCCTGATATACTCCTTGATGTCGTGGAACCATGGTTCACCATCAAATTCTTCTTCGACCATATTGCAATAAGCGTGCTGATCGTGGACTTGAATATGTATCGGATCTACATAAACTTTATCCGGATGATGCAACATTGATGCCAAGGTAGCCAATGCATCGGCGACCTCATTATGGATTCTTGGAATATGTTGGAACACCACTGATTGAAACCGCTGACAAAGATCATGTAGACATTGTCGGTATGGTATGAGCTTCAAGTCTCGAGTTTCCCATTCTCCTTGAATTTGATGTACCAAAAGATCTGAATCTCCCATGACTAAGATTTCTTGGATACCCATATCTGCGGCTAGCCTTAACCCCAAAATGCAAGCTTCATATTCAGCCATATTATTGGTGCAATAAAATCGCAATTGAGCCGTAACAGGATAGTGATGCCCTGTTTCAGAAATGATTACGGCTCCTATCCCGACTCCTTTCATGTTAGCGGCTCCATCAAAGAAAAGTTTCCAGCCAGGTTTTTCAATTCGCTCCACCTCGTCGATATGCATTGTTTCTTCATCAGGAAAATAGGTTTTCAACGGCTCG
Source organism: Nicotiana sylvestris (assembly GCF_000393655.2). NCBI lineage: Eukaryota > Viridiplantae > Streptophyta > Magnoliopsida > Solanales > Solanaceae > Nicotiana > Nicotiana sylvestris. Next base: position 120,583,054 of record NC_091057.1, on the reverse strand, counting down.
TATTCCTCATCGACCGGGTTTTCGGCTAAATGATCAGCCAGTGCTTGGGCTTTCATTGCAGTCCGAGTCACCTAGATGATGTCAAATTCTGTGAGCAATATCTGCCACTTTGCAAGTCTTCCCGTTGGCATAGGCTTTTGAAAAATATATTTCAATGGATCCAGACGAGAAATGAGGTAAGTAGTATAGGACGACAAATAGTGTTTCAACTTTTGAGCTACCCAAGTCAGGGCGCAACATGTCTTTTCCAGATGAGTATACTTAACCTCATAGGCTGTGAATTTCTTGCTAAGGTAATAGATGGCCTGTTCTTTTCTGCCAGTGAGGTCATGTTGCCCCAATACACAACCAAATGAATTTTCCAAGACTGTCAAGTAAAGAATCAAAGGTCTTCCTGGCTCTGGCGGGACCAACATGGGTGGGTTTGACAAGTATCCTTTTATCTTATCGAATGCTTCTTGACACTCATCGGTCCATTTGACCGCAGCATCCTTTTTCAACAATTTGAAAATTGGTTCACAGGTTGTTGTGAGCTGAGCAATAAACCTGCTGATGTAATTTAACCTTCCCAACAAACTCATTACTTCAGTTTTGTTCTTTGGAGGTGGCAATTCTTGGATGGCTTTGATTTTTGATGGGTCTAGCTCGATGCCTCGCCGACTGACTATGAATCCCAGCAACTTTCCAGATGGAACTCCAAATGCGCATTTGGCAGGGTTAAGCTTGAGGTTGTACCTGCGAAGTCTTAAGAAGAACTTCCTCAAATCCCCAACGTGGTCGGCCTGATGCTTTGATTTTATGATCACATCGTCCACGTATACCTCAATCTCCTTGTGTATCATATCATGAAACACTGTGGTCATCGCTCTCATGTAGGTTGCTCCGGCGTTCTTCAAACCGAATGGCATTACCCGGTAGCAATAAGTTCCCCATGGTGTGATGAATGCCGTCTTTTCTGCATCTTCTTCATCCATTAGAATTTGATGATACCCAGCATAACAATCCACGAAAGATCCTATATCATGCTTGGCACAATTATCGATCAAAATATGGATATTGGGTAATGGGAAATTATCCTTCGGACTGGCTTTGTTGAGATTGCGGTAGTCGACGCATACTCTAATTTTGCCGTCTTTCTTTGGCACAGGAACAATATTAGCTAACCAAACAGGATATCGAGTGACTCGAATGACCTTTGCTTCCAATTGTTTGGTGATTTCTTCCTTAATTCTCACACTTATATCAGGCTTGAATTTTCTCAGCCTTTGCTTGACAGGAGGCACCGTTGGATCGATGGGCAATTTGTGAACCACTAAATCAGTGCTCAGGCCCGGCATGTCGTCATATGACCATGCAAAAACATCTTTGAATTCTATGAGTGCTTTAATTAACTCCTCTCGGATCTTTGGTTCCAGATGGACACTTATTTTAGTTTCTCGGATATTACTCGTGTCCCCTATATTGATGTCCTCGGTATCACTCAAGTTAGGTTTGATTTTTTCCTCAAAGTGAATTAACTCTTTACTAATCTCTTCAAAAACCTCATCTTCATCATATTCTGATTCATAATCACAATATATTTCTTGAATTAATATTTCGGAACCAGATTGATTTTTAAGACTGGGCTGAGGATTCCTCATGCATGCCATATCACTAGAGCCAGCGTAAAAAGAACTGTAAAGAAAAAGAAAAGAAAACTATCAAGAATGATAATAAGAAGGAAACTGCTTTTTATTGGATGATGAAAGATAACAAGGTTTGCACACTTCAAACAAACTGTAAGATAAGCTTTGGGATTACAACCCTGAAGTAACCCAAACAAACTTGAAAGAAAATCAAAATAAACTACCAAGACTCCTTTCGAATGGGGAGAGGAGTGGCTTTCCAATTATTAAGCTTTGTTTCTGGCCCAACGAATTGAACTTCTGCGTTGCTACACCCTTCTCCGCTTTCCAACATATTCACATCATTAAACAATTTCGCGAATCTTTCAATTAATTCCTCCTCAGGATTGACCCGGGATTTAGGAATTGTTGTTATCGGGCGGTTTTTAACGCCGATCTTGACAAAAGATTTTGACAGACGTGGGACTGGTTTTGGAAGAACCCATGCTTGGTGTTTCAACTTCCTGGCTTTTATCACGTCATTTACGGTGGGTATGAACCCCAAACCGAATGTTCCCCAGTTCTCGGGGAGAGATACTGGTTGTATAATTCCTTGCAAAGATAAGCCCAGACCTTTGCCGGGTATAAAACCATTCTTTAACATTTCATAAGCTACCATGACTGATGCAGAGGATATCTTTGGATTCGGAAGGTATTTCCCCTCTGGAATTTTCTCCACCGACACTGTGTCGGACACTTGGTATACCCATGGTCCCTGGTCATTTTCTGTTCCCTCGACTGGTACAATGGTACTGCTGCGAGCATTTAAACTTTCTTCCCCATGCACAACTATTTCTTGATGATCCCATTCAAACTTGACAACCTGATGTAGTGTTGACGGGACTGCTTTAGCAGCATGGATCCATGGTCGGCCCAACAACAAGTTGTAAGAGACAGTTATGTCCAACACTTGAAATTCCATTGTGAATTCAACTGGCCCTATTGTTAGTTCCAACACTATGTCGCCAAATGAATCTCTGCTTCCACCGTCAAACCCCCGTACGCAGATACTATTCTTCTGGATCCTCTCCTCTTTAATTTTTAATTTGCTTAAAGTGGAGAGAGGGCAGATATTTGCACTTGACCCGTTGTCAACCAATACCCGAGTTACTACGGAGTTTTCACATTTCACGGTGAGGTAAAGAGCTCTGTTGTGCTCAGTACCTTCCACAGGTAATTCGTCATCAGCAAATGTAATTCTGTTTGTCTCAAAGATTCTGTTGGCTATTCTTCCTAAATGATTTATGGAGATCTTTTCAGGAACATGAGCCTCATTCAGGATTTTCATCAAAGCCAGACGGTGCTCCTCTGAATGAATCAGTAATGACAACAATGAAATTTGAGCGGGCGTCTTCTTTAATTGATCCACAACAGAATAATCATGGAGTTTCATTTTTCTTAAAAACTCTTCCGCCTCTTCTTCCGTCACAGCTCTCTTTATTGGTGTTGGATTATTTTTAGTTTTTCTTAACTCTTCGGGCGTAAAACATCTTCCCGAACGAGTCAAGCCTTGCACCTCACACACTTCTTCCTTGACTTCTTTTCCTTTGTACATTACAGTCACCCGTTCGTAGTTCCATGGGATGGCTTTGTTGTTGATGTCCGGCAGCTGGATTACAGGTGTGATAATAACCCGATCTGTACGGGCTCCTTCCACGAATACAATGGGTTTGTTAGCAACCCCTGGTACTATCACTTTCGGCCTTTCTTGTTTTGTGGCAACTTTGCTCGATGATCCCTCCTCGACTATCATAGATGGTTCATCACCATTTCTGTTCTGCTTAGGTACCGGCTTCTCCTCTGTTAACTGCTTATCTGGCTTGGCTTCATGAGACTTGATCATCATGACAGTTTGTGACGGCTTCTTTGTCTCCCCATCAGCTTGTATGATTTCTATCATATTAGCCTCTTGATGGGCTGGCATTGGATTTCTATTGATATTTGGGGCTTCGGGGGTTTGAACCTCGATTTTATTAGTATCAATCAGCTCTTGTATTGCATTTAGCATTTCTCCGTGTCATGGCCTGGTGCACCGGAGCAATACTCATAGCTAATGATGTAATCTAGATTCTTTGGAGGAGGATTGGGTAGCTTGGATTGTATTGGTCTCAGCATGTCCAGCTGTCTCAGCCTGTGGAACAGACTAGTGTAAGACTCTCCCAATGGAGTGTAAGTTTTCTTTTTCTGTTCTCTTTCCCCCCTGAACGCTGGCCTCGGCCTGAAACCTGGTCCGGGATAGGCTCGTGGGTAAGTACTTGGTGTGGCAGGAGCACGCCAATTGGTGTGAACAGGTGGCTGATTGTATGCTTGAGCATGGTTAATGGAGAAATGAGGCTCCGAAGGGTGATAGTAGTGTTGGGATGAATCATGGTGGTAAGCTGATTGGCGAGGTCGTTGTTGATTATAGTAAAGCGGTGAACCTCTGGGTCCCGACCAAATTCCTGAATCAACTACCGCTGCTTCCTCCCTCTTCTTTCTTCTGATTCCTCCTACCCCGCCTTGAATAGCTTGAGTAGTTGCCTTAATTGCTGAATAGCTCATAATTTTATTTGTTTTGAGACCTTCTTCCACCATACCTCCCATCTTCACCACTTCGTTGAATGATTTTCCAACCGCTGAAACCAGATGGGCATAGTAAGTTGGCTCCAAGGCTTGGAGGAAGTAGTCTACCATTTCGCTCTCCTTCATAGGAGGATCCACTCTTGCTGCCTGTTCTCTCCACCGAAAACCATACTCTCTGAAACTTTCATTGTGTTTCTTCTCAAATTTTGTCAAAGATAATCGATCTGGGATGATTTCCAGATTGTATTGGAAATGGTATGCGAATGCCTGTGCCAGGTCATCCCAGGTGTACCATCTCCCATGGTCCTGGCGTGTATACCACTCCAAAGCTGATCCGCTTAAACTTTGACTGAAGTAAGCCATCAATAATTCATCCTTTCCCCCAGCTCCTCGCATCTTGCTACAGAAACCCCTTAAGTGGGCTACTGGGTCGCCGTGCCCGTTGTATAGGTCAAATTTGGGCATTTTGAAGCCAACTGGTAATTGTACATTGGGGAATAAGCACAAATCTTTGTATGCTACACTGACTTGCCCGCCTAATCCTCGCATATCTCTGAACGATTGTTCTAGACTCTTGACCTTCCTGAACATCTCTTCTTGTTCAGCATTTTTGGCTGGCTTGTCAATTTCAGTTGGGAGATCAAAACGAGGAGTAATTGAATGGATTTCGGAGGCTTTGAGGGTAGGCTCCGGGGGGTAATATTGGTTGTCCTGGGCCTAGAATGTAGGCTAACTAGGAGATTTGTGGAATGTAGCAGGGGGAGGTGCTACGAAAACAGGAGTCATAGGTGGAGGAAAATATGGAACTGGTTTCGGAGGTGGAGACTGCGGTGTCTGAGAGGTGGTGCCTCGGTAGTGCTGGTAAATGGGGAAATTTGGGGATAATTCAGTGGTAATATTATCCTGAGTTTGGGTCATTGATGGAGCAGGGTTATTTGGGTAAGATGGGGGTAACTGTCCTGTAGACCAGGCTTGGTACATCTCAGCCATTTGCTGCTTGAGTTTAAACATCTCTTCTTTCATTTTCCTGACATCCATCTCCTCTAGCTCCATACCTGTGTCAACATCTGGGATAGACATACTTTCGGGTAGTGGTCCTTTTGATCTTGTGTGATAGTGATAATATGCCAGTATACTCTTTAGAGAAACTAACTGCTTGAATTCTGAAAATGAACAAACTTGTTAGTTTTGAGAGTTTAACACATATATAATCACACGTTGAGATGTAATGCTCCTAGACAAATAATCCCTTTCTATTATGCATTTGCTCGGCTGCTTCTGTCGTCCCAGCTTTCTTGAAATTTTTATTGTTATTCACTTTTATTTATTATATATATCTTTTATCGTGGTGGTCAAATCTTATAGAGATTGCCTACATATCATGCCCTTACATGAATCAGACCTTGCGTAGTTCGGGCTAAAGGCAATCACTTTTATTCATTATACAAAGATGGAATTACATTTGAAAACTTTTAAGAAAATGGTTTGAAACACACATACTTAAATAAAATACAAGATACAACTCTTAACATCTCACAACATTCCCCACTTTCCACTTTTGTCGTCAATTATTGGATTATCTGCTCAATGTGGGGCTTGACCTGGATGGCCTCCCAGCGTACGATACATCCTTTCCAACTCCATTGCTAGATGACGAGCAAAAGTGGGTGCATGCTCTGTAAACCTTTCATAATCCATTCCTTGGCAGTTTACATAACTTTGAGATGTGAAGACTGCCAGGTCGTGGATTTGTGCCCTGAAACCTTGGAGACGTTGGTCTTGGTCTTGCAATTGCTGCTGACGAGTGGTGGCTATATCTCTGACATGGTTTTCACGATCTAGAGCTGATTCTAATAGAGCTCGAAGTCTGGTCTGCTCTAATCTTGCTTGCGCTCTTTCCCTGTCGAGGTCTGCTTGTTGATGTTCTCTATTGCATCTTCTTGCCTCTTCTAGTTGCGCACGAAGCTGGTCTTCTGATCGCATCCAATGGTCTTTTTCCTTCTTGAATTGTGCCCTGTCTTTTTCGGATTGCCTATCTTGGCGTTCCTTATTAGATCTGGCTTCTTCATTTAATTGTTGGATCCTTTCTTTTGCTTTGCTCAATGCCCTTTTGTTTTCTGCAAGAATAGAATCATAATCTTGCATTCTTTCAAAAAGATTGGCGGTGGTTTTTTGATCCTTCCAGCTCCTCTTTGGTGTCTCAGAAACTCTTTTCATTCTTTGGAATCGAGCATGAAGATTTTCATTCTCACAAGCTAGACTCTTCTTCTCGCCTTCGGCTTCTTGTGCTTGCAAATCTTTCTCCAAACTGAGGCTTCTCAGATTTTCTTTTAGGGCATGGATAGTTGCTTTGTACCCTTTTTCCTTTTCTCCCCAGATCAACCGCTCTTGGATTTTATCATTGAAGTTTTGAACATGGGGTCTTTTTGTTGGCCTTCTTAGCTCAGGCTCTGGTACATCATCCACGCGAGACCGTTTTTCAAACCACCTTGCATATCCAGGATTTATCTCACCCTTTGTAGTGTCTGGGACTTGAGTATCACTTTTTAAGTATCGACATCCATTCCACATCTGCTGAAGTAGAGCCTCGGGAATAGTGGCTTCTGGGTGTAATTCGATTACTTGCATACTCAAATCTTCATCATCAGGAACTACTTGATATCTCCCTAATTGCCTTAGGACTCTTAGTGGCGCATACGGCTGAATGCTTCTCAATCCCAATAGTAGTAGATAACTATTTGAGGTTGACATGTGTATTACTTCCCTCATCGGGAGCCATCCCAAAGTCCATTCAATCTGATTTGCCGTTAAAGCCTTTAGATGAGATACCCATGCTTCTATCCCTTCTGGAGCCTGATAATTTTTTGTTCTTTCCTCATAGCTCTCGATGCAATTATCATTGTTTGACCCATACTGTATGATCTTGGGCTGTTGTTGGAGATGTTCCATCACCCACATTTGCAACAAAATTTTGCATCCTTCGAAGACTTTTGCTCCTGATTTACATAAAGTCAAAGCCCGATAAATATCTGATAGAATGATGGGGATAAGGGTGTGATTTTCTTTGGTGGTGAGGATTTGCACAACTTTCGCGGTGCGAATATCAATTGTTCGCTCTTTGTTTGGGAAGACCATGACTCCTAGAAAAGCCACCATGAAGGCAAAGCGACGGTGAATCTGCCAAGTGTCTTTGTTTTGCTTGTTGGTAAGGCCTTTCTCATGAATTTCGAACCCATCTGACTTTCCGAACCTTGAATACAAAAAGTTGAAGGAACAACATCCATTGATGACATTGTTTTTCCTGATTTGACTGCTGATGTTCAGAAGACCGAAGAATCGATGTACCGAAGGAGCCTTTGTGAATATCAAGCTTTGATTTCTTAGACTTCCGTCAAAACCAGCATATCCAGCTATCTCCTCTAATGTAGGAGTAAGCTCGAAGTCAGAGAAACGAAAGACATTGTGAACAGGGTCCCAAAAAGTTACTAACGCCGCAATCAGATCATCACGGGGTTTAACTTTCATAATGTCCGTGAGATTTCCCAAATGCTTGACGACCCATTTTTGACCATCTTCGCCTAAATCATACCACCACATTTGAAGCTGAAATAGAAATTCTTCTGTACTCGTGGATGAGGGGCTTTGTGTGGTGCTCATTTTGTATCTGAAATTTAATTTTAATAAAGTCAAAATTCATTTTGAAAATTTATACTAAAAAATCATTTTCCAAAATTTTTTATTTATTAAATACCTTTATTTCAAGATTTAAAACTATTTTTCTTTTTTTGAAATTTTTAAAACAACCCATTTTATTCCTCTCTTCTCACCATGATTTCATTTAAGCTGGTCAACAAGCATGTTCGAGGCAAATGAATGCACAAGTAGCAAGTAGGATGCATCATGATGGTCTTTTTATTTCGGGTTCACCTGTCCTAGACAGACCCAACCCCTGTGTTGAGTCTCCAAGGCCAAATGTACATGATGCAAATATACGTTCCTACTAGGGATCCGGTACATGGCTGAGTTATTCTAAGTGAAAAACCTGAGGTTGATTGTTCTAAACCTGGCTTACCCAAACGGACAGTTTGAGCCGAAGCGGGGGCAACGTACCGGGAGCACGAAAGTCTACCCGGCCTAGTTACTTGTCCCAACTTCGTCTTATTTGGTATGACTTTAACAGAAAGGTGGGCCACGCGCACGTGTGCACCATAAATTTAGAAGACTCAGTAAGAGGGAGGTTTCGTAGCAATTGTATATGCATAATTCAAATAATATTAAAGCAGTAAAAATTTCATTTAGCATATTGAGCATATATCATGTAAAAATCAGATAATAAATAAAGCCAATTATAACAGTTATTTTAAGCTTGAATTCTTAAACCCTGAACCAGTGGTTCTGGGTTTCACTCAAATCCCCAGCAGAGTCGCCAGAGCTGTCGCACCTCCTTTTTACCGCGTCCGCGGGGCGCGTGGGGAGTTTTCTCCAATTGAAGGACAGTCGAAACAGGATTTATTTAATTATTTAAGAGTCGCCACCTGGGAATTTTAAGGTGTCCCAAGTCACCAAATTTAATCCTTGAATCGAGGAGAATATGACTCTGTTTATTATTCTGCGAACCAGAAATCCTGAGTAAGGAATTCTGTTAATCCGAAAGAAGGTGTTAGGCATTTTCGAATTCCGTGATTCTAGCACGGTCGCTTAACTGTTTTTATTATTGGCTTAATTATCTTGATTTTATTAAATATATTTTTGTTACGTGATTTTACTACCGCTTTTACTTATTGTGATTAAGGACCCTTCTTTGAATCGAATTACGCGTACGTATATTCGTGTTATAAATTTAAAAATGCGAAATTGTGTCACGCGTACGTGTACACGATAACTTTTGATAATATATTTATTAAACAATCATTTTTTCGAAATTGTGTCGAATCAAGAATATTTGTTTTTCTTAAATAGTGAACCGCACATCTCGGGTTTTTATGAAATTAATTTAACGTCCTCGAAGAAATCCCTTATATTACATATTCACTCGAAATTGCGCGTACGCATAATTCGAATTGCTTTTATTGGTATAATCAGATTACGCGAACGTATCCCTAATTACACCAAATATTCTTAATGGTATTATGAATTTTTTCACAAATTGTTTGTTATATCTACACATTTTATATGAAAATACTGAGAAATTCATATTCAAGGGATGTCTTTGAATTCTTTTAAAAGAATTCACAATTTATTAAATGTTGCCCGTCGATTATAATTTCCGGATATAAATTATATTTATCCAGACTATACAAATTTAAAGAAAGGAATAAAAATATGATTAACACTATTTCGACAAATCCAACACATATATCTATATGCCCAATAATGAATTGTATATGAAACTAAAAATGATTTATAAAGGGAAGAATATTTTTCAAGAACTTTTATTATTTCTATTTAGTGCAAGTTTTATTTCTACTTACCCTTGATATAAAGTGTTGCGATTCGTGTTTATATATCTCGTCTCATTTTCATATACTTGTTTTAATCTAATAGGCGAAATTAATTTATTTACGATGGGAGATAGGCATCAAATTGATAAGAAAAGGAATTATAAATCGATTAATAATACTGCCTTACATGTAATATAGATGTACGTCTAAAACATTCATAGCATTTTAACATCATAATCAACTCACCATCCACTAATGGTTATATATATACCTGTTATCATGCCATATATGAACGTATAACTCACATCATTCAACCCATAACTAAATATGGTTTTTGACATTTTTATACTACTCTTTATTCAACTAACAACATCAAACCTTTATCCACAACCAAATGATCAGGCGTACACTAACCATGCATTTTCTTGATATTTCAGAATACTCTATACCTGACTAATAATGTCATAGGACTTAACTAATAGCCAACTTCCTGCCATGTTCCCTATCTTAACAATTCAATCATAACTATACTTTAATGAAAATTTAGAAATTAACCTTGTTACAACACTTATACAGTCTTCAATAAAGGACATTTAACTTACAGTCATCCTGTCAACATATACTACTTATTTGATAAACAAAACTGAATTTTTAACTAAAGAGCTCAAATGAATAAAAGATAGTATTACAATTCAAACTTTATTTATTTGTCATGTTGAATCTCTTTCCAACATAGAATTTAAGAGATATGTACCTGAAAATGAAGGTAGAAGGAGTGAATTTCAGCAGTTACAGCAGTAACAAAATCAGTAGAATATACCAATAACACAACAAGTCTGAACAAGAGCCGTTAACCCAGATGAACAGTGACAGAAACTTGAGGGAAAGATTTCAGATTCAAACTGAATAATATTAAAAAAAAAACAAACAACGGACAGATTCTAGAAGGATAACATTTTTTCAGATTTCAATTTCTTCCTGTTTCGGATTCCTGTTTCTGACTATTTTTTTTTCTGTTTTCTTCTTCCTATTTTTTGAACTCTCCTCTTAAAATCTGATTTTTTTCTTCTCCTTTCTTTCTTTCTGTCTTTTTTCTTTCTTTCTCTCTCAAAGAATGATCTTTTTCTCTCTTAAAATCTCTTCAAGTCTGTCCCCTTAAATCAGTCCAGCTCCCTGTATTTATACAGGGCTGGTCCTATACTCTTTTAGTGCTGGATGGACCCTTTTCTCCTTTAAAAACTAAGAAAGTTCCATTACCACTACTTTTAAATACTTTAAATCCTATTGAGTGCTATTATCCTGTTTTTCAGCAGCCCATTACCCTTTGTTTCCCACTATCCTATTAAATTAAAAACCATTAACAAACCACTTTCAGCCCACTATTATGTCACATTACCCTTACTGTTTTATCCCAGAAAATGTCCCAGATTTCCTACTGTAATTACTGTTATTACTGCCTTAAATTCAGAATCTAACAATACAGATTTTAAAATCTGTTTAAGCAACTATAACCAATCCTAAAGTTTTGGACTGAATCCTAACTAAGAATGTAACCTTCTAACACAATTACATCTAATCAACATTTGTAAAATCACACTGAATTCAGAACTAACATCATAACAACATATCAATGAAATCATTATAACAATTCAGACTGGACTTAAACATTGAATCAAGATCAAACATACACAGGAGCATTGTCAATATACTGACAATACCCTGTTCAGAAAACAATATATACACATCATACATTTGAATTTACTGATTTGCAAACAAACATGATTTAATTGACAAGTATTAATCAGTAGACTATTTACAACATTTGTCCATAATCAGTCTAAAACAATAGAAGCAGACTGTTTCCATTAGCATTATCATAAATGAGAATTCACAATATAACTAATCGACGAACTTAATCGAGTCGATTACTCACATTGTAAATAATCACGAACAACAGAAACAATTTCATATTTTGAGCATATAGACGGGTATGAGACAAAAAATGACAGAATTAATCAAAACAAAAATGTGAAAAATTAACAAGTTATTAAAACAAACGAAAATACATACAGAATACACAAACAGAAATAGAACAGTACCTCTGAATTTTAATCAAACTCGAATTCAACTTGGCTTCGGATTTTGTTTGAAATCAAACAGACCTTAGTCGAAGTATTTTCCGCTGAAAATACTTCGACTAAGGTCGATTAAACCTCAATCTTTCGTCTGAAGTGAACAGAATCCAAAAGTCTGGTATTTCTAGGGTTCTTGAAGGTTCGATTTGGGACTTAACCATTTCTGGTCAGATTCGAGGGGGACCAAATACGACACAAGGGTGAGGGTAGCCTAGGGGTCATTTGGTGTCAGTTTAGAACGGATCTGAGTTTGTTCTTGTTTGGTCCGAATCTTCAAAAGAAGATTCGAGAAGCTCGGAACTGATTCGAGCCAAACAAACTTCAGATCCATAACGAGGCATGCTAGGGGGTACTATGGTGTTATTTTGGAAGCCATTGGAAAGGTTTGAGTTTTCAGACCCACCTTCGATTTAGTATTCGAAGAGTTGGGGTCTGATTCGAAGGAAACTAAGGTCAGATTTGTGTAGAGGATGTTCAGGGGGTTCTAGGGTGTTATTTTGGTGACCGGCGGCGTTGATGCCGCCGAGTTTCAGGCGGTGGGATTCTAGGGCGGCTAGGGTTAGGGGTGGGTCTGAGGAAGATGATGATGAACAGTGGAGAGGGGGGTTTAGTTAGGGGGCCGGGGTAAGGATTATGGGCTTATATAGGGACGGGGTGGGTTGATGCTGACCGTAGATCTAGTAGGATGAAAGGTCAGGATTTATTCACTTAACCAAACGATGTCGTTTGGTTTAAGCTGGGGGGGGGCGGGTTGAACCGGGTATCGGATCGGGTACGGGCTATGGGTTACGGTTCGTGGGATCTCAGCCGTTGGTTGGCTTTGATCCAACGGTCTTGATAAAGTGTGACCAAACGTCGTCGTTTGGTCTTGGCTTTGAATTGGACCGGACATGCTGTTTGGATTGGGCTGTGGGGGGGTAATTTGATTTGGGCCTGGATTTTAATCCAGGTCCAATTTTTATTTTACAACTTGTATATTTTTTATTTTCTAATTTTATTATTAATTAATAAAATCCTAATCAAAAATTATAAAAACAAAATTATCATTACAATAATATTAATTATATTTTAATAACCATTAACGTGTAGATAAAACATTAATCACACAGTGGAATATAAAAAATAGAACGAAATGCATATTTTGGTGATTTTATTTAAATTATCTTTCAAATACATAATTAAATCCTATATGCATGCAACATGTATTTTATTTTAATTTTCATTTTATTATGACAAAGTAAACATTTACGGACATAACACAAATATTTAACACCACGCAAATTCAAGAATTACACAGTAAAAGAAATTTATTTTATTTTTTGATTTATTTTGGAGTAGTTTTCGTAAGGCAAAAATCACGTGCTCACACCGTCCTCCTGCGTGATTCCCACAATGTCCTTCATGTACTTCTCTCATGACATATTCGGTTTGAGAGGGACCGAGACACCTTGCTAGTGGTCCGCCGAACATCTTTCGATAAAGATTACCTTGATATAAACAATATCGTGCAGCTTTTTTGCGAAGCGCGTAAGCCTTTCCTTTGTCATTAGGCACGGTTCCGTGCTGTAAAAAGGCAACAATTTCATTTCTCCAATCCCATGTTAGATGATTAAAATTTACCTCGTTTTTATCAGATTCAAGAACGGAATGAAATAGATGTATGACTGAAGCATCTGTATTGTTTGCCACGTCTGCTGCGGATGCAAGGTTTGCTAAAGCATCTGCCTCTACATTCTCATCTCTTGGGATCTGCACTACTTTCCAAGTTTGGAATTGCTTTATTAACTCCCGTACCTTTGCGAGGTATTCTTGCATTCGTGACTCTCTGGCTGTATAAGTCCCCAGCATCTGATTAACCACGAGTTGAGAATCACTCTTGATTATAATCTGTGTTATGCCGAGTTCTCGTGCCAATTCTAAACCTGCAATTACAGCCTCATACTCTGCTTCATTGTTAGTTATAGAATGACATTTTATAGCCTGTCTAATGGTCTCACCCGCAGGTGGTACGAGGACTATTCCTAAGCCTGCCCCTTTTACATTAGATGAACCGTCAGTGTATAAAACCCAAGTCCCCGGGTTCGCACCATTAAAAACTAATAATTCTTTTTCTGCTTCTAAATGCATCCCCTGGCTAAAATCAGCCACGAAATCAGCTAGTACTTGAGACTTTATAGCGGTCCTGGGTTGATAAATAACTTCATACTCACTTAGTTCTATAGCCCATTTTGCTAATCTTCCTGAAAGTTCGTGTTTATGCAAAATATTTCGAAGTGGAAAAGCAGTAACTACTACAATGGGATGACATTGAAAATAAGGTCTTAACTTTCTAGATGCCATGATCAAAGCTAATGCTAATTTTTCTAGCTGTGGGTATCGTGTCTCAGCTTCCAATAAGGACTTACTTACATAATAAATAGGAGATTGTTTACCTTGGTCCTCGCGGACTAAAACAGCACTTACTGCGACTTCAGATACGGCCAGATAAATGAGAAGTTTTTCCCCCACCTTCGGTTTTGCCAACAACGGTGGTTTTGACAAATAAGCTTTCAAATTTCTAAGGGCTTGTTGACAATCTTCATTCCATTCAAAATGATCTTGCTTTTTAAGTGCAGAGAAAAACTTAAAACACCTTTCCGAGGATTTGGAAATAAATCTCCCCAAAGCTGCAATTCTTCCCGTTAATCTTTGTACTTCCTTTTTATTAGTAAGTATATCCGGGATTTCTTCTATTGCTTTGATCTGAGAAGGATTCACTTCAATACCACGATTAGAAACAAGAAAACCCCAAAACTTACCTGATGCAACACCAAATGCACATTTTTCTGGGTTGAGTTTCATATTAAATTTTCGCAAAATTTCAAAAGTAATAGATAGATGAGAAATATGATCATGAGATTGCTGGGTTTTGACGAGCATATCGTCTATATATACCTCCATTGTTTTCCCTAAATGTTCTTGGAACATTTTGGTGACCAACCTTTGATAGGTTGCCCCAGCATTTTTGAGGCCAAAGGGCATTACTTTATAACAGTAAGTCCCCCTGTCTGTGATGAAAGAAGTTTTTTCTTCATCACCAGGATCCATTTTAATTTGATTATATCCTGAGTATGCATCTAAAAAACTTAAAAGTTCATGACCTGCGGTTGCATCAATTAGTTGGTCTATATGCGGTAAGGGAAAGGAATCTTTTGGACAGGCTTTATTTAAATCGGTATAATCTACACAAACACGCCACTTACCATTTTTCTTGGGTACAACCACCGTGTTAGCTAACCAAGTAGGATATTTTACCTCACGGATTGATCCGATTTTTAATAATTTTTGGACTTCATCCTGAATCACCTGGTTCTTGAAAGCACCTTGTTTTTGTTTCTTTTGCTTTATTGGTGTGAAATAAGGGTCCTCATTGAGTTTGTGAGTCACCACATTTGGTGGAATACCTGTCATGTCAGCGTGGGACCAAGCAAAGCAGTCTAAGTTAGCTTTTAAAAATTCGATTATCATACCTCGCATGTTCGTGCTTAAATTGGCCCCGACATAAACCTTCCGTTCAGGCCATTGATCAAATAACATCACTGCCTCAAGCTCTTCAATTGTCGTTTTGATGCTTTCATTTTCTTCAGGTTCTTGAATTGTGTCAGGTCTTGAGTCCAAATCCGTCTTTTCCTGTTCAGTTGAAGTTTGATCTTTTTTACCTTCAACTGTTTCCTGTAATTGCTACTTTTCTTTATTTTTGGCGCTCATACTTGTTACAGCGTTGACACTTTTAGCCATCTGCTGATCCCCACGAATTTGGCAAATTCCCCATGGTGATGGGAATTTAATAACCTGATGTAGAGTTGATGGGACAACGTCCATATCGTGTATCCATGGTCTCCCCATGATCATATTGTAGGCCATTTCCATATCAACTACCTGAAATTTAGTTTCCTTCACAACACCCATAGCAAAAGTTGTTAGAAATACCTCACCTTTTGTTACTACACTTGAATTGTCAAAGCCTGACAAGGTGTGCGCCTTGGGTATCATTTTGTCTTCAGCTTGCATTTCTCGTAGTACCCTTAGTAATATAATATTTACAGAACTCCCTGGATCAATCAAAACTCGTTTTACATTAGTATCATGTACAAGTAAAGATATTACCAGTGCGTCATTATGTGGAGTTGTCACTCCTTCGGTATCTGCGTCATCGAACGAAATACTTTCATTTTCAAGGACCTGCCGCAC
This sequence comes from Nicotiana sylvestris, assembly GCF_000393655.2. Lineage (NCBI taxonomy): Eukaryota > Viridiplantae > Streptophyta > Magnoliopsida > Solanales > Solanaceae > Nicotiana > Nicotiana sylvestris. The sequence continues at coordinate 120,567,022 of NC_091057.1, read as the reverse complement.
CCGTTTCCCGTGTGTAATTGTTACCTTAGAAACCTTGTTGGAGGCTGTGTAGGTTACGCCGTGAATGTCCTCTCCCCCGCTTATGACATTCACTGTCCTTTTGGGTGAAGGAGGTTGTGGTGGCTCTTGTCTGTTTTTCATATAAGCTTGTTTTCCTTTCTCACTAAATAACTCAGTGAGGTACCCTTGCTTCAATAAATGATCCACTTCACTCTGCAGGAATCTGCATTCTGAAGTTTTGTGCCCGTGATCGTTGTGAAATTCGCACCAATGATCCGGATTGCGTCTACTTGGATTTGACCGCATCTCTTTTGGCCACCGTACCTTATCTCCCATGCTTCTTAAAACAGCTACGAGCTCGGAGGTAGAGACATTAAAATTATATCCACCGAATCGTGCCTTTAAACTCCTGTCATCATCTCGTGATTCTTGTTTGTTCCGATCATTCCTGAACTTTGAAGAAGAGCCAGAATCCCGGTTCCTTGATTTTTGATCATATTGCTGGCTATCTTGTTTCAACCATGGGTCCTTTCCTGCGGGTCCCATATATGGATCGTACCTGTTTTTACCTGATCTTTTTTCGGTTTCTGACCTTCGGGTACCGCCCCTTTCTTCATGATGGAGCTTAGGTACGGTATCTTCTTCGATTCGCAGCTTCGTGCTATACCTGTTGTAAACATCATTCCATGTGGTTGCAGGAAATTCTCGAAGACTTTCTTTGAGTCGTCTCGTGGCTTCAGAACTTTTGTCATTTAAATTACTTGCAAAAGCTATAGCAGCCCAATTGTCAGGCACACGAGGTAGAGTCATTCTTTCACGCTGGAATCTATCAACGAAGTTTCTAAGCAACTCCGAATCCCCTTGTTTGATTTTGAAAATATCTTCCATCCTTTTCTCAACCTTTTGTGCTCCCGAATGTGCTTTAATAAAAGAATCTGCAAGCTCAGCAAAAGAATTAATAGAATTTTCAGATAAAAGAGAATACCAGGTTAATGCACCCTTGGTGAGTGTTTCTCCAAATTTCTTGACCAATACTGATTCAATTTCTTGTTTGGTCAAGTCGTTGCCTTTTACGCCGGTTGTAAATGCAGTCACGTGGTCACGTGGGTCTGTAGTACCATCATATTTCGGGATGTCAGGCATTTTGAACTTTTTCGGAATTGGAAGGGGAGCAACACTAGGCTTCCATGGTTGTTGTGAGTATTTGTCCATGTCTACTCCTTTTATTACAGGTGGAACTCCAGGGATTTGTTCAATACGCTCATTTTGTTCCTTAAGCTGTTTCTGCAAGGTTAGTACTAAATTTTGCAAATACGAATTATTTAAATTACCTGGTCCCCCTTCTTGTGGTTCACTGGGGGTTGCTCCGTTTCCAGAATTATCAAGACCAGAACGGGGGTTCTCCAATGTATTATTATTAGGAGTTGGTGTAGGTGGCGCAGCAGGCAATCGACTAACAAGTGCCTGAAGAGCTTTGCCGACCTGTGCATCAATTAGCTTTTGCAAAGCTTCAGTTGTAACTCCTTCAAAATGTTCAGATTGCTCTTGTTGATCAGCACGGGATTCAGTAACAGGAGTGCCTTCACGAGATTGACGTGGTGAATTTAGAGGAGAGGGAACCACGTTATCTTGATTTTGATGTATTTGATTCTCATGGTTTCCCAATGTGTTATTACTATTGTTGTCGGCGTTGTTGTTTGACATGGTGACGCCAATAGATAAGATATAGCTTAAAAGGAAAGATTATCAGATTTCCCGGTAACGGAACCAATTTGTTTAACCAAAAATCTGAGTCTTTGGTCAAAGCTAAAAAGAAATTCGGGTTACTGATAATCAGGAGACAAAAATAAAATACTTTTGAGAACGATGGTAAAGAAGCAAATAGATGTATATTTCAATAAATTCTCAATAGTATTCCGTGTCCTTACAAATGATGATACTTCTTCCTTTTATAGATAATTCTAGGTAAAGGAATGAAGCCTCAGCTTTAATGATATAATCATGAGTAATAAATGATATTAAATAAGCCGTTATACAATCATTCCTATTAAATACCAATTTCGTAACGTATCAAGTATTTAATAATGAATTTGGACTCCTTTCTGTCACCAGATCTTTGCTTTCAATGCCTTCTATCCGTTGGCTGTAAATAATTTAAATTGGTACGAGACTCCTATCTATACGTCGTCTCGTGCCTATTTAAATTCTTCTTCTCGTGGCTGTTTCCATCCGTGCCTCTTAGTCAATTGCTGCGCTTTGACCATTTAACTAATCCATGTGTCATGCCACATCATCTTTTAATATAAACTCAGTTTTTTTCCAATACAATTATGGAAAAAAACAAGGCCAAAGGAAAATAAAACTAGAAAAATGATTGGCGCACTCTAATTTTGATCGCGTCTTGAATTCCAAAGGGCCCAGACATTTGTTAATCATTTCGAGTTTCTTATTGGCTACTGAGCCTAATTAACTAACTATTGTTTGCTCAACAATCTTCTTCTTCATCAGTCTTTCTAGATTTTTCTTTCATTTTAGATCTCAATGGATTGCTTTGAGTTAAGCTTTGAATCCCCATATGAGCTTCTGCTTAAAGCTGCTTTCTTGATACCCATTTCTCATTATTTCTTAGGCTTCCTGTTTTTACTCTTTGTATTTCTCTATCATTTCTTAGAGATTCACTTCTTTCAAGATTTATTCACTGGGTTTAGGGGGCACCTTGTGTCTTTGACATTTAACTCTAGCTGTGAGCTGTATCAACAAGTCGTTTCCAAGTGTAAAATTCTTCATGGCAGGTAAAAACTGATTATGGAGTGAATAATAAAATGAAATCTTGATAACATTTTCTGCTTTCTCAGTCTTTGGTCATAATGAAATTTTGGAACAATGTGATGATGATATTTAATCAGTGAAAAATAGAGCCTTTTGTATCTAATGTAAGTGTTACTTAATTCTAGACAAGACATGCTTGAATGTGTTCGTTTTTACTGTTTATAATGATTTCTAGCTTGTGCATTCATTTATTTCTAGCATACGATAGAGCCTTGTGGTCTGACACTTCTCCGGATCTCGCATATAGCGGGAGCTTAGTGCACCGAACTACTTTTTTTTCTTTCATCATTTATTGGTATATTAAATATCCTATTTCTTAATGCAGGTTTTCATCCACTCCATGGCTTTGTAGTCCTCATCTTCAGACTGTGTTTTTACAGTTCTTTGGAAGGGCACCTGTTTGCAATTATCAAAGGTGACAATTTACAGACTTTTGATTAAGGAATATGTTTCACCCACAATTCAAGTGTCGACAGTTCTTTTGTTAATTTGGTCGTTTGGAGTTACGTTCCATTTTTCATAGCAACTAATGCAAATATTCTTGTTTCCAGAGAGATATTTCACACGTCTGATGGTGGGACAATAGCTTTGGATTGGCTAAGGAATGTGGATGTTAAACTACATTTTTATACTCCTATCTATATAATTGGTGACGAACATTTTTCAACCATGTTGGATAACCTGTTTTAAGAGCTTGATCTTACTTACCACGTCCCATTTATATGATAGTTTTTGATTGGTATGAAATTTTAAATAGAAAAAAGGACTTGTAACACATTCCGAAATTATAAATATGGATTATCCAATATTACAAATACTTTAACACCCCCCTAAACCGGATTATTAGTTACAATCTTAAACTATTCGTGATCTTAATTACCCCCTCAACTTGGCCTTTTGAGAGCGAGTGTGGGTACACTCGCCTGCCATGTGGATTTTTTTGTATATGTGACATTTTTTAAAAATAAAATATATTTTTACCTTTTTAAGTATGTTACTTTTTGGATAATTTTTTCCGAATACAATCTATAATAAAACTTGGATAGAACTACATTATTTAGGTTAAATAGTTTTATTTGGCTTAAAATAATAAAGTTTTAGTTAATCTTTTTTTTGAATTTGACCTGAAAATAAAGATTTATACAATTGAAATAAATAGTCAAGGCATCTAAAAAGTTATAAAAAAATACATGACTTTTCGTTTCTTCTAACATCAGACACTTCGAATTGGATTATGAAAACTCCGGTTCAATTTTTCGGTTATGAAATACCAAACCAAATAATCTCAGTTTGGTTTGTTTTCTTAGAGATTTCAAATTAATTGGTTTAGTTATTTTGAAATTTCTGTTTAAAATTATGTACATCTTCTGACAAGAAATAATGAACCTCTAAATAAAGTATTTATGTCAAATTGCCTAATTACCTCATTTTCATTATATTCATCTAAAAATTTGATAATTGTAAGTACAAATGAGAATCCTTGATATGACAAAAGTATTACAAGAAGAGAAAATAATAATAAAAAAGTATGAGATAACTATCATGCGTATATGTTATAAATAGTCAAGGTATCTAAAAAGTTATAAAAAGATACACATAACTATTTATTTCAAGTAAATCTTTATTTTCAAATCAAATTCAAAAAAAGATTAACTAAAACTTTATTATTTTTAGTCAAATAAAAAAATTTAACCTAAATAATATAGTTCTATCCAAGTTTTATTATAAATTGTATTCAAAAAAAATTATCCAAAAAAGTAACATATTTAAAAAGGTAAAATATATTTTATTTTAAAAAAATGTCACATATACAGAAAAAATTCACGTGGCAGGCGAGTGCACCTACACTCTTTGCCACATCATCGTTCAGGGGTAATGGCTCTCAAAAGGCCAAGTTGAGGGGCAACTAAGACCACAAATAGTTTAAGGTTGAAACTAATAATGCGTGTCAAATTTAGGGGGTGTTAAAGGTATTTTACTACTGTTATATGTTGTAATAGTAAAGCCACTACACTATATTTTACCACTTTAAAATAATTGAACTTCAACCACTACAACATTAAAGTGATAAAACTATTTTTGTCACCTTAAAATAATTTCATCCACAATAAAAATAAACTCACAAAACTTTACCTACTATAATGTTAAAGTGACTTGCTCCAACGGGGTATTGAAAACGAATTGAATAGAGAACGGGTCAAAATTCGACCCATGTATACTTATACGGGTCAAACCGTGTTGGGTTACCATATTTCTAGGAATGGCGGGAATCGGAGAAAGCATTAACCCATAGTCCATACTTCATAGTCTTGTATACAAACCCAGGCGAACCAATTGATAGAAGAGATGCGCGGATATTACACATTGGCTGAGAATTGCAGGGGAAAGATGAAGATAAATCAATCGCTTCTGCTACGGCCATTGCGAAATAAAACCATTATCTGGTTGTTAGGTTTGAGGAGAAAATCAAAGTATTTATATTTCGCTTTTGGCCGCTACCCGCTAATACTTTTGGTTCTACTCATTATATTATTGAAGTAGCTGTTTTTAAGGGTGGATTTGGTTTCTGTTGTTGGTTTCTATTTGATAGCATTTGGAATCTGTTATGTTGAACATATATTGAATATGAGAGCTACTATATGGAAAATCATTTACTTTGATAGGTATTTGTGGTAAGTTACAAGCTTACGCCAGACCAATTGAGTGTTTTTGAACTATTTAGTAGACGAGTTTGTGATTCTTTGACTTATGTTGCTTTTATATGTTACTTGATGGAACCCTTAGGGGTTGGCCTGGTGGCAATTGACTTGAGCCTTGGGGTTTGCTCCCTTTCAAGGTTTCAAGTTCGAAACCCACTGGGTACAAACAATTTCTGAGGGCCATCGGACTGGGTAAAACCTGAATTAACCGTGGTGCACTTGCGGGAAACTCCTTGCCGAGGGCCTGTGCACCCCAGGGATTAGTCGGGGCTCTTAGAGACTCGGACACCCGGTGCAAATCAAAAAAAAAATATGTTACTCGATGGAGTAAATTGCATAAATTTTTCCTTTCCTTCTCCTGATGTGAATTTAAATGGGGAACATGGCATTATAGCTGACCCCAAACTTGTTTGGGATTGAGGCATTGCTATTGTTGTTGTTGCTAGTTAAAAGTCCATCCAGAGAAGGTTTTGATGAAGTTCAGAGCGATGATAAAAGTCCCATCATGGTAGTGGTTCCTGGTTTAACAAGTGACTCTGATTCTGTTGTTAGCTTTCTTCCACTCTTTTGCATCGCTCCTTAATCGTATGAGTTCTTTGCTAGTTTGTGTCTTCCTTTTATGGAGAAACAATTTTTATGCTAAAATAATTTCTTCCTCCATTGAGTTTTTATTCCCCTTCATTTCTTCTCTGTTTATAAGTATTATCCTTTCCTTCTTCATATAAAAAAAGTATTTTCTTCCCAATAGATATAACCAGGGCTATCTGGCTTTACGAAATTTTATTGTTTCAACTTTATACTGGTGGTGATTGAGCTCTATTTTTATGATTACATGCTTTTGATGGAAAGTATTTGCTCTATTCCTTGTTAATTGTACTTTAATTTAGCAGTATATAAAGCATCTTGCTTCCAAGATGGCTCACCGTGGATGGAATGTTGTCGTGATCAATTATCGAGGCATCGGAGGAGTATCAATAACTGTGAGTGCTCCGTTTTAAGCAAGGATATAATAATTTTCCAGTTTAGTTTCTTTTAAATGATTACAGATTTCCTTCAGTTTATTTGCCTTTGATAGGAGAGATGCTATGATACTTTGAATTTGAAGTTGTTGGTGGATCAGCAATCTTTTGTACTTTACCTGCCTCGTTACTATTTAAGTGACTCATCTCTAAGGAAATGCCTTGTATTTTTGCTCAAGTTAAATATCAGTGGCATAAAGAGGTCTTTTTTGTTAGATTTGTTTTTTTTTTCATTCATCATGATTTAGTTACTAGATTGCATTTTTCGTAGCATGGAGCGAAGCTGTCCCTGAAGAAATTTAGGAATTTACGACTTCTATAATGGTATATGGTGCTTTTTCATTTCTGTAATTCTAGTTGTTCCTCTTGAACCCTATGCCTGTGAACTTCTATCTTTGTGTTATGCAAGTAACACTGTAAAATAGTGGTTTGAAATGACCAATAATGCAGTTGCCCAAGGTGCAAAACCTTGCTAGTAAGTAGTAATATATTAAGTTATGAATATGTAGTTTGTGTGCTAAATAGACATGATAGCTCAAGAACCATGATATTTTGGTGGCAGTCTGATTGCATTTTTAATAGCTGATGGATTGAGGATGCGGGCAAAGTGATTGACCATCTCCACACTCAATACCCTCAAGCTCCTTTATTTGCTGTTGGCACTAGCGTTGGTGCTAATGCTCTGTTATGCTATTTATTTATCGGATATTCTGTTAGTTTTCCTAATTTAACAAAAAAATTGCAAAGCTACTTGAAGTCAGTTATATGGATCCTCACTATTCATTTAATTCCATTTGAACCTGTTTCATTTTTCCTTATGAATAATTTTCAGGTAATATATCTTGGTGGGGAAGGAGTTAATCCTGCAATTGTTGGAGCAGCTGCTATCTGTAATCCTTGGGACATTTTGGTTAGTTTAGAAACATACACATACAATTTATACTAATATGCATAAATTGGTAGCTAGATATGCAGTTTACATACTGTAAGTAAAAAGAATATGGAGGAATCTCATAATGTATATTACGACTGCGAATTGCATTAGGGTAGCTTCTAGAGAGGTCATAGGGGTCATGAAGGGCTCTCCTGGGGATCATAGAGGGGACTGGTGGTGGAATTGAGAGGTCCAAGGTAAAGTGGAAACTAAGAAAGCTGCTTATTTGAAGCTAGTAGAGAGTACAAACGAGGAGGAAAAAAGGACTTAAAAGGCAAAGAAAGAGGCAAAGTTAGCAGTTACGACGGCTAAAAATGCGGCGTTTGCTCGTTTGTACGAGGAGCTCGGGGGCAAAGGCAGGGACAAGAAGTTGTACCGGTTAGTCAAGGTGAGAGAGAGGAAGGCCCGTGACTTAGACCAAGTCAAGTGCATCAAGGACGAGGATGGCAAAGTATTGATGGACGAGGCACTTATTAGGAGAAGATGGCAGACATACTTCCATAAACTGTTGAACGAAGAGGGGGATAAACGCATTGTGCTGTGTGAGTTGGAGCACTCCGAGAGTCGGCGGGATTTTGGGTACTGTAGGCGGATTACGGTAGATGAGGTGGAAGGGGCGATGCATAAGATGTGCAGGGGCAGAGCGACGAGGCCAGACGAAATCCCGGTGGAATTTTGGAAGAGCGCAGGGCGAGCAAGTTTAGAGTGGCTCACTGGGCTGTTTAATGTTATTTTTAAGACGAAGAAGATGCCCGGATAATGGAGGTGGAGTACGACGGTTCCGCTTTACAAGAACAAGGGTGATATCCAAAATTGTAACAGCTATAGGGGTATCAAGCTGTTGAGTCACACTATGAAGGTTTGGGAGAGGGTGACGGAGGCTAGGGTGAGGAGGTGTGTGTCTATTTTCGAGAATCAGTTTGGATTCGTGCCGGGGCATTCGAACGGAAGCGATTCATCTGGTTAGGAGATTGGTGGAGCAATACAGGGAGAGGAAGAAGGACTTGCATATGGTGTTTATTGACCTTGAGAAAGCGTACGATAAAGTCCCGATGGAGGTCCTGTGAAGGTGTTTGGAGGCTAGTGGCGTTCCGGTAGCGTACATTAGGATAATTAAGGATATGTATGATGATGCTAAGACTCGGGTGAGGACTATGGGTGGTGACTCGGAGCATTTCCCTGTGGTGATGGGGTTGCACCAAGGATCGACTCTTAGCCCGTTTTTATTTGCCTTAGCGATGGATGTACTGTCGCCACACATCCAAGGGGAAGTGCCTTGGTGCATGCTATTTGCTGATGATATAGTGTTGATTGACGAGACGCGAAGCGAAGTAAACGCGAGGTAGGAGGTTTGGAGACAGACCTTGGAGTCTAAAGGTTTCAAATTGTGTAGAACCAAAACAGAATACTTGGAGTGCAAATTCTGTGACGAGACCCATGAAGCAGACGTAGAGGTAAAGCTTGATGCTCAAGTTATTCCCAAGAGAGCGAGTTTTAACTATTTCGGGTCTATTATCCAAGGTAACGGGGAGATTGACTAAGATGTCGCACATCGCATTAGAGCGAGATGGATGAAGTGGAGGCTCGCTTCCGGTGTTTTATGTGATAAGAACGTGCCGCCAAGACTTAAGGGCAAGTTTTATAGGGTGGTGGTTCGACTGGCTATGCTGTATGGTGCTGAGTGTTGGCCAGTCAAGAACTCCCACGTGCAGAAGATGAAAGTAGTAGAGATGAGGATGTTGAGATGGATGTGTGAGTGTACCAGGAGAGATAAGATTAAGAATGAAGTTATCCGAAACAGAGTGGGAGTAGCCTTCGTGGAGGACAAGATGCGGGAGTCGAGGCTGAGATGGTTCGGATATGTTAAGAGAAGAAGCATTGATGCCCTTGTTAGGAGGTGTGAGAGGTTGACCATAACGAGTTTGAGAAGAGGTCGAGGTAGGCCTAAGAAGTACTGGGGAGAGGTGATTAGACAGGACATGACACTGCTTCAGCTTACCGAGGACATGGCCTTTGATAGGAGAGTGTGGAGGCCGAGGATTAAGGTAGAAGGTTAGTAGGTAGTTTTTAGTTGCTCACCGATAGTCTTAGTAGCACGCATGTCCCTTTATATTCTTAGATTTTTATTACGGTATGTGGTTTTGTTCGCCTCAGGTATTGTATCCCTTGTTGCTAGTATTTAGTACTGCTTATCCTTTATCTCTCCCTTTTTCTTTTCTCTTCCCTCTTTCTTCCTTTCTTGCTATCCACTTCTTCTTATTACCCTTCCTGAGCCGAGGGTTTATTGGAAACAACCTCTCTATCTGTTAGGTAGGGGTAAGGTCTGCGTACAGACTACCCTCCCCAGACCCCACCTGGTGGGAACATACTGGGTTTGTTGTTGTTGTTGTTGTTGTTGTAAGAGGTCTATATACATATATACATATACATTGGTTCTAACTAAGGAAAGAATAAGAAGGAAATCCTATGAATATTCTAAGAAACTCTACATATTTGCTACTATGTATATGACCAAAGGGTGTCCATGTTCATTCTGTAACACATTTTTACTTTGGTTCTTCTTACTTTTTTTTGAGGTATTGATGAATTGCTTACTTTGTTTGCCTTCTGACATTCTTTATCCGGCGTCTCTTCCAATTCTGTGGGATTTGTACTCCAATTGTTTACTTCTTGCGTTCAGGGTTATTTTTTATGGTAGATCTATTGGATTTATCACAATGTGGGAAGAGATTTGACTAGCCTGAAAAAGTTCTGTTAAGATGCTAGATGAAGATAGTTATGATGATAACCTAGTTTTAAATCGAGTCAAATTACCCATTTCTTATCTTCTATTTTGTACCATAAGGATCTATTCTCATTATCGTTAGAAGGTTTATCTGTCCTTTGCTTATGTCTCAGAATAGTCATCCTTTCTTTTCTGAATGTATCTAAGTCAACTCCCCATTTGTTATAGAATTACTAAGAACAAGATAGAACAAGAGATGTAGACAAGAGATGCATAGAGTAGAATGTAGAGATTGTTACAAGTTAATCTCATTCAAATGAACCTCTTGTTGGTCTAGGAATAACCGATTTTATACTTACCCAAAATACATCCCAATGGTTACAAGAATCAAGCGAATAATTTAATGGATATAATGTAATATTACCTGGTTCATAGAATAAGGATGTCTAGGAGTACTTAACGAACATCCACAATTCAATGAATTCATAACACTTTTTCATTTCTTTTTTCAGCTTTGTGATAGGTTTCTTCATCGCAGGCTCGTACAGACATTCTATGACAGAGCTTTAGCGATTGGATTAAAAGATTATGCCCAGCTGTAAGTGCCTGCAGTCTCTCGTATGCTTACTGTGAGTTGGCCTTCATTCAGTAGTCCTAATTCATTTGTGTGGCAAAATCTGAGTTTTGCAGGCATCAGGCTATTTTTTCTCGTCTGACAGATTGGGAAGCCATTGCTAAGGTTATCTAAATTCTCTTGTTGAATTCTTGTCCGTGCTTTATTTTTTATGGCTATCACTTAAATCACATCAAGATTTTGGGTTCCCTTAGTTACTGAGTTAAAGGTTTTTCTGGAAAGCAGCTTGTGGATTGTGATATAAAAAAGCAAATGAGCAATGGCTGCTGACCTTACATTGAATGATCTGGGAGTCAGTTGGGAGGATACCAAAATGTGAAGTCATTATGCCATAGGAAGTGTTTATTGCAAAAGAAATAAATATCAAATCTAATTAGCATCTGATGATCATTTTAGAGCCATGGATAAGTAGAACAAAGGTAAAATGTTAAGCCCATTGCCGCTGTAATATATTTTATGGATGCCTATCCCTTCGAGTTTAGTTTCAGGTGTTTCTCTTGAGATAAGGCTTATCTACTATAGGAAGTATGTGAGCTGAAGAATGTAATATAAGTAGGTGTTAAGAAACATTTGACGCTAGATCTCCAGACTTTTACCACCATTGCATTATCAAGCTAATGAAACACAGGCTCCTCAGATAAAAAAAGATAAAATTACAGTATAATGTACTCCATAAGTTGACCTTGCACTATTAGCCCAGTTACAAGTTTGCAAATGTGTAGCCAAATATCAATAAGATCTTTTCTTTTCCCATTCCCTCTAATTTTAACAACCTCATTTATTCCTACCTACCCCTATTGTAGCTCTCTCCTCATTTTTCACCTATAAATATTTAATTTAATTAATAAAAAAGAATCATATGCAAACAAAAATCAGTTCCCCATTTTTAGTATAACCATTGATCGAGACACTGAGTCAACACTCATTCGTGCCTTCTTCCATAACCAATACTTCTCCGATTTTTTTTTTTTTTTTTGATTTTGTATATCTTCAAGTTTATACATACCTATCACAACTACAAAACGCAAAAATAGACACGAGAAACCTAAAATATCATCTCCTTTAATGCTAATCTTGTTAATTTTCGATTATGATTTTGCGAGAAATTTGGAGTGGGTATTGTTTGAACTTATTAGAAATAGTCTGAGTAGGTTGTATACAACGTTTGAAGTTATTTGCTGGAGATTTGGACTAGTTTTATACAAGAATTGCAAATGAAAATCATACAAAAAATTCGTCATAGATGCTTATACACTTTTATACAATGTTATACACTTTTATACAAAGAGGTACATTATGTATATAGTTGTATAAAAGTGTATAAAGATGTATAATCACAGAGTGAAAATATTCTTGATACACTATGTAGAAGAAGAAGAAGAAGAAGAAGAATTGGGACAACACCCATTCCAAACAACTAACAAATCAGAAAACTCAATTTCTGAAATCGAATCTTCGAACCCCCTGTAATGGTGACTTTTATTTTTCAAATCCTTAGTTAACCATTGGAATCCGGAAAAGAATTGAAGGAGAATAACAATAGTAGAGAAATTTTGTGGTGCAAAGGCTGACAAGGGAAGAAGAATTGGGACAACACCCATTCCAAACAACTAACAAATCAGAAAACTCAATTTCTGAAATCGAATCTTCGAACCCCCTGTAATGGTGACTTTTATTTTTCAAATCCTTAGTTAACCATTGGAATCCGGAAAAGAATTGAAGGAGAATAACAATAGTAGAGAAATTTTGTGGTGCAAAGGCTGACAAGGGAAGAAGAAGAACGAAGAATGAAGAACGAAGAAAAAAGAGGAACAAAGAAAAAGGGGTGGGCTAACCGGTGAAAAGTAATTTTCAGGTTATGTACAACCTGGGCTACACTGGGTAAGGGCTTCAAACGTGGGCCATTTTCTGATGGGTTGTTGGGTCAAGTGACAAGGGATGTAATTCTCCCTAAAAAAACTGGCTATATATTCCTCTATTATCAATCACACTAACTGCACACTCTATGTTCTTTCTAAAAGAATGAGTTTAATTGATGATTCATGCAACTAAGTAGTAGGTGATTTATCTATTGTTTATTGCTTATTCTCTTTGTTTCTCTTTGCAGTTACGTTCTGTTAGAGATTTTGACCACCATGCTACTCGGGTTCTTGCAAAATTAGAGGTAACAAAACTATGCCTCCTCTTCAATACTTGCATCCTACGACTTATTAACAAGCATTAATTCCAACCCGTTCCCTCCCCCCCCCCCAAACCAAAAGACTGTTGATACATATTATAGGAAATCGTGCTCTGCCAGTTGCATAAGAAATGTGATGGTTCCCCTCCTCTGCATTAGCAGAATGGATGATCCAGTCTGTACAAGGGAAGCAATTCCATGGGATGAATGTTGGTATGTCATCCTTTATATTGCAAAGTCTCTTCTTTTAACTTCATTTCAAATTGCTAGATAGGATAAGAAAGGTCGGTATTAATGGAAGTAATACCATTGCAAGATTATACGGTTCTATGGAGAAAAAAAAAGATGATATAACTGTATGTTATTTAATTAATGTGTCAAGATCATTCTTTTTTGCTTTTAATACATATGCGTGTGGTGCTGCTGTAAATATAGCATGGCAATATGTATCTCTTTTAGGGCGAACAAAAATGTCGTACTAGCTACCACGCACCATGGCGGACACTTGGCATATTTTAAAGGGATGACTGCAAAAAGCCTCTGGTAAGTTGTGATTCTTTCATAGCCTAGGTGTTTGGCATTGTAATTATTTTATTTGAAAGTCTTTTTATATCTGATTAGCACTGCATGTCGCTATTATACAGTCGTCTCAATTCTTTTAGCATGACAAAATGCTCCCAAACCAAAGGATCAAAAAGCTAATTTTCAGTTGGTATAGACATTGGTGTTGTTCTAAGGGGCCTAAATTAGAGAACTAAGTGATCTGCATTTGATAAGTATTTTGGTGTACCACTTAACCCTTCAAGTTTTGATTGAAGTGTGTGGTGACTATTTAGTATGAGATGTGAAACCAATTCTGGTTGAGAACAAGTTTATCATGTGCTCCTTAATTATGTGCAGGTGGGTTAGGGCTCTTGATGAATTCCTTTGTGCTTTGCACTCCAGCCCATTGATCCACCGAGATAAGGTTTGCGGATTTGTACACTCACCTTTAAACTATTCATGCTTTAAAGATAAGCTTACTTACACGTAGTTAATTGGCTTTATTGAATTGATAGCTCTACTCATAAGTTATTGTGAAGGCCCCGTAAAAACAATGGTGAATTAATTCTTATGTAAATCAGCATGATAATTGATGCTACTAGGAATCTTGAAAGTTATGTCTTTTGTCATTCATTGTATTATGCAGATGCAGAATACCACAGTGGACAGTCCCCTGAAATCACCCATTAATCGGGCACCATATGTGAATATTAGAGAAGACGGTTTAGTGACTGCATTTAGCAATGAGCTACTGGTCGAAGATGACAAGGCTGGAGATAGTATTACGGGTGACAATGACACGGTGCAACAAGAACCAACCGCAACAACTCAGTTTCTTCCAGTTCCTGACCCAGATATTGATGCAATGATCATTCCTGTTAAAAGATGTCTAAATCAGCTTTCTCGGCATAGTAGAATATCAATGTGGGTGCTTGCATATGTTGCAATCATAACTACATGGCCAATTCTTGCTTCAACTTTACCACTGATTTTCAAGAAAAAGCTGCGCAACATTTTCTCACTATCCTCACTGAAAAGATGATGATGGTCATGCTTGTGGCAATGCGTAACTATATATGCATTATCACCAAAGAAACATTTATGACAGAATGCTGGGTAAGGGGTAAAAGCTGAGCTCCTAAGTCAGATTTGGAATATTGAATTTCTCATCTGTTGTCAAACTAGATTTGTCAAGGCTATACGATTTCTTATTTAGCGCTTAAAAATGATCATATATACGTAACCAATAAGAGCTAATTTATTTTGGTTGCTTATTGCTATACAAGTTATGGTGATGGTAGCTTTAACCAATTCTGGTGATTGTACGTCTCCTAATTCATCTGTTAGCTGGGTTTTGCAGTATTCACTCCACTCAACTTGTTTTTTTTTTCTCTTTATTTTATTTGACAGTGCGAGTAAAGCTTTGCAGCTAGCTTCCGCAGACGAATCTGATATTTCATACATTTATTTAAGTTATATATATTGATATTGTGATAGCATGTTACTTATTATTTTTACTACGTGACCAGTTAATATTTATTATCGAAATTTGCTTGTAATTACAATATTGGTAGCTTGTTAATATAAATTACTTCTAAAAATAGAGGCATGCATCGTAACAAAAGGGTGTGAAAATTTATTCTAAACAAGGACAACCTCTTGTTGATATTGAATGTCAAACAACTCTTAACGATATTGTTCAACATAAAACACCTTAAATACAATTCATTGTGCAATTAATTCGACCCTTTCTCTTCATATCTTTTTCACAAAAAAAAAAAAAAAAAAAAAATTAACTTTCAAAAGTCATTAAACCATAAAGAAATACTACAACAACATTTTCAGTGAAGAAATACTTCAACATTTTCAATGCTCCATCCCGATATAATTATAAATGTTAAATTTTGAACTTACCAAGTTGGTGGCCAAAATTACTCTGCCACCGAGCAGCCTTAACTGGTCAAACAGGAAGAAGAGCAAACTTCCACTTCCCTTCAAACAATTTATAATATTCAACTTATATATGTCAAATACTCACATCAGTGTATTTTAACATATTATAATTATGTTTAACAACAATTACTATTTTTTAAGTAAGCTCATAGTGTAAAATATTCTAGGCTGAACTAATTTCGAAATAAGACAACTATGGAAATATCGAAAAGTAAAACAAGAGCAAAGAGCACATCTATAGTCACGTGTCCAAATGGCCCAAGTCCCAACCATTTTGTAGAAAATTCAAGGTTTCGTAGCCTACTAGCCCCAACCGACTATTCCCCTCCCTTCTTTACCCATTTAACTACCCACCCTTTGTTTCCATATTTCTTTTCCATCAATTTTTCTTGTTTCTTGTTTTTCTATACAAGATCCTCATGGATTGCATTGAGTTTAGCTCAGAATCCCCATATGAGCTTTTGCTGAAAGCTGCTTTCTTGATACCTACTTCTCATTATTTCTTGGGCGTCCTGTTTTTACTGTGTGTATTCCTCTATCATTTCGTGGAGATTCACTTCTTTCAAGATTTATTCACTGCGTTTAGGGGACAGCCTGTGTCCTTGACATTTAACCATTCCTCTGAGCTGTATCAAGAGGTTGTTTCCAAATGTAAAATTCTACATGGCAGGTAAAAACTGAATAAAGGGGGTAAATAAAAATATAATCTTGAATGCTTTCTGAATCTTGATCATCATATCTTTTAAATTCTATCTTGCTTATAACAAAAAAGTGTTAATTCTAGACAAAACATGCTTGAATGTATCTTGTAAGTGGTAGGATGGCTATAACCTGGAGTTTTAAACTGAAATTAGTGTGACATGAGTATACTCATTGGTATACTTATTCTATTGGTTATTGCAGGTATTTGTCTACTCCATGGCTTTGCAGTCCTCATATCCAGACTGCCTTTTTACAGTTCTTTGGAAGGGCACCCGTTTGCAACTATAGAAGGTGACGATTAACCGGCTTATTTAGTTTCAACCTTAAGGAAATAAACGGGGTTTAAATGTTCAATCTAGAGTATCATACTATGATAATAGCAGTTTTGGTCTCCGTTGTATGTTTAGGTAAATATTGGCAGACAATTTTAGCTCAGTGCACTTACGGTTTGAACTGTGTAAGTATGGGATTCACGTGTTAAGCATACTCTTCATTTATGACATAAATGAGACTCACTTGTCTGCGAGCAGTTACCCTTGACATTGTGAAAACATCATATTCTCATATGAGGCAGTGAAGAAGTGCTACTTTTTGCTCACTAATGCATTGTTGCCTCCAGACAGATATTTCGTACGTCTGATGGTGGGACAATAGCTTTGGATTGGCTATCGAATGCGGATGGTAAAGTACATTTTAAGCATCATTCTTCATTTCATCACGGACTGTTTCAACTCATAATTGATTGAATGAGCTCGTGTCTTAGAACATAACTAAACTTCAAAACTAGAATAAAGATCTGGAATATGACAATGTACTTTTGATGTAAAAGTCAATTTCTTTACAAGATTGGAGGAATTTATGGAATTCCAATAGTTAAAGTTTTGTCTAGTCATCGAGAACGTTTCCCAACTATGTTGGATAACCAGTTCTAAAGGCTTTACATTCTAGACAACTTAGACCTTTGAAAAAGATGCTCTGGACAACTTGGAAAGTAGTCCCTAGTAGCTCATATCAAAGATGAAGGATTAGTTGAAGTGTTAAATGAGGACTAGCCAACTGAATAAAGTATAAAGGAATTGAGTTAAGGAGGACCGTATAATATAGTTTTTGCTGTTCGAGGAGGAGTTCAGGGGGAGAAAGAAGATGGTATTATATTTAGCTTTGGCCATTAGTTTTGTGTAAGAACAGCCACTGAAAGGTTATAAAATTATTGGAAAGTTGAAATAAAAAGCTATGGAAGAACCTCTTCCAACTCCATCTTTTTCCTTTTAGGAAGTGCGAAGCCCTTTTGAATGTTAGAATGAACCAATAGAAGATCAACTTTCTATTTTTTTTGGGTGTGCTTGATGGAAAAAACTATAAGGATGTAAATTTTACGCCAATTTCTTTTATATCTTACGTACTTAATGGAGTAAATTTACACCAATTTCTGTTTCTTTTTATTTGTCAGTTAAAAAGCCAGCCGTTGAACGTTTTGATGGATTTCACAGTGATGATAAAGGTCCCATAATGGTAGTGATTCCTGGTTTAACAAGTGACTCTGATTCTGCTGTAAGCTTTCTTCCACTCTTTTCCTGTTGTCTTCAAAATTATGAGTTTTATGCATGTTTATGTCTCTCTTTTGGAGAAACAATTGTGCTGCAAAAATAATTCCTTCCTCCATTGAGTTTTTATTCTCTTCCCTTCTTCTCTGTTTATAAACATATTTCTTTCCTTTTCCTTTCTATAGATATAACCAGGTCCTCTGGCTTTTACAAAATTTTATTTTTTCTAACTTTATACTGGTTGATTGAGCTCTATCATATGATTACTTGAGGTTATATGCTGTCCACTGCAAATATTCGCTTTGCTCTTTCTTAAATCAGCTATAATTTAGCAGTACATAAAGCATCTTGCCTTTAAGATGGCTAAAAGTGGATGGAATGTCGTTGTGAGCAATCATCGGGGTCTCGGCGGAGTGTCAATAACTGTGAGTACTCCATCCTTAAGCAAGAACTTTAATCTTTTCCAGTTTAGTTATTTTTGATAAGAGAGAATATGACCTAGATTTACTTCAGTTGAATTTTTAGTTGAGGAGAGATGCTATGAACTTTCTAATTTTAAGTTGCTCGTGGATCAGCTAGTTTTTACACTGAACTGCCTTATTACTATGGTCCCTGAGGAAATTCAGCAAATTGAAACTTCTTCAATGGTTTATGGTGCCTCCCATTTTCATTATTTTTTGTTGTTCCTCTTAAACTTTTTGCCTGTAAATTTTCTCTTCACGTTATATAAATAAGACTGAAAATAGTGAAAGTTAAAATAAATTTAATTCATCTAAGGTGCATAACTTTGCTAGTAATATGTTTATTGTGTTATGAATATATAGTTTGTGGACTATTGGGCAATGAAAGCTCAAGATTCATGATATCTTGATGGCAGTCTGATTGCTTTTATAATGCTGGATGGACGGAGGACGCCCGCAAAGTGATTGACCATCTTCACACCCAATACCCTCAAACTCCTTTATTTGTTGTTGGGACTAGCATTGGTGCTAATGTTCTGGTACGCTGTTACAATTTTGTTATTGAATATTTTGTTAGCTTCCTTTGCTAAAGAATCTTCAGTATGGTTACCTGAAGACAGAAACTAAATTTGAAAGATAAAGGAAGAGAATTACCATAGCTTGTTACAGTAAATATCTTCAGAGAAGTTATTATTGTCAGCAAGGTATATATACATGCACACACAATAGGTACACAGGCAAATGATAACTGTCTTGATGACTTTCATAAAGCTTTAGTTGTCAGTTCTTCATCGTTATATACAAAACCCCTATTGCATATCAACATTATGACCATTAAAAAAATTTCCCACATTAGTGAGGAAGTTACATCTAAACAAGATTATTCTCAGGTTACTAGATTGTCCATCTGCTGAAGTTTGATATGTTACAACCTTAGGCATGAATGGACGTGCTAATGATTCGATTTCAAAGGCTTTTTAAGTAAATGGGCATTTCTCTTCTAAATATTGAGCTTCTAACGAGTTCAGGTATATTCAACGGGGCAGCTGTTGTGGATGAAGCCAAGAACTATTTTATTGACAATATTAATACTTTCCAGGTAAAATATCTTGGTGAGGAAGGAGTTAATACTGCAATTGTTGGGGCAGCTGCTATCTGTTCTCCGTGGGACCTTTTGGTTAGTATCTAGACTAACTAATATGCATGCTCTAACTATCTTTTAAGGTATTGGTGAATTGCTAACTTTTTTGTTTCATTCGTCATCCTTTATCGGGTATATCTTCCCACTAAAATGGATTCTACTATATATTTTTATTTCTCGGGTTAAAGGCTGTTTTGGATGTATGATCTGTTGGATTATCATGATCTTGAAAGAGTTTGTCTGGCCTGAAATAATTCTTGAAGATGCTAGATGAATATAGTGATAGTGGCAACCTTAGTCTAATTAAAGTCAAATTAGTCATTTTTTAAGTTTATTCTTTAACATTAGGACCTATGGTGTTTTGGTCTGAAGGAAATCATTTTTCATGGAAAATGTTTGTGTTGTTTGACTGGTGAGTGAAAAATATATTTTATAAAAAGTGTATGTTAAAAATTAAAAATAATATTAGCAATCGGAGAGTGTTTTGATGAAACTATTGAGTACTAGAGATTAATAATAATGTCTAAGTGTTAGCTAAAACAACTAATATGCAGTTAAAAGTTAAGATAGTTGTAAGGAAAATAACTTCCGTCTATAAGTGGGGAAAGTCATTTTCTTCCTTTTGATGGAAAATGACTTCTGTCATACCATACACTAGAAAATAATTTCTCATGGAAAATATTTTCCTTCCTACCAAACACACCCCTAATCTTGTTATTCCAGGATCCGTCCTTTGCTTGTGTCAGACAAAAATTCATCCGTGCTTTTCTCTATCTATCTAAGTCAAATCCACTTGTTTTTTTTTTCCAGATTGGTGACAGGTTTATTAAACGCAGGCTAGTGCAGAGATTCTATGACAGAGCTCTTTCAATTGGATTAAAAGATTATGCCAAGCTGTACGTCCCTCTAGTCTCTTTAGTCAGTTTGATATTGTGTTTTGTTTAATGGCTTTGCTATTAGCTGTGATGGCATTAATCCTAAGTTAATTTTATGTTCCTTGTAGTTTTATTTCACTTGGTCTTCATTCAGAAGTCCTAATTCCTTTTGTGTGGCAAAATCTGTTTGCAGGCATCAGACTACTTGGTCCCGTTTGGCAGATTGGGAAGGCATTGCTAAGGTCATCTAATTCTTCTGACCTATTATCTGTACCTTATCTTCAATGACTATCACTTAAATCAATCAACTACACCTCAATCCAATACTAGCTGCACTGGTTATATAAATCATCTGTATTCATTCCGCTCTCGGGCCGGTATCGTCATGGAACCCTTGCCCATTTAGCACGAAACCCTGGTGCAGACGTAGCACGTGCCTAAGAGAACACGTTTTAACGAATTCAACGTTTAAAGGATTTTTTATACTATGACTATTTCATGCTAGGACCAGCTAACAAAGACTAACATAGATGGAGTTTCCCCAATTAAAATATATTGAGTTCTAATCACTGACGTTTGAGATTTCTATCAGGCAACCAAACTATAGGTTTTCCTGTAAAGGAGCATAGTGCTGACTTTACATAAATTGTTGGGCATCAGATGGGAAATACAAACATGTGTGAAGACATCTGGAATATTACACTATAGGAAGTCTACATGTCAAAAGAAAGTAAATGTGAAATCTAATATCTGATGGAAAATTTTGTTATGTTAGTGCCAAGGAAGGATGACAAAGATAACATGTAAACCCTGAGTGGCTTAACTTATTCATATGTGAATCCGTCTATCCCTTTTAGTTTAGTTTGGGATGTTCCTCTTGAGATGAGACATCTACAACAGAATAAAGAAAGAAAATATTAGTAGGGGACAAGAAACCTTTGATGTGCTTTGAACTTTTAGCTCCATGGCAGTATCAAGAAGCTAATGAAACACAGGCACCCTCAGTTAGATATAATATTCTAACCCGAGTAACTTCAAGGATGTGGTGAAGTCCTCTTTTTTCACGCGTAATAAGAGCACATTTCTCTGTGTTCCTTGTAAAAGAGTTGATTTAATTGATAATTTATGCAACTAAAAGGTAGATGATCAATCTTTTGTGTATTGCTCCTTCTGATGGCTTATTTTCTTTGTTTCTCTTGCAGTCACGTTCTATCAGAGATTTTGACCACCATGCTACTCGTATTCTTGCTAATCTTGAGGTAACACAACTTTGCCTCCTTTTCCAGTAGTCTGTCCAATGCCTTATTAATCAGCATTTATTTACATCCCCTCCCCCAAGACTGTTGATACATATTACAGAAAAGCAAGCTGTACCAGTTATATAGGGAATGTGATGGTTCCCCTCCTCTGCATTAGTAGCTTGGATGATCCAGTCTGTACAAGAGAAGCAATTCCATGGGATGAATGTAGGTATGTCATCCTTTCTGTTGCAGAATATCCTTTTAGCTTCTTTTCGAATTTTCTAGACCGGATAAAAGGTCAGAGCTAATGTGCACCTCTAAATACAGTATGACAACATGATTCTTGTTCAGGGCAAACAAAAATATCGTACTAGCTACCACGCACCATGGTGGACACTTGGCATATTTTGAAGGGATTACTGCAAAAAGCCTCTGGTAAGTTGCGTTCCTCTCATCTGATATGGTTTTGGCATTGTAATTTAGTTACCTTTATGTTTTTTGTTAAATTTAATTAGCACTTCATCTCCGCCACTATTCATTCATCTCAATTCTTTTAGCATGCAAAAATGCTCCAAAATGGAAGGATAAAGAAAAAACTGAGTTCTTTGAGTATATACTTTGGGATTGTATATAGAATTTGGGGTTTGTAGGGGAGACCTAAATTGGAGAATTCAGTAAATCTGTATTTGATAAGCATTCAGAGGTATTACTTACTCCTCCAAGTGTCGTATTGAAGTGTATGGTGACTATTTAGTAGCATGAGCTATGACATCAATACTTACTGAGAACAAGTTAATCATGTGTTCCTTATGGTGCAGGTGGGTTAGGGCTGTTGAAGAATATTTTCGTGCTTTGAAATCCAGCTCATTGATCCATCGAGAAAACGTATGCAGATTTGTACACTCACCTTGAAACTGCTCATACTTTAAAGCTAAGCTTAAATACCTAGTTAATTGATAGCTCTACTCATAAGTTATTGTGAAGGTCCAGACAAATGATTGTGAATTCTTATACATCAGAATGATAGTTGAAGCTACAGTAATTGGGAGCCTTTATGTCATTATATTTCGCAGATGCAGAATACCACAGTGGATAGTCCCCTGGAATCATCCATTGATCAGGCGCCATATGTGAATGTCAGAGAAGACGGAATGATAACTGCATTTAGCAATGAGCCATCAGGTGATGCAGGAAGTCAGCAGAATGAGCAATTGGCTGAAGATGACAATGCTGGAGATAGTGTTAGAGGTGTCAATGCTACAGTGCAGCAAGAAGAAACAAATGCAACAACTCAGCTTGATCCTGCTCCGAAAGCAGATTTTGATGCAATGATGGTTCCTGTTAAGAGATGTCTTAATCAGCTCTCTCGGCGTAGCAAGATTTCAATGTGGGTACTTGCATATGCTGCAATCATAACCACATTGCCAATTCTCGGTTCAGCTTTACCACTGTTTTTCAAGAAAAAGCTGCGCAATATTTTCTCGCTATCTTCTCCCAAAAGATGATGATGTCATGCATGTGGCAGTGCCTATGCTCTGTTCATTGCTGTTGGAGATACATTTGTCATACAATTGCTGCAGAAGGGCGACAAGCTGAGCTCCAAAGTTGGTTTTGGAAATTTGAATTTCTTATCTGTTGTCAAACTAGATTTGTTGAGGCTGTACTATTTCTTATTACTTAGAAAATAATCTTATATCGTTATATAAGCTAATTATTAGAAAGATATCATTGTTTCTGTTATAAAATAAAGACTATAAAGTAAAGACAAGTATAGAGAGAAACTGATATATTATTCGAATTCAAACTGATGTACATAATGAACTGAAATCTCTTCTATTTATAGAAGAAAGGAAGTTGCTCCGTAAGCTGCTACTACAAGCTGCTGTGTAAGCTGCTACTACAAGCTGCAGTGTAAGCTGCTACTACAAGCTGCAGTGTAAGCTACTATAAGCTGCTGTGTAAGCTGCTACTACAAGCTGCTACAAGCTGCTGTGTAAGCTGCTGCTATACCAGATATGGATAATCTTCTACTGAGAGCAATATTTATCCATAACGGAGTACTGAATGGATAAGCTTATTATACCCGGTATGGATAATCTTTTACCGGGGGTAATGTTTATCCATAACTGGGTACTGAAAAGATAAGCCTATTATACCCGGTATGGATAAACTTATACTGGGGGTAATGTTTATCCATAACCGGGTACCGAAGTGATAAGCTTCTTCAGGAAGCTTATTTCCAATATAGTACTAAATAGATAAACATATTTACGGTGGAGTCCCATATGGATAAGCTTCTTCAGGAAGCTTATTTACAACGGAGTACTAAATGAACATCCATAATATAATATATTTATAACACTCCCCCTTGGATGTTCATTAAAAGATCATGTGTCTCATTAAAACCTCACTAGGAAAAACCACGTGGGAAAAAAATTCTAGTGAAGGAAAAAGAGTACACATATTTAGTAATACGCATTGTTAGGTGCCTCATTAAAAACCTTATAAGGAAAACCCCATGGGAAAAAACCTTAGTAAGGGAAAAAGAGTGCATCGCGTATTTTACTCCCCTGATGAAAACCTTGTTTCAAATATTTGAGTCTCCGCATTCCAATCTTGTATACCATCTTCTCAAAAGTTGAAGTTGGCAAAGATTTAGTGAATAAATCTGCTGGATTATCACTTGAACGGATTTGTTGCACATCAATGTCACCATTTTTCTGAAGATCGTGTGTGTAGAATAATTTTGGTGAAATGTGCTTCGTTCTATCTCCTTTTATAAATCCTCCCTTCAATTGGGCTATGCATGCAGCATTGTCTTCGTATAAAATTGTGGGTCTTTTCTCACATTCCAAACCACATTTTTCTCGAATAAAATGAATTATTGATCTCAACCATACACATTCCCTACTTGCTTCATGAATAGCTATTATCTCAGCGTGATTTGAAGAAGTAGCAACAATAGATTGCTTTGTGGAGCGCCATGATATGATAGTACCTCCATATGTAAATACGTAGCCGGTTTGAGATCGAGCTTTATGGGGATCAGATAAATAACCTGCATCTGCATAACCAACAAGGTCTGCACTATCTTTGTTAGCATAAAACAAACCCATATCAAGAGTTCCCTTTAAATATCGCAATATATGCTTAATCCCGTTCCAATGTCTCCGTGTAGGAGAAGAACTATATCTTGCTAGTAAATTAACAGAGAATGCTATGTCAGGCCTTGTAGCATTAGCAAGATACATTAGTGCACCAATTGCACTGAGATAGGGTACTTCGGGACCAAGGAGTTCCTCGTCCTCTTCTGGAGGTCGGAACAAATCCTTATTCACTTCAAGTGATCGAACAACCATTGGTGTACTCAATGGGTGCGCTTTGTCCATGTAAAAGCGTTTTAAGACCCTTTCTGTATAGGCAGATTGATGGATAAAGATCCCATCTGCTAAATGTTCAATTTGCAGACCAAGACAAAGTTTTGTCTTTCCAAGATCTTTCATCTCAAATTCTTTCTTAAGATATTCAATTGCCTTTTGGAGCTCTTCTGGAGTTCCAACAAGATTTATGTCATCAACATAAACAACAAGTATAACAAATTCTGATGCCATTTTCTTTATAAAAATACATGGACAAATAACATCATTTATGTAACCTTCTTTCAGCAAATATTCACTAAGGCGATTATACCACATGCGCCCAGATTGCTTTAAACCGTACAAAGATCTTTGTAATCTGATTGAATACATTTCCTGAGATTTTGCTTCAGGCATTTTAAATCCTTCAGGAATTTTCATATAAATTTCATTATCAAGTGAACCGTACAGATAAGCTGTAACTACATCCATTAGATGTATTTCAAGCTTTTCATGTAGTGCTAAACTGATGAGATATCGAAATGTTATGGCATCCATAACAGGTGAATATGTTTCATCAAAATCGACTCCAGGTCGTTGTGAGAATCCTTGTGCAACAAGGCGAGCTTTGTATCTTTCAACTTCATTTTTATCATTCCTTTTTCGCACAAAAACCCATTTATGACCAACTGGTTTTATACCAGCAGGTGTTTGGACTACTGGTCCAAAGACCTCTCTTTTAGCAAGTGACTTCAATTCCGATTGAATTGCCTCTTGCCATTTTGGCCAATCAGATCTTTGTCGACATTCTTCGACAGATCGAGGTTCAAGATCCTCACTATCTTGCATAATATTAAGTGCAACATTATATGCAAAAATATTATCCACCACTATTTCAAATCGATTTAAATTAATCCCATCACCGTTCGAACTTATTAAAAGTTCCTCACTCACATGAGCTTCAGGTTCATTGATTTCTTCAGGAATCTCAGAACTAATCAGATTTTGGGTCTCTTCAGGGGATCCCTTCATAGTATCGTTTTGATCATTTGTCGATTTTCTTTTTCGAGGATTTCGATCCTTAGAACCCAAAGGCCTACCACGCTTCAGGCGTGCTTTAGGTTCACTAGCTCTCATGCTAGTAGATGGTCCCATTGGGACATCAATTCGGATAGGCACATTCTCTGCTGGGATATGTGACTTAGTTATCCTTTTCAAATCAGTAAATGCGTCTGGCATTTGATTTGCTATATTCTGTAAATGGATGATCTTCTGGACCTCCTGATTACATATAGGGGTACGGGGATCAAAGTGAGATAATGATGAAACTTTCCACACAATTTCTCTTTTGATTTCCTTTTTCTCTCCCCCTAATTGTGGGAAATTTGTTTCATCAAACCGACAATCTGCAAATCGAGCAGTAAATAAATCTCCTGTCAATGGTTCAAGATAGCGAATAATAGAGGGTGATTCAAACCCAACATATATTCCTATCCTTCTTTGTGGTCCCATCTTACTACGTTGTGGTGGTGCTACTGGCACATATACAGCACATCCGAAAATTCGTAGATGGGCAATATTTGGTTCATGACCAAAAACTAATTGTGACGGAGAATATTTATTATAATGTGTCGGTCTAAGACGGATAAGTGATGCTGCATGCAAGATAGCATGGCCCCAAACAGTAGTGGGCAATTTTGTTTTCATAAGTAGTGGTCTTGCTATCAATTGCAAGCGTTTAATAAATGACTCTGCAAGGCCATTTTGAGTATGAACATAAGCTACAGGATGTTCAACTTTTATCCCAACGGATAAACAATAATCATCAAAAGCTTGAGATGAGAATTCTCCAGCATTATCAAGGCGAATAGCCTTTATAGGATAATCTGGGAATTGTGCCCTTAATCGAATTATTTGGGCTAATAGCTTTGCAAACGCCAGGTTGCGAGATGATAGTAGACACACATGAGACCATCTTGAAGATGCATCTATTAGGACCATAAAATATCTAAACAACCCACTTGGTGGGTGAATAGGTCCACATATATCCCCATGTATACGCTCTAAAAAGGCAGGGGATTCAATATCAACCTTCATTGGTGATGGTCTAGTGATCATTTTTCCTTGATAACAAGCATCACAAGAAAATTCGTCATTTGTAAGAATCTTCAGGTTCTTTAATGGATGCCCACTCGAATTTTCAGTAATTCGTCTCATCATTATTGATCCGGGATGGCCCAAACGGCCATGCCAAAGCACAAAAGTATTTGAATCCGTAAACTTCTGGTTTACGATAGAGTGTGCTTCAATTGTACTAATTTTTGAATAGTATAAGCCAGAAGATAAAGTTGGTAACTTTTCTACAATGCATTTCTGGCCAGAAATATTCTTTGTAATACAAAGATATTCCCTGTTCATTTCATCTATTGTCTCTACATGATACCCATTTCGGCGGATATCTATAAAACTCAACAAGTTTCTTCGGGACTTGGAGGAGAACAATGCATTGTCTATAATAAGTTTTGTTCCCTTAGACAGAAATATTATGGCTCTTCCGGAGCCTTCAATCAAACTTATATTACCAGAAATTGTTGAAACATTTGCTTTTTCCTTATGCAAATAAGAAAAGTATTTCTGATCGTTGAATATGGCATGTGTTGTTCCACTATCAATAACACACATATCTTCATGATTTGTCTTTGATCCAAACATAATTTGAGGGTTATCCATATTCTTCAAAATAACATAAATAAAATATATTATAGTAAATATCATTATCAAAACATAACTTTTATTTATGTACAATAATTACATAACCATACTATTTATTACAAACAACACAAATTAAAATATTTACATTTCTACAGATTCACTACCGATTACATGACTTATTTCTCCTTCTGGGAGTGCAAAGTAATCAGCTACATCCAAATGCATGAAGTCTAAATTATCTTCAGAAATAAAATTTGCTTCAGCATTTTTCTCTGTCTTCTTCAGGGAGGCTTGATAAAGCTCAACCAGGTGCTTTGGCGTACGACAAGTACGTGACCAGTGCCCTTTTCCTCCACATCTATAGCATGCATTTTCCGCATTTGGCGCTTGCACCGCTTCATGCTTTTGTTCCTTCCTTTTCCACTGCTGGTGGTGAGGAGGCTTCTTTGGTGCATTATTATTACCATGATTGGGGTTTCTTCCCCGACCACGACCATGACCACGACTGGGGCCACGACCTCTTCCACGTTTAGCTTGGTGGAAGTTCATCTCATTCACTTCAGGGAATGGACAAGAACCAATAGGTCGGCTTTCATGATTTTTCATTAATAGCCCATTATGTTGCTCTGCTATAAGAAGATGTGAGATAAGTTCAAGAATACTTTTTAAATCCCATCTCTCGATATTGCTGCTGCAGGAGCATATTCGAGGCATGAAAAGTGGTGAAAGTTTTCTCCAACATATCATGATCAGTAATATTATCACCACATAATTTTAATTGGGAAATAATTCTGAACATAGCAGAATTATACTCACTGATAGATTTAAAATCTTGTAGCCTTAGATGAGTCCAATCATAACGTGCCTGTGGAAGAACGACCATCTTCAGGTGGTCATATCTATCTTTCAAATTATTCCACAGTATGACTGGATCTTTAATAGTGAGATATTCCATTTTCAGGCCCTCATCAAGGTGATGGCGTAGGAATATCATTGCTTTGGCACGGTCTTGGTTTGATGCCTGGTTTTTATCCTTGATGGTGTCTGCCAGACCCATCGCATCAAGATGAATTTCAGCATCAAGTACCCAAGACATGTAGCTTTTGCCCGATATATCCAGGGCTACAAATTCAAGTTTAGAAAGATTTGACATTATTTAGGAAAAGAAAGTTCTTACCTCAGATACTTTCAAAATATTTGCTCGAGATGGTAGAGCTTCGTGCTGATAACGTGTTATAAAATAAAGACTATAAAGTAAAGACAAGTATAGAGAGAAACTGATATATTATTCGAATTCAAACTGATGTACATAATGAACTGAAATCTCTTCTATTTATAGAAGAAAGGAAGCTGCTCCGTAAGCTGCTACTACAAGCTGCTGTGTAAGCTGCTACTACAAGCTGCAGTGTAAGCTACTATAAGCTGCTGTGTAAGCTGCTACTACAAGCTGCTACAAGCTGTTGTGTAAGCTGCTGCTATACCAGATATGGATAATCTTCTACTGAGAGCAATATTTATCCATAACGGAGTACTGAATGGATAAGCTTATTATACCCGGTATGGATAATCTTTTACCGGGGGTAATGTTTATCCATAACTGGGTACTGAAAAGATAAGCCTATTATACCCGGTATGGATAAACTTATACTGGGGGTAATGTTTATCCATAACCGGGTACCGAAGTGATAAGCTTCTTCAGGAAGCTTATTTCCAATATAGTACTAAATAGATAAACATATTTACGGTGGAGTCCCATATGGATAAGCTTCTTCAGGAAGCTTATTTACAACGGAGTACTAAATGAACATCCATAATATAATATATTTATAACAGTTTCCTGATTGTTTCATGTCTGCAAGACAACAAAACCAAATCCAGAACAATCTTGGAAGAAAAAAAAATGTAAAAATAGCACGGACTGGCCAGTTTTCGGATTGATCATTCAAAAATAGCCAGCGTTTGCCAAGTCATTGAAAAATAATCACTATTTTGCTGCAACAGAGACCGGTCCAGCATAATATATTGGAGTTCGATGCACCTGTGTATGAACTTCCAGTATATTATACTGGACCGGTATACTTTGCTGGAACTCCAGTCCAGTATATTATGCTGGAGTTCTAGTGTACTTATGCTGGAGTTCCAGTATACTTATTCTGGAACTCCAGTATAATATGCTGGAGTTCAAGTATACTTATGCTAGAACTCCAGCATAATATACTGACTTATTTTTCGGGTTTTGAATAGTGTTTTCGCTCAGATTTATCTTTACATGAAAAATGGCTAAATTTCGATTACTTTTGAAAGCGTGACTATTTTTGAATGACCACTTGTAAATCTAGCTATTTTAGAATTTCTCCTGAAAAAAATTGGCAGTGGTCAACATCAATTATTTGGTAAATAATTTTTTTGTTCTTATTACACCATTTCTCATTTCTTTCTTTCTAAGTTAATGGCTGGAAACAGGAAGGAAAAAGGTGATAACGTACAGAACCAGATAGTAGCTAACCATTTGAGCCTTTCAGACTTATATAAGCGTTCATCACCATTGCTGATACAAGCTCTCAAGAAATTGTCAAATCTTCCGTTGCATTAGAGGTGTCGGTTAAAATTATAATTATAACAACAATAACAAAAACAAAAGTTGTAACAAGTGTGACGTCATCAACTTTGTTGTAGCAGATGCAATCACTCGTTCCAATCACTTAGACCACCAAAATTCAGATTTTAGTTTTTCTACTTAGTGTAAGAAACTGTTCTCAGTTCTAACAAAATATTATTTTAACCGAGTGTACCCATTACTTCACAATAGGCACCAAACTAAGTCAAAATCCACAACCCGTGGCCAAAATAAGTTAAGACCCCTAGACTACTTGACTAAGGTACAGAACCAACAAAGAGACATCCCGTCTACCTAATACAAGAATCAAATTCAGCGACACTGGGACACACAATGACCATTGACGGGATCTAGAGAAGATTGAGATGGCACATAAACTCGAATCTACCCAGCCCGGGTCATTTTCATTTTTGGCATTGCCTTCTTCATCTGCCGTGCACGCTCTTTAGCCTCTTTCTTGCGAAGAGCTTCTGCACTAAGCTTAGCCTCAGCTTCCTCTATCTTCTTTCTCTGCTCAGCCTTCTTTCTCTGCAGCGCTTCTTGCCTGGCATTCTGCAGTTCTTTGTAAATCTCTTGAGCAACCTTCGTTCTTGCTCCATCAGTTTTTGTGCGGGCCTGAACCATAGAAATCAAAGTTCAGAAAATATGAATATGTTCAAATTTTACATACAGTAAAGCGTCATCCATAATTACTCACATGCGAGCTCAATTTGTATCGTCCAACTAAGTCAATGTAATAAGGTACGAGAGCCACAAGCCGGGTCATATCAGCCATGTTTTTGGCATCAGGGAGAGCAAACTTGAACACCAGCATCTTCTTGTGTGAACCCAGATGTTGATCAGAGAAATGCATCGAGATGAAACCTTTGCCAAATTTCTCATATGCTTTGTCACCAAAAACCTGCAGGTATTAACATAAAGCTATATCACATGCTACACCTGATTAAAAAAAGCTATATCATGTACTACTCACTAAGGATGCTCATCTGAGAGCAATAAAAGTTCATCAATAGCTTATTCTGCAGTTTGCTGTTCTGGGAACCAAAGGAGCAAGTGTTCCCACAGAAAAAGAGCAAATGAAAAGAAATGACTTTCACCTATGGGTGAGGTATAGAGGACTAGGACTGACAGT
Source organism: Nicotiana sylvestris (assembly GCF_000393655.2). Lineage (NCBI taxonomy): Eukaryota > Viridiplantae > Streptophyta > Magnoliopsida > Solanales > Solanaceae > Nicotiana > Nicotiana sylvestris. The sequence continues at coordinate 120,535,726 of NC_091057.1, read as the reverse complement.
TAATCCTAATAATCGGGTAGATTGCAACCACAGGTGACAAAAAGGAGCGGCTATAGAACTGGATAAATGTGTCCTCGGGTCAGAACAGAGACGTAGAAACACATGAACCAAAATCCTTTTCCACAAAAGAATTCCACCTTCACAACATTTGCACAAGACAAATCCCAATGTTTGTAATAGGTTTACCCTCTTGGCACAACTGATGATAAGAATAATATTCTGACTGATTTTAGCACTTTAAAAACAATAGAGAAATCAATATGGTGCTCAGTTTCCTAGCCACCTCATCTACAACAACAACATCAGCCCAGTATAATCCCACAAGTGGGGTCTGGGGAGGGTAGTATGTACGCAGACCTTACCCCTACCCCGAGGGGCAGAGAGACTGTTTCCAAGAGACCCTCAGCTCAAGAAAGCACCAAGTGACGATATATTAGTACCATAGATAGACTCATAATAAAATAACATAAAATACATAACATAACATAAAGGAGCCTAAAATAGCAAAATAACAGCAATATAAGAGAATATAGTAAATACGAGCGAGATGGAAGGTAAACTAATACCCAACGCATAAAGCCCTGCATCAGTAGCTGACCAGTAGCATCCTAAGCCTAACTCCTAACTGGCTAGGCTCACTCTAGTACGCTGTAGAAATATTCACAACTTCCCCCTAACCTTCAACCTTAATGTTCGACCTCCACAATTCCCTGTCTAGGGCCATGTCCTCAGTAATCCTAAGTCGCGTCATGTCCCGCTTGATCACCTCTCCTCAATACTTCTTAAGTCTCCCTCTACCTCTTCTCGTACTCACCACCGCCAATCGCTCACACCTCCTCACAGGTGCATCAGTGCTCCTCCTCTGAATGTGCCCGAACCATCTAAGTCGTGCTTCCCGCATCTTGTCCTCTATGGGGGCCACGTCCACCCTCTCTCGAATATCTTCATTCCTAATCTTATCCATCCTTGTATGCCCACACATCCACCTCAACATCCTCATCTCTGCTACTTGCATCTTCTGGATGTGTAATTTCTTAACCGGCCAACACTCGGTACCGTACAACATGGCAGGTCTAACTACTGCTCTATAAAACTCACCTTTTAGTAACGGTGGCACTTTCTTGTAACACAGAACTCCCGTCGCTAACTTCCACTTCATCCACCCCACCCCTATACAATGTGTGACATCCTCGTCGATCTCCCCGATCCCCTGAATAACTGACCCAAGGTACTTGAAACTACCCCTCTTAGGTATGACTTGAGAGTCAAGCCTCACTTCTACTCCCGCATCCGTCGGCTCGTCCCCAAATTTGCACACGAGGTATTCCGTCTTCGTCCTGCTCAACCTGAAACCTTTAGACTCAAGGACCTGTCTCCAAACCTCTAGCCTCTCATTGACGTTGCGTCGTGTCTCGTCAATTAGGACTATGTCATCAGCAAATAGCATGCACCATGGCACCTCCCCTTGAATATTATGCGTTATGGCATCCATCACCAGGGCAAATAGGAAAGGGCTGAACACCGACCCTTGGTGCAACCCCGTAACAACCGGAAAATGCTCGGAGTCGCCTCCTACTGTCCTAACCCGAGTCTTAGCTCCATCATACATGTCTTTAATCACCCTAATGTATGCAACCGGGACCCCTTTAGCCTCTAAGCAGCTCCATAAGACCTTCCTAGGTACCTTGTCGTACGCTTTCTCTAGATCGATAAACACCGTGTGGAGATCCTTCTTCTTATCCCTGTATTGTTCCACCATCCTCCTAATAAGGTGGATAGCTTCTGTGGTAGATCGCCCCGGCATGAACCCGAACTGGTTGTCTGAAATAGACACCGTCCTAGCCACCTCATCTAAAGTTCGATAATTCCGCAGTATCGATAAAGAGATGTGGGAAAGAATTAAACTTTAAAATCTAATCCAGGGACTAAATTTACATTTAAGAAAGATTTTCTCTTCAATAATTATGAATTTCATTTACCCAATCAATCCCAAGTTCAGTAATTATAATTGTCATTAATCCCATCAATCCTAAAAAAAAGTGTCCACCTCCTTTTCTTTTGTATCCCTTTCAAAAAGAATTTTTTACCAAATACTTCATCACCCCCATTTTGCCTGACCAACTTTCTACTTTAGCATGCTCCAAAGAGAACATTCTATTCCTCAAATGGAAAATAAATCGACATCTCAGAAAGCCAAGTTATTTGATAATGACACTACTTTACGTTGTTTGCTTGGATAAATAGCGGAGACACTGAAGGAGTAGAAGTAAAAGTGGAGCCTAAGGAGTCATCTCAATGTACAAGATGAGTGGACCAGAAGTGAATGAGTTGGTTACCCCTCACCATTAACTTTTATACTCCATCAAAAATTGGACAAAAGAGAAGAATGTATCATGCCCCTTTTTGGTGGAACTTCTCTTCCCGTTATCAGGACAGTAAATCATCAATACTTCAAACAGAAAGCCTAAACCAGTTAGTCTCCCCCCCCCCACAGGACCACAAATAGTGTCATATCATTATGAATTAAAGGTGAGATTGTCATACTCTTCCCACATCTTCTAACAATCTTAACGTCTCTAATAAAGCTAATACAATTATTCACATACTTTTTTCCTAGTCTCCATAAACATCAAACAAAGTCAATCTCTTTGGGCGAAGATAGTATAATTTACCACCAAAAAATACATTGACCTACTTTTTAAACTAGATAACTGAGCAGGCAGGGTCAAAATATCGTTCCTTTTTTGGATCAAGTAGGGTCAGATAATTTCACTCTGTCTGCTTTAAAAATCCTTGAGGTTAAGGTTCCTGTCCCTTTCAGTTTCTACCCACAAAATATACAAGTAGTTAGGTACTTAAAGGTGCAAATCTTTAAGCTTCTTCTAGCAAGTGAAGCTCTGTCACAGTTCACATGCAAACTGAACTACTCAACAATCCTTTCCAATCATGTACTACCCTTCAATTGTCACTAAGCAACTCTACCAAACATTGCCCACTCTTATTCCGATTCAGTAGATCACCAACTTCCACAAGGCATAATTACTTCAACTTCATCATAACACTTATAACTAATAGCTTACTAGTAAAAAATCCTAGAAACCATAATTCTCCAAAACCTGAAAGTTAGTACTAACATTTAAGCACAGGAGATTTCCACGCTCCAATATCTATATTAGAAGCCTTCATGGCTTCGCGATAAGTGCTAGAATATAGGAAAAATATAAATGGAATCAAAGTCACTGCAAATATATAACAGTCCAGAATGATAGTTGAGCTTAGATTGGATACTCCAACTCAACGTTTGCAAAAGAACACGAAATTTCAATCAAGCACAACTCACTAACATTCATATTATTTTTCTACCAACAAAATATCCAAGCTAGACAAAAGGCATTCAGACACAAACCTGATCGAGCACGGTTTCATTGATCATATCCCCAGCCACCTCCTTCGACTCGGAGACAACAGCCAACTCTTCAGCAACCCATTTCCTCCCAGTGGGCGGGCTCACCAACGATGTGAACCTCTGCAGATCCGTAATCTCCTTTTGCATAGTCTTGGCCAATTTCTTCCTAGCCACAGCAAGAACCACGTGGTCCATTGCATCATCATTCATGTACACCTCAAACGTTATCTCATCTTTGCAAGGCACCACCATATTATACAACCTCGAAATCAAATCATGCCTGCTTTTAAGCTCCATCGTAGCCAACAAACCCTGGCAAAATCTCCTCCCACTAGCATAAAATTTGAACACATTTTGTCCTTCTTTCAACAACAATGGTGAATCATCGGTCTCCCCAACACCCAATAAGCTAAAATTCTTCTCAAAGATAGAGTCTTTTGTTGCAAATTTACTAGCCCAAGCTAATGCTAAGTTCTCATTCTCTTTTTTTCCAGTAAAATAGTTTATTACAAACATAATCAAGAAAGAAACACAAACAATCTCAACAGTAAAGGAAGATATGGATTTCGGGCTTTCAGGCTCGGGCTCTGGTTCAGATTTCAAATTAGGATCCGAATCGGAAGAAGTGGGACTGGCAGTGGCAGATTCAGTAATTAAAGGTGAATCAGAGGGTAAAGATTGAGGAATACCTTCGAATTCATCCTCATCCCAGTAGTCAAAGGATGTTGAAGCTGGTTTCGGATCGGACGGCTGAGATGTAACTGGAGGGGCTGGATCAGGAGGGCCGTGGTGGGATTCAATAGGGTCGGAGACGGAGAGAGTGGTAGTAAGGGGAGGTGGTGGACTGGATGAGATGATTGGGTCGACGGGGTCGGCGAAGTCATCGACTTCATCGGCATCGAAACCCTCGAAGTGGCGGTTCTCGGCGGCGGAGACGGGGGAGAGGTGGTGGAGGAGGAGGGAGAGGATGGAAAAAAGGGCAATAAGGTAAAAGAGAGTGTCGCCTCTAGGGAGGAAGAAGGAAGAGAAAGGAGAAAGGGAGAAGGACCGCTTCGCCATGAGAGAGTGTGTGATGGATTTGATCTCTCTCTCTGCTTGAGATGATGTATATATATATGTGTGTGTATAAATGCAATGCAGAATTTAGAGAGAAAATATAAGCAGATACTTTCAAAGTGCAGTTGCGCAGTTAGCCAAGGCTCCAAATCTTACGGTTAATCTTAATCATGTCTTAGCCTAGTATTAGTTGTAAGCATGTGCTATGCACTATTGACAATATTTAGTGATCATTTTCTTTTTTTCACAAGTGAATTTTGTGTGAAGTATAATTATAAAACAAGAATACATATATTAATAATACAACATTTAAATAAGAATTCTTCATAATCTCTTTTAATCGTAGTTTCTATACTAAATAATTTATACATCATGCCAATTAATAGAAATTGGTTATTGACTTTGTTATTGCAATCACTGGCCTACAGTCCACAGAACACACCAAGATTTCGCATGCCAAATAAGGTCAAACATCCAAGGGGTCGTTTGGTAGGGTTATAAGAATAGTGCGGAATAAGGTTTATTAGTAATGTATGTGTTAGTAATACAAGCATTAGTTATACAGATATTACTTCTTAATTATTGTTGGTATAGTGTATTAAAATTATAATGCATTACGTAATTTTTAAGAAAAATAGTTGTTTACAAAAATGCCCTCCATATTCTCTATCTTTAAGGAACTTTAAGGACAATTTTGTCTTTAACCATACTAATGCATGCATTAATAGCCTTGGTATTTACATTACTTACAGATAGGATAATACCAAGTATGATGTATAAATAATACAATTATTAATTATACATATGTTAAAAAAATGTATCAAACAAGGTATTAATAATGCATAGAACTAATGCTTGCATTATTTTTGTTAATACCTCCTGCCAAACGACCCCCAAGTGGTAAAATGCCGCAATCCAGTACATGCGACATGAGGCATACTACTAAGCGTCTACTAGCTTACAATAACTTTTTTTTGGTTTGCCACCCATTATCCGGTATTCGTATTGGAGTCCAACTGTATCCGGATTTATGCCGCGTAGGGCCCTGTTCGGGGGAAGCATTCCCTGCCAAGAATTTTTCCATATCCAATGCTCGAACCCAAAACCTCTAATTAAGAGAAGAATAACCGCATCCGCTACACCACATTTTTAGACGGTAGATTACAATATCTTCAAGCGTAGCTCCTACATATATTGCTAGGGGAAAACTTCAATAGTCCCTGTTAAATCCATTCCAACATTATTACAGATAGCGTTATTCAAATAAAATTGCAAAATCGATCCAAATCGGCAAATAGATTTAAAGAACTACCTTAAGATTAAATTTGATTTGGTTTGGTGTGAAATTTATTAAGGCCAATAATATTAATTTGATTTGATATTAACCAAAAAAAATTGATCAAATCAAACCAAACCAAACCGACAAATAAACTTATTTATATATCATATCACCATCTATATTATATTAAAAGCACGAAGACCCTTAGCGAAATATCGTTTGCGTTTTTTTACCCTTTTAAAATAGAGTTTTGTCACGACCCTAAATCCGTACCCGGTCGTGATGGTGCCTATCGTGAAACAAGGTCAGCCGACACAACATCCAATTCATTTTTTACAGTTATAATAATACAATTTAAACCACTAACATACTATAAATCCCAAAATATAATAGAACATTTGCGGAAATAAACACGGCCCGACATCGGGGTGTCACCAGTCATGAGCATCTAACATAAGTCTAAGAGAATGGAAAAGGGACTACACAGTCTATTACAGAATCCTACACAAGGAAAAATAAAGATAAGAGGGAGAAACACTGGGATGTGAATGCTGAGCAGCTACCTAGTGAATTCCGAATAGCTCGCTAGAAGCAATCAGATAGCAGGACCCGAGGCTCTTGAATCTGCACACAAGGTGCAGGGAATAATGTGAGTACACCAACTCAGTGAGTAATAAAAATAAAAGCAGCTGAGTGATAAGAAAACACGTAAAACACAGCAACATGCTACAAAGAGGTAGTATAAAATCAATACAATGCAATAGAATAGTGAAAAACTTGTGAAAACATCTCAGTTCAGTAAGACTTCTTTAAAACATCTTTTAACAGTTAAACAAGTGAACGAAAACAGCGAGAAAAGATAAACACATAAAATCAACCCCTCGGGTACAATATCAACAAAATCAGCCCCTCGGGCAATAACATGGAACAACCTCAGCCCCTCGGGCTATATCACATATCATACTGGGCACCCGCGCTCACTAGGGGTATACAGACTCCGGGATGGGCCTCTTACGACCCAAGCGCAATATCAAGTCATCTTGTGGCATAATCAATAGGCTCTCGACCTCATATCAAGCCACCTTATGGCGTACAACTCAGGCCCTCAGCCTCATAATCGTAAATCAGTACAACACTGCTGCGGGGTGCAGCCCGATCCCATAATAACCTCACAACACAGGCCCTCGGCCCTACTCAGACATAAATCTCTAAAAGCCACGTGGGCATAGTAAAATATGATGCTCAGCTCAAAATATCATTTAAGATGTCAAAACATAGTAAACATAGCTGAGTTATAAAAAAACAGTAGAATATAGCATGACTGAGTACAAGTATAAAGTCAAAACAGTGAGGAATAGTAGTAAAAATTCCCTAAGGGTCCAAAACGGTTGGCACGAGGCCCAAATATGGCATTCATCACAAAATATGATGATAGCAAACAGTTTTCAATCAAATACGCTGTTAAACAATCATATGGGATGGACTAAATCACAATCCCCAATGGTGCACGACCCCACGCTCGTCATCTAGCATGTGCGTCACCTCAATATAGCACAACGATGTGAAATCCAGGGTTTCATACCTCAAGACAACATTTACAATCATTACTCACCTCTATCCGATCCAAACTCTAGCCCGCGATGTCCTTGCCTCTCGAATAGGCCTCTGAATGCTCCAAATCTAACCAAAATCAGTGCAAAACCATCAAAATATGCTAAGGTAACAAAGTCCACTCGAAAGAAATCAAATTACAACACAAATTCCGAAATTAGCCAAACCCGACCCCGGGCCCACGTCTCGGAATCCGATAAAAATTACATCAATAGACTCCTTATCACTCCCCGAGTTCATTCATATCAAAAGCACCAAAATCCAACTACAAATGATCCCTCAAATTCCTAATTTTAGGTCTCCAATCACAAGCCCTAGTTCTTTAATATTAGGCTTAAATTCTACAAATTCCATGATTAATTAGATAAAAATCACATTAGGATTGAGTATTAAGTCCGTAAATCTTACCTCCAAGTGTTCCCCCTTGATTCCCTCTTCAATCCTCTTCAAAAAGCTTTAAAATCGCCCAAAAATGGAGGAATTTAGACCCAAAATCGCGGATATGAGTCTTTTAAACATTCTGCCCAACACTTAAAAATCCTTCATCGTGAACGCGGTCAACGCTTCGCGTTCGCGAAGCACAACCTGGCGTTGACCACTTATTCCTTCTTCGCGAACGCGCTCCCCTTTCGCGAACGCGAAGACTTAGCTTCACAACCCATCACGAACGTGTCTTCCCTCTCGCGAACGCGTAGCTCAATGACCCCAACCCTTCGCGAACGCAGGACCTCCCTTGATAATGCGAAGGCCAAACCTCCAACCTCACATCCTAACCCTTCGCGAACACGAGGGCCCACTCGCGAACGCGAAGGCCAAAGATGTGCAACACTCACAACAGATTTTCTGCAATTTTTCTCAACTTGAAATGATCCGTTTAACCACCCGAAACTCACCCGAGGCCCTCGGGACCTCAACCAAATATGCCAACATATCCCATAACATCATTCAAACTTGTCCCAACCTTTGTAACACTCAAAACAACATCAAAACACCAAATTTGCATCGGATTCAAGCCTAAGAATTCCAAAATATTCCAAATTCCGCTTTCGATCAAAAAGTCTATCAAACCATGTCCGAATGACCTGAAATTTTGCACACACATCCCAAATGACACAACGAACCTACTGCAACTTCCGAAATTCCATTCCGACTCTTATATCAAAATCTCACCTACCAACCGGAAAACGCCAAAATTCCAATTTCGTCAATTCAAGCCTAAATCTACTATGTGCCTCCAAAACACATTCCTCACGCTCCTAAGTCCCAAATCACCTCCCGAAGCTATCCGAACTATCGAAATTTACATCCGAGCCCTTTATCACATAAGTCAACATCTAGTTGACTTTTCCAACTTTATCTTACTCAAAAGAGACTAAGTGTCTCAAACCTTACCAAAACCTCTCTGAACCCGAGCCAACCAACTCGATGACACATAATACAGCCGAACAAGGCAATAATAAGCAGGAATGGAGGAACAGAGCGGTAAATCATGAAACGACCGGCCGGGTCGTTACATCTTCCCCCTTTTAAACAAGCTTTCGTCCTCGAATGATTCAAGAAACATACCTGAAGCCTCAAACAGGTGAGGATATCTGCTCTACATCTCTCGCTCGGTCTCCCAAGTAGCCTCCTCCACGGGTCGACCTCTCCACTGCACTTTCACTGAAGCTATATCCTTTGACCTCAACTTTCGAACCTGACGCTCCAAGATGGCTACTGGCTCCACATCATAAGTCAAATCATCATCTAACTGAACCCTGCTAAAATCCAAAACATGAGATGGATCGCTAATATACTTCCGAAGCATAAAAATATGAAATACCGGATGTACACTCAATAAGCTAGGTGGAAAAGCAAGCTCATAAGCCACCTCCTCAATCCTCCGAAGTACCTCAAAAGGCTCAATGAACCGAGGACTCAATTTACCCTTCTTCCCAAATCTCATAACACCCTTCATGGGTGAAGCCTTCAACAAAACCTTCTCACCAACTGTCACACCTCCTTTTTCACCTACACCCCGGAAAAGGGTATATGTAAAGGGAGTTTTTCTAATTAAAGTACAATCGAAACGGGGGAATTCTTTTGGAGTAATTCGTATGAGGCAAAAAATTGCGTGGTCACACCAACCATGTAGGACACATCCCGAATCTTCCTGCCAGCATAACTCTTTTGTCTCGACTGCGTTGTACGAAGACTCTCCTGAATCACCTTCACCTTGTCTAAAGCATCCTACACCAAGTCTGTACCCAATAGCCTAGCCTCACTCGACTCAAACCAACCAACTGGAGATCTACACCGCCTCCCATACAAAGCCTCATATGGAGCCATCTGAATACTCGACTGGTAGTTGTTGTTATAAGCAAACTCTGCGAGCGGTAGAAAATGATCCCATGACCTTCCAAAATAAATGACACAAGCACGCAACATGTCGTCCAATATCTGAATAGTGTGCGCGGATAGCCCGTCCGTCTGAGGGTGAAAGGTTGTGCTCAACTCAACTTGAGTACCCAACTCTCGCTGCACAGACCTCCAAAATTGTGAAGTAAACTGAGTGCCCCTATCTGAAATGATGGAAACTGGGAAACCATGCAAACGAACAATCTCCTGGATATAGATCTCTGCCAACCGCTCTGAAGAATAGGTAGTACACACATGAATGAAGTGCGCGGATTTGGTCAGCCTATCCACAATCACCCAAATAACATCGAACTTCTTTAAAGTCCGTGGGAGCCCAACTACAAAGTCCATGATGATCCACTCCTACTTCCACTCTGGAATATCCATCTGCTGAAGCAAGCCACCTGGTCTCTGCTGCTTATATTTCACCTACTAACAACTGAGACACCAAGCTACAAATCCTAGAATGTCCTTCTTCATTCTCCTCCACCAATAATGTTGTCTCAAATCTTGATACATCTTCGCGGCACCCGGATGAATGGAATACCGCAAGCTATGGGCCTCTTCTAGAATCAACTCCCGAAGCCCATCTACATTGGGCACACATATCCATCCCTGCATCCTCAACACTCCATCATCACCAATAGTTACATCTATAGAATCATCGTGCTGAACTTTATCCTTAAGGACAAGCAAATGAGGATCATCATACTGGCGCTCTCTGATACAATCAAATAAGGAAGACCGAAAAATTACACAAGCCAATACCCGACTGGGCTCCAAAACATCCAACCTCACGAACCGATTGGCCAAGGCCTGAACATCAACTACAAGAGGTCTCTCCCTAATTGGAATATATGCCAAACTCCCCATACTCACCGCCTTCCTACTCAAGGCATCGACTACCACATTGGTCTTATGGTACAAGATGGTAATATCATAATCCTTTAGCAACTCCAACCATCTCTGCTGCCTTAAATTGAGATCCTTCTACTTGAACAAGTGCTGGAGGCTACGATGATTAGTAAACACCTCGCAAGACACACCATACAAATAATGCCTCCAAATCTTCAACGCGTGAACAATGGCAGCCAACTCCAAATCATGAACAGGGTAGTTCTTCTCATGGGGCTTCAACTGAGAGAAGCATAAGCAATGACTCTACCCTCCTGCATCAATACACACCCAATACCAACTCTCGAAGCATCACAATACACGGTATATAAACCTGAAGCTGATGGCAAAACTAACACTAAAGATATGGTCAAGGCAGTCTTGAGCTTCTGAAAGCTCTCCTCACACTCATACGACCACCTGAATAGAGCACCCTTTTGAGTCAACTTAGTCAAGGGCGATGCGATAGATGAGAATACCAGAACAAACCAGCGGTAATAACCTGCCAAACCAAGAAAGCTGCGAATCTCTGTGGATGAGAACGGTCTGGGCCAACTCTGAACCGCCTCTATCTTCTTCGGATCAACCTGAATACCCTCGATGGACACCACATGCCCCAAGAAAGCCACTAAACTGAGCCAAAACTCACACTTGGAGAACTTTGCATAAAGTTTTTCCTCCCTCAATCTCTGCAATACAACTCTCAAATGCTCAGTGTGCTCCTCCTGACTATGTGAATACACCAGAATATCATCAATGAAAACTATGACAAACGAGTCAAGATAGGGCCGAAACACGTTGTTCATCAAATGCATGAATGCTGCTAGGGCATTGGTCAGCCCAAAAGACATCACCAAGAACTCATAATGACCATATCGGTCTTGAAGGTCGTCTTAAGAATATCCGAGTCCCTAATCTTCAACTGGTGATAACCTGAACGGAGATCAATCTTGGAGAACACTCTCGCTCCCTGAAGCTGGTCAAACAAATCATTGATACGAGGCAAAGGATACTTGTTCTTGATTGTTACTTTGTTCAACTGCCTGTAATCAATGCACATTCTCATCGTGTCATCCTTCTTCTTCACAAATAGAACAACGCACCCTAAGGCGACACACTAGGTCGAATAAACCCCTTATCAATGAGTTCCTAAAGCTGCTCTTTTAACTCCTTCAACTCCGCTGGTGTCATACGATATGGTGGAATAGAAATGGGTTGAGTGCCCGTCACCAGATCAATACCAAAATCAATATCCTTATCCGGTGGCATACCCGGCAGGTCTGCAGAAAACACATCGGGAAACTCCCTCACAACAGGAATAGAATCAATACTAGGAGTCTCTGCACCGACATTCCTCACAAAGGCTAAATATGAAAGACAACCCTTCCCAACCATACGTTGGGCCTTCAAGAATGAGATTACCCTACGAGGAACATAATCAGTCGAACCTCGCCACTCAATCTATGGCACACCCGGCATAGTCAATGTCACTGTCTTAGCATGATAGTCCAGAATAACACGACATGAAGATAGCCAATCCATGCCCAAAATGACATTGAAATCCACCATACACAATAATAAAAGATCCACACGGGTCTTCAGACCCCGAATAGTCACCACACACGATCGATACACTATGTCTACAATAACAGTATCGCCCACCGGGGTAGATACGTGAATAGGTAAAGCAAGAAACTCACGGGGCATACCCAAATAACGAGCAAAGTATGATGACACATAAGAAAAGGTGGAACCGGGATCAAATAATACAAAGGCATCTCTATGGTAGACTGAAACAACACTTGTAATAACAGCGTCTGAAGCAATAACATCGGGTCTGCCTGGGAGTGCATAGAAATGGGCCTAACCGCCACCCGATCGACCTCCCCCTCTGGGGAGACCCCTAGCTGACTGGCCTCCACCCCTAGATGGTTGGGCGGGTGGTGGTGAAGTAACTGGCATTGAAGCCGATGACTGACCCCTCTGCTGAGATGAACTCGCAAGACGACAAGGGCACTGCCTCCATATATGACCCATCTCACCACACTCATAAAAACTCACAGGTGCTGGAGAAGGGGACTGAAGGGAACCCCTCGCACCGGAGTGACTAGCAGATGCACTCGGCATAGAAGAGCCCTGAACTGATGGAGCACGGGTCGAACTCTGAGCTGGAAGGGCACTAAGTGATGATTGTCCCTGCTGAGAACTGTGATGACCATGACCCGAAGATGCCCCACGATAACCTGGGCGAGCTGGCTGAGCAGACCTGAATAGACGACATCTGCCGTGCTAAAATTGACCTCTCGAAGGAGTACCACTGTAACTGCCAGATCCTTGAGGCCTCTTGGCCTCCCTCTCCTCTCTCTCCTAGCGATGAATAGACTCTACAACCTCCTCAAAAGTAGCACCAGTCACCCTCTCCTTAGTCATGAGAATACGGAGCTGATAAGTAAGACCAACAAACCTCCTAATCCTCGCTCTATCCGTCGGGATCAACCAGATGGCATGACGAGCCAACTCAAAGAACCTCAACTCATACTGCGACACGGTCATCTCCCCCTGATGCAACCACTCAAACTGCCTACGCAGCTCCTCTCTACGAGACTACGGAACATACTTCTACAGAAAGATAACGGAGAACTACTGCCAGAAAAGGGGTGCTGCACCAACAGGCCTACGCCTCTCAAAATCCTCCAACCAAGTGAAAGAAGCTCCTGAAAACTAATAGGTGGTAAAAGAGACCCCGCTAGTCTCCATAATACCTACAGTACGAAGCATCCTCTGACACTTATCCAAAAAGCCCTAGGCATCCTCGCTCTCTATGCCACTGAAGGTCGGAGGCTACAATCTACCAAACCTCTCCAACCTACGCTGCTCATCCTCCGGCATGACAGGAACTACATAGTCCTGAGCAGTTGCCACTGACAGGGCTGGATGCGCCCCAACATCTGAAGTCCCTGCACGACCTGCTCAGGTGTGCGAGCGGTGTGAGTCTAATTGCCTCCTTCGGCCTGAGAAGTAGCTGCGGCTGTAGTGGCTGAAACCGCCTGAGCCAAGCTAGTGCAAACTGATAAGATCTGAGCTAAGGCCTCTTGAAGACCCGGAATCACAATAGGCACAGCTGGTGCCTAAGCTAGTACTGCTGGAGCGTCCATAGCTGGGACCTAGTCTTGAATTGGGGCAATTGGTGGATCTACAGGTGCTACCCTCGCAGCTCTGCCCCTACCGCGACCACGACCACATCCTCGGCCTCTAGTGGCCACAGCTGGTGGTACTGGTGGTCATCCACCCTGAGCAGTAGCGTGCGTCCTCACCATCTGTGAGAGAATAGAATAACAAAAGTTTAGTACCAGTCAACAAATTAGCACGACAAGAATTTCAAGAATATGAAGTTTTTCCTAAAGGTTCTGCATCCTCTCGAGGATAAATACAGACGTCTCTGTACCAATCCGCAAGACTCTACTAAACCTGCTTATGATTCGTGAGACCTATGTAACCTAGGCTCTAATACCAATTTGTCATGACCCTAACCCCGAACCTGGTCGTGATGGCGCCTTTCATGAAGACAAAGCCAGCCAATTAAACCCCAATTCACTTTTTAAAATAGTTAAATAACATAAAAACATTCTAAAACATGATTTAATGATACTAAGTAGAGAATAATAGCAAGTAATTGCGGAAGTAAAACCCGACACAGCCCTAACCGGGATGTCACAAGTCACGAGCATCTAACAACACGGAATCCTCAAATGTAACTATAGAGTGTAAATACTGAACTAAGGACATAAAGGAAAAGAGCTAGGGAGGAGCTCCGAGCTGCGAACGCCAACAACTACCTAAAGACTCCTCGAGATCCGCCTGAAGCTGGAATGAATCAGCACTCAGGAGCAGGACCAACTATGCCTGAATCTGTACACAAGGTGCAGAGAGTAAAGTGAGTACTCCAACTCAGTGAGTAACAAATGTAAATAACGACTGAAATTAAGAAAACACGTAATGCACAAGGCATTCTATAATGAAGCAGTAAAACCATTTAAAAGCAGTAAACCAGTGAAAAGTTAAGTAACAATCCTTTTTCAACAAGTAAACAGGTAATTGACAGGCAGTTAAGGCAAAGTATACAATTAGAAGTTCGCCCCTCGGGCACAGTATCAACAAATCCACCCCTCGGGCAACATCTCAGAACAATACCAGTCCCTTTCGGGCTCAATCTCACATCACAATGGGTACCCGCACTCACTTGGGGTATGTAGACTCCTGGAGGGGCCCCTTACGGCCCAAGTGCAATATCAAGCCATCTCGTGGTATCAAACTAGGTCCTCAGCCTCATATCAATCAAGCCACCTCGTGGCGTACATATTTCAGGCCCTCGGCCTCATAATCAGTGTCAAATCCTCACAACATAGGCCTTCAGCCTTACTTAGTCAAAATCCTCACAAGCCCCTCGGGTAATAGTAAAACAGTGTTTCTCAGCTCAAACATCATTTAAAATGTCATTTAAGTATTAAAACTGAGTAAACATGGCTAAGTAGTAAAACAGTGGAAAATAACATGACTGAGTTCAAGTATAAAGTCAAAATAGTGAGTAAATATCAATAAATATCCCCAAAGGGTTCAAATAGTTGGCACTAGGTCCAAATATGACATTCAACCGAAATAATGATGATAGCAAATAGTTTTCAATCAAATACGCGGTAAAATAGTCATTCGGGATGGACCAAGTCACAATCCCCAACAGTGCACGACCCAACGCTCGTTATCAAGCATGTGTCGCACCTCAATATAGTACTACGATGTGCAATCCGGGGTTTCAAACCCTTAGAACATCATTTACAATCATTACTCACCTCGAACTGGCTAAATCTCTAACTCGCGACGCCCTTGCCCCTCGAATCGGCCTCCACATGCGTCGAATCTATCCAAAATTAGAATAAGGACGTCAAAATATGCTAAGGGAACAAAGCCCAAGCGAAAACAATCAATAAAGGGCACAAATCCCGAAATTACCAAAACCCGACCCCTGGGCCCACGTCTGGAAAATCAGAAATTTTCACATACCAATAGATTCCTTATCTCCCTACGAGTTCATACATATCAAAAGTTCTCAAATCCAACCCCAAATGGTCTTCCAAATCCCCAATCAAAATTCCAAATTTCCAAGCCCTAACTCTTCAATTTTATTTCCATGATTTTCTAGGTGAAATTCACATAATAATCGAGTTTTAAGTCCAAGAATCTTACCTCCCAACCATTCCCCTTGAATCCCTCTTCAATCTCCTTCAAAAATCTCCAAAAATGATCAACTATGGAGGAAATAAGCCCCAAAATCACGGACAAGACGAGCTTAAAAACATTCTGCCCAGACATTTATTCCTTCTTCACGAACGCGGTCAAACCCTCGCGTTCGCGAAGCACAATCTTACTTTGACCAATTTTTCCTCTATGCGAACGCGACATGACCATCGCGAATGTGATGGTTCCTCAACCCTACCCTTCGCGAACGCACACCCTCTCTTGCGAAGCATAAACACGACCTCAGACCGGCTGACCAAAAGACCCTACGCGAACGCGACTTACATCTCGCGAACACGATGCACGAGCATCCAACCCCTTCACGAACGCGGAGCCTCCCTCGCGAACGCGAAGGCTAAACTTCTACTGACCTCCACTGAATTCTTTTGACTCTTCGCGAACGCGAGGGTCCACTTGCGAACGCGAAGAGTAAAAACCTGCAACAGCTGAACCTGCAATTTCTGCAATTTTCTAAACTCCAAAATGATCTGATTAACCACTCGAAACTCACCCGAGGCCCCCGGGACCTCAACCAAAGGCACAAACATGTCCTAAAACCTTATTTAAACTTGTTCCAATCACCAAAATACCTCAAACAACATCAAATCACCCAAAACACATCGGATTCAAGCCAAACTTTCTAAAAATCTTCCAAATTACGCTTTTGATCAAAAACTCAACCAAACCACGTTCGAATGACCTGAAATTTTGCACACACATCCCAAATGACACAACAAAACTACTGCAACTCTCTAAATTCTATTCCGACTCCTATATCAAAACCTCACCTACCAACCGGAAATCGCCTAAATATCAACTTCGCCAATTCAAGCCTAAATCTACTCCAAACCTCCAAAACTCATTCCGATCACACTCCTAAGTCATAAATCACCTCCCGAAGCTAACCGAACCATCGGAACTCACATCCGATCCCTCTAACACATAAGTTAACATCCGGTTGACTTTTCCAACTTAAACATCCTTAAAAGAAACTAAGTGTCTCAAACCTTGCCAAAATCATTTCGGGCTCGATCCGACCAACCCGATACCAGAAAACACGGATAACGAAGCATAAAGAAGCAGAAATAGGGAAAACGGAGCGGTAACTCATGAGACGACTGGCCGGGTCATCACACATCAATATCTGAGTATTAAGCTGGCGTGAATATCTGAGTACTGGAGTAAGATGAGTATCTGAGTACTGAACTGGCTTGAATATTCTAACATGAGATCTGAATATTAGAAACATAAATGTTATGACATGAGATCTAAATACTGAAAACTTGAATGTTATAACATGACACGTGAAATACTAGTGTACAACAACTAATAATGGTGGAAATTCCAACTCATAAGCTACTTACCCGATCCTTCATAGGATACTATATGGGCTGATGTATCTGGGATTGAGCTTTCCTTTCTTCCCAAATCTTATAACACCTTTCTCAGGTGAAACGTTTAGAAACACCCAATCATCAACTTGAAACTCTAGGTCTCTATGTTGCATGTTTGAATAGGACTTTTGGCGACTCTAAGCTGTCTTTAAATACTCTTGAATCAACTTGACTCTCTCCATAGACTGATTGACCAAATTTGGTCCTAGCAACTCCGCTTCGCCAACTTCGAACCAACTAATTGGCAATCTGTACCTTCGCCCATAAAAATCTTGCTTTCAAAATGAGCGAGATAATCCTATTATAAGGTCCATATTTATCATCTCCACTAATGGATGTTTGTGTTCTGAGATAAACACTTGATTGTCTGCTGCTCGACTTTCACTTGCTGACAATTCAAACACTTGGACACAAAGTCTGCAACTTTCTTTTTCATGTCGTTCCACCAATAAATCTCCTTAAGATCATGATACATCTTTGGGAAATCTAGGTGGATAGAATACCTGTAGTTGTGGGCTTCTGACATAATTCGCTGTCTAAGCCCATCTACATCTGGAACGCATAGTCTGCCTCTATATCTCAAAGTACCATCATCTTTCCCTTTTCCAAAAGACATAGTCTTATGCATGTGAATCCCCTCTTTCAGCTACACCAAGTAGGGATCATCAAACTGTTTCTCCTTCACTTCGGCTTCTAAGGAGGAATAGGTCTTGTTCTAAACAACAACTCCACTATCTTTGGTGTCCGAAAGTCGAACTATTACCTTGGCTAAGCAGTGGACTTCTTTCAATATAGTTCTCTTTTCTACCTTTTTCATGAGCTATACTTCCCACACTTGATTATCTTTTTAAGCACTTCATGAAAACACTTATAGTATTGTTGTGAGCTAAGTCACTGGCCACTACTCGGAATATTAGAGTCTCGTGCAATGGCACTGCCCTCGTAATATATAATTGGGCATGATTTTATAGCTTATCTGTGATCACTTTATCATCAATAACTAAGCTCGGTGGTCATTCTACTAACTTTGTGTTTCTTACACATGCTAGACATATTCCTTATGGTAATTATACAATTTTCCCTCATTACCAAACTGATTTTCTTTTCCATATCCATACTAACTATTCGGGTTTCAAATATCTAACTGGACTTACTGAAAATTTTTGCTTCACCCCTTAGACCAAAGGTCTTATACTTGTGGATCCTTCTATTTTTGCTGGGATCCAAATAACCTTCCTTATTTTCTGCAATTCTTTGCACTCTACGTCAATGATGACTCATCTTCCAACTTACTTCTGAGTTAGAAAAAACTAAATTATTCACATAATGAAAAGCTAATGTATTCACACCTATCATACACAATCTTAATAATTTAACTCTGCTCACACTGTGAATCTTGGAGTAACCACATTTTGATAATTCCTAAAGGTCTTCTATAGCTTGCTCTCTCACTGCTAGTTGATTTTTTTCCCATTGTCACTGTACTTCGGGTTAAACTAAAACTCTTTGGATTCTAACACATGTTCGATATTTCAAACTGTCATCCACTCACTGGAGTTAACCTGACTAAGTGAATCAAATATTACCTCTACTAGCTCTGCTGAAATTGCTAATTCATTATATTTACTCAAAACTTATTTACTATTCTTTTACTGACCACCTGCTAGCATCATGTTTTCTTGCTCAGCCTTGAATAACTAAGGTGAAGTATAAGCTTTATCCTAACTTCCCTCATTATCTGACCATATTCTTTTGTCGTACACTATCATTCTTTTTGAACTATGCACATGGATTACACTTTGTGAAATTTCATCTATCTTAAACAAACTTGGAATATCTCACTTAAAACATCCTATACACTTCAAAATCACTACAGACTATAAACCTCCAGCCTAAACGCATAGTCACATCATGTGAAGGGGAACTGTCATATCTTTTACCTCACAATAATAGCCACTTCGTATACAAATTCACTAACATGGTACTTTCTAGTTCTGATTTGAATAAATCTAAACAACTTAAAATCATTCCCTAAAATTCAATGTCGCCTTCTCTTGGTTCTCATTTCGTACATCATATTATTCTTATCTATATTTCCCTTAGGCTCCTTTCTGTCCAAAACTATAGTGATCAATTCTATGCCCGCTGCAGTTGAATTCTTAACCTGATACACCGTGGGGTCTGACATACGGATACACTATCATACATATCTGATAAATCACTTCATGCACTATCCAGTGAGTCTTGGGTATTAATCCCTAAAACATGCGAAGATTTCGCTATAATCACTGTTACTTATATTTTCTTTTAGCACCCGTAGGCATTACCGTATACTCCCAAGTCAGCAGATGTTGGATACACTTAAAATTGGAGATCTGGTAACTGAATAACAAATAATTGCCATATTGAATAACCATAAACCTACTAACTGAAAGGTTGCTAACTGGTAACAAAGATAAACTGACAATCATAAAACATGATAACTGTTTTTGTACTTTTTGATTAGGTTATGCTCTAACCTGTACTACTAACCCACTTTCAACATCCTCTCAAATCTCATTTGTTACTAACATGTACTCCATAGATATACCCTAATGGGTAATTGTCCTCTCTAGAACCTTAGGTTTCTCCTGCGCGTCGCTTGGGCATCCAATACATTTGGAATTCGATAGGAAGAGAAGGTTAACTATTGCTCTAGGCTTTGTGGCACGATCTAGAGTAGAAAGAAGTGAGACAACCCTGAATGTCTTGGTAGTTAACCGTTTATATGAGTGGACGACACACACATATAAAGAAAACTCCGCTGGACACGGCTTCATAGACACTCTAGGACTCTTGAACCTAGTGCTTCGATACCAAGCTTTGTCACGCCTCGAACCAGGGCCTGGACATAACACGGCACTCGGTACCTGACTACATGTGATCGAGCGAACCAACTGACTGGCTAAATCAACATGTGATATCATAACATACTAAATATAGAAGATAAACTAATACATGTTGATATACTAAAAGTCTGGATGATATAAATCAAAGTGTGGAAATACTAATACATTTCTGAAATATATTTGTAGCCAACATAGCTTAATGTGAAAATCCTGCGACTCTGTCTAACTGTTACTCTAGTCTATGAAGCCTCTATTGAAGTACTGAAAATACTGTCTATCTGTAAATACTGAAAGACTGTAAAGTAATGATAATGCCCCAAAAGAACTGAGGATCACCAAATAGCTGGTACGAGAATTCTAGCGCTCGGAATCATCAACCTGTAAATCATTACCTGCATTGTGAGATGCAGGACCTGGGCAAAAGGGACATCAGTACATTTGAATTGCACTAGTATGTAATGCAACTGAAAGAAAGAATTATAAATGCTGCCACTAAAACTAAGCTGATAACTGAGAATTGATAATTGATAACTGAAATGATAACTGATAACTGAACCGATAACTGGTAATTGAACTGGACAAACGAAGAAGGATATGAATACTCCCTCTTCTGAATGATGAACAACCTATTTATCTGAATATTAAACTGCAGCCTCAGGCCCAATATATATATGTGCACAACTGCGGTCTCAGGCCCAAGTATACGTATACATAACTGCGGCCTCAGGCCCCAAGATGCATAAAGCATTAACTGCGGCCTCAGGCCCAAATACAAGTGTTCGACATTCAGGTATTTAAAATTAGGAACTAAGAATCATACTGCAATACATGATAGTGAAATACTGAATCACACTGAGTTACATGATACTGGAATACTGGATCACACTGAGTTACATAATACTGAAATACTGAATAGGACTAGACTGAGACATGTATTCTTGAACTAATTAAGAACACTGAAACTTCAACTGTTATGGCATACTGAGTAATCTATACTAAGACTCAGGGGCATCAAACCCAAGTCTATATTGAATACGCATTGAGCTCACAATGTTCGGAATGAAATTCATGAACAAGTTATGAAGCTAGAGAATAGAAGTTCTACAACTATTCAAGGAACTAGGCTAAACTATATCTCTAAGGCAATTAGTAACATCGTAAAAGAAACGTAGTGTAGGGAGAATCATTAACATTCTCAAACATAGAGAGTTAGCCTCAGATACCTCAATTTCGTCCCTTAGTGATACTACAATGATCTACAATACTAAGAACCTTCAATCTACAATAGCATGGAACCCAATATTAGTAACAAATTCCATAACTTAAGTCATTTAGGCATATTGCCAAACATCTTGTAGGCATAAATCTCTACATCTCATCACCATATAATTAGTTCACTAACTACCACCATTCATCAACAATTTATCCCACCATTATTATTAGCCAATTTATAACTTTCAAAATCACATATATGACCATCCATCCACACCCAAGCAACAAAGTTCCATTAAATAAATATCTTTCAATCTCTATAATAGTTGTGTAATCAAATTGGGAACTTATGGTTTCCAATCGCCATACCAAGAGTTCCAATACTTATTCACACTCATATTTCCTTAATAAATCCATACATGTAAGTATAAGGGTGTAGGATTATCTTTTTGGAATAAATCTTGCAAAACCCTCCTTTGAGTTCTTGAAGAAATCCCTTGAAGATCTAAGTATTTTATGTGTAGATTTCATAAATACTAGTGTATAAATGATGGAATTCACACCAAAATAATGGGGATTACTTACCTTGAATATGGGAGGAGTTGGAGGTCTTGAGAGGGTGGAGGAAAACCCTAAAATTCGTCCAATTGAAGTGGGGAAAATAACCCCGAAGGTTTTATATCAAAATAGGGTCGGGTTGGAGAAAAAAAAAGAAATTTGCACAGCCGCAGTGCATGGGGCGCCGCGTGGGGCAGCGTGGTAATGAAATATGTGACTAGGAATGAAATTTGGAGGTGCTTTGATAATCTACACAGCCGCGCCGCATGGCGCGACGCATGGGGCGGCGCGGTAGTGTAAAATTCTGCCAGCGTTTGGTAATTTGGTCATAATTTCTGGTAGGAGTGTCCAAATAACGAACGGTTTAAAGCGTTAGAAACTAGACTAGAAGATATTTCATTTGATAAGTTTTTCATCATACAACACCTTATATAAATGTATATATGCTCATCCAAAATATAGTCTTGTGCGTGCTCATTTAGAATTTTAATCTATCATGTAATTTTCCAACTTGGATTAGACTTAGGTCTTTCCTTGGACACCGAATCACTTATTATAATATGCCTCGTACACTTATTATCATAACCAATTGATAACTATCACATTAATACTTATTTAATACATTCACAACAAATTCAAATTTACGGGGTGTTACAGTATCTGGCAGATAACTTAGAGAACTGTCCTTCTGACATGGTGACCTACCTTTATGGTTGGATTTTAGCATACAGGCAATCCCCTTATTCAAATTGCCTATCTGACCTGTGCTTATTAGCTTGATTTACCATTCTCTGTTGAGCTCTTTTGAGATGGTATTTTAGAAGTTGCACCTTGAACTCCCTAGTAAGTAAACTTCTGTCCACCTCTTCCATATGAGAATCTCCTACAGCATAAGGTAGATGTAGTGGAGGAGGTTTGCCATATAGGGCTTCATATAGTGTACATTGTATAGAGGAATGGAAAGTGGTATTGTACCACCACTCAGCTGCTCCTAGGTAGTGCATCCAGTCCCTTTGTCAGTCTGAGCAAAAACATCTCAAGTAAGTTTTCACACACCTATTGACTACCTCAGTTTGGCTATCTATTTGAGAATGGTAAGCAGTTGAAGTGTTGAGGCTTACTCCCAATATACCAAACAATTCCTTCCATAGCTTACTTGTAAAGATAGGGTCCCTATCACTTATGATATCCTCTGGTAGACCATGTAGGTTATAAAGTTGTTCCATGAAGATCTTAGCTAGTTCATTGGCAAAATATGGATAGGACAACCCTATAAAGTGAGCATATTTGGTAAGCCTATCAACCACCACCCAAATAATAGATTTTCCTTGGGATTTTGTCAATCCTTCGATGAAGTCCATACTTATATTGCTCCAAGCTGACTCAGGTATTAGAAGAGGTTGTAATAGCCTAGGATAGGGAGCATTAGCATACTTGTGCCTTTGACAAACATCACAATTTTTCACTAACCCTTGAATTTCTTCTTTCATTCCCTTCTAATAGAATAAGGAATATACCCTCATGTATGTATTGTCTATTCCTGAGTGTCCCCCAATGGTAGAGTTATGCCATAATTGCAATATTTCCTTCCTTAGTGCTGGGTCAGGGCCACTAGCTTGCCATTCTTTCTTAACTGCTGATGTATGAAGGTGTACCCTGCTTCATTAGGTTTCTTGTTCTTGAGAGTTTGAATTATGGCCTTCAGTTATTCATCTAGGTCCTAACTTTTCATAATAGCCTCCAGTAAATTGGACCTCATAGTGGATAGGGTCATAGAGGACAGCTCTACCAGAGGAAGTCTAGAAAGTGCATCTGCAGCCTTATTCTCCTTTCCCTTTTTATATTCAATCTCAAAGTCATACTGCATTAATTTTATTATCCATTTCAACTGGTTGCCTGTGTGTAACTTCTGCTCTAATAGGAACTTAAGAGCTTTTTGGTCTGTTTTGATAACAAATGGTTTCACTGTCAAGTACTGAGGCCATTTGTTGACTGCCATGACTAAAGCCAGCAACTCCTTGTCATAAACTGATAGTGCTTGGTGTTGAGTTGATAGTTACTTGATAAGGTAAGAAAGGCCCAACTCTAATGCCTACATTGCAGGTATCATTTTCTACCACAAAAGTCAAGGAAAAGTTTGGCAGGGCAAGCACTGGGGCAGTATTTAGGGCCACCTTCAGCTTGTCAAAAGCTTCCTCAGCTTTTTTATTCCAGCAAAAGATATTCTTCTTGAGAATATCATTGAGGGGTTTACTTATGATACCATACCCCTATATAAATCTCCTATAATATCCAGCAAGCCTCAAGAACCCTCTAAGTTGTGTGTTTGTCTTTGGTTCTGGCAAAGATTCCACAGATTCTATCTTCCTAGGATCAATCGAGACTCCTTGTGAAGATATGTAATGCCCCAAGTATTCCACTCTTTTTGCACCAAACACACACTTGCTCCTTTTTGCCAAGAGTTGATGGTGCACCGAAAGATCAAAAGCAATTTTGAGATGCTGAACATGATCTTCCAAACTCTTGCTATAAATTAGGATGTCATCGAAAAATACCAAAATGAACTTCCTTAAGTATACCTGGAAGATGTGATTCATCAGGCTTTGGAAACTGGAAGGGGCATTGGTTAGCCAAAGGACATAACCAAGTATTCATAATGTCCAGAGTGGGTCTTAAATGCAGTTTTAGAAACATCTGCATGAGCCATTCTAATTTGGTGGCACCCTGCCCTTAGGTCCACCTTAGAGTACACTTGATAACCTCCTAACTCATCCAACAGCTCCTCAATTATAGGAATTGAAAATTTGTCCTTGACAGTCATTTTGTTCAAGGCTCTGTAATCCAAACACATTCTCCAAGTTCCATCCTCCTTTCCTACCAACACTACAGGTAATGCATAAGGGATGGAACTATGTTGAATGATTCCTTGCACTAACATTTCTTGTACTAGCTTTTCTATGACATCTTTCTGCACTGGTGAGTACCTATAGGGTCTGGCATTGATTAGGAGTGTACCCTCCAACAAGGGTATGTGATTGTCAAACACACCTCTGAAGGGGGTAGCTGAGTTGGTTCTCCAAACACCTTGCCATAATGCTTAAGGACTTCACTGATATCCCTTGGTACTTCAACTCCTTCCACTCATGTAAATACCAGTTCTTCTTCCTTGACATTTCTTACCTTTACCATAAATATCCTTGGGTTACTTCTATCAACCTTCTCCATGGCTTTAGACTGGACAGTCTTGAATTTAGGTTGGATCCCTTGTAAGGTCAATAACTTACCTTCATGCTCAAGCTCCATGATCAACTTTTTGAAATTGAACTTAATATCCTCTAAGGGATATAACCACTAGATTCCCAACACAATATCACTGTTACTAACAGAGAATACTAGGAAATCTCCTTGAAACACTGTACCCTGCATGATCCTTTTGAATCCCTTACATATTTTCTCTATAGGAACCTCCCTTCCATCAGCTATCTGCACCAGCTATGGCTTGATGTTACTGACCTTGAAACCTAACTTTTCTACAATGTCCTCATCAATGAAATTGTGAGTAGATCCACAATCAATAAAAATCTCCGATGGCTTCTGTTTAGTGAAACCCCTAAGCCTAGGTATTTTAAATCCTGGTGTGCCATTAAGTGCTTGCAGGGATATGGCAAAATTTTCAGGAATCTTTTGTCCTACCCCTTCTTGTTCTTCTTCAGGTTCTAAGAGTTCCTCTTCCTCCCCTTCCTCCTCTACCAGTTCCTCTATAGGTCCAATTCCAAAGAGTAGATATGTCTTTTGGCTTTACATTTATGGCCAGGAGTAAATTTCTCATCACAAAAGAAGCATAACCCCCTTGCCCTTTTTTCATCCATCTCTGCAGGAGTCAGTCTCCTCCTTCTATTATTATCCATCTTAGCAACAAGCTATCTTTTGATTCCTGATGAGTTGTCTTTTTGCCAATGACCAGGACTGGCTCCATTGGATCCTCTACTTATGGAGGCTACTGAATTCAAACTTCTGATTGCCTTACTTCGAGCAGCAAAGTTTGCTTCCTGCAACCTAGCTAAATAGTAAGCCTGGGGAAAGGTACTAGGATTCCCCACTCTGACAACATTACTAAGTTCTGGTTTAAGATTGTTGAGGAAGATACTGATTGCATGTCCTATTGCTATGTACAACTTGTTCATTACACTATTGAAGGCTTGCTGGTACTCCTTCACGGTTCTAGTATGCTTCACATTCATTATCTCAGTCATAGGGTCGGTGTATTCTGCCCAAAAACTGTCACATAATGCCCAAATATACTCATCCCAAGTGGGAAGGGGCATCTGACCTCTGATCCTCATGTACCCAAAATGCCAATGCAAGGCATCACCCTCCAAATGCATGGACATTAGTTTCAACTTCTGTTGTATCGTAATCTCTTCCTCAGAAAAGAACTGCTCCACCTTATACAACCATGTCCTTAGATCTTTACCATTGAACCTTGGGAATTCTACTTTGGCATATTTGGTAAAAGGAAGATTTGGTTTAGTGGGGTTTGATTGGTGATTTGCAGTTTGACTGGGGGTATTTCTGTGTGTGTTCTGATGCAGATTTAGGGGTGGTTCATAAGGGATTTGGTGGTATATTGGTGGGTTTATGTGAAGGTTTGGTACTTGGTAAGCTGTAGGGTACTATGATGGCTGATTGTAAGAGTTAAAGGGATATTGAACTCTGTTAGGTGTGTTTGAATACTGGTAAGGCTGAGCATAATGAGTTCTATTTGGTTGAGTGGGAGGCTGAAATTGAACATGAAGGGTCCTAGGTTGAGGTTAGTAAGGACCTAAGGGTCCTTGTGTTGAGGGCATAGCAGGTGGGGATCTTACTGGTGGATTGGGGTTCTGTATGTTAGGGTTCATTTGCGCTTGACTACTAGGTCCAGGGACAGTCTAGTTTACTCCTATAGTAGTGCTTCGAACTGGAGGTATGACACTCGAAGTTTGGACTCCACTCGAGAGTGAGGTGTTTGACACAGCTGAACCATTACCTCCCATGGAAGTAGGTGTTGCCATTTCTCCTAAGCTAAAAGGAAAGTCACTAGGAGAATACAACTCATCTCCTCTCGACTCTTATTCCTTTCCTCGTTCCGGTCTTCTACCATGGTGTACGATCTCGTTGAGCACCTCTCGCAGGTCATTCACAGCCTCTTCTTGGTTCTTGCAAGACTGCACTTGAAAGGCTTCAAGTTGGTCCTGACGAGCTGTGAAGCTCAACATATCGACATACATTTTATGTAACAGTTCCATGAACTCATTCGATTCTCTAGCCATAGTTTCCACAGTGCCAAGGAGCTGCTCTGATACCATTGATGGCGGCAGCAATGAAACAGTGAAGAAGAGAAAGAAAACTAAACAAAGAAAATTGGGGTAAAAGCAAAAAACAGGGTTTCAATTGATAATGTGCTGATAGGCACTGATGATTACATATAGTTGCCACTATTCACTAGAAGACAAAACCCTATAACTAACTCTGACGTTGTTAGAGTCGATGTTCCTTTTAGAAGGGCAGAATTGAAGTATAGTGTTGAACAAGTAGATGTAACTGTTGAGTTCTACGGCGGTGAACTCAACGGCGTCAGTTATAGTGATCCTGCTACTGTGAAAAAATATGCTAGACGTGCTCAATTGGGTGAAATTTTTGAATTAGATCGTGCTACTTTGAAATCCGATGGTGTTTTTCGTAGCAGTCCAAGGGGTTGGTTTACTTTTGGGCATGCTTCGTTTGCTTTGCTCACCTCTTCTTCTTCGGATAGTATCTATCGGTACTTTCAAAGTTGGAAGAAAGAAGGAATCACTCAATTTCTTGGCTGCTATAATATATTAGATATCGTGCAAATCCTTTCTATACTAATCTAATGTAGAACCTTACTCTCTCTATTACATTACTCTATTTATTTTTTATTGTTTTCATATTTCATCATCAAATTTTGTATAAGATAAGTTGATTGAAGAAGTTTTATTTAATTAATAAAATTTCCTCTCTTTTTTTGTTTTGTTTGTCCACCACTTAGTATATTATACGTAAAGGGGGTGGGGGTAAGGTAAAGGGTTTCTGATACATCTGGAAAAATCGAAACCAAGACTAGGAATTTTTAACAAACAGGATCAAGAATCATTACTCTTTCGTTTCGACACAAGAAAAAAGGATTTTTCTACACCCCTTTCTTGTGAAAACCAGTCACTAACTGACTCTAACGGCTACGTACAACCCTTTGAGCTTCCCGTACCATCTTCACAAGCTAGAGCCAATTCTTAATTGCATCAGAAAAAAGAATAAAAAAATTAGAATAAAAAAAATATATTAAGAAAGAAAGGTAAGGGGTGAGTTATTTAATTACGTGGCATTTTTTATTGAGGGGTCCCTTGCCACAATGGACAACCGTTAGGGTTTGGGATATTTTTATCTACTTTCTTAACGGCAAGGATGTATTTGGACCGATAGTAAAACTAGGGATAAACATGAACAATTTACCAAAGTAGAGGGATAAATTTGACCTTTTTCCCAATCACAAATCACTTAATCATAGCCATGTTACAATCTTATTGTATTTCTATTCAATTCTAGGACAATAAATTTTGTAAGGACGAACCAATTTTCAATTGACACCACAAATGCTGGTGTTAGAGACCTTCACCATTGACCAAGTAAGATCAAATGATTTATCTTTGCGCCATATACCATCGAAGTAAAAACAGCCCTATATCAGAGTTTTTTGACTGGACTACCTGTCTCGAGAAGAAAACTGCAATAGAAGCGCATGGAGTTGAAACATTTTTCCATACTGATATATCAACTATCATGTAAGGTAATATCAATTTCATTCATCATCAACTACGTATCTACAAACCAAAAATAACCGAACCAAACCGATAAAAGCGACAAAACCGAATCCGATAAAATTTATACTATACTGGTTTGGCTAGGTTTAATTATTAAAAGAACTGACTAATTTGGTTTCATTTTAAAAAACCGAGTTGAACCAAACCATGAACACCCCTATTTACAGATACTGTTATACTCATTTACGGTGTACTCTTGGTACCTACTATTATGATTCACCAAACTGTGAGAGGTTTCACATATTGGTTACAAGGAAATTGATTCTCTCCTTCAATTAGTAGCGTAGATTAAAGGCACCATTGGTACTGCAAACAAAGAGACATAACGATTTCTCAAAAAAGCTGGGCACCAATTCAGATGTCAATTACCAACCAGCATGGGAAAACAATAATGCAGCAGCAATTTCCATAAACGCTGCATTTCGGTGATAGTGATAACATGGTTCCTTCATTAGCTTTTTGGGAAAATACACATTTGATCTCTGTGATGTCTGTAAAATGTTACTCCCTCCATTTCAATTTATGTGAACTTATTTCCTTTTTAGTCCGTGTCAAAAAGAATGACCCCTTTCCTTATTTGGAAACAAATTACCTTTACACAATGTTTTATAGCCACACAAAATATATATGCCTCATTTTACACCACAAGATCCAAAATCTTCTCTTTTTTCTTAAACTTCGTGCTCAGTCAAATGAGTTCGCATAAAATGAAACGGAGGGAGTATATTAATTATGCGAGCATAGCAGGGTGGGTAGAGGGACCCATCATGCAAGATGATTCATTAACCAATGAACAAATTATGTCCCACTCCTTTTATCCACCTGGCCCAGGAGAGATCAGCAGCCAGAAAGTCCATCACCTGACCCAGGAGA
This sequence comes from Nicotiana sylvestris, assembly GCF_000393655.2. Classification (NCBI taxonomy): domain Eukaryota; kingdom Viridiplantae; phylum Streptophyta; class Magnoliopsida; order Solanales; family Solanaceae; genus Nicotiana; species Nicotiana sylvestris. The sequence continues at coordinate 120,505,988 of NC_091057.1, read as the reverse complement.
GATCAGCGACCAGAGTCCAGACAGTTCATCAATCAGCAAATTTCCTTTTCTAATAGTAGGAAAGGTTGAGCTCCTGGGTGTTCTGCTAGGCGTGGGCATGCATTGATCAACCGATCCAAGGCTACGCGGTTATTTTCTTTGTTTATCTTCTTCTAATAGCAACTGGATTATAGATCTGAGAACTTCATTATCATTCACCCTGGAAACCTGAGATATGAAGTGTCAGAAGAATTCATCAATCCAAAACAAGGTTTAAAGGGTTGAAAGTTTGAAGAAAAAACAAAATATGAAAACAAACCGTAAAAGCATTTTGTAGCAACTATTCCCTCCGTTCACTTTTAGTTGTAAGTATTCTAAAATTAAATTTTCATTTTACTTGTCACTTTTCGCATATCAAGAGAAAAATAATTTGTCTTTCCTGTTTTGCCCTCAGCATTAATAATTTATTCCAAATCATTTTCAAATCCAATAGGATTATACACCAATTAATATGGGTATTATGGTAAATTATGCACTTTATTTATTACTCCCTCTGTTTCAAATTAGATGACACACTTTCTTTATTAGTCTGTTCCAAAAACACATTTCTACAATTAAAAATAATTCAACTTTAAACTTTTTATTTTACCTTAATGAGAAGCTTTTATAACTACACAAATGTCATGGACCCACAAAGCTTTTACCCCTTTGGCTTTTAAGACCACAAGTTTCAAAAGTCTTTTTTTTCTTTTCTTAAACCCCGTACCGAATCAAACTACCTCATCTAAATTGAAACGGAGGAAGTATTTCTTAAGGGGTGTGCAAAGTCATGGACAAGTAAAAGTAAAAGTGTGCAATGTCTCCCTAAAGAAACGAAAATTTTCTTGGCACAAAAGAAAATGATATGCAAACAAATGCCAATAGTCTAAACAATGAAAAGACTCCATGTGCCTCTACAAGTTGTTTACAATCTTGAGCCAAACTATTATCCATAGTGGTGAGAAAGATCTTGCCTCTAATACAAGGGGAAGACTTTCGAGGTCAAGGAGGAAGGTTGTGCAGAACTTTCCATAGTGGTGAGAAAGATCTTGCCTCTAATACAAGGGGAAGACTTTCGAGGTCAAGGGGGAAGGTTGTGCAGAACTTTCCCATTGTTGGAAGGAAAAAGAAGCATGTGCTTGAAATTTTACCTTCAAGAAAGAATAGCCAAAGAAAGTGGAGTCCTAGCAAATGTCAGTGACAGCAATTTAAGAGAGGACATTGGATAGGAACATCTAAGACTTTCTTTTTTACTTTACAAATAGCCAAAACACATGGAGTGTCCTAGCAAACGTCAATGATTGAGAACACTCTGGAGAGAAATATGGATAGAGGACATACTAACGATATTTGTAGGAATGGCCCAAAAGGAGCAGATCAAGTGCCAAAAGGCAAGCACACCATTCACTCAACAGGGTAGTGATCTGGAATTAAAAAAAAAATGTGGGGGGTTGGGGGGTTGGGGGGTTGGGAAGGTTGTGGAGAGAGAGGAAGATCATCAAGAAATCTCTCTTTGAGGTTCCATGTCTGCTAGCAGTGAGATAAATTTGAAAAGTATTCCATGTCTCATTCTATGTTTGCTCAGACTCTTCAAAAATGCCACCGGGTGTGTTCGGATCTGTGAGAATGCACGGGAGAAAAATCTATTTTTTAACAATGATACATTGAGCCCTATGTATCATAATCTACTCCTACTAGACATGAGACTAGGACATATTCTACTCCTACTACATATGGGACTAGACATATTCTACTCTTACAACATATGGGACTAAGACTATATACACATAACTATCTAACACTCCCCCTCAAGCCGGTGCATACAAATCATATGTACCGAGCTTGTTACATATGTAACTAATACGAGGACTAGTGATGGGCTTGGTGAAAATATCTGTAAGCTGATCATTCGATATATAAGGCCACTAGACTCCCCCCGAGTAACAAAACCAGGTGGTTGCTGATAAACAGAAGTTGGCCGAAAAGTCACCGGAAAATTTTGAAGACTAAGCTGAATTCCACACTACAAAATAGGTTCTAAAACACCACCAGAAAACAGAAACTTTTCTGGATATCAGTGTTCACACCGGAAGATCACTGGATGAGTAAGTTGTCCTGAAGAAATTTTGTCAAAAAGTGGCTGGAATGGCTCACACGCACCGAAAAAGTTATTGTAGCTTGTTGGAACCCTAGTTGTGGCGGCCCGTGAGGGACTTTCTAAAGGAGCGATTGACTGGGTTTTGTCACCTGACTTCTCCGAACAAGACGGTAGTGTTGGTTTTCGCACAACACCTACCAATGAGGAGATAACGCTAATCAATCTTGAGTCACGATGACTGACTTTTCTGTTCCGATGGGACTGAGGTTTCTGGGGTTTGATCGCACAAGGGTTTCAGATCTGATGGTGGTAGTAGTATATGCACAGTACCACTGCAGCAATGATGAACCTTGGGAACAAGACGAAGTTGCCGGAAAATTGCACGGCAATGAGATCTTTCTTCCCGGATGTTGCTGGAATGACGCACAACGATGATTTTCTCACTGAAGCTCTGATAGCATGTGAAAATGCACGGGAGAAAAATCTATTTTTTTAACAATGATACAATGAGCCCTATATATAATACAAATTCTACTCCTACTACACATGAGACTAGGACATATTCTACTCATAATACATATGGGACTAGACATATTCTACTCTTACTACATATGAGACTAGGACTATTTACACATATCTAGTGCGGCAGCATTTTTGGAAAGTACGAACACCATAGGTCTAAAGTTATGGTGGAAAGACGCAATGTACATCAACTATATCTCTTCGGATTTGTTAAAATAGTCTGAGTTGGTGATAAATCAGAACTAATGCAATAAAGTATCTGTTTCTCATACTTTTATTAAGGCAATGCCCACAAGTATGAAGGTATCAGGTTGTGTTCCTGACTTATTCATCAATAATTAGGTGAATGCTACCAGAAAGTAACAGTAAATGCTCTGAAACAGAACTATCTGTTTGAACGAGATAAAAATCTACCTGAGGATTACGAATAAGCTCCTTGAGAATATCATGAAGAGTTTGCCGGAGTTCCTTAAATAGCACAGCTGTTTGTGCTGGTGCTGCAACTTCTAACCATCCATCTATGGTAACTCTTCCAGTCTGGAACAGAACAATTACACACAATTAGTGAGGAAAAAGATGAAATCAGGAGGGGGGCAGATAGAGTTCCTTAATCCAGGGTTCACAAAGAGAACCATATAATTTATTTCTCCAACTGCAAACTAGTCCACAATTCCCTATCCTTGAGTGATGAGATATGTATACATGTTCTTTTAGGAAAATGAAATGCTGCTAGAAGGACAAAAATCCTACAGAAACAGAGGGGAGACAGGACTAGGACCCAACAGGAAAATATTCCTCAAAAAGCACAAATTGTTACAAGTTTATTGCAATTTAAATATTGTAGAAACATATGAAAATTGGTCTTAACTTTTTTTTCCCTGCATATAACTGCAATAAATTAAGAACTGAATTGGTAAGATCTTGCTAACATCTGGGTCCACCGAACCCCGGGTAAAAGCTGATTTAGTTTTCCACAGAATCATTGCCTTCAAAATTGGAAAGGCCAAAAGGAAAGCTCTTCAGAGAAAGTAGGCCACTTTCCCATTTTCATCGATGTCCCCCAAAGGACTCAGAGAAAGCACGCTACTTACTAAAATTAGCACTTGATACCAGCTTCCACAATAGGAAACTGTTCCCAATTCTCTTAAACAAATACAAAAAAGATATCTTGGATGCTTTGAGAGTGATTGTGCCTGCGTACTTTTCTCCAATCTCCACTTTATTTTCCTCCTTTTAGGGGGAATAAGGGTTAAAATAGGTGTTACCCTACTTCTGCATTGAAAATCATGGAGAGCAAACCAACGTAAAGGAGGGTGTACAGAAGAGCACAATATAGCATGTTTGTTTTTAGCATTTCATAGCACAATGCTCAATCTTCCATGCTAAATAGGAAAAAGCAAATCATAGTTTCACTCAACATTTCTCCCTTCTTGTTCCGTTTCTTTTCAATTTTCAGACTTTCGCAGGTAAGTCTCTTGTCCCTCTAGTCACTAGACAGCATAAGATAGAAAATGCTCATGTGTACAATGTCAAAGTTCAAGCAACAAAGTTTTGACAAAAATTGAAAAATGAAATTGACACCTACTGTTCCTTGAGAAATAAGAAACAAGAGCTTATCAAGTTATGGAAAAGAAAAAGCAGGGTAAGCATGACCATAAACAGAAGATACCTGGTGCTGAATGTTTATTGGGCCACCAAAAAGAAGTATAGTATAAGGAGAGATAACAGTGGTGTCTCGCAAAAATACCTTGTTAGTCTCTACCTGAAATTGTAGCATAAATAAGAATTATATCTTAAAACGCTTCAACAAAATATATGAAGAGACAACAATTGATTATATAAAAACATCAATCGATAATTTTGAAAGTCGAAAAGGAGCCTTGGAGCAACGGTAAAGGTGTTTCAGTGTGACCTATAGGTCACGGGTTCGAGTGTGGAAGCAGCCACTAACGCTTGCATTAGGTAGGCTGCCTACATCACAGGTGTAACCCTTCCCCGGACCCTGCGTGAACGCGGTTATGCTGTTGATGTGTGTGACCATCTCATCTAAAAGCTTAAGATATTAAAGAGAGCACACTTCTATTTACTTAATTATGTATTCAACATGCCCCCTCACGTGCGAGCTTGATTCTTTTGGGTGAGCCAAGCATGTGAAAATTGATTTTGATATTGGGTGGCGGTGAGATTTGAACCCAGGACCTCTGCCTGCTTTGATACCATGTTGAAGTGTGTGACCATCTCATCTAAAAGTTTAAGTCGTTAGAGAGAGCACACTTCTATTTACTTAATTATGTCTTCAACATATGCTTTATGCACCGTGCTGCCCTTGTTCTTTTTAACACATTATGAAACTCAAAAATGAGTCAAATAGTTAAGATGAACAGTTTGAATATTTTTGCTATGGATTCACAAAGAGAAAAAAACACACATTTTTACCCAAGTTGAACTCTTAGATATTCTTCCACCATGGATACAAAAAGGTTTCAGCCCACGATTACTAAATAAGACAATATTTTAAGTAAACGGATGAACATAGAAAATACCAGCTCCATTCTTAGAATTCTAGAGTCCTTAAAGTAGTGTTTGTTTGTCAAAGTGTATTTCCATGGGAACTTAAGAGATCTTTTCCAATGTAACCTCTAATTATTGCTCAACTATTTTAGAATGACAACGTTGATCCTTTTTGAGTTATTCATCATACTATACCTTGGGCTACACCGCCCATTATGTTAATGTATTGGAATAGATGCTTAGATTCTTTCACATGGTATAGGAGCCAACCTTTGGTAAACTGATTCCTCATACTCATAAATAGTCATTAAAATCTATGTGTGAACCCCAAAAGTCGGGTTACTGGTGCAAGAGAGTGTGGAGTTATGTAGTTTCATGGATAGATTGTGTTAGGACTTCAAAAAGGGATTATACAGGTCTGGGACACTCAACCCATTAGCTTGAAAGTTTTTATAGGATGCTCAAATTCTCTCACAAGCCAGAACTAACTCAGACATATATAAGATGCTAACAACAAAACTTTGCTCTTCTAAATCATAGCAATTAGATCCTGAAAGAATTCTTCTTCTCGGTCATGATGCAGTGTCGAAAGGTAAATACAAACATAATGCATTATTTGAGTTATCTTATAGAAATGTAGCCCAAAATTGGCTTCCACTTTTAAGAGGCGTTAGCAACATTCTCAAAATGATTCTTCTAGCATCTTCAAGTAGATTATTTCCCATGACTATCCTAAAGCTTCAGCACACTCTCCGGTCATCATTGACTCACTGGAGTCCATACTAATACTTAGTGATGAATTGTTGAATTGCTTAATTAGCAGAGTTGCTATAGTAGAATGTCCATTACTTAAAGAGAATATGATTATCCAATGTATCATCTAATAACTACTAAAGAGAATAGTTTATTCAAATTCTGCGAATGATCTACTCCATCTTTGCGCCTCTTTAAATTTCTCTTTTTCAGTTTTGGGAGCATATTTTGTTGAAAAAAATTCTTTTCCACCCTGCAAAGTTGTAATCTTGCATTTCATATACAATGCTCCAATTTAATCTCTCTATAGTTCAAAAAGGCATCATCTCTTGAATCTACAATTTTATCATCTTATTAATAGAGATGTTGAAGTAACAGCGTAACTGTTAAAGATTCCATCATCTATAACAGCTTTCTGATGTCTTGATAGAATTTGGCATTACGATCTTTCAGGATTCACTTATTCATTATATAAGGATTCCATGAAAACAACGAACTTCATAAAGAAAAGGCACCTAAAATTTCCTTTCCCCACCCATTCCTAGCCTAAAGTGATGGAAAGAAGCAAAAGTTGTTGTAAGCATGGAGGGCATTCAAAGATAAGGTCAGAGAGATAAAATCTTGAATGTTAGCTTTTCAGAGTAAAAGATTAAGAAAATGCAAACCTTTTCAAGAAAGACGATAAATGGGTACTGAAAATCTTTTAAGTTAGAGTTGATTGAGGAAGGGTGAATGTGAACTTCGCGTCTTCCATCATACCATGCAGGGTTACTCTTTGCTGAAAGACCTGCATTCTGTTTTAGGTTCCCAAGAGCAGTTGTAGCAATGCCTTCTTCTCTGGCAGATACATTGGGATAAAGACCTGCACACAATATGGCCTAGGCACATTTATAGAGGTGAGCATCCAAACAAGTCAAACAGGCAAGTCGACAGAAAGAATAACCAGACTGAAATAATATCCTTCACTCCTCCATTATATTTGGCATTTTGAACAAATGCATTTAGCTTGCAGTATGCTTTATGGCGACCTGCCTTATTGTCATTATAGGCTTTATGGCGACCTGCCTTTGCAACAGCTAGGATATTAACAAGCAGAAAATCTTTCTGGAAAAGTAAAAAAGCTGATTATAATGGCCGAAAGGTCAATTTTGATTAGATCTAGTGCCTTCTACTCGAACAGAGGAATGTCAAAATCAGTAGATGCAGGGCTTGGAATATCTCACAACACGTGTGCTAAAAGCTTGATCTTGAAACTATAAAGTCTGGTTTGGATCTCTCTCTTCAGATAAGTGATAGTGGTCACTTAAACAGAATCCAGAGGGTGTAAGAACTTTCATTATAACTCTATGAAAGTAGAATTACCTCAGTGTTGTATTTGGAATACAAGTAGGTGTAAAAAGTTTCCGGAATGGAAATTTACATAGAAGTTGAGATACTTTGCATCGATGTTTGGTTTCATTGATTGCAGTTGATCTGAACTAAACTCATAGCCCTTTGGAGCTAATTGTGCTATTACCTCATTGCTTTTATTAATGTTAATGCTAGATAGTTATGTGTAAATAGTCCTAATCCCATATGTAGTAGGTAAAATATGTCCTAGTCCTAGGTAAAATGGTATCATTGTTAGTGTGTCACTTGTGTTTGCCTCTTCGTGAGGTTGTTCTCTCGATATTTTGTACTCTTTTTTATATAGTGGATTGCTCATCTCCGCCCGTGGACGTAGGTCAATTGACCGAACCACGTTAAATATTTGTCTCTTTTGGTATATTTCTCTTTGTTGCATGATTTATCGTCGTTCAACGTTTGCTCTGCTAGCTTCCGCATGACATCTGACTTTTTTCGGTCCTAACAAGTAGTATTAGAGCGAGGTTCAAGACAGGATCATCTTGGCGGGTTTAGTTCTAGCCGCAACATATTTGACGATAATCGTGATTTTTGCCTGAGAAATTTGACCGGTGTGATACGCACGTTGAGACAACTTTGTGGTGGAGATTTGGAGATGCAACCTGTTGAAGGCTATGTGAAGAAGGTGGATCAAGTTTATTTTGTCAGAAAATTCAGGCCAAGGGGGAGAATTGTTAGGTGTTTGTCCAGATTTTCTTGCCACAATTGGTTTTCCTATCCCATGAAGGAAAGGACAACATATTTACCATAATTGGGTTTTTCTTTTCCTAGAAGGAAAATATTATTCTTCCATATTTGGCTAGTCCCTTTTTCTTGTAGGAAAAGGTTTGGGCTTCTATAAATTGAGGATTCCTCCTTCTCATTCAGTAGCATCCACAATGTAGCCATATGGGATTTGAGAGTCGTGTTTAGGGGGAGTGTTAGATAGTTATGTGTAAATAGTCCTAGTCCCATATGTAGCAGGTAAAATATATCCTAGTCTCATATGTAGTAGGAGTAGAATATGTATTATATATAGGCTCATTGTATCATTATAGTAGATTTTTCTCCCGTGCATTCTCACAGTTGATATGTGTGATTATTATCATTTTTTATCGGCGTGACACTTACGATTATCTTCGAATGGTTTTGGTTCATGGTAGCCACCAATGCAGCAAATCAACAAACAATTTGGTATGGTGGAACAAATTCTTCTACGGCGGCAATGTTGTGTATATGTGTGTGTGTAGAAAGTTCTCAACTTTCTGTTTTATGCTATGCACGAAAATTAATACATGGTGCTCTTACCAAGGACTTTTCTCAGTCCAAGTTTAGGGAGATCCTTATATTTTAATTAATGATTTCTTTATGTCTCTATTTGTAACCCAGAAATAAGAATACAACCCCCATATCTTTAAGAGACTAGCATCAGGAATGGGACGATTTGAGTTCTAACTGAAGCCCACTAGTAGATTCAAGGGCAAATCACTGACATCCTGCTGGCATGAAGGAAACCAACAGGCGAGACCTATACCGAGCCATATCCTTTCAAGTTTGAGACTCTGAAGTGAAAAGGAACAGATAATCTTTAATATACCTTAAGAATTGAGGAATGATTTGAATTTGTATTAAAAGGTTGTGATATATCTGAAAGCCAACTGTCAAGCTTCTCTTTCTTTTTCCAATCAATCTGCATCCAACAATTTTTTCAAAGTTAAAACACCATAATATTGGGTAAAATGACTTACAACAGGGATAGATGAGAGAAACTAAATCATCTAAATACTTGGTAAATTTTACAGGTTTAACTATTATGAAAACATGTATATACATTGAAGCTGAAGGAATAAATTGGAGTCCACAAGTTTAACCAGAGAGTTGGCACGTAAGTAGGAGAGAAGTTATAACCAGCCAAACCACCCTTAAATCAGGAAACTGAAATCAAGCAATTCCCTGCTGTGACAATATAGTGCCATATTTTTGCAGACTAAACTCCAGAAGATATCCTTGCCCCCTCGCAAGCGCACCCCCCCCCCACCCAAACCCCCCAAAAGAAAAGGAATGAACCAAAAAGAAGATGTTTATAAATTTGACAGAAAAGGGGGGCTATCAAAGCTAATGCTAATTACACAAAGAAATGATCATACGCAGTCACATGCAACATAATTAGAGGTTGCAATCATGAACCCAAAATGCAAGTTGTTAAAAAGTTCTGCAGCTTGTCTATGCGATGAGTCGGCTAGGAATGCGCATATAACAGTAGTTCCTAAGATACCTAACCTTTCCTGAAGTCAACATGGTCTAACATTGTCCACGAGATACCTCCTGACGTGTTTTTATTGTTCCCTTCATTTTAAATATCTAGAAAAAGTAGGTAATTCATAGTTCAGTTTTATACATTAGATTCACTAAATTATTACCATCCAATTTAGAAAATGAAAATGCAAACTCATAACATTAACACTGCAAACTTGATAAATAGGCATCTTAAAAAAATACCTGAGACTTTTTTGGGATATTGATGAGTCCAATGTCAGCTAACAATGTTCCAAATTGTATTCTCATGTCTCTGGCACAATAAGACATGTATTAGAAGTTGAAAGTGATTCAAGGTCTAAAAAGAGAGGTAACCGGAAAAAGGAGCATAATTCTCGCAGCTCAGTGTCTTATTATGGAAGAACTAAACTTTGCAAACCACAAGTACATATCCTGTTTTTAGAGTTTGTTGCATATTGTCTTCCACAGACTTTTTCAAGGGTCATTATAAGTTTAACATGCTGATTGGTGCCGATGATTATTATGATAAATGGCGACGGTGAAAGTAGTTGTGGCCAGCTACATAAAAAATAATACCGGTAGGTAGTGTATGCTGATGGTGGTAAAGACTATTCCGATTTAATAAGTGCTCTTTGCTGGGGAGGAGGTTTTGCTTTCCCCCTCTTATCCTATGCATTCTCTCATTACGTGTTAACCTCATCTTATATATGCACTTTATTATTACCATTTTAATTTCAGAAAATTAACGAATGGAATCAGGATCAGGTAGTGGCTTCCTTTCAAGTATAAAAAATGCGGAAAATGACAACCATAATTCCATTAGTTGATCCTTTCTAGAGCCCCAAGGCACAAAGCACCGCCATCACTTTTGAATTACAAGAAAACTGAGCTACATGATACTTCTTTCCAAATAAGTCAGGCATTCCAGAGTAGGAAATAGTACCCCAAGGGCTACAGGACATTCTTTCCTTGTTAGAGAATCTTTAGAAAATGTTGTTATCTGTTGAGATTCACTGCATAAAGAGGAATGGATTAATAACGAGGGATGTCCTTAGTATGGCATAAAAATCATACCTTATCATATACATGACAGAACTGCTTAAGAAATTTGAACTGCAAAACTGCTTTGCTGCTTTGACTCCATTCTGCCAGAATGAAAATGAACTGCATCAGTAGCATGGCTCAAAGAATGACAATGCATAAATTAAATGTCCAGAAATAACTTTTTACCAGTAATAAGTGTTGAAATACATTTAAGCATTCTATCAGTAGACTGAATGTTCTCTCATGGAATGATTTCCTATCTAGTCCACTAGGTCTCTACTAATTCTTATTCGACTAACAATCAACTATGCCGTCCAACTGGGCTGTTAATATGTGATGCACAATCAGTTATTTCATAAGCAATTGCAAGTTAGTAGATCACTAACCTCCCGCAAAATTTTCTCCCACTTTTTATACGCTACCATCATTAGGAGATGGTCAGATTGCCAGTTACCACTGCCAGAGTCAGTTTCACCACCAAGCTTATCACTCAAAAGTGCCAACTTTGCTCTTTCAACATTTTGCCTCTGTGATATGCATATCATTACATAATTAAATTCCATATACACATCAAAAAAACTTTTAAGAGGTGAGGATACAAACCTCATCTTTTGGATAAACAAATGGAGACTTGTAACTCAGGAAGGCTGAAATAGATAGAATTGGTGACAAACAGCCAAATACTCCACCATATAACAGCATCTACAGTTCCACATTTGCAAAACTATTTAAAAAGATAGTAATGGTCAACAAAGCCCAAATAGCCAGACAATTGATGCACCCATGGAATTTTAGTTTATATTGAAAATTGAGTATCACTTGTAGAGAATCATATTTTGGGCAAATTCTCTACTTTTTAGTATACTGCTTCTATACAGGAGATTTCTCCATCATTAACTTTTCTTTAAAAGAAATCATCAATAAAATTATTTACAAAAAAAAAAGTTTGTGAATTAGAGTTGTAATGGGAAATATATAAGATGTTGAAGAATGGGGATAATTACATAACTACCTTTCCAACCAACACATCAACAGGAAGTCTCGCCAAATGATACCCGAGAGGAGTTAACTCTTCATCCCCTTCAACGGCACCAACCTGAACATAAATTAAACTATGAGACCATCACCACATAGCACAGAACTGTGCAGTTCAACTGGCATTCATGCACAAACAATATGGCGAATTTAGCAAATTTACATGGAAACACAGGAAAGTATCTTTTAAATGCATAAGAAGAAAGAACGTGGGTGAAAGATTATTTAGGAAACAAATTTTGAATGTAAGTGCAGTACAAGTAACAAACCAAGCTATGCAAGACAGTGTACCATCTTGCATGAACATTATAAATGACATCATAGAAAATGGAACCACCCAAAGACATGACAAATGTAGCTTCAATACAAATGAAGCATAGTAGAAACCTATATAAAAGTACATTGTGACATAGATGAAACAAAAGCAGATGTCTCAAATTACACAAGACTTGGTAGAGCGTATGGATCCTGCTTACTTATACTCCCATCCCATTTATATGACGATAGTTGATCAGATAAAGCGTTAACATGCTAATATGAGCATATACATTATACCGGTGATAGTAGGGGAAAAAAATTAAATACTAGTTATAAAGTTAGCTTGATAGAGAAAACATTACACTGCAGTTTCAAAACTGAGTAGTTTCATGAATTTGAATCTTGAAAGTTGAGAATTTTGTATAAAAATGGGGTAGTTGTCAAACATTTAGGATGTTCCAACAATAGAAAAAGTGTCATATGAACTGAGACAGAGGGATAAATATATAAGGTAACTAGATGCTCTCAATGAAAGAGACCGAAGAGAAAGCTCCAGGAAGCCTATGAATGCTGGTCTCTTTGGAAAGTTGATAAGTCCATCAGGAAAATCTGGCAGATGGTTCCTGCCTGCATCTTTTGGTGTGTCTGGTCAGAAAGGAATCGCAGGTGTTTTGACGGGATATCAACTCCTCCTATGGTGCTTAAGGCTAGATGTCTTCTATGGTTGTATAGTTGGCACAATTTAGCTCCTAATGACTGTCATATGAAGTTTTTTGATTGTCAGCTCTTTAGCTCTTGCTTAGCTCTTTTTTGTTCATAGCTGACTGTCTTTTATGTTCTCTCTTTTGTACTTCTTGTATCTTCTGGATGCCATATATAAAATTCCACTTACTTCATCAAAAAAAAGAAAGCTCCAGGAAGTGTGTAAAAACCACAACACTAGAAAAGAAATATTTTATGTAAATAGATCTCCCATGTGCAAACTTTATTGTTTTAAATAAGTATCTTCCGAGTGAAGGATTAAATGTCTTCTTAGGCTCTCTTATTAAAAATATTATATTTGATAAACATTGTTTATTTCTTCCTGGGAGAGTCGATCAACTTCCATATCCTGTCATTCACTTATGATGTCATTATTATAGCACCTATGTTGATGCTAAGAAACCAAAAGACAGATTAATCTACATGGGGTATACCTCATACAATAAAGAAATTGCTGACGCAATAGCTTCATCCTTTGGAGGTTCAAGAGCCTAACAAGACGAAGTTTGGGAAGAAAAAATGAGTTAGAAAATCCATAGAACAAAATGCATAAAATTGCATCTGAATAAAATTTAAAAATATAATAAAATCACCATAGACAAAAATAGCTTTATGCTTCCAAGTGATAGCAGTTTGATTTGTAAGCACAATTCTACCAAAGGCATTCGCAGCATCTCCGGGATCTAGCAAGGCCAAATTAAACATCAGCGCAATGTAAGAGAGAAGATTATCTGAAACGAAGAACAGCAGTACTAGATAAAGTAACGAGGAAAAACCACTAATACCCCATACCTGGTAAGGTCGCATGAGCTTCTCATATCGGTAAGAAGTATAGAGACAAAAGCAGATTCCTGGCTTTACACGTCCAGCTCTGCCTCGACGTTGCCTTGCATTTGCTTGAGATATCCAATCTTCAACCATGCTTGACAATTTCTAAAATCAAGAAGTTTAAACAATAGCAAATGTGATTACTGGTGCACCAGATTCTGGAGACAAAAAGCAAAGGGAATTGACATTTCTTTAGACGAAACACGCAAAAGCAGAGGTCCCGACAAGTAAATCATGTCATTTAGAAATTCAGCAATAAAAGCTCATGACTGGATCTAGAAAAGCCTAACAGGCTGGTATCCTTATCGCATGCTAAAGGAGTAAAGAACTAAGGCCTTTCACTTTATTTAAAGATTAAAAAACCCAATTTAGAAAACCAGATGATATGCAAGTCATCATTGCCTTAACCTCATCACCAAGCAAAAATATAATTTTGTCCTCTCTCTGGTTTTGATGTTGTCGAAACCACTTCATCAGCTAAACCAGTTTGCCACAGAAATACATCTAATGAGCTTTTATTTACCTAACAGAGATGACAATATATGTGTGAGTTGAAGCTTTTCTTCTGCTGATACTTCTGGACCTAGTCATAGGCTCATAACCATCTATAGAAAAATATTTCTCTATCCAAATCGCAATGCTGAACAAGTCTTGCAGCCAATTTCAAATTCACACACCAAAATCTAAAAATGACAGAAAACTTATGATCGAAAATGCCTCCATAGATACATGCAAACATTTTTTATAGCAGTACCGCTAGGCACCAGCCATTATCTAGATGGAGTTGTCGTAACACTTGTATTGCGGGGCCAGAACTTGAAAAGTCTAAAAAGGTTGATGAAATAAAATATTTCAAATGTTAGATATAATTCATGTAGAAGCATGAAGCCACATGGAGGGCCCTTATATTAATTATTGTAGTACAGAACAGCAAACATGCAAATAAGCTGCCGTATGTTGAGACAACAATCTTCTGAAATAATCAGCCTTGGCATTAGCTACGAAAGAGAGCAGAAAACCTACCTTCTTTGGATTATAGCGATTTTCTTTGTGCTTTCCACAGTCTACCACATAAACTACATCATCTATGGTTATGCTAGTCTCTGCAATATTTGTGGCTATTATAACCTGAAAGAGGTAATTCCCAAGTCAAATACAGAACAATAAGCAAATTAATCATTTAAGAATAAACAAAATGGCGATGACAAAGAAGAGGTCCTTTCCGTACAACTATCAATTGAAGGAAGTATGGTCCAACAAGAACTCATGGAGTAAATGATGAGCATGCATATCTAGACAGGTAGAATGATGTTCAGCATTATCTGCAATAAGACAAAATAAACATAGCTCGTTCCATCTTGGACCTTTCCATTCTTCATATCATGCACCACATGGTTGTAAATGTGTTCTTGCTGAATCACTCTTGAGAAGAAACTCACCCAAGCAGCTTCAAGATTCAAACTGAAGTTCTAACTTTCAATTTTTAAGAGACCTTGCACACCATTTTGAACCCTTCCTGACACGGTTCTTCATTATAAACGACATCAAGAAAGGTTGCCCTTTCTCGGCTCTCTATGAAGATAGTACCAGTAACAATAAAAGGATGTCATACTGGCACTACTTAATAATTAGGGGTGTGAAACGGAGTAATTGAACTCTATTATATCATGTACCAGTCACACAACCAGATGGATAAATGTGCCAATCATATCATTTGAAATCAAACGTGAATTATGTCAGTAGGCAAGGGTTTTGATTCAAATTGAAAGGTAGTCGCCAACGAAAGCTGAAAAGTAGAAGTTGTTGGATGAGGCCTCTGTAGGAGCGGAGCAGCAAGTACTTGAATAATGACATAGCAGTAAGAGCATGGGAAAGCTAGGATGAAGACAGTAAGCTTGTTGGCTTCATCACATAGGTTTTAATCAAAATGTAATTCTCGGGTATTAACAATCAGTACAAGATCTAGGGTAGGGTGCCAGATTGCAAGAGCAATTAGAGCATTGTGTGGTCAATGAGAGGATATGCAAAGAAGGGAAGTTTCTTCTCAGCTAAAAGTCTATAAGACTTCATATCCCTTCTACTTGGTATGTGTAATAGCAAAAGGAGATCCAATTGCTAGTTCTGGTAGAAGGTAATTTGCAAGCCCAAGTATCTGTTCCATTCAAGCATTTTCTAAGGGCAAATCATTAGAAATAAATCATCAAAATGAATTACTGCACTACAGACAGGGAAACAGCAATTTACCATCTTCCAGTATTAGTTGATTTAATTGTGTTCAGACAATGATGCAGATTAATAACACAAGAAAGACACCGTATAACCAACACGCGAAAGAGAACAGAAAAGCGCAGAGGGAAAAGAACCCCAACTGAAGAAGATAAGATGCATACAGTGGAATTAGATAGCATAAATGTCTACAACAAAAGAACCTAAGCTTAAATAGAAAACATTACCTTACGGATGTTTTCCGGAGGTCTCATAAACACTTTTTTCTGATCCTCGGATGCTACAGAAGAATGCAAAGGAAGAATCCATTCAGAAGACTGTCCACTAAACTGGAAGGAGACCGACAGTCTATCAAGTAAGGTATGTATTTCTCCTACCCCCTGCAGCAGAATATATTTCACAAGTCAAACTTCCTTTTTATGCAGACATAAAACTCTGAAAGAGAAAATCAAAACCTAATTTAAGTGTTAATTGATGGACTTACCGGTAAGAAAACCAGTATAGCACCCTCCGGGTATGTTTCATCAATGTAGCATACCAGGTCTTCGAGAAGATCATAATCAATAATTTCTTCATTCAATTTCCTCTGACAAATGGTTCATAACGGTATTCTTTCAGTAAAGTGTTTTAGGATTTTAATTTGCATCAATGAACAGAAACTTTTAAGAAAAAATTACCAAATTTTTTTGAGTTTGTTCGCTGTAGTTTTGATAATTACTGGGATCATAATAGGGATTAATATATTCTTCAGAGAGCAGCGATTCATCACCCCATCCAGATAGGACAAGGTTCTTCTTCCCCCTGTGATTGCCAATAGGAGCATTCTGCAGCCATCCAATTGGAAGATATAAGAAGCTCTCAAGCTACATAAACAAAAAGCTAACACATTGAACTTCAAGTCAATAACAATAAGATCTACTTCAACTGTAAGTCAGTACCAGAGCAACACTCATGATGGTTTGTCAGGATCCATTCGCTACTAATAATGGATTTTGATCAGAGATTAGTTAGAAGCTAAAAGTATAGATTGGTATAAGAGATGACCTCAAAACAGTTCCAAAGCAGAAGCCAGAAATTGCCAATGAGAGCATTATTTGGCAAAGAAAGAAAATTTCAAATTTCAGTCCATCTAAAATGTCAATTAAGGCAGGTAAACTGAAATACCTTTTCCCTAGTAGATGTACCATAGCTCAAAGAAGCAGGAGAATCGGATGCAAGGCGGTA
Organism: Nicotiana sylvestris; assembly: GCF_000393655.2. Classification (NCBI taxonomy): domain Eukaryota; kingdom Viridiplantae; phylum Streptophyta; class Magnoliopsida; order Solanales; family Solanaceae; genus Nicotiana; species Nicotiana sylvestris. The sequence goes on along the minus strand of NC_091057.1, from coordinate 120,489,049 downwards.
GTTGGTACTCTCATAAATATCCTCGAGAAAATATGTTGAAACAGGATGTGTTCGGCCTTGAGCAGTAATTACAGGGCAGTGACCGAAGTAATGAGAAAACAAATGTGAATCTACTGTTGCAGACCTAAATAATGTAAAATAAAGAATAAATTCCACCATGAACAGTCATAAATATGAAAAAGGACACAGAACAAGAGAATGGGTACGAGATATTTATAAATGAAACCAAACCATACATGAGTATAACTTTCAGTTTTGCAGTACCAAGGGCAGATTGCTTCTGGATGAGACTCTTCAAGACAATGAGCAGAAAATCACCCTGTTGTGCAAAGAGATTAGTGTTTCTTCCAACTGGTTTCCAAATTTATTTATCCATTAATATACAACAAAAAAAGAGGATGAATCTGAGATTGCTAGTATATAATGTAGACCACAGCAAAAAGTGCTCTTTCCCTCCTCAGTTTGATGGTCCTAGTCATCCAGTGAATATGCAGCGAGCAAACGCTCCTTTATTCTAAATTCTCCTAACGCCCAACGATGAAGTCATTTAATTTCTTCTTTACAGTTTGCATACCCTTGTGTACTTCTTCCAAATTTGTCAAATTAATAATTCTTAATATGCTGTTTTTACAAGGTAAATATTTTTATTAATGTTGGGGAAATCCCCATATACAAGAAGTATACCAAAACGTAGTGAGACCAAGATCAAAATATGTTTCACTACAAAAGCCACCCAGTCATCTATACATACAAGAACCATTTTTTATGGCTTAAAATCATATTACCACAAGCTCTTAGCCAGTATGGAGTCAGGGTTCCTGCACTTGTCTATTTGGATTCACGGGGCGCCAAGAAAGGCATGCATTTTTAGTCGGTTGGCAGCAAGAAAGAAAATTACATATGTCGCTGTGCGTTATATATGCAAAAAAGAAAAAACAAGAAAAGACTTGAACATCTCCTCTTGCATTGTCAGGATGCAACTCGCCTGTGGTGAGAGATCCTGAGATGGATCGAGATACAATGGAGGATGATTGAGCCCAGTGAAGGAGGCACCATCCAATTAGACCTTTAGAAGAAGAAGAGAAGACAAAGGACGTCGGATATTGCCACTAGCACTCATGTGGGTCTTATGAAAAGAAAGGAATACGAGAACTTCTAAAGAGAGAATAGCCTCTCATTTCTCGTCTCTTTTATTCCTCTCATTTTTCATCTCTTTCGATGCACCTATGAGGTTTCGATTTGTATTAAAAATATTGGGCATCTTTTTGGGAGAGCATATTCTTTTGTAGGTTCCCTACCTTTTGGTATATGTATACGAGATATTTTCCCATCATAATAATATTATCTACCTTATCAGAAAACAAAAAGGAGAATGAATTAGTATGGACGTAACCAATTATCACAATGAATACTAGTTTAGACACTACGTCATGCATTTCCCTGGTTTATCTTCTCCTCTTTCCTCAAACTTTCAACATGTATAACCAACCGGATAACAATGGTCTATATCTAGTCGGCTACCATTAGTAGGTACCTAATGTCATTGGAATCAGCATAAGAAAAGATTTAAACAACATGCTTTCATATTCATGAGGTCAATTTTTTGATAGCCTGATCTATATTATAAGCCAGTAGTGGCAATTAACTAACAATAAAATATAGTTGGTCACCACAATTCATCAACAATGTCATCCAGTGCACAAAAAACTCACCAGAAGTGACCTCTCATGGACTTCATCAACAATGATATGACTAACACCAGCCAAGTTTTTATTTCCCTGTAAAATAATACATTTAATATATAGCAGCAAAAGTTATTGGTTAATATTTTAACATTCTGCTAATTTATTTATATATTTAAAAAAGTAAAGTGGGCAAAGCATGTTATTACGACGAACAAATTCAAAACACAGAACTTGCAGTCAGTAAGCATGCAATAATTAGTAGGCGACTTACTGAAAACATTCTCAAAAGAATGCCAGTTGTACAAAAGAGGAGCTTTGTTCTCTCATTCCTAAAAGAGAATGAAGAATTAATAGATGATGTTTTGACATAATAATCACAAGAGAATAACAGAATCATTATGATACTTCAGTATTAATGATAATAATAGTTTTTAAAGCATGAGTATAAAAGGATACTTATTCTGGGTAGACCACTGATGGGAGATTCCTGTGTCTATATATGATGACAACCAGACCCATAAAAAGTTCAGCAAAAACAGGCTTGGAATGCTTAAGGAAAGCTACGCTCAGCAGGAAAAGTAGCAGAGCATTTATGCACAAAATTGGCTATCCATGTGAACCCGAGTATCCTAAAATTCGAGACCGAAATCCTTCTATTTCTCGATCCAATCAGCAATGTCTTATTTATATTCCTACTCCTCCCACGAGCCATGCGTGGTAGACCAGATTAAAACATATTTAATGTGATCGACTGAGATGATCATGCACAAACCAAGTGAAATGATAATGCATAATCCATACATGCAGCCACCTAGAGATAAATGACTGATGTTATTAAGCAATGGTAGCTTCATCTACCTAAACAAGTAATATAAATCAATTTCCAAACATGAGCAAATTTTGAGTCAACATGACATCCAATTTCATGATTCTGTATCCTTTTTTTTGTTGGGAAAAAGTGCTTTTGTATCCATTTAAAATGAAGACTTTGGGAAGCAATACCTTGCACTATCGAGGCGAACTTGGTAACCAACCAAGGAGTCACTCGAACCTGGTGAAGATTCACAACGCTCATCAGCAACTCTTTCAGCCACTGAAATAGCCTAGCAAAGAGAAAATGATAATCAGCGATCTTGTTAAGTGAGAGAAAACCAGATATGTAGGTGTAAAGAGCAAGATGAAAGCATTGCCCAATGACAAATAAAAATGAAGAGGAAGAGAATCCAATCTTACCGAAACCAATAGAGAAAATCTCAAGTAGTGGTTGACAAGTATCTACCCCCCCCCCCCAAATAAAAAGAAGAAAAAATTATCTATCCTAATTTCTGAGCTCCATGCATGTGTGCTTCTAATATGATCGATTTCTTGTGTATGTGGCAGGAGATCCAATATACAAGAGCTCAAACTAGCATTGTCCTTGATGTGATAGACTTCTTCTAAATTGGAGTGCTTCACGAAGTCCAACTAATATTCTGTACCGACAATTCAACTAACTACAACATTAATCCTTTTTTCAACAAGGTAAGATTTTATTAATAAAAGGTACCAACTACCAAGATGGTAGTAGTTACAAAAGACCAGCATCTACCGTTAACATGGCAACTACACATCTCCTATATCCTCTAAAAAATCCATGTATTGCTCCATATTTTCCCTAGTACTTCTTTTACACCAGAGATTCAAATTTAATAAGCATCTATTCTGAATCCTGGATATATGTTGCCTTTTCCCTTCAAAAGAGACCCTGTTTCTTTCCAGCCATATTTTCCATAAAACACATAGAGGGATTGTTCTCCATATTCACTGTTGCCTCTTTGCCATTCTTTAGAGTTACCATGTCTCCAACAAGCTCTTTTTGCTGGGGGGCATTGCCCACTTGACACCATACATATTTCGGAAGAGCTCCCAACACGTATAGCATCTATTACTTAGAGTAATTCCTCTCTTTTGCAGGTACTCCTGAGTGAGGCAAGCTTCCTTTGCTGCAACCCATACAAAACAAGCAACTTTAACCGGTGCCTTTGTCTTCCATATTGCTCTCCATGGCCATTCTGATTCATATAACCCTTGTTTCTGTAACAAACTATAACATCTGCTGACTGTGAAATTTCCATCATTGCTTGCTGCTCAGATCAATGAAACTCTCCTGTTGTCCTCCAAACTGACAGTGTCCAGTTATTGCATCAACTGAGCAAATTCGTTTACTTCCCAATCATTGAGACCCCTCTTGCAGATCAGCTGCCAACCATTGCTTGAATAAAAATCTCGCTACTCTCCCATTTTGATTTGTGGAACAACTGTATAAAACTAGAAATTTTGCTCTTAAGCTTTCATTCCAAGCCATACATCAGACCACAATTGAGTATTATTACCATTCCGCAGTTTCAACTGTACAAACTGGCTGTATTCACCCCGAAGATTGCTGATAGTGCTCTAAACTCCACCCTTTGAAGAGGACTAGACTGAGAAGGGAGAAAGTCCCTCCTTCACAATTTGGCATCTAGCAATTGTCGATGGCCACCATGATTCTTTCCAAAAGCCGTTGTGACGACAGCTTTCCTATTCTGCCCACTATCTGATTATTCTTCTGGGAGTTCAACAATTCTCTTATCACTGTGCCAGCAACTTTTCCACTTACTCTTCGATCGACAATTCAAGCTATGTCAATGATGTCAAGAAGATTTGCATCACCATATCTCCTTTCAGTAACTGAGAATAAATTTGTTTCCGGTGTGTTGCAAAGAGCAATTTCTTTCAATGTGCAAGTTAGCGATTCTCCAAAAAAAGAATCCAGCTCTTCTTTTTAGTGATTCTTCACAATTATCAGGACACTATTCGAGTGACTGCTTATTATCTCGCTGGCTTTTAAGTATTACTTGTTTAGAAATAAACAAACTCAAGTTGTTTCACCACTTTGAGTTTTAGGGAGTGTGTTAAGTATCATAGAATAGTTTATTATGAGGAATATTCTTAATAATTATGCTAAAAGTCAAGAAAATCATGAAGAATATAATTGTCGTTTATTCATATTGATTATCCCATAATTATGAAAGTTACCTTATTTCATGACACTCAAGAATTCTACATAAGGGGCCACATTTTTTAATTATGAGAATAAGGAGCCATGTTGTTGTCCACCAATTTCAATAGAAGTTTTTTTTTATTCTTCCTTTTTTGAAGTCCCACCATAACAAAAACTTAGAATTCATTTTTCACTCTCACAATCAGCGAAAAACTGCAAAAGCATAAATAGTCACTTCCTCTGAGTCCAGTTTTCACTCTCACAACCAGCTAAAAGCTGCAAAAGTATTGGCATCTCCGTGAAAGATATACAAAGTAGTATTGGCATCTCCGTGAAAGATATACAAAGTGACAAGTGTTATCATAGAAGTTGAGAATGTCAGCAGAACAGGCGCGTAGGAAAATTACATTTTATTTTGAGTCAAATAAGCAGAAAGTTAAAAAAAAGTTACTTCCAGAGCCACTGTTTCAGCCAGTGCAAGCATATATATGATTACTGAAGGATAGCACTGACCGCGATTCTCCTTGGTTGTGTGCATATAATGTTACAATGTCCCCCACATCCTGATTCAATCATGTCATCCAGTATAAATTGAGGGACCTACAGAAATCAAAATGTAAAATTTCAGTGTTTCCAGAAACGAATGAAAATTTACAGGATACCCTCCATTGCACATAAAAATCATCTTAGTTGACTTCTTAGGTCAATTAGCTTTATTTGGAATAGTATTTCTGCTGACTTATTTCTCTAGCAACTGTCTCCGCAGCTCACTATCTGAGTTTTTAAATTTTATTATTAGCTCATTATCTGAGAATTAAAAGCACTGATTTGCTATTCCGCTAATTTGACAAAACATGTCAAACTAGGATCATTGCTTAAAAATAGGGAAAGAAAGTTGTCCGACGAGTGGGAAAAAAAATGACCAAAGCACATAATTAGTAGCACCGAAACAAGTGAAAGCTGCAGCGCAACGCAGTATTGAAGTAATTTGGAAAATATAAAGGCAAAATTTATGAATTCAACACCTGAGTTGTTTTCCCGCAACCTGTTTCCCCACAAATGACCAAAACATCATTCTCCTCCAGTGAATGCAGAATCTTGCCTTTTAAGTCAGCAATAGGAAGGGCAGCCCGTGATTTCAACATTTCCTGCACGAAAGACACAATAAAATATCTTCACAAATTAAAGCAGACAAGAAGGTAAACGACATCAATGGTAAAATATTTCAAACTTATGAAGAGAAAAGAGGGAAATAAGGAAAGCCACTATGTAATGACTCCTACAGAAGTGCATGATATAAGGCTGGATACACTTGGACCACCATTTCAGTGAATGCGGATAACCTGAAACCTCAGAATCCCAGCGAACAACTGCCCCCGGTCAATTGTTAGTCATAAAAGCTCTACCCAAATAACGAAATAACATGAAAAAGTGAGAAACCAACCCAGGTTTAGCAAGCTGCAGACAAGCTCTATAACAAAGCAAAAAAAAAAATCAATTGTGTTAGACAGTCTCTCTACCTTCAAAAGGTAGGGGTAAGGCTGCGCACACACTACCCTTCCCACCCCCCAATTTGTGGGACTACATTGGATTGTTGTTGTAAGCAACTGTGTTAAAACTAAAAAATGTAAAGAATCATATATTAACCCTAACTTGCAACAAACTCCAAATTCCCTCACCCCCACCCCCCAACCCAAAAAAGGAAAATGAAAGACTAGATATATTTACAGCCCTCAGTGCAAGTAAAATGGAGCTCCAACTGCAACCGCTAGAGCCCTCTAGTTCTTTTTCTTCTGTCTTCAGGATCTTTTCTACCTTTTATTCATTGTCATCTTTCAAGTTCTTCCATCATTTAAATCTGAGTTATTCATTTGTGATGTCTATATAGCTATTTAAAAGTGTAACAAGCAGCCCGAGACGAATGACAACATAATTTTAATAGTATAGACCTAGGAAGACTCTAACCTGGTACTTCTTTAACTTCTTTCTACCCTCTTGCTCCTTTTTCAGAGAGAAACTTTCTGCTTCTTTACTTGGGTTTCTGTCTGCAGAAAGACAAAGAGGTTATCAGCAAAACCACCTTTTACATTCTGAAAGAGCAGTGAACTCCCAAATGCCTCCAAACCAACAAGAACTAACTGGTATACAAGATTCTGTTACGGTCAAATTCACCCTTTACCGTCCCTAAGGGCAATGCTGAACCTATACCCAAACAGAAAGCATTATCTATTTGAGGTACTTTCATTTTCCCCAACACGAGACAATTAGTTTGCTTATTTGGCTTTTCTTGCCAATGAGTTATATCTTCCCCAAAAGAAGGAAATAATGAAAATCAATCTACTTAAAAGGGCACAAATTGAACTGCAATAGACATCAGAATAAATCTATTATTGCCAGCTAATGAACAGCAAAGCGAACGCAAAAGAAAAAATGTTCAGCCTTACTTGATCTAGATCCATGGTTGACACAAAATCAATAAATCAAAGCAAAAAAGATGTTCAAAAACTAGCAGTGCCTAGCTGCATAAGAGTTATCAAAAATTTTGCACTGTTCAAGCAAATAGGTCACATCTTGAAGTTATTTCCTGATGCAAACCAGAAAAGAAATCCATAAGCATAATTCACCTGTAAAATCAGCAATTGCTGTTTTATCTTCAGTGGCGTGAGGCTCTAAAAACTTTTCATCACTAGCATTATTGGAGACATCACAATGAGTTATGTTTTCAGAACCGCTGGTATCTAGTAATGAATCCACGAAATAGGCCCTTCGTTCCACTTGATCATCCACTATATCTATCACGGAATCACCTGTCCCCAAAAACACCACCATGCACATGAAAGAGGAGGAAATATCAGATCAGACCTTGAGAATGCAACTGTTACAGAATCGGGCTCTGCAGGTTGTGAATGAGAGCGTGCAAACACTGAGAGATCGGCGGAAAGAAAAACTAACAGAAGAGAAAGAAGATGAGCAACAAGCTAAAATATGAACATTGATGCCTGCACCTTTAGTGCTGACTACATGTTTGAAAAATGCTGATAGAGAACGTGATAAGTTAGCACTGCTCAGCGAAACCGTTTTTAAGGGTTGAAATAGATTTTGGAGGGATTATTCTTTTTTCATGGGATTTGTTTTAATAAACTCCTTTTATCTTTGTTCTTGTTTGGAAAGAAGTTGTAGCATTAGTTTTGCCTATGGACCAAGTTTATTGGGTGTATTACCTCTATGAAAGTTTCACCAATCAAAAAAGAGCAATGTTTATCATGCAAGGTTTGCAGTAAAAAGATAAGATAAACAATCTTGGGCTCTATGGCTACAAGAGTCCACAGTTTGATCAGGGTGAAATATAAAATTGAGGCACCAAAATGCTTAATATAATATCATTATTAAACATGTGACTGCACGTGAAGTAAGAAAATCACCTTCCTCCCACTGCAAAATAAGTGATGCATATGGCTCAGTAATTGGCATGTGAACTGGGAGATCTGGAAACAAGCGATGGAGAGCATAGGCTGCAACTCTGTTTTGTGCATCCTGAGCAAATCAGAGTTCATAAAAGAAGAGAATCATGTTCAGATTCACATTTCAAAACAAAACATAGCAAATTAACAAAAAAGTTGACAAGTACTTTTACAACAAATCTCTGCAACTACCAAGTTATTTTATATGCTTAACCAAGACAATTGCTTAGTTAATTGACACGATGTCTGCTTTCAGAAACCTACATCATGAATTTTGTGATAAGGGCTTTTCTTAATCAGATTGGTGAAATGGCTTAAGAGATGTGATAGAAGCAGAGTGGAGAAAATAGAGCATGGGTGTGACCCTCAAACAAAGGAAGAAATCATAAGGCTTTTGAGGGGACGAAACGACCATTATTTCAATTACGGAGTGTTAATTTTAGATATTTTAGGTGCACAAATGATTCTCCAAACAGGTATAGATGACTAGACTGACTTGCGGGAAGCAATACCCACTGTTGTGAAAAGAGCTCGCTTCAGCACTTAAAGCGCGAAGCGAAGCGAAGCAAGACCTCGGCAGCTTCTGTGATGTGAAGCGTAGCAGGTTGAATAAAGCAAGCGCTTCTGCAAAAAAAGCGAGAAGCGTAAAAGTGACAGTAGCGACAGAAGCGAGCGCTTCTACATATTAAGGACTGCCAACGTTAAAAGTTTAAAAAGTTCATCAACTTCAAGCCCAGGTATGTGATTACTTCCTCCTCTTCCTCCTCCTCCTCCTCAGTGATAAATTGCAGCGAAATGCTGCCCAATTTTTTTCGTATACTTACTGCCATTTTTTTTATTTCATTTAATGCTCATTTTGTGCTTTAACTGATGCTACTCTTTAGTTTTTACATTGAAGTATTGAACATTTGCTTACAGTTATATGTGTTGTTGTGCAGTATTTATTTTATTTTATTTTTTTAAATTCCGCTTCACTTCAAAAAAGCGAGCGCTTCCCTTCTCGTTCTCGCTTTAAGCGAAAAGGGGCTTGTTGCTTTTCCTCGCTTCACGCTTTTCACAACTGTAACACTCCTCAAATCTATAAAAGTTTCAAGACACGCTAAATATAGAATTTAAATTTTTTTTTTTGTTAATCTTAAATTATACTTCTATTACGGATTTAAACCCTTGTGATTGATTTTTGAGTTACTTTTCTATTTATAAATAATTGGATATACAATTAGGGGAATATTAATAATTTTATATTAAAGGTGTGTATCATTAATTATTAGTTAAGTTAAAACAAACAAAAAAAGGAAAAAAAGGCCTAAAGCCCATAAAATGGGCTGTTGGAAAATAAAACTTCAAGCCTTAAGAAAACAGAACAAAGTTCTGTCATCCACGAAAAAGGTTAGAAGGCAAAAGCCTTAGACAAAATCCAGAACTAACTCACGAAGTAGAGAGCCACGAAACAGAGGCTGTTTACTCATGCAGGCAACGGAAGATCTAGGATTCTTTACAAATCACTAATTCTTGAACTCAGGTATGTAAAATTTTCTATTGTCAATTACCCTACAGTAGTAATAGATAAGAAATGAATAGTTAATTCCCTTCCCTTCTTTCTCTATATGGACAATAAATTCCATGTTTAGGTATGAAACTTTAAAATTAATTAAAATGCACTGGTTGCTGTAGAATCAATTATTTGACGGGTATAAATTGGGCTGGGGCCTACGTATTGGCTCAAGGAGTTTTGAGGGGAGTTGATATACCCCTTTATTAAAGTAGTTTAACTCACAAAAGCACGCATACAAGGTGTTTGATGAATTGCATAAAAGAGCTAATATATACTTAATTGGAGTGAGTAAGTACCTATTAGCTTAGAATTATTTTCTAGTTAAAATTTAGATGATTATTGTGATATATGTGCATAAATTTTCAGATTTTTTGTGTTATTCTTATATGCCATTTTCATGTTGAAAATTCATGAAGAAGCAAAAATCTTTAGAAATAATTTTGAATATTTATTTCATTCTTATGCCATACCTTACCTTTAAGGATTCAAGAATAAGTATGTTTGAAAGATTTAAATTTGAAAAATCACAAGAAGAAGTTTTAGAAAGAAAAGATTTTTGGGAGTATCCTTTATTCTGAGAAGGGGTCATCGTCCAGGCCGAGGGTCCTGACCAAGGCGTTGACTTCGTGAAACTACTCGTGCCAAAGTAGGAAGCACACGAGCCGAGGGTCTTGTTGCTGAGAATTTACTTAAGTCAGGCTAAGGTATGGTACATGAGTGCTGAGAACCATGGAACGAGTGGCACCTCGTTGATTGGGCCTATTCGATCAGGTTGGGATCGCACCCGTGCCGATCACACGGTGACTAAGACAGAAATAGGTCAGGATAGTTGGAACTCCCAAAGTATAAAGTGAAGTATTTTTTTTATAAGAAAGAAAAAGAAAAAAATTTCTTTTAGAATATTCATAAACTGCTATTATGCAATTATTTTAGAATTGTTCTTATAAGCTTTATGTTTTACATGCATTTAGAATCTTTGCTCGTAATGTATATGTTATTAAAGTCTCGTCCCCTGTCGTTAAGACTCACTGAGTACAATGGATGGTACTGACGTTCTCTTTTAGGAACCTACGTTGGTCTGCGGTAGAACGTAGGAACCCGTTCTGCAGGCGAGCAAGCAACGGGTTAGGACTTCCCTCACTTCCAGTACTATTGGTGAACTCCGCTTTTGTTCGTGGAGTATTCCTTAGAGTCATCTTTATTTAGCTATTTCTTTGTTTACTTAGAGAACTGGTCAAGAAATCTCATGTCCTGAGCAGTGCGTCAGTTTATCAGTAGAGGCTTCATAGACATAGTCGTTGGGTTAAGATTCAGATGTTTTTGATAATAACTTAGCAGTATTTCAGTGATTACTACGAATAAAGTTTTGGAGTCGGTTTATTTTAGATATTTAAAATTAATTAAAAGTATTTGGTTACAGTATTGAAGTTATAATAGATTTTATAAGCGCAGATGGTTCGCTCGGTCATGTTTAGTGATCGGGTACCGGTCCCGGCTTGTTTAGAAAATGGGTCGTGACAACAACACTATCAATACCTCATTGTCGGCTTCCTTTGAAATATACCTCTTGTAGAGGGAATGTTTCCCTTTCAGTCAATCTCTTCTTTCCAAAAAAAAGGTTCAATGTGCAGCTTCAGCCCAGAAGTTACCATTTTCCCTTTATGCTCTTACTAAAACTTGACCACTGATCATTCCAAACTACAACATAGATTGTATGTTCATCCAAGTTCCAATTATGTCATTCCTTCAGATTAAGTAAGACCTATGGAAAAAATTATCATATGTTTTTCTATAAGAGAATGGCATCACAGTTATGGCAGAGTCCTGCCAACCATGGGAAAAGCAAATAGAGAAGAGAAATTAAGAGCTCTATGAACTGCCTCTTATCAACATTGTATGAACTATCAGTTAAACACTCAGACGGGTTAAGAAACACCAGGGATCCGCAAAGGGGTTAAGAGCTCCTATAACAGTATTTCTTTTCTTGCTTTGCCAGGATAATGCACTTCAATAACATCATTAGTCGAAAAATAACTGGGGTTCTGTCACTTTACCCTTCATGGTTTCAATAATTTCACACTTTCCTTTTCTTTCTTGCAACCATGTTAAGAATTGAAGTGTGGTTTTGGGCAGTGACAAAGTGCAAACTGGACAAGCTTAAACGGCAAACTGAAAAAACTCTAGAGAAATTGATCAAGAGCTTAAGTAAAAAACAAGGTTAAAAAGGTCAAATAAGAACACCAAAGATTTTCAATATCATTCGGTAGTGCAGTTCTAGGGGCCCTCACATATCACAGCCTGACTAAGAATTCAGTCTGCTAAACTAGAGGGACAAACAATGTGTCAAGACATAATTAAAAAATAAAAGTATCCTCTCTCTAATAGCTTAAGCTTTTAGATGAGATGGTCACATACTTCAACATGGTCACAGAGTAGGCAGAGGTCCTAAATTCGAGTCTCATCGCCACCTATTATCAGAAAAAGAATCTCCACGTACTTTGCCCATAAAAAGAAAAGAATCAGGCTTGCACGTTAGGGGACGTGTTGATGACATAATTAAATAATAAAAGTATGTTCTCTCTAACAGCCTAATTTTTTTAGATGAAATGGTCACACACTTCAACACAATGTAGATATAGCTAAACATATTCCCTGCTATCTCATAAGAAACAAAGGGATAAATAACACACTCCTTTCATGTGAGTACAACACTTCTACCCATTATGGTATATTTTACACCCATAATCTGAAACGTGTGCATAGCGGCCAAATAGCACTAGTGCAATAATCATTGACTTCTCTTTCCTTTCTTTTTATGGGCATACAATTGCATACAGTATCAATAAAGCATTAGACGTTACCTCAGTAGTAGAAGAAGTATGATCCTGACTAGGAAGCTCGATTGTTACTAGCCCTCCAGCTTTTCTGCTCTTACCCCTCCCACTGGCTTTTCGCATTATACTAACAGTGTAATGTGAATTATTTCCTTTTCCAGGTATTTTCGCATATTTTGGTGCCTCCCACCCTGATCTTTGACAAAGTTGGTGAAGAAAAGCTTTTGGAATCTTTTGTGGATCTCCCTGCAATTATGACAACAGTTATAAAACTTTCTAGGAAGGAACAAAAACTTAAGAATAATAGCCAGAAGACCTCAAGTAGAAAAGGGAAGACACAAGTATACCGCAGTTCACATTTTTGCTAGTGGAGGGGGCAATTTAATTTCAGGCTGCAGGCCAGGTCCGCTCAGGTTCATCCAAGATTAACCTTCGTACCAACATCAGTTTACCTTTATAACACTACCAGTTTTTCCTTTTTCTTTTTGTTTAGTTTTTTTTCTAGGATAACGGTGGTAATTGGACTAGCTTCGGTGCACCTCGACTATTCCACCATGTATCTCCTACGTCCCACCAACACAGGATACCGGGTAACTCAACCCACCAAGGCTTAGGCAAATTGGAAGATATCACCTAGTGTTTTTGGTGTTGGCTAGAATTCGAACCCTAGTCTCCAAGGTGAAAATCCACCTCATTGAGAGCCAGGCCACACCCTCGGGTGCAATAACATTATCAGTTCTTTCAAAAGCTATGAACTTAGGGGCAATTACACCTTCTTCTGCCAAAGTAATTACATAGAAAAGGAAAACAATGAAAACATACTTCCTTCCGCCGAGAAGAGGTCACCCAATTTAGATTACAACTATTAGATTACACTATTGACTAGGCATCTTTATCCTGTTGTATCCTCCTTTATATCAAACGAGGAGCTCTAAATCTTCTTCATCTTTAGGTTTTACTAAAGAGGTCTAGACTACAGTCTACAGTGAAAAGTTTATAACTAACTCATAAGATCAGGTACCAAACTTTTACCTTTTTCCATATACCTTCTAACTTCTCTAAGTTTTTCTGACTACATAATTCTCTCATCTTTTCTTTCTTCTGCAGTTCTAGTATCGTAGATGACACATCAGCAGAGGAAACTTCATCAAATAAGAAATCACCAAGCTCTACGTCTTCTGCTTCTCCTCCTGGAGCCACCTTATCATCTATAGGACCACTTGATGGATTGTTTTCAGTGAACTCATTGGAACTGCTATTGACAGCCACCTTTTCATCAATTCCGATCTCCTGTTCATGAGTAGTTGACGTTCTGAAATTGTGTGAAGGAACATTATCAACATCAAGCTTCTCTGAAGATGTGTCCAACACTGCATGGTCGGAAGCACTTTCATGTGCAGATTCCAGGATATCATCCGGTAGTCCTATAGTAAATTTCGTAAGTCAACCTTGCTAATGTAATGGAATGAAAGCCCAATATAGAAATCTTTCCCACCTAGAGCAGATATCTCCTGCTTGATCTTCCGAATGGTTCGGCTAGCTTGTTCATGGCTCTTTTTGTCACCACGCTCTTTTGCATGAATAGCTTCCAGCCTTGCATTATGAAATTCTTGGACAATAGACTCAATACTACGCCTTTTTCGCGAGGCCTGTTGACCAACAAAACATGAATCAAGGACAATAGCATGCTTTTCAGATTTTTCATTTAAGTGTCCTTGAGGGATCTAGACCTTATATCTACTCTGCATCACTAAAATAGACAAAATTCAGTTTGCTACAACACGAAAAAAGGATAAATGCTTGAAGGAAATACCTGTTACTATATCTAGATTCAACTTTAAAATTAACAGGTCATTCCCGCAAGAGAAATAGCAGTACGAGCCTTCAGAGAATGTAGACCATATATCTACTCCACCCACCAGCCCAATCTAAAGCCTAAACATAATAACAATGAACTGGACAATGGAAAGGAAACCTTACATCATCACATAGTCATGACTAAAGAGGATGTAACACATATCATGTGAACTAATGCTCTATTAGGGTTAAAACATGAAAAAAGTTTCCATGAGATTTACCTGCTCTAGGGAACCATCGTCAAACAAACCAGATTCCCAACTTTCAGCTTCATCCTGCAAATTCATAGTAAAAGAAGATTGTATGGACTCAGAGTTAAATACTTCGAATTTCAGTGGTTTTTATATTTATAATATTGGGCACTTTAAGATTAAAAGATTGAGTAATTTATTTCTGATGACTGATCCAGATGGGATTAAGAGAATTGGACAGCGTCCAGCCGCCATATCCTACACTACACGGTGCATTGATTGGAAAAAGGTGACTTAAGCCAGACACAATTGCTTGTATCAACTGTAAAAAGTCTCTGTCTTTTTGTGGAAAGATAATGTCAATGCACCTTATGTAGGAGGGTTCACTGCAGACACAATTACATCCTTAGTTAAGTTTTTCTAAGACAACAGCTAGCTGCCGAACCAAACAATAAGTAAAAGTGTAAGGCATGCAGTAGTTAACTAGGCATACGCACTCCCCTACAGAACCTCTCTCAGTTACCTTTTAGTTTCCTGTAATCAGAAAAATTCACAAAACCTGAAATCAGATAAACTGCAGTAGTTTCACTGCATAACCTACATACCTCTTTGTTGAACTAGAAGTTTCAAGTAGAAATACCTCTTCCTGTTGTTCCATATACTGACGGATCCAATCTGCTTGTGCACGTTCGACTGTACGTAGAGACTCACTATCACTTCGACCCTTCGGCACAACTGAAACTTCAGGCTTTCTCTCATCTTTAACTTCTGCCACAGATGAATCTGCTGAAGGAACCCAATCTTCTCGAGCAGTTGATATGACACCAACAGAACCTGCCAAAATGCATGTACGACCATGTCTTAACTTTCTATATCCTAACACTTTTCCTCACTTGCCAATTCTGGAAATTAAACATAAAATTTCTCATCAATACTACCTTCATTCAATTGAGAAGTACCACTGGAAAACTTCAGAGGAAGCTCATTCCCTCGCAAATTCAAGCATAGCCAATCTAAAGCAGCTTCAAACGTAGCTCTCTCCTTCGTAATCATATACAAACAATTATTAATTCAAACACTTGAAATCAATATTTTGCCAAATAGAGTTTACATTTTTTTTTCTTTGAGAAATTGACAGGTTAAAAAGGAGAATTTAAGTACTCAATTTAGTGAGTGGAGACTTTTTTTTTTATTAGTACCTTGAGAGCGGATAAAGCGCGTTCGATTTGATCGTCGGAAAAGCCCTCGCAAGAGAGCTTTTCGTAAATAGAACGAAGTTTCTTGGCCTTCTGTGCTTTAGAGAGAGCATCCTCTGCCGGAATTGGAGCTGGAGATTGTGTAGACCGGCTGGAATTAAGCAGCAGCCGTCGGAGCCGGTTCTCGTTCTCGGCAGATATTTGCAATTTGGGACCAGTGGAAGAAGAAGAAGCTTTGCCTTTGGATGAGGATGATTGAGGTTTCTTCTTCTTCGGTGCCATATCTGAAACTTATAGTTCAGATGTTGTGAAGAAAATAGGCGGGAGAAAGAAATAACAATGGCGATGGAAGGACGATTTAACAATGAGCAGGGTACAGTATTAATATAGCACAGACTGCAGAGCTTTGACGGGAGAGCAGCTTGTTTGGATGTTGTTACCCGTTGTAGTATTGTATCGTTGTTGCAAAAGAATGCTTCTTTTGATTCTTTCCAAACTTATTATTCCACAATTTTATTTTATTCTTTATATCTTTTCCTATTTTAATTTCAAATCTTCACCCTACAACTTATTTTGTTTTTTTTCAGAAACGTTAAAGGTGTTTGTCGCCTTTTATTTTATTTTTTCTTCTAATTTACTTTTAACTCAATTCTAACTAGATGTGCTCATTTATTTTATATTCTTTTGTCTTGCTCCTTTGTTCTACGACTTATTGTGTTTTAAATAATTTTTATACATAATTTTTGATAAATTTAATATTTAAATAATTGAGGATATTTTAGTAAACATATCAATTACAGTACAATACGGTACAGTCAAATCGAACAGTAAAATATTATTTAACAATAACAAATAATACAATTTATTGTATTTATAAAACGATACAATACAATACGACACAATATAATACAATACATTATGAAACGATGGTGAACAATCATCCAAACAAAGTGTTAAACCGGGGACCAATTGTTGTGAGCCCAAACAAGAAGCCCGAAGCCGTGCATAAAACATAAATCACGTGTGATCATTTGTCGTTTGCCGAATGGTGCTTACACTTGTATTGGGAGTGCGAATTATGAAACGCGTTTAGTAAATGCGACCTATAGATTGTACTTAGCAATTGCGATTATAAATCACAGTTACCGATTTATTGCTTCTTATAGTTTAGTTATTACAATTTTCATCCACAAGGTTTTGTAGTTTTCCGTTTCGTCCTTCATGTTCTGAAAGCTTTTAGATGGTCCCAAATATATCAAATATCACTTTTATCCTATCCCCAACCCATGATTCCAAATTAACTAAACCAACATCCATACAGTTCCTAACTCGCGTTACTTCTACATGCCAAAAGCTACTGTTTATATCATAACGAGAACAATCCACCGTTAATTTTTGACGTAAAGCATTAGTCCTCTGGTTCTTTTTTTTTAAAAAAAATCCTCTCATTATTAACTATAGCCATGTGTTGTGTTATATAAGAAGATTTATGACTTAATAATCAGACAAGAATAGCTGCATTATGTAGGTAGGATGTATGTAGTTAGTATAATTCGAATACAACAAGTTTGACCATATCAACATAGACAAAGAAAGATAGATTATTGGATATGATTACAGAAAATAAATTTTATACATATATATGACAAGGCTCATTAATTGATCATGTTATATTTTACTCAATATCGTTATGATTTCCTCAACACATAGTATTAAAGTAAAAATAAAAATATCTCAACGAATAAGATGTTCATCATGTTCATGTGATTTACCATCACTTTAGCCACTATAATCAAACAATTACAATCACCAGCCTTCACCTCACAATCATCATCACCAACCCTAACACTAACCACCATCATGAACTAATCCGCCCCAGTAATCACTGTTAGAATTTATTGTTTAGATATAATTATTATTAATATTTTAAATTTTAAATTATAGAAATTTAAACGAGAGGGTATATCTTTTGTTGGAAGGGTGTATCTGTTTCCTGCATCTGCAACTGCTTCTTCTATTTAAACAGTTGGTATTATTTTCAAAAAGATACAAAAAAAAGATAAAAATTTCACAAGACTTTTTTCTTTTACAATCTTCGGCAAAATACTTTTTCTTCTCCAACTTCCTATTCTAAAGATCAAGTTTCATAGTTCTTGCTTTCCAATAGAATTTCTCCACTGTTTGTTTAGTGTGAAAATTCATAGGCTTGTCATATTCACTAAAGCTATTTGCCAATAATCCCATAGCAATCTCGCAGAGGAGATGGTGCAAATATCGCTTTTAGGAAAACGTTCCGTATGTGTTTCGAGCCTTCTAATTTGTGGTCATTATTCATATTTTTTAACAATCTAAAAGCGATATTTTGGACATTTTTTCTGTTATGCACAATAGGAAATTCTTCTTAGTTATTGAGTTTTTTCATCACGGTTAGAAAGACATAGTTCTCTGTTACGTTTTGAATTCGTCGGTTTCGAACACCATTGTTCCTTTTAGTTTCGTTGTTGTTGACATCAAAGGAATTAAAAGGAACTTGGTTTGTGTTAATTTTCATGGATACTAATACAATCAAACTCATGAACCAGTACTTTGTCCGTCTTGATCGATTCGATGGTGCAAATTTTACAAAATGGAAGGACAAATTGAAGTTTATGCTTACTGCTTTGAAGATCTTTTATGTGCTTTGTCACACCTCCTTTTTACGTGCCCGCCCCGAATGGTTAAGATGCGCGAGGGAGTTTTTCCAATTGAAGTGACAATATTCGAAATGAGATTATTTATTTAATTCAGAGTCGCCACTTGGGAAAAGTTTGGCTTTTGGTGTCCCAAGTCACTGGTTTATCTTGAATCCCAAATCGAGAAAATTTTCGACTTTTCCAAATGAATTCTGCGAACCAGAAATTCTAAGTAAGGAATTCTGTTGACCCGAGGGAAGGTATTAGGCACCCTCGAATCCCGTGGTTCTAGCACGGTCGCTTAAATTGTTATAATGGCTAAATATCTGATTTAAATACATGTTATGACTTACGTGCTTTTATTAAGTTTAAACCGCTTTTATTATTATCATTTATTTTTATAGAATTGCAACGTCGTGAAAATGCATCTCGAACCACGTCACAATCAATGCACCCGTAGTTGTTAACACATTTCGACTCCGTTGAGATTTGAATTTGGGTCACATAAATGCGCACCCGAATTTAAGAATGTAATTTAATTAAGCCGCGCCTAAAGAGTCTAACGCGTTATTATCTTTGGGGAAGGCAGTGAAATTCACTAAACAATCCATCCCAAAATCTAAGTATTTATTATGATCAATTTTTGAGGGCCCCGCAGTGTGCATTTTTATTTGGCGAGGCTCATCTCATTATTTTAGAAGGGATATCCTAAAGTGACTACATTTCTATTACGTTCGTCTCTAAAAATAGAAGAAAGAAAATGTATGCTGATTGAATTGCATGCTTGGCTAATCTCGGCCTCTTATTAGTTATCTGATTGATTATTTACAAAATGAAGGATGTTAGACCTCATGGAACATGCTTTTAATTTGATGAAAGTTACATACAAGATTGATGAAACGCTACAACTAACTACAAGCGCTCCTTGAATTAAATTTAACTCATTTAAACAGGATTAATTAAAACCACTTATTAAAGGATGCTACTAATGATATTTGAAACTCATCCTATAAACTGCCTAATGAAGTTGAAACTCGAGAATCTAAAACTGTATTGTATTTTTTGCAAAATTGAAGCGAACCGTCCACCCTACATATTCAAAACATGTTGAAGAACGAGTTTGAATTAACAATCATACTAATGGTTGCATATGCCATGAATTATAGTTACATCCCGTATACCATTAAACGAATCGCATATCGTGGTATAGATCAACATAAGCTTCAATTAAATACAAACTTGTTAATGTATTCTCTATTGAACTACAAACTAAAATTTACACAACTTAACAACATTTACAAAAGACTGTAAGTAAAACATCAGATGATTATAATTCCTTCAGATCTTTCAATTCATGCTTTTCATTGTTACAATCAGTTACACCAATGTGGGGGTCGAAATGTGTACCTGGGAAATGCTTACAATGAAGAAGCAGGAGAGTCAGTAGAGCAATAATAGCATACACCAAACAACAGTAGTAACAACAGATAACAACAGGACAAATCCCAGTGCAAGATGCAACTATAGCCGATGGAAAAAGCAGTAACAAAATAACAGCAGCAAGCAGTGCAGTAGAAATAGAGCTCCAAGACAGACCAAGTCCAGGAAAACAAACCAATGCAAACCACAACCAGTAAACTTAGTTGAGACTTGGAAGAAATCAGAATTGATTGAACAGGTTGAACAAATGAAACCCAAACAACAATAGGAGGAAACAGTTCCTGATCGTTGTCTGTATGTTTTCTATCTCTTGACCTCTCTATCTATCTGTGTTTTTCTCTCAATGTGTGTATGTCTCTCTATTTCTCTCTATGTATTTTTTTTTTGAATATGTCTGTCTAAAAAGTCAGTCTCCAAATCCAGTCCTCCCTCTCCACTAATGGAAGTTCTGCCTGTTTTATAAGCCTAGCATCAACCATTTAACAGCCTGTTAAGCAATCAGAAGCCTCTCCCATGTGGTCTGTTTTATTTCCACTCAACTACTTAAAATAAAACCCCTCCCATGACATTCCCTGACAGTCCCCTTTATCATTTTATTAAACTAAAAGCAGACATGGGCAGCAAGAATATAACCTGACAGCATATGCTGTCAAACTATTTTAATCTTTAAAAACAGCCTTAATGCACATGTTGTGCACAAGTGCACATGCCATCAATTCAGACTGCAACTAAACAAACCAAATCCTTACATTTCTGACTCAAATACAACAACTATAAGTACCTATACTCGATTCTTAATTTGATTCAAACAAAGTTTAGCAGGAAAACAAATCAAATTGTTATCATTCAAACAGCTGAAACTATTCGACGACATGTATCGAATCGACTATACTAATTATAACATATACAATCAACAACCAAGGATTGGAATCAAACAGTATTGCACAAAGGGTTCAGACTGCACTGTCAAAACAAAGATGACCTTGGGAATTGATTACTCAACCAATTTCAATTCAGTCGATTATACAGTTTACATACACACACATTATCAGTGAATGAAGAAAGACTTGACCAAATACAGAGGTCCGGGCAAGGTGGACAGGGCAGTGGACCAAAAATTCAAAAAATAAAATCAAACAAACATTTGGGGTACTGAACAAACATCTAACTACAACAAACATACGAACTGATAAAGAAAAAAAAGAAAAAAAAACTTACCTTAAAGCCTTGAAAAATCAGAAAGCCTTAGCTCGGATTTGAATAGACCTTTCTTGGGGTTGAACGGACTTTAATTGAAGTGTTATCAACTGAGAACACTTCGATTAAGGTCCATTAGACCCTAATCATTTAGTTCAAACGAACACAGACCAGGCATCAGGACTTCTAGGGTTCCTAAGGGTAGATTTGGGATCTAGGTTTCCCTGGTTAGATTCGGACCAAACCAAGCATGGTTTGGTCACAAGGGAGGTCCGGGGACTGTCTGGTGTGAAACTGGGGTAGATCGGTGTAAGTCGAGGTCCGACTCGAATCTTCAAATGAAGATTCGAGAAGGTGGGAGGGGATTCGAGACAAAAGGACAACAGATCTATGTTCAGGGTGTTGAGGCGGTCCTATGGTGTTAAGGTGGGGGTCACCGGCGTCCATGTCGCCGGGATTAATGGTGAGGGGAAAGGGGGCGGCTAGGGTTCCTAAGGTTTTGGGGTCTGTAGAGGGGATGAGGACGAAGGAGGGGTGTTTGGATAGGGGGTGGGGTATGAGATGAAAGTTTATATATGGGGTGGATGGCTTGATCTCAGCCGTTAGATCAATCGAGATCAACGACCTGGATCTAAAGGTTTAAACGAAACGGTGTCGTTTGGCTTAGTAAGGGTCAGGGTTGGTTCGGGTAGAACGGGTCGGGTTTATTTTGTGGGTACGGGGGATATGATGAGGGCCGTTAGATCAGGGTTGCTTGAACGGCTGAGATGAGTTGCCCAACTGAAACGACGTAGTTTTGGTGTCAAACTACGTCGTTTGGAGGCCTGGAGATGAGTCTGCTGGACCGGTGGCTTGGGCTGCTCGTTTGGGCCTCAAATTTTAAAATGGGGAACCAACCCAAATTTATTTAAAACAAATTGCACCCTTTTCTTTTATTTCTAATTTTTAAACACAAAACCTAATTAAATAAAAATTAAACACCATTAATTAACACTTAATGTAATTATTACACACATATTAAAAATATTTAAAGTAGGTAAAATCACGCTAAGGCAGCAAATAGGACAAAAGATGCATATTTTGTGATTTTCCTTTAAATAACCGGATTATGGTCCAACTATACCCGACGCACATTTTTTGTATTTTGTTTGATAAAAACGAACAAGATCACAAATAACTAACAAGAACGCCACGTAAAATCCAAAACTTGTACAGCAAGACCATTTGCCATTATTTTTATTTCTTTTTGGAGTGATTGTCGCGTAAACAAAAATCACGTGCTCACAGCTGCCCCTCTTTGTTCGGAAACACGAAGAGTTTTCGTGCAAAGATAAAGTGAGCGGATATGAGCGACTTTTGCCTATTGGAATACTCCGTGTGAAGCACATTTTGAAAGATTTGACCGAATCTTCGCTTTAAAGATTTCCTACATATCCTGGGCTAAACAGGAATCAGGTCAATGTAGTTCGGGAAGCTTTGGTAGCTGGGACTACTATGGGACTGCAATGCTTGCTGTTACTGCTGTTGCTGTTGTCGCTATTGCTTACCGACTCCCTTATTACAAACAAAGGAAAATTAAAACTGAACGAACTATGTATGCATGTCAACCGCTAGTTACAAGATTCCTATCTATGATTCTTTTGCAACTTGATCTTGGGTCTTAGCTGATTTTGCTTATAGACTTCGATCCGAATCTTGATGCTTGCAAGTTGTAGGCGCCTGTTTATGAGTAAGACGGGATTGGTAGAACTCGGGACCTTGATCAAACCTTTGAGCGATCCGCCCTTCGCCTTTCCGAATATCTCGGAACATCTTCTTTTTGTCTTTTTCTTCTTTTATTCTGAGTTGAGACTCGTCTCGTGGATTGTCTCGATCCGTGTGTCTCGAGGTCAGACCTACGGGGAAAAACAAACGAACGAAATTTTCTGCCCCAGTTCTACTAGGAAAATTTCGTGAGTCAGTTGCCAGGAAGTTTATAGAGTTGATGAATGGATTGGAAAATTCTGGTCTACAAAATGCAACTCCAGGATTGGATCCCTAATATTGCCATAAGGTACAAGTGCTCAGTTCAGGGTTGGAGCCCTAATGCTGGCTGACAGACAAATGCTCAGTTAAGGGTTGGAACCCTAGTACTGGCGGAATGGAAATAGTTCAGTTCAGGGTTGGGGCCCTAAGGCTGACTAGCTGGGGAAAAGTTCAGTTTAGAGCTGAAACTCTAATGCCGACTAACTGGGGACAAGTTCAGTTTAGGGTTGGAGCCCTAATGCTGACTAAAAAGGGAGAGTTCAGTTTAGGGTTTAAAACCCTAATGCTGACTAAAGGAAAAGAGTTCAGTTTAGGGTTTAAAAACCCTAATGCTGACTAAAGGGGAGAGTTCAGTTTAGGGTTTAAAACCCTAATGCTGACTAAAGGAGAAGTTCAGTTTAGGGTTTAAAAACCCTAATACTGACTAAAGGAAAGAGTTCAGTTCAAGGTTTAAAACCCTAATGTTGACTGAATGGAAAAGAGTTCAGTTTAGGTTTAAAACCCTATTACTGACTGAATGGAAAAAGTTCAGTTTAGGGTTTAAAACCCTAATGCTGACTAAAGGAAAAGTTCAGTTTAGGGTTTAAAACCCTAATGCTGACTAAAGGAAAGAGTTCAGTTCAGGGTTTAAAACCCTAATGCTGACTGAATGGAAAAGAGTTCAGTTTAGGGTTTAAAACCTTAATGCTGACTAAAGGAAAGAGTTCAGTTCAGGGTTTAAAACCCTAATGCTGACTGAATGGAAAAGAGTTCAGTTTAGGGTTTAAAACCCTAATGCTGACTAAAGGAAAAGTTCAGTTTAGGGTTTAAAACCTTAATGCTGACTAAAGGAAAAGTTCAGTTTAGGGTTTAAAACCCTAATGCTGACTAAATGAAAGAGTTCAGTTCAGGGTTTAAAACCCTAATGCTGACTAAAGGAAAAGTTCAGTTCAGGGTTTAAAACCCTAATGCTGACTAAAGGAAAGAGTTCAGTTCAGGGTTTAAAACCCTAATGCTGACTAAAGGAAAGAGTTCAGTTCAGGGTTTAAAACCTTAATGCTTACTAAAGGAAAAGTTCAGTTTAGGGTTTAAAACCCTAATATTGACTAAAGGAAAGAGTTCAGTTCAGGGTTTAAAACCCTAATGCTGACTAAAGGAAAAATTCAGTTTAGGGTTTAAAACCCTAATGCTGACTAAAGGAAAGAGTTCAGTTCAGGGTTTAAAACCCTAATGCTGACTGAATGGAAAAGAGTTCAGTTTAGAGTTTAAAACCCTAATGCTGACTAAAGGAAAAGTTAGGTTTAGGGTTTAAAACCTTAATGCTGACTGAATGGAAAAAGTTCAGTTTAGGGTTTAAAACCCTAATGTTGACTAAAGGAAAGAGTTCAGTTTAGGGTTTAAAACCCTAATGCTGACTAAAGGAAAGAGTTCAGTTCAGGGTTTAAAACCCCAATGCTGACTAAAGGGAGAAAGTTCGAGGATATTAACTGACCGGTTTTTTTTTTTGAATTTTCTTGTTCTAGTAAAAGATAAAAGAGAATTTCGTGGAAACTTACCTTTCGAGTGGATTCCTTATTGCCAAACTGTTTCTTGTACTCATTTTTTCTTCTTTGGGTGACACCTGCTTCTTGCACGGTTGTCTTAGATCATACCTGTTTCAACTTTTCAAACAAAGAACAATCGTTAGCTTGGAAATGGCGGTTGGTTCGGTGACCTTGATTGTTCCAGTTGCTTTGCTGCGTCCTTATTTCTGTTGAGAAATTCCGCCATTGATTGGATTCGAATGGCAAAAAAAAAAAACCTTTGGACTACTCAGGCTTGCGTTTCCAGATTCTGTGATGATTTGCCTTGTAAGGCTATGGTTTTTCCATCCGGTTTTGCTTGGGGATTTCAAACGGGGATTTTATTGGGGAGACTCTGTGGGGATTTGTACAAGGGGAAACTCTGTGGGGATTTGTACAACGGGGACTTGCTGGGGATTTGTTGCAAAACGGGCTTTCCAGGATTTGTTGGGGTAAGCTTGCTGGGGAATCTTTACAAAGGGACTTGCTGGGGATTTGTTGGGGAAATCCTCTTTTTTTTTTATATTATTAACAAAGGGAGACCCTGTGGGGATCTGTACAAGAGAGAAAATCTGTGGGGATTTCGCTGGGGCAGACTCTTTGGGGAATATTTACAAAGTGGATCCTTTGTGGGGATTTGTACAAAGGGAAACTCTGCGGGATTTGTACAAGGCAGACTTGACGGGGATTTGTTTGGGGTAGGCTATGCTGGGGAAATTTTTTTCTTCTCTCCCTTTTTCTTTTTTTTGTGACTTTAACTCCAAATGCAGACAACATCATGATCCATCAGGTTTGGACAAATGTACCAATGAAACGAGGTATTTTCCTTCGTGAGACGGAACTCCGCGAAGCCAGACCTGCCACTTATCTTTTCCAGTATATCTGGGACTTGGGGTTAAGAATGAAAGGGATTTGAAGAAAAATAAAAATAAAGAAGCGGAGAAAGCAAATTTTTAGCAGAGAAGTGTCCCTTTCGGGACAAGAAACACTTATCTGAGGGAAACAAATGCTGACTTTAAATGGACATGACATGCTTTTTGGGCTGGACGCCTGACCTTCAATGAACTTGCATTTCCCCTGAACCAAAACGGATCTGCGTTTTCCAACCGGTGGGACATGCCAAAACTTCTTGAGGTGGAGTCACCCTTTCGGCCAACAGCGCCCTTTGCGGGTTTTCGCTAGTCGACCTCTCTCATTTCTCTTCCTGTCGTCGCTTGATAGCACTCTTTGCGAGTTTTTACTAAACAAACTCTCTCATTTTGGTTTCTCTGCTCCCGTCGCCTCGCGGTGCCCGAAGGTTTTCACCGACGAGACTCTCTCATTTTATTTCTCTCAATTTAGAGTGTGTCGGCCTCCATTCGTGACGCTTCTTGGCTTCCCGCTACCTTTGGTAATTGATCTGAAGGCTTGTGCTTGGTAAAGAGAGGTAGATGATACTACGACTTTTAAACCGTTTAGCGTGCCCCGGCTTCGATTTCAGGGTAAATGGGATTTTATTGTTGGTGTGACTGAACCTCAGAGAGAGGCTGCCTACGTATCCTTTCAGAATCAAGTCAAACGTAGTTCAGGCCTCGATCAATGTTTTTTTTTTTTTTTTGTAACCGGCTCAAAGGCTTATAGAGAGAGTTGATAGTGGGAATAAAACCTTTAACATTTCAAATGTGTCAGGACCGCTAGGGTGTCACTCAGACATAGTATCTCTTGACTGCATCTGCATTTACTACTGTTTCAGGGTCATTTCCTTCGATATCACCTAGGTACAATGCTCCTCTCGGCAATATCTTCATGATGATGTATGAGCCTTTCCAATTTGGAGCAAATTTCCCTTTTGCTTCCTGGTGATGTGGCAGAATGCGCCTCAGTACCAGTTGACCCACTTCGAAATTCCTGGGTCAGACTTTCTTGTTGTAAGCACGGGCCATTCTTCGTTGGTACAACTGCCCGTGACAAACCGCAGCCATTCGTTTCTCGTCGATCAAAGTCAACTTCTCCAATCGAGTCTTAACCCACTCGCTGTCTTCGATTTCTGCTTCGACAATAGTTCGAAGCGAAGGAATCTCTACCTCTGCTGGTATCACAGCTTCGGTCCCATAAACCAAGAGATAAGGGGTTGCCCCTACTGACGTGCGTACCGTAGTGCGATATCCCAATAATGCAAACGGTAGCTGTTCATGCCACTGTCGGGAACTCTGGATCGTCTTCCTCAAAATCTTCTTGATGTTTTTGTTTGCCGCTTCTACAGCGCCATTGGCCTTGGGCCGATAAGGAGTAGAATTCCTATGCGTTATTTTGAATTGCTCGCATACATCTCCCATCAAGTGACTGTTCAGGTTTGCTGCGTTATCTGTGATGATAGTCATAGGAATACCGAAACGACAGATAAGATTTGAGTGTACAAAATCCACTACAGCTTTTTAGTGACCGACTTGAGAGTGACAGCCTCTACCCATTTTGTGAAGTAGTCGATGGCAACCAATATAAATCTATGTCCATTTGAAGCCTTTGGCTCGATTTGTCCAATGACGTCCATGCCCCATGCAATAAATGGCCAAGGTACAGACATGGGATGCAATTCCGTGGGAGGTGCATGAATCAAATCACCGTGCACCTGACACTGATGACACTTCCGAACGAAGCTAAAGTAGTCCTTTTCCATGGTCATCCAGTAATAACCTGCTCGAAGGATTTTCTTTGCCAAGACGTACCCGTTCATGTGGGGTCCGCACACTCCTGCGTGTACTTTGTGCATGATCTTTCTTGCCTCCTCGGCGTCAACACATCTTAGTAGATTGAGGTCCGGGGTCCTCTTATACAACAGCTCACCGCTAAAAAAGAAACCACTGGCATGTCGCCTAATGGTTCTCTTTTGATCTGCAGTAGCATGCTCGGGGTATTCTTGTGTTTTCAAGAACCTTTTGATATCATGGTACCATGGTTGTATGCATAATCCCGCCTCGATTACGTTACAGTAACTGTGTCTTTCCCTGATTTGGATTTCCAAGGGATCGACATGGGCGTTACCTGGGTAGGGCAGCATCGATGCCAAGGTAGCAAGTGCATCTGCTAGTTCATTGTGACATCGCGGGATATACCTGAACTCTATTATTTTAAAACGCTTGCCGAGATCTTCCACATGCTGTCGGTAAGGAATAAGCTTGACATCCCGAGTTTCCCATTCACCTTGGTCTTGCCGGATAATTAGGTCGGAATCTCCCATAATCAGTAAGTCTTCGACATCCTGATCGATTGCCATATGCATGACCATGATGCAGGCTTCATACTCAGCTGTATTGTTTGTGCAAAAGAAACACAGTCTAGCTGTGGCTGGATAATGCTGACCGGAGGGCGAGATCAAAATTGCCCCAATCCCTACACCTTTGGCGTTTACGGCTCCATCAAAGAACATCTTCCAAACATGGGCGTTCTCCGAGACCACTTCTACAGTGTTTATTTCTTCATCTGGAATGTAGGTACTCAATGGCTGGTATTCCTCATCGACTGGATTTTTGGCCAAATGATCTGCTAGCGCCTGGGCTTTCATTGCCGTGAGAGTGACATAGACTATGTCGAATTCAGTAAGCAAAATTTGCCATTTGGCCAGTCTTCCAGTAGGCATCGGTTTCTGAAATATATATTTCAAAGGATCCAGCCTGCTTATGAGGAAAGTAGTGTGGGCTTGGAGATAATGTCTAAGCTTTTGGGCGACCCACGTCAGAGCGCAACATGTTCTTTCCAGTTGAGTATACTTGGCCTCGTAGCCGGTGAATTTCTTGCTCAAGTAGTAAATTGCTTGCTCCTTCTTTCCGATCACGTCATGTTTCCCGAGGACACAACCGAAAGAATTTTCCAATACTGTCAGATACAAGAACAATGGTCTCTCTGGTTCTGGTGGGACCAAAACTGGGGGATTTGAAAGATATTCTTTAATTTTGTCAAAAGCTTCTTGACATTCAACCATCCATTTGATCGCCGCATATTTCCTCAATAGCTTAAATATGGGCTCACACGTGCTCGTCAGCTAGGCAATGAATCGACTGATATAGTTTAGTCTGCCCAACAAACTCATCACGTCTTTCTTTGTTCTCGGGAGAGGTAAATCTCTGATAGATTTTATCTTTGTTGGATCTAATTCAATACCTCTCCTGCCTACTATGAAGCCCAAAAGCTTGCCCGATGGGACTCCGAAAACACATTTGGCTGGGTTCAGCTTCAAGTCGTACTTCCTCAGTCTCTCGAAGAACTTCCTCAAGTCTTGGATGTGATTATCCTGCGTCCTGGATTTGATTATCACATCGTCCACGTACACCTCTATTTCTTGATGCATCATGTCATGAAAAATGGCAGTCATGGCTCTCATGTAAGTTGCCCCAGCATTCTTCAGACCAAATAGCATAACCCGATAACAGTAAGTGCCCCAAGGCGTGGTGAAGACAGTCTTCTCGGCGTCTTCTTCATCCATCAATACCTGATGATACCCAGCGTAACAATCTACGAAAGACTGGATTTCATGTTTGGCGCAATTATCAACAAGGATGTGGATGTTGGGCAATGGGAAATTATCTTTGGGACTCGCTCTATTTAGGTCTCGATAGTCCACGCACACCCGAGTCTTCTCATCTTTTTTCGGCACTGGAACCACATTTGCCAACCATGTTGTATACTGGACTACCCGAATCACTCCCGTTTTTAGCTGCTTGGTGATCTCCTCTTTAATCTTGTCACTGACCTCAGTTTTGAACTTTCGTTACTTTTGTTTAACTGGAGGACAATCAGGGTGAATTGGCAATTTATGAACCACTAGATCAACACCTAGTCCTGGCATGTCATCGTATGACCAAGCAAACACATCTTTAAATTCAAAAAGAAGTTGAATTATCGCGTCTCGCGTTTTCTTGTCCGTGTGAATGCTTATTTTGGTCTCCCGGATTTCTTCAGGAGTTCCTAAATTAACCGGTTCGGTGTCATTCAGATTTGGCTTAGGTTTATTCTCAAAATGTTCCAACTCTCGGTTTATTTCCCTAAAAGCCTCTTCTTTATCATATTCTGGTTCTGGGTTCATTATTTCACAATTAAATAGCTTGTTGTGATCTGGGCGTGAAGTCCGCAAGCATTTCATATTTAAATCCGCATTATTATAACTGAAAGAAAAGATAAAAGAAAAACTAACCAAATCAGAACAAAGGAAAAATGAGAAAGCAATGATGATTTTTTTTAATTATTTTTCTTGGAATTTTGGAAGACGACAATGTTTACAACTCGGAGTTCAAAACAACAATTGAAAGGAAGAAAACATCCAAGTTATATCCTGGAGATAACTTGCGACATAGGAAATGTGGCAGGACAGGTCTACCCGGACTTCCGTCTAGTCGGGAATGGCGTGGCCTCCCAGTTTCCAAGTTTGGCGTTCGGCCCCACGTATAGCATCTCAGCGGTGCTTGTGCCTTCACCTGGTTGAACCATGTGAGCCTCGTAGAGCATTTCTCTTATTGCCCCACATATCTCCTCGATTTCCTCAGCCGTGAAGACCTCATTGTCTTCTTCTTCAGTATATCTTGGTCTGACGAAGGTTTCATATAAATTCGGTAGTGGCCGAGGCAGTTTCCACCCCCCATTCTTCCTTTTCTTTGCCCATTCTTCATCTTCTGGAGTGGGTTGAAAACCTATCCCAATTTTTTTTTGGCGGAAGGCAAGGTGATGGGTTCCGTTATTCCCTGCAATGTTCGTCTGAGCCCTTTCCCTGGCCTGAATCCGTTCTGGATCATCTCTTTAGCCACCATAACCGAAGCGTTAGACAAGAAAGGTTGGGGGTAAGGTCTTCCCTCTTCATGCTGCTCTGCTAACAGAATCTCAAAAGCTTGATAGACCGTGTGTTCGCTCCCTTCTCTTGGTTCAAGATATGGTATGGATGGGTCCCGTTAAATAGCATGCTCGTCTTCTCCATGGACCACGATCTCTCGGTCTTCGTACTCAAATTTCACCATCTGGTGAAGAGTGGAAGGCTCAGCTCCTGCCGCATGAATCCAAGGTCTGCCAAGGAGGAAATTGTAGGACGTATCCATGTCAAGTACTTGGAAAGTTACCTCAAACTCTACTGGCCCTATGGTCAAAGCCAAGTCTATTTCTCCAAGGGTGTCTCTCTTGATACCGTCAAAAGCCCTCACGCAGACATTATTGGGGCGGATTCTTCCGGTCCCAATTTCCATTCTCTGTAGCGTGGAGAGCGGACAAATGTCAACACCTGAACCCCCATCCAACATTACCCGCTTGACGTAGTAGTCTTCGCATTTAACTGTTAGATGCAAGGCTTTGTTGTGTGCCTCTCCCTCTGGGGGTAAATCGTTCTTGCTGAAAGAGACCTGGTTAACGGCGAAGAACCTTTCTGTCATCCGTTCCAGTTGTTCAACTGAGGTTTCAACTGGTACGTATGCTTCGTTCAAGGTCTTGAGTAAGATCTTTTGATGCTCGGTAGACCTCATTAGCAATGATATCATGGACACTTGTTCGGGGCACTTGCGCAGTTGATCTACCACTTCGTAGTCCGACATTTTCATCTGTTGGAAGAAAAATTCCGCTTCTTCAACGCTTACAGGCTTCTTTGGTGGGAAGTGTCTCCGTGTGGCGTTGTTCAGCTCTTGGGTGTTCGAATACTTTCCAATGAAAGTACTTTCCGGAAGTTCCCCCATGACTTCTTTACCTTTGTACGTTACCAACGTCCTCTGATAGTTCCACGGTACTGTGGACGGGTTTGTCATCGGCTTTTGTGGCACGCGTCCGATAACCACTGGCTCATTCAGCCGAGGTGGTTGAATCGTCCCCCGGACCACATAGGCCCCCTTTGGTACGTACATAGGTTTTGCCTTTTTTACCTCGAGGCTCTGCGGCTTCTCTGCTCGATCTCGTGGGATGTAAAGAACTCTATTCTTCACAGGCACCGCCTTCTTCTCCACCTTCTTTTCGGGCTCGCACTTTACAGTACTGGCCTTTTCCCCTTTTTCTGGTTTCTAGGCTGTTTCAGGCCTTTTCCCTGCGTCAACAATGGCAATTATAGCTTTCAAAGCAGGGTCAAATTCTTTGTCTTCGCAAATCATTCCGATCAGCGGCCCATTATTGTGAGCAGGTAATGGATTGTTAGTCACATTTGGGACCTTCTCGTCCTTTAGCACTATTTTCCCTTGCTCTATTAAATTCTCGACCACTCTTCTCAATGACCAGCAGTCATTTGTATCGTGCCCCTCGGCCCCTAAATGATAGGCGCATTTGACCCCGGCTTTGTAAGAAGGCGACGCCGGGTTTTGCCTTGTCTGAAGGACTAGCTGCAGGAAACCCAATTGGACTAGCTTCGGGAACAACGTAGAGTATGGTTCACCGATGGGCGTGAAAGTCCGCCTTCTAGGTGGCTCCTGAGGACGGAAGTTATTTTGTGGAGGCTTTGGGTTATAGTGGTTGCGGTAAGGAGGCTGATTTCTGGGAGGTGGAGCTTTGCCTTGGTTGGCTTGGTGCGGCGGATAGACATAAGGCTGGGTGTTCATGACCATGTAGGGTTGAGGAGGATATGTTGCGTTTGAGTGGGGGTAGTAGTGTTGCGAGGTCCTTTCCGGAAAACGGGGCCTGAGATTATGATATTCCCTTGCTTCGGCTGCTGCTTTGGCCGTTTCTTCCTTTTTCTTCCCTCTTGTCATTCCTCCGGACCCGCTTTGGACGGCTTGGGAGGTTGCCCTTATGGCTGCTTGACTCAGAATCCTACCCATTTTCAGACCATTCTCCACCATCTCTCCAATCTTAATCGCTTCTGCAAACGGCTTTCCCATGGCCGACATCATGTTTTGGAAATAGTCAGACTCTTGAGCCTGGAGAAAAGTAGTGACAATTTCTACCTCATCCATGGGAGGCTTCACCCTCGATGCCTGCTCACGCCACTTAATAGCATATTCTCTAAAGCTTTCTGAAGGTTTCTTCTTCAAGTTCGACAGAGAATTTCGATCTGGCGCAATGTCGATGTTATACTGGAATTGTCTCACAAAATCTCTGGCGAGATCATCCCATATATGCCATCGGGACATTTCCTGGTCCATGTACTATTCCGAGGCTATCCCTACCAGACTTTCCCCAAAATATGCCATTAGTAGTTCCTCTTTTCCGCCGGCTCCCCGCAATTGGTTGCAATATTTCTTAAGATGAGCAATGGGGTCACCGTGTCCATCGTACTTCTCAAACTTTGGGATCTTGAAACCCACTGGCAGGTTCACATGAGGGAACATGCATAGATCTGTGTAGGAGACGCTTTTCTGTCCGCTCAAACCTTGCATGTTCTTCAAACTCTGTTCAAGGCTTCTCATCCTTTTGGCCATCTCATTCTGTTCAGCAATTCTGGGGTTCTGATCTTGCCCAGGTGCAAGCTCGCACTGAGGCTGTGAAGGATGAGTGCTGGTGACGAACCGAGTTGGTTCCATTGAGAAAGAGGGTGCCTGGAATGTAAACGAGGATGAGTCAAAATTTGGCTTGTACGTAGCAGGCTGTGCCGTAATCGGGCAGGGTGGTGCAGTAAAGATGTTTGTGTTTGCATCTGTTGCTGATATCTGGGGATGAGAATCAGAGGGCGATCCAGCAGAGAATGCCGAAATGGCTGGATATCCGAACGGGGTAGCATGATAGCTTATGGGGACATTAGAAGTCCCGCTTGTCCTGGAGAATAACTCAGGGAATCCAGGGACGACACTTGGTGGCTCTTTCCCGTTACTCCAGTCATCCAGCATTTCCAACATGCGGAGCCGTAGGATTCTATTTTCTTCCGCAGTTGCAGACTCAGGCATGAGGACAGCCGAGATCGAACTCTCCTCGGAAACAGGAACTATTGGTAAAGGAATTTCTGCAGACATTTCTATGCTTCCTTTGGACCTTGTGAAATAAGTGTGAGCACCGCCTCTTGACTTAATAACAGGTAATTGAACACTCCCTTTCGACCTTGTGAAGTATGAGTGCGAGGCCAGACTTTCACCAAACCAACCGCCTTTTCCAAAACCTGGAAGAACTCAACGACAAATGAACGGTTAATTCGAAACAAATAACAGATAGGCAATCTCACGTTGGGGCATGATGCACCTATACTGTTAAGTGGATTCCTACATGTTTGCGACGAAAGCATGTGTCATCCCAGCTTCCTTTTAGGATTCCCCCTTCTTTTTTTTCTCTTTTTTTTAATTATTTTTTATTATGTTTTTCTTTCTTTCTCCTTTTGTTACTGTTTTCATTTTTGTGGTTAAAATGCGACCGGATCCGATAAGGATTGCCTACGTATCACGATGCCACGCGAATCAGATCATTACGTAGTTCAAAACACAGATGAATGTAAAAGAAACACACATTTTATTACTGAAATGATCTGTTGCAGACAAACATTCTTGAAAAGAAAACACCACTTGAAAAATGAACCTAGACTCAAACAGACTAATGCACCCTGATGCTAAGATACAAACTCGACTTATGAATACATTAAGGTTTTGAAAATTGGTGCCCGCGAGGCATCGTTTGGCCTTGCCGCGGTCCTAGGTGTGAGATCCCTCTCAAGTTGCTCCAGCTCGTTCATGGTCTGCTTGACATAACCCATTACTGCCGAGAGAACGGTAACGCTGGTCATGTTCTCACACCGTAAACATCGTTTGATGATGGCGTGGGCGATGGCTTTGATCCTATCTCTAGTTTGTTTCTTTTCTATGAGCAGATATTTTATCTGATCACTGCACGTTTTTAAAATCTGAGAATCTTGTATATGCCAATTTTTCAGTTGCCGCACTTCTGTCTTCATTTGGGCCAACAGGTCGTAACAGTATCTGCTCTCAAATTGGAAATCCTCGGCCTGTTTAGCTGCTTTAACCTCAAGCGTAGCCATCTCTTTCTTCATTTTAGCGACAGTTTTCTCGTGGTCACATTTCAGTTGGTTCATGTATCGACGATGCTTATCTGTTCTTGTACCCCACTGTGCTTTGAGTTCTGCCATGACATTTTCAGATTCTTCTAAACCATCTCGCCATTCCCTGACTTCTCTTTTCAAACCTTTTATCAACTGCTTGTCTGATCGACTTCTGGGTTGTTCATCAAGAGCCAATCTCAATTCTTGGATTTGGGCCTTAAGTTCTTCATTCTCTTGGATCAATCTATTCCTTTTGCCTCGATCCGCAGCGATGTGTATGCTGTTATTGAATTTCAGACTGTCAATTTGTAGCTTCAAATCACCGATCTCTGCCCGATACCCCTTTTCTCTTGCTTACCAGTTCCATTGCCCTTAGGATGACTCAACGAAATCTTTGAGATGAGGTCTCTTAGCTGGTCTCTCACAGGACAGGTCATCTCTGAACCAAGCGTGATACCCTGGGGCAACTTCCCCTTTTGCTGTATCCCTCACACAAGTGTTTGCTGTCAGATGTTGGCACTCACTCCAGATTTGGCGAACTTCCTCTTCGGGGAAATGACCATCCGGGCTGATTTCAATCACTTGAGTACTCAGATCTTCATCTTTTGGTACTATTTGATACCTCCCAAGTTGCCTTAAAACCCGATATGGTGCATATGGTTGGATGCTTTTAAGTCCCATTAACAGAAAATGGGGCCTGGTTGCCGGCATGTATAAGATTTCCTCAACAGGCAACCATCCGAGCGTCCACTGGATTTGGTTGGCAGTGAGAGTTCGGAGAAATGAAGTCCATGCTGTGACTCCCTCGGGTAGATTGAATCCTTTGATTCTTGTGTAGAATTCTCCAATACAAGTTTTCTCGGGCGAACCGTAACCCAAGAGCGAGGAGCGGTGGCATAAATGATCGGTCATCCATATTTGCAACAGTAAGTTACATCCTTCGAAAAAGTCGGCTCTGGCTCGGCAATCAGTGAGAGCCCGGAAAATGTCAGCCATAATCATAGGCGCCAGAGTACTTTTATCTTGGGGGAGCAAAGTACTGACGACCCCAGTTACTTTTAGATCGATGTTTCCGTCTTTCCTTGGGAACACAATAAGACCCAAAAAGGCTATCATAAAAGCTAACAGCCTGTGTTCTTTCCACTTTTGTCGGTTGCCTCTACTACATAGTTTGAAATTCGTCTTATTGAACCCGCTCTCGTGGCCGTATCTAGCATATATGAGGTGGATACTGCAGAAACCTTTGGCAAGATCTGGATGGTGAAATGTTCGGGGTATTTTTAAGAAATCCAGAAACCGGTGTACCGTGACGGCTCTAGGTGCAATCAAGTATTTGAACCTTAACGGAGCTTCATCACCTCCAATGTATCCCGCTATTTCCTCCAACGTCGGGGTGAGCTCAAAGTCTGAGAAATGAAATACATTGTGCGCTGAATCCCAGCAAGTGACCAATGATCTGATAATATCACCCCGAGGCTGAATATCTAGTAAATCCGGGAGATCTTTCAGATACTTCCTTACTTTGTCTTACCCCTCCTTGCCTAAGTCGCTCCACCACAATCGCAACTCAAAAGGGATCTTGGTCATCATTGAAAAGGGTTCGTTTTGTATCGTGCTCATCCTGCACATTTATTAGGGTGATTATGCTAATGAAAAGACTTTTATTAGACTCAAAAATAAAACTATCTAGATTTTTCAAGATTTTTTTTTTATTATTTTTTTTTCAAAACGACGAACTCGATTTTCAAATGCGGCCTTTTAGCATTTCGAGAATGAAGATTTTAAAGTCGCGAGGATCAACCGAAAAAGAAGTGATGACCGAAAATGGCCATTTATGCAATGTCAGCCTTCCGGCGTCCCGCTTGGGAACATTCGGCTGTTTTTACAAAAAACGGCATCACCCGACTCATAAATTAAAATTCTATTATTTTGGCTATTTCTGAAAAAAAAAGGAGGTTGGACCCGATGAGGGTTGCCTACGTATCTCGCACCTTGCGAGAATCAAACCGACGTAGTTCTCGGATCAGAAATAGGGGAAACGAGATAAAATCCTTTAAAGAAAAGAAGAATAACTATTTTTCTGGAATTTTATATATGTTTTTTATTTTATTTTATTATTATTTTTTGAAAAAGAGACCAAGGAAATATTTATACATTTTAAACTTCTTTTTTTTTTGAAATTTCGAAAATCTTTTAAAGAGATACTACAAATGAAACAATAAAATTTTTTGAATTTTTTTTATTTATATATACTTTGGATTTTGAAAGTGATTAAAAGGAATAAGTCAAACTAAAAGACAAGCTTTGTTTTCATTTTTTATATATATATATTTTTTTTAAAAACAAAATTCCGGTGAGGTTTTGACATTACTTGGACATTGGTTTTATTTTTCCAAAAAATAAGTAATTATCTCACTACCCTGCTATTCTTTTTTTTTGAAAATTCTTCGGATACCGGTCAGCATGCAGATCCGAAGCAAATAGATGCGCAAAACAAACGGGATACAGTAGGATGGTCTTTTCATTTCAGGTTGCCTGTCCTAGACGGACCCAACCCCTGTGTTGAGTCCCCTATGTCAAATGCAACATGATGCAGATAAGCGTTCCTACTAGGGATCCGGCATGAGGTTTCGTTATACTAGGTTTATAACCTGGGTAGATGTTCTAGACTGTGTACCCGAGCGGACAACTCGAGTCGAGGAGGGGCAACTTACCGGGAACCAAAAGGCCATCCGGCTTCGTAACTTATCCGTCCTCTTTCTTATTTCGGGTATTGACACTAACAGAATAGGGAGTCTCAACCAGTAAGCACATCCCCGGAGGTGAAGAGAGAAGGGTTTCGGCACAGTTTATATACAGTTCAGATAATATCAAAGCGGTAAAAGACAACATTTAGCACGTTAAAAACCATGTAATAAATATCAGATAATAAAGCCAAATATAACAATTATTCTAAGCTCGAAGTCTTGAACCCTGAACCAGTGGTTCTGGGTTGAAATTTTTCCCCAGCAGAGTCGCCAGAGCTGTCACACCTCCTTTTTGCGCGCCCGCCCCGAATGGTTAAGATGCGCGAGGGAGTTTTTCCAATTGAAGTGACAATATTCGAAATGGGATTATTTATTTAATTCAGAGTCGCCACTTGGGAAAGGTTTGGCTTTTGGTGTCCCAAGTCACCGGTTTATCTTGAATCCCAAATCGAGGAAATTTTCGACTTTTCCAAATGAAGTCTGCGAACCAAAAATTCTAAGTAAGGAATTCTGTTGACCCGAGGGAAGGTATTAGGCACCCTCGAATCCCATGGTTCTAGCACGGTCGCTTAAATTGTTATAATGGCTAAATATCTGATTTAAATACATGTTATGACTTACGTGCTTTTATTAAGTTTAAACCGCTTTTATTACCATCATTTATTTTTATAGAATTGCAACGTCGCGAAAATACATCTCGAACCACATCACAATCAATGCACCTGTAGTTGTTAACACATTTCGACTTCGTTGAGATATGAATTTGGGTCACATAAATGCGCACCCTAATTTAAGAATGTAATTTAATTAAGCCGCGCCTAAAGAGTCTAACGCGTTATTATCTTTGGGGAAGGCAGTGAAATTCACTAAACAATCCATCCCAAAATCTAAGTATTTATTATGATCAATTTTTGAGGGCCCCGCAGTGTGCATTTTTATTTGGCGAGGCTCATCTCATTATTTTAGAAGGGATATCCTAAAGTGACTACATTTCTATTACGTTCGTCTCTAAAAATAGAAGAAAGAAAATGTATGCTGATTGAATTGCATGCTTGGCTAATCTCGGCCTCTTATTAGTTATCTGATTGATTATTTACAAAATGAAGGATGTTAGACCTCATGGAACATGCTTTTAATTTGATGAAAGTTACATACAAGATTGATGAAACGCTACAACTAACTACAAGCGCTCCTTGAATTAAATTTAACTCATTTAAACAGGATTAATTAAAACCACTTATTAAAGGATGCTACTAATGATATTTGAAACTCATCCTATAAACTGCCTAATGAAGTTGAAACTCGAGAATCTAAAACTGTATTGTATTTTTTGCAAAATTGAAGCGAACCGTCCACCCTACATATTCAAAACATGCTGAAGAACGAGTTTGAATTAACAATCATACTAATGGTTGCATATGCCATGAATTATAGTTACATCCTGTATACCATTAAACGAATCGCATATCGTGGTTTAGATCAACATAAGCTTCAATTAAATACAAACTTGCTAATGTATTCTCTATTGAACTACAAACTAAAATCTACACAACTTAACAACATTTACAAAAGACTGTAAGTAAAACAGCAGATGATTATAATTCCTTCAAATCTTTCAATTCATGCTTTTCATTGTTACAATCAGTTACACCAATGTGGGGGTCGAAATGTGTACCTGGGAAATGCTTACAATGAAGAAGCAGGAGAGTCAGTAGAGCAATAATAGCATACACCAAACAGCAGCAGTAACAACAGATAACAACAGGACAAGTCCCAGTGCAAGATGCAACTATAGCCAATGGAAAAAGCAGTAACAAAATAACAGCAGCAAGCAGTGCAGTAGAAACAGAGCTCCAAGACAAACCAAGTCCAGGAAAACAAACCAATGCAAACCACAACCAGTAAACTTAGTTGAGACTTGGAAGAAATCAGAATTGATTGAACAGGTTGAACAAATGAAACCCAAACAACAATAGGAGGAAACAGTTCCTGATTGTTGTCTGTATGTTTTCTATCTCTTGACCTCTCTATCTATCTGTGTTTTTCTCTCAATGTGTGTATGTCTCTCTATGTATTTTTTTTTTGAATATGTTTGTCTAAAAAGTCAGTCTCCAAATCCAGTCCCCCCTCTCCACT
The DNA here is from genome assembly GCF_000393655.2 of Nicotiana sylvestris. NCBI lineage: Eukaryota > Viridiplantae > Streptophyta > Magnoliopsida > Solanales > Solanaceae > Nicotiana > Nicotiana sylvestris. The sequence goes on along the minus strand of NC_091057.1, from coordinate 120,449,583 downwards.
AATGGAAGTTCTGCATGTTTTATAAGCATAACATCAGCCATTTAACAGCCTGTTAAGCAATCAGAAACCCCTCCCATGTGGTCTGTTTTCTTTCCACTCAACTACTTAAAATAAAACCCCTCCCATGACATTCCCTGACAGTCCCCTTTATCATTTTTTTAAACTAAAAGCAGACATGGGCAGCAAGAATATAACCTGATAGCATATGCTGTCAAACTATTTTAATCTTTAAAAACAGCCTTAATGCACATGTTGTGCACAAGTGCACATGCCATCAATTCAGACTGCAACTAAACAAACCAATTCCTTACATTTCTGACTCAAATACAACAACTATAAGTAGCTATACTCGATTCTTAATTTGATTCAAACAAAGTTTAGCAGGAAAACAAATCAAATTGTTATCATTCAAACAGCTGAAACTATTCGACGACACGTATCAAATCGACTATACTAATTATAACATATACAATCAACAGCCAAGGATTGGAATCAAACAGTATTGCACAAAGGGTTCAGACTGCACTGTCAAAACAAAGATGACCTTGGGAATTGATTACTCAACCAATTTCAATTCAGTCGATTATGCAGTTTACATACACACACATTATTAGTGAATGAAGAAAGACTTGACCAAATACAGAGGTCCAGGCAAGGTGGACAGGGCAGTGGACCAAAAATTCAAAAAATAAAATCAAACAAACATTTGGGGTACTGAACAAACATCTAACTACAACAAACATACGAACTGATAAAGAAAAAAAGAAAAACAAACTTACCTTAAAGCCTTGAAAAATCAGAAAGCCTTAGCTCGGATATGAATAGACCTTTCTTGGGGTTGAACGGACTTTAATCGAAGTGTTCTCAACTGAGAACACTTCGATTAAGGTCCATTAGACCCTAATCATTTAGTTCAAACGGACACAGACCAGGCATTAGGACTTCTAGGGTTCCTAAGGGTAGATTTGGGATCTAGGTTTCCCTGGTTAGATTCGGACCAAACCAAGCATGGTTTGGTCACGAGGGAGGTCCGGGGACTGTCTGGTGTGAAACTGGGGTAGATCGGTGTAAGTCGAGGTCCGACTCGAATCTTCAAATGAAGATTCGAGAAGGTGGGAGGGGATTCGAGACAAAGGGACAACAGATCTATGTTCACGGTGTTGAGGCGGTCCTATGGTGTTTAGGTGGGGGTCACCAGCGTCCATGCCGCCGGGATTAATGGTGAGGGGAAAGGGGGCGGCTAGGGTTCCTAAGGTTTTGGGGTCTGTAGAGGGGATGAGGACGAAGGAGGGGTGTTTGGATAGAGGGTGGGGTATGAGAGGAAAGTTTATATATGGGGTGGATGTCTTGATATCAACCGTTAGATCAATCGAGATCAACGGCCTAGTTCTGAAGGTTTAAACGAAACAGTGTCGTTTGGCTTAGTAAGGGTCAGGGTTGGTTCGGGTAGAACGGGTCGGGTTTATTTTGTGGGTACGGGGGATATGATGAGGGCCGTTAGATCAGGGTTGCTTGAACGGCTGAGATGAGTTGCCCCACTGAAACGACGTAGTTTTGGTGTCAAACTACGTCATTTGGAGGCCTGGAGATGGGTCTGCTGGACCGGTGGCTTGGGCTGCTCGTTTGGGCCTCAGATTTTAAAATGGGGAACCAACCCAAATTTATTTAAATCAAATTGCACCCTTTTCTTTTATTTCTAATTTTTAAACACAAAACCTAATTAAATAAAAATTAAACACCATTAATTAACACTTAATGTAATTATTACACACATATTAAAAATATTTAAAGTAGGTAAAATCACGCTAAGGCAGCAAATAGGACAAAAGATGCATATTTTGTGATTTTCCTTTAAATAACCGGATTATGGTCCAACTATACCCGACGCACATTTTTTGTATTTTGTTTGATAAAAACGAACAAGATCACAAATAACTAACAAGAACGCCACGTAAAATCCAAAACTTGTACAGCAAGACCATTTGCCATTATTTTTATTTCTTTTTGGAGTGATTGTCGCGTAAACAAAAATCACGTGCTCACATGCTTGATCCAAATCTTTATCAAATTCATTCGCCAAAGGATGATGATTCTGAGGAACTCAAGGCACAACAAAAAAAGAGGGAGGAAGATGAAATCTTGTGTAGGGGCAACATTTTCAATGCACTTTCGTATCGCCTTTCTGATCTCTACACTGTCGAACCTTCTGCTAAAAGATATGGAACGCCTTAGAATTCAAGTATAAAGCCGAGGAGGAAGGTGTCGCGCCCCCTTTTTCTCGCAAAATCGAGTTTCGACATTTTTGGGACAACTCCTTCTGAGAGGGTAGGGAATTAGAATTGAAAGAGTCGCCACCTAACGGATTAAGGTGTGTTAGAGCACCTAGAACGGATAACTCATGTTACTAATTTACATCATCAGAGATCGGGTAAGCGCTCGAAATTACCTAAAGGGGAAGGTGTTTGGCACCCCTCGAGGTCCATAACGGTGGGTCCCGGCCGAACTTAACTTATGAATTAGTCTAATAAATAAGCGACAGGAAAATTTAATAGGGATGGGGGATCCTAGATTTTTTAGCCTAAAGGATCACCTCGTGCAACATAAATAATACTTCGTAACTCCCTCGAGTTGGGGTGTTACTCATATTATTCAGTGGGCACAGACTATCATCTCCTGCTACCCGATTACTATTTTTAAGTTGTTACCTAAAGCGCTCTAATTGATTCTAATTCGATTCTTATGTGTGCACTACCCGTCCCTTATCTATGGCCCTGGAGGTATTAGGACCTCTATTTGGGATAGTTCTAGACTAAGCCTAGGTTGCTCAAAAATATAAAAGACTAAGCGACAAGCAGAACATGTTAGGACTTGCAAGTATAAAGCAAATATGGGCTCATGTTAACCTCCGCACATAAACAGCAAATGCACGCAATTAATTAGCAGGTTTTGTTAATATGCAGAATCATATAGACAGGATATCTATGTGAGAAAATAAGCGAGTAGTGTTATGTAGGAGCAGCTTCATTAAGGCGGGTATTAGGACCTATTATTTGCCTACTGATTCTATTTAGTGATATAGCGGGGGACTTCAAACAGTAGGGCATCATGCTTATAGAATCCAGAATTGTTATTAAGTCCTATAGGCATATTGTCTAAGTAATAACAGTGGCAGTTATGTTCAAACCCAATTGATAGAATCCTATAAGCATGTTTTCTAATATTGAATTGACCTAAATTCTATAAGCATGATCTCTAGGATTTGAAACTGATTTTTTATTCTATAGATATGGTATCTATTTCGGAATTGATTTAAATCCTATAGGCATGATTTTTAGATTGAAAACCAGTTTTAGTCCTATAGACATGGTATCTATTAAGCAGTAATACGGGCAGAATTGTGCAGATCACCAGAAAATCGATCAAATCAAACATCGAGGTCCTATAGGCATGATTGTTAATGCACATTTGTTGGATTGATAGATCCTATGAGCAGGATTTATAATATGCATTTTAATGCCAACCCTATATGCATGATTTCTAATATGCATACACATAATTAACACCATCAATAAAAATCTTATAGGCAGGATTTTTAAGCACAATATAGAACTCATACAGTTTTTACCAAATGAACAGAATTGACAGCATAACTAAATCCTATAGGCAGGATTTCTACCCAGTTTAGCAAAAGGAAATAAGAAAATCCCTCAGCTTTACTAAATATCCCCAAATATGTCATTACAAAGTTATTACAGACTAGAATAGCAAATGAATTATATAATAGTAATGAGACACTATAGGGCGCCTTCATTATGCCCAAATAGACTTGGGAACCAGGCCTTCCAATCATAAAAACTTTGATGCACGACATAGTGATTCATCCATAGCACATTAGAACCAGGTTTCTAGTGCGTCAAAGTTCCCAAGGGCCTCAAGGACCCAGGGCAATGCTCACACCAGAACCATACATTCAGAAGATAGCTCATAAGAGATTGGAAAACCAATATCCAATGTGTCAGAGTTCACAGGAGTTTCATGTGGATCCTGAGTAGTGCTCACACTTGAGTGGTTGCGAACCTAAGGGACTAAGAGTGGGGATTTAAAATTAGTACATAAAAAGAAGTAGGGGCAGGTTTTAAAACAGTTTGATTTCAGAAGAAACAAGGTTTAGAACACAGAGTTGCAGGCAGAACTGCACCAAACAAGGTTATGCTCAAACACATAGTTCAAGTAAGTTAAAAGTATAGTTAAGCAAAATATTCATGCTAGTACCTAGGACAATCATTGTTTAATCACAGAAGCAATTAGGCAAAACAGTTAAGTTGGCCAGACACATGAGTTAAGTAACCATACGAAAATCTGTAGAGTTAGGATTAATGAACCAATTTCATGCTAATAGTATTATAGGGATACTAAGTTCAGAACAAGTATAAGATTAACAAGTAGTGCATGGAACAGACATTAGGCTAACTTATAAAAGGATTCGTATTATTCAAAATAACTTAATCCTAAGCTAACAGTATCACCCATAGGACTATATGAGATCATAGAATCACATAAAAATGACAGAATCATACTTGGAATTAAAACATGCTAGTCGAGCAAACCATAGAGAATGAAATTACAAAGGATTAGGGCATACCAATTAAATAAGAAAGCAAGTAAATATGCCACAACAGTTAAGTTCCAGAATAACTTGGTCTTGGCTTTCAGCCGGCCAAAACCAGAGACAATTAGCACAAAATCAGAATAAGAGAGCTTAATTTTTTCTTAGTGAGAGTATGAGAGTTCGAGTCTGTCCTCAAAAGGGAGAAGGAGAAAGTGTTTAAATAGTATTCAATTAGGCAGACAAATAAGGGAATAAATCAAACATACACAAATAAGGAGTGAAAATAATTCTAGAATCAATTTGAAGTCGAGTTCAATCAATTTTCAGGACATAACAGCGTGTAATCAAGCGAGTACTACTTAGATTAAGGTAGGTATTATACATAATCAATCAACAGTCAAATGTCGGATCAACTAAGGTAAGGAAATAATGAGAACATGGTAAATCGAGCAAAATAAGGAAACATTAGTACCATACAAGAAAGGAACGATTAAAATCTCAGTAATAGATTTCAAAACCCTAATTTTCGGGTAAACCATAAAATTAGCGGAGTAAAATAAGGTAGACAAGAGAATATTCAAAAGGCAAACCATAAAATCAGCACAATATCACATAATGAACCAAGACAGGAGTTTTAAAAGATAACAAATCAACTAAGATCTGAAAAACCCTAGTTTTAAATAAACACAAATTGATAGAGCAATAAAGGCAAAGGATCGTTTGTTTTAATAAGAGAACATAGACAGAGAGTTATTATAGTAAACATAAGATTTGAACCAAATCTGGCTCGATTAAAGAAGGTTAAGACCCTAGTTTAGGTAAGCAAAAGATTTAACAGAAAATAGGCAGATTTATGAGTAACAAAGTGAATATAGACGAAAAATAATATTAAAAAAAACTAAAGTTGAACCAAATCTGGTTCAAATCAAAGATATGAAAATCCTAACTTTAGGTTAGGTACGAATCAGTAGAAGATATGAAAATATTCGTACTCACATAGGAAAGCTGATGAACATAGATGGAAACAACATTAAGTTGAAAATTTGAACCAGCCTTGGTTCGACCTCCACATAATCTACTTTCCATTTGAGGCAAGCAAGTTAAGTAACACCAAAAATGAGTAGCCGGTAAAGAAGGGGGCCAGATAAGGTAGGGAATCACCAAATGATTCCATTCCTGGGTAGGAATCAAGGGGAAATAGGAATGCGGCGCTAGGGTTTTAGAAGAGAAAAGAGAGGGAGACGAGAGCATTTGATGGTGGCGAGTAGGTGAAAAATGGGTTAGGGTTAGAGGGGTTGGTATAATTAAAAGGGGTGAGGGTGCTGTGAACCGTTAATCTTCAGAGATCAACGATTGTGATTTTAAAAAGGGAATTAGGTCGGGTTTTTAAACGGATATGGGTCGGGGTTAATGGGTATTGGGCTGGGGTAATGGGTAGTGTATAGGTCTGAAATTAATTAAGAAAAAGGGCTATATTTTAAATACCCAATTAAATTAGTAAATAATTTATAAAAATAATTAATAAATAACAAAAATATCACTTGTAAATGAAGATGATTTAAAAATAATTACTTAACATTTTAAAAGTATAAAAAGTCATTTTTATGTAAATAATGTAATTATGCATATATATGGGCTATTATTGCAAAATATGCAATTTTAGCCCAAGGATGCAAAAACTAAATATATATAAAATATTTAAAACTTAATATGGATATAAATAATGAAAAATTAGATAATAACTTATTATAAAATTATTTATGATATAACTAATAACTATTTATATAAAAATGCAGGAATAAATTGATTAGAAGGTTTTAAAAATTATAAAAAAATTCCTTGGTGATGCCCACGCACTATTTTGAAGGTATATATGCATATTTGAAATATATGAGGGAAAAATTGGGTATCAACAGCTGCCCCTCTTTATCTTGGAAGGATGAAAGAGTTGTCGGGTAAAGAAATGATGACCGATTTTGACCGAATAGGGTGTTTTGAAAAATATAGGATGCACCCTAGTCTCTGAGCTGCCTACAGATCCCTGGTTTTATAGGAATCAGGCTGTGTGTAATTCTGGACCCAACGGTGAATAAAACTGATGGAATTGTTATAGGCATAGTCGTATATTTTGGAAAGGGTTCTTTTGGGAAGGATAGTATTGGATGGATTTATGCAGAGTTATGAATGTGAATTTGAAGCGTAACGGATGTATCATAGGACATATATCTGAACGGTCATAGAGTTAAGGCGAGTAATTGATGGGAGTCGGTTACATCCGAAAACAATGATCGGGTATGAATGGTATGAGCAAAAACCGGAGCGAAGGTTGCTCATGTTTGAAGAACGGTTAACTTCTGAATTACCTGCAAAACTTAAAACACGATGCGTGCAAATATATATGGATTACTGCAAGAATTTAAACATGATGCAAATTCCCTTTGGACCATGAAGGTTGTCTTTGGATAGTGAGGATGCCATCCTTAGACCATGACGTCTTGGGCCATAAATCATGAGATAAAGGATTTGCATGCCATGAGATAATGTTCTCGGGCCATGAGAATGGTGCCTCCGAACCATGATGCATTTGAATAATGATGTGCAATATTGAGAGATCATCAGGCCATGGCATGGTATCTTCAGGCTATGAGGATGATGCCTTCGGATAGAGACATGGTGATGCATATAAGCAAAACAAGATAGAGCTTAGACTTGTATAGGATCGGGACAGAGCTTAGCCTCGAAAAGGCAAGATGGTACTAAGTTTCAAACAGGGTAACGTCCGGTCATTGGACAAACAAGGGAAGAGCTTAGCCTTATGCAATTGGAAGGTAGGGCTTAACCTCATGCAAATAGATGAGACAATGCTTAGTCTCATGTGATGGGAAGGCAGAGTATAGCCTTATGCAATTGAGGAGGCATGACTTAGCCTTATGCAATTGAGGAGGTAGGGCTTAGCCTTATGCAATTGAGGAGGCAGGGATTAGCCTCATGCAAAGAGAAGACAATACTTAGCCTTATGTAAATAAGGAGGCAGGGCGTAACCTCATGCAAGATTTGAGACATGGCTTAGTCTCATGCAAAGAGAAGGCAATGCTTAGCCTTAAGCAAATAAGGAGGCAGGGCTTAGCCTCACGCAAGATCTGAGACAGAGCTTAGTCTCATGCAAAGAAAAGGCAATGTTTCGCCTTATGCAAATGGGGAGGCAGGGCTTAGCCTCATGCAAGATCTGAGCAAAGCTTAGTCTCATGCAAAAAGAAGGCAATGCTTAGCCTTATAAAAATAGGGAGGCAATGCTTATCCTCACGCAAGATATGAGATAGAGCTTAGTCTCATGCAAAAAGAAGGGAATGCTTAACCTTATGCAAATAGGGAGGCAAGGCTTATCCTCATGCAAGATCTGAGATAGGGCTTACTCTTATGTAAAGAGAAGGCAATACTTAGCCTCATGTAAGATCTGAGACAGAGTGTAGTCTCATGCAAAGAGAAGGCAATACTTATCCTTATGCAAATGGAGAGGCATGACTTAGCCTCATGCAAATGAAGAGGCAGGGCTTAGCCTCATGCAGGATTTTGCGACCGGGCTTAGTCTCATGCAATGGACAAATATCAAATAGGAGCAGAATATTCCTTAGCTGGAGATATATTTGCGTTTGGCGGTCTGGTTGTTATAAAGATAATGATTTTAAGGCGCACATACTTGTGGTTATTCCTTGTCCCTGAATTCAAAGAAAAATTGTGAGTTTTTCGGGGGAGGTTGGTTTGTGCCTTTGTCTGCTTGTTTTGCTTTGCTTTGCTATGGAGATCCTATTCGAGTTACCATGGGTAACACATGGCTACCACAGAAATAAAGTTTTCAAAAAATATGCACTTATTTGATGAAATAAAGTCATTTTAGAAAACATAGTGGTATATAATATCAAGTAAATTAGATGAACTAATGACTGCGACACTTTAGAGACATTACGACTTTCTTTGCGTCATAATTTTGAGGGACCGTTCTGCATGTAACGAAGTATGTTGGACCTGCTCCGGAATTTTGAGAATCCTTTTCAAAATTCTACCCCAATGACTTTACTGATTTTCTGACTATCTTACACATGATGACGTCGGCTGGACTTGCTCTGGAATTTTGAGGGCCCTCCTCAAAATTCTGCCCCAGATTCTGGTTCTAGGAAAATGAAGATTTTATTAAGATGTGGTCGAACCCACAGGTCTACCTATGTATCCCCTTACGGGAATCAGGTCAAGCGTAGTTCAGTTACATCAGATGATGAAATGTAAACAATCTAAACAAAATATCTCTTGACTGCGTCTAAATTGATAGGTTTTGGCCAAACTTCTCCGTCCATTTCTGCAAGTATGAGTATTCCTCCTGTTAGTACCCTGTGAACCATGTAGGGACCTAGCCAATTGGGTGAAAACTTTCTTTTGGCTTCATCTTGATGCGTGAAGATTCGCTTCAGTACCAGCTACCCCGATGTGAACTATCTTGGTTTGACCCTTTTGTTGAAAGCTCTGGACATTCTATTCTGATAAAGCTGACCATGACACACTGCATTCATCCTTTTTCCATCTATGAGGGCTAATTGCTCATAGCGGCTCCTTATCCATTCTGCATCACTGAGTTCGGCTTTTTGTATGATCCTGAAAGAAGGAATCTCTTCCTCGGCGGGAATGACAACTTCGGTACCATAAACCAACAAATAGGGAGTTGCCCCAGTTGATGTGCGAACTGTGATACGATACCCCAATAAGGCAAATGATAACTTCTCGTGCCATTGCTTGTGATTTTCTACCATTTTCCTTAGTATCTTCTTGATGTTGTTGTTGGCGGCTTCCACGGCTCCGTTCATTTGAGGCTTATATACTGTGGAGTTTTTTTGCTTGATTTTGAAAGTTTCACACATGGCTTTCATCAGATCACTATTGAGATTGGCGGCATTGTCAGTGATGATGGACTCGGGAACCCTGAATCGACAAATAATACGATCCCTGACAAAATTTGTGACTACTTTCTTGGTTACAGCTTTGTAAAATGCAGCCTCTACCCATTTTGTGAAGTAATCGATGGCCACTAAAATGAACATGTGCCCGTTTGAAGCGGTAGGCTCGATCGGACCGATGACATCCATTCCCCAATCGGCAAAAGGCCAAAGTGCACTTGTTGTATTGAGTTCATTTGGTAGTACCCTTATCATGTCTGCATGTATCTGGCATTGGTGGCATTTTTTGACATACCTGATGTAATTTCTTTCCATAGTCATCCAAAATATCCAGCTCTGAGTATTTTCTTGGCTAGAACAAAATCTTTCATATGTGGCCCGCAGGTTCCAGCGTATATTTCCTCGAGCAATTTGGAAGCTTTTTTGGCGTCAACAAACCTTAATAGTCCTAGATAAGGTGTTCTCCTGCACAAAATTCCTCCGTTTTGGAAGAAATTATTGGACAACCTACGCAGTGTGCGTTTCTAAGTATGGTTCGCTTGCTCTAGGTAGTCTCCTTTCGCCAAATATTCCTTGATGTCGTGGAACCATGGATTTCTGTTCGTTTCTTCTTCAACATGATCACAATAAGTTGGCAGACTATGGATCTTGACTGGGATGGGATCGATGAAATTCTTATCTGGATGCTATATCATAGAAGACAAAGTAGCCAGTGCGTCTGTGAACTTGTTCTGGATTCTTGGAACATGCTTGAATTCTATTTTCGGGAACCTCTTTATTAGTTCTCGCACATGATACAGGTATGGTAGTATCTTGGTATTTTTTGTAGCCTATTCTCCTTGAACCTGATGTACTAGAAGATCCGAATCACCAATTACCAGCAACTTTTGTATATTCATGTCGATGGCCAAATTGAGTCCCATGATGCAAGCCTTATATTCTGCCGTATTGTTGGTGCACAGAAACCTAAGCTTTGCGGATACTAGATAATGTTGACCTGTCTCTGACACCAAGACCGCTCCAATACCCACTCCTTTGAAGTTTGCAGCTCTGTCAAAAAACGTTCTCCAACCATCGTAAGCTTCAGTAATGTCCTCTCCCACGAATGACATTTCTTCGTCAGGAAAATATGCTTTAAGTGGTTCATACTCTCCTCTTACAGGATTTTCAGCAATATAGTCTGCCAACGCTTGTCGTTTTGACTGCCTTCTGAGTTACATAGATGATATCGAACTCATTCAGCAGTATTTGCCACTTGGCTAACTTCCCAGTGAGCATAGGCTTCTGAAAGGTGTACTTCAAAGGATCCATCCTTGATATGAGGTATGTGGTATAGGCACAGAAGTAGTGCCTCAATTTCTGAGTTGTCTATGTCAAAGCACAACAAGTGCATTCTAGCAAAGAGTACCATGCTTCATAAGGTGTGAACTTCTTACTCAAGTAATATATGCCTTGCTCCTTCTTCTTGTCTCATCATGTTGTCCCAAAACATAGCCGAAAGTCCCATCTAGTATGGACAAATAGAGTAGCAAAGGCCTCCCAGGTTCTGGAGGGACTAGGACTGGTGGCATGGACATGTATTTCTTAATTTTGTCAAAAGCCCTTTGATCTTTAGTCCAACTGGTTTCAGCATCCTTCTTCAACATTTTGAAGATGGGTTCACATATTACTGTGGACTATGCTATGAAGCGTCTGATGTAATTGAGGCGTCCTAGAAAACTCATAACGTCCTTCTTGTTCTTCGGTGGTGGTAACTCTTGGATATCTTTAACTTTTGACGAGTCCAACTCGATTCCTCGATGGTTGACGATGAATCCCTATAATTTTCCTGCAGGAACCTCGAATTTGCGGGGTTCATTTTTAAATTGTACCTCCGTAGTCTGTCAAAGAACTTTCTCAAGTTTGCTATGTGATTTGTGCCCCTCTTGGATTTGATGATGACATCGTCAATATATACCTCTATTTCTTTATGTATCATATTATGGAAGATGGTTGTCATGGCCCTCATATAGGTGGCCCTAGCATTCTTCAGACTGAATGGCATTATTTTGTAGCAGTACACCCCCCATGGTGTAATGAAAGCTGTTTTCTCTGCGTGTTCTTCATCCATCCAAATCTGATAATAACCCGCAAAGCAATCTACAAAGGACTGGAGTTCATGCTTGGCGCAATTGTAGATCAAAATGTGTATATTTTGCAGTGGGAAATCGTCCTTGAGACTTGCTCTATTTAAATCCCAATAGTCAACACACACCCTGACTTTCCTATCTTTCTTCGGAACCGATATGATGTTGGCCAACTAGGTTGGGTACTCAACTACCATGAGGACTTTAGCTTTGATCTACTTAGTGACTTCTTCCTTGATTTTTAGGCTCATGTCTGGTTTGAACTTTCTGAGTTTCTACTTCACCAACGGGCACATTGGATTGGTAGGTAACTTATGAGCCACTTTTTGAGGTGTTCAGGCCGGTCATGTCATCATATGACCATGCAAAAATATCCTCATTTTCTTTCAGGAAACGAGTGTTTTTTTCTTCTGACGGTGACAGGTGAATACTTATGCGAGTCTCTTTGATGGTTTCAGAATCTCCCAAATTGATTGCCTCGGCTTCCTCCAGGTTGGACTTAGGTTTGTTCTTAAAATTCTCAACTTCTCTAATAACTTCCTCAGGTATCTCATCCTCTTCTTCCAAGTCGCTATCCTTATGTTGCATTGTCTCATTGCATGTCACAGTCATTGGTTCATCAAGGTAAGAAATAGTAATGCTATAGAAGAAAGATAACGATAATAAAACATCAAATTATTTGATAAATGCTGAAACGTTAAACAAAATATCGTCTGAATAACTTCAAAACAATGTTTTTCAAAACAAAATACTGAATGGAAGATATTTTAAAAACTAAGTGCTCAAAAGACTTGTTTTTTTTCAAATAGCATTAGTAGCCATGCTACCCCGGGACTCGTCTGACCTTTGATGGCATGGCGGTCCAGTTCCTGAGAAATGCTCCCCTCTCTACCGTCTGAATGGTAAGGCCTTCTTCTTCCTCCTCCTCCTCAACTATCACATTGCAATATGGGTGTTTATCGGGTGGACTGGGACGGGCTGAACAGCGAAAACCCCAGCCCGTTCGGTTAGCGGCACGGGTTGGTTAACGGGCTGGGATAACGGGTTCTTAGCAGGTTAGGAAAATCCGGGGTTTTTAGGGCCCGTACGGGTTCAGGCGGGCGGGCTCCAGTTATTTTTTTAAAATTAAATTTTATTTTTATTATTCAATGTTATTGATAGTTAAGTATTTGCAAACTTTTAAGGGTTAGAATTAAACTTTGAAGTTTAAAGTTTTTAAATTTGTATTTTAAAATTATAAAATTGAAATTAGAAAGTAAGTGGCTACAAAAAATTATTTAATAAGAGTATAAAACCAATAAGCAATATAAGGAACAAACTCCGAAGGTTTTCATTTATATTTTTAATACTTCAAATTAATTTTTAAGTTCTTTTTTGATTTTTTTTATTTTTGAACTTGCAAATTAAGAGTTTACAATAATTATAAAAAATAAGAAATAGTACATCACAGCTTTGCATTATTTTTGTAAGTTCTTCCATGTCAACATGAGGTTCTTGGTTTCTGGCATTGGTTGAATTGGAACCATAAACCACTATATCTCCAATTTCTTGGTAACCGATCCAATTAAATTAAAAAAAATTCCAACGGTAACCGGGCTGCTAACGGGCTGCAGCCCGTGTTCAACCCATTAAGAAATATCGGGTTACGCGGGTTAGGTGCACCATTAAGCTAAACGTGAACGTCCACAACCCGCCCCCTAAACAACTAGTCCCAACCCGTCCAATAGTGAACAGTAGAGGGCTAAACCGGGATGACCCGGGTTTAAGCGGGCTGAAAACGAGTTAGCCCGGCCCGATTAACAAGCTTACATTGCAATCCATATCTTCGTCTTCTAGAAACAGGTTCCTTAGCCCAACCAAAGCTTCCTTCTCTTCAGATCCCCATATTGTGTTGGACTGGTGAAAGGTTTGACTCAGATACGACACTGGCTACTCGAGAGGGTAATAGGAACCACACCACGGGGGTGAAGAGTCATCATATGCTTGCCATGTATACTAATATCCGAACCCAAAAGTTGTACCATGACGTTTTAACTGTATCGATTTGGTAATGCCCTGGATTTCTTCCCAAGCCCTTTGCCGGGTTCATACCCTGACCATACGAGTATGCTTTCTATTTTGCTGCTCCACCATTTATCTTTCTCAATTGCACTAACATGCTCGATGCGGTGATAAGTTTCTCCACCCAACTTTCTTATATTCTCGACAACCGGGACAGTTTGGCTGGTGTAAATGGGATTACTTCCATCTCCGTGAATGATTACCTCCTGATGGTTCCATTCGAACTTCACAGCCTGGTGTAGCGTAGAAGCCACAGCTCCAGCGACATGTATCCAAGGTCATCCTAGCAAAAGATTGTACATAGCAGATATGTCCAATACTTGAAACTCAACATTGAACCAAGCCGGTCCCATTTGTAAACAAAGATAAATTTCCCCAATTGTGGCTCTTTGAGACTCATCAAATGCCTTCACATTCATACTCCCTGCTCGTATCTCATGGAAATCTTTACCTAAGTTTTCAGAGTAGTCAATGGACAAATGTTGAGGCTTGAACCTCCATCTATTAGGACTCTAGCGATGAATTTCCTCAAACTGTACTGTGATATGCAGGGCCCTGTTGTGACTTAGCCCTTCCGGTGGCAGTTCATCTTCGTGAAAGGTGATCTTGTGGCTTTCCAGTACTTGCCCTACTATGTTGGCCATCTCTCCACTAGTGATGTTGTTAGGCACATGAGCTTCATTCAACACCTTCATCAGAGCATTCCTATGCACCTCAAAATTTTGTAGCAGCGACAAGATAGATATCTGGGAAGGAGTCGTGTTCAGATGATCAACGACAGAGTGTTCTCTTACCTGTACTTTCCTCCAGAGATCATCTAGACCAGTTTCAATGACGGGTTGTTTGGTAGCAGCTTCCTTGCTCGTTCCTCCCAAATATTTGGGTGTATAGATCCTTCCAGTTCTGGTCATCCCCTGTGCAGCACCAGACTCTTCCATTTTTGCTTTTCCTTTTCTCCTAGCTTCAGCAACATAATCCCAAGGTATGGCGTTGGAATTGAAAGGTGGTGTGGATGCTACCATCACAATGAAGGGTGTAGCTACTTCTACTTCAAATGAAGTACGTGTAGTTGTAGGTGCTATTACTTCAATTTCAAATGGGACTGATGCAACTACTTCAACTTTGATTGGTGGATGTATCTGTACCACAATAAAAGTGAGTGTGATTGCAGGTTTAAGGTAATCACCTTCCCGAATAAACTCAATCGACCATTTAGGATCCCATTCTTCATCAGTTTCTATCACATTTACTCCTTCACCCCTAGGATTTTGGAGGGGATTGTTGCAGACATTTGGTGTGGCTTTATTTGCTTGTATGACTTTGGTATCAATCAGGGTTTGAACTTTGTCTTTCACAGTGCGACATTCATCAATAGTTTTCCCCTTCATGCCGGAATGGTATGCACATGTTTTGTTTGGGTTGACCCATTAGGAGGAGTTTTCCATGGTGACAACGGGAAAAGGGGTGACATATCTGGTAGCCTTTAGTCTTTCATATAGCTGGTCGATGGGCTCATCAATAGGGGTGTATTTGCGGCCTACGATCAAAACTAGCTCTAGGTTTTTGATAGTTTTGACGGGTTGGAGATGAATGGTAATAGGCTGGCTGTTATAACTATGATAGGCGGTGGCGGGTTGAGAATATTTGGGAGGTAAAGGTTGGCATGTGGGTGGAGGTGTTTGGTATGTGAGTGGAGATTTTGGACCTTGGGCCACCATCACTGCCCATACTTCTTTCTTCTTTGATATACCCCCTGACTGTAATGCTTTGTTCGTAGCCTGCAATGCCTCAAAATTAGTTACCATCCCACTCTTGATCCCTTCTTCAATCCTTTGCCCGAGTTTGATGATGTTGGAGAACTTGTGATTTTCGATTACCATTAACCTTTCATAGTATTGTGGATCTTGGGCCCTGACAAAAAATTTGTTCATCTACTCTTCCTCTAGTGCTGGCCTGAATTTTGCAGCTTCTGAACTCCATCGAGTAGCATACTCGCAGAAAGTTTCCGTTGGTTTCTTCTTGAGGTTCTGTATGTAGAAGACGTCCTGTGTATTCTCTGTTTTAAACCTGAATCGGTCCATGAAGTCTGATGCCATGCTTACCCAATTAACCCACTTCTTGGGATTCTGACTGATATACCAAGATAGGGCATCTCCAGTGAGACTCCTCATGAATAGTTTCATGTGAATTCTTTCATCTTTCCTAACTCCCACGAGCTTATCACAGTATGTCCTCAAATGTACTTTCGGGTCACCCGTTCCGTCAAATATCTCAAACTTGGGAGGTTTGTAACCTTCCGGCAGTTCCACTTCCTGTTGAATGCATAGATCCTCATAATTCAGACCCTCAATTCCTTTGCCTCCTTCAACACCCTAGACTCAGCTTGTGAGCTTCTTGAGCTCCTCTGCCATGTTCTTAATGAGCAGTTCCTTCTCGGCGGATTCTGGAGTGTATGAGATTGGATGAGTAGAGTGGGGTAAGGTTTCCACATATATGAGATTGTTTTGGTAGGTGCCAGAGGTTGGAGTGTAGTGGTGATTATTAGTTGAATTTTGCGGATTCGGGATAGGTTGTGGGGTATTCTGAGGAGTATGATAAGTGGTTTGTGGGTATTGAGTTGAAAGATGTTGGTGTTGAGGAGGAGTGGGTATTGGTGGAGGATTAGGATTTTGGGGAGATGTTGCGTATTGATGGGGTGCGGGAGGATTTTGTGGACGTTGGTTTGGTGTGTTTTGAGGAGGTGCTGGGTTTTGGGCATTTTGCTGGTTAAAATCTGGGACGTTTAGGGTGAGGGAAAGGTTTGCCCAGACCTGCTCAAGTTCCCCTTGTAACTCCAGTATTTTTTGTTCCAACCGTAAGAACAAATCATTCTAGCCGGAGTACTCCGACCGTCTGAAGTTTCAACATTTTCCACGTGCGCATCATTTTGTTTTTCGGATGCCACTCATTTCATCCATATTAGCTTTTCCCTTGCCTTTCAGATTACTTGGAGGAGGAGGACGTGGAGGGCCTTTAGATCTGGTGTGATATGCTGATGATGCCAGTATGTGCGAACCAACCTTAGGGGATGGGAATAATCGACATAAAGAAAAGTGCAAAACGTAATCAAGTCAGTAAGGATTCTGAAAAGCATTTATAGTATTTAAACACGTATTGTGGGAATATAAATTCGCGTCCTAATTTGGGAAACCTCATTGTGCCCGAGGTAAGCCTAGCGACAAGTAGATTTGGAGAGATTTAATGCTGATAAATGCCTCATTTCATTAATGTAATAAATAAGATGAACCTAAAAGCGACAATAAATAAATGAGTTACTAATGTCATTTGCCTTATTACATTCGTATTCCAGAGTTAAAACAGATAAACCTAATCTACTTGGTCTAAGAGGAACCTTCCCCATATTTGACCCTCTTGGCTCTGTCAATTAGATTTCCCAGGTCGTGCATGTATAGCAGCAGGTACGCCCTTTCTAGGTGTCCTCCCTCGTTGCCCTCTGCATTCTGACAGTCTACGACCCTTTTCCTCATCTTCCCTTCCAGTTCAATTAGACCCTGCTCCAAATTTTCCAAACTTTCTGTCGATCTTGTAGCCATTTCCCTCCACTCGTTAATTGACTCCATGTCTAACTTGTGTTGTTCCAAATTCCTGGCTTCGGACTCAAGGACTCTTTTGCATAGCCTCTCACACTTTTTCTAACTATGATGGGTAGAAGTACACATGACCTGTGTGATATCGATCTGGCTCGATGGTATCCTTTTCTACGATAATCTTCAAATGCCATGTGTGCTGGGCCTCACATTTGTATGGAATAGCGTCATCCTGAAAATTTGCTCTATAGCGACTCATTTTGGAGACTCGTGGTATGGCTTGTTTTCTACTAGCTTGTCTTATGACCCTGATAGGAACATAGGGGTGTATTCTCCTTAACCCAATCAATACCAAATGCGGAACATCCCTGGATCTGATGATGAATTTGTTAATAGGGAACCACTCGAACATCCAGTAAACTTGGTCCTCGGTCAAATTGCTGAAAAACTGTGCCCATTCTGTAGCATTATCTGGCTGTGCAAATCTATCTGGGATAAAGATCATTCTTTTAGGATGATGGAAAGCTGTGTGATCGTTCTATGGTCTCCGTGGAACCTCTTGGCGGTATTGTCCCCTCTGAATATGTTCTAACAACCAAATCTGCAGTAGCAAGTTACAACCCTCAAAATGTTTGAACCCTTTCTTGCAACGATCCAGAGCTCGGTATATGTCTGCTATAATCATCGGAACAATAGTATAGGTTTGTCCCTCAATTCTCTCCATTAAAGCTTTGGTTACCATGGACAACCTGGTGTGAATTCTCTCCCCTTGGCTTGGAAGCACTATCATACCCAGGAAGCAGATGATGAATACAAAAACCTTACGATGAGTCCAACCCAGGGAAGTGATAGAGAATTCATCATAGAAGATACGGTAAGATTTGTTGTGTCCGTATCGTTCATAGAGGAAGTCGAAGGGTATGTAGGACTTATTCAGGCACTCCAAGTCATCATTCTTTCTCAGACCCACCATTTTCAGAAACCCCCCGGTAGTGCGGTTTTCTGGTACTAGTAAACCAGGACTATCCCAAGGTAATCCAGCGAATTCTCCTATTTCCTCCAAAAGAGGAGTCATTTCTATATTGCCAAAATGGAATACAACTCTTTCTCCGTCCCAGAACATAGTAGCAACCTCGGTTAGCATGTTGTTTGGTTGGATATCCAATATGGAAGGTAAATTTCCAAGAACCCTTTTCACGTGATTTTGTCGCTTGGCAAAAGTTTTCCCACCAATCTAACAATAACGGTGGTATACTTCATACCATGTCGAATTTGGGGACTTCGCGCCTCATTTTCTGCAAAAATAAACAGAGTTAGACCCTTGCCCTTTATAGATTCGACTACTTACACATTAATGATTATCATGTCGGAATTTATCTCTCCAAATGACGCACATATTGTGGTTGCACCCGTTGGAATTATGGAAATCCCGGTAGACTTTGGACAAGGTTTTCTTAGAGAGTTATTATGCGGACAACATATTAACCCAGGCTAGGTTTGATAATGATGCATGTACAATTATTATCAGAGTAAGGTTTCTATAGAAGTCTAGATTGGTACCCTCAAGCGGACAACTTGAAAGGGAAAGGCACGGAACCGTCGACTGAACCGCTGATCGACAAGTTTTACTGGAAATAAGCCTTTCTAAATTTAAAGGGTGATTTTTGGAAGATCACGGATACTCATCAAGCGCTGTTATAGTCTTAGTACGCATGAGTGGAATATGGTGTTGAACATGCAGTTATGCAAAAGAAAATAACATGTTGTCAAGTATTTGCACGATGAATAATGATAAAATGCGGTATTTAATAATTGTAAAGTCATTTAAGAAAAAAAACAAGGAGACAAATCAATTCCCATAGTAAAAATTGATAAAACAGGGAAGAGAATTCATGAATGAATGAAGATAGGTAAATAATTCACATAGAGTGGGAAAGGGAAGGGGTGTGCAAGTATTAACGGAATAATAAAGACATGTTTAAAGACTAATTCACAAATAAGTTTGTTATGGTAAGAGCTTAAAGATATACCCAGCAGAGTCGTCATGCTGTCGCGCCCCCTTTTTCTCGCGAAATCGAGTTTCGACATTTCTGGGACAACTCCTTCTGAGAGGGTAGGGAATTGGAATTGAAAGAGTCGTCACCTAACGGATTAAGGTGTGTTAGAGCACCTAGAACGGATAACTCATGTTACTAGTTTACATCATCAGAGATGGGTAAGCGCTCGAAATTACCTAAAGGGGAAGGTATTAGGCACCCCTCGAGGTCCACAACGGTGGGTCCCGACCGAACTTAACTTATGAATTAGTCTAATAAATAAGCGAGAGTAAAATTTAATAGGGATGGGGGAGCCTAGATTTTTTAGCCTAAAGGATCACCTCGTGCAACATAAATAATACTTCGTAACTCCCTCGAGTTGGGGTGTTACTCATATTATTCAGTGGGCACAGACTATCATCTCCTGCTACCCGATTACTATCTTTAAGTTGTTACCTAAAGCGCTCTAATTGATTCTAATTCGATTCTTATGCGTGCACTACCCATCCCTTATCTATGGCCCTGGAGGTATTAGGACCTCTATTTGGGATAGTTCTAGACTAAGCCTAGGTTTCTCAAAAATATTAAAGACTAAGCGACAAACAGAACATGTTAGGACTTGCAAGTATAAAGCAAATATGGGCTCATGTTAACCTCCGCACATAAACAGCAAATGCACGTAATTATTAGCAGGTTTTGTTAATATGCAGAATCATATAGACAGGATATCTATGTGAGAAAATAAGCGAGCAGTGTTATGTAGGAGCAGCTTCATTAATGCGGGAATTAGGACCTATTATTTGCCTATTGATTCTATTTAGTGATATAGCGGGGAACTTCAAACAGTAGTGCATAATGCTTAGAGAATCCAGAATTGTTATTAAGTCCTATAGGCATATTGTATAAATAATGACAGTGGCGGTTATGTTCAGAACCAATTGATAGAATCCTATAGGCATGATTTCGAATATAGAATTGACCTAAATCCTATAGGCATGATCTTTAGGATTTGAAACTGATTTTTTATCCTATAGGTATGGTATCTATTTCGGAATTGATTTAAATCCTATAGGCATGATTTTTAGATTGGAAACCAGTTTTAGTCCTATAGACATGGTATCTATTAAGCAGTAATACAGGCAGAATTGTGCAGATTGCCAGAAAATCGATCAAATCAAACATCAAGGTCCTATAGGCATGATTGTTAATGCACATTTGTTGGATTTATAGATCCTATGAGCAGGATTTCTAATATGCATTTTAATGCCAACCTTATGGGCATGATTTCTAATATGCATACACATAATTAACACCATCAATGATAATCCTATAGGCAGGATTTTTAAGCACAGTATAGAACTCATACAGTTTTTACCAAATGAACAGAATTGATAGCATAACTAAATCCTATAGGCAAGATTTCTACCCAGTTTAGCAAAAGGAAATAAGAAAACCCCCCAGCTTTACTAAATATCCCCAAATATGTTATTACAAAGTTATTACAGACTAGAATAGAAAATGAATTACATAATAGTAATGAGACACTATAGGGAGCCTTCATTAGGCCCAAATAAACCTGGGAACCAGGCCTTCCAACCATAACAACTTTGAGGCACGACATAGTGATTCATCCATAGCATATTAGAACCAGGTTTATAGTGCGTCAAAGTTCCCAAGGGCCTTAGGGATCCAGGGAAATGCTCATACCAGAATCATACATTCAGAAGATAACTCATAAGAGATTGGAAAACCAATCTCCAATGTATCAGAGTTCACAAGAGTCTCATGTGGCCCTTGAGCAGTGCTCACGCTGGAGTGGTTGAGAACCTAAGGGACTAAGAGTGGGGGTTTTAAAATCAGTACATAAAAAGAGGTAGGGGTAGGTTTTAAAACAGTTTGATTTCATAAGAAACAAAGTTTAGAACACAGAATTGCAGGCAGAACTGCACCAAACAAGATTATGCCCAAACACGTAGTTCAAGTACTTTAAAAGTCTGGTTAAGCTAAATATTCATGCTAGTACCTAGCACAATCATTGTTTAATCACAGAAGCAATTAGGCAAAACAGTTAAGTTGGCCAGACACATAAGTTAAGTAACCATACAAAAATCTGTAGAGTTAGGATTAATGAACCAATTTCATGCTAATAGTATTATAGGGATACTAAGTTCAGAACAAGTATAAGATTAACAAGTAGTGCATGAAACAGACATTAGGCTAACTTATAAAAGGATTCGTATTATTCAAAATAACTTAATCCTAAGCTAACAGTATCACCCATAGGACTAGATGAGATCATAGAATCATATAAAAATGACAGAATCATACTTGGAATTAAAACATGCTAGTCGAGCAAACCATAGAGAATGAAATTACAAAGGATTAGGGCATACCAATTAAATAAGAAAGCAAGTAAATATGTCACAACAGTTAAGTTCCAGAATAACTTGGCCTTGGCTTTCAGCCGGCCAAAACCAGAGATAATTAGCACAAAATCAGAATAAGAGAGCTTAATTTTTTTTAGTGAGAGTATGAGAGTTCGAGTCTGTCCTCAAAAGAGAGAAGGAGTAAGGGTTTAAATAGTGTTCAATTAGGCAGACAAATAAGGGAATAGATCAAACATACACAAATAAGGAATGAAAATAATTCTAGAATCAATTTGAAGTCGAGTTCAATCAATTAGGAGGACATAACATCGTGTAATCAAGCGAGTACTACTTAGATTAAGGTAGGTATTATATAGAATCAATCAACAGTCAAATGTCGGATCAACTAAGGTAAGGAAATAATGAGAACATGGTAAATCGAGCAAAATAAGGAAACATTAGTACCATACAAGAAAGGAAAGATTAAAATCTCAGTAAAAGATTTCAAAACCCTAATTTTCGGGTAAACCATAAAATTAGCGGAGTAAAATAAGGTATACAAGAGAATATTCAAAAGGCAAACCATAAAATCAGCACAATATCATTTAATGAACCTAGACTTGAGTTTTAAAAGATAACAGAATCAACTAAGATATGAAAAACCTTAGTTTTAAGTAAACACAAATTGATAGAGCAATAAAGGCAAATGATCGTTTGTTTTAATAAGAGAACATAGACAGAGAGTTATTAAAGAAAACATAAGATTTGAACCAAATCTGGTTCGATTAAAGAAGGTTAAAACCCTAGTTTAGGTAAGCAAAAGATTTATAGGAAAATAGACAGATTTATGAGTAACAAAGTGAATATAGACGAAAAATAATATTAAAACAAACTAAAGTTGAACCAAATCCGGTTCGAATCAAAGATCTAAAAACCCTAACTTTAGGTTAGGCACGAATCAGTGGAATATATGAAAATATTCGTACTCACATCGGAAAGTTGATGAACATAGATGGAAACAACATTAAGTTGGAGATTTGAACCAGCCTTGGTTCAATCTCCACAGAATCTACTTGCCATTTGAGGCAAGCAAGTTAACTAACACCAAAAATGAGTTGCCGACAAAGAAAGAGGGCCAGATAAGGTAGGGAATCACCAAATGATTCCATTTCTGGGTAGGAATCAAGGGAGAAATAGGAATGCGATGCTAGGGTTTCAGAAGAGAAAGGGGAGGGAGACGAGAACGTTTGAGGGTGGCTGGTAGGTGAAAAAATGGGTTAGGGTTAGAGGGGTTGGTATAATTAAACGGGGTAAGGGTGCTGATCTTCAGAGATCAATGATTGTGATTTTAAAAAGGGAATTGGGTCGGATTTTTAAACTAGTATGGGTCTAGGTTAATGGATATTAGGCTGATGTATTGGGATGGGGTAATGGGTAGTGCATAGGTTCGAAATTAATTAAGAAAAAGGGCTAGATTTTAAATACTCAATTAAATCAGTAAATATTACAAAAATAATTAATAAATAACAAAAATATCACTTGGGCATGAAAATGATTTAAAAATAATTACTTAACATTACAAAAATATAAAAAGTCATTTTTATGTAAATAATATAATTATGCATATATATATATATATATATATATATATATATATATATATATATATATATATATATATACACATGGTGGTAATGTTTTGGATATATAATATAAATTATTATATTATGCATATATAATATAATTATGCATAATTATGGATATAAATGATGAAAAATTAGATAATAAATTATTATAAAATTATTTGTGATGCAAATAATAATTATTTATATAAAAAATACAGGAATAAATTGATTAGAAGCCTTTAAAAATTATAGAAAATTATGAAAAAAATACTTGGTGATGCTCATGCGCTATTTTAAAGGTATATATGCATATTTGAAATGTGTGAGGGAAAAATTGGGTATCAATAGAAGGTATCAAAAAGTTTTTGGTTTCAAAGTATTTTGAGTTAAAGTTTACTGATGATATGCCTATTTTAGCACAAGTGCATGAATTACCAGTTATTGTAAATCAGTTGAGGGTTGCGGGAATTGAACTTCCCCAATCTTTTCAAGTTAGTGCGATTATAGAAAAATTGCCACTATCATGGAAAGGATATAGGAAGAAAATTCTCCATGATTCTAAAGAATTTTCTTTGGAAGAAATTTAAAAGCACCTTCGAATCGAAGAGGAATCGAGGGAGAGAGATAAAAGTAAAAATTCTTATAACGACAATAATAAAGCCAATACTTTGAATAAGCCCTCAAACAAATCCAACAAAGAAAATCAAAGCAAAGGAATTTCTCTCAGCTTTAAAAAGGATCAAAAGAAATTCAAGAAGTCCAAACAAGGAGGTTGCTTTGTGTGTGGAAAACCTGGCCATTATGCTAGAGATTGCAAATTTAAGAAGACTCAGAAACCAGAAGTGAATTCCACAAAGGAAATGAAGAGATTGTTGCTACTGTGAGCAAGATCTATGCTATACAAGGCAAAGTTTCTGGTTGGTGGTATGATACATGTGCCACAGTTCATGTTTGCTATGACAAGTCCCTTTTCAAGACTTACAAAGAAGTAACCGATGAACAAGAGATTCAAATTGGAAATGAAGAAAGGTCCAAAGTTTTTTGGTTACTCTTACCAATATTTTACATGTTTCCGATATGAATTGGAATCTTGTTAGTGGGGTACTTTTGGACAAACAGGGTATTAAATCTGTATTTGAATCAGAAAAATTAATTTTATCCCGAAATGGTGTGTTTGTTGGAAAAGGCTATTCTACTAATGGAATGGTCAAATTATCTGTAACTGATAGTTTTATTATTAATAGTAAGAATGATGCTTCTGTTTATACGTTGGAGTCAATTTCTTTATGGCATTATAGATTAGCACATATTTGCCTAAGTGCTATGAAAATAATGGTTAAAAGTGGACTGATTTCTTATGACTTAAAAGAATTTAAAAAGTGTAAATTGTGTGTTAAATCAAAATTGACTAAGAAATCTTTTAAAAGTGTTGAAAGAAACACAAACTTGTTAGATTTAATACATTCTGATATATGTGAGTTAAATGGTATGCTAACTAGAGGCGGTAATAGATATTTTATCACTTTTATTGATGATAGTTCTAGATATACTTATGTATATTTATTGAGACACAAAGATGAAGCCTTTAATACTTTTAAGAATTATAAGGCTGAATTGGAATATCAATTAGGAAAAAGAATTAAAGTTTTAAGAAGTGATAGAGGAGAATAGTTTTCTAAAGAATTTAATACTTTTTGTGAAGAAAATAACATTATTCATGAATGTTCTGCTCCTCGCACTCCTCAACAGAATGGTTTAGCAGAAAGAAGAAATAGAACTTATTTAGAAGTGGTTAATGCTTTGTTGTTACATGCTGAATTGCCATTTAATTTGTGGGGAGAAGTACTTTTTGCTACATGCCACATATTTAATAGGATTCCTATGAAGAAAACTCAAATTACTCAATATGAATTATGGAAGAGAAGAAAGCCTAATATAGGATATTTTAAAATGTGGGGGTGTCTTACATATTGCAAAAATAATGATCCAAATTTGACCAAGTTGGGTCCTAGAGGGATCAAGTGTGCATTTGTAAGTTATGCCTCAAATAGCAAAGCTTATCGACTTCTTAACTTAGAATCGAATGTCATTATTGAATCTAGAGATGTGAATTTTTTTGAATATCTTTTAACCTCGGTAGAAGATGTCAATCTCCATCAACTGATGTAACATTAGAAAAAATAACTCAAAGGATTGTTGAGCAATCTAGTTCACACGAGGTTAACGATCAACCTTGTGAACAAAAGAGAAGCAATAGAGTTCGAAAGGCTAAAATACTTGGATCAGATGAGGCTGACTCTCAACGTATTCCTTTTAATATTGTTAAAGGTAATAGAGATATAGTTGTGATGTCACGACCCGAATTTCCCACCATCGGGAGTCGTGATGGCACATACTCATGAAAGCTAGGTAAGTCGAGTATTATAGATTCATTACCCTTTTTCCTTAACCTTTTAATATTTACGAATTAACATGTGATCAATCACAGAATAATTATAATAAACAGAAATGAGGAAGACGAAAACTAACAGTTTAACCAAATACTAGTACAGAATCCAACATACAACTCTACCCAGAAGTAAGGCTTGAACACTCGGTTCATCAAATCTATGAAAGTTGCTGGGGCATTTGTTAACCCGAATGACATCACCAAGAACTCATAATGCTCATACCGAGTGTGGAAAGCTGTCTTAGGGATATCAGATGCCCTAATCCTCAACTGATAGTAGCCAGATCTCAAATCAATCTTCGAAAGCACTTTGGCACCCCAAAGCTGATCAAACAAATCATCAATCCTTGGCAATGGATACTTATTCTTGATTGTAACCTTGTTCAACTGCCGATAATATATACACATCCTCATCGATCCGTCCTTCTTCTTAACAAACAACTCCAGCGCACCCCAAGGCGAGACACTAGGTCTAATAAAGCATTTATCAAGCAGGTCTTGCAATTACTCCTTCAATTCTTTCAACTCAGGCGGGGCCATATGATATGACGGAATAGAAATGGGCTGAGTGCCCGGAGCCTAATCAATGTAAAAGTTGATATCCCTGTCGGGTGGCATACCTGGCAGGTCTGAAGGAAATACCTCAGGAAACTCACGAACAACAAGCATAGAACTCATAGAAGGAACCTTGGCACTAGAATCACGAACATACGCCAAATATGCCAAACATCCCTTATCAACCATACGCCGAGCCTTTATATATGAGATAACACTGCTGGTAGAATGACCAGGAGTCCCTCTCCACTCTAAATGAGGTAAACCCGACAAGGCTACGATCACAGTCTTGGCATGACAGTCCAAAATAGCGTGATAAG
Organism: Nicotiana sylvestris; assembly: GCF_000393655.2. Taxonomy (NCBI): domain Eukaryota; kingdom Viridiplantae; phylum Streptophyta; class Magnoliopsida; order Solanales; family Solanaceae; genus Nicotiana; species Nicotiana sylvestris. Next base: position 120,422,906 of record NC_091057.1, on the reverse strand, counting down.
GTGATAACCAGTCCATCCCCAATATGACATCAAAATCAAGTATATCCAAAAGTAACAAATCTAATCAAGTCTCAAGACCCACAATTACAACTATACATGAACGATGGACATGATCTACCATAATAGAATCACCCATCGGTGTAGACACATATACAAGAGCACTCAAGGAATCACTAGGCATGACCAGATACGGTGTAAAATAAGATGACATATAGGAGTATGTAGATCCTGGATCAAATAGAACTGAATCATCTCTACTACAAACCAGAATAGTACATGTGATAACTACATCGGAGGCCTCAGCCTCAGGCCTGGCTGGAAGAGCATAACATCGGGGCTGGTCCCCACCACTCTAAACTACATCTCCGGGACGGCCTCCTACTGGCTGGCCTCCACCTCTAGCGGCCTAACCTCCACCTCTAATACCTCTACCTCTACCTCTAACTGGCTAAGCAAGCGGTGGAACACTCGGTACCTGAACCATGGCACGGGAACCCTGATGCTGAGAGTTGCTCGGTGCTCGAGGGCAGAATCTAGAAATATGTCTCATATCACCGCAAGTATAGCAAGGCCTCGACTACTGAGACTTATGACCCGGACGGCCTGAATAACCAACCTGAAAACTCTAGAACGGCGGTGCACTAATAGGAGTTGGTGGTGCACTGTAGGGCAACTGATAAAAGATACTACATATGAGAACCACAATGCTAAATGAAATGGCCCGGAAGGATGGCCCCTACCAAAAGAATCTCTGCCTCTAGATGAGGCACCACTGAACCTGCCCGAATGACGAGGCTTCTTGTCAAACCCCTGACCACTCCCCTGTGATAGAACCATCTCAACTCTCCTGGCCACATTGGCCGCATCCTAAAAAGAAATCTCACTCCCCGTCTCCTTAGCCATCTACAATCAAATAGGCTGAACGAGTCCCTCAATGAACCTCCTCACTCTCTCTTTCTCAATGGGAAGTATAAGAAGAGCATGACGGGCCAAGTGAATGAATCTGGTCTCGCACTGAGTTACAGTCATAGAACCCTGCTAGAGATGCTCAAACTGCCTCCGATAATTCTCCCTCTGAGTGATTGGAAGAAAATTCTCCAGAAATAGCTAAAATAACTAATCCCAAGTCAAAGTCGGTGACCCAGCTGGTCTAGCCAAACAATAATCTCTCCACCAAGTCTTGGCGGATCCAAACAGATGAAAATTAGCAAAGTCGACCCCATTAGTCTCCACTATCCCCATGTTTCGTATAACCTCATGACAGTTGTCCAAATAATACTGGGGATCCTCAAAAGATGTACCACCAAAAGTAGTAGTAAAGAGCTTGGTGAACTTGTCCAACCTCCACAAGGCATCCGCAAACATAGCTGGCCCCTCACCGGTCTGTGCTATAACACCAGGCTGAACTACCCCAACTAGATGAGCTGCTGGAGTCTGAAACTGGAGAGCCATATGCTCTGGAGTGGGAGTAGCAGGAGTCTGGGCTCCTCCTCCAGCCTGAGATATGGCTGGTGCTACAGGAAGCAAGCCTACCTAGGCGACACTCTCCATAAGGCCCACTAGTCGGACCAGAGCATCCTAAAGTACCTGGGTGGCGATGAACCCCTCTAGGACCTAAGCTGGTCCTGCTGGAACTGTCTGGGCTGGAACCTCATCGTCAAACTCAACCTGAGGCTTCGCCGCTGGTGCTAGTGCTACTGCTCGAACTCTGGGCTGAGCCCTGCCTCTGCCTTGGGCCCTATCATGGCCTCGGCCTATACCCCTTGTAGGAGCTGCTACTAGGGGTTTGGGGTGCTGGTCAGCTGATGAAGTGGTACGTGTTCTCACCATTTGTGACAGAACAGAGTGGAAGTTCGATTAGTATTGAGAAATTAAATCGCAAGATAGGAAAGAATAGATGTGAAGTTTTTCCTAACTCTGTAGCCTCTAGGGAATAAATACAGACATCTCCATACCGATTCTTCAGACTCTACTAAGCTTGTCCGTAATTTGTGAGATCTAAGCAACCTAGAGCTCTGATACCAACTTATCACGACCCAGATTTTCCACCATCGGGAGTCGTGATGGCGCCTACTCATAAAAGCTAGGCAAGCCGAGTATTATGTATTCATTACCCTTTTTCCTTAACCTTTTAACATTTACAAATTAACATGCGATCAACAACAGAATAATTATAATGAACATAAATGCGGAAGACAAAAACTAACAGTTTAACCAAATACTAGTACAGAATCCAACATACAACTCTACCCAGAGTTAGTGTCACAATGTCACGGGCTGTCTACGAGTACTATAAATAGTGATTTGAAAGAAAAATACAATCTGTCTCTGAAATATATAAAAATAGAATTGAAAGATAGAAGGGGACGCCAAGGCCTGCAGACATCTGTAGGACTACCTCGGGTCTCTGCCGCTGGACTGAAGGCAGCAACCTCACTGTGGTTCAAAAGCTCCAGCACCGTGCAGAGTGTAGTATCAGTACAACCGACCACATGTGGTGGTAAGTGTCGAGCCTAACCTCGGTGAAGTAGTGATGAGGCTAGGACGAGACTACCAAATAATCCTGTGTAGTTATATCATATACAACAAATAATAACGACAGAAACTAGCAATTAAAGATGGGAAGCGGGAAACATGCTCGGGGAATATCATGTATAACAAAAATTCAGTAAAGAAGTATACGAAATACTAAAATTCAGCTATAAGCAAGAATAAGGAGATCAATAACCAGTGCACGACATCACCCTTCGTGCTTTTACTTTCGTTCTCACCATAAGAATCAATATATTCGGCACGGCATCACCCTTCGTGCTTTTACCTCACATAAGCACAACATTATCCTTCATGCATTATCACTCATATCAAGGCACGGCATCACACTTCGTGCTTTTACATTTACAATATCGGCACGGCATCACCCTTCGGGCATTAACACTCACTCACAAATATCACGCATGGCATCACCCTTAGTGCTTTTACACTCTTCCTTACCCAACCAACAATCACAAAGCAATTCGGGCAAGGGAATTAACAAAGTCACAATAGAATCCCGGCAAGGGAACAACAGTACAACAATAATATCCTGGCAAGGGAACAAATGTACAACAATAATATCCTGGCAAGGGAGACAATATTATAAGCAATAACATCCTGACAAGGGAAAAAATATCATAAACCTCTTCTTTTTTTTCCACAATTACTTCACAACATAATTCTCAACTTGAGCCAATGCTCTAGAATGTCCAATTGCCATGAATACTTCCATAAGCCTTGTTTAACATTAAAATCATCATATTATGCATGGACAATACATAACGGAGTCACAACAATCATAGTATAAGACTCACGGGCATTCTTGACACCAATGTATAGGTACTCGTCACCATACCTATACGTCGTACTCAACAAGTAACACATAGCAAATAAGACTCCAACTCCTATTACCTCAAGCTAAAGTTAGACCGATGTGACGACCCGTCCGGTTGTCTTAAGAATTAACGCTCCAATCCCCTATTAACTGCCTTCCCCGTATTTATTTCTGCTATTTTGATTTGCCGGGATGTTCGATTTTGAGTTTCGGAGAGTTTTGGGACACTTAGTCCCTAAATGAGAGCTTAAGTTTGGGAAATTTGACCGTAGTCAGAATAGTGTGAAGACGGCCTCGGAATGGAATTCCGATGGTTCTGTTAGCTACGTTGGGTGATTTTGGGTTTAGGGGCTCGATCGGATTGTGTTTTGGAGGTCCGTAGCTAATTTAGGCTTGAAATACCGAAAGTTCAAATTTTGAAGTTTTCGGTTCGATAGTGAGATTTTGATCCGAGGGTCGAAATGGAATTCCAAAAGTTAGAGTAGCTCCTTAGTGTTGAATGTGACACATGTGCAAAATTCAGGTCATTCAGACGAAGGTTGATAGACTTTTTGATTGAAAGCATATTTTTAGAGTTTTGGAGTTCTTAGGCTTGAATCTGTGGTTGATTCGTTGTTTCGATGTTGTTTTAGGTGTTTTAAGGATTAGTATAAGTTTTGACAATGGTATTAGACTTGTTGTGCTTTTGGTTGAGGTCCCGGGGGCCTTGGGATGATTTCAGATGTTTGACGAAAGGATTTTGGAGTTGGGAGTTGCAACTTCAACTGCTAGTTTTCTGTCATAACTGCACCTGCAAGTGCGGGACCGCAGGTCCGGCACCGCAGAAGTGGCTATGTGGCTGTAGAAGTGAGATTGGCCTAGAGCTCCAGGATCCGTAGGTGCAACTAGGTTTTCGCAAATGCGGTGCTGCAAATGCGGCCAAACGACCGCAGATGCGGATCCAGCCAGTTAAGTGACTTTTCGAACCTGCAATGAATTCTTCCGTAGGTGCGGGACTGCAGATGCACTCCCTTGACCGCAGATGCGGTAATCACTGGGCAGAAATATGAAATTTTGAGGGTTTGGTTCAAAACTTGGAAAAATCAAATTGAAGCTCGGGAGAGGGCATTTTTGTGAGAAAATTGAAGAGAAAATCATTGGGTAACAATTCCTTAACCCTCTATAGTTATATTCCATCAATCTATAGTTAGTTTCATCGTTTAATTTCGGATTGGAGATGAAAATTGGGAAAAAGTTGGAAGAAAGTTCTTAGACCTAGAATTCGAATTTTGATTGGGGCTTTGACCTTAGATTTGGATAATTTTGGTATGCATAAACTAGTAAGAGTATGAGGATTTTGAAAATAAAAATTTTACCCGATTCCGAGATGTGGGCCCGAGGGGCATTTTGGTCATTTTACCTAATTTCGTGCCTTAGTTTAGAATTTCCTTATAGAATCAATTACTTGAAGTGTTATTTATATTATACAATTGAATTGAATAGATTTGACCATTTGGAGTCGAGTCCTCATGGCAAGAGCGTGGTTTCAGAATGATTTCAGTTGGTTCGAGGTAAGTAGCTTGCCTAACCTTGTGTGGGGGACCTTCCCCTTAGGATTTGGTATATCTGATAATTGAAATGCCTTGTACATGAGGTGATGAGTATGTACTTGAGCTAATTGTTGAAAATCCGGTTTCCTTTAAGTAATTTTAATTGTGTTCCTTTTTCCTGTCTTATACTACTTGCAATTTAAGCCTGTTATTAGCCTAGAAAAGCATGTTTAGCTGACCTAATTGCTTACTTGCTTAAACTGCCTTAATTGTATTACGTGAAGCATGTTAGGTTAGAATTACCTGTTTACTTGGTACGAAATTGAGCTTAAATGAGTATTCCTTGTGTTGTTGCTGTGTGTTTTACTTAGGGACTACTGGACGGCATACCGAGAGATCCCCATCACGTATATTGAGGATACCAAGAGATCCTCGGGATACCAGGAGATCTCTAGCATATATTGAGGATACAAAGAGATCCCTAGCATATATTGAGGATACCAAGAGATCCTCGGGATACCAAGAGATCCCTGGCATATATTGAGGGTACTAAGAGATCCTCGGGATAATGAGAGAACCCCGGTTATTGTCTTCATGAAGAGTGGTATTACTAGTGATTATTTTTGCCTCTGTTTCATTTGTAGTTATCTTTATTATCCTGTATTAATTTTTATTGTTATCTTTCAACTGTATTGCTTTATATTATACTATCGTACCTTGTATTTTATTTAATCTCAGTAGGGCCCTGACCTTCATCGTCACTACCCGACCGAGGTTAGGCTTGGCACTTACTAAGTACTACTGTGGTGTACTCATGCCCTTTTTGTGCATGTTTTTCATGTGCAGATCCAGGTACCTCCACTCAGACTTATCACGCTTGAGACAAGGCGTTCGTAGAGACTCCAAGGTATATCTGCCGCATCCGCAGACCGAAGAGTCCCTTTATACTCTTCCTTTTTGTATTAGCCCTTTTGTACTTTCGTTTCTTTTGTTAGATATTCTGGAGTAAGATGCTTTTAGACATTCAAAGGCTTGTGATCATGAGATTCCAGGTTTTGGGAAATGTATTTAGTTTTCGAGAGTTGATATTGTGTATGTCGAGCGGCACTTTTAAACACTGTTTTATTTCACTATTTCGATTTTAATTATTTTTTCTACAAATTGGTTTACTTTTTGCATTGTTAGGCTTACCTAGTCCTTAGAGACTAAGTGCTGTCACGATGGTTCACGGAGGGCAAACCGGGATCGTGACAAGTTGGTGTCAGAGCTATAGGTTCATAGGAGTCATGAATCACAAGCAGGTTTATTAGAGTCTCGCTGATCGGTATGGTGACATCTATATTTATCTACGAGAGGCTATGTAACTATTAGGAAAATTCCACTTCATTTGATTTCCTTGTCGTGCGAGATTTTGATATCACAATTCTAAAATTCTGTCTTCTATTCTCTCACAGATGGTGAGGACACGTGCTACCCGAGATGATCAGGCACCCGCACCCCTTACTACAGCCGTCAGAGGCCGAGGCTGGGTTAGAGGCCGAGGACGTGCACGCGGTGCAACCAGAGCACCTATACGAGCTGCCACCGAGGTACCACAAGCAGTTCCAGTCGAAGTTCAGACACCTGATACGCCTACTGCTACTACTACTCCAGTACTTCAGGAGACTCTGGCACACTTCATGAGCATGTACACCACTTTGGCTTAGGCAGGGTTGCTTCCCCTTGCTGCAGCTATATCTCAGGCCGGGGGAGGAACACAGACTCCCATTGCCCGCACGCCTGAGCAGCGAGTGCATGTTGAGCGGGCCCCTAAGATTATTCCTATACAACCTGCAGTCTGAGATCAGCCCGAGGATAGGGCAGCGGTTTTCGAGGATGAGTAGCTGAGGCTTGAGAGGTTCAAGAAGTACAAGCCTCCTGTATTTAGTGGTCTAGCATCGGATGATGCTCTGGGATTTCTAGATGAGTGTTACCGTATTCACTGTACCATGGGTATATCAGGATCGAGCGGGGTTTCCTTCACTACTTTCCAGCTTCGAGGAGCCGCCTATAAGTGGTGGCACACCTATGAGTTAGACAGTTCGGATGAGGCTGCTTCACTGACTTGGACTCAATTTTCAGATTTGTTCCTGAGAGAGTATGTTCCTCAAAGCCTCAGGGACGCATGGCGCGCAGAGTTTGAGCATTTGCACCAGGGTGCTATGACTATCTTAGAGTATGTTGTTTGTTACACTAGTTTGGCTAGACATGCACCATCCTGGGTTTTTTACTATTCGCGAGAGGGTTTGCCAGTTTATTGAGGGGCTTATTCCTAGCATCAGGTCTAGCATGGCTCGTGAGTTGGAGATGAATATTTCTTACCAGCAGGTGGTGAGCATTGCTAGGAGGATTGAGGGTATGCATGCTAGGGAAATAGAGGAGATGAAGGCCAAGAGGTCTCGAGAGTCGGGCCATTATTCTGGTGCCCGTGCCCCAGCTGCAGGTCATCATGGTAGGGGTTATATGAGTCACCCTATTCATTCAGCTCTTCCAGCAGCCAGTGGTATTCCAGCTCCTACTAGACCTTAGGAGCCTTATTATGCACATCCGGTATCTAGCGCGCCTCCTGCGTGAGGTGATTTAAGAGGTCAGTCCAGCAGACTTGGCCCAAGCTCATCACAGCCACACATCCTCCCAGAGCTTGTTTTGAGTGTGGTGACACACGTCATATGGTGTGGGATTGCCCTAGACTTAAGATGAGTGCGCCTCCACAGACTTCTCAGCCACAACGTGCCCCACAGAGTTCTCAGGCTATGGTTACAACTCTAGTTGCTACCCCACCTGCTCAGCCAACTAGAGGTGGAGGTCGGGGAGGTAGAGGTCGCCCTAGAGGGGGAGGCCAAGCCCGATATTATGCCCTTCCTACCCGTACCGAGGTTGTTGCCTCCGATTCTGTCATCACAAGTATTATACTAGTATGTCACAGAGATGCATCGGTTCTATTCGATCCAGACTCTACTTACTCTTATGTGTCTTTGTATTTTGCTCCACATTTGGGTGTACCTCGGGATTATTTGAGTTTCCCTATTTATGTTTCTACTCCTATGGGAGATTCTCTTGTTGTGGATCACATTTATCGGTCGTGTTTGGTTGCTCTTAGTGGTTTTGAGACTAGAGTCGATTTATTGCTGCTTAGCATGGTAGATTTTGATATTATCTTGGGCATGGACTGATTGTCGCCCCATTTTGCTATTCTTGATTGTCACACCAAAACCGTGACGCTAGCTATGCCAAGTGTACCGCATGTTGAGTGGAGGGGTACTTTAGATCCCACTCCTAGTAGAGTTATTTCTTTCCTTAAAGCTCAGCGTATGGTTGAGAAGGGGTGTGAAGTTTATTTAGCTTATGTGAGAGATGTCAGTATTGATACCCTTCAGTTAATTCAGTCCCAGTAGTACGGGTTTTTCCTAATGTGTTTCCAGCTGATCTTCCGGGCATGCCGCTTGATAGAGATATTGATTTTAGCATTGATATGTTGCCGGGCACTCAGCCCATTTCTATTCTTTCGTATCGTATGACTCCTCCTAAGTTGAAAGAGTTGAAGGATAAGTTACATGAATTACTTAATAAGGGTCTTATTCGGCCCAGTGTATCACCTTGGGGTGCTCCCGTCTTATTTGTGAAGAAAAATGATGGTTCTATGCGTATGTGTATTGATTATCATCGGTTGAACAAGGTTACAGTGAAGAAAATTATCCTTTGCCTTGTATTGATGATCTATTTGACCAGCTTCAAGGCGCACAGGTGTTTTCTAAGATTGACTTGCACTCACGTTACCATCAGTTGAAGATTTGGGAGCCAAATATCCTGAAGACTGCTTTCAGGACTCGGTATGGTCATTACGAATTCCTTGTTATGTCATTTGGGCTGACCAATGCCCCAACAACTTTTAGGCATTTGATGCATAGTGTGTTCCGGCCGTATCTTGACTCATTCGTCATTGTTTTTATTGATGATATTCTGGTATATTCCTGGAGTCGGGAAAATCATAAGCAGCACCTGAGGATAGTGCTTCAAACCTTGAGAGAAAAGAATTTATGCTAAGTTCTCGAAATATGAGTTTTGGTTGGATTTCGTAGCATTCTTAGGCCACGTGGTGTTGAGTGAGGGTATTCAGGTGGATCCGAAGAAAGTAGAGGCCATGTAGAGTTGGCCCAGACCATCCTCAGCTATAGAGATCCGTAGTTTCCTTGGCTTGGCGGGTTATTACCGTTGTTTTGTTGAGGTTTTTTCATCAATTGCAGCCCCTATGACCAGACTGACCCAGAAGGGTGCTCCATTCCAGTGGATGGAAGAGTGTGAGGCGAGCTTTCAGAAGCTCAAGACAGCTTTGACTACAGCTCCAGTATTGATATTGCTTGCAGGTTCGGGGTCTTATACGGTCTATTGTGATGCCTCGAGGATTGGCCTTGGAGTGGTTTTGATGCAGGACGGTAGGGTGATTTTCCTACGCGTCCAGACAGTTAAAGGTGCATGAGAAGAACTACCCTTTCCATGATCTCAAGCTAGCTGCCATTGTTCACGCCCTGAAGATTTGGCGTCATTATTTGTACGGGGTTCCTTGTGAGATTTATACTGATCATCAGAGCTTGCAGCACCTATTCAAGCAAAATGATCTAAATTTGCACTAGAGGAGATGGTTAGAGTTGTTGAAGGACTATGATATCACTATTTTGTATCACCTGGGCAAGGCCAATGTGGTGGTTGATGCCTTGAGTTGCCGGGCAGAGAGTTTAGGGAGTTTGGCTTATTTACCAGCATCGGAGAGGCCTATGGCGATGAATGTTCAGTCCTTAGCCAGCCAGTTTGTGAGATTGGATCTTTCGGAGCCCAGTCGAGTTCTAGCTTGCGTGGTTTTTCGGTCTTCCTTATTTGATCGTATCAGGGAGCGTCAGTATGATGAACCTCATTTACTTGTCCTCAAGGACAAGGTTCAACATGGTTATGCCAGATATGTGACTATTGGTGATGACGAGGTATTGAAGATGCAGGGTCTAATTTGTGTACCCAATGTTGATGGACTTCAGGAGTTGATTCTGGAGGAGGCCCATTGTTCGCGGTATTCCATTCATCTGAGTGCCGCAAAGATGTATTAGGATTTGAGGTAGCACTATTAGTGGAGGCAGATGAATGATATAGTTGGATTTGTAGCTCGGTGCCTTAATTGTCAGCAGGTGAAGTATGAGCACCAGAGACCGGGTAGGTTGGTTCAGCAGACAGAGATTCCGGAGTGGAAGTGGGAGCGTATCACCATGCACTTTATAGTTGGGCTCCCATGCACTTTGAGGAAGTTTGAGGTTATTTGGGTGATTGTGGATCGACTGACCAAGTCCACACACTTCATTTGTGTGAACAACCTATTCTTCGGATTGTCTAGCAGAGATTTATATCCGAGAGATTGTTTGTCTGCATGGTATTCCAGTTTCCATCATTTCAAATAGAGGTACTCAGTTTATATCACGGTTCTGGAGGGCCGTTCAGCATGAGTTGGGTACTCGGGTGGAGTTGAGTATAATATTTCACCATCAAACGGACAGACAGTCCGAGCGCATTATTCAGATTCTTGAGGATATGCTCCGTGCGTGTGTGACTGAGTTTGGAGGGTCTTGGGAACAGTTCTTGCCATTAGAGGAGTTTGCCTACAACAACAGCTATCAGTCCAGCATTCAGATGGCACCATATGAGGCTTTATATGGTAGGCTGTGTAGATCCCCAGTGGGTTGGTTCAAGCCGGGCGAGGCTAGATTGTTGAGCATAGAATTGGTTTAGGATGCTTTGGAGAAGGTCAAGGTGATTCAGGATAGACTCCGTATATCCCAGTCCCAACAGAAGAGTTACACGAACCAAAAGGTTTGTAATGTTTCCTATATGGTTGGAGATCGGGTTCTGCTTCGGGTTTCACCTATGAAGGGCGTTATGAGATTTAGGAAGAAAGGAAAGTTGAGTCTGAGGTTTATTGGTCCTTTTGAGATATTGCAGCGTGTTGGGGAGGTTGTTTATGAGCTTGCCCTACCTCCCAGCTTGGCAGGAGTTCATCCGATATTCCATGTTTCGATGCTCCGGAGGTATCACGGTGATCCGTCACACGTGTTAGATTTTAGTTCAGTCCAGTTGGACAAGGATCTATCTTATGTTGAGGATCCAGTGACAATATTGGACAAGCAAGTTAGAAAGATGAGGTCGAAGAACATTGCATCAGTAAAGGTTTAGTGACGGGGTTAGCTGGTCGAGGAGGTGACCTGGGAGACCGAGTAGGATATGCGCAGCCGTTACCCTCATCTTTTCACTACTTCAGGTATGTCTCTATGCTCGTTCGAGGATGAACAAATGTTTAAGTGTAGGAGGATGTGACAACCCGGTCGGTCGTCTTAAGAATTAACGCCCCTATCCCCTATTAACTATCTTCCCCGTGTTTATTTCTGCTATTTTGATTTGTCGGAATGTTCGGTTTTGAGTTTTGGAGAGTTTGGGACACTTAGTCCCTAAATGAGAGATTAAGTTTGGGAAATTTGACCGTAGTCGGAACAGTATGAAGACGACCTCAGAATGGAATTCTGATGGTTCCGTTAGCTCCGTTGGGTGATTTCGGGCTTAGGGGTATGATCGGATTGTGTTTTGGAGGTCCGTAGCTAATATAGTCTTGAAATGCCGAAAGGTCGAATTTTAAAGTTTCTGGTTTGATAGTAAGATTTTGATCCGAGGGTCGGAATGGAATTCCAGAAGTTGGAGTAGCTCCGTAGTATTGAATATGACGTGTGTGCAAAATTTCAGGTCATTTGGACGAGGGTTGATAGTCTTTTTGATCGAAAGCGTATTTTTAGAGTTTTGGAGTTCTTAGGCTTGAATCTGTGGTTGATTCATCGTTTTGATGTTGTTTTAGGTGTTTTAAGGATTAGTATAAGTTTGTGAAGTTGTATTAGACTTGTTGTGCTTTTGGTTGAGGTCCCGGGGGCGATGATTTCAGATGGTTAACAGAAGGATTTTGGAGTTGGGAGTTGCAGCTTCAGCTGCTGGTTTTCTTTCATAACCGCACCTGCAAGTGTGGGACCGCAGGTGCGGTGCCGCAGAAGTGGCTATGTGGCCGCAGAAGCGAGATTGGCCCAGAACTCCAGGATCCACAGGTGTGGCTAGGTTTTCGCAAATGCTGTGCCGCAGATGCGGCCAAGCGACCGCAGATGCGGATCCAGCCAGTTAAGTGACTTTTCGCACCTGTGATGCATTCTTCCGCAAGTGCGGGACCGCAGATGCCCTCCTTTGATCGCAGATGCGGTAATCACTGGGCAGAAATATGAAATTTCGAGGGTTTGGTTCAAAACTTGAAAAAACCAAATTGGAGCTCGGGAGAGGGCGATTTTGGGAGGAAATTGAAGAGGAAATCATTGGGTAACAATTCCTTAACCCTGTCTAGTTATATTCCATCAATCTATAGTTAGTTTCATCATTTAATTTCGGATTGGAGATGAAAATTGGGGAAAAGTTGGAAGAAAGTTCTTAGACATAAAATTCGAATTTTGATTGGGGTTTATACCTTAGATTTGGATAATTTTGGTATGCATGAACTCGTGAGAGTATGAGGATTTTGAAAATATAAATTTTACCCGATTCTGAGACGTGGGCCCGTTTGGTCATTTTACCTAATTTTGCGCATTAGCTTAGAATTTTCTTGTAAAATTAGTTACTTAAAGTGTTATTTACATTATGCAATTGAATTGAATAGATTTGGGCCATTTGGAGTCGAGTACTCGTGGTAAGAGCGTAGTTTCAGATTGATTTGAGCTGATTCGAGGTAAGTGGCTTGCCTAACCTTGTGTGAGGGACTTTCCCCTTAGGATTTAATATATTTTATAATTGAAATGCCTTGTACATGAGGTGACGAGTACGTACTTGAGCTAATTGTTGAAAATCCGATTTCCTTTAAGTAATTTTAATTGTGTTCCTTTTTCCTGTCTTATACAACTTGCAATTTAAGCATGTTGTTAGCCTAGAAAAGTATGTTTAACTGACTTAATTGCTTTCTTGCTTAAACTGCCTTAATTGTATTATGTGAAGCATATTAGGTTAGAATTACCTGTTTACTTAGTACAAAATTGAGCTTAATGAGTATTCCTTGTGTTGTTGCTGCGTGTTTTACTTTGGGACTACGGGACGACATACTGCGAGATCCTCATCACGTATATTGAGGATACCAAGAGATCCTCGGGATACTAAGAGATCCCTAGTATATATTGAGGATACCAAGAGATTCCTGGCATATATTGAGGGTACTAAGAGATCCTCGGGATACTGAGAGATCCCCAGTTATTGTCTTCGTAAAGAGTGGTATTCCTAGAGATTGTTTTTGCCTCTGTTTCAGTTGTAGTTATCCTTATTATCCTGTATTAATTTTTATTGTTATCTTTCAACTATACTGCTTTATCTTATACTGTCGTACCTTATATTTCATTTAATCTCAGTAGGGCCCTGACCTTCCTCGTCACTATCTGACCGAGGTTAGGCTTGGCACTTACTGAGTACCACATGGTGTACTCATGCCCTTTCTGTGTATGTTTTTCATGTGCAGATCCAGGTACCTCTACTCAGGCTTATCACGCTTGAGACGAGGTGTTCGTAGAGACTCCGAGGTATAGCTACCGCGTCCGCAGATCGAAGAGTCCCTTTCTACTCTTCCTTTTTGTATTAGCCCTTTTGTACTTTCGTTTCTTTTGTCAAATATTCTGGAGTTAGATGCTTTTAGACATTCAAAGGCTTGTGATCATGAGATTCTGAGTTTTGGGAAATGTATTTAGTTTACCAGAGTTGATATTGTGTATACTGAGCGGCACTTTTAAACACTGTTTTATTTTACTATTTTGATTTCTTCTGCAAATTGGTTTATTTTCTGCATTATTAGGCTTACCTAGTCTTAGAGATTAGATGTCATCAAGATGGTTCACGGAGGGCGAACCGGGGTTGTGACAACCAAACACTTACCTCAATGCCTCGAACACAATCAAGACTCAACTACCGCTTTACTTCTTGATTCCACCACCAATCCGCTTGTATCTAGTCACAATTTACTTAATAATGTTAATAAATGCTGAATAAACCAATTCTAATGCATGAAAATAGGTTTTCAAATGATTTCCCCAAAAAGTAAAAAAATTGACCCCGAGCCCACTTGGTCAAAACCCGATTACCCATTCACCCACGAACTCAAATATATAATTTGTTTTGAAATCGGATCTCAAATCGAGGTCCAAATCCCCAAAAACTGAAAATCCTAAGTTCTACCGAAACAACTCAATTCCCCCATGAAAACCCTTTATTTTGAATTGAAATCATGTAAAAAGATGTTATAGATTGAAGAAAATAAGTTGGAAATGATGTACAATTGATTTGGAGAAGAAATTTTCTTTTGAAAATCGCCCAAGAGAGCTTAGGGTTTGAGAGAGTTTGAAAAATGAAGAAATTTCGTCAATGTTATAATTTGTACAGGTGCAGATATCGCATTTGCGATGCCAGGTTCGCAAATGCGAACTCGCAAATGCGGCCCAGGCTTCGCAAATGCGAAGGTAGGCCAGTCCTGCTTTCTTCGCAAATGCGAACTACTGTTCGCAATTGCGGTCCCTGTTAAAGTCGCATTTGCGACATTGAGCTTCGAAAATGCGAAGGTCTCGCTGCCCATCCCATCTTCTCAATTGCGATGATTCTTCGCAATTGCGAGCTCTCATTTGCAAGACAGGCTTTGCAATTGCGAAGCCTGCAGACCTGCAACACACCAGCAGTTTTCCTAAGTCCAATTTCACTCTATGGCCTATCCAAAACTCACCCGATCCCTCGGGGCTCCAAACCAAACATGCACACAAGTCCAAAAATATCATACGGACTTGACCGTGCGATCAAATCATCAAAATAACATCAACAACCATGAATTATACCTCAAATTCATAAAATTGCTCAAGAACATCAAAATTTCTATTTTCTCAACTATAAATCCGATTTATACCAAATCAATTCCGATCTTTACCAAATTTCACAGATTTAACTTAATTATTATTTTAAACTTGTACCGGGCTTCGAAACCAAGATACGGGCCCGATACCATCAAGAAATTACATAAATCATCTTCTAAAAGTCTTTATATTTTCCAACAAATAATTTTCTTTAAAAATTCTTTTTTCGGGCTTGGGACCTCAGAATTTGATTCCGAGCATACACCCGAGTCCTAAATTTTACTACGGACCCTACGAGACTGTCGGATCACTAGTATGGGTCCGTTTACCAAGAATATTGACCAAAGTTAACTTTAATCAATTTTAAATGCCAATTTCCTTATTTTACTTAGATTTCACATAAAAGCTTTCCGGAAACGCGCCCGGACTGCGCACATAAATCGAGGTGAGACAAAAAGAGGTTTTTAAGGCCTCTAAATATAGAATTTACTTTCAAAACGAGTAATGACCTTTTGGGTCATCACATGTGAGAACAACTCAAATTATTCTACAAGTAGAAGATGATCCTAAATCTTACAAAGAAGCTATGGCTTATAGAGATGTGGCTTTTTGGAAAGATGCTATTAAAGATGAAATGGATTCAATAAGGTCAAACCACAATTGGAACTTGTTAATTTGGCTCAATCTTATAAACCTATCAGTTGTAAGTGGGTGTTTCGGAGAAAGTATCAAACTGATGGGACTTTACATACTTACAAAGCTAGGCTAGTCGATATGGGTTTTCGATAAAAGTAAGGAATTGATTATTTTGATACATACGCACCGACAGCAAAAATTACTTCAATTAGAATTATATTTGTTTTAGCGTCTAGTTATAACCTACATGTTCATCAAATGGATGTCAAAACGGCATTCTTAAATGGTGATCTCGAGGAGGAGGTCTATATGGAACAACCCGAAGGGTTTGTTCTACCGGAAAATGAACATAAGGTTTGTAAGCTTGTCAAGTCTTTGTATGGACTGAAACAAGCCCCTAAACAATGGCACGAGAAATTTGATAAAGCAATTTTATCATTTGGCTTTAGACATAATATATTTAATAAGTGCGTTTATACTAAAATATGTAGTAATTATTTTGTATTAGTTTATTTATATGTTGATGACATGTTAATTGTAAGCAATGATGTGAGTGGAATTATAGAAACGAATAGGTTTCTATCTCCCTCATTCGAGATGAAGGATCTTGGACAAGTTGATACCATATTGGGTATCAAGATTAAAAGAAATAGTGGGGGACACGTATTGAGTCAATCTCATTATATTGAGAAAGTTTTAAATAAATTTAGTCACTTAAACATAAAAGAGGTTAATACCCTATTTGATCCAAGTATCAAGTTAATCAAGAATGAAAGGAGAGTTGTGGCTCAACTTGAGTATGCAAGCGCTATTGGAAGTATGGTGTATGCTACATAATGCACACGACCAGACATATCATTTGCAACTAATAAATTAAGCAGATTTACTAACAACTCGAGTATTGATCATTGGAAAGAGATTGAGCGAGTTCTTGGTTTTCTTCAGAAAACTAAAGATTTGTATATTCAATACTCAAAGTTTCCTACAATTTTAGAAGGGTATACTAACGCAAGTTGGATATCGAGTTTAGGAGACAACAAATCTATAACTGGTTGGGTGTTCACCTTGGGAGGAGGTGCAATTTCTTGAAAATCTAAGAAACAAACTTGTATAACACATTCAACCATGGAGTCGAAATTTGTTGCACTAGTAGAAGCAGGAAAAGAAGCTGAGTGGTTGAGGGATTTTCTTTTAGAAATTTCATTAATCTCAAAAAGTACGATCTCAATTTCAATTCATTGTGATAGTCAAGACACTCCATCTCGAGCGTATAGCAATGTATATAATGTAAAGTCAAGACACATAAGTCTCCGACATGATTATGTGAGAAAATGAATTAGAGATAGAATTATCCCTCTCATATTTGTAAAGTCAAAAAGTAATTTGGCTGATCCATTAACTAAATCTCTTACAAGGGAGTTAGTGAAAATAACTTTGAGTTTGATTGGATTAAAACTCCTTAATTAGGTCTACCAATAATGCCAAACCTACCTAACACTATGAAATGGGTCGTTTTGGGTTCAAAGGGTAATAACAAATTATTGATAAATGGACATTGCAATACTCAAATAAGAGATTTACTAGTACTGGTTGTCACAAATAAAAGGGATGAGTTATAAAACTCTTAATGAGGTTCAGTTCAAGGAACAAGTGTCTCAAATATGACAAAGACACTGCAAGAACTTCACCTATATGAACATCAAAGTGGTGCCACTTCAATTGAGAGTTGGAGTTACTTTCATAAATGTTCATGAATTTTGGATAGCAAATGGCCATAAAAGTGCTAAGCGTGTTTGAGTGGAAAGCAAAAACAAAATCTTTATGTGTATTGTGTTACCGATGTTATCACAAGGAATGACATGTTCAAAGCTATTATGCTACATGCGATTTTGTTTTAATTTTGTGATATTATACTAAGGTAATGTTCAAATCGAAAGATACATTATTCTATGCATAGGCATAACTTGATTTTGAGTTTTTATTTATATTTAAATAAGTGGGGGATTGTTAGAATTTATTGTTTAAATATAACTATTATTAATATTTTAAATTTTAAATTATAGAAGTTTAAATGAAAGGGTGTATCTTTTGTTGAAAGGGTGTATCCGTTTCCTGCATCTGCAACTGCTTCTTTTATTTAAACAGTTGGTATTGTTTTCAAAAGGATAAAAAAAAGAAGGTAAAAACTTCACAAGACTTTCCTCTTTTACAACCTTATGCAAAATACTTTTTCTTCTCCAACTTCCTATTCTAAAGATCAAGTTTCATAGTTCTTGCTTTCCGATAGAATTTCTCCACTGTTTGCTTAGTGTAGAAATTTATAGCCTTGTCATATCCATTAAAGCTATTTACCAATAATCCCGTAGCAATCTCGCAGAGGAGAGGGTGCAATATCGCTTTTAGGAAAGTATTCCGTACGTGTTTCAAGCCTTCTAATATATGATCGTTATTCATATTTTTAACAATTGCTACCAATGACCTCCACTATCAATCACCACTACATAAACTCTACCAGCCACCACAAACACGATCTACCTTCACCACCAGTCGCAATCATCATTTACCACCATGACCAACCACCTTAGCGATCACCACCAACCATCTTAATTGCCAGCATATACTGTTAACCATTGGCGTAGCTATATTGAGCCAAGGATGGTTACGCGAATACTCTGTGCCGAAAAGTTATATACTATATATAGAGGTCAAATATCATTTTATATGGTTATATGTTATATTTTGAACACTCTTGATACAATTGAGAGAGGTAGCCCAACAATCTAGTGTCACGATCCGGAATTTTCACCTTCGGGACCGTGATGACACCTTACATTTCACTTGCTAGGCAAGCCAACGTTAGAGAACTGTTAAACCAATTTTTAATCAATTTCAATCAATACAGTTAATTAAACAAAAATGAAATAAATCGGGTGCGGAATAACATAAAAGCCCAATATCTACTACAATACGGATCTGGAGTCACAACTCACGAGCTTTTAGAATTTTTACTACAAATAGACTCCAAAGAAAATACAACTGTTTGACATAAACTAGTGAAATAAGAAAAATAGAAGGGGCTTCAAGGTCTGCGACAAATCCAAGTTGCTCCAACTCATGGATAGCTAGGGCGGTATCAAAATCTGCACAAGAAGTACAGAGTGTAATATGAGTACAACCGACCCCATGTACTCGTACGTGTCGAGCCTAATCTCGACGAAGTAGTAACGAAGCTATGACAAGGCACCTACATGATAAACTTGTGCAGATAAAAATATACGTACAAGATAACAACAAATAAAAGTTAGACATGTACTATTGGGAGCGGCACATGCTGAAGGGGATACAATATACGAGAAATACAGCGGAAAGGATAACAAGAACAGTCAATATGCCTTTAACCAATAAGAACAATTAAGCACAATGAAGAAAATTGCACGACATCACCCTTCGTACTTTTACTCTCAACCTCACAATGAAAAAATGATACTGCATGGCATCACCCTTCGTGCTTTTACTCTCACTCACAGTACAAATCAATAGAAATGACACGACATCACCCTTCGTGCATTAACTCTTATAACATGGCATGGCATCACCCTTCGTGTATTAACACTCACAAATGATACGACATCACACTTCGTACATTAACACTCTCCCTTACCACATAACAATGAACAAGTAATAGCAGGGAGATAGGATCAACAAGTACAAGCCTTACTTCAACAACGGTCCCACAATACCAATCTTAACCTGGAATCAATACTCAATTATCACAAAAGTCCATAAACATGATAAGAACGATGAATTTAACAAATAATTAGTCTAAGCATGGATAACATGATCAAAGTAGGCAATAATTGCAAGAAACAAGTCCCACCCATGTGTTTTAACCCGACAACAATGCATAAGTATTTGTCACCTCACATATACGTTGTACCCAACATTTAAGCATGTAGCAAATAGACAAACAAGTCCTATTCCCTCAAGTCAAGGTTAACCACAACACTTACCTCGCTCCAAAGACCAAACTCAAAGCTCAACTACAACTTTCCCTTTCAAACAAGCATTCGAACCAATAGAATATAGAAAATTACCAACCAAACGATTCAAATTAAGCCTTAGGAACTACCCACGATTGCAAAGAATTCAAGTTAGGTCATTATTGAAAAAGTCAACTCCCGGGCCTGCTTGGTCCAAATCCAAAATTCGGACCAAAATCCGATTACCCATTCACCCCCGAGCCCGGTTATGTAATTTATTTTGAAATGTGACCTCAATTTGAGGTCTAAATCCCAATTTTACAAAAATCTCTAATACTACCCAAACCCCAATTTCCACCATGAAAAATACTTGATTTTAGCGAAATATTAGGAAACGTAATGAAAGATTGAAAGAAACTAGTTTAAAATCACTTACCAATGATTTGGGGAAGAAGAGTTCTTTGAAAAATCGCCTCTAGGGTTTCTATGTTTGAAAATTTGAAGAATGAACCAAATTTCCTATCTAACTCATATATGATCAGTTGCAAATGTCACATTTGCGACTTGGGGTTCGCAAATACGAAGAATCAATCGGGAATGTGAAGCTCATCACATCTCTGCTTTCATCGCAAATGCGATGAATTATTCGCAAATGCCAACTGGCCTAATCGCAAATGCGAAGAATCCCCCCAATCCCCATTGCAAAAGCGAAGACCTAGTCACAATTGCGCAACTGGGTCTCTTCGCAAATACGAAGATTATGGTCGCAAATGCAAAACTGACGGTTTGCTGCCATATCGCAAATGCGAGTCCAGATCTCGCAAACGCGAGATCTGAGACCTGCACCAGAAACTGAACACTAGCTGAGTTTTTTTAATGTCTAAACCACTCCATAGCCTATCTAAAACTCACTCGAGCCCTCGGGGCTCTAAACCAAATATGCACAGAAGTCTAAAAACATCATATGAACTTGCTTGTGCAGTCAAATCACTAAAATAACACTTAGAATACTGAATTGAATACCAAATCAAATGAAATTTTTAAGAAAACTTTGAAACTTCTATTTTTGCAACCGGACGCCCGAATCACGTCAAACCAACTCCGTTTCTCACCAAATTTGACAGACAAGTCATAAACATAGTTTGGAACTATACTTGGTTCCAAAACCAAAATACGGGCCCAATATCCAAAAAGTCAAACATTGGTCAAACATTTCAAATTCATTAAGCTTTCAGCTTTTAAATTTCAACAAAGTCTGATCACTCGGGACTTTCGAATTTAATTTCGGGCATATGCCTAAGTTCAAATCATGATACGGACCCACCGGGACCGTCGAAATACGAATCCGTATCCGTTTACTCAAAACGTTGACCGAAGTCAACTCAATTGAATTTTAAGGCAAAAATTTCATATTTTCTAATTTTTTAACATAAAAGCTTTCAGGAAACACGTCCAGACTACGCATGCAATTCGAGAAGGGCTAAAATAAGGTATTTAAGGCTTTAAAGCATAAAATTAGGTTCTAAAATATAAAATGATCTATCGGGTCATCACACCTAGGATGTTCAAAGTATGGTGTAGTTCGCATGTTCAAATTTCCAAAACCACATGGGAGTGCATTGGTCTGTTTGACTCTCTTTTTCAATCTAAAAATTTCCTGACAAATAGCTTTTGAAACTTAAAATTTACATAAAAATAAACAACTTAAATAGTGTTATAAATATATTATATTATGGATGTTCATTTAGTACTCCGTTGTAAATAATCTTCCTGAAGAAGCTTATCCATATGGGACTCCACCGTAAATATGTTTATCTATTTAGTACTCTATTGGAAATAAGCTTCCTGAAGAAGCTTATCACTTTGGTACCCGGTTATGGATAAACATTACCCTAGGTAGAAGATTATCCATACCGGGTATAATAAGCTTATCCATTCAGTACTCCGTTGTGGATAAACATTGCTCTCAGTAGAAGATTATCCATATCTGGTATAGTAGCAGCTTACACAGCAGCTTGAAGTAGCAGCTTACACAGCAACTTGCGTAGCAGCTTACACATCAGCTTGTAATAGCAGTTTACATAGCAGCTTGTAGTAGCAGCTTACACAGAAGCTTGCGTAGCAGCTTACGCAGCAGCTTCCTTTCTTCTATAAATAGAAGAGATTTTAGTTCATTATGTACATCAGTTTGAATTCGAATAATATATCAGTTTCTCTCTTTACTTGTCTTTACTTTATAGTTTTTATTTTATAACACATTATCAGTACGAGACTCTGCCATCTCGAGCAAATATTTTGAAAGTATCTGAGGTAAGAACTTTCTTTTCCTAAATAATGTCAAATCTTTCTAAACTTGAATTTGTAGCCCTGGATATATCGGGCAAAAGCTACATGTCTTGGGTGCTTGATGCTGAAATTCATCTTGATGCGATGGGTCTGGCAGACACCATCAAAGACAAAAATCAGGCATCAAACCAAGACCGTGCCAAAGCAATGATATTCCTACGCCATCACCTTGATGAGGGCCTGAAAATGGAATATCTTACTGTTAAAGATCCAGTCATACTGTGGAATAATTTGAAAGATAGATATGACCACCTGAAGATGGTCGTTCTTCCACAGGCACGATATGATTGGACTCATCTAAGGCTACAAGATTTTAAATCTATCAGTGAGTATAATTCTGCTATGTTCAGAATTATTTCCCAATTGAAGTTATGTGGTGATAATATTACTGATCATGATATGTTGGAGAAAACTTTCACCACTTTTCATGCCTCGAATATGCTCCTGCAGCAGCAATATCGAGAGATGGGATTTAAAAAGTATTCTGAACTTATCTCACATCTTCTTATAGCCGAGCAACATAATGGGCTATTAATGAAAAATCATGAAAGCCGACCTACTGGTTCTTGTCCATTCCCTGAAGTGAATGAGACGAACTTCCACCAGGCTAAACGTGGAAAAGGTCGTGGCCCCAGTCGTGGTCATGGTCGTGGTCGGGAAAGAAACTCTAATCATGGTAATAATAATGCACCAAAGAACACGCCTCACCACCATCAGTGGAAAAGGAAGGAACAAAAGCATGAAGCGGTGCAAGCACCAAATGCAGAAAATGCATGCTATAGATGTGGAGAAAAAGGGCACTGGTCATGTACCTGTCGTACGCCAAATCACCTGGTTGAGCTTTATCAAGCCTCCCTAAAGAAGACAGAGAAAAATGCTGAAGCAAATTTTATTTCTGAAGATAATTTAGACTTCATGCATTTGGATGTAACTGATTACCTTGCACTCCCAGAAGGAGAAACAAGTCATGTAATCGGTGGTGAATCTGTAGAAATGTAAATATTTTAATTTTTGTTATTTGTAATAGATAGTATGGTTATGTAATTGTTGTACATAAAGAAAAATTATGATTTGATAATGATGTTTACTATAATATATCTTGTTTATGTCATTTTGAAGAATATGGATAACATTATTAGATCAACTTAAACTCTAGCAGAGTTTGCAAGAAATATACAACCACAAGAAGTGGTTATATTTCGTATATCTCATTGTAATTATATTTTGTTAACTACCAGAAGTGGTATATGCCTATGATCACCAGAAGTGATAATTTAGGCTTTCTATGGTTACAATTGAAGATAAGCTACATAAATATTCTCTATATTAAATGCACGCCTCGATTTGCTCCTGAAGTAGTAAATATTTTAAAAGAGGTTGAGGCATCACAATTTGATGTGATTAATGCGCATTCAGATAATTATGTTCGATTTCCTGAAGGATGAGAACTTTTGATAATATTAATCCATTCCCTGAAGTGAATGTGACAATACTAATAAGTCGGGTAAATATGAACGCGCTCTTGATGTGAATACATTACAATTCACCTCCAGAAGAGTTAATATAATTGAGAGAATATATACTCAATATTTCGTATTTTAAATTTGCTCCTGAAGAAGTAACACAATTGAAATTGCCTCCTGAAGTGGAAAAATATTATGAAGAGGAGTTTTCGTGTGCTTAAACAATTGTTTTACATTGTTTATTTGATTGTGATTTTCTCTCATGACACCAGCAGTGTCTGAGCAATATTTGATAGTACAAAATGTATCAACAACTCCTGAAGAGCTAAATGTTTGCCTAAAGAATACATGACACCAGTAGTGCCAGATAAATATTAGATTGTGGATAATAAATGAAGGCTCTCGAAGAGCTTATATACAAATATGTTATTCATATTATATGATTATGGTCAAAACATATGTTGTAGTAAACCTGAAGTTTACTAATACAAATGGCTATCATATTGAGACTACAAATGATTGGAAGATTGATAATCTTCATATTTCCACAATCG
The DNA here is from genome assembly GCF_000393655.2 of Nicotiana sylvestris. Classification (NCBI taxonomy): domain Eukaryota; kingdom Viridiplantae; phylum Streptophyta; class Magnoliopsida; order Solanales; family Solanaceae; genus Nicotiana; species Nicotiana sylvestris. The sequence continues at coordinate 120,399,060 of NC_091057.1, read as the reverse complement.
TAGGGGGTAAAATAATATGTATGTGAGAAGTTACCCGTCTTATTCTTTAATTTGTACTATATCATGTATCACAGTAAACCAGAAGTTTACTAAAGCAAAAGTTTATGCCATAGTAAACCAGAAGTTTACTAAGAGATAGCATATGACATGATAAACTTGAAGTTTTCATTTGCCATTTTTAAATGAGCTATTTGAGAATTCAGATAAGCATATACTAAAGAACTAGAAGATTCTTCAGGAATTCTCATGTGTTGCTTGTTCTCATAATGAATTGATTATACCAGCTAAAGTTGGGACTAAGACCCCTGATTCTGAAATATATAAAAGGTGAATATGGGCCCGTTCACCTATCATGTGAACCACTTATAGGTGCATATATGAGATGGTTACATGTGTAATTATTGTCAACCTGCAGTTTGGCATTTGGAATTGCTTTTCTCGATTAAGAGCATAATTTTCAGATTATGAAATCAAGACAGTTCATCTTGATAATGCTGGTTTATATCCAAGCTGGTTTAGCATTGAATACCTCCTATTAATGGCTAAACCATTGCTTATGAGAACAAAGCTTCATGTGTTGGTCTAAGATTTTCTAAATTGCATATAGCAGCACTTGTATGCATCAGATCAACAATATATGATAAGTCCTCCCTTCACAATTGGTTTAGGATCAGAAACCAAATATTTTTACTATCTTTTGTTGTGTGGTATATGATTAATTTCTCTACCATAATACACAAAGATATGTTTCCCAAAGATGATTGGGGATATATGTTAGTTTTTCTAACATTTGGGGGATGGAATAAACAGTTGAAAAATATGCTATATGAATCGAATTATCATGATCCTCACTTAGAAGATAATTCAAGTCGAATGCCAGAAGCATTTGCTGATCCAAAATTAAATATCATATTTCAGCTGCAAATGCTCCTATTAAAATTAAAGTCCCTGAAGGATAGAGTTTACTGTACGCATGAAGCGTGGTAGACCAATCGGTTCCAAAGGTAACAATCCTTGAAAAATAGTAGGAGCTAATGATCAAAATGAGGAGGAAATAAGCTCTAGAAGAGCCCACGACATAACATTTCATGAAACTCCCGAAAAAGTTCAGGTACCTGAAAATAAAGAAAGTGATGAGATCTCCACAAGTTATGTCGCTTCGGAACTGACACAAAATGATCGTCGACGATATATTTGATACAATATAGTGCACAATATTATAAAAGATTATGAGGATCGGACCAGCAGTCCAGACACTTGAAGATGTCATACCATTTAGATACAAGTCTTAACCTATATGACTTATTTGGCTAAATCTATATGAAGATCCTTGAAGGATTGAAAATGCCCGAAGCATATAATTCAAAGTCTTGAGAAATGTACTCGATCAAATTATAAAGATCTTTGTACGGTTTAAAGCAATCTGTGCGCGTGTGGTATAATCGCCTCAGTAAATATTTGCTGAAAGAAAGTTACATAAATTATGTTATTTGTCCATGTATTTTTATAAAGAAAATGTCATCAAAATTTGTTACACTTGCTGTTTATGTTGGTGACATAAATCTTATTGGAACTCCGGAAGAGCTCCAAGAGGGTCTTAAAAATACTTTTACATGGACAAAGTGTACCCATTAAGTACACCAATGAATATTCAATCACTTGAAGTGAATAAGGATCCGTTCCAACCTCTAGAAGAGGATGAGGAGCTCCTTGGTCCTGAAATACTCTATCTCGGTGTAGATGGTGCACTTATTTATCTTGCTAATGCTAACAAAAGTGGTGCAGATCGTATTGGTAATGCAGATGCAGGTTATTTATCCGATACCCATAAAGCTCGATTTCAAACCGGCAAGCAGGGAGTGCATATGATTGAGATCAGTGATTCATTCGAGAAACATGTGGGTTGGAATGTGATAAAAGACCCACAATATTATACGGAGACAATGTTTCATGCATAGCACTATTAAATGGAAGATTTATAAAAGGAGATAGAACGAAGAATGTTTCACCAGAATTATTCTACACACAAGATCTTCAGAAAAGTGGTAACATTGATGTGCAACAAATCCATTCAAGTGATAATCCAGCAGATTTATTCACTAAATCTTTGCCAACTTCAACTTTTGAGAAGACGGTATACAAGATTGGAATGCGGAAACTCAAATATTTGAAACAAGGTTTTCATCAGGGGGAGTAAAATACGCGATGCACTCTTTTTCCCTTACTAAGATTTTTTCCCATGAGGTTTTCCTTATAAGGTTTTTAATGAGGCACCTAGCAATGCGTATTACTAAATATGTGTACTCTTTTTTCTTCACTAGGATTTTTTCCCACGTGGTTTTTCCTAGTAAGGTTTTAATGAGACACATTATCTTTTAATGAACATCCAATGAGGAGTTTTATAAATATATTATATTATGGATGTTCATTTAGTACTCCGTTGTAAATAATCTTCCTGAAGAAGCTTATCCATATGAGACTCCACCGAAAATATGTTTATCTATTTAGTGCTCTATTGGAAATAAGCTTCCTGAAAAAGCTTATCACTTCGGTACCCGGTTATCGATAAACATTATCCTAGGTAGAAGATTATCCATACCGGGTATAATAAGCTTATCCATTCAGTACTCCGTTATGGATAAACATTGCTCTCAGTAGAAGATTATCCATATCTGGTATAGTAGCAGCTTGCAGTAGCAGCTTACACAGCAACTTGCGTAGCAGCTTACACAACAGCTTCCTTTCTTCTATAAATAGAAGAGATTTCAGTTCATTATGTACATCAGTTTGAATTCGAATAATATATCAGTTTCTCTCTATACTTGTCTTTACTTTATAGTCTTTATTTTATAACAAATAGTAGTTTTTTTAACTAAGTTGTTTATCAAATAAATTTTATTATCTAAGAGTAAAGCTATAAGAAAGAAAAACTTAACAAAAAGATTTATAAAGATTACAAGAACTATCGACTCACTCTTTCATTTGGTCATATGCTTATTTTTATTAGTATAATTTCTTTTATATTTCTATATATTAGTTTTGACTTATAAAAATGTAGTTCTATCATATTTTTTATAATTTAACTAAATATTATGTAGTTTGATTTAATTTTCGATGCACCCATTCATCAAATTTTTTTATTGATTTTTTTTTAAAGTTTGAGCACCTTTACTGAAATTTCTGACTATGCCATTATTTTTAACTGTTTATACCACTAGTGGCATAGTCACACTATTTGACCACCCTTCGCCAAAAAATTATATTGCGTATATAAGTCAAGTAATACTTTATATAGCTATATGTTTTATTTTGAACACCCTTAACATACTTGAAAGAGGCAGTCCAACAGTCCAAGGTGTTCACAATGATATGTTATTCACGAGTTCAAAGTTATCTGCCCCATTTTGTTTGTCAAAATTAAACGATGTATAGTTTATTTGACTCTTTTCAATCTAATTTTTTTTAAATAAAATAACTCTTAAAACTTAAAAAATATATAAAAACAAATAACTAATCTTAAAATTAGGTTTTTAATTAAGAGTCATTTCTTTTAAAAATATATATATAATTTAAAAGTCAAGCACTACAAAAATTTCTTCAACAAAAGCTATCTATAGAGTACGGACCACAAACCCTCTCGTGTCTTTCTAATTTTCTTTAATTTTATGCTTATTTTTATTAGTAAAATTTCTATTATTGTCTTTTTAATGTTAATTTTTTATTTATAAAATTATAGTTCGATTACAAGTATTTTTATTTAACTAAATCTTGCTTAGATTGATTTTAAAAATTTTGATACACCATTCATCGATAAAATTTTTTTATTGATTTGTTTAAAGTTGGAACACCTTTGATGGGATTCATGGCTACACTACTTATGCCTGTATTGGGAAAAATTATATTTAATTATAAAGGTGACGTGTCGAGACACGTAGACTGGTCAAATGGTCAAAGAATTACAACTAGCCAAGAGGCACGAGTTGCAACAAATACGATCAAATGGCAGAGGAAGAGGCACAGGCAGTTATTCAAATAACTCAGTGCCCGTACCTATCTAAGTCATTTATGTCCGAGAATCAAAAGAAATGAATCTGACAATAGAAAAGAGTGCAGATACGACATTTAATAGGCATTAAATGTGGAATACTTTAGAGAATTTGTATTGAATGTAAAGATTATATAACGTAGCATTCAATGTCTTTAATTACTCATAATAGCCTCATTATGATTTGGGCAAAACATATATCTCCAAGATATCTATAAAAGGGAGATATCTGATCAATTGTAAGGACACGAAACACTATTGGGATAAACTTTGGTTTACTTGTTTTTCTCTTGATTACTCTCTTGCTACCTAAATTACTTCCTTTTATACATTCTTTTGATTATCAGTAACCCATGTTCTTCTAAATTCTAGCTTTGACTAAAATTTCATTTTTTAGTTAAACAAATTGGTTCTGTTACTGGGAAATTGATAATCTATCTTCTTTTCATTTAACTTTCCTTGTTGCATCAATTATGTCGAACAACAATGACAACACTCAAGGAAACCAAGATAACCAACAAAATCAAGGAGATCCACAGAATACTAACACTCAAGTTCCTACTCCACGAGACTCTCCACGACAATCTCGTGAGGGTACTCCTGATGGGTCTCAAATAAACGAGCATGCTCAATTTGAAAATACTGAAGCTGTTGATGAAGCTTTATAGAAATTAATTGCTGCTCAGGTCGACAAAGCTGTTGAGGCACTTGTTAACCAGTTACCTGTTGCAACACCCCCACCTACTCCAAATAATAACACATTGAAAAACTCTCATTTCGGGCTTGTTAACTCAGGCAGCGGTGGAACTCCCAGTGAATCATAGGAGAGAGAACCAGGTAATATAATTAATTCTGATTTACAAAATTTGGTACTAACCTTGCAGAAACACTGAAGGAGCAAAGTGAGTGCATAGAGCAGATACCCGGGGTGCCTCCCATAATCAAAGGGGTAGATATGGATAGATATTCGCAACAACCCTGGAAGCCAAGCACTGCTCCACTCCCAATTCCAAAAAAGTTCAAAATGCCTGATATTCTAAAATATGATGTAACAACAGACCCACGAGATCACGTGATTGCATTCACAAGGGGCGTAAAAGGCAACGATTTGACTAAGCAGGAGATTGAATCAGTATTAGTCCAAAAAATTTGGTGAAACGCTCACCAAAGGAGCGCTAACATGGTATTCTCTTTTACCCGAAAATTATATAAATTCTTTTGCTGAGCTTGCAGATTCTTTCATCAAAGCACACTCGGGATCTCAAAAAGTAGAGAAAAGAATGGAGGATATTTTCGAAATCAAGCAAGGGGGCTCAGAACTGCTTAGAGAATTCGTGGACAGATTTCAACGTGAAAGAATGACATTGCCACGTGTACTTGACAACTGGGCAGCTAGCTTTCACAAGTAATTTGAATGAAAAAAGCTCGGAAGCTACGAGGAGACTCAAGAAAAGCCTTCGAGAATTCCCAGCTACAACGTGGAATGATGTTTATAACAGGTATAGCACGAAGCTGAAGATTGAGGAAGATACTGTTCCAGGATTTCAAAAAGAAGAAAAGGTAAGTTCGAGACGTGCGGAGACCGAAAAAAGATCCGGTAAAAATAGGTACGAGCCTTACATGGGACCTGCGGGAAAGGACTCACGGTCAAAACAGGATAATCAAAGGTACGATCACAGATCAAGAAACAGAGAATTAGGTTCTTCATTAAGATTCAGGAACGAGCGAAACAACTATGAGTCACGAGATGATGATAGAAATTTAAAAGCGAGATTCGGTGGCTACAACTTCAACATCAGCACCTCCGAGCTCGTAGCTATTTTGAGAAGCATGGGGGATAAGGTTTGATGGCCAAAGGAAATGAGATCGAATCCAAACAGGCGCAACCCTGACCATTGGTGCGAGTTTCATAATGACCACGGACATAAAACAACAGATTGCAGATTTTTACAAAGTGAAGTTGATCGTTTATTAAAACAAGGATATCTTATTGAGTTGTTCAGTGAGAAAGGCAAGCAAGCTTACATGAAGAACATGCAGGAGCCTCCAAAACCACCTTATCCCAAAAGAACTGTCAACGTTATAAGTGGGGGTGAAGACGTCAATGATATATCATATACTGCAACTAACAAAATTTCCAAAGTAACAATTACCCAAGGAAAATGGGTGCGACATGTTTTAGAGGAAGACAACATTACATTCAATGACGCTGATGCAGATGGTGTATTAACCCCTCATAACGACGCACTGGTAATATCTTTAATTGTACATGATACTAATGTCAAACGAGTTTTGATTAATCCAGGTAGTTCCATGAACATTATTTTGCTAAGAGTATTACGTGAGATGCAAGCTGAAGATAAAGTGATACCAAAGGCGCATACTCTATCTGGATATGATAATTCTAGTGTCCTCACGAAAGGAGAGGTAACACTCACCACATTCGCTGAAGGAGTCGTCAAAGATACAAAGTTCTAGGTGGTAAATATAGAGATGGCTTACAATATGATTCTTGGGAGACCATGGATCCATGAAATGGATGTTGTTCCTTCAACCTTGCATCAAGTTATTAAATTTCCATCACCATGGGGAATCTGTCAAATTCATAGAGATCAACATACAAACAGGGCTATCAACTTTATTGCAGATACAAACACGAGAAATGAAGGTAAATAGCAATCACAGAAGGTAGTTGAGGATACCACAACACAAACCTCAACTGAACAAGGGCAAACAGATGTAGATTCAAAGCCTGATACCATTCAAGAACTAGAAGAGAATGAAAATATCAAAACAATAATAGTGGAATTACAGCCTGTCGTGTTATTCGCTCAATGGCCTGATAAAAAAGTCTATGTTGGAGCCAATCTTAGCCAAGGTATGAGAGATAAGTTAATTGAATTTTTAAAAACTAACGTGGACTACTTTGCTTGGTCCCACTCTGACATGACAGGAATACCACCGGAGGTGATGACTCATAAACTAAATGAAGATCCATCATACCCTCCTGTCAAGCAAAAGAAAGAAAGCAAGGAACTTTCAAGAATCAGGTGATTCAAGAAGAAGTCCAAAAATTGCTAAAAATTGGTTCCATTCATGAGGTAAAGTATCCTAACTTGTTAACTAACAGTGTTGTAGTTACAAAGAAGAACGGTAAGTGGCGGGTTTGTGTGGATTACACAGATCTTAATAAAGCTTGCCCTAAAGATTCTTTTCCACTACCACACATAGATCAATTGATTGATGCAACTGCAGGTCACGAACTATTAAGTTTTTTAGATGCATATTTAGGTTATAATCAGATTAAAATGGATCCGGGAGATGAAGAAAAAACTTCATTCATAATAGACAGGGGGACTTACTGTTATAAAGTAATGCCCTTTGGTCTAAAGAATGCAGGTGCAACGTATCAGAAGTTAGTTACCAAAATGTTTCAAGAGCATTTAGGAAAGACTATGGAGGTATATATAGATGATATGTTTGTTAAAACTCAGTATTCAAAAGATCACATATCACACTTATCTGACACATTTTCAATTTTGTGCAAATTTAATATGAAGTTAAATCCCGAAAAATGTGCATTTGGCATTGCATCAGGTAAGTTTTTGGGTTTTCTCATTTCTAACTGTGGTATTGAAGTGAATCCTGCACAGATTAAGGCCATTGAAGAAATCCCTAATATACTTTCAAACAAGAAAGAAATTCAAAGATTAACAGGGAGAATTGCAGCCTTGGGAAGATTCATTTCTAAATCATCAGAGAAGTGTTTTAAATTCTTCTCAGCCCTTAAGAAGCAGGATCATTTTGAATGGAATGAGGAATGTCAACAGGCACTCAGGAATTTGAAAACGTACTTATCAAATCCACCTTTGCTGGCAAAACCAAAGGTTGGGGAAAGACTACTCATTTACCTTGCTGTTTCGGAAGTTGCAGTAAGCGTTGTTTTGGTCCGAGAAGAACAAGGTAAACAATCCCCTATCTATTATGTTAGTAAATCTTTGTTAGATGCGGAGACGCGGTATCCTCAATTAGAAAAACTTGCACTTGCATTAATCATGGCATCTAGAAAGTTAAGACCTTACTTTCAGTGTCATCCTATCATTGTAGTAACTGCCTACCCTTTACGTAATATATTACATAAGCATGAGTTATCAGGTAGGTTAGCTAAGTGGTCAATAGAGTTAAGTGAATATGAAATCACATACCAACCTAGAACTACTATAAAATCACAAGTGTTAGCTGATTTTGTGGTTGATTTTAGCCAGGGGATGCAATTAGAAGTAGAAAAAGAATTATAGGTATTCAATGGAGCTAACCGGGAACTTGGACTTTATTCACTGATGGCTCATCTAATGTAAAAGGTGCAGGTTTAGGGATTGTCTTGGTACCACCTACGGGTAAAACCATTCGACAAACTATTAAATGTCACTCCATAACTAACAATGAAGCGGAGTATGCGACTGTGATTGCAGGTCTAGAATTGGCACGAGAGCTTGGCATAAATCAGATTATAATCAAGAGTGATTCATAACTCGTGGTTAATCAAATGCTGGGGACTTATACAGCTAGGGAAGCAAGGATGCAACAATACTTAGAAAAGGTACGGGAATTGATAAAGCAATTTCAAACCTAGAAAGTTATACAAATACCAAGGGATGAAAATGTTGAAGCGGACGCCCTAGCTAATCTGGCATCTGCAGCTGATGTGGCAAGCGATGCAAACGCCTCAGCTATACATTTATTTCATTCAGTTCTCGATCTTGATAAGAATGAGGTAAATTTTAATAATTTAACTTGGGATTGGAGGAACAAGATTGTTGCTTTTTGGCAGTATGGTACTGTCCCTGATGATAAGAAAAAACCTCATGTGCTTCGAAAGAAGGTTGCTCGGTACTGCTTAAAGCAAGGCAATTTATATCGTAAAATGTTCGATGGTCCCTTAGCAAGATGCCTCGGACCTTCGCAAACGGAGTATGTAATGAAAGAAAGACACGAGGGACATTACGAGAATCACGCAGGAGGAAGGTCACTGGTAAGAACCTTAATTAGGGCAGGTTATTACTGGCCTAAAATGGAAGAAGAAGCAGAAAGTTTCGTGGACAAATGTGATAAATGTCAAAGGTACGGTAACAATATGCATAGACCTGCGGAGTTATTACATCCGGTCATTGCGCCATGGCCATTTATGAAATGGGGAATGGATATCGTCGGTCCATTACCACAAGCAAAAGGATAGGTAAAGTTTCTGCTCATACTCACTGATTATTTTACTAAATGGGTGGAGGCAGGAGCATTTAAATAGGTGCGAGAAAAGGAAGTCAAAGATTTTATTTGGCGGAATATCATATGCCGATTCGGTGTATCAAAGGAGATCGTGTGTGATAATGACCCTCAATTTATTGGAGCTCAAATCACGGAATTCTTTCAAAGTTGGCAAATTAAAAGGATTACGTCAACACCTTATCATCCGGTGGGTAATGGGCAAGCAGAATCAACGAACAAGGTTATTATCAATAATTTAAAGAAATGATTAGAGGAATCAAAAGGTAACTAGCCTGAAATGTTACTTGGAGTTTTATGGGCATATCACACAACTGCAAAAAACAAGTATAGGAGAAACACCATTTTCATTGGTTTATGGAGCTGAGACTTTAATTCCAGTTGAGATAGGGGAACCAAGTACACGGTTCACACAGGCGACACAAGAATCTAATGACGAAGAGATGCGGGTCAATCTAGATTTACTCGAGGGGAGGAGAGAAGCTGCATTAATAAGAATGGCAGCACAAAAGCAAGTCATAGAACGATATTACAACCGAAAAGCATGCCTCATATTCTTCAAAGTGGGGGACTTCATGCTTAAAAAGGTTTTTCAATCTACAAAGGCAGCTAACGTGGGTAAATTAAGTCCAATATGGAAATGACCCTATAGAGTTCGTGATATGCAGGAAAAGGGAGCATATGAACTAGAGACAATGGATGGCAAGATACTACCTTCACATTGGAATGTTGTTCATTTGAAGAGATACTATTTCTAAGGAATACCCACGGTCAGGTATCACCATTTTAAATTTAATTTTTGAATTGTTAAAATTTTACTAACGATTTTAGATGATAGGCAAAAAGCTAACACATACTAAATGATGAGTCACAACCTGTAAGGCACACGGAATAACCTAAAATTCTTAGCCTAGGGTTACAATTATTCTGATAGAAATTCAAACGGGTTAAGCAGTCTTCATCTATAATCGCACCTCCGAATCCTGTATGTTTTTCCTTTTTAGAAAAAGGACCAAATGAGAGAAACTATCAAGTGCTCGAGGCTTCATACTTCAACACTCAAATACTTGGGGGACTACATAATATACGCAGACATGTGTATAAAGAAGGCAAAGAAGATTGAGGAAAAATCAAGCCTAAAAGAGTCAAGTGCATAGTAAAAGTCACAAAGTCACGAGATGGAGCCACGAGCTAAAGCCAAAGAAAAACCTCACTATAGTTAGGGTAAAGGCTATGTACTAAAACGGGTTATAACGAAAAAAACCGTGTCTATTATTCTTCTTTTTTAAAAATCTGTTACAAGAAAAAGCAGTTACGAGAAAGTTATAGATGTAATTCAAATACATGTAAAGTATTATTCAAAACTTATCAAAGATATTTCATAGAAACATGTGTGTTCCTATTTCTTTTATCGTATGATAATACCATTATGAAGTTGAGACGTCTTCTTCATTAAATGTCGAAATATAAAGGGGCCCTCTTTTATAAAACTCATATTTAAATTAGTTAGTCATGAGATTAATAGAAGCATTTTCGAAGAACAAAAATGCAAATTATTCTATAAGTCCTTAAAAATAAAGGCAAGAATAAAACAGACAGAATTTTAAGATAATAACATGAAAAACTTCTTAATACTTAAAAACTGAAGACTAAGTACGAACTTAGTCATTGTTTATACAAATTGCCTCATAAAAGACTTGGGGACTTGCGTTTCCAAAACTAACCCTCATATGAAGCTAAGGGTTTGATTATAATTTTCCAAAATAAAAACAAAAACAAAATCATTCAAATGATTAAAACTGGTCACTGAGAAGTTTGTGGAACTGAAGCAGGAGCATCAATAGAAGCGGGCTCAATTTGGGCAGGTGCATCAACAGATGCGGTTTCAACTTGGCTTGCAGCAACATGCTCGATTGGGCTTGAAAGAGTTGGGATACCCGTATCAGCTTCAACATTCACGGGAGCTTCAACTACGGGAGAAGGGAAATCCTGAGTTTGCTGGGCTTTTTCAATGGTTTTATTGATCCTAGCTAACTCTGACTCCAGGTTGAAGTTTTCTTGGCCAGTTTCAATTAGGATATCACGACGTGAATTCAAAAATGCCCAACTTACCTCAACAATAGATTTTTCTTCAAGGATCTCATAATCCTTTTCCCAATCAGCAATCTCATTCTTTAGCTCTTCATTTTCAGCCAAGGCAGAGTTATAAGAAGCTTGAAGAGAGGCATGGGAGCTCTCTAAAGCACGCACCTTATCCGCAGAGACTCGAAGGTCTTCTTGTGCTTGAGTTAAGCTTTGCACGAGCTCCCCAGCGTAAACTTCTTTTTGACTCAAAAAAGCCTTCAACTCTCTGTTCTCTTCACTGGCCTTAGATAGTTGCTCTGAGAAGGAGGATTCGAGACATTCTTTTTCCTTTTCTGCTTGGCTTGAGGAAGCTTTTACAACCGCTAACTCTGAAGTTAAAGCCCGCACCTACTACTCTAAGGTACTCTTGCTCTCTTGTAAATCCTCCATATCAATTTGTGCACTCTCAAATTGTTCCTTCCAATTGATCGCCTCCAACTGAGAATCACGTGCTACCTTCTCCAAGAGGGGGATTCTGTTCATCATTTCTGTGCCAATAAGATTGGCCTAAAAAAATGAAGGAAAATAAGAATCCCAAAGATAAAAAAATTTACAAAGTAAAGAAGGGAGAGAAGGAAAATACCTTCAAAGTGGCATGCACAATATCATTCATTAGAGTCAGGGAACTATGGCTCTCCAGCTTTGCTTTTTCAATTGGGCAAATTAAAGGCTCCAGCCATACATCTGCCTGATCTGACTTCCTCAAAAGGCTGCTATCAGTAGGAACTTCAATAGTTACCCTCCTCATAGCGGCACTTCTACTTGAAGAGCGCACTTCCGTATGATGAACGATAGGAGGGGGAATTGTCAAAGGAGGAGCGGTAGAAGAAGTGAAAATAGTAGAAAAAGTAACAAAAACAACTGGGGCTGGTAAGGAAGGAATCACAGGCACCGGAGTTGAAAAAGAAGATAAGGGTATTTCATCTAAAATAGACCCTAAACTTCCATTACCAAAACCACTGATGAAAAGTTGATCAATAGACTCATGGGTATCATGAGGAGTAACATCATCATCAGGAATTATTACTGGGGTTTCAACAAGTTCGGTAAGAGAAATAGAAAGACGAGGGGAAACTTCAGCTTCGTCATCAGAGACGATGCGTCTCCTAGCTCGTGGCCTCGTCACCAGGGAGCCCCCATCTTCCTCTTCTTCAGAGTCTTTCTCTTCAACAGCTTTCCTTTTCGCAAAAGAAGAACCCAAGACTATTTCTCGGGCTCTTTCTAAAGAGATACGGGTCCCCGAAAGAGTACGGGATCCCGAAGAGACACGAGAGGCTGCAACTGCTTCAGCAGTAACTCCTCGAATAGCAAATCCTGATAAAAAGAAGGATGAGAGTTAGAGCAATAAAGAAATATATATATATATATATATATATATATATATATATATATATGCGTGAAAGATGAAATAAAAACTCTTACCATGAGTCTTTACTTTCCAACCGTAACGGTTAGAAAGTGTTCTCCAAGACCTACCATCTATTGGTGCGGTCTTCAACAATTTATCTACCCAACCACAGAAATTGGGATTATCCTCCACAACTCCCATGGTTGCTAAAAAAAGGGGCAAAATTAGAGAAGTTGATAAACTTGAAGAAAAAAGGCACGAGAAGGATAAAAGACTTACGTGCAAAATTCCACTTCTCAGGGAAGGGAACGTTATCCTCACCCACTAAGCTAACAGTGGGGGTAGCAACAAACTGGGCATACCAGCCACGGTCCTTGTCATCTTCAGGGCTGACCAAAACCCTCTTACTCCTGGCCACTAGGGTAAAAATTCCATTACGGAAAAGCCTATGGGAGTAAAGATGAATCAGGTGAGGGAAAGTAAAGGAAACGTCAGCCATATTGGTTAAATGCCTCAAACATGCAACAACCCTCCATATGATTGGGCCAATTTGACCCAAACAAACATTAAAGAAACGGCAAAATTCAAGAATAACTGGGTCAATAGCTGGTTTAAACCCTAAAGTGAAAGGATATGTATAAACAAAAGAGAACCCAGTCAAGTAAGAAGTAATTCTCTGATTTGGATTAGGGATAATAATGGGAAAATCATTACTCCAATGGCAGTCTTTTGCGAACTACAAGAGTCAAAACTTCTGTAATTTGAGTGGGGTAAGCATTAGCACGATCTAAAGCGGAAACCTGGTTTCTAAGAGATTCCCTATCATGGTAAAAAGATAGTTCTGTAGGGACTATCTCCTCTACTAAAGGCTCACGTAATGGTTCAGAAAGTTCTTTATCCCTAGAAGAAGATTTGTGAGAAAGGGAACCTCTGGTTCTAGAAAAAGGACCAGAACTAGGAGAAGGTATAGACGAACCACCACCATGAGTAGACCCTAAGCTACGAAGCCTACCTCCCCTTCTATGCCTCATGGGGACATTAGGGAAGGTATCAACAATGGGAACACTCCTAGGGTTAGGATTTGGTGAAGACATGGCGAAGAAGAATAATGTGAGGAAGAAGTGAACTGAGATTTGAGGAATTAAGTGTTCAATAAGCTTTATGTGGTAAAAGACAAGGAAAGAAGCTACATTTATATTAATAAGCAACCGCCAAAGGTAAAAGTGCAGTGATGGAAGGACCATAATAATGATAACTGATACTTCATGAATAGTGGAGCCATAAAAAGCCTTGAAAAGGGCTGCAAAACTACAAAACCAATGGAAAAATGACACTTGTACAGAGCATTAAATGGAAGCGACAATTGAAGTATCAATTTTGTCATATCATTAATGATAACAAAAATTCTCTTTTAATGAAATTCACTTCCCAAATATTCAATTAATGAATAAATGAAAAGTGGGGGGACTATCTGTATTGGGAAAAGTTGTATTTAAATATAAAGGTGACGTGTCGTGACACGTAGACTAGTCAAATGGTCAAAGAATTACAACTAGCCAAGAGGCACGAGTTGCAACAGATACGAGCAAATGGTAGAGGAAGAGGCACGAGCAGTTATTCAAATAACTCAGCGCCCGTACCTATCTAAGTCATATGTCCGAGAATCAAAAGGAATGAATCTGACAATAGAAAAGAGTGCAGATACAACATTTAATAGGCATTAAATATGGAATACGTTAGAGAATTTGTATTGAATGTAAAGATTATATAACGTAGCATTCAATGTCTTTAATTACTCATAATAGCCTCATTATGATTTGGGCAAAACGTATATCTCCAAGATATCTATAAAAGGGAGATATCTGATCAATTGTAAGGACACGAAACATTATTGGGATAAACTTTGGTTTACTTGTTTTTCTCTTGATTACTCTCTTGCTACCTAAATTACTTTCTTTTATACATTCTTTTGATTATCAGTAACCCGTGTTCTTTTAAATTCTAGCTTTGACTAAAATTTCATTTTTTGGTTATACAATACCACCAAACACTTTGTTCAACCATGGACACCACCAGCCTTCATCATCAACCAGCAATAATAACCACTTTCACCACCAATCATCTCTTCTGGCCACCACTAGTATTATATACATCAAATTTTTTCTAGTAAGCCCAAACAAGTGGAGTAATTTCTAATAATGAAGAATAATTATAAAGGACCCAAGGGGATATCAAGTCTTACCTATGCCGGAATGAATATAACAGTAGATAATTTACACTATCACAGTAGATTGTTGTCTTTAGATGCAAATTTCTTCCGCAAAACAAACCACAATTTTATTCGAAGAAGGAATAATGCAAAATCACATTACTAAAGATTAATTAAAGTTGCACCTAAACCATGGTTGCCTCTGACCTAAATAAATATTTAGTTCGCCAATAATTAAGACATCTCATATCACACTTTTAACTTGCCATAATCTTCCTCTCGAAAGCCACTTCTAATCAAAACAATTGAAGTACTGATTCAGATTTCATGTACTTAATTCTGAGGGGTGCACTTGAACTTTCTTTTCAAAAATAGGAAAATAAATTATTGAACTATTTTTTGGGTGCTACTAATCACGCCCAACTCTAGTCCTAAAAGGGATAAGCGGTTGTTGCAAATATGATCTGATCTAAAAGTACATAATCGAATCCCATAGAGAATTAAGGCTTAGTTACAACAGTTCAGTATTGCTAAGAAATACAAGTTCAAATAATTTTCTAGTTATACCGATTGTAATTTTTATTTTAAACTAACTAATTAACAAATACTAAAAGCAGTAAAATTATCAATGTCACACCGCCTTTTTCCGCGCCCGAGGGGCGCAGGGGAGTTTTTCCAATTAAAGGACAATCGAAACGGGGATGGTTTATTAATTTCAGAGTCGCCACTTGGGAGATTTAGGGTGTCCCAAGTCACCAATTTTAATCCCGAATCGAGGAAAATAATGACTCTATATTACAGTCTGCATACCAGAAATCCGGATAAGGAATTCTGTTAACCCGGGAGAAGGTGTTAGGCATTCCCGAGTTCCGTGGTTCTAGCACGGTCGCTCAACTGTTATATTCGGCTTGATTATCTGATTTTATACAAGTGTGAACTTATGTGCAAAATTTAACTTTTAACCGCTTTTATCATTTACTGTTTTTATCAAGAATTGCAACGTTGTGAAAATGTATCTCGAACCGCGTTACAATCAATGTACCCGTGGTCGTCGACACACTTTGACTCCGTTGAGATTTGGATTTGGGTCACATCAATGTGCACCCGAGTTTAAGGAAATTAAATTATTAAAGGCGCGCCTAAAGCGACTAGCGTATTTATTTTGGGTAAGACCGTGGAATTTTACTAAACGGTCCATCCCGAAATCCAAATAATTTCTAAAGCAAATATTTACTGAGGGCCCCGCAATTTGTATTTTTTATTTGGCGAGGCTCATCTCGTTCTTTATTTTTTAATGAATTTGCAACGTCATGGACATGCATCTCGAACCACGTCACAATCAATGTACCCGTGATTAGAAACACATTTCGACTCCGTTGAGAATTGGATTTGGGTCACATAAATGCGCACCCGAGTTTAAGAAGGTAAGATTTATTAAGGCGCGTCCTAAAGAGTCTAACGTATTGTTATTTTAGGAGGGTTGTGAGATTTGCTAAACAACCCGTCCTGGAACCTAAATGCTTCGATAATATACATTTAAACAAGGGCCCCGCATCTGCACGTTGTGTTTATTTTCATCGAGGCTCATCTCGTTCTTATTTTAAAAGGATATCCTATAGCAACTACGTTTCTTATCGCGTTTGTCCTTATCAATTGAAAACAGTAGATAGTCCTAATTAATTATATGCTTGCAAGTTGTTTGTAACAACATTCAGAAACGCCTAAAATCAAAAACGAGGCTGTCCGAACAAATAATCACGGGCCCAAATCCAGCCCAAGCGTGATCGGCCAGACCTGGGCCACTGCTTGTTCGAAGCAGGCCGGCTTGGCCTGTTTTGGCCTGAACTCGACCTTTGTGAGGTTGAGGCCCTGAATTTGTGTTCCGGATCTTAAAACATGGTTTTAAGAGTCATATATAGCAATTTATTGGAAAGGAAAGAACTTAGTTAGTGTACGAATTTCATGCTTGGCATACATTACAGGCTTATACTACACTTTTGAACTAAATATGAGATACAAACTGCTGCCTTGGGCATACTCTCATCACCAACCTATATGCACATTCTAGCATTCAACTACCATACATTGACATTTATAGGCATGAGACTAACTCTAGTACCCAGAACAAAAATGTAAAACTATTACACATTGCATGAATATTTAATGTAACAATCTATATCTATAAAAAAAACATTCTTCAGGTCTTTCCTTTACATTCATGCTCAAATTTCCAGCTACATCTGACAGTGTCTTAGGTGTGTACCTGGTATAGAGGAACAGAAGAAGAAAGGAATGATCAGTTGGGCAGTATGCAGTACATACAGCAGCAGCAGACACACAGCAACAACACAGCAACAACCAACTAAACCAAGTGTTTTCCACAGCCACAGATAACCAACAATATCTCCCAGAATACAAGGACTAGCAGATAGTCGAAACCAAGCCAGCAATCCCAGGAAAGAGTAAGGAAATAACAGCAGTAACTGAGGGTTCAAATGCAGTAAGACTAACAGTTCAACAACCACAAACAACTCAGCCAATGCAAGCAACAGAACTTGGCCAAGACAGCTTTGACCAATATGCACTCTTGTACAACTTTCAGGCAGTGTTTGGTTACAATGTCTATTGGAAACTACCTTGTGTTTACGCTATTGTGATTTGGGACTCACTAGACCTCTCTTCAGACTAAAGTTTTTTTCTTTCTGAAGACTCAAAAATCCAGCCATGTTTAAGTTCTCAAATGGCCTCTTTATAGGCCAAATGCACTAGTGCAGCTGAGCTGCCTGCCCTGCCAATTGGCAGAATACCCATACCCTTTAAACCCATGCCTAAGCATCTTTGGTGCCAGCCCCTTTTGTTCCCCACGCCTGGTCTTGTTTAATCAGGAGTTATGGGCATCCCTTTTTTATTCAATTTAAGCCCCATACCCTTGTGTCTTGTTCCCCATTGGTATTAGTTTAATCCTAAATTAGTACCTTACTTGTCAGCTCATTTAAACTAATCATTTTTGTTCTTTTCAAACCCTAGACTACCCTTGCTAGCCCTTGATTATCACTGCCCTGCCCATTGCAGTATCAGGGCACTTTGGGCTTTGACCATTCAATTTCAGAACTGCCCCAACCTGGCTTTTTAATTGTTTACAAGGTAGTTACAAGCTAATATTCAGGCAATGCCCAATTCAAATCACAATACAGGCCCATTCAGAATATTTGAACATTCAGTCGTAGGAGACTAATCGACGACATTTATCAAGTCGACTACACTAATTATAACGGGTAATAATCAGTCGTTCAAATAAACAACACATACAGGGACCTAAAGGGCATCAGACAATTTTTGTTCAATTACTGGGGCTATATGAATTAATTCGTTTGACGACTAATCTAATCGAACATGTACATCACAGAATACATTCAAATCATACACAGAAAACAATTGACCAAATAAAAGGTCTTTACAGAGATGAAAGAAATCCGAATGAAAAATAACAAAAAATAACAAACAAACACAACGAAGCATGCTGACCACTTAATCAAAACTAACACAAAAGAAAGGAAAACTTACCGAAAATGTTTAAATCAAACAGACCCAAATCTGATTCATCTTCGAACTTTTGAGGCCGAACAAACTTTAATCAGGGTGTTCTCACATGAGAACACCTTGATTAAGGTCTATTAGACCTCAAACCCATGTCCAAACCGGCCGGATTCCCCAGGTGCATGTGTTCTAAAGTCTGGATTTCCAGATCTGATTTTTAGGGAGTTGTGGGTAGATTCGGACCAAACCAAGCTTGGTTTGGTCACGAGGAAGGTCAGGGGAGTGTCTGGTATGAAGATGGGGTGGTTTGGCATAGATCCGGGTTCGACTCAAATCTTCAAATGAAGATTCGAGATGAACGAAAGTGATTCGAGGCTCGTGGTTAGTGGATTCGTGTTCAGGACAGTGAGGTGGTCCTAGGGTGTTCAGGAGGCGGTCATCAGCGTTCATGCCGCCGGCTTTAATGGCGAGGGATACTGGGGCGACTGCTAGGGTTCGAGGATGAGAAGGGGTTGTGTTTGGGACGAGGGTGTACAGTGGGGAAGGTGGGGTTTGGTTTGGGGGGCGTGGGGTGTAATGGAGAGCTTATATATGTATTGAGGGTTTAGATCCTGGCCGTTGGATCAAGTGAGATCTATGGCCAGGATCCATCCACTTAGGAAAGACGGTGTCGTTTGGGCGTGATGGTGGGTGAGACCGGGTAAAGGGCATGGATCGGGTCATGTTGACGGGTTTAGAGGAGGGCCTGGATCCGTTGGATCAATGGGGTTGGACGGCTTAGATCATCTTGCCTGAAACGACGTCGTTGAGGCGAGTTGAACAGCCTGATCTGGACCGTTCGTTTGAATCAGATCAACGGCTTTGGTAGGGACGCCGATACGGCGTCGTTTGAGTCCGTGTTTGGGCAGGCTCGTCTTGGACTGGATCAGTACTTTGGTTTTGGGCCTTGTTTCGGGGCCCAAATCAGATTTTCCTTTTCCCTTCTTTTTTTTTTTCAAATTAAACAAAAATTCCTAAAACAATGTAAAATTAAAATAAACCTACACACACATTGAGTGATACCCACAACGATAAACACACATAAATGAAAAAATAAAATAAAAATGGTTAGCTCACAGCTGAGAACGAACGATGCACACATACACATTTTTTGAATTTTCTTTTAACGACAGGCATTTTTGTATTTTTGTTTGATAATGCCTAGATGCAAAACGGACAGACCCATAAATGACTAACAACACATGTCACGGAAAACTCGAAAAATTGTACCGCGAAATCATTTGTCACTATTTTTATTTTCTTTTGGAGCAATTGCTCGTAAAGCAAAAATCACGTGCTTACAATCAACTAATAAGATTAAGGGTTGGATATAAGGCTAAGGAGGCCTAGAGTTATGATTTCCCCAATTGTCGGTGTCACGACCCAGATTTTCCACCCTCGGAAGTCGTGATGACGCCTACTCGTAGAAGCTAGGCAAGCCGCGACATATAGAAATTCTAACTCTTTCATTTTAATCCTTTTTACGAATTTGAATTAACAGGTAATCAATATTTAAATATTAACAATAAACAGAACAAGCGGAAGACTTAAACAACTAAAAATAACCAAGCCAGTACTACAATGCCCATATACTCCTCTACCCGAAATCTGGTGTCACAATATTCACGGACGGACTATGAGTACTACATACAAATATCTGAAAGAAATACAATCTGTCTCAAAATCTAATGAAACCACTGTACATAACAAGGTAGAAGAGAACGTCGGGCCTGCGGACGCTTGCAGGACTACCTCGGGATCTCTGGATGGACTGAAGGCAGGCTCCCCAAGTGCTACCATCCAAAAGCTACTCTGGAATCTGCACATAGTGTAGAGTGTAGCATCAGCACAACCGACCCCATGTGCTGGTAAGTGCCTGGCCTAACCCCAGCGAGGTAGTGACGAGGCTAGGACCAGAATCCAGATAAACCTGTATAGTTATATAATATACAGTGAAGATAAACAAGAATAAACAATTAAGATGTGATGGGTACATGTTACGAGGGAAATATTGAATCCAACAGAAACTTAAGAGAAATATGAGAGAACAATTCAAGATTTACAACAAAAACAAAATAACACTGTTGTGGCGCGCAACCCGAGTCCTATCATTTAACACTGTTGCGGCGTGCAACCCGATCCAATATAACATTATTGCGGCATGCAACCCGATCCAATATAACATTGTTGCGGCGTGCATCCCGATCCAATATAACATTGTTGCGGCGTGCAACCCGATCCAATATAACATTGTTGCAGCATGCAACCCGATCTAATATAACATTGTTGCGGCGTGCAACCCGATCCAGCTGTTTGTTGTAGCGTGCAACCCGATCCATATATTTATATACCTTTAACAACAACTATACCAAGAGTCCTGGCAAGGGATCAACAATAAACTACACTATCCCGGCAAGGGATTCGACAGTAAAAGTAAATACGTCCCGGCAAGGGAGAAACAACTATAACCAATCTTAACCCAACTTCTACTCATCTCAGCTAACACCAATACCCAATCATAATTAATTTCCACGAAAACAAACTTAATCCATGCTCAATATCGAGAATCATCAATTAAAGCATCCATACTACTATTTAAGAATACAAAATAATTGCAATTTAAGACTCACGGTCATGCTCGACACCAACGTATAGATACTCGTCACCATGCCTATACGTCGTACTCAACAAGAAGCAAATAACAAATAGGACACAACTCCTAATCCCTCAAGCTAAGGTTAGACCAAACACTTACCTCGAACTTCCACGACCAACTCAAGCCTCAAACACCGCCTTTCCTTTCGAATTCGGTTCCAAATCAATTGTATCTAGACATAATCGACTTAATATCATCAATAAACGCTAAACAATCCAATCTTTTGATACTTGGTTGGCAGGGTCAGGGCCTTTCTCACTGGGCGAGCTAATCCGTATTATTCTATGTCAATGTGACCTTAACGACCTTTATTTTAAGCAATTATTCGCTCCAAGACGCACGATAAGACCCTCGATCTCTCTCTCTCCATAATTGATATCAATGCTTAATTATAGCTTTCCCATCATTCTTCCCAAAAAGTCAAAAATCGACCCCGGGCCCGCTTGGTCAAAACACAAGGTTGGACCAAAACCCGATCACCCATTCACCCACGAGCCCGAATATATAATTTGTTTTGAAATCTGACCCCTAAACGAGGTCAAATTCCCAAATAATAAAAAAGCCCAAACTCTACCCAAATCCCTAATTTTCTACCCTTAATCACATGATTTAGGCCTAAAACTCTAATGGGTGTTAATGGAAATTAAAGAAAATGAGTCTAAGATTACATGACTATGAATTGCTGGTGAAATCCTCTGTCAAAAATTGCCCAATTTGGAGTTGAAGAGAAGAAGTTATGAAATTTTGGCTAAATCCCGTTTTGGTTCTGTTTTCAAATCACTGGACAGGCCTTCATCGCATTCGCGATAGGCCTGTCGCGTTCGCGATGAAGCCAGCTTAAGTAAACTTTGCGTTCGCGCTAAACGGCTCGCGTTCGTGGAGCTTCAGCTCCCAGAGCCTTCGCATTCACGTCCAGGTGGTCGCATTCGCGTAGGGTATAGTACCCCTCCCCCTGCCCAGGCTACAAGCCTTCATGTTCGCGATACCAGGCCCGCGTTCGCGAAGGGAAGACCCCCAATGCTTCGCGTTCGTGACCTGGTTCTCGCGTTCGCGTAGAAGGAATTTTCTTTCAGCATGAATAGCTCATCGCCTCCCGCGAACGCGAAGAAGAAAATATCAGCACACCAAACATACGTACTAACTCAAAAATATCATATGAACTTATCCGTGCGATCAAATCACCAAAATAACATGATTAACATCGAATTAAACCTCAAAATCAATGGATTATTTCAAAACTTCTTAAAACATCAAATTTTGCATTTAAGGTTCCGAATCACGTCAAATGGATTACGTTTCTTACCAAACTTCACAGAATTATCTTAAATCACGTATAAGACCTGTACCGGGCGCTGGAACCAAAATACAGGCCCGATACCAACATGTTCTAATCAAAATTCATTTCCAGATCCTTTAAACAATTTCAGAAAACAAATTTCTTTAAAAATTCATTTCTCGGGCTTGGGACCTCGGAATTCGATTCCAGGCATATGCCCAAGTCCCATATTTTCCTAACGGGTCCAGGTCCGCTTACCCAAAACATTGACCGAAGTCAAATTAATTCATTTTATAGTAAAAATTTATCATTTTTCACAGATTTTTACATATAAGCTTTTCGGCTATGCGCCCGAACTGCACACGCAAATCAAGGTGATGCTAATAGAGGTTTTTAAAGCCTCGGAACGCAGAATTTACTTTAAAAACAAGTGATGACCTCTTGGGTAATCACATTCTCCACTTCTAAAACAACCATTCATCCTCTAACGGACATAAGAAGGAAGTATCTGAGTCTGAAAAAAGAAGAGGATAACGGCTTCGCATATCGGACTCGGACTCCTAGGTCGATGCTTCAGCAGGCTGACCTCTCCACTGAACACATACAGAAGGAAAACTCTTCGATCTCAACTGACGAACCTGCCGGTCTAGAATAGCTGCCATATCCTCCTCATAAGACAAGTCCTTGTCCAACTGGAAAGTGCTGAAATCTAACACATGGGATGGATAGCCGTGATACTTCCGAAACATGGACATATGAAATAATGGATGCACGGCTGATAAGCTCGCCAACAATGCGAGTCTATAAGCCACCTCTCCCACTCGATCAAGAATCTCAAACGGGCCAATTAATCTAGGGCTAAGCTTTCCATTTTTCCCAAATCTCATCACGCCCTTCATAGGCGACACTCGAAGCAATACCCGCTCACCGACCATGAATGCTAAATCATGAACCTTGCGGTCGGCATAACTCTTTTGCCTGACCTGAGCCGTACGAAGCCTATCCTGAATGATCCTGACCTTGTCAAAGGCATCCTGAACTAGATCCATACCTAACAATCGAGCCTCTCTTGGCTCAAACCATCCAATAGGAGACCGACATCGCCTACCATACAAAGCCTCATACGGAGCCATCTGAATACTCGACTGGTAGCTGTTGTTGTAGGCAAACTCTTCTAAAGGATAAAACTGATCCCACGAGCCTCCAAAGTCAATGACACAAGCTCGGAGCAAATCCTCCAAAATCTGAATAGTCCGCTCGGACTGCCCGTCTGTCTGAGGATGAAACGCTGTGCTCAACTCAACCCACATGCCCAACTCTCGCTGAACTGCTCTCCAGAAATGGGAGGTAAACTGCATACCTCGATCCGAGATGATAGACTCGGGCACACCATGAAGACGAACAATCTCCCAGATATAGATCTCAGCTAACCTCTCGAAAAAATAGAAGACTGCCATAAGAATGAAATGCGCTAACTTGGTCAGCCTATCAACAATAACCCACACTACATCGAACTTCCTCTGAGTCCATGGGAGTCCAACAACAAAGTCCAAAGTGATCCGCTCCCACTTCCACTCAGGAATCTCAATCTTCTAGAAAAAACCACCAGGCCTCTAATACTCATACTTAACCTACTGACAATTCAAACATCGAGCCACATATGCAACGATATCCTTTTTCATTCTCCGCCACCAATAATGCTGCCGCAAATCCTGATACATCTTTGCGGTGCCCGGATGAATAGAGTACCGGGAGCTATGGGCCTCCTCTAAAATCAACTCTCGAAGACCATCCACATTAGGCACACAAACTCGACCCTGCAATCTCAAAACTCCATCATCACCTAAGGTAACCTGCTTGGCATCTCCATGCTACACCGTGTCTCTAAGGACACACAAATGGGGATCATCATACTGCCGATCACGGATACACTCTAATAACGAAGAACGAATGACAGTGCAAGATAACACACGACTGGGCTCAGAAACATCCAACCTCATGAACTGATTGGCCAAAGCCTGAACATCCAAAGCAAGCGGTCTCTCACTGACCGGAATATAAGCAAGACTGTCCATACTGGCTGACTTCCTACTCAAAGCATCGGCCACCACATTGGCCTTTCCCGGATGATATAAGATGGTGAAATCATAGTCTTTCAACAACTTCAACCACCTCCTCTGCCTCAAATTCAACTCCTTTTGCTTGAACAAATACTGAAGACTCTTGTGATCCATGAACACCTCACATGCCACGCCATACAGATAATGCCTCCAAATCTTCAATGCGTGAACAATGGCTGCCAACTCCAAATTATGAACCGAGTAGTTCTTCTCATGAATCTTCAACTGCTGCGAAGCATAAGCAATGGCCTTGCCATCCTGCATCAACTGCACCAAGTCCAATACGAGATGCATCATAGTAAACTGTATAAGGCCCTGAACCTGTGGGCAAAACCAACACCAGTGCCTTAGTCAAAGCTGTATTGAACTTCTGAAAGCTCGCCTCATACTCGTCCGACCATCTGAACTGGGCACCCTTCTGAGTCAACTTGGTCATCGGGGTTGTGATAGATGAGAACCCCTCCACAAACCGATGATAGTAACCTGCCAATCCCAAGAAACTCCGAATCTCTGTAGCTGATGCTGGTCTAGGACAGTTCTTGACTACTTCAATCTTCTTTGGGTCTACCTGAATACCCTCTGCTGATATGACATGACCCGAAAATGCAATTGAACTTAACCAAAACTCACTCTTCGAGAACTTAGCATATAACTGACTATCCCTCAAGGTCTGAAGAACTACTCTAAGATGCTGCTTGCGCTCCTCCCGGCTACGGGAATAAATCAAAGTATCATCAATGAAGACTATCACGAATGAATCCAAGTAAGGCCTAAACACTCGGTTCATCAGATCCATAAAAGTCGTTGGGGCATTTGTCAACCCGAATGACATCACCAAGAACTTATAGTGCCCGTACCGAGTCCAAAAAACTGTCTTAGGGACATCGGATGCCCTGATCCTCAATTGATGGTAGCCAGATCTCAAGTCAATCTTCAAAAATACCTTGGCACCCTGAAGCTGATCAAACAAATCATCAATCCTCGGTAATGGACACTTATTCTTGATTTTAACCTTGTTCAACTGCCGGTAATCAATACACATTCTCATCGACCCATCCTTATTCTTAACAAACAACACCGACGCACCCTAAGGCGAGACACTCGGCCTAATAAAACCCTTCTCAAGCAAGTCTTGCAACTGCTCCTTCAACTCTTTCAATTCAGGCGGGGCCATACAATACAGCGGGATAGAAATGGGCTGAGTGCCCGAAGCCAAATCAATTCAAAAGTCAATATCCCTGTCGGGTGGCATACCCAGCAGGTTTGAAGGGAAAACCTCAGGAAACTAACGAACAATGGTCATGAAATCAATAGAAGGAACCTCAGCACTAGAATCACGAACATATGCCAAATAGGCCAAACACCCCTTCTCGACCATACGCCGAGCCTTCACATAAGAGATAACACTACGGGTAGAATGACTAGGAGTCTCTCTCCACTCTAAACAAGGTAAACCCGGTAAGGCTAAGGTCAAAGTCTTGGTATGACGGTCCAAGATATCGTTTTAAGGTGATAACCAGTCCATCCCCAATATGACATCGAAATCAGCTATGTCCAGAAGAAGCAAATCTATGCGAGTCTCAAGACCCCTAATCACAACTATACATGAACGATGGACTCGATCTACCACAATAGAATCACCTACCGGTGTAGACACATCAACTGGGGCACTCAAAGAATCACTAGGCATGACCAGATATAGTGCAAAATAAAATGACACATACAAGTACGTAGACCCTGGATCGAATAACACTGAAGCATCTCTATCACAAACCAGAACCGTACCTGTAATAACTACATCTGAAGCCTCAGCCTCGGGCTTGGCTGGAAGATCATAACATCGGGGCTGGGCCCCACCACCCTAGACTACATCTCTGGGACGGCCTACAGCTGGTTGGCCTCCACCTCTAGCGGTCTAAGCTCCACCTCTAGCATCTCTACCTCCACCCCTAACACCTCTACCCCCACCTCTAGCTGGCTGGATCGTTTTAAGGTGATAACCAGTCCATCCCCAATATGACATCGAAATCAGCTATGTCCAGAAGAAGCAAATCTATGCGAGTCTCAAGACCCCTAATCACAACTATACATGAACGATGGACTCGATCTACCACAATAGAATCACCTACCGGTGTAGACACATCAACTGGGGCACTCAAAGAATCACTAGGCATGACCAGATATAGTGCAAAATAAAATGACACATACAAGTACGTAGACCCTGGATCGAATAACACTGAAGCATCTCTATCACAAACCAGAACCGTACCTGTAATAACTACATCTGAAGCCTCAGCCTCGGGCTTGGCTGGAAGATCATAACATCGGGGCTGGGCCCCACCACCCTAGACTACATCTCTGGGACGGCCTACAGCTGGTTGGCCTCCACCTCTAGCGGTCTAAGCTCCACCTCTAGCATCTCTACCTCCACCCCTAACACCTCTACCCCCACCTCTAGCTGGCTGGGCGGGCTATGGAACACCTGGTGCCTGAACCATAGCATAGGAACCCTGCTGCTGTGATTGAGTACCCACAAATCTCGGACAAGCCCTATGGATATGACCATACTCACCACACTCAAAGCATCCACCTGAGTGTTGCGGCTGAGGAAACTGAGACTGACCTTGGCGACCTAAATGGCCACCCCAAAAACTCTGGAGAAGCGGTGCACTAATAGGAGCTAGTGGTGCACTGTAGGGCTGCTGATCAGAATACTGCATATGAGAACCACGACCACCTGAAGCACTGTGAGAAACCTGAAGTTCTGACTGAAAGGGCCTAAGAGGAAGGCCTCTACCATACGAATCCCTGCCTCCAGATGAGGCACCACTGAATCTACCTAAATGAAGGGGCCTCTTGTCCGACCCATGACCACCTCCCCATGACAGAACCATCTCCACTCTCCTAGCCACATTGGCCGCCTCCTGGAAAGTAATCTCACTCCCAGTCTTGCTAGCTATCTTAAGACGAATCGGCTGAATAAGTCCTCAATGAACCTCCTCACCGTCTCTTTCTCTCTCGGTGGGAAGTATGACAAGAGCATGACTAGCTAGGTCGATGAATCTGGTCTCATATTGGGTAACAGTCATGGAACCCTGTTAGAGACGCTCAAACTGCCTCTGATAGGCCTCTCTCTGAGTGATGGGGAGAAACTTCTCTAGAAATAGCTGAGTAAATTGCTCCCAAGTCAAAGCTGGCGATCCGGCTGGTCTAGCCAAACAGAAATCCCTCCACCAAATCTTGGCAGATCCAGACAAGCGAAAAGTGGCAAAATCGACCCCTTTGGTCTCAACTATCCCCATGTTCTTGAGAACCTCATAACAGTTGTCTAGATAATCCCGGGGATCCTCAGTAGATGCACCGCTGAAAGTAGTAGTAAAGATCTTGGTGAACCTATCCAACCTCCACAAGGCATCGGCAGACAAAGCTGCTCCATCACCGGTCTGCGCTACCACAACCCGGCTGAACTGCTCCAACTGACTGAACCGCTGGAGTCGGGAACTGGGGAGCTACCTGCTCCGAGGTGCGAGTAGCAGGAGTCTAGGCTCCTCCTCCAGCCTGAGAGATGGCTGGTGCTACAGGAAGCAAGACTGCTCGAGTGACACTCTCCATAAGGCCCACTAGACGGACCAGAGCATCTTGAAATATTGGGGTAGCAATAAACCCCTCTGAGACCCGAGTTGGGCCTACCGGAACTGCTGGGGCCGGAACCTCATCATCAAAATCAACCTAAGGCTCCGCTGCGGGTGCTGCTGCCCTGGGATGAGCTCTGCCCCTACCTCGGCCTCTAGCATGGCCTCGGCCTCGCCTTTGCCCCTCATGGGAGCTACTGCTGGGGGCTCGGGCTGCTAGTCAGTGGATAAGGAAGCGCGTGTTCTCGCCATCTATGAAAGAACAGAGTAGAAATTCAATTAGCTTTAAGAAACCAAATCGCACGACAGGAAAGAATAAATGTGAGGTTTTTCCTAACTCTGTAGCCTCTGAGGGATAAATGCAGACGTCTCCGTACCGATCCCTCAGACTCTACTAAGCTTGTCCGTGAATTGTGAGACCTATGTAACCTAGAGCTCTGATACCAACTTGTCACGACCCGAATTTCTCACCCTCGGGAGTCGTGATGGCGCCTACTTGTAGAAGCTAGGCAAGCCGCGATATATAGAAATTCTAACTCTTTCATTTTAATCCTTTTTACGATTTTGAATTAACAGGTAATCAACATTTAAATATTAACGATAAATAGAACAAGCGGAAGACTTAAACAGCTAAAAATAACCAAGCCAGTACTACAATGCCCATATACTCCTCTACCCGGATTCTGGTGTCACAATATTCATGGACGGTCTATGAGTACTACATACAAATGTCTAGAAGAAATACAATCTGTCTTGAAATCTAATGAAAACAGAGTACATAACAAGGTAGAAGAGAACGTCGGGCCTGCGGACGCCTGCAGGACTACCTCGGGATCTCTGGTTGGACTGAAGGCAGGCTCCCCAAGTGCTACTATCCAAAATCTACTCCAAAATCTGTACATAGTGCAGAGTGTAGCATCAGCACAATCGACCCCATGTGCTGGTAAGTGCCTGGCCTAACCCCAGCGGGGTAGTGACGAGGCTAGGATCAGATTCCAAATAAACCTGTATAGTTATATAATATACAATAGAAGATAAACATGAATAAACAATTAACATGGGAGAGGTACATGCTATGGGGGAAATATCGAATCCAGCAGAAACTTAAGAGAAATATAAGAGAATAATTCAAGATTTACAACAAAAACCATAATAACACTGTTGAGGCGCGCAACTCGAGTCCTATCATTTAACACTGTTGCGGCGTGCAACCCGATCCAATATAACATTATTGTGGCGTGCAATCCGATTCAATATAACATTGTTGAGGCGTGCAACCCGATCCAATATAACATTGTTGCGGCGTGCAACCCAATCCAATATAACATTGTTGCAGTGTGCAACCCGGTCCAGCTATAGTATTGTTGCGGCATGCAACCCGATCCATATATTTATATACCTTTAACAACAACCATACCAAGAGTCCCGGCAAGGGATCAACAATAAACTACACTATCCCGGCAAGGGATTCGAAAGTAAAAGTAAATACGTCCCGGCAAGGGAGAAACAACCATAACCAATCTTAACCCAACTTCTACTCATCTCAACTAACACCAATACCCAATCATAAGTAATTTCCACGAAAACAAACTTAATCCTTGCTCAATATCGAAAATCATCAATTAAAGCATCTGTAGTACTATTTAAGAACACAAAATAAATTGCAATTTAAGACTCACGATCATGCTTGACACCAACGTATAGATACTCGTCACCATGCCTATACGTCGTACTCAACAAGAAGCAAATAGCAAATAGGACACAACTCTTAATCCCTCAAGCTAAGGTAAGACCAAACACTTGCCTTGAACTTCCACAGACAACTCAAGCCTCAAACACCGCCTTTCCTTTCGAATTCGGCTCCAAATCAATTATATCTAGACATAATCGACTTAATAACATCAATAAATGCTAAACAATCCAATTTCAATGCTTAATTATAGCTTTCTCATCATTCTTCCCAAAAAGTCAAAAATCGACCCCGAGCCCGCTTGGTCAAAACACGAGGTTCGGACCAAAACCGATCAGCTATTCACCCACGAGCCCGAATATATAATTTATTTTGAAATCCGACCCCAAAACGAGGTCAAATTCCCAAATAATCAAAAAGCCCTAACTCTACCCAAATCCCTAATTTTCTACCCTTAATCACATGATTTAGGCCTAGAATCTAACGAGTGTCAATGGAAATTGAAGAAAATGAGGTTAAGATTACATAACTATGAATTGGTGGTGAAATCCCCTTTCAAAAATCGCCCAATTTGGAATTGAAGAGAAAAAGCTATGAAATTTTGGCTAAATCCCGTTTTTTGGTTCTGTTTTAAAATCACTGGACAGGCCTTCATCGCGTTCGCGATAGGCCTGTCGCGTTCGCGATGAAGCCAACTTAAGTGACCTTCGCGTTCACGCTAAACGGCTCACATTCGCGGAGCTTCAGCTCCCAGAGCCTTCGCGTTCGCGTCCAAGTCGTCGTGTTCGCATAGGGTATAGTACCCCTCCCCTGCCCAGGCTATAAGCCTTCGCGTTCGCGATACCAGGCCCACGTTCGCTAAGGGAAGACCCCCCCCCCCCAATACTTCGCGTTCGCGACCTGGTTCTTGCGTTCGTCTAGAAGGAATTTTCCTTCAGCATGAATAGCTCATCGCATTCGCGAGGGTCCTGTCGCGATCGAGAAGAAGAAAATATTAGCACACCAGAACTGAAAAACCTGCAACTTTTTGAGTTCCAAAAACCTTCCGAACCACATCTGAAACTCACCCGAGCCCTCGGGGCTCCAAACCAAACATACGTACTAACTCAAAAACATCATATGAACTTATCCGTGCTATTAAATCGCCAAAATAACATCATTAACATCGAATTAAACGTCAAATCAATGGATTATTTCAAAATTTCTTAAAACATCAAATTTTGCATTTAAGGTCCGAATCACATCAAACGGATTTCGTTTCTTATCAAACTTCATAGAATTATCTTAAATCATGTATAAGACCTGTACCGGGTGCCGAAACCAAAATACGGGCCCGATACCAACATGTTCTACTCAAAATTCATTTCCAAATCCTTTAATCAATTTCAGAAAATAATTTTCTTTAAAAAATCATTTCTCGGGCTTGGGACCTCGAAATTCGATTCCGGGCATACGCCCAAGTCCCATATTTTCCTACGGATCCTCCGAGACTGTCAAATCACTGGTCCAGGTCCGTTTACCCAAAACGTTGACCGAAGTTAAATTAATTCATTTTATAGTCAAAAGTTATCATTTTTCATAGATTTTCACATATAAGCCTTCCGGCAACGCGCCCGGACTGCGCACACAAATCGAGGTGATGCTCAAAGAGGTTTTGATAGCCTTGGAATGTAGAATTCACTTTAACAACAAGTGATGACCTTTTGGGTCATCACAGTCGGACTCCTTTCCGCTATGCCTCATTTAATTTCGCCGAAATAACACAACTAATATAGCATAGAAAATCATCCAAGTAATCTCTTCACCCCACACTTATAATTGTGTATTTTCCCTAATGCATACTGATGTATGGCTATAATTCTATATTTTAGTACATTATTTACCTTACGTTTTATGTGCGTTAATGTTAAACTATACTTTATTTGCGCGTAATGGAGTTTATTTTATGTGTAGGTACAGTGGAGATGAAAGTAGAGCAAAGGAAATATTTAAAGTATAAAGCGTGCTCGAAAATAGTTGAAAAGAAGAAAGAAAGAAAGAAGTAAGCAGCGGAAAAATGAGGAAGCTGGCAAAGCGAGCTACTGAACTTGCATTAGAGCTGGCGAGGCGAGCCTTTGAGCTCGCATGGGAGTAGGCGACACCAGGGATAAGGAGAGGTTGAGCTCGTGTGGAGGCAGGAGCCGTATGGTATGGGGCGAGGTTCATCTCGCGTTTTACCTCGCGCGGCACAGTCTAAGGTGAGCCTGATCCGGATTTTGAAGGCTTATTTTGTCTCTTTGTTTGACTTGGACTTGGGATATGTCATTTAGGTCTTTTCATACATATATAAATAGACATTAAACACCACTTTTGAAGGATGTTGGCGACCAGAGGCAAGAATAGCTCGTGGAACACCCGTTTGGAGATAGAATCATCGATTTCTACATTTATTCATCCTTACTTTGTAATTTATTTATGCAAAATACTTGGGTATATTGTTACTATGTGTATGAGTAGCTAAAATTCTAATCTAGGGTTTTGATGGAACCTATTGGAGGATGATTTTCTTGTTACGTTAATATAGATTTATCGTGGATTTTTCTCTATTTGTTCAACTACGTTTATATTGTGGTTGTTTGCAGAGCTCTCACTCGACTGTACATATTTAGTGTGTATTACTCGCAAGAGAGTGCATATTTATGTTGTTGTTGAACAACATCACTCCTAACGTATATGAGGGATCAATACAGAGGGTTTAAAGGTGGTATTAAGAATAATGAAACCTTGGTGCGATCTGAGTGAGCTGTACGTAGTGCTAGCTAGTGTAATATCAAAGAATATGTCTAGTAAATTTTAGTAGTTACTCGGGAGAGAATTACGACACTCAGAGAGCTCATGATCGGTAGAGAAACCTTAGGCAAATGTATAGAAAATGTAGCGGAAAAGATTCCAGCAATAGGGAAAATCTTACGTTAGATCATTCCAAATCTTGTCTAAAATTTGTTCGTAGTTAGTTATTAGTTATTGCAGTTTCATAAATAAATCCTTAGTAGTAAACATCAAATTTGTTATTTAAATATTTTTGAAGATTGATTATGTGAATTTGTGCGAGTCTAGTAGTTGTGCTTAATAGGTTAATTCCCTATGGGATTCGACTCCAGACTTGTTAACTGGAATATATTTGCAACAACCACTTAGTCCTTTTTATAAGACATAGTTGGGCGTGATCAAATTTTGGCACCGTTGTCGGAGAGTTAACAGTATTATTAATTATAGCTAAAAGAAGTGCTAGAATTCTTAGTGTAGTCAATTTTCTTCATTTTAAACTAAATACGTTGAAATTCTAACGTTTGTAGTCTTGGGTGTTACAGGTGCATGCCTAGAAACTCCTCAAGAACTGATGAGTTGTTCGAAGTATTATCAGATCCTAAGAAAGTTTTTAAGGCATTGAATTGTGAAAATAAAAAGGGCAAACAACAATAGAACTCAACAGAACAAATCGAATCAGACATGGATGATGGAATAGAAAATCCAAAACAACAACAGAAACAATGCGAATAACCTGAACAATCAGGGTGTGGTGCCTCTTATGCTAGAAGCGGCATTGTATGATTCGGCACAACCCGTCATCGAAAATCTGGCAACCGCAATTGCAGTCCCTCAGATACAAGTAGAATCATTTCAAATCACAAACAACATGCTACATTTGTTGCATAACAAGGGACTGTTCTCAGGGTCTTACATTGAAGATCCTTAGCAGCATCTGAAAAATTTCCTGTTGATATGTGTCACGCAAAGGCAACCTAATGTGACATTGGAAGCAATAAAACTGTTATTGTTTCCATTCTCGGTGACAGGAGAGGCTGAGCTTGGCTTAGTTCACTCCCCATAAACTTCATCACTACTTGGGAGGAATTAGTCAATCAATTTTTGAACAAATTCTACCCACCCAATAAAACTGCCAAACAAAATGATGAGATATTGAGCTTCAGGTAGAGACCAACAAAAATACTACAAGAAACGTGGGAGAGGTTCAAAGGTATGCTGGTTAAGTGTCCACATCATGGCATTCCAGATCAGATGTTGGGGCAGAGGTTATATATGGGATTGGCAGATAGCTTAATGGCCAATGTTGATGCTTCAGTAGGTGGAGCATTTTTGAGCAAATCATTCAGAGAATGCAAGATCCTACTTGATAAAATGTCTCAAAACTCAGAATGGATGACAAGAGACTCTAGGATCACTCATGTCGTTCACTTTGTGGCTTTGGACCCAAACAACTCCATAGACGAAAATATGGCCACTCTGATGACGCAAATGAGTATCCTCGCCAAAAAGATCGATGAATCAGGAGAGAAGCAACACGTACACATAGTTGGCATGACTAGTGGAGGCTTATGTACACCATGCATTAACCAACTATATGTATGCTCTTGGAGTGCGAAAAGTGATAACCAGCACTATCAGGAAGATATGAACTATGTGGCCAACTATGGAGGACATAGGCAAGGTGGTCAGAATTGGGAGCAATAGAATCAGCAATATAGACCAGCACAACAACAGTACCATAATATCAACAATCCTGGAGCTATGCGATCACAGGGTCAAGTTTTTCCTTACCAAAGGCAACAGGGATACAACTAGCAAAATCAACAGCCTCAACAACAACAGATAGTGAGACAAGATGATGGGTTGTTTGAAATTAAAGGAATGTTGCAACAACTGATTGGGTCCAATGGAAAAATGCAAGAGAGAGTGGACTCACATGAATCAACGATAAAAGGCATTGAGATTCAATTAGGACATATATTAATGGCTCTGAATAATCATCCCCAAGGGACATTACCTGCAGACACACAAGTCAATCCAAAAGAGTAGGGCCCGAAACAACTTATGGAAGTGAATCTAAGAAATGGTAAGGACCTAGATCTAGAGTAAGAAATTGCTCATGAAAGCCAACAAACTAAAATACTTGTGCCAATACCCATTGAGGTAGATGATTCAACAGGGTTAACTAAGATGATGATGCAACATGCACAAGGGAGCACAAGCAAAGAAAAAGAGGTTGCGAAAGAGACTGAGGTAGCACGAGAAGTGACAGTAGAAGCAGTGCCTGAGCAAGATAAAACTCAAATCACAGGAAGGAAGCGACCTCAGCACCATTCCCTCATATATTGGCCAAATATCAGAAGGATGAGTAGTATAAGAAATTCATGAAGATGCTGAAACAAATCCAGGTGAACATTCCACTAATTGACGCCTTGAGGGAGATGCTTGGGTATGCCAAAATGATGATGGATTTGATGTCTCGCAAGTTTGACTTCCAAGACTTGGCCATTGTTATACTAACCCAGGCCTGTAGTGCTATCATTACGAGACCCATAGCTGAGAAGTTGTCAGACCCAGGGAGTTTCACATTCTCATGCACAATACGTAGCTATGCTTTTGCTAAAGCATCGTGTGATTTGGGGGCAAGCATAAACTTGATGCCCTTGACTATCAATAAAAGGTTATGCATTGGAAGAACAATACCCACATCCATGTTACTACAGCTAGCTAACCGAACAATGAAGAGGCCATCAGGTATCCTTGATGATGTAATAGTGTAGGTTGGAAAGTTTGTGTTTCCAGCAGATTTTGTCATTCTGGACTGCCGGGTTGACGGGGAGATTCACATAATTTTGGGAAGACCATTCTTGGCAAATAAGATATCTCTAAATGATTGTGAAACTGGAGAGCTAAAATGAGACTGAATGATGAAGAGTTAACATTCAATGTACAGAAGTCTATGTGGCGACCACGTGAATTTGATAACTACTCTCTAATAGAAGCTATGGATGTAACCTTTGAGGAGGAAGATGAGACTTTGAACGCTAAAGATCCTCTAGTAGCCTGTCTCACGAACTTAGAAGAAGTAAATGGAGATGACTTGGCGGAGTAGGTGCTGGCTCTTGAAAGACAGGGGTTCTGAAAAAGAGAGCTCGAATTTGAGTCTTTGCACTAAACAGAAAGAAAGAATCCTCCAGCTAAGCCATTGATCAAAGAGCCGTCATAGTTGGAACTGAAACTGCTACCACCTCATCTCAGGTATGCTTTCTTGGGACCTAACTTAAATTTACCTATTATTATCTCATCTGGTTTGTTAGATGTGCAGGAAGAACAACTTTTGCGGGTTTTGATAGAGTGCAAAACTGCAATTAGTTGGACCATTGCAGACATTAAGGGTATTAGCCCAGCCTTTTGTATGCATAATATTTTACTGGAAGATGTCCACAAGCCTTCCAAAGAACATCAAAGAAAGTTGAACCCCACCATGAAAGAAGTTGTAAAAAAGGAGGTGATAAAGTGGTTAGATGCGGGGATCATTTTTCCCATATCCGATAACAACTGGATTAGCCCAGTTCAATGTGTACCAAAGAAAGGTGGAATTAGTGTAGTGCAAAATGAGAACAACGAATTGATCTCAACAAGAACAGTCACGGGATGGCGAATTTGTATGGACTATAGAAGATTGAATAAGACCACCCAAAAAGATCATTTTCCCTTGTCGTTCATTGATCAGATGTTAGATAGATTGGCTGGGAGGTCCCACTACTGCTTTTTGAATGGATACTCAGGGTATAATCTTATTTCTATTGCCCCGGAAGATAGAGAGAAAACGTCATTCACCTGTCCATATGGCGTCTATGCTTTTCGTTAGGCCTATGCAATGCACCCGCCACATTTCAAAGGTGCATATTGGCCATCTTCACAAATATGGTAGAAGACATAATGGAGGTATTCATGGATGATTTCTTAGTGGTGGGAGAATCATTCGATGATTGCCTAAGGAATCTGAAAAGAGTGCTGAAAATATGTGTAGAGACTAATCTAGTGCTCAACTAGGAAAAGTGCCATTTCATGGCACAAAAAAGTATAGTCTTGGGGCATCTAGTGTCAGTTAATGGCATTAAGGTGGATCATGCAAAGTTTTATATGATAGAAAAGCTACCACCACCCACTTCCGTCAAAGCACTAAGAAGTTTCCTTGGCCACACCGATTTCTACAAACAGTTTATAAAAGATTTCTCCAAAATTGCTAACCCTTTATGTAAACTACTTGAAAAAGATCACTCTTTTATGTTTTCTGATGATTGCAGGGTAGCGTTTGAGGAGTTGAAAAAGAAACTGGCGACTACACCAATCATAGTGGCCCCCGACTAGGGAAAACCTTTCAAGTTGATGTGCGATGCAAGCAACTATGCTGTAAAATTAGTTCTTGGGCAGTAAAAAGATAAAGTCATGCATCCAATCTACTATGCAAGTAGAACCTTGAGTGGCGCCTAACTGAACTACACAATGACAGAGAAAGAGATGCTAGTTGTGGTGTTCGCATTTGATAAATTCAGGTCATACCTGGTAGGTTCAAAGGTAATTGTTTACACTGACCATGCTGCCCTTAGGTACCTAATTGAGAAAAAGGAGTCAAAGATGCACCTAATTCGATGGGTGCTGCTACAAGAGTTCGATTTGGAAATCCGGGGCCTAAATGGAACAGAAAACCAAGTTGTTGATCATTTGTCCAAGCTTAAAGGAGTGGAAAAAAAGGTTGAGGTGGAGGAGATCATGGAGACTTTCCTAGATGAACAACTCTTAGCAACAAGCCTCGAGGCTACACCATGTATACAGATATTGCAAATTACCTAGCAAGCGGTATTGTTCCCTATGAATTGTCTTCTGTGCAAAAGAAAAAGTTTTTTCGTGATTGTCGCATGTATTTTTGGGGTGAACCATATTTGTTTAGCATTTGTCTTGATAACATGATCCGGAGATGCACTCCCGAGATAGATGAATCTTCTATTTTGCAGGCATGTCATGCTTCACCGTATGAAGGACATTTTGGAGGTGTAAGGACAATGATTAAAGTGTTGGAGTCAGGTTTTTATTGGCCGACGTTGTTTAAAGATGCACACTTTTGGGTGAAAAGTTTTGATGAGTGCCAATGGACGGGGAATGTTTCCCCTCGACATAAGATTCCTATGAACCCAATTCAAGAGGTAGAAGTATTCGATGTATGGGGAATCGACTTTATGGGATCATTTGTCAGCTCATATAATAATAAGTACATACGTGTAGCAGTGGACTATGTCTCCAAATGGGTAGAATCCATGGCACTTCCAACAAATGATGCGGAGGCAGTTATTGGTTTCCTAAGAAAGAACATCTTCACCCGTTTTGGCACTCTAAAAGCTATGATCAGTGATGGGGGCACCG
Organism: Nicotiana sylvestris; assembly: GCF_000393655.2. Taxonomy (NCBI): domain Eukaryota; kingdom Viridiplantae; phylum Streptophyta; class Magnoliopsida; order Solanales; family Solanaceae; genus Nicotiana; species Nicotiana sylvestris. The sequence continues at coordinate 120,360,872 of NC_091057.1, read as the reverse complement.
ACTTCTGCAATCGAGCCTTTGCAAAGTTGTTGGAAAAATATGGCGTTCCCTATAAAGCTGCTACTCCATATCACCCACAAACAAGTGGGCAAGTCAAGGTGTCAAACAGAGAAATCAAGAGTGTTTTGACCAAAACTGTAAATGCTACACGGATTGATTCGGCGAGAAAATTGGATGATGTGCTATGGGCTTACCGCACTGCATTCAAAACTCTTATTGGTATGTCACCATATAAATTGGTGTTTGGAAAGGCATGTCACTTGCCGGTGGAGCTAGAGCATAAAACCTTCTGGGCGTTACGACAATTAAATCTGGACTTGGAGGCTGCTGGAACTAGTAGAGTCATAGAACTGCATGAACTTGATGAGTTCCGGTACCATGCTTTTGAGAGTACAAGGTTATATAAGGAAAGAATGAAACTGGTGCATGACAAAAATATTCTTGAGCAAAATTTTAAGCCCGGGGACGTGGTATTATTATTCAATTCGAGATTGAGGTTGTTTCCGGGAAAATTGAAGTCAAGATGGCCAGGACCAATTCGTGTGCTAGAGATTCATCCCACCGGGGCCTTAGAGATTGCTTTAAAAGATGGATCTCGTAAGTTCAGAGTCAATGGTCACAGGTTGAAACATTATTTGGGCATGGATGACACGAAAGTAGTATCAATGACTCATTTGATAGAGCCAACAATGTTGAGTGAGCCTTAAGTCAATTGCATGCATCGTGCCGCGACATTAAATCAGGCGCTTCATGGGAGGCAACCCATTGTAATGTTGTTTTCGTCATGCGGTGACGTTAACTAAGGCGCTCGTTGGGAGGTAACTTAATTCGTAGTTGATTTTTAGTGTAGTTAGAATTTTTTCTTTTCATTTTTAGGAACTAACATGTTTGTAGGTAATTTCGGAAAGTCGTACACTACACTTCGCATCGCCTAGTCCCCAGCGAGCTGGACCAGGCAGAAAGCCTCGTGTTACCTGATGGAAAACCAGTGTGGGAGCTCGCCTCACGAGGGAAAAAGCGAGGTGCATCTTTGTGGAGCCTCGCGTCTCACGCCCAAGAGCTCGCGTTTGAGCTCGCCCTTCGTGATGGGTAAAGCGAGGCAGCAACCTTGCATCGCCAGGTTAGTGCATTTTTTCTTTATTTCTTTTAACCCCCTCTGTTACAACCTAACCTAAACGCCCAAAACCTCATTTCTCACAAAAAGCACACAACCTCACTGCTCACGCCAAGAACACTTCCAAATTCCCTCCCTTACAACCCAATTGAAGACAAGCACTGTCACGACCCAAAATACATTAAGGGTCGTGATGGAGCAGGACACCACTATGAGGCAAGCCAACATCAAGAAGTTAATTAATTTCTTATTTTAGTATGTTTGTAATTATTTCTTTTCCTTACATTAAACAACAAATAATGAACTTAACCGAGTAAATAATGATGTCCTTAACAAATTTAAATACTGATTAATCCCATAGTCATTTCAGTACCCGGTGTCACAAGTGCATGAGAAAATTTCTAGGAAACAAAATGTAATACAATAACTGTCCGGAATACAATTGGACAGAAAAGAAAATACAATACTCTAAAGGAGACTCTGCTGGTTGCGGGTCGTCTCGAGAGATGCAGTTCACCTAAGTCTACTATCAACCATGCCGTTGCGCCCAACAAGGCTACAAGACATACATGTGCCTGTGCAACAAAAATGCACACCAAGTGTAGTATGAGTACGAAAACAACGCATACCCAGTAAGTATCCAGTCTAACCTCTAAGAAGTAGTGACGAGAGGTCGACTTCGACACTTACTAGTGGTCCAATAATAAAATACCAATAATGTGAAAAATTATGGATTTTTATAAGGTGACTGCAAACTCAATAAGCATGAAACACGGTTCTTTGGTTAATAAAATATTTCAAACTTATTTTCATCTTTTAACAATTTACATCTCTGACCAATGAGGCCATATTAATTATCAATAATTCCAAAACAATCAATCAAGTCATGCGCAAATCATGTCGAGGTCGTACGGCCTGATCCAACAAATATTTAAAGTGTGCACTGCCAGAGGGTCGAATGGCGCGAACCATAGATGCATCTATTACCCCACTCGCAAATCATACATGCGACGCAGTAAAATATAAATAAAAGAATTACCCTGCTTGCAAAGCATACATGCGACGCGATTACACATAGATAAACACATTCATATAGTCAATAAAGAATTCATCAGGGAAACAATTACCCAAGGAAATAGCAACTTCTCTTTTAACAGTCAAGAAAGTGATGTTTAACCCTTTAGAAATTTAATTACCAAGCTCGATGTGATATAAACAATTTCAATTGACAATACGGTTTTAAATATTGCAAGTAAAGCATACTTTTGGGTCCTAGACTACCCGAACTTAAGTATAATAGTATCTATGCACGGACTCTCATCACCTCGTGTGTACGTAGCCCCCACAAATAGGAGCACATATTTAATTATTTCACCTATGGGGTTAATTCCCTCTTACAAGGTTAGGAAACTTACTTCGCTCTGAAGTTCCATAGCCAGCTCCCAAGACTTCCAATAATTCAAACTAATTCCCAACGCTCCAAAATTAGTCAATAAATAGGCAAAATCAATAAAAATATACTCTAATACTCACAACAATTCAATTTAAACAAATTCTCAACTCTGCTCGAAAAGTTGGCAGTGGGGCTCACTTCTCAGAACCCGATGAAACTCATAAAATCCGATAACTCATTCTGATACGAGTTCAACCATACCAATTTTATCAAATTCCGATAACAACTTAACCTCCAAATCTTAAATTATTGTTCTTGAAAAGTTTTGCAAAAATCTTGATTTCTTCCATTTAAATCCGAAATAAATAATGAATATAATCATAGAATCATGAAGTATAATTACTTTAGGATATAGAACACTTACCCCAATCCATATGGTGAAATTTGCCTCAAACATCGCTTCAATCTGAGCTCTATAGCTCCAAATATGTTAAAAATGGCCGAAACCTCAAAATATAGCTTCTGCCCAGGTATTTACTCTTCGCGATCGCAGAAAATGCTTAGCAATCGCGAAGCACAACATTTCTCAACCCAAAATTTTCCCTTCGCTATCGCGGGAAAAGCTTCGCGATCGTGAAGAACAAATGCCCAGCTCTCCCAGACAGCCCCTAGTGTAATGGTCATAATCTTTTGTACATAACTCCAAATGTCAAATGATTTAATTTTCTGAATACTAGACACAAAGGGCTACAACTTTATTTTTGGATCATCTCCAAATTCCTTATAGATTGTAAGATACAAACTTCCAAAGTCGGGTCAGTGCAGCAGAAACCTCCCTATACGATCGCGAAAGGCCTTCCGCGACCGCGATTCACTAGCCAATTTCTCCCATTTTACTCATCGTGATCGCGTAGCACACTGCTGTAGCCAAACACCAGCAACTAAAAATGGCCTAGAAATGGTCCAAAACTATTCCGAAACTCACCCGAGCCTTTTGGGACCCCATCTGAACATGCCAACAAGTCTCAAAACATAACACGGACTTAGTCGAGGCCTCAAATCACATCAAACAACGCTAAAAACACGAATCACACCCCAATTCGAGTCTAATGAAACAAAGAAATTCCAATTTTTACATTTGATGCTGAAACCTATCAAATCACGTCCGATTGACATCAAATTTTGCACACAAGCCACGCTCGACACTATGGACCTACTCCAACTTCCAGAATAAAAATCTGACCCCGATATCAAAAAGTCCACTCCCGGTCAAACTTCTCAAAAACCTTCAAATTTATAACTTTCGCCAAATGACCCCGAAATGACCTGCGGACCTCCAAATCCACTTCTGGATGCGCTCCCAATACCAGAATCGCCATACAGAGCTATTCCCAGACTCGGAATCCCAAACGGACATCAATAACATTGAAATACACCTCAACCAAAAATTTATGAAATTCTTCCAAAAATGCTAACTTCCACGATAGGCGCTGAAACGCTCCCGGGTCATCCAAAACTCGATCCGGACATATGCCCAAGTTCAAAATCATCATACGAACCTGTTGGAACCTTCAAATTCTGATTCCGAGGTCGTTTACTTAAAATTCCAACCTTATTCAATTATTCCAACTTAAAGCTTCCAAAATGAGAATTCTTTTTCCAAATCGACTTCGAACTTCCCGAATTTCAATTCCGACCACGCATACAAGTTATAATACCTAAAGTGAAGCTACTCACGGCCTCAAACTGTCAAACGACATGCCATAGCTCAAAATGACCGATCGAGTCGTTACATTCTCTCCCACTTAAACATACGTTCATCCTTGAACGTGATAAGAACTGCGCTGGAGTTGTCTGAAATCACTGCTTAACACCTCGTGCACCTATCCGTGCTACCACAACTCAGTTGAGCACATTAGCTCGATCAAATCTGAAGATATCCTCTTTCATTTAGGCAAATAAGCCTTCGAGCCCAGTTCCAACATCCGGAATTCTCTTCCAGTCCTGCTTCCAACATACGAACACCGTATCAATCACCACACGATGTACCAGAACATAATTGCATACCTTTATTGAATTCACACCATGCACCATATCATTCACAGGACCATAATAACACTTTTTGATCATAATAGCCGACATTCCCCGAATCTGATGCTCACAATGAACCCCATGACATATGTAAGTCCTATTCTAACTCTTGCAACACCGCCATGATAGAAGAGGTGTGTAGAAATTCATAACCAACTACCGAGTCAACCAATCATTGAGTCTCTCCTCTGGACTAGAATCATCACCTCATTATGAACAAAATAATGGTATTTTCTCTTTAATATACTTCATATAATCCGATCGCACTGATCCCAGATCCAAAAATCTCGTCTCACCCAGTATAAGCTGCTCAAGAAACAAGCCACCCCATACATGACCAAAAGTCTCATATGATACCACAATGTGCCAATAAGCTACAAACTTGAACGTTATACGTAAGGAAAACGAACTCTAGAAGAAACTACTCAACTCACACAACTAATTAGACAACTGAAAAGGTGTTATGAACCTTCCTCAGAAAATGGGAAACAAAACACACAAAAATAGATGTAGGGGACTATACTCAACATCACACTGTTGCGGCATGCGACCCGATCCAAACAATATAGCCGTGGAGGCGTGCCACCCGATCCACACATAAAATTTATATAAAGAGATACATACTGAGCAAGAGTGCACTACAAAATACCGAATATCGGCTACAAGCACGCTAAGTGCATAATACCATCACTAGGGGATAGATAGCGCCATACGCTACAAAACTCAAGCACAACCGAGGTGCGATATATGACCTGAATCTCGAGAGCCATCCTGATCACATAACACCATCGCTACGCGGAACCTCAACACATAAGAAATTTATCAAGTCGTTTCACAACTAACACGACACAATGTAGTATTACATGAAATAGCAGATGACGAAATAACATCCAACGTCTGAATATTCCTCCATAAGGAGTGTTATGCTGAAATGAACACATCCGTCCTGATATAGAGCCCATATTCATATTTAAATCCATCCACAGACCTCAAGCCAATTCTGATCGCACCGCACAAGGCTAATAACCTTTCAAGGATCCATAATAACCCCTTTTCCCATAACACACAAGATCAGCCGTCAAATCTGGAACAAACTCCCACAGTATGCAACCAAATGAACTAAGTGCCCTCCAGGCATAAATTCTCAAATTAGCGATATCACCACAATCTCCATACTTGGTTTCAATCTTCAATCAATCAAGTGACTACATACCACACCTATACAATCTTCCCATGGAAACCCACGACCTTCCACACCAAGTAACAAGTCTGCATATCCATACCACCGGCCACACAAATGTGTAAAGCAAATCAAGAATTCGTAACCAGGATGCAAAGCCTCTTACACAAAATACCTATCTCAGGTGACGCTGAAGACAATACCAGCTTACTCTAAACATCCAAATCCCTTTCCTGCTCATTTGAGCTCGTGACACCCTTGTCAATACCGAACCGCAACCTTGATCCTCAGTTTCAAATTTCATACCGCTCACTGCACCTAACATGCCAATATGCGATAGTATAAGAATTTCATCATAACCCCTGAACCACTAATAGGGAAAACACTTTATCATATAGAAACCTTTTACTTAACTCATTCCAAGAGAACCATAGCAAAACACGAGTGAATTCTCATAACTGTAGTCCTCAAGTAGTGGTTTAAACCACCATAACCATTCCGGGATCCGTCTACACATAACATGACATAATAATTGAATACTCCCAAATAAAACCAATTATGGCGGCCATCAAGCCTCGCACGTACCATCACAAATCACATGCATAACTTAATACGCTGAAGGAACTGATCATTGCCACTATCATGCCGATTCAACCATTGCTAACCTAACCAACTTCTTCTAATTTACTCTGAAATTTCCTTAGAAATAACAATGGCTCCATTCAAAATATAACAAACTCAATCCGCACTCATCCTGAGTGATGCCATTTCATGAGACCACATTGTCTCAAAACACACGAAACATCTCATACCCTCTTTATGCGCACATTTGCATCTTTAACCGGTACACCCATTCTGATAATTCCTCTATGAGTTTTGAAGTTATTTTATTCCATTCCTCCAATGCTATACCATTGACTGAAGATAACATAGAACATTCCAAGCCCTTTTCATAATCCGTTGCAAAAGCTCGATACTTAACCATACCACGGACAGGAAATCCTTAGGCCCCAAACTTTAATTTTGAACCTACTAAGGCCATTGTTGAGAGTCACCCACTCTGACTTGTTCCCAAATATAGTCACACTCCAAGGCCCTGATAGCACATGAACACCCTCTCCAAGAAGCAACCGGCTGAAATCATTTCCTTATACATCACATCCACACGAAGCGTAGACCCTGAGTCTTCCCAAAACCTGAACATGAACCGATAAGGCCAAAGATAGCACATATTCCTCAAATCCTTTGCTCAAATTACCACTAATGTTTTTTTCTCTCTCCTTAATCTTAATAACCTACCAATACACCGATAATCGAAAGTCGCACAAGTAGACAACCATGCAGTCAAATCATAGATGGTGGGGCTCTCCCACTTAGCTTGAAGCTATAATTACATAACCTTGATACCCATCGAGGTTCCTTCTTCCCTATTGGCATCAACTAAAAGTCCAAAAATGCATTCCAAACTCGAAGTCATGTTGCACCTAAATAAAAATCCGTGGACCTAGTCATTGTCCACCATGAATTTCCCAAATGGCTCCAGACTTTCCTCAAGGCGTGTGACCATCATACCACAGAACTCATATGTTAATTTGCCACTCTCCCACTTTGGCCAAACCCTCTTTGTTAAGCAACTACTCGACTTTCGCTTCCTACACCCGGCTTTCTAGAAATTTAACCACCACATGACACTCCCTACATTTCCTTCCTCATCCTTTGCTGCCCAGATGTTGCTTTAATAAAAATCTATCTCGGTAGCACTTGAACCAATAGATCACTGCTAACTTTAAACCTTTCCGAAGAACATCTTTCTCAAGACATCGACACCAGAAACACTTACTAAATCCCGAATCACCGCACACCACAATCTTCGACCACCGCCTCCCGGAATCTATTTCACAATACCCTGCCCCAACGGTGAATTGAAGAAGACCATAACACCGGAAAACTTAACACATTCAATCGAGGGAGACGATACCACATTGCAAATAAAAATTCCACCACACTCGAAAACACCAAGCCTCGTTACTCTATCACCCAAAACAGAACATTTATAGTCCGATTGCTTTTCCTCCGCCGAAAATAAGAAATTGAATCTCTGAACCATGCACTGAGTAGACCTCCTTTCAAGTCATTTACTGCCCCGACACATGGGCATGCATCCCACCATCACATCAATACTGTACGACAACCAATCATGAGCATCATAGCAACGTGTGCATAGCCTCAAAGCTCTCAGAAGTGCAACTACAAAGCTGAAATGACAGAATATCCTTCTACAAGGCGACGACAATAGCCTAATCAACTATGCAAGGAGAACATCCCGCACCACATTTTTAGTACCATTATATTACCTCAGTTCCCAATTGATAACAAGTGCTTCATCTTTTAACAATTTACATCTCCGACCAATGAAGCCACATCAATTATCAATAATTTCAAAATAATCAATCAAGTCATGCGCAAATCATGTCGAGGTCGTATGTCCCGATCCAATAAATATTTAAACTGTGCATTGCCAGATGGTCGAATGGTGCGAACCATAGATGCATCTATTACTCCGCTCGCAAATCATACATGTGACGCGGTCAAATATAAATAAAAGAATTACCCTGCTTGCGAATCATACATGCGACGCAGTTACACATAGATATACACATTAAAATAGTCAATAAAGAATTCATCAAGGAAACAATTACCCAAAGAAATGGCAACTTCTCTTTTAATAGTCAAGAAAGTGATGTTTAACCCTCTAAAAATTTATTTACCAAGCTCGATGTGATTTAAGCAATTTAAATTAATAATACAGATACAAATATTACAAGTAAAACTTGTTTTTGGGTCCTAGACTACCCGGACTTAAGCACAATAGTAGCTACGTACGGACTCTTGTCACCTCGTGCGTACGTAGCCCCCACAGATAGGAGCACATATTTAATTATCTCACCTATAGGGTTAATTCCCTTTTACAAGGTTAGAAAGGAGACTTATCTCGCTCCGAAGTTCCATAGCCGAATCCCAAGCCTTACCAACAATTCAAACTGATGCCCAATGCTCCAAAACTAGTCAATAAATAGGCAAAATTCATAAAAATATACTCTAATACTCACAACAATTCGATTTAAACAAATTTCCAACTCCACTCGAAAAGTTGGAAGTGGGGATCATGTCTTGAAACCCGATGAAACTCACAAAATCCGACAACCCATTTCGATACGAGTTCAACCATACCAATTTTATCAAATTTCGATAACAACTTGACCTCCAAATCTTAAATTTTCATTCTTGAAAAGTTTTGCAAAAATTTTGAATTTTTCCATTTAAATCCGAAATAAATAATGAATATAATCATAAAATCATGAAGTATAATTACTTTCGGATATAGAACACTTACCTCAATCCATATGGTGAAAATCACCTAAAAATCGCTTCAATCCGAGCTTCACTGCTCTAAATATGTTAAAAATGGCCGAAATCTCAAAATATAGCTTCTGCACAGGTATTTACTCTTCATGATCGCGGAAAATGCTTCGCAACCGTGAAATATAACATATCTCATCCCAAAATTTACCCTTCGCGATCACGGAACAAGCTTCGCGATCGCGAAGAACAAATGCCCAGCTCTTCCAGACAGCCTCTAGTATAATGGTCATAACGTTTTGTACAAAACTCCAAATTGAAAATAGTTTAACTTTCTAAAAACTAGACTGAAGAACTACAATTTTGATGCTTTGCTCATCTCCCAGTTCTTTATAAATTATGAGATATAAGCTCCCAAAATTAGACCTTAATAACACAAATTTCTTCTTATCTTCCCGGACAGCCTGTAGTGTACCAGCCATAACTTTTTGTACACAATTCTAAATGATAAATGATTTGATTGTATAAAAACTATACACAAAGAGCTAAAACTTTTATTTTTAGATCATCTCAAAATTCCTTATAGATTGCAAGATACAAGCTTCCAAAGTCGGTTAGTGCAACAGAAACTTTCCTCTACGCGATCGTGAAAGGCCTTCCGTGGTTGCAATTCACGGGCCAATTTCTCCCATTTTACTCATCGCGATCACGGCCAATTCTCCGCGATCACGTAGCACTCTACTGTATCCAAAAACCAGTAGATAAAATGGCCTAAAAATTGTCCGAAACCACCCCGAAACTCACCCGACCTCTCGGGATCCCACCGAACATACCAACAAGTCTCAAAACATAACGAGGACTTAGTCGAGGCCTCAAATCACATCAAACAACGCTAAAAATACGAATCTCACCCCAATTCGAGTCTAATGAAACTAAGAAATTCCAATTTCTACATTCGATGCCGAAACCTGTCAAATCGCGTCCGATTGACATCAAATTTCACACACAAGTCACATTCGACATTATGGACCTACTCCAACTTCCAGAATTGAAATTCGACCCCGATATCAAAATGTCCACTCCCGATCAAACTTCTCAAAAACCTTCAAATTTATAACGTTCGCCAAATGACCCCAAAATGACATGCGGACCTCCAAATCCACTTCCGGACGTGCTCCTAATACCAGAATCACCATAAGGAGCTATTCCTAGACTCAAAATCCCAAACAGACATCGATAACATTGAAATACACCTCAACCCAAATTTATGAATTTTTTCCAAAAATGCTAACTTCCATGATAGGCACCAAAACGCTATCGGGTCATCTAAAACCCCATCCGGACATACACCCAAGTCCAAAATCATCATACAAACCCGTTGGAACCTTCAAATCCTGATTCCGAAAACGTTTACTTAAAATTCCAACCTTAGTCAATTCTTCCAACTTAAAGCTTTCAAAATGAGAATTCTCTTTCCAAATCGACTCCGAACTTTCCAAATTTCAATTCCGACCACGCGTACAAGTCATAATACCTGAAGTGAAGCTACTCACAGACTCAAATTGTCAAACAACATGCCAGAGCTCAAAACGACCACTCGGGTCGTTACAAGCTTTCTTCTGCTCTTTATTTCATCTACAACAGTAGTTCAAGGGCAATCCCTCCTCTTAAACATCTAAGGTATGATTTCTCCCTCCATTCTTTGGAAATTTTGAGTTGGGTGAATGCATGTCATTGGATACAAATTTCGGGGTTGTTTTTCTTTGTAACAATATGTTTGTGTGGCCCAACCCCATGAACCCCATTGGAATGGTGTTGTTATTGTGTGAACAAGTGGTAGCACGGAACTCCCACACCTATTTGGGAGGGTGAGGCAATCCCTCATCCCTACAAGCACTAGTTCATGCTAAGTGTTTGTCATAATGCCTCAAAGGCATTCTCTATCCACATTGGAGCCCGAGTCTCTGGGATTATTAGACTAGTGCTATGTAGTCGTGCACCACTTTAAAATCTTAAGTATGGAGTGGCTCACCAATAGCCCAATGCTTTGAAATTGGAGGAAGCACCCAGGTGTCATTGCTTGATTCTCATGCTAAGAAAAGATGAGGTGAAGTCTGAGTAACCTCGGAAATTGTTGAAAATCATATGTTGAACTCTTACGTGTGGGGTGGCAAGACTATGTTTTGAAATGTTGCAATGCATCTTAAATTGATTAATGCTCACTTGTGTAGGTACGAATATGCCTCCAAGAAAGGACATCGATAAAGGAAAGGTCACATTTACTGCTCCGTCTAAGGCTAAGGCTCCCTCTGCACCCTCACCGAAGAAGAGAAAGGGGGAAGCTACTTCCAGTCAAGGTGAAGGACTGCGAGTAGTGCAGCTATTGCAGCCACCCGTCCACAACCTCAGGGACAACAGGAATTTGGAATCAAGATCATACCCCCACATGTGAAGGACTGGTGTAAGTGTTGTAGGTCGAGACATATACATCCATAATATGTTGTTCATGAGCATCGTCTAGAAGCCAAGTACCAAGCAATCTGGATAGGTATTCATGATATGGGGTTGAGCTATGTGTTCAGAAACTCCAGAGATATCAATGTCAATCTTGTGAATGAGTTTTATGCCGGTTTTGATCCAGAGGATTCTGAGCAGCTAGTGCCTATTCGGAGAAGGTTGATCGATTTTTTAGCCTCGGCGATATGCAATTTATTAGTTACGCCGAATGTTCTCCAGGAACCCTTGGACAATTTCATCATCCGTCTTACTTATCGAGAGCTGAGACACACTCTTTGTGGTGTCAACTCTGTGGCGGCTTGGGTGCGGGATAAGAAAACCAATCGCCATAGGAAATTCCCAAAGAAGAGTATGAAGGCAGAATCGCAAGTACGGTTGAAATTGATTAATACACGAATCCTACCATGAAACCGTGACACTCTTATTAGCCGTGAAAGGGCCTACGTGTTATATTTCTTATTGATGGTCCAAAGGGTGAATATGGGCCACTTTATTCGTTACCAGATGACCCAAAGTGCGAACTAGCAAGAAAATTGATCGAATGCCCTTTGCAAACATGTTGACTCAGTATTTACGACAAGAGGAGGTGGAAGAGGAGAAAGAGTTCGATCACATCATTGCTCCATCCATAAGACTGACGAACCTCACAAATGTCCGGGTTAAGGAGGAGAATACCACAACTTCACTGACAGGGGTTGAGCGCAATGCGAGTGATAACAGCTTTATGGCCCATTTATATGGGATGATGAACTTGCAGCTTCAAATTGGGGGACGACCGGCCACTACGGAGGAGAGGGCCATATTGGAGGAGCAGTTCCCGCTCAATGCTCATGTTCAGCAGCGGGTTGGGCTAGGTGATGGATACAGACTCCCAGAATATGAGGATGTTAACATACACGAGAAGTCTGAGGCAGAGCAGTCAGATGATGAAGATGGTGATGATGAGGAGGAGGAAACACAAGATGAGGAGTGGGCAGCCTCAGAGGAGGAAGGCGATGATGCAGTTTGATAAGGGAGTTTTTCATCCACCCTACTCATTTTTTTTCTTGTTTTGTCAATTTGTTTATGCACTGAGGACATTGCATGAAGTAAATGTGGGGTGGTAAATTGTAAATATTAGTTTTGCTTTAGTTATTATTTTTTAGTTAGTGTCGTCTTAGCCTTTTAGAAAAAAAAATTAGTGTCATCTTAGCCTTTTAGAAAAAGAAAAAAAAGAGAGTAGAGAAATTGGACTCTTCCCGATGATGCATCTCCTAGACAGTTTTCTTGAGAGAATTAGTTATAAAGAAAAAAAAAACAAAAAGATTTTCTTGTAGGTAGTGCAGTAATTCCCCCTATATTTTTCTTTATGTCGTGGTTCTTTTCAAAGGATTTTAGTTGAACCCGGTGTAGTTAGTTTTAATTTTTAGGAGTAGAAACCACTATGCTATGAATTGAATTGCAGCGATATCTCTTGACTTTGTTATGCCTTGAGATAGTGAGTACTTTGGTTGTGACGCTTAGGCTCAATTTTTGAATCTTGTATAATCTTAAATTTGCTTAACTGCTTTGACTAGAGTCTCTTGATGAAACAAATCCTGAGTGAGTTATGTGCCTGTATGTAAGGTTTGTCTGTTATTCTTTGCATAGCATTTGATATCTAGAACTTGCCTCGTGTGTGTGCAAAGCAAAATAGTTGTCTTGTTCAGTCTGGGAAGTGATATAGGCATTTCTTTGTTGAGCCAGATATATATAGTGTACCCCCCTAAATGTCATATAACGTAGTTAACCCCTTTGAGCCTATAATCTGATTTCTTTGGTAACTACATTACAAGCCTTACCCTTTTGTTTGAATTGACCATATATTTGAACCTTGTCACCTCTCATGAGCACTTGAATTATGATGAATTGTGTAAAAGTTAAAGTGTGGGGTGGTGGTTTGAATTTTGAGTGGAACAAATGAATTAAGGAGAAAGGTGCACCGTTTTGAAAAAAAATATAAAAATATATCAATAAAGCCACTTGTATTGAAGAATGAATATATATATATATATATATATATATATATATATATATATATATATATATATATATATTTGTATCATATGAATAATAATTCTTGATGATGGTGGCTAATGATATACTTGTGCTTAAAGAAGTATGGGGTAATATACATTGATATGAAGGTGGAATTTTGGTTTGACATAAGTATGGGCTTGAGTGTTGAAGTATATGTATTAAAGTGCTTAAGGGAGGTGTAGTCAGTCATATCCAAATGTATCCTACTCGACCTGCAGCCTACATTACAACCAATTAAAGTTCTACTTGATACTAGATGGAATGAGCTCGATTAGTAGAGTATTACACCACGGGCAAACCTATGGTGCATCATTTGTGGCATATGAATGTTATTTTTGAGAGCGAGTGAATTCTTCCTATTTTGATATCCTACGGTCTTAAAATTTATTGTGTGTGGAACTAATCTCTTTTGTTGTGTGAGGGCACATGATTCATGATGGAAAGGTAATGTCATTGACCTCTATCAGATTAATTTGATTTTTCAACACACATCAAATAACATAACAAAAAGAGAATAGAAAATCACACAAACAGTATCTTCATCCCACACTTAAAATTGTGCATTTGTCCCCAATGCATAATGATGTGTGGCTATAATTCTATATTTTAGTACATTATTTATTACATTACATTTTATGTGAGTTAATGTTAAACTACACTTTATTTGCGCATAATGGAGTCTATTTTATGTGTAGGTACAGTGGAGATGAAAGTAGAGCAAACAGAATACTTAAAGTCTAAAGCGTGCTCGAAAACAGTTGAAAAGAAGAAAGAAAGAAGTGAGCAGCGAAAAAATGAGAAAGCTAGCGAAGTGAACTGCTGAGCTCGTGTTAGAGCTGGCGAGGCGAGCTATTGAGCTTGCATGGGAGTAGGCGACGCGAGGGATAAGGCGAGGTTGAGCTCGTGTGGAAGTAGGCATCGCATGGTCTGGGGCGAGGTTCATCTCACGTTTTATCTCACGAGGCATGGTCTGAGGCGAGTATGATCCGGATTTTGAAGGCTTATTTCGTCTCCTTGTTTGACTAGGACTTGGGATATGTCGTTTAGGTCTTTTCATACACATATAAATATACATTAAATACCACTTTTGAAGGAGTTTGGCGACCGGAGGCAAGAATAGACAGTGGAACACCCGTTGGGAGATAGAATCATCGATTTCCACATTCCTTCATCTTTACTTTGTAATTTATTTATGAAAAATACTTGGGATATTGTTACTATGAGTATGAGTAGCTAAACTTCTAATCTAGGGTTTTGATGGAGCCTATTGGAGGATGATTTTCTTGTTACGTTAATATAGATTTGCCGTAGCTTTTTCTCTATTTTTCAACTACGTTTATATTATGGTTGGTTGAAGAGCTCTCAATCGGCTATGCATATTTAATATGTATTACTTGGAAGAGAATACATATTTAGGTAGTTGTTGAACAACATTACTCCTAACGTATATGAGCGATCAATACGGAGGGTTTAAAGGTGGGATTAGGAATAACGAAACCTTGGTACGATCCGAGTGCGCCATACTTAGTGCCAGCTAGCATAATTCAGAAGAATATGTCTAGTAAATTATGGTAGTTACTAGGGAGAGAATTACGATACTCAGAGAGCTCATGATCGGTAGAGAAACCTTAGGCAAATTTATAGAAAATGTAGCGGAAATGATTCCGAAAATAGGGGAAATCATAACCTTAGATCATTCCAAATCTTGTCTACAACCTGTTCGTAGTTAGTTATTAGTTACTTCATTTTCATAAATAGATCCTTAGTAGTAAAATCCAATTTGTTATTAAATATTTCTGAAGATTGATTGTGTGAATTTGTGTGAGTCTAGTAGTTATGCTTAATAGGTTAATTCCATGTGGGATTCGACTCCAGACTTGTTAACCGGAATATATTTGCAACGACCACTTAGTCTTTTTTATATGGCATAGTTAGGCGTGACCACGTACCCATAAATACAAGAGGGTAAAAGAAACTTCCTGGTAGGCCAAAAGCTTAAGCATTAGCAGTTCATGGGGTACTCAGATTTCTCTCATACTTGGTTCTTTGTGCTGGCACCCTACACTTAGTTCTAACCATCTCACTTACTTTTGCTTTCTTCCAATAGTCGTACTTCCCATGCTCCTCGAGAAATAAAAAACAACACTACAATAATAAATAAATAAAAAAAAGCAGTAAAGTTGGGTTGCCTCCCAACAAGCGCTTGATTTAACGTCGTAGTACGACGTAAACTACTTTTTGCTTCCACCTTGAGCTTATGAACTGAACCTTAAGTTTTGACTCAAGATTATGATTATGCTCTTGGGGTGGTATAAATTCTTGTAAGCTAAAAATTAAATGATTCTTTATGCACTTTTTGGCTTCAAGCTGAGGAGTGTCATCTTGCCTATACGCCTTCGAAAATTTCTGAATATAAGGCTCATCTACCTCTTCTGTTGACTCCTTTGTATGCTCGTAAGGATCCATTCCCATTTCACATCAGAACACAAGGTAGAGAAGTGTTTGGAATGAGGTCCAATGTGCTCAAATACATGAACGTCAAGATTTTCAACATCCTCAACACAGATCACATTAGAGTCAACTAAATTTATATCATCAATGTCCTTGGTTGTCTCTAGTATCATGTCTTCAACATCGGCACCCTCAAATTATAATTGGTTGATTTGGTCATATTCTACTCTAACTCCTCCATTAAAATGTCAATTTCTGCTAATTCACGCTCTTCTTGGCTACTATCCATAATGTCAGCTTTACAAGGTTCAACTAGTTGACTTATTTTAGCCTCCAAGTTACGCATAGTTGCCTCTTGCCTTTGTATCTGCAGCGATTTCTCATCATATTGTTCCACAAGACACTTTAGCATATCATTGATCTCCTTTAGGTCAGGATCCCCAGGTTCTTTATTCCTAGTAACTTCACAAATAAAAGCAGAACCATCATAATAAGGGGCGGGGTATGATAAGAAATATAAGCACAGCCATAAAAATGAACATCTTGACTACCACAATCATTACATACATTCAACATAAGATTGAGTTGGTGCACATAAATCGCTCTCGAAAATATTTTGACCATTTTGCCACATGTGATTTTTTCCACAATAAGCACAAGGAAGATCAACGGTAGAAGTTACCAACATCGAAACTCTCATAGTTCCAAGATGTCATGTTTCTTAAATCAACAAGTAAAACTAAAATAAAAAATATCAAACACTAAAAAAAGGTTCAAACCTGAAACTTAGCAATATATACAGCTACAACAGTACCGTTAGATCCCCAACAACGACGCCAATATAATGATCACGCCCAACTCTAGTCCTAAAAATGATAAGTAGTCGCTGCAGATATAATCCGATCTAAAAGTCTGGAGTCGAATCTCACAGAGAACTAAGGCTTAACTGTAACTGTTCAGTATTGCTAAGAAATACAAGTTCAAATAATTTTGTAGTTATAAAGATTATAATTTTTGTTTTAAACTAATTAATTAACAAATACTAAAATCAGTAAAATTATCAACTAACAAGATTAAGGGTTGGATACAAGATTAAGGAGGCCTAGAGTTATGATTTTCTCAATTGTCGGATTCCTTTCTTCTATGCCTCCTATAATTTCGCCTAAGTATTCTCTACCAATCGTGAGTATTTTGAGTGTCGTAATTTTCTTCCGAATAATTACCACAATTTACTAGAAGTATTCTTTCGAACTACGCTAGCTAGCACTAATTCACCGATAACTAAGATCGCACCAAAGTTTCGTTATTCCTAATCCCACTTTTAAACCCTCCGTATTGATTCCTCATATACGTTAGGAGTGATGTTGTTCAACAACTACCTAAATATGTACCCTTTCCCAAGCAACACATAATAAATAGGCACAGTCAATTGAGAGCTCTTCAATCAACTGAAATAAGCATGTAGTTAAACACGTGGAGAAGTCCAACGGCTCAATTATATAAAACATAAAAAGAATTTATCCTACAAAAGGTTCCATCAAAATCCTAGACAACAAATTAGCTATTCATAATAGTATGCACAACTACGATACTAGAATTCATAATCAATAATGGAAATAGAGGAAGAAAGAGGGGAAAACGTGAAGTTTAATCCTTCTCCTTCTTCCTCCTAGTGTGTTCTTGCCTCCCCAAAGTCTTTCTCCTTCCAAAGTAGTGTCTCTCCATCAAAAGCAGTTTTTAGGATATATTTATAGTGTCTAGGGTTTGTATGGGGCGAATTTTCCTTCTCCTAATCCGAATTGGAAAAGATGATTTTTTTTGTTTCGGTCCCGGTCTGGCGAAGTGAACCTCGTTCCGCTGTCCGGGACTCTTTTGGTTTCTTCAGCTGCGGTCCTGGTCTGGCAAAGTGAACCTCGCTTCGTTCCGGGACTTTTCTCGTCAGCTCTATTTTCACCAATTTTTCTCTTATTTGATCCTTTTTCGGATAAGTTTGTTCCTACACATAAGAAACACGTAATGAACCTATTTTCACTTTAAAAGCAGTGTGAACTTCTGTAACTCACACAAAAAAATGATATACAAACACACTCAAAACATGCACTTTTGCACCATTTATCACTGCTTATTAGTTTCCATTAATTTCCGTTCCTATTTGCTTTGAAGACTTCATATCTAATCATTTACGTAAACAAGAAAGAAAAAGTTGAAAGTAATCTAAAAGATTGAATGTTGCTTATGAAGACAAAAGGCTGCAATGTAACCAACCACAAGCATATATTTTTCGTGAAAAGAAAAAATGGATGGAGTACGTATGCATTCCTTTTTATTCGTTAAAGAACGTAATTGATACCGTTATTGCATACTTAAGTAGCTTCATTATCAGTCTATATATCCTTAGTTTGATAAATAAGTCCAAGTATATGTCTTTAACCATAACAGTACCAACGACTTTAATTTTCTTAAAATATTATTATAGATTATAGATAATCGGTATTGTCCATAATGAATATATTAGTAACTTAGAAAATGAAAGCAAACAATTTGTTACAACATAGTATTAATATATATATATATATATTAACACAAAATTTATTATTATTATTATTATTATACCTCTGTCTCAAACTCATGGTGATTGACAACTAACTAAAATTGCACCAAAACTTAATTTTAAGCACTGTTGTTGTATGTATTGTATTCCTTTGTTTCTTTTGCATGGTGATGGTAGTTGAGGAGTCTACTTCTTCCAACTTCAAAATCCCTTGTAACTTAACCTTCAAACTGCAGTATCTCTATATCCATCTCTTCACCAGCTAGCCATTAGAGTACTGGCCTGGCTAGCGTATGTACATATCTACGACCCCTCACCCTGCCTGCACCACACGCACTAGATCAATCCCCATTTCAAAATCTCTTCTGAATATTTGAAGTAAAAGCAAAGAAAACTCTCATCAAACCAACCTTATAGCAATCATGATCTAATAATATTTTCTCCTTCCATTTTCACCTCACAGAAAAGAAAAAAACACCAATATGGAAACACCAAAAAAAGAAGCTGTGGATTTTCATTCCAACGTGGATTCTTCACGGCCTTTTCGTTCAGTCAAAGAAGCTGTAGCCATCTTTGGGGAGAGATTCTTGGCTAAAGAAATTTATTCTCCCAAACCTTTCACGTTTCCAACTCAAGAAAGTCCGTGGAATAATAATTTTTCTCCAAGTCCTCGAAGTGTTAATTATTCCCAAGAAATTATTACCACCGCCACGTCATGGAAATCTGCTTCATCACCAAGTCCTCAAGATTTCAACAATGATCCTCTTGTTGTGGAAGCACTGAAGAAACTTGAAACTGAGCTGGAAGAAACAAAGACAGAATTGAAGCTTTTGAAAGCAAGAGAATCTGAGACTGAAATTGCGTTAGCTTCTTTAAACGCGGAGCTTCATAAGAACATGTCGAAACTAGCACAAGCTGAAGCAGCTCATGCAGGTTAGAGGCCAATTCATGACTTTATCTTAATTTAGTTTCAAGTTTTGAGTTTTCTGAAAATATGAGATCATAACGGGAGTATATATGACTGGAATTTTTCATTAAAGGAAAATGTTGTCGGTAAGAAATTCATTTTTTGGAGTTTCGTTGCTAGAAAATGTTCTTCCTGCAGGAGTTATTTTTCTTAATTATTTTGACTTGTAATTTCAGATTACTTGCTCTTATAATACTTTTAGCGGAAGTCGTTTTTCTTAATTATTTTGACTTTTAACTTCAGATTAATTGTTCCAATATTTGATTTCACCAAAACGTTCCAAGATGCAAATATTACTATTACTCATAGTTTAATATATATTTTTCTAAAAATATTTTTCACGCCATATCCTTCCTTTTTTTCCGAAAGAGAAGTGGGGTCCGTACAAAATTGATGAGGAAGAAATCCTAATAAATGGAACGGACAAATTAAAGAATAAATTTCAGTGCTCTCACCTTATTGAGACAAGCTATAACAATATTAATACTAATAGTCCAATTTATGATTAGAGGATTGTTTATGTTACACACTAGCCCGTTTGGACATAAGAATTTTTTTTACTTTTTTCTGAAATCAGCGTTTTATAAAAAAATTAATTTTCACTTGAAGATGCATTTTGAAAATTTTCGAAAATTTGAAAAATTCCACAAAACTGATTTTCAAAATTTTCAATCAAATCACTCTTAAAACTTCAAAAACAACCCAAAATTATGAAGCCGTTTGGACATAAGAAATTTTTTCCTTTTCTTATTTTCACTTTTTTTTAAATCAGCGTTTGTTCATAAAATTTTCAATTTTCACTTGAAGATGCATTTTGGAAATTTCGAAAACTTGAAAAACTTCAAAAAACTGTTTTTCAAAAATTTCACTCACAAAACTTCAAAAACAACCCAAAATTATATTCATGTACAAACACAACTCTAAATTTCAAATACCATTTTCAATTGAAAATTTTCACCTTGTTTTGAAATTTTACAATTCTTATGTCCAAACGCCCACTATATTCATGTCCAAACACAACTCTAAATTTCAAATACCATTTTTACTTGAATTTTTTTCCCTCTATTTTGGAATTTTACAATTCTTATGTCCAAACGCCCACTAAAAGACATTGTTCACAAAATAGAAAATATTATAGGGAAACAACTTTTATGAAAATGACTTCTATCGCACTATACATATACATAAATATATATATATATATATATATATATATATATATATATATATATATATATATATATATATACATTTTTTTTTCTTGTGGCACTCAATATTTGTACTAAATTTTAAGATTTATCACACATACACTTTAATTTTATTGTCTGGATTAAGAATTGTGAGTTCACTTGACTACATCCCTGCTATTAATGCAGGTGCAATGGCGGCGTCAAGATCAGTGAAAATTAACAATGAAGATTATTACGGTAATATTAATAATCATCCTAAAGGGGAGGATAATAAGCTGAAAAAGGAAATGAAGGTGAGGTGGGAGTCATCACCAACTTTAGCAGAGATGTTAACAATTGGAGATACAGATCTTGGGTTGTTTGGATCATCTGGTAAGAAAAAGGATAAGAAGAAGACAATGAAGAAGAAGCCTATCATTCCTCTTGTGGGAGACTTGTTCTCAAGGAAGAAAAAATCTCCAACTACTATGGATAATCCACTCTTTTCTTCTTCTCATCTCTTCTGAATTGAAAAAAAAAAAAAAGAGACAACAAAACAGAATAAGAACTTCATCATTTAAGTAACTTAATATTTTTTCTATGCTCTTTCTGCTGAGATTTAAGAACAACGGACCAGCTGCTTGTGGGTGTCGAACATCATGAGAAAACACCGTCTCTTTAATTCGTGTGTATGTGTGATAATGCTAGTTTTTTGTTTGTTTTTTTCCTCTCCAAATTTTTATGTATATTTCAATGTTCAATATTTCTGTGTCAATGATTTTACTTACGTTATTCTAGTATTATTATTAATTACTGTGAGCACGTAATTTTTCCCCTATATGAATTACTCCTACAGAATCCTAGAGAAATAGATTTTTCTTTTAAATATTTGTCATTTTAGGAATTTTTGTGGAATTTTCTTAATTATTAGCATTTTTCTGTGCATGTTTATTTTTTATTTAATTCATGAAAATACAAAAATACTCTGCATTTGTATTTAGGAATTATTTTTACATTTTTAGGTTAATTGGTAAATTAGTTGTTTTATAAAAATGAAAAATCACAAAAAAAAAATGATTCACTTTGCATTTTAAACTTTTTAATTTTTAATTTTATAGTTCTTCTTTTAATTTAGAAGTTAATTATTTTTTGTAAATACTATGACGAGTAATTAGCTTAATTGGGTAAGTTAATTAATTTAAGAGTTAATTTAGGTTTTAATTTAATTTGAAAAGAAAAGGAAAATTGAAAATTGAAAAGAAAAGAAAAAGAATCAAAAGAAAGGCTGTGATTTTAGGCCAATTCATCACAGCCCAATTGAATTTCCCCAAACTCGTTCAGATCCGGCCCAAAACCCACGCCAATTCAAACGACGTAGTATGGGGCCAATACTACGCCGTTTGGAGTTCGTTTGTTTTAAGTCAATCCTGGCCTTCCGTCTCATCTCATCCAACGGCCAGGAACACTTCCCCCATTTTCATGTATAACTGTCCCCATGCCATCAGATCAAACCTAAGATCAAACACATCTCTTCAGTCTCTCTCATCTCTTCACCTAAAACCTAGCACCGCCCTCAAAAACTTCCATCATTTCCACCGGCAACAGACCTCCAAACCCTCTCAAATTTCGACCACACAGCCATCACTCACCCCCAAGTCCCAAACCATCGATATATCTCCCCAAAACCTTACCAAATCTAATCAGTTCTGGATCTTAAAAAAAAGGAAAAGAAAATCTTCCAAATCTCTGAGTTTTCCTTGAACGATTAGGGTTAAAATTGGTATAATTCATCTGTTCTCAACGAGAACACACGATTAATGCCAATTTCGGCTCAAAATCGAAGGCGTTGGAGGTCCAGTCAAGTTCGCTGGCAACCCGCCTATTCTAGGTATTTTCCGGCCATGTTTCTTTCTTTCGTCTTTCACTTTATTCTCATCTTCATCTCCTTCTGATTCTTTCTTTTTCTTTCTTATTTTTCCTGTTTTTCAATCGTTTTGTGTATGTTAATTTCAAGTTTACCTTAGTGAACATGTCTTAGTTCTTTTGATTTTATTGTTTGATTTTTGATCAAATTTCCTCGTGCTTTTGTCTTCTTTGGAATCAGGGCTTCAGGAGTTTTCTATTACTCTGTTGGCCCAGTTTCTTGATTGATTTTCTGTTGGTTTTGGAATTAAACTTGGGTTCTGTTAGTCAAAAGCCCAAAGAGGGAAAGGTCAATCCGGGTTCGCAAGCTCAGGGTCTGTGGTTTGATTTTTGGGTCAGCTTGACCCATGTTTGGTTCTTGAGAGTAATTAACAGGGGCCTAAAGGGTAGTTTAGAAAATTTAACAAGGGAAATCTTTATTAACTGATAGGGAAGCATCCAGAAAAGTGGGGAAAGGGGCTAGTTTAACAAACGAGTTAAAACTTGGGGTTTGAAATAAAAGAATGAAAAATCAGGGAATGGGTAAATGGAAAAGCTTAAAATCAATTTTGCTGCCCTAGAATTTGTCTATAAAAGGCCCATTTCCTGCATTTATTAGGCAGAGATTAGGGTACTAAATATTGAAAACGGCTGAAAGAGTTCCAACCTCCTTTTCTCTACATTAAACTTCTGAAAAGCCCTTGATATTCTAGAAAAAATACTGAAAAACAATCCTGCGTCCTTTGGTTGACATTGGTCTGGGTCTTGTTCTTCAATTTAAATTGGTAGTCAGATTTTAAAAGTTCCAAGAGATTTCTGTGCTTCTGGGTTTTAGAAATGGTTTAAAGTGAGCTGAAGGTTGTTATTGATGAGCTGATCTTTATTGTTGCTGAAATCCTTATTCTCCTTGCTTTATTTTGATTTTCAGGTATGCTTTGGGCCCTGAATGACATGTTGAAATGCCAATATGTAGTCCAACATGGAAATCTAATAATAATTGATACCCATTAAATCCTCAGTATTTTGTTTCTTTAAGTTTAGCCTGTTGTAATAGTTTAGATTTTCTATGTTCATGTGCATCACTGATTCGAATCTTGTGTATAAGTTGGGCTCAGTACTATACTCTGGTAGTTTGGTTGTGAGTGAGTTAAAGCTATATTTGTTAGACATGAAGAATGCTTGATTTCAGGTAGCATGAGTCCAAGTTAGACTGAATATTTCTCTTTTGGTTTGTTTAAGCTTGTCAAAATCAGTGTGAGATTTCCAGATTCAGGGGTTAGTCATAGGACAATTTCTGGTTTATTTTCTTATAAAGTTTGACTCGAGCATGTTGTTCTTGAAGGGTTATAGGTTGAGTGATAAATTGTTATTTTGATAAGTGTCGACTATTCCCAGCTGTGAGCATTTCCATTGTTGTTTATTAGGTTGTAATCGAGGTTTGAACCTCACACAGTGTGTTTATAATTTAGCTTGGGTAAAAATTGGGATTGGGATGCTGCTTCATATGATTTATTCAGTTAAATTCAAGTAATTGTTTATATTAGATAGGTAATATGATTATTTGGGTCTTGTATCATTTGGGGCTTTGTATATCAATTCACGCATGTTGATCATAGTTAAAGAGCTCTGTTCAATTCCTTGGGTTGCAGATGTTCCCTCTGTTCTGTGGGGACTCGATGTTGAGTCCCATACCCCTTAAACATTTATTCTTTATCATATTTAGCCTATCTTGAGCTTGGGATGTGAGGCCTTTTGGAAATGGGGAAATTATTTGCTTTACTGCCCTTTGGGCCTGCTGTCGAGCCCAAAACCATCACTTAAATGTTGCTGCCCACTACGTCTATAACAGGCGTGCTCCGAACGCCTGAAAGCCCAGCGCGCCCTTTAAATTAATAGTTGTGCAAATAAAGCTTTAGATTTCGTTTGGTTAGATTAATTTTTTTAATTATAGTGAGGTGTGCCAATAGTAAATAAGACTTAATATTTATGGCCCTCAAAAGACTAGATCAAGAAATTATTTTAAGAGAGAGATTTGGGGCGTGCCATAGGCCAATTAAATCATCTATGGTCCTCACAGATGTTAATTTAGATATTAAGAATGAACTTCGTAGTGTGCTTTAGGCGCATTAATTATATAATTATCACAACTATTTCTAAAACCCGGGGGTACATTTCATGTGGCCCGGTTCTAATTTTCAACAAGGCTAAATAGAACGTGTCATGAACCACGGGTGGATTTCATGTAGTGTGGCTTACGATATGTTTTAAATGACCTTAAATTAATTTTTAAATAAATAAAAGCAGTATTAAAGCTGAAAAGGCACATAGGTTTGAAAGTGTTTAAAATCAGATAATTAGGCCAATAATAACAGTTGAGCAATCGTGCTAAAACCATGGAACTCGAGAATGTCTAACACCTTCTCTCGGGTTAACAGAATTCCTTACCTAGATTTCTGTGTTCGCGAACTGTAAAACGGAGTCAATCTTTTCTCGATTCAGGATTTAAACCGGTGACTTGGGACACCATAAATTATCCCAAGTGGAGACTCTGATTCTTAAATAAATAGTCTTGTTTCGATCGTCACTTAAATTAGAAAAAACTCCCTTATACCCCTTCCGGGTATGGTAAAAGGGAGGTGTGACAGCTCTGGCGACTCTGCCGGGGATCGAACCCAGAATCTCTGGTTCATGGTTCAAGAATTCGAGCTTAGAATAATTATTATATTTAGCTTTATTTATTATGTGGTTTTCTTCACATGTTTGAGCCTAATGTGCTAAATATTGCTTTTTACCGCTTTGATATTGTTGAACTGTATATAAACTGTTGCGAAACCCTCCTCTCTCTGAGTCTTCTAAATTATCTGGGAAGTGTGCACTTCGTGTGATCTATTAGAGTCATATCCAAATTTAGAACGAGGTTCGGACAAGTTGCAAAGTTGGTGAAGCTTCTGTATTCCCGGTACGCTGCCCCCTCCCTCGGCTCGAGCTGTCCGCTCGGGTAAGCCAGGTCTAGAACAAATAAACCCAGTTTTTTCAAACTTAGTATAACATAGCCTCGTGCCGGATCCCTAGTAGGAATGGTTGTTTGCATCACGTGCATTTGACTTTGGGGACTCAACACGGGAGTTGGGTCTGTCTAGGACAGGTACACCCAAATTCAAAAGATCATCCTGATGCATTTTACTTGCTACTTGTGCATTTATTCGACTCGGATTGCATGTTGACCGACTTCTAGAATAAGGGAGAAAATTGAGAAAAACCCAAATTGAGGTGAGAGAGAGGAAATTACCCGCCTGTGAAAAACCTGGTGTCCAAAATACCCCGAAACTCTGCAGAAATTTTCAGAAAAAGAAAAAAAGTAAAAGAGCTATTTCAAAAAGTTTGTGTTTTTTGTTGCGTCAAAATTGATCGAACTACGTAAGTTTGATTCTCACCGGATGTGGGATACATAGGCAACCCTCATCGGGTCCAACTCTTTTTGCAAAAATAACCCAAAAATATGAAGTGTCACTGTTTTGTCATAAATAAATTAGGTGGCGTCATTCTTGTCCAAAATAGCCAAAAATGCCCCAAAAGGCGCCAGAAGGCTATTTTGCAAGAATAGCCACTTAGGGTCATTTTTCAAAATTTTGGCTGATTAACAAAAACAACCCTAAAATTTTTTTCTCTTGAGGTGCTGAGGGGCTGTATTCACGAAAGTGTTTTTTGTGTTAAATTTTGTAAAAATTGGTGTTTTTATCTTGAGTTAAAGTAAATCACAGTCTTTTAATCAATCACCTTAAACAAATATGCAGGATGAGCACAATTGAAAATGAACCTTTCATAGTCCTTGAGGAAATCCCGTTAGAACTACATATGTGGTGGAATGACTTGGGAGAAATCAGTAGAAAAAACTGTGATAAAAGCTTTGGGTGGTCTTTTTGGGCCTCTGAAGATTAAGCCGAGGAAGGATATAATTGAGGCTTTGATACCCTTCTGGGACCCAACACATAATGTGTTCTATTTTGCTGATTTTGAGCTAACTCCTACGCTTGAGGAAGTAGCGGGCTACGCTGGTTTTAGTAGGAATATCATAAATTAATACCCGGTGGCACCTAGAACAGTGAATCCTCACAAGTTTCTAGATCTTCTAAGCATTAGTCGGGAAGTTCAAGACTCAAATTTGTCCAAGGAATTCTGCACATTCTACTTCTTGTACCGACGTTATGGGAATTCTCGCGGTTTTGAGATGCCAGATATTGGTCTTACTCAATCGGGGAACAAAGATAAGTGGGAAGCTCGGCGGGGATTGGCTTTCATAGTGGCCTTCCTGGTGTTTTGATTTTTCCAAGAAAAGATGAAAACATAGAATTGGGGCTTGTGGGGATAGCCGACTTCATGACTAAAAAGGAAAATGGCACCATTGTACCGATGATCTTGGCGGAGATCTACCGAGCTCTAACTGTTTGTCGCGAAGGAGGAAAGTTTTTTGAAGGATGCAATATGCTTCTACAACTCTGGATGGTGGAGCACCTTTGCCACCGTCCGGGGTACATGAACTGCGGTATGACCGGTCTTCAATGCATTGAAAAACATGAACTATGGGTGGAGAACTATGAGTTTCCGGATGGTACGGAAGCGTGGTTTGCACACTTGAGCTCCCTTACTGCAAACAATATTGAATGGACATTCGGGTGGCTCTCGGTCAGTGAAGTCATTTATATGTCGACTGAGGTGTGTTTTCTTCTATTGATGGGTCTCCAGAGCATTCAGCCTTATGCCCCACATAGAGTTCTATGCCAGTTAGGCAGGTACCAGACCATCCCACATGATGAGGATTTGAGTCGACAGGTCATCGAATTGGAACCAAAAGCTGCTTTCCCAGAAGAAAGGGTGCGTTGAATTTGGCATCAATGCAGGTTCTTAGAGCCAAAGACTCAGCTACGAGATTTATCCAGAGGCGAATTGGAGCCTAGTTACACAACTTGGTATGGTAAAAGGTCCCAAGTCCATCAAGAGCTCGAACGGCCCGCAAAAAGGCCCCATGCCCAATAATTCACTGATGGAGCGTAGGAGCAATGGGATTGGTTGGCAAAAGAGGCAAACTACAGAGCCACCATAAGCAAATTGGAGGGACAGATCGGGGATCTTAAATTTGACAAAAGTGTACAGGTCGCGGCCGATGAAGGGAGAAGAAGAAATTGGCTCAAGAAAACAAGGCCCTTCGAGCACGGATCCAAGAAATGAAAATAGTTGCTGAGAATCAGGAAAGGAGCCAAAAGGATGAAAGACTCATAAGTGGTCTCAAGATGAAAATAGTTGAGGAAGGATGATCTGGAAAAATCCGAGGGTAGTTTGGCAAGGGCCCGGGCACAGTTAACAAAGAACGCAAAGGGACGAGCAGAGTTTGTCCGGCAACTAAAAAATAAATATGAGGGAGAAGCCACCAAGTTGAAGAAACAACTAACTACCCTCGAAAATGAGATGGCCAAGAAAGCTAAGAGCTTTAAAGCAGAAAGGGAACATTGCTATCCATTAATGTCCCAGCTGGAGGAAGATATGCAACAGTTGCAAGGTCAAAACCATCGTGATGCCCAAGTGCTAGAAGCTAGGACTCAGCAAATAGGGCGTTTGCTCCAAGAAAAGGGTATCATCAGGGAGAGTGTTAGAGCCATTGCTGACTACATCGTCATGAAGTGCCATGAATGTGAAGACATGACTAGAACCACCTTCTTTAATGCGGTAATGACCTTTGTTCGCCAAATAATGAGTGACCTGGAGCATTTTCAAGGAGATCTTGCGCATAGGCCCGTGGCGAGACCGACTGATGTCCCACGGGCCCCTGAAGCAGTTAAGGCATTGATATATTCATGATTTTCATTCGAGACTATATTTTCATTTTTCTTTGTTGGAGTTTTGTTAGTCTGTTTTTGAGTCAGTATTTTCATCTTTCTGTTGGAGTCTGTTAGTCCCCCTTTTCGAGTCTATTAGCTTTTATGATTAAATTCTATAGGATAAGTCGTTGTAATCAAGACGTTTTTATTTTATGAAAATTTGAAAATCCCAAAATATTTTTTATTTTTATTATTTTTATTTATTCCCAGAACTACGCTTGGTCTGATTCATGCGGCGTCATGATACATAGGCAATCCCCATAGGATTCGATCATAACCATGAAAAAAAAAAGAGAAGAAAGAGAAAAAAAAAGAGAAACAAAAGAAAAGAGAGAAAAAAAGAAAAATCGGGAAAGAAATAATGGAAAAACAAGAGAGGAAGATGAGAGAATAAAGAAAGGCAAGAATCAAACAAAGAAAAGCAGGAATGAAAAAACGAGAGAGAAGTTGCAAAATGAAAATTAAGTAAAGTCGGGATGACGCAAGCAACCAGTCAAATGCATAATAGAAATGGTTAACTGCTTAGGTGCATCGCATCTCCAACATGTGGTTACCTATCTGTCAAGCCCTAATCACTAACAAGTTTGTTGTTGTCATCAAGTTCAGGCAGGTGGTTAGTTTGTTTGGCATTCTGGCAACTCATCCGTACAACACTAGGTCCAAAGACAAGTTGATCATAGCTAACCAAGAACTGGATGCAAGTGTTATTGACCCATCAAGAGAGGGGGAGGAGTCTGATGTTAACCTGAAAGAGGAGTTGTATAAGTTGAAACACCAGATGGCAGAGATCTACCAGGCATGGGTAAAAGGGAATCCACCACTATCCTACCCCGCTAACCCTGCTTTCGTCCCGCCGCTGGCTCAATCCCAAGAACCTCCCACTATTGATTCATCTCCAGGCTTCACCATTTACCACCACTACCAAGGCACCACTTCCCAAACACCACAAGCTCCACTACCCAAACCAGTTCCATACCCTTCTCCTCCACCAGCCACCCTTGTTTTCGTGGCACCCCCACCCGCAAAACTCCATCGATCCTCCAGTGAGCCTTTATTCCAGACCCAAGATAACCAATACTATCCCCCGGAACCTTACTCCTACACTCCTCGTTTTGACCTCCCTGTTGAGACTGAAAAACCACCTAAAACCCAGAACATGAGGAGATGTTCAGGAAGGTTAGAAGCCTAGAATAGTCGTTCAGAAACATGCAGGGATTGGGAGTCCAGGTGAGCATGGCCTACAAAGATTTGTGTCTATTTCCTGATGTTCAGTTGTCGGTGGGATTTAAGATGCCGAAGTTTGATTTGTATGATGGGCACGGAGACTCAGTGGCCCACTTGAGGGGATTATACAGTAAAATAAGAGGAGTCGGCGGGAAAGATGAGCTATTGATGGCATACTTTAGCCAGAGTCTTAGTGGCTCAACATTGGAGTTACACTCGTCAGGATCACAGCAGATGGTATACCTGGGATGATTTGGCCCAAGCATTCGCTTACAATTTCCAATACAACATCGAGATCGTCCTAGATCGTTTGTCTTTGACTAAGATTGAGAAGAAACCTAGTGAAAGTTTCAGAGAATATGGTTTTCGCTGGAGAGAACATGCGGCAAGAGTTAACCCCCCCATGGAGGAGAGCGAATTGGTGGAGTACTTTCTGCAGGCCATAGAGCCCACTTAGTTCGGCCATCTGATATCGGTCATAGGCAAATCGTTCAATGAGGTAGTAAAGATGGGTGGCATGGTGGAAGAAGGGCTTAAATCAAGCTAAATCATGAGTTACTCGGTTATCAAGGCAACTACCCAAGCCATCCAAAACGGTACTGGGGGAGTGATTGGAAAGAAGAAGAAAGAAGATACGGCAACAATTGATTTAGGATAGTGGTTTGGACCCAGGGGCCCGTCACACCAATATACCCAGCCTCGACCCCATCATCGAACCTACTCCCAAACCCCATATATTCCACCCCAACACTACTTCCCATCACCAGACCCTTATATTTCTATCCACCACGCCCAGACATATACTCAACCTCCTGACTACTCACAATGGCGTGCCCCAGCACCACAAAACACCTACCTAGTTCCACAAAATGCTTACCCACCCCTACGATCCTACCGAAACCCTACCGGCCCAAGTTTCCGACCTAATCTAGCATTCAAAAATGAGAGGTTACAGCGGAAGAAAACTTTCACCCCGTTGGGAGAGTCTTATACCAACTTATTTCATAGATTGAGGCAGTTGGATATGCTGAGGCCAATTGAGTCAAAATTGCCAAACCCTCATCCAAAGAACCTTGATTACTCCGTGAGCTATGAATATTATTCTGGTACTCCGGGGCATGTTACAAAGAAGTGTTGGCACTTGAAAAATGCCATCTAAGAGCTCATTGACACAAACCAGATTGAAGTCCAGACTCTAGAGGCACCCAACATCAACCAGAACCCATTGCCAACCCATCAAGAAACAAACATGATTGAGATAGTACATAAGAGATGGGAACCCAAGAAGCCTTCACAGACTATCATGATGATTCGGTCCAGTGAGGTCAAGCCAGTTAAAAAACCAACAGTTGAAGGACCAGTGAACAAGTTGAGCAGGACAAACGGTGAACCATCTACGGTAGTCAAGAGAGGATCCCCAAGTGATGTTGCGGCAAAGAAGGAAAAGTCAAAAGTGGTTGTGCTAGGAATGGCAAATAAGCCTATCATAATTGTAGAGGGTGCCCGTACGGATCCTGTTGTCATCAAACCTATAACCCAGTTGCCGTTAGTCAGCACCAAGGCCATCCCATGGAATTATGAACGGGTGATAGTGACCTATAAGGGAAAGGAAGTGAAAAAAGAAGTCAATGAGGCCCAGAGATTAACTCGTTCGGGAAGATACTTTGCCCCGAAAGAGTTAATGAAAGCTAAAAGATCCAGAGATAACCCAGTTCTAGTGAAGAAAGTAGTGACTGAAGAAGACGCGAAGGAGTTTTTGAGAAAAATAAAGGTACAAGATTATTCCATCGTGGAGCAGTTGAGAAAGACGCCTGCTCAAATTTCATTGTTGTCATTGTTAATCCACTCAGACGAGCATCGTCGGGCCTTGATGAAAATTTTGAACGAGGCTCATATTCCCAAAAAATTTCAGTAAACCATCTGGAAAAGATTGCCAACAAAATATTTGAGGTGAACAGTGTCACCTTCTCTGATGATGAGTTGCCTGTGGAAGGTACTGAACACAACAGAACTCTCTATCTCACGATAAAATGTGAAGATTTTGTGGTTACCAGGGTATTAATTGACAATGGTTCCAGTGCAAACATCTTCCCTCTCTCTACTATGAACAAGTTGAAAGTGGATGATGAGAGGATTCACAAGAACAACATCTGCTTTCGGGGATTTGACAGTGGAGGGAAAGATTCGGTGGTGATATAGTGCTTGAGTTGATGATAGGACCGGTGGAATTCACCATAGAGTTCCAGGTGCTGGACGTAGCTGTCTCTTACAATTTGTTGTTGGATCGACCATGGATTCATGCCACCAAGGCAGTCCCATCCACTCTGCACCAGATGGTCAAGTTCGAATGGGATAGACAGGAGATCGTTGTGCATGGAGAGGATAATTTGTGTGCTCATAGTGATGCCTTTGTCCCGTTCATTGAGGTTGAAGATGACAAAGGGCCTTAGGTCTATCAAGTTTTTGAAATAGTGCCGGTCGAGAAGGTTCCAGAGGGGAAATGTGTTCCAACTCCAAAGATAGTCTCTGCGTTAGTCATGGTGGCTTTTGAAATGCTGAAAAATGGCTTTGTGCCCGGTAATGGTCTGGGTGCATCTTTGTAGGGTATCATATAGCCAGTTTCCCTCCCTGAAAATTTGGGTTTGTTCGGTCTTAGATTCAAACCTACAGCGGTAGATGTGAAAAGGGCTATAAGGTTGAAATATAAGGCATGGTACTTCCAACGCCTATTCCGCGTCTCTCCAGGTCTTTTGTCAAGCCCGGCGCTAGGAAATGCCCAGTGACGACAGTTCCAAGTTCTGTGGTTGACATTGATGAGGAATTAATTGAAAGGTTCCAGAGGTTATTTGATGATGTGAACATGGTGGAAGTTGGAGAAGTTTCTAGCAAAGCGGATGTGCAGTTCGTCGGGCCAAATGCAAATCTTAACAATTGGAAGGCTACTCCTCTCCCTACCCGGAAGGAGTCTTGGCAGTTTGTTTTGTTTCCCTTTCTATCAGGGTCATTCCAGGGTTGTGACCCAGACTTTTATCTTTCGTTTGTTGATGTACAAACCCTGTTATCCTTTATTTTAATGAAATGCAATTTCCTTTTCCATCACTCCTGATAGTTTTATTTTTGTTTTTTTTTCTTCTCTGTACAGTTCTTTTTATGCCAGTTCCAATGACATGACATGCATGAGGAATCTTCGGCCCAGACTTAAAAGTCAATCTAATTCTAAAATAATAATCCAAGAAATAGAGTGTGATGATTAATCAGAATATGATGAGGATGAGGCCTTTGAAGATATTAGTAAGGAACTAAGTCATTTTGAAGGAAAACCCAAGCCTAATTTGAATGAAACGGAAGCAATCAATCTAGGGGATCCCGATAATGTCAGAGAAACTAAGGTAAGTGTTGTCGCGCCCCCTTTTTCTCGCGAAATCGGGTTTATGACATTTGGGAGGACAATTCGTTCCCTTTTTGGGAATTGGGTTTGAATTGAAGAGTCGCCACCTAATGATTAAAGTGTATTAGGACACTAAGAAGGGTTTGATTTAGAAAACCAAAGTTTGGGTAAGGGCTAGAAATTATCCTGAGGAGAAGGTGTTAGGCACCCCTCAGGATCCACTAGTGTGGTTCCCGGCCATGCTACAATTGTGACTTTAAGTACAAGTAACAAGTA
Organism: Nicotiana sylvestris; assembly: GCF_000393655.2. Taxonomy (NCBI): domain Eukaryota; kingdom Viridiplantae; phylum Streptophyta; class Magnoliopsida; order Solanales; family Solanaceae; genus Nicotiana; species Nicotiana sylvestris. The sequence continues at coordinate 120,327,358 of NC_091057.1, read as the reverse complement.
AGCAAACAAAGGTTTCAAATATGAGGGATTGTCACATTATGGCCGCAAATAAATTAAAGTTTGAAGAAACAAAGAAAGCTGAAATTTTGAGGAAATAGTTTGAAAATTCTGAAAAGTAATAAAATAAACAAGTAAAGGGAAGGGAGTCCTAGGTTTACAAATAATATGGATCACATCAATGCAATACCCGATAATCACTCCTCAGAATAGGGGTTACACGTGGTTAGCGCACCGGTCATCATATCCATATCAACCATTTCCCACCCCGTTAAGGTATTAAAACGCGAAATAGTTTCGTTACTTATTGCATGCTCTTACCCGTCTTAATCCTATCAGTCCTGGAGGCATTTGGGACTACTAGTCCTAAAGGGAAGGGAGATTGGGCTTTTATGGTTTAAAGGACAAAATCTAGGGCGACAAACAAAACACATAGAGCAGATATAGGAAAACACATAACATTTAAAGGCTCAAACATGCCTCCTCAACTTAAAGACATATTGTTTAGCATGTCTTGCATGTACTGGTTATGGTCTGAATTAAACTTAAAAAACATTAAAGCAGGCTAATTTATCACGTATTTTCAGATAAAAAGTCCGAATTAGGCCTGCCCGCTGGTTGTAATTATCAAAGACTGGTGCAGTTATAACCTTTACCCTAAATCTTGACTAGGTAAAACCTATAGGCATGATATCTATGCATAAAAGAAATATACTGATTTTAAAGAAAAGGATTTATTAATTGCAGGAACATAAGTTCTGCAAATATTAAGCAACGTTACTACTGATTTTTAGACTTATAAGCGAGATAGACGATTCAGATTCAGTTGATTACTCCTATAGGCATGCTTTCTAACCGTTATTGATTTAAAAACGATTATAGTCGAAATAAAAATGCAGGAGTCCTATAGGCATGGTATCTAAAATGTTGCTTGTTATTAAAACCTGTGAACACGTTTTCCTAGTGATAGATGCATATGCAGAATTCAAGAAGTCCTATAGACAGGTTATCTATATGATATGCAGCGTTATGAAATGTAGAACCTATAGACATATTTTCTAGATAATACAGAAATGCAGAAATATATAGACATGTTTCTATATGAAAATGCAGGACCTGTAAACATGATTTCTATATGAAAATGCAGAACCTATAAACAAGATTTCTATATGAAAATGCAGAACCTATAAACAGGATTTCTATATGAAAATACAGAACCTATAAACAGGATTTCTATATGAAAACGTAGAATTGAAAGCAGGACATGATTGAAGAAGTATAATAAATACCTATGAACATGATATCTACCCCTTTTGCATGCATGGTTTACCCTCCCCTTTTCACTAAAATCCCATAAGTTATTACAAATTATTACAGCCCAGAATGAATAAAAAAAGCAAAATTACATCAGAAATTAAAGTACAACCAAGGGGAGCCTAATTCAGACTCCAGGTCTGAAATATGAGATGAACCAACTTTAAAGATCAGGATCCAAAGCCTTTCTCTTATTTGGATGTGTTAGAGTTCCCTAAGAGACTCAAATGGACTCCGGGCAGTGCTCACACCCAAACACATATAGGATTAAGAACATAGTGCAGTGTGGAAAGGCCAGCCCTCAAGTATCCAAGTTCAGAGGGAACTCAAGGTCCCAAGGCAAGGCTTACAGGAGGGGGCAGAGCTTAGAATCTAAGAGTAAGTGTAAGTGCAGAGTTTGAAAAGGGGAAAGGGGAAGTGGTAGAGAAACAGGGACTGGCTAGTGGGCATACCTAGCAATGGGAAGTGCTGGCACACCCCACAAGCCTATTAGAACACATTATTTTGGGAGTCAGGATCCTCTAAGGGATCAAGTCCAGACATGAACAATAACTTGCATATTGTCATGTCATGAACTTCAACTCAAACCACATAGAGGGGAATAGGGGTACAGGGATTCATAGCAGAAACAAGTAAAAGAAATTAACATGCTAATTAAACATTCAACTCTATATAGACAGTAAAATGGGCATGGATGTAAAGGCTATAAGTGAACACATTGAGATGATTCTGAAGCTAAAACTAGAACATACCAGTCTCAAAGAAACAAGTGAAAGAAAGCAGTAGTCTTGCAAAGCCAAAGTGCACACAGGCAGTCAGAATGCTATGATCTTAGAAAAGAATCGTGAGATTGTAAGGGTGAAGTATGAAGTGTAAAAGTGTTGAACTGAAGGTGTGTTAAAGTGCAGAAGGGTCGTGCCCTTTTATAGTGTAGAAAGCAAGCAGAAATAGGTAAGAAAATAGTTTGAAAATCAATTACACAAGGTTTCCCACTAATTAAGGGATTCTGATTTCAAACGGGCAAAACTAATTAAGGAAAGGGATTCATCAAACACTTTTTCAAAGCAGCATAAAAGGGGTAAATACATAAAGGTATACTTAAGGACAAGGTCTTGACAGCACACGGTTTGTGCAAATAAGGAAAGGAAATCAATTAACAACCAGTAAATCACAAATTCTGAATTTTAGTATGAATGAATCCAATCAGAAAAGGTGAAGAAAGGTTTTACTTAAGGAAGTGTGAGCACGTGATTTTTGCCCTAAGCCAATTATTCCCAAAAATTCAAACAAAATGATTTTTCTTTATTTTTATAATTTTTGTGCATTTTGGTGCCATTTTCTGATAATTGTTGCATTTTATTTGTGCATGTTAATTCATATAAAATACAAAAATACGCATTTGCATTTAGGTTTTAATTTCATATGTTAGTATTAATTAGGGATTAATTTTTTTTAGAATAAGATATGAAGAAAATGACAAAAATAGTTCACTTTAGCACTTTTATTATTTTAATTGTGAAATTGTCGCAAAATAGTTTTTAAAGTAATTTTAGGCATTAATTAGTTTAGTGTAATTGTTATTTTAATTATTTTTTTTGCCCCTTTATAAAATCAGAAAAATAATAAAAAAATACAAAGTGGAAAAACAAACAAAAAATAAGGAAATAAAAAGAAATAAAAAGAAAAGCTTTTAATTAAAAGAGTTGGTCTTGCAAAAGACCAATCTTGGGCTGGTTTGTGAATCGAAAATTGCCTTGGCCCAAATTAAATTTGTCCATACCCAGGCCCAATTAGTTCCCCTAACCCGGTCCGTTCTTTAAGCCACTAAAACGACGCCGTTTCTCAGTGCACCAGATCTCAGCCGTTGAGGTTATTAGATCGAACGGTCCAGAAGCCCCCACTCTTAACTATATAAATGTCCGAACGTCCCCCCCACCCCCATCTCGTCTCCTTCGTCCCCCCCCATCTCTCAGAGAACAAATGAAACCCTAGTTGCGCCGACGCCAATCACTCCCAAATTTACACCCCTCGTCCTCCACACTCTCCTTTATCCATCCGTGATAATGGCTTTCTTCGAATCAAACCCATGCCTCTCGAATATGAGTTTGAATTTCTGATCTCAAAACACAAGTCCGTCCAAATGACTCCAAATCTTTACCAGACAGTCCCCTCGTCTTCCTCTTCACCATTCTATGGGTAATTTCTTTCGAAGTTCACCAGGCCGCCTCCAAATTCAGATCTAGGGTTTCAAAGTCTTCTGCTGCTTAAGAGCTTCACTCTCGGAGGATTTTGATTAATATTATGAGTTTATTTTGGTAAAGATAAACCCATAATACTAATTAAAATTCATTCCAAAAATTCAATTAGGCTTGGATTAATCAGTAAGTTATTCTATCATTTTAGTTTCGATTTAGTGTGTCACGTTCTATCTTTTTAAGCATGGTTCTAATTAGAAATTTGTTTGTGATAGAATTATGTCCGTTAATTGTTAGTTGTAGGTCTAGGTTAATCTCAATTCTTATTCTATTTTATTACTTAACTGATAATTGGTAATTAGATTTTTTTTGTGTCTTGGTTCTGTTCATATGAAAACTGGATCGGGAATTTGATTGGGAATGATTTCAGGTATCAGTTTGATTAATTGTTGTTCAATCTTAGTGTTAACTGAGGTAGTTTGTTTGGATATAGCTGAATAATTCTTTTGTTAGTTAACTTCAGTTAGTTCTTAGCTAAGGGTAAATGGTTTGGTGTAGTTAACTGGGGTTAGTAATTTCAAGAGGTAATAGGGGTAGTTTGGGCATGGGAAAAGGGTAGTTTCTTTAAGAATAGTAATTTTTAAAGTAGGGAAAGGCTAGTTTAGGAATTGTAGTGGGTATAGGACCTTCTAGAATGGGGTACAAGTGTAGATTTTAGTAGATGTGATGCATTTACTTGTTTAGCAAGTCAAGAATAGAGGGACTAAACTGAAAATAAGGGAGGGACTAAAAAAGAAAACCTAACATCTGATTTACCCTCTTTTGTCACCTATAAAAGGGCATCAAATGCCTTGAGGAGGGGTCTTTTTTTCAACCAAAAATTCACTATTTCATAGCTAGTTTAGCTTCCAGAAAATTTTCCTTTCTAGTTCGAGATTCAAAGTAGAAGTTAGAAATTCAAAAACCAAAAAAAAAAGCAAATAGATTCATAAAAATTCAAAAACATGTACTGTTTCATTCAACTATGAAATTGATTTTCTAGTTTTAGTAGCTGAGTTACAAATCTCAGTTCCTTTTCTGGTGATTTGAGTATTCAGAGAAATTTCTGGTTGTTTCAAGTAATATTGGGGTTTCAGTCAGTCTGTTTTGGTTCCATTTGTTGAGTTTTCGAGTTTGGGGTGTTCTGGCTATTTAAAAATTCAGTGTTGAGTCAAAATTTTGGATTCTGAGTTGCTGGGTTGTTGATTCCTCTGTTTGGATTGCTGAATTTGCTCCTGAACTACACTGTTGCATTGCAGCTTCTGATCCATTCTTCTTCTGTTTCCTTTCAAATCTCAGGTACACGTTCTCAGCCTGTGTTGATGTAATTTGAACATGGAATACAATTGAAGTTCATGGTTGTCTTGGAATTGCAATACAAAAACGGATTAAGTAGATATTTCCACATCTGTTTGATATTCACAGTTCTATTAATTGAATTGTATATTCGAGACATTTGACTGGGCTGTATAACTGTATAGTTGATATATGGCATATAGACATGGTGTATTGTAATTGAGTCATCATGATGGCTAACTTTAGTTTTAGAATGAATGTTGTTAGTATAGTATATTATGGATTACAGAAAAATAGGAATGAGGCATCGAAACAGTAGTATTTTTAAACAATGTCTCTGTTGCAATTGTTAATTTTAACAGGTGTTTGTTAATGACTAGTTTGTGAGTTTTAGTGCCTTAGTGACATAATTTGAATCAGTATGATAAGTTCAGGATTACATTTGGCTTAACTTATCATTTTAATAATGCTCAAGGTGACTCAATAGTTGAATAGTTAAATGGTTGCCTGCATTTCGTCATTTGTAGTATAATAGCATGTTAGTTCACTGGGGGTATGTAATATGGATTTAATTAAGAGATGAGTCCAAATTGGTGGTCTGTCAATCCAGGGAATCGATCCCCGGACCTCCGCAAGCTCAACTGCTATGGGCCACTCCAGGACCAACGCATGCATTCACAAGAGTCTTCGTCCCAATTGTGTTGGGCCCTTTGAGGCCCAAAGCCGGTTGTCCGTTCCTTCTGTTTTGGATATTTGGATCCGGGTTTGAATTCGAAGCCCGAGTTCGGATAATAATCAATTAGGATTTTCTTTTTCTTTTAGAGACAACCAAAAATAGAAAATTGTAGTTACTTTTTAGGTTGGCCTTTTAACAAAAATGATGAGACGAGCCTCGCCGAATAAAACTACAAATGTGGGGCCCTCAATAAGTGGTTATTAAAATACTTAGAATTCGGGAGGGCCGTTTAGTGAATTTCATGGCCTTCCCCAAAATAATATTGCGTTAGACTCTTTAGACGCGATTTAATTAAAATTTAATTCCTTAAACTCGGGTGTGCATTGATGCGACCCAAATCCAAGTCTCGGCGAAGTCGAAATGTGCTGACTACCATGGGTGCATTGATTGCGACGTGGTTCGAAGTGCATTTTCACGACGACGCGATTCTTTTAAAATAAACGATGATAAAAAGAGGCTTACGAATAAAAGGCACATAAGCTAGCATGTATTAAACTCAGATAAAATCAAATGCAACAGTTAAGCGACCGTGCTAGAATCACGGAACCCAGAAATGCCTAACACCTTCTCCCAGGTTAACAAAATTCCTTACTCGGATTTCTGGTTCGCAGACTGTAACAGAGTCACATTCTTCCTTGATTCGGGATTCAACCGGTGACTTGGGACACCATTAATCTCCCAAGTGGCGACTCTGAAGTCTTAATAATAAATCTCATTCCGATTGTCCTTTAATTGGAAAAACTCTTTTACGCCCTTCCGGGAGTGTAGGTAAAAAGGAGGTGTGACAGGAAGATCAGTAACAATCAATCAAACCTAAAAAAAGGATTCTGAATCAATCATAAGTTGGAAAACCTTTTCGGAAGAAAGAATTCATCATACATATAATAACATACGGCCATGCTTAAGCACGAAGAGCTATCATGCTAATCAATAGAAAAGTCTAGCATAGAAGAGAAAGTTCAGAGTCGTAAACAAATAAATTCAAACTTAGTTCACAGACTCAGGATGAATCTGAGAGAGTAAAGGGTTCCAAAATAGAACCCTAGTCCAAACACAAGATCAAAACTCGCCAAAACCCCCAAATTCTAGGGTTTCCCAACTCGAATCAGACACAGAGACGAGGAGGCAAATAATTGAAACAGGCTCAGAGGTCTCTTTCAGAGACTCATGAGAAAACAAACAGATACAATAGCGAGTTTGAAGCAACAGAGTGAAGAAACTGATTCGAAGATAGTGAGAGTAGAGGGAACATGTTTAAGAAAGACCTTGAAGGGACTTAAACAGGGTTCGAAGGAGAAAAGAGATAGTATAGCATTTAAGAAAATAGTAGAAGAAACATGTTTAAAGGGAACTCAAACAAAGGTCCGTAAAAGGCAAACAAAGAACTTAAGAACTCAGTAGGAAATACATACAGTAGGAGAACACAAAATATCAGAAAAGTATATCAACAAGACATATAGGAAAACACAGCAGGATGAACATGCGAGCATAGTGTAGAAACACAGTAGAAAGACAAGGCCTAGAAGAACATATATAGCAGGAAAAAAAACATAAGAAAGCAGTAGAAGCACATACGTGACAAATACACACAAAGAAAAAGGAACAGAAATGTCGGAGAAACATTTTGAACTTTTTAGAAACCCTAAATCGATGAGAAAAATTGGGGAAAACGTTTAAGAACTCAAGTAGAGCATAGATATAGAACTGATTTAAGAAAATAATCAGAGAAAAACTCAAATAGCTAGGATTTCAGAGGAACCCTAAAGCAAGAAAGGCTTGAAAAAGGTCCGATCTGAGTCGGATAAGTCAGACATAGGCTCATAATGCTTGGATACACCGGAGCAAGGCCGGAGGGGCCATAGAACCTTGAATCGGAGAATATCTGAACGGACACCATCGAGGTCAGACCTCGAAACTTCTAACACCAAGCGTTTAAGAGTTGAGGGAAGTGAGTATAGGCCATCCATTGCCTGAGAGGCCATAGATTCAGGTGAGTTTGAGGTTGAAAATGGTAGAAAATGATTAGGGTTTCAAGAACCTTCGAGAGAGTTTGAGAGAGGGGGGTATTCAGAGGCAGATGATAGAAAGCAAATGAGGTAGGGTTAGGGGTGTGGGCGGATTAAAAAAGGAAAGGGGAATTCGTGGCCGTTGATCAAAATGATCAAGGGCCTAGATTAAAAAGTGGTCAGGGGTCGGGTTAAATAGAAATTGGGACAGTCCGTTTGGGATTCAAAATTAGGTCAATTAGGGGGATCAATTTGGGCTATAATTGAAATGAAATAGGGCCAAATTTTAAATAGCCAGTTTTCCCCTTTTATTTTATAAAAATAGTAAAAATGACTTCTGAAAATAAATTAAAAGTACTAAGTCAATTAATAATATATAAATATTAATTTAAAAATATTGAAACCAATTTCATAATTATAAAATGCTATTAATCTTAAAATAGGCTAAAATTGCAATTATATGCAATTTAGATTTTAAAATACCAAATAAACTTGTAAAAAATGTATAAAAATTACCCTAATAAATATGAGAATAAAGTAAGTTATTCACCTAAATGATAATTTTGGGAATAATTATTGGTTTTTGTACTGCTAAAATGGGCAATAAATAAGTTTAAAAATCTTTTAGAAATTAGAAAAATTATTGAAACACTTGGACATACTTATATATGCATATATATGCTATTTTGAAAGTATTTGCATGTAAAAATACATAGGAAAAATTGGGTATCAACAGTTGCCCCTCTTTACCCGGGAAGGATGAAAGAGTTGTCGGGTAAAGATATGATGGCCAATTTGACCGAACGAAACAGTTTGGAGAATTTGACCATGCTCTGGTTCCTGAGCTGCCTATATATCCTTGGACTTACAAGAATTATGCCATATGTAGTTCAGGATCCGTCGGCGGAATATGCCGATGGAGATTTCTTCAAAGACGGGCGCGATATTTAGGTTGGGATGGATGGTTAAAGTCTAACAGGGCTGCGGGAACTGGAGCGAGATCGCTCCTGCTGAGACGGTTGTTACTAGCCGGTTTACCTGCAAATAAGCAACACAATTGTATGGTGTGCGAAAAATTAAACATGATGCAAGTTCCCGTCGAACCATGAATGTTGTCTTTGGACGGTTAGGATGACGTTCTCATACCATGACGTCCTGGGCCATGAAGCGTATGATAAGGATTCGCAGGCCATGAAATGATGTTCTAGGGCTATGAGAATGATGCCTCCGAACCATGATGCCTTTGAATAATGATATACAAAAGATAAAAGGGGTCCTCAGGCCATGAAATGGAGTTCTCGGGATATGAAAATGGTGCCTTTGAACAATGACGCCTTTGGATAATTTGCCGATCTTTCAGCCTATGAGATGCAATAGGTGGTGATCTTTCAGCCAATGAAATGCAATAAGTGGTGATCTTTCAGCCGATGCAAGGTATAAATGAAGCGGCGATCTTTCAGCCGATGAAATACAATAAATGGCAATCTTTCAGCCGATGCAAGGTATAAATGAAGCGGCGATATTTCAGTCATGCAGATGTAAATAAAGCGGCGATCTTTCAGCTAATGCAAGGTATAAATGAAGCGATGATATTTTAGCCATACAGATGTAAATAAAGCGGCGATCTTTCAGCCGATGAAAGGTATAAATGAAGCGGCGATATTTCAGCCATGCAGATGTAAATGAAGTGGCAATATTTCAGCTATGCAAGGTGTAAATGAAGTGGCGATATTTCAGCCATGCAGATGGAGGTAGAGCTTAACCTCGGAAGGCAGAATGGTAGCCTTATGCGATGCAGAGAATGCAGATGGAGGTAGAGCCTAACCTCGGAAGGCAGAATGGTAGCCTTATGTAATGCAGAGAATGTAGATGGAGGTAGAGCTTAACCTCGAAAGGCAGAATGGTAGCCTTATGCAATGTAGAGAATGCAGATGGAGACAGAGCTTAGTCTCGGAAGGTAGAATGGTAGCCTTATAATGCAGAGAATGAAGATGAAGACAGAGGTTAGTCACGAAAGGCAGAATGGTAGCCTTATGCAATGCAAAGAATGCAGATGGAGACAGAGCTTAGTCTCAAAAGACAGAATGGTAGCCTTATGCAATGCAAGATAAAAAGTGAATAGTAGTAAAATTTCTTAGCTGATTGCGATATTGTGGTTGCTGGGGATGTTGTGCGCGGATAGCAAACTGTGAATAGGTGTGACGGTTCTGAGGGTTGTATTCCTGAAAAGTATGAGTGTATAAATGTGTTTGATGATTTCGCGACTTGGGTGCCTGCATCCAAAGAAAAATCGTGAGTTTTGTAAAGGGGGAAGGTTAGTTCGTATTCCTGTTGACTTTGCTTGCCCTGCTTGGCTCTGTTTCGGTGATACTGTATGCATCATTGGGGCAGCGTTGCTAAAAAAGCAATTTTGATAATAGACATGCATGATTTAGTAAAAATATAACATAAATAGTTTTCTTTAGATGAACCGATGACTGCGACATGGTTCAAGACATTGCAACCTCTCTTGCTCCGGAATTTTGAGGGTCCTCCTCAAAATTCTGCCCTATTTTACTGGGCTGGTACTTCTGACAGATGCCTGCGGTAAATGGCTGAAATCAGCTTCAGAATTTTGAGGATCCTCCTCCGAATTCTGCCCCAGTTTCCAATTGTGGGAGGGAAATGAAAATTTTATTGCATTGTGGCCGAACCCATAGGGATGCTTACATATCCCCTCTTAAATGGGAATCAGGTCAGGCGTAGTTCAAATTACATCATAAAGGAAAGCATAAAGGTGACACATAGTATCGCTTGACTGCGCCTGAATTGATCGGTTTTGGCCAAACTTCTTCGTCCATTTCTGCAAGTATGAGGGCTCCTCCTGTTAGAACCCGATGAACCATGTACGGACCCTACCAGTTGGGAGAGAACTTCCTTTTGGCCTCATCCTGATGCGGGAATATCTTCTTTAACACCAGCTACCCCGGTGTGAATTGTCTCGGCTTGACTCTTTTGTTGATGGCTCTGGACATTCTGCTCTGATAAAGTTGACCGTGGCAAACTGCATTCATTCTTTTTCCATCTATAAGGGCCAGCTGCTCGTAACGACTCTTTACCCATTCTGCGTCGTCACGTTCTGCTTCCTGTATGATCCTCAAGAAAAGAATCTCTACCTCGGCGGGAATGACCGCCTCTGTACCATAAACCAGCATATAGAGAGTTACCCCGGTTGATATGCGAACTGTGGTGCGGTACCCCAATATAGAAAATGACAACTTTTCATTCCACTGCTTATGCTTCTCTATCATTTTCCTTAGTATCTTTTTGATACTCTTATTAGTGGCTTTTACGGCTCCGTTCATCTGAGGTCTGTAGGCTGTAGAATTCTTGTGTTTGATCTTGAAGATTTCACACATGGCTTTCATCAAATCACTGTTGAGATTGGAATTATTATCGGTAATGATTGATTCTGGAATTCCGAACCGACAAACGATACGGTCGCGGACAAAGTCTGCCACGACCTTCTTAGTCACTGCCTTGTACGATGTTGCTTCAACCCATTTGGTAAAATAATCAATTGCCACTAGGATGAACCTATGCATGTTTGATGCGGCAAGTTTAATTGGTCCAATAACATCCATTCCCCAGGCGGTGAACGACCACGGTGAGCTTGTTGCATTAAGCTCGTTCGGAGTCACCTTTATCATATCTGCATGTATCTGACATTGGTGGCACTTTCGGACATACTGGATGCAGTCCGTTTCCATAGTCATCCAAAAATAACCAACTCGGAGTATCTTCTTGGCTAAGACAAAGCCGTTCATATGCGGACCGCAGGTTCTGGCATGGATCCCTTCTAGCAATTTAGATGCTTCCCTTGCTTCGACACACCTTAGTAATCCAGATCCGGAGTCCTCCTATATAGGATTCCTCCGTTGTGAAAGAAATTGTTAGACAACTTTCAAAGTGTGCGCTTCTGAGTAGTGTTTTCAAGTTCTAGGTACTCTCCTTTTGCCAAGTATTCCTTGATATCATGAAACCAAGGCTTTTCGTCTGCTTCTTCCTCGAGATGAGCACAGTAAGATGGCTGGTCATAGATCTTTACCAGAATAGGATCAATGAAGTTCTTGTCTGGATGCTGTATCATGGATGATAGGGTAGCCAATGCATCGATAAACTCATTTTGGACTCTGGGAACATGCTGGAACTCTGTCTTTGTGAACCTATTTCTCAACTCCTGTACGTGATGCAGATAAGGGAGTATCTTGGAGTTCTTGGTCGCCCATTCTTCTCGGACCTGATGTATAAGCGAGTCTGAATCCCCGATCACTAGCAACTCTTGAATGTTCATGTCAATGGCCATCTTGAGTCCCAAAATGCAGGCTTCGTACTCGGTCATGTTGTTGGTGCACGGGAACCTAAGTTTAGCAGACACCGGATAATGCTGGCCAGTTTCTGATACTAAGATTGCTCCTATGGTGACTCCTTTGAAATTAGCTGCTCCATCGAAAAACATTCTCCAAACGTCACAGGATTCTGCAATATCTTTTCCTATGAATGATACCTCTTCGTCAGGAAAATACGTCTTTAGGGGTTCATATTCTCTGTCCACGGGATTCTCGGCAAGATGATCTACCAGAGCCTGTCCTTTTATTGCTTTCTAAGTTACGTAGACAATGTCAAATTCGCTCAGCAGGATTTGCCACTTGGCCAGCTTGCCAACGGGCATGGGCTTTTGAAAGATGTACTTCAACGGATTCATCCTTGATATGAGATACGTAGTATAGGCACAGAAATAGTGCCTCAACTTCTGAGCTACTCAAGTCAGAGCACAACAAGTGTGTTCTAACAGAGAATACCAGGCCTCGTACGGGGTGAACTTCTTGATGAGATAATAGATGGCCTGCTCCTTCCTCCCTATTTTATCATATTGCCCAAGAACATAATCGAACGCTCCATCCAGTACTGCAAGGTAGAGTAATAGGGGTCTACCCGACTCGGGCGGGACCAAAACTGGCAGTGTGGATAGGTACTCCTTGATTCCGTAGAAGGCCCTCTAGCATTCATCAGTCCATTTGGTAGCGGCGTCCTTCTTCAATATCTTAAATATTGGCTCAAAGATGACAGTAGATTGAGCTATGAACCGGCTGATGTAGTTGAGTCTCCCCAAGAAACTCATTGTTTCTTTCTTGTTCTTTGGCGGTGGCAGTTCTTGAATAGCTTTGACCTTTGATGGATTCAGTTTTATTCCTCGGCGACTCACAATGAACCCAAGTAGTTTTCCGGCAGGAACCCCAAATGCACATTTCGCGGGATTCAGCTTCAAGTTGTACCTTCTCAATCTATTGAAGAACCTCCTCAAATCTTCCATGTGATCAGTGGCTTTATTGGATTTGATGATGACATCATCTACATACACTTCGATCTCTTTATGTATCATATCATGGAAAATGGTAGTCATGGTCCTTATGTATGTGGCCCAGCATTCTTTAACCCGAACAGCATCATTTTGTAACAATACATTCCCCACGGCGTAATGAAAGCCATTTCTTAGCGTCTTCTTCATCCATTCAGATCTGATGATACCCAGCAAAACAATCCACGAATGACTGCAACTCGTGCTTGGCGCAATTGTCAATTAGGATGTGTATGTTTGGCAAGGGGAAGTCGTCTTTTGGATTGGCCCGGTTGAGATCCCGGTAGTCGACACAGACTCTAACATTACCGTACTTCTTTGGCACTGGCACGATGTTGGCTAACCATGTCGGATATTCTACTACCCTGAGAACCTTAGCTTTGACTTGCTTAGTGACTTCTTTCTTGATTTTCAAACTCATGTCACGCTTGAACTTTCTGAGCTTCTGCTTTACCGGTGGGCATGTCGGATCAGTCGGCAGTTTGTGTGCCACAATAGATGTACTCAAACCAGTCATGTTTTCATATGACCAGGCGAATATGTCCTCATATTCCCTTAGAAATTCTGCGTATTCTTCCTTTTCTGACGGTGATAAATGAACACCGATGCGCGTTTCTTTGACATTTTCTGCATCTCCCAGGTTAACAATTTCAGTCTCGTCCAGATTGGACTTAGGTCTATTCTCAAAATTTTCAACCTCTTTAACAATCTCTTCCGGTATATCATCTTCCTCTGAATCTATATCCATTTGTTGCGTTGTCTTATTGCATGTCACAGTCATCGATTCATCAAGATAAGTAATAGTAATGTTGTATAAATAAAGTAAATGAGAGAAAGTAATGAGAGTAAGATTTATAAGAAACTGAAGTGCTTTGATAAATTTCATAACTGTTTTGAACATTGGAGCTCTTTTTTTTTAAAAAAATGCGAAAAGAAAGTCAACTAGCAAAAATAAAAGATAATGCATGGTGCTTTATTCAGCCTTGCTACCCTGAAGCTTTTCGGGCTCTAGTGGTTCTGATGGTCCAATTGTTGAGGCAAGATCCTCGGCTTACAGCTTGTATAGAAGGGCCTTCCTCCCCCTCCTCCTCGAAAATGACACAACAATCCATGTCATCATCTTTCAGGAACAAATTCCTCATCGCTGCCAGTGCTTCCTCTTCTTCCGACCCATATATGACATCGGATGGCTGGAAAGTCTATTCCAAATGCGGTATTGGCTACTCCAGTGGGTATAAGGACTATGCCATGGTGGCGACCAGTTGTTGAGCTCTTCCCAAGTGTACTCGTATCCCAGACGAAAGTGGTGCCATATTTCTTCAGCTTGATAGGTTTGGTGATTCCTTGGAGGTTCTTTCCAAGTCCCTTGCCATGTTCATATCCACTCCAGTTCAATATGCTTTCAATTTTGTTGCCCCACCATTTGTCTTTATCAACGGTGTTGACTCGCTCGATGTGGTGGTAGGTTTCCCCGCCTATCTTTCTTCTACCTCTAATCGCTGAGATGGTTTGGTGACTACATATGGGATTGCTATCGTCGCCATGAAATTATCACCTTTTGGTGATTCCACTCAAACTTCACTGCTTGATGTACGGTTGATGCTACAGCCCCAGCGGCATAAATCCAAGGCCGTCCCAAAAGCAAGTTGTAAGATGTTGGCACGTCTATTACTTGAAATTCAACATCAAACCAAGTAGGCCCCATCTGCAAACACAAGCTAATTTCCCCAATAGTGGACCTTTGGGAACCGTCGAAAGCTTTGACATTGATGGCCCCATCCTTGATCTCATGCAGCCCCTTTCCCAATGTCCTGAGTGTTACCAATGGACAAATATTGAGGCTGGACCCTTCGTCAATCAGGATTTTGGTGATGAAATAATCCTCACATTGCATAGTGATGTGTAGCGCCTTGTTGTGACTCAACCCTTCTGGTGACAACTCATCTTCATGAAAAGTGATCTTGTGACTCTCCAATATCTTCCCTACCATGTTTGCCATTTCTCCTCCAATGATGTTGCTTGGTACATATGCCTCACTCAGCACCTTCAACAAGGCGTTCTTATGTGCATCGGAGCTTTGCAACAAGGCTAGGGTAGAGATCTGTGTCGGTATTTTGTTCAACTGATAAATGACTGAGTACTCCTTTGCTTGTATTTTTCTCCAGAGATCATCGGGCCCAGCTTCAGTGATGGTCGGCCGTCCAAAGGTCTGCTTGCTTGATTCAGCCAAATGTTCCGGGGTGTATACTCTGTCGGTTCTTGTCATACCCTATGTCGCGACTGCTTCTTCGTATTTGGGTTTTCCTTTCCTTCTTGCCTCGGCTGTGTAGTCCCAAGGGATGGCCTTTGTATGGAATGGTGTTATAGCCGACATTGCTACTGGAATGGGCGCCTTTACCCCAAACGGAGCATGTATTTTGGACGGTAAAACCATAACTTTAAACGGCGCGGGTGTGTTTGCTGGAGACCCAAACTCGACCTCAATTGGTGTTGGCATCTTTGTGGGGGAAGGCACTTCAAACTCAAGTGGTATGGACATATTCACCTCGGTGTCCCCAGAAGGCTGGATCTGGACTACAACCGAATTAAGGGTGACTGACGGTCTCTTTAGATCGTCAACTTCCGCGATCAAACCGATCGATCCCTTGGGGTCCCAATCATCTTCCATCTCAATCATGTGAACGTTTCCACCCTTGTGATCGGGCATAGGGTTGTTGTGGACATCCGAAGCAGGCTCCTTTGCCATAATAATCTTGTTATCAATCAGTGCCTGGATCTTATCTTTCAGAGAATGGCATTCATCAATGGCATGCCCTTTCATGCTGGAATGGTATGCACCGGATTTATTTGGATTGACCCATTGGGAAGGGTTTTCAAGGTTTATAGCAGAGATGGGGTGACATAACCAGTAGTTTTGAGCTTTTCATACAGCTGGTCAATTAGTCCAGCAATGGCGGTATATTATTTGGAAGGTCTGCGGTCGAAATTCGATCGGGGTCTAGGAAAGTTTTGGCGAGTGGGAGGTGATTGATAGTGAGAGGGTTGAGCATTGTAGGGTTGGTAGACATGTGCGGGTTGGGAATATTTGGGTGAAGTAGGCTAATATGTGGGAGGTGGAGGTGATTGGTAAGTAGGTGGTGGAGTTTGGTAAGAGGGCGAGGGTGCTTGGTAATTTGGAGTAGGTTGATATGTGAGTGGAGGCATCGGGTAGGTTTGGTATTTGATAGGGGATTTGGTTCTCTGTGTAACCATTACGGCACTCATGTACTTTTTCTTGGACGTGCCACCAGAATGTAGAGCCTTGTTGGTAGCCTGCAAGGCTTCAAAGTTTGTGACCATACCACTTTTGATGCCTTCCTCGATCCTCTCACCTAGCTTGATGAAGTTAGAAAATTTCTGGCTTTCAATCAGCATCAACCTTTCATAGTACTGTAGGTCTTGAGCTCAGATGAAAAACCTGTTCATTTGTTCTTCTTCTAAAGCCAATCTGACCTTAGCAGCTTCTAATCTCCAGCGAGTAGCATACTCGCGGAATGTCTCCGCGGGTTTCTTCTTTAGGTTCTGGATGTAGAACACATCTGGCGCATTTTCTGTGTTAAACCTGAACCTGTCCATGAAATCGGACACCATGCTTACCCAATTCAACCACTTCTTCGGATCTTGGTTAATGTACCAAGATAGAGCATCTCCCTTCAGACTCCTTATGAAAAGTTTTATGTGGATCCTTTTGTCATTTCCTACTCTGACTAGCTTGTCGCAGTATGTTCTCAAATGAACTCACGGATTTCCTGTGCCATCAAACATCTCTAACTTAGGAGGTTTGTACCCCTCAGGCAGTTCGACATCTGGTTGTATGCAGAGGTCTTCGTAGTTCAACCCTTCAATCCCCTTGCTTCCTTCGACGCCCTGAATTCGGCTAGTTAGTTTCTTGAGTTCCTCTATCAGGTTCCTGAAAAGTGAGTCTTTATTATCAGACTCGGGCGTGCTTGAGATGGGTTGGGTGGAGTGTGGCATGGTTTTCACATAGATGGGGGTGTTATGGTGAGTGTGGAGATGGTCGTTTGTGGGGCTCAGTGGTTTAGGGATAAGCAGTGGAATGTTGTTGGAAGTGTGGCAAGTATTGCAGTGATAATGGGGAGCGGGATGGTTTTGTGGTTTCGGAATATTTTGTGGAGGTGGGGTTCTGAGCGTTAGGAAAATTGACGCCTGGGGTGGTGAGGGAAAATGACAAGTTTGCCAAATTCCGGACCTAATCAAGTTCCTCTTGAAATTTTAACAGTTTCTGCTCGAGTTGGGATTCACTTTCTTTGGAGGCCTGAGTACCCTGAGTGTTTTCTACTCGTTCAACCGAGTTTTCCTTTCTGATGCTGCTCAAATCTTCCATCTTTCCCTTGTTCCTATTTCTGACGGGACTAGGAGGAGGAGTGGGTGGAGGGCCCTTTGATCTTGTGGAATATGATGATGAAGCCAGAGTGCACGAACTAACCTTTGCGGAGGGGAATAAAAATGAAAAATAAAACAAAAGGTAACAAGTTAGTGAGGATTATAAGGAAAAGATGTTGCGATATTTAAACATATAGTGTAAGAATGTAAATCGTGTCCTAATTTGGGAGCCTCATTGTGCCCGAGGTAGGCCTAGCGACAAATTGATTTGGAGAACTTAGAATGCTAAATGCTTCATTTTATTGATAAAAGTAGACGAATCCCAAAACGACACTAAATAACAAGGAATAAAATGTCACTAGTGGCCATTGGCCTTATTATATTTCTTAGAGCAAAAAGAAAAGATTCCTATCTACTTGGTCCCTGCAAAACCTTCCTCAGGTTGAATGCTCTCATTAATCAAATCCTCTAGCTCGTGTAGGTTCACCAGTAGAAATGCCTTTGCCATGTATTCTCCTTCATTTCCTTTAGCGTTCTGGCAGTCGGTGACTCTCTTCCTTACTTTCCCTTTAAATTCCAGCAGATTGTACTCCAGATATTCCAATTTTTCGCTAGCTTTGGCGGCCCTCTCTTTCCACTCATTGATTTAGTCATTTGATGGAAGACTCCTCCACCAGTCCAGCAAGAGTGAGGGTGTGTTAACCATATCGAAGTTGGGGACCTCGTGCCTCATGTTTCTGCAAGACAAAAGGGTTAGGCCCTTACCCCTACCAGACTCGACTATTAAATATCAATAATCGGCATAAGAAGCATTTAGTTCTCCAAATAAATGCACAGAACGTGGTAGTGTCCGTTTGGGTTTCAAGGAAACCCAGTGGACTTTGGACAAGGCTATCTTAAAGAGTCATTATGCGGACAACATAACTGACTCGGCTAGGTTTGACAATGATGCATGCACAATTAAACAGAGTAGGGTTTCTATGGGGTATTAGACTGGTACCCTTGAGCGGACAACTCAAGAGGGAAAGGCATTGAACCATCGAATACACCGTTGATCGACTAGTTTTACCGCAAATATAACTTTGCTGGATTTAAGGGGTGATAATATCGGAAGGGTGCAACCACTCATTATAAGCGTTGCTATGGTATTTTGTTTGGCACGAGTGGAATATGATGTTGAATATGCAGTTACAATAGTTAAACAAATTGTCACGTATTTGCACATTCATAAAGTAATAATTATAATAATTCCTCAGAATTTACAACGGTAATGAAGGAAAGCAGTAAAGAAATAAAGGAAAGAAACAAAGAGCCAAGTCAGTTTCGTAGTAGAAGAAGGGAAGTAAATATTTAAAGGCATTAAATAAAGACATGTAAAGTAGCATAAAATCACAAATAGCATGAAATGGTAAAAGCCTAAAAGGTATCCCCAGTGGAGTCGCCATGCTGTTGTGCCCCCTTTTTCTCGCAAAATCGGGTTTATGACATTTGGGAGGACAACTCGTTCCCTTTTTAGGAATTGGGTTTGAATTGAAGAGTCGCCACCGAATGATTAAAGTGCATTAGGACACTAAGAAGGGTTTGATTTAGAAAACCAGAGTTTGGGTAAGGGCTAGAAATTATCCCGAGGAGAAGGTGTTAGGCACCCTTCAGGATCCACTAGTGTGGTTCTCGGCCATGCTACAATTGTCACTTTAAGTACAAGTAACAAGTAAGAAAATAAAGGTTTCAAATATGAGGGATTGTCACATTATGGCTGCAAATAAATTAAAGTTTGAAGAAACAAAGAAAGTTAAAACTTTGAGGAAATAGTTTGAAAATTCTGAAAAGTAATAAAATAAACAAGTAAAGGGAAGAGGGTCCTAGGTTTACAAATAATATGGATCACATCAATGCAATACCAGTAATCACTCCTCAGAAGAGGAGTTACACGTGGTATTAGCGCACCGATCATCATATTCATATCTACCCTTTCCCACCCTGTTAAAGTATTAAAACGCAGAATAGTTTCGTTACTTATTGCACGCTCTTACCCGTCCCAATCCTATCAGTCCCGGAGGCATTTGGGACTACTAGTCCTAAAGGGAAGGGAGATTGGGCTTTTATGGTTTAAAGGACAAAATCTAGCGCGACAAATAAAACACATAAAGCAGATATGGGAAAACACATAACATTTAAAGGCTCAAACAGGCCTCCTCAACTTAAAGACAGATTGTTTAGCATGCCTTGCATGTACTGGTTACGGTCTAAATTAAACTTAAAAACGTTAAAGCAGGCTGATTTATCACGTATTTTTAGATAAGAAGTCCGAGTTAGGCCTGCCCGCTGGTTGTAATTATCAAAGACTGGTGCAATTATAACCTTTACCCTAAAGCTTGCCTAGGTGAAACCTATAGGCATGATATCTATGCATAAAAGAAATATACTGATTTTAAAGAAAAGGACTTATTAATTGCAGGAACATAAGTTCTGCAAATATTAAGCAATGATACTACTAATTTTTAGACTTATAAGCGAGATAGACGATTCAGATTCGGTTGATTACTCCTATAGGCATACTTTCTAAGTGTTATTGATTTAAAAATGTTTATAGTCGAAATAAAAATGCAGGAGTCCTATAGGCATGGTATCTAAAATGTTGTTTGTTATTAAAACCTGTGAACACGTTTGCCTAGTAATAGATGCATATGCAAAATTCAAGAAGTCCTATAGACAGGTTATCTATATGATATGCAGCATTATGAAATATAGAACCTATAGACATGTTTTCTAGATAATACAGAAATGCAGAAATTTATAGACATGGTTTCTATATGAAAATGCAGGACCTGTAAGCATGATTTCTATATGAAAATGCAGAACCTATAAACAGGATTTCTATACGAAAACAGAACCTATAAATAGGATTTCTATATGAAAATACAGAACCTATAAACAGGATTTCTATATGAAAACGCAGAATTGAAAGCAGGACATGATTGCAGAAGTATAATAAATACCTATGAACATGATATCTACCCCTTTTGCATGCATGATTTACCCTCCCTTTTCACTAAAACCCCATAAGTTATTACAAATTATTACAGCCCAGAATGAATAAGAAAAGCAAAATTACATCAGAAATTAAAGTACAACTAAGGGGAGCCTAATTCAGACTCCGGGTTTGAAATATGAGATGAACTAACTCCAAAGATCGGGATCCAAAGCATTTCTCTTATTTGGATGTGTCAGAGTTCCCTAAGAGCCTCAAATGGACTCCGGGCAGTGCTCACACCCAAACAAATATAATAAGAACATAGTGCAGTGTAGAAGGGTTAGCCCTCAAGTATCCAAGTTTAGAGGGAACTCAAGGTCCCAAGTCAAGACTTACAGAAGGGGGGCAGAGCTTAGAAGATAAGAGGAAGTGTAAGTGCAGAGTTTGAAAAGTGGAAAGGGGAAGTGGTAGAGAAACAGGGACAGGCTAGTGGGCATACCTAGCAATGGGAAGTGCTGGCACACCCCACAAACCTGTTAGAACACATTGTTTTGGGAGTTAGGATCCTCTAAGGGATCAATTCCAGACATGAATAATAACTTGCATATTGTCATGTCATGAACTACAACTCAAATCATATAGAGGGAATAGGGGTACAGGGATTCATTGCAGAAACAAGTAAAAGAAATTAACATGCTAATTAAACATTCAACTCTATATAGACAGTAAAGTGGACATGGATGTAAAGGCTATAAGTGAACACATTGGGATGATGCTGAAGCTAAAACTAGAACATACCAGTCTTAAAGAAACAAGTGAAAGAAAGTAGTAGTCTTGCTAAGTCAAAGTGCAAACAGGCAGTCAGAATACTATGATCTTAGAAAAGAATCGTGAGATTGTAAGGGTGAAGTATGAAGTGTAAAAGTGTTGAACTGAAGGTGTGTTAAAGTGCATAAGGGTCGTTCCCTTTTATAGTGTAGAAAGCAAGCAGAAATAGGTAAGACAATAGTTTGAAAATCAATTACACAAGGTTTCCCCCTAATTAAGGGATTCTGATTTCAAACGGGCAAAACTAATTAAGGAAAGGGATTCATCAAACACTTTTTCAAAGCAGCATAAAAGGGGTAAATACATAAAGGTCTATTTAAGGACAGAGTCTTGACAGCACACGGTTTGTGAAAATAAGGAAATGAAATCAATTAACAACCAGTAAATCACAAAGTCTGAATTTTGGTATGAATGAATCCAATAAGAAAAGGTGAAGAAAGGTTTTACTTAAGGAAGATCATTAACAATCAATCAAACCTAAAAAAAAGGATTTTGAATCAATCATAAGTTGGAAAACCTTTTCGGAAGAAAGAATTCATCACACATATAAAAACATACAGTTATACTTAAGCACAAAGAGTTGTCATGCTAATCAGTAGAAGAGTCTAGCATAGAAGAGAAAGTTTAGAGTCGTAAACAAAGAAATTCAAACTTAGTTCACAGACTCAGGATGAGTCTGAGAGAGTCAAGGGTTCCAAAATAGAACCCTAATCCAAACACAAGATCAAAACTCGCCAAAACCCCCAAATTCTAAGGTTTCCTAACTCGAATCAAACACAGAGACGAGGAGGCAAATAATTGAAACAGGCTCAGAGGTCTCTTTCAGAGACTCATGAGAAAACAAACAGATACAATAGTGAGTTTGAAGCAACAGAGTGAAGAAACTGATTCGAAGCATAGTGAGAATAGAGGGAACATATTTAAGAAAAACCATTTAGAAGGGACTTAAACAGGGTTCAGAAGAGAAAAGAGATAGTATAGCATTTAAGAAAATAGTAGAAGAAACATGTTTAAAGGGAACTCAAACAAAGGTCCAGTAAAAGGAAAACAAATAACTTAAGAACTCAGTATGAAATACATACAGTAGGAGAACACAAAATACTAGAAGAGTATATCAACAAGACATATAGGAAAACACAGCAGGATGAACATGTGAGAATGGTGTAGAAACACAGTAGAAAGACAAGGTACAGAAGAACATATATAGTAGAAAAAAACATAAGAAAGCAGTAGAAGCACATGCGTGACAAATACACACAAAGAAAAAGGAACAGAAAAGTCGGAGAAACATTTTGAACTTTTGGAAAACCCTAAATCGAGGAGAAAATTGGGGAAAACGTTTAAGAACTCAAGTAAAGCACAGATATAGAACTGATTTAAGAAAATAATCAGAGAAAACCTCGAATAGCTAGGATTTCAGAGGAACCCTAAAGCGAGAAAGGTTTGGAAAAGGTCCGATCTGAGTCGGATAAGTCATACATAGGCTCATAATGCTTGGATACGCCGGAGCAAGGCCGGAGGGGCCATAGAACCTTGAATCAGAGAAGATCTGAACGGAAACCATCGAGGTCAGACCTCGAAACTTCGAACACTAAGCATTTAAGAGCGGAGGGAGGTGAGTATAGGACATCCATGGCCTTAGAGGCCATAGATTCTGGTGAGATTGAGGTTGAAAATGGTAGAAGACTAATTAGGGTTTCAAGAACCTTCGAGAGAGTTTGAGAGAGGGAGGGTATTCAGAGGCGGCTGATAGAAAGAAAATGAGGTAGGGTTAGGGGTGTGGGCGGATTAAAAAAGGAAAGGGGAATTCGTGGTCGTTGATCAAAATGATCAACGGCCTATATTAAAAAGGGAGTCGGGCAGGTTGGATAAATGGGTCAGGGGTCGGGTTAAATAGAAATTGGGCCAGTCCGTTTGGGATTCAAAATTGGGTCAATTAGGGGGATCAATTTGGGCTATAATTGAAATGAAATAGAGCCAGATTTAAATAGTCAGTTTCTCCCCTTTTATTTTATAAAAATAGAAAAAATGACTTTTGAAAATAAATTAAAAGTACTGAGTCAATTAATAATATATAAATATTAATTTAAAAATATTGGAACCAATTTCATAATTATAAAATGCTATTAATCTTAAAATAGGCTAAATTGCAATTATATGCAATTTAGCTTTTAAAATATCAAATAAACTTGGAAAAAATGTATAAAAATTACCCTAGCTATATTTTGGTATAAATATGAGAATAAAGTAATTTATTCACCAAAATGATAATTTTGGGAATAATTATTGGTTTTTGTAATGCTAAAATGGGCAATAAATCAGTTTAAAAATCTTTTAAAAATTAGAAAAATTATTTAAACACTTGGACATACTTATATATGCATATATATGCTATTTTGAAAGTATTTGCATATAAAAATACATAGATAAAAATTGGGTATCAACAAGCGTCCATCTTGAACCGCAAATCAGGGAAGAAATAATTGAAGCATTGTTTGAATACAAGGATATTTTTGCATGGTCGTATGATGACGTGCTAGGTTTGATTACCGATTTGGTGGTCCATAAATTTCCAATTGATCCAGCATTTCCTCCCGTTAAGCAGAAGTTGAGAAAGTTCAAAACCGACATGAATGTGAAGATTAAAGAAGAGGTCACAAAGCAGCTTGATGCAAAGGTTATATCGGTCACGCGATATCCCACGTGGTTAGCCAATGTTGTGCCGGTGCCAAAGAAGGATGGTAAGACCAGAGTGTGTGTTGATTACCGTGATCTCAACAAGGCAAGTCTAAAGGACAATTTCCCACTACCAAATATCCACATTTTGATTGATAATTGTGCCAAGCATGAGATTGGGTCTTTTGTGGATTGCTATTCTGGGGTATCATCAGATTTTAATGGACGAGGAAGATGCGGAAAAGACGGCATTCATCACGCCGTGGGGAACATACTGCTACCGGGTCATGCCTTTTGGTTTGAAAAACGCTGGGGCAACTTACATGAGGGCAATGATGACCATATTCCACGACATGATACACAAGGAGATTGAGGTTTACGTGGATGATGTGATCATAAAGTCCAGTAAGCAGTCTGACCACGTCAGGGATTTGAGAAAGTTTTTCTAAAGGCTCCGCAGGTACAATCTTAAGCTCAATCCTGCAAAGTGCGCATTTGGTGTTCCATCGGGGAAATTGTTGGGATTCATAGTCAGCCTGTGGGGGCATTGAATTGGATCTGTCAAAGATCAAGGCTATCCAGGAATTACCACCGCCAAAGAACAAGACCGAGGTGATGAATCTGTTAGGGAGGCTGAACTACATTAGCAGGTTTATTGCTCAGCTCACGACAACTTGTGAGCCCATTTTTAAGCTGCTAAAGAAGGATGTTACGGTCAAGTGGACTGATGAGTGTCATGAAGCATTTGATAAGATAAAGGGGTATTTGTCAAACCCACTTGTGTTGGTCCCACCGGAACCAGGGAGACCTTTGATTCTTTACTTGATAGTCCTGGATAACTTATTTAGTTGTGTGTTAGGTAAGCATGACATCACTGGCAGGAAAGAGCAAGTCATCTACAATCTCAGCAAGAAGTTGACATCTTACCTTGAAAGAATATATTGCGACCTGACTTGGGTAGCACAGAAGTTGAAGCATTACTTGTCATCCTACACTACTTCCTCATCTCTCGTCTGGATCCTTTGAAGTATATCTTTCAGAAGCCCATGCCCAAAGGAAGACTCGCAAAGTGGCAGATCTTGCTCACGGAGTTCGACATCGTATATATGACTCGGACGGCGATGAAAGCCCAAGATTTGGCTGATCACTTGGCCGAGAACCTGGTGGACGAAGAATATGAACCTTTGAAGACTTATTTTCTTAATGAAGAGGTAATGCACATTGACAAGGTCGAGAAGGAGGAAAAGCCCGGTTGGAAACTCTTCTTTGATGGGGCTGCTAACATAAAAGGCATTGGGATAGGAGTTGTACTCATTTCTGAAATAGGGCATCACTACCCTGTTACGGCTCAGCTTCGTTTCTATTGTACCAACAACATGACTGAGTACGAGGCATGCATTTTGGATTTAAGGCTAGCTGTAGATATGGAATCCAGGAAGTTTTGGTCTTGGGAGACTCGGACCTTCTGGTGTACTAGATTTAAGGAGAATGGGAGATGCGGGATTTAAAGCTTATACCGTATCGACAATGTCTGCATGATCTCTGTCAACGGTTTCGATCAATAGAATTCAGGCACATTCCAAGGATCCATAATAAGGTTGTCGATGCTTTGGCTACCTTGGCATCGATGTTACATCATCTAGATAAGGCTTATGTTGACCCTTTGCATATTCAGGTCCGGGATTAGCATGCTTACTGCAATATGGTTGAGGAGGAACTTGATGGTGAACCATGGTTTCATGAAATCAGAGAGTATATCAGGATGGGGGTGTATCCAGTGCAAGCCACAAGTGATCAAAAGAGAACAATTCGTCGTTTCGCAAGTGGATTTTCTTTAGTAGAGGAGTTTTGTACAAAAAGACTCCAGATCTTAGATTGTTAAGATGCATAGATGCTAGATAAGCCACGGGTATCATGACCGAAGTGCATTCCGGAGTCTGCGGACCGCATATGAGTGGGTATGTTCTGGCAAAAAATATTCTCCAAGCAGGTTATTATTGGCTCACCATGGAGCGAGATTGTATCAGTTTCGTGCGCAAGTGTCATCAATGTCAAGTACACGGAGATTTGATTCATTCTCCGCCATCTGAATTGCACACAATGTCCGCACCATGGCCGTTTGTTGCTTGGGGTATGGATGTCATCGGACCAATTGAGCCAGCAGCATCTAATGGACACAGGTTTATTCTGGTGGCCATCGACTATTTCACTAAGTGGGTTGAAGCTAAAACTTTCAAGTCTGTGACCAAGAAGGCAGTGGTCGATTTTGTTCACGCAAATATCATTTGTCGGTTCGGAATCCCAAAGGAGATCATCAAGGATAATGGTGCTAATCTTAACAGTTATTTAATGAAAGAAGTGTGTCAATAGTTTAAGATTACTTATCGCAATTCCACCCCATACCGCCCCAAGGCGAATGGAGAAGTCGAGGTAGCCAACAAGAACATAAAGAAGATACTTCGAAAAATGGTGCAAGGTTCCAGGCAATGGCATGAGAAGTTGCCTTTTGCGCTGCTAGGTTATCGCACTACCGTTCGCACTTCAGTAGGTGCAACTCCTTATTTGTTGGTGTATGGCACTGAGGCAGTGGTACCCGCGGAAGTTGAAATTCCATCCCTTCGAATTGTTGTTGAAGCCGAAATTGATGACGATGAGTGGGTCAAGACCTGTCTGGATCAATTAAGTTTGATTGATGAGAAAAAATTGGCAGCGGTGTGTCATGGCCAGTTGTATCAAAAGAGAATGGCGAGAGCGTACAACAAGAAGGTGCGTCCCCGGAAATTTGAAGTGGGTCAGCAAGTATTGAAACGCATCCTTCCACATCAGGATGAGGCGAAAGGTAAGTTCGTCCCAAATTGGCAAGGGTCGTTCAACGTAACGAGAGTGTTGTCCAACGGTGCTTTGCATTTAACAGATATAGAAGGCAAATGTGTAGACATGGCTATCAATTCTGATGATATCAAAAGATATTATGTATGATTTATATGGTTTAAATTGTGTTTGTTTGTACTTGGCATGTTTTGAAGATTGGAATGACGAAAGCATTTTGTTCCGTTATCTAAACACTTTATCCTTTGTTACCCCTTTTGAGCCTTATTTATTTCCTTTCATACCCCTCTTTTGGAATAAGTAGCGAAATTCAGAAAATACGAACGCAAAAGGTAAGTAAAGAAGTAAAAAAGGAAAGAATAGAGAAAAGAAAAGAAAAAATGGAAAAAGAATGAAAAGAAATAAAGGAAGAGAATAGAAAAGAAAAATAAAAGAAGAAAAAAAGAAAAAGAAAGAAAAGAAAGGAAAGAAAAAGAAAAAAGAGAGAAAGAAAGGAAAGGAGAGGATTAACAACCACAAAGCAATTCCTATAACATGAACTATGTTCGACCTGATTCCTTTTAAGGATACGTAGGCAGCCTCACGGTTTGGTCCCATCAAATAAAAAGTCAAAAGTCCCCAAGCAAAGAAACTGGGGCAGAAAGTTGTGGTTGTTGTAGGAAATCTAATTCCCAAAAGTTGTAATTTTGAACTCATTCAAGCTGTTTTGAGCCTTTACTATACTTTTTCTTTCCAACCCTTTCCAAAAAACCACATTACGGTCCAAAGAAAGACCTTCCGATCAGTTTTCGAGAGATGCCAACTCAAGTAAGTAGGGGTGATTCATATCGGGGCAACACTCCGTTCTGAGCAGGAAAAATGAAAAAATGAGAGAGTCTTATTGGTAAAAACCCTCACGGGCACTGTAAGGCGATGGGAAGCTGAGAGAAATTAAAATGAGAGTCTTATTGGTGAAAACCCTTGTGGGCACTGTAAGGCGACGGGAGTTGAGAGATAAACAAATGAGATAGGTTTGTTGGTGAAAACCCGTCAGGGCACCGCAAGCCGAACAAGGTCAGTGATTTGGCGAAGAAATTGGGTTATGGAGATCTCGGGGCATAAAGTATGACAACTGAAAGGCGATTGGTTGAATAGGTTGGGCTAATTAATCTGAAATGCATGTCATGATCATTGGCGCCAGTTGTTCCACTCAGATAAGTCTATTTTATTTTTCCCCTTTTAAACAGTCATCCAGTTTTAGATTTTCTTTTATCCATAACTCTCAAAGTCAGTGCATTTCATTTCTTTCGGGTTTATTTCTCTAAGGTTTTTCCAATGTCAGCTTTGTTTAAGCAAGTAAGAAAGGATTTCAAAGCTTACTACTAATTTCTAAATTGTACAAGGCACAGTGCGGCCAAAGCATACCAGAGATAGCATGATGTAAAGTGGGAAATAAGGTATCAGTGAAAGTTCCATTGGTCGAAGGGTTTAGTAATCTTGTGGGAGATACAGAGGTTCAGGTAGAAAGGTCAGAAATGTAAAGCAACGGTTTGGGCGTAGAACACTCGGGTCATCCAAGGTCCTGCGGTTGAGAGTCAGTTAGAAAGTCAAACGGTTCTTGGCCAGTTCAAGGCAACCAATCAAAGCAAAGCACGGCAGTGGAGAGGCCACCTTCAGCAAAGAATGCCACAAACTAACCACCACATTTTAAACTGACAAGATTTTTCTTTGATTTGAAACAGGGGCAGGAAATTTTGTTTATTTCGGAGAAACTTTCCGTAAAGAAAGCAAGTACCAGACAGGTTCGACCGTAAATCCTCAGGACTCTCATGGACAATGGGACCTAGTTAAAATGCAAAACATTCATGCATAACAAGATCTAGCATAAGTTTTACCTTGAGGAAATATAAATTGGCTTTAAAGTTTCATTCTTAGGATAAGATTCAATTCGAAATTTTCAGGACCCTTCTGAATAATGGGACTTAGATTTAAGACCTCCATTAGATAACAAGATTTAGCGTAAGCTTTGCCCGAGGAAAATATAATTTAGCCTTAAAGTTATCACTCTTAAGATGAGATTTGATTTTAATTTTCAGGACTCGCCTGGATAATGGGATTTAGTTCAAGATCATCGCAGAATAACAAGATTTAGCGAAAGTCATACCTTTAGGAAATATCATTTAGCTTAAAAACTGTCAATTAACTAGGAATTTTCAGGACCCTCCTGGATAATGGGACTTAATTTAAAATTTTCAGAACCCTCCTGGATAATGGGATTTAGTTTTAAGTGTTCAGGACCCTCCGGGATAATGGGATGTAGTTTTAAGTTCAGAGCCCTCCTAGATAATGGGATTAATTTAAAGTTTTCATGACCCTCCTGGATAATGGGATCTAATTTTAAGTTTTTAAGACCTTCATAGATAATAAGATTTAGCATAAGTTTTACCTTTAGGAAATAGAATTTAGCTTTGAAGTTGCCACTCTTAAGATGAGATTTAATTTTAAATTTTCAGGACCCTACTGGACAATGGGATTTAGCTTGTGAGTTCTTATAGCTCTTTTGATAACAAGATTCGATTAACACTCACAGATGTTCCCAATATCAAACTGGGGCAGAAAAATTTCTTTTGTTTTATCTGTTTTGTTGGAAATCAGGAGCCCACCTGGAGAACAAAGGGAAAGCAATTCAAGTGTTGGAAATCAGGAGCCCACCTGGAGAACAAAGGGAAAGCAGTTCAAGTGTTGGAAATCAAGAGCCCACCTGGAGAACAAAGGGAAAGCAGTTCAAGTGTCGGTAATCAGGAGTCCACCTGGAGAACAAAGGGAAGCAACAATTCAAGTGTCGGTAATTAGGAGCCCACCTGGAGAACAAAAGGAAGATAGTTCAAAGGAAAAACAGTCCTAAGAGGAAGTAGTTCAAGTTCAGCAATCAGGAGCCCCACCTGGAGAACAAAGGGAAAACAAATCAAGTTCCGAGGAAAAGTAATTAAAGTTTTGGCAATCAGGCGCCCACCTGGAGAACAAAGGGAAAACAATTCAAGTCTCAAAGGAAAGGAATACAATTCAGGTTCAGCAGTTAGGAGCCCACCTGGAGAACAAAGGGAAGAGCAATTGAAGTTTTGGTAATCAGGAGCCCACCTGGAGAACAAAGGTAAGAGCAGTTGGAGTTTTGGTAACCAGGAGCCCGCCTGGAGAACAAAGGGAAGCAGCGATTCAAGTGTCGGTAATCAGGAGTCCACATGGAGAATAAAGGGAAGCAGCAATTCAAGTGTCGGTAATCAGGAGCCCACCTGGAGAACAAAGGGAAGCAGTTCAAGTTTCGAGGAAAAACAGTGCAGATGTTGGTAATCAGACACCCTCCTGAAGAACAAAGGGAGAGCAATTCAAGCGTTGGTAATCAGGAGCCTACCTGGAGGACAAAGGGAGAAGCAATTCAAGTGTCGGTAATCAGGAGCTCACCTGGAGAACAAAGGGAGAAGCAATCCAAGTGTCGGTAATCAGGAGCCCACCTGAAGAATAAAGGGAGAAGCAATTCGAGTGTCGGTAATCAGGAGCCCACCTGAAGAACAAAGGGAGAAGCAATTCAAGTGTTGGTAATCAGGATCCCACCTGGAGAACAAAGGGAGAAACAGTTCAAGTGTCGGTAATCAGGAGCCCACTTGAAGAACAAAAGGAGAAGCAATTCAAGTGTTGGTAATTAGGAGCCTGCCTGGAGAACAAAGGAAGAAGCAGTTCAAGTGTTGGTAATCAGGAGCCCACCTGAAGAACAAAGGGAGAAGCAGTTCAAGTGTTGGTAATCAGGAGCCCACCTGGAGAACAAAGGGAGAGCAATTCAAGTGTCGGTAATTAGGAGCCCACCTGAAGAACAAAGGGAAAGCAATTTAAGTGTTGGCAATCAGGATCCTCCTCGAGAACAAAGGGAAAGCAGCAATGTTCAAAGGAAGACGGTTCAAAGTTCAGTAATCAGGCGTCCGCCTGGAGAACAAAGGAAAAGCACCTCAGAATACAATTCAAGTCGGCAACAAAGGAATTTCACCTGTAGAGAGTACAAGTCAACAGAGCAACAGAAATTGCAAGATCAAGTTTGAGGATATAGATAGGATTCTTGTAATTCATAGATCATAGTTTAGTCTAGCTTCTTTATTTTGTCTTGGTGTAATAAGGAGTTCAGCAAGCAGTAGCAGCAACAACAACAACAACAACAGTGAAATCACAACTTCCTGATAGTCCCAGCTACCAAAACTTTCAGAACTACACTAACCTGATTCATTTATAGCCAAGGATATGTAGGTAATCTCTGAAGCAAGATTCGATCAGGCTTTTTCAAAAAATGTTTCTCGTGGAGTTTCAAACGGGCAAAAATCCCTCATAATTGCTCATTTTATCTTTGCCCGAAAACCCTTCGTGTCTCCGAGCAAAGAGGGGCATCTGTGAGCACGTGATTTTTTCCCTATATGAATTACTCCTACAGAATCCCAGGGAAATAGATTTTTCTTTTAAATATTTTTAGGAATTTTTGTAGAATTTTCTTAATTATTTGCATTTTCTGTACATGTTTAATTTTTATTTAATTCATGAAAATACAGAAATACTCTTCATTTGCATTTAGGATTTATTTTTACATTTTTAGGTTAATTGGTAAATTAGTTGTTTTATAAAAATGAAATCACAAAAAAATGACTCACTTTGCATTTTAACCTTTTTAATTTTTAATTTTATAGTTCTTCTTTTAATTTAAGAGTTAATTAATCTTTGTAAATACTATGACGAGTAATTAGATTAATTGGGTAAGTTAATTTAGTTAAAGAGTTAATTTAGGTTTTAATTTAATTTGAAAAGAAAAGGAAATTGGAAATTGAAAAGAAAAGAAAAAGAATCAAAAGAAAGGCTGTGATTTTGGGCCAATTCGTCACAGCCCAATTGAATTTCCCCAAAACTGTTCAGATCTGGCCCAAAACCCACGCCCCATACCCGGTCCAAACCATCCGGTCTTTAGGCAATTCAAACGACGTAGTATGGGGCCAATACTACGTCGTTTGGAGTTCGTTTGTTTTAAGTCAATCCTAGCCTTCCGTCTCATCTCATCCAACAGCCAGAAACACTTCCCCCATTTTCATTTATAACTGTCCCAATGCCATCAGATTAAACCTAAGATCAAACTCATCTCTTCAGTCTCTCTCATCTCTTCACCTGAACCCTTGCGCCGCCCTCAAAAACTTCCACCATTTCCACCGGCAACAGACCTCCAAACCGTCTCAAATTTTGACCACACAACCATCACCCAACCCCAAGTCCCAAACCACCGATATATCTCCCTAAAACCTCACCAAATCTAATCAGTTCCTGATCTAAAAAAAGAAGAAGGAAAAGAAAATCTTCCAAATCTCTGAGTTTTCCTTGAACGATTATGGTTAAAATTGGTGTTATTCTTCAGTTTTCAACGAGAACACATGATTAATGCCAATTTCGGCTCAAAATCGAAGACGTTGGAGGTCCAATCAAGTCCGCTGTCAACCCGCATATTCTAGGTATTTTCCGGCCATGTTTCTTTCTTTTGTCTTTCACTTTATTCTCATCTTCATCTCCTTCTGATTCTTTCTTTTTCTTTCTTGTTTTTTTTTTTGTTTTCAATCGTCTTTATGTATGTTAATTTCAAGTTTACGTTAGTCAACATGTCTTAGTTCTTTTGAGTTTATTGTTTGATTTTTGCTCAAATTTCCTTCTACTTTTGTCTTCTTTGGAATCAGGGCTTCAGGAGTTTTCTATAACTCTGTTGGCCCAGTTTCTTGATTGGTTTTCTGTTGGTTTTGAAATTAAACTTGGGCTCTATCAGTCAGAAGCCCAAAGATGGAAAGATCAATCCGGGTTCGCAAGCCCAGGGTCTGTGGTTTGATTTTTGGGTCTACTTGACCCATGTTTGGTTCTTGAGAGTAATTAACAGGAGCCTAAAGGGTAGTTTAGGGAATTTAAAAAGGAAAATCTTCATTAACTGATTGGGAAGCTTCCAGGAAAGTGGGGAAATGGGCTAGTTTAACAAATGGGTTAAAATTTGGGGTTTGAAATAAAAGAATGAAAAATCAGGGAAGGGGTAAATGGAAAAGCTTAAAATCAATTTTGTTGCCCTAGAATTTGTCTATAAAATGCCCATTTCCTGCATTTGATAGGCAGAGATTAGGGTACTAAAAATTGGAAACGGTTGAAAGAGTTCGAGCCTCTTTTTCTCTACATTAAACTTCTGAAAAGCCTTTGATATTCTAAAAAAATACTGAAAAACAATCCTGCATCCTTTAGTTGACATTGATCTGGGTCTTGTTATTCAATTTCGATTGCTAGTCAGATTTTAAAAGTTCCAAGAGACTTTTGTGCTTCTGGGTTTTAGAAATGGTTTAAAGTGAGCTGAAGGTTGTTATTGAGGAGCTGATCTTTGTTGTTGCTGGAATCCTTATTCTCCTTGCTTTATTTTGATTTTCATGTATGCTTTGGGCCCTGAATGACATGCTGAATTGCCAATATGTAGTCCAATATGGAAATCTAATAATAATTATTACCTGTTGAATCCTCAGTCTTTTGTTTCTTTAAGTTCAGCCTGTTGTAATAATTTAGATTTTTTATGTTCATGTGCATCACTGATTCGAATCTTGTGTATAAGTTGGGCTCAGTACTATACTCTGGTAGTTTGGTTGTGAGTGAGTTAAAGCTCTATTTGTTAGACATGAAGAATGCTTGATTTCTTGTAGCATGAGTCCAAGTTAGAATGAATATTTCTCTTTTGGTTTATTTAAGCCTATCAAAATCAGTGTGAGATTTTCAGATTCAGGGGTTAGTCATAGGACAATTTCTGGTTTCTTATAAAGTTTGACTCGAGCATGTTGTTCTTGAAGGGTTATAGGTTGAGTGATAAATTTTTATTTTGATAAGTGTCGACTATTCCCAGTTGTGAGCATTTCCATTGTTGTTTATTAGGTTGTAATCGAGGTTGAACCTCACACAGTATGTTTATAATTTAGCTTGGGTAAAAATTGGGATTGGGATGCTGCTTCATATGACTTATACAGTTAAATTCAAGTAATTGTTTATTTTAGATAGGTAATATGATTATTTGGGTCTTGTATCATTTGGGGCTTTGTATATCAATTCATGCATGTTGATCATAGTTAAAGAGCTCAGTTCGATTCCTTGGGCTGCAGATGTTTCCTCTGTTCTGTGGGGACTCGATGTTGAGTCTCATACCCCTTAAACATTTATTCTTTATCATATTTAGCCTATCTTGAGCTTGGGATGTGAGGCCTTTTGGAAATGGGGAAATTATTTGCTTTACTGCGGCCTGCTGTCGAGCCCAAAACCATCACTTAAATGTTGTTGCCCACTACGTCTATAACAGGCGTAGCCCGAACGCCTAAAAGCCCAGCACGCCCTTTAAATTAATAGTTGTGCAAATAAAACTTTAGATTTCGTTTGGTTAGATTAATTCTTTTAATTATAGTGAGGTGTGTCATAGTAAACAAGACTTAATATTTATGGCCCTCAATAGACTAGATCAAGAAATTATTTTAAGAGAGAGATTTGAGGCGTGCCATAGGCCAATTAAATCATTTATGGCCAACACTATAGGCGCGTTAATTATATAATTATTACAACTATTTCTAAAACCCGGGGGTACATTTCATGTGGCCCGGTTCTAATTTCCAACTAGGCTAAATAGAACGTATCGTGAATCACGGGTGTATTTCATGTAGCGTAGCTTACAATATGTTTTAAATGACCTTAAATTAATTTTTAAATAAATAAAAGCAGTTTTAAAGCTAAAAAGGCACATAGGTTTAAAAGTGTTTAAAATCAGATAATTAGGCCAATAATAACAGTTGAGCGACCGTGCTAAAACTACGGAATTCGAAAATGCCTAACAACTTCTCTCGGGTTAACAGAATTCCTTATCCGGATTTCTGTGTTCGCGAACTGTAAAACAGAGTCAATCTTTCCTCGATTCGGAATTTAAACCGGTGACTTGGGACACCATAAATTATCCCAAGTGGCGACTATGATTCTTAAATAAATAATCATGTTTCGATTGTCACTTAAATTGAAAAAAACTCCCTTATACCCCTTCCGGGTGTGGTAAAAGGGAGGTGTGACAATTACTACATCATTATCTTTTGCATTCTTGCCTTTGATATTCTATGTATTTCTTAATTTCATAGATAATCATAAATAAGTAGGATTAAAAAGTTTTTTTATTGATTTTGAAATTAACAACTTTGTAAAGATTCTCGAATTTGTATTTATAAATAATGACCAGCAGTTTGGGAAGAAAAACGTGTTCACAAAAAAGGCCGGATATTCAAATGGGGTGCTGTCAATTAAGCATCTCAGCAGCTCGGCTGACATTAGGATATGTTATTCTATTATATGAATATTTGTTAACTTCGAATTTAATTAACTTTTTTGAATTTTAATAATGGAAGTGTATACAGTTTAAATCAGTTCGATAATAATCAACTCCATGTACTTATTTAGAGATTATTGACGGGGTATTAGAAATAGTATAGTACATATCTAGAAATCCGCATTTTTGCAACTACCGAGGGATTGAAAAGGACAATATAAATCAGCACTAGGGTGGAATTTCTAAGTGAGCGTTTGGACATAAGAATTATAAAATTTCGAAAAAAGTATAAATAAAAAAATAAAGTAAAAATAATATTTGAAAATTAGAGTTGTGTTTGGACATTAATACAATTTAGAGTTATTTTTGAATTTTTATGAGTTGTTTGAAGTGAAAATTTTGAAAAATAGTTTTTTGGAGTTTTTTAAATTTATGAAAATTCCGAAATTCAATTTCAAGTGAAATTTAAAATTTTGATAGCCAAACACTAAAATAATAATTTTTTTTATGACCAAACAGGCCCTAAGCATTGCATTATCAATTAACTTCATCACTAATTCCTCTTTAATATATATTGACTAATTTTGCATTTGCTTTAACATAGACGAATTTTATTTAGTTTTTCGATAACAAGTTTAAATTGTTAATTAGCACCATAAGAAACACTACCAACCACAAAAAAATTGGAATAACACATTAAGAAAGCTCAATGCACAAATCATTTACAACCAAATTGATTTGCTCCGGGTATGGTA
The DNA here is from genome assembly GCF_000393655.2 of Nicotiana sylvestris. Taxonomy (NCBI): domain Eukaryota; kingdom Viridiplantae; phylum Streptophyta; class Magnoliopsida; order Solanales; family Solanaceae; genus Nicotiana; species Nicotiana sylvestris. The sequence goes on along the minus strand of NC_091057.1, from coordinate 120,291,570 downwards.
ATTAATCAAAATTTGAAGGACGAGTATAAAACTTTTGTTTTTCAAATATTGAAATACTTATTTATGAGAATGTAATAATTGTGAAAAAATAAAGTTAATTTTTTGGAATAATATAGAATTCTCTAGAATGTCCTAGTTTAGTATCTTTGATATTTATTTAGTGGACATATCTAGATGTTCTAGAATATTGTGGGAAGATAAGACATATCTAGATATTCTAGAGTGTCGTTAGAAGATAAGGTTGCTAGAATCTTCTTTGTACATTATCTAGAATCATCCCTAGTATAAATAGGGGGTATCTTGTTTATTTGTAAGCAAACCAAAATCAAGAAACCCTTCTTTTCTAAATAAGTTCTCCTATTTAAAATCTCTCTTCTCTTTTCAAGCTTCCTGTTCTTTAGTTGAATCCTCCAATCTTGATTAACAATCTTGGGCTAGCAGAAGGTCTCCGAATAATACTTTCCTTCTGCTATTTTTTACAATAATTTCTATTCTGACACTAACTAAGACAAGAGTTGGAAAATAATGAAATTTATATAGACAAATAAAAAATATTACGCTTACATTTTCAGAAAAATAACAAAACGAGTTGTGTTAAGCTGCAACATTAATATATGGTCTACAGTCGCCACGACCATTTTTCTTTTAAGAAAACACAAAATAATAAAATTAATAAATTAATGATATTCACGAATCACGCAATTGACAAAAACAGATTGACACACCCAAATAAGAAATCAATTTCCGGTCCACAAGAAGAAGAAAAGGAAAAACAAGACAGGAAGCGAGAAACTCAAGAGAAAGCAATCAAACTGGATTTTTATGAAATTCACAACAAAAGAAAATCAATCATCAGTTTGATTATATACTTTTTCAGTTGCTGAATTTGAGTTCGTTGATTGAAGGTTTTTCAATAAAGATAAAAAGAGATGCAATCAGCTATGTTATTGAATCCTCCATCTACCTGTTCTTCATACCCTTCTAGAAGCTTCCAAACCCTAGAATCTTCATCTTCCTCATGCTCTCCTTCTTCTTCTACCACCACTCTCTTTCTTCCTCCTCCTCCTCTTCTCAAGGTATGCCCTTTTTTTTTTGCTTCTTATTGTAAATCTCTTGTTTTACTGTCAATTTCTGTCCGTTTCGATTCTCTTAATTATCTGCTTTTGTTTTGCAGATTTCCGGCTTCTTTGGAACTCGATTTTCCGTGTTGACGAGGCGTAATGCGTCATCGCGTGCCGTTCGTAGTGCTTCACGCCAGCAAGGTGTGATTTCTGTTTCCGTTTACCTTGTCGTTTTCTGTTGTATTACCTTAATGAATACAATTTTTTTTTTAATTTAGGAATTTCATAACAAGTCAAATTGATTTAGCTTTAATCAATAATTTGGTACATATTTAGTTTGTTACCTTTTTTTAGTTGGGAATTGTGCTTAAATCAGTTTTGTGATAAGAACCAGCTCCACAAAGAAATTCATTTATTTAGCGAATTTGGTTTATTTTATTTTATTGAAAATTATTAGCTTGTACTCGAAGTCAAATCATATGGATATGGGGCCTATTGAGCTTGTTACCTCTTTTAATCGGAAATTTTGCTTAAATCAGTTACATGGTCAGAACCAATACGTTAAAAGATTTTAGCTTTTTTATTTGGCAAATAACCAACTGTTATTTTATTGAAATCGATTAGTTTGTAATGAATTTTCCGATAATCACTTATTTAGATTATCAGAAAAGTCTCGGAAATCAAAAGGCCCTAAAGTTATCTTTTCTATTTGATATATGCAGATAGGATACCACGGGTTCCTTATTAGCTTTGTGTGTTGGTTTTTAAGCTTAGATCGCAATGTTTCTGTTCTTAGTTCGATGACATAGACGTACTAAGTGCTGTCGGTAGTAGTTTCCGCGTTGCTAATAAATATTTATCGGCTTTATGTTGATCTGAAATGATTTGCTTGTTGGCTCTTGGTGCAGTTGTAAAGGCTGTTGCAACTCCAAATTCAGCAGTAGAAGAGTTACCACTTACTGCAGAAAACATTGAGAGTGTGCTGGATGAAATTCGACCATATCTGATTGCAGATGGAGGAAATGTTGCATTGCACAAAATTGATGGCAATGTTGTTAAGCTAAAACTACAAGGAGCTTGTGGCTCCTGTCCAAGTTCTGTCACGACGATGAAATTGGGAATTGAGCGTCGTTTGATGGAAAAGATCCCAGAAATTGTTGCTGTTGAAGCAGTACCAGATGAAGAAACTGGCCTTGAGCTTAACGAAGAAAACATAGAGAAGGTAGATGCTTCTCTCTGTTATTTATATGTTGCACATACAACTGGGACAGTCCTTCCAAACCTGTAAACTTGAACTAGATGATCTTCAACACATTGTGGACAAATTAAGTCATGTTCTAAATTACTTTGTCCGTTCGTCGTCATCCAAAGAGATATTGGATTCTATGGTTTCTCAACCAGTTAAAGTTAGTTATCATGCATAGGTATGTAGCTCATAAGAAAAACATGCCATTTTACTTTCAAAGTTGGTTGATCCAGCTAAATTCCCTTCCTTGATAGGCTGACCATGTGCTTGAGTCTCCTGTATTAGTGCCAAGACCTGACCATACTACTCCGTGGTTAGTCTAGGGCTGCTGCATAAGATTGATTGTGTTCATTTTTCTTTAATTTGGCCACAGAAGCCTTCACCCGAACATGCAGCTACCTTTTTTCCTCTATTAGACTTGAAGTTTGGTTTATATCCATACAACTTGAAAAACCTATCAATACTGTGCCAGTCTTCTTGCAATAGCTGCAATCAGCAATGGCATTTGTTATTATTGATCTCTAACATGAAATCCAGCATTGAAAGAGGCATTGCGTCAGGCTGACCCAGTCATGAATCGAATAGTAGGTTGTATTTCCATTTACTTCTCGTCCAGAATGAACAGTGGAAGGCAAATGTGACGTGATTAAATTGTTGCTTCTGACTCCAATATAAGATTTATCCAGACACACAAGTAATTGCATGTCATTTATTTTGTTTGAGAAGCTTAAGATTAGTATTCGTTAATTCTGCATGATTTTCATTGATAATATTTGGATGATGGAGTTGCCCGTGGAGCTTTGATGTAGTGGTAAGAGCGCAACACGTGATGTCTGGGTAGGCGCATGTCACGGGTTCAAAGCTGCCACAGTCAAAGACCTGGCATTTAAGTGGACAAGGGTAGAAGAGCGTGCCCCTTATCCACTGAGTTTTAAACCGTGCCCACTGGCCATCGGTGATTTCTCGGTTTATTAAAAAAATAATGGAGTTGAAAGAGCAATCTGTGATTCATAGGTACTGCATGATTTTCTTAATGTGTACCTCTGTACCTATATGTGGCACAGGATAGAAACTACAGTCATAATAAATGCTTGTTCGTCTTGTCTGTGAGTGAGAAGCAGTATTTATGGCATCTTCATGTTCACGATGTCATCTTAGATTCATTTAGCACTTCAGCAGCTATACTCATTGCTCAAATTGTCAGTAGCTCTGATCAATATAGAAAATGTGTGTTCAATTGCTATGCTTGTTTTTTTGTTTTTTCCTGCAGATCTTGCTTTATTGATTTTTATTTGTAACTATTAGGTTCTTGAAGAGATAAGGCCGTATCTCGTTGGGGCAGCTGGTGGAAGTTTGGAACTTGTGGCAATTGAGGAGCCAATAGTTAAAGTTCGAATCACAGGTCCTGCAGCTGGTGTAATGACTGTTCGTGTGGCTGTAACTCAGAAACTGAGGGAAAAGATCCCAGCAATTGCGGCAGTTCAACTCTTACAGTAGAAGTGTTTGCACAGCTATCTTTTAGTGGTGCGTCTGTGTCATAAGCAGACTAAATAGGAGCATGATTGGCTCAGTTAGCGTGAAGCCTTCATCATATACTATACTGCCTATGTACCAAAAAAGGAAATAGTAAGCTCTACTTTGTACAGTTGCGCTGCATTTTAATTTTTCAGTCTATATGTTCTATATTGTAATATTTGGATATGGCACCCCGGAGAGGGAATTGCAATACCCAGTTTGTGGATCAAGATGACCCTGACGATTTGAGATGTCAAACACGGAATGTCTAGGATTTTGGGATCCGAACAACAGTTTAGATAATCAAAAGAGAGGTGAATTTATATTGATGATTCAATCCTTCTGCAGCAATAGAACTGAAAGAATACTCCTATTACACGTATCATAACTACATGACCATAACTAATTTGGCTAACCTTCACATTACCTAGTAATATATATCAGTTATACGTGCGCTTTGGCTCTTTGCAAATTTTTTATCACTTGCTACCTCGCCGTTTTGCCGGTTTTTGTTAGTCTGTTATGTTTGGGGCGGTGGGCATCTTGTAGTGTTAGGTATATAAGACTTTTTTTTGATTGGTTGTGAAATTGCGATCTCTTTACTGTGATTTTTGGGAGTGGTGTCTTCTTAGATTTCTATACTTTAGTAAAATATGCCTGAGCTCACTATATTTTCAAGTGTTTTGCGTAGTCTATGCAAAACCTTGACGGTTTAAGCTAAATATCTCATCTCTCTGATAACCTGAGCTCTTGGATAAATCAATTGGTCACCAACAAATTTTAAGGTTTAACCACCACCAAGAGTAATAGTTTGGATAATGTTTATATGTACATAGTGCAAATACCAAAAGATCAATCAAAATACCAGCACTAAAATCTGGAAAGTATATCACTCAACAAACCATCTTGAACTGTTAAAAAGAGTTGGTTCATTATTCTAGTCAAACAGGTTAGAAAATGTCCAACCAACTACCAATTACTATTTTGGAAGAGGTAATCACCAAAAAGTTTCACTGTATCAGGTCAAATAACATTCCAAAACAGGCCAAGAACAGTGGAGATTACTATTAAGATCCACTGTAAAATTTCCAATAGTACCGAAATAGCATTTCTTCCATGCATAAATGACAAGTACAATTAAAAAAAATGTGAATATGTGATAACTCAGCTTAAAGTATAGAATAATGGGGCTCTGTTGTGCTCTCACTACTTCGCCAAGATGCCCTGTAAAGCTCTAGGGAAAATGATGATATGAAAATAACTTGGACCAAGTTTTCCTCTCATTAGAAAGCCTGCTAAGGGGAATCTGTATCGAAACACACCCACTCGAGAGAGGTGGCCACCATGATAATACGAACAAAACTGTGCCAAATTCTCTAGTCTCTATATGTGGAATCATTGTTCCCAATCCTACCTGAGAAAGAACACGAGGTGGCTTGAGATGCTCCTAATAAACCTTTAACCTCCCTTCTCCCAAGCAGGCAACTTCCCAAATTTCCTCACAGCAATGTATACAGTGCAATGTACTGTCATGCTCTTCTCAGATTAACGAATCCACTTTGGAGTAATCTTCTTAATGGCAGTAGAGCTTGATCACAGAGTCAGCACCTGCAGTAAACAACCATGGTTGCCTAGGATGGAACTTGCAGTCCATGACACCTGAAGACAGTTGCAATCAAGAAATGTTAACAAAGTGGTAGCATGTGTTGTAGACCACTACCATCAACATAATAAGCCATCTATAAGAATGAAATCCACTTTTTCTTTGGTATAGCTGCATTGGAGATAAACTGAAGACTCAAGACCCAACTAGCTTTGGCTAATAATAATCCATCTATTTGGCTTTGTTTTACAGATGATATTGAAATTAGATCTGCCTATCTGGCGATTTTCATCACAGATTAGTTTAACTTCCAAAACACCTTGGGGATCCTTTAATTCAAATCTCAACTCCATCAACCTTAAGTGAAATACCAGGATGTCCATGATTGAGTTCTACCATTCTGTTGCCAGCTGTCTTATTCTGTATCAACATTAGCTGTTTCTCTAGATGCCTCTATGGCCTTAGTGCAAAATATTTACCTCAAAAGGGCCCTCTTGTCTGATGTTAAGCTCTAACCAGACAAAAGTTCCTAATACACTATTATATTGGCAAACATATTGTATCAAAATGCATTCGAGGGTAAATAAAACCTAAAGAGCACTAATTGCTGCAGCTTCATCAGATTAACACTTCTTTCTTCCAGTGTAAGATGGGATGGCGATTGGGGACTAAACTAGAATCGTCATATGATGGGAAAAAAAGGGTAATAAGGTCATACCTCTTCCATTTTCACTGGCATGACCACGAAGAATCTCCAGAGGTACAATCAACGGATTCTGGTTTAGATCTGAATAAACCATGCCATGGAAAACGTATGCAGTACAATCATCAGAAGACGAAGCAAACAAAGGATAGGAGCGATGAAAGGCCACTTTGTTGATGTCCTTCGGATGACAACTGTAACATGGAACAACCTCCATATAAGGGCAGTTATGGATCAACTAGAGCAATGAATGAATAGACTAACCAATCACACTTGCAGAGAATTAGAGAAGAGTAAGTGAATATTTTCATATAACACATCTAATGCCTGCAACCTCCTTTTATTTTAATGACCGAGAAATCTGGGGCCAATCCTTAGGATCAACCGCAGCTTTCGAAACTGGGAGATAACTGGCCTGCCCTTCTCCACTTAAATATCAGCCTTAGTTTGCATTGCGCAGGGCTCGAACCTGTGACCTAAGTCACAAGTCTCTTAATCTTTTCCACTTGAACTAAGCCCTGGAGGCATCTAATGCTTGCAACTTAACTCAAACAAGATCCTACCCCCAAGCATATCAGATTAAGATAGCAGAAATGCAAATTATGTGCACCAGTTAACATGTGTCAGCACAAAACACAAATCCACAACAGGCAAACATTAGTTCACTAGACTGATTTCATAAAAGCAACATTAGATATGTCCAGAACTTTCAAAATGACAAATCCGTTGCAAGTACATACTTGAGAACTCTGTAAGGCTGAGATGAAAGGTAAATGTCAAACAACCACACACCAAATTAGCATAAAGGCAAAACCGTGTGTTGCTGTGTGCACAATTTAACATGTGTCAGGCTGTCAGCACAAAACTTGAATGCACAATAGGCGCATGCTTTAATTCACCAGACAGAGTACATAAGAAAACCAATAAGATATGTCCAGAAGAGCTTTTCAAAATTTAAAAATATCAATTGCAAGGACATACTTGAGAACTCTGTACGGTTGAGATGAAAGGTCCATGTCAAACCAGCACAGTTTTCCATCTCTACTCCCTACAATAAGATTGTCACCTGCACACATAGTTTAAAAAGCTTATTAACAAGTTGAGTACCGTAACTAACAGTCAGGATTATCAAAAGAGCATCCACATACCACCAGGATGAATAGCAATAGACGAGACTTCACGAACACCAGTCTCTAGCTTCTTAATGAGCTTTTGATTCAAGAGATCATAAACACGAATATTTTTCTTCGTTGAAATAAAGAAGGCAGAGCGAGAAGGATGGAAAGCAGTTGAAACTGGAAGTCCATGAAGCTTGAATGGTATTCTTTGAGTCTGTTTCTTTGAGAGCAGGTGAATCAAAACTGCTTTTGATTGGCGTAGGCAAGAGTCAAGGAATGACATCAATCAACCAACTACAGTCTCAAAGTTTCACGTTAATGAGGCAATAAACACACACAAACACCATCCCACCCTGATCTTTCTGTTTCCGCATCTCTTCTATTCCAAACAAACAGAACAGTTCACTTTAAAAAATGAAAGAAGACAGCCCTCACAGATATGCTAAGGATGATTTGCCAAAACATTAACAAGGCATGCAAGTTAGTACCACCACTAGAACTTACAAATTCATATAGCACCAACAGAGTATGCTATATTTTTCACATCAGATGACTATAAAAAGTTTAGTTTTTATCAGACACTACAACACATCAAGACATGGGCAGGAGTGGTGAAGACTGGCATTCAAGTTAGAAGATCAGGCCAATAATGTAAATCAGATGAAGGATATCAGAGGGCATAAGAGTTGAGAAATAGTCGCCCTTCCGATGCCACTCAACTGAAGAAACAGTCTGCATAGACAAAAACATTTGAGCTACACAGGAGGATTTCATAGTAATCATCACTTTAATACCTGAGCCATCACAAAGATCCAATGGGGAACACGAAAGGTACCTTAAAGTGCTTCAACCTGATTCCTCCATTCTTATCATCTTGAACCCAATTCACATTGGTTTTATCATGATCTAAGGAAAACAATTAAGAGTGAGGCAACATAATGAGTAATGAACCTCAAATAAATTCCAGCTTCTTCAAATGAAACTGACCAGAGTCATCCGCTGATGGTGTTTCAACACTCAAAAGCTCTTCAAGACTATTCTGTTCTTCTGCATTGCCTAGTCCACTGTTCAAAAGATATACATCTTCTCCCCTGCAATATTTATGTGATAGCAATTTAAGATCTGTATCAATGTTATCTACAATAATCATAAGCTCCAGTAAATCACTTACATGCAGACTGCCAATATAGGACGTTCAGGCATAGGATTCCACGAAACATGCCGGACGGATTCCCCCAGCTCCCAGATCCTTATACACCTTCCAGTTTCAACCTCCCAAATGCGCACTGTCCCATCGCTTGAACCTTCACATGTACGAATCAAAAATACCTAAGCACTTCAATCACAGTATTTACCAACAAAGACGCATAACATTCCAGGACTAAAGACCATACCAGAAGCAATCCACTGCCCAGTAGAGTCCGTAGAAATTGACACAACTGGACCTTTATGACCTTTGTACTCCAGATAACACGACGTTGGATAAGGTCTGAGATCCTTGCGACTTGGCAACTTGGGCTTTAAAGACTCGGGATCGATATTAATCTGCAAAAGAAAGAGAGATTTATTGCGGAAGAGACCAGATGATAGTCTGACCCAGTTAAACAATAGCAAGACAAAATGAAGGGAGAAGGGATCAAATCATTCACGTACACGTTTTTTCCGAACTCTTGCACATAAATAAAGATCCATACAGCGTTCAAAATTTTCCTTGACAGCTTTCTCATAGGCTGGAACATTTCTCAGCGATGTGAACCTAAAGCAGTGACAAGCTTAGCATGAAGATATTAAAAATTATAACAGCTGTACAGAGTACACTATAAAACAATCAAATAAGCCTAATACCGTTTCGGGATGAACTTTGGTCGGTCTTCCTCAAACATAAGCTGATATGAGTTGAGATCCTCTTGTGTAGGAATATATTCTAAAGAAGGGTTATAAGACTCATCATGACCTGAAAATAGGCCAGGTTTTTAGATATGCAGATAGGCAGTAAACTTTCTCCAAAAAGGGAAAACACAAAAGATCCTACATCACAGAAAAGATAATATACACAACCGTCATCAAGAAAAGATGGTCAGGTTGCATACCAGGCAATTTTGGTTTTGGAGCAGGAATATATGCCAACCCCTGTCTATCTATTGCAGTGGAATCATCTCCCCATAAGAGATAGGCGCTTGGCTCTTCCTTTGGCTTCTCGTCAAACTTTATAAGTCCCTTTCGAATTGCTCGCACATACTGGACAACCTGTAAGTTAAAAAGACACCACAGATCATGAAAACCACAAACAAATATCAATCACAAAAATACACCATGTACGTGAAAACCTAGAATGTCATTCTCCAGTTTACAGGTAATTACTTCTATTTTTGTGTAACCATATATGCCCTCATTTGGGGCTTTCGGGCAAGGACGTAACAGAATTAGCATTTATCTTTTGATATGTAAATGTTAGCATCAATCTTGAGAGAATTGGAGGCAAGGACGTAACAGAATTAGCATTTATCTTTTGATATGTAAATGTTAGCATCAATCTTGAGAGAATTGGACTATAAGAACTGGAATTAAAAGAGAACAAGAAGAGGAACACTAGACAATAATATTTCTAAGAATATTTGCAAAATTATATCTGCTAGTGCACATGATTGTATGCACTGCCTTCCTGTAACACCGGATTCGAGCAAAAAACGAGAAAGCAATCAACTAATCAGTGATTTTGATATTCTCCCGAAAGTCAGTTTTTACAAATGCATCTGAACAACTAGATTCTTATAAGTGATATATTAAGCAAACAAACCATGTACACTATTATCAAGACATGGACGAGTTAAATCAGAAACGTAGATACAGATTCTTCCAATAGCATCAGAGTAATATCCACAAAAGATACCTAGTCAATGATTGGAGAAAAGAACAAACTGCATAAGCTAGATATCGTGAAAAAGCAGATTATACACTTCCAACATTACTCCAGACTAGTGAGCAAATAAAGCAGAAATAAAAGGAAGTGTCAAAAGACCTTACCTTTTTACTCTCCCATTTTGAAGGGATAAAACGTCTCTTTGGTTCTGGTGCACTAGAAAGAGGATGCTTGGAATCATCCCAGGAAAACCAGTCAACATAGGGCTGCAGAACAGAGAGACAAAATAATAGTACGAGTTAGATAAAGGTAAGAACAAGTATCCCTCCTAGACACTCCAGTGCAAAATGGTAATTCCAGAGCACTAACCGCATGTGGGTCAAAATCAGCATGAGGTGCCTTTCCTTTCAGCAATCTTTTGACCAGCTTAACTTCATCTTTCGTGAGCTCAACCTCTTCATCGTTATATTCATCATAAATTCTACGCCTGAATTCAACATACAGAAACATGAAAAAACACCAAAACAAAATGGATCTACAGATTACAAGACTAGAGAAAAAGAGACTTAGCTATGTAACATAACACGAAGAGTGAAGCACATAGAGGAAATGGAACCTTCTTGATGAGGTGCTAATTTGGTTGCCCTTTTCTTGTGGTAATTACACATTAAATAGTCGGGTACAAACTTACCAACCATGGTGAATAACGAAAGAGGAGACATGAACTATTAACATTCCAAAAGGAGGATAATACTAGTCTGACACACAATGCTTAGGTGATTATCAACAAAGCACGCAGTATTAAACACTCACTTTTATTAATAATTTCTTTTGTAAGGACTTCTATTAAAAATTATTAACTAACCAATTCTTCGAATCATCAACACTGGCAAGAAATGAATCCAATTTATCTTGTTTCTCTTTTTTCTTGATCTTCTTCCCTGCAAGGTCATATCCAATATGTTCCTCATCTTTGTACCACTCCAATGGAACATCTCCAACTGTATTACGAGGAGCAACCTGACAGGACAAAATATAATTGAATAGAAAGACACAATCTACAAAAAGTAAGCAGAAACATCAGAGACGAAGTTATCCTTGGACCACCCATGCATGAAAGAACTGGACAGCATATAGCATCATCATCTTTTAGGTTCCAACAGGGTATTAGTTTATCAATTTGGAGTTTGGACACCAACACAGTGGTTTTAAAAGCCAAAAGCACAAAAAACGACAAGTACCATGGCGTTTGAAGCTAAAAGCGAGAAGTGAAGTTCATACTTCTTTGAAGTAAAGCAGATAAGTTACAAATCAGAAAATTTAGCACTACAAAAATTAACTAGCAATTATAATAAGTAAGTTTAGCAACCAATTTACAATAATGATGGTAATAATCAAACTCCCTCGAAGTTGAGATTCAACAATCGACCATTTCTTGTTATGATCACTTTGCCTGTCATTATTTGAAAAGCACACTTTTTTGAAGCTCATGGTTTCACCAACGAATCGATAACCGATAACCCTTCACTGTTAATCGTTTCTTTGCTTTAAGAAATGAACTGATGGCTTTTAATAGCACTGTTTGGGCAAGGAATAATAAAGAGAAAGAAAAAGGAACGTGTACATGGAAATTGATAAAAGGGTACTAGATTCACCGATACTGCTATTGTTCGACTCTTTCCGTTTCTTAGTCCAAAAAGAAAAATCAAAACAGACCTCATCTTCGGATGAATCACTTTCTTCAACTACTGTGCGGGAGTCATCGCTTCCAGCATCATCACCTTTACCGTGTTCAACATCATCTATACCACTGCCACTTGCACCATTACCACTGACATTGTCACTTTTGGCATCAAAAGAATCTTCACCATCACTTGATACAAAAACATCCTGGAACAATAGCATAATATTGCCACTCGTAAATTAAGCAGCAAACTTTTTGAAAAATTATACCATAAGTATAAAACATCTTTGATTAGTAAAAACTAAAGCATAAAACAAAGATCCAGTTAATTGCAATCCTATGAATGAGGCACGCATGTATGCCGGCTTATCTTACACCAACCTAACAAAAAGTGGAAATTACCATGTACCTCTTCCCCAGATAGATGACTATCTTCTGATCCAGATTCACTTGGTGAATCATCAGAGAAAACCTGAAACCATCATGCACAGTATTCAAACTCGGAATCATCAATTTCTCCGAATTAATTAAGAACAAATCTTTAGATATATTAGGGGAATAATGCGGTTGTCTCAATTACCAACACAAGGCCTAATTGCTATTCAAAAATAGGTTAATTAAGCCCTGATGCTGAAAGACCAATCCAATTCTTACCATTATACTACATAAGCTAATCGCAGTCTTTGAAACTCAGGGATAATGCCCCCCCCCCCCCCACAACCCCCCACAACCCCACATCTATCCTTCTCCGTTATAAATACTAGGATCGAACATGTGACCTAAGTCACAAGTCTCTCACCCTTTGCCACTTGAACTAAGCCCTGCCGTGCTTACCATCATAGTACAACTTAATTAAGGGCATTTTCAATAATTAGGAAAAAGGATGCCATCCCATATTTTTAAAAGAGTCGAAGCTTTTTTAAGTCAAATTTGCTAACTAAATTTAGGTACCAGGAGCTTAACCCAATGCTTAGAGTCATGCTACACCGAAGCTTTGAGGCATTTTCAATCATCAAGGAGAAAAAGAAAAAAGAAGCAATCCACTATTGCTATGATAAAAATTGAATCTTTTTACGTTAAACGTAGACCGAAAATAGTTAGCTTTGATTTCTTAAATAGTGATTTCGAATTATTACCTCGTCATCAGCGTCAGAGACAACAGGAGATTCTACGGAATTTTCTTCTTCTGCTGCTTCTTTGCTTGTTTCTACCGCCTCTTCAATCTTGTGCTTTTCCAATAAGTTATCTGTTTCTTCTTTCTTTACACCTTTCTGCAGCTTTTTCTGAAGGCTACTCTTCTTTGGAACCTTCATCTCTGTTACAGTATCTCGAGAAGAAGCAGAGGAGTTATAGTTATGGAGCAAAGGGTTTTAAGAGGGAGGTGATAAAGAGAAGAAGGCTAGGGTTTTAGAGCCGAGGCGAGGAATTCCCGGTAATTATATTATATTATTTCATTTTGTTGAAGTGGACCCTGTATTTCTATACCTCTCAAATGGGTCCTCTGACTTATTAACAGTCAATTGGGTTCAACCCTTTCTCTTGGAACGTGCGTGAAAGATTGATAGGCTTTGTGAGCAAGGACATTCCCTTAATTTTATAAATTTCAATATGTTTATTTTTTAACTTTCATATTATCTAAAATTAACATGTAAAAACTCGAAAATCATGTAAAAATATGTAACCTTCTCGTCGTATCACGATCCCCTAATGCGATTTATATCTACTGGGTGGTTTGCGAGCTATTGCATAGTGAGCATGTTACTCGGTGCGCACCCGAAGAGTAACGACGGGTTTCCCTAAAAAATTTCAAAAAAAAAAACTCAAAAATAAAAAGATTTTCTCCAATCACAGTTTGAACTAAAATTTGATAACCAAGATTTTACGGAGTTCTAAAAGAAATGCTACAACTTATAAACAAAATTGTATAGTTAAGTGTTAAGTACAATTAAGGCTATCATAAAATAAGACTTGAATGACAAAGTCATTGTTCATGCAGGAAAAAATAAACTCAAAGTTACTCATACAAAAAAAATTAGAAGCTACAAAACTACCATTCCACTATGGCCTAAACTTGCCGCTTGATTTAAGTTTTCAGTTGCAAGAAATAGATCATATTACTGCATTTTGCTTTTTGGTGAAACTTATTACTGATTCTATTTATGAAATGGGAAAATTTCACATAAGAATAACTTGTAAAAATTGCACGGGGTGCCCTACTTGGTCGCCCCCATTTAACATATACATATATTTTTTTTTTAACTTGTACCTACTTTTTAAATAACTTCAGCCTCTTTCTCTTCCTCATCCTTCTTCGTTTTCTGCTATTTTTGAGTTGCTAACACACTCCACTTCAACTGCATCTCTTTTGTTAGTGTTTAGAGACGCAAAGGTACGGTTCAGGATTTTAAAGTTGTGAGTTGTTTGTAATTATGTAGATATAATACTATAATATAAAAATTTAAATTAAGGATAATGGATTTTTGATCGAACTCAACTTACAATGAATTGGAGTTTGGCCGAAGAGTGAAGAAAATGAAAGAGAGAGAGAATGGACATATGGTTTATGCTTGTTTGAGACAAAGACCAAATTGAATGTGGGGACTTAAACTCTAGAGCTGAAGTTCGACAGTTACAAAACAAAAAATTCAGCTCTAGAGTTGAAGTTCGCCAGTTACAAAACAAAAACTTCAGCTGAAGTTCGCCAATTACAAAAATAAAAACTTCGCGAGTTACAAAACAAAAACTTCAGCTGAAGTTCGCCAGTTACAAAACAAAAACTTCATCTCTGAAGTTCGCCAGTTACAAAAACAAAAACTTCAGCAATTACAAACAAAAACTTCAGCAAATAGAGAACAAAACTTCAGCTACTATGCTTAAGTTCAGCAATTACAAACAAAAACTTCAACACACTTGCTACTTCAGACTTGTCTACTAGAATGCTGAAATTTTGCGTGATTGTCTCTGCTACTTCAGCCCCGTATGCTGAAGTTATGCGAAAAAACGGGTACGCTTGCAATATTTTTTGCAAAGCGGGCACAAGTTAAAACGTGACACAAAAAACGGGTATAGATGCAATTGCCTCGAATAATTGGGATCCCTATTTTTCAATTTTATAGCCCATATTTCAATTTACAACCAACTAGCCCAAAAATATTAGGCTAAGATTCAACATCCAACTCTAATAGGTTCTAGAAATTATTATTTAATTTTTTAAAAAGATTGCTCAATCTTTTAAGTTAATTTTCGAATAAGTAACTATGACTCAAATATTAGTTCAACAAACCAAATATATTTGGATGGTGAAAATTAGATTTTTAACAAGCTTAAATATGTGTGTCTAAATTCCGAATTTAATTTTGTGAGAAATTTGGAGTATATGTTATTTAGACTTGTTAGCAATAGTATAAGGAGGTTCTATATAAAATCTGAAGTCATTTAATGGAGATTTGGACTGTTTTGAACAAGAATTGCAACTGAAAATCGTGGAAGAAATTCGTCTACATATGTTTGTATAAAGGTATATAAAAGTGCATAGGATGTGTTTCTACACTCATATACACTACTATACAAGATTATACATAATTATACAAAAAACTGACTTCATCTCCTTCCTTGCGTCTTTTCTAAAATTTAACTCAAATCTTGCTCAAATCACTTCAAATCTAAATTTTGAACTCCTTTTGATATCTTCAATCAATTGGAACATCACCTAATCCAAACAACTAACAAACTCAAAAAATCCTATTTTCGAAAGCAAAGCTTTGGATGACCTTCAATGGTGGACTTCTACTCTTCAATTTTTTTATATTGCAATCATGTGACACAGGGTAAGAAACAGCAATGGCGGACGGCCCCTTGAAGCATATGTAAAATATGTGAGAAGAAGAGAGAGAGTGAAAGCAATGATTGTGAGAACACATATTTAATTCCATAGCTTTTAGAAGCAATGGTTGTAAGAAAAAATATTTTAAATTTGCTAGTGCTTTCAAAATATGTACAATATGACTATGTTGGATAAATTTAAAAATATGGGTCATTTTTTGTTATGGTGCAAAGTCATATTTATTTTTTGTAATTCTTTCTTATCAAATTTGTACAAAGATTAGGCTTAACATTTGTTCCCTTATTAACTGGACTTGATTAGCGCTTAAAACGCCACCAATTCAAGCTATTTACCATTTTGAAGCAAGAATTCACGGGACAATCAATGCGTATTCATAATTTCATATTTTAAGAAGATGTTTAACTTTTACTTTTAAATACAATTGCAAAAAGAAAAGACAATAATTTGAACTAGTGCCTTGAAAGAAAAATTTGAGCACAATATGAGATATAGGAGATTATTGACCTTCAATGTAAGAGACTGCAATGTGGTAGAAAAACCAATGTTCTTGCTCGAAGTTAAAAAATGGATGCTTAAAGGCAATTATGACCTTGGAGATTTTGGAGATACTAAGTCTCGATGCGGATATGGTAGAAAAAAGACAGTCTGATGCACTAAGCTTTCGCTATGCGCGGGGTTCGGGGAAGGATCGGACCATTGTACCACAAGGGATGCGGATATAGTAGAATGGGGAGAAATTCAAAAATACCCAGATTTACAAGTGGTCATTCAAAAATAGCCACAGTTTCAAAAGTAATCGAAATTTAGCCACTTTTTATGTAAAGATAAATCTGAACGAAAGCACTATTCAAAATCCGCAAAAATACTCCAGTGTAATATACTGGAACTCTAGTATAATATACTGCATAATATTACCGGTACAGCATAATATACTAAAGATTGAAAACACCGGTGCTCTAATTTCCAATACATTATACTGGAACTTTCCGCGTGTTGGAGTTTCAGCATAATATGCTGGAAGTTCATACACAGGTACATCGATCTCCAGTATATTATGCTAGAATTTTCTGTGTTGCAGCAAAATAGTGATTATTTTTCAATGACTTTATAAACGCTGGCTATTTGTGAATGACCGGTCCGAAAATTGGCCAGCCCGTGCTATTTGTAGAATGTTCTCAATATTTGTAAACAAAAACTATAAAACATAAAACCAAACAGCCACCTTCATTGCATAGCTGGTCACAAGAAAGAAACAAACCACCATAAAGAGGTATAAGAAAACAATAACCATGCACATAAAAGTACTACTTTGGTTAATTTGTTGGTTTTAAGTGTTCTTATGATATACTTGGAGGGCTAATAGAGATCATCAGATAAAGATAGACACAGTACTGGGTTTTGGTGTATCTTTCCCATAGACTGGATAGTGATTTCATGCTCCTGCTATTGAAAGAAGAAAGACGCAGTCTCCTTCATTCTCATCTGAAATCAGAAATAAAAATAAGAAAGAAGAGGGAAGACCATCGCCTACCCAAAACTATCTTATTGACAGTATGCTCGATGCTAATAGAAACACATTGAGAAACTACGCCGGGGAATCATCAAGAAGTATCAATGCCAAAATAAACTAGGAATATTAATTATATATAAAAAAAAAAAAAGAAATACATACGCAAAACTTAAATGCATCGAGTAAAGCAACTCTGAAAGACTTAACTAACATGTTCTCACGATGACCATTCAGCATGGCATAGTAACAGAAAGGACAGACAAGAAAGGATGTGCCTTGGTGAAAATCACGCTTATGCAATCTTGGAATTGCCATTAGCATCAAAATGAAGACAAAATTATTGATACAACAAGAACTGATATTAATCTACAGCAAACTGATATAAGAAGCCTAAACGTCAATACAATAAACGTTGGCCCAGCTTATTGACAACACGGATTTCCCCAACTATGTCTCCCATATGGAGTCCCAGTTCCATCATTTTGGCTTCTCTCGAAAAAAGAATGCACTGTGGTTGTGAAAAACCAATTAAGCGAGGCACTCATTAGATAGATCAAAGCCCCAACATTGAAAGGAGCTGACGCCACCTTGGTGTTTCTTCATCAAAAATATAGGTCAATGGAGAAATCAGGACCCCACTCCCTCCAATCTGTAGAAGACATTCAATAAGCAAAAATTATGACCAGAACTTGGATGCCTTACACATGAAAGAATCAATAGACAGGAAGAGTGCTTGTATACAATTCAGTTCAGTCTGACAAAATGATCATAGGCTGAATCAAAGGACACTCAAATATGTAAAAGCCAGAGAATAGGGAGAAAACTGGGGAAAAAGTAATGGAACATGTATAGGCGCATTTATGTGTTCCAATACTTCTAGCCTCTCATTTTCAGTTTAAATAGGATAAAAAGCCAAATTTTGAAGCTGGCAAGACTCAAAACCTTCCAACATCACCTGCCGCCAGCCAACACCCCAAAAATCAGAAATAGACCACCACACAAATACGAGCAAAAAAAACAAAGAAAGAATATGCTTCATCATGAAGTTTGTTGAACAATTGAAGCAAGAAAATACAGCATAACAGACCATCCAGGGTCCAATTTCGGGGCTTGGTTAGCAAGAGATTGGAAAATTATTGGATGACCTTTAGAGTACATATCACTTAGACAAATGGTCAAAATACAGGAAGGAATCAGTATTTTACCGCTCTCAGCTGCTGAACAGACTTGTACAGTGCTTTCTTTGGTACACATATGACAATGGCAAAGTAATCAGCGGTAACCCGTCCATCCCGCTTGCAAAAGACTGGACTTACAGTGGGCCCCTGTATAAATACAAGATAAACATTTAATGAGCTGTCAAAATATTTAACAGAACAGTACGAGGAGCTTGAGTGAAAAATCTTGGGTGAAATGGGTTTGAGACTCACTCCAGATCTCAGCCATTGATCTCATGCTATAGTGATGAGATCAAAGGCTGGACGGAGTAGGCTTAGAATACCTGTTCCACCCAAGAATTGTTCAAGCATAAGAATGTTTGCTTGGGATCTGTACAAAGGTTACACTATGGTCTCATATTAATTTTATTTTTCAATCATTTTTCTTAATAGTTGTGGCTCAGTCAGAATTCTTAGGTTTTTTAAACTACTAATTTATGCGTATGTCAGGGACTTGGATAACCTGCAATCCAGATAGTGACGTTTGACTCAATATTCGCTCAGCCACTTCCTCTGCACTGCTTCCTCGCATATTAGCAGTTACCTGCCATACAATTTGTTAGGCAACCACTACAGGTATAACAAAAATCTCAACAACATTAAAGAAGGTACACCCACGGTGAATTGACCAACAGCTCTCAGATGTGCCTCCAACCTTTCTAGCATTTCATGTGTTATATCAAGTACACCTTTTCGCTGCATTAGGGACTTTCTGCCAGCGACAAGGACAGCCTAAAAGGATGAAATAATATCAAAGAATAGCCATGAAGCCTACTCAAATTGCATACTAAAAGAATGTCAATAATACATCGCAACAGGAAAGAATAATCACCTGGCTTTCCAAGATAATTCCACCTTCTATTTCCTTCAGATTGTTTTCTCTCAGTGTGGTTCCACTACTCACTAGATCCACAATAGCATCAGCTATTCCCATCTGAATTATTATTATTACACAGGGACAAGGAATAAGGATACATGACTAGCATGTCCAAAGGAAATTCATAGTAAGATTATCCCAGTCTCAAAGAATCAAATCTCAAGTGGCAGACTATTTTATTTCATATGTTAGAAAGGGTTTTGCTATAAAACATAAAATTCCCCAGAATATAACATGTAACATGAGCAATACTAAATGCCAGATGACCACTAGATTCAGAGTAAGAGGGATTCTGTGCCATTACACTATTTTAAGTAGTGAAGGAGGGAACGAAGAGGGCAGAGAAGCAGAAGTCCTTGACTTACTTCTCTTAGAGGTAACCTTCATTTGTTCTCTTCCAGTTGTATGGACAACAAGGACATTCTTGTTAAAAAAGGTATTAGTTCTCCTTTCTGTCCAACTCTGATGCGGTTAACATAGCAGAGAGGTTGGCTCTCACCTTACACGTTTGGCCAAATTAATGGCAGTTGATTGAACCTTTGAAAAGTTTATAAATCTAATATGCAAAGCATTCAACAAAATACTAATTGCGTCAACTAACTGAACACAATAAATCCACATTTTACAGACATGGTTTTAGGGAAACTATTCCTCCTTTCCTTCCAACTTCGAAATGGTTAAAACAGCAAAGAGGTTGGCTCTCCAGTTATACGTTTGACATGGTTATCAAAAAAATAATGGCAGTTGGGTGAAAGTTTCATAAATTTGAAAACTAAAGTGCAAAGCTTTCAACAAAATAACTGCATTGAACTAACTAAACACAATAAACTCTTTTCACAGACATGGTTTATGGGAAATTGTTCCTCTTTTCTGTCCAACTTCGAAATGGTTAAAACAGCAGAGAGGTTGCTTTACACTGACACGCTTAACCTAACTAATGGCAGTAGACTTAGCTTGTCAGACTTTTAAAATTTAATATGCATTGTTTCAACAGAATACTAATTCATCAACTAACTGAACGCAATAAATTCACAATTTACAGACATGGTTTAAGGGAAAATACCAAAGCTGTCTTTACACAAACTAGTAGAAGTAACAATCTCAATCAAAGTGGGCAAGCAAGGTCAATTAAGCAAAGTTCTAATTGTATAACCTAAATGCGCTACCACAAGGTGGAGAATTATCAGTGTGCACACGAAGTTTTTTTTTTTTACACCAAGTATGTAATGTCTTGGTGTGCACACCAAGATATTACATACTTTTCAAGCAAACTCAAGATAAATCCATTAGCTATGGTATGCCAATAGCCACCAGCCAAGCACAAGCAAAAATAGGAGCATGAGGCCAAAAACTAAGGAAAATACCCAAACAAAACAAAATACCAGTATACCAAGAAAAATGCACCAAATCCCAATTCTAAAGCAACACAACTATCTTAAAGTTAGAAGGTCTTAACTCTTATCTACAAAAGTTATTCTTACCGCAGGGGCTGCTTCCAGGGCTCCATCAGCAGTTGAAAAAGTGACATGCTTCAACCCATTGTCTTTCATAAATTTAGGACCCAACTGCAAATAGTAATTACTAATGAGCACATCACAACAAGGAAAAAGAATGAAAGTAAAAGGAGCACGTAAAAAGAAAGCATAAGCAAAAGTAACAGCATTATACATATGTGAATCCTGTTGCAACTCTCAGTGGCCTTTCAGGTGTCCATTGTGGCATCTCTGCTAATTCCTTCATCGAGTTCACGTTCTCAAAAATCCCATATTTTGGTATCTGAAAAACGCAGTAGATCTTACTGACAAGAAAAATATTATCGCAAAAAAACAGAAAGAATGGTACAATAAGCATGTTACAGTTCTCTTGTAAAGCACTACGACTTACAGCTAGAGATAGACGACAATCACCATAGTCAAGGGAATCATGGACAATGATGAGATCTTCATTCCCCTGCCAAAGAAAAAGTCTTATATTGAGCATCCATTCTAAGGATTTTGCTTGTAGCCTTGTATAAATACACTAGCAACTAATAGAATTAACATAAGATTGGACCATAATCGACTCTTGCTTATGCTTCATATGAACAAATAAGCTGAAACACTCAGTTCCTACCTGCCCAAATTCACTGACTGTGTCGAGACCAACGATGCCAAGGTCTAAATCTCCTGATACCAACTTCCGAACAATGTCTTTTGGCCGTTGAAACCAAACTTCCAGATTGGATATCTGCAACACACAAAGAAAAAAATGGTGTGCAACCAATGTAAATCATGTGTTCTCCTGAATAAGAAGCTCTAGATTCCAAAGAGAAAACCCAAAAAATGCAATGCTCAAATGAGAGCTTTCATTAAGTGTGAAAATGTCAAATATTCGATAGCACAGTCCTCCATAATATTTCCCCTCGAGTATATACAATATAATGCTTGTATTGAAATGATATTAGGGAAAAACATCCATGATGCATGTAAAAGATAGAACTAAGAAATAGAAATTCTAGCAGTTCATGGGAGAACTAAAGGGTAGGGAACTAACCAGAAAGGAGAAATAAGAAAAGATGAAAATCATGGAATAGATGGGCGCAGTCATTAAACAAAATCTCCTTCAGTGACGTAAACCATATAGGGATCCATTTTTTCTTCTGTTTTTAGGGTTTAAACATCTTTCTCATGAGTCATGTCGAAAGGGTATGTAACGGCATGTTGTTGAAGCACAGAATGCGAGACAACAAATAGGTTATAATTACCAGACAATTATGAGTTAGAATCCATCCACACACAGAAGGCAGCACCTGCATTCTTCCTAATAGCTAACATGAACTTACTGAATCCAAACAGCTAACTTAAAATCCACATTATTTTCATTTAGCAATTGCAGAAAAAGCAGAAACGCAGACTCATGCAATTCAGTGACAAATGTATTCAAAATTTTGCTGAAAGTAAACATTGCTGCACACCTGTGGAATTTCTGCAACGTACTGCCGAGGATTCACCTGCCTAACTGATAGCTGGCAATCCTGTAATTCACCGAATATGAAGATAAACAAGATAAAATTTAGCATTTCATTATAATTACACGTATACATCTATATTATTATAAAAGCATGAATAAAATGTCGGTTTACAAAAATAACCTTAGAATATTAAGCTAATAATTCACAATAAAAGGACATAACCGGAATTCTAGACATTAGCTTTGTAATCCTATTAGTTTTAGGACATAATACTACACGTTAGGAATCCTACGTGATTACCTTTATTTGAAGTCCACTAACAAAAACTCTTTCGCCTATATTAATAACCCTTTAACTTTGACGACTTTTAACACTTTTTAAAAAATTAGATGAATTATATCTTCGCATAAATTTATGTCAATGACAAAAATGCCGACTAAAAAGTTTTATCTTAGAAAATAAATAACCTGGAGTTTTCTACTTCAATGAGATATGTAATTGAATTCAAGGAAGTTTGTCTTAGCAGACAAATAACTTTAGGGATCTGCTACACTCAATAAACATGTAACTCAACTCAATTATTATAGCTTTATGGATATGCAAATTCAAATATCTGTCAAAATATTCACAAGTATACATCTTAATTTCGTGTCTAAGGTTTTTTTTTTTTCTTTTCTGATTGCGCTATACGTTTGTCATTTTAGCCTTGTATATACTTTGAGTTATTTTTTCATATGTTTTTGCAGAAAAATAGGAACTTAATTTGAAGGGATGTTCTTGCTAATTTGTAACTGCAAACATTGATTGCAACATAGCTCTTGCAATAACAAAAATTCTTTCCGGACAACGTTTTCTAAATTCACTGTGTGTCTTATAACTAGATTGTATAGATTTACCAATTGATTATTTCAACTTAACATTAATATTAAGCTCAATTTAATGGTTATTACAATCTAATAAGTTGGAACTTCAACAACATTTTAAAACTTTGAGTTTTACAAAAATTATTATCTCGAAAACTAATAGTTAGGACTACAATAGTTCGGATTAAAAGTGCCCTTTATCAAACGAGATATATAAGGTTGATATTCTTGTGTATTTTTACGTGAAACTATTAATTAGATGAAAATAGAGAATTCCTGTGTTGATCACTTGCAAAATAGATAAGTAAAATTACTTGAAATAATAGATTTCTAGCAACCTGTTTAGAAACCGTAAAAATAATATAAGTAACACGTTATAAAAAGTTAAACTACAAACTTTTACACTGTCAAGATATATATATATAGAGAGAGTGTGTGTTTTTTCTGATTTATCGATTTTAATCATTCAAATTGATTTAATCCAACTAAAAAAAGAAACTTATTTGTTTCTTTAGTTTATTTCATAATGTTAAAAACTTATTTTTGGCACAAGACTTTATAATAATGGCTTGAACATATTTCACGTGCCCAATAATGTTGAATAGACAAAGCGACAAGTAAGACTAGATTAAATTTAATTACTTTTACAAATTGAATTTGGTTGAACTCATAGGTTAATGATCATATAATATGGATCAAAAAGTAGATTTTGGCCTCTGAAAATTCAAACGGAAATCATTTTTCAAATATTATGACAGTTAAAAATAGTTATTTATATGAGTTATCACAATTTGTCGCCAAAAAAATTAGGTAAGACTCAAAATCTAAAATAATTTATTATGTAAAATCAAATTCCGTCTAAAGAATAATCTTTTTAGGGAAGAAGATTAGAGCTTTAGATGAATTCTGCTACCTATCAAAGAAGATTTGTAAGGTGACTCGCATCAAGTACTACAATTATTTTTTAAATTAACAAGAATAAAAGAGGGTAAATATATTCTTTATAGAATTATATTAATGACATCAAATTGAAAAGATGCAGCTAACAAATATTATAAAAGCAAGAAAATATCCAATATTTAGTGACTTATTACTTCGTGTAAGAATAACAAATAATTATAAGAGGTGATGTGGCTCTTATTCTAGCTCAATTGGTCCTCGAACACAATGGTGATAGTAGTTAGGAAATCTCATATATGAATACGTGTATGGAAGCGGGCAAGATCAAAAGTCAAGTTTAACGTTTTCTGAATGTGATTGTAAGTTGTAACATTTTATAATATAGCTCTAGCTAGCTACATATAGTTTGTTAATGAAAATCATGTACTTGCAGGTTCTTGATCGTGGGGAAAAGTTGATTTTTTGGTTGATAAAGAGAATCTCTGCTCGCATATATGTATGACAATGACCATTCACGACTTTATTTATAAAAAAAAAATTAACTTTGAGTTACAAATAGATGAATCTTCATCCTCTGTTATACGAGTAGAAGCAACAATCATACAAAAATTTATTTTTTGCCTCTTTTGATTGGTAGCACGTGCAGAGAAGGCTTATGGCTTACTAAAAATTACCCATTGATAAAACTCGGGATACTCAACATATATTCGTAAAATTTCACATGGTAACACTTTCTAGCAATATTTTTTTAAAATGTTCTGAAAATTGCTAAAAAAAATTAGTTTGCAATGATTTTAATGACTAAAGCTTCTTACTGAGTTTGCTGGTTAATTTGCTAATGTCTTCAATATTAGCATACCACCACTTTATTCTTTCAGACTTGTGACGTATTACACAATACCAATTGCGTTTTTGCAAATAATTTTTTCTTCTTGCGTATGTTTTTAATTGATACAGTATTAATGTGCAACGCACATTCATATAAACTAGTTAGCTCAAAAGGGGATAAAAAGCAAATGCACAAATGAATTCGAATACCTTGAGAAGATCGAGAGTATCAGTAGCCATTCGGCCTTTGCTAGGTAAGCCAAGACGAATTTCATTTCTATCGGAAGATCTTTTCTCCACGTTACCGTTCACGATGGTCACCGGAGACGCCGCGGAGCAACAGGAGACTGTGAATTTAACGGAAACTTTGCGACAAGTGGTAACAGACGGTGAAGAAGAGAAAGATGAAACGGAGCCTTGAATGAAAAACGTCTGAACAGCCGACATGTTTTACTTTTGTTTCGCTCGAAAGAAATGCCGGCGGAAATTGAGACGGAGATGGAGGTTGACGGTGGGAAGAGATAAAATCGCCGCCGCGAATGGGTGATCTGGAATGGTGGAAGCGAAGTGAGAGTAACAGGCGCGTGTGGTGTACGGAAGATTCTCTTGAGGCAAAGAGAACGATTCCCTTTAATTTGGAATTTATACGATGCAGCCGATTGTATTTTCACTTGCTGCAATTCAACTGCTATTTGCTCACACGTGTGGGATTTTTGTGAACCTTCTTTTCCCCCCTTTTAGATTTGTGACCCTTCGAGGTCCCTTGGGGCAAAGAAGCTAATTAAGATGAGAAAATTGTTCCATTTATTGGAGTTTTAATTTTCTTTTTATCTTTTGTTTGGCCAAGGAAAAAAAAATATTGTAGTAAAGCTATATTTTCGAAACAGGTGTTGAACCTATGTGACATTTGATAATTAACTCTGCTATCAAATATAAGGGTTAAAAAATAAATTATTTAATATCAATTTTAAATTTGGAACACGTTAAAATATTTATGAATTATGTAGTAAGTGGTACATATTTATACAAAAACTCTCAACAACTTAGGCCACATCCACCCTTACCCCATTCCCCATAGTGGGGGTAATTTCTAGGGTAATCTAGCTCCAACTCTCTCTCATTTTTGTTCCCAAAATGGAGAATGAATAGTGTTCCCTCAAATATGGGATACATTGTTTATCTTCCCATTACTATTCATCATTTTTTTATTATTATTTTATTAGTTAATCTTTTAATTTATCTCTTTATATATACCTAATTATGTTTATGTAATGTCTTTATAATATTAATTTTATATTTTAACTTTGGTGTATAATTTTGATACATTAATTTTCGTGCATTTATTATTTTTATATAAAATTATAAGTTAATTTTATTATAAGTTATAATTGTACAAAAAATATATAATTATCTCAAAAAAATGAATGGTGCAAATATAAACAAGAATCATGTCGAGAAGATGTTGAACGTGCATTCGAAGTTTTGCAACAACGTTTTGCAATTGTTGCAGGACCCTCACGTTTTTTGCAGAAAGAAATGCTACATGATATAATGACTACATGTATTATACTGCACAACATGATAATCGAGAATGAGCGTGATCTTAATATACAAATTCAAGATGATTTGGAAGGTCCAACTCCAACAGTATAAATGTTAGTAGATAAAAATCAACGATTTCAAGAATTTTTAACTCGACATAGAAGAATTAAGGACAAATATGCTCATTTTGCACTTCGCAATGCATTAATAGATCATTTATGAGAGAATACTAGAGGTTGAAGTTGAATATTTATGTAGTATTTTGAATGAATTTAATCGTTATGTAATATGTATTTAATTAATCTTGTATCGCAATGATTTTACTTTTATTTGAATTATTAGTTAATCTATAATAATTGCTTACAAATTATATTATTTAAAATTTTATGAAATTGTTTTAATGGAAATTACAAATTAATAAAAATAAATTATGGAATTTGTTTAATGGAAATTAAAAAATGAAATTGAAATGAAAGATAATAATATATTATGGAGGATGAAGAAGAATATAAAAAAGTTTGAGGGGAAAAATAGGGAAATGGTTGGAGTAAGTTGTCCCCAAAATGGGAAAATCCTCATTTTGGGGATCAAAAATGGGGTAAATGTTGGAGATGCCTTTAGGTGGTGCTATAAAACAATAAAAGAAGAAGAGGAGTATTGAATAGAAAAGTATGGGGAGAGAATTCTTATTGATTTGAGATGAATTACAATATGATAGAATCACTCTATTTATAGGAAAAAAGTGACTTAGCCACCAAGTAACACACCCTAAAATATCTCTAAAATATAAACAATCACCTTAAATACAATTCTATTTATAACACTCCACATTGAATGTCTATTCAGGAAATAATGTGCCTCGTTAAAACCTTAACTAAAATAAAACTCAGTGGGAAAAAAAATCTTAAGAAGGAAAAAGAACACATGTTTAGAATACGCTTTTTGGTTGCCTCGTTAAAAACCTTGGAAGAAAAACTCATTGGGACAAAACCTTATAAGGGAAAAAGAGTACAATGTCTATTAACTCCCCCTAATGAGAGCATCAATTCACATGCTTGAGCCTTCACATTCCAATCTTGTGCATCATCTTTAAAAGATCGTTGGTAGATATTTGATAAACAAATAAGTCATACCAACTTGAATGAATATGTTGCACTTTGAAATCATCATTCTTGATAGATATGTAGTGTATGCATATAATGTCGTGGAATGACCTTTCAATATCTCCATAAGGTAAAAATTATCGCTATCACATTATCATGCTTATAGTTATAGCAACTATTAAGATATATATGTGCACGAAGGGTGATGCCGTACGTGATATTTGTGAGTGAGTGTTAATGCACGAAGGGTGATGTCGTGCCGATATTGTAAATGTAAAAGCACGAAGGGTGATGTCGTGCCATGATATGAGTGATAATGCACGAAGGATAATGTCGTGCCATAATTATATGAGGTAAAAGCACGAAGGGTGATGTCGTGCACTTGTCATTGATTTCCTTATTCTTGCTTATAGTTGAACTTTGGTGTTCCGTATGTTTCTTTACTGAATTTTTGTTTGTACATGATATCCCCCGAGCATGTTTCCCCTTCCCATTTTTAACTGCTAGATTCTGTCATTTTTACTTGCTGTATATGATATAACTACACATGTTTATTTGGTAGTCTTGTCCTAGCCTCGTCACTACTTCGCCGATGTTAGGCTCGACACTTACCAACATATGGGGTCGGTTGTGCTGATACTATACTCTGCACTGTGTGCAGATCCCGGTGCTGGAGCTTTTGGACCACAGTGAGGTTGCTACCTTCAATCCAGTGGCGGAGACCCGAGGTAGTCCTGCAGACGTCCGCAGGCCTTGGCGTCCCCTTCTATCCTTTCATTTTGTTTTTATGTAGTTCAGAGACAGATTTGTATTATTTTCCTTCATACCACTGTTTGTAGTATTCGTAGATAGTCCGTGACATTGTGACACCAATTATGGGTAGAGTTGTATTTTAGATTTTCGTATTAGTATTTAGTGATATTACCAGATTTTGTCTTCCGCATTTATTTTATTATTATGGTTATTCCGCTGTTGGTCGCCTGTTATATTGAACTGTTAAAAGGCTAAGTAAAAGGGTAATAAAATTTGTAACACTCGGCTTACCTAACTTTCATGAGTAGGCGTCATCACGACTTCCGATAGTGGGAAATCCGGGTGGTGACACTGCCACTCTTTAAAATTTATCCTTAGGTTCTGCCGGCACAATCTTATTACATAAAACACCCGATGCGAGTCTCCACTTAATCCATCATGCTCCAATATGATGTGTGACATCTTTGTCGATCTCCCCATTACCCTGTATAATAGATCCGAGATACTTCTTATATTGAAAATTAAAACAAAAAAAAAATATTAATAATTCTAAAATTTACACCGAAATTACGAAAAAATTGCCAAACAACCCCAGAACTTTCAGATTATACACATGCAAATAGCTATATAAGCACATGCCAATTGCCATGGCAGTCGATACATCACTAATGTTTTTGTCTCGCTACAATCCACACAACATATACAAATAGTACATTATACAATGCTCGTGAATTTTGGACTTATCTTCTAAAAATTATGCGTAACATATATATGTAGTATGAAATTTATGTTACATGCAAATCATATTCATATGCTTCCAAAGTTTCATATTTATACAACCGGTCTCAAATTCTCAAGTATATCATTTTATTTTATTTTGACATTTTAAATATTAATTGGCAGAAAATTACATGGATAACTGTAACATTAGCTGCAACAAAATTAAATTCTAATTAAAGCTGATTTAGCATTCTCTGCCATTTAATGTTGAGAAAGAAGATGCATATAAAACTCAATGAAATCGAGAAAGAAAAACATATTACGTAGGCTAAGTGCATTTCAAACAGTTAGTGCTCATGCTCGCAGAATTACTGATTCTTACATCACGTTAATTTAACCTTCCAGAGTTAAAGAGAATCGTATAGAAGAAGATTTAAAAAATAAAATGTATTATCTTCAAAAGCCAACAAGAAAATAAATAAAATATTTCTCTTATTTTAGAACGCGCAAAATATTTGATATGATAATTCTAATAATGAAACTATTTGTTACATCTTTTATGGTCTTAACTATTCAGCTTGTAATTTTTTTAAATTATATATGTGCTTTTTTTAAACTCTATACAGTTAACCAGTGACACATAAAATAAAACAAAAGATAAAGATAAGTACTATTTATTGCAGAAATACTTAGAGCCCGTTTGGACATAAGAAATTTTTTCTTTTTTTTTTCGAAAAGTTTTCACTTTTTTTCCGAAATCAACATTTGTTTGTAAAATTTTCATTTTTATACATTTTGGAATTTTTCGAAAATTTGAAAAACTCTAGAAAACTATTTTTCAAAATTTTCACTCAAATCACTCACAAATCTTCAAAAACAACCCAAAATTATATTCGTGTCAAAACGCAACTCTAATTTTCAAATACCATTTTCGGTCAAAGTTTTTTTTTTCACTTTTTAAAGTTTTACCATTCTTATGTCCAAACGCCCCCCTTATACTAAAGCCAAATCGGAGAAGAGTCCTAAATTCCGGTAAACCTTATACAGTATGAAGTATTAAACTCTTTCGTTCCCCAATGCTCAGCGATCTACCAACACAACAAATCAACATTGGTCTTTCACTACACCCGTAAAAATTCCCAGCTGTTAACAGCCACCCCACATTCATCTTCATTCCGTGTTTCTCCCTTCTTCACCTTCTCTCTCTGCTTTAGCACCGACAGATCTTCAATTCCCACTTCCCCATTTCCATTTCTTGATATATCACAGATCCTACACTGCACACTTGTTGCAGTGTATTTACCCCAGCTGGGTCTTTTCCCTTTGTCATTGCACTGATCAATTAATTACCCAATGTGTATAATGGAATAGTGAAGTTTAGGGTTTAGGATAAGTTTTCTTCTTCTTGATTTGGGTTTAATGGCGTCGGAGGTAGTGGGTAGTACTAGTCAGAGCTGGAAAGATGTGTACAAGGGCATGTCATCTGATAATATCAAAGGATTGGTACTTGCATTGTCTTCAAGCATCTTTATTGGTGCTAGCTTCATCGTTAAGAAAAAGGGGTTAAAGAAGGCTGGTGCTTCTGGCGTCAGGGCTGGTACCTTTTCTCCTTTTTTGAAGGCTTATACGTTGTTTTTACGTTTAATTTAGTAGTGGGTTTAGGTTGTATGTGGTAGTGTGTTAATTTGATCTCATGAATGGTACGTACTGTTGCTATAGCTGTAAAGGTCTTTTCTTGGCTGAGATCTTGAGTTATCATGTAGATATGTAGATTGTAGAGTAAGCAGATTTTCAGATTTTGTTATCAATTACTGGAACGGAGTGGGCCCGAATAGAGCGAATGTATGTATGTATAACTCCAACTAGTTTGGGATTGTGCTTAGTTGATTGATGTTTTTATCATCTAAGTACGCGGAGATCATTACCTGTCATATTTAGTGTTTTTTTTGTGTGGCTATATTGGTAATCAGACTAGTGTTGAAGTATAATGTGGTATGAGGATTGTAAGTTTTTATGAGTCCTGATTTGACTGATGAAGTTCCGGATGTGACTGTAAGTCTCATTTACCTTGCAAAATACTCACTTCGCTAAATCAACTAAGCAGCTGGAAGTTAAAACGTGAATAAATGTGTTTTAGGTAGTTAAGCTCTAGACATGTCATATGTAGAAAGTATAATGCAAGAGAAAAAACTGCTATTGTTTAACTAATTGACAGGAGCCACTGTTAGAATGTTTTGCGGTATTCAGGCAGAG
Source organism: Nicotiana sylvestris (assembly GCF_000393655.2). Lineage (NCBI taxonomy): Eukaryota > Viridiplantae > Streptophyta > Magnoliopsida > Solanales > Solanaceae > Nicotiana > Nicotiana sylvestris. The sequence continues at coordinate 120,260,420 of NC_091057.1, read as the reverse complement.
ACTGTTTCATTCGATGCCCTTCAGAGTTGTACATGAGTGCTTAATTCTTCCTTTAGTTCCAGCAAGAAACACATTTGCCAAGCATTATTCCTATTCTGGGAATGATGTTTGCCTCTTCGAATAATAGACTCTTTGCTACTTTAGCCATGATTGCATTGTATTTATCTTTATTATGCTGTTTGGGTCTTGGTTGTCCATTAAAGATGAAACAGTAGTATAAATCTCGTTGTTTCAAGTGAACATTGGACACAAAGCGGTACTTTTTGAATTCATGGATGATATCTAGCCTGATACGAATAACCTGGCCCATCTATAAAACACTGCTGATACTGTTTGTATTTGTTTTCTTTTACTAAAAAAGGTTCTTGGTGCCAGTTCTTTACCTTAACCATTTGTTTGAATGATTTTATATTCTTTGCTGCTTTGGGTCATAATTAGTGGCAAGATGCTTAATGCTAAATAGCCTGTTAACTTATGCTTTAAAAGTTTTGACATGTGATGTTCGTTTTTTAATTTGGCAGTCAAAATAGCTTTTCCAGATTATACATTTTATTAAAGGGTGTTTGGTAGGCTAACTGCTTGTGCAGAATGGTATAAGTAAGATGTGATTATATGCTTTTGCATCATCAATATGGTTTACAATTCATGATGTTTTTATCTCCACTTTCAGATGCACATTTTCTGTGACTTGACATTGATATTTTTTACAGGAGTTGGAGGATACTCATATCTATTTGAGCCACTTTGGTGGGTGGGAATGATAACAAGTGAGTTGGCTACTATTATTGCATGTGATATGTAATTAAAGAGTCCTTTTAACCCGCCTTTTTAAAGATTAGAGAGAGTGGAACAAGCCCCCTTTTGCAACAAGCTTGGGGCTGCTGCTTCCCCTTAACTTGCATATTTTTTACAATTAAATGACATTCTCTGGTTTGGTTCATTTGGGTTCATTTGACCAAAATCTGGTGGCCCTTGTTGTTGGTTACCCTCTCTTGGCAATATCTGAAGGAATATGGAATAGTAAAGTCATGACTGTTTTAAATTTGACCTTAATTAATAAAGATGCTTTTGGTCAAACACTCCTTTATGGGGCAGCTATGTGGCTGCTCTTTACTTGGTCATCGGCCAAAACTATATACAGATTTATACGAAGTGCTGCTTATATGCTCATGATATGTACATTAACTAATTGCAAGGTGCAGTCCCCTTCCCGTCTACTAGGTTAATTGCTAACTTAGGCTTAGCTAAGGTTTAGTTAAAAGACTTTCTAACTAAACTAAGAGAGCTTTTGTACTCATGTTAAAAAGCACGATTATGTACAGCACCCAAACGGTGGCCTAGTGGTCAATGAAGTGGGTTGAGAAGGTCTAAGGTTCAAGGCAAAAACACTAGATGATTTTTTTCCATACGTCCAAACCTTGGTGGACAGAGTTACCTGGTATTTGTTACTGGATGGAGATAGCAGATAGCCCGTGGAATTAGTCGAAATGTGTGTAAGTTGGCTCAGAGGCCATGGTTATCAAAATAAAAAGCATGATTATGTCCATTCTTAAATAAACACAAGGAGAACTATATTAGAAAGTTAGGTTTCATCAGGAGTTCGTTGCACCTTGTTTCTTAGTGTTCTTTATGCTTTATCGTTTAAGATATAGAGTCGATCTATGAAACGTTTATTTCTCTCTTCATTTTATCTGGACTTTGTCTAATCCTATTGAAGATAGACTTCTAATGTTTAGCTGCTATTCCCAACAGTGATTGTTGGAGAGGTTGCTAATTTTGCAGCTTATGCATTTGCTCCTGCCATTTTGGTGACTCCTCTTGGTGCTCTGAGTATTATTATAAGGTATTGCATAATTTTAGTAGCTAGTTCAAATTTGACTTTTATGGTTTTGAGTATTGATGAGGCTGTAAATCCCAGTGCCGTCCTTGCGCGCATTATTTTGCGGGAGAAGCTACATACATTTGGAATTTTAGGTTGTGCTTTATGTGTTGTGGGTTCCATCACAATTGTATTGCATGCTCCACAAGAACGTGAGATTGAATCTGTGACAGAAGTGTGGGATCTTGCTACTGAGCCAGGTAGTTTCCTGCTTCATATGGTTTATGATGTTAGTTGATTCTTTTGTCTTTAATCTAATCTTCTAGAGCTTAAGCACTTTTCAATTTTCCTGCAGCTTTTCTCTTCTATGCTGCTTTGGTGGTAACAACTTCCCTAGTTCTTATATTTCACTATCTTCCGCAATATGGGCAGACACACATTATGTTTTACATAGGAGTTTGCTCGCTAGTGGGTTCTTTATCGGTATGTGTCTGTAACTGTCTGACTTTGTCCTATCTGAATGATATTGCTTTTTTTTTTTTTCAATTTTCACACACAGCAATTTTCTAATTGAAATTTCAGCTGTGGTATAACAGGTTATGAGTGTCAAAGCAATTGGCATTGCTTTGAAGTTGACATTATCAGGAATGAATCAGTTAATATATCCACAGACTTGGGCATTTACTCTGATTGTCATTGTTTGTATTCTCACCCAAATGAATTACTTAAATAAGGTGAGAGTTGTTCATTCTTTTTATCTCCTTGTTTTTCAGCAAATTTCTTCCTAGTAATTCTGCATGCTTTAGTCTTTACTTGCTATTGGAGCATAGTTAATGTGGGTGAAGAGGGTGGGGTCACACATTATTGGTTCATTGCTGAATTGAATATAAGCAATTAGAATGTTAATTTGCTTCATTTTCATAAAGGAGAATATCGCCTCTCTGCTGTACTTTCATTTCACAGCTCTTTATGATTTCATGACTTATTTAATGTTGTATAACATTGTACTTTATTGTTGTTTTCTTAGTCGACGTTGCACTTTATTGTTGTTTGTCTTTTGTAGTATTGGCTCAAAGTTTAGGTGTACTTTTATCTTCCTAGGGGATGTCTTGTGATCTAAGAATGCTGATAATATAGGTTAGGATCATGCTCGCTTTGGATTGAGATCTTACTTCTATGATGAAGCTTGTGGTAAAGGCAAAATATCAAAGGAAAATGAGCTAGTCAATTACTTTTACATGGTACTGTGAGTCAAATCACAACATTCATTATACGTAAGAAATACGTTGGAAAGACAGAAATATACAGTACAAGGATGGAGCCTCAATAATGTCAGAATAGATATACATCTTACCACGTGTGCACTGGCTTGTACACAGATGCTTGTGTTGTAGTGGAAACAGTAAATTATAGCCCACTTCAGATATTGCTTTCGAGAGGGATAATCAACTCTGCGAATATCAAATATTACGCTCACATTCAACATTAACCCAAAACCTGTGCAGAGCTTAGTAAGGCTTTACTTTAGATTGTTTGGTGTATCAGCTAGTGTATTAGGATCAGATTCAGTATGCTTCTACACATGAAGCAACCATCTCTCCCCAAATAACGCAAAATTGAAGCTTCTGATTGTTCACATGTAAAAGGTAGATACCCTGTTGCCATTGTGATCTTCCTCACCCCTTTTTGGTGAATCGTCAATGCAGGCCCTTGACACATTCAATACAGCTGTCGTCTCACCGATATACTATGTCATGTTTACTTCGTTAACAATTTTGGCAAGCGTCATCATGTTCAAGGTAATTTCTCCACTCAGTCTCGATAATGCTTATGTCCACGTTGCAAAACATTAGTGACATATCAAGTTTCTCCTGCTTGTCCTGGTTGTTTCTTTATAAATTGATTTTTCTGTTACGGCCAATCTATGTATTCTGAAGCACGATATGAGTCCTATGCCTTTTCCATTTGGGAGTCATCAAATATGGTTATCTTTTCGAATTTGTTCCCTTTGAGGAATTATAGACCCGGATAAGCATTAAGTTGACCATATCCAATTAGCAAACCATTTAGACTTTCTGAGATCTTGGGTGTTGAACGTAGGAGGCCAGTGCTGCTTGAGCAATGTGGTCTGTTTTTCCCTTCTATTTTTTGTGCTTTTTAAATACCCTAAATTCTTGGGATATGCTACAAATTTTCTGATTCTTCTCGTTGCTCGAGTGAACAGGACTGGGATAGGCAGAATCCAACACAAATTGTAACAGAAATGTGTGGGTTTGTGACTATTCTTTCCGGGACTTTCCTTCTTCACAAAACCAAAGACATGGTGGATGGTATGCGATGCAGTTTTTCTTGTGGGTTTTAAGTTGATATGGTTGTAGAAGTTATGCTCGATACTTTTACTTTCCAAAAGTTCCTAACAGTTCAAATATGGAATTCTATACAGGTCCGCCCATGCTACCTGTGCGACTTCCCAAGCACACCGATGAGGATGGTTTTGGACAAGAAGGTATTCCTTTGAAGCGGCAAGAATCTTTGAGATCATAGTGTGATATTTGTTTTCCTCTTTTTTCCTTTTCCTCTCTTTCTTTTCACCCCGGTCCAGGAAACAATTCTTACCACACCCAAATTCAGCTGCACAATTCCCTCATTTGTTCTTCTCGTTCTTCCAAGAAGAGACCACACACCAATTGTATTCCATTGGACTGATTTTGTCATGTGTAGTGAGTAAAAAGGAAGAGCTATTCTATACATCTTTAAGCCATGAAAACAGCACCAACTGTGGAGTTGCAATTGTTCTATACTTTATTACAAGTACAAAATCAGTGATGCACTCCAGAGCAGAGTGCTAGTGTAGAATAGCAATTGTTTCTGGAATGATGTGTGTTTCATCACTTAATCTTTACTGTAAGAAATCACAAGAAAGAGAGCTGCTCGACTTTAACATGACGATGCTGACCCTTTAACAGGGTATTGCAATGTACAGGTTAAATACTCATTAGTTTAAAATTGGACCTATTGAACTAGTAGTTAATACAAAAAAAAAAAAAACAGTTAATACAAATGGGCTGGCTCGACTCCAGCATCAAATCTGCCAATAACCAAACTTGCCCAAGTTATTCACCTTTTTAATAGGAATGATACATATTTGTGGCAAAAAATACCAACCTATTCGTAACGAACAAGCAAATGAGTGTTCTTCGGTAAAAGAAATTCAAAAGCACTGGCAGTAGGGCACACTAGTGCGGCAACAGTAACAGCTTGCTCCGTCTATACAAGCTGGTCAAATGAGATAATGCAGTCTATCTACAGGTTTAGTGTGCCACGGCCATCATCGCCACAATTTATTAAGTATGACGCAACTTGTGAGGTTCAATAGCTATGTTCCCTATGACATACTGCTGAAATACATCCATATGTTCGTTCGTCCTCAATATCTAAAATCGGATTTCTAATGGATTTAAAACAAAATTAAAATATGATACGATTACATTATGCAGTGACCCAGCTTTCTTGATTGCAGTAGAAACGTTCAAACAGGTTCTCAGATCTTCTGAAAAGCAACTCACTTTGGCTCCTCTGGTACGGAGAACAACTAGGATATAGTATTATCTGTGGTCTTCTGCCAACTGTAGCCATTGAACTCTATTTTTTCTGTATTTGCTTTAGAAGCCCAGAGACAGAAGCACAATGTGTTGATTTGTATTCACATTGCTCACAACAGTACTTTAGTGCTTCGATCACCTTTACACACCTATTAGCACAAGCAAGAGTTAGAATAAATATTCCACAATAATTCTGTAGTCTGCTTGAGCTAGTAGCTCCCCAACCCAAATTGTAGCTGACAAAATAAGCATGCACTTAAACATTGTTTAAAATGCCTAAGATGGAACTCATAGAAGTATTGCATTAGAGAGGCAGCATGTCTAGTACACGAACAACTATTACAACCACTGCCGTTTCAATTCTAATCTAATTGTGATCAACTATATGGATCCTTAATATCTGTTCTGCTCTATTTGGATCGTTTCAAATACTCAAAATTTGTCTTCTCAACTAGGACTCTGGAGGTTCTTTTTTATTTTATTGATAAATGTAAAGAACAAATAGAAGTTCTCTATTCTACTATCATACAAATTTCAAAACCAACTAAAAAGCTACCTACAAATCAAGACCTAATTTAAGTGACCAGATGTAGTAGAGTAAGGTTAGAAATTTTGTTCTAGTACTGCCATATAAGAAGCCTTAGACAATGAAGCAAATGAGTATACAGAATGACATCCATTGTCAGGTTTTTCAACTATGTCTAGGAAATGATAGCCTCATTATTGCTATAACGTCTCTTAATTCAGTTCACAAAATGACTCAAAGGAATATCTCGATTTCAGAATGCATGTGAAGGATTGCATATCACGGTTGATGATAGCTCCAACGATCACTTGGGGAAAATATAAGAATAATATTTTACTGAAAATTGATCAAGTGTAAATAACTAGACAGCCCTAATGCTGAGCAGGTGGAGTTTACCATCTGCTTATTTTGGGAGAAAAACAATCTCTAAGGATTATCGTCTGTTAGCTAAATCACTACGTAGGGGAACAAAACAGTGGAAAGAAGGGACTTTGAATTTCGCTTTCTTGTAGAAATGAAGTGGCAGCTCAGCTAGAGTATGCAAACAAACAGGCTACACTTTCACATGATCAAACACAAAACTACCTGAAAAGCAAGTAATGTGACTTTACCTCTCAATAAATTTGCTTTACTAGTGCACCAAACATTTAAACTTTCTATCTAATCTTCCTCCACACACATTACAACAACTACTACACATCAATCTCCCCTATATGAATCCTCAACATCCATTTTGCTCCATTCTTGTTTCATTGAACCCTCAATAACTTAGTCTAAGACAATTAGGGGTCCTTCTCTACATCTTCTACTAGCATACATATCTCTAAAACAATACCGAAAAGACCCCAGTAATATTTATATACTTTTTTACGAAGCCGAAATAAACATTTGAGATTTTATTTATTGTTGTCAAGAAAACATCAATTTCATATCACCGCCATTGCAGGGTTTTATAGATTTATGCATATTGGTACAACCAAATTCCTGAGATGCACCAACTTGTAATTCAAGAACCATATAAAATGAGGTCCATCAGTAAAGCACCAATTATATTATAGTAATAATAAGACAGCAAATATAGGAATAAATTACGTATTGCAAAAGAGACAAAAAAGAAGAGGATAAAGAGGGAAACACACCTTTGAGAAAGGAAATTGTTCTTGGAAAGGCAAGTTTGAATGTCGCAAGCCTGTTTCTTACATGGCTCTTTACTCGGCTGTGTCATTTCTTCTTAATTCCCTTTCTGTATTTGTAGCTTTAAAGCTTAAAACCCTTAAATCTGAATTCTTATTACTGTCAAATGAATCTATACCAATAGAAGGTAATTGGGTATCAGATTCTTGATGTTTCAATTTTCCAATGCGTTGAATTGAATTTCCGGGGAACTGCTAGCCGACTACCTATATATAAGTAAGGTTTTATTGGGGCTCCGTTTTGGATTTGGACTTCCGTTGATCTGGGTTTTGCCCGTGTAAATGACACCACGTTGCCACTTTTAATCCCGTTGTTTAAAATATATTTATAGTTTATAATAAATTTAAAAATTAACTAATTCGCTTAAATTTCAGGACACGATACCCTAAACTTTAAACCTCAAAGTTCAAACTTTAGGGTATCATGCCCTAAAGTTCTAAAATTGTAGCCAGAAATTCGAATCTTATGTCTAAAATTTTAAATTAACAGTTCAAAAATTCAGAACATTAAGTGGGGCGTTTGGACATAAGAATTGTAAAATTCCAAAAAATGATGAAATTTTTTTTCAAGAGAAAATAGTATTTGAAATTTAGAGTTGTGTTTGGACATGAATATAATTTTGGGTTGTTTTTGAAGTTTTGTAAGTGATTTGTGAAAATTTTGAAAAATAGCTTTTTGGAGTTTTTCAAATTTTTGAAAATTTTCAAAATGTATCTTCAAGTGAAAGTTGGAAATTTTATGAACAGACGCTGATTTCGGAAAAAAAGTAATTTTTTTTGGAAAAAAGGAAAAAAATTTCTTATGTCCAAACGGGTAAGTCTCAAATTCCAAATTCAAGATATTTAGTCCTGAAGTTTGGGTGAATTGACTACTCTTTAATATATTGTAAATTATGAATATATTTTAAACAGAAGGCCTAAAAGTGGCTATTGGTCACTTCGCCCGTTTTCTCTAATGTATTTTCACAGGGGTTTGCATCTATACCCGCTTTTTGGGTCACGTTTTAACTTGTGCCCGCTTTGCAAAAAAATTTGCAAGCATACCCACTTTTTCGTGTAACTTCAGCATACGAGGCTGAAGTAGCAAAGGCAATCACGAAAAACTTCAGCATTCTAGTAGACGAGCCTGAAGTAGCAAATGTGCTGAACCAAGTGTGCTGAAGTTTTTGTTTGTAATTGCTGAACTTAAGCATAGTAGCTGAAGTTTTGTTCTTTATTTGCTGAAGTTTTTGTTTGTAATTGCTAAACTTAAACATAGTAGCTGAAGTTTTGATCTATATTTGCTGAAGTTTTTGTTTGTGATTGCACTAAATAAGCTGAAGTTTTTTTTGTCATGGATTCATTAGTTTTGTCATTAAGCTTTTTCAAAAACTTCAGCCTTAGATGCTGAAGTTATTTAGTTCATTTATAAAAACTTCAACACTAAATAAGTTGAAGTTTTTTTGTCTTGGATAAGCTTTTTCAAAAATTTCAGCAGAAGATGCTGAAGTTATTTAGTTCATTTGTAAAAACTTCAGCGCTGAAGTTTTTTTAATTAGCATTGACATCATCTACACAATATGAATGGTTTTTCCCAAATGCAACCATACAGTGATGAAGGTAGTTTTGTTTAACTGTAAGACTATGAACTTCCTGCCTTAATTAGTTGCCTAAAAGCGATTCCTACAGCAAATAGTGCTGCTAAATCACACTTATAAATTGAACCCACTACTATTCATCCACTTTCTGAATATGTAAATAAGAATTGTATTGGAAAATTATCCAAGTGGGATGAAACTCGTACTCTCATATGCATTTATGCCTATAAAATAATTCATCCTTTGTTTATGTCTTTGCTGAACATATAAGTGCAAGTGATATTCTCCGAGCTGGAATAAAATCTGGTTCCGCCAGAAAGTTCACAATTACAGAAACATCTGGTTCCACTTTCATCATACAAGGAACTATTTCAGAAGAAGAAAAAAAAGCAACTGAATATAAGAAACTTTGAAAAATTGTACAGTTGCTTTAGCAGCACCAACAGCAGAAGAAAGAAGAAGAAGAAGAAACCGAAGGAGGAGACAGATGGCTACTGCGGGGGTGGCGGTGGCGATGCCTCTTCCTCCGCCAGGCGAGACTCCAGCAACTCAAAATGTAAACCTTTAAAAAAAAATTGAAATGCGTTTGCTGAAGAGCCTTTTCCCCTTGACATATTGATTCGGTAGGGTTGTGCATAATTTGGTAGATACCGAATTACTGTATCAAAATCGAAAATTTTGGTATTTGGTATTAAATATTTTGGTATTCGATTTAAGTTTTAAAAAATATTGGTATTAGGTATGGTACTGTACAGAAATCTATATTATATTACACAATACACATATTATTAGTTATAACATAAATATAAAAATCTAAAATTTAACTTTCCTTTATTCTCTAAGTTCATCAATTAACTCTAAGCAAGTAACAAGATATTTCTATTGATCAATTTTATTCTTTTATGTATATTTTTCTCTCTCTAAGTTGATATTTGCTAGTTTTGTACAAAACTTTTGTCAACAAATGTTTTTAGTTTTGTACTTTTGAGTACTTTAATTTAGAATATTACAGTCTATGACTTTATGCACTAGTTAGTATTCAAATCGAATAAACCGAAACCGAAAGGAGAAAAATAGAACCATACCGAATTTAATTGGGTACGGTATTGATATTGCATTTTAAGAAACCAAATACCGAACCAAAATATCTAAATATCGTACCGTTTCGGCCGACGAACACCCCTAGATTCGGGTGTTTGTGGAATGAAAAATTCCTTTACATATTAAAACCATTTAAGGTGACTTGAGCATTTATCATTTCCGAAACTTAAATACTTGTGGTTTTATAGCATGTTTGACCAAGTTTCTAAAAATTATCTTATTTTGAAAAGTGTATTTTCAAAAATTAATTCTTTTAAAAGTATGTTTGAAAAATCAGTTTGTGTTTGACTAATCAATTTGAAAAACACTTAGAGCATCAATATGTGTTTGGCCAAGCTTTTCATAAAATGTTTTTAAGTATCAAATTACAATATCAACATGAAAAGACTTACTTAATATTACTTAAGCAAATAAATAAGTTTAAATATTTATTATTAAAAATTATGTTTTTAAATTTTTATTTATAGTAAATAAAAATAAATATTTAAAAGTACTTTATACTTTCAATATTTTATTAATCAATTTTTTTTAACAAAAATATAAAAGTTTTCACCTCAAATGTCACCATATATTTGAAAAGTATTCTAACAATAAAAAACAATACCTATACATTAGGAGAAATTGCATTTAGAATAGTTAAATACTAGGAAAAAATGAGTAAGATTATTTTGGTATATATAATTTTTGTAAGGGTATTTTTGCCCAGAAAAAAATTAAAGACACTTTTGCTTTTCCTCAAAAATATTTTTTCCTCCTAAAAGCTTGGTTAAACACTTCAACTTTAAAAAATAAATATTTTCTTTAAAATAAAATACTTTAGCCTTAGAGAACTTGACTAAACAATATTGGTATAATAGACAAAGTTAAATTGTATTTTCTTCTAAAAATCTGAGCAAATTAATAATCTAGAATATAATAGTAATATAGAAAAAAAAAGAAGAAAAAAAAGAAAGTCAAACCAGATGATCTTTTTTAGTTTAAACTTCTTGATTGCCAATTTTTTTGACACATTGATAAAAGCCTATAACTGAATCCTTTCCACACTACTTCACCTTAGCAAGGAATATAATCTCCCCATTATAATACATTTAGGAATAAAAATACACCTCCATTAATGACCCAAGGAAAAGCCACAAATTCACAAATTAATTGCTCCAATAATCACCCTAATCTTAAGGACCGCTAATTTTCCCTACACTCTTATTAGGTTATAATACTCTCCATCTTGACATGAAGTTCCCACAATATAATACTATTACTAGTAGTGAAACTCTCAGTTTTCACATTGAATGCAACTATATTAATTGCATTTAAAACTCAATTGAATATATAAATAACTTCATTGATGCGAACTTTCTCCTTCTTTCGTTTATGCAAGGCAAGAACTGATATCCTTATATACATTTCTGATCAGAGAATGTTAAATTCTTATTCAAGAGTCATGAAAATAACTTTAATAAATCTTTACTTTTAGTTTAAAACCTAATGAATATTGATAGTCCATCCAAGCAAGCCGCGGTACTTTCCTCCAAAGAAGATTAGGCCGTTCACGCGAGGTTGTCGAACATATGCCGAACTTCATAAACCTTTCGAATTTTTCTTGAAGCCAACATCCACTCACATATCCTTTAAGAGCATTCTTGTATATGTCTAAGTTCTTCTCTAAGTTACTTTCGATGTACTTCTCCCATCCTTTATGTTGACCCATTCAAAAATCTACAAATTAGTTTCTCCACTAATCAACCTATTTTAAAGAGTAAAACCACTAAAGCTGTTGGTTTAGACTCCAGGAGTTAAAAGCCCCAAAATAATAATAATAATATTATTATATATAACTAGTAAATATATGTACTATAAGATCAAAATTAAAGTATATGAAAAATTAATATTTTGTATATCCAATGTTAGTGTGGAAAAGGGAACTCTTTATTTGCTTTCATGTTTATAATTTATAATAAAAATATTCTTGAAGAGATAAAACTTTTAGTTAAATATCTACTATTAATAGTTTTTTATATTGGTAAGAGTTTTTTCAAGTTACTAAAACGTTAACTATTTGTTTTAATACACTACATTAGTTCTTGTTATCAAGAATCTTTTTGATATATATGAAGACGTGAGTAGCTTACCTCAAAATTCCAAATTATTAGGCAAAGTTCTATTGGTGAAAATTTGAAAAATTAAAACAACTTAAAAACTTAGAATAAACATTTTTCTGCGTTCATAATGTCATGAGCAACAAGGAAATTCTTAAAGAGGCACGACCGTTGGAGAAGCAGAGATGAACAGAGGAGGAAGAAGAAAGAAAGAGAGCCGCCTTTAGGAAAATATCGAATCTCATATTAAGCATGTACTGTACATATATATATATACATACATCACTAACTACTAACTCCTTAAAGAATAAAATATTAGCTGTTGATAGCTGTACACTAACCCACTAACTAACTTCTAACCGTCTAGCTAACTTCTACAATGTACATACTTCTCAACACTTCCCCTCAAGTTGAGGGATGGAGGAGGTTCTTCATTCCTAACTTGCTAATCAAGTATTCATGTTGTGGTTTGCATACACTTTTGGGAAGCAGATCAACAGGCTGTTCCTTAGTCCCAATATGTTGAGTTTGAATTTGACCACCCTGAGTTTTTCCCCTTACAAAATGACAATCAGTGTCAAACTATTTTGTCCTTTCATGAATATGGGGTGTGTATTGCAATTTGTATAGTAACTTTGCTATCACAGAATAACTGTACATGAGTATTCACTGTAACTCCTAGCTCTCCAAACAAGCCAACTAGCCAAGTAACTTTAGCAACATTAGCTGCCATACTTCTAAATTCCGATTCAGCAGAACTCCTAGAATCTGTGCTTTGATTTTTGGGTTTCCAAGAGATTAATGCTCCACCAAACTTAACTATATAACCAGTGATAGACTTTTTTTCCTCCACACATGAACCCTAATCTGAATCACAGTAGGCAACTAATTGCTTGTTTCCTTTTGTTGGCATAAACAGTCCCAGTCCTGTAGTTCCCTTGACATACTTGACCATTTGTGTTGCTTCTATAATATGTGACTACTTGGGAGCATGCATATGCTGGCTAAGTACTTGAACAACAAAGGCAATATCTGGCTTTGTCATTGTCAAGTGTAGCAATCTGCCTACCAATCTCTGATAGCTACTTGGATCCTCAAGTTGTGCATCTGTAGAGGCTTCTCCCTTGTTCATAAATTTGTCAAATGCTACTGAGGTGAGTTTGTGATTGAACTCCAGAGGTGTAGCAACAGGATTTCTACAAGCTAATCCCAACTCTGACACTAACTCAACAACATATTTCCTTTGATTCATAAGAATTTCTTCTTTAGATCTGGAGAACTCAATTCCTAGAAAGAATTTTAATTCTCCCAAGTCTTTCATTTTGAACTTAGCTTGCAAATTTGTCCTTACTTGATAAATACGCTCCAAGTTATTCCTCGTAACCAGAAGGTCATCAACATATACCAGAATTACTATCAGATCACCATCTACCCTTTGTGTGAAAAGAGAGTAATCATAATGAGACTATACAAATTCTATATCCTTCAGAGCAGAAGGCAACTTCAGGTTCCGCTGTCTAGGGGCCTGCTTGAGCCCATAGAAGGACTTATGCAGTCTACATACCTGTTGATGACACTCCCTTTGGCTGACAAAGCCATTTGAGATCTACACATAGACCTATTCAAGAAGATCTCCTTGAAGAAATGCATTGTGCACATCCATTTGGAATATAAACCAGCCAGATGCTGCAGCCAAAGCCACTACAGACCTCACTGTGACCATTTTGGCTACAGGATAGAAAGTCTCTTTGTAATCCAGACCTTCAAGCTGACTATACCCCTTAACAACCAGTCGAGCCTTATACCTCTTTACCCCCTAATGGACTTATATTAACCTTGAATACCCACTTGCAACCAATAGGATCCTTGCCAGGAGGAAGGTCCATAATGGACCAGGTCTGATTCTCTTCAAGAGCAACGATCTCAACCTACATGGCTTCTATCCACTTAGGATCATTACTTGCCTCAGCATAGGAGGTAGGCTCAGACATAGGTGAGTAGGCAGCAAGACAAGCCTGATATGCAGGAGACAACTTATCATAGCAAACATACTTGGAAATGGAGTAATTATAGGCTGCTCCTTTGGAGGGTACAGCATAATATTTCAACCATATAAGAGGAACATAAGTCCTAGATGATTTCCTAATAGGAGGTGGATCAGCAGTATTAGAGGAGCTTGACTGTAGATGATGATAAAAAACCAGCTGACTTGGACCAATAGGCTGACTAGAAATAGAAGATGGTGACTCGGCTGTGGTGTTCCCCGGAGTAGGAATGCAATTGAGAGAAGAGCAATCAGCTTCTGATAGATCCAAAATAGGAAAAAAAAGAGGAACTGGATATAACATGCTTGAAGGGAAAAACATCCTCCTTAAAGACAGTGTACATGCTTACAAAGAACAATTTAGAGTGAATATCATACAAAATGTATCCATTTTGCACAAAAGAGTAGCCTAGATGTACAATAGGAATGACCTTGGGACTGAATTTATTAGCTTTTCTAGCTGAGGTGGCATAACGCAGGCTACCAAAGACCCGTAAGTGCTAAAGAGAGGGAACCTTGTTATAGAGTTTCTCAAAAGGAGAGGCTCCCTTCAACAAGACTTTCGACAATCTATTCAAAATATAGACTGCTGTAGAAATACACTCACCCCAGAACTGTAGTGGAACAAATGCTTGAACTATCCAGGCCGGTTACGGGTTGGGTCTTATCGGGTTTAACGGGTTCGGGTTCATTCGGGTAAAAATTGAACTGTAAGGGTTACGGGTTGAGGGAGTCGGGCTGGGCCGGGTTTAGTGTATTTTGTTTTTGGTATTTTGTATAACTATTGTAAGTTATATTAATACAAAGTATTAACATAAAGAATACAAGGAAGATGAGAAAAATTGCACTTTTAAATTGAAAGTGCTACATTTATTTCGAAATTACAAAATTAAAGTTTTCATTTAAAAAGTAAATTAACAAAAAAATAGTTAAACTAAATTTTCATGCATAATAAATTAATAATACTTCATATTAATCTAACAAACTAAAATATTAAACATAAATACGTCTAATAATTTTAAAATACCACAAATTGTCTTAAAATCTTAAATACGAATTTCCGGAGGATGCTCAAAACAATACTTTATATGCCTCCTTAAACTGCCTGTGCCAGACCCTGATCGAAGATTTAAGACTTGACCACAGTTCTTGCACTTTACTTTCTGACCTTCTTCATTTTCTTCTTCCACCTCAAAGTGTTGCCAAACATATGAGCGCACTTTAGAAGTACGAGGCATGATTTAACTTGAATTGAGATTTGAGAATTGAGAATTGATATTGAGAAATGAGAATTGAGAGATGAGTGAAGAAATGAGGAAGAGGAGGGGGGTATTTATAGTTTTAGAAAAGGTTAATTTTGTAAATTGAAAAAAGGTTAAATTTTAAAGAAAAAAGAGGCTATTAATGCAATTAAGGGTGTTAAGCAACAGATCCCTGCCAGGGGTGACCGTTGCCAACGGTTAGTGGGCCCCACAGATTTCAAAAAAAATTTTTAAAAAGAAAAAGATTTAGCCGTTGTACCGGTTCTGTCCGGGCCGGTTAAACCGGTACACGGTACTGTTCACGTGGACCAGGTTTGACCGGTCCGGTTAACCGTTAAAAAAAAATAAACGGACCAACCCCCTCTACCCCTCCTACCCAGCCCCACCCGGCCCCTATGTATCGGGCTGGGCCGGTTCCGGTTTTTTCCGGTCTGGGCCGGTACGGTTACGGGTCAACCCGGCCCGTTAGACACCCTTAGTATATGCAAATGACCTCTGGTGAATAATTCCATGTAGCACTAAGAAACTGTTGACCTGCTCATTGAAGAACTCAGTACCATTATCAGACCCGAGACACTAAATTTGTTATCAAATTGAGGGTGAACTAGTGTTATAAACATTTTCAACACAACAATAGATTCTACTTAGTGTTCATTAAAAATAGCAAGGTGTACTTTGAGAAATCATCTACCAATGTCATAAAATATCTCTTACCATCATGAGTTGGGACCCTGTATGGCCCCCAAACATCAGCATGCACAAGTTCAAAAGGATGAGTAGAACAAGAAGTACTGTGAGGAAATGGTGATCTTGCATAGGAACATGAGGTAAAATACTAATATTTTGTAGAACATTCATAGGTGCATGCTCTAGTCTCTTGTGCCACAAATACTAAATACAATTCTTAGTAGACTTAGTATGGACTGCCTTATTGTTACTAGAACTAGAGACAATATTTACAGAAGATACTAGACTGGTACTTTGCTTTGCATCCTGCAGCTGCACTGAGTCTTTAGAGACATCTGACTTCAAGATATAGAGCCCAAACTCTTCCTTACCAATCCCCATTACCTTCCCACTCAAGAGATCCTGAAAAAGACAGATAGCAATCTGCTCACCATTAGGAAGATGAACCTTATTACTATCCATAGTAGTCAGATCCTTGATTTCACTTAGTAGCTTAGAATTATGTACCATATGATTGGGGTCTCGTGTGTCTACCATCCGGTTACTATTAACTAGATGAGACATGAAGGCTATTATAGTACCTGTGTTGTTAATAGTTGCTGCATTTGCCACATATTCTACATGTTTTTCTTTGCTCAACATTTGTAGGATCTGATCATATTGGTCTTGAGTAAAAACTGCAACAGGGGAGGAAAACTGAGGAGTAGGTTGAGGAGGATCAAGAGTTTGGAATCCTCAAGCATTGTATGCATTGTTCACCTGAGGACCTGAATAACCTCTTCTTTTGGCCTTGAAATCAACAGGATATCCATAGAACTTATAGCAAGAATCCTTGGTATGACCTTTCAGGTGATAGTAGTCACATTGTAGTGTTGACCACCCAAGATTGTTTCTAGGTTTGAAACTACTATTTCCATTCCCAGAGTTAGCCTTACTCATTAGTGTTACAGAAACACCAATGCCGTCACTTAGAGCTGCATTGTTTCTACTTTGACTCTCAAGATTAACTATCATAACATAGGGTTGTTTAACATTTGAAAGTGGCCGAATCATAATAATATGATATTTAGCATTATCAAAGGAGTCATTTAGACCAGTCAAAAATTGATACAATTTCTGTAATTGATAGTGTTCTACATACTGCTTGGATTCAGGGAATCCACATGAATGAAGAGGAGCTAGGCTTCATATTCATCCCATAACTCCCTAAGTTTAGAGAAATATTCAGATACAGTTAGAAAATTTTGAGTTAGCTTTGCAATTTTCTTGTGAAGGTAGAATGATCTAGAAGCATTTACTTTATCAAATCTCTTACGAAGATCTTCCCAGACTTGTGTGCATTAGAGGCATAGATCATAGTACTCAGTAAATTTGGAGCAATAGTGTTCATTATCCATGCCAAAACAATAGCATTACATCGATCCCAGAGTTCATGAAGACTCACATCAGATAGCTCCTTTCTACAGGTTCCTATCATAAAAGCTAACTTGTTTTTGCCATGCAACACAATTTTCATAGATCTACTCCAAAGAGAATAATTTTTCGAACCTCGAAGTTGAATCGAGATAAGAACAACACCTTGAATATCATAAGGATGAATATACAAAGGATGATTGTGATGAACTAAGTTGAGGTTCTGAGTATCTGATGGTGACGATGTAACAATAGTCGAAGTAGATTCATTTTCATTAATTGCCATAGTAACTTCACAGATTTGTAAATAGAAGAGAATTACTCACTCAAATTGTTGCAGGAATTTAGAAAAGTTGTTGAATTTGCTCAAAATCAACAAACCCTAGCTTGAAGAAGAAACTGTATCTTCATCTGTAATTTGAAGTAAATGAAGCAAATTATGGATTTGAACAACTCAATTGTACTTTCTCCTCAATCGTCCGCCATTGTTGAACTCTCCGGAGTTTAGCCGAGCTTTGATATCATGTTAAAGAGGCACAATCACTGGAGAAGCAAAGATGGAACAGAGGAGGAAGAGGAAAGAAAGAGAGCTACCTTTAGGAAAATATCGAATCTCACATTAAGCATGTACTGTACATGTATATATATATATATATATATATATATATATATATATATATGCATACATCACTAACTACTAACTCCTTAAGAATAAAATAATAGTTGTTGATAGTTGTACACTAACTCACTAACTAACTTTTAATCATCTAGCTAACTTCTACAATGTACATACTTCTCAATAGAAATAATGGAGTTTATAAAATTAGTTGTAATTTTTTAACAAAGATGGTAGTTTTTTTGACATTAGAACCTACCCATTAGTTTTATTTTTTTTTCTTCATCAGAAATCACTAAAGGAGCACTTTCTGGCTCATGAGTCTGAAAGGAATGGAGCTTGATGGAGGGTCATAAGAAGCAAGAGTTTCATCATTAGAAATCACGCGTCTCCTAACGCGTGATTTTCTCACTGAAGGTCCTTCTTCTATTTTTCCCTCATCATCAGAGCCACGAGCTTCATCAATTTTCCTTTTGGAGGAAGTAGCACTAAAAATTAGTTCCTGAGCAAGATTCACAGAAACCTGGTTAATGGAACAGATGCGGGACTAATACCACGAATAGAAAACCCTAACAAAGGAAAAAAAGGAGGATGAATTTTTTTATATGAACAAGTAAAAGAAGAAGAAGAAGAAGAAGAAGAAGAAGAATGAAGGCAAAGAGTACCGTGTGTTTTCACTTTCCAGGCAAATTTTTGAGAAAGAAATTTCCATGATCTTTGTCTATAGGAGCAGAAGTTAACATCTTTTCTACCCAAGTACGGAAGTCGGGAATCTCATCAAAGACTTCCATGGTTGCTGAAAAATAAGTGTGTGATTACATGAAATAGTTTGAGACATGTAAAAAAAAAACTTACATGCAAAGTTTTATTTTTCTGGGAAAAACATGTTTTCTTTACCCACTAATCCACTAGTGGGGAAAGCAACAAAGCGAGCATAATAACCACGATCTCGGTCATCTTTGGGGATAATCAACACTCTCTTACTTCTAGCTACGAGAGAAAAACTCCTTCATGAAATAACTTGAGGGAATAAAGATAAAGCAAGTGTCGAAAGGTAAAAGGGGTGGAAACCAAATTCGACAAGTAAAGAAGGCATGCAACAACCCTCCACACGATGAGGCCAATATGGCCAAGACACACGTTGACGTAACGATAAAACTCAATGATTACTGGAGCAATAGGAGGCTTGAACCCTAAAGTAAAAGGGTAGGTATAAACAAAAGAGAAACCGACATGATAAGAGGTGATTCTTTGGTTGGCAGCAAGAACTATAACCGAGAAATTTGGTTTCCAATAACACTCTCAATGAACCAAGGAAAGAAGACCGGTAGTAATTAAACTCGAGTAAAGTTTAGCAAGGTTGAGGGAAGTTTTAGAAGAAACTTTATTCCTCATGGTTTCACTGTCAGTTACAAAAGAAAATTCTTGAGGAACAATCACTGTAATTGTAGGTTCACGCACATGTTCATTTAAATCTCTATTCGTAGAAGAATATCTAGGGGGTTAGAGGAGTCCTAGGTCGAGAAGAAGATGGCTTAGCGGAACTACTCTGAGAAGAGGAACCACGATTGGATAGTGAACCAAGGTTATGAAGTCTACCACCTCTCCTACTTCTAGTAGGGGCAATAGAAGGAGCAAGTTCATCAACAATCACAACTTTTCTGGGGTCTGGTGTTGACGAAGACATGGTTATCCAAGGAAATAAGGAAGAAAGGGTGCAGAAATACAAAGGAAGAGTAATGTAATGGATATGGAAGAAGGAAGACTCCAAGAAATAAAAAAGAATGAACTATTTACAAGAAGATACGACCGTCGTGTCATAATGGAACTGTCACTTCGTGACTGACGCAACTGCAGAAAAATCCTAAAAAATGCTGAGAAACTGCAGATCCAATTGTGAGTAGCCACATGTCATGGGCATTAAATAGACGTGACATACGTCACATCGATTTTGAAGGAGACAGGATGATACTCGAGAAACGGTGGCAAGAAATTTCCGCCATAACAACTTACCACTTCCCGAATATTCTGTTGAGAATATTCAGAAATTGTAGGGACTATCTGTCTGGGTGGAAAAAAGACATGACACGTGGAACATTGGTAAGCTGACAAGGCATGACGCGTGGAGCGTCGATATAGCAACAAGTGGCACTCTCAATTAATTGAATTAAGAATGCAAGGAAGGTACGGGAAAAATACCCACTGGGTAGCATAGAGAAAAGAACCGAGCCTGACAGTTTTCAAAAGAGAAACGGGAATGAAATGAATGAAGGCTGCAAAGAAAGGAAGACACATGAATCAGGAATAAATAAGGAAGAGGAATCAGATCAGTTATGAGGAATCATTAGTCATAAATATGCCAGTTATGATTATCTATGGTAACGGGCAATCAATACAATTAATGCCCTTAATAAGTCCAAATTAAGTGAGAGAATCGTTTTGATTATATGCTCCTATATAAGGATAAGAATTTCATTTGTAAAGGCAGGTTATGATTATTACTGAAATACATACTATTATTCTCTGCTTACTCTACAAGTTTTGAATCTTGGTTTTGAGTAGTGATTGCTAGTTCCTTCTCTAATTTTTCTTTGTTAGTCATTTTCATACTTTGATCTATTCTTTCTAAAATTATTAGAAAGGTGAAGTAAATCTTAGTTATCAGTAACCTGTTTTCTTCTAAATATTGGCTTTGACCGAGAAATCTATTTTTGGTTAAATACTATTTCTGGCTTTAGGCAATCGATTCTATTGAGCATATCCACATTCGTGTGTATATTTTTTTTACACCATTGATTAGTAAATACATGTATCTTGAAAAAAACTTTATAAAATGAATAGTCAAACAAAGGTTACGAGATTTTCACACACGAGCAATTTGGTCCAGTTGTTGAATTTGACAAGATTAATATGAATTAATGTGAACATTTGAAGCCTCTTTTTTGGAAGAAATTGGTAGATGCATTTTTCATGCATTTAAATTACATGATCACACTTAATATGATGTCATGCATGACATTATTAAGGTCATTTCCCTTCCATAAATAACAAGGGTTTTGTTCATTTGTAAACATCTCTCACTTGCCTTTTTATCTCCTAAGGCATTTGAATCTTCTTTCTCACTTGTAGTATTTCACTTGTATTTTTGGAGTAAAATAAAATTTAAGTTGATTGAGTCCGAGGACTAGGAAAAAATCAAATTTTGCTGAACTTCGTTAATTTTTGGTGTTCCTTTTATTATCATCTCATTTACTATTTGTGCTTTAGATATAGTAGTTGTGATTTAATCAATCTCTATATATTCGGCTTCCGTAATAATTGGTATTAGAGTCAAGGTTCTATCTTAGTATGTTCTGTCGTTGCAGCATAGTCTGAACTTTCACATCAGAAAAGAATTATTTTGATGTTTTGTATTGTCAGTAAATAAATAGTGTGAGCACGTGATTTTTGCTTTAACGAAAACAACTCCAAAAATAAATCAAAAAATAAATAAATTTCTTTTACTGTGTAATTTTTGAATTTGCGTGGTGTTAAATGTTTGTGTTATGTCCGTAAATGTTTATTTTGTCAAAATAAATCAAAAAAAATAAAATAAAATACATGTTGCATGCATATAGGATTTAATTATGCATTTAAGAGTTAATTTAAATAAAATTACAAAAAATATGCGTTTGTTCTAATTTTAATGTTTCACTATGTGATTAATATTTTTTGTCTATGTGTTAAATTGTTAAAGGTTGATTAATATTTTGAAGGAGTAATTTTTTGTTTTTATAATTTTAATTAGGATTTTTAATAATTGAAGAATTAAATTAGAAATTAAAAAGAGTGGTATTAAATGGGCAAAAACGGATCTGGGCCAAATTTTCTAAACAAAATCAGGCCCAATCCAAATGACCATGTCCGGTCCAATTCAAAACAGAATCAAACGACGTCGTTTGGTTACCCCTTATCAAGGGCCGTTGGATTAAATCCAACCAACGGCCAAGATCTCATCACCCTAACCCAAGACCCTTACCCGATCCGATACCCGGTTCAACCCGTCCCCCTAACCTAAACCAAACGACACCGTTTGGTTAAGTGAGTAGATCTCATCCATCCATTCTACTTGATCCAACGGACGATACCAGTCCACCCCACCCCTATATAAATCCCAAACCTCTACCCAGCCCCTAACTGAACACCCCCCTCTCCGCTCCTGTTCATCATCGTTCCAAACAGACCCCTAACCCTAGCCGCCCCTATTCCCCTTCGCCTGAAACCCGGCGGCATCAACGCCGCCGGTCACCAACTTAACACCCTAGGACCTCCTGAACCTCCCCTACACGAATCCAACCTTAGTTTCCTTCGAATCAGGCCACAACTCTTCGAATCTTAAATCGAAGGTTGGCCTGAAAACTTGATCTAAACCAATCAGCCCCAAATTAACACCATGGCTTCCCCTAGTCATCCTAAGTATGGATCTGTTGGTTGTTTGGTTCGAATCAGTTCGGAACTTCTCGAATCTTCTTTTGAAGATTCGGACCAAACAAGAACAAACTCAGATCCATTTCAAACTAACACGAAATAACCCCTAGGCTACCCTCACCCTTGTATCATGTTTGGTTCCCTTCAAATCTGCCCAGAAATGTTCGGATTTAAGATCCAAGAACCTGGAACCCTAAAAATTTCCAATCTTGGAATTTTTCCGATTTCAAGTAAAAGATTGAGGTTCAATCGACCTTAGTCAAAGTATTTTCAGTGGAAAATACTTCGACTAAGGTCTGTTTGATTTCAAACAAAAATCCGAAGCCGAGTTGAGTTCGAGTCTGATTAAAATTCAGAGGTATTTTTCTATTATTTTGTGTATTCTAAGTGTATTGTTGTCTGTGTCAATAGCTTTTTGATTTTTCATATTTGTTTTGATCAATTCTGTCATTTCTGTCTCCTACCTATTTACTTGATCCGAATGTGAATTGTTTCTATTGGTTGTGATTATTTACAATGTATGTAATCGACTCGATTAAGTTCGTCGATTAGTTATATTATGAATTCTCGTTTATGATAAATACTGATTGAAACAATTTGTCTACCTATTGTTTGTTGACAATTGTTATAGATAGTTAGTTAATTAGTCTTTTAAATCATGTTTGTTTATAAATTCAGTGAGTCCGTCAAATGGATGTTGTGTATGTATTGATTTCTGGGCAGTTAGTTTCAGGTAATGCATATACTGTCAATACCCCTGCACTTATGCTAAATTCAATTTCAATTCAGATTTTGTTCTGTTAAGTTCTGCGTATTGTTAAAATGTTTGTATACAAGTTCAGTGTTCAAATCTGAATTTAATTTTGTCCATTAGCTATTAGACATTGGGTGTTGGATCAATTAGCTATCATTGAATAGACAGAATGTTTGTTTGATTTAGGACTTGGTTATTAGCTGCTAAACAGGTTTAATTCAGATAATTTGGTTAAGGTTTAAGCAATTTTGGTCTGGGGCAGTAATAACAGTAGTATTAAGGGATTTTCAGTGATTATTTGAGAAATGAAACAGTAGGGTAATATAATAATAATAGTGTGCTTATAATGGAATGTTAGTGGCTATAATTTAGGAGATAATGGGAAACAAAGGGTAATGGAATGCTGGAAATCAGGAAAAAGTTCACTCAATGGGATTTAAAGTAGTTAAAAGCAGATTTTAGATATGATTTTCTGTTTTAAAAAAGATAAAAGGGGGTCCAGGCAGCACAAAAAGGAAGGAGGCATACCTGTATAAATACAGGGGCAGATTTCAGGAATAAGGAAGAGGGAGACAGAGAGAATTTTTAAGAGAGAATTTTGAAGAGATTTTGAGGGTTGAGATTTTAAAGGAAGAAAACAGAAAATAGAACACTCACATACACACTCACACACAGATACAGCAGCAGAAACAGAAAATCAGAAACAAACTGAATTTGAAACTGAAGAAAAACTGAAATCTGAAATGTTGTTTTTTTGTTGAATCTGTTCAACTTTATGTGATTCCACTGTTCAGTTAAAATCCGAAGTGTTTCTTAAAAGTACTTTACTGTGCATCTGGGCTCTTCGAATCCTATTCTTGTTCAAATTTACTGGGTTATCAGTATATTCTACTGAATTTGTTACTGCTGTAACTGCTGAAACTTACTTCTTCTACCTCCATTTCAGGTATATATATCTTTTAAATTTTAAGTTGGAAAGAGATTTCAGCATGACCCATCAATGAAGCTTGAATTGAAATGCTATTTCCAATTGTCCAAGTTCATTATTTTCATTTTTTATGTTAATTAATTAGTAGTGAACTCAATTTGATAGCCATGAGTTAAATTGTCTTATTTTGAAATTCATATAAAACTTTGTAATAATGTTATCCATGTCAAATTTCATTAGTTTAGTTATCTATGAGTTGTGTAAATAAGAAGCATGGCAGAAAGTTGGTTTTTATTTACACTTCATGGTGTTGTTAGATAGGTATAGCATAATATAGCATTATCAAAGAAAATATGCTATAAGTTTATCTTGTTAGTTAATTAGTTGTTGTTTAAAGCTAGATGATGATTAGCTGCAATTTGCCATCTTTTGGCATAACATTGGTGGTGTTCATAATTTATAGTTGAAAGATGTATTAGTATAATCCGTATGTTCAAAAGTGTCAAATATAGTAAGTAATATATTGTATGCAATATCATTTTATTAAGTCAACAAGACTTATTCTCTTTCTTAGTAATAAAGGGCTTAGGAACTTATACAATGTGAAAATTAATAGTTAGTAATAATTCACATAGATTGAGAATCAAATTGGTTTGATTATATCTATATCTATCCTAACTCAATCATAGGCATAACTAAGTAAGTTAATTTCATCTATTAAGATTAAAACGAGTATGTGAGAATAAGTTGAGTTGTATATACACAAATGGCAACACTTTAAATCAATGGTAATTAAAATAGAATTTGCATTAAGTAATAATGAAAATTCTTGGAAAATATTTCCTTCCTTTATGAATCATTCATTTTCAGTTTCATATGTAATTTATTCCTTGGCATATATATATATATATGTCATATTTGTTTTAAAGTTAGTATTAATCATATCTTTATTCTGTCCTTTGAATTTGAATAATTGGAATGAATATGATTTATATTCGGAAATTATAATCAATGGTCAATATTTAATAAATTGTGGATTATTTTCCAAAAAATTAAAGAATATCTTAAAACGAGATTTCTTGTGATGTAACAAATATTTTTTTTTGTGGAAATTCCATAATATCATTACAAATATGTTGCGCAATTAGGGATACGTTCGCATACCTTGATTATACTTCTAAAAGCAAAAATTTCGGATTATGCGTACGCGCAATTTCGAGCGAATGTTTAATAAAAGGATTTTTCTAAAGGCGTTAAATCAATTTCATAAAAATCCGATATGTACGGTTCACTATTCAAGAAAAAATAATTATTCTTGATTCAACACAATCTCGAAAAAAAAATGTGCTTAATAAATATATTGTCAAAAGTAATTGTGTACACGTGCGCGTGACACAGTTCCGCATCTTTTTAATTTATAACACGAATATACGTACGCGTAATTCGATTCAAAGAAGGGTTCTCAATCACAATAAGCATAAGCGGTAGTAAAATCAGATAACATCAATATATTTAATTATCAAGATAATTAAGCCAATAATAAAAATAGTTAAGCGACCATGCTAGAACCATGGAATTCGGAAATGCCTAACACCTTCTTCCGGATTAACAGAATTCCTTACTCAGGATTTCTGGTTCGCAGAATAATAAACAGAGTCATATTCTCCTCGATTCAGGGATTGAAATTGGTGACTTGGGACGCCTTAAAATTCCCAGGTGGCGACTCTAAAATAAACAAACAAATCCCGTTTCGACTGTCCTTTAATTGGAGAAAACTCCCCATGCGCCCCGCGGGTGCGGCAAATAGGAGGTGCGACAGCTCTGGCGACTCTGCTGGGGATCAAAGTGTTACTATAATCCAGAACCATTGGTTCAGGGTTTAAAGAATTCGAGCTTAAAGTATCTATTTTTATTGGCTTTACTTACTATATAATTTTCAACTGTTTATATGCTAATATGCTAAATTTTTTTTTACCGCTTTAATATTATTTGAATTGTGAATATATACAACTGCTACGAAACCCCCTTCTTTCTGAGTCTTCTGAATTTATGGTGTACACGTGCGCGTGACCCACCTTTCTGTTAAAGTCATACCAAATAAGACGGAGTTGGGACAAGTAACTAGGCCGGGCAGACTTTCGTGCTCCCGGTACATTACCCCCGCTTCGGCTCAAACTGTCCGTTTGGGTAAGCCAGGTTTAGAACAATCAACCTAAGGTTTTACACTTAGAATAACTCAGCCATGTACCGGATCCCTAGTAGGAACGAATATTTGCATCATATGCATTTGGCCTTGGAGACTCAACACAGGGGTTGGGTCTGTCTAGGACAGGTGAACCCAAAATTAAAAAGACCATCATGATGCATCCTATTTGTTATTTGTGCATTCATTCGCCTCGAACATGCTTGTTGACCAGCTTAAATAAAATATTGATAAGGAGAAAGGAATAAATTGGGTTGCTTTAAAAATTTCGAAAAAATGTAGTTTTTAAATTTTTTTTTTTTTAATAAATAAAAGAAAAAATTTCGAAAATGATTTTTAGTATAAATTTTGACTTTATTAAAATTAAATTTCAGATACAAAATGAGCACTACACAAAGCCCCTCATCCACAAGTACGGAGGAATTTCTATGTCAGCTTCAAATGTGGTGGTATGATTTAGGCGAAGACGGTCAAAAATGGGTCGTCAAGCATTTGGGAAATCTCACGGACATTATGAAAGTTGAGCCTCGGGATGATCTGATTACGGCATTAGTAACTTTCTGGGATCCTGTTCACAATGTTTTTCGTTTCTCTGACTTCGAGCTTACTCCTACATTAGAGGAGATAGCTGGCTATGTTGGTTTTGACGGAAGTTTAAGAAATCAAAGCTTGATATTCACAAAGGCTCCTTCAATACATCGATTCTTCGGTCTTCTGAACATCAGCAGTCAAATCAGGAAAAGCAATGTCATCAATGGATGTTGTTCCTTCAATTTTTTGTATTCCAGGTTTGGAAAGTCAGATGGGTTCGAAATTCATGAGAAAGGCCTTACTAATAAGCAAAACAAAGACACTTGGCAGATGCACCGTCGATTTGCTTTCATGGTGGCTTTTCTAGGAGTCATGGTCTTCCCAAATAAAGAGCGAACAATTGATATTCGCACCGCAAAAGTTGTGCAAATCCTCACCACTAAAGAAAATCACACCCTTGTCCCCATCATTCTATCAGATATTTATCGGGCTTTGACTTTATGCAAATCAGGAGCGAAAGTTTTCGAAGGATGCAAAATTTTGTTGCAAATGTGGGTGATTGAACATCTCCAACAACAACCCAAGATCATACAGTATGGGTCGAACAAAGCTAATTGCATCGAGAGCTATGAGGAAAGAACAAAAAATTACCAAGCTCCAGAAGGGATAGAAGCATGGGTATCTCATCTAAAGGCTTTAACGGCAAATCAAATTGAATGGACTCTGGGATGGCTCCCGATGAGAGAAGTAATACATATGTCAACCTCAAATAGTTATCTACTACTATTGGGATTGAGAAGCATTCAGCCGTATGCACCACTAAGAGTCCTAAGGCAACTAGGGAGATATCAAATAGTTCCTGATGAGGAAGATTTGAGTATGCAAGTAATCGAATTACACCCAGAAGCCACTATTCCCGAAGCTTTACTTCAGCAAATGTGGAATGGGTGCCGATACTTGAAAAGTGATACTCAAGTCCTAGACACTACCAAGGGTGAGATAAATCCTGGATATGCGAGGTGGTTCGAAAAGCGGTCTCGCGTGGATGATGTACCAGAACCTGAGCTAAAAAGGCCAACAAAAAGACCCCACGTTCAAAACTTCAATGATAAAATCCAAGAGCGGTTGATCTGGGGAGAAAAAGAAAAAGGGTACAAAGCAACTATCCATGCCCTAAAAGAAAATCTAAGAAGCCTCAGTTTGGAGAAAGATTTGCAAGAACAAGAAGCCAAAGGCGAGAAAAAGAGTCTAGTTTGTGAGAATGAAAATCTTCATGCTCGATTCCAAAAAATGAAAAGAGTCTCTGAAACGCCAAAGAGGAGCTGGAAGGATCAAAAAACCATCGCCAATCTCTTCGAAAAAATGCAAGATTATGATTCCATTCTTGCGGAAAACGAAAGGGCATTGAGCAAAGCAAAAGAAAGGATCCAACAATTAAACGAAGAAGCCAGATCTAACAAGGAACGCCAAGATAGGCAATCCGAAAAAGACAAGGCTCAATTCAAGAAGGAAAAAGACTATTGGATGCGATCAGAAGACCAGCTTCGTGCACAACTAGAAGAGGCAAGAAGATGCAACAGAGAATACCAACAAGCAGACCTCGACAGGGAAAGATCGCAAGCAAGATTAGAGCAGGCCAGACTCCGAGCTCTATTAGAATCAGCTTTAGATCGTGAAAACCGTGTCAGAGACATAGCCACCACTCGTCAGCAGCAATTGCAAGACCAAGACCAACGTCTCCAAGGTTTCAGGGCACAAATCCACGACTTGGCAGTCTTCACATCTCAAAGTTATGTAAACTGCCAAGGAATGGATTATGAAAGGTTTACAGAGCATGCGCCCACTTTTGCTCGTCATCTAGCAATGGAGTTGGAAAGGATGTATCGTACGCTGGGAGGCCATCCAGGTCAAGCCCCACATTGAGCAGATAATCCAATATTAGAGAACAAAAGTGGAAAGTGGGGCATTTTGTGAGATGTTATGAATTGTATCTTTTATTTTGATTTAAGTGTGTGTGTTTCAAGCTATTTTCTTAAAATTTTCAAATGTAATTCCATCTTTGTGTAATAAATAAACATGATTGGCTTTGGTCCGAACTATCGCAAGGTCTGATTCATGTTTGACATGATACGTAAGCAATCTCTAAGATTCGACCACCACGATAAAGATACATATAGTAAATAAAAGCGAATGACAATTTTTCAATTTCAAGAAAGCTGGGACGACACAAGCAACCGAGCGAATGCATAATAGAAAGGGATTATATGTCTAGGAGCATTGCATCTCAACGTGTGATTATATATGTGTTAAACTCTCAAAACTAACAAGTTTGTCCATTTTCAGAATTCAACCAGTTAGTTTCTCTAAAGAGTATACTGGCATATTATCACTATCACACAAGATCAAAAGGACCAATACCCGAAAGTATGTCTATCCCAGATGTTGACACAAGTATGGAGATAGAAGAGATGGATGTCGGGAAAATGAAAGAAGAAATGCTTAAGCTCAAGCAGCAAATGGCTGAAATGTACCAAGCTTGGTCTACAGGACAGTTACCCCCATCTTACCCAAATAACCCTGCTCCATCAATGATCCAAACTCAGGATAATATCACCACTGAATTATCCCCAAGTTTCCCCATTTATCAGCACTACCGAGGCACCACCTCTCAGACACCACAGTCTCCACCTCCAAAACCAGTTCCGTACCTTCCTCCACCTATGACTCCTGTTTTCGTAGCACCTCCCCCTGCTACATTTCACAAATCTCCTAGTGAGCCTACATTTCAGGCCCAAGACAACCAATATTACCCCCCGGAGCCCACCTTCAAAGCCTCCGAAATCAATTCAACTGCTCCTCGGTTTGATCTCCCAACCGAAATTGACAAGCCAGCCAAAAATGCTGAACAAGAAGAGATGTTCAGGAAGGTCAAAAGTCTAGAACAATCGTTCCGAGACATGCGGGGATTAGGTGGGCAAGTCAGTGTAGCATACAAAGATTTATGCCTATTCCCTAATGTACAATTGCCATTTGGCTTCAAGATGCCCAAATTTGACCTATACAGCGGGCACGGCGACCCAGTAGCCCACTTAAGGGGTTTCTGTAGCAAGATGCGAGGAGCTGGGGGAAAGGATGAATTATTGATGGCTTACTTCAGTCAAAGTCTAAGCGGATCAGCTTTGGAGTGGTATACACGCCAAGACCATGGAAGATGGTACACCTGGGATGACCTGGCACAGGCATTCGCATACCATTTCCAATACAATCTGGAAATCATCCCAGATCGATTATCTTTGACCAAATTTGAGAAGAAACACAATGAAAGTTTCAGAGAGTATGGTTTTCGGTGGAGAGAACAGGCAGCAAGAGTGGATCCTCCTATGAAGGAGAGCGAAATGGTAGACTACTTCCTCCAAGCCTTGGAACCAACTTACTATGCCCACTTGGTTTCAGCGGTTGGAAAATCATTCAACGAGGTAGTGAAGATGGGAGGTATGGTGGAAGAAGGCCTCAAGACAAATAAAATCATGAGCTATTCAGCAATTAAGGCAACTACTCAAGCTATTCAAGGCGGGGTAGGAGGAATCGGAAGAAAGAAGAGGGAGGAAGCAGCCGTAGTTGATTCAGGAATTTGGCCGGGACCCAGGGGTTCACCGCTTTACTATAATCAGCAACGACCTCGCCAATCAGCTTACCACCATGATTCATCCCAACATTACTATCACCCTTCAGAGCCTCATTTCGCCATTAACCACGCTCAAGCATACAATCAGCCACCTGTTCACACCAATTGGCGTGCTCCTGTCACACCAAATACCTACCCCCGAGCTTATCCCGGACCAGGTTTCAGGCCTAGGCCAGCATTCAGGGGAGAAAGGGAACAGAAAAAGAAAACTTACACTCCATTGGGAGAGTCTTACACTAGTCTGTTCCACAGGCTGAGACAGTTAGACATGTTGAGACCAATACAATCCAAGCTACCCAATCCTCCACCAAAGAATCTGGATTACACCATTAGCTGTGAATATTGCTCCGGTGCACCAGGCCATGATACGGAGAAATGTTGGCATTTGAAAAATGCAATACAAGAGCTGATTGATACTAATAAAATCGAGGTTCAAACCCCCGAAGCTCCAAATATCAATAGAAATCCAATGCCAGCCCATCAAGAGGCTAATATGATAGAAATCATACAAGCTGATGGGGAGACAAAGAAGCCGTCACAAACTGTCATGATGATCAAGTCTCATGAAACCAAGCCAGATAAGCAGTTAATGGAGGAGAAGC
Organism: Nicotiana sylvestris; assembly: GCF_000393655.2. NCBI lineage: Eukaryota > Viridiplantae > Streptophyta > Magnoliopsida > Solanales > Solanaceae > Nicotiana > Nicotiana sylvestris. The sequence goes on along the minus strand of NC_091057.1, from coordinate 120,229,314 downwards.
CGGTGTCTAAGCATAACAAGAATGGTGGTGAACCGTCTATGATAGTCGATGAGGGATCATCGAACAAAGTTGCCGCAAAACAAGAGAGGACAAAGGTGATAGTACCAGGGGTTGCTAACAAACCCGTCGTAATTGTGGAAGGAGCACGTACAGATCGAGTTATTATTGCACCTGTAATTCAGCTGCCAATCATCAACAACAAAGCCATCCCATGGAACTATGAACGGGTGACCGTAATGTACAAAGGCAAAGAAATCAAGGAAGAAGTGTGTGAGGTACAAGGCTTGACTCGTTCGGGAAGATGTTTTACTCCCGAAGAGCTGAGAAAAACTAAAAACAATCCAATGCCCACGAAGAAAGCTGTGACGGAAGAAGAGGCGGAGGAGTTTTTAAGAAAAATGAAGCTCCATGATTATTCTGTTGTGGATCAATTAAAGAAGACCCCCGCTCAAATTTCATTGTTGTCATTACTGATCCATTCAGAGGAACACCGTCTGGCATTGATGAAAATCCTGAATGAAGCTCATGTTCCTGAAAAGATCTCTGTAAATCATTTGGGCAAAATAGCCAACAGAATCTTTGAGACGAACAGGATTACATTTGCTGATGATGAATTACCTGTGGAAGGTACCGAGCACAACAGAGCTCTTTACCTCACCGTGAAATGTGAAAACTCCGTAGTAACCCGGGTATTGGTCGACAATGGGTCCAGTGCAAACATATGCCCTCTCTCCACTTTAAACAAATTAAAAATTAAAGAGGAGAGGATCCAAAAGAATAGTATCTGCGTACGAGGATTTGACGGTGGAAGCAGAGATTCATTTGGCGACATAGTGTTGGAACTAACTATAGGGCCAGTTGAATTCACAATGGAATTCCAAGTGTTGGACATAACTGTCTCTTACAACTTGTTGTTGGGTCGACCATGGATCCATGCTGCTAAAGCAGTCCCGTCAACACTACATCAGGCTGTCAAGTTTGAATGGGACCATCAAGAAATAGTCGTGCATGGAGAAGAAAGTTTAAATGCTCACAACAGCACCATTGTACCAGTCAAGGGAGCAGAAATTGACCAAGGACCATGGGTATACCAAGTGTCCGACACGGTGACGGTAGAAAAAATTCCAGAAGGGAAATATCTTTCGAATACAAAGGTATCCTCTGCATCAGTCATGGTAGCTTATGAAATGCTGAAGAATGGCTTTATACCCGGCAAAGGTCTGGGCTTATCTTTGCAAGGAATTGTACAACCAGTATCTCTCCCCGAGAACTGGGGAACATTCGGTTTAGGATTCACACCAACCGCCAATGACGTGATGAGAGCCAGGAAGTTGAAACACCAAGCATGGGTTCTTCCAAAACCAGTACCACAGCTGTTGAAGTCTTTTGTCAAGACCGGTGCTAAAAATCGCCCGATAACAACAATTCCTAAATCCCAGGTCAATCCTGAGGAGGAATTAATTGAAAGGTTCGAGAAATTGTTTAGTGATGTAAATATGCTGGAAGACGGAGAAGGGTGTAGCAACGCAGAAGTTCAATTCGTTGGACCAGAAACAAAGCTCAATAATTGGAAAGCCACTCCTCTCCCAATTCGAAAGGAGTCTTGGTAGTTTATTTTGATTTTCTTTCAGTTTGTTTGGGTTATTTCAAGGTTGTAATCCCAAAGTTTATTTTACAGTCGGTTTGAAGTGTGCAAAACCTTGTTATCTTTCATCATCCAATAAAAAGCAGTTTCCTTTTTATTATCATTCCTAATAGCTTTCTTTTCCTTTTTCTTCTTTCTTGTACAGTTCCTTTTACGCTGGCTCTAGTGATATGGCATGCATGAGGAATCCTCAGCCCAGTCTTAAAAATCAATCTGGTTCCGAAATATTAATTCAAGAAATATATTGTGATTATGAATCAGAATATGATGAAGATGAGGTTTTTGAAGAGATTAGTAAAGAGTTAATTCACTTTGAGGAAAAAATCAAACCTAACTTGAGTGATACCGAGGACGTCAATATAGGGGACACGAGTAATGTCCGGGAAACTAAAATAAGTGTCCATCTGGAACCAAAGATCCGAGAAGAGTTAATTAAAGCACTCATAGAATTCAAAGATGTATTTGCATGGTCGTATGACGACATGCCAGGCTTGAGCACTGATTTAGTGGTCCACAAATTGCTCACCGATCCAACGGTACCTCCTGTCAAGCAGAGGCTGAGAAAATTCAAGCCTGATATGAGTATGAGAATTAAGGAAGAAATCACCAAACAATTGGAAGCAAAGGTCATTCGAGTCACTCGATATCCTGTTTGGTTGGCTAATATCGTTCCTGTACCAAAGAAAGACGGCAAAATTAGAGTATGCGTCGACTATCGCAATCTCAACAAAGCAAGTCCAAAGGATAATTTCCCATTACCCAATATCCATATTTTGATCGACAATTGTGCCAAGCATGATATAGGGTCTTTCGTGGATTGTTATGCCGGGTATCATCAAATTCTAATGGATGAAGAAGATGCAGAAAAGACGGCATTCATCACACCATGGGGAACTTATTGCTACCGGGTAATGCCATTCGGTTTAAAGAACGCCGGAGCAACCTATATGAGAGCAATGACCACAGTGTTTCATGATATGATACATAAGGAGATTGAGGTATACGTGGACGATGTGATCATAAAATCAAAGCATCAGGCCGACCACGTTGGAGATTTGAGGAAGTTCTTCTTAAGACTTCGCAGGTACAACCTCAAGCTTAACCCTGCCAAGTGCGCATTTGGAGTTCCATCCGGAAAGTTGCTGGGATTCATAGTCAGTCGACGAGGCATTGAGCTAGATCCGTCAAAGATCAAAGCCATCCAAGAACTGCCACCCCCAAGAAACAAAACTGAAGTAATGAGTTTGTTGGGAAGGTTAAATTATATCAGCAGGTTTATTGCTCAGCTCACAACAACCTGTGAGCCAATTTTCAAATTGTTGAAAAAGGATGCTGCGGTCAAATGGACCGATGAGTGTCAAGAAGCGTTCGACAAAATAAAAGGGTACTTGTCAAACCCACCCGTATTGGTCCCGCCAGAGCCAGGAAGACCTTTGATTCTTTACTTGACGGTTTTGGAAAATTCATTTGGTTGTGTATTGGGGCAGCATGACCTCACTGGCAGAAAAGAACAGGCCATCTACTACCTTAGCAAGAAGTTCACAGCTTATGAGGTTAAGTATACTCATCTGGAAAAGACATGTTGCGCCCTAACATGGGTAGCTCAAAAATTGAAACACTATTTATCATCCTACACTACTTACCTCATTTCTCGGTTGGATCCATTGAAATACATTTTTCAAAAGCCTATGCCAACGGGAAGACTTGCAAAGTGGCAGATATTGCTCACGGAATTCGACATCATCTATGTGACTCGAACTGCAATGAAGGCTCAAGCACTGGCCGATCATTTAGCCGAAAACCCGGTCGATGAGGAATATGAGCCGTTGAAGACTTATTTTCCCGATGAAGAAACCATGCATATCAATGAGGTGGAGCAAATTGAAAAGTATGGCTGGAAACTTTTCTTTGATGGGGCCGCCAACATGAAAGGGGTTGGAATAGGAGCTGTAATCATTTCTGAAACAGGGCATCACTATCCTGTTACGGCTCAACTACGATTTTATTGCACCAATAATATGGCTGAATATGAAGCTTGCATTTTGGGTTTAAGGCTAGCCGCAGACATGGGTATCCGAGAAATCTTAGTCATGGGAGATTCGGATCTTTTGGTACATCAAATTCAAGGAGAATGGGAAACCCGAGACTTGAAGCTCATACCATACCGACAATGTTTACATGATCTTTGTCAGCGGTTTCAATCAGTGGAATTCCAACATATTCCAAGAATCCATAATGAGGTTGCCGATGCATTGGCTACCCTAGCATCAATGCTGCACCATCCGGACAAAGCTTATGTAGATCCGATACATATTCAAGTCCACGATCAACACGCTTATTGCAATATGGTTGAAGAAGAATTTGATGGTGAACCATGGTTCCACGACATCAAGGAATATATCAGAATGGGGATATATCCCGCACAAGCCACAGGAGATCAAAAGAGGACCATTAGGCGATTGGCAAATGGATTCTTCTTAAGCGGAGGAGTTTTGTATAAAAGAACACCGGATCTTGGATTATTAAGATGCATAGATGCCAGACAAGCTACAACTGTCATGTCTGAAGTACATTCAGGAGTTTGCGGACCCCACATGAGTGGATATGTGTTGGTAAAGAAAATCCTCCGAGCTGGTTACTATTGGCTTACCATGGACCGAGATTGTATCAGTTTTGTACGCAAGTGCCATCAATGCCAAATACACGGAGATTTGATTCATTCTCCACCATCCGAGTTGCACACAATGTCGGCACCATGGCCTTTCGTTGCTTGGGGCATGGATGTGATTGGACCAATTGAGCCGGCAGCATCCAATGGACACAGATTCATTCTGGTAGCTATTGATTATTTTACCAAATGGGTTGAGGCCAAGACATTCAAATCAGTAACCAAGAAAGCTGTGGTCGATTTTGTCCACTCAAATATCATATGTCGATTCGGAATCCCGAAGGTGATCATCACAGATAACGGTGCTAATCTCAACAGCAACTTAATGAAAGAAGTATGTCAACAGTTTAAGATTACACATCGTAACTCTACCCCATATCGGCCCAAGGCGAATGGAGCAGTAGAAGCAGCCAACAAAAACATAAAGAAGATACTTCGGAAAATGGTAGAAGGTTCAAAACAATGGCATGAAAAATTACCATTTGCATTATTGGGATACCGCACTACTGTTCGCACTTCAGTAGGAGCAACTCCTTATTTGTTGGTATACGGCACTGAAGCAGTAATTCCTGCAGAAGTTGAGATTCCTTCCCTTCGGATCATCGCCGAAGCAAAGATTGATGATGATGAATGGGTCAAAACCCGTCTAGAACAGTTAAACTTAATTGATGAAAAACGATTGACCGCAGTATGCCATGGTCAATTATATCAAAGAAGAATAGAAAGAGCATACAACAAAAAGGTGCGTCCCCGGAAGTTCGAAGTAGGTCAGCATGTGCTGAAACGCATTCTTCCACATCAGGTTGAAGCAAAAGGCAAATTTGCTCCGAATTGGCAAGGACCATTCATTGTGACCAGAGTATTATCGAATGGTGCACTATGTTTAACAGATATTGAAGGCAAATGCATAGATATGGCGATCAATTCTGACGCGGTAAAAAGATATTATGCATAACTTTTTGAATGTTTGTATTTAGCACTATTTCGAAGATTGGAATGACAAAGGCAATTTATTCTGCTATCCAAACACTATACCATTTGCTTCCCCTTTGAGCCAACTTGTTTCTTTCCTACCCTCTCTTGGAATCAATAAAAAATCAAGTATTACATAAAATAAAATTTTTTTGGAATAAATCGTCAGGCGATACGTAAAAGAACTACGTTTAAGAGTCTTATAGGTAGTGAACTACGTTTGACCTGATTCCTCAAAGAAGGATACGTAGGCGCCTCACGGCTTGGTCATAGGGTGCACCACATGCACAATGTGCACGGAAAAGAATTTAAGAGACCCCAAGCAAGAAACTGGGGCAGGAATTGTATTGGAAATAAGAAAAGATTCCAAGAGTTGTAATCTTAAACTCATACCAAAGGTATTTAGCTTTTAATACCGCTTTCATTTCTAACCCTATAAAAAAAAAGACCTTTCGATCAATCTTAGAAAAATGCTGAGGCAAGCAAATAAAGTGGTTCATAACACTCTCGTACAAACAAGGAAAAGAAGTAAAAATAAGAGAGTCTTATAGGTGAAAACCCACACGGGCACCATAAGGCGACGTAAGTTGAGAGAAAAGTAAAATGAGAGAGTCTTATAGGTGAAAACCCACACGGGCACCATAAGGCGAAAATGAAATGAAGAAGTGAAAAACGAGAAAAATTTATCGGTGAAAACTCCTTGAGACAATTGAGAGGAGATTGATTAAAAGATTGGGTTGATTAATCCGAAATGCATACCCTGATCATTGGTGCCAGTAATTCCAATCAGATAAGTCCTTTATTTCTTTTCCAACAGTCATCCAAAAATTGGATTTTTCTTTTCATTCTATAAATTGTCGAAATCAGCGTATTTCGTTACTAATAATCTTACTTTCTCCAAGCTTTGAGATAAGTTTTATTCCAAACAAATAAGAAGGAATGTCAAGGTATACTACCAAGATTCAAGGTTACAAAATACAGCCACGAAAGGTGGGAGATAAAATACGGGTGTAAGAAAGATGAAATCAAAAGTGGATCAGCAAAGTCAAGAAGAGGCACATGATTACAGTTGAAAGGTTTTGAAGGAAAACACACAGAGGGGAATCCTATAGTCAAGGATCAATTACAAAGACAAAACAGTCTTTTCAATCATTCCAAGGCAATAAAGAGAGACGAAGAGAAACATCACCATCTGCAAGAATACCACAGCCAACCACCCTGCTGTAAACTAACGAAGTTTTCTTTGATTTAAAACAGGGGCAAAAACAATATTTGTGTTAGGAAATACCTGGTGAAGAATTGAAAAGTCAGGCGTCCACCTGGAGAATGAGGATGAAAGAATTAAAGAAGTCAGGTATCCACCTGGAGAATGAGGATGAGAAAAGAAGAAGTCAGGCGTCCACCTGGAGAATGAGGATAAGAATTGAAAAGTCAGGCGTCCACCTGGAGAATGAGGATGAAAGAATTAAAGAAGTCAGGCGTCCACCTGGAGAATGAGGATGAGAAAAGACGAAGTCAGACGTCCACCTGGAGAATGAGGATAAGAATTGAAAAAGTCAGGCGTCCACCTGGAGAATGAGGATGAAGAATTAGAAGAAGTCAGGCGTCCACCTGGAGAATGAGGATAAGAATTGAAAAATTCAGGCGTCCACCTGGAGAATGAGGATGAGAAAAGAAGAAGTCAGGCGTCCACCTGGAAAATGAGGACAAAGAATTGAAGAAGTCAGGCGTCCACCTGGAAAATGAGGATGAAGAATTAAAGAAATCAGGCGTCCACCTGGAGAATGAGGATGAGAAGTCAGGCATCCACCCGGAGAATGAGGATGAGAATTGAAGAAGTCAGGCGTCCACCTGGAGAATGAGGATGAAAGAATTAAAGAAGTCAGGCGTCCACCTGGAGAATGAGGATGAGAATTGAAAAAGTCAGGCGTCCACCTGGAGAATGAGGATAAGAATTGAAAAGTCAGGCGTCCACCTGGAGAATGAGGATGAAAGAATTAAAGAAGTCAGGTATCCACCTGGAGAATGAGGATGAGAAAATAAGAAGTCAGGCGTCCACCTGGAGAATGAGGATAAGAATTGAAAAGTCAGGCGTCCACCTGGAGAATGAGGATGAAAGAATTAAAGAAGTCAGGCGTCCACCTGGAGAATGAGGATGAGAAAAGACGAAGTCAGGCGTCCACCTGGAGAATGAGGATAAGAATTGAAAAAGTCAGGCGTCCACTTGGAGAATGAGGATGAAGAATTAGAAGAAGTCAGGCGTCCACCTAGAGAATGAGGATAAGAATTGAAAAAGTCAGGCGTCCACCTGGAGAATGAGGATGAGAAAAGAAGAAGTCAGGCGTCCACCTGGAGAATGAGGACAAAGAATTGAAGAAGTCAGGCGTCCACCTGGAAAATGAGGATGAAGAATTAAAGAAATCAGGCGTCCACCTGGAGAATGAGGATGAGAATTGAAGAAGTCAGGCGTCCACCTGGAGAATGAGGATGAAAGAATTAAATAAGTCAGGTTTCCACCTGGAGAATGAGGATGAGAATTGAAAAAGTCAGGCGTCCACCTGGAGAATGAGGACAAAGAAGAGAGGAAGTCAGGCATCCACCTGGAGAATGAGGACAAAGAAGAGAAGAAGTCAGGCGTCCACCTGGAGAATGAGGATGACAAAAGAAAAGAAGCAGTCAAGGCACCCACCTGAAGAACGAGGGAATGAAATTGAAGTGTTGAAATCAAAAAGCCCGCTCATATGAGAAAGGAGCACACTTAAAATCAATAAAGCAGAGGAGTCCAATAGAATCCCCAGCAAGAAACAACAAGAGCGTCAAGAAAAATACGAAATAAGCCAAATGCCCAAGATTCACCAAGATATCAAAACAACAGGAAACGCAAAGGCATGATCTAGATAAGATTTTATAATTCATGTACCATAGTCAAGTTTAATTTTGTATTTCCTTTAAAGTAAGGTGTAATAAGGAGGTCAGCAAGCAGTAAAAACAGCACGAAGCAGCAGTAACATCACAGTCCCGCGGTAGTCCCAGCTACCCCAAAGTTCCCGAACTACACTGACCTGATTCCTTTATAGCCAAGGATATGTAGGAAACCTTTGAAGCAGAGGTTCGGTCAAATCTTTCTAAAAAATGCTTCCCACGGAGTATTCGAACGGGCAAAAATCGCTCGTATCCGCTCACTTTATCTTTGCACGAAAACTCTTCGAGTTTCCGCACAAAGAGGGGCAGCTGTGAGCACGTGATTTTTGCTTTAACGAAAACTACTCCAAAAATAAATCAAAAAATAAAATAAATTTCTTTTACTGTGTAATTTTTGAATTTGCGTGGTGTTAAATGTTTGTGTTATGTCCGTAAATGTTTATTTTGTCAAAATAAATCAAAAAAAATAAAATAAAATACATGTTGCATGCATATAGGATTTAATTATGCATTTAAGAGTTAATTTAAATAAAATTACAAAAAATATGCGTTTGTTCTAATTTTAATGTTTCACTATGTGATTAATATTTTTTGTCTATGTGTTAAATTGTTAAAGGTTGATTAATATTTTGAAGGAGTAATTTTTTGTTTTTATAATTTTAATTAGGATTTTTAATAATTGAAGAATTAAATTAGAAATTAAAAAGAGTGGTATTAAATGGGCAAAAACGGATCTGGGCCAAATTTTCTAAACAAAATCAGGCCCAATCCAAATGACCATGTCCGGTCCAATTCAAAACAGAATCAAACGACGTCGTTTGGTTACCCCTTATCAAGGGCCGTTGGATTAAATCCAACCAACGGCCAAGATCTCATCACCCTAACCCAAGACCCTTACCCGATCCGATACCCGGTTCAACCCGTCCCCCTAACCTAAACCAAACGACACCGTTTGGTTAAGTGAGTAGATCTCATCCATCCATTCTACTTGATCCAACGGACGATACCAGTCCACCCCACCCCTATATAAATCCCAAACCTCTACCCAGCCCCTAACTGAACACCCCCCTCTCCGCTCCTGTTCATCATCGTTCCAAACAGACCCCTAACCCTAGCCGCCCCTATTCCCCTTCGCCTGAAACCCGGCGGCATCAACGCCGCCGGTCACCAACTTAACACCCTAGGACCTCCTGAACCTCCCCTACACGAATCCAACCTTAGTTTCCTTCGAATCAGGCCACAACTCTTCGAATCTTAAATCGAAGGTTGGCCTGAAAACTTGATCTAAACCAATCAGCCCCAAATTAACACCATGGCTTCCCCTAGTCATCCTAAGTATGGATCTGTTGGTTGTTAGGTTCGAATCCGTTCGGAACTTCTCGAATCTTCTTTTGAAGATTCGGACCAAACAAGAACAAACTCAGATCCATTTCAAACTAACACGAAATAACCCCTAGGCTACCCTCACCCTTGTATCATGTTTGGTTCCCTTCAAATCTGCCCAGAAATGTTCGGATTTAAGATCCAAGAACCTGGAACCCTAAAAATTTCCAATCTTGGAATTTTTCCGATTTCAAGTAAAAGATTGAGGTTCAATCGACCTTAGTCAAAGTATTTTCAGTGGAAAATACTTCGACTAAGGTCTGTTTGATTTCAAACAAAAATCCGAAGCCGAGTTGAGTTCGAGTCTGATTAAAATTCAGAGGTATTTTTCTATTATTTTGTGTATTCTAAGTGTATTGTTGTCTGTGTCAATAGCTTTTTGATTTTTCATATTTGTTTTGATCAATTCTGTCATTTCTGTCTCCTACCTATTTACTTGATCCGAATGTGAATTGTTTCTATTGGTTGTGATTATTTACAATGTATGTAATCGACTCGATTAAGTTCGTCGATTAGTTATATTATGAATTCTCGTTTATGATAAATACTGATTGAAACAATTTGTCTACCTATTGTTTGTTGACAATTGTTATAGATAGTTAGTTAATTAGTCTTTTAAATCATGTTTGTTTATAAATCAGTGAGTCCGTCAAATGGATGTTGTGTATGTATTGATTTCTGGGCAGTTAGTTTCAGGTAATGCATATACTGTCAATACCCCTGCACTTATGCTAAATTCAATTTCAATTCAGATTTTGTTCTGTTAAGTTCTGCGTATTGTTAAAATGTTTGTATACAAGTTCAGTGTTCAAATCTGAATTTAATTTTGTCCATTAGCTATTAGACATTGGGTGTTGGATCAATTAGCTATCATTGAATAGACAGAATGTTTGTTTGATTTAGGACTTGGTTATTAGCTGCTAAACAGGTTTAATTCAGATAATTTGGTTAAGGTTTAAGCAATTTTGGTCTGGGGCAGTAATAACAGTAGTATTAAGGGATTTTCAGTGATTATTTGAGAAATGAAACAGTAGGGTAATATAATAATAATAGTGTGCTTATAATGGAATGTTAGTGGCTATAATTTAGGAGATAATGGGAAACAAAGGGTAATGGAATGCTGGAAATCAGGAAAAAGTTCACTCAATGGGATTTAAAGTAGTTAAAAGCAGATTTTAGATATGATTTTCTGTTTTAAAAAAGATAAAAGGGGGTCCAGGCAGCACAAAAAGGAAGGAGGCATACCTGTATAAATACAGGGGCAGATTTCAGGAATAAGGAAGAGGGAGACAGAGAGAATTTTTAAGAGAGAATTTTGAAGAGATTTTGAGGGTTGAGATTTTAAAGGAAGAAAACAGAAAATAGAACACTCACATACACACTCACACACAGATACAGCAGCAGAAACAGAAAATCAGAAACAAACTGAATTTGAAACTGAAGAAAAACTGAAATCTGAAATGTTGTTTTTTTGTTGAATCTGTTCAACTTTATGTGATTCCACTGTTCAGTTAAAATCCGAAGTGTTTCTTAAAAGTACTTTACTGTGCATCTGGGCTCTTCGAATCCTATTCTTGTTCAGATTTACTGGGTTATCAGTATATTCTACTGAATTTGTTACTGCTGTAACTGCTGAAACTTACTTCTTCTACCTCCATTTCAGATATATATATCTTTTAAATTTTAAGTTGGAAAGAGATTTCAGCATGACCCATCAATGAAGCTTGAATTGAAATGCTATTTCCAATTGTCCAAGTTCATTATTTTCATTTTTTATGTTAATTAATTAGTAGTGAACTCAATTTGATAGCCATGAGTTAAATTGTCTTATTTTGAAATTCATATAAAACTTTGTAATAATGTTATCCATGTCAAATTTCATTAGTTTAGTTATCTATGAGTTGTGTAAATAAGAAGCATGGCAGAAAGTTGGTTTTTATTTACACTTCATGGTGTTGTTAGATAGGTATAGCATAATATAGCATTATCAAAGAAAATATGCTATAAGTTTATCTTGTTAGTTAATTAGTTGTTGTTTAAAGCTAGATGATGATTAGCTGCAATTTGCCATCTTTTGGCATAACATTGGTGGTGTTCATAATTTATAGTTGAAAGATGTATTAGTATAATCCGTATGTTCAAAAGTGTCAAATATAGTAAGTAATATATTGTATGCAATATCATTTTATTAAGTCAACAAGACTTATTCTCTTTCTTAGTAATAAAGGGCTTAGGAACTTATACAATGTGAAAATTAATAGTTAGTAATAATTCACATAGATTGAGAATCAAATTGGTTTGATTATATCTATATCTATCCTAACTCAATCATAGGCATAACTAAGTAAGTTAATTTCATCTATTAAGATTAAAACGAGTATGTGAGAATAAGTTGAGTTGTATATACACAAATGGCAACACTTTAAATCAATGGTAATTAAAATAGAATTTGCATTAAGTAATAATGAAAATTCTTGGAAAATATTTCCTTCCTTTATGAATCATTCATTTTCAGTTTCATATGTAATTTATTCCTTGGCATATATATATATATATATATATATATATATATATATATATATATATATATATATATATATATATATATATATGTCATATTTGTTTTAAAGTTAGTATTAATCATATCTTTATTCTGTCCTTTGAATTTGAATAATTGGAATGAATATGATTTATATTCGGAAATTATAATCAATGGTCAATATTTAATAAATTGTGGATTATTTTCCAAAAAATTAAAGAATATCTTAAAACGAGATTTCTTGTGATGTAACAAACATTTTTTTTGTGGAAATTCCATAATATCATTACAAATATGTTGCGCAATTAGGGATACGTTCGCGTACCTTGATTATACTTCTAAAAGCAAAAATTTCGGATTATGCGTACGCGCAATTTCGAGCGAATGTTTAATAAAAGGATTTTTCTAAAGGCGTTAAATCAATTTCATAAAAATCCGATATGTACGGTTCACTATTCAAGAAAAAATAATTATTCTTGATTCAACGCAATCTCGAAAAAATGTGCTTAATAAATATATTGTCAAAAGTAATTGTGTACACGTGCGCGTGACACAATTCCGCATCTTTTTAATTTATAACACGAATATACGTACGCGTAATTCGATTCAAAGAAGGGTTCTCAATCACAATAAGTATAAGCGGTAGTAAAATCAGATAACATCAATATATTTAATTATCAAGATAATTAAGCCAATAATAAAAACAGTTAAGCGACCATGCTAGAACCATGGAATTCGGAAATGCCTAACACCTTCTTCCGGATTAACAGAATTCCTTACTCAGGATTTCTGGTTCGCAGAATAATAAACAGAGTCATATTCTCCTCGATTCAGGGATTGAAATTGGTGACTTGGGACGCCTTAAAATTCCCAGGTGGCGACTCTAAAATAAACAAACAAATCCCGTTTCGACTGTCCTTTAATTGGAGAAAACTCCCCATGCGCCCCGCGGGTGCGGCAAATAGGAGGTGCGACAAATAGTATCTGTAGCAAAAATGGGAGATAATAAAAATGAAGAGTTCACATCGGGTGTCAGTAATACGTCGTCGGCATCTTCACTTATGACAAGAATTATGTCAAATGCGAAATTTGCTATTGAGATTTTTGATGGGTCAGGACATTTCGGGATGTGGCAAGCTGAGGTTTTTTATGTCCTTTTTCAATAAGGGATAGATATTGCCATTGAAAAAAAGAAACCAGATAATATTGGAGAAGGAGATTGGAAGATTATCAATCGCATTGCTTGTGATACAATTCGATCTTACCTCATAAAAGAACAGAAGTATCCATAAACAAAAGAAACTTCTGCAAGTAAATTGTGGAATGCATTGGAGGATAAATTCCTGAAGTAAAACAGTCAAAATAAACTTTACATGAAGAAAAGACTGTTACACTTCACATATGTTCCTGGTACTACAATGAATGATCATATCACCAGCTTCAATAAGTTGGCGACAAATTTGCAGAATATGGACGTGACTTTTAGTGATGGAGATATGGCCTTAATGTTATTAATTTCACTTCCCGATAATTACGAGCACCTCGAAACTACTGTATTTCATGGGAATGATGAAGTATCTCTCAAAGAAGTTTGTTCTGCCTTGGACAATTATGAACAAAGAAAGAGAGAAAACCAAAAGAGTGGAGAAGGAGAAGCATTGGTCATGAGAGGTCGTTCTCAAAATCATATGAGAACGAAGAAAGGAAGATCCAAGTCAAGATCCAGACCCAACAAAGATGAATGCGTCTTTTGCCGAGAAAAGGGGCACATGAAGAAAGACTGTTCAAAGTTGAAAAAGAAGGCCAAACCTAACACTGGGAAGGCTGTCATGGATTCAAATGTAGCTGATTGTGACGACTCTGATTTCTCACTAGTTACAACTGAGCCATTCAAACCATGTGACATATGGTTGCTGGATTTAGCTGTAGCTATCATACGTGTCCCAATCGGGACTGGTTCGTTAATTTTCAAGAAGGAAAATGTGGAGTTATTCACACCGCAAATAACAATCCTATTACTGCATATGGTATTGGTTCAATTCGATTAAGAAATCATGAGGATTGATTAGAACATTAACAGATGTTCGATACGTACCAGAATTGCAGAAAAATCTCATTTATGTAGAAGCCCTAGAGTCAAAGGGGTTCAAAGTCATTGTAGAAAATGGGATAATGAGAATATGCTCTGGTGTACTAGTGGTAATAAAGGAAATCGGCAAAATAATAACATATACCACTATCACAGTAGTACAGTTATTGGGACAACAACAGTGACATCCAGTGATGACAAAGAGGTAGAAGCAACTAAGCTATGGCACATGCGCTTGGGACATGCTGGAGGAAAATCCTTAAAATTTTATCAGATTAAGGATTGTTAAAAGGAGTAAAGACTTGCAATTTGGAGTTTTGTGAGCATTGTGTCAAGGAAAAACAGACAAGGGTTAAATTTGGAACAAGTATCCATAATACTAAAGGTATTTTGGATTATGTTCACTCTGATGTTTGGGGTGCTTTCCAAACACCCTTTTTAGGTGGGAAACACTATTTTATAACCTTTATTTATGAATTTTTCTGGAGAGTGTGAGTGTATACTATGAAAACCAAAGATGAGGTACTAGGAATTTTTCTCAAATGGAAGACGATGATAGATACTCAAACAAGCAGAAAGATAAAGTGTCTCCGCACAAATAATGGTGGAGAATACAAAAATGAACTTTACAATAAGATTTGTGAAGATGATGACATTTTGAGACATTTCACCATCAGAAATACACCATAACAGAATGGAGTGGCAGAAAGCATGAACCGGACTTTGCTGGAGAAGGTTCGGTGTATGTTGTCCAATGCTGGCTTGGGCAAAGAATTTTGGGTTGAGTCAATAACATATGCATGCCACTTCATTAATCGTCTACCATCTGCTGCTATTGGAGGAAAGACACCAATTGAAAAATGGTATGGAAAACCTGCTAAAGTTTATAATTTTTTGCATATGTTTGGCTTAATTGCATACTATCATGTAAAAGAGTCAAAATTGGATCTAAGAGCAAAGAAATATATATTTATGGGTATTACTTCTGGTGTCAAAGGATACCGCTTATGGTGTCCAGAGACAAGGAAAATTATATTCACCAGAGATGTTACCTTTGATGAATCTGCCATAAAAGATAAGGTTACAGTTGAAGATGTCAAACAAACTGATGGTGCTTCAAAGCAGTTGAAGTTTGAGGGAAAATTAATTTTCCCAACACATGGAGAAAACGAGGAAACAACAGAAGATTTTCCTCTGAAAGTAGAGCCAGTAAAAGGGGAGATTCCAACTCAGGAACCTCAACAACAACTTGAATCAATAGCAACCAGTAAGCCAAAAAAGATAATAAAGAAACCTATTCGTCTCATAGAGACGGTGGCTTGTGCAGCCTCAATTGTACCTGATGATATTCCTACCACTTATAAAGACGCAATCCAAAGTTCAGAAGAAGATAAGTGGAGTATTGCCATGAATGAAGAAATGCAATCCCTTCATCAGAATCGCACATGGAAATTGGCCAATATCCCGAAGGGTAAGAAAGTAATTGGGTGCAAATGGGTATTTGCAAAGAAATAAGGATTTTCTAACCAAGAAGATGTTCGCTACAAAGCAAGATTGATGGCCAAAGGATATGCTCAAAAAGAGGAAATTGACTATAATGAGGTGTTTTCTCCAGTCATGAAACACTCATCCATTAGAGTTTTGTTGGCTTTGGTAGCACAGTTGAATTTGGAACTAGTTCAGTTAGATGTAAAAACTACATTTTTACATGGAGACTTGGAAGAAGAAATCTATATGACTCAGTCAGAAGGATTCAAAGTTGTTGGAAAGTAAAATATGGTGTGCAAACTTGAAAAATCGTTGTATGGATTGAAACAATCTTCTAGACAATGGTACAAACGATTTGATAAGTTTATGTTGCGACAGAAGTACAGAAGAAGCAAATATGATCATTGTATGTATTTGCGCAAGCTTGAAGACGGATCCTTCATATATCTTCTTCTATACGTTAATGATATGTTAATAGCTTCCAAAAGTCAAGAGGAAGTTGAGAAGTTAAAGATTCAACTAAGAAAGGAGTTTGAGATGAATGATTTGGGTGAGGCGAAGAAAATTCTTGGCATGAAGATAAAAAGAGATAGACATTCAAAGAAACTCTATCTATCTCAGAAAGATTACTTGAAGAGAGTAATCAATCCATTTGGCATGAATGACAACATGAAGTCGGTTAGCACTCCACTTGCTCCTCACTTTAAGCTTAGTGCTGCTATGTCGCCGAAGAATGAAGCTGAACGAGAGTATATGTCAAGAGTGCCATATGCGAATGCCGTTGGTAGTTTGATGTATTTAATGGTTTGCACAAGACCTAATATTTTACATGGTATCAGAGCTGTAAACGGGTATATGCATGATCCAGAAAAGGAGCATTGGCAAGTTGTGAAATAGATTCTAAGGTATATTCGTAATACTGTAGATGTTAGATTGATTTTTGAGCAGGAAGATAGTCAGTACGTGGTTGGATATTGTGACTCGGATTATGCGGGTGATTTGGACAAGCATAGATCAACTACTAGTTATGTTTTCACTTTTGCAAATGCACGAGTTAGTTGGAAGTCTACTTTATAGTCAACAGTTGCTTTGTCTACTACTGGGACAGAGTACATGGCAATTACAGAGGCTGTAAAGGAGGCAATTTCGCTTCAAGGGTTGCTTAGAGATCTTGGTATTGGTCAAGAAAATATCACACTATTTTGTGATAGTCAGAGTGCTATCCAATTAGCAAAGAACCAAGTTTATCATGCAAGGATGAAACATATTGATGTTTGATATCACTTTGTACGAAATATTATAGAAGAAGGTGGAGTCATGGTGCAGAAAATTCGGACAACAGACAACCTTGCCGATATGCTAACAAAAGTCATTACTGCGATCAAGTTTCAACATTGTTTGAACTTGATCAATATTATTGAACTTTAAATATTGAAGTTGAAGACACAATCAAAATTTATCACTGAGAGAAAATTGAAAAGGTGAAATCATGCCAAGGTGGAGATTTGTTGAATTTGACAAGATTAACATGAACTAGTGTAAATATTTGAAGCTTCTTTTTTGGAAGAAATTGGTAGATGCATTTTTCATGCATTTACATTACATGATCACACTTAATATGATGTCATGCATGACATTATTAAGGCAATTTCCCTTCTATAAATAGCAAGGGTTTTGTTCATTTGTAAACATATCTCACTTGCTTTCTTATCTCCTAAGGCATTTGAATCTTCTTTCTCTCTTGTAGTATTTCACTTGTATTTTTGGATTGAAATAAAATTTGAGTTTGATTGTGTCCGAGGACTAGGTAAAAATCAAATTTTGCTGAACCTCGTTAATTTCTGGTGATCCTTTTATTATCATCTCATTTACTATTTATTAGCTACTTTAGATAGATTAATTGTGATTTAATCTCTATATATTCAACTTCCGCGACACCCGCCTGGCGGAGTCATAGAGCGGCAGTAGTGAATATTCACGAGATTTGACTCCACTTACTTTCGTTGGTGTTAACTCCACTTACTTTTGTGCATATGGAGAAATTTATGCAATTGGTCTTCAAGTTCTTCACAGAGATATCAAAAGTTGCTTTTCTTTTAATTTTCTGGATGTCACATATTGATCTTTCATTTTTATGTTAGCAAGCTCTAATCTTCTGATAGATAATGAAGGAAATCTGAAGCTTGTTGTTGCTGATTTTGGTTTAGCACGGTCATTTTCTGGTGATCATAATGCTAATCTGACAATTTAGTATTTATGCATTTTTTACATATTAAAATCTTGACCCGCGATCTGCCCGCCCGCGTTATTTTTAAAAAAAAATTAGAACCCGCCCCGCCCCCACAAACACTGTAACCCGCACCGCCCCCAATGCTGAAACGCACATCGCCCCGCACCACCCCATTGCCATCCCTACTGGTCATCCATTTAATCAGTCCCAACATCTGAGAACTGGAAAGGAATTCATAGCAGAGTAAAACCTCTAAATACCCCTACTGTTCTATTTTTTTTCCTTTTTTCTGGGAGAGGAACGGGGAAGAAGAATGGATAGGCAATTTCTAATGCATAGCATCAACAAGGCATAACCCATTGGGGGAAAACATATAAAAAAATGTGTTATAGATCAGATTATCTTAATAAGATTAGGTTCCCCACAATTTGAAAATGAGCAAAGAGAAATAATTTCTTGAAAATTAATTATGTATATGGAAGTAAATGTCTTGAGTCAGTTTATTGTTCTTGGAAACTTCATAGCAAGTCATAGTGGCACTAGATCTGTTATGAGGTTTCGTGAATGGGTGTGAATGAAAAATGAAAAAGACATCTTTTGAATTGCACCCCTTCATCTCACTCTTTCATTGTCTATAAGTTAGAGGCTTAGCCTCAATTTTCAGACATGAAAAATCTGAAAAACTTCTCCTCTCTTTTCTATATTATTGCATTGTTTTTCCAAATAAACATAAGTGTCAAGTGTGATTTGTAGTGCCTCTATCACAGAATAGTTAATTAATTCAAAACTTTGGGCATTAGTGAGGAGATTAAATTCCTTAAACACACAAAAAACTTGTGGGCTCAATTATTGAACTAACGTTTCTTTGCTTCTCCGATTTTCTATATTTTGAATAGATTTACTAACATCAGTTTCATAGAGCAGACACAAAAGACGCCATAATTTTTTTTTTACTAATAATGCTAAAGCAAAGAGAAATGGAAAGAAAATGATATCTAACCAGAGTATTGGTTCATCAAATACTAATGTGTTTTTCACCAACCACAGAACTAATGTGTTTTTAATAAGTCTTCCCATCCTTGCATCCTGCACTTGTAAAGTAAATGCCTCGATCGGCACTTAGTTTAAACTTGTCGATCAATAACAACAACAACGATCCGGTAAAATTCCACAAGTAGGATATAAAAGGATAGTGTGTACGCAAACCTTATCCTTACCACGATGGAGCAAAGAGGGTTTTTACGATAGACCCTCAGCTCAGAATAATTAATACAAAATTATTCCAATGGGGAGAGGCTCTCTACATACCTATAAATGCCTCGAATTGGATCCTTTCCACAAAATCCCTCAACTTCACATTCTTTCCAATTTTTTCTTGCGATATCATAACAGAAATAAGAGAATTTATCACAATAATTTACCTTAGCAAGTAATATAATCTGCCCATCATAATAATAAAAGTGCATCCTAAAATGCCTTATATGGCGTTCCATCTCCTCATAAACCGAAGTAAAACCAATAATAATATGCCTCTCCCAATTGCATTCTTCATTTTGAAACTTCCCCAAAATCCACATATCTATTTCTCCACTAATCATCATCCCATTATATTCAACCACTGCTAATTTTTCCTTCACTTCTATTAGGTTGAAATTAAGTATCATATGATCTGAAGCTTTCCACAATGTAACAATTCTGAAACTTTCAGTTTTCACATCAAATGCAACTATATTTTTTCTATTAATACAACTATTCACCATATAGATAACATCATTAATGCAAACGGCGCCACTAAATCGCTTAAACTTGGGAATTCTTTCAATCTCCTTCCATGATTCGTCGTCTATGTCCAAAGTGAAAACCCAAATTCTTGTGTAATTTTCTAAAGACCCTTCGATATGTTGAGGTTTCATGAAAAAGACTTTATAAATCTTTGGCGTAATTACTGTAATTGTAAAGACTTTCTAAAGACTCCATAAAGGTATTCAAATCGACGTAATTACTGTAATTTTAGAATCCATCAAAATCTTCAATATGATGAAGGTACTATAGTGTAAAAAACTCCTGTTTGGCGCACAAGCAATTTGAGACTTTCCATAGAGTTTTATAGGGATTTAAGGCTCCTATATTTTTACTAAAAGATTGAGATGTTTGAATTGAATACATATCTAATTATCAAGATGAAGTATTTAAATTTGGAAAAAAATAATAATTTTGACGGTTGAATATGTATAATTTATGTTTACTTAAAATTTACTAAATACTATAGAAGAAAAAAATTAAATATTGTATAAAAAACTTTTGCTTGTTTTATTTACCTTTGATGGATAGTTGAATTTTGGTAGAGTGAGGAGCGGATGGCTGTAGAATTCTACAAACTATAGGAAACATCCCTTATCCATAAGTATTCAAATAATTTGAGAAAACATTAATCCCGTCACAATTTTGCGATTTCTCATTCAAAAAATGTAAGTACAAACAGAGGAATGTGACCTTCTAGTTGAATATGCATGTTGAAAATTTCAAAGCGAAAATAAAGGAATGCGACTAATCTTATATTCATTCTGTTGCTCATGCAGAGTGATGATCAGTAAAGCAGAACAAGTATACGGACAGCAAACGGGTGGATCGGATATGAGTGGGTTTAAAACGGGTACTTTAAAACATATAAAATATCTGACCCGTCCATATTTAATATGGATAGAAAGTGTGTCAACTATCCATGACTTTTTGAATGTGATTACTTTTGGGTGAATTTCTACTCTTCCAAATTGAGATACCCCAGTTTAAAACTTTGCAAATGTAAAAGTTAACCCATTAGTTATCTATTTTTTAAGTGAATAATATGAATCTTATTCATATTCGACCCATTTTTAAAAAGTTCATTATCCAGCCCATTTTTTGTGGATACTAGATAATTAATTTTTTTAATCCATTTTGCCACTATTACTTTTCCCTTTTCACAAATTTTTGCTCCAAGAATTTCAGAGGCTAGATCAATCGTCTTGGTCCCTATATAGGAAAATATCTAAAAAAACTTGCTTCTTTCGTGGATGTGTGTGCGCTCTATTGTTGAGTAAGTTGCACTTTCTAAGTTCAATTTCTCTTTTTTTTGTGCTATTGACAAATAATGTTTACTAGAATTTCTGTGACTTGCCAGATATTAGTGTAATATTTCTGGACTTCTATGCATGTTTTTGCTGATTTTGGTACCATACTTCCTTGAAATTGATTTCAGTTTTGTAATGCTTGTTCTATGGTTTTTGCAATGACACAAGAGAGTTTGGTCTAAATAATGTGAGCATAGTATTATGAGAATTTGAAAGAGGAAGGTAAAAAGAAGAGAAGTTGTAACACGTTTGCACTTTATCATGATTTGTCTTTACAAAAGTCGTACTACTACATACTTTCCGAAGGCATAGAATTATAACAGAAGAATTCAAATATTCAACATCCATGAATAGGTCCAAGAGGTATTTGTGAATCCAAATTTGAACTACTTGAGTTGCTCTCAGAGAACATTTGAAACTGTAATAGTATCTATTTTTATTATTGTTTACCCTTAAACTTAGATAACAATTGAATTTATACGCAGTTTTAAAGATATATGGACTAATTCAATACAAGTGATAAATAACGTTAAATAAGTGAATTGAAGATGGAATAAATAGCCAAACCAATTATGATGTTAGGTCCGCGCTCGGGTCTGAGTTTAGTGATTGTTCTACCCTCAATTCGAAGCCAAATACTTATGAAGAACTATGAGCAAAAATAAGAATTTTGAATAACTTTTAGAAGCGGAGAAAATAAATGTATATTGCCTTGATATGCGTGTTACAGTGTGAACAATTCTAAGAAATGTAAAAATCTTCTTTTTCGTTAATCACTGATCCGATGTCGATACGGGCCGAGATCCACGCCGCGATATTTAATTAGGCACGAATATCACGGCCCTTCATTAGTCGTGTACAACCGTTTGGCTATGCCTTCCGAGGTCTTGGAGCCCGAACCGGATCGGGGGCGTTGTCTCGATGGCCCCGGTGGTAAGCGCTTCGCTCGTGCCTTAGTACGAGAGGTTCCTGGCTTCGATCCCGATCCCTTATAGTTATGTCCTTGCTTCTTCTACTCCACCGAAAAATCGAGGTGCTCACTAGCCCCGATTTTACCTGTGTACAATTGGAACTATTTACTCTGAGACCACATAAGCCAATGCACTAGCAAAGTTGTAGTTCATAGTTCATTTGAGAAGATTTGTACTGTAACATATCCATTTAAAATTCATCCCAATGTCACTACTGGTGCTCAAATAATTGTTTCTTTCAAAATTTAATAATATATCATGAGAAATGTATATTTCTTAAATCCACTTTGCTTGCGCAATTAATATTTCTAAACTGATAATTATTACTCTTATGCAATATGAGTATAAGATAATAAAAATCGATTCTAGTTTTACTTAGATTATAAAATTAACCATTGTGACTTTAACTAGTATTCTTACGGACTGAATATCTTTTATAAGGAATCAGGAGAATATGCAACGATTTTTTCCCAAAAATTACAGACTACTCTTTCCTTTCTATCGAATAGTGAGGAGTTAGAACTTGTGGAACAGAGTGGCATGAGAGATAATAGATCTAAAAACTAGGTAACAAAACTAACAGTGTGAGTTAATTTTATTATGGACAAAAAGAGAAGAATAATCTGATTGAGCAGCACTATTTTTAACTTGTGGAAAATTGAGATATCGATAGAAATATCTTTGTCATGATGTGGATTGATGGAATATCAAAACTTTTGAAATTTGAGCTTTCGACTTTTTTTTTTTTTTTTTTTTTTTTAACTTTTTAAGATTTTTCACTCCTGCTTTTCTGGTTAGTCAATATTCTGTAGAAAATTTCTTTGCGGTCTTTTAAGTAAGAAAGGGATTTCGTGCCTTCCAAAGATTGCGGAAATTTTACTTTCCAGAGTGTTAAGTTCATATGGTGGAAGCTAAACATATGGAATGGGCAATATCATATATTTTTCAGAATCTTCTATATCTATATTATATTAAAAGGAGAGTAGTATGTATTGTGGTTAAGCCAAGTGACAAACTAAAATAAAGCCACTTGGCAATTTTAGGACAACATTAATAACTAAAAATTATATATAGAAACATAATCAATGAAAGTAGTTTAATGAATCTTATACATAATCTAAATAGATCTTAGACAAATCTAATCTATATATCTATAATTAAATTTATATGTATATTTGTATCTATATCTATATCTATATCTATATCTATATCTATATCTATATTTATATTTATATTTTGGTTTACTCATAGATTTTTTTCTATATTAGCTAGAAATATGGAAGTGAAAAATTAATTAAAACTATAATAGAAAAAAATAAAAATATATAAAGGCGTAAATTGAGATAACCTATAACTATTTATACTTTGGAGTAAGTTAAAATATAAAATAAAAATAAAATTTACTTAAGATATTAAGGATTTATTGAGTTTAAAAATTAAATAATTTCAAGCAGCAAAATAAGATCTTACATAAAGTATACAAATTATTTATAAGGTAAGAGAAAAATTAAATAATTAACAAAAGATATTTTAATAATAAGAATAATAAATTCATATTAATATTGATAAATCGTACAAACGAATATTTTATAAATAAATATTACTAAAACATTTAGATATAATGTGTTCGAACAATTAAGAAAATATTTTTCTATGATTATATTTGAATTAAGTTCAGTTAGTTTAAATATGAAAGCATAACATAATTTTTTGAAAATATAATCCAATTAAGAAAATAGAATTACAAAATATATTTGAATTTGAGATGAGAAAGTTTTTAAATGTTTATCTATATTATATTAGAATGAGTGTAGTAAAAATAGATACTAAATTCAAACAGGCTAATAAAAATTCACATGACAATGTAATAATATTAGGTATTGAATAATATAAAATCAAAAATTAAGAATAAATAGAGAAAAAATAAAAATTCAGATTTTTTATCATAGGAAAAAGGGTAAAACTTATTTAAATTTGAGATGAAAAAGTTTTTTATATTATACTAAGAAAAGTTATAATATAAGTCCACATAACTCAAGTCTAATAGTTAAAATCAAAAACTAAAAAAATTGAACAATAAAAATAAATTAGAGATAATGTAAGGACATTTATAAATCATAAGTTTAGAAAATAAAATAAAATAAATATACAATACTTTAAAATATTATTAAATTTTAAATAATTTAAAATTTTTGAGCAATGTTTTTTTAAAAAAATAAATATTTATTTCATAATTAAAAAAATATATATTTATCTTATATTATTACAGAAAAGTAGTTGATAATGATATTAAATAAATTTACAAGTTAACGAAAAGCCACATAAAATGTAATAAGACTATATTAGATTAAAAAATAGCAAAATTATGTTAAATTATTAGAATTTTACTATTAGAAATTAAAAGAAAAGACTATTTGAATTTGAGATTAGAAAATTCTTAAAACTATGATATGAATGCCCAAATTATGGATAATACCACGAAATTGAAGTCTTACTTATTAAAAATAAAAAATTATAAAAAAAATAAAATTTTTAAATTACAAAATAAATTTCTAATATAGGTAATTTTACAAAACATAAATTTGTATCTTAAAACTAAAAAAGAAGAGAAAATTTATGTAAAGAAATAAAATGATAGTAAAATATTATAACAACATTTAGATATATTTGAATTTGAGATGAGATTATTTTTTTGTTTTTTAAAATATTACTTATAGTACTAAAATGACAGTAAAAGTATTACTACAATATTTAGAAATAATGTGTTCAAACAATTAAGAAATTTTTTTCTATGATTAAACAAAGTTTTAAAAATACAAAATAAATTTCTAATATTGGTAATCTTACTAATGAAAATTAAAAATTAAATTGTATCTTATAGCTAAAAAAGAAAGAAAATTTAACTGCATCTAATACAAAATTAATTATAAGAGAACTCAATACATTTGGAACATGATACTCAAATAACTTATGTATTGATATTTTAGACTAATTAAAAATTATAATTTAAAACAAAATATGACATTATTTTGGCTCTAGATAAAATATTAATATAAAAGCTAATTAACATTTGTAGTAGGGAAGAGAATGTACATAAAAAAAATAGAGGTAGTGTGAATATACTTATACTTTAAATTAATTTAAAAATAGATAAAATAAAATAATTAAATTATATTTAAAATATTACTGATTAATTAAAATAATTAAAATATTATGATTAAATATTAAATAATACAATAACTATAAGAAAAGAACCAAAAAAAAAAAGAATTTATGTAAAAGTGATATGATGAATAAGATATATTTGACTTTCAAATAAAAATAAAGTGATAATAAGAATATTGTTAAGATAATATGATCTAATGTGCTCGAACAAGATAGATCACAATATGACATGTTTAGTATTCTTTAATATCGACAGCGGAACGAAATACAAGTACCAAAATCAAGAGGTTAGGTTGTTACAAATATATATTAAAAAGATTGGTTGTTCACTACGAGATTTGAACAATAATTTCATATAATGTTTCATAATTAAATTCTCATGTTATATAATTTTTATCTGAGCGGTTTATATTTTAAGGTTATTTGTACATGATTCAAACAACATACATCGAAATTTGAAATGTTTTGTCCGTGCATCGCGCGGGTACTGATACTAGTTATTGTCACACCTCCTTCTTCCGCCCCCGCGAGGGGTGCAAGGAGTTTTCTCCAATTAAAGGATAGTCGAAACGAGATTTGTTTACTTATTTCAGAGTCGCCACCTGGGAATTTTATGGCGTCCCAAGTCACCGGTTTTAATCCCGAATCGAGGAGAATATGACTTTGTTTGTCATTCTGCGAACCAGAAATCCGAGTAAGGAATTCTGTTAATTCGGGAGAAGGTGTTAGGCATTCCCGAATTCCGTGGTTCTAGCACGGTCGCCTAACCATTTTTATACTTGGCTCAATTATCTTGATTTACTAAATACATTTTTTCTTGTTGCCTGATTTTATTACCGCTTTTGTTTAGATTGTTTACAATTATAGACCTTCCATGAATCGAATCACGCGTACGTATATTCGTATTTTATATATATATATATATATATATATATATATATATATATATATTTATAAATGTAAAGAATCGTGTCACGCATACGTGTACACAATAAGATTGATAATATTTTTATATTTTTATTATAAAAAAAACTTACGTTCGAAATTGTGCTTAAAATAAAATTAAGAACATTTCGTCACTCTTGTATGATTAAATAGTGAACTGCACATATCGGGTTATATGAAATTAATTTAACATTCTCCGAAGAACCCCCCTTTATTAAAAGTTTGCTCGAAGTTGCGCGAACGCATAATCCGAATTGCCTTTAGAAGTATAATCAGGTCACGCGAACTCATCCCTAATTACACAAAATATTCTTGATGGTAATATAAATTCTCTACAAATGTTATTTATGTCCATTTATTTTTAAATGTGAAAGTCATGGGAAATCACTGATTTGGACGCCTCCAAATTTCTTGAAAAGAATTCAAAATTTATTAGGTGTTGACCGCAAGTTATATTTTACGCGTATGAATTATATACGTCAAAACTAGTCAAATTTAAAGAATTAATGATATGAAAAAAACAAACAACGTGTAACTAAAACTACCATTTTTATCGTGAATACAATATTCGGATACCCAAAAAGCGAATTGCGTGCAAAAAAGGAAAAGAATTAATTTGATAAACAAACTAATAGTTTTTGAAGAATTTTCATTGTTATATTTAGAGCGAACTCTATTTTTGTATATCTTTGACTTAAATGTGGCAATTCGTATTTATAAATCCCGCCTCCTTCTCATCTACTTATTTTTAGTCCAAAGTTATAATTATTTGATTAATTCACTTACAATGATTGAATTCAGGATATGTAAAATTAAACCAATTTTCTTTCTCAACCTATGCAAACTATTTACAAACACTAAATTTACACTTTGTAAAAAAAATCATTGACATTATTTTTTATACTATTTTTAAGAAATGAATTGATCGCATTCCTAAAGTAATTGGGCTATTTGTTAAAAAAAATAAATTAATCTACAAATCGATTTAATAAAATGACATTACATGTAACGTAGTTGTACATCTGAACCATTCGTAATATTCCAACATCGTAAACGTAACGGATTGTATCAATTCACCTTTCCACTATGGTTATACACATAACCGTTATTACGCCATATACGAACAAAATACAACTAACATCATCTAGCCTTAAACAAAAATCGGATATTTGACAAAATAGGCTAGTAATGTAGTTTCTTGATATTTCCATACTATTCTATACTTAGCTAACAATATCACAAGATTTAATTAATGGCCAGCTTTCTGCCATGTTCCCTATCTCGACAATTCAAACAATAAATGTCATCACTAAACTTCAAAATAAATAAGATTATCGTAGAATTTACTACTTCAAAAGGTCGATTGACTAATAGTTTATCATGTCAAGTATAATACTATATTAACCAACTAAAACAAAACTGAAACTTAAACTAATAGATTTAAAAGAGTAGAAGACATAATTGTAATTCCAAACTTCATTTACTTGCAATGTTGAAACTTTTCATGAAGTGAGTCTAAAGATATGTACCTGGAAATGAGGGTAAAAGAGGTAAATTTCAGCAATAGCAGCAACAATAAAACCAACAGAATATACCAATGTTTCAACAGATTTGAGCAACAAACAGCAAGACCCGTGAAACCCAGACGCACAGTGGCAGGAATCTTAGGAAATTTCAGATTTAAACCAAACAATATCAACAAACAAACCCGGACAGATTCAAGGGAACAATGTTTCTGATTTTGAGATGAGACATTATAATATAGATGAAGGATTCAGGGAACAGACTGACTAAAGCAAAATAAAGGAACAATTTCAATACACTGAACGAAACCAAACTGAATTTAAACCAAAACATCACATTAACACCACACAGAACTTGACAAAATAGTGAAGCTAAAGTTGAACCAACAATCATATTAATACTGTACATCAAACTTCAATGACAGTGCGTATTCACATCCTAAACCAAATCGAACAGTCATTGAAACCAAGATAAATGGCTGAAGTGATATAGTACACAGGGAACTAGCTTGAAATGAAAAGCTAATTACATAGGGAACGCCTTAAACTTCAATAAATTCAAAATGAAAGAGGTGTGGCATTGAATTTGCAGATGTAAAACTAATACATAATGTAGAGCAACCTTGATATAAAAAAATGATCATTTTGAACAAAATAAAAGACAATAATAAAGGAAAGCAATAATCGAAACAATACTGAATACGCAAACTTCAATAGACAAAAATAATAAAACAAAACTCACTGGATGAACGAGAACTCAAGACCTGGTGTCCTTAACTTGTATTCAAACTCCCATTTTTGGCTTTTAAAATCGAAATGAACCTTAATCGAATGTTCTCGGCTGAGAACTTTCGACTAAGGTCGACTACGACCTTAATTTCTTCTAATTTTTGCTTAACCCCCCGAATTAGGGTTTCTTAGTCGATTTTTCTAATCGAAAGTCCAACCCCTTTGGTACTGATTCGAGGCAAACTGTTAGGATAGTGAGGATGGGGTGGCTTGGGTGGTCTAATGGTGTTAGTTTGGAACTGATTGGAATGGCGCTGCCACCAGGGAATCTTATGGCGGCGCTAGGGTTCTTGGCTTTGATTCGATATTCGAGGGGTTCCATGTCGATTTGAAGGAAACCCATGAGGCTCTAGTGGTAAGAGAGGTCCATAGGTTAAAAGGTGTGAGTTTGGTGGTTGTCGGATGAACTAGGGTTTCGGACTGCATCTTCGATCGAAGATTCGAAGACGTTGGCTGATATTTGGAGGATAAGGTTCAAGGATTTAGGATCGGGAAGTTGAAGTGAGTTCAAGGTGTGAAAATAGAGAGGTATGGCCACCGTTCGCCGCCGTGAAGGCGGTGGCTTGAGGTCTGGTCTCTGAAAACTCGGGGAAGAAGAGAGGAGAGGGGGATCTGGCCTGGGGGTGTGGGGTAAAATTTTTAGGCTTATATACTGGGGTAACCAATAGATCCTGGCCGTTAGATCAAATGAGATTTACGGCTGCGATTGCTTACTTAAGTGAAACGACATCGTTTCATTTTCTTTAAGACCGGATCGGTCCTTGATGGGAACGGGTCGGGTAAAAGGTAATGTTTTTGGACCGTTGATCAATTCAAAATCAACGGCCCTTATCAAAGTTTCCCAAAACGACATCGTTTGGGGTATCTTTGAGACGGACCGGACCTGGGGTCGTTTGGATTGGGCTGTGAGGGGATTAATTTGGTTTGGGCCTAGATTTCGGTCCAGGTCTGATTTATGACTCATTTCCTATTTTTCTTTTTTTTTTAAAAAAAAAAATAAAAATAAAAATAAAGTAAAAGTAAACACATATTATTTAACACCCATAATAATTAATGCTCAAATTAAAAAATTTAAATAAAATTAACACAATGGCAAGAAACACATATGCATATTTTTTGTGATTTTTCCCTCTTTTAAAACCAATTATGGTTTATTTAATTCCTAAATATATTATTTATTTATTTTTTAATTTTATTTTATCCTTTTATAAAAACCTAAGATTAGTTAATTATAAAAATGCAACATTAATTCCTAAATGCACATGTACCTATATTACTATTTTTCTATATTTTTCCCTATAAAATAATCATGCACAAATAAAATGCCACGAAAAATTCAAAATTGCATACAAAGAAAAATTATTTGTGATTTCTTTTGGAGTAATTCTTGTGAGGTAAAAATCACGTGCTCACAGCTGCCCCTCTTTGTCCGAAAATTCGAAGAGTTTTCGTGCAAAGATAAAGTGTGCGGATACGAGCGATTTTTGCCTGTTTGAATACTCCGTGGGAAGTGTTTTTGAAAGATTTGACCGAACCTTGCTTCAAAGGTTTCCTACATATCCCTGACTAAAAGGGAATCAGGTCAATGTCGTTCGGAAAGTTTTGGTAGCTGGGACTACCATGGGACTGTGATGTTACTGCTATTGCGTGCTGCTTTTACTGCTTGCTGACCTCCTTATTACACCTTGCTTAAAGAAAAACAAAAAGCTAGACTAGACCATGGTATATGAATTACAAAATCTTATCCAGATCATGCCCTTGCGTTTCTTGTTGCTTTGATGTCTTGGTGACTCTTTGGTATCCTTTGCTTCTAGTTTGTCTCGTATTCTCCTTTGACCACCGATCTCGAACTGCTTTTTCCTTTCGCATTATTTTTTTTTCATTGTTTCGTGTACTTCCTTCCTCTGTTTGGGACTCTTATTGATTCCCGCTGGGGATTCGGTTGGATTTCTCTGCTTTATTGACTCTAGGTGTACTTCTCTATTATATGGGCGGGCTCTTGACTCCAACCAGCAATGTCAAAATAAATTGTCATTCTGTTCTTCAGGGGAGCTCCTAATCACTTAAAATTTGAATTGTATTCCCTTATTCTCCAGGTGGGCTCCTGATTGCTAATACTTCAATTGTATTCCCTTATTCTCCAGGTGGGCTCCTAATTGCTGATACTTCAACTGTATTCCCTTATTCTCCAGGTGGGCTCCTGATTGCTGATACTTCAATTGTATTCCCTTATTCTCTAGGTGGGCTCCTGATTGCTGATACTTCAATTGTATTCCCTTATTCTCCAGGTGGGCTCCGGATTGCTGATACTTCAACTGTATTCTCTTATTCTCCAGGTGGGCTCCTGATTGCTGATGCTTCAATTGTATTCCCTTATTCTCCAGGTGGGCTCCTGATTGCTGATGCTTCAATTGTATTCCCTTATTCTCCAGGTGGGCACCTGATTGCTAATACTCCCATCGCTCTTCCTTGTTCTCCAGGTGGACGCCTGATTTCTAATACTTCCATTGTTCTTCCTTGTTCTCCAGGTGGACGCCTGATTGCTAATACTTCCATTGCTCTTCCTTGTTCTCCAGGTGGACGCCTGATTGCTAATACTTCCATTGCTCTTCCTTGTTCTCCAGGTGGACGCCTGATTGCTAATACTTCAATTGCTCTTCCTTGTTCTCCAGGTGGACGCCTGATTGCTAATACTTCCATTGCTCTTCCTTGTTCTCCAGGTGGACGCCTGATTGCTAATACTTCCATTGTTCTTCCTTGTTCTCCAGGTGGACGCCTGATTGCTAATACTTCCATCGCTCTTCCTTGTTCTCCAGGTGGACACCTGATTGCTAATACTTCCATTGCTCTTCCTTTTTCTCCAGGTGGACACCTGATTGCTAATACTTCCATTGCTCTTCCTTGTTCTCCAGGTGGATGCCTGATTGCTAATATTTCCATTGTTCTTCCTTGTTCTCCAGGTGGACGCCTGATTGCTAATATTTCCATTGCTCTTCCTTGTTCTCCAGGTGGATGCCTGATTGCTAATACTTCCATTGCTCTTCCTTGTTCTCCAGGTGGACGCCTGATTGCTAATACTTCCATTGCTCTTCCTTGTTCTCCAGGTGGACGCCTGATTGCTAATACTTCCATTGCTCTTCCTTGTTCTCCAGGTGGACGCCTGATTGCTAATACTTCCATTGCTCTTCCTTGTTCTCCAGGTGGACGCCTGATTGCTAATACTTCCATTGCTCTTCCTTGTTCTCCAGGTGGACGCCTGATTGCTAATACTTCCATTGTTCTTCCTTGTTCTCCAGGTGGACGCCTGACTGTTAATACTTCCCTCACCGGGTGTTTCCTGAAACAAATATTGTTTTTTCCCCTGTTTCAAATCAAAGAAAATTTTGTTAGTTTAAAGCAGGGTGGTTAGTTGTGGCATTCTTGCTGAGGGTGGGGTTTCTCTCTGTCCTGTTTTATTGCCTTGGAGTGGTTGAAAAGACTGTTTTGTCCTTGTAATTGATCCTTAACCGTAGGATCCCCAACTGTTGTTTTCACTTCAAACCCTTTCAATTGTAATCATATGTCTCTCCTGACATTACTGAACCATTTTTCTGATTCAACTTTTCTCACACCCATATCTTATTTTCATCCTATTACTTCCCGCCTATCGTGGCCGTATTTTGCATTATGCAATCTTGAATCTTGGTAGTATACCTTGACATTCCTTTTGATTTGTTTGGAACGAAACTTACCTCAAAAGCTTTAGAAGAGTAAGATTATTAGTGACGAAAACATGACGATTTTGACAATTAAGAATGAAAAGAAAAATCCAAATTTGGATGACTGTTGGAGAAGGAATAGGGAACTTATCTGATTGGAATTACTGGCACCAATGATCAGGGTATGCATTTTGGATTAATCAGCCCAGTCTATTTAACCAACCTCCTTTTCAATCTTTCCAAAATTTCCACAACCCAATTTTACTTTTTTTTTGCCAACTTACAGACCTTGTTCGACTTGCAGCAACTTAAAGAGTTTTTCCCGACAAACCTTCCTCATTTATTTATTTCTTAATCCATTTTTGCCTTATGGTGCCTGCGAAGATTTTCACCAATAAAACTCTCTCATTTTACTTTCTCTCAGCTTTCGTCATCTCATGGTGCCCGTGCGGGTTTTCACCTGTAAGACTCTCTCATTTTACTTTCTCTCAGCCTCCGTCGTCTCATGGTGCCCGTGCGGGTTTTCACCTATAAGACTCTCTCATCTTCATCGCTTTTCTTGTTTGGACTAGAGTGTTATGAACCACCTCCATTTGCTCGACTCGACATTTTTCTAAGATTGATCGAAAGGTTTTTTGGTGTGTGGTTGGAATGAAAGGGTATCGAGAGTCAAAACCATTTTGATATGGGTTTTAAAATTACAACTCTTGGAATCATTTTTCTTATTGCCAATACAATTCCTGCCCCAGTTTCTTGATTGGGGGTCTCTTGATGTTTCCTTTTATGCACATTATGCATATTATGCACCCTATGACCGAGCCGTGAGGCGCCTACGTATCCTCTTTGAGCAATCAGGTCAAACGTAGTTCACTCCTATAATAATACATTTTTTTAATTGATTCTAAAAGAGGGTAGGAAAGAAACAAATGTGGCTCAAAGGGGAAGCAAAGGGTACAATATTTGGATAGCAGAATAAATTGCCTTTGTCATTCCAATCTTCGAAATAATGCCAAATACAAACATTCAATAACTATACAAGAGAAAAATCATGCATAATATCTCTTTACCGCATCAGAATTGATAGCCATGTCTATGCATTTTCCTTCAATATCTGTTAAACATAATGCACCATTGGACAATACTCTGGTCACAATGAACGGTCCTTGCCAATTCGGGGCAAATTTGCCCTTTGCTTCAACCTGATGTGGAAGAATACGTTTCAACACATGTTGACCCACTTCAAACTTTTGGGGACGCACCTTTTTGTTGTATGCTCTTGCTATTCTTCTTTGATACAATTGGCCATGACATACTGCTGCCAATCGTTTTTCATCAATCAAGTTTAATTGTTCCAAACGGGTTTTGACCCATTCATCATCATCAATCTTAGCTTCGACGACGATCCGAAGGGAAGGAATTTCAACTTCTGCAGGAATTACCGCCTCAGTGCCATATACCAACAAATAAGGAGTTGCTCCTACTAAAGTGCGAACAGTAGTGCGTTATCCCAACAACGCAAATGGTAATTTTTCGTGCCATTGTCTTGATCCTTCTACCATTTTCCGAAGTATCTTCTTTATGTTTTTGTTGGCTGCTTCGACTGCTCCATTCGCCTTGGGACGATATGGGGTAGAATTGCGATGTACAATCTTAAACTGTTGGCATACCTCTCTCATTAAGCTACTGTTAAGATTAGCACCGTTATCTGTGATGATCACCTTTGGGATTCCGAATCGACATATGATATTTGAGTGAACAAAATCTACTACAGCTTTCTTGGTCACTGATTTGAATGTTTTAGCCTCAACCCATTTGGTGAAATAATCAATGGCTACCAGAATGAACATGTGCCCATTGGATGCTGCCGGCTCAATTGGTCCAATGACATCCATGCCCCAAGCGACGAAGGGCCATGGTGCCGACATTGTGTGCAACTCGGATGGTGGAGAATGAATCAAATCCCCGTGTATCTGGCATTGATGACATTTGCGCACAAAACTGATACAATCTCGCTCCATGGTAAGCCAATAGTAACCAGCTCGGAGAATTTTCTTTGCCAACACATATCCGCTTATGTGGGGTCCTCAAACTCCCGAATGTACTTCAGACATGACAGCCGTAGCTTGTTTAGCATCTATGCATCTTAATAATCCAAGGTCTGGTGTTCTTTTATACAAAACTCCTCCACTTAAGAAAAATCCATTTGCCAATCGCCTAATGGTTCTCTTTTGATCTCCTGTGGCTTGTGCTGGATACATCCCCATTCTGATATACTCCTTGATGTCGTGGAACCATGGTTCACCATCAAATTCTTCTTCAACCATGTTGTAGTAAGCGTGC
Source organism: Nicotiana sylvestris (assembly GCF_000393655.2). Lineage (NCBI taxonomy): Eukaryota > Viridiplantae > Streptophyta > Magnoliopsida > Solanales > Solanaceae > Nicotiana > Nicotiana sylvestris. The sequence continues at coordinate 120,194,837 of NC_091057.1, read as the reverse complement.
TGATCGTGGACTTGAATATGCAGTGGATCCACATAAGCTTTGTCCGGATGGTGTAACATTGATGCTAGGGTAGCCAATGCATCGACAACCTCATTATGGATTCTTGGAATATGCCTGAATTCCACTGATCGAAACCGCTGACAAAGATCATGTAAACATTGTCAGTATGGTATGAGCTTCAAGTCTCGTGTTTCCCATTCTCCTTAAATTTGATGTACCAGAAGATCCGAATCTCCCAAGACCAAGATTTCCTGGATACCCATGTCTGCAGCTAGCCTTAACCCTAAAATACAAGCTTCATACTCAGCCATATTATTGGTGCAATAAAACCGAAGTTGATACGTAACAGGATAGTGATGCCCGGTTTCAGAAATAATTACAGCTCCTATCCCGACTCCTTTCATGTTAGCAGCCCCATCAAAGAAAAGCTTCCAGCCAGGTTTTTCAATTTGCTCCATCTAACCGATATGCATTACTTCTTCATCAGGAAAATAAGTTCTCAATGGCTCGTACTCCTCGTCGACCGGATTTTCGGCTAAATGATCGGCCAATGCTTGGGCTTTTATTGCAGTCCGAGTCACATAGATGATGTCGAATTCTGTGAGCAATATCTGCCACTTTGCAAGTCTCCCCATTGGCATAGGCTTTTGAAAAATATATTTCAACAGATCCAGACGCGAAATGAGGTAAGTAGTGTAGGATGGCAAATAGTGTTTCAATTTCTGAGCTACCCAAGTTAGGGCGCAACATGTCCTTTCCAGATGAGTGTACTTAACCTCATAAGCTGTGAACTTCTTGCTAAGGTAGTAGACGACATGTTCTTTTCTGCCGGTGAGATCATGTTGCCCCAGTACACAACCAAATGAATTTTCCAAGACTGTCAAGTAAAGAATCAAAGGTCTTCCTGGCTCTGGCGGAACCAGCACAGGTGGGTTTGACAAGTATCCTTTTATCTTATCAAATGCTTCTTGACACTCATCAGTCCACTTGACCACAACATCTTTCTTCAACAATTTGAAAATAGGCTCACAGGTTGTTGTGAGCTGAGCAATAAACCTGCTGATGTAATTCAACCTCCCTAACAAACTCATTACTTCAGTCTTGTTCCTTGGAGGTGGCAATTCTTGGATGGCTTTGATATTTGATGGATCTAGCTCGATGCCTCGCCGACTGGCTATAAATCCCAACAGCTTTCCAGATGGAACACCAAATGCTCACTTGGAAGGATTAAGCTTGAGGCTGTACCTGCGAAGTCTCAGGAAGAATTTCCTCAAATCCCCAACGTGGTCGGCCTGATGCTTTGATTTTATGATTACATTGTCCACGTATACCTCAATCTCCTTATGTATCATATCATGAAATACCATGGTCATTGCTCTCATGTAAGTTGCCCCGGCGTTCTTCAAACCAAATGGCATTACCCGGTAGCAATAAGTTCCCCATGGGGTGATGAATGTCGTTTTTTCTGCATCTTCTTCATCCATTAGAATTTGATGATACCCGGCATAACAATCCACAAAAGATCCTATCTCATGCTTGGCACAATTATCTATCAAAATATGGATATTGGGTAATGGGAAGTTATCCTTCGGACTTGCTTTGTTGAGATTGCGGTAATCGACGCATACTCTAATCTTGCCGTCTTTCTTTGGCACAGGAACGACATTAGCCAACCAAACAGGATACCGAGTGACTCGAATGACCTTTGCATCCAACTGTTTGGCAATTTCTTCTTTAATTTTCACACTCATATCAGTCTTGAACTTCCTCAGCTTTTGCTTGACAGGAGGCACCATTGGATCAGTGGGCAACTTGTGAACCACTAAATCAGTGTTCAAGCCTGGCATGTCGTCATATGACCATGCAAAAACATCTTTGAATTCGGTGAGTGTTTTAATTAACTCTTCTTGTATCTTTGGTTCGAGGTGGACACTTATTTTAGTTTCTCGGATATTATTTGTGTCTCCTAGATTGATGTCTTCGGTATCACTCAGATTAGGTTTGGTTTTTTCTTCAAAATGAATTAACTCTTTACTAATCTCTTCGAAAGCCTCATCCTCATCATATTCTGATTCATAATCACAATATACTTCTTGAATTATTTTTTCGGAACAAGATTGATTTTTAAGACTGGGCTGAGGATTCCTCATACATGCAATATCACTAGAGCCAGCGTAAAAAGAACTGTACAGAAAAAAGAAGAAAAAGAAAAGAAAACTATCAGGAATGATAATGAAAAGGAAACTGTATTTTCATTGGATGATGAAAGATAACAAGGTTTGCACACTTCAAACAAACTGTAAGATAAACATTGGGATTACAACCCTGAAGTAACCCAAACAAACTGAAGGAAAATCAAAATAAACTACCAAGACTCCTTTCGAATGGGGAGAGGAGTGGCTTTCCAATTATTAAGCTTTGTCTCTGGCCCAACGAATTGAACTTTCGCGTTGCTAGAAACTTCATCGTTTTCCACCATGTTCACATCGTCAAATAGCTTTTCAAATCTTTCAATTAATTCCTTCTCCGGATTAATCATGGATTTAGGAATTGTTGTTATCGGGTGATTTCTGGTACCAAACTTGACAAAAGACTTCCCAAACCAAATGTTCCCCAGTTCTCGGGGAGAGATATTGGTTGTGTAATGCCTTGCAAAGACGAGCCCAAACCTTTGCCGGGTAAAAAACCATTCTTTAACATTTCATAGGCTACCATGACTGATGTAGAGGTTATCTTTGGATTCGGAATGTATTTCCCCTCTGGAATTTTCTCTACCAACATTGTGTCGAAAACTTGGTAAACCCATGGTCCCTGGTCATTTTCTATTCCCTCGACCAGTACAATGGCACCGCTGTGAGCATTTAAACTGTCTTCCCCATGCACAACTATTTCCTGTTTATCCCATTCAAACTTGACCACCTGGTGTAGTGTTGACGAGACTGCTTTAGCAACATGGATCCATGGTCGACCCAACAACAAATTATAGGAAACAGCTATGTCCAACACTTGAAACTCCATCGTGAATTCAATTGGCCCTATTGTCAGCTCCAGCACTATGTCGCCAAATGAATCTCTGCTTCAACCGTCAAACCCCCGTACGCAAATACTATTCTTCTGGATCCTCTCCTCTTTTATTTTCAACTTGCTTAGAGTGGAGAGAGGGCAGATGTTTGCGCTTGACCCGTTGTCAACCAACACCCGGGTCACTACGGAGTTTTTACATTTTAAGGTGAGGTAAAGAGCTCTGTTGTGCTCAGTACCTTCCACAGGCAATTCATCATCAGAAAATGTGATTCTGCTTGCCTCAAAGATTTTGCTGGCTATTTTTTCCAAGTGATTCACGGAGATCTTGTCAGGAACGTGTGCCTCATTTAGGATCTTCATTAAAGCTTGACGATGCTCGTCAGAATGGATCAGCAATGACAATAATGAAATTTGAGCGGGTGTCTTTTTCAACTGTTCCACGATAGAATAGTCGTGGAGCTTCATCTTTCTCAAGAATTCTTCCACTTCTTCTTCCGTCACAGCTTTCTTCATTGGTGTTGGATTTTTAGTTTTTCTTAACTCTTCGGGAGTAAAACATCTTCCCGAGCGAGTCAAGCCTTGCACCTCACAGACTTCTTCCTTGACTTCTTTTCCTTTGTACATTACTGTCACCCGCTCGTAGTTACATGGAATGGACTTGCTGTTGATCACTGGTAACTGGGTTACTGGCTTGATAATAACCCGGTCTACACGGGCTCCTTCCACGACTATGATGGGTTTTCTGGCGACCCCTGGTACAATCACTTTTGATCTTTCCTGCTTTGTAGCAACTTTGCTTGAAGATCCCTTCTCAACTACCACAGATGGCTCATCACCATTTTTGTTCTGCTTAGGTACCGACTTCTCCTCTGCTAACTGTTCATCTGGCTTGGCTTCATGAGACCGAATCATCATGACGGTTTGTGACGGGCTTCTTTGTTTCCCCATCAGCCCGTACTATTTCTATCATATTGGCCTCCTGATGGGCTGGCATTGGATTTCTGTTGATATTGGGAGCTTCGGGGGTTTGAACTTCAATTTTATTAGTATCAATCAGCTCTTGTATTGCATTCTTTAAATGCCAACACTTTTCTGTATCATGGCCCGGTGTACCAGAACAATACTCACAGCTAACAGTGTAGTCCAGATTCATTGGAGAAGGATTGGGCAGCTTGGACTGTATTGGCCTTAGCATATCTAGTTGTCTCAGCCTGTGGAACAAACTAGTGTAGGATTCTCCCAGTGGAGTGAAGGTTTTATTTTTCTGCCCTCTTTCACCCCTGAATGCTTGATTAGACCTAAAACCTGGTCCGGGATAGGTTCGCGGATAAGGGTAGGTACTTGGTGAGACAGGAGCACGCCAATGAGCGTGGGCAGGTGGCTGATTGTATGCTTGCACATGGTTAACGGAAAAATGCGGTTCCGACGGGTGATAGTAGTGTTGGGGTGAATTGTGGTGATAAGTTGGTTGGTGGGATTGATGTTGACTGTAGTACTGAGGTGATCCTCTGGATCCCGACCAAGTTCCTGAATCAACCATTGCCGCTTCCTCTCTTTTCTTCTTTCCAATCCCTCATACTCCGCCTTGAATAGCTTGAGTAGTTGCCTTAATAGCCGATTAACTCATGATTTTATTCGTCTTGAGGCCTTCTTCCACCATACCTCCCATCTTTACTACTTCGTTGAATGATTTTCCTATTGCTGAAACCAAATGGGCATAGTAAGTTGGCTCCAAGGCTTATAGGAAGTAGTCTACCATTTCACTTTCCTTCATAGGAGGATCCACCCTTGATGCATATTCCCTCCACTGGAAACCATACTCTCTAAAGCTTTCATTGTGCTTTTTCTCAAATTTTGTCAGGGATAATCGATCTGGGATGATTTCTAGATTGTATTGGAAGTGACAAGCAAATGCCTGTGCCAGGTCATCCCAGGTATACCATCTCCCATGGTCCTGGCGGGTATACCACTCTAGAGCTGATCCGCTCAAACTTTGACTGAAGTAGGCCATTAATAATTCATCTCTTCCCCCAGCTCCTCGTATCTTGCTACAGAAACCCCTCAAGTGGGCTACTGGATCGTCGTGCCCGTTGTATAGGTCAAATTTGGGCATCTTGAAACCAACTAGTAATTGCACATTTGGGAACAAGCATAAATCCTTGTAGGCCACACTGACTTGCCCTCCTAACCCTTGCATGTCTCAGAATGATTGTTCTAAGCTTTTGACCTTCCTTAACATCTCTTCTTGTTCAGCATTTTTGACTGGCTTGTCAATTTCGATTGGGAGGTCAAAACGGGGGGTAAATGAATGGATATCGGAGGCTTTGAAAGTGGGCTCCGGGGGGTAGTATTGGTTGTCCTGGGCATGGAATATAGGCTCACTAGGAGATTTGTGGAATGTAGTTGTGGGAGGTGCCACGAAGACAGGAGTTACTGGTGGAGGAGGGTATGAAATTGGTTTAGGAGGTGGAGATTGTGGTGTATGAGAGGTGGTGCCTCGGTAGTGCTGGTAGATGGGGAAACTCGGGGATAGTTTAGTGGTAGGACTATCCTGAGTTTGGGCTAGTGATGGGGTGGAGGCAAGGTTAACTGGGTAAGATGGGGGTGATTGCCCTGTGGTCCAGGCCCGATACATCTCAGCCATTTGTTGCTTAAGTTTAAGCATCTCTTCTTTCATTTTACCGACGTCCATCTCCTCTATCTCAATACCTGTGTCGACATCCGGGATAGACATGCTTTCGGGTATCGGTCCTTTTGATCTGGTTTGATAATGATAATATGCCAGTATACTCTTAAAAACTAACTGCTTGAATTCTGGAAATGAGCAAACTTGTTAGTCTTGAGAGTTTAACACATATATAATTACACGTTGAGATGCAATGTTCCTAGACAAATAACCCTTTTCTATCATGCATTTGCTCGGCTGTTTGTGTCATCCCAGCTTTTCTTGATCTTTTTATTGTCACTCTCTCTTTATTTTATTTTATTTTTTGAATGTGGTCGAATCTTATAGAGATTGCCTACGTATCATGCCCCCGCATGAATCAGACCTTGCGTAGTTCGGACGTAAAGCAATTGTTAACACTTTTATTTATTTTTGAAATAATACAAAGATGGAACAGACATTACATTTGGAAAACATTATAAAAATGGTTTAAAATTCGACACAAACCCAAATCAAACAAAAGACATAACTCTCAATAGTTGTGAACATGCTCCACTCCCCACTTTTGTTTTCAATCATTGGATCATCTTCTCATGGTGGGGCTTGACCCGGATGACCTCCCAGCGTACGATACATTCTTTCTAACTCCATTGCCAGATGACGGGCAAAAATAGGTGCATGCTCTATAAACCTTTCATAATCCATCCCTTGGCAGTTTACATAATTTTGAGAGGTGTAAACTGCTAAATCATGGATTTGGGCCCTGAAGTTTTGGAGACGTTGGTCTTGGTTTTGCAGTTGTTGTTGGCAAGTGGTGGCTATATCTCTTATACGGTCTTCGCGATCTAGAGCTGACTCTAATTGAGCTCGGAGTCTGGCCTGATCGAGTCTTGCCTGTGCTCTTTCTCTATCGATGTCCTCGTGCTGATGTTCCCTATTGTATCTTCTTGCTTCTTCCAATTGTGCTTAAAGTTGGGCTTCTGAATGCATCCAACGGTCTTTCTCTTTCTTGAATTGTGCTCTGTCTTCTTCGGATTGCCTTACTTGGCGTTCCTTATTAGATCTGGCCTCCTCGTTTAATTGTTGGATTCTTTCTTTAGCTTTGCTCAACGCCTTTTCGGTTTTTTCCAAAATGGAATCACAATCTTGCATTTTTTCCAAAAGATTGGCGATGATTTTTTGATCTTTCCAACTCCTCATTGGTGTTTCAGAAGCTTTCTTCATTTTTTGAAATTGAGCGTGAAGATTTTTATTCTCACAAGCCAGACTCTTCTTCTCTCCTTCTGCTTCTTGGGCTTGTAAGTCTTTCTCCAAATTGAGGTTCCTCAGATTTTCCTTTAAGGCATGGATAGTCGCTTTGTATTCCTTTTCCTTTTCTCCACAAATCAATCGCTCTTGGATTTTATCATTAAAGGTTTGAACATGGGGTCTTTTTATTGGCCTTCTTAGATCGGGTTCTGGTGCATCATCCACGCGGGATCGTTTCTCAAACCATCTTGCATATCCTGGATTTATCTCACCTTTTGTTGTTGTAAGCACGTGATTTTTGCCCTATATGAGAATTACTCCCAAAAAATTCAAAAAATAAAGTAATTTTTCTTGGTGTGCAATTTTGTGATGTTTTGTGATATTTTGAATAATTATTTGTATTTATCTGTGCATGTTTATTTGCTAAATTAATAAAAAATACAAAAATATGTCGCATTTTGCATATAGGATTTAATTCTACAATTGTTAGTAATTAAATTTGTTTTACAAAAATTAAAAATTACAAAAATAGGCATCGTTTGCATTTTTAGCATTTAATGTCCAAATATACAATTTTATGCTTAATTAATACTTAATTGTGTGTTAATTGTTATTGGGAGTTAATTTGCGCCTTTATAACTTAATTTAGTTCTTAATAATAGTTTAAGTATTTTTATAATTTAGTTTTAGAGAAATAAAAGAAGAAAAGAGAGCGAAAATATAAAGAAAGTCGGAATTGGGCCTCGTCTTCGATTTCAAGCCATAGGCCCAAAAAATGGCCCAATCTTCCCTACGACCCAGTCCATTTCGAACTGGGTCGACCCAGTCCATAACCCAAAAGACCCAAACCCCTTTGTCTTACATTTTACAACACAAAACAAAAGAAAAAAGAAGAAAAAACCCTAAAAAGACTAAGAAGTCATCCGCCCCCCCCCCCCTTTCTTATCTTTCTTCTTCTTCTTCCTCAAGAAAGACAAGCTCCATCAATGGCTACTTCACCATCTCCACCACAACCACCCCTTCACCACATAACCATGGCTTCCCTCAAGCTTCACCATTGTCGTTTTTATTTTTGCGCCATAGCTGCCCGCGTTTGCTTTCATCTTCTTCGTCGAGCTCAAGCTTGAGCTCGACATCCATGGCTGACCATGCTGCTTCTGTGTCTCAACCAAACAACCAAACGAACACAGCCCTCGACGAGTCAGCTGTTGTTCGAAGCTTCCATCGCCGCTGCTCGTCACGGCTAAGCCCGTCGCTGCCTTCGTCGTCCAGCTCATTCCGCCATTGATGAGCTTGAGGCCAGCTGCTTCTGTCGAGTAGTTTGAGGCCAAAACAAGCCTCAGCTGCTGCTGTTCTTCTTCGTCTTCTTCAGTGAGCGTCGCCATGGAAGCCGTCTCCGAGTTGATGCTTTGGACGCCGCTGCTAGATCGTCGCCGCTGCTGCTTTGTCGCGGCAGTGGCTTCAGCTGCCCCCGACGCCGCCTCACTTCGTCCCCTTCACTTCGGCCTCACATACACAGATGAGTTTTGGTCGATGTCGTTCGTCGTTGGTTAGTCATTCGTTGTTTCAATCCGGTTAGTAGTTTTTGAATTTTATTTTGTCCGTATTTTGTTTTGATATTTTTCGAATCTAAAATCGGCGAATGTTTGTTTTATTCATGTCTATGGTTAGATATTTGATTTTTGGTTTTGTTCATGTTCATGTTGTTTGTTAAATTAATTTTCAGATTTCAAAATAGAAGTTTAATTAGTTGTTTTCATATTCATTTCATGTTTGTATTATTGTTTAAATGAATATTTGTTAGTTTGATGTTTGTTAGATTCAAATTGAAATTTAATTAACTATTTCTTCAATTTGTTTCATGTGTTTATGTATTGTTAGAAATTGTTAATATTGTTAAGTTCAAGTTTAAGTTCATAATTGTTTCTTCGTCGATCTTGTTATTTGTTTAAAGAATTTAGTTGTGTTAGAGAAATATGTTGGTTTAATCGTTTAATCCGTCATGTTTGTTGTCTTAAAATAGATTCAATTCATGTTCATACTTTGTTTGATTGTTCTTGAATCCGAAATTTGTATAGTTTGATTTCTTGTTTATCATTTATGATTATTTCTTGAATTTGTCTCATAATCTTGTTGTTTAAGTTTAATATAGGAATTGTTGGTTGTAATATTGTTAGAGTTGATTTTAAGTTCAATATGATTGAATTTAGAAATCTTCATACTTTGTTTGTTGTTGTTGTTGAATCCGAAAATAGAATTGTTTGTTGCCAAAATATTGTTCAATCAAATTTTAGTTGTTCTTTGTTGTTCAATTTGTGTTCATGTGATTTGTTGTTGAAATGTTGTTAAAATCGTGTTCATGTGATATTGTTGTTATGATGTTCATCCATGTTCATATTGTTGTTTGAACATTGTTAGAAATTGATCATATTGTCTATATTTTGGTTATGCTTGATTAAATAATGTGTTATAGCTGATGGGTAGTTTGGTAAATTTGTAATACGTTCAGGGGTAGTTTGGTAATTTCAGTAAGGTCGGAAGGGGTAGTTTAGGAATTGTACATTTTGTAATTGTTTATTTGAAGCATGGGGGACAAAATGAAATGGGGTGGGTTGTGATATGATTATTTAATATAAAGGGGGGACAAGATTTAAATTAAAGGGGAATCTTGCATTATTTTAAATAAAGCATGGGGGACAAAATATAATGGGGTGGTGTGATATGTTTATTTAATGTAATGGGGATGAGTGGAAAGATAATGGGTTGGGTAGAGAAAAAGTATTGATTTTAATTAATTAAAAGGTTTATGGGATGTGTTATATATGTGAAGTCTTGAAGAAGAAAAAATAGAGAGAGAGAACACATACAGACAAGAATACAGATAGAGAGAAAAAAAACGGACAGAGAATAGAAGAGAGAAAAATTCCGAAAAATATTTAAGCTTTCAAAATAAAAATAAAAGCTAAAAAAAATCTATTGCTTTCTTTCTTTGTTTGAAATTAGTATTAATGGTTGTTTCATTTAAAGCTTAAAGCTTTTGTTTTTGGGATTACTACTCCACCGGTCTGTTACTGGGTTGTTACTGTTGATGGGCAGTTGTTGCTATTGTACTGTTATTATTGCTGCTGATTCTCATCATCATTTTCTTTTGCTTCCAATATCAGGTACATATCTGAAAATTCATGTCATGAAAAGCTTCAACATGACAAGTAAATGAAGTTTGATTATAAGGATGTTTTCTACTCATTTAAATTTTATTAGTTTAAGTTTCAGTTTTGTTTTAGTTGGTTAATATAGTATTAAATCAATTGGTAGATTAATTCTCTTTCTTAATAACAAATGGCTTAGTTATTTTAGGAACGCGATCAACTCATTTCTTTTAATATATGAAATAATGTCAATGATTTTTTACAAAATATAGAGTTAGTGTTTGCAAATATTCGCATAGGCAGAATATAAGAATTGGTTTATTTATCTCAAACCCAATCTTCGTAAGCAAAATTAACCAAACAATTATAACCTCGGACTAAAAACAAGTGGTGTAAAAGAAGGATGAGATTTATAGATTGTAACTTTTTAAGTCAAAAAATGTGTAAATAGCGTTCGCATTAAATATAACAATAAAAATTCTTCAGAAACTATTAATTTGTTTATCAAATTAATTCTTTTTCCAGTTTTATATGCGATTCGATTTTTGGATATGTTAATGTTGTATCCACGATAAAAATGGTAGTATTTTTAGTTACATGTTGTTTGTTTCTTTTTCATATCATTAATTCTTTAAAATTTGAATAGTTTTGAGGTATATAATTCATACGCGTAAAAATAAGACTTGTAGCAACGCCTAATAAATTTTGAATTCTTTGTCAAGAAATTTGGTGGCATCCCAATCGGTAATTCTCCATGATTCTTACATTTAAAAATAGATGGATGCAATAAACATTTATGGAAAATCTATACTACTATTAAGAATATTTTGCGTGATTAGGGATGCGTTCGCGTAACCTGATTATATTTCTAAAAGCAATTCGGATTATGCGTTCGCGCAACTTCGAACGAACATTTAATAAAAAGGGGGCTCTTCGGAGAATATCAATATTAATTTCATATAACTCGAGATGTGCGGTTCAATATTTAATTATACAAGAGCGACGAACGTTCTTAATTTTATTTTAAGCACAATTTCGAACTAGTCCTTTTTTTTTCTTATAATAAAAAATTTCGAAAAAAAATAATAATTATTATATTATCAATATCATTGTGTATACGTACGCGTGACACGATTTTTCACGTTAAAATATATATAATATATAAAACGGATACACGTACGCGTGATTCGATTCAAAGAAGGGTCTTTAAATCTAAATAGAAGCGGTAACAATAAAATCCATGCAATAAAAAATGTATTTAGCTAATCAAAATAATCAAGCCGAATATAACAGTTGAGCGACCGTGCTAGAACCACGGAACTCGGGAATGCCTAACACCTTCTCCCGGGTTAACAGAATTCCTTATCCGGATTTCTGGTGCGCAGACTATTAAATAGACAGAGTCATATTCTCCTCGATTCAGGGATTAAAACCGGTGACTTGGGACGCCTTAAAATTCCCAGGTGGCGACTCTGAAACAAACAAACAAATCCCGTTTCGACTGTCCTTTAATTGGAGAAAATTCCCCACGCGCCCCGCGGGCGCGGCAAAAAGGAGGTGCGACAGTTGTGTCTGGAACTTGAGTATCATCTTTCAAGTATCGACATCCATTCCACATCTGCTGAATTAAAGCCTCGGGAAGTGTGGCTTCGGGATGTAACTCGATTACTTGCATACTCAAATTCTCATCATCAGGCACCACTTGGTATCTCCCTAGTTGTCTTAGAACTCGTTGCGGTGCATATGGCTGGATGCTTCTCAATCCTAATAGCAGCAAATAACTATTCAAAGTTGACATGTGTATCACTTCCCTTACCGGGAGCCATCCCAAAGTCCACTCAATTTGATTTGCTGTTAAAGATCTTAGATGAGATACCCAGGCTTCCACCCCTTCTGGAGACTTATAATCTTTTATTCTTTCTTCATAACTTTTGATAAAATTATCATTGCTTGGACCATACTGCATGAATTTGGGCTGATGTTGGAGATGTTCAATCATCCACATTTGCAACAAAATTTTGCACCCTTCGAAGACCTTTGCCCCTGATTTACATAAAGTCAACGCCCGATAAATGTCGGAGAGAATGATCGGGGTAAGGGTGTGATTTTCCTTGGTAGTGAGGACCCGTACAACTTTAGCTGTACGAATATCAATTGTTCGTTCTTTGTTTGGGAAGACCATGATTCCTAGAAAAGCCACCATGAAAGCGAAGCGTCGGTGGATCTGCCAGGTGTCTTTGTTCTGTTTGTTAGTAAGGCCTTTTTCATGAATTTCAAATCCGTCCGGCTTTCCGAACCGGCATATCCAGCTATCTCTTCTAATGTAGGAGTAAGCTCGAAATCAGAGAAGCGAAAGACATTGTGAACAGGATCCCAAAAGGTTACTAATGCCGCAGTTAAATCATCACGTGGTTTAACTTTCATAATATCTGTGAGAGTTCCCAAATGCTTAATGACCCATTTCTGACCATCTTCTCCTAACTCATGCCACCACATCTGAAGCCGAAATAGAAACTCATCTACATCTGCGAATGGTGGGTTTTGGGTGGTGCTCATTTTGTATCTGCGATTAATTTTAACAAAATCAAAACTCATTTTGAAAACAGACACTCAGAAAAATCATTTTTTTTTATATATTTAGCACTTCCTTTTTTTCAAAATTTGAAACTATTTTGGGAATTTTCTAAAACGACCCATTTTATTTCTCAACTCTCACAATGATTGTTTTTTCCGATTACGCCGGTCAACAAGCAAATTCGAGGTAGCAAGTAGGATGCATCAAGATGGCCTTTTTATTTCGGGTTCACCTGTCCTAGACAGACCCAACCCCTGTGTTGAGTCTCCAAGGTCAAATATATATGATGCAAATAGACGTTCCTACTAGGGATCCGGTACGAGGCTGAGTTATTCTAAGTGAATAACCTGAGGCAGATTGTTCTAGACCTGGCTTACCCAAGTGGACAGCTTGAGCCGAAGTGGGGGCAACGTACCGGGAGCACGAAAGTCTACCCGGCCTTTACTTGTCCCAACTTCGTCTTATTTGGTATGACTTTTAACAGAAAGGTGGGCCACGCGCACGTGTGCACCATAGATTCAGAAGACTCAGAAAGAAGGAGGGTTTCGTAGCAGTTTTATATACACAATTCAGATAATATTAAAGTGGTAAAAGCATCATTTAGCACATTAGGCATATATCATGTAAAAATCAGATAATAAATAAAGCCACCTATAACAGTTATTTTAAGCTCGAATTCTTGAACCTTGAACCAGTGGTTCTGGTTCATCAGACACTTTTTTCCCCAGCAGAGTCGCCAGAGCTGTCACACCTCCTTCTTCTGCCCCCGCGAGGGGTGCAAGGAGTTTTCTCCAATTAAAGGACAGTCGAAACGGGATTTGTTTACTTATTTCAGAGTCGCCGCCTGAGAATTTTATGGCGTCCCAAGTCACCGGTTTTAATCCCGAATCGAGGAGAATATGACTCTATTTGTCATTCTGCGAACCAGAAATCCGAGTAAGGAATTCTGTTAATTCGGGAAAAGGTGTTAGGCATTCTCGAATTCCGTGGTTCTAGCACGGTCGCTTAACCATTTTTATACTTGGCTCAATTATCTTGATTTACTAAATACATTTTTTCTTGTTGCCTGATTTTATTACCGCTTTTGTTTAGATTGTTTTATTATAGACCTTCCTTGAAACGAATCACGCGTACGTATATTCGTATTATATATATATATATATATATATATATATATATATATATATATATATATTTTATAAATGTAAGGAATCGTGTCACGCATACGTGTACACAATAAGATTGAGAATATTTTTATTATAAAAAAAAAACTTACGTTCGAAATTGTGCTTAAAATAAAATTAAGAACATTTCGTCACTCTTGTATGATTAAATAGTGAATTGCACATCTCGGGTTATATGAAATTAATTTAACATTATCCGAAGAACCCCCTTTTATTAAAAGTTTGCTCGAAGTTGCGCGAACGCATAATCCGAATTGCCTATAGAAGTATAATCAGGTCACGCGAACGCATCCCTAATTACACAAAATATTCTTGATGGTAATATAAATTCTCTACAAATGTTATTTATGTCCATTTATTTTTAAATGTGAAAGTCATGGGAAATCACTGATTTGGACGCCTCCAAATTTCTTGAAAAGAATTCAAAATTTATTAGGTGTTGACCGCAAGTTATATTTTATGCGTATGAATTATATACCTCAAAACTATTCAAATATAAAGAATTAATGATATAAAAAAAACAAACAATGTGTAACTAAAACTACCATTTTTATCGTGAATACAATATTCGTATACCCAAAAAGCGAATTGCGTGCAAAAAAGGAAAAGAATTAATTTGATAAACAAACTAATAGTTTTCGAAGAATTTTCATTGTTATATTTAGAGCGAACTCTATTTTTGTATATCTTTGACTTAAATGTGGCAATTCGTATTTATAAATCCCACCTCCTTCTCATCTACTTATTTTTAGTCCAAAGTTATAATTATTTGATTAATTCACTTACAATGATTGAATTCAGGATAGGTAAAATTAAACCAATTTTCTTTCTCAACCTATGCAAACTATTTACAAACACTAAATTTACACTTTGTAAAAAAAATCATTGACATTATTTTTTATACTATTTTTAAGAAATGAATTGATCGCATTCCTAAAGTAATTGGGCTATTTGTTAAAAAAAAAATTAATCTGCAAATCGATTTAATAAAATGACATTACATGTAACGTAGTTGTACATCTGAACCATTCGTAATATTCCAACATCGTAAACGTAACGGATTATATCAATTCACCTTTCCACTATGGTTATACACATAACCGTTATTACGCCATATACGAACAAAATACAACTAACATCATCTAGCCTTAAACAAAAATCGGATATTTGACAAAATAGGCTAGTAATGTAGTTTCTTGATATTTCCATACTATTCTATACTTAGCTAACAATATCACAAGATTTAATATATGGCCAGCTTTCTGCCATGTTCCCTATCTCGACAATTCAAACAATAAATGTCATCACTAAACTTCAAAATAAATAAGATTATCGTAGAATTTACTACTTCAAAAGGTCGATTGGCTAATAGTTTATCATGTCAAGTATAATACTATATTAACCAACTAAAACAAAACTGAAACTTAAACTAATAGATTTAAATGAGTAGAAGACATAATTGTAATTCCAAACTTCATTTACTTGCAATGTTGAAGCTTTTCATGACATGAGTCTAAAGATATGTACCTGGAAATGAGGGTAAAAGAGGTAAATTTCAGCAATAGCAACAACAATAAAACCAGCAGAATATACCAATGTTTCAACAGATTTGAGCAACAAACAGCAAGACCCGTGAAACCTAGACGCACAGTGGCAGGAATCTTAGGAAATTTCAGATTTAAACCAAACAATATCAACAAACAAACCCGGACAGATTCAAGGGAACAATGTTTCTAATTTTCTTTCTTTCTTCTCTATCTGTTTCAGATTCTATGTGTGTGTGTGCGCTCTCTTTTCTATTTTTTTTTCTTTTCTCTGTCTATCTTTCTTGTTTTCTCCCTTTTTCTTTCAGCTCTCTATCTCTATTTTTTCTCTCCCTCTCTATCTGGTTCCCCCTCTGTTCTCTATATGTTCTGCCCTCTCTGCTGATTTCAGCTCTCTTTAGATTCTTTTTTTTTGTATGTATATCTCTCTCTGTCTATCTTAGTTCTAGTCTCTTCCAATCAATCCCTAACCCCTCCTCTTATATAACTTATTTTCCTCCTTTTCTACTACTGCCCGGACCCTTTTTTCCTTTTAAAATCAGAAATTTCCACTCAAATAACACTAAAACTGCTTTTTCTAATCAATCAGCCACTAAGGATACCTTTTCCCTTATTTTCAGCACTCCCAATTCCCTTTGTCCCCCATTATTGCTGTAATTAATACCTTATTTAACAAAGCACTAACACTAAAGTATTATCCCAACTGTTTCATTCCCAAATTGCCCCTGAAAAACCCTTAAACTGCAGCTATAACCAATTCTCTTAAGTTCTGGACTGAATTTTAACTAAAATGAAACCTTCTAACCCAATAATATCAATTAACACTTGTAAAACTGAATTTAAACCAATGTCATATCCATATCAGGCCCTAGTATTCAACAAGAAACATTATGATTCAAACCATTAATCCTATCAGATAATTCTGACCTTACATTGGATCAAACAGCATTACAATATAGATGAAGGATTCAGGGAACAGACTGACTAAAGCAAAATAAAGGAACAATTTCAATACACTGAACGAAACCAAACTAAATTTAAACCAAAACATCACATTAACACCACACAGAACTTGACAAAATAGTGAAGCTAAAGTTGAACCAACAATTATATTAATACTGCACATCAAACTTCAATGACAGTGTGTATTCACATCCTAAACCAAATCGAACAGTCATTGAAACCAAGATAAATGGCTAAAGTGATATAGTACACAGGGAACTAGCTTGAATGAAAAGCTAACTACACAGGGAACGCCTTAAACTTTAATAAATTCAAAATGAAAGAGGTGTGGCATTGAATTTGCAGATGTAAAACTAATACATAATGTAGAGCAACCTTGATATATAAAAAAAATGATCATTTTGAACAAAATAAAAGACAATAATAAAGGAAAGCAATAATCGAAACAACACTGAATACGCAAACTTAAATAGACAAAAATAATAAAACAAAACTCACTGGATGAACGAAAACTCAAGACCTGGTGTCCTTAACTTGTATTCAAACTCCCATTTTGGCTTTTAAAATCGAAATGAACCTTAATCGTATGTTCTCGGATGAGAACTTTCGACTAAGGTCGACTACGACCTTAATTTCTTCTAATTTTTCCTTAACCCCCCGAATTAGGGTTTCTTAGTCGATTTTTCTGATCGAAAGTCCAACCCCTTTGGTACTGATTCGAGGCAAACTGTTAGGATAGTGGGAATGGGGTGGCTCGGGTGGTCTAATAGTGTTAGTTTGGAACTGATTGGAATGGCGCCGCCACCAGGGAATCTTATGGCGGCGCTATGGTTCTTGGCTTTGATTCGATATTCGAGGGGTTCCATGTCGATTTGAAGGAAACCCATGAGGCTCTAGTGGTGAGAGAGGTCCATAGGTTAAAAGGTGTGAGTTTGGTGGTTGTCGGATGAACTAGGGTTTCGGACAGCATCTTCGATCGAAGATTCGAAGACGTTGGCTGATATTTGGAGGATAAGGTTCAAGGATTTAGGATCGGGAAGTTGAAGTGAGTTCAAGGTGTGAAAATGGAGAGGTATGGCCACCGTTCGCCGCCGTGAAGGAGGTGGCTTGAGGTCTGGTCTCTGAAAACTCGGGGAAGAAGAGAGGAGAGGGGGGTCTGGCCTGGGGGTGTGGGGTAAAATTTTTAGGCTTATATACTGGGGTAACCAATAGATCCTGGCCGTTAGATCAAATGAGATTTACGGCTGGGATTGCTTACTTAAGTGAAACGACATCTTTCCATTTTCTTTAAGACCGGATCGGTCCTTGACGGGAACGGGTCGGGTAAAAGGTAATGTTTTTGGACCGTTGATCAATTTAAAATCAACGGCCCTTATCAAAGTTTCCCAAAACGACATCGTTTGGGGTATCTTTGAGACGGACCGGACCTGGGGTCGTTTGGATTGGGCTGTGAGGGGGTTAATTTGGTTTGGGTCTGGATTTCGGTCCAGGTCTGATTTATGACTCATTTCCTATTTTTCTTTTTTCTTTTTAAAAAAATAAAATAAAAATAAAGTAAAATTAAACACATATTATTTAACACCCATAATAATTAATGCTCAAATTAAAAAATTTAAATAAAATTAACACAATGGCAAGAAACACATATGCATATTTTTTGTGATTTTTCCCTCTTTTAAAACCAATTATGGTTTATTTAATTCCTAAATATATTATTTATTTATTTTTTAATTTTATTTTATCCTTTTATAAAAACCTAAGATTAATTAATTATAAAAATGCAACATTAATTCCTAAATGAACATGTACCTATATTACTATTTTTCTATATTTTTCCCAATAAAATAATCATGCACAAATAAAATGCCACGAAAAATTCAAAATTGCATACAAAGAAAAATTATTTGTGATTTCTTTTGGAGTAATTCTTGTGAGGCAAAAATCACGTGCTCACAGCTGCTCCTCTTTGTCCGAAAATTCGAAGAGTTCTCGTGCAAAGATAAAGTGAGCGGATACGAGCGATTTTTGCCTGTTTGAATACTCCGTGGGAAGCGTTTTTGAAAGATTTGACCGAACCTTGCTTCAAAGGTTTCCTACATATCCCTGGCTAAAAAGGAATCAGCTCAATGTAGTTCGGGAAGTTTTGGTAGCTGGGACTACCATGGGACTGTGATGTTACTGCTGTTGCGTGCTGCTTTTACTGCTTGCTGACCTCCTTATTACACCTTGCTTAAAGAAAAACAAAAAGCTAGACTAGACCATGGTATATGAATTACAAAATCTTATCCAGATCATGCCCTTGCATTTCTTGTTGCTTTGATGTCTTGGTGACTCTTTGGTATCCTTTGCTTCTAGTTTGTCTCGTATTCTCCTTTGACCACCGATCTCGAACTGCTTTTTCCTTTCGCATTATTTTTTTTTCAATGTGTCTTGTACTTCCTTCCTCTGTTTGGGACTCTTGTTGTTTCCCACTGGGGATTCGGTTGGATTCCTCTGCTTTATTGACTCTAGGTGTACTTCTCTATTATATGGGCGGGCTCTTGACTCCATCCAGCAATGTCAAAATAAATTGCCATTCTTTTCATCAGGGGGGCTCCTGATCACTTAAAATTTGAATTGTATTCCCTTATTCTCCAGGTGGGCTCCTGATTGCTGATACTTCAATTGTATTCCCTTATTCTCCAGGTGGGCTCCTGATTGCTGATACTTCAACTGTATTCCCTTATTCTCCAGGTGGGCTCCTGATTGTTGATACTTCATTTGTATTCCCTTATTCTCCAGGTGGGCTCCTGATTGCTGATACTTCAATTGTATTCCTTTATTCTCTATGTGGGCTCCTGATTGCTGATACTTCAACTGTATTCCCTTTTTCTACAGGTGGGCTCCTGATTGCTAATACTTCCATTGCTCTTCCTTGTTCTCCAGGTGGACGCCTGATTGCTAATACTTCCATT
The DNA here is from genome assembly GCF_000393655.2 of Nicotiana sylvestris. NCBI lineage: Eukaryota > Viridiplantae > Streptophyta > Magnoliopsida > Solanales > Solanaceae > Nicotiana > Nicotiana sylvestris. The sequence continues at coordinate 120,175,531 of NC_091057.1, read as the reverse complement.
GCTCTTCCTTGTTCTCCAGGTGGACGCCTGATTGCTAATACTTCCATTGCTCTTCCTTGTTCTCCAGGTGGACGCCTGATTGCTAATACTTCCATTGCTCTTCCTTGTTCTCCAGGTGGACGCCTGATTGCTAATACTTCCATTGCTCTTCCTTGTTCTCCAGGTGGACGCCTGATTGCTAATACTTCCATTGCTCTTCCTTGTTCTCCAGGTGGACGCCTGATTGCTAATACTTCCTTTGCTCTTCCTTGTTCTCCAGGTGGACGCCTGATTGCTAATACTTCCATTGTTCTTCCTTGTTCTCCAGGTGGACGCCTGATTGCTAATACTTCCATCGCTCTTCCTTGTTCTCCAGGTGGACGCCTGATTGCTAATACTTCCATTGCTCTTCCTTGTTCTCCAGGTGGACGCCTGATTGCTAATACTTCCATTGCTCTTCCTTGTTCTCCAGGTGGACGCCTGATTGCTAATATTTCCATTGCTCTTCCTTGTTCTCCAGGTGGATGCCTGATTGCTAATATTTCCATTGCTCTTCCTTGTTCTCCAGGTGGATGCCTGATTGCTAATATTTCCATTGCTCTTCCTTGTTCTCTAGGTGGATGCCTGATTGCTAATACTTCCATTGCTCTTCCTTGTTCTCCAGGTGGACGCCTGATTGCTAATACTTCCATTGCTCTTCCTTGTTCTCCAGGTGGACGTCTGATTGCTAATACTTCCATCGCTCTTCCTTGTTCTCCAGGTGGACGCCTGATTGTTAATACTTCCATTGCTCTTCCTTGTTCTCCAGGTGGACGCCTGATTGCTAATACTTCTATTGCTCTTCCTTGTTCTCCAGGTGGACGCCTGATTGCTAATACTTCCATTGTTCTTCCTTGTTCTCCAGGTGGACGCCTGACTGTTAATACTTTCCTCACCGGGTGTTTCCTGAAACAAATATTGTTTTTGCCCCTGTTTCAAATCAAAGGAAATTTTGTTAGTTTAAAGCAGGGTGGTTAGTTGTGTCATTCTTACTGAGGGTAGGGTTTCTCTCTGTCCTGTTTTATTGCCTTGGAGTGGTTGAAAAGACTGTTTTGTCCTTGTAATTGATCCTTAACCGTAGGATCCCCAACTGTTGTTTTCACTTCAAACCCTTTCAATTGTAATCATATGTCTCTCCTGACATTACTGAACCACTTTTCTGATTCAACTTTTCTCACACCCATATCTTATTTTCATCCTATTACTTCCCGCCTATCGTGGCCATATTTTGCATTATGCAATCTTGAATCTTGGTAGTATACCTTGACATTCCTTTTGATTTGTTTGGAACGAAACTTACCTCAAAAGCTTTAGAAGAGTAAGATTATTAGTGACGAAAACATGACGATTTTGACAATTAAGAATGAAAAGAAAAATCCAAATTTGGATGACTGTTGGAGAAGGAATAAGGAACTTATCTGATTGGAGTTACTGGCACCAATGATCAGGGTATGCATTTTGTATTAATCAGCCCAGTCTATTTAACCAACCTCCTTTTCAATCTTTCCAAAATTTCTACAACCCAATTTTTTTTTTTTGCCAACTTACAGACCTTGTTCGACTTGCAGCAACTTAAAGAGTTTTCCCCTACAAACCTTCCTCATTTATTTATTTCTTAATCCCTTTTTGCCTTATGGTGCCTGCAAAGGTTTTCACCAATAAAACTCTCCCATTTTACTTTCTCTCAGCTTTCGTCATCTCATGGTGCCCGTGCGGGTTTTCACCTGTAAGACTCTCTCATTTGACTTTCTCTTAGCCTCCGTCGTCTCATGGTGCCCGTGCGGGTTTTCACCTATAAGACTCTCTCATCTTCATCGCTTTTCTTGTTTGGACCAGAGTGTTATGAACCACCTCCATTTGCTCGACTCGGCATTTTTCTAAGATTGATCGAAAGGTTTTTTGGTATGTGGTTGGAATGAAAGGGTATCGAGAGTCAAAACCATTTTGATATGGGTTTTAAAATTACAACTCTTGGAATCATTTTTCTTATTGCCAATACAATTCCTGCCCCAGTTTCTTGATTGGGGGTCTCTTGATGTTTCCTTTTATGCACATTATGCGTATTATGCACCCTATGACCGAGCCGTGAGGTGGCTACGTATCTTCTTTGAGGAATCAGGTCAAACGTAGTTCACTCCTATAATAATACATTTTTTTTAATTGATTCCAAAAGAGGGTAGGAAAGAAACAAATGTGGATCAAAGGGGAAGCAAAGGGTACAGTGTTTGGATAGCAGAATAAATTGCCTTTGTCATTCCAATCTTCGAAATAATGCCAAATACAAACATTCAATAACTATACCAGAGAAAAATCATGCATAATATCTCTTTACCGCATCAGAATTGATAGTCATGTCTATTTTCCTTCAATATCTGTTAAAAATAATGCACCATTGGACAATACTCTGGTCACAATGAACGGTCCTTGCCAATTCGGGGCAAATTTGCCCTTTGCTTCAACCTGATGTGGAAGAATACGTTTCAACACATGTTGACCCACTTCAAACTTTCGGGGATGCACCTTTTTATTGTATGCTCTTGCTATTCTTATTTGATACAATTGGCCATGACTGTGGGGACATACTGTGGGGTGTAACAATTTAGATATAAGACCAACGAACAGAGAGATGGAAACTGAATAATTAAATCTATGAAAGAGAGCAAGTGAATCAACAACTACACGGCGCCAACCTTCGTGCTTTTACTCTCAATTCTCACAAATATAGTGCACGACATCACCCTTCATGCTTTTCCTCACATAACTCTCACATCAAGGCACGGAATGACCCTTCGTGCTCAAATAATTAGAGATATGGCACGGAAAGACCCTTCGTGCATAATTATCAAAACATGGCACGAAAAGACCCTTCGTGCATAATCGCTCTTCCTCTCCCAATCATCAGTCACAACCAATCGGGGAAGGGAATATACAACAAGATTAGACATCCCGACAAGGGAGAACAAATCAACAATAAGTCCCGGCAAGGGAAAAATACCACACTTCCTTCTTCAATTCATCTGTTTCTCAACTATCACCTCATAATTATTTTAGCAAGTAATTAGCTCAACTGTTTCACGTCTTTCGAATTTAAAAGCAACTACGACTCACGGTCATGCTAGACTCCGGTGCATAGATAACCATCACCATGCCTATACACCATACTCCACAATTAACACGTAGCAAATAACATCCAAATCCTAATCCCTCAAGCCAAAGTTAGAACAAACACTTACCTCGAATGCTCCAAACTCAACTCACGCTTCTAGTATAGCTTTACCTCTTGATTCCACCACCAATCCGCTCAAATCTAGTCATAAGTTACTTAATCACATTAATAATTACTAAATGAATCACTCCCCATGCATGAAAATAAATTTTACAAGGTTTTTCCCAAAATGGTCAAAAATACCCCCGGACCCACGTGGTCGAAACTCGAGGTTCGGACCAAAACTCGGTTACCCATTCCCCCATGAATCCAAATATATGATTTATTTTGAAATCGGACCCCAAATTGAGGTCCAACTTCTCAATTTGTACAAAATCTAGGTTCTACCCAAAACACCCAATTTCACCCCTGAAAATCTTTGATTTGAAGTTGAAATTATGTTAAAAGATGTTATGGAACAAAGAAATTAAGTTAGAAATCACTTACCAATCGTTTTGGAGAAGAAAAGTTGTTTGGAAAATCACCTCTTAGGTTTTGGGTTTTTGAAAAGTGAAAAATGACTGAGATTTTCCGAACTTGTATACCTTTCTGAGGACCTGGCGCGGACCGCACAAAAATGTGTCGCGGCCGCGCCGAGTGGCAGAAAAATTGAGGCTTCTCTGAACCCTTCCAGCGCGGACTGCACTGTTTTGGTGCGCGGCCTACGCTGGTTAACCTGAAACCCTAGCCCTCAGACTCAGCCACGCGGACCGCACCGAAAGGCATCGCGGCCGCGCGGCTCTAGCGCGGACCGCGCGGAAATGACCGCGACCGCGCTGGTGTCTGCAACACCTGAACCTGCATTTTCTTAAGTCCAAGACCTCCCGTGCCCCATTCAAAACTCACCCGAGCCCTCGGGGCTCCAAACCAAACATGCACACAACCTTAAAAATATCTTACGGACTTACTCGTGCGATCAAATCGCCAAAATAACATCATATACATAGGATCAAGCCTCACACACATGATTTTCTTTCAACTTTCATAAAAACTCAAATTCCCCATTTTAAGTCTGAAACACGTCATATGACGTCCGTTTTTAACCAAACTTTACAGATAGTGCTTAACACATATTTAAGACTTGTACCGGGCGTCGGAACCACAATACGAGCCCGATACCTATATTTTCTAACCCCTTTTCATTTCAAATTTTCATATCAAATTTCAGAAAAACAATTTCTTTCAAAAATTCATTTCTCGGGCTTGGGACCTCGGAATTTAATTCCGGGCACACGTCCAAGTCCCATATTTTCTACGGACCCCTCCGGGACCGTCGAATCACAGGTCCGGATTCGTTTACCTAAAATGTTGACCGAAGTCAATGTTATGCATATTAATATCGAAATTCATCAAATTTTTCACCTAATTCACATATTCTAACATAAAAACTTTCCGGCTACGCGCCCGAACTGCGCATGCAAATCGAGGCAACTAAAAGCGAGGTTTTCAAGGCCTCGGGAGCACGGAACAAGGAAGAATTACGGTGATGACCCCTTGGGTCGTCACAAGAATAAATAGAAAAAAACTAAGATTTTTTATCATAGGAAAAAGTGTAAAACTTATTTAAATTTGAGATGAGAAAGTTTTTTATATTATGATAAGAAAAGTCATAAAATAAGTCCACATAACTCAAGTCTAATAGTAAAATAAGAAACTAAAAATATTGAACAATAAAAATAAATTAGAGATAATGTAAGGACATTTATAAATCATAAGTTTAGAAAATAAAATAAAGTAAATATACAATACTTACAAATATTGAAATTTTAAATAATTTAAACTTTTCTAGTAATATTTTTGAAACAAAATAAATATTTATCTTATATTATTAAAGAAAAGTAGTTGAGAATGATATTAAATAAAGTTACGAGTTAATGAAAAGCCATACAACAAAATAAGACTATATATTAGATTAAAAAAATAGAAAAATTATATTAACTTATTAGAAATGTACTATTAGAAATGAAAAGAAAAGACTATTTGAATTTAAGATTCGAAAGTTCTTAAAACTATCATGCGAATGCTCAAATTATGAATAATCCCACGAAATTGAAGTCTTATTTATGAAAAATAAAATAATAATAAAAAATAAAATTTTAAATTATAAAACAAATTTCTAATATAGGTAATCTTACAAAAATTAAATTTGTATCTTCAAACTAAAAAGAAAAAAAATTATGTAAAGAAGTAAAATGACAGTGAAAATATTATTACAACATTTAGATATAATATGTTCATACAATTAAGAAAATATTTTTCTGTGATTAATATCTGAATCGAGTGCAGTTAGTATGAGTTTGAATGCATAGCATAATTATTTGAAAATGCGGTCCAGTTTAGAAAATAAAATGATAAGAATTATTTGAGTTTGAGGTGAGATTTGTTTTTGAAAATATTACGTAAAGAATTAAAATGATAGTAAAAATATTATTACAATATTTAGAAATAATGTGATCAAAAAATTAAGAATTTTTTCTATGATTAAATAAATTTTTAAAAATACAAAATAAATTTCTAATATTGGTAATCTTAATAATGAAAATTAAAAATTAAATTTTATCTTATAGCTAAAAAGGAAAAAATATTTAACTGCATCTAATACAAAATTAATTATAAGAGAATTCAATACATTTGGAACATGATAATCAAATCACTTATGTATTAATATTTTAGACTTATGATTAATATCTGAATCGAGTGCAATTAGTTTGAGTTTGAATGCATAGCATAATTTTTTGAAAATGTGGTCCAGTTTAGAAAATAAAATGATAAGAATTATTTGAGTTTGAGATGAATTTGTTTTAAAAAAAATATTACGTAAAGAATTAAAACGATAGTAAAAATATTATTACAATATTTAGAAATAATGTGTTCATAAAATTAAGAATTTTTTTTCTTTGATTAAATAAATTTTTAAAAATAAATAAATTTCTAATATTGGTAATCTTGATAATGAAAATTAAAATTAAAATTAAACTTTATCTTATAGCTAAAAAAGAAAGAAAATTTAACTGCATCTAATACAAAATTAATTATAAGAGAACTCAATACATTTGGATCATGATAATCAAATAACTTATGTATTAATATTTTAGACTAACTAAAAGTTACAATTTAAAACAAAATATGACATTATTTTAGTTATAGGTAAAATATTAATATAAAACTAATTAACATTTATAGTAGGAAAGAGAATGTATATTAAAAAGAAAATAGAGATTGTGTGAGGATACTTATACTTTAAATTATTTTAATATAGATAAAATAAAATAATTAATTATATTTAAAAATATTACTGACAAATTTAAATGATTAAAATACTATGAATAAGAGGATAAAGCATAAAATTATATCAAATTTCGAGAATAAAATATTTATTTTTATCACATACTATTAAAATGATAATAAGCAAGATATTAATTTAATTATAAGCTAATAAAAAATTATATGATGGTATAATAAAATGAAATATTAAATAATACAATAACTATAAGAAAAGAACAAAAAAAAAGGAATTTACGTAAAAATGATGTGATGAATAAGACATATTTGACTTCCTGATAAAAATAAAGTGATTGTAAGAATTTTATTAAAATAATATGATTTAATGTGCTCGAACAAGACAGATCACAATAGGACATGTTTAGTATTCTTTAATGTCGACAACGGAACGAAATGCAAGTACTAAAATCAAGGGGCACAACCTCCTCCCCCTCTTCGAAGGAGCACAACCTCGCCCCTGGGGACCTTTCGATACCTACAACGGCAAGGTCGGTACATAAAAAGAGGAAAATGTCATCCCAAGTGTACGAAGGGCAATGTAAAAGCAGTGTACGCACATACCTTGGCATTTTGCTTCCCATCTGTCCCGAGGCAAAGCTCGCTACTCGTGCTCCACGAAGGATGAGTGGGTCGCCAAATCCTCGGGCCAATCCTGGCCAGTCAAGAACGTCGCCTGATGCCCGTATAACCACAACAGAAGAAGGGAGGAAAACACAACTACTAAATCCGCTCTCGCCATAGGCTGAACTGGTAAAGCACGGGGCGCACCACCTAAGAGTATAACTCCATTCTCCAATAAATAATACGAGCTCCAAAGGTATAATGCCAGCAGTCAGCACCTGGGCGAAGCGACTTGTCCATAACCGTTCTCTGTTGTCCTCGACGGCCGCAACGAAGGGCGTAATCAACTGGCCCCATGAAGTCAGCATACCCCGTTGATCCCGAAGATCGAGGGGGCTCTCCCCTCCCTGGCGGAAAAACCCCGACATAGCCGCTATAGCGGTCACAAAGTCGAAGAACTAAAAGGCGAAAATATGTACAGGCTTGTTAATGATGGAATACCGAAAACATGGCGCGAAAAAAAATGACAACTGCTTAAAACAGGGTAACCCCTGAGAAGGCATAAGCAGCCTCATATTATATGTGGGAAAGGTGGCAAATATTCGCCTACCTTAAAACTAGTTGGGAACGCTAACCGATAACATCCTCTCTAGTCCCAAGACGGTACCCGACCTCGAGGACCTCCGTCAAGGTAAGGCTGTGCTCCAGGGAGCCGACAACACCTTCGCCAACACAAGGATGGAAGTCGACTTCGAGGATCTCCATCAAAGGGAACCAGGCTCTGAAGAAATGAGTGTTTTTTGAACGTCACCCGTATGGACCTAGCTCCGGGTGCTGTCCAGGGTCAGACAAACCCTCTTTCAGAATCTATCTACAACACCATAAGGCTATTCACACTAAAACGCGCTTTCGGGTGGTCCGAGTGCGATCAAGTCTTTGCTCGGAGACTGCTTTCAAGAGATCAAAAGCAGCCCCCGCCCACGAGTCCCCGAGCAAATTTCTTCTCAAAGGTTATTATGGAACTCAACTAGTAATTCACGACTCTGAGGCCCAAAACATTATTCTCATTTTTGCGCGAAGTCAGGGTACAGACGGCCCGAGTTTATCGGCCTTATTCGGGTTCAATCCAAGGAATTGCAAAAGACCCTGCGCGAAGCCGTTTTCATCAACCGAAGGCCAGAAGGAATACTCGCATACGGGTTCAGTATTAGAAACAACAAACAGGATTGTGCATTCGAAGTCTCCACAAACATAAAGAAATACGGGAAGTATCAAAGGCAAGAGTCAAGAAAATATCTTTGTATTCATGAACGTTTGCTTACAACGGCCCCCGGGGGATCCTTACATATGATTACAAAAGCCTGCAAGGTGATTCTTACACAGGAACAAAGAAGCGGAAAGGTGTACATACAACAAAAGCCTAATAATCTAGCCTATTCCCAAAAGTGCGTCTTCAATAGCGGCATTTTCGGCATCATCTCCTCAGGCGCGCGACCTCAAAGACAATATCTTCTAAGCTCAATCCCCTCGGAAGTCTCATCTCGACCCTCCCGGAATGGTATCTTCAAAAGGGAGGACATAGAAGAGGAAAGTGATGGAGAAGAGCAAAGTGATGAAAGGAGACAAGAAGTGGCTGGGTGAAAAATCTGGCTAGTATGAACTCCACCAGTATTACTATTATAAAGCCACTTCTTAAGATGTTGCCTCGGCCTGGGAGGCGACAATTAGTAGAAAGTGCTGCCATATCCCAATGAATCCAAAATGGGTGTAATGCGCCAAGCCAAGGAAGGAGGGTGAGCAGCGGTGTGTAATCCGAGCCTCCTCTTGAACAGTGGTGTATAATCCAAATACTTCCTCGGGTCGGAGGAAGTCGGTCCTTTGTTTCATTGCGCCGAGCTAGCGGAGATATCAACAACAATAATAACATCAAGGCAGCACAACTTTGTCCGACCAGAGAAGGTCCGGAAGACAGGTCGTAGCACGCATGACGTCGCCATAAAATATTGAGGTCATGGGCCTCAAACATAGTGAAACAGCAAAGAATAAAGATAGCAAGAAAGAAGGAAAGAATAGATATCAGAGTATGCTTGGATAAAAAACTGGCTACAAAAATCCCCATTTATAGAAGAGAAGGGCAAAATAATCGACGACGCCATTATTGCCCAAAAAAAACGTAACGACAGGTGCATTCAATGCGTTCATGGGAGCTGAATCAATGGCAATGTTATGACCCCGAAGAACAAGAAATCACAACACGTCAAAATAGCCCTGAAAAATCAAAATGGTGAAACGTTTCGACACTCATAAAGGATTGCGTCATCAGCATGACGTCATTATGGGAGCCCATAAAATGGGACGTCAAAATCGTTTCTTATCGCTTCTCTATAAGAAACGCGTAGACTATCTGTGTACGGCGAAATCAGGAGGACCGGTTTCTCATTGGTAAAGTACTTCAGGAGATTGCCTCGGAAGCTCGAAATCTCGAGTCGGGTACTTCCCTCAAAATCTGTCGACACCCGGCCCGGGGATAATATTGGTTGAGACCCCGACAAGCATGAGAGGCTTCCGAAAAATACATCTGGGGCCGGTCAAGTCTACCAGGATAGTCTAACGTTGGTCTACGTCTACATCACGAAGCTAGTTAGCTGTCACATCCCGCTTTCTTTATCATTTAACATATTTTGTACTAAGTTTGGATTCCCCCTATTATAAAAGGGGAATCATTGGCACTCTGTAAGCAGGTGGCTCCAACTATTCTACACAAGATCAATAACAACTCTCTCTCTGTCTCTCTTTTTTCTCTTTGACTTACTCGCTCGAGGCTACCTTATTCATTTATTGCTTTCATACTTGTTCTTCATTTATTGTTTGATATTGGCCATAAAGAGCCTTCTTTAATTATATACTAACTATTGTTCCCTTCCCGGTTACCCCCGACAGCTCGATCTCGAGCCCAGACATCGACCTCGAGGCCTTTCATCGGTTGGCCCGAGGCTCGGGCGGCTAGCTCCTCAGTTTGATTACAACCCCGTTTTAGTTCGTATTTCGTCGTTAAGCTTCACATATCTAGCATCAACTGCCTTAACAACTAGTATAAAAATATATCACGTATTTTTAGAGTCACATCAACAAATTTAATTGTTATTACCATTTTCACAGTAAACATAATGTTAACAGTTAAAAATTAAAGTGATACTAATATGTATCTCCTCCCTCCAATTTATGTGAACCTGCTTGACTAAATACGAAGTTTAAGAAAAAATGAAGACTTTTGAAATTTATTGTCCTAAACAAGTCAAAAAGGGGTCCATAGTATTTGTGTGGTTATAAAAGCTTCTTATTAAGGGTAGCATTGTAAGTTTAAGATAAATTATTTTCAAATTTAGAAATGGGTCATTCGTTTTGGAACATACCAAAGAAATAGGTTCACATGAACTAGAACAGATGGAATATCAATTAACCATGAGTAAATGATAAATGTATGTATGAAAAATTATGTCTTGCATCAGCGCAATATACCATTGCGCCCACTAATTTTCTGTGAAAAATTAATGTATTGACTTAATATAAATATATATGCTTTACTGAATATTTATCAACTGTAATCAAGTATAGTTAATGGGAAACACTGAGGATTACTACCTCTAGTGCCACAAAAACATAGGAACTATTTTTTAGAACATATCTGCTATTTTATAGTAAAAATTGCACGGGACGTCCTATTTTGTCGCCCCCATTTAACTTATACCCATTTTTTTTAAAGTTTTAATTTGTACTCACTTTTAAAATAACTTCAACCCCCTTTCTCCTCCTTCGTTTTCTTCTTCTTCTTCTTTCTTCTACTGTTGTTGATGCTGCTATGAATATACAGTAATATGCTTAAATCTTTTGTCTCCACAAAAACACAACAGCAAAACTAGGAGCATGCAAGGATAAGTTATGAACTAGCAATTCGTAGTTACAACTTACAACAACTAACGAGATCTATAGAGCCTTAGCATTTGATGTATAAACTCTAAACAGTAGAAATGAAACTGATTATATCTTGTGAAGACATAATCAATTGGTCCATGGAACAACAACAACTTTGTTGGGTACATTTAAAAAGTTATATATAGGTTCACAGACTAATTCTGTTACTCTAGCACCTAAAATATAATAAAGAGCATCAACCAGTGGCGAAGCCAGGAAATTCAATAAGGGTGTTCAAATTTTGAACACCCTTTGTCAGTGGGCTATCCAAGGGCGTTCAAAATCTGTTTTTAATCAATAACAAGTAATATTTTACCTTATATGTAGTATAATTTTTTGGCGAAGGGTGGTCAGTTGACCACCCTTCGACCAAAGTAGCTTCACCCCTGGCATCAACAGATGAATCTTGATTGATTATATTTTCAGAACCATTTTGAGCTGCAAACTGCTAAATGAATTTTCTAACAGAAAGACTGTTGCTTAGAAAACTGATCACTATGACTTATACGTACCCTATCCAATCACATAGATGTCTTTAAACTTTCATTTTTTATAAAAACTTCAGCACTAAATAAGCTGAAGTTTCTACAAATGAACTAAATAACTTCAGCATCTCTGCTGAAGTTTTTGAAAAAGCTTATCCAGAACAAAAAAACTTCAGCTTATTTAGTGCTGAAGTTTTTATAAATCAACTAAATAACTTCAGCATCTTCTGCTGAAATTTTTGAAAAAGCTTATCCATGACAAAAATACTTCAGCACTAAATGCTTAAGTTCGGCAAATAGAGAATAAAACTTCAGCACTAGAATGCTTAAGTTCAGCAATTACAAATAAAAATAAGTTCTTCAAATAGAGAACAAAATTTCAGCACTAGAATGCTTAAGTTCAGCAAATAGAGAACAAAACTTCAGCACTAGAATGCTTAAGTTCAGCACACTTGGTCTACTTCAGGCCCGGCTACTAGAATGCTGAAGTTTTGCGTGATTGTCTTTGCTACCTCAGCCCCGTATGCTGAAGTACCGCGAAAAAGTGGGTACGCTTGCAATTTTTTTTGCAAAGCGGATACAAGTTAAAACATGACCCAAAAGTGGGTATAGATGAAAATGCCCCTATTTTATATACACCTTTTCTTACTTAACAGCGGTTAATAACTATATATTCTCTCTTCAATTCATCAATTACATACTGGAATGCTGATTTTTTTTTTTTTATCTAGATTTTTTTTAAGGGTAGGAGGGCACTAATAAAGTACGGCAAAGAATGAGTGAATAATAACACAAGATGTACAAAAAAATGTACATTTAGTGGGTGCACGTGAAGACCGTGGGTGAAGGAACAAATCCATAATAACAATAACTCCAATTTCAAAAGAATAGTCGGAATATATTTATATATACTCACACATACAGACACATGTATGACATATATTATGCATTTGTTGCATATATATAGTACTACTACTGTTTCATCCGTGACCATTTGGCAATACCCTTCGTCCACTTCAATACATTAAAATACTACTATTCTCTAAACAACATCTAAAAACTCAAAGAAAAAAAATAGAAGAAGTCATAAAATGTGGTCCTCCAGTCTGTTTCCCAAAACAGTAACCTCCACAATGTAATAGTAAGATTTATTTTAAAGAGGTGAGGCCTGAGTGCCACTCATTCAGGTCAACACCAATAAAACTTTTGACGTAAATGACCATGCAAGTACAGTTTCATTTTTTGGAATATGGATTTCAAAATTTATTAGTCCGATAATTCAGATATATACAAGATAGGCTCGCTAAACTTTTGAGAAAAATACACTTAGAAATACTTTTTAAATTTTCTGTCAACACTAGTTACTAGAAATACTTTTTAAAAAAAATGTTTTTCAAAATAAGTTGATTTTAAAAAGGTTAGCCAAAGAGGCAACTCCAATACAGCTTAATCTACAGGAGATCTCACTCCACACAAGTTGTGGTAGGTGGATGACAATTCAAATGCAGGTATTAAGCAACTGAATATCAAATTATCACCTAGTGAATTGGTGGTCAACACAAAATACTAGTAAACCATGAGGATAACGTAAATGTTTGTTTTCCCCGCCGTAAGAGTAGTAATTAAATAAGTCCATAAAGTTAACATCAATCGGCACAATTTCATTGCGAAAATCACGGATTAATGGAAGCTTAACTACTAGTCTACTAGTAGCTACTAGTCTACTAGTAGTATAATTTGGAGGCAAAGTCTTTCTTTATGACAAGTAGTAGTACGAATATACTGAGTTGTTTGGGTAAGCAGTTTTTTAGGTGGAAGATTTGGTATCGATTTTCCTCACAAGCAACCTTCTCAATCATAGCTCACACACAGAGCAGTGGGTGGTCGGTTGATCATGATCCCTCTATATTTAATCATCACAGAGATCTCAAGTCTAAACCATCTGAATGAACCACTTTTCATAGGAAGTACTGTACGTCTGTTCCCTCTTACTAAATTTATTCTGTATGAATTTAGATTAGTCTGTCAATGAATTTTGAATGCCAAAAGCTAAACTTAAAAAATAAAAAAGACTCGCTAGTTCATAGTGGCTGCTCAGCCTTTCAGACAAACATGTGGTATCTGTGTATTCTCGCCGATTTCTTTTCACATCCCAAAGCACATTTCTGGGTTTTTTCTAAAATAATATTCCTTGTAAACAATTTGATTAAAGCTAAGTTTTGTCATAGACCTAGTCACCTAGTGTCGATTTTAAATACCATAAATCCATTGTTATATTATCATTAATTTTCTAAAAAAATCATAAATTGACGAGACTGCGAATACAGTTCCTAGAAATCGTTACAATAAATAACATCCACCCAAAGAGAATCCAATGCTAAGAAACAATGGCATTAATTAGCGTCATATCCAAGATTTAAATTCTACAAATTTAACTTTTAAAATTTTTAATATTGAACTCATTATATTTTAAAAGTATTCTTATTTATTATTTCTAACATAAACTTATATTGTGCGTCTAAAGTTATAGACTCAATTGAACCCATAATTAAAATAGTACATCCGCCCCCGGAACTTGTATAGTATTTCTTGCAGGTTGTCACCATTACACATAAATAGTGATAGAGAACATCAAATAAAACTTTAAAACCCAAAAAGGAAAAGACACAAACGGAAAATAATTATTCACCCGTATAAAATTTTTGGTAGTCAGTAGTCACATGTGACCCACTACTATAATTTACAAACTGAAATCTTGAACACAATGTCTGTTCTGTTCTGTGCCATTCAAGATTTTGCCAGAGGTGTATTAAAATCTCATAATTAATGACATTTGGGCTTACATGAAAATGATTTATTAGTACGAACAAATCACTAATTAACGACAAAATGAGGCTGCCAGATGTGCTAAAAAAAACTTAAAAACTAAGTGGAGACAACAGAAATAGTCAAAAAAAAAAAATCAAAAGGACAAAACTACCCTCACCCATAATAATTAAATGCGAGAAAATGATTAAGTAATGAAAACGAGAAAGTCTATGTGAATTGACTGTACAGGTCAAATACAAAATGTCACTCTCAGAACGTGTGAACACAGTCCTCAGAAGAGAACACAGTTTGAGACTAAACGAGTTTTTAACTTATGTGCTGACGTGTACAATAGTTTTACCAACATCAAGTTAAGATTAACTACTTCCGCTAATAGTTTACAGAAATCTTGATTGTTAACCTAAAATATACAGTAAATAATTTGTCATAAGCGATTTAAATATAGAAAAAGAATGTAATTTTTTTAAGCTTCGGCATGTATAACTTTTAGGTACTATGCAGCGTCAGAAACTATTTACATCAACCAAAAAAAATATATAAAATTTGTATATAACATGATGTCACTCTCTAGTTTCCATCCAAGAAACACTAGCTGGAGATGTACTTTCTTTCTATAAATACTAACACTAGATTTTTCAGAATTTTGCATATTTGAAATTCCTATCCAGAAAAGTTTAGAGAAGTCACATGGGAAAAGAATAAAAGGAAATTATTGAAACCAGAAAAAGCTATTTAGTACCATAAATACAATAGCATCCTCCTCTATATGCATTCCTATAGAAGCAAATGTTTCTGTTTCTTTCCCTTTATTTTAAAAAAAAAAGGAAAATAAAAAATTAAAACTGAATAAAAAAGAAGAGAAAGAAAATTTAAAAAGTAAAGCTGCCAATTCCTCATCTTTCACGGTGGGGAAAAAAGAGATGATGTAAAAGGGCTTTTCCTGTTTTACTATCCATTGTCAGTAACTTTGAGAAAAATGGGTGCCTTTATATCCACTACATAAAATTTGAAAAAACAATGCAAAATTAAACAAATATACTTGGATATTATAGTACAAAGTTATGTCTATAATTCTTTTTTGAACTGTTTTTGCATTTTTCTCATACACACAACAGCAAGCTGAGCTTTTGAAAAATACTAAACACAAATATATCCCTCCTATACAAAGCTCTCTCTTCAGTCCTAGCTAATATCCCAAAGGACCAAAACTAACAAAATACATTTCAAATTCTTCACAACTCTCTAGCAAAAGGTTCTCAAAGAGAAAGAAACAAACAGAAAAAAAGGTAATAATGACAGACAAAACCAAATGACAACTAACATATACCTCTCTGTCTGTCTTCCATGAAATCCTCATTCATATGAACTGAATCTTTCAAGCACTTTCACTCATCACACTTTAGAAATTTAAAATCTGCACAGCAAATTCAACCCATTATTCATAACAAATTATGAAAACAAAGAATTAAGAAATTGATATATGCATATACTAAAAAGAACTAAGAATTAAGAACTGACCAATAATATAGATTTACTTCAAACTATTACTGGGAGTTGTTTGGATCATCCTCTTCGCTATCCACAGGTTGAGGTTGATGTTGCTGATGATGTTCTAATGAGTGACTTTGATGGTCTGAATTCATATTCAAACCACTTCTTGAATAAGCATTAAGGGCTGCTAACATACCCAAATTACTTTCAGACATTCCCAGCCCAAGATGTTGAGATGGTTGTTGTTGGTGTTGTTGCTGCTGCATTAACATTGAGCCTAGTTGCAATGGATTTCCTCTCCCACTTTGAAATTCAAGATTTGTTGGAATATTAAACCTAGGCATGAAATGCAACGGTGCTTGCATCGTATTTGAACTACCCATCGGAAAAGGCCACATTTGAGACTCGAGCGTAGTAGTTCCTGACGTGCTTGCCATGGGTGCGGACAACGTCTGTCCGCTACCGCTAGCGGTGACTGGCAGCATCCAAAAAGGGCTGCCAGTCGTTCCACTTGTGGGTGGTGGTGCTACTGCCCACAAACCAGTAGCTGGCATCATATTAGTATGCCGAAGCATACTGGCTGATGGTCCAGCTACAGCTTCTTGGGAAGGTTTAGGCAATTGTGAAGAATTTCCCTTGAATTGCTTATTAGAAGGTGAGCTAGATCCTCCAGAAGCTTCTCCTTGTGGATTACTTGAACCTTCCTCTTTGAACAAATCTTCTCGATATCTCTTCCGAAGGTAATTCTCCGTTCCCTCTTGTCCTCCACCACCATCTCCGCTACTAACACCTCCACCACCTCCTTGTATAGATTCGGCGATTGGATTTGGCGCCAGAAGATGAGGATTTTGATGAAACCCTAGCATGTGGGAGAATCCTTCTTCAAAAGGATGAGACGGATGGTGAGCAGCGGCTAGGGCTAAAGCGTTATGAAACGAATGTGGAGCTGACTTAGACGGAGGAGCCGACAGAGTGGAGCCGCTGCTACGTAGGGATATGTTTAGAGTGGAAAAGTTGGCTGGGATGGTACCGGTGCCAGTGGCAGCGATGATAGCTGGCTCGGCTTGATGTAAGAGCCATTCGATGGTTTCTCCGTCGGACTTATGGCCTAATTCTCGAGTCAATTGGAAAACCCTAGCTGCACAGGCGGCTGGCATTCGGATGCGCCGCCCTCGCCCGTCAACTTTGGTATGCCGATCCTTGGTTTGTTTCTTCGGAGGCTGCGTCTGCAGCTGTTGCTGTTGTTGCACAGGTTGTGTTTGTTGTATTGCCAGCTGCTGCTGTTGGGGCTGAGATTTCTTGTTTGAGTCAATCAGGGAGTCGGATCTAGTGGCTATAGCAAGAGAAGCATCCACTAGGTGAGGTGGCTGCTGCTGCGGAGGTGGAGGAGTAGGAGAGGAAGAAGAAGGAGAAGCACTAGTAGCAGCAGTCGGAGTAGGACTAGCAGAATTAGTTAGACCAGGTGGAGCAGAAGGTTGGATGGAGATAGAGGTCATAAAAGGAGCTGATGATCGGCCATGTTGTTGTTGAAAGTGGTGGGAGAGTAGCTGATACTGGTGCTGATGCTGGTGGTGTAGAGGTTGAGAAGGGGCGGTGTTGTTGTTGTTGTTTTGTTTACTAGTGCTATTAGTATTGTTGTTTTGTAAATCAGAGAGTTCCATAATTTTAGTTTTAGGGGAGAGAGAGAGAGAGTGGTGGCCTGGGGTTGGAATGTGGGGGTGGGTGGGGTAATCAAGAATTTTGTTGGTGGGTTCAAGAAAACTGATCTTTCTTTATTTGCCTTTTTTCTCTGTCGGATGATATTTGTTTCTAAGTTCTCAGCAACCCCATCTCCATCTCCCTTCTCTCTTCTTCCAGACTCAAGAAAGAGAGAAAGGTGGGGGGAGAGAGAGAAAGAAAGAAAAACCAGAAAATTAAGAAAGAAAGAGAGAGAGAAGAGTAAGGGTGGTATATGACAAGGGGTGGGTGGGTGGGTAGGGGTCTAACTTGGACTAAGAGTTTTTTGTGGGGTTCATTAGGTTCTTCTCTGATTGACTCTTGTTTTCTTCCAAGAGTGAGATAAAGAAGCAGATGTATATAGTTCTGAAAGGAAGAAAGAAGAAACTCTCCAGTTTGATAAAGTTTTGTGGGGTGGATTTTTTTTTTTTTGGGTGGGGGAGGGGGGGGGTGTGGAGGGATAGAGAAATTCTTATATAAGGGGATTTTTTTAAAGAAAAAATGGGGGAATTAGAAAAATTCACTTATTTTTATGTTATTATATTTTAATATATTATAACAAATAATGCGTTATTTTTTAGATGATCGGAGGGGGGCGGGGGAGTAGAGAGATTCTTATATAAGGGGATTTTTTTAAAGAAAAAATGGGAGAATTAGAAAAATTCACTTATTTTTATGTTATTATATTTTAATATATTATAACAAATAATGCGTTATTTTTTAATTTTAATTTATTATTTATACATATTTTTTTAGATGATTTGCCAATTTTTGTTCACACTTTTAATTAAACTCGTGAAAAAGTACTACGTACTATCCTTCTTTTGTTTTTAAGTACAGTGACATATTGTTATGTTAAACGCATGTAAGTAAACGTTATTTTACTATTACATGCATTTGAAGGGACCATAAATAATTAAATATCGTGGTTATGTAATTTAGTCACACACAAAATTTAAATGGTACTACTACTCTCTATCTTGCAATCTTAAATCTTTACGACAGGAATTTTTTGTTAGAAAATTGAGACAAAGATTGTGGTCATCATCCACGTAGCTAGGTGCCCACCTGAATTATAATATAAGACTGGCATGGAAAATGCGAAAATAAAATACACATAGCCATAGGATTTTACGTACTCACAGTTTAATCTACCATAATTAATTACTTAGACACTACATATCTAGCAAACAATAAGAGTTGAGTATTAGGTTGTACTGAATGTTGTACTCCTTATAGATTTCATTGATGTGCTTACATATTAATGCTAACTCACCTAAATTTTATATACTCTTTTTGTTCCACTTTAGTTAATTTTTTTGATGTTTTCATACATATTAAATAATTCACCTTTTAACTTTAATTAACAATAAAATTGATCATATTAACCTTAATTTGTTCATTGTTAATAAATATTTCTAGGTTCTTTACTAAAAGGGCAATTTTGAAAAAAAAGAAGTTAATTCTTTTTTGATATTTGAAAAAATTAAATATTGTGGTCCATAAATAAAAATATCAAAAAATCAATTAAAGTGGACCGGAAGGGTATTCACTAAGCAAGTGATAAGTTATTAGAACAATATAGCCCGTGGATAAGTTGTTATTATGCATTTTATATTTCTAAACAATTATTTATATATATATATATATATATATATATATATATATATATATGTAAGAATATGAAAAGAATAAGAAATAAGAATTTTATTTTCTATAAACATCAAATATATAAAGCCAAACTTCTCTATAACATCTATTTTTATAATATTATTTTATTATAGGGGTCAAATTATTTTAAAATCGATTATTCATATTATCTTATATTATATTTTTTTTATAATAGTATTTCTTTATAAGCATCAGAAAAATATCGGGACAAACAATATCGTTACAGAGAAGTTTGAATATTTTGAGATAAACACAAGACAAATATACATAATTTGAACAGCAGGAGTGTGCCAAGTGCTTTGTTTTAGTTTCTGTTTACTTCATCATTTCAGTATAACCTAATCATGGTAATTGGTACTAGGTGTCAACCTGTCAATAGATGCACCACGTCTAATTATGTGTGCATTAGTATAACATTATCATCTTCATTTACGAAACCCAAAGTTAAGACACAGAGGTTAATTGCATTTCAAGTTTGACAATCGCTGGATTGGAAAAAACTTTATTAAAGAAGAATAAATGATGTTTAGCTGCACAGTCGTCTTGTGGGTTAAGTATAATTGTAGTAGGATTATAAAATTAAGTGCCAAAGATTAAGGGTGAGGAGGGAGATGAGTCCAGATTGGCAGATAGACATCAAAGCGCGATATATTTTTATTTGTTTTTTTTTGGGGGTGGGAGCGAGAAGTTTTATTTTGTGTCTCATACAACTGACGTTAGTTGTATGAGGCTCATGTTTGTCTCACAAAATTATGGACCCCAATCTTACACTGCTGGATCCACAAAACTATAAGACAAAAAATTATCTCATACAACTAGTGTAAATTGCCTAAGATACAGCATAAAATTTTCCGGTGGGAGCATCAGATAAAGCATCAAATGCTGTAGGACAACTCACACCAACCTAACCCCACACTTCTCTTATTTTTTATTTTGTTGTTATTGTTATTTTTGAGTTATTTTGGCGTTTGTTTTGAATTTATTTGGAAAACCTTCTTAAAAGTTGCTTCATTCGTATCAATTTATATGATTGTGTTCGAATCTCAAAACTAAAACGAATTGTTTTTCTGCCGCAATTCTTTTATATGCTTTTTAAGTATTTTAAATTATTAATTATTATGATTTAAAATAGGTTTAATATAATTTTCAACCATGAAAAAATTAAATATTCTACGTTCAAATATGTAGTCAAAATTGAGAAGTTTGAATCTCTAACAGCGAAAAGTATTACATAAATTAGAAGAGAAATACTCTCTCCGGTCCACAATAAGTAACAAATTTATCTTTTTATTTTGGGCCAAAATAAGTGTCCATTTATATATTCAAGAAATTCAATTTGTTTTTTCAAAATTACCCTTATGTACGTATCCCTAAACAGTCTTTTACTCGCCACATTAAATTATGTTGCAACATTTGATTAAGGATAGTTTAGTCACACTAACTATTTTTGTCTAGATTTTGGTATTTTCTTAATAAGTGTGCCCAAGGCAAATTGGTCACTTATTGTAGAACGGAGAGAGTAATACTTTATTTGCGGACTAAGTTTTTAACACCAATTGCAACAAATTGCGGCCTCTCAAATTTGTCATTTTAACACTAATCTCCTTGAGATATTACCCTTGCCCCTCTTGTTTATTTTTTGTGTATAAAATAATGGTTTAATAATAAAATTTAAATAATATTCAAGAATTGCCTATTTCCCTCTTCATTTTGTGCAAGTTTGGCGCTTTAATTCCTTAACAAATTTAGCATTGTTACATGATTGCGATATTTAATGTTTATATAATTATTTAAATTATGTCAAATGTTGGATAATATGCAACACAATAGAGAACCTAAAGAGTAATGACAATGCTTATTAAACTCACGTATCATTTTTTGACGTTATTATTTTATGTGGTGCAGTATTAATTCATAAGATTTTGATTGAAAATATTTGCTCACAATTTGTATTTGTGCTAATTATCAAATACATATGCCTTGCATATAACTTTTTCAAACTAGTAATTATATTTAAATGATGTATTTTTTACATTGATTACGACTCTAAAAATTAAACTGATTGATCTGACATTAAGCGCTAATAAATCCCCTGCTAAAATTTCTTGTTAAAATAATTTTGGGGAAGTTATCATCACTGTAAAAGGACAGCCATGTCCACTCATCATTACAAGAATCCAATAAACTTTTGGAAAAAAGAAAAAAATATTATTGATCAGGGCCGTAGCCCGTAGTCATATTATCTTGTGCTAATAAAATATTTTCAAAAAACCCAACAAATATCTAAAAAGTCTTGTAATAATAATCAGCCAGACAAGTCCCATCTGGACCCACTCCTCTATATCCCATTAATTAAACAAAGATAAAATAAATTAAGCATAAGGACACACCCAACCCACAGTCTCATCCTCAAATCTCAATCATCTTAAACCAATTATAATATTTTTAGAATAAAACAATAAAGAGGTTAATTATGGGCACCGTTATAAATTTTTACACTATCAAATTAAATTGACTATAATAGCATATACTTGCGTATAATAATCCTGACTTGATGATAAAGAAAAACAACAAAATCTGCTATAATGTATTAAAATGTCGTTGATAATTTAAAAAATTAGTTTCTCTTATGAATAGTTTGTACATTGGATGTTACATTAGATGTTACATTGGATGTTACATTAGATGTCCATGTTGTGAATAACTTAAAGATTAAATCTCCTACTTTATGTCTATCATCTTTACTTTTTATGCCTATAAAAGACCATGTAATT
Organism: Nicotiana sylvestris; assembly: GCF_000393655.2. Classification (NCBI taxonomy): domain Eukaryota; kingdom Viridiplantae; phylum Streptophyta; class Magnoliopsida; order Solanales; family Solanaceae; genus Nicotiana; species Nicotiana sylvestris. Next base: position 120,153,527 of record NC_091057.1, on the reverse strand, counting down.
GCAATGGAAAGATACACCAAAATGAAAGAAGAAAACTCTTCTCCCTTCTTTCTATCTCTTCTTATTTACATTTTATCAGCACGAAGCTCTAATTTATTCTTAACTCCCACTAAGTTGAGCCATATTTTATTAAGGTATGTATCATTATAATCATTTTATTTATGGCAGTACATATCATATGCTCACTGTTTGCAGATTACTTGTGCGTTTGAGCATCTTAAATAGTTTAAGTACATTGCAGTGATAAAATAACTATTTCCTTCCGTGCTCAACTCTTAGAGGACCTCAAAGTCATCAAACTAGCTATGCACTAATGTCATACTTATAATATTCATGGACTCCCTGGATCAAAACATATCTTTAAGGCATTTTGAAGAACTGTGAGAAATGAATTGACAAGCAATAATTTTATAGTTTAATTACTTTATATTTATTGGAACATATAAATAATGTTAGTCACGTTCGACATAAACAAGTATGTAATTTCTACTTTATGTCAAGAATAAAATAAAATAGTAGATTGTTAACATGATATAGCTCTATTTTCATTTCTTTTACGTTAATCGTTTTGTTTTCATTAATTGTTTATTATTATAATTATTTCTCTAACTTATTCATCTTTTATGATAGTTTTCACTATGTCAGATTTATCAAAACTTGAATTTGTGGCACTTGACATCACCGGGAGGAACTATTTATCATGGGTTTTTGATGCTGAAATTCACCTTGACGCTAAAGGTCTTGGAAATACTATTATACAAGGAAATAAGCATCAAATCAGGATAAAGCGAAGGCCATGATTTTCCTTCGTCATCATCTACATAAAGGGTTAAAAACTGAATATTTAACCGTAAAAGATCCAGTTGAATTATGGATTAATTTGAAGGATCGGTATGACCATATAAAACTTACGGTATTACCGAAAACTCGGTATGAGTGGATACATTTAAGGCTGCAAGACTTTAAAACCGTAAGTGAGTATAATTCTTCTATCTTTACAGTAAGTTCTCTATTAAAATTATGTGGAGACACTATCACAGATGAGGACTTATTAGAAAAAATATTTTCTACTTTTCACGCTTCAAATGTGGTGCTACAACAACAATATCGTGAAAAAGGTTTTAAGAAATATTCTGAGTTAATCACATGCCTACTTGTGGCAGAGCAGAATAATACTCTATTAATAAAAAATCATGAAGCTTGTCCCACTGGGTCAGCTCCATTTCCGAAAGTGAATGTTGTAACAGCATATGATAAGTTTGAAAGAAAACAAAATAATTACCGTGGTCGTGGACATGGTCGTAAACGTGGACGTGGCAGTGGGCGAAACAATTATCGTCATTATGGTGGAAATAAATTAGAGAACAATAAGGGTTCTCAAATTTTATCATTCAAATGGTAAAACTAGTATTTGTCACCGATGTGGTATGAGAGGTCATTGGACACGCATTTGTCGTACGCCAGAATATTTTGTCAAACTTTATCAAGACTCCCTCAGGAAAAAAGAAAATAATGTCGAGGCACACTTGACATTTCAAAATAATGATGATGAAGTAGGTCCCTCAAACAAATATGATTTTAAGGCACATCTCGCATATAAAGATGATGATTTTGAAGGCCTAACAAATATTACTCATTTAGAAATTGGAGACTTCTTTGAGGATATTGACTGAAAAACTAATCATCTTACTGAGAATGAAGCTATAAAAGTTGTTATTTTTATGTTTGCAACTAGTTTATTTTTCTTGAGTGTATTTTCATAATGCATCACGTGTTCCTAGTTTCTACATTCCTAATGTATTTTTTAATATTTTTTTTCTGCTTGTCTTTCATATTTCTTATGATGTATTATTTGTCTTTTTTTTATGAAGAATATGAAAATTCCCTAGTCTTCAATTGGACTCAAGATTAATAAAGATGATATATGTCTTCTGGATAGTGCTACAACACACACTATTTTAAAAGATAAGAGATATTTCTCTTATTTGGTAATGAAAGAAGCGAATGTTAATACAATATCCGGTAGTACAAGATTAATTGAAGGTTCTGGAAGAGCCAATTTATTACTACCAGGAGGAACAAATTTGGCTATTGATGAAGCACTATATTGTAGTAAATCTCAAAGAAACTTATTAAGTTTCAAAGATATTCGCCAAAATGGCTATCATATTGAGACTACAAATGATGAAAAGATTGAATATCTTTATATTACTACAATAATGTCCAGTAAGAAATATGTGTTTGAAATGTTACCTGCTCTTTCCTCCGGTTTATACTACACAAGTATTAGTAGGATTGAAACACATGCCGTAGTAAATGAGAAGTTTACTAATCAAGATAATTTTATTATTTGGCATGACCGGTTGGACCATCCTGGTTCTAATATGATGCGTAAAATAATTGAGAATTCACATGGACATGCAATGAAGAATCAGAAGATTCTTCAATTTAAGGAATTCTCTTGTTCTGCATGTTCTCAAGGAAAATTAATTATTAGACCATCAACTATTAAAGTTAGGATGGAATCCCCTACATTTCTGGAACGTATACAGAGTGATATATGTGGACCCATTCACCCTCCATGTGGACCATTCAAATATTATATGGTTTTGGTAGATGCATCTACAAGATGGTCACATGTGTGCTTACTACCAACTCACAATATGGCATTTGCAAGATTATTGGCTCAAATAATAAAGCTAAGAGCACAATTTCCAGATTATGCAATTAAGACAATTCGTCTTGATAATGCTGGTGAGTTTACATCCCAAGCCTTTAATGATTATTGTATTTCAACTGGGATAACAATTGAGCATCCGGTTGCTCATGTTCATACACAAAATGGTCTAGCAGAATCATTGATCAAACGCCTCCAATTAATTGCTAGACCAATGCTTATGAGAACAAAACTTCCCATTTCAGTATGAGGTCATGCTATTTTGCACGCAGCAACACTTGTGCGGATAAAGCCCACAAGTTATCATAAAGTCTCCCCATTGCAATTGGCTTTTGGTCCGAAGCCAAATGTTTCCCATCTTAGGATCTTTGGTTGTGCGATATATGTTCCAATTGCTCCACCACAACGCACAAAGATGGGTCCTCAAAGAAGGTTGGGGATATAAGTTGGATATGAATTTCCTTCTATTATAAAATATCTAGAGCCGATGACTGGAGATTTATTTACGGCAAGATTTTCTGATTGCCATTTTGATGAATCAATATATCCAACATTAGGGGGAGAAAATAAGCAGCTGAAAAAGAAGATAGATTGGAATGCATTATCACTGTCTCATTTAGATCCTTCGAACAAATCAATGTGAACAAAAGGTTCAAAAGATTATTCATTTATAAAATATTGTAAATCAATTGTCAGATGCATTCACTGACCTACCAAGGATGACTAAGTCACATATTCCAGCTGCTAATGCTCCAATTCGAGTTGATATCCCGGCAGGACAATTAATTAAAGCAAATGAGTCTAAGTCATGCTTGAAACGTGGTAGACCAATCGGTTCTAAAGATAAAAATCCTCGAAGAAAAAAGGAGCAAGTGATCAAAGTGAACATAACACAGAGGTAGTGGCTCAAGAAGAGCCCCAAGACGTAACAAATGATAAGACCTTAGGGGAGGTCCATGTACCTGAAAATAATGAGAATAAAGAGATATCAATAAGTTACGTCTCAACTGGAAAAAGATGGAACCGAAATAATATTGTTATCGATAACATTTTTGCTTATAATGTTGTTGTTGAAATAATGCAACAAGATGATGATCTTAAACCAAAATCTGTCAATGAATGTAGACAGAGAAATGATTGGCCAAAATGTAATGATGCTATCCAGGCAGAGTTAACTTCACTTGGAAAACGTGAAGTCTCCGGACCCATAGTTCGAACACTTGAAGGCATAAAGTCAGTAGGTTATAAATGGGTTTTTGTGCGAAAACGAAATGATAAAAATGAAGTCGTTAGATATAAAGCGCGACTTGTGGCACAAGGGTTTTCCTAAAGGCCTGGAATTGATTATATGGAGACATATTCTCCTATAGTGGATGTTATCACCTTCAGGTATCTCATAAATATGGCAGTGCAAGAAAAACTTGATATGCATCTAATGGATGTTGTTACAGCCTATTTGTATGGATCATTAGACAACAAAATTTTTATGAAAGTACCTGAGGGATTTAAAGTGTCAGAAGCATATAAAAGTTTTCGAGAAACTTGTTCAATAAAGCTTCAGAAATCTTTATACGGATTGAAACAATTAGGTCGTATGTGCTACAATCGCCTTAGTGAATACCTGTTGAAATAAGGGTACAAGAATGATCCAATTTGTCCTTGTGTCTTTATAAAAAGGTCTGGATCTGAATTTGTTATAATCACCGTGTATGTTAATGATTTATATATCATTGAAACTCCTGAGGAGCTTCCAAAATCAGTAGACTGTTTGAAGAAAGAATTTGAAATGAAAGATCATAGAAAGACAAAATTTTGTCTTGGTCTACAAATTGAGTATATGAAAGATGGAATGTTTGTCCATCAATAAACATACACTGAAAAGATTTTAAAGCGATTATATATGGATAAAGCACATCTATTGAGTACCCTGATGGTTGTGAGATCACTTGATATAAAGAAAGATCCATTCCGACCTCATGAAAATGTTGAAGAGCTTCTTGGTGCCGAAGTACCATATCTTAGTGCAATTGGGGAATTAATGTATCTTGCCAATAATTCCCGACCAGATATAGCTTTTTTAGTAAGTTTATTGACAAGATTTAGTTCTTCGCCAACACAAAGACACTGGAATGATATTAAACATATATTCAGATACCTCCAAGGGACCATTGATATGGGTTTATTTTATTCAAATGAATCCAAGCCATCATTGATTGGTTATGCAGATGCAGGATATTTGTCTAATCCACACAAAGGTCGATCTCAGACATGCTATTTATTTACAAGTGGAGGTATAGCCATATCATGGCGTTCGAAACAAACTATGGTTGCTACTTCTTCAAATCACGTAGATATAATAGCCATTCACGAAGCAAGTCGAGAATGCGTTTGGTTGAGATCTATAACTCAACACATTCAGCAAACATGTGGTCTTTCTTCGAAAGAGAATATTCCAACAATATTGTATGAAGACAATGCTGCATGCATAGCTCAACTGAAAGGAAGATATATCAAAGGATATAGAACAAAACACGTTTCACCGAAATTCTTTTTCACTCATGATGTTCAGAAGAATGGTGAAATAGATGTACAACAAGTTCGTTCAAGTGATAATTTGGTTGATCTGTTCACTAAGGCATTACCAACCTCAATATTTGAAAAGCTGATATATAAGATTGGAATGCGTCGTCTTCGAGACATTAAGTAATTTTTCATCAGGGGGAGTAACTACACAACACTCTTTTCCTTAACCAAGGTTTTGTCCCAATGGGTTTTCTTGGTAAGGTTTTTAATGAGGCAACAAGCAATGCATATTATAAATATGTACATCCCAATATTTTTTTTGTAAGTTCTTAATAAGGCACATTATCTTACATGGACATCAAAGGGGGAGTGTTATGAATAGTTTGTACATTGGATGCCTATGTTGTGAATAACTTAAAGATTAAATCTCCTACTTTATGTCTATCATCTTTACTTTTTATGCCTATAAAAAACCATATAATTGCAATGGAAAGATATACCAGAGTAAAAGAAGAAAACTCTTCTCCCTTCTTCTATCTCTTCTTATTTACATTTTTCTGCATTATTTTTATTTTATAAAGCTTCATCATTATTTTTGGCAAGAAAAGAGGAAGACAAGCTTCTTTTATTCCTTCTTTCTGGCAATGATATTTTCAGGTTTTTAGATTTGGAGCATCTGCTTTTTAAGATGTCTTTCTTTTTTTGTTCCCATTTTGTCCCAATATAAGACTCTGCTTTTATAGTTGAATTTACCCACTCATTTTGGAACAACAGAGTTTTCGTGGTATATAGTTACTCATTTTACAAATGCATTAAAATAATGGTGATAGACTTACTTGGTATTAATTGTAAATCAACTTTTTAGGATCCCCAGGCGTTTGATTTTACTGTCGTAAGACTACTATTCTAGATGTTTTTTTTAAAGAAAAACTATTTATTGAATAATCTTTTGAGACATTTTTTTGGCGAACATTGTCGTTTGCGTATATCATTTTATTATTCAATTTTAACATTTGATATGAAAATTTCTTTATTAAGCAAAATTTTCAATCGTTACTTTCATATTTTCTACGGTGTATCACAAATGCATAACTATTCTTGATCTATACCCGAATTTTCAACTACACACTTTATCTTTACAGGAATTCTATTACTCCTAATTTTTTTTAAATAGAATAAATACCATCATAAAACTAGACAACCAAACTCTTGGCAAATGGTGAACTACACGTGCTGCCACATGTATATTTAGTACTTTTTTATTCTTTCTTCTTTTTCTTATCACTTTTTCTTATTTCTTATTATTTTCATTTTCTTTTTGGTTATTTCATTCTCTTTCTTTTTGTTTATTTCATTCTCTTTCTTTTTGTTTTGGTAGCCGACGGCATAAAATGGTGATCGTCGGAATTTCAAGGACACTATTTTTTTCGGCAACAGATTTTTATTCCGATATATATATATATATATATATATATATATATATAAATTTTTTAAAAGTGTAATTTATGTGTGGGAGAAAGAGCAAAAGAAAGAAAAATGAATATAAGTTCAGAATACTTTATCCAGTTAAAATTTCAATACCTCAATTTTTTCGGGCGTGGAAAGTTTTTCGATGATAAATTTTTCTCCTAAATCTGAGTGTATTTTGCTTTGCTTATGAATAGATCATTTTGAGAGTTTAATTTGTGTGTGTGAAAAGGGTAGAAAGAGGAAAAAGAAAAACATAATAATTGAAAGAAAAACGGTTAGACAAAATCAATGAATGAATATCCACCAGAATAGAGAAGAAACGAAAAAAGAAGTAAAAGAAAACAGACAAAGAAAAAAGAAAAGGAAAAGGAAAAAAAAAGTAAGAAAAATGGTAAAAAAGCAAAAAAATAATAATCTGAAAATCATTTTTCTTGCTTCTCACTCTCTTTTGGGAGAGTAAAATACATACACTCTGTCACGTCAGCGTTAAAGGTGCAAATAATTCTACTTTAAAATAGTTTAGGGTAGTAATAAAAACCTCGCAAAGGTAGAGTGTGTAATTGAAAATTCGGGTATAGGTCAGGGGGTACTTATGCATTTTCCCTACACTTTTCTTACAAAATAATAAATGAAGTACATATTTTACAATAGTGCCAAAGATAATGATAGCATTTCAAAGATCTTGAAAATAATTTTGGAAATGAGTAGTTAATGATAAGGGTAAAACATGAATTTTTTTGTAATCATTCTCTTGATTTGCTAAAATGAACAAATAAAAATAAAAATATAGTTTTAGTATAGTATTCCTTGAGCCGAGGGTCTATCGGAAACAACCTCTCTATCTCATTTATGGGATTTCACTGAATTTGTTGGTCTTGTTATTGTATAGCGAACAAATAAAAGTGAGAAAAAAAATAATTACTAATATTACTAGTTAAAATAAATATTTCAAACCATGTGTCTGGTCAAACACCATTATTGGATTGGGACTCATTAAAATTAGGAGCAAATATCAATTCCAAACCATGTTGTGCTTGCTAAGCAAAGACAGTGCTAACTGGATTTTACTGTTACATACACCAATCTCTGTCTCATTTCCTATTTGTAAAGGAGTTATTGATTGAGACCTTCCATTTTTCTTTTTAATCCTTTTTTAATTAACAAAATTTAAGAAAATGACATCACATATTTTTCCAAAAGAAGAAGAAAAAATCTAGTAGGAGTAATTGATAGTGTCAGAAATATTCAAACCTATAACTAGGGGCTAACCCCTTTGGGGGAAAACAAGAAGCAACTTATTATTGGACAGTACACTCCTGAAAATTGTGTACTGAAGTGTCAAATTACTATCCAGTTAAAACGTTAATTCAATGTTGATCCTCATTTCTTTCTGCTCCTTTTTAACTTTCCACTTTTGGCCTCTTCACTTCCAAATATTTACCATTTCCTTTCCTCAGAAGTCAGAAGGTTAAAAAAAAACATTGCTGTTCAGAATGACTAAAAAAAGAAAGAAAAAAAAAAAGACTGAAATTTGTGGGGTTAGTTACCCTAAAGTAACTGAAAGCTGCAACTTTACCTCTCTCACCCTTTCTCTGGAAATTTTATTTCAAATCTCTGATCTAGTGATGAGGTAAAATTATAAATATAAAAATAATAGTAAGTCCTTTAGAAAAAAGTATACTTGTACCCTTCTTTTATTTTCCTACTATCTTATTGTTTTCACCGGAATTGGGCCTAAAATGCCCCTTTACTATATGAAATAGGACAGGCTAGCCCTTCGTTAAAGTTGGTCTCTATTCTGCCATTGCCGTCAACAAATGGGCTCGTATATGCCCTCCATCACTAACGGGAGACTCATAAAGTCATGTGGAATATATGTGAGGGCAAGTTAGACCTAGTTCGAATTGTACAGGGGCATATATGAGTCAGTTATAATAGTCATTTCTCAAACATTTCACAACTCTATATCAGTTTACTTAGACACCTATTTGACAACATCAAGCTACTTATCACAGCAAATAAACTAAGTCATAGACACAAACATTCAAATGAACGACAATGACATCATCAAATCCTAGAAGCTCAAAAGGGTCGAATCATAACAAAAAACAATGTCAAAATGTTCTAATAGCTCAAAGGGGTCGAATAGGAGGTGTCATTACGAACTTACTGCCAATTATTTCATGGCATGGACACCTTTAAATGCTGGGAGAAGCTAGGTTTTTCAAGTGCTCGAAACATGAGGTAAGTAAATTTTTTGATGGGTTCTTTTAATTATTCCGATTTGCTTGTAAATTTATTTTATTTATTTTTGGTTTTTAGGATGAAAAATATTCCTATTGGGAGTGGCAAGATGAAGAGCTTCCTCCTAGAGTTTCAAATCTCATATGTAGTTTAAAGAAGGAAAAGGAAGCTCTAATCCGTGAAAGAAATGCTCTCCAAAGAAAAATATGATCTTGAGAATGTTATGATAATCGTCGATCATGGAGGAATAAAAGCCTTAGAATTGGAAAGATATGTTCTAATGAAGAAAGTGACCGATTTAGAGTACTCAGTTGTGCTTGAGGCTAAATTTCAGAAGAAAATGTGGATTTTCATGTGTGTGATATTTGGATGTCTTTTTATGTTATTTGGATCAGTGGGAAATGATATGTAATGTTAGTGTTATTGTGGTTTAATTGTTGTCTTTTATTATGTAATGAAGCTTTATATTTTTGTACAAGGATTTAATGAAGTCATTGTTGTTCATTTTTTGTGTCTATAACTGAGTTCATTTGCTTTGATAATTAGTTTGGTATTGTCAAATAGGTGTCTAAGTAAACTGATATGGAGTTGTGAAGTGTTTAAGAAATAACTATTATAACTGACTCATATATGCCACTGTACAATTCGAACTAGGTCTAACTTGCCCTCACATATATTTCACGTGGCTTTATGAGTCTCCCGTTAGTGACATAGAGCATATACGAGCCCATTTGTTGACGGCAAGGGCAGAATAGAGACCAACTTTTAACGGAAGGCTAACATGTCCTATTTCATATAGTAAAAGGGCATTTTAGGCCCCTTTCCGTTGTTTTCACTAGTTCTTTCTACACTTTTTTATTACTATATTTCTTCTAACATTGACATGATTATTCCTTTATTGAATCGAGGGTCAGCGTATACGTTACCATTCATATACTCCATTTGTGAAATTTCACTTAATTTGTTATTGTTAATATGTTATATACTTGTATGATGAAGAAGTGAGTTTCTTTTTTATTTTATTTTTTTCTTAACTACCCCTTTATTTTAGTGCATTAGTACTTTACAATGGTATGAGAAAGTGTCAAAATATCATGTGTCACTTTCAACATCAATTAGGGGTTTGTCCTAATAGTCCAATAGCAAATCATAAGTGTACCTTCACTGTGGTGAAAATACAGAGTGTTTGGTGGGATTCATCAAGTTAGTTGTTTCAATATTTATTACTATTAAAGAAACCAACAAAAGAAAGGAATCAAATTTTGTACTTCTATAGTTATATGAAAGCTTACTAGCGGGATAAAATGTTTGTTTTGGTACGAGGGATAAGGAATAATTAATTTTGAGATTAAATTTGGGACGATTTTATTTTATATTTAATTGAGATAAAATTGCAGTATAACTAACCCCAAGATTATTTATCCCAGAATTGTAGGATTATTTTTATCCCTATGAAAAGATGGGATAACAATTTTGGAATAACAAATCTCGAAATAATTAATTTTTCGATAATTTATTTCCCAACCAAACGACCCCTAAGAAAATATTTTATTCCATATATTCTAAAGCTCGAACTTGAAACTTGCAGTTAAAAGTGGAGGGATCACAATCATTTTATTGCGTCTCTTCTTTTTTTGAATTTTGTAGTATATGAATATAAAATGTTTGAATAGTTTAATAACTTGATTTGTCATAATTTAAGGTAGAAGTTTTTAGTGTAAAAATGAGATATTAGTAGAAAATTACAGAATACTTTCAAAACAATTTAAATTAACAAACTGCATATCCCAAATAGACTATCCATCTTTAATTTGATTGTTAAAATTATGGAAATTTAACTATTAACTTATTCTTATATATTTAAAATATTCAACTGTAACAAAATTACCCTATGGCACCTTTATCATAATTTAAAGAGCGAGTGAGTATTACTGTTTTTTGAAATAGTTTGTAATACCATTTTTTTTAGACCGCCAAATGATTAAGTGATTTTTATCTCACCAAATAGTATCAACAATGAGAGAGGTGGACACAAGAATAGTTCGATTATGAGTATACCTAACTAGAAACAATAACCTATTAAATTAAGAAATTATTTGGAAGAAGATTTTCTTTCAAAAAAGGAGAATATATAGGCCGGGGCGGAGCCATCATGTTTCTCATGTGTTCAGCCTAACCCAGTAACTTTGGTTTAAACTCTATATTTATCTTAAAATTTTTATTGAATATATACAAATTATTAATTTAAAACCTAATAACTTAAAAGGATTAGAATCACGAACTCACAAACTTCAAATTCTTTCTCCGCCTCTATTAATGTAGGCATCTTTGCTTAAACGGTTCATAATATGTTATTGTCTTAGCAACGAATAAGCTAAAGCAAATCATTTTATAGAATCTTATTATGGACAATGATAGAGGACTAGAGGTCATTAGAATAAACCCTGATATCACCAAATATATTTGGATTAGGACCTTTTTAATTACAGTTGTGATGGAATGGTAAAGTATTATTTTATTTTTTATCAGAAAATTGAGATTCGAGCTCTGAGTATGGAGTCTGCTTTGTTAGGAAACATTTTATCCCATTAATATAAGGCTTTCCGATGCTAACTCGAATTTAGTATGTGAATACTGAATACCGAGCGAGAATCCCGCAAAAAAAAAAAAGAACTTATTCAATTAGAGGTGTGAAATATGTAATTGATGGAATAAGACTTTATAATCATCCTAAAAAAACGGTGCACGTAAGTCTTTTCAAGCTAGACAGCTACTGGTAATTTGGCTCTCATTGTCAATGTCCCTTTCTTCAATTAATCTCCTTTCTTTTCAACAGCATTATTATAGTAAGAGCTTCAATTTTGTTGTACAATAGTTGGTTTGAAATGCTATCATTTTCTTTTGTTTTAAGAAGATTTTTCTCCATTTTGGTTTCTGGAGTTTGTTGATTCTAGCTACGTTACAAAGATTTCCACATGAGTTATTTTCGGTATTTTGTACAATTTAGGTAATATTTTCTTTCTCGGTGATTTGAAAGAATTAAAATGTCGCACATTTAGGTAAGGGATATACAACAACAAATATTATGACTTAACCCCACATTAGTTTGGTGTTTAATTTTTATATATATATATCCCACATTGAGTATATAGGGTAATCTTTAGGGTATCAAAATTAACCACATTGTGATTGAGTACCATTATCAATAACATTAATTATATTATCGCAAACCATACTCTCGAACATAAATAAATTTGGTACAAAATTATTATTTTTATAATGAACTACATGATACACTATTAGATGACCGAGAAGACGAAGCAATATTGTTACAAAATAATAAATGGTGCACTCCTTTATAAAATACAAAAGTTTTGGGCAATTTTTTTTAAAAATATAATGTTTTAAAAGGCGGGGGCGTGAGGCGAGGCGTTTTACCTCTAACAAGGCGAGGCGTAAGCCCTGAGACATGGGGCGTAAGTCCCACAGATCTTTAAATTTTACTAATTTCAAGAATTTTAACATAGTATAAAATAAAAAATAATTATAAAAATTACATTAAAATCACAAAATTATAATAAATAATCTTAAAATATTTATAAATTATAATTCAGCCATGAATAATACGAAGAGTATGACATATATCATAATGTGCAGATGAGCTGCAACGTCGTTACACCTCAAACATCAAAAGTAATGTATTCGATACGAAATTTTATACATATCTCTCAAGGAGTAATGAATCTTGAAAGAATTTCGATATTATAATTTGATATTTTTTATAAATTACTCCTTTTATTTAATATGCTTTCTATTTGAAAGAGAATTTATATAAAAATATTATTCACAATTTAAATATGATTCTCTAGCATCATTTATTTTTCAGTTTCAACAAATTAATAAAGTGACACATAATTTACCATACAATACAATGATAACTAATTATTTGTAAATGGTTAATAACTAATACTAAGCTATTAAATTAATAAGTATTGTATCCCGTAAACATGAAAAAAATAATATTTAGGAAAATAATTATAAAATAATGGGATTTTTACCTAGCTATACTATAATAGAAATCTATTTACTACCTTTATTTAGGTTCCATGTTAATTACTTTATATATCTATATACTAATTTTATACAAAATCATAAAAAAAGGAAATGAAACATACCTTAAATATAGCGTATACATTTAAGATTCTTCTCGCTTTCTTTAACAATTACCCATATTTGTACTTACCTACCATAAGAATTCTCCCACTGATACCCAAAATTTTTCTAACCCAAAAATCTCGCTTACTCACTCCTCTTCCAAAGCTTTTGATACCCGATTTCTCTCTTTCAATCATTCACTATTATAATCCCAAAATTACAAATTTTTCCCTCTTCCAAAGCTTTTGATATCCGATTTCTCTCTTGTTTTCTTATTTTCTAAAATCTATATTGTATATCACTAGTATATGATATATCAATCCCAAAATAATACTTGATACAATACTAATACAATTATAGTACGATTATATTAGATTTTAGTGTAGAATTGTGATTGAACTTGAAGAAGATGAAGATCATGATTGTATCACAATTTTTCGGAAATGTATCACGATTGTATTATAATTGTATATGTATCATAATTATTGAAGGGATTGTATTATAAATGTATGATAATTGTATATTCATTGTATATTGTTACGAGCAGTTGTGAGTTCGTGAAGAATTTCACGATTTGTATCACAAATATATGATAATTATATATTGATTTATTAGTATTGTATGGGGTATTATTTTGGGTATTAATGTACCATATACAAGTTAGACACATTTGTGATACAAATAAGATATAATTATGTTTTATGCATTAAAATATATGATACAATTCAATTAAAATTATGATACAATTATCATACAATTCCTGAATATTTTTTCATTTTTAGTGTTGTTCAATCTCTAGAACGATACAATTGATGATTTTTAATAATATAAAGTTGTCGGCAATGGTGGGAAGAGCAAAGATGGAGATTATGACGTAAATTAAGGGATTTTGATGTAAAAAGGGAAGGAGAGATAAGATGAGAGGAAAAAAAAAGAAGAAGGAAATGATGTAATTGAATCCCTTAATTGAAGGCACTAATAATGAGGTGGGAGCCTTTTAAGGAGCAATCTACATAATTTGTAAGAAAAACCTAGATACTTATTAAAAACTACAAAACATAGAGTAGATAGGCAATTATGGATTATTATATAATAAAGACATAATGAAAGTTAATATAAATATTTTTTAAATGAAAGATTTATTTAAATTTACTATCATAGCAGTCTTAATGGATAACATGCAATAATTTTTATTTTAATTATGATATAAAATACTCTCAACTTAACGATTTATGATTAAGAAAAAAGTAATTTTGAATAATCAACGATTTATTAAGAAAATTTGTGCATTTACAAGGTTAGTTACACTCAATTGCATAAAGTTCTATTAGGCGAGCCCAGTACGCTGGGAGTTGGGCGTGTTTAGAGCGTAAGCCCTGACGGCCGAGGCGCAAGCCTCACGGAACTAAGCCCCACACATAAGCCCAGGGGCGTTTTACGAGTTCTCCGCAATGGGGCGAGCTCCGGGCGAGTCCCAATTCTGCCTTTTAAAACATAGGCGATATTTTGGCCCAAAACTAGCTATTGAGCTAATTTTGAGATTTAGGATTGAGATTTTATCAAAATATAGGCAAAACCTATAACCAAATATGTATTTGCAAAATAAAATTCTAATTTATTTTGATAAAATCTATTGCGAAACAGGTCCTAAGAATGATGCTGGCGAGGGAAATCGATCCCATATGAAAAATTTGACCAACGAAGAAATGAAGTTCTTTTGAAAGACAAATGATTAAGCCGTGAAGAATCCAATGAGGTATTTAACTCCACCTCATTTGTTATTTATTTATTTCACCTCTTTTAGTTGATTATATAGACAAGAGGGGTTGCTCTGATGGTAAGCAACCCCACTTACAACCAGGAGGTTGTGAGTTCGAGTTATCCCAAGAACAAGGTGGAGTGTTCTTGGTGGGAAGAATGCCGATGGTCTATTTGGAAACAGTCTTTCTACCTATGGTAGGGGTAAAATCTGCGTACATACTACCCTCTCCTAACCCTAGTAGCGGGATTATAGTGTGTTGTTGTTGTTAGTTGATTGTACGTTTCCAAGGATCTTGAACAGTTTGAGAATCGACACTTGAGAGGAAAAAAAGTGAAAGAGAAACAGTACCTAAAAATTGACCCTACCATGAGATAATTTATTGCGAGAAACTACCTCTCTCATTTTTCTCTGATTAATTGTACGTACGTGTGTGTGGAATTATTGACTGACTATTTTTTCTGAATATTTCAGTTGGTACCACATGAGCAGCTGATTTGTACTATATATGCTGGTAAAAAAATCAATGCACATATAACCAAGTCAAAGATTAAATATCTTTTTGGGTTTGTAAGTAATGGTGGTGAGTGAACAACCCAATTACTTACCATATTAGGGTAATAAATAGGAATTTTACCGCACCTGAATTCTGCTACCCCCCCCCCCCACCCAAAGTCATTTCATTTTACTAGCTTTGTACAGTTGAATTCCACAATGGGGGTAAAAAAAATAATCTACATTGAATACCCTTTTGGTACAAAAGATAGAATTATTGTCTGAATTTTTTCCGGGGCTTCAAATTGATTATATTTAACTTTAGATTAATTGGGAAGCTAATGGGTTTTCCATCATTTTAAAATGATGTAAATTCTATTATCAAGTGTCGAAATTTTGAAATTTTCATGAGTTACCGCTCTGTTTCTCCTATTTCTACTTTTTTATATCTTGTCCAGCTGTATTATATGGTATCAGGTTGGTTGGTTCGGATTCAGTGTGGTTTTGTAGAG
Source organism: Nicotiana sylvestris (assembly GCF_000393655.2). NCBI lineage: Eukaryota > Viridiplantae > Streptophyta > Magnoliopsida > Solanales > Solanaceae > Nicotiana > Nicotiana sylvestris. The sequence continues at coordinate 120,137,692 of NC_091057.1, read as the reverse complement.
GAATGAGACACTTAGTATCTTTTGAGTAAGCTTTAAGTTGGAAAAGTCAACCGGATGTTGACTCATGGGTAGAAGGTCTCGGATGTAAATTTCGATGGTTCGGATAGCTTCGTTAGGTGATTTGGGACTTGGGAGCATGATCGGAATGTGTTTTGGAGGTCTGTGGAAGATTTAGGCTTGAATTAGCGAAATTGAAATTTTGGCGCTTTCCGGTTGGTAGTGAAAATTTTAATATCGGGGTCGGAATAAAATTTCGAAAATTGGAGTAGGACCGTTGTATCATTTGGGATGTGTGTGCAAAATTTCAGGTCATTCGGACAAGGTTTGATAGACTTTTTGATCGAATTCGGAATTCGGAAGTTTTGGAATCCTTAGGCATGAATCGAAGGGTGATTTGATGTTTTGATGTTGTTTTGAGTGTTCCAAAGGTCGGAACAAGATTGAATGATGTTATGGAATGTGTTGGCATATTTGGTTGAGGTCCCGAAGGCTTCGGGTGAGTTTCGGGTGGTTAACAGACCAATTCTTGGTTTTGGAGAGTTGCAGATTTTTTGGTATTTTTGTTGCAGGGCTTTGTTCTTCGCGTTCGCGAAAAGATGTTGAGTGAGGCAGGCGGGTTGCCCTTCGCGTTCACGATGTTGGTTCTGCGTTCGCGAAGGTTGAGCCAGAATGTGCATCACGAACGCGTGGCATAGTTCGCGTTCGCGTAGAAGGGTGAAGCAGGCTTGGGCATCAAGCCCTAAGGCATCGCGTTCGCGGCCAAAGGAACGCTTTCGCGTAAGCTAAACTGAGCAAGGCTTGGTGTTTGCGTTCGCGAAAGAGGAAAGTTTGAACTATGATTTTTGTGCTTAGCGAACACGAGGCTTTGACCGTGTTCGCGAAGAAGGAAATAATACCTAGGCATAAGGTTTAAATAGAGGTCTTCACGATTTTAGTCCATTTTTCACTATTGTTGAGCGGTTTCGAAGCTTTTTGAGAGGGATTGAAGAGGGATTCGAAGGGAAACACTTCGAGGTAAGATTTTTGAACTCAATACACAATTATATGGTGATTTTTAACTGAATAGACATGAAATTAGTGGAATTTAAAGCCTAAATTTAGGGAATTAAGGCTTAAAATTGGAGAGTGTAAATAGGGGATTTGAGGGGCCATTTGAGGTCCGATGTTGATGTTCTTGGTATATATGAACTCATGGGAGGATAAGGATTCTATTGATATAATTTTTATCGGATTTCGAGATGTGGCCCCGGGGGTCGGGTTTGACCAATTTCGGGATTGTTTATGTAATTTGATTATTTTCGCGTGGCCTTTGTTCCCTTAACATATATTGATGTTATAGTTCTGATTTTGGTTAGATTCGGGGCATTTGGAGGCCGAATTGAGGGACAAGGGCGTCGCGGGCTAGAGTTTGGATTGGCTTGAGGTAAGTAACGCTTTCAAACTTGGTTTTGAGGGTTCGAAACTCCGAACTACGTGTTCTATGATTACTATTAAGGTGACACAAATGCCAAATGACAGGCGTGTGGGCGTGCACCGTGAGAATTACGGCCTGGGTCATTCCATGGCACCACTTAGTGACTCTTTCATGCTGATATCTATGTTGTATTTATGTGATTAAGTTATTGAGCTTCAAATCATGCTAATTATCATGTTAACGCTTCACGCCAACACTATTGAGACCCCAAGAGGTCGTTTCTTGCTGTCATGTCATTAGCTTCATTGATATTCTATACTCAGTCTTGTTTATACATATTATATCATGCCTCAGTCTCGATTCTTGCTATTTGACACATCATATCATTGTTTGGGCTAGTATCATGATATTTTTGAGCCCGTATGTGTGAGACTGGAGAGTAATGACTGAGTGAGGCCGAGAGTCTGATATTGAGTAACAGTATGGGATCGGGCTGCATGCTGCAACGAGATATTGATCATGCCTTCGTTGGCTTGATATAGCGCTTGGGCTAAGAGAAGCCCCTCCGGAGTTTTTACGCTCGCAGTGAGCGCAGTTGATGGAATTGAGGGATGGATCTTTCATGGACATGGATCTTGTCCGAAGTAATTATACCTGGAGATGGATCTTCTCCATAGGGCTGGAATAGCCTTCCTCGGTACTGGATGACTACGGTCAGTGATGTATATATATTTCGGGATGGATCTTCCTTGGGCCGGATGGCCATATACAGTACCGAGTGGTTGGGCACTTGTGAGTGGAGGCATACAGAACATTGATCATGCTATATATGCATTGGTACTTAGAGATTCCAGAGCTTTATACTCCATACTGGTCATATTGTATTTACTTACTACTGAGCTTTTACTTGAGCTGCAATCATGTCTACTTTTCCGTACAGTTATTTGTATACCTATTGAGGTTTGGTTCATCACTACATGTCAGTCCATAGTTTGGACTTGTTACTTACTGAGTTGATGTACTCACGTCACCCCCTGCACTTTGTGTGCAGATCCAGGTATCTCGGGTCATGGTAGCGGTTGCTGATCATATCAGTTGGAGACTCTTCCTTGGAGATTATGAGGTAGCTGTCTGGCAATCGCAGTTCCACCTTCTCATTTCTTATCTTCCTCTTAGTATATTTGTTGAATATTCTCAGACTATGTTAGTCTTGTTTATTTCGAACAGTTGTAGTATTTTGCTTATGACTTAGTGACACCCGAGGTCGGGCTTGTATTTCTTTCCGCTTGTTTTGATTTCTACTTTTTACCTTTTATCGGATTTCTGTTAAAAATATTATTTTTCTTAAGTTTTAAATGAAATGTGGAGTATTTGAAAATAAGTTGGCTGGTCTAGTTTCATGATATGCGCCATCACGACTGGGTCGGTTTTTGGATCGTGACATTTGTATAGCTGAATTCCACAATGGGGGTAAAAAAAAAGAATCTACATTGAATACCTTTTTGGTACAAAAGATAGAATTATTGTCTGAATTTTTTCCGGGGCTTCAAATTAATTATATTTAACTTTAGATTAATTGGGATGCTAATGGGATTTCCATCATTTTAAAATGATGTAAATTCTATTATCAAGTGCAAATGTCGAAATTTTGTAATATAAATGTTGGCTTTCTATTTTTTTTTTTGGGGGGGGGGAGGCATTGAGTGAATTTTATTATCAAGCACAAGTGTTGGTATAGTCAATTTATTAGACTTTTCATCACATATATACATTAATTAATATATTTCTAAAAGGTGGACTAAAGAGTCTCCCTTTGTCTCAAATTATCTGTTATATTTTTAAAAATAGTTTTCTCGAATTATTTGTCATTTTAGAAGTTCAATATACTGTTAATTATGTTTTTTTCATTTTATCCTTAATAATAATTTTTGAAGATGAAGATAACTCATAAATAGAGTAAATATTCAATGAATAAAGATTATATCTTAAGACATAAATAAGGGTAAAAGAGTTTAAATCACTCCTAATTATTATTTTCTTAAGGACCGTGTAAAAGAGAAACGTGGCAAAGAGTAGAAAACAAAATCAATATTTTAGCTCTATCAGTTTTATATGTTTTCCACTAGTAAAGTTTTGATTCACCAGGGTACCCAATTAGACCCTAGTAAAAAAAGAAACTAAGAAATATAACCAATAGAAAATAATTCAACACTGAAGGCTTTTTAACAATTGAATGAGGGGAGATATTTAAGTAATGATTCAAAGATATTTATTAATTCTAATGATCAATAGCAAAGCTACACGTTTAAATGCAATCATTTGTGGGTTAAAGGCTAATAGATTGTGGTGGAAAGAAAGATTGCATTTAGATGAGAAAAGTCCAAAAGATTGCCAACCTAATTAAAGAGAGCAAGTAGTGCATCTAAAGTGAAAATTATGTAGTCAATATTTTTGAACTCAAATCAGTTGTCACCATTTTGCATGAACAATTCCCCAATTTAAAAAACAAAAGAAAAAAAACAATGTACAGGGCCACGGCAATGATTATGGTGTAGTAATTCTAATTCTTATAAGCTAATTAATGTTTGCTCTCATCATTTTGCTAGAATCATAAATGTGGATTTTCCCAACTTAGGACAATTGCGGCATGTAATATATATCAACCAAAAGTGATAAGTTACTGTATATTTACTGACACTCTTTGTGAATTTATTGGTCAAATAACCATAAAAGTAATGAAAATACATTAATGTAAGTAATTTATAAATTTATATCTATCTATCTATCTATACTATATTAAAAGCATGAAAACTCTTAGCCAAATATCATTCGTCTTTTTTACCCTTAAAAATAGATTTTACAGTGGATGTCATTATTTTTTTCTTCTAATTTTTAGAACTTTAAAATTAAATAAAATTTTACTTATTAAATTTTTTCTTATTTAATGTAGAATATCATAATATTTTGGACTCTAAAATCAATTAAATTGTACTACCTTATATAAAAAAAATTCCTTACTAGGTAACACAACTATAATTCCTTCTATATTGTTATTCCTAATATTTAGGACTATTAAATTAATTAAAATTTTATATTTTAATTACTTTCTAACTATATCGGACTCCAAATTAATAAGATTATTATTATTATAAAGAAGTATATAATAGCAAGAAACGCTAAAAAGATTCTAAATTTTTAAGGCCAAGAGCAGAGAGATTTTCGCAATGTTCTAAGGAAACAAAATAATGCCGTGTATTTTCTTTCTTTTTCTATTTTGTCTAAAACAAAAATACTATTTAGAAGTAAGAAACCAAAGGTTGGTTTTCATGAAAAATAAACAAAACGTCCCATTAGATTTTATGCAGGGATATCAATGGTTCTCTAAAACTCAATTGAACTCATCGAACTGAACCTTTCAAACTATATTGGTGAAAATCAAGTTAACATTTGGAATAAATAATGTGGTTGACATGTTAAGACATGTGGATTAATAAGAAAATAATGTGGTTGACATGTTAAGACACGTGGATTAATAAGAGAGTGACAGCTGGCAAAGAGTATACAAAGAGACGGGAGCCTTAATAGGTACGGGCAAAGGTTCAAGAAAACAAGAACAATCAGTTACTCGGATTTCTTGATAATTTGAAAAGACATAGGTGGAATGAACCAAGATAGCAAAAAGTACAAATACGTATTATCTGCAATTAATGAGCATAAATGATGGGGCACGTTATAGAATCTTCACAAAACAGTTACGATTGCCAATTATACTATTTCATTAATGTCATTAATTGCTCATAATGGCTCTATTATGAGAGGAAAGAAACGTAGTACTTAGAAATAGCTATAAAAGGAGAGAAATAATATTTTGTATGGACACACTAATTATTATTGGTATATACTTATTTACATTGCTTTATTTTGCTTACTCTGCTACTTCTCAGTTCAATTTTCCTTTTTTTCATTACATAATTATTTTGTTATTTGATTATCAGTAACCCGAGTTCTTCTAAAATTAAGCTTTGACCGAAATTCTTATTTTCTGGTTAAACAAATTGGTCCCGTTACCGGAAATCTGATAATCTTTTACTTTCTAAATCAACTCCCTTGTCAAAACAATCATGTCGAATGTCAACGACAACAACAAAATTTACAGTGCCAAGAAAATCAGCAGCATCAGGAGAATCAACAAGGTGATGGAACTCCAGTCCCCTTACAACAAAACTCTCCTCGACAATCTCGAGAAGGAACTCCTGACGGATCTGAATCAAATATGAACGAGCAGTTTGAGAATGATCAAGCTATTGATGAAGCTTTGATAAAGTTAATCGCTCAACAGGTCAGTAATGCTCTTTAGGCTTTTGCTAACCAGTTGCCGGTTGTACCACCGACACTAACTCCAAACAACAACACCGTGGAAAATCCTCGCTCAGGGCTCGTTAACTCAGGCAGTGGAGGAACTCCTAACGAATCTCGTAATTGAGGGTCAGGTAACCCAGTTAATTTTGATTTACAAAGTTTAGTTCTAACTTTACAGAAACAGCTCAAGGAGCAGATCGATCGCATAGAGGAGATACATGGAGTGCCGCATGTAATCAAGGGAATAGATATGGACAAATACTCTCAACAACCTTGGAAGCCAAGTGCCGCTCCTTTACCAATTCCAAGGAAATTCAAGATGTCTGATATTCCGAAGTACGATGGAACAACTGATCCACGGGATCACGTAACTACATTTAAAACTGGTGTAAAGGGAAACTATTTAACTAAACAAGAAATTGAATCAGTGTTGGTCAAAAAATTCGGAGAAACACTCACGAAGGGAGCATTGACATGGTATTCTCATTTACCTGAAAATTTTATTGATTCTTTTGCTGAGCTTGCAAAGTCATTTATTAAAGCACACTCGGGAGCTCAAAAAGTTGAAAAGCAAATGGAGGACATTTTCAAAATAAAACAAGGAGATACAGAACTGCTCAGGGAATTCGTAGACAGATTCCAACGTGAAAGGATAATGTTGCCACGTATACCTAACAACTAGGCGACTATGGCCTTTGCCAGCAATCTAAATGAAAAAAGCTCGGAAGCCATGAGGAGACTCAAAGAAAGCTTACGAGAATTTCCAGCAGCAACTTGGAATGATGTTTATAATAGATACAACACAAAGCTGCGGATAGAAGAAGATACTATCATTCAGTCCCGGAAAGATGAAAGAGTGATTTCAAGACGAGCTGAAACTAAAAAAGGTCTGGTAAAAATATGTACGAACCTTATATGGGACCATCAGGAAGGAATTCACGTTCAAAACATGAAAACCCAAGGTATGATCCTAGATCAAGAGATAGAGAGTCAGGTTCATCATCAAGGTTCGGAAAAGAACGAAGCATGCGAGATCCACGAGATGATTACAGAAGCTCGAAAGCAAAAATCGGCGGCTACAGTGGCCAAAAGAAATGAGATCAAACCCAAACAGGAGAAATCTCGATTTTTTGTGCGAGTTTCATAATGACCACGGTCACAAACGGTGGATTGTAGATTGTTACAAGGTGAAGTAGAACATTTATTAAAACAATGGTACTTAACTGAATTGTTTAGTGAAAAGAGAAAGCAAGCATATATGAAGAATAGGCAGGAACCACCAAAATCTCCTTCACCAAAAAGGACGGTTAATGTCATAAGTGGAGAGGAGGAGATCAATGTCGTAACATATACGACAACAAAGAAGATATCAAAAATTACAGTCACCCACGGGAAGCAAGTTCGATAGGTTTTGGAAGAAGATAGTATAACATTTGATGATGCAAATGCAGATGGCGTGCTGACCCCGCATAATGATGCACTGGTAATATTTTTACTTGTACATGACACTAATTAAAACGAGTTTTGATTGACTAAGGTAGTTCTGTGAATATCATCCTGTTGAGAGTGGTAAACGAGATGGAAGCCAATGATAAGCTGATACCCAAGGCACGCACCTTGTCTGGTTTTGACAGCTCGAGCGTCGTAACAAAATGGGCGATAATACTTACCACATTCGCAGAAGGAGTAGTCAAAGACATGAAATTTTAAGTAGTAGAAATGGATATGGCTTACAATATGATTCACGGTAGACCATGGATTCATAAAATGGATGATGTTCCATCTACTTTACATCAAGTTATTAAGTTTCCTTCACAATGAGGCATATAGCAAATACGTGGTGACTAACAAGCTTCTCGAAGCATTAACTCTGTGGCAGATTCAAGTGCAAAAAGTGACGAAAGATAGCAATCACAGAATTCAGTTGAGGATGCAGTAACACGAGCCTCAACTAAAGACAGGCAAACAAATGTAGACTCGAGGCCTGATACTATTCAAGAACCAGAAGAAAATGAAAACATCAAAATGACAATCGAGGAACTGGAAGCTGTGGTACTATTTGTACATTGGCTAGACAGAAAAGTCTACATTGGGACTAACCTCAGCCTGAAAATGAAAAGTAAGTTGATTGAATTTTTAAAAGCTAACGCAGATTGTTTTGCTTGGTCCCATTCAGATATGACAAGTATACCACCAGAGGTAATGACCTACAAATTAAATGAAGACCCATCATACCCACCTATCAAACAAAAGAAAAGGAAGCAAGGTTCCTTCAAGAATCGGGTGATTCAAGATGAGGTACAAAAGCTTTTAAAAATTGGGTCCATCCGTGAGGTATAGTATCCAGATTGGTTGGCTAATACTGTAGTAGTTCCCAAAAAGAATGGTAAGTGGCGAGTTTGTGTATATTATACTGATCTAAATAAAGTTTGCCCTAAAGATTCTTTTCCATTGCCGCACATAAATCAACTAATTGATGCTACTGCAGGACATGAATTATTAAGTTTTTTAGATGCCTATTCAGGATGTAATCAGATTAAAATAGATCCTCTAGATGAAGAAAAAACTTTCTTTATCACAGACAGGGGGACTTACTGTCACAGAGTTATGCCGTTCGGCCTAAAGAATGTTGGGGCCACGTATTAAAGGCTAGTGACCAAAATGTTTCAAGAACATCTAGAAAAAATCATGGAGGTGTATATAGATGATATATTGGTCAAATTACAACAAGTAGGGGATCATATTCAACACATGTCAGATACATTTCAGATTCTACGCAAATTTAACATGAAGTTAAATCCTAAGAAATGTGCATTTGGCGTGTCATCAGGTAAGTTCTTGGGATTCATTGATTCTAACCGTGGAAGTAAATCCCGCGCAGATTAAGCTATTGAGGACATTTCGGATATACTTACGAGCAAAAAAGAAGTGTAGAGGTTGGCAGGAAGAATAGCAGCTTTGGGAAGGTTTATTTCCAAGTCATCAGAAAAGTGCTTCAAATTCTTTTCAGCCCTAAAAAAGCAAAATCAATTTGAATGGTCTGAAGAATGTCAGCAGGCGCTTAAAAATTTAAAAGTGTACTTATGAAATCCACCATTGCTAGCCAAACCAAAAGATGGGGAAAAACTACTCATCTATCTTTCTGTTTCAGAAGTAGCGGTAAGTACTGTATTAGTTCGAGAGGACCAAGGTAAATAATCTCTGATTTATTATGTTAGCAAGTCTTAATTATATGTTGAGACTCGATATCCCCATTTAGAAAAACTTGGACTCGCATTAATTATGGCATCTAGGAAATTAAGGCCTTATTTTTAATGTCATCCTATCTTTGTAGTAACTGCCTATCCCTTATGTAATATATTGCATAAACAAGAGTTATCGGGTAGATTATCCAAGTGATCTATAGAGCTAAGTGAATATGACATTACATATCAACCTAGAACTGCAATAAAATCACAAGTTTTAGCAGATTTTAGCCCAGGATTACAAGTAGAGGTAGAAAAAGAACTGCAGGTATTTAACGGGTCTAATCCAGGTACTTGGACCTTATTTACTGATGGTTCGTCAAATGTAAAATGAGCAGTTCTGGGCATTGTCTTGGTACCACCTGCGGGAGAAACCATACAACAAGCCATAAAATGTCATCCTATCACTAATAACGAGGCAGAATATAAAGTTGTGATTGCAGGTTTAGAATTGACACGAGAGCTCAGAATAGAGCAGGTCATAATCAAAAGCGATTCGCAGCTCGTAGTTAACCAAATACAGGGGACTTATACACGGGACTTAGTCAGACAATTCCAAACTTGGAAAGTCACGCAGATACCAAGGGAATAGAATGTCGAGGCAGACGCTTTGGCTAATCTTGCATCCGTTGCAGAAGTGACAAATGAAGAAAACACTTCCGTAATATATTTGTTTCATTCAGTGCTTGATCAAGATAAAAATGAGGTAAATTACAATAATCTAACTTGGGATTGGAGAAACGAGATTGTCGATTTTTTGCAGTATGGAATACTACCCGAAGATAAGAAAAAGGCTCAGTCATTTTGCCAAAAGGCTGCTCGTTACTGTTTAGATCAGGGCAATTTATATCGAAAAATATTCGGTGACCCTCTAGCAAGATGTCTCCGGCCTTCTCAAACAGAATATGTGATGAAAGAAATACACGAGGGACATTGTGGAAATCACGTTGGAGGAAGATCTTTGGTAAAAACTATAATTAGAGTTGGCTATTACTGGCCAAAAATGGAAGAAGAGGAGGAAAATTTTGTGGCTAAATGTGACAAGTGTCAAGGATATGGTAACAACATGCATTGACCAGCTGAATTATTACATCCGGTTGTTGCACCGTTGCCTTTTTATGAAGTGGAGGATGGATAAAGTAGGTCCACTACCACAAGCCAAAGGCAAGGTAAGATTTCTATTAGTACTCACCGACTATTTTACTAAGGGGGTAGAAGCAGGAGCCTTCAAAAAGGTATGAGAAAAAGAGGTCAGAGACTTCATCTGGCGAAACATCATATGCCGGTTTGGGGTTCCAAAAGAGATCGTGTGTGATAACGACCTACAATTCATAGGTGCACAAATCACAAAATTCTTCCAAAGTTGGCAAATTAAAAGGATTACCTCGATACCTTATCATCCAGTGGCCAATGGACAAGCTGGATCAACAAATAAAGTCATTATCAACAGCTTGAAGAAAAGACTAGAAGAATCAAAGGGCAAATGGCTAGAGGTACTACCTGAAGTCTTGTGGGCTTACCGAACAATAGCAAAAACAAGTACGGGGGAGACGCCGTTCTCACTTGTATACTGTGGTGAAGCCTTAATTTCAGTCAAAATGGGGGAGACAAGTACGAGATATACTCAAGCTACTGAAGAGTCAAATGAAGAAGAGATAGGGGTAAATCTGGATTTGCTTGAAGAAAGGAGGGAAACTGCCTTAATAAGGATGGCAACGCAAAAACAAGTTATTGAGCGATATTACAATCGGAAATCTCGTCTCAGATACTTCAATATTGGGGATCACGTACTCAAAAAAGTTTCCAATCCTCGAGAGCAGCCAATGCAGGAAAGTTAAGTCCAAATTGGGAAGGGCCTTACAAGATTCGTGGTATCGCAGGAAAATGTGCATATGAGCTTGAAATCATGGATGGCAAGATTCTACCTTCAAGTTGGAATGTTGTTCATCTAAAGAAGTACTATTTCTAAGGGAAGGAAATACCAACGGTCAGGTATCCCCACTTACGATTTTTAATTTTGAATTGTTAAAGTTGTACTAACAATTTTAGATGATAGGCAAAAAGCTAGCCCACACTAAATGATGAATTTAGACCTGAAAGACACACAGAAGAAACATAATTCCTGGTCCAGGGTTGCAACTATTCTGATGGACATGTAATGGGTTAAGCAGTCTTCATCTAAATTATACCTCCGAGTCCCATATATTTTTCCTTTTTAGGAAAAGGACCGCATGGTAGGAATAATCAAATGCTAGAGATTTCATACTTCAAAGCTCAAACACTTGGGGGACTATATAATATACATATAATATATGTATAAGGAAGGCAAAGAAGGCTGAAACAATTAAATTTCAAGTCAAGACTAAAGTCTACTCAACAAATATCAAGTTCATAGCAAAGTCACGAGCCAAAAATGCAAGCCTGATCCAAAAACCTGTGAAGAATACACTCGTGGATATAAATTTCAAAATCTTACGAATGTTTAGTTTAAAGTCAGTATTTAGCCATGGGTCATAAAGAAACCCTTGAATTTTCTTTTTCACAAATCTGTTGTAAAGAAAACAGTCATGGAAGAGTTATAGAAGATATTTAAACACATGTAAGGTGTTATTTAGCTTGACAAGTTCGAATGAAATAAAACTTTTCTCAAAGTTATTCCAAGAAACATGTACGTTCCTATTTCTCCTTTCGTATGTTTACACCATTATGAAGTTGAGATGTCTTCTTCATTTAGTGTCGAGTATAAAAGGACCCTCTTTTATAATTCATGCTTGATTCAAAAATACATGAAATTAACTAAGCATTTTTAAATGCAAAACTTAAAAGAGTATAACAGAAACTCAAGTCAAAGGCATCATAAAAATTTGAAGCAAAAACTTTATAATATTCTAAAATATTTAGTTAAAACTAAGTATGAACTTAGTCCTAACTTGATTATAGAAATCCCCGAAAAGACCTGGGGATATGTTGTTACCAAAAAACATTACCCATAAATGGGATCAGGGGTAAAACCACCAATTGTTCACCAACAAAAAAAATAGTTAACTTCACAATCAAACTTTCACTATGGAGCTAGTTCTGAACCGGTAATCAAGATGGCATCATCAACAGCAGAAGGCTCGATTTGATTAGAAGGAGCTGGGACATCCACCGCACCAGGAACTTACTCAATTACTTAAGTAAAGGTGCGTAGCTGTTTAGATACTCTTACTACTTGCTTCAACATTTTCGGGAGTATCAGCCTTGGGTGAAGAAAAACTTTGGCTTTGCTGAATTTTTTCAATTGTTTCCTTAATCTTTGCTAACTCAACATCCAAGTTAAAACCTTCCTGGCATACCTCCATAAAAGTATCATGGCACGTGTTCAATACTTTAACAACGGCCTTGTTCTCAAGAGTTTCGTAGTCTCTTAAGCAATGATCAATTTCACTCTTGAGCTCCTCCCTCTCAGCTAAAGCAGCATTGTAAGAAGTCTGTAAAGGTTCAAGTGAACTCTCCAAGAACTTTACCTTACCGGAAGACACTCGGAGATCTTCCTGGGTCTGGGTGAGTGTTTGAACAAACTCACAGCATAAACTTCTTTCTCATTCAACAGGGCCTTCAGACCTCTGATCTCTTTTGTAGCTTTGGAGAGTTGTTCAGTAAAAGACGACTCGAGAAGGTTCTTATCCTTGCCCTCCTGGTTGGGAGAAGATTTCTCAACAGCTAGCTCCACTTCCATGACTCTTAGCTGCTGCTCCAAGGTACATTTGTTCTCTTCTAAAACTTCCATCTCAAACTGGAGGCTTTCATACTGCTCTTTCCAATTATCTGCCTCAATTTGTTAATCATGCATCAATTGCTCCGTATGGGAAACCCTTTTCATCATCTCCGTGCCGATGAGATTGATCTACATAAAGAAAAAAGGGATAAGAATCCTAGTAGAAGGAAAATAGTATAAGATATAAAAAGAAATCTATACCTTCAATAATGATTGCACGATGTCATTTATCTAAGTCAAAGAATTATAACTTTCTAGCTTGGACTTTTCAACCGGACCAATCAAGGGTTTTAACCATACGTCAGCCTGACCTGACTGCTTCAGAAGGTTACCATCGGCAGGAACTTCAATGGTAATTTGCTTCATTACCCTACTTCCACTTGAAGAACCAATTTTAGTACGAGAAATATTTGCAGCAGGGACAGTAGACGAAGTCATAATGGCTTGAGGCGGAGCAGAAATAGTAGCAGTAAAAATAGGCAAATGGCGTTCCATTGGAACATATACGGGGAAGGAGGAAAGAGGAACTTCCTCAGACACCAAGTCAAAGCCTTCATTATCAAACCCACGCGAAAAGAGGTGTTCAACAGAGTCATAAGGTGCCATGGGCGTCTCTTCGTCAGAACTTACTAAAGTGGCTTTAACAGGCTCGATCACGGGAACAGAACGAGGAGGAGGAGTAACTTCGTCATCCGAAATGACACGTCTTCTAGCCTGCGACTTTCTAACCACAGAGCTTCCATCCCGCTCCTCTTCATCTTAAGAATCCTAGGGTCTGTCAGCTTTCCTTTTCGATGAAGAACTCAAGATTATCTCCTGAGCTCTCGCCAAAGTCTAGAAGTTGCGATTGACTCAGCACTTACGCCATGTAGCAGCCCCTTTGGGAGGGTACTACTTAGGAAACAAATCTAATTTTCTACTTACAAAATATTAAAAGAGATATTAATTAAAAAAAATTCAGAATAATTTTAGTAGCGGAAGTAGGCCCATGCGAAAAGGTTCAAAGTGCAATATATTTTCTTTTTAAAAATACACCATAATTTTATTTTAAATGAAATACAATGTCAAAATATTAACAGATTAAAGCAACTTCCTAACTGATTAATACAATCATTCAAAATCACTGCAAGTTTATATTGTACATAAATTTCAAACTATCAGGTATAAAAAAAAAGGAAACTAGTTTTCTCCTTTTCTACATATTTACAAGAGAAAGCGTAAATTCAGCATATTACAAGACTTGAGTTATTAAAACACCCTAATACAATAAAATAGGTTACAAATTTAAGTTACAAGATTTTGGTCTTTAAAATCCAACAAGCCTCCAAATAACATAAGTGTGACATATATATATATATCCTGTATATCATGTACATGTCCCCAAACTATGCAAACCAAGGTGCATATGCAAATGTGATCTCCATAAATTCTCCCAAAAAGAGTACTTCACCCTGACCATCTTCAGATTTCATCCCGAACATTTCCTACGATAGAAAACAACTATCGCTAAGCATGAAGCTTAGTGGCGTATAAACTTTAGGCTTGAAGTCATTAAATTCTCCAATTCCCCTTTTCGGTCATAGTTAGCTCAATTTAATATAATTTAAAACAAGTGAACAAATATATCAAACATATCCATATCAAACTTTGAAGTGTTTCCAAATATCAATAACAATGTTCAAGAGTTTAGAAAGTGTATACTATCAATTTAAGAGAGTATACCAAATATCCATTTTTCGCCCAATATGTACGTCATGCCATCTCACTAAGCATAATCAAATATCAAGATGGACCGAAGCCCCAAATCAAGTAGGGTCAAAACCCAATAGACCAGAGAATCAAGAACCATATTAAAAATGGCTTCCTAGTTCGTACTTAACACGGACAAGTTCCATAATTCAAGACGAACTACAAATCCAAAGTCAAGATGGCAAAAGATCCAAATCAAGAGGCATGCCAAGATGAGTGACAAAGTCACTGCCACAAGAAGGACAAAGTCCCAACAAGAATGCAAAATAATCAAACATCCGTACAAATGGACGATTTTGCAAATATCTTACAATACTTGATATAATACGAATATAACAATATAAATTGAAGCCAAGAAAAATAAAATATCAAGTTATTTCAACATATTCCAGCAAGCAAAAAGAGTACAAGTTTATACACAAACCTTGGTGTTTTACCACGAAACAGTTCAATCACAACTTGGGGACGTTCGAATCGTCTACGCCGTAAACAAACCAAATCTGTCCACTTCCTCAAACACTTCCCCTTTGATTTTTTTTCAAGAGTTTATATACATTAAATACATAATCAAGTATCTAAATAAGTTCAGTGATTTAGCAAGTCAAACTAAATATGATATTGGTGAAAATTATTCAAAAACGTTTGAAACAGAAATTCTGGACAGTATCACTGTTCCGAGTTATGACTCAGTTTCGAATATCTAAACGGACAAACTAGACTTTATGGTCTTCACAAAAGTTGTAGATCTATGTTTTACCATTTCAGAACATCTTGAATCACCTCCATATCAATTTTGAACAAAAGGTTATGCTAAAATTACTAACAGCAGTACATGGAGTATTTCTAAAACTGGAAATCTGGACAGCACCTGCCCTGTACTTTCTGATCCTTTTTCAGGTAAATACCAACAAAAATAGATTTTGGTTCCTCCATAAGAGTTATAGATTTATGAAATACCTTTCAAGAAAGTCCTGGATCACTTAAATCAGAGCTCTGTACAAAAAGATATGTAGAAAATTCTAGTAGGTGTCTAGTATAAAAACGAGTTTAGAAACTTACCAAGAGGAGCAACTTGATCTTCACCAAAAACGAAATTTGCTTGTTGATTTAGTAGAAATCCATGGTTTTTTTTTCATGAAACTTCAGATTTTCTAGTTTCTACGGAGGAGAGAGAGATAGAGAGATAGAGATAGAGAGAAAGAGAGATAGATAGAAAGAGAGAGATGAATAGCTATTCTTCTTTGTCTTGAAGAATAGAAAAAAATGGGGAGTTTATGGATAGATATAAAATAAAATGGTTACCCAACTACTAAATATTCTTAGATAAATACAAAAGGTTGGAAATCCAAAACCTTAATTATATATTATATTTAATAACAACTAATAAAAATAATATTAAGTGTTACATATAGCAACATCATGGAACTTCATTGCCAATATTAACACAACCTAAAGTAAGAAATTTTCATATATTGACCATTTCACATTTAGGAAGTGCAAAGTAAAATATTTCCTCGTTATAAAAATGCTCAATCAAGAATGCAAATATTATAAAAAATTTGGGGTGTTACAACTCTCTCTCCCTAAAAAAAATTTTGTCTCGAAATTTACCTTGTACTAGTCCCGAAACAAATGTAGATATTGAACTCGCATATCCTCTTCTCGCTCCCAGGTAGCTTCTTCGCCTGAATGATTTCTCCAAAGAACCTTCACTAATGGTATTCTCTTATTAGTAAGCTCTTTTATCTAATGCGCTAAGATTTGGATTGGTTCTTCTTCATATGTCAAATCAGGATTAACCTCAATAGACTCAATAGGAAGAATATGAGATAGAACTGAGCGGTATTTTCGAAGCATAGAAACATGAAAGACATTGTGGATCTTACCTAATTCAGGTGGCAAAGCTAGCTTATATGCAACTGGACCAATTCTCTCAAGTATTTCATAAGGTCCAATGAATCGAGGACTAAATTTACCTTTTTGGCCAAATCTCATAAGTCTTCTTCCATGGAGAAACCTTTAAAAATACCTTATCGCCCACCTGATGCTCAATTTCACGCCTTTTAAGATCCGCATCGGACTTTTGTCTGTCTGAAGAAATTTTCAAACGATCCTTGATGATTTTTACCTTATCTTCAGTTTGTTGCACAATCTCAGGATCCACAAATTTTCTTTCACCAACCTCATTCCAACAAAGAGGCGTTCTACATTTTCTCCCATATAAAGCTTCATAAGGAGGCATGCCTATACTTGATTGGTAGCTATTATTGTAAGCAAATTCTATTAGGGCTAAGTGTTTGTCCCAATTACCCTTAAACTCAATAATGCAGGCTCGAAGCATATCCTCCAAGATTTGTATTACCCTTTCAGACTGGCCGTCCGTTTGTGGATGGAACGCGGTACTAAAATTCAACCTGGAACCCAAAGCTTCTTGCAAGCTAGACCAAAATCTGGATGTAAACCTCGGATCTCTATCAGACACAATAGAAACAGGGATTCCATGCAGCTTCACAATCTCATTAATGTACAATTCTGCTAAACGTTCAAGTAAGTAGTCCATTCTGATTGCCAAGAAATGAGCACTCTTAGTTAGTCTATCTACAATGACCCAAATTGCATTATGATTTCTTTGAGTGCGTGGAAGTCCAGAAACAAAGTCCATCGTTATCCTTTCCCATTTCCATTCAGGTATTGACAAAGGTTGCAGGAGACCAGCTGGGACTTGATGTTCAGCCTTTATTTGTTGATATACCAAGCATTTAGAAATGAACTCTGCAATGTCTTTCTTCATACCACTCCACCAATAGTGCTCCTTAATGGTCCAATACATTTTAGTACCTCCAGGATGCATTGCATAAGGTGAACTATGTGCTTCAATCAAGATCTGCTTTCTCAATTCATCATCATTAGGAACACACAACCTATTTTTATAAAATAAGGTACCATCTTTCCTTAATGAAAAATCTGATTCTCTTCCATTTTGGACTTTTTCAACCCGTTTCACAAGCTTCTTATCTAACTTCTGTGCTTCTTGGACTTGCTCAAGTAAGACTGGCTTGACTTGCAAATTAGCAATGATAGAACCATTAGAATTAAATGAAAGGCAAACATTCATGGCTCTTAATTCAAGAAGCAAAGACAAAGGACTTAGAGTTAAACTTGCAAGGGAATTGCGACTCAATGCATCTGCAACCACATTGGCTTTACCAGGATGATAATCAATTGTGCAATCATAATCTTTGATGAGTTCAAGCCATCTACGTTGTCGCAAGTTTAACTCTTTTTGTGTACCCAAGTACTTCAAACTCTTGTGATCAGTAAATATGTGACACTTCTCTCCGTATAAGTAATGCCTCCAAATTTTTAAGGCAAAAACAATGGCAGCAAGTTCAAGATCGTGAGTGGGATAATTCAACTCATGCAATTTCAACTTTCGAGAGGCGTAAGCAATTACTTTCCCTTCTTGCATCAAAACACAACCCAAGCCACGATGAGATGCATCACTGTATCCCACATAATCTTTTCCTTCAGCTGGCAAAGAAAGTATTTGAGCTTGTGTCAACAAGGATTTAAGCTTTTCAAAGCTCTCTTGACACTTGTCATCCCATACAAATTTGGCGTTTTCCCCCAAAAGTTTGGTCAAGGGAGAAGCTATAATAGAGAAGCCCTTCACAAACCTTTTGTAGTATCCTGCTAAAACCCAAGAAACTTCTTATCTCAGTTGGAGTTTTAGTTAGTTTCCAATCAACAATAGCTTGAATCTTACTAGGATCAACCTTCACACCTTCAGATGAAATGTGCCCTAAAAAAGCCACTTCATTCAGCCAAAATTCACATTTGGAAAGCTTCGTGTAGAGTTGTCTCTCTTTCACAATTTGCATGACAATTCGGATATGCTTATCATGATCTTCTCTATTTTTGGAATAGACTAAAATGTCATCAATAAACACCACCACAAATTGATCGAGATAAGGCTTGAATACACGGTTCATTAGATCCATAAATGCAGCAGGAGCATTTGTCAAACCAAATGGCATTACCAAAAATTCATAATGGCCATACCTGGTCCTAAAAGCAGTTTTAGGAACATCTTTCTCCCTCACACGCAACTGATAATATCCAGACCTCAAGTCAATTTTTGAGAATAACATGGCACCCTTCAGTTGGTCAAACAAGTCATCGATTCTAGGCAGTGGGTATTTGTTCTTGATTATTACCTTGTTCAGCTGTCGGTAATCAATACAAAGACTAAGAGTGCCATCTTTCTTTTTCACAAATAAAACAGGAGCTCCCCAAGGTGAAATACTGGGATGGATAAAACCTTTCTCAAGAAGTTCTTGCAATTGAGCCTTTAACTCTTTTAATTTAGTCGGAGCCATTCTATAGGGAGCGATAGAAATAGGAGTAGTTCAAGAGACAAGATCTATAGGAAATTCAATCTCCCTTTCTGGAGGCAACCCAGGAAGATCATCAGGAAATACATCAGGAAAGTCGCACACAGTTGGTATGTCCTTAAGACTTGGACTCCCCAATCGTGTATCAACTATATGAGCAAGATAGACATCACAACCTTGACAAATCATCTTCCTTGCCAAGACCGCAGAAATAATATTAGATGTCAATGATCTTTCTCCTTGAACTACCATGTGTGAATAAGCAGGAGTTCTAAATGTCACTTGCTTTAACCTACAATCAACCAATGCATGGTGCCAATCCATGCCAACAATAACACATAGTCTCGGAAGGGCATTTCAAGCAAGTCGACAGGGAAGACCAGATTTTGAATCATGAATGGACAATCTCGGTAAATCCTGTTAACAACAGCCTGATGACCTAATGGACTCGTGACCAGCACATCAAAGTCAAGTCTCACAGATTTAACAGTATCGGGAAATGCAAGTGATGAGCAAACATAAGAATGCGAAGATCCAGGTTCAAATAATGTAATAACAGATATGCCAAATAAGTGAAATTTACCAGCAACCACGTCCGGACCATCCTGGTCATTCTTCTGTCTCATAGCATAAACTCGTGCAGCAGCTCTCGACCCACCGGCCTGATTAGCTACACTCGAACCCGCTACTTGCATATTTTGAGGTCTAGCACTACTATTAGCTTGAGAAGAGTAGTGACAGGCTTTTGAACGGATCCTTCTGTATGCGTATAAGAAAGAGGATTAGGATTACGACAATCCTTCACTTTATGATCCATACTTCCACAATTAAAACAAGCACCAGAAGCTCGTTTACATGCACCAAAATGATTCTTCCCGCACTGTGCACAAGTAGGTGTATGAGTTTTGCCTTGGCCATAACTTGGAGTACTGGCATTAGAAAAATTTGACTTATTCTGCTTATGATGTAATGATTTATGTGTACTCTCGGTCTTGGAATAGTCAAACTTTCCCTTTTTGGATGGACCGCCATAATCTGAATTACCTTTCCTAAACCTGTTTTCTCTCCTACTAGCTTCTTCCTTGTCAATTCTTTCCCAAGTAAGTGCCGCTGAAATCAGCTTGGAAAAATCCTCAAGTTGTAAGATTGCCACTGATTTTCGAATGTAACCATTCAAACCTTCTTCAAATCTTCTGCACTTGTCTCTTTCACCATCAATAATACCTTTAGCATAGCGAGAAAGCCTGAGAAAGTTTTGTTGATACTCTGCAATAATCATACTCCCTTGTCTTGAATTCAGAAACTCTTTCTTTTTAGCATCACAATAGACAGGGGGAACATATTTTGCCCGAAATGATTTCATAAAGTCATCCCAAGTCAGCACCGGAGGTTTTGCTTTTGCATTTGGCACACTTACCCACCAATCATAGGCATCTTTTTGTAAAGGGAGATAGCATACTTAAATTTGGCAGCATTAGTATACTCCAGTTGTTCAAAGACCCTCTCAATGCGCTCGAGCCATTGTTCAGCTATCGTGGGATCTGTAGTGCCTTCAAATTCAACTCTGCCCATTTTTCTCATCTTCTCAAAATTCATTTCACTAGGTTCTGATATTGTCCCAGCTAAGTGACGAAAGAATTCAGCCATCTGCTGGAATGGAGGAGTCATAAATGGAGTATTATGACTCATTGCTCTTGGATTACTGCCCATTTCATTTCCACTAACACGAGGAGGACTTAGGTCAGGCAAGGGTTCCTCATTTCCTCCTTGAAGGTGAGGCATGGCATTATACTAGGCTTGACTTTCATCAACGGATTCAATAGCTCTATTCGAAGAAGAGGCCATACTAAAATTCCTATAAAAGATAAGATCACACTGCATTAGGGACATGTACATGATGCATATGCACACATAATACAATAAATTAAATTAAACAAGTATGCAAAAATTTAAAAACTCCAAGTCATTTTCAAGAAAGGAAATAACAACAATTACTAGGTACTATCACAACAAAACATATCCTAGAATTACAAACCGTGGCTCTGATACCAAAACTTGTAGCAACCCCTTTGGGAGGGTACTACTTAGGAAACAAATCTAATTTTCTACTTACAAAATATTAAAAGAGATATTAATTAAAAAAAAATATTCAGAATAATTTTAGTAGCAGAAGTAGGCCCATGCGAAAAGGTTCAAAGTGCAATATATATATTTTTTTTAAAATACACCATAATTTTATTTTAAATGAAATACAATGTCAAAATATTAACAGATTAAAGCAACTTCCTAACTGATTTATACAATCATTCAAAATCACTGCAAGTTTATATTGTACATAAATTTCAAACTATCGAGTATAAAAAAAGAAACTAGTTTTCTCCTTTTCTACATATTTACAAGACAAAGTGTAAATTCAGCATATTACAAGACTTGAGTTATTAAAACACCCTAATACAATAAAATAGGTTACAAATTCAAGTTACAAGATTTTGGTCTTTAAAATCCAACAAGCCTCCAAATAACATAAGTGTGACATATATATATATATATATATATATATATATATATATATATATATATATATATATATCCTGTATATCATGTACATGTCCCAAAACTATGCAAACCAAGGTGCATATGCAAATGTGATCTCCATAAATTCTCCCAAAAAGACTACTTCACCCTGACCATCTTCAGATTTCATCCCGAACATTTCCTACGATAGAAAACAACTATCGCTAAGCATGAAGCTTAGTGGCGTATAAACTTTAGGCTTGAAGTCATTAAATTCTCCAATTCCCCTTTTCAGTCATAGTTAGCTCAATTTAACATAATTTAAAACAAGTGAACAAATATATCAAACATATCCATATCAAACTTTGAAGTGTTTCCAAATATCAATAACAATGTTCAAGAGTCTAGAAAGTGTATACTATCAATTTAAGAGAGTATACCAAATATCCATTTTTCACCCAATATGTACGTCATGCCATCTCACTAAGCATAATCAAATATCAAGATGGACCGAAGCCCCAAATCAAGTAGGGTCAAAACCCAATAGACCAGAGAATCACGAACCATATTAAAAATGGCTTCCTAGTTCGTACTTAACACGAACAAGTTCCATAATTCAAGACGAACTACAAATCCAAAGTCAAGATGGCAAAAGATCCAAATCAAGAGGCATGCCAAGATGAGTGACAAAGTCACTGCCACAAGAAGGACAAAGTTCCAACAAGAATGCAAAATGATCAAACAATCCGTACGAATGGGCGATTTAGCAAATATTTTATAATACTTGATATAATACGAATATAACAATATAAATTGAAGCCAAGAAAAATAAAATATCAAGTTATTTCAACATATTACATCAAGCAAAAAGAGTACAAGTTTATACACAAACCTTGGTGTTTTACCACGAAACAGTTCAATCACAACCTGGGAACGTTCGAATCGTCTACGCCGTAAACAAACCAAATCTGTCCACTTCCTCAAACACTTCCCCTTTGATTTTTTTTCAAGAGTTTATATACATGAAATACATAATCAAGTATCTAAATAAGTTCAGTGATTTATCAAGTCAAACTAAATATGATATTGGTGAAAATTACCCAATAACATTTGAAACAGAAATTTTGGACAGTATCACTCTTCCAAGTTATGACTCGGTTTTGAAGATATACACGGACAAACTTGACTTTATGGTCTTCACAAAAGTTGTAGATATATGTATTACCATTTCAGAAAATCTTGAATCACCTCCATATCAATTTTGAACAAAAAGTTATGCTAAAATTACAAACAGCAGTACATGGAGTATTTCTAAAACTGGAAATCTGGACAGCACCTGCCCTGTACTTTCTGATCCTTTTTCAGGTAAATACCAACAAAACTAAATTTTATTTCCTTCATAAGAGTTATAGATTTACGAAATACCTTTTCAGAAAGTCCTAGATCACTTAAATTGGAGCTCTGTACAAAAAGATATGTAGAAAATGCTAGTAGGTATCTAGTATAAAAACGAGTTTAGAAACTTACCAAGAGGAGCAACTTGATCTTCACCAAAAACGAAATTTGCTTGTTGATTTAGTAGAAATCCATGATTTTTTTTCGTGAAACTTCAGATTTTCTAGTTTCTACGGAGGAGAGAGAGAGATAGAGTGAGAGAGAGAGAGAGAGATAGAGAGAGAGATAGAGAGAAAGAGAGATAGATAGAAAGAGAGAGATGAATAGCTATTCTTCTTTGTCTTGAAGAGTAGAAAAAATGGGGAGTTTATGAATAGATATGCAATAAAATGGTTACCCAACTACTAAATATTCTTAGATAAATACAAAAGGTTGGAAACCCAAAAACCTAATTATATATTATATTTAATAACAACTAGTCAAAATAATATTAAGTGTTACATATAGCAACATCATGGAACTTCATTGCCAATATTAACACAACCTAAAGTAAGAAATTTTTATATATTGACCATTTCATATTTAGGAAGTGCAAAGTAAAATATTTCCTCGTTATAAAAATGCTCAATCAAGAATGCAATTATTATAAAAAATTTGGGGCGTTACACGCCACGAATAGGAAACCCTGATAAAAAGATGAGTTAAATAAATTCTAATTAAAGAATGAATAAAAAAAGAAGGGAAAGAATAAAAATTATACTGTGAGTCTTAACCTTCCAACCAAACCTATTTGAGAGGTACATCCGAAATCTAACTTCTATCAGAGCAATGGTCAACAATTTTTCTACCCAACCACGGCAATTGGGAATCTCTTCAACAATTTCCATGGTTGCTGAAAAAGGAAAAGTGAAACAATCAAGGGAAGTACAAACTCTTAAAAAAAGAGAAGAGAGAAAGTTGTAAACAAAACTTACGTGCGAAATTCCACTTTTCAGGAAAGGGCATATTTTCTTCACCACCTATCCCTATCGTAGGAGCAACAACAAATCGGGCGTACCAGCCACGATCTTTATCATCTTCAGAACTAACTAAAACTCTCTTACTTCTTGCCACCAAAGTAAAAATCTCATGACGGAATAACCTAGGGGAGTAGAGATGGATTAACTGAAAAAGGTGAAAGGCAATTGAGCCAAATTAGCAAAATATCTTAAATATGCAACAACCCTACATAAAATAGGGCCAATTTGTCCTAAACACACATTGAAGAAGTGGCAGAATTCAATAATAACTGGATCAATAGGGGGTCTAAAGTCCAATGTAAAGGGGTACGTATACACAAAAGAAAAGCCAGCTTTGAATGAAGTGATCCTTTTATTTGCATTAGAGATTAGAATTGGGAAATCGAACTTCCAATGACAATATCTACGAACAACAGAGATCAAACCTTCAATAATCTATGAAGGATAAACATCGGCACGATCATGAGAGGATATAGAAGAAACCTGGTTTCTAATCGATTCTCTATTAGTATAAAAAGAAAGTTCAGAAGGGATAATTTCATCTACTGTAGGTTTACGGACTTGCTCATTGGAATCTCTACTTCTAGCACAAGACCTATGTGGAAGAGAAACCCTAGTTCTAGAATATGAAGGAGGAGTGGAACTAGGTTGAGAAGAAGAAGAACCTCGAATGGAAACTGACCCTAAACTACACATCCTGCCCCCTCTCCTGCTTCTAGTAGGAACAAGGGGAAGTTCATTTACAATAAGAACTTTTTGAGGGTCAGGGTTTGAAGAAGACATAGCTATATGAAGAAGAAGAGAAGATTGAATAGTCAATGATGGAAAAAAATTCTATGAAAGAAAAGACAAAGAATATATTTATACTCAGAAGCAATTGTCAAACAAAAAGGTAATGATGGAAACGTCATAATGAAAATTGTCACTTCGTAATTGATGTAGCTGTAAAAACCCCTAAAAGACGCTGGAGGACTGCAAAACCAATCAAAAGCCACCATGTGTTACATGCATTAAATGGAAGTGACATGCGAAGCGTCAGTTCTGGAAAAAGGTATAATGATATGTGAGAATTGCGGCAAAAATTCTCGCTTTAATGAGATCTACTTGCCAAATATTCAATTGCTGAATAAATGGCAAGTGGGGAGACTATCTGTATTGGGAAAATCGAGTTAGTATTTGGAATTACTTATGTGGTTGACATGTCAAGACACATGGATTAATAAGAGAGTGACAACTGGCAAAGGGTATACAAAGAGACACGAGCCTTAATAGGTACGGGCAAAGGTTCACGAAAACAAGAAGGAACGGTTACTCGGATCTCTTGATAATTTGAAGAGACATCAGTGGAATGAACCAAGATAGCAAAAAGTACAGATACATATTATATGCAATTAATGAGCATAAATGATGGAGAACGTTATAGAATCTTCACGAAATAGTTACGATTGCCAACTATAATGTTTCATTAATGTCATTAATTGCTCATAATTGCTCTATTATGAGAGGAAAGAAACGTAGTGCTTAGAAATAGCTATAAAAGGAGAGAAGTAATATTTTGTATGGACACACTGATTATTATTGGAATATACTTATTTATATTGCTTTATTTTGCTTACTCGGCTACTTCTCAGTTCAATTTTCCTTTTTTCATTACATAATTATTTTGTTATTTGGTTATGAGTAACCCGAGTTCTTCTAAAATTAAGCTTTGACCGAAATTCTTATTTTCTGGTTAAACACAAACCGATTACTAAGTTTTTCTTAATAAGATCATAGGTTCAATATAAATCTACGATCAGACGGAATAATTAAGATAGTTTTTTATTTTTAAATAAAATTAAAAAAATACATAACTGAACCGAATAAATTTATATGTATATATTATATGTATTAAACTTAAAAATAACAAAGCTTTAATGTAATATTAATATATTGCAATCATCTTTTCTAAAATTTTAAACTTGGAAATTTATTAATATATTGACCATTAAACTCTTTCTTATTTGAACTAGATAAGAACATCAAATTTAGAATTTAAAATCGAATAAGATTTTTATTTTATCTATAATAATTTTTCCCAAATATTTAGAATTTAAAATAAGCTAAGACTTTATCGTCAATATATAATGGAATGTAATTAAAATTCCATTTTAGAAAAACAAGTTCTTTTAATTAAATAAACTCAAAATAAATAGATATATATCAACAACAACAACTACCCAGTAAAATTCCACAAAAGTGGGGTCTAGGAAAGGTAATGTATACGCAAACCTTACCTCTATCCCGATAGGGCAAAGAGATTGTTTCTGATAGACCCTCAGCTCAGGAAGACGGAAATAAACATATGAAAAGACAATTTATAAGTAACTTCAGCAGAAACCGTAGAAATAGTAACTGAAGCATAAAAACCAAAAGATAAATGACATGCAACAATAGTAACCAGTATCTAAGGCCCGGGGCTAAGATAAACAACAAGGATAGTATGGACTCAACATAAACCGCAAGCCATCTAAGATCAACCCTATGCAACCCCGCCTCACTTTGGGTATGAAGTAGGGAAAACTCTACTACTCTCTAGCCTACAACCCTAATGCTTGAACTCCAGACCTTTCTATCAAGGGTTATATCCTCGGAAATC
The DNA here is from genome assembly GCF_000393655.2 of Nicotiana sylvestris. NCBI lineage: Eukaryota > Viridiplantae > Streptophyta > Magnoliopsida > Solanales > Solanaceae > Nicotiana > Nicotiana sylvestris. Next base: position 120,111,205 of record NC_091057.1, on the reverse strand, counting down.
TGCAGTCGTGTCATATCCTGCCTGATCACCTCTTCTCAATACTTCTTAGACTGCCCTCTACCTCTTCTTGTACCCACCAAGCCAACCACTCACACCTCCTCACCGGAGCATCAAGGCTTCTCCTCCGCACGTGCCCAAACCATCTGAGCCTCGCTTTTCGAATATTGTCATCCACAGGGGCCACACCCACGTTCTCCCGAATATATTCATTCCTAATCTTGTCTATCCTAGTGTGCCCGCACATCCACCTCAACATCCTCATCTCTGCTACCTTCATCCTCTAGATATGGGAGTTCTTAACCGGCCAACACTTTTCCCCATACAACATGGCCGGTCTAACCACAACTCTATAAAACTTACCTTTGAGTATCGGTGGCACTTTCTTGTCACACAAGACTCCAGATGCAAGCCTTCTTTTCATACAGCCCACCCCTATATGGTGAATGACGTCCTCGTCAATCTCTCCGTCCCCCTGAATCACCGGCCCAAGGTACTTAAAGCTACCTCTCTTGGGGATGACCTGTGATCCGAGCCATACGTCTCTGCCTACTTCCCTAGACTCAGCGCTAATCGTGCACTCCAGGTACTCTGTCTTAGACCTACTTAATTTGAAACACTTATACTCTAGGGTATGTCTCCAAACCTCCAACCTCGTTAACCCCGTCCCTCATCTCTTCAGTTAGAACTATGTCATCAGCAAATAACATACATCATGGCACATTCCTTTGAATATGGTGTGTCAATGCATCCATCACTAAGGCAAATAAGAAAAGGCTAAGCGCAGAGCCTTGGTGTAATCCCATAACAAGTGGAAAATGCTCTGAGTCATCTCCCACAGTCCTAACCTTAGTCTTAGCTCCATCATACATGTCCTTGATCTCTCTGATGTAAGCTACCGGCACGCTCTTTTCCTCAAGACATCTTCAGAGCACCTCCCTAGGGACCTTGTCATACGGTTTCTCCAAGTCAATAAACACCATGTGCAGATCCTTCTTTTTATCCCTGTACTGTTCCACCAACCTCCTAATAAGGTGGATAGCTTCCGTAGTGGAGCGACCCAGCATGAACTCAAACTGATTGTCGGATATAGACGTCTTCTTCCTCACCTCACCTCAACCACCCCTTCCCAAACTTTCATGGTTTGACTTAGTAACTTGATACCCCTATAATTGTTACAACACTGGATATCACCTTTGTTCTTGTACAACGGTACCACTGTACTCCACCTTTACTCATCTGGCATCCTCTTCTCCTAAAAATCACATTGAACAACCCAGTCAGCCACTCCAATCCTTCTATACCCACACACTTCCAAAACTCAACCGGAATTTTGTTTGGCCCGCTCGCTCTGCCCTACTCATCTTATGCAAAACCCTCATGACCTCCTTCACCTTAATGCATCTGCAATACCTAAAATCCCGAATACTCTCTGAATGCCCCAAATCCCCTAGCACTATATCCCGATCCCCCTATTTGTTTAGAAGACCATGGAAGTACGTCTGCAATCTCTCCTTAATCTGGGACTCTCCCATCAATACTCTACCATCCTCGTCTTTGATGCAACTTACTTGGTACAGATCCCGTTCCTTCCTCTCCCTTGCTTTAGCCAGCCAAAACAACTTCTTGTCCTTGCCTTTTTCCCTCAATTCCTTGTACAGATGACCAAATGCTGCATTCTTAGCCTCCGTGACCGCCAGCTTTGCCTCCTTCCTCGCCACCTTGTACCTCTCTCTATTCGCTCTACTCTCCTCCTTGCTTGTGCTCCCTGCCAACTTCACATACGCTACCTTCTGTCTCGCCTCCTTTTTCTCGCGAAATTGGGTTTATGACATTTGGAGGGACAACTCGTTCCTTTTGGGAACTGGGTTTTTGTATTTGAAGAGTCGCCACCTAATAAGTTAAGGTGCATTAGGACACCAATAGAGATTCAATTCTAAGTTTGTTTGGGTAACCAGAGATTGGGTAAGTGCTTGAAATTATCCTAAGGGGAAGGTGTTAGGCACCCCTCAGGATCTACTAATGTGGTTCCTGGCCAGACAGTTGTTGTGAATTTGGGATGCAATTGACATATCAGCAGATAAGGATCAAATAAGAGGGGATTTCAATACACAATAGTTTGAAAGTAAACAAAGTTTGAAAGAGCAATTAAAAAGAGCTGATTTTAAATAAGAAGTTACAATGCTAAAAAAGAGAAAGGGGAAGTAAAAAAAGGGGGTCCTAGGTTTATAAAAAATATGTATCACATCAATGCAATACCCGGTAATCACTACTCAAAAGAGAGGTTACACGTGGTATTAGTGCACCGGTCATCATATCCATATCTACCCTTTCCCACCCCATTTAAGGTACTAAAGCGCGGATTGGTTTCGAACACCATTACATGCTATTACCCGTCCTGTTGCTATCAGTCCCGGAGGCACTTAGGACTACTAATCCTAAAGGGGAGGGGTATTAGGTTGACGTGAAGTTTCAAAGGTAAAAATCTAAGGCGGCATACAAAACATATAAAAGACTGCACATTACAGGGGAAACACATAAACACATAAGGCTCAAGTATACCTCCTCAAACAAAAGTACATAACTAGCATGACTTGCACATACTTTTTAGGTCTGATTAAAGCATATAAAGACGAAGGAAGTTAATTATTGAGGCAGATTAGTTTATTACATAACTCAGATAAGAAGTCCAAATCAGGCCTGCCTGCTGGTTGTAGCAATTAATAAAATGGATCCAGTTTACAATTATTACTCTAAGGCTTGCCTAAGTGTTTAGACGGGGTCCTATAGGCATGATATCTACTTAATTCAGAAGGTGGTGAGACAGTGATAACTCAAAACGTACTGCTTGAAATCCTATAGCCATGCTTGCTAAACCTTGTTGAAAATAAGGGAATTATTAAACGGAGGTTCAGAATAGACGAATTTAAATTAGACCAGTTCCAGATTCTGCAGGTGATGTTATCTACTATTATTGATTTTAATCCCTATAGGCATGACATCTAACATTGAATGTGAATAGAAACGAACTAGAATTTTACTTAAAAACCCCTTTAGGCATGATTTCTATATGTTACTGATTTTAGCATGCTATTGGGTTATAATCAATTGGGCCCTAAAAAAACATGATATCTAAATGGTGACAAATGTGCAGAATTTCAGATAATCCCTATAGGCATGTTATCTTGATGTGAATTGAACAAGCGAGTCCTATAGACATGGTTTCTAAATGTAGTACGAATATGTAGAATTAGAGCAGTCCTATATGCATGTTTTCTAATACAAATTGAACAAGTACAGAATGTAGTCCTATAGGCATGTTTTCTACCCTTGAGCACGTATAATTTCCCAACCCTTTTTTCACTAGCCAGCCCCAAAAGTTCATTACAAATTATTACAAACCAGGAATAATAAATTACATCAGAAAAAGTACAAAGAAATGTTACAACTAGAGGAAGCCTGATTCTTGACTTTCTCTCTGAGTTATGAGAAAAACCAACTCAAAATACCATCGATCCAAAGCCTTTCTCAGACTTGAGTGTGTCAGAGTTCCCTAAGGGCCTTAATAGGACCTCGGGCAGTGCTCACACCCAAGTTTAATGACCAGAATAGGGACAAGTATAGTGTGAATCTACCAGCCCTCATGTGTCCAAGTTCAGAGGGAGCTCATGGGTCCCAAGGCAAGGCTAACATGAGGGGGCAGAACTTAAGTCTAAGAAGAGAGTGAAAAGTGCGGAAACTGAGTTTTAAGAGATGAGGGAATAAAGGAGAAGGAAAGGGTGATAGGAGATAGTCATTAACACTTCAAAGAGTTGATAACTTCACACAAAGGGGCAGGGGATTGGGAATCCATTGCAAAGAGCCTATATACTTAGGCATGGGTTAACTTTGGGCATGTACAACAATAGGGAGTGTTGTCATGCTTTTAAATCAACCAGAGCACACAACATATATGGGAAACATGGGGGGTTATGATCCTAGGAGGATCAAGTTTGGGTTATGCTCAACAATGTTCAATGCTGTCATGCCCCAAACTAACCACAAGTATTAATCACATTGGGGTAGGGATTTGGGATTCATAATACATTGATTCAGAACAGGAGAAAGGAAATTACAGCATGCTAAATAATGGTATTGAATTAAATACAAGCAGTAGGCAGACAATAATGCAAGAACATTAAGTAAGCATGTTGTTGTTCATACTGAAAACTTAATTAGAATATACCAGTCAAAGAAGCAAAGTGCAGTAAAGAAAAGTAGCAGAACTTTGAAATATAGCCTTGACTTTCAACCGGCTAAACAGACAGTAGCACAAGTAGTAGTAAAGCAAGAGAGAGTGTTTGAGTGTAAGTGTGAGTTCAGAACTAAAAGAGTTTGTGTTTTTAAAGAGTAGAAGTACCGGGTATTTATAGTTTTTGAAAACGAGTAAGAAAGAGGTAATAAGCTACAAACATGGAAACAATCATGATTTAGAATCAATTATACAAGTGATTGCCCTTAATTAAGGGGTCACTTGCTTAACGGCAGTGACAGGTTCAAAATAAGAAAAGCAATCAATTAAAAAGCAGGCTGACAGTTGCCATAAAAGAGGTAGTAAAATAACAAGTAAGCAATTCGAGTGTAGATACAGAGATACTCTAATTTTGGAAAGGATTCAGTAAGGCAAAACAGGAAAGAAATCAATTAACCTTAATAGGCGAGTGAAATCAGAATCTCACAAAGGAAAAGTTTAAATTTCGTCACGAGTTTGAAAATTAGTCAGAGAAGGAGACTCATCATATAAATAGGGTGCATAAACACTATACATGCGAGGATAGGCCTGTTGGCAAGAGGAAATAGCACACAATAGTAGCACAAAGATTCAGTAGATAGCAACATTCGAACCATGACAGTCCAGTAGGTCAAGTAGTAAAGAAAACATAGAATATCAAAAGCATGCGAAGGTCTCACAGTAGCAGGTGAGGAAAACCCCTTAAGAAAAATTAGGGTTTCGAGCATATTTGAGTTTTAGAGAAGACAGAAACCCAATTATCAGAAGAATCACACAAAGGGAACAAAAGATTTCGAAATAAAGAACTTTAAATCGAGTCAGACCCAAAACCCTGGGATTTTCAACAATAGAAGAGTTTTAAAAAGAGAATAAGCAAACAAGGCAAACAAATATTCGTTTAATAAATAGTTAAAAGAAATTAGGGGTTTTAACATGCAAACTCAGGTAGAAGAACGATATAAGCAAACATAGCCAAACATGTCAAAGAATCAGAGAAACATTTTAAAATAACTTAACAGAAACCCTAATAAAAAAGATAAGGGGTTTTGAAGGCAGAGTTTTAAAAGAAAATTTGAGAGAAATGCTTAGAAGTTCAAAGCAAACATAGATCTGAAGCAGATCTAAAAAAAATCGAAAGAACCTTAAAGGCTAGGGTTTCAGAAGAACCCCAAGTGGTGAGAAAGGCTTTGAAAACCAACGATCTAAGCAGGAGAGTCAAGAGTCTAACTCGAATAGCCATGGCTGGCCGGAGAAAAAGTCAGAGACGACCGGAGAACAGTCATGAACTACAAACAAACAAGGCGTGGACCAAGCTTTTCTAGATCTAGCCTTGAGGCCATAAGAATCGAATACTTAGAAGCCATGGGAGGTGGATGTAGGTCTCCGATGACTTTGGGAACCATAGATTTGGGGAGGTATTAGGGTTGTAGTTGATGGCGGCGGCTAGGGCTTGAGAGGATTGCAGAGAGAGTTGAGAGGGAAGGGGATTCAGAGGCGGCGGAATTTGGAAATGAGCCTAGGGTTAGGGGTCGTTTGAATTAAAAAAGGCAAGGATGGTTGTTGGCCGTTGATCTGAATGATCAACGGCCTGGATCAAAATGGGCGGGTGGGCGGGTTATGAAGATGGGTTTGGGTCAAATTAAATTGGAATTGGGTCGGGGGTTCAAATGGTTTCAATTGAGTTCAATTGGGGTCAGAATTGGGCTATAATCGAAATGAAATTGGGCTAACATTTAAATAGCCAATTTTTCCTATTTAATTTAAAAAAATAATAAATTAATTTATAGAAATAAATTAAAGGTACCAAAATAATTTATAGCACATAATTAACTATTTAAAAATACTAGACCTAATTTTTATGAATATAAACATAATTAATCTTAAAAGAGGCTAATGTTGTAATTATATACAATTTAACTTTAAAAATACTAAATGACTTTGTAAAAATATGAAAAAAATTATATTACCTCTAATTTAGCATAAATATAAAAATCCAATAAATGAATCACCAAAAATGATAATTTTGGGAATAATTATTGGGATTTTCTAGATAAAATAGGGCAATAAATTGATTTAAAAATCTTTAAAAATTAAGAAAAAATAATAGAATATTTGGACATACTTATATGTGCATACATATGCTGTTTTGAAAGTATTTTGCATATTAAAAATGTACAAAGAAAAATTGGGTATCAACAGCTGCCCTTCTTTACCCGGGAAGGATGAAAGAGTTGCCGGGTAAAGATATGATAGCCAATTTTGACCGAGCGAGACGGTTCGAAGAAGTTTAGGTTGCGCCCTAGTTTCTGAGCTGCCTACATCTTCCTGATTTTACAGGAATCAGGCCGTATGTAGTTCCGAATCCATCGGCGGAGTATGCCGATGGAGACTTTTCAAGAACGGACGCAATATCTAGGGTCGGGTGTGTGGTAGGTTTGTGGAAATGTTTAAGTTTGATATGGATGCAGGAACTGGAGAGAGATCGCTCATGCCGAAATGGCCGTTACTTGTCGGTTTACCTGCGAATAAGCAATACAAGCATATATTGGGCAAAAATTTAAACATGATGCAGATTTCCGTCGGACCATGAGGATTGTCTTTGGACGGTTAGAATGACGTCCTTAGACCATGATGTCCTGGACCATGAAGCGTGTAATAAAGGATTCACGGTCCATGAAATGATGCTCTCGGGCTATGAGGATGATGACTCTGAACCATGATGCCTTTGAATAATGATATGCAAAAGATTAAAAGGGGTCCTCAGGCCATGACATGGCGTTCTCGGGCTATGAAAATGGTGCCTCCGAACAATGACGCCTTTGGATAATTTGGCGATCTTTCAGCCCATACAATGCAATATTTGGCGATCTTTCAGCCCATGAGATGCAGTAGGTGGCGATCTTTCAGCCCATGAGAATGTAGAGGTGGCAATCTTTCAGCCCATGAGAATGTAGAGGTGGCGATCTTTCAGCCATGCAAATGTAGATGTGGCGATCTTTCAGCCATACAAATGTAGAGGTGGCGATCTTCAATCCATGCAAATATGAAGGTGACGATCTTTCATCCATGTAAATGTAGAGGGGGCGATCTTTTAGCCTTGCAAATGTGAAAGTGGCGATCTTTCAGCCATGCAAATGTGAAGGTGGCGATCTTTCAGTCATGCAAACATGAAGGTGGCGATCTTTCAGCCATGCAAATGTAGAAGTGGCGATCTTTCAACCATGCAAAATGTAGAGGTGGCGATCTTTCAGCCATGCAAATATAAAGGTGGCGATCTTTCAGCCATGCAAATATAGAGGTGGCGATCTTTCAGCCATACAAATATTGAGGTGGCGATCTTTCAGCCATGCAAATATAGAGGTGGCGATCTTTCAGCCATGCAAATGTAGATGAGGCAGAGCTTAACCTCGAAAGGCAGAATGGTAGCCTTATGTAATGCAGATGGATACAATGTTTAGTCTCAGAAGGCAGAATGGTAGCCTTATGCAATACAGAAAATGCAGATGGAGACAGTATTTAGTCTCGGAAGGCAGAACGGTAGCCTTATGCAAGAAATAAAATGACAAATGGTAATAGAGCTTTCTTAGCTGATAACAGATTGCGATATTGTGACTGCTGGTGACATTGTGCCACACAGAATATCACCGGCGTGCGTGGATAGCAAATGTTGGTAGGTGCAATAGTTCTGAGAATTGTATTCCTGAAGTGTTTGTCTTGTGAGTGTATAGCATGTTTGATGCTTTCGTATCCAAGTGCCTGCATCAAAAGAAAATCGTGAATTTTAAGGGGGGAGGGGGGAATGTTAGTTCATATTCCTGCTGGCTCTGCTTGACTTGCTCGGCTTTGATCTGGTGATACTGTATGTATTATTGGGGTAGCGTTGCTAAACAAAGCAATTTCAGTAATATCATGAATTTGTAAAAGATACGACATAGGTATATAATTAAGATAGTTTTTAGACGAACCGAGGACTGTGACGTGGTTCAAGACATTGCAACCTTTCTTGCTATGGAATTTTGAGGGTCCTCCTTAAAATTCTGCCCCAGTTTAATGGGTTGATGTTTCTGATTGTTGCTTGCGATAATTGGTTGAAATTACTTTGGAATTTTGAGGGTCCTCCTCAAAATTCTGCCCCAGTTTCCAATTGTGAGGGGAAATGAAAATTTTATTGAATTGTGATCGAACCCATAGGGCTGCCTACGTATCCCCTCTTAAACGGGAATCAGGTCAGGCGTAGTTCAATTACATCATATAGGGAAACATATAGATTATACATAGTAACGCTTGATTGCATCTGAGTTGATTGGCTTCGGTCAGACTTCTCCGTCCATTTCTGCGAGTATGAGGGCTCCTCCTGTCAGAACCCGGCGAACCATGTGTGGACCCTTCCAGTTGGGAGAGAATTTTCTTTGGCTTCATCTTGATGTGGGAAAATTTTCTTTAACACCAGCTGCCCCGGTGTGAATTGTCTCGGCTTGACTCTTTGTTGAAGGCTCTGGACATTCTGTTTTAATAAAGTTGACCATGGAAGATGGCATTCATTCTCTTTCCATATATAAAAGCTAACTGCTCGTAACGACTCTTCACCCATTCTGCATCGTCGAGTTCAGCTTCCTGTATGATCTTTAAGGAAGGAATTTCTACTTCGGTGGGAATGATGGCTTTTGTACTGTAAACCAGCATATAGGGGGGTTGCCCTAGTTGATGTGCGGACTGTGGTGCGATATCCCAATAGAGCAAATGATAAATTCTCGTGCCACTACTTATGCTTCTCTATCATTTTCCTCAATATCTTCTTGATATTCTTGTTGGCGACTTCTACAGCTCCATTCATCTGAGGCCTGTAGGCCGTAGAATTCTTGTGTCTGATCTTGAAGGTTTCACACATGGCTTTCATCAAGTTGCTATTGAGATTGGAACCATTATCAGTAATGATTGACTCTGGAATACCGAATCTTCAAACAATGCGGTCGCGGACAAAGTCTGCCACGACTTTCTTGGTTACTTCTCTGTAAGATGCCGCTTCGACCCATTTGGTGAAATAGTCGATTGCTACTAGGATAAACCTGTGCCCATTGAAAGCGGCAGGCTCAATTGGTCTAATGACATCCATTCCCCAAGCGGCGAACGGCCACGGTGAGCTTATTGCATTAAGCTCATTTGGAGGTACCTTTATCATGTCTACATGTATCTGACAGCGGTGACATTTCCGAACATACTGGATGTTGTCCGTTTCCATAGTCATCCAAAAGTAACCAGCTCGGAGTATCTTCTTTGCTAAGACAAAGCCGTTTATATGTGGCCTGCAGGTCCCAACGTGGATTTCCTCTAGCAGCTTGGATACTTCTTTTGCGTCAACACACCTTAACAATCCCAAATTAGGAGTCCTCCTATATAGGATTCCTCCGCTGTGAAAGAAGTTGTTGGACAACCTCCGAAGTGTGCATTTTTTAGTAGGATTTGCAAGTTCTGGGTATTCGCCTTTTGCCAAATATTCTTTGATATCATAAAACCAAGGTTTTCCGTCTGCTTCTTCTTCAACATGGGCACAATAAACTGGTTGATCATGGATCTTTACTAGAATGGGATCAATGAAGTTTTTGTCTGGATGTTGTATCATGGATGATAGGGTGGCCAATATATCGGTGAACTCATTCTGGACTCTGGGAACATGTTGGAACTCCGTCCTTGTGAACCTCTTTCTCAACTCCTGTACAAGACGTAGATACGGGAGTATCTTAGAGTTCTTGGTTGCCCATTCTTCTCGGACCTGATGTATAAGTAGGTCTGGATTTCTGATCACTAGAAACTCTTGAATATTCATGTCGATGGCCATTTTAAGCCCTAGGATGCAGGCTTCATACTCGGCCATGTTGTTGGTGCATGGGAAACTGAGTTTGGCGGACACCGGATAATGCTGGCCGGTTTCCGATACGAAGACTTCTCCTATGCCAACTCTTTTGAAGTTTGCTGCTCCGTCGAAAAACATTCTCTAATCGTCATAGGATTCTGCAATATCTTCTCCTATGAATGATACCTCTTCGTCAGGAAAATACATTTTCAGGGATTCATATTCTCCGTCCACGGGGTTTCAGCAAGGTGATCTGCTAGTGCATGTCCCTTGATTGCCTTCTGAGTCACGTAGACAATGTCAAATTCACTCAACAGGATTTGCCACTTGGCCAGCTTGCCAGTGAGCATGGGCTTCTGGAAGATGTACTTCAAAGGATCCATCCTTGATATGAGATATGTAGTATAGGCACAGAAGTAATGCCTCAGCTTCTGAGCTACCCAAGTCAGAACACAACAGGTGCGCTCTAATAGAGAATACCGGACCTCATACGGGGTGAACTTCTTACTGAGATAATAGATGGTCTGCTCCTTCCTCCCTGTTTCATCATGCTGCCCAGAACGCAACCGAAAGCTTCATCCAATACTGCAAGGTAGAGTAATAAGGGTCTACCTGGCTCGGGTGTGACTAAGACTGGTGGTGTTGATAGGTATTCCTTGATTCTGTCGAAGGCTTTTTGGCAGTCATCATTCCATTTGGCTCCATCCAATTCTATCCCTCGGTGACTCACAATAAACCTAAGTAGTTTTCCAGTAGGAACCCCAAATGCACACTACGCGGGATTCAGTTTTAGGTTGTACCTTTGAAGTCTATTGAAGAACTTCCTCAAATCTTCCATGTGATCAGTGGCCTTCTTGGACTTGATGATAATATCATCTACGTACACCTCTATCTCCTTGTGTATCATATCGTGGAAAATGGTGGTCATGAACCTCATGTAGGTGGCCTCTGCGTTCTTTAACCCAAACGGCATTATCTTGTAACAATACATTCCCCACGGTGTAATGAAAGCTATTTTCTCAGCATCTTCTTCATCCATCCAGATCTGATGATAACCAGCGAAACAATCTACAAATGACTGCAACTCACGCTTGGCGCAATTATCGATCATGATGTGTATATTCGGCAAAGAAAGTCGTCTTTCGGACTGGCCCTGTTGAGATCCCGGTAGTTGACACAGACTTGGACCTTTCGTTCCTTCTTTGGTACTGGCACGATATTGGCTAACTATGTCGGGTATTCTACTATCCTGAGAATCTTAGCTTTGACCTGCTTGGTGACTTCTTCCTTGATTTTCAAACTCATATTAGGCGTGAATTTTCTGAGCTTTTGCTTTACCGGCGGACATGTTGGATCGGTTGGCAATTTGTGAGCCACAATAAACGTACTCAAACCAGTCATGTCATTATATGACCATGCGAATATATCCTCATATTCCCTTAGAAATTCTATGTATTGCTTCTTTTCTGATGGCGATAAGTGGACGCTGATTCGTGTTTCTTTGATGTTTTCTGCATCTCCCAGGTTAACAATCTCAGTCTTGTCTAGCTTGGACTTAGGTCTGTTTTCAAAATTCTCAACTTCTTTAATAATCTCTTATGGTATGTCATCTTTCTCTGAATCTATGTCTGTTTGTTGTGTTGCCTCGTTGCAAGTCACAAGCATTGGTTCATCAAGATAAGTAATAATAATGCTGTGTAAGTAAAGTAATAAGAGAAAAACAATGATGAGTGTTGATTCATAAGAAAAGTCAAAATACTTTGATAAATTGCATAATTGTTTTGAACATTAGAGATCTTATTACAGGAATTGAAACATGCGAGAAATAAAAATCTTTTAGTAAATAAGACAGTGCTTGTCTTAGTCTTGCTACCCCGAGGCTCGTCGGGCTCTGGTCGTCCTGATGGTCCAGTTATTGAGGCGTGCCCCTCTGCTTACAGCTTGTCTGGAAAGACCTTCCTCCATCTCCTCCTCGAGAGAAACACAACAGTCCACGTCATTATTTTTTAGGAACAAGTTCTTCATCACTGCCAGTGCTTCTTCTTCATCTGACCCATAAATAATATCGGCCGGTTGGAAGGTTTGCTCTAGATGTGGTATCGGTTACTCTAGTGGGTAGTAAGGATCACGCCATGGTGGTGACCAGTTGTTGAATTCTTCCCAGGTGTACACATATCCCCGACCGAAAGTGGTGCAATGTTTCTTGAGTTTTATAGGCTTAGTGATTCCTTGAAGGTTCTTGCCAAGCCCCTTGCCAGGTTTGTACCCACTACAATTTAGTATACTCTCGATCTTGTTATCCCATCATTTGTCTTTGTCAACAACATTTACCAGTTCAATGTGATGGTAAGTCTCTCCACCCAGCTTCCTTCTTCCTTCGATTGACGGAATAGTCTGGCGACTGTATATAGGGTTGCAACCGTCGCCGTGAATGATCACCTCCTGGTGATTCTATTCAAATTTTACCTCCTGATGCAGTGTTAACGCTACGGCCCCAACAACATGAATACAGGGCCATCCCAACAGTAAATTATAAGATGCTGGTACGTCAATCACTTGGAAATCGACATCAAACCAAGTTGTCCCCATTTGTAAATACAGACTAATTTCCCCAATAGTGGACCTCTGGGAACCGTCGAAAGCTTTCACATTGATAGCCCTATCCTTTATTTCATGCAGTCCTTTACCCAACTTCTTGAGTGTTACCAGTGGACAAATGTTGAGACTAGAAACCCCGTCGATCAAGATCTTGGTGATAAAGTAGTCCTCGCATTGTATAGTGATGTACAGTGCTTTGTTGTGACCCAACCCTTCAGGTGGCAGCTTATCCTTGTGAAAAGTAATTTTATGACTTTCCAATACCTGCCTTACCATGTTGGCCATTTCCCCGCCAGTGATATTGCTGGGCACGTATGCTTCACTCAGCATCCTCATCAGAGCATTCTTGTGTGCCTTAGAATTTTGTTGCAATGCAAGGATGGAGATTTGCACCGGTGTTTTGTTCAACTGGTTGATGACCGAGTATTCCTTGGCCTGTATCTTTCTCCAAAGATTGTCGGGACCAGTTCTCGTCATACCCTATGTGGCAACAGTTTACTCGAACATAACCTTGCGTTTCCTCCTTGCCTCGGCTGTATAGTCCCATGGTATAGCCTTTTTATAGAATGGTGTCATGATCAACATTACCACTGATATCGGCGTGGGTATCTTTACTCCGAACGGAGCATGTACTTTGGGTGGTAAAACTGCAACTTCGAATGGTGTAGGTGCATTTGCTAGAGACACGAATTTGACCTCAATTGCCGCTTGTGCCTTTGCAAATGACGTTGCTTCGAACTCAAGTGGCACAGACATATTTACCTCAGCGTCCCCAGAGGGCTGCATCTGGACTACGATCGGACTAAGAGTAACTATTGGCTTCTTTGGGTCATCACCCTCTACGATCAACCCGATTGATCCCTCGGGATCCCAATCATCCTCTATTTCAATCATGTGAATACCTCCACCCTTGTGGTCTGGCAGAGGATTATTGCGGACATTTGGAGCAGGTTCCTTTTCCATAATAATCTTATTATCAATTTAAGTCTGGATCTTGTCGTTTATAGAACGACATTCGTCAATGGTGTGTCCTTTTATGCCGGAGTGGTGTGCATAGGATTTGTTTGAGTTAACCCACTGAGAAGACTTCTCAATAGTTGCAGCAGGGATAAGGGTGACATAACCAGCAGCTTTGAGTCTCTCGTATAATTGGTCAATAGGTTCAGCAATGGCGGTATATTATTTTGGAGGTCTGCGGTCAAAATTTAGTCGAGGTCTAGTCGAAGTCAAAATTTAGGCTTGTTTACCAAGCATTGTAGGCTTGGTAAACATGTGCGGGTTGGGAATATCTGGGGGAAGTAGGCTGATATGTGGGAGGTGGAGGTGATTGATAAGTGGGTGGTGGATGTGATTGATAAGTGGGTGGTGGAGTTTGGTAAGAGGGTGAGGGTGCTTGGTAGTTTGGGGTAGGCTGATATGTGAGTGGAGGAATTGGGTAGGTTTGGTATTTGATGGGAGATTTGGTTCTTTGTGCAACCATTATGGCCCCTACGTTTTTTTTTTGGACACACCACCGTACTGTAAGGCCTTATTTGTAGCTTGCAAGGCCTCGAAGTTTGTAGCCATACCATTCTTGATGCCTTCTTCGACCCTTTCACCCAGTTTGATAATGTCAGAAAATTTATGGCTCTCGATCAATATTAGTCGTTCGTAATACTGCGGGTCTTGAGCCCGAACAAAGAATTTGTTCATTTGTTCCTCCTCTAAGGCAGGTCTGACCTTAGCAGCTTCGGACCTCTAGCGAGTAGCATACTCGCGAAATGTTTCTGTGGGCTTATTTTTTAGATTCTGAATGTAAAACACATCCGGTGTATTCTCTGTGTTGAACTTGAACCTGTCCATAAAGTCGGACGCCATACCTACCCAGTTCGACCATTTCTTCGAATCTTGGCTAATGTACCAAGACAAAGCATCTCCCTTCAAGTTTCTCATGAACAGCTTCATGCGGATTCTCTAGTCTTTCCCTACTCCAATCAGCTTGTCACGGTATATTTTCAAATGGACTTTGGATCCTCTGTACCGTCAAACATTTCGAACATGGAGGTTTGTACCCCTCGGGCAATTCGACATCGGGCTGTATGCAAAGATCTTCATATTTTAGCCCCTCAATTCCCTTGCTTCCTTCAACGCCTTGAATTCGGTTAGTCAATTTCTTAAGTTTCTCAGCCAGGTTCCTGATGAGAGAGTCTTTATCATCAGACTCGGGTATGTTTGAGATGGGTTGGGTGGAATGTGTCATAGTCTCCAAATAGATAGGGGTGTTATGGGGGGTGTGAAAGTGGTCATTTATGGAGTTTTGGGGTTCTGGGATGAGCAGCGGGGTGTTGTTTGAGGCATGGCAGTTGTTGCAGTGGTGGTAAGGAGCGGGATGGTTTTGTTGCTTTGGGATGTTCTGTGGAGGTGTAGGGTTCTGATCATTTGGGAAATTGATATCTGGAGTGGTGAGGAAAAATGACAAATTTGCTAGATTCCGGACCTGATCAAGTTCTTCTTGGAATTTCAGCAGTTTTTGTTCAAGTTAGGAGTACCATGACCATGAGTGACCTCTACCCGTTCAGTTGAGTTCTCCTTTCTAGCGTTGTTCAAATCTTCCATTTTCCCTTTGTTCTTGTTTTTGACTGGACTAAGAGGAGGAGTGGGTGGAGGGCTCCTGGATCTCGTGGAATAAGATGATGTTGCCAGAGTGCACGAACTAACCTTTGGGGAGGGGAATAATAAACAAAAAGTAAAACAAAAAGGTAACCCGTTAGTGAGGATCATAAAAAGTATTGCAATATTTAAACAGGTAGTGCAGGAATGTGAAGCGTGTCCTAATTTGGGAGCCTCGTTGTGCCCGAGGTAGGCCTAGCGACAAATTAATTTGGAGAACTTAAAATGCTATATGCCTCATTTTATTGATAGAAAATAAGACGAATCCCAAATCGACACTAAATAAACAGGAAATAAATGTCAATACTGGCCACTGGCCTTATTACATTTTATAAAGCGAAAAGAAAAACTCCTATCTACTTGGTCCCAGAAGGACCTTCCTTAGGTTGAATGCTCTCGCTGATCGAATTCTGTAGTTCGCGTAGGTTCACCAGTAAAAATGCCTTGGCCAGGTGTTCTCCTTCGTTTTCCTCAGTGTTCTGGCAGTTGGTGACTCTCTTCCTCACTTTTCCTTCTAATTCCAGCAGACTGTATTCCAGATATTCCAACTTTTTGCTAGCTCTGGCAGCCCACTCTTTCCACTCAATAATTTGGTCATCTGATGGAATACTCCTCCACCAGTCTAGCAAGAGTGGGGGCGTGCTAACCATACCAAAATTTGGGACCTCGTTCTTCATTTTCTGTAAGACAAAAACGGTTAGGCCCTTACCCCCGCCAGACTCGATTATTTAACATCAACAATTAGCATAAAACATTTAGTTCTCCAAATAAATGCACAGAACGTGATGGGGTCCGTTTAGGTTTTAGGAAAACCCAGTGGACTTTGGACAAGGCTATCTTAAAAGATCATTATGTGGACAACATAACTGACCCGGCTAGGTTTGACCATGATGCATGACAACTTGAACAGAGTAAGGTTTCTATGGCGTTTTAGACTGGTACCCTTGAGCAGACAACTCAAAGGGGAAAGGCACAGAACCGTCGACTACACCGTTGATCGACTGGTTTTACCGCAAATATGCCTTTTCCGGATTTAGGGGTGATAATATCGGAAGAGCGCAACCACTCATTATAAGCGTTGCTATGGGATTTGTTTGGCACGAGTAGAATATGATGTTGAGCATGATTATGCAATAATTAAAAACATGTCGTCACATATTTGCACGTTTAAGAAAGTAGTAAATACAATAGTTTTATTTAAAGCAGTAGTAAAGGAGAGAAACAAAAGAAAAGTCAGCTTTGCAGTTGAAAAGGGGAATTGAATGCTTAAAGGAATTAAACAAGTAATTGCACATAAATTCACAATAATAGTTTGAAATGGTAAAAGCCTAAAAATCTCCAGTAGAGTCGCCATGTTGTCGCGCCCCCTTTTTCTCGCGAAATCGGGTTTATGACATTTGGAGGGACAACTCGTTCCTTTTAGGAACTGGGTTTTTGCATTTGAAGAGTCGCCACCTAATGAGTTAAGGTGCATTAGGACACCAATAGAGATTCAATTATAAGTTTGCTTGGGTAACCATAGATTGGGTAAGGGCTTGAAATTATCCTAAGGGGAAGGTGTTAGGCACCTATCAGGATCCACTAGTATGGTTCCCAGCTAGACAGTTGTTATGAATTTGGGGTGCAATTGACATATAAGCAGATAAGGCTCAAATAAGAGGGGATTTCAATACACAATAGTTTGAAAGTAAACAAAGTTTGAAAGAGCAATTAAAAAGAGCTGATTTTAAATAAGAAGTTACAATGCTAAAAAGAGAAAGGGGAAGTAAAGAAAGGGGGTCCTAGGTTTATAAAAAATATGGATCACATCAATGCAATACCCGGTAATCACTTCTCAAAAGAGGGGTTACACGTGGCATCAGCGCACCGGTCATCATATCCATATCTACCCTTTTCCACCTCATTTAAGGTACTAAAGCGCGGATTGGTCTCGAACACTATTATATGCTATTACCCGTCCCGTTCCTATCAGTCCCCGAGGCACTTAGGACTACTAATCCTAAAGGGGAGGGGTATTAGGCTGACGTGAAGTTTCAAAAATAAAAATCTAAGGTGGCATACAAAACATATAAAAGACTGCACATTACAAGGGAAACACATAAACACATAATGCTCAAGTATACCTCCTCAAACAAAAGCACATAACTAGCATGACTTGCACATACTTTTTAGGTTTGATTAAAGCATATAAAGACGAAGGAAGTTAATTATTGAGACAGATTAGTATATTACATAACTCAGATAAGAAGTCCAAATCAGGCCTGCCTCCTGGTTGTAGCAATTAACAAAATGGATCCTGGTTGCAGTTATTACTTGGCTTGCCTAAGTGTTTAGACGGGGCCCTATAGGCATGACATCTACTTATTCAGAAGGTGGTGAGATAGTGATAACTCAAAACGTACTGCTTGAAATCCTATAGGCATACTGGCGAAACCTTGTTGAAAATAAGTGAATTATTAAACAGAGGTTCAGAATAGACAAATTTAAATTAGAACAGTTCCAGATTCTGCATGTGATAGTATCTACTATTATTGATTTTAATCCATATAGGCATGATATCTAAAATTGAATATGAATAGAAACGAACTAGAATTTTATTTAAAAACCCCTATAGGCATGATTTTTATATGTTACTGATTTTAGCATGCTACTGGGTTATAACCAATTGGGTCCTAAAAATACATGATATCTAAATGGTGACAAATGTGCAGAATTTCAGATAATCCATATAGGCATGTTATCTTGATGTGAATTGAACGAGCGAGTCCTATAGACATGGTTTCTAAATGTAGTGTGAATATGCATAATTAGAGCAGTCCTATAGGCATGTTTTCTAAATGCGAATTGAACAAGTGGAGAATGCAGTCCTATAGGCATGTTTTCTACCCTTGAGCATGCATAATTTCCCAACCCTTTTTTCACTAGCCAGTCCCAAAAGTTCATTACAAATTATTACTAAACAGGAATAATAAATTACATCAGAAAAAATACAAAGAAAAGTTACAACCAGAGGAAGCCTAATTCTTGACTTCCTCTTTGAGTTATGAGATAAACCAATTCAAAATACCATCGATCCAAAGCCTTTCTCAGGCTTGAGTGCGTCAGAGTTCCCTAAGGGCCTCAATAGGACCCCGGGCAGTTCTCACACCCAAGTTTCATAACCAGAATAGGGACAAGTGCAGTGTGAAAATGTCAGCCCTCATATGTCCAAGTTTAGAGGGAGCTCATGGGTCCCAAGGCAAGGCTCACATGAGGAGGGCAAAACTTAAGTCTAAGAAAGAGAGTGAAAAGTGCGAAAACTGAGTTTTAAGAGATGAGGGAATAAAAGAGAAGGAAAGGGTGATGGGAGACAGTCATTAACACTTCAAAGAGTTGATAACTTCACACAAAGGGGCAGGGGATTAGGAATCCATTGCAAGAAGCCTATATACTTAGGCATAGGTTAACTTTGGGCATGTACAGTAATAGGGAGTGCTGTCATGCTTGTAAATCAACTAGTGTACACAACATATAAGGGAAACATAGGGGTTATGATCCTAGGAGGATCAGGTTTGGGTCATGCTCAGCAATGTTCAATGTTGTCATGCCCCAAACTAACCACAAGTATTAATCACATTGGGGTAGGGATTTGGGATTCATAATACATTGATTCAGAACAGGAGAAAGGAAATTACAGCATGCTAAATAATGGTATTGAATTAAATACAAGCAGTAGGCAGACAATAATGCAAGAACATTAAGTAAGCATGTTGTTGCTGATGCTGAAAACTTAATTAGAACATACCAGTCAAAGAAGTAAAGTGCAGTAAAGAAAAGTAGCAGGACTTCGAAATATAGCCTTAATAGCCTTGGCTTTTAAAGAGAAGAAGTACCGGGTATTTATAGTTTTTGAAAACGGGTAAGAAAGAGGTAATAAGCTACAAACATGGAAACAATCATGATTCAGAATCAATTATACAAGTGATTGCCCTTAATTAAGGGGTCACTTGCTTAACGGCAGTGACAGGTTCGAAATAAGGAAAGTAAGCAATTCGAGTGTAGGTACAGAGATACTCTAATTTTGGAAAGATTCAATAAGGAAAAATAGAAAAGAAATCAATTAACCTTAATAGGCGAGTGAAATCAGAATCTCACAAAGGAAAAATTTAAACTTAGTCATGAATTTGAAAATTAGTCAGAGAAGGAGAGTCAACATATAAATAAGGTGCATAAACACTATACATGCGAGGCTAGGCCTGCTGGCAAGAGGAAATAACATACAACAGTAGTACAAAGATTCAGTAGATAGCAACATTCGAACCATGACAGTCCAGTAGATCAAGTAGTGAAGAAAACATAGAATATCAAAAGCATGCGAAGGTCTCATAGTAGCAGGTGAGGAAAACCCCTTTAGAAAAATTAGGGTATCGAGCATATTTAAGTTTTAGAGAAGATAGAAACCCAATAATCTGTAGAATCACACAAATGGAACGAAAGATTTCGAAATAAAGAACTTCAAATCGAGTCAGACCCAAAACTCCGGGATTTTCAACAATATAAGAGTTTTAAAAAGAGAATAAGCAAACAAATCGGACAAAACTCAGGCAAACAAACATTAGTTTAATAAATAGTTAAAATAAATTAGGGGTTTTAACATGCAAACTCAGGTAGAAGAACGATATATGTAAACATAGCCAAACATGTCAAAGAATCAGAGAAACATATTGAAATAACTTAACAGAAACCCTAATCGAAAAGATAAGGGGTTTTGAAGGCAGAGTTTTAAAAGAAAATTTGTGAGAAATGCTTAGAAGTTCAAAGCAAACATAGATCTGAAACAGATCTAAAAAGAAATCGAAAAAACCTTAAAGGCTAGGGTTTCAGAATAACCCCAAGTGGTGAGAAAGGCTTTGAAAACCAACGATCTAAGCAGAAGAGTCAAGAGTCTGACTCGAATAGCCATGGCTGGCCGGAGAAAAAGTTAGAGACGACCGAAGAACAGTCATGAACTGCAATCGAACAAGGCCTGGACCAAGCTTTTCGAGATCTAGCCTTGAGACCATAAGAATCGAACACGTAGAAGCTATGTGAGGTGAATATAGGTCTCCGATGACTTTGGGAACCATAGATTTGGGGAGGTATTAGGGTTGTAGTTGATGGCGGCGGCTAGGGTTTGAGAGGATTGCAGAGAGGGTTGAGAGGGAAGGGGATTCAGAGGCGGCGAAATTTGGAAATGAGGCTAGGGTTAGGGGTCGTTTGAATTAAAAAAAGGCAAGGATGGTTGTTGGCCGTTGATCTGAATGATCAATGGCCTAGATCAAAATGGGCAAGTGGGCGAGTTATGAAGATGAGTTTGGGTCGGATTAAATTGGAATTGGGTTGGTGGTTCAAATGGTTTCAATTGAGTTCAATTGGGGTCAGAATTGGGCTATAATCGAAATGAAATTGGGCTAACATTTAAATAGCCAATTTTTCCTATTTAATTTAAAAAAATAATAAATTAATTTATAGAAATAAATTAAAGGTACCAAAATAATTTATAGCACATAATTAACTATTTAAAAATACTAGACCTAATTTTTATGAATATAAACGTAATTAATCTTAAAAGAGGCTAATGTTGTAATTATATACAATTCAACTTTAAAAATACTAAATGACTTTGTAAAAATACGCAAAAATTATATTACCTCTATTTTAGCATAAATATGAAAATTCAATAAATGAATCACCAAAAATGATAATTTTGGGAATGAACGTGTGCCTCATTCAAGATCTTCATTAAAGCTTGACGGTGCTCGTTCGAATGGATCAATAATGACAATAGGAAAATTTGAGCGGGCGTATTTCTTAATTGTTCCACGATAGAGTAGTCATGCAGCTTCATCTTCCTCAAGAATTCTTCTGCTTCTTCTTTAGTTACGACTTTCTTCATTGGTGCTGGATTATTTTTAGCTCTTCTTAACTCCTCGGGAGTAAAACACCTTCCCGAGCGAGTCAAACCCTGTACTTCATATTTTTCTGGATAAAATATGGCAATAAATTGATTTAAAAATCTTTAAAAATTAAAAATAAATAATAAAACATTTGGACATACTTATATATGCATACATATGTTGTTTCGAAAGTATTTTGCATATTAAAAATGTATAGGGAAATGGGTATCAACACCTTCTTCGCCTCCACTTTACCTTGGACTACGTCATTCCACCACCGGTCGCCTTGATGCCTGCCAGAATAACCCTTCGATATACCTAGCACCTCTCTCGCTGCCTCCCTCACTTAGTTCGTCGTCGTTGACCATATAGCGCCCGCGTCCCCGCTACTCTTCCAAGCTCCCATAGCGGATAACCTCCCCTCCAACTCCTGGGCTTTATCCTTAGTTAAAGCTCCCCATCTAATCCTCAGATGGCCACGAGCATACCTCTTCTTCCTCTTTATCATAATACTGACGTCCTTCACTAAGAGACTATGCTGAGTCGCGAGGGTCTCTCCCGGGATAACCTTGCAATCCTTGCACAACCCTCTATCACACCTTCTGAGGAAAAGGTAATCAATCTGAGTCTTCACCGCCGAACTTTGGAAATTTACCAGATGCTCCTCCCTCTTCGAAAAAGCCGAGTTCGCAATCACTGGCTCGAAGGCCTTAGCGAAATCTAACAGCGAAGTACCTCCTCCGTTCCTATCCCCAAGGCCAAAGCCACCATGCGCCTCGCCATAGCTACCTGCATCCGACCCAATATGACCATTAAAATCCCCTCCAATAAATAGATATATACCAATTTAAATTAAAAAGATGCACTTAATTTTGGACCTGCTTGCTTTTGGATATTAGCCATATAAACTAACTTTGATAATCTGTGATACTAATCGTTTGGATCATTTTTTTGTTGAACTTTATTAACTTATTTTTCAAAAATGTTAAGATATAATATTTCAAAAATAAATTTAGTAGTTTTTTTGAAATTTGGATTTAAAGTTGTCTTATGCGTGCTACATTGTATATCGTGCTAATCCTTTGAAAGCTTATATCTGAATCTTTAGTTATAAAGCGTAAAATTTACAAAGTATACAATAAATACTCATAGGAACTTAAAAAAATTTCGCAATTTTTATTTTATAACTCAAACATAATTTCAATAAACTATTATTCTTTGAGATGGGTACACTCGTATCCTAAAACTAATTTATTGAAATTCGCAGCAAAGAAGGTAATAGCATAATTGGTAGAATTCTAGTTCAAGATGCCAATATAAGCATTACCACTCCTATAATTCCAAATAAAGAGGATTCTTCTAAAATTCCAAATTAGGAATGGACCTAATAAAATCATACTACAAACCACAAAGCCTATAAGTTTAGAATTGTGACAATTCCTTAAAAGAAAGGGGCCTATTTTGCCTCAAGGTTTTTCCATCTTGGTTAAGAGTCCAATTCCTTCTTTTATGAAACATTAATGCCTCTATAGGCTACGAAGTACGAAGATCGTACTAATTTTTGAACTTCCTTCCTTGTACAGCATTTATTACTATGTAGAATCGTCCATTTGCAAATTTCATGTAACTTACACTATATAATTTTATGTGAGCCCCCAACTTATTTTGCATATCTATACAATCAAAAAGAAAAATATTGCTAGATTTAGCTTTGGTTGATTTCAATCATGTTTGTACAATTTTAATTTGGTTTTCAAAAAACAAAGCACATGAAGTACATTTCTTCTCATAGTCGTACATTTCTATAACAATATTCATATATAACAACTATTCATTATAAAAGTTATTTTTTTTTCAGAACCGATCATACATGTTATGTTATAGCATATGTCCTCTATAACAACACTTCACTATACATCCAAAAAATATTTGAACACACGCGACTGTTATAGAGAGGTTTGACTTAATTAGCCCTCTTTTTCGGACCTTTTCATTGGATTGATATTTAAAGGGAAAAGAAACTTCTATTGGCACATAATAACACAATATTGTCACAATGTTTTACACTGACTGAGTTGAAGAAGCTCATGAATATTTTGATAATGAAGCATATGGGAGGTGAAATAAAGTAAAAATAGTACGAGCTAGCCAGTTTTCGAATTGGTCATTGAAAAGCCAGCGTTTGTAAAATTATTGAAAAATAGTCACTATTTTGCTGCAACATGGAAAGTTCCAGCATAATATACTGGAGATTGGTGCACCTGTGTATGAATTTCCAGCATATTATGCTAGAACTCCAACATACGAAAAGTTCCAGCATAATATACTGGAGATTAGAGCACATGTGTATGAACTTCCAGCATATTATGCTGGAACTCCAGTATATTATGTTGGAATATTTTTCGGATTTTGAACAATGTTTTCGTTCAGATTTATCTTGACATGAAAAGTGGCTAAATTTTGATTACTTTTGAAATGACTATTTTTCAATTACCACTTATAAATTTGACTATTTTTGAACTTCACCCTGAAATAAAAGGTAAAGTATTTTAATATTTGAAACAAGTAAGATCTTGAGTAGGGCTGGCAAACCAACCCGCCAAATATAATTCTCTGATGGGCTGACTTTGGGCATAGCCCATATTAACCCGTAACATTAATTGGCCCAAGTGCAACCCGTGAAGGAACCCAAAGCTAATCCGTGCTCAAGCTTTGATTGACAAAGAAGAAGAAGAACTCACATACAAAGTTCTCTTTGTTCCTTTTCCCATTTCGATAGTCTTTCTTTATTTCTTTTAATAATAATTCTTTTTCTATTTGACTGACTCAAAATTAATTACTGAATTGTACTCTAAAAAGAATTAAAAAATATTATTTTCATATTTTTCTCATCTAATAAAAAATATGTAAACAGATAGACCTAGAAGTATTAGCTATTTATTTCATTCTTTGGAAAAGTATTGGATTTTAGACAATCAAAGCAAAATATACAAAAAAAAAATTGATTGGTTCTGATCTATGTTGCTCGAACTCTCCGAAAATGTCTCTGGGTGCACGTCGGATCTTCTAAAAGTAGTGTAGTTTTGGAGGATCCGCATGGGTGTGATAGCATTTTGGAGAGTTTGCGCAACATAGATTCTGATTTGATTTTTTGGATATGGTAAAATTAAATAATTTAGATACTCAATATCAGTTTTACATTAGTTAATTTTATTAGAGAAATATGTGAGTACTAGTAAAACTTATAACTAACAAAATCTAAAACGTCAACAACTCAACATAACAAGTTATGTGATGTCAAATTCCACTATTATGTTGAAAATCTGCAATGTATTTTTTTGCTACTGCAATTTCATGAGAATAAGTTAATAACAAACTAGTTAAATTATAGTTTGAAAACTTGTAATAAGAAGATTGAATTTGTATTGTTGATTTACATTGGATAAAGGCAAAGTTGTAAAAATTGCACTGGCTTCTTATTTGATCGCCCTCATTTAACTTGTACCCACATTTTTAAATTATTTTTAATTTGTACCCATTTTTTAAACAACTTCAGGCCTTTTTTTCTTCTTTCTTCTTCTTCTTCTTTGGGTGACAATGATTTTATATGGTATTTGTAAACATATTTTAAGGTAGTTTATGATATTTTATTGTGGTGAGCTGTTGTGGTGCTTTATTTTTACTATTGCTTAGGGTTTCTTCTTCTTCTTTTTCTTAATTGCAAAATGGGTTCGTTAGGTTTATTGTTATTTTGACAAATTGATGATTGGAGTTTGTTCTTGATAATATTTGGAGGTTATGTTTCAAATTTGAGCTCATTTGGAGTAGATTTAGATATTAAATTGTATATTGTATTGTTAAGATTCAAAGAACAAATTTCTATTTCTGAGCAATTTGCAGTTCAAGCTTATTTGGCCTTAAGTGCATGAAAACGTTGGTTGCACTTCAGATCTTTTGGTTTTAAGTTTATCTGAAGTGCAATTTTTCACTTCAGACCTATTTGGCCTTAAGTGCGTGAAACCATTAGTTACACTTCAAACCTATTTGGCCTTAAGTGCATCTGAAATGCAATTTTTCACTTCAGAATTATTGTCCTTAAGTGTAGGAAAATGTTTGTTGCATTTCAGACCTTTTGGCCTTAAGTGCATTTGAAGTGCAATTTTTTTCACTTCAGACTAATTTTTTTAACTTGAGTCCCGATAAGTCTGAAGTTAACCTTAAATGGGTAAACTTGCAATTTTTTTTGCAAAGTAGGTATAGATTCAACTGACCCCAAAAGCGGGTATAGATGCAAAAGCCCCAGCAAAGTTGATGACTTGTAAAATTTTGGGTGAAGTTGGATGGATTGGGCTATAACCCCTTATTTAGCCCATCTTGACCCAACTCATCTTAACCCAACTGGGTTGGGTTGGATATTGAGTCATTTATTGGTTCAGCCCAGACAACTTATTTGCCAAATAGCACGGTATAGCCAGTTTTCGGACTGGTCATTCAAAAATAACCAGCGTTTACGAAGTCAATAAAAATAGTCACTATTTTGCTGCAATAAAGACCGGTCCAGCATAATATACTGGAGTTCGGTGCACCTGTGTATGAACTCCAGCATATTATGCTGGACCGGTATACTTTGCTGACTCCAGTATAATATAGTGGAGACTGGAGCACCGGTGCTCCAAACTCTAGTATATTATACTGGACACTTATACTTGTTGGAGCTCCAGTATATTATGCTGGAGTTCTAGTATACTTATGCTGGAACTCCATCATATTATGTTGGATTCCAACATACTTATCATGGAACTCCAGTATAATATACTGGCATATTTTCCGGGTTCTGAATAGTGTTTTCGCTCCAATTTATCTTTACATAAAAAGTGGCTAAATTTCGATTACTTTTGAACTGGACTATTTTTGAACGACTAGTTGTAAATTTGGCTATTTTTGAATTGCACCCCTAGACTCTTAGACGTA
The DNA here is from genome assembly GCF_000393655.2 of Nicotiana sylvestris. Classification (NCBI taxonomy): domain Eukaryota; kingdom Viridiplantae; phylum Streptophyta; class Magnoliopsida; order Solanales; family Solanaceae; genus Nicotiana; species Nicotiana sylvestris. The sequence goes on along the minus strand of NC_091057.1, from coordinate 120,084,954 downwards.
ATGGTTGACAAGTCAATACAAAGATTCCGAGATGCAGAAGTATTAACTTAAAATTTCACTATGGTATGAGCACCGTGGTTGAATTATACTCCTGTGTGTAGATTCTTCCTGCTAATATTTGCTAGAGCGTGTCACCATATACACAAGCTGGTGTTATGTAAACATTGCAAATGTCTTTCTTTGTAAATAAAATATTTTAAATATTTTCTTACCCTTGACTTTCAACGGTCTTCTGCTTGCGCCGTTAAAGAAGCCTTCAAACCAATCAAGAGTGAGGCGGACTAGCGACCGGCTGGCGTCATCAAAGAAGTTGACGTCCGGGGCTTCCTCTTTCTCTTTAAAATAAAACCGGTGAAGTCCATCCTAAAGTTAAAAAAAAAAGATAACAAGTATCTCATACTCAAATATTGGGGTCCCTCAAATATTAGATGTTTTGGGCTTTAAAGGAGGCTCCTCTTTTGGGCAAAGATCACTTTTAGTTCGTGTTTAAAATTTCTATATCTTTTAGATCACTATATACATATACCAAAAAATATATATACTTTTTTGGTTATTGTTTTGAGAGTGGTTATATAGTGTCATTTCCCCTTTTTTTTTTCCTACCTTTATACTTTCTTGGGCCTCCTAGAAGTTGAAATTGGTAAAAATTGTGTGGGGTAGCCACTTTTTAAAGTGATATTTACTTTTTATCCAGTATTTTCAATGTTTAGCAATAGTAGCCACTAATCTATTAAAATTAATATGAAAAGATTGTATTACCCTAAGTCGACTTCTCCCAAGTCGAAGAGAGACTAGTTCAGATTCTTCTATAATAATATTTTCAGTTGTACAAGTTGGGCTAGAACTTTTATTGAACTCTGGTTGAGAAATATTAAAAAAGCGAGTTTGAAGGGAATTGTAATCCTTCTGTATTTGTTCAAGTAACGTTCTTAATCTTGAATTCTCTAGTCTGAGCTCATTGACTTCTGCTATGACCAACTTAAATTCATCATAAACTAGTCTCACAGACGGCGGCACAGGTCTTGAACTTAAAATTACAAGTTCAAAAGCTAAGGACACTTGGCCCTGAACTTAAATTAACAATCTCAAAATTAAGGACAATAGGTCCTGAACTTACAGTTACAAGTTCAAAAGTTAAGGACAATAGGTCCTGAAGTCCTTAACTTCAACTAACAAGCTCAAAAGTTAAGGACAATAGGTCTTGAACTTAGACTAAAAAACTCAAAAGTTAAGAACAATAGGTCCTAAACTTAGACTAACAAGTTCAAAAGTTAAGGACACTTGGTCTTGAACTTACAGTTACAAGTTCAAAAGTTATGGATACTTGGTCCTAAACTTAGACAAACAAGCTCAAAAGTTAAGGACAATAGGTCCGGAACTTTGACGTACAAGTTCAAAAGTTAAGGACAAGTAGTCCTTACCTTAGAGTTACAAGCACAGAAATTAAGGACAGGTGGTCCTGAACTTCGAGTTCCAAGTTCAAAAGTTAAGGACATGTAGTCCTGAAGTCCTGAACTTAGAGTTGCAAGTTCAAAAGTTAAGGACACTTGGTCCTGAACTTTATGAGCAGAAGGGTGTTTTCGTCCAGGCAGGTAAAGTTTATTAAAGCAGTGGCTAAAGATTAAAGACATTTTAAACAGTGGCTTAAAAGTAAATACATGTGTTATTAGTGGTTAACCGTGCACTTCCCCCTTGAAATTGAACTATGGGCTGATTGTGTGGCTTTTTGGTTTATTGAGTACTGGGCTTTTATTAGTGCCATTGCTCGGTACTTGTAACAAGGAGATAAGTAAAAATTGCACGGGGTCGCCCTATTTGGTCGTCCCCATTTAATCTATACCCATATTTTTAAAATTATTTAACCTATACCCTAATTTTTACAACTTCAGGCGCCTCCTTCTTCCTGCTACCTGTGCGCTCCTTTCTTCCTCCTTTCTTTTCTACTCTTTATTCTACTCTTTATTTTTTGTAATATGTAGTATATTTTACTGCTAATTTGCTCATAGTGACTGCCATTTTTACTGAAACGGCCTTTTAGAACTTTTCTTCATCTATTTATAATTCATTGTCTGTATTTATTTTATTTGCAATGAATTCAGATAGATCCAAGAATGAAATATCAAACACCAAGTTGATTGAGTCTTTATTGATACAATTCTTACACTAGGCTTTGAAAGTTGAACTATTATGCTGAAGTTCAGCAAATAGTGGACAAAACTTCAGCTAGTACGACTGTAGGACAAAAACTTCAGCTTATTTAGAGTTTGAAGTTTTACAAATGAACTAAATAACTTCAGCATCTTCTGCTGAAGTTTTTGAAAAATCTTTATGACAAAACTAATGAATCCAAGACAAAACTTCAGCTTATTTAGTGTTGAAGTTTTTATAAATGAACTAAATAACTTCAGCATCTTCTGCTGAAATTTTTGAAAAAGCTTTACGACAAAACTATTGAATCCAGGACAAAACTTCAGCTAAAACATGCTAAGTTCAGTAAATAAAGAACAAAACTTCAGCTAGTAGAATGCTTAAGTTCAACAATTACAAACAACTTCAGTCATCTACTAGAATGCTGAAGTTTGCGTGATTGTCTTTGCTAATTCAGGCCCGTATGCCTCAAGTTTACACCAAAAGTGGGTACACTTGCATTTTTTTTTTGTAAAGCGGGTATAAGTGAAAACGTGACCCAAAAAAGCAGGTATAGATGCAAATCCCCCAGGAGATAAAGACAAAAGAGTTCTTTACACAAATAGCCGGTCATATTCATTATTTACTTTTTCTAGTCATATATATAGATTATACATTGATTATCCATAATTATACACATATAATACATAAATTATACATCCACCGGCTATTTTTAATTTAAGTGGTTGAGTAAATGGCTATTTGGGTTAATATTTCAACAAAAGTTATGGGCTTACTGCTTCCTATTGCCGGTAGAAATTTTGGGCCAAAATCCAATACATCCACAATCTTAATTTGGGCCGACCACGAAAATAGAGTTATCCTTCGGCAGGGAGCATTTTACACTCTATATGTGCCTTTGTTGTGCGAATCAAATTATGGGGGAAGGTGCACGGTTAGCCACTAATAACACATGTATTTACTTTTAAGTCACTGTTTCATGTGTCTTTAGTCTTTAACCACTGTTTTAATAAATTTTAACTGCCCGGACAAAAATACCCTTCTGTTCATGTCCTTAACTTTTGAACTTAACTTCAGAATTTCAGGACTACATGTCCTTAACTTTTGAACTTGGAACTCTAAGTTGAGGACTTCAGGATAACATGTCCTTAACTTTTGAACTTAACTTCAGGACTTCGTCCTTAACTTCTGAACTTAACTTCAGGACTACATGTCCTTAACTTTTGAACTTGTAATTGTAAGTTCAGGACCAAGTGTCCTTAACTTTTGAGCTTATTATTCTACGTTCAGGACCTATTGTCCTTAACTTTTGGGCTTCTTAGCCTAAGTTCCTACCTATTGTCCTTAACTTGTTAGCTTGTTAGTCTAAGTTCAGGACTTTAGGACCGATTATCCTTAACTTTTGAACTTGTAACTATAAGTTCAGGACCTATTGACCTTAACTTTTGGGTTTCTTAGTCTAAGTTCATGACCTATTGTCCTTAACTTTTGAGATTGTTAGTCTAAGTTCAGGACCTATTATCCTTAACTTTTGAGATTGTTAGTCTAAGTTCAGGACTTCAGGACCTATTGTCCTTAACTTTTGAACTTGTAACTGTAAATTCAGGACCTATTGTCCTTAACTTTTGAGCATGTTAGTCTAAGTTCAGGACCAAGCGTCCTTAATTTTTGAACTTATAATTCTAAATTCAGAACCAAGTGTCCTTAGCTTTTGAACTTGGAACTCAAAGTTCAGGACCAAGTGTCCTTAACTTTTTAACTTGTAACTGTAAGTTCAGGATCCATAACATAGCAGAAAACCAAACGTTATTTGTATTTAATCACAAAATAATAATAATAATACTAATAATAATAATAATAATAATAATAATAATAATAATAATAATAATAATAATTGCAATTTACATATAAGATTGATGTCAAATTACACAACAGAAAGCTAATAACAAAAAGAAACAACTAAACAAATAAAAGACTACAGAACCTAACCAACCAAAAGAAAAAGAAAAATAAATAAAATTCAGAAAGTTTGTTTTCTAAAGTTTGTTGTTCTAGGATCGCAGAAAAGAACACTTCACGGTCATGTTTATCTAGTTTAGGAACAACAAGCCACTTTTGTTGCTTATACTTCAGAATCATGAATGCTTCAAAATAATCATTCAATTCTTCCTTCAAATAGAAAAAGCTATCAATCCATAAAAGCCCACCAGGCCTCAAAACTCTATCAAAATCATACAACACAAAATCCAGCAACACAAAATCAATCCAGCCATCAAGAAACCTCGTTGTATGAATCAAATCTAATGTGTTATCGAAAAATGGTAGCCTCTGATTTATAGTTAAGTAAAGAGGAATTAGCCTTCGAAGAGCAATCATCTCGTTAAATGGTGCCCCAAGAAACACTAAAGAAGAAAATCTTTTTGGTACAGTTCTTCTCCCTAACTTGAAAGAGATAGAAGAAAGGGCAACACAATCTTTTCATATTAATTTTAGAAGACTAGTGGCTACTATTGCTAAACATTAAAAATGCTGGATAAAAAGTAAATACCAGTTTAAAAAGTGACTATCCTACACAATTTTTACTCAAGTTATTCGTCGCGTCAGATTGGGATCTTTACCTAAATAGTGTTTGATATTCTGGATGCTTGGAAAAAAAAATATTGTAAGTGAAGTTTTAACTAAATATTATACTTAACTGTTTGTAAGATGAGTTTAAAAGTTTTTGCCAATTTTCTTTTGTATTTTAAAGAATAATTTAATTTCTATCCACCGAATGTAGAAATTGCTTGACACACTTTGGGATAGGAGAAGTTTTGCTTAAATAATATTGTTTCCAATGGAATCTCGGTTCACCTATTTCTAAATGTATTCAAAACAAATAAAACTAGAGATAACGGAAAATAATTTCTTAAACTATTGGTTGATAGTAAAAATTAATGACACTTTAATGTTGGAGTACAATTTTTAAAACTAGAGAATAAGAAAAACACCAATTCCTTTCATTTGGAAAAAAAAAAGCATGAAGTTTTGATATACGAGAATCAGAACATTTCGTAAGAATAGTTGTTTAATGGGTGATTGTATCTGTGACCACAACTCTGCCAGGAGTAAAATGAGAATGGATTTTCTAAAGTTCAAAAAGCAAAAAAAGGAAGTGACAGCCCAAGACAATGAAATTAAAATTTGAAAAAGGTTGCTTCAGCTTTTACAAAAGTGATTTAAGCATATTAAGACCTAATAATTCCATAAAATGAGAATCTTTTTTAGATCCCCAGAAAATTTTCAATGGCCAATCTGGTACACAAAAAAGTATGAAAAAGGCACTAAAGGAGAATAGGGGCCAAGAACCAGCTAATTTTACCACTCTCTTGTAGTGACAGTGAGTACCTTTGCCTTTTGCTCTGCCCAATTCCTTCACTTTTTCTTTTCTGTTCCTTAGTTTATTTTTTTTATTAACCCCACCACTGAAAAAAACCCCAATAATCTTATTTTCTCTAGTTGGAATTGTACTAGTAGTATCTTTCTTCTTATTTATTTACCACGACTTTCAATATTTAGGTTTGCTAATAAGCAATTTTGTAAACTTAACATGAATGAGAAGACAATGTAATATACCTTATGTTTCATCACCTATTAGGTTTATTCCCTTACATCTCTCAAGCTAACAATCAACTCTCCCTGTACCAACTTTGTTTGTCCTGATATTTTTTGACTGCTATAGTGAACTGTTGTTATACAAAATATATATTATGACAAGTTGGTTCCAAAAAAAACTTGATCATTATAATGAAGTATTGTTATAGAGTATGACTGTTATAAAGATTGACACTAATAAGTTTTCTCCACTAATCATAAAGTATTTCTACAATTAGTTTCTAAAAATTCGGGTAAAGTAAGTGATTACACTTAAAATGTGTAGTTAACCTAGACAGGTGGTGGATAATCGCGATCTATTGGGACCAGTTAAATTACAATGTACTTAACAATTTTTATAATATTGTCAATGTATAAAACTCAAATTCATGAAATTCGGTCGTTTTAAGAAACAAACATTATGATTACACAAGTCAATAGTAATTGCAGATATATTTACGTGTTTTGTATTACTGAATTTAGAATGACAATAAATAATGCAAACTCGAATAAACAAAGAAAAATTATTTGCTGCCTAAGGTGTAAGCTATAAATATTCCCTTGTTTTCTATATATATTAAACCTCCAAAGTCACAACAGAAAGAATATGCTCATTTCATAATAACCAAAATATGGTTTCCAACAACCAAAGTTTCTGATTTTCATTATATCTTCTTGTCAAACAAGAGGAAGCAGCAGAAGGTCTAGATGAGAAAAAAGGGTATTTGGGAGAGGAAAAAAATGAAGGTATTTGAGTATGAAAAGCTTGAAAAAGCCACAGAAAACTTCTCAAAATCAAGACTCATTGGTAAAGGAAGCCATGGATGTGTATACAAAGGAATTCTAGAAGATGGTAAAATCATAGCCATAAAGAAGCAATCATTAGGACTTCAAAAAATTCAAGACTACTCCAAACTAGAAAATGAAGTAAGTATTTTATCATCTCTGTCCGAAAACTCTTTCATCGTTAATTTTCTTGGAACGAGTAATAATAACTCGGCCAAGAATGAAACTTTTCTTATCATGGAATACTTGCCAAATGGCACTCTACATGAAATGCTACATGCAAAAATCGTCCCTCCTCCTTGGCCTAAACGTGCCCAAGTGGCAATTCAAGTAGCTAAAGCAATCGAATTTCTTCACCAAACTAAGCCTTCAATTGTTCATAGAGATATTAAATCTACTAATGTTTTGTTTGATTCAAATTGGAATGCTAAGTTAGCTGATCTTGGACTTGCCCTAAGGATGAAAAATGATTGTGAAGATGATGATCCCTGCTCGCCGAGTCATCGTTCCAACTCGGTAACTCGACCTGCTGGCACGATCGGATACTTAGATCCCAGTTACACCAAACCAAGCAAATTAAGCACAAAAAATGATATATTTAGTTTTGGTGTATTACTCCTGGAGATTATGTCTTCAAGAAAAGTGATCGATGTCTCAAAATCACCAGTTTCTATTGTTGATTGGGCAACAACATTGATTAAAGAGGGACGTGATTTGGAAATTTGTGACAAAAGAATGCATGTGCCATGGTATATGGAAGGCACGATAAAGAACATGTTACGCATTGCTACACGTTGTGTTTCTACAAAGAAAATAACTCGACCTTCAATCCAAGAAATTGTGATGGAAATGGAGAATGTGATAGTAGAGCCAACTAAATATCCTTTGTGGAATATATTACGTAGCCTTACACTTTTGAAAAGGAAACGAAAAAGATGCAGAAAAGATTGCAGTATTATTACTACCACAGTTACCAAGACTTGTGCACAACATGAAGGGAAGGTACAAAAGGATATGTCAAGACGGACGTTGTTGATTAGGGAGATATTGGCAGATAAAGTCATGCAGTAGATGCATGGGTGGATCCAGAATATTTATTATAAATTTACTAATTTTACTCTGTTTCGTGTTAAAATTAGTTGTTTCATTTCAACTTATTAGCAAATAATGCAAGTGATGAGAATAATTGGATGTTTGTTATTTTTGTTACGATCATATTGATTTTATCGAAGCAGAACAAGTCTAAAACTCCGATCGGGAAATCATCCAAACCCGTACTGAGTCAATGAAAAGGGATGACTCTGTTGAGTGGAGAAACTCGGAGTGGGTCAATGATGAGACAAACCAATCACGTAGTACTATAGAAAAGGAAATGTAGAAGTTGGATCAGCGCATGCATTATTTCCAAACACAAGATTCCCAAAAGTAGGTAGAATTCGTGGGATATTGTAATCTACTACAGTAGTATTATTTTGTGTGTTTTTCTAAAAATGCCGTGTCATTCCTTTGTGATGTTACACTTGTATCTATGGCTTTTTATTGGGAAATTCTTGTGTCAAGTACGTAAGACTTCTCCAACATTTGCGTTGGAGATAATGTTTGACCGGAATGTTTGTTGTCTGACTATGCAACTCGCGTTATCAAACATACTCCGTCCGCTCCACTTTTATTAATTTTTTTCGGTTATTTTTGATGGTCCATGATATTTACTCCCTCTCTTTCGGTATGTGTGAACTTATTTCTTTTTGGTCCGTTCCAAAAAGAATGATCCCTTTTTAAATTTGGTAATAATTTAGCTTAAATTTACAATTCTACCCTTAATAAGAAGCTTTTATAATCACCCAAATACTTTGGCCCCTTTTTAATTTATTTAGGACCACAAATTCCAAAAGTCTTCATTTTTTTCTTAAAACTCGTGCCCAGTCAAACAGGTTCACATAAATTAGAACGGATGGAGCAATTTTTTTAAAATATCAAGAAGAAATTAACTTTCTTATATCAAAGTTGCTCTTGGAATAAAGAGTCTCGTAATATCATTCTTAGCGTGAACAAATTACAGAGATAATAAAGGCTAATACGGTCAATTTCATTGTTAATTACTCCATCTGGTCCACTTTAATTGACTTTTTGGTTGTTTTCTTACATATTAAGGAATCTATCTTTTAGCACTAATTAACAATGAAATTGACCATATTAACCTTAATTTATTCATTAGAAATATAACAAATACTCCTAGGCTCTTTAATTATGAACCACGAAAAAGGCCAAAAAATTAGTTAAAGTGGACTGGATATAATAATATTAAAAGATGAATTCTTTAATTTGTGAAAATATCCAAAAGATAAATTAAATTGAACCGGAAGGAGTATATATTTCACAATTCTTAGTAGGAGCGCTTCCTCATTAAATAAATTTTATGAAGATAAATCTAAATTAGTCTGACCAATTCCGAATACTAAATGATTAAAATAAAAAAGAAAATTTGTGTTTGCTGTACTTCCTTAGTTTTACCTACTCCCTACTTCTATTAAGAGATTAATTAACTTGACGTCCTAGCTTTTCGTGATTTTAGAAATGAGTCATTAATATTCGACGTGATTTGTTTGTCTCAAGATGCTCTCACATAACAATTACTCCCTCCGGTTCACTTTAAATATTTTTTGGCTCTTTTCATACATATTAAGGAATTCACGTTTTAGCATTACTCCCTCCAGTCCAAAATAAGTGATTTTTTTGGCCTTTTTTTGTAGTCCAAAATAAGTGATTTTCCAGATTTCAAAAATGAATTAATTATTTTTTTCCTACATTACCCTTGGAGTAAATAGTGTTGGAGTGTGTGTTAGGAGAATTTATGTGAAGAGATAATAAAGGTTAATATGGTTAATTTCATTGCTAATTAATGTTAAAAAGTGAATTTCTTAATCTGTGTGAAAACATGTAAAAAATCACTTATTTTGGACCGGAGGGAGTAATTAACAATGCAATTGACAATATTAACCTTAATTTGCTCATTAAAAATATAATAAACTACTCTTACCCTCTTTACTCCAAGGGCAACTTTGGAAAAAAGAAGTTAATTCCTTCTTAATATTTGAAAGAATCAAATCCCATGGACCACAAAAAAAAATTAAAAAAGTCACTTAAAGTGAACAACAGGGAATAACATCATGGTGTGCACTTCTAATCAAAAGGTTTTAGTTTTTGATTATAATGTACTAAAAATTTTTGATTAGACAAATTTTCGTCGTAGTTAAATATGATACATCACGATCATGTAATGTCTTATTTTTCTTGAACATTAATTGTGCTCGTGAGTCGTGTCAATGTCGAGTTTTATCGTATTGTGGAGTCTCCATTCATGCAAGAAGAGGAAGGAATTCAATTTGGGACTTAACGATAAAAAGGAGGGAAATTTATATCCTTCAAGAATTTGTAGTAATGAAACATAAATTCATAAAGAACATTTTTGAGTTTTCTCTTTTAATTATTTTCTTGAAAACAACAACAACAACGACCTAGTATAATCTCACAAGTGGGGTCTGGGGAGGGTAATATGTACGCAGACCTTACCCTACCCCGAAGGGTAGAGAGACTATTTCCAGGAGACCCTCGGCTCAAAAAAGCAACATGAGCCGATATATTAGTACCATAAAAATGCATAATAAAATAACAGCAATATAAGAGATATGAAATACAGAATACGAAATACGAAATAGATGGCTGGTATAGTAAAACTAGCAGGTAAAGCCCTGCATCAATAGACGACCAATGACATTCTTAGTCTAACTCCTAACTGGCTAGTCTCACTCTATTGTGCTGTAGAAATATTCACAACTTTCCCCTAACCTACAACCTTAATGCTCGACCTCCATAATTCCCTGTCAAGGGCCATGTCCTCAGTAATCCTAAGTCGCGCCATGTCCTGTCTGATCACCTCTCCCCAATACTTCTTAGGTCGCCCTCTACCTCTCCGCGTGCCCACTACAGCCAGTCGCTCACACCTCCTCACCGGTGCATCAGTGCTCCTCCTCTGAATGTGCCCGAACCATCTGAGTCTTACTTCCCGCATCTTGTCCTCCATGGGGGCCACACCCACCTTCTCTCGAATATCTTCATTCCTAATCTTATCCATCCTTGTATGCCCGCACATCCACCTCAACATCCTCATCTCTGCTACTTTCATCTTCTGGATGTGTGAGTTCTTTACCGGCCAACATTCAGTTCCATATAACATGGCAGGCCTAACCACTGCTCTATAAAACTTACCTTTTAGTAACGGTGGCACTTTCTTGTCACACAAGACTCCCGACGCTAACCTCCACTTCATCCACCCCACCCCTATACGGTGTGTGACATCCTCGTCAATCTCCCCGATCCCCTGAATAACCGATCCAAGGTACTTGAAACTACCCCTCTTGGGAATGACTTGAGAGTCAAGCCTCACTTCAACTCCCGCTTCCGTCGGCTCAACTCCAAATTTGCACTCGAGGTATTCCGTCTTCGTCCTGCTCAACTTGAAACCTTTAGACTCAAGAGCATGTCTCCAAATCTCTAGCCTCTCGTTGACGCCGCCTCGTGTCTCGTCAATTAGAATAATGTCATCAGCAAATAGCATGCACCATGGCACCTCCCCTTGAATATGATGAGTCAGTGCATCCATCACCAGGGCAAATAGGAATGGGCTGAGCGCAGACCCTTGGTGCAACCCCGTAATAACTGGAAAGTGTTCAGAGTCGCCTCCTACTGTCCTAACCCGAGTCTTAGCTCCAGCATACATGTCTTTAATCACCCTAATATAGTCAACCGGGACCCCTTTATCCTCTAAGCAGCTCCATAAGACCTCCCTAGGAACCCTATCGTACGCTTTCTCCAGATCAATAAACACCATGTGGAGATCCTTCTTCCTATCCCTGTACTGTTCCACCATCCTCCTAATAAGGTGGATAGCTTCTGTGGTAGATCGCCCCGGCATGAACCCGAACTGGTTGTCTGAAATAGACACCGTCCTTCGCACTCTCATTTCTACCACTCTCTCCCAAACTTTCAAGGTATGACTTAGTAATTTGATGTTCCTATAGTTGTTACAGCTCTGGACATCACCTTTGTTCTTATACAACAAGACCATTGTACTCCACCTCCACTCTAATTATTTTCTTGAAAACTGTTTGTAAATTGTTAGTTAGGACTTGAGAGAGAATGTCCAAATTCTTATATTCCATTTCACAAAAGTCTCTCTAAAAATAAAACCACTTTATTCTTTAGCATTTATTAAATTATCCATTCGAAAGATTCGTGTGATCTTCCTAATTATAAACAAAATGATCTGTAAGCGGAAAGGAGATAAAGGAATATCAACTAGACGAATAAAATATTAAAAGTTTTTCTACATTAAAACAAATACGCCATCCTTATCTCACTTTAATAAAATAAACTACTATAACTTACAATCTTTTATTAAAGAAAATTGTCAAATGTCACCTTATTCTAGGCCTCAACTTCTGGGTGGAGATCCCCTCCATTGATAATTTGTCCATTACACTTACTGATTTGTGCCATGTGTCTACCCAATCAATTCAAGGTTAAGATTAAATAGATTACTAAACAACTAAAAATAGTAATACAATTTCATATAAATAAAATAATAAAAAGTTTACTGTAGTTTCACCTTACTTCAACTTTTCTCTCACTCAATACAACATGCAGGCCCCACCATGATGTCATAACTAGTAGAATGATGTTCCCGAATCCATTTTAACTTCTACAAGTGATTTCTTAACTTTTGGAATTGGCCTTTTCTATTTATTTTTTTTCTTCTTAAATGAGACTTGACAAATAACACAATAAAAAATTATCTCTTTCATTCATGTTGACACAAAAGCATTTGAATAATAGATTTAACTGAAGTTGTTAAAATGCAATAAACAACCTCTAATAATCATCCAATTACTTCTGAAGTCCAAAGAAGCTATGGAAGTACTTAAATAACATGTCCAGTATCTTAAATAAAATAATAAAAATCAACTAGAAATAAAATTAACATAGATCACAGTAAATAATTATCTCGAAACTCTTGTGCCCCTTGACTCTCGAAAAAGCTCGCCTGCCAACTAATGATAAATTATATACGTCAATAAAATAATATGTGTTAAAAATAAATATAAAAGCTTCTTTTAATATAAACTTGATCATGAGGAAGAGAACAAGAATTTTGTGTATGTGCAAGAGCATCAAAATAAGAAGGTTCCTACACATATAATATAAACCAAGTCAATTATATATATATTTGATAAAACAATTACCAAAAAGAGTGTGTTAATATTACCGTTAGCATTTGAGTAAAGCTATAAGATGCCTTCGAAAGTGAAAACTCGGAATGCTGGGATAAGTTGGCACAAGCCATACTTTGAGAGGCACTTAAATTAGAATTGTAAAAAAAATTCTCATCTTTTGTTGAATCCTACGAATAAATATAAGAAATATTATAATTGTAGTAACATTATAATAGTTGGTCAATATGAAATATTCGAATTATGAACTGAAATAAAATATGATATACCTGGTTGATACAATTTCGCTTATCAATTTTAGTTCTATCATTAACTGTAGATCCATCTTGATTAATAGAATCTGACTTCTTTCCTCGAGCTTTCTTACTCTTTGAGTTCGCTTCAAGAGAAGTTTTAATCCTCTTTTTCAGACGTTTTGTGTTATCTTTCTTTTTAAAACTTTTGGCTCGTGAGAGGAGATCTCTCTCATTATTTTCTTCTGGTAAATCTCTCGTTGAACCAGTAGTATGGAGAGATGGAGCTGTCATGTGACGACCCGAAGGGTCATCACCGTAGTTCTTCCTTGTTCCGTGCTTTCGAGGCCTTGAAAACCTCGCTTTTAGTTGCCTCGATTGGCGTGCGCAGTTCGGGCGCGTAGCCGGAAAGTTTTTATATTAGAATATGTGAATTATGTGAAACATTTGATGAATTTTGGTATTAATATGCATAATGTTGACTTTGGTCAACATTTTGGGTAAACGGACCCGGACCTGTGATTCGACGGTCCCGGAGGGTCCGTAGAAAAATATGGGACTTGGGCGTGTGCCCGGAATCAAATTCTGAGGTCCCAAGCCCGAGAAATGAATTTTTGAAAGAAATTGTTTTTCTGAAATTTGATATGAAAATTTGAAATGAAAAAGGGGTTAGAAAATATAGGTATCGGGCTCGTATTTTGGTTCCGACGCCCGGTACAAGTCTTAAATATGTGTTAAGCACTATCTGTAAAGTTTGGCTAAAAACGGACGTCATATGACGTGTTTCGGACTAAAAATGGAGAATTTGAGTTATGAAAGTTGAAGAAAGAAAATCATGTGTTTGAGGCTTGATCCTATGTATATGATGTTATTTTGGCGATTTGATCGCACGAGTAAGTCCATAAGATGTTTTTAAGGTTATGTGCATGTTTGGTTTGGAGCCCCGAGGGCTCGGGTGAGTTTTGAATGGGGCCCGGGAGGTCTTGGACTTAAGAAAATGCAGGTTAGGGTGTTGCAGACACCAGCGCGGCCGCGGTCATTTCCGCGCGGTCCGCGCTGGAGCCGCGCGGCCGCGATGCATTTTTGTGCGGTCCATGTGGCTGAGTCTGAGGGCTAGGGTTTCAGGTCAACCAGCGCGGCCGCGCACCAAAACAGTGCGGTCCGCGCTGGAAAGGTTCAGAGAAGCCCCACTTTTCTCCCACTCGGCGCAGCCGCAACACATTTTTGTGCGGTCCGCGCCAGGTCCTCAGAAAGGCATACAAGTTCGGAAAATCTCAGTCATTTTTCACTTTTCAAAAATCCAAAACCTAAGAGGCGATTTTCCAAACAACTTTTCTTCTCCAAAACGATTGGTAAGTGATTTCTAACTTAATTTCTTTATTCCTTAACATCTTTTAACATAATTTCAACTTCAAATCAAAGATTTTCATGGGAAAAATTGGGTGTTTTGGGTAGAACCTAGGTTTTCTACAAATTGAGAAGTTGGACCTCAATTTGGGGTCCGATTTAAAAACAAATCATCTATTGGGATTCATGGGGGAATGGGTAACCGGGTTTTGGTCCGAACCTCGAGTTTCGACCACGTGGGTTCAGGGGTATTTTTGACCTTTTTGGGAAAAACCTTGAAAAATCTATTTTCATGCATTGGGGATGATTCATTTAGTAATTATTAATGTGATTAAGTAACTTATGACTAGATTCGAGCGGATTGGTGGTGGAATCAAGAGGTAAAGCTATACTAGAAGCGTGAGTTGAGTTTGGAGCATTCGAGGTAAGTGTTTGTTCTAACTTTGGCTTGAGGGAATAGGATTAGGATGATATTTGCTACTTGCTAATGTGGAGTACGGTGTATAGGCATGGTGACGGTTATCTATGCACCGGAGTCTAGCATGACCGTGAGTCTTGATTGCTTTTAATTCGAATAATGTGACACAAGCTCCTTGTTTATTTGATAAGTTTCATATAATATGAACGGTTGAGGAAGAATGATTTAAAAGGAGAATGTGTTGTGAATACTCCATTGTCGGGATGTGTAGACTGATATATATATTCTCCCTTGTCGGGATATTTTGGGCTATTAGCTGTACCCTTGCCGGGTTAAAGGTATTGAGTTGTTATTCTCCCCTGAAGGGGTCTACTATATGAAGTCAGATATTACGATCTATATTATGGGATCGTGTGGCACGCCGTCCACTTATATATGATATTATGGGATCGTGTGGCACGCCGTCCACTTATATATGATATTATGGGATCGTGTGGCACGCCGTCCACTTATATATGATATTATGGGATCGTGTGGCACGCCGTCCACTTATATATGATATTATGGGATCGTGTGGCACGCCGTCCACTTATATATGATATTATGGGATCGTGTGGCACGCCGTCCACTTATATATGATATTATGGGATCGTGTGGCACGCCGTCCACTTATATATGATATTATGGGATTGTTTTCTTGCACTTGTTGTATATATATCTGTACAGGTTAATTGTGGTAGGTACTGTCTAGCCTCGTCATTACTTCGACGGGGTTAGGCCAGGCACTTACCAACACATGGGGTCGGTTGTGCTGATGCTACACTCTATGCATTTTTGGTGCACAGATGAGGGAGCAGCTTACGGACCGCAGCAGTAGGACTTCTGGGAGCTATCTTCAGTCCAGGGACTCTCGAGGTAGCCTAGCTGGCGTTCGCAGGCCGAAGTCCCTTTCCATGTTTTTTGTTTGTTTATCTTGTATCAGACAAACATGATGTATTTTCCCTTCAGACATTGATTGTAGTATTCTGTAGTAGTCCGTGAGCTAGTGACACCAGACTCTGGGTAGCATTTTGGTTCAAACTTCCGCACTTTTGGTTTTCAGTTGCTTTAGATTTAAAGTCTTCCGCTTAGATTTTGTCTCATTTATTATATTGTTTGAAAGAAAGCAGGAAAGGTGTTTTAAATATTTGGCTTGCCTAGCTCCGATAGTAGGCGCCATCACGACACCCGATGGTGGGAAATCCGGGTCGTGACATGTCACCTCCATAATTTGTTTCAATTTTGCGCTTAACTCATTTACACATGTTGCCGCTAGCTTATAGCCTTCATCGGTTTCAGAAGCTTTAGCTGCCATTCTAACAAATATAGGACAAAGGATTCTATAGCGATTCACAATGATTAGCTTTGAATCCTTGATCTCTATATCTTGCCCATCAATTTCTTTAATATTTACGACTTTTGCAGTTTTTGTCCATCTTTTCAAAATATACTCATCTGGAATTTTATCCACTCCTCTTATCACATCAAGAATTCTTATTGTATGACAACAAAGTATACCCATAGACTCAAACTTCATGCAAGTACAAGATATATGATCTGCCTCTGTCACCTTAACAATATGCTCTCGAGTGTGCTCATACTTGCTAACCTTATACATGATGGGAAAATTATTTCCCTCACATCCATTCACTTTGATTATTAAAGACTTCATATATTCATCTTGAAACTTCGAAAAAATATTTGGTGTATATCTAGCATGAAACAAAATTGGCACCTTTGCTTTTAATACTGGCAACCATTGTGATGCATCACATGTATCTTGCAGCTCATTATATCTTTTGTCCTCAATTGCTCTATCATAATGCTTAAAAAACTGTACCAAATTATAATCAGACTGCAAATAATCCTTTAATTCACTATTCAAACTCTCACTTAATTGTGTGTTATTCATGCCACCCGAAAAGGTTTGCTTTCTATATGCTGCAAATAATTTTTCTCTCAAAGCATATATTCCTTCCAACCATTCATTTTCATGAAAATTATATTCATCAAACATAGTAGTCCAAACATTTATAAATTCTCGTTCATTCTCATACTCGTAAATGCATTTTCTAAAATCACCACGGAAAAAAGCGTACCTTTTATAAACTTGATTGAGGTGTTTTACAACATTTTGTTCCATGTGTCAAACACACAACCTATGATGAACTTCAAGCATGACGAATGAGATGGCCTTACTCATAGCAGCATCTTGATCTGTAAAAATAATTTTTGGTGTTTTTCTAGACATTGCTCTAAGAAATGTTTCGAACAATCACTAAAAAGATTCTGAAGTCTCATCATACATCAGTGCACCTCCAAAAACAATCATTTTTCTATGGCTATTAAATCCAACGAAACTAGCCAAAGGTCTATGCTCTTTATTTGTCTGGTACGTAGTATCAAATGAAAGCACATCTCCAAAAATCTCTTAATCTATTATAATCTTAGAATCTGCCCAAAATATGTTCGTGATCATATCATTAACATCCAACTGTACCGCAAAAAATAAAGATGGATCTTCAACTCTTTTTTTCTCAAAATATTCTAATAGTACTCCTGGAAGAAAATACCAAAAATAAGTATGTATATGCTATTTTTAATATGAGAAAATCACATTCCAAAGACTAAATAAAAAATTATTAGGCAATTTGAACAAGTAATTTACCTGCTTCTCCTTGTCCCATAACTTGTTGCCTTTTGGTTCGAAGGTAGTTCTTATGATCTAACTTAGTACAACCCAAATTTGCTCTGCCACCAGCTTGAAGACTCATAAAATCAAAAGTTCCTTTAGAAAATAATCCAGCATCCTCCGCCAAATCGATTTCAAGAGTTTGTACGTCGTTCAAATTTCTGTGAGATGGCAACATGTGAGTCATTGTCGGTGAAACGAGAGGATGGTTGTGTTCTAACTCAACCTTAGTAATATGGCACTTTCCAACAAATTGGCGAGTAACAACAATATGAGCTTGGCATCCTGTTCTAGTCTGTTTTCGTGGATTTTTAGCTTGATATTTTCGTTTATCATCTCCGCGGAAACCCTCCTTGAAACATGTAAGCTTTTGTGATGTTACATAACCTAATTTCTTATTTATGTTCGCATACTCTTTGCGAACACTAAAACCTATCCTTTTCTTGCATACTCATTGTAAAAATTAAATACACTCTCATCGTCGTCAAACTCAAGACCAAGCGCAGACTCACGATCTATTGACCCTTGAAAATTATTTTGTAAAACTTCTTCGGCAGTAGCTTCACACTTGCTTTCTCCAAAATTGTCTATTATACTTCAAAAGAAAAAGAATATAAAACATAGAAACATCGTTAAGTTTTGAATAGTTTAACTAGAAATATATAAACTTGTTATAAATTTATTAAAAAAAATTATTTAAACTTGTTGCATTTGAATTCTAATATGTAACGGAAAAAAATATTATACTAGAACAGATGTAATGCATCTTCCAAAGAATATAAAATAAGTACAGTACCTTAATTAATCAAATTTAATAAGACTAAATAAGTCTAGTAAAAAAAAGAGTAGAACCTTGTCTTTCAAAAATTCTTCAACTGTTACGAAGTTGATCTTAATAACAATGGCGCTTTTGATTTCTTAGGAAAAAAATAGAAGGCAATATTCTTATAAATCTACAATATATAATTAGTTAGAAAGATAAATGTAGATCTTTGATTTCTTATTCATAATCTTTTATAAAAGTAATGAGATGATGGACTGATTTTTGGCGGTTAAATAATTAGTAAGATGAATTCCCGCCACTTTAATTTTTTTTACTTTTCTTACACTTATTTTATGGAGATCATTTTACTAGTTATGACATCATGGTGGGGCCTGCATGTTGTGTTGAGTGAGAGAAAAGTGCAAGTAAGTTTAGTGACCTATTTAATCTCGGCCTTAAATTGATTGGGTAGACACATGGCATAAATCAGTAAGTGTATTGAGCAATAATGGATAAATTATCAATGGAGGGGATCTCCACCCCTCAACTTCTATATCGCAAACCATGTTTATAATGAACGTGGGAGTAGGGAAAAGGAGGTATTCGTGTTTGGTTTAAGGATATGAAAGGAAGTGAGGTTGAATTGAATTAGATTTTCTCTGTGCTATAGTCATAAAAAAAAAACCATTATGCTGGATTTTTTAAAGGTTATGGTGAAATTAGGGAGAGATAGGTACTTTATTTGTTTTTCTTGAACATGTATTCTTGCTGTTTGTAACAAGTAAATAATCAACAATTAAAAATTAACAAGACGCATTTATGACGGTTATGATCCATGATGGCCTTTTTGTTGATTTTAACAATTTAATCTTTCTATGAATGGAAAATGGGTGAGTGATTGGACAAATATTGGGGATAGGGTTGCATCGAATTAATTAGTGATAGGGCAAAAATTGGGGATAAGGACAAAGGAAAGTGCAACGGCTACATCTGGAATGGTGAGAGCTTTTCTTTTTTGGGGTAATAAACAACTATATTCCATTATTACATAAGGGGAGCTATTCATGGTGAGAGCTTTCTATTGTAATATTGGTGCTTCATTCCATTGAAGTGCAGCCCAACTTTGAATAAAATTATCACCAATTAAAAGGTTCGATTGATTCATTGATGATTCTAATTTTCTCTACTTTTCTACAAAAGTTATTACTGCTGAAGTCAATCTGCTTGGAGTTTAAAAAAAAAAAAAACTTTCTGAATTTATGGTTCTAAATAAGTCAGAAAGAAATCCAGGTATTTGTATAGTTATAAAAAACTCTCATCAAGAATAGAATTAAAAGTTTAAACAAAATTATTTCTAAATTTAAAAGATGATCCTTTTTTTGAAACAGGCCAAAAACGAAATAGCCGGAAAAAAAGCTAGAAGCTCAGAAAACAACTTAATCGACCTGCAGAGTTAAACAAAAAGCATGATATCAAGAAATGGAGAGCTTAAAGTAATTCTCCTCCTTCATGGAGGAAAAAAATTGTTCAAAGAAACCACAAACCACTGCTAAGGCACTACTACCGAAATATACAGCCGTTGTTGAGACTGCATGCAAATATTTAACATGGCCTAAATCAGTATAGGCCAAGCCTTTTTTTTAAGAAATGCATATTTTTTAAGCTGACGAGGGCAACAAGATTATAAACTAGACGGCAGTTTCAAACTATTAGATCTTCCCAGAAGGTAAAACAAAACTTGAAGTAACACAATAATAAGGGAACATAGTTTGAAATCTCAAAAATTCAACTCTAAATAAATGCCAAAAAGATAGTCTCATGGAATCTCTAGCTTCATAGTTCCCCCCTAAAGCTCCGTCTCAGACTTATCTAGCCTCATAGTCCCCTAAAGCTCCATCTCAACCTTATATTTAATGAGACTTCACGTACTCCTGGACGATATGGAGACCCTCAGTCTCTTCCCCATAATCCTGCAGAATCAATTAGAAAATTCATTACAGTGGAGTATAAATTCCAGATTGGAAAACTTATCAACTGTACTATTCATTTAAAGCCAGAGGATACGTAGGACGTACCTTCACGACAACACAGCCACAACCAACAACTTTCCTTGCTTTCCCTTCAGAATCAATTTTGCATAACTGTAATTGAAGAAAGATCATAGTCGATGAGTGATTATATTTCGATTTACATGATACACTTCTACAAAAATGAGAACTACAGACCACTTCAGAGAGGAGTCAACAAGTTAAATCAGAAGACTCATATACCCCTCAACTCCAATACAAGTGCAAAAAACACAATAACATAGGTCCAACATAAAGTTAAGGCTTCAGTCATGGGATTCTGAGTATTATTTATCACAAGTCCCTAAAACCCTTCACCTATTAAAAGATGGAGTATCTAGTAAAGACGCACATTCCAATTTCATTTTCACATCAGAAACAGCTACTCAAGTATGTATAGTAACAACTGAGATACTGTGATTGGGGCCATAGATAAGCAATGATCAATTACTTACACCAGCCCATTCGCCAAGAGTTTTTGCATTGGGAACTGTAATCAAACTGACATTGTGATCAGCACAAAGAGCTTTGACCAGCTTGACATAGTCTGGCTGGTCGCAGTCCTCTGCTAGCACACAAAGCTGCGCAGCATGCTTCTCAATCACCTTAGCACCTTCATGGAGTCCTCGAGCAAGTCCTCCATGAGCTTTAGACTTCCTGAGCACCAGCTGCAGAGCGGTCATGATGTCCATGGGCTCCCCAAGTGCTGGAGCAGGAGTCTCGGCCGCAACAACAGGAACAGCAGCATCCTCTCTACAGATATACAACTGTCAGGTAAGAGTATACCTTATACTAAAGATAAAGATAGGCACACATCAAGGACCAGATTGGTGAAGCAAGAAATCACCATGCAGTGTCACATTATAATGGTATTAAAGCCAATGCCACAAGAACATCAAACTCGACTAATTCAGAACGTTGACATCATAACATTTTTCTTTCTCATCAAACCTCGGAATACCAAAGCTAAGCCAATCCATTTTTTCATGATACTTTGTCTACACACAGTAGCATGTCCATTATTCCATGAAAATAAAGTGGTCAACCAATTGGATAAAACATTTGCTATATGACAGTTCTGCATCAGTACCATGACAATTTAGGGTTTTGTAATTCTAACAACAAACAACATATATATAAAAAGGCTATAGATATGCAATAGGCAGCTGAAACATAGAATTAAGAAACTCTCATACGCTAATTGTATTTGGTTCTGCTTTAAATGACCTACAAAAAGAATCAATTTTTGGATGGTTCTACTGGTTGGGTTCCCTTGAAATAATGACATATTAGTTTAATTCCAGGGAATGTATTTGTTTCATGATTCTACAGACAGGAAACACTTCTGCCTAGCTCTTTCTAATAGAGGTACAGAAAATTTTGAACATTGAACTTGCAAAGTCTAATCTTAACGTGGATCAAGCAATTCAGCAAAACCATACAAAATTTATCACGTGTCTAGATTACTAAAAATAAAAAAGACAGCAACTTGAACACTATAATGAATTAAAAAACTGAATTTAATGAGAAAGCTTACAAATCACCAAGCTTACCCTGACATATTTCTTTCTTGGTAAATGTTAAACCCAAAAAAACACAGCAACCTGTTATAAGTTGAACACGAAACTCAGTCAGGTAAATAGAATCAATAACAGACTCCATAAACCCTCATACTAAATATATCGTGTCAACTCATCCAAAATCGAACCACCCCCAAATAAAATAAAATTGATTTCACAATAAAGTAAAAAGGATCCTTTAACATTTCCCAGAGACAAAAGAAAAAACCAAAATAACAGTAAGATTTGAACAAGGGTTTCTGACCTTAAAATTTAGAGACGACGCAATCTGCTTTGAGTTGCAGTAATGGCAAAGGGGGCGGTAGTGGAGGAGAGTGGCATAAAAGGTTTATATATATAAGGCAGATCAAAGCTTCAACCCTAAAGTTGCATTCTTAATTACTAAATTGCCCCTTTGCTGATTCTCTTCTGGTAAATCAATGTTATCTCCTATGGGCTATAAGTTCGGCCCAAAATATACAACTACTAATCCAATGAATCAAGTACTAATGTATAGGGATGTTCAAAGAAAATGATTTTAGTTTGATTTACTGTTAAACAAAAATAACTGGAAAAAGGGGGAATTTTTTATTTACGTTTTATAATTATGCGTGTGTGTGAATTTCTGTAAATATTTTAATACATCTCATAAATTTCATTTGGATTTAGTTTTGAAGTTTTTACTTTGAGCTTGAGCATTAGATTCACCTGATCCAACAAATCCACTGTCTTTGGGCTTTTCATAATTGTCAATATCGTTTAGCGGCAAATAAGATATTTAGGCTTAATACATAATTTATCTCCCGAGTTTCTAGTTTTTTTCCTGTATATCCAAATATATATAACACATTAATAATTTATCATTTGTATATTACAGTGTATAACATAATAATAATGTGTATATCAAAAATATATCAAATTTTTATTTTCCTTCTTTGTATAACACATTTCAGTTTGAAAACTCAAGTTTCAAGACGACTTCACATTTATATTCCCCATTGTATCCCGTGTATATCTCCATGTTCATCAATGATATCTCATGTATATCATGTGTACATCCATAAAAATCTGTGCTAAATATACAATATACAATGTAATATACACATACTATATATGTGTATATCCATAAAAATTTATGTTATATACACAATATATAATGTGATATACAATATACGATGTGATATACATATGCGTCCATAAAAAATGCATGTTATATACACTATATATAAAAAAGATATACACAGACGTCCATAAAAACTTGTGTGATATACACTGATGTACATGATATACAATGTGATATACACATATCGCATTTGGATTTTTAGGTCTGATTTTTTACCTGAAACCAGTCTAAACCACTTTTAGTCTTGCTCAAATTTTGTATATAGCCTTGTCTACGTGTTTTCAACCAATTTC
Source organism: Nicotiana sylvestris (assembly GCF_000393655.2). Classification (NCBI taxonomy): domain Eukaryota; kingdom Viridiplantae; phylum Streptophyta; class Magnoliopsida; order Solanales; family Solanaceae; genus Nicotiana; species Nicotiana sylvestris. Next base: position 120,061,567 of record NC_091057.1, on the reverse strand, counting down.
AATCACATTCACTCGTTCAATCCAATAAAAAATAAAAAGAAAAGAGAAGAAAAACAAAGTTAAACTCTATTTTTTCCTTTTTTTCTCTTAGTTTTTGCTTCAGATTTTCTCTGATGTGAGATCAATCTTACCATTTCATCCAACTAGTTTTTCTTCTTCATAATTTGCAATAATTTCCGCTAATCCATAAGAGAGAAAGAGGAGAGATATAAGAAGATATATAAGGAGAGAAAGTGAGAGGGAAAAGAAAAAAGATAACTAGGTTATAGAGAGAGAAAGAGAGAGGGAGTTATAGAGAGAATAAATAGGAAGTAGGTTTTTTAAAATTTGGCTATTCAAAACCAATTTTTTTTTGGGATTGTCTTTGCCAAAATAATTTATGGCTAATAATTTGCCAATTACTTTTGTATACAGTTACCCAGTGTCAATTCCCGAGTTTCTAGCCAAATCCCTTTACACGATTCAGTTTTATGGAAAATGTTTTACATACTGGATGTTTTTTCAAGTGTATATAATATGTATCATTTTTGTTGCGTGACACACACGTGTTCTTCACACAAAATAAGGGCATTTTAAACCCCTATTTTGCCCTTCCCCTAGGGGTGGGCATAAAATCCGAAAAAACGAATTCCAAACCGAACCGAATTAATTCGGTATTTTGGTTTTCAGTATTTCGGTATTTCGGTCTAATTCGGTATTATATTTTCGGTATTTCGGTATTACGGTATTATGGTAGGGTCCTCGGTATTAGTATCTTGAAATTTCGGTATTTTGGTATACCGAAATACCGAATTACTAAATTTTTAAAGCCTTTTTTTTTAAAGTTGGACTCTGCCAAACTTTTAATATATTTCAGCCCATTCCAGGTCTCCAGCGCCCCAACCTAACTGCCCAACCCCAAGCCCACTCTCTATTCTAATTCATTTAGGGAATTAACATTATACTGCATTAGGCAGTCAGCAGACTCAGCACGATTCTCATGAACAGTCGAACAGAAGAACTCACTCCTCACTCCTCAGAAATTCATTCCGATTGAGGTTTTAGCATTAGCATTCCGATAGTTTCATAAATTCCAGTACAAAACGAAGATCGGCTCTAAGCCTGCCATAACAGTGTTGCATTGTTCTGTTATGTGTTTTTGTTAATTCTGCATTTTTGAATTTCGTTGTCACTCAGCACAGCAGCATTTCGTTGTCTTTGTTTCCTGTCCCACCAGACCAGCACGTTATTTTTAGTGCCATCGTTTTCAGTTGTTGTTGAATCAATTGGGTGTGAGGATGACACTACAGTTATGTTTGTGGAATTAGCTCGTTTTCATTTCTAGATTAGCAGTATGTGTAGGGGTGGGCATAAAATAACGAGTGACAGTTAGACAACATTGTTCTTTATCATCGAATTTTAAACCGAAACTGTACCGAAACCGTATCGAACCAAAATAATAAATACCGAAGCGTACCGAAATATTTTGGTATGGTATTTGGTATACACAATTGATAAACCGAATACCGAACCGAAATTCTTAAATACCGAACCGAAATACCGAATGCCCACCCCTACCTTCCCCTCCCCGCATCAGAAGAAAACTCATTTGGAGAATTATGACGTGGCCTTAATTACCCTTTTTGAAATGATTGTTAACGGTAAATCACAAATTATATATAGTGAATTAGGTTGGGAGAGAAGTGATTAGACAAGACATGACATATCTTCAGCTAGGATGACAAGTGATGCGGGGCGAGTTTTCTCTTAACACGCAAAATTTCAACCCGCCCCGTCCTTCTTAAATGTATTTTTTCTTTATTTTGTTAGTTTTATTTTTTAAAATCTTTTTGGCTGGAATTGCTTTATACTTTATGATATATACTCATACTTTTTATTAATTTTAAAGATTGTAGGAGGCTTCAACTAAGGAAAGAAGAAGAAAATATTCTTACGAGAATTAAATCTTGCACATATATAATAAAAGTTACTTAACAAAAGTCGTTGATATTATAGTAACTCTTTGCTTTTTAACTTTTTATATTTGATAAAGGTATATATGTTTTTTACCCTATTCAAACTTACATTAGAAATACTTAAAACTTCTACCAAAATCAATTAATAGATATTTTCCTTTTTATTAATCAGTAGTCATGACTCATATGTATTTGAGAGGTAGCACTTCGATCAATAAAATAAATTTAGAGTTATGTATTAGATATTATATTTTCAGAACTTCTCCTTAAAGAATGAGAATCTGACGTGCAAGCATCAATATCAATATGAAAATTTATTTTGCTTCAATATATTATGTGAAACCAATTTCATCTTTTAGAAAGGCAGAAAATTGATTTTCCTTCTTTGATGAAGTTTTTAAATTTGCACCCGCATATATTTAATTTTTTTTAATTTCGACCCATCCCGCCCCGCCTCGCTCTACACCCGCATATGTTTAAATCCGCACCGCTTCACATGTGTCTAAACCCGCACCCGCATCGCCCCATTGCCATTTTTATCTTTAGCTCATCAGGGACATGATCCTAGATAAGAGAGCATGGATGCCGGATTAGGGTAGAAGGTTAGTAGGTAATCGAATAAATAGGGTAAAAGATTAACAGGTTGTCAAATGATTCCTCTCCTTTATGTAAGGGAACATGGTTCTAGTTTAGAGCACCTTAATTGTTCCCTCTTCTCTTTACTAGTATTATTGTTCTTATGCTATTTTTATCTTACTTGTGTTTCTTTTACTTTAGTTAGCTTTGTTGTTTTTTGTTGCCATTGCTTTTCTGTTCTACGGTATTTTCATCATAACTTTTATATCTTGTATTATTCAATCTTATTTTGAAAAATATTTTTCTTGAATCAAAGGTCTATTGAAAATGATCGCTCTACCCCATGAAGGTAGGGGTAAGGTCTGCATACCATCACTTTCTCTAGACCTAGGGGTGGCTCTAAGACTAGACCAATAATGTCGTTTCTTAGGCCTCCAAAATTTGAAGGCCCAAAATATATATCTATACTATATCAGAAGTTGGGCAGTATGCATTATGGTTAAACCAAGTGGCAAGCTAAAATGAAGCCACATGATAATTTTAGGACAACATTGATAATTAGGAATTATAAATGAAAATATAATTAATGAAAGTAGCAGTTAAATGAGAATTATTTTTTTAATTATGATAGTCAATATATTTTACGTCTATTGACTAATCAGAATCTATATTATGTCATTAAATGCTCCTTTTATTTGAAAAATAAATAACATAGAGTAGTATAATTTGGTTAATCTTTTTTGTATAATTAATGGAAATATAATTAATGAAAATAGTATTTAAATGAGACTTATTTTTTTAATTATGATAGGCAATATATTTGATGTATGTTGATTAATATTATATTATATTATATTATATTATTAAAAAATAACATAATAGTATAATTGAGTTAACCTTTTTTGTATAATTCAATTATGGTAGATTTTTTTTTTTGTTTTTTAGACAAAGAATCAATTGAAATATACGTTTTGTTTACATATTCCTTTTAAGTTGAAATAATAATTTTTTAATTTAGTACAAGTTTTGTATTCAGGGGCGGATTTACATGGTGACACCGCTTCGTCTAATTTTTTTACTATTTATATATATAAACAATAAGTAAAACAGAAATACAAGAAAAAACTATTAAAAGTGACACCACTTGTAACAAAATAGCTTTGTAGTCTAGTGGTTGGCAACTTCAAGTTTGCTGTGAGAGGTCTTGGGTTTGAATTCCCTTGGCTCCACAAAATATTTTTTGATTGTTACTGGCCTCTTACTAGAAATTGCGACACCACTTATGAAAAATCATGTGTACGCCACTGTTTGTATCTAACCTTATTAGTGTATGATATACATTATTGTAGGTATCGTTAGTTAAGCTTTTGTGTGTAATTCAGTTATAGTAGATATCTTTTTTTTGACAAAGAATCAATTAAATTTTTGTTTTTTATCTTACACATTCCTTTTAAGTAGAAATAACTATTTTTTATTTGAAAAATAAATAATAAAGAGTAGTACAAGCTTTACTGGATCTAACCTTAGTTATGTACCGTACAGATAACTGTATGTATCTTTTTTGACAAGGAATCAATCAGAATACACGTTTTGACACTTACACATGCCTTTAAAAAATTTGGTTTTCAGAAATCTAAGGTTTCGACTCCTTTTATACTATTTTCTTAGAAATCTTTATTTCAACAACTTTCTTAGGTTTGGCTTCTCTGCATTACTTAGGGTTTAGCTTCCGTACAAACAAATTATGATTTATTCAATTTAACCTACTGCAATGTATGGCTCCAAACTTTAACTATATCAACGAAATATCAACTACCAAAATGAGTTGGAATTTGAAGGTTCGTGTTGTTAGACTATGGCATATTCCAAACCGCGAGAAACCAAAAAATCCTTTCTCAGTTGAATTAATTATTCAAGATGAAAATGTGCATACTCTTTACCTGCTATTATTTTTTCGGTCTTTTGAATTGTGATGTATATTCTTCAAATTATGAGCCTAATTAATCCGAAATTAATTTTGGCTTTTTATAATGATTTTAATTTTTAGTTGACATGAAATTTTCATGATAAATCTGTTTTTCATTATGATTATATGACATGCATATTTGATTGTATTTAGAAAAGTGCTTCAACAGAGAATACATATTATTTCACCTTCTAATTTTTTGATACGTAGCAGGTGTAGTTGGCTTGCTTAAATTTTTGGTGCATATCTTTTGTTTTCTCATCTCTTATACGGAATGAACTAAAAAACTAGAATTACTGGCATAGTCTACTCATGCATGTTGATGCATTACTATGTTGTGGTCTTGTCACGATCCGAATTTTCTATCTTCGAGAATCGTAATAGAGCATACTCGTGAAAGCTAGGCAAGCCAACCGATACATACTAACACATTGATTATTAACCCAAACAGATATACTCGGTAACTAAAACTAAGCAGATATAAAGTGCGAAAAAGTTATAACAAATTCAAATAATCCAATACATGTCTACTCACGAATCTGGTGTCATAATTTCACGAACATCTACGAATTTCTACAAACACTGGTCTAGAAAGAAAAGTACAACTGCTCTCGAAATGAAAAGAGACAGCATAAAGCTAAAACAGGGAAGGGGACTTCAGGCTCTGCGGACGCCAACAGATCTACCTTGGTCTCCCTGGATTGAAGGCAACTACCTCAGCTACTCACCGGGTCCGGCACCGAAATCTGCATAAAAGAGTGTAGCGTGCAGTATCAGTACAACCAACCGCATGTACTGGTAAGTGCTGAGCCTAACCTCGGCTAAGTAGTGACGAGGCTAGGACACGACAACCATATAAACCTGTGCAGTTAAATCATATGCAAACAGAACCATAATAACAAGAATCAACAGAATAAGATGGGAAGGAGACATGCTGCGGGGAATATCAAGTTCTAACAATAAACTTATAGAGAAGCATAAAGGACACCATAGTTAAATCAGCAGGAAAAAGGAAAACAGTAACACGTGCACGACATACCCTTCGTACTTTTACTCTCGTTCTCACCATATGAAGTAACAAAAATGGCACGGTATCACCCTTCGTGCATTACCTCTCATAATCATGGCATGACATCACCCTTGGTGTATTAACTCTCAAATCATAGCATAGCATCACCCTTCGTGCATTAACACTCACAATATCGGCATGACATCACCCTTCGTGCATTAACACTCACTCACAATATCATGCACGACATCACCTTTCGTGCTTTACATTCTTCCTCACCCAAACAATAGAAACAATACGTCCCAGCAAGGGAATCAACAATATAAACAATAACATCTCGGCAAGGAAATCAACTATAACAAATATCGTTTCAACAGTTACTTTACAAAATGAATCTCAACTTGAGCCAATACTCCACAATGGTCAATTACCAAAAAATTATCATAAGCCTTGTTCAACATTAATAATTATCAATTTAAGCATGGACAGTGCATAATAGAGTCACAACAACATGGTATAAGACTCACGGGCATGCTTGACACCAACGTATAGATACTCGTCACCACACCTATACGTCGTACTCAATACTAACACATAATAAATAAGACCACAACTCATATTCCCTCAAGCTATGGTTAGGCCAAACACTTATCTCAATTCCACGGACAATCAAGCCTCAATTACCGTTTTACCTCTCGTTTCCACTTCCAATCCGCTTGAATCTAGGCATAATTTACTTAATAAAATCAATAAATGCTAAGTAAACCAATTCTAATGCATGAAAATAGATTTCGCAATGTTTTCTCCAAAAAGTCAAAAATCGACTCCGGGCCCGCTTGGTCAAAACTTGAAGTTCGAACTAAAACCCGATCACCCATTCACCCACGAACTCAAATATGCAATTAGTTTTGAAATCTGACCACAAATTGAGGCCAACTCCCCAAAATTTAAAAATCCTAATTTCTACCCAAAAAACCCAATTTCCCATGAAAAACCTTAGATTTTGAAGTAAAATTATGTAAAAAGATGAATTAGATTGAAGAAGATGAGTTAGGAACCACTGACTTATGATTTGGAGAAGTTTGAGCCTTTGAAAAAACGCCTAAGGATGTTTAGGGTTTGAGAAAGTTGTAAAATGATGAAAAATCCCATATGAAATCCCACTTAATAGGTGCAGTTATCGCAATTGCGATCAGGGGTTCGCATTGCGAACCCTTTGAAAATCTGCTACCTTCGCATTTGCGACAGAGGGCCCTTCGCAATTCCCGGCCAAAGTTCGCATTTGCGATGAGGGCCTACCCAGTCCTGGTTTGCAATTGTGACATACCTGTCGCATTTCCCAAGCCTGTTCACTTCGCAATTGCGAAGCCTGTTCTCGCAATTGCGAGATCAGAGGCCTGTGCAAAAATACGAGATGCACAGCTGAGTTTCCTAAGTCCAAATCACCCCGTGGCCAATCCAAAACTCATACGATCCCTCGGGGCTCCAAACCAAACGTGCAGGCAAGTCTAAAAACATCATACGTACTTGCTCGTGCGATCAAATCATCAAAATAACATCAACAACTATGAATTTAACCTCAATTTCATGAAATTTGTAAGATAGTTCAAATTTTCCATTTTCCCAACCTAAAGTCCGATTTATATCAAATCAACTTCGATTCTTACCAAATTTCACAGGGTTCGACTTAAATATTATTTTAAACTTGTACCGGGCTCCGAAACCAAAATACGGGCCCGATACCATCAAGAACACACACCATTTCATTTCCAAAAGTCTTTATATTTTTCAGTAAATAATTTTGTTTAAAAATTCTTTTCTCGGGCTAAGGACCTTGAAATTCGATTCCGGACATACGCTCAAGTTCCTTATTTTACTGCGGACCCTACGGGACCGTCAAATCACAGATCTGGGTCCGTTTACCAAAAATATTGACCGAAGTCAACTTTGATCAATTTTAAAGGCTAAATTCAATATTTCTCTTGAATTTCACATAAAAGCTTTCCGAAAACGAGCTTGAACTGCGCACACAAATTGAGGTAAGACAAAAGGAGGTTTTTAAGGCCTCGGAATACGGATTTGACTTCTAAAACAAGAGATGACCTTTTGGGTCATCACATTCTCCACCTCTAAAACAATTGTTCGTCTTTGAACGGACATAGAAAAGTACCTGAGTTAGAGAAAAGATGGGGATATCAGCTTCACATATCGGACTCGGACTCCCAGGTCGCTGCCTCAACAGGCTGACCTCTCCACTGCACATGAATTGAAGGAAAATTCTTCGATCTCAACTGACGAACCTGCCTGTCTAGAATAGCTACCGACTCCTCCTCATAGGTCAAGTCCTTATCCAACTGGACAGTGCTGAAGTCTAACACGTGAGATGGATCGCCGTGATACTTCCGAAGCATGGACACATGAAACACTGGGTGCATAGCTGATAAACTCGGCAGCAACGCAAGTCTATAATCCACCTCTCCCACTCGATCAAGAATCTCAAAAGGAATGATGAATCTAGGGCTTAGCTTGCCCTTCTTCCCAAATCTCATCACGCCCTTCATGGGCGACACCCGAAGTAATACTCGCTCCCCGACCATGAATGCCACATCGCGAACCTTACGGTCGGCATAACTCGTTTGCCTAGACTGAGCTGTACGAAGCCTATCCTGAATGATCTTAACCTTGTCCAAGGCATCTTTTACCAAATCCGTACACAACAACCGAGCCTCTCCCAACTCAAACCACCCAACTGGCGATCGACACCGTCTACCATATAATGCCTCATAGGGAGCCATATGGATGCTCGACTGACAGCTATTGTTGTAGGCAAACTCCGCTAATGGCAAAAATTGATCCCACGAACATCCAAAGTCAATAACACATGCTCGGAGCATATTCTCGAAAATCTGAATAGTATGCTTGGACTGTCCATCCATCTGAGGATGAAATGATGTACTCAACTCGACCCGAGTACCCAACTCACGCTGAACTGCCCTCCAGAAATGCGAGGCAAGCTGCGTAACTCGGTCAGAAATAATAGACACGGTCACACCATGAAGACGAAAAATATCCCGGATGTAGATCTCGACTAACCTCTCTGAAGAGTAGGAGACTGCCATAGGAATGAAATGCGCTATCAACAATAACCCATACTGCATCGAACTTCCTCTGAGTCCGTGGGAGTCTAACAACGAAGTCCATAGTGATATGCTCCCACTTCCACTCAGGAATCTCAATCTTCTGAAGTAAACCACCAGGTTTCTGGGGGATTTGCATCTATACCCGCTTTTTGGGTTACATTTTAACTTGTGCCTGCTTTGCAAAAAAAATTGCAAACATACCCACTTTTTTGCATAACTTCAGCATACGGGGCTGAAGTAGCAAAGGCAATCACGCAAAACTTCAACATTCTAGTAGACACGCCTGAAGTAGCAAAGGCAATACGCTGAAGTTTTTTGTCCTGGATAAGATGCTAAAGTTATTTAGTTCATTTGTAAAAACTTTAGCACTAAAATAGATTAAGTTTTTTTGTCCTGGATTCATTAGTTTTGTCATAAAACTTTTTCAAAAACTTCAGCAGAAGATGCTGAAGTTATAAATTTAGTTCATTTGTAAAAACTTCAGCACTAAATAAACTGAGGTTTTTTTTTATCCTGGATAAACTTTTTCAAAAATTTCAGCAGAAGATGCTGAAGTTATTTAGTTCATTTGTAAAAACTTTAGCACTATATAAGCTAAAGTTTTTTTTTCCTGGATTTATTAGTTTTGTCATAAAGCTTTTTCAAAAACTTCAGCAGAAGATGTTAAAGTTATTTAGTTCATTTGTAAAAACTTCACCACTATATAAGCTGAAGTTTTTGAAAAAGATTTCTAACATAATAGATAAATAATCACCTTATTCTTTCATAGTGTATTACTACTATAAAATAATCAGATAGCCAACAGTATCTAAATCATAAATTTTGGAAACAATAAACGTGAAAAGAACAGAATTACGTGAAAATATTCATAAATTATTGACTACTAACTTACGTAATTATTTATAATTTATTTTTAAATAATTTGATAACTATACTTATGGCAATCATCCGATGAACTGAAGTTTTATAGCAACAAAAGAAAGAAGAAGAAGAAGAAGAAGAAGAAGAAGAAGAAGAAGAAGATAATGAAGGAGGAAGAGAAAGGGGGCTGAAGTTGTTTAACAAGTGGATACAAGTTAAAACTTTAAAAAAAAATGGGTATAGGTAAGGGCGCCCCGTGCAATTTTTACCAGGTCTCTGATGCTCGTACTTTACCTGCTGACAATTCAAACACCGAGCTACATAGACAACAATATCCTTCTTCATCCTCCTCCACTAATAATGTTGCCGCAAGTCCTGATATATCTTAGCGGCGCCCGAATGAATAGAATACCGGGAACTGTGGGCCTCCTCTAGAATCAAATCTCGAAGTCCATTCACATTGGGCACACAAACTTGACCCTGCATCCTAAAAACTACATCATCTCCCACTGTAACCTGCTTGGCACCATTGTGCCGCACTGTGTCCCTAAGGACAAGCAAATGAGGATCATCATACTGCTGATCTCTGATAAGCTCAAATAATGAAGACCGAGCGACTGTTCAAGCTAAAACTCGGCTAGGCTCAGAAACATCCAACCTCACAAGCTGATTGGCTAAAGCCTGAACATCCAAAGCAAGTGGTCGCTCACCGACCGGAATATACGCAAGGCTGCCCATACTGACTGACTTCCTACTCAAAGCATCAACCACTACATTGGCCTTCCCCAGATGATACAAAATGGTGATATTATAGTCTTTCAATAGCTCCAACCACCTTTTCTGCCTCAAATTTAGCTCCTTCTGCCTGAACAGATACTGCAGACTCTTGTGATATTTGAACACCTCACATGACACGCCATATAAATAATGCCTCCAAATTTTTAGCGTGTGAACAATGGCTGCTAGCTCCAAATCATGAACTGGATAATTCTTCTTTTGACTGTCGCAAAGTGTATGCAATGACCTTGCCATTCTGCATCAACACCGCACCAAGTCCAATACGAAATGCGTCACAATATACTGTAGATAGCCCTGAACTTGTGGGTAAAACCAATAATGACGCCTTAGTCAAAGCTGTCTTGAGCTTCTGAAAGCTCGCCTCACACTCATCTACTCACCTGAACTAGGCATCCTTCTGGATCAACCTGGTCATCAAGGCTTTTATAGATTAAAACCCCTCCAGAAACCGACGGTAATAACCCGCCAAACCCAAGAAACTCCGAATCTCTATGGCTGATGTGGGTCTAGGCCAGTCCTTGACTACCTCTATCTTCTTCGGATCCACCTGAATATCCTCTGCTGATACAACGTGACCAAACAAGGCAACTAAACTCAACCAAAACTCACACTTCGAAAACATAGCATATAACTGACTATCTCTCAAAGTTTGAAGAACAACTCGAAGAAACTGCCCATGCTCCTCTCGGCTGCGGGAGTAGATCAAAATATCCTCAATGAAGACAATCACAAAGGAATCCAGATAAGGCTTGAAAACCCGGTTCATCAAATCCATAAAAGCTGTTGGGGCATTCGTCAACCCAAATGACATCACTAGGAACTCATAATGCCCATACCGAGTGCGGAAAGCTGTCTTAAGGACATCGGATGCCCTAATCCTCAATTGATGGTAGCCAGATCTCAAATCAATCTTCGAAAACACTTTGGCATCCTGAAGCTGATTAAACAAATCATCAATCCTCGGCAATGGATACTTGTTCTTGATGGTGACCTTGTTCAACTGTCGGTAATCTATACACATCCTCATCGATCTGCAGGTGCTGCTCTAGCTGATGTCCGGGCTACACCCCTGCCCCTACCACGGCCTCTAGTGGCCCCAACTGGTGGTACTAGTGGTCATCCGTCCTGTCGGTAGCACGTGTCCTCACCATCTGTGAGAGAATAGAATAATAGAAGTTTAGTACTAGAATCAACAGATGCGCACGACAAGAATTTAAAGAATGTGAAGTTTCCTAAAGGCTGTGTAGCCTCCCGAGGATAAGTACAGAAGTCTCTGTACCGATCCGCGAGACTCTACTAAACCGGTGTGAGCACCTAATTTTTGATAATATTTAATTTTTTATCACTTCTTCTATGTAAATATTTTAGGGGTTTTAACCTACAATTTTTAGCTTTGTTACACTTTTTATTATAGGGTAAAAATACAAAATTTAAAAGGTGAATTATTACTAGTAATATTATTTTATATTTATTTTTATTTTAAAATAATAAAAAAATTCCGAAAAAATATTTTTTTTTAAATTTTTTAGGAGTGATTTAAAAAATAAGAAGAGGGGAAGTATTGAATAAAAAAAAATAAAAGTAAAAGTAGGTGGAATTCTCTTTTAAAAAGTAAAAGAAAGTAGAAAATTAAAAAAATAAAAGTAAAGTTTTGTGGAAATTTTAAAAAAATAAAAAGTAAAAGAAAGTTGGAATTAAAAAACAAATATAAAGGTATCTGAAAATTAAAAAAATTTAAAGTAAAAGAAAGTAGCATTTTTAAAAGAAAAGCAAAAGAAAGTGGATTATTTTTTTAAGAAAAGTTAAATAAAGTGGAATTCTCTTTTAAAAAGTAAAAAAAGTGGGATTTTAAATAAGATAAAAATAATTAAATTTGGAATTTAAAAAATAAAAGTAAATAAAGGTGGGATTTTTTTTTATAAAAAAATAAAAGCAATTTGTAAGTGGGATTTCTTTTAATTAAAAAATAATAAAATAATAAAATATTTTTTTAAAAAAATCTGAAAAATCTCGAAAATTTTGCTATAAATAGAAGAGAAAATTTGAGAAGAGAGAAAAAAAAAAAGAATAGAGGGGGAGGAGAGAAATTTAGGTTGAAAATTTTCATTAAATTTTTCTTTCAATATTTCGGGCCTTGAATCTTGGGTTTGAAGAAGAGTTGATAGAGATTTTGTTGTTTCCGTTGTATTGACTCTACAACTTTCAAATTTTATTCATTTGAATTCACCCTCTTGTAGGTATGTAATTCAAGCTCTTGAGTTAAAAAATGTCGGAGCATCTTTATTGAAGCAGAAACAAATTGATTTGGTTCTTTTGATAAAGTTTCTTTCGTATTTAATCTGTTCGCATGAATGATGTTTCTTTGATTGAGTGAATTGAGATTTGCAAATGTTAACGTTATTTTAGTATGTTCATGACTCTGTCTCGTTTTTTTTTACCTTTTTTTTCTTGCCTCATGACTTGTAACCATCAGATATTGTTTTGTTTATATTTAAATTTCAAGCTCATGTAGCACCATGTTCATATTTTGAAATTTAACGAAGTATGTGAAGTTGAACAATTTGTCAACATTAAGATGTAAAAAAAATAGATTGCGTTAGTGGAAGGATCTTATCTTCAGTTTATGTTATTGGCTGCATATTTTCTTAAATTAACCATGTGAAGATTCAACTTCCTCTGCTTCAAAATGGTACTGTAGAAGTTATAGTGGTGATACTACAACTTTCTCTTTAGCATAGTGTTAAATAAATTAATTACTTTAAGTGTTCTTTGTTATAATCAAGTTTAAAATGCATTTTTGTATGTCCATGTTTGTTTTGTTCCTTCTGGTTCATCCGAATAGTTCTCAGCATGGTTTTTTTTTGTGCTCATATGATCATTTAAGATTCATTATTTTGTTATAAAATTTTGCTAGTTTCTTTCTAGAATTTGAAAACGAAAGTCGGTCTTTTGAAGATGATATGGAGATGAACCCAAAGCTGGCACCTGTCTTTTGTTATTTTCACATAAATGCCTACTCCACCTTTCTGAATTGTAGTATGCTATAACAAAAGGCTCCAGTGATATACATGTAGCTAACCCATTTCTTTAGGCCTTTGGTACTTATCAATTTATACCACTCCATCCACAATAAAACATCAAAACTCATGGCCCTCATTTAATTAATTTTAAATCCTTAGAATTCGAGGCATGCCATTTAGCGAATTTTCTATGGCCCTCGCAAAGTTGAAAAATGCGTAGTTGCTTTAGGCGCGTAATTTGAAATTACCTTCCTAAACTCGGGTGTGCATTTCATGTGACCCAAATCCAAATTCCAACAACGTTAAATAAAATATGTCGTGGACCGCGAGTGCATTTATGTGACGTGGTTCAAGACATATTTTAAATGACGTTGCAATCTTCCTAAAAATGAATAAGAGCGGTTAATAAGTTAAAATTGAACCATAGGCTAAAACATGTATTAAAATCAGATAATAGGCCAATTATAACAGTTGAGCGACTGTGCTAGAACCACGGAACCCGGGAATGCCTAACACATTCTCCCGCGTTAACAGAATTCCTTACCCAGATTTCTGTGTTCGCGGACTATAAAACAGAGCCAATCTTTTCCTCGATTCGGAATTTGAACCGGTGACTTGGGATACCATAAATTATCCCAAGTGGCGACTTTGAATTTTTAATAATAAATGAATCCCGTTTCGATTGTCACTTTAAGTTGGAAAAAACTCCCTTATACCCTTTCGGGGTGTAGGAAAAAAGGAGGTATGACAGCCTGGCGACTCTGCTGGGGACTGGAACCCAGAACTTCTGGTTCAGGGTTCGAGAATTCGAGCTTGGAATAATTGTTGTAATTGACTTTGTTTATTATCTGATTTTTACATGTTTGGGCCTAATGTGCTAAATGCTACTTTTATCGCTTTGATATTATCTGAACTGTATATAAACTGCTACGAAACCCTTCTCTTCTCACCTTTGGGGATGTGCTCGCTGGTCGAGACTCCCTATTCTGTTAGTGTCATACCTTGAAATAAGAAAGAGGCTCGGACAATTTACTAAGCCGGATGACCTTTTGGTTCCCGGAACGTAGCCCCTCCTCGGCTCGAGTTGTCAGCTCGGTTACACAGTCTAGAACAAATACCCAGGCTTTGAACCTAGAATAACTCAGCTTCATGCCGGATCCCTAATAGGAACATTTGTGTGTATCATGTGCATTTGACTTTGGAGGCTCAACACAAGGGTTGGGTCTGTCTAGGACAGGTGTACCAAAAATGAAAAAGACCATCCTGATGCATCTTACTTGCTACTTGTGCATTTATTTGCTTCAGACTTGCATGCTGACCGGCTTTTGAATATTTTGAGGAAAGAGAAATAGCAGTATGAGGGTTAAAGAGAGTTAATTGGCTGTTTTGAAAAAAAACCAATGTCCAAATAGTGCCGAAACTCTGCCGAATTTTTGAGAATTTTTTTATTTAAAAAAAAGAAAAAAAAGGATAAGGAAAAGAAAAAAGATTTGTTTTCAAAAATAGTTTGTTTATTTTGCCAATAAAATGAAAAAAGAATCTTGTTTTAAAAAATAGTTTGTTTTATTTGCCAAACTACGTCAGTTTGATTCTCACAGGGTGTGGGATACGTAGGCAACCCTCATCGGGTCCAACTTCTTTTTGCCAAAAATTGCCCGAAACAAAAAAATAATAATAATTTATTTTACTGTAAATAGGCAAGGTGATGCCGTTTTTATGACAAATAGCCGAATGTTCCTGAAAGGGACGTCGGAAGGCTGATTTCGCATAAACAGCCACCTTTGGTCTTTTTCCAATTTTTGGCCAGTTAGCAGGCACAACCTTAAAATTTTCCTCAGTAAGTGTTGACAGGCCGTATTTGCAAAGTTGGGCTTTTGGTTTTAGAAAAGAAAATCTGAAAAAGGGTAAGTTTTGATTCAAAATAGAGTAAATCATGATTAATCACCTTAATAAATGTGCAGAATGAGCACACGCCAGAATTTACCAGTAAAAATTATGAACAAGATCCCTTTGGAGTTACACATATGGTGGGATGACTTGGGCAAATCAGGGCGAGACACGGTCAATCTATACTTGGGAGGCCTCGCTGGGTTGCTGAAAATTAATCCCAGAGGGGATATCATAAAGGCATTGGTCACATTCTGGGACCCCGGCTCACAATGTATTTCATTTCTCAGATTTTGAACTTACCCCAACTCTGAGACACCAATACCTAATTGCTCTGAGGGCCATAGCCGTGCACAGGTTCCTAGACTCTTTGAAAATAAGTAGGGAGGTCCACAACCCAGACTTGGCAGCTGGTTTTTGTACTTTGCAGTTTATATACAACAGATATGGTCATATAGGGGGGTTCAACAAGCTGAAAAATAAAATCTGCAGCAAGGGAAACCGCCTTAAGTGGGAAGAACACAAATGTTTTGCATTTATGGTGGTCTTTTTGGGACTTTTGGTGTTTCCTAGAAAAGATGGGAATATTGACATACGAGCAGCCGGGGTTGTCAGCACTTTGTTTACTCAGGCCAACAACACTCTCGCACCCATGATAGTAGCTGAAATCTTTCGCGCTCTCACAACCTGCAAAGCCGGGGGAGACTTTTTTGAGGGGTGCAACGTGTTGCTGCAGATGTGGATGATCGAACACCAATGCTGCCGTCCTCAATTTATGAGTTATGGGTCGACAGAGAAAACATGCATAGAGGAATTTTCTACGAGGGTTGATGGAATCAGCTTGCCAGAAGGGGTCACAGAGTGGATAGCGCGCCTCTGTTCCGTCACTGTAAGCCAAATAGAGTAGACATTTGGATGGCTGCCTGTGGATGAAATCATATATATGCCAGCCACTGGACCCCATTTCCTTTTAATGGGACTCAGGAGTATCCAGCCCTATGCCCCGTATCGAGTTTGAGGCAGTTGGGGAGATGCCAAATAGTTCCGAAAGATTAAGATCTTAGTGGCCAAGTGGTCGAGATCGGGCCTAACGGAAAATTTCACGAAGCAGCAGTCCGCCAAATTTGGAGCGAGTGTCAATACTTAACGGCAAATACATGTGTACGTGATCGGTCCAAAGGTGAAGTTTCGCCGGGATACCTTGCTTGGTGCAGGAGAGAAATCGAGCTTGGGAGGTCGGCCAAGAGACCCCATCTCCAAGAGTTCGTCGGGCTGTCGCAAGAACAATGGGATTGGTTGGCTAAAGAACATGAGTACAGGGCCACAATAGGCAGATTGGAGAAGCAAGTCATGGAGTTGCAGTTTGAGAAAGATCTGCAGGCCGCCACAGATGAGGGGGAGAAAAAGAAACTAGCTAAAGAAAATGAGGCCCTTCGAGCCCAAATTCAAAAGATGAAAATACTGCAAAAAACCCCGCCCGAAGTGCCAAAGATGAAAAATTTATAGATAACCTGAGGCGGAAAGTGGGCAAATATAATTTTGATCTGAACAAAGCAGAAAGTGAATTAACCAGGGCTCGAAAACAATTGGCCGAAAACTCGGCAGAATGAGCACGTCTGGTTAAGCAGCTGAAAGAAAAGTATGACAATGAGGTTGCAGGGCTAAAGAAAAGGGTCATCGCCACAGAAAACAAAATGATCAAACAGGCAAAAGACTTCAGGGTTGAAAGGGAACATTGTTATACGGCCTTGGCGCAATTAGAAATAGACTTGCAACAACTTCAGGAGCAGAATCATGTGGCCGACCAAACTTTGGAAGCCGGGGCCCAGCAGATTGGGCGTTTGTTACAAGAAAAAGGCATCATAATAGAGAGAATTAGAAACATCGCCGACTATGTCGTTATGAAGTGCCAGATCTGTGAGGATATGACTCGCACTACCTTCTTCGCAATAGTGATGACATTTGTTAAGCAGATAATGAGTGACTTGGACCGACTTCAAAGGGATCTTGCATATAGGCCCGCGGCGAGACCGAATGATGTCCCGCGAGCACCAGGAACATTGATGTATTCATGATTTCTCATGAAGTCTGTATTTCTGTTTCGGTTAAAGTCTGTCAGTCATGTTGAGTTTGTATTTTCTTTCTGTTCTGTATTTCCTTTTGTTGGAGTATGATAGCTTATTTTCGGAGTCTGTATTTCGTCTTTGCATCAGAATCTGTTAGTCTTTTGGAATTTGTTAGTTTTGAGTTTTGTAATGGAAGCATTTGTTTTTTTAGAGCTGTTTACTTGTGCACTTATCTGCCAGAACTACGCACGGTCTGATTCATGTGGGGACATAATACGTAGGCAATCTCTATAGGATTCGACCACCACTAAAAAGAAAAGGGGGAAATGAAAAATAAATAAAGGAGGATAGAATAAAGGAAGCTTAAAAGAAGGGGCACAATTATGAGAGGTCGGAATGACGCACGCAACCGAAGCAAATGCTTGATATAAAATGGTTAATTGCCTAGGTGCATTACATCCCAACGTGTAATTGCATATGTGTTAAACTCTAAAAACTAACAAATTTGTTGTTTTGTAGAGAATTCAAGCAGTTAGTTTATCTAGAGGATACTGACACATTATCATTACCAAACCAGATCAAAATGACCAATACCAAAAATCATGTCTATCCCGGATGTCGACACAAGTGCTGAGGTAGAGGAGTTGGACGCTAGTAAAACGAAAGAGGAGATGCTCAAACTTAAGCAACAGATGGCCGAGATGTATCAGGCCTGGTCTAAAGGACAATCACCCCCATCTTACCCTGCTAACCCTGCTTCCACCCCACCACCGACTCAGGCTCAGGATCATCCTGCCATCGATCCAAGCTTTCCCATTTACCAACATTACCATGACACTACTTCTCATATGCCACAAGCTCTACTACCAAAATCAATTCCATACCCCCCTCCGCCAGTCGCCCCTGTCTTTGTGGTATCTCCAGTAGCTGCACTCCATAGATCCTCGAGTGAGCCTATGTTCCAAGCTTAGGACAACCAGTACTACCCCCCGGAGCCCACCTTCAAAGCTCCCGAATCCTACCCCTATAATCCACGTTCTGATCTCCCGAGAGAATCTGAGAGGCCAGCCAAAAATCCCGAACATGAGGAGATGTTCAGGAAAGTTAAGAGCCTAGAACAGTCATTCCGGGACATGCGAGGATTAGGAGGTCAAGTAAGTGTGGCCTACAAGGACCTATGTCTGTTTCCAAATGTGCAATTACCACCGGGTTTCAAGATGCCCAAGTTTGATCTATACAATGGGCACGGTGATCCAGTAGCACACTTAAGAGGTTTTTGCAGTAAGATGAGGGGAGCCGGAGGAAAAGATGAATTGTTAATGGCTTACTTCAGTCAGAGTTTGAGTGGATCAGCATTGGAATGGTACACCCGCCAATATCACGAAAGATGGTACACATGGGATGATCTGGCACAAGCGTTCGCTTGTCACTTCTAGTATAATCTTTAGATCATTCCAAACTGACTGTCCTTGACTAAACTAGAGAAGAAGCACAGTGAAAGCTTCAGAGAATATGGTTTCCGATGGAGGGAGCAGGCAGCAAGGGTAGATCCCCCAATGAAAGAGAGCGAGATGGTTGATTACTTTTTGCAGAGCCGACCTACTTTGGTCATTTGGTGTCCGCAATCGGCAAGTCTTTTAATGTGGTTGTAAAAATGGGAGGCATGGTCGAGGAGGGACTTAAGTCTAACAAGATCATGAATTATTCAGCAATCAAGGCAACCACCCAGGCCATCCAAAACGGCACTGGGGGTGTACTTGGGAAAAAAGAAGAAAGAAGATGTTGTGACAATTGAGTCCGGAGCCTGGTTCAGATCTAGAGGCCCATCACCCTACTATAACCAACCTCGACCATACCACCAAAATTACCCCCACACTCTATATAGTCCTCCACAAAAATACTACCCACCACCAGATCCCCATTTTTCCGTCTATCAGGCACAAACCTATACCCAAACCCCGGCACATGCACAATGGCGTGCACCGGCTCCACAAAATCCATACCCAGCTCCACAAAACACATATCCACCCCCAAGAGCCTACAGAAATCCCCCCGGAACGGGTTTCCGATCAAGCCAAGCCTTCAAGAATAAGAGGTTACAGAAGTAAAAGACTTTCACTCCACTGGGGGAATCGTATACCAGTCTTTTCCACAGGTTGAGGCAGTTGGGCATGCTGAATCCAATTGAGCCTAAAATGCCAAATCCCCCTCCTAGAAATCTTGACCACTCGGTGAGTTATGAGTACTGTTCAGGGGCCCCTGGGCATGATACAGAGAAGTGTTGGAAACTGAAAATAGCTGTGCAAGAGCTTATTGATACTCATTGGATCGAGGTACAGGCCCCAGAAGCACCAAATATCAATCATAATCCACTGCCAGCTCACCATGAGACCCATATTATTGAGTTGGTACAAAAAGGAGAGGATCCTAAGAAACCCTCGCAGATGGTAATGATGATCTGTTCCAGCAAAACCAGTTCAAAGGAGAAGGTAACCAGTGGGAAATCAGTGGTCCAATTGAAAGGGGTAGACAATAAGCCAGCCGTGGTAGCCGAGAAAGGGTCATAAAGCACTGTTGCAGTGAAACTAGAGAAAACTAAAGTGGTAGTACCAGGGGTTGCAAGTAAACCTGTTGTGGTCGTGAAGGGTGCTCGCACAGAGCCTGTTATTATAAAACCAGTAACTCAGCTTCCAGTGATCAACAACAAGGCTGTTCCTTGGAATTATGAACGGGTGACAATGATTTACAAAGGGAAAGAAATCAAAGAAGAAGTTTGTGAAGCACAAGGTTTGACTCGCTCAGGAAGGTGTTTCACTCCCGAGGAGTTAAGAAGAGCTAAAGATAATCCAACACCGGTAAAGAAAGCTGTAACTAAAGTAGAGGCAGAGGAATTTTTGAGGAAAATGAAAGTGCATGACTATTCTATTGTAGAGCAGTTGAGGAAAACGCCCGCTCAGATCTCATTGCTCTCATTGCTAATCCATTCAAATGAGCACTGTCAGTCGCTGATGAAAATCTTGAATGAGGCCCATGTCCCCGACAAGATCTCGGTAAACCATCTGGAAAAGATAGCCAACAAGATTTTTGAAGAAAACAGAGTCACTTTTTCCGATGATGAATTGCCCGTAGAGGGTACTGAGCATAACAAAGCCCTTTACCTTATAGTGAGATGTGAGGATTCCGTGGTTACCCGGGTATTGATTGACAATGGTTCAAGTGCGAACATTTGTCCTCTCTCCACTCTAAGCAAGCTAAAAGTAGAAGATGAGAGGATCCATAAGAACAGTATCTGTGTGCGGGGATTTGACGGCGGGGGCAAAGACTCCGTCGGGGACATAATGTTGGAGCTGACTATAGGTCCAGTAGAATTCACAATGGAATTCCAAGTGCTGGATATAGCTGTTTCCTACAATTTGCTATTAGGGCGACCGTGGATTCACGCCGTTAAAGCAGTACCATCAACACTCCATCAGATGGTCAAGTTTGAATGGGACAGACAGGAAATAGTTGTGCACGGCGAAAATAATTTTTGCGCTCACAGCAACACCATTGTGCCATTCATTGAAATGGAAGATGACAAGGGACCATGGGTCTACCAAGTTTCTGACGCAATGTCAGTCGAGAAAGTTCTAGAAGGGAAGTGTATCCCAAATCCAAAGATAACCGCCGCATAAGTCATGGTAGCGTATGAATTGTTGAAAAATGGTTTTGTACCAGGAAAGGGTTTGGGATCAGCACTGCAGGGCATCATACAGCCCGTGTCTCTTCCTGAAAACTTGGGAACACTTGGTCTGGGATTCAAGCCCACAGCCGCAGACATAAAAAGAGCCAGGAAATTGAAACAGAGGGCATGGGTCCTTCCAAAGCCGGTCCTATGTCTTTCCAGATCATTTGTCAAGTCCGGTACGAGGAGTCGCCCAGTAACAACAATTCCCAGTTCTGTGATTGATCTTGACAAGGAGTTAATTGAAAGATTTGAGAAGTTGTTCGACAGTGTGAACATGGTGGAAATTGGAGAAGGTTCTAGCAACGCGGAAGTGCAATTTGTCGGGCCAAAAACAAAGCTTAATAATTGGAAGGCTACTCCTCTCCCTACTCGGAAGGAGTCTTGGTAGTTTGCTTTGATTTTCCTTTAAGTTTGTACGGATTATTCCGGGGTTGTAATCCAGATTTCATTTTTTAGTCTGTTTGAGTGTGAAAACCTTGTTATCTTTTATCATTCAATGTAATACAATTTCCCTTTCTTCATCATTCCTGATGGTTTTCCTTTTTGTTTTCTTTTCTTTTCTATACAGTTCTTTTTATGCTGGTTCTAATGACATGGCATGCATAAGGAATCCTCAGCCCAGTCTTAATAATCAATCTAATTCTGAAATATTAGTTCAAGAAGTAGATTGTGATTACGAATCAGAATACGATGATGATGATGAAGCCTTCGAAGAGATTAGTAAGGAGTTAATTCACTTCGAAGAAAAACCTAAACCCAACCTGAATGATACAGAAGTCGTCAATTTAGGGGATACAGACAATGTCCGAGAGACTAAAATAAGTGTCCACCTCGAGCCAGAGATCCGGGAAGAGTTAATCAAAGCACTCATCGAGTACAAAGATGTTTTTGCATAGTCATATGATGACATGCCGGGTTTGAGCACTGATTTAGTGGTCCACAAATTGCCTACTGATCCAGCATTCCCTCCCGTCAAGCAAAAGTTGAGGAAATTCAAAACTGATATAAGTGTGAAGATTAAAGAATAAATTACCAAGCAGTTAGATGCAAAGGTTATTCGGGTCACTCAATATCCTGTTTGGTTGGCTAATGTCGTGCCTGTACCGAAAAAGGACGGCAAGATCAGAGTATGCATCGATTACCGCAATCTCAACAAAGCAAGTCCGAAGGATAACTTCCCACTACCCAATATCCATATTTTGATCGATAATTGTGCCAAGTGTGAGATAGAATCTTTTGTGGATTGCTATGCCGGGTATCATTAGATTCTAATGGATGCAGAAAAGACGACTTTCATCACGGCATGGGGGACTTATTGCTATAGGGTAATGCCATTTGGTTTGAAGAACGCTGGGGCAACTTACATGAGGGCCAGGACTACGTGTTTCATAATATGATACACAAGGAGATTGAGGTATACGTAGATGATGTGATCATAAAATCAAAGCGTCAGGCCGACCACATTGGGGATTTGAGGAAATTCTTCTAGAGGCTTCGCAGGTACAACCTCAAGCTTAACCCTGCCAAATGTGCATTTGGTGTTCCATCCGGAAAGCTGTTGGGATTTATAGTCAGCCGGCGAGGCATCGAATTGGACCTATCAAAGATCAAAGCCATACAAGAATTGCCACCTCTGAGGAACAAGACTGAAGTGATGAGTCTGTTAGGAAGGTTGAACTGCATCAACAGGTTTATTGCTCAGCTCACGACAACTTGTTAGCCTATTTTCAAGTTGCTGAAGAAGGACGCTGCGATCAAGTGGACTGATGAGTGTCAAGAAGCATTCGACGAGATAAAGGGGTACTTGTCTAACTCGTCTGTGCTGGTACCACCAGAACCAGGGAGACCTTTGATTCTTTACTTGACTGCCCTGAAAAATTCATTTGGCTGTGTACTAGGGCAGCATGACGTCACAGGTAGGAAAGAACAAGCTATCTACTATCTTAGCAAGAAGTTCACGGCTTATAAGGTTAAGTACACTCACCTGGAAATGACATGTTGCGCCCTAACTTGGGTGGCACAGAAATTGAAACATTATTTGTCATCCTACACTACTTACCTCATTTCACGCTTGGATCCATTGAAGTATATCTTTCAAAAGCCCATGCCGACAGGAAGACTTGCAAAGTGGCAGATTTTGTTCACAGAATTTGACATCATCTATGTGACTCGGACTGTGATGAAAGCCCAAGCATTGGCCGATCATTTGGACGAGAACCCGGTTGATAAAGAGTATGAGCCACTAAGGACTTATTTTCCCGATGAAGAGGTGATGCATATTGACGAGCTAGAACAGGCTAAAAAACCAGGTTGAAAACTTTTCTTTGATGGGGCTGCTAACATGAAAGGAGTGGGAATAGGAGCCGTGCTTATTTCTGAAACATGGCATCACTATCCTGTTACAGCTTCACTTCGTTTTCATTGTACCAACAATATGGCTGAATACGAAGCATGTATTTTGGGTTTAAGGCTAGCTGTAGACATAGATGTCCAGGAAGTCTTGGTCTTAGGAGACTCGGATCTTCTGGTACATCAAATTCAAGGAGAATGGGAAACACGCGATTTGAAGCTCATACCATACCGACAATGTTTGCATGATCTTTGTCAACGGTTTCGATCAGTGGAGTTTAGGCATATTCCAAGGGTCCATAATGAGGTCACCGATGCTTTGGCTACCCTTGCGTCAATATTGCACCATCCGGACAAAGCCTGTGTCGATCCTTTGCATATTCAAGTACGAGATCAGCATGCTTACTGCAACATGATTGAAGAAGAACTTGATGACGAACCATGGTTCCATGATATCAAGGAGTACATCAGAATGGGGATATATCCAGTGCAAGCCACAGGGGATCAAAAGAGAACAATTCGACGGTTGGCAAGTAGATTCTTCTTAAGTGGAGGAGTTTTGTATAAAAGAACACTAGACCTTGGATTGTTAAGATGCATAGATGCTAGACAACCTACGACTGTCATGTCCGAAGTACATTCAGGAGTCTGCGGACCACATATGAGCGGATATGTGCTGGCAAAGAAAATTCTCCGAGCAGGTTATTATTGGCTCACCATGGAGCGAGATTGTATCTGTTTTGTGTTCAAATGTCATCAGTGCCAGATACACGGAGATTTGATTCATTCTCCATCATTGGAATTGCACACGATGTCGGCACCATGGCCCTTCGTTGCTTGGGGCATGGATATCATTGGACCAATTGAGCCAGCAACGTCCAATGGGCATAGATTCATTCTGGTAGCCATTGATTATTTCACCAAGTGGGTTGAGGCCAAAACTTTCAAGTTTGTAACCAAGAAAGCAGTGGTCGATTTTGTTCATTCAAATATCATCTGTCGATTTGGAATCCCAAAGGTGATCATCACGGATAATGGTGCTAATCTTAACAGCAATTTGATGAAAGAAGTATGTCAACAGTTTAAGATTACACACCGCAATTCCACCCCGTATCGTCCCAAGGCGAATGGAGCAGTTGAGGCAGCCAACAAAAACATAAAGAAGATACTTCGGAAAATGGTAGAAGGTTCCAGGCAATGACATGAAAAATTATCATTTGCATTGCTAGGTTATCGCACTACTGTCCGTACTTCAGTAGGTGCAACCCCTTATTTGTTGGTATATGGAACCGAAACAGTGATACCTACGGAAGTTGAAATCCCGTCCCTTCGGATTGTCGTTAAGGCTGAGATTAATAATGATGAGTGGATCAAAACTCGTTTGGAGCAGTTGAGCTTGATTGATAAAAAACGATTGGCAGCTGTGTGTCATAACCAGTTGTATCAAAAGAGAATGGCAAGAGCATACAATAAAAAGGTGCGTCCCCGGAAGTTTGAAGTGGGCCAGCAAGTGCTGAAACGCATCCTTCCACATCAGGCTGGGGCAAAAGGCAAGTTCGCCCCGAATTGGCAAGGGCCATTCATTGTAACTAGAGTATTGTCCAATGGTGCTTTATGTTTAACAGATATCGAAGGAAAATGCATAGACCTGACTATCAATTCTGATGCAGTAAAAAGATATTATGTATGATTTCTTTGTTATAATTGTTGATTGTTTGTATTTGGCATTATTTCGAAGATTGAAATGACGAAGGCAGTTTATTCTGCTATCTAAACACTTTACCCTTTGTTTCCCCTTTCGGAGCCTTATTTATTTCTTTCATACCCCTCTTTCGGAATCAATCACGAAAAAGAAAGAAAAAGAAAGAAAAGAAAAAGGGAAAAGAAAAGAAGTGAAAAGTATAACAACAAGGAAATTCAAGTGTGAACTATGTTTGACCTGATTCCTGTTAAGGATACGTAGGCAGCTTTACGGTTCGGTCATAGTAAAATAAAAGTCAAAAGATCCCCAAGCAAGAAACTGGGGCAGAGGTTGTATTTGTAATAAGAAATGTGATTCCAAAAGTTGTAATTTTAAACCCATGTCAAATTGTTTTGAGCCTTTGATACCCTTTCTTTCTAACCCCATCCAAAAGCCCACATTACGGTCCAAAGAAAGACCTTCCGATTAGTTTTTCAGAGATGCCAAGTCGAGCAAATAGAGGTGATTCATATCAGGGTAACACTCTGGTCCAAGCAGGGAAAGTAATGAAAATGAGAGAGTCTTATTGGTGAAAACCCTCACGGGCACCATGAGGCGACGAAAGCTGAGAGAAAATAAAAATGAGAGAGTCTTATTGGTGAAAACCTTCACGGGTACCATCAAGCGACAAAGAATTGAGGAATCAACAAATGAGAGCGGTTTGTCGGTGAAAACCCTTCAGGGCACTGCAAGTCGAACAAGATCCGTAAAGTTGGCGGAAAGTAAATTGGGTTGTGGAACATCTTGGAGCACAAAGTAAAACAATTGGAAAAGAGATTAGTTAAATAGATTGGGCCGATTAATCCAAAATGCATACCATGATCATTGGTGCCAATGACTCCACTCAGATAAGTTCCTTTTTCCTATCTCCAACAGTCATCCAAATTCAGATTTTCTTCTTTATTCTTAATTCCCAAAATCATTGAATTTCATTGCTGTTAATTTTTCCAAGTTTAGCCTTGTTTCAACAAATAAGATGGAATTTCAAAGCTTACTACCAGTTTCGAAATTGCACAAAGCAAAATGCGGCTAGAACATGCAAGAGATGATATGATGAAAAGTGGGACATATGGTGTAAGCAAAAGTTAAATCGGTGGAATGGTTCAGTAATGTCGTGGGAGATATACAAGTTTAGACAGAAAGGTCAGAAATGGAGAACAACAGTTGGGGATCCTGCAGTTAAGGATCAGTCAGAAGGTCAAAACAATCCTTCGACCATGTTCAAGGCAGTCGAAACGAAGCAGAGCCTAGCAAAGAGAAAACCACCCCCAGCAAGAATGCCACAACTAACTGCCACGTTTAAACTGACAAGATTTTCTTTGATTTGAAACAGGGGCAAAGATGGCATTTGTTTCAGGAAGCACCCTGTAAGGAAGACAAGTACTATGCAGGTTTGATCGCAGAATTCTCAGGACCCTCCTGGAAAATGGGACTTAGTTTAAAATTCAAAATACACGACTGAGTAGCAAGATCTGACATAAATGTACCCCAAAAGAATATAAGTTGGTTTCAAAATTTTCATTCTGGAGATAGAATTTAGTTAGGAGTTGTCAGGACCCTCCTGGAAAATAGAACCTAGTTTAAAATTTAAAACAGTCATGAGTAGTAAAATCTAGCATAAATGTATCCCAAGGAATAAGATGGTTTTAAAGTTCGCATGTTTAAGATATGATTCAATTAGGAGTTTTCAGGACCCTCCTGGATAATGGGACCTAGCTTTGAGATCTCCATTAGATAACAAGGTTTAGCATAAGTTCTTGTTGTAGGGTAATATAATTTAGCCGTAGAATTGTCACTCTTAAGATAAGACTTGATTTAAGAGTTGTCAGGGCCCGCCTGGATAATGGGACGTAGTTTAAAACTGGTTTGGATAACAAGATTTAGCATAAGACATACCCTTCAGTAGATATAATTTAGCTCTAAAATTGTCGTTTAATTAAGAATTGTCAGGACCCTCCTGGATAATGGGGAGTAGTTTAAGACCTCCTTAGATAACAAGATATAGCTTAGATTTAAAATCGTCGTTTAGTTAAGAGTTGTCAGGACCCCCCTGGATAATGGGACCTAGCTTTCAAATTCTTAGTAATATTTGGTGATGTGATTCAGTTTAAACTCACCGATGCGCTCAGCTACCAAACTGGGGCAGAAAATTTTCTTTTGTTTTGTCTATTTTTGTTGAAGTCAGGTGCCTATCTGAAGAATAGGGAGAACAACACGGATATCAAAGATAAGAGCGTGACCAAGTACTAGCAATCAGGCGTCCACCTGGAGAACAAGGAACAACAGTTGAAGTATCAGCAATCAGGCGTCCACCTGGAGAACAAGGAACAACAGTTCTAGTTTTGGCAATCAGTAGCCCACCTGGAGAACAAGGGAAAACAAATCAGGTTTCAAGGAAGATTGGCACAAGTATTGGTAATCAGGCGCCCAACTGGAGGAACGAGGGAGAACAAGTCAAAGAAAAGCAGTTTCAAGAAGAAGATGGACCAAGTTTCAGAAATCAGGCGTCCACTTGGAGAATAAGGAAAGACGGTTGAAATTTCAGCAGTCAGGAGCCCACCTGGAGAACAAGGGAATACATTCAAGTTTTAGCAGTTAGGAGCCCACCTGGAGAGCAAGGGAATGCATTTCGAGTTCAGCAATCAGGAACCTACCTGGAGAACAAGAGAATACATTTCAAGTTTCAGCAGTCAGGAGCCCACCTGGAGAACAAGGGAATACATTCGAGTTTTAGCAGTCAGGAGCCCACCTGGAGAGCAAGGGAATACAATTCCATTTTTGGAAATCAGGCGCTCACCTGGAGAGCAAGGGAATACAATTCAAGTTTTGGCAATCAGGCGCCCACCTGGAGAGCAAGGGAATACAATTCAAGTTTTGGCAATCAGGCGCCCACCTGGAGAGCAAGGGAATACAATTCAAGTATTGGTAATCAGGAGCCCACCTGAAGAACGAAGGGAAGCAACAAGTCAAGTGTTGGTAATCAGGAGCCCACCTGAAGAACAAAGGGAAGTAGTTCAAGTTTCGAGGAAAAGCAGTGCAAGTATTGGCAATCAGGAGCCTACCTGGAGAACGAAGGGAAGCAACAAGGTTCAAAGGAGTTCAGCAATCAGGAAACCACCTGAAAAATGAAAGGAAGCAGTTCAAGTTTCGAGGAAAAGCATCGCAAGTGTTGGTAATCAGGAGCCCACCTGGAGAACGAAGGGAAGCAACAATGTTCAAAGGAGTTCAGCAATCAGGACACTACCTGAAAAACGAAGGGAAAGCATCTCAGAATGCAATTCAAGTCAGCAACAAAGGAATCTCACTTAGAGAGTACAAGTCAGCAGGGCAGTAGAAATTGCAAGTTCAAGATATAGATATGATTCTTGTAATTCGTATATCATAGTTTAGTCTGACTTATTTTATTTTGTCACGGTGTAATAAGGAGTTCAGTAAGTAGAAACAACAGCAATAACAGCAAAATCACATCTCTTTGGTAGTACCAGCTACCAAAACTTCTTGAACTACACGCAACCTGATTCCCCTATAACCCGGGATATGTAGGCTGTCCAAAATCAAGACTCGGTTGCACCCTTTCTCTTTTCTCTCATCCTTATTTCTTCCCTTTTGAATAAAAATATGTTCAAAAATTGGTCATATGACTCACCTTATCTTTGCTTGAAAACTCTTCATGTTTCCAAACAAAGAGGGACAACTGTGAGCACCTAATTTTTGATAATATTTAATTTTTTATCACTTCTTCTATGTAAATATTATAGGAGTTTTAACCTACAATTTTTAGCTTTGTTATACTTTTTATTATAGGGTAAAAATAAAAAATTTAAAAGGTGAATTCTTACTATTAATATTATTTTATATTTATTTTTATTTTAAAATAATAAAAAAATTCCAAAAAAATATTATTTTTTTTAAATTTTCAGGAGTGATTTAAAAAATAAGAAAAAGGGAAGTATTGAATAAAAAAATAAAAATAAAAGTAGGTGGAATTCTCTTTTAAAAAGTAAAAGAAAGTAGAAAATTAAAAAAATAAAAGTAAAGTTTTGTGGAAATTTTTAAAAATAAAAAGTAAAAGCAAGTTGGAATTAAAAAACAAATATAAAGGTATCTGAAAATTAAAAAAAATTAAAGTAAAAGAAAGTAGCATTTTTAAAAGAAAAGCAAAAGAAAGTGAATTATTTTTTTAAGATAAGTTAAATAAAGTGGAATTCTCTTTTAAAAAGTAAAAAAAGTGGGATTTTAAATAAGATAAAAATAATTAAAGTTGAAATTTAAAAAATAAAAGTAAATAAAGGTGGGATTTCTTTTTATACAAAAATTAAAAGCAATTTGTAAGTGGGATTTCTTTTAATTAAAAAATAATAAAATAATAAAATATTTTTTAAAAGAAAATCAGAAAAATCTCGAAAATTTTGCTATAAATAGAAGAGAAAATTTGAGAAGAAGGAAGAAAAAAAAAAGAAGAGAGGGGGAGGAGAGAAATTTATGTTGAAAATTTTCATTAAATTTTTCTTTCAATATTTCGGGCCTTGAATCTTGGGTTTGAAGAAGAGTTGATAGAGATTTTGTTGTTGCTGCTGTATTGACTCTACAACTTTCAGATTTTATTCATTTGAATTCACTCTCTTGTAGGTATGTAATTCAAGCTCTTGAGTTAAAAAATGTCGGAGCATCTTTATTGAAGCAGAAGCAAATTGATTTGGTTCTTTTCATAAAGTTTCTTTCGTATTTAATCTGTTCGCATGAATAATGTTTCTTTGATTGAGTGAATTGAGATTTGCAAATGTTAACGTTATTTTAGTATGTTCATGACTCTGTCTCGTTTTTTTTTACTTTTTTATTTTATTTTTCTTGGCTCATGACTTGTAACCAGTAGGTATTGTTTTGTTTACATTTAGATTTCAAGCTCATGTAGCACCATGTTCATATTTTGAAATTTAAAGAAGTATGTGAAGTTGAACAATTTGTCAACATTAAGATGTAAAAAAAAAATAGATTGCGTTAGTGGAAGGATCTCATCTTCAGTTTATGTTATTGACTGCATATTTTCTTAAATTAACCATGTGAAGATTCAACTTCCTCTGCTTCGAAATGGTACTGTAGAAGTTATAGTGGTGATACTACAACTTTCTCTTTAGCATAGCGTTAAATAAATTAATTACTTTAAGTGTTCTTTGTTATAATCAAGTTTTAAATGCATTTTTGTATGTCCATGTTTGTTTTGTTCCTTCTGGTTCATCCGGATAGTTCTCAGCATGATTTCTTTTTTTTTTTGTGCTCATATGGTCATTTAAGATTCATTATTTTGTTATAAAATTTTGTTAGTTTCTTTCTAGAATTTGAAAACGAAAGTCGGTCTTTTGAAGATGATATGGAGATGAACCCAAAGCTGGCACCTGTCTTTTGTTATTTTCACATAAATACCAACTCCACCTTTCTGAATTGTAGTATGCTATAACAAAAGGCTCAAGTGATATACATGTAGCTAACACATTTCTTTAGGTCTTTTGTACTTATCAATTTATACCACTCCATCCACAATAAAACATCAAAACTTATGGCCCTCATTTAATTAATTTTAAATCCTTAGAATTTGAGGCATGCCATTTAACGAATTTTCTATGGCCCTCGCAAAGTTGAAAAATGCGTAGTTGCTTTAGGCGCGTAATTTGAAATTACCTTCCTAAACTCGGGTGTGCATTTCATGTGACCCATATCCAAATCCCAACAACGTTAAATAAAATGTATCGTGGACCGCGGGTGCATTTATGTGACGTGGTTCAAGACATATTTTAAATGACATTACAATCTTCCTAAAAATGAATAAGAGAGGTTAATAAGTTAAAATTGAACCATAGGCTAAAACATGTATTAAAATCAGATAATAGGCCAATTATAATAGTTGAGCGACCATGCTAGAACCACAAAACCCGGGAATGCCTAACACCTTCTCCCGGATTAACAGAATTCCTTACCCGGATTTCTGTGTTCGCGGACTATAAAACAGAGTCAATCTTTTCCTCTATTCGGGATTTGAACCGGTGACTTGGGACACCATAAATTATTCCAAGTGGTGACTCTGAATTTTTAATAATAAATGAATCTCGTTTCGATTGTCACTTTAAGTTGGAAAAAACTCCCTTATACCCTTTCTGGGGTGTAGGAAAAAAGGTGGTGTGACAACCGGCTCATGACTCATGAGACCTATGAAACCTAGGCTCTGATACCAACTTGTCACGATCCCAAATACCTCGATCGTGATGGTGCCTATCATAGTACTAGGTCAACCGAAACAACACGAACCACATGGAAGATCTTTTGTAAAATTTACTCTTTTTCTAAACAGATTAAGTCTCAATTCTTTTATTTTAAAATAACAAGAGAAATACGTGAAAACAAGCACGAAAATACAATCAACACAACCCGAATCTGGTGTCACTAGTCATGATCCACTAAATACACTCAACACTCTCTACTCAACACAAAACAAGTCTGAAATATAAAGTAATAGAATAGGAAGGAGAAAGGCAGGGCTACAAATGTCGTGCAGCTACCTTGCGATCTCCGGATAAGACTCTGAGAGTGATGGAAGCTCTCACTCTGATGCTCGGGCACCTGGATCTGCACACAAGGTTCAGGGAGTAACGTAAGTATGCCAACTTAGTAAGTAACTAAAGTAAATAAAGTTTGAGTGTAGTGATGAGCATTTAAAATCATATGCATACTTATCAAGAAATCTCAATAAAATATCAAGTTAAAATCTGCAGTTCAATAGCTAATTATCTCGTAAAACTCCAGTTTCAATTAAAAATCCTTTAAAAATATTTATTCAACATTTTTCATTAGAGGCTCAGTATAAAAGAAGAGTGAAAGCAGAAAAATGTCATAAACAAGCCCTTCGGGCAAGGTATCACTCATAAGTATATCCTCTTGGGCAAGCCTCTCAGTCACTCGTGACTCAACTCTCGTCAAATAGTACTCACACTCAGCACTCTGACTCAATAGATATCTCATAATAATAATAATAACCGCTGCAGCGTGCAGTCCGATCCATAATATAGTCGACTACGCTCACTGGGGGTGTACAAACTCCGAAGGGGCTCCTACAGCCCAAGCATCATATCGCTGCGGCGCATATCCCGATCCAATATATATCGCTACGACGTGCAGCCCGATCCATATATATAAATATCGTTGTGGCGTGCAACCCAATCCATATATATATATATATATATAATCCTCACCATCAGGACCTCGACCCCTTTCTCTCAGTCATTAACTTTACGGCCACTCGGGCATATCAATGAAAAATCAGGGAAACTCAGCCCAAATAGTTTTCATATATTAAGAAGTACAGTGATGAAATCGGATTAAACAAGAAACAAATAAAACATGACTGAGGATATGCTTTCAAATAAAAACAGGGTGAGGAAAGTAGTAAAATACCCCTAAGGGTTTAAACAGTTCGGCACAAGGCCCCAAACATGACATTCAACCCAAGTTAACAAATTCATTTCTCAAACACATGGATATCATATACAGTATATCAAAATATGCAACTATATAGTCTCCACGGGACGAACCAAGTCACAATCCCTATGGGTGCACGCCCACACGCCCATCACCTAGCATGTGTGTCACCTTATTTATCAAAACAATGCGAAATTCCAGGGTTTCATACCCTCAGGTGTAGATTTATAATCGTTGCTTACCTCAAACCGGATGAAATACTACCCCACGACGCTCTTGCCTCTCGACTCGGCCTTAACTCGCGTTGAATCAGAATCATAATATCAATATATGCTGAGGGAACGAAGCCCATGCGAAAATAATCAAATTACATCAAGAATTCCGAAATTGGTCAAACCCGACCCCCAGGCCCACGTCACAAAATCCGATAAAAATCACATCAATATAATCCTTATCCTCCCATGAGTCCGTCCATACCAAGAACATCAAAATCGGACCTCAAATGGTCCCTCAAATCCCCAATTTACACTTTCCAATTTCAAGCCCTAATTTCCCAATTTTAGGCTTTAAATCCCATTAATTTCATGTCTAATTAGATAGAAATCATCATAGAATCGAGTATTGAGTTCAAAAATCTTACCTCCAAGTATTTCCCTTCGAATCCCTCTTCAATCCCTCTCAAAAAGCTTCAAAACCGCTCAACAATGGTGGAAAATGGCTAAAATTCGCGAAGAGCTCTATTTAAACATTCTGCCTAGGTAATTTTCCTTAATCGCGATCGCGGAAAGACCCTCGCGATCACGAAGCACATAAATTGGATGCCCTCATTTTAACCCTATGCGATCGCATAAACTTACATGCGATAGCGAAGCACTGCCTTTGCTACCTTACACGATTGCGGCCTCTCCCACGCGATCGCATAGAACAAACCTTTCCACTGCTCACCCGCTCCTTCTCTTCTACGCGAATGCGACCTAGCCACGCATTTGTGAACCATAACATCACAGCCCATCGCGATCGCATCCTCACCTCTACGATCACATAGAACAAATCTCACCTCTACCCAACCAAGCCTACGCGATCGCGAACACCTCTACGCGATCACGAAGAACAAAAAGCCTGCAACAGAATACCAGAAACCTACTATCTCCTGAAGTCCAAAAATGCCCCGTTGAGCAGCCGAAACACACCTGAGGCCCTCGGGACCTCAACCAAATATGCCAACACATTCCATAACATCATTCAAACTTGTTACAACCTTCAGAACACTCAAAATATCAAATTATCATCGGATTCAAGCCTAAGGATTTCCAAACTTCCGAATTCCGCAAACGATCAAAAAGTCTATCAAATCTCACCCGAATGACCTGAAATTTTGCACACACATCACAAATGGAACAACAAACCTACTTCAATTTTCGGAATTTCATTCCGACACCGATATCAAAATTTCCACTACCAACCGAAAATCGCCAAAATTTCAATTTCGCCAATTCAAGCCTAAATCTACCACAGACCTCCAAAATACATTCCGATCACGCTCCTAAGTCCCAAATAACCTAATGAAGCTATACGAACCATAAAAACCAAATTTGAGATCGTTTTCTAACAAGTAAACTTTCGGTTGACTTTTATAACCAAATGGCCAACTTGAGAGACTAAGTGTCTCTATCACTCCAAAGCTACTTCGAACCCAAACCAACCAACGCAACACGATGAAATGAAGTTGAACAACACATAAAGAAGCAGAAATAGGGGAAATAGAGCGGTAACTCATGAAATGATCGGCCGGGTCATTACATCCTCCCGCTCTTAAACAAACGTTCGTCCTCGAACGGGTCAAGAAACATAACTGAAGCCTCAAATAGGTGAGTATATCTGTTCCACATCTCCCGCTCGGTCTCCCAGGTAGCCTCCTCCATAGGCCAACCTCTCCACTGCACTTTTACTGAAGCTATATCCTTTGATCTCAACTTTCGAACCTGCCACTCCAAAATAGCCTCTGGCTCCATATCATAGGTCAAATCACTATCTAAATGAACCGTGCTAAAATCCAAAATATGAGATGGATCGCCAATATACTTTCGGAGCATAGAAACATGAAATACCGAATGCACACTCGACAAGCTAGGTGGCAAAGCATGCTCATATGTCACCTCCCCAATCCTCCGAAGCACCTCAAAAGGCCCAATGAACCGAGGGCTCAATTTACCCTTATTTCCAAATCTCATAACACTTTTCATGGGTGAAACCTTCAATAGAACCTTCTCCCCAACCATGTAGGACACATCACGAACCTTTCTGTCAGCATAACTCTTCTGTCTCGACTGCACTGTACGAAGCCGCTACTGAATCACCTTTACCTTTTCCAAAACATATGCACCAAGTCTGTACCCAAAAGCCTAGCCTCACCCGGCTCAAACCAACTAACTAGGGATCTACACCGTCTCCCATATAAAGCCTCATATGGAGCCATCTGAATACTCGACTGATAACTTTTGTTATAAGCAAACTCTACGAGCGGTAGAAACTGATCCCATGACCTTCCAAAATCAATGACACAAGCGCGCAACATGTCCTCCAATATCTGAATAGCGCGCTCGAACTGTCCGTCCGTATGAGGGTGAAAAGCTATGCTCAACTCAACCTGAGTACCCAATTCTCGTTGCACGACCCTCCAAAACTATGAAATAAACTGAGTGCCTCTATCTGAAATGATGGAAACTAGGACACCATGCAAGCAAAAAATCTCTCGGATATAAATCTCTACTAACCGCTCTGAATAATAGGTAGTACATACAGGAATGAAGTGCGCGGACTTGGTCAGCCGATCCACAATCACCCAAATAGCATCGAACTTCTTCAAAGTCCATGAGAGTCCAACTACAAAGTCCATGGTGATCCGCTCCCACTTCCACTATGGAATATCTATTTGCTGAAGCAAGCAACCCGGTCTCTGATGCTCACATTTCACATGCTGACAATTGAGACACCAAGCTACAAATCCCACAATATCCTTCTTCATTCTTCTCCACCAATAATGCTGTCTCAAATCCTGATACATCTTCGCGACACCCAGATGGATGGAATACCGCGAGCTATGGGCCTTATCTAGAATCAACTCCTGAAGCCCATCTATATTAGGCACACATATCCGGCCCTGCATCCTAAATACTCTATCATCACCAATAGTCACATCTCTGGCATCGCCATGCTGAACTCTATCCTTAAGGACATGCAAATAAGGATCATCATACTGGCACTCTCTGATGCGATCAAAAAAGGAAAACCGAGAAACCACACAACATGAATATATGCCAAACTGCCCATACTCACCACCTTCCTACTCAAGGCATCGACCACTACATTGGCCTTTCCCGGATGGTACAAGATAGTGATATCATAGTCCTTTAGCAGCTCCAACCATCTCCGCTGCCTCAAATTGAGATCCTTCTGCTTGAATAAGTGCTGGAGGCTATGATGATCAGTAAACACCTTACAAGACACACCATAGAGATAATGCCTCCAAATCTTCAATGCATGAACAATGGCAGCCAACTCTAGATCATGAACAGGGTAGTTCTTCTCATAGAGCTTCAACTGACGAGAAGCATAAGTAATCACTCTACCCTCCAACATCAACACACACCCAATCCCAACTCTCGAAGCATCAGAATACACTGTATATGAACCTGAAGCTGATGGCAAAACTAACACTGGAGTTGTGGTCAAGTAGTCTTGAGCTTCTAAAAGCTCGCCTCACACTCATCCGACCACCTGAATGGAGCACCCTTTTGAGTCAATTTGGTCAAGGGTGATGCAATAGATGAGAATCCCTGAACGAACCGATGGTAATAGCCTGCCAAACTAAGGAAAGTGCGAATCTCTATGGCTGAGGACAGTCTGGGCCAACTCTGAACTGCCTCTATCTTCTTCGGATCAACCTGAATACCCTCACTAGACACCACATGCCCCAAGAAAGCCATTGAACTGAGCCAAAACTCACACTTGGAGAACTTTGCATAAAGCTTCTCCTCCCTCAATCTCTGCAACACAACTCTCAAATTCTTGCGTGCTCTTTTTGACTACGTGAGTATACCAGAATATTATCAATGAATACAATAACGAACGAGTCGAGGGAGAGGTCGATCAGATGGTGGTTAGGCCTGTTTCTATGCACTCCCAGCCAAGCCAGATGATATTGCTTCAGATACTGTGATTACGAGTATTGTCTCAGTTTGCCACAGAGATGCAACTGTGTTATTTGATCCTGGTTCCACTTTTTCATATGTGTCATCATATTTTGCTCATTATTTAGATACGCCCCGAGAGTCTCTTGTTTCATTTGTTCGTGTATCTACTCCGGTAGGCGATACTATTATTGTGGACCATTTATACCGGTCGTGTGTGGTAACTATTGGGGTCTAGAGACCCGAGTGGACCTTTTATTGCTTTGTATGGTAGACTTTGATGTGATATTAGGCATGGATTGGCTATCTACATGTTGTCTCATGCTAAGACAATAACGTTGGCTATGCTGGGTGTGCCACAGATTGAGTGGTGAGGTTTGACTGATTTTGTTCTTAGTAAGGTGGGGCGACCCCTAGCTGACTGACCCCCACCCCTAGCTACCTGAGCGGGTGGTGAAGTAACTGGACCTAAAGTCGAGGGCTGACTCCTATACTAAGATGGATCCTCAAGAAGATGAGGACACTGCCTCCTCATATGTCCAAACTCTCCACACTTATAACAACTCCCTAGTGCGGGGAACGAGGACTGAAGGGAACCCTTAGCACCAGAATGACCAGTAGGAGGACCTCGTATGGAGGAACCTTGAACCGATGGAGTATGGGACAAATTCTGGGCTGGTAGGGCACTGAGTGATGAATGGCCCTAATGAGAGATATGAGAACCATGGACCGATTGTCATGACCCAAACCGATGGGCCGCGACGGGTGCCTAAGTCCTACCTATCAAATACCCCTAAGCATGCGTCTAAGATATAAACCTGAATAACATCAGCTGCATTACGAAAATTACATACATGAAGAAAACATGCCATCAAGGCATATGTACGTATACATGCAGAATACAGTGGGCGAGTCGGCAAGGCTACTATAGACAACTATACATCAAAAACTGAAAGCCGACAAGGCCACATACAACCCAACTAGACACACTGTCTACATACCTCTAATGAAAAAATAACTGTACAAAGACGGGACTGAGCCATGTCATACCCATATACATGTATATATACAAACATATCATACCAAAATCAAAGTAGCTTCAGATCAAGTGGAGCACGCTAACTCTCGCTAATCAGGGATCCTAAGAAGGGGGACCGTTAGCTTGCCTACCTGCACCTGCGGGCATGAAACGCACGCCCCGTGAAATAGGGCGTCAGTATGAAAAATGTACTAAGTATGTAAGACATGAAGATTAGTACGTAAAAGACATAGATGAAACATGGAATACAGAAGCACATCTTTAAATCTGAAAAACTTTGTAAATTCTAAAACATTTATAATGTCATGCACGTGCGTATAAATGTCGTGCCATGCATATGTATGGGTGTACATAATATCATCAAGCCACTGAGGGCATCCCATCATATCGTCTCGGCCACTATGGGCAACATCATCAACATATACCAGCTGATCAGGTGGTGATGCGTATATGATGCCGTAACCTTTTCCCATATCCCATATACACATATATATATATATATACACACACACACACATACACACACACACACATATATATACGCGTATATAACGTCATATGGTCATCGGTCAATGCACATGAGTGAAATACATGAAAAATACATAATAATCTCAATATTTCTTCCGGATAAACTTTTCCAACTGCGTATTATTCTAAGACCCATGAACAGAAGATAATAATATCTCACATAGGAAATCAAGAATATAGACACCCCTAGTATTTTTATAAATAGAGTAATTTATGGAAACCGTGCTTTTGCTCTTTTCTTCTGTATAATTTGGACTATGCCAAAAGAAAGAAGGGAGGACCTTAACATACATGTTCCTGGAATTATTTGAATGGAATGAAGCTTCTGCTTCTGAATCCTTGAACAAAATTGTGGTTCGAAATTTTAGCTAAGGATTTGGATTGTTTGGACGAAAGGGTCCTGTTCAACGTTCTTGGTTTCAAACCAAGTACAGATTGTTGTTTAGATCCTTTTTATAAGGAAGTGAGATCTAGTCTATTTTTGACCAAATGAAGGAACTTAAAATCTGATCTTCTCAAGTAGTTGAATTAGGAAAAAGCTTTAAATGATTCTTGCTTTTTTTTTTAATTCCAATTAACGCTTAGTAGCCACCTACTCCAACATGACCATGAGTCATTGTTTGGAAAGTGGTTGGCTGTCACGTTTTTGTTTTGGAGATAATTATTAATTTTTATCCACTTATTAATTAACTGGGTAATGTTCTGTTACCCGGTAATTAATCAATTACCTGCAAAATTTTAAAAATTGCCACAAATTACTTAAAATTCTACTTATTATTATTATTATTTTTATATACTTTATACATTATACTATCGTTTTCATATGGTACCTTGCATGGTACTAGTTCATAATTATCGGGTATTCGCTCGACCCGTAATTTATCCCAAATCGGCCACTTTCAACGAAACTCGTTTTCTTTAATTTGTTTACCCTTTATCCTTCATGACAATTATTTATTGCTTGTTACAAATAGCGTACGTTAACCTCAAGATAATCTCATCCCCGATTCCACGTCGGTTAACTAAAAATAAAATTTTAACGTACGAAATGCGAGATGTAACATCCTTCCCCCCTTAGAAACATTCGTCCTCGAATGTTCAACTCCCCGTGATCTATATAACTTTGGCAAAGTCGCCAATGTAATAATACCACTACCAACTCTCCCTGTAGAAGCTTAATAACCCAACGACACACATGGCCATAATTATGAATAACGGCAATGGCCTCACATGGGCAACGACAATAACCAACACAAGGATTTATACACGTACCTTATGGTTATGATGTCTCAGCCGGACCCTTCTCTGGAGGAGGAAATAAGTAGGGATATCTAGACTACATGTCTTCTTTGGCCTTGCAAGTCATTTCTTCCACATTGTTGTTCCTCCAAAGTACTTTCACAAAGGCTACCTCCTTATTCCGTAGCTTGCGGATTTGTCAGTCTAGGATGGCAATCGAAACTTCTTCATACGATAAGTCTTCTGTAATCTGTATATCATTCGTGGGAGCCACTCGGGTAGGATTGCCAATGCACTTTTGTAACATAGATATGTGAAAAACTGGATGGACAGACTCCAATTCCGAGGGAAATTCTAACTCATAAGCTACTTGGCCCACTCTCCGAATGATCCTATAAGGCCCAATATACCGTGGGCTAAGTTCGCCTTTCTTTCCAAACATCATCACACCCTTCATAGGTGACACCTTTAAAAATAACCAGTCATCAACCTCAAACTCTAAATCTCGACGCCGTACGTCAGAATATGACTTTTGACGACTCTGAGCTGTCAATAGTCGATCCCGAATCAACTTTACTTTTTCTATGGCTTGCTCAACCAGGTCTGGCCCATATAATATAGATTCCCCAACATCAAACCACCCTATAGGCGACCTAAACTTCTGTCCGTAAAGAGCTTCATATGGAGCCATCTGAATACTGGAATGGTAAATATTATTATATGCGAACTCAATAAGCGGTAGATGATCATCCCAGCTACCTTTGAAGCCTATTACACAAGCTCGTAGCATATCATCTAGCGTCTGAATAGTATGCTCAGCTTGTCCGTCTGTCTGGGGATAAAATGTTGTACTAAGACTTACTTGAGTCCCCAATCCTTTTTGGAAGGACCTCCAGAAGTTAACAGTAAATTGAGCTCCTCTATCCGAGATAATAGATACAGGGACTCCATGTAGTCGTACTATTTCCTTAATATAAAGTCTTGCATAATCTTCTGAGGAATATGTAGTCCTAACAGGCAGAAAATGGGCTGACTTTGTAAGCCTATCAATAATTACCCATATCTAATCGAACTTACGCTGGGTACGAGGTAAGCCTACGATGAAGTCCATATTGATTACTTTCTATTTCCAAGTCGGAATCTCCATAGCTTGCAATAACCCACCAGGTTTTTGATGCTCTATTTTCACCTGCTGACAGTTAAGACACTATGCAACAAACTCTGCTATATCCTTTTTCATTCCGTCCCACCAATACACTTCCCTGATATCATGATACATCTTTGTTACCCCCGGATAGATAGAATAACGAGAATAGTGAGTTTCTCCCATAACCTGCCGACGCAGCCCTGCAACATTAGGGACACATAATCGTCTTTGATATCCGAGGACCCATCTTCTGTAATTTCAAACGGTGTCTTCTCCTTCTGAAGAGTGGTATCCCTATAATGAACTAGCACAGGATCCCCGTACTGGCATTCCTTTACTTTAGTTACTAATGAGGATGTTGCTGTATCCTGAAGAGTAATTCCAATATCACCTGAGTCCAGTAACCGAACTCTAAGACTAGCTAGCTGATGAACCTCATGGGCTATTCCCCTCTTTTCTGGCTATAAATACGACAGGCTACCCATAGATATACGGCTGAAGGCGTCGGCTACTACGTTCGCCTTCCCCAGATGGTATAAAATATCAACGTCATAGTCTTTAAGTAGCTCCAACCATCTCCTTTGACGTAGATTCAATTCCTTTTGCTTGAAGATATACTGGAGGCTCTTATGGTCCATATAGATATCAACATGAATGCCATACAAGTAGTGCCTCCACATTTTTAGTGCATGAATCACCGCAGCTAACTCTAAATCGTAGGTGGGGTAGTTCTTCTCGTGCTTTCTTTGTTGTCTAGAAGCATAAGACACAACCTTACCATGCTGCATCAACACACAACCCAATAAAATACCTGAAGCGTCGCAATAGATAACATAACCATCGGTCCCTTCTAAGAGCGTTAGAACCGGTGCTGAAGTTAATCTGTCCTTTAAGGCCTGGAAACTCCATTCACAAGGGTCAGTCCATTGAAATTTTACTTCCTTCTGAGTCAACTTTGTTAAAGGTGCTGAAAGGGAAGAAAATCCTTCCACAAATCTCCTGTAATAACCTACCAAACCGAGAAAGCTACAAACCTTCGTCGGTGTTGTGGGTCTATGCCAAGTCTTTACTGTCTCAATCTTTTGTGTATCCACCCGGATACCTTCACCCGAAATAACATGCCCAAGGAAAGCTATAGAGTTCAACCAGAATTCACATTTGGAAAATTTTGCATACAGTTTCCCTTCTTGTAGAACTCTGAGCACAATACGTAGATAATCTGCATGCTCAGCCTCTGAACGAGAATATACCAATATATCATTAATAAATACAATTACAAACAGATCTAAAAAAGGCCTGAACACACGGTTCATTAAATCCATGAATACTGTTGGGGCATTGGTCAGACCGAACGACATAACCCAAAATTCAAAGTGCCCATATCTAGTCCTGAATGCTGTCTTCGGAATATCTTCATCCTCAACCCTTACTTGATGGTACCCGAACCTCAAGTGTATCATTGAAAAATGCTTGGCACACTGTAACTGATCAAATAAATAATCAATTCTCGGGAGCAGGTACTTATTCTTGATCGTCACCTTATTCAGTTGCCTATAATTAATATACATTCATAAAGAACCATCTTTCTCTCTCACAAACAACACAGGTGCTCCCCATGGTGACATACTAGGTCAGATAAACCCTTTTCAAGAAAGTCCCTTAGTTGTTCCTTTAACTCTTTCAGCTCTACGGGGGCCATTATATAGGGAGGAATAGATATTGGGTGAGTATCTGGTTGTAGGTCAATAGAAAACTCAATTTCTCGTTCTAGCGGGAGACCTGGAAGCTCATCGGAAAAAACATCAGGAAACTTATTAACCACAAGGATGGACTGAATGGTTGGTGACTCTACTTCCACATCCTGAACCCGAACTAAGTGATAAATACAACCCTTTCTGATCATCTTCCTTGCCTTGAGATAAGAAATGAATCTTCCCCTCGATGATGCCGTATTAACTTTCCACTCCAAAACAGGCTCTCCTGGAAATTGAAATCGGACTATCTTTGCTTTACAATCAACGTTGGCATGACAAGAAGCCAACCAATCCATACCCATAATAATATCAAATTCTACCATATCTAACTCGATTAGATCTGCTACGGTAGATCGACCATAAACTACTATTTTACAACCCCTATATACCTGCTTAGCTATCACTGAGTCCCCAACAGGTGTAGACACCTCAAAAGGTTTAACCAATTCAGGTTTTATTTCAAATTTACTAGCAGCCAACGAAGTAACGTATGAGAAGGTGGAACCCGGGTCAATTAGTGCATATACATCATATGAGGAGACTGGTAATATACATGTAACAACATCAGGCGATGACTCCTGGTCCTATCACCCTGCTAACGCATAAATGCAGCTCTGAGGATT
Organism: Nicotiana sylvestris; assembly: GCF_000393655.2. NCBI lineage: Eukaryota > Viridiplantae > Streptophyta > Magnoliopsida > Solanales > Solanaceae > Nicotiana > Nicotiana sylvestris. The sequence continues at coordinate 120,018,485 of NC_091057.1, read as the reverse complement.
GCTCGAACTAGATGCTCTACCTCTACCACAATTCATTGGTGCTTGTGGACTTTGCCTAGGGGGCGTACTAATGATAATGAACTAGCTATAGATCCCGCTGGCTGAGCTATGCTTGCATCACCTCTCATCGGACAATCCCTTATAACGTGGCCCAGATAACCACAAGTATAACAAACACCTAACCCCATACGACACTGCCTGGTATGCTACTTACCACATTGAGTACATCGTGGCAAGGGTGGCCTCATATGATTTAACTCACCCCTATACCGAGAACCTGAGGCCCTGATATTCTAACCAGACCCTGAATATGTAGAACGATCAAATCTTTTATCGCCAAACTAAGGGGGGCACTAGCCGATGGATGGGCTGGATACCTCGGGCATTGCTGCCTATGACCACTTTGAAACTCACCAGAAGGATCCGAAGACCTCGCTCTCTTATTCTGGGCCCTATCATGCTCATGATCGACCCTCTATTTCTGTTTACGCTCCTCTACACCTTTAGCATATGCCTGAATACGAGAAATATCCATGTCTGGCTAAAGTGAGACTGGCATACAATCATTATGCAAGTGAGGCTCTAATCCCATCATGAACCAGTGAACCCGATCCTCTATCTTAGATACAATAGTGGGAGCATACCTGGCCAACAAATCAAACTGAAAACTGTACTCCCAAACACTCAGCTTACCCTGTCGAAAGGTCAAGAACCTATCAACTCTGGCCCACCTAAGCTCTGGTGGCAGATAATGATGAAGAAAAGCTTCTGTAAACTCCTTCCATACTGCTAGAGGGGCATTCTCACCTCTGGACAATTCCCAAGACTCGTACCAGTTAACTGCAATATCTCGGAGTCTATAAGAAGCTAGCTCAACTGACTCAGTCGCAGTGGCCTTCATTACCCTTAACGTCCTCTACACCCTATCAATAAATACCTGAGGGTCCTCATTCGGATCTGCCCCACTGGAGGGTCTAAATTAGTGAAGTCACGAGCCCTTGCACTAACGGACTACGATGACCCGGCTAGTTGTCTCATGAGTTACAACTCTGTTTCCCCCATTTTTTCTTCTTATTGCTTTTTTTATCAGTTCTATATGTGATCGGGTTGGTTGGCTTGGGTTCGGAAAGGTTTTGAGAAGGTTTGAGACACTTAGTCTCTTTTGAGGAAGCTTAAGTTGGAAAAGTCAATCGAATGTTGACTTATATGTTAGAGAGCTCAGATGTGAGTTCTGATGGTTCGGATAGCTTTGGGAAGTAATTTGAGACTTAGGAGCGTGATCAGAATGTGTTTTGGAGGTCCGAAGTAGATTTAGGCTTGAATTGGCGAAATTAGACTTTTGGCATTTTCCGGTTGATAGGTGAGATTTTGATATAGGGGTAGGAATGGAATTTTGGGAGTTTTAGTAGTTTCGTTGTGTCATTTGGGTTGTGTGTGCAAGATTTCAGATCATTCGGACGCGGTTTGGTTGGATTTTTGATCAAAAGCGTAATTTAGAAGATTTTGGAATTCTTAGGCTTGAATCCGATGCGAATTTGGTGTTTTGATGTTGTTTTGAGCGTTCAGAAGGTTGGAACAAGTTTGAATGATGTTATGGGATATGTTGACATGTTTGGTTGAGGTCCCAGGGGCCTCGGGTGAGTTTCGGGTAGTCAATCAGACCATTTCATGTTTGTGAAAAATGCAGAAAACTGCTGCTCAATGGTGCAGACAAATGACCTTCGCGTTAGCGAGTAGGCCCTCACGTTCGATAAGGGTTAGCAGATGAGGCTGAGGATGTAGCCTTGGCATTCGCGAGGGAGGATCCGCGTTTGCAAAGGGCTGGGATCTTGTGCATCGCGTTCGCGAGGGAGACTCCGCTTTCGCGTAGAGGAAGTTGAGCAGCTGGGGTTCAGGTGGAATTGTTCTTCGCGTTCGCGGAAGGGGAGTCGCATTTGCGGTGAGTTAGGGAGCTAAGACTTCACGTTCGTGAGCTGGGGATCGTGATCGCGATGAAGAAATTTTGGTTAAAGTTAATTTGTGCTTCGCGAACGCGAGGCGTTGACCGCGTTCGCGAAGAAAGAATGGATGCTTGGGCAGAATGATTAAATAGCCATTTGGTTCGCGATTTTGGGGTTAACTTCCACCATTTTTGAGCGATTTTGGAGCTTTTTGAAGAGGATTGAAGAGGGATTCAAGGGGAAATACTTGGAGGTATGATTTATGGACTTAATACTCGATTCTTATGTGAATTCTACCTAATTAATCATGAAATTTAAGCCTAATATTGAAGAACTAAGGCTTGTAATTGGAGACCTAGAATTTGGGATTTGAGGGTTCGTTTGTGGTTGGATTTTGATGCTTTTGGTATGAATGAACTCAGGGAGTGATAAGGAGTCTATTGATGTAAATTTTATCGAAATCCGACACGTGGTCCCGGGGGTCGGGTTTGGCCAATTTTGGGATTTGTGTTGTAATTTAATTTCTTTCGAGTGGGCTTTGTTCCCTTAGCATATTTTGATAGTTTTGCAGTGATTTTGGTTAGATTTGGAACATTCAGAGGTCAATTCGAGGGGCAAAGGCATCGTGAGCTAGAGATTTGGACCAGTTAGAGTAAGTAATAATTGTAAATGTTGTCCTGAGGGTATGAAACCCCGGATTGCACATCGTTGCGCTATATTGAGGTGACACACACACTAGATAACAAGCGTGGGGTCGTGCACTGTTGGGGATTGTGACTTAGTCCATCCTGAATGATTGTTTTATCGTGTATTCGACTGAAAACTGTTTGCTATCATCATGTTTTGGCTAAATGCCAACTATTTGAACCCTTCGGGGATTTTTACTGATATTTCCTCACTGTTTTGACTTTATACTTGAACTCAGTCATGCTGTATTCTACTGTTTTCATAACTCAGCCATGTTTACTCTAATTTAACACTCAAAATGATATTTTGGGTTGAGCATCATGTTTTACTGTTGCCCGAGTGGCTTGTAAGATTCTGACTGAGTAAGGCCGAGGGCCTATGTTGTGAGGAAACACCTGACTATGATTATGAGGCCGAGGGTCTGAGATTTGTACACCACGAGGTGACTTGTTGATATAAGGCCAAGAGCCTATGTGATTATGCCAAGAGATGACTTGATATTGCGCTTGGACCGTAAGGGGCCCCTCCAGGAGTCTTCACATTCCTAGTGAGCACGGGTACCCATTGTGATGTGAGATATAGCCCGAGGGGCTGGTATTGTTCCATGTGTTGCCCGAGGGGCTGATTTTGTTGGTATTGTGCCCGAGGGGCAGTTCTTTTTGTGTTTATCTTTCCTAATTGCCTGTCAATTACTTTCTTAACTGTTAAAAAGGAGTTTTTACTGAACTAAAGTGACTTTACCTATTTTTCACTATTTCATTGCTTTTACTGGCTTTTACTGCTTCTTTATAGTCTATTGATGTGCCTTTATGTGGTTTCTTATTACTCAGTCTGCATTTATTATTATTACTCAGTGATTTGGAGTACTCACTTTACTCCCTGCACCCCGTATGCAGATTCAGGCGCATCAGGTCCTGCTTGCGAGGGTTGAGAGCTGTCCAGCAGATTCTGGAGATTCACTAAGTAGCTGCCCGGCGATTCGCAGCCTAGTGCTTCTCCCTCTATTTTATTTCCTTCTGTTTTAGTTATGTAATAGTGGAGTAGACTCTTTCAGACTTGTAGTATTATTATAGATGCTCATGACTGGTGACACCCCGATGTCGGGCTATGTCTTTTTCCGCAAACTGTATTATTTACCTTATTTTGGGGATTTATTATTATGATTAAGGCTTAGTTCTATTATTTAATTGCTCAAAAATGAATTGGGAGTGTGTCGGCTGGCCTTGTCTTCACGAGAGGCGCCATCACGATCGGGTCCGGGTTTAGGGTTGTGACATGGACCTATCTGTATGGCCAATACATATTTCCTAACGCCGAGCCTGCGTGGCTACTAATTGGGTTAATAGCTGAATAACATCTCTCATCTCCTGACCCATCCAGCTGAGGTGCTGAATGTACAAGGGCGGGCGCTGGAGCTGGTGCCCCTCGGAACTCTTCTTGAAAGGGCAGGGTATGTGAAGTCTGAGATGGAACCTCACCATGAGACTTTCCCCGAGCCCTAGTAACTTGTGGCACTCGACAAGTAGTCTCACCAGCCACGGACTTTCCCTTCTGGGCGGCCGTAGTCTTTGGAGGCATTGTTGAAATATAACATATCGTTAGGAACATGAATTCTTGTATCGCACAATCTGAGATAAAAAGAGAGGATAACATCCTATATGTCCTGTAGCCTCATATTTATAAGTGTGGTGCACAACACATCCATAAACAAGACTCTAATAGACACGGTCTGTAGACAACCCTAGGACAGAACTGCTCTGATACCACTTTTGTCACTATCCAAACCGATAGGCCACGACGGGTGCCTAAGTCCTACCTATCAAACACCCCTAAGCATGCGTCTGAGATATGAACCTGAATAACATCTGCTGCATTACGAAAATAACATACATGAAAGAAACATGCCATCAAGGCATATGTACGAATACATGCAGAATACAGTGGGCAAGCCGACAAGGCTGCTATAGATAACTATACATCCAAAACTGAAAGTCGACAAGGACACATACAACCCAACTAGACATATTGTCTACAGGCCTCTAATGGAAATATAACTGTACAAAGACGGGATTAAGCCACGCCATACCCATATACATGTATATATACAAATATATCGTACCAAAATCAAAGCAGCTCCAGATCAAGTGAAGCACGCCAACTCTCGCTGATTAGGGATCCTAAGAAAGGGGCCGTTAGCTTGCCTACCTGCACCTGCGGGCATGAAACACATGTCCCGTGAAATAGGGTGTCAGTATGAAAAATGTACTGAGTATGTAAGGCATGAAAATTAGACATAAAAGACATAGATGAAACATGGAATACAGAAACATATCTTTAAATCTAAAAAACTTTGTAAATTCTGAAACGTTTATAATGTCATGCACGTGTGTATAAATGTCATGCCATGCATAGGTATGGGTGTACATAATATCATCAAGCCATTGAGGGCATCCTATCATATCGTCTCGGCCACTGTGGGCAACATCATCAACATATACCAACTGATAAGGTGGTGGTGCGTATATAACGCCGTAACCTTTTCCCATATCCCATATACATATATTTACATATATACGCGTATATAACGCCATCTAGTCATGGGTCAATGCACATGAGTGAAATGTATGAAAAATACATAATAATCTCAATATTCCTTCCGGATAAACTTTTCCAACTGCGTATTATTCTGAGACCCATGAACAGAAGATAATAATAACTCACATGGGGAATCAAGAATATAAACACCCCTAGTATTTCTATGAATAGAGTAATTTATGGAAACCGTACGTTTGCTCGTTTCTTCTGTATAATTTGAACCATGCCAAAAAAAAGAAGGGAGTGCCTTAACATAACTATTCCTGGTATTATTTGAACGGAATGAAGCTTCTGCTTCTGAATCCTTGAACGAAATTGTGGTTCAAAATTTTGGCTAAGGATTTGGATTGTTTGGACGAAAGGGTTCCTGTTCAACGTTCTTGGTTTCAAACCAAGAACAAATTGTTGTTTAGATCTTTTTTATAAGGAAGTGAGATCAAGTCTCTTTTTGACCAAAATGAAGGAACTTAAAATCTGATCTTCTCAAGTAGTTGAATTAGGAAAAAGCTTAAATTTTTCTTGCTTTTTTTAATTCCAATTAATGCTTAGGTAGCCACCTATTCCAACATGACCATGAGTCATTATTTGGAAAGTGGTTGGCTGTCACATTTTTATTTTGGAGATAATTATTAATTTTTATCCATTTATTAATTAACTGGGTAATGTTCCGTTGCCCGGTAATTAATCAATTACCCGTAAAATTTTAAAAATTACCATAAATTACTTAAAATTCTACTTATGTTTTTATATACTTTATACATTATACTACTGTGGTCATATGACACCTTGCATGATACTAGTTCATAATTATGAGGCATTATTGCTCGACCCATAATTTATCCCAAATCGGCCACTTTCAACGAAACTCGTTTTCTTTAATTCATGTACCCTTTATCCTTTATGACACTTATTTATCGCTTGTTACAAATAGTGTAAATACGTTAACCTCAAGATAATCTCATCCCCAAGTCCACGTCGATTAACTGATAATGAAATTTTAACGTACGAAACGCGAGATGTAACACCGATGATTCCCCGCGATGAACTGGACGAGCTGACTGAGCATGGATGAATGGACAGCCTCTGCCATGCTGAAACTGACCTCTCAAAGGAACACAACCAAAACTACCAGATCCCCGAGGCCTCTTGGCCTCCCTCTCATCTCGTTCTTGGCGGCGAACTAACTCAATCTCGCGAGCAATGTCAATAACCTCCTCAAAAGTAGCATCTGACACCCTCTCCCTGGTCATAAGAATCCGATGCTGATATGTAAGGCCATCAACGAACCTCCTGATCCTCTCTCTATCTGCAGGAACCAACCAAACATCATGGTGAGCTATCTCCGAGAACCTCATCTCATACAGCGTCACAATCATATCACCCTGACACAACTGCTCGAACTGCCTGTGTAGCTCCTCCCTACGAGACTGTGGCACATACTTCTCCAAAAAGAGAACGGAGAACTGCTGCCAGGTAAGGGGCGCTGCATCAACAGGCCTACACTTCTCATAAGCCTCCCACCAAGTAAAGGCAGCTCCACAAAACTGAAAAGTAGTAAATGCTACCCCACTGGTCTCCAAAATACCCGATGAATCCTCTGACACTTGCCTAAGAAACCTTGGGCATCCTCACCCTCTACACCACTGAAAGTCGGAGGCTGAAGTCTACCAAACCTCTCCAATTGACGCTGCTTGTCGTCAGGAATGACTGGTACCATATAATCCTGGACTAGTGCAACCGGCTGGGCTGGAGGTGCCCCCGGTGTCTGAAGTCCCTACACAACCTTCTCAGATGTGCGAGCAGCGTGAGTCTGAGTACCTCCCCCGTCCTGAGAAGTAGTTACGGTCGTAGTAACTGAGACCGCCTGAGCCAGGCCAGTGCACTAGAATCTGGGCTAGGGCCTCCTGAAGACCTGGAATCACAATAGGCACAGCCGATGCCTGAGCTGGTTCTGCTGGAGTGTCCACAACTGGGACCTGATCATGAACTGGGGCGGCTGGTAGATCTGCAGGTACTGCCTTAGCTGTTGTGCGGGCTACACCCCTTCCCCTACCACGGCCTTGACAGCATCCACGGCCTCTAGTGGCCCCAACTGGTGGTACTGGTGGTCGTCCGTCCTGACCGGTAGCACGTGTCCTCACCATCTATGAGAGAATAGAATAACAGAAGTTTAGTACTAGAATCAACGGATGCGCACGATAGGAATTTCAAGAATGTGAAGTTTCCTAAAGGTTCTGCAGCCTTCCGAGGATAAGTACATACGTCTCTGTACCGATCCGCGAGACTCTACTAAACCGGCTCATGACTCGTGAGACTTATGTAACCTGGGCTCTGATACCAACTTGTCATGACCCCAAATACCCCGATCGTGATAACGCCTATCACAGTACTAGGCCAGCCGAAACAACACGAACCACAAGGAAGATCTTTTGTAAAATTTGCTCTTTTTCTAAACAGATTATGTCTCAATTTATTCATTTTAAAATATCAAGAGAAATACGCAGAAACAAGTACGAAAATACAATCAACACAGCCCGAATCTGGTGTCACTAGTCATGAGCCACTAAATACACTCAACACTCTCTGCTCAATAAAAAACAAGTTTGAAATATAAAGTACTAGAATAGGAAGGAGAAAGGCAGGGCTGCGAACATCGTGCAACTACCTTGCGATCTCCGGATAAGACTCTAAGAGTGCTGGAAGCTCTCACTCTGATGCTCGGGCACCTGGATCTGCACACAAGGTACAGGGAGTAACGTGAGTACGCCAACTCAGTAAGTAACTAAAGTAAATAAAGTCTGAGTGCAGTGACGAGCATTTAAAATCATATGCATACTTATCAAGATATCACAACAAAATATCAAGTCAAAATCTACAGTTCAATATCCAATTATCTCGTAAAACTCCAGTTTCAATTAAAAATCCTTTAAAACATTTATTCAACATTTTTCATTAGAGGCTCAGTATAAAAGAAGAGTGAAAGCAGAAAAATGTCATAAACAAGCCCCTCGGGCAAGATATCACTCATAAGTATAGCCTTTCGGGCAAGCCACTCACTCACTCGTGACTCAGCTCTCGTCAAACAGTACTCACACTCAGCACTCCGACTCAATAGATATCTCATAATAATAATAATAACCACTGCGGCGTGCAGCCCGATCCATAATATATAGTCGACTACGCTCACTGGGGGTGTACAGACTCCAGAGGGGCTCCTATAGTGCAAACGTCATATCGCTGCAGCGCGCAGCTTGATCCAATATATATCGCTGCAACGAGCAGCTTGATCCATATATATATCACTGCGGTGTGCAACCCAATCCATAAATATTTATATAATCCTCACCATCAGGTCCTTGACCTCTCTCTCTCAGCCATTAACCTCACGACCACTCGGGCATATCAGTGAAAAATCAGAGAAACTCAGCCCAAACAGTTTTCATATATTAAGAAGTAGAGTGATGAAATCGGATTAAAAAATAAATAGGTAAAACATGACTAAGGATATGCTTTCAAATGAAAACAGGGTGAGGAAAGTAGTAAAATACCCCTAAGGGTTTGAACAGCTCGGCACAAGGCCCTAAACATGGCATTCAGCCCAAGTTAACAAATTCATTTCTCAAACACATGGATATCATATACAGTATATCAAAATATGCAACTATACAGTCGCCACGGGACGGACCAAGTCACAATCCCTACGGGTGCACGCCCACAGGCCCGTCACCTAGCATGTGTGTCACCTCATTTATCAAAACAATGCGAAATTTTGGGGTTTCATACCCTCAGGACTAGATTTACAATCGTTACTTACCTCAAACCAGATGAAATACTACTCCGCGATGCCCTTGCCTCTCGACTCGGCATCAACTCACGTCGAATATCCAAACTTAGAAACATAACATCAATATATGTTAAGGAAACAAAGCCCATGCGAAAATAATCAAATTACATCAAGAATTCCGAAATTGGTCAAACCTGATCCCCAGGTCCACGTCTCGGAATCCGATAAAAATCACTTCAATAGAATTATTATCCTCCCACGAGTCCGTACATACCAAGAACGTCAAAATTGGATCTCAAATGGTCCCTCAAATTCCCAATTTACACTCTCCAATTTCAAGCCCTAATCTCCCAAATTTAGGCTTTAAATCCCACTAATTTCATGTCTAATTAGTTAGAAATCACCATAGAATCGAGTATTGAGTTCAAAAATCTTACCTCCAAGTGTTTCCTTTCGAATCCCTTTTCAATCCCTCACAAAAAGCTTCAAAACCGCTCAACAATGGTGGAAAATGACTAAAATTCACGAAGACCTCTATTTAAACATTCTGCCCAGGTAATTTTCCTTAATCGCGATCGAAAAAATACCCTCGCGATCGCGAAGCACATAAACTGACTGCCCTCATTTTAACTCTACGCGATCGCATAAAACTAAACGCGATTGTGAAGCACTGCCTTTTCTACCTTATGCGATCGTGGCCTCTCCCACGTGATCGCGTAGAACAAACCTTTCCACTGCTCACCCCTTCCTTCTCTTCTACGCGAACGCGACCCTGGCTACGTGTTCGCGAACCATAACATCACAGCCCATCGCGATCGCGAACTCACCTCTGTGATCGCGTAGAACAAATTTCACCTCTGCCTAACCAAGCCTACGCGATCGCGAAGAACAAAAAAGCCTGCAACAGAATACCAGAAACCTGCCATCTCCTCAAGTCCAAAAATGCCCCTTTGAGCATCCGAAACACACCCGAGGCCCTCGGGAGCTCAACCAAATATGCCAACACATCCCATAACATCATTCAAACTTTTTTCAACCTTAGTAACACTCAAAATAACATCAAAACATCAAATAACCATCGGATTCAAGCCTAAGGATTTCCAAACTTCCGAATTCCGCAAACGATCAAAAAGTCTATCAAACCTCACCTGAATGACCTGAAATTTTGCATACACGTCACAAATGACATAACAGACCTACTCTAATTTTCAAAATTCCATTTCGACCCCGATATAAAAAATTTCACTACCAACTGGAAAACGCCAAAATTCTAATTTCGCCAATTCAAGCCTAAATCTACCACGGACCTCCAAAATATATTCCGATCATGCTCCTTAGTCCCAAATCACCTAATGAAGCTATCCGAACCATAAAAACCAACTTCCGAGATCGTTTTCTAACAAGTCAACTTCCGGTTGACTTTTCCAACCAAATGGTCAACTTGAGAGACTAAGTGTCTCATATCACTCCAAAGCTACTCCGAACCCAAACCAACCAACGCGACATGATGAAATGAAGCTGAACAACACATATAGAAGCAGAAATGGAGGAAACGGAGCGGTAATTCATGAAACAATCGGCCTGGTCATTACAATAATTGCAAAGCCTGATCTCGCAATTGCGAGATCAGAGCCCTACGCAAAAATACCAGATGCACAGCTGAGTTTCCTAAGTCCAAATCACCATGTGGCCTATCGAAAACTCACTCGAGCCCTCGGGGCTCCAAACCAAACATGCACGCAAGTCTAAAAATATCATACAAACATGCTTGTGCGATCAAATCATCAAAATAACATCAACAACTACGAGTTTAACCTCAATTTCATGAAATTCATAACATAATTCAAAATTTTCATTTTCTCAACCTAAGGTCCGATTTATATCAAATCAACTCCGATTCTTACCAAATTTTACAGGTTCAACTTAAATATTATTTTAAACCTGTACCGGGCTTCGGAATCAAAATACGGGCCCGATACCATCAAGAACACACACCATTTCATTTCCAAAAGTCTTTATATTTTCCAGCAAACAATTTTCTTTAAAAATTCGTTTCTCAGGCTAGGGACCTCGGAATTCGATTCCGGGCATACGCTCAAATCCCATATTTTACTACAGACCCTACGGGACCGTCAAATTATGAGTCCGAGTCCATTTACCAAAAATGTTGACCGAAGTCAATTTTGATCAATTTTTAAAGCTAAATTCAATATTTCTCTTGAATTTCACATAAAAGCTTTCCTGAAACGTGCCCGGACTACGTGCACAAATCGAGGTAAGACAAACGAAAATTTTTAAGGCCTCGAAACACAGATTTGACTTCTAAAATAAGAGATGACCTTTTGGGTCATCACAGGTCTTTTACCAACAAAACAAGACATAATCTTTGTATAACCATGAACTCTTACCAACTTAAATGTCTTTTCATTTTTGTTTTGTTTAGGGAGATCAAATTCACGCAATTATTGAACTGTCTATTATGCGTAGTTTCAAAATAAAATTACAGGAAATGGGATTGTATATTATGAAGGACTTTGTGGTTGGATCAGACAATATGAAAATTAGGACTAACAAGCATAAATTGAAACTGATGATTTCTCATAGGACGAGTGTGGATGAAATTAATGATCCACAATTTAGTTTGAATATCTTCAATTTTAGACCTTAAGAGCATCTAATAAATCAACTTGATATTGATGAGAATGAACTATTCGGTAATTGTTTTATCTTTCATTATTTTCTGTTGAATGTTTTATTAACTTATTCGTAACTATTTATTTAAATGTGACAGATGTCATATGAGAAGTTAGTAGTCATAGTAACGTACAATCGTACAATCAATATGGTAAAACAAGTACCTTTATGAATTTGGAGCTTGAGAATCATGTAGAAGGAACAATATTTCATCAACTTTTTTGGGAGAATTAGATTAAATCTTGCCATACTTAGATGGACCACCCAATCAATCTGCCATAGTGGTTATGCATTTGATAAAAGTCCACAAGTTTCAAGGTATTCAAATTGTAATATTTGAATATTCACTTCTATTTGTGTATGCTTTTTTATTTTATAAATAAGGTTAATTTTGTATGTAGACAAATATTTTGAGCATAACACTTAGCATGCCTCGAAGCTTTGGATAATGCTGATCTTCCACAAGTTGCTGAATTTATATCTAGGTTTCTTATATACAATATTAAATTTATATAGGTACTACACAAAAATTTTGAGCATATTTAAAACTAATACAAATTTGGTTAAATGTAGATTAGGAAGTGAGCGTGAAGTTAACTCTGAGAGGATTAGTTAAACAACTTTTCAATGTAGTTATTCTATTTTTGAAGAACTGACTACTGAAATTGTGCAAGTTAAAAGCATTAGAGAATTAATTGATTGCATGCAGGTAAATAAACTGTTAAACTTCTTTATAAAAACCATGACTAACAATCTACTTCCGTTATCTTATAAACCTTACAAATATACAAATATAAAATATACACATGGATCAGTTGGTAATAATTTTCACATGATAATTATAACTAGATATACTACCACATGAATGTATTAGTTATATGCATATACGTGCTGGATTCCTTTTTATAGCAATAGCAAATATTGATTGCTGCTACTGCGGTAAATTTAGAATTTGAATAGGGATGGTCATATGTAGAGTGCAAAAGATATCAGAAGAAAGTTGATAAAATTGGAAATAAGTTTTACTGCAAGAAATGTGAACATCTTGATCATTCTTATCTGAAAAGGTTTGACCACAATCTATGCTTAACTAAAGATTATTAGAACATAAATTTAAGTTAAAAAAGTTTTTAAGTTAAAGAAGCTTTCATATACAGGCTTCAAGTTCGAGTAATTGATTGCACCGACTTTATTTCTTTGTTGCTTTGGAATCGTGAGGCAAAAAAACTCATAGGAAAGTCTGATGATGATACCTTGAAAGAAGATTAGTAAAGATGTCACGGCCCTAAACCCGGACCCGGTCGTGGTGGCGCCTCTCGTGAAGACAAGGTCAGCCGACACGTTCCCAATTCATTTTAAGCAATGAAGTAATAAAACTAAGTCTTTAGCATAATAATGAAAATCCCAAAATAAGGTAAATAATATAATTGCGGAATAGACATAGCCCGACATCGGGGTGTCACCAGTCATGAGCATCTATCATAAAAACTACGAGTCTGAAAAGAGTTTACACAACTATTACATAACTAAAACAGAAGAAAATAAGATAGAGGGAGAAACACTAGGCTACAAATCGCCAGGCAGCTACCTAGTGAATCTCCGGAATCTGCTAGACAGCCTCAACCCTCGCAAGCAGGACCTGATGCGCCTGAATCTGCACACGGAGTACAGGGAGTAAAGTGAGTACTCCAACTCATTGAGTAATAATAATAAATGCAGACTGAGTAATAAGAAACCACGTAAAGGCATATCAACAGACTATAAAGAAGCAGTAAAAACCAGTAAAAATAGTGAAGTAGTAAAAATATGTAAAGTCACTTTAGTTCAGTTTAAACTTCTTGAAATGCCTTTTTTACAATTAAGCAAGTAAATGACAGGCAACTAGGATAGATAAACACATAAAGAACCGCTCCTCGGGAACAATGTCAACAAAATCCACCCCTTGGGCAATATCATAGAACAACACCAGCCCCTCGGGCTATATCTCACATCACAATGGGTACCCGCGCTCACTGGAGATGTGCAGACTCCTGGAGGGTCCCCTTACGGCCCAAGCGCAATATCAAGCCATCTCGTGGCATAATCACACAGGCTCTCGGCTTCATATCAACAAACCACCTCGTGGCGTACAAATCTCAAGCCCTCAGCCTCATAATCATAATCAGTGTTTCCTCACAACATAGGCCTTCGACCTTACTGATTCAGAATCTCACAAGCCACTCGGGCAACAGTAAAACATGATGTTCAGCCTAAAATATCATTTAAAATATCATTTTAAGTGTTGAAGCAGTGTAAACATGACTGAGTTATGAAAACAACAGAATATAACATGACTGAGTACAAGTATAAAGTCAAAATAGTAAGGAACTATCAATAAAAATTATCTAAGGGTTCAAATAGTTGGCACGAGGCCCAAATATGGCATTCAGCCCAAAATATGATGATAGCAAACAACTTTCAATCAAATATGTGGTAAAACAATCATTCGGGATGGAATAAGTCACAATATCCAATAGTGCACAACCCCACGCTCGTCATCTAGCATGTGTCACCTCAATATAGCACAACGATGTGCAAATCCAGGGTTTCATACCCTCAGGACAACATTTAAAATCATTACTCACCTCTACCCGGTCCAAATTTCTAGCTTGCGGTGCCTTTGCCCCCTCGAATCGGCCTCCGGATGCTCCAAATCTAACCAAAATCATCAAAATATGCCAAGGGAACAAAGCTCACTCGAAAGAAATCAAATTACAACACAAATTCCGAAATTGGCCAAACCCGACCCTCGACCCCACGTCTCGGATTCCGATAAAAATTACATCAATGGACTCCTTATCATTCTCCGAGTTCATTCATATCAAAAGCATCAAAATCCAACCACAAACGACCCCTCAAATCCCAAATTCTAGGTCTTCAATTACAAACCCTAGTTCTTCAATATTAGGCTTAAATTCCATGATTAATTAGGTAGAATTCACATAAGAATCGAGTATTAAGACAATAAATCTTACCTCCAAGTGTTTCCCCTTGAATCCCTCTTAATCCTCTTCAAAAAGCTCCAAAATCGCTCAAAAATGGTGGAAGTTAACCCCAAAATCGCGGACAAATGACTATTTAAACATTTTGCCCATGCATTAAATCCTTCTTCGCGAACGCGGTCAAAGCCTCGCATTCGTGAAGCACAATTTAACTTTGACCAAAATTCCTTCTTCGTGATTGCGACGCCCAGCTCGCGAACGTGAAGGCATAGCTCCCTAACTCATTGCAATCGCGACTCTCCTTCCGCGAATGCGAAGCACAAACCAGCCTGAACCTCAGCTGGTCAACTCCCTCTATGCGAACACGGCTCCACTTCGCAAACGCGATGCACAACAGCCCCAGCCCTTCGCAAACGCGGAGCCTCCCTCGCAAACACGAAGGAAAAAACCTCAGCCTCACCTGCTAACCCTCCATGAACGCGAGGCCCTACTCGCGAACGCGAAGGTCATTTCTCTGCAACACTGAACAACAGTTTTCTGCATTTTTCTAAAACATGAAATGGTCCGATTGTCCACCCGAAACTCACTCGAGGCTCCCGGGACCTCAACCAAATATGCCAACATACCCCATAACATCATTCAAACTTGTTCCAATCTTCGGAACGCTCAAAACAACATCGAAACACCAAATTCGCATTAGATTCAAGCCTAAGAATTTCAAAATCTTCTAAATTACGCTTTTGATAAAAAATCCAAACAAACCACATCCAAATGATCTGAAATTTTGCACACACATCCCAAATGACACAACGGAACTACTGCAACTCCTGGAATTCCATTCTGACCCCTATATCAAAATCTCACCTATCAACCGGAAAATGCTAAAAATCTAATTCTGCCAATTCAAGTCTAAATCTACTTCGGACCTCTAAAATACATTCCGATCACGCTCCTAAGTCCCAAATCACCTTCCGAAGCTATCCGAACCATCGGAACTCACATCCGAGCCCTCTAACATATAATACAATATTCAGTTGACTTTTCCAACTTAAGCTTCCTCAAAAGAGACCAAGTGTCTCAAACCTTACCAAATCTTTTCTGAACCCGAGCCAACCAACCCGATCATGCATAGAATTGATAAACAAAGCAATAAGAAGCAGAAATGGGGGAAACTGAGCGGTAACTCATGAGACAACTGACCGGATTGTCACAAAAAGTATGTTATTTTATTTCCATTATTTCATGATTTTTAGCACTTCTAATACTAATAATGGTTTAGACTTCTGATGTTGCTTATGAGTGTTCACATCCATTGGAGATTGATGCTATTATGGATAAAAAATTCATGTTTCAAATGACTATTAAAATCTCCAACATTGAGTAAAATGATGAAGTTTATATTGTCATTAAGGTCAACAATGATGAGGTTCTTATACAATAATATAGTCCATCTTCAGAAGAAGATACCTTTACTGTATGTGATCTTTACTGTATGATGATGATGGACAAATAAGAAATAAAGCTAGAAATGTAGTGTATAATTTTTTCGTAATTTAATTTAATACATTATTAAATAAATTTATCATTTAATATTTATGTATTATTATTGTCTTCTAATCCTCTGGTCTTAACATATTTCAAAGTTTGCATTGAGAAAAGTTTTCATATCTTTATAGTCTCTATGTAGATGCGAGAAATCATAAATAGATCTTAAAACTATTTAAGATCTTGAAAATTTGGTGACACAAGACACCAAAGTTCATAATGAGAAACGAAATTATTGATAACGTTTGGAAACGGAGGAATCGCCATGGAAAATTATTTTAGGGTTTAGAAGATTCGAGAGAGAAAGAGACCATGGCTCAGATCTTTTACATTACTCAATATTAGTTCTGTTCAGCTGTACATAGAAAACAATATATATTCAATGGGCCTAAATGTTAATAGACTAAAGTCCACAAAGGCAAAATAATGCTATACATTAAGTTACAACTATTGAGCTTATATCAAGTTTGGGCATGTTTCTATCGTGGGCCAGAAGCTGAAAATATTTCAAGTCCAACACCCTCCTCAAGTTGGAGGGGGAAACCACCTTCGACTTGGAAAGGAATTGATGACGACTCTGCCCAGGAAGAGGTTTGGTAAGGATGTCTGCCAACTGCTTAGAAGTAGATACATGACCCAATTAAATCAGGCATTCACCCAACGCGGAGCGAATGAAGTAGCAATCCACTTCAATATGTTTTGTACGTTCATGAATGATCAGATTCTTAGCAATATGTGTACCAGCTTGATTATCACAAAAAACGAAATTGGAAGAGAGACAAGAACATGTAGATCATAGAGACGAACCATCCAAGTTAATTCAGCCACAACCTTGCTAATGGCTCGATATTCTGCTTCAGCAGAAGAAAGAGATACAACAGGTTGTTTCTTGGACTTCTAACTAATCAAACTTTCACCCAAAAGAATACAAAAACCAGTAACAGATTGCCTTGTATCAATACAAGCAGCCCAATCACTATCGCTATAGGCACTCACAGTGAGATCAGAATCATTGGAGTAGAAAAGACCAACCTCTAAAGTACTTTTGAGATACCTTAGTATGTGTAATGCAACAGACATATGAGGAATGCGAGGACACTTTAAAAACTGACTAAGATGCTGTACAACAAAACATATATCGGGCCTAGTATGGGATAAGAAAAGCAACTTGCCAACCAAACTTCGAAAAGATTAAATTTATCCAAGACTTCGCCACTATCAGCGGATAACTTCCCATGAAGTTCCAAAGGGCAAGCGATAGGAGAAACATCTTCACATTTATATTCAGAAAGCAAATCAGATATAAATTTTTTCTGATTCAAGAGAAGACCTGAAGGAAAGTAAGATATTTCAATGCCCAAAAAGTAATGTAATGGACCCAAGTCTTTGATCTTGAATTGGGCATGGAGAAACTGTTTCAAGGCAGACATTTCAGCAGCATCATCCCCTATAACAATTATATCATGAACATACACAGCCAAGGCTGTGAAAGACCCAGGAGAACCCTTGACAAAAAGAGAATAATCATTGTAGGAATGTGAATAACCCCGAGACATAAAGCATGAGATAATTTTGCATACCATTGCCGAGAGGCTTGCGAGTTACACACTAAAGGGGCAGAAGGGGAAGAACTAGCAGCAGAAACTGAAAGGCTAGGAGGTAACTTCATATGCACGGAGGTAGAAGTACCAGTACTTCCCATGATTACTTAATTCAGTCCAGTATAATACTCAAAAATACACATGCAGAGAACAATCAAAACCAGATACGGAGATGCATACCTCCACAACCACGGAACAGATATATGATATTCTATATAGAGAATTAGAGATAGAATGTCACGACCCAAAATCTGACCCGGACATGATGGCGCCTATCGTGGAACTAGGCCAACCACTTATTCCAATTTTCCATTTTACCCAAATTATTAACTTAGAAAAATATCAATTTTAAACAGAAATCCATTAATAAAAGATAGAAGTATCAAAATAGCGGGAATAAATACAACCCTGACCTCGGGTGTCACTAGTTATGAGCAAACTAATACGACTGTCTGAAATACAAATCTAGTATAGTCTGAATACATCCAATAAGTAAAGCTAGAGGAAGATAGGGAAGAAGAAGGCGAACTGTGGTCGCCAAGCAGCTACTTCGCAATCTCTAGTGGAAGTCCGCACAAGGAAGATCAACAACTGATACCATGACCATATACACCTGGATCTGCACACAAGGTGCAGGGGATAACGTGAGTACACTAACTCAGTAAGTAACAAGTCCAACCTGCGGACTAACAGGTAGTGACGGACCAAACCTCAACAGGCAATCAACAATTAACAGAACAGAAATGTAGACAAGCTTACAATTCAAGTAAAACTCGACAGTAATAGATGTAACTGATCAGTAAAAAGAGTTCAAAACTCAGGGATTTCATATATGTACCAATGCACAACTAGTATGATCAATGTTCCACAACCTCCACTCATAAGTGCTCAGCCACTCGGTACTGTATATGGCCATCCGGCCCAGGGAAGGTCCATCCCGGAATATATATCACTGACCGCAGTCATTCAGTACCGAGGACATAGCGGTATAGTACTTCGGACAAGATCCATGTCCAGGGAAGATCCATCCCTCAATATAATGAGCTCACTGGGGGTGTAAAGACTCCGGAGGGGCTTCTCTGAGCCCAAGTGCTATATCAATGCCAGCGAAGGCATGATCAATATCATTACTATGGCGTGCAGCCCGATCCCATACCGTCAATCAATATTTGGTTCTCGGCCTTACTCAGTCAATACTCTCCAGTCTCACACACATGGGCTAAGACATCATAATACAAGCCCGAACAATGATGTGATATGTCAAATAGCAATAATCGAGACTGAGGTATAATATACTATGCATGAAAAGGACTGAGTATAGAATATACATGAATCTAATGACATGATAGCAAGAAACGACCTCTCGGGTCTCAACAGTGTTGACGTAAAGCCTTAACATGATAATTAACATGATTTGCAGCTTATCAACTAAGTCACATGATTACAATACAGATGTCAACATAGAAGAGTAGCTAAGCGGTGCCATGGAATGATCCAAGCCGCATTTCTCACGGTGCACACCCACACACCCATCACTTGGCATAGTCACCTTCATAATAGTCATAGAACACATCGTTCGGGGTTTCGAACCCGCAAAACCAAGGTTGGAAGAGTTACTTACCTCAAGACAAGCAAAAACTCTAGCCCGCAACGCCTTTTCCTCTCGAATCGGCATCCGAATGCCTCTAATCTAACCAAAATCAGTTCATAACCATCAATATACGCTAAAGGAGTGAAACCCACACGAAATTAACCAACTTACAACACAAAATCCGAAATTGACTAAATCCGACCCCCGCATTTCTAACCAAAATAAGTTCATAACCATCAATATACGCTAAAGGCGTGAAACCCATACAAAATTAACCAAATTACAGCACAAAATCCTTATTCTGCCATGAGTTCATTCATACCAAAAGTACCAAAATTGAACCTCAAATGACCCATCAAATCACCACTCAAAGCTCTCTAATTAACCAAGCCCTAACCCCCAAATTTACCACTGATTTTACCTTAAATTTCATGCGAACAACGATAAAAATCACCATAATAACGAGCTTAGGAACCAAGGACCTTACCTCAATGAATCCCTCTGAAAATCTCCCTTGAAATTGCTCTCAAAAGCTTCACCTCGAATGAAATATTGAGAAAAATGGCCAAAAATCACGAAAGAAATCTTTTTATAGTTTCTGACCCAGCAAAACCGCATCTGCGGTTAAAATGGTCGCACCTGCGGACCCGCACTTGCGGTCCCAGGTGCGCACCGGCGAAAGTGACTTAAAATCCTCAGGACCGCACCTGTGGTCACTCTCTTGCACCTGCGCCATCGCAGGTGCGCCCAGATATGTGCTTCTACGGCCCCACCTAACCTCCCTCTTGGCCGTATCTGCAGCTTGCCTTCCGCTTCTGTGGGCATCGCACCTGCGGCCTCCCAACCGCAGGTGCAGTTATGACATCAACAATAAACTTCAGCTGCCAAACTCAACTCCAAAATCTCCCGTCAACCATCCGAAATCACCCCGATGCCCCCGGGACCTCAACCAAAAGCACGAACATGTCATATACTACTATCCAAACTTGTACCAATCTTCAAAACACCTCAAATAACATGAATCAACCAAATAACATCGGATTCAAGCCTAAGGTTCCAAAATCTTCCGAATTCCGCTTTTGATCAAAAAGTCTATCAAACCTCGTTTGAATGACTTGAAATTTTCAACACACATCCCAAATGCCACAACGAACCCACTGGAACTCCCGGAATTCCATTCCGATCCCTATATCAAAATCTCACCTATCACCCAGAAAACGCCAAAATTCCAATTTCCCCAATTCAAGCCTAAATCTACTAAGGACCTCCAAAACACGTTCCGATCATATTCCTAATTCCTAAATCATCTCCTGAAGCTATCCGAACCATCAGAATTCACATCCGATCCCTTTTTCATATATGTCATTATTCGGTTGACTTTTCTAACCTAAGCTTACTCAAAAGAGACTAAGTGTCTCATTACTTTCCAAAACCATTCCGGATTCGAACCGACTAACCCGATACCACATAAAACGGATAATCAAAATATAAAGAAGCAGAAATGGGGGAAACAGAGTGGTAACTCATGAAACAACCGGTCGGGTCGTTACATAGAAATACCACTCTTCTTCGTCACGGGAAGAAGTAAGAGCCTTAAATTCTAGAAACTCCTTCCGAAATAATCCGCAATCACCAGCAAAATGAAAATGGAGACAGATGCAAACCCTTGTTTCGAGCCTCAAAGGTAATTTGAAAAAGAACTCGAGCGGAAAATTGTAAAACTTCATGAAATCACCGGAAAAACTTCACCAGTATTCTAAAAATACCTGCTGCAAACTCAACCAAAATTGGCGAACTAGTTGAGATATGAAAAAAAACTTTAAGAAAACCCTCGAGGGTAGTATCGGACGGAAGCGCAGTACGAGATCTATTCGAATCTCTACAGGACTACCTATACACTCTGATACCATGATAACGTTTGGAAATGGAGGAATCGCCATGGAAAATTATTCTAGGGTTTAGAAGATTCGAGAGAGAAAGAGACCATGACTCAGATCTTTTACATTACTCAATTTTAGTTCTGTTCAGTTGTACATAGAAAACAATATATATACAATGGGTCTAAATATTAACAGACTGAAGTCTACTAAGGGAAAGTAATGCTATACATTAATTTACAACTATTGGGCTTATATCAAGTTTGGGTCTATTTCTGTCATGGGCCAGAAGCTGAAAATCCTTCGTAAAAATTGCACGGGGCGCCCTATTTGGTCGCTCCCATTTAACCTATACCCATTTTTTTAAAAACCTTTAACTTGTACCCACTTTTTAAACAACTTCAGCCCCCTTTCTCCTCCTCCTTCTCCTCTTCAAAGTTATATCCGCCCTCAACCTCTTTCTGAAGTCCGTAACAGTGTCTCCAAGCTCTGTGATATCACTAAAGGTGTGTATGAAAATACAACACCAACAGGGGATTCCAAGAACAATAAGTTTGCAGCTGGAAATATTAATATTAATATACATAATTATTAGTACTACAAAGAGATTTTGAAGATATTTGGTTACATAAGGAAGTGAAAGAGGCACAAGCTAAAGAGGTAGTTGTTGCAGTTGTTTTTCAATTTTGTTTTGTATTTTAAATGTGAAGAGTATATCGGAAGCAAATCTCTTTGTAATTAATCGTCTAATATCAGTAAGATGCCAAGATTTGTTTGTTGACCATGAGAAACACTTGGCTTGAAAAGAACAAGTAGCCTGCTAAAGTTTAATTCACTCTTTTTCTTCCCTTATAAATGTGATATTTTTATGTTATTGGTCTACAATTTGTTTAAGCTTTTCAAATTGATCTTATCATGACGAGGAATTGATGTACTAAGATTACTTTTCTGGAAAGTTCTTGAATAATCAGCCTAGTATTACTCCTTCTAATGTTGATTAATTAGAGCAGATATTTGGTTACATAAGGAAGAATATTTTCTTGATAGTATCATTATGAAGGGAAGAAGGTTCGCCAGTTACAAAATAAAAACTTCAGCTCGCTAGTTACAAAAACAAAAACTTCAGCTCTAGAGCTGAAGTTTGCCAGTTGCAAAACAAAAATTTCAGCTCTAGAGCTGAAGTTCGCCAGTTACAAAAATAAAAACTTGCTACTTCAGTCCAGTCTACTAGAATGCTGAAGTTTTACGTGATTGCCTTTGCTACTTCAGCCCAATATGCTTTAAGTTACGCGAAAAAGTGGGTACGCTTGCAATTTTTTTTGCAAAGTGGGCACAAGTTAAAACGTGACCCAAAAAGCGGGTATAGATGCAAATGCCCAAATCCTTCAAGTCCAACACTTATGAATTGAACTACATCTTCTTAGGAGTGTATGCTTCATTATTTTCTGTTTCATGCTCCAACCATAAAGGAAAAAAGATATATCGGAAGAAACCAATAGGCACTAGGCAGAGTAAATTCATTCTGAAAACACTAGTTCTATTTTTCATATTTTAGGTGAACTAGCATGCAAATTTATGTGCAAATAAAGAGGCAAGCAATTGCTGCTGTAAAAATTCAGAAGAACACGCGTGTGCGTCATGCTAGAAAGGCCTATAAGAAACTCAAGGTCTCAATGCTCATGGTGCAGAAAATAGGCCTATAACTATGTTCAAGCAGAAACTTGACAAACCCGCAATATTCAAACTGTTAAGGTGAGTCTATGGCTTGTAATTTCCTTCTTTGTTTTACTGTTGAAAGAGAATAAGCTATTTCAAAGTGCCTAAGAATGTTGAAATTAGATTCTTTTCCTTTTGAAAATGAATGTTCAAATTAGATAATCTTCAAAAAAGAATATGTACCCATTTGTTCTTCTCTCGGTGGATGTGCTCATTCTACTGTATCTCATCAGGGAGTGCGGGTTGACACATAAAAATATTATATCTTTGTATTGGATGAGTTTTGGCCTTTTTACTCAAGTAAAATTCTCATATAGTGAAGAAAAAATATGAAAAATATGTCAAGTTTTCAGGATTAGATATCTCTGCAATTTGCAGGGTAAACAACCATTACTCTATATAGCTTGCTAGATGCAATGCAGTTTGTAACGTCGTCACTGGTGTGAGTTGCAGATTGTATATTCCTTAGTTTTAGCATTTTTTTATGCACGTTCTATTTCTCTATGAACCATACATTCTCCAACATCATCATTATGTCCAGATGTGCCGAAAAACATACTAGCATAGTTAAGAAAAGTAATAACGGCACGTAGAATGCGGCGAAAAATCGAAGATTTTTCTATTTTTAAACTGACTTTGCTTAAGGAAATTAAAGGATACTGTTACCTTAAGCAAGAACTTCATATCAAGCAAATTGTATAGTATATCATTTTTCACGGAACATATATCAAGGGGATGAAATAAAAGTTATACTGAAGTCTCAAAATATTTTTAATGTTTGGTTGTAAAAATGGTATTAACACTCACAAGTTAAACTTTATGGTGTAAATCGTTCTTTTTAATGATCCGCGCATCCCGCGCGTACTGATACTAGTTTACTTTAAATTCTTACTATTATTACCATATACTATGTAATTTATATAAATAATTATTATAAAGAAAAGTGTTACAGTATTTTTTTAAATTTTTTTATTGAGGTTATTTTAGCAGTACTTCGTTCATATTCTCGTTTGCTACCTTGGATTTATTTTCTAAATATATTATCTTGCTATTACTTGATATTGGTACCTTTTTCATATTCTCTGTTGCTATCTTCGATTTAGTTTTCTAATTATTTGTCTTGCTATTACTTGCTATCAGGGCTTCTTTCACCTTCTTTAGCCGAGGGTCTATCAGAAATAGCCTCTCTGCCCTTCTAGGGTAGAGGTAAGGCTGCATAGCCATCTTACCCTTCTCGGACTCTACTTATGGGATTATACTGGGTGGTTGTTGTTGTTGTTGTTGTTGTGTTGTTGTTGTTGTTGTTGTTGTTGTTGTTGTTGTTGTTGTTGTTGTTGTTGTTGTTGTTGTTGTTGTTGTTGTTGTTGTTGATTGAGATTATTTTATATCAATAAGTTCATAAATTATGATAATTTTTCACTCATTAATTAGTATATTTGCTTCACACTTTAATTTTAATTTTATCCTTTTTATATAGGAATTAAGTTATATATATCAACAACATAATGAATTTTTTTAATAATCTTCTCTGAAACTGCATGAACACAAAAACTTTCATGCATCAGTTTTCTTTTGGTGTAATTCAATATATTATATTAGGTTATTTACAATTTATTTTAAATATTTACCAATAAGTGCTACTTAATAGAATAAACTATGATTATTGTTTAAATTGATTAGAAGGAATAAATATCTTTGACACAGTCAATGCTCAAAACTTAAGCTATTACGTTATACGTTTATTTCTTTTTCTTGTTTGTGATGATATACAAATCAAAATTTTTATTATGAGTTCCGAATCTCAACCTCAAGCTCCAACAATCCACCACTTTATTCTTTGTGCTCCTCTTCCTGAAATTCGCTTTTTTTTGTCTTAAATGTTTAATTTCTTGTTTAGAAAGCAAATTTTGTTATCAGTGTAAAAAATTTATAAAATAAATTTAATGGCCTCTCAATATAGTTTAGCCTTAGGCCACGGGATTTGTTGAGCCGCTCCTATGTCACGACCCAAAATCTAACTAGTCGTGATGACACCTAATCCATCCCGCTAGGTAAGCCAACTCATCAAGTCCAATCCAATATAACTTACTGAGGAAAAATAAATGATCTCTTATGCACATCCCCAGGACTTGTAGTACAAATCATGAGCTTCTAAGAATAGAGTTTACAAAGCTGATATGAAAAAAAAATACATCATCAGTTTGACAAATATATAAACAGAGTTTAAAATTCTAAGGCTACCATGAACAAGAGGCAGCTACAACAGTGACGCCGGTACATTTTCCAAGTTAGCTCCCATCGAACACAGCAACATCGACATCCGAAATCTGCACGCAATGTGCAGGAAGTGTAGTATGAGTACAATCGACCCCATGTACCCAATAAGTAACAAACCTAAACTTAGGTTGAAAGTAGTGACGAGCTTGTACCTAGGTCAGAGTCCACACCAATATCCAGTAACATCTCATAGCAATATAATTAAAGCATCATAAGGAATAACTCAATAATAAAATGCTCAGCTCGTTCACAGTTCCAAAAAAAATATTTTCTTTTCATGTATAATAGTAAAACTCAATTTTGTTCACTGAAATCACCAAAATATGAGTAAGTTTGAAAACTATGATCTTTCCCATAAAACTTTCTTTCGAAATAGGAGATTTCATTTTTTTCAAATGGCATGAGGAAAGTATATCTCTATGCCTATATTTCAATGTGCGTGCCAATATAATGCAAAATAGTGACAAAACCATATGCATACTCTCAGAGTGTCAATTCACTCAGTCCTCCCTGTCACTCAATCCTCTCAGTCACTCAGTCCTCCCGATCACTCAATCCTCACAGTCACTCATGCTTCACAATCACTCAATCCTCCCAAGTCACTCGGCACTCGCACTCAGTAGGTACCTGCGCTCACTGAGGGTGTGCAGACTCCGGAGGGGATCCTTCAGCCCAAGCGCTATAACAAGCCATCTCGTGGCATAAATCAATCAGGCCCTCGGCCTCACTCAATCATAAATCAGTAACAATATGCTGCGGCGTGAAGCCCGATCACATAATCATCCTCACAATTAGGCCATCGGCCTCACTCAGCCATCAATCTCTCCAGTCTCTCGGGCTCAAAATGTCATGAAAATCAGCTCAAAAATGATGATATAATGTATCAATAATAACAACTGAGACTGAGATATTATATGAATAAATGAATATGACTGAGTATGAAATATAAATGAAATCAGTGAGATGACAGTAATAAACGTCACTATGGGTCCCAACAATATCGGCATAAAGCCTAAACATGATATCTAGCATGATATACAACTCAATTTACTTATCACATGGTGAAAACATAGATATCAACAAAGTAGGACCACTACACAGTGTCCTGGAAACAACAGAGTCACCATTCACAGGGTGCACGCTAGCATGTGCGTCACCTTAATATCAATCACATAACACATAATTCGAGGTTTCATACCCTCAGTACTAAGTTTAAAAGAGTTACTTATCTCAAATCGTGAAGTTCTTTACTCCGCTATGCACTTGCCTCGTAAATTGGCCTCCGAACGCCTTGAATCTAGTCACAATTAATGTGATTCAGTCAATACAATTTGTAGAAATAAATTCCATGTGAAAATATTAATTTTTCACAAAAATCCGAAATTTAACTAAAAATCGCCCGTGGGGCCCACATCTCGGAATCCGACGAAATTTACAAAATCCGATAACCCATTCAATTATGAGTCCAACCATACAAATTTTACTCAAATCCGACTCTGGATCGATGTTCAAATCTCAAAAATACATTTTATGGAATTTTAGAAAATTCCTCCATTTCTCTTGAAATATCAATAATCTAACTCCAAAAATGAAGATTAATTCATGGAATATAATCACAAGGGAGTCAAGAACACTTACCCCAAGTTTTATGGGAACTTTGCCTCTAAAAATCGCTTAAACCGAGCTTGGAAGTCCAAAAATGGAAGAAAACTCGGACTGCTTCGCTATACACTGTCCAGAATTTTCGCGGTACTGTTCATGCGTGTTATTGTTCACGAGTGTTACTGTTCACGACTGTACTATTCACAGTATTGTTCATGCGTGTTACTATTCACAGTACTGTTCACGGTGCTGTGAAAAAATGCAGCAGCTTTTCCTCAAGTCTAAATCGATCCGTTAACCTTCCGAAATCCACCTGAGGTCCTCGGGACCTCAAAAAAATGCATCAACCAGTTCTAAAACATCATACGAACTTAGTCGATATCTCAAATTACATTGAACAATACTAAAACATGAATCACACCTCAATTCAAGCATATTCAAAACTAATAAATTTTAAATTCTACATTCGATGCCGAAACCTATCAAATCAATTCCGATTGACCTCAAATTTTGCACACAAGTCATAAATGATATAACGAAGCTGTTCCAATTTTTCAGAATCGTATTTCGATCCCGATATCAAAAAGTCAACTCCCCGGTCAAACTTCCAAACTCAAATTTTCCTATTTCCGCCATTCCGAGCCTATTTAACTATAGACTTCCAAAAAGAATTCCGAACATGCTCCTAAGTCCAAAATCACCATACGGAGCTATTGGAATCATCAAAAATCCATTCTAGGGTAATTTATACATATTTTACCATCCGGTCTATTTATTCAACTTAAGCTTCCAAAACATGGATTGTTCTTTCAATTAAATTTTGAATCATCTGAAAACAAAACTTGATCACTCTCACAAGTCATACTACACAAAACGAAGCTACTTAAGACTTCAAATAGCTGAACGGGATAAAAATGCTAAAAACGACAGGTCGGATCGTTACACCTTGTCTAAATTTTATTTGTGGGATCACACTGGTAATTAGTTGTTGTTGTTGGAGGAGTAGCTTGTAATGTGTCGTGTTTGTTCTCATTGCTCAAAGAAATCGTCAACCTCCATACAATTGTTCCTTCGTAACTTAAGTTAATGTAAGCTCTCATTTGCTTCACATGCGATGAAAATCTAATATAGGAGTACTAATTAGAGCGTGTGCAAAGATAATAAACTCTAAATAGTAAGTTAATGAAATTTTTATTGAGTCATGCAACGGCAGGAAGCATGCATGTAGTAATTACTATCTCTAAAGTTGATCCCACGCTGAATGCAACAATTCGTAAGGAAGAGTTGCATTGACAAGTTTAAGCCAATATCCAAGCTGCAATTCTTCATTTCCTCATTGCATAAAATTCCATTAGAGAATTCACTTTTTTCACAATTTTTTTTTTTTTTTTTTTTTTTTTTTTTGTGAAGTAGTCGGGATTCATTTTGCTGAATTCATGAGTGACAAGTTCGTGTAATATTTTTTTTTGTTACTGGGAACCCAACGACCGCTATCCTTCAGGTATGCACAAGGCAAATCTCGCTCGTGTGTAATCGCCCGCAAACCACATAAGAGAATAAACCGTGCTAAGCAAATTACGGGCGACGGACTCGACCTAAGAGGTATGCAAGAGGATTTCGAACCCTAGACCTACTATCGTGTACATTTTATTATAGTCAAAATTTCACATTACTTTATTTTCTTCAATACAGAGATGCAGGAAACTGTTAAGCAGGTCATCATAATATAATATTAGTTTACTCCCTCAAGCAACTAAAATAACCACTTTGAAGAAAAGCTTACAGATTTCATTTAGAAGGAAAGCTAAGGATCGATGTTCAACATTTTTTTTTCATTTCTTTCTCTTTCCTAATGGACAAAAAAACTACTACTATACTATATATAGTAATTAATTAACTTAGCAATAAATTCATTCCATAAAGATTGGCTTCTCATGAGTCCATATCCATGTCTTGTTTCCCTTTCAGAATCCCAAAAGTACCTGAAGATGGTGTCTCAGGAAATAAAGGAAGAGGCACAGGGACTGGACCTATTTCATCCTTAGGAAATAATGGTAATAGGGGTAACATAGGAGGAGTCATAACATACGGAACATTCGCTTGAACAGATACGGATTCTGGATTTGAAATTATAGTAACAGGCAAAGAAGCGGCCGAAACCGAGACTTGAGTACTTTCACCAGCAGTAGTCATAAAAGGATGAAAAATAGGCTGCATTCCATTTGGAATAACACAATGGTGAAAGAAGCAAAGTCGAATAGCTTGATGACGATGCAATGGCAGATTATTCATACGATGAAAACTCCTAATGCACCCACAATTTGTACAAATGTATGATCCTTTAGTTCCATCTTCACCACTTTTCACAAATTCACGACATCCATCAAACAAGTAGTAACCGTGCCTTTTAGAATGATTTTTTAGGCACTCACCATATCTAATTGGAGTTGAGCTTGAGTTGCTTGCCATTTGCACACACACACACACTAGAACGGAAGGAAAAAGAGTACTTAAAATGAGGAATTTTGTGTATGGCTTTTGCTTTGTGTTTCATCTCTTTAAATATTGAGTGTAACAAACATTTTTGCTTAGTTGTCAACAACTCTTCAAATTTTTGATGATATGAGCAGTAGAGTTTATTTCAACTCATCCAGGTGATTTTAAAACATTTGATATATCCTAACACTAATTAATAAAATTCTTTTGTATATATATATATTCATTTTATAATTATCAATATATTATTACTCATTTAGCTCTTCAAAGGTTTGATTTTTTGTTTTGTTGTGATATTTATTAATCAATTTAAGTTTCTGAGCGTTAATTTAATATATAATTTTACTATCACCAGTGGAATATAGAATTTAAATGACTATATATAAATACTCTCATCTGGTTTTTAAATTGAAATACATAACTTAATTTTAAGAAACGTTGATTAAAAAGTTGACTACTCGTTAACTAATTACAGTTAGTGCTTTGATGTAAATCCTGGGTTATTTGTTTTCTCTTATTTTTTGTGTTGGGTGAGTATTGAATAACTATATTGCATGCTTTTTTAGATTCTAGTGAGCTTGAAAACAAAACGGTTAGAGAATATATTTGACTCATTTTGTCACTATTTGTGAAAGTAACACCAGGCAAAACGTTTAAGAAAACTTGTGTTAGGACATACGACAAAAAAATTCAAATAGGTGGCCACCATATATCTCTTCAAAGTACAGAGGAAAAACTGAAATTTACTTCTATTTTCCACAAATAGATTTGGAAAAATAAATAATTTATGACTTAGCATCTGATTTTGTGAATTTGAGTGGGATTGTTGTATAGATTCTCTTCCAAGAATGGCAAAGAATGCTAATTGCTCAGTTATCTATAACATTACTGACTCATACCAATATTTATATCAAATTAATAAATGCATGACAAATATTTATATTTAAAAATTTAAGATTTAACCATATATTATCATGTTATTAATTCAATAATTTAATCATAATAAGGTGATATAAATATCCGATACGAGTAAATTTTAACCGCCAAGGTACCCAGGCAAACTAACAATGATCCATACATTAGTCTTGGTAAAAACTTCTTCTCAATATATATGTATTGGAGATAGGAAAATACAACAGTTTTGCTTTAACAATATTTTCGTCTAGGTCGCTCAATCTAGAGGCGGGCTGTTTTTCTCTCTCTCTCTTTTTTGGAATTTTTACACAAATAGTCGGCCCTATTCAGTATTTACTTTTTCTGGCCATATATATAGATAATATATTGATTATACACAATTATACATATATAATATATAAATTATGCATATATTATACCTCCACTAACTATTTTTAATTTAAGTGATTTGAGTGGATGGCTATTTGGGTTAATTCTTCTTCTTCTTCTTCTTCTTCTTCTTCTTCTTCTTCTTCTTCTTCTTCTTCTTCTTCTTCTTCTTCTTCTTCTTCTTTCAGATGATATCCAGACCAACAAAAAAAATATATTAATGAATGAGTATATATGTGTGTGTTACTAATCTACTGCTATATGATTGTAGTAGGCTCTGGCTTTTTTTAGTTTTCAAAAATAACTTTAGCAACACATTAGAAATATGAACATTTAATGTGCACTCTTTATTCAGTCTTTTTTTAAAGAGAAGAATAATAACATGTTTCTTTATTTGAAATAATTTAATTTGAAACTTCACATATATTATTTTAATGACAAGGTTTATAGTCACAAAAATACTATAACGCGCTTAAAATAAAAAAGTTAAAAAAATCTTTTTTTTTCCGTATTAACTTTGTGTTTACTCAAATATTATTATCACATAAAAATACAGCGAAAAAATATAATAAACATTAAGCTTATCAGATCTGAAAGATCTATAAGAGTTTGAATTTGCTACACGAGACTTGGTCTCTATTTGTTGTCATGTTTTTTATATATCATATTGCCTATCCTGTTAATTATTAGAGTTCTAGTTTTTCCGTTAATCTTATCAGTTAATGTACAATTAAATGATGGATTTACTCAATGGAAATTAAATTAGGATTAGACTTGAGACGTGCTTGTAACGCGAGTTTAATTAAGATAAAAGTATACTTCATGAATTACATGCTCACACATGCAACGTATGTTTGAAATAACTAAAATTAGTTTACGTGCGTTGCACGTGTATTATGCGTTATGCACAAAAGAACGCATTTTAGTAGGTAAAATAAGAAAGAACTAAGTATAACGATAACTAATGATGCAACAAACACTTAAATGGTAAACTGCCAAAAAAGTGTATATGAAATTGAATAAGAATGAATTAAGTTTAATTGCAATTGACGATGCAAAAAAGTTATTACATTAAAGAAATAGTTGTATTCAACGTGTAGACACTAAATTGAGTGTTACAACGAAACTTGGATGTGGTGATGTTGCTGGACCCATTAGCCGGACCGTTGCTTACCCTCTGTCATCTGTCGAAGAATGTTGATGTGTGCCAGGAAGAATGTTGCTTTAGTTGTTACCGGTAAAAGGAAGGCACCTCTAAAATATAACGGTATTGTTGATGCATTCAGCGAAACCGTTCAGAATCTGTAAAATAAATATAATATATAGTTATAATATATGTAAAATTCATATTATAATATGTATACTTAATTTGTGTATAGTTAAGGAGAATGCATAAAAAAGAAAATATTAATATATTGTTATTGTGACGACCCGACCAGTCGTCTCATGAGTTACCGCTCTGTTTTCCCCTATTTATGCTTCTTATTGCTCTGTATAATGGTTCTACATGTGATCGGGTTGATTGGTTAGGGTTCGGAAAGGATTTGGTAAGGTTTGAGACACTTAGTCTCTTTTGAGGAAGGTTAAGTTGTAAAAGTCAACCGGATGTTGACTTATGTGTTAGAGGGTTCGGATGTGAGTTCTGATGGTTTAGTTAGCTTCAGGAGGTGATTTGGGACTTAGGAGCGTGATCGGAATGAGTTTTGGAGGTCCGGAGTAGATTTAGGCTTGAATTGGCGAAAGTGAATTTTTGGCGATTTCCGGTTGGTAGGTGAGATTTTGATATAGGGGTCGAAATAGAATTCCGAGAGTCGCAGTAGTTTTGTTGTGTCATTTGGTGTGTGTGCAAAATTTCAGGTCATTCGGACGTGATTTGGTTGGGTTTTTGATCAAAAGCGGAATTCAGAAGATTTTGGAAACTTAGGCTTGAATCCGATGTGTTTTGGCCGATTTGATATTGTTTGAGGGATTTTGAAGATTGATACAAGTTTGAATATGGTTTTGGGATATGTTAGTGCCTTTGGTTGAGGTCCTGGGGGCCTCGGGTGAATTTCGGGTAGTCAATCGGACCATCTCATGAAGTTTGGAATTGCAGAAATCTGCTGCTTAGTGTTGCAGACAAATGACCTTCGCGTTCGCGAGAGGGGAGCCGCGATCGCGAAGGGTTAGTCGGAGAAGGATGAGATTTTGGCCTTCGTGTTTGCGAGGAAGGCTCCGCTTTCGCGAAGGGCTGGGAAGTGATTTATCGCGTTCGCGAGGTAAGCTCCGGGTTCGTATAGAGGAAATTGGCCAGCTGGGTTTGAGGTGTTTTGTTCATCGCGTTCGTGGGTGAGGGAGCGCGTTCGCGAAGAGTCAGGTTGTGGAACCATCGCGTTCGCGGGGGCATGACGCGATCACGAAAGAGGAATTTTGGTCAAAGGTGATTTGTGCTTCGTGAACGCGTGGCTTTGACCGCGTTCGCCAAGAAGGATTTCAGGCCTGGGCAGAATGTTTAAATACTTGTCTTGTCCGCAATTTTGGGGTCTATTTCTTCCATTGTTGATCGTTTTTGGAGCTTTTTGAAGGGGATTGAAGAGAGATTCAAGGGGAATCACTTGGAGGTAATAATTTTGGACTTAAAACGCGATTCTATAGTGAAATCTACCTAATAAATCATGGAATCTAAGCCAAAAATTAAGGAATTAGGGCTTGAGATTAAGAGACTTTAAAATGAGAATTTGAGGGGTCATTTGGACTCCGATTTCAGTGTTCTTAGTATGTGTGGACTCGTGGGAGGATAAGGATTCCATTGATGTAAAAATTATCGAATTCCGAGACGTGGGCTCAGGGGCCGGGTTTTGGTAATTTCGGGATTTATATTGTAATTGATTATTTTCGCTTGGGTTTCGTTCCCTTAGCATATTTTGACATCCTCGTTTTGATTTTGGATAGATTCGATGCGAGTGGAGGCCGACTCAATGGGCAAAGGCATCCCGAGCTAGAGATTTGACCGGATTAAGGTGAGTAATAATTGTAAATGATGTTCTGAGGGTATGAAACCCCGAATTGCACATCGTTGTGCTATATTGAAGTGACGCATACCCTAGATGACGAGCGTAGGGTCGTGCACTATTGGGGGATTGTGACTTAGTCCGTCCCGAATGACTATTTTATCGGGTTTTTCACTGAAATCTATTTGCTATCACCATTATTTGGGCTTCGTGCCAACTATTTGAACCCTTAGAGGACTTTTATTGATATTTCCTCACTATTTTGACTTTATACTTGAACTCAGTCATGTTATATTTTGTTGTTTTCGTACTCAGCCATGTTTACTTAAATGATCTTTTAAATGATATTTTGGGCTGAGAATCATGTTTTACTATTGCCCGAGTGGCTTGTGAGGATTTTGACTGAGTAAGACCGAGGGCCTATGTTGTGAGGAAACATTTGATATTGATTATGAGGCCGAGGGCCTAAGATATGTATGCTACGAGGTGGCTTGATTGATATGAGGCCGAGAGCCTAGTGATAATGCCACGAGATGGCTTGATATTGCGCTTGGGCCGTAAGGGGACCCTCTAGAAGTCTGCACACCCCTAGTGAGCGTGGGTATGCATTGTGATGTGAGATTGATCCCGAGGGACTAGTATTGTTCTGATATGTTGCCTGAGAGACATGACTATGACGCAGTATGAGATGAGGTTCTCCGAGTTATATCATCATGCTATTTGGTTGGTTCCGAGTGATAGAGAGAGGATTAGGAGGTTTATTGATGACCTCACTTATCAGCTACATATTCTCATGACCAGGGAGAGGGTGATTGGTTCTACCTTTGAGGAGTTGTAGACATTGCTCGAGAGATTGAGTCTGTTTGCCGCTAGGAGCGCGAGAAGAGGGAGGCCAAGAGGCCTCGAGGATCTGGTAGTTATAGTGGTACTCCTTCGAGAGGTCAGTTTCAGCACGGCAGAGGTCGTCTATTCAAGCATGCTCAGCCAGCTCACCTAGGTTATCGTGGGGCATCATCGGGTCATGGTTCTCACAGTTCTCATCAGGGCCAGTCATCACTTAGTTCCCTTCCAACTCAAAGCTCATCCCGTGCTCCATCAGTTCACGTCTCTTCTATGCCAGGTACATCTGCTAGTCACTCCGGTGTGAGGGGTTCCCTTCAGTCCCCTTCTCCAGCACCTGGGAGTTGTTATGAGTGTTGTGAGATGGGTCATATATGGAGGCAGTGCCTTCGTCATCTTGCGAGTTCATCTCAGCAGAGGGGTCAGTCATCAGCTTCAGCGCCAGTTACTTCACCACCCGCCCAGCCAGCTAGGGGTGGAGGTTAGTCAGCTAGGGGTCACCCCAGAGGGGGAGGTCGATCAGGTAGCGGTCAGGCCTATTTCTATGCACTTCCAACAGACCCGATGTTGTTGCATCAGATGCTGTTATTACAAGTATTGTTTCAGTCTGCCACAGAGATGCCTCTGTATTATTTGATCCCAGTTCCACCTTTTCTTATGTGTCATCATACTTTGCTCATTATTTGGGTATGCCCCATGGGTTTCTTGCTTCACTTATTTATGTATCTACCCCGGTGGGCGATACTATTGTTGTAGACCGTGTGTACCGGTCGTGTGTGGTGACTATTGGGGGTCTAGAGACCCGTGTGGATCTTTTATTATTGTGTATGGTGGATTTTGATGTCATTTTGGGCATGGATTGGCTATCTCCGTGTCGTGCTATTCTAGACTATCATGCTAAGACAGTCACATTGGCTATACCGAGTGTGCCACAGATTTAGTGGCGAGGTGTGACTGATTATGTTCCCAGTAGAGTGATCTCATTCTTGAAAGCCTAGCGTGTGGTTGGGAAGGGTTGTCTTCGTATCTAGCCTTTGTGAGGGATGTCGGTGCTGAGACTCCCAGTATTAATTCTATTCTAGTTGTGACGGATTTTCCCGATGTATTTCTTGCAGACCTGTCGGGTATGCCACCGGACAGAGATATTGATTTTGGTATTGACCTGGTGTCGGGCACTCATCCCATTTCTATTCTATCATGTCGTATGGCACCAGCAGAGTTGAAGAAATTTAAGCAGCAACTTCAGGAACTCCTTGATAAAGGGTTCATTCGGCCTAGTGTGTCACCTTGCGGTGTACTGGTTCTATTTGTGAAGAAGAAGTATGGCACTATGAGGATGTGCATTGATTATAGGCAATTGAACAAGGTAACAATTAAGAACAAGTATCCTTTGCCTCACATTGATGATTTATTCGACCAGCTTCAGGGAGCGAGAGTGTTCTCCAAGATTGATCTACGTTCAGGTTATCAACAGTTGAAGATTAGGGACTCAAACATTCTTAAGACAGCTTTCAGGACCCGATATGGTCATTATGAGTTCTTGGTGATGTCTTTTGGGCTGACCAATGCCCCAGCAGCGTTCATGCATTTGATGAACAATATGTCTTGGTCTTATCTCGACTCATTTGTCATAGTCTTCATTGATGATATTCTGGTGTATTCGCATAGTCAGGAGGAGCACGCAGAGCATTTGAGAGTTGTGTTGCAGAGATTGATGGAGGAGAAATTTTATGCAAAATTCTTCAACTGTGAGATTTGGCTTAGTTCAGTGGCTTTCTTGGGGCACGTGGTGTTCAACAAGGGTATTCAGGAGGATCTGAAGAAGATAGAGGCGGTTTAGAGTTGTCCCAAACCGTCCTCAACCACAGAGATTCACAACTTTCTTGGTTTGGCAGGCTATTATCGCCGGTTTGTTCAGGGATTCTCATCTATCGCATCGCTCTTGACCAAGTTGACGTAGAAGGATGTTTCATTTGTATGGTCGGACGAGTGTGAGGAGAGCTTTCAGAAGCTCAAGACAGCCTTTACCACAACTCTAGTGTTGGTTCTGCTATCAGCTTCAGGTTCATATACCATGTATTGTGATGCTTCGAGAGTTGGTATTGGTTGTGTTTTGATGCAGGAGGGTAGAGTTATTACTTATGCTTCCCGTCAGTTGAAGCCCCATGAGAAGAACTACCCCGTTCATAATTTGGAGTTGGCTGCCATAGTTCACACATTGAAGATTTGGAGGCATTACTTGTATAGTGTGTCTTGTGAGGTGTTTACTGATTATCGTAGCCTCCAGCACTTATTCAAACAGAAGGATCTCAATTTGAGGCAGCGGAGGTGGTTGGAGTTGCTTAAGGATTATGATATCACTATATTGTATCATCCAGGGAAGGCCAATGTGGTGGCCGACGCCTTGAGCCGAAATGCAATGAGTATGGGGAGTTTGGCATATATTCCAGTTAGGGAGAGACCTCTTGTAGTTGATGTTCAGGCCTTGGCCAATCGGTTCGTGAGGTTAGATATTTCGGAGCCCAGTCGGGTATTGGCTTGTGTGGTTTTTCGGTCTTCCTTATATGATCGTATCAAAGAGCGACAGTATGATAATCCGCATTTGCTTGTCCTTAAGGATAGAGTTCAGCACGATGATGCTAGAGATGTGACCATTGGTGATGATGGTGTGTTGAGGATGCAGGGCCGCCGAATTTGTGTGCCCAATGTGGATGGGCTTCGGGAGTTGATTCTGGAGGAGGCCCATAGCTCGTGGTATTCCATTCATCTGGGTGCCGCAAAGATGTATCAGGATTTGAGGTAGAACTATTGGTAGAGGAGAATGAAGGAAGACATTGTGGGATTTGTAGCTCAGTGTCTCAATTGTCAGCACGTGAAATATGAGCATTAGAGACCGGTTGGCTTGCTTCAGCGGATGGATATTCCAGAGTGGAAGTGGGAGAGGATCACTATGGACTTTGTAGTTGGACTTTCACGGACTTTGAAGATGTTCGATGCTATTTGGGTGATTGTGGATCGGCTAACCAAGTCCGCGCACTTCATTCCTGTGTGTACTACCTATTCTTTAGAGCGATTGGTAGAGATCTATATCCGGGATATTTTTCGTTTGCATGGTGTCCCAGTTTCCATCATTTCAGATAAGGGCACTCAGTTTACTTCACAGTTTTGGAGGTCTGTGCAGTAAGAGTTGGGTACTCAGGTTGAGTTGAGCATAGATTTTTACCCTCTGACGGACGGGCAGTTCGATCGCACTATTCAGATATTGGAGGACATGTTGCGTGCTTGTGTCATTGATTTAGGAGGGTCATGGGATCAGTTTCTACCGCTTGCAAAGTTTGCTTATAACAATAGCTACCAGTTGAGTATTCAGATGGCTCCATATGAGGCCTTGTACGGGAGGCGGTATAGATCTCCAGTTGGTTGGTTCAAGCCGGGTGAGGCTAGGCTATTGGGGGCAGACTTGGTGCAGGATACCTTAGAAAAGGTGAAGGTGATTCAGGAGAGGCTTCGTACAACGCAGTCGAGGTAAAAGAGTTATGCTGACAGGAAGGTTCGAGATGTGTCCTACATTGTTAGCATGAAGGTTCTATTGAAGGTTTTGCCCATGAAGAGTGTTATGAGATTTGGGAAGAAAGGTAAATTGAGTCCTCGGTTCATTGGGCCTTTTGAGGTGCTTCGGAGGATTGGGGAGGTGGCTTATGAGCTTGCTTTGCCACCCAGCTTGTCGAGCGTGCATCCGGTATTTCATGTTTCTATGCCCCGGAAGTATATTGGGGATCCGTCTCATGTTCTGGATTTCAGCATGGTTCAGTTGGATGGTGATTTGACTTATGATGTGGAGCCATCAACTATTTTGGAGTGTCAGGTTTGAAGGTTGAGATCAAAGGATATAGCTTCAGTGAAAGTGCAGTAGAGAGGTCGGCCCGTGGAGGAGGCTACCTGGGAGACCCAGCGGGAGATGCGGAGTAAATATCCTCACCTGTTTGAGGCTTCAGGTACGTTTCTTGACTCGTTCGAGGACGAACGTTTGTTTAAGAGGGGAGGATGTGACGACCCGGCTAGTCGTCTCATGATTTACCGCTCCATTTCGCCCATTTCTGCTTCTTATTGCTTTGTATAATGGTTCTACATGTGAGCGGGTTGATTGGTTAGGGTTTGAAAATGATTTGGTAAGGTTTGAGACACTTAGTCTCTTTTTGAGGAAGGTTAAGTTGGAAAAGTCAACCGAATGTTGACTTATGTGTTAGAGGGCTCGGATGTGAGTTCTGATGGTTCGGTTAGCTTCGGGAGGTGATTTGGGACTTAGGAGCGTGATTGGAATGAGTTTTGGAGGTCCAGAGTAGATTTAGGCTTGAATTGGCGAAAGTGAATTTTTGGCGATTTCCGGTTGGTAGGTGAGATTTTGATATAGGGATCGGAATGGAATTTTGAGAGTTGCAATAGTTCCGTTGTGTCATTTGGGATGTGTGTGCAAAATTTCAGGTCATTCGGACATGGTTTGGTTGCGTTTTTGATCAAAAGCGGAATTCGGAAGATTTTGGAAACGTAGGCTTGAATCCGATGTGTTTTGGTTGATTTGATGTTGTTTGAGGGATTTTAAAGATTGGTACAAGTTTGAATAAGGTTTTGGGATATGTTAGTACCTTTGGTTGAGGTCCCGGGGGCCTCGGGTGAGTTTCGGGTGGTCTATCAGACCATCTCATGAAGTTTGGAATTGTAGAAATCTGCTGCTCAGTGTTGTAGACAAATGACCTTCGCGTTTACGAGAGGGGAGCCGCGATCACGTAGGGTTAGCTGGAGAAGGCCGAGATTTTGGCCTTCGCGTTCGCGAGGAAGGCTCCGCGTTCGCGAAGGGCTGGGAAGTGATTCATCGCGCTCGCGAGGTAAGCTCCGGGTTCATATATAGAAAATTGGCCAGCTGGGTTTGAGGTGCTTTGTTCATCGCGTTCGCGGGTGAGGGAGCGCGTTCGCGAAGAGTCAGGTTCTGGAACCATTGCGTTCGCGAGTGGCATGACGCAATCGCAAAAGAGGAATTTTGGTCAAAGGTGATTTGTGCTTCGCGAACGCGTGGCTTTGACCACGTTCGCGAAGAAGGATTTCAGGCCCGGGCAGAATGTTTAAATACTCGTCTTGTCCGCGATTTTGGGGTTTATTTCTTCCATTGTTGATCGTTTTTGGAGCTTTTTGAAGGGGATTGAAGAGGGATTCAAGGGGAATCACTTGGAGGTAAGGATTTTGGACTTAAAATTCGATTTTATTGTGAAATCTACCTAATAAATCATGGAATCTAAGCCAAAAATTGAGGAGTTAGGGCTTGAGATTAAGAGACTTTAAAATGAGAATTTGAGGGGTCATTTGGACTCCGATTTCAATGTCCTTTGTATATATGGACTTGTGGGAGGATAAGGATTCCGTTGATGTAAAAATTATCGAATTATGAGACGTGGGCTCGGGGGCCGGGTTTTGGTAATTTCGGAATTTATGTTGTAATTGATTATTTTTGCTTGGGCTTCGTTCCCTTAGCATATTTTGATGTCTTCGTTTTGATTTTGGATAGATTCGACGCAAGTGGAGGCCGACTCGAGGGGCAAAGGCGTCGCGAGCTAGAGATTTTAAATGATGTTCTGAGGGTATGAAACCCCGGATTGCACATCGTTGTGCTATATTGAAGTGATGCACACGCTAGATGACGAGCGTGGGGTCATGCACTGTTGGGAGATTGTGACTTAGTCCATCCCGAATGACTATTTTACCGTGTATTTGACTGAAATCTATTTGCTATCACTATTATTTGGGCTGAATGCCATATTTAGGCTTCGTGCCAACTAGTTGAACCCTTAGGGGACTTTTATTGATATTTCTTCACTATTTTGACTTTATACTTGAACTCAGTCATGTTATATTTCACTATTTTCGTACTCAGCCATATTTACTCTGTTTTAATACTTAAATGATATTTTAAATGATATTTTGGGCTGAGAATCATGTTTTACTATTGCCCGAGTGGCTTGTGAGGATTTTGACTGAGTAAGGCCGAGAGCCTATGTTGTGAGGAAATATTTGATATTGATTATGAGGCCGAGGACCTGAGATATGTACGCCACAAGGTGGCTTGATTAATATGAGGCTGAGAGCCTAGCGATGATTCCACGAGATGGCTTGATATTGTGCTTGGGCCGTAAGGGGACCCTCTAGAAGTCTGCACACCCCTAGTGAGCGTGGGTACGCATTGTGATGTGAGATTGATCCCGAGGGACTAGTATTGTTCTGATATGTTGCCTGAGAGGCAAATTTGTTGATACTGTGCCCGAGGGGCGAACCTTTATGTGTTTATTTTCCTTAATTACCTGTCAATTACCTGCTTAATTTGTTGAAAAAGGCTCTTTCATGAAGTTTAATTTGAGTTAAAGGATTTTTACCTATCTTTCACTGATTTACTATTTTTACTGGTTTTACTGCTTCATTCTAGCTTGCTTTGTGCTTTACGTGATTTCTTGCTTTCAGTCTTTATTTATGATTATTACTCACTAAGTTGGAGTATGCACTTTACTCCCTGCATCCCGTGTGCAGATTCAGGGGCATCTGGTCCCGCTCCCGAGTTCTGATCATTTCCAGCTCAGGCGGATACGAGGAGTCTCTTGGTAGCTGTCGGTGTTCGCAGCCCGGATCTCTTCCCTATATTTATTTCTTCATGTTCTAAGTTTCTGTATTAAACTCTGTAGTTTTTCTCTGAGTATTCTGGATTGTTTAGATACGCATGACTAGTGACACCCCGGTATCGGGCTGTGTTGGGTTGTATTTCGCAAATCATGCTATTAACTACTTAAACTTTGGTTTATTTTATCATACTTTAGACTGTTTCTTACTGTTTAACTGTTAAAAATTGAAATGAGAAGTGTCGGCTGGTCTTGTCTTCATGAGAGGCGCTATCACGACCGGGTCCGGGTTTAGGGTCGTGACAGTTTTAGTCTTTCTATCAACTCTGAAATTTATAATTAAACATATTAATTACAAAGAAACATTTAACATTTTAAACTAAAACTTCCAACTTACATCTCGTTGATAAGCACTATCTCCCTTCGTTTCTTTGCATCTTCTCCCATTGAAGGTTTAACATCCACTAAAATTTCAACTATATCTAGAAAGAATATTAAAACAAATATATGTATATTACTAAAAGATTAATAAGGCGAATAGAAGTAAAATATTATTTATATATTTAGTGAAAGATTACTGGATGAAATATAAAGAACTTAATAAAAATAATTCCATTGGTGCAGTTTGGTGCCTCATAGAATGAAATAAAATTATTTGAAAAATCAATAGTCGAAAAAACGATTGTTGTTTTCTTCAACAAAAGTATTTTCCTTAAATCCAATCTCAAACTCCTTGTGCACTGATTGAAAACTAGGATTAGCACTATTAATGCCTCCGTTTATGATGTAACAGATCTTGTTTTGTGTAAATGTTCTTTCCACTTCTCAATATAACCATTGAAAAGTGTAGCGTGAATTTTTATTCCCCATAAAAAATTCCACTTTAAGTTTAATCTGATGGTTAAAACTAATATCAAAAGACATGAAATAAATTATTGATATAAAATAATATTTACCTCTTCATCAACTAATGTCACAATTTTTTCGGGTGCCTTGATTTGTCTTATTGTTGAACTCTTTTACTATTCCACTCCCGAACACTAAGACTCGTATTATCCAACATGAATCAGATACTCTTACACTATTAATTGGGACACATTGGTCTGACAATTCTTTTTCACTGGCCATTGCAGGTGTACCTAAAATAAAGCATGCGTAAAATTTTTATAAGTTATCAAAGTGAGTAAATCAATAATTGATTTTTTCAATGATATAAGGAAGATTGTTTACCTGAACAGATGTAATTGATGAAACCTGAGTGAATCAAGCATGACAATTGCAAATAACACAATTATAAATCATGTAGTATTAATATTACACAAAATTAAATGAGATAGTCTAATTTTTATTTTTTTAAAAAACAAGCAACTTGAGCTAGCATAACAATAAGTATTATTAATTATACAACAAAGAAAAAAATTACTAATATTTAAGTAATAAAACTTAGATCGAATGTCTAACCAATTTCTGCGATGAATTGCAATTGTTCAATAACCAGTATTAAATTTGTAAATTACGTGAGAGGTGAAATTAGCCACGTCTAAAACATGAAACAAAAAATTATATAGTAAAAATTTCTTCATGCAACACTAAAGATAAATTCTCGATGCAACATTAACAATTGGTGCATGTAAATGTGCTTGCAAAATACGAAGTAGCAAAATATGATATTAGGAAAAGAAACAATACCTGCAATCACGATGTTGGAATAGAGAGAAGTTTTATGATGCAACATTAACAATTGGTGCATGTAAATGTGCTTGCAAAATACGAAGTAGCAAAAGATGTTGATTTGTAGAAGAAACAAAACCTGCAATTGCGATGTTAGAATAGGGCGAAGTTTGACAATTAATTATGATATTATAGCTTCTTTTATAGAAGTATTTTGGTATACAATTTGACACATGAAAGAAATAATATGCTCGTGGAGAATCTAATACTACAAAATTTCCTAGTTTAGATAATTTAACAAAGAATGTCATTTATTGAGAGTTGAAAGAAGCACTAATAGTTTAGGAAAAAAAGTTATTAATTTTTCTAGTGTACAAGGAAATTACCAAATATTTGCTACTCCAAAGAGTAAAGGGAATTTAACCAACTCCAATAGACATACGGTCATTTAATGAAAGTGAACCAAGTGTATCTTTTCTTTTCCAAAAAAACAAAAACCAAGTAGCGAAAGTGTAGGATATTTTTTATTAACTTTCCTTGTTTAAGAAACTTGAAGAAAAATTGATTTATTAACTTTCCTTTTGTGAGAAACGTGAAGAAAAATTATACCAAATAATTAAGGCAAAATTTACTAACAAATAATTCTAGCAAAATATACCAAAATAATACAAAATTAAGTAAATGAATATTTTTAAATATTAAAATACTTAAATTACTATATTGTCCAATGTGAAGTGTATATTTTAAAGGGTAAAAAAAACGAACAATATTTCGTTAAGGACCTTCGTGCTTTTAATATAACTAATCTCTATGTACGTGCTTTGCACGTATATCTCTCGCTTTAATTAAAAGATATGTTGAAACGATATTTCTTTCTATAACTTCATATAACAAACATTTTTCGCTTTATTATGTCACATTACCCACCCGACTATTAAGTTATTATCTTATCACAAGGAGCTTTTTTGGTGAAGGGTCATTTGTTGCTAAGTATTTAAGTATCTTCCTAGTAATACTATGATAGTTGTTGGTATCATCTTAAGCGAAGTCAAAATTAAAAAATATTGTACTTCTATCAGGGAGTTTGACAATCAATATCTCATTTAATTGATCGACATATTGTGCTAGTTAAGATTAATTTTTTCATCATGTATTTTGGACAACTCGCATTTTTATTTGATGATACACATATTTTATTTATTAAGCAACTTTTATTACCATCATCATCGGGTATGATAGCCAATTGTTCTTAGTGAGGGCTAAAATCTCTTATTGTATGCTTTTCTCAGTTTTCGAAATGAAGAAAAAATCGCCAAATGTTAGGATTTATTTTTATTTTCATATTTTCTATTAGCTGAATGATTTTCATTTGATGTCATAAATATAATTCTATCAGATATGTATTTATAGTCTATATTCTCGTTAAATTTGGAACTATTGGTAGTAATTGATGGTTCACCTCTAAAGCCATTACTTTCTCTTCCATATAATATTTCTAATCTAAATATTAAATGCCTTACTGGTAGCGATTTAATTAATTGGGATCCAATTATAACACCTTTTTCAGTTTTACT
The DNA here is from genome assembly GCF_000393655.2 of Nicotiana sylvestris. Taxonomy (NCBI): domain Eukaryota; kingdom Viridiplantae; phylum Streptophyta; class Magnoliopsida; order Solanales; family Solanaceae; genus Nicotiana; species Nicotiana sylvestris. Next base: position 119,974,084 of record NC_091057.1, on the reverse strand, counting down.
GCAACCCAAGAAAAAGAGGGAATTAAAAAAACGCATATTAAAACCTAACATTTTTAACCGAACAAGGAATACTTCTAAACTTAAAAGGAGTTGAAAGTTCTCGAAGGATTTAAAATTAAATTTACTAACCTTATTCATTACTTCCTCTGGTCCACAATAAGTAATTTTTGGATGTTTTTACATAAATTAATAAATCCACCTTTTTAACATTAATTAGCAATAAATTGACCATATTAACCTTTACTATCTCTTTACATAAATACTCCTAATACATACTCCAACACTATTTACTCCAAGGGCAATGTAGGGAAAAATTAATTAGTTCATTCTTGAAATCTGGAAAAATCAAATATTTTGGACCTCAAAAAAGCCAAAAAAATCACTTATTATGGACAGGAAAGAGTACTTTTTTTTTTAAAAACAAATCTATAGTTTAAATAAGAAAGAATTTAATATGCAAAATTTGGCTGATTTTGAAATCGTTCATATTAAGAAAATTAAATAACTATTCAATAGTATTAGTAAAATAATTAAATAACAATTTTGTTAAGTATCAAATTTATTTTTGTAGCAGCTCTATCCAGATTTTCGATGATGAACACCGTAGAATAATACCTTCTTTTATAAATGTGTTCGCCTATATAATTCGGGGAAAAAAATTATGTAAGGTAAAATTGTATAATTGAAATAGACAACCAAAAAAAAAGAAAGTAAGGACTCCTAACTAAAAGAATAAAAAAGAATTCTAAACTAAAGAAATAAGAAAATGCTCGAAATAAGAGATTCTCCAAAACGTAAAAGGAGTTGTAAATTTGTAATAAGTTAAACTTGATAAAGGAACTCCTAAAACCGAGAAGAATTGCAACTTTTTCGGTGGCCTCATGCGTAGTTTAAGCTTTAAATGGGAAAAGAATTCTAGCCATAGGCGATTTACAATTATATCCTCAAATTATATAAATATTTAAGGTTATACAAGTCTATCAATGTTTTGATAATAGTTTAGTCGTTCAACATTTAGCATAAATTATTCGTGCTTTACAATTATATCCTCAAATTATGTAAATATTTAAGGTTATAAAAGTCGATCAATGTTTCGAGGATATTTTAGTCGTTCAACATTTAGCATAAATTATTCATGCTTTTATAATAATACTAGTTTTTATATACGTACTTTGCACGTAGATGTTTAGTCAATTATTTGTATGAGAAATGATTATATCGCAATTAAAGTGAAAAAATACGATAATCATTTAAATGGTGAAAATTAATGTTATTACATGACATAATACTTGAAAACAAAATGTAAATAAAATTGATTTAGTTGAGTTAGTTAAATAGTATAACAAGTGAGTCACTTTATCATGGCCAAAATTCTAGTTATCGATATTGATATCCCTTTTATATAAGCAAAATATCTTGTGTCGATATTGATAGCCCTCTTAAAAGTAAAATATATAATAGTCTGTGTCCGAAATATATTACAGAAAATACAGTCCAATTTTAAGATTGTATTATAGTTCGCTTTATTTATTATCATTGGAAAACACAAACATATTAAAAATTACTATTATAAAAACTATTACTAAGTTTTTTCGATTCAATGTGTAAGACGTGATCATCTCTTTGAAAATCTGCTATTTGTTACTGTATGGTAAATGCATTTTGACCTTTTGTAGAAGCGAAAAGTTAGTTTTCCCTTTTTAGTTCTGTTTTTTTTTCCTTTTAAATTTAGTTATTACAATTCTTTTCTGGTTATAGAGTGAATACTTTTCATGCTATTTATTTTGATTCTTGTTTGAATTGCAAGTTTCCAATAGAATAACAATATTTGTCCTCCTGAATTTCTGTTAGATTTTCATCACAAACATGTCTCCCAATAATAAATAAAATATTACTTTATCATATCTAATAAGGTTGATTCACTTAAGTAAAAATAAAAACATAATTGCATAAAAAACTATAGAATGCAGAAACCAACACTAACTTAGGTTTGTAGATTGTTTAATAAAGAAAATAGGAATCACATGAATTTCTCCTTTCTAGAAGTAAAATATCAATACATTTATCATAAAATAGTAAAAATATGAAAAGTGTAGAAGTCAATGTAAGTCCAAATAAATATAAGAATTACCAAGCTACGACATCGATGTAGTACAGCGAAACAAAAGAGCAAAATCCAACAATATGGATAGTTGAGAAAATACAAGTAACATAGAATCAATTCAAAAGTATTCATAATCTTATAATAATAGTAATGCAAAATCGAAAGTAATTACCTTAAATTATTCAACGTTTAATCCTTATATGCGACCAACCCTAGAAGAGATAATACATAGAACCAGACGATGTTAACTTTATTTCCCCTTTAATCTTCAGTGCTGGATCACCGTAGAAGAGAACAAAAGTATTAAACCTATATCAACAGAAAAACAATATAACAAACAGTGCGAATGTAATTCAAGAGTCATTATGCAAAAACAATTCAGATATTAAATCTTAGAGAACTCTTTAGAAGATATGTTTCTGTTCTCAACAAAAGTCTGATCCTTGCGACCATGTATGGTAATGGAAACTCATCCGATCCTTTGGATACTCGGATATCTTATTGTTATCTAATAGTATGAAATAGTTACCTTCTTAGAGTAACTAATTTTATTTTCCTTCTTCGTTCTGTGTTCTAGTAAAAGTTTACTTTGTGGATATGAAAATTATTTGATCCAACTTAGAATTTTATCTCTTTGAAGAGTGATTTACATTTTTGAGGGGTATAAAAGTCGATCAATATTTGAGGGATATTTTAGTCGTTCAATATTTAGCGTAAAATATTCGTGCTTTTATAATAATATAGATAGATAGATATAGATATAGATATAGATATAGATATATAGATAATAAGTACATGCTGATCACATGAATTACATGTTTATCATTAGATTAAGTTATCTGCAATTAGAAGTAACTACGATATAAATGTTCAAAGTTTAAAGCTAGATTTTACAACGAATTTTCACAAATAATTGGAAAAGCTTTAATTTTAAATCACCAAATTAAATAATCTCGGTCCGAATGAGGTCGATCCAGCCAGTAGGATTAGACAGGTCTACCTGTATACTAATATGCTAAAAAATGTGATTATATATAAGAAAAAGTCGTAGAACTTATTATACTATATATATGCAAAAAATGGATGCCATTCTTTTAAAATATAACGTCTTTGCATAATTGGGATTCTTCGTGTATTCTTAGACTTCCAAGTATCAAAATTTGAAGGATACGCATTGCATTTTCTTCAGGTTTAATTAAAAAGATCTCTTGTAATCATTGGGAGGTCCTTATATCATATTGTTTACCTCAAAAATATGAGTAATAATTAAATTTGATTTGTGAGTTTAAAGATACGTGATTTAGTTCAATATCAATTAATAATCAAGAAATATGAAGTATAGATGAAGGAAAATAAACAAGACCAAACCAGTAGATAAGTTAGTAGACAGTAACGACCTCGAGCTTAGTGACCTCGAGGTGGACCAAGAACAGTAAAGTAAGAGCGATAAAGATAAAAGGACAATTATGATGAGCTATGAACAAAAAGTAAAGAGTATATTCTTTTGTCAATGATTAGATGATCTTTACAAATGATTGGGGTCCCCTTTATATAAGAGGGGAGCCCTAAAATAAGGTACATTTCCATTTACAGTGAAGAATCTTATTGGTACAGTTGTCTAACTGCCTAGTACGAAATCGTACAATCCTATTTCGGGATTTGCGCCATGATTTTGGGAACGTGGCAAGAATCTTGCTCAGTCTGTTAGAAATCCACAACGACATTATTTTGGGGTCGAGCATACTCGGCTTCGATATTCCTCGTACTCCCATCTCCGGGCATTGCATCCTGTCTTCGAGATCGAGTCTGGTCATCGGGATCGAACTCGACCTCGCCTGAGCTTGGGGCTTAAGACGGACCCTCAAGCCTATAAATTGGAGGCATATAATTTTGACCGCATACAGATAGTCCCCGCGTTTCTTAGAATAAGAAACGACTTGAATCTCGATCTCCCGGAGTCCCTGATAATGATGTCATTCCCATGACGTAGGCATTTGAAGTGACTGAAACGTCCCGTTGGTTCGCTTCCCCAGGACATTAAATGCTTGCCAGTAGTGGTCGACCACTACGCCGCCAAACCATCGTTGCTTATCTATAAATATGAGGCTACTTCTTTGAATTGAAAAGTTTACACCTTCATTCACATCTACTCTGATTATCTCTCTGCTACATCTCTTTCTCTCATCGTCTGTTTCCACCGCCCCTTCAACGCCGGAAAATGCCAAGTTCTTACAAAATACTTTGCTTTGTAATCCTAAGCTTAAAGTTATGGCTAAAACTTCCAAAATAGTTCCCAAAAAGGAGAAAGCATCGTCTTCTTCTACTTCCCGGTCGACCAAACTGGTGGTGCCGCCGGCTCTTCATGAAATCACTCCCGGCCATTGCGTGATTAAAAAGGATTTCAATATTGAAAATCCTCCCGATATCCTAGGCCGATGCGAACATGTATCTCAATACATCAGTTCGATATAGGAGAAATACCTCAAATCCATAAAGAAGGACTGCGGCTGGGGAGACGAGGTCGTAGTACAGATCCCAGACCCGAGGAGAGCATCACTGCCCACGTGGAGGGGTTTTTAAGTTTTTACACTTATTCCTTCATACTGGATCCCCTCGATCTGGTAGTGATCGACTTTTGCAAAACATACGAGGTCACCCTCGGCCAGATTCATCCCTTCTTTTGGCGCATCGTGATCATGCTACGTTATTTTTCCGGAAAGGCCGAGAGGTTGGAATTCACCCTCAACCATCTTATTCGGCTATATCGGCCCCAACTGTTTCGAGGGCTCATCAAGCTGCAACATCGAACAAAGAAGGCCTTCTTTTCTAGTAACGCCGAAGACAAAGATCGAGGCTGGATGAGCCGGTTCATCAGAGTAAGGACTTCGGACGTCATCTCTGAGGACAAATGTCGTTCCCGGAGAGATGGAATTTTAATCGTAAGTGGGGTTCCTTAACAAATACTTCTTCATATTCTGCTTCCGCGTTCCATAATATTTTCATCTTTTCTGCAGCTGTTGCTTGGACACCTCACATTGTCCCGTACCTCGAGGATTAGGTCCCAAAGTTGGCTGCGATATCCTCGTACGATGAGCGTAAATGGCGTGATTTATCGAGGGGCAAAGGGGAGGCCAAACATCATGGTAAATTCTCTTCTCAGATTTATGATATTCTTCTTTTATTTGTGGTGTCATCTCGTTCATATTTACTTGTACAGGCATCAGAGATGTCTCCTAAATGAAGCCAGACCCACCAGGGGAAGGGACCGAGTCCCCGATTCCGAAATCGGGGAAAGACCACAAAAGAAAGAGGGCTTCGAAGCCCGAAGATACTCAGGATGAGGCGGCCCCTACTCGGAGGCCGATGAGAAAACTCATCCACGTGGAATTGGATTCAGCCATTCAACATGTGGAAGATGAAGAGAACAAAGGTGAGGAATCGACACTGGTACCCCGACCTAGGAAAGCAGTCGAGGTTGCCAAGTCCTCCGAACCTGATACCTTGCCTCTCGATGGAGGAACTTTGACGAAAGACTCAGGAAAAGCCCTCGAGTCCCCCGAGATCGAGATCGTACCTCCTCCTTCAATAAATATGCTAGAGGGACAGTTTCTGAGAGGGCCAAAGCTAATCAGAGCGCTCCGAGTGAAGAGCTCGGTGCCATGACAATGGGCCACTCACCTCCTCTACCAGGTTACTCCGAAGAGACAATAAAGGCTGCTCGGGCTCTGGGAACACCCGACCCGAGCAAGGTCCTTGAAGAAGACCCTTTCTAGGACTATTTCACCGGGGTTGACAATGACGTTGACCTTAACGATGCATTTACCCTCTTCAAAAAGGCTCAACGTCTCCTCTCTCAGGTAAATACTTACTTTCATTGTTGTAAATTTTTCTTTTCTTCCCTTCCTTTGACTGACACATCTTCATTTCAGGTATAGGCCATTGTCGAGTTTAGAGCTTAGCTGAGCCAATATGAGGCCAAGCTCAGGAAGGTTTCCGGTGAAGAACAGGCCCTGAAACTCCTTTGCGGCCAAAAGGAAGAGGAGCTTAAGGACCTTCGGGCTGAATTGGCCAAAGCTCGGAAAAATGAGATCGAGCTAGATGAGCAGGTAACTGTGATTTTAACAGAGTATGGTCTCCTTGGATTTACTTTGGAGGCTAATACTTCGATGTCTCAACTGCAACAGATGTTGGAGATGATTGGGCAGCTCCGAGGCGAGGTTGATCAAGTTAAGGCTGACTGCGATCGATGGAAAGAGAACATGGATCAGCTCGCTGCCGACAAGGAAGCTGTTACAGCCCAACTATCCTCGGCTGAAACTCAACTCTGAGGCATTAAAGTGAAGGGTCTGGCTCATGCCAAGAAAATTAAGGAGTCAGAGGCAGAGCTTGCTAGAGCCCGGGCCGAAGCTGCACAGGCCAAGGCTGAAGTTGAGAAGACGAAGTCTACGACTAATAAGACCATTGCCGTAAACTTAAGGGATGCCGAGGTTGTTCAAGCGGAGTTGAGGGAGGCCTCCGACCTGGAATAATAGAGTAATGATTTGGTCAAGTGCCAAGCTCGGAGGGAGACTCTCGAAGAAATCCACGCCCGGGGATTTGACCTTACCGAAGAAATAGCCGAAGCAAAAGCATGGGAAATCGATGCTAGGTTCCTTGTTTCTTCTGATGACGAGGATGTTGTGAATGGCTTCGGGGACGGGGAAGGTGAAGAAGGTGTCCCCGAGGAAGAAGGGGTTTTCAAAGATAAAGCTGTCGAGGGTGCAACTCCTGAGGATGCCACTTCCGGAGATGTGACCCCGAAATAGATTAGGTTCTATTTTTCTTTTTTCTGTAAGGGCCCCTCGTGGGCATTGTAAATATACTTTGTAAATCATCTTTTGTGGACATAAAGAATGCGATGACCCAAAAGGTCATCACTTGTTTTAGAAACAAATCCTGTATTAAAAGACCTTAAAACCTCTTTTTTACCTCATCTCGATTTGCGTGCATGGGTCCAGACCTATATTCGAAAAGCCTTTTATGTGAAAATATGAGAAATAGAAATTTCTAGAGTTAAAAATTTGATTATGGATGACTTTGGTCAACATTTTGAGCAAACAGACCAGGATCCGTGTTCCGACGATCCAGGAGGTCCGCAGTAAAATATGGGACTTGGGCGTATGCTCGGAAATGAATTCCAAGGTCCCAAGCCTTAGAAATCAATTTTTGAAAGAAATTGTTTTGCTGAATTATCTATGAAATAAAGAAAAGAATAAATGTTTGAAACTATTAGTATCGGGTCGTATTTTGGCTTCGGAGCCCAGTACAAACTTGTTAAAGTATTTAGATGATAACTGTGGAAATTTGGTGAAAATGGAGTTTATTTGACGTGATTTGGACCTCCGGTCAAAGAGTTATGAACTTTAAAGTGTTCTTGATGAAAATGATGATTTTTGAGGTTTAATTCATATTTTTACATGTTATTTTTCTGATTTGGTTGCACGAGCAAGTCCGTATGATGTTTTTAGGTTGGTGTGCATGTTTGGTTTGGAGCCCCGAGGGCTCAGGTGAGTTTTGGATAGGCCACGGAGTGGAATTTAACTTAAGGAGTTGCAGGTTTTTAGGTGGTGTGTTGCAGGTCTGCATGATTCGCAATTGCGAAGCCTGGCTCGCAAATGCAAGCAATGGGTCGTAAATGCAAATAGTGGCCTGGGCTGCCTTGGTCGCAAATGCGACATCGCAAATACGAAGGCAGTATCGCAAATGCGAAGAGGACTGGATTCCTCAAGGTTCGCAAATGCGAACCCCTATTCACAAATGCGAGGTTAGCAGTCTGAGAGGTTCGCAATGGCGAACCCTGGTCGCAATTGCGACACCTGCAACCTGCAAAATCATAACTTAGACGACGCATTTCAACCATTTTTCAAACCCTTTCAAAACCAAAACACTCTTGGGAGATTTTTCAAAGACAAGTACTCTTCCAAATCGATTGTAAGTCATTTCTAACTTGGTTTCATCAATCTTTAACATCTTTTCTCATGATTTCAACTCAAAATCAAAGGTTTTCATGGGGGAAATTGGGTGTTTTGGGTAGAACCTAGGTTTTTCAAATTTTAGGGATTTGGACCTTGATTTGAGGTCCGATTTCAAAATAAATTGTAAATTTGGGTTCATGGGGGAATGGGTAATCGGGTTTTGACCATGTGGGCCCGGGGGAGATTTTTGACTTTTTGAGAAAACCTATTTTCATGCATTGGAATTGATTCATTTAGCATTTATTGATATAGTTAAGTAAGTTATGGCTAGATACGAGCGAATTGGTGGTGGAATCAAGAGGTAAAGTGATAGTTGAGACTTGAATTGTATTCATGGCATCGATGTAAGTGTTTGGTCTAACCTTAGCTTGAAGGATTAGGAGTTGTGTCCTATTTGCTACGTGTTATTTATTGAGTACGACGTATAGGCATGGTGACGAGTATCTATACCTTGGTGTCAAGCATGCTCGTGAGTCTTATTCTATGACTAATGTGACTTCGTTTGTATTGTTCATGCCTTAAGTGATAATTTCTATTGTTGAGCAGATCTTGTGGAAGTAATAGTGATATTTGAACATTGAGGCACGTTGGTTCAAGTTGTATAATGAACTGTGAAAGTATGATTGGCAATTGAATCTTATAGAGCATTGGCTCAAGTTGTGAAGTGAGTTGTGAAATAAAAGTGAAAAAAAGAAGAAAATTTTTATATTGTTTCCCTTGCCGGGATGTGTTTGCTTTAGATGTTATCTCCCTTTCCGGAATGTTGATGCTTTTGATATTGTTCACTTGTCGGGATTTGATTGTTGAACTATTGTCCCTTGCCGGAATTTTATTGTAATTTTATTTATTTCCTTGCCCTATTGCTTGTGATTGTTGTTGGGTGAGGAAGAGTATTAAAGCACGAAGGGTGATGCCATGTATTATTTTGGTGAGAGAGTGTTAAAGCACGAAGGGTGATGCCATGTATGATTTGTGAGGAAGGGTATAAAAGCACGAAGGGTGATGTCGTACCGCACGATTTACAATTTCGTGCCGATTATATTGATTTTATGGTGAGGACGAGAGTAAAAGCACGAAGGGTGATGTCATGCACTTGTTTGATTTCTAATCCTTGTTGATACTTGAGTTATGGTGTTCCTTGTATTTACCTGCTGTCTTTCTATTATCATTTAATGTTTCCCCACAGCATGCTTTCCCCCTCCCATTCTAAACTGTGTATTCCTGCTTTTATTTTTTGATGTATATGATTTAACTGCACAGGTTTGTTTGGTAGTCTGGTCCTAGCCTCATCACTACTTCTTCGAGGTTAGGCTAGACACTTACCAGCACATGGGGTTAGCTGTGCTGATACTACACTCTGCACTATGTGCAGATCCTGGCACAACAACTTTTGGACCTTAGCTTGAGTGGTTGCCTTCAGTCCATACGGAGATCCAAGGTAGTCCTGCAGGCGTCCACAGGACCTGGCGTCTCTATCCTTTCTTCCTGTTTCATTTATGTAATTCAGAAACAGTGTTGCATTTATTTTTCGGACCTTGTTTGTAGTATTCCTAGACCATCTGTGAAGTTATGACACCAGTTCTGGGTAGCTTTTGTTTAAGAAATCGTACTGGAATTATTTAAATGGTTTAATTATTTCTTCTGCTTGTTTAAATTCCATTGTTTATAAACTGTTGATTCACATTGTTAAAGGATTAAAATGGGAAAAATGTAATTTGCTCAAACGGTTGGCTTTCCTAGATTTCACTAGTAGGCGTCATCACGACTCCAAAGGGCGGGAAAATTCGGGTCGTGACAAAAAACCTCTTTGCTTTATCTTCGTTTGTGTTGAATTCCGTTTCGTCTTCATCTATGAATTTTTTTTATTATATAACTCTAATGATCTGTGCGAATACTGGACTCAGAACATAATAAACCCTTAGGTTTTTTATTGATCAACATAATACCTCATAGGGATTTAGTTAATCCTCGAGCTAAGCTCAAATCAATTTGATGTGAGATCGGGGTATCTAGACCTTTGAGTCCGAGTTGAGTGAGAGTAAGGTCTCGAAACCTTTATATTTTGGCCCTTAGGCTCTTTTAGGTTGGCCCTTAGGCTCTTTGGGGCTGGTCCTTAGGCCTTTAGGCTCCTTAACATGTGTTTTTTTGTACCCGTTGGGTTTTTTCGAAGGTTCGATCGATTGGAACCTCATTTATAACTTGTTTGTGTAAACATAATCGAATACCTCTTGAGGTTTTTTTGAAGGCTGATGTTATCGAAGCCTTTAAGTTGTTCGAAGGCTGATTTTATCGAAGCCCTTTATCATTTGCTTTTGCCGAGGGTAGCCTGATTTAACCGGTTTTTTCAAAGTGTTTGAAGGCCTGTAATTTATGGCGAAAGTCGGACGTCTCCGATCCACATTATTTCGGCCGTAGCCTTTTTAATATGACCGTAGTCTTTAATATGGCCGTAGCCTTTAATATGGTCGTAGCCATCGGGAATATCTCTTAGACTTGTTCCCCGATAACCTTTTGAACTTGTTCGGAAGGTTAGTCCCCGAGGATGTTAGCCTTGGCCTTTATATCGAGGGGGAGCCTCTTTGAGGTCTTATGAGCCCGAGTTTTTGATGACTCGGATGCGTTGACTGTCAATGACAGTCCCCTAGTATTCGGGGGTGTATTTGCGTTCTGGCTCTTGAGTCATTTCCCGTAGGATTATGAGTGTAGAACTCGTATATTAATACACTTTTTCGAGACACAAAGTGTTTTTTTTTATATAAACAGAATGCTTCTTCAGATAATGCATACATGTTTTGCTGTCGGGGCTCGACTATTCTATATGGACACGGTTCATCTGATCGTTTGGTCCAATACAAAGTTCTCCTATCGAAGCCCTCTTAGGCGTGAAATATTTTCCTCGAAAATATAACCTCCGAGGGTGATTCCCCCCCAGTATTCGAGGTTGATTGAAAAGAAACCTTGGATACTATTGAGTTTTCCTTAGGTAGCACGTAGTTATTGCGTCGTTAAAAACCTTGCCGGAAAAATACATTTGGGACAAAATCCGATCTAAGGAAAAAAAAGTGCAACACATGATTTAAAACCTAAGGCCTTCGTGTAAAAAGGTGCCTTCGATAGCTTCGATCGAACACCTGCAGTGGGTTAGTTTGAAATTCAAATGGACAAAAAAGAAAAAATCATACCTTAGCAATAGTATCGTTAAAGTAGTGATACGTTCTAATTGTTTGACAATTGCTCGCCTTCCATCGTGCCAAGTTTGTAAGACCCTTTGCCGATAACTCCGAGGACTCGGTACGGTCCTTCCCAATTCGGGCCTAGTTTCCCTTCATTCGGGTCTCGAGTATTGAGGGTGACTTTTCGTAGAACTAAGTCCTCGACTTCGAAATGTCGAAGGTTAGTCCTTCTATTGTAGTATCTCTCGATTCTTTGCTTTTGTGCGGCCATCCAAACAAGTGTTGCCTCTTGTTTTTCATCCAATAGCTTGAGGCTAGTATTCATAGACTCATGATTTGACTCCTCTAATGCATGTCGAAACCTGGTGCTGGGTTCTCCGACCTCGACAGGGATAAGGGCCTCGAAGCCATAGACTAAACAGCACGGAGTAGCCCCTGTGCTAGATTTCGATGTTGTTTGATATGCCCAAATGACCTCGGGTAGAACTTCTCTCTATTTTCCCTTTGCATCGTCCAACCTTTTCTTCAGGTTTTGAATGATAGTTTTGTTTGTTGATTTGGCCAGTCCATTTCCAGTTGGGTGGTATGGTGTTGATAAGATCCTTTTTATCTTGTGTGCTTCGAGGAACTCTATCACCTTGCTGCCGATGAATTGTTTTCCATTGTCACATACAATCTCGACAGGTATCCCGAACCGATATATGATGTGGTCCCAAATAAAGTCAATAACTTCCTTTTCTTTGACCTTCTCGAAGGCCTGTTCTTCCACCCATTTAGAAAAGTAATCAGTCATAAATAAAATAAATTTAGCTTTACCTAGGGCCGTTGGTAGGGGGCCAACTATGTCTATCCCCTATTTCATGAAAGGCCACGGGGATAGGACCGAGTGGAGCTGTTCTCTGGGCTGATGAATCATTGGTGCAAACCATTGGAATTTATCACATTTTTTGACAAACTCCTTAGCATCTTTTTCCATGATGTCCCAGTAATACCCTGCTCTAATAATTTTGTGAATCAAAGACTCGGTGCCGGAATGGTTCCCACAAGTACCTTCGTGGATTTCTCGTAGAACATAATCGATATCCCCCGGCCCTAAACATACCACTAATGGCCCATCAAACGTTCTTCTGTATAATGTTCCATCCCCATCTAGTGTGAACTTAGCAGCCTTGGTTCGTAGAGCCCTCGATTCTTTGTGATCCGATGGGAGCTTTCCATTTTTCAAATAATCGATATACTTATTTCTCCAATCCCAAGTCAAGCTCGTGGAATTTATTTCGGCATGACCTTCCTCGACCACGGATCTCGATAACTGAACGACAGTCCACGGGACAGTGTCGTCCTCTTTGACCAACGATCCCAGATTTGCAAGCGCATCGGCCTCACTATTTTGCTCTCGAGGCACATGATCCAGGGTCCATTCTTTGAAGAGGTGCAACGTCACCTGTAGTTTGTCTAAGTACCTCTGCATTCTATCTTCTCAAACCTTGAAACTTTTGTTTACTTGGTTCACCACCAATAGGGAGTCGCATTTGTCCTTGATGACTTCTGCCCCAAGCTCTTAGCTAGCTCGAGACCTGCAATCATGGCCTCGTACTCGGACTCATTGTTAGTCAATCTTGAAGCTTTGATAGATTGCCTAATTGTGCTACCTGTTGGTGGCTTCAAAACAATGCCGAGTTCGGACCCTTTCACATCCGAGGCACCGTTCGTGAAAAGGGTCCATACCCCCAATGATGTACCCGATCCCAGCAGAAGTTCTTTTTCTATTTTGGGTACAAGGGTCGGTGTAAAATCAGCCACGAAGTCACCTAAGATTTGGTACTTCATAGCCGTTCAGGGTTGATATTTGATATCATACCCGCTTAGTTCGACTGCCCACTTGGCCAGTCGACCCGACAATTCGGGCTTATGCAAGATGTTTTGGAGGGGATAGGTGGTTAATACACATATATGATGACATTGAAAATATGGCTTTAACTTTCTAGATGCGCTGATTAATGCAAGTGCTAATTTTTCTAAGTAAGGGTATCTAATTTCAGCATCTCCCAGAGTTCGACTTACGTAATAAACAGGGAATTGCGTACCTTGCTCTTCTTGAAGTAGTACTCCACTTACTAATATCTCGGACACTGCCAGATATAGGTAAAGCTTTTCATCTACCTTCAAGGTGTGAAGCAACGATGGGCTCGATAGGTATCGCTTCAATTCTTCTAAGGCTTGCTAGCATTCCGGGGTACATGCGAAGTCCATATCTTTCTTAGCAAGGAAAAGAATCTATAACTTCGATCCGATGACCTCAAAATAAATCGACCCAATGCGGCTATTCGTTGTGATGACACTTGTTTTAGAACTAAATTCTATGTTCTGAGGCCTTAAAACCTCCTTTTTATCTCACCTCGATGTGCGTGCGCAATTCGGGCATGCATCCGAAAAGCCATTATGTGAAAATCTATGAAAAATGGTGAATTTTGCTTTTAAAATAAATTTAGGTTGACTTCGGTCAACATTTTGGGTAAACGGACCCGGACCCGTGATTTGACAGTCCCGGTGGGTCCGTAGGAAAATATGGGACTTGGGCATATGCCCGGAATCGAATTCCGAGGTCCCAAGCCTGAGAAATGAATTTTCTAAAGAAAATTATTTTTTGGAATATAAATGAGTTTTTTGGAAATGAAATATGTTTGAAATTGATGGTATCGAGCCCATATTTTGGTTCCGGAGCCCGGTATAGGTCTTATATGTGATTTAAGTTGAGCCTGTAAAATTTGGTAAGAAACGGAGGTCATATGACGTGATTCAGAACCTTAGTTGTAAAATTTGAAAGTTCTTGAGATTTTCTTTGATTTTGATGCTAAATTCATAGTTATTGATGTTGTTTTGATGATTTGATCGCACGAGCAAGTCCGTATGATGTTTTTGGACTTGCTTGCATGTTTGGTTTGGAGCCCCATGGGCTCGGGTGAGTTTTGGATAGGCCACGGAGTGAAATTTGGACTTAGAAAATTGCTGGTATGTTGCAGGTCTGCACCTAGCTCGCAAATGCGAGAAAGTATCGCAAATGCGAAAGTCGACCTGGGCTGCCTTGGTTGCAAATGCGACATTTGTATCGCAAATGCGATATCGCATTTACGAAGGGTCCCTCGCAAATGCGAAGGTGACCAGAATTGCACTTGGTTGCAAATGCGACAAAATCTTCGCATTTGCGAAGTCAACAGGTTTTGAAGGGGTTCGCAATTGCGACATCTGCGACCTACAAATTCATAACTTAGCCGAAAATCTTTCATTTTTCAAAACCTAAACACCTTTGGGCAATTTTTCAAAGACAAGTACTCTTCCAAATCGATTGTAAGTCATTTATAACTCTTTTTCATTAATCTTTAACATATTTTCACATGATTTCAACTCAAAATCAAGGGTTTTCATGGGGGGAATTGGGTGTTTTGGGTAGAGCTTAGGTTTTTCAAATTTTGGGGATTTAGACCTCGATTTGAGGTCTGATTTCAAAACAAATTATATATTTGGGTTCGTGGGTGAATGAGTAATCGTGTTTTGGTCCGAACCTCGGATTTTGACCATGTGGGCCCGGGGTCAATTTTTGAATTTTTGGGAAAAACTTAGAAAACCTATTTTCATGTATTAGAATTGATTCATTTAACATTTATTGATATAGTTAAGTAACTTGTGGTTAGATACAAGTAAATTGGTGGTGGAGTCAAGAGGTAAAGCGGTAGTTGAGGCTTGAATTGTATTCGTGGCATCGAGGTAAGTGTTTGGTCTAACCTTAGCTTGAGGGATTAGGAGTTGTGTCCTATTTTCTATGTGGTAGTTGTTGAATACGACGTATAGGCATGGTGTCGAGTATTTATACGTTGGTATCAAGCATGCCCGTGGGTCTTATACTACGATTAATGTGACTCCGTTTGTATTGTTCATGCTTTGTGTGATGATTTCTATTGTTGAGAAAGGCTTGTGGAAGTAATATTGGTATTTGAACATTGAAAAGCATTGGCTCAAGTTGTAAAATGATTTGGGGAAGTATAATTGGCAATTGAATATTATAGACTATTGGCTCAAATTGTGAATTGAGTTGTGAAGTAAATGTGAAAAAGAAAAGAGGATTATGATATTGTCTCATTTGTCGGGATGTTGTTGTTTTAAGGTTATCTCCCTTGCCGGGATGTTATAGTTTTGATATTGTTTCCTTTGCCGGGATATGATTGTTGTACTATTGTTCTCTTGCTGGGGTTTTATTGTGAATTTGTTGATTTCCTTGCTCTTATTGCTTTGTGATTTTTGTTTGGGTGAGGAAGAGTGTTAAAGCACGAAAGATTATGCCGTGTATGATTTTTTTTGTAAGGACGAGAGTAAAAGCACGAAGGGTGATGCCGTGCCGCACGATGTACAATTCTGTGGCATGATATGAGTGTTAATACATGAAGGATCATTCCGTGCCATGATTATGTGAGGTAAAAGCACGAAGGGTGATGTCGTGCCGATTTTATTGATTTTATGGTGAGGACGAGAGTAAAAGCACGAAGGGTGATGACGTGCACTGGTCTTTGATTTTCCTTACTTCTACTGATAATTGAGTTATGGTGTTCTTTACATTTAATTATTGGTTTCTGTTGCTACTTGTTATTCCCCGAAGCATATTTCCCCCTCCTATCCTTAACTGTACATTTCTGCCTTTATTTTCCATTATATATGATTTAACTGCACAGGTTTATTTGGTAGTCTGGTCCTAGACTCGTCACTACTTCGCCGAGGTTAGGCTAGGCACTTACCAGCACATGGGGTCGGTTGTGCTGATACTACATTTTGCATTGTGTGCAGATCCCGGTACTGGAGCTTACAGACCTTAGCTTTGGGTTGCTGCCTTCAGTCCATTCGGAGATCCGAGGTAGTCCTGCAGGCGTCCACAGGCCTTGGCTTCTCCTCCTATCCTTTCATCCTGTTTCATTTATGTATTTTCGAGATAGTATTGTATTTATTTTTGGACTCTTATTTGTAGTATTCCTAGACCGTCTGTGAAATTGTGACACCAGTTTTGGGTAGTCTTTGTTTAAGGAATTGTATTTGTAATATTTAAATGGTTATGTTTTGTTCTTCCGCTTATTAAATTTCGTTGTTTATATAATGTTAGTTCATAATTGTTAAGGGATTATAATAGGAAAAAGGTAAATAATTCAAATGGTTGGCTTACCTAGCTTTCACTAGTAGGCGCCATCACGACTCTCGAGGGTGGAAAATCTGGGTCGTGAAAAGTTGGTATCAGAGATCTAGGTTACTTAGGTATCACAATTCACGGACAAGCTTAGTAGAGTCTGAGTGATCGGTACGGAGACGTCTGTATTTATCCCCAGAGGCTACAGAGTTAGAAAAAACTTCACATCTATTCTTTCCTGTCGTGTGATCTGATTTCTCAATGCTAATTGAATTTCTACTTTGTTCTTTCGCAGATGGCGATAACATGGGCTTCCTTATCCACTGATCAGCAGCCCGAGCCCCCAGCAGCAGCTCCCACGATGGATAAAGAGCAAAGCCGAGGTCGTACTAGAGGCCGAGGCAGGGGCAGAGCTCAGCCTAAAGCAGCAACACCAGTGGCGGAGACTCAAGTTGAGTTTGATGATGAGGTTCCGACCCATACAGTTCCGATGGGCCCACCTCAGGTCCCAGAGTGGTTCATTGCTACCCTAGTACTCCAGAATGCTTTGGTCCGTCTAGTGGGCCTTATAGAGAGTGTCACCCGGGTAGGCTTACTTCTGGTAGCACCAGCTGTCTCTCAGGCTAGGGGAGGAGCACAAACTCTCGCTACCCGCACTTCGGAGCAAATGGCTCCCCAATTTCAGACTCCAACAACTTAGCCAGTTGGCGCAGTTCAGTCGGGTATTGTAGCTCAGACCGATGATGGAGCAGCTATGTCTGTTGATGCTTTGTGGAGATTGGACAGGTTTACCTAGCTCTTCACTACCACTTTTAGTGGTGCATCTTTTGAGGATCCCCAGGATTATTTAGACAGCTATCATGAGGTTCTCAGGAACAAGGGTATAGTGTAGACCAATAGGGTCGACTTTGCTACTTTTTGCTTATCTGGATCCGCCAAGACTTGGTGGAGAGATTATTGTTTGGCTAGATCAGTTGGGTCACCAGCTTTGACTTGAGATCAGTTCTCTCAGCTATTTCTTGAGAAGTTTCTTCCTATCACTCAGAGGGAGAACTAAAAGAGGTAGTTTGAGCGTCTCCAGCAGGGTTCTATGACTGTTACTCAGTACGAGACCAGATTCATTGACTTGGCCCGTCATGCTTTTATCATACTCCCCATCGAGAGAGAGAGGGTGAGGAGGTTCATTGAGGGACTCATTCAGCTTATTCGACTTCAGATGGCTAAGGAGACGGGGAGCGAGATTTCTTTTCAGGATGCGGCCAATGTGGCCAGGAGAGTTGAGATGGTGCTATCATAGGGGGGTGGTTAGGGGTCTGACAAGAGGTCTTGTCATTCAGGTAGGTTCAATGGTGCCTTATCTAGAGGCAGAGATTCTTTTGGTAGGGGCCATCCTCTCAGGCCGTTTCATTCAGCACTTTAGGCTTCTCACGACGCTCCATGTGGCCTTGGTTCTCGTATGCAGTATTCTGATCAGTTGGCCTACAGTGCACCGCCAGCTCCTATTAGTGTACCTTCGCTCCAGAGTTTTCAAAGTGGTTATTCAGGCCGTCAGGGTCAATAGTCTCAATAGTTGAGGGCTTGTTATACTTGTGGCGATACGGGGCATATTGCTAGATTTTGCCCTCGAGCACCGAGTAGCTCTCAACATCAAGGTTCACGTGCCATGGTTCAGGCACCGAGTGTTCCACAGCTCGCTCAGCTAGCTAGAGGTGGAGGTAGAGGTTCTAGAGGTGGAGGTAGAAGTATTAGAGGTGGAGCTCAAGCCGCTAGAGGTGGAGGCCAGCCAGAAGCAGGCTGTCCCAGAGATGTAGTTCAGGGTGGTGGGGCCCAACCCCGATTTTATGCTCTTCCGGCCAGGCCTGAGGTTGAGGCTTTTGATGCAGTTATCATAGGTACTGTTCTGGTTTGTAGTAGAGATGCTTCAGTTTTATTTCATCCGAAATCTACATACTCCTATGTGTCATCTTATTTTGCACCGTATCTGGTCATACCTAGTGATTCTTTGAGTGCTCCTGTGTATGTGTCTATACCTGTGGGTGATTCTATTATGGTAGATCGTGTCCATCGTTCATGTATAGTTGTGATTGGGGATCCTGAGATTCAAGTAGATTTGTTACTGTTGGACATAGTTGATTTTGATGTCATATTAGGGATGGACTGGTTATCACCTCACCACGCTATCTTGGACTGTCATGCCAATACCATGACCTTAGCTTTTCTGGGGTTGCCTCGTTTGGAGTGGAGAGGGACTCCTGGTCATTCTACCCGTTGTGTTATCTCATATATGAAGGCTCGGTGTATGGTCAAGAAGGGGTGTTTGGCCTATTTGGCATATGTTCGTGATTCTAGTGCTGAGGTTCCTTCTATGGATTCTGTGCCTGTTGTTTGTTAGTTTCCTGAGGTTTTTCCTTCAGACCTGCCGGGTATGCCACTCGATAGGGATATTAACTTCTGCATTAATTTGGCTCCGGGCACTCAGCCCATTTCTATCCCGTCGTATCGTATGGCCCTACCTGAGTTGAAAGAGTTGAAGGAGCAGTTGCAAGACTTGCTTGATAAAGGCTTCATTAGGCCTAGTGTCTCGCCATGGGTTGCGCCGGTGTTGTTTGTCAAGAAGAAGGACGAATCAATGAGGATGTGTATAAATTACCGGTAGTTGAACAAGGTTACAATCAAAAATAAGTATTCATTGCCGATGATTGATGATTTGTTTGATCAGCTTCAGGGTGCCAAGGTATTTTCGAAGATTGGCTTGAGATCTGGCTACCATCAGTTGAGGATTAGGGCATCCAATGTCCCTAAGATAGCTTTCCACACTCGATATGGGCATTATGAGTTCTTGATGATGTCATTCGGGTTGACAAATGCCCTAGAAACTTTTATAAATTTGATGAACCGAGTGTTCAAGCCTTACTTGGATTCATTCGTGATAGTCTTCATTGATGATATTTTGCTCTATTCCCGCAGCCGGGAAGAGCATAAGCAACATCTGAGAGTGGTTCTTTAGACTTTGAGAGATAGTCAGTTCTATGCTAAGTTTTTGAAGTGTAAGTTTTGGTTGAGTTCTGTTGCATTCGTGGGTCATGTTGTGTCAGTAGAGGGTATTCAGGTAGATCCGAGAAAGATAGAGGCAGTCAAGAACTGGCCTAGACCCGCATCAGCTATAGAGATTCGGAGTTTCTTGGGTTTGGTAGGCTATTATCGTCGGTTTGTGGAGGGGTTTTCATCTATTGCAGCCCCGATGACTAGGTTGACCCAGAAGGGTGCCCAGTTCAGGTGGTCAGACGAGTATGAGATGAGCTTTCAAAAGCTCAAGACAGCTTTAACTATGGCGCCGGTGTTGGTTTTGCCCATAGGTTCAGGGCCATATACAGTTTATTGTGATGCATCTCGTATTGGACTTGGTGCGGTGTTGATGCAGGATGTCAAGGTCATTGCTTATGCTTCGCGTTAGTTGAAGATTCATGAGAAGAACTATTCGGTTCATGATTTGGAGTTAGCAGCCATTATTCACGAGTTGAAGATCTGGAGGCACTATCTATATGGGGTGTCATGTGAGGTGTTCACGGATCACAAGAGTTTGCAATACTTGTTCATGTAGAAGGAGCTAAATTTGAGGTAGAGAAGGTGGTTGGAGCTATTGAAAGACTATGATATCACCATCTTATATCATCCGGGTAAGGCCAATGTGGTGGCCGATGCTTTGAGTAAGAAGTCAGCTAGTATGGGCAGTCTTGCTTATATTCCGGTCGATGAGAGACCGATTGTTTTGGATGTTCTGGCTTTGACCAATTAGTTCGTAAAGTTGGATGTTTCTGAGCCCAGCCGTGTGTTAGCTTGCACAGTCGCTTGTTCTTCTTTATTGGAGCGTATCCGATATCAGGAGTATGATGATCCTCATTTGTGTGTCCTTATGGACACGGTGCAGCACGGTGGTGCCAAGCAGGTTACATTAGGAGATGATGGAGTTTTGAGGATGCAGGGTCAAGTTTGTATGCCTAATGTGGATGAGCTTCGAGAGTTGATTTTAGAGGAGGCTCATAGTTCCCGGTACTCTATTCATCCGGGTGCGCCGCTAAGATGTATCAGGATTTGCGGCAGCATTATTGGTGGAGGAGGATGGAGAAGGATAATGTTGCATATGTGGTTCGGTGTTTGAGTTGTCAGCAGGTAAAGTACGCGCATTAGAGACCTGGTGGTTTGTTCTAGAAGATTGAGATTCCTGAGTGGAAGTTGGAGCGTATCACTATGGACTTCATTGTTGGACTCCCACGGACTCAGAGGAAGTTCAATGCAGTGTGGGTTATTGTTGATAGGCTGACCAAATCAGCACATTTCATTCTTGTGGCAGTCTCCTATTCTTCCGAGATTAGCTAAGATCTATATTCGGGAGATTGTGTGCCTTTATGATGTGCTCGTGTCTATCATTTCGGACAGAGGTACACAGTTTACCTCACATTTCTGGAGAGCAGTTCAGTGGGAGTTGGGCACAGGGGTGGAGTAGAGCATAGCATTTTATCCTTAGACGAGCGGGCAGTCCGAGCGTACTATTTAGATTTTGGAGGATATGCTCCGAGCTTGTGTCATTGACTTTGGAGGCTCGTGGGATCAGTTTTTGTCTTTAGCGGAGTTTGCCTATAACAACAGCTACCAGTCGAGCATCTAGATGGTCCCTTATGAGGCTTTATATTGTATTCGGTCGCCGGTTGGATGGTTTGAGCCGGGAGAGGCTCAGTTGTTGGGTACGGATCTAGTACAAGATGCCTTGGACAAGGTCAGGATTATTCAGGTTAGGCTTCGTACAGCTCAGTCCAGGCAAAAGAGTTATACCGACCATAAGGTTCGTGATTTGGCATTCATGGTTGATGAGCGGGTGTTGCTTCGGGTGTCCCCTATGAAGGGCGTGATGAGATTTGGGAAGAGGGGCAAGCTTAGCCCTAAATACATTAGCCCATTTGAAATTCTTAATCGAGTGGGAGAGGTGGCTTACAGACTTGCGTTGCCGCCGAGTTTATCAGCGTGCATCCAGTGTTTCATGTGTCCATGCTTCAGAAGAATCATGGCGATCCATCCCATGTGCTAGATTTCAGCACTGTCCAGTTGGACAAGGACTTGTACTATGAGGAGGAGCCGGTAGCTATTCTAGACCGGCAGGTTTGTCAGTTGAGATCGAAGAGTTTCCCTTTTGTTCATGTTCAGTGGAGAGGTCAGCCTGTTAAGGCAGCGACCCAGGAGTCCGAGTCCGATATGCGGAGCCGTTATCCCTATCTTTTCTCCGACTCATGTACTTCTTTCTTGTGTCCGTTCGAGGACGAACGATTGTTTTAGAGGTGGAGAATGTGACGACCCAAAAGGTCATCCCTTGTTTTAGAACTAAATTCTATGTTCTGAAGCCTTAAGACCTCTCTTTTGTCTCACCTCGATGTGCGGGTGCAGTCCGGACGTGTATCCGGAAAGCCATTATGTGAAAATATGTGAAAAATGGTAAATTTTGCTTTTAAAATGAATTTAGGTTGACTTCGGTCAACATTTTAGGTAAACGGACCCGGATTCATGATTTGACGATCCCGGCGGGTCCGTAGGAAAATATGGGACTTGGGCGTATGCCCGAAATTGAATTCCGAGGTCCCTAGCCCGAGAAATGAATTTTTAAAGAAAATTATTTTCTAGAATATAAATGAGTTTTTGGAAATGAAATATGTTTGAAATTGATGGTATCAGGCCCGTATTTTGGTTTCGGAGCCGGTACAGGTCTTATATGTGATTTAAGTTGAGCCTGTAAAATTTGGTAAGAAAATGAGGTCATATGACGTGATTCAGAACCTTAGTTGTATAATTTGAAACTTTGAAAGTTCTTGAGATTTTCTTTGATTTTGATGCTAAATTCATAGTTATTGATGTTATTTTGATGATTTGATCGCACTAGCAAGTTTGTATAATGTTTTTGGACTTGCGTGCATGTTTGGTTTAGAGCCCCGAGGGCTCGGGTGAGTTTTGGATAGGCCACATAGTGAACTTTGGACTTAGGAAATTGCTGGTATGTTGTGCGAGCTTGCAAATGCGAGAAAGTATCGCAAATGCGAAAGTCGACCTGGGCTACCTTGGTCGCAAATGCGACGTTTGTATCACAAATGCGATATCGCATTTGCGAAGGGTTCCTCGCAAATGCGACAAAATCTTCACATTTGCGAAGTCAATAGGTTTTGAAGGGGTTCGCAATGTGAACACCTAATTTTTGACCACTCAAATTTTATACTAATTTAGTGTAAATATTTCTTTTAGGTCTAATCTTAATATTTTAAAACTTTTATCTTACTTTTAATATGTTTTACTTTAGAAAAAAAGGGGTGCCAAGAAAAATAAATAAAGTAAATAATAAACTAACGGAAGAACAAGAATCAGTAAATTAAGAAAGATACAAAATAATATCCCTTTTACCCATGATCTCCTCAACCGCCCCACGATTTCTCCTCCTAACTCCCATTTTTCCACTTCTTCATATTAGTGACTTTCCCACTTCCTCATATTAGTGACTTCCCCACTTCCTTATGTTAGTGGTCATGTCTCAATCCCCACTTCCTCATGTTAGTGCTCACTCCCTCACGTCTCACATCATGCGCGCACACACACAATCACTGGCACACACACACGATCAAATATATTTTGTTAACCATCTGCACATCTTAATCCTTAACTCCTACATATGCAAAGATACAGAGCAAAAAGCCATAAGCCGGATTACAAAGAGATACACGGATAGAGGGTTGAAAAATACACGCTAGATAGAGAGAGCAGCCACATTTCTCAACAGACGAGACCCATACGCTGCTTCTTACATTCTTCTTCTTCATGAAGGACTGAACAAAAAGAAAAGCCTAGAAAAAAGCTAGGACATCAGCCGCAACAGTGTTGAAGAAAACACACACCCCCACCGGCGGAGCTCGATCTTCAGAGAAGAAGAGCCATTTCAATGGCTTCTTCTTGACACACCCTCACGCCAACCTGAACCAAAACACCTTTTCCCCCGTCGTTGTCTCACACCCAGTTGCGACATCGTTATAGCAACCAGCTCATTTGGAGAGCTGCGTTGAAGTGAGATGTCGGAAACTATTTGAGGTCGTCGTCCAATTGCCGATTCGAGTTTCGTTGTTGGTTCGCGGTACCGATTCGATTCTTTGCTGCTGTATTTCATCTTTCCTTTCGATTTCAAAGCAGTGAGACAAGCTATATTGAGGTCTGTCTCCATGTCGTTTCTACTGTTTTTTATAGCTTTAAATTTATGTATTTGTTATCATGTTGCCTTAGTAATTATGTTTGGTTATATGTTGAAACGGATTTCGACTGATTTTCATACCCTTTTAATAAGTTTATTTCAAATGGATCTGTGTTCTATTTAATAACCTTCACAGTCTCACGTTTCAGTTCTACCGTTACTTGTGTTTATGAAGATTTGGAATAATTTTGATGACAGAAGAAACGAAATGAGAAAGGTTTTTAGTTGTTCGGTCATGGTTGTTGCGCCACTTATATGCCCATGTGTAATTTTGCTTGTTTCATATTAATTTAAAACCATGATATCCCTGTGGATTCCTTTCCGTTAATGTTGACTTCATTTTATTTTATATTTTTAGTTTTTTTCCCCTTATAGTTAGCCTATGGATATGAATATCCTTAATTTGATTTAAATATGAATATTCGTAGTTTATTTTAGTTGAGTAAAGACTTTCTTTTTTTTTTAAATAAATTGAGGTGCGTTGTGTCAAACAAACATGACAATTGCATGGCCCTCATTTAATTAGTTTTGTTTTTAACCCTTAGAAATCGAGGTGTACCATTTAGTTGAATTTTCCATGGCCCTCGCAAAGTTGAAGACGCGTAGTTGCTTTAGGCGCGTTATTTTAATAACTTACCTTCCTAAATTCGGGTGCGCATTTATGTGATCCAAATCCAAATCTCAACGTTAGATAAAATGTGTCGTGGACAGCGGGTATATTTATGTAGCGTGACTTTCGATGTGTTTTAAATAACTTTGAATTTTTTTCGAAATATTAAAAGCGGTTAAATAATAGCACCCTTTTTGCTTTTTGCTTTTGCTTTTGCTTTTGGCTATAGTATCTTGAAATATCATATTGAAGTGTTTGTGCACTCAAGTGATGGAGTAAAGATTCTCTTTCAGCATTACACATTACGTATAACACAAATTAGAGTAAATGTACGCAATTGTGAAGTTTCTTTCTCTGCTGTTTGTTTGGCATGATTGATCCATATTTATTTTTTTGCATTCAATTAGTAGATGGTTTATTTCCATACTTAAGCCTTTTGTTTAAAATTGTTTAGCAACCAAACCTCATATTTTGGTTTGAAGCAATGAATATTTTTGGCCGTTTGGATTTAGATAATACAAGTCTGATTGGCCAAGAGCTAATAAAAATTCACAAGCTAGTTTCATCTTTCTGTAAATATTCTCTCTCTTTTTCTATATTAATTTCCATAACATGGCCTTC
Source organism: Nicotiana sylvestris (assembly GCF_000393655.2). Taxonomy (NCBI): domain Eukaryota; kingdom Viridiplantae; phylum Streptophyta; class Magnoliopsida; order Solanales; family Solanaceae; genus Nicotiana; species Nicotiana sylvestris. The sequence goes on along the minus strand of NC_091057.1, from coordinate 119,949,122 downwards.
ACAATAATCTTAAATTAGCTTTAGAAAAATAATTAATAAATCTCGTAGTTTGCTTTAGGCTCGATTTAGATTAGTATTATGATTATGTATACGTTCGCGTAACATAATTGCGAATTTAACTCTAAAAAAGACTCGAGGGATGCGTTCGCGCAACCTCAATCAAATTTTCTTAAATAAATAAACAAAACGTTATTAATTGTGGACACGTTCGCGTGACATGATTTTTGACGCGCCAAAGGAAAAGAGTATACGTACGCGTAACTCAATTCTTTAATTACGAATAAATCAAGTGATTTAAAAGCGGTTTAATAGTTGAAAATGCACATAGGTTTGAATTGTTTTAAAATCAGATAATTAGGGCAATAATAATAGTTGAGCGCTCGTGCTAGAACCACGAAACTCGGGAATACCTAACACCTTCTCCCGGGTTAACAGAATTCCTTACCCGGATTTTTGATCCGCGGACTGCAAAACAGAGTCAACCTTTTCCTCGATTCGAGATTTGAACCGGTGACTTGGGACACCTTAAATATCCTAAGTGGCGACTCTGAATTTCTTAATATAAATAATCTCGTTTTGATTGTCCTTTAATTGAAAAACTCCCTAATGCCCTTCGGGTGTTGGAAAAAGGAGGTGTGACAGCTCTGGCGACTCTGCTGGGGACAAGAACACAAAACTTCTGGTTCAGGGTTCAAGAATTCGAGCTTAGAATAATTGTTGTATTTGGCTTTGTTTATTATCTGATTTTATTACATGTTTGGGCCTAATGTGCTAAATGTTACTTTTTACTGCTTTGATATTATCTGAAATGTATATATAAACTGTTACGAAACCCCTCTCTTCTATCTTCTGAGGAGTGCACGCTGGCGTGACTTCTTTCTGTTAGTGTCCTATCCCAATTTAGAACAAAATTCGGACAAGTTGCAAAGCCGAATGATCTTTTGGTTACCGGTACGCTACCCCCCCTCGGCCCAAGCTGTCCGCTCGGGTAAGCCAGGTCTAGAACAAATAAACCTAGGTTTTTAAACATAGTATAACATAGCCTCATGCCGAATCCCTAGTAGGAACGCTTGTTTGCATCACGTGCATTTGACTTTTGGGGACTCAACACAGGGGTTGGGTCCGTCTAGGACAGGTGTACCCAAAATAACAGACCATCTTGATGCATCCTATGTGCTACATGTTGCATTTCTTCAAGGGTAAAAGGGTCATTTGGCGGACCAATAATAGTTGAGGGCGAATGAAAAAAGAAAAAAAAAAGAAAAAGAGGGGGTGAAGTGTGAGGATAAAGCGAGTAGGGCCCAATTATGTTTTCTGTCACATTTTGTTAAGAAAAAAGGAGCTTGAAAATTCAAAAAAAAAAAAAAGATTTTGCACTTTTTCATCATTTTCCAAAAATCATAAAATCAAAAAAGGAAAAAAGAAAAAAAATCCAAAATGAGTTTACATGTTTCATCATTTTTCAAAAAAGACAAAAAGATGTTTTTTTCTAAATTAGTTTTTTTTATATTCTCGTCCGTATCCAATCTGCCCGAACTACGCAAACCTGATTCTCGTCTTTCGGGGCGTGATACGTAGGCAACCCACATAGGGTCCGGTCTTCCTAGTGAATCTTAGGTTCTTGGCTTTGCGGGATCTTAGCCAAATCTTGCTTTTTTAGTCACTTTTAGCCACATAGGTTAATTTTTAGAAAAATAGCCACAATCATGTCTTGCATGTGTCCAACTAGAAGGGTTATTGTCTCACATAGCATTATAGGTCTTTAACTTTATTTGGTTTAATTTTTTCATCAAGGTGTGGGTTTACTTATCGGAGTTTGAACATGACATACACCCCGGGACCATCCATTCAGGAGTTGCTTAAGGAGATTTTTTTTCTTTTTGATGTTTCGAGTCTGTTTTTCTTTTTATATTGTCTTTTACCTTCTACTTTTGTACAGTAATGTCGAGTCTTTGGTTATTGTATTTTCTATTTTTGTATTGAAAAAAAAAGTGTATCATAAATCAAAAATCCAAAAAGAGATTTTGCTTTTTTATTTCTTTGGAAGTTTTCTTTAGAATACCAATTCTAGAATTAAAAAAAATCTTTTGAGGTGTTTCTCCTTAGGAAGTTAATATCTAGAACTCCAAATAGAATATTTTTTCTTTCATATTTCCTTTAGTATATTAGGACTAAAAATTCAAAAAAAAAAAAAAGAGAAAATTTTCTTTAGTACTTCTTTAGAGAGTTTTCTTTAAGGTATTAATTTCAAAAATCCAAAATGATTTTCTTTTGAGGTGCTTTGGGAAATTGATGAAAAATGAATTTTTTATTTTATTTTCACTAGAACTTTAGGGTTTATTTTTTATATTTCCTTCCTAAAAAAAAGGGGTCAAAAAATATTTTTCTCTTCTAGGATTTTTTCTTAATAGAGTATTTGCTTCAAAAAAAATAAAAAAACATGCTCGTTAAGCTTGAGTTTAGAATAATTTATAGAGCATTCAGTCTAGAAAATTCAAAAAGAAAAAAAAGATTTGCTTCTTTTATTTCTCTTTTTTCATCAGAGTAGTCACTAAGGTAAGAAAAAAAGAAGAAGTAAAAAATGAAAAAGAGAACGTTAGTTTGTTTGTTTTACTCTCGATCTTCCAGAACTACGCAAAGATCTGATTCATGCGGCGTCATGATACGTAGGCAACCTACATAGGGTTCGATTGAATTATTTTTTTAATTTATTAAAAAAAAAAAGAAAAAATAAGGGAAAAGAAAAAAAGATGGTGAAATTATGGGACATGAGAAATGAGAGAAGAAAAAGAGCGATAATCAGAAAGAAAAAGGGGAAGGAAAATGAGCGAGCTAAGAAGTGCGAGGAAAGGAAAGAAAAGAGAAGATTCAAATGGACAAATTGGGATGATGCCAACTGACCTTTGTACCCTCGAAGTCATTTTAGAACTGATAACTGTGGCTAGGTGCATTACACATAAAGTGAGATTATCTTATGTTAAATTCCCTAACACTAACGTGATGGCTTCATTTTGTTATATTCATAGCAGAAGGGTGGTTGGTTTGTGGTTTTTAAAGTGGTAACTCTTCTCTACAACACAAAGTCAAAAGGCAATGACAGACAACAACAGAACTGAGTTGGTTGATACCGGTGCCCGAAAACAGTTGGTTGAACATGATAATGGGATGGCTGAAGAGGTAAAGATGTTGAGACAACACATGGCGGACATGTATCAGGCTTGGATGACTGGGAAGGCACCACCCCCGCCACCACCTAGCTTCCTAGATGCTGCCCTTACCCAAACTCCGGACACAATGCCAGATGATCCTCCATATTCTCCAGATCCACCCGCTTATCACAACTTTCTCAACCACCCTAGTAGCTCCATCACTCGTGCTCCAATTATCTTTTCCCAAACATTCCCTCCTATCACATCCATTATCCCCGACAATGAATATCCACTCCAAGCTCATGATGCCTAATATTACCCCTCAGAGGTTGCCCACAAGGTTCCCAACTCATACAAGCAGGGCCATGAGATGAGCTTCATGCTGAAAATGAAAAGGTTACAGGAAGAGAAGGGCGAGATAGGATACCCAGGAGACTGAAAGGCATGGAACAATCCTTGAAGAACAAGCAAGGAAAGGAAGACCAGCGTAGCATGGCTTACAAAGAACTATCTATGTTCCCTGACGTTCGCCTGCCCGCGGGGTTCAAAGTGCCAAAATTTAACTTGTATGATGGGTGTGGAGATCCGGTAGCCCACCTGAGGGTCTATTACAGTGAAATGAGAAATGTTGGAGAGAAAGATGAGCTGTTGATGGCATATTTCGGTAAGAGCCTGACTGGGGCAGCTTTGGACTGGCATACTCGTCAAGATGTTGGTAAGTGGCCTACATTGGGTGACATGGCTCAAGATTTTGTTCGATACTTTCAATACAAATCAGGCGTTACCCCAGACTGCTCCTCCCTATCTAGAATGGAAAAGAAGCCGGAGGAAAGCTTTAGAGAATTTGGGCTCAGATGGAGGGAACAGGCTGCTCGAGTCAATACCTCGATTGGTGAAGAAGAAATGGTTGAGCTTTTACTAAAAGCCCAGGGGCCCACCTACTTCAGTCATTTGATCCCGGCCTTGGAAAAGCCTTTCAATGATGTGTTAAAAATGGGGGAGCTAGTAGATGAGGGAATCAAGTCAGGCAAAATCATGAGTTATTCAAAAGACATTCAGAACATCCCAGTAAGCTTGGGTGGAAGAAAGAGAAATAGAAGAGATTTTCCGATGGGCTTTCCCGATCAACATTTCCAGCCTCGACATCGTCCCCGAGGATATCCTTGTGCACCAGATGACCCTCCCTAATGCTACTTTTCTCCACAGAACTCCCAAATTCGTACATTATTTTCCCAGTACCCAGCTCCACAAAGTGCCTATCCACCCCCACGAGCCTACCGAAATCCCCCTGGATCAGGTTTCCGGCCCAATCAGGCATTTAAGAACGAGAGGTTGCGAAAGAAGAAAACCTTCACTCCATTGGAAGAGTCATCTGCCAGTGTGTTCCAAAGGTTGAGGCAATTGGACATGTTGAACCCGATGCAGATAAAAATGTTGAATCCTCTGCCAAAGAGGTTTGATTTTTCTCAAAAGTGTGCCTATTGCTCCGATGCCCCAGGTCACAATACAGAAAAGTGTTGGCGCCTGAAAAAAGCAATTCAAGAGCTTATTGATGCAGGTAACATTGTCGTGCAAAATCCAGATGCAGCAGACACTAGCCAAAGTCCATCGCCTGTCCATAATGAGACGTATATGGTGGGTATGATTTATTTTGAAAAGGAATATGAGAATTCTTCTGAGATCCTCGGAGGTCCACATGCTATCAAGCTTTCAGCGCTATCAGAGGTTGATCCTAAGAACGAGCAGGCACAGGGAACCCAAAAACAATTTGTTAAGAACAATGTGATGGAGACTTTATGAAGGTCCTAGTATTGTTGATATAGAAGTCAGTGGCTAAGATGTTGAGTTTGATGATTGGAAAGACGCTCTTTTCTTGGGCAGCCGGAGGGGAGCTTTGGTGGCTTCATTTGTTGTCATTTCTATTGTTCGGGTTATTTCAGAGTTGTAATCCGGATATTGTCTTGTAATTAAAACCCTTCTATCCTTTTATTTTGTCTAGTTCCTTTAGTCGTAGTATCTCATTTAGTGTTATCTAGGTTTGTTTTAGGGTTGTACCCCAATTCATTTTGCTTGTTTTGTTGTTCAAACCCTTTCACCGTCTGTCTAATGCAATTCTCTGTTTTCTGCTATTTCTAGTCATTCTTTTAGTCCTCTTCTCCTTTTACAGTTCTTTTCATGATGGTTCTTGTGACATGACATGCACAACATAATTCTCAGCCTTATCTTTAAAAGCCAGTTTAGTCAGGAAGCAATGAGACAATTTTGAAGATGATGGGGACATTTTAGGGAAATACGTAAAGGCATTATGAGATCACTTCAAGCCCGAATTGTGTGAAACTGGGGCAGATAGAGCATAAAGAAACCCTATTGAAACGCATCATGCCGCATTAGGTTGAAGCCAACGGCAAGTTTGCCCAAATTGACAAGGGTCGTTCGTGGTAATGAGAGTGAGGGTGTTGTCCAATGGGGCTTTGTAGTTAACAGATGTAGAAGGCAAATGTGTGGATATGATTATCAAGTCTGGTACAATCAACAGATATTACAAATGTTTTCCTTGGTTTGCTTAATTGTGTAGTTTATATTTGGCATGTTTTGGAGATTGGAATGACGAAGGCATTTTGTTCTGCTATCTAAATACTTTATCCTTCGTTACTATTTTGAGACTTATTTATTTTCTTTCATACCCCTCTTTCAGAATCAGTAGCAAAGATCAGAAACGCAAGCGTGAAAGATAAGTAAAGGAAAAAGAAGAAGAAAAAGAGAAAAAAAACAACAAAAAGAGAAAAAGAAGAAAGAAAAAGAAAAGAAGAAAAAGAGGAAGAAAAAGGAAAGAAAAATCACAACAACAAAGTAATTTCTATGACACGAACTATGTTCGACCTGATTCCTTTTAAGGATACGTAGGCAGCCTCACGGTTTGGTTCCATCAAAATAAAAATCCAAAATTCCCCAAGCAAAGAAACTGGGGCAGAAGTTGTGTTTGCTATAAAAAATCTGATTCCAAAAGTTGTAATTTTAAACCCATGTCGAACTGTTTTGCGCCTTTGATACCCTTTATTTCTAACCCCATCCAAAAGCCCACATTACGGTCCAAAGAAAGACCTTCCGATCAGTCTTCGAGAGATGCCAAGTCGAGCAAATAGAGGTGATTCATATCAGGGTAACACTCTGGTCCAAGCAGGAAAAGTAATGAAAATGAGAGAGTCTTATTGGTGAAAACCTTCACGGGCACCTTGAGGCGACGAAAGTTGAGAGAAAGAATCAAATGAGAGAGGCTTGATGGTGAAAACCCTTTGGGCACTACAAGTCGAATAAGGATTGTAAATCAGATTGGATAATCGAAGCATTGAAGCCCAGTTTCACGGCTTAGAGGGTACAATAATAGTTGAGCATCAGACTTGCTTGACAGAATAGGCCACAGGTGCATGTCATGGTCGTTAGAGTTGGTATCCAATCTGATAGGTTTCTCATTTGTAGTTTTCTAGTTAGGAATCATCTCTTTCCCTTGTCCTTTACTCTGTTTCTTTTGTCATGTTTACTTCCTTTTTCTGAGTCTGTTTGGTCAAAACAAGTGAGAAATGACTTCAAAATTTGCCACCAGCTTTCCAAGTGCACAGAATGAGATCTGGCTAGCACATCAAAGCATTATAAGTCAGGAAAGAACAACAAGCGCACTGAACTGGTAACAATCAACATGCTTTGGGATCCTTGTGAAATACAAAGCTTTAGTACATATCAATCCCCGGACAATGCAACAAATGGAGGGTGTTAGGTGAACGAATCAAAGGTATCTTCTGTGGTAAGATTGACAAAAGTGGTTAACCAGTGGCAAGCGAGGTCTTCCAAGCAGAAATCAAAGTTATCATGGCAAGCGAGGGAGCAGTAGACCTCAAGGCCAGGGCCAGTGGTTTAAGTCAAGGAAGAACATCATATACACTGAGTTGGTAACAATCAACATGCGTTGGGATCCATGTGAAATACAAGGGACAAAAAAAGGTGGTAAACCAGTGACAAGCAAGATCTTCCATGCAGAAATAAAAGCTATCATGGCAAGCGATGGAGCAATAGACCTCAAGACCAAGGCCAGTGATTTAAATCAGGAAAGAACAACGTGTGCATTGAAGTTGGTAATAATCAATATACCGTGGGGATCATGTGAAACTCAAAGGTTTGGTAGATGTCAGTTCATGAGCAATGCAACAGATAGAAGGTATTGAGTCTGAACGGATTAGAGGTATTTTCTGTGATAAGGGTGACAGAGAAAGTGGTCAATCAATAAACAGGCAAGGTCTTTCAAGTTGAAACCAAAGTTATCATGGGAAAGTGAAGGAGCAATCGCCTTCAAAGTCAATGCCACAAACTAACCACCATATTTATAAACTCACAAGTTTTCTTTGTTTGAAACAGGGACAAAACTTGTGTCCAAATCAAAGCTTGGAAGTTTAATTTTTTTCAAATGTCATGCCCAAATTTTGTCAGCACAAAGGCGGTTTGAGAAGGGGAAAGGAAAATTTGTTCGATCTGTAGGAACCCTCCATGAGGAAAAGCATGGTTCAGAGGAAAGGAATTTTGTTCGTTCTGCAGAGATCCTCTAGAAAGAAAGCATGGCTCAGGTAAGTTCATTCTCGGCTTTTCAGGACCCTCGTGGATAATGGGATTTAGTTTTAAGTGTTCAGGACCCTCCTGGACAATGTGATTTAGTTCTAAGACCTTCATAAAAAATAAGATTTAGCGTAAGTTTTACCTTTAGGAAATAGGATTTAGCTTTGAAGTTGTCACTCTTAAGGTGAGATTTAATTTGAAATTTTTAGGACCCTCCTGGAAAATGGGACTTAATTTAAAATTCAAAATAATCATGAATAGTAAGATCTAGCATAAATGTACCCCAAAAGAATATAAGTTGGTTTCAAAATTTTTGTTCTAGAGATAGAATTCAGTTAGGAGTTGTCAGGACCCTCTTGGAAAATGAGACCTAGTTTAAAAATCGAAACAATCATAAATAGAAAAATCTAGCATAAATGTACCCCAAAGGAAAATAAGTTGGTTTCAAAGATTGCACGTTTAAGATAGGATTCAATTAGGAGTTTTCAGGACCCTCATGAATAATGGGACCTAGCTTTAAGATTTCTATTAGATAACAAGATTTAGCATAAGTTCTGTTGTAGGGTAATATAATTTAGCCGTAAAATTGTCACTCTTAAGATAAGACTTGATTTTTGATTGTCAGGACCCTCATAGATAATAAAACGTAGTTTAAAACTGGCTTGGATAACAAGATTTAGCATAAGACATACCTTCAGTAGATATAATTCAGCTTTAAAATTGTCGTTTAATTAAGAGTTGTCAGGACCCTCCTGGATAATGGGGAATAGTTTAAGACCGACCCTCTTAGATAACAAGATTTAGCGGAAGTAACACCTTTATAAGATATAACTTAGATTTAAAATTATCGTTTAGTTAAGAGTTGTCAGGACCCTCCTAGATAATGGGGAGTAGTTTAAGACCCTCTTAGATAACAAGATTTAGCGGAAGTCATACCTTTAAAAGATATAGCTTAGATTTAAAATTGTCGTTTAGTTAAGAGTTGCCCGGACCCCCTGGATAATGGGACCTACCTTTCAAATTCTTAGTAATATTTGGTAATATGATTCAGTTTAACACTCACATATGCGCCCAGCTACCAAACTGGGGCAGAAAATTTTCTTTGTTTTGTCTATTTTTGTTGAAATTAGGGACCCGCTTGGAGAACAGGGAGAAGCAATTCAAGTTTCAGTAATCAGGCGCCCACGTGGAGAGCAAGGGAATACAATTCAAGTTTCAGCAATCAGGCGCCCACCTGGAGAGCAAGGGAATACAATTTAAGTTTCAGCAGTCATGCGCCCACCTGGAGAGCAAGGGAATACAATTCAAGTTTTAGTAGTCAGGCGCCCACCTGGAGAGCAAGGGAATACAATTCAAGTTTCAGCAATCAGGCGCCCACCTGGAGAGCAAGGGAGTACAGTTCAAGTTTGAGCTTTCAAGTTCTTATTGATATTTGGTAACATGATTCAGTTTACACTTACATATGTGCCCAGCTACCAAATTGGGGCAGAATTTTTTTTTGTTTTTGTCTATTTTGTTGAAATCAGACGCCCACCTGGAGAGCAAGGGAATACATTCAAGTTCAGCAATCAGGCGCCACTTGGAGAGCAAAGGAATACAATTCAAGTTCGGAAATCAGGAGCCCGCCTGGAGAGCAGAGGGAAGACGACTCAAGTTTCAAGATAAAACAGTGTCAAGCAACAAGAGAATACGGTACAAGTTCACGAGCAATCAGGCGCCCACCTGAAAAAAAAAGGAATTCAATTCAGAATGCAATTCAAGTCAACAACAAAAGAAGCTCGCGTCAATAATGCGAGTCAGCAGTCTGAGATGATCAACAGAAGTTACCACAATTCAGAATAAAAAGAAAAGAAAAAAACAAAACAAAAAGAAAGGCAATAAGTGAATCCAAATGCAGAAGTTAATGAAAGATGTGAGCTGCTCAAGACGGGGCTGAATTCACAAGCTCTGCATGTCCCGTCTTGGTTTGAAAAGCTGAAGAAGATTGAACCAACACCTGTGGCTAACAAGCATCAAGATTCAGATCAGGGTCCGCATGAAAAACCAACCAAGACTCAAGATCAAGCTTCAGAAGACTCATAGATAAGAATCTTGTAACTCGTAGCTGATAGGCTTAGCTAGTCTTTTTTATTTTTTATTTTTATGTAATAACGGGACCACGGATCGGGGCCTCGGACGGAACCTCACTCGACTCTCGAACATCACTCCATTACCTCATCCACTTCTGAACTACACGCGATCTAATTCCCTTATAACCCGGGATAAGTAAGCTGTCCAAAACCAGGACTCGGTTGACCATTTTCTTTTTATTTTTTTCCTCTTTTGAATAATGATATGGTCAAAAATTAGTCACATGGTTCACTTTATCTTTGCCCGAAAACTCTTCGTGTTTCCGAGCAAAGAGGGGCAGCTGTGAACACCTAATTTTTGACCACACTCAAATTTTATACTAGTTTAGTGTAAATATTTCTTTTAGGTCTAATCTTAATATTTTAAAACTTTTATATTACTTTTAGTATGTTTTACTTTAGAAAAAAAGGGGTGCCAAGAAAAGTTAAAATAAAGTAAATAATAAACTAATGGAAGAACAAGAATCAGTAAATTAAGAAAGATACAAAATAATATCTCTTTTACCCATGATCTCCTTAACTGCCCCACGATTTCTCCTCCTAACTCCCATTTTTCCACTTCTTCATGTTAGTGACTTTCCCACTTCCTCATATTAGTGACTTCCCCACTTCCTTATGTTAGTGGTCATGTCCCAATCCCCACTTCCTCATGTTAGTGCTCACTCCCTCATGTCTCACATCATGCGCGCACACACACAATCACTGGCACACACACACGATCACATATATTTTGTTAACCATCTGCACATCTTAATCCTTAACTCCTACATATGCAAAGATACAGAGCAAAAAGCCATAAGCCGGATTACAAGGAGATACACGGATAGAGGGCTGAAAAATACACGCTAGATAGAGAGAGCAGTCACAATTCTCAACAAATGAGACCCATACGCTGCTTTTTATCTTCTTCTTCTTCTTCTTCATGAAGGACTGAACAAAAAGAAAACCCTAGAAAAAATCTAGGACATCAGCCGCAACAGTGCTGAAGAAAACACACACCCCCACCGGCGGAGCTCAATCTTCAGAGAAGAAGAGCCATTTCAATGGCTTCTTCTTGACACACCCTCACGCCAACCTGAACCAAAACACCCTTTCCCCCGTCGTTGTCTCACACCCAGTTGCGATATCGTTATAGCAACCAGCTCATTTGGAGAGCTGCGGTGAAGTGAGATGTCGGAAACGATTTGAGGCCGTCGTCCAATTGCCGATTCGAGTTTCGTTGTTGGTTCGCGGTACCGGTTCGATTCTTTGATGCTGTATTTCATCTTTCCTTTCAATTTTAAAGCAGTGAGACAAGCTATATTGAGGTCTATCTCCATGTCGTTTTTACTATTTTTTATAGCTTGAAATTTATGTATTTGTTATCATGTTGCCTTAGTAATTGTGTTTGGTTATATGTTGAAACTGATTTCGACTGATTTCTTACCCTTTTATTAAGTTTCTTTCAAATGGATTTGTATTCTATTTAATCACCTTCACAGTCTCACGTTTCAGTTCTACCATTACTTGTGTTTATGAAGATTTCGAATAATTTTGATGACAGAAGAAACGAAATGAGAAAGGTTTTTAGTTGTTCGTTCATGGTTGTTGCGCCAGTTATATGCCTATGTGTAATTTTGCTTGTTTCATATTAATTTAAAACCATGATATCCCTGTGGATTCCTTTCCGTTAATGTTGACTTCATTTTATTTTATATTTTTAGTTTTTGTTTTCCTTATAGTTAGCCTATGGATATGAATATCCTTAATTTGATTTAAATATGAATATACGAAGTTTATTTTAGTTGAGTAAAGACTTTTTTTTTTTGAAATAAATTGAGGTGCGCCGTGTCAAACAAACATGACAATTGCATGGCCCTCATTTAATTAGTTTTGTTTTTAACCCTAAGAAATCGAGGTGTGTCATTTAGTTGAATTTTCCATGGCCCTCGCAAAGTTGAAGACGCGTAGTTGCTTTAGGCGTGTTATTTTAATAACTTACCTTCCTAAATTCGGGTGCACATTTATGTGACCCAAATCCAAATCTCAACATTAGATAAAATGCGATGTTGAACGCGAGTACATTTATGTAGCGTGACTTACGATGTGTTTTAAATAACTTTGAATTTTTTCCGAAATATTAAAAGCGGTTAAAATAATAGCACCCTTTTTTCTTTTTGCTTTTGCTTTTGGCTATAGTATCTTGAAATATCAGATTGAAGTGTTTGTGCACTCAAGTGATGGAGTAAAGATTCTCTTTCAGTATTACACATTACGTATAACACAAATTAGAGTAAATGTAAGCAATTGTGAAGTTTCTTTCTCTGCTGTTTGTTTGGCATGATTGATCCATCTTTTTTTTTTGCATTCAATTAGTAGATGGTTTATTTCCATACTTGAGCCTTTTGTTTAAAAATTATTTAGCAACCGAACCTCATATTTTGGTTTGAAGCAATGAAGATTTTTTACCGTTTGGATTTAGATAATTCAAGTCTGATTGCCAAGAGCTAATAAAAATTCACAAGCTAGTTTCATCTTTCTGTAAATAATCTCTCTCTTTTTCTATATTAATTTCCATAACATGGCCTTCACAATAATCTTAAATTAGCTTTAGAAAATTAATTAATAAATCTCGTAGTTTGCTTTAGGCTCGATTTAGATTAGTATTGTGATTATGTATACGTTCGCGTAACATAATTGCGAATTTAACTCTAAAAAGACTCGAGGGATGCATTCGCGCAACCTCAATCAAATTTTCTTAAATAAATAAACAAAGCGTTATTAATTGTGGACACATTCGCGTGACATGATTTTTGACGCGCCAAAGGAAAAGAGTATACGTACACGTAACTCAATTCTTTAATTACGAATAAATCAAGTGATTTAAAAGCGGTTTAATAGTTGAAAATGCACATAGGTTTGACATTGTTTTAAAATCAAATAATTAGGCCAATAATAATAGTTGAGCGACCGTGCTAGAACCACGAAACTCGGGAATACCTAACACCTTCTCCCAGGTTAACAGAATTCTTACCCGGATTTCTGATCTGCGGACTGTAAAACAGAGTCAACCTTTTCCTCGATTCGGGATTTGAACCAGTGACTTGGGACACCTTAAATATCCTAAGTGGCGACTCTGAATTTTTTAATATAAAAAATCCCGTTTTGATTGTCCTTTAATTGGAAAAAAACTCCCTTATGCCCTTCGGGTGTAGGAAAAAGGAGGTGTGACACGCAATTGCGAACCCTGGTCGCAATTGCGACATCTGCGACCTGCAAATTCATAACTTAGCCGAAAATATTTCATTTTTCAAACCTTTTCAAAACTTAAACACTTTTGGGCAATTTTTCAAAGACAAGTACTCTTCCAAATCAATTGTAAGTCATTTCTAACTCGATTTCATTAATCTTTAACATCTTTTCACATGATTTCAACTCAAAATCAAGGGGTTTCATGGGGGGGGGGGATTGAGTGTTTTAGGTAGAGCTTAGGTTTTTCAAATTTTTGGGATTTGGACCTCGATTTGAGATCTGATTTCAAAATAAATTATATATTTGGGTTCGTGGGTGAATGAGTAATCGGGTTTTGGTCTGAACCTCGGGTTTTGACCATGTGGGTTGGGGGTCGATTTTTGACTTTTTGGGAAAAACTTTAGAAAACCTATTTTCATGCATTAGAATTGATTCATTTAGCATTTACTGATATAGTTAAGTAACTTGTGGCTAGATACAACCGAATTGGTGGTGGAATCAAGAGGTAAAGCAGTAGTTGAGGCTTGAATTGTGTTCTTGGCATCGAGGTAAGTGTTTGGTCTAACCTTAACTTGAGGGATTAGAAGTTGTGTCCTATTTGCTATGTGCTAGTTGTTGAGTACGACGTATAGGCATGGTGACGAGTATCTATACGTCCGTGGGTCTTATATTATGATTAATGTGACTCCGTTTATATTGTTCATGCTTTATGTGATGATTTCTATTGTTGAGCAAAGCTTGTGGAAGTAATATTGGTATTTGAACATTGACGAGCGTTGGCTCAAGTTGTAAAATGATTTGGAGAAGTATAATTGGCAATTGAACATTATAGAGAATTGGCTCAAATTGTTAATTGAGTTGTGAAGTAAATGTGAAAAAGAAAAGAGGATTATGATATTATCTTCCTTGCCGGGATGTTGTTGTTTTAAAGTTATCTCCCTTGTCGGGATGTTATAGTTTTGATATTGTTTCCCTTACCGGGATATGATTGTTGTACTATTGTTCCATTGCCGGGGTTTTATTGTGAATTTGTTGATTTTCTTGCCCTTATTTCTTTGTGACTGTTGTTTGGGTGAGGAAGAGTGTTAAAGCATGAATGGTGATGCCGTGTATGATTTTTTTTGTGAGGACGAGAGTAAAAGCACTAAGGGTAATGTCGTGCCGCACAATATACAATTCCGTGCCATAATATAAGTGTTAATGCACGAAGGATCATTTCGTGCCATGATTATGTGAGGTAAAAGCACGAACGGTGATGTCGTGCCGATTTTATTGATTTTATGGTGAGGACGAGAGTAAAAACATAAAGGGTGATGCCGTGCACTTGTCTTTGATTTTCCTGACTTCTACTGATAATTGAGTGTTCTTTACATTTAACTGTTGGTTTCTGTTGCTACTTGTTTTTCCCCGCAGCATGTTTCCCCTCTTATCCTTAACTGTACATTTCTACCTTTATTTTTCATTGTATATGATTTAACTGCACAGGTTTATTTGGTATTCTGGTCCTAGCCTCGTCACTACTTCGCCGAGGTTAGGATATGCACTTACCAGCACATGGGGTTGGTTGTGCTGATACTACACTTTGCACTGTGTGCAGATCCTGGTACTGGAGCTTACGGACCTTAGCTTTGGGTTGCTTCCTTCAATCCATTCGGAGATCCGAGGTAGTCCTGCAGGCATCCACAGGCCTTGGCGTCTCCTCCTATCCTTTCATCCTATTTTATTTATGTATTTCTGAGACAATATTGTATTTATTTTTGGACCCTTATTTGTAGTATTCCTAGACCATCTGTGAAATTGTGACACCAATTATGGGTAGTCTTTGTTTAAGGAATTGTATTGGTAATATTTAAATGGTTATGTTTTTTTCTTCTGCTTATTAAATTCCGCTGTTTATATAATGTTAGTTCATAATTGTCAAGGGATTAAAATGGAAAAAAGGTAAATAATTCAAATGTTTGGCTTTCCTAGCTTTCACTAGTAGGTGCCATCACGGCTCTCGAGGGTGAGAAATCCGGGTCGTGACATTCGTCCTGTTAGCCTCTGCATGGCTTTCACACTATCCACAATGGTGATATCTTCGACAGCCTTGATCTTATCGGGGTTGATCTTGATTCCTCGATTAGATACCATGAAGCCGAGAAACTTGCCTGAGCCAACTCTGAAGGCACATTTTTCCAAGTTAAGCTTCATGTTGTACTTCCTCAAGATTTTGAATGTTTCCTGCAAGTGAGTTAAATGGTCCTCTACGCGCAGGGGCTTAACTAACATATCGTCAATGTAAACTTCCATCGTTTTACCTATCTGTTCTTCGAACATCTTGTTAACTAGGCGTTGATATGTGGCTCCAGCATTCTTTAGCCGAAGGGCATTACATTGTAACACTAAGTTCCAAACTTAGTGATAAACGAGGTCTTTTTCTAATACTCCGGGTTCATCTAAATTTTATTGTACCCGGAGTAGGCGTCGAGAAAAGTTAAAATCTCATGGCCAGTCGTGGCATCAATCATAGATCGATGTTAGGTAGTGGAAAAGAATCTTTAGGGTATGCTTTGTTCAAATCCTTATTATCTACACACATTCTAAGCTTCTTTCCCTTTTTAGGAACTACAACTATGTTAGCTAACCATTCGAGATATTTTACCTCCCGAATAGAACCTATTTTAAGAAGTTTGGTTACCTCGTCCTTTATGAACACGTGCTTCACCTAGGACTGGGGCCTCTTTTTTTGCTTGACCGATTTGAACCTCGGGTCGAGGCTTAGCCGATGTGTTGTTATTTCCGGTGGAATTCCTGTCATATCTAAATGGGACCAAGCAAAGCAATCCATATTATCAATAAGAAATTGAATGACTTTTTTCCTGAGTTCGGGGGTTAATCCTGTTCCCAGGTATACCTTTCTTTCGAGCATGTATTCGATCAGTATGACCTGCTCCATTCCTCGATTGTTGACTAGGTTGCATCAGACTTTTCTGGAACGACGAAAGTTCGAGGAGTAAGGAAATCATCATCTTCATCTTCAATTACCTGTTGTTCCGATTCTGTCGAGGCTGGAGGCGGTGATTGCTATTTGGCTGCTTGCTTATCTTTGGTATTCGACTTTCCCGAGGTCGAAGGCTCTGGTATCGGTGTCACTTCATCGACTGCAAATATCTCCTTTGCAGTGTGTTGTTCTCCATAGACCATTTTTACCCCATCCTCTACTGGGAATTTCATCATCTCGTGAAGGGTCGACGGTACTGTCCTCATGTTGTGGATCCATGGCCTCCGGAGAAGTGCATTGTACCTTATGTCACCTTCGATGACATGAAATTTTGTATCTTGTATGATCCCGGCTACGTTTATTTGTAGGATTATCTCCCCCTTTGTTGTTTCGCTTGCCATATTGAAGCCATTTAAGACCCGGGATGCAGGTATAATCTGATCCTTTAAGCCGAGCTGCTCTACGACCCTCGATCTGATTATGTTTGTCGAGCTACCTGGATCTACTAGAACACGTTTAACTTGAATTTTATTTAAAAGGATAGAAATTACCAAGGCATCATTGTGCGGCTAAGATATGCCTTCTGCTTCCTCATCATAGAATGATAGGGAACCCTCGGGCGCATAGCTCCGAGTCTATTTTTCTCTGGTGATCGGCACCTTGGTGCGTTTGAATATGGGTCTTTGTGGGTCATTGACACCACCAACGATCATGTGGATCACATGTTGTGGTTTTTCCTGCTCGTTTTTTCAGCTTGCATCTCTCTCCCTGAAGTGATTCTTAGCTCGATCATTGAGAAATTCTCGAAGGTGACCCTCGTTGAACAACCGAGCTACCTCCTCCCTTAGCTACCTGCAATATTCGGTTCTATGGCCATGTGTGCCATGATACTTACACATTAAGCTTGGATTCCTTTGAAAGGGGTCGGTTCGTATAGGCCTGGGCACTTGGTATCTTTGATTCTTCCAATAGCTGACACAATCCCTGACGCATCTACCCTGAAATTATACTCTGACAATCGAGGAGACTCCGCGGGGTCGGTATGTTTATCGAACCCATTCTTACTCATGAGTCCCCGAGAACTTTGACCTAGATCGCTTCTCCGATCATTCTGAGGAGTGTTACGACCCAAGCCGTTTCTTTTTCGATCGACATATGGCCAATATCGTTCTTTGTTGAATCTTGATTCCTTGTCTGTATACCTCGGAGGCTTAGCCGCCAACCTATTAAGATGAACTGAGGCCGATGGGGCTCCGAACTGGTCGTCCGCGACCCTAGTTTTGGACTGGTAACGGTTATGCACATCTGACCATGTCACAACAGGATACTCAATCAAGTTCTGCTTTAATTGTCGAGATACTATCGAACCCCGTTTGTTCAAACCCTGCATAAAGGCCTGTACTGCCCAGTCATCGGAGACTGGTGGTAGTTCCATTCTTTCCATCTGAAACCTGGACACGAACTCCCTCAACATCTCATCGTTTCTTTGTTTTATCTTGAAGGCATCTGATTTCCTCGTTGCCACCTTTATGGCCCCAGCGTGTGCTTTCACGAAGGCGTCTGCTAAAATAGCAAACGAATCAATAGAGTCAGGAGGTAAGTTGTGATACCAGATCATAGCTCCTTTTGATAGTGTTTCTCTAAACCTTTTCAACAAAACTAATTCAATCTCATTGTCATTCAAGTCATTTCCTTTGATCCCACAAGTGTATGAAGTAATATTCTCATTAGGGTAAGTTGTCCATTGTATTTAGGTATATCGGGCATGCAAAACTTCTTGGGAATGGGCATCGGAGCTGCACTCGAAGGGAATGGTTTTTGTACGAACTTTTTGGCATCCAAACCTTTCAAGACCGGATGTGCCTCAGGTATTTGATCAACACGGGAGTTATAAATCTCCACCTTTTTGTCATTGTCTTTAATTTTATTTTCCCCGGACTCGATCCTCTTGGTGAGCTCTTTAAGCATTTTCATAATGTTGGGGTCAGTCCCCAAATCATTTTCCTTCGACCTCTCTTGTGCCGGTTCAGTACGCCGAGTGTTTTCTGGTTCAGCTATACTCGGAGTCTTATTCTAACTTTGAAGTTGAGCGATGGCGATTTGTTGAGCTTGCAACATCTTGAATATCACTTGGAGGCTGATTCCCCCATCTCCCATTCCTTGTGCTCCTTGTCCACCAGATCGAGCTTTCCTACGTACACTCCCTTCGGGGTCTGTGCCTAAATCCGTGTTTAGAGCAATATGTGAACTAATATCAACTGGTTCTATATTTAGCACTTCCTCAGGGTTTATTGGTGGTACACCGACCCCTATATTGTTGTTTTCTCCAAGACCTTCATTGTCATGAACATGTGCGTTTTGTGAGCTAAACATATTTTAGCCTGAGAATCAAAAATTCTTGACAAGAAAAAATGTAAAAATAATGTGTGTTATGAGAATCAGTAATGAAATAATCACTATTATCTTTATCCCCACGGTGGGCGCCAAACTGTTTACCTCGAAAATATGAGTAACAATTAAATTTGATTTGTGATTTTAAAGATGCGTGATTTAGTTCAATACCAATTAATAATCAAGAAATGTGAAGTATAGATGAAGGAAAATAAGCAAGATCAAAGAAGTAGATAAGTTAGTAGGAAGTAATGACCTCGAGTTTAGTGACCTCGAGGTGGACCAAGAACAGTAAAGTAAGAGCGATAAAGATAAAAGGACAATTCTGATGAGCTATGAGCAAAAAGTAGAGAGTATATTCTTTTGTCAATAATTAGATGATCTTTACAAATGATTGGGGTCCCCTTTATATAGGAGGGGAGCCCTAAAATAAGGTACATTTCAATTTACAATAAAGAATCTTATTGGTACAGCTGTCTAACCGCCTAGTACGGAACGTACAATCCTATTTCAGGATTTGCGCCATGATTTTGGGGACATGACGGAAATCTCGCTCAGTCTGTTAGAAATCCACAATTGCACTATTTCGGGGTCGAGCATACTCGGCTTCGGTATTCCTCGTACTCATATCTCCGGGCATTGCATCATGCCTTCGAGCACCAGTCTGGTCATCAGGATCGAACTCAACCTCGCCTGAACTCGGGCTTAAGATGGACTCTCGAGCCTATAAATCAGAAGCATATGATTTTGACTGTTTACACATATATCGAATACACATTAGTTTTCAAATTAGATGAGGTCGACTAGATAAGATGGTATTTGAATAAGCTTATAAGCTAGTCAAATTAACTTAATTATATATACTTTTTAGCTTATTTAATGTAAAGCATAATCATATAGACCAACTAGAATTTTGGTTAAAGTTATCTATTTGTTGTAGGTTTAGGTTTCCTGTAGTATACAGACTTGTATTATATTGTTCTCTGTATGTCTATAGACTTAGGAATCTTATACATCATGGAACTCCTTATATATATTCTTGTTGTAATCACACATGACGATTAGCAATAAAAGAACTCTTTATGGTATCAGAGCCTTAAGTGGTTTAATCAACCAAAGGAATTTTTTTTTCACGAAGATGTTATTGATATGAGGGATGACATCAACTCCTCATCGACCTCTAATACACCAACCACACACGCTCAATTTCCCACATCTCCTTTTATGCCCTTACCAAATCTTGCGCATCAACTATCGGTAAAACTCATATAATCAAACTTCCTGTTGTGGAAGGCACAGTTATACCAATTGTGTGTGGTTGTGGTCTCAACCATCATATTGATGGTAGCGAGCCAATTCTGACACAATTTCTTGATCAGAATACGCTAAATTCGGCTTACAAAGTATGGGTACGAGAAGACCAACTTGTTCTAAGTTGGATTGTTGCATCAGTTTCTGAAAATATTCTGCCTCAATTAGTTGGAGCAGAGACTACTCGTGCGGGTTGGGATAAACTTGTTGCTGCATATGCTTCAGGATCGAAGCCACTAATTCGTTAACTCAAGATGCAGTTGCATACCTTGCGTCGTGGCAACGCAAGTATTGAGCCCTATGTACAAAAGGCCAAAGGAATCGCGGATAGATTAACTGCATTACAACATCCGATTCCCAATGATGATTTAGTTGAATTTGTTAATTCTTGCTGGACTAGGCCCTGCCCATCGGCCCTTCAACAGGTCGCTAGAATCACGTCAAGAAGGCATTATGTTTGATGTATACCTTCTCCTTAATGAAGAAAAATAGTTAAAAAGAGATGAGACCATTAATATTATTGTACCCACCGCTCAGTTCACTCAGAGTTCTATTTCTACCACTCGAGGGTGTGGTAGAGGACGAGAAGGGAGTGGTCGCGGACGCTCCTCCATCCAAGGGTTCACACAGAATAATCAAAATCGTAACTTTCAAGCATCTAACCAATTGACTAAAGCAAATCAATAGTCTTCCGACTTCTCTGAACTTATCTGCCATAATTGTGAAAGAAAAGGTCATATTTCACGTGTATGTCCTTCACCACGAGCCAACAATAGCAGCATGGTGTCTGGCTGACCCACTTCTAATCTTGTTGGTTCTCCCAATTCACCTACACAAATTTGGTTAATGGATAGTGGCACCACGCATCATCTCACAACAGACCTTGATAATCTAGGCATTCACTCTAAGTATCAAGACCCAGAAGAAGTGACATTAGGTAATGGTTCCAAATTGCCTATATCTCATATTGGTAAAAGTTATATTCTTGTTTCCAATCAAAAGTTCAATCTTGATAATATTTTATATATTCCTCCTGCTACTCACAATTTATTATCAATTATCTCCTTTGCTAAGTCTAATCAAGTGTCTGTTGAGTTGTTTCCTAACTATTTTTTGATTAAGGATTTGGCAACGAGAAAAATCTGATACAAGGGGTCGAGTTGTGGCGACTTATATTCTCTTCCGGTGTTGCATTCTTCATCACCTGCTTCTTATGCAGCTTCTCTTGGCGTTTGGCAGGATCGTCTAGCTCATGCATCTTACCCTACAGTTCGCCATGCTTTACCATCTAATGTGCTTGCATCATCATCAAATAAATAGCCTAGTTTATGTTCTACATGTGTTGTTAGTAAGAGTCATAAACTTCCTTTTAAAGAGTCTTTCTTCAAGGCCACATGGCCTTTAGATTTAGTTTGTTCAGATGTTTGGGGCCTAGCTCCAGTAGCTTCGAAGGATGTTTATCGCAATTATGTTATCTTTTTAAATCATTTCAGCAAATATACATGAATTTATTTTCTTATATTTAAATTTGAAGTATTTTCAGTTTTTATTCAATTTCGTACTATTGTTGAAAAATATTTTGGTCACCCTATTAAATGCTTTCAAGCAGGGGAGGAGAGTTTTGAGCCTTAGCAAATGATTTGAGAGACAATGGAATTGTGCAACGTTTTTCGTACCCCTATACCCTTGAACAAAATGGTTGTGCCGAGAGAAAAGACAAACACATTGTTGAAATTAGGCGTGCCCTTCTACATCATTCCAATGTTCCTCATTAATTTTGGACAAATGCATTGAGATGACTATATATACTATTAATATATTACCCACTCCCTAGTTGAACAATAAATCCCCATTTCGTGTATTGTTTAATATGAATCCTGATTATTTTTTGTTACGCATCTTTGATTTCTTATGCTTTCCTTGGCTTTGCCCTTACACAAAGGACAAACTTTCACTTAGATCCCGTCCATGTATATTTTTGGGATACAGTAAATTACATAAAGGATATAAATGCTTTGACATGGCTTCTTCCAAATTCTATGTTTCTCGTCCATCATTTTTAATGAGTCTATTTTTCCTTTTGTTTCACAGGATGTTGTGGCGCCCAACTCCTCTACTAAAACCACTATTGATCCATTGATTATTGATCTACCTTACCAACAGACCACATCAAACACTACCTCACCACCAGAGAAGCAGAGTTATCCCAACTCCTCACCTTCGACTTCTTCCACAAGGCCAACATCACTGGAATCTACAAGTGTGGCTCATGGACATAACGGTAATGATAATTCCTCTTCTCCATCAAGCATACCGATTTGTGCTGACTTATCTACAAACAATATGGTTGAAACATCATTTTTACCATCTAGACCTGGGAACTCCACTAATCAATCTACTCACAGAATGGTCACACGAGCGCATACGGGCTCAATGAAACCAAAGAGACCTTTCTCTTTGTAAGCAACTAGCTCAATCTAACCTGAGCCCTCTTGTTATTCACAGGCTGCTAAGTATGCCAATTGGCGTCGAGCTATGACTGAAGAATATAATGCTCTTATTCAGAACGGTACTTGGCAACTAGTACCTCCTTCACCATCCCGAAATGTAATTGGTTACAAGTGGGTTTACAAAATAAAATTAAAATCAGATGGATCTTTGGATCGCTATAAAGCAAGGCTTGTGGATAAGGGATACCACCAACATCCGGGAATATATTTTGTTGATATATTTAGCCCAGTTATCAAACCGACGACTATTCGATTATTGCTTTCATTAGCTATGTCTCATCAATGACATATCACCTGCCTAGATGTCTCAAATGCATTTCTTCATGGTCGTCTCGATGAGGTAGTATATATGTCTCAGCCCCCGGGTTTTGTTGATCCCACTCGACCAGACCATGTATGTCTTCTCAAACGCTCTCTTTATGGCCTGAAACAAGCTCCCCGAATGTGGAATAAATGCCTCACTGATGCCTTACTTTCACTAGGATTTTTGTGATCCAAAACTGATGGTTCATTGTTTTTTAAGTGTGATGGTGAAAGAAAACTCTTTTGTCTAATCTATGTCGATGATATCTTAGTAATGGGCTCTGACTCTGCTCTTGTACAGTCTCTCGTTACTCAACTACAGAATAAGTTTGCGGTTCGTGACTTGGGGAAACTCTCATACTTTTTGGGCATCGAGGCGCATTGGACGAGTGCTGGATTGCATTTGCAACAAGGGAAATAGGTGGGTGATCTCTTGAAACGTGTTCAGATGGATTCCTGTAGCAACATTTCCGCTCCAACTTCTCCTTCAACCAAACTTTCTTCCACTGAAGGTAGTCAATTCCAAAATGATTCCGCCTTGTATCGGAGTGTTGTAGGTGCATTGCAATACTTGACCTTTACCCGGCCTGATATAGCATTCGCAATTAACAAGGTTTCTCAGTTCATGCATTGCCCTATGGATATTCACTGGAATGCTGTCAAACGTATTCTATGTTACATTAAGGCAACTCCATCTCATGGCTTGTTTTTTTCTAAAGGCATATCCACCTTGCTGCATGGGTACACTAATTCAGACCGGGGAGGTGATGTAAATGATCGAAAATCTACTACTGGGTTTGCTATCTTTTTGGGATCTAATCTCATTTCATAGGCATCACGTAAGCAACCAGCAGTGTCACGCTCTAGTACTGAGGCAGAGTATAAAGCTCTTGCGACTGCCACTTCAGAAATTATTTGGATTGAGCATCTTCTTCGTGAGATTGGCTATTTTTCTTCTACTATTCCTACTCTATGGTGTTATAATTTAAGTGCTACGTATTTGACAGCTAATCCCATCTTTCATACTCGGACAAAGCATATGGAAATTGATTCTCATTTTGTTCGCGAGCGAGTTCGAGCAAAGTCCTTATATGTTCGATATGTAAGCTCCCATGATCAGGTTGCTGATGCATTGACAAAGTCTTTATCAAAGAGCAGGTTCTTGCAGTTGAAGACCAAGTTAGCAGTGGTTCCTACCCCTGCTCAATTTGCGGGGGAGTGTAAAGGATAATCCTAGACCAACTAGAATCTTGGTTAAAGTTATCTATTTGTTGTGGGTTTAGGTTCCCTGTAGTATACAGACTTCTATTATATTGCTCTCTATATGTCTATAGACTTAAGAGTCTTATACATCATGAAACTCCTTATATATATTCTTGTTGTAATCACACATGACGATTAGTGAATGAAAGAACTCTTTATTCATAAGCATCAAAAGTACTTATAAATGAAAATCAACATTGACGGTATTTACATAAAGGACAGTGGTAAAGCAGGAATAGGAGACATTGTAAGGGACAACAATAGTGACTTAATTATGGCCTTTTCAGTGTCAATTACTTGTGACAGCAACAATCTGGTAGAAGCAATGATTGCAGAGTTTAGAGGGAGATGGTGCAATTAACTAACATACACTAATTTTTCTCTCGAACTGGACTCCATGGTCATCATCAACATGCTTTCAAACAGAGCCACTAATAACTTGAAGATCAAGATGGTGATAGACTAGATCATTGGTATTATACAACTTGACAATGTGATTGTGCAATATTGCTTTAGAGAGGGGATCAAGTAATTGATTTTTTGGCTAAACTTGCCGCTACTACTAATCAGAGCTTAATCTGTCAAACGTATCAACAATTGCCTACAAATGCTAAATAGCCTTTCTTATTTGATAACTGGCAAATGCTTAGTATAAGGACAAAGTATGATAAGTTTAATTTTCTTTTTCTTTTTTTGTCAGTTGAAGTCTGTACAGTTGGTTTTGATCCGAAAGGAGGACATAGATTTCATACCTCCCTTCTGAATTTTCAATCCAGACTACTGTCCGGGTAACTTTATTTAAAAGTAATTAAATGAAAACCAATCAAAAGCCATAAATTGGTCAAATACTTATGATTTTCAGTATATATGTAAACATTTTTGACTTGACCAGACCTATTTACTATTTTATCTTTTGATATATTTTGTAATTATGCAGTGTTGTGACCAAGCCATTTGTTCTTGCAATATAGGAGTATGTGTTTTCTCTCTAATTAGTATGGAGATATGTTTCTTTTGTTCTTAATGACTTCACAAGGAGAAATGAGTCCATTTCTACTAACAGTTCTAACGCACCTTCCCATATTGAATTGCTCTTACTTTAGCTTTCTAAACTAGACTAGAATTAAAGTTCTGTACATTATTGTTGGCGTACAATTTTTTTATACCATAAGATACTCGAACCCTTTAAACTATATCATGTCGTGGGGGACAAATAGGAATTTTGATCAATTTTCCATCTATTATTTCCCAGAACCTTGTACGTACATATATACGTAAGGATTAGTTTAAAGGAAGTTGTATATTGTATTTAACCACTCTAAATCTAAAGGATGGATATATAGAACATTCGATTACGTTAAGCAATCCATTGGGGGTACTGTTGGTATATGTTGCTAAATTTTCAAAAATATGAGGGGAACGTTAATCTCTAGTCTCAAGAGCATAGCTAGCCAAAATAATATGCACCTTTATTAGTTTCCCTAAAACAATGTCTTATCAAATCTACTTGCGTACCTCAACACCATCCAATATTTATTAAATTAAAATGGGTGTTATATATATTACTCTCTGTGAAAAGATTGTGGATAATTTCCCGTTTTAGGTCTCTATATTGAAACAACTCCCACATGAAGAAAGTAGAGCAAGGTTTCTGGATGGCAAATTTTCTTTATGTTCGATCTAGTTGTGCCTTTATTTCAATTTATTTGCTGCCATTGATCATGCTTTTTAATTAGACAAATCAAGATACCAGAGGCTGTAAGCTTCCAAGTTACGTTGCTCTATCTTGGCCAATTTGATTTGGGTTTCGCTCTAACATATTATATGTTAAGATCTTCTGTATTATAGTCTGTGTCAATTAAAACCTTTGTAAATCGATATATATATATATATATATGCGCTTACAAAAGCATTGTATTACTCGAATACTAGTATACATGAAATTAACGTTGATTAAAATATACTACTACATCATTTTCAACTCTGATTTTTGCTTGCGAGAAATAGTTTGTATCCTTTTGCTATGTAAAATAATACTTATCGAAAGTGGAACAAAGTGAAATTTCACCATGCCACTTCTATTTGATTTCCTTCTAGCACCTCCGACAATTTTCATACTATATGAAAAAGGCAAAACATTTTTTTACAAGTGTTTTAGCCTAGGACTTAGGAAACAAACAAATTAAATTTTAAGAACTTAAATGTCATGGTTGCATCTGTAGTATAAATTCGTAGGAGTAGTTATATGATATATATGGGAGTTTCATATGTCTAAGAAAGGCATGCAGGAACATATCTTCGTTATTTCAATTGTATTTGAAGGTTGCACGGCACATGACCGGATTGCTCAACCAGTATCCCTATCAATATTTAATTTTAAGGGTTCCAATCAAAATATATCACAATTTTCAACTTATATAGTATATATATATGTCTAGAATTTTTGCCGAAATTAACGGATCTGGTGACCCCTCTACTCCAAACATAGGTTCCATTCTGACTATATGTAAATCAACAACTGAAGAAACCATTTTGTAGAGAGGGACCATAAAAATAACAAGAACAAACAAACACAGACTAAATTTCAATTCAGAACACAAACGATCGACACCATTCTTCAGAAAAAGGAAAAACAAAAAAGGGGTAGCTAGCCAGCCTATACTTTTATAAATGTCGAACCCTAGCTAGCTTAACACTTAAACTCCCCCCCCCCCCCCCCAAAAAAAAAAAACAAAGCCCACAAAACAACAACAATAACAACATAGACGTTCTTCTCCATGGGAGAAATAATTAAGAGTCGGAGTCAGAGTCAGAAGATGATTCATCGTTCTCCGACTCAGTACTGTTGCTAGTACCAGAACATGGTGATTGATCTCCCAGCTCACGTCTTGCAGTTAATGTTGTTGCTATTACCAGAAATTGATGATTCATCGTTTTGAGAACTTCTGCCCTATTACTCATCAAACGATCAATGGTATGATCTACTATTGGTTTTCGTCTGGCCTCGTTACTATTGGTCTCTTCCAGCTGTTTATTATTATTCTTCTTATCTTCTTCCTCTTTATTCTTCATATTTAACCATTCTAGCTCTTCTGTTAGAAGCCAAACCTTATCCTTCATTATTTCTGAAACTACATCCGAAGAAGAGACAGTACTTTTCCTCTTGCCACTCACAGCAGGAGACTTACTTCTCTGCTGCCGTGGTGGTAGTGGTGGTAGTTTTGCAAATGTCTTCGCTATTTCAGCATCCATTACTTCCTTACCTTTGACACTACCCCTTGTAGCCGACACAGGTGAGTGCACACACTGTAGATTGACTGAACCTGTAGAAATATTTTCAACTGCAGTAACCCTAAAGGATTCGGCTAGAGAGTTTGCATTGGCATTTGAAAATTCCATGTTCACGTCGGCTGCAGGAGCATCGGGTTGGGTGCGCGGTGGCGGTGGTGGTGGAGGGATGATTGTTGATGAAGGTGCGGTGAAAACAGGAGGAGAGTAGACAAGGCGAGTGTCATCATAAATCTGTATATGAGCAAAAGAACACAAATAATTAATTAGGCTTGAAACATGTTAGATAAGCTTAGAGTCCCTCTCTTTTGTGTAATTGATATAAAATTATAGGGCAAAGAAATTTAGTGCATATGACAAGCCTTTTGAAATTGTAATTAGGAAAACAAGAACTATTTTATAATCTTAAGTGTAATCTAGAGAAAAGTAATCCACCAAAATAGATGTAGAATTAGAAGGTAATTTTTTTTTTCCCAAAGTGAACGACTATTCATAAGGGAGAAAAAACCAACTTACTCAAAATGAAAAGATTAAAAAAAATCAAAAATGAAAGGAAGCATCATTTCATTTGAATGCAACTTAGCTAGTTTTAGTAGATACACCAAATCTTTTAATTTTCTACGCTAAACAAATAATGAAATTATTTTGGTGATAGATGCAAAATTTCTTCATAGTGAATAACAATTTATAGGAACAAAAAAAATACATCATTCATTTTAAAACAAAACCTGGTGTGATGCAACTGGTAGGAGGTTGCTGGTATCCAACCTACGATGGAAACTTCTAGAACAACCGCAAGTTTGACAGCACAAAGCTTCTGTGCTACCGGGAGGACCCCCGGGAGCAAAAGCTAGGCAGCCATCAGTGTCATAGGTCATGGCACCAGTTAAGCGACTGCGAATGCACTCACCATAAACCGCTGGACTAATCATAGGCCTATTGTTATTAGCCCTAGCAGCTTGATTAGCTCGGAGCATGTTGTTATTAGCCATTGATTAATACTAGCTAGTTTCTTTTAATGAAGAAGAAGAGAACTTGATTTTATTGAGAGATGTGATGAAACTTGAAGAAATGGGTACTCTTATATAGAAAGGATTTGTTGAGAGTCAAGGTGTTTATTGTCTTTTCCTTTTTACGGCTGGGGTGGGGCCAGGGGTAAAGATTATTAGGGATGAGATTATATTAGGGAATCTCTTATCACCATTTTCAAATTAATTGGTCATATTATTAAGGACATTGCATTGGGAAAAAAATTAACCTCTTATAAGACCGTTTGGTTCAGATATGAGATATCATATTATTTGGTTAGAACTTAATTAATTATTATTAGATCTAGTATACATTGAATATTGTCCTAAAATGGAGTATTTGAAGAGCAGATTTATATTAATTAGATTGTATTACTGTAATATCAAAAATTTGGAAGTTTCTTTGTGTTTATTAAATGTAAAAACACCTCATATTAGAACTGGTATTTCATACTTATCTCCAAAATCTAGCTGACTGACTTACACTTAAGCAGTGAAAAAAATGCCGTTGGTTAGGAATATTTATGATGAAATATAGTAAATTGAAACTCCATTATATTAAATCAATGGAGTAAACTTGAAAAAGAAAATAAAAAGAGAGAAAAAACTAATAACAAGTGATTAAGAAAGTTGTGTTGCGATACTATGAGTAACTAAAAATTAAATCATAAATAGTGTTGTTCTTTTTATTTTTCTATGGTATATATTTTGCAAATCCTGTGCCTATCCACATCCCTAGCTAATTCAAAATCAAATCAAGGTATATAGGAGTTAGGACTCAATCTTTCTTTCTCGTTTTTATTTTTCAACTATATAAATCTCCAAAATACTTTTACTTACAGACGATATATATAACACTTTAGAATGTCTATAATATTTTTCTTTTTCTGTTTGGATCATTTGACTATTCAGGCTAGTTAGGGATGTATTTTAGCAGTTATAATAACTCCTTTTAGATACTCAGTCATAGAAACATTATTTGTTTTTTAATGAAGATGCGGCAAACATTATTGTCGACCCCTCTCTAAGAGCATGAAAGGAAAAATAAAGTAAAGCATGTGTCGCTAAAAAAAGGAACTACCGTATAGCTCAATTCTGAATTTTTTTCCTATTTATTAAACCAAGTAATTAGGCATTTAAAGAATGGAACAACACAAAAAGTGATTTGAACAGGCAAACTAAGTAGTATTACAGTATTATGAGAAAAAAAGAAACAAAAGCTAATTAAACAAGTAGAACACATATGGTTTTCTCAAGAAAGAATCGGACTTGAGAGAATGAGAGTGATCAGATCGAAGTTTAATTTTAAGCAACTGATCCTTCTTTCTCTAGCTAGATGGTTTTTTTAGGACCAAATCTGCGTCTGTTGTTGTCAATCCAATTCTTCAAGAAATAGGGAGTGATTCCAATCTCTGCACAAAAGGTTTTCACTTCTTTATTGTACTTTGTCCACCTCCTCCACCCTATCTTCTCTGCAAAAGCCTTCACTCTTTCCTTTTGCTCTGAGTTAATCCTCTTTCTTTTGATGCTCATCTGCTCAACTACTTCTATCTCTCCTCCGCCCATCTCCGTCGTCTCCGCTCCCTGTGGTGGGGACGTGGCAGCAACGTTGTTGTTCTCGTCGTACTTTTGATGAGGATGAATTCTTGACCGTTGTTGAGATGTTGGGGTTGGTGGAACAACAATAACAAGGGAAGTACCTGATTGAAGAAATAATTAAATTAATAAACAAAAGCATATAGGTGCTCGTTTAAATAATTAGACAAGATAGTCACACAGTTTTAATATAGTGCTAGAGCAACTATCTCTACATTTAATTGGGTTTGAGTGTCGCCACCACCCATTTTTAAGAAGAATTTTCATGTACCTACGCTTGACTCATGACAAGGGAAGTACCTGCTGAAAAAAATTTAATTAAATCTAAAGAGTAGGGAAGTACCTTAGAAAAGATTATACGATGCGATAAATCATTTCTAACATTTTTTTAATATATGCGAATCTGATTTTCTTTTATGAGCCAAATATATGTTTTAATGGTGATACTGGAATCCAGTTAGATCTCTAACTAGCTATTCTGATACTCAAGCAAAATTATATGCCTATATCTCATCTAAAAATTTAAATGAAAATACGTTTATTTATTAATTTTTCACCTGTTGGTTTAGTGAGCTAAATCTGTCTACCCAAAAAAGTTATACAGCTAGTACCTTTTAAATGCAAAATTTAGTCTTTACTATGGGGGGAACATAATTTAAAGAGTAGCCTCAAGAAAAGGCATCTTGTTCAGTCAAATAAATAAAAACATGTTGTCTCGAAATATTTGGATTATTAGATGTGATGACCATACCATGCCTATGGTGAGTATTAGAGAGGATAGGAAGCTCCACCTCCATTTTTCTATGGAAGCTTCGATGGCAAAGGCAAGGCGCGCAGATCAAAGACTCTGGAGCACCATTTGGACAAAACTCACGACAACCATCAAGTGCATAGCCCATGGTACTTGCTGCATAATTATGCTTGCACTCATAGTACTTCTGCTTCACAAGAAAGTGTTTGCTGTTGGAAGCCATCAACAAGGAGGAAACTACAGTGAGAGAAGTGAAGATATATTGGATATATATAGCGGTGAGCGTTGAAGAGGGGAAAGTGAGTGTCGATAATATAAAGAGTGAAACAAGGAGAGAGGTGTCTGCTTATTGTGGCTGCATGGCTATTTGGGGTTTACTAGAACATTGCCATATGGAGTTTATTTATAAATATAATGACAATTAACTTGGATTTTATATATATAATATATGGATTTGGATTTTGGACTTGTTGAAGCCAAACGTGTGATGTAATTTATTGAAGCCCGAAATTTCCGTTTACGTGGTCTTTCTGTATTATTATCAACTAGTTTTATAGCTTTCCTTGCCAGATACGGAAGAAGGGAAAAAGAATTAAAGGAGGAAACAGAAGGAAAAAACATTGAATATTAGGGCAGTGATAGTATTGCCACATGAGAAGTTCAATCGTCGGAAAGTTATAATTGCATATAGGGAAACAAGTTTTGAATATCATTGACACTAAAAAAGTACGTCGTACTTTTGCTAAAAAAAACTCTCTCGCTAAGACAAAAAACTCTCTCCGTACACTTAGCCGTTATTTACAATAAACGGTAACTTTTAGACGATCTCCACCACGCACCGCCGCATGGCACCATTGTAAGATAGTTTGTTATTGGCAAGTTGAAAGTTGGATTCTTCCCACATCGGAAGAAAGAAGTTCCGTGCCTGTCATGTGAAACACTCCCGGGACCGACCTTACTCGTACCGTGTCTGTTAGCCTCGGAACTGATAATTATGAAATAGCACATAACAGGCACGAGATTGTCTCAACAAGCACGAGATTGTCTCAACAGGTACGAGACTAACTCAACAGGCACGAGTCTGACTCAACAGGCACGAGATTGTCTCAACAGGCACGAGACTGACTCAACAGGCACGAGATCCTAGAGTTAACTATTTATTTGAATTTTAAATTCAAAATTCGAATAAATAGTCGTGTCTGTTTGTGAAACAAGACATCAAATCAGAAAGGGTCTGTTGGTTGCCTATAAATACACAAGAATTCCAACGAAGTGGATATAGAAAATCACAAGTGTTATTGCAGGCTTTGTTGTATCCTGAAGAGAATCGTTTTGTATTTTCCCTAAATTAGTATACAGGCGATAACTATTTAAGGACAGTCGATTTTCACGCCTCAAAGCTAATTTGATTATTTTATTTCTAACAATCTTAAAGAGTTATTCTGCTATGGAGAAATTGATGTCTGTTGTTGAGAATCCGAAGGAGTTCATCAAACTTGATCGCTTTGATGGAACGAACTTTACCCGTTGGAGAGACAAGATGATACTCTTGTTGTCCGCTCTCAATATCTACTATGTTCTTGATTCTGCCTTGCCTCTGATGCCTGAGCCCACAACAGAAGATTCTGACGTAGTCAAGGAAGAAAGGAAGAAACGAGAACATGATGAACTGTTGTGTCGCGGCCATATTCTGAATACTTTGACAGATCGACTCTATGATCTTTACTGCAATCTGAAGTCGCCAAGAGAGATTTGGACTGCTCTACAAACTGCATACCAGAATGAAAAACGAGGTATTGACAAATTCCTGGCTCTGCAGTACTTTGAATTTAAAATATTTGATACTAGGCCTATAATGGATCAGATTCATGAACTGCAAATCTTAGTATCAAAACTAAGTGATCTTGAAGTTAAAATTCCTGATGCACTTCAAATAGGTGCTATTCTTTCGAAATTGCCTTCCTCTTGGAATGACTATAGAAAGAAAATCCTACATTCTATGGATAAAATGACTGTGGAACAATTTCGTACTCACATTCAAATTGAAAGTGAGACTAGTGCTCGTGATGTTATTAGTCAGCCTTCGAGTTCCGCAGTCAATTTTGTCAGTCAGAATGGTTCAGGAAGTGGGAACAAACATCTGAAAGTTTCCAAAAAGTCTTCTTTTAAAAAGAGAAAGAACTTTAGTTGTCATCATTGTGGAAAGAAAGGCCATATGATTCGGGACTGCAGATATAGAAAGGCAGGAATAAATTTCAATGCAAGTGACAATATTCGAAATGGGATTATTTATTTAATTCAGAGTCGCCACTTGGGAAAGGTTTGGCTTTTGGTGTCCCAAGTCACCGGTTTATCTTGAATCCCAAATCGAGGAAAATATTCGACTTTCCAAATGAAGTCTGCGAACCAGAAATTCTAAGTAAGGAATTCTGTTGACCCGAGGGAAGGTGTTAGGCACCCTCGAATCCCGTGGTTCTAGCACGGTCGCTTAAATTGTTATAATGGCTAGATATCTGATTTAATACATGTTATTACTTATGTGCTTTCATTAAGTTTAAACCGCTTTTATTATTATCATTTTTATAGAATTGCAACGTCGTGAAAATGCGTCTCGAACCACGTCACAGTCAATGCACCCATGGTTGTTAATACATTCCGACTCCGTTGAGATTTGAATTTGGGTCACATAAATGCGCACCCGAGTTTAAGAATGTAATTTAATTAAGTCACGCCTAAAGAGTCTAACGCGTTTATTGTCTTTGGGGAAGGCAGTGAAATTCACTAAATAGTCCATCCCAAATTCTAAGTATTTTATTGTGACCAATTATTGAGGGCCCCGCAATTTGCATTGTTTTATTTGGTGAGGCTCGTCTCATTTTATGAAAGGATAAACCTACAATGACTACATTTTTCTATTATGTCTCTATAAAATGAAAGAGAAAAGATCTTAATTTATTTACATGCTTGAGTTGTTATAGTTGGGTTTCGAATATGATTCATAAATTCTGAAAATGATGCAAGCAAGGCAGTCCGTTGCCAATGCGGGCCCAGGCCCAACGTGTATGACATAAAACTAGACCTGGGCCGTCTTATTCACATGTTACTACCTAGTTACATTATACTAGGCATGTTCTCAGTTTGTCAAATTAAAAAAAAACTTAGCAATCTAATTTTAATCCTAAACCATTTACATGCTGAAATTAACCAATATTATTTAACTAAACAATATTCCTACAAGTTCCGAAATGGCCTATTCGTTTGATTTTTAACTAGACGGAGTTGCTACACCATTCATTTATTTTTTAGGTAATATATAGATAGTTCAACCGTTAAGCTATCGTCAGATGTTCCACTATATATATTAAATAGCTACATGATTCTGATTTTGTAAGCTAAATAATTTATATATACAAATAAAATTCAGAATATAATTAAAATAATTTTAGAACTTCAACTCTTCATTTTTTCGTATTCATGCTTCCTGTTTCAGTTTACAATAATCAGCGTGTCAGTTGTGTACCTGATATTGGAAGCAAAAGAAAAGGGAGATCAGCAGAAATTCAGTAGCATACAACAACAGCAACCCCAGCAACTAGTAACAACCAGCAACGAGAAACTTAGTGACAGATTTTAAAATCAAGACAAAAATCCAGAAACAACAACAACAGTCAACGGACAGAAGCAAAGGGAATCTTTTCAGATTTTGAAAGTCTAGTTAGTGTTTAACCCTTAATTTCTGAATCCGTATATCAGAATATTTGGATTATATATCAGGTGTATACTCTTCTTCTTTTGAATTTTCAGAATGTTTTTCTTTTTATTTTTTCTAAATTCTTAGTATTTTTTCGAAATTTTCTCTCTTAAAATTTTCTTCTGTCTTCTCCCCTCTCAAAATCTGATCCAGTTCCTCATTTATATCTCATCCCAAACCCTTTAATCCATTAATAAAACCATCACTTTCTCCTACCAAACCCAATATCTTCCCACTCATCCCCCACTACATTAAACAAATATATCAACTTCACTCCATTACATCTTGTCCCCCATGCCTAACATAAACAATTATCATATTCCCCTCCACTACAATTTGTCTTGTCCCCCATTTATATTAAACAATTATATCACCCACACCCCATTACATTTTGTCTCTTATGCTTAACATAAAGAATTATTCAAAATATTCAATTCCCAAATTACCCCTCCGACCCTATTGCAATTACCATTTTACCCCTGAACGTACTGCAAATTACCAAACTACCCCCATCAGCTATAACCAATTCACCTAATCAATCTTAACCAAAATATAGCAAATATGATTAATTTCTAACAATGTTCAACAACAAATTCAAACTAAATGATGAACAACAAAGAAACAACTAAAATTATCTTGATTGAACAAAATCTCTAACAAAAAACAAACCTACTTTCAGATTCAACAACAACAACAACAAACAAATATATTCAGATTTCTAAATTCAATAATCATTTGAACTTAAAATCTAACAACTTTACAACCAACAATTCCTATATTAAAACTAAACAAAATCATGAAGCAAACTGAAGAAATAATCAAAAATGATAATCAACAAACAAGAAGATCAAACTATACTAATTTCGGATTCAATATCAATCAAACAAAGTATGAACATAAATGAAAAGATTCAACAATAATAACAAACAAGCTTTATTCAACTTTGAATTAAACTTAAACAAAACAAATAAACATATTCAAATCACTAATCTTCAAATAATCAATTAATATTTTTAAATTAAATCCAACAAAATTATAACAAAGATATATGATCCAAAAATTAAAAACCAAAATATAACTTCACATTAAATCACTGAATTAAAAACGAACTTAAAAAAAAAATGAATACGAATTAAATCTATATTAACAACAAACAACGGATTCAAACGATTTAAGCTAACACTTTTCTATATTAAAACTAAATCCTCTTAAAATTAATAAAACAAACTGAAAAATAATTTAATTGAATCTTCAACTTAAATCTATCAACAATATAATTAATCAAACTAACAATTTCTACAAAAACAAACAAGAAAAACAAAACAACTAAATAAAAATCAAGAACAAGAATCAAACATTTAATGATTTCATATCCGAAAAATATCAAACAAATTACGGATGTGAACGAAACTTAAACCAACTAACCGGATCGGAACGATGATGAACTCGAACGAAAACAAATCTGCCCGGAAACAAATATCGCACCAAAACCATTTGACGCCGAAGACGATCGCGAACGGACAAACGAAGAACTTGAAGGAGAAGTAACGGACAGCAACAGCGCGGGCAGCAGTGGCGCAGGCAGCAGCGCAGGCAGCAGCGTACGAAGAGAAAAAGACGCAGCAACAGTGGTGCTGTTCATCGAGGGAGGCAGCCATGGGAGCTCGAGCTCGACGAAGACGAAGAAGATGAAGCAGAAAATGCAGCAACAGTGGTGTTGGACGAAGCAGTCACGCAGCAGCAATGGCGGGACGCGAGGAGGAGGAAGGAGGAGTCGTTCATGGATGGTCGTTCATGTTGGTGAAGCCGCGGGTATGTGTGTGTTACGTCGTCGTGGTTGTGTGTGTGTGTGTTGTCGAGTGGTTGTGTGTGTGGCGTGGGGATGAAGGGAACGGGAGAGGGCAGCCATGGGAGGGGCTTTGAGCTCTTTTGGAGAAGAAGGAGAATAGAGAAAGAGAGGGGGGCGGATGAGTCTAGTCTAGGGTTTTCTCTCTTTTTTTTTGTTTTGTAAAAAATGAAAAAATGAAAATGAAGAGGGGCAGTTGGGTTGTTGGTACTGGACTGGGTCGACCCGGTTTGGAATGGACCGGGTCATAGGGAAGGTTGGGCCTTTTTTTGGGCCTATGGCTTGAAATTGAAGAAGAGGCCCAATTCCGACTTTCTTTATATTTTTGCTCTCTTTTCTTCTTTTATTTTTCTAAAACTAAATTCTAAAACTCCTTAAATTATTATTAAGACTAAATTAAGCTATAAAAGTGAAAATTAACTCCCAATAACAATTAACGCATAATTAAGTAATAATTAAGAATAAAATTGTATATTTGGACATTAAATGCTAAAAATGCACAAGATGCCTATTTTTGTAATTTTTAATTTTTGTAAAACAAACTTAATTACTAACAATTATAGGATTAAATCCTAAATGCAAAAATGCGACATATTTTTTTGTATTTTTTATTAATTTAACAA
Source organism: Nicotiana sylvestris (assembly GCF_000393655.2). Classification (NCBI taxonomy): domain Eukaryota; kingdom Viridiplantae; phylum Streptophyta; class Magnoliopsida; order Solanales; family Solanaceae; genus Nicotiana; species Nicotiana sylvestris. The sequence continues at coordinate 119,912,367 of NC_091057.1, read as the reverse complement.
ATAAACATGCACAAACAAATACAAATAATTATCCAAAAATGTCACAGAATTCTCAAAATTGCACACCAAGAAAAAATCATTTTATTTTGAATTTTTTGGGAGTAATTCTTTCATAGGGCAAAAATCACGTGCTTACAGCTGCCCCTCTTTGCCCGAAGACACGAAGGGTTTTCGTGCAAAGATAAAGTGAGCGATTTTTGCCCATCCGAGTACTCCGTGTGAAGCATTTTTTTTGAAAAAGATTTGACCGAACCTTTGCTTCAGAGGTTTCCTACATATCCTGGGCTAAACAGGAATCAGGTCAATGTAGTTCGGGAAACTTTGGTAGCTGGGACTACCCTGGGATTGCGATGCTTGTTGTTACTGCTGTTGTTGTTGCCACTGTTGATTTACTGATCGCCTTATTACAACCAAAGGAAAATTGAAATTGAACTAACTACTTATGCGTGTCAATTGCTAGTTACAAGATCCCTATCTATAATTCCTTTGCAACTTGATCTTGGGTCTTAGCTGATTATGCTTGTAGACTTCGATCCGAATCTTGATGCTCGCAAGTTGTAGGCGCCTGTTTATTTCTGCGGTATTGAGTGAGACGGGATTGGCGGAACTCGGGACTTTGATCAAATTTTGGAGCGACCCGCCGTCTGTTTGTTCCAGTATTTGGGGACATCTTCTCCTTTTGTCCTTTTCTTCTTTTCTTTATTCAAGATTGAGACCCATTCCGTAGGTCATCTTGATCAATGCGCCTCGAGGTCAAACCTGCTGAGACAAACAAAACAAACGAACGAAAATTTTTTGCAAGAGTTTCACTAGGAAAATTTCGTGAGTTAATTGCCATAATAATCTACAGCACTGATGCGGGGATTGGAAAAAACCCTAGTCTACGAAGCGCAACTCAGGGATTGGAGCCCTAATGTCGCAAAAGGTAAAAATGCACAACTTAGGGATTGGAGCCCTAATGTCGGCTTAACAGAAAAACGCTCAATTCAGGGATTGGAGCCCTAAGGCTGGCTAAACAGAAGAATGCTTAGTTCAGGGAGTGGAGCTCTAATGCTGGCTAAATGGAAACTTGCTCAACTTAGGGATCGGAGCCCTAAATTGGGAGGATTACCAGGTTATGCTGGAAAGGGTCCACGGGTTATGCCGGGGAAGTCATCGGGTTATGCCAGAAAAGTCCTCGAGTTATGCCGGGGAAGTCATCGGGTTATGCCGGAAAAGGGAAAGAGGTCCCTGGGTTATGCCAGGGAGGTCCATGGGTTATGCCGGGAAAGGGAAAGAGGTTCCCGGGTTATGCCAGGGAGGTCCACGGGTTATGCCGGGAAAGGGAAAGAGTCCTCGGGTTATGCCGGGGAAGTCATCGGGTTATGCCGGAAAAGGGAGAGAGTCCTCGGGTTATGCCGGGGAAGGGAAAGAGGTCCCCGGGTTATGCTAGGGAGGTCCACGGGTTATGCCGGGAAAGGGAAAGAGTCCTCGAGTTATGCCGGGAAAGTCATCAGGTTATGCCGGAAAAGGGAGAGAGCCCTCGGGTTATGCCGGGGAAATCATCGAGTTATACCAGAAAAGTCCACGGGTTATGTTGGGAAGATTCATCGGGTTATGCCGGGGAAGTCGTCGGGTTATGCCGGAGAAGTCATCGGGTTATGCCGGAAAAAGGGAAAAAGTCCTCGAGTTATGCCGGGGAAGTCATCGGGTTATGCCGGAAAAGGGAAAGAGGTCCCTGGGTTATGCCAGGGAGGTCCATGGGTTATGCCGGGAAATGGAAAAAGTCCTCGGGTTATGCCGGGGAAGTCATCGGGTTATGCCGGAAAAGGGAAAGAGGTCCCTGGGTTATGCCAGGGAGGTCCACGGGTTATGTCGGGAAAGGGAAAAAGTCCTCGGGTTATGCCGGGGAAGTCATCGGGTTATGCCGGAAAAGGGAGAGAGTCCTCGGGTTATGCCGGGGAAATCATCGGGTTATGCCGGAAAAGGGAAAAAGTCCTTGGGTTATGCCGGGGAAGTCATCGGGTTATGCCGGAAAAGGGAAAGAGGTCCCTGGGTTATTCCAGAGAGGTCTACGGGTTATGCCGGGAAATCATCGGGTTATGCCGAAAAAGGAAAAAAGTCCTCGGGTTATGCCGTGGAAATCATCGGGTTATGCCGGAAAAGGGAAAGAGGTCCCTGGGTTATGCTAGGGAGGTCCACGGGTTATGCCGGGAAAGGGAAAGAGTCCTCAGGTTATGCCGAGGAAGTCATCGGGTTATGCTGGAAAAGGGAGAGAGTCCTCGGGTTATGCCGGGGAAATCATCGGGTTATGCCGGAAAATGGAAAGAGTCCTCGTGTTATGCCGGGGAAATCATTGGGTTAGGAAAAAAAATGTAGGAAAGAATCGGGAGGAGACTTCCCTTTTGGGTTGATTATTGCAGCATGGCCATTTCTAATCCTTGCGCATTTCCTTTTGGCTGCACCTACCTCTCGCAGGGTTGTACCTGCTTCCTACTTAGTTCGTTTTGTATTGCAACTGCTTCAACTTCAAACAAAGGAAAATTGTTAGTTTGAAATTGTGGTCGGTTTTGTGGCCTTCATTGTTTTTCTTGGTCCCAAGCCTCATTTCTGTTGAGAAAATTCGCCATTGATTGGCTTCCAAGGAGACCTCCTTTCAAACTGATAAGACTCAATATTTCAGGATTTCATGATGATTTGTGCGTGTACGGCTCTGTTTCTTCCGTCTCGCTCTGCTTGGGGATTTTGAGGTAGTAAAATGCCACGATCAGTCGGGATTGGACTGACGCATCACTGAGGCCGGGTATGTTCTCCACCTCTTGCTAGATAGAGCCCTATGAAACCGGTCCTGCCACCTTTTCTTTCTAGCATGTTTTGGGGCTTAGGGTTAAACCGAAAAGGAATCCAAAGAAAAGTAAACAAAGAGCGAGGAAATGAATTTAAAAAGAGAAGCGTCCTTTTCGGGGAAAAGAAAGACTTATCTGAGGTGCATGCTGGCTTTAAATTGACATAACCTGCTTTTTGGATTGGATGCCCGACTCTCACGAACCTACATTTTCTCACGAACCAAACGGATCTATGTTTCCAAACCAGGGAACCTTGCCAGAACCTTCTGTGGTGAAATCCTCTTTCGGTCGACAGCGCCCTTTGCGAATTTTCGCTAGCCGACCTCTCTCATTTCTCTTCTTACCGTCGCCTTATAGTCTCGTCATGAGTTTTCACTAACAAGACTCTCTCATTTTGATTTCTCTGCTCGCCATCGCCTTATGGTTCCTGTAGGTTTTCACCAATAAGACTCTCTCATTTTATTTCTCTCATCCTTACTGCGTCGGATCCGAGCAACTGCGTCCTTTGATTTTGAAGAAACTTTTGTCGATTGATCGGAAGGACTTGCAACAGGTTTGGGGTCAAAAGAACTTGGATCGAATTACAACTTTGGAACCGTCCAGGCAGGATTATCGCCGAATTATTATAATGTCTGCCCCAGTTTAACTTTTGGGGAAAAGTGGATTTTTGTTTTGGTGTGACTGAACCCCATAGAGAGGCTGCCTACGTATCCTTTCGGAATCAAGTCAAACGTAGTTCAGGGCAGTTTTTTTTTTTTTTAAAAAAAAAAACTAGCACTTCCGGGTTCCAAAGAGGGTAATGAAAGAAAGGTAAATGGCTCAAAGGGTTAGCAAAGGATTTGAGTGTTTGGGTAGCAGGAATGAAAGCCTTCGTCCTCTCAAATGTGCAAAAACATCGTCAGAGCAAGTTTAGACATAGTATCTTTTTACTGCATCTGCATTCACGGTTGTGTCGGGATCTTTTCCTTCAATATCACCTAGATATAATGCTCCCCTGGGCAATATCTTCCTGATGATGTATGGACCTTTCCAATTATGAGCAAATTTTCCTTTAGCTTCCTGGTGATGTGGAAGAATGCGCCTTAACACCAGTTGACCTACTTCAAAATTCCTGGGTCGCACTTTCTTGTTGTAAGCACGGGTCATTCTTTGTTGGTACAACTGCCCGTGACAGACCGCAGCCATTCGCTTTTCATCGATAAGCGTTAACTGTTCCAGACGGGTTTTGACCCACTCACTGTCTTCAATTTCAGCTTCAACAATGATCCGGAGAGAAGGGATTTCTACCTCTGCCGGTATTACAGCCTCGGTCCCGTAAACCAACAAGTATGGGGTTGCCCCTACTGATGTGCGTACTGTAGTGTAATATCCCAGCAGGGCGAAACGTAACTGCTCATGCCATTGTCTGGAACTCTGGGTTGTCTTCCTCAAAATTTTCTTGATGTTTTTGTTCGCCGCTTCAACAGCGCCATTGGCCTTGGGCCGATAAGGAGTGGAATTCATATGCGTTATTTTGAACTGTTCGCACACATCCTCCATCAAATGACTATTCAGGTTTGCTGCATTATCTGTGATTATAGTTGCAGGAATACCGAAACGACAGATAAGATTTGAATGTATGAAATCCACCATGGCTTTCTTAGTGACTGATTTGAGAGTGATAGCCTCGACCCATTTTTGTGAAGTAGTCGATAGCGACCAATATGAATCTGTGCCCATTTGAAGCTTTGGGCTCAATCGGACCAATGACATCCATACCCCAGGCAACAAATAGCCAAGGTGCAGACATGGGATGCAGTTCTGTGGGAGGTGCGTGAATTAGATCTCCATGCACCTGACACTGATGACACTTTCGAACGAAGCTGAAACAGTCCTTTTCCATGGTCATCCAGTAATACCCGGCCCGAAGGATTTTCTTTGCCAAAACATACCCGTTCATATGAGGTCCACACACTCCTGCGTGTACTTCATGCATGATTCTGCCTGCTTATTCGGCGTCAACACATCTTAATAAGTTGAGATCAGGGGTTCTTTTATACAATATCTCACCGCTCAAAAAGAATCCACTTGCCTGCCGCCTAATAGTTCTCTTCTGATCTCCAGTAGTATGTTCGGGGTATTCTTGTGTTTTCAAGAACCTCTTAACATCCTGGTACCATGGATGGATACTTGGTCATGCCTCGATAGCATTGCAGTAACCATGCCTTTCCCTGATTTGGATTTCCAAGGGATCGATGTGGGCATTGCCTGGATAAGGTAACATTTAAGCTAAAGTGGCAAGTGCATCGGCTAATTCATTGTGACATCGCGGGATATACCTGAACTCTACTGATCTGAACCACTTGCTGAGATCCTCCACGTGCTGCCGGTAAGGAATAAGCTTGACATCTCGAGTTTCCCATTCACCCTGGGCTTGCCGGATAATCAAATCAGAATCCCCCATAATCAACAAATCCCCAACATCTTGATCGATAGCCATATTCATGCCCATGATGCAGGCTTCATATTCAGCTATATTGTTCGTGCAAAAGAAACGAAGCCTAGCTGTAGCCGGATAATGTTGACCAGCAGGTGAGATCAAGATTGCCCCTATTCCTACACCTTTCGCGTTTACGGCCCCATCAAAGAACATTTTCCAAACGTGAGTGTTTTCCGAGACCACTTCTATGGTATTTATTCCTTCATCTGGAAAATAAGTACTCAATGGCTGGTATTCCTCATCAACCGGATTTTCGGCCAAATGATCTGCTAATGCCTGGGCTTTCATTGCCGTGCGGGTGACATAGACTATGTCAAATTCAGTAAGCAAGATTTGCCACTTGGCCAGTCTTCCAGTAGGCATTGGTTTCTGAAATATATACTTCAAAGGATCCAGCCTGCTTATGAGGTAAGTAGTGTGAGCTTGGAGATAATGTCTCAATTTTTGAGCAACCCACGTCAAAGCACAACACGTTCTTTCCAGCAGAGTGTACTTGGCCTCGTAGCCGGTGAATTTCTTGCTCAAGTAGTAGATCGCCTGCTCCTTCTTTCCGGTTATGTCATGTTGCCCGAGGATGCAACCGAAAGAATTTTCCAAGACTATCAGATACAAGAACAGGGGTCTCTCTGGCTCTGGCTGGACCAAAACTGGGGGATTTAAAAGATATTCTTTGATCTTGTCAAAGGCTTCTTGACACTCAGTCGTCCATTTGATCGATGCATCCTTTCTTAATAGCTTAAATATGGGCTCACACGTGCTAGTCAGCTGGGCAATGAATCGACTGATATAGTTTAACCTGCCCAATAGACTCATCACGTCTTTCTTCGTTCTTGGGGAGGTAGATCTCTGATAGATTTTATCTTTGTTGGATCTAACTCTATACCTCTCCTGCTTACTATGAAACCCAAAAGCTTGCCTGATGGGACTCCGAAGGCGCATTTGGCCGGGTTCAGCTTCAAGTCGTACTTTCTCAGTCTCTCGAAGAATTTCCTCAAGTCTTGGATATGATTGTCCCGAGTCCTGGACTTGATTATCACGTCGTCCACATACACCTCTATTTCTTGATGCATCATGTCATGAAAAATGGCAGTCATGGCTCTCATGTAAGTTGCCCCAGCATTCTTCAGACCGAATGGCATAACCCGGTAACAGTAAGTGCCCCATGGTATAGTGAAGGCAGTCTTCTCGGCGTCTTCTTCATCCATCAATACCTGATGATATCCAGCGTAACAATCTACGTAAGCCTGGATCTCATGTTTGGCGCAATTATCAACAAGGATGTGAATGTTGGGCAATGGGAAATTGTCTTTGGGACTTGCTCTGTTCAAATCTCGATAATCCACACATACCCGAGTCTTCCCATCTTTTTTCGGCACTGGAACTACATTCACCAACCACGTGGTGTACTAGATTACCCGAATTACTCCCGTTTTCAGCTGCTTGGTGATTTCTTCTTTAATCTTGTCACTGACATCAGTTTTGAACTTTCTTTGCTTTTGTTGAACTGGAGGACAATCAGGGTGAATTGGCAATTTATGCACCACTAGATCAACGCTTAATCCTGGCATGTCATCGTATGACCAAGCAAACACATCTTTAAATTCAAAAAGGAGTTGAACTATCGCGTTCTCTCGTTCGTGTGAATGCTTATTTTGGTCTCTCGGATTTCCTCAGGAGTTCCCAAATTAACCGGTTCGGTGTCATTCAGATTCGGCTTAGGTTTGTTCTCAAAGTGTTCCAATTCTCGATTTATTTCCTTAAAAGCCTCTTCTTCATCGTATTCCATTTCTTGGTTCATTATTTCGCAGCTAGACTGCATGTTTGGATCCGGGCATGAAGTCCGCAAGCATGTCATGTTATTTAAAACCGCATTATTAGAATTGAAAGAAATAAAACAAAAAAAATAAAAAAAATCAGAGAGAATAAATAAGATGAAAGATGAAATATTAATTTCATTTCATTGAATTTTGAAGATAATAGGGTTTACATCAGAATTTAAGGATAGGAAACTAAAAGGAAATCATTCGAGTTACACCCCAAAATAACTCGTGATGCAGAAAAGGTGGCAAGACTGGTCTACCAGGATTCCCTCTTGATCGGAAACGGAGTAGCCTTCCAGTTTTGCAATTTGGCACCAGGCCCCATGTAAAGCACCTCAGCAGTGCTCGAACCTTCTCCCGGCTGAACCATATGGGTTTCATACATCATTTGCCTCATAACCCCACAGATTTCTTCAATTTTCTCGGTCGTGAAGGTCTCATCTTCTCTTTCTTCAATGTACTTGGGTCTGACGAATGTTCTGTAAAGATGCGGAATTGGCTGAGATAAAACCCAACCATTGCTCTTCCGTTAGTTTGCCCATATTACATCAGCTTCTTCGGCGTAAAAACCAACACCGAAGAACTTTTCGGCGGCAGGTACGGTGATACCTTGCAATGATGCCCCGAGTCCCTTCTCTGGTTTATAACCATGCCTGATCATTTCCTTGGCAACCATAATTGACGCTTTTGAGAGAAAAGGTTGAGGGTAAGGGCTTCCTTCTTCGCATTGGTCTACGACCACAACCTCGAAAACTTGATAGACTATATGTTCACTACCCTCCTTAGCTTCGAGGCATGGAACCGAAGGGTCTCGATAAATTGAATGCTCATCCTCTCCGTGGACTATAATCTCTTGATTTTCATATACAAATTTTACCATCTGGTGGAGAGTAGAAGGTATGGATTCCGTCGCATGAATCCAAGGCCTTCCTAGAAGGAAATTTTAAGAAGTATCCATATCTAGGACCTGAAAGGTCACCTCAAAATCCACAGGTCCAATAGTCAAAATCAAATCGATCTCGCCTAGGGTGTCCCTTTTGATGCCGTCAAAGGCACGAACACATACGCTGTTGGGCCTGATTCTCCCTGTCTCGATCTCCATTCTTTGCAGAGTCGAAAGGGGACAGATATCTACTCCGGACCCGCCATCCAGCATGACCCTCTTCACATAGTACCCTTCACATTTAACTGTTAGGTGGAGGGCCTTGTTGTGAGCGGCCCCTTCCGGGGGCAGATCATTTTTGCTGAAGGAAATCTGATTGATCATGAAGAATCTTTCTGCCATCCTCTCTAGCTGTTCCACGGTAGTTTCAATTGGGACGTAAGCTTCGTTGAGGGTCTTGATCAACACTTTCTGATGCTCAGTTGAATTCATTAATAGAGACAACAACGAGACCTGAGCGGGAGATTTTCGGAGTTGGTCAACTATCTCGTAGTCCGTAGTTTTCATTTTCCTGAAAAAGTCTTCCGCTTCCTCGGCACTAACAGGTTTCTTGAGTGGGAAATGCTTCTTTGTAGAATCATTCAACTCCTCCAGGTTGAGGTATTTCTCAGTTTGGTTAGTTTCATTTACTTCTCTCGGGATTTCTTTTCCTTTGTAGGTTACTACCGCCTTGTTATAATTCCACGGGACGGTAGTAGGATCTGTCATGGGCCTCTGCGGCGCGCGTCCAATAATCACGGGCTCATTCAGCCTTGGTGAAATTATTGGCCCTCGTTCCGCATAGGTCCCTTTGGGCACATACATTTTAGATCCTTTGTTCAGCTCAAACCTTCTTGGAGGGCTCAATGTCACTTGTCCTTTCTTTGAACCTCGGGGAACATAAAGGACGACATCTTTTGAGGGTACTACCTCAGTTTTGGTTTCCACTACTTTTTCTGTGTTTTGAGGGGGGGGTTTACTCTTCTTGTCCCCCTTTTCTTGCTTTGCATACGTCTTGGGATTTTTCTCAATGTCGGCGATTGCAATGATGGCTTTCAAGACAGGATCAAACTCTTTATCTTCGTAGATCATCCCAATAATCGGTCCATTGTTGTGAGCCGGTAAAGGGTTGTTGATCACATTAGGAATGTCTTCTTCCTTTAACACTATCCACTTTTGTTCTATGAGGTTTTCAACAACCCTCTTCAAAGTCCAACAGCTCTCAGTGTCATGCCCTTCCACTCCAGAATGATAGGCACATCGGGCACCAGGTTGGTAAGAGGGTGACTCTGGGTTTTGCTTATTTGGGGGTACAGGTTGTAACAAACTCATTTGGACCAATTTAGGGAAAAAGTTGGAATATGACTCACCAATAGGTGTGAATTCCATTTTCCTGGGCGGCTCTCGAGTGCGGGCATTGTAGGGGAGATTATTTTGTGGAGGTCGGGGATTATACTGAGCTTGGTGGGGAGGTTGATTTCTTGGAAATTGAGCTCGCTTTTGGTGAAATTGTTGTTGTGGCCTAATATATGGTTGTGCATTCATTACTGTGTAGGGCTGAAGGTTCATAGCATATGTCGCATCTTGATGGGGGTAGTAGTGTTGTGGGGCTCTTTCAGAGAAATGAAATCTGGATGGATGGGGTTTTCTTACACTCGAAGTTGCCATTGTTGCTTCTTCCTTCTTCTTTCGGTTTGCTCCTCCTCCAGACCCGCCTTGGATTGCTTGGGAGGTGGCTCTTTTAGTAGACTAACTCAAGATTCGCCCTGTTTTTAACCCATTCTCCACCATTTCACCAATTTTGATGGCTTCAGCAAACGACTTTCCCAATGCAGACATCATGTTTTGATAATAATCAGCCTCTTGGGCTTGAAGGAAAACACTGACCATTTCTGTTTCATCCATCGGAGGTTTGACTCTGGCCGCTTGTTCGCGCCATTTGACAGCATATTCTCGGAAGCTCTCCGAAGGCTTCTTCTTTAGATTCGACAATGAATTCCTGTCGGGGCAATGTCGATGTTATATTGAAACTGCCTGACAAAATCCCTAGCCAAGTCGTCCCAAATGTGCCAACGAGATACTTCCTGATCCGTATACCATTCAGAAGTAATGCCGATCAAAGTTTCTCCAAAGTAAGCCATAAGAAGCTCTTCTTTTCAGCCCGCTCCTCGCAACAGGTTGCAGTACCTTTTGAGGTGGGCTATGGGGTCCCCATGCCCGTCATATTTCTCAAACTTTGGGGTTTTGAAACCCAAGGGCAGATTTACGTGCGGGAACATGCACAGATCATCGTAAGATACGCTCTTTTGCCCGCTCAGACCCTGTATATTTTTGAGAGTTTGCTCCATGCTTCTCATTTTTCTGGTCATTTCCTCTTGTTCAGGTGTTTTCCCGGCTTTCTCCTGCCCTGCGATAAATTTGTACCGAGACGGCTAAGGGTAAGCGTTGGAAGTGAACTGGCTAGGTTCCAATGGAAGAGGTGGTGCTTGAAATGTGAAGGATGATGAATCGAAGTTAGGCCTGGGTAAAACAGGTTGTGTCGTGGCTGAACAAGGTGGAGCAGTGAATATGTTTGAAACCGCACCGGAAGCTAACACCTGGGGGCGAGACTCAGATGGTGTTCCAGTAAAGTAGGCTGAGATGGTAGGAAATCCCAGTGGGGTATTTGGATAACTTATGGGGATGTTGGAGGTCCCACTTGCCTTAGGAAAAAGCTCAGGGAATCCAGGGATCGCACTTGGTGGCTCTTTTCCATTGGCCCAGGCATCCCACATTTCCATCATGCGGAGACGTAGAATTCTATTTTCCTCGACCGTTGCTGATTCAGAAGTTGGGATGGCTGAGATTGAACTTTCCTCCGAAATAGGAATTGTTGGCAGAGGAACTTCTGAAGACATTTCGACACTTCCTTTCGACCTTGTGAAGTATGTATGAACACTTCCTTTTGATTTAGCGACGGGTGGCTGAACGTTTCCTTTTGATCTCGTGAAGTACGAATGTGAGGCCAGATTACCACAAAACCAAACGACTTTTCTAGGAACCTGAACTTATCAGCAAACAAACGGTTAGTTTGAAACAAATAACAGACATGTAATCTCACATTGGGGTGTGATGCACCTATACAGTTAGGTGAGTTTCTACATGCTTGCAACAAAGACATGCGTCATTCTGGCTTCTATTTAGGCTTTTCTTTTATTTATAACCATTTTTCTTTCTTTGTTTTTTTTATATTATTATTGTTTTCATTATTTGCAGTTAAAAATGTGACCGGATCCGATGAGGATTGCCTACGTATCACGATGTCGCGTGAATCAGATCTTGCGTAGTTCGGGATAGATGAGTGTAAAAGAAGCACACATTTTATTACTGAAGCAATCCATTATAACCAACATTTGAACAAGGGAAAATAAACAAACCTTGAAAATAAGTACAGACTCGAACAGACTAATGCACCCTGATGCGAAAAGATGGCCATAAAATGCTAAGATACAGACTCGACCTATGAATACATTAAGGTTTCGAGAATTGGCGCCCGCGGGGCATCGTTCGGCCTCGCCGTGGTCTTAGGTGTGAGATCCCTTTCAAGTTGTTCCAGCTCATGCATGGTCTGCTTGACATAAACCATTACTGCCGAGAGAACGGTAATGCTGGTCATGTTTTCACACCGTAGACACCTTCTGATGATGGCATGGGCAATGGTCCTAATCTTATCTCTGGTTCGCCTCTTTTCTATAAGCAAGCGTTTTATCTGATCACTGCATGTTTTTAACGCCTGAGAATCCTGCATATGCTGATTCTTCAGTTGCCGCACTTCTACCTCCATTTGGGCCAACAAGTCGTAACAGTGTCCGCTTTCAATTTGGAAATCCTGCCTGCTTAACTGCTTTAACCTCAAGTGTAGCCATCTTTCTCTTCATGTTGGCAACAGTTTTCTCGTGGTTGCATTTCAATTGATTCAAGTATCGGCGATGCTTATCTGCTCTTGTACCCCAATGTACCTTGAGCTCTGCCATGACGTTTTCAGACTCTTCTAAACCATCTCGCCATTCCCTGACTTTATTTTTCAGCCCTTTTATCAACTACTCGTCTGATCGACTCCTTGGTTGTTTATCAAGAGCCATTCTCAATTTCTGGATTTGGGCCCCAAGTTCTTCATTTTCTTGGGCCAATCTATTCTTTTCGCCTCGATCTGCAGCGACCTGCATACTGTTATTGAATTTCAGACTTTCAACCTGTTGTTTCAACTCACCGATCTCTGCCCGATAACCTTTCTCCTTTGCTAACCAGTTCCATTGCTCCTGGGATGACTCAGCGAAATCTCTGAGATGAGGTCTTTTAGCTGGTCTCTCGCAGGACATGTCACCTCTAAACCAGGCGTGATACCCCGGGGAGACTTCTCCTTTAGTTGTATCCAACACACAAGTGTTTGCCGTCAGATGTTGACACTCACTCCAGATCTGGCGAACTTCTTCTTCGGGGAACCGACCGTCCGGACTGATTTCAACCACTTGGGTACTCAAGTCTTCATCTTTTGGCACTACTTGATACCTCCCAAGTTGCCTCAAAACCCGATACGGTGCATAGGGTTGGATGCTTTTAAGTCCCATCAACAGAAAGTGGGGCCTGGTTGCCGACATGTATATGATTTCCTCAATAGGCAGCCATCCGAGCGTCCACTGAATTTGGTCGGCAGTGAGAGTTCGGAAGAATGATGTCCAAGCTGTGACTCCCTCGGGCAGACTAACCCTTTCGATTCTTGTGTAGAATTCTCTAATACAAGTCTTCTTGGGCGAACCGTAACCCAAGAGCGGGGAGCGGTGGCACAAATGATCGGTCACCCACATTTGCAACAATAGGTTACATCCTTCGAAAAAGTCGCCCCTGGCTCGGCAAATAGTGAGAGCCCGGAAGATGTCAGCCATAATCATAGGCGCCAGAGTACTCTTATCATGGGTGAGCAAGGTACTGACGACCCCAACTACTTTTAGATCGATGTTTCCGTCTTTCCTTGGGAACACTATAAGGCCCAAAAAAGCTATCATAAAAGCTACCAGCCTGTGTTCATCCCACTTTTGTCGGTTACCTCTACTGCATAGTTTGAAGTCTGGCTTATTGAACCCGCCCACGTGGCCGTATCTAGAATATATGAGGCGGAGACTGCAGAAACCTTTGGCGAGATCTGGATGTGAAATGTTCGGGGTATTTTAGGAAATCCAGAAACCGGTGTACCGTGACGGCCCTAGGTGCAATCAAGTACTTGAACCTTAACGGAGCTTCATAACTTCCGATGTATCCCTCTATTTCTTCCAATGTCGGGGTGAGCTCAAAGTCCGAGAAATGAAATACATTGTGTGTTGAATCCCAGCAAGTGACCAATGATCTGATAACATCACCCCGAGGCTGGATGTCTAGTAAATCCGGGAGATCTTTCAGATACCTTTTTACTTTGTCTTGCCCTTCCTTGCCTAAGTCATTCCACCATAATCGCAACTCAAAAGGGATCTTGGTCATTATTGAAAAGGGTTTGTTTTGTATCGTGCTCATCCTGCACATTTATTAAGGTGATTATGTCAACGAAAAACTTTTATTAGACTCAAAAATAAAACTATGTTTTTTTTTTCAAGATTTTGTTTTCAAAAATGATGGACTCGGTTTTCAAACGCGGCCTTTTAGCACTTCGGGAACGAAGATTTTAAGGCTGTGAGGATCAACCGGTCAAAAAATCAAAAACGATGACCGTTTATGCAATGACAGCCTTCCGTCGTCCCTTTCGGGAACATTCGGCTGTTTTTGACAACAAAAGCATCACTTGATTTATTTTTATTTTTTTTAGAACGGTGACCCGATATTGGGAACATGGCCTCGCAAATCCTCGGGGACGAGGATCCTAAGGCCACTGGGCAACCTGGTCAAAATTTAAAAAAAATGACCAAAATGGCTGTTTATGCAAAGTCAGCCTTCCGGCGTCCTTTTCGGGAACATTTGGCTATTCTTGACAAAACGGCATCACCCGACTCATAAATTAAAATTCTGACAGTTTGGCTATTTTTGAAAAAGGGAAAGTTGGACCCGATGAGGGTTGCCTACGTATCTCACACCCTGTGAGAATCAAACCGGCATAGTTCGGGCTTGATCAAGTGTAGAGTAAATAAACTAAACCCCTTCTGAATACAATCTTTTAAAGAAAAGAAAAAAAATATTTTTTCTGGATTTTTATATATTTTTTTTATTTTCTTGAAAAGAGATAAAGACCAAAGAAAATCTTTTTTAAGGAAGTATTTGGACTATTAGTTTTAATTTATAAAAGAGACCTTACAAAAGAAACAACATTTTTTTTTTTTGAATTTTGAATTTTTCCCCTTTTACTTTTAAATTTTTTATTTTATTTTTCACCAATATATTTTTTTATATGTTTTTTTTAATAATAAATCAAATTAAAAGACAATTTTGTTTTCAATTTTTTTCTTTAGAAAATTCCGGCGAGGTTTCGACACTACTTGGACATTAGTTTTATTTTTCCAAAAGTAGGTAATTATCTCCCTACGCTGCTATTTTTTTATTTTATTTTTTGATTTTTTTTTAAATTGGTCAGCATGCAGATCTGAAGCAAATAAATGCGTCAAACAAATGGGATGCAACAGGATGGTCTTTTCATTTCAGGTTGCCTGCACTAGACGGACCCAACCCCTGTGTTGAGTCCCCTATGTCAAATGCCACATGATGCAAATAAGCATTCCTACTAGGGATCCGGCATGAGGTTTCGTTATACTAGGTTTATAACCTGGGTATATGTTCTAGACTGTGTACCCGAGCAGACAACTCGAGTCGAGGAGGGGGCAACTTACCGGGAACCAAAAGGCCATCCGGCTTCGTAACTTGTCCGAGCCTCTTTTTTTATTTCAAGGTATTGACACTAACAGAATAGGGAGTCTCAACCAGTAAGCACATCCCCGGAGGTGAAGAGAGAAGGGTTTCGGCACAGTTTATATACAGTTCAGATAATATCAAGGCTATAAAAGACAACATTTAGCACGTTATGCCAACATGTAATACAGATCAGATAATAAAGCCAAATATAACAATTATTCTAAGCTCGAATTCTTGAACCCTGAACCAGTGGTTCTGGGTTAAATAGTCCCCAGCGGAGTCGCCAGAGCTGTCACACTTCCTTTTTGCACGCCTACCCCGAAGGGTAAATGCGCGAGGGAGTTTTTTTCAATTTAAGTGACAATATTCGAAATGGGATTATTTATTTAATTCAGAGTCGCCACTTGGGAAAGGTTTGGCTTTTGGCGTCCCAAGTCACCGGTTTATCTTGAATCCCAAATCGAGGAAAATATTCGACTTTCCAAATGAAGTCTGCGAACCAGAAATTCTAAGTAAGGAATTCTGTTGACCCGAGGGAAGGTGTTAGGCACCCTCGAATCCCGTGGTTCTAGCACGGTCGCTTAAATTGTTATAATGGCTAGATATCTGATTTAATACATGTTATTACTTATGTGCTTTCATTAAGTTTAAACCGCTTTTATTATTATCATTTTTATAGAATTGCAACGTCGTGAAAATGCGTCTCGAACCACGTCACAGTCAATGCACCCATGGTTGTTAATACATTCCGACTCCGTTGAGATTTGAATTTGGGTCACATAAATGCGCACCCGAGTTTAAGAATGTAATTTAATTAAGTCGCGCCTAAAGAGTCTAACGCGTTTATTGTCTTTGGGGAAGCCAGTGAAATTCACTAAACAGTCCATCCCAAATTCTAAGTATTTTATTGTGACCAGTTATTGAGGGCCCTGCAATTTGCATTGTTTTATTTGGTGAGGCTCGTCTCATTTTATGAAAGGATAAACCTACAATGACTACATTTTTCTATTATGTCTTTATAAAATGAAAGAGAAAAGATCTTAATTTATTTACATGCTTGAGTTGTTATAGTTGGGTTTCGAATATGATTCATAAATTCTGAAAATGATACAACCAGGGCAGTCCATTGCCAATGCGGGCCCAGGCCCAACGTGTATGACATAAAACTAGACCTGGGCCGTCTTATTAACATGTTACTACCTAATTACATTATACTAGGCATGTTCTCAGTTTGTCAAATTAAAAAAAAACTTAGCAACCTAATTTTAATCCTAAACCATTTACATGCTGAAATTAACCAATATTATTTAACTAAACAATATTCCTACAAGTTCTGAAATGGCCTATTCGTTTGATTTTTAACTAGACGGAGTTGCTACACCATTCATTTATTTTTTAGGCAATATATAGATAGTTCAACCGTTAAGCTATCGTCAGATGTTCCACTATATATATTAAATAGCTACATGATTCTGATTTTGTAAGCTAAATAATTTATATATACAAATAAAATTCAGAATATAATTAAAATAATTTTAGAACTTCAACTCTTCATTTTTTCGTATTCATGCTTCCTGTTTCAGTTTACAATAATCAGCGTGTCAGTTGTGTACCTGATATTGGAAGCAAAAGAAAAGGGAGATCAGCAGAAATTCAGTAGCATACAACAACAGCAACCCCAGCAACCAGTAACAACCAGCAACGAGAAACTTAGTGACAGATTTTAAAATCAAGACAAAAATCCAGAAACAACAACAACAGTCAACGGACAGAAGCAAAGGGAATCTTTTCAGATTTTGAAAGACTAGTTAGTGTTTAACCCTTAATTTCTGAATCCGTATATCAGAATATTTGGATTATATATCAGGTGTATACTCTTCTTCTTTTGAATTTCCAGAATGTTTTTCTTTTTATTTTTTCTAAATTCTTAGTATTTTTTTCAAAATTTTCTCTCTTAAAATTTTCTTCTGTCTTCTCCCCTCTCAAAATCTGATCCAGTTCCTCATTTATATCTCATCCCAAACCCTTTAATCCATTAATAAAACCATCACTTTCTCCTACCAAACCCACTATCTTCCCACTCATCCCCCACTACATTAAACAAATATATCAACTTCACTCCATTACATCTTGTCCCCCATGCCTAACATAAACAATTACCATATTCCCCTCCACTACAATTTGTCTTGTCCCCCATTTATATTAAACAATTATATCACCCACACCCCATTACATTTTGTCTCTCATGCTTAACATAAAGAATTATTCAAAATGTTCAATTCCCAAATTACCCCTCCGACCCTATTGCAATTACCATTTTACCCCTGAACGTACTGCAAATTACCAAACTACCCCCATCAGCTATAACCAATTCACCTAATCAATCTTAACCAAAATATAGCAAATATGATTAATTTCTAACAATGTTCAACAACAAATTCAAACTAAATGATGAACAACAAAGAAACAACTAAAATTATCTTGATTGAACAAAATCTCTAACAAAAAACAAACCTACTTTCAGATTCAACAACAATAACAACAAACAAATATATTCAGATTTCTAAATTCAATAATCATTTGAACTTAAAATCTAACAACTTTACAACCAACAATTCCTATATTAAAACTAAACAAAATCATGAAGCAAACTGAAGAAATAATCAAAAATGATAATCAACAAACAAGAAGATCAAACTATACTAATTTCGGATTCAAGATCAATCAAACAAAGTATGAACATAAATGAAAAGATTCAACAACAATAACAAACAAGCTTTATTCAACTTTGAATTAAACTTAAACAAAACAAATAAACATATTCAAATCACTAATCTTCAAATAATCAATTAATCTTTTTAAATTAAATCCAACAAAATTATAACAAAGATATATGATCCAAAAATTAAAAACCAAAACATAACTTCACATTAAATCACTGAATTAAAAACGAACTTAAAAAAAAATGAATACGAATTAAATCTATATTAACAACAAACAACGGATTCAAACGATTTAAGCTAACACTTTTCTATATTAAAACTAAATCCTCTTAAAATTAATAAAACAAACTGAAAAATAATTTAATTGAATCTTCAACTTAAATCTATCAACAATATAATTAATCAAACTAACAATTTCTACAAAAACAAACAAGAAAAACAAAACAACTAAATAAAAATCAAGAACAAGAATCAAACATTTAATGATTTCATATCCGAAAAATATCAAACAAATTACGGATGGGAACGAAACTTAAACCAACTAACCGGATCGGAACGATGATGAACTCGAACGAAAACAAATCTGCCCGGAAACAAATATCGCACCAAAACCATTTGACGTCGAAGACGATCACGAATGGACAAACGAAGAACTTGAAGGAGAAGTAACGGACAGCAGCAGCGCGGGCAGCAGCGAGCAGCAGCGAGCAGCAGTGGCGCAGGCAGCAGCGGCAGGCAGCAGCGCAGGCAGCAGCGTACGAAGAGAAAAAGACGCAGCAACAGTGGTGTTGTTCATCGAGGGAGGCAGCCATGGGAGCTCGAGCTCGAGCTCGACAAAGACGAAGAAGATGAAGCAGAAAACGCAGCAACAGTGGTGCTGGACGAAGCAGTCACGCAGCAGGAATGGCGGGACGCGAGGAGGAGAAAGGAGGAGTCGTTCATGGATGGTCGTTCATGTTGGTGAAGCCGCGAGTGTATGTGTGTTACGTCGCCGTGGTTGTGTGTGTGTGTGTTGTCGACGTGGTTGTGTGTGTGGCGTGGGGATGAAGGGAACGGGAGAGGGGCAACCATGGGAGGGGCTTTGAGCTCTTTTGGAGAAGAAGGAGAAGAGAGAAAGAAAGGGGGGGGGGCGGATGAGTTTAGTCTAGGGTTTTCTCTTCTTTTTTTTGTTTTTGTTTTGTAAAAAATGAAAAAATAAAAATGAAGAGGAGGAGTTGGGTTGTTGGTACTGGACTGGGTCGACCCGGTTTGGAATGGACCGGGTCATAGGGAAGGTTGGACCATTTTTTGGGCCTGTGGCTTGAAATTGAAGAAGAGGCCCAATTCCGACTTTCTTTATATTTTTGCTCTCTTTTCTTCTTTTATTTTTCTAAAACTAAATTCTAAAACTCCTTAAATTATTATTAAGACTAAATTAAGTTATAAAAGCACAAATTAACTCCCAATAACAATTAACGCATAATTAAGTAATAATTAAGCATAAAATTGTATATTTGGACATTAAATGCTAAAAATGCACAAGATGCCTATTTTTGTAATTTTTAATTTTTGTAAAACAAACTTAATTACTAACAATTGTAGGATTAAATCCTAAATTCAAAAATGTGACATATTTTTTTGTATTTTTTATTAATTTAACAAATAAACATGCACAAACAAATACAAATAATTATCCAAAAATGTCACAGAATTCTCAAAATTGCACACCAAGAAAAAATCATTTATTTTGAATTTTTTGGGAGTAATTCTTTCATAGGGAAAAAATCACGTGTTTACAGCCATATGATTCGGGACTGCAGATATAGAAAGGCAGGAATAAATTTCAATGCAGGCAATACCGAAAAGTCTAGAAAGATTGAAAAATCTGGAAATTCTAAAAAGGCAAACGTAGTGGAAAATTCTGCCCAAGTACTGGTTGCCATGGTTTCCGCAATGCAAATTGGTATGGTCACAGAGTTGAATGTGGCTACCGCTGCTACAAATACTCAAGACTAGTGGCTAGATTCGGGTGCTACTATTCATGTCTGTTATGAAAAGAAGATGTTCAAGACATATGCAGAAGTGCAGGATTCTGAACAAGTCTTGATGGGAAACCATGTTGCGGCAGATGTTGCTGGAAAAGGAAGTATTGAGATTAACTTCACATCTGGCCAGAAGTTGACATTACTGAATGTGTATCATGTTCCTGATATGAAGAAAAACTTAATGTCCGCTGCTTTGCTGTCAAAGAAAGGCTTCAAGATAGTTATTGAGTCTGATCATGTAATAGTGTCTAAGAATGGTGTTTTTGTTGGAAAAGGCTATAACTGTAACGGCATGTTCAAATTGAGTATTAATGAAATAAATTATGTTTCTGCTTACATCGTTGAGTCTGATTCTTGTTTATGGCATGCTAGACTAGGACATTTAAATTTTGGCTCCTTGAATTATATGTCCAAAAATGGTTATATCTCATGTAAAACTCAACATATAAAATGTGAAATTTGCATACAAGCAAAGATGACAAAGAAACCATTTCGTAAAGTTGAAAGATCCACAGAACTATTAGATTTAATACATTCAGACTTGTGTGAATTAAATGGAGAATTAACTAGAGGAGGCAAAAGATATTTTATTACTTTTATAGACGACTTCTCTAGATTTACATATGTTTACCTACTTAGAACTAAGGACGAAGCTTTTCAAAAGTTTAAAGAATACAAGTCTGTTGTGGAAAATCAAAGGAGTAGGAAAATTAAAATTATTCGAAGTGATAGAGGCGGAGAATATTTTCCTAACGAATTTAATAAGTTCTGTGAAGAGCATGGCCTAATACATCAAATGAGTGCCCCTTATACTCCTCAACAAAATGGGTTAGCGGAAAGGAAAAATAGAACTTTGGTGGATATGGTTAATGCTATGTTACTTAATGCACATTTGCCACATAATTTATGGGGTGAAGCACTACTAACTGCATGTTATATTTTAAATAGAGTGCCTTCAAAGAGTATGCATATTTCGCCTTATGAGCTTTGGAATGGTAGAAAACCAAATTTAAATTATTTTAAAGTGTGGGGGTGTATATCCTATTATAGAGTACCTGACCATCAAAGAACAAAATTGGGTCCTAGAGGAATTAAAAGTGTTTTTGTAGGATATGCACAACACTCCAAAGCTTATAGACTGCTAGATCTAGAATCTAATGTCATTATAGAATCTATACATGTTGAATTTATTGAAAATAGATTTATAAATGACAATGTTGATGAAATGACTGAAATAAATGGAAAACGTATCGATGCTAATAAATTGTCGCTTTCTGAAATTATTAAAACTAAGGAAAGAAGTGATGATATGCAAATAGAACCAAGGAAAAGTCAAAGAATAAGAAAAGAAAAACATCTTGGTTCTGATTTTATTTCTTCACAATCTATAGTATTTCTTGTTGAAGGAGATAGGACAAACGTTTGTAATCAAATTCCTATTGTATTAAATGTTGAAGAAGACCCAAAGACGTTTCAAGAAGCAATGTCTTCTAGAGACGCTGCCTTTTGGAAAGAGGCCATTAATGATGAAATGAACTCAATTATATCCAACAACACTTGGGTTTTGGTTGATCTTCCTCTTGGATCAAAACCTATAGGTTGTAAGTTACAATACAGATGGTTCTGTCCAAACCTTCAAAGCAAGATTAGTTGCAAAAGGTTTCACTTAAAAGGAAGGCATAGACTATTTTGATACATATGCTCTTGTTGCAAGAATAACATCCATTTGAGTCCTTTTATCCTTGGCCTCTATCTATGATCTTTACGTACATCAAATGGATGTTAAAACAGTCTTTTTAAATGGGAACCTTAGTGAAGAAATATATATGCAACAACCTGAAGGATTTGTTCTTCCGGGAAACGAGAAGAAAGTTTGTAAATTGATAAAGTCTCTTTATGGTCTTAAACAAGCGCCTAAACAGTGGCATGAAAGATTTGATAGTGTAATACTATCAACCGGATTCGTACATAATAATGCAGACAAGTGCATTTACTCTAAATTTACAAAAGAATATGGAGTAATAATTTGTTTATATGTCGATGACATGCTGATTTTTGGTACGAATCTACAAGGAATTACCGAGACCAAGAAGTATCTAACCTCAGTTTTTAAAATGAAGGATTTAAATGAAGTTGATACTATTTTGGGAATCAAGGTCAAAAGAGATAACAAGCAAGTGACTTTGTCACAAGCACATTATATAGATAAAATCCTTACTAAATTCAGTCATTTAGGAATAAAGGGGTATAATACTCCTTATGATTCTAGTGTAAAGCTAACTGCAAATACTGGAAGAGCAGTAGCACAGTTGGAGTATGCAAGTGCGATAGGTAGTATGATGTATGCAATGCATTGCACTAGATCCGACATTGCATTTGCTGTTTGTAAACTTCAAGGTTTACTAGTAATCCAGGTAATGATCATTGGAAAGCAATAAAGAGTACTTGGATATTTAAAATATACAAAGCACTTAGGCATTTGCTATAATGGTTTTCCTAATGTATTAGAGGGATATTCTGATGCAAGTTGGATTACAAGTGTTAATGATAATAAATCCACATCAGGATGGATATTTACTCTAGGCGGTGGAGCCATTAGTTGGGCATCCAAGAAACAAACATGTATTTCCCATTCTACTATGGAATCTGAATTTATTGCATTAGCAGCTGCTGGAAAAGAAGCAGAATGGCTGAGGAATATGTTACTTGATATAAAGTTGTGGCCACAACCTATGCCAGCCATTTCCATATTCTGTGATAGTGAGACTACAATGTGTGTTGCTCACAATAAAATATATAATGGGAAATCGAGACATATAAGCTTGAGACATGCTTATATAAGAGAATTAATTACAAATGGAGCTATAGCTATAATATATGTGAGATCAAATAAGAATTTGGCTGATCCACTTACGAAGCCATTAGGTAGAGATGTAGTACAACAAACTTGTGGAGGGATGGGGCTGAGACCCTTAAATTAAATACAAGGAATAGGAACCCCACTTTGAGTTAGTATACACTCTAACAATATAAGTTCAATGGGTAATAACAAGTTACTTGTATTGTTTAAGCACTGATCTCCTCTTTAGGAGCCCTAATTCTATTGTACTACTTACTGTTATATGAGGAGTTAAGGAGTTGTTAAATGTTTGTTATAACAGGGGCATAAAGACAAACTCCAAAGTGCATACTGTTACATGAAGAGGTTGATTTATCTTAATGGAATTATTAATGTCTGGAGTAACAGGGACATATTAACTAATTCCACCTATATGAATATTGAAGTGGTGCCGCTTCTAGCAAGATTTAAAGGGTTGATCTTGTAAATATTCATGAATTCAGGATGAGCACATGGCCGTAAACGTGCTAAAGCGAATACTGGATTTTCTAA
The DNA here is from genome assembly GCF_000393655.2 of Nicotiana sylvestris. Classification (NCBI taxonomy): domain Eukaryota; kingdom Viridiplantae; phylum Streptophyta; class Magnoliopsida; order Solanales; family Solanaceae; genus Nicotiana; species Nicotiana sylvestris. Next base: position 119,889,316 of record NC_091057.1, on the reverse strand, counting down.
GCTACTAGATAACGCTGTGTGTATGGTATTTTTGGTTTTGGCACAAGGATTTGTGGTTCAAATCTTAAGATACCATCAACTTCGTCAAAACTTTAATATACTTACACTAAAGGAAAGTTCAAATCTGTAAAATATACTTTCAATTATTCACAAGTGTTATGAAGTGAAATAACAAACTAGTGGGGGATTGTAAGATAGTTTGTTATTGGCAAGTTGGAAGTTGGAAGTTGGATTCTTCCCACATCGGAAGAAAGAAGTTCCGTGCCTGTCATGTGAAACACTCCCGGGACCAACCTTACTCGTACCGTGCCTGTTAGCCTCGGAACTGATCATTATGAAATAGCACATAACAGGCACGAGATTGTCTCAACAGGCACGAGATTGTCTCAACAGGCACGAGACTGACTCAACAGGCACGAGACTGACTCAATAAGCACGAGATTGTCTCAACAGGCACGAGACTGACTCAACATGCACGAGATTAACTCAACAGGCACGAGATCCCAGATTTAACTATTTATTTGAATTTTAAATTCAAAATTCGAATAAATAGTCGTGTCTGTTTATGAAACAAGACATCCTATCAGAAAGGGTCTGTTGGTTGCCTATAAATACACAAGAATTCCAACGAAGTGGATATAGAAAATCCCAAGTGTTATTGCAGGCTTTGTTGTATCCTGAAGAGAATCGTTTGTATTTTTCCTAAATTAGTATACAGGCGATAACTCTTTAAGGACAGTCGATTTTCACGCCTCAAAGCTAATTTGATTATTTTATTTCTAACAACCATAAGACGAGTCGACTCGGCGCGTACGAGTGGCAATCAGGAAGCAAACATCAAGGAGAATCAAGCTGGGGATCTCAATCAAAGAAAAAACTCCTATTCTATGACTATTGCAACAGCAACTCCGACGCTTGCCCCCAATATGAGGCACCCTAGAGAATCAGTAATCGCCAGGCATACCACCTACAATGGAATGCCAGCAGTGATTTTAAAAGCCAAAGACTACTATGGAATCATGGCGGATAAATGCAAATTGACAATTGTAGATTCTTGAAACCACGACCCCAAATTAAAAAATTAGGGCTACCTTCAGAGAAAGATTCCCAGTTAAAGGTAGAGCCAAAATTGGTGTCTATGATAATTATAATGTCTTTCTGGACTTCACAAATGAGGATGATTTCAATTCAATATGGTATAGAAGAGTGGCAGAAATCGATGGCCTTCAAATGTGGCTGCAAAAGTGGACTCTGGACTTCAAGCCGGGTGAAGACATCCCAGTAGTGCTGGTGTGGATTTTACTGCATGGGCTACCTTTTACATGCATAATTAGCATTATGCTAATCAAATTTGTAGTGAAATTGAAACCCCTTTAGCACTGGATGTTGCGACTGGTGGTAAAACGAGGCCGAGTATGGAAAAAGTTAGAGTGGAGATAGATCTCCTTAAACCTCTTGTTGAAAGTGTGTTTGTAGGATCTGAAGATGAGAATGCTCCTCTTAAAGGATTCACTTAAAAATTTGAATATGAAAGTATTCCTAAGTATGGTAAGCAATGCAAGAAATTGGGGCATAACTTGATGAACTTTAGGGTCCTTGAAAGAAAGAGAGATACTGAAACAGGGGAAACAGAGAAGAAAGAAAAATTGACAAACGAGATTGGGGATAACAGTGGAGTCCAAAAAGAGTAAAAAGAAGGGCAAAGAAAGGAAAAACAAGAGAAACATCTAGGCTCTAGCTTTAGAAGAAAACAAGAAGGCTACTGGTACTCAAATTCAGAATAAAGGCAAGGAAAAAAGAGGCAATTGTGAAGATATTAATGAGAAAAAACAAGTGACGACACAACATAGATTGAAAACTAATCAAGGACACCACATTCCGGATAACAAAGAGGGAAATTAAACATCCATTAAGGACAAAACAAACAAGAGAAAGAAGAAGAATAAGAGTAAGCAAAACCTGCTCAATTTCCAAGGAAAACCAAAACAAGATACTAGTTCCAGAAACTCTACGAATCAGGAGCAGACAATAGAAGGAGGGAACAAGGAGACTAATAACAGCTACAATAAAGAAAGACAAGGGACCAATGATCACAACAATCGAACCATCTCTATGGTTAAGGAAAGCTCTATAAATGAAAATGCCCAAGAAGATCAGTGTCACAAGGCTGTTATCGACAGTGAAGAGTCTAGTAATGTGAAAGAACATTCGGGCATAGTGGTTAACCAACAAGCTAAACACAACATACAAATAAGAGGGAAAAACAGAAATCAAGAAGTGGCACAGATTGATAGCACATGCTCGATATGTTTGCCAACCAATATCATTATAAACAACCTGGTATTCAACTAATGGTGGAACTTTACGCAAATCAGGAATATGGCTTACACAACAATTTGGAGGAAGTTATTAAACATTCAGAGCAAGAGCCAATTTTAAATCACAATATGAGAGATACTGAGCAATAAGAAAAAGGCAATCAAGAAGACAAAAATTTTGAAGAGGAGGACTACATACCTACTAGAAGGGACAGAAGCAGGGCAAGACAACCTAATAAGAAAAAGAAAATCAGAAATACATCCTCGGCAAAGAGGAGATGACAGACAAATACCCCCCCCCTAAAAGTATTCCATAATTAATACAATCGTCTGGAATATTAGAGGGGTGAGTTCAAAGAAGGCCCTTCATAGGCTGAAAAAGCTTATAGACATAAACAATATTATCTTTACAGCAATCATGGAACCTATGGTAGACAAAAACAAGATTGAGGGCTACAGAAAATTCTTGGGATTTCAAAATTGTATCTCTAATGACAATGAAAAAATATGGTGTTTCTGGAATAACATTAGCAATGTCATAGTTACCTTCAATGATGAACAACAGGTCACTATTCAGGTTGAAGATGGTAATGAAAATCCTCCCATCAGTATCACATCCATTTATGCTAAATGCACTGCTGCGGAAAGAAGAGATCTTTGGTGTAGTCTTGAGGAAATAAGCCTAGATGCTAAGGGTCCTTGGTGCATTGGATGAGACTTCAATGTCATCTTAGATCCAGAAGAAAAGCTGGGTGGCAAACCTCACATAATGCATAGGAGCCTTGAATTCAATAATCGCATGGACAATTGTGGCACTCTACTAATTTAGGATACACTGGTCCTAAATTTACTTGGTGCAATAATAAATGTCCAAGGAAGAGAATTTGGAAAAGACTTGACAGAATATTCATCAACGACAAGTGAGTCAAAAATTCCATATTACTAATGTCAAACACTTGGTGAGGATTGGCTCAGATCACAAGCCCTTACTCATGAAAGCCTTTGATCAAGCAGGTAAGCATACTTCCTACTTTAAATTTCTTAATTTCTGGACTAAGCATGAAGACTTTTATAACATTGTCAAGGAAGTTTGGAGTACCAACATTGATGAAAACAACATGTGGAGACTTCAATCCAAACTAAAGCTGTTGAGCAGAAGACTAAGTCAGTGGTCTAGAGAAGAAGTGGGGAACATTCATAAATAGGTTCTTAAATGGGAAGAAAGATTCAATGCCTTGAAGAGATTGAGTTAACCAATAACTCTGAATACGACAGAGAAGAAACAAATAAGGCTCATGCTGAGTACATGAGATGGCTTCATATGCAAGACTCCCTACTTCTCTAAAAAACAATATAAAATGGTTTGAGGAGGGAGATACAAAATACAAGGTACTTCCATGGTATCCTTCAAGAAAGAAGAAGAAAGCTTCAGGTGAACAAGATCAAAAATCATAAGGATAAATGGATTCAGGCATAGGAGAAAATAGCAAAAGCAGTTATCAGTCACTTCAACAAAATTTTCAACCTCCCAACTTCAAGTATTGATCCTACTATTCTAAATTGCATCACCAAAAGAATCACTGATGAAGATAGAAACATGATGGATGAGATTCCTAGTGAGGAAGAGATAAAAAATGCAGTATTTGATCTATCGGCTACAAGTACTGCTGGTCCAGACTCTAGATGGATTCAATGGTACTTTTTTTCAAAACTGTTGGGACATCATCAAGGAAGAAATCAATGCTGTTGTGTGGGACTTCTTCAAAGGTATCCCTCTTACTAAATTCTATACTCATACTTGTTTGGTCCTAATTTCCTAAACAGATGCCCCTACCACTTTTAATGAATTTAGACCTATTAGTCTTTCTAATTTTACTAACAAGATTGTTTCTAAAATTCTCTCTCTTAGACTAAATCCTCTGTTAACAAGATTAATTTCTCCAAACCAGAATGGTTTTGTTTAAAAAAGGCTTATTTCTGAAAATTTGTTGTTAACTTAAGAGATAGTTCAATCTATTTCTCATGTCAATAATGGTGGAAATATTGTCATAAAATTAGATATGGCTAAAGCATATGATAGAATTTCTTGGAACTTTATCGCTGTTGTGCTTAGGAGATTTGGTTTCACAGAATACTGGATTAATTTGATTATGAACCTTCTCTCTGGTGTTTGGTACTCTCTGATAATTAATGGAAATAGAAAAGGTTTCTTCATATCTAGTCAAGAATTAAAACAAGGTGATCCATTATCACTATCACTTTTTATCCTTGCTGCAGAGGTTTTCACATGCTCTTTGAATAACCTATTTCTAAATAGCTCACATACCCCCTTCTCTATACCTCCCAATGGTACTTGTATTAATCATCTTGCATATGCAGATGACATTGTTATATTCACCAGTGGTAACAATAATTCTATTAATGTCATTACGGATGTCATTAGGAAGTATGAAGATAGCTCTGGGCAAAAAGTCAATAGTGATAAGAGTTTCTTTTTAACCGCTCCTAATACGTGTGCCAATAGAATTAATAGAATTAGAAATATCACGGTCTACATGGATAAGAACATCCCCTTTAACTACTTAGGTTGTCCAATTTATATAGGTAGGAAGAAGATTGCTTATTTTGATTGCTTGGTAAACAAAATTGTTATGAAATTGAATAGTTGCTGTCACACCTCCTTTTTACATCACCCCGAAGGATAATGTATAAGGGAGTTTTTCCATTTAAAGTGACATTATTCGGATCGAGATTATTTATTTAGAGTCGCCACTTGGGATAGGTTTGGCTTTTGGTGTCCCAAGTCACCGGTTTATCTTGAATCCCGAACCGAGGAAAATTTTTGACTTCCCAATTGGAGTCTGCGAACCAGAAATTCTAAGTAAGAAATTCTGTTGATCCGAGGGAAGGTGTTAGGCACCCCCGGATCCCGTGGTTCTAACACGGTCGCTTAAACTATTATAAATGGCTAAAATCTGATTTTAATACATGTTGTAACTTATGTGCCTCTTTACTTTAAACCGTTTTTATCGTTATTTTAAAAAAATCGTGAAAATGCATCTCGAACCACGTCACATCAATGCGCCCGTGGTTGTTAACACATTTCGACTTCGTTGAGATTTGGATTCGGGTCACATAAATGTGCACCCGATTTTTAGGAAGATAACTTTATTAAAATCGCGCCTAAAGAGTTTAACGCATTATTATTTTGGGGAAAAACCGTGAAATTCGCTAAAAGGCCCGTCCCAGAATCTAAATATTTTAATAAAATGTTATTGAGGGCCCCGCAGTTTGCATTTTTATTTGGCGAGGCTCATCTCATTTTACTATCTAAAAGTCAATCCTAAAGTAAACTATGATTTTTCCATTTTTATTTGTCCCTAATAATAAAAGAAGAAGACCTAATTAATCATCATTATAAAACTCGGGCTTTTAAAATATGACCAAACCAGTCGTCGTTTCACATTTGGGCCCAAAGAGTCCACACCATGTAATATGTATGCATCGGACAAAGTTCTTAATAAACATAGGAATTGGGTTTGAGATTAGCCCAAGCGAAAAATGCATCAGGCTGTATTGGGATGATCAGCAGATCGAACCCCAAGGGCCAGCAAGCAACTGATTTGCTCAAACCTCTGCCCACTAAAACTATTCTAAAACTTTCAGGAGTGGGCTCTGCATTCGTAAGAAATGGGGATCAATCACTATCTGTTTAAATTTCAGTTCATTCTCATATCATCTTAATCCTTCATCCATTGATGGATATCCTACTGAAGTTGAAAATCAAAATAGAAACATGGGTTTGACAATAGTATTCTTGCAGCAAACTAATCATTCTCAAACTAATGTAAATTAACAATATCAGGCGAACTGGATTATTGGATTTTACCATATGAATTGCAGAACCATTTCGTTCAATAGTGACTCACGATCTAATAATTGCACTACTGAACTAACCTGCTAAACACACCACTGGAAACAATTGCATGTTCGAACTCTCATGAATCATAGTCACACAGTTCAGTTATGTACCCATTGGAGCCCACTAAAATTCGACATTACTTTAGCAACCAGCTGAATCCAAACTAAATTGCTAAGACACGACGAATATATCTAATTAGTTTAACAATCTGTTATTTAACAGTCCAAATCAGTCTAGTACATGACATGAAATAACGAAGAGACTATTGTTTTATACATTAGAGTTGAGCAAATAGGGGAAATTCAGAGATTCACTTTAAATAACACTTCATTTCCATAGATTCGAGCTTTAGGACATGTACCTGTGACGTGAGATATAAGAAAAGCAGAAGTATCAGCAGATCAGCAGTAATTCGAAATAGCAACAACAAACACCACAGCAACAACCAACCAATATAGGAATGAATCAAACCCAACCAACCAGAAAATTTCGACAGAAAACCAACAGCAATAGCAAATGAACCAAATAACTCGGATAGCAGCACAATGACTCGAAAATCACACAAATGCCTTCAAAACTAAACTTAAATGCTTTGGAAACTTCACCAAGGTAAACTTAACCAGAAAATCAACTCAAACAGACCCAAATCTATTCATTTCTTTTTTTTTTGTTTTCTAATGTTTTTGTTTTGGACTTTGAATATCAAACTTAGATCTGGAAATTAGAAAGAAAGAGCTAATTAGAGGGAGTTTTGATGGCTGAAACTTCTGGAATCTTTTCAGGGAGTCTCCCTTCTAAATAAAGGCATTGGGGCTACCTTTTATAGGCCAGAAATGGGGCAGAATGTTCTGGAGTATTTTACTCAATTTCCCCCTTTTATATTTCAGAAGTTAGCATATTAATCCTGAAGTTTTGACTTGTTACCCAAGTTATTGCATTAAAAGTGCAGAAACTTACACTAAGGCCCCCTTCTAGAAGGCCCTAGGGTGTTCTTCTACCTATAGAATACCTATACTACCCTTATTTTGGTTTTGAAATCACTATTCTTAACAAAATGGCCCTTTCCCATGCCCAAACTACCCTTACTTGCCACTTGAAATTACTAACTTCAGTTAACTACACCAACCCCTTACCCTTAGATAAAATCTAACTAGAATTAATTCAACTACACTACTCAGCTATATCCAAAACTTAAACCTAATTGAATTGCAAATGAAGACTGACGATCAATTAAACTAAGCTTAAACTAACAGAATCATTAATTCAAATAAACGAGAATCAAACAGTTTCAAAGCAAGCTGGAAACAGGATTAAACAGAAAATCTAAAAGGAATCGGATTCAAGGAGGACATTTGACCAAACTAATCAAATTGAACTAATCGAAACTAAGCTAATACTTAACAATTAACTAACAATTGAACATTTAAACTAAGTAGAATAGATTTTGACTTAGAAGTAGCTAACAATAATAGACAGAATTCTATTGAAATTAAACTAACAATTAAAATGATTAGGAAACTAAAACTACACCAAATTAAACAGCTAAAGCATGAATCAAACCAAAACGAAACTAAAAAGAAATGAGAAGAAAAACTTACTGAAATTTGGACTTCATAAGAAAACCAACCGAGATTGACTTCCGGTTAATATTATACATCTATTTTGTCAAAATGGACCTATAGTATTAACCAGAATTCAATCGACTTGAAAACTTCTTGAAAACGGCCCAGAATAGCATAAACCCTAGATTAGAAATTCGAGCCTTCCTACTTAGATTCGAGGGGATTTGGTTAGGGATTAGAGGTAAGGGAGGCCTTGGGATTGTATGGTGTAAATTTGGGGCCGTTTGGACAAAGTAGTGTTTTGGCCGGATTTTCAACTCAAGATTCGAACAAATAGGTGATAATTCGAGGGAAACCATCGGTAGGGTTGGAATGAGGAGATAGAGGAGAGTTAACGATGTAAGTGTGGTGGTGGTTTGTGTCGGCGCCGCCATCGGCGGCTTAGACATTTTAGGGCAGCGCAGCTAGGGTTCATGGAGAGGATGAGGCTGTTTGGAGAGATGAGAGATCGGGGGTGCCCGTTCGGACCGTTTTATATTAGTGACAGGCGAGTTCCTGGCCGTTAGATCGAGTTACCTCAACGACCAGGATTGAGGTCATGAAACGGCATCGTTTCAGTTCATTGGGTGGGCAGGCCGGGTAGGGTAACGTTTGGGCTTGGATTTGGTATGATTTTTAGGGGTTTTGGCTTGGGCTAAATCAGTTTTTGGCCCAATTCGGGTTATTTAGACAGCCCTTTCCTTTTCTTTTACTATTTTATTGATTTTCTTCTTTTCTTATTTTTTGTGATTTATTTATTTACATATTTTACTTACTATTATTATTATTATTATTATTATTATAGGTGATAATTCGAGGGAAACCATCGGTAGGGTTGGAATGAGGAGATAGAGGAGAGTTAACGGTGTAAGTATGGTGGTGGTTTGCGTCGGCGCCGCCACCGGCGACTTAGGGATTTTAGGGCGGCGCAGCTAGGGTTCATGGAGAGGATGAGGCTGTTTGGAGAGATGAGAGATCGGGGGGGTGCTCGTTCGGACCGTTTTATATTAGTGAGAGGCGAGTTCCTGGCCGTTAGATCGAGTTACCTCGACGGCCAGGATTGAGGTCATGAAACGACGTCGTTTCAGTTCATTGGGTGGGCAGGCCGGGTTGGGTAACGTTTGGGCTTGGATTTGGTCCGATTTTTAGGGGTTTTGGCTTGGGCTAAATCAGTTTTTGGCCCAATTCGGGTTATTTAGACAGCCCTTTCCTTTTCTTTTACTCTTTTTAATGATTTCTTCTTTTCTTATTTTCTGTGCTTTATTTATTTACATATTTTACTTATTATTATTATTATTATTATTTTGAATTTTCTGATTTTATTATGTAAAATCAAAACTAAAACAACTAAATCAAATCTAAAATTATACTAATTAATATTCCAAAGTTAACTAACTCCTAATTATAAGGAAAAGCTTAAGACAAATTTTAACAAAAAGTAGAAATGCCAGGAACCATTTTGGTATTTTCTTTATTCTTGTAACATTAAAAAGCACATTATTTTGTATTTTTATGGATTATGTCATCCGGAATGCACACAAAATTCCAAACAATTAATTCCTAAAAATTTAAGTATTAAAGAAAAAAATTCTAATTCTAAGGAATTTATAGGAGTAGTTGAAACGTGGCAAAAATCACGTGCTCATAGCTGCCCCTCTTTGCTCGGAGACACGAAGGGTTTTCGGGCAAAGATAACTGAGCAACTATGAGATTTTTGCCCGCTTGGCACTCCATAAGAAGCATTTTGAAAAACCATCCGACCGAACCCTGCTTCAAAGGTTGCCTACATATCCTTGGCTATAAAAAAATCAGGTCAGTGTAGTTCTAGAGTGTTGGTAGCTGGGACTACCAGGAGCTGTGATCTCACTGCTGTTGCTGCTGCTACTGCTTGCTGACCTCCTTACTACACCAAAAAGGAAAATAAAAGCTAAGCTGGCTATGCCCATCAACTATGAGTTACAAGATTCCTATCTATATAATTCTCTTGGAACTTGATCTTGAGTCTTAGCTGATTTGTTGTAGACTTCGACCTGAATCTTGATGCTCGCAAGTTGTGGGTGTTTGTTTCCTTCTGCAGCATTGAGTCAAAACAGGATTGGTAGTGTGACTTCAATCAGATTTTGAGCAGTCCGCACCTTTATTTGGTTCACAGTTGAATTCATTTCTTTTGTTCTTTTCCATCTTTCCTTTACTCTGGATCGAGGCTCATTCCATAGGCCATCTCGATCCTTGTACCTCGGGGTCAAACCTGCTTAAGATATCGAAACAAAACAAACGAAATTTCTGCCTCAGTTTTCACTGGGAAAATTTCGTGAGTTAGTTGTGACACATGTCTAAACAGTCAAATTAAGATTATGCATCTTTGCGAATGGAATCCTCGGTTTTTGGCCGGGATTAGGATAGAAAAAGCTCCACGGTTTTTTGGCCGGGAGATCCTCGATTTTTAGACCGGGATTTGGATAGAAAAAGGCTCCGCTGTTTTTGGCCGGGAGATCCTCAGTTTTTGGATGGGATTTGGGTACAAAAAGGCTTCGCGGTTTTTGTCCGGGAAACCCTCGGTTTTTTGGCCGAGATTTGGATAGAAAAAGCTCCACGGTTTTTTTTTTGGCCGGGAGATCCTCGGTTTTGGCCGAGATTTGGGTAGAAAAAGCTCCACGGTTTTTTGGCTGGGAGATCCTTGGTTTTGGTCGGGATTTGGATAAAAAAAAAGTTTCGCGGTTTTTCGGCCGGGATATTTTAAAGAATAAGGATCCTTTACCACCATGATTTGTTTTCTTTTGGGATTTTTATTTTATTTCTTTTCTTCTTTATTTCTTGGTTTTTCTCTTTATATGTTTCCTTTTATTTATCAGATTGCCTGAAAGAATTTTGAGGAAACTTCCTTTTTGGTCGTTTACCTGCTGCAAAGTTGTTCCAGCGCTTACGCCTTTCATTTCCTTTTGAGTTGCACCTGCTTCTTGCACGGTTGCTTTGAATAACACCTGTTTTCAACAAAGAATAATTTGTTAGTCGAAATGGTTGTTGGTTTTGTGGCCTTGATCATTCCCATCGCTTGATCCCGGCCCCATTTCTGTCGCGAATTTTGCTGCTTGTTGGTCTTGAGGGTGAATCTCTTTTCAACTGACCGGGTTCAGCCTTTGGATTTCATGATGACTCGCCCGTGTGGGCTCTAGCCTTTCTACCTTATTCTACTTTTAGGACCTTTGCCTTTGATTTTCTTTCTTTTCGATGTCTTTTACTTTGGAAGCAATCAACCACCATGGTCAGTAGGGATTGGACTGACGCACCACTGAGGCTGGGTATATTCCTCGACTCTTGCCAGGCAGAGTCCTGTGAAACCGGTCCTGCCACCTTTCTTTGTAACAGTTTCAGAATTCAGAGTTAAGCCGAAAGGGATTCAAGGAGAAGTAAACAGAGATCAGGACAATGGATTTTAAATAGAAGCGTCCCTTTCGGGGAAAAAGAAGGACTTATCTGGGGTGCATGCTGGCTTCAACTGACAGGACATGCTTCCTGGACTGGATGCCCGACCCGCACCAACATCCATCTTCTCATGAACCCATTGATCCGTGTTTCCAAACCAAAGAACCTTGCCAAGACTTTTAGTGATGAAATATCTTCTTTTCGGCCGACAGCGCCCTTTGCGGGTTTTCGCTAATCGACCTCTCTCATTTCTCTCCTCACCGTCGTCCGATAGTGCTCTTTACGAGTTTTCACTAAGCGAACTCTCTCATTTGCAATTTCTCTGCTCTCGTCGCCTTATGGTGCCCGAAGGTTTTCACCGATAAGACTCTCTCATTTTATTTCTCTCAATTTAGAATGCATCGGCTTTCAATGATGTTTCTCAATTCCTATGCCTTTGGCAGTTGATTTAGAAGGACTTGTACCGGGTTTTGGGGAAAAAGAATTTTGGAAAAGATTACAACTTTGGAACCATTTGGATGGGTTCATGGTCGAACCATTATAACATCTATCTGCCCCAGTTTGCATTTCGGGGAAATTTGGATTTTTGTTTTGGTATGACTGAACCCCAAGGAGAGGCTGCCTACGTATCCTTTCGAAATAAAGTCAAGATGTAGTTCAAGTAACATTTGTTTTTGTTTGTTTGTTTCTTTTTTTCACTTTGTTTCTTCTTTTCTTTTTCGATATCACTTCCGGGTTCCAAAGAGGGTGGCCAAATAAATGTAACCAGCTCAAAGGGTTTACAAATGAGTTGATAGTGTTTGGGGTAGCGGGAATAAAAGCCTTTGTCATTTCAAATGCGCAAAGACATCACCGAAGCAAATTTAGACATAGTACCTTTTTACTGCATCCGCATTCACCGCTGCTTCGGGATCATTTCCTTCAATATCACCCAAGTACAATTCTCCCCTTGGTAGTATTTTTCTAATGATATATGGACCCTTCCGGTTAGGAGCAAACTTTCCTTTTGCTTCCTGATGATGAGGAAGAATACGCCTTAACACCAATTGTCCAACCTCAAATTTTCTGGGCCGTACTTTCTTATTATAGGCGCGGGCCATTCTTTGCTGGTACAACTGCCCGTGACAAACTGCGGCCATCCGGTTTTCATCAATCAAAATCAATTGTTCCAATCGATTTTTAACCCATTCACTATCTTCGATCTCTGCTTCAACAATCGTCCGGAGCGAAGGAATTTTCACCTCTGCCGGTATCACAGCCTCGGTTCCATAAACCAGCAAATACGGGGTTGCTCCTACCGATGTGCGCACTGTAGAGCTATATCCCAGTAAGGCAAAAGGTAATTGTTCATGCCACTGTCTGGAGCTCTGGATTGTCTTTCTCAAAATCTTCTTGATGTTCTTATTCGCTGCTTCAACAGCGCCATTGACTTTGGGCCGATAAGGAGTGGAGTTTCTATGCGTTATTTTGAACTGTTCGCATATTTCCTCCATCAAACGACTGTTCAAGTTTGTAGCATTGTCTGTGATAATAGTTACAGGAATGCCGAAATGAAAAATAAGGTTCGAGTGTACAAAATCCACTACAGCTTTCTTAGTGACTGTTTTGAGAGTGATGGCTTCGACCCACTTTGTGAAGTAATCAATAGAAACCAATATGAATCTGTGCCCATTTGAAGCTTTCGGCTCGATCGGACCAATGACATCCATACCCCAGGCGACAAAAGGCCAAGGCACTGCCATAGGATGTAATTATGTTGGAGGTGCATGAATCAGATCTCCGTGTACTTGACATTGATGACATTTCCGGACAACGTTGAAGCAATCTTTTTCCATAGTTATCCAATAATACCCGACTCGAAGTATTTTCTTTGCCAGGACATACTCGTTCATATGAGGTCCACACACTCCTGCATGCACCTCATGCATGATTCTTCTAGCTTCCTCAGCGTCAACACACCTCAGTAAGTTGAGATCCGGGGTTCTTTTATACAAGACCTCACCACTCAAAAAGAAACCATTTGCATGTCATCTAATGGTCCTCTTTTGATCTCCAGTAGCATGTTCGGGGTACTCTTGTGTCTTTAAAAACCTCTTAATATCATGGTACCATGGTTGGACGTTTGGCCCTGCTTCAATTACATTACAGTAACCATGCCTTTCCCTGATTTAGATTTCCAAGGATCGATATGGGCATTTCCTGGATAAGGCAACATCGAGGCTAAAGTAGCAAGTGCATCAGCTAGCTCATTGTGGCACCGGGGGATGTACCTGAATTCTATCGATTTGAATAGTTTGCCGAGATCTTCCACATGTTGCCGATAAGGAATAAGCTTGACATCTCGAGTTTCCCACTCTCTTTGGGCTTGCCGGATAATCAAATCTGCATCCCCCATGATCAATAAATCTTCAACATCTTGGTCAATTGCCATATTCATGCCTATGATGCAGACTTCATATTCAGCAGTATTGTTCGTGCAGAAGAACCGGAGCCTAGCTGTAGCCGGATAATGTTGACCAGTAGGTGAGATCAAGATTGCCCTAATCCCTACCCCTTTGGCGTTCACTGCCCCATCGAAGAACATTTTCCAAGCATGAGTGTCCTCAGGGACTACTTCTATTGTATTTACCTCTTCATCTGGAAAGTATGTGCTCAACGGTTGGTATTCTTCGTCAACCGGGTTTTCAGCCAAATGATTTGTCAACGCCTGGGCTTTTATCGTCGTGTGAGTAATGTAAACTATGTCAAATTCAGTGAGCAGGATTTGCCAATTTGCTAGTCTTCTAATGGGCATCGATTTCTGGAATATGTACTTCAAAGGATCCAACCTGGTTATGAGATAAGTAGTATGAGCTTGAAGATAATGTCTCAACTTTTGAGCAACCCACGTCAGGGCACAACACGTTCTCTCCAACAAAGTATATTTGGCCTCGTAGCTAGTGAACTTCTTACTCAGATAGTAAATCGCTCGCTCTTTCTTGTTGGTTATATCATGTTGTCCGAGGACACAACCAAAAGAATTCTCCGACACTGACAGATACAAGAAGAGAGGTCGCCCCACCTCTGGTGGGACCAAACCTGGAGGGTTCGACAAATATTCCTTGACTTTGTCAAAAACCTCTTGACATTCAGATGTCCATTTGATTGCTGCGTCTTTCTTCAATAGCTTGAATATGGGCTCACATGTGGTAGTCAGTCGAGCAATGAACCGACTAATATAATTTAACCTACCCAATAAACTCATCACGTCTTTCTTAGTTCTCGGAGGAGGTAGATCTCGGATAGCCTTTATCTTTGTTGGATCTATGAAGCCCAGAAGTTTGCCTGATGGGACTCCGAAGGCATATTTAGCCGGATTCAGCTTCAAATCATACTTGCGCAACCTTTCAAAAAAATTCCTCAAGTCTCGAACATGGTCATCCTGGGTTCTAGACTTGATAATCACATCATCCACATACACCTCTATCTCCCGATGCATCATATCATGAAAAATGGCAGTCATGGCCCTCATATAGGTTGCCCGGGCATTCTTCAAACCAAACGGCATAACTCGGTAACAGTAGGTACCCCAAGGTGTAGTGAAAGTTGTTTTCTCGGCATCTTCTTCGCCCATCAACACCTGGTGATATCCTGCATAACAATCCACGAATGACTGTATCTCATGTTTGGTGTAGTTATCCACAAGGATGTGGATGTTGGGTAGAGGGAAATTGTCGTTGGGGCTTGCCCTGTTCAAATCTCGGTAATCCACACACACGCGGGTTTTCCCATCTTTCTTTGGCACGAGAACTACATTAGCCAGCCACGTAGTATACTGGGCCACCCGGATTACCCCTGCTTTCAGCTGTTTTGTAATTTCTTCTTTGATCTTATCGTTGATATCAATCTTAAACTTTCTTTGTTTCTGCTGAACCAGAGGACAATCAGGGTAAATTGGCAATTTATGCACCACTAGATCAACACTCAGTCTTGGCATATCATCATACGACCAAGAAAACACATCTTTAAACTCAAACAGAAGTTGAATCATTTCACCCCGCATTTTCTCATCAGCGTGAATGCTTATTTTTGTTTCCCGAATTTCTTCAGAGGTTCCCAAATTAACCGGTTCTGTATCATTCAAGTTCGGCTTAGGTTTATTCTCAAATTGTTCCAGTTCTCGATTTATCTCCCTAAAAGCCTCTTCTTAATCATATTCCGGTTCTTGGTTCATTGTTTCACAATTAGACAGCATGTTCGGATCTGGGTGTGAAGTCCGCAAGCATGTCATGTTATTTAAAGCCGCGTTATTATAACTGAAAAGAAGAAATAAAATAGCAAAAATCAAAAAGAATAAAGAGAATAAGTGATGAAATGTTGATTTCATTTCTTGGAATTAGAAAGATAAACAGGGTTTACATTTGGGAATTTAAAGGCAGGAAACTTAAAGAACAAACATCCGAGTTACACCCTGGGATAACTCGGGATGCAGAAAAAGTGGCAGGACAAGTCTACCTGGACTCCCGCCTGATCGGGAAAGGCGTAGCCTTCCAATTTTGGAGTTTAGCATCTGGTCCCATGTAGAGCACTTCAGCGGTGCTAGTACCTTCCCCTAGCTGAACCATGTTGGCTTCATAAAACATTTGCCTCATAGTTCCACATACATCTTTGATTTCCTCGGCCACGAAGGCCTTATCGTCTTCATTCTCGCTGTATTTTGGCTTGACAAAGGTCTGATATAGATGTGTCAACGGTTGTGGCAAGACCCATCCTTCCCTTTTCCTCTCATCTGCCCAATCTTCATCTTCTGGGGTAGGGTGGAAACCTATCCCGAAAAATCTTTCTGTTGTGGGTAGGGTTATTGGCTCTGATATTCCTTGTACAGCTTTTCCCAATCCTTTTCCTGGCTTGAAACCATGTTTGATCATCTCTTTTGCCACCATGATCGAAGCATTAGATAGGAAAGGTTGGGGGCAAGGGCTCCCCTCTTCATACTGATCTGCCACTACAACTTCGAAAGCCTGATAAACAATGTGTTCACTTCCCTCCCTAGCCTCCAAACATAGGATAGATGGGTCCCGATAAATAGACTACTCGTCTTCTCCATGAACCACAATTTCCTGATCTTCAAACTTGAACTTTACCATTTGGTGAAGGGTGGAGGGCACAGCTCCCGCCGCATGGATCCAAGGCCTTCCTAGAAGAAAATTGTAAGATGTATCCATGTCCAACACTTGGAAGGTTACCTCGAAATCCACTGGGCCTATGGTTAATACCAGATCTATTTCTCCGATGGTATCCCTCTTAATGCCATCAAAGGCTCTTACACAGATGTTATTGGGACGAATCTTTCCAGTCCCGATTTCCATTCTCTGCAGTGTAGAGAGTGGACAAATGTCAACACCCGAACCCCATCCACCATTACTCGCTTGACATAAATACCTTCACACTTGACAGTCAGATGTAAAGTTTATTGTGAGTCGCTCCCTCTGGAGGCAAATCATTCTTACTAAAGGAAATTTGACTAACAGCAAAGAACCTTTTTGCCATTCTTTCGAGCTGTTCAACTGAAGTCTCAGCAGGCACATACGCCTCATTCAGAGTTTTCACTAGGGTCTTCTGATGCTCAGCAGATCTCTTTAACAAAGATAGCATAGACACTTGTTCAGGGTACTTGCGTAACTGATCCACCACTTCATAATTATGCATCTTCATTTTCTGGAAGAAAGCCTCTGCCTCCTCAGCACTTACAGGTTTCTTGGGTGGAAAGCGCTTCTGTGTGGCATTGTTCACTTCTTGTACATCTGAATATTTCCTAGCGAAGGTATTACCCGGGAGTTCTCCCGTGATTTCTTTACATTTGTATGTAACCAACATCTGTTGATAATTCCATGGCACCGCAGACGGGTCCGTTATTGGCTTCTGTGGCACGCATCCGATAACCACTGGCTCATTCAGCCGAGGCGGTTTAATCGTCCCCCGGACCACATAGGCTCCTTTCGGCACATACGTTGGTGTTCCATTCTTCACTTCAAATTTCTTTGGAATACCCACGACTAACGGCTTTTCGTAGGCGCCATCTCTGCCTTTGTTTCAACCTTCTTTTCAAGTTCAATCTTGACGGTTTTAGTCTTCTTTCCCCCTTTCTCCTGCTTCGGGGTTGCTTTAGGCTTTCTTTCTGCGTCAACAATAGCAATTATAACTTTCAAGGAAGGATCGAACTCTTTGTCTTCACAGATCATCCCGATTACTGGCCCATTGTTATAAGCGGCCAATGGATTATTGGTCACATTCGGGGCTTCTTCATCCCTCAACACTATTTTTCCTTGTTCAATCAAATTTTCCACAACTTTCTTCAAGGTCCAGCAGTTATCAGTACTATGCCCCTCAGCTCCTGAATGATAAGCACAGTGGACACCTCGTTGGTAAGCTGGAGATTCTGGGTTCTGCCTGTTTTGGGGAATAGGCTGCAGCAGATCCATCTGGACAAGCTTAGGGAACAGGGTGGAGTAGGGTTCACCGATTGGTGTAAAGTTGGGTCTCCTGGGCGGTTCCCGGGGGCGAAAGTTATTTTGTGGTAGTCGGGGATTATATTGGTTCTGGTAAGGAGGTTGGTTTCTTTGGAATGGAGGTGGATTTCAGTTGGCTTGTGGTTGCGGTCGGCCTAAAGGTTGAGCATTCATGACCGCATAAGGTGAGGGGGCGTAGGCCATATCATCGTGAGGATAGTAGTGTTGAGGGGTTATTTCGGAGAACAACGGTCTATGATCCCGGTATCTCCTTCCTCCTGACGCTGCCATGACCGTTTCTTCTTTCTTTTTCCCTTTGGTCATTCCTCCAGACCCGACTTGGATGGCTTGGGAGGTCGCTCTTATGGCCGACTGGCTCAAGATTCTACCCGTTTTCAGATCATTTTCTACCATTTCCCCGATTTTAATTGCTTCTGCGAAAGGCTTTCCCATTGCCGACATCATATTCTGGAAGTAATCGGGCTCTTGGGCTTGCAGGAAGACGGTGACCATCTCTACCTCATCCATTTGAGGCTTCACTCTTGATGCTTGTTCGCGCCACTTAATGTCATATTCTCTCAAGCTTTCTGAGGGCTTTTTCCTTAGATTTGTCAAAGAATTCCTATCCGGTGCAATGTCTATGTTGTACTGAAACTATCGAACAATATCTCTGGCAAGATCGTCCCAAATGTGCCATCGAGATATGTCCTGATCCATATACCACTCTGAAGCTATGCCGATTAAGCTTTCCCCGAAATATGCCATCAACAATTCTTCTTTGCCACCAGCCCCCCGTAACTGATTGCAATACTTCTTCAAATTAGCAATGGGGTCGCCGTGCCCGTCATACTTTTCAAATTTTGGTGTTTTGAACCCTGACGGCAAATGTACATGCGGAAACATACACAAATCTGTATAAGAGACACTCTTTGGCCCGCTCAAACCTTGCATGTTCTTTAAGCTCTATTCAAGGCTCCTCATTCTCCTGGCCATCTCATCTTGCTATGGGGGTTTAGGGGTTTGTCTTGCCCTGGTGTAAACTCATATGGTGGTGGCTGAGAGTAAGCATATGCGGAGTATGAAGGAAGTTCTAGCTGGTAAGTAGGAGTTTGATAAGTGAAGGCCGATAGATCAAACATAGGCCTTGGGACTGCGGGTTGTATTGTAGCAGAAGATGGTGGAGCAGTGAAGATGTTTGGAGTTGTCCCGAGTATGAATGCCTGGGGCCGGACCTCAGAAGTTGCTCCTACGAAATGAGCGGATATAGCAGGTTGTCCTAGCGGTACGTTCGGGTGGCTGATGGGAATGTTAAAGGTACCCGTTGGTCTTGGGAACAACTCGGGAAATCCAGGGATGACACTCGGGGGTTCTTTTCCATTTGTCCATGCATCCCACATCTTCATTACCCTCAGACATAAGATTCTGTTTTCTTCGGCCACTGCGGACTCTGAGGCGAAACCAGTTTACCACAAAACCAACCACCTGTTTCTATAAACCTAATTGTGACGCAGCGACAAACGGTTAGTTTGAGATAAATAACAGATAGGTAATCGCACATTGGGGCGTGATGCACCTATACGGTTAAATAAACTTCTACATGTTTTGCTCGGTTGCATGCGTCATCCCGGCTTTCTTTTGTTTTTCTTTTGTTTTCCCCATTTTTTGCTTTCCCTTTTCCTTTTGCCATGGTTTTTCCTGTGATTATTCTTCCACTCTTTTGTTTCTTTTGTTTTTCCTTTATTTTCTTCCCTCTTTTTTTTTTGCTTTTCTCTTTAAGGTTACGGTCGAATCTGATGAGGATTGCCTACGTATCGCGACCCCGCACGAATCAGACCAAAGCGTAGTTCGTGAAAATTAAATGCGAAAGAAACAATTTTTGGGAGTTTTCAATTTTCATTACTAAACATTCTTTTACAAACTAAACATTTTTGAAAAGGGAACTAACAGACTCAAAATAAAGCCAAATACAGACTCAAAAACTACTGATGCGAAAAAGAAGCCGACAAACAGACAACAGACTCTAAAACAGAACATACAGACTCGAACTATGAGTACATTAAAGCTTTAAAAATGGGTGCCCGTGGGGCGTCATTCGGCCTTACCGCGGGCTTAGGTGCGAGATCCCTTTCAAGTTGCTCTAGTTCATACATTGTCCGCTTGACATAAATTATTATGGCTAAAAAGAAAGTAGTGCGGGTCATGTCTTCACACAATCGACATCTCTTAATGATGACATGGGTAATAGTCTCAATCTTGTCCCTGGTTCGACCTTTTTCTATGAGCAAACGCCTTATCTGATCATTACAGGCCTCCAAAACCTGCGAATCCTGAAGATGCTGCCTCTGCAGCAGTTGTATTTCTACTTCCATTCGGGCCAGTAAATCATAGCAGTGTCCACTTTCGATTTCAAAAGCTCGGGCCTGCTTAGCTGCCTTGTCCTCAAGAGTGATCATTTTTCTTTTCAGATTAGCAATGGTACTTTTATAATCCTTCCTCACCTGCTGTAGATACTGTGTGCGCTCTTTTGTTCTTTTTTCCCACTGTGACTGGAGTTCTACTATGGTACCCTCGGATTTCTTCAGCTCCCGGTACTAAGCGATTTCCATTTTCAACTCTTTTATCAATCGTTCATCCGACCGACTCCTTTGTTGTTTATCAGCATCTATCCTCATTTGTCGGATCTGGGCCCTGAGCATCTCATTTTCCTGGGCCAGTTTCTTTTTATCTCCCTCATCAGCTGCGGCCTGCATGCTGTTTTTAAACTCAAGGTCTCTAATCTTTTGTTTTAACTGGCCTATTTCTGCCGTGTATCTCTTTTCTTTTGCCAGCCAACCCCATTGTTCCTGTGATGATTCAACAAAATTCTAGAGATGAGGTTTTTTAGCCGACCTTTCGTGCTCAAGTTCCCTCCTGTGCCAAGCAAGGTATCCTGGAGCCACTTCGCTTTTGGCCCGATCCTGCACGCAAGTATCTGCTTTTAAATATCGACATTCATTCCAGATCTAAGATCTTCATCCCGGGGCACTGTTTGGCATCTCCCGAGTTGTCTCAGAACCCGATATAACGCGTAGGGCTGAATGCTCTTGAGTCCCATCAATAGAAAGTGGGTCCCAGCTGCCGGCATATATATGACCTCATCACCGGGAAACCATCCTAGCGTCCACTGTATTTGGCTGGCAGTGAGGGTCCGAAAGGATGATGTCCACGCCGTAACTCCCTCAGGTAGACTTTCCATCTTGATTCTTGTGTAGAACTCTTCTATGCAAGTTTTATCAGACGAACCATAACTCAAGAGTTAGAAACGGCGGCATAGATGCTCGATCATCCACATTTGTAGCAACAAGTTACACCCCTCAAAAAAGTTGATTCCGGCTTTGCAGGCAATAAGAGCTCGGAAAATGTCAGACACAATCATAGGCACAAGAGTGCTTTTATCTTGAGCAAGCAAGGTGCTGACGATCCCGGCTACTTTTATATCAATATTCTCGTCTTTCCTTGGGAACACCAGGAGGCCCAAAAAGGTTATCATGAAAGCCACCCGTTTGTGCTCATCCCATTTTTGACGGTTATTTTTACTGCATAGCTTGATGTCCATCTTGTTAAACCCTCCCACGTGGCCGTACTTGTTGTCTATGAAGCGCAGAGTGCAGAAGCCTTTTGCCAAATCTGGATTATGGACTGTCCTGGGTATCTTTAATGAGTCTAAAAACCGATGCACCGTGATGGCTCTTGGAGCAACCAGATATTTTCCTCTTAACGGAACCTCAGCATTTCCGATGTACCTGGCTATTTCCTCCAAAGTCGGGGTGAGTTCAAAATCGGAGAAGTGGAAGACATTGTGTGTCGGGTCCCAACAAGTGACCAAAGCTCTTATAATATCCCCCCAAGGCTAGATTTCCAATAAACCCGTAAGACCTTTTAGATATTTCTTGACCTCATCTTGCCCTTTGCCACCTAAATCATCCCACCATAGCCGCAACTCGAAAGGGATTTTAGTCATTATTGAAAAAGGTTCATTTTGCATCGTGCTCATCCTGCACATTTATTAAGGTGATTAAATAAAATAAAATAAAATTTATTTGACTCAACAAATTGACTATTTTTCACATATTAAAAGAAAGATCCAGTTTTCCGAACACGGCCTTTCAACACTTCGGGAACGAAAATTTTAAGGCTGTGTAAGTCAACTGGTCAAAAATCCAAAATAACCAATAGTGGCCGTTTATGCAAAGTCAGCCTTCCGGCGTCCCTTTCGGGAACATTCGGCTATTTTTGACAAAACGGCATTACTCGATTTATTTAAAACACGGTATTGAAAACACGGCCTTTCAGCGCTTCCAGGAGGAAGATTTTAAGGTTGTGCCCGCAAACCATTTTAAAATGACTCATGGTGGTTGTTCTTGCGAAAACATCCTTTCGGCGTCCTTTTGAGGACATTCGGCTTATTTTAAGCAAGAATGGCATCACCCGACTTATATATGACAAAAATTAAAATTTTGACTTTTTTTTGGCTATTTTTTGCAAAAGGGAGGTTGGACCCGATGAGAGTTGTCTACGTATCTCACATCCTGTGAGAATCAAACCAGCGTAGTTCGGCAAAATAAACTATTTTTGAAAACAAGACCCTTTTCCCTTTTCTCCTTTTTTTTGCTTTTTTGAGTGAAACAAACTATAAAAATATATTTTTTTTAAATTTCGGCAGAGTTTCGACAGCATTCGGGCATTGGTTTTCTAAAAGTAGGCAGTCAACTCTCTACACTGTTATTTCTCTCTTTTTCCTTTTTTTTTTCCAATTTTCCTGATATTCAGAAACCGGTCAGCATGTAGGCCCGAAACAAATAAACGCGCAGAAAACAAATAGGATGCATCAGGATGGTCTTTTTCATTTCAGGTTGCTAGTCCTAGACGG
This sequence comes from Nicotiana sylvestris, assembly GCF_000393655.2. Lineage (NCBI taxonomy): Eukaryota > Viridiplantae > Streptophyta > Magnoliopsida > Solanales > Solanaceae > Nicotiana > Nicotiana sylvestris. Next base: position 119,866,655 of record NC_091057.1, on the reverse strand, counting down.
ACCCAACCCCTGTGTTGAGTCTCCTAAGTCAAATGCAACATGATGCAAATAAGCGTTCCTACTAGGGATTTGGCATGAAGTCACGTCATTCTAGGTTCAAAGCCTAGGTATTTGTTATAGACTGTGTACCCGAGAGGACAACTCGAGTCAAGGAGGGGGCAACGTACCGGGGACCCGCGAGATCGTCCGGCTTTGTAACTTGTCCGGCCTCTTTCTTATTTCAGGGTATGACACTAACAGAATAGGGAGTCTCAACCAGTAAGCACATCCCCGGAGGTGAGAAGAGAAGGTTTTCGGCACAGTTTATATACAGTTCAGATAATATCAAAGCGGTAAAGCATTTAGCACATTTAGCATGAAATATGTAGAAAACTCAGATAAAGCCAAACATAACAATTATTCTAAGCTCGAATTCTTAAACCCTGAACCAGAGATTCTGGGTTCGTTCCCCAGCAGAGTCGCCAGAGCTGTCACACCTCCTTTTTACATCACCCCGAAGGATAATGTATAAGGGAGTTTTTCCATTTAAAGTGACATTATTCGGATCGAGATTATTTATTTAGAGTCGCCACTTGGGATAGGTTTGGCTTTTGGTGTCCCAAGTCACCGGTTTATCTTGAATCCCGAACCGAGGAAAATTTTCGACTTCCCAATTGGAGTCTGCGAACCAGAAATTCTAAGTAAGGAATTCTGTTGATCCGAGGGAAGGTGTTTGGCACCTCAAGATCCCGTGGTTCTAACACGGTCGCTTAAACTATTATAAATGACTAAAATCTTATTTCAATACATGTTGTAACTTATGTGCCTCTTTACTTTAAACCTCTTTTATCGTTATTTTAAAAGAATTGCAACGTCGTGAAAATGCATCTCGAACCACGTCACATCAATGCGCCCGTGGTTGTTAATACATTTCGACTTCGTTAAGATTTGGATTCGGGTCACATAAATGTGCACCCGATATTTAGGAAGATAATTTTATTAAAATCGCGCCTAAAGAGTTTAACGCATTATTATTTTGGGGAAAAACCGTGAAATTCGCTAAAAGGCCCGTCACAGAATCTAAGTATTTTAATACAATGTTATTGAGGGCCCTGTAGTTTGCATTTTTATTTGGCGAGGCTCATCTCATTTTACTATCTAAAAGTCAATCCTAAAGTAAACTACGATTTTTCCATTTTTATTTGTCCCTAATAATAAAAGAAGAAGACCTAATTAATCATCATTATAAAACTCGGGCTTTTAAAATATGACCAAACCAGTCATCGTTTCACATTTGGGCCCAAAGAGTCCACACCATGTAATATGTATGCATCGGACAAAGTTCTTAATAAACATAGGAATTGGGTTTGAGATCAGCCCAAGCGAAAAATGCATCAGGCTGTATTGGGATGATCAGCAGATCAAACCCCAAGGGCCAGCAAGCCACTGATTTGCTCAAACCTCTACCCACTAAAACTATTCTAAAACTTTCAGGAGTGGGCTCTGCATTCGTAACAAATGGGGATCAATCAAACCCCTAATTAACTCGACACTATCTGTTTAAATTTCAGTTTATTCTCATATCATCTTAATCCTTCATCCATTGATGGATATCCTACTGAAGTTGAAAATCAAAATAGAAACATGGGTTTGACAATAGTATTCTTGCAGCAAACTAATCATTCTCAAACAAATGTAAATTAACAATATCAGGCGAACTGGATTATTGGAATTTACCATATGAATTGCAGAACCATTTCATTCAATAGTGACTCATGATCTAATAATTGCACTACTGAACTAACCTGCTAAACACACCACTGGAAACAATTGCATGTTCGAACTCTCATGAATCATAGTCACACAGTTCAGTTATGTACCCATTGGAGCCCACTAAAATTCTACATTACATTAGCAACCAGCTGAATCCAAACTAAATTGCTAAGACATGGCGAATATATCTAATTAGTTTAACAATCTGTTATTTAACAGTCCAAATCAGTCTAGTACATGACATGAAATAACGAAGAGACTATTGTTTTATACATTAGAGTTGAGCAAATAGGGGAAATACAGAGATTCACTTCAAATAACACTTCATTTCCATAGATTCGAGCTTTAGGACATGTACCTGTGACGTGAGATATAAGAAAAGCAGAAGTATCAGCAGATCAGCAGTAATTCAAAATAGCAACAGCAAACACCACAACAACAACCAACCAATATAGGAATGATTCAAACCCAACCAACCAGAAAATTTCGACAGAAAACCAACAGCAATAGCAAATGAACCAAATAACTCGGATAGCAGCACAATGACTCGAAAATCACACAAATGCCTTCAAAACTAAACTTAAATGCTTTGGAAACTTCACCAAGGTAAACTTAACCAGAAAATCAACTCAAGCAGACCCAAATCTATTCATTTCGTTTTTTTGTTTTCTAATGTTTTTGTTTTGGACTTTGAATATCAAACTTAGATCTGGAAATTAGAAAGAAAGAGCTATTTAGAGGGAGTTTTGATGGCTGAAACTTCTGGAATCTTTTCAGGGAGTCTCCCTTCTAAATGAAGGCATTGGGGCTACCTTTTATAGGCCAGAAATGGGGCAGAATGTTCTGGAGTGTTTTACTCAATTTCCCCCCTTTTATATTTCAGAAGTTAGCATATTAATCCTGAAGTTTTGACTTGTTACCCAAGTTATTGCATTAAGAGTGCAGAAACTTACACTAAGGCCCCCTTCTAGAAGGCCCTAGGGTGTTCTTCTACCTATAGAATACCTATACTACCCTTATTTTGGTTTTGAAATCACTATTCTTAATAAAATGGCCCTTTCCCATGCCCAAACTACCCTTACTTGCCACCTGAAATTACTAACTTCAGTTAACTACACCAACCCCTTACCCTTAGTTAAAATCTAACTAGAATTAATTCAACTACACTACTCAGCTATACCCAAAACTTAAACCTAATTGAATTGCAAATGAAAACTGACGATCAATTAAACTAAGCTTAAACTAACAGAATCATTTATTCAAATAAACGAGAATCAAACACTTTCAAAGCAAGCTGGAAACAGGATTAAATGGAAAATCTAAAAGGAATCAGATTCAAGGAGGACATTTGACCAAACTAATCAAATTGAACTAATCGAAACTAAGCTAATACTTAACAATTAACTAACAATTGAACATTTAAACTAAGTAGAATAGATTTTGACTCAGAAGTAGCTAACAATAATAGACAGAATTCTATTGAAATTAAACTACCAATTAAAATGATTAGGAAACTAAAACTACACCTAATTAGACAGCTAAAGCATGAATCAAACTAAAATGAAACTAAAAAGAAATGAGAAGAAAAACTTACTGAAATTTGGACTTTATAACAAAACCAACCGAGATTGACTTCCGGTTAATATTATACATCTATTTTGTCAAAATGGACCTATAGTATTAACCAGAATTCAATCAACTTGAAAACTTCTTGAAAACGGCCCAAAATAGCATAAACCCTAGATTCGAAATTCGAGCCTTCCTACTAAGATTCAAGGGGATTTGGTTAGGGATTAGAGGTAAGGGAGGCCTTGGGATTGTATGGTGTAAATTTGGGGCCGTTTGGACAAAGTAGCGTTTTGTCCGGATTTTTAACTCAAGATTCGAACAAATAGGTGATAATTCGAGGGAAACCATCGGTAGGGTTGGAATGAGGAGATAGAGGAGAGTTAATGGTGTAAGTTTGTTGGTGGTTTGCGTCGGCGCCGCCATCGGCGGCTTAGGGATTTTAGGGCGGCGCAGCTAGGATTCATGGAGAGGATGAGGCTGTTTGGAGAGATGAGAGATCGTGGGGTGCCTGTTCGGACCGTTTTATATTAGTGAGAGGCGAGTTCCTGGCTGTTAGATCGAGTTACCTCGACGGCCAGGATTGAGGTCATGAAACGGCGTCGTTTCAGTTCATTGGGTGGGCAGGCCGGGTTGGGTAACGTTTGGGCTTGAATTTGGTCTGATTTTTAGATGTTTTGGCTTGGGTTAAATCAGTTTTTGGCCTAATTCGGGTTATTTAGACAACCCTTTCCTTTTCTTTTACTCTTTTTAATGATTTTCTTCTTTTCTTATTTTTGTGCTTTATTTATTTACATATTTTACTTATTTGGTATTTTCTTTATTCTTGTAACATTAAAAAGCACATTATTTTGTATTTTTATGGATTATGTTGTCACACCTCCTTTTTACCCGCGCCACTGCAAAAGGGCGCAGAGGGAGTTTTTCCAATTAAAGGACAATCGAAACGGAATTTTATTTAAAGATTCAGAGTCTCCACTTGGGAGATATATGGTGTCCCAAGTCACCGGTTTAATCCCGAATCGAGGAAAAGAATGACCCTGTTTAACAGTCTGCGAACCAGAAATCCGGATAAGGAATTCTGTTAACCAGGGAGAAGGTGTTAGGCATTCCCGAGTTCCGTGGTTCTAGCACGGTCGCTCAACTGTCATATTCGGCTTGATTATCTGATTTAATACAATTATGAACCTATGTACAAATTTTAACTGTTTACAACTTTTGTTATTATTTATTCAAAGAATTGCAACGTCGTGAGAATGCATCTCGAATTGCGCCACATAAATGTACCCGCAATTTTCATTACGTCCCAATTTCGTTGAGATTTGGATTTGGATCACATAAATGTGCACCCGAGTTTAGGAAGATAACATTATTAAATACGTGCCTAAAGATACTAACGCGTTGTTATTTCGAGAAAAGCCGTAAAGTTCGTTATGCGGCCTGTCTCGAAATCTGAGCATTTGAAATAACTGTCCGTTGAGGTCCCCGCAATTTGTGTATTCTTGTTTGTCGAGGCTTGTCTTATTCATTATTTTTTTAAAGAAATTCCTAAAGTGTCTACATTTTATATTTAAGTTTGTCTCTAAAATAAAAGAGAAAAATCCTAGTTAATTATATGCTTGAAAAGGCCATCACTTATTTATCGGATTAAAGCAAACACAACCGGAAAATTGCAATCAAACTTGTGTAAAAGGAGATTATTTCATGCCTTATTCTATAAGCCAATACTATTGAAATTGAAATTATAAATAAATACGGAATTGACAAACAATATATATTCAAAGGAAACTAATTACCCCATAACTAATTTAAACCCACATTGTTAGATGAAATGAACCGTTGGAACTAATTGTTTTCAACTACTTGAAACTAAGCCAACCTTAATTACTAATGATTACGAAAGTTTGCTTAAGCTTGTTCATTAACTTAAATAACCTATTGGATTAGTGTTCTTAGCCTTACTACATTGAATCGCACTTCAAATATATCAAGCCTACGGATTATACGAAATTACTAACCAATTATATTTGCCTAACACTTACGGATCTTTGTTACTAACAAGATTCAAAAAATCACAAACTTCAAGTTACTTCTATTCCAATATTCGCGAGTTCAAAGCTAGATTTTACCAACCAATTAAATCTATTCACCACATTAACTAATTACCAATTCGAGTTGGATGTGATTCTGAAGCTACATTATTTTAAATATATGAATTAGCAAAACTGAAACTGATGATTATGCAATTCCTACAGAAATATGTCCAATAGTTCAACAATCTAACAATTCTGCTCAAATTAAACATGCATACTGTATTGACTAATATTCACGTCATTTCAAGGATCTTAGGTCCGTAATCTAACGTTATGCCCTATCTAGCTGCTAATCAATGATATTACAAAAATATTCTTAATACTACATGCCTCTACCCTTCATATAACAGGAAACACATAACTAATATCTAACTAAAATACAATTATTCTATAGTTAAATACTGAAATCTTCTGTCCATTTTTATTTCAACTTCAATAATCAAACATTGAGGTGATTCAAAGTAGTGTACCTGATAATAGAACAGAAGAAGAAGGTGAGGATTAGTAGATCAGTAGCAGACAACAGTAACAGCAACAATAAATAACAGGCAACTTAAAACCAACGGAACAAAATCCGGCAACCAGCAGTCCCGAAAACCAATGGAGAAAAACCCAGAAATAGCAATGAAACAGTAACAGATATCTAATAGCACACTTCAGGAAATACTACTTGAAAACCAACAATGCCAAACAATTATTGGCAGAAAAACAAAGTGAATCAGGGGCGAAAGGGCAATGGAACAGTTCTGGTATTTTAGAAGTAAAGAAAAGACCTCACTTTTAGTTTGAAAGTCAGCCTTTTTCAACTTAAAATTACTGAATTCTGATGATAAAATCCAGCAGGTTTCAAACTTGAACTATGAATGTTTTCCCTTTGTTCAAAGTTCAACTTTCATTCACTCTTCAACTCTGGACCTCTTTCCTCAAAATCCAGTCTCTCCTCTTATACAGACCTGCTTTACCTTTTCAACCTACTGCCCGACCCCTCTTTCCCACTAAAATCTGAATTTCCCACTTAAAATCCCACTAAGGAAAATTTTTCCTTATTTTCAGCCCCCCCATTCCCATTGTTCCCCATTAATACTAATCAATTCATTAGTTAAAAGGTATTTTAATACTTAGTGGACAAAACACTCAAACCACCCATCTCTCCCTATTTTCAATACCCAAATTACCCCCCTGAGACCCCACTGTAATTACTTCATTACCCTAAGCTTTATAAGTCTGAAGTTACATCTATGTAAGTTCAAACCCGAAACTAATTTCTGGTTAAACACCTAAATAACTACAGCTATATCCAATTCACAATCCTATTCAGACACAATGATTTAAGGTAGAAGAACAGAAGAAAATCGAAATGGCATTAATCAGGGCAATGAGATAAACTATGAAGAACTAAACGAGTAATCTGGTTAAAAATAAACAAGACTGAAAACAACAGGTTCAATTCATTACACATTTAACACAGAAGACAAAAAGAAATGGTAAACCTACTAGAAAACAACTAGGAACTACTATCATGTTTTCTCTAATTTTTCAAGCAAATTAATTGATGACACTTGATTAATCGATTATACAGGCCATAATGTACAACAATTATCGACAATCAATCAGGAAAAAAAAACACATGTGATTCGAGTAGCATTTGACAGAAACAGTGAGTTGTAATACAACCAACTAATCGACGAAACTAATCATATTGATTATACAGTTTACAACATATACTTAAATCAATGAACAGAAGAATTCGACCAAATAAAAGGTCATTGAAGACGGATAGAATCAATCGACAAAAATTGAAAAATTAGTGAAACTTAAACTAAACAAATAAACAGATATAAACACAAAAATAGAACAAAAGAAAGGAAAAATACCTCAATGACAAAGATCAGAAACAGACGACCTTGGGACCAACTTGGACTTGGATTTTTTGAGGTCAAACGGACCTTAATCGAGTGTTCTCAACTGAGAACACTGGACTAAGATCAGTTAGAAACCCCAAATCCCTCTTAATTTCGGACGAAGCCCGTGTTTTGGTTTTTTATGGTTCTTACGTTCAATTTGGGGCTCGAACATTTCTAGGCAGATTAGAACGGGACCAAAGTTATTTATCGTATGAGGGAGGTCTGGGGGTTGCCTGGTATGAATTTGGGTTGGTTGGTGTAGGTTTCCATTTGGCTTGAATCTTCAAATGAAGATTCGAGAAGATGGGGGAAGATTCGAACCAAACGAGTAACATATTTGGAACGGGGGTGGTCAGATGGTCTTATGGTGTTAAGGTGGTGGCCGGCGGTGTTGATGCCGCCAGGTTTCAGGCGGCTAGGGTTAGCCCTAGTTCGTCTCTGAGTTGAGACGATGAACAGGGAAGAAAATGGGGGTGTTTGGTTTGGGGGGCTAGGGTAGGTATTAGGCTTATATAGTGGAGGGCGGGATTGATCTTGGTCGTTGGATCAAGCACGATCAACGGCCTGGATTAACTCACTTAACTGAACGCTGTCGTTCGGTTTAAGTTGGGGAATAGGTTGGCCCAAGGATGAAGTGGATCGGGTCGTGGTGAGGCCTTGAGGCCGTTGGATCAAAGAAAATGGATGGCTCGGATTAAACACCTGAAACAGTGTCGTTTCAAACCAAGCCAGGGCTACACTGGACCGTTTGATCTGTTTGATCAGCGGCTCAGATTGAAGACGCCTAAACGGCGTCGTTTAGGCTATCTGAGAGATCAGGCATAATGGACTGGGTCATTGCATTGCATTTTGGGCCTGATTTTGGCTTGGCCCAGTCTGACTCAGCTAATTATTTTAACTCTTTTCTTTTCCTTCTTTTAATTAACAATTAACAACAACTCTAGAAATAAATTGTAAAACAAAATTGATCTACAAAAATATTAATTAACCCTTAACAACAAACAACACACAAGTTAAAACATTTAATTAAAAATAAAATCACACAATGACACATTTAAATGACAAAATTACAACAATTACATATTTTTTTGTGATTTTCCTTCTTTTAAAACCAAATTGTGGTTTAATTAATTCCTAATTGTAAGAAATAAAAATCCTAAGTGCACATGCCACATATTTTTTATTATTTTAATTAATTATAAGAGGATAAACATTCACAGACAAAAACACAAATAATTATCCAAAAATGCCACGCAAATCTTAAAAATTGTACACCAAGAAAATTTTGTTTTATTTTTTTGATTTCTTTTGGAGTAGTTTTGTGCAGCAAAAATCATGTGCTCACAGTTGCCCTCTTTGTCCGAAAACACAAAGAGTTTTCGTGCAAAGATAAAGTGAGCAGATACGAGTGATTTTTGCCCGTTGGAATACTCCGTGTGAAGCATTTTTTGAAAAAGATTTAACCGAACCTTTGCTTCAAAGGTTTCCTACATATCCCTGGCTAAAAGGGAATCAGGTTAATATAGTTCGGGAAGTTTTGGTAGCTGGGACTACCATGGGACTGCAATTTTGTTGTTACTGCTGTTGCATGTTGTTACTACTATATACCGATCTCCTTGTTATACTGTGCTCAAAAGAAAACAAGAGGCTAGACTAAACTAGAAATTACAAAATCTTATCTATCTTCCACTCGCTTTGGTTGTCTTGCTTTCTTGTCGGCTTGTGTTTCCTCTGGTGCTTTTCTTCCGAAAACTACTGGAGATGACACTGGCCTTTTGCTTTTCTGAACACAAGTTTTATCATTTTGTTCTGTCTGCTGGGGACACTGCTTCCTACATTAAAGCTTGTTATGCAAGGGATTTTTGTTGTAACCCTCTGCATTACTGACTTCTGATTTGATCTTGAAATGTATTCCTCTGTTCTGCAGGCGGGCTCCTGACTTCAACGGTAATTCAAAAATATAACAACCTCCATTCTACAGGTGGGCTCCTGACTTCTTCAACAATTTAAAAATATAACAACCTTTATTCTACAGGCGGGCTCCTGTCTTCTTCAACTTAAAATTTTAACAACCTCCATTCTATAGGTGGGCTCCTGACTCCAACTTAAAATGTAACAACCTCCATTCTTCAAGCGGGCTCCTGACTCCAACTTAAAATTTAACAACCTCCATTCTCCAGGCAGGCTCCTGACTCCTTCAACTTTTAAAATAAACAACCTCCGTTCTACAGGCGGTCTCCTGACTCCAACTTAAAATTTAACAACCTCCATTCTCCAGGCGGGCTCCTGACTTCAACAACTCCTTAAAAATAATTCAGCCTCCAATCTCCAGGCGGGCTCCTGACTTCTTCAACTTTCTTAAATGTAACACCTCCGTTCTCCAGGCGGGCTCCTGACTTCAACAACTTCTTAAATTTTAACACCTCCATTCTCCAGGCGGGCTCCTGACTTTAACAACTGTTTAAAAATAATTCAGCCTCCATTCTCCAGGCGGGCTCCTGCCTTCTTCAACTTTCTTAAATGTAACACCTCCGTTCTCTAGGCGGGCTCCTGACTTCAACAACTTTTTAAATGTAACACCTCCATTCTCCAGGCTGGCTCCTGACTTCAACAACTTCTTAAATTTTAACACCTCCATTCTCCAGGCGGGCTCCTAACTTCAACAATTTCTTAAAATGTAACACCTCTGTTCTCCACGCGGGCTCCTGACTTCTTCAACAATTTAAAAATATAACAACCTCCGTTCTACAGGCGGGCTCCTGACTTTTTCAACTTAAAATTTTAACAACCTCCATTCTATAGGCGGGCTCCTGACTCCAACTTAAAATTTAACAACCTTCATTCTTCAGGCGGGCTCCTGTCTCCAACTTAAAATTTAACAACCTCCATTCTCCAGGCGGGCTCCTGACTCCTTCAACTTTTAAAATAAACAACCTCCGTTCTACAGGCGGGCTCCTGACTCCAACTTAAAATTTAACAACCTCCATTCTACAGGCGGGCTCCTGACTTCAACAACTCCTTAAAAATAATTCAGCCTCCATTCTCCAGGCGGGCTCCTGACTTCAACAACTTTTTAAATGTAACACCTCCATTCTCCAAGCGGGCTCCTGACTTCAACAACTTCTTAAATTTTAACACCTCCATTCTCCAGGCGGGCTCCTAACTTCAACAACTTTTTAAAAATAATTCAGCCTCCATTCTCCAGGGGGGCTCCTGCCTTCTTCAACTTTCTTAAATGTAACACCTCCGTTCTCCAGGCGGGCTCCTGACTTCAACAACTTTTTAAATGTAACACCTCCATTCTTCAGGCGGGCTCCTGACTTCAACAATTTCTTAAAATGTAACACCTCCATTCTCCAGGCGGGCTCCTAACTTCAACAATTTCTTAAAATGTATCAGCCTCCATTCTCCACGCGGGCTCCTGACTTCAACAACTTTTTTTTAAACGTAACACCTCCATTCTCCAGGAGGGCTCCTAACTTCAACAACTTTCTTAAAATTTTAACACCTCCACTCTCCAGGCGGGCTCCTGACTTCAACAACAACTTTGAAAATAAATCAGCCTCCATTCTCCAGGCGGGCTCCTGACCTCAACAACTTCTTAAATGTAACACCTCCATTCTCCAGGCTGGCTCCTGACTTCAATAACTTGAATCATCTTCTTTCAACTACTTCCCTCAAAACTGGTGGTTTATTCCTCTGAAAACTGCTGGGGATAACACCGATATTTTATTCACAAATATGTTATTTTCCTTCTTCAAAGACTACTTCCTTTAAAGCTGGTGCCTTCCTTCCACTTGGAACTACTTTCCTCAAGCTGGTGTTTTCACTTCTCTGAAACCTGCCGGGGATATCACTGCTGGGGAATTATCTTCCTTCTTTAAGACTAGTTACTTTCCTCCCTTTAACAATGGTGTGGATGATACTGATTCAAAGGCCACTACTTTTAAAACTTTGGGTTATCTTGCTTCTTTCAAGATTGCTTTTCTTTAAAACTTGTATTTTGTCTCCCGTAAACTGCGGGAGATTCCACTTCCTTCAAAACTTGTGTTATCTTCCATCCTCCCCAAGTGGGTAGCTGATTTCAAGAAAATTTTCGCAACGAGAAAAAATTTTCTGCCCCAGTTTGATAATCTTCTTTGTGGCATGTCTTCCCGGTGTCAATAACATTTCATTTACCTGTTTCAAATCAAAGAGAAATTTGTTAGTTTAAAACGTGGTGAGTGGTTGTGCCACTCCTACCGGGGATGGTTTTTCCCTTTTTCCTTTCCCTGCATTGCTACAAAACTTGTTGGGGATGATATTATTTGCTAAGGATGATACTCCTGTTGGGGATGGTTTTTCTTTTCTCTTCCTTCCCCGCTCTATGTTGTCCGACCATTGCGGAACTTGGTCGAGAACCTGTCGGAGTTGTTCCTGTATCTCGCAAATCTGCTGGGGATCCTCATAACCTTTTAATTGTTGCCTTTCTGTTTTCTCCAACTTCCCCCGGAAATTTGGTCCTCTTGGGATCTAGACCCATTCGTCATTTGGTCTTGCGATAAACTTCTTTTTGCTTTGTCGCCTTATCTTTGGCCTATCCTATTCGCATTTTGCTTTGCGCCCTTTTTGCCACTGGTAGTAAGCTCTGAAAATCTTTTTTCAAAAACAAATTGCTGGGGAGGCAAAGTCTTTAAACCAAGAAATGAAAAAGTGATGATTTCAAAAAATAGAAAAAGAAGAAGTCTTTCTGAACAAATGCTGGGGAAAAAGAAAGAAAAGAACTTATCTAAATGATACAACCGATCCCAACAATCATTTCGTGCATTCCGGATTAATCAACCCAGTCTATTTGTATCAATCAATCTTTCGGACGGCCTCATCTTGTTGGGGATAAACAAGCACTCAACTTTTTGCCAAATGCAGACCCTTTCCGCCAATCTTGCCTTGTCGCCTCATAGTGCCCTTCGAGGGGTTTTCATTACTAAGACTCTCTCATTTCTCTCAGCTCTCGTCGCCTTATGGTGTCTGTGAAGGTTTTCACCGATAAGACTCTCTCATTTTGTTTTATCTTTTCAGCTGGGGATTTGGAGTGTGGCCGATATGACTCTCTCTGCTGGGGATTCTTTCCGGCTATCAATTCATTTCCAGTCCATCATCCTCTTCTCTGTCGAGAATCGGGGTGCTATCCCCGACTTCCGTTTTCATGACTTGGCACTTCTCAAATACTGATCGGAGGTCTTTTTTGGAAATCAATAGGGTTTTTTGTATATGGCTAAAAGGAAAAGGGGTATCAAAAGTTCAAAATAATTTTGATGGGTAAAACAGTACAACTCTTGGAATCAAACTTTCTTACCAAAATTACAAACGCAAACTTCTGCCCCAGTTTTTCTTGCTTGGGGATTTTTATTTTTTGTTACACTATGTTACATTATGCACACTATGTTACACTATGACCGAGCCGTGAGGCGCCTACGTATCTTTCTTTGAGGAATCAGCTCAAACGTAGTTCCCAATTCCTTTGTTTTTCTTGTTACCTTTCTTTTGTCTTTATTATCATTATTTTTCTCTTCTCTTTTCTTTCATTTTTATTAAAGATTCCAAAAGAGGGATATGAAAGAATAAATAAGGCTCAAAAGGGGAAGCAAAGGTTAAAGTGTTTGGATAGAAGAAAGAATTGCCTTCGTCATTTTATTCTCCGCTAAATGCCAAGTACAAACAAACAACAATTACAATTAAAAGAAGTCATACATAATATCTCTTAACTGCGTCAGAATTGATAGCCATGTCGATGCATTTCCCTTCTATGTCTGTTAAACATAAAGCGTCATTGGACAATACTCTGGTTACAATGAATGGCCCTTCCCAATTCGGGGCGAACTTGCCCTTTGCCTCAGCCTGATGTGGGAGGATACGTTTCAGTACTTGCTGACCCACTTCAAACTTCCGGGGATGCACCCTTTTGTTGTATGCTCTTGCCATTCTCTTTTGATACAACTGGCCATGACACATAGCTGCCAATCGTTTTTCATCAATCAGGTTTAACTGCTCCAACCGGGCTTTGACCCGCTCGTCATCATCAATCTCAGCCTCAGCGATAATCCGAAGGGATGGAATTTCCACTTTCGCCGGTATTACTGCTTCAGTTCCATATACCAACAAATAAGGAGTCGCCCCTACCGAAGTTCGGACAATTCTGCGATATCCCAATAATGCAAATGGTAATTTTTCATGCCATTGCCTCGAACCTTCTACCATTTTCCGAAGTATCTTCTTTATGTTTTTGTTGGCCGCTTCTACTGCTCCATTCGCCTTGGGATGATATGGGGTGGAATTGTGGTGTGTAATCTTGAACTGCTAACATACTTCTTTCATCAAACCGCTGTTAAGATTAGCACCATTGTTCGTGATGATCACTTTTGGGATCCCAAATCTACAAATGATATGGGAATGAACAAAATCCACCACTGCCTTCTGGGTTACCGACTTGAAAGTTTTAGCTTCAACCCACTTAGTGAAATAGTCGATGGTCACCAGAATGAACCTATGACCGTTGGTAGCTGCCGGCTCAATAGGTCCAATGACATCCATGCCCCAGGCAACAAATGGCCATGGTGCTGACATTGTATGCAATTCTGTCGATGGAGAATGAATCAAATCTCCGTGTATCTGACATTGATAGCATTTCCGCACGAAATTGATACAATCACGCTCCATAGTGAGCCAATAGTACCCTGCTCGAATAATCTTCTTCGCCAACACATATCCGCTTATATGTGGCCCACAAACTCCTGTATGTACCTCTGTCATAACCGTCGTGGCTTGGCTGGCATCTATGCATCTCAGCAATCCCAAGTCTGGGGTTCTTTTGTACAACACTCCTCCACTGAGGAAGAAACCATTTGCCAATCGCCGAATGGCTCTCTTTTGATCTCCGGTGGCCTGCTCCGGGTATATCCCCATCCTGAGGTACTCCTTGACATCATAAAACCATGGCTCTCCATCCATTTCTTCCTCTATAATGTTGCATTAAACATGCTGATCACGAACCTAAATATGCAATGGGTCAACATGAATTTTGTCTGGGTGGTGCAACATTGATGCTAAAGTGGCCAAAGCATCGGCAACCTCGTTGTGAACTCTTGGGATGTGTCTGAACTCCACTGATCGAAATCGCTTGCTCAGATCGTGTAAACATTGTCGATATGGTATGAGCTTCAAATTCCGTGTTTCCCATTCACCCTGAATCTGATGCACCAGGAGGTCCGAGTCTCCTAAGACCAAGACGTTCGGGACATCCATGTCTGCAGCTAGTCGTAGACCCAAAATGCATGCCTCATACTCAGCCATGTTGTCGGTACAATAGAAATGCAGCTGAGCCGTAACAGGATAGTGACGTCCTGTTTCAGAAATAAGTACCGCTCCTATTCCAACTCCCTTCTCATTTGCGGCTCCATAAAAGAAAAGATTCCAACCTGGTTCCTCAGGTAATTCCAACTCATCTATATGCATCACTTCTTCGTCAGGAAAATACGTCCTCAACGGCCCGTATTCTTCATCAACAGGATTCTCAGCCAAGTGATCGGCCAATGATTGGGCTTTTATGGCCGTCCTCGTCACATAGACGATGTCGAACTCCGTGAGTAATATTTGCCATTTCGCTAACCTCCCTGTGGGCATAGGCTTTTGGAAGATATACTTTAGTGGATCCAAGCGTGAAATGAGATAAGTAGTATATGATGACAGATAATGCTTCAATTTCTGGGCCACCCAAGTTAAGGCGCAACATGTCTTCTCGAGTTGAGTGCACTTAACCTCATATACTGTAAACTTTTTGTTGAGATAATAGATGGCTTGCTCCTTCCTTCCTGTAATGTCGTGTTGTCCTAATACGCAGCCAAACGAATTCTCCAGGACCGTTAGATAAAGAATTAACGGTCTCCCCGGCTTAGGAGGAACCAACACAGGTGGATTTGATAAATATCCTTTGATTTGATCAAATGCCTCCTGACATTCTGCCGTCTATTCTATCGCAACATCTTTATTCAGTAGCCAAAAAATGGGTTCACAAGTTGCTGTGAGTTGAGCAATAAATTTGCTGATGTAATTCAACCTTCCCAACAGACTCATTGCTTCTGTCTTGTTCTTCGGCGGTGGCAAATCCTGGATAGATTTGATCTTTGACGGGTCCAGTTCAATACCTCGCCGACTGACGATGAATCCCAACAGCTTTCCAGATGGAACACCAAATGCACATTTGGCCGGATTGAGCTTAATATCATACTTTCGAAGTCTTTGGAAAAACTTCCTTAGGTCTGCTATGTGGTCTTCCTGATGCTTGGATTTTATGATCACATCGTCCACGTACACCTCAATCTCTTTGTGTATCATGTCATGAAACACAGTAGTCATTGCTCTCATGTACGTTGCTCCAGCATTCTTCAAACCAAATGGCATTACCCGGTAGCAATAAGTCCCTCACGGCGTAATGAATGCCGTCTTTTCCGCATCTTCTTCATCCATCAGAATCTGATGATACCCAGCATAGCAATCTACAAAAGACCTAATCTCACGTCCGGCACAATTATCGATTAAAATATGGATGCTGGGTAATGGAAACTTATCTTTTGGGCTTGCCCTGTTTAGATTGCGGTAATCGACGCACACCCTGATCTTCCCATCTTTCTTCGGCACTGGCACCACATTAGCCAACCAATCAGGATATCGAGTGACTCGAATAACCTTCGCTTGTAGCTGCTTGGTTACTTCTTCTTTAATCTTCACACTCATATCTGTCTTGAACTTCCTCAATTTCTGCTTGATGGGAGGGCATGTCGGGTCAGTGGGCAATTTGTGAACCACTAAATTCGTGCTCAACCCCGGCATGTCGTCATACGACCATGAAAAAACATCTTTGAACTCAATAAGTGCTTTGATTAGTTCTTCCCTGATATTTGGTGCAATGTGGATGCTTATTTTAGTTTCCCGGATATCATCTGCATCCCCTAAATTGATGACTTCTGTGTCATTTAAGTTGGGCTTGGATTTCTCTTCAAACTGGCTAAACTCTCTGTTTATCTCTTCGAAGGCTTCATCCTCATCGTATTCAGATTCATCATCATAATCGACCTCTTGTAAAATTAGTTCGGAATTAGATTGATTTTTTAGACTGAGTTGAAGATCCGTTGTGCACGCCATGTCATTAGAACCAGTATGAAAAGAACTGTTCAGAAAGAGAAAAGAAGAAAACAGAATTAAAACAAAAAATAAAGAGAGAAAACTTTCACTTTATTAAACTGCGGGATAACAAAGTTTCACATTTTTGCTGAATACAAAAAAAATAAAACAAAAACTGGATTACAACTCTGGAATAATCCAGCAAACAAGAGAGAAAAATCCAGAGCATACTACCAAGACTCCCTCCGGGTAGGAAGAGGAGTAGCTGTCCAGTTGTTGACATTGGCCCTAGGCCCCACAAGCTGTATGTCTGCTTTACTGGAACCCTCTCCAACTTCTATCATGTTGACATCAGCGAACAACATTTCAAAGCCCTCATTCAAATCTCCATCTGACCCGATCAGTGGTCCGAGAACTTTCGGGACCGATAACGTTCTAAAATCTGCTCTGACAAATGATCTGGATAGGCGCGGGATTGGTTTAGGAAGGACCCAGACTCTTTTCTTCAACTTACGGGCCCGTTTTACATCCGCTGCGGTAGGCTTGAATCTTAGCCCAAAAGTATCCAGGTTCTTGGGCAAAGAAACTGGCTGGACAATACCCTGCAGATCAACTCCCAAACCCTTTCCTGGTACAAACCCGCTGTTTAACATTTCCGAGGCTATCGTGAAGGTTGCAGCTGCGATTCTGGGAAGTGGAAGGCCCCCACCCTCAGGAATTTTGTCTACTGCGACTGCGTCAAAAACCTGATAGACCCTTGGGCCTTTGTCATCGTCGTTTTCTATGAAGGGCACAATGGCATCACTAACGGCATGTGTACCGTCATCCCTGTGTACCACAATCTCTTGTATATCCCATTCAAATTTGACCATCTGATGCAGTGTAGAAGGCACTGCTTTGGCTGCGTGGATCCAGGGTCGCCCCAACAGAAGATTATACGACACAGCCACATCTATCACTTGAAATTCCATGGTGAACTCGACCGGAATAATTGTCAATTCCAGTATGATATCACCCACTGTGTCAGTACCGCCCCCATCAAAACCTCGGACGCAGACGCTGTTCTTGTGAATCTTATCATCATCAACCTTTAGTTTATTCAGAGTGGCCAAAGGACAGATATTGGCACTGGACCCATTATCAATCAGTACTCGAGTGACCACCGAGTCTTCGCATTTCACAGTCAGGTAGAGTGCTCTGTTGTGTTCTGTACCGTCTATACCGTCCCAGGTATACCACCTGCTAGGATCCTGCCTCGTGTACCATTCCAGTGCGGACCCGCTTAAACTTTGATCAAAATAAGCTATCAGCAGCTCATCCTTCCCACCTGCCCCTCTCATCTTACTACAGAAACCTCGCAGATGTGCCATGGGATCACCATGTCCCTCATATAGATCGAACTTTGGCATCTTAAAACCTGCCGGCAATTGAACATCGGGGAATGGGCACAGATCTTTGTAGGCCACACTGACTTGGTTGCCTAAACCATGGATATTCCTGAAGGACTGCTCCAGGATTTTCACTTTACGAAGCACTTCGTCCTACTCCGGATTCTTAGCCGGCCTCTCAGTTTCTACCGGTAGCTGAAGGTGAGGGGTGTAAGTGTATGACTCGGGTGCTTTGAAGGTGAGTTCAGGGGGGTAATACTGGTTATCGTGAGCCTGTAACAACGGCTCGCTGGATGATCTTTGCAGCGTGGCTGGTGGAGGTGCCACGAAAATAGGAACAGTTGGCGGAGGAACAGGGGGGTTTTGTTTTGATGGACCAGTGGGAGAGTGTTCCGGAGTCCGAGCCGGTGAGAGGGTAGGAGTAGGGGGAAGGGTTGGTGATGTTTGTCCCCTAGCCCAGGCTAGGTGCATCCCAGCTATCTCTTGTCTCAACCTGTCTACTTCCTCCTTCATCATTTGCATCTCTGTCTTTTCCTCCTCAACACTTTTGTCCGAACCAGACATACTTTTCAGAATAGGCCCTTTTGATCTTGTGTGGTAATGGTAATCTGCCAGAACGTTCTAACGAGCTAACTATTTCGAAATCTCTGGAATCAACAACAAACTTGTTAGCGTTAGAGTTTTACACATATTGCAATTTCACGTTAGGGATGCAATGTTCCTAAGCAGTATAACCATTTCTGTCATGTATTTGCTTTGACAATATGCGTCATTCAGACTTCTTTTAAATGGCTCCAAACTTTCCTTTTTTAGTGGTGGTCGAATCTTATATGGATTGCCTACGTATCATGTCCCCGCATGAATCAGACCGTGCGTAGTTCTACCACAAGTGCGGAAAATAAAGACACCATTTTTGGATTTTTCAACCTTTACTAGCAAAACGTTTTATTATAAGACAAAACATTTTTGAAAGGGAATTAACAGACAGACTACAGATTTGTATGCCAAAACAGGAAATACAAACTCCGACGGACAACAGACTCTGAAAACAAGGAAAATACATACTCAAACTATGAATGTTTTAGAGTTTTGAATTTTGGCGCCCGCGGGGCTTCGTTCGGCTTTGCCGCGGATTTTGGTGCAAGGACCCTTTGCAGATCTTTCAAATCTTCCATGATCTGGTGGACATAAATCATTATGGAAGCAAGGAAGGTGGTGCGGGACATATCCTCACAAACTAGACACTTTATGGTGATGTAGTGCCCGATATCGTCGATTATTCCCTTGATTCTATCCCTTTCCATAAGCAATTGCTCTATTTGTTGATTTCGCGTCCCCAGCATTTGAGCGTTGTAAAGAAGTTGATCCTGAAATTCATTCATCTGTTTCTCCATTCGGGCCATTAGATCATAGTAGCGCTTCCTATCTGCTCTGGCATCTTGGGCTTGTCTGAAGATCCGCTCTTCAAGAGTGGATATTGTTTCTCTCAATAGAGCGATGCTCCTTTCGTAGTCCCTTTTATTTGTTGCATAGACCGTGCTCGCTGTTCTGCCTTCTTTATCCATTTCACCTGGATTCTCGCTAGGCCAGCTTTAGATTTTCCAGGTCTTCTTGATATTTGAGGACTTTCTTCTTCAGACCGTTTATGAGATTTTCATCAGCCCGGCTTCTCTTCGGGTTTCTGGCAACTATTTTCATTTCCCGGATTTGAGCTTTGAGGATCTCACTTTCCCGAGCTAATTTGTTCTTCTCTCCTTCATCGGCAACAACTTGCACCTTGTTCTCAAATTTAAGATCCTTAATCTGTTGTTTCAGCTTGCCTATTTCGGCCCGGTATTCGCTCTCTTTGGCCAACCAGTCCCACGGTTCTTGCGACGCCTCAAGGAACTCTTGAATTTGAGGTTTTTTGGATGGTCATTCTGGCTCATCTCTTACAACATCTCTCTTCCTGTACCAGGCGATATAAGCCGGTGAGACTTCACCTCTGGATAGGTCGCGCACTCTAGTGTTTACCGTTAAATACTGGCATTCATTCCATATAGAACGAATGGCCTTTTCATGAAATTGGTCGTTGGTACCAACCTCGATTGCATAAATACAGAGATCTTCATCTGGGTGTACCACCTGACACCTCCCTAACTGCCTCATCACCCAGTAAGGCGCATAAGGCCGAATGCTTCAGAGTCCCATTAAGAGGAAGTAAGGACCCGTGGCGGGCATGTACACAATTTCTTCAACCGGAAGCCAACTCAATGTCCACCCTATTTGTGCTGCAGTGATGGTGCGAAGGCAAGATACCCAGTCTTCAAACCTTTCTGGCAATTTGAGCCCTGAAACCCTCGTGTTATATCCTTCAATGCAACCTTCATTTGTAGATCTATAGTTCGTATACTGAGGATGATGACACAAGTTCTCGATCATCCACATCTGCAATAACAAATTGCATCATTCGAAAAAATCTGCCCCGGCTTTGCAGGCTGTGAGAGCTCGGTATATCTCGGACACTATCGTAGGGGCAAGCGTGCTTTTGTTGTTGGTAATTAGGACCTTGACGACTCCAGCCACCTTCAAATCAATATTTCTGTCTTTCCGAGGAAACACCACAATGCCCAAAAATGCTACCATGAAGGCGAACTGCCTATGTTCATCCTATTTTGTCTGATTCCCTCTGCTGCAAACCCTGTTTTCCAGATCGTCGAACCCTCCTATATGCCCATACCTCTGGTATATGAACTGCAAAGTAGAAAACCCCCTATCCAATTCAGAGTACGGGACTCCCTTGCTTATCTTCAGCAGATCCATGAACTTGTGCGAATTGACGGTTCTTGGAGCAATCAGAAATTTGTGCCTTAGCCCCTCAGTTATGTCCATATAACCTGCTACCTCCTCTAAGGTTGGGGTGAGTTCAAAATTCGAGAAGTGGAATACGTTGTGGGTCGGGTCTCAAAATGTAACCAAAGCTTTTATGATGTCACATCTGGTCTGACGTTCAACAAATTGGTGAGACCTCCCAGATGTAGTTTGATCTTTTCTCGCTCTGACTTTTCCAAATCCTCCCACCACAAACGCAACTCCAAAGGGATCTTGCTCCTAATTGTTATCGGCAAACTTGGACCCGGGCTCATTCTGTATGTTTGTTTGGGGTGATTAACACTCATTGGACTCAAAGAAAGAATAAACTAAAATTGACACACATTAAAATAAAATTCTGGTCTTGTCAATACGGCCTTTCTGCACTTCGAAGAAGATTTAAAGGTTGTGCTTTACCAACCGGACAAAATATTGAAAATGACCAAAAGTGGCTATTTTCGCAAAAACAGCCTTCCGGCGTCTTTTTAGAGACATTTGGCTATTTTTACAAGAATGGAATCACCCGACTTATTTATGACGAAAGATTAAAATTTTTGACATTTTTTGTTTGGCTATTTTTGCAATAGGGGAGGTTGGACCCGATGAGGGTTGCCTACGTATCTCACATCCTGTGAGAATCAAACCGGCGTAGTTCGGGCAACGACAATAAACTAATTCTGACAACAAGACTTGTTTAAATAAATTACACTAAAAAAACATTTTTTCGAAATTTTGGCAATGTTCGCCGGTAACTCGGAATTATCTCTCTACACTGCTATTTTTTTTTTATTCCAGTATTTTTAGAAGCCGGTCAGCATGCAAGTCTGCGGCAAATAAATGCGTAAAACAAACAGGATGCAGCAGGATGGTCTTTTCATTTCAGGTTGCTTGTTCTAAATGGACCCAACCCCTGTGTTGAGTCCCCTAAGTTAAGTGCACATGATGCAAATAAGTGGTCCTACTAGGGATCCGGCATGAGGTTTTGTTATACTAGGTTTATCCTGGGTGTTTGTTCTAGACCTGGCTTACTCGAGCGGACAACTCGAGCCGAGGATGGGAACTGCGTACCGGTAACCAAAAGATCATCCGGTTTTGCAACTCCTCTGAATCCTCGTTCTATTTTGGGATATGACACTAACAGAAAGAAGTCACGACCAGCGTGCACTCCTCAAGAAAGAGAAGAGAGGGATTTCGTAGCAGTTTATATATACAGTACAGATAATATCAAAGCGGTAAGAGCAACATTTTACACATTTAGGCTAAAACATGTAATAAAATCAGATAAATAAAGCCAAATAATAACAATTATTCTAAGCTCGAATTTTTTGAACCCTGAACCAGAGATTCTGGGTTCGGTCCCCAGCAGAGTCGCCAGAGCTGTCACACCTCTTTTTTACCCGCGTCACCGCAAAAGGTCTCACAGGGAGTTTTTCCAATTAAAGGACAATCGAAACGAGATTTTATTTAAAGATTGAGAGTCGCCACTTGGGAGATTTATGGTGTCCCAAGTCACCGGTTTAATCCCGAAACGAGGAAAAGAATGACCCTGTTTAACAGTCTGCGAACCAGAAATCCGGATAAGGAATTCTGTTAACCCGGAAGAAGGTGTTAGGCATTCCCGAGTTCCGTGGTTCTAGCACAGTCGCTCAACTGTCATATTCGGCTTGATTATCTGATTTAATACAATTATGAACCTATGTACAAATTTTAACTGTTTACCGCTTTTGTTATTATTTATTCAAGGAATTGCAACATCGTGAGAATGCATCTCGAATTGCGCCACATAAATGTACCCGCAATTTTCGATACGTCCCAACTTCGTTGAGATTTGGATTTGGGTCACATAAATGTGCACCCGAGTTTAGGAAGATAACATTATTAAATACACGCCTAAAGATACTAACGCGTTGTTATTTTAAGAAAAGCCGTAAAGTTCGTTATGCGGCCTGTCTCGAAATCTGAGCATTTGAAATAACTATCCGTTGAGGGCCCCGCAATTTGTGTATTCTTGTTTGTCGAGGCTCGTCTCAATCATTATTTTTTTAAAGAAATTCCTAAAGTGTCTACATTTTATATTTAAGTTTGTCTCTAAAATAAAAGAGAAAAATCCTAGTTAATTACATGCTTGAAAAGGCCATCACTTATTTATCGGATTAAAGCAAACGCAACCGGAAAATTGCAATCAAACTTGCGTAAAAGGAGATTATTTCATGTCTTATTCTATAAGCCAATACTGCTGAAATTGAAATTATAAATAAATACGGAATTGACAAACAATATATATTCAAAGGAAACTAATTATCCCATAACTAATTTAAACCCACATTGTTAGATGAAATAAACTGTTGGAACTAATTGTTTTCAACTACTTGAAACTAAGCCAACCTTAATTACTAATGATTACGAAAGTTTGCTTAAGCTTGATCATTAACTTAAATAACCTATTGGATTAGTGTTCTTAGCCTTACTACATTGAATCGCACTTCAAATATATCAAGCCTACGGATTATACGAAATTACTAACCAATTATATTTGCCTAACACTTACGGATCTTTGTTACTAACAAGATTCAAAAAATCACAAACTTCAAGTTACTTCTATTCCAATATTCGCGAGTTCAAAGCTAGATTTTACCAACCAATTAAATCGATTCACCACATTAACTAATTACCAATTCGAGTTGGATGTGATTCCGAAGCTACATTATTTTAAATATATGAATTAGCAAAACTGAAACTGATGACTATGCAATTCCTACAGAAATACGTCCAATAGTTCAACAATCTAACAATTCTGCTCAAATTAAACATGCATACTGTATTGACTAATATTCACGTCATTGCAAGGATCTTAGGTCCGTAATCTAACGTTATGCCCTATGTAGCTGCTAATCAATGATCTTACAAAAATAGTCTTAATACTACATGCCTCTACCCTTCATATAACAGGAAACACACAACTAATATCTAACTAAAATACAATTATTCTATAGTTAAATACAGAAATCTTCTATCCATTTTTATTTAAACTTCAATAATCAAACATCGAGGTGATTCAAAGTAGTGTACCTGATAATAGAACAGAAGAAGAAGGTGAGGATTAGTAGATCAGTAGCAGACAACAGTAACAACAACAATAACCAACAGGCAACTTAAAACCAACGGAACAAAATCCGGCAACCAGCAGTCCCGAAAACCAATGGAGAAAAACCCAGAAATAGCAATGAAACGGTAACAGATGTCCAATAGCACACTTCAGGAAATATTACTTGAAAACCAACAATGCCAAACAATTACTGGCAGAATAGCAAAGTGAATCAGGGGCGAAATGGCAATGGAACAGTTCTGGTATTTTAGAAGTAAAGAAAAGATCTCACTTTTAGTTTGAAAGTCGGCCTTTTTCAACTTAAAATTACTGAATTCTGATGATAAAATCCAGTAGGTTTCTAACTTGAACTATGAATGTTTTCCTTTTGTTCAAAGTTCAGCTTTCATTCACTCTTCTACTCTGGACCTCTTTCCTCAAAATCCAGTCCCTCCTCTTATACAGACCTGCTTTACCTTTTCAACCTACTGCCCGACCCCTCTTTCCCACTAAAATCTGAATTTCCCACTTAAAATCCCACTAAGGAAAACTTTTCCTTATTTTCAGCCCCCCCATTCCCTTTTGTTCCCCATTAATACTAATCAATTCATTAGTTAAAAGGTATTTTAATACTTAGTGGACAGAACACTCAAACCACCCATCTCTCCCTGTTTTCAATTCCCAAATTACCCCCTAAGACCCCACTGTTATTACTTCATTACCCTAAGCTTTATAAGTCTGAAGTTACATCTATGTAAGTTCAAACCCGAAACTAATTTCTGGTTAAACACCTAAATAACTACAGCTATATCCAATTCATAATCCTATTCAGACACAATGATTTAAGGCAGAACAATAGAAGAAAATCGAAATGGCATTAATCAGGGCAATGAGATAAACTATGAAAAACTGAACGAGTAATCTGGTTAAAAATAAACAAGACTGAAAACAACAGGTTCAATTCATTACACATTTAACACAGAAGACAAAAAGAAATGGTAAACCTACTGGAAAACAACCAGGAACTACTATCATGTTTTCTCTAATTTTTCAAGAAATTAATTGACGACACTTGATTAATCGATTATACATGCCATAATGTACAACAATTATTGATAATCAATCAGGAAAAAAAAACCACATGTGATTCGAGTAGCATTTGACAGAAATAGTGAGTTGTAATACAACCAACTAATCGACGAAACTAATCATATTAATTATACAGTTTACAACATATACTTAAATCAATGAACAGAAGAATTCGACCAAATAAAAGGTCATTGAAGACGGATAGAATCAATCGACGAAAATTGAAAAATCAGTGAAACTTAAACTAAACAAATAAACAGATATAAACACAAAAATAGAACAAAAGAAAGGAAAAATACCTCAGTGACAAAGATCAGAAACAGACGACCTTGGGACCAACTTGGACTTGGATTTTTTGAGGTCAAACGGACCTTAATCGAGTGTTCTCAACTGAGAACACTGGACTAAGGTCAGTTAGAAAGCCCAAATCCCTCTTAATTTCGGACGAAGCCCGTGTTTTGGTTTTCTAGGTTCTTACGTTCGATTTGGGGCTCGAACGTTTCTAGGCAGATTCGAACGGGACCAAAGTTATTTATGGTATGAGGGAGGTCTGGGGGTTGCCTGGTATGAATTTGGGGTTGGTTGGTGTAGGTTTCCGTTTGGCTCGAATCTTCAAATGAAGATTCGAGAAGATGGGGGAAGATTCAAACCAAACGAGTAACATATTTGGAACGGGGGTGGTCAGATGGTCTTATGGTGTTAAGGTGGTGGCCGGCGACGTTGATGCCGCCGGGTTTCAGGCGACGGGGTAAGGTGGCGGCTAGGGTTAGCCCTAGTTCGTCTCTGAGTTGAGACGATGAACAGGGAAGAAAGGGGGGGTGTTTGGTTTGGGGGATTGGGGTAGGTATTAGGCTTATATAGTGGAGGGGGGATTGATCTTGGCCGTTGGATCAAGCACGATCAACGGCCTGGATCAACTCACTTAACTGAACGGTGTCGTTCGGTTTAAGTTGGGGAATGGGTTGGCTCGGGGGTGAAGTGGATCGGGTCGTGGTGAGGCCTTGAGGCCGTTGGATCAAAGAAAATGGATGGCTCGGATTAAACACTTGAAACAGTGTCGTTTCAAACCAAGCCAGGGCTGCACTGGACCGTTTGATCTGTTCGATCAGCGGCTCAGATTGAAGACGCCTAAACAGCGTCGTTTAGGCTATCTGAGAGATCATGCATAATGGACTGGGTTATTGCATTGCATTTTGGGCCTGATTTTGGCCTGGCCCAGTCCGACTCAGCTAATTATTTTAACTCTTTTCTTTTTCTTCTTTTAATTAACAATTAACAACAACTCTAGAAATAAATTGTAAAACAAAATTCATCTACAAAAATATTAATTAACCCTTAACAACAAACAACGCACAAGTTAAAACATTTGATTAAAAATAAAATCACACAGTGGCACATTTAAATGACAAAATTACAACAATTACATATTTTTTGTGATTTTCCTTCTTTTAAAACCAAATTATGGTTTAATTAATTCCTAATTGTAAGAAATAAAAATCCTAAGTGCACATGCCACATATTATTTTATTATTTCAATTAATTATAACAGGATAAACATTCACAGACAAAAACACAAATAATTATCCAAAAATGCCACGCAAATCCTAAAAATTGTACACCAAGAAAATTTTGTTTTATTTTTTTGATTTCTTTTGGAGTAGTTTTCGTGAAGCAAAAATCACGTGCTCACATATGTCATCCGGAATGCACACAAAATTCCAAACAAAACATAAAAATCAAACAATTAATTCCTAAAAATTCAAGTATTAAAGAAAAAAATTCTAATTCTAAGGAATTTATAGGAGTCGTTGAAACGTGGCAAAAATCACGTGCTCACAGTTGGCGTAGAAAATACCTTTCTTATGGAAATAGAATTATCTTAATTAAGCATGTCCTGCAATCATTGCCTATCTATACTCTTTCTGCTATGTCCCCCAAAGGTACTTTTAATCTCATTGAAAAACATTTTACTAATTTCTTCTGAGGTCTCTCTGGTGAGAAAAAGAATTTCCATTGGAGATCCTGGAAGAAACTATGCTATCCGTTAGATGAGGCAGGTATAGGTATTAAGAGAATAGAAACTTTTGATAACATGTTAGCGGCTAAAAGATGGTGGAGAATTAGAACAATTCCTTCTTTGTGGGCTGATTACATGAAGCATAAATACTGTCCGAGATCTCATTTGGTGAGTAAGAAAAAATCTGATAAGGACTGACATAAATGGCAATAATTGAGAAAAATCATAGACAACATAGAACCTCATATCATGTGGCTTATAATCTCAGGAAACTCCAGCATGTGGTGGGATAATTGGACAGGTAAGGGTCCTCTGGCAACTTTATATGAGGATATCAATACTAATCCTAAGGTGCAGGTCAAAGAGTATATTCAAAATGGAGAATGGAACAGGAATAAACTAGGAAGCATCTTCTCTGAAGAGACCATGGAATATATCATGAAGATTAACATAGGAGACCAGAACATTCCAGATCAACCTATTTGGGACCTCACAGAAAATGGTAAGTACTCAAACAAAACCACTTACAATTTGCTCAGAAACAACAGAAACAAGGATTCATTCCTCCACAAGGTATGACACTCTAGCATCCCTTTTAAATATCATTTTTTGCCTAGAGATTATGGTTATCTAAACTTCCACTTGAAATCATTCTTAATTTTGGAAAGCATATTGTTTCTAAATGTTCATGTTGTACTAACCATTGCGATGAGTCCATACAACATGTCTTTATGGAAAGTGATGCAGCTAAAAATATTTGGAAAATAATTGGTGACTGGATGGGATAAAACTTGTGCAAATGCCTATCAGAGGATGGTTCAATCACTGGTGGAATCAAAAATACTGCAATGAAGTCCACAAACAGATTCTTCAAATTACTCCGACCATCGTTTGTTAGGAAACTTGGAAGGCTAGGTGTTCTTGCAGATATGGGGATCAAAAAAGATTCAACTATTACAACATGAAGCAACAGATTGTTTGGAATATTCAAGCAGGCGTACATAGAGCTTTCCCTAAATGCAAAATGATATTGACCTGGGTCAAATTTTGTGACGATATGACTAAACTACAGCATGTTCAAGAGGCCACCATTGTCACTTGGTTGAAGCCTCCTCAGGAAACTCTCAAGTTAAATACTGATGGCAGCTATATTCAAGGCAATGGTAAAACTGGTCTCGATGGCACTTTGAGAGATGATCAAGGTGACTTCTGTATGGCCTATGCTATCCCAACTAAATGTGATAGCCATAATGAAGCTGAAGCTCAAGCAGCACTGTTCGGAATCAAATAGTGCATACAAAATAGGGTCACTGATTTTACAATGGAACTTGACTCTCTTTTAGTGACAAACATGCTGAAGAACAACCATACTCAACACTATAAATTGCGAAGAACTATGGAGGAGATCTCACAGTACATGAACCATGCCAATATCACTCCTACTCATTGCTTTAGGGAGGGAATTTTTTTAGCAAAGTATGCAACTAATGCTATGGAGGATAATATCTACCTCTCCTTTAATCAAATGCCAAGGGGAGAAAAAGGATCCTTTCTTTCGGACAAATTTCAGGTTCCTAGTATTAGAACTAGGTATGACAAAGCGAAATTTTTTGTTAGTTAGATATTCTTTGTACCGTCACAGAGGTTGATACTTTTATCACCTGACTGTGTTTTTGCAACGTGTTGTAATCTATGGCGGTAAGGCAATCCCCCCTCCTTTATTATAGTTATAGATATATATAACACACCCGGATTCACTGGGGAAGTTAATAAAATAAAAACATTAGAAAAGTATATGTTCAAATTTGAAGTGTGGTAATGTATTTATATTTTTTAATTTTAATTCTTCTTGTCAGAATTTTTGTCCCTGCCATTGTGAATAAAGATAAACTAGGTAGGAAAAAAGAAAAGAATCCAAAAAGGCAAAAGCAATGAAGCCTCGCAATCACCCAAATTAAGCGATTATTGTTCAACCTGATAATCATGCCCCCCCCCCCCCCCAACCCCCCCAACTCCAATATTTTTGTTAAGTTTCTAATATGTCTATTTCAAAGTGAAATCAACACACAACATATTTTATTGTTATTGAATGACTAAAGAAGTATGCATCTTGCTTATATTTTCCAAATTTTGAAACTATGGTGTGAAACATACCGTGAATTTTCTATGGTTTCATAATATAATCATTGTTAAATTTTCTATAGGGTTTTATATTATAATAATTACTTAGGAGATTTTCTTCTATCAAAGTTTTGACTAATCAGCTATTTTCTACCAATGTGAACCCTTAAGATAATAATAATTGTCGATTATTAAAATTGTAAAATTATTGTCCTGTTTTCTTTTGTAAAGCGAACAAATCGATGAAGCTTCTTGAATAAGTAGATTGTCAAATCTCTAACTAACACAATTACTTAAATGTTTAGATTACGAAAATATAATCATATATAATAAAAGAGATAAATATGTTTATTAATTAATTTAACTTTAAAATTAAAGGGAGTTGATTTACGTAAGCTGACCAATATTCTTTCTAGTGATTAGGTCTGCTAAATTTCTTAAACTTGATTTACTTTTATACGATATTTCTTATCAAGTGGTAATATAATAGTTGAAATACTTGCAAAATATTACTCTCACAAGCTAATATATTAGTAAAAAGTGCATCAAAACATAGAGACGAATATAAACTCAAATTCTGATGTGATTTGAATTTACGATTTTCTTTGAACTATCAAATTCACTAATCCTAGTGCGACATTAATGAAAATTACCATTATAAATATCTTCGCCATATTATATTTTATTTTACATTTTGGAATTAAAAATGACATCCTCATTACGTGTTGGAATCAACTTTAAAAAGTAAAGAGGCGTAGACTAGAAATGCAAAAGAATTGGGGTCAATTGGAAAATACGAAACTCTTCAGGAAAAACAATCGCATTACTACTACGGAGTACTAATTTGAAAGGAGTACCTAGTGAGCCGTCGAGAAGTGAAAAACGAAATGGCAGCGGAATCATCCTCGGCGGCAGTTGCAGTCTCTCCGGTGACGGCGGAAGAGTTAACGCTGACGGTGAAATGGAGCGGCAAAGAGTACACCGTTAGAGTTTGCGGCGATGACACCGTCGGCGAGTTAAAACGACGCATATGTGAAGTGACAAAAGTGTTGCCTAAACGCCAGAAGCTTCTATACCCAAAAGTCGGTTCAAAACTCGCTGATGAGACTCTCCTTCTCTCTCAGATTCCTCTCAAATCCTCTTTCAAAATGACTATGATCGGGTTAGCTTCTCCTCTCTCTCTCCACAAAGCCCTGTCCAAGTAGAGTGGAAGTGATATAGAATGCTAATAGATGACTTAACTAGTTTGGAATTGAGACGTAGTTGATTGATTGATTATTGTATGTAGATGTCGGAAAAATGTTGTTTTTTTTAAAAAAAAAAAAAAAAGGTTTTACAGAATGACAGTGTTATTTACTCCATCAATTCAAGTTAACTGGTAACAGCAGGTTACTATTTTAATTTCTAGGTTATATAGAGTTACTTCTTGTTGTCTGCCAAATTAATCCAAATTGTATATTTTTAAGTATGAGAAGATAACTTATAAGCATGTCCTCATTTTAATTGCTGTATACCATCTAGCTGAATTGGTTAAAGGTTACTTGTGTTATTACGATAGTAAGGTAATATGAATAAACTAATTAGTGTACATGTTAAATAGGTCTGGATATGAAAAATAAACAGTCAAAATATTCTTAACTATTTATACATTCTTGGGAGAGGATGGAGCAAGTAGAGAGAAAGACCTCTTTATTTTGTTTTTCTACTTTGACTGAGCAAATTATGCGATAGGTATCAGTTGCAGCATATGATTTAAGTTAATTTGGTTTTCCTAACGCAGGATTGTACCTAGGATTTTGCATCTGAATGAATCAATAGTGTTCGAATTTGGGATGCCATGTTTTACCATTATTTTTAAGTCTACATTAGAAAAGATAAATCTTTGGTAATTATTGACAAGTACTGGATAGCGAAGGTGGGGTTCCCATGCATCTAGCGAGAGTTGAATGCTCAAGAGGATACTAACAGTTATGTTTATCACAATGTTCAAGCTAAGAGTCTTAAGAGACCTATTTAAGAAAAGAAAAGATAAGAATAGATACTATACTTGATCTTAGCCAAAAGGTCGAGAAAGTTATATAGAAAAGAAAAGATAAAATCAAAAGAAAACATTCACGCTAATGATAAAAAACCAATCTGTACAATTTTTGACTAGATTCTAGAACACCCTTTTCAGGAAATACTGTACCGTTGCAGATTTCACAGGACACCAGAATAGGCTGTTATTTATCCTCTGCAGTTTTTATTTAATGCAAGTCTTCCGTAAATGTTATATTCCATGGTGACTTTTCCGTCCTCATACCGTGTTTGATTTACTATGATAAGGTGTTGATATTCTCAACATGGAAGGTGAAATATCTTATCTTGTGCATGTTTTGATGTAAGGTGTTAGGCTATAGTGCAAGAGAAGGTTTTTCCTTTGTTGTCCTATCTGATCTTTTTTCCCTCTTGGTCGTGAGAAGAATATTGCTTTAGTCTCTTTAGATGCAACTTTGTTTAGGTATTAGAGAGGGGGTAGTCTATCCTTAAAAAAGAATACCTTTTTCAATGCAGGATATTTAAGAGGTGGGCTGAGGTAGAAGGCTTTTCTTTTAAGTCTTCTTTTGTATGCGTATCTTGTCACAAAAGATTATGTGCAATCAAAGCTTTCTATATTATGTGGTTTGGCATGAGTGAATGCTTGTTGCATGTTATGCAGAAGTAAATTCACCCTAACTTTCCGTTCTGATCCATTTTTGATAAGTAGAATCACAGATATTATATATTGAGTTCAATAAAATATATATATATATATATATATATATATATATATATATATATTGAGTTCAATTGCTGGTCATTTGAGGTAAGATCTGGTCACCTAGCCTGACCTATTTTGGCGACAAGGCTCGATTTGGCATTAACAGTTAAATAATATACATGGATTGTCAGATGGAGAGAATAATAATATGGAGATTTTAATACTAAAGGAGCATAATACGAAAGTAGAAAGTAGCACAGGTTCACAATATGAGACATTTGTGTTGTGCTTGGTGTTTGCATGGATGGGAACTAAATTTGAATTAATGCCCTAGCTCTTAATATATAAAATAACTTTTCTATAAATTCAATAGATTTATTACAACAAATATGGTAAACCCATCAGTAAGTATGGTTCATTATATTATAATATGTGAAAATAAGCACAAAAATATGTATATAAATTGAACCTAGAAATAAAACAAATATAATGGAAAAGAGGTTGAATTTGCATATGGTCTACTACTGGCTTAAATTGTCTTTCTAATATCAGCATGGATTATGATCTTTTGTGATGTACGAATGGATAATGTTTGTCATTAATATCATAATGTGGTTGGATTCTAATCCATTTATATTGTCCAAAAACCACCTCTACGTTGTATTGGATAATACAAAATTCTCTGTATTGCTAATATAGTGGATAGCCAAATAGAGGGAATTAGGGAAAAATACAACCAAATGGCCAATTTTGAAATATGGTACCTAATGTGGGGTGTAATTGACATACAAAATATTGGCTAGCAATATGGTTGATATTATAATAGGTATCTGAACTGCATGTTGCATTCTTGTTTGTCAATTTCACCTATAACCAGTTGCTAGTATGTGAACCAAACAACTGTTAGTGGGCTGATTTCTCATTCTTGTATGATGTGATATTGTGATTATAATGAAGGTAAAATAGATTTTAGCATTATGTTTCCAAGGAAAATAACATAGAGGTAGGAGTAAGACTGCGTACTCACTTTTTTCCCCAGATCCCACTTGTGGGACTACACTGGGTATGTTGTTGTTGTTTTGTTTCCAAGGAAAATAACAATTTTTGTTGTTTGAATTAGTGGGAATCTGAAACACATTTATGACCTATTTATGTTATCTTATGTTGTATGAATGGATCTATGTTAAATCTTTCTTTACTCTTAAAGTGCATTCACCTAGTGAATCGGTGCCATTGTGTCGTTTCCATCCACTCAGTTCTTATTTTCTCGATATTCTAGTAAATAACCATGGTGTTCCGGGCCAACTTCCACGTATCTCAACTAATTTCATGGGACACCTACTATCTTTCACCAGGTACCACCGTTCACCAAGGCTTAGACAGATGGGAAGAAATCACCTAGTGTTTTTGCCTCCGCTGAGGATTTGAATCTAAGACCTAATGGTTCTCAACCCATTTCATTGACCACTAGGCCACACCCTTGAGTTATGTTCTTGGTGATGCTTGAGAGATGATAATTATATACTTTCTTTTTCTTTCAGTTTATAATTCCACTTCTTCTCTCTGTCTTTCTCTCCTCTTCCCTCCCTCTGAAGGAATACTTAATTCGGTTCGTTGTAGGAGCGAGTTTGCTTGAGTTTGCATCACATGAATTTTGAGGATGTGAGTAAATAGTTCCCAATATTAGAGAGTTTTTTTTACTGCTAAAATTAAACTTCGTATCCTAGGTTGAGATTCGATCCTCTAACCTCCTTTAGACATAGAACGCGCTTGACCAGTGGACTGTGAAAGTGCTGGTCTCCCTTTACTAGAGATTTATTTTAATCTATTTCTATTTTTTTATATACAAGTCTTCTATGAAGTTTTTTTAAAGGTCTTGTAACAACGATATCTAGCAACTAAACTATTTTAAGAAAAGAGGTAGGCTGCATACATCTCACCCCTTGGGGTGCGGCCCTTCCTTGGACCCTGTGTGAACTTGGGATGTTTCGTACACCGGGCTGTCCTTTTTAGTACTATCTAAGTGTTGACGGCTAGTAGAGCCGGCCTATTGTCGAACGGGTTTCGAACCTTGCGCTACTCACCCTCGGAAATTTCTCGGTTATCAAAAAGAAAATCAGACTTTAATTAGGGAATAATGAGCATTATTTTGATTTGCAGGACTGTGGAGGATGATATAATTGTTGATCAAGTGGAATCTCCAGATATCATTGATGATTTTGAGCTTGGGCAAGAGGAAGCTGTTGATATTAAGGATAAAGAAATCAACAAACAGAAGTTGAAAAGGCGCGTTGAGCAGCACAAGGTTTGTTCCGTTAACCCCTTTCCATTCTTATAATCAAAGTTCACAAGAAACTTGTGGACTTTTTAGGCCAAACCCTTCTATACTACTTCATTTGCTTTTACTTGTATGTATCATTGGCACCACTAATTGAACACATTTCTGGAGCCGCTCGTTCTTTCATATGCGCGGAAGGATTATAGTCAGATTAAGAAATAGAGTGAATTCTTTTCTATAATTATGAAGAAGAATGCATGACCAAAATTTTATAATAGACAAGAGTTATATAGGGATTTAGAATGCAATGCTTGTAATTCAGGATCTTTTTGCATTACATTTTCTATTCGTCCCAAAAGAAACAGTTGAGTGGTTGAGGCATAGGAGTAACAACGTGGAGATATCTAGTTCAAATCCATCTATAACACTCAGTATGAGCGCATCTCCTCCAGCCTTGGTGGGTAAGAATAAGATTACCTGGCATCCATGATTATGGGCTGTAGCAGGTTACTGGTGGACTAATCAAGGTGTGCTCAAGTTAGCCCAAATACCACCATCATAATTAAAGTTCATTTTACATTCATGGTGTTGGTGTTACATTCTCGTCATGAGAATCCTCTTGACCAAATATTCGATAAATCTACATCTTTACAAAAGATAATTACGTAACATTGAAAATTTACGTATGAAATCACACTTTAAGACAAATTGTTATTGCCCAGTGAGAATGTGGTTGTTGAGGAGGGAACAAGATACGAATTGAGGGGCAAATAGGTAATAGACTGCATTGTATTTGCGTTAAGCCCCAATATATAGAGGCTAATGTTGTGGAGGTTGTAAGTCTCAACAAAATGACTATGATATTAAGGCTATATTACCTTCCGTTGGCACTTCAAATTACTAATTGAAGTAAGAACACTACTTGAATGAAGTTATGTTACTGCCAATGGCGCAATAAGTGGCTAGTTCGGTAGAAAAAGATCCTAAATCCTAGAATTCAGCTGTCATTTGAAAGTCTTGGTAGAACTATTTAGGAACTTGATGAAGAGATTGCTTTAATTTGTTATTGATAATACTGTTACCACTTTCAAAAAAATTGTATTGGTAATTAATCGATATAAGGTACTCATTATAGTAATAGTCTTTACAAAACATTAGAATGTATCCTTTATGATGGTTTCGTTGTGTGCGTGGAACCCGTGATCCCAATTGACCCTATCATTCTGGTCTTTAAAGGTTTATTTCAACCTTTTGCACAAATTATTAACTATTTTTCTATTTATCTAAGTTTTATATGGGACTGTTGGTGCTGTATATTCAACTATATATAACAAAGTATAGTTGTATTGAAATTTTGTCCAGTATATACTTTCAATAAGAACAGCTGATATTTTGCGTGGGTTAAGGTCATACTTTCTCACTTGCCTTTTTTTGTGATGATCATGTTTGCAATTATTTAGATTGAGCTCCGTAATCCTTGCCGTGAAGGAAAAAAGCTGCTTGTTCTGGATATTGATTATACTTTGTTTGATCACCGATCAACTGCGGAAAACCCACTTCAACTTATGAGGCCTTGTGAGTGTCTTACCTGTACATTTTCCAGTTATACTTAACTCGTTTAATGTTTAACCTTTTCAATTTTTGCCTGCAGATCTTCATGAGTTTCTCTCAGCTGCTTATGCCGAATATGACATCATGATATGGTCGGCAACCAGGTCAGAATTTGCTGTTAGAATCATTGATAACTATGATATCTTTGAAAATCAGAGTATGATTGGAAAAGAGCTTCGAACTATATGCATTGCCTTATTCAATTTCATTTTTGCAGCATGAAGTGGGTTGAGTTAAAAATGGGACAACTTGGTGTACTCGACAATCCGAATTATAAAATTACAGCTCTGCTGGATCATATGGCAATGATAACAGTACAATCAGATCGTTATGGAGTTTTTGATTGCAAGCCTTTAGGCCTAATTTGGGCTCATTTTCCAGAGGTTGCCTTTTTTATTTAATTGCTTCTTTCTTTAATGGATTTATGGCCTAGAGAGATGATTAAATGTTATGTTGGCATAGCTATCTAGAGTTAGATATATTCTTAATAAGTGTCCAAAATATGGTAACTTGATTGTAAATGGATTGGTGCCATAACCAGAACATTTATGCAGAACAGGCTTTGTCGATATTTGGCACACTAACATGTAATCTTGATATTGTGCAGTTTTACAGTCCCAAAAACACTATAATGTTTGATGACTTGCGAAGGAACTTTGTGATGAACCCACAAAATGGGTTGGTTATAAAGCCATTCAGGAAGGCACATGCGAACCGAAGCACTGATCAGGAGCTCATGAAGCTTACTCAATATTTGCTTGCTATTGCAGATCTTGATGACTTGAGCTTTCTTGATCATAAGAACTGGGAGTCCTTCAATGAGGATAATTTCAAGAGACGCCGACATGCCTAAGCGTCTGGCAATTTCTGAAATCAACGAAAACCTGTTTGTGTTGTTAGACAATACAAAAAGAAATGTATCCATTCTGTTCCATTACAAGGAGAAAACTGAACATTTCTGATGTATACTTTGAGTTATTAGGCAGAAGGGACTGTTTTCCTGAAGTCATTTTGTATTTGGATGATCATGGAATTTTCTTGGTATATTAAGTTGAATTATTGAGCCACTGGTGGTTTTTAACATTATTATTGTGCAATGCAGCTAAAGTCCAGACATTAGTTGTGTTCTGATGCACTTTATCTTTCATATCCCAGCTAAGAAAGTTAAAAAAGTATAGACATACTGTAAATTTGTAGTTTTGTGTACTATATAAAGAAATTAATTAGTACAAAATTGCTCTATGCGCATAAGTTTGACAATGATATTAGATGGATTCTGGAAATTTTGCTTGTTAAAGAGTTTGATAGAGACTGGCATTTGCATTGAGTATGAGATAATTTGTATATATGGGTTACAGTCTTTCTATAATACTAACCCAAAAGGTCTACTAAAACCTTTGCTTATGCATCGTTCCAGCTGGAATCAATGAAGCCAGAATTTCTATAAACTATAGAAAAATTTTGCTATAAAACTTAAAAGGTATCTATAGAATATAATTTTTTTAAATGGTATTTATTTAAAATAAATAAGGTGTTAACATTTGCTACAGGAGATAAAAATTCCTTCATTTTATGTAACACTACTTTTGTTTGTGATCATCTCACTTATAACATTATTCTATATAATTTTACAATTTTCTAGCAAAGCTGTATAACGTGCACAATTTTCTAGCATTCAAATTCATCAAAATTATTCAGATATGTAATATTTTCTCTTTCAGTTGATTTTTTAACTACTGTTTTATTCCAATACCTTAATCTTCTTTCACTACTTAATCGCAAAACAAATTATCTAAAATATCGAACTTTCTGTTGCGTATGGTACACGCCACCCAGGCATAGCAAACCCTAACCTATCTAAAAGATTTGATAGACTAATTTTTCATGTAACTCTAGTCTAAACTCTAGATTATGTGATTTTTTCCATTCTACAAAAACGAAATATTCTACATTCCATATCAAAGATAAAATCTTTCAACTTCTGTAAATCCTACAACGATCCCAATTGTTATCTCTTGATGATCTAAACTAGTTATCAAAATACAGAAAAAAAAAAAATAATAAACGAATTACTGTTTCCAATCAATCAACAAATCATTCAATCCTTATTATTACTAACAAAACCAGCATTCTTATTCTCCAAGTAACGAATTCTGTTGTTCACAGCATCAAGTTTTGATTCCACTAACGTCAGAATATCAATCTCTTCTTCTGATAATTCCTCATTCGCCTTTTTGTTGGGGCTTAGGGTTTTAGTATACAAATTAAGAACTTGTTTAACAGCATCCAAATTTTCAGGCCAGGTCTGAAGTTCCCCTTGAGGACTCGTAATAATAGTACAACACTTGATATCACAGAGAGTTGAAAGCTCCATTGTTTTCCGCTTTATGCATTCTTTTCTGACTTGATATGTTTTCTTCTTGTTTTGGTTTTCTTCTGCCATTGGTTTGCCCCGAAATAATTTGAGAAAGTGAAACAGTCTGACAAGAATATATATATATATATATAATGAATTTTTTAAAGTTATCACATATCTCTCCTACTTTGGAAATTTATACTTTTGGTAATACAAGTTACCTAATTGAGTTGCAATTACTATTTCTAAATCCTAATTTGCATAGGAATACATTTAAGAGCCGTTTTCTAATAATTCGGCAGAAATCAATACGTAAGACAAATTCGTTAAAAATGGAAAGAAGTCCTTTTGTGATGTGGTTTCTTAATATAACTCGCGCGAGTAATATTAAAAAATATTAATTAAATTAAATTGTGATCGTATTACTTTAATGAATTTCAATTGTCATCTTATTTATTAATGTAATAAAAGATATATATATATATATATATATTATTACTCTTGAAATATTTTTTTTATTTTAAAATTTATCCTATTGTTCTCAATAATACTATCTAAATTTAATGAATAAAATTTCTATTAAATTAATGGAATTTATATAGGCATTTAATTATTAATTAAATAACTAATTATTAACTATTTATGCCATGTGGCTTTTTTCTAGGCTGCCACTTGACTTAAGGAGAGGGCTTTTTCGTCTCCTTTTAATAATATATAGATACTATCCAAAATTTAGTATTATTGCATTGTTAATAAAAACTTTTATTAGCATTTTACTTTATTTAAATTTTTGTATGCTACTTTATTTTTATAGTATAATAGAAGATACATAATTTTTTTTTATTTTACTCTATTATTTTCAACAATATTTTCTAAATAAATAAAAAAATTATCTTTAAAAAGAAAAAAATTATTTAATAAAACAACAAAACTTTAAAGTGGAATTTTTTTATTTTATGTAGTTTTAGGTTTTTATTTTAAAATAATTTAATTTAAAAACTCCAACTTGAAACTACTCTCCAATTTGTATGGATGCTTTTTTTCAAAATTTTAGTTTAATTATTATAAAATATTTTATTTATTATTTTATTGATATTTAAATTCAAAATAAGATTCAATAACTAATATATATATATATATATATATATATATATATATATATATATATATTAAAGGAATAAAGTTACCATATATAATTGGCATTGCGGTTAAGCCAAGTGGCAAGCTAATAAATACCAATATTATATTGTAACTTTATTCTATATTTTAAAATTTGAATTAAACTAAATATTTTTTATCTTTTGTTATCATGTTAACATACTTAATTCGGTTAATGATTATATACAATCATGTTAGGAACTTTTGTTATTTTTTCTAATTATTTAAATGCTACTTCGCCTCTGAAGAAAAAAACAACAACTACTACATATAACTAGAAAATCCTTTTACATTAAAAACCCTATAATCATAATTCTTTAAAACACTATAGCTAGATTTGAATAAAGCAAATTTATTTTAATATAAATGTAATATATAGGGTACAAGTCTATGTTTATTCAGATAACAAAAAAGAGTTTAACATTCGAATAAAAGTTAACTTACATATATAATAAAGTAAACCTACGTGTTGAAGAAACATCACAAAAATCAGACAATATTCAAAAAAAGTTATTTTTTTTCTTTTTAAAGAATGTTTGTTTGAAGAGTAAATCTGTATAAATGGACATAAAACAAATTTTGGCTATATAATTGCTATCATTAATTTTAATTTAGCACCTTCAAGGAATTGAAGGATATAAGCTGAAACATCTTCATTTAGCTGCAGTCAAGCCAACATTGCAAGGGTATCATATTTTTTCGGTGAAGAATATTAGTTTTGAATCATTATATTATGTGAAATATTTTTTTTTCTAGAATTCAACAAGAGGGATATTGGTTTTCTTATTGATAGTTTCTATAACGATTTTCAAATGTAACAAAAAGTATATTTTAAAAACAAATTTGGTAAGACGTGAATTTTTTTTTAATGTAAAAAAAATTTATTTCGAATGGGATTATTTTCTAAAATATAATGTAATTCTAAAAATAAAAAGATAAGATATTTTTAAATTTTAGTAGAGAGTTTTTAAAATTATTATAATAGAAGTCATATCATGGATAAAATCAAGAAACCAAAATCTTATGAAATATTTACATAAATATCCGGCTAGATTAATTGTTTACTTTTTTTTAGCTAATACACATAGATGATATACCGACAACACATGATTATATATATATTCTATATAGATTATATATAAATTACACATCCTTCAATTTTTTTAATTTAAGTAGTTGTGCGAGCACCTATTTAGATTGATTAGATAAAGCCAAAAGAAAAATATGAAAGAATTTCAACCAAAGGCTAAAATATAAATAAAGTACTTATGTAGACAATTTCAATTAAAACTCATCCTTTTATAGCGAAATAGATTAATTTTTTGTAACAAAAAGAAAGAAAGACATAAAAACAAGATAAAAGAAAATAAATATAGAAAAAAAAATATATGAAAAATCTAAAAGCCATAAATAAGAGATGACAACGTATTTCTTCTTCTGTTCCATCTTTGTTGAGTATAAAAATTTTGGAAACTGGTCTCATTGATTTCAAATATTTTTTTCAACTCAAATACATAGATTATAAGATAAGGATATCCTAGACTTTTTTTTTTTTTTTGAATTTACATTGTGTGTCATTTTAAAAAAATCACTTTTACTAACAAACTGCTATAATATTCGAATTTGAATTTAAATGAAATTTGAGTAGTTTGCATTGAGTTAGGCCAAGTATAGTGTCGAGAAAAAATTATTTTAAGATAATATATATATATATATATATATATATATATATATATATATATAAAGTTTTAGAAATTGGAATTTCAAAAAAAAAAATAACAACACACCAAATAAAAGTTCAAGTCGTAGTAAAAGAGTCGCGTTTGTAACGATCCAGTCGGTCGTTTTGAGAGTAATAGCCCTGATCCCCTAATTACTGCTATTTCCGTATCTTTTTTTGCTAATGTGAGTTGTCGGGAGGCATTGGTGTGGTTTCAGAGTGAGTTGGGATACTTAATCCCTAAAAAGGAAGCTGAAGTTCTAGGATTTTGGCCATAGTCGGGACTGTGTGAAGACGACTCCGGAATGGAGTTTCGTTGGTTCAGTTAGCTTCGTTGGATGATTTTGTACTTAGGAGCGTGTCCGGAGTGTGAATTGGAAGTCTGTAGTTGATTTAGTCTTGAAATGGCGAAAGTTGAATTTTTGGAGATTTTGACCGGAAGTGGACTTTTTTATATTGGGGTAGGATTCTGATTCCGAAAGTTGGAGTAGGTTTGTAATGTCAATTGTGACTTGTGTGCAAAATTTGAGGTCAATCGGACGTGATTTGATAGGTTTCGACATCGGTTGTAGAAGTTTGAAGTTACAAAGTTCTTTAAGTTTGAATTGGAAGATACATATTGTCACACCTCCTTTTTCTACCCCGTGAAGGGGTATAAGGGAGTTTTTTCCAATTTAAGTGACAATCGAAACGGGATTAGTTTATCTATTGTTCAGAGTCGCCACTTGGGATAATTAATGGTGTCCCAAGTCACCGATTTTAAATCCCGAATCGAGGAAAGATTAACTCTATTTTACAGTCCGCGAACACAGAAATCCGGATAAGGAATTCTGTTAACCCGAGAGAAGGTGTTAGGCATTTTCGGGTTCTGTAATTTTAGCACGGTCGCTCAACTGTTATTATTGGCCTATTTATTTGATTTTTAAAACATCTTTGAAACCTATGTGCACTTTTTATCCTTTTAAACCGCTTTTAATGATCCAATTATTATACAACTAATTATTTAATTACACGTTACGAATCATGTCACGAGAACCGTACCCACGATCCACAACATATTTATTTTATTAAAAATATTAAATTGGGGTCGGGTCACATAAATGTAGCCTCGGATTTTAGAAATTAAGCATCACAACTACGTCACGGGTCGTACCCGTAGTCATGACAATTATTCAATTAACGCGCCTAAAGCAAACTACAAAAGTTCAAGGCATTTTCTATACTAATTTTGTATTTATGTGAAGGCCATATGTTATAGGATTTTATTTGTGTATGGTGCACCTCAAATTATTTTAAAAGAAAAGATTTGTATTTCGCTAAGGCAAACCAAGAATACTCCTACTTATTTCTAAAAAAAAAACTAAGTATCACAATCACGTCACGGGAACCATACCCGTAGTTATAATAATTTAATTACATGCCTAAAATAAACTACGAGATTCATTTTTTAGTATCTAAGTTATAAATATGAGGGCCATAGGTCATATGATTCAAATATGTGAATGGCACGCCTCAAAACTATTCAACTAAATGAACTATGGATATTCGTATTAAAACTAATTGAATTAGGTGTCACAACTACGTCACGAGAACTGTACCCGTAGCTATGACGATTAAGAAAATAGAAATAAAATTAACTAAAGTAAATAACACTCATTTCATGCTCATCTTCTTTTAACTTTTCATTTCATGTATTTGGCCGAGCCCAATTCCTAAACGCCAGAGCTGTCACACCTCCTTTTTACGCCCCCGCGAGGGTACAAGGAGTTTTTCCCAATTAAAGGACAATCGAAACGGGATTTACTTATTTATTTCAGAGTCGCCACTTGGAAGATTTAGGGTGTCCCTAGTCACCAATTTAATCCCGAATCAAGGAAAAGAATGACTCCATATTACAGTCTGCGCACCAGAAATCTGGATAAGGAATTCTGTTAACCCGGGAGAAGGTGTTAGGCATTCCCGAGTTCCGTGGTTCTAGCACGGTCACTCAACTGTCATAGTTGGCTTGATTATCTGATTTAATACATGTTGAACCTATGTGCAAGATTTAACTTTTAACCGCTTTTATCATTTATTGTTATTTTTATCAAGAATTGCAACATCGTGGAAACACATCTCGAACCACGTCATAATCAATGTACCCGTGATTAGAGCTACATTTCAACTCTGTTGAGATTGGGACTTGGGTCACATAAATGTGCACCCGAGTTTAGGAAGATAACATTATTAAATACGCGCCTAAAGTGACTAGCGTATCATTTATTTTGGGTGGGGCCGTTGAATTTCACTAAACGGTCCATCCCGAAGTCTAAGCAATTTTAAAGCGAATATTTACTAAGGGCCCTGCAACATTGTATTTTTATTTGGCGAGGCTCATCTCATTCTTATTTTTTAGAAGGAATTTGCAACGTCATGGACACGCATCTCGAACCACGTCACAATCGATGTACCCGTATTAGAGACACATTTCAAC
This sequence comes from Nicotiana sylvestris, assembly GCF_000393655.2. Taxonomy (NCBI): domain Eukaryota; kingdom Viridiplantae; phylum Streptophyta; class Magnoliopsida; order Solanales; family Solanaceae; genus Nicotiana; species Nicotiana sylvestris. The sequence continues at coordinate 119,823,298 of NC_091057.1, read as the reverse complement.
TCCGTTGAGATTTGGATTTGGGTCACATAAATGTGCACCCGAGTTTAAGAAGGTAAGATTTATTAAGGCGCGTCCTAAAGAGACTAACGTATTGTTATTTTAGGAAGAGGCCGTGAAGGTTCATTAAACGGCCAAATCCAAAGTCTAGTCAATGGTTATGTAATTATTGAGGGCCCCAGCGATGTGTGATTTATTTGGTGAGGCTCGTCTCATTTTTGTTTTTAAGGACAAACTTACCGTAACTATATTTTCTATTAAGTTCGTCTCTAAAATAAATGAAGAAAGAGGTCCTACATTATTTATATACTTATGAGGTATTATAGTTAAATTTCGAACATGATTCGTTAAATCTAAAATGTCCGTAGCAAGAGTAGTCCGTTAGACATTTATAGGCCCAGGTCCAACGTATAAGGGGTAAGACCGGACCTGGGCCATCCTACTTCAAATTGGGCCTATTTAATAGTTTTTACACATATTCATGAGCTTGCAAAGCTGAAAAATAAACTGATACTATTTCATGTAACAGTTTGTAGTAAATTTAAAGCAAGCGATCTGTTGGCATGAGAGAACTTAAAGATCTAGTTTTAATCCTAATTCAAACCATTTGAGCATTGAAATTGGGCTTTCATGGCAATTAGAAATATATTGGCCTAATCCTAGTTTGACATGCATCTTTACAAACAAACTGAAATAAGCAGGGTGCTCTTTAGCATCCTATCTTTCTTTTAACTAAAGGCATACATAGGGAGCTCATAAACTAAATGACTGCGTATGTGAAAACTGTCCAGTTATACAGCTCCTTGGCAGGAGTCTACATATCAGTGATACATAAAATGGCTTTAGTACAATCAGTAAAGAAAACTAAATTCAGTTTATAACTTCAACTTCTTCATGTGTATATTCATGCTTCAAATGTCAACTTCAACATGGAATTACATCAACTTAGTATGTGTACCTGGATCTAGACAACAAGAACCAGAAGAAGAAAAAGAATATCAGCAGCAAGCAGCCAGGCAGTAGTAACAACAGCAGTATAAACAGCAACACAGCAGATACAGCGACACAACACCAACCAATGAAGCCAATAATAACAGTAGTAGACACCCCGTGGCAGAGTTAAAGAAAACCAGGAAATAAACCAAACAGTAACCCAATGGAACAATGCTCGACAGTAGGACACTAGGAAATATCCAGCTGAAATCCAACAACACCAAAAGAACACAAACAGGGGCAAAAGAAAAGAAAAACAGTGGCTTCTGATTTCTCAAATACTCAGGGAAAAACTGAAGTTCTTTTATGTAAAGCCTAGCACTGACTTAACAAAGTAATAGCCCAGCCTATGCTCTCAAAAAAACTAAACTGCCCTTTTCGAATTGGAAGACCAGCCCCAACTTTTCTTTTAAGACTAACAGCCTTTTTTTTTCTTTTCTGAAGCCCCTAATAATTCTTCCAGCCTCTTTCTTGTTTTTAATGAGCCTATTTATAGGCAGAACTGGCAGGACCCCAGGCTGCCTTGATTCCTTCAGCCTTTCACTACCCATACCTCCTTAGTTTCCCATGCCTAGGTGTCTTTTATTGATCCCTACTATGTTGTCCCCCATGCCTGTTCTATTTGTTCTACCCCAAGAGTCATGGGAGGGGGTTATAGTATTCAAATAAACCCATGCCCTTGTGTCTTGTTCCCCATTGCCATTAGATTAATAGCATTTTAAATACCACTTGCCATGTTCTTAAGTTAATCCCTGATTAAATTCTGTCAAATGCCAAAATTGCCCTTAACCCTTGCAGATTATTGTACTACCCTAATCCTTAACAGTCAATATATAAGCCCTCCTGAATTTAGCTAATAATCACTAACTACTTAGCTAATCAGCTTAAACTCAATACTGATTTTAGGTTGGTCTGTCAGATTTTCTATAGCTATATTTAGTTCCTAAACTAAGTTCAACTCAAAAAATCAGATCACACACAGAAGTGCTGATCAAAATGGCCAGAGCTGGTCATATTGGGATCCAATCCTGACTAACTTACAGCCAAACCATACCAAAATCAACAGCCCACAGGCTAAGCTCGAAGCAGTGATGAACAATGAACAGACTTCTATGGAAATCATGAGGTTACTGCCTGAATGAGTAGTCTAATTCATAGACAATACTGAACATATTCCAAAGGTTCATTATGAGCTAGCATACAGATTTAGATGAGCTATTGTCCAGGCAAACCTACAAGGTTAACGAGCTACTGTCGTGTTTTCCTCTAATCTCAAACAAATTATTGACGACACTTATTTAAACGGCTATACAAACTATAATAGGTAGAAAACAATCAATAAAACACACAAAATGACTTAAACATTATCTCAGGGTTCACAGAATTGACAGAAAAAGTCAAAAACAAACTAAAACAAACATGAAAGACAGATAGAATCTATAGGAGAAACAAAAAAAAGGGAAAATTACCTCGGGGACTTGAAATTAAAACTGACTCAAACTCGAACTCGGATTCGACCATTTTGGGGTCGAATGGACCTTAATCGAAGTGTTCTCAACTGAGAACACCTCGGTTAAAGTTTATTAGACCCCGATCCTTTGTTGATTTGGACAGACACCCATAAATCTGAGTTCTAGGGTTCTTGGTGGTCTGATTTGGGATTCATTCAATTCTGGTCAGATTCGAACAGAACCAAGGTCATTAAGGGGGTGAGGGAGGTCAGGAGGTATTGTGGTGTGAGTTTGGGGTTGGTGGGTGTAGATCTGCTTGTTGCTCGAATCTTCGATTGAAGATTCGAGAAGTTGCAGGGTGATTCGAGGTAAACGGTTGGTGGATTCGTGTTCAGGGTGGTTGGGTGTATCAGGGGTGTTGTTTTGGTGGCCATCGGAGTCCGGGTGGCCGGGTTTACGGTGGGGGAAACCTAAGGCTGCTAGGGTTCGAGAGGAGGGGGCTCTGGGGACGATGGTGAATAGTGGGTGAAAGGGGGGTCTAGTTTGGGGCGCGGGGTGTTAGGTTAGGTTTATATATGGGGTAAAGGACCAGATCCTGGCCGTTGGATCGAGTTGGATCTATGGCCAGGATTTTTCACTTAAGGTGGAACGACATCGTTTGGAGTAGTGGTAGGTGAGACCGGGTATGGGAATGGGTCGGGTCAGGCTTTTGGATATGGGTACTGATTGCATCCGTTGGATGAGGGCTAGATGGACGACTGGGATGACTGTCATCGAAGCGACGTAGTTCTGGTATCAGACTACGTCGTTTGATGGCGCGGGGAAACGGGTCTTCTGGGCTGACTGACTTGGGCCGATTTTTTGGTGCTATTTGGGCTTGATTTTCAGCTCAATTTTGGGCTCAAATCCGGGTATTCTTTACTATTTTCAACTCTTTTTCTTTTTTTCTACTTTAATTAGTAATCAACAAAATTCTAAAATAATTTTGTAAAACCAAAATTAGCCTACAACAATGTTACACCTTAACAACAATTAACACACAAGGTCATCTTACACCATGGCACACATAAATGACAAAACACAACAAAAATGCATATTTTTGTGATTTTCTTTCTTTTAAAATAAAACATGGTTTAATTGACTCCACAATGCGCAATTAGATCCTGAATGTGCAGGCAACATGTATTTATACGCGTATATATATATACCAATCACAACAACGACAAGCATTTACGGACCAAATAATTACCAAAATGTCACGTAAATTCTAAAAATCGTACACAGATGGATTTTGTTTTATTTTTTGATTTCTTTTGGAGTAATTTTCGTGAAGCAAAAATCATGTGCTCACAGTCATACTTTGTGCCCTAGGATATCCATAACCCAATTTCTTCACCAAATCACTGACCTTGTTCGGTCTGCGGTGCCCTGAAGGGTTTTCACTAACAAACCTCTCTCATTTGTTCATCTCTCAACTCACTATCGCCTTACGGTGCCCGTGAGGGTTTTCACCAATAAAACTCTCTCATTTTAATTTCTCTCTTCTTTCCATCGCCTTACGGTGTTCGTGTGGGTTTTCACCAATAAGACTCTCATTTTTTCATTTTTCCTGTTCAGAGCGGAGTGTTGCCCCTGATATAAATCACACCTCTGCTTGCTCGACTTGGAATCTCTTGAAGACTGATCGGAAGGTCTTTCTTGGGACCGTAATGTGGGCTTTTGGATAGGGTTAGAAATAAAGGATATCACAAAGGCTCAAAAATAACTTGAACGGGTTCAAAATTACAACTCTTGGAATCAGATCTCTTACAACAACCGCAACTTTTGCCCCAGTTTTTTGCTTAGGGACTTTTGAATTTTTATTTTGATGGGACCGAACCGTGAGGCTGCCTACATATCCTTTAAAGGAATCAGGTCGAAAGTAGTTCATGTCATAGAAATTACTTTGTTGTTGTGATTTTTCTCTTTCTCTCTTTTCTTTTTCTCTTCTTTTTTCTTTCTTTCTTTTCTTCTTTCTTTATCCTTTTTTTCTTTTTCTTTTTTCTCTTTTTTCCTTTTTTTCTCTCTTTCCCATTCTTTTCTTTCTCTTTTCTCTTCTCCTTTTCTATTTTCTTCTTTACTTACTTTTTCCATTTGCGTTCCTGAGTTTGCTACTGATTCCAAAAGAGGGGTATGAAAGGAAATAAATAAGGCTCAAAGGGGTACAAAAGGATAAAGTGTTTGATAGCAGAATAAAATGTCTTCGTCATTCCAATCTTCAAAACATGCCAAGTACAAACAAACACAATTTAAACCAAAGAAATCATACATAATATCTTTTGACTGTATCAGAATTGGTAGCCATATCTACACATTTGCCTTCGATATCTGTTAAATACAAAGCACCATTGGACAACACTCTTGGTATGATGAACGACTCCTGCCAATTTGGGGCGAACTTGCCTTTTGCTTCAGCCTGATGTGGAAGGATGTGTTTCAATACTTGCTAACCCACTTCGAATTTTCGGGGACGCACCTTCTTGTTGTATGCTATTTCCATTATCTTTTGATACAACTGGCCATGACATACTGCTGCCATTCTCTTATCGTCAATCAAACTTAATTGCTCCAGACGGGCTTTGACCCACTCATCATCATCAATTTCGGCTTCAGCAACAATCCGAAGGGATGTAATTTCAACTTCCGCGGGTATCACTGCTTCAGTGTCATATACCAACAAATAAGGAGTTGCACCTATTGAAGTGCGAACGGTAGTGCGATAAACCAACAACACAAAGGGCAACTTCTCATGCCATTGCCTAGAACCTTGCACCATTTTCCGAAATATCTTCTTTATGTTCTTGTTGGCTGTCTCGACTGCTCCATTAGCCTTGGGGTGGTATGGGGTGGAATTTCGATACGTAATCTTAAACTGCTGATATACCTCTTTCATCAGATGACTGTTAAGATTAGCACCATTATTTGTGATGATCACCTTTGGGATTCCGAACCGACAAATGATATTTGAATGAACAAAATCGATCACTGCCTTCTTGGTCACACATTTGAAAGTTTTAGCTTCAACCCACTTAGTGAAATAGTCAATGGCCACCAGAATGAACCTATGTCCATTAGATGCTGCTGGCTCAATTGGTCCGATGACATCCATACCCCATGCAACAAAGGGCCATGGTGCAGACATTATGTGCAATTCAGATGGCGGAGAATGAATCAAATCTCCGTGTACTTGGCATTGATGACACTTGCACACAAAACTGATGCAATCTCGCTCCATAGTGAGCCAATAATAACCCGCTCAGACAAGGACGACGCGTGAACAGTGTTGGGTGCCGTTTTTGGGTCTCTTGGATTTAGGGTTTAATTGGGGAAAAATGTTATAAAGAATTTTTATAGTAGGGGAAACAGGGCGGGTTTGGGGCAGGCGAGTCAAGGGGTTGGGCTGACCGGCGGGTGAGTGATTTGGGCTGAGGGGGGAATTGGGTTTTGGGTATTTGGTCCAACACCAGCCCTTTTAACTCTATTTCTTTTTTCTCTTTTTCCAATTTTCTTTTCCTATTTTAATTAATTCAAACCTAAATTAAACTCCTAAAATGATTAATTTGAAAAATAAAACTGATCATCTACTAAAATATTTATGAAAATTAATTACTCCTAAATTAAAAGAGGAAATTACTGATTTAAAACTAAAAGGCCAAAAATGCAAGTAAAACAATTTTTGTGATTTTCAATTTTGATAAAGCAACTAATTCACTAATTAATCTTAAAATTGTAAAAATTAAACCTAAATGCAATGCATGATATTTTTTTTTGCATTTTCATGATTTTAACAAAAATTAAACATGCACAGAAACGTAAACAATTAGCACAAATTTCCACAAAATCCTATAAAATTATAAAAAAACGAAAAATTTATTTTTCATGTATTTTATGGGAGTAATTTATATAGGGAAAAAATCACATGCTCACACATATTTTTTTTACCTTTTTATGTTATTCTATTATTCTCAATAATATTTTTTGAATAAATAAACTTTTTTATTTAAAAAAACAAAGAAATTTTAAATTTTGACAGTTTTTTTTTGGGTTTTGTTTTATCGGTATTTATATATTCCTTTCAACTCTTTTCACCCCTTTTTGCTCTCTTTCTACACGTTCACATATTTTTCTCTAAATATGTAAAAGAAAAGTTTTATGGTTTGGCTTGATATATATATTTTTCTCTCTACATTTTCATTCACTTTCTTTCTCTATATAGATAAAATAAAAGGCTTTTGTTTGATATAGTTAGTCTGTGTTTTTGTCTCTATAATATCATCTACTTTCTATCTCTATAAAACAAATGATGTTTCTATTTCGGTTTTGGTGTATATTTTATTTATCTATGCCTTCACAATTTTTTCTCTATAAGAAATAAATTGTTTATTTTAATATAATCGAAAAAAAAAATACTCTTTGAGTGTTTATTTCGTTAAAACTACTTATGACTCGCATTGAGAAATGTTAAGTAGCAATTTATGCATAAAGACCTCTTATTAAGAGAATACACTTATTAAGACCTCTTATTAAGAGAGACACTATCACTCTATAAATTATATTAATTACTAGTTAAACTTATTAAAATATGGTTAATATCAAGGAGAGGAAGAAAGCAATGATGGTAAATATTGAAGGAGACATAAATTGACTACTATTTGGAAGCCTTGGATAGTCATCAGGTGAAGGCAAAACACAGTCTTCTCCATTGAATGAAATCTTTCTTGGAAAAGCCCATCCTTCCCTAAATGTGAAAATCCCTGCATCTTTATGCATTAACAACTCACTTTGCACATTCCCAGTTTCACCTGCTTGTAGCAACATGTCATTGTAATACTCAATCCCATAAAACATTCCTGTGTCATCTGCATTAAAAAAGTTTAACCTAAAGTTATCACACGGATATAAAAGATTCATATAGACGACTCCAACGAGTTTGGGGACGGGAGACACCCTTTAGTAAGGGGTGTCATCCGACATCGCTTCATATTAAATAAGGCAAAGTATAAATCAATTTGGTACAAGATGTAAAGCTTTAAAACTACCATAGTCCAAGATAGATGAGGACCTAGGATTTTAACACAGCAGAAGCATCAGTATTCTGCTCAACTAATGCCCCCTAAATGCTTTTAATGTTTAGGGTGCCAAGTTATTTAAGTTAATCATTTTTAAGGTATACACATATACATATACAAGATTTCTGCCAAAGTTTACGGGGTCTGGTGACCTCTCAACATTGTACACAACCACGTTTACAAGCCGAATTATGCAATAGGCCGATACTGCTTGTGTAAAATTTTGTGCACACCATTGGTTGAGGCGTAGTTAATTGATATATCATAATATAAAGGAAATGTTAATCTTAGGCATTGGTAAAACTTACTGGTATCACCATACTGATTAAGTGGCTTGTAGTTGAAACTGAAAACCTGCGTTACGCTTCTCAAATTTGGATGCAAGACAACCAAGTTCCACTGGCTGTAGTTCTTAACATAGTTTAAGTTTCTGATAGTCATTTTCACCCTCCAATACTTTGTGTAACTCTGCTTTACATGCCAATGTATCTGAATTGGGCACATGTGTTGTGAACACTGTACTACTGGCTTTGGCGGTTCGTTATGATCTAGTTGCAAAACTGGTGGTAGCTCACCATACCTATAGTTCCAACCACAACAAAAGAAAGACATAATTAGATGAAGAAAATATAAAAAATTTGTTAAGTATGACTTGTTAATCAGGCATAAAATGAGAATTACTTCACACATTGATCTGCTCCTAGTTGTCCCTGACAACCACAACTGCATTTGGGGCATGGCACAATTGTATTGTTGTAGAAAGCAGACAAGGAAACACAACATGTTGGAGAAGATGATGCTCTAAACTGGGAATAAGAACAAATCACATTCCAAGTTGCTGCAATAATGTTTACAAACTGATTAAAGCTGGAGTCTTGAATAAATCCAAGATTTTACTATTAAGAAATAGGGCAGGCCGGTACATAAAGCATCCTGCATTAACACAGAGTCCGGGGAAGGGCCGCACCCAAGGAGTGTGATGTAAACACCCTACTCTAACGCAAGCATTAGTGGCTGCTTCCACGGCTCGAACCTGTAACCTATAGGTCACACGGAGATAACTTTACCGTTGCTCCAAGGATCCCCTTCTAAAATCCAAGATTTTACTACAAGAAAAATAATCCTATAGGATAACTAGAAGTTACATTTACTTACCAACGGCTTGAGTCTTTCGTCGTCCTTGATCCACATTGAACTTACTTGGAGGGACTTTAAAAGGATCACCACAAGAATATCCAGGAATTCCAAGTGTGAAATTTTCAGGTAGACGAGGCTCGGATCCATTATAGGAAGCACTTCCAATATTCATCTGAAAAGCAGCACCATATTTTTCGGGGTCTTGAGTCAGAGATGTAAGCACTCCTCCTTTGCAGCAATTTGCAACCTGTTTATTATAAGGAGCTCCGGGCAGGAGGTCAACGATCACTGGCTCTTTTTCACAGCAATGGGGCGGTTGTGTTGCTTTGATCGCAGAACAATCCCCTTGCTCAGTAGCTTCAGCACCTGACATATCCCAAATTACTTCATTGCCAGGCCAACTCCAGCTTAACTTCCAACCAGGTTGATCTATGTGTCGGAAAAGTTGGTAGTTAAAGATTGAGACTTTAACCTGGTATGGACCAATAGTTCAAACAAACAGAGAAACGTTTGCTAATTATCTTCACTGTCCCTTGAATGAGATATAATGCATAACAAAATAGATAAAATACAGATTACTTTGAGGCGGACCTATGTTTAGAGTAGAGGGGTCACTAGACCCTGTTAACCTCGGCAAAAATTCTATACACAAACGTGTATATAAGTTAAAAACAGTCATATATTTTAACTTGGAACCCTTAAGATTAAAGGCTGATGGGGGTATTGATTGAGCAATCCGCTCATGCACCTCCGAAACCTTCAAATTCTGGGTCTGCGTTTTGACATATGATTGCTAATTTCATATATTCGGGTCCATGAAAACATGCATTTGGCTAAAAAATTACCAATTCTTTTAAAAATTACCCTTTCCTTGTACTACATATCCCATGTCATAAACAACATCTTTTTTTTATTTTGTTAACCGAGAAATCCCCGAGGGCCAGCTGGCGCACTGTTCCAAACTCAATACCTTCATCATGTCACATACAGCAGTTATCTAGTATACAAGTAATAAGCAATAGTGTTGTGTGTATTTCATTGTATATAGGAAAAACTTACGTCTTGGCTACCTTCATTGTTTAGCATGATATCCCATTTGATAGTGATATTCCCATTCGGGTCCAGTGGATCATAACCATCTGCATTACAACTGAAATCAACCATCACAAATTCCATATGTATAAATTTCTTTTCTTATGAAATACTAACAAAATCACAAATAAGCCACATAAAGACAATAAAAGAACATTAAAAAGGATAGAAATAAATAATATTATCACTACTCACTGATTGGATAAATGAAAAGGATGAGAGGTAACACCAAAATTAGGCCACAACTCATTGATCTTTGATGAAAATATAAAATAAATTCAGTGCTAATTTATTCATAAAACTTAAACTTTAGTTTGAGTTCTGCAAATGTTTAACAGAAAGAATATGAAATGGCAGCCGAAAAGAAGGAACAAGAAAGAAGAAAAAGAGACAATACAGTGGATTTGGTAATAAATAAGGTGACAATGAATTAAGGTTAGACATTTTTGGTTTTCCCAAAAATAGTTAAGAGTATAGACTATGACTTAGTATTAAGAATGCGTATTTCTAGGGAGAAGTTTGAATGGTATGTTACGATTCATCTCCAATTGTCACTCACGCTTTTGGCTCTCCCTTTTTGCCGTTTTAGATTTTTCATTTCTTACTATATTATTGCTAATAATACTTTCCATTTTGCACCATCTAACCAATTTATCGTATTCATACTATGTTACAAATGAGAATTGGTTCCCACGTTTGAGTTTCAACAATCCAACCTCTCTAAAATACTTTAGAGGTCGTTTGGTCCACACTACTTATACAATATTATAATGTAAAAGCACGATAAATAATAATGTAGTGATTGTTTTGCGATGGATAATAATGTAGGGATTGTTTACGATATAACTTAATACGAGTATCATTTAAAACCTCCAAATGTTGCATTAGTTATGCGAACTTTTTTTCTTATATGACCAACAAAACGTTGCCCAGCTATTTCGGAATTACTATTTTTCTTAGTACATTCAGCAAAACTATTATTATAGGCAGGGTTTTAGGATGGAATTATTTCTTCTACCAACCAAACGGCCCTTATCAAATCAATTTTGGCTAATCGATTTCAGACAAGAAATTATTTTTTCTTAATTTATTTTATGATCATCTGAATATGTTTTGTTATTTCTTCCCTTTTTATAGAAACGGAAAAGGGCCTAAAATGCCCCTTTACTATATGAAATAGGACATGCTAGCCCTCCGTTAAAAGTTGGTCTCTATTTTACCCTTGCCGTCAACAAATGGGCTCGTATATGCCCCCCATCACTAACGGGAAACTCATAAAGCCACGTGGAATATATGTGAGGGCAAGTTAGACCTAGTTCGAATTGTACAGGGGCATATATGAGTCAGTTATAATAGTCATTTCTCAAACACTACATAACTCCATATCAGTTTACTTAGACACCTATTTGACAACACCAAACTAATTATCACAGCAAATAAACTAAGTCATAGACACAAACATTCAAATGAACGGCAATGACTTCATTAAATCCTAGTACTCAAAGGGGTCGAATCATAACAAAAGACAACAAAAGACAATGTCGAAATGTTCTAATAGCTCAAAGGGGTCGAATAGGAGGTGTCATTACGGACTTACTGCCAATTATTTCATGGCATGGACACCTTTAAATGCTGGGAGAAGCGAGGTTTTTCAAGTGCCCGAAGCATGAGGTAAATAAAATTTTTGATGGGTTCTTTTAATTATTCCGATTTGCTTGTAATTTGTTTTATTTATTTTTGGTTTTTAGGATGAAAAATATTCCTATTGAGAATGGCAAGATGAAGAGCTTACTCCTAGAGTTTCAAATCTCATATGTAGTTTAAAGAAGGAAAAGGAAGCTCTAATCCGTGAAAGAAATGCTCTCCAAAGAAAAATTTGATCTTGAAAATGTTATGATGCTCGTCGATCATGGAGGAATAGAAGCCTTGGAATTGGAAAGAAATGTTCTAATGAAGAAAGTGACCGATTTAGAGTACTCAGTTGTGCTTGATGCTAAATTTCGGAAGAAGATGTAGATTTTCATGTGTGTGATATTGGGATGTCTTTTTATGTTCTTTGGATCAGTGGGAAATGATATGTAATGTTAATGTTATTGTGGCTTAATTGTTGTGTTTTATTATGTAATGAAGCTTTATGTTTTTGTACAAGGATTTAATGAAATCATTGTTGTTCATTTGTTGTATCTATGACTGAGTTTTTTTGATATGATAATTAGTTTGGTGTTGTCAAATAGGTGTCTAAGTAAACTGATATGGAGTTGTGAAGTGTTTGAGAAATGACTATTATAACTGACTCATATATGCCCCTGTACAATTCGAACTAGGTCTAACTTGCCCTCACATATATTCCACGTGGCTTTATGAGTCTCCCGTTAGTGATGGAGGGCATATACGAGCCCATTTATTGACGGCAAGGGTAGAATAGAGACCAACTTTTAACGGATGGCTAGCCTGTCCTATTTCATATAGTAAAGGAATTTTTACCTCCTATAGCAAATGTTAACACCTTATTTATTTTAAATAAATATCATTTTAAAAAATTATATTCTATAGATACCTTTTAAGTTTTATAGCAAAATATTTAATTTTGGTTACTTAGTAGCCCTAAGCCACTATTTACGTTAATAGTTACACTATTTTTTTTCTGTATCTACTTTGATACATCTCATTCTCTTCCTCATCCCATTAAAATTTCCGATCTAGCGACAAGGACTCTAAGGAACACAGCCTGGAGAAGGGCAATACTTTGCCGATTTTGTCCAACGACAGAGGAGGCATATTATACCACAAAATACCAATTTTTAACCCTTATGTCCTTGTTCCTCATCGTCATCCTCGGACCTCGAAGAAGCCGCCAAGCTAGAGCTAGGTAATGTCATTGAGTTTCTTTGTTTTTCTTATTCTTTATTTTCCTCTTTCCTACGGCTGATTTTTGGGCAGTTGAGGTTAGGGGACTTAATTTATGCTTATGATTAGCTATTTATTGCAGTTGGAGAGGGTAATTTACTTTATTATTTGCCTTCAACTTTAGTTCTTAGGCATCGCCAAAAAGGCCCTAAAACTATTTTCTGCGACTTTGCAAGGCTGCACAAACAATTCTCAAGCGGCGGAGACAGAGACACCTCTATACGACTTTACCGAGTTCATGTGGACTGTAGGCCTTATTAATTTGGAATTTTCTCTCATCGCTGCTTATGGAATCATGGTCGGAATACGATGGGTCGTCGGAAAATTGTCGACTAAAATAGGTGAAGTTTTTGGTTGAGCAATTTGAAGATTTTGTTACCTTTTTTTTAAGAGCATTTCAATGTATCTCGCTGTATTTCATTGTATTCACTATCTTTTTTTCATTGTAATTCAATGTATCTCGTTGTACTCCATGTATTTCATTGTATTCAGTGTCTTTTTTTCTCATTGTATTTCAATGTATCCCTTTGTATTCTATCTATTTCATTGTATTTTGCGGTTGAGAATCTTTTTTATAACTGAAAAATACAAAATTTGTGTGTTATAATTGAGTTTGTTGAGTTATATTAGGAGTATATTATGTTAATTGATTCACTTTCCGTTTTAAAAACACTGTAATCCCCTATTTCATGCCGTGAATACAGTCGAATACAATAATCTGTCCAGCTGTAATCCCATGTTTCACTTCATGAATACAGTCGAATACACTCGAATACAACAACTGATTAGCTGTACTTCCCTGATTCACGCCTATTTTTGCTACTGTATTCATGAATTCAATAGCTTAAATACATCAAATACATCTTATAACCACAGAAAAAGTATCTATATTCTGTAATATAGCAAATGGTATCTATAGATGGTTAATTACTACTAAAAGATAATGCTTTATGAAAATTTCTCTACATAAAATGGAACAGATGGAGTAATACATAGATGCTTTTATTGCCTTAAGGAGAAACAAGGAATGAACTGAAAGGAGTCCACAATCAATGCTTAAATTACATAGTCATGAAAATGTATCCATGAAGATAAATATGGTGGAACCAGAAGCTGGATAATGTTACAACAAAAAGATGAAGGGGAAGTGATTAATTTAATTACTTGGAACATACATGCTGGAATCAACCACCTCAGGTGAGTCAATTGTCACAAATGCTATTCTTTAGCATTGACCACCAGGTGCGCGTAAAAGCTTAACAAATGTTGATGTAAAGACACATGTTGTCACAAGAATTAGAACCAATTCTAGATAGTAGAAGAGCAAACCCGTTGAAGGGGAGCACGAGAGAGGCAAGACCTCGTCTTGATAACGCACACAATGGAATTTGTTAACTTTTGTCACTCCATGGCAAAATCAGACGAGGGAAAGTCAGTAAGCTCTGATTGAAGTTGTAGCTAATTTCCGGTCAAATGTGAAGTTGTCCTGAAACAGGATCACGGTCGGCCTCTTTTTGTCTCAAAGAGAGGTTTGCAAATTGCTGATCGAGATCCCTACTGGTATTGCGGCGATGGCTGGAAGATAGTTGTTGTGGCTGCTGTTGTTGCTGATACAATCCTCGCAGCCTTCCTCTTTCTCTTTCCAGAACTTCATGCTCCACTGCATGAGAAATTTATGAGTGGTAGTTTTCGATGAAACTAATGAAATAAAGTACCGGCTGACAGATCAGTTCCCATGTCCAAAACAGTTATTTCAACAATGGTAGTTTCCTTGATTCAAAGTCTTTGAATCAAGGAAAAAGAACTGCAATTAGGGGAAATTAAAGATCAATTATTCAGCATCAAATTTTTTATATGAGAAAGATCAATTATTTAGCATCTTATAGTTGCAAACTCGAACGTTCCTTCTCTTTCTTTTATTTGGACAAGTAAAGTAACTTTCAATGTTATCAAAAAAGTACAGAAGAGATATATGACAACAAAGGAGCTAAGCAACGATATTGTACTCCACAAAATCATCCAATCCCTATGTTTGTCTGTATGCTATGATTGCACCAAAGGTAAATAGGAATAACATTCATCCTTTGTATTTCTTTACAAAGGTAAATTTAAAGGGTTGAAAAAGAAAACAGGGACCAGTTCACGTTAAGGTCATTCAGATGCAGTAGAAAAGACTAGCACTGTTTTATTTCTCAAGAAACTTTGACCTGGTCAGATTTTCCATCTTATAGCAGATAATAAGCGATCGAGTCCCAGCAAGCATAGTTATGCTTTTCAAAGTGACATATTTTGCTAATTATAGTAGTACAAGATTTCAAGGAAGACTATTCTAGTTTCCCACACAGAGGGTGTGGGAAAAGAAAAGCAATTAAACAAAATTATTAATTCAACGAGTCATGGATTTTCAGCAAGGTCATTGTCTTCCCACCAAAAATGATGTATTGTGGGATGAACACTAATGGTCACCAAATTTCCTGGAGATAGCTATTTTGCTAATCAAACTGAACATTGCTCGGAAACCTTTTAGTTCCAGGAATGCGCCCACTTTCCCAACTTGCGTGAACCAATATCTCACAGTTATACTTTTATTCACAGTGGAAAGCATCAATCATATGATACTTAATTCAGATAAACCTAACTCCCAGCTATGTAGGGTTTGCACTAACAATACCTGCTCTACAATCAAGTTTATCAAAATAGTTAAGATTACAACACAGGAAACAAGTAGAAGAGTTCAGTATAACAGATAAAGAAACTTACAATACTTTATAAGCTGTTCCTGAGCTAAATTTTCTAGGCGCTGCTTTAGGGCTTTATTCTCCATGCTGAGGATAAGATTCTGCTGGTTAAGAAATTCAAGCTCTGCAGACACTTCAGAACTTTCAGCCTGAAATCATAGCAACAAGTCAGATTTACAATTTTTATCAAAAAGCAACATCCATTTCACATCCAGGTGTATACATATTTCAAAGGTTCAGCTGATACATGCCTGCAAAACTTGTACGTTTCTTTCCAGTTCAGCTATGTACTGAAGCTTTCTGACCCTTGATCGTTGAGCAAATTGCCTGAGTTTCATGATATTTTTTAAGGTTAATAAACTTCAAACTGTTTATCTTCTTTTTTTGGGTGAGGGGGGGGGGGGGGCACTTCTACTTAAAATGTTTAAGTAACATCCTGAGAATGCCCAACAGAATGAGAAGGAAATTACTGACTTTTTTCTCAAAATACACAATTATAGGACAATTTAGATTTTAATAGAGATTTACAGCTAAATAAAAATACTCCATGTCAACTTAGACAAAGCCACTTGATTCATGTTAAGATGACGAAAAGCGAAGTCCGAGTAAGCACACGTTTGTGGTAATAAGTCGCAACTTTGGAGTTACTTAGGAATGCAAAAATATGGAATAAAAATCTTGAAGATGAGAAAATAACTAGAAACTGGAAAGGATTGAAGTAAATTTGGTACCAAAAGAGAAACAGCTCAAGTTGAGATGGCATGAATACGAACTATTTACCATGTCATCCATCCAAATGGCATACTCTGTATGGATGTGTTTTTCTAAAGCATATCCCCTTTCCCTTTCCAAAACTTCTTTTTTTTGTGTGTGTGTGGGAGGGGGGGGGGGTTGCAAAGTGCCTTAAACTTACTGCTTCGCACGTTTCGTGTCAGTTTCTGATGAAGAACTCTTGCTTTGAAAGGAATCTTTTTTCTCAGCAGACCCTTTGCCAGATTCAGCTAAATCCTGCTTGTCGCTTCCTGCAGATTTAGGCCTGTCTCCGTCTTGTGGGAGGCAAGGTGATCCAGAGCTCTGAATACGGAGATCTTCCCTAGGAGAGGAAAGGTTACGGAGATGCAATACCGTATTTGAAGATGCATCCTTTGTCTTATTCTTCCGTTGGACTGAGGAGTTTTGATCAACATAAGAAACAGCATCCCGAGCATCTTTGTAATAGTCAAAGTCTTGTGACCCCCAGGAAGGGATACGAGTCATATTTCCGAACTTGTTATCAACTTGAGCTATGTAATCTAAGCCTGCAACGTTAGCAGCATCAAAATATGCAAAGGAGTCACTAGATGAGCGTCGATGGCTGCCTCTGCGTACAGGAGTTTCTGGCTCATTAAGAAGATCGTCCAACCAAGAGGGTTGCTCCTCTATAAGACAGCTTTCAGAGGAAGTACGCTGATGGTGTGAATTTCCATCTCTGGGTTTCAGGATGCCTTTTTGGTTGACAGCAGAACTGGGAACATAATCGAGATAAGACGGGGCCATGCTAGGAAATGGACTTTTAGGAGGCAGTAAAGAGCACTTTCCGTTGTACATCATGCTTCTCATATTAGATGGCCCCTTAGTGTTCGCCATAGCAAAGCACACAAGATCCCTGTAAGATAAAGAACATATATATGAAAGTGGGATAAGTATACCTTCAAAAGTATAACAGCTCTTGATAAAGCAAATCCAGTAAAAATAAAAAATAGAAAGAACACTTTGTGAACAGCACGGGTCCCTGTAAAGATCACATCATTTAGCAAGCGGAGTATCACGACCAAATCACAAATTTCTTTTCCAATAATTACGAGTCAGATTCCAAACCTAAACTAAAGGAGATGAGGCAACAATAGGCACTGCAAACACTCTGCACCATTAACTATATGATCAAATAGCAGTCCCGTCAATGGGATATAATCAAATTCAATGAAACCATGATCTTTCTGGAAAATCTAGCCTTCCTAAAACACCAAGTATTTTCCCTATAAGAAAAAGAACATACATATGAAAGTGGGATAAGTAAACCTTCAAAAGTTAACAGCTCTTGATAAAGGCAAATCCAGTAAAAATGAAAAACAAAAATACACTTTGTGAACAACACGGGTCCTGTAAAAACAATCCCATTATTTAGGAAGCGAAGTATCACGACCAAATCCTGAATTTCTTTTCCAATAAATACGAGTCAGATTCCAAACCTAAAACTAAAGGAGATGAGGCAACAATAGGCACTGCAAACATTCTGTTCCAATTAACTATATGAACAAATAGCAGTCCCGTCAATGGGATATAATCAAATTCTAAGAAACCGTGATCTTTCTGGAAAATATAGCCTTCAGATCAGGGAATTCCCTGTTCATTCCAGATTGCATCAATATGGATGATCCATTGGGGATCTCAAATCATTCATTTATGAGCTTCAAGCCTTGCAAGCTTTTGAGATCTTGTATTAATATCTGTTCATTTTCAAGGTAGAGTTTCTGGCCCTTATAGCATGGGAACCATGAAGCACAAATACCTTATTCCGAGCAACCAAGAAAGAATAAAAAGGGGAACAAGGAAGAAAAGGTGAAGAAGGAACACATTTATCACCAAGGGTTGGGTGAAGAGGAAGAAATGCCTCCCATTTGGAACTGCAAAAGCAATCAAAAATATAGAGACAGGCTTCAGCCTCCGGGGAGGAGGCTCATTCTTGCATTTCCTCTTTCTTTTTCCTTTCTGTTTGTGATAAGGAATGAGGAGGTAATGTGTGGGACATGGATTGTGTCAGAATCCAGTAACTGTTTGAAACCATTATGTTTTCTACAGCTCTGTACTAAAAGTAATTTAATGGTTCCAAATTTAGAGTATCCTATCTACAAAGTGATTTATGCTGGAAATGAGACTAGACCTTGAACCGCCCCCACGGACAAGCCCAAGACTACGACCACAAATGAATGGGCGAAAGCACCCACAGAAAAATTAACAACGGAAAGAAGAATTAATCACAAGTTCATAACCTTATTCAAAAGGACAAGAATTGTTTCCTAATGCTGTAACATGCAGGTAGACTTTTCCTCAATTGTACTGTCACGTGGAAGAAAGAAGCACTATATTAGCTTATCTAGATCCTTCTACCAGCTGGTATCACTTGGGACATGAAAAGCAGAAGAAGCTAAATAGCTTTAACTTGGACTTTATTTTCATCATATTAGTATTGGCAATGGTCAAAACATTCTCTTTGCACGTCACGACTCAAACATGAATTTTCACATGAAGATTAGGCTAAATGTATGTTTCTCGGGCTGGAAGCAGTTAGCAAAGCAAATTTATCTCACAAGGAAGGGAGCTAAGAAGGTAGGAAATTGCCATTATCTCTATTGGAAGGAGAAAGACTCCATAAATCACATATTTGGCTTGGAATTCTTGTGTATGTTCTGCTCCTCTTAAGATCACTGGATAATATACCAATTGGGTCAAGACTATGTAAGAGATTGTTTGATTCTAAACTTGAAAAGTTACAAAAGAATCTGGAGCGCCGATGCTCACTATTTGAAATAGTCCATCTGGAAAGGAAGCAACAATTGATGTACTCATGAAACGGCCTAGGTGGGGCACAAAGATAAGCTCGTTTCCCCTGGAGAGCAAGTATTTCGGATGCTAGAAAGGACAACCAAGCAACAGAATATGTTACCATCTTGTAAACTCATGTCACTCATTTGTTTGATAACTAAGTAATCCATGGAAGCTTTGCGAGAAGACACCCCCCCCCCTTTGTACACTTAATGAGAAAATTCTTTCCGTGTCAATGAAGGTTCATTCCCAATAATGACCAAACAAACTCCAAGCATCCAAGTTCAAGAAATTAATCAAAACCTGCCGCACTTGAAGCGGTCTGCAAAGCGTGAATGAAAACCATAGCACAACAACACAACGAATTGATTTTATCAACATTATCTATTTGCCATGGGAAATGGGAAAGCGTTCCATCTTTACGTAAATTTAACAATCAAAAGGTCAAAGTGTAGCCACAATCTCTCTGCAGGCTCTTCAAGATAAATCTCTATTTACAAATAGTGTATAACATGAGCACCCATCCTTATATCCCAATAAGTTCATCAACCTTCTACCAAATTAACAATCATAACTTGCTTCCATGTATATGATCGATTACAATCTGACAATCATAGTTTTGTGTGAAATTAGCTTGTTCTTCTTTTTTATGTATGCTACTTGGACAAGAAATTTTTTCCCCATTCATCAGTTAAATTATTGCCATATACAAAACCAGTAAAACAATCAGAAAAATTGAAGGAAAAAAACTGCTTTTCCCCCATATCTCAAACTTCAAAGCATAAACTTGCTAGTTTTTAATCAAATTCTCCTCCCTTAAACAAAGAAGTGCCAATTAATCACACGAAAAATAAAAAATCAACCTTTTCTCCAAAATTTTCTTCCTCAACTTTTGCTCACATTTTCATAAAAACCAAACAAACCACTTCAAACCGATCAAATAACCAAAAAAAAAAAAATACTTAACGAACATATGGACATATTTTTATTTTTCCAATGAAAAATGCTGACCTTTAATTGATAATGAAGAAATTTGCAATGTGATTTCAGGTACAATGGAGAATTAATCAATTCAGGAGCTCAGATTTCTTCTCTCTTAAGGCTAAGGTATCTTCTTTTTCCTCTTTCTTTCTTCTTCTTATTCACAATCTACTTCTTTCTCGTTGACGTATCCGTTGAAAAGGTATACTGCCAAAATGACCTGTTTTATTGCTTTCTTTATTTCTACTGTCTCAGCCCCACAAGTTTCGCTATTTATGAAACCGCCCCTAATCTATTTATCACATTCATTTATCTCAGTATATTTTAGTTTAATCTACTTTGCGGCTACATTGAACATATTATTAGGATATTTATTATATGATCAAAAACTACATCAAAAAGTGTTAGCAAGTTGCAATCATGTCAAAATAAAAATGAATTTAGCGCCAACAGTAAAGTGACTATTTTTATTTTTTTGCAAAAATTAAGTAGTATTTCGTTTTATTCATATTGACCAAAAAATTATATTTCCTCGGTAAAAGATTATTACGTATATAATATTTTACTTTTTTTAACTTTCTATTTATGGCGTTGATAATTGTTTTAAATTTAGTAATAACAAACGCGCTTCTTTTATAATTATTTATTTTTTATGGATATTATCATGAATAGAAGATTAATGCCACTAGTTTCCCAACTCAGGCTTTTTTTAGCAATCTGTACTACAATATATTATTAGTATTAAAAATTGTCACAATTATTTGTTATGAGAATAGCTCATTATTTAGTATTCCACCCAACTAGCGGTGTGTGATAGAATTCATACAACTCATTGTGACAGTCCCAACTCCCACATTATAGTTTTCAATAACAAGCCTTTATTTAATATCTTACTGAGAAAGGTGTATATTTCATTTTCTTTTTCAATTGGGCAATGAATAACTTCCCCAAATATGCATCATGTGTGTAAGATATAAATATTAAAGAATAAAGTGCAATCTTTATAAAATATAGGTTGGAAAGAGTGTGACGGGTGAACGCTCGTACTATATATACTCTGGTTTTGGCATCCTTGAGCCCCTTCCGGTACAGACTTCATTTCAAATTAATAGCCTGTTTGGCCAAACTTCTTCAAGTCCAAAAACTGTTTGCTTTTTTTGAAAGTTGAAGTGTTTGAGAAAAGCATTTTTTTTTTTTAAAAAAAAAGGAAAAAACTTCTATTTTAAAAGCTTGGTCAAACAAACTATAAGTTCCCACCGTGCTATAGCAAACCAACAACAACAACATAGCTTGTGTAATCCAACAAGTGGGATCTAAAAAGGGTAGTGTGTACGCAAACATTATCCTAACTTGTGCAGGTAGAGAGGTTGTTTCCGAAAGACAGAACCCTCCGTTCAAAGAAACATAATCACAGCAGTGCTATAGCAAATCAGTTGTACAGAACAACACCTTAGTCAACATCAGCACTTTGCCATAATAATCACATACTAATTCTATGAAGCATCTAAAAGCTTTCTGCATATCTAGCCAATAGTAAGAATATCAACTATGTAGTAAAAATCACAAAGACCACAACATCAGAACTGAGGCTTTATTTGAGTAAAGGAAAGGATAAGCATATTGATCTAATTGGTGAAGAAGAGAGAAAGCTTGCTGGGATAAATAAAAAAAGTAAGATTTGATTCCATCATAAGAAAGAGAGCCTGAGGAGAAAGAGATAGGAAGAAGATTGGATAAGTCAGATAGTTTAGAGTTAGTCTTAGAGTTAGGGAGCGTGTGGAATAAACAAGTTCAATACGCCGGATAAGAAGCGTAGTATCATTGATTGCAAAAATTTCTAAAATAAATTGGGTACCTTCTTACAAAAAAAATACCGGGGGAGGGGGGTCATTTAACCCCCTTACCCCTAACCTTATGCAGCACTAACTCCTCTCGGTCTACGGTCCCCTACCTAGTATTCTATTTGCAAAATGCAAGTATAACAAGAGCACATTGAGTGAAGGTATTATGTATGGCTCACACAGAGCAAAAATAAGTTTCGGGCTTATATTAATACAACTTTTAAACCTTGACAATAGAGGAATTCATTAACTTAGCAACTTCTTCCATCTTGCATATCCCAAGATAAGAAGGAACAGTATTATACAACCTATTGTGATGCCTGTTACAAAAGGCTAAAATACCCCCTCAGTGTGGTATAAGGTACACGGTATATTCATGCCCAACCACCCAGCTCTCAGCGTCTCCATAGATATAGCAAATGATGCAATGGTCAATGTCAACTGCAGCTGAATAAGTTCATTACGTTGATTGTCGAGTTGGATATTGATGTAATCTTCTGTGTCATCAATGTACTCACGGACCTGCAAATTATACAATACAGGGGATTGAAGGATGCAGAACAAAACAAGGAAGACCACAGACATGATTCAAATGCAGACCAAAATAACAGAAAAGTAAGAAGAGAGTTTACAAATTGTACTTATACTACTTAAGAAAAGAGTTAATAAATTGTGTATCAACTTATTCATCATTACTAATTGGTAGATGATATTAGGTCTTTTAGAGAATGCTAGGTTCATGATAACCCAGTCTCTCGCATGGTTTTCATTCCAAATAAAGGAAGGAGAGGGGGAGGATTGATTGAGAGAGAGAGAGAGAGAGGAAGGAGGGAAAAGCAAAGGCAGTAGATTAAACTGAGAGCCGTATATCTGCAGTTGGAATTAGCAAGGTATTGCAATATCAAATTAAGAAAGAGATGCAGCTATTATTTTAATTCTTCAATTTCTTTCCCAAGTCTGGAAAGCTTTCTTTACCTTACCGCTTTACGGAATATGCTGCAAAGATCGACTATTGAGGAAGACATGGCTTACAGCCAAGAAGTAAGGAGACTACAAGCTTTTTCCCTCCTTTTCATCTATGTTGCGCGGACTCTCCAAAATGTAGCCGCACCCGTGTCAGATCCTTCAATAATGCACTACTTTTGGAGGATCCGACACGTATCCGGCCACATTTTTGGAGAATCCTAGCAACATAGCTTTTCATTATCAAATATCAAGAGGAATTAAGGGTACACGACATCATTTTCAATATAAGGATACTTAAATCAAGATTCATATCATAAAAAAATTCTAGTTGATGGGGCAAAATTGAGGTTCCTTAAAGGTATGAATGCCTTATTAAATTCTTCTCTTATATGTGTAACTTGTATTAAAGTTAGAATCATAACTGTCAACAGGAAAGAGGAGCAACAAGTCTACGTCATTACCAACATAAAAAGACGCAAAAAAATGCAAGGGATGCGAGCATATTTTTTTGGGTTTTTTGGGGGGGGTGGGGGTGGGGGGAGAGAACAAAATACTTACAGATAATATCTTGTTACGAGTGCCTTCCAGCTGCATAAAGTAGGCATCGAGCAACATCTCCAGATCCTCCACATCATTGTCATTAAAATGGTTGCTCACCAAACTTCCACTTCAGCTTCTGGCAGAATTAAGCCTACGAAGATACGGTGCAAAAGGAGTAAAGCTATTTGAAATAATAGTTCCCAAATGAGCCTCAGTTTGCTAATTATGAATCTATTTCCTTGTCAAGTACAACTGAGCCATGTCTTCATTGTCATCTAAAAGGTGTTCAATTTCATCTCTAACCTATCATCAAAAAATCTTTACCATTGTAAGCATAACAGGGAATAATCAGAGCACAGACAATTGCCATGGAAGAGAACACTACAATTGAGTTAATCAATGTAACCCAAATGAAAATTAAACCCTCCAATTTACGAATCAAAAGTAAGAGAACTAAAGTAGCATAAGGCTCCTTATATGTCTCCTCCCCCAAAAATTGTTTTGTACAGGCTATCATACCATTTCAAAAGCCAGCACATTCCCGAGTATACATGCAAAATTTGGTCCAACATAAGGCAAACAAATTGCACTACAAATGAACTCAATACTTAAGAGGAGGCATCAGGAAGATTAACTTAAAGTGAGCAACAAGGGCTATTAAAATTGAATATGGTTTGTGTTTAAGGTGTACAAACTGATACCAATAGTTGTTCACCCAATAAGTCATAACACAATGAATATGAAGTACTTTACTAGTAAGTCTGCATTCGAGATGATGACAACATGTAACAAGTTCTCTTCCTGGTCAAACAAATTTCCAACAGCCAACCATGAACACATCAGCACTGAAATCTATTCATTATCTGACTTGCGCATAAGAGTGTTACACAAAGTGGGAAACTATATCCATAATGTCAAGAAATGAACAGAAAATACTAGAAGATAAGACCTTTATCTTTTTCAATAGCAACAGGGGAAAAAACAAATAAGAATACCTTCTGCACTCTGGTAAGTAAACGAGTAAGATTGCTTTTTAAACTTCTCACTTACTCAAGATTCTTCGTACTAATATTCATAGCCAGTTCATCCAAAACTGGGTAAGCATCTCTCTCCAGCTCTGCCACGCTAGAGTCTAAGAATGTACAAACAACCTCCAATGCAATCTCCAGCACCTGAAACTCAAATGGTATCTCAGCCTGCAGACCTTCGACTGCTTCTGGAACAGATAACCAGTGTCCAGCAGTTGGAAATTGTCCTTCATTATCTTGTTCAGCACTAGTACCATCAACCTTTGAAAGAATCTTATAAGGAAGTTGTTGCCTCAGTTCATCCACAAATGGAAGAACCTCTTGACGTAGAGGATCAAGCAACAATACCTCTTCAGCGGTAATTATGGCTCTTATAAACTCCAAATTGACAACCATGGCCTTCTCCCTTGCTGCAAGTTAAAAGAAAGGAGCTTTTCAATTCCTCGAACCCTAATATCACATTTCTTTCTTTTAAGCATTCTACTAGGTACAAGCAAATGCTAGGAGATACAGATGTATAATGTATTATAGCAAAAGCTTCCAACAGCTAAGCTAAACATAATGGTTAAGCTTCCTACGGTTAGATAGCTATTAGTTATTGTTGGAAACACATGGACAGATTTATAAGCAGTTAAAAGGGGTAAAAGAAATTAATATTACCAAGAATGCTAGAGGAGTGAGAGAATATTGGGCTAAGAATCCTCAAGTCCCTAGCAGGAATTCCAGCACGTTTGATGATAACACTCTTATCCCACTCTATCAACTCCGATTGACCCTGCTTATCGAATCTCATCCAAAGCCTCGCCCCACCCGCCTTCTTCTTCACCAATTTACTATTCCCTGCCGCTACCACAATTGAATTGCTGACAACCGCCCATTTACCACCGGCGGAGGCGGCAACGGCGACACCATCGCTTTCTTCCGCCCGCAAATCGAAAATTCGCCCTTCCCCATAGCTCTTTTTGTATCTCTCTCACTCTCACCCCTTTCCCTTTAGATTCTTCTGAGGCTGCTTAAACCAAATATAAAAATAGGAATAATATTAGAATAATTATTGAGTCGGCAATTAGGGCATGTTCATTTGATTCTTTGTTCTTAACGAAGGAAGGGCAATGATTCTTCTTTTTCTGTTGTTTCTCCTCCTCCTCCTTCTTCTTCTTCTTCTTCTTCTTCTTCTTCTTCTTCTTCTTCTTCTTCTTCTTCTTCTTCTTCTTCTGCTTCAAGATCTTCGTTTTTTGGGGAAAAAGGGGGAGAGTGAGAATTTCAGGCGTGGAGCTTCTGTTGATGGGGTTTACGGAATTGCTGAATTTCGTAATTTGCGTCAATTTTATTTATTCTTTCATGCTATATGGGCCCCACTAGTTTTGTTATTTTATGATTTCTTCATTATTTTATTTACAGTTTGGTCACACATTTAAGGAAAGGCATTAACCTTCCTCTATTGTTTATTTACGTTACTACTACAAAATTTTCCTATTTTAGTTTTTTTTTTAAATTGTGATGAGTGATGACAAGATATTTAGTGTTGTATTGGAGCAATTAAATAGGGAGTAACAATTTATTAGATTGCATGATAGCCATTGAGTTCATTGAATTATGAATTATTGTGGATGCTAAAAATATAACATACATTAGCAATTTAATTGAATGCAACTTAATGTAACACAATAAAAGAGTTAAAATAATCAAAATAATACAAAAAGTAAAGAACGACAAATTTCTCTATTTTAGATCCATCTTCAATCTCTCCTCAGGTTTGAGCAGAGAATATTGTGTGAAGTTAATATTTCTAGATCCCAATACACCCAATGCTAGATAGCTGCCAAAAAGCATAAGCCTACTATTAGCCCCTTGGCTTGATTGATCGAACATGGCATGGCATGACTAGGGATTTACATAATGGACCTCGGTATGGCGCTATGATGATTGTGGCATCATGTTGACAAATCTGTCTGACATGGGCAGGTGTCGATGGGCATGGACTATGGCACGGCGGCATGTGGCTAAGGTGCCAAGGCATGACAAAACCATGGCATTGGCGTGGCCATGGCAAGGCAAAGACAACCGGCAGCAGAAGCATAACAAAGGTTGGAAAAACTAAGGCAAGCTAAAGCAATGCATGGCAAGGCAAATGGGCACGGGCAAGGCAGTGTCATGGGCGAGCTGGACAAGTGGCAGTGACAGACATGCGCGTAAAGGCATGATTCACGAGGGATTGGCGCGAAAACAGGACTGAGTTGGCCTTTAGTGCCAAAATTCGAAGGTTGCACCCATGTGCCACGCACGTACAGGGCAGTTGACCAGTTGGAGCAGTTTCATGTGCTATGTGGGGCTGCGGGTAGTTGTTGTTTGAAATTCAAATTTTAAAATCTCTTGTAGTTGAGATGTCAACTGCTAGGTTTTAGATAAGCCTAGAGACAAAAACGTTGCATATATATTATTAGGCTACGCAGATTGTCAAGGCAGAATGCTGGCTACCTTTCACTCATTTTTGTAAGGCTGTGTTTATGTGTTTTTTTGTAGCACGAGTTAATTTAAAGTTAGAAAAAAATTCTGTAAGTTGTGCGCCTTGTCTGATTTCTTGATGTTGTTATAATCTAAGCGTTAAGCCAAAAATTTGAGGGAAAAGAAGAGGGCTGAGTCATTGTTATGTGACTGTTGTGCAGTGTCAAACAAAAAATATTGATCCTGTAACAACTGGTATCAGAGCACGTCAGCAAGATCTTGTAATTATCATGGCTGGAAATGCAGAACTTTGTCAAAAGCTTCAGAAGTGTAGGCGCTGGTGGGAATAACTAATGACGCGGTAGATCTGATGGATATTCTAACGCAGATCCATGGCGTCAACACAGAGCTTTAACACGTCCGTGAAAGTGTTGATACCCAATTTGTGAAATTGCAGGCTTCCAGAAAACTACTACAGAGCAGTTGGAAAAATTACAGAAGGAGAACGAGGATCTTAAAATGGAGATTCAGATCCTCCGATGGGCTGTTGCAAATGTGCCCCAAGGAGGTTAAGAACACACCAAAATTAAGATTCCAGAACCAAAGGCATTTGATGGCGTGAGAGGCTCCAAGGAACTAAAAAACTTCTTATGGGACTTAGAGCATTACTTCTCTACTGCTCATGTCCCGGATAAGGACGAACTGACTATGCAAGTGCATTATTTTAGAGGAGATGTAGTGTTGTGGTGGCGTACGAAAAATGCAGATGATGAAAGTGCTGGCAGGCCCAAGGTTGATACTTGGGAGAAACTTCGTGACGCGCTGAGGGATAAGCTCTTGCCTAGCAACTCGTCTTGGGTTGCTAGGAATCGCTTGAAGTGGTTGAGACAGACCCGTTCCATTTGGTACTTTGTGAAAGATTTTTCATCTTTGTTGCTAGACATCCAAACATGGCGTATGAGGATAAATTGCACAATTTCATTTCTAGAATACAAGGATGGGCACAAAATAAAATTCGTAGGTAAAAAGTTAAAGATCTGCCTTGTGCATTTATGGAAGTGGACATATTGGTGGATTTTCGCTCAACGGGTCTAACTTTTGATCCTACCTCTTCTTCTAAGTCAAAGAAAAAGAAGAAGAGTAAGGATTTGAAGAAGGACAATCGGAAGCAACATGATAGAAATAACAAAGGCAAGAGCAAGATGGATGCTTCTTCGTCAAAAACAAACAGGCCAACGAGTGGTGAAAAGGTTTGTTGGACATGTCAAAAACTTGGACATCATGCATGAAACTGCCCAAATCAAGGAAAGATTAATACTCTTCTTGCTGAAGAGGAGAAACAAGGAAAGAGACAGGAAGTTGTTGCCTATGTGAATCCGTTGCGGCTGTTGAAAACTTTGGCTCGTGTGACTGTGGCGGATGATGAAGAAAATGATGTCAAGGAAGAAGTTGCATACATGAATGCTACGGGGGATGATTTGGTTGATGCTTATTCCACACTAATGTATATAGATCTAAAAATCGGAAAAAAGAGTGTCGTGACAATGGTTGATACTGGAGCCATGCATACCTTTGTTGCCTCCAGAATTGTTCAAGAGTATGGGCTGCAAGTGACAAAGTGTCCGACGAAGATGAAGGTTGTGAACTAAAAGGCGCAACCTGGTTATGGGGTGGCGTTGGATGTCCCCAACGATATTGGGACATTGGTCTAGAAAGTTCAACATGAATGTTGTGCCATTGGATGACTTCAATGTGCTATTGGGAATTGATTTTCTGAAGAAGAACAAAGTCACTCCAATTCCTCATTTCGATGGACTTATGTTCATGGGGGAGATAAACCCTGACTTTGTGAAAGGTATTCAGCCTTATGGGTATGAAAGGAAGAACGTTGGGATTGTTACTTTGATTTCTGCTATTGCATTTGAGAAAGGCTTAAAGAGGGTTGAGGAGACTTACCTCGCTGCACTCGTTAAAGTCAAGCCAGAAGTGCATATTGAGGTCGCAGATTGTGTTGCAGATTTGCTGAAGGAATTCAAAGACGTGATACCTCCAAAATTGCCAAGGGAGTTACCACTGAGGAGGAGATTGATCACAGTATTGAACTTATTCATCGATCACTGCCGCTTGCGCGGCCTCCTTACCGCATGTCGCTTATGGAATTGACTGAACTAAGGAAGCAATTGTCTGAGCTGCTTGATGTTGGTTTGATTCAACCATCGAAGGCTCCATACAGTGCTCTTATTTTGTTCCAAACAAAAACAGGTTGGTGCATTGCGGATGTGTGTTGACTATAGGGCGCTGAACAAGGTGACGGGTAAAAATAAGTATCTGGTCCCTTTGATTCAAGATCTGCTGGACAGGATTTTGAAGGCTAGTTATTTTACTAAGTTGGACCTAAGGTTAGACTATTGGCTGGTTAGAATAGCCGAGGGGGATGCCCCTAAGGCCACTTGTGTAGCTAGATATGGTAGCTTTGAATTTCTTGTAATATCGTTTGGGCTACCCAATGCCCCGACAATTTTCTGTAATTTAATGAACAATGCTCTTTACGAGTATCTTGATGACTTTGTAGTTATTTACTTAGATGACATAGTAATCTATAGCCAGACCCTTGAAGATCATTTGTCTCACTTAAGGAAGGTGCTGATAAGACTTGGAGCCTATCAACTCTATGTCAAGATGGAAAAGTGTGAATTTGCAAGTCGCGAAATAAAGTTTCTAGGCCATTTGGTTGGCGAAAACGAAGTTCGGATGGACCCAAAGAAGGTGCAGTAATAGTTGATTGGCAAGCACCAAGCGGGATAAAGGAACTTAGATCATTTTTGGGCATGGCAGATTATTACCGGAAGTTCATTGCAGGCTATTTAAAAAGAGCTGCTCCTTTGACGTATTTGCTGGAAAAAAATGTCAAATGGGTTTGGTCGGATTCGTGTGACAAGGCTTTCAATGCATTGAAGAAGGCCATTGTGTCTGAAGCAATCTAGAAGCTGCCATATTTTAATTTGCCATTTGAAGTACACATTGATGCTTCAGATTATGTTGTTGGCGGTGTACTGGTCCAAGAGGATCATTCGGTTGCATTTGAAAGCAATAGGTTGAACGCTGCAGAGTAACGTTATTATGCACATAAGAAAGAGATGGTTGCAGTAATTCATTGCCTTCAAGTTTGGATTTTCTACTTGTTGGGAATAAAGTTTGTGGTGCAGACGAATAACGTGGCTAATACATACTTCAAGAATCAACAGAATTTGAGCCCGAAGCAAGCCCGATGACAAGAATTCTTGGCTGAATATGACTTTGTTTGGGTCCACAAACTTGAAAAGCAAAATTAGGTTGTTGATGCACTTAGTCGCAAAGAGGTTTTTGCTGCAACTTATGCACTTACTCGAATTGAATCTGATTTTTTGGATACAATCAAGCTATGTGTTGTGAATGATCCATTGTATGTGAAATTGATAGATCAAGTGAAAAACGGGACAGTTAAGCGGTATTTGTGAGCATGTGATTTTTGCCCTACTAAAATATTCCTACAAAGATAAAGAAATAGATATTTTCCAAATTATTTTCAATTTTATAGGATTTTTGTTTGCATTTTTGTGCACGTTTAATTTTGTTAAAATCATGAAAAAATGCCCCAAAAATGTCAAAATATCATGCATTGCATATTAGATTTTGTGTTCATATTTTAGGATTAATTGGTTAATTAATTGCTTTATTAAAATGAAAATCACAAAAATATCATTCATTTTACATTTTTAGCTTTTAATGCTAGATTAGTAATTTTTCCTTCATTAATTTAGGTTTAACTAATTTTGTAATTATTATAAATAGATAATAGTTTGATTTTATAGGTTAGATTAATTTAGGATTTAATTTAGGACTTAAATTAATTTAATTAGGGTTTTAAAATTAAAGAAAAAAGAAAAGAAAAGGAAAGAAAAAGCAATAAAGAAAAAGGGAAGGGCTGGTCTTTCAAATTTGGGCCACCCAGTGATCAAATCTGGTGGCCCAGCTCCCTTTTACCATGTCCAAACCCCCAAGCCCAAAGACCAATCTCACCGGTCCAAGCCACTTACCCTAAAACGACCTCGTTTCGCCCCAAGCTATCCCAGTCGTTGATCCATATGAATCCAACGACTGGGAATTGATCTTCATTTTTACATATAATTGTCCAAACCAAAGCCCCCCTCCCAATAGACCCACTCTTATTTCCGTCTCTCACTCCGAAATAATGAAACCCTAGCCGCCCTAAATCCTTTCGCCGCCTCCGTCGTGGTCCGCCAAACGGAAATCGTCTCACGGCGACGGACCACCTCCAAACTCCACCAAATTAACACCCCATAACCGTCTTTACCTCCTCTTTCCAAATATCACCACAATTCCCTTCGAATCAGTCCCCAACATCTCGAATCTTAGATTTTAGACCTCGGAAACCCTAACTTTCATTTTTCGATTCTTGGTCAGTATTGGGCCATATAAACCCAAGATGTCCATTAGTCGATTGTTCTTGTTAAGAACAGTCGATTAATGGTTGTCTAAGTTCCTATTTTCCCCTTTAAATCGGTCGAGTTCCAACTGGCCGATTCCAAACGAGCCTTAGGTAATTTCCTTTCCCGTTTTTATTTTTTTATTTTTTACCTTCTGCTTTCTTTTACAATTTTTTGTTTAGCCACATGTTTTAGGTAGATGCAACGTTAGGTTTTCTCTTTTCTTTTTCATGAATGTTTAGCTTGTTTATTTGCATCTATTTATTAGGGTAATTAAAGCATGCTAAAATTTCATCATTTGAAGTTTAATTTCAATTTGCGTAAGTTTAGGTTAATTAGGTTTAATCTTTTTTAGGATTTTGGTAAAATTGACTATTCTGTTTTTCTTTTGTGTTTGTTTCTCTCTTATACTCCATCCGTTTCATATTAGATGAGGTACTTTCCTTTTTAGTCTGTTCCAAAACAAACGACACATTTCTAAATTTGGAAATAATTCAACTTTAAACTCTTTCATTTTACCCATTTACTCTTAATGAGAAGTTTTTATAGCCACACAAATGTCATGACTCCACAAACCTTTTACCCCTTAAGCTTTTAAGACTACAAGTTTCAAAAGTCTTCTTCTTTTTTCTTAAACTCTGTGCCGAGTCAAACTACCTCATCTATTATGAAACGGAGGGAGTAGTTGTTTGTTTGATATTCAATATTTAGTTTGAAGTTGATTGGAATAGTTTTAGGAGTTTAATTAAAAAAATTACTTGACTGATCTGTGATTAGTTATTAAGAAAACTTTAGCCGTAGTTGATTAATCTGTTTAATTGCAAACTAATTAGGTTGATTTCTAGGTTTCTTTGCATTAGCATTCTATTTTTGTTTAGTTATTATTTGGTTACAAGTTTAAATTCAGTATTTGTTTAGGGATAGCTAGGTAAACTTGTCAATTAGGTTTAAATGGTTCGAATTGAAACCTAGATACCTTAGACTTTAGGTTAATTTCAGAAATGAAGGATAATACCCCAAGGCGGTAAGTTGATACAATTGAAACAAATTAAGAAAACTTAATGAAGAATTACTTAGCTGGTTCTAGAAGATCCTAAAGGGATTTCTGGAATCAAAATAGGATCAGAATATAGGTTGAAACTGAAATAATTAGTAATTAAAGGGGTAAAACTGGATTTTACATTGAGTAAAAATCAGAAGATTCTAGCATGTGTATGGTTGTCCCCATTTCCAACATGAAAAATGCTAGAATTGGGCTAAGAAAGGACAGACAACTGTCCAAATATGTTGTACTATCTGACACTTAGGGAATTTATGGTAGAATATGCCATTTTGATGATATTTTGGCATACCCTATAAAAGGAAAGTTATTCCTTCATACTGGACGGACATTCATCAGCATATCTGCACCTAAAATTTTCAAAATACAAAGAAAAATCCCTGAAACTTTTCTGGTCAAAAACTTAAGTTTTCTAGTTAGATTTCTAGGTTAGTTTTTCTAGTGCTCTGATTTTCTGGAAAGTTTGAGTGCTGGTTCTTTGTTTTCTGGGCTGTTTTTCTACTGTTGTTGTTCCATCCCTAAAATTTTAGCTAGCAGTCTCACTTGTTCTTCTGTTGATTTTTACTTGTCAAGGTACTGATTTCAGCTCTCTTTATGTACTGCATTGTTTGAATGATTATAAGATCAAAAGTTGCAAAATTATGTGTGATGAATGAATGTTCTTTCATATAGTGGTTGATTAACTTGTTATAGATCTAGCTAATTTTTTGCTGTAGGAGTTTAAGTATGGAAATTAATTAGCTTGAGCACTTGTTTGGTTTACTGATACTTGTAATGCCCTCTTAAAAATGGCTGAGTCTGAATTTTATTTTAGTTAAAATTTCATACTGATTCTGAAACTTTGATTACTAAAGCTGTTTTTATTCTTCTTCTGTTCACAATGATAATAGCATAATGTTTTGTTTGAGGTCATGTGGCCTATGGGCTATAACTTGTGGATTTGGCCACTAGTTGGCCAAATTAACATGTGCTAAAGCCCAAAAAACTAGATTTGTTTGTTGCTATTGTACTAAAGTTGAGAGGCTCATATTGATGAACTAAGCTTGATGAATCAACTATATCCAAAGGGAGTGGGTGTTCATTAGGCTGTCAGTTTTCCCCAAATATTATAATAGAATTAGTTGGTGTATTCTTCTCATAGAATTCTAATGTAATAGATCAGTTATCGATATAGTAATTTATGTATTAATGAATCATAGTGTAAGTTTCTGATTTGTGAAAGCTTTAGTTTACCTATGCACTGTAACCAATTAAGCTTTGAATTTACATATTGTGATTAAAACTACTACTATTAGGAACTTGTTAAGTAATTATTTTGTTATTGTATTTTTGTAATGTAAGCACAATGTTGTAACAGCTAAGGCTATGGACTAAAGGCTAAAATTGAGCTTCTATTCTGCAATTTAAGTTAGGCCAGACTTACAAACTGGCCCAGTTAAGGAAAAAATGATTTCGAGTGAGTCTGAGCTTAGGCCATTAGGCCTGGGCATTAAGCCCAATAAACTTGACTCCAGTTATGGGTTTGCTTGTTGAATTATAGCGTTAACTTATTCCTTTCATGTCTGTTAAACCACGCGTAGTATAATTGATTTTTTTTTGTTAGTCAAAAATCATTGCAATCATCAGTAGGTCAACCATTTTTATTCGAATTATCTCCCTTAAGTGACTAGAAACTTTGTATAGCTAATTCATACTTACCTATAATTGTGCAAATGCCAACTGATGAATTAACCCCTCCCCTTGGTCATTTGGGCTTCATTTGGGAGCCCAATGTCCCAAAAATAACTATGGTTAAGGGTTGTTATGAGTTTTGCATGTGGGCTAGCCTTTCTTACTGGGCCTGATGTTAGCTCAAAATAAGACAGTCATGGTCAAAATAGGACATGGCAGAGTCTTTGAGGTTCTTTTTACTTCTAGGCTCAATTTTGAGCCCAAGCAGCCTCAGCGCCATTATTTCTTTGATGGGCTTACTGCTAGCCCAATTTCTTTGTCCACAATAATTAAAGTGCAACATATCTACCCTAAGCATATATAATTAGTAGCCTTACATTGAACTTCGAATTAGTTTTAAATATGAACATTCGTAGTTTGCTTTAGGTGCGATTAATAAACCGTCGTGACTATGGGTACGGTTCCCGTGACATAGTTACGATGCCTAACTCCAAAATTCAGGTGTACATTTTATGTGACCCGATCATAACAACTTTGAACAATAATAAAATAAACATGTCGCGAATTTCGGGTGAATTTCATGTAGCATGGTTTGCGGTGTATTGCAAAATGGCAAGTGTACGACAATCGTAACTTGTTCAAGAAATAATTCCATAAATCCTAAAAGCGGTTAAAATAATTAAAAGCGGTTATAAAGTTAAAAATGCACACTAGGTTTAAAACATATAATAAATCAGATAATTAGGTCAGTTATTAATAGTTAAGCGACCGCGCTCGAACCACGGAACCCAGGAATGCCTAACACCTTCTCTCGGGTTAACAGAATTTCTTGCCTAGTTTTCTGGTTTCGCAGACTTTTAAATAAAGTCAATTTTCCTCGATTTAGGATTTAAAATAAACCAGTAACTTGGGACACCAAATAAATTATTCCAAGTGACAACTCTGATAAATTAAATAATCCCATTTCGATTAATATCACTTCAATTGGAAAAACTCCCTTATATCTCTTTTAGGTAAAAAGGAGGTGTGACAGTATTGAATCGAGGACGATTTGCTGCACTTCAAAGGGGGAGAATTGTGGTTCCTCAAAGTGATGGATTGTGTCGCTCTCTTCTAAAAGAGATGCACGATACTCCGCATGCTAGTCATCCGGGTGTTGAAAGGATGTTGGCATTGCTGTCTCAGAATTACTTTTGGCCAAAAATGGAAGATGATGTTGAGGTCTATGTGAAAACTTGCCTAGTTTGAAACTTGACAAAACTAAACGGAAGAAGGAAGATGGTTTGCTACAACCTCTACCAAGTCCGGAGTGTTCGTGGGCTCCTGTTTCTATGGACTTTATTAGCGGGCTTCCAAAAGTCGATGGCAAAGCATAAATTATGGTGGTGGTAGATAAATTCTCAAAGTATGGAATTTTTGTTGATGCTCCAATTATTTGTTCTTCTGAAGTAGCTGCTGAATTATTCTACAAGCATGTTGTGAAACACTTTGGGGTTCCAAGGGATATTGTGAGTGACAGGGATGTGAGATTTACAGGCCGGTTTTGGACTGTTATATTCAAATTTTTATGGACTGATTTGAAGTTCTTGACGGCAAATCACCCAAAAATTGATGGGCAGGCTAACCGTATCAATCATCTGCTTGAAGAATACTTGAGACATTGTGTGACTGCTAATAAGGGGAATTGGGTTGAGTTACTAGACAGTGCACAGTTTTTTTACAACTTACACAGGTTTTCGGTAATTGAAATGAGTCCTTTTGAAATAGTGTTGGGGAGACAGCCTGACACATCGCTGGAAGTTGCTCAGATGAAATCAGGGGACGAGTGCCCTACTGCTTATAGATATGCTCTCAACAAGCATGAATTACTAGCTGAGGCGCGAGACAACTTTAGAAAATTAGCTAAAAGAATGAAAAGGAACGTCGACGGAAATAGGCAGCCTTTGGAGTTCAATGTTGGTGACAATATGTTGTTGAAGCTTACTCCACATATTTGGAAGAAAATCAGTAGCAAGATGTGTCATCGTGGAATGATTCCAAAGTATGACGGCCCATTTGAAATTGTAAAAAAAAAGTGGGTGAGGTGGCTTATCGGCTGAATTTGTCGGAACGTCTCAAAATTTACCCAACTTTTCATGTGAGCTTCCTGAAACAGTTCCATGAAGATGCTGAAGATCCGACAATGGCGGTGCCAAAGCGTGCTCCTCCAGTAGAACACAAGCAATTTGAGAAAACTATTGAGAAGATTATGGATCACCGTACGCTGGGTCAAAGCAAGAAGAACATGCGGACAGAGTTCCTGATTCAATGGACAGGAAAGAACGAATGTTATGCAACTTAGGAGAAAGGACCGTCTCTATGGCAATTTCAGGATCAAATCAAGGCGTATCTGGATTCTGCCTCGTCGAGGGCGACGAGCTCATCTAGTGGGGGAAGTTTGTTAGCCCTTCGACTTGATTGATCGAACATGGCATGGGCGTGATGAGGGATTTACATGATGGACCTTGGCACGACCCTATGATGACCGTGGCATCATGTTGACAAAGTTGTCCAATATGGGCAGGTGTCGATGGGCATGGACTGTGGCACGACGACATGTGGCTAAGGTGCCAAGGCATGACAAGACCATGGCAGGGCAAAGACAACGGGCAGCAGAAGCATAATAAAGGCTGGAAAATAAGGCAAGCTAAGGCAGGCGTGGCAAGGCAAATAGGCGTGGCAAGGCAAATAGGCGTGGGCAAGGCAGTGTCATGGGCGAGCTGGACAAGTGGCAGTGACAGACATGCGCGCAAAGGCATGATGAACGAGGGCTTGGCGCGAAGACATGATAGAGTTGGCCTTGGGCGCCAAAATTTGAAGGTTGCGCCCATGTGCCACGCACATGCAGGGTAGTTGGCCAGTTGGAGCAGTTTCATGTATTCAGCATTGTGGCTATATGGGCTGTGGGAAGTTGTCTTGTTTGAAATATGAAATTTAAAATTTAAAACCTCTTGCAGTAGGGGATGTCAACTGCTAGGTTTTAGATAAGTCTGGAGCCAAAAACGTTGCCTATATATTATTAGGCTAGGCAGATTGTCAAGGCAGAGTGTTGGCTGTCTTTGACTCCTTTCTGTAAGGCTGTGTTTATGTGTTTCTTTGTAGCACGCGTTAATACAAAGTTGGGAAGAAATTCCTGTAAGCTGTGTGCCTTGTCTAATTTCTTTATGATGTCACAATCTAAGTGTTAAGCCAAAAACGTGAGGGAAAAAGAAGAGGGTTGAGTCAGTGTTGTGTGACTGTCATGCAGTGTCAAAACGAAAAAAATTGACCCTTTAACACCTATCATAAGCAAAACAATTGAATTTTATTGTCAATTTATGCGATAAAAATTTGATGATTCACAAACTCAGCATATATCTTTTGTATACGTATATGTATAGCAACGGTTAGTTGGTTGCGGAAAAAAAGGTTCATGAATTGTTGATAATAATTTCTTAGTCGTAGGAAATAATTGTTGGATAGGCGAAGTTCATCAAAGGATACAAAACCAAAGTTGTCATGTTTGGGATGGTCTGAAGCACAATGTTGTAGATTGAAATAGGAGAGCTATAGTTAAAAGTCTGTATCCTACGTGAGACAGTGAGACTACAGATTGATTTATCGAGTCTAGTGGTGCT
Organism: Nicotiana sylvestris; assembly: GCF_000393655.2. Taxonomy (NCBI): domain Eukaryota; kingdom Viridiplantae; phylum Streptophyta; class Magnoliopsida; order Solanales; family Solanaceae; genus Nicotiana; species Nicotiana sylvestris. The sequence goes on along the minus strand of NC_091057.1, from coordinate 119,785,618 downwards.
TATGGTTCGATTTTCGTGAAAAAGAGGACAAACCAATTATTTTGATTTCCTTTCGATTTTTTCTTGACACAAAGTACAAAATTGAGTAGCCGAGTGGGAGTCGAACCCACGACCTTCTGATCCGAAGTCAGACGCGCTAATCCACTGCGCTATGAGATCCCTGGTTGCTTATTAGCTTAACGATTTTTAATTTGTAGCAAATTTCATCTGAACAATGAACTGGTTTATTTTTTTTTATTCCAAAACAGCAACAAAAAAAAAAAAAAAAAAAAAAGTGTAGTCTCATAAGGTGTATGGGAGGGTAGAGTGTACACAGACCTTACCCCTGCATTTCAAAATGCAAAGAGGCTGTTTCCGGTTTTGATTCCAGAACAGTTTTTTTTTTTTCCTTTTCTCATAGCGCTTTTATATGTCCACATATATACAACTTTTGTTTCAACCTTAATGTTTTTGCAGGCAAAAGGTTCTTTGACTCCCTTATAGTTGCATATGAAGACATGAATTCAAAAACTCTGATGGTCATGTTACACTTGTCATAGAGTTTGTCATTGTTTCAAGTCAATCATATTATTATTCTTATCATTAAAGAGAACCAAATAATGCATATTAATACTGTACAGGAGACTTTAAAAAATGTTACTACTACTATATTCAGCTGATAGTTAATATTTTTGAGTGTTCAAAGAATGTCAAAATTGTAAACAGAAGAATATCATTCATGCAGTATATATATATCCTATGTAAAATGGAATATTTTCCAGCCTAGACAACTTTTTCCATCTTTAAGGAGATGGAGCATACTGTTCAGTGAGCTTCAATTTGGACTAGTAGTTTCCCTTCCTTCACTGGCTCTTCATTCATGTTCCTTGGATTTGCTTCAGTACTTGGAACTTCAGATGCAAAAATGCATTTCATGTTGTGCTACTATATGATTGTTACGTGGTAAGAGCGTCGGGAAGAGTGGTTGGTGCCCCAAGAATCTTACCTCCAACATCAGGGAAACACTCAAATCCAGGTAGTGCTGTGACTTCTCCATTTTTACTTACATGAACTGGATATTGCATCAAATGACCTTTCATCGGCTGATATTCATCTGCTACAAATGCTTGCCAGTTGCGTCTAGCTATCACGTTAACACGTCTAACACATTCGATAGTCTGTGGATCCATGAACACATCTTCAACTGCACCAAGATGTTCAGCCCATAGAGACATCCGATAACCATAAACCTGAATGCAAGAAACAAGAAAAAGAAGAAACTCATTTCAATAGATTATAAGGTTATACAACCGCGAGCCCCTAAATTTGCTCGTGCTGAACTCAAATAAAGGTAAAGAATGAATCAAACTCCAAACCTGGCCATGTGGATGAGACTCCTTTTTGGCCCATGTGTAATGTGGTTGATAAGCTCCCATAGCTATTTCTGTATCCCTTGAACCACTCAAAGATCTTTGGTTTATATTTGCAGAACCCATCAACACATATTCATCATCTGCTATCATTCCTTTTGAGTGTACATAAATCATAAATCTGTGGAACTTTTGAGCTAATTCCTGCAGAGGTTTGAGAGAAGAAAAGACAAGGATTTTAGTGTGTAGTCAGGATTTGATTGTTGACAATAGAAATGGAAATGGATGAGAAAAGCTTTACAAAAACGTGAAGAGTTATCAGTTGACATAAATTATTGTTCTACAAGCATCGGGGGAACCTTGGCGTAATGATAAAGTTGTTGCCATGTGACCAGGAGGTCGGAGGTTCGAGCCGTGGAAACAGCCTCCTGCAAAAATGCAGAGGCTGCATACAATAGACCCTTGTGGTCCGGCCCTTCTCAGGACCCCGCACATAACCGGAGCTTAGAGCACTGAGCTGCCCCTTTTAAGCATCATACTGGTGACCAAAAAATAGCAGTATGATTTCCACTAAATTCGATGATTTTGGTCGTGATGAACCTAGCATTATCCAAAATTAGCACAAGTAACAAGTTCGTCAGTACTTCCTCGGATGACTCCCATTCATTCATCTTCATTTCATTATCGTCCTATTGTTGTTTTTTCTTAAATGAGAATATAAAGAGAACTAGCAATTTCACTCTGCATATGCAATTGGTGTTTGAGCATCACCACCATCACTAGTTCCGAAGTCTTAATTGGTGCCAACATGTATAAAATCCAGTTACTTCAATGACATCAAAACCTAATTTAGGATGTAGCTAACCAACAAATAACACTTTAGGTAAACTACTACATTATCGGGGCATTAGTGAATATCCCAGTCCCAGAAAATTAACATGCAACTTACATGTGAATGCTCCTGGGGAGTTGGATTATCTTCATCACATCCTCCACGCTTCTTTGCTTCTCTATTACCAAGGCAGTAGAAGTTCAAGTAATCCTGAGGATGGAAAAACTGAGATATGCCTGCATTTTCAAGAGCCTGTGCAACAATTTTGTACATCATAGCCATTGTTTGACCCTGCGATTATCCCAATACATATCCAAGAATTAGATGTTTATAAAAGCTAGTCTAGAAACAACAAATTCAAGATAAGATTAGTTGGAGTTAACCAGGAGTAAAAGTGAAAATCATGGTTCTCTTAGCTGACTACGTAAGTCTTAACCGTATTTGGGTACATGAGTTTGCCTTCATCACTGGAGTTGAGCTCAAACTTCTCATGCGATATGTTACTTCGTACTTACTTCCGTAGGGATCAACATCTACAACTAAAAAATAAAGACCTCTCCTATAAATAAGCACAGTACTAAATCCAAACCTGCCAAAAGAGAATTTCCTGCACTGCGTTACTGGTCGGGATTCCTTCAGGCCACATTGGAACCACAATGTATGCAGCAAAAGGTTCATTTGCTGCTATTTTGCTGGCAATTTTCAAAGCAATTTCCATAGGGACAAGGTTATTCGCACCTGTTAATTATATATAATACTCACACGTTATGCATTAGTGAGCATTAAAATCGCATTTTCTTGTCAAATGCTCATTCATTTGCATCATTTTTTTTAGATGAAGTGATAAGTTTCAACAAAAGAAGGGAAAAACACCCCCATATACAAGAAGTTTACCAAAAAAAGTAAAATAATCTGGAGCAAATGCCATCCTACACCAAAATAATGCCATGCATCACCCATGGAAACATCATGAAGCATTGGAGAGAATATATGTATTAAAGGTTGCATCAAATATTACACCTATATCCCAACCAGAAATCCAATCCTCTATAACACAATCAAGCTTTCTGCTAGGCAAAACTTGAGACTATCGCTAGAATACTTGAGGACGACTTTTGAATCGAGATAGGAACAGTTGTATACCTGCATTTCGATAGGACGGCCAACAATATGAAGAACCAAGAAAATACTGATTCTCTATGTAAATGAAGTGTTGAGCAGATCGAATTGCTTTCACGTAAGCCAGGTGTATGCTTCGGTCTATCCTCAAATTCTTTCCACTGACAAGATTCTGTAATTGAACAGTCAAAATTAGACATTCATCTTCACATGCTGAATTGATTTCTGAGACAACATTGAAACCAGTTACAGATAGAACACTGCTTTTTATAAACTTAGTGCTACCTGTGCCCCTGCTTCCTTAACGTCCTTTGGAAACCCTTTCACAGATCCTGAATCTATTGATCGGAAAACCTGGAAAAAGTGATTATACTGAAAATTTTAACATTTTAAGAAAACAGAAGACCACAACATATACAGGAGAAACATGCATGCCTAATACCTGAACATGCCAATTTTCTGGATCTTCTTCTCTTGTGACACGAACTACATGGTCCCCATCAGGTCCATCAGCAGGTATGTGGATTGATGGAATCCGGTCTAACTTAAGTAATGAATCTAACCCCGGTTTGCATTTTTTTATTCTGATCCATTTTATGGCCTTTCTATATCTCTGCTCGAAGTTTGTTAAAACATCGTAAGCAGCAGGACCCTCAATCTTGCAGTGTAAATCATGCCATGGTTCTCTTGGCCCACCTGAGCAACTCTGTACATATCGTATAAGTCTTTGAGACAATACTAATGATACATTATATATTAACAGGCATTAATAATACCCATGAATGAAAAGATCCAGTCAACATTCATGGGAAAGATGTAACAATTACTCTACAAACTTTGTGCCCACATGGGAAACTTAGTAGCATTGTGAACTTAAGATTCATTATCTCAGCCACTATACCTTTGACAACGGTAATAGCAATGTTCATTTTCACCTATTAACCTCATAATTAACATGAAAAATTGTAACCTGAGCTGTTAAGTAGTTTGGATAATCCATAAACACGGTATATGTCATATATACTTTCAAACTTTTAGAGGCTTTTGGTTCCTCAAATAAAAACCTTAGTCGGAAAGATTCAACGAGATGCAAGACAAGAGCTTACTGTGAATGTGGGATTGTGAACATCATTTTCAAAGACAGTATCAAGATCACTAAATAGTCTGTGTTCAGGAGTATCATATCGGCCGTCACATAAATCTAGGCCTCCAATAAAAGCAGTAATTTTTCGATCATTGTCAGCTGCCTGTGTGTCAACAATCACACATTTCTGATGATGTGTGAAAATATTTCCAACAACCTGCAGTACAAGATTTTCATTTGATCAAGAAGAAAACAATAACGATATATGATGATTCCCAAGCAGTTGCATGTAAACAAAGAACATCAGTATAGCAATAAATAAAAAGCTTAAACTTATATCTTTGTTCAACATACAAGAATTTTTTTTCTTACAGAAATCATGGACATAAGTATTCATCTTGCCATCTATTCAAACAGAATAAAAAAAAAGGTACCTGTTGCTTGAAAATGCTAAGCTTACTGCTAGCGGAACGAGGACAAAGAACACAGTGGACACTCGAGTGTTTAAAGTACTTTCTGGTCTCTTCATCATGAGTCTGCATTACACCTTCCTGCAATCAAATTGATAACAACTATATCATCAAATCATTAACTGACTACTTATAGCAATTACAGCAGTAATATTACCGTCTTGAGCAATAAATCATCATTTGAAGTTTTGTCATCCCAAATGAGCAAAATGACACGAACTCCTTCTTGCGACTTATACTTTAGCAGTTCCCCTAGCTCTAGCCAGCCAGCAGAAGGAACTGGCCTTGTAGGTTCTCTTATGAGTCGAACCGGATGATACACAGACCAACCAACAATATATATCAGATGTTGTGCCTCCAATATGGCATGACATATGTCTTCCCAACATTTATTACGTTTAAAAACCTTCTCATTATCTAGCAAAATGTCAGGAAATGTTTCATCAGGCACATGAGCATCTTGATAAAGCGTAACACTTCCTCCTTTTCGTAGAGGAAAATAAGTATGCGGAACTCCCTTTTGATCAGCCTCGTTACCAACACCATTTCTATACATAGGGTTCTCTGCTGTCGGCCTATATTGGATCGACAGATGCAGTTGAGCACCCGTGTCCAAGGGATTCCCAGAAGATCCTCGAATAGGAAACCAACCATTTATTTCATCACCTTCAGCAATTTTATTAGCAGATATCTCCACTATTCCTATAAGTTCAGCACCTACTCTATCATTATCCTTGACTATAAACTCTACTTTGTCTACCGCGTGAGCAACTGGTACGCATAGATGCTCATTCCATGTCGGATTTTCATCATTTGGAATAACCGCTGTTCGAGCTATACTTGCTCCAGCTAGACACACAGAAACATACGGGTCACTCGTATCTATTAATCCTGCCGCGTTGTTGTTGTCCTTGCTTTTCCAAGAGAACATGGGAAGACATTTAGCATCTAAGTTCGGAAGTGACCTTGCTTCTATAATCCACAAGTCTAATTCTCCGTGTAGAAGTACTGGACTTCCAGAAATGTCTTGAATGTTCTCAGTAGCTTTTAACGGCATACCAGGTACTCCAGCCACAGGGGCACTTGTCTGCCTTTCCAGCCAATTACCAACTGAATGTATCATTTTCCTTCCTTTGTAGCTGTACAAATATTAAAAGAACAATGAGAAAAGCACATCAACTGCAATCTACTATAAGTGAAGTCTAATATTAGCCTCTGTTATACATTGAATTGCCAAAATGACAACTTGTAAGGAATCATTAATTCGGTTTCTACCACCTGAAAAGGCCTGGATTTATATTCGTTGTTGCTATATCAGATACACATTTTTCTTTGAATGGCTGGAAAAATGTCCAGTAGCGTAATGGAAAAGAACAGTGAGAACAAGAAACAAATTATAACCATTAATTCATTATGTTGTAACATTTCCAATGAACATGCTACTCTAACTTTGAGGAAGCCTTATTACATTATACAAAAGCATTTCATATAGGTCAAGTGATCTAGTAATTGAATCGTTGAGGACCATATTTGATAATATATAGATTAGCTTTAATTTTTTGACATCTTTAAAATTCAAGAAGAATGTGCACTAAGAAACCTATGACTGAAGTTGATGCTAACTGCAACTATCCATGTTAGAAATCAGATTATTACAAACCAAATACGAATCCCAGATTATATGGCGTTATGTCTTCACCGATAAACAAATTGAATTAACTAATTATAATGTTATATCTTGTGGTTTTCTGCTAATTCCTTCTTTACTAGTCTGCTAACAAAAACCTGTGCAAAATTCAGCCCCTCACTGAATAGTAGTTTCCCTATTATTATGACGTTAGTTAGCCAAATATAACAAGAAATTCAATTATGTATATGAATTATAGAAATCAAATTTCATCTGCTCCTGATGTAGGCCTTCAATTTTCTATACTCGATAGCACTAACTCCAACTCAAACCTTCATAACCTCAGCTGTCAGTGTAGCTCGAAATATAACCAAATACCAGGATAATCACTAAATAAAGAATAAGCACATTTTACAGAATAACCAATTAATAGTAAAGATTAAGATTAAGATCAGCTCCAAAATGAAGCAATCTTGATCAGATTAGAAAGTGTTGGCACTTATATGATCATAACAAAAAGAAAGTCGAGTTGATCGGTTTCCATGTTGAAACTTAAAGAGATGCAACAAGCCAACAAATAACCCCAAAAACTATCAAATTAAACACAAAAAAATGTCTCCTGATAAGAAAATAATGAAAAGAAATCTTATGAAAAACTCGTATATGCACACATGCAACAGTAGCTGCATGTATATTCCAACACACGCCGTATATACAGAGTCGAATCAAGGATTTAATTCAGAAAGAGTATGATCTTATTATATATATAACTTTTACCTGTGTTCTTTTTGCATGAGTACTAGCTCGAATAAAAAGTAATATGTTTAGTTGAACTTACATAATCAGCCTAGATCCGCCTCTGGATATAAGATCATAATGCAGATTCACATTTTACCCCAGGGGTGTTTGAGTTTTGTGTTTTCATGCATTATTTTACCTGGAGATAGAATGGAGTGACCAGAGAGAAAATAGTGGCCAATAAGTGATTGAATGTTGGTAGTTTGTCATAGTGCTTTCGGAAAGGAAAAATTTAACTGTCTGACACCGGAATTGGCGGGTAATTTGCCACGAATTATTTACTAGCGGATCTGCCTAAAGTTTTTTTTTTTTTTCGGGTGAAAAAAGAAAATAATTAGGCATGTTCTAAAAGGTAGAGCCATCAATATGCGTTTGGCCAGTTGGGTCAGCGCAGCCCAGTCCGTGATTTAACAGGGTTGCGCTAGAATTTTTGGAGCCCATATGAACAAGATTTTTAAGCCCGGCCCGAGTAAGCCCTTGGCCCGTGAGCCTTGACTGAGGCTGGGCTGGGCCGGCCCGTGAGCCTAATAAAAATACGTATTTAAAATATACAAAATATAAAAAGTATATGACACAAAATATAACAAGAAGAGTATCTCAAGCTTAAAGTTTATTAAGCTCATCATATCAAAAGATCAAAGTCTTAAAATGTTAATTAGTTTTAAAATTTTAATATTCTTAATATTTAACTTATTAATATTACATACGAATTGTAAATGTAGATGAAAATGAAGATGTTACGGCAACCTTCTCACAAGCGGACTCAAATGTGTTTGATAAAGATGATGTGTTGGATATCTCATAAGCGTCATGGACGTTCTCTTGAATAGTTTGTTTTGAGTTTTGACTTTTTAGTGAATGAAATATAGTCTTATCTTTTACTTTTTAGTGTTTATTGTGATATATTGGAACAATATAAAAAGTTATTAAGTTTTGTGAAAATTTTCCAATAAGATTTTTTTAACTTTGAAATAGTTATCTTTTTTTATGTTAGAACTTAAAGAAAGAATATAAAATTTATATTTTAAAAAATGATAGGCTGGCTCGCGGGGCCCGCAACCTACATAGGGTTGGGGTGGGCTGATCATTATAAGGCCCATCAAAATGGTAGGCTAGCTCAACCCAGCCCGTTAATTACTAAAGCCCACGTGAACTAAGTTGCGCTAGTCCGGCCCCGCCTATATTAACAGCTCTACTAAAAGGAGTTTAATACGAATACACATGTAAGCAATTTTCACATAATCAGGTCACTTACTTAAAAATTGTGATCTCCTAATCTTGAAAAGAAGAAAAATAATACGAAAAAACTTTTAAAGAAAATACATGTGATACTATTAATTCAATTTTAAAATAAGTGTATGCCCCGGCATGATACGACTCACCCATTTTATTGGTAGATGGCATTTTGATTTAGAGTGTAATTGGTGAATACTGTTTTATATAATTCTTAAAATGGGTTACAAACCCAGCAATATATTGGTTAACGTTTGTTGATGATACTTTTGTATCCCTTCAGGGATAGTATTATATATATATATATATATATATATATATATATATATATATATATATATATATATATATATATATTTTGGTACCAAAATATATATATATTTTGGTACTTTACTGATTTGTATGGATTACACGTTCCAATATGCAATATGTTATATAACTTATCACTATACGCCATAAAAATAAAGGCAAAATACATAAATAACCCCTCCAAGTTGTCCATAACGGTCAGTTGAACATCTTAACTGAGACCTTTTTCACTTAAACATATCACGTGATTAAAAACTGAACTCAATAAACACCCAACCTCACCAGCAGTCGTCGCTTGTGTTACACCTCCGGATTCGCGTGTGTAGGTAATTCCAACGGTAATATAACAGTTTTTTGTGAAATTCCAAAAATACCCTTAATGAACTCCCTAATTTAAATACCCGAATCCAATCCTAAAAATTTATTTACTCAGTCGTGTATGTCTTCTTCCTCTTTAGCAAAGCAGCAAAATTTCTTTTCTTCTCTCTCTACCTCTTCTATTTCATTAAGGATACTAGTCCCTGTTTGTGTGTCTGTGTACAAACCAAAACCAGATTTCTAGTTCTTTTCTTCCCAACAGAAGTAAATAAATTTTTAGGGTTGGGTTTGGGTATTTAAATTAGGGAGTTCATTAAGGGTCTTTTTGGAATTTCACAAAAAAAAATGTTATATTACCGTTGGAATTACCTACAAACGTGTGAATCCGGAGGTGTAACACATGCGACGGGGCTAGTGAGGTCGGGTGTTTATTGACTTCAGTTTTTAGTCATGTGATATGTTTAAGTGAAAAAGGTCTCAGTTGAGGTGTTCAACTGACCGTTGTGGACAACTTGGAGAGGCTATTTATGTATTTCGCCGAAAAAAAATTAAAAAAAAAAAAAAGATGATCGTTGAATAAGACGACAACAAACAACATACCCAATATTATCCCACACTGTGGGGTGTGGGGAGGATAGTGTGTACGCAAACCTTACTCCTACCTTGTGAGGATAGAGAGACTATTTCCAATAGACCCTCGGCTCAAGAAAGCATAAGCACCACATTAATGAAAATATAGATAAGAAGGGACAATACCAAAAAGACATATAAAAGCAGATAGAAACAACAAGACAGTAAGATGATCAACAATGAAAGAAAACAACGGCTAGTCATAAAAACCTGCTACCAATAAAAAGTGAGATTGCGTGTCAATACTACTGTTATGAACACTCTAGACTACCTACTCTACTACCCTAATCCTCGACCTCTATACCTTCCTATCAAGGGTCATGTCATCGGTCAGATGAAGCTGCGATATGTCTTGCCTAATCACCTCTCCTCACCTCTTCTTTGGCCTACCTCTACCTCTTCGTAGGCCCTCCAGTGTCATCTTCTCACACCTCCTCACCGGAGCGTCTGTGCTCCTCCTCTTCACATGACCAAACCACCTAAGTTGTGCTTCCCGCATCCTGTCCTCAATCGGGGTCACACCCACCTTGTTGCGAATAACCTTATTTCTGATCTTATCTAACCTGGTGTGCCCGCACATCCATCTCAACATTCTCATCTCTGCTACCTTTATCTTCTGGACATGAGCGATCTTGATTGGTCAATACTCAGCTCCATACAACATCATTGGTCTGACCACCATTCTGTAGAACTACCCTTAAGTTTCGGTGGCTCTTCTTGTCACACAAAACACCGGAAGCGAATCTCCATTCCATCCATCCTACCCCAATATGATGTGTGACATCTTCATCAATCTCCCCATCCCCCTGAATAATAGACCCAAGGTACTTAAAACTCCCTATCCTAGGGATGACCTGCGAGTCCAACCTCACCTCCCCTTCCCCTTCTTAGTCTCGCCACTGAACTTACACTCCAAGTATTCTGTCTTGGTCCTGCTCAACTTGAAACATTTAGATTCCAAGGTCTGCCTCCATACCTCTAATTGCACATTAACACCGTCTCGCATCTCGTCAATCAATACAATATCATCTGCAAATAGTATTCACCACAGCTCCTCCGCTTGGATGTGGCACATCAGTACGTCCATCACCAGAGCAAACAAAAAAGGGTTGAGTGCCGACCTCTGATGCAACCCATCATAACCGAAAAATGGTCCGAGTCCCCACTCACCTTCCTCACTCGGGTCTTTACCCCATCATACATGTCCTTAATCAACCTAACATAGGCAATATGTACACCTCTAGCCTTCAAACATCTAAACAAAACCTCCCCCGAAACTTTATCGTACACCTTTTCTAAGTCGATGAACACCATATGCAAATCCTTCTTTCTCTCCCTATACGGCTCCATCAATCTCCTAACAAGGTGGATGGCTTATGTAGTCGAACACCCCGGTATAAACCCAAACTGGTTCTCGAAAATATACACATCTCTCCTCGCCCTTAGCTCTACCACTCTCTCCCAGACTTTCATAGTATGACTAAGCAGCTTGATACCCCGATAGTTATTGCAATTTTGGATAGCACCCTTGTTCATGTATACAGGAACCATCGTGTTCCACCTCCACTCTTCAGGCATGTTGACATCAAATAACCTAGTGAGTCACTCCAAGCCTACCTTGCCCGCACTCTTCTAAAACTCCACCGGAAGTTCATCTGGCTTGGTCGCTTTGCCCCTACTCATTTTACGCATAGCCCCCTCAACTTTATCCACTCTAATCCGCCTACAATACCCAAAGTTACAACGACTCGCGAAGAGTTCCAAATCACCTAGTACAATGTTCCTGTCCCCCTTCTCGTTCAAGAGACTATGGAAGTAGGTTTGCCATCTCTGACGTATAAGTTCTTCATCCATCAAAACTCTACCTTCTTCGTCCTTGATGCACTTCACTTGGTCCAAGTCACAGGCCTTTCTTTCTCACGCCTTGGTTAACCTGAACAACCTCTTATCCCCACCTCATCCCTCAAGTTCCTCATACAAACGACTAAAAGGTGCAGTCTTGGCTGCCGTAATTGTTAACTTTGCCTCTTTCTTAGCCAACTTATAAAGCTCCCTATTCGCCATCTTCTCCTCCTCGTCTACACTTTCCACTAGCTCCAGATACACTGCTTTCTTGATTTCCATTTTTCCTTGCACATCTCCGTTCCACCATCAGCCTCCCTTGTGACCACTAGAGTAACTTTGATAACCTAATACCTCTCTCGCAGCTTTCCTAATGCACTGCGCAATCGTGGTCCACATAGCGCTTGCGTCCCCACTACTCCTCCAAGCCCCCATAATCACCAGCTTGACCCCCAACTCTTGTACTTTAGCTTTCACAAGACTCCCCATTTTATCCTATGTTGGTTATACATCGCCCTCTTCCTCCTCCTTGTCGTGATCTCAACGTCCATGACTAGGAGCCTATGAAAGGTCGAGAGGTTCTCACTCGGGATGACCTTGCACTAGAAAACCAAATAAAACAAACAAAATAACAAGTTCTCGTACTTGCAACAATGGCGTGTATTATTCCCAGCGATATTGCTTTTTCTCAAATTTAACCATAAAAACATTTGAAGCGAAAAACATTTCAAGTTACTGGGTTTTGATGGCAAAGTAGGAATAGTACTTCTATATTTTAGTCACCAAAACTTCCTTTAACCTGTAAGCCAAATTTATCCTCGCTTCTTTCGTTTCTCGAAAACATTTAGAGACGAAAACGACATAAAACTTCGATATGTTAAGACTCAAACGGTTATTTCCTCTAGATGAATGTATGACATCTTGCATATTGTTAAAAAGTCTTTTCAACCATCTTACCCAGAACAAAGAAATACCATTTCAGAAAAACATTTTACCAAGCGAATCAAGTTGCTCTGGAAATCAATTTAACAGCAGAACATCCTTGAAATTTTGAGCATTAACAGGACCTAATTAGATTTGAGTGTGAATGAAAAACTAATCTCTGCTGTAAATAATGCAATGTGTATATCCAAGTGGTTTTTGCTAAATTGTTCACCAAGGAAAAAAACTGACCTGGATCTCATTCGTAACTGCACGAGAATCAACAAAAAATTAAATAGCAGTTCTTTGAGTGCATCCGAGCCGTATAGTAATAATGGAGATACAATAACTACGTGACAGCTGAAACTCTTACAATGCTAGCCTTGAATCATTTGAAGTCTCTTCATTCTAATTTAAGTACAAATGAAAATAGGAGATTACTTTTACAGCCCAAGGAATGGGGAAAATTTTCAGGGCTCCCCAGAATACAAGCAGAGGAGATACCTACCAACTACCATCATTAAACCGAATCGAATCCCACAAAGATACATGGTTCTTGAGGTTTTTCTCGACCTTACTACCAGAAACTAAGCAAATGGAGGAGCAGTGTCAGTCCTACTCCTTGTCAAAAGATCAGTCGCATTTGATGTTTCTATAGATCCTCCTCACAAACAGATGTGAGCCCAAAAATCCAACAGCACCTAAGTTTAAATGACAAAAAGGCATAGCTGATTAGAATAAATGAAGCGGATATCATTGGAACTCCAAAGCAAGAGATTCAATGTGACTTACCGCAGAGAATTCCTAAGCCGAGACAAAACATCAGTGTGTATCCAAAGTAGAAACTAGTCTGAAAGAACCCTGACATCTTAGTCTTCACGTAGTAGTAATATACCGAGTATAGGTAGACATAGACAGCTGTAGAGGCGGCTGAGAAAAATGAAGTCCATTGCCAATGATAATTCTCAGCATTTAACAGGAAATATGTGCCCACAATGGTCACACAGACAGTAACAACAATGAGAATCAGGAATACCAAAAGCATAAACCCGTAAACATAGTACACCTGCAAAAACCATGACACGGTATATTAGCAATCAATTCAAGACTTCAATATGTCACTACCTAACAAAAGGGGTTCTTTCATGAGTCCCAGATCAATTTAAAAAATTATACAAAAAGTAAGACTGCCATGCAAGCAATGCATGTTAAGCAAAAGATAAATGTTTTATTCAAAGGAGTTCATTGAAATTTTACATAACACCTCTTAACTTATCTCCAGAAAAAGGGCACGAGGTGGACCCACTGGGTCAGCACCCTGAAACCGTTGAGTTCATTTCATGCTCATATTTATATGCAGGAAGATCGAAGCTATGAAGGACTGAATTCGAATTGTTTCTCCCTGAGTCCGTGGAAGTTCAGCCATCATTTTTTATTCAAACTAACTTAGTAACCGATGAGCGATACACGAGACTTAAATCGAGTTACAGTTTACCTTGTAATTCCAGAAGGATGTGAAGACGAAATACATCTCAATAAATATGCTGCCAAATGGTAGCAAACCCCCCATCAAGGAGATTACAGATGGTGTCAAGTACCACTTTTTCACAGGTATAGGGCGAGGAATGGTCTTGACACGGCATGGATTGTTTGGAGCACCACTCCAGTTTCTTCCAACGACTGTACCCAGAAGAGCCAGGGGGAAGGAAATGAATGCCCAGATAACGAAGACAACTACCATTGTGCCAAAAGGAATGGCTGCTAGAGAACCATAAAATATGGCAATTGTGTTCAGAATGAAACCAATTCCAAAGCACAAAAATGGAAAGAGTGAAGCGGTCAGAATCATCGACTTGATCCAGCTTTTCCCTGCAATAAGTAGATAAACAGCATGACTATTGTACTTGTAAGAGAGAGAGAGTTGTCATCCCAAATTTTGGGAAGTAAATTGAACAACAAACAAATAAAACTGTGCACGGTAGCTGTACCCCAAAACAGGGGCCACTAGCAATATGTCCTACAGTACGCATCTATAAATGATAAGACAAAAAATCCCAGCTTGGACACTTTTTCTTAGACAGATGAAATAGAAGTGCCGATCAACAGAAAAGCCAAAGGAGAGTGTGGGTGGGGTGGTGGTTTTTTTTTTTTTTGGGGGGGGGGGTGTTGGGGGGTGATAAAAGAACAGTGCACTACAAGGATATATAGATAAGAAATGAAACATACCACCATTTCGCGAGTACATTGCACCACTAACATAGCCTGAAATGAATGATGTCAAAGCATAACATACTATGAAAGTCGTAACAATGGCTCCTCTCCTGTAAAAGAATGCACAAATTCTATTTCAGCTGACCGTCTTAAAAAAGTAACAAATAAACAGAGCTACGGTAACAACTACTTGTAGCATCTAGTAATTTCATGACAATGCTATAACTTAACTCAAAACCATGAAAATAGAAGTACCAGACCGATCATGAATTGCCCATATAATCTACTCCTACATAAATAGGCAACAACTAAAGTTCAAAGGTTGATTTCAAGTATTTAACATACCCAACATATAACATCCCCACAATTGCCAACAGAATGACAAGGAGAACAAGCAATGCCAACTGTGCCCCAGTACCAACAAGAGCAGAAAGTAACACTAGGGTACGAGGAGTCCGAAATACATCTCCATGAACAAGTTTCCAACCAGACTCTTCACTCACATCTCTTTCCTGAAACGAAAACAATAATGGTTATGAAAATAATCCTAAAAGGCTAGAGCTTATCTAACAGAATGCTGTTTAACCACGAGGTTGTTACCAGAGACTCCAAGTCATCATCTTCCCTAGCATATTTGGCGTAATCATTCCTCAGTGTCCGCATCAATATCATAGACACCAGACCAGTAAGAAAGATGACCATCATGAAGGAGTTAAAGATGGAGAACCAATGAATCTGCAGAGTACATACCAAATTACAAACTATACGGCGGAAAAATGAATCCTATGGTGCTAACTTAAATACAAAGAGATGCTTTAAAACATTAGATTAATCCAACTACAATGATTATATATATTAAAAACAACAGACAGCGGTCAGGAAAAAACTGCATGCAAAGGTCAACAGTGTTAAGGTAATGCACCATCAATAGTTCAATTGTTGGAGTGGACCAATAAAATTAAGAAAAAAATTATCCAATTAACGTCCACCTGATGTTCAAAAAATGGGTAATCCAAGTAAACTTCAAAACGACGAGCAAAACTGATATTGGTTGGTTCCCATTTGACAGAATATGTCATGTCCAATGTTCTCCCAGCCTCCAAAGGCTTTGGGCCCTCTTGAGAAATATTGACATGAATGATCTGCAAGAACAAAGTCATGGTGAACATGAATATGCAGACTATCCACCAAAATTGGATGAGATGATCAAGTCACAAACCTGGTCCTTATTGTATCTAATATGGATGTTCTTATGTGTGTAAAGTACGTGCTTATTATCACTGTTTCTGTCAGGATGTTGCTCTCCAACAAAACCTATAATACAAGCAAAAACAACTTAGAACCACCTACGTTTCATCTCTTGCCAAGAAAAGTTAAAAGACAGAGAGTACGTACCCCACAATGGCAGGTCATCTGAAAAAAATTCAACAAACCGGAAACAAAAGAAGGTAAAGGTCAAGACAAGAAAAATCATTAGAATTCAAAAGAATCTAAAATAAAGCAACAGAAGCCAGAACATCTGGAAAAAGGGGGGATAAGTTCAGTGCTGAAACAGAAGTAGGTAAAAATCAAGACAACCAAATTAACTTGAAGTCAACAATAATGTGGCAATTAAGCAAAAAATAACAAAATATATTTTATACTAATGTAGAAACAGCTTTCAAAACAAAACTTCAATAAGAAAATAACAGAGAGGTGAAGCCTCACCAATATATGATGCATTAGGCGTCAAATGCAAATGAATTTTAATAGAAGAATAGGCAGTATCTGAACAGATACTATTCATAGATTTTCATTGGTCTAGAACTCTACAATTTCCGAAAGATAGCTTCAGTTTGAGGCTTGGGTTGAAGAGATGAAATATAACCAAGATATATCTTTTCATCAGAGGTTGAATTGATCATCACAAGAAGAATTAGGCCCTTGTCCTCATTAAGATAGGAGGATATTTTCTCATTGTTTTCTTGCAATTGCTAACAAATAAGGGATAAGAAAACCGAGAAAAGGGTTTCAAAGTAATGCAGAGGTGTCATTGCAGGGAATCTTCATAAGAATGCATAAAATGTTCCAATTAATCTAAACTTCTCACTGCAAATTCAAACTTCCTTCAGCCATAATTTTAAAGTAATACCAAAGAATAAAAAAACAAGTAAAATATACCAAAGAATAAAGTTTGTTACCAATGAAGAATTCAAACCAATAATTGTTTTCAATAGCATCTTTGAATTGCTTGACCTTTGCTTCATCAAGTTCAAGCTCACAAATGCTACCTTTGTCCACGTTTTCTATCAAACAAAAAAAAGTCCGTGTCAATCTCAAATCAAACAAGAGTAGCCAGGAGTTAGTGAAGGGGATTCACATACTTTGAAACCTTATGTCAATCTGACTATCAATAAGCTCGTTTCCACCCAAAACTTCACCAAGGCCACCCCACTTGTGAGAACCAGAAGCATGACAGAATGGAAGGCTGTAATAGTTGTATGTTTCCTGTGGGTTATTATACGGCCCAACTTTGTTTACCCACAGAGTAACCGGGTCATCTGGTTGATACTGTTGGACAAAGCATAGGAGTCAGATTGAAGCATTTGCATGTAGTAAGAAACAAAAGCAAAAGCATATTGCAGCAATACATCCACTTAATTACTGCACATTGTAATACTTCCCAGGAATTTACAGGAAACAAATATGAGATTAAATATTTTCTCCTCTCTAGAAGAAACTTCAACTAACAAATTTGCAGAAGTGAACAAAACTTAGGGCAACGAAGCAGACAAACTTGCATTGCTTAAAAGCACAAGCAAAAAGAAAGGTATAGGATTAACATCTTAACCAAACACCTGAACCATAAGGGAAAAGATACCCTAAATCATGAATGCCCTTTTTTAATCAAGTAGTGAATGCCGTTACGCCACATCTGTCCATTAAGCAGCATAAGTGCCAGAACTGAATAGATTGACAGCATAAGTGCTAGAACTGAATAGATTGAAGTGTCAAACGAGCTACAAATACTCCTGAATAGAAAATCCTAGATCATCACCCTTGCGGCAGGAACAAGTATTATCATAATATGAGAGAGAGAAAGTGGCAAGACTGAGTAGCTCTTAAGATCTTTCCCAGAAAAGCAGTATAGTTATAAACACATGGTGAGAGAAATAAGAAAGTGGAAGTTGAACCTGTGAACTTGTTTATAACACCACAGCCTAACCAATTGAGTTAGGCCTCATTGGCCAGAGTTAATATAAAATGAGGGAGCAGCTAAAGTTATCCAATATCGATCTGTATTTACAAATCCATAAAAAGTGAAGAGCTTAAAAAGTGCATATGTAGTATTTCATAGCTAACTCCCTTAAGATCGATATGACACTGAAACCATATGTTCAAATAAACTGCTGAATGGCCATTAGTTACTTGAACAAAGTTCAGCTCAAAGTTTCTAAATCCCATCAAGGCCCAGTCAATAAGCAAGTTTTATAGTTATATATGCAACATGCACCATCAACTACGATTTCACCATCTTCAACTGCGACACTCTCTGGCACCACCGCCAATCCACTACACGCACCTACTAGATACCCACTCTACCAGGTCCACTAATTAGCTTTTTTATAATAGAGTATACCCCTGAAGCTACTTTTAATGGATACTTTAACCTTGTTCGTCGACAATGTAGTGCACCTGTCTCATCAATTCACTCCTGCCACCAACCGATTAGCAATTTGATAAAGCCATCTAATCTGAACAAAAAAGGCATCAGCTTTCCATCCCTTATTTGAAAATTGATCTTCCCATCCTAAGGTTTCATCAACAATGCGTCCCACCTGTCTAGTCGCTCCTAATTCCTCCAATAGCAACACATTGAAGCCATCTAATATCTGAACTAAAAAGGGATCACCTTTTTTGTCCCTTTCTTGATCTTTTCACAGTAATAAGTTGAGTTCCAGCACCCAACCATGCAAACTCACATAAATCACCTCGTTTCTATCTTAGACGCATGAAATTAAGCAAAATAATCTCACACCAAATCTCAGTCATTGCATTTACATATCATCTGCAGAAGGCAATGGCCATGATCGAATCCTCCTCATAACAGCCGCAAAGGCACATTCTCAAGGACCTGTAAGTGGCTTTTACTTCGCTATTTTACAACATAATAATCAGCAGATATAACCAGACAAGTGTTATACCTACGAATAGCATATAAAGCACCTGTATGACAAAATTTGAGATCAGGAGCAAGGAAGTTCGTTGAGATCGAAAGACAAAGACAAACCATGAAATTTGCATTAACAAAACGGTAACTACACTCATTTCCTTATGAATCAATCTATCACAACTTGCAAAATTTCGGAATCAGAGAAGCAATGCGCAAAAGAGATCTCCGCAATTGGAGCTCCCATAGATCTGAACAGCATAAGGATGCTTCTAACCGAAAAGAAACAAAATGAATGCGTACAAATTAAGAAATTGAAAGAGACGATCGAAATTAGGGTTTTCTACGGTTCCTATATCGAACATTATACCTTGTGATCGGACTCGGAAGCAAGCGCCGGCGAGACGACGAGGAAAGCGGCGAGGAAGGAGAACAGAGTTAGTGATCGGACGGTGGGCCGCATCATAATCGCCGGCGACGTTACGGATTGGCGCGCGAGATAATGGCAGAAGAGACGGGGGATCCGACCCAAAGTCGTGAACGGATTTTATATTAGTAGAGTATGATCTGATTTTTCGACAAATAGAGACCCAGAGAGGGGGGAGCAGCAGACAGCAGAGTACTATAAAAGCTGTTTAATTATCACTATAATAAACAGCTGAATGACAAAAAGAAAAAAGAAAACTCACTAATTCAAATTCATTTAATTTCTTTTTCTACTCTCCTGTAAAAGAAAATACAAAATAAAAAAATCAACAACAAACTTCTTTGGAAAACGAAATTAACTGTGGTGTAAAGTGTAGGATCGTTGAATTTTTTGTGTGAATATCATAATTCGAGATTGCTCTACCTCGAATAATAATGCAAAAATTATTAAACACACTAAATAATACTGTAGAATTTGAGAAATTAATCAATTTAGTCAGGAGCATGTTGAAGAGCATGTATGATTCGGTATGTCTACCATATGGCCATAAATTAAAAGTTTAGCCAACCACCTTTTATGTTAATAGTTAACTAATTAACGTAATAATACTAATTGCCTCTTTAAGAATATTTATATCTTGACATACTTCATCTATTGTTGACAATACACTTATTCTCGTTCCAAGTTATATCTCTCATAAAATAATATTCTCTTTGCATTTTATGTAGCATTTTTTCTTTTTAGTTATTTCAAACAGAATACGAACTTTTTATATTTAAAAATAATTTAACTTTATACGTTTTATTTTAATTTTAGTGACATATTATAACAAAAAAATATCATGACACATTAAAATCACAAATTTTAAATGCCATACCAGTCAAATATCCAGATATAAAATAAAATGGAAGGAATATGTAGATGCTCTCATAAGTTGTATGAGTATTAGCAATGCAGAATATAATATTGCAAACTATCGTTGCTTTAGCCATAAACCAAATGAAGCATTAGTAATGCAGAAATTAAATTAATAATGCATTTTATATTGCAAAAATAGAACAATATACTACTCGTTTCAAATTTTAAGCTGGAAGTATTTTTTTTTATGCGGACGAACCTTAAATTTATTTTCCTAATTTCGTGTTTGGACATTGAACAGTAATACTTCTTTGTTCCAAAAAAAAAAACGGGGATCAAAATACGAAAGTCAAAGCTTCTAGTTTCCACAGTAATACCAATTTTTTTTTTAAAAAACGATTAACAAATTCAGAAATTGCACAAAGTTTCCTATATATCAGAATTTATAGTTAAGGAAATTGTTTAGAACGTATCATGATAAAGAAAATGTTTGCTAGCATGGTAACAAAAATTATTTTTTTTTTCTTCCGGGGAAACAAAGCATGCATTAATCGAACTCAACAGTCAATGGTACAAAACCAGATGAAGCCTCACAATCCAAACACTCAAACAGGAAACTTGTCAAACCAAGAGACTTCACTAAGCAGTGCGAAAGAAAATTTTGCTAACTTATGACTACAAGTATTGAACCCTCTACTTAGATATTTAAAAGATACATCACTCAGATGTTGCTGAAGTGCCCAAAAATCTTCGCAAAGAGTATTAACTTCCCATGAAGGACCTCTGCTTCCATTAAGCATTTGAACCATTGTTAAGGAATCAGACAAGATATCTATATTCTTCCTACTATACTTCATCGTCATTTGAATTTCTTTTCTTATTGCCCATGCTTCAGCTATTATGGCTTTTCCAACAAAAGGAATTGGACTATCATAGGCATAAAGCACGTCACCACTAGCCTTTAAGGCTACCATTCCAATACTCGCTTTGCGAGTTTTTGGATCCATACCTGCATCCACATAAAACAACACTTTTTCTGAAGAAAGAGTTAGTAATGGTGGATTAGTTGAAGCATCGCTCATAGTGTTAACATGTTCCTTTGTAATTGTAAATTCATTAAATTCAAATAATGCTTTAGATAAAACAATATAATCATTCCTAGCTTTCCAAATCATCCATAAATAGATACTGCTAGTTGCAATAAGGTATTAATTTTCGAGAATCTTTTAGTGTCTAACACTAATTTATACTACCATGTAGCAAAATCAGAGATCAGAAGCAAATTTGGCCAACGAATCAGACTTATTTTCTACACATGAATTGATCTAGGACATTTAAAGAACATGTGCTCTAAAGTTTCAGGTTGCATTCCACAAATAGGACATATGTCATCCATAGAGTGAATTCTTTTTTTAATAATATTCTTAACAGATAATATATTTAAGACACACTTCCTTAAGAAATGCTTGAGCTTGTTTTTAATATTTAAAGACCATAAATGGTTCCAAAAGGATTTGGGGAACACATGAGAACTACTTTCCGCACGATTAGCCAAACTTCTATCATTTGTGAGGAGCAATTTCGCCAAATAATACCCAGACTTCACTTCGTATTTACCTGAACTAGTAAAATGCTAAATTAGTCGATCATTTCCCCTACTGAAGAAACTGGAATAGTTAAAATAGATTCGACATCATCTTCACTAAATAACGTATTCAAAATCTGCATATTCCATGTGTTAGTACTGTCATCAATCAGTTCTGATACTTTCATATTTGTCACAGTACCACTCACCATACTTAAGGGGTAAAAGGAGCTCTCTCGCGACAGCCATGGATCTCTCCATACTCTTACAGATTTACCATTTGAAACATTCCATCTAACACTTCTACTTAATAGATCTCGCCCCCATGATATACTTTTCCATGTCCAAGATGTATATTTATTGGTCGGTGCCTGTAAGAAAGATTCCTTAGAAAAATATTTACATTTAAAGACTTGAGAAACTAACAAATCTGGTTCAGTCAGAACTCGCCATGCTAGTTTGGCTAAAAGAGCCATATTAAAAGCCTTTAAATCCCGAAATCCTAATTCCCCTTTAAATTTTGGTTCGCATAGTTTTTCCCACTTTTCAAAATGCATCTTTCTTTTATCATCATTCGTACCCTACCAAAAGTTTAAAAATAAACTAGTGATTTCCTTACATAACCCATCGGGTATCTGAAAACAAGACATAGCATATGAAGGAATAGCAGCTAAAACATACTTTAATAAAACCTCTTTCCCTGCTTGACCCTTTATTTTAGATAAAATTATATCCTTTATGAAAGCTAACATTTATTTTTTAGATCTTCCTACAATAGCAAGCAATCCTAAATACATCACCCTTTCACACATCCGTGTATTATTCAACGAAGAGCATATTATAACTTTTTCCTCCTCCATAGTATTCTTACTAAAAAAGATTGCAGATTTCTCAAAATTAATAATTTGTCCTGAGCATCTTGCCTATATGTCCAAAATTTTATTAATCGTAGCAACACTATTCATATCAGCTCTACAAAAGATAAATGAGTCGTCTGCAAAAAATAAATGGGAGGCAGAAGGACTACTTCTCCCTAATGTGAACCCTTTTAACTTTCCTTGTTGTTCAGCCGAGTGTAATAGAACAGATAATCTTTCAGCACTATTAGGAATAAGTAAGGTGATAAAGGATCACCCTGCCTTAATCTTCTAGATGGCTTTACACAACCTTTAACCTCTCCATTGAAGTTAAATGAAAAAGAAGCAGTCATAACACAAGTCATAACCCAATTTACAAAAATTTGGTGAAAACCCATTTGTAACATCATTTGCTGGATATAAGGCTACTTCACACGATCATATGCTTTAGACATATCTAACTTTAAAGCCATTAACTTATCTTTTCCTTTTCGTTTGTTTTTCAGCACTGCCATAAATTCAAATGCTAACACGACATTATCCACAATTTGTCTTTTTCCAACAAAGGCAACTTGATTCATAGAGATAAGTAAAGGCATCAAAAGTTTCATACGTTTTACCAGAATTTCTGTAATGATCTTATATAAAGTAGAGCAGAAGCTAATAGGTCTAAAGTGATTTACTGTAGTAGGTATTTTTATTTTTGGTACCAACATTATCAAAGTTTGATTCCAAACGGGTAAAAGTTGACCCGTCTCAAAAAAAATGCCTTACTACTGTCGCGCCCAGTTTTTTCTCGCGAAATAGGGTTTATGACATTGACAACTCTTTTAACATGTATTAAAGAGAAGAGTCTTCACTTAATGATTAAAGTGCATTAGGACACTAAGAAGAGTTTGATTTAGGAAAACCAGAGATCGAGTAAGGGCTTGAAATTATCCCGAAGGGAAGGTGTTAGGCACCCCGTAAGATCCACTAGTGTGGTTCCCGGCCATACTATAATTGTGACTTTAAATAATCAAATAAGAGTTTCAAATATGAGGGGGGTTTCACATAAGGGTTGCAAATAGATAAGATTAAAAGAAGTGAAAGGCAAGCTGAAATTTGAGAAAAACGGTTTAAAATTTTGAAAGGTAAACAACGAAATAAACAAGTAAAGGAAAGGGGGGTCCTAAGTTTATAAATAATATGGATCACCCCACACAATGTCCGGTAATCGCTCCTCGACGAGGGGTTACACGTGACATTATCACGTGGTCATCACATCCATATCTACCCTTTCCCACCCCGTTAAGGTGTTAAAGCGCGGAATAGTCTTGTTTACTTATTGCATGTTATTACCCGCCCCAATTCTATCAGCCCCAGAGGTGCTTGGGACTACTAATCCTATAATGGGGGAAAATTTGGCTTATTTGTGGTTTCAAAAGGTAAAAATACTAAGGCGACAAACAAAACATGTGTAGCAAGTATTGGGAAAACACATAAACAGGTATGGCTCAAATAAACCTCCTCAAATCAAAGAAAAGCATCTAGTTTAGCATGTCTTGCATGTACTGATTATGGTCTGATTAAAACTTAAAAGGGGAAAGCAAGCTGATTTATCACATATTTTCAGATAAGAAATCTGAATTAGACCTGCCTGCTGGTCGTAATTAACAAAGAAAACTGGTGCAGTCATAACTTTTATCCTAAGGCTTACCTAAGTGTTAGACGAAACCTATAGGCATGATATCTACTGGTTTCAGAAAAGATGAAGTGTACTGATTTTAGAAGAGGTCGTCAGTTATTCAAGGAAGACGAGTTTTGACAAAAGATTTTGCAGATGTTGGACAATGATATTGCTGATTTTAGACTTATAGGTGAACGAAAACGTTTCATACTAGGTTGTTAATTCCTATAGGCATGTTTTCTAGGCATTGTTGACTTTAAAAACATTGTTATTGATATGCAGAAATCATATAGGCAGGTCATCTATATGCAGTTAGTTATTTAACTCCTATAAACAGGTTTGCCTAATGATAGATGCACATGCAAATTGTAGGAAGTCCTATAGGCATATTATCTATATGATAAGCAGAATTTCAGAAATGACTTATGGACATGGTCTCTATATACTACAGAAGTGCAGAAACCTATAAACATGGTCTCTATATAATGCAGAAGTGCAGAAACCTATAGACATAGTATCTATATGAAATGCAGAAGTGCAGAAGTATAATAATTCCCTATGAACATGATATCTATATGAAATGCAGAAGTGTAGAAGTATAATGATTCCCTATGAACATGATATCTATATGAAATGCAGAAGTGCAGAAGTATAATGATTCCCTATGAACATGATATCTACCCCTTTGCAGGCATGATTCCCTCCTTTTTCACTAGCCATCCCCAATAGTTATTACAAGTTATTATAGCCCGGAATGAAATAAGAAAAGCAAAATTAAAAGTACAACCAAGGGGAGCCTAATTCAGACTCCATGTCTGAAATATGAGATGAACCAACTCTAAAAATCATGATCCAAAGCCTTTATCTCATCTTTGGATGTGTCAGAGTTCCCTAAGAGCCTCATATGGACTCCGGGCAGTGCTCACACCCAAATGTTACCAGATTAAGAACATAGTGCAGTGTGGAAGGGTCAGCCCTCAAGTGTCCAAGTTCAGAGGGAACTCAAGGTCCCAAGGCAAGGCTCACAAGAGGGGGACAGAACCTAGAAGCTAGGATAGAGTGCAAGTGCAGAAGTGAAATTCTGAAAGGGGAAAGAGGGAAAAGGGAACAACTTAAAAATCAGTGCATATAGGGGTATAGGGAAGTAGGGAATTTTCAAGAACACAAGAGAAGCAGGCTGATGGGCATATTCAGCAATGGGATATGCTGGCACACCCTCCAGCCTATTAGAGGTTAGGACCTCACTGGTTTAGAACTCAAGTCATGGGCAACAACTCATATTGCCATGCCCTAAGCCACCACTTACAAACACATAGGGGTAATGGGGTAGGGAGCAAAGATTCACAGTAGAAACATGTAGTAGAACATAGACATATTAAGTTAAATATTGAACTCTACATAAGCAGTAAGGTAGCCATGGATATAAAAACTTTAACTAAACACATTGGGGTAATGCTGAAACTAAAATTAGGACATACCAGTTTCAGAGAAAACAAACAAAGAGAAAGCAGTAGTCTTGTAAAGCCAAAGTGCAAACGAGCAATCAGAATACTATGAGTTTAGAAGAGAATTGTGAAGTGTGAAGTGTAGAAGTATTGAATTGAAGGTATCCTAAAGTGCAGAAGGGACGTGCCCTTTTATAGTGCAGAAATCAAGTAAAAATAGGTAAGAAAAATAGTTTGGAAATCAATTACACAAGGTCTCCCTTTAATTAAGGGATTCTGATTTCAAATGGGTAAAATAATTAAGGAAAGGGGTCAATCAAACACTTTTCTAGAGCAGTACAAGAGGGGTAAATACATAGAGGTTTATTTAAGGACAAAGTCTTGATAGTACACGGTTTGTGCAAATAAGGAAAGGAAATCAGTTAACAGCTAGTAAATCAGAAATTGAGGATTTCGTATGAATGAACTAGGTTAGAACGATGGGAAGGATTTCAACTTAAGGAAAATCAGTACCAATCAATTAAACTTATTAAAAGGAATTCTGAATCAATCACAAGTTGGAAAATCATTTTGAAGAAAGATTCCTCATATATAAAAGCACACATACACGTTAAACATGAAGAAATTTGTCATGTCAATAGAAGAGTCTAGTGTAGGAGAATCAGAATTGTGTGCAAACAAAAGAAGTTCACACTTAGTTCATAGACCCAAAAATAAGTTTGAAAAAGTCAAGAGTCCTCAAACAGAACCCTAGTTTGATCATGTGCCCAAACTCGGAGGAAACCCCCAAATTCTAGGGTTTCCAACTCGAGTCAAATACAGAGATGAGGAGGCAACAGGCTCAGAGATTTCCTTTCAGAATCTCATGAAAAGACAAGCAAATACAAATAATATTCAAAGCAGACAGAGCGTAGGAGCATAATGAGAGAATAGTCATGACACTAAAAGAAACGTGTTTAAGAAAATCTTTTAGAAGGGACTTAAACAGAGTTCAATAGAAGGCAAACAAAACTTAAGAACTCAGTAGGAAATATATACAGTAGAAGAACACAAAAATACCGAAAAAGCATAGCAAAAGATCATATAGGAAAATACAGCAAGATAAACATGCGAGCATGGTACAAAACACGGTAGAAAAACAAAGCACAGAAGAACATGCATGATAAAGGAAAACATAAGAACACAGTAGAAGAACATGCGTGGTAGAAAAAAAAACATAAGAACATAGTATAGACAAATACACACAAAGAAAAGAAGAAGAAAAGTCAGAGAAACATTTTAAGCTTTTCAGAAAAACCCTAAATCGGAAAGAAGTAATTTTTGAAAGAAAAATTAGGGAAAACGTTTAAAAACTCAAGTAGAGCATAGATATAGAACAGATTTAAGAAACCCTCAAATAGATAGGGTTTCAGAGGAACCCTAAGCGAGAAAGGCTTGGAAAAGGTCCGATCTGAGTCGGATAAGTCAGAAATAGGCTCATAATGCTTGGATATGTCGGAGCAAGGCCGGAGAGGCCATAGAACCTTGAATCGGAGAGGATCTGAACGAACACCATTGAGGTCAGACCTCGAAACTTCGAACACCAAGTGTTTAAGAGCAGAGGGAGATGAGTTTAAGCCATCCATGGCCTGAGAGGCCATGGATTCCGGTGAGCTGAAGGTAGAAGACAGTAGGAGATGATTAGGGTTTCAAGAACCTTCGAGAGAGTTTAAGAGGGGGGGTATTCAGAGGCGGCTGATAGAATGAAATGAGTTAGGGTTCGGGGTGTGGACGGATTAAAAAAGGAAAGGGGAAATTGTGGTCGTTGATCGGATTGATCAACGACCTGGATTAAAAGGGGTTTGGGCCGGGTAGTTTTAAATGGGTTAAGGGTTGGGTTAAATGGAATTGGGCTGGTCCTAAATTGGGTTTGAAATTGGGTCAATTAGGGGAACCAATTTTGGCTATAATTGAAACAAAATGGGCCAGATTTTAAATAGCCACTTTTCCCTTTTTATTTTTATAAAAATAGAAAATGACTTATGAAAATAAATTAAATGTACTGAGTCAATTAATATATAAATATTAATTTAAAAATATTGGAACCAATTTCATAATTATAAAATGCTATTAATCTTAAAATATGCTAAAATTGCAATTATATGCAATTTATCTTAAAATACCAAATAAATTTGTAAAAAATGTATAAAAATTACCCTAGCTATATTTTAGTATAAATATGATAATAAAGTAAGTTATTCACTAAAATGATAATTTTGGGAATAATTATTGGTTTTTGTACTGCTAAAATGGGCAATAAATCAGTTTAAAAATCTTTTAGAAATTAGAAAAATTATTGAAACACTT
The DNA here is from genome assembly GCF_000393655.2 of Nicotiana sylvestris. NCBI lineage: Eukaryota > Viridiplantae > Streptophyta > Magnoliopsida > Solanales > Solanaceae > Nicotiana > Nicotiana sylvestris. Next base: position 119,757,538 of record NC_091057.1, on the reverse strand, counting down.
GGATATACTTATATATGCATATATATGTTATTTTTAAAGTATGTGTATATAAAAATACATAGGAAAAAATTGGGTATCAACAGCTACCAAACAAACATCATGAGAAATTAACGGCCAAAATTGCTGGAAAAATAGTGGAGTCATTCCATCAACACCAAGGACTTCTTATGATGCATAGAGAAAATAAATTCTTTTATTTCTTCATTAGTTACTTTACTAATCAGGCCAAAATTCATATTTTCATCGATATAAGTTGGAATAAACTGAAGAACATGAGATAAGAAGGAAGGATTAGAAGTAGTAAATAGTTCCCTATAGAAATCCTCAATTTCCTTTACCATACTGTTTTTGTCACAAATCCACTCTCCTGATCCATTCTCAATTCCTTTAATTAGATTCCTCCTTCTTCTCTGAAGAGTAGACATATAAAAAAGAAGTATTTTATCTCTTTCCTCTAACCATTGAACTCTAAACTTTTGCTTCCAATACATTTCTTTCTCCTTATAGGCTTTACTTAACTCATTTTTCAGCTTTGATATGATAGTTAGATCTGGTCCTTCTGGATTAATTTGTGAAAACTTTAGAAGATTTTTCAGTTGCCTAATCTTTATCATAGAATTTGATTCACCATTCTTTCTCCATAAGATTAAAGAATTTCGACATTTTCTTATTTTTGAACACACTTTAGGTTGACAATCCCCAGAAGATTTAGTTACCCAAGATTGTTTAATTAATTTATGGGCTTCAGAGTTTCCAACCCATCTTTTATCAAAATAAAATCTTTTTTTCCAGCGATCATTTAGTCCATTTGTGGAACAAAGAATTAATTCGTGATCTGAAACATCATTTTGAATATGAAGCACTGTAGCCTAATCATATTTTAATCTCCAATCAGGATATACCAAAACCCTATCTAAACGTTCTTGAATAAGTCCATTATTAATTCTGTAACAAGACCAAGTCCAAGGTTTCCCTCTATAACCAAGGTCTACCGCTCCTAGCATATAAATAAAGTTATTAAAATCCTTAAAAGTCCAAGGAGCCCGCGTAGTTCCCCCAGATTTTTCAAAATTATCAATAATATCATTAAAATCCCCTAGCAACATCAATTGGTTTCCCCAAGATACGGATCTAGTAATAAGTTCAGCCCATTATTTCTTTTTAGTTTCTCTATCTATGCTAGCATATACAAAAATACAAAAAAAAACTAATCTTCTTTTCATTATCATAAATGGATAACTCAATAAAATAGGATGAAGAGTAAATGTTACTTATCTGAGTGTCTTCATGCCAGAGTAAGGCGAGTCCAACATGGTCTACAATGTAGGAATTTCGTAGCCACTGAAGTCGTGATTGTTGGTTCTTTGTCTCGCATAGAAGAATACAATCCGTGGAGTGGAGATACATTTTCTCCTTCAAACAGGGAACTGTCAAGGATCCCCCTAACCCTCGACAATTCCACACCAGCAACTTCATTTCATCAAGGGAGACCATTCCAGGTTGGCCTCCCGTACCACCTCTTTCTTTTGACGTTTTGCAATAGTTATTGGTGTAACTATCTCCTTATCTTTTCGTTTTACCCCCATTAAACCAAACTCTTCCATAATCGGAATATCAATTAGCATATTAGGCTCTTCTAAATTGACTACTTCATTCCTAGAAACAGCATCACTCACATTTACTCCATTATGTGCATCATCAGTAGCTTTGTCATGGTTCTGTAACATCATCATCTCAATACCATCCTTCTCTTTATCTTCTTGCCCAAACTCATGCATACAAACATCCGCAACTAACCCTTTACCTGGTATAATCGCAACTTCATGACTATTTCCTGCAATATCTCCCTGCCCTTTAAAAAGTGATTGTGAATATGAATATACTGGAAGTTTAGTTTTTTGCAAAGTATTCGTATGGAGTTGGCCAGTATCTTTATTTTGTAAATCAGTAAGAGGTAGACTGTTATTAGAGATTGGGATTGTTTCTTCCTCTACAGAATGCACCCGGTGTATTTCCTCTTTGTCATTCAAATTATCATTGTCCTTTGCTTGCAAATCCAGAACTTTCTTCCCCTGTAATCCATTTTTCTCCATCTGAACATTCTCTTTCTCTATACCATCCTGCATATCCATCGAGTCTCCGTCATCTTCCAGATGTTGCAAATCTTCTCTGGTTCCTGTAGCTCTTTTCTCCTTAACTAATTTATAGTTATGATTTCTCATTATTGTATTCCCCACACTATCATTATTGAAATCTTGACGCTTTTGACTTTCCGAGAAAGGTGCATTGTTCTCTGCTCGTAGCCATGTCCCGAACTGGTTACTTCTAAAATTTCCTGATCATAAATCTTGTTCCCTCTATATACAGATTTTATCATTATGTCCTAGCACACCACAATAGTAACAAACATAAGGTAGATTTTCATATCTCAATTCAACCCATATAGTTTCAAAGCCTAGCTTGATCCATTTCCCTCTAAGCGGTGGCTTATTAATATTAATATTGACTTTAAGCCTTTTATACTGACCCTCTTTACTTCCATTTTCAGGAATGAGAATATCTAGGATACCTCCTAATGCATGCCCTATTTTCCGACCAACATCCTTTGACATCCAGTGTAAATGTAATGATCCGACCGGTTGTTTTGAGCTATCGCACTTCACTCACCAGTTTTCGAGCATGAATAGCCTCGTGTGATGCATTATGACTTATGTGAATTGTTGGTTTTGGCTTTCAGGGTAATCGGAATATATTTAGAAGAACAATTCTCAATTTGAAGCTTAAAATTGAAAGGTTTGGCCGAGTTTTGACTTGTTAGTATATGATCTCGGATTGGAATTTTTATAGTTTGGTCATCTCCATGAGGTGATTTAGGACTTAGGAGTGTGATCAGAATATATTTTGGAAGTCTGTGGAAAGTTTAGGCTTGAATTGGCGAAACTAGGATTTTGGCGTGTTCCGGTTGATAGGTGAGATTTTGATATAGGGGTCAGAATGGAATTTCAGAAGTTGGAGTAGGTCCGTTGTGTCATTTGAGATGTGTGTTCAAAATTACAGGTAATTCGGATGAGGTTTGATAGACTTTTTGATCGAAAGCGAAATTTGGAAATTTTTGGAATTCTTAGGCTTGAATCCGATGTGATTTTAGTGTTTTAATTTTGTTTTGAGCATTTCGAAGGTTGGAACAAGTTGGAATAAGGTTATGGGATATGTTGGCATGTTTGGTTGAGGTTCCGGGGGCCTCGGGTGAGTTTCGGGTGGTTAACAGATCAATTTTTGGACTTTGGACTTGGCAGTTTTGTTGGTTTTTGTTGTAGAGATTTTTGTTCATCGCGTTCGCCGAGGGTGCATCGCGTTCAGGAAAGGTGTTTTCAGTGATGATGATTTTGTTTTATGCATTCACGAAGGAGAGGACGCGAACGTGAAGGTGAAGGCAACTTGTGCATCGCAGACACATGATTGGGGTCGCGTTCGTGAAGAGGAGTGAGGTTGTTGGGCACCCCAGGCTCTTGAACTATGCGTTCGTGAGATTTATTATCGCATTCGCGAGAGGCTGGAATGGTGAAGCATCGCGTTTGTGTGGCATCGTCCGCGTTCGCGAAGGGAAAAGTGGAGAGGCAGTGAATTTGGTCTACGCGAACGCGAGAGGGCAGTCACGTTCGCGAAGAAGGAAATCTTACCTGGGGCAGAATATTTAAAAGTGGGTTTCGCGATTTTTGGTCGGTTTTCTCCATTGTTGTATGATTTTTGAAGCTTTTGAGAAGGATTTAAGAGGGAATCGAAGGGAAACACTTGGAGGTAAGATTTTTGAACTCTATACTCGATCAGATGTTGATTCTTACTTGTTTAAACATGAAATTTGTGGAACTCAAAGCCTAGAATTGGGGAATTAGGGCTTGAAATTGGAGAGTGTAAATTGGGGATTTGAGAGGCCATTTGTTGTCCGATTTTGATGTTATTGGTATGTATGGACTCGTGGGAAGATAAGGATTCTATTGATATGATTTTTATCGGATTCCGAAATGTGGTCCCGGGGATCGGGTTTGGCCAATTTTAGAATTTTTGGTATAAATTGGATATTTTCGAGTGGGCTTTGTTCCCTTAGCATGTTTTGATAGTATGAATCTGCTTTTGGCTAGATTTGGAGCATTTGGAGGCTGAGTCGAGAGGCAAAGGCATCGCAGGCTAGAGCTTGGACCAGATTGAGGTAAGTAATGATTGTAAATGACTGTCCTGAGGGTATGAAACCCCGGACTTCACATCGTTGTGCTACTTTGAGGTGACACACACACTAGATGACGAGCGTGAGGGTCGTGCACCATTGGAGATTGTGACTTAGTCTGTCTCGTATGACTGTTAAGTCGCGTATTTGATTGTAAACTATTTGATATCATTGTGTTTGGAAATTATTACTATGTTTTGGGTTGAATGCCATATTTTGGGTTCGTGCCAATTGTTTTGGACCCTTAGGGAATTTTTACTACTATTCCTCACTGTTTTTACTTCGTATTTGTACTCAGACATGTTGTATTCTACTGTTTTTATAACTCACCCATATTTACTCTATTTCGATATTTTAAATGATATTTTAGGCTGAGCATCATGTTAGACTGTTGCTCGAGTGGCTTGAAAGATTTCTGACTGAGTGAGGCCGAGGGTCTGTGTTGTGAGGATATTATGGGATTGGGCTACGCGCCGCAGCAGTGTGGTACTGATTTATAATTATGAGGTCGAGGTCCTGATTTGTTACGCCGCAGGGTGGCTTGATATGTGGCCGAGAGCCTGTTTGATTATGCCACAAGATGGCTTGATATTGCGCTTGGGTTGTAAGGGGCCCCTCCTAGAGTCTGTACACCCCTAGTGAATGTGGGTACCCAGTGTGAGTGATATGTTGTAGACTGAGGGGCTGTTTACGTTTCTATCATTTTTACTCACTATTTTTATCACTTGTTTGAAACTATTGAAAGTTGTTTAAAAAGGGTTTTACTGAAACTGAGCTTGATTTATGAAGAAAATGATTCCTGTACTGTTTTGGAAAAGTACTGCATTTGTTGTAGCGTTATGCTGTGTTTTACGTGTTTTCTTACTGCTCAGCTTTCATTTACCTTTATTACTTACTGAGTTGGCGTACTCACATTACTCCATACACCTTGTGTGCAGATTCAGGTAGTTCTGAACCCGGTAGCGGGTATTGATTGCTTAGTGGCAGAGTCATTGGAGTTAGCAAGGTAGCTGCCCAACATTCGCAACACTGCTTTTCTCCCTCTTGTCTTCCTTAGACTGTATTTAGTACGTTCTTAGACTCTTGTTGTATTCAGACTTTAGTAGATGTTCATGACTTGTGACACCCCGATGTTGGGCTTGTGTATTTATTCTGCGTTGTTCATTTAGACTTTCATTATGAAATACTTGATTAAGTAAAAACTTAAAAAATGACTTTTATTGATAAATGGTTAGTTCGGGAGTTGTGTCGGCTGGCCTAGTTTCATGATAGGTGCCATCACGACCAGGCCAGTTTTAGGGTCGTGACAAGTTGGTATCAGAGCCGGGTACATAGGTCTCACGAGTCATGAGCAGGTTTAGTAGAGTCTTGCAGATTGGTACAGAGACGTCTGTACTTATCCTCGGGAGGTTGCAGAACCTTTAGGAAAAACTTCACATTCTTGAACTCATATCGTGCGTCCTTGATTCAGCTTGAAATGTAACTCTTTGAATTCCTTCCAAGCGTTCGTATACGCACATGAGCGCGCAATATCAGATATGCATCGATGGCTTGTGATTCCCTGATCAAGGGGCGAGATGTGATCTCTGTGTGTTGATATTGGGCAAGTCTGAAGGACTTCAGGCCGGATTTTGTCTACAACTTGAGCATTGAGGTGTTGATTGTGTGAGTACATGCTCTTTGATTTGTATGTCCGATAGTGTCCCTATTAGTGGGAGTGATGACTGGATAGTTATGTGATGAGTATGATGTGACTACGAGATAGGTTAATATGATTTGAATGAGACGAGAAAGGTCTGCTTGGGGGTAGCAAGAACTATCCAGTGCTTGATTTCCATCGTGATTTGATGTATGGTCTGAGTTGTGGGCGTGTTGAAGGATCTTTTCATGTTGCCTAGCTGGGAAGTGAAGTAGATTTCACGTTGTGAGATGAGTTTAGACTCAGGAAGATTAAGTGACTGCGTAATATATATGTCGGTGGAAGGGTATAAAGGATATTAGTTTGAGGCGAAGCAGGTGGGTTATCTCCTGCGGATTGTTCTGAAGTTTGAGTGATCCTTTATGTCATTTATTGGAAGATCTTTGTTACCAGTGGAAGATATGTGTGGCAATTTGAATTTGGGTCGCCTAAGAGAGTGGGCTTGATTGGTATAAGGGTGAATGCGAGATTTGCAGAAGGTTTAAAGTACTAGATGGTCTGTGTTTCACGAGCTTATGAAGTATAGAGTTTAATCTCACTATGGTATTATGGTAGTAATAGAGTATACGCATTATGAGTTATTGTGTGTTTTGAATTTTGGCTTTGAGCCAAGTGGGGGAGTCTATTATTGATTAGTTGATTGCATGATTGTATGCTATGTTGGTTCCAGTTTGAGGCATACTGGTGAATCGGTTATGGCTTATGGAGGTTGAGACCTAGGAGAGCTCGAGTAAAGGAAATTTCAATACAGGTTATGTTGTGCTTTATGGGTGTGTGAGAATCATGGAATGACTTGAGTTGTTATTGGTAAAGGATGTGTGGTGCATAGAACAGGAAGTTGCTTGGTTGCATTAAGGTGAGGTTACATTCTGCAGTGTCGGAGTGCTAATAGAGCACATGTCGTCGTTCCGTTTGATCGGTCTAATTGCAGTTTGAGTATAGTGGATGACTCCCGAGAATGGTTTTAATGGGCTCAAGATCTTACATGTAATAATTGGAGAATTTCAAGTTGTATACTTGGCTAGCAACTGAGGTTTGCATTGGGATTCTACTCATCAGTATTAGGAAGGTGAAGGTAATGGCTATAGATTTGAAGGAAGTCTCTTCAGGGAAAGTATTTCGAATGTGGTGCTTCGGGGATATTTGAGAGAGTAGTCAGCGGATTATAAACCGTAAGACGGTGTGGCTTCATGCTTGGGTCTCGTGTGGTGAGTCTAGGTCGAGGATTGTGGTGTTATAGCGAGAAGAAGTATCAAGTTGAAGGTAAATCAGAAGCAACTTGGAGAGATGGGATAGCTTGGTAGTAGGCCGGAACGGAAGGGTAAGGATATGATTAGTTCTTTGGGTATTTATGAGGTAATGAGTTTCTACAGGTGTTTCGCAGTAATGCTCTTGGGTTTTAGTGGCTTGCGTAGCTTGGTTGAGTTAAAAAGATTTAGTCCTGACGGCTTAGTTTTGTGCAAATGGAATTCGAATAGTTCTTGATGGTTTTTATCACGGTTAGAGATGTATATTTTCTACGAGCGTAAGGAGCATGGGATGTATAGTGATTTTATTCTAGGTGGGATCAATGGAAAGTTCTTGGCTGGTTGAGTACGTAGCTGCTTGTAGCTCGGAGTGGATTTTAAAGTTCTCATATTTATCATAGGATGGCATGGTATATGCGGTATGTTGTGTAGGGTTTAGATTTGCATGTGTGAGGTCACGTTTCAGTTCTGGAAAGAAGGTCATAAATTCTTAGGCAGCATGGACAGTTTCAGATGACTAGGTAAATGATATCACTAATTGGTGTGGCTTGATGAGGGTATACATTTCAGAAAAGGGCAATGTGATTGAGTTGATGATACTTCATTAGTATTGTGGCACTCTCTTGTTGGATCGACCGCTAATATTCGAGTTTGCTTGGTGGCACGGAAGAATTATATGAGTACCTCTCATGGGATGATTGGGTGTTAGAGGTGTGTTATGTATTTGGACGGCGGAATTGGGATCGGATATGGTGATTCATGTGCTATATGGATTTGGACTAGGAGTTCTCATAAACAGGTTATGTTGTGGTTGTGGGTCGCGTGTATCGGACTTGTGTGATGACTATCGGGGTTTGGAGACCCGAGCGGATCCTTTGTGGCTTGGTATGTTAGATTTGATGTGATATTGGGTATAGATTGGTTGTCTCCGTGTCATGTTATTTTGAACTGTTGCGCTAAGGCAGCAGTGTTGGCTATGCTGGAGATGCTATGGATTGAGTGGCGAGGTTCGGCGGATTATGTTCCCAGTAGGGTGATTTCATTTTTGGAAGACCTAGCGGATGGTTGAGAAGGGTTGCCTTTTCTTATTTGGCCTTCGTGATGGATGTTAGTGCAGAGACGCTTACCATTGATTCAGATCCGTTGGTGAGGGATTCTCCGGATGTGTTTCCTACTTCCGGGTATGTCGCCGGACGGGGTCGTTGATTTCGGTATTGATTTGGTGCCAGGCACGGTATCGTATGGCACCGGCGGAGTTAAAGGAGTTGTAGGAGCAGTTTCAGGAACTCATTGATAAGGGGTTCATTGGTAGGCCAATATGGATGTGTGTTTCTACATCGAGTCGGCTTGGTTGACTCCGAGTAGTGTTGTTGAGGGATGTGTTGACTCGATTGCTATTGAGCTTTTGGCGATCTGGGGAGATCTATGAGCTACCTTTCCGTGTTGCTAGGTGTTGGGATTTGTTGGTTATAGGCACATGTGGTGCGATTTTGTTGGGGTCTCTTAGTGGAATTCGAGCGGGAAGAGTATTGGGTATTGCTCGATGGAAAGCGTATCGGTTGTGTCCTTTCGGGTTTGTGTAATGTTATGTCAATTGCTTCGCTATGGTTATGATGACTTGCTTTGGTTCTAGACATCGAATTGCGCGTGGTTGTCGATTTTGAGCATAGTGACTTGAGGTCTTCATGTGGGTCAGTGTTTGGATAGGGTCGCGTATTGCAACAAAGTTATGTGGAGGTATAACCCTTCAGGTTGATTAGGGTGTTCTATTTCTACGATGTGTGGCAGATTCTCAACATTGTGTTGTAGTGGTACTGGTGAGCTTGCAGTACAGCTCTTTCATTTGAGTCATTTTTTTATGATTTGAGTATGTTCGGATTGTTGCTTATTGGTGTGCGGATTGCACGAGTTGTGGCTTTAGATGGTATTGATGTGTCATGTCACCAGAGTAGTTGTGTTGGATTAGATGAGACCGTTGGGATCTAGAATGAATATAAACGGATTCAGTTTCAGTGTGTTGGAAGGATAATATCGATGTTCGGCTTAGAAATTTGCTATGGTACTTGCCAAAAGATATGATCTCTGATTGGAATTTTTATGATTTGGTTAGCTCCGTGAGGTGATTTGGGACTTAGGAGCGTGATCAGAATGTATTTTGGAGGTCCGTGGAAGGTTTAGGCTTGAATTGGCAAAATTGGGATTTTGGCGTTTTCCGGTTGATAGGTGAGATTTTGATATAGGGGTCGGAATGGAATTTCGGAAGTTGGAGTAGGTCTGTTATGTCATTTAAGACGTGTGTGCAAAATTTTATGTAATTCGGATGAGGTTTGATAGACTTTTTGATCGAAAGCGGAATTTGGAAGTTTTTGGAATTCTTAGGCTTGAATCCGATGTGATTTTGGTGTTTTGATGTTGTTTTTAGCGTTTCGAAGGTTGGAACACATTGGAATGAGGATATGTGATATGTTGTCATGTTTGTTTGAGGTCCCGGGGGCCTCGAGTGAGTTTCGGGTGGTTAACAGATCAACTTTTGGACTTTGGACTTGGCAATTTTGCCGGTTTTTTGTTGTAGAGATTTTTGTTCATCGCGTTCGCGAAGGGTGCATCGCGTTCGCGAAAGGTGTTTTCAGTGATGATGATTTTGTTCTACGCATTTTCAAAGGAGAGTATGCGAACAAGAAGGTGAAGGCAACCTATGCATCGCGGACGCGTGATGGGGGTCGCGTTCGCGAAGAGGAGTGAGGTCGTTGGGCACCCCAGGCTCTTGAGCTATGCGTTCGCGAGATTTATTATCGCGTTCGCGAGAAGCTGGAATGGCGAAGCATCACGTTCGCGTGGCATCGTCTGCGTTCACGAAGGGAAAAGTGGAGAGGCAGTGAATTTGGTCTACGCGAACGCGAGAGGACGGTCGCGTTCGCGAAGAAGGAAATTTTACCTGGGGCAGAATGTTAAAAAGTGGGTTTCGCGATTTTTGGTCTGTTTTCTCCATTGTTGAACGATTTTTGAAGCTTTTGAAAAGGATTGAAGAGGGAATCGAAGGGAAACACTTGGAGGTAAGATTTTTGAACTCTATACTCGATCCTATGTTGATTCTTACTTGTTTAAACATGAAATTTGTGGAACTCAAAGCCTAGAATTAGGGAATTAGGGCTTGAAATTGGACAGTGTAAATTGGGGATTTGAGAGGCCATTTGATGTTCGATTTTGATGTTCTTGGTATGTATGGACTCGTGGGAAGATAAGGATTCTATTGATATGATTTTTATCGAAATTCCGAGACATGGGCCCGAGGGTTGGGTTTGGCCAATTTCGGAATTTTAGGTATAAATTGGATATTTTCGAGTGGGCTTTGTTCCCTTAGCATATTTTGATGGTATGAATCTGCTTTTGACTAGATTTGGAGTATTCGGAGTTCGAGTCGAGAGGCAAAGGCATCGCGGGCTAGAGCTTAGACCGGATTGAGGTAAATAATGATTGCAAATGCCTGTCTTGAGGGTATGAAACCCCGAAATTCACATTATTGTGCTACTTTGAGGTGACACACATGCTAGATGATGAACGTGGGGTTCGTGCACCGTTGGGGATTATGACTTAGTCCGTCCCGTATGACTGTTAAGTCACGTATTTGATTGTAAACTATTTGATATCATTGTGTTTGGAAATTATTACTATGTTTTAGGCCGAATGTCATATTTGGGGTTCGTGCCAATTATTTTGGACCCTTAGGGGATTTTTACTACTATTCCTTACTATTTTTACTTCATATTTGTACTCAGATATGTTGTATTCTACTGTTTTCATAACTCACCCATATTTACTCTGTTTCGATATTTTAAATGATATTTTGGGCTGAGCATCATGTTTTACTGTTGCTCGAGTGGCTTGAAAGATTTCTGACTAAGTGAGGCCGAGGGCCTGTGTTGTGAGGATATTATGGGATCGGGCTGTGCACCGCAGCAGTGTGGTACTGATTTATAATTATAAGGCCGATGGCCTGATTTGTTACGCCATGAGGTGGCTTGATATGTGGCCGAGAGACTGTTTGATTATGCCACGAGATGGCTTGATATTGCACTTGGTGTGTAAGGGTCCCATCCCTAAGTCTGTACACCCCTAGTGAGTGCGGGTACCCAGTGTGAGTGATATGTTGTAGCCCGAGGGGCTGCTGTTGTTTCATATTGATGCCCGATGGGCTGTTCTTGATCCATGTTTTCCTGAGGGGCGGTCCTTGACTCATGTGATGCCCGAAGGGCTGATTACGAGTGATTGTGAGGTAGCCCGAGGGGCTGGTTCTGTTGATATTATGCCCGAGGGACGGTTTACAGTACATATTTTGCCCGAGGGGCTGTTTACGTTTCTATCATTTTTACTCACTATTTTTATCACTTGTTTGAAACTATTGAAAGTTGTTTAAAAAGGGTTTTACTGAAACTGAGCTTGATTTATGAAGAAAACGATTCTTGTACTATTTTGGAAAGGTAGTGCATTTGTTGTAGCGTTATGCTATGTTTTACGTGTTTTCTTACTGCTCAGCTTTCATTTACCTTTATTACTTACTGAGTTGGCGTACTCACATTACTCCCTGCACCTTATGTGCAGATTCAGTTAGTTCTGAACCCGGTAGCGGGTTTTGATTGCTTAGTGGCAGAGTGAGTGAAGTTAGCAAGGTAGCTGCCCAGCGTTCGCAACACTGCTTTTCTCCCTCTTGTCTTCCTTAGACTGTATTTAGTACGTTCTTAGACTCTTGTTGTATTCAGACCTTAGTAGATGCTCGTGACTTGTGACACCCCGATGTTGGGCTTGTGTATTTATTCCGCACTGTTCATTTAGACTTTCATTATGAAATACTTAATTAAGTAAAGACTTAAAAAATGACTTTTATTGATAAATGGTTAATTCGGGAGTTGTGTCGGCTGGCCTAGTTTTACGATAGACACCATCACGACCGGGCCAATTTTAGGGTCGTGACAGTAAAGGAATGTTCCAAACTTGAACCCACATAATAATCTTGTTAAAAATTGGAGAGTCACTCTCCAATCCTGGTTCCCAAGGATGAATATTGAGAAGGTATGTATCTATCATATAACCATGGAGTACCAAGTTTAACTTTATCTAAACTTGCCTTGTCTTTAAAGATGAGCTGGAAAAAATTCCATGTGATTTCTTTAATTTGTAATCCTCTAGGGTTATCCCAAGCCAAAGTTATAGCATTCCTAATTCCATGAAGATTCACCTTTTTGTCAGAAATTACCTTACCCATGAAGACTTACTTCACATTTGTCATGCCCCGAACCTGGCCCTGAACGTAACACGACACTCGATGCCTGACTACATGTGACCAAGCGATCCAACTGGCTGGCTGAATCAACATGTGATATCATAACATACTAAATACGGAAGATAAACTAACACATGCTGATATACTGAAAGTCTGAATGATAAAAATCAAAATGCGGAAATACTAATACAATTCTGAAGCATGTTTGTAGCCAACATAGCTTAACATGAAAAGCCTGAGACTCTGTCTAACTGTTACTCTAGTCTATGAAGCCTCTAATGAAGTAATGAAAACACTGACTATCTGTAAGTGCTGAAAGACTATAAAGTAATGATAATGCCCCAAAAGAACTGGGGATCACCAAATAGTTGGTACGAGAAATCTAGCGCTCGGAATCATTACATGCATTGTGAGATGCAGGCCCCGGGCAAAAGGGACGTCAGTACATTTATTGCACTAGTATGTAAAGCAAATGAAAGAAAGAATTATAAATACTGAAAATAAAACTAAGCTAATAACTGAGAATTGATAATTGATAACTGAAATGATAATTATTGAAATTGAAACTGAAATGATAACTAAACTGATATCTAGTAAACTGAAATGATAACTGATAACTGAACTGAACAAAGGAAGTAAGGATATGAATACTCCCTCTTCTGAACGATGAACTACATGTTTATCTGAATATCAAACTGCGGCCTCAGGCCCATATATATATATATATACACACACACACAACTGCGGCCTCAGGCCCAAGTATACGTATACATAACTGCGGCCTTAGTCCCAAAGATGCATAAAGCATAAACTACGGCCTCAGGCCAAAAGATGCATAAAGCATTAACTGCAGCCTCAGGCCCAAATGCAGGTGTTCGACATTCAGGGATTTAAAATTAGGAATTGAGAATCATACTGCAATACATAATAGTGAAATACTGAATCATGCTGAGTTACATGATACTGGAATACTGGATCACACTGAGTTACATAATACTGGAATACTTAATCATACTGAGTTATATAATCCTAGAATATTGAATAGCACTAGAATGAGACATGTATTCTTGAACTGATTATGAACACCGAAACTTCAACTGTTTATGACATGCTGAGTAAGTTATACTGAGACTTAGGGACATCAAACCCAAGTCTATATTGAATAAGAACTGAGCTCATAATGTTCAGAATGAAAGTCATGAACGAGTTATGAAGCTAGAGAATAGAAGTTCTACAACTATTGAAGGAACTAGGCTTAACTATATTTCTGAGGCAATTGATACATCGTAAAAGAAACGTAGTGTATGGAGAATCATTAGCATTCCTAAACATAGAAAGTTAGCCTCACATATCTTAACTTTCTGCTCTTGAGAGTAATACAACATTCGCCAACTCTTTTAACTTTACTCTATATCAATACAAGTCAAATGGATTCCATATTAGCAAAAATACTCATGTTTTGGTCCCTTAGGCATTTTGTCAAACATTTGGTGAGTATAAAGCTTCACAATCCATATTAATGGTGTTTCTACACCCAATAACCCATTCTCTTGCTCCTAGATAAATTCTAAAGTCTCAAATGATTATAATCAACATTATTCTTTATCACCCATAAGGTAAACAACACCTTTAACCAATAATCAACAATCAACAACCCAAACCTATAACCGTTCATGCTTTTCTATCAAACCCATCAACTTATATCTCATGAACTAGAGTCTATAATCATTAATTCAATGATAGAATCAATTAGAGGGTGAAGATATTACCTTTTGACGTTCAATCTTCTTGAATTCGAGTTCTAGGGCTCCTTTTCAACAATGATGTCCCAATCGAATCTAATGATATGGAGGGTTTATCCATATTAATAAGATGTTGGGAAATTGAAATTAACTTAGAATCACCATTAGAACTTACCTTGGATGGTGGATGGACCCTTAAGAAGTTAGGTTTTTGAGAGTTTTTCTTTCTAGAGCAAGTTTTTATGTTTTGGGGCTATGGGGGACGAACTTGGGCTAAAAAAATAACTTCCCAAGTTGGATACTGCTTCCCAGTAGGCCTAACTACGGTCTTGATCACGGTAAATAGATGGATCACTGCCTCACAACCGCGGTCGCGGTCAAACGCGACCGAACGGGGTGGTTACGCACTATTCTGTAAAACGGACATAACATTTTGCACAGAGCTCTGTTTGGGATCCACAATATATCGTTAGAAAGATATTTCAAAGGCCTACAATCTTCATGCTTTGTATTTTCCCAAATTTCTTACAAATATTTACTAAGCCATGCTGGAAGACGGACTTTCTGCAACTTTGTCGATTTTGTCGAATCTTATGTACCTCACTTTCCATCTTGATTTTGAAACAACTATTTTCACCCATACTAATCCCAATAGGACTTCATATGTCTAAAATATTTAATTAATACCCATTTAACACATCCACACCTAGTCCAAATGTGCAGGGTGTTACATTATCTCCCCCTTGGGATCATTCATCCTCGAATGATTATCCTGATTGTAACTTTTGCTAACCCCGGCCTTAAACGGGTCTGGTGGAAACATGAACTTTCATAAACACTTGTATACTAAACTAAATGAAAACATGACTACTGAAATTTTAAGATAGTGAACTGAATCACCACCACATTGACTGAATATTGGTTTATCATGGATACGTGAATGCTGAACTAGCATAGGTATATGAATATCGAACTGGCATGAATATTTGAGTAATCTGAGTACTAAGCTGGAATGAATGTCTAAGTATTAGACTAACATGAGTAGCTGAGTATTGAACTTACATGAGTATCTGAGTACTAAACTGACATGAGTATTTGAGTACTGGAAACTTGAATGTTTTAACATGACACATGAAATACTGGTTGTACCACCACTAATTATGGTGGCAACTCCAACTCATAAGCTAATTGACCGATCCTTTGCAAGAATCTATATGTCCCAATATAGCAGGGACTATGCTTCCCCTTCTTCCCAAATCTCATAACGCTTTTCATAAGCGAAACTTTCAGAAACACCCAATCATCAACTTGAAACTCTAGGTCCCTATGTCGCACGCTCGAATAGGACTTTTGGCAGCTCTGAGTTTTCTTCAAACGCTCTTGAATCTTAACTTTCTCTATAGTCTGATAGACCAAATTTGATCCCAACAACTCCTCTTTACCCCCTTTGAACCAACCAATTGGCGATCTACACCTTCGTCCATACAAAGTCTCGCGTTGTGCCATCTTGATATTAGAGTGGTAGGTGTTATTATTAGAAATCTCAATGAGAGGTATGTGATCATCCCAATTACTTTTAGCACCAAGGACATATCCTCAACTGTTTGACCAATGCGCTCTGCCTGGCCATCTTTCTGAGGATGAAAAACTTGTGCCTAATCTTTTCTGAAATAACTTGTAAAAGTTCATTTAAACTGAGAACCACAGTCCCAAATGGCAGACAACGGAGTCCCATGCAATCAGACAATTTTCTAAATGTACAACTTGGCATAATCTCCTGATGAATCTGTAGTCTTTACTGGCAAGAAGTGTGTTGACTTGGTAAGTCGATTTACAATAATCCAATCCAATCATGCTTTTAAAACCAACAAGATAATCCTGTCATAAATTTCATATTTACCATCTCCACTCAAAATATGTGTATTCTGTGATAAAACACTAGGCTTTCTGCTGCTCGACTTTCACTTGCTGACAATTCGGACAATTGGCCACAAAGTCTGGGATGTTCTTTTTCATGTCGTTCAACCAATAGATCTCCTTGGTCATGATTCATATTTGGGGAACCTGGATGGAAAGAATACCTAGAATTATGGGCTTCTAACATGATCTTCCCTATTTAAGTCCATCTATGTCTAGAACACACAATCCATCTTGGTACCTCAAAGTACCATCATCTTCCCCTTATTCAAAAGCTATCATCTTATGCTTGTGAATCCCATCTTTAAGTTGTAACTTGTAGGTATCTTCAATCTATTTCTCTTTCACTTTGGCTACTAAGGAGGAACGAGTCCTGTTCTAGACAACAACTCCGTCATCTTTGGAGTCCGAAGTCGAACTCCTATCTTGGCTGGTGAACTTTTTTCACCAGAGTTCTCTTATCTACCTCAATCATAAGTTATACTCCCCACACTTTATCTTCTTAAGCATTTCCTGAAAAAAACTTATAGAATTATTGTGAGCTAAGTCTATACTCCCAAGATTAGAGTCACGTGCAATGGCACTACCCTCATAACACATAAATATGCATGATTTTATAGCTTTTTTGTGATCACTTTATCATCAATAACTAAGCTCGGTGATCATTCTAATTACTTTGTGCTTCTTACACATGCTAGACATAATCCCTGTGGTAATTATACAATTTTCCCTCATTAGCGAATTGATTTTCCTTTTTTCATATCCCATGCTAACTATTCGAGTTTCAAATCTCCATTTGGACTTACTGATGGTTTTCACATTACCTCTTAAACCAAAGGTCTTATACTTGCGGATTCTTCCTTTTTTCTTTTTTTGCTGGAATCTAAATAACTTTCCTTATTTTCTGCAATTCTTGCACTCTACGTCAATGACGACTCATCTTCCAACTTACTTATGAGAAATCTCTTTTTACTAGAAAAAACTAAACTATTCACATAAAGAAAAGCTAATGTATTCACAACTATCATACACAATCTTAATAATTTAACTCTTCTCACACTGTCAATCTTGGGGAAATCACATTTCGATAATTCCTAAAGGCTATTCTTCTATAGTTTGCTCTCTAACTACTAGCTGATTGTTTTTTCCACTATCACTGTACTTCAGATTTAACTTAAACTCTTTGAGTTCTAACACATGTTTAGTATTTCAAATTCTCATCCACTCACTATAGTTAACCTGTCTAAGTGGATCAAATTGTACCTCTACTAGCTCTACTGAAAGTGCTAATTCATTGTATCTACTCAAACATACTTACTACTCTTTTACTAACCACCTGTAGCGTCATGTGTCCATGTTCTGCTTGGAATAACTAAAGTGAAGAATAAGGTTATTTCTAACTCCCCTCACCATCCGGCCCTGTTCTACGGTCGCACACTTATTTTTTTGAACTATGTACATGGATCACACTTAGAAAAAGTTTATGTGTCTTAAACGAAATTGGAATATCTAACCCCAAATTTTCTATACACTTCAAAATCATTCCCAACTATAAACATCTAGAGTAAACACTTAGTCACATAATCTAAGGGGGAACTGTCTTATCTTTTATCTCACAGTAATAGCGGCTTCTTACAGTAGTTTACTAACGTGGTACTTCTAGTTCTGATTTGAATAAATATGAAAAACTTAAAATTGTTCCCTAAATTTCATTATTGGCTGCTCTTGGTTCTCATTGCATACATCATATCTTCTAGTCATTTGCATGAGTTGTACAAAATCACATCTTTGGTAATAACAGACGTTTTTGACTCCTAGGTATTTTACCCTTAGGCTATTTTCTATCCAAAACTATAGGGACCAATGTTAGCGTCTGACATCTAAAATATCATCATTCAACTTGTGGCTCCATTTCCAAGAATTGAATGAAGTTGTTCTAGGAGGTAAAACACATACGAATATACTACCATGCACAAACTTATCCTTCAAAGTATACCATCATCTGATAAATCACTTCCTACGCCATTCGGTGAATCTTGGTCTTAATCCAGACCTAAAATATGCGAAGGTTTTGCTATAATCACTGGTGCTTACATTTTCTTGGAGAACCCATATGCATCACTGTATACTCACAAGTCACAAGAAATTTTGATACACTGAAAATTAGATATTTGGTAACCATATAACTAAATATTGGCGTGCTGAATAACCATAAACTTGCTAACTGAAAGATTGTATAATTGGTAACTGAGGTAAATTGATGACCATAGAACATGATAACTGCTTTTGTACTTTCTGATAAGGTGATGATCTAATCTGTACAACTATCCATTGCATCCCACTTTCAACATAGCCTCAAATCTCATTTGTTACCAACCTACACTCTATAAATATACCCCAATAAATAATCATCCTCTCTAGAACCTTAGGTTTCTCCTGTGCTTCACTTGGGCATCCAATACGTTTGGAATTCGATAGGAAGAGAAGGTTAACTATTGCTCTAAGCTTCATGTCACAATCTAGAGTAGAAATAAGTGAGACAATCCTGAATGTCTTGGTAGTTAACCATTTATATGAGTGGCCGGCACACATATATAAAGGAAACTCCACTAGACGCGGCTTTATAGACTCTTTAGGACTCTTGAACCTAGTGCTCTGATACCAAGCTTTGTCACGCTCTGAACTTGAGCTTGGACGTAACACAGCACTCGGTGCCTGACTACATGTGACCGAGCGAACCAACTGGCTGGCTGAATCAACATGTGATATCATAACATACTAAATGCGGAAGATAAACTAACACATGTTGATATACTGAAAGTCTGAATGATAAAAATCATAGTGCGAAAATACTAATACAATTCTGAAGAATATTTGTAGCCAACATAGCTTAACATGAAAAGACTGAGACTTTGTCTAACTGTTACTCTAGTCTATGAAGCCTCTAAAGAAGTATTGAATACTGACTATCTATAAATGCTGAAAGACTATAAAGTAATGATAATGCCCCGAAAGAACTGGGGATCACCAAATAGCTGGTACGAGAATCCTAGCACTCAGAATCATCAACCTATAAATCATTACCTGCATTGTGAGATGCAGGCCCGGGCAAAAAGGATGTCAGTACATTTGAATTTCACTAGTATGTAAAGCAACTGAAAGAAAGAATTATAAATACTGAAAATAAAACTAAGCTGATCACTGAGAATTGATAATTGATAACTGAAATGATAATTATTGAAATTGAAACTGAAATGGTAACTGAACTGATAGTAGATAATTGAACTGATATCTAGTAAACTGAAATGATAACTGATAACTAACTGAACAAAGGAAGTAAGGATATGAATACTCCCTCTTCTGAACGATGAACAACATGTTTATCTAAATATTAAACTACGGCCTCAGGCCCAATATATATATATATATATATATATAAAAACTCGGGCCCAAGCATACGTATACATAACTGCGTCCTCAGGCCCAAAGATGCATAAAGCATTAACTGCGGCCTCAGGCTCAAATACAGGTGTTCGACATTCAGGGATTTAAAATTAGGAATTGAGAATCATACTACAATACATAATAGTGAAATACTGAATCATGCTGAGTTACATGATACTGGAATACTGGATCACACTAAGTTACATAATACTGGAATACTGAATCATACTGAGTTACATAATAATAGAATACTGAACAACACTAGAATGAGACATGTATTCTTGAACTGATTATGAACACTGAAACTTCAACTGTTTATGACATGCTGAATAAGCTATACTGAGACTTAGGGACATCAAACCCAAGTCTATATTGAATAAGAACTGAGCTCACAATGTTCAGAATGAAAGTCATGAACGAGTTACGAAGCTAGAGAATAGAAGTTCTACAACTATTGAAGGAACTAGGCTTAACTATTTTTCTGAGGCAATTGATACATCGTAAAAGAAACGTAGTGTAGGGAGAATTATTAACATTCCCAAACATAGAGAGTTAGCCTCACATACCTTAACTTCCTGCTCTTGAGAGTAATACAACATTCGCCAACCCTTTTAACTTTAATCTATATCAATACAAGTCAAAGGGATTCCATATTAGCAAAAATACTCATGTTTTAGTCTCTTAGGCATTTTGTCAAACATTTGGTGAGTATAAAGCTTCATAATCCCTATTAATGGTGTTTCTACACCCAATAATCCATTCTCTTGCTCCTATATAAATTCTAAAGTCTCAAATGATTATAATCAACATTATTCTTTATCACCCATAAGGTAAATAACACCCTTAACCAATAATCAACAATCAACAACCCAAACCTATAACCGTTCATGCTTTTCTATCAAACCCATCAACTCATATCTCATGAACTAGAGTCTATAATCATTAATTCAATGATAGAATGTCACGACCCTAAACCCGAACCCGATCGTGATGGCGCCTCTCGTGAAGACAAGGCCAGCCAATTAAACCCAATTCACTTTTTAAACAGTTAAATAACATAAAAGCAGTCTAAAACATGATATAACAATACTAAGTAGCGGATAATGTCAATAAGGTGTGGAAATACAACCCAACACAGCCCTAACCGGGGTGTCACAAGTCATGAGCGTCTATAGGCCATAATACAAATCTGCTAAATCCATAAACTAGTACAAATGTTTGAAGGGAAATAGAAAGGATAAAAGAGTAGAGACACGGGGATGCAGATGTCAACAACTACCTCGTAGTCTCCGAACGCTCGCCAGAAACTGGAGGGATCAGCACTCGGTAGAGGTACCAGCTATGCCTGAATCTGCACAAAGGTCTGCAAGGAGTAAAGTAAGTACTCCAACTTAGTGAGTAACAAATGTAAATAACGACTGAAAGTAAGAAAACATGTAGGGCGCAAGGCATTTTATAATGAAGCAGTAAAATCATTTAAAAGAAGTAAACCAGTGAAAATCAAGTAAAATCCTCTTTCAACAAGTAAACAAGTAATTGACATGTAATTAAGATAAAGCAAACAAATATAAGTTCGCCCCTGGGGCACAGTATCAACAATTTCGCCCCTCGGGCAACATCTCAGAACAATACCAGCCCCTCGGGCTCAATCTCACATCACAATGGGTACCCGCACTCACTGGGGGGTGTGCAGACTTCTATAGGGGCCCCTTACGGCCCAAGCACAATAACAAGCCATCTGGTGGCATCAAAACTAGGCCCTTGGCCTCATATCAATCAAACCACCTCGTGACATATATATATCTCAGGCGCTCGGCCTCAAATCAGTATCAATGTTTTCTTCACAACATAGGCCCTCGGCCTTACTCAATCAAAAATACTCACAAGCCCCTCGAGCAATAGTAAAACAGTGTTTCTCAGCCCAAACATCATTTAAAATATCATTTAAGTCTTAAAACTGAGTAAACATGGCTGAGTATGAAACAGTGGAAAATAACATGACTGAGTTTAAGTATAAAGTCAAAATAGTGAGGAAATAGTAATGAAAATTCCCGAAGGGTTCAAATAGTTGGCACGAAGCCCAAATATGGCATTCAACCCAAATAATGATGATAACAAATAGTTTTCAGTCAAATACGCGGTAAAATCATCAATCGGGATGGACCAAGTCACAATCCCCAATAGTATATAACCCCACGCTCGTCATCAAGCGTGTGTCTCACCTCAACATAGCACTACGATGTGCATCCGGGGTTTCAAACCCTCAGAACATCATTTAAAATCATTACTCACCTCAAACCGGCTAAATCTATAGCTTGCGACGCCTTTTCCCCTCGAATCGGCCTCCACGCGCGTCGAATCTATCCAAAATCAGAACGAGGTCGTCAAAATATACTAAGGGAACAAAGCCCAAGTGAAAACAATCAATAAAGGGGCACAAATCCCGAAATTACCAAAATCCGTCCCCCAGGCCCACATTTCGAAATTCAGAAATTTTCACATAAATAGATTCCTTATCTCCCCATGAGTTCATACATATCAAAAGTTCTCAAATCCGACCCCAATGGTCCTTCAAATCCACAATTAAAGGCCTAAGTTCTCAAGCCTTAGTTTTCCCCAATTTTAACCTTTGATTTCCATAATTTCTAGCCCTAATCCATGAAATAATAGAATAGGAACGAGTTTTAGGTCCAAATTACTTATCTCAATGAAGTTCTCTTTAAATCCCCCCACTCAAATCGCTCAAGCAGCTCCCAAACCGAAGTCAAAAATGGTGAAATAGCTCAATCTCGCGAAATAAAATAAATTATATATTCTGCCCAGGCTTTTCCGCATCTGCGGTCCAATACCCCCTTCTGCGGTACCGCATATGCGATCAAATCATCCGTTTCTGCGGAATTCACTTAGCAGGCGCAAACTGTATCTGCGATCCAATCTCCGCGCAATTGCGGTCTAACTACCGCATCTGCGGCTTCTGGCTCTTCCTCTAAAATCCGCTTCTGTGGCTCCCCTTCCGCACATGTAGCACCGTACCTGTGGTCCCAAACCGTAGGTGCGAAAACACCAGAAGCAGCAAAACTTCAGCAGCTGCAATGACATTTCAACTTCTTTATTAACCACCCGAAATCATCCCGAGGCTCCCGGGACCTCAACCAAAAGCACAAACATAACCCAATACCTTATTCAAACTTGTTCCAATCATCAAAACGCCTCAAACAACATCAAATCTACCAAATCACATCAGATTCAAGCCTAAGTTTCTAAAATCTTCCGAAATATGCTTTCGATCAAAAACCCAACCAAACTACATTCGAATGACCTGAATTTTACACACACATCCCAAATGACACGACGGAGCTACTACAACTCCCGGAAATCCATTCCGACCCCTATATCAAAATTTTGCCTACCAGCCGGAAATCGCCAAAATATCAACTTCGTCAATTCAATCCTAAAACTACTCCAAACCTCCAAAACCCATTCCGATCACACTCTTAAGTCATAAATCACCTCCCAAAGCTAACCGAACCATCAGAACTCACATCCGAGCCCTCTAACACATAAGTCAACATCGGTTAACTTTTCCAACTTAAGCTTCCTCAAAAGAGACTAAATGTCTCAAACCTTACCAAATTAATTCCGAATTCAGTCCGACCAACCCGATACCACAAAACACGGATAGTGAAGCATAAAGAAGCAGAAATGGGGGAAACGGAGCGGGTAGTCACATCCTCCCCAACTTAAACAAACATTCATCTACGAACGAATTAAGAAACATACCTGAAGCCTCAAACAGATAAGGATATCTGCTTCGCATCTCCCGCTCGGCCTCCCAGGTTGCCTCCTCTACGGGCCGACCTCTCCACTGCACTTTCACTGAAGTTATATCCTTTGATCTCAATTTACGAACCTGACGACCCAAAATAGCTACTAGCTCCACATCATAGGTCAAATCATCGTCCAACTGAACCGTGCTGAAATCCAGAACATGAGACGGATCCCCAATATACTTCCAGAGCATAGAAACATGAAATACCGGATGCACACTCGACAAGCTGGGTGGAAAAGCAAGCTCATAAGCTACCTCCCCAATCCTCTGAAGTACCTCAAAAGGCCCAATGAACCGATGACTCAATTTCCTTTTCTTCCCAAATCTCATAACACCCTTCATGGGTAAAACCTTCAACGGAACCTTCTCGCTAACCATGTAGGACACATCTCGAACTTTCCTATCGGCATAACTCTTTTGCCTCAATTGTATTGTACGAAGCCTCTCCTGAATTACCTTCACCTTCTCTAAGGCATCCTAAACCAAGTTTGCCCCCAATAGCCTAGCCTCGCCGGGCTCGAACCAACCAACTGGAGATCTACATCGCCTCTTATACAAAGCCTCATATGGAGCCATCTAAATACTCGACTGGTAGCTATTGTTATAAGCAAACTCTGCAAGTAGTAGAAACTGATCCCATGACCCTCCGAAATCAATGACACAAGCACGCAACATGTCTTCTAATATCTGAATAGTACGCCCGGACTGCCCGTCCGTCCGAGGATGAAAAGTTGTGCTCAACTCCACCTGAGTACCCAACTCTCTCTACACGGCCCTCCAAAACTGCGAAGTAAACTGAGTACCTCTATCTGAAATGATGAAAACTGGGACACCATGCATATGAACAATCTCTCGGATATATATCCCTGCCAACCGCTCTGAAAAATAGGTAGTACACACAAAAATGAAGTGTGCGGACTTGGTCAGCCGATCCACAATCACCCAAATAGCATAGAACTTTCTCAAAGTCGGTAGAAGTCCAACAACAAAGTCCATAGTGATCCTCTCCCACTTCCACTCGGGAATATCCATCTGTTGTAGCAAGCCACCCGGTCTCTGATGCTCATATTTCACCTGCTGATAATTAAGACACCGAGCTACAAATCCCACAATGTCTTTCTTCATTCTTCTACACCAATAATGCTGCCTCAAATCTTGATACATCTTCGCGGCACCCGGATGGATGGAATACCCCGAGCTATGGGCCTCCTCCAGGATCAACTCCCGAAGCCCATCCACATTGGGCACACAAATCCGGCCCTACATCCTCAACACCCCATCATCACCGATGGTCACATCTCTGGCATCATCATGCTGAACTATGCCCCTAAGGACAAGCAAATGCGGTCATCATACTGGCGCTCTCTGATGCGGTCATATAAGGAAGACCGATAAACCATACAAGCCAATACCCGACAGGGCTCCGAAATATCTAACCTCACGAACCGATTGGCCAAGGCCTGAATATCAACAGCAAGAGGTCTCTCCCTAACTGGAATATATGACAAACTCCCCATACTCACTGCCTTCCGGCTCAAGGCATCGGCTACCACATTGGCCTTTCTCGGATGGTACAATATAGTGATATCATAATCCTTAAACAACTCTAACCATCTCCGCTGCCTCAAATTAAGATCATTTTGCTTGAACAAATTCTGAAGACTGCGATGATCAGTGAACACCTCACAAGATACGCCATACAAGTAATGCCTCCAAATCTTCAATGTATGAACTATGGCAGCCAACTCTAAATCATGAACGTGGTAGTTTTTCTCATGGGGATTCAACTGACGAGAAGTATATGCAATAACTCTACCTTCCTAAATCAAAACACAACCAATGCCAACTCTCGAAGCATCACAATACACGGTATATGAACTTGAAACTGATGGCAAAACTAACACTGGAGTTGTGGTCAAAGCTGTCTTGAGCTTCTGAAAGCTCTCCTCACACTCGTTCGACCATACAAATAAAGCACCCTTCTGAGTCAACTTGGTCAAGGACGATGCGATAGATGAGAATTCCTAAATAAACCGGCGATAATAGCCTACCAAACCAAGAAAGCTATGAATCTATGTGGCTGAGGATGGTCTAGGCCAACTCTAAACCGCCTCTATCTTCTTCGGATCAACTTGAATACCCTCGCTAGACACCACGTGCCCCAAGAAAGCCACTGAATTGAGCCAAAACTCACACTTGGAGAATTTTGCATAAAGCTTCTCCTCCCTCAATCTCTACAACACAACTCTCAAATGCTCTGCGTGCTCCTCCTAACTACGCAGATATACCAGAATATCATTAATGAAGACTATGAAAAATGAATCGAGATAAGGTCGGAACACGCTGTTCATCAAATCCATGAACGCTGCTGGGGCATTGGTCAGCCCAAAAGACATCACCAAGAACTCATAATAACCATATCGGGTCCTGAAAGCCGTCTTAAAAATATCCAAGTTCCTGATATTCAACTGGTGATAACCCGAACGGAGATCAATCTTGGAGAACACCCTCGCTCCCTAAAGCTGGTCGAATAAATCATCAATGCAAGGCAAAGGATACTTGTTCTTAATTGTTACCTTATTCAATTGCCTATAATCAATGCACATTCTCATTGTTCCATCCTTCTTCTTCATAAATAGAATCGGCGCACCCCAAGGTGACACACTAGGCCGAATGAACCCCTTATCTAGGAGTTCATGAAGTTGCTCTTTCAATTCTTTCAACTCCGCTAGTGTCATACGATACGACAGAATAGAAATGGGCTGAGTGCCCGGAACTAGGTCAATACCAAAATCAATATCTCTGTTCGGTGGCACGCCCGACAGGTCTGTATGATGTGATGTTCGGGAGAATCCCTCACAACTGGAACATAATCAATACTAGGAGTCTCAGCTCCGATATCCCTCACAAACGCTAGATATGAAAGACAACCCTTCCCAACCATACGCTAGGCTTTCAAGAATGAGATCACTCTACTAGGAACATAATCAGTCACACCTTGCCATTCGATCCGTGGCACACCCGGTATAACTAATGTAACTGTCTTAGCATGACAGTTCAAAATAGCACGACATGGAGATAACCAATCCATGCCCAAAATGACATCAAAATCCACCATGCTCAATAATAATAGATCCACTCGGGTCTCCAGACCCCCAATGGTCACCACACACGACCGGCACACACGGTCTACAACAACAATATCGCCCACCAGGGTAGATACATGAATGTGTAAAACAAGAAACTCACGGGGCATACCCAAATAACGAGCAAAGTATGATGACACATAAGAAAAGGTGGAATTGAGATCAAATAATACAGAGGCATCTCTGTGACAGACTGAAACAATACCTGTAATGACAACATCTGAAGCAATAGCATCGGGTCTGCCTAGGAGTACATAGAAACGGGCCTGACCGCCTCCTGATCGACCTTCCCCTCTAGGGCGACCCCTAGCTGACTAACCCCCACCCCTAGCTGGCTGAGCGGGTGGTGGTGAAGAAACTGGCACTAAAGCCGACGATTGACCCCTCTGCTGGGACGAACTAGCAACACGACAAGGACACTGCCTCCATATGTGACCCATCTCGCCACACTCATAACAACTCCCAGGTGCTAGAGAAGGGGATTGAAGGGAACCCCTCGCATCAGAGTGACTAACAGATGCACTCGGTATAGAAGAGCCCTGAACTGATGGAGCATGGGTCGAACTCTAAGCTTGAAGGGCACTAAGTGATGACTGGCCCTGCTGAGATCCATGATAATCATGACCCGAAGATGCCCCACGATAACCTAGGAGAGCTGACTGAGCAGGCCTAAATGAACGGCCTCTACCATGCTGAAACTGGCCCCTCGAAGGAGCACCACTATAGCTGCCAGATCCTCGAGGCCTCTTGGCCTCACTCTCCTCTCGCTCATAACGGCGAACCGACTCAATATCACGAGCGATATCAACAACCTCCTCGAACGTAGAACCAATCACCCTCTCCCTGGTTATGAGAATACAGAGCTGATAAGTAAGACCATCAACAAACCTCCTGATCCTCGCTCTATCTGTTGGGACCAATCAGATGGCATGACGAGCTAACTTTGAGAACCTCACCTCATACTGCGACACAGTCATCTCCCCCTGTCGCAACCACTCAAACTACCTACGTATCTCCTTTCCGCGAGACTACGACACATACTTCTCCAGAAAGAGAACGGAGAATTGCTGCCAGGTAAGGGGTGCTGCACCAACAGGCCTACGCCTCTCAAAATCCTCCCACCAAGTGAAAGCAGCTCCTGAAAACTGATAGGTGGGGAAAATGACCTCACTGGTCTCCAGAATACCCGTTATACGAAGCATCCTCTGACACTTGTCCAAAAGGCCCTGGGCATCCTCACCCTCTACGCCACTAAAGGTCAGAGGTTGCAATCTACCAAACCTCTCCAACCTACGCTGCTCATCCTCTGGCATGACATGAACCACATAGTCCTGAGCAGCTACAACCGACTGGGCTGGATGTACCCCCAACGTCTGAAGTCCCTGCACAACCTGCTCAAGTGTACGAGCGGCGGGAGTCTGATTGCCTCCCTCGGCCTGTGAAGTAGCTGCAGCTGTAGTGGCTGAAACCGCATGAGCCAGGCCAGTACAAACTGATAAGATATGTGCCAAGGCCTCCTGAAGACCCGAAATCGCGATGGGCACCGCTGTTGCCTGAGCTGGTGCTGCAGGAGCGTCCATGACTGGGACCTGATCTTAAACTGGGGCAACTGGTGGATCTACAGGTGCAGCCATCGCTGCTCTGCCTCTACCACGACCACGACCGCGTCCTCGGCCTCTGGTGGCTACAACTGGTGGTCGTCCACCCCGACCAGTAGCGCGTGTCCTCACCATCTGTGATGACATATAATAACAGAAGTTTAGTACTCGGATCAACAAGTTCGCACGACAAGAATTTCAAAAATATGAAGTTCTTCCCAAAGGTTCTACAACCTCTCAAGGATAAATACAAACGTCTCTGTGCCAATCCGCGAGACTCTACTAAACCTACTCATGACTCGCGAGACCTATGTAACCTAGGCTCTGATACCAACTTGTCACGACCCTAAACCCAAACCCAGTCGTGATGGCGCCTCTCGTGAAGACAAGGCCAGTCAATAAAACCCAATTCACTTTTTAAATAGTTAAATAACATAAAAGCAGTCTAAAACATGATATAGCAATACTAAGTAGCGAATAATGTCAATAAGGTGCGGAACCCAACATAGCCCTAACCGGGGTATCACAAGTCATGAGCGTCTATAGGCCATAATACAAGTCTGCTAAATCCATAAACTAGTACAAATGTTTGAAGGGAAATAGAAAGGACAAATAGTTGGCACAAAGCCTAAATATGGCATTCAACCTAAATAATGATGATAGCAAATAGTTTTCAGTCTAATACGCGGTAAAATCATCAACCAGGACGGACCAAGTCACAATCCCCAATAGTACACAACCCCACGCTCGTCATCAAGTGTGTGTCTCACCTCAATATAACATTACGATGTGCAATCCAGAGTTTTAAACCCTCAGAACATCATTTACAATCATTACTCACCTCGAACCGGCTAAATCTCTAGCTCGCGACGCCTTTGCCCCTCGAATCGGCATCCATGTGCGTTGAATCTATCCAAAATCAGAACGAGGTTGGCAAAATATGCTAAGGGAACAAAGCCCAAGCGAAAACAATCAATAAAGGGGCACAAATCCCGAAATTACCAAAATCCGACCCCCGGGCCCACATCTCGAAATTCAGAAATTTTTACATCAATAGATTCTTTATCTCCGCACGAGTTCATACATATCAATAGTTCTCAAATCCGACCCCAAATGGTCCTTCAAATCCACAATTAAAGGCCTAAGTTCTCAAGCCCTAGTTTTCCCCAATTTTAACCTTTGATTTTCATAATTTCTAGCCCTAATCCATGAAATAATAGCATAGGAACGAGTTTTAAGTCCAAATTCATTACCTTAATGAAGTTCTCTGGAAATCCCCCTCTCAAATCGCCCAAAAAACTCCCAAGCCGAAGTAAAAAATGGTGAAATAGCTCAATCACGCGAAATGAAATAACTTATATGTTCTGTCCAGGCTTTTCCGTATCTGCAGTCCAAAACCCGCTTTTGCGGTACTGCATATACGATCAAATCCTCCGCTTCTGCGGAATTCACTTACCAGCCGCAAACCGCATATGCAATCCAATCTCCGCACCTGCGACCCCGCAGGTGCGGTCCAACTACCGCATCTGCGGCTCCTGGCTCTTCCTCTCAAATCCGCTTCAGCGGCTCCCCTTCCACACGTGCGACACCGCACCTGCGGTCCCCAAACCGTAGGTGCGAAAACACCAGAAGCAGCAAAACTTCAGCAGCTGCAATGACATCTCAACTTCTCTGTTAACCACTCGAAATCATCCCGAGGCCCCCGAGACCTCAACCAAAAGCACAAACATAACCCAATACCTTATTCAAACTTGTTCCAATCATCAAAATGCCTCAAACAACATCAAATCTACCAAATCACATAGGATTCAAGCCTAAGTTTCTAAAATCTTCCGAAATACGCTTTCGATCAAAAACCCAACCAAACCACGTCCGAATGACCTGAAATTTTGCACACACATCCCAAATGACACGGCGGAGCTACTGCAACTCCCGAAATTCCATTCCGACCCCTATATCAAAATCTCTCCTACCAACCGGAAATCGCCAAAATATCAACTTCGCCAATTCAAGCCTAAAACTACTCCAAACCTCCAAAACCCATTCTGATCACACTCCTAAGTTATAAATCACCTACGAAGCTAACCGAACCATCGTAACTCACACCCGAGCCCTCTAACACATAAGTCAACATCCGGTTGACTTTTTCAACTTAAACTTCCTCAAAAGAGACTAAGTGTCTCAAACCTTACCAAATTCATTTCGGGTTCGGTCTGACCAAACCGATACCACAAAACACGGATAACGAAGTATAAAAAAGCAGAAATGGGGGAAACGAAGTGGTAACTCATGAGATGGCTTACCGGGTCGTCACATATAATCAATTAGAGGGTGAAGATATTACCTTTTTGACGTTCAATCTTCTTGAATTCGAGTTCTAGGGTTCCTTCTCTCAACAATGATGTCTCAATCAAATATCTAATGATATGGAGGGTTTATCCATGTTAATAAGATGTTGAAAAATTGAAATTAACTTAAAATCACCATTAGAACTTACCTTGAATAGTGGAGGGACCCTTAAGGAGTTAGATTTTTGAAAGCTTTCCTTTCTAGAGCAAGTTTTTATGTTTTGGGGCTGTGGGGGACGAAATTGGGCTAAAAAATGACTTCTCAAGTCGGCCACTGCGTCCCAGTAGGCCTGACTGCGGTCCCAACCACGGTAAATAGCTGGAGCACTGCCTCGCAACTGCGATCGCGGTCAGACGTGGCCAAACGCAGTGGTTATGCACTATTCTGTAAAAGGGGCATAACGTTTTGCACAGAGCTCTGTTTGGGCTCCACAATATATCGTTAGAAAGCTATTTCAAAGGCCTACAACTTTCTTGATTTGTATTTTCCCAAATTTCTAACACATTTTCACTAAGCCATGCTGGAAGACGGACCTTCTACAACTTAGTCGATTTTATCAAATCTTATGTACCTCACTTTCCATCTTGATTTTGAAACAATTATTTTCACCCATACACATCCCGATAGGATTTCATATGTCTAAAATTAATACCCATTTAACACATCCACACCTAGTCCAAATGTGCAGGGTGTTACAACATTCTTTCATGCTTGCCTGAATATCTGGAAACTCTATTGCCACAACCTCCTTTTCTTCCTCCGCTAAAATAAATTTATGAAGGCATTGTGTAATTTCTTCCGCCATATTTGCACTATAAAATTCTTGATACTGATGATGATATGAACTTTGTAATTTTGCTTCCTTTTTTGTCGTATCTACCAGGCAATCTTTGCTCTCTGTTTTTCTTTATTTTCTGTAAACAACTACCAGTTCTTATCAAACCAATCCCAATTAGCAAATCCCCATGACTTAGAACTAACTCAAAACAAAGTAGACAAACAAAACCCAGATGCCAAAATCAATAGTGGAAGTCGCAAATTTTAAGCAAATGAGTTTGCTTAAAAGGAAAGCTGATGGAGATAAGTACCGAACCGAAAATAAGAAGGGGACCGGTCGGCGGCTCGAAAATCTGGAAAGAGAAAGAGAGAGGAAATTTAATGAGAGAACGGAAGTGTGCCAAAATTGAGGAATAGAGAGGATAAAAGTAGCAATTTTGATAAATTTGTTTGTTGAAATCTTTTTGAGAGTATGATTAAGAGGTGAAATTGAAGTTATTTTTTGTAGATTTGGTAAGTTAGGTCAAGGAATAAAACCCCACAAGGGGAAAAAGCTTTCAGTTGTAGAGAGAAAAAACCCTCACGGAGAAGGGAAAGTGAGTCTACTTCAATTCAACACAAAAATTGTTCAATATATCGAATAGTTACAGGCCCTATATATAGTAGGACAGATGAGTAATAATCCATTTATAAAAAATAATAGTATAAGGAATGTTTAAATAATTTCTAATACTTAAATGCAATGTTTTAAAGGGCATTCTTGGGATGAGCTTTGGGGCGATGCGCAGGGGCGTACGCAGGACTTTTTGTAAGTGGTGTCGAAATTTAGAGTGGTGAACAAATTACTACAACAAATATGGGAGATAAGAAATAGAGAAGAGCAATATCATGAAACCTTGTCACTTAGAAATTACAACTTATGGAGGACGAGAACTTTTTCGTAGTTACTGTTTAAAATTCATTTATCTTATTCTAAAATAATTACTTTTTAGAAGTTAAATACTATTTCATTATCACTTATGGTGTCACGGAAGTGGACACAGTTCTATTTTTTAAACAAAAGAGGCTTAAAAGAAAAAAAATGCATATAAAGTATTCGAACCGCAGACATCGACGTTGCAAGTGAGGCGCTTGACCATCAGACCAGGCACTATCTTTTGTTCAGTAGTGTCATATGATTTACATCTATACCTTTTGCACAATGTTTATATGTGTAATAACTAAAGTTTTCCGGCGAAGCGGTGTCGGATGACACCGCTTGGACTAGGGTGCATCCGCCCCTGGCGAGGCGCACCAAAAATGTCCTGAGGTGATGGTGGGGGTGAAAGTTTCAAGGGGCCTACGCCAGCAATTCGGAGCGTACGCCCGGGCGCTTGAGGCGCGTTTATGCGGTGAGGCATAAGCCCAAGAGATTTTTTCAAATTAAAATAAATTTTGTTGAATAAGTCCTTAATATAATATCCAAATTCTCAAAAGTCAACTTGTAATTACTAAAAAAAATTTAAAAGTAGCTGAAATATCAAATTTAAAAGTTAAGACTTTTTTTTTATTGCTAAAAGCTCTAATTTATGATTTTTTTCAATTCTTTATCTTGTTCGTTAGTCTTTTACTATCTCTCAAAAGCAATGAACAGTCAACTTCTTTTTTGCAAATACAAAAAAAAAAATCATTCTCCTCCATACCAGCAAGTTCAAAGTAAATTGCAGGTTAGTCATCCTTTTTGTTCTTTCTTGTAGAAAATTTTATTTTTTTCAACTCAAGTTACTTGTGCTCGCAAGTAGCATATAATGGATTATTTTGACTAACTTCAAAGTAGCATATATATATATATATATATATATATATATATTTACCTATTTAAAAATATTTACAGTAATTATATTATTTTATAAAATATTAAAAATTAAATACCCATGGTGCTTACGCTTGGCTGAAGCATGTGTAAAATGTCTCGACTTACGTCCATGCCTTTTAAAATACTGCTTAAAAGCAGATTATCCTAAGGCTAAATAATTATGCGGTCATCTAAAGAGTTGCGAAACCCATGATTCACAAGTTTTATGCGCAGTCAACTAATCGCGATGACAACTAATTTCTTACTAATTATATCATGTAAATATGTAATAAATGAAAGAAAAAGGTCATGTAATAGAACTCTAATTTTAAACGGCAAGAGCACAAATGCTCAATCTTTTTCAAAATATTCATTATTTGTTTTACGCGCACAAACAATCCTGTCAAGAGACCCTTTGTAACGCTTACATTTCTATTTCGGTATAGTATTTAAGGGTGTGATCTAGTAATTAATGAAATTGATATACATAATTTTGTTTGAAACATTGGTAAAAAAAATGTTTTTTAATCTGCCTAAGTTTTGATAGACATAATTAACAAAATTTATGTTGGTAAGAGTAGTAGTTACTAGATAGAATAGTTGAGGCGTTAGCAAATTGAGTTGTACACCAACAACTTAGTATAATCTCACAAGTGAGGTATGTAGAGAATAAATAGTATGTAGACTTTACTCCTATAGTGAATGTAGATAAGTTGTTTTTCAGTAAACTCTCGGCACGAGGGAAAAATAAAAATAGAGCAGTAACAACAAACAGAGAATGAGATAAAAAAGAACAAAGCCAAAAGAACAACATCAAGGATAAAAATGTCAATAAATTGAGCCGTACACTACTTTTTGAAAAATGAGTTATTTTGAGAACGAAACTTTCTTAATGCTGTCTTTCCAAGCCCCTAGTATTCAGATGCTGTATTGTACGTTGTGCCATTTTCCACAATCATAAATTTCTGTTAAAGGAGACTAGATTTTCCACTTTATATTATATGGACAACCCTATATATTGTGTTAGTTATAGCATCCAATGTATGATTTGGACAGCAAATTTATCACTTTACTCCTTCAATATCACATTAATTACACTGCGCAAGATTTCTAAGAGTTCTGCTACTCCATCTTCTTTTGGTTGGCAATTTTAAGTTACAATAAACTTGAACATGTTAATGACCGTAGATCTTAATACTACAATAAGGAAAGTCCTATTCTCAAATGACGATAAATGGTGTTGCTTTAATTTACCTATTGAATAGTCATGATATCTTAAATTACTGTAACAAATCAAATTATACCTATTTGAGAAAGAAAGGAATGAAAAAGAAAGAAGAACAAACAAGAAAAAGAAAATCAAGAAGATGACACAACCAAAAGCGGTGCATAATATCAAATGGCCAGTGATGATGTTTCCTTTCTGCTCATCCAAAAATCTTCTAAATAGCATTTTCTTTTTTCTTTTTAGCTTGCGGTTTTGTGACTTTTATTGTTTATTTTGGTTGGAGGATAGCATTGGGTCTGAAAGGTGGGGTGGGGGTTGGGGGGGAGGTAAAACTTAATTCTCAAGAATTTCTAGTTACTATATGACATATTTGACCATTATTTTGGAGAGTCCGGAACCAAAATGTTGTCTTTTTTGACAAAAATGATATTAATAAGTGTAAAAAAAAAGTTATCATTCTATATATAGCGCGGTTTTAAATCGCGTTATACTTTAACGGTGTTTTAGTCGTTAAAGTATAGTGCGGTTTACAAGAAATCACCACGTTATACATGAAACCATTGGGTCACCCAATGGTTGAAAGGTAGTTATGAAGATGGTTTTGTCCTTGAGGTACAAGGTTCGAATCCCTACACCAACATTCTTGTATTTTCCTATTTCTTTTTCATTTTTTCATTATTTGGTTTAAGTGTTTAGATATAAATACTTTAATAGAGAAGCTTTTTATTATTTCTTTAAAAAATCAACCAATACTTTTAATAGTTGTTATTTTCTGTTATACGTAAAACAAAATTATTTTTTCCTTTTATTTTCAAATTAGAATTATAAGTTTCATTTTATAGTTAAAATTTCCATAAGAGAATAATATACATATAGCTTAATCTATTGGTTGAATTATTTTATTTTTTGATGTCTTTCATTCTAAATTAGTTAGCAAATATATATTATTCAATAGATAAGAAAAGAATACAATCCAAAAAATAGAAAAATATCTGGACATTTATATTATATTAAAAGGAGAATAGTGAAGCATGTGGTTAAGTCAAGTGGCAAACTAAAAAAATTTGTAATTTTTTATTTTGAATAGTCTAAAATATTTTGAATAATCAAATAATTTTTTTATCTTGCCACTTGACTTGACTAATCAAATAGTCTAATTTTATCTTGCCCTATAATTACGGTATTGCTAATGTTTAAAGGCCTACTAAATGATAATTACAAATAAGTATGATTAACTCTAGATTCAAAATTAAGAATTTTAATATATCAATATGATAAAAATCAAGAATATTGCTTGGCATATAAGTTCGCGCTTATTCCATTTCAAGTCTCTAGCATATCTTAAGTGATCTCATTAGCAAGATAATATAGAGATTTTCATAAATAAAGCATGATGTGGGTCCTGTCACACCTCCTTTTTGCGCGCCCCGCCCCGAAGGGTAGAATGCGCGAGGGGAGTTTTTCCAATTTAAGTGACGATATTCGAAATGGGATTATTTATTTAATTCAGAATCGCCACTTGGGAAAGGTTTGGCTTTTGGTGTCCCAAGTCACCGGTTTATCTTGAATCCCAAATCGAGGAAATTTTCGACTTTTCCAAATGAAGTCTGCGAACCAGAAATTCTAAGTAAGGAATTTTGTTGACCCGAGGGAAGGTGTTAGGCACCCTCGAATCCCGTGGTTCTAGCACGGTCGCTTAAATTGTTATAATGGCTAAATATCTGATTTAAATACATGTTGTGACTTATGTGCTTTATTAAGTTTAAACCGCTTTTATTATTATCATTTAGTTTTATAGAATTGCAACGTCGCGAAAATGCATCTCGAACCATATCACAATCAATGCACCCGTGATCGTCGACACATTTTGACTCCGTTGAGATTGAGATTTGGGTCACATCAATGTGCACCCGTGTTTAAGAAGGTTAAATTAATTGAGCCGCGCCTAAAAAGTCTAAACGCGTTATTATTTTGAGGAAGGCCATGAACTTCACTAAACGGCCAGTCCTGAATTCTAAATATTTATTATGGTTAATTATTGAGGGCCCCGCAATTTACATTTTTATTTGGCGAGGCTCGTCTCATTATTTTAGAAGAAACATCCTAAAGCGACTACATTTCTAAATGTGTTTGTCTCTAAAAATAGAAGAAAAGATGCATGCTAATTCAATTATATGCTTTGGCCAAATCCAGATTTTTGTTAATCGTCTGATTAATTATTTATAGGGTGAAAAAACGTTGTACCTCATGAAACATGCTTTTAATTTGATAGAAGATTATATACAAGATTGATGAAATGCTACGACTACTACAAGAACTCCTTAACTTTAACTCATTTAGCCAGGATTAATTAAAACCACTTATTAGAAGATGCGACTAATGATATTTGAAACTCATCCTATAAACTGCCTAATGAAGCTGAAACTCGAGAATCTAAAACTGTATTGTATTTTCTGCGAAATTGAAACGGACCATTCACTCTACATATTCAAAACATGCTGAAGAACGAGTTTGAATTAACAATCACACTAACGGTTGCATATGCCATGAATTATAGTTACATCCGGTATACTATTAAACGAATTACATATCGTGGTTTAGATCGGCATGAGCTTCGATTAAATACACACTTGCTAATATATTCTCTATTGAACTACAAACTAAAATTTACATAACTTAACAACATTTATAAAGGGTTGTAAATAGAACAAACAGATGATTATAATTCCTTCAGACTTTTCGATTCATGCTTTTCATTGTTACAATCGGTTACACAAATATGGAGGCTTGAAATGTGTACCTGGAAATGCTTACAACGAAGAAGCAGGGAAGTCAGTTAGACATATAGTAGCATACACCAAACAGCAGCAGTAACAGCAGATAGTAACAGAACAAATCCCAGTGCAAGATGCAACTATAGCCAATGGGAAGAGGCAGCAAAATGACAGCAATAAGCAGGGGAGTGGAATCAGAATTCAGACAATCCAATTCCAAGAGAAAGCAGCCAATACGAACCAAACAACAAAACCTAGCTGATACTTGAGAGGAAATCAGAACTTATTTGAACAGGTTGAACCAACTAAGGATCGAACAAACAGCAGGAAGAAAAACAGTTTCTGATTTTTGTGATATCCTTCTCCCTATCTCCTTTCTTTTCAAAATTCAATGTCAATTTTCAGTCTTGAAATCTATTTGAGCTATCAAAAAGAATTCTCTCTCAGTGTTCTCTCTTTTCCAAAAACTCAGCTCTCAATGTTCAATCTGAGTCCCCTCTCTCTATCTCCCTGTTCTCTTATGTCCTGTGTGTATTAATATGTATGTATTTCAGCTCTCTCCTCTCCAATCTATATCCTCTAAAACTGATGGAAGTCCTCTTCTTTTATAAGCCTAAAGTCTGCCCTTTAACAACCTGTTCATCAATCACCCAAACACCCTCCCATGTGCTCTCTCTTTTTCAGTTTCCACTCAAACCTTTTAGTATACAAACCTCCCATGTGATCTGTTTTCTTTTTCCACTTAATTACTTAAAAATAAAACCCTCCCATGACATTCCCTGACAGTCCTCTTTCCCATTTTATTTACTAAAAGCAAACATGGGCAGCAGGAATATAATCTGACAAACATGCTGTCAAACTATTTTAATTCAAAAAGGGCCTTTATGCACATGTTGTGCACAAGTGCACATGCCATCAATTCAGATTGCAATTACAGACCAAACCTTAGGTTTCTGAAATCACATTAACAACTATAAGTAACTAAACTTAGTTCTTAATTGATTCAGGCAATGTTTAACAGAAAGCAAATCGATTTATTTTGTTCAGACAGTTGAAACTAATTGACGACACATGTCGACTCGACTATATTAGTTATAACACATACAATCGAAACCAAAATCAGACATTTAACAGTATAGGACACATGATTCGAATTGTATTGACTAAACAGAATTGTACCCGAGGAATCAGTTAATCAGTTCAAATTTGAAATTTAACTAATTGCACAACAAATACATACATACACATTATCAGAACAAGTAGAAGAAGAAACTCAATCAAACAACAAAGGTTCGGGCAAGGTGGATAGGACACAGTTAATAAAACTCAAAACACAGATTTCACAAAACATGAACAGCCTTTAGAACAATCACATGGACTAAAGAAAAGAAAGCAAACTCACCTTAAAACCCGAAAAATCAAAAGACCCTAGCTTGGACTCGAACAGACCTTTCTTAAGGCTGAACGGACTCTAATCGAAGTGTTTCTCAGATAAGAAACACTTCGATTAAGGTCCATTAGACCTTAATCTCTTCGGTTTGAACCAGGTACGGACCAGTGACGAGGAATCCTAAGGTTCCAAAAATTAGATCCGGGATTCATGCTTCCCTGGTCAGATTCGGACCAAACCAAGCATGGTTTGGTCACGAGGGAGTCTGGGGAGTGTCTGGTATGAATTTAGGGCTGATCGGTGTAGATCGAGTTTTGACTCGAATCTTCAAATGAAGATTCGAGAAGGTGGGGAGGATTCGAGCTAAATGGTTAAAAGATCTAGGTTCAGGATGGCAAGGGGGTTCTATGGTGTTAAGGGTGTGGTCACCGGCGTTCATGCCGCCGGGTTTCTGGTGAAGGGAGATGGGGGCGGCTCTAGGGTTCCGGGGTTCTTGTGAAGATGATGAAAGGCAGGGGTATTTGGATAGGGGGCGGGGTATGAGGGGAAGCTTATATATGGAGTGGGTGAATGGATCTCAGCCGTTGGATGAGGCACGATGAAGGGCCAGGATCCTTCAGCTCGCAGGAAACGGTGTCGTTTCAGGTGCTGGGGTCAAAGTTGGTTCGGGTAACGGGTCGGGCAAATGGGGTTATGGGTGAGAGATCCGGACCGTTGGATCAGCTTGGTTTGAATGATTGGGATGGATTGGCATTGAAACGACGTAGTTTTGGTGTTAAACTACGTCGTTTTACGGCCTGAGGGGTGGGCTGTGCGGACTGGTGGATTGGGCCATTCATTTGGGCTTCAGATTTTATAATGTTTGTAGCCCAAATTCATTTTAAAACAAATTTTCCCCCTTTTTTCTTTATTTCTAATTTCCTAAATACACAACCTAATTAAATAAAACTAGACACCATTAATTAACACTTAACATATTTATTTCATGCGTATAAAATGTTAAAAGTAGGTAAAATTAAACAAGGCAACAAATCAGGACAAAAGAAATGCGTATTTTTGTGATCTCCTATTTAACAATCGGATTACGGTTCAAATTACGCACGACACATACATTTTGTATTTTGTTTTAATAAAAATGGGCAAAAATCATAAATAATTAACAAAGTGCCATGTAAAAATCCAAATTTGTACAGCAGGACCATTTGTTATTATTAATTTTTTTTTTTAATTCTTTTGGAGCGATTGTCGCGCAAGACAAAAATCACGTGCTCACAGCTGCCCCTCTTTGTTCGAAAACACGAAGTGTTTTCGTGCAAAGATAAAGTGAGCGGATATGAGTGATATTTGCTTATGGACTACTCCGTGTGAAACATGTTTTTTTTTTGAAAGATCTGACCGAATCTTGCTTCAAAGATTTCCTACATATCCTGGGCTAAACAGGAATCAGATCAATGTAGTTCGAGAAGCTTTGGTAGCTGGGACTACCATGGGATTGCAATGCTTGCTGTTACTGCTGTTGCTGTTGCCACTGCTGCGTCACTGACCGCCTTATTACAACCAAAGGAAAATTGGAACTGAACTAACTACTTATATGCATGTCAACTGCGAGTTACAAGATTCCTATCTATGATTCTTTTGCGACTTGATCTTGAGTCTTAGCTGATTGTGCTTGGAGACTTTGATCCGAATCTTGATGCTTGCGAGTTGCGGCGACTTGTTCAATCTTTGGGATACTGAGTGAATCGCGACTGGCAGAGTTCAGGACCTTAGTCAAATGTTGTAGTCGATCCGCCCTCCATTTACTCTGATATTCTCGGGGCATCTTCTTTTTGTCTTTTTCTTCTTTGATTCTGAGTTGAGACTCATCTCGTGGGTCATTTCGAATCGTGTGGCTCAAGGTTAGACCTGCGGGAGAAAACAAACAAACGAACGAAATTTTCTGCCCCAGTTTTACTAGGAAAATTTCGTGAATTATTCGCCAGGAAGTTCATAAAATTGATGAAGGAAGATGAAAATGCTCAGTTCAGGGGTGGAGCCCTAATACCGACTAGCTGGGGATAAGTTCAGTTTTAGAGTTGAAACTCTAATACTGGCCAACTGGGGAAATGTTCAGCTTAGGGTTTAAAACCCTAATGCTGACTGAAGGAAAAGTTCAGTTTAGGGTTTAAAACCCTAACGCTGATTACATGAAACAGTTCAGTATAGGGTTTAAAACCCTAATACTGGCTGAAGGGAAAAAAACTCAGTTTAGGGTTTAAGACCCTAATGCTAACTGCATGGAAAAGCTCAGTTTAGGGTTTAAAACCCTAATGCTGACTAAAGGAAAAATTCAGTTTAGGGTTTAAAACCCTAACGCTGATTGCATGGAAAAGCTCAGTTTAGGGTTTAAAACCCTAATGCTGGCTGAATGGGAAAAAAGTTCAGTTTAGGGTTTAAAACCCTAATGCTGACTAAAGGAAAAAGTTCAGTTTAGGGTTTAAAACCCTAATGCTGACTAAAGGAAAAATTCAGTTTAGGGTTTAAAACCCTAACGCTGATTGCATGGAAAAGCTCAATTTAGGGTTTAAAACCCTAATGCTGGCTGAATGAGAAAAAAGTTCAGTTTAGGGTTTAAAACCCTAATACTGACTAAAGGAAAAATTCAGTTTAGGGTTTAAAACCCTAACGCTGATTGCATGGAAAAGCTCAGTTTAGGGTTTAAAATCCTAATGCTGGCTGAATGGGAAAAAAGTTCAGTTTAGGGTTTAAAACCCTAATGCTGGCTGAATGGAAAAAGTTCAGTTTAGGGTTTAAAACCCTAATGCTGACTAAAAGAAAATTCAGTTTAGGGTTTAAAACCCTAATGCTGATTGCATGGAGAGCTCAGTTTAGGGTTTAAAACCCTAATGCTGGCTGAAAGGAAAAAGTTCAGTTTAGGGTTTAAAACCCTAATGCTGACTAAAGGAAAAATTCAGTTTAGGGTTTAAAACCCTAATGCTGATTGCATGGAAAAGCTCAGTTTAGGGTTTAAAACCCTAATGCTGGCTGAATGGGAAAAAAGTTCAGTTTAGGGTTTAAAACCCTAATGCTGACTAAAGGAAAAATTCAGTTTAGGGTTTAAAACCCTAACGCTGATTGCATGGAAAAGCTCAGTTTAGGGTTTAAAACCTTAATGCTGGCTGAAAGGAAAAGCTCAGTTTAGGGTTTAAAACCCTAATGCTGACTAAAGGAAAAATTCAGTTTAGGGTTTAAAACCCTAACGTTGATTGCATGGAAAAGCTTAGTTTAGGGTTTAAAACCCTAATGCTGGCTGAATGGGAAAGAAGTTCAGTTTAGGGTTTTAAAACCCTAATGCTGACTAAAGGAAAAATTCAGTTTAGGGTTTAAAACCCTAACGCTGATTGCATGAAAACGCTCAGTTTAGGGTTTAAAACCCTAATGCTGGCTGAAAGGAAAAGCTCAGTTTAGAGTTTAAAACCCTAATGCTGGCTGAATGAAAAAAGTTCAGTTTAGGGTTTAAAACCCTAATGCTGACTAAAAGAAAATTCAGTTTAGGGTTTAAAACCCTAATGCTGATTGCATGGAGAGCTCAGTTTAGGGTTTAAAACCCTAATGCTGGCTGAAAGGAAAAGCTCAGTTTAGGGTTTAAAACCCTAATGCTAGCTGAAAGGAAAAAGCTCAGTTTAGGGTTTAAAACCCTAATGCTGGCTGAAAGGAGAAGCTCAGTTTAGGGTTTTAAAACCCTAATGTTGGTTGAATGGAAAAAGTTCAGTTTAGGGTTTAAAACTCTAATGCTGACTGAATGGGAAAAAAGTTCAGTTTAGAGTTTAAAACCCTAATGCTGACTAAAGGAAAAATTCAGTTTAGGGTTTAAAACCCTAACGCTGATTGCATGGAAAAGCTCAGTTTAGGGTTTAAAACCCTAATACTGGCTGAATGGGAAAAAAGTTCAGTTTAGGGTTTTAAAAACCTAATGCTGACTAAAGGAAAAATTCAGTTTAGGGTTTAAAACCCTAACGCTGATTGCATGGAAACGCTCAGTTTAGGGTTTAAAACCCTAATGCTGGCTGAAAGGAAAAGCTCAGTTTAGGGTTTAAAACCCTAATGCTGGCTGAATGAAAAAAGTTCAGTTTAGGGTTTAAAACCCTAATGCTGATTGCATGGAGAGCTCAGTTTAGGGTTTAAAACCCTAATGCTGGCTGAAAGGAAAAAGTTCAGTTTAGGGTTTAAAACCCTAATGCTGACTAAAGGAAAAATTCAGTTTAGGGTTTAAAACCCTAATGCTGATTGCATGGAAAAGCTCAGTTTAGGGTTTAAAACCCTAATGCTGGCTGAATGGGAAAAAAGTTCAGTTTAGGGTTTAAAACCCTAATGCTGACTAAAGGAAAAATTCAGTTTAGGGTTTAAAACCCTAACGCTGATTGCATGGAAAAGCTCAGTTTAGGGTTTAAAACCTTAATGCTGGCTGAAAGGAAAAGCTCAGTTTAGGGTTTAAAACCCTAATGCTGACTAAAGGAAAAATTCAGTTTAGGGTTTAAAACCCTAACGTTGATTGCATGGAAAAGCTTAGTTTAGGGTTTAAAACCCTAATGCTGGCTGAATGGGAAAGAAGTTCAGTTTAGGGTTTTAAAACCCTAATGCTGACTAAAGGAAAAATTCAGTTTAGGGTTTAAAACCCTAACGCTGATTGCATGAAAACGCTCAGTTTAGGGTTTAAAACCCTAATGCTGGCTGAAAGGAAAAGCTCAGTTTAGAGTTTAAAACCCTAATGCTGGCTGAATGAAAAAAGTTCAGTTTAGGGTTTAAAACCCTAATGCTGACTAAAAGAAAATTCAGTTTAGGGTTTAAAACCCTAATGCTGATTGCATGGAGAGCTCAGTTTAGGGTTTAAAACCCTAATGCTGGCTGAAAGGAAAAGCTCAGTTTAGGGTTTAAAACCCTAATGCTAGCTGAAAGGAAAAAGCTCAGTTTAGGGTTTAAAACCCTAATGCTGGCTGAAAGGAGAAGCTCAGTTTAGGGTTTTAAAACCCTAATGTTGGTTGAATGGAAAAAGTTCAGTTTAGGGTTTAAAACTCTAATGCTGACTGAATGGGAAAAAAGTTCAGTTTAGAGTTTAAAACCCTAATGCTGACTAAAGGAAAAATTCAGTTTAGGGTTTAAAACCCTAACGCTGATTGCATGGAAAAGCTCAGTTTAGGGTTTAAAACCCTAATACTGGCTGAATGGGAAAAAAGTTCAGTTTAGGGTTTTAAAAACCTAATGC
Organism: Nicotiana sylvestris; assembly: GCF_000393655.2. NCBI lineage: Eukaryota > Viridiplantae > Streptophyta > Magnoliopsida > Solanales > Solanaceae > Nicotiana > Nicotiana sylvestris. The sequence goes on along the minus strand of NC_091057.1, from coordinate 119,713,822 downwards.
TGACTAAAGGAAAAATTCAGTTTAGGGTTTAAAACCCTAACGCTGATTGCATGGAAACGCTCAGTTTAGGGTTTAAAACCCTAATGCTGGCTGAAAGGAAAAGCTCAGTTTAGGGTTTAAAACCCTAATGCTGGCTGAATGAAAAAAGTTCAGTTTAGGGTTTAAAACCCTAATGCTGACTAAAAGAAAATTCAGTTTAGGGTTTAAAACCCTAATGCTGATTGCATGGAGAGCTCAGTTTAGGGTTTAAAACCCTAATGCTGGCTGAAAGGAAAAAGCTCAGTTTAGGGTTTAAAACCCTAATGCTGGCTGAAAGGAGAAGCTCAGTTTAGGGTTTTAAAACCCTAATGCTGGCTGAATGGAAAAAGTTCAGTTTAGGGTTTAAAACCCTAATGCTGATTGAATGGGAAAAAAGTTTAGTTTAGGGTTTAAAACCCTAATGTTGACTAAAGGGGAAAATTCAGTTTAGGGTTTAAAACTCTAATGTTGATTGCATGGAAAAGCTCAGTTTAGGGTTTAAAACCCTAATGTTGGCTGAATGGAAAAAGTTCAGTTTAGGGTTTAAAACCCTAATGCTGACTAAAAGAAAATTCAGTTTAGGGTTTAAAACCCTAATGCTGATTGCATGGAGAACTCAGTTTAGGGTTTAAAACCCCAATGCTGGCTGAATGAAAAAGTTCAGTTTAGGGTTTAAAACCCTAATGCTGACTAAAAGAAAAATTCAGTTCAGGGTTTAAAACCCTAATGCTGATGGCTGGGGGCAAAATTTGAGAATACTAAGCGACCTCTTTTTTTTGAATTTTCTTGTTTTAGTAGAAGATAAAAAGGGAGTTTCGTGGAAACTTACCTTTCGAGTGAATTCCTTATTGCCAAAATATTTCTTGTACCCATGTACCTTCTTCTTTGGGCGACACCTGCTTCTTGCACGGTTGTCTTGGATTACACCTGTTTCAACTTTTCAGACAAAAAACAATCGTTAGTTTGGAAATGACGGTCGGTTTGGTGACCTTGATCATTCTCGGTTGCTTTGTTGCGTCTTCATTTCTGTTGCGAAATCCAGCCATTGATTTGATTCATATATCGGAACCTTTTAGACTGCTCAGGCTTGTATTTCCAGATTCTGTGATGATTTTCCTCGTAAGGCTCTTTTTCTTTTCTCTTTTTTTTGTGTCCCGTTTTGCTTGGAGGTTCTCAACGGAGATTTTATTGGAGGTATTCTGTGGGGATTTGTACAAAAGGAAGCTCTGTGGGGGGGAATATTTACAAAGGGGATTCTTTGTATGGAGTTTTGTACAACGGGGCATGCCGGATATTTGTTTTAAAGCGGGTTTTCTAGGATTTGTTGGGGTAAGCTTGTTGGGGAATTTTTACAAAGGGACTTGCTGGGGATGTGCTGGGGAAATTCCAACAGGATTTTTTTCTTCTTTTTTTTATTTTTATATTGGGGAGACTCTGTGGGAGGATTGTACAAGGAGAGACTCTGTGGGGATTCGTCCGAAGGCGGACTTGCTGGGGGAAATTTCTCTTTTTCCTCTTTACTTCGAACGCCATCAAACGTCATGATTCATCAAGTTTGGACAGACGTACCAACGAAATGGGGTGTTTTCCTTCATGAAACGGAACTCCGTGAAAACAAACCTGCCACATGCCCTCTCCGGTGTATCCTGAACTTGGGGTTAAAACATAAAAGAGATTCGAAGAGAAACAAAGAAAGGGGAAATCAATTTCAGGAAGGGAATGTCCCTTTCGGGACGAAAAAGACTTATCTGAGGAAGATAACGCTGGCTTTAAATGACATGACATGCTCTTTGGCCTGGACGCCTGACCTTCCATGAACTCGAGTTTCCCTGAACCAGAACGAATCTGTGATTCCAAACCAGTGAAACTTTGCCGAGACCTCTTTGGGGTGGAGTCATTCTTTTCGGCCAACAGCGCCCTTTGCGGGTTTTCGCCGGCTGACCTCTCTCATTTCTCTTCCTGTCATCGCTTGATAGCACTCTTTGTGAGTTTTTACTAAACAAGCTCTCTCATTTTGGTTTCTCTACTCCCGTCGCCTCGTGGTGCCCGAAGGTTTTCACCGACGAGACTCTCTCATTTTATCTCTCTCAATTCAGAGTGTGCCGGTCTCCATTTGTGACGCTTATTGGTTTCCCACTATCTTTGGTAATTGATCTGAAGGCTTGTGCTTGGTAAAGAGAGGTAGATGATACTAACTTCTAAACTGCTCGACGTGCCCCGGTTTCAATTTCAGGGTGAATGGGATTTTATTGTTGGTGTGACTGAACCTCAGGGAGAGGCTGCCTACGTATCCTTTCGGTATCAAGTCAAACGTAGTTCAGGCCTCAATCAATGTTTTGTTTTTGTTTTTTTTGTTTTTTTTTAAGCGGCTCAAAGGTTTGTAGAGAGAATTGGGTAGTGTTTGGGGAGTAGTGGGGAATAAAACCTTTGTCATTTCGAATGCGTCAAGATTACTGGAGTATAATTCAGACGTAGTATCTCTTGACTGCATCCGCATTTACTGCTGTGTCGGGGATTTCCTTCGATATCACCTAAATACAATGCTCCTCTCGGCAATATCTTCCTTATGATGTATGGGCCTTTCCAATTTGGGGCAAACTTACCTTTTTCTTCCTCATGATGCGGCAGAATACGCCTCAGTACCAGCTGACCTACTTCGAAATTCCTAGGTCGGACTTTCTTGTTGTAAGCACGGGCCATCCTTTGTTGGTATAACTGTCCGTGACAAACTGCGGCCATTCGCTTTTCATCAATCAAAGTCAATTGCTCTAACCGAGTCTTGACCCACTCGCTGTCTTCGATTTCTGCTTCGACAATGATTCGAAGCGAAGGAATTTCTACCTCTGTCGGTATTACAGCCTCGGTCCCATAAACCAAAAGATAAGGAGTCGCTCCTACTGATGTGCGTACCGTAGTGCGATACCCCAACAATGCAAATGGTAACTACTCATGCCACTGTTAGGAACTTTGGATCGTTTTCCTTAAAATCTTCTTGATGTTTTTGTTCGCCGCTTCCACAACACCATTGGCTTTCGGCCGATAAGGAGTAGAATTCCTATGCGTTATCTTGAATTGCTCGCATACATCTCCCATCAAGTGACTGTTCAAGTTTGCTGCGTTATCTGTAATGATAGTCGCAGGAATACCGAAACGACAGATAAGATTTGAGTGTACAAAATCCACTACAGCTTTTTTAGTGACCGACTTGAGAGTGACAGCTTCTACCCATTTTGTGAAGTAATCGATGGCAACCAGTATAAACCTGTGTCCATTCGAAGCCTTCGGTTCGATTGGTCCAATGACGTCCATGCCCCAGGCGACAAATGGCCAAGGTGCAGACATGGGATGCAGCTCCGTGGGAGGTGCATGAATCAAATCACCGTGCACCTGACACTGATGACACTTCCGAACGAAGCTAAAGCAATCCTTTTCCATGGTCATCCAGTAATAACCTGCTCGAAGGATTTTCTTTGCTAAGACATAACCGTTCATGTGAGGTCCGCACACACCTGCGTGTACTTCGTGCATGATCTTTCTTGCCTCCTCGATATCGACACATCTTAGAAGATTGAGGTCCGGGGTCCTCTTATACAACAATTCACCGCTCAGAAAGAAACCACTTGCATGTCGCCTAATGGTCCTCTTTTGATCTCCAGTAGCGTGCTCGGGGTATTCTTGTGTCTTCAGAAACCTCTTGATGTCATGGTGCCAAGGCTGCGTATTTGATCCTGCCTCGATTACGTTGCAGTAACCGTGTCTTTCCTTGATTTGGATTTCCAAAGGATTGGACGTGGGCGTTTCCCGGGTAGGGTAGCATTGAAGCCAAAGTAGCAAGTGCATCTGCCAGTTCATTGTGACACCTCGGGATATACCTGAACTCTATTGATGTAAAGCGCTTGCTGAGGTCCTCCACATGTTGTCGGTATGGGATAAGTTTGACATCCCGAGTTTCCCATTCACCTTGGACTTGTCGGATAATCAGGTCAGAATCTCCCATAATCAGTAAGTCTTCGACATCCTGATCGATTGCCATATGCATGCCCATAATGCAGGCTTCATACTCAGCTGTATTATTTGTGCAAAAGAAACGCAGTCTAGCTGTGGCGGGATAATGCTGACCGGAGGGCGAGATCAAAATTGCCCCAATTCCTACACCTTTGGCATTCACGGCTCCATCAAAGAACATCTTCCAAACATGAGCGTCCTCCGAGATTACTTCTACAGTATTTACCTCTTCATCTGGAAAGTAGGTATCCAATGGCTGGTATTCCTCATTGACCAGATTTTCGGCCAAATGATCTACTAGCGCCTGGGCTTTCATTGTCGTGCGAGTGACATAGACTATGTCGAATTCCGTAAGCAAGATTTGCCATTTAGCCAGTCTCCCGGTAGGCATTGGTTTCTGAAATATATACTTCAAAGGATCCAACCTGCTTATGAGGAACGTAGTGTGGGCTTGGAGATAATGTCTCAGCTTTTGAGCAACCCACGTGAGAGCGCAGCATGTCCTCTCTAGCAGAGTGTATTTGGCCTCGTAGCCGGTGAATTTCTTGCTCAAGTAGTAGATTGCTTGCTTCTTCTTTCCGGTTATGTCGTGTTGCCCGAGGACGCAACCGAAAGAGTTCTCCAAGACTGTCAGATACAAGAAAAGTGGCCTTCCCGGTTCTGGAGGGACCAAGACCGGGGGATTTTGAAAGGTATTCTTTGACTTTATCAAAGGCTTCTTGACACTCAGTTGTCCATTTAATCGCTGCATCTTTCCTTAACAGCTTGAATATGGGCTCACACGTGCTTGTCAGCTGGGCAATAAACCGACTGATGTAGTTCAACCTGCCCAACAGACTCATCACGTCTTTCTTTGTTCTCGGGGGAGGCAGATCTCTGATGGATTTTATCTTAGTTGGATCTAGCTCGATACCTCTCCTGCTTACGATGAAGCCCAAAAGTTTGCCCGACGGAACTCCGAAAGCGCATTTGGCTGGGTTTAGCTTCAAGTCATACTTCCTTAATCTCTCGAAGAATTTCCTCAAGTCTTGGATGTGATTATCCTGTGTCCTGGACTTGACTATCACGTCGTCCACGTACACCTCTATTTCCTGATGCATCATGTCATGGAAAATGGCAGTCATGGCCCTCATGTAAGTAGCCCCAGCATTCTTCAAACCAAATGGCATGACCCGGTAACAGTAGGTGCCCCAAGGCGTGGTGAAGGCAGTTTTCTCGGCGTCCTCTTCATCCATCAATACCTGATGATACCCAGCGTAACAATCTACGAAAGACTGTATCTCGTGTTTGGCGCAATTATCAACGAGGATGTGGATGTTGGGCAGCGGGAAATTATCTTTAGGACTTGCTCTGTTCAGATCTCGGTAATCTACACATACCCGAGTTTTCCCGTCCTTTTTTGGTACTGGAACCACATTCGCCAACCATGTTGTATATTGGACTACCCGAATCACTCCCGTTTTCAGTTGTTTGGTGATCTCCTCTTTAATCTTGTCACTGACCTCAGTTTTGAACTTTCGTTGCTTTTGTTGAACTGGAGGACAATCAGGATGAATCGGCAATTTATGAACCACTAGATCAACACCTAGCCCCGGCATGTCATCATATGACCAAGCAAACACGTCTTTAAATTCAAAAAGAAGTTGAATTATCGCCTCTCGCGTTTTCTTGTCCGTGTGAATGCTTATCTTGGTCTCCCGGATTTCTTCCGGGGTTCCTAAATTTACCGGTTCAGTGTCATTCAGATTTGGCTTAGGTTTATTCTCGAAATATTCCAACTCTCGGTTTATTTCCCTAAAAGCTTCTTCCGCATCATATTCTGGTTATGGGTTCATTAATTCGCAGCTAAATAGCTCATTGTGATCTGGGCGTGAAGTCCGCAAGCATGTCATATTTAAAGCCGCATTATTATAACTGAAAAGAAAGATAAAAGGAAAAATAACAAAAATCAGAACAAAAGAAAGAATGGGAAAGCAATGATGATTTTTTTTAATTTTCTTTGGAAAGTTGGAAGACAACGATGTTTACAACTCAGGAATACAAAAACAACAATGGAAAGGAAGACAACGTTCAAGTTATGTCCTGGAGAACTCTTGTGACACAGGAAAGGTGGCAGGACAGGTCTACCCGGACTTCCGTCTAGTCGGGAATGGCGTGGCCTCCCAGCTTTGAAGTTTGGCGTTCGGCCCTACGTACATCATCTTAGCAGTGCTTGTGCCTTCACCTGGTTGAACCATGTGGATCTCGTAGAGCATCTCTCTCATCGCTCCACATATCTCCTCGATTTCCTCAGCTGTGAAGACCTCATCATCTTCTTCTTCGGTGTACCTTGGTCTGATGAAAGTTGCATATAAATCCGGTAGTGGTCGAGGTAACTTCCAACCCTCATTTTTCCTTTTCTTTGCCCACTCTTCGTCTGCTGGAGTAGGTTTGAAACCTAGTCCAAAAGGTTTCTTGGTGACTGGCAAGGTAATGGGTTCTGTTATTCCCTGAAGGGTTCGTCCAAGCCCCTTCCCTGGCCTAAATCCGTGCCGGATCATCTCTTTGGCCACCATAACCGAGGCGTTAGACAAGAAAGGCTGGGGGCAGGGTATTCCCTCTTCGTGCTGCTCTGCCAGTACAATCTCAAAAGCTTGATAGACCGTATGTTCGCTCCCTTCTCTCGGTTCCAGATATGGGGTGGATGGGTCCCGATAAATAGCATGCTCATCTTCCCCATGGACCACGATCTCTCTGTCTTCGTACTCGAACTTCACCATCTGGTGAAGAGTGGAAGGCACGGCTCCTGCCGCATGGATCCAAGGTCTGCCAAGGAGAAAATTGTAGGATGTATCCATGTCGAGCACCTGGAAGGTTACTTGAAATTCGACTGGTCCTATGACCAACAACAGGTCTATTTCTCTCATGGTATCTCTCTTGATGCCGTCGAAAGCCCTTGCGCAGACATTGTTGGGTCGTATTCTTCCGGTCCCAATTTCCATTCTTTGTAGCATGGAGAACGGGCAAATGTCAACGCCTGGGCCTCCATCCAACATTACCCGCTTGACATAATAGTCTTTGCATTTAACTGTTAGATGCAAAGCCTTGTTGTGTGCCGCTCCTTCTGGGGGTAGATCGTTCTTGCTGAAAGAGATTTGGTTGACGGCGAAGAATCTTTCTGTCATCCGCTCTAATTGCTCTACCGAGGTTTCAACTGGCACATATGCTTCATTCAGGGTCTTTAGTAAGATCTTTTGATGCTCGGTCGACCTCATTAACAATGACAGCATGGACACTTGCTCGGGGTACTTGCGCAGTTGATCTATCACTTCGTAATCTGGCATTTTCATTTGTTGGAAGAACACCTCCGCTTCTTCAACACTTACGGGCTTCTTTGGCGGGAAGCGCCTTTGTGTGGCGTCGTTCAGTTCTTGGGTATTTGAATACCTTCCAATGAAAGTATTTTCTGGAAGTTCTCCCATGACCTCTTTACCTTTGTACATTACCAAAGTCTTTTGATAATTCCACGGCACTGTGGACGGGTTGGTCATTGGCTTTTGTGGCACGCGTCCGATAACCACTGGCTCATTCAGCCGAGGTGGTTGAATCGTCCCCCGGACCACATAGGCCCCTTTCGGCACGTACATAGGTTTTGTCTTTTTGATTCCGAAGTTCTGCGTCTTCTCAGCTCGACCTCGTGGTATGTAAAGAACTCCACCCTTTACCGGTACCACTTTCTTCTCCACCTTCTTCTCAGGCACTTTCTTTATAGCTTTGGCCTCCTTCCCCCTTTTCTGGTTTCTGGTCTACTTCGGGCCTCTTCCCTGTGTCGACAATGGCAATTATGGCTTTCAGAGCGGGGTCGAACTCTTTGTCTTCACAAATCATTCCGATCAGCGGCCCATTATTGTGAGCAGGTAATGGATTGTTAGTTACATTCGGGATCTCCTCGTCCCTTAGCACTATTTTCCCTTGCTCTATCAAATTTTCGACCACTCTTTTCAACGACCAGCAGTAATTTGTATCATGTCCCTCGGCCCCTGAATGATAGGCGCATCTGACTCCAGCTTTGTAAGAAGGTGACGTCGGGTTTTGTCTTGTTTGAGGGATTGGTTGCAAGAAACCCAACTGGACCAGCTTTGGGAATAAAGTTGAGTATGGCTCACCGATGGGCGTGAAAGTCCGCCTTCTGGGTGGCTTCTAAGGGCGGAAGTTATTCTGCGGGGGTTGTGGGTTATAGTGGTTGCGGTAAGGAGGCTGATTCCTGGGAGGTGGAGCTGGGCCTCGGTTGGCTTGTTGTGGTGGATGGGTATAAGGTTGGGCATTCATGACCATATAAGGTTGATGAGCATATGCCAAATTTGAATGGGGGTAGTAGTGTTGTGGGGTTCTTTCCGGAAAACGGGGCCTGGGATGATGGTACTCCCTTGCTTCCGAGGCTGCCATAGTCGTTTCTTCCTTCTTCTTTCCTCTTGTCATTCCTCCGGACCCGCTTTGGACGGCCTGGGAGGTCGCCCCTTATGGCTGCTTGACTCAGAATCCTACCTGTTTTCAGACCATTTTCCACCATCTCTCCAATTTTGATCGCTTCCGCGAATGACTTACCCATGGCTGACATCATGTTTTGGAAATAGTCAGACTCTTGAGCCTGGAGAAAGGTAGTGACCATTTCCACTTCATCCATGGGAGGCTTTACTCTTGACGCCTGTTCACGCCACTTAATAGCATATTCTCTGAAGCTTTCTGAAGGTTTCTTCTTCAAATTCGACAGAGAATTTCGGTCTGGCGCAATGTCGATGTTATACTGGAATTGTTTCACAAAATCTCTGGCGAGATCATCCCATATATGCCATCGGGACATTTCCTGGTCCATATACCATTCCGAGGCTATCCCTACTAGACTTTCCCCAAAATATGCCATTAGCAGTTCTTCTTTTCCGCCGGCTCCCCGCAATTGGTTGCAGTATTTCTTAAGATGTGCAATGGGGTCACCGTGCCCATCGTATTTCTCGAACTTTGGGGTCTTGAAACCCGTTGGCAGGTGCACGTGAGGGAACATGCACAGGTCGGCGTAAGAGACGCTCTTCTGTCCGCTCAATCCTTGCATATTCTTCAAACTTTGTTCAAGGCTTCTCATTCTCTTGGCAATCTCATTTTGTTCTGCAATTCTGGGGTTCTGATCCTGCCCGGGTGCAAGCTCGCACTGAGGCGGTAGAGGATTAGTGCTGGTAGCGAACCTAGTTGGTTCCATTGAGAACGATGGTGCTTGGAATGTAAAAGAGGATGAGTCAAAGCTTGGCTTGTACGTGGCAGGCTGTGCCGTAATTGGGCAAGGCGATGCAGTAAAGATATTCACGCTTGCATCGGTGGCTGACATTCGGGGATGAGGCTCAGAAGGCAATCCAGCAGAGAAGGCTGAGGTGGTTGGGTACCCGAATGGGGTAGCAGGATAATTTATGGGGACATTAGAAGTCCCACTTGACCTGGAGAATAATTCAGGGAATCCGGGGACGACACTTGGCGGCTCTTTCCCATTATTCCAATCGTCCAGCATTTCCAACATGCGGAGCCGTAGGATTCTATTTTCCTCCGCAGTTGCGGATTCAGGTGTGAGGACGGCTGAGATCGAGCTCTCCTCGGAAACAGGGATTGTTTGCAATGGAATTTCTGAAGACATTTCCACACTTCCTTTTGACCTGGTGAAGTAAGTGTGAGTACTGCTTCTGGTCCTAACAACAGGTAGTTGAACACTTCTCCTTGACCTCGTGAAGTATGAGTGCGAGGCCAGACTTTCACCAAACCAACCGTCTTTTCAAAACCCTGGATACTCAACGACAACGCACGGTTAATTTGCAGCAAATAACAGATAGTTAATCTCACGTTGGGCATGATGCACCTATACAGTTAAGTGGATTACTATATATTTGCTACGAGAGCATGCGTCATTCCGGCATTAGTTTTTTTTTCCTTTTTTTTTCTTTTCTTCTCTTTTTTTTGTTTTTCTTTTATGTTTTTTTTTATTTTGCAGTAAAAGAAATGCGACCGGATCCGATGAGGATTGCCTACGTATCACGATGCCTACGTGAATCAGATCATTACGTAGTTCGAAAAACACAAATGAGCGTAAAAGAAGCAACCTCTTTATTGTTGAAATGGTCTATTACAAACTACATTTTGCAAAAGAAAGAGCAAACTTTGAAAATAAACCTAGACTCAAAATAGACTAAAAATCACCCTGATGGAAAAACAGGCAGAAGATGCTAAGATACAGGCTTGACTTATGAGTGCATTATGGTTTTGAAAATTGGTGTCCGCGGGGCATCGTTCGGCCTCGCCGCGGTCCTAGGCGTGATATCCCTCTCAAGTTGCTCCAGCTCATGCATAGTCTGCTTGACATAACCCATCACTGCCGAGAGGACGGTAACGCTGGACATGTTCTCACATCGTAGACATCGTCTGGTGATGGCATGGGCAATGGCCTTGATCCTATCTCTGGTTTGCTTCTTCTCTACGAGTAGGCGTTTTATCTGATCGCTACATATCTTGAATACTTGAGTATCCTGTATATGCTGATGCTTCAGTCGCCGTACTTCCAACTTCATCTGGGCTATTGAGTCGTACCAGTATCTGCTCTCAATTTGGAAATCCTTGGCCTGATTAGCTGCTTTGATCTCAAGTGCAGCCATCTTTCTCTTTATTTTAGCAACAGTTTTCTCGTGGTCGCCTTCCAATTGATTCAAATATCGGCGATGCTTATCTGTTCTTGTATCCCACTGTGCCCTGAGCTCCGCTATGACGTTTTCAGATTTCTCCAAACCATCTTGCCATTCCCTGATTTCACTTTTTAACCTTTTTATCAGCTGCTCGTCTGATCGACGCCTTGGCTGTTTATCTGCATCCACCCTTATCTGTTTGATCTGGGCTCTGAGCATTTCGTTTTCCTGAATTAACTTGTTCCGCTCTCCCAGATTGGTAGCAGCTTGCACGTTGTGCTCATATTTCAAGCCTTCTACTTGTTGCTTTAACCTGCTGATTTCGGCGCAATAGCCTCTTTCCTTTGCTAACCAATCCCACTGCCTTTGCGATGATTCGGTGAAATTCCGGATGTGGGGTCTCTTAGCCGGCCTTTCATGCTCAAATTCCCTTCTATACCATGCAAGGTAACCTGGCGCTGTCTCTCCTTTGGCTCGATCCCGCACGCAAGTATCTGATTTCAAATATTGACACTCACTCCAGATTTGGCGAATCTTTGCTTCTGGGAATTGTCCGTTAGGACTTATCTCAATTGCTTGAGTGCTAAGATCTTCCTCATGAGGTACTGTCTGGCATCTTCCGAACTGTCTCAAAACTCGGCAGGGTGCGTAAGGTTGAATGCTCTTAAGCCCCATCAGTAAGAAATAAGTTTTAGCTGCCGACATATATAGGATCTCATCAACAGGCAACCATCCTAGCGTCCATTGTATTTGGCTGGCAGTAAGAGCTTGAAAGAACGAGGTCCATGCCAGGACTCCTTTGGGCAAACTGATCTCTTTGGTTCTCGTGTAAGATTCTTCTATGCAAGTCTTTTCCGGGGAACCATGGCTCAAAATCTCGGAATGATGGCAGAGGTGCTCGGTCATCCATATCTGTAGGAGCAAGTTACAACCTTCGAAGAAATTTCCCCCAGCTTTACAAGCTGTAAGAGCTCGAAAGATGTCAGATACCACCATAGGCGCGAGAGTACTGTCACTTTGCGTGAGTAAAGTGCTGACGACCCCGGATATCTTCAAATCAATGTTTCCGTCTTTCCTTGGAAATACCAGAAGGCCCAGGAACATCATCATGAACGCTACCCGTCTGTGCTTGTCCCACTTCTGACGAACACCTTTGCTGCACAGTTTGTTGATTGGATTATTGAATCCCCCCTCATGACCGTACCTATCATATATGAAGCATGGAGTACAAAATCCGGCTGCCAGATCCGGGTTGTGGACTGTTCTGGGTATCTTCAATGAATCTAGGAACCGATGTACCGTGACGACTCTTGGGGAGACCAAGTATTTTTGCCTCAACGGAAGTTCAGCGTTCCCGATGTACCCGGCCATTTCTTCCAAAGTCGAAGTGAGTTCGAAATCAGAGAAATGGAAAACATTGTGCGCTGGGTCCCAGTAGGTAACCAAAGCTCTTATGATATCTCCCCGAGGATGGATTTCCAACAAACCCACAAGACCTTTCAGATATTTCTTGACCTCATTTTGTCCTTCAACACCTAGATCATTCCACCATAGCCGTAACTTGACAGGGATTTTGGTCATTATTGAAAAGTGTTCATTTTGCATCGTGCTCATCCTGCACATTTATCAAGGTGATTTTAACAAAAAATTACTTGACTCAAAAATATTTTACAGAGGGGATCAAGTTTTGAACACGGCCTTTAAACACTTCGGGGGCGAAGATTTTAAGGCTGTGTGGGTCAACTGGACAAAATGCTAAGCAAGTCCCAAAGGTGGCTGTTTATGCAAAGTCAGCCTTCCGGCGTCCCTTTTTCGGGAACATTCGGCTATTTATGACAAAACAGCATCACCTGACTTTTTATGACTTTTTTTTTTTAAAAAAAAAATTGACATATTTTTTTTATTTTTTTTTATTTATAGATTTTGGCTATTTTAGCAAAATGGGGTTGAACCCGACGAGGGTTGCCTACGTATCTCACATCCGGTGAGAATCAAACCGGCGTAGTTCGGGAATATCGTAAATAGAAAAAAAAATCAAATAAACCTAGAAATCAAGAATACGTATTTTTATTATATTTTTCTTTTGCAAAGAGATAAAGACTAAAGAAAATATTATTTTTTTTAGGAAATATTTGGACTATTAGTCTGACTTTATAAAAGGGGTACTACGAAAGAGACAACATTTTTTTTTTGAATTATGAATTTCCGTTTTTTTTACTTTTAAATAAATACCTTCTCTTTTTTTTTTTGATTTTGGAAGTGAAAAAAAAATTTTATATTATTTTTTTTAATAACTCAAACTAAGAAGACAAATTTTGTTTTTATTCTCTTTTTTTTTAGAAAAATTCCGGCGAGGTTTTGACAATACTTGGACATTGGTTTTATTTTTCCAAAATAAGTAATTATCTCCTTACGCTGCTATTTTTCTTTTTTAGAAACCGGTCGGCATGCGGAACCGAAGCAAATAAATGCGCAACACAGATAGGAATGCAACATGATGGTCTTTTCATTTCAGGTTGCTAGTCCTAGACGGACCCAACCCCTGTGTTGAGTCCCCTAAGTCAAATGCAACATGATGCAAATAAGCGTTTCTACTAGGGATCCGGCATGAAGTCAAGTTATTCTAGGTTCGTAACCTGGGTATTTGTTCTAGACTGTGTACCCGAGCGGACAACTCGAGTCGAGGAGGGGGCTACGTACCGGGGACCCGCGAGATCGTCCGGCTTTGTAACTTGTCCGACCTCTTTCTTATTTCAGGTATTGACACTAACAGAATAGGGAGTCTCGACCAGCGAGCTTCTCCCCGGAGGTAAGAAGAGAAGGGTTTCGGCACAGTTTATATACAGTTCAGATAATATCAAAGCGGTAAAAGACAACATTTAGCACGTTATGCAAAAACATGTAATAAAGATCAGATAATAAAGCCAAATATAACAATTATTCTAAGCTCGAATTCTTGAACCATGAACCAGTGGTTCTGGGTTAAAATTTCCCCAGCAGAGTCGCCAGAGCTGTCACACCTCCTTTTTGCGCGCCCCGCCCCGAAGGGTAGAATGCGCGAGGGGAGTTTTTCCAATTTAAGTGACGATATTCGAAATGGGATTATTTATTTAATTCAGAGTCGCCACTTGGGAAAGGTTTGGCTTTTGGTGTCCCAAGTCACCGGTTTATCTTGAATCCCAAATCGAGGAAATTTTCGACTTTTCCAAATGAAGTCTGCAAACCAGAAATTCTAAGTAAGGAATTCTGTTGACCCGAGGGAAGGTGTTAGGCACCCTCGAATCCCGTGGTTCTAGCACGGTCGCTTAAATTGTTATAATGGCTAAATATCTGATTTAAATACATGTTGTGACTTATGTGCTTTATTAAGTTTAAACCGCTTTTATTATTATCATTTAGTTTTATAGAATTGCAACGCCGCGAAAATGCATCTCGAACCATGTCACAATCAATGCACCCGTGATCGTCGACACATTTTGACTCCGTTGAGATTGGGATTTGGGTCACATCAATGTGCACCCGTGTTTAAGAAGGTTAAATTAATTGAGTCGCGCCTAATAAGTCTAAACGCGTTATTATTTTGAGGAAGGCCATGAAATTCACTAAACGGCCAGTCCTGAATTCTAAATATTTATTATGGTTAATTATTGAGGGCCCCGCAATTTACATTTTTATTTGGCGAGGCTCGTCTCATTATTTTAGAAGGAACATCCTAAAGCGACTACATTTCTAAATGTGTTTGTCTCTAAAAATAGAAGAAAAGATGCATGCTAATTCAATTATATGCTTTGGCCAAATCCAGATTTTTGTTAATCGTCTGATTAATTATTTATAGGGTGAAGAAACGTTGTACCTCATGAAACATGCTTTTAATTTGATAGAAGAATTATATACAAGATTGATGAAATGCTACGACTACTACAAGAACTCCTTAACTTTAACTCATTTAGCCAGGATTAATTAAAACCACTTATTAGAAGATGCGACTAATGATATTTGAAACTCGTCCTATAAACTGCCTAATGAAGCTGAAACTCGAGAATCTAAAACTGTATTGTATTTTCTGCGAAATTGAAACGGACCATTCACCCTACATATTCAAAACATGCTGAAGAACGAGTTTGAATTAACAATCACACTAATGGTTGCATATGCCATGAATTATAGTTACATCCGATATACTATTAAACGAATTACATATCGTGGTTTAGATCGGCATGAGCTTCGATTAAATACACACTTGCTAATATATTCTCTATTGAACTACAAACTAAAATTTACATAACTTAACAACATTTATAAAGGGTTGTAAATAGAACAAACAGATGATTATAATTCCTTCAGACTTTTCGATTCATGCTTTTCATTGTTACAATCGGTTACACAAATATGGAGGCTTGAAATGTGTACCTGGAAATGCTTACAACGAAGAAGCAGGGAAGTCAGTTAGACATATAGTAGCATACACCAAACAGCAGCAGTAACAGCAGATAGTAACAGAACAAATCCCAGTGCAAGATGCAACTATAGCCAATGGGAAGAGGCAGCAAAATGACAGCAATAAGCAGGGGAGTGGAATCAGAATTCAGACAATCCAATTCCAAGAGAAAGCAGCCAATACGAACCAAACAACAAAACCTAGCTGATACTTGAGAGGAAATCAGAACTTATTTGAACAGGTTGAACCAACTAAGGATCGAACAAACAGCAGGAAGAAAAACAGTTTCTGATTTTTGTGATATCCTTCTCCCTATCTCCTTTCTTTTCAAAATTCAATGTCAATTTTCAGTCTTGAAATCTATTTGAGCTATCAAAAAGAATTCTCTCTCAGTGTTCTCTCTTTTCCAAAAACTCAGCTCTCAATGTTCAATCTGAGTCCCCTCTCTCTATCTCCATGTTCTCTTATGTCCTGTGTGTATTAATATGTATGTATTTCAGCTCTCTCCTCTCCAATCTATATCCTCTAAAACTGATGGAAGTCCTCTTCTTTTATAAGCCTAAAGTCTGCCCTTTAACAGCCTGTTCATCAATCACCCAAACACCCTCCCATGTGCTCTCTCTTTTTCAGTTTCCACTCAAACCTTTTAGTATACAAACCTCCCATGTGATCTGTTTTCTTTTTCCACTTAATTACTTAAAAATAAAACCCTCCCATGACATTCCCTGACAGTCCTCTTTCCCATTTTATTTACTAAAAGCAAACATGGGCAGCAGGAATATAATCTGACAAACATGCTGTCAAACTATTTTAATTCAAAAAGGGCCTTTATGCACATGTTGTGCACAAGTGCACATGCCATCAATTCAGATTGCAATTACAGACCAAACCTTAGGTTTCTGAAATCACATTAACAACTATAAGTAACTAAACTTAGTTCTTAATTGATTCAGGCAATGTTTAACAGAAAGCAAATCGATTTATTTTGTTCAGACAGTTGAAACTAATTGACGACACATGTCGACTCGACTATATTAGTTATAACACATACAATCGAAACCAAAATCAGACATTTAACAGTATAGGACACATGATTCGAATTGTATTGACTAAACAGAATTGTACCCGAGGAATCAGTTAATCAGTTCAAATTTGAAATTTAACTAATTGCACAACAAATACATACATACACATTATCAGAACAAGTAAAAGAAGAAACTCAATCAAACAACAAAGGTTCGGGCAAGGTGGACAGGACACAGTTAATAAAACTTAAAACACAGATTTCACAAAACATGAACAGCCTTTAGAACAATCACATGGACTAAAGAAAAGAAAGCAAACTCACCTTAAAACCCGAAAAATCAAAAGACCCTAGCTTGGACTCGAACAGACCTTTCTTAAGGCTGAACGGACTCTAATCGAAGTGTTTCTCAGATAAGAAACACTTCGATTAAGGTCCATTAGACCTTAATCTCTTCGGTTTAAACCAGGTACGGACCAGTGACGAGGAATCCTAAGGTTCCAAAAATTAGATCCGGGATTCATGCTTCCCTGGTCAGATTCGGACCAAACCAAGCATGGTTTGGTCACGAGGGAGTCTGGGGAGTGTCTGGTATGAATTTAGGGCCGATCGGTGTAGATCGAGTTTTGACTCGAATCTTCAAATGAAGATTCGAGAAGGTGGGGAGGGATTCGAGATAAATGGTTAAAAGATCTAGGTTCAGGATGGCAAGGGGGTTCTATGGTGTTAAGGGTGTGGTCACCGGCGTTCATGCCGCCGGGTTTTTGGTGAAGGGAGATGGGGGCGGCTCTAGGGTTCCGGGGTTCTTGTGAAGATGATGAAAGGCAGGGGTATTTGGATAGGGGGCGGGGTATGATGGGAAGCTTATATATGGAGTGGGTGAATGGATCTCAGCCGTTGGATGAGGCACGATGAAGGGCCAGGATCCTTCATCTCGCAGGAAACGATGTCGTTTCAGGTGCTGGGGTCAAAGTTGGTTCGGGTAACGGGTCGGGCAAATGGGGTTATGGGTGAGAGATCCGGACCGTTGGATCAGCTTGGTTTGAATGGTTGGGATGGATTGGCATTGAAACGACGTAGTTTTGGTGTTAAACTACGTCGTTTTGATGCCTGGGGGGTGGGCTGTGCGGACTGGTGGATTGGGCCATTCATTTGGGCTTCTGATTTTATAATGTTTGTAGCCCAAATTCATTTTAAAACAAATTTTCCCCCTTTTTTCTTTATTTCTAATTTCCTAAATACACAACCTAATTAAATAAAACTAGACACCATTAATTAACACTTAACATATTTATTTCATGCGTATAAAATGTTAAAAGTAGGTAAAATTAAACAAGGCAACAAATCAGGACAAAAGAAATGCGTATTTTTGTGATCTCCTATTTAACAATCGGATTACGGTTCAAATTACGCATGACACATACATTTTGTATTTTGTTTTAATAAAAATGGGCAAAAATCATAAATAATTAACAAAGTGCCATGTAAAAATCCAAATTTGTACAGCAGGACCATTTGTTATTATTATTATTATTTTTTTAATTCTTTTGGAGCGATTGTCGCGCAAGACAAAAATCACGTGCTCACAGGTCCTAAGCTACCCGGACAATCAACATAGTAGTAGCTACGCACGAACTCTCGTCACCTAGTGCGTACGTAGCTCCCGCATTTAGAAATAATTACTCAATTATTATTCCTATGGGGACAATTCCCTCTTACAAGGTTAGAAAGGAGACTCACCTCACTCCAAAGCGCACTTCCAAATATCAAGAATAAGTCCAAACTCTCAATTCGGAGCCGAACGATCCCAAGCTAGTTAAATGAAGTAAGAACTAATTAATATAAGCTCACAAGATCAAATTCTAGTTATTTAAGCAATTTTCCAACCATTTACATGAGTTTCCTAAATTCTGACCCCGGACCCACGTGCCCGGATTCCGAGATTTTTCGAAGAAAGTTGTTCTCTGCAACCTAAGGATCAATAATATATGATTTCTAGTTCATTTCATAACAAATTTCGTGGTTAAATCTTAATTTTATTAAAACCCTAGATCTAGCTCTAACCCTCTGATTTTACCTAGTTTTAGTGTTTAATCTACCCAATATACATGTATTTAAACTAAGGATGAGTGGAAATAACTTACCTTGCAATGCTAAGTGGAAACCTTCTCTCAAGAGCTCCCAAATCGCCCAAAGGGTGAATGAAAATGTGATAAAAATGGTCTTGAGCTCGAATTAAATGAACCTCACTGCCAAGCGATTTTCGCATCTGCGGTCAGGGGACCGCATCTACAGTCCCGTACCTGCGGATGAAGAGCCGCATCTGCGGAACTGGGCAAAAGTGGCTGGGACCGCTTCTGCGGCTTGGGAGCCGCATCTGCGATTTCTCCTAGCCTAGCCACTAAGCCGCTTCTGCGAAGAGTGGACCGCACTTGCAGTCCCGCATCTGCGGTCCTAGAACCGCAGATGCAGTTATGACAGAAGCAGCAAACTCAGCACTTTTCCAAATTTCCTACTTCACTCGAGCCTCGTCCGTTTGACGCTCGGGGCTCCCGAGCCCCGCTCGAACCTACCGACAAGTCCGAAATCATGAGACGGACCTACTCGAATCCTCAGAACACCCGAAACAATGCTAAATCTAAGAATCAACCCTTAAAACCAAATGAATCAAATTAAAGAACTTTAAGTTCTTAATTCTCCTCTAACGGGTCAAAACGCCCTTAAACTACTAGGGTTGACACCAAATTTTACGGGCAAGTATTAAATGATATGTCGGACCTGTACCAAGCTTCGGAACCAAAATACGAGCCCGGTACCTAAGAAATCAATGATTATTTAGTTTCTTTAATTCCTTAAAACTTCAATTTAACAATTTCTAATAAAAATTCATTACTCGGGCTAGGGACCTCGGAATTCGATTCCGGGCATACGCTCAGGTCCCATATTTTCCCACGGACCCTCTGGGACCGTTAAATCACGAATCCGGGTCCGTTTTCCCAAAAAGTTGACCCAAGTCATACTTGGTCTTTTAAGAGAATCTTAAAGAAACAAATGGACATATTTCACTCAAAACTCTTCCAACTCCCGAACCAACCATCCTCGCAAGTTGTAGATCAGTTAAAGCAAGCATGGAAAGTTTTATTTAAGAGAACGGGGTTCTAAAAGGCAAAACGACCAGTCGGGTTGTTATATTCTCCACCTATTAAACAAACGTTCATCCTCTAACGGACATAGAAAATTACCTAAACTGCTGAATAAATGGGGATTTCTGCTCCGCATGTCCTCCTCGGACTTCGAGGTCGCCTCCTCAACCGGTTGGCCCCTCCACTGGACCCTCACTGCAGAAATCCTCTTGGACCTCAACTGGCGATCATGTCTATCAATAATGGCATCTGGCTCCTCCTCATAACCCAAACTCTCATCCAACTGAATAGTACTGAAGTCCAACACATGTGATAGGTCGGCGTGATACTTCTGAAGCATCGATACATGAAAAACTGGATGAACTCTCGATAAGCTGGGGGGCTAAGGCAAGCTCATAGGCAACCTCCCCAACTCACTTCAACACCTCAAAGGGACCAATAAACCTTGGGCTCAACTTGCCCTTATTCCCGAACCTCATGATGCCCTTCATTGGCGAGACTTTCAAGAGGACCTTCTCGCCAACCATAAATGATACATTTATCTGCGACGTGGTATCATCGTCCTCGATTGACTGTGTTAAGTTACCCGGTGTTATGATCTTCTACAATTCGCTTTTGGGGCAGGATACTATGAGATAATATTGGAGAAAAAGCTGTCAGAGATCGCGGGGTGCGGTAGTTCAGGATTATATGGGTATTTCTAATGTTGACGGCTCGAGAAGGAGGATCTTCGGAAAGGGTTGAAGTTCGTAGCAATCTATCGGTTAAGTTCTACAGAGATAGATATTGATCTAAGGCAACAACTAGGCAACAAAGGATGAGGAAGGACATGTGGGAAGTATCAGGAGGTGGTTGAATTTCTAGAAGGCCAGGTGTAAGAAGCAAAAGTCAAGTAGTTGCTTAAAGGAGCGAGTTCGACCAAAGTGGGAGAGTTAAAGAGTAGCATATGGGTTCAGTGGCAAGATAACTCACACCTTGAGAAAAAGTTTAGAGTGGTTTGGGAATTTTAGCGGACGGTGATTGGGTCCACAGGCTTAATTTGAAATATTGGCTATTATACGGCGGGAGATTGGATACAACAGAAAGGGAGTTGCTTGATACAAAAAAGGATGTCATATAATTTTGAATTGAAAGATATTGTCGCACATTTAGTCGATGTCCATAAGAAGTGAACAGATGAGTACAGTGGGTGAATGAGTACGGACTCAGGATGGGTTATTGAAGTCGTAGTGATTGTACCCCGTGCAGCGACGTTGAAAGATGTCGGCGTATAATTTTCACAGGTGGGTTATCTCTTGTGAGCAGGTCAGCGGTCGCGTGATTGGCGAAACTTCTGCGAAGGATTTTACTGACTATCCAGTAAGAAGTCGAATATGTGAATGCTGCTAGAAATTCAGAGTGTTCATGAAATGCTAACAAAAGGATTTCGAGGAATTCGGCGGGTAGGTTGTGTAAGATCATGTCAACAACGAAGAAAGAAAATTGGTGGGTTCCAGAGTTGACACAATTGTAAACCTAAAGTTTATCAATATTGATAATTTATTCAGTTGACACGGTTGATTTATCCATATTAATTTAATTATGATGTGCAAAAAAAAAAGAGAATTCACATGGTTAAATATTAAAGAACTACAAAGTTCTTCACGAATTCTCTTATGATGTTTGTTCTCATTAATTAGTAGACCAACTAAAATTGAGATTGAATCCCATGAATACTGAAAATATCAAAGGTGAATATGGGCCTATTCACCTACCATGTATACCATATAATCCCAACTAAGATGGTGTTTGCGAGGTAAGTTGCTCAATACTTTAGTTTAGAGCATAATTTTTAGATTTTATATTCAAGATAGTTTATTTTGATAAGTTGGTTTACATCACAGTTGATTTAGGAAAATAATTTATTGAGTGCCTCCGCTTAATAGCTAAATTATTGCTTATGAGAATAAATTATCAATAGCAGTTGACATACATTATATACGAAAGTATATTATATTTTCCCCTCATAACTGGTTCAGGGTCATGACTAAATACTTCCATCTTATTATTATTATTGATGTGCGTTGTATATTTTAATTAACATCATAACGCACAAGGATGTATTTTCAAAGTTGAGGAAGCAAGTTAGTTTTTCTAACATGAGGGGGAAACATGATACAACAGTTGATAAAAAGTTACATGGAATGGATTATTATTTATACATCTAGATCCTCGAATAAGATAATAAGAACTTGAAGTTCATAAAAAGATAATTCATCTGCAATATATTGCAAAGCATGCCAGACGCATTTGCTGACCTAAAAAAAGTAACTATATTCTCACTGCAAATGCTCATATTATAATAAGTTCTAGAAGGACAAAGTTTGTGGTACGCTTAAAGCGTATAGACAAATCTGTTTCAAATAAAATTCTTGATAAAGAAGAAGAGCAAATGATCATAATAAGGAGGCAAGTGATCTAGAAGATCACATAACATAATACTTCATAAAATCTCAAGAGAGATTCAGATACCTGAAAATATGAATGAAGAGATCTCCATGTCATGTCTTTATGAAAATGTTGAAACCGATATAAAATGTTTGTCGATGACATCTATGATAGCGCTAAGTATAGATGAAGATCTTAAGTTTGTCGAATACAGACACAAAAATATTGGCCAAATAGAATAGATGCAGTTCGAGTAGAGTTGGTTTCATATGAAAGGCAAGTATTTAGACCTACAGTTCAAACACTTGAAAGTATAAAGTCAATGATATGTGCAATCAGTTTTCGATATCTTATTTATCTAGCATGATATGAAAACTTGATATGCATATAATTAAAGTCTATTATATGACTTATATGACAATCCTTGAAGGATTTAAATCGCTTAAAGTATATACAATTTTTGGTCATGAAGTACCACATTCTAAGTGCTATTTGTGCACATATGTATCTTGCTATAACTATAAACAACGAGAATACCTCTACGGAGATATTGAAAAGGTTATTCCACGACATTATATGAAGAGATTACATATATACAAGAATGGTGATTTCAAGGTGCAACATATTCATTCAAGTGATAATACGGCTGATTTGTTCACCAATCTCTACCGATGTCAACCTTCAAAAAGCTAGTGTACAAGATTGGGATGCGTAGGCTCAAAGATGTGAATTGATGCTCTCAGAGGGGGAGTTAATACGCGTTGTACTCTTTTTTCCTTACAAGGTTTTGTCCCACTGGATTTTCCTTGCAAGGATTTTAACGAGGCAACCAAAAGGCGTATTGTTAGATATATGTACTCTTTTTCTTTCTCTAGAATTTTTTCCCCACTAGGTTTTATTTTAGTTAAGGTTTTAACGAGGCACATTATCTATTGAATAGACATTTAAGGGGGAGTGTTATAAATAGAATTCCATTTAAGGTGAATGTCTATATTTTAGAGAGATCTTAGGATTTGTTACTTGGTAGCTAAGTCACTTTTTCCCTATAAATAGAAGGGTTCTATTCCATTGTAATTGATCCCAAATCAATAAGAATTCTCTCTCTATACTTTTCTCTGCAATACTTTTTTTTTATTGTTTTATAACACTTATACAGTTGTTGCAAGTTGTGGTTGTTCGAGGTCTTCATCTTATATTCTGCTTCTTTCATTTTTTACAATAGGCAGAATGACCTAAATGACATCTGTACTTGTGCCACTTTGTCATGCCGGTCCCTCTACTTCATTTGTTTTCATCCAGACATTTCTACTTGATCAAAACTTATATATTAAACCACTTTGGCCGTTGACCAAACGTATGTGCATTTATTTTGCTGAGCCAGATGAAATGTGTGGTCACGCGCTTTTAAAAGCGGGTGAATACACTGGGTTTGATTAAAAAAAATACTAAAATCAAAAGAAACAATAATTATCTCTATACAAACCAAAGTGAAAATTTTCTCATTCCCCAAATCTGCACAAAGAACAAATATGTGAACTATTGTCAAAGTAATACAGAAACATCAGAATTAGAAGGAAGAACAAGTATTCAAGCGAAATCAAATTCCGGCCAAATTTTTTACCAAGATCTGATAGTTTGCCTAAGTTTATTTGGGGTCTAATAACATAAAAGAAAGAGCGGAAGTCGCCGATAAATGTTGTGGTGGAATGAAGGTCCCGGAAAAGTTATATTTTCGGCCAGATCTAATTTATTCGGCTCCAGACCTGTAAAAAACTAACAAACAGTTAGAGAAAATAAAATAGGGGGGAAGGGAAGATGAAGAAGAGAAACGACAGAGATGAGGAGTGAAGCAACAGTCACCGGATTCTAAGGTGGGGGTGAGTTTATCTGCGTTCGAGCTCCCAAAAAGAGTTTTATGCTTGGGAAAAATCATGATATAATTTTGTGCATTTCGTAATGGGTTTTATAGGAATTGTAGGAAGAAAAAGAGAGAGTATGATTGCTCATCGTGGGAGAAGCCATGAAAGGTGCTCGGTTAATCTTGAAAGATGAAGAACATATGAAGAAATTGATTTGGGGGGGGGGGGGAGGGGAGGGGGAGAGGTTAATAATTATTTTCCGTTTTATTTTCCTATGTGTCCATAATAAATGACCTGGAGCCTAAGTGGTTTAATTTTCTTGACGTGGTGTCCTACGTGTAGGAGATTGTATTACACGCACTGATAATCTCCTGTCATAAGTGTTTACTAACACGGTTTGAATGAGTATAAATATTTAATTGGCAAATTATTAAATTTGAGGACTGACATAACAAAGTGACACAAGTATAAGTGCCATTTAGGCCATTTTGCCTGTACGATAAATACTTTAGTGATTTACTGCTGTTGAGTATTAGCATGAAAAAGAAGAATAGATCTTAGAGCCACTCATCTATGGGTTTAATAAATTTTTTTTTTTTGTTGTTTCCCATTGTCTTTCTTTCTTTAAAATAAATCTAATCTTACTTTTAACTTTTAGTTGATATTCTCGATTGAACGAAAAATACTCTACAAAAACAATAGAACAAAAAATTGTGTAAGGATGAAGAGGAAAAAAATAGAAGTTATGCCAGGAGCTGCTGGCAGGGGCAGAGCTAGCTTTTAAGCTATTGGGTCTGTGAAATTAAATTATTTTTGTCTAAATTTTATATTTATTTTTAAAAATTCATACTATATATAAGTTATTAATTTAGAACCTCAAAAAAAATTAAAATTTTAAACTCACAAATTTTAAGTTCTAGTGCAATCCATAGCTGTTGGCGAGTCTATATTGCATAAACTTAAAAAAAAGGGGGGGGGGGGGGGCAAAAGTTAAACATCAATAACATTCATGAGCTTCAAAGGACAAGTTATATATTGGCCATCGGTTAAAAATAATTATATTTGCTAGCTAAATATATATATAAAAATATTAATTATGTATAAAATATATATATGATATATTAATATACAAAAAATATATATTTTATCGGCTGTTATTTGTGGGAGTAAGTATACTGTATAGTTTTTCCAACTTCAATCCTGACCGTCCAAATGAGAAAGAAGATGATAGACTGGATTGGGCCGCACTTAAAAATATGGACTGTGACATCAGACTGTTGCCACCGCTTCACTGATCTTGACCCAAATCGGCCGACAAATTCATATCCTTGATTCCTTAAATTTTGCCCACAGTTTTTAAATAAATCAATACTACTACTACTTCAATAAAATGATAAATCCATTATTTAAGGAAAATAAAGTAAAATATATTCTTACTACTAGTATACTAGTATAAATAGACAGAGTCACAGAGATACTTCCATAAAATAGACTTTGACACTTGAGCTTTCAATTTTAATAATATATTCTTCATTCTTCATTCCCTTTCTCTCTTTCTTACTATTATTTCACACTTCTATGCACTTCTGTCCCTGTTATTCCCTAGAATCTCTCTCTCTGTCTCGTGCATAAAAAATCACACACACACACACACTAGTGGATTCCTTGCTTTAGCTTCAAATTTCTGCTAATTAATCTTTTGCTTTCTTTTTTCTCCACCTCAATTTCGGTTTCGTCTTCTTCCCTCAGTTTCCCAATCTTTTTTGGTCTCAAGAAACCCTAATTCTTCTTAAATTCACGGATTTTCAAATACCATAGTGTAATTTAGCTTAAAGGTGTTGGATTTAGGTTGTTTCTGGAGTTGGAATTTTGGGAAAATCTGGGAATTTTATAAATTTCTTTAAAAATTGATCCTTTTTTGTGTTAAATTTAAAACCTTAATTTTCAAATTTGGTATCTGTCATCAGAATTTGGCTTTGTTTGGTGTTAGAAAGGGTTTGCTGGATTTCTGGTTTTAAGTTAAGGGATTTTGTACTTATTTTAATATATAGTGAAGTTTGTGAAGGATAAGAAAATGGATAAATACGAGCTTGTGAAAGATATAGGGTCAGGGAATTTTGGTGTGGCAAGACTGATGAGGCACAAGGAAACCAAAGAACTTGTGGCAATGAAATACATTGAGAGAGGACATAAGGTTTGTATTATTACTGTCTTTTATCATCAAATCAATTAGTTTTTCCCCCTAATTATCAGTTAAACATGTAATTAGCACTATCATCCAAGGTTCTTAATATTGAGATGTCACATTTTGTTATAGATTGATGAGAATGTAGCAAGGGAGATCATTAATCATAGATCGCTTCGGCATCCAAACATAATTCGATTCAAGGAGGCAAGTTTGTGTGCTTATATTTTAGTATTTTGCAATGCTCTATTGATAATATTGGTTTGTTTTGAAAATGGCAAGAAAATCTAAGGAATAGCTGGCCTAATTGTTTTGCATTTGTTTTGTGAGATACAGGTGTTAGTGACTCCCACTCATCTTGCCATTGTTATGGAATATGCAGCTGGTGGAGAACTGTTTGAGCGCATTTGCAATGCAGGAAGGTTTAGTGAAGATGAGGTATATTTTAAAATTTTAACTGTGTCAATAATCAGTCTCACACAGACTACCATATAGAAGGATTCTGAAGGATAAAGAAATGGTAATGAAGTCTATGATTTTAAAAGGTCACATTTCTGTGATTTTAAGAGACTTGGTTCACTATCTTCAGTGCTTGTCTCATTTGGTTTCTTGCTGCTGTCACTTCAGGCTAGGTACTTTTTCCAGCAGCTTATTTCAGGAGTTCACTACTGTCACAACATGGTAAGAAACTTACAAGAATTTACAAAAGAAAAAAAAACTTTCTTTATGTGTGAACATATGAACAGAAATTTAGATACATCTTAGGCCTGGACTTATGTGTATAAGTTTTATTGCAAATGCCATCTTTTTAGTTTAAAGGAGCTTAATCTTCTTCAAACTTCCATTGCCTCTGCAGCAAATATGCCATAGAGATTTGAAGCTGGAGAATACGCTTCTTGATGGAAGTCCAGCTCCACGCTTGAAGATATGTGATTTTGGATACTCAAAGGTTGATGATGTTCTGGTGATTTATATATATAGACTTATTATCCCCCTAGGAAAGGCTCATAGTTTTTGTTATGCAATCGCAGTCGTCCCTGTTGCATTCGAGGCCAAAATCAACTGTTGGGACTCCAGCTTATATTGCTCCTGAGGTCCTATCAAGAAGAGAATATGATGGCAAGGTATCTGTGTAATTACTTATGTGATCTTTTATATTTGGTGGAGGGGCATTATGCAAATGATTTTTGTCTGGCATCCATCTGCATGGAGCTGCATTTGCATCCTTATGGAGCAATCTGGAATATATGGGCTTTATTTCTTTTCCTCTTATGAGTAGTTAAGAAACCACTATAAATAGTTGTTCTACGACTTGTTGAATTTACAGGTGATGCTCCCACAGTTGCATAAATTACATCTTATTTACACCCTCCCACATTCTTTCCCTAAAGAGTGAAGCTTTTTTTACTAATTTTATTCTTAGGCCTTGAAGTTCTGTTTGTGATTATTTCAGCTGGCTGATGTTTGGTCATGCGGGGTGACACTTTATGTGATGCTGGTTGGGGCATATCCTTTTGAAGATCAGGAGGATCCGAAGAATTTTAGGAAAACTATTCAAGTGAGTTCGAAGGCTTCACATATCCAAAGAACTTCACGTGATGTTTTGCCCTTTTAATTTGGCTTTGATGTTTCTCTTTCCAGCGAATAATGGCGGTACAGTACAAGATTCCCGACTATGTTCACATATCACAAGATTGTAGGCACCTTCTCTCTCGGATATTTGTTGCTAATCCAGCAAGGGTATGCTCTCTTCTGTCCTTGTTGGGTGTGTTCTATTGGAAGTTTACTTGAATTCTTAATGAGCTAACAGTCTGATACAAATGTTACCTATTTAATGCATCATTTGTTTTCACCCAATGTGGATCTATACACTTGGCTTTTTGCTCCCTATTCATATTATTTCTGCCATGCCCATTCGATAGATTATATTCCAATTAGGTGACCAATGTTACAATTTATAAGATGAAATTACATATCTTGAATTGTCCATTTATCAAATAAGATTTCCTGAATCGCCTTACCTGAACCAAATCGCTGAACTTCAACATGGAGAATCACTTCAACCTTCCAAGACTTTTTTTGCTGGATCTAAGCTTCATCCCTAGTCTCAGTACCCCTCTTCTATGATTGAGTTAATGTCCTAAAGTACCATAATTTAAGCATTGTTGTTTAGCCTGTTAGATCCTCTTGGTTCTTACCTACCTGCCTTATTCTTGTACGTTCTGTTTTCCCTTGTCCACCTAGAAATCAAATGGAAGCTTGGGGGTAGTTTTTATTCCCTTTTTTTGGGATAGATTCTTTTTTCTTAATCCAGATACTTCTACAGTACCAAGTACTACTTGTAAGTATCTTGGCTTCTCTTTCAAAAGGGGAGAGCATCAGAATAGTCAGAGGGGAAATACTGTGACATCTCAATTTAATGGTTATTTGTATTTTCTGTAGTGTTTCTATGATTATATTGGCAGTTTGTATTTGCGATTTTACCCTTGGAAAAAACTGAAATCTGCATCTGCTTGGTCATCTGTTCAAGTTTTCAACATCATAAAGAATGTTTTTGATATGATAAATCAGAAAATATACACACCAACTATGAATCATCACCTTTCATCTTTGTGCGCCCTATTTTCTACCCATATTGTAGAAAAATGAAAAATTAGAACAGATTTGAAGTAGGAGATCATGGCTTGTCTAATGAATAGGTTTGTTTTTGCAGAGGATCACAATCAAAGAAATCAAGTCTCACCCATGGTTTTTGAAGAATTTGCCGAGGGAATTAACAGAAGCAGCACAGGCAGCTTATTACAGAAGAGAAAACCCAACATTTTCACTTCAGAGTGTTGAGGAGATCATGAAAATTGTGGAAGAGGCAAAGACTCCCGCTCCAGCTTCCCGTTCAGTCTCAGGCTTTGGCTGGGGAGGAGAAGAAGAAGAAGAGGAGAAGGAAGGAGATGTAGAAGAAGAGGAAGAGGATGAAGAAGAAGAAGACGAATATGAAAAGCAAGTGAAGCAGGCACATGAAAGCGGAGAAGTTCGTCTCACCTAAGTGCACATTATCATCTTTTCTCATAAAGAACTGTGGACAAACCCCTAGTCCTAAATTATCTTTCTTTGGCTTGTGAAAGACTAGCTTTTAGCATTTCATGGTTGTGTAGAAGTTGTTTCACCTAGGCCTTACATTATCTTTTTTTGCTTGTGGAAAGTTACACTTTCTTTTTAAGTGTGGGGCATTTCGTGGTTGTGTAAAATTTCTCTTTCTTGTTGTTTGGAATTCAAAAAGTCTGTAAAATTTTCAGAGTTTTTTGGTAAGGATGCTTGTGAATTATGTTACCATGAGACAAAGGAAATGGTGCCCTGAAGTTGAGACTCGAATGAGCTTGAGTTGCAGCCTATATTTTGCAATGAGCCTTAGTTCAATTAACAGGAGATTTGGTGAGTTTTGTTGATGGAAAAAGAAAATAGTTATTCACCTATATTATCTACTAAAAAAATGAGTTGGATAATTAACGTTTAAAAATTGGGTCAAATATAGATAAGATTTATATTATTCACTTAAAAAGGGTGGATAATCAATGGAACTAATAAGTTTAACTTTTACATTTCAAAAAACTCTAATTTGGGGTTTCTAAAGTTTGGGAGACTAGAATTCTCCTAAAAATAGAAACCATGGATTATCCGTCAGTTAATTTATTTTTTATCCGTATTAAATATACTTCGAATTGGATAATTTATCCGTTTTTATGTTACCAATTTTCGATCTATCCCTATGCGACCCATCCCACCTGTTTGCCACCTCTAGTTGTATGCATCTTGGAATAGGATTGCATATATGGTCTCCACGATCTATCAATCTCAAAAATTGGTTTGTGTAAGCTTATAACTATGCAGAATAAACCAACTCTTTTTATCTTTTACTTTTAAAAAATAGGTTTATTGTAAGCTTATAGCGATACCGAGTAATCAGGATTGGTTTGTATTTAAAATAGAAAAAGTACTCATCTGAACCTATTAAATATTGCAAATTTAATATACTAGTAAATATTATATATTGTATTAGTTATAAAAAGTTTAAACATAAAAAGGATTAGAATTTTGGGTCTTTTACCTCTCTACCCTTTATCTTAAGGTGTCCTTTTCAGGAGAATGAAATAAAATGGACTGTTCTTTTGCTAAGAAAAAAGAGTAAGTAAAGTAAGAGGGAAAGCAAAAGTTGAGAAACTTTGATAGCTCCATTTACACTTGCAAAAGCAGTCACATCTGCATTTTTCAATTGAAAAACGATTGCTTTAATAAAATGAGCCGTTAATATAAAGAAAATAAAAAACTACAATTGCTTTCTTGGACTCTTGTTGGTTTACTATTGTTCAAAGATTCCACTGGGAGAAGAGGGGCAAAGGCCTACACCTATCACTATTTTTTTTTTAAAAGTTTTCTTGTTTTGGGTGATTGCAGCTTGTATCAAACTCAAATAATGGCTGAAAGTGCATTATGACAACATAGAATTCTTTTTGCCCATAAAACGAGAACTGTCTTTTTCTATTTTTAAAAGCCAACTTAAAACGTAAGAGGATACAAATTGTTGGTACGTGAGTCACCAAAATGGCAATTAAACTTTTAATCCTGTGATTTTTGTCTATCCAAACAAAGAAAGGGGGTTCCGTTGCTATACGTAACAAGCAAATTGTTCACGAGGTATGATCAAAAGTCTAGCTCAAAGGCATAAAACAATCATTTTAGAACTATATCAAGCAAATGTGTCATTTGACCTTTTTCTGAATAGGACATGTGCAAGTTGGAAGTAGTGGCAAATTCTTAGCTACCATCAAGAGATAATAATCATGTCATTCTTTTCTTTTCTTTACTTTTTTCTTGCGGGAGGGGGTTTGGGGGTGGGGTGAGGTTGGCAGGGGGGTTTGCCCCAAGTCCGATGCTTCATTTATCACTATTTGCTATACTATTAAACGTCCAACTATTAGAACACAAGGTATATTAGATGAACATTCCAAACAAAATATTAAATATTTCCTCTATATCTACTACATAAAATTTGAGTTTATTTCATTATTAAAACAACAGATTAACTAGGTGAGCGTTTGGACATAAGAATTGTAAAATTTATAAAAAAAATAAAATATTTTTTCAAGTAAAAATAGTATTTGAAAATTAAAGTTATATTTGGATATGAATATAATTTTAGATTGTTTTTGAAGTTTTGTGAGTGATCTGAGTGAAAAATTTGAAAAACAATTTTTTGAAATTTTTTAAATTTTCGAAAAATTTCAAAATGCATTAACAGGTGAAAATTGAAAATTTTATGACCAAATGCTGATTTCGGAAAAAAGTGATCTTTTTTTGGGAAAAAGTGTTTTTTTTTCTTATGTCCAAACGGGCTCTAGATTTCGCAATTATTGTACATAGATTCATATCTCCGGGACTCCGACTGAAGTATTGAACTAACAAGAGACCCTCCAATAGCAACACAAAAATCCACCTGAAATGGCAAGGGAGTATATAACAGACTAAGATCAGATATCTCTGAGAGGCAGGAATTCCAAAAAAAAAAAAAAAAAAAAAAAAAGAATTTAAAAGGCAAAGTAAAACATCAACCTTGGCAATGAACACGTACTGAACTTCAAGAAAATGTTTAGTTTCAATCTCCTACTGTACCAGCATCAATGAAACGATATCGAAATCCCAGTGCCTGCATTTACTTCTCTACACACACGTGTTTACTTTCAAAAGTTTAATCAAGAAATCTTTTGGTAACAAAAATTGAGGTTGCTTTGCCTGGAAGTATGTGGTGATCTCCAGCATTTCTTCAATTTGCCCATTTGGTTTGACTCCTTGAGCACCTCGAGTAGCTTTCTGGTCTCTGTCAAAACACATTCCCTATCAAATAGAGCAGATACAACAGCAACGCCTTTCAGGTTTGGGACCCCTAGTCCCATTACAGCCTGAGCATTAGAGATGCCTATGCCGCCAATGGCTACAACTGGTAATTTGGATGACAAACAAACAGCTTTCAGGCCATCCAAACCAATCGTCTTATTGTTCCCTTTGGTATTGGTTGGATATACACCCCCAGAGCCAATGTAATCAGCGCCATCTATCCATGCTTGCTGGGCGTGCTCCGGTGTTTTGCATGATACACCAATGATTTTGCCAGGCCCAAGAAGAGCCCGTGCAGCATGAGCAGGCATGTCGAACTGCCCAATATGAACACCATCAGCAGTAGGATTGCGTATAGGTGTTCGTAACACGCAGCGAAAAACAATAACAATCCTATAAAGATCTTTTTGTGTTTAAAATTTATTTATGTGTCAAATATCAGATCTAAGACGTACCTAGTGAAGAAAGTTTTGTTTCAAATTCTTCGATAGTGCGAAGACTCTATGCGTATCCACACCGAGACCGATCCTTGCTATCAACTCTTTGATCAATGACACCCGCGAACAAATTGAACAAAATATTGTGCTGAAATTTTTCTCAAAAATCTCAACTCAATGTTAGAAGACACTTTTCTTGTAATTGTATTTTCTCTCTTGGCTTGTGTTGCACTCTCACTTTCACAAAGTGATTTTTCTTCTCAAGAATTAATGTGGTAAATTTTCTTCCATCACCCTTTATATAACATCACCTATAAACCCTTTTCCTGTTTGGTTGAAGTAATGATTTAATTAGGGTAAAAATTTATTCCAAAAATAAACTTGATGGAATTTTTGATAAAAATTCGAATCCCATTCTCAAAGGGATTGAAGTGCCGAACGCTACTTAGTCCAATTGGACTTTCACGTCTTTACAATTCCAATTCCAAATTGGAGAATAAATTAATATTATATATAACCTTTATATAAATCAATAATAACTTATATTATATATATCACATATATATTTCAACTAAGAGAAATAATTTAATTTTTCTATTCCAAATAGAAATTTCAATTTGTTCACAATATTAATTATATCCTCTGTGCTAGCAAAAAGTATAATAATATTTCATTTTGACTAATAACTGAATCTATTTGACTAATTAAATTACTTAATTTAATTAACAAATAATAAAGTAATTAATCCTTTAGCAAAAATCAGAACACTCGTTAGTATGCAACTCCATAAGTTCAATACTAAACCGGTAGTAAATTGACCACATCAATATACTAATCAAGGGTGACGTCTAGCAACACTCCTTAACGACCGGATAACATGAAGTATACAATTTACTCTCAAAAACCAGTAGAAGAATAATGTAGTAATTCCTTCTGTCCTTATAGCTCTGGATCACCCTAGGATATGGTTCAACTATCAAATCCTAATAGGCGACCAACTATGTGTTCATGTCAAGTATAATCGACCATTGAATGACCTAAGAAACTCTTTTCTTCTTTCATTCAATTGCCCTGGCCAAGGTCTTAATTTGATCGTTTATAATTCATGACAACATGGAGCTTAAACTCATTACCAAGAGTTGACAGATTCCATCTTGATCAATCACTAATTCTACAAGTATTTAATCGTACCCAATATCCTTTCAACTATCGCTCTAGGGCCATAGGTGTCTGGTATCAAAGCACAATAAATAATTTGTCAATTACTATGACGATCTCAGGTCAAAGGAAATTCTTACATCACATTCTTCAAGAGAATATCCTATTGACAGTTTATGGTAATTCTAACTATTAGGAATTATCTAATGAGTCGATTCAATGATCATATCTCTATATGCATAATCTATCTATGTGATTTAGTTAATGAGATCAACTAATTTTTATCCCATAAAGACGATCACATAAATATTGATCTAACGGGATTACTAATGTCCAAATTAATAATCCTATGATCAAGAACAAATTTAGATTAAATTATAAGAAACTTCACTCTCATTATCATGATCTCCATCACAATATCAAGTCTCAAAATTTAATCAAGGACCTTATCAAATTAATCAAACAATTAATAATAATGATAAAATAATGCCATATATTTTTATATCGAATAACGTTCACAAAAATATGTTCAAATCATCAATATGAGATTGGATCTAGGGCATATCTACTATATCCCTAACAATCTCCCACTTGCACTTGAGCCAATCGCTCTTGTACTTTATTCCCAATTTTCACTTGTGCTTGTCAAACTCCTTTGCACCAAGAGCTTTAGTGAATGGGTATGGAGCATTTTCCTTTCCATCAACCTTTTGAATCTAGACGTTTCCACGTCCAATGATTTCTCTTATCAAGTGATCCCTTGGCAGAACGTGTTTGGATTTTAGGTGTGATTTTGGTTCTTTTTCTTGAGCAATGGCTCCAGTGTTGTCGCACAACAATGGAATCACACTTTCTATTGAAGGAACCTTACCAAGTTCAGTTAAGAACTTTTTCATCCATACAACTTCCTTAGCAGCTTCACTAGCTACTATATACTCTGCTTCAGTCACTGAATCAACT
This sequence comes from Nicotiana sylvestris, assembly GCF_000393655.2. Taxonomy (NCBI): domain Eukaryota; kingdom Viridiplantae; phylum Streptophyta; class Magnoliopsida; order Solanales; family Solanaceae; genus Nicotiana; species Nicotiana sylvestris. The sequence goes on along the minus strand of NC_091057.1, from coordinate 119,679,590 downwards.
ACTGTAGCTTGTTTGGAACTTTTCCAACTCACTGCACCACCATTTAAGGTAAATACATAACCAGAAATAGATTTGCTATCATCTCTATCTGAAGAGAAACTTGCATCAGTGTAACCTTCAAGTTTCAACTCAGAATCTTCATAGATGAGGAATTGGTCTTTAGTCCTTCTTAAGTGCTTAAGAATGGTCTTCACCACCTTCCAATGTTCCTCACCAGGATTTGCCTGATAGCGACTAGTCACTCTAAGTGCATAAGCCACATCAGGATGTGTACATGTCATGGTATACATGATAACTCCCACTGCACGAGCGTATGAGATCCTACTCATGCGTTCTCTCTCTTCAGGTGTTTTAGGACAATCCTCCCTGCTGAGAGTAATTCCAATGCCTATCGGTAGATAGCCTATTTTGGAATTATCCATATTATACCTCTTTAATATGGTATCAATGTACAAAGACTGGGAAAGTCCAAGCAGCTTTCTAGATCTATCTCTATAGGTCTTTATTCCTAATATATAAGCTGCTTCTCCCAAGTCATTCATGGAGACTGTTCAGATAGCCAAATCTTGGTACTTTGCAATGCCGGTATGTCATTCCCTATGAGAAATATATCATCAACATACAACACTAAAAATATAATTGTGCTCCCACTAACCTTTTTGTACACACAAGGTTCTTCTTCGCATCTAACAAAATTTAACTTTTCAATTGTCTTGTTAAAGCGAATATTCCAACTTCGAGAAGCTTGCTTTAGTCCATAAATGGATCTTTGTAGCTTGCAAATTTTATTATGATCATACGAATATGTGAAACCATCAGGTTGTGTCATGTACACATCCTCTTCTAGCTCACCATTAAGGAAAGCTGTTTTCACATCCATTTTCCATATTTCATAATCATAGTATGATGCTATAGCAAGCAAAATCCGAATAGATTTGAGCATTGCTACGGGAGAGAAAGTCTCGTCATAGTCGACTCCTTCTTTCTGACGATATCCCTTGGCAACAAGACGGGCTTTGTAGGTCTCCACCTTTCCGTCTGCTCCAATCTTTTTCTTAAAAACCCATTTACAACCAATAGGTTTTATATCCTTTGAAGGTTCAACTAAAGTCCATACTTTATTTTCCTTCATGGATTCCATGGCCTTTTGCCACTTCTCATAATCAGAACTTTGTATAGCCTCTTCATAAGTCTTAGGGTCATCATCATTATGATCAACCTCATTTGATACATCATCTTGTACCATTAAATTTAATCTAGTTGGTACATGACGTTCTCATGTAGACCTTCGAAGAGGTACTTGTCAACCTGTTCACCTTGTGCTGGATTTGGTTGTTGTTCAATTTGGTTTGGAACTGGTTCATTAATCTGTTCTTGAACTTTATTTAGTTCTTGAACTTCAACCGTTAAAGATAGAAACTTCCTTGGCAACTTCAAAACATCCAATAAAGGTTTTTCAACTTGGGTTTCATGATCTTTATATTGTGTTGATTCATTAGTTTCTTGATCTTCATCAAGTTCTATTTCTCCATTATAATTTCTTTCTAAAAGAAATTCCCTTTTAAAAAAGGTTGCTCCTCTAGTCACAAACACTTTATGGTCAGAAGGGTTATAGAAATAATATCCCATTATTTCCTTGGGATTACCCAATGAACCTACACTTATCAGATCTTGAGTCAAGTTTATCAGATTGTAGTCTCTTAACATAAGCTGGACAACCCCAAACTTTAATATGTTTAAGGTTAGGCTTACATCCTTTCCATATCTTATATGGTGTTGTAGAGACTGACTTAGTGGGAACTTTATTAAGTAAGTATGTTGCTGCTTCCAAAGCATATCCCCATAAATTTATTGGAAGATTAGTGAACCCCATCATAGATCTCACCATATCTAATAAGGTTCGATTTCTCCTTTCAGACACATCATTATGTTGTGGTGTTCCTGGAGGTGTCCACTTCGAGAGAATCCCATTCTCTTTGAGATATCTGGTAAAATCTTCACTAAGATATTCTCCACTTCTATCAGACCTTAGTACTTTGATACTTTTACCAGTCTGCTTCTCAACTTCACTACAGAACCTTTTGAACATTTCAAAAGATTCAGACTTGTGTTTCATAAGTTACACAAATCCATATCTTGACATATCATCAATGAAGGTGATGAAGTAAGAATATCCACCTCTAGTTTGAATTTTCATGGGCCCACAAACATCTGTATGAATTAGTCTCAATAATTCAGAAGCTCTTTCTCCACTTTCAGTAAATAGAGATTTGGTCATTTTTCCTTTGAGACAAGATTCACAAGTTGAATATGACTCAAAATCATACTTGTCAAGGTACCCTTCCTTGTACAACTTGTTAATTCTTTTCTCTCCAATATGATCAAGCATACAATGGCAAAGGTATGTATGATTTACTTGATCATCTCTTTTACTCTTAAGGCTTGAAACATGCATAATCGAATTAGCATTCACATTAGGTAAGACATAAACATCATGTTGGAGATAGCCATTCACATATAAATTATCACCATAATTAATAGAGCAAATACTATTGCCTATAATAACGCGAAAACCACGTTTGTCTTACATAGAAGCTAAAATTATGTTCGAAACAAATTTAGGAACGTAATAACAATCATCCAATATAAGTACTTTGCCCATAGGAATTATTAAAGAAATTGATCCTACAGCTACGGACGCAACTTTTGTACCATTTCCAACTTGTAGATTAACTTCTCCTTTCTTTAACTTCCTACTTATCTTAAACCCTTGCAATATATTACAGATGTTATAACCACTGCTAGTATCTAATACCCATAGTGAAGAATTAGTAGTAGCTAAAGAAACCTTGAAAATATTTTTCATTAGTGTCTCACCTTGTTTCTTGTCATTTAGAGTTGCAGGATACTCCTTGCAGTTTCTCTTCCAATGCCCTTTCTTCTTACAGTGAAAACATTCAGCATCATATACTGACTGCAAGATCAAATCTTCAGAAAGTTCTTTACCAAACTTGTACCCCAACTTCTCTTGTTCTTCTGTAAGAACTATCATATGATTGACAAGGGGTCCAACTGGAGAGTTTTCAATGTCCAACTGTGTATCAACCATCTTCTTAAGATATTCAATGATTGCAATTGGATCCATATTCTGATGTTTCCTCTGGAGTTTAGAACTCATAGAAGCGAGAATGATGTGTTTAATAGCAAGGCATTCTTCCAAGTATTTCTGATAAACCTTGGTGCCTGGAACATCATTCTATGGTGGGATTATCTTTGTAGGCTTATCGATCACATCAATGAGCCTTTCATGCATGAGAACAATTCTCAAATTTCTATACCAGTCATCAAAGTTTGGTCCTACCAACTTGTTGGTCTCAAGTATTTCACGCAGTGATGTAACAGACATATTGAGAAATCTAAAATATAGAAAAAAAGGCAATAATATAAGAACATATTTGCATATATCATAAAGACATGGACTTTTATCTAAATGATATTTCCACTAATTATTAAACTATTTACCCTTATTATAGTTTACGAAATATTTATTTCTGTTAGTGGAGTAAAGGAATCCTTTAACAATATATATGAGCCCCTTGGAAGCCAAGTCGTTTCTCACATATATTTTAAAGGTAGGTACTCTTACCAATTATACCACCATACAATTTCCTTAAATAGCTCTATGTCAAATAGTCCCCTGGTAGTCAAGTCGATCCTATTGGCATAGTTGAGTTAAACCATCATGATAGCAAAGAACTTATTAAGTTTTATACTCCCCCGGGTGGTCTAGGCGTCTAGTGTAAAATTGAATAATTCTTTCAATCCATACATCTAATGCAATAAATAATTTTAACATATTCTCGAACTATAAGTCTCCTGATAGTCAAGCCGCTCCTTATAAACAAGAAATAAGTAAAATTATTTACCTTGATGGATAGCTCTATAATAAAATATCTTATATTTTATTATTTAAGAACTCAAATTTTAGTAAGAGGGAATTGTTACTAAAATAATTTTTAATAACATGAAGATTAATTCTTTTATAGCATGTGAATTTAGTTCAAGTTGTCTACATGCTTAGTCCTAAATTAATTTACATCACATGTATCAAATAATTCAAAATTATGTAACGAACATGCATGTGACATAAAAACGAAATTCAACATTCTTCTAACATGTTTAATCTATATATCACATATATCACAAAAAAGTAATTCATGCCAGAATATCATTATTAATTAACATCTCATGAACTAATAACAATTAAAAATAACAATAGAATCATGTAACCTATTATAGATTCCCGTCGTATCTAATATAAAATTTCAAATTCAAGTTTTGAACTATCTCAATAGTTATATGAATACATATTTTATTCACAATAAAATAATATCAACATTCAAACGATTTAACTATTGCACAAGATACATGTACTATGGTTTGAACTCTTCAAATATATTATTAAAATATTTCGTAAATAAATTTTAGACACAATAAACCACTACTCTGATACCACTATAGGATTGCGTATAGGTGTTCGTAACACGCAGCGGAAGACAATAACAATCCTAGAAAGATCTTTTCGTGTTTAAATTTCTTTTACGTGTCAAAGATCGGATCTAAGACGTACTTGGTGAAGAAAGTCTCATTTTCAAATTCTTCGATTGTGCGAAAACTCTATGCATATCCACACCGAGACCGATCCTTGCTATCAACTCTTTGATCAATGAAACCCGCAAACAAATTGAACAAAATATTGTGCTGAATTTTTTTTCAAAAATCTCAACTCAATGTTAGAAGAACAAGAAACACTTTTCTTGTAATTGTATTATCTCTCTTGGCTTGTGTTGCACTCTCACTTTCACAAAGTGATTTTTCTTCTTAAGAATAATGTGGCAAATTTTCTTCCATCATCCTTTATATAACATCACCTATAAACCCTTTTCCTATTTGGTTGAAGTAATAATTTAATTAGAGTAAAAATTTATTCCAAAAATAAACTTGATGGAATTTTTTATAAAAATTCGAATCCCATTCTCAAAGGGATTGAAGTGCCGAACGCTACTTAGTCCAGTTGGACTTTCACGTCTTTACAATTCCAATTCCAATTGGAGAATAAATTAATATTATATATAATCTTTATATAAATCAATAATAACTTATATTATATATATCACATATATATTTCAACTAAGAGAAATAATTTAATTTTTCTATTCCAAATAGTAATTTCAATTTGTTCACAATTTTAATTATATCCTCTGTGCTAGCAAAGAATATAATAATATTTTATTTTGACTAATAACTGAATCTATTTGACTAATTAAATTTCTTAATTTAATTAACAAATAATAAAGTAATTAATCCTTTAGCAAAAATCAGAACACTAGTTAGTGTGCGACCCCATAGGTTCAATACTAAACCGGTAGTAAATTGACCACATCAATATACTAATCAAGGGTGACGTCTAGCAACACTCCTTAACGACCGGATAACATGAAGTATACAATTTACTCTCAAGAATCAGTAGAAGAATAATGTAGTAATTCCTTCTGTCCTTATAGCTCTGGATCACCCTAGGATATGGTTCAACTGTCAAATCCTAATAGGCGACCAACTATGTATTCATGTCAAGTATAATCGACCATTGAATGACCTAAGAAACTCTTTTCTTCTTTCATTCAATTACCCTGACCAAGGTCTTAATTTGATCGTTTATAATTCATGACAACATGGAGCTTAAACTCATTACCAAGAGTTGACAGATTTCATCTTGATCAATCACTAATTCTACAAGTATTTAATCGTACCCAATATCCTTTCAACTATCGCTCTAGGGCCATAGGTATCTGGTATCAAAACACAATAAATAACTTGTCAATTACTATGACGATCTCAGGTCAAAGGAAATTCTTACATTACATTCTTCAAGAGAATATCCTATTGACAGTTTATGGTAATTCTAACCATTAGGAATTATCTAATGAGTCGGTTCAATGATCATATCTGTATATGCATTATCTATCTATGTGATTTAGTTAATGAGATCAACTAATCTTTATCTCATAAAGACGATCACATAAATATTGATCTAACGGGATTATTAATTTCCAAATTAATAATCCTATGATCAAGAACAAATTTAGTATAAATTATAAGAAACTTCACTCTCATTATCATGATCTCCATCACAATATCAAGTCTCAAAATTTAATCAAGGACCTCATCAAATTAATCAAACAATTAATAATAATGATAAAAGAATGCCATATATTTTTATATCGAATAACGTTCACAAAAATATGTTCAAATCATCAATATGAGATTGGATCTAGGGCATATCTACTATATCCCTAACATCAGCATCACTAGCAAGAGCTACATCAATCTTGTCATTGATCAGCAGAGGAACACCATGAACTCTGCAGATTTTTAGAGAAGCTTTTGCTGCTTCCAGAAAATCACTAGTTTCAACCTCCTTTTCCCTGCAATTGTAAGAGGTAAAGTCACATCATTATATATATCTGTTGATGATTTGTTTCACTTACTATTGCACTTTTTTAGCATAGTAAGTTAGCTTAATTTTAGGATAAATCTACTTTTTTGAATTTAAATTTCAGTTAAATTTTTTAGGTTTGTTGAGATATTTTAGTTTTTCTGAATTCTTGTTATGCAGATTTTCTGCAGATTATGTTCCTGATTGGCTATTTAAAGCCTTGTTATGCTTAATAAAATTATTGAGAGACTTTTCAATTAATACTTTTAATCTTTTTGATATGAACAAATTCCAAAATTATATGGCTGGAGGTGAATTGATTACCTGATATCAGAGTTATTTGACATGCTTTGACCCCCTTCTCCCACTACCTCATTAAAAGTACAAACAAGAGAAGGACAAAAAGAAGAACAGAATCTAAGGTGTAAAGTGTTTGTACCTACACCTTAAGGGGTTATTTGGATCATGGACTAGTCATGTAGGAATTACAGTTCAAGGATTATTATGCCGTGAAAAATAATAATGTAGGATCATTATACGTTGAATGATAATAATATAGGAATTTTTATGTAGGGATTGCCTGTATTAAGAGTATTTAAGTGTATAGCTACACATTCTCATTTCATATTCTATCATGCATAAAATAATGAAAAAATCTCACTTTATACCCATTAATTCCAAACTATTTACTCTTTAATGCTCAAGCCCAAACTATTTACTACTCCTACCCATGCGCCCCAACCTATTTACCCGCCTTTATTATGTTCCTCTTCTTCTTCCTCCTCACTTTACCTTCCTCCAATTCTTTGCTCAACTCCCAATCCATCAATACCCTCTGACGACAGCCTCGACAACTCACCATTAACTACTATGCCAAGACTTGTCCTAAAGTTGAAATTTTCGTTGGCTCAGTAACCTCCCAGATATTCAAAGATGCCCCTGCCTCTGGCCCTGCCACCATTCACCTCTTCTTTCATGATTGCTTTGTTGAAGTGGTGCTATTATTTTGAAGATTTATTATTTTATTCGATGTGCTGCTATAAAATATTGCTTATAGTATCTTCGAATAAGCTTTTCAGATCTAAATTTTTATGTGTATTTGAATATCCACCATTGTTGGGCTTGAAGCTCAATTTTGTTTTTGAAGATTTCTTGTTTGATTCAAAGTGGGTGTTGTTAAATATTGCTTATAATACCTTCTAGAAGTTCATACTGAAATTTGATATCATTTGGAGCTGATTTGAGGTGATTGAGATCGAAATCTTAAAAAAAAAATTGAAGAAGAACACAGATACAGTATACCGCCACGGTATACAATATGCTGTAGGAGTATATAGCTATACTGAAACAATATACTATTATAGTTTAATATATACTGCAACGGTATATTGTAATAATCAAAGAAGAACACAACTACCTAAGAGTATACCGCTACAGTTTACTAATATATTATAGGAGTATATAATTATACTGCAACAATATATTATTATAATATTGTTATGGTATACTATAATAATATGCAAGATACTGTAACAATATGTTGTAATAGTATACAATATACTATAATAGTATATTTATTACCCGTAAACTCACTTGCCTTTTCCCTTTTAATTTGCTTTAAGTTTTTACCCAGCCTGAGGGGCAAACTGAAAATGCAAAAAAATAAATAAATTATAGTATACTATATAATGTAACGGTATACTCTTACAATTAGATCCTTTTAGAATTTTTTGAAATTTTTATTGACAACTGATATTATTTCAATTTAATAATTGAATTAAATTTTTTTTAACTCTTTGCATACAATTGTATACCCTATTGGTATAGCTATATACTATACCGGTATCATATATTAGTTAATATTTTTTTGGTTGTAGTAGCTACATTTAATTGGTACATAATTTGATTTTTTCTTTAGTAATAATATAAAAAAAAAGAATAATAAAAAATAGTGAAAACAATAAATGAAACTAGATTATGAAGAGAAAAAGAATATAAAAAAAGAAGTTAAATGAAATTAGAAAAGGAAAAAAGAAAAAAATAAGAAGAAAACGAGAAAAAAGAAAAGAAAAGAAGCATAGAAATAAAAAAGAATTGGAGAATAAAGAAAAAATTCCCACAAAACCTACTATAGGTAGGAAATGTAATTAGTTTATGAGTAAGAAAATAAATGGGTAGACAAGAATAAATAGTTTTATTTTTGTGGGTAACTGTGTCAAAACCCCTAAAATAATACAAAGAATCCTGCATACGTTATGCGGGCATTAGCGTGCAGAGTTTAATATGCTAAGTAGCTGCATCTATCATGCAGAATTTTATACTCAGAGAAAATTGTATTAGTTATGCAGAGCTTATACTATTAATGCAGAGTTTTATGCTGAAAAATAAATGTTGTATTAATATGCTTGGATTTTCTTTTTCTTATGTGGTCAACCAGATGACCCTTGAAGTGTCTAGTCTATGGCCACCTCATAAGAGAGCTGATAATTGTCAAAGCTCAGCCATTGTTACACTATCCACTACACATCACGTTCCTTTACACAAAATCCTGACCTTGTGCCACCATACAATCTATTTTGCAGCAATGTATAGATTTTCTGTAGATCCAGCTGCCATACTAAGTCAATTACCTTAACAGCAGAAAGCATTTGAGAACCATTTGCTAGCTCAGCTGCAATAGAAGAAGCCAAAGTGCAGCCAGTTCCATGAGTATTTGGTGTCATTATGCGAGAGGACCGAAACTCATAGAAATCCTTCCCTATAGGATCATTTGAAAGTATCATAATATGGATGAGCATATAAAGGCATTCAAGAATCATGCAAGCTTTCACGCACGAACAAAAACAAGCACACTGATAATTCCGAAAGATCTCAAGAAATTATTAGAAATACAATCAGACCTCTCTTTATAACAACATCCATATATAACAGCATCCATATACAACAGTCATTCACTCTAAAAGCCAAGTTTTTCTTGGAACCATTTTTTATTTTATGTTATGATGTAATAATATGTCCTCTATAACAACACTTCACTATAACATCCAAAAAATATTGGAACAAACGCAATTATTATAGAGAGGTTTGAGTGCACCATCATTAAACACATCCACAACATCAAGGGAAGCAGGGAAATCACCTCCTTTCACAAGTACATTTCTGTTCAAGAAATTAAGAGATTTTAGCACATTAGAAGACGAAGTCCTCTGTGGAGATGTGATAATAGGCTATATAGTTGTTATTTACACCATAATTGTCCATGCTTTGTTGTTGTTTTATTATGTAAGTTGCCAATAAAATGCTTTAATTAATGCTATTTGGTTTTGCAGGGAATGTAAGATGTGAGGAAGCAACATGAAGTGTTTGGAGGCAATAAAGTGAACAAAACACCCACTCAAGGAGTACCCGAACACAAAAGAGCAGAAAAAGAGAGAAGGAACGCGGAGCAAAGAGGTCCAGCTACTCACTGCGGTTGCCACCGCGGTCCGCGCCGCGGTTGGAGGCAGTGTCCTCCGCGGTCGACGCGGCGGCCGCGGCGGCGTGTGTACAGTCCAGAAATTTAAGGGGCCAAAGTGCCAATTCGGGAAAGCTTCTGTAAAACCTTTATAAGATGTAGGAAACTCACCCAAGAAAAGGGGTTGATTTTGAGATTATTTTGGCAAGAGGAACAAGTGTGAGAGATCACCCAAAACATCATAGTTCTGATTCTCTTTTTCTTGCAAAATTTAGATTATGAATATTTTCGTAGTTTATTCGTACGTTGTCATGAGTAGCTAAATACTTTAATCTAAGGTTTTGGTGAAACCCGTTGAGAATGACTTGGTTGTTATACTAATATAGTTTGAATTGGTTGTTAATATCTATTTGTTCATCTACGTTTTGATTGTGGTTAGTTGAAAGGGCCCTCAATTATCCGTTCCTATTTATTATGTATTTTCTTGAGAGAGAGTGCATATTTAGGTAGTTGTTTGAACAACATCACCCCCGGAGTATAGACGAGAGTCATAACCGATGGTTTAGAGGTTAGATTAGAGATAACGATACCTCGGGTGCAATCTAAAAGAACGGTAATGAGAATCTAGCTAGCGTAGCTTGAGAGAGTGCGTCTAGTAAATTATCATAATTGCTTGAGAGAGATTTATGATAACTGGAGAGTTCTTGATTGATAGAGACAACTAAGGCATCTCTATAAGAATCATACAACCAAGGAAATCACCAACGGGGGAAACCATTACCTTAGACCTTATTTCAAACTGTTTACACATCAAGCATAGTTAATTTTCAGCTGTTAATTATTTTCAGACTTTAGTTGTTAGAAAATTATCAATTGTGAATTACAAAGTTTGGGGAAATTGATTCTGTGAATTTAGTAAATCCGTCAAAGGTAATTGATAGGTTAATTCCCTGTGGTTCGACTCTGGGCAGAATTACTCAGATTATATTTGCTACGTCCGTGTGTGTCTTTGTATAAGGCATAATTTGGCATTATCAAATTTTGGCGTCGTTGCCGGGGAATTAACGATGTTATCAATTACAATTGAGAGAAGTACAAAAATTCTAAGTGTAGTCAATTTTCTCTATACCCAATCTTTTCATTGAAATTCTAACGTTTGAACTCTTGTGGAAAGCAGGTGTATGCCTAGAAGTTCTTCGAGGACTGGAGAACTGGTAGAAGGACTCTCAGAACCCTAGAAAACATTCAGGGCATTGAACTGTGCCAACAAAAGACTTCAACAATCTCAACAATCACACCAACTCGAATTTGACATGGGTGACGTATATAACGTCAACAGAAACGTAAGGAATGAGCCGACTGACTTAAATGTCAGAGGGGTGGCACCTCTTGTGCCCGAAGCTGCACTTTATGACTGGGCACAACCCACAGCTGATAATCTGGCCACTTCCATAGTTGTGCCTGCAATTCAAGCGGAGACATTCCAGATCACCAACAACATGCTGCATCTGCTGTAGAATAAAGGACTGTTCTCCGGGTCACACATTGAAGACCCACAACAACATTTGAAAAATTTTCTGTCAATTTGTATGACCCAAAGGCAGCCAAATGCAACTCCGGAAGCTATCAAGATGCTACTGTTTCCATTCTCGGTAACCGGGGAAGCTCAGACTTGGCTAAATTCGCTCCCTATCAACTCTATTACCACCTGGGAGGAATTAGTCAAGCAGTTCCTGAACAAATTCTATCCGCCTAACAAGACTGCAAAACAGATTGATGACATATTGCAGTATAGGCAGCAGCCCACTGAGTCCCTGCAAGAAACTTGGGAAAGATTTAAAGGGATGTTAGTGAAGTGTCCTCACCATGGCATTCCAGACCAGATGCTTGGCCAGAGATTCTACATGGGGCTAGCCGACAATTTGAAAGAAAATGTGGATGCGTCAGCTGGAGGTGCATTTTTAAGTAAAACATTCACTGAGTGCAAAATCCTTCTTGATAAGATGTCACAAAATTCGGGGTGTATGACTAGAGGTACAACACTGGCACCCATAGTGCATTCAGTGCCTCTTGACCCAAATAATTTGCAGGCAGAGAACATGGCCACACTTCTAACGCAAATGAGTATTTTGACAAAGAAGATAGATGAGATGGGCACCAAACAGGTGCATATTGTTGACACGACGAATGGAGGACTGTGTACACCCTGTGTTAATCAGTCCTACGTGTGTTCATGGAGCGGAGAAGGCGATAATCAAGGGGCAAGGGAAGATATGAATTATGTCAACAACTATGGGGGTCAGAGGCAAGGAGCACAGCAGTAGAGACCGCAACAAAATCAGCAGTACATGCCTATTATACAGCAGCCTGGGGGTATGCACCCTCAAAACCAATTGGTGCCAGTACCATATCAGAAACCACAAGGTTATCCACTGCAAAATCAGCAACAATTGACATACCAACCACCCCCTCAGCAGCAAGATAACAACATGGTGGAAATCAGGGGTATGCTTCAGCAACTCATTGGGACAAATAATAAAGTGCAGGAAAAATTGGCAGTGCATGATTCAGCCATAAAGAATATTAAAACGCAGCTGGGTCAGCTGTCCATGGCTTTGAACAACCATCCCCAGGGAACTTTGTCTGCAGACACAAACATAAACCTCAAGGACCAAAACCCGAATCAGCTGATGGCAGTAAGTCTCCGAAATGGGAGAGATTTAGACAGAGAGCAGGAAATTGCACAACCAGCAAGAATACTACACCAGCCACTCCAGTTCAATTAGAGGTAGAGGAACCAACAGAACTTACTGAAGTGGTGGTTGAGCAGAGTCAGGAGGAAAAAGGCAAAGAAAAGATGAATGAGCAAGTTGCAGTACAAGTGGCACCTCTTGTGCCAGAAAATTCTAACAGAGAGAAGCCAGCAAGCAATGCACAAAGGATGATACCTGCACCCTTCCCTCAGAGACTGGTCAAACAAAAGAAGGCAGACCAATATAAGAAGTTCATGGAGATGTTGCGTCAAATTTAGTTGAATATTCCTTTGATAGATGCCTTGAGGGAGATGCCTGATTATGCTAAGATGATGAAATATCTAATGTCATGGAAGTTTGATTTTCAGGATGTATCTACGGTAACTTTGACACAGACCTGAAGCGCAGTGGTGGCAAAACCGATGGCTCAAAAGATGTCGGATCCAAGTAGCTTCACTATTCCATGCACAATTGGAAGTTATGCCTTTGCAAAGGCGTTGTGTGATTTGGGAGCCATCATAAATCTGATGCTGTTGGCTGTGTACACCAAATTGGGCATTGGTAGAGCTAGGCCAACATCGATGCTGCTACAGCTGGCTGACCGCACCGTGAAGAGGCCCACTGGTATTCTTGATGATGTGTTAGTGCAAGTGGGGAAATTCGTGTTCCATGCAGACTTTGTTATCTTGGATTGTCAGGTGGATGAGGAGATACCCCTTATTTTAGGGAGGCCATTTTTAGCCACAGGGAGAGCACTAATCGACTGTGAAACTGGGGAATTAAAAATGAGATTGAACGATGAAGAAGTCATATTCAATGTTCAGCAATCTATGAGGAGACCCAGTGAATATGCTAATTGCTCTCTAGTGGAAACAGTGGATGTAATCCTGCAAGAAGATGATATGACCCTAACTGTAAAAGATCCATTGGAGGCATGTCTGACAAATTTAGAAGAAATGGATGGTGAAGGGTTAGCTGAATGGGTCATGGCACTGGAAGGCCGAGGATTTTGGTCAAGGGAACCTCAGTTCGAGTCCTTTGAGCTAGAAAATAGGGCCACCCCTCCAGCAAAGCCATCAATAGAGGAACCACCCAAGTTGGAACTGAAGCCACTCCCAGATCACCTCAGGTATGTGTTTTTAGGCCCTGATTCGACCTTGCGTGTTATCATATCATCCGGTTTGCTAGATGTGCAGGTAGAACGGCTCGTACAGGTACTGCAAGAAAACAAGACTGCCATTGGCTGGACCATGGCAGACATAAAGGGTACCAGCCTAGCCTTCTGTATGCATAAGATTCTCCTGGAAGAGGGACACAGACCTTCTAGGGAACACTAGCGAAGGCTGAACCCAAACATGAAAGAGGTTGTAAAGAAAGAAGTAATCAAATGGTTAGATGCGGGAATCATCTTCCCCATCTCTGATAGTAATTGGGTCATGCCTGTCCAATGTGTGCCGAAAAAGGGAGGGATGACTGTTGTAACAAATGAGAACAATGAGTTGATCTCAACTCGTACAGTCACAGGGTGGCGTATCTGTATGGATTACAGGAAACTAAACACAGCCACCCGGAAGGACCATTTCCCCTTACCTTTCATTGACCAAATGTTGGATAGGCTGGCTAGGCGATCACACTTCTGTTTCTTGGATGGATATTCGGGGTACAATCAAATATCAATAGCCCCCGAAGATAGAGAGAAAACATCCTTCACCTGTCCGTATGACATCTTTGCCTTTCGGAGAATGCCTTTTGGGCTTTACAATGCACCCGTGACTTTTCAACGATGCATGTTAGCCATCTTCACAGACATGGTGGAGGTTATTATGGAGGTCTTTATGGATGATTTCTCTGTGGTGGGAGATTCATTCGAAGACTGTCTTCACAACTTAAGGAGAGTGCTTAAAAGATGTGTGGAGACAAACTTAGTGCTAAACTGGGAGAAGTGCCATTTTATGGTACAAGAAGGTATAGTCCTGGGGCATCGAGTGTCCAGTAAAGGAATTGAGGTTGACCATGCTAAGGTTGACGTGATTGAGAAGCTACCACCGCCCGCTTCAGTCAAGGCGGTGAGAAGTTTTCTTGGACACACTGGGTTCTACCGGCGTTTCATAAAAGATTTTTCCAAAATTGCTAACCCATTATGCAAACTCCTTGAAAAGGATCAGCCCTTTGTGTTTTCTAATGATTGCAAGTTGGCATTTGAGGAACTGAAGAAGAGGTTGATAACTGCACCCATCATTGTTGCACCCAACTGGGAGCAACCATTTGAGCTCATGTGTGATGCCAGCGACTATGCTATAGGAGCAGTCTTGGGGCAGCAAAAAGATAAGCTGATGCACCCGATTTACTACGCAAGCAGAACGCTCAGCGGTGCACAACTCAATTACACAGTGACGAAGAAGGAGATGTTGGCGGTGGTGTTTGCTTTTGACAAGTTCTGATCATATCTGATTGGTTCCAAGGTAATTGTATATACTGACCATGCAGCTCTTAGGTACCTAATTGAGAAAAAGGAGTCTAAGCCGTGCTTGATTTGTTGGGTGCTACTGTTGAAAGAATTCGACCTCGAAATTCATGACCGTAAGGGCACAGAAAATCAAGTTGCTGACCATCTATCACGACTTGAAGGAGCTACAAAAATCAGTCGAGGTCGAAGAGATCCAGGAAACCTTTCCAGACGAGCAGCTGCTCGCAGCCAGTCTTGAGGATGCGCCATGGTATGCATATTTTGCAAACTACCTGGCTTGTGGTATTGTCCCCTATGATCTTTTGTCAGTCTAAAAGAAAAAGTTTTATCGTGATTGCCGCATGTATTATTGGGACGAGCCTTATTTGTTTAGAATCTGTGTTGATAATATGATCCGGAGGTGTGTCCCCGAGATAGAACAATCTTCTGTTTTGCAGGCTTGTCACACATTAGCATATGGAGGACATTTTGGATGAGCCAGGACAGCGGCGAAAGTGCTAGAGGCCGGGTTCTTTTGGCCAACAGTGTTTAGAGATGCACACTTATGGGTGACGGGCTGCGACGAATGTCAGCAAACTGGGAGCATTTCCCGTCGCCATGAGATCCCCATGAACCCGATTCAAGAGGTATAGGTATTTGATGTTTGGGGGATTCACTTCATAGGCCCCTTCGTCAGCTTATTTGGCAATAAGTACATACTTGTTGCTGTGGATTACGTGTCGAAATGGGTAGAAGCTGTAGCGTTGCCCACTAATGATGCAAGAGTGGTGATAGGTTTTGTGAAAAAGAATATATTCACCCGATTTGGGATACCAAGAGCGATCATCAGTGATGGAGGCACTCACTTCTGTAATAGAGCCTTAGAGAAATTGCTTGCAAAGTATGATGTACGCCACAAGGTGGCTACCCCTTACTATCCGCAAACCAGTGGGCAGGTTGAAGTGTCCAACAGGGAGATAAAAAGTGTACTAACCAAGACGGTGAATGTCACACGAACTGATTGGGCAAAGAAGCTTGATGACGCACTCTGGGCCTATAGAACTGCGTTCAAAACACCAATAGGTATGTCACCATACAAGTTGGTATTTGGGAAGGCCTGTCACCTGCATGTGGAGCTAGAACATCGAGCTTGGTGGTCACTGAAACAATTGAACATGGATCCCGAAGCAGCTGGACAAAATCGACTGACAGAGTTGCATGAGCTGGAAGAATTTAGATATCAAGCCTTTGAAAGCATGAGGCTCTACAAGGAAAGAATGAAAAAGATGCATGACAAGCACATTGTGGACAGAAATTTCAACCCCGGTGACAAGGTATTATTGTATAATTCAAGGTTGAGATTGTTTCCGAGTAAGTTAAAGTCCCGATGGTCAGGGCCATTTAGAGTGGTACAAATGTTTGCAAGTGGAGCTGTTAAGATCGAGTCAGAAGATGGAACGAACAAGTTCTCCGTAAATGGGCAAAGGTTGAAACATTACCTTGGAATAGCTGAAGAAAAAGGGGATACAGTAGTGATCAATTTGAAAGAACCCCAGTACGCGAAGGAGAAGTGATGGCTCAACCACTTGCATCGTGCCGCGACGTTAAATCAGACTCTACGTGGGAGGCAACCCACGAATGTGTTGTAAGTATAGTATGTAACTTCGTAGTTTAAAAAAAAAGCCGTGACCGCGGCCATGACCACGAAAGACACCGCTGGCGATGTAAAGTCGCCGCGACCGCTGCGTCGACCGCGGCCATGACCGCAGAAATCACTGAAGTGGTGCAGTTCCTTCGCGACCGCGGCATGGACCGCGGGAGACTCTGTCCCAAACCGCGGCGCGCACCGCGGCAGCGACCGCGGTCGGGTACCAGATTTTTTTTTCTTTTTCCGTTTTCTTCAATATTTTTTCTTCTTCTCTTCAAATTGAAAATAAAACACAACCCACCCCTCTTCCCCTAAAACAGCGCACCCCCCCACCCAAAAAATCCCCACTTCCCCCCTCTCTTTCTAAACCCTAACCCTCCCCTCCATACCCTCTTCTTCTTCTTCCTCATTCTTCACAACAACCCTCATCTTCTTCCCCCCCCAAGGTATGCTTCCGACACCCTCTTCTCTTTTCTTTCTATTTTTTCTTTGTTTTTGTTGCATTAGGCTAGTTAATGTTGTTCTACTATAGTGTTAGTGCTAGAACTTTGTTTTGTTTAGTTCTTCTTTTTCTTCTTCTTCTTTTTAGTGTAATTTCGTTTTTAGCATATGCTTGGTGAAGGGGCTATGTTTTGAATGTTTGGAATGGTGTTGTTGGTGGGTGATGGTTAACAAAGAGTGTGGAATGTGTGGGTGTAGTAGATAGTTGAATTGAGAAAGTTTTCTTGATTCCCTTGGGGCCATGAATATGAAGATAATGCCTTGCCCACAATGTGTTTGAGTAATTGCCTCAATGGTGATATAAGGAGATGTTGTGACATAGTTGTGGTGAAGTCTGAGTAACTACCCATAGTCACATATTTTAGGCTCATCCTAATACGTGTTTCTCTGTTTTGACAGGTATTATGAGTTCAGCCTGTAAGAGACGAAACATCAGGTCCTCTGCTAGTGGCCCAGGAGGCTCCTCACGAGCTAGGGGCCAAACCAGTACACCACGGTTTGATGCCACTCAGTTCATCTCTGCAGAAACAGAGGCAAGGTACAATCAGAAACTTGCCAGGAAGTTACTCCATGAGGTCCATATCGACGGGAGGGCTTTGACGAGGGAATGCCCCAATATGTTTGATGAGCTACGGAGGTGTCAGATGGACATCTTCTTTGAGGCTCCCGAGGAAGCCAATATTTAGTTAGTGCGGGAGTTCTATGCCAACCTGCCAGAACACGAGGACAAGGTTGTGACTGTGCGCAATACCCGGGTTAATGCTGCTATAGAGGTCATCTGTAGGGTGTATCGCCTCCCTGCATTCACGGGCGATGATCATTACATCATGGCTAGTCGTCCGATGGTTGACTGGGACAGAATTCTGGAGGTCATCTATATACCTGGCAGACAGCCCAAATGGGTAGCACAACCGACGACTCTACACTCCAAGTCTCTTACTTGGGAGGCCAAATGTTGGCTCACTGTCATCACCACCCGGTTGCTACCATCCAACAATACCACCGATGTAAATGGGCCACGGGCTGCTTTGATTTACTGCTTCATGACTCACCAAGGGTTTGATGTCACCCGAGTCCTCTCTGAAGAAATGTTCATCCGATCGCCCGAACTAAGCAAAGGCCACTACTTTCCTTCGCTTGTCACCCGTATATGCCGCCTTGCTAATGTTCCTGAGAACTCCCGAGTTGATGGGAAATTACCTATAAAACCCCCTTTCCGGGCGAGAAAAATTGGGCAAGAGGGAAGAGAGCCAGTACGACGCAATGATGACTCGTCTGATGAGTGTGAGTTTGAAGATGATTCTGATGCTGCTGAAGCTACTGAGATCATAGCCCTTCTAGAGGGGACGAGGTAGGATCGTCATAGCCATGCCGGAGCACTCGGATGGATACTTTAGAGCGGGATATGACTGGACTGCGGACCTCCGTCGCTGACTTGAGTACCCGCATTGATGCTGTGGCTGACCGACAGGTGAAGTCGGAAAAGAAGTTCATGGGTTGGTTGAGAGCACTGGGTCGCGCATGCAACGTGAACCTAGACACAGTTTCGGATCAAGAGTGACCCTTCAGGGAAATTTCTTTACCTTATTGTTTTTTTATATTGTCAAGCCATGGGGACATGTCTTAATTATAAGTGTGGGGTGGGGGACTTCGTTGTATGTTGTACTTGTGAATATTATCTATTTATTGTTCTTGGTTTTGTTTTGTGTTAGTGACTTTAGGAATAGAGTAACAGTTTTTTTAAGGAAGTGAAAATAGAAGCGACTTGTCCCGACGATGGATCTCTTTCGGCGGGGTTCTTGAGGGACTAAGTCGAGATTTTTTTTTGACATATAAAGACTCTTCCTAACGATGGATTCTTTAGACAATTTTCTTGAGGGAAGCTAGTCTATAGAAAACACCAAAAAGATTTTTTTTTATTTCTTAGGTAGTATAGTAACTCCTCCTTAGTTTTTCTTTGGGCCACGGTTCTTTTCCAAGGGTTTACCTTGAACCGGGTATAGGTAGATTTTTTTGTTTTAGGTTAGGATTAATGGGTGACGAGCTTCAAATTGAAGAAGAAAAAACCCTTAGCGTTCTTACACCTGAACACGATAGACGCTAGAGTGTAGCGCTTAGCTTCAAGGGTTGAATCTTGTTTAAGTGCCTTAAAAATTGTATGTTTGTACCTAACTTGAACACTCAAAAGAAAATGTTTTGATAAACTAATCCGGAGTGAGTCATGTGCCATGTGGGTGTGAGTATCATTGTATTCCATGTTGTACTTCTGATGCCTAGAACTTGCCCTGTGTATTTGCAAAGCGAAATAGTAGCTTCATTCGGTTTTAGAAGTGATATAGGCATTTATTTGTTGAGCCAGACATATAAAGTGAACCCACCTGAATGCATTACATCTTAGTTAACCCCGTTGAGCCTATAAGCCTGTTTCTTTGGCAACGACAATGTGAACCTTAACCACTTGTTTGAATAGCCTGCTGTTTGAACCAATTTTCCTCCCCTCACTAAGTATTAGATTGGTATTGAGATTATGTAAAAACAAAAGTGTGGGGTGGTGGTTTGGTTTTTGAGGTGGAACCATGGAAATAGAGAAAAGGTGCAGAATGTGAAGCATAAAAAGAAAAGCACCACAAAAAAAAAAGAAAAAAAATGGTAGCTTGTACAAATTGCACCTAATGTATGGAGATGTATAAATAAATGTGGTGGAGTGTTGGCTTACAAAATGATGATTGTTAAATTCAACGTAATTGTATTAAAAGTGCTTAAGGAAGTTAGTCACTATATCCAAATGTATCCTACCCGTCCCTTAGCTTACATTACAACCAAATAAAGTCCTATTGATCTTAGACTGAGTGGGGCTCGATTAGTCGAGTATTACACTAGGGGCAAGCCTATGGTGCATCTTTGTGGCATGTGAATGTTCTTTTTGGAGAGTGAGCGAATTTTGTCTAATTGAGTTCCTAATTGTTATCACTATCATTATATATATGGAACTACTCGCTTGTGTGATGTGAGGGCATGTGATTCACAAAGGAAAGGTGCATCTTGACTGTTGTGTAGAGTGGTTTGAGTAAGTGCAAATGTTACATGGGTACGAAAAACTTGATTCTTGAGGTAAAAGCTGCTCACTACTAGGTGTAACTCTTGTGAAATGTTCATGGCGTGAGTTGTTGAGGGAAAAGCATAGGGAATGAATTTTTATGGAGTGTGGTGAATTGCTCGAGGACTAGCAATAATTTAAGTGTGGGGTGTTGATAATAGGCTATATAGTTGTTATTTACACTATAATTGCCCATGCTTTGTTGTTGTTTTATTATGTAAGTTGCCAATAAAATGCTTTAATTAATGCTATTTGGTTCCGCAGGGAATGTAAGATGTGAGGAAGCAACATGAAGTGTTTGGAGGCAATAACGTGAAGAAAATACCCACTCAAGGAGTACCCGAAAACAAAAGAGCAGAAAAAGAGAGAAGGAACGTGGAGCAAAGAGGCCCAGCTACTCATCGCGGTTGCCACCGCGGTTGGAGGCAGTGTCCTCCGCGGTCAGCGCGGCGGCTGCGGCGACGTATGTACAGTCCAGAAATTTAAGGGGCCAAAGTGCCAATTCGGGAAAGCTTCTGTAAAACCCTTATAAGATGTAAGAAACTCGCCCAAGAAAAAGGGGTTGATTTTGAGATTATTTTGGCAAGAGGAACAAGTGTGAGAGATCACCCAAAACATTATAGTTCTGATTCTCTTTTTCTTGCAAAATTTCGATTATGAATATTTTCGTAGTTTATTCGTACGTTGTCATGAGTAGCTAAATACTTTAATCTAAGGTTTTGGTGAAACCCGTTGGGAATGACTTGGTTGTTATATTAATATAGTTTGAATTGGTTGTTAATCTCTATTTGTTCATCTACGTTTTGATTGTGGTTAGTTGAAAGGGCCCTCAATTATCTGTTCCTATTTATTATGTATCTTCTTGAGAGAGAGTGCATATTTAGGTAGCTGTTTGAACAACATCACTCCCGAAGTATAGACGAGAGTCATAACTGAGGGTTTAGAGGTTGGATTAGAGATAACGATACCTCGAGTGCAATCTAAAAGAGCGGTAATGAGAATCTAGCTAGCGTAGCTTGAGAGAGTGCGTCTAGTAAATTATCATAATTGCTTGAGAGAGATTTATGATAACCGGAGAGTTCTTGATTGATAGAGACAACTAAGACATCGCTATAAGAACCATACAACCAAGGAAATCACCAACGGGGGAAACCATTACCTTAGACCTTATTTCAAACTGTTTACATATCAAGCATAGTTAATTTTCAGCTGTTAATTATTTTCAGACTTTAGTTGTTAGAAATATTATCAATTGTGAATTATAAAGTTTGGGGAAATTGATTCTGTGAATTTAGTAAATCCGTCAAAAGTAATTGATAAGTTAATTCCCTGTGGTTCGACTCTGGGCAGAATTACTCAGATTATATTTGCTACATCCGTGTGTGTCTTTGTATAAGGCATAGTTTGACGTTATCAAGATGCATCTGTGACAAAATAAGAAAATCCACAATACACATCTTCCTAATTGCATTAGTTTTTATTTTTGATAAATCTTCCTAATTGCACTACACTGTGAACTTGTACTAAACCAGCAAGAAATGAGCCCCTAAAACTCCTTCTTGAAGCATCTATAAATTTTATTTTATTCAGCTGTAGTTCATGGTCAAGTTAATTTTCCTCCAAGCTAGATGAAGTAGGCGTACATCCATGCACAGAAGATTTCCTGAAGTCTTCTCTTGCTGGAAAAAACAAATACTCGTTGTTTTGCCATTTTCAATGATAAGCAGATGTCAGATATGAGATGCGCCAAACTACCTGCTACATGAGTGAATGGATGATAGTTCTAGCAGTTCATAGTTCTTTCAATGTTCATATGGCTTCCTCTTGGAATATTTCTGGCAATTTTTAGAATGGTATATTCTTGCCCTACAAATTTGCCCTATATTTGGTCCCTTTAAGTGGCGCGAAACTCAGTTTAAATGGCACAGATCCATCAATATCAAAAAGCTTGTTGGGTTTGTGGAGAGGGCATAAGGCGTCATGCTACATCAGATAGCAAAAGCAGAAAGAAGTATTTTGTACCTTGTACCGGGAATTCCTTCAGACTCTGACAGAGGGTTTTCACTATGCCAATTGACGGAAGCATGCCTGTTTTCACCTAAGATAATCTTATATTAGTGCTGTAACGCAAATTGAGGCATTAATGGAAAACGCAGATTGCTTAGTCCTGATAGTATTGGTATACTCTTTCCATGTATATCTTAATCTGTTCATTGTTTCCTGTAATAATCTCGAGGTTACAAGGCAATAGTGGTCTTTGATGTATCTTTAGATTACTTACTGCTAAGATTTATATGACTTGGACTAAAAAGACTGATTAATTCAGTTTCCAATGAGAACATTAAAAGACATATGAAAGCAAAGAGTTTGAAGTAAACAGGAATATAATCCTCTTTTACAAAAGTTAAGCACCAGTGAGCCTGTGCTGGAAAATCTTAACAGCATCAAATTAGCAATATATGAATACTCCAAAAAGAATATCTCGTATTCCATTTTGTGCAGCATCACAACTTGACTCCACGTGCATTAATCCCCTGCGCCGGCTAGAACTATTGATGATCCTATCAATGACCGGGACTTTACTCTCTTCAATTGCTCAAGTCCATATATACTGTACAGAAATAACATTATCAAATGGATGTGAACATTGTAACATTAACATGATATACTTACTGTATGGGTCAAAATCTGACCACAAGATGATAATCATTAAAAGGAATGGTAAGGGGTCGACCAAGCCATAGTCGTGCTCACGAGGCGCAATAGCAATGAGTATCTCGGCCACCGGGCCATCGGAAGGCTTACACAGCAGAACATATGTCGTAACACTTGGGCAAGTAAGGAAGAGTATAATCATGACAGAGTACGCTGGTTAAAGACCGTCGCATAAAGGGGAAAATTGGTAATATATATGTGAGGGAAGAAAACAAGAAAGAGGGTTCCAATCCCAGATTTCACAATTTTCAGATCTTGGTTCTCAACAGGAGGTGACTTCCAATAGCAAACCAAAAGCCCAGATTTCACAATTCTCAGATCTTGGTTCTCAATAGGAGGTGACTCCAACATCAAACCAAAAGCCCATATTTTGGTTACAACCCTTTGTAATATCATTGCTGAATCAATAAAGATAGATTTCATAGTTATCGACAACTGTCCCACTTTTCCTTCTTTGCTTTTACAAGTACAGAACAATATGTCAAATGTGTAAGCTTATCATTTACATTTGTTGTATGTTAATCATCTTAAGGAATGTTATATAAGCTCAGTCCCTTTCGATGCCCATATTCAATATGCTTAGATTCTGAGTTAATTATGTTTGGCTAAGATTTGCCCTCCATTTCATCATTAATTGGTTTAACTAAAAAGGCTCAATACTTTTTGGTCAAACAATTTGGCGTCGTCTATGGGAATTTCTTAGCCAATTTTTTTAGTTTCCTTTAAATCTAGAACCAGCCAAGTATCACTACCAGGCTGTCATGGCCCACCATCTCGGCATAAACACCAACTCGAAAGAATGGTAGGTAAGCCTTTGAGATAACCGTACCAATCTAGGTCAGATCTCTACATAAAATAGAAATTGTGACCGGTGCCTATGCAAAACCCACGCCTCACCTGTAACGATGGGTTTAGCATGCCATATGCATGTTTAAAGTAGAACCACTGTCACTATGTTTTTGGCATGACCGCAACCCCATTTGACGTATTCACCTTGTATACCGACCCATAGTCCCACCTCTTAGGAATGGACGATAGCCTACTATGTGATCCTTTGAAACAACGGGCATATCCTGCCATATTTTCGTACCCTCACACACTGGACGATTTACGAACAAAGTATGACATATTTCCCTTGTTGTTTGTGCATATCGGACGGGGTCGGACCGAGACTCAGTTTCGATATCTCGATGGGCGAGGTAAGTCCAATCCACAAGAAGCCTAGACACGGTTAGCCAAACACGATCACCAAACCTGAAATCATCATTCGAGTACGAGGCGAAGTGAGCGACCCTACGACGCCATTCCTCCTTTCACCAACTTATCAGGCCAAGGTAACATGCAATTTCATTTGGTTTTTACTTACCACGATCTTTTGTTGGTTCAAAACAGGAACACGAGCGCTCTCACAGGTATGCGAACAAGGAACAGGCGCCACCAAAACACCCTATGAAAAGGTTCTGTCCCATACCACCTCGCAAGCAGTGACCGAGCAAAGCCCTCTAAGCCGTACCAGATTACAAATAACTGAAACGGATTAGCCCAGGTTGACTATTAAGAAAATCTCCAGAACAGTGGACTCACCCATGAACGCACAGTAATCTCCATGAAACGCGCAGTAATCTCCAATGAAACGCACAGAAATCTCCAATGAAAGCAAGGTTAAGCGAACTAGGACTCACCCACGAAACGCCAAGTATTCTCCAGTAAAAGCAAAACCAAGCACACCGGGACTCATCCCCACACATGCATAAATAGTAAGGCGACGTGTAATGCTCTCCAATAGAAATGATACAATGGGTTACAATCCGACTTCGCTCAAATTAACACCTCTATGGCCACTGGCCATCGTCAAATGGGTTACAATCCGACCTCGCTCAAATTAACACCTCTACGGCCACTAGCCATCGTCAAATGGGCTACAATCCGACCTCGCTCGAATTAACACCTCTACGACCACTGGCCATCATCAAATGGGTTACAATTCGACCTCGCTCGAATTAACACCTTTATGACCACCGACCATCGCCAAGTAAAAGTAAAAATTTGTCCACCCGAATCGATAGATTAAAATTCAGCCTCATTCCAATATATAAGTCAGAAATTGACTTTGCCTAAGACGACGACTCCAAGTTTGAACTCGTTCAAATATAAGTCAGAAACTGATTTCGCCCAAGATGGTGACTCCAAGTTCAAACTCGTTCAAATTATAAGTTAGAAACTGACTTCTCCCAAGACGATGACTCCAAGTTCGACCTCGTTCGAGTATATAAGTCAGTAACTGACTTCGCCCAAAACGGTGACTCCAAGTTCGAACTCGTTCAAATTATAAGTCAGAAATTGACTTCGCCCAAGTCGGCGACTCAAAGTTCATACTCGTTCAAATATAAGTTAGAAACTGATTTCGCCCAAGTCGGCGACTCAATAGTTCGAACTCGTTCAAATTATAAGTCAGAAACTGACTTCACCCGAGACGGCGACTCCAAGTTTGACCTCGTTCGAGTATATAAGCCAGAAACTGACTTTGCCCAAAACGGTGACTCCAAGTTCAAACTCTTTCAAATTATAAGTCAGAAATTGACTTCACCCAAGACGGCGACTCCAAGTTTGGACTCGTTCAAATTATAAGTCAGAAACTGAATTCTCCCGAGACGGCGATCCCAAGTTCGACCTCGTTCGAGTATATAAGTTAGAAACTAACTTTGCCCGAGACGACGACTCCAAGTTCGAACTCGTTCAAATTATAAGTCAGAAATTGACTTCGCCTTAGACGACGACTCCAAGTTTAGACTCGTTCAAATTATAAGTCAGAAACCGACCTCGCTCGAGATGGCGACTACAAGTTCGACCTCGTTCGAATATATAAGTGAGATCTTGACTTCGCCCAA
This sequence comes from Nicotiana sylvestris, assembly GCF_000393655.2. Lineage (NCBI taxonomy): Eukaryota > Viridiplantae > Streptophyta > Magnoliopsida > Solanales > Solanaceae > Nicotiana > Nicotiana sylvestris. The sequence goes on along the minus strand of NC_091057.1, from coordinate 119,653,592 downwards.
AGATGTAGAGTCTAGGTTTGACCTCGTTCGAATATATAAGTCGAAACTGACCTCGCCCAAGATGGCGAGTCTCAATTCGACCTCGTTTGAATTGAGATTGACTCCGCTCGGCTTAACAAACCAGAAGTCAATCTCTCCCGAACTTGCAAATCCAAAATGATTTCATTGGGACCCACAGAACGAGATCCTATCCTATAAGGGCAAGGTCGGATTCCCAATTAAAAAGATCAGGGACTTATAAAAACAAAGGGTATACAAAAAAAAATATATATACGACAAACGGGAGAAAGGGAAAAGGAAAATCAAAAGATACACCAACGAAGGAGAATCAACTATTTCATACAAATGAACGTGCACAACAGCCGCACCTTACAAAAGGCCAAAACAGCCCCTCAGGAAGAAGATGAAAAAAAACAAAAAAAAACTAAGTACATAGGTTGCAACAAAAATTGCACTCGGCATCATCCCCATCGTCGTTCTCCCTAATGTCATCATTGTCAGAAGGAAGCCCGTCCTCAACATCGACACCCTTGCCAGCCTCCGACATTGCAGGGTCGTAACTGCAGGTGACACGAGCCTCGCATGCCTTCGCTCGAGCATCTTCAAAGGCGTCCTATGGAACATTCCTCGCCTCCTATAAACCATGGTATAATCACGTTGGGCCTAGGCATGGACCCATAGATCATACTGGCGGCGGGGAATAGTGGCTGAAGAGGACTCTTGTAGGGGAGCTTGGGTCAACAATTGTGCCTTCTCAGCTTCAAGAGTAGCAACTCGGTCTTCCAAGATCGAAGCATCCCGATCAAGTTCACTAATTCGCTCCTCAAGCTGTGCCTCCCTTAGCGTGGCCGTCGCCCTCTCAGACTCCTTCTCGGACTTGATGATGCGGATGGTAGCCTCTTGTGCCGCCGCCCTCGCCAAAGCTGACACTCGAGCATTCTCAGCTCTCTCCATCTCGGCCACTTTCTTTTCCAGTTCGGTCACCTTCTTCGACCATTCAACACTCAGAGCGTCGACCTTAGCAGCATTTTTGCTCGAGCTCAGCTCGTAAAGATAACACCTTCGCTTGGAGGTCCTCGCACTCAGCGGCTATCCCTTTTCCCACCTCCAGCTCCTCGTCCTTGGCATGGAGCAACTCCTCAAGCTCACTGCACCTGCGGATAGACCACATTAGTTCCTAATCTCTTTTCTCCAATTCCTCCCTGGTAGACTAGGTACTGGCGCTCGCTCTGAGCTGCTCGTGCATCTCACGACATCTGTTACGGTACCGTAGATACTTCTCGGCCATATTTAGAAAAATCACGGCACGCGTCTCGGCCCAAGGAGCACTCTCGACCTCCAGAATTTAATTCTAAAAGAAAGAAGAAGAGGGGGAAGGAAGGAGTTAGTAAAAACGAAGGTCGCTAAGCAAAGGAAACAAAAAGGAACTCACCCTTAGGCCTATCGCAGCCACACCGCGTGACAACTCGGAGTCGCTAACATCTTGAATAGCTCCACTTTTAGCGGCGGAGCATAGAAGATCGAACTGCGCACAAAGTCCACCGTATCTTGAAGTAAGTTAAGGTCGGACAGAATTTCGAGTATTATGTTGAAGGGATGCCCAAAACAGCAGCGGCGACCTCAGAACTCCGTCTCTCCGCCACATTAACCCCTTGAACGCTCGCAACGGGCATCGTATCCATGGTTGGGTTGGCACCACCTCTGACCTCGGTCACCGCCGGGGCAAGGACGTCCCTCGAAGAAGTTTTGGCGGGAGAAACCTCTTCCAACACGACCCTTTGTCTCTTCGACGGGGCCTCCCTACTACCAGCGCGGGAAGATTCACCCGTTAAATGGACTGTAGGAGTCGAAATCTCCGGTTGAGTAATCTCCAAGCGCACGACTTCGGCCACAGGCACAGGCCAGACAGTAGTTCTCAGTGCAGGTCGGGCAATAGCCCTCGGCGCAGGACGGGCAAAGGTCGCCGGTTGATGAAATGCGAGCAAAGAAGCCCTTGTCCTCCTCTCCCCTCTTCGACCTGTCAATAAGGAGGGATTAGTCATACAACGGCAAGTTTTTTTTTTTAAAAAAAAACTATGAAGTAGGGAACAAACCAAAACTACACCAAGCTAACTCACCAGTAAGAGGCTTGCGCCCAAACTTTCATGGAAGGGTGCCCACTCACGAATCCCCACCGTGTGGAGGAGAAATGTGATCACCCACTCGCGAATATCGACAACTAGCGGGGGAGGTAGTCTCTCGGCTGCAAAAGCAAAAACGAGTCCTCAGCAAAGCCGTTAAGAGGAATACGACCGACAACCATCTTAAGAAAAAATCACAAAGGTAAACAAGGGAAAACTTACGAGCAAAGTTCCACGTCTCTTGAAACCCCGCCGAGTTCGCCACAAGGTGCTTTGTCCGCACATAGAAGTAACTTTCCCAAAAACGGAAATTGGCTTATCGTCCATCTTCACCACCAAGCTTTTGGTTCCTCGATGGCGCATATGAATCATCGTACCCTGAAGAAAATGAGGGACGAAGATGTGGAGCATGTGCCCCAGGGAAATTCCTCGGCCGGCCAGCTCTGCATACTTGATGAGCATAAGAAAGAGCTTGTACGCATACGGAGAGAGTTGGGTCAGGCACACTTCGTAGAAGCGGCAGAAATCCACCACCAGGGAAGGAAGGGGGAGTGTGTATCCGATGACAAAGGGGTATGCATAAAACGCACAATATCCCGCGCGGTGCAAATGCACAATATCCTTCCCCACCGACACAATTTCGATATGAGCATAGATTCCCCACTTAGCTTTGAGCGTTGTGATTGCCGCCCATCCATAGTGGAAGGAAAGGGGTTTCGGTTCATTTCCGGAATCATTGTAAAAATCAGTCCTCGCCTTCCCCGGATGAGGAACTATCTCATCCACCATCGGAAATTCTTTATCTTCCACCATCTCCACTCCCTTTTCAAAGAGGGATACGTCGCTTTTCGGCGCTGGAGCACCAACAACTCTATCAGATTGGGAAGAAGTACTAGCCATTTGTCTGTCTTGATTGAAATAAACAAGAACGATGAAGGAAAAGAGAATGGTCACGTCGAATTCTAGCGAAAGCAGAAGTATGAAAGACTAAAGAATGAGGGATTTTGCAAAGTTCTTTCTCAGGTAAATTGAAAGGCACAACAATCAAATGAGGGATTCCCCTATTTATAGGGACACAAATGTCCTGACCGGGAAACCTAAGAGCCGCCAATCAAAAAACTGAAAGGGAACTAGAAACAATACGGTGCTTGGGAAACATGTGCCATAATAAAGCATAATATGTATTCATGGTACCCTGAATCGATGTGACGATCCAACTCTGAACTAACATAACGGTCCATTAAAATCCTTGAAGCCTCACGTCACCACCTCACCATAAGGACCTGTTCCTCGCACAATGTCCAGATATCTCCTAACTTTTGAATCAATAGAATCCGCCCATCGAGCTCACCAAAAGGTGACCCCAACGGGCGGAGGGACTAACTGTATGGGTCAAAATCTGGCCACAAGATGGTTATAATTAAAAGGAATGGTAAGGGGTCGACCAAGCCATAGTCGTGCCCACGAGGCGTAATAGCAACGAGTATCTCAGCCACTGCCGATATCGGGCCATCAGAATGCTTACACAACAACACATATGTCATAACACTTGGGTGAGTAAGGAAGAGTACAATCATTAGAGGGTACGTTGGTTAAAGATTGTTGGATAGAGGGGGGAAATTGGTAATATGTGTGAGGGAAGAAAGCAAGAAAGGGAGTTCCAATCCTAGATTTCACAATTCTCAGATCTTGGTTCTCAACAGGAGGTGACTTCCAACATCAAACCAAAAGCCTATATTTTGGTTACAACCCTTTGTAATCATCATTGCTGAATCAATAAAGATAGATTTCATAGTTAACGACAACTGTCCCACTTTTCCTTCTTTGCTTTTACAAGTACAGAATAATATATCAAATATGTAAGCTTATCATTTACATTTGATGTCTGTTAATCATCTTAAGAAATGTTATATGAGCTCAGTCCTTTTCAATGCCCATATTCAATATGCTTAGATCTAGAGTTAATTATGGCTAAGATTTCCCTCCATTTCATCATTAATTGGTTTAACTAAAAGGCTCAACACTTTTTGGTCAAACACTTACCACAATGGGATGCATATCAGAAAGAAATCCCATGATTAGCTAATTAACCATTTCTGATTTGATCTGTTCCAAGATTTATGCCATGATCCTAGACCAATCACGGATATATCGCCTTTCTGTTATTGTGCTATCTTTGATAGGTACCTCAATTCGATGTTTATCTCATTTGGCTTCGATCGCTACTATCCTCTATCTCGATAGGTACCTCAATTCTGAACTCAGTACCTTATACTCATGATTTAGTTTGTTTCGTTACGAGACCGACCTTCGATACAACCTCCCGGTCTCGGTCAAATAGTAAAATTGGGTGTGCTCGATTTTAACCGTATACAGATAATCCCCTCGTTTTTTGGAGTGTAATGACAAGAAACAAATTGAGCCTTCGATTTTTTACCTTGACCTGTCATGATGTGTTCCTCGTGACGTAAGCGACAGAGTGACCGAAACGTCCTGTCGGTACACTTCCCCAAGTCATTAATGGGTGTCAGCTGGTGGTTGGCCACTAGTGCCTTTGAACCGTCGTTGTGAATCCCATAAATAGTCCCCTCTCTCGTTGATTCAAACTTTACTTTCACTTTCTTCTAATCTCCAAAGCTTTTATATTTTTTAAACTCTTCCTTTCTATAAATCTTCAAGTTTTGCTGTGAATCCCCTATCAAACATCAAGTCCTATTATTCTCTTCCTTCTTCAAACTCACATAAAATTGGCAAAAACATCGAAAACGGTACCACAAAAAGAAGTTGCTTCATCTTCTTAACCCGCCGGCGGGAAAGCATCAGTGGAACCCCGTTTAGAGGAATGTATTCCTGGGGGGTGCGCGCTAAACTACGATTTCAAGACCGATAAGGTCTCGTCGGTTCTCGATCATTGCGAGCCGGTGTCGAGATACATATGCTCGATAACTGAGGGCTACCTTAAGTAGGTAAGAAAGACTGCAACTGGGAGGGCAAAAAGATGGTGATCCTGTCCCCCAAAGAAGACATCACTACCCATGTGGAAGGGTTTCTAAGTGTTTACACTTATTTTTTTACGTTGTGCCCCCTCAAACCCGTCATCGTCAATTTTTGCCGTAAATATCAGATAACCCTAGGTGAAATCCATCCTTCCTTTTGGCGAGTTGTTATTCTGCTCCTATTCTTTGTGAGCAAAGTCGAGGGGCTCTCTTTCACCCTCGATCACCTCATCAGATTGTATAGCCCCCGTCTCTATCGAGGCGGGTTAATAAAACTCCAATGTCGGTTTACCAAAGCGCTGTTCTCAAGCATAGACGAGGATAAGGATCAAGGCTGGATGGGATGATTAGTTCAATTTAGGACTTTCGACCTAATCCCGGTCGAGAAAATGTCATTTCTTGAGAAATGGAACATGAATCGTAAGTATCGTCTCACTGTTAGCTTCCATGTATTATTTGTTCCTTTGCTTTTATCTCATTGATGTCTATTTCCATGATGTAGCAGTTGCTTGGATGCCCCGTGCGATTCCTGACCTCGAGAGCTGGGTTCGGAGCCTGGCTTCAACCTCTACATACACCGAGTGCTCATAGAGCGATTTAGCAAAGGGCCGATGGAGGCTAAAAATCATGGTAAACCCCCCTGTTATGTATTTGATGATTTGATTAAGATATTCTTCTTGTACTTATTCAATTTTCTCTTGTACAGGCCTGGGCAAAGATGCGATCATGAGGCCCTTGTCTATTGAGGAGAAGACTTCGACCCCAGTTCCGAAGTCGGTGAAGGATAAGGAGATTAAAAAGACCTCAACCTCTGAGGATCCAAAGCCTAAGATGAATCCGGCTCGTAAGCCGAAGAAAGACACAGTTTCCCTGCCTGTGGATGTGATTCAATGGATAAGGGAGGAAGAAGAAGAATATGAAGACGATGGCTCGGAACTGGTGGCCTGAGTGTAGAAGACCATCGAGGCCCCAAAGGCCACTGAGTCGGTGTGGCTGAGGAGATTCCTCCTCGAGCTGAGGGGGTCTTGGAAAAGGGCTCAGGAAAAGTCCCCGAGTCATCGAAGATCAAAGATGCCTCCTACTAGATGAGCAAAATAGCGGGTATGTATGAAGGGGCCGACTCCGAGGCCCTTCTTAGCGAGGAGAACGGCCCAAGTGGCCCACTTGGGGCAATAGATGTTGGAGAGTGGAGATTCACCAATTCTCCCTGCGTTTTCCGATGAGGCAATTCGGGAGGCCCAAGCTATAAGGAATCCCGAGGTAGACGGGTCCCATGGAAGGGAGGACCCCTTCCGTGGTTACTTTATCAGAGTCGAAGATGCTACCGACCTAAGAGAAGCATCGAGTCTCTTCGACGAGGCTCAACAAGCCCTGAATCGGGTGAGTCTTAACTCCATTTGTCGATATCATACTTAGTTTATTTCTTCTCTTCCTTTCTAGTTTCCTTTCTTTTTTTCGTATATGCTTTAGCACTCCATCAAGAGGCATTTTCCAAGTCCTGAGCAGAGCTAAGCTGATGTGAGGACGACCTCTGAAGGCTCACAAAGGAGAGAAATGCCCGCAAACTTCTCAATGGTCAAAAAGAGGAAAAGATCAAGGACCTCCGAGCCTAGTTGGCCAAGGCTCACCAAGATCAGACCGAAATAATCGAGCAGGTAATGATAATCTTAAAAGCTCATAAGCTTGATTTGAGAACGGTGGCTAACACTTCAATCTCACAGCTGTAGTAGAAGGTCGAGAGGATCGAGCAGTTCCGAAAAGAGGTCAAGACAATGAAGGCGGAGACCTTGGGGTGGAAATAAAGTATGGACCGCTTTGCTGCAGAAAAAAGGCTACTCGATCCCAATTGTCATCGATCAAAAGCCAACTTCGAAGCAAGAAGGATAAAAGCTCAGCTCAGGCAAATAAAATAGAGGAGGTTGAGGCTCGATTGGCTTCCGAACTTGCAAAGGCCAAATTTGAGGCCGAAAAGGCAAATGCCGAGGTAGAGATGATCGTGGACGTCTACTGGTCTGATGCTGAAGCCGCTCAAGTCTAAGCGAGAAAGGCTGCCGAGACCACTCAAGCTAGAGCACACTGGATTGCTAAACTCGCCAAATGCCAATCTCAAAGGGAAACCCTCGAGGAGATCCATGCTCGAGGTTTCGATCTTACCGACGAGATAATAAAGGCTAAAGAGCATGAAGCTGATGCTAGAGCACTAGACTCTTATGATATTGCTGATGATTACGATATAATGATGGCAGAAAGAGTGGGTCCGAGAATGGGAAGGACCTCGATGGAGAAGAAAAATCCCCCGAGGAAAATTACGAACCTTAGACTTTTTTTTGATTTTTTGCCTGGGACCCTGATCGGTCTTTGTAAATATCTTCGTATATATAAGCGATCTTTTTTCTCTTTGACTTGTCTTTATTCTATTTCCTGCCTCGTGAAAATTCTATTTCATTCATGCCTTATGAAGATTTTGCTTACAAGTTTGAGACTTAGGCATTTAGACCGAAGTCGGACCAGTGTAGTCTTTTTAATCGAGTGAGTGCTTGCTCGAACTCGAAGTAGAGTGACCCTTAGGTTTTAGTTGAGTAAGGACGATTTCTCGATCTCAAAAAATAAAATGGCCCTTAGGCTCTTGAATTAGGCCGATACGGCCTCAAAAGAATGGTTTTTTCCCCCTTTTCGGCTTAAAAGAGTTAATCATATAAATATTTATCGTGCCTTAGCAAGAGATAAATCTGTACCCATTAGGTTTTTCGGGGTTTAGTGTTATCAAAACCCTTTTATTTGTTATGCCTTATCACAAAATTGTTCCAGGGTTCGAACAATTCGATTCCCCTTAGGTTTTTTCGAGGGTTGACGTTATTGAAACCCTTTTGTCATTTTGCCGAGGGTAGCCTTTTAACCAGTTTATAAAAGTATTCGAAGGCCTATTTTTATTGCGAAATTCGGACGTCTCCGAAGTGTGTTAGCTTGGCCGTAGCCTTGGGATTTGCCTGTTGAGCTTATTTTCCGATTATACTTCGAACTTGTTCAAAGTGTCGGTCCCCGAGTGGTGTGGCCGTGGCCTATAAAATCAAGGTTTTCCTTTTTAAGGTCTTACGAACTCGAGGTTTTAATAATTCGACCATGTCAATTTTTTGGATGGCAGTCCCCAAGTGTGGGGTCAATTGTTCAAACTTTAGTTGCGATTATCCCTTGAGCCAGTTTCCACAATAGATCACAAGTACGAAATTTTAAAGTACAAATTTCTCTAAGGCAAAGAATATCTGGCAAGGAAAAAAAATACTTCTTTCAATAGATTATACATGCAAACATGTTTTGCAATTAGGGCTCGAGTAATCTATATGGACACAGTTCATTCGACCGTTTGGCCCTTTACAAAATTTACCTATCGAGACCTTGTTGACATGAAGTACTTTCCTTGTAATCATTCGAGGGTGATTCCCCCAGTTTTGAGTTTGATTATAAAGAAGCCTTGGATACTATTGAATTGCTCTAAGTTAGCACGAACAATGGTTGCCTCGTTAAAAACCTCGCAGGAAAAACTCATTTGGGATAAAAACCGGTCTAAGGGAAAAAGAGTGTGATGCATGCTTTCAGACCTAAAGATTTTGTGTTTAAAGAATCCTTCGATGTCTTCAATTGAACACGTGCAATAGGTTAGTATTAAAATGTAATTGAAAAATGGAGAAGCTCATACCTTAGTAGTAATATCGTTTGGGAAGTGATATGTTCCAATTGTTCGGCAATTGCTCTCTGTTCGTCGTGCCAATCTTGTAGGATCCTTTTCCGACGATATCAAGGACCTAATACGAGCCTTCCTAATTGGGCCAAGTTTTCCTTCATTTGGGTCTCGAGTATTGAGGGTGACTTTTCTAAAAACTAAGTCCCGGATTCTAAAGTGTCGAAGATTGGTTCTTCGGTTGTAGTACCTTTCGATCCGCTGCTTCTGTGTGGCCATTCAAACGAGGGCGACTTCCCATTTTCCATCTAGCAATTCAAGGCTTGTATTCATAGCCTCGTGATTTGACTCATCCGCTGCATATCGAAACCTGACGCTAGGTTCCCTGACTTCAACCGGGATCAGAGCTTCGGCGTTGTATACTAAAGAAAATGGTGTTGCCCCCATACTGGATTTTGACGTTGTTCGATAGGCCCAAAGGACCTCGGGCAATATTTCTCTCCATTTTCCCTTAGCGTCATTCAATCTTTTCTTTAGATTTTGAATGGTGGTTTTGTCTGTTGATTCGGCCTGTCCGTTCCCACTAAGGTGATATGGCGTTGACATGATCTTTTCTATTTTGTAATCTTCAAGAAACTTTGTCACTTTGTTGCCAACGAATTGCTTCCCATTGTCGCATACGATCTCGGCAGGTATCCCGAATCGACATATAATATGGTCCTAGATGAAGTCTATGACTTCTTTTTCTCTAACTTTCTCGAAAGCCTGTGCTTCAATCCACTTAGAGAAATAGTCAATCATAAACAAAACAAATTAGCTTTACTTGGGGCCGATGGTAGAGGGCCGATGATATCCATTCCCCACTTCATGAACGGCCATGTGGATAGGACTGAATGGAATTGCTCTCCGGGCTGTAGATCATTGGCGCATATCTTTGACACTTGTTGCATTTTAAACGGATTCTTTAGTATCCTTTTCCATATTGTCCTAATAGTATCCTGCTCTGATGAGTTTGTGAACCAATGATTCGGCACGGGAATGATTCCCGCAAGTGCCCTCGTAGATTTCTCATAGGACGTAGTCGGTATCTCCTGGTCCCAAACATATTGCCAATGGTCCATCGAACATCCTTCTATATAGTGTTCCATCTTTGGCCAATGGGAATCGTGTGACCTTCGTACATAGAGTCCTCGATTCCTTAGGATCCTATGGAAGCTTCCAGTTCTTTAGATACTCAATATATTTATTCCTCCAATCCCAGGTCAGACTTGTGAAGTTTATTTTGGCATGGCCTTCTTTGATTACTGACCTTGAAAGTTGTACGATAGTCCCCGAGCTAATCTCGCCGTCTTCGACTGATGACCCCAAATTGGCAAGGGCATCGGCCTCGCTGTTTTGTTCTCGAGGCATATCCTGTAGGGTCCATTCTTTAAACAGATGTAAAGTCACATGTAGTTTATCCAAGTACCTCTGCATTCGATCTTCTCAAACCTCGAAGGTTCTGTTGACTTGGTTTATCACAAGTAGGGAGTCACATTTGGCCTCGATCACCTCTGCTCCCAAACATTTAGCTAGCTCGAGACCTGCAATCATGGCCTCATACTTGGCCTCATTGTTAGTTAACTTGAAAGTTTTGATAGATTGTCTAATTGTATTACCCGTGGGTGGATTCAAAACGATGCCTAGTCCAGACCCCTTCCTTCACGTTCGAAGCGCCGTTGGTGAAGAGCGTCACACCCCCGATGATGTACCCGATTTTAATAATAGTTCCTCTTTTACCTGGGGTACGAGGGCTGGCATAAAGTTGGACACGGAGTCTGCTAAGATTTGAGACTTGATGGCCGTTCGGGGTTGATACTCGATATCGTACCATCTGATCTCGATGGCCCATTTGGCCAATTGGCCTGAGAGTTCGGGCTTATGCAAAACATTTTGAAGAGGATATGCAGTCACCATACAAATCGGGTGACAATGAAAATATGGCTTTAATTTCCTAGAGGCGCTTATTAGGGCAAATGCTAATTTTTCTAAGTGTGGGTACCGGGTCTCGGCCTCACCTAAGGTTCGATTAATATAGTAAATAGGAAATTGCGTACCTTGCTCTTCTCGAACTAGGACCCCATTTACTGCGATTTTCGAGACTGATAAGCAAGTAGAGTTGCTCGTCCGCTTTTGAAGTATGAAGCGATGGCGGCTCGAGAGGTACCGCTTCAATTCTTCCAATGCTTGTTGGCATTTCAGGGTCCATGCAAAATTGTTCTTCTTTTTGAGCAGTGAGAAGAACCGGTGACTTCTATCTGAAGACCTCGAGATGAATCGGCCTAGGGCGACTATGCGCCCTGTCAATCTTTGAACGGCCTTAACATTGTCCATGAATGTGATGTGTTCGATTGTCTTGATTTATCGGGGTTGATCTCGATCCCCCGATTTGATACCATAAAGCTGAGGAACTTGCCAGAGCCAAACCCGAATGCACATTTCTCCGGGTTGAGCTTCATGTTGTACTTCTTTAGTATATCGAAGGTCTCATGCAAATGTATCAAATGGTCCTCTGCTCGCAGAGACTTAACTAGCATATCGTCAATATAAACCTCCATTAATTTACCTACTTGTTCTTCAAACATTTGATTTACTAAGCGTTGGTAAGTGGCCCCAACATTTTTTTAGTCCAAACGACATTACATTATAACAATAGGTGCCGTACTTAGTAATGAACGAAGTCTTTTCCTAATCCTCCGAGTTCATTTGTATTTGATTGTATCCAGAGTAGGCATCGAGAAAACTAAGTATCTCGTGGCCGAACATGGCATCGATCATGCTATCGATATTTGGCAGAGGAAAAGAGTCTTTAGTACATGTTTTGTTTAAATTTTTACAATCTACGCACATCTAAGTTTGTTTCCCTTTTTAGGGACTACGACTACGTTTCCATTCGGTATATTTTACCTCCCTAATGGATCCTATTTTGAGAAGTTTGGTTACCTCGTCCTTGATGAATGCATGTTTTACCTCGGACTGTGGCCTTCTCTTTTGTTTTACTGGGCAAAACTTCGGGTCCAAGCTTAGTCGATGTATAGTGATCTCCAGCGGGATCCCTACTATATCTAGGTGGGACCAAGCAAAATAATCCATATTATCGATGCGAAATTTAATGAGTTTTTCCCTGAGCTCGGGGGTTAACCCCGTACCCAGGCATACCTTTCGATTGGGTAGATGCTCGATCAATATGATTTGCTCTAGCTCTTCGACTGTCAATTTGGTGGCATCAGAATCCTCGGGGATTATGAAGGATCGAGGGATCCAGCAGTCATGGTCCTCATCTGTTCCCTGCTTCTCTGACTGAGTCGAGGCTGGTGGCGGTGGTTGCTATTTAGCCTCCTATTTTCCTTTGGACTCTGATCCTTTTGACGATGAAAGCGCCGATACCGGTATTACTTCGTCGACCGTGAACATCTCTTTGGCAACATGTTGTTCCCCATATACCATTTTTACTCCATCTGGTGTTGAGAACTTCAACATTTGGTGAAGGTTTTAGGGGACCGTTGTTGTGAATCTAGGGTCTTCCGAGCAGGGCGTTATATCTCATATCGCCCTCGATCACATGGAACTTTGTTTCTTGAATAGTTCCAGCTACATTCACAGGTAAGATGATTTCACCTTTAGTTGTTTCACTTGCCATGTTGTAACTATTGAGAACTCGAGCTACTGGCATGATCTGATCCTGTAGGCCAAGCTGCTCTACGACCCTCGATCGAATAATATTGGCAGAGCTCCCTGGATCAATTAAAACATGTTTAACCTGAATTTTATTCATAAGGATAGAGATTACCAATGCATCATTGTGGGATTGTGAAATCCCATCTGCTTCCTCGTCTTTACCCTTAATATTGGATAACAATTAAACTTATAATGTGATTTTAAGAACACGTGATTTTAGTCAATACCAATGGATAAATATGAAGATTAATAATATAAATGAACAATAAAGTAAAACAAACCAATGTTAGAATGGAACTCAGCCCTCGAGTTTGGACACTCTCGAACTGGTTGATACAAGAACAATTAAAATATAACAAGCTGATGAACAATAGTATAAATGAGAAAGAGAATTATTGCTTTGATATCTGTGAACAATGTATCTTATAAATTATTAGAACCCCCTTTATATAGTAGAGGAATTCTACTTATGGTATAACTCTAATTACATAAAGAAATCCCATGATTAGCTAATTAACCGTTTCTGATTTGATCCGTTCCGAGATTTACGCTATGATCCTCGACCAGTCCCGATATCTCGCCGTTCTGTTATTGTGCTATCTTCGATCTTGCTCGATGTCTGTCTCATTTGGCTTCGATCGCTACTAGACTCGATCTCGACAAGTACCTCGATTCTGAACTCGGTACCTTATCCTCGTGATTTAGTCTGTTCCGTTACGAGGCCGACCTTCGATGCAACCTCTCGATTTCGGTCAAATAGTAAAATCGGGTGGGCCCAATTTTAACCCTATATAAGAGGGTTTATTTATTGCTAGGTATAGCTTATTCTTTCTAGTAAAACATGGTAAGTACTAATGGAAAATATCCCAAAAATAAAATATTGGCTCACGTTTCCATAAGAAGTCCTTGCAAATTAGAGCCGGATTATTACAATTTATATGTACCTATAGAGAATGTGATCACTCTTTTAGCTCATATGCTCATTTCTCTAACTATGGAATTAAAAAGAAAAAAAGTACTTTAAATAAAATATTAAAAGCTATATTTTTCTCGGAATCGAGTTTTATATTATATTTTATCTCTATATAACAGCTTTTTACCTATAATAGCAATATCCATTTTTATATATAGCGGTACACTCTTTGTAAAATTGCCCCTTTATAACAGCCACATAGAATTTTTAAGATTACCAATAATACAACTAAAGATTATATTTGATCATATTTTATAAAATTTTAATGCACCACTTAAAATAAAAAATCTTATGTTAGTACATATTTCTATAATTAAAGATTCCATTTAATTCAATCTCATTCCATTGCACAAAAGATTATATCATGCACAATGTCTAACATTTGAAGATCTGCACATATATCTCTTTTATTAGATAAAGTTTTCGTCTTGTATGATGCTTAAGATTTGTACATATCTTTTTCACAGTTCTTCCATCAATCTTGAAAGAATATAATTTTCTAATAGCTTTAAGATGTGTGCCTTTTAGAGTTTAAATTTTTTAATATTTAGTTGTGAGCATCTAATTTTTGACCATGCTTGAATTTTTTTAACTCCTTCACATCATTTAGCACGAACCTTACCACTAACACAATTATTCCTTCACAACTCACATTTTCACTCTATCTTACTAATACAAACACACACAACAAAAAAATCAAAAAAAAAGAAGGAGGAAAGTAGGGGACAATAAAAGGAAAATGAGCGTGTGAAAAGAGGATGAGGGCATCATCTTGCACCCTAAAAAACCCAGCTGTAAAGCTCATGAAGAACTGGTCACTTTCGGCCAAACAAAGTCAAAAAAAGCAGTCATCAAACTCCATTTTTTCCGCCATAAAAACAGCCATGTAAAGCTCCTCTTAAAAAAAAAGAGGGACAACCCAAACTTTGACCCCAGAGGCCAAAAAAAGAGCAGGGAACTTTGCTGCAAAATTGCTGAAAAAAGCAGCAAAAAGGCAGCCAAAAGTCGCCCCAAAACCCACCCAAACCAGCTGGAAATTCAAGCTCCAAAAGACAGCGAAACAATCCTAAAACCCAGCAAAAAATTCGTCCATGTCCAGCACCCTTTTTCAGTCCATTAACACAACTCTAAAATCAGCCAAAAACCAGTCGCAACATCGCTAAAACAGCAGCAGAGATCAGTTGCTAACAACTCCGAAAATCAGCTCTAATGCTACCCAAAGCCAAGCCTAAAATACCCCTGAAATAGCCCTGACACTTCTCCACTTTCAGTCAATTTCGTGCTTCCGACAATGTTGTGCCATTGGAGGTTCCCGGTGGTGGTCGTCGCTCTTGGTTTGGTTGTTTAGTACCATCAATTTTAAAGTTTGGATTCAATCAATACAAGGTATATTTTTACACCAATTTTTAATATGATGTTTGTTTCTTTGTCTTTTAGCCATGTGTTTATTTTAGTTTTTTTTTTTAAATGTGATGATTGTTTGTTTTCTTGTCTTTTATCAACTTAATGCCCTGAATCAGTATATCTAATGAATTAAACATATGTAAAAATGTTTGTCGTTTTAAAAACATAAGCAATTTTGTTAAAATATATTTAGATTATGTGAGACGGTGGGATTTATCGGCGCTGGACTAATAAGGATTTGGACTTAAGACATGTAATTCCTTTAAGTGACTTTGGCCAAACAATCTTAGTAATAATCAAGTGTCATTAGTTGTGTATGTGTATGCGTGACATAGATTTTGACGCATCAAAAGAATATATGTACGCGTGACTCGTTTCAAGATTTTGTAATCAAGTAATTAAAAGTGGTAAAATATAAAATAAACATAGGTCCTAAAATGAGTAATTAAATAATATAAGCCAAATATAGTCAATAAAGCGACCGTGCTAGAACCACGGGACTCGGGGAATGCCTTATACCTTCTCCCCGGTCAACAGAATTCCTTACCCGAACTTTATTTTCGCGGACCGATTAAAATAGATTCAAACCTTCCTTTGACTAGGGATCCAAATAAATGGTGACTTGGAACACCGAAAAAAATCAATTCTAAGTGGCAACTCTGAACAATAAAATAATCCCTATTCAAATTTTGTCACTTTAATTGGAAAAGCTCTTTAATCCACAATCCGTTACATTTTGCACACTTATCTCTTGGAGGGGTAAAAAGGGGTGTGACAGCTCTGGCGACTCTGCTGGGGAAACAATAAGAATTCGAGCTTGTACATATTGACTTTTTATTTGGCTTTATTAATTTTGTAAATATTGTGATTTATTTGTGCCTAATGTGCTACCTATTCGCTTTTTATCATTTTGATATTGTTGAACTGTAAATATAAACTGTTTTCTCACGCACCCCCTCTAAGTCTTTTTGAAATTAAAAATTGGGCATTTGCTTGACATAGCCCGCTTTCTTTAAGATAGCCGAGGTGTTCGTCACCCAGTGAAGGATTTTAGTCACACCTGTTTTAGGCGGGGAACACCACCAGTTAAGCCGGAAAGCAATGCTACCGGTATATTGACCCTCCTCGGCTCGAGTTGTCCGCTCGAGTAAGCCAGTCTAGATACCTTCTCCAATAGGATCTAAACCTAGAAGAACAAGCCTCATGCCAGATATCCCTAGTAGGTTCGCTTTATTTGCATCACGTGCATTTGACTTAGCGAAACTCGGCATAGGGGTCGGGTCCGTATAAGGCAGGTATCCTCTTCGAGACCATCATGTTCACGTATGTGCTACTTGATACATCATTTGGAAGGCTTACTTGCATTGTCGACCGGTTTTAAAAAAAAATTAGTGTAATTATTAAAAATGAAAAAAGAGAGAATAATTCTCCTAGTTTAGTGCAAATAAACCTCTTTTTTTTTTTAAAAAAAATATATGTTTTGTAGTAGTCTGGTGTGAGTTGTAAAGATTAATTTTCATTAAAAAAACAAAAGGGGAGAGTACCCTGTTTTACCGAACTACGCGGGTCTGATTCTCACCGGATGTGAGATACGTAGGCAAACCTTATCGGTTCCGGCCCCCAATTTTTTTTATTTTAAAAAAAAATAAAAAAATAAAATTTCCCTTTACTTTCTTCTTTAGAAAAGAATTTTTTAGAGGCCCCAATTTTAAGAAAATCAAAAAAAAATTCAAAAATATTTTCTTCCTTTTTCTTTTAGAAGTCTTTCTACCACAAAAAAAAAAATCAAAATCAGATTTTTTTTTTCAAAAATCACAAAAAATTAAATAAATGAAAAGGGCAAAAAAAAATCGAAAATTCAAAAACAATAGTTGAACTCCAAATTATTCCTTTTTCTGCTTCAGAAGTTTTTCTGAAAATAAAAAATTCTTTTTTTAAAAAAAGTCTTTCTTCCAATAATTTCAAAAACGAAATAAAAAAAATCAAAATTCAAAAATAAGAGTTATATTTTTATTTTTTCTTTAGAAGTCTTTCTTTCAATCATTAAAAAAAAATTTAAGAAAAAGTCTAATTTTTTTTTGAAGTCTTTCTTGTTATAAAAAAAAAATCAAAAAATATTTTCTTTGTTAGGAGCTTTCGTGGAGTTATTTGTATATGAGTAAAAAAAATTAGAGTTAGTTTGTGTACTTTATTCCTGATTTGTTTCTGAACTACGTAATGATCTAATTCATGCGGCGTCATGATACGTAGGCAATCCCCATCGGATTCGATCATAACCATAGAATTAACTGAGGAAAAAATAAACTAAAAAAAAAGAAAGAAAAGAAAAAAAAAAGAGAGTGGCGAAAATAAAAGAGTGACCAAAAAAAAGAAAGAAAGGAGAATGCCAAAAAATAAAAAGCGACAGAGACGAAAAAAAATCAAGAGTGATTAAATAGAGGTAGAAATAAAAGAAAAGAGGTACATACTTAAAAAGTTAGTTAAGGCCGGGATGAAACATGCAACCGTTTAAACACATAGTAGAAATGTTTAACTATTAGGTGCATTGCATCCCCAACGTGCGATTTCCTATGTGTTAAATGTCTCAAAACTAACGAGGTTGTGGTGTGAGCAAATTAGTCAGGTTTTGTTCAGGTGGTTGGTTTTGTTGGTATGCAGTGATGAACGCACAACCTTGCACGCGGCCACAACATTATACATAAAATCGAGCTCCACCTCCTAGAAATGCTCATCCTTACCCAGCTCCATATAATCCCCAACCAAATGATCTCCGATACAATCCTCGCCCAAGAGAGCCTTTCAGAAAGAATCAGTTCACCCCTATTGGTGAATCGTATTCAAGCTTGTTCCAAAAGCTAATCAGGCTAGATATTGCAGCTAGTGGCCCCGAAATGGCCGAACCCCGAGTCCCCTTCGCACCGAGCTGATGTTAGATGTGAATACCACTCCAGAGCAAAGGGACACAGTACAAAGGACTGTTGGACCCTCAAAAGGGTAGTTGAAGATTTGATTAAAACTGAAAGAATCGTTTTTCGGGATGAAGAAGCTTCTGATGTGATGAACAATATGTTGCCTGCCCACAACATTGGGCCAATGGTCAGAATGATTTGTGAAGCTGAGGAATTTGATCCGGCACCGAAGGCCATTGCAGCCTTTGCCGAGATAGAAGAAAAGCCAAAAATGGTCGCCAAGCATGAAAGTTCCCCATCAAACGGGAGTCTTAGTGGCCAGTCTTGCTATCCTTTCTGCATCCGGATTATCTCAGGGTGTGATCCGGATGTTTTACCTTATTGTCTTACTTTCTGATGCAAACCCTTCTATCTTCAAAAAATTGAAAAAAAAATAATTAAAAAAATCAAAAATCAAATGAAATTAATATTTCATTTTCCAGGAATGTCTCTTTTCTTAATCTTGTCATTTTTCTTTCTTATTCTCTTTTTAGTTCTGTTAAATGCAGATTTCAATAACATGACATGCTTGCGGACTTCATGCCCATATCCTGAAAGTTGTTAGGCCTCGAAATAATGAATCAATGATTAGATCGCAATAAAGATAAAGTTTAAGGAAATAAAACAAAGAGTTGGAACAACTGAAGGAAAATTGGTTCCCAGATTGGAAAGGTTCGTACATTGCAACAAGAGTACTGCCAAAAGAGTGTGTTGCACTTGGGACACATCGAAGGAAATGTTCCTGAAATAACTGTCAATGCAAATACAGTCAAAATGTACTATGTTGGATCCTCCATATAGTACTAATATTCTCCAATTGGGATGACGAAGGCTTTCATTCTCGCTTCCCAAACACTATCAACCCTTTGCAAACCCTTTGAGCCGGCTCCCATTCTTTGATCACCCTTTTTGGAACCTAAAGGTGTTATTGAAAAAAAAAAGAAAAAAAAAATGAAATGAAAAATGAAACAAAAAATATCAATCAAAACAAGTTCATGTCACCCTGAACTACGTTCGACTTGATTCCGAAAGGATACGTAGGCAACCTCTGTCTGGGGTTCAGTCACACCAAAATAAAAATCCAAATTCCCCCAAAAGTGAAACTGGGGCAGATGTTGTAATGGTCCGGCGATGATCCTGCCTGAATGGTTCCAAAGTTGTAATTCGATCCAAATTATTTTTACCCAAATCCTTTCAAGTCCTTCCGTTCAATCAGTGAGAATGTTCAAGGATCAGAGAATACGACTACTTGGATCCGATGCAATAAAAATGAGAGAAATAAAATGAGAGGGTCTTATTGGTGAAAACCCACACGGGCACCATGAGGCGATGGTAAGAAGAGAAATGAAAAATAAGAGAGTCTTGTTAGTGAAAACTCGTAAAGAGCACTATAAGGCGAGAAGAAAAATGAGAGAGGTCAGCTCGTGAAAACCCGCAAAGGGCGCCCCTGATCGAAAAGAGGATCCTCACAGCCATCCGCACCGACAGAGTCCTGGCAAGGTTTCTCGATTTTGAGGAAAACATTGTGATGAATTTCTGAGAGTCGGACGGTTTACACAGATCAGGCATCCAGTCCAAAAGGCATGTCATGTTCATTGAAGTCCGTATGTACTCCAGATAAGTCCTTCTTTCCTTTCCCCGAAAGGGACACTTCTTGTTTTAAACTCATTCTCCATTCCATTATTTGTTTTCTTTGAATCCATTTCGGTCTAACACTGTTCCGAAACTAAGACAAAGAAAGGATGGCAAGACTGATTTACAGGGTTCTCATTTGGCGCGAGCTAATGTGTAGAAAGGAACCCGGCCTTGTACGAGCATCAAGTCGACCCCGACTAGCCATGGCGGCCGATGCTTCGAAATCAAAACTCTTGGAAAGAAAAAATCAAATGGAGCGCCTATAAAGGCAAATGAAGTTGAAAAGGTTGAGTTCCACGTGGCTAACCATCTCAGCAAAGAGTTGATAAAAGCCAAGGCTTCCCAATGCTCTGAATTTGAAGTTGGGAGAAAGAAGCCAGAAAAGAAAGGCCAACGAAGGCGAAATAAAATTGGAAAAGGTTAAGTCCCACGCGACTAGCCGTTGCAGCAAAGTTTGAGGAGCCGAAAGTTCCCCAATGCTCCGAAGAAAAGAAAAGAAAAAAAATGATGAAAAAAAAGAATAATAAAAAAGAAAAAAAATAGAGAGAAAATCAGAAGGAAAAGGCCTACGAAGGCAAGATAAAGTCGAAAAGGTTGAGTTCCACCAACCAATCATCATGGCAAAGTCTAGATAATCTAGAGTTTCTCCAGAGTCAGAAAGGCAATCGGTATTCAGGAAGCAACCAATTTTAGTTGAAAGGGCCGAGATCAAGTGATCAAAACAATCAAGGACACAAAACCAACCACCACTTTGAAAACTCACAAATTATTTTTACATAGCTTAACCCAGGTAGAACCTTTTCGCCTAGGGGGATCCAACTCCATATTTTCGGGTAGAAGTACTCTTCGCTCAGGTTGTTTTACATAGCTTAACCCAGGTAGAACCTTTTCGCCTAGGGGGATCCAGCTCCATATTTCCGGGTAGAAGTACTCTTCGCTCAAGTTGTTTTACATAGCTTAACCCAGGTAGAACCTTTTTGCCTAGGGGGTTCCAGCTCATAATTCCGGGTAGAAGTACTCTTCGCTCAGGCTATTTTATGCAGCTTAACTCAGGTAGAATCGTTTCGTCTAGGGGGATCAAGCTCATTAGTTCCGGGTAGAAGTACTCTTCGCTCAGGTTGTTTTGCGCAGCTTAACTCAAGTAGAACTATTTCGCCTAGGGGGATCCAGCTCATAGTTCTGGGTAGAAGTACTCTTCGCTCAGGTTGTTTTTACATAGCTTAACCCAGGTAGAACCGTTTCGCCTAGGGGGATCCAGCTTATTGTTCCGGGTAGAAGCACTCTTCGCTTAGGTTGTTTTTACGCAGCTTAACTCAGGTAGAACCTTTTCGCCTAGGGGGATCCTGCTCATAGTTCCGGGTAGAAGTACTCTTCGCTCAGGTTGTTTTTACGTAGCTTAACCCAGGTAGAACCTTTTCGCCTAGAGGGATCTAGCTCATATTTCCGGGTAGAAGTACTCTTCGCTCAGGTTGTTTTACATTAGCTTAACCTAGGTAGAAACTTTTCACCGAGGGGATCCAGCTCCATATTTCCGGGTGTGAGCACCTAATTTTTGATAATATTTAATTTTTTTTATCACTTCTTCTATGTAAATATTTTAGGGGTTTTAACCAGTGTTCAGGACCCTCCTGGACAATGAGATTTAGTTCTAAGACCTTCATAGAAAATAAGATTTAGCGTAAGTTTTACCTTTAGGAAATATGATTTAGCTTTGAAGTTGTCACTCTTAAGGTGAGATTTAATTTGAAATTTTCAGGACCCTCCTGGAAAATGGGACTTAGTTTAAAATTCAAAACAATCATGAGTAGTAACATCTAGCATAAATGTACCCCAAAAGAATATAAGTTGGTTTCAAAAAAAAAATTTGTAGATAGAATTCAGCTAGGAGTTCTCATGACCCTCCTAGAAAATCAGACCTAGTTTAAAATAATGAAACAATCATAAATAGAAAAATTTAGCATAAATGTACCCTAAAAGAATATAAGTTGGTTTCAAAGATTGCATGTTTAAGATAGGATTCAATTAGGAGTTTTCAGGACCCTCCTGAATAATGGGACCTAGCTTTAAGATTTCCATTAGATAACAAGATTTAGCATAAGTTCTGTTGTAGGGTAATATAGTTTAGCCGTAAAATTGTCACTCTTAAGATAAGACTTGATTTTTGATTGTCAGGACCCTCCTGGATAATGGGACGTAGTTTAAAACTGGCTTGGATAACAAGATTTAGCATAAGACATACCTTCAGTAGATATAATTCAGCTTTAAAATTGTCGTTTAATTAAGAGTTGTCAGGACCCTCCTGGATAATGGGAAATAGTTTAAGACCGACCCTTTTAGATAACAAGATTTAGCGGAAGTAACACCATCCCGTTTCGATTGTCCTTTAATTGGAAAAACTCTTTTATGCCCCTGCGGGTGTAGGTAAAAAGGAGGTGTGACACCGGGTAGAAGTACTCTTCGCTCACGTTGTTTTACATAGCTTAACCCAGGTAGAACCTTTTCGCCTAGGGGGATCCAGCTCATAATTCCGGGTAGAAGTACTCTTCGCTCAGGCTATTTTACGCAGCTTAACTCAGGTAGAACCGTTTTGCCTAGGGGGATCAAGCTCATTAGTTCCGGGTAGAAGTACTCTTCGGTCAGGTTGTTTTTACGCAGCTTAACCCAGGTAGAACCTTTTCGCTTAGGGGGATCCAGCTCATAGTTCCGGGTAGAAGTACTCTTCGCTCAGGTTGTTTTACATTAGCTTAACCCAGGTAGAACCTTTTTTGTCTAGGGGGATCCAGCTCATAGTTCCGGGTAGAAGTACTCTTCGCTCAGGTTGTTTTTACGCAGCAACCCAGGTAGAACCTTTTCGCCTAGGGGAATCCAGCTCATATTTTCGGGTAGAAGTACTCTTCGCTCAGGTTGTTTTACATAGCTTAACCCAGGTAGAACCTTTTCGCCTAGGGGGATCCAGCTCCATATTTCCGGGTAGAAGTACTCTTCGCTCAGGTTGTTTTACATAGCTTAAATTAGGTAGAACCTTCTCGCCTAGGGGGATCTAGCTCATAATTCCGGGTAGAAGTACTCTTCGCTCAGGATATTTTATGCAGCTTAACTCAGGTAGAACCGTTTCGCCAGGGGGATCAAGCTCATTAGTTCCGGGTAGAAGTACTCTTCGTTCAGGTTGTTTTGCGCAGCTTAACTCAGGTAGAACTATTTCGCCTAGGGGGATCCAACTCATAGTTCTGGGTAGAAGTACTCTTCGCTCAGGTTGTTTTTACGTAGCTTAACCCAGGTAGAACCGTTTTGCCTAGGGGGATCCAGCTCATTGTTCCGGGTAGAAGTACTTTTCGCTCAGGTTGTTTTTACGCATCTTAACTCAGGTAGAACCTTTTCGCCTAGGGGGATCCAGCTCATAGTTCCGGGTAGAAGTACTCTTCGCTCAGGTTGTTTTTACGTAGCTTAACCCAGGTAGAACCTTTTCTCGTAGGGGGATCCAGCTCATAGTTCCGGGTAGAAGTACTCTTCGCTCAGGTTGTTTTACATTAGCTTAACCCAGGTAGAACCTTTTTTGTCTAGGGGGATCCAGCTCATAGTTCCGGGTAGAAGTACTCTTCGCTCAGGTTGTTTTTATGCAACAACCCAGGTATAACCTTTTCGCCTAGGGGAATCCAGCTCATTGTTCCGGGTAGAAGCACTCTTCGCTCAGGTTGTTTTTACGCAGCTTAACCCAGGTAGAACCTTTTCGTCTAGGGGGATCCAGCTCATAGTCCTGGGTAGAAGTACTCTTCGCTCAGGTTGTTTTGCATTAGCTTAACCCAGGTAGAACCTTTTTTGTCTAGGGGTATCCAGCTCATAGTTCCGGGTAGAAGTACTCTTCGCTCAGGTTGTTTTTACGCAGCAACCCAGGTAGAACCTTTTCGCCTAGGGGAATCCAGCTCATATTTCCGGGTAGAATTACTCTTCGCTCAGGTTGTTTTACATAGCTTAACCCGGGTAGAACATTTTCGCCTAGGGGGATTCAACATTTTTGTCAGTAATACAGGGTGCCAACCCTGGTTACATTTTCTTTTTCAGTAATACATGGCACTAACCCCTGGTTACATTTCCTTACCAATATAGGGTACGACAATCCCTAGCTTTATTTTCCAATATAAGGTACATCAATCCTTAGTTGAGACACCATTTAGACAATCAGGATACACCATTTCCAAATAATCGTGTTTTCCTAGGGTACACCAATCTCGACACTTTCATGATTTTAATAAAGTAATTTAGAAAATCATTACAATAACTCACGAAATTTTTCTTGTAAAACTGGGGCATAAAAATTCCCTTCGTTTGTTTGTTTTGGTGTCTGAGCAGGTTTTGCCTCAAGGCACAAAGTTAGAGATGACCAAGAGAAGTGTCAATCCAGCATTAAAAAAAAGTGAATCCAAAATGCAACAACAGATGAAAAGATTTGGATTACTCAAGACATGACTGGAGTCACGATGCATTGTATTTTCCCGTTTTGATAAGAAGAATGTGTAGAAGAGTCAGTTAAGACACAAGATCAAGTTTCTGAAGACATAGATAGGATCTTGTAGTTTTCTTTTCTTTAATGTAACTTTTTTATATCTTCGATGTAATATACAAGACTGCAGACCGGAGCCTCGACGGAACCTCGCTTGACTCCTCTACTTGGAATTCCAACCTTTCCTTGAACTACACGCGACTTGATTCCCTTATAACCCGGGATATGTAGGCCGTCCAAACCAGGACTCGGTTGCACTCTTTGTCTTTTATTTTTCCAATTTTAAATAATGATATAGCCAAAAATTAGTCATATTACTCATCTTTTCTTTGCCTGAAAACTCTTCATGTTTTCAAGCAAAGAGGGGCATGCTGTGAGCATCTAATTTTTGACCATGCTTGAATTTTTTTAACTCCTTCACATCATTTAGCACGAACCTTATCACTAACACAATTATTCCTTCACAACTCACATTTTCACTCTATCTTACTAATACAAACACACACAACAAAAAAGTCAAAAAAGAAGGAGGAAAGTAGGGGACAATAAAAGGAAAATGAGCGTGTGAAAAGAGGATGAGGGCATCATCTTGCACCCTAAAAACCCCAGCTGTAAAGCTCATGAAGAACTGGTCACTTTCGGCCAAACAAAGTCAAAAAAAGCAGCCATCACACTCCATTTTTTCCGCCATAAAAACAGCCATGTAAAGCTCCTTTTAAAAAAAAAGAGGGACAACCCAAACTTTGATCCTAGAGGCCAAAAAAAGAGCAGGGAAATTTGCTGCAAAATTGCTAAAAAAAGCAGCAAAAAGGCAGCCAAAAGTCGCCCAAAATCGACCCAAATCACCTGGAAATTCAAGCTCCAAAAGACAGCGAAACAATCCTCAAACCCAGCAAAAAATTCGTCCATGTCCAGCACCCTTTTTCAGCTCATTAACACAGCTCTAAAATCAGCCAAAAACCAGTCGCAACAGCGCTAAAATAGCATCAGAGATCAGCTGCTAACAACCCCGAAAATCAGCTCTAATGCTACCCAAAGCCAAGCCTAAAATACCCCTGAAATAGCCCTGACACTTCTCCACTTTCAGTCAATTTCGTGCTTCCGACAATGTTGTGCCATTGGAGGTTCCCGGTGGTGGTCGTCGCTCTTGGTTTGGTTGTTTAGTACCAGCAATTTTAAAGTTTGGATTCAATCAATACAAGGTATATTTTTACACTAATTTTTAATATGTTGTTTGTTTCTTTGTCTTTTAGCCATGTGTTTATTTTAGTTTTTTTTTTTAAAATGTGATGATTGTTTGTTTTCTTGTCTTTTATCAACTTAATGCCCTGAATCAGTAGATCTAAAGAATTAAACATATGTAAAAATGTTTGTCGTTTTAAAAACATAAGCAATTTTGTTAAAATATATTTAGATTAGGTAAGACGGTGGGATTTATCGGCACTAGACTAATAAGGATTTGGACTTAATTGAAAAGAGGCTTAAGACATGTAATTCCTTTAAGTGACTTTGGCCAAACAATCTTAGGAATAATCAAGTGTCATTAGTTATGTATGCGTATGCGTGACATAGATTTTGACGCACCAAAAGAGTATATGTACGCGTGATTCGTTTCAAGATTTTGTAATCAAGTAATTAAAAGTGGTAAAATATAAAATAAACATAGGTCCTAAAATGAGTAATTAAATAATATAAGCCAAATATAGTCAATAAAGCGACCGTGCTAGAACCACGGGACTCGGGGAATGCCTTATACATTCTCCCCGGTCAACAGAATTCCTTACCCGAACTTTATTTTCGCGGACCGATTAAAATAGAGTCAAAGCTTCCTTTGACTAGGGATCCAAATAAATGGTGACTTGGAACACCGAAAAAAATCAATTCTATGTGGCGACTCTGAACAATAAAATAATCCCTATTCAAATTTTGTCACTTTAATTGGAAAAGCTCTTTAACCCACAATCCGTTATATTTTGCACACTTATCTCTTGAAGGGGTAAAAAGGGGTGTGACATTAGTTATGAATTTGTTAATAATGTATTAGTTGTCTTTAATAATTAATTAGTAAAATATGCATATATTTTGAGATTTAGATTTGAATATTTTCTTATCTTTTATAAGTAACACTAAAAAGGGGGGAAAAGATTGATTTTCTGATAACTTTTGTCTATAACAGCCAAAAAACGTTTAAACGACAAATGTTGTTATAGGCGTAGAACAACTATTCACTATAAAGCCTAAAAATGTTGGAACGAATAATGTTATTATAGCATATATTTAAATATTTTATTTACTGATATGGCTCCAGCCAACAAATTTCAAGAGCCAAGCTAGAAAATCATTTGAGGGAAAAATAAATATAGGACGAAATTAACGGTTTCATGGATCAAATTAAAGATTAACGGAGGATAATTAAATTTGAACTTTATTGGCAAAATACATAGAATGCCACCTGACTTATAGTCAAATTCCTCTTACACACATGTTCATTATGAAAATAATTTTATACACTAAATCTTTTAAAAGTGTCTATTACACACTATTTTAACTACGTGACACTCGCGTGTTTTTCACATAACATAGGCGCGTGAATGCAAAAAATATAATGTAGAAGCTTTACAAAAAAAAATTATTTTTTTCTCTTTTTATTGTTTCTATTTTACGCCAATTTAAGAAAAAGAAAATAACCTCTCCCACTCTCGTCTTCTTCCCTGTCCTAAACCATAACCCCCCCCCCCCCAATTGTCTAACTCCATCTAATTGCATCAATTCAGCTATGAAATATATACAAAAAGGACATGGGTCCCTTACCTAAAAACTTCCTCAATCACATACACACAACTCGCCGGAGTCCGTCCTATAACTAACCCCCTCGCCCCTCTCGTCTTCCATCGTCGAAGTAATACAACAGCCATATCCAACTGGGTTTTTTTTTAAAATCATTTAATTGTGCTAGATTTAAAAGTTTATCACATATTTTGTGAAAGCTGGGTGGAAAATTTAGAAAACACCATTGTTGAGCTATTGAAAAAGCTTGAAAATTCAACTGGATCTAGTTAATTTTGAATTTCTTAACTGAACTTGTAACTCGATTTTGATTGACTAGTTAAGGTTACTTGGCAATCTCTTTCAATTTGTGGCAGAGTGTTGAAAATCCAATTAAGACGCTTCTTGAAAATTTCTTCCCGTTTGTGACTCGATCCAGAAAGTGTTGTAAAAATTGGATGGTTATGGAAATAAAAGGTTTAGCTTGAGGCGTGTCAAAGACACTGTCCTTAAGGATATTTCGCCCAAACCGAGATGAATAATATTAGGTGTATCCCCGAGGATTCAACAAGCTCTTCTAATATAACTAGGAACAGAAACAACAAAGATTTATGAGAAGAAAACCCACCACAAAAGAAAGGAGAAAGAAAAGTTTTTTCTCTTTTTTTTTCCTCCAAGTGACTACACAAATATATATACATCAAATTGTCAAAAGCCATAAAGGCTTTTTAAATTTCCAAACGTTCAAACCATAAGCAAGACATTAGTGTTTTTCTGTTACAAAACCAAAAGGAATCATGAAAGACATTTATTGACATTTACTCCATTAAGGAGTCAAATATCAACTGATATTAACGTAATGAAACGGTCAATAAATGATTTCTAAATCAATGTTAAGAAACGGTCATTTAAGATCATATTTGATCAGATTCAAAGATATAAAAAATAACCTATTTTGATAGCCATTTAATGTTAATAAATATTATATTCAAAGTTATTCTAATTTACTTTTACACACATTAAAATATATTCAAATTGATTGGTCATATAAAGACCCATTAAAAGAATGAACCTAGACATCAATTTATATATTCTTTTTGAGATATTAAAAAAATATTTTTTTAACAGAAAGGAATACTAATTATATAGGTTTTAAAAATTCTTTTTTTTTGTCCTTGAATTCTAAGTTATTGGTTTTTTGGGTCTTGCTGGAAATTTTTCTCACGAACAATGATAGTTGAAGACATGGTAGGGAAGATGAAGAAGGGGTATATATATAATTTTAAGTGTGTTTTTATTTTTTTAAAGTTAATGACACATGTCACGAGCATATTGGTGCGTGATACACACACATTTTGTGAAACTGGTCAAGCATGAAAGTGGTGTGTAATTGATACACTTTTGAAAGGTTGAGTGTCTGAAAATATTCCCGTAACTAATAGGTGTGTAACAGGGATTTGTGGTACAAGTTCAAGTGTCACTTTATTTTCCAACATTATTCTAATTATCAATAAAAAGAAGTAAAATTTTACTGATTTCTATTTAAAATGTATAAACGTCCGTACTACAAAAGGAGCTTATATATTACCACCCCTTCAAGCTTTTCTCTTAGCTTCAGAACCACAACGCTATCGAGTAGAGGGCTAAACTTTTAAAATCAACTTATTTTGAGAAATGTTTTTCTCAAAATTACTTTTAAAAAAAATGATTTTGATAAGAAGTAGTTTGTGTTTGACTAATTAATTTGAAAAGCACTTTTGGGCAGTAATTAGTGTTTGGCCAAGCTTTTGAAAATTGCCTATAAGTGTATTTTCTCAAAAGTGCTTTTGGAGAGAAGCTACTTTTTTCTGATTCTCAAAAACTACTTCTTCTTCTCCTCGAAAATACTTTTTTTCCTTTCAAAAGTTTGGCCAAACACCTCAATTTTTTTGCCAAAAGTGCTTTTGGCAAAAAAAAAGAAAATACTTTTGGACCAAAAAAAAATTTGGCTAAACATACTATAACTCTCCACCATGTACCCATATTTCTTTTCTTTTTTCTTCTTGGAAGGCTCTTGTCTTTCAAGAAAAACTGTGATTCTTTTGATATCATTTGAATATTTAACTCTGTTTAGAGATTTTAGTTTCTTTGTATGAAAAGACGAAATTTTTTTTGTCCTATTTCACATTCTGTTGTGAAAGCTGCAATTTTGTTAGTAATTAGAAGATTTTCGTCTAGACAGGGCTACAATGAATTCACTCCCCCCTAACAAAATGCAAAAGAAAGATCATAAAAAAAGTAATTTTGTAATGTACGTTGATTTGGTTATACAGCTAATTATTTTTCTTCTTCTTCTTTTCTTGTTTCCTGAAACACGCATACTATGGCGGCAGAAGATGAAGAAGTTGTTGAAATGGTTTGTTGTTTCATTTCAATTCACTGGTGCATAAGTTTCTGGTGAATGTAGTATATATTGACATACCTGAATATTACTAATTGCGTTAACAATTATTATATAGGATTTCAACCGGTTATACGACGACATACTTCTTCCGTTCGTAAGAGATCAGGGAAAGATGAGTAAGTTAAAGAAATTATCATAATTGTGTGGTAGTAATATTTTATTTTGTACTTCTAACAAAAAATTTATTGGTTCTTGTTTTGTTTTTGTTTTTTCTTATAGATGCTTATAGATGCTTGTAACACGTACAACGTGGGAGAAGCCATTTCTGCTATATATGCTCGCATATACCAAGTTAAACCTTTTGAGTTGTCGACACAATAGATTGTGGAACATGTATCAGTTATGTTCAATTATAAAGGCTTAAGAAAGAATCCAGATTCTATTGGTTATTACTGTAGCACACATAAGTATGTCCTACAATATGCAGCGAGTGTCGGGTTGTGCAAGGATATGACTATGTCAAAAAAAAAGATGACGATGATATACAACCCGTGCCTAATATATTGTATCATTTCACTATTTTTTACAAGATTCTTTACTATCTTATTCAAGTTTTTCATTTATCTTACTCTTGTCTTTTTTTTTTTTTTTGGATGAAGTGTGTTAGGTACCAAAATTCAACATTCTAGGCTTCAGGTGTGTATATAAGAAGGGAAGGCCTCCAGAGCTGCGTAAATCGTATGAGGAAGTAGTGTCCGAAGAAGAAATTAATGAAATCTTGGAATTCCAACAAATGGTTGGTGCATCCGAATATATAGAAGTTTTGCCAACTTCAAGGGAGAGGTATGTACTTTTAAGTTCCTCATGTTTATATCGAACTAACAACAACACAATGTGAAAAAAAATAAAGTTGAATGTTTGAAAAAAAATATAGAATTCTCTAAAATGTCCTAGTGTAGTGTCCTTGATATTTATCTACTAGGCATATTTAGATGTTCTAGAATATTGTGGGAAGATAAGGTTATCTATTAGAGACATCTAGATATTCTAAAGTATTATGGAAAGATAAGGTTCACTAGATTTTTTTTGTACATGTTCTAGAATATTATCTAGAACCATCCCTAGAGAAGTATAAATAGGGGTGGTCTTAGGGCATCTCCAATAGTGCACTATTTTTTGCACCAAATCTAAATTTGGTATAAAATTTGGTAGTTTTTTGCTCCAATGGAACATCAAATTTTGCACCATTTTACTGTGTGAATAGTGTCACACTAAATTTGATTTATTATTATTTTATTCATCTTTTTATTTTTTTTGGACTTTTAATTTATCATATATTGTATATATAATTAATTTTTATATTAAGATCTTTATAATTTTAATTTTATATCCTATTTTTTTGATATATTAATTTTTGTATATATTATATTTATATAAAATTATAAGTTAATTTTATTATTCTTATTATTATAATTGTATAAAGAAAATATAACCATTATTTAAAAATGAAAAATGCAAATGTAAGATATCTAATGTTTCTAAAATAGAAAAGTGAAAACTAAAATTGAACGTGCATTTGGAGTTTTGCACTCTCGTTTTGCAATTGTTGCAGGTCCGTTACGTTTTTGGAGAAAAGAGGTGTTATGTGATATAATGACCACATGTATTATACCGCACAACATGATAATTGAGGACAAGCATGATCTTAATGCACCAATTCAAGATGCACGTGAATGTCCAGCTCCTACGGTAGAAATGACAGTAGATGAAGATCACCGATTTGAATAACTTTTAGCTCGACACAAAAAAATAAGGATAAAGATGCGCATTTCGCACTTCGTAATGCATTAATCGAGCATTTATGGGAGAATAGAGACAAAAGTTGAATATTTATGTGGTACTTAAATTAATTTGATTATGATGTAATATTTATTAATTATCTTTTATCAATGATTTCACTTTTAGTTGATTTATCCTTTAAAATAATTTTGTAATAAATGATTATATAAGTGGTGAATGTGAATTATATGTGATGAATATGGAAAAAAGAAAAAAGATATAATTTATTTGAAGAAAATAAAAAATAAAATTTAAATAGAAGATAATAATATAATGTAGAAGAGAGAGAAGAATATAAAAAGAAATATTCTTTTTTGGTGTAAAAAATAATGTAATGGTTGGAGTAAATTTGGTGTTACACCATTTTGGTGTGAAATTTGGTGTTAGGGTTGGAGATGGTCTTAGGCATTTGTGACCAAGCCAAAATCAAGAAAGCCTTCTTTCCAAAACAAGTTCTCCTATCTAAAATCTATCTTCTCTTTTCAAGTTTCCTCTTCTTTAGTTGAATCCTCCAATCTTAGTTAACGATCTTGGGCTAGTAGAAGGTCTCCGAATAATATTCTTCTTCTGCTATTCTTTTCATGGTATCAGAGCCATAAGTTGACTTCTAGATTTCAAGGTCGGGTTAGTGGCTGATTCAACTGGTTTTTCTAAATGGATTTGGGTGGTCGGGCTAATGGACTGGGATGTAGATATTGAACTAGTCCAACTACAAGGTATGTAAGACTTGTATGGAGTCATACCTTGTTGGTGAGGATTTTGGGAAAGTTGTCAATGGGAATAACACAAATCCTCCTGTTGATGCATCGGAAAATAGCAATGCACGTAAGAAGTGGAAGCAGATTAATGGTAAGGCGGAGTTTATCCTAAAGAGGTCTATCTCTCCTAATTTATTTGATCGTATAATAAGGTGTAAATCAGCTCATGAAATATGGAGACCTTCGATCAACTGTTCAACAAGAAGGATGAAGATCAGCTACAAATTTTAGAGAATGAGTTAGCTAACACTACTCAAGGTAATCTCTCTATCGCCGAGTATTTCTTGAAGGTTAAAAATATGTAATCAGAAATTTCTCTATTGAATCCGGACGAGGCTATCTCTAAAGCACGAATAAGAAGAATCATTATTCGTGGTTTAAAGACAGAATATATTCCATTTACTACATCGATTCAAGGATGGGTTCAACAACCATCTTTGAAAGAATTTGAGAATTTGTTGTCTTCATAAGAGCTACTAGCCAAACAGATGGCTGGTGTATCTATCAAAGACGGGGAAGGAAATGCTCTTGCCGCCGATAAGAGAAACTATAAAGGGAAATCAAGAGATAGCATGCACTTTCAATCGTCAAGTGGTTCAAGCTCGCCAGGAAAGAAGGGGGAGTCTTTCAGTAACGGTAAAAAACTTTTAAAATGCTACCGTTGTGGCAAAGTCGGGCATATAAAAAGATATTGTCGAGCCAAAGAGAGCAATATGGCTCAAACCAAGAAAATTGCTGAAGAAGAAGAAAAAGAAAAAGACTGGGGAAAGTGCTTCGCAGTGGAGACTCGAGCAATAAATGCCATGGCTTCCATAAATTTTGAAAGAGACTGGATCGTGGATTCAAGATGTGGGCACCATCTCACTGGAGATCAATCCAAATTCTCCACCTTTCGCGAATACAATGGACATGATGTCATTGTTACAACAGATAATACAATCCATAATGTTGAGAAGGAAGGCATTGTTGTGATCAACGAGAAACAAAAAGACACTATCACCCTCAACAGTGTCTTTCATGTTCCAGGAATGAAGAAAAATCTATTTTCAGTTGCAAATGTTGTAGATGCTGGAAACTATTTGCTATTTGGCCCACGCGATGTGAAGGTCCTTCGAAATATCAAGGTGCTCAAGGAAGATATCGTTCACTCAGGTAAGAGTGTCAACAATTTATATGTCTTATCTGCCTCTAATTCATATATTGAGAAGATGAGTAGCAATGATAATACACATCTTTAGCATGCTAGACTTGGACATCTAAGCATGGATAAAGTTAAATCTAGTAAAAGGTTTGCCTAACTTAAGAAATTTTGGTGGAGGAGAGGTTTGTGAAGGATGTCAATATGGAAATGCACATCGTCTTCCATTTGACAAATCCTTGTCAAGGTGCAATGTCCCCACTAGAACTTATTCATAGTGACTTGATGCGGCCAACGAGAACTCCTTCATTTTCAGGCTACTCTTATATTGTCACAACCCAAAATCCACTAAGGGTCGTGATGGCGCCGAACACCACTGTCAGGCAAGCCAACAACTATTTACTAGCAATTTCTCATTTTTTTTGTTTATTTTGAAATCAGTTCCTTTAAACCAATAAATAATAAGTAATAAACTCTACTGAATAAATGCGGATGTCTTTACAAAATTTAACTACTGAAAAATCTCTTGATCATCCCAGCACCCGGTGTCACGAGTGCATGAGCATTTGCTAGTGAATGAAATAAAATACAGTGACTATCCGGAATACAAGTGGATAGAAATAAAAATATAATACAATACTCTGAAGGAGACTCTGCTGACTGCGGGGCGCCTCGATAATGAAGCTCACCTAAGTCTCTGTACCAACCATGCCATAATGCCACTAAACCACTAGCCACACATAAACTTGTGCAACAAAAATGCACAGCAAGTGTAGTATGAGTACGAAAATAACGTGTACCCAATGAGTATCCCGTCTAATCTCGAAGAAGTAGAGACGAGAGGTCGACTTTGACACTTACTAATGGTCCAATGATAATATAGTAAAAGTGTGAGAATTTCATGGATTTCATAAAGCCAAAATTTAACTCATAAAGCTGGAAAGCAGGTAAACAACTTCTTAAATAATAAACGATTTTCAAAGATTTACTTTTCATCATCTTTTATTAATTTATCTCCGGCCAGGAAGGAAAATATCAACATTATAAATCTCAGGCAAACAATACAAGCATGCGCATATCATGCCGAGGTCATACGACCCGATGCAACATAAATATAAAATGTGCACTGCCGAGGGTCGAAAGGCGCGAACCATAGATGCATCTATTATCCCGCTCGCGAATTATACATGCGACGCGGTCAAATTTAAATAAACAATCACCCTACTCGCGAATCATACAGGAGACACAGGTACACATAGAAATACATGCTCAAACAGTAAATAAAGAATTTATCGGGGAATGTTTATCCAAATAAAAGTCAATTCTCTTTTAGCGATTTAAGAAAATGAAGTTTAATCCTTTTAGAAATTCATTTACCAATTCGATAAGATTTAAGTAATTCATCTGCCAACAAGATTACAGATATTCCAAGTATAGCATGCTTTTGGGTCCTAGACTACCCGGACATTACACATAATAGTAGCTACGCACTGACTGATATGCGCATATAACTACACATGTTTATTTGGTAAGTCTGGCCCTAGCCTCGTCACTACTTCGTCGAGGTTAGGCTAGGCACTTACCAGCACATGAGGTCGGCTGTGATGATACTACACTCTGCACTGTATGCAGATCCCAGAGCAGCAGCATTCGGACCTTAGCTTGGGTGGCTGCCTTCAGTCTAGTCGGAGATTCCGCAAGCCCAGGCGTCCGCAAGCCCTGGCGTCTCCCTCTATACCTTCATCCTGTTTCATTTACATATTTTAAAAATTGTGTATTATTTATTTTTCAAATGTTGTTTGTAGTAATTCTAGACCGTCTGTGGAGTTGTGACACCAGTTCTGGGTAGACTTTGTTTAAGACGTTGTATTGGATATATATTCAAATGGTTTTATTGTTTCTTCCGCTTGTTTAAAACTCCGCTGTTTATAAGCTAGTGTTTCATAATTGTTAAAGGAATAAATTGGGAAAAAGATAATTTGTTCAAACAGTTGGCTTGCCTTGATTTTATTAGTAGGTGCCATCACGATTCCCGAGGATAGGAAATTTGGGTCGTGACAAGTTGGTATCAGAGCTCTAGGTTACATGTGTCTCACAATTCACAAACAAGCTTAGTAGACTCTGATGGATCGGTATGGAAACGTCTGTATTTATCCCTAGAGGCTAGAAAGTTAGGAAAAACTTCACATTTATTTTTTCCTGTCGTGCGGTTTGGTTCCTCAATGCTAATTGAATTTCTACTCTATTCTTTTGCAAAGGGCGAGAACACGCTCTTCCTCATCCACCGATCAGTAGCCCGAGCCCCCAGTAGCAGCTCCCACGAGGGGCAGAGGGCGAGGCCGAGGTAGGGGCAGAGCTCAGCCTAGAGCAGCAGCACCAGCGGTAGAGCCTCAGGTTGACTTTGATCATGAGGTTCCGGCCCAGATCATGTCCCAGAGGGGTTCATTGCTACCCCGGTACTCCAGGATGCTCTGGTTCGTCTAGTGGGCCTTATGGAGAGTGTCATCCGAGTAGGCTTGCTTCCAGTAGCACCAGTCGTCTCTCAGGCTGGAGGAGGAGCCCAGACTCCTGCTACTCGCACTCCGGAGCAGATGGCTCCCCAGTTTCAGACTCCAACAGCTCAGCCAGTTAGAGTAGTTCAGTCGGGTGTGGTAGCTCAGACCGGTGATGGAGTAGTTATGTCTGCCGATGCTTTGTGGAGATTGGACAGTTTCACCAAGCTCTTCACTACTACTTTCAGCGGTGTGTCTTCTTAGGATTCCTAGGATTATCTAGACAGCTGTCATGAGGTTCTCAGGAATATGGGGATAGTGGAGACCAATGGGGTTGACTTTGCTACTTTCCGCTTGTCTGGATCCGCCAAGACTTGGTGGAGAGATTATTGTTTGGTTAGACCAGCCGGATCACCTGCTTTGATTTGGGAGCAATTTACTCAGCTATTTTTGGAGAATTTTCTCCCTATCACTCAAAGAGAGATCTATCGGAGGCAGTTTGAGCATCTTCAGCAGGGTTCTATGAGTGTTACTCAGTACGAGACTAAATTCATCGACTTAGCTCGTCATGCTCTTATCATACTTCCCACCAAGAGAGAGAGAGGGTGAGGAGGTTCATTGAGGGACTCATTCAGCATATTCGACTTCAGATGGCTAAGGAGACAGGGAGTGAAATTTCTTTTTCAGGAGGCGGCCAATGTGGCTAGGAGAGTTGAGATGGTTCTATCGTAGGGGGTGGTCAGGGGTCTGACAAGAGGCCTCGTCATCAGGCATATTTAGTGGTGCCTCGTCTGGAGGCAGGGATTCATATGGTAGAGACCATCCTCCTAGGGTCTTTCAGTCAGCACTTCAGGTTTCTCACGGCGCTTCAGGTGCCGTGGTTCTTATATGCAGTATTCTGATCAGCAGCCCTATAGTGTATCACCAGCTCCTATCAGTGCACCGTCGCTCCAGAGTTTTTGAGGTGGTCATTCAGGTTACCAGGGTCAGTCTCAGTTTCCTCAACCGCATCACTTAGGTGGATGCTTTGAGTGCGGTGAGTATGGTCCTATCCGTAGGGCTTGTCCGATATTGGTGGGTATTCAGTCACAACAATAGAGTTCCCGTGCTATGATTCATGTTCCAGGTGTTCCACCGTCCACTCCGCTAGCTAGGGGTAGGGGTAGAGGTGCTAGAGGTGGAGGTAGAGGTATTAGAGGTGGAGGTCAGGCAGCTAGAAGTGGAGGCCAGCCAGCAGCAGGCCGTCCTAGAGATGTAGTTCAGGGTGGAGGGGCCCAGCCCCGATGTTATGCTCTTCCAGTCAGGCCTGAGGCTGAGGCTTTCGATGCAGTTATTACAGGTACTGTTCTGGTTTGTAGTAGAGATGCTTCAGTTCTATTTGATCCGGGGTCTACATACTCCTATGTGTCATTTATTTTGCACTGTATCTGGTCATGCCTAGTGATTCTTTGAGTGCTCCTGTATATGTGTCTACACCGGTGGGTGATTCTATTGTGGTTGATCGAGTCCATCGTTCATGTATAGTTGTGGTTGGGGGTCTTGAAACTCGTGTAGATTTGTTACTTCTGGACATGGTTGATTTTGATGTCATATTGGGGATGGACTGGTTATCACCTTACCACACTATCATGGACTGTCATGCCAAGACTATGACCTTAGCCTTACTAGGTTTACCTCGTTTAGAATGGAGAGGGACTCCTGGTATTCTACCCGTAGTGTCATCTCATATATGAAGGCTCGACGTATGGTCGAGAAGGGGTATTTGGCCTATTTGGCATATGTTCGTGATTCTAGTGCCGAGGTTCCTTCTATCGATTATGTGCCTCTTGTTCGCAAGTTTCCTGAGGTATTTCCTTCAGACCTGCCGGGTATGCCACCTGATAGGGATATTGATTTCTGCATTGATTTGGCTCCGAGCACTCAGCCCATTTCTATTCCGTCGTATCGTATGGCCTCGCCTGAGTTGAAAGAGTTGAAAGAGCAGTTTCAAGACTTGCTTGAAAAAGGTTTCATTAGACCTAGTGTTTCGTCTTGGGGTGTCGGTGTTGTTTGTTAAGAAGAAGGACAGATCGATGCGAATGTGTATAGATTATCGGCAGTTGAACAAGGTTACAATCAAGAATAAGTATCCATTGTTGAGTATTGATAATTTGTTTGATCAGCTTCAGGATGCCAAGGTATTTTCGAAGATTGACTTGAGATTTGGCTACCATCAGTTGAGGATTAGGGTATCCGATATCCTTAAGACAACTTTCCGCACTCGGTACAGGCATTATGAGTTCTTGGTGATGTCATTCGGGTTGACAAATGCCCCAGCAGTTTTTATGAATTTGATGAATCGAGTGTTCAGGCCTTACTTGGATTCATTCGTGATAGTCTTCATTGATGATATTTTGATCTATTACCGCAGCCGGGAGGAGCATGAACAACATCTGAGAGTGGTTCTTCAGACTTTGAGAGATAGTCAGTTGTATGGTAAGTTTTCGAAGTGTGAGTTCTGGTTGAGTTCAGTTGCATTCTTGGGTCATGTTATATCAGCATAGGGCATTCAGGTAGATCCAAAGAAGATAGAGGCAGTCAAGAACTGGCCTAGAACAACATCAGCTACATAGATCCGGAGTTTCTTGGGCTTGGCAGGCTACTATCGTCAGTTTGTGGATGGGTTTTCGTCTATTGTAGCCCCGATGACCAGGTTGACCCAGAAGGTTGCCTAGTTCAGGTGGTCGGACGAGTGTGAGGTGAGCTTTCAGAAGCTTAAGATAGCTTTGACTATGGCATCGGTGTTGGTTTTGCCCACAGGTTCAGGGCCATATACAGTTTATTATGATGCATCTCATATTGGACTTGGTGCGGTGTTAATGTAGGATGGCAAGGTCATTGCCTATGCTTTGCGGCAGTTGAAGATTCATGAGAAGAACTATCTAGTCCATGATTTGGAGTTAGCATCCATTGTTCACGCGTTGAAGATTTAGAGGCATTATCTGTATGGCATGGCATGTAAGGTGTTCACGGATCACAAGAGTCTGCAGTACTTGTTCAAGCAGAAAGAGCTAAATTTGAGGCAGAGAAGGTGGTTAGAGCTATTGAAAGACTATGATATTACCATCTTATATCATCCGGGAAAGGCCAATATGGTAGCCGATGCTTTGAGTAGGAAGTCAGTCAGTATGGGCAATCTTGCTTATATTCCGGTCGGTAAGAGACCGCTTGCTTTGGATGTTCAGGCTTTGGCCAATCAGTTCATAAGATTGGATGTTTCTGAGCCCAACCGTGTGTTAGCTTGTATAGTCGCTCATACTTCTTTATTGGAGCGTATACGAGAACAGCAGTATGATAATCTTTATTTATGTGTCCTTAGAGACACGGTGCAGCACGGAGGTGCCAAACAGGTTACCTTAGGAGATGATGGAGTTTTGAGACTGCAGGGTCGAGTTTGTGTGCCTAATGTGGATAGACTCCGAGAGTTGATTTTAGAGGAGGCCTATAGTTCCCGGTACTCTATTCATCCGGGCGCCGCTAAGATGTATCAGGATTTGCGGCCGTACTATTGGTGGAGGAGAATGAAGAAGGACATTGTTGCATATGTGGCTCAATGTTTGAACTGTCAGCAGGTTAAGTACGAGCATCAGAGGCCCGGTGGTTTGTTCCAAAAGATTGAGATTCCTGAGTGAAAGTGGGAGCATATCACTATAGACTTCATTGTTGGGCTCCTACGGACTCAGAGGAAGTTCGATACAGTGTGGGTTATTATTGATCGGTTGACCAAGTTAGCACATTTCATTCATGTGGTAGTCTCCTATTCTTCCGAGAGGTTAGCTGAGATCTATATCCGGGAGATTGTTCGTCTTCATAGTGTGCCCATGTCTATCATTTCGGATCGAGGTACGCAGTTTACCTCACATTTCTGGAGAGAAGTTCAGCGAGAGTTGGGAACACGGGTTGAGTTGAGCACAACGTTTCATCCTCAGACGGACGGGCAGTCCGAGCGGATTGTTCAGATTTTGGAGGATATGCTCCGAGCTTGTGTCATTGACTTTGAGACTCGTGGGATCAGTTTTGCCTTTAGCAGATTTTGCCTACAACAACAACTACCAGTCGAGTATCCAGATGGCTCCTTATGAGGCCTTGTATGGTAGGCGGTGTCGGTCGCCGGTTGGATGGTTTGAGCCGGGAGAGGCTCGATTGTTAGGTACGGATCTAGTGCAGGATGCCTTGGACAAGGTCAGGATTATTCAGGTTAGGCTCTGTACAGCTCAGTCCAGGCAAAAGAGTTATGTCGACCATAAGGTTTGTGATTTGGCGTTCATGGTCGGTGAGCGGGTATTGCTTCATGTATCGCCTATGAAGGGCATGATAAGATTTGGAAATAAGGGCAAGTTTAGCCCTAGGTTCATTGACCCGTTTGAGATTCTTGATCGAGTGGGAGAGGTGGCTTACAGACTTGGATTGTCGCCGAGCTTATCAGCCATGCATTTAGTGTTTCATGTGCCCATGCTTCGGAAGTATCACAACGATCCATCCCACGTGTTAGATTTTAGCACTGTCCAGTTGGACAAGGACTTGTCCTATGAGGAGGAGCCGGTAGCTATTCTAGACCGGCAGGTTCGTCAGTTGAGATCGAAGAGTTTTTCTTCTATTCGCGTTCAGTGGAGAGGTCAGCCTGCTAAGGCATCGACCTAGGAGTCCGAGTCCGATATGCAGAGCCATTATCCCCATC
The DNA here is from genome assembly GCF_000393655.2 of Nicotiana sylvestris. Taxonomy (NCBI): domain Eukaryota; kingdom Viridiplantae; phylum Streptophyta; class Magnoliopsida; order Solanales; family Solanaceae; genus Nicotiana; species Nicotiana sylvestris. The sequence goes on along the minus strand of NC_091057.1, from coordinate 119,613,532 downwards.
TTTTCCCCGACTCAGGTACTTACTTCTTATGTCAGTTCGAGGACGAACGGTTGTTTTAGATATTGAGAATATGATGACCCAAAAGGTCATCACTTGTTTTAGAAATAAATTCTGTGTTTCGAGGCCTTAAAAACCTCTTTTAGTATCACCTTGATTTGTGTAGTCCGGGTGCATAGCTGGAAAGCCATTATGTGAAAATCTATGAAAAATGATAAAATTTGCTTTTAAAATGAATTTAAGTTGACTTTGGTCAATATTTTGGGTAAACGAACCCGGACCCGTAATTTAACGATCTCGGAAGGTCCGTAGGAAAATATGAGACGTGGGCGTATGCCCGGAATCAAATTCCGAGGTCCCAAGCCCGAGAAATGAATTTTTAAAGAAAACTGTTTTCTAGAATGTTTATGAGTTTTTGGAAATGAAATGTGTTTGGAAGTTGTTGGTATCGCACCCGTATTTTGGTTTCGGAGCCCGGTAGAGGTCTTACATGTGGTTTAAGCTAAGCCTGTGAAATATGATAAGAAACGGAAGTCGTTTGATGTGATTCGGACCCGTAGTTGTAAAAATTGATACTTTGAAAGTTTTGAGGTTTTTCTTAGATTTCTATGCTAAATTCATTGTTAAAGGTGTTATTTTAGTGATTTGATCGCACTAATAAGTTCATATGATGTTTTTGAGTTAGTTTGCATGTTTGGTTTGGAGCCCCGAAGGCTAGGGTGAGTTTCAGATAGGTTTCGAAAGGTTTTAAACATAGAAAAAGTTGCGGGTTTTCAGTTTCTGGTGTTCTGGAACTTTGTTCTTCGCGTTCGCGAAAGGACTCTCGCGAACGGGGAGGGTAAGTCAGGCTGAAGGAATTTTCCTTCTACGCGAACGCGAGAAACAGGTTGCGACCGCGAAGCTTTGGGGGGTGTTACTTCGCGAACGCGGACCTGCTATCGTGAACGCGAAGGTCTTTGGGCCTGGGCAGCGGAAAGGGGATTTTATTCTATGCGAACGCGGCCACTGGCCCGCGAACGCGAAGGCTCGAGGAGTCAAAGCTCTGCGAACGCAAGCCACTATACGCGAACACGAAGGTTAATTGACCTGACCCTTCGCGAACGCGATAGGCCCATCGCGAACGCGATGAAGGCTTGCCCAGTGATTTTCAAACATAAGCTAAAACGGGCAGAACCATTTACTTCATATTTTCGAAATTTGGGAGCATTGAGGCGATTTTCAAAGAACAATTTCTTTTCCAAAACACTGGTATATGATTCTAAACTTTACTCTTTCAATTACCCATATTTTTCTCATCACTTTCTAATCAAAAATCAAGAGTTTTCATGGTAGAAATTAGGAATTTAGGTAGAGTTAGGGCTTTTTGAATAATTGGGATTTAGACCTCGTTTTGGGGTCGGATTTCGAAACTAATTGCATATTCGGGCTCGTGGGTGAATGGGTGATCGGGTTCTGGTCCGAACCTCGAGTTTTGACCAAGCGGGCCCGGGGTCAATTTTTGACTTTTGGGAAAAATGATAGAAAACCTATAATTAAGCATTGGATATGAATTCTTTAGCATTTATTGATATTGTTAAATCAATTTGGACTAGATACGAGTTATTTGGAGGCGAATTCTAAAGGAAAAGCGGTGTTTGAGGCTTGAGTTGGCCGTGAAAGTTTGAGGTAAGTGTTTGGTCTAACCTCAGCTTGAGGGATTAGGAGTTGTGTCCTATTTGCTATGTGTTATTTGTTGAGTACGACGTATAGGCATGGTGACGAGTATCTATACGTTGGTGTCAAACATGCCCGTGAGTCATAAATTGAAATCGTTGTGTTCTTAATAAGTACTATGAATGCCTAAGTTGTTGATTCTCTGTGTTGAGCAAGAATTATGAATATTTTCGTGAAAATTGCTTATGGTTGAGTATTGGTGCTAGTTGAGGTTTCTTTGTGAAGTTAAATGTTGGAACAAGTTTGGTTATAGATGATTCCCTTGCCGGGACGTATTTACTTATATTGTTGATTCCCTTGCTGGGATAGTGTTGTTTCCTTATTGTTCCCTTACTGGGACTCTTTTGTGATTGGTGTTGAATTGTATATTTGGATCGGGTTGCACGCTGCAACAATATTATATTTGGATCGGATTATATTTGGATCGGGTTGCACGCCGCAACAATATTATAATTGGATCGGGTTGCACGCTGCAACAATGTTTTTATGATTTGGATCGGGTTGCGCGCCGCAACAATAAATGATAAAAATGGTTATTGATTGGTTACAGATTCCTTATTCTTTCTGCCACAAATTTTAAATTATTCTTTATGCTTTTCTCCTGAGTTACTGTTGGTAAATGATATTCCCCTGCAGCAAATCCCCCTCCCATCCTTAATTGTATATTTATGTTTTATTTTCCGCTATATATGATATAACTGCACATGTTTATTTGGTAAGTCTGGTCCTAGCCTCGTCACTACTTCGCCGGGGTTAGGCTAGGCACTTACCAGCACATGAGGTCGGTTGTACTGATAGTACACTCTGCACTGTGTGCAGATCCCGGAGCAGCAGCATTCGGACCTTAGCTTGGGTGACTGCCTTCAGTCCAGTCGGAGATTCCGAGGTAGTCCTGCAGGCGTCCGCAAGCCCTGACGTCTCCCTCTATCCCTTCATCCTGTTTCATATACATATTTCAGAAACAGTGTATTATTTATTTTTCGGACCTTGTTTGTAGTAATTCTAGAATGTCTGTGAAGTTGTGACACTAGTTCTGGGTAGAATTTGTTTAAGACGTTGTATTGGATATATATTCAAATGATTTTATTGTTTCTTCCGGTTGTTTAAAACTCTGTTGTTTATAAGCTATTGTTTCACAATTGTTAAAGGATTAGAATGGGAAAAAAATAATTTGTTCAAACAGTTGGCTTGTCTAGCTTTCATTAATAAGCGCCCTCACGACTCCCGAGGGTAGGAAATTCGGGTCGTGACAGTCTTTTTCATACTAGTAGATCCGGCCATAACTACTGGCAACATTTGTACTCGGCTATATTTTTCTATTCATGTTATCCATCTCATATCTAGAATTGATTATGCTTAACTAGGATTTACCCTCTATCTTCTTATTTAATTAGTTTAGCAAAAAGGGAACATTTATTACAATGAGTTTGCTGCTGCAGTACCATGTAATAGCGTAGTCTCTGGGAACAGCATTAACAAGCCTTTGCTGCATCATTGTCCAAAAAGTATACTTCTATATATGGATGCAGGTTTGGATCATGCTCGCAAAATGGGTGTTGGAACTGTGGCTTTGAAGGCTAGTACTAGTGAAGTGCTTCATGCCTATGGTGGCCAGATTTAATATGTTGGGATATAATATCGTCCGCATATGAGAGGTGATTGATATTAGGAATCCATTTAGGCAACGCCAAAACCACAAAATAAACTATTTTCATTCAAAGAGTTCAAGCTTCTAGACATGCAATACCTCCGTTGTCAATATAAAGAGGGTTGGCGACAACAGATTCCCTTGCTTCAAGCCCCTTGTAAATTAAAAAAATCCATATGACTGCTCACTGAACAAGTTAGAATACCAATTGCTAAAACATACCTCCAAATCATGTCATTTGTAAGTCTTGGTGATCTGTCGATCTTAAAAATAGGTTTATGTGCAAGTGTAAAGCTTGTAACTATACCAAATAAACTGACTGTTTTTATTTTTATTTTTAAGAATAGATTTATTGTAATAGTGATACTGAGTAATTCGGATTGGTTTATATTTAAAATGGAAAAAGTACTGATCTGTACCTATTAAATATTGCATATTTAATATACTAGTAAATATTATATATTGTACTTATTTATAAAAAGTTTAAACATAAAAAGGATTAGAATTTTGGGTCTTTTAAAGTATTGGAGTGACGTTTTTCTTGATACAGCTCTACCCTTTGTCTTAAGGTGTCCTTTTTGGGAGAATGAAAAAAAGTGGGCTGTTCTTTTGCTAAGAAAAAAGAGCAAGAGGGAAGGCAAAAGTTGAGACACTTTGATAGCTCCATTTACACTTGCAAGAGCAGTCACATCTGTATTTTTCAATTCAAAAGCGATTCCTTTAATAAGATGAGCCGTGAATATAAAGAAAATAAAAACTACAGTTGCTTTATACTTTCTTGGACTCTTGTTGGTTTACTATTGTTCAAAGATTCCACTGGGAGTAGAGGGGCAAAGGCCTAAACCTATCACTATCCTTTTTTTTTACAGCTTTCTTGTTTTGGGTGATTGCAGCTTATATCAAAATCAACTGATGGCTGAAGTACATTATGACAACATAGAATTCTTTTTCCCCATAAAACGAGAACTGTCTTTTTCTATTTTTAAAGCCAGCTTAGAACGTGAGAGGATACAAATTAATTGTTTGTACGTGAGTCACGAAAATGGCAATTAAACTTTTAATCATGTGACATTTGCCTATCCAAACAAAGAAAGGAAGTTCCCGTTGCTATACATAACAAGCAAATTGTTCACGAGGTATGATCAAAAGCCTAGCTCAAAGGCATGAAACAATCATTTTAGAACTATATCAAGCAAATGTATCTTTTGACCTTTTCCTGGATAGGACACATGCAAGTTAGAAGTAGTGGTGAATTCTTCGCTACCATCAAGAGATTATAATCATTTACACCATGTCATTCTTTTCTTTACTTTTTCCTTCTTTTTTTGGGGGTATCCAAGTATAAAGGAGCCTGATGCACTAAGCTTCCGCTATGCGTGAATCTAGAGAACGGCCGGACCACAAGGGTCTATCATATGCAGTCTTACCTTGTATTTCTGCAAGAGACTATTTCCACGACTCGAACTCGTGAACATCTCAAACAAAATATTAAATACTCCTTTATATCTATAACATAAAATTGGAGTTTATTTTCACCACTAAAACAACAGATTAACTAGATTTCGCAATTATTGTACATAGATACATATCTCCAGGACTCCGACTGAAGTATTGAATAACAAGATACCCTCCAATAGCAACACAAAAATCTACCTGAAATGGCAAGGGAGTATATAACAGACTAAGATCAGATATCTCTGAGAGGAAGGAATTCCCAAAAAAAAAAAAAAAAAACTTGAAAGGCAAAGTAAAACATCAACCTATTTTCCTTAAATTACTCTAAAATTCTCTGCCTTCTCTCTAGGAAGAGAGGGAATAGTATTTTCGTCACCATTTTCCGGCCATAATTCCGGCATCCGGTGGCGGATTGTCACAAACTTGGTGTCAAAAGAAGCATCTTCTCTTTGCGCACAAACCCCAATTGATTTCATACTCAAATCTGTAACCAATTGGTAAGGATCTTAAATTTCATTTTGCGGTTACTGTAGCAACCAGGCATTTTTCATTAACTTCTTCTGATTCTTCACGTTAATGGAGTGTTGAAGAGTTTCATGTCTGTTGCGTCCTCTCCCCAGCCTTTGGCTGTGGGAGAGCCATCAATTAAACCAACATATGCTGCTCAGATCCAAACCAAATCACCAACACAAATTGCAACAAAAACAGTGTTGAAATCGATTCAATATGTACATGGCGAACCAACTGTTTGTTTTACCATGGAAGAAAGACGTGAATTTGCAATGGAGGAGGGGTTATACCAATCTGTTGTTTTTAAACTATCTTCAGGTGCACCAGATCTCAAAGAGCTAAGAAATTTACTGCCCAAACATCTAGGAACAAAAGGTCGATGCCTCGTAGGTTCACTCGCACCAAGGCAAATTCTGTTAAGGTTTGATCAAAATGAAGATTATGTACAGGCCTTAGCTCGTGCAGTAAATTACCGATCATGGAATGGAAAAGAACACCAGTGTAGAGTCTTTCCATGGACAATTGGATTTAATCCAAACGAAGAAACTACAATGGCAGTAGTTTGGATTTCGTTGCCGAATCTGTCGCCGGAGTTATTTGTTATGCGTTCGTTGCTATCAATTGCTTCTGCTGCTGGAAAACCTATAGCCATTGATAAATCAACACAAATTAAATCCAGACCAAGCACAACAAGGGTGAAGGTAATTTTGGACCTGATGAACAAGCATCCCAAGCGAGTGAGAATCCAAAGCTTGGATAAAAATTCTGGAAAAATTGTTGAAGTTTTTCAGGAAATTGTGTATGATAATCTACCTTTGTATTGTAATTGCTGTAAACATCAGGGCCACGATGAGAAAACATGTCGATATATATCGAAAAGGGCACACAAAAATGATGAGATTGAAGATGTAGAAGTTTTTCAAGAACCAATTGATCAAGGTCCTATAGAACAATATCAAGGGGATTTAAGGCAATTGTTGAATGCAAGAAAGATGCAACAGGTTTTAGAAGGCAAAAGTGTGGATCCAGATAACAATTTTGAAAATAATTCCCTTGTTTATCATCAAGGAGCTGATGTAAATAAGCAGAATATTGCAGCAACTCAGTCTGCATTGACTGATGGTCCACGACCATCTGTTGTTAAAGGTCAACTACAGAACGATCGAGATACTACAGTTGCGCGTGAAATAATTGGAAAACCACCATTTGTTCAATCTACTGATGTTGCATTGAAAAATGTTGTTGTATTGAATACAAAGTTGAGTGATATCCCTGCTTCCACAGTATTTTCAAGGATGTATGAAGCTACTGCTGTTTCTTTAAAGGCAATTGCTAATCGAACTGATAATTCAAACAACCTTGATATGTTTAAACATGTCCCTGGGCCATCTAGGATTCAAAGTGAAGTTGTGGTTTCGGAGTGTGCAGCTACAGGTTCCCAAATGTCAGCTGGAGCAGAACAAGATGCTTGTGGGAGTTTGAAAAATGTTGTGCAAGAAAAAGTGGAGACCAAAACTACTGGGAAAGCAAATGGTAGTGCATAACCTAAGGATACTTTTGTTGAATTAACTGATAAAGCAACAAATGTTGATGCTACTAATGAGGAACATCGTGTAGATGTTATGGAATTGGAGTTTGCAGCATCTGATACAAAGGGTAACAAGAGTAACAACTGGACAGAAGCTATTGAAGCAGCTGCTGCAGCTACTATTGTTTCGAAGCTGGATTGTACTGTTGCTTTGCAATCTCCTGTTAATCGAGTTGTATCTAGGAGTGATAAACATGGTGTTGTAATTGATCTTATTGAAAGAACAGCAAATCCTATGGATACTGATGTTGCATTGAAGGCAGTCCGAGCAGATACCTCTAACCAGCCTGATATGGTTCAATAACAAGGTGGTGTGACTGTTTCTATAGGTACAGCTGCTGTAGATGTCTCTAATGCTGCCTTAGTTCAAGCTGAGTTTGCTTTAGAAGGGGCTGAATCTGAGCGATCAAAACCTACTGATGCTAGACAACATACAAGGGAAGCTGGACAGCATATTACTAAGGATAACTGGACATCGGTTTCTAGCAAAAAAAGGACTCCAAACAGCAAAAAACTAATGCAGATCGCAAAAAAGAGTCCAGGTGTACCAAAAAATTCAAACTCATTTACTGCTCTTGGCAATGTGAATGATGATGATGGGAAGTTGACTAGAGAGAATTTACAGTTGGTTGAGAGTTATAAGGACCAGAAATTGGATCAAAATAGCTCATCGACTCCAGCGACATTGAATAAAGCTCTTGTTACTGTGAATCAGAATGAGGGTAAGACTACTAATCCAAATATGCAACTGCTGGCCCATGATCAAAATGAAGGGAAGGTAACTCCTACGATACATTTCTCCAGTCCACATGTGGAGAAAATTATCAAAGATTCACAGATTAAAATGATGTTGGATGCCAACCCTATGTTCAAGCAACCGTTGATCACCTTGAACACATCGATGTATGATATTCCCTCTCAATCTTGTGAGTCAATTGGTGAGCATGGGGGTGAACCTGGGCAACCATCAATCTCCAATTGCAATAACAAAGAAATAATTCAAGCAAAGGTGAGGGATATGGTTATTAACTCGAAACTGTGGAACGACCAATGAGAGTATGATAATGAGGAGGGCTGGGGTGACGGAATTGCTGGTTTTTCATCGGAAGAAGAAGACCAAGAGGATGATCAGGAAGTGCAGGAGAGGACATTGATGCTCCAGTCAAGACAAAATTTTAGGGGAAATCTGCAGCACCCAAGAACAATTTGAATTGTCATGCACTTGCGGCACCTGCAGCAAGTCCCAACAGCAAGTTGAACCATAATGCTCCAGCTTTTGTTCCAAGAATTTCTGCAAATGCAGAAGCAACAAACTTGGGTCAAAAGGCAACAGGAGATAATGTGCAACAACAACAATGCTCTGGCGAAATTCTGCTGGTGATCGAAAAGCAACAGTAGTGCCAAAATCTGGGCAGAATCAAATTGTAACAACTGAGCCACTCATTTCATTGGAGGAGAGGAAACTTTTGGATGCAATGGTAAGCTCTACTCCTTTAAAATCCTTAAATCCTGCTACGCTTAGCACTGGTCCTGTAAGTAAGAGCAAAAAAAAATGCAAAACATAGGACAACAACAAAGTAAGACAATCGTGACAACGACACAGGAGGAGATGCCTTAGTGACACTCGATATCGTTCAAAGTTCTCCACAACCTGTTAATTTGGGGAGTGAATTTTTTGAACAAGGAGAAGAAGAAGCAATGTTACAAGAATGTCGTGCACAGGCATCAAGAAAAGGGGATCTATCACCAAGGCATAGCGGCAAAGGTAAAAAGATTCATACAAGGAAAAATAGTTGGGACGACAAGGTTAGTGATTTTTTAAATGTTAGGCGACCTCCAATGAGAAATACAAAACAAAAGCAGGTCACCTCAACTACATCAACAAGGTCCAATCGTTCTAAAAAGAAATCATGATTTTTGAATACTTCTTGAAGAATTGGGAGTGTGATGAAAAAGAATTACAAATTGAAGAAATTACAAGTTTGGACAAGAAGGGACAACATTTTAATTCCTTCATCATTTTATTCTACCATTATGTTAGTATTCTGATTTGTAATATCATCACAGAGTATGTTATAAACTCTGTGGTGAACACTGAATATTTAATTGTAGCTAGTTCTTTCTTTTTACATGCTTGCTAGTGAGGCTATTTTATGCCTTAATAGGATTAGTAAGGTAAGGTTTAGCCCGGTTTGTGTTATATGGGTAACAATACCGGTGCTATTGTCCCCCCCTTATTTCTACTTTTCCTAATTGTTGTATTTTTCTTTTCTATTATTAATAAAAAACTAGCCCTAGGCGCTTGCCTAGCGGATTGCCAAAAATAAAAAAAATATCAACCTTGGCAATGAACACGTACTGAACTTCAAGAAAATGTTTAGTTTCAATCTCCTACTGTACCAGCATCAATGAAACGATATTGAAATCCCAGTGCCTGCATTTACTTCTCTACACACACGTGTTTACTTTCAAAAGTTTAATCAAGAAATCTTTTGGTAACAAAAATTGAGGTTGCTTTGCCTGGAAGTATGTGGTGATCTCCAGCATTTCTTCAATTTGCTCATTTGGTCGACTCCTTGAGCACCTCGAGTAGCTTTCTGGTCTCTGTCAAAACACATTCCCTATCAAATAGAGCAGATACAACAGCAACGCCTTTCAGGTTTGGGACCCCTAGTCCCATTATAGCCTGAGCATTAGAGGTGCCTATGCCGCCAATGGCTACAACTGGTAATTTGGATGACAAACAAACAGTTTTCAGGCCATCCAAACCAATCGTCTTATTGTTCTCTTTGGTAGTGGTTGGATATACACCCCCAGAGCCAATGTAATCAGCCCCATCTATCCATGCTTGCAGGGCGTGCTCCGGTGTTTTGCATGATACACCAATGATTTTGTCAGGCCCAAGAAGAGCCCGTGCAACATGAGCAGGCATGTCGGATTGCCCAATATGAACACCATCAGCATCACTAGCAAGAGCTACATCAATCCTGTCATTGATCAGCAGAGGAACACCATGAACTCTGCAGATTTTTAAACAAGCTTTTGCTGCTTCCAGAAAATCACTAGTTTCAACCTCCTTTTCCCTGCAATTGTAACAGATAAAGTCACATCATTATATATATCCAATGATTCTACTGAAAATGGCGGTAAGATATCTAAGAATAAAATGCCAAGTTGAGGCAAACGTGTAAAAAGGGCATAACTCTTATTTGGGCCAAGAACACAGAGATCAGAGTCTAAGAGATCTTTCATTACACTTCTCTCCATTGGTGTCGCTTTTGAATGCACAGAACCGGAAAAACTTTATTAGGTGAGTTAAGGCCAAGGTCCATTTCTTTACAACTGAAACAACAGTTATTCTGCAGTATGATTACAGTGGAATTTTAAATTTATTGTGCATGAGCATTTTTCTTCAAAGCAATTTTCTCATGAAATTCTATGAGCTCGAAAATGCATGGTTTTTTCATGCATGAAGATTTAAATGGAAGACCAAATTGTATGCTATATAACACTGTTAAGTTGTCAATTCTCTCACATCTGTTAAAAGCTCTCCCTTTCGGTCCAACACGATAGGACTGGGGCTTTAGTGAAAGTAACCCAAGATTAGCTAAGCTACTGCAACCTAAGCATGAAAGACACTGCATCAGAATAATAATATGTAGAACTTGTGATAGTCCTAATGTTTATTGATCTCTCCACACCTAGGTTTAGTAAGTCAGCTCTTTCTTACTCTAAGGAATCAAAAGGAAGAGTGAAGACTGAAAGAGGGAAAGAAAGTGAACCAATTTCAAAGACACAAACCTCAGCTGAATAATGGTGGCACCTCCTTCTATGGCAGCCTTTACCGCATCAACTATTGAACGACCCCACCTTTTGTTCATCCTGGAGTCAGTGACAGCATACAGAAAGAGATCACAAGGATCAAAAGGTCGTCGCTGCACATTACTCTTAAGCTTCAAAAGATGATCCACAGGACCTTGACGACCACCTCCAATGGCAATGTTCTTACTATAAGACAAGGCTGCTTCAATGTAGCGTTTAGCTACCTGGCAAACGTCAAAATATATATAAAAGAAAACATGCATCATTTGGCAAACAAGCCAACTTAAATGAAGCAATGAGCAAATTCCTTGACCAACAGAGAATCAAACAATATATCTTTTTCACTATCAGGGACCGACAATTGTTTTTTAAAGGCGAGCAGGATGGCAGGAGGGTGAATTGATTACCTGACGTCAGAGTTATTTGACATGCTTTGACCCCCTCCTCCCACTTCCTCATTAAAGGTACAAACAGGAGAAGGACAAAAAAAAGAACAGAATGTTATGTGTAAAGTGTTCGTACCTACACATTAAGGGGTTATTTGGATCATGGACTAGTGATGTAGGAATTACAGTGCAAGGATTGTTATGCCGTGAAAAATAATAATGTAGGATCCTTATATGTTGAATGATAATAATATAGGAATTCTTATGTAGGGATTGCCTATATTAAGAGTATTTAAGTGTTTTAGCTACACATTTTCATTTCACCTTCTATCCTACATGAAATAATACAAAGAATCCTGCATAAGTCATGCGGGCATTAGCATGCAGAATTTAATATGCAAAGCAGCTGCATCTATCATGCAGAGTAATACTAGTAGACAAAATTGTATTAGTTATGCTGAGGTTATACTATTAATAGAGTTTTATGCTGGAAAAAAAATGTTGTATTAATTATGCTTGGATTTATTTTCTTATACAGTCAACCAGATGACCCTTAAGTGTCTAGTCTATGTCCATCTCATAAGAGACCTAATAATTGTCAAAGCTCAGCCATTGTTACACTATCCACTATACATCAAGTTTACACAAAATCCTAAGCTTGTGCCAACATACAATCTATTTTGCAGCAATGTATAGATTTTTTGTATATCCAGATGCCATACTAAGTCAATTACCTTAACAGCAGAAAGCATTTGAGAACCCTTTGCTAGCTCAGCTGCGACAGAAGAAGCCAAAGTGCAGCCAGTTCCATGAGTATTTGGTGTCATTATGCGTGAAGACTGAAACACATAGAAATCCTTCCCTATAGGATCAATTGAAAGACCATAATAGGGATGAGCATATATAGGCATTGAAGAATCATGCAAGCTTTCACTTAAGAACAAAACAAGCACACTGATAAATCCTAAAGATCTTAAGAAATTATTAGAAATACCATCATAAAACACATCCACAGCATCAAGGGAAGCAGGGAGATCACCTCCTTTCACAAGTACATTTCTGTCCAAGAAATTAAGAGATTTTAGCACATTAGAAGACGAAGCCCTCTATGGAGATAGAGTAGTGACACAAAAAGAAGAGAATCCACAATACACATCTTCCTAATTGCATTATTTTTTATTTTTTATTTTTTATAGATCTTCCCTAATTGCCCTACACTGTGAACTTGAACTAAACCAGCATAAGCTGGAACAAGTTTATAGGTTATCCTATTTTTTTATTTTTTTTTATTTTTTTTGATGACCGAGAAATCCGTCTGGGGCCGATCCTTTGGACCAACCGCAGCCTTCGAAACTCGGTGGATAATGGGCCCGCCCCTCTACCCTTCTCCACTTAAATACTAGGCTTTGCTTTGGATGGTGTGGGGGCTTGAACCTGTGACCTAAGACACAAATCCACCACCCTTTGCCACTTGAGCTAGGCCCTGGGGCTTGTAGGTTATCCTATTTCTTTATTGCCCAAGTACTTAACAACTTTTATGCCTTCAAATCCGTAAAAGAGCATTTTCCTTCTGTTTGAAATGCCAGCCATTCTTCTCCCACTCTCACAGCCCCAAGTCAAGGAAAAGCCTCAAGAAGGATGGAAGTAACTCCTTTTAGAGCATCCAGAGATGAGCCCTTAAAACTCCTCTTTGAAGCATCTACTAATTTTATTTTATTCAGCTGTAGTTCATGCTCAAGTTAATTTTCCTCCAAGCAAGATGAAGTAGGTGTACATCCATCCACAGAAGATTTCCTGAAGTCTTCCCTTGTTGGTAAAAAGCGAATATCTTGTTTGTCCATTTTCAATGATAAGCAGATGTCAGATATGAGATGCGTATAACTACTTGCTACATGAGTGAATGGATGATAGTTCTAGCAGTTCATAGTTCTTTTGGTCGACTCATCAGCAACTTGTGCCTCATATTTTCGGCAATCAAGAAGAAGCCCGCTAAGTTGTTAAACCCGGGCCATCTAAGTTAATATCAGAACATGAAGACTAACGGCAAGTGTGGGTGCTAACTGCTAAGCGCCATATGCGACCAAGTACTAAGCTTTGTCCTGTGGAAGCCAACTGTAGAATTCATAGATGTCCTCTACCTAAAATATCACCAATAATTCAAGATTGACCAAGCTTGTTGGGTTTGTGGAGAGGGCATAAGGCATTATGCTACATTTGATAGCAAATGATGGTTCGGATGATTTAGCGCCCGTTTGGACATTAAAAAAAATTCCTTTTTTCCAAAAAAAATTCACTTTTTTTTTAAATCAGCGTTTGTTCATAAAATTTCCAATTTTTCACTTGAAGATGCATTTTGGAAATTTTCGAAAATTTGAAAAACTCCGAAAACCTATTTTTCAAAATTTTCACTCAAATCACTCATAAAACTTCAAAACAACCCAAAATTATATTCATGTCCAAACACAACTCAAAATTTCAAATATCATTTTCACTTGAAAATTCTTTTCATCCTTTTTTGGAATTTTACAATTCTTATGTCCAAATACCCACTTAAAAGGTATTTACTTCTCTCTTATCATTGAGAACTACGCTTGATAAACTTTTTGGCCATCAAATGGAATTTGGTCATAAGTAATACAAGGTCAAGGCATCAATATTCACTATTTGGAAAAAAAAAAGAAAAAAAAAACCTCAAAACTAACCTTGGACCAATGTCATGTATCGCTTTTGCAGCATAATGCATGTCAGCAATTGTTTCCAATGGCACACCACCTAGTAAAGCGGACGCCTCTTTCAAATTTGGGGTCACTATATCAGCCATGGGAAGAAGCTCCTCCCTGTTATCAGAACAAGAAAGGCATATGAAATATTACAGCATATATTACAGCATAATTATCCAAGGAGTTGAAACATAAAGAATCAAATATTACAGCATATAAAATGTGAAACTTACATAAGTACTTTTTTTTTTTTTTTGAAAAAGAAAAATTACATAAGTACATATATCAAGGAAGTTTCTTTTATTGTGCTCCAGCAATTAACACGAAAACTGTGGTCTTTAAAAACATAATGATGTTCAAGCTTAATCCAAGCATACGACAATATACCAATAGATAGCATGTCCATATAGGAAGTTTACAGCTTGTTGTATATTTCATGAATTTGGCAGAAGAATATTCAGCAAAAAAACATTGTTAGCCAATAAATCCACAGTTGAGATTACACCACGGGGAAAATGGAGAGACACTATCACTCGCAGATGACATACCTAAAACTATCCAAAATAGAGGGACCAGCTAGCGTATGTCCACTTGTGGATACCATAACAGGGTCAACCACCAAGGCTGTCTTCAAGCATTTGATAGCAGCATAGTTAACGTCGTCGAAATTTCAAAAGCAGAAAGAAGTATTGTGTACCTTGTACCGGGAATTCCTTCAGACTCTGACAGAGAGTTTTCACTATGCCAATTGACGGAAGCATGCCTGTTTTCACCTAAGATAATCTTAGTGCTGTAACGCAAACTGAGACATTACTGGAAATTGCAGATTGCTTATCCTGATCGTGTTGGTATACTCTTTCCATGTATATCTTGAATAGCAGATCAGGTTGTATATATAGTTTTGCAATATATACAATCGAGAAGACATCAATAAAGCATTTGAATCAGGTATAGAGGTGGGCTAATGTTGTTCAAATAACCATTTATCCCACCTCTCCCATGGCATAAAATTATCCTATAAAAGGGAACTATAATCCCTGCCAAATCTGATCCCCAATCGCTAACCAAACATGGGACTCTCTTTTATCCCCTGAGTATCCAAGACCCAAATAGCCAATCAATTCTTCAAATTAATTTCACATATATGGTGACATTTGCGCTAACAGAAAAAACTGAAAAGCAAAAATGGCATGATATTTAACCAATATGAATGGCTGAAGAAAATGGTCCTGATAATTTGGAAACCAGTAAATTAACCAATGACTTTGTTTATAAGGGATGTTCTATCAACATTACTTTCAGCCATCCAACCTTGCGTCCTAACTCCTAAATTATCTATACCAATTATTGCTAGACAGCTCCAAGTTTCTTAGTGTGTTCGTTGTTTCCTGTAATAATCTCGGGGGTTACAAGGCAACATTGGTCTTTGGAAGTGTCTTTAGATTACTTACTAGTAAGATACATACGACTTGGACTAAAAAGACCAATTAATTCAGTTTCCAATGAGAACATTAAGATATATGAAAGCACAGAGTGAAGTAAACAGGGAATGTAATCCCCTATTATTAAAGTTAAGCACCAGTGAGCCTGTGCTGGAAAATCTTAAGAGCATCAAAATAGCAATATATGAATACTCCGAAAAGAATATCTCATATTCCATTTTGTGCAGCATCATAACTTGACTCCATGTACATAATCCCCTGCCTCGGCTAGAACTATTGATGATCCTATGAATGACCGGGACTTTTACTCTCTTCAGTTGCTCAAGTCAATATATATTGTACATAAACAACATCATCAAATGGATGCGAGCATTGTAACATTAACATAATATACTTACCACATCGGGATGCATATCAGAAAGCACCGACCTCAACTGCTCCGCCACAAAATCCTCTGGCACAATGTTCACGCCCTAGAATAAACCACGATAAATTTTACAAATCGAAAACACACTAGCAAAACATAAACAGACTATAGCCTTTTAATACTTGAACCTAGGGGTGTCAATGGATATTCAAACACCGACTAAACCGACCGAACCGTACCACACAGAACCGATTTCTAGGTTTCTTTTTAAGAAACTACAAATTTTTATATAAATCCATAACCACACCGATAATTAGGGTTGGTTTTTTATTTTATAAAAATAAACCGAAAAAATACCGAACCGTACCGAATAAATTTTACATGTGGAAAATATATTTATGTAGTAAGTTTAAAAATAATAATGCATTAAATTTTTCTTTGGGCTTGGAATTATGAAAACTATTACAAGCCAACAAGTAATTAAACTCAAAATATTAATTCCTAAAACCTATTATACTACTTCTACTTAAACTAAGTTATTTCAAGTATCTTTATTAGCAAGACACAAAGTAGTCTAGCAATCATGAGTAGCAAACTACAATGAATATGTTTCCTTTCATATAATTTAGATTTATCTTTTTGAATATTTAATCTTCTATAGACTTTATTCTTGAGTCCTAGCTTGGTTAATATCTTTCCACTCGTGTGATTTATATTTTCTTTGCCTTTGCTTGGTTTCTTTTACGTTGTTGTAGAATAGTTGATGGATTTATACTCTAGTCATTTTTTTTTAATTCATCACCCTTTAAACAGTAAAATGTCTGGAGAGTTTTGCTAAGTCCTATAAAAGAACATATGTTATTGCCTTCTACTTCATGATATTTAAAATAATAACGAAAATTAACCGAACCGTACCATACCGATACCGAAGAAAAACCGACATGATTGGGATGGTTTCGAAAAGTCTAATTTTGGTTATACATAATAGAATAATTGAAAAATTGATACGATATAAATTTTATAAAATAACCGGCCGAACCGAACCATTGACACCCCTACCTGAACCCCTACGGTGTTTTGAGCAGTAACAGCAGTGATCACAGTGGAGCAATAAACTCCCCGAGCAGCACAAGCCTTGAGATCCGCTTGAATTCCGGCTCCGGCGCCGGAATCGGAGCCGGCAACCGTCAGAACATGCGGAACTCTAACCATGCACTCATCCGACGGCGTAGGCGTGGAAACCTTATCGTCTTGCATTGCCTTAATATGCAAAAACCTATACTGATGAAAGCTTTTGATGCAAGCTACGCCTGGATTCAACAGCACTGGAATCTAAAAAATTGAAAATAAGGAACGAGTTTAGCTTTTCCATAGCAGATGCAGACACTATATCTACTTTATGTTATTAAATAAATTATACAATTAGTTAAGAGAGTAACAAAGTTGATTTAAATTACTAGTATTTACTAAATCCAACTTTAATCTGTCTTGAGATTATGAAATTAGCATGAGGTTTTAATAGGAGTATGGGCAGATGATGGGATTAGATTTTACCTGAGGTTTGGGAGTAAAGAAGGAAGTGGATAGAACCTGAGTGCAGAAATACGCCATGCGAGAGAGACGGAAGAAGCTTTCGGAAGCGGAGAGTCCACGGGTACGGGTATTTGGACGTATCTCATGGGATTCTAAATATTGGATATGTGGCACAAGACGATTTGCTTAAGATTTCATTTTTCTTATTTTAATTTTCGGCATGTCGAATTTGGACTAAAACAAAGTACTGTTTGAAAAATAGTTATTACTCCTTTTTTATATACTGCAGCTATTTTAAAATTTAAAAAAAATTAAAATCTTTTTTACAACATAATACAACTGAACTTGTTAAAATCTGTTTACAAACTGTAAATTTTGTATGGTTGAGTGCTAAACTAGCTGCCAACAAACTTCACAAATACATTAATATTTATAATCAGATTATCAAAAATGACGATTAAACTTGTTAGAGAAATAATCTATAAAACGACTTTACCTATCTTTGGGAGATCAAGAGAAAAATATGTGCATAATCTGTGGGATATGTAGTTATGTAAATGTGATATATATATATATATATATATATATATATTATATTAAAAGCACGAAGGCCCTTAGCGAAATGTCGTTCGCTTTTTTTATCCTTTTAAAATAAAGCTCACACTAGACAAAATAATCATTTAATTATTATCTTAATATTTAGGACTTTAAAAGAAACTAAAATTTGATTACTAGATTTTTCCTTATTGAATTAAATAAGAAACCCTAATATTAAGGACTTTAAAATAGATATTATTTAAGAGAATTAATTAAGAGTATTACGTTTCTTTTCCTTGTATACTCACGTGATTTCCATAGAAATATGTTTACATTGATTCCTCTTATTAGGGAACCTATAATTCTAACATTACCTAATTAAATATTTGTTCTAATTATTAAATGTAGTTTTCAATATTACATAAAATCGATAAAGAGAATAATATTATGCTCGAGTAGGAGAATAGTTTGAAAATAATTTGTATCTTCTATACTATCAAAAAAGCATAAAATCTCAACAAATAATTAAGTCTTTGAATTAATAAAGCAACGGAAAAGTCAATTCAATTTTGTTTTAAAATTATTATGTAAGTAAACTTATTTGTCAAGTTGATAAAACTCTTAAGGTACACAAATTATTTTACACAATAAGAGCAATTGCCGTGAAAGAAATAAGAAAATAGAGAAAAATTTATTATAATATAGTATTAAAAGTTAAATTGCTAAAATGTTAAGTTGAAGCAATAAGGATATAACCCAAGACAAAATAAAAATTCACAAAAATTACCCTTATCATTTTTCTTTCTTTTTATATTTATTTTAATAAATGATAGCTCCCTATATTTTTCATATCGTATTACATCATTTTTTATAATTCAATATTAGCTATTTCATACTTTATATTGTTATTTATCTATAGGTTTCTAGGAGCTATAGTTCTATCTCTACGCTCACAAATTTCTAAAAGACCCAAAGATTCAAATTCTTCAATTTATTTTATTATCTTTGAATATGTCCTCTTCAAATACTTTGTACATACATATGGCCGTCAAATACTTTCCACATTTATAACACTTAATATCAGCGAGATCCCTCTTTGATATATTCTTCGCAAATCGAGTAGATTTGCGATGCGCTTTTCTAGTATCATGCTCTTCCTTAGATCTATATCGAGACCTCTTTTTCTTATACGGGTTATCCGGGTTAGGATACCTATGATATCTGTTTTTCTTCTTCTTCCTACTTTGAGTAGAGGTTCCGGGTAAACCGAACTGGGTACAAAAGTCACCTAATTGGGATTTCTCTTTAAGCTTATCAATCTTAAGCTGTCTAGAAAGCTTTAGCTCATTACACAAGTTTAATCCTTCTTGTGTACATACTCCTATAAGTTTACCATAGGTATAATTACCATACTGAATTTCACCGTAACTACCCCTTAATACTTTCCTTACTCTTTCAGCAAATAAGGAAGGGAGGCGGTAGACCGCACGACCAGTAAATTCGAAATATACTAGGATTTTATTATAGTTTTAATGGTTGTATGAAAGGATCTATCCTTTTACCTAAGCAAGGGGCCTGTCTAGGTCCGATACATACTCTTATTGAGCTCATGTGTCTAGCAGTTCTAACTGTGAAAGGGATAGCCCTTTTGATAACTTCAGCAGGCTTTAATGTCACAGCTGGCTAGACGTAGCCACTAAGGCAAAGCCAATAAGAGTAGTACCAGAGTCGAATGTACCACAATCTTGGAACCAAGCCAAGAAACTATATTAAAATTCTTTTATATTTTGAAAGAGACTGGATTCTTCATAGTTAATATGCAAGAGAAGTTAGTTTTTCAACATAGATATGAATCCGTTTAGCCGGACATAGTCACGGCTGGGGAGAGAAACAAAGTAATTAAATACTTATAAAATTAAAATAAACAAACACCTTTAAGGCTGGGATGCAAGGCCCTGAGGATGGTGAACTGAACTTCGAAACTTTATTTACTTCAACTGATTTACAAAATGAAGAAGCTAAGAAGCTAAAAGTCTTTGCAAGAGAGAGAGAGAGAGAGAGAGAGAGAGAGAGAGAGTTCTTAAAGAGAGAGAGGGTTTTTACAATCTGCCTATTCAAATGAAGAGCTCCTCTATTTAAAGAAAGAAAAAAGAAACATAAAGAATCTTTAAATAGTAAATTGGGTCCCACATCTGGGTCCCTATACAGTGTTTCTACTGTTAGGAATAGTGTATTTGGGTCCCTTATACAGTGTTTCTACTGTTGAGAACAATGTATCTACTGTTGTGTGGGGTCTTTGGCGGCTTTTAGTCAGAGTCCTCTTCTGTCTAAATCACTCATTTGTTGGAGGAAATTTTCTACCTTGTCCATGTTTTTGTCGGATAATATTACTTCCGGTTGTATTGGCTGAGAATCTTCTTCTGCGATATCATCGCCACTTGTTTCACTGTGCATTGATGTGTCTGACCTTTCAGTATGGTTTATAGTTTGAAGTAGATTTCTTTTTACTTCTTCCAGATATTTATTTATTAATTGTGTCTTATCTTCTTCTTGAACAGAGATTCTTCTAGCAATATGCCTAACTGAGCTGTCGTCAAATATTTTCTTCTGGGGAGCAGTCGAATATAATTGGATCTGTGCTGAAATGGTATAAGAGCCTAGGACTCTGACTAAAAGCCGTCAAAGACCCCACACAACAGTAGATACACTGTTCTCAACAGTAGAAACACTGTATAAGGGACCCAAATACACTATTCCCAACAGTAGAAACATTGTATAGGGACCCAGATGTGGGACCCAATTTACTATTTAAAGGTTCTTTATGTTTCTTTTTTCTTTCTTTAAATAGAGGAGCTCTTCATTTGAAGAGCCAGATTGTAAAAACCCTCTCTCTCTCTCTAAGAACTCTCTCTCTCTCTTGCAAAGACTTTTAGCTTCTTGGCTTCTTCATTTTGTAAATCAATTGAAGTAAATAAAGTTTCGAAGTTCAGTTCACCATCCTCAGGGCCTTGCATCCCAGCCTTAAAGGTATTTGTTTATTTTAATTTTATAAGTATTTAATTACTTTGTTTCTCTCCCCAGCCGTGACTATGTCCGGCTAAACGGATTCATATTTATGTTGAAAAACTAACTTCTCTTGCATATTAACTATGAAGAATCCAGACTCTTTCAAAATATAAAAGAATTTTAATATAGTTTCTTGGCTTGGTTCCAAGATTGTGGTACAGTCGACTCTGATACTACTCTTATTGGCTTTGCCTTAGTGGCTACGTCTAGCCAGCTGTGACATTAAAGCCCGCTGAAATTGTCAAAAGGGCTATCCCTTTCACAGTTAGAACTACTAGACACATGGGCTCAATAAGAGTATGTATCGGACCTAGACAGGCCCCTTGCTTGGGTAAAAGGATAGATCCTTCCATACATCCATTAAAACTATAATAAAATCCTAGTATATTTCGAATTTACTGGTCGTGCGGTCTACCGCCAACCTTCAAAGGTACTGAAACAGCTAGATCTGGATGGCCGTGCGGACTACCGCCCGCCTACCCTGATCCTGGTGGAAATGGTATCAGAGCATATGTAATAGATGTGAAGTATTCAACATAGATATGAAGCTTTTGGAATGGATCCGGGAGAAACAAGTACTAAAAGTACTAGACTTGAAGAGGTAGATATACCTCAAAACCTTGATTTGTTAAATAAGTGGGCGATTCCTAAAGTTTTTATAAAAACCATTTATGATTATGGTTGGTTTGATAAACTTTCTTCAAAACAATTAATAAAAACGACTGAACAGTCTTTGGCATTAAATTCGTCTGAACAGACTATTCGTTTGTTAAACAAACCCGATATAGATTTATATAAACATCATTATCATTATCTGCATATTGGTATGGTTCAAATTGCGTTTAAACCTTTAACCCTTAAAGGGTTACCAGAAACCTTTTTGGCAGCTCTTAGAGATGCTAGAAATCTGAATTTCAGACAATCTCTGATGGGTTCGATTGAATCTACTGTGGCCTATGGTCCAGTATATTTTAATACTCAACCCAATCTGCAACTATCTCTTTCTGATGTTAATATTCTTGATGCCTTGACTTTAAATGTGAAAACGCATGGTTATAATTATGCGCCTGGTTCTGAACTTATATGTTTGTCTTATAGGATTTATTTTAAATTGTTATCTACTTTGAATCCTAGATGTAAGTTATACGATACATCGGATCAGACCATACTAGTAGAAACCAATTTTGCAAGGTCCAAGGTCATCACTAGGAGACCTATTAGGTGGGAATAAATTAATTTCTCAACTACTTGGACTTTAAATTCGGTTATATCCCCAAGTCAGATTACTAACGACTTGTCAAATACTGAATTTTCGCATGTTACTCAAAATCCGGATGGTAGGATTTGTATTCAATTTGATGATAAGTCTACTATTTATAATAGACATTCGTTTTCTAATCATAGACTTCTACCTGCTATTCAACATATTTCTCCTGTTGAACCAGTCTACGGTCCAGCTCGCAATCGTGCAACCTCTTTACACACTATTACTAGTAAAGTTAGTAATAATCCTGTCGAAAGGATTGAAAGGGTTAAAGTTAACCCTCAAACAAATATTGTTCAGGACAATGACAATATTTCAGATAAGGATATTCCTTCTGTATCCGAGATGGATTTCGACCCCAATAGTACTTAATGATTCCACACCAAATTGATTTTAGCCCCGGTTCTCGGGCACGAAAATATATTCAAAAGGAATTTTTTAGTGATAAATGGAGCCAGTTTAAAACGTGGTTTTTCGATGCTTATAGTAAAGATGATTTGAATAGTATTTCTCAAGAATTTTATGAAACTTGTGCTCTGCATAATCAAATTATGTATTTTGTTCCTTGGTTTATAACAACTTATTTGCCTCTTTATATAAAGGTACTAGAAAGATCTTATAAAGATGGGAGTGGTAATATTACTAAAGTCATTTATCCTCCTCAGGCCCCCTTTATTTTACCTAATAATACTGGTATTACCTTCACTGCTTTTCAAAATTTTATTGATGATAACGTTGCAGCTATTAGTATCGCAGAAATTAATAAATTGATTTCTCAAAACAATTATTTGGGTTTATATGTAAAAATTTTAGGAGAACATATCGGTTCTCTTGATAAAAAACTTGATGATTTGACTGTTTTAATAAAGGAAATAACTATTAAGAAAGAACCAACTGATGTTGCCTCCACTTCAGGAAGTAAAACAGTTGATCAAGCTATTCTTACTCATGTTCAAAGACCTCCTGAGATTCAGGATTTTAAATTTAAATCTCTTGATGACTTGGCACAACTCCTTGATAAAAAGCTTTCTGGTTTGAATATTAAACCAATTGATTTATCTCAAAATTTTGCTGATAAAATTGAGACCGTTTCTGATTATAAAGCTGAGAGATGGTTAGAGTTTAATAAACTCAAAGGTTTAGTTAAACCCAATAGTAGGTATGCTGACAAGCCTAGGATGCAAACCTACTATTATCCCCGTCCTACTCCTCAAGATGTGTTGATTGAGGAACGCGACTGGAATCAGACTAATACGTCTTATAGCGGTTCCGAAATTTATGAATGGAATCTAGATAGTCTAACTGATAGACAATTAACTATTCTCGTACATAGAATGCTTATGTATTCGACTATCTGCAAAAGTGTTAAAAATACTGATAGAACTATTTGCAAAATGATTATTGCGGGCTTTACTGGCCAACTTCGTGGCTGGTGGGATAATTATTTATCCATTGAGGAAAAGGTTTTAGTTATTAATGCTACTGCCATAGACGAGGGTGTTGATAATATAGGTATGGCTCTAGTTAAGGGTAGAGAGGATGCGGTGTATACCCTTATCCTTACAATTTTAGAGCATTTCAATGGTAGATTTACCTCAAATCATGAGACCATCAGAACCTTACTTAATGGGCTTAGATGTAGGACCCTTAGTGAATTTAGATGGTATAAAGATACTTTTATGAGTAGGGTTATGGAACTACCCGAGAATAAATATGAGCATTGGAAAGCTAAGTTTATAGACGGTCTCCCTTCCTTATTTGCTGAGAGAGTAAGGAAAGTATTAAGGGGTAGTTACGGTGAAATTCAGTATGGTAATTATACCTATGGTAAACTTATAGGAGTATGTACACAAGAAGGATTAAACTTGTGTAATGAGCTAAAGCTTTTTAGACAGCTTAAGATTAATAAGCTTAAAGAGAAATCCCAATTAGGTGACTTCTGTACCCAGTTCGGTTTACCCGGAACCTCCACTCAAAGTAGGAAGAAGAAGAAAAACAGATATCATAGGTATCCTAACCCGGATAGCCCGTATAAGAAAAAGAGGTCTCGATATAGATCTAAGGAAGAGCATGATACTAGAAAAGCGCATCGCAAATCTACTCGATTTGCGAAGAATATATCAAAGAGAGATATCGCTGATATTAAGTGTTATAAATGTGGAAAGTTTGGTCATATTGCTCCAAATTGCAAGCTTCAAAAGCTGAAAACCTTAGAACTCGATGATGAGTTACGCGATAAGGTTTATAGCCTGTTATACACTTCAGGATCAGAATCTGACTATTACTCTGAGACTGAATCTGAGGATGAAGTTGATTTAATTGATTTATCTGATAGTGATAAAAATGTTGATACTTCTTGCATAACTTGCAAAGGTGATATTTGTACTTGTGATGATGACGAATTTTATAAATTGCAATCACAATTTCATGATTTGAATATGAAAACTATTACATCTGATAATGTACTAGAACTTTTAAAAGAAGTTACCGATGAAAAACTTTGTGAAAAAATTATTAATTTAGCTGTAAGTTCTAGTTCTAGTAGTTCAAAACCTTTTGAAAAACATAAGAACGAATTTGAATATTTTGCGCCTTATTCTTTGTCTGAAATTAATAAACGACTTCATAAGTCCAGTACACCTAGCAGAGATGCTTCTTTTGATGATTTAAAGAAAGAAAAAAAAACATAAAGAATCTTTAAATAGTAAATTGGGTCCCACATCTGGGTCCCTATATAGTGTTTCTACTGTTGGGAATAGTGTATTTGGGTCCCTTATATAGTGTTTCTACTGTGGAGAACAATGTATCTACTGTTGTGTGGGGTCTTTGGCGGCTTTTAGTCAGAGTCCTCTTCTGTCTAAATCATTCATTTGTTGGAGGAAATTTTCCACCTTGTCCATGTTTTTGTCGGATAATATTACTTCCGGTTGTATTGGCTGAGAATCTTCTTCTGCGATATCATCGCCACTTGTTTCACTGTGCATTGATGTGTCTGACCTTTCAGTCTGGTTTATAGTTTGAAGTAGATTTCTTTTTACTTCTTCCAGATATTTATTTATTAATTGTGTCTTATCTCCTTCTTGAACAGAGATTCTTCTAGCAATATGTCTGACTGAGCTGTCGTCAAATATTTTCTTCTGGGGAGCAGTCGAATATAATTGGATCTGTGCTGAAATGGAATCCAATAATTCTTGGCCATATAACAATTTTGTTTTGGGATCATTCTTCATCAACTTATCCCAAAAATTATTGTAGAAGACCATGTATAAGCAAGGAATCTGTTCTTCAGTAAACCCCAATTCGGGGGTCCATTTGTGAATCCACGGAATAGAGAGTTCAATGAAGAAGTATATCTGATCAATCTTTTCTAAATAACAGATATGACCTGTATGATATAAATCTGTTAAGAACGGAGAAATTTTTGTCCATTCTTTGTATAACTTAAGAAATGGCTCAGGCAAGATCTTTGTTGTGGGGCCGTGATGTGCCCACCAGTTCAGAAACCAATTATGGATAGGTTCTACAAATATCTTTGCACATATTTTAATAAACCAAGTGTGTTTATGTCTATCATTGTTGTAATATAATACTCTATCGAATGCCTGTATATAATCCCAGTAAGTAAAATTCATGGGTGATTTATTAAGGCTTATTTGCCTCTCTTTCATTGTGGATATCCCCCATTCTTCAACAGATATAATCTGCTTGATAATAATTTTTGAGAAGTTATAAACGTTCTCACTTGTGTTATAACCGGAAAAGTGCTGGAATTCTGCACTACATGTGCTGATGAGGATGGTCTCATAGCGCAGGTTTTATATGATTCACCCGGGTAGTATAACCCATTAATCAGGTATCTCTGGAATATCTTCCATGGTTCATCCTTTCGCTGAATCTCAGAGTTTTCTAGGAGAAATATTATTTCTTTCTTTGGTAATTTTTCGTAAGACTTGATATCATCGTTGTCCTCTTCTCTAGCGATTGAAGCAAATGTATTACTTTGCTTTTTGGCGGCCAAATATGCCTGTAGATGACAGTATAACGGATTATCTTCTGGAATATCATCCAGATGTATAGACGGACCTGATGAGGAATCTCCTTTATGAAATATCTTTGAGTTTATTAAAGTCTTTTTTCCTGCTTGTATCACCGAAGAATTTGATGAGGATCCGTATGACGATCCTTGAGAATATGATCTACTAGGGGAAGATCTTCCCCTACCTATGCCTCTGGTGGCCCATGAAGGGTCCATTCTGCATAAATAACAAGTCAATTTATTCTGAGAAGAGGTAATCCAGCATATTATCCCTAACAATTTCAGCATAATCATGAATAGAAAAATTATTTTCAATCAGGTTATCAACGATATCTTCAATTATCAATTCAATTATGAGACTTTGTAGATCTCCATTTAATCTAACCACTTTAAGGATAGTAATTAATAATTCTTCATCTAGAAAAGTCGTATAGAAATTCATAATTAATCAAGGTATTCTCGGGATAAGAAATCCGGAAGGGAATTATCAATTCCTTTTTTGTATTGAATTTCAAAATCAAAAGGCGCCAGTTGAGCTTGCCATCTAGCAAATATTAATTTAGACGCATCATGTTTGAAATCTTTGTCAAACATATATTTAACAGATTGAGCATCAGTTTTTATTAAAAACTTTTGATTATATAAATCGTCTTGAAATTTTAAAACACATTTAACAATAGTTAACATTTCATGAGCCACAGTAGCATATTTCTTCTGGGCTTCGGTCCATTTACCAGAGTGAAATCTTATCAGGTATTCACTCTTATTGTTGGGATTCACTTGTTTTAAAATCCCACCGTAGCCAACGTTGGACGCATCAGTCTCAATAATTTTTTGCCATGTAGGATTAGCAAGAGTTAAGCAAGGTAAAGACTTAACACGCTGTTTAATACTTTTGACTAACGCAGTATGCTGGTCAGTCCAAGACTGCTTATGATCCTTTTTCAGCCTGTCATATAAAGGGGCTAGATCTCGAGATAAACCTTTGTAGAAAGGAGATATATAATTCAAGCTTCCCAAAAATCTTTGTAATTGAGTCCTGTCAGTAATAACATCAGGAAAGTTTGAGGCAAAATCAATCGATCTTTGTATCAGGGTAATTTTTCCTTGGCAAATATTATGACTTAAAAATCGAACATTTGTTTGGAATAGACTCATTTGGTTTAGAAATTACTAAACGTTTTGTATTACAATTTTCTTAAAAATATCAAGATGCTTAATATGCATCTCTAATGTTTTAGAAAATACTAATATGTAGTCAATATAAACGATGATAAAATCTAGATAAGGGTTAAAAATATCATTCATAATTTTCTGAAATTCAGAAGGGGCATTTTTAAAACCAAATGGCATGACATTCCATCCATATTGACCAAATGGAACATTAAAAGCAGTTCTATAAGTATGCTCTTTAAAAATTTGAACTTGCCAATATCCAGATTTTAAATCGAATTTTGAAAATATATTGACGTCATATAATCTAGATAGAAAGTCCCTTTTATTGGGGATATGATATCTAATCCATTTCAGATGTTTATTCAATGGTTTGTAATTTATAACTAATCTAGGAATACCACGTTCCTTTTCTGTAGCATTATTAACATAAAAGACAGAACATGACCAAGGAGATTTTGAGGGTTTTATCAAACCCTTTTGTAACAAGCTGTCAATCTCGTTTTTGCAGAATTCAACTAATTCGGCATTCATATGGCAAGGTCGAGATTTAGTAGGGATATCATCCTCGGAGAAGTTTTCTTCGTAAGGAAGAGTTACAATATGCCTTTTTCGGTTCCAAAAGGCACTAGGGTGATCGGCGCAAACATCAACAGCCATCTGTTCAGCAATCAATTTAATCTTTTGCTGAACCTTAGAAGATTGTAAAGTATCAAATATATTCATGCTCAATATTTCTAATTGTAATGAATCAACATGCCTTTGTTTCATATTAATCAAGGCGTTAATATCTCTAGTTACGAGATCTGCAACAAAAGAATAACTTATCTCTTTATCTTGATAAGTAGCAGAAAAACCCTGTGCATTTATGTTATTAAAAGGGTAAATAGCATTAATAAAAGTGGTTCCAAGTATAATCGGAGGGTATAACTAGTTTTTTACCAAAAAGAAAAAATGAGGAATACAAACTCTATTTTGGCAAATACGAGTATTTGGTAATTTATACTCTATATCTAAAGCATGACCAGAAGCAAATTTTGCCGAATGAGTGGTCTTTTGAAAATATTTAGTAGGAACAAGGCCCTATTGAATACAACTTACATCTGCTCCACTATCAATCATTGCTATATCAGTTAGTGAGAAAGTATTATCAATCAAGATAGTACATTTAATGTACCACTTATGAGCCGTAACAACCTGCATCATTCCTAAAAACATATCAGAATTTTCATTAATCGAATCAATCTGCTTAGAATTTTTTTTCCCTTTTCATTTGAAGATTCGGAAATTCCTTTAGCCGAAAAATCAGTTAGAGAATTATTTTTCTCAATTTGAGTAATCCGGTGGTCACAAATCATTTGATTTTGTTTAAGAGACCTAATATCCTTTTTCAAATTTTCAATTTCTATCTTCAAATCATCAAAAGAAGCATCTCTGCTAGGTGTACTGAACTTTTGAAGTCGTTTATTAATTTCAGAGCCTAGAAATTATTTATAGTAAATATGTAATAGATGTGAAGTATTCGACATAGATATGAATCCGTTTAGCCGGACATAATCACGATTGGGGAGAGAAATAAAGTAATTAAATACTTTGTTAAACCTCAAATGTTCAAAGTAATATGTCCTCAAACAAACAAAGTATGACGACATACTTTTCAAACCATACCACTAGAATTTCATACTTTATATTGTTATTTATCTATAGGTTTCTAGGAGCTATAGTTTTATCTCTACGCTCACAAATTTCTAAAAGAACCAAAGATTCAAATTCTTCAATTTATTTTATTATCTTTGAATAATTATTTTAAAGTATTTTTTTTGTTATTTGTTTATAGTATTTGGTAATAAAGATAACAATAATTTTCATAAGATATATATTATCTCATAAATCATAATAAGATATATAAAGACTTATGTGGCGTAGGATTTCTTTGTTTAATGAGCTAGCTTAGTGAGATTAACATTCATTATATTTAGAAACTTACATTTTCTTTCTTTGATATTTTTTCAATAACTAAAACACATTATTGAATAATATATATATAATTTTTAAAAATTATATATTTATTGATATAGGTACACGCGCAAAGCGCGTACCCTAATACTAGTATATATATATAGGTTATAAGTCGATGAATCAAAAGAGAGAAAAAGATAAACTTAATGGTAGATATATTTTCATCAAATTAATAATTTTCGTATTTTGTTTTCTCATACATAATTGTTGTGAAACCTACGACAAGATATTTGGGGAGGGGTCACTTGGTTCTCAAATAGGATATACTAGAACTATAATGTGGGATTATAAAAAGAAATTAAATAATAATAATAATAACAATAAAAGTATTTAATGAATATATTATTTTCTATAGATGTTTGGTTAATTATTATTAAAATATGACATATGAAGTATAATATAAAATGCTTATTTAGTTTTATCAAGATAATCTTAGATACACTTTTACCTTAAATTTAACATTTGTTTTCTTAAAGAATTTTGGAAGAAATGCTTTAAGAAGGGCATTTTTATTATTTGACTTTTTTTTATCTGAGATAGCTAATTTTGGGACTGTCGTCCCATATTAAATGGGGTATATAAAATAATACTAAGATAGTCGTAATTGTTTAACCAGAAAATAAGAATTTCGGTCAAAGTTTAATTTTAGAAGAACTCGGGTTACTGATAATCAACTATAGAATAAAATAAGAAGAATTGAATTGAAAGATAGCTGAGTAAGCAAAAGAAAGCAAAGTAAATCCGTGTATTCCAATAATGATCTGTGTCCCTTTACAAATGTTATTTCTCTTCTTTTATAGCTATTTCTAAGTACTACGTTTCTTTCTTATAACAGAGCCATAATGAGCATGACATTAATGCAACGTTATAATTGGTAATCGTAATTGTTTCGTGAAGATTTTGTAACGTTTTCCATCATTGATGCTCATTAATTACGGATAATACGTACTTTTTGCTATCTAGGTTCGTTCCTCCGATTTCTCTTCAAATTACCAAGAGATCTGAGTAACCGTTCCTTCCTGTTTTTTTGAATCTTCGCACGTACCTATTAAGGCTTGTGTCTCTTTGAATACTCTTTGCTAGCTGTCATTCTTTCATTGATCCACGTGTCTTGACATATCAGCACATAATTAATTCCAAATGTTAATTTGATTTTTCCTAATACAGATAGTCCCCTCACTTTTCATTTATTCATCAATTGAATATTTGGCAAATGGATCTCATTAAAGCGGGAATTTTTGCCGCCATTCTACATATCATTATACCTTCTCTAGAATTAACACTTCACATGTCACTTCTATTTAATACATGTGACACGTGGTGACGTTTGATTGGTTCTGCAACCCTTCAACGCTTTTAAGGCTTTTTTACGGCTTACATCAATCACGAAGTGACAGTTTTCATCATGACGTTCCCATCCTTACCTTTTTGTTTGACGGTTGCTTCTGAGTATATTTATCTTTTCTTTCTCATAAAAGTTTTCCATCTTTGAATATTCAATCTTCTTTTCTTCCTCGTACAGCTATGTCTTTTTCAAACCCTAACCCCCAAAAAGTTCTTATTGTTGATGAATTTCCTTGTTGCATCTCGTACCTTAACATTAGGATGTGCCGTAGTAAATCCACATGAGTTCGAAGGGATTATGTCTATTAGGAGGTTATAGATGATTTAAGACATTATTATTATGAGATCCTGTAAGTTTACAACCTTGGTACTGTTAGACATTATGTTAGTGTGGTATTTTCTTTTTAAGTGAAGTATTTTAGTAAAAGTTTTATAAGTATGATTTTGGATAGTTATCGTTATTACTATTTCAGATATGATAAATTATACACATAATATAAGAAAGTTTATGAGATTTTCTTTATTGTAAAGATAGAAATTATTTTCTCTCAAGAAAAGAAGGTTATCTTTTTTTTTCCATTTTAAGAGTTAAGCGTACGGGAATTTTTACTCTTTATATGAGATTAGAAAAATTATAAGTTGAGAAAATATATGTATTTTTACATGGATGTTTTAATAAAAATTGTCATGACCCATTTCCATAATAGGTCATGATAGCGCCCAACACCGTTGTCAGGCAAGCCAACGCGGAAGTATTAGTAAATTCTTATTTTACTCACCCCAAAGAATTACAACATTTTCTTAATTTGCAATTAAAAACTGACGATAATATGCAACATCCAATAATAATTATACAACCCAAAAGAAATGTCTATTAATGTGTGTGCCAAGACCTGATGTCACAAGTTGTGGGCAACTAATAGAATATACAAAAGAATAAATCCATCCTACTTTCCGAAATAGAATAGAAAGCAAAAATAAATAAAGAGAGACTCCATCAACCTGCTGATCGGCACAAGAAGGGGCAGCTCACCGTGGAAGTCTCGAACTATGCTCAAGGATGCGCACCAGTTTGATAGCCAGATGTACCTGCCTCAGATCATATACAATTAAGTACAGAAGTATAGTATGAGTACATAAACAATATGTACCCAGTAAGTATCATGTCTAATCTCGAAGAAGTAGAGACGAGAAGTCGACTTGACACTTACTAGGGTCAAACAATAGGAGAGATAAATTATAATTAGCATGGATAAAACAATTAATTAGCAGGGTATAGCAAGAACTAATAGGTCCTCTCCTACATAATGTCACAGTTGGCAACTCCCATTCCAGGACAAATAATAAACTCAAGTCATAGAAGAAAAATACCGAGTAAAACATGCGTAAATAATGTCGAGGTCATACGGCCCGATCCAACATAATAGTAAATTGTGCACTGCCAAGGGTCGAACGACACGAACCATAGATGCATCTATTACCCCACGCGCGAATCAACCATGCGACGCGATCAATGTAATTAAACACAGCAACAAGCAGACAAGAACACATAATTTTGGAGCAATTACTCACTGGGTTATCAACTGCTCTTTAAAAAGGCCAAGAAAGATCATGTTCCTCTTAACTAGTCTCATTTATCATAATCACCATGATTTAAGCAATCCAAATTAAACATAGAGTTGCAAGAATGCCACATAAATATGCTTCCATATCCTAAACTACCCGGACTTAGCATAATAGTAGCTACGGACGGACTCTCGTCACCTAGTGTGTACGTAGCCCCCGCATTTAATGACAATTTATTAGATTACATCACCTATGGGGACAATTCCCTCTTAAAAGGTTAGATAGGAGACGATCCAAAGTGCACTTCCAATACCAAGAACGAGCCCGAACTCTCAATTTGGAGCCGAACAATCCAAAACCAGATAAACGAGGTGGTAACTAGTCAATACAAGCTCACAAGATCGCATTATAACTATTTAAGCAATTTCCCAACCCTTAACACAATTTTCCTAAAATCCAACCCCAGGACCACGTGCCTGGATTCCAAAAATTTTCAAAGAAAGTTTCTCTTTATAACCCAAGGATCAATAATATATGATTTCTATTTCATTTCATAACAAATTTCGTGGTAAATCTAACTTTTATCAAAACCCTAGGTTTTCACTCAAATCCCATGATTTCACTAATTTTAGTATGCTAATCTACCCACAATCCAAGTATTAAACTCACATTAAGTATGGATAACTTACCTCACAATATTAGGTTTGAAATCCTCTCTTTGAAAGCTCCCAAATCGCCCAAGTGTAGAAGTAAAATGAAATAAATGGCCTAAGTCCCGTTTTGAAAAGCTGTGCCTAGGCCTCTGATGTCGCATTTGCGACACCAGGTTCACAAATGCGAAGTCGCAATTGTGACAATATGTGCGCAAATGCAAACTGGGCCTCCCTCTGCCTTGATCGCAATTGCGATAGAGGGGTCGCAAATGCGGACCCTGATGCATTCACAAATGCGAAGCAAAAGTCGCAAATGCGACCACTGCCCCCCAGCCGGCCTAATCGCAAATGCGATGTTATCTCGCAATTGTGATCAATATCTCGCAATTGCGAGATCTGCAGCAGCAGTAAAAACACCAGAAAACTGGTGTGCTTTTCTACCCCCAACCCATGCCCGAAACTCACCCGAGCCCTCGGGGATCTACTCCGAACACTCATACAAGTCCAACAACATTGTACAAACTTGCTCGAGTGATCAAATCGCCAAAATAACACCTAAAATCATGGATTTAACACCAAAACGCATGAAATCCTAAAGAATATCCAAATTCCTATCCTTACAACCGGACGTCCGAATCACGTCAACTCAGTCCTGTTTCTCACCAAATTTCACAGACAAGACTAAAATATTATATTAGACTTGTACCGGACTCCGAAACTAACATACGAGCCCGATACCAACATGATTAAGCATTATTCCTTTTCATTAAATCCTTAGAATTTTAATTTAACAATTTCTAATAAAAATTCATTACTCGGGCTAGGGACCTCGGAATTCGGTTCCGGGAATACGCCCAGGTCCCATATTTTCCCCCGGACCCTCCAGGACCGTCAAACACGAATCTGAGTCCGTTTGCTAAAAATATTGACCAAAGTCAAATTTAGCCTTTTAAGAAAATCTTATGGAATCAAATGAGCACATTTCAACCCAAACTCTTCCAAATCCCGAAACAACCATCTCCACAGGTCATAAATTAGTTAAAGCAAGTGCGGAAAGTTTAATTTATGGGGATGGGGTTCTAAAAAGCAAAACGACTAGTCGAGTCGTTACATCCTCCACCTCTTAAACAAACGTTCGTCCTCGAACAGATATAGAAAAGTACCTGAGCTATTGAATAAATGTGGATATCTGCTCCGCATGTCCTCTCGGACTCCCAGGTCACCTCCTCGACTGGTTGGCCCCTCCACTGGACCTTTACCGCTGAAATCCTCTTGGATCTTAACTGGCGATCCTGTCTATCAATAATGGCAACTGGCTCCTCCTCGTAACTCAGGCTCTCATCCAACTGAATAGTACTGAAGTCCAACACATGGGACAAGTCGGCATGATACCTCCGAAGCATGGACACGTGAAAGACTGGGTGAACACCCGATAAACTGGGGGGTAAGGCAAGCTCGTAAGCAACCTCCCCAACTTGTCTCAACACCTCAAATGAGCTAATAAACCTTGGGCTCATCTTGCCCTTCTTCCCGAACTTATAACACCCTTCATTGGAGAGACTTTGAAGAGGACCTTTTCACCAACCATGAATGATACATCGCGCGCCTTCTGATCTGCGTAACTCTTCTGTCTGGACTGAGTTGTGCGAAGCCTCTCCTGAATCAACTTTACCTTGTCCAAGACATTTTGCACCAAATTTGTACCATATAACTTAGCCTCACCAGGTTCAAACCATCCGATAAGAGAACGACACTACCGACCGTATAAGGCCTCAGATGGAGCCATCTCAATGCTGGACTGATAGCTGTTGTTGTAAGCAAACTCTGCCAAAGGCAAGAACTGATCCCACTATCCTCCAAAGTCAATCACACTTGCTCTAAGCATGTCCTCCAAGATCTGAATTGTCTGCTCCGACTCCCGTTTGTCTGTGGATGAAATGCTTTGCTAAGCTCCATGCAAGTCCCCAACTCACCCTGAACAACTCTCCAGAAATGAGAAGTAAACTGCGAGCCTCTATCTGATATGATAGAAATAGGCACACCGTGCAATCGGACTATCTCCCGAATGTAAATTTGAGCCAGCCTCTCTGAAGTGTAAGTAGTCACAACCGGTATAAAGTGTGCCAACTTGGTCAACCTATCCACGATGACCTATACTACATCAAACTTCTGCAAGGTCCGGGCGCCAAATGTGGATCATCGAACTACCGGGCCTTGATCTGCCCCAATAATGAAGATTGAGCAACAACACATGCAAGAACTCGGCTAGGCTCTAAAATATCCAACCTCACAAGTCTGTTAGCTAAGGACTGAATGTCCAAAGCTAGTGGCCTCTCCTCTGCTGGAATGAATGCCAAGCTACCCATACTCTCTGTTTTCCTGCTTAAGGCATCTGCGACAACATTTGCCTTGCCCAGATGATAAATAATGGTGATGTCATAATCCTTCAGCAACTCAAGCCATCTACGCTACCTCAAATTGAGATCCCTCTACTTGAACAAGTGTTGTAAGCTGCGTTGATCGGTATAAACCTCACATGATTCCCAGTACAGATAATGCCTCTATATCTTGAGAGCATGAACAATCGCAGCCAACTCCAAATTGTGCATAGGATAATGCTTCTCATGGATCTTCAGCTGACGCGAAGAATACGCAATAACTCGCCCCTCTTGCATCAATACACATCCTAATCCAATGTGCGAAGCATCGCAATATACCGTATACATCCTTGAATCGGAAGGCAACACAAGAACCGGTGCTGTAGTCAAGGCTGTCTTGAGCTTCTGAAAGCTCGCCTCACAATCATCGGACCAATGGAAAGGAGCACCCTTCTGGGTCAATCTAGTTAGAGGTGATGCAATAGATGAAAATCCCTGCACGAATCGTCTGTAATAACCTGCTAACCCCAGGAAACTTCTGATCTTGGTCACTGAGGTAGGACATGGCCAACTCTGAACTACCTCAATCTTCTTGGGATCCACCTTAATACCCTCTCCTGACACAATATACCCCAAGAATGCCACTGACTCTAGCCAAAACTCACACTTGGAGAACTTAGCATATAGCTTCTGCTCTCGTAAGGTCTGAAGCACTACTCTCAAATGCTGTTTGTGCTCCCCCAGGCTACGGGAGTATATCAAGATGTCATCAATGAAGACGATGACAAATGAATCAATATAAGGCCTGAATACCCTGCTCATCAAGTCCATAAATGTTGCTGGGGCATTAGTCAAGCCAAATGACATCACCAAAAACTCATAATGGCCATATCTAGTCCGAAATGCAGTCTTTAGAACATCCGAGTTCCAAATCTTCAGCTGATGATACCCTGACCTCAAGTCGATCTTAGAAAACACCCGCACCCTACAACCGGTCAAACAAGTCATCGATACGAGGAAATGGATACTTGTTCTTGATGGTGACTTTGTTCAACTGGCGGTAATTAATACACATCCGCATAGTCCCATCATTCTTCTTCACAAATAACACTGGTGTACCCCAAGGCGATACACTGGATCTAACAAACCCCTTTGCTAACAACTCCTCAAGCTACTCCTTCAACTCCTTTGGAGCCATTTGGTACGGTGGGATAGATATAGGCTGGGTGCTTGGAGCCAAGTCAATACAGAAATCAATATCACGATCCAATGGCATGCCCGGAAGATCGAAAGGAAATACATTGGCGAACTCCCGAACTACTGAGACCGAATCAATCGCCAGAGACTCTGCGGTGGTGTCCCGAACATAAGCTAGATAAGCCAAACACTCCTTCTCGACCATATAGCGAGCCTTCAGGAAAGAAATAACCCGACTAGATGTATCAACTGTGGAACCCTTCCACTCCAACCTCGGTAACCCTGGCATTGCTAATGAAACATTCTTGGCATAGCAATCTAGGACGGCGTGATATGGAGATAACCAATCCATGCCCAGGATGACCTCAAAATCGATCATATCGAGCAACAAGAGGTCTGTTCTAGTCTCA
The DNA here is from genome assembly GCF_000393655.2 of Nicotiana sylvestris. Taxonomy (NCBI): domain Eukaryota; kingdom Viridiplantae; phylum Streptophyta; class Magnoliopsida; order Solanales; family Solanaceae; genus Nicotiana; species Nicotiana sylvestris. The sequence goes on along the minus strand of NC_091057.1, from coordinate 119,576,708 downwards.
AAAGCACAGAATGTGACTACACATGACCCGTAGATCCGATCCATAACCACAAAATTGCCCACAAGAATGGACACATGAACAGGAGTGCCCAAAGGCTCAGGAGAAACAACCAAGAAACGAGAAAATAGAGATGATACATATGAATAAGTAGACCCTGGATCAAATAATACCAAAGCATCTCTACCGCCGACGGAAATAATACCTGTGATGACGGTATCTGAGGCCAATGCATCTGGCCTAGCCGGAAGGGCATAGAATCTGGATGGAGTGCCGACTGGCTGGCCTCCACCTGACTGAGCAGTAGCTGACTGACCTCTCCCTGCCTGGCCTCCATATCTAAGACGGCCTCTACCTATCTGTCCCCCGCCTTTTGGAGGCTGGGCAACCGATGCTGGAATCATGAGCTGCTAACCCTACTGTACTGCCTTGCCCCGAAGTCTGGGGTAGGTCCTTTTCATGTGACCCAGATCTTCACACTCGTAGCACCCTCTCGGTACCATAGCCTGTTGCCCCGAAGTCTGAGCCTGCTGACCCGAATACCCACTAGAAGAGCCTTGAATGGTTGGTGGGCGATATGAACTCTCTGGCATAGCACTAAAATGAGCATTGGAAGAACCCTAATAACCAGAATACCTGCCGGCGGACCCCTGAATAGCTGGTGGCCGGTAAAAACTCTTCGGCATCGCACTGAAATAAGGTCTCATTGGAGCACCTCGGGGAGGTGGTAGTGGTGCTGAATACGGAGGTCTGTTGGGCTGACCCCTCCCGAAGTGACCTCTAACCCTAGTTGGGGCACCTCTGAACTCCCCCGAAAACCAGGCCCTCTTGTCCTGCTGAATCTGCTCTCTACCCCTCTGGTGATATCCCTCAATCCTGCGAGCAATCTCTACCACTAGCTGATACTTAGTACCCATCTCCACCTCTCGAGCCATGCTAGCTCGAATAGTGGGGTGCAACCCCGCAACAAATCTCCGCACTCTCTCTGCATCTGTGGGAAGTATCATGAGTGCATGGCGAGACAACTTAGAAAACCTTGCCTCATAATCGGTCACAGACATTTGACCCTGCTCAAGATGCTCAAACTGATACCGCAGCTCTTCCCTCTCAGAGGGTGGACTATACTTATCCAAGAATAACTGTGTGAACTAACCCCAAGTGAGGGGAGGAGAACCTGCTGGCCTGCCATGAACATAGGACCACCACCATCTACGGGCCCTGTCCTCGAGCTGAAAAGTAGTAAAGTCAACCCCATGCGACTCCAATATCCTCATGTTGTGCAGTCTATCCCTGCACCTATCTATGAAGTCCTGGGCATCCTCATGATGCTCACCCTCGAAGACATGAGGGTCTGGTCTATCTATCCAACAACTTTTACTGGTCGGCATCGGCAACTGGTCTGGGATGGGGCACCACTATAGCTGCTGGCTAGGCCTCATCCGCGGGTAGTGCACGCGGAGTCTGATACACTACAGCTACATGTCCAAGAGCCTGAGTAGTATGTGTCTGTGCTCCCCCTTCTACCTGTGAGGTAGCTGGATACGCTGGAAATAAACCAGCCTGAGTCATGGAATCCATGAACCGTAGCATACGACCCATGACCTCTTGGAAGCCCGCTGCTGTCATAAAGTCTGTCGGGCTAGGCTCAGCTGCGGGCACCTCACCCTGCTCCTCAATGATAGGATCTCCCGCAGGATCTGCTTGTGGTACTACTGAGATAACACTGGGACGCCCTCGTCCCTTACCTTGGGCTGGTGCCCTCCCCCGGCCTCTGCCTTGGCCTCTAGCAACGGGGGGAGCAGCTCCTCCCGGGTCTGGAACATCAGCTGTGCATGTCCTCACAATCTGTGAGAGAATAGAAGAGGGAAATTTAGTATACCAACCACTGCACGATAGAAAATGAATAAAGAGTAGTTTTCCTAACACCCTATAGCCTCTCGAAGATAAATACAAACGTCTCTGTACCGATCCGCAAGACTCTATTGGGTTTGCCCATGACTTGTGAAACCTACGCAAACCTAGTGCTCTGATACCATATTGTCACGACCCATTTCCATAATAGGTCTAGATAGCTCCCAACACCGTTGTCAGGCAAGCCAACGCGGAAGTATTAGTAAATTCTTATTTTACTCACCCCAAAGAGTTACAACATTTTCTTAATTTGCAATTAAAAATAGGCGATAATATGCAACATCCTATAATAATTATACAACCCAAAAGAAATGTCTACTAATGTGTATGCCAAGACCTGGTGTCACAAGTTGTGGGCAACTAGTCAAAAGAATAAATCCATCCTACTGTCCGAAATAGAATAGACAGCAAAAATAAATAAAGAGAGACTCCATCAACCTGCTGATCGGCACAAGAAGGGGCAGCTCACCGTGGAAGTCTCAAACTATGCTCAAGGATGCGCACCAGTTTGATAGCCAGATGTACCTGCCTTAGATCATATACAATTAAGTACAGAAGTGTAGTATGAGTACATAAACAATATGTACCCAGTAAGTATCATGTCTAATCTCGAAGAAGTAGAGACGAGAAGTCGACTTGACACTTACTAGGGTCAAACAATAGGAGAGAGAAATTATAATGAACATGGATAAAACAATTAATTAGTAGGGTATAGCAAGGACTAATATGTCCTCTCCTAGATAATGTCACAGCTGACAACTCCCATTAAAGGACAAATAATAAACTCAAGTCATAGAAGAAAAATAACGAGTAAAGCATGCACAAATAATGCCGAGGTCGTACGGCCTGATCCACTTCGAACACTCACACAAGTCCAACAACATTGTACAAACTTGCTCGAGCGATCAAATAGCCAAAATAATACTTAAAACCATGGATTTAACACCAAAACGCATGAAATCCTTAAGAATATCGAAATTCCTATCCTTACAACCGAACGCCCGAATCACGTAAACTTAGTCCCGTTTCTCACCAAATTTTACAAACATGACTAAAATATTATACTAGACCTGTACCGGGCTCCGAAACCAACATATGGGCCCGATACCAACATGATTAAGCATTATTCCTTTTCATTAAATCCTTAGAATTTCAATTTAATTATTTCTAATAAAAATTCATTACTCGGGCTAGGGACCTCGAAATTCGATTCCGGGTATACGCCTAGGTCCCATATTTTCCCAATGTAACGACCCAACCGGTCGTTTTGAGCTCTAACGCGTCGTTAAATAGTTTGAGGCCATGAGCAGCTTCACTTCAAGTAATATGACTTGTACGCATGGTTGGAATTGAATTCCGGGAAATTCAGAGTTGATTTGGAGAAAGAATTCTCATTTCAGAATCTTTAAGTTGAAAGAATTGACTAAGATTGCATTTTTGAGAGAACGACCTCGGAATTGGAATTCGAAGATTCCAGCAGGTTTGTATGATAATTTCGGACTTGGCCATATGTCCGGATCGGATTTTGGAAGACTTGGGAACGTTTCGGCACCTATTGTGGAAGTTGACATTTTTGAAAGAATTTCATAAGTTTGGGTTGAAGTGCATATCAGTATTATCGATATCCGTTTGGTATTCCGAGTTTGGGAATAGCTCCGTATGGTGATTCTGGTATTGGGAGCGTGAACGGAAGTGAATTCGGAGGTCCATGGGTCATTTTGGAATCATTCGGCTAAAGTTAGAAATTTGAAGGTTTTTGAGAAATTTGACCGAGTGTTGACTTTTTGATATCGGGGTCAGATTTTGATTCCGGAAGTTGGAGTTGGTGCATAATATCGAATGTGACTTGTGTGCAAAATTTGAAGTCATTCCAGAATGATTTTGATAAGGTTTGAAACACTTAGTCTCTTTTAAGGAAGCTTAAATTGGAAAAGTCAACTGGATGTTGACTTATGTGTTTGAGGGATCGGATGTGAGTTCCGATGGTTTGGTTAGCTTCGGGAGGTGATTTATGACTTAGGAGCGTGATCGGAAGGAATTTTGGAGGTTCGTAGTAGATTTAGGCTTGAATTGGCGAAGTTGATATTTTTGGCGTTTTCCGGTTGATAGGTGAGATTTTGATATAAGGGTCGGAATGAAATTCCGAGAGTTGCAATAGAATCGTTGTATCATTTGGGATGTGTGTGAAAAATTTCATGTCATTCGGGCTGGTTTGGTTGGGTTTTTGATCAAAAGAATAATTTAGAAGATTTTGAAATTCTTAGGCTTGAATCTGATGCGAATTTGGTGTTGTGATGTTGTTTTGAGCGTTCCGAAGGTTGGAACAAGTTTGAATGATGCTATGGGATATGTTGGCATGTTTGGTTGAGGTCCCACTGGCCTCGGTGAGTTTTGGGTAGTTAAACGGACTATTTCATCTTTGGAAAAGTTGCAGATTTTTTTAGCTTCAGCTGTGCACCAGAAAATTTCTAGTGCGAGGAGTCCAATTTGGAAGCTCATTCTTGCAATCTATAAGGAATCTGAAAAATTGCAAAACATGAAAGTTGTACCCCTTGCATTCTAGTTTCCAGAATAAACCATTCATGATTTGGATATTCCATCAGAAAGTTATGATGGATCGAAGATGGCTGGTGGAGCAATTTCGACAGAATTTTCTAATGCACTTTAGAAGCTCATATCTCTGAATATATAAAGAGTTATATAGTGTACAACCTATCAAATGGAAGATCTTCAAGTCTAGTTTCTAAATCTTCAAGCCGTTTGTCATTTGGAAATTTCCACAAGGGGTTATGGGTGTTTTAACAGAAGGTGTAGAACAGGGGAAAATGGTAAGAGGATGTACAACCTGCACAGCGCAAGGTACAACTCGATGAAGCCTGGGCAGATTGTTTAGCGCATTTCTTTCATTTCTTTCATTTGATTTGGACGATTTAGGAGAGATCAAAGAGGGATTTTCACCAAGAAACACTAGGTAAGTGATTTCTTCCTATTTTTGAGTTAAATATGTGATCTTTCATGGATTTAGACATGAAAATCAGTAGAAAAAGGTGGAGTTAGGGCTTGAGATTATGAGACCTTCTAGGGATGATTTGAGGGGTCAAATGAACTCCGACTTTTGAGTTCTTCATATGTACGGACTCGTGAGATGATGAAGAACATTTTGGTATAAAGTTTGTCCAGTTCCGGGACACGGGCCCGGGGGTCGGGTTTTGACTGGTTTCGGATTTTGTGTTTAAAATCGATATTTTCAATTGGAATTTATTCATTTAGAATAATTTGATGATAAAAATCTGAAATTGGTAGATTTGGATCACTCGGAAGTTGGGTCGAGAGGCAAGCGTGTTGCAGAGTAGCTTTTTGGGCTAGTTCGAGGTGAGTAATGATTGTAAATGTTGTCCTGAGGATATGAAACCTCGGATTTCACATCGTTGTGCTATATTGAGATTACACACATGCTTGATGACGAGTGTGAGGTCGTGCACTGTTGGATATTATGACTTAGTTCGTCTCGAATGACTATTTACCGAGTATTTGACGAAAATCTATTTGCTATCATCACAATTTGGGCTGAATGCCATATTTGGGCCTTGTGCCAACAATTTGAACCCTTTAGGGATTTGTTTTTTTGGTATTTTCTCAATGTCTCGATTTATTTTATATTTGAACTCAGTCATACTATATTATACCGTTTTCTAAACTCAGCCATGTTTACTCTGGTTTAATACTTAAATGAGTTTTAAATGATATTTTGGGCTGAGCATCATATTTTATTGTTGCCCGAATGGTTTATGTGATTGTGACTGAGTAAGGCCGAGGGCTATGTTGTGAGGAAACACTGATTATGATTATGAGGCCGAGGGCCTGAGATTGAAACACCGATTATGATTATGAGGCTAAGGGCCTGAAATATGTACGCCACGAGGTGGGTTGATTGATATGAGGCCGAGGGCCTAGTGATAATACCACGAGGTGGCTTGATATTGCGTTTGGGCCGTAAGGGGCCCCTCCAGGAGTCTGTACACCCCTAGTGAGCGAGGGTACCTAGTGTGATATGTGATATTGCCCGATGGGTTGTTCTTGATCCATGTTTTCCCGAGGGGAGGTTCTTGATTTATGTTTTGTCCGTGGGGCTGATTGCGGGTGATTGTAAGGTAGCCCGAGGGGCTGGTTCTATTGATATTATGCTCGAGGGGCGGTTTATAGTACATGTTTTTGCCCGAGAGGCTATTACATTTCTGTCATTTTGCTCACTCTTTTATCACTCGTTTGAAACTATTGAAAGCTGTTTTTATAAGGTTTTACTGAAACTGGGCTTGACTTAAGAAGTAAATAATTTCTGTACTGTTTTGGAAATGTACTGCATTTGCTGTAGCATTATGACGTGGTTTACGTGTTTTCTTACTGCTCAGCTTTCATTTATTATTATTACTCGCTGAGTCGGAGTACTCACATTACTCCATGCACCTTGTGTGCAGATTCAGGTATTTCTGAACCCCGTAGCGGGTATTGGTTGCTCAAAGGCTGAGTCATCGGAGTTTAGCAAGGTGGTTGCCCGACGTTCGCAGCACTGCTTTCCTCCCTCTTGATTTCATTAGACTATATTTCATATATTTCAGGTTTTTAGTTGTATTTAGACCTTAGTAGATGCTCGTGACTTGTGACACTTTGATGTTGGGCTATGTCTATTCCGCAAATGATATTATTCACCTTTTCTTTGGGATTAATTTCTTATAAATGACTTAAACGGACTTATTAAAATTGTCGAAAATGAATTTGGTAATTGTGTCGGCTGGACTTGTCTTCACGAGAGGCGCCATCACGACCGGGTCCGGTTTGGGGTCGTGACAAGTTGGTATCAGAGCCTAGGTTACATAGGTCTCACGAGTCATGAGCATGTTTAGTAGAGTCTTGTGGATCGGTATGGAGACGTCCGTACTTATCTTCGAGAGGCTGCGAAACCTTTAGGAAAACTTCCACATTCTTGAATTCTTATCGTGTTTCAGTGATTCAGCTTGAAATGTAACTCTTGAAATTCCTTTCACGTGTTCGTATGCGCACATGAGGGCTCAGTATCAGATGTGCATCGATGGCTTGTTATTCTCTAATCGAGGGCGAGATGTGATTTTTTGTGCGTTGAGGTTGGGCCAGTCTAGAGGACTTGAGGCCGGATTTTGCTTGCACCTTGAGCACCGAGGTGCTGATCGTGTGAGCACGTGTATCTGGATTTATATGTTCGATAGTGTCCCTATCAAGGGAAGTGATGACTGGATAGATACGTGATGAGTATGATGTGACTGCGAGATGTGTTCAGATTGTTCGAATGTGGCAAAAAGAGTTACTTAAGGGTAGAAAGAACTATTAGGTGCTTGATTTCCATCTTGATTTGATGTATAGCCTCGAGTTATGGGAGTGTGAAGAATCTTTTCTTATTTTATGGTTGGGAAGTGAAGTAGATTTCATGTTGTGATATGGGTTCAGACCCAGGAAGACTAAGTGATTGTGTAATAGTTATGATTATGGAAGGGTAAAGAAAGATACCAGTTTGAGGCGAAGCAGGTGGGTTATCTCCTGCGGATTGTTCTGAAGTTTGTGTGATCCTTATGTCATTTATTTGGGAGATCTCTATTACCAGTGGAAGATATGTGTTACAATTGAGTCTGAATTGCTTAAGAGAGTAGGCATGTCTGTTACGTGGATGAATGCGAGATTTGCAGAAGATTTAAAGTACTAAATGGTCTGTGTTTCATGTGCGTATGAAGGACTGAGTTTAATTTCACTATGGTATTATGGCAGTAATAGAGTATATGCATTATGAGTTATGGTATGTTTTGGTCTATGGCCTTGAGCCAAGTGGGGGAGTCTACTATTGCTTAGTTGATTGCACGGTTATGTGCTATGTTGGTTCCAGTTTGAGGCGTACAGGAGAATCAGTTATGGCCTACGGAGAATGAGACCGAGGGTGGCTCGAGTAAAGGAAATTTTTTGGACAAAGGTTATAGTATGCTTCATAGGTGTGAGAATCACGGAATGTCTTGAGATGTTGTTGGTAAAGGATGCTCGGTGCATAGGACAGGAAGTTGCCTGATTGCATTAAGGTGAGGCTACACTCTGCGGTGTAGGAGTGCTAATGAGGCAGGTTGTTCGGTTCGTTTGATCAGGCTAATTGCAGTTTGAGTAGAGTGAATGACTCTCGAGAATGGTTCGAATGTGTTCGAGATTGTACATGTAAAAATTGGAAATTTTCAAGTGTATGATTCAGCTAGAAATTGAGGGTTGCATTGGAGGGTGTCAAGACTTGTGTCATTTCTATATCAATTATGGGATTCTATATATATCAGGGTTAGGAAGGTAATGGTTCCGGTTTTGCAAGAAGTCTCGTCGGGATAAGTATTTTGAACGTGGTGCTTTTGGGAACATTTAAGGAAGTATTCATCGACTTATGAGCCTTAGATGGTGTGGCTTTATGCTTGGGTCTCGTGTAGTGAGTGCGGGTCGAGGATTGTGATGTGATAGCAGGAATAAGTATCAAGTCGAAGGTAACTTCAGAGGAACTTGTATAGATGAGGTAGCTTTATAGTAGGTCGGCTCGGCATGTGAAATGATGTGATGAGTTCTTTGGGTGCTTATGAGGTAAAGAGTTTCTACAGGTGTTTCGTGACAATAATCTTGAGTTTTAGTAACATGCGTAGCTTGGTTGAGTTAGAAGGATTCAGTCCTGACAGTTTAGTTTGTGCAAATAGAGTTTGGAGAGTTCTTGATGGTCTCTGCCACGGTTAGAGATACGTGTTTTATACGAGCGTGAGGAGCATGAGATGTGTAGTGATTTTCTTCTAGATGGGATCAATGGAAAGTTCCTGGTTAGTTGAGTATATAGTTACTTGTGGCTCGGAAGGGATATGAAGTTCTTATGTGTTTGTACCGGCTAGGATAGTTATCCTTGTATGTTATAAGAGGAAGTGGGTTATTATGGACCCAGGTAAAGCTATTAGCCTAGTTCAGTGTGAGCGGAATCGGCTTGAAGTGTGTGAAAGGATTTAAACAGACTTATAAGCCCCATGTGAGTCAGATGTGTTCATTTCAGTATAGCGCTCTTCAAGGAGGGGTATTGGAATATCAGATGTTGTTCTGTCGTCGTCAAATTTATGTATATTATGATTGTGCTGTGTGAGTTGTGAAACGGCTCAATAGATCCCTATGTGTTGAGTCTCTGTGTAGTGATGATGTTATGTGAGAAGGAGAGCTCTTGAGATTCAGAGTATATATATCGCACCTCAGTTGTGCTTGAGTTTTGTAGCGTATGGCTTTATTGGTCTCCCCAGGATGGTATTATGCGCTTAGCGTGCTTGTGACCGATATTTGGTAAATTGTAATGGTGAGAAATTTAGCTCTGTGTATATCTCCTTATGTGAATTTTATGATGGGATTGGGTGGCACGCCACCACGGGTATGTTATTTGTATTGGGTTGCACGCCACAACAGGTTGATGTTGAGTAAGGCTCCTATATTTATTTTTCTTGTGTTTTGCTTCCTATTTTCTAAGAAAATCCATGTTAGTTGAGTGAGTTGAGTAGTGCCTTCCTGAGTCATTTCCTTATGCATCATGTTTGAGTTGAGGCCTATTGGCGCGTTGTGGCATCATGTGAGACTGTTGGTCATGCCTGGGGTGACTTATTGCCTGAGCAGTTCATACTGGGCGAGACGAAATTATGGTATTAGGGATCGGTGCGATAAGACTATGTATAAGTATATTACAGGACAATTACCATTATTTGGTTCGTAATGAGATAATGATTTTAGTCAAGAGGAAGATTCAATGTTTGGTTAGCTCTGTAGTTGGTTAGAAATTTCTACACATCTCCTCCGTTGTGGTGGTATCGCCAGCATTATAGTAGGATATATATATATATATATATATATATATATATATATATATATATATCATAAGGTGTATTGAGAGCATCAAATTCGTGGAATTTTGGCTATTAAAGATTAGGGAGTGTCATTGTGGTTAGATGATGAATTATGCGGTGCATGGTCCTAATTCAGCAAATGTATGCAGTCATGTTTTGGCACATCGTGTGGTAGTTGATAAGGTGTTTATATATTGGAAACATGCCTGGCAGAGGATATCGGATGTTGAAAACCTGGTTCTAAGGCCCATCTTCCTAAATAAAAGAGGATATCAGATGTTGAAAACCTGGTTCTAAGGCCCATCTTCCTAAATAAAAGAGGATATCTTCAGAATTGTTCGAGCAAGTGTACTCAACTGGGTTGTGGTAGCGCGGGCGGGTGCACGAGGTATTAAACAGTGATTTCAGATAACTCTAGAGCAGTTCTTAGCACGTTCGAGGACGAACGTATATTTAAGTGGGAGAGAATGTAACGACCGACCGGTCGTTTTGAGCTCTAGCGCGTTGTTCAATAGTTTGAGGCCATGAGCAGCTTCACTTCAGGTATTATGACTTGTACACGTGGTTGGAATTGAATTCCGGAAAATTCGGAGTTGATTTAAAGAAAGAATTCTCATTTCGGAAACTTTAAGTTGAAATAATTGACTAAGATTGAATTTTTGAGTGAACGACCTCGGAATCAGGATTCTAAGGTTCCAGCAGGTTCGTATGATGATTTCGGACTTGCGCATATGTTCGGATCAGATTTTGGAAGACCAGAGAACGTTTCGGCACCTATTGTGGAAGTTGGCATTTTTGAAAGAATTTCATAAGTTTGGGTTGAAGTGTATATCAGTGTTATCGATGTTCGTTTGGGATTCCAAGTCTGGGAATAGCTCCGTATGGTGATTCTGGTATTGGGAGCGCGAACGGAAGTGAATACAGAGGTCTGTGGGTCATTTTGGAGTCATTTGGCTAAAGTTAGAAATTTGAAGGTTTTTGAAAAGTTTGACCGAGAGTTGACTTTTTGATATCGGGGTCGGATTCCGATTACGGAAGTTGGAGTAGGTCCCTAATATCGAATGTGACTTGTGTGCAAAATTTGAAGTCATTCCGGAATAATTTTGGAAAGGTTTGAGACACTTAGTCTCTTTTAAGGAAGCTTATGTTGGAAAAGTCAACCGGATATTGACTTATGTGTTAGAGGGCTCGGATGTGAGTTCCGATGGTTCGTTTAGCTTCGGAAGGTGATTTATGACTTAGGAGTGTGATCGGAAGGAGTTTTGGAAGTTCGTAGTAGATTTAGGCTTGAATTGGCGAAGTTTATATTTTTGGCGATTTCCGTTTGATAGGTGAGATTTTGATATAGGGGTCGGAAAGGAATTCCGAGAGTTGCAGTAGTTCCGTTGTGTCATTTGGGATGTAGTGTGCAAAATTTCATTTCATTCGGACGTGGTTTGGTTGAGTTTTTTTATCAAAAGAGTAATTTAGAAGATTTTAAAATTCTTAGGCTTGAATCCGATGTGAATTTGGTATTGTGATGTTATTTTGAGCGTTCCGAAGGTTGGAACAAGTTTGAATGATATTATGGGATATGTTGGCATGTTTGGTTGAGGTCCCACTGGCCTCGGGTGAGTTTTGAGTGGTTAAACGGACTATTTCATCTTTGGAAAAGTTGCAGATTTCTTTTAGCTTCAGCTGTGCACCAGAAAGTTTCTGGTGCGAGGAGTCCAGTTTGGAAGCTCATATATTGCAATCTATAAAGAATCAGAAAAATTGCAAAACATGAAAGTTGTAGCTCTTGCATTCTAGTTTTCACAAATATAAACCATTCATGATTTGGACATTCCATCAGAATGTTATGATGGATCGAAGATGGCTAGTGGAGCAATTTTGATAGATTTCTGATGCACTTTAGAAGCTCATATCTCTGAATATATAAAGAGTTATATGGTGTACAACCTATCAAATGAAAGATCTTCGAGTCTAGTTTTTAAATATTCAAATATTTTGTCATTTGGATATTTCCACAAGGGGTTATGGGCGTTTTAACAGAAGGTGTACAACAGGGGAGAATGGTGAGAGGATGTACAACCTGCACAGCGCAAGGTACAACTCGATGAAGCCAGTGCAGATTGTTTTAAACACGAGTTTTAGCCCATTTCTTTCATTCCTTTCATTTGGCTTTGACGATTTTGGAGAGCTCAAGGAGGGATTTTCACCAAGCAACACTAGGTAAGTGATTTCTTCTTATTTTTGAGTTAAATATGTGATCTTACATGTATTTAGACATGAAAATTAGTAGAAAAATGTGGAGTTAGGGCTTGAGATTATGAGACCTTCTAGGGATGATTTGAGGGGTCAAACGAACTCCAATTTTCGAGTTCTTTATATGTACGGACTCGTGAGATGATGAAGAACATTTTGGTATAAAGATTGTCCAGTTCCAGGATGCGGGCCCGGGGGTTAGGTTTTGACTGATTTCGAGTTTGTGTTTAAAATCGATATTTTTCAATTGGAATTCATTCATTTAGAATAATTTGATGATAAAAATCTGAACTTGGTAGATTTAGAGTACTCAGAAGTTGGGTCGAAAGGCAAGCGTGTTGTAGAGTAGCTTTTCGGGCTAGTTCGAGGTGAGTAATGATTGTAAATGTTGTCCTGAGGGTATGAAACCCCGGATTTCACATCGTTGTGCTATATTGAGGTAATGCACACGCTTGATGACGAGCGTGGGGTCGTGCACTATTGGGGATTATGACTTAGTCCGTCTCAAATGACTATTTTACTGAGTATTTGACTGAAATCTATTTGCTATCATCATGATTTGGGCTGAATGCCATATTTGGGCCTTGTACCAACAATTTGAACCCTTCGGGGATTTGTTTTTACTGGTATTTCCTTACTGTCTCACTTTATTTTATATATGTACTCAGTCATGCTATATTATATTGTTTTCTAAACTCAGCCATGTTTACTCTGTTTTAATACTTAAATGAGTTTTAAATGATATTTTGGGCTGAACATCATGTTTTATTGTTGCCAGAGTGGCTTTTGTGATTCTGACTGAGTAAGGCAGACGGCTATGTTGTGAGGAAACACTGATTATGATTATGAGGCCGAGGACCTGAGATTGAAACACCGATTATGATTATGAGGTCGAGGGCCTGAGAAATGTACGCCACGAGGTGGCTTGATTGATATGAGGCCGATGGCATAGTGATGATGCCACGAGGTGGCTTGATATTGCGTTTGGGCCGTAAGGGCCCCCTCCAGGAGTTTGTACACCCCCAGTGAGCGAGGGTACCTAGTGTGATATGTGATATTGCCCGAGGGGTTGTTCTTGATCCATGTTTGCCCGAGGGGTGGTTCTTGATTTATGTTATGCCCGAGTGGCTAATTGCGAGTGGTTGTGAGGTAGCCCGAGGGGCGGTTTATATTACATGTTTTTGCCCGAGAGGCTATTTATATTTATGTCATTTTGCTCACTGTTTTATCACTCGTTTGAAACTATTGAAAGCTGTTTTTATAAGTTTTTACTGAAACTAAGCTTGATTTACGAAGTAAATGATTTCTGTACTGTTTTGGAAATGTACTGCATTTGTTGTAGCATTATGACGTGGTTTACCTGTTTTCTTACTGCTCAGCTTTCATTTATTATTATTACTCGCTGAGTCAGAGTACTCACATTCCTTGATTCGGTAGCAGGTATTGGTTGCTCAGAGGCAGAGTCATCAGAGTTTAACAAGGTGGCTGCCCGACATTCGCAGCACTGCTTTCCTCCATCTTGATTTCATTAGACTATATTTCGTACATTTCAGGTTTTCAGTTGTATTTAGACCTTAGTAAATGCTCGTGACTTGTGACACTTCGATGTCGGGCTATGTCTATCCCGCAAATGGTATTATTCACCTTTTCTTTGGGATTAATTTCTTATAAATGACTTAAACAGACTTATTAAAATTATTGAAAATGAATTTGGTAATTGTGTTGGCTGGCCTTGTCTTCACGAGAGGTGCCATCACGATCGGGTCCGGTTTGGGGTCATGACACCCACGGACCCTCCGGACCGTCAAAACACGAATCCGGGTCCGTTTGCTAAAAATGTTGACCAAAGTCAAATTTAGCCTTTTAAGAAAATCTTAAGGAATCAAATGAGCATATTTCAACCCAAACTCTTTCAAATCCCGAACCAACCATTCTCGCAGGTCGTAAATTAGGTAAAGCAAGCGCGAGAAGTTTTATTTAAGGGGACGGGGTTCTAAAAAGCAAAACGACCAATCGGGTCATTACAAAAATAATAGTGTATGTATTTATTTTATGTGGTACCATATGACCATAATAGTAGGATATATAAAGTGTATTAAAAATAAATAGAATTTTAAGTAATTTGAAATAATTCTTAATTATGTGGGTAATTGATTAATTATCGGGTAACATGACATTACCTAATTACCTAATAAGTGGATAAAAATTAAACTTTCCTCATCCCACCCCACGTGTCAGACCCTCCCTTTCAATTGAATGACTCTTTAATTCATTAGTATAGGTGGCAACATAAAATATGTTAAAGTGTATATCTATCTCATTAGGGGTCTTCAGATGAATATGTAAATGTTTAATTGTTCTTGTATGCACAAGGCTCTAGGTAACATGATAAATAGATACCATCTTCGGAGGAGGTTAACGATCTATTGTTCGCTCATTCTGAAGCAAACGGTGAAGCAACTCCATTATTCTCTTTTCTTTGTCGTTGCTGATAGTATTCCCCTTGGTTAACATAATTCTCTACTTCCTTGTATAGGATGTTATATTCCATCATAAGTTATTGTTTTTCTGGAATACAAGAACATTCGACACAAGGCTAGTATCACTAAGGGAGGTGCCATAATTAAACTATGATCTCTTATGCCTATTAAACTATTTTATCTAATTTGGTTGATTGGCTTCCTAAGACTTGGCTATGATATTCCAGTAACCTAAAAAGACTTTCATTTCATGGTTTTTCTTTTTTCTTTTGATAAGCTGGTCTTGTGGCAGCTTTAAAAGCAATGGTCCTTATAATTAGATTATTTTTTTCAATAATCAGCATGTCAAACAGAAAAAAAGAAAAAAAAAGTTATGTATGAACTTCACTGTTAAATTGTGACTGTAAACAAAGAGATAGAGTAGCAATCTAGCAAGTAATAGACGTAAGAGCTTTGGTAAATAATCTTGCCGGATAAAACAACAATAGTACTTGTAACATGAGTATGGGTTAACATTACAATATCGAATTTACTGTTCTGGAACATGAATGAATTACTTAATATGTCCTTTCTTTTCTTTGTTCTAGGATGCAGTCACCATTGTATACTATCAGTTTTTTTTTAAAAAAAAGACTATTGTATACTATCATGTGCATTCAAGAGTGCACGGAAGCTATTCAAATGAAAGAGAAAGAAAAAAAAAGAAAAAGAAATTAGTTGTATGATAATTCATGGTCCTCAAACCTGGATTCTATTCCTTGGTGAGATTTTTGCAGTAAGTAACAACATTTGATGAACAGTATTAGAAGATACATGCAACACGAGAAATCACCCATAGTTTCATTTTATCTCACTTCAGCGTAATTCTTCTTATGGGGGTTAAACTTGTGCATATATTTTGTTTTACTTGTACTTGTACAAAAAAATTCTTGCTCTGTATAGTGTTTCTCCATAGTTACTTTTGGTTGACCCCCGTGCAGTTTTGTCAGTTAACACAATATTATCTGCAAATAGTAGGACCTTGATTTTTATCTATTTAATTTTCTAGTCCTTATGTCAGAATCTAAAGATATCTTATCAAGCAATTCATTGCTTTGGTTAAAAAAGAACCTATACAAGCTACTCTCATTATAAAATGGAGGACGCATATTAAATCTTTTGTTTGTTCTTTTATCTTTCTGAAATGATAATCTGTAAAGTCGAGTTCAAACTTTAATAAGAAACGTTTGAAGTAGGTTTGTATGTTTATATGTATAATATTTTAATTATTTTAGACATGTAATAAGCTAAGCCTGTCATTATCATCACTAGTATTTACTACTATGAAGTATGAAACGATTCTAAAGAAAGCGTATCATATTTTCTTTTCCACCACTGTATTTAAAAACTTTGTTGGAAGCTCGGAAATATTTGCTTTCCTCTCAACAGTCAGTTGCAAAGAGAAGCTTTCCCAGTTACCCGTGAGAGATTAGATACAACTCCAGTTTAATTATAGTTGAAATAATTAGTTTCGATGGTTAAATGTACACTTGAACAATAATATTCTGGCTCTCTCTAATTTAGTTTTTTCTTTTTCCAGTCAAAGTGTCTTACAATCTTATACTTAATGTTTTGAATAAGTTTCAGAATTTTGTGTCAACTTAAACAGTTAAACTCATTGTAAGGTCTAGGGTTGAATCTTGAGATTTAAGATTCAACGCTATACAAGATATTGAAGTTCAGAAGTTCAAATTGTGAAGGTTTTGCAATTACAGAATGATTTGGTAATTCAGAGAAAATAGCGCATTTCATACTGTGAATTTGCAACAGATAAGATCAAACGCTTTAAGTTTTTAACTCACAGATACTGTGAATTTTCTGGAAATTCAGAGAAAATCCGAGTACAGAGCCGGTTGAAAGAAGCAAAATCAAATTCACACATTTATTCCACTAATTATGTATGTTAATGTTGAAGAGAAAACAGAGAAATAATGCTTCAAAAGTTCACCTTAAATAAGGAAGAAAACTTCATACAAAATATGGGTGATGAAATTAAAAGGCACATGCTATACTCTTTTGCTCGGTTGAAAAGAATTTCAAGCACAGGTATGGTGGAAGCTTTGCTTTTTCTAGGTTTGCCACTGTCAGCCTTTGCCTCGTCCGCCCGTTTGCCTCTGTCAGCCGCTGAGATGGAATGAAAGATATCGAAAGAGAGAGAGAGGAGGGAAATTGGGGAAATAGGGCGCGCACAAATTGGGGAAATAGGGTTTTGGCCTAAAATATTATATTTAGATTTGTGACTATCGTGGTCGCAAATCCACTTAAATATTCTTTTACCATTTTAATTTTAAGTTAGCCACCGACGCAGTAGCTTTTTTGGTCAACTAATATTTTTGACTTTTTATTCTCTGATCGAATCGATCGCAAAAGTGAAGGCGGAAAATTGGCCCGCTATTTTCACACTGCTTTCGTCGGAATAATAGTCTAATTTCCTTTTTAGAAAAGGTAATAAAAATTCAGATCTGTTTCCGACTACAACAGTCGCAAAAGTAGTCCCATTAGCGACTACTTTATTTTCAATCAGAAATTTCAGTCACAAATTAATGTGTTTCTAATAGTGGCTACCAAACAGAAGCTCTTTCTATTGGCTGCAAAAGGATTAGGTAAAGATGAATTCTGAGCTCAGGTTAAGATTATCCCTTCTTTCCTTTTTGGCTCGATCCATATGATATAAACGAAACAAGCAAACACGTAAATTTCAGAAATGATTCTATTCTTAAAAGTACTATGGTTGCCTATGTTCCTAATTACCCATATGTCCTACTACCATATTGTCTATTCATGGGTCTCATAATATTCCAAGAGATCATATTGATTTACTTCATTATGCATTGCATTCATTTATACATGTGCAACACAACTCAGACGGCATTATATATGCGTATATATATGTATATATATGTATATGGGATATGGGAAAGGTTATAGCGTTATATACGCACCACCACCTGATTAGCTGGTGTACGTTAATGATTTTGCCCACAGTGACACCAGATGATGTTATATACGTGTATATATGTAAACATATGTATATGGGATATGGGAAAAAGGTTACGGCGTTATATACGCATAACCACCTGATCAACTAGTATACGTTGATGATTTGCCCACAGAAGCCGAGATGATATGATGAGATGCCCTTAGAGGCTTGATGATATTATCTACGTACAGACCTATGCATCATATGACATTTATACGCATGTTCATGACATTATAAATATTTCATGATTTACAGAGCTATCCAGATTTACAAGTATAGATAATCAGTTTGACGAGCCCTCATAGTAGACGATATTAGCATTCAGCGAAGGATCGGTAAGACTCCACCTCATTCGGAGTGCAGCCGAGTCTATGAGTCATTGTATCAGAGTTTTGCTACAGACTTATGGGTAGGCCGGTACCCTATACCATTTGATGTCAGCTAATCTTAGAGGCTTTATAGACAGAGGTTCAGTTTGTACAGTATGTCAGAGGCCTTGACGGCCAACGTGTATTCATATTTTAAGAAAAATAATTCAGTGATACAGTATTTTCCACTTGCAATTGTACATTATGAGTTGTGGCCATGTTGACCCATGATAATTACAAAAGGAATAAATGAGTTATAGAGTGGTTCGCTCGGGCCACTACGTCACCGGGTGCCAGCCATGCCTCCCCATGTTTGGGGCGTAACATTCCTCTTGCTCCAACTAGGAGCAGGAGAGGAGGTAAGTTACGTAGTTTAGGATCAACATCCATTCGAGGTGCTTCTTTGTCTCTACCTAGTTCTACTTCTCTTTCTTCTTCTAGAATTAGGGGTTCTCTTCCACATAGATCTTCTGCCAGAAGTAGGGACTCTAATGAACCAGTCCGTGAACCCATAGTAGATGAAATTATCCCCTTCTGAACTTTCTTTTTATACTGATAGAGAATCGATTAGGAATCAGGTTTCTTCTATGTCCCCTCTTGATCGTGTTGATGTTTACTCTTCTTAGATTATTGAAGGTTTGATCTCTGTTGTCTATAGAGATTGCCATTGGAAATTTGACTTCCCAATTGTAATTCCTAATGCAAATCAAAAGATCACATCCTTCAAGGCTGACTTTTCTTTCGAGTATACGTATCCCTTTACACTGAATTTTAGACCCCCCATTGATCATGTTATTATCGAGTTCTGTCATTTTTTCAATGTTTGTTTAGGACAAATTGGCCCTATTGTGTGGAAGCTTGTTGCATGTTTAAGGTACTTGACTAATTTGGCTCAACTTCCTTTCACCTTTTTTCATCTGATCCATCTCTACTCCCCTAAGTTGTTCCGACATGAGATCTTTACTTTGGTGGCGAGGAGTAAGAGGGTTTTAGTCAGCCCTAGGAATGACAAGGACCGTGGTTGGTACGCCATATTTGTTGCTGCTCCTACAGTAGGGTTAGTAGGTGAAGAAAATATACCATTCCCTGAAAAGTGGAATTTTGCACGTAAGTTTTCTTTACAACTTTCTTTCTTCTCTTTTTCCACATTCTTTTTTTAGAAAGGGTTTGTTTTTCCTGTGACTGTTTCACTTTTCTTTTTTCAGCAGCCATGGGGATTGTTGAAGAGATTCCCAATTTCTGTAGTTGGGTAGAGAAATTGTTGACCATTACTCCGATGGAAGTTAGATCTTGGAAATACCTTTCAAACAGGTTTGGTTGGAAGGTTAAGACTCATGGTAAAAACTTTATTCTTTTCCTTCTATTTTTATTCACTCTTTCTTTAGAATGTATTTGGCGCTTCTTTTTATTAGGGTTTCCTATTCGTGGTGTAAGTGCCGATTCAATCGCAACTTCTAGACTTTCTTTGGCAAGAGCTCAGGAGATAATCTTGAGTTCTTCATCGAAAAGGAAAGCTAACACGCCCCAGGATTCTGAGGAGGAAGAGGAACGAGATGGAAGTTCTTTGGTTAGAAGGCCGCGGGCTAGAAGACGCGTCATTTCGGATAACGAAGTTACTCCTCCTCGTTCTGTACCTATGACCGAGCCTGTTGAAGCCACTTTAGTGAGTTCTGATGAAGAAACTCCCATGGCAGCTCGTGACTCTAATGAACAACTTTTTTCACGTGGGTTTGATAATGAAGGTTTTGACTTAGTGTCTGAGGAAGCACCTCTTGCCTTTTTCCCCGTATCTATTTCAGTGGAACACTCTTTGCATGTTCTTACTACTGTTGTTTCTACTCTGCCTCAAGCCATCATAACTTCCTCTACAGTCCCCACTGCTACTATTTCTCGAACTGAAGTTGGTTCTTCAAGTGGAAGTAGAGTGATGAAGCAAATCACCATTGAAGTTCTTGTCGATGGTAGTCTTCTGAAGAAGTTAGGTCGAGCTGACGTATGGTTGAAACCCTTGATTGGTCCAGTTGAAAAGTCCAAGCTAGAAAGCCATAGTTCTTTGACTTGGATGAATGATATCGTGCAATCATCACTAAAGGTATTAATTTTTTTTCATGCTCTATTCCATTCTCCTTTTGCTGAGATTCTTACTCCCTTTTTTTGTGTAGATCAATATCATCGGTACGGAGATGATGAAAAGGGTTTCCCATGTAGAGCAATTGATGCATGATTACCAAATTGAGGCAGACAATTGGAAAGAATAGTATGAAAGTCTTCAGCTTGAGGTGGAAGTTTTAGAAGAAAACAAATGTACCTTAGAGTAGTAGCAGATAGCTATTGCATCGGAATTAGCAGTTGAAAAAGCTTCTTCCAACTAGGCGGGAAAGGATAAGAACCTCCTCGAGTCTTCTTTTGCTGAACAACTCTCCAAAGCTACTGAAGAGATCAGAGGCCGTAAGGCTTTGCTAAATGAGAAAGAGGTTTATAGTGGTGAGCTTGTTCAAATGCTCACGCAGACCCAAGAAGATCTCCGAGTGTTTTCTAACAAGGTTAAGTTTTTGGAGAGTTCACTTACCCCTTTACAGTCTTCTTATGATGCTGTTTTGGCTGAGAGGGAGGAGCTCAAGAGTGAAATTGACCATTGGGAAATAGACTACGAGGCTCTTGAGGACAAGGCTGTTGTTGAAGTAAGTTGGGCTATTTTGAACACGCGCCATGATACTCTTATGGAAGTAAGGAAGGTTTTAACTTGGATGTTGAGTTAGCCAAGATGAAGGAAACAATAGAAAAAACTCAGCAAAGCCAAAGCTTTTCTTCATATATGGTTGATACTCCCGAAAGTGTTGAAGTTGATCCTGGTGCGGTGGATGTCCTAGCTCCTTCAGACCAAATCGAGCCTTCTGTTGCTGATGATGTCTTGAACTCTTCTTCTGAACCTTCTCCAGAGTGAAAGTTTATTTGTGAAGTTTGACTCCTTTTTTTCCTTTTTGGTGGAATGTGTGGTGGTATTACCCCTGGTCCCATTTGGGGGTTATGTTTTTGGTAACAGCATGTCCCCAGGCCTTTTCGGGTCTTTTAAAATGACAATCAGTTTAAGACTAAGTTCATACTTAGTTTTAACTCAATATTATAAAGTTTTCGTTTTAACGTAATTCTTTCGAGTTTCTGTTATACTCTTTATTAATTTGCGTTGCTTTTTTATAAGTCCAAGGTCTTGTTTTTTTAATATGTGGATTTTTGTCTTACCCTTTTGGATTTTTGCATTTTTAGAAATGCTTAATTAACTTCATAGATTTTTGAATCAAACATGAATTATAAAAGAGGGCCCTTTTATATACGACACTTAATGAAGAAGACGTCTCAACTTCATAATGGTGTAAACATACGAAAGGAGAAATAGGAACACACATGTTTCTTGGAATAACTTTGATTAAATTTTCATTCGAACTTTGTCAAGTTTAAATTACATCTTACATGTATTAAATATCTTCTATAACTCTTCTGTAATTGTTTTCTTTATAACTCTTATGACCCATGGCTAAATAATGCCTTTAACCTGAACATACGTAGGAGTTTAAAATTTGTATCCACGAGTGTATTCATCAAAAAATTTTGGATCAGGCTTGGCTTGTATTTTTTGGCTCGTGACTTTGCTCTAAACTTGATATTTGAGTAGACTTTAGGCTTGACTTGAAATTTAATTATTTCTGCCTTCTTTGCCTTCCTTATGCATATACCATATGCATATTATATAGTCTCCCAAGTATCTGAGCTTTGAAGTATGAAATCTCGAGCACTTGATTATTCCTTCCATGCGGTCCTTTTCCTGAAAAGGAAAAATATACGGGACTCGGAGGTACAATTTTAGATGAAGAGTGCTTAACCCATTATATTTCTATCAGAATGGTTGTAACCCTAGACCGGGAATTATGTTCCTTCCGCGTGTCTTTCAGGTCGTAATTCATCATTTATTGTGGGTTAGCTTTTTGGCTATCATCTACAATTGTTAGTAAAATTTTAACAATTAAAAATAAAAATCATGAACGGGGATACCTGACTGTTGATATTTCCTTCCCTTAGAAGTAGTATGAACAACATTCCAATTTGAAAGTAGAATCTTGCCATCCAATGTTTCAAGCTCGTATGCACATTTTCCTGCGATACCATGAATCCTGTAAGGCCCTTCCCAATTTGGACTTAATTTTCCTGCATTGGCTGCCCTCGACGAATGGAAAACTTTCTTGAGTATGTAGTCCCCAATCTTGAAGTATCTGAGACGAGCTTTCTGATTGTAATACCTCTCAATAATATGTTTTTGCGCCGCCATCCTTATTAATGCAGTTTCCCTCCGTTCTTCAAGTAAATCTAGGTTTATCCGCATCTCTTCTTCGTTTGATTATTCAGTACCATGAGTATATCTCATACTTGGTTCCCCTATCTCGACTGGAATTAAGGCTTCAACCCCGTATACAAGTGAAAACGGTGTTTCTCCCATACTTGTTTTTGCTGTTGTTCGGTAAGCCCACAAGACTCCAGGTAGTACCTCTGGCCAATTGCCTTTAGATTCTTCCAGTCTTTTCTTCAAGTTGTTGATAATGACTTTATTCGTTGATTCAGCTTGTCCATTACCCACCAGATGGTAAGGTGTTGAGGTAATCCTTTTAAGTCGCCAACTTTGAAAAAATTTTGTGATTTGTGCACCTATAAATTGCGGGCCGTTATCACATACGATTTCCTTTGGTACCCCGAATCGGCATATAATGTTTCGCCAAATGAAGTCTCTGGCCTCTTTTTCTCACACCTATTTGAAAGCTCCCGCTTCTACCCACTTAGTAAAATAGTCAGTGAGTACTAACAAAAACCTTACCTTGCCTTTGGATTGTGGTAGTAGACCCACAATATCCATCCCCTACTTCATAAAAGGCCATGGTGCAATGACTGGATGTAATAATTCAGCTGGTTGATGCATATTATTACCATATCTTTGGCACTTGTCACATTTCACCACAAAATTTTATGCGTCTTCTTCCATTTTTGGCCAATAATAGCCAGCTCTAATTATGGTTTTTACCAAAGATCTTCCTCTAGCATGATTTCCACAATGTCCCTCGTGTATTTCTCTCATCACGTATTCCGTTTGAGAAGGCCCGAGACATCTTGCTAGAGGTCCACCGAACATTTTTCGATATAGATTGTCTTGACTTAAATAGTAACAAGCAGCTTTTGGGTGAAGTGCTTGAGCCTTTTTCTTATCTTCAGGTAGTATTCCATACTGCAAAGAAATTGACAATCTCGTTTCTCCAATCCCAAGTTAGATTATTGTAATTTACCTTATTTTTGTCTTGATCAAGTACAAAATGAAACAAATGAATCACGAAAGCATTTTCTTCATTTGTTACTTCCGCAGTAGATGCAAGATTAGCTAGAGCGTCTGCCTCGACATTTTCTTCCTTTGGTATCTGCATGACTTTCCAAGTTTGAAATTGCCTGACCAAATCTCGTGCCTTTTCCAGGTATTGCTGCATCCTTGCCTCTCTGGTTGTATAAGTCCCCTGCATTTGGTTAACTACAAGCTGTGTGCCAATTCTAATTATGACGTGCTTTATTTCGAGCTCTTGTGCCAATTCTAAACCTGCAATGGCAACTTCATATTCTGCCTCATTATTAGTGATTGGATGACATTTTATTGCTTGCCGTATGGTTTCACTCGTAGGTTGTACCAGGATAATGCCTAGGCTTGCTCCTTTTACATTTGATGAACCGTCAGTAAATAAGGTCCAGATACCTGGATTAGATCCGTTAAATACATGCAGTTCTTTTTCTACCTCCAACTGTATCCCCTGGCTAAAATCTACCACGAAATCTGCTAAAACTTGTGACTTTATTGCAGTTCTAGGTTGATATGTAATGTCATATTTTACTTAGTTCTATAGCCCACCTGGCTAATCTACCCGATAACTCTTGTTTATGCAATATATTACATAAGGGGTAGGCAGTTACTACAGAGATAGGATGATATTGGAAGTAAAGTCTCAATTTTTTAGATGTCATAATTAAGGCTAATGCAGGTTTCTCTAAATGAGGATATCGAGTCTCAACATCTAGCAAAGATTTGCTAACATAATAAATCGGTGATTGTTTACCTTGGTCTTCTCGCACTAGTATAGCACTTACCGCTTCTTCGGAAACTGCGAGGCAGATAAGCAATTTCTCCCCATCTTTCGGTTTAGCTAACAATGGTGGATTTGACAGGTATGCCTTTAAATTTTTAAGCGCTTGTTGACATTCTTCAAACCATTCAAATTGGTTTTGCTTTTTTAAAACTAAAAAGAATTTGAAGCACTTTTATGATGACTTGGAAATAAACCTGCCTAAGGCTGTTATTCTTCATGTTAGCCTTTGTACTTCTTTTTTGCTCGTGAGTATATCCAGAATTTTTTCAATAGCTTTAATCTATGCAGAATTTACTTCAACGCCACGGTTAGAAACAAGAAATCCCAAGAACTTACCCGATGAGACGCCAAATGCACATTTCTTGAGATTTAACTTCATGTAAAATTTGCGAAGAATCTGAAATGTATCTGTCAAGTGTTGAATATGGTCCCTTGTTTGCTGTGACTTGATCAACATATCATCTATATACACTTCCATGGTTTTTCTTAGGTGTTCTTGGAACATTTTGGTCGCTAGACTTTGGTATGTGGCCCCAACATTCTTTAAACCGAACGGCATGACTTTGTAACAATAAATCCCCCTGTCTGTGATGAAGGAAGTTTTTTCTTCATCTAGAGGATCCACTTTAATCTGATTATATCCTGAATAGGGATCTAAAAAACTTAACAATTCATGACCTGCAGTAGCATCAATTAGTTGATCTATTTGCGGTAATGAAAAAGAATCTTTAGGGAAAGCTTTATTCAGATCAGTATAATCTACACAAACTCGCCACTTACCATTCTTTTTAGGTACTACAACAGTATTAGCCACCAATCTGGTTACTTTACCTCGCGGATGGACCCAATTTTTAAAAAATTTTGCACCTCATCTTGAATCACCTGGTTCTTGAAGGAGCCTTGCTTCCTTTTCTTTTGTTTGACAGGTAGGTATGATGGATCTTCATTTAATTTGTGGGTCATTACCTATAATATCTGAATGGGACCAAGCAAAACAATCTGCATTGGCCTTTAAAAATTCAATCAACTTACGTTTTATTTCTGGGCTGAGGTTGGTTCCAATGTAGACTTTTCTGTCTGGCCAATGTACAAATAGCACCACATCTTCCAGTTCCTCGATAGTTGTTTTGATATTTTTATTTTCTTCTGGTTCTTGAATAGTATCGAACCTCGAGTCTACATCTATTTGCCCATCTTTAGTTAAGGTTCGTGTTGCTGCATCCTCAACTGAATTTTGTGATTGCTATTTTTCGTCACTTTTTGTGTTTGAATCTGCCACGGAATTAATGCTTCGTGAAGCTTGTTGGTCACCACGGATTTGTCGTATTCCCCATTGTGATAGAAACTTGATAACTTGATATAAGGTAGATGTAACAACGCCAATTTCGTGAATCCATGGTCTGCCGAGAATCATATTGTAAGCCATATCCATTTCTACTACCTGAAATTTCGTATCTTTGACTACTCCTTCTGCGAATGTGGTGAGTATTATCTCCCCCTTTGTTACAATGCTGGAGTTGTCAAAACCAGACAAGGTGTGTGCCTTGGGTATCAACTTATCATCGGCTTGCATCTCGTTTAACACTCTTAACAAAATGATATTCACGGAACTACATGGATCAATCAAAACTCGTTTTACATTAGTGTCATATACAAGTAAAGATATTACTAGTGCATCATTGTGCGGGGTTAGCATACCATATGCATCTGCATCGTCAAATGTAATGCTATCTTCTTCCAAAACCTGTCAAACTTGCTTCCCGTGTGTAACTATAATTTTTTACACTTTCTTTGCTGTAATATATGTTACGCCATTGATCTCTTCTCCCCCAGTAATAACATTAACCGTCCTTTTTGGTGAAGGAGGTTTTGGTGGCTCCTGCCTATTCTTCATATATGTTTTCTTTCTCTTTTCACTAAATAATTCAATTAAATATCCTTGTTTTAATAAATGTTCTACTTCACCTTGCAGCAATCTACAATCTGTCATTTTGTGACTGTGATCGTTGTGAAATTCGCACAAAAAATCAAGATTTTGATTGTTTGGGTTTGATCTCATTTCCTTTGGCCATCGTACCTTGTCTCCCATGCTTCTTAAAACAACCACCAACTCGGATGTGCTAACATTAAAACTGTAACTGCCGATCTTTGTCTTCGAGCTTCTATTATCATCTCGCGTCTCTCGTGAGTTTCATTCTTTTTCAAACCTTGAAGATGAACCTGACTCTCTATCTCTTGATCTATGATCGTACCTTAGGTTATCCTATTTTGAACGCGAGTCTCTTCCTGCTGGTCCCATGTAAGGCTCATACCTATTTTTGCCGGACCTTTTTTCAGTTTCAGCTCGTCTTGAACCCACCCTTTCATCTTTTCGAGATTGAATGATAGTATCTTCTTCTATCCGCAACTTCGTGATGTATCTGTTATAAACATCATTCCAAGTTGTTGCTGGAAATTCTCATAAACTTTCCTTGAGTCTCCTCGTGGCTTCTGAGCTTTTTTCATTTAGATTACTGGCAAAAGTCATAGCCGCCTAGTTATTAGGTACACGTGGCAACATCATCCTCTCACGCTGGAATCTATCTATGAATTCCCTGAGCAGCTCCGTATCTCCTTGTTTTATTTTGAAAATGTCCTTCATTCTTTTTTCAACTTTTTGAGTTCTAGCGCATCGTTCAGCAGTTTGAGGTCATGAGTAGCTTCACTTCAGGTATTATGACTTGTATGTGTGGTCGGAATTAAATTTCGGGAAGTTTAGAGTCGATTTGGAAAGAGAATTCTCATTTCGAAAGCTTTAAGTTGGAAGAACTAACTAAGATTGAATTTTTGAATAAACGACCTCAGAATTGTGATTTGAAGGTTCCGACAGGTTTGTATGATGATCTCGGATTTGGGCATATGTTCGGATCGGGTTTTGGATGGCCCGGGAGCATTTCAGCACATATTGTGGAAGTTAGCATTTTTGGAAGAATTTCATAAGTTTGGGTTGAAGTGCATTTCAGTGTTATCGTTATCTGTTTGGGATTCTGAGTCTGGGAATAGCTCCGTATGGTGATTCTGGTGTTGGGAGCGAGATCAGAAGTGCATTCGGAGGTCCGTGGGTCATTTGGCTAAAGATAAAAATTTGAAGGTTTTTGAGAAGTTTGACCGGAAGTGGATTTTTTGATATCGGGGTCGGATTTCGATTCCGGAAGTTGGAATTGGTCCGTAATGTCAAATATGACTTGTGCACAAAATTTGAGGTCAATCGGACGTGATTTTATAGGTTTAAGCAACAAAAGTAGAAGTTTGAAATTTTAAAGTTCATTAAGCTTGAATTGGAGTGAAATTCATGATTTTGACATTGTTTGATGAGATTTGAGGCCTCGAGCGAGTTCGTATTATGTTTTGGGACATGTTGGTATTATTGGTTAAGGTCCCGAAGGCCTCAGGTGAGTTTCGGACGTGCGGGAGGGGTTGAAAACACACCAGATTTTCTGGTGTTCTTGGCAGCAGTTGCAGGTCTCGCAAATGCTAGAAATTGTTCGCATTTGCGAACCTCGCATTTGCGAGTGAGGCTTCCCATTTGCATTGGAGCCTGGCCTGAGGCAGAGTTCACATTTGCGATGTTTTGGTTGCATTTGCGACCTCAGCAGAGTCTGCATTAGCGACCTTGGCGGGGGAGGCCCATGTTCGCATTTGTGATAGTTTTGTCGCATTTGCAACCGTCACATTTGCAAACCAGATGTCGCAAATGCGACATCTGAGGCCTGTGCACAACTATTAATTTCGAGACTTAGTCCTTTTAGCTCATTTCCTTTCATCTCTTGGGCGATTTTGGAGCTTTTGGAAGAGGGCTCTCACCTAGCACTTTGAAGTAAGTAATTTCTACACAACATGAGTTGAATACATAGATTATGGGTAGATTAACATGTGAAAATTAGGAAAAATCAAGGATTTAGATGAAAAACCTAGGGTTGTAATAAAAACAAGATTTAACCACGAAATTTGTTATAGAATTTATTAGAAATCATATATTCTTGATCCTTAGGTTATGGGTAACAACTTTCTTCAAGAATTTCTGGAATCCGGGCACGTGGGCTCATGGATGAATTTTAGGAATCCTTGCATTTAGGGTTGGGAAATTGGTTTAATAATTAGAATATGAACTTTTGAGCATGTATTGATTAGTTCTTACCACATTTGAATAGTTATGGAATGTTCGGCTCCGATGTGGAGGTTTGAGCGCGTTCTTGAATTGGAAAATAGGCTTCGGAGCAAGGTGAGTCTCCTTTCTAACCTTGTAAGAGGGAATTGTCTCCATAGGTGAATTAATTAGATTTGTGCTTCTATTTGTGGGGGCTACCTACGCACGAGGTAACGAGAGCCCGTACGTAGCTACAATTATGTTTAAGTCCGGGTAGTCTAGGACCCAAAAGCATGTTATACTTGAAATATTTGTAATCTTATTGACAGCTTGAATTGCTTAAATCACATCGAATTAGTAAATAAATTTCTAAAAAGATTAAACTTCATGTTCTTAAATTATTAAAAGAGAATTGGCTTTTCTTTGGATAATTATTCCCTGTTGACTTCTTGATTGACTCTGTGTGTGTGTTTAATTTCGGAACGGGACGAACGCCTCAGTAGATTAAATAAATGCATCTATGGTTCGCGTCATTCGATCCTCTGCCAGTTCACCGTTTAAATATTTGTTGGATCGCGTCGTACAACCTCGGCATGATTTGCGCATGCTTGTATTGCTTGCCTTGAGTTTTATAGGTGTTGATATTTGTTCCTACCAGACTTGAGATAAATGTATAAATGATGAAAAAAATAAATTTGGAAATCTCCTATTAATGAAAGAATTGCTTACTTGCTTCATGCTATTGAGTTACAGTCATCTTTATGAAAATCCACGATTTACTATATTATTGGCATATTATTATTGGACCACTAGTAAGTGTTGAAGTCGACCTCTCGTGTCTACTTCTTAGAGATTAGACGGGATACTTGCTGGGAACATGTTGTTTTCGTACTCATACTGCACTTGCTGTGCATTTTTGTTGCACAGGTTCATGTGTGACTAGTGGCTTAGTGGCATAGAGGCATGGTTGATACGGAGACTTAGGTGAGCTGCATTTATCGAGATGCTCCGCAGCCAGCAGAGTCTCCTTCAGAGTATTGTACTGTATTTTCATTTCTGTCCACTTTGTATTCCGGACAGTTACTGTATTTTATTTCATTCCCTAGTAAAGGCTCATGCACTTGTGACACTGGGTTCTGGGATGATTATGAGGTATTTTGTATTAACTTCTAAATATTCTTTTATTTATTTTGTAAAGATTATCTTTTACTAGCCAAATTAAAGGATCATAGTTTTCACAATTATTTAAACGAGAATTTAATTATGTGACGACCTAAAGGGGTCATCACCTGTTGCTAATCGAATACCGTGTCTCCGAGGCCTTGAAAACCTAATTTAGGGTTGCCCCGATTTGCGTGCACAGTCCGAGCGCGTAGTCGGAAAGCTTAAATATGAAATTCTGTGAAAATGCTAAGTTTTGATATTAAAATGAGTAAATTTGACTTCGGTCAACATTTTGGGTAAACAGACCCGGACCTGTGATTTGACAGTCTCGGAGGGTCCGTAGGAAAATATGGGACTTAGGCGTATGCCCGGAATCGGATTCCGAGGTCCCAAGCCCAAGAAATGAAATTTTTGAGTGAAATTGTTTTCTTGAAATAATTAAGGAAATTGGAAATGAAATTTGATTAGAAGACTATGGTATGGGGCCCGTATTTTGGTTCCGGCGCCCGGTACAAGTCTTATATATGTTTTGAATCACTCCTGTAAAGTTTGGTTAAAAACGGACGTCGTTTGACGCGATCCGGACCCTAATTGGGAAATTGATGTTTAAAAGGAAATCTGAGAAAAAATCATTGATCTTGAGGCTTGATTTGATGTTCATGATGTTATATTGATGATTTGATCACACGAATATGTTTGTAGAGTGTTTTTTAGGTAGTGTGCATACTTGGGTTAGAGCTTCGAGGGCTCGGGTGAGTTCCGAGTAGGTTCTGGGATCTGTAGACTTAAAAGATCATATGTTGCAGGTTCAGGAAAATATTGCAGGCCTCTGAACCCTTTTGCGCGGCCCGCGAGGAATCCTGTGCGGCCGCGGTCGCCTTTGCACGGTTTGTGGTGGGTGCTGTGCGGCCGCGGTCGGCTTAGCGCGGTCCGCGGTGAGGGCTTCAGAGGGGTATAAATTCACGTAAATTTCAGTTATTTTTACACTTTTCAAAACCCCAAAATGTAAGAGGCGATTTTCTAAACAACTTTTCTTCTCCAAAACGATTGGTAAGTGATTTCTAACTCATTTTCTTCACTCATTAACATCTTTTAACATGATTTCAACTTAAAATCAAAGATTTTCATGGGGGAAAATGGGTGTTTTGGGTAGAACCTAGGTTTTTTTTCTAAAATTGGGGATTTGGACCTCAATTTGGGGTCTGATTTCAAAACAAATTATACATTTGGATTCGTGGGGGAATGGGTAAACGGGTTTTGGTCTGAACCTCGGGTTTCGACCACGTGGGCCCGGGGGTGTTTTGACTTTTTGAGTAAAACTTTGGGAAAACTCATCTTCATGCATTGGGGTTGATTCATTTAGCACTTATTGATGTAATTAATTAACTTGTGACTAGATTCGAGCGGATTGATGGTGGACTCAAGGTGGTAAATCTATAATTGAGGCTTGAGTGGTGTTCAAAGCTTCAAGGTAAGTGTTTGGTCTAACCTTAGCTTGAGGGATTAGGAGTTGAGTCTTATTTGCTACGTGCTAATTGTCGAGTACGATGTATAGGCATGGTGATGAGTATCTATACATTGGTGTCTAACATGACCGTGAGTCTTTATATTGCGGATATTCTGATTTTGTTGTATCTTCCATGCCTTAATGATGATTTCTATATATTGTAACAAGCACGTGAAAGAAATTATGTTCCTTAAACTTCGAGGAGCATTGGCTCGAGTTATAATATGAATTGTGAAAGGATACGAGATGATTGAACCCCTATGGAGCGTTGGATCAAGTGGTAAAGTGAGATAACAAGTGAAAGTGAAAGAAAGAGAAAGAATTATTAAATTGCTCCCTTGCCGGTATGTTTATTGCTTTGTTGATTATCTCCCTTGTCGGGATGCTGAGAATATTGATATTGTTCCCTTGCCGGGATTTAGCTGTTTAATTGTATTCCCTTGCCGGGATTTCTACCATTATTTGTCTACTCTCTTGCCCCTTTGTTTGTGATTGTTGTTTGGGTGAGGAAGAGTGTTAAAGCACGAAGGGTGATGTCGTGCATTGTTTGCTATTGTGAGGAAAGAGTGTAAAGCACGAAGGGTGATGCCGTGCCGTACGATGTACCATTCCGTACCAATATTCATTGATTATATGGTGAGGAAAGAGAGTAAAAGCACAAAGGGTGATGCCGTGCACATTTTTATTATATGATTGCGTTGGTGAGGACGAGAGTAAAAGCACGAAGGGTGATGCCATGCATATGTTGGTTTCTGATTCCTTATTGAAATCCGAGTCATATTGTTTCTTTCATTACTTGTTGGTATTTGATTTACTTTGAGTTTATAGATTCCCTTACCCTATTTTCCTTGTGATTGTTGTTTGGGTGAGGAAGAGCGTAAAGCACGAAGGGTGATGCCGTGCAAATTGTTGACTTGCGATTCTTGTTGATATTCTGGCTTTGTTGCTTCTTTCTATATTAAGGATTCTATTTGAAACTGTTATCTCCCCACATCATATTTCCCCTTCCTACATTTATTGGTTATTTATGTATCTTTTCTCCGCTGTATATATATATATATATATATATGAACTGCACAGGTTAATTTGGAGTCTGGTCTTAGCCTCGTCACTACTTCGCTGAGGTTAGGCGGGACACTTACCAGCACATGGGGTCGGTTGTGCTGATACTACACTCTGTGTTCTTTTGCACAGATCCAGGTCTTGGATAGCAGCAGTAGCGCGAGAGTCAGCCTTCAGTCCAGTGAGACACCGAAGTAGCCTTGCAGGCGTCCGCAGGCCCGACGTCTCCTCTATCTTTTATTTCAGTCTGTTATCTCATGTTTCCGAGACAAACAGTTTATATTCTTCTTTCAAACGGTTGTATTTAGTACTCTTAGAAGGTCATGAGTAATGTGACACCAGTTCTTGGGTAGAGGCATATGTTGATTTCCGCATTATTATTCAGTCTCTTAAATTTACGTCTTCCGCATATTTATTTAATTCAGTTGCTTTCATGTTATCACTGACAATTGTTAAAAGAAGTAATGGTTAATAAAGTAAGCAGTTAAGGATTGGCTTGCCTAGCTCACATTAGTAGGCACCATCACGACTCCCGAGGGTGGGAAACCCGGGTTGTGACAAATTACGTATTCATGGCTGGCTTGCCTAACAGCGGCGTCCGGCGCCATCATAACCCTTAGTGGATTTTGGGTCGTGACATGTGCTTTGATAAATGAATCTGCAAGCTCAGCAAAAGAATATATAGAATTTTCGGGTAAAAGAGAGTATCATGTTAATGCTCCCTTCGTGAGTGTTTCGCCGAATTTTTTGACCAGTACTGATTCAATTTCTTGCTTGGTCAAGTCATTGCCACCAGTTGTAAATGCGGTTACGTGATCCCGTGGATCAGTTGTTCCTTCATATTTCGGAATATCGGGCATCTTGAGTTTCTTTGGAATTGGTAAAGGAGTGACACTCGGCTTCCAAGGTTGTTGAGAGTATTTATCTATATCTATTCCCTTTATTACAGGTGGCACTCCAGATATCTGCTCTATGCGATCGCTCTGCTCCTTGAGCTGTTTTTGCAAAGTTAGTACTAAATTCTGTAAATCAAAATTAACTGGGTTACCTGAGCCTCCATCACGAGATGCACTAGGAATTCTTCTCTGAGTTAGCGAGTCCCGAGCGAGGATTTTCCACGGTGTTGTTGTTTGGAGTTGGTGTTGGTGGTGCAGTACTTGGCAATTGGTTAGCAAAAGCCTGAAGAGCGTTACTGACCTTTTGGGTGATTAATTTTTTCAATGCTTCATCAATATCTTGATTATTTTCGAACTGATCATTTGTATTTGATTCAGATCCGTCAGGAGTCCCTTCTCGAGATTGTCGAGGAGAGTTTCATGGCGATGGAACTGGAGTTCCTTCACCTTGTTGATTCTTCTGTCGTTGCTGATTTTCTTGGTGTTGTAAATCTTGTTGGTTGTTGTCGTTGACATTCGACATGATCGTAATGACAAGAGAGTTGAATTGGAAAGTAAAAGATTATCAGATTTCCGGTAATATAACCAATTTATTTAACCAGAAAATAAGAATTTCGGTCAAAGTTTAATTTTAGAAGAACTCGGGTTACTGATAATTAAATATAGAATAAAATAAGAAGAATTGAACTGAAAGATAGCTGAGTAAGCAAAAGAAAGCAAAGTAAATCCGTGTATTCCAATAATAATCTGTGTCCCTTTACAAATGTTATTTCTCTCCTTTTATAGTTATTTCTAAGTACTACGTTTCTTTCCTATAATAGAGCCATAATGAGCATTTAATGGCATTAATGCAACATTATAATTGGTAATCATAACTGTTTCGTGAAGATTCTGTAACGTTTTCCATCATTGATGCTCATTAATTACGGATAATACGTATCTGTACTTTTTGCTATCTAGGTTCATTCCTCCGATTTCTCTTTAAATTACCAAGAGATCCGATAACCGTTCCTTCCTGTTTTCTTGAATCTTCGCCCGTACCTATTAAGGCTCGTGTCTCTTTGAATACTCTTTGCTAGCTATCATTCTTTTATTGATCCACGTGTCTTGACATGTCAGTACATAATTAATTCCAAATATTAACTTGATTTTCCCAATACAATAATCTGTATAACTAATCATATACTTTATTATCAAGGCAAAATATGTACAATCATAACAAACAAAAAAATAGAGATGGTCGGCAATCCACTTTTAAAATCCTGCTACAACACTTATCTACTATCATGTCCTTGCTTCTAAGACTGTCTATTCAATACTAAGGAAATCATCACACTCATTACTACAAAAATGTCAATACTATCCTATTATTCTTCGTACTCTTAACCTGTAGGACAATTCCAATGATAGAGGATCATAGTTTCCAGTTGCTTCGTAATCCTCTTGTTGTGGCTCCCTCAACAGTGTATATCTTGCACCATTAACCTGCTAGGATTGTCAACATTTCTTCTTCTTCCTTGAAATATTTTTTGATTTATCTCTTGCTAAACAAAGTAAACACTACATATATGCCAACTTTATTCTATATATTGCTACTTTTACATTTTTTTCTATTTACAAATTTAACTGCCCAATCTTGCTCTTGCACCCATCCCATAACCTGTTTATGTACTCCTTGCCATCTGAGTAATTTATTCCGTAGAGCTGCAGAGAAATTATACTTAAAAAAATAAGTGATCAACAGATTCATCATCATGTTTACACAATGGACAAACCGCAATGCTAGCAATACCCCACTTGGCTAGTCGATCTATTGGTTACAATTTTTTATGTGCTATCAACGTCAAATTGAATACCCATTTAGGATACCCTATATTGTTACACACAAATCTCTTCCAAGTGACCTTTGGGAAAGTACCTCTCAATCTGATTAAACTTTTTGATGGAACAGGAATTTATGGCTAGAATATTAGAATAAGTGTATCGTGCTTATATAAAATTCTTTTTAGACTTTGGGTGTGTTTGGTATGAAGGAAAATATTTTCTAATTTTTCCATGCTTGGTTGGCTTAAATGTTTTGGAAAATATTTTCCTTATGAACTCATTTTCCTCCAATTGGAGGAAAATATTTTCCTTATCAAGAGAAGGGAAATCATTTTTCAAAACTCCTTCTCAACATTCCCCACCCCACACCCACTCACCCAACCTCCTATCCCTAAAAAGGTATTTTTTTTTAAATTTCAGTTTTTTTTTCGTCACCATCCAACCTGCTATCCATCCCCCCTGCAACAAAAAATTTACTTTTTTTTATAATTTTAAATTTTTATTTTTTCGTTTTTCTACACCACCCCCACCCCCACTGCCCCCCAGCATAATTTATTTTTACTTTTTGTTCCGTAATTTGAAATTTCTGTTTTTTTATTTTTCTGCACACCCCCTACCCCCCCTCGAAAAAAAATATTTTTTTATATATATTTTCAGTTTTAGTTTTGTGACGACCCGACCGGTTGTCTTAAGAATTAACACCCCGATCCCCTATTAACTGCGTTTTTCAAGTTTATTTCTGCTATTTTGATTTGCTGGGATGTTCGGTTTTAAGTTTCGGAGAGTTTTGGGACACTTAGTCCCTAAATGAGAGCTAAATATTTGAAAGTTGACCGTAGTCGGAACAGTGTAAAGACGACCTCGGAATGGAAATCCGACGATTCCGCTAGCTCCATTGGGTGATTTTGGGCTTAGGAGCGTGATCGGATTGTATATTGGAGGTCCGTAGCTAATTTAGGCTTGAAATGATGAGAGTCGAATTTTTGAAGTTTCCGGTCTGATAGTTAGATTTTGATCTAAGGGTCGGAATGGAATTCCAAAAATTGGAGTAGCTTCGTAGTGTTCAATGTGACGTGCTTGCAAAATTTTAGGTCATTCGGACGAGATTTGATAGACTCTTTGATCGAAAGCATAAGTTAAGAGTTCTTAGGCTTGAATCCTATGTTAAATTGGTGATTTGATGTTGTTATGAGCGTTCCAAAGTTTTGAACAAGTTTGAACGATGTCATGGGATGTGTTGGTACAATTGGTTTGAAGTCCTGGGGACTCGGGTGAGTTTCTGGGATATTTTAGGCCGAAAATCATAGTTGTTGCAGGTCCAGAAGAGTTGCAGGCCTCGGAACCTACCAGTGCGGTCCACACAAAATCCAGTGCGTCCGTGGTGGGGGCTATGCGGCCGCACAAAATGCAGTGCAGTCCGCGGTGAGGAAAATTTCACTGGTCATACTTCAGACGTTCATATCTTTTGATCTACAAGGCATTTGGGAGGATTTAAAAAAGAAAGTTGTAGCCCATCGTGTCTAGTTTTCAGAAAGATAAAGAAATCACTATTTGGACATTTGTAGAGAAAGTTATGGCCAAAATACTAAAGCCTGTCACTGCAGTCAAAACCTGTGGGGACAACACTTGTTTTTGTGTAGACCGCACTGGTTTTGTGCGGACAACACTCGTTTTTGTGCGGTCTGCAGTGATGAAAATCCAGGGGTGCTCTATAAATACAAGGTTTTGGGTTTTATTTCATATTTTGACCTAGAGAGCTCGGATTTTGGCGCCTTTTCGAAGGTTTTTCAAGAAATTCATCGGGGTAAGTGATTCTAACTCAGATTTGGCTAGAGTACATGAATCCATCATTGAATTCATCAATTAATTCATGATTTGGGATGGAATTTGGGAAGAAAACTTGTGAAATCTTTCAAAAATGTAAAATGATAATTTGAAGGAACAAATGGTATTGGAATTAAATAATTTTGGTATGGTTAGACTCGTGAGGGTATGAGGATTCTAAAAATGTAAATTTTACCCAATTTCGAGACGTGGGCCTGAGGGCCATTTTGGTCATGTTACCTAATTTCGTGTATTAACTTAGAATTTAATTGTGGAATTAGTTACTTGAGGTGTTATTTACAATATACAATTGAATTGACTATATTTGGGCCATTTGGAGTCGGATACTCGTGGCAAAAGTGTGGTTTCGGGTTGACTTGTGCTTGTTCGAGGTAAGTGGATTGTCTAACCTTGTATGGGGGCCTTTCCCCTTAGGATTGGTATGTTTGGTAATTGAAATGCCTTGTATGTGAGGTGACGAATGCGTACTTGTGCTGATTGTTGGAAATCCGGTTTTCTTTAGGTAAATACTAGCATGTTTCCTTTCCTGTTCCTATTACTTGCACTATTAAGCCTGTTGTTAGCTTAGAAAAGCATGTCTAAGTGACTTAATTGCTTTATTTGATTCAACCTGCCTTACTTGAATTCTATGCAGCATGCTAGGCTAGAATCACTTATTGCCTTAATATGAAATTTTGCCATTTCTGTATATCTTCTTGTTGTTGCTGTGTATTTACATTGGGACTACGGATGTGGGATTCCGGTAGCTCCCCCTTGTCTGTTTACTTTAAGACTGCAGGTTAGATTGCCGATAGATCCCCCTGCACATTTACTTTGGGACTACGGGTAAGATTCTCGATAGATCCCCCTGCACAGTTATATGGAACTACGGGAATGCATCCGGTAGATTCCCCAGTACTGGGTATTTACATTTGGGACTACGGATCGGGATTCCGGTAGATCCTCGCGCATTGATAGTTGGACTACGGGACGGGATCCCGGGAGATCCTTCGGACATATATATGATGGACTACGGGCTGGTATCCCGGGAGATCCACTGGACAGTTGTAATTGGGACTACAGGACGGTATCCTAGTAGGTGCCTCGATTGTTATCTCTATATTGAGCTGTATTTCTTTTCGTGGCTTGTTTTGTCTCTGTTCTAGTTGTTGTTGTTCTGTCAATTCTATGTTATTTCTTACTGTTGCACTTATTTATACTATTTTATTCCACATTGTTAACCCTTATATTGTATTTAACCTCAGTAGGGCCCTGCCCTTCCTCGTCACTACCCAACCGAGGTTAGGCTTGGCACTTACTGAGTACCGCTGTGATGTACTCATGCCCCTTCTGCGCATGTTTTTCATGTGCATATCCAGGTACTTCTACTCAGGCCTACCATCATTGAGGGAAGCGACTACTTAGAGACTTCGAGGTATATCTGCCGCGTCCGCAGACCGAGGAGTCCCTTTCTATTCCTGCCTTTTAGTATTTAGCCCTTCTGTACTTTCTGTTCTTATTAGACAAATTCCGGAGTTAGAGCTACGTAGTGCTTCTTTTTCTTAGCTTGTGATTTGTGGGTTTCCGGGTCTTGGATTTAGATATTGGTTTTGAGATCTATATAAATATGGTGTATGCCAAGCGACACCTTTAACACTGTTATTGCCTTATTTCCTTTTTTGAATTGTTTTACTTCCGTAAGTTTTGGTTATCTTCTGCAAGTTTAGGATTAGCTAGTCGTAGAGACTAGGTTCCATCACGATGGTTCATGGAGGGCGCACCAGGGTCGTGACAAGTTGGTATTAGAGCTCTAGGTTCATAGGAGTCATGGATCACAAGCCAGTTTATTAGAGTCTCGCTGATCGGTACGGAGACGTCTGTACTTATCTACAGATCATTTGATTTCCTTGTTGTGCGATATTTTGACATCACAATTCTAAACTTCTGTCTTCTATTCTCTCATAGATGGTGAGGACACGTGCTACTCGAGATGATCAGGCACCCGCACCCCCTATTGCAGCCATTAGAGGCCGGGGCCGGGGTAGAGGCCGAGGACGCGCACGTGGTATAGCATGAGCACCTGCGCGAGTTGCCGCCGAGGTACCACCAGCAGATCCAGCCGGAGTCCAGGCACCTGACCCGCCTACTGCTACTACCACTCCAGCTCTTCAGGAGACTTTGGCACAGTTCATGAGCATGTACACCACCTTGGCTCAAGCGGGGTTGCTTTCCCTTACTGCAGCTACGTCTCAGGCTGGGGAGGAGCACAGACGCTCGCTGCTCGCACTCCTGATCAGCGAGTGCATGTTGACCAGGTCCCTGAGATTATTCTTGTGCCGCCTGTAGTGCTAGTTCAGCCCGAGGACAGGGCAGCTACTTCCGAGGATGAGCAGTTGAGGCTTGAGAGGCTCAAGAAGTACAAGCCCCCTGTATTTAGTGGTCTAGCATAGGAGGATGCTCTGGGATTTCTTGATGAGTGTTACCTCATTCTCCATACCATGGGTATCTCAGGATCGAGCGGGGTTTCTTTCATTACCTTCCAGCTTCGAGGAGTTGTCTATGAGTGGTGGCGCACCTATGAGTTAGATAGTCCAGATGAGGCTGCTTCACTGACTTGGACTCAGTTTTCAGATCTGTTCCTAAGAGAGTATGTTCCTCAAAGCCTCAGGGACGCATGGCGTGTAGAGTTTGAACATTTGCGCCAGGGCGCTATGATTGTCTCAGGGTATGTTGTCCGTTACACCAGTTTGGCTAGGCATGCGCCGGCCTTGGATACTACTGTCCGCGAGAGGGTTCGTCGATTTTTTGAGGGCCTTATCCCCAGTATCAGATCTAGCATGGCTCATGAGTTGGAGATGGATATTTCTTATCAGCAGGTGGTGAGCATTGCTAGGAGGATCGAGGGTATGCATGCTAGGGAAAGAGAGGAGAGGGAGGCCAAGAAGTCTCGAGAGTCGGGCCATTATTCTGGTACCCGTACCCCAGATACAGGTCGCGATGGTAGGGATTATATGAGTTACCCTGTTTATTTAGCTCTTCCAATAGCCAGTGGTATTCTAGCTCTTCCTAGACCTCAGGAGCCTTATCATGCACCACCGGTATCTAGCGCGCCTCCTGCGCTGAGTGCTTTCAGAGGTTATTCCAGCATACCTGTCCCTAGCTGGTCACAGCCACCACGTCCTCCCAGAGCTTGTTTTGAGTGTGGTCACACATGCCATATGGTAAGGGATTGTCCCAGACTTAGGAGGGGTGCACCTCCACAGACTTCTCAGCCATAGCGTGCTCCACAGAGTTCTCAGGCTATGGTTACAGCTCCAGTTGCTACCCCACCTGCTCAGCCAGCTAGAGGTGGAGGTTGGGGAGGTAGAGGTTGCCCTAGAGGGGGAGGCCAAGCTAGATACTATGCCCTCCCTGCCCGTACCGAGGTTGTTGCCTCCGATTCTGTCATCACAGGTATTATATTGGTTTTCTACAGCGATGCACCGGTTCTATTCGATCCAGGCTCTACTTACTCTTATGTATCTTCTTATTTTGCTCTGCATTTAGGTGTACCTCGGGATTCTATGAGTTCTCCTGTTTATGTTTTACTCCTGTGGGAGATTCTCTTGTTGTGGACCACGTTTATCGGTCATGTTTGGTTGCTCTTAGTGGTTTTGAGACCAGAGCCGATCTATTATTACTCAGCGTGGTTGATTTTGATACTATATTGGGCATGGAGTGGTTGTCGCCCCATTATGCTATTCTTGATTGTCATTTTGTGGAGGGGTTTCATCGATCGCAGCCCCTATGACCAGGTTGACCCAGAAGGGTGCTCCGTTTTAGTGGACAGAGGAGTGTGAGGCAAGCTTTCAGAAGCTCAAGACAGCTTTAACCACAACCCCAATTTTGATACTGCCTATAGGTTCGGGGTCTTATACGGTCTATTGTGATGTCTTGAGGGATGGCCTCGGAGCGGTGCTAATGTAGGACAGTAGGGTGATTGCCTACGCGTCTAGACAGTTGAAGATACATGAGAAGAACTACCCTGTTCATGACCTTGAGTTAGCTGCTATTGTTCACACCCTGAAGATTTGGTGCCATTACTTATACGGTGTGCCTTGTGAGATTTATACTGGCAATCGGAGCTTCAGCACTTGTTCAAGGAAAGGATCTAAATTTGCGCCAGATGAGGTGGTTAGAGTTGCTAAAGAACTATGATATCATTATTTTGTACCACCCAGGCAAGGCCAATGTGGTGGTTGATGCTTTGAGTCGCCGGGCAAAGAGTTTGGGGAGTTTGGCTTATTTACTAGCATCAGAGAGGCCTATGGCGATGGATGTTCAGGCCTTAGCCAGTCAGTTTGTGAGATTGGATCTTTCAGAGCCAGTCGAGTTCTAGTTTGCGTGGTTTGTCGGTCTTCCTTATTTGATCGTATCAGGAAGCGGCAGTATGATGACCCTCACTTACTTGTCCTCAAGGACAAGGTTCTACACGGTGATGCTAGAGATGTAACTATTGGTGATGATGGGGTATTGAGGATGCATGGTCGGATTTGTGTACCCAATGTTGATGGGCTTCAGGAGTTGATTCTAGAGGAGGCCCATAGCTCGCGGTATTCCATTCATCCAGGTGCCGCGAAGATGTATCAGGATTTGAGGCAGCACTAATGGTTGAGGCGGATGAAGAAAGATATAGTTGGATTTGTAGCTCGGTGCCTCAACTGTCAGCATGTGAAGTATGAGTACCAGATACCAGGTGGGTTGCTTCAGCAGATAGAGATTCCGAAGTGGAAGTAGGAGCGGATCACCATGGACTTTGTAGTTGGGTTCCCACAGACTTTGAGAAAGTTCGATGCTATTTGGGTGATTGTGGATCGCTGACCAGGTCTGCTCATTTTATTCCTGTGTGCACTACTTATTCCTCAGAGCGGTTGGCGGAGATCTATATCCGGGAGATTATTCGTCTGCATGGCATTCCGGTTTCCATCATTTCAGATAGAGGTACTCAGTTCACATCACGGTTCTGGAGGGCCGTTCAGCATGAGTTAGGTACTCGGGTAGAGTTGAGTACAACATTTCACCCTCAGACGGACGGACAATCCGAGCGCACTATTCAGATTCTTGAGGATATTCTCCATGTGGTGTGATTGAGTTTGGAGGGTCTTAGGATCAGTTCTTGCCATTGGCAGTGTTTGCTTATAACAACAGCTATCAGTCCAGCATTCAGATGGCACTATATGAGGCTTTATATAGGAGGCAGTGTAGATCTCCGGTGGGTTGGGTTGAGCCGGGTGAGGCTAGACTATTGGGCACAGACTTGGTACAGGATACTTTAGAGAAGGTTAAGGTGATTTAGGATAGACTCCGTATAGCCCAGTCTAGACAGAAGAGTTACGCAGACCGGAAGGTTCGTGATATTTCCTATATGGTTGGAGAGCGGGTTTTGCTTCGGGTTTTGCCTATGAAGGGCATTATGAGATTCAGGAAGAAAGAAAAGTTGAGTCCGAGGTTTATTGGCCCTTTTGAGATATTGAGGCGTGTGGGGGAGGTTGCTTATGAGTTTGCCTTACCTCCCAGCTTGGTAGGAGTTCATCCAATATTTCATGTTTCGATGCTCCGGAGGTATCACAGCGATCTGTCGCACGTGTTGGTTTTCAGTTCAGTCCAGTTTGACAAGGATCTATCTTATATTGAGGAGCCAGTGGCAATATTGGACATACAGGTTAGAAAGCTGAGGTCAAAGAACATTGCATCAGTGAAGGTTTAGTGGCGGGGTCAGCCGGTCGAGGAGGTGACCTGGGAGACCGAGCAGGATTTATGCAGCCGTTACCCTCATCTTTTCACTACATCAGGTATGTCTCTATGCTCGTTCGAGGACAAACGAATGTTTAAGTGTGGGAGCATGCGACGACCCAACCGGTCGTCTTAAGAATTAACGCCCTGATCCCCTATTAACTGCTTTCCCCAAGTTTTTTTCTGCTATTTTGATTTGTCGGGATGTTTGGTTTTAAGTTTCGGAGAGTTTTGTGACACTTAGTCCCTAAATGAGAGCTTAAGTGTTGGAAATTTGACCGTAGTCGGAACAGTGTAAAGACGGTCTCGGAATGGAAATCCGACAGTTCTGTTAGCTCCATTGGGTGATTTCGGGCTTAGGGGCGTGATCGGATTGTGTTTTGGAGGTCCGTAGCTAATTTAGGCTTGAAATGATGAAAGTCGAATTTTTGAAGTTTTCGGTCCGATAGTGAGATTTTCATCTAAGGGTCGGAATGGAATTCCGAAATTTTGAGTAGCTTCTAGTGTTGAATGTGACATGCTTGCAAAATTTCAGGTCATTCGGACGAGATGATAGACATTTTGATCGAAAGCATAAGTGAAGAGTTCTTGGAGTTCTTAGGCTTGAATCCTATGTTAAATTGGTGATTTGATGTTGTTGTGAGCATTCCGAAGTTTTGAACAAGTTTGAACGATGTCATGGTATGTGTTGGTACAATTGGTTTGAAGTACCGGGGACTCGGGTGAGTTTTGGGATGTTTTAGGCCGAAAATCATAGCTGTTGCAGGTCCAGAAGAGTTGTAGGCCTTGGAACCCACCAGTGCGGTCCGCACAAAATCCAGTGCATCTGCGGTGGGGGCTGTACGGCCGCACAAAATGCAGTGCGGTCCGCGGTGAGGAAAATTTCACTGGTCCTACTTCGGAAGCTCATATCGTTTGATCTATAAGGAATTTTGGGATGATTTAAAAACAAAAGTTGT
Source organism: Nicotiana sylvestris (assembly GCF_000393655.2). NCBI lineage: Eukaryota > Viridiplantae > Streptophyta > Magnoliopsida > Solanales > Solanaceae > Nicotiana > Nicotiana sylvestris. Next base: position 119,533,475 of record NC_091057.1, on the reverse strand, counting down.
AGCCCTTTGTGTCTAGTTTCCAGAAAGGTAAAGAAATCACAATTTGGATATCTGTAGAGAATGTTATGGCCAAAAAACTAAAGTCTATCACTGTAGTCAAAACTTGTGCGGACAACACTCGTTTTTGTGCGGACCGCACTGGTTTTGTGTGGACAACACTCGTTTTTGTGCGGTCCGCAGTGGTGGAAATCTAGGGATGCTCTATAAATACGAGGTTTTGGGTTTTATTTCATATTTTGACCTAGAGAGCTCAGATTTTGGTGATTTTTTGAAGGGTTTTTCAAGAAATTCATCGGGGTAAGTGATTCTAACTCAGATTTGGCTAGAGTACATGAATCGATCATTTAATTCGTGATTTGGGATGGAATTTGGGAAGAAAACTTGTGAAATCTTTCAAAAATGTAAAATGATGATTTGAAGGACCAAATGGTATCGGAATTGGATAATTTTGGTATGGTTAGACTCGTGAGGGTATGAGGATTCTGAAAATGTAAATTTTACCTGATTCCGAGATGTGGGACCGAGGGGCATTTTGGTCATTTTACCTAATTTCATGTATTAGCTTAGAATTTAATTGTGGAATCAGTTACTTGAGGTGTTATTTACAATATGCAATTGAATTGACTAGATTTGGACCATTTGGAGTTGGATACTCGTGGCAAAAGCATTGTTTCGGGTTGACTTGCGCTTGTTCGAGGTAAGTGGCTTGTCTAACCTTGTGTGGGGACCTTCCCCTTAGGATTGGTATGTTTGGTAATTGAAATGCCTTGTACGTGCGGTGACGAGTGCGTACTTGTGCTGATTATTGGAAATCCGGTTTTCTTTAAGTAAATACTAGCATGTTTCCTTTCCTGTTCCTATTACTTGTACTATCAAGCCTGTTGTTAGCTTAGGAAAGCATGTCTAAGTGACTTAATTGCTTTATTTGATTCAACCCGCCTTACTTGAATTCTGTGCAGCATGCTAGGCTAGAATCACTTATTGCCTTAATATGAAATTTTGCCATTTTTGTATATCTTCTTGATGCTGCTGTGTATTTACATTGGGACTACAGATGTGGGATTCTGGTAGCTCCCCCTTGTCTGTTTACTTTGGACTGCGGGTTAGATTCTCGATAGATCCCCCTGCATATTTACTTTGGGACTGCGGGTTAGGTTCTCGATAGATCCCCCTGTATAGTTATATGGAACTACGGGAATGCACCCGGTAGATTCTCCCAGTACTGGGTATTTACATTTGGGACTACGGATCAGGATTCCGGTAGATCCCCGCGCATTGATAGTTGGACTACAGGACGGGATCCCGAGAGATCTTTCAGACATATATATGATGGACTACGAGATGGTATCCCGGGAGATCTACTGGACAGTTGTAATTGGGACTACAGGACGGTATCCTAGAAGGTGCCCTGGCTGTTATCTCTATGTTGAGCTGTATTTCTTTCCGTGGCTTGTTTTGTCTCTATTCTAGTTGTTGTTGTTCTGTCAATTCTATGTTATTTCTTATTGTTGCACTTATTTATACTGCTTTATTCCACACTATTAACCCTTATATTGTATTTAACCTCAGTACCTTCCTCGTCACTACCCAACCGAGGTTAGGCTTGGCACTTACTGAGTACCGCTGTGGTGTACTCATGCCCCTTCTACACATGTTATTCATGTACAGATCCAGGTACTTCTATTCAGGCTTACCATCCTTGAGGGAGGCGACTACTTAGAGACTTTGAGGTACATCTGCCGCGTCCGCAAACCGAGGAGTCCCTTTCTATTCCTGCCTTTTAGTATTTAGCCCTTCTGTACTTTCTGTTCTTATTAGACAAATTCCGAAGTTAGAGCTATGTAGTGCTTCTTTTTCTTAGCTTGTGATTCGTGGGTTTTCGGGTCTTGGATTTAGATATTGGTTTTGAGATCTATATAAATATGGTGTACGCCGAACGATAGCTTTAACACTGTTATTGCCTTATTTCTGTTTTTAAATTGTTTTACTTCCGCAAGTTTTGGTTATCTTCCGCAAGTTTAGGCTTACCTAGTCGCAGAGACTAGGTGCCATCACGATAGTTCACGGAGGGCGAACCGAGGTCGTGACAAGTTTTTTCATCTTTCGGTTTACAGGATCGAAATTTTACAAGTTCCAAAGTTATGAGTTCAGAGCTTTATGTGTTTGGAAGTTTACGAGTTTAGAAATTATAAATTTTACGGGTTCGAAAGTTGGGTGGTTTTGAAAGTTTAGCGGTTCGAAAATTTATGAAATTTGTGGGTTCGGATGGTTGTTGGTTCGAATGTTTATGGTTTCATGTTTATTGTATCTAAATTATTTATGAATACTCTTGAGAAGTTATTCCACGGAAAACTTTTTCCGTTATACCAAACACACTCTTTGTTATCTTTCTAATCATCCAAGAAGATCGGTTTGGATATGTATCCCAAACTTGTCTCCCTTTAACATAGTAGCAATAAATCCATTATATCCCTAATATGCCCTTTTTGCTCAAGCTCCATTAACATTTGCTCACTGCTGCCTTATTCCATATATAGATATCCATATTATTAAATCCACCCATTGAGTGAGGATGGCAGACCTTCTCCCAAGTTAGGAGAGCTTTATGTGACGTTTCATCCCCCCCTCCCCCGTCCAAAGGAACCTTCTATGCACAACTTCTATCATTTGTATGATCTTCTTGGGTAGTACAAAAATTTGAGACCAAAATAGTTGTATGGACTTTTGATCAATCACTACAATATTATGTATATATAGCTAAACATAAAAATTTCCGTGGCTAAACACTTTAGCCACAATAATTTTTTTGTAGCATTCGTAGCTAGAAGTAGCGTAACTAAAAGTTAGCTACAAACTTTAATATTTCTTGGCTGAGAATTGGTACTTATTGCTATAAGAATTTTTGTGATGTGGCTATATTAATTAAAAAAGTTGCCACGAAGAATGTATATTTATAGATAATAAATTTATTCTTTTGATACGATAAATCAATTTTGTTGCTATCTTATATACATTAGCCACAAAGGGATAAACTGTGGCAAAAGATGTTATTTATTTAGCCACAAAATTCAAATATGTAGGTGTGCTCACATATAAGATGTCACGACCCAATTCTATAATAGGTCGTGATGGCGCCTAAAGGTGTCGCTAGGCAAGCCAACTGTGAACTAGCCATGTGATTTTCTCTTTTTAAATAAATTCTTCCAAGTGATTAAAATTTCCTTAACTTTAAAAGATTTGAGAAATAGTAGATTTGAAATAAATAACACGAAAGCAATTGAGTGAAATCATAATCATGAGATAAAAATCGAAACCACGAGTCTACTAGTATGTGTGCCAAGACTTGGTGTTACAAGAGTATGGGCTACTAGTAGAATATACAAAAGATCACTACTCTATTGTCTAAAATAAAATAGACAGAACAATAATAATAGAAAGACTTCGGTTGCTGCAGAATGGCTCGGAAGAGCAGCTCACTGTGTAGTCTCGTACCAGGAGTCAAGCGTGCATGCCGGACTGATACTCAGATGCACCTGCCTCAGATCCTGCATATTTAAGTACATAAGTGCAGTGTGAGTACATAAATAACATGTACCCAGTGAGTATCCAGTCTAACCTCAAAGAAGTAGTGACGAGGGTCGACTTTGACACTTACTATGGGCTAATAATGATATATTTAAATTGTATACTAAGCATAGATTACATGAATAATACTGAAAATTCAATAACAGGAAATAGTAAATGTTGCTTTCACAAATATTAAGTCTCAAGTTTATTTTCATCATTCAACAGTTTGTATCTCAAGGCATTTAAGCAATATCAATTATGAATAGTTTCAAAGATTTATCATGTGCAAATTACACGGAGATCGTATGGCCCGATCCAACATAATATTTAAATTGTGCATTATCGAGGGTCGAACGACACGAACCATAGATGCATCTATCTGCTACCAAGGCGTTTGACCCACTCCACAAATAGAAAATACTTCAAAAAAATACAAATTTTCAATAATAGTCAAGTGTCTCATTTACAACTTCAAGTATATGAAATTTAACCTTTTACAATTATTTTATCAACTTTCAATATGACTTACTAATTAGTTATCAAGTAGGGGCAAACATTGCAGGTACAACATGATATGTGTCCTAGACTACCCGGACAATAGCATAATTAGTAGCTACATACAGACACTCGTCACCTCGTACGTACGTAGCCCCTACAAATAGGTACACATATTTATTTAATTCGCATATGGGGTTAATTCCCTCTTACAAGGTTAGAAAAGAAACTTACCTCGTCTAAAAGCCTACTTTCCGTTCCAAGGTTGTGCTCAAACCCCCAAATTTGGTGCCAAACGACTCGAAACTAGTCAAATATTATATAAAGTAATCAATGCATGCTCAAAAGTGCATATTATAACTATCAAAGTGATTTTCCAAGCCTATTTGAAGAATCCCTAAAATTCACCACCAGGCCCACGTGCCCGGATTCCGAAAATTTTCAAAGAAAGTTGTAACCTTTAACCCCTTGAACTCAAATATATGATTTTCACTCATTTCCATAACCAATTTCGTGGTTAAATCTCATTTTTATCCAAAACCTAGGTTTTTATCTAAACCCTTGATTTCACCAATTTTTACATGTTAATCTACCCGTAATCTATGTATTTAACTCATGTTGTGTAGAAATTACTTATCTCAAAGTGCTAGGTGAAAACCCTCTTCCAAAAGCTCCAAAAATCGCCCAAGAGATGAAAGGAAATGAGCTAAATGGTCTAAGTCATGCATTTAATAAGTAGTTCACCCTCGATCAAACTTTAGAAAAACTTCAAATTTCTAACTTTTCCCAAATGACCTGAAACGACCTACGGACCTCCGAATGCGCTCCTAAGTCCAGAATCACCATACAGAGTTATTTCCAGGCTCGGAATCCCAAATGGACGTCTAGAATGTTAAAATCCACTTCAAACCAAACTTATGAAATTCACTCAAAATGTCAACTTTTACTATTAGGTGCCAAAATGCTCCTAGATCGTCCAAAACATGATCTGAATATTCGCCCAAGTCTGAAATCATCATACGAACCTATTGGAACTATCAAATCCCGATTCTGAGGTCATTTCAAAATGTTGACCGAGGTCAAACTTAGCCTTTTAAGCTAACCTTAAGGAACCAAGTATTCCGATTTCAACCCGAACCCTTCCAAATCCCGAACTAACCATCCCCGCAAGTTATAAAACAGTAAAAGCACGTACATGAAGTCTTATTTAGGGGAACATGGTTCTAGAAAGCAAAACGACCGGTTGGGTCATTACGTTCTCCACCTCTTAAACAAATGTTCGTCCTCGAACGGGTTTAGAATCATACCTGTAGTGCTGAATAAGTGTCGATATCTGCTCCGCGTGTCCTCCTCAAACTCCCAGGTCGCCTCCTCGACTGGTTGTCCCCTCCACTGAACCTTTACCGTACCTCTTGGATATCAACTAGCGATCCTGTCTAGCAACAATGGCAAGTGGCTCCTCCTCATAACCCAGTCTCTCATCTAACTGAACAGTTATGAAGTCTAACACATCTAACAAGTCGGCGTGATACCTTCGGAGCATAGACATGTGAAAAATCGGATAAATTCTGATAGGCTGGGAGGTAAATCAAGCTCATAAGTAACCTCCCCAACTCGTTTCAATACCTCAAATGGACCTATAAACCTTGGGCTCAACTTGCCCTTCTTCCCAAATCTCATGATCCCCTTCATCGGCGAGACTTTCAAAAGAACCTTCTCGCCCACCATAAATGATAAATCACGCGCCTTCTATTCCATGAAACTCTTCTGTCTAGATTGAGCTATGCGAAGTCGCTCTTGAATCAACTTTACCTTTTCCAAGGCATCCTTCACCAAATCAGTACCACATAACTTAGCCTTGCCGAGCTCAAACCACCCGATAGGAGAAGGACATCGCCGACCATATAAAGCCTCAAATGGAGCCATCTCGATGATGGACTGATAATTGTTGTTGTAAGCAAACTCAGCCAAAGGCAAGAGTCGATCCCATTGCCCTCCAAATTAAATCACATATGCTCTGAGCATGTCCTCCAGGATCTAAACTATCAGCCCCGATTGCCCGCCAGTCTATGGATGAAATGCGGTGCTGAGCTCTACACGGGTCCCCAACTCACTCTGTACGGCTCTCCAGAAATGCATAGTGAACTGAAGGCCTCTATCTGATATGATGGAAACAGGAACACCATGCAACTAGAGTATCTCCTGAATATAAATCTGGGCCAACCTCTCCGAAGTATATGTAGTCACAACTGGAATGATGTATGCTGACTTGGTCAGCCTATCAACAATGACTGCATCAAACTTCCGCAAGGTCCACGGCAACCCAACTACGAAGTCCATAGTAATGCACTCCCATTTCCACTTCGGTATAGTCATCTGCTGGAGTATGCCACTTGGCTTTTAGTGCTCATACTTAACCTGTTGGAAATTTAAGTACCTAACTACATGCTCAACTATGTCTTTCTTTATCTGCCACCACCACTAATGCTGTCTCAGGTCACGATACATCTTCGTAGCACCTGGATGAATGGAATACCGAGAACTGTTTGCCTCCTCTAGAATCCTCTCCCTCAAGACATTGACATTAGGAACACATAGAGGACCCTAGAGTCATAGAACACCATCCTCGCCGATAGAAACCTCCTTGGTACCACTCTATAGTACCGTCTCCTTGAGAACCATCAAATGCGGATCATCAAACTGTCGAGCCTTGATATGGTCAAATAGTGAAGACTGGGCAATGACGCATGCAAGAACTCGGTTGGGCTTTTAAATGTCCAATCTCACAAGTTTGTTAGCCAAGGAATGAATGTCCAAAGCTAATGTCCTCTCCTCTACTGAAATGAATGCCAAGCTACCCATACTCTCTATCTTTCTTCTCAAGGCATCCGCGACTACATTTGCCTTGCCCGGATGATAAAGAATGGTGATGTCATAATTCTTCAGTAACTCAAGCCATCTGTACTGCCTCAAATTGAGATCCCTTTGCTTAAAAAAATGCTGCAAGATATGATGATCAGTGTAAACCTCACATGGCACCCCATAAAGATAGTTCCTACAGATCTTAAGAGCATGAACAATCGCGGCTAACTCTAAATCATGCACAAGGTAATTCTTATCATGGATCTTCAGCTGGTGTGAAACATATGCAATAAACCGCCCCTCCTACATCAGTACACAACCCAAGACAACACATGAAGCATCACAATACACCGTATACAACCCCAAACCGGAAGGCAACACTAGAACTGGTGCGGTAGTCAAAACTGACTTGAGCTTTTGAAAACTCACCTCACAATCGTCGAATGAATGGAATGAAGCACCCTTCTGGGTTAATCTGGTCAAAGGTGATGCAATGGATGAGAAGTCCTCCACAAACCAGTGATAATAACCTACTAACCCCAAGAAACTCCTGATCTCAATCACCGAAGTAGGACGAGGCCAACTCTAAACTATATCAATCTTCTTGAGATCTACCTTAATACCCTCATCTAATACAACATGCCTCAAGAATGCCATAGAATTTAGCTAAAACTCACACTTGGAGAACTTAGCATATAGCTTATGTTCACGCAAGGTCTAAAGCACCACTCTCAAATGCTGCGCGTGCTCCTCCATACTACGCGAGTAGATCAAAATGTCATCAATGAAGACAATGACAAATGAATCAATATAAGGCCTGAACACCATGTTCATCAAATACATAAATGTCATTGGGGCGTTAGTCAAGCTGAAGGACATTACTAGAAACTCATAATGCCCATATCTAGTACGGAAAGTAGTCTTCGGAACATTCGAGTCCCGAATCTTCAACTCATGGTACCCTAATCTCAAGTCGATCTTAGAGAACACCCTAACACCTTGCAACTGGTCAAAAAATCATCAATACGTGGCAACAGGCTCTTGTTCTTAATGTCAACTTTGTTCAACTGGCGGTAATCAATGCACATCCGTATAGTCCCATCTTTCTTTTTCACAAATAACACTGGTGCACCACAAGGCGATACACTTAGTGTGATGAACCCCTTTGCTAGAAACTCTCAAGCTGCTCCTTTAACTCCTTCAACTCTTTTGGAGTCATACGGTATGGTGGGATAGATATGGCTGGGTACCTGGAGCCAAGTCAATATAGAAATCGATATCACAATCTAGTGGCATGCCTGGAAAGTCAGAAGGAAACACATCGGTGAACTCCCGGACTATTGGCACTAAATCAATCGCCGGATTTTCTACGATAGTATCCCGAACATAAACTAGATAAGCCAAACAACCCTTATTGACCATATGTCAAGACTTCAGAAAGGACATAAACTGACTGGATGCACTGATAGACTAACCCTTCCACTCCAATCTAGGCAACTCTGGCATTGCTAAGGTAACAGTCTTTGCATGGCAATCAAGGATGGCGTGATATGGGGATAGCCAATCCATGCCCAGGATGATCTCAAAGTCAATCATATCCAGCAACAGAAGATCCGCTCTAGTCTCATAACCACAGAAGTGACCACACAAGACTAATAGATCCGATCCACAACAATAGAATTGCCCACAGGAGTGGACACATAAATAGGAGTACCTAAGGACTCACGAGGAATATCCAGGAAATGAGCAAATAGAGATGATACATATGAATAGATAGACCCTGAACCAAATAATACCGAAGCATCCCTACTGTAGATAGAAATAATACCTGTAATCACGGCATCTAAGGCCACTGCATCTAGTCTGGCTAAAAAAGTATAGAACCTTGTTGGAGCGCTGACTGGCTGGCCTCCGCCTGACATAACAGTAGCTAGCTAACCTCCCCCTGCCTGGCCTCCACACTCTAGGACGGCCCTTACCCGCATGTCCTCCGCCTCTGGGCAGTCAGATAGCTAGTGCTGTAATCATAGTCTACTGGACATGTTGCGCTACCTTGCCCCAAAGCCTGGGTAGAATCTCCGCACATGACTGAGATCTCCGCACTCGAAACAACCTCTCGGTGCGGTGATATGCTGCCCTGAAGTCTAACCCTAATGGCCTGAATATCCACTAGAAGAACCCTAAATAGCTGGTGAGCGGTATGAACTCTCTTGACTGGCGCTAAAGTAGGCACTGGAAGAATCTTGATGGCCTGAGTACCCACTAGTATAACCCTGAATGGCTGGTGCGGTAAGAACTCTCTGGCATGGCGCTAAAATAGGGTCGCACTGGAGCACCCCGAGGAGGTGGTGCTACTGGATATGTGTGCCTACTAGGCTGACCCATCCTAAACTGACCTCATCCCCCAGTCGGGGCACCCCTAAACTCCCCAGAATAACGGACCCGCTTGTCCCTCTGCATCTGCTCTCTACCTCTCTAATAGTAACCCTCAATCCTCCGAGCTATCTCTACTACTAGTTGATAAAAAGTCCCCATCTCAACCTCCTGGGCCATAGTAGCCTGAATACCTGAGTGCAACCCGGCAACAAACCTCCGCACTCGCTCTGCCTAAGTATGAAGTATCATAAGTGCATAGCAAGACAACTCATAGAATCTCGCCTAAAAATCTGTCACAGACAGATGACCCTGCTGGAGGTGCTCAAACTGAAACCGCAACTCTTCCCTCTGAGAGGGTGGAATCTACTTTTCCAAGAATAGGCATGTAAACTGGTACTATGTCATGGGAGGAGAATCCACTGGCCTACCGAGAATATAAGATTGCCACCACCTATGGGCCCTGCCCTCCAACTAGAAAGTAGTGAAATCCACCCCATGGACCTCCAATATCCTTATGTTGTGTAGTCTGTCCCTGCACCGATCAATGAAGTTCTGGGGATCCTCATGTCGCTCACCCCTGAAGACAGGAGGGTGTAGCCTAGTATATCTATCCAATAGCTTCTACGGCTCGCCGGCCGCAACTAGTCTTGGCTCAGGTGCAACTGCTGTAACTAATTGGGCTCTACCCATGGGTAGTCACCCAGGGTCTGATATATGGCAGGTGCATGCCCCGGAGCCTGGACGGTAGGGGTATGTGCTTCCTCTCCCGCCTGAGATATGGTTGGGTCCGCTGGAAATAAACCAGCGTGAGTTATAGTATCCATGAACCGCAGCATACGGCCTATGACCTCCTGAAAGCCCGGTGTTGACATGAAATCTACTAGGGCTGGCTCTGGTGCGGGTACCTTGCCTTGCTCCTCAACAATGGGATCCTCTACTGGATCCGCTGCTGGTACAACCAGGGCAACTCTGGGACATCCTCATCCCCTACCTCGGGCCGGTGCCCTCCCCCGGCCTCAGCCTCAGCCTTTCGCAACAGGTAGAGCAGCTCCTCCTAGTCCCGGAACGTCTACCGTGCATGTTCTCACCATCTGTGAGTGAATAAGAGAGGAAACTTAGTACACCATCAACTGCACAATAGGAGATGAATAAAGAGTAGTTTCCTAACACCCTATAGCCTCTCGAAGATAAGTACAGACGTCTCCGCACCGATCCGTAAGACTCTATTAGGTCTGCCCATAACTTGTGAGACTACGTGAACCTAATGCTCTGATACCATGTTGTCATGACCCAATTCTATAATAGGTCGTGATGGCACTTAACGTTGCCGCTAGGCAAGCCAACTATGAACTAGCCACGTGATTTCCTCTTTTTAAATAAATTCTTCCAAGTGATACTTTCCTTAAATTTAAAAGATTTGAGAAATAGTAGATTTGAAATAAATAATATGAAAGCAACTGAGTGAAATCATAATCATGAAATAAAAACCAAAACCACGAGTCTACTAGTATGTGTGCCAAGAATCGGTGTCACAAGAGTATGGGATACTAGTAGAATATACAAAAGATTATTACTCTACTGTCTGAAATAAAATAGACAGAACAATAACAACAGAAAGGCTTCGGTTGCTGCAGAACAACTCGGAAGGGTAGCTCACCGTGTAGTCTTGTACCAGGAGTCAAGCGTGTGCGCCGGACTGATACCCAGATGCACTTACCTTAGATCCTGCACATTTAAGTGCAAAATTGTAGCGTGAATACATAAACAACATGTACCCAGTGAGTATCCAGTCTAACCTCGAAGAAGTAGTGATGATTGGTCGACTTTGACACTTGCTATGGGCTAACAATGATATATCAAAATTATATACTAAGCATGGATTACATGAATAATACTGAAAACTCAATAATAGGAAATAGTAAATACTCCTTTCACAAATATTATGTCCCAAGTTTATTTTCATCATTTAACAATTTGTATCTCAAGGCATTTAAGCAATATCAATTATGAATAGTTCCAAAAATTTATCATGCGCAAATTATGTCGAGATCGTACGACCCGATCCAACATAATATTTAAATTGTGCACTGCCGAGGGTCGAATAGAATAAACCACAGATGCATCTATCTGCTATCGAGGCATTCGTCCTGCTCCACAAATAGAAAATACTTCAAACAAAAACAAACTTTCAATAACAGTCAAGTGTCTCATTTACAACTTCAAGTATGTGAAATTTAACCTTTTACAATTCTTTTATCAACTTTCAATATGACTTAAGTCATTAAGTTATCAAGTAGGGGCAAACATTGCAGGTACAACATGATATGGGTCCTAGACTACCCGGAAATTAGTAGCTACGTACGGACTCTCGTCACCTTGTACGTATGTAACCCCCAAAAATAGGTACACATATTTATTTAATTCACCTATGGGGTTAGTTCCCTCTTACAAGGTTAGAAAAGAGACTTACCTCGTCTCAAAACCCACTCTCCGGTCCAAGGTTGTGCTCAAACCCCCAAATTTGGTGCCAAACGACCTAAAACTAGTCAAATATTATATAAAGTAATAATACATGCTAAAAAGTGCATATTCTAACTATCAAAGTGATTTCCCAAGCCTATTTGAAGAATCCCTAAAATTCATCCTCAGGCCCACATGCCCGGATTCCGAAAACCTTCGAAGAAAGTTGTTACCCATAACCCCATGAACTCAAATATATGATTTTCACTAAATTCCATAACCAATTTTGTGGTTAAATCTCATTTTTATAGAAACCTAGGTTTTTATCTAAAACCCTTGATTTCACCAATTTTTACATGTTAATCTACCCGTAATCTATGTATTTAACTCATGTTGTGTAGAAATTACTTAACTCAAAGTGCTAGGTAAAAACCCTCTTCCAAAAGCTCCAAAACTCACCCAAGAGATGAAAGAAAATTAGCTAAATGGTCTAAGTCCCGCATTTAATAAGTTGTGCACAGGTCTCAGATGTCGCATTTGCGACACCTTGCTCACAAATGCGACAATTCCATCACAAAACCGAACCTGGGCCTATGCTGCCAAGGTCGCAAATGCAACCAAGGAGTCGCAAATGCGGGGCTGAGGTTGCAAATGCGGGCACTGTTGAGGTCGCAAATGTGACCAAATTGTCGCAAATGCGAGCATTGCCCATGATAGGCTTCTTCTCAATTGTGAAGCCTATATCGCAAATGCGAGCAATTTCTTGCATTTGCGAGACCTGCAACAGCTTCCAAGAAACACCAGAAAAACTGAAGTTTTCTCATCCTCCTGAACGTCCGAAACCCACTTGAGCCCTTAGGGCTCTGCACCAAACACCCAAACAAGTCTAAAAACATCCTACGAACTTGCTCATGCGATCGTAACACTGAAATAACATCAAAAACCACGAATCAGATGCCAAAACGCATTGATTAACTCATAAACCTAAAAACTTCTAAAAACACTTCCGCGCGTCCGGTTCCTATCAAATCAACTCGGAATGATGCCAAATTTTGCGTGCAAGTCTTAAATAAAATTACGGACCTACTCCAACTTCAAGAACTAGAATCCGAACACGATATCAAAAAGTCCACCCTCGGTCAAACTTTCCAAAAACTTCAAATTTCTAACTTTCGCCAAATGACCCCGAAACGACCTACAGACCTCCGAATCAACTTCCGGATGCGCTCCTAAGTCTAGAATAACCATACGGAGCTAGTCCTAGACTCGGAATCCCAGACGGACGTCTAGAATGTAAAAATTCACTTCAACCCAAACTTATGAAATTCACTCAAAATGCCAACTTTCACTATTAGACGCCGAAATGCTCCTGGGTTGTCCAAAACTCGATCCGAACATACGCTCAAGTCCGAAATCATCATACGAAGCTATTGGAATCATCAAATCCCAATTCTGAGGACGTTTACTCAACATTTTGACCGAAGTCAAACTTAGCATTTTAAGCCAACCTTAAGGAACCAAGTGTTCCGATTTCAACCCGAACCCTTCCAAATCTTGAACTAATCATCCCCGCAAGTCATAAACAATAAAATCAAGTACGAAAAGTTTTATTTAGGGGAACGAGATTCTAGAAAGCAAAACGATCGGTCGGGTCGTTACATTAGATTTTTGTTATAGTAAATATTTAGCTACGAACTCATAATTTCATAGATATAAATAATTAAAATATCCATAATTAGATTTTTATTATGTTTTATTTGATGACTAGATTTTAATTTTATTTTATTTTTCTTTATGAAAAATTAATTTATTAGAGATAATAAATTTTTCCATCCCATGCATTACTATATTTTTTCCTCACTAAATGATTTTTAAAATTTTCAAATAATCAATATCCTACATCTTTGATCAAACCATAAAAACACACAGTTATAACTTTGAATATAACTTTATTTTACAAATTGACATGTAAATATTTTAACAAATTAATTCTAAAATATACAAATCAAATTACAGTCGATTATTTAACTATAATCTATAAAATTCTGAAGGGTTCCACATAAAAAAACAATGTTCTAAGTAGTTGATTTGGGGTTTGAAGATGTAACGACTCGGCCGATCATTTTGAGCTCTAGCGCATCGTTCGGCCGTTTAAGGCTACGGGTAGTTTCACTTCAGGTATTATGACTTGTACGCATGGTCGGAATTGAATTTCAGGAGTACAGAGTTGATTTGGCAAAAAAATTCTAAGTTCGAAAACTTTAAGTTGGAAGAATCGACTAAGGTTGGAGTTTTGAGTAAACGACCTCAAAATTGGGATTTGAAGGTTCCAACACGTTTGTATGATGATTCTGGATTTGGGCGTATGTTCGGATGGGGTTTTGGATGACCTGGGAGCGTTTCAGCGCCTATTGTGGAAGTTAGCATTTTGGAAGAATTTCATAAATTTGGGTTGAAGTGCATTTCAATGTTATCGATATCCGTTTAGGATTCCGAGTTAGGGAATAGCTCTGTATGGTGATTCTAATACTGGGAGCATGTACGGATATGGATTTGGAGGTCCGTAGGTCATTTCGTGGTCATTTGGCGGAAGTTAGAAATTTGAAGGTTTTTGAGAAGTTTGACAAGGAGTGGGCTTTTTGATATTGGATTCAGTTTTTGATTCCAGAAGTGGGAGTAGGTATATAATGTCAATTATGACTTGTGTGCAAAATTTGAAGTCATTTCGGATTGATTTGATATGTTTCGGCACGATATATAGAATTTGAAAGTTTGGAAATTCATAAGTTTGATTCGAGGTGTGATTTGTAGTTTCGACACTGTTTGGCGTGATTTGAGGCTTCAACTATCACGACCCAAATCTACCATATTGTGATGACGACTATCGTGGTACTAGGCAAGCCAACACACTAACAAAACTAATCAATATTTTCATTCTTAAGATAAAATCAAAGTTATTTAACAATAAACCTTCATAGAGTGATCAAACCAAAACAACAGTGCGGAAAGAAAGCCCGACATCGGGGTGTCACTAGTCATGAGCATCTACAAAGGACTGTCTGATAACACTAAGACATATACAGACTGAAAAATAACTAATAACAATCTATATGAAGACAGGAGGGAGAAGAGCAGGGCTGCGATCGCAGTGTAGCTACCTTACTAACTCCAGTAGATCTGCGACGGATGAAAACAACACTCATTAACACGTCTAGCAATCCCTAGATCTACACACAAGGTGCAAAGAGTAATATGAGTACGCCAACTCAGTAAGTAATAAAAGTAAATAAAGACTTAGCAGTAGTGACGAGCAATAAAACATATATAGTTTATATCACGAAATCTCAGTAGAATACAACATGCTTTTAAATCAGGATATGAATTAAATCATCTCATTTAAAAATCCAGTTTTCGGTAAAAATCATTTGAAAATGTGTAAAAACCATTTAAAACATCTTTCAGCAGCTTTCAAACAAAGTGATGAAATAGTGAGTAAAAATGATGAAAACATAGTCGGCCCTTCGGGCAAACTCACTCGTATACAGCCCCTCGGGCAACATAAATCATAAACAGCCCCTCGGGCAACATAAATCATAAACAGCCCCTCGGGCAACCATCACTGTCACTCATATACAGCCCCTCAGGCATATCTCATAATTACTCGTAAACAGCCCCTCGGGCAAAACATCATATCACTCACTCAGGGTACCCGCTCTCACTGGGGGTGTACAGACTCCGGAGGGGCTCCTACAGCCCAAGCGCTATAACAAGCCACCTCGTGGCATAATCAATTAGGCCCTCAGCCTCACATAATCATGAATCAATAACAATATCAAGCCACCTCGTGGCATAAATCAATCAGGTCCTTGGTCTTACAAAATCATAAATCAGTAATCACATGTTGCGGCATGCAGCCCGATCCCATAATATCCTCACAACACAGGCCCTTGGCCTCACTCAGTCATAAAGCTCTCAATCCACTCGGGCTATTAGTAAAAACAGGGTGTTGAGCCCCAAATAACATTTTATATGCATCAAAAATGGAGTGATAAAGACTGGGTTATAAATCAGTAAATATAGCGTTACTGAGTATAGATTTTCAACCAAAACAGTGAGAGGATAATAAGAAAAGGCCCCTAAAGGTCCAAATAGCTCTGGCACAAGGCCTAATGTGGCATTCAACCCAATTTATAGAAATTATTTCTAAAACACATAAGTATCATATAATTTCAATCAAATATGCAACTTAATAGTCGCTATGGGACGGACCAAGTCACAATACCCAATGGTGAACCCCCACACGCACATCACCTAGCATGTGCATCACCTCAAAGTAGTAAAACAATGTGAAATTCGGGGTTTCATACTCTCAGGACTAAATTTATAATCATTACTTACCTCAAACAATTCAAATCCCTACTCCGCGATGCTCTTTCCCCTCGACTCGGCCTCCAAATGCTCCGAATCTATTCACAATCAGTACAACACCATCAATATACGCTAATGGAATGAATTCCACACGAAAAACTATCAATTTAGACCAAAATCCCAAAATCTACTCAAACCCGGCCCCCGGGCCCATGTCTCAAAATCCGACAAAAATTACAAAACTAGAATACCCATTCACTCACGAGTCTACTCATACCAAATTCATCAAAATCCGACATCAAATAGCCGTTCAAATCCCCAAAATCATCTCTCCAGTTCTCTTCCATTCCCCCCCCTAATTTTACACCCCAATTCCCAATTTAGGTGATGAAAATCAAGATACAGTCATGGAATTTAACCAAAATCAAGTGAAGAACACTTATCCCAATTACCTCTCTGAAATTGCCTTCAAAAATCGCCCAATTTCGTGGTCTCTAACTCAAAATATGAATAATGGGTTCAAACCCTCGATTTTGATATTTTACGCTGCTACCCAGATTTTACTCTTCACGAACGCGGTAGTTCCCTCGCATTCGCGCAGCACAAACTGCCTCTGACCTAGAAATCCTTCTTTGTTAATGCGAGGACCCACTCGCGAACGTGAAGCCTACGCTGGATGACCCTACCGGAACGCGTAACAACCCTCGCGAACGTGTAGGCTTATCTACCTGAAGCTCCCAAAGACCATAGACTCTATGCCAATGCGATGGCCTGGTCGCGAACGCGTAGCCTTAAAGTCCTACACCTTTGCGAACGTGGGAACTACTTCACGAACGCATAGAAAAACTCAGTTGCCCCTCTCAAAATCCCTTCACGAACGCAATGAAGGAATTCTCTGCAACAAAATACCAGAAAATTTGTCAACTTCCAAAACCAAGAATTGATCCGTTAACCACCCGAAACTCACCCGAGGCCCTCAGGACCTCAACCAAACATGCCAACACATCCCATAACATCATTCAAACTTAGTCTAATCTTCGAATCACTCAAAACACCAAATTACCCTCGGATTCAAGCCTAATAACTTATAAACTCTCAAATTTCTCAAACGACGCCGAAACATATCAAATCACCTTCGAATGATCTGAAATTTTGCACACACATCACAAATGACACTACGAACCTATTCCAACTTCCGAAATTCCATTCTAACCCCAATATCAAATTTTCCACTTGCGACCAAAATCGTTAAATTTCCAACTTTTGCCAATCCAAGCCAAATTCTACTACGGACCTCCAAATCATATTCCGGATGCGATCCTAAGTCCAAAATAGAGCTAACCAAATTAAAAAAATCCAAGTCTGAGATCATATGCTAAAAAGTCAAGATTGTGTCAAACCTTTCAAATTTAAAGCTTCAAGCTGAGAATCAATCCTCTATATCTATTCTGATTAACTTGAAAACCAAAACTGACGATTAACATAAGTTATAATACATCATACGGGGCTAGTCATGTCCGAGAACTGGCGAGCGAAGTGCAAATACCCAAAATAATCGGTCGGGTCGTTACATCAGCTAAGTTTGTTTTGCATTTTGGGATATGTTGGTAAATTGGTCGAGGTCCCGAGGGCCCCGGGTGGATTCCGAATGGTTAACAGATCGATTTTTGACTTGAAGGAGAAGCTAAAAGATTATTTTTGCTGGTGTATCCACTTCTGCGGAAGGTTCATCATAGAAGCGGCCCCGCAAAAGAGAGGCAGTGAACCGCAGAAGAGGCTGGGAGTGAATGGGGCAGAGGCCGCATGTGCGAAGGAATTTCCACACCTGCGTGATCGCAGATGTGGTCTTGGCAGCCCAGAAGCAGATTAGAGCAGCTGGGGGAATTCCCACAGAAGTGGAATTCGTACCGCACCTACGAAACCAGAGAAGCGGTCTAGTGACTGCAGGTGCGAGGATCGCTGGGCAGTAGACTTACTTATGTACGGGATTTGGTCATTTTTCCTTCATTCTCTCTTGGTTAGGGCGATTTTGGAGAGCTTCAAAGGGGGATTTTGATCAAGCCACAAAAGGTAAGTAATTCCCACTTTTTATAAGTTAAATACATAGTTCGTATAAGGATTTAAACATGGAAATTAGTAGAAATTGTGGGGGTTTGGTTAGAAAACCTAGAATTTGGTATTTTTGGATTTTGACCACGAATTTTGGTCATGGAATTGAGAATAAATTATATATTTGAGTTCATGATATTATGGGTAATGTTTATCTTCAAAAAAATTTGGAATCCGGACATGTGAGCCCGAGGGTGATTTTAATCGACTTTTCGAATGGAGTTGGAAATTGTAGTAAATAGGATTATAATGAGTATTGGAGTATATATTTATGGAGTTTCTCATTTATTGAATAGTTTTGGAGCGTTCGGCATCAATTTGAGTTGTTAAAAGACTTGGGAACCGGCTATGGAACTTTGGAGCTAAATAAGTCTCATTTCTAACCTTGTAAGAGGAAATAACCCCATAGGTGAACTAAATTAATATGTGCTTCTATTTTTGGGGGATATGTACGCACGGGGTGACGAGAGTCCATACGTAGCTACAAGTTATGCCTATATCCGGGTAGTTTTAAGTTTATATCATGCCTAGTTGATATTATTATTTGATTTATGGTTATTGTTTGCCTCGGGAAGAAGCGTGATTGAGGTTGCTTATTAATTGTCTTGAAAAGAGTTGAAATTGAGGAATTTGAGATTTTAAAAGTTTTCATTTGAACTTTGTACTTTCGAAAACAATTGAGGAATATTATAATAACTTAAAAAATCTATGTGTAATTGTATCACAATTATATTCCGCGATGGGGTAAATTTCCACTACTCTCATGTGAGCGGGTCATTCGCCTCGGCAGGTTAATAGATGCATCTATGGTTTGTGCATTCGACCATCGGTAGTGCACATTTTATATTTATATGTTTGATCGGTTCGTACGACCTCGACATGATTTGCGCATGATTTAATTGATTGCTTTGAAATTTATAATAAATGATATTGCCTCGTTGGCCTGAGATAAATTGTTAAGTGATGAGAAATAAATTTGGAGATTTCTTAATTATAAAAGAATTGCTTACTTACTTCATAATATAGAGCTTACAGTCGCTCTATATAACCCATGTTTAAATGATATCATTGGCATTTTATTTATAGCCTATACTAAGTGTCGGAGTTGACCCCTCGTCACTACTTCTTCGAGGTTATACTAGATACTTACTGGCTACGCATTGTTTACGTACTCATACTACACTTGATGCACATTTTGTTATGCATGAACATATATATTAGTGGCCTTGGGGCGCAACGACGTGGTTAATGTAGGGACTTAGGTGAGTTGTATTCCATATTACGATCCGCAACCAATCTCCTTCAGAGTATTTATATTTTCTTTCTTGTCCAAATTTGTATTCCGGACAGTTGTTGTATTTTATTTTATTTCCTAGTTAATTCCCATGCACTTGTGACATTGGGTTCTGGGGCGGTTACGGGTTATTAAGTATTGAGATTGTTAAAAATATTATTATTTACTCTGAAATTTTCATTTTCTACTATTTAATTGAAGAAAAACTATGATTTCAAAAATATAAAAATAAGGACCTAAATTAAGTATTTAGTGTTGGTTTGACTGACAGCTGTATCCCGCGCCATTACGACCTTTAATGGATTTTGGGTCGTGACAACATGGTATCAGAGCACTAGGATCACTTAGGTCTCACGAGTCATGAGCCTATCTAGTAGTGTCTTGTGAATCGGTACGGAGACGTCTGTACTTATCTTCGAGAGGCTACAGGGCTGTTAAGAGCACTTCCTTTCTTGATTCCTCATCGTGCGATTTGATTCCTTTGGGGATCATGCCTTTATTTCCATCCTATTCAATCTTATGCGATGCAAAGCGCTTGTTACCAAATGGGAATCGAGGAATTTTAATAGTACTATAGATGTGATGCAGGATCTTTCTCCCTGCGTATTTGATTGGACTATTGTCGTCATCTTGTGGAAGACCGTTCTGTCGTTTCAGCTCAGTATTAATATTACCTAAGGTTTTGAGATTTGGCATTGATTGTTATGACGATTCGTGCGTTGCTATCGCACAATTTTTGTGTAATAGTAGTATGTTTGTCTATGCGTCGAGGCAGTGAATGAATTGAAAGGAGGTTTACTCAATGCATGATTCAGAGATTCAGCATTTTAATTCGGTGAAGGAAAGGCAACCGGACTACGAATGCTCATATTTGGGTTGATAGAGTAACGAGGCTTGGTATTTTTGAGCATGGTAGAATTTCTATCAGTGATGTGATGTCGTCGCCCTGATTGAATGTGTTAAGTTTGCCAGTGTTATGGTCTTCGTCAAATCTCCCTCTAGTCAGGGTAGTGTGAATTAGTGCTGGAGAAGCGGCTATTAGAGATCGTGGTGTGCGATGGTTTAGGATTGAATCAGTGTTCCTAGTATTGATGGCTCGAGAAATATGATCTTTGAAGGGGTTTAAAGTTGGTAGCGATCTATTGGTTCAAATGCTACAAAGATGGATTTTGACTTAAGGCAACAACTGGGCAACGAAAGATGAGGAAGGACATGCGGAAGGTGTCTTGCGGTGGATAAACTTCTATAAGGCCAAGTGTGAGAAACCGAAGTCGAGTAGTTGCTTAAAGGAGTAAGTTTGACCAAAATGGGAGAGTGGCAGAGCGGTATATGGGTTCTATGGTAGGATGACTACACGCCTTGGGAAAAGTTTAGAGTGATTTGAGATTCACAGTAGGTAGTGACTAGGTTTACAAACTAATTTGGAATATTAGCTGCTATACGGAGGAAGGTTGGATACAACAAAAAGGAGCTTGCTTGATGTGAAGAAGGATACAATATGACTTTGGATTGGAATGTGTTGTCGCACCTTTAGTTGATTTCCATGAGGATCGAACGGACTTGTACAACTGGTGAATGAGCACGGGCTCAGGATGGGTTACTAATTTTATAGTGATTATACTCAGCGCAGCATTGTTGGAAGAGGTCGGCAGGTAGTTTCCATATGTGGGTTATCTCTTGTGAGCAGGTTAGCGGTCGTTTGGTGTTGACGAAGCTCCTATAAAAGATTCTATTGTCTATCCGGTAAGGGGTCAGAAATGTAAATGTGGCTAGTGATTCAGAGTGTTCACGAAATGTTAACAAAAGGATTTCAAGGAATTTGGCGAGTTGATTGTACAAAATCATGTCGTTTGGGGGATAAGGAATCTTGGTGGGTTCCAAAGTTATGCAATGGTAGCTTCAAGCTAAGTGGGACAGCCCCATCGCCTACGATTTGATTGCATGGTTGCCTACTTGTAAGGTTTATGGTTATCGGTATATAGGTGGGGGAAATTGGGGGAATAAAAACCAACAAGGCAATAGCAACTAGGGGAACAACAATCAAAATTGCGGCAACCAGAGCAACCAGGGCAATTGGAGTGGCAACAACAACAATTGGGGAGGAAACAACAATCAAGGGGGTTGGAATAATGGCAATCAAGGGAATCGAGGGCAAGGCTTTCAAAGGCCTCCGATGTATCAACAACCAAACAACCCACCTCTATTTCCGTCCCAAGGTCCTAGCTCGTCAAACAATGAGATGGGAAGGATCAAGATGATGTTTGAACAAATGATGAAGAAGAACGCCGACTCTGATGCCCAGTTGGCATCCCACAATACTTCAATCCGAAATTTGGAGGTTCAACTTGGCCAAATTTTGCAATCTTTGAATACTCGCCCTAAAGGGGCTCTACCAAGTGATACAGTAGTAAACCAAAAGGGTGGAAACAAAATCGGGCATGCAATGGCGGTAATTACTAGAAACAATCGAGGTGGTGATGGGAATACCTCCAAGCAAAAGGAAATTGTGAGTGATGAGGTTGAAGTACAAGATGATGATGTTCCTATAGTTGATGAGCAAGTGAGAGAGAAAAATTTTAATGTAGAAGTGAGAATTGATATTCATGATAATGAGGTGGAGACTCAAGATGACGTGAACCCGTCTAGGGAACACGTAATATACATACCAGAAACGGTAGTGCCCAAGGCTAAGGCTCTTTTGCCAAGGCCTCCTCAACCCTACACTCAAAGGATTGCGAAGCAAAAGAATGAAAACCAATTTAAGAAGTTTATTGAGATGATGAAAAGCTTGTCAATCAATGTTACGTTGGTGGAAGATCTTGAGCAAATGCGGGTTACGCCAAGTTCATGAAAGACTTGGTGACTAAAAAGAGGTCCATGGATTATGAGACCATCAAAATGACTCATCAAGTAAGTGCAATTGTGCACTCGATAGCTCCAAAGCTTGAAGATCCCGGTGCTTTCACCATTCTATGTACCATTGGGAGTGCATATTTTGCAAAGATATTATGTGATTTGGGAGCAAGTATCAATTTAATGCCTTACTCCGTGTTCAAAACTTTGGGTATTGGTCAGATGAGAGCTACTTCAATGAGATTGCAAATGGCGGATCGAGTAATGAAGAAGCTGCTTGGTATTATTGATGATGTTCTTGTTTAGGTGGACAAGTTTATTTTGCCCACTGACTTTGTGATTTTGGATTGCGAGGTCAACTATGAGTTTCCGATAATATTGGGAAGACTTTTCCTTGCAACTAGTAAGGCATTGGTTGATGTGGAAGCATAGGAGCTCACCTTCCGGGTGGGTGATGAAAAAGTAGTTTTTCATGTGTGCAAATCAATAAATCAGCCGAATAGTACTGAAGTGTGCTCTTTTGTGGATCTTGTCACGGAGGTGATAGTTGATAATACTAGTGCAATGATCAATGTGGAGGATCCTCTAGAAGCGGTGTTGTTGAACCTTGATGTAAATGAGGATGAAGGCCGGTGGAGTTTGTCAATGCTTTGCATGGAATGGGCTCTTACTCTTATAAGCCTCGAAAGATCTCTTTGGATCTTAAGAACAGAAAGACTCCACCAATAAAGCCCTCAATTGAGGAACCCCCATTTTGGAGTTGAAGCCTTTGCACTCATATCTCAGGTATGAATTCTTAGGCCTTAGTTCAATTTTATCTGTTATTCTTTCATCTTGTCTTACTAACGTGTAGGTAGATGCAACATTGGAGGTGCTCCAAAGAAGAAAGAAGGCAATTGGATGGACTCTAGCTAATATGCAGGGAATAAACCCCGCCTTTTGCATGCACAAGATTATACTTGAAGATTATGCCAAACCCTCCGTGGAACATCAAAGGAGGTTGAATGAGGCTATGCAAGAGGTTGTCGAAAAGGGGATGATTAAGTGGTTAGATGCATGGGTTGTGTACCCCATATCGGATAGTTCTTGGACTTTACCGGTGCAATGTGTGCCGAACAAAGGTGGTATGACTATGGTTACCAATGAGAAAATGAGTTGATTCCCACCAGGACTGTCACCGGATGGAGGGTGTACATGGACTACCGCAAGCTGAATAAAGTGACCCGCAAGGATCACTTTCCATTACCCTTTCTTGACCAAATGCTAGATAGACATGCTGGGCGTGTCTTCTACTACTTCTTGGATGGGTACTCAGGTTACAACCAGATTTTGATTGCTCCGGAATATCAGGAGAAAACCACCTTCACATGTTTGTATAGCGCATTTGCATTTTCTAGGATGCCATTTGGTTTGTGTAATGCATCGACTACATTCTAGCGGTGTATGATGGTTATATTTACCGACTTGGTGGAGGACTTCTTGGAAGTGTTCATGGATGATTTCAGTGTTGTGGGTGACTCTTTTGATGAATGTTTGAAGAATCTTGACAAAGTGTTGGTTCAGTGTGAAGAGACAAATATTGTGATTAACTTGGAAAAATGACACTTTATGGTCAAGGAGGGCATTATCCTCGGCCATAAGATCTCAAAGCATGGTATAAAGGTGGATAAGGCTAAAATTGAATTAATCTCAAAGCTTCCTCCTCCTACTTCAGTCGGGGGGGGAGGAGTTTTCTTGGGCATGTAGGGTTCTACCGAAGATTCATCAAAGACTTTTCTAAGATAGTGAATCCTTTTTGAAAATTATTGGAAAAGGATGCCAAGTTTGTGTTTAATGAGGAATGTATGAAAGCTTTTGAACTTCTCAAGTACAAACTAGCAACCACTCCCATTATTACCGCGCCCAATTGGATCTTACCTTTTGAGCTCATGTGTGGCACAAGCGATATTGCGGTCTTGGGTCAAAGAGTGAATAAGATGTTCACCTGGTGTATTATGCAAGCAAAACAATAAATGATGCTCAAATGAATTACGCGGTGATGGAAAAAGAGTTGCTAGCAATTGTGTCTGCAATGGAGAAGTTTAGGCCTTATCTCATGGGTGCCAAGGTGATAGTTCATACTAACCATGCAACACTCTGCTAGTTGATGACAAAGAAAGATTTTAAGGCTCGGTTGATGAGATGGGTTCAATTGCTTCAAGAGTTTGACCTTGAGATTGTTGATCGGAAAGGGAGTGAAAACCAAGTGGCAGACCACTTGTCCCGCTTGGAGGAGGAGGGGAGGCCCCGTGATAGCCTCGAAATTAATGATTCATTCCCTGATGAGCAACTCCTCCCTGTACCTGCAAATAGCATGCATTGGTTCGCGGATGTTGCCAACTTTTTTGTGACTAGTATTATTCTGTGTGAGCTCTCTTCTAACCAAAGAAAGAAGCTTAAGCGAGATAGCTTGAAATTCTACTGGGATGAGCCTTACTTGTTCAAAATCTGTAATGATGGTGTGATCCGGAGATTTGTTCCAAAAGAGGAGCAAATGAGTATTTTGGATACTTGTTATTCCTCTCCCTACGGTGGTCATCATGGTGGGGCAAGGACAACTTCAAAGGTGCTTAGTTGTGGTTTTTATTGGCCTACATTGTACAAGGATGCGAGTGAACTTGTGAAGAGATGTGATGAGTGTCAGGGAGCAGGTGGAATTTCAAAGAAGGATGAGATGCCTCTCCCCACTATTCTTGAGGTTGACATATTTGATGTGTGGGGCATTGACTTCATGGGTTCGTTTGTAAGTTCTTGTGGCAACACGTACCTTCTGGTAGCCGTTGATTATGTTTCCAAGTGGGTTGAGGCCGTGGTTTTACCAAACAATGAGGCCCGGAGTGTTGTGGCTTTTCTCAAGAAGAGTATCTTTACTCGGTTTGGACTCCTAGAGCAATCATCAGTGATGGAAGGTCTCATTTTTGCAATAAGGCATTTGACACTTTGCTTGCAAAGTATGGTGTCAATCACAAGGTTTCTACCCCTTACCATCCTCAAGCTAGTACGAAAGTGGAGGTTTCTAACAGGGAGATCAAGAGCATATTGTCAAAGACGATTAATGCAAATAGGACTGACTGGTCAAAGAAACTGGAGTATGCTTTGTGGGCGTACAGGACTGCTTACAAGACTCTGATTGGTATGTCTCCGTACCGATTGGTGTTCGGGAAAGCTTCCTATCTCCCGGTTGAGTTAGAGCACAAGTCCATGTGGGCCTTGAGAAAGTTAAATCTTGAATGGGATGTTGTAGCAAATCTTCGGGTAGAGCAACTCAATGAGCT
Source organism: Nicotiana sylvestris (assembly GCF_000393655.2). Classification (NCBI taxonomy): domain Eukaryota; kingdom Viridiplantae; phylum Streptophyta; class Magnoliopsida; order Solanales; family Solanaceae; genus Nicotiana; species Nicotiana sylvestris. The sequence goes on along the minus strand of NC_091057.1, from coordinate 119,507,777 downwards.
TGATGAGTTTCGGTTTCATGCCTATTCCAGCTCGTCCTTGTATAAGGACAAGATGAAGTACTTACATGACAAGTATACATATATCAAGGAATTCAAAGTGGGCGACTTCGTTCTTTTATTCAACTCCTGGTTACTACTATTTCTGGGAAAGCTTAAGTCAAAATGGAGTGGACCTTTTGAGGTGGTGCTTGTGACTCCATTTGATGCTCTTGATTTGAAAAATAAAAATGGTGAGATCTTCATAGTTAATGGGCATAGAGTGAAGCACTATCTTGGCAAATTTGATGATAGTCATATGGTGGCAATGATCCATCTCAAATGATTGATGGTAACTTGCATCGTGTCGTGACGTTAAATTAGGCGCTTCTTAGGAGGCAACCCATGTGTTTTTCTTCTTTTTGATTTTCTTCTTAGTATAGGATTTGTTTTTTAACTAACTGGTTATGAGATATGTGTAGGAATGTTTGATGCAGTGCAGGACTAAGCTGGAAAAATTTGGCACTCTCTGAAGTTGGACCGCTGACAACGCTCCATTTTTTGCGGTCAGCGGAGGGGGAATTTGATGGCGTATACGGGATTGAAAAGTCCAAAATGAGACTTCTTGGAAGTCTCTATCGCATCTGCGGTGCTTTTATTGCGGTCAGTAGTGCCTTACCGTGGTCACAATCGATATTTTGCTCTCCGCGGTTAGCTCAATCATGCATCCCTTCTATACTTCACAAGCGTGGACCGCGGTGATTTACCGCGGCCACGCTAGGTAAGTTTTAGTGGGTCCCAGGGTATTTTCTATAAATAGAACTTCAGAGCCCCTTTTACACTTCTCGCTCATATCACTCTCAAACGAAAATAACCATTGTTCATCCCCGCCCTAGTCTGCAAAAACACATGAATTAGACTCCATCTTCCTCACACACTACACATTTGGTAATTTCACTCCTTCATTTTTTTTAATTATGTATTTGTTTTTCTTTTAGTTGTTAGTTTTTACTTCCTCTTCCCCTTTTCTTTTAATTTTGACCTAGGGTTATTTAATATTAATTAGGTTAGTCTTAAAATAGTTAGGAGTTGTTAATGAATACCTAGTGGGCTTTAAAAATGTAGAGGAGACTGCTAAATGCATGAACAATTGAAACCCTAAGTTTGTTGCGCCCTAGTTTGACTTCCGTGGCCGCAGTTGATTTTTCGCGGTTCGGGTTCATAAGTTTCATATGAGAATTAGAAGTCCTGATAACCGCGGTCAGCGATGGCAAATTCTGCTGACAGTGGTGCCTCTCCACGGTCGCAATTGATTTTCCGCGGTTCGCAGTGCTTAAGTTCTGAGTGGTACAAATAAGAGTCCGCGGCCGTGGTTGATTTTTCGCAGACAGCGGTGCAACCACCGCAGTCGCACTCAACTTACCACACTCAGTGGTGCACTATAATCAGAGGGTGGGTAATCTGATACCCACACCTCCACGGCCGCAATACATTTTCTGCGATCCGTGATGTAGCCTCCACGACCGCGCTCCTTTTTCCGCGGTCCGTGGTCTGTAATTTTTTTCCATGCACTGTAAATTATTCTGATGTGTTTCTTCACTGTTTATTCTAGAAACTAACAATGTGCCACTGATTATGTTTGCACATAATGTTTAAATATAGAGGCAGCGATGAGAAATAAAAGGGTAGAGCAGAGTCCTCCCGGGGTAAGGGACGAGGAAAAATAAAGTTGACCGCAGCAATTCGGAAATCAATTGAGAAAATGAGGAAGACCATCAGAGCTGCAGACAGAGTTGTTTCCCACTCAGAGGGGAGTGAGTATGTGCCCTCCCGGGAGGCCTCAGAGACTAACTCAGTGCCTGCACATGTTTCAGAGTTCCCGGGAAGATTCCATTTTAGAGATGAGCCTACACTTCCAGCTTCTCCCACTTTTCATGCTTCTTCTGAGTCGTCTGATGGCTCAGCAGAGAATGGTGAGTCCTCAGCTCAGCCTCACCAATAGCTTTGTCACCAGCACAGGACCCCATAGATTTAGATGCCGAGGTACCAGATGATGAGAGAGGTGGTTCCACCCAGACCGGAGGTGTAGAAAGAACAAGAAACCCATAGGTTTGGCAATAGAGATTTGTCAGTGAGCTGGCATACCATAAATTCAGGGAATGGTGGCCTCAGAAGTCTCTAATTCATGAGTGTCAATTCATAGAGCGGGATCTTCTGCCTCACAACCCTAATGTGAAGCAGCACTTCAATGAACGGGTAGGATGGGAGTACTTCACTAGCAAGGTTCCTGAGGCTAATGAGCACCTATTCAAGGAATTCTACGCCAATGCCTCCCACATAAAGAAGGATACAAAAGTGACTAAGGTGCGGAACCGAAAGGTAAAGTTTTATGGGAAAGTGATTAATGATTACCTGGACTTCAATGATGAAGATGAGACATTGTACTTAGAGAAGGTGGTGATGGATGAGGCAGCCCGCCCGTGGTTGGAATCACTTCTAGCTCTCCCAAATACCACTCCAGCATGGTTGACAGTAGGGGTTCCAATCTTGAGGAATACCCTGAACTTTGAGGCAAAGGGTTGGAAGACCTTTTTGTGCAAAAGACTAGACCCCACTACTCACGACAACACCTTGCCGGTCTCCCGAGCGATTACAGTGGCGGCTATCATGGCGGGCTTCCCGTTCAATGTCGGGAATATCATGTCTAGGGTGATCACCAGAGTGGTCAACGAAGGTGAGAGACCCCTTTCCCAACTTCCTCACCATATAATTGGAGGATCAGGAGGTGGAGAAAATAAATTTCGATGTCAAGGTAAAGCCCAAGATGACCTTTTCATGGTATAGCCTTTAGGGTCCAGGCGACCCCAAATCCAAAGGATCCAAGGGTAAAGCTACTACATCTACTGGCCAGTCTGAGTAGCCAGTATTGGTAGTCACTACTTCACAACCTCCCACTGCCATATTGGATCTTACCTTAGTACCATCTACTTCCATGTCGTCCTCAGTTCCATCCTCCTCAGCATACCCATTGACTACTCACAGGTTGAGCCAAACACTCTACCGTATCAACAACTCGATGTAGGCAGCAACTTCTAAGCTATTTGTGCTATCTAGTTTAGTGGCAGCCCAGTCAGTTCCCACACAGCCACAGGTCCCAGCTTTAGTGGAAGAGTCTCTCAAAAAGCTTCTGGACAACCAGAAGAAGCTCCTGGAGAACCAAAAGATTATCATGGATGCTCTTACAGATCAAGGAAAAACACTAAAGGAGCTGAGCAAGCAGACAAAGAAACTAAAAAAGACTCGAGCCTCGAAGGAGTTTGTGAAGGAATTGAGGGGGGGTGGAGAAGATGAAGGCAGCAGACCACTTACCATTGGAGCTACTATTACATGACCAGCCTCCAGCGGCTTAGATAGTGCAGGTTCAGGAGCAAGAGATTGAGAGAGAGCCCAAGAGGAGGAGAGGGATGCCCCGGGTTGATGATGTAGAGATTGAGCTGGAGGAGACTGAGGGAGGTGCCTCTATCCTGCCACAGTCCCCCGAGCCAGGTGATCCAGGGACCCAGCCACGGGACCCCATGCAGCCACAGGACCCCATGCAGACAGAGGACCCATAGGGAATTTCCTTTACTCTCTACCCTTCTTTTTTATCTTATTTTTGGTTAGTTAGCATTGAGGACAATGCTAGTTTTCATTTGAAGGGGTGGTCCTACTTTGATGATTTGGTTGTTGGTTTGTAATGATGATACTATTTTTTCTTTATGGTTATTTTTTACCTTTGGTATGTATATAATTTTATCATTTATTTCACTTTTCGTTATTTTTCAAATCTTGTTCTGTATATAAAGTTACTCTCTCATGTATATATCCATTCCCTCTTATGAATATTCGTCTAAATCCCCTATTGTACATATTTAGTTTACTTTCCGCATTTTACTTTATAACTTCTTTTGCAATTTTCCTTAATAGTATTGCTTCTTATTTCATTTAATAGCTTCTTTTTCGGTTCGTAGCTTCTTATTTTACAAGTTTCAATGATCAATAAGCCTTTGATTTTCTTAATGCCATGGTTCTTTCCAAAGGTGGAGTTTGTGTGAACCGGAGTTTGAGTCTGTGTTTCTTTTCGTTTTTGTGTAAATATTAGTTAGTGAGCAATGGTGCTTTAAGAAAAGCTTCACTTGGGCCCAACACATTTACCTTTGACCTTATGGTTAAAAACAAATTGGTGTGTATAAGATGGTGATAGTTGTGACCTTGAGAGTCTTGTGTTGACTAAACAATCATCGAGTGGTTTCTCGGAACTATTTGTGTTGCTCAAATCTTAGCTAAGGTTGTTGTGGGCCCCCAACTCTGTCTCTTTAGCAATCCTATAGCTTGTGTGGTGAGATATTGATTTGCAAGTCCAATTCTCTTGCCAATGAGTCTAGAACCTGCGCTGAATGTTTGTCTAGGTGAAATCCTAAGTGAAGCTCGACTTGAGAACTGATTATAGGCTCTCATTGATCCTAATTGAAATTTGAAAACATTCATAGCCCACCAATGATGATATCCCTAGTCAATCCCGCTGAGCCATAGCCCTTATTCTTTCAAAAACCATGATACAAGCCTTTATCTGTTCTAAAATGATCCTCTCTTGGCACACGATCTTTCCTTAGCACAAGGCAAAAGAATAAGTTTGGGGGGAGAGGCGAGGAATGTAAAGTGATAAAAGGTACAAAATGAAGAAAAGGAAAGGCAACAAGAAAAAGAAAGAAAAGCCAAAAAGTCAAAAAGAAAGTGAACAATGTAGAAGAAATGAAGGGATTCAATAAAAGCAAAAGATGAAAGGCATGAAAAGAATTAGAAAGGAGAAAAAGGATTGAAATGAACAAGAAAGAGTGTCAGTGTGTCTCTCGATCCCCTAAATAAAAAGTAAATGACTCAAAGAGTCAAGAAAATATGTGCCAAAATGAAGCAAATGAAGTGCTTAAGGGAAGATGAAACGTTTTTAGACCAATATATCCTACTCTGAACCAAAAGCCTTCATTACATCCCCACAAAAGCCTTATATGATCTTGAGTTGGGTGAGCTTACATTAGGGGTGACTCACATAAGGGGCAAGCTTATGGTACTTAGAGCCGGACTTGTGACCTTCCTTTGAGAGAGATGAGTGTGTTTTCCATAATCCTCGTTTTGAGTGCTACAATCTAAAAGTGAGGTTTGCTTATGGAGAGTTGAGGATTATGAGTTTGGGTTTCACAACGACCAATGTAACATAAAGAGTTGAGTCAACTCTTGATGCTTTTGTGTCGCACTATAGCCATGGTGCTAAAAAGGTTGTGTATTTTTAATAATGCATTTGAGTTAAGGGTAATTGTTAGTCCCAATTGATTCTTGATGAGGTTACTTTAGGATAGCTGAAATTTTCGTGTCTTTTATCTTAAGGTGGGAATAACTTTGTTTGCTTGAGGACAAGCAAAAGCTTAAGTTTAGGGGAGTTGATAACTAGGGATTCTAGTCTATTTTATGCTCATTTGTGCTTAAGTTTTCTATTAAAAGTATGTACAAGTATTCCCAAAAGTTAACATGTTGTGCTTGTTTGCAGTGTTTGGTCAAAAAGAGTCAAGAAAGTTAAAACCAGCTCAAAAAGGAGTAAAACCTGCACAAGTACAAAGCTAAGTCAAAAGGAGCGCTGACAGCGGAAAACCGGACGCGCTCGCGGAGGATTCACCGCTGAGGCGGTCTTGCTTCCCCGCTCAGCGGTGGCAAAGTTCAGAGAGTGTGTTTTAGGGCTTTCAAGTTACCATTGCTCGCGGTGCTTTTGTGCGGCAACAGTGTCTCTACTGCGACAGCAGTCCTTTTATCACGGTCAGCGGAGGATAGAATTAGAGAACTCATTCTAGAGCTCAAAGTGAAGACTGCGGCACGCGCTCATATTTTGCGGTCGCGGTTGGAGAAGCACTGCAGTGGTCGTCTTTCCTCTCCAAGCGGTCCTAAGCTGAGAACCAGCTAAAAGTTGAAGATCGCAGTCCGCGCTTGATTTTACGCGGCCGTTGTAGTCCAAGCACTGCATCAGTCCATTTTTCGTTGTTAGCGGTACCTTCGCAGGGGCATTTTTGTCTGAAAAATTTAGCTGTGTATAAATACTTCTTTTTCAGATTTTTAGGTCATCTATTGTTTAGTTGAGCACGCGAACCGCCGTTTTTACTTTTTTAAGTAATCTCATAGCTTGTTTAATAATTAATCTTCGATTCTTATCTTGTAATTACTTTTTATGGCTTCTATTTCATCTCAATTTATAATTTCTTCTTTAATTATGAGTAGCTAAACCCATTAACTAGGGTTGTGGCTTAACCCTAGAGTGGGTATTTAATGGGTCTTCTATTTTAGGGCTTAAATATTTTATGGGTGATTGATATTTGGTCTGATTTATGCTTTAAATGTTAAATTGGTGGTTGCAAACACTTATTTGTGCCTTTTTGACTTAGGCTCTTCTTGAGAAAGTGTAACGACCTAACCGGTCGTTTTGAGCTCTAGCGCATCATTCAGCAGTTTAGGGTCATGAGCTACTTCACTTTAGGTATTATGACTTGTACGTATGGTTGGAATTAAATTCCGGGAAGTTCGGAGTTGATTTGGAAAGAGAATTCTCATTTCGGAAGCTTTAAGCTGAAAGAATTTACTAAGGTTGGATTTTTGAGTAAACGACCTCGGAATTGGGATTCGAAGGTTCCAGCGGGTTCGTATGATGATTTTGGACTTAAGAGTATGTCCGGATCGGATTTTAGAAAACCCGAGAGTGTTTCGGCACCTATTGCAGAAGTTAGCATTTGGGAGAATTCCATCAGTTTGGGTTGAAGTGCATTTCAGTGATATCGATGTTCGTTTGAGATTTCGAGTATGGGAATAGCTCCGTATGGTGATTCTGGTATTGGGAGCGCGATCGGAAGTAAATTCGGAGGTCCGTAGGTCATTTTGGAATCATTTGGCTAAAGATAAAAATTTGAAGGTTATTGAGAAGTTTGAATGGAAGTGGACTTTTTGATATCGGGGTCAAAATCCAATTTCAGAAGTTGGAGTAGGTCCGTAATGTCAAATATGACTTGTGCGCAAAATTTGAGGTCAATCAGACATGATCTGATAGGTTTCGACATCGAATTTAGAAGTTTGAAATTCTAAAGTTCATTAAGCTTGAATTGGAGTGTGATTCATGATTTCGATGTTGTTTTATGTTGATTTAAGGCCTCGAGAAGGTCTGTGTTATGTTATAGGTCTGGTTGGTGTGATTAGATGGGGGTCTTGGGGGCTTCGGATGTGTTTCGGGGTGGCTTTGGAGCATTTCGGGCTGTTTTGGACCTGTTGTTTGCTGGTGTCTGGTTTCCTTCTTTGGAACGCGAAGGGAGTGTCGTGTTCGCGAGTTGATGGGGCTGCTGATTTTAGCCTTTGTGAACGCGGGGGAGGCTACGCGAACGCGAAGAAGGTAAGGGAGAGCTGGGCCCAAGGCCATTTGGCCTACGCGAACGCGATGGGTCTAGGTAGCTGGCTTTTGCGAACGCGATCAGCGAGTCACGAATGCGGAGAAGGATTTTCTGGGCATGAGATTTCTGAGCTTCGCGAATGCGAGGGATGTTCCGCGTTCACGATGAAGGGTTGCCTGGGCAGTGTTCTTTTAAAATCGGAGTTTTGGCTCATTTTCACTTCATTTCTTCCATGAGAGCCAATTTTGGAGCAACTTTGGAGTGTCATTTTCATCACCAAGCATGAGGTAAGTGATTTCTACTAGTTTTGAGTAAATACAAGGCTTATATATGGATTTAGACAAGAAAATTTGTAGAAATTTGGGGATTTTGAGGAAGACCTAGAAATTTGATATTCTTGAATTTTGACCACGATTTTGGACATGAAATTGAGAGTAAATTATATATTTGAGTTCGTAAGATTATGGGTAAACTTTATCTTCGAAAGATTTCGGAGTCCGGGCACGTGGGCCCAAGGGCATTTTTGCCAACTTTTTGATCGGGGTTAGGAATTTTTATAAATTGGATTATTGTGAGTAATTGATCATATATTGATGGATTTGCATAATTATTGGCTAGTTTTTGAGCGTTGTGCATCAATTTGAGTCCTCGGAAGGGCATGGAATGTCGGTTATAGAACTTCGAAGCGAGGTGAATCTCCTTTCTAACTTTGTAAGAGGAAATTGTCCCCATAGGTGAGTTAATTGGTTATGTGCTCCATTTGTGGGGGCTACGTGCGCACGAGGTGACGAGAGTCCGTGCGTAGCTACTATTATGCTTAAATCCGGTAGTTTATGGCTCAAAAGCATGCTTTCTTGTAATACTTGCAACCTTGTTGACAAACTTAAAATGTTTAAAACATATCGAATCGGTAAATGAATTTCTAAAAGGATTAAACTTCATTTTCCTAAATCGCTAAAAGAGAATTGGCTTTTATTTGGATAAACGTTCCCCGATAAATTCTTAATTGGCTGTTTGAGCATGTATTTCTATGTGTACCTGCGTCGCATGTATGATTCGCGAGCAGGGTGATTGTTTATTTAAATTTGATCGCGTAGCATGTATGATTCACGAGCAGGGTAATAGATGCATCTATGGTTTAGGCCGTTCGACCCTCGGTAGTGCACATTTTACATTTATATTGGATCGGGCCGTATGACCTCGGCATGATTTGCGCATGCTTGTATTGCTTGCCTTGAAATTTATCGATATTGACATTTTCCCTCCCTGGCTTGAGATAATTGAAGATTAATAGATTATGAATCCGAAGATTTTTAATATAAAAAGAAACTTTTACTTGTTAGTGACTTATTTGAAATTACTGTCATTCTTAATAACCCCATGACTACTCGCATTAATAATATATTACTATTGGACCCACTAGTAAATGTCGAAGTCGACCTCTCGTCTCTACTTCTTCGAGATTATATGGGATACTCATTGGGTACACGTTGTTTTCGTACTCATACTACACTTGTTGTGCATTTTTGTTGCACAGGTTTATGTGTGGCTAGTGGCATAGCGGTATGGTTGATACGGAGGCTTATGTGAGTTGCATTTTTCGAGACGACCATAGCTAGCAGAGTCTCCTTCAGAGTATTGTACTATATTTTTATTTCTGTCCACTTGTATTCCGGACAGTTACTATATTTTATTTCATTCCTAGTAAATGCTCATGCACTTGTGATACCGTGTTCTGGGATGATTATGGGGTATCTTGTATTAACTTCTTAACATTTATATTTGATTTGAAACGATTATCTTTTACTGGTAAAATTGAAGGAAAATCATAGTTTTCAAAATTATTAAAACGAGAATTTAATTAAGTATCTTGGTTGGCTTGCCTGACAACGGTGTCCGGCGCCATCACGACCCTTAATGGATTTTGGATAGTTACAGAAAGAGAGACTAAGTCTAGGAAATTCAGGCCAACAAGGAATTGGGGTGCATTCAAGAGATTGATAGTCCCAATTAAAGGGTTAAACCTAGATATAGTAATACCCGACTTGAGCCAATTTTGCTTGCATTGTTTGAACACCCAATTGGGCTTGAGAAAGCCAATTAGGGCAAAGTCACTCAAACTACCGAGAGGTATAGAGTGAATAGTTATGTGCAATGGCTATATCATGATCCCAACTATAACAAATCTGTCCTAAATTGTAGATCCCGTTAGATACCCACCTAGGTGCAAGTCACTTCCCTAGTGCCTTTAGACCTATTAAGAAAATCCTACAAAAACATCATAATTAGCTTATTTCCCTGCATCATTAGTATTAAACTAGAGTAGTGAACAAACAAAAAATGATTGGTAGTGCAATCAAGAATACTGCACATTGCTAGATTAGATAGGAATCCAACTCCAAACATATCTTAGCCCCCTGTGGATTTGATCCCGACCTTTTCGGGTAAAAGCTACATCGACCGCTCTTGCCACTCTATAGTGGTGTAGGGTTGGAACCGATCAGGTATCTGCATGGCGTTCGCAGGTCTTGGCTATCCTTCTCATTTTCAGTTGTATATTACAGTTGTCCCTTTAGACACTTTTATAGACTATGTATTCACCTTAGACGCTCATGTACTCCGTGACACCCGGGTTTTGGGATGGTTGTTATGAATCTTTATTTGTGTCTTAAACAATTTATTTGAAATGATAAAAGTTTTTCGCAAATGAATCGGTTTTAGTATTGTGGTTTTGAGTTGCGTTGAGTTGAGGCTGGCCTAGTTCCACGATAAGCGACATCACGACCGGGTCGATTTTGGGGTCGTGACAAATATGATAATGTTGTAAAAAAAAAATTATGTATTTGGAGCTGTGGTCATTTCTCAAAACTAAATGCACCAAAACCATCACAAAGTTCTTTAATATATGAGCACTGATTTAAAAATGAATCATTAGATATATGAAATTATTCTCTGTACTTATATAAAAAAATAGTTAAGTACCAGACATACATAAATTCTCTATAAATGCTAATTTATTGTGAATTTTATACCAAATATACATATACATATACATACATACATACATACATACATACATACATACATACATACATACATACATATATATATATATATATATATATATATATATATATATATATATATATATATATATATATATATATTAACATCCAAAAATAACAAGTTGCAATAAAATAGAATATGAGTTTGATAAGTAAAAAGTAAATTGATAAGTTTTGAGGCTACAGATAGGCATACAAATGGACTATTAAAATTTATCTTTTGCATACTTAAAGTTTATTAATATTTCAATTTATACATAATTACTCTATTTTCTGTTATTTTGAAAAAATCTAACTTTTATAGTTAAAATGGAATTTTCATAACTTGATATTGTTTGAGCAACTCTTATTTTTGTTGTTGAAATAAAATATCCACTTATGAAATTTTGTAAATATAACTTATTGTGGTTAAAATACTATTATTTCCTAACTATACGACTAAAATTATAGTTAAGTTGTAAATTTATCGTCACTTTAAATTTGTGGCTATTAATTTATTCATGACAAATAGTTGTAATTATTATCTAAGTATTTTTATTTTGTTAAAATAAGAAGATAAATATCTATTTGATTACAAAATTTTGTTTCAAATTATTAATGTGGCTAGAAGATTGCTATTGCTACGGCAAATTTACCTTGTGGAAAAAACTAATGATTAGTTAAAAAATTTATCTTAGCAATAAATTTGTGGTTATATTATTTTATCTTGATAAATAATTATAGCTATTAAGCCAACTATTGCCATGGCTTTTTAGAACTAGAAGCAAAATTATTTACTTAGTAATATTTTGATTAAAATAATTTGTTGTGACTAAAAGGTTACTGTTGCTATATTAAGTTTCAACTCGTGGCAAAAACTAATAATTAACTACGAAATTCTATTATAGAAAAAATGTGTGGCTAATTTAACCGATACTGCGTTATTGAAGCAAAAATATTCATTTAGCTACAATATTTTATTTCAAATATTTTATTGTGGCTAAAAAGCCACTATTGCTATAGTAAGTTTCAACTCGTGGATAAAAAAAATTAGCTACAAAATTCAATTATAGCAATAAATATGTGGCTATATCATCTAACTACTGCCACAAATTTCCAGAACTTGAAGCAAAAATACTCATTTATCTACAATATTTTTGTGTAAAATAATTTATTGTAGCTAAAAGGTTACTATTGCTACAGTAACTATTGATGTGTGACAAAAACCTATGATTAGATACAAATTTTTATTTGTAGCAATAAATTTGTAGCTATTTAGGTAATTGTTTCTACGACTGTTAGCAATTATAGCTAATATTATGAATTAGCTTTACCAATTTTATTTTTGTGTCAACAAAATTTTATAACTTTGAAAATAGCCATAGAATATTTGTAATGACCTGACCGATCATTTTAAGAGTAATAGCCCCGATCCTCTATTTACTGCTTTCCCCGTATCTTTTTCTGCCTATGTGACTTGCCCGGAGGTTTTGCTTTTGGTTTCGAAGTGTTTTGGGACACTTAGTCCCTAAACGGAAGCTTAAGTCTTAGGATTTTGACCAGAGACGGAACTGTGGGAAGACGAATCCGAAATGGAGTTTCATCGGTTCTGCTAGCTCCGTTGGGTATTTTTGAACTTAGAAGCGTGTCCGGATTGTATTTTGGATGTCTGTAGCTGATTTAGGCTTGAAATGGCGAAAGTCGAATTTTTGGAGATTTTGACTGGTAGTGGACTTTTTGATATCGATGTCGGATTAGATTTTCGGAAGTTGGAATAGGTTCGTGGTTTCATTTATGACTTGTGTGCAAAATATGAGGTCAATCGGACGTGGTTTGATAGATTTCGGCATCGGTTGTACAAATTTAAAGTTTCAAGTTCATTAAGTTTGGATTGGAGGGTGATTCGTGTTTTTAGCGTTGTTTGATGTGATTTGAAGATTCGATTAAGTTAGTATGGTGTTTTAGGACTGACAGGTATATTTGGTTGAGGTCTTGGAGGCTTCGGGTTGATTTCGGGTGGTTAAAGGATCATTTTGGACTTGTGGAAGATAGTAGATTTTCTGGTGTTTCTGTTGTTGGTTTCCTTCATCGCGTTCGCAAGAGAGATCTCGCATTCGCGTAAGGCATCTGGGAGGCCAGCTGGGTTTTTTCTTAGCGTTCACGATGTAGTTCCCGCGTTCGCGAAGATATGGAACATTAACACTACGCCTCCGCGATATGGACCTCGCGTTCGTGTAGATAAACAGTTAGATGGAGCTCCAGGCCATTAGCCTACGCGTTCACGATGAGGGTCCCGCGTTCGTGTAGGGTCATTAGTGTAATCTTTGTGTTCATGACCAGTTTATCGCGTTCGCGATGAGTGTTTTAGGGCTGAAGCAAATTTGTGCTTCGCGAACGCGAGGGTCCTTCTTCGTTCGCGAAGAAGGAATTATCTAGGTAGAATATAAAATTTCAAAATTGAGGGTTTGGCCATTTTTATCAAAACTTGAGTTTGAGAGCTCGGATTTAGGCGATAAATCAAGGATTTTTCAGAGAGAACTTTGGGGTAATGATTCTTAACTCGTTTTTTGTTTTATTCCATTAATCTATAGTTGATTTCATCATTTAATTAAGGAATTTGGGGAAAAAGTTTGGAAGTCCATCAACTAAAATTTTGAGTTTTGATTGGGATTTTGGCATCATATTTGGATAATTTTGGTACGAGTGAACTTGTGAGTGAATGGGGGTTCATATTTTGTGACTTTTACCTGATTCCGAGACGTGGGCCCGGGGAGGCTTTTTGGGGCGATTTTTTATTTTCTTATTAAAGTCTTGATTTCATTAATTAGATTAGTCTATTATAGTTGTATTTATGATATGTAATTATTTTTGGCTAGATTTGGGTCATTCGGAGTCAGATATTCGTAGAAAAGGCATTGTTACCGATTGATTGAGCTTGGTTCGAGGTAAGTGGCTTGCCTAACCTCTCCTTAAGATTTGGTACTGTTGTGATATGTGAACGCCGTGTATGTGAAGTGACGAGTGCGCACACGGGCTATTGGTTGTAAAACTCCATTTTCACCAAGTAATAATCTGTTTCACTTTAATTGAGTTATACTAGCATGTACAATTATCATGTTTAGCCTAGAATAGCATGTCTATATGTTTTAAATGCTTATCTGAACTATGTGCAACATGCTTAGTGAATTTCCTGCTTTCTCCTTGACATGTACTTAGCCTAAACTGTAGGATTTCTTGATGTAGCTATTTTCTTCCATTGTTTGAGCTGCACATTTACTTTGGAACTACGGGACGGTATCCCGAGAGACCCCTTGCATATTTACTTTGGGACTACGTAACAGCATTTCGGGAGATCCCCCTACACATTTACGTTAAGGACTACGAGACAGTATCTCGGGAGATCCCCCTACATATTTACGTTAAGGACTACGAGACAGTATCTCGGGAGATACCTTGTTATTATTTTGGTGTATTGTACTGTTATCCTTCTATGATTTCCTTCTGGTTAAATTTCAGTCTTTTATATTACTGCGATATTTTGTTTTGACTTATTTTATATATATATATACACTAGTAGGGCCCTTACTTGACCTCGTCGCTACTCAACCGAGGTTAGGCATGGCACTTACTGGGTACTATTGTGGTGTTCTCATGTTACTCTCCTGCACATATTTTTGTGTGCATATACAGGTACTTCTTACCATCCACGTCATAAGTGAGTAGAGACAGTTGGAGACTTCAAGGTATATCTGCCACGTCCGTAGACCTCGGAGTCCCCCTCTATTTTCCCCTATGTACATTATCTTTTGTACTTCTTTTGTTAGACTCTGATGTATAGAGATACTAGTTTTCCTTCTGTAGTTTGTGACTTGTGATGTTCCAAGTTTTGGGAAGACTGTGTAGTATTGAGGAGTTGGTTATTGTACATACCGAGCGGCATGGTTATCAATTATGTTATTATTGTTGCAGTTAGTTGTGAGTTTTACTTCTATTCCTATTATTTTTGTAATTGTATAAGCTTACCTAGTCGTAGGGACTAGGTGTCGTCACGACTTCTTACAGAGGGTAAATTGGGTCGTGACAAGTTGGTATTAGAGCTCTAGGTTCATAGGTGTCATGAGTTATGAGCCGGTTATTTAGAGTCTCGCGGATCAGTACGGAAATGTCTGTAATTATCTTCGGGAGGCTATGGAACTATTAGGAAAGTTACACTTCTTTGATTTCCTTGTTGTGCGAAGATTTGTTGACTTCAAAAATTCTAAACTTCTATATTCTATTCTCTCACAGATGGTGAGGAGACGTACAGGCAGATCTGATGACCAGACACCCGCGCTCCCTACTAGAGCCGCCAGAGGTAGGGGATGGGGTAGAGGTTGAGTACGTCCGCGAGGTGCAGCCAGAGCACCCACACGAGCTGTCACAGAGTAGTGCCCAGTAGCTTCTAGTGGAGGACATATACCTGAGGTACCTGTTGTTGAACCAGACCTACAGGAAACTCTAACCCAGTTTCTGAGCATGTTCGGAACCCTAACTCAGACTAGATTGATTCCACTTACTCCTGCCATATCTCAGGCCGGGGGAGGAGCATAAACTCCCGCCGCCCGCACCTCAGAGCAGTGGGTTCATGTCGATCATATTCCAGAGGTTATACCGATACAGCCAGTAACCCCAGTTCAGCCTGAGGGTAGGGCAGCAGTTTGTTAGGAGAAGCGTAGGCTCTAGAGGTACAAGAAGTAACACTCTCCTACCTTCAGTGGTTTGGCGATAGATGATGCTAAGGGTTTTTGGAGGAGTGCCACCGAATCCTCCATACTATGGGCATAGCGGAGTTGAGTGGGGTTTCTTTCACTGTGTTTCAGCTTAGAGACTGCTCAGTGGTGGCGTGCTTATGATTTGAACAGTCTAGCTGAGGCAGTTTCACTTTCATGGACTTAGTTCTCGGATATGTTTTTTAGGGAGTATGTTCCCTTGAGCCTCAGGGATTCATGGCGCGCCGAGTTTGAGCAATTGCGCCAGGGTGCTATGATTGTGTCAGAGTATACGGTTCATTTCAGTGATTTGGGTAGACATGCACCTGTCGCGCCCCCTTTTTCCCTTTCCATCGGAGAGGAGACCGGGTATAGACATTCATGGGGTGTAATGACTTATTTCCTTTTTGGGAATTGGGTATTTTGAAGAGTCGCCACCTAACAATTTAAAGGTGTGTTAGGGCACCTATAAGGTTCAACTACAGCTATGTTTGATAACCAGGGATTGGGTAAGGGCTTGAAATTATCCTAAGGAGAAGGTGTTAGGCACCCTCAGGATCCACTAGTATGGTTCTCGGCCAAATAGTTTTTTTGTGAATTTGTGCAATTAGCAAGTAATCAAATAAGGCTCAAGTAAGAGGGGATTTAAGTTAAACATACAAGCGTTTGGAAAACGATTAAAAAAGGTTTTAAAAAGAGTTACAATCTAAACATGCTTATGAATATAAAAGGGGTCCTAGGTTTGTTTATAATATGGATCACCTCAATGCAATACCCGGTATGATACTCCTCAGAAGAGGGGATACACATGGTATTAGCGCACCAGTCATCATATCTATATCTACCCTTCCCATCCCGTGAAGGTATTAAAGCGAGGATTGGTCTCAACCTCTATTCCATGTTGTTACCCGTCCATTCCTATCAGTCCCAGAGGAATTTAGGATTACTATTCCTATAAGAGGGAGGTTTTAGACCGACTCTTATGTTTAAAGGTAAAAAGGCTAAGGGAACATACAAAAAATACGTAGGGCTGCATTTAGAGGGGGAAACATGTAAGCAATTAGAAGGCTCATGTATACCTCCGTAAGTAATGCATATAAACAGCACGACTCATATATAGTTAAGGTATGGATTTTAAAATCGTAAAGCAGAGTTTGAGTCAGAACCAGATTCATTATATAACTTAGAAAAGAAGTCTGAATCAGGCATGCCTGCTGGTTGTAGCAGTTGGTAATTAAACAAAGGCAGTTCCAATTTTATTCGAGTAATTACCCAAGGCTTGCCTAGGCGTAAGACAATGCAGCAGTTGTTCCAAGTTATTAAGATAGTTTGGAGAATACTTCTATTACCTAAAGCATGTTGTCCTAGAGGTTCAGCACATAGAATTATTGTCAGTTAGTTGTAAAGACTAAATGAAATCGTTCTACTCCATTTTATGTTCGTAGTTAGCCTAAGTGTGCTTAAGCGAATATAAATGAGATCCTAAAGACATGGTATCTAAATGTAAAGAGGTGCAGAATGATGTATATGCATAATCCTAAGCAGGATTTCTATATGCACAAATATTTCAGTGTCTAAAACATGATTTCCAGAATATGTAGAGAGGATATGTTTGTTAGTGTTGTTTAGCCTAAAACATGATCTCTAAGTGTGCATGGGAGTAGGAACATGATTGCAGAAACACTGGTTATTAACACATTTTTTAACACAGGATTTGCTAAGTGATATGATAGTGAGACAGACATGCTGAAGACAGTAAATGTAAATCCTAAGGAACATGATTTCTAATGCATGAAATGAGTCTTAAGCATGGATTCTATTACGCAAGTAGGAATGTAAACCTATAGTAACATGCTTTCTACCTTTTTGATAGCTAAAACATGCATATTTCCTAGCCCTTTTCACTAGCCAACCCAATACTTGTTTACAAATTATTACAGACCAAATGATTCGATTACAAAAGAAGTGCAAAAATAAGAAAGTACAACCAAAGGAAGCCTAATCTTGACTTCCTCTCTGAGTTATGTAATGAACCACTTCAATGCCAAAATTATTCCAAAGCCTTTCCCATATCTGGGTGTGTCAGAGTTCCCTAAGGACCTCAAGGGATCCCGGGCAGTGTTCACACCCAGATTTGCATAACCAGACAGAATGAGTGCAGTGTGGAAGGGCCAACTCTTATGTGTCCAAGTTCAGAGGGAGCTCAAGGGTCCCAAGGCAAGGCTCACACAAGAGGGGCAGAACCTAGATTCTAAGAATATAGTGGAAGTGCAGAACACATGTTGAAAGAGATTTATTTAAAAAGCTGGACTGATAGTCCATTTTGAAAGCAATTAGTGACAGAAGTGATTGAAATCAGTTGTAGTAGTAAAACTCATAACTACACGGAATCAGTAGTCATTCAAAGGGGGTCAAGGGATTTTGGGGATGCACTTGTCTGTAAGCACATGACCCCAGCAGGAGTCGGGTTTGGTCATGCACAACAATAGTTGATGCTGGCATGGTCACAAACCAGCCAAAAGAACACCAACACATAAAGGGGATATGGGGGTTTGGGATTCATAAGACAACAAGTACACAACAAGTGACTGACAGAGTATTCTTCAAGACACACATAGGGGAAGCATTAATCTAAAGGGGAAGGGAACATATTACAGCATGCTAGTAATGTAACTTGACTGCAGAACCATAAGCAGGAATAGACAAGAATGAGGGAAACTGAAACAACTAAAGAAGCATGTTGTTGTTGAGGCTTGAGAAAATTAACTAGGACATACCAGTAGAGAAAGTAAGGTGCAGAAAGGTAAAGTAAGCAGGATTCCACAGTCTAGCCTTGGCTTTCAGCCGGCTAGACAAAGCAGTAGCACAAGTAGTAGCAGAGAAAAGAGAGAGTTTTGAGTGTAAGTGTGTTTTTGAACTTAATTGTTCGTCTGTTTAAAGAAGAGAGGGTAGGGTATTTATAGTTTTGAAAACGAGTAAAGAATAAGGTAACAAGTAAGGTTTTAACACAGACATGGAAATAATCACAATCAGAATCAATCAATACAAGTACTTCCCTTTAATCAGGGAATTACAGCTTGAACGGATACTAACAGGGTTAATTAAGGAAGGAAATCAGTTTGATCCAGATTGATTCTTGTCATATAAGGGGGTAGTAAAAGTATAAGGTAAATATTTGAGTCCAAGTACAAAATACTTAATTTTGGGAAAGGATTCAAAGTAAAACATCACAGTAATTAAAGGAAGGGAATCAATCAATTTAAACAAATAAGTAAAAATTAAGGTTTATAAGGGAACCTTTTGCAATCAGTTGTAACATTGAGGAAAACAAGATCAATCAAGAAAGAATCATAACTCTGCATTTCAACATATAAATTGCAAGGAATGAATAGGCATATTAGACATGCAGGGTCAAACATATTGACAAAAAGAAGCAATAGAAATATACAGTATAGCAGGAGTAGGCTAGGATTCGAAACCTACTCAAAGCACAGTAGTCTACGAAGTCAAGTAGTCACATAGAACCAGAGTGCAGAGAACCAAACTAACAGGTAAGAAAGTCAGAAACAAGTAAAGACCTTCAAACTCACAGTAATAAGTGAGGAAAACCCTTTTAAGAAATTAGGGTTTTTAATAACAGTCGAGTTAAAAAATGGTAAGAACTCTGAATCAAGAAGAGGATCCAAACATAAATAACTTAATCGAAACAAGCATGCGTGCAAAACAAACAAAGAGAGTTTCAGAACTCGGATAAAACCAAAATACCTAAGGTTTTAACACGATGAAACAGGTAGAAGAACAACATGAGCAAACAGTTTTAAACATAGTGAAATCATAAACAACACTGAAAATCGAAGGAGAGATCTTTTTAAAAAGAATTTAAGAAAACCCTAATCGTTGAAAATGAAGAGTCATTTTGAAAGAAAATCGAAAAACCTTTGAGAAAACACTTAAAAAGTTCATAACATACATAGATCTAAGACAGATCTGAAACAAAATTGGAAAGCTCTTAAAGCTAGGGTTTCAGAGAACCCAGAAAAGTGAGAAAGACTTTGAAAGTTACCGATCTAGCCAGAAAAGTCATGGATCTGACTCGAACAGTCATAGGTGGCCGGAAAAAGACCAGAGATAGAGGTTGAGCCAGGACTGGACCAGATCTCTTCGAGATCTGTCCATGGAATCATGAAAATAGGTAACCAGTAGACATAGGAGACGAGTACACGTCTCAAAACACTATGGGAGTCCATGGATTAGGTGGGGATTGAAGGGAATTAGGGTAGATTTGGGTGGAGGCGGCTGGGGTTTAGGTGAAGTTGCAGAGAGAGATTGAGAGGAAGGGATTCAAGGGCGGCGGGTGGTGAGAAATGATTTAGGGTAAGGGGTTGTTTAGGGGTTAAAAATGGTAAGGGGCAATAGTGGCCGTTGATCTGAATGATCAACGGCCCAGTTTAAAAGGGTAGGTGGGGGATCCGGGTTTAAATTAGAATTGGTCCGGGGAATTAGGTTTAATTTGGGGTTAAATTGAAAGCCAATTTGGGCTAAAATTTAAATAGCCACTTTTTCCCTTTAATAGTAAATGGTTTCTGAAAAATAAATTGAAAATACTAAAATGATTTATAACACATAATTAACAATTTTAAATTACAAGACTCAATTTTATGAATATAGGACACAATAAAAGCTTAAAATGGCTGATACTGTAATTATGTGCAATTTAGCTTTAAAAATACTAAATGAAACTGTAAAAGTATGTAAAAATTATTTTAGCCATATTTTGGCATAAATATAAAAATTCAATAGATGAATTACCAAAAATAATAATTTTGGAAATAATTATTGAGATTTTATGGATAAAAAAGGAAAAAATAAATCAATTTAAACCTTTAAAAATTATGAAAAAATAATAAAATATTTGGACATGCTTATATATGCATTTATATGCCATTTTGAAGTTATTTTGCATATTGAAAAAATATATAGGGAAAAATTGGGCATCAACAGTTGCCCATCTTTACCCGGGAAGGATGAAAGAGTTGTCGAGTAAAGATATGATGGCCAATTTTGACTGAGCGAAATGGCTTGAAGAAGATTTTAGGCCGCACCCTGGCTTCTAAGCTGCCTATATATCCTTGGTTTTATAGGAATCAGGTCGTATGTAGTTCAGGATCCACCGGCGGAGTATACTGACGAAGCGATTTCAAGAACGGGTGCAATATCCAGGGCGGGGTGAGTGGCAGGTTTGCGGCAATGGTTAGGGATTGATATGACTGCGGGAACTGGAACGGGATCGCTCTTGCCAGGATGGTCGTTGCTCGCCGGTTTACCTGCAATTAGAAATAATGCAAGGGTATACTGTGCATAAATTTAAACATGATGCAAATTCCCATTGGACTGTGAATGTTGTCTTTGGATGGTTAGGATGCTGTCCTTAGACCATGATGTCCTAGGCTATGAAGCGTATGACAAAGATTCGCAGGCCATGAAATGATGCTCTCGGGCTATGAGGATGTTTCCTTCGAACCATGATGCCTTTGAATAATGATATGCAAAAAAAATTGAAAGGGATCCTCATGCCATGACATGGTGTTCTTGGGCTATGAAGATGGTGCCTCCGAATGATGACACCTTCAGATGAGTTGGCGATATTTCCGCCCATAAAAGATGCAGTATTATGATACGGACAAGACAGAGCTTAGTCTTGCGAATTGAAGGGCGGAGCTTAGCCCATAAAAAAAGCAAAATAAATAGTGCTTGAGATGGCGCTTAGTTTTGAAAAAAATTGGAGGCAGAGCTTAGCCTCGGAAGGCAGAATGATAGCCTTATGCAAAGATGCGAATGCAGATGGAGGTAGAGCTTAATCTCGGAAGGCAGAATGGTAGCCTTATGTAGAAATGCAGATGTAGATGGAGACAACATTTAGTCTCGAAAGGTAGAATGATAGCCTTATGCAAAAATGCGAATGAAGATGGAGGTAGAGCTTAACCTCGGAAGGCATAATGATAGCCTTATGCAAAGATGCGAATGCAAACGGAGGTAGAGCTTAACCTCGTAAGGCAGAATGGTAGCCTTATGCAAGAATGCAGATGCCGATGGAGACAGTGTTTAGTCTCGGAAGGCAGAATAATAGCCTTATGCAAGAATGCAGATGCAGATAGAGACAGCATTTAGTCTCGGAAGGCATAATGGTAGCTTTATGCAATGTGAGTGTAGATGGAGATAGCGTTTAGTCTCGGAAGGCAGAATGGTAGCCTTATGCAAGAATATAGATGCAAATGGAGACAACGTTTAGTCTCAGAAGACAGAATGGTAGCCTTATGCAAGAAATAAGATAGCAAATGACAACAAAGTTTTCTTAGCTGATAGCAGATGGCGGCATTGTGATTACTGGGAGCATTACTTGTGCATGCTGATAGTAAATGTTGGCAAGTGTAATGGTTCGGAGAGTCGTATTCTCGAATGATGTTTGTCCCCTGGCCGTATAGTGTGTTTAAAGATTTTTCATTCCTAGTGCCTGCATCCAAAGAAAAATCATGAGTTTTGTAAGAGGGAGGTTAGTTCGTGTCCCCGCTGGCTTTCCTTGACATGCTCGGCTTTGATCTGGTGATACTGTATGTATCATTGGGGTAGCGTTGCTAAACAAAGCAGTTTCGATAATAAACATGCAATGATTTTGTAAAAGTATGACATAAGTGTATAATTAAAAAATAGCTTTTAGATGAACCGACGACTGTGACGCGGTTCGAGACATTGCAACCTCTCTTGCTACGGAATTTTGAGGGTCCCCCTCAAAATTCTGCCCCAGTTTGATGGGTTAATGTTTTTGACTATTGCTTGCACAACGATCGGCTGAAATTACTTCTGAATTTTGAGGGTCCTCAAAATTCTGCCCCAGTTTCCAATTGTGGGGGAAATGAAATTTTTATTGAATTGTGACCGAACCCATAGGGCTGCCTACGTATCCCCTCTTAAACGGGAATCAGGTCAGGCGTAGTTCAATTACATCATATAAGGAAAGCATAATCGATTACACATAGTAACGCTTGACTGCATCTGAATTGATCGGCTTCGGCCAGACTTCTCCATCCATTTCTACGAATATGACGGCTCCTCTTTTCAGAACTCGGTGAACCATGTATGGACCCTGCCAATTGGGAGAGAACTTCCCTTTGGCTTCATCTTGATGCGGAAAAATTTTCTTTAACACCAGCTGCCCCGGTGTGAACTGTCTTGGCTTGACTTTTTTGTTGAAGGCTCTGGACATTCTATTCTGATAGAGTTGACTATGGAAAATTGCATTCATTCTCTTTCCGTCTATAAGGGCTAGCTTCTCATAATGACTTTTTACCCACTATGCATCATCGAGCTCAGCTTCTTGTATGATCCTTAGGGAAGGAATTTCTACCTCAGCAAGAATGACAGCCTCTGTACCGTAAACCAGCATATAGGGGGTTGCCTCGGTTGATATGTAGACTGGGGTGCGATACCCCACTAGAGAAAATGATAACTTCTCGTGCCACTACTTATGCTTCTCTATCATTTTCCTCATCCATCCAGATTTTATGATAACCAGCAAAGCAATCTACGAATGACTGTAGCTCATGCTTGGCACAATTGTCAATCAGGATGTGTATATTTGGCAAAGGGAAGTCGTCTTTCGAACTGGCCCAGTTGAGATCCCGGTAGTCGACACAGACTCTGACCTTCCTATCCTTCTTTGGCACTAGCACAATATTGGCTAACCGTGTCGGATATTCTACTACCTTGAGAACCTTAGTTTTGACCTGCTTGGTAACTTCTTCCTTGATTTTCAAACTCATATCAGGCTTGAACTATCTGAGCTTTTGCTTTACCGGCGGATATGTAGGTCGGCAGTTTGTGATCCACAATATACGTACTCAGTCCAGTCATGTCATCATACGACCAGGCGAATATGTCAACATATTCCTTTAGAAATTCTGTGTGTTCTTTCTTTGCTGATGGCGATAGGTGAATGCTGATTCATGTTTCCTTGACATTTTCTGCATCTCCCAGGTTAACAGTTTCGGTCTCGTCCAGGTTGGACTTAGGTCTGTTTTCAAAATTCTCAACTTCTCTAACAATCTCGTCAGGTATGTCATCCTCCTCTAAATCAATGTCCATTTGTTGCGTTGTCTCATTACATGTCACAGTCATTGGTTCATCAAGATAAGTAATAGTAATACTGTATATAGTAATGTTGTATAAGTAAAGTAATAAGAGAAAACGATAATGAGCGTTGATTCATAAGAAAAGTCAAAATGCTTTGATAATTGCATAATTGTTTTGAACATTGAAGACCTTATTGCGGGAATTGAAAATGCGAAAAGAAAATCATTTAGTAAAAACAATGGATAATGCTTGTTTTAGCCTTGCTACCCTGAGGCTCGTCGGGCTATGGTTGTCCTAATGGTTCAGTTATTAAGGTGTGCCCCTCTGCTTACAGCCTGTATAGAAGGGCCTTCCTCCCCCTCCTCCTCGAGAATAACACAACAGTCCATATCTTGTCTTCTAGGAACAAGTTCTTCACCTCTGCTAGTGCGTCTTCTTCGTCTGACCCATAAACAATGTCGGTATGTTGGAAAGTCTGCTCCAGATGCGGTATTGGCTGCTCCAGTGGATAGTAAGGACCGCGCCATGGTGGTGACCAATTGTTGAATTCTTCCCAGGTGTAATCATATCCCAAACCGAAGGTAGTGCCATGTTTCTTGAGTTTTATGGGCTTAGCGATTCCTTGGAGGTTCTTACTGAGCCCCTTGCCAGGTTCGTACCTACTCCAATTCAGTATACTCTCGATTTTGTTATCCCACCATTTGTCATTATCGATAACATTG
The DNA here is from genome assembly GCF_000393655.2 of Nicotiana sylvestris. Classification (NCBI taxonomy): domain Eukaryota; kingdom Viridiplantae; phylum Streptophyta; class Magnoliopsida; order Solanales; family Solanaceae; genus Nicotiana; species Nicotiana sylvestris. The sequence goes on along the minus strand of NC_091057.1, from coordinate 119,483,706 downwards.
ACCCGTTTGATATGGTGGTAAGTCTCTCCACCTAACTTCCTCCTTCCCTCAATTGTCAGAATGGTCTGATGACTGTATATAGGGTTGCTACCATCGCCGTGAATGATCACTTCCTGGTGATTCCATTCGAATTGTATTGCTTGATGCAGTGTTAATGCTACGGCCCCAGTGACATGAATCCATGGCCGTCCCAGCAGTAAGTTGTAAGATGTTGGCACGTCTATCACCTGAAAATCAACATCGAACCATGTTGGTCCCATATGCAAGCATAGAATAATCTCACCAATGGTGGACCTCTAGGAGCCATCGAAGGCTTTCACATTGATAGCTCCATATTTTATCTCGTGTAGTCCTTTACCCAACGTCTTGAGTGTTACCAGTAGACAAATGTTGATACTGGAACCTCCATCGATTAGGATTCTGGTGATAAAAGAGTTTTCGCATTGCACGATGATGTGCAGTGCCTTGTTATGCCCCAACCCTTCAGGTGGCAGCTCATCCTCATGAAAGGTGATCTTATGGCTCTTCAGCACTTGTCCTACCATGTTATCTATTTCCTCACCAGTGATGTTGCTTGGTACGTATGCTTCACTCAGCACCTTTAACAGAGCATTCTTGTGTGCCTCAGAATTCTGCAGCAAAGAGAGAATGGATATTTGTGATGGCGTCTTGTTTAACTAGTCGATGACCGAATTCTCCTTGGCTTGTATTTTCTTCCAGAGGTCATCTAGACCTGTCTCAATGATGGGTAGCCGATTGGAGGCATGCTTTCTTGACTCAGCTAGATGTTCAGGGGTATAGACTCTACCAGTTCTTGTCATACCCTGTGCTGCAACAGTCTATTCGAACCTGACCTTGCCTTTCCTCCTCGCCTCGGCTGTATAGTCCCAGGGTACAGCCTTTGTATGGAATGGTGTCATCGTTGACATTGCCACTAGGATCGGAATTGCTATCCTTACTCCGAACGGAGAATGTGCCTTGGGCGGCAAAACTACAACCTCAAATGGTGCAGGTAGCTTTACCGAAGACACGAATTCAACCTCAATTGGTGCTGGTGCCTTTGCAGATGACGTTGCTTCAAACTCAAGTGGTACAGACATATTCACCTCATCGTCCTCAGACGGTTGAATCTTGACTATGATTGGATTGAGAGTAATTATTGGTTTCTTTGGGTCATCACCTTCTACGATCAACCCGATTGATCCCTCGGGATCCCAATCATCTTCTACTTAAATCATGTGGATACCTCCATCCTTATGGTCTGGAAGAGGGTTGTTGAGGACATTTGGAGCGGGTTCTTTGCAATAATAATCTTGTTATCAATTAAAGACTGGATCTTGTCTTTCAAGGAACGGTATTCATCAATGGTGTGCCCTTTCATGCCGGAGTGGTATGCACAGGATTTGTTTGGGTTAACCTACTGAGAATGGTTCTTAGGGGTTGCAGCAGGGATGGGGGTGACATAACCAGCGGCTTTGAGTCTCTCATACAACTAGTCAATGGGTTCAGCGATGGTTGTGTACTATTTTGGAGGTCTGCGATCAAAATTGGGTCAAGGTCTAGGGAAGTTTTGGCGTGCAGGAGGTGATTGATAGTGGGATGGTTGAGCATTATAGGTTTGGTAGACATGCACGGGTTGGGAGTATTTGGGTGAGGTAGGTTGATATGTAGGAGGTGGAGGTGATTGATAAGTTGGTGGTGGAGCTTGGTATGAGGGTGAAGGTGCTTGGTAATTTGGGATTGGCTGATATATGAGTGGAGGTGTTGGGTAAGTTTGGTATTTGAGGGGAGATTTGGTCCTTTGTGCAACCATCACGGTCTACGTCCCTTTTCTTGGGCACACCACCCGACTGTAAGGCCTTATTTGTAGCTTGCAAGGCCTCGAAGTTTGTAACCATACCATTTTTGATACCTTCTTTAATTCTTTCACCTAGTTTGATAATGTCAGAAAACTTGTGATTCTCAATCATCATCAGTCGTTCATAATACTGCGGGTCCTGAGCCCGGACAAAGAACTTGTTCATCTATTCCTCTTCTAAGGAAGGTCTGACCTTATCATCTTCGGACCTCCAGCTAGTGGCATACTCGTGAAACGTCTCTATGGGCTTCTTCTTTAGATTCTGAATATAGAACACGTCTGGCGCATTCTCTATATTAAACCCGAACCTGTCCATAAAGTCGGATGTCATGCCTACCCAACTTGACCGCTTCTTTGGATCTTGGCTGATTTACCAAGACAGTGCATCTCCTTTCAAACTCCTCATGTATAGCTTCATGCGGATTCTCTCGTCTTTCCCTACTCCAACTAGCTTGTCGTAGTATGTCCTCAGATGGACCCTTGGATCACCCGTACCATCAAACATTTCGAATTTAGAAGGTTTGTACCCCTCGAGCAGTTTGACATCAGGCTGTATGCAAAGATCCTCATAGTTCAGCCCATCGATTCCTTTACTTCCCTAAATGCCCTGAATCTGGCTAGTCAATTTCTTAAGTTCCTCAGCCAGGTTCCTGATAAGCAGTTCCTTTTTCATCAGACTCAGGTATGCTAGAGATACATTGGGTGGAGTGTGGCATGGTCTCCACGTAGATAGGAGTGTTATGGTGGCCTGGTGTGTGGGTGTGGAAATGGTCATTTGTGGAGTTTTGAGGTTCCGGAATGAGTAATAGAGTGTTGTTTGGGATATGGCAGGTGTTGCATTGGGTCTTTGGGGGAACAGTATGATGGTGAGGAGCGGGATAATTCTGTTACTTTGGGATATTTTGAGGAGGTGTAGGGTTTTGAGTATTGGGGAAATTGATATCTGGGGTGCTGAGGAAAAATGACAGGCTTGCCAGATTCCGAACCTGATCGAGCTCTTCTTGGAATTTCAACAGCTTCTGTTCAAGTTGTGACACATTCTCATTAGGAACCTGAGTACCATGGCCATTAGTGGCCTCTACCCGTTCAGTTGGATTCTCTTTCCTGACGTTGTTCAAATCTTCCATCTTGCTTTTGTTCTTGTTTTTGACAGGACTAAGAGGAGGAGTGGGTGGAGGTCCCCTGGATCTTGTGGAATAAGATGATGATGCCAGAGTGCACGAACTAACCTTTGGGGAGGGGAATAATAAAAACAAAAATAAAACAAAAAGGTAACCAAGTTAGTGAGGATTATAAAAAGTGTTGAAATATTTAAACACATAGTGCGGGAATGTAAGTCGTGTCCTAATTTGGGAACCTCTTTGAGCCCGAGGTAGGCCTAGCGACAAATAGACTTGGAGATCTTTTAATGCTAAATGCCTCATTTTATTAATAAAGATAGGCGAATCCCAGAATGACACTAAATAAACAAGAAATAAAAGTCACTAATGGCCATTGGCCTTATTACATTCATAAATCAAAAAAGTAAATTCCTATCTATTTGGTCCCAGAAGGACCTTCCTCAGGTTGAATGTTCTCGTTGATCAAATCCTCCAGTTCGCATAGGTTCATCTATAAAAATGCCTTTGCCAAATGTTCTACTTCATTTCCCTCAGCGTCTTGGCAATCAGTGACTCTCTTCCTCACCTTTCCTTCCAATTCCAACAGGTTGTATTCCAGATATTCTAGCTTTTCGCTGGATTTGGCGGCCCTCACTTTCCATTTATTGATTTGGTCATTTGACGAAAGATTCCTCCACCAGTCTAGCAAGAGTGAGGGTGTGCTAACCATACTAAAGCTGGGACCTCGTTTTTCATATTTCTGCAAGACAAATAAGGTTAGGCCCTTACCCCCACCAGACTCGACTATTTAATATCAACAATTAGCATGAAGCATTTAGTTCTCCAAATAAATGCACATAACGTGATGATGTCCGTTTTTGGATTTAGGGAAACTCGGTGAACTTTGGACAAGGCTATCTTAAAGGATCATTATGTGGACAACATAACTGATCCGGCTAGGTTTGACCATGATGCATGCACAATTTAAACAGAGTAAGGTTTCTATGGGGTTTTAGACTAGTACCCTTGAGCGAACAACTCAAGGGGGAAGGCACGGAACTGTCGACTGCACCGCTGATCGACTAGTTTTACCTCAAATATGCCTTTCTGAATTTAGGGGTAATGATATAGGAAGAGCACAACCACTCATTAAAAGCGTTGCTATAGTATTTGTTTGGCACGAGTGGAGTATGATGTTGAGCATGATTATGCAATAATTAAAAACATGTTGGCACGTATTTGCACGTTAGAAATCGATAAATACAACAGTTTTATAATTTAAAGCAGCAATAAAGGAAGGAAACAAGGAAGATAGGTCAGTTTCGCTTTTGAAAAAGAAATTGAATGCTTAAAGGAATTTAAACAAATAATTGCACATAAGGGAGGGGTAAAAATTCACAAGAACAATCTGAAATGATAAAAGCCTAAATGTCCCCAGCAGAGTCGCCATGCTATCGCGCCCCCTTTTTCCCTTTCCATCGGAAAGGAGTCCGGGTTTCGACATTCATGGGGTGTAATGACTCATTTCCTTTTTGGGAATTGGGTATTTTGAATAGTCGCCACCTAACAATTTAAAGGTGTGTTAGGGCACCTATAAGGTTCAACTACAGCTATGTTTGATAACCAGAGATTGGTTAAGGGCTTGAAATTATCCTAAGGGGAAGGTGTTAGGCACCCCTCAGGATCTACTAGTGTGGTTCCCGGCCAGATAGTTTTTTGTGATTTTGTGCAATTAGCAAGTAATAAAATAAGGCTCAAGTAAGAGGGGATTTAAGTTAAACATACAAACGTTTGGAAAACGATTAAAAAAGGTTTTGAAAACAGTTACAATCTAAATGAGATCCTAAAGACATGGTATCTAAATGTAAAGAGGTGCAGAATGATATATATGCATAATCCTAAGCAGGATTTCTATATGCACAAATATTTCAGTGTCTAAAACATGATTTCCAGAATATGTAGAGAGGATATGTTAGTGTTGTTTAGCCTAAAACATGATCTCTAAGTGTGCATGGCAGTAGGAACATGATTGCAGAAACACTGGTTATTAACACATTTTTTAACACAGGATTTGCTAAGTGATATGATAGTGAGACAGACATGCTGAAGACAGTAAATGTAAATCCTAAGGAACATGATTTCTAATGCATGAAATGAGTCCTAAGCATGGATTCTATTACGCAAGTAGGAATGTAAACCTATAGTAACATGCTTTCTACCTTTTTGATAGCTAAAACATGCATATTTCCCAGCCCTTTTCACTAGCCAACCCAATACTTGTTTACAAATTATTACAGACCAAATGATTCGATTACAAAAGAAGTGCAAAAATAAGAAATTACAACCAAAGAAAGCCTGATCTTGACTTCCTCTCTGAGTTATGTAATGAACCACTTCAATGACAAAATTATTCCAAAGCCATTCCCATATCTGGGTGTGTCAGAGTTCCCTAAGGACCTCAAGGGATCCCGGGCAGTGCTCACACCCAGATTTGCATAACCAGACAGAATGAGTGCAGTGTGGAAGGGCCAGCTCTTATGTGTCCAAGTTCAGAGGGAGCTCAAGGGTCCCAAGGCATGGCTCACACAAGAGGGGCAGAACCTAGATTCTAAGAATATAGTGGAAGTGCAGAACACATGTTGAAAGAGATTTATTTAAAAAGTTGGACTGATAGTCCATTTTGAAAGCAATTAGTGACAGAAGTGATTGAAATCAGTTGTAGTAGTAAAACTCACAACTACACAGAATCAGTAGTCATTCAAAGGGGGTCAAGGGATTTTGGGGATGCACTTGTCTGTAAGAACATGACCCCAGTAGGAGTCGGGTTTGGTCATGCACAGCAATAGCTGATGCTGGCATGGTCACAAACCAGCCAAAAGAACACCAACACATAAAAGGGATATGGGGGTTTGGGATTCATAAGACAACAAGTACACAACAAGTGACTGACAGAGTATGCTTCAAGACACACATAAGGGAAGCATTAATCTAAATGGGAAGGGAACATATTACAGCATGCTAGTAATGTAACTTGACTGCAGAACCATAAGCAAGAATAGATAAGAATGAGGGAAACTGAAACAACTAAAGAAGCATGTTGTTGTTGAGACTTGAGAAAATTAACTAGGACATACCAGTAGAGAAATTAAGGTGAAGAAAGGTAAAGTAAGCATGATTCCACAGTCTAACCTTGGCTTTCAGTCGGCTAGACAAAGCAGTAGCACAAGTAGTAGCAGAGAAAAGAGAGAGTTTTGAGTGTAAGTGTGTTTTTAAACTCAATTGTTCTTCTGTTTAAAAAAGAGAGGGTAGGGTATTTATAGTTTTAAAAACGAGTAAACAATAAGGTAACAAGTAAGGTTTTAACACAGACTTGGAAATAATCACAATCAGAATCAATCAATACAAGTACTTCCCTTTAATCGGGGAATTACAGCTTGAACGGATACTAACAGGATTAATTAAGGAAGAAAATCAGTTTGAGCCAGATTGATTCTTGCCATATAAGGGGGTAGTAAAAGTATAAGGTAAATATTTGAGTCTAAGTACAAAATACTTAATTTTGGGAAAGGATTCAAACTAAAACATCACAGTAATTAAAGGAAGGGAATCAATCAATTTAAAAAAATGAGTAAAAATTAGGGTTTATAAAGGAACCTTTTGCAATCAGTCATAACATTGAGAAAATCAAGATCAATCGACAAAGAATCATGACTCTGCATTTTAACATATAAATAGCAAGAAATGAACAGGCGTATTAGACAGGCAGGGTCAAACATATTGACAAAAAGAAGCAACAGAAACATACAGTAGTAGCAGGAGTAGGCTAGGATTCGAAACCTACTCGAAGTACAGTAGTCAACGAAGTCAAGTAGTCACATAGAACAAGAGTTCAGAGAACCAAGCTAATAGGTAAGAAAGTCAGAAACAAGTAAAGACCTTCAAACTCAATAATAAGTGAGGAAAACCCTTTTAAGAAATTAGGGTTTTTAACAACAGTCGAGTAAAAAAAATGGTAAGAACTCTGAATCAACAAAGAAGAGGATCCAAACATAAAGAACTTAATCGAAATAAGCATGCGTGTAAAACAAACAAAGAGAGTTTCCGAACTCGGATAAAACCAAAACACCTAAGGTTTTAACATGATGAAACAGGTAGAAGAACAGCATGAGCAAACTGTTTTAAACATAGTGAAATCATAAACAACACTGAAAATCGAAGGAGAGATCTTTTTAAAAAGAATTTAAGAAAACCCTAATCATTGAATATGAAGAGTCACTTTGAAAGAAAATCGAAGAACCTTTGAGAAAACACTTAAAAAGTTCATAACATGCACAGATCTAAGATATATCTGAAAGAAAATCGGAAAGCTCTTAAAGCTAGGGTTTCAGAGAACCCAGAAAAGTGAGAAAGACTTTGAAAGTTACCAATCTAGCCAAAAAAGCCATGAATCTGACTCGAACGGTCATAGGTGGCCGGAAAAAGACCAAAGATAGAGGAAATAGGTAATTAGTAGACATAGGAGATGAGTACACGTCTCAAAACGCCATGGGAGTCCATGGATTAGGTGGGGATTGAAGGAAATTAGGGTAGATTTGGGTGGCAGCAGCTAGGGTTTAGGTGAAGTTGCAGAGAGAGTTTGAGAGGAAGGGATTCAAGGGCGGCGGGTGGTGAGAAATGATTTAGGGTAAGGGGTTGTTTAGGGGTTAAAAATGGTAAGGGGCAATGGTGGCCGTTGATTTGAATGATCAACGGCCAAGATTAAAAGGGTAGGTGGGGGATCTGGGTTTAAATTAGAATTGCGCCGGGGAATTGGGTTTGATTTGGGGTTAAATTGAAAGCCAATTTGCGCTAAAATTTAAATAGCCACTTTTTCTCTTTTTAAATTATAAAAAATAGTAAACGGTTTCTGAAAAATAAATTGAAAATACTAAAATGATTTATAACACATAATTAATAATTTAAAAATACAAGACTCAATTTTATGAATATAGGACACAATTAAACCTTAAAATGGCTGATATTGCAATTATGTGCAATTTAGCTTTAAAAATACTAAATGAAATTGTAAAAGTATGTAAAATTATTTTGCCATATTTTGGCATAAATATGAAAATACAATCGATGAATTACCAAAAATAATAATTTTGGAACTAATTATTGAGATTTTATGGATAAAAAAGGAAAAAATAAATCAATTTAAACCCTTAGAAATTATGAAAAAATAATAAAACATTTGGACATGCTTATATATGCATTTATATGCCATTTTGAAGTTATTTTGCATATTGAAAAAATATATAGGGAAAAATTGGGTATCAACAGCACCGGCCTTGGTTTCTGCTGTGAGCACGTGATTTTTACCCTATATGAATTACTCCAACAGATACAAAACAAAATAATTTCTTTCAGTATTTGCAATTTTGTTGGATTTCGTGGCATTTTCTGTTAATTATTTGCATTTGTCTATGCACGTTTATTTTTTTTAATTCATGAAAAATACAAAAAATATGTTGCATCTGCATTTAGGATTTAATTTTATATTTTTAGATTAATTAGGAAATTAGTTTGTTTTATAAAAAATGAAAATCACAAAAAAATAATTCATTTTGCATTTTTACTTTTTAATTTTGAATTGTATAATTTTTCTTTAAATTTAGGATTTAATTAATTATTGTAAACACCATGATGAGTGATTAATCTAATTGGGTAGGTTAATTTAGTTTAAAAATTATTATTAATTAATTTGGGGTTTATTTTAATTTTGGAAAGAAAGGAATTTTGAAATTGAAAATGAAAAGAAAGAAATGAGAGGAAATCTAAATCTGGGCCAAAATCAATCCAAATTTCCCCAACCCAAACGAAAACTACCCAATACTCGGCCCAAACCACCCTAACCCTGTCCGGCTCCCCCCAAACGAAACGACGTCGTTTCAATAAGTATTGATCTGAGCCGTTGATCTCCCCTTGTTCGAATGGCTCAGAACTGAAGCCCTGGAGTATTTAAGTGTCTGAAACCTTCTACCCCACCCCTCAGAACACCTTCTGCTCAACACTCCCACCAGAAATACCCCGAAACCCTAGCCGAGCCGCTCCCAAATCCCCGGCCTCCGGTGGCGGCGCCACCTCCAAACGCCACCAAAATCACACCACCGAACCACCCTGACCCCCTCGTTTCGAATCCCCACTCTGTTTCCCTCGAATGTTGCCCCAGCTCCTCGAATCTTAGATTAGAAACGAACCCCAGAAATCCCAAGTCAAGTTTTGACAAAATTTCATGCTGAATCTGAGTTTATTCGTGTGTTCTTCGTAAGAGCACACGATTAACCTCAGATTTGGCCAGAAAATCCGAGGATCTGAAGACCCAGGCTTCCCTTTTATTTTTCGAACTTTTCTCAGGTATTTTTTCTTTCTTTCTTTTGGTTTAATCTGTCCCTCGTTTGTTTTCAAATTTTCTGTTTCTTATCCTCTTCTCAAATCATTCTTCATTTGTTCCGGAATCTATTCAGTCATACATGAGTAGTCGGAGTCTTGTTAGGTTAGTTGTCAAATTGATAGTTTGGTTAAGTTTAGTTAGTAAACCATTTAGGCTAAAGTTTAATTGTTCTGAGTTATTTTGTAGTCAGATAATTGCTAGTTGGGCCGGATAGATCTTTGATATTGAGGGTTGGGTTTTTGGGTCTATTCTGGTTCATTTAGGGTTGAACAGTTGGGCCAAATTGACCTGTGGCCCATTCAGTCAGTCTAGGTATCAACGGGGGTTCTGCTAGGTTGGTTTCTTAGGATAAATAACCATGGCTCGAGGGGTAGTTTGGAAAATTGGGGAAGGGAATCTATGAATAACAGAATTGGGAAGCTTCTAGGAAGCAGGGGAGGGGGACTGCCTAACCAATTGAAATTCGAACTAGGGGTAGTTAAACAAAAAGGAAAATTGGATAAGGTCTCCTAAGCTAAAAGGAAAATTTGAAAAGGACTAAAATACAAAACTGAACCCTTAAGGCTGTCCTGTATTCTTGCCTATAAAGTCATCATTTCTTGCCTTTCAAGGCAGACAAAAAAAAGAGCTAAAAAGAAGAAAAGCTTAGAAAAATACAAAAAATGGCAGGAATTTTTATTGTTTCATTGAATTTCAGTGAGTGTGGATTCCTTTTCAACTTTTGAAACTACTTTTACTCATCCGAGTGGGAAAGGAACTGAACTTGGTCGTCAAAGTTGGGTCTAAAGTTTTGTTGGGCTGCTGAGTGATTGAGTTTGTTGTATTGAGCTGCTGCACATCATTTCTGGGGTTGGGACTAGTTTTGCTGGTTGTTTCAGTGCTGATTCTTGTTGCTGCTCCTGTTGATTTTTCATTTTTGTCTTTGTTCATTCCCAGGTACACATCTCTACACTTTATTCGAATGTAAAGCTTGATGTGGGAAATCAGAAAATGGAATCTGGAGCTTTTAGTTGTATTCAGTTTGAGTTTAAATTAAGAATATAGCATGCTTGTTTACTCTGTTTTGCTGGACATTTCACTTACTGCCTTTCAATTGTGAACAATGGGATCAACCTTTAACCCCTGAATGTCATACGATATGGTAGCCTAGTCTAAATGTCTACTTCAGTATAAGTTCTTTATATGTAGTCATTTTACTATTCATTTGTCTCGAGGTCAGCAATTGGACTGATTTAGATACTGTTGACTCAAGATTGTCTATTTCACGGACTATTAGATCTGATTGAAATTGGTATTTACATTTAACCTGCTTGAGTTTTGTATCGCATTTCTGGTACAATTTTAGAATTTGAGCAAGTTGCTCGCTCTCGAAGAACTATGATTCAGACTATGAATTTACAGTTCGACGAGTACCAAATCTGGTAAAATGCCATCAGGATACGAGCTCCATGTAATATGTTGATGATTTAGTTGCAAATTCTTATTATTATTCAATGTTCAGTTTTTTTTAAAATAACAATCACTTGGGTGTATTGAATCTTTGGTTTATACGCATACTAGTCAGTCATGTGCTGGCTAGGGCCAGTAGGCCCAGCTGACTTTTGGGCCTGGTCTTGGAAGCCCCTTTGGAAATAAAGAGTAGTCTTGTTGTTTTCGTTTGTCCTGGGCCTCTTCTTGAGCCAAAAAGTTTATTTGTTGCTGATGTTGACTAATAGGGGTGGTCCAGCTTCCAAACATCTAACGCCCTCCCCCTTTACCTAATAGTTGCATACCTCGGCCTTAAATCGTGTTAGTTCAATTATTTGTGGTAATTAATTTGAGGCAAGCCATAATTAGACACTTAGTAACAAATGGCTCTTGTGTTAATTTCATAATATAGATGTAAAATAACAAATGTTCGTAGAGAAACCTTTAGGGATGTTTAAAATATTATCGTGATTGCAGACACGTTCGCGTGACACGGTTACGATTTCTTTAAAAATAAAATTGGAGTATGCGTTCGCGCAACTTCGAACAATCTCCTTTAACAATAGAAACAATTACTAATAGGCCACTAGTCAATTTTAAGAGTTTTGAAGCGCGTCATCTACAATTTAATTATTCATGGCCCTCATGTTAATAACCTAGATAAAAAATAGGACAAATGTTGGTAGTTTGCTCTAGGCACATTTAATACACTATCGTGATTGCGTATACGTCTGCGTAACTTTGGCCAAACTTTTGATAATAATAAAGCGTTATTAATTATGGACACATTCGCATGACATGATTTTTGACGCGCCAAACAAATGGGTACATGTACGTGTGACCCATTTCAAGATAATTTAAAAGCGATTAAGAGATAAATGCATAGGATCTAAAGTCAGTAATTAAACAATTTTAATAAGCCAAGTATGATCAAAGGGACCGTGCTAGAACCACGGAACTCGGGAGTGCCCAACACCTTCTCCCGGGTTAACAGAATTCCTTACCCAGATTTTTGTGTTTGCAGACTGTAGTACAAAGTCAATCTTTTCCTCGATTCGGGATTCGAACCGGTGACTTGGGACACCATAAATTATCCCAAGTGGTGACTCTGAATTTTTAAACAAACAAATCCCGTTTTGATTGTCCTTTAATTGGAAAAACTCCCTTATATTTATATCCTTTACGGGGTGTGGGTAAAAAGGAGGTATGACATCTACAGTTCAAGAGAGGGTCCATGGTTTTATTGAGGGACTCCATCCTAGCATTAGGACTAGCATGGCCCGGGAGTTAGAGATGGATATTTTGTACCAGCAGGTTGTGAGTATTGCTAGGAGAGTGGAGGGCATGCTTGCTCGGGAGAGGGAGGAGAGAGAGGCCAAAAGGTCTCGAGAGACTGGTTCTTATTATGGTGCTCGTTCCTAGCTACAGTTCGACATGGTAGGGGCTATGTGAGTCACCCCGTTCATTCAGCTCTTCCAGCCACCAATGGTATTCCGGCTACTCCTAGGCCCTAGGAGCCTTATTATGCACCTCCAGTATCTAGTGTGCCTCTTGCTGGGGTGCTTTTAGCGATCAGCCCAGCAGACTTGGCCCAATCTAGCCACAACAACCACACCCTCCCAAAGCTTGTTTTGAGTGTGGTGACACTCGCCATATGGTAAGGGATTTCCCGAGACTTAGAAGGGTTCACTTCCACAGACTTCTCAAGCACCGCGTGCTCCACGGGGTCCTCAGGCTATGGTTACAGCACCAGTCACTACTCCACCTGCTCAACTAGCTCGAGGTGGAGGTCGAAAAGGTAGAGATCACCCTAGATGGGGAGGCCATGCCAGATACTATGCCCTTCCTGCTCATAAAGAGGCAGTTGCTTCCAACTTTGTCATTACAGGTATTGTTCCGGTCTGTCATAGAGATATGTCGGTTATATTCAATCTAGGCTCCACTTATTCCTATGTGTCATCTTATTTTGCTTTGTATTTGGGCGTATCCCGTGATTTCATGAGTTCTCATGTTTATGTGTCTACACCCGTAGGAGATTCTATTTTTGTTGAGCGTGTGTATCAGTTGTTTTTGGTTGTTATTAGTGGTTTTCAGACCAGGGTCGATTTATTACTGCTCAATATGGTAGATTTTGATATTATCTTGGGCATGGACTGTTTGTCGCCCCATTATGTTATTCTTAATTGTCACACCAAGACAGTGACGTTGACTATGCCAGGCTTACTGCGATTAGAGTGGAGGGGTGACTTAGATTACACACCCAGCAGAGTTATTTCATTTCTTAAAGCTCAATGAATGGTTGAGAAGGGGTGTGACGCGTGTCTAGCTTATGTGAGAGATGTCAGTATTGATACCCCTACAGTTGAGTCAGTCCCAGTAGTGAGAGATTTCCGTGATGTATTTCCAGTTGATCTTCCGGGCATGCCGCCCGACAGAGATATTGACTTTGGTATTGATTTATTGTCGGGCACTCAGCCCATCTCTATTCCTCCATATCGTATGGCCACTCCTAAGTTGAAGGAGCAGTTATAGAATTTGCTTAATAAGGTCTTCATTCATCCTAGTGTGTCACCTTGGGGTGCTCCTATCTTATTTGTGAAGAAAAAGGATGGTTCTATGCGTGTGTGCATTGATTATCGCAGTTGAACAAAGTTATAGTGAAGAACATGTATCCTTTGCCTCGTATTGATGACTTATTTGATCAGTTACATGGTGCTAGAGAGTTTTCTAGATTGACTTACGTTCAAGCTATCATCAGTTGAAGATTTGAGAGCCAGACATCCCGAAGACTGCTTTCAGGACTTGGTATGGTCATTAAGAGTTCCTTGTGATGTCATTTGGGCTGACCAACACCCCAACAACATTTATGCATTTGATGCACATTTTATTTTGGTCCTATCTTGACTTATTCGTCATTGTCTTTATTGACGACATTCTGGTATACTCTTTATGATCGTATCAGGGAGCGTTAGTATGATGACCCCCATCTGCTTATCCTTAAGAACACGGTTCAACATGATGATGCCAAGGAGGTTACTATTGGAGATAATGGTGCATTAAGGATGCATGGCAGGCTATGTGTGCCCAACGTAGACGGATTGCATGAGATGATTATCCAAAAAGCTCACAGTTCGCGGTACTCCGTTAATCCGGGTGCCACAAAGATGTATTAGCACTTAAGGCAGTATTATTGGTGGAGGAGAATGAAGAAGGACATGGAATATATATCTCGGTGCCTACATTGCCAGCAGGTGAAGTATGAGCATCAGCGGCCGGGTGGATTGCTTCAGAAGTTAGAGATTTCGGAGTGGAAATGGGAGCGGATCACTATGTATTTCATTGTTGGACTCCAACGAACTCAACGAAAGTTTGATGCAGTTTAGGTGATTCTGGACATGCTAACCAAGTCAGCTCATTTCATTCCTGAGATGACTACCTATTCTTCCGAGAAACTAGCTCGAGTTTGTATCTGTGAGATTGTCAGGCGTCATGGCGTGCCAGTATCTATCATCTTTAACCGGGGTACGCAGTTTACATCATGATTCTGGAGGGCCATACAACATGAGTTAGGTACTCGGGTTGAGTTGAGCACAACATTTCACCTTCAGACGGACAGACAGTCCGAACGCACTATTCAGATTCTAGAGGATATGCTCTATGTGTGAGTGATGGACTGGTGGAGCTTGGAGATTCTTAGGATCAGTTCTTTCCACTTGCGGAGTTTGCCTACAACAACAATTATCAGTCCAACATTCAGATAGCACTATATGAGGCTCTGTGTGGTAGGCAGTGTCGATCCCTAGTGGGTTGTTCGAGCCGGGTGAGGCTAGGTTATTGGGCACAGACTTGGTTCAGGATGCGTTGGAGAAGGTAAAGGTGATTCGGGATAGACTTTGCACATCCCAATCCAGACAGAAGAGTTATGTAGATTAGAAGGTTCACGATGTTGCATTCATGGTTAGAGAGCGGGTCTTACTCCGGGTTTTGCCTATGAAGGGCGTTAGGAGGTTCAAGAAGAAGGGCAAGCTGAGACCAAGGTCCATTGGTCCATTCGACATGTTGCGGCGAGTTGGGGAGGTTTCTTATGAGCTTGCCTTGCCTTATAGTATAGCAGGAGTTCAACCGGTATTCCATGTTTCTATGCTCCGGAAGCATCACGGTGATCCGTCTCATGTGTTGGATTTTAGCTTAGTACAGTTGGACAAGGATCTATCTTATATTGAGGAGCCGTGGCTATTTTGGATAGGTAGGTTCAAAAGTTAAGATCAAAGAACATTGCTTCAATGAAGGTTTAGTGGAGGGGTCATCCGGTCGAGGAGGTGACTTGGGAGACCGAGTAGATATGCGCAGCCTTTATCCTCATCTTTTTACCACTTCAGGCATGTCTCTATGCTCATTTGAGGACGAACGAACGATTGTTTTAAGAGGGGGAGGATGTAACGACCCAGTCGGTCATTTTGAGAGTAATAGACCTGATCCCCTATTTACTACTTCCCTCGTATCCTTTTCTGCTTATATGACTTGCCGGGAGGTTTTTCTTTTGGTTTCGGAGTGTTCTGGGACACTTAGTCCCTAAACGGAAGCTTAAGTCTTAGGATTTTGACCATAGTTAGAATTATGGAAGACGACTCTAGAATGGAGTTTCGTTGGTCCCGTTAGCTCTGTTGGGTGATTTCGAACTCAAGAGCGTGTCCGGATTGTGTTTTGGAGGTCTGTAGCTGATTTAGGCTTAAAATGGCGAAAGTCGAATTTTTGGAGATTTTGACCAGTAGTGGACTTTTTGATATCAGGGTCGGATTGGATTTTTGGAAGTTTGGACTAGGTTTGTGGTTCCATTTATGATGTGTGCAAAATTTGAGGTCAACCGGACGTGTTTTGATAGGTTTCAGCATCAGTTGTAGAAATTTAAAGTTCCAAGTTCATTAAGTTTGGATTGGAGGGTGATTCATATTTTTAGCGTTGTTTGATGTGAATTGAAGGTTTGACTAAGTTTGTATGGTGTTTTAAGGACTGCTAGGTATGTTTGGTTGAGGTCCCAAAGGCCTTGGGTTGATTTCGAATGGTTAATGGATCATTTTGGACTTGTGGAAGATAGCAGATTTTCTAGTGTTGTTGTTGCTGGTTTCCTTCATCGCGTCCGCGAGAAAGGTCTCGCGTTCGCGTAAGGCATCTGGGAGGCCAGCGGGGTTTGTTATTCACGTTCGTGATGTAGTTCCCGCGTTCGCGAAGATATGGAATATTAAGACTAAGCGTTCGCGATATGGACCACGTGTTCGCATAGAAGAACAATCAGATGGAGCTCGAGGCCGTTAACCTACGTGTTCAGGATGAGGGTCCCGTGTTTGCGTAGGGTAAGGTAGTGTAAGCTTCGCGTTCGCGACCAGTTTATCGCGTTCGCAATGAATGTTTTAGGTCTAAAGCAAATTTGTGCTTCGTGAATGCGAGGGTCCTTCCGCATTCGTGAAGAAGGAATTATCTAGGTAGAATACAAAATTTCAAAATCGAGGGTTTGGCAATTTTTATCAAAACTTGAGTTAGAGAGCTCAGATTTAGGTGATAATTCAAGGATTTTTCAAAGATAATTTTTGGGTAATGATTCTTAACTCGTTTTTGGTTGTATTCCATTAATCCATAGTTGATTGCATCATTTAATTAAGGAATTTGGGTGATAAATTTGGGAAAAAGTTTGGAAGTTTATCCACTAAGATTTTGGGTTTTGAATGGGATTTTGGCATCGGATTTGGATAATTTTGGTACGAGTGAACTCGTGAGTGAATGGGGGTTCATTTTTTGTGATTTTTACCCGATTCCGAGACGTGGTCCCGGGGAGGCTTTTTAGGGCAAATTTTTGAATTTCTTATTAGAGTCTTGATTTCATTAATTAGATTAGTCTATTATATTTGTATTTATGATATATAATTGCTTTTGGCTAGATTTGGGCCATTCAAGGTAGGATATTCGTGAAAAAGGCATTGTTACCGATTGATTAAGCTTGGTTCAAGGTACGTGGCTTCCCTAACCTCGTGTGGGGAACTCCCATTAGGATTTGGTACTGTTGTGATATGTGAGCTCCCTGTACGTGAAGTTACGAGTGCGTACACAGGCTATTTGTTGTAAAACCCCGTTTTTCACCGAGTAATAATCTGTTTCACTTTAATTGAGTTATACTAGCATGTGTAATTATCATGTTTAGCCTAGAATAGAAATGGTAATAACAATTAAATTTGATTATGGGACTCTAAAAATACGTGATCTATTTTTATGCTAGTTGTTAAGCATTTAATGCTATGTATGTAAGACTTAGAAACAAAGTGAGAGTTAAGGATAGGGTGATCATCGAACCGTTGGGCTAATTATCGAGGCCTCGGTCTTGTCGATTCGGGGGCCTCGAGGTTGATTCTGGAGCTCGGTTGGGAGCTATCGAGGGGGGTCAAAGTATGACTAACAGTTATACATAAATCAACGAGGCTCTTTATGGTCAATGATAAGCAATAAATGATGAACGATAATGAAGATAATAAATGAAAGAAATAATATCAAGAGAGTATGTTAGAGAGCAAATGGACTGTTCATGTATATTTTTCGTGTGGATGAACTGAAGCAACAAGCCTTTACAAGATGACAAGGATCCTCTTTATATAGGAGGGGAATCCAAACATAGTACAAAATACATTAATTACAAAGATAAAGGGATGGGACAGCCATATGACACCCTAATTTAGGGCTAGGGTACCACTAGGCTCTGTCAGTCCTAGCCGTGTACCTTGGGAACTCTCCATTTCTATCATAGCCAGGGTCAACATTGTCCTTAGGTCGAGTGTCGATGACCCTCGAGGGAGGATACTCGGCCGTGGCCTCGAGCCTTCGAGGTGACCTTCTGAAGTGCCTTAATGGCAAGAAATTGGACCCTTTGATTTCATCGTATACAGATAGTCCCCGTGTTTCTTATAAAAGAGCTATAAGAAATGATTTTGACACCCAACTCTTCAGACTTCCCTCGATGACATCATACTGATGACACAATCCTTCGTGATTACCGAAATGTCCCGTCATTTCACTTCTCCAAAATCATTCAAAGCATTGCGGTTCCTCATTCTTCAAAGCCATAATGTCATCGCCGATTCAGCTCCCAAGAATGCATTAAACACGCCTATCGCTACGTCTTTCGAGGGCGATAATGGCACTGTCAGTTACGCTGCCTACCTTTTTATAAATGGGGGCCTCCTGGGATCAACCTTTCATCCAAGTATATTCCCGCATCTATCCATTATTCTCTTCTTACAATCCCTATTCATTGTCGTTCACCATGTTTAAGGCCCAAGGCCTCAAGATTACATGTCGGCACTTCTATCAGTCATGCCACGACCTATTTCCTAGACCTTCTCTGGTCGAGCGAGATTACGTTGTTTTGTTATTGTTGTTATTGTCATCGTTGTTTCGGGATGACAAAGCAGAGGGCCGATTTCTTCTGACCTAGGCAAATATTTGGACTCTACACCGCTGCTCAAGAGGGAGTTCGAACTATACACCGCTACTCACCTTTCTCGATTACCCGGTGTAGTGCCTCACTTCCTTTGTTTTCCATGGAGTAAGGTAGTACTATCTACTAACTATTGCATCCCGCATTGGGGCAACGTCCCAAGAAGTGGCTTTACAATAATAGCCTGGCGAAATCCATACTAGCTAGATTTTTCACCCAGCCACTTCTTCGTTCCTTCCTGCCTCTTCTTTGCTCTTCTCCATCACTTTCCTCTTCATTGTCTCCCCTTTTGAAGATGTCATTCTGGAGGATCGAGATAAGACTCCTGAGGAGATGATGCTCGAAGATCCTGCTGCCGAGGAAGCACCTTCGAGAGTAGGCTAGGCTCTAGGTTTTTACTATATGTGTACCTTCTTGCTTCTTTATTTCTCTGTAAGGACCCCTTGTGGGCTTTTGTAATCATATGTAAGGACCCCTCGTGGGCTTTTTTAATCAAAAAACCTTTTATGAATACGAAGAAGTTTCTTCAATTTTATCTTCGATGCTTGTTGTATTCCCTTTTATTTACGTTTATGGAGATTCTAAATGTATGACTCTACCAGTTGGTGCCAATATCGTGCCTAGATGTGAGTGTTTTTTCCTAATTTTTTATTGATTAGTATGGCTTCTCGTGGAGTCCTTCGTTGTTCTTTGGGTCGAGCCTGGATCGGGCCGATAAACTCGAGTCGTCGGGACCTTTACTTCGAGTCGAATGAAAGTAACGCTTTGGGCCTTGAAACCGTGATTCATCACTTATGCTCCGTGGTAGCCTTTGAGGGGAGACTTGTTCGGAGGCCCGTGGTTTAGGCACTACCTTTGAGCTTTCGAGGGCAGTCCCCGAGTGGAGGTTCGTTCAAATCCGGACCACCTAGAAACTTGCTTTGAACTTAAAGTAAATATCCTTAAGGCGCTGTAGATAGATCCTGAAAGAGGGTTTGTCCGATCTCAGACGGTACCCCGGGGCCAAGCCTACACGGGTGGATCTTAAGTGCTTATTTCCTTGGAGCCTAACTATTTTTTTATGGAGGTCCTCGAGGTCGGGTACCACCTCGGGACTGGCGATGACGTCGTTGGCCTTTTAGAGCCTAACTTCTCTCTGATGAAGGTCCTCGAGGTCGAATACCACCTCGGGACTAGCAAAGGTGTTTTTGGCTTTCTGGAGCCTAACTTCTCCCTAATGAAGGTCCTCGAGGTCGGGTACCACCTCGGGACTGGCGAAGATGTTTTTTGCTTCTTAGAGCCTAAATCCCTTTTGATGAAGGTCCTCGATGTCGGGTACCACCTTGGGACTGGCGATGATGTTTTTGGCCTCTTAGAGCCTAACTTCCTTTTGATGGAGGACCTTGAGGTTGGCTACCACTTCGGGACTGGCGAAGGTGTTTTTGGCTTCTTAGAGCCTAACTCCCTTTTGATAGAGGTCCTCGAGGTTGGGTACCACCTCAGGACTGGCGATGATATTGTTTGCTTCTTAGAGCCTAACTTCCTTTTGATGGAGGTCCTCGAGGTCGGGTACCACCTCAGGACTGGCGAAGGTGTTTTTAATCGGCTTTGAGGCAGGCGGATCGTCGCCATTTTTTCCATATATATACAAGGATGTTTTTGCTTTTTGGAGATCCCACCATTTTAAGCAGTTGTCCTTCTCTTTCCGTGCTAAACCTTTCATTATTTCAGTACTAACGTACTTGCACAGATTCCCACTTTAATTCTCCGATTTTGCCATATCCATGACTGCTATATCGGGGTATGCCCGGCAGATAGGGGAGCTCCGCTTCCGGCATTCAGGACCAATGAGAGTATGCCTTGAAGATTGTTTCTTCGATAGGAGAAGAACATCTTGGGTTAGTGAGAAAAGACTGCGGATGGGAGGAAAAGGTAGTGTTACTGATACTTTCCCCGGGTGAGGGCATCACGGATCGTGCCGATGGATTCTTGAATGTGTACACATATCCTTTAACACTGGGCCCCCTTGATAGGTTGTGCTCGACCTTTGCTTAGAGTATCGGGTTACCTTGGCGCAGATCCATCCGTCATTTTGGTGAACAGTATTGATGGTGAGATTTTTCGCGGAGAAGGCGGGGCTTGAATTTACGCTCAGTCATCTTATTAGGTTGTACTAGCCCTTTCATCATTGAGGTCTGCTAACCTTGGGATGCCGATCGACCACGCCCTTCGTTGTTGATGATGAGGAAGATAGAGACCAGGAGTGGATGAGTAGCTTCGTCCAAGTGCGGACCGCTGACATTATCCCCGTGGAGCTTATGCCATTCCCTGAGGAATGGAACCATACATGTAAGTGGTGCATTTCGTGCCTTCTCAGTTTTGCCTATGGCAAAAACTGGTTTTGTAACAGTGCCCTCTTTTTTTTTATGCAGTGATTTTATGGGCGCCGGGCAACGTTCCTGATTTACCGGATAGGGTCCAAAAGTTAGTGACCCACTCGACCTATGATGAGCGCAAGTGGCGAGCTTTGTCCTGGGGCAGATGGGAAGCAAAACATCATGGTGAGTGTTGTGTTATTCTTTCATCTCCCTTCCTTCATTTGGAGAGGCATTTTCCCTTTATGCATATTAAATTTGCTGTTGTAGGCATCGGAGAGCCTTTCGAGGTTATGTCGTGCTCCTCTAGAGAGGGGGAAGGGTTGCCATCCCCCCAGCTAAAGAACAACAAAAATAAGTGAGAGATGCTTTTACAAGGCGATGGCGCTCAAAGCAAGGCAAAACGGGACCGGGGCTTCGGAGCGAAAGCATCGTCCGAGCCTGTCGTGTCTGTGGTTCCTGGTTCTAGAAAGAGGGTTTCTCTGTTGTTGTTGCCTTCTTTTTCCATCGACAGTACTTCGGGAGATACTAGAAACACGGGTCGCATACACCGAGCAACCGTGCTTCGACCGGAGTCGACACTTTCAAGGCTAAAGGAACATGATTGGCAGGTGTGCGCTCGGCCTTCGAAGAAGCCCGGTGGCTTCACTTTGTGATGAGTTTTCTCACAGGCCTTTCGAGCTTCGTGCCTTCTCTTCCTTATTGAGTTTTCTTTTGCAGGCCTTCGACAAGCTTAAGTCCGAGTTTCTTCGTCATGAAGCCAGGCTGCGGAAAGCTCTGGATGAGGAGAGATCCCTTAGGCTCCTTTGTGATGAAAAGGAGGTCGAGTTGGTATACTTGCAGTATGAGGTGGGTCGGAGCTTGAATTATGAGAGCTACTTGAAGGAGCAGGTAATTTTCTATTCCGGGTGAGCGTGCATTCCGCCTTCTAGTTTCCGAGGCTAACACTTCGTTTATTTCAGTTGCAGAAAAAGGTGAAGGCCCTGGAGCGGCTTTAGGATGAAGTTGGTCGGTCCAGACATGAGCATGATGAGCTAAAAGCTCCGGCGGAGGCTCAAGCTTTAGAGGGGAAGGATGCTCTGGCTAAAGTTCTCATTGTTTAGGCTCAACTTTGCTTAGCTCGTGATAACGCTTTGGTTCCGATAGAAATGATTACGAAGCTTGAATCCAAACTTTCGAAGGTCAAGGCTGAGATCATTGATGCCCGGGCTAAATCTGTAATGAGTCGAACTAAGGCTGACCAGGATATTGTGATTTATTCAAAGGATGCTGCCGATGCTCAAGCTGAGTTGAGATGGATCCTCGACTGTGAAGAAAGGATTGAAGAATACGCTCGCTGCAAATCTCGAAGAAAGACCCTCGAGGAGATTCGTGCTAGGGGTTTCGCCCTCTCGGAAGAGTTGGTGCGAGCGAGGGCGGATGAGCGTGATGCTCGGTTACTTTTGCCCGATGCTGAAGAGAGCGAAGATGAGGCCAGCAGGCCATAGCCCCCCGGGGGACATAGATTTTACCATCTGTATGTAGCATTTTCAAAGCATGTTTGTAGATAGAGATTAGATTATTTTGCATATGTGTATAAAAGAAAACCTTGCGGCTTTATTTCTTTTGTATCTCTTTCTATCTTGAATTTGGCCAGGTAAACTGGTCTCTGAGTTGGTAGGAATCCTTAGAGTCGTGATATGGCCCTGGGGCTTATTATGCTGGCCCGTAGGCTTTTACGCGCTTGGTCGATGCGACCGTTTATGTGGGTTGGCGACAATGGCTCTTACGCTTTGGGCCGATGCAGCCTTTTAGTGTGGGATGGCGACAATGGCTATTACACCTTGCACTTAGGCATATTTAGTTAACTATTTTGGGTTTAGTCTCCGAATCGGGTTACGACTTAAGCTCATTCGACCCTCAAGTTTTGTATTTGTATGGGCTGGCGACAATGGCTCTTACGCCTTGGGCCGATGTGGCCTTTTATATATGTGGGTTGGCGACAGTGGCTCTTACGCCTTAGGTCGAAGCGACATTTTATGTGGGTTTTATTTTTCCCTTGATAAGGATTTTTTGAAATAGTGTTTGCCTGACTCTTCGACGGCTTAATAAAAAGCCTCGATTGTGAGTAAGGCTTTATTGTGGGCCAGGCCCGAGTCTAAACAGGTCAAACGGGCGGGGTCAAACGGTCCCGGGCCTTGGCTGGCCGGGCTTTGGCGGTCCCGGCCAAACGGTCCCGGCCAAACGGTCCCGGTCTTCACGGTCCCAATGGGTGGAACCGGCCCACGGTGGTCCTAAGCCCACATGGTCCCGGGCTAAATGGGTCGAGCCCACGGGCCTAAACGGTCCTAACGGGCTTTTTCGTTCCGAACTATTTTTTTTAATTTTTTTTTATCTAAGGCAATTTCTTGTAAACTATATATGTATATACTAATATAAGTCTCTTAAGCAAAATCAAATGATTTGCGATCACCGATATATTAGAGATATATATAGTGCCTTGTATATATATGTATATATATAGTTTATATGTATTAGATATATATATATAGTTTATATGTATTAGATATATAATATATATACTATATCAAATTTAAACACAAAATAATTGCAAAGAAATATTCAAGGGAATGTCTTATAATTTTTATTATTACGACATTAACAAAGAATGACAATATCTTTCTTAGTCTTCCTCCGCCCAATGGAATGAGCACAACAAGGTACTAATACCACCATTAAAAGGAAAAAAACTAAGGAAGATGTTCCAAAATACAAGTTACATATTAGTCTATGTATTATCTCTAACAAATCTCATAAATCCTTCAAGGTCCGGAGGAATTTCCGTTGGTGGTGGTGGAAAAGAAGCTTGTTCATCACCGCTTCCGGGCGAAGCAGCATCCTGTGCAAGTTCCGCTAGCATTTCTTCATAAGCTTCATCTATCTCCGGTTGTGATTCTGCAAGTCCAAAATTTCTTCTTTCCGAACGGATCCAATCTCTGAAGAGTACTGATTTTTCCAAGCTCTCCCTCATAGACGCTTTATGATCACCGATTTGAAGTCTCGCTTGACTGAAAGCGCTCTCCGATGCCACTGTTGAAGCTTGAACACTTAAAATATCTCAAGCCATCCTTGAAAGAACCGGATAGTGTTTTTGTTTGTCCTTCCACCATTCCAAAACATCGAAGGAGCCGTCGGGATTCTCTGATTCAAGTCCCTGTGACAAATAAACTTGAAGCTCATTTAGTTGTGAACTATCACCAAAATTATCACCTTGAGAACCCCTGAACTTCGTCCAAGAACTAAGGGCTTTTAGGCCCGTAGTTCTTTTAGATGATTGCGAACTAGACGAAGTAGGAGTTGGAACATTTGGTCTAGCATGATCTAAGGCAAGTTGATAAGCATTATAAATTGTTTGAGCATTTATTTTAATTGAGGCTTTTGCATCTCCAAGTGTAGCAAATTCCTCAGCTGAAAGTGATATAGCGTTATAAATTTTTAAATACCAAAAGTGAGGACCTCCTAATTTAATTGTAGGATTTAACAATGCAGCAACACCAAAAATAGAGGGGATATGGAAAAAATATTTTTTAAACTTAGCTTTCATAGAATTAATAGCTTCTTGATAAATTACTCCACCCTCTAAAAATTGAGTAAATAAATCTACAAGTGCTGCAATATAAACTAAACAGTTAGAAATAGTAGGATAATATTGGCCAGATAATTCATTTGTAGCAACATGAAATTGTTCTAAAAAGTCTACAAGCATTTTAACATTACTCCAATCTTGATTTGTAAGGTGCTCATCATCATCATCACCACCATCACCTACACGGGCATTATACGTTGCGCTTATTGGGTTCCTATATTCATATGCAACAACTAAACTTTCATACATGTAATTCCATCTAGTCAGATAAGGTTTAGGAACCTTTCTTTCTCTGAGGCCAAATTCATCACATTTTTTAGAATAGTCTCTAAGTCTACTTCTACGGTTTGAATAAAAAAGCCAATTAAGAGCCATTTTAACCTTTTCAATTTCTACATTTAAAACTTTCATAACAGCACCGACGATTAAATGGTAAATATAACAAATACATCTAACATGAAAAATATTACTAAATGCAGGATTTAGTGTAGTTGGAAGCAAGCCTATAGCATTAATGTTACTAGAAGCATTATCCATTGAAACCAACATAATTTTATCTCTAATGCAAAAATATCTACAAATATCTGTAACTGTGTTAGCAATAAACTTACCTGTGTGGCATGAATTAATTATTCTATAAGCAATAATGCACTTTTGCATTATCCACTCCTCATCTATCCAATGACTTGTAACAGTTAGATAATCACAGTCGTTACCACTTCTACCAATATCAGTAGTAATAGCAATGCGACAATCTATATGAGTAAATAAATAGTGCAGATATTGTTCATATTCATGTTTATATTTATAAATATTGCTCTTTACGGTTGCGCGAGGCCAACCTTTATAAGTAGGATTAAAAACTCTTCTAATATAATGCACAAAATTAGGGTTAGAAGGAAAACTATAGGGTAAGCACATAACAGTAACCATTTTTGCCAATTCTTCACGATCTTTATTTGGATCATAATATAAAATGTCACCGGTAACAGTGTTAATTCCCGGTTGAACTAGATTTGAACCTGTACTAGGGTTAACCATACTATCTACACTTGTCCCCTCTTGTACAGCTTTCATTTGCAAATATCTAACTTTATCTCTAGGGTGTGTCTTTATGTGTCTATTCAAACTACCCGTACCGCTACGGTCTCCAGTAAATTTATGAACCAACAAAGACCCATAAGTTTTACACTTAGCCTTATTTTGTTCTCTTACTTGAGTAAAAAAGTGCCAAACAAGAGATGTTTCGGGTCGTTTAGAAAGTTGTCTATTAAAAGTAGGGGTTACTACAGGAGGGTCAGGCGGGGCATCAGTTGGGTTATTAACAGGACTAGTAGGTGTATCATCTAAATTCGGTTGCGTTTCATCTAAATCATCATTTTCCTCATCATTTTCAAAGATAGTTTGATTAGGATAAAGAGCATTCATAACTTCTTCATTTAATTGTTGACCTAGTGCAACATCATGGAAAATTGACTATCGGAAAATTGAAAATAAAGGTTATCACTATCAAGAATAATAGGTGGAGGAGGACGGGTAACAGGTTTGGGTCGGGGAGCCGGGGGAAGAGTAGTAGCTTGGCGACTAGATTCACCAATTTTAGATTTTCCCTTACCCTTACTACCAAATATGTTTTTCAAAGAAAAGTCCATATTAATTATAATTATACTAAATAAAACAAACAAAATTATAAGATTAAAACTTAAGAGTTGGAACAACTTTACCGAATTGACGAACAACTTCTTGAAAATTGAATATTGTTGAAGACTTGAATACTTCAATTCACCAACTTCACACTTTTTCACGAAATTGCAATAATAAAGTAAGCAATTATATAAGAAAATTAGAGAGAGATTGATGAATTTGTGAGTAAAAATGAAAGAATGAGGGGGTATTTATAGTTGAGAATTGGGAAAAAGTATAATTATAAAAGGTTTGGGGTTAAAACAAAGTTTGGGGGCCAAATGGCTATTTTTTAAACTCCCAAACGGTTGGAAATTGAAGACCAACGGCTAGATTTTAAAAATCTGACCGTTGGTCATTTTTTTTTAAAAATAAAAATAAAAATAGTCGTTGGGGCCCGTTAGGCCCGGTTGAACTGGCCCTCTACAAGCTTATGCACCATTAGATACCGGCCCATTTGAGACCATCCCGTTTGGCCTGCGGTCTCGGGTTGAGCCCGACCCACAATACACCCTTAATTGTGAGTCGTTATATGTCGATGATCGAGCACCTCGGAAGGTTTGGCTCGGAGGCTGAGTATCTCGAAGTCGATGTTTAAGAGCTGACATGGTCGAAGCTCTTTTGCCTGTATCGAGGGTAGCTTGTTTAACCAGTTCTTTTCGAAGTAGATTTGAAGTAATTGAAGGCCTGTGATTTTGTAGCAACGGTCGGGAGTCCCCGAGTCGCGTTAGTGTGGCTGGTACAACCTTGTGACCGGGGTCATTTGTGTTCGGCCAGAGCCTTTGAGTCCCGAGCGAGATAGTTTCGGCATCTATATCGAGGGTATGCCTTTTTGGGGGTCTTACAAGTTCGATATATGGCCAAAACTTTGAGATCGGGTTTATGCCTTTAGTAAGGTCTTACAAGTTTTTCATGCCTTTGAGGTCTTACAGTTTTGGATACTTGGTACAAGTATTGTTCATGCCTTGCTTGAGGTCTTACAGATATTGTCACTTGGTACAAGTGTGGGTCATGCCTTGCTTGAGGTCTTACATATATAGTTGCTACCTTATGTAGGTCTTACGAGACCGAGTCAGCCCGTTGGACGGTCTTACGGCCTCAGATTTTTTTATGAATGGTGTTTGACGACAGTCCCTGTGTCATCAAGGGTATATTGGCTCGGAAGCCGTTACTTGTAAACTTTGTGTTGCCTCATTGAGGGCTTACGATTTGGGAGATCCCGACCCTGAGGTCGTGCATATTTTGAGATTTCGACGCCAGTCCTCGAGTATTCGGGCACTTTTCGGCCTTGGAGACGTTTCGTGATTTTCATGCTACCTCATTTAGGGCTTATGATCTTGGAGTCCCGACCCGGAGGTTCTTTAGGTGTTGAATTGTTAACGCCAGTCCCCTAGTGTTTGGGACGTTTTCGGTGGAGAAGTCGCTTTTGCGGAGGTGCCGAGCTTCTTTTGGAGTGTGAGATGCTTTGATAAAAGATATTCTTCAATTATTTGGTACAAGTGTACATGTTTTCGCCATCGGGGGCCCGGCTATACGGACATGATTCGTTTGACCGTTTGGCCCGGTACATCATTTTCCTATTGGGACCCCATTTGGCGTTTCTTGGCTTTTCCGAGAGGATGGCCTTCCGGGGGGATGCCCCCTAGTGTTTGAGGTTGATTGCAAAAGAAGCCTCAAATACTTGTTGAGTTTTCTTTAGGTAGCATGTGGATGTTGCCTCGTTAAAAACCATGCCTGTAAAACCCTTTTCGGGATAAAAACTCGGCCAAAGGAAAAGAGTGCAACAGATGCTTTAAAACCTTAAGATCCTTGAGTTGGGTTAACGCTTTGACTGCTTCGGTCGGGCGCCTGCATAAGGGTTAGTATGAAATATAAAATGAAAAGGGAGATGGTTATACCTTAGTATGGGATGTGTCGGTGATGTTCTGATGTCTTATATGTCCTAGTTACTCGAAATAAAGACGTGGTATGGTCCTTTGATTTGTTTAATCAAGCTTACCCGAAGACGTAATTTGATTATAATTTAGCTCTTTCGCAAGTGGAGGTATTGGTGTTGGTGCCATGTTGTGCACTATGAACATTTCTCTCGGTGCATGCTGTTCTCCGTAGACAGTTTTAATCCCATCCTTTGTTGGGAATTTCATCATTTGGTGTAGGGTGGACGGTACTGCTCTCATGCACTATATCCACGACCGTCTGAACAAGGCGTTGTACCTCATCTCTCATTCGATGACATGGAATTTGATGTTTTGGGTTGTGCTGGCCACGTTGATTGGGAGGGTGATTTCTCCTTTCGTTGTTTCACTTGCCATGTTGAATCCGTTAAGGACTCGAGTGGCGGGCACAATTTGGTCAAGCAGTCCGAGCTGCTCTATTACCCTCGACCTGATAATGTTGGTCGAGCTACCTGGATCCATGAGTACACGTTTTATTTGAAATGTATTTACAAGGAAAGAGATTACCAGTGTGTCATTGTGGGGTTGAGACAAGGTCTCAGTGTCCTCTTCGCTGAACCTGAGGGCGTCCTCGGGTATATACCCTCGGGTTTGCTTTTCTCTGGTGATGGATATTTTTGTCTTTCTCATCACGGGTTCTTGTAGGGCGTCGATTCCTCCCAAGATCATGTGGATGACATGTTGCGGATCATTCGTTTCATTTTTCTTGGCCGCCTCTCTTTCCCGGAACTGATTTTTGGCCCAGTCGCTTAAGAACTCTCGGAGGTGACCTTTATTGAGTAGTCTGGCTACTTCCTCTCGGAGTTGGTGGCAATCCCCGGTCTTGTGGCCTTGCGCGTTATGGAATTCACATACTAAGTTATGATTCCTTTGTGAAGGATCCAATTATACATGCATGGGCCACCTGGCATCTCTGATTTTACTGATGGCGAACACGATGTCTGATACATTGATGTTGAAGTTGTAGTCTGATAAGTAAGGTGCCTCCGTTGGCCCTGTGTTCCTACTGAATCCGGCTCTATTGATGGGTCCCCGAGGATTCTGTCCTCAGTCTATCCTTCGATCAATGCGAGGTAGGTTACGCCTTAGGGCATTCCTTCTGTCTTCGGTGTATGGCTGATATTTTTAGTTGTTTGGCTTTGGCTCCTTCGCTAGAAGCCTGATTGGGTATAGTGAGCCCGAAGGGGCTCCTAGCTAGTCGTCTTCGATCTTGATCTTCGATTGGTATCGGTTGTGGACATTCGACCAGGTCGAAGCGAGATACTCGACCAAATTTTGTTTCAACTACTTTGAAGCCACCGAGCTTCATTCATTCAGACATTTAGTGAAGGCCTGCAACGCCCAGTCGTCAGAGACCGGTGGTAGTTCCATTCGTTCCGTTTGGAAGCGAGATACGAATTCTCATAGCATTTCGTTCTCCCTCTGCTTGATCTTGAACACGTCAGATTTCCTTGTTGCTACTTTGATGGCACCGGCATGTGCCTTTATGAAGGAGTCTGCCAGTATGGCAAATGAGTCTATGGATTTAGGAGCTAAGTTGTGATACCACATCATGGCCCCCTTCAAGAGTGTTTCCCCGAACTTCTTCAGTAAGATGGACTTGATCTCGTCGCCCTTTATGTTGTTACCCTTCACTAAGCAAGTGGAGGCAATAACGTGCTCATTGGGGTTTGAGGTCCCATTGTATTTTGGGAGTTCTGGTATTCTGAACTTCTTTGGGATGGGTTTCGGGGCCGCTTCCTCTGGGAACGGCCTTTGTATGAACTTCTTCGAATCCACACCTTTCAGGACTGGAGGTGCGCCCGAAATTTGATCGACCCTGGAGTTGTAAGTTTCGACCTTTTTGTCATTGGCTTCTATCATTTTCTCACCCGATTCGATCCTCCTGGTGAGGTCCTCGGTCATTTTTATGATGATAGGGTAGGCTATCGACCCGTTACTGCTTGTTCTCTCTGGTACCTGTTCGGCTGGGGGAACTGTCCCAGGTGCTACTGTGCTAGGAGTCTTCTGGTGACTTTGCAGCTAAGCAATAGCTAGCTGTTGTGCCTACAACATTTCAAAAATAACATGAAGGCTAACCTCTCGTTCTTCCCTAGTTAGGGTTTTCTAGGCTTCTTGTGGATCTCCTTGATGCACTCTCCTGTCAGTGTGCGAGCTTATATCGACTTGTTGGGCGTCACGTGAGACCGCGTCCACAGGGATCGGTTCTGGTGCGTTCTTAGGGCTTCACGGCGGTACGCCAGCACCTGGAACATCTATACCATTTTCTTCGTGGTTCTCTAGATTATTATTTACTGAGTCGGACATTTGGACCTGAAATTGAAGATCTTTGGACAAGAAAAAGCATGAAAGATAACTGGCGTTGTGTGCTAAACCAGCAAGAAAATAATCACTATTATTTTTAGCCCCACAGTGGGCGCCAAACTATTTACTGTGAAAATGGTAATAACAATTAAATTTGATTATGGGACTCTAAAAATACGTGATCTATTTTTATGCTAGTTGTTAAGCAGTTGATGTTATGTATGTGAGACTTAGAAATGAAGTGAGAGTTAAGGAAAGACTTAGAGAGCAAATGGACTGTTCATGTATATTTTTCGTGTGGAGCAACTGAAGCAACAAGCCTTTACAATATGACAAGGATCCCCTTTATATATGAGGAGAATCCCAACATAGTACAAAATACATTAATTACAAAGATAAAGGGATGGGATAGCCATATGACACCCTAATTTAGGGGTAGGGTACCACTAGGATCTGTCAGTCCTAGCCGTATACCTTGGGAACTCTCCATTTCTATCACAGTTGGGGTCAACATTGTCCTTAGGTCAAGTGTCGACGATCCTCAAGGGAGGATACTCGGCTGTGGCATCGAGCCTTCAAGGTGATCTTCCGAAGTGCCTTAATGGCGAGAAATTGGACCCTCCGATTTCACCGTATACAATTAATTAGATTAGTCTATTATATTTGTATTTATGATATATAATTGCTTTTGGCTAGATTTGGGTCATTCAGGGTGGGAGATTCGTGAAAAAGGCATTTTTACCGATTGATTGAGCTTGGTTCGAGGTATGTGGCTTGCCTAACCTTGTGTGGGGAATCCCCCTTAGGATTTGGTATTATTGTGATATGTGAGCTCCGTGTATGTGAAGTTACGAGTGCGTACATGAGCTATTTGTTGTAAAACTCCGATTTTCACCGAGTAATAATCTGTTTCACTTTAATTGAGTTATACTACCATGTGTAATTATCCTGTTTATCCTAGAATAGCATGTCTACATGTTTTAAATGCTTATCTAAACTCTGTGTAGCATGCTTAGTGGATTTCCTACTTTCTCCTTGACTCGTACTTAGCCTAAACTATAGGATTTCTATTTTCTTCCATTGTTTGAGCTCCATATTTACTTTGGGACTACAGGACAGTATCCTGAGAGATCCCCTGCATATTTACTTTGGGACTATAGAACGGTATTCCGGGAGATCCCCTTGCGTATTTATTTTGGGACTACGGAGCGGTATTCCGAGAGATCCCCCTACACATTTATGTTTGGGACTACGAGATGGTATCTCGGGATATCACCTGTTGTTATTTCGGTGCACTGTACTGTTATCCTTCTATGATTTCCTTCTGGTTAAATTCAGTCTTTTATATTACTGCGATATTTTGTTTCGACTTATTTTATATATATATATATACACCAGTAGGGCCCTGGCTTGACCTCGTCGCTACTTGACCGGCGTTAGGCTTGGCTCTTACTAGGTACTATTATGGTGTACTCATGTTACTCTCATGCACATATTTTTATGTGCATATCCAGGTACTTCTTACCAACCACGTCATAAGTGAGTAGAGACAGTTGGAGACTTCATGGTATATCTACCGCGTCCGCAGACCTCGGAGTCCCCCTCTATCCTCCCATATGTCCATTATCTTCTGTACTTCTTTTGTTAGACTCTGATGTATAGAGATACTAGTTTTCCTTCTGTAGTTTGTGACTTATGATGTTCTGAGTTTTGGGAAGACTGTGTAGTATTGAGGAGTTAATCATTGTACATACAGTTATTAGTTATGTTATTATTGTTGCAATTAGTTGTGAGTTTTATTGTTGCAATTAGTTGTGAGTTTTACTTATGTTCCTATTATTTTCATAATTGTTTAAGCTTACCTAGTCGTAGGGACTAGGTGCCGTCACAGCGTCTTACGGAGGGTAAATTGGGTCGTGACAATACTAATTTTTGTGGCTATTATTAGATATTAGCTATAATTTTAAAATTTGTAGCTAAGATTTTGTAGCTATATATGCATAATATTGTAGTGAATTGGAATCTACCTGCATAGGATATGAATCTTAAAGTCCAAGAAGTGATTCTTCCCACCATTTTGTCTAGCAAAGGTTGTCATTGTGTCACAAATAATTTTTTTGTATTTAGTGGAACCCCCAAATATCTAATAGGCAGTACATCTGTAGAAAAGTATAACATACTCAGGATCTCTTGGTCTGTAGCTGCACCACCCCACTAAAAAATATTAATTTTTGCCTATTAACAAAGTTTTCAGGCTTCTAGTTGAGTAGTTCATAACCAACATAAATAAGAAATGGGACAAGGGGTCCCCTTGTCTTAGTCCTCTTCTAACCTCAAATGGTTTTGTTGGTTTACTATTCAGAAGGGTTGAGTATGACTCATTTTAGACACAACTCATGATTCATCTAACAAACTTATCATGAAACTCAAGCCAATATGAACTTGCTCCAAGTAGCTCCATTCGAGGGAATCATAAGCCCTTTGCATGTCTAGCTTAATTATACACCTTGATGATATCTCTTTTCTCCCATGTCCCTTTACCAACTCATGACCGAATATAACAGTATCAGTGATTACCCTCCCTGGTACAAATGTAAACTGGCAATTGTCTACTAATCCATCCATAACTACCTGAAGCCTCCTTGTTAAAATCTTAGAGATAATCTTGTATATAGTAGAACAATATATACTATTTAATAGAAGTTGGGTTCCTAACCTTAGGACGAGTGTAATTGATGTGCAATTGATGGGCTTAAACTAATCATATACGATATTTTAGACTTATTTTACCCAGTTTTGTTAAAGTTTTCCTATTTATAGAACATAACTAAATTTTTTTACAAAATATAAACAAATCGGGTTAAAATCTATAATTTATCTACAAATTACCTACAACTTAAAAACAATTTTACTCGTAAAATTCCAGTCAAAAACTATAATTTACATACAATTTATATACAATTATGTTAGTGGTATATGTTTGCATGCCGTTTTTATACCCGACAAATAAAATATATACAATTTGCTCGTGTCTTCTTCTTTGAGATTCAATATGAAATTCCAACCACCTCGAATCTTCACTAAGTTCTCTCAAAATTAAGATATAAACACCAAAGGATATTCCCAATTATTTGAAATATACCCAATTCAAATAAATAATAACTTCTTAATGGGTTGAATCAAGGATATGCCTAGTTTATTTAAATGTGATGTTTCCTTTCTTCTGCTTCACATTTTGATGGTTTCGTCTCTATTGGTTTGTCAAGTTGTTTACCCTCAAAATTGGATAACAATTGAATTTTGTTTACCGTGAAAATGGTAATAACAATTAAATTTGATTATGGGACTCTAAAAATACGTGATCTATTTTTATGCTAGTTATTAAGCAGTTGATACTATATGAGAGAGTTAGAAACAAGATAAGAGTTATAAAGGTGATAACCAAACCGATAGGTCAATAATCGGGGCCTCGAGCTTGTCAATTTGATAGCCTCGAGGTTGATTCTGGGGCTCGGCGGGGAGCTACCGTAGGCAGTCGAAGTATGGAAAATAGTTATAATAAAATCAACGAAGGCTCTTTATGGCCAATGATAAGCAATAAATGATGAACGATAATGAAAATAATAAATGAAAGCAATAATATCAAGAGAATATGTTAGAGAGCAAAGAGAATGTTCTTGCATATTTCGTGTGGAGCAACTGAAGCAACAGGTTTTTACAAAATGACAAGGATCCCCTTTATATAGGAGGGGAATCTCAACATAGTACAAAATACATTAATGACAAAAAAGCGAAGATGGGACAGCTAGATGACACCCTGATTAAGGGTTAGGGTAGTCCACTAGGCTCTGTCAGTCCTAGCC
This sequence comes from Nicotiana sylvestris, assembly GCF_000393655.2. NCBI lineage: Eukaryota > Viridiplantae > Streptophyta > Magnoliopsida > Solanales > Solanaceae > Nicotiana > Nicotiana sylvestris. The sequence goes on along the minus strand of NC_091057.1, from coordinate 119,449,584 downwards.
ATGTGCCTTGGGAACCCCCCATTTCTACCATGGTCGCGGTTAATATTGTCCCAAGATCGGGCGTCGACAAACCTCGAGGGAGGAAACTTGACCATAGCCCTGCAGTCTCGAGACTTTGAGGTGGTCTTCTGAGGTGCCTCGATGATGAGAAATTGGACCCTCCGATTTCACCGTATATAGACAGTCCCCGCGTTTCTTAAAGAGGAACGATAAGAAACGATTTTGACATACGACTCTTCAAACTAGGCCTCTATGATTACCGAAACATCCTATAGACTTGTCTTTTCAGCGTCATTCAATGCACTGCCAATTCCCATTCTTCAAAGCGACAGTATCGCCGTCGATCCAGCTTTCAATAACACATTAATTACACCTGTCGATCCGTCTGTCAAAGGCATTGATGGCGTTGTTGTCCATACTATCACCCCTATAAATGGGGGCCTTTCGGTACTATCTTTTTATCCAAGTGCCTTTCAACATCTTTCCATCCCTTTCTTCCTATTATCCTCCTCCATTGCTACCCACCATGTTTGTGGTCCATGGCCTTTTGCCTGGGCTTTCCTTTGTCAAGTGAGATTATAATGTCTTGTTGTTGTTGTTGTTGTTGTTGTTACAGTTGTCACTGCTATCGTCGTTGGTTCGAGGTGACGAGATAAGGGGATCGGCCTCTTCCGACTTAGGAGGACGTTTGGACTCTACACCGCTGCTCGAGAGAGCGTTAGGATTATATATCGCTGCCCACTCTCCTACCCTGGCCTGGTGTGGCACTTCATCCCCTGGGTTTTCCAAGGGATAAAATGGCACAGCCGGACATTAAACTTGCACGGTGCAATGTCCTAGAAGGCGGACTCGGAACGGCCTTGCAAGTAGGGTTGATGCCCACCGAATCTTCAACCTTTGGCTTCGGCAGACTATGTCTTTTTTTTCTGCTTCTTATACATCACTTTCCTCTTCTTCATCTTCCCACTTTCCTCTTCTTCATATTCTCCCTCAGAGATATTATCCTGGAGGATCGAGATGATACCCCAGAGTTGGTGGCGGTCGAAGATGTTGCCGCCCAGGATGCATGCCCGAGAAGATGATGCTCGAAGATGATGCTGCCGAGGAAGAACCTTCGAGAATAGATTAGGCCCTTGTATTTTACTATATGTGTACCTTCTCGCTTCTTTGTTTTTGTGTAAGGACCCCTTGTGGTATTTTGTAATCATATGTAAGGACCCCTCGTGGGCTTTTGTAATCAAATTTTTTTATGAATACAAAGAAGTTTCTTCAATTTTGTCTTCAATGCTTGTTGTATTCCCTTTTATTTACGTTTATGGAGATTCTAAATGTATGACTCTACCGGTTGCTACCAATATCGAGCCCAGATACGAGTGTTTTTTCCTGATTTCTGATTGATTAGTATGACTTCTCATGGAGTCCTTCGCCGTTCCTTAGATCAAGCTTGGATTGGACCAATAAACTCGGGTCATCGGGACCCTTACTTCGAGTCAAATGAAAGTAATGCTTCGAGCCTTGAAATCGTGATTTATCACTTAGGCTCCGAGGTAACCTTTGAGGGGAAATTTGCTCGGAGGTCCGTGGTTTGGGACTACCTTTGAGCTTTCGAGGGCAGTCCCCGAGTGGAGGTTCGTTCAAATCTGGACCACCAGGAAACATGCTTTGAACTTAGTGTAGATAGCCTTAAGGCACTATAGATAGATCCTAGAAGAGGGTTTGTCCGAAATCAGATGGTACCCCAGGGCCAATCCCATACGGGTGGAGTTTAAGTGTTTATTTCCTTGGAGGCTAACTCTTTTTTAACGAAAGTCCCCGAGGTCGGGTACCACCTTGAGCCTTGTAATGATGTCATTGGCTTCCTGGAGCCTAACCTTTTTCTGATGAAGGTCCTTGAGGTCGGGTACCACCTCGGGGATTGACGATGATGTTGTTGGCCTTTTAGAGCCTAATTTCTTTTTTGTGGAGGTCCTCGAGGTCGGGTACCACCTTGAGCCTTGTAATGGTGTCATTGGCCTCCTGGAGTCTAACCTTTTTCTGATGGAGGTCCTTGAGGTCGGGTACCACCTCGGGACTGGCGATGATGTTGTTGGCCTTTTAAAGCCTAATTTCTTTTTTATGGAGGTCCTCGAGGTCGGATACCACCTCGGGACTCGCAATGATGTTATTGGCTTCCTAGAGCCTAACCTTTTTTTTATGGAGGTCCTCGAGGTTGGGTACCACCTCGGGACTGGCGATGATACCATTGGCCTTTTAGAGCCTAACTTCTTTTTGATGGAGGTCCTCGAGGTCGGGTACCATCTCGGGAATGGTGATGATGTTATTGGCTTCCTGGAGCCTAACCTTTTTCTAATGGAAGTTCTCGAGGTCAGGTACCACCTCGGGACTAGCGATGATGTCGTTGGCCTTTTAGAGACTAACTTCTTTTTATGGAGGTCCTCAAGGTCGGGTACTACCTCGGGACTGGCAATGATGTTATTGTCTTCCTGGAGCCTAACCTTTTTCTGATAGAGGTCCTCGAGGTCTCGCCGATGGATTCTTGAATGTGTACACGTATCCTTTCACACTGGGCCCTCTCGATAGGGTTGTGCTCGACTTCTGTTTAAAGTATCGGGTTACCTTGGCACAGATCCATCTGTCATTCTAGCGAATAGTGTTGATGGTGAAATTTTTTGCGGATAAGGCGGGGCTTGAACTTATGCTTAGTCATCTTATTAGGTTGTACCGGCCCTTTTACCATCGAGGTCTGCTAACCTTGCGATGCCGATCGACCACGCCCTTCGTTGTTGATGATGAGGAAGATGGATATCGAGATTGGATAAGTCGTTTCGTCCGATTGCGGACCGCTGACATTATCCCCGTGGAGCTTATGACATTCCTTGAGGAATGGAACTATACACGTAAGTGGTGCACTTTGTGCCTTCTTAGTTTTATCTATGGCGAAAGCTGGTTTCGCAACCGTGCCTTCTTTTCTTTTTCTGCAGCGGTTTCATAGGCACTGGTGACGTTCTTGATCTGTCGGATTAGGTGTGGAACTTGGCGACCAACTTGACCTGTGATAAGTGCAAGTGGCGAGCTTTGTCCCGGGGCAGATAGGAAGCAAAACATCATGGTGAGTGTTGTGCTATTTTTTCCTCTCCCTTCCTTTATGGAGAGGCATTTTCCCTTTATGTGTATTAATCTTGCTATTGTAGGCATCGGAGAGCCTTTTGAGGCGAGGTCGTGCTCCTCTGGAGAGGGGGAAGGGTTTCCAGCTCCTGGGCTAAAGAATGACAACAATAAGCGAGAGATGCTTCTACAAGGCGATGTCGCTCAAAGAAGGGCAAAACGGGACCGGGGCTTCGGAGCGGAAGCATCGTCCAAGCCTGTCGCGTCTGTGGTTCCTAGTTCTAGAAAAGGGGTTTCTCCATTGTTGTCACCTTCTTTTCCGTCGACAATACTTCAAGAGATACTAGAAAGTCGGGGTCGCATACATCGAGCGACCGTGCCTCGACCGGAGTCGACCCTTTCAGAGCTGAGGGGACTAGGCTGGCAGATGTGCGCTCGGCCTTCGAGGAAGCCCAGTGGCTTCACTTTGTGGTGAGTTTTGGCACAAGCCTTTCGAGCTTCGCGCCTTCCCTTCCTTATTGGGTTTTCTTTTGCAGGCCTTTAACAAGCTTAAGTCTGGGCTGCTTCATTGTGAAGCCAGGCTACGGAAAGCTTTGGACGAGGAGAAATCCCTTAGGCTCCTTTGCAATGAAAAGGAAGTTGAGTTGGTACACTTGCGGTATGAGGTGGGTCTGAGCTTGAATTATGAGAACTACTTGAAGGAGAAGGTAATTTCCTGTCCTGGGTGAGCGTGCATTCCGCCTTTTAGCTTCTGAGGCTAACCCTTCATTTATTTCAGTTGCAGAAAAAGACGGAGGCCCTGGAGCACCTTCGGAATGAAGTTGGTCGAGCTAGCGTGAGCACGATGAGCTAAAAGCTCGGGCGGAGGTTCGGGCTTTAGAGGGGAAGGGTGCTCTGGCTAAAGTTCCTGCTTTTGAGGCTCGACTTCACTTAGCTTATGATAAAGCTTTAGTTCAAACAGATATGATTACGGAGCTCGAGTCCGAGCTTTCGAAGGTCAGAGCTGAGATCGTTGATGCTTGGGCTGAAGTCGTAATGATCCAAACTAAGGTTGACCAGGAGATGGCGATCTATTTAAAAGACACTATCAATGCTCAAGATGAGTTGAGAAGGATCCTCAACTGCGAAAAGAGGATCACAGAATATGCTCATTGCAAGTCTCGAAGAAAGACTCTCGAGGAGATCCGTGCCAGGGGTTTTGTTCTCTCGGAAGAGTTGGCGCGAGCGAGGGCGGATAAGTGTGATGCACAGTTACTTTTGTCCGACCCCGAAGAAAGCGAAGATGAGGCCGGCAGGCCGTAGCCCCTAGGGGGGATGGATTTTGCCATCTGTATGTAGCATTTTCATAGCATGTTTATAGACTGAGATTGTGCTTTTTTCGCATATGTGTATAAAAGAAAACCTTACGGCTTTATTTCTTCTGTATCTCTTTCTATCTTGAATTTGGCCAGGTGAACTAGTTTTTGAGATGATAGGAATCTTTAGATTCGTGATATGGCCCTGGGTCTCATTAGGTTGGCCCATAGACTCTTACACATTTGGTCGATGCGACCTTTTAGTTAACTATTTTGGGTTCAGTCTCCGAGTCAGGTTTCAACTCGAGCTCATTTGACCCTCAAGTTTTGTATTTGTGCGGGCTGGCAACAATGGCTCTTACGCCTTGGGTCGAAGGGACCTTTTATTTATGTGGCCCTGAAGCTCATCAGGCTGGTGACAGTGGCTCTTATGCCTTGCCCTTAGGCATATTTAGTTAAATATTTTGGGTTCAGTCTCCGAGTCGGGTTTCGACTCGAGCTCATTCGACCCTCAAGTTTTGGATTTGTGTAGGCTGGTGACAATGTCTCTTACGCCTTGGGTCGAAGTGACCTTTTAGTGTGGGCTGGCGGCAATGGCTCTTATGCCTTGGTCGAAGCGACCTTTTATGTGTGGGTTGGCGGCAATGGCTCTTATGCCTTGGGTCGAAGCGACCTTTTAGGGTGGGCTGGCGGCAATGGCTCTTATGCCTAGGGTCGAAGCGACCTTTTATGTGGGCTTTATTTTTCCCTCGATAAGGATTTTTGAAATAGTGTTTGCCTGGATCTTCGATGGCTTAATAAAAAGCCTCGATTATGAGTTGTTATATGGCGATGATCGAGCACCTCGGGAGGTTAGGCTCGAAGGCTGAGTATCTCGAATCCGATGCTTAGGAGCTGACATGGTCGAAGCTTTTTTACATGGATCGAGGGTAGCTTGTTTAACCGGTTCTTTTCGAAGTATATTCGAAGTAATTGAAGGCCTGTGATTTTGTAGCGACGCTCAGGCATCCCCGAGTCACGTTAGTTGGCTGGTACAGCCTTGTGACCGGAGTCATTTGTGTTCGATCGGAGCCTTTAAGTCCCAAGTGAAGTACCTTCGACATCTATATCGAGGGTATGCCTTTTTAGGGGTCTTACAAGTTCGATATATAGTGGAAACTTTGAGATCGGGTTTATGCCTTTAGTAAGGTCTTACAAGTATTACATGCCTTTGAGGTCTTACAGTTTTGGATACTTGGTACAAGTATTGTTCATCCCTTGCTTGAGGTCCTACAGATATTGTTATTTCCTTATGTAGGTCTTACGAGACCGAGTCTGCCCACTCGGGGTCTTATGGACTCGGGTTTTTTAATGAATGGTGATTGGCGACAGCTCCCGAGTCATTGAGGGTATCTTGGCTCAGAAGCCGTTACTTGTAAACTTTGTATTGCCTCCTTGAGGTCTTACAATTTCGGAGATCCCGACCCTGCAGTCGTACATTTTTTTGAGATTTTAACGCCAGTCCCCGAGTATTCAGGGCACTTTTGGCCTTGGAGACGTTTCATGATTTTCATGTTGCCTCGTTGAGGGCTTATGAGCTTGGAGTCCCGACCCGGAGGTCGTTTAGGTATTCAGTCCTAGAGTATTCAGGATGTTTTTGGCAAAGGAGTCATTTTTGCGAAGGTGCCAAGCTTCTTTTGGAGTGTGAGATGCTTTGATAAAAGATATTCTTCAATTATTTGGTACAAGTGTACATGTTTTCACCGTCGGGGGCCCGGCTATACGGACATGTTTCGTTCGACCGTTTGGCCCGGTACATCATTTTCCTATTGGGACCCCATTTGGTGTTTTTTGGCTTTTTCGAGCGGATGGCCTTCGGGAGGGGAGGCTCCCCCAATGTTCGAGGTTGATTGCAAAAAGAAGCCTTGAATACGTTTCGAGTCGTCCTTAGGTATCATGTGAAGGTTGCCTTATTAAAAACCTTGCCGGTAAAACCCTTTTCGGGATAAAAACACGGTCAAAGGAAAAGAGTGCAATGGATGCTTTAAAACCTTAAGGTCTTCGAGCTGGGTTAGTGCTTTTGACTGCTTCAGTTGGGCGCATGTATAAGGGTAAGTGTGAAATATAAAATAAAAATGGAGATGGTTATACCTTAGTGTGGGATGTGTCGGCGATGTTTCGTGGTCCGATATGTCTTAGTCGCTTGCGATGAGGACACGATACGATCCTTTGTTTTGTTTAATTGGGCTTAACCAAAGATGTAATTTGATTACCCTTTGTCTCCTTTGCGGGTGGAGGTATCGGTGTCGGTGCCATATCATGCACCGCCAACATTTCTCTCGCCGCATATTACTCCTCGTAGACGGTTTTAATCCCTTCCTTTGTCAGAAATTTCATTATTTGGTAGAGGGTGGATGGTACTGCTCTCATACAGTGTATCCATGGCCTCCCGAACAAGGCATTGTACCTCATATCTCCTTCGATGACATGGAATTTGACATTCTGGGTTGTGTTGGCCACGTTGACTAGGAGGGTGATTCCTCCTTTCGTTGTTTCATTTGCCATGTTAAATCCGTTGAGGACTCGAGTGGCGGGCATGATTTGGTCAAGCAGTTCGAGCTTCTCTATTACCCTCGACCTGATAATGTTGGCCGAGCTACTTGGATCCACGAGGACACGTTTTATTTGAGAAGTATTTACAAGGAAAGAGATTACCAATGCGTCATTGTGGGGTTGAGACAAGGTCTCGGTGTCCTCTTCACTGAATGTGAGGGCATCCTCGGGTATGTACCCCTAGGTTCGTTTTTCTCTAGTGATGGATATTTTCATCCTTCTCATCACGGGTTCCTGTGGGCATCGATGCCTCCCAAGATCATGTGGATGACATGTTTTGGCTGATTCGTTTCGTTCTTCTTGCCACCTCTCTTTCCCGGAATTGATTTTTGGCCCGGTCGCTTAAGAATTCTAGGAGGTGACCTTTATTGAGTAGTCTAGCTACTTCCTCTCGGATTTGGTGGCAATCCTCGGTCCTGTGGCCGTGCATGTTGTGAAATTCACACACTAAGTTATGATTCCTTTGTGAAGGATCCGATTGTATATGCCTGGGCCACCTGGCGTCTCTGATTTTACTGATGGCGAACACGATGTCCGATACATCGACGCTGAATTTGTATTCTGATAAGTAAGGTGCCTTCATTGGCCTTGCGTTCCTACCGAATCCAGCTCTATTGATGAGTCCCCGAGGATTCTGTCCTCGGTCTATCCTTCGATCAATGCGAGGTAGGGTACGCCTCGGGGTATTCCTTCTATCTTCGGTGTATGGCTAATATCTTTCATTGTTTCGCTTTGGTTCCTTCGCCGGAAGTCTGCTTAGGTATACTAAGCCCGAGGAGGCTCCTACCTGGTCGTCTTCAACCCTGATCTTTGACTGGTATCGGTTGTGGACATTCGATCAGGTCACAGCAGGATACTTGACCAAATTCTATTTTAACTGCTTTGAAGCCACCGAGCTTCGTTCATTCAGACCTTGAGTGAAGGCTTGCACTGCCCAGTCATTGGAGACCGGTGGTAGTTCCATTCGTTGCACTTGGAAGCAGGATACAAACTCTCGCAGCATTTCGCTCTCCCTCTGCTTGACCTTGAACACGTCAGATTTCCTTGTTGCTACTTTGATGGCACGGGCATGTGCCTTTATGAAGGAGTCCGCCAGTATGGCAAATGAGTCTATGGAGTTAGGAGCTAGGTTGTGATACCACATCATGGCCCCCTTCGAGAGCGTTTCCCCGAACTTCTTTAGTAAGACGGACTCGATCTCGTCGTCCTTTATGTCGTTGCCCTTCACTGCGCAAGTGTAATCAGTAACGTGCTCATTGAGATCTGAGGTCCCATTGTATTTTGGGAGTTCTGGCATTCTGAACTTCTTTGGAATGGGTTTCGGGGCGGCTTCCTCTGGGAACGGCCTTTGTATGAACTTCTTCGAATCCACACTTTTCAAGATCGGGAGCGCGCCCGAAATTTGGTCTACGTTGGAGTTGTAGGTATCGACCTTTTTGTCGTTCGCTTCTATCAGTTTCTCGCCCGATTTGATCCTTCTGGTGAGGTCCTTGAGAATTTTTACAATGACGGGATCGGCCATTGACCCGTTATTGCTCGATCTCTCCAGTACCTATTCGACTAGGGGAGCTATCCCCGATGCTACCGTGCTAGGAGTTTTCTGGTGACTCTGCAACTGAGCAATAGCCAGCTGTTGTGCCTGCAACATTTCGAAACTAACATGAAGGCTAACCTCACGTTCTTCCCTAGTTGTGGTTTTCTAAGCTTCTTATGGATATCCTTGATGCACGCTCCTATCAATGTGCGAGCTTATATTGACTTGTTGAGCGTCGCACGAGACCGCATCCATGGGGATCGGTTCTGGCACATTCTCAGGGTTTCGCGATGGTGTGCCAGCACCTGGAACATCTACGCCATTTTCTCTGTGGTTCTCCAGATTGTTGTTTACTGAGTCAGACATTTTGGCCTGAAATCGAAGACCTTAGATAAGAGAAAGCGTGAAAGATAACTTGTGTTATGTAGTAAAACCAGCAAGAAAATAATCACTATTATTTTTAGCCCCACGGTGGGTGCCAAACTATTTACCGTGAAAATGGAAATAACAATTAAATTTGATTATGAGACTCTAAAAATACGTGATTTATTTTTATGCTAGTTGTTAAGAAGTTGATGCTATATGCGAGACTTAGAAATAAGATAAGAGTTAGGAATAAGGTGATAACCAAACTGATAGGTGTTGATACCCAATTTTTTCCTATATATTTTCATATGTAAAATACCTTCAAAAACAACATATATATGTATATATAAGCATATCCCAAGGTCCTATTATTTTTTTCAATTTTTTTTAGATTTTTAAATCAATTTTATTGCCCTATTTTATCAAGAAAAACCAATAAGTGTTCCAAAATTGGCATTTTGGTAAATCATTTATTGGATTCTCTTGTTTATACCAAAATATAGCTAAGGTAATTTTCGCACATTTCTTACAAATTTATTTAGTATTTTAAAGCTAAATTGCATATAATTGCAATATTAGCCTATTTTAGATTTAATTGCGTTTATAATTACAAAATTGATTCTAGTATTTTTAATTTAATATTTGCATATTATTAATTAATATAGTACTTTTAATTTGTTTCCAGAAATTATTTTATTATTTTTTAAAATAAATAAGGGGAAAAGTGGCTATTTAAATACTAGCCCCAACTATTTCGATTATAGCCTTAAATCAGCCCCAATTGAACCTAATTCCCAATCTCAATTCCCCAACCCAATTTTAATTTAAACCCTCCCCTGACCCAATTAAATCCTACCCGACCCAGACCCCTCTCATCCTGGCCGTTGATCTCTGAGATCAACGGCCCCTATTCACTCTTACCTTTTTTAACCCAAACGACCACCCTAACCTTCTCATTTCTCACCTACCAGCCACCTCTGAACCCTCCACTCTCTGAAACACTCTCGAACCTTCTCAAACCCTAGCCGCCTCATAGCATCTCCGACCTAAAAGCCACCGGAATCTATGGCTTCCAAGGCTATGAGGGTCCTACACCGACCTCTTGTTGCTCTTACACACCTGATCTCTGAAGATTCAAGGCTGAACTTGAAGGTTTGTACCCAGACCTCTGTCGATTCGAGGTTCCACGGCCATCTTCGGCCTTATTTCGGCGTACCATGGTTGTTCGAGCCTGATTTTGACCTCTCCGACTTAGATCGGTGACTCTTCAAAGCCTTTCTCACTACTGGGGTTCCTCTGAAACCCTAACTCTTCGAGGTTTTCTCTAATTCTTTTAGATTTGTTGTGTATCTATGCTTTCCCTAAGTTTTCAAACGATTTCTCTGGCTTTTCTTTCAAAATTACTTTTAGAACCATTTCTTTTCCGATCTAGGGTTTTCTGAAAAAATGTTTAAGTGTTTCTCTGACTTTCTTTCTTTTTTATTTTGTGTGCATATGCCTCTACTATGTTCTTATATATTTTTTTCTTCTACCACGTTTTTGTATGCTTCTTCTACTGTGTTTCTATACCCTGTTCTTGTATGCTTCTTCTACTATGTTTTCTATATCCTATTCTTGTATGCATCTCCTACTGTGTTTTTCTATACTATGTTCTCGTATGCTTTTCTGTTGTGTTCTGGTACTTTCTTCTACCATGTTCTGATATTTTCTCCTACTATATTTTTCTACTGTGTTCTTAAGTGTTTTACTATTTTCCTTCTACTAAGTTCTATTTAAGTTTATTCTAAAAACTTCTCAGCATGTTTCTGCTACTGATCTTATCAATCTTTTCCATTATGTTTCGTGTTAGCTTATTCTACTCTATTTTCTTTAAATTCTTCCGCTATGCTCTACATGTTACTTTTCTATCATGTTTCTCACGAGTTTCAGTTGCTGAGAGGAACATGGTAGAGGTTTCAGTTCTTTCTGAGACCTCTGAACCTATTTTGAATCTCTGAACTGAGTTTCAAAACATTTGTCTTCATATGATTCCAGCTCTTGCTAAACTCTTCTGCACTGGATCTTCTACTGATTTTACAATGACACCACAGTCTTTTTCATGCTTAACATGTTCGTATGCTCCTTATATATGATGAATTTCCCTCTAAAATGGTTTTCAAATTTGCAATTAGTTCAAACTTCCTTCTGAATATGGCTTGATTGATTCCTTTCCATTTTTTTGCTGATTTTCTCTGTGACTCGGCCTAAGTTAAAATCCTTCTTCATCTTTTCTGACTCGGTTCATTCATGCAAAATTTCAGACCCTTTTAATTTACTGCTTGTTAATTGATTTGCTTACCTTACTTGCACAAACCGTGTATTTAAAAACCTTGTCCTTAAATAACCTTTTATGTACTTGCCCTTAATTGCATGCTTTGCACAAAATGTTTATTCAATTTCTTTCCTTAAATGGTTTTTACCTGTTTTGACTCTGAATCCCTTAATTAAAAAAAAGTCTTGTGTAGTTGATTGACAATCAGTTCCTTGACTATTTTTTTACCTTATTTCTACATGATTTTCACATGATAAAAGGCACGATCCTTTTTCACAAACACATCAGAATCCTTCTAAACTTATACTCTCTCACAATAACTTTCTCTTATTGTCTGCATTGTGGCCTGTTTACAAGACCTACTACTTTTCTTTGTTTATTTTCTTTGAAACCGGTATGTCCTGATTTAAGCTTCAGCACCACAATAATGTGTTTATTTACAGTCTTTGTATCCATGTCTACTTTACTCCTTTTTGTAGAATTTAACATTTAGATTAGTGTGCTTATGTCCTACTGCCTGTTTCTGCTATGAATCATCGCTCCCTATTTCCCTTTATGTGCTTTGAGTTACAGTTTAAAACATGGCAATATGCAAGTTATTGTCTATAGATTGAACTTGATCCCTTAGAGGATCCTAACCTCTAAACAATGTGTTCTAACAGGTTTATGGGTGTACCAGCATTTCCAATTGCTGGGTATGCCCTGTAGCCTGTCCTTGCCTCCTTACCACCTCCTCATTCCCTATACCCCTATATGTATTAATGTAAACTATTTCCCGTCCCCTTTCCCCTTTTCAGAATTCTACTTTTGCACTTGCACTCCCTCTTAGTTCCTAAGTTCTGCCCCCCTCTTGTGAGCCTTGCCTTGGGACCTTGAGTTCCCTCTGAACTTGGACACCTAAGGGCTGGCCCTTCCACACTGCACTATGGCTTAATCTGGTGATACATTTGGGTGTAAGCACTCCCCGGAGTTCTTATGAGGCTCTTAGGGAATTCTGACACATCCAGATGGGAGAAAGGCTTTGAAATAAGATCTCTTGGAGTTGGTTTATACTTCAGACAGGAAGTCTGAATCAGGCTCTCCTTGGTTGTACTTTTTCTGATTGTATTTTTTCTTTACTTTACTCTTTCTGAGTTGTAATAACCTTGTAATAAAACTCTCGGGGATGGCTAGTGAAAAGGGAGGGGTAACTATATATGTAAAAAGGGGTAGATAACCTACCTATAGGAGTTTATAAATTCTTGCATTCTCATATAGATACCATGTCTCTAAGAATTTCTACATTCTCATGTATAGATACCATGTCTATAGGAATCTTGCATTCTCATATAGATTATTTTTGAATTTCTGCATATCATATAGATATCCTGCCTATAGGAATTTCTGAATTTCTGCATATCATATAGATATCCTGCCTATAGGTTCTTTCTGAATCTTGCATATGCATTACTCATTAGTCAAACATGTTTATAGGTCTTAAATAATCAACCGCAATTAGATATCATGTTCATAGGCTTTAAACGAAATTCAGCATCTAGATGCCATGCCTATAGGATTTCTGCATTTTTTACTATATTTATAAAAGTGTCCAAAATCGATAACACATAGAAAGCATGCATATAGGAGCTTTAATCGAATCTGAACCGTTTCACTCGCTTATAAGTCTAAAACCAGTAACAATGACGCATACTCTTTTGCTAAAACTCACCTTTCTTGAATAACAGACTATTTTTTCTTAAATTAGTATGTATTCATGTTTACTTCATTGTTTCTGGAATCAGTAGATATCATGCCTATAAGGTCTTCGTCTAATACTTAGGCAAGGCATAGGGTGAAAGTTTATAAACTGAATCAGATTTTATATGCTACAACCAGCAGGTAGGCCTGATTCGGGCTTCTTATCTGAACTATGTAATAAATTAGTCTGCCTCGATCCTTTAAGTTTAATCAGACCCTAAACAGAATGTGTAACTCATGCTAACTACTTACTTTTCTATGCTTAAAGGAGGTCTGTTTGAGCCTTTTCATTTGTTTATATGCTTCCCCATACTCGCCATATATGTTTTGTTTGTCGCCTTAGTATTTTTACCTTTTGAAACCACAAGTAAGCCCAATATCCCTCCCCTTTAGGATTAATAGTCCCAAATGCCTCCAGTACTGATAGGATTGGGGCGAGTAATAGCATGCAATAAGTAAACGAGACCATTCCGCGCTTTAATACCTCAACGGGGTGGAAAAGGGTAGATATGGATATGATGACCACACAATAACATCTCGTGTAGCCCCTCATTAAGGAGTGATTACCGGATGTTGTGTGGGGTGATCCATATTATTTACAAACCTAGGACCCCTTTTCCTTTATTTATTTCGTTGTTTATTCTCAAATTTCAAACTATTTTCTTTAAAAAAATCAAACAGCTTTTCTTTTAGTTCTTTTAACTTCACCTATTTTGTAACCATTACGCGAAAATCCCCTCTTGTTTGAAGTTCTTATTTGCCTACGTGTTATTTCTACCTAAAGTCACAACAATGGTCTGGCCGGGAACCACACTAGTGGATCCTGAGGGGTGCCTAACACCTTCCGCTTGGGATAACTTCAAGCCCTTACCCAATCTCTGGTTGCTCAAATCAAACCCTTCTTAGTGTCCTAAACCACTTAAATCATTAGGTGGAGACTCTTCAATCTAAAACCCAAATTTCTGAAAGGGAACGAGTTGTCCTCCCAAATGTCATAAACCCGATTTCGCAAGAAAAAGGGGGCGCGACAGGATGGCGACTCTGCTAGGGATTTCTTTTAGGCTTTTACCATTTCAGGCTATTATTGTGACTTTGCGCTTATCTATATGTCTTTATTTGCTTAATGCCTTTAAGTATTTAATTCCCTCTCCTATTACAAAACTGACTTGTCTTTTGTTTCTTTCCTTTATTTCTTTTACTGTTTTCCTTTATTACTGCTTTAAATTATGAAGAATTGTTGTAATTACTTCATAACGTGAAAATATGTGACAACTTGTTTTAATTATTGCATAAGTATGTTTTCAACATCATAATCCACTCGTGCCAAAGAAATACTATAGCAACGCTTATAATGAGTGGTTGCGCTCTTTCAATATTATCACCCTTTAAATCTAGCAAAGGCATATTTGCGGTAAAATCAGTCGATCAACGGTGTAGTCGATGGTTCCATGCCTTTCCCTCTTGAGTTGTCCGCTAAAGGTCTAAAACCCCCATAGAAACCTTACTCTGTTTAATTGTGCATGTATTATGGTCAAACCTAGCCGAATCAATTATGTGGTCCGTATAATGACTCTTTAAGATAGCCTTGTCCAAAGTCCACTAGGTTTTCCCAAAACCCAAACGGACACTACCACGTCTTGTGCATTTATTTGGAGAACTAAATATCTTATTCCAATTATTGGTATTTAATAGTCGAATCTGGCGGTGGTAAGGGCATAACCCTTTTGCCTTGCAGAAACATGAGGCATGAAGTCCCCAAATTCGGCATGGTCACTAACATCCACCCAAGGTTGCTAAGCTGGTGGGAGGATCTTCATTCCAATGATCAGACTCTTGTCCAGAAATACCTAGGAAATCTACCTTCCCTCCTGGAGGTCCAACCCAACAACAAAATCATAGAAGCTGCTACTCTGTTCTGGGATTGTGATAGGTCTGTGTTTGGCTTCGGGGAGATTGAGATCACACCCCTGCTAGAGGAAATAGGAGGATTGGCTGGTATACAATATGAGACTCCGAGTTTGTTAATGCCGGAAAATCGCAAGGGTAGAGGTTTTCTCAAAATGCTGGGCCTAAAGAAGAATCCAGACTTAACATGTTTGAAAGAGTACTACATTCCCTTTGATTATTTGTACGAGAGGTACGATCATAGAAAATCCTACCGTACTTATCCGGATGAGTTCGCCCTTACATCGTTGGGGCATATTCACCGAAGGTTCTTTGTCTTCATGTTCTGCTTCTTGGGGATGATAGTGTTTCCAATGAAGAAAGCAAGGATCCATACCAGGCTAGCCATGGTCACCAAAACTTTGGTGGAGGGAATTGGTGGACAACCATTTAGCATAGTGCCCATGATCATCGCAGAGATATACCGAGCCTTGGAAAAGTGTCAACAATGAGCCAAACACTTCGAGGGCTGCAACTTGCTACTCCAGCTCTGGCTCATGGAGCATCTTCAAAGGGGTGAATATCGGCAAGAGATTCAGCGTAGAGACTGGGACGATCATATAGCCTTCCGTCAACCAAGGCGAATGAACTACATGCCCAACATGTTTGCTCAGCCAGAAGATGCCAAGGGGTGGGTGGAGCTCTTTGAAAATCTAACTGAGGATCAAATACAATGGATGTTCGAGTGGTTCCCTACTGAAGAGTTCATCGCCCGATCCAGGGACACACCATTTCTGATACTGATCGGTTTGAGAGGAACATACCCTTATGTCCCTCTCCGAGGTATAAGACAGGCTGGCAGGAAGCAGGTTATACCAAGGGTCGACAAGATGAGTCACTTAGGGCTGACTTCTAGGACGATGATAGCCCTTACAAATGCCAAGCTCAGCATATGTGGCACTGTAAACTCGTTCTAGGAAGAGATAGCATCGAGCCGGACAGATACCATGCTGGCTGCACCCCATACTATTCAGGATGGATGGAGGATAATCACAATGGTCTGGGCCAACCCAGGTTTGTTCGAGGCCACAGAATCATCGATGAAAGGGCTGAAGCACATGTCAAATACAACCAACTGCGCGAGAGGATTTGGGAATGTGAAAGCGAGCACCGTGAGATTCAATAAGCCCACCAAAAACTAACTGAAGAGTGGAAAGACATGGTTGTCAGTGTCAACAAGCGACTGGGATACTTGGAATGAGGTTTAGTGGAGCTGGAAAGAAAGTTTCTTAAGAGGGTCGAGGACTGCCAGAATGCTGAAGGAAACGAGGGTGGACACCTGGTCAGAGCCTACCTGCTGCTGGGACTTCATGAGCTGGTGAAGTTGTTCGATGGAGCCAAAGATGCTAAGTCTGGGGAAGGCCCTTCTGGGACCAAATAGATAGGAATCTTTTCTTTTTGAAATGTAATAAGGCCAATGGCCACTAGTGACATTTTATTCCTTGTTATTTAGTGTCGTTTTGGGATTTGTCTACTTTTATCAATAAAATGAGGCATTTAGAATTCTAAGTTCTCCAAATCAATTTGTCGCTAGGCCTACCTTGGGCACAACGAGGCTCCTAAATTAGGACACAATTTACATTATTGCACTATATGTTTAAATATCGCAACATCTTTTCCTTATAATCCTCACTAACTTGTTACCTTTTGTTTTATTTTTCATTTTTATTCCCCTCCCCAAAGGTTAGTTCGTGCACTCTGGCATCGTTATCATATTCCACAAGATCAAAGGGCCCTCCACCTACTCCTCCTCCTAGTCCTATCAGAAGCAGGAACAAAGGAAAGATGGAATATTTGAACAACACCAGAAAGGAAAACTCAACTGAACGGTTAGAGGTCACTCATGGTGCTCAGGTCTCCAAAGAAAGTGCGTCCCAACTCGAGCAGAAACTGTTGAAATTTCAGGAGGAACTTGATCAGGTTCGAAATCTGGCAAACTTGTTATTTTCCCTCACCACTCCAGATATCAATTTTCCAAACGCTCAGAACCCCACGCCTCCACAAAACATCCCAAAACCACAAAACATCCCAAAACCACAAAACCACCCCGCTCCTCACCACCCTGCAATACTTGCCACACAACCAATAATACTCCACTACTCATCCCTAAACCTTTGAATTCCACAAATGACCATTTCCACGCCCACCATAACACCCCCATCTATGTGGAAACCATACCACACTCCACCCAACTCATCTCAAGCACACCCGAGTCTGATGATAAAGACTCACTCATCAGGAACCTAGCTACGAAACTCAAGAAATTGACTAGTCGAATTCAGGGTGTCGAAGGAAGTAAGGGGATTGTAGGGTTGAACTACGAAGATCTTTTCATACAACCGGATGTCGAACTGCCCGAGGGGTACAAACCTCCTAAGTTCGAGATGTTTAGTAGTACAGAGGATCCGAGAGTCCACTTGAGAACATACTATGACAAGATAGTCGGAGTAGGAAAGGACGAAAGGATTCGCATGAAGCTTTTCATGAGGAGTCTGAGAGGAGATGCTCTGTCTTGGTACATTAGCCAAGAACTGAAGAAATGGTCTAACTGGGTGAGTATGGCATCTGACTTTATGGACAGGTTCAGGTTCAACACAAAAAATGCGCCAGATGTGTTCTACATCCAGAATTTAAAAAAGAAGCCCACGGAAACATTCCGCAAGTACGCTACTAGTTGGAGATCAGAAGCCGCTAAGGTCAAACCGGCTTTAGAAGAAGAACAAATGAACAAGTTTTTCATCCGGGCTCAAGACCCGCAGTACTATGAAAGGCTGATGTTGATTGAGGGCCAGAAATTTTCCGACACCATCAAGCTAGGGGAAAGGATTGAGGAAGGCATCAAAAGTGGTATGGTTTCAAACTTTGAAGCTTTGCAAGCTACCAATAAGGCTTTACAGTCTGGTGGTACGTCCAAGAAAAAGGACGTAGGTGCCGTAATGGTTACACAAAGAGCCAAATCCCCTATCAAATACCAAGCCTATCTGATACCTCCACTCACATATCAGCCTACCCCGAATTACCAAGCACCCTCACCCTCTTACCAAACTCCACCACCTACTTACCAATCACCCCCACCTCCTACATATCAACCTGCTTCACCCAGATATTCCCAACCCGCACATGTCTACCAAGCCTATAATGCTCAGGCATCCCACTATCAATCACCTCCCACACGTCAAAACTTTCCTAGACCTCGACCAAATTTCGACCGCAGACCCCCCAAACAGTATACCGCCATTGCTGAGCCAATTGACCAGCTATAAGAAAGGCTCAAAGTTGTTGGTTATGTCACCTTTATCCCTACTATAACCCCTGAAAAACCTTCTCAATAGGTCAATCTGAATAAATCCTGTGCATACCATTCCGGCATGAAAGGGCATACCATTGATGAATGTCGCTCTCTGAAAGACAAGATCTAGACTTTGATTGATAACAAGATCATTGTGGCAAAAGAGCCTACTCTGAATGTCCACAACAACCCTTTGACGGACCACAAGGGTGGAGGTGTTCACATGATTGAAATAGAGGATAATTGGGATACCAAAGGATCGATCGATTTAATCACATAAAGTGATGAACCAAAAAAGCCAATAGTTACCCTTAATCTGATTGTAGTCCAGACTCAGCCTTCTGGGGATGCCGAGGTAAACATGTCTGTACCACTGGAGTTTGAAGCACCACCCCCTGCAAAGACGCCAACACCAATTGAGGTCGAGTTTGGGTCTCCAGCAAACGCACTTGCACCGTTTGAAGTTGTGGTTCTACCTTCCAAAATACATGCTCCGTTCAGAGTAAAGGTGCCCATTCTAGTAGCAATGTCGGCCGTAACACCGTTCCATACAAATGCCATACCTTGGGATTACACAGCCGAGGTGAGAAAGAAAGGTAAAGCCAAGTTCGGGGAAATAGTTGCGGCACAAGGTATGACAAGAACCGACAGGGTTTATACTCCGGAGCATTTAGCTGAGTTGAGTAAGCAGGCCTCTGGTCGACCGACCATCACTGAAACCGGGCCCGATGATCTCTGGATAAAGATACAAGCCAAGGAATACTCAGTCATTGATCAGCTAAACAAAATACCGGCACAGATTTCTATCTTAACTTTGCTGCAAAGTTCCGATGCACATAAGAATGCCATGTTGAAGGTGCTAAGTGAGGCATATGTACCAAGCAACATCATCGGAGGAGAAATGGCAAACATGATAGGGCAGGTATTGGAAAGTCACAAGATCACTTTTCATGAAAATGAGCTGCCACCAGAAGGGTTGAGTCACAACAAAGCATTGCACATCACCGTGCAATGCGAAGATTATTTTATCACTAGGATCCTGATTGATGGAGGGTCCAGCCTTAATATTTGTCTGTTGGTAACACTTAGAACATTGGGAAAGGGGCTGCATGAGATCAAGGACGGGGCCATCAACGTCAAAGATTTCGACGGTTCCCAAAGGTCCACTATTAGGGAAATTAGGTTGTGCTTGCAAATGGGGCCTACTTGGTTCGATGTCGATTTCCAAGTAATAGATGTGCCGGCATATTACAACTTGCTGTTGGGACGGACGTGGATCCATGCCGCTGGGGCTGTAGCGTCAACACTACATCAGGCAGAAAAGTTTGAGTGGAATCACTGTTGACATGTGATTTTTTACCCTCCCCAAGATTTTTTATATTTTAGCATGTAAATATTTAGTTTAGGCCTAATACCTTTATTTCAACCAATTTTGACTCTTTTACTTTATTTCATCACAAAAAATAAAAATTACAAAAATATGTTAGTTCACGTATCTTTCATAAATTTAAATAAATAAATACAAAAATAGTACCCTATTTTTTTCCAAAAAAATATAATTTCGTAGTTTAGTAATTTATTAAAATTAGTTTTTGCATTGTGTAGTATTTTTTATCTTTCATTAAATGGAGTTAACTAAGGTGTTAGACCACAATTGTAGGAGTTTTACAGCCCAATTTTTGACCCAATTCAGATTAGCCCATTAAGTTCATTACCCAATACCCATCAAGCTAACCCTAGGGACCCTTCTAGACTCTTTTTGGGAACAAAAAATAAATAAAAAGCCCCTAAGGACCTAAGAGCAAAAAATACACAATATATACACCCTAGGCCTAGACTCTAAAAGGGGATTAAAAAGAATCATCCGCCGTTTTAGAAGTATCCTTTCCGATCGTCCTGCTTCTTCTTGAGAAAATCATATACACGACCTCCCCCATCGTTCTTCACCATCTTCAGCATCTTCAAACCTTGAGCACCCAAAACAACACACACCCATATAAACGTACACATACACAAAGAATGCCAGAAATCAGCGACACACCAGACTTTCAAGCTTCTTAGCTGTTGTTGCCGGAAATAGGCCAACTCTTACCATTTCCATGGATGCCGCTACCGGAGGTGATGACCGGCGACGGCTATGCTGTCACTCTTGTGCTTAGTCATTGTTTCTGACCTTTCTTTCCCCTCTACTTCTTTGTTTTGCCAGAGTCGCACCATCGACATCGAACGAACATAAAACCGACGATAGTCGTCGAAACTGCTGAAATTTGTTTCTGCCGAGTTGTATCGAAATTGAGGTGTTGATGTCGTTTGAGGTCGTAGTTTGAGGTTTCCGAGTAGAATCGAGGTTCCATCGTGGTCTCCGGCTTACGGTCTGCTCATGTTCAACTACATGTCGCGTTCTTCTTGTAAACCAGTTGGAAGATCTTTAATATATTAAAAGGTTTCAATGGTCCGTTGTTTTCTTCTTTACCATTTTGCTCGGAAGATCATGCTTGGTTAAATTTCTTAATCTGTTATGGTTATCTTTTGGATTGTTTGTGTTGGTAAATTTTTGTTGCATTGTGTGGTGGAATATTATGTGTTCCGTTAACTTTATTGTTAAGGATTGTAAGCGCTTAATTTTTTTTAACCCCAAAACTATAAAAATGAAGAATGCTATTGGTTTGCCGTGGAAATCCTTTTCGTTTGGTTTATTTCATGTTCGGGCGTGTCGTTAAAATTTATTTAGTTTATATGATATTTGCATCTGTTCTTCTAAGCAGTGAATCATTTCTCCTGCTAAAAGTTTTTTTTACTAAAATAAGTATTTTGCTTTAACAATGTATTTCAATTAGTAGGAAGATATAGGCGTGAATTGTTGGGTTGTAACAATAACTTTAGTTTTAAGTATATTTTAAAATAAATTCATAATAGCTAAAATCACTCATTTCTTCCACAATAATTCCATATCCTTCGTAACCTTACAATAATCTTAACTTAGAAAAATAAAAACTCTTTAGAAATCGAGGTGTGCCATTAGTTGAATTTTTCATGGCCCTCGCAAATTTGGTAGTGCGTAGTTGCTTTAGGCGCGCTACTTTAAAATTACCTTCCTAACTCGGGTGTGCATTTATGTGACCCAAATCCAATCTCAACAACGTTAGATAAAATGTATCGTGGATCGCGGGTGCATTTATGTGACGTGGTTCAAGACGTATTTTAGATGACGTTGAATCTTCCTCCTAAAAATAATAAATAAAAGCGGTTTCAAAGCAAAATGCATAGGTTTAAAGTGTATTAAAATCAGATAATAGGCCAATTATAACAGTTGAGCGACCGTGCTTGAACCACGGAATCCGGGAATGCCTAATACCTTCTCCCGGGTTAACAGAATTCCTTACCCGAATTTCTGTGTTCGCGGACTGTAAAACAGAGTCTATCTTTACTCTATTCGGGATTTGAACCGGTGACTCGGGACACCAATAAACTATCCCAAGTGGCGACTCTGAACTTAAAAATAATCCCGTTTCGATTGTCACTTAAATTAAAAAAAAACTCTCTTATACCCCTCTCGGGTGTAGGAAAAAGGAGGTGTGACAGCTCTGGTGACTCTGCTGGAGATCGAACCCAGAATTTTTGGTTCAGGGTTCAAGAATTCGAGCTTAGAATAATTGTTATATTTGGCTTTTATTTATTATCTGGTTTTAATTACATGTTTGGGCATAATGTGCTAAATGTTGCGTTTTACCGCTTTGATATTATCTGAATTGTATATAAACTACTACGAAACCCTACTCTTCTCGTCTCCAGGGATGTGCACGCTGGCATGACTCCTCTTCTGTTAGTATCATACCTTAAATTAGAAAGAGGCTCGGACAAGTTACAAAGCTGGATGGCCCTTTGGTTCCCAGTACGTAGCCCCCTCCTCAGCTCGAGTTGTCCGCTAGGGTACACCAAGTCTAGAACAATATACCCAGGTTTTAAATTTAGTATAACTCAGCCTCATGTCGGATCCTTAGTAGGAACGTTTGGTCGCATCATGTGCATTTGACTTTGGGGACTCAACACAAGGGTTGGGTCCGTATAGGACAGGTGTACCCAAAATAACAGACCATCTTGATGCATCCTATGTGCTACATGTTGCATTTCTTCAAGGGTAAAAGGGTCATTTGGTGGATCAATGATAGTTAACGACAAATGGAAAAAGAAAAAATGAGAAAGAAAAGAGGTTGAAGTATAAAAATGAAGCAAGTGGGGCCCAGTTATAATTTTCTATCACATTTTTTCAAGAAAACCAAAAAAAATGAATGAAAATGAAAAATCCAATCTGCCCGAACTACGCATACCTGATTCTCGTCTCTCGGGGCGTGATCCGTAGGCAACCCACATAGGGTCCGGTCTTCCTAGTGAGTTTAGGTCCTTGGCTTCACAGGGTCTTAGCCAAGTCTTGCATTTTTAGCCACATAGGTTAATTTTAGTAAAATAGTTGCAACCATGTCTTGCATGTGTCTAGTAGGGAATGTTATTATCTCACATAGTGTTGGTTAAAATTTTTTCATACAGGTGTGGATCTACTTACCGGAGTTTGAGCATGACAGAGTCCCAGGACCATTTAGTCTGGATTGCTCATTCAGGAGTGGATTAAAAGGAGATTTTCTTTTCTTTTTATATTTTGAGTTTTTCTTTTTATGTCGTCTTTTACCTTCTAGTTTTGTATAGTAATGTCGAGTTTTTTATTATTATTGTACTTTCTGTTTTGCATTTGAAAAAGTGTGTAATAAATCAAAAACCCAAAAAAAGGATTTTGAGTTTTTGTATTTCAGTTAGATGTTTTCTTCAGAATACTAACTCTAGAAGTTCAAAAAAAAATCTTTTGTGGTTTTCCTTAGGAAATTAATATCTAGAACTCAAAATAAAAATTGCTTTTATATTTCTTTTTAGTACAATAACACTAAATATTCAAAAAAAAAGAATTTTCTTTTAGTACCTCTTTAAAAGTTTTCTTTAAGATATTAATTCCCAAAAATCCAAAAAGATTTTCTTTTGAGGTTCTTCTTTGCGAAATTAATGAAAAAAAATTCTTTTATTTTCACTAGAACTTTAGGACCTTGTACATAGCAGAAAAAACAACATTCTTTATCTTTGGTTTATTTGTAGAGTTTCTCCCTTAGGTATTCAAATTGAAATCCAAAAATATTTTTTATCTTGTTCATTTCTTGTTTCGAAATCTTTCTTCAGGGATATCAAATAAAAATTCAAAATATTTTTCTTTGGTTTATTCTTTAGATTTCCTTCCAAAAAATAAAGAATCAAAAAATATTTTTCTATTCTAGGGTTTTTTCCTTGATAATTTTCCATAGAATATTTGTTTCAAAAAGGAAAAAAAAGAAAGAAAAAAAACATGCTTGTTTAAGATTGAGTTTAGAATAGGTTATAGAACATTAAGTCTAGAAAATTCAAAAAAAAAGGGTTTACTTCTTTTATTTCTCTTTTCTCATCAAAGTAGTCATTAAGGTAAAAAATAAGAAATGAGAACGTTAATTTGTTTACTTTATTTCCGATCTTCCCGAGCTACGCAAAGATCTGATTCATGCGACGTCATGATACGTAGGCAACCTATATAGGGTTCGATCGAATCATTTTTTATTATTAAAAGAAAAAAGGAAAAAAAGGAAAAAAAGAAAAAAAAAAGAGGTGCAATTATGGGACATGAGAAATGAGAGGAAAGAAAAGAGTGATAGTTAGAAAAAAAGGGAAGGAAAATGAGCAAGCAAGTGCTAGAAAAGAAACGAAAAGAGAAGATTGAAGGGAACAAAATTGGGATGATGCCAAGTGACCTTGTGACCCTCGAAGTCATTCTAGAACCGTTAATTGTTGCTAGGTGCATCGCACACAATGTGATATTTTGCTATTAAATGCCCTAACGCTAACAGGATGACCCCATTTTGTTTCTTTTTATTATCTTCATAGCAGAAAGATGGTTGGTTTGTGGTTCTTAAAGTGGTAACTCTTCTCTACAACATAAGGTCGAAAAGCAATGACAGACGACAACAGAACTGAGTTGGTTGATACGGGTGCCCAAAAAATTGGTTGAACAGGACACCGATTTGGCATATGAGGTAAGGATGTTAAGACAACACATGACGGATATGTATCAGGCCTGAATGACTGGGAAGGCACCACCCCCGCCACCACCTAGCTTCCTAGATGCTAGCCTTACCCAAACTCCGGTCATAGTGCCAGATGATCCCCCATACTCTCCAGATCCACCCGCTTATCACAGCTTTCCCAACCATCCTAGTAGCTCCATCACTCGTCATTCAATTACCTTTCCCCAAAATTGCCCTCCTGTCATATCCACTATCCCCAACAATGAATACCCACTAAAAGTTCATGAGTAAAGGCATTTCGAGATTATTTGAAGCCCAAACTATGTGAAACTGGGGCAGATAATTGGGAAAGTTAATGGGGTGACAAGAATTCATTAAAGAAGAGTGCATCCCGGACGATTTGAAGCAAGCAACTTTGAGTTCAAGTGCATCTCAAGTTACAAGATAAAGTCAGGAAAGTTTTCTCCGAATCGTCGGAGGATATCCATTGTGAAAAGGGAATCACCCAACAAGGGTTTTGTACTTGACAAGGCGCTAAAGAAAAGTGGAAGGCATATCAGTAATACCAATGCCGAAGCCGCAAAAGAAATATTGCGCATGATCTTTAATTTTCATTTCAAGTTGCATGTGTTGTACTTGGCATTTTCAGAGATTGGGAGGCCCTCTTTCAGCTACCCAAACACT
Organism: Nicotiana sylvestris; assembly: GCF_000393655.2. Classification (NCBI taxonomy): domain Eukaryota; kingdom Viridiplantae; phylum Streptophyta; class Magnoliopsida; order Solanales; family Solanaceae; genus Nicotiana; species Nicotiana sylvestris. The sequence continues at coordinate 119,424,635 of NC_091057.1, read as the reverse complement.
TATACCATTTGATACCGTTTTGAGCCTGTACTTACTTCTTTAACCTCCATCTTTTGGAATCAAGTTGGAGTCATACGAAAAAAAAAACGAAGAGTTCATGTCTCCATAGGTTTATTTTAGAAAGTTCATTCCAAAAAAAAGAGATAAAAAGAGATAAAAAAAAGAAAAAAGAAAAGGAAAATAGTAACAAAAGTAGTCTTGTGAACAACGTTTGACCTGATTCTTATTACCACAAGATACGTAGGCAGCCTTACGGTTCGGTCATACCAAATAAAATATTTTATAATCCCACGAAGTCGAAAGTGGGGCAGTCTTTCTTAGTAACGCCATCAACGAAAAAGAAAAAAAAAGAAAAGAATCAAATTCTCTTGTTTTGGAAATTGGGGCAAAGTTTTATAATGGATTCCAAAAGTTGTAAATAAATTAACCCAGTTATCTTAGTTATTTTGAGCCTTTATGATATCATTTCTTTCTAACCCTGTCCAAAAGCCACATTACAGTCCAAAAAACACCTCCCGAATAATCTTTGAGAGTGTCGAGCTAGACATGCCAGGAGCATATGGTGTTTTTACCATGGATGATGCCTTGCCATCTGCAGAATCAGAGGAAATAAGAAGGAAAGAACAAAATGAGAGTCTTATTGGTGAAAATCTACACAGGCACCATAAGGCGATGGAAAGCTGAGAGAAATTAAAAATGAGAGAGTCTTACTGGTGAAAACTTTCACAGGCACCATAAGGCGATGGTGAGTTGAGAAAAAGAACAAAATGAGAGAAGCTTGAGGGTGAAAACCCTTCGGGCACTACAAGTCGAATAAAGATTATGAATCAAATTGGATAATCGGAGAATTGAAGCCTAGTTTCACGGTTTAGGGGTATAACAAGAGTTGAACATCAGAATTGCTTGACAGATTAGGCCACAGATGCATGTCATGGTCATTAGAGTTGGTATCCACATCTGATAAGTTTCTACTTTGTAGTTTTCTTATTAGGAATCATCTCTTTCCATTGCCTTTTACTCTGTTCCTTTTGTTTTGTTTACTTCCTCTTCCTGAGTCTGTTTGGTCAGAACAAGTGAGAAATGACTTCAAAATTTTCCACCTGCTTTCCAATTGCACAAAACAGGATCTGGCTAACACATCAAAGTGACATAAGTTAGGAAAGAACAACATGCGCACTGAGTTGGCAACAATCAACGTGTTTTGGGATTCATGTGAAATACAAAGGTTTGGTATATGTCAATTCATGAACAGCACAACAGATCGAGGATGTTGGGTGAATGAATCAAAGGTATTTTCTGTGATAAGGTTGACAGAGAAAGTGGTTAACCAAGGACAAGTAAGGTCTTCCAAGCGGAAACCAAAGTTATCATGGCAAGTGAAGGAGCAATAGACCTCAAGGCCAAGGCTAGTGGTTTAAGTCAGGAAAGAACAGCATCCATACTGAGTGGGAGGCAATTGATGTGCTTTGGGATTCATGTGAAACACAAGGTTCAGTATATGTCAATGCATGAGCACAATGCAACAGATGAATGGTATTGGGTTTGAACGGATCAGAGGTATTTACTGTAATAAGGGAGACAGAGAAAGTGGTTAGTCAATAAACAAGCAAGGTCTTTCGAGTCGAAATCAAAGTTATCATGGGAAGTGAAGGAGCAATCGCCCTCAAAGTCAAGGCCACAAACCAACCACCATATTTATAAACTCACAAGTTTTCTTTTTTTGAAATAGGGACGAAAATTGTGTCCAAATCAAAGGTTGGAAGTTTGATTTTTTTTCAAGTGTCGTGCCCAAATTTTGTCAGTACAAAGGCGGTTTGAGAAGGGGAAAGAAAATTTGTTCGATCTACAGGAACCCTCCACGAGGAAAAGCATAGTTTACGGGCAAGGAATTTTATTCGTTCTGCAGAGATCCTCCAGGAAGAAAGTATGGCTCAGGTAAGTTCATTCTCGACTTTTCAGGACCCTCCTGGATAATGGGATTTAATTTAAAATTTTCAGGACCCTCCTGGATAATGGGATTTAATTTAAAATTCTCAAGACCCTCCTGTATAATTGGACTTAATTTAAAATTTTCAGGGCCCCTGGATAATGGGACTTAATTTAAAATTTTCAGGACCCTCTTGGATAATAGGATTTAGTTTTAAGACCTTCATAGATAATAAGATTTAGCGTAAGTTTTACTTTTAGGAAATAGAATTTAGCTTTGAAGTTGTCACTCTTAAGATGAGATTTAATTTTAAATTTTCAGGACCCTCCTGGATAATGGGATTTAGTTTTTAAATTCTTAGAGCTTTTGGGTACTATGATTCGATTAATACTCACAGATGTTCCCGATATCAAACTGGGGCAGAAAAATTTCTTTTGTTTTGTTTGTTTTGTTGTAATCAGGTTCACAAGCAGCAGTTTCAGAGGGGTCAGTTAAAATGTTGGAAATCAGGAGCCCACAAAACAAAGGGAAGCAGTTCAAGTTTCAAGGGAAGCAATTCAAGTTTCAAGGAAAAATAATGCAACTGTTCAGCAATCAGGAGCCCACCCGGAGAACAAAGGGAAAGCAATAAGGTTCAAAGGAGTTCAGCAATTAGGAACCCACTTGAAGAACAAAGGGAAGCAGTTCAAGTTTCGAGGAAAAGCAGAGCAAGTGTTGGTAATAAGGAGCCCACCTGGAGAACGAAGGCAAGCAGCAATGATCAAAGGAAGACAGTAATCAGGAGCCCACCTAGAGAACGAAGGGAAGCAACAATGTTCAAAGGAAGACAGCAATCAAGAGCCAACCTGAAGAACGAAGGGAAGCAACAATATTCAAAGGAAGACAGCAATTAGGAGCCCACCTAGAGAATGAAGGGAAGCAACGAGGTTCAAAGGAGTTCAGCAATCAGGAGCCCACCTGAAGAACAAAGGGAAGCAGTTCAAGTTTCGAGGAAAAGCAGCGCAAGTGTTGGTAATCAGGAGCTCACCTGGAGAACGAAGGGAAACAACAATGTTCAAAGAAAGATAGCAATCAGGAGTCCGCCTAGAGAACAAAGGGAAGCATGAAGGTTTAAAGGAAGTTCGATAATCAGGAGCCCACCTGGAGAACAAAGGGAGAACAAGGCAAGTTTCGAAGGAAAGGAAGATAATTCAAATGCTTGAAATCAGGAGCCCACCCGGAGAACAAAGGAAAGGAAACAGTAGTCAAAGGAAGACGGTTCAAGTTCAGCAATCAGGCGCTTACCTGGAGAATAAGAGAATTCACTTCAGAATACAATTCAAGTTAGCAACAAAAGAAGCTCGCGACAAGAATGCGAGTCAACAGTCCAAGGTGATCAACAGAAGTTAGTCACAATAAAGAAAAAAAGAGAAAGGCAAGAAGTTAATCCAAATGCAGAAGTTGATGAAAGATGTGGGCTGCTCAAGATATGGCTGAGGTCACAAGCACTGCATGCCTGGTCTTGATTCGAAAAGCTGAAGAAGGATGGACTAGCACCTGCAACTAGCAAGCGTCAAGGTTCAAATCCAAAGTCTGCATGAAGAAATACTCAAGACTCAAGATCAAGCTTCAGAAGACTTACAGATAGAAATCTTGTAACTCGTAGTTGACATGCTTAGCTAGTCTTTTTCATGATTTTATTTTTGATGTAATAACAGGACCGCGGACCGGAACCTCGGCGGAACGACACCTCGATTGGCTCTCCACCTCGGCATACTCCATCATCTCATTCACTTCTGAATTATACGTGGCCTAATTCCTTTATAGCCAATGATATGTAGGTAGCTCAGATACCAGGGCTCGGTCATATTCCCCTTTTCTCTTAGTTTTAGTCTCTCTAAATAAGGTTCGGGTCAAAAAACCTATCTAGCCGTTCTTTGTCTGAAAATAGTTCGTGTTTCCAGTCAAAGAGGGACAGTTGTAGACATGTGATTTTTGACCCTCCCCAAGATTTTTTATATTTTAGCATGTAAATATTTAGTTTAGGCCTAATATCTTTATTTCAACCAATTTTGACTCTTTTACTTTATTTCGTCACAAAAAATAAAAATTACAAAAATATGTTAGTTCACGTATCTTTCATAAATTTAAATAAAAAAATAAAAAAATAGTACCCTATTTTTATCTTTATATAATCTTGGAAAAATAAAAAAATATATAATTTCATAATTTAGTAATTAATTAAAATTAGTTTTTGCATTGTGTAGTATTTTTATCTTTTATTAAATGGAGTTAACTAAGATGATAGACCACAATTGTAGGAGTTTTAGAGCCCAATTCAGATTAGCCCATTAAGTTCAATACCCAATACCCATCAAGCTAACCCTAGGGATCCTTCTAGACTCTTCTTGGGAACAAAAAATAAATAAAAAGCCCCTAAGGACCTAGGAACAAAAAATACACAATATATACACCCTAGACCTAGACTCTAAAAGGGGATTAAAAAGAATCATCCGTCGTTTTAGAAGGATCCCTTCCGATCGTCATGCTTCTTCTTGAGAGAATCAGATACACGACCTCCCATCGTTCTTCACCATCTTCAGCATCTTCAAACCTTGAGCACCCAAAAACAAAACACACCCATATAAACGTACACACACACAAAGAATGCCAGAAATCAGCGACACACCAGACTTTCAAGCTTCTTAGCTGCTGTTGCCGGAAACCGGCCAGCTCTCACCCTTTCCATGGTTGCCGCTGTCGGAGGTGATTTCCGGCGACGGCTATGACTGTCACTCTTGTGCTTAGCCGTTGTTTCTGACCTTTATTTCCCCTCTACTTCTTTGTTTCGCCAGAGTCACACCATCGACGTCGGATGAACATAAAACCGGTGATAGTCGTCGAAACTGCTAAAATTTGTTTCTGCCGAGTTGTATCGAAATTGAGGTGTTGATGTCGTTTGAGGTCGTAGTTTGAGGTTTTCGGGTAGAATCGAGGTTCCATCGTGTTCTCCAGCTTACGGTCTGCTCATGTTCAACTACAGGTCATGTTCTTCTTGTAAACCAGTTGGAAGATCTTTAATATATTAAAAGGTTTCAAAGGTCCGTTGTTTTCTTCCTTACCGTTTTGCTAGGAAGATCATGCTTGGTTAAATTTCTTAATCTGTTATGGTTGTCTTTTGGATTGTTTGTGTTGGTAAATTTTTGTCGCATTGTGTGGTGGAATATTATGTGTTCCGTTAACTTTATTGTTAAGGATTGTAAGCGCTTAATTTTTTTTAACCCCAAAACTATAAAAATGAAGAATGCTAATTGGTTTGCCGTGAAAATCCTTTTCGTTTGGTTTATTTCATGTTCGGGCGTGTCGTTAAAGCTTTGCTTAGTTTATATGATATTTGCATCTGTTCTTCTAAGCAGTGAATCATTTCTCATGCTAAAAGTTTTTTTTTTACTAAAATAAGTGTTTTGCTTTAACAATGTATTTCAATTAGTAAGAAGATATAGGCGTGACTTGTTGGGTTATAACAATAACTTTAGTTTTAGGTATCTTTTAAAATAAATTCATAATAGCTAAAATCACTCATTTCTTCCACAATAATTCCAAATCCTTCGTAACCTTACAATAATCTTAACTTAGAAAAATAATAACTCTTTAGAAATCGAGGTGTGCCATTAGTTGAATTTTTTATGTCCCTCGCAAACTTGGCAGTGCGTAGGTGCTTTAGGTGCGCTATTTTAAAATTACCTTCCTAACTCGGGTGTGCATTTATGTGACCCAAATCCAATCTCAACAACGTTAGATAAAATGTGTCGTGAATCGCGGGTGTATTTATGTGACGTGGTTCAAGACGTATTTTAGATGACGTTGAATCTTCCTCCTAAAAAATAATAAATAAAAGCGGTTTCAAAGCGAAATGCATAGGTTTAAAAGTGTATTAAAATCAGATAATAGGCCAATTATAACAGTTGAGCGACCGTGCTAGAACCACGGAATTCGGGAATGCCTAACACCTTCTCCCGGATTAACAGAATTCCTTATCCGGATTTCTGTGTTCGCGGACTGTAAAACGGAGTCAATCTTTCTTCTATTCGGGATTTGAACCGGTGACTTGGGACACCAATAAACTATCCCAAGAAGTGACTCTGAACTTAAAAATAATCATGTTTCGATTGTCACTTAAATTGGAAAAAACTCCCTTATACCTCTCTCGGGTGTAGGAAAAAGGAGGTGTGACAGCTCTGGCGATTCTGCTGGGGATCGAGCCCAGAATCTTTGGTTCAGGGTTCAAGAATTCGAGCTTAGAATAATTGTTATATTTGGCTTTTATTTATTATATGGTTTTAATTACATGTTTGGGCATAATGTGCTAAATATTGCGTTTTACCGCTTTGATATTATCTGAATTGTATATAAACTGCTCTGAAACCCTTCTCTTCTCGTCTTCGGGGATGTGCACGTTGGCGTGACTCCTCTTCTGTTAGTGTCATACCCTAAATTAGAAAGAGGCTCAGACAAGTTACAAAGCCGGATGGCCCTTTGGTTTCCGGTACGTAGCCCCCTCCTCGGCTCGAGTTGTCCGCTCGGGTACACCAAGTCTAGAACAATATACCCAGGTTTTAAATTTAGTATAACTTAGCCTCATGTCGGACCTTAGTAGGAACGTTTGTTCGCATCATGTGCATTTGACTTTGGGGACTCAACACAGGGGTTGGGTCCGTCTAGGACAGGTGTACCCAAAATAACAGACCATCTTGATGCATCCTATGTGCTACATGTTGCATTTCTTCAAGGGTAAAAGGGTCATTTGGCAGATCAATGATAGTTGAGGGCAAATGGAAAAAGAAAAAATAAGAAAGAAAAGAGGTTGAAGTATAAAAATGAAGCAAGTGGGGCCCAGTTATAATTTTCTTTTACACTTTTTCAAGAAAACTAAAAAAATTGAATGAAAATGAAAAATCAAAAAAAAAGTTTGCACCTTCCCCTTCATTTTAAAAAAAAAATCAATCAAAAAAAAAAGAAACGAAAATCCAAAAAGATCTTACATGTTTCATCATTTTTCAAGAAAAAAAAATATTTTTTCTCTAAGTTATTCGTTAATTTTATTTCTCGCCCATACCCAATCTGCCTGAACTACGCATACCTGATTCTCGTCTCTCGGGGTATGATCCGTAAGCAATCCACATTGGGTCTGGTCTTCCTAGTGAGTTTAGGTCCTTGGCTTCGCAGGGTCTTAGCCAAATCTTGCATTTTAGCCATTTTAGCCACATAGGTTAATTTTAGAAAAATAGTCGCAACCATGTCTTGCATGTGTCTAGTAGGGAATGTTATTATCTCACATAGTGTTGGTTAAAGTTTTCTCATACAGGTGTGGATCTACTTACCGGAGTTTGAGCATGACAGAGCCCTAGGACCATTTAGTCTGGATCGCTCATTCAGAGTGGATTAAAAGGAGATTTTCTTTTCTTTTTTATATTTGGAGTTTTTCTTTTTATGTCGTATTTTACCTTCTAGTTTTGTATAGTAATGTCGAGTTTTTTATTATTATTGTACTTTCTGTTTTGCATTTGGAAAAGTGTGTAATAAATCAAAAAATCCAAAAAAAAAGATTTTGAGTTTTTATATTTCTGTTAGATGTTTTCTTCAAAATACTAACTCTAGAAGTTCAAAAAAAAAAATCTTTTGTGGTTTTCCTTAGGAAATTAATATCTAGAACTCAAAATAAAAATTATTTTTATATTTTTTTTAGTACATTAACACTAAAAATTCAAAAAGAAGAAGAATTTTCTTTTATTACCTCTTCAAAAGTTTTCTTTAAGATATTAATTTCCAAAAATCCAAAAAGAATTTCTTTTGAGGTCCTTCTTTGCGAAATTAATGGAAAAAAAATTTCTTTTATTTTCACTAGAACTTTAGGACCTTGTACATAGAAGAAAAAACAACATTCTTTATCTTTGGTTTATTTGCAGATTTTCTCCCTTAGGTATTCAAATTGAAATCCAAAAATATTTTTTATCTTGTTTATTTCTTGTTTTGAAATCTTTCTTCAGGGATATCAAATGAAAATTCAAAATATTTTTCTTTGGTTTATTCTTTAGATTTCCTTCCAAAAAAAAGAATCAAAAATATTTTTCTATTCTAGGGTTTTTTCCTTGATAATTTTCATAGAGTATTTGTTTCAAAAAGAAAAAAAAAGAAAAAAAACATGCTTGTTTAAGATTGAGTTTAGAATATGTTATAGAACATTAAGTCTAGAAAATTCAAAAAAAAAGGGTTTGCTTCTTTTATTTCTCTTTTCTCATCAAAGTAGTCATTAAGGTAAAAAAAAGAAGAAAAAAATGAGAACGTTAGTTTGTTTACTTTATTTCCGATCTTCCCGAGCTACGTAAAGATCTGATTCATGCGGCATCATGATATGTAGGCAACCTACATAGGGTTCGATCGAATCATTTTTTATTATTAAAAGAAAAAAGGAAAAAAAGGAAAAAAGAAAAAAAAAGAAAAAAAAGAGGTGCAATTATGGGACGTGAGAAATGAGGGGAAAGAAAAGAGTGATAGTTAGAAAAAAAGGGAAGGAAAATGAGCAAGCACGTGCTAGAAAAGAAACGAAAAGAGAAGATTGAAGGGAACAAATTGGGATGATGCCAAGTGATCTTGTGACCCTCGAAGTCATTCTAGAACCGTTAATTATTGCTAGGTGCATTGCACACAATGTGATATGTTTGCTGTTAAATGCCCTAACGCTAACAGGATGACCCCATTTTGTTCCTTTTCGTTATCTTCATAGTAGAAAGGTGGTTGGTTTGTGGTTCTTAAAGTGGTAACTCTTCTCTACAACATAAGGTTGAAAGGCAATGGCAGACGACAACAGAACTGAGTTGGTTGATACGGGTGCCCAAAAGCAATTGATTGAACATGACACCTGTTTGGCAGATGAGGTAAGGATGTTAAGACAATACATGACGGATATGTATCAGGCCTGGATGACTGGGAAGGCACCACCCCCGCCATCACCTAGCTTCCTAGATGCTACCCTTACCCAAACTCCGGTCATAGTGTCAGATGATCCCCTATACTCTCCAGATCCACCCGCTTATCACAGCTTTCCCAACCACCCTAGTAGCTCCATCACTCGTCCTCCAATTACCTTTCCCCAAAATTGCACTCCTGTCATATCCACTATCCCCAACAATGAATACCCACTCAAAGCTTATGATGCCCAATATTACCTCTCAGAGGTTGCCCACAAGGTTCTTGACTCATACAAGCAGAGCCCTCGGAATGAGCCTCATACTAAAAAAGAATAGGTCACAGGAAAAGAAGGGCGAGATGAGCTATCCAGAAAGCTGAAAGGGTCTAAAACATAAAAGCTTAATCTATATGGTGGACGTGGAGATCCAGTAGCCCATCTGAGAGGTTATTGCAGTGAAATGAGAAGTGTTGGCAGGAATGATAATTTGTTGATGGCGTATTTCACTGAGAGCTTGACTGGGACAGCCTTGCAATGGTATACACGTCAAGATGTCAATAAGTGGCATACATGGGATGACATGGCTCAAGATTTTGTTCGAAACTTTCAGTACAATCTAGACATTATCCCAGACCGCTCCTCCCTATCTTAAATGGAAAAGAAGCCGAAGGAAAGCTTTAGGGAGTTTGGGCTCAAATGGAGGGAGCAAGCCGCTCGAGTCAGCACCCCAATTGGTGAAGAAGAAATGGTTGAGCTTTTCCTACAAGCTCAGGGGCCCACCTACTTCAGTCATTTGATTCCAACCTTAGGTGAACCTTTCAATGATGTGGTAATAATGGGAGAGATGGTAGAAGAGGGAATCAAGTCAGGCAAAATCATGAGTTATTCGGCATTGAAAGATACTACAAAAGACATTCAGAACATCCCAATAAGTTTGGGTGGAAGAAAGAGAAATAGAAAAAATGATCTGTTGGGCATTCCTGCTCAACGCTTTCAGCCTCGACATCGACCCCGTGGATATCCTTGTGCACCAGATGATCCTCCCCAATGCTACTTCTCTCCACGTAACCCCTAAAGTTGTACATCACTTTCCCAGTACCCTATCCACAATGCACCACCATATGCTCCACACCCACGAGGCTCGCGATGGCCCGTATAACTTCCCCAAATGTCTTACCCGCCTCCTCAAGCATATCAGTCACTTGCCCACAAAAGGTTCCAACCAAGGCCAGAATACAAACTGAAAAGACTGCTAAAAAAAGAAAAGACTTTCACCCCTATTGGAGAATCATATGCTAGTTTGTTCCAAAGGTTAAGGCAATTGAACATGTTGAAGCCGATTCAAATAAAAATGCCAAACCCTCTGCCAAAGAAGTTTGATTTTTCTCAAAGGTGTGCATATTGCTCTGATGCCCCGGGTCACAGTACAGAAAAGTGTTGGCACCTGAAAAATGCGATTCAGAAGCTTATTGATGCAGGTGACATTGTCGTGCAAAATCCAGATGCAGCAGACACTAGCCAAAGTCTATCGCATGTTCGTAATGAGACGCATATGGTAAGTATGATTTGTTTTGAAAAGGAATATGAGATTTCTTCTGAGATCCTCGGAGGTCCATGCACTACAAAACTTTCAGCGCTATCAGAGGTTGATCTTAAGAACGAGCCGTCAAAAGGAACCCAAAAGCAATTTGTTAAGAACAATGTGATGAAGACTTGTGAAGGTCCTATATTGTTGATGCAAAATTCAGTGGCTAAGATATTGAGCTTGGTGATTGGAAAGATACTCCTTTCTTGGTTATCCAGGGAGGAGTATTGGTAGTTTATTTTGTTGTCATTTCTGTTGTCCGATTTATTTCAGGGTTATAATCCAGATACTGTCTTGTGGCTCAAACCCTTCTATCCTTTTATTTTGCCTAGTTTGTTTAGTTGTAGTAACTCGTTTAGTGCTGTCTAGGTTTGTTCCAGGGTTGTAACCCCAGTTTAGTGCTTGTTTTTTTGTTCAAACCCCTTCACCGTTTATCTAATGCAATTTTCTATTTTCTGTTATTTCTAGTCATTTCTGTTTAGTTCTCTTCTCATTTTATAGTTCTCTTCTGGTTCTGGTGACATGACATGCACGCATAATTCTAGGCCTGGTCTTAAAGGTTAGTTTAATCATGAAGCAATAAAATAATTGTGAAGATGATAGGAACATTTGAGGGAAATAAGTAAAGGCATTTCGAGATCATTTGAAGCCCGAACTATGTGAAACTGGGGCAGATAATTGGGAAAGTTAATGGGGTGACAAGAATTCATTAAAGGAGAGTGCATCCCGGACGATTTGAAGCGAGCAACTTTAAGTTCAAGTGCATCTCAAGTTACAAGATAAAGTCAGGAAAGTTTTCTCTGAATCGACGGAGGATATACATTGTGAAAAGGGAATCACCCAACGAGGGTTTTGTACTTGACAAGGCGCTAAAGAAAAGTGGAAGGCATATCGGCAATACCAATGCCGAAGCCGCAAAAGAAATATTGCGCATGATTTTCAATTTTCATTTCAAGTTGCATGTGTTGTACTTGGCATTTTTAGAGATTGGGAGGCCCTCTTTCAGCTACCCAAACACTTATACCATTTGATACCCTTTTGAGCCTGTACTAACTTCTTTAACCTCCCTCTTTTGGAATCAAGTTGGAGTCATACGAAAAAAAAATGGAGAGTTCATGTCCCCATAGGTTTATTTTAGAAAGTTCATTCCAAAAGTAAAAGAGAAAAAAAGAGATAAAAAAAGAAAAAAGAAAAGGGAAATAGTAACAAAAGTAGTCTTGTGAACAACGTTTGACCTGATTCTTATTACCACAAGATACGTAGGCAGCCTTACGGTTCAGTCATACCAAATAAACTATTTTATAGTCCCACGAAGTCGAAAGTGGGGCAGTCTTTCTTAGTAACGCCATCAAAGAAAAAGAAAAAAAAAGAATCAAATTCTCTTGTTTTGGAAATTGGGGCAAAGTTTTATAATGTATTCCAAAAGTTGTAAATAAATTAACCCTGTTATTTTAGTTATTTTGAGCCTTTATGATATCCTTTCTTTCTAACCCTGTCCAAAAGCCACATTACAGTCCAAAAAAGACCTCCCGAATAATCTTTGAGAGTGCCGAGCTAGACATGCCAGGAGCATATGGTGTTTTTACCAAGGTTGATGCCTTGCCATCTGCAGAATCAGAGGAAATAAGAAGGAAAGAACAAAATGAGAGAGTCTTATTGGTGAAAATCGGCACAGGCACCATAAGGCAATGAAAAGCTGAGAGAAATTAAAAATGAGAGAGTCTTACTGGTGAAAACCTTCACGGGCACCATAAGGCGATGGTGAGTTGAGAAAAAGAACAAAATGAGAGAGACTTGATGGTGAAAACCCTTCGGGCACTACAAGTCGAATAAGGATTGTGAATCAAATTGGATAATCGGAGCATTGAAGCCCAGTTTCACGATTTAGGGGTATAACAAGAGTTGAACATCAGAATTGCTTGACAGATTAATCCACAGGGGCATGACATGGTCATTAGAGTTGGTATCCACATCTGATAAGTTTCTACCTTGTAGTTTTCTTATTAGAAATCATCTCTTTCCATTGTCTTTACTCTGTTCCTTTTTTTTTGTTTACTTCCTCTTCCTGAGTCTGTTTGGTCAGAACAAGTGAGAAATGACTTCAAAATTTTCCACCCGCTTTCCAATTGCACAAAATAGGATCTGGCTAACACATCAAAGTGGCATAAGTCAGGAAAGAACAGCATGTGCACTAAGTTGGCAACAATCAATGTGCTTTGGGATTCATGTAAAATACAAAGGTTTGGTATATGTCAATTCATGAACAGTGCAACAGATCGAGGATGTTGGGTGAATGGATCAAAGGTATTTTTTGTGATAAGGTTGACAGAGAAAGTGGTTAACCAATGACAATCAAGGTCTTCCAAGCGGAAACCAAAGTTATCATGGCAAGTGAAGGAGCAATAGACCTCAAGGCCAAGGCTAGTGGTTTAAGTCAGGAAAGAACAGCATCCGCACTGAGTGGGAAACAATTGATGTGCTTTGGGATTCATGTGAAACACAAGGTTGAGTATATGTCAATGCATGAGCACAATGCAACAGATGAATGGTATTGGGTTTGAACGGATCAGAGGTATTTTCTGTAATAAGGGAGATAGAGAAAGTGGTTAGTCAATAAACAAGTAAAGTCTTTCGAGTTGAAATCAAAGTTATCATGGGAAGTGAAGGAGAAATCGCCCTCAAAGCCAAGGCCACAAACCAACCACCATATTTATAAACTCATAAGTTTCTTTGTTTGAAACGGGGACGAAAATTGTGTCCAAATCAAAGCTTGGAAGTTTGAATTTTTTTCAAGTGTCGTGCCCAAATTTTGTCAGCACAAAGTCGGTTTGAGAAGGGGAAAGAAACTTTGTTCGATCTACAGGAACCCTCCATGAGGAAAAATATAGTTTATGGGCAAGGAATTTTGTTCGTTCTGCAGAGATCCTCCAGGAAGAAAGTATGGCTCAGGTAAGTTCATTTTAGACTTTTCAGAACCCTCCTGGATAATGGGATTTAATTTAAAATTTTCAGGACCCTCCTGGATAATGGAATTTAATTTAAAATTCTCAGGACCCTCCTATATAATGGGACTTAATTTAAAATTTTCAGGGCCCTTGGATAATGGGCTTAATTTAAAATTTTCAGGGCCCTCTTGGATAATGGGATTTAGTTTTAAGACCTTCATAGATAATAAGATTTAGCGTAAGTTTTACCTTTAGGAAATAGAATTTAGCTTTGAAGTTGTCACTCTTAAGATGAGATTTAATTTTAAATTTTCAGGACCCTCCTGGATAATGGAATTTAGTTTTTAAATTCTTATAGATTTTGGGTAATATGATTCGATTAACACTCACAGATGTTCCCGATATCAAATTGGGGTAGAAAAATTTCTTTTGTTTTGTTTGTTTTGTTGTAATCAGGTTCACAAGCAGTAGTTTCAGAAGGGTCAGTTCAAGTATTGGAAATCAGGAGCCCACCTGGAGAACAAAGGGAAGCAGTTCAAGTTTCAAGGGAAGCAATTCAAGTTTCAAGGAAAAACAATGCAAGTGTTCAGCAATCAGGAGCCCACCTGGAGAACAAAGGGAAAGCAGCAAGGTTCAAAGGAGTTCAGCAATCAGGAGCCCACCTGAAGAACAAAGGGAAGCAGTTCAAGTTTCGAGGAAAAGCAGCGCAAGTGTTTTTAATAAGGAGTCCACCTGGAGAACGAAGGGAAGCAACAATGATCAAAGGAAGACAGCAATCAGGAGCCCACCTGGAGAACGAAAGGAAGCAACAATGTTCAAAGGAAGACAGCAATCAGGATCCCACCTGAAGAACGAAGGGAAGCAGCAATGTTCAAAGGAAGACAGCGATCAGGAGCCCACCTAGAGAACGAAGGGAAGCAACGAGGTTCAAAGGAGTTCAGCAATCAGGAGCCCACCTGAAAAACAAAGGGAAGCAGTTCAAGTTTCGAGGAAAAGCAGCGCAAGTGTTGGTAATCAAGAGCCCACCTGGAGAACGAAGGGAAAGAGCAATGTTCAAAGGAAGATAGCAATCAGGAGCCCGCCTAGAGAACAAAGGGAAGCAGCAAGGTTCAAAGGAAGTTCGACAATCAGGAGCCCACCTGGAGAACAAAGGGAGAACAAGGCAAGTTTTGGAGGAAAGGAAGATAATTCAAATGCTTGAAATCAGGAGCCCACCCGGAGAACAAAGGAAAGGAAACAGTGGTCAAAGGAAGACGGTTCAAGTTCAGCAATCAAGCGCTTACCTGGAGAATAAAAGAATTCACTTCAGAATACAATTCAAGTTAGCAACAAAAGAAGCTCGCGGCAAGAATGCGAGTCAACAGTCCGAGGTGATCAACAGAAGTTAGTCACAATAAAGAAAAAAAGAGAAAGGCAAGAAGTTAATCCAAATGCAGAAGTTGATAAAAGATGTGGGTTGCTCAAGATATGGCCGAGGTCACAAGCACTGCATGCCTGGTCTTGATTCGAGAAGCTGAAGAAGGATGAACTAACACCTGCAACTTGCAAGCGTCAAGGTTCAAATCTAAAGTCTACATGAAGAACCACTCAAGACTCAAGATCAAACTTCAGAAGACTTATAGATAGAAATCTTGTAACTCGTAGTTGACATGCTTGGCTAATCTTTTTCATGTTTTCATTTTTGATGTAATAACAGGACAGCGGACCGGAACCTCGGCGGAACGGCACCTCGACTAGCTCTCCACCACGGCATACTCCATCATCTCATTCACTTCTGAACTACACGTGGCCTGATTCCTTTATAGCCAAGGATATGTAAGTAGCTCAGATACCAGGGCTCGGTCATATTCCCCTTTTCTCTTAGTTTTAGTCTCTCTAAATAAGGGTCGGGTCAAAAAATCTATCTAGTCGTTCTTTGTCTGAAAATACTTCGTATTTCCAGTCAAAGAGGGGCAGATGTAGACATGTGATTTTTGACCCTCCCCAAGCTTTTTTATATTTTAGCATGTAAATATTTAGTTTAGGCCTAATATCTTTATTTCAACCAATTTTGACTCTTTTACTTTATTTTATCACAAAAAATAAAAATTACAAAAATATGTTAGTTCACGTATCTTTCATAAATTTAAATAAATAAATACAAAAATAGTACCCTATTTTAATCTTTATATAATCTTGGAAAAATATAAAAAAAATATAATTTCATAGTTTAGTAATTAATTAAAATTAGTTTTTGCATTGTGTAGTATTTTTATCTTTTATTAAATAGAGTTAACTAAGGTGTTATACCACAATTGTAGGAGTTTTAGAGCCCAATTTTTTACCCAATTCAGATTAGCCCATTAAGTTCAATACCCAATACCCATCAAGCTAACCCTAGGGACCCTTCTAGACTCTTCTTGGGAACAAAAAATAAATAAAAAGCCCCTAAGGACCTAAGAGCAAAAAATACACAATATATACACCCTAGACCTAGACTCTAAAAGGGGATTAAAAAGAATCATTCGCCGTTTTAAAAGGATCCCTTCCAATCGTCCTGCTTCTTCTTGAGAGAATCAGATACACGACCTCCCCCATCGTTCTTCACCATCTTCAGCATCTTCAAACCTTGAGCACCCAAAACAATACACACCCATATAAATGTACACACACACACACAAAGAGCGCCAGAAATCATCGACACACCAGACTTTCAAGCTTCTTAGCTGTCGTTGCTGTCGCACCTCCTTTTTCCGCCCCCGCGGGGGTGCGTAGGGGAGTTTTCTCCAATTGAAGGACAGTCGAAACAGGATTTGTTTGTTTGTTTCAGAGTCGCCACTTGGGAATTTTAAGGCGTCCCAAGTCACCAATTTTAATCCCTGAATCGAGGAGAATATGACTCTGTTTATTATTCTGCGAACCAGAAATCCTGAGTAAGGAATTCTGTTAATCCGGAAGAAGGTGTTAGGCATTTCCGAATTCCGTGGTTCTAGCACGGTCGCTTAACTGTTTTTATTCTTGGCTTAATTATCTCGATTTTACATTTTTATTGCATGATTTTGTTATCGCTTCTGTTTAGATTGTTTATAATTAAAGACCCTTCTTTGAATCGAATCACGCATACGTGTATCCGTTTTATATATTATATATATTT
The DNA here is from genome assembly GCF_000393655.2 of Nicotiana sylvestris. Taxonomy (NCBI): domain Eukaryota; kingdom Viridiplantae; phylum Streptophyta; class Magnoliopsida; order Solanales; family Solanaceae; genus Nicotiana; species Nicotiana sylvestris. The sequence goes on along the minus strand of NC_091057.1, from coordinate 119,408,099 downwards.
TTAACGTGAAAAATCGTGTAACGCGTACGTATACACAATGATATTGATAATATAATAATTATTTTTTCGAAATTTTTTTTATTATAAAAATAGACTTAACTTCGAAATTGTGCTTAAAATAAAATTAAGAATGTTCGTCGCTCTTGTATGATTAAATAGTGAACTGCACATCTCGGGTTATATGAAATTAATATTGATGATCTCCGAAGAACCCCTTTTTATTAAAAATTTGCTCGAAGTTGCGCGAACGCATAATCCGAATCGCCTTTAGAAGTATAATCAAGTCACGCGAACGCATCCTTAATTATGCAAATATTCTTGACAGTAATATAAATTCTCTACAAATGTTTATTGCATCCATCTATTTTTAAATGTAAGAGTCATGAGAAATCACTATTTGAGATGCCTCTAAATTCCTTGAAAAGAATTCACAATTCATTAAGTGTTGACCGCAAATTATATTTTTACGTGTGAATTATATTCCTCAAAAACCATGAGTTTAAAGAGTAAAATAAAAATAAAATAAAAATAAACAACGTGTGATTAATACTACCATTTTTATGGTAAATACAAAAGTGAATTGCGTATAAAACTTAGGAAAACAATTGATTTAATAAACGAAGTAATATTTTTTGAAGAATTTTCATTGTTATATTTGGAGCAAACGCTATTTACACATTTTTTGACTTAAAATGTTACAATCTATAAATCCCATCCTTCTTTTACACCACTTGTTTTTAGTCCGAGGTTATAATTGTTTGGTTAATTTTGCTTACGAAGATTGAGTTTGAGATAAATAAACCAATTCTTATTCTCTGCCTATGCGAATATTTGCAAATACTAACTCTATATTTTTGTAAACAAATCATTGACATTATTTCATACATTAAAAGAAATGAGTTGATCGCGTTCCTAAAATAATTAAGCCATTTGTTATTAAGAAAGAGAACTAATCTACCAATTGATTTAATAAGACGACATCACATATAACGTAAACATACATCATGACATGTTCGCAATATTCCAGCATTGTAATAGTAATGGATTATATTAATTCACCTTTCAACTATGGGTTATACACATAACCGTTATTACGCCATATACGAACAAAGTACGACTGACATCATCTAGTCTTAAACAAAATTGGATATTTGACAGAATAAGCTAGTAATGTAATTTCTGAGTATTTCCGTACTATTCTTTACTTAGCTAATAATATCACAAGATTTAATTAATAGCCAACTTTCTGCCATGTTCCCTATCTCAACAATTCAAACAGTAAATGTCATCACTAGTCCTCAAAACATATATGATTATCGTGGAATTTATTACTCCAGAAGGTTAATTAGTTAACAGTTTATCATGTCAAGTATAATACTATATTAACCAACTAAAACAAAACTGAAACTTAAACTAATAAAATTTAAATGAGTAGAAGACATCCTTATAATTCCAAACTTCATTTACTTGTCATGTTGAAGCTTTTCATGACATGAATTTACAGATATGTACCTGATATTGGAAGCAAAAGAAAATGATGATGAGAATCAACGGTAGTAATAACAATACAGCAACAACAATCCAGCAGCAGTAACAACCCAGGAACAGAGTTTGCAAACCAGTAGAACAGTAATCCCAAAAACAAAAGCTTCAAGCTTGGAATGAAACAACAACCATTAATACTAATTTCAAACAAAGAAAGAAAGCAGAAGATTTTTTAGTTTTTATTTTTATTTGAAAGCTTAAATATTTTTCGGAATTTTCTTTCTCTTAAATGTTCAGCCCTTTTTTCTCTCTTCTATTTTTCTTCTCAGATTCGTTTCTCTTATCTGTGTTTTTTCTCTTTTTTTCTCCCTTAATCTGATTTCAAGACTTCATATATATAACTCATCCCATAAATCTTTCAATTAATTAAAACCAATACTTTTTCTCTACCAAACTCATTATCTTCCCACTCATCCCCATTACATTAAATATATCACACCACCCCATTATATTTTGTCCCCCATGCTTCATTTAAAATAATGCAAGATTCCCCTTTAAATTAAATCTTGTCCCCCCTTTATATTAAATAATCATATCACAACCCACCCCATTTCATTTTGTCCCCCATGCTTCAAATAAACAATTACAAAATGTACAATTCCTAAACTACCCCTTCCGACCTTACTGAAATTACCAAACTACCCCTGAACGTATTACAAATTTACCAAACTACCCATCAGCTATAACACATCAATTAATCAAACTTAACCAAAATATAGACAATATGATCAATTTCTAACAATGTTCAAACAACAATATGAACACGGATGAACATCATAACAACAATATCACATGAACACGATTTTAACAACATTTCAACAACAAAGCACATGAACATGATTTCAACAACATTTCAACAACAAATCACATGAACACAAATTGAACAACAAAGAACAACTAAAATTTGATTGAACAATATTTTAGCAACAAACAATCCTATTTTCGGATTCAACAACAACAACAAACAAGTATATTTAGATTTCTAAATTCAATAATATTGAACTTAAAATCAACTACTCTAACAACATTACAACAAATAATTCTTATATTAAACTTTAAACAAGATTATGAGACCAATTCAAGAAATAATCATAAATGATAAACAAGAAATCAAACTATACAAAATTCGGATTCAAGATCATCCAAACAAAGTATGAACATGAATGAATCTATTTTAACACAACAAACATGACGGATTAAAACGATTAAATCAATATATTTCCTTTAACACAACTAAATTCTTTTTAGACAAATAACAAGATCGACGAATAAACAATTATGAACTTAAGCTTGAACTTAACAATATTAACAATTTCTAACAATACATAAACACATGAAACAAATTGAAGAAATAGTTAATTAAATTTCAATTTTGAAATCTGAAAAATTAATTTAACAAACAACATGAACACACTAGAAAATTATTTCAACGATGAACAACGAACAAGACAAGGATTAAATCATTTAACGATTTTGGATCCGGAAAATATCAAACAAAAATATGGACAAAAATAAAACTCAAAAACAACTAACCGGAGCGAAATGAAATATGTACGGACTGTTTTGACGAACCTCGAATGGGAATGAATCTGTCCGGATTCGACGACGAACTCACCTTCCTTGCAAACTTTGACGAACTCAAAACGACGCTCGACGACCTCGACTAAAACTCAACCGAGCAGCTCGTCTGAAGATACAGCAGCTGGAACGAAGGAGAAGTGATGAACGGAAGCAGCTGGAAGTGAAGAAGAAGGTGGAACGGGAAGCAGCAGCAGCACGTTTGGACGCCATGGACGTGAAACAGAAGCAACAGCTCGGAGACAGCTTCCATGGCAACGCTCAAGCTGAAGAAGACGAAGAAGAACAGCAGCAGCTGAGGCTTGTTTTGGCCTCAAGATGCTCGACGGAAGTAGTTGGTCGACGCTCATCCATGGCGGAATGGGCTGGACGACGAGGGCAGCGATGGGGGGGGTCCGGCGGTTCAAGCGTCCATGGTCGTTTGTTTAGGGTGGTGTTGACGACGGACAACGAAGACGAGGGAGGGGACTGTTTGGTCGAAGGACTGGACGACGGGCGGACATGGGAGGGCAACTTGGAACTTGAGGAAGAAGAAGAAGATAGGGAGGGGGTGGCGGATGGTTTAGGTTTTTTTAGGGTTTGTTTTTTTTTCTTTTGTTTTGTTTTACAAGATAGGAGGGTGTTGGGTTATGGACTGGGTCGACCCAGTTCGAAATGGACTGGGTCGAAGGGAAGATTGGGCCATTTTTTGGGCCTATGGCTTGAAATCGAAGAAGAGGCTCAATTCCGACTTTCTTTATATTTTCGCTCTCTTTTCTTCTTTTATTTCTCTAAAACTAAATTATAAAAATACTTAAACTATTATTAAGAATTAAATTAAGTTATAAAAGTGCAAATTAACTCCCAATAACAATTAACGCACAATTAAGTAATAATTAAGCATAAAATTGTATATTTGGACATTAAATGCTAAAAATGCAAACGATGCCTATTTTTGTAATTTTTAATTTTTGTAAAACAAATTTAATTACTAACAATTGTAGAATTAAATCCTACATGCAAAATGCGACATATTTTTGTATTTTTTATTAATTTAGCAAATAAACATGCACAGACAAATACAAATAATTATTCAAAATATCACAAAATTGCACACCAAGAAATATTACTTTATTTTTGAATTTTTTGGGAGTAATTCTCATATAGGGCAAAAATCACGTGCTTACAGCTTCCCCTCTTTGCCCGAAGACACGAAGGGTTTTCGTGCAAAGATAAAGCGAGCGATTTTTGCCCATCCGAGTACTCCGTTGAAGCATTTTTTTTTTTGAAAAAGATTTGACCGAACCTTTGCTTCAAAGGTTTCCTACATATCCTAGGCTAAACAGGAATCAGGTCAATGTAGTTCGGGAAGTTTTGGTAGCTGGGACTACCGTGGGACTGCAATGTTACTGTTGTTGCATGCTATTACCACTGCTTACCGATCTCCTTGTTACACCATGCTTAAAAGAAAACAAGAAGCTAGGCTAGAGTACAATTTGTTTTTGTTGCCTTGCTTCCTTGTCTGCTTGCATTTCTTCCGGTGCTTTTCTTCTTTTGACACATGTACTTGAGTTTGTACTGTGACCTCTTGTTGCAACCTTCTATTTCCCGGTGCCGGGGAATTTTATTGTTTCCTGCTGGGGATTCCTATTGTAACCCTCTATTTTATTGTCCTCTGACTTGATCTTGAAATGTATGCCTCTGTTATCTGGGCGGGCTCCCAACTTCAATACTTGAAAATTAAAGACTTGAAATGTATGCCTCTGTTATCTGGGCGGGCTCCCAACTTCAATGCTTGAAATGTAAAGACTGAAATGTATGCCTCTGTTGTCTGGGCGGGCTCCCAACTTCGACGCTTGAAATATAAAGACTGAAATGTATGCCTCTGTTATCTGGGCGGGCTCCCAACTTCAATGCTTGAAATGTAAAGACTGAATGTATGCCTCTGTTCTATGGGCGGGCTCCCAACTTCAACAACTGAAATGTAAAGACTGAAATGTATGCCTCTGTTATCTGGGCGGGCTCCCAACATCAACAACAACTTTTAAAAATAAGCGTCATTCCTCTCTTCAGGCGGGCTCCTGACTTCAACAACAACTTTGAAAATAATCGCCATTCCTCTCTTCAGGCGGGCTCCTGACTTCAACCAATACATCGCCATTCCTTTCTTTAGGTTGGCAAGATTTCAACAACTTTTAAAAACGCCTTTCCTCTCTTCAGGCGGGCTCCTGACTTCAACAACAACTTTGAAAATAATCGTCATTCCTCTCTTCAGGCGGGCTCCTGACTTCAACATATTATCTTGGGAGAAAAATTTCATCAGACCAAGATTTTGACTCTAGGAGATAAATCGTCAGACTAGGTCCATTTTGTTGTGATCTTAGGAGAAAGATTCATCCGACTAAGATTTTATTATATTATCTTGGGAGAAAAATTTCATCAGACCAAGATTTTGACTCTAGGAGATAAATCGTCAGACTAGGTCCATTTTGTTGTGATCTTAGGAGAAAGATTCATCCGACTAAGATTTTATTATATTATCTTGGGAGAAAAATTTCATCAGACCAAGATTTTGACTCTAGGAGATAAATCGTCAGACTAGGTCCATTTTGTTGTGATCTTAGGAGAAAGATTCATCCGACTAAGATTTTATTATATTATCTTGGGAGAAAAATTTCATCAGACCAAGATTTTGACTCTAGGAGATAAATCGTCAGACTAGGTCCATTTTGTTGTGATCTTAGGAGAAAGATTCATCCGACTAAGATTTTATTATATTATCTTGGGAGAAAAATTTCATCAGACCAAGATTTTGACTCTAGGAGATAAATCGTCAGACTAGGTCCATTTTGTTGTGATCTTAGGAGAAAGATTCATCCGACTAAGATTTTATTATATTATCTTGGGAGAAAAATTTCATCAGACCAAGATTTTGACTCTAGGAGATAAATCGTCAGACTAGGTCCATTTTGTTGTGATCTTAGGAGAAAGATTCATCCGACTAAGATTTTATTATATTATCTTGGGAGAAAAATTTCATCAGACCAAGATTTTGACTCTAGGAGATAAATCGTCAGACTAGGTCCATTTTGTTGTGATCTTAGGAGAAAGATTCATCCGACTAAGATTTTATTATATTATCTTGGGAGAAAAATTTCATCAGACCAAGATTTTGACTCTAGGAGATAAATCGTCAGACTAGGTCCATTTTGTTGTGATCTTAGGAGAAAGATTCATCCGACTAAGATTTTATTATATTATCTTGGGAGAAAAATTTCATCAGACCAAGATTTTGACTCTAGGAGATAAATCGTCAGACTAGGTCCATTTTGTTGTGATCTTAGGAGAAAGATTCATCCGACTAAGATTTTATTATATTATCTTGGGAGAAAAATTTCATCAGACCAAGATTTTGACTCTAGGAGATAAATCGTCAGACTAGGTCCATTTTGTTGTGATCTTAGGAGAAAGATTCATCCGACTAAGATTTTATTATATTATCTTGGGAGAAAAATTTCATCAGACCAAGATTTTGACTCTAGGAGATAAATCGTCAGACTAGGTCCATTTTGTTGTGATCTTAGGAGAAAGATTCATCCGACTAAGATTTTAAATGAAAGGAAAATTTTCTGCCCCAGTTTTACAATCTCCCTTATGGCATGCATTTTCCGACATCAATGCCATTTCTTTTACATGTTTCAAACCAAACAAAATTTGTTAGTTTAAAACCCGGTGGTTGGTTGTGATACTCCTACTGGGATGGTTCTCCCTTTCTCCTTCCTTGCTTTGCATCCCACAACTTGTTGGGGATGATATTATTTGCTGGGGATAATCCTTTTCTGCTGGGGATATCCCTCTTCTTTCGTGGCATGGCTCGAAAACTTGCATTTTCCCGACCTTTTAGTCTCGCATAAATTTCCCAAATCATGCTTATTGCTCTCCTTGTTTTGTCCACGGGCTTTGGCCTTGAGGTTTTAATAACCTTTGATTTTGGCAAGGATATCCCTCTTGACACTCGTTGATCTTTTTGTCAATTCCCTTTTGCTGGGGATATCTTTTTTGACACTGGCTTCGCGCTTGTTCCTTGCTGACTATACCATTTGTATGTACTAGTCAGATCTTATCTTGGAAAGCTGATGGCCTATTTTGAAGTCATTTCCCACTTGTTCTGACCAAACAGACTCTACTGGGGAATTTTCTATGAAAGGAGAAAGATAAAAAGGAACAAAATAAAAGACAAAGGAAAAAGATGACTCTTTCAAAAAAAGAAACTATAAATAAAAAACCTATCAAACGCAGACACCGACTCTAATGGTCATGACATGCATATGTGGCCTATCCTCCGTCGTCAATCATCTTTCAAGATCTTCCCTTGACTATCTCCCATCTGATTCCCAATCTTATTCGACTTGTAGTGCCCGAAGGGTTTTCACTATCAAGCCTCTCTCATTTTGGTTTTTCTCTCAGCTTTCATCGCCTTATGGTGTCCGTGAAGATTTTCACCGATAAGACTCTCTCATTTGTATCACTTTCCAGCTGGGGATTTGGAGTGTTGCCGGTATGACTCTCTCTGCTGGAGATTAGAGTCCTTTCTGCTGTGGAACAGAATGTTATGTTCGCCGGTAAGACTCTCATTTGTCTGACTTGGCATCTTTTGAAGACTGGTCAGAAGGTCTTTCTTTGGACCGTAATGTGGGTTTTGGATAGGGCTAGAAAAAAAAGGGTATTAAAGGCTCAAAAATGCATTAATTCTGGGTTATTAGTTACAACTTTCGGAACTAGATTTATTTACCACAAACGCAACTTTTGCCCCAGTTTCTTGCTTGGGGATATTTTACTTGATTGATTTATATTTTTTCAAAACCATGCGCATTGTGACCATTGTGGCCATTATGCACCCTATGACCGAGCCGTGAAGCGCCTACGTATCCTCTTTGAGGAATCAGGTCAAACGTAGTTCCCAATTCCTCTATTTTCTTCTGACTTTCTTTTGTTTTTTGTGTTTTTTTTGTTATCATGATTTTTTTTCTTTACCTTCCAGGATCATATTTCCTAGTCGTTGCTATTGATTCCGAACGAGGGGTATGAAATAAAATAAATAAGTCTCAAAAGGGGTAACGAAGGATAAAGTGTTTAGGTAGCAGAACAAAATGTCTTCGTCATTCCAGTCTTCAAAACATGCCAAGTGCAAACAACACAATTGAACATAGATTTATAGTCTCTTCCGACGGTGCTGGTCTTGACAATTATGTTAAACACTTGCTTTTCATTTGTCATTTCCTAAAGCACTGCTGGGCGACACTCTCATTCTCATGAACGACCCTCATGCCAATTTGGCGAATCTTGCATTTAACGGTTTTCTTTATGTTTTACTTGCCCCAGTTCCACATGACTCGGGCTTCAAGTAATTTCAAACCGTTCTTATTTCCTTTAAATGCTTCGATTACCTTCCGAGGGTTTTATGATTAACTTTTAAGATTAGGCCCAAACTGGGTGTGCATGTCGTGTCCCTAGAATCGGCATTGAACTAAAGCAAAACAAAAGGGTAAAGAAAACTAAACAAAGAAGATGAAAAAAGACCGGAATTTGCTTTTAGACAAAAGGTAGAACCGTTTAAACGACAAAATAAACAGTTACAACCCTAAAACTAAACAAGATAACACCACATTAGGTACTAGACAAATAAAAGGATAAGGGAGTTTGACCACAAGACAATATCCGGATTACAACCCTGAAATAATCCGGACTACAGAAATGACAACAAAATAAACCACCAAAACTCCTCTCTGGCTGACCAGGAGATGGAGCGCCTTTCCAATTGCCCAACACGGTGTCTTAGCCATTAAGTTCTGCATCATCATTGCCAAAACCGTTACCAACTTCAATATCATTATCATCAGTTAGCGGCTTCCCGGGATGACTCTAAAATCCCATGTCACCAGGCATCCTCCCCATAAAGTGTGCATCATGATGTGCAGGTAAAGGATTCTGCGCGATATTCTGGGTGTCATTACCTTGGATCACAATCAGATTTTCCTGGATCATCCTTTCTATTTCTCTTTTCAAATCCCGACAACTTTCAACATTGTGCCCCTGGGCATTGGAATGGTATTCACACCTTTTAGAAGGGTCAAAGCTTCTTGCACGTGGGTCTACATGATTTGGAGGAATAGATGCAATCATGTCGTGATGCTTTAACCTCTCAAATAAGCTTTCATAGGACTCTCCTATTGGTGTAAAATTATCTTTCAACCTTCGTTCCCCTTTATACTTCTGGCTTGGATGTGGGTTATAGGGCACCTGAAAGTTATGTGGAGGCTTCTGGAGATTTTGTGACGCTCGTGCTCGCCTTCTGGGGTGTTTTGGTGGCCGGGCAACATACTGAGGTGGAACAATAGAATGTTGTGGGTTCTGAGGGGGATAATATTGCTCAGGGGATTCATAGAAAACTTGAGGAGGCTGCTCATACCTTCGAGATGTTCTCATAGGACCTCTTCTTGACCCTGATGTCATCATGATTTCTTCAATCTTCTCATTTGTGTCGCAAAAATTATCAGACTCAACCCGGACAGCGTGAGTTGCAGCTTTAAAAACTGCTTGACTTATAATTTTTCCTGTCTTAAGACCATTCTCTATTATTTCTCCCATTTTGATTGCTTCCGAGAAGGATTTGCCAACTGCGGACATCATGTTCTGAAAGTAATCTGGCTCTTGCGCTTGAAGGAAGACAGTTATTAGCTCGTGGTCATCCATGGGTGGCTTAACTCGAGCTGCTTGCTCTCTCCATTTAATGGCATATTCCCTGAAACTTTCACTTGGTTTCTTCTTCAGGTTTGAAAGGGAAATGCGGTCTGGGGCAATGTCGATGCTGTATTGGAACTGTTTGACAAATGCTTGTGCCATGTCGTCCCAGACATACCAGCGAGACGTGTCTTGATCCATAAACCATTCGGAAGCTACTCCCGTAAGGCTTTCCACAAAATAAGCCATCAACAATTCTTCATTTCTTCCCGCACCTCTCAGTTGATTGCAATACCTTTTCAGGTGGGCAATGGGATCTCCATGTCCATCGTACTTTTCAAATTTGGGAGTCTTGAAACCAGGCGGCAAGTGGACATCGGGGAACATACATAGATCTTTGAAGGCAACACTCTTTTGACCAGACAACCCTTGCCTGTTTTTCAACCATTGTTCTAAGTTTTTCACTCTTTGGGTCATTTCTTCTTGTACCATCTTTCGGGCAGGCTCTTCAATCTTTGCAGGAAGATCAAACGAGTACGGGTGGTACTTAGGAGAGTGGTACTGCTCTTGTTGTGTCGCAAATTGTGACTCATGACGAGGCTGTCCTTGCCCACTAGCCCATGCTTGACCCCCTCCGGTCATTTGCTGTTTCAGTATTCTATTTTTCCCGGCACAGTAGACTCTTGTTGAACCCTCTGAACAAACCAACCAACTCAACTTTCTTCATAATTCAAAACAAAACATGTTAGAATGGACTCAGTCGGTTCTTATTACTAGCAACATCTTTTTACTTTTTTTTCGATTTTTTTTCAATTTTTTTTTTCATTTTTTGTTGTGGTCGAATCTTATGGAGATTGCCTACGTATCATGACCCCGCATGAATCAGACCTTGCGTAGTTCGGACCAATAAAAGATAAACAATACTAAACATTTTTTTTCAATTTAAAACACACTGGGTTTCAAAGGTTTGAAGATGACCTACAAACTCGAAAATCAAACAACCCACATATTATAATTAAAGATTTATAACCTCGAAATAAAAAGGCCAGCTTCCTTTCCCCGTTTGACAAATGCAACCAAACGGCTATTTTTGCAAATGTGGCCCCTTCCAAATCTCACATGAATTTTGAGGCCGGGGAGGATTATTTTGACACTTTACAAACTTGTCCGTTCTTTTACGAAAATAGCCTTTCGACAACTGAAAGATACTCTAAGGCTATTTTGGCAAGAACGGTTTAAGACGCGGCCGAAGCTGGCTCGGCTAATTTTGACTAAAAAAACAAACGGTATTCACCTGACCGTTGACTCTTTGTTTGTTTTTTCAAATTACAATAAAAACCTGGTGTTGCAAACACGGCCTTTCAGCGCCTCGGGGACGAAGATTTTTTTAAGGCTGTGTGGGTCACTGGACCAAAAATCCTAAACATGACCCAAAAGGTGGCTGTTTATGCAAAGTCAGCCTTCCGGCGTCCCTTTCGGGAACATTCGACTATGTCTTGACAAAACAGCGTCACCCGACTTATTTATGACAAAATTAAAATTTTGACACGTTTTTTATTTATTTATTGGTTTTTGGCTATTTTAGCAAAAAGGGGGTTGGACCCGATGAGGGTTGCCTACGTATCTCACATCCGGTGAGAATCAAACCCGCGTAGTTCGGGCAGATCATGAATAAGTAAATGAACTAACTTTTTTTTTTATTATTATTTTTTTTAAGGAAAGACTTATAAAGAAGAAAGGGAGCATTTTTGCAAAGAAGGATATCTAAGAAAATATTTTTGGAATTTTACTTTCAATGAAAAAAATGCTTCTAAAAGTATTTTTTTTTTTAATTTTCTTTTCAATTTTGAAAGAAGAAGGAAAATATTTTCGGATTTTTTATTTTATTATATATATATATATATATATATATATTATATTTTTTTATTTTATTTTTTAAATAATTAAAAAGACTTTCTAAAGAAGTCAATAATGGAAAATATTTTTGGATTTTTTGTTTTGAAAATTGGGGGTCTAAAAAACTTTTCTAGACTTTTTGGCAAGATAAATATTTTTGCAATAAATAAAGATATATATACATTTTTTGGAAATAAAGAAAAACTTTTTGGATTTATATATATATATATATATATATATATATATATATATATATATTTGCAACAAATAATAAAACCACTTTCAACGGCCGACTCTTTTTATTATTTCTTTTATTTTGGCATTTTCATAAACAAATAAATAAATAATAAACCATTTTAAAAACAAGACTCTTTTTCATTTTCATTTTTATGGCAAGACAAACTATTTTTTTCTATTTTTTTTTGAAAAACAAGACAGAACAACGCTTTTTTTTTTCCTTTGCTTTTTAGTAAAACAAACTAATAAAACACACATTTTTTAAAAAAAATTCGGCAGAGTTTTGACAGTATTTGGATATTGGTTTTTTACAAAAATAAACAATCAATTCCCTAACCGCTATTTCCTTTTCTTCTTTTTTTTCAAATTCAAAATATCATTCCTGATATTCAAAAGTTAGTCAACACACAAACCCGGATCAAATAAATGCACAAGTAGCAGCAAGTAAGATGCATCAGGATGGTCATTTTTATTTTTGGTACATCTGTCCTAGACAGACCCAACCCCTGCGTTGAGCCTCCAAAGTCAAATGCACGTGATGCAAACAAACGTTCCTACTAGGGATCCGGCATGAAGTTGAGTTATTCTAAGTGAAAAAAACCTGAGGCATATTGTTCTAGCCCTGGCTTACCCAAGTGGACAACTTGAGCCGAAATGGGGGCAACGTACCGGGAGCACGAAAGTCTGCCCGGCCTAGTTACTTGTCCCAACTTCGTCTTATTTGGTATGACTTCTAACAAAAAGGTGGGACACGCGCACGTGTACACCATAAATTCAGAAGACTCAGAAAGAAGAAGGGTTTCGTAGCAGTTTTATATACACAATTCAGATAATATTAAAGCGGTAAAAACATCATTTAGCACATAAAGCATATATCATGTAAAAATCAGATAATAAATAAAGTCAACTATAACAGTTATTTTAAGCTCGAATTCTTGAACCCTGAACCAATGGTTCTGGGCTTATATCCCCAGCAGAGTCGCCAGAGCTGTCGCACCTCCTTTTTCCGCCCCCGTGGGGGTGCGTAGGGGAGTTTTCTCCAATTGAAGTACAGTCGAAACGGGATTTGTTTGTTTGTTTCAGAGTCGCCACTTGGGAATTTTAAGGCGTCCCAAGTCACCAATTTTAATCCCTGAATCGAGGAGAATATGACTCTATTTATTATTCTGCGAACCAGAAATCCTGAGTAAGGAATTCTGTTAATCCGGAAGAAGGTGTTAGGCATTTCCGAATTCCGTGGTTCTAGCACGGTCGCTTAACTGTTTTTATTCTTGGCTTAATTATCTCGATTTTACATTTTTATTGCATGATTTTGTTATCGCTTCTGTTTAGATTGTTTATAATTAAAGACCCTTCTTCGAATCGAATCACGCATACGTGTATCCGTTTTATATATTATATATATTTTAACGTGAAAAATCGTGTCACGCGTACGTATACACAATGATATTGATAATATAATAATTATTTTTTCGAAATTTTTTTATTATAAAAATAGACTTAACTCCGAAATTGTGCTTAAAATAAAATTAAGAACGTCTGTCGCTCTTGTATGATTAAATAGTGAACTGCACATCTCGGGTTATATGAAATTAATATTGATGATCTCCGAAGAACCCCTTTTTATTAAAAATTTGCTCGAAGTTGCGCGAACGCATAATCCGAATCGCCTTTAGAAGTATAATCAAGTCACGCGAACGCATCCTTAATTATGCAAATATTCTTGACAGTAATATAAATTCTCTACAAATGTTTATTGCATCCATCTATTTTTAAATGTAAGAGTCATGAGAAATCACTATTTGAGATGCCTCTAAATTCCTTGAAAAGAATTCACAATTCATTAAGTGTTGACCGCAAATTATATTTTTACGTGTGAATTATATTCCTCAAAAACCATGAGTTTAAAGAGTAAAATAAAAATAAAATAAAAATAAACAACGTGTGATTAATACTACCATTTTTATGGTAAATACAAAAGTGAATTGCGTATAAAACTTAGGAAAACAATTGATTTAATAAACGAAGTAATATTTTTTGAAGAATTTTCATTGTTATATTTGGAGCAAACGCTATTTACACATTTTTTGACTTAAAATGTTACAATCTATAAATCCCATCCTTCTTTTACACCACTTGTTTTTAGTCCGAGGTTATAATTGTTTGGTTAATTTTGCTTACGAAGATTGAGTTTGAGATAAATAAACCAATTCTTATATTCTGCCTATGCGAATACTTTGCAAAAACTAACTCTATATTTTGTAAAAAATTCATTAACATTATTTCATACATTAAAAGAAATGAGTTGATCGCGTTCCTAAAATAATTAAGCCATTTGTTATTAAGAAAGAGAACTAATCTACCAATTGATTTAATAAGACGACATCACATATAACGTAAACATACATCATGACATGTTCGCAATATTCCAGCATTGTAATAGTAATGGATTATATTAATTCACCTTTCAACTATGGGTTATACACATAACCGTTATTACGCCATATACGAACAAAGTACGACTGACATCATCTAGTCTTAAACAAAATTGGATATTTGACAGAATAAGCTAGTAATGTAATTTCTGAGTATTTCCGTACTATTCTTTACTTAGCTAATAATATCACAAGATTTAATTAATAGCCAACTTTCTGCCATGTTCCCTATCTCAACAATTCAAACAGTAAATGTCATCACTAGTCCTCAAAACATATATGATTATCGTGGAATTTATTACTCCAGAAGGTTAATTAGTTAACAGTTTATCATGTCAAGTATAATACTATATTAACCAACTAAAACAAAACTGAAACTTAAACTAATAAAATTTAAATGAGTAGAAGACATCCTTATAATTCCAAACTTCATTTACTTGTCATGTTGAAGCTTTTCATGACATGAATTTACAGATATGTACCTGATATTGGAAGCAAAAGAAAATGATGATGAGAATCAACGGTAGTAATAACAATACAGCAACAACAATCCAGCAGCAGTAACAACCCAGAAACAGAGTTTGCAAACCAGTAGAACAGTAATCCCAAAAACAAAAGCTTCAAGCTTGGAATGAAACAACAACCATTAATACTAATTTCAAACAAAGAAAGAAAGCAGAAGATTTTTTAGTTTTTATTTTTATTTGAAAGCTTAAATATTTTTCGGAATTTTCTTTCTCTTAAATGTTCAGCCCTTTTTTCTCTCTTCTATTTTTCTTCTCAGATTCGTTTCTCTTATCTGTGTTTTTTCTCTTTTTTTCTCCCTTAATCTGATTTCAAGACTTCATATATATAACCCATCCCATAAATCTTTCAATTAATTAAAACCAATACTTTTTCTCTACCAAACTCATTATCTTCTCACTCATCCCCATTACATTAAATAAACATATCACACCACCCCATTATATTTTGTCCCCCATGCCTAACATAAAATAATACAAGATTCCCCTCACTAAATTTTGTCTTGTCCCCCCTTTATATTAAATAACCATATCACAACCCACCCCATTTCATTTTGTCCCCCATGCTTCAAATAAACAATTACAAAATGTACAATTCCTAAACTACCCCTCCGACCCTATTGCAAATTACTATTTTACCCCCGAAAGTACTATAAATTACCAAACTACCCATCAGCTATAACACATCAATTAATCAAACTTAACCAAAATATAGACAATATGATTAATTTCTAACAATGTTCAAACAACAAATTTCATGAACATGATTTCTTCAACATTTCAACAACAAATCACATGAACATGATTTCTTCAACATTTCAACAACAAATCACATGAACACAAATTGAACAACAAAGAACAACTAAAATTTGATTGAACAATATTTTAGCAACAAACAATCCTATTTTCGGATTCAACAACAACAACAAACAAGTATATTTAGATTTCTAAATTCAATAATATTGAACTTAAAATCAACTACTCTAACAACATTACAACAAATAATTCTTATATTAAACTTTAAACAAGATTATGAGACCAATTCAAGAAATAATCATAAATGATAAACAAGAAATCAAACTATACAAATTTCGGATTCAAGATCATCCAAACAAAGTATGAACATGAATGAATCTATTTTAACACAACAAACATGACGGATTAAAACGATTAAATCAATATATTTCCTTTAACACAACTAAATTCTTTTTAGACAAATAACAAGATCGACGAATAAACAATTATGAACTTAAGCTTGAACTTAACAATATTAACAATTTCTAACAATACATAAACACATGAAACAAATTGAAGAAATAGTTAATTAAATTTCAATTTTGAAATCTGAAAAATTAATTTAACAAACAACATGAACACACTAGAAAATTATTTCAACGATGAACAACGAACAAGACAAGGATTAAATCATTTAACGATTTTGGATCCGGAAAATATCAAACAAAAATATGGACAAAAATAAAACTCAAAAACAACTAACCGGAGCGAAATGAAATATGTACGGACTGTTTTGACGAACCTCGAATGGGAATGAATCTGTCCGGATTCGACGACGAACTCAACGACGAACTCACCTTCCTTGTAAACTTTGACGAACTCAAAACGACGCTCGACGACCTCGACTAAAACTCAACCGAGCAGCTCGTCTGAAGATACAGCAGCTGGAACGAAGGAGAAGTGATGAACGGAAGCAGCTGGAAGTGAAGAAGAAGGTGGAACGGGAAGCAGCAGCAGCAGCACGTTTGGACGCCATGGACGTGAAACAGAAGCAGCAGCTCGGAGACAGCTTCCATGGCGACGCTCAAGCTGAAGAAGACGAAGAAGAACAGCAGCAGCTGAGGCTTGTTTTGGCCTCAAGATGCTCGACGGAAGCAGCTGGTCGACGCTCATCCATGGCGGAATGGGCTGGACGACGAGGGCATCGATGGGGGGGGGGTCCGGCGGTTCAAGCGTCCATGGTCGTTTGTTTAGGGTGGTGTTGACGACGGACAACGAAGACGAGGGAGGGGACTGTTTGGTCGAAGGACTGGACGACGGGCGGACATGGGAGGGCAACTTGGAACTTGAGGAAGAAGAAGAAGATAGGGAGGGGGTGGCGGATGGTTTAGGTTTTTTTAGGGTTTGTTTTTTTTTCTTTTGTTTTGTTTTACAAGATAGGAGGGTGTTGGGTTATGGACTGGGTCGACCCATTTCGAAATGGACTGGGTCAAAGGGAAGATTGGGCCATTTTTTGGGCCTATGGCTTGAAATCGAAGAAGAGGCCCAATTCCGACTTTCTTTATATTTTCGCTCTCTTTTCTTCTTTTATTTCTCTAAAACTAAATTATAAAAATACTTAAACTATTATTAAGAATTAAATTAAGTTATAAAAGTGCAAATTAACTCCCAATAACAATTAACGCACAATTAAGTAATAATTAAGCATAAAATTGTATATTTGGACATTAAATGCTAAAATTGCAAACGATGCCTATTTTTGTAATTTTTGTATTTTTGTAAAACTAATTTAATTACTAACAATTGTAGAATTAAATCCTACATGCAAAATGTGACATATTTTTGTATTTTATTAATTTAACAAATAAACATGCACAGACAAAAACAAATAATTATTCAAAATATCACAAAATTGCACACCAAGAAAAATTACTTTATTTTTGAATTTTTTGGGAGTAATTCTAATATAGGGCAAAAATCACGTGCTTACAGCTGCCGGAAACCGGCCAGCTCTCACCCTTTCCATGGCTGTCGCTGCCGGAGGTGATGACCGGCGATGGCTATGACTGTCACTCTTGTGCTTACCCGCTGTTTCTGACCTTTCTTTCCCTTTTACTTCTTTGTTTCGCCAGAGTCGCACCATCGACATCGAACAAACATAAAACTGGTGATAATCGTCGAAACTGCTGAAATTTATTTCTGCCGAGTTGTATCGAAATTGAGGTGTTGATGTCGTTTAAGGTCGTAGTTTGAGGTTTCTGGGTAGAATCGAGGTTCCATCGTGGTCTTTGGCTTACGGTCTGCTCATGTTCAACTACAGGTCGCGTTCTTCTTGTAAACCAGTTGGAAGATCTTTAATATATTAAAAGGTTTCAAAGGTCTGTTGTTTTTTTCTTTACCATTTTGCTCGGAAGATCATGCTTGGTTAAATTTCTTAATCTGTTATGGTTGTCTTTTGGATTATTTGTGTTGGTAAATTTTTGTCGCATTGTGTGGTGGAATATTATGTGTTCCGTTAACTTTATTGTTAAGGATTGTAAGCGCTTAATTTTTTTTAACCCCAAAACTATAAAAATGAAGAATGCTAATTGGTTTGCCGTGGAAATCCTTTTCGTTTGGTTTATTTCATGTTCGGGCCTGTCGTTAAAGCTTTGTTTAGTTTATATGATATTTGCATCTGGTTTTCTAAGCAGTGAATCATTTCTCATGCTAAAAGTTTTTTTACTAAAATAAGTGTTTTGCTTTAACAATGTATTTCAATTAGTAAGAAGATATAGGCGTGAATTGTTGGGTTGTAACAATAACTTTAGTTTTAAGTATCTTTTTAAAATAAATTCATAATAGATAAAATCACTCATTTCTTCCACAATAATTCCATATCCTTTGTAACCTTACAATAATCTTAACTTAGAAAAATAATAACTCTTTAGAAATCGAGGTGTGCCATTAGTTGAATTTTTCATGGCCCTCGCAAACTTGGCAGTACGTAGGTGCTTTAGGCGAGCTATTTTAAAATTACCTTCCTAACTCGGATGTGCATTTATATGACCTAAATCCAATCTCAACAACGTTAGATAAAATGTGTCGTGGATCGCGAGTGCATTTATGTAACGTGGTTCAAGACGTATTTTAGATGACGTTGAATCTTCCTCCTAAAAAATAATAAATAAAAGCGGTTTCAAAGCGAAATGCATAGGTTTAAAAGTGTATTAAAATCAGATAATAGGCCAATTATAACAGTTGAGCGACCGTGCTAGAACCACGGAATTCGAGAATGCCTAACACCTTCTCCCGGGTTAACAGAATTCCTTATCCGGATTTCTGTGTTCGCAGACTGTAAAACAGAGTCAATCTTTCTTCGATTCGGGATTTGAACCGGTGACTTGGAACACCAATAAACTATCCCAAGTGGCGACTCTGAACTTAAAAATAATCCTGTTTCGATTGTCAATTAAATTGGAAGAAAACTCCCTTATACCTCTCTCGGGTGTAGGAAAAAGGAGGTGTGACAATCACCAAGAGGTGATCATTCATGGCAACGGTAGCAATCCCATATACAGTCGCCAAACCATCCCAGCAATTGGAGGAAGAAGAAAGATAGGCGGGGAAACCTATCACCACATCAAGCGAGTCAACGCCATTTACAAAGACAAATGGTAGGACAACAAAATTGAAAGCATATTGAACTGTAGCGGATATGAACCTGGCAAGGGAATTGGCAAGAACCTCCAAGGAATCGCCAAGCCCATCAAACTGAAGAAACATGGCACCACTTTCGGTCTGGGATACGAGTATACTTGGAAGGAATTCAACAACTGGTCGCCACCATGGCGCGGTCCATACTACCCGCTGGAGTAGCCAATACCACATTTGGAGCAGACTTTCCAGCCGGCCGATGTTACCTATGGGTCGAAAGAAGAGGAAGCACTGGCAGTAGTGAGGAATTTGTTCCTAGAAGATGATGACATGGATTATTGTGTCACCTTCGAGGAGGAGGGGGAGGAAGGCCCTTCCATACATGCTGTAAGCCGAGGAGCATGCCTCAACAATTGGACCATCAGAACCACTAGAGCCCGAAAAGCCTCAGGGTAGCAAGGCTGAACAAAGCATCATGCACTATCTTTTATTTTTACTAGTTGATTTTCCTTTCGCATTTTGAATTTTCGCAATAAGGTCTTCCAATGTTCAAAACAATTATGAAATTTATCGAAGCATTTCGGTTTCCTTACAAATCTTACTCTTATTATTTTCTCTCATTACTTTATTTATACAACATTACTATTACCTATCTTGATGAACCAATGGTTGTGACATGAAACGAGACAACACACGAATTAGCCTAAGATGATAACGCACGAGACAACGCATGAAACGAGACAACGTAGAGGAAGATGATATACCATAAGAGATTGTTAAAGAAGTCGAGAACTTTGAGAACAGGCCGAAGTCCAACCTGGATGAGACTGAGATTGTTAACCTGGGAGATGCAGAAAATGTCAAAGAAACACGAATCAACATTCACTTATCACCATCAGAAAAGAAAGAGTACACAGAATTTCTAAGAGAATACGAGGACATATTCGCCTGATCATATGATGACATGACTGGTCTAAGCACATCTATTGTGGCCCACAAATTGCCAACTGATCCGACATGTCCACCGGTAATGCAGAAGCTCAGAAAGTTCAAGCTTGATATGAGTCTGAAGATCAAAGAATAAGTCACTAAGCAGGTCAAAGCTTAGGTTCTCAGGGTAGGAGAATATCCGACATGGTTAGCCAATATTGTGCCGGTGCCAAAGAAGGATGGGAAGGTCAGAGTCTGTGTTGACTACCGGGATCTCAATCAGGCCAGTCCAAAGGATGACTTCCCCTTGCCAAACATACACATCCTGGTCGATAATTGCGCCAAGCATGAGTTGCAATCATTTGTAGACTGTTTCGTTGGATATCATCAGATCTGGATGGATGAAGAAGATGCTGAGAAAATGGCTTTCATTACGTCATGGGGGATATACTGCTACAAGGTGATGCCATTCGGGTTAAAGAATGCAGGGGCCACCTACATGAGGGCCATGACTACTATTTTCCATGATATGATACATAAGGAGATTGAGGTGTATGTAGATGATGTCATCATAAATCCAAGAAAGCCACTGATAACATGGAAGATTTGAGGAAGTTCTTCAACAGACTAAGAAGGTTCAACTTGAAACTGAATCCCGCAAAATGTGCATTTGGGGTTCCTGCCGGAAAACTACTTAAGTTCATTGTGAGTTGCCAAGGGATAGAATTGGATCCATCAAAGGTCAAAGCTATTCAAGAACTGCCACCGCCAAAGAACAAGAAGGACATAATGAGCTTCTTGGTGAGACTCAACTACATCAGCAGGTTCATAGCACAATCTACTGTCATCTGTGAGCCAATCTTTAAGATGTTGAAAAAGGACGCCGCTACCAAATGAACTGATGACTGCCAAAAGGCCTTCGACAAAATCAAGAAGTACCTGTCAGCACCACCAGTTTTGGTCCCACCCGAGCCAGGTAAACCTCTATTACTCTACCTCGCAGTATTGGATGGAGCGTTCAGTTGCATTCTAGGTCAGAATGATGAAACAGGGAGGAAGGAACAAGCCATCTATTACCTCAGTAAGAAGTTCACCTCGTACGAGGCTCGGTATTCTTTGTTAGAGCGCACCTGTTGTGCTTTGACTTGGGTAGCTCAGAAGTTGAGGCACTACTTCTGTGCCTATACTATATATCTCATATCAAGGATGAATCCCTTGAAGTACATCTTTCAGAAGCCCATGCCCACTGGCAAGCTGGCCAAGTGGAAAATCCTGTTGAGTGAATTTGACATTGTCTACGTAACTCAGAAAGCAATCAAAGGACAGGCACTAGCAGATCACCTTGCTGAAAACCCCGTGGACAGAGAATACAAACCCCTGAAAACATATTTTCCTGATGAAGAGGTATCATTTATAGGAGAAGATAAAGCAGAATCCTATGACGGTTGAAGAATGTTTTTTTTATGGAGCGACAAATTTCAAAGGAGTTGGCATAGGAGCGGTCCTAGTATCAGAAACCGGTCAGCATTATCTAGTGTCTGCCAAACTCAAGTTCCCCTGCACCAACAATATGGCCGAGTATGAAGCCTACATCTTAGGGCTCAAGATGGCCATTGACATGAACATTCAAGAGTTACTAGTAATTGGAGATTCAGACTTGCTTATACATCAGGTCCGAGAAGAATGGGCAACTAAGAATTCCAAAATACTTCCTTATTTGCATCACGTAAAGGAGTTGAGAAAGAGGTTCACAAAGACAGAGTTCCAGCATGTTCCCAAAGTCCAGAATGAGTTTGCCGATGTATTGGCTACCCTATCATCCATGATACAACATCCAGATAAGAACTTTATTGATCCCATTCTGGTAAAGATCCATGATCAGCAAGCTTATTGTGCTCATGTTGAGGAAGAAGCAGATGGAAAGCCTTGGTTTCATGATATCAAGGAATATTTGACGAAAGGAGAATACCCATAACTTGCAAATCCTACTCAGAAACGCACACTTCGGAGGTTGTCCAACAATTTCTTTCATAGCGGAGGAATCTTGTATAGGAGGACTCTTGATTTAGGATTGCTAAGATGTGTCAACGCAAAAGAAGCATCTAAATTGCTATAAGAAATCCACGTTGGGACCTGCGGTACACATATGAATGGCTTTGTTTTAGCAAAGAAGATACTCCAGACTGGTTACTTCTGGATGGCTATGGAGACGGACTGCATCCAATACGTCCAAAAGTGTCACCGTTGTCAGATACATGGAGATAGGATAAAAGTTCCTCCAAATGAGCTTAATGCGACAAGCTCGTTGTGGCCGTTCGCCGCATGGGGAATGGATGTTATTTGACCAATCGAACTCATCGCATCAAACGGGCACAGGTTTATCCTAGTAGTAATTGATTATTTCATCAAATGGGTTGAAGCAACATCTTACAGGGCAGTGACTAAGAAAGTCGTGGCGGATTTCGTCCGCGACCGTATCGTGTGTTGGTTCGGAATTCTAGAGTCAATCATTACTGATAATGGCTCAGACCTCAATAGTGATTTGATGAAATCCATGTGTGAAACCTTCAAGATCAAACACAAGAATTCTACAACCTATAGACCTCAGATGAACGGAACCGTAGAGGCCGCCAACAAGAATATCAAGAAGATACTAAGGAAAATGATAGAGAAGCATAAGCAGTGGCACGAGAAGGTATCATTTGCTTTATTGGGGTACCGCACCATAGTCCGCACATCAACTGGGTCAACCCCCTACATGTTGGTTTATGGTACGGAAGCAGTCATTCCCGCCGAAGTAGAAATTCCCCCCTAAGGATCATACAGGAAGCTGAGCTCGACGATGCATAATGGGTGAAGAGTCGTTGCGAACAACTAGCTCTTATATACGGAAAGAGAATGAATGCAGTTTGCCATAGTCAGCTTTATCAGAACAGAATGTCCAGAGCCTTTAACAAAAGAGTCAAGTCAAGACAATTCACACCAGGCCAGCTGGTATTAAAGAAGATTTTCCCGCATCAAGATGAAACCAAGGGGAAGTTCTCTCCCAACTGGCAAGGCCCATACATGGTCCACCGGGTTCTAACAGAAGGAGCCCTCATACTTGCAGAAATGGACGGAGAAGTTTGGTCAAAGCCGATCAATTCAGACACAGTCAAGCGATACTATGTGTAATCTTTATGCTTTCCTTTATGATGTAATTTGAACTACGCCTGACCTGATTCCCATTTAAAAGGGGATACGTAGGCAGCCCTATGGGTTCGATCCCAATTCAATAAAAATTTTATCCCCCCCTCACAATTGGAAACTGGGGCAGAATTTTGTGGAGGACCCTCAAAATTCCAAAGTGATTTCAGCCATTCGCCGCAAACAACCGTCAAAAGCAGCAGCCCAATAAACCGGGGTAGAATTTTTAGGAGGACCCTCAAAATTCCGGAACAAGAAAAGTTGCAATGTCTTGAACCACATCGCAGTCATCGGTTCATCTAAAGAAAACTATTCTTAATTATGTATTTATGTTACATTTTCTTTACCAAAATCATGCATGTTTTGGTTCTGAAATCGCTCTGTTTAACAATGCTACCCCAATGATACGGGCAATATCACTAGATCAAAATTGAGCAGGTCAAGCAAAGCCAGCAGGGGACACGAACTAACCTTTCCCCTTTACAAAACTCACGATTTTTCTTTGGATGCAGGCACTTGAGTCGCAAAATCATAAAATATACTATACATTCGCGAGACTTACATTGCTCGGAAATACTACTCTCAGGACCGTTGCACTTACTCACAGCTACGATCCGCACACAGTGTCCCCAACAGACACAGTATCCCCGACAGTTACGATATCACAATCTGCTATCAGCTAAGAAAACTCTATTATCATTTGCCTTTTTACTTCCTGCATAAGGCTACCATTTTGCCTTCCGAGACTAAGCTCTGTCTCCATCTACATTCTCTGCATTGCATAAGGTTACCATTCTGCCTTCCGAGACTAAGCTCTGTCTCCATCTGCATTCCCTGCATTGCATAAGGCTACCATTCTTCCTTCCGAGGTTAAGCTCTACCTCCATCTGCATAGCTGAAAGATCGCCACTTCATTTACATCTTGCATCAGCTGAAAGATTGCCACTTTATTTACATTCTGCATGGATAAAAGATCGCCACTTTATTTACTTCTTGCATCAACTGAAAGATCGCCACTTCATCTACATCTTGCATGGCTGAAATATTGCCACTTCATTTACATCTTGCATCGGCAGAAAGATGCCACTACATCTACATCTGTATGGATGAAAGATCGCCACATACTGCATCTGCATAGGCTGAAAAATCGCCTCATACTGCATCTGCATGGGCTGAAAGATCGCTTTATACTACATTCTCATGGGCTGAAAGATCGCCAAATTGTCCAAATGCGTCATCGTTCGGAGGCACCATCTTCATAGCCCGAGAACACCATATCATGGCCTGAGGATTCCTTTTAATCTTTTGCCTATCATTATTCAAAGGCATCATGGTTCGGAGGCATCATTCTCATAGCTCGAGAGCATCATTTCATGGCCTGCAAATCCTTTATATACGCTTCATGGCCTAGGACGTCATGGTCTAAGGACATCATCCTCACCGTCCAAAGACAACATTCATGGTCCGACGGGAATTTGCATCATGTTTAAATTTCCGCACAATACATTGTTTATTTACAGGCAAACCGGCAAGCAACAGCCGTCTCAGTAGGAGCAGTCCCGCTCCAATTCCCGCAAGCCCTATTAGACCTTAACCGCTCATCCCATTGCATCCGTTCTTGAAAACCTCCATCGGCATACCTCGCTAACGGATCCTGAACTACATATGCCCTGATTCTTGTAAGATCAGGGATATGTAGGCAACTCAGGAACCAAAGCACGATCAACCTATTCAAACCATTTCGTTCGGTCAAAATTGGCTATCATATCTTTTCCCGACAACTCTTTCATCAATCATTTATTGGATTCTCTTGTTTATACCAAAATATAGCTAAGGTAATTTTCTCACATTTCTTACAAATTTATTTAGTATTTTAACGCTAAATTGCATATAATTGCAATATTAGCCTATTTTAGATTTAATTGCGTTTATAATTACAAAATTGATTCTAGTATTTTTAATTTAATATTTGCATATTATTAATTGATTTAGTACTTTTAATTTGTTTTCAGAAATTATTTTACCATTTTTAAAAATAAATAAGGGAAAAAGTGGCTATTTAAATACTAGCCCCAACTATTTCGATTATAGCCTTAAATCAGCCCCAATTTAACCCAATTCCCAATCTCAATTCCCCAACCCAATTTTAATTTAAACCCGCCCCTGACCCAATTAAATCCTACCCGACCCAGACCCCTCTCATCCTGGCCGTTGATCTCTAAGATCAACGGCCCCTATTCACTCTTACCTTTTTTTAACCCAAATGACCACCCTAACCTTCTCATTTCTCACCTACCAGCCGCCTTTGAACCCTCCACTCTCTCAAACACTCTCGACCCTTCTCAAACCCTAGCTGCCTCATACCATCTCTGCCCTAAAAGTCACCGGAATCTATGGCTTCCAAGGCTATGAGAGTCCTACACCGACCTCATGTTGCTCTTACTCACCTGATCTAAAAATTCAAGGCCTGCCTTGAAGGTTTGTACCCATACCTCTGTCGATTCGAGGTTCCACGGCCATCTCCGGCCTTATTCCAGTGTACCATGGTTGTTCAGGCCTGATTTTGACCTCTCCGACTTAGATCGGTGACTCTTCAAAGCCTTTCTCACTACTGGGGTTCCTCTGAAACCCTAACCCTTCGAGGTTTTCTCCGATTCTTTTAGATCTGTTGTGTATCGATGCTTTCCCTAAGTTTTCAAACGATTTCTCTCGCTTTTCTTTCAAAATTACTTTCAGAACCATTTCTTTTCCGGTTTAGGGTTTTCTGGAAAAATGTTTAAGTGTTTCTCTAAATTTCTTTCTTTTTTCTTTTGTATGCATCTGCCTCTACTATGTTCTTATATTTTTTTATTCTACCACGTTCTTGTATGCTTCTTCTACTGTGTCTTCTGTTCTTGTATGCTTCTTCTACTGTGTTTTCTATACTCTATTCTTGTATGTTTCTTCTACTATATTTTCTATATCCTGTTCTTGTATGCATCTCCTACTGTGTTTTCCTATACTATGTTCTCGTATGCTTTTTTGCTGTGTTCTGGTACTTTCTTCTACCATGTTCTGATATGTTTCTCCTACTATATTTTTCTACTGTGTTCTTAAGTGTTTTACTATTTTCCTTCTACTAAGTTCTGTTTAAGTTTCTTCTAAAAACTTCTCAGCATGTTTCTGCTACTGATCTTATCAGTCTTTTCCATTACGTTTCGTGTTAGCTTCTTCTACTCTATTTTCTTTGAATTCTTCCGCTATACTCTGCATGTTACTTTTCTATCATGTTTCTTACGAGTTTCAGTTGCTGAGAGGAACATGGTAGAAGTTTCAATTCTTTCTGAGACCTCTGAACCTATTTTGAATCTCTGAAATGAGTTTCAAAATATTTGTTCTTCATATGATTCCAGCTCTTGCTAAATTCTTCCGCACTGGATCTTCTACTAATTTTACAATGACACCACAGACTTTTTCATGCTTAACATGTTCGTATGCTCCTTATATATGACGAATTTTCATCTAAAATGGTTTTCAAATTCGTAATTAGTTCAAACTTCCTTCTGAATATGGCTTGATTGATTTCTTTCTATTTTTTTTTGCTAATTTTCTCTATGACTCGGCCTAAGTTAAAACCTTTCTTCATCTTTTCTGACTCGGTTCATTCATGCAAAATCTTAGACCCTTTTGATTTACTGCTTGTTAATTGATTTGTTTACCTTATTTGCACAAACCATGTATTTCAAAACCTTGTCCTTAAATAACCTTTTATGTACTTGCCCCTAATTGCATGCTTTGCACAAAATGTTTATTCAATTTCTTTCCTTAAATGGTTTTTACCCATTTTGAATCTGAATTATTAAAGGAAGCCTTGTGTAATTGATTGATAATCAGTTCTTTGACTATTTTCTTACCTTATTGCTTCATGATTTTCACACTATAAAAGGCACGACCCTTTTTCACAAACACATCAGAATCCTTCTGAACTCATACTCTCTCACAATAACTTTCTCTTCTTGTCTGCATTGTGGCATGTTTACAAGACTTACTACTTTTCTTTGTTTGTTTTCTTTAAAACTGGTATGTCCTGATTTAAGCTTCAATACCACAACAATGTGTTTATTTACAGTCTTTGTATCCATGTCTACTTTACTGCTTTCTGTAGAATTCAACATTTAAATTAGTATGCTTATGTCCTACTACCTGTTTATGCTATGAATCATCGCTCCTTATTTCCCTTTATGTGCTTTGAGTTATAGTTTAAAACATGGCAATATGCAAGTTATTGTCTATGGATTGAACTTGAGCCCTTAGAGGATCCTAACCTCTAAACAATGTGTTATAACAGGCTTATGGGTGTGCCAGCATTTCCCATTGCTGGGTATGCCCACTAGCCTGTCCTTGCCTCCTTACCACCTCCCCATTCCCTATACCCCTATGTGTATTAATGTAAACTATTTCCCTTCCCCTTTCCCCTTTTCAGAATTCTACTTTTGCACTTGCACTCCCTCTTAGTTCCTAAGTTCTGCTCCCCTCTTGTGAGCCTTGCCTTGGGACCTTGAGTTCCCTCTGAACTTGGACACCTGAGGGCTGGCCCTTCTATACTGCACTGTGGCTTAATCTGGGGATAAATTTGGGTGTAAGCACTCCCCAGAGTTCTTATGAGGCTCTTAGGGAACTTTGACACATCAAGATGGGAGAAAGGCTTTGAAATAAGATCTCTTGGAGTTGGTTTACTTCATACTTCAGACAGGAAGTCTGAATCAGGCTCTCCTTAGTTGTACTTTTTTTGATTGTATTTTTTCTTTACTTTACTCTTTCTGGGCTATAATAACCTTGTAATAAAACTCTCAGGGATGGCTAATGAAAAGGGAGGGGTAACTATGTATGCAAAAAGGGGTAGATAACCTGCCTATAGGAGTTTATGAATTCTTGCATTCTCATATAGATACCATGTCTCTAAGAATTTCTGCATTCTCATGTATAGATACCATGTCTATAGGAATAATGCATTCTCATATAGATTACTTCTGAATTTCTGCATATCATATAGATATTCTGCCTATAGGAATTTTTGAATCTCTACATATCATATAGATATCCTGCCTATAGGTTCTTTCTGAATCTTGCATATGCATTCCTCATTAGGCAAACATGTTTATAGGTCTTAAATAATCAACCGCAATTAGATATCATGTTCATAGGCTTTAAACGAAATTCAGCATCTAGATGTCATGCCTATAGGATTTCTGCATTTTTTACTGTTTATAAAAGTGTCCAAAATCGATAACACGTAGAAAGCATGCCTATAGGAGCTTTAATCGAATTTGAACCGCTTCACTCACTTATAAGTCTAAAACCAGTAACAATGACGCATGCTCTTTTGCTAAAACTCGCCTTTCTTTAATAACAGACGATTTTTTCTTAAATTAGTATGTATTCATGTTTACTTCATTGTTTCTGGAATCAGTAGATATCATGCCTATAGGGTCTTCGTCTAACACTTAGGCAAGCCATAGGGTGAAAGTTTATAAACTGAATCAGATTTTATATGCTACAACCAGCAGGCAGGCCTGATTCGGGCTTCTTATCTGAACTATGTAATAAATCAGTCTGCCTCGATCCTTTAAGTTTAATCAGACCCTAAACAGAATGTGTAAGTCATGCTAACTACTTACTTTTCTATGCTTAAAGGAGGTCTGTTTGAGCCTTTTCATTTGTTTATATGCTTCCCCATACTCGCCATATATGTTTTGTTTGTCGCCTTAGTATTTTTACCTTTTGAAACCACAAGTAAGCCCAATATCCCTCCCCTTTAGGATTAGTAGTCCCAAATGCCTCCGGTACTGATAGGATTGGGGCGAGTAATAGCATGCAATAAGTAAACGAGACCATTCCGCGCTTTAATACCTCAACGGGGTGGAAAAGGGTAGATATGGATATGATGACCACACAATAACATCTCGTGTAGCCCCTCATTGAGGAGTGATTACTGGATGTTGTGTGGGGTGATCCATATTATTTACAAACCTAGGACCCCTTTTCCTTTATTTATTTCGTTGTTTATTCTCAAATTTCAAACTATTTTCTTAAAAAAAATCAAACAGCTTTTCTTTTAGTTCTTTTAACTTCACCTATTTTGTAACCATTACATGAAAATCCCCTCTTGTTTGAAGTTCTTATTTGCCTACGTGTTATTTGTACCTAAAGTCACAACAATAGCCTAGCCGGGAACCATACTAGTGGATCCTGAGGGGTGCCTAACACCTTCCCCTTGGGATAACTTCAAGCCCTTACCCAATCTCTGGTTGCTCAAATCAAACCCTTCTTAGTGTCCTAATGCACTTAAATCATTAGGTGGAGACTCTTCAATCTAAAACCCAAATTCCTAAAATGGAACGAGTTGTCCTCCCAAATGTCATAAACCCGATTTCGTGAGAAAAAGGGACGCGACAATAGGTCGATAATCGGGGCCTCGAGGTCGATTTCGGGGCTCGACTGGGAGATACCGTAGGCAGTCGAAGTATGGCAAACAGTTATAATAAAATCAACGAAGGATCTTTATGGCCAATGATAAGCAATAAAATATGAACGATAATGAAGATAATAAATGAAAGCAATAATTTCGACAGAATATGTTAGATAGCAAAGAGAATGTTCTTGTATATTTCTTGTGGAGCAACTGAAGCAACATGGTTTTAGAAAATGACAAGGATCCCCTTTATATAGGAGGGGAATCCCAACATAGTTCAAAAAATATTAATGACAAAGAAGCGGAGATGGGACATCTAAATGACACCCTGATTAAGGGTTAGGGTAGTCCACTAGGCTCTGTCAGTCCTAGCCATGTGCCTTGGGAACCCCACATTTCTACCGTGGTCGCGGTTAACGTTGTCCCAATATCGGGCGTCGACAAACCTCGAAGGAGGAAACTCAACCATAGCCCTGCAGTCTCGAGACTTCGAGGTGGTCTTCTGAGGTGCCTCGATGACAAGAAATTGGACCCCCTGCTTCACCGTATACAAATTTATACGCGGTTTTAAGGATACGTGATATAACTTGATACAAATTGAGAAAATAGATTAATATTGAAATTAATGATAAGAAAATAAACGCAAACCACACAAATTAGACAGCCTTTGCCTTGGAGTTTGATCACCCTCGAGCCAAGAAATGCCTCAACCGATGTTAGAATAGAATACAAAGATGATAAGAACTAGAAATTATAGTATATTGTTTTTTGGTGCAAATTACAATGTCCTTTTACAAATGATCAAACCTCCCTTTGTATAGTAGGGGAGTCATATTCTTTATACAATTCTATAAAAGGTAAAATATCTCATGATTTTCTAATTAATCAGCCTCTCCTTGATACATGCCGAGATTTCCGTCGTGATCTCCAACCGATCGCGGATATTTTGGCATTCTGTTATTTGGCTCGACAAAGTTCCCTCGATCTTGTTCGGTCCCGGAGTCACGAGCTCAACGATTTAACTTCGCACCTTGGTTTGATATAACCTGGGCTCGAGCTTTGACATGTCACGTTTTAGTCTCGACTAGTCATACAATAGATGAACCCGATTTCGACCGTATACAAATAGTCCCCTCGTTTTCGGAGAGAAGAAGACAAGAAACGATATGAACTTCCGAGCCTTGCTTCGATAAATCATGACATAAGCAACAAAAGGTAACTGAAATGTCCCGTCGGTCCAGTCTCCAAGGAATTAAATGTGTTTAGTTGTTGGTCGGCCACTACGGGTTTTGAATCGTCATTTGCAAACTGTAAATACTTCATCCTTCCATCCACTAGAACTTTTACACTCAAAACTTTTGTTCTTGTGTTTTTAAGAAAAAACATTTATCACCTTGTTTTCTGGTTCAAGTTTTAAAACTTCTTCCTTTATAGTTTTCTAAAAAATTTCATAAACTATCCGCCAATTGCGCCCTTTCTTTCATAAATACCATCTATTCACCTTTACTCATAAGCAATGTCAAAGACTTCTAAATTTGTTCCTTAAAAAGAAACTCCCTCTTCCCCGAGATCGTTTGAAGAAGAAAAGGCTATGTCTACTCTTGTCGAGGAAAAAACACTAGAACCCCCCTCAACTATGTTCGTTCCTACGGGGTGCTTAATTGGGGCCGACTTCTAGATCGAGAAAAACCCCTCCACACTGGATCGATGCGAGCCGGTCTCGGGGTATATATGCTTCATCACTAACGGTCTCCTTCACAAAGTCAAGGAAGATTGTAATTGGGCCAGTAAACACATGGTGGTGCCTACGTTAGAGGAATCAATCACTACCCACGTGGAGGTTTTTAAAGTGTTTACACTTATCCCTTTACGTTGGGCCCTCTAGACCCAGTTATCATAGCCTTTTGCAAAAGGTATGAAGTGACTCTCGGGAAAATTCATCCTTCATTTTGGAGGATTGTTATTCTTTTTCGTTTCTTTGTGAGCAAGTTCGACAAGTGCCCCTTCTCCATCGACCATCTTATGCGTTTGTATAGTCCCCAACTCTACCGAGGGGGATTGATAAAGCTTTCCCATCGGGTTATTAAGGCCTCATTCTCGAGCATAGATAAAGACCGAGAGCGAGACTAGTTTGGCTGGTTCGTTCGAGTAAAGACTTAGGATCTAATCCCGGCCAAGGAAATGTCATTTCCCGAGAAGTGGAACATGAAACGTAAGTATAACTTCACTTTTAAGACTTTGCTTATTGCTTTTCCCTTTCCTCTTACCTAATCGATGTTTCGTGGTGCACCTGTCACTCGGATGCCGTATGCAGTTACTCAACTCAAGTAATGGGTCGAGGGCATTGTATCACGGAGTCCCTACTCCGAGCGTGCATGGCGCGAACTTTCAAAGGGGCGGTGGGAGGCCCGTTCTAACAGTACGATTCTTTCCTAGAACTGACATCACTTGGGTTTCTTTCCGAGCTTACTCATCTATTTTCCGTTGTAGGACTTGGGAAAGATATTGAAGTGAGGCCCCCATTCGGTGATAAAGATGTCCTCACCCAACCACTGCTCCGAAGCAGGATAAAAAGAATGAAAGGAAAGGGGCTCTTAGTTCCCCAAACTCAGAGAAGCAGAAATCGAAAAAGAGGAAGGCGCGCAAACCTAAGGAAAGTATCAGCGCCCTCCCATTGGACTTAATTCGCCGGTTGAGGGATGTGTTCGAAGAAGAAGAAGAACATTCCGAGCTAGTAGCTCGGGTGCGACTCCATACTGTATTGCCTCAAGACGGGGAGGCTGGCGAAAAGACATTGACCGGGATCTCTAAACCAAAAATGGATGAGGCTGCTTTGCCCAAAGCTAGGGGGTCGAGAGGGAAACCGGTGCTGATACTTCTCGAGTAAAGAAAAGTTCCTTGAAAGATGTGCTTGGGGCGATTGACCTCAACGGGTACCCTATGTTCCGATTTCATGATCAATGATGTCGATATGCTAGAAGGTCGTTCTCACGAGTGGCCTCATGGGGCAGCAGACCTTAACAACTTCTTAGATGAGTTAGAATCTACCGCTTCGGAGGATGTCACTAGTTTTGGTGACTTACCGATACCAAAGAATGTACCATCATTGGGAGCCAACAGGTCTTCTTTGAGCCCAAGGTTGGTGGATCGGTTCCCGGCCCCGAGTGTTGATCCTGACCGAAAGCAGTCAATAGTTTTCTCTATCGTAGAAGGTTGCTAGCTATCTTTGATGCTTGGTGATCGAAGAGGACCAAGCCAAGATGGACGAGGTAGAAGCGCCCTGCCTATGCAATGAAGCTCAACATGCATTGAATCAGGTAACTTCGAGTATCTCTTTATTATGTATTTGAATTTGAAGTTGCAAATAATCGTAACACCTTTATTTATGCTTGTAGGTCTCGGTACTTCACCATAAACTTTTCTCCGATATCGGGAGAGTTTACTTAACACGAGGTTGAGGTTTGAGAGCTTACTGAGAAGAGGGACACATATAAGCTTCTCAGTGAGAAACTTCAGGCCGAGTTAGAAGCGGTCGGAAGGAGCATGCCGAGTGGGTCGAGCAGGTAAATTGAGTACTTGAAGATAGTGACGACAATTTGGACACAGTGGCTAACGACCCAAACTTGCATGTCCAAAAGAGGCTTGAATAGATCGGGTAGCTCCAGGCGCAGGTAGACACGATAAAAGCTAAGGCCGAGGAGTAAAAGAAAAATATGGACCTTTTAGCCTCGGAAAAGGAGGTTGTCCAAGCACAACTAGCATCGGTCAAGGCCCAGCTCCGAGCTACAGAGGAAAAGACCTCGACCCAGTCCACAACAGTCGAAGAGATCCGAT
This sequence comes from Nicotiana sylvestris, assembly GCF_000393655.2. Lineage (NCBI taxonomy): Eukaryota > Viridiplantae > Streptophyta > Magnoliopsida > Solanales > Solanaceae > Nicotiana > Nicotiana sylvestris. The sequence goes on along the minus strand of NC_091057.1, from coordinate 119,374,392 downwards.
CTCAGCTGAGCTCGGCGATTTCTAGCCAAGAAAATTTGGCCAAGGAACTTGAGGCGGCAAGGTCAGAGATTATTGTGGTCAAGGCCGAAGCTGATGAGAAGGCGGCCCAGTATAAGGCCGATGTTGAGGCGGCTTAGGTCCAAGCGAGAAACTTGGTGGAACATATGAGGTCCCAATCCCGAAGGGAGGACTTTGAAAGAGTTCAAGCTCAGGGCTTCGACCTACTGAGATCGAAAAGGCCAAGGTGTCCGAGTCCAAGGCCATGCAGCTGGTTTATCTCGAGGAGGAGGATTCTGAGGCATCTGAAGATTCGGATGGGACCTAAGGTGGCGAAGGCCCCGAAGGCGACGATGTGGCTTCTGGTGAAAATTAGGCTACTTAGGATCTTTTTAGTCATTTTGTCTTTGTCGTTTTGGCTATTGTAAATTTCTGTATCGAGGCCATTAGGCCCTTGTAAAAAGAATTTATATACAAGGCTTTCTTTCCCTTTCAACTTTCGAATTTTTCATTTGTTTTATCATTTGCGTTCACAAAAAGGTCGAAATGCCTTAGCATGAAATAAGTAGGTTATGTTCGAAGGTTCGAACAAACCTTGCCTTTGATGTTACTTTGTGTTAAGGCATTGTAGGGATTACTGATGTCTTTTCCCAGAATAGTTTAGGTTTATAGCTTGCTGAAGGTAGCCTTAGAACTGGTTATGAAATATTTTCTTTTTTGAAGGTCTAGTTTTTGTTACGGGTCTCAGACGTCTCCGAGCCGTGTTAATATGGCTGTAGCCTTTTAGTTCGGGAGCCGCCTATTGGACTTGCTTTCCCGAGTTATCCAGGCTTGCCCAAGATAACTGTCCCCGAGCGAGGGTGGTTGTGGCCTTTAAAATCCAGGGGTTAGCTAATAGGTCTTATGCCCCCGGGGTCTGGTGGATTGGGCCACCCGAGTTTGTTTTCGGGCAGCAGTCCCCGAGTTAGGGAGCGATCATTCGAACTCCAGGTATAAGCACGACCCTTGAGCTCGTTACCTTTAGGAGATCGAAAGTAGGAAATTCTTTAAGGGATGTAATGAAAAAATTTTAAAACATAAGGTGATTGCAAAGAAGAGATTTCTCTTTATTCTTGTGTATAATAGTAACATATGTATACATATTTTGTGTCAGGGTTCGAGCAACCTATGTGGGAACGCTTCGTTTGACCGTTTGGCCCTTACAATAAATCCTACCGATCGATACCCTTCAGCTACGAAACTTCTTTCCTTGCTAAAGTCGATATCCGAGGGTAATGCCCCCCTAGTATTCGAAGTTGATTGTAGAGGAGCCTCGGATACTGTTAATGCTAGATTTGGAACCGATTCGTGATCGGTCCTTGATTCTAAGTTAGCACGATCTGTTGTTGCCTCATTAAAAACCTTACAAAAAATCCCATTTGGGATTAAATCGGTTATAGGGACAAAAAGTCCAAGCCGTGCTTTTAGACCTAGAAACTTTGTGCTACTTCTTGTCGATCACCTACAAGTGTTAGTCCAAAATAAAAGAAATTGAATGAGGTTGTACCTTAGAAGTAATATCATTTTAGGTGAGTTACATTCCAATTGCTTGGTATCCATTTATCGTTCCGAGTTTATAGGATCCTTTCCCGGTGACCTCGAGAATTTGATACGGTCCTTCCCAGTTCGGACCCAACTTCCCTCATTGGGATTCCTGGTGTTTAGTGTGACCTTCCTTAATACTGAGTCCCCAATATTGAAGTATCGAAGGTTGGCCCTTCGATTGTAATACCTCTCGATCCGTTACTTTTGGGCAGCCAATCGAACAAGGGCGACTTCACGCCTTTCATACAATAGCTCCAGGCTCGTATTCATGGCCTCGTCATTTGATTCCTTTGTTGCATATCAAAATTTGATACTTGGCTCCCCGACTTCGACTAGTATTAGAGCTTCGGTGCCATAAACCAATGAGAATGGAGTTGCCCTGGTACTGGACTTCTAGGTCGTGCGATATGCCCAAACGACTTCGGGCAGAATCTCCTTCCATTTTCCTTTGGTGTCGGTTAACCTTTTCTTAAGGTTTTGGATTATGGTTTTGTTGGTCTATTCGGCTTGTCCCTTCCCACTAGGGTGATAAGGTGCCGATAAGATTCTTTTGATCTTATGTTCTTCGAGAAACTTGGTCACTTTACCGCTGATAAATTATTTCCCGTTGTCACATATAATTTCGGATGGCATCTCGAACCGACATATGATGTGGTTCCAAATGAAGTCGATGACTTCTTTATCCCCGACCTTCTCGTACGCATGTGCTTCAACCCACTTAGAAAAATAGTCAGTCATAAATACAATAAATTGAGCCTTAACCGGTGCCCATGGAAGAGGGACAACGATGTCTATTCCCCACTTCATGAATGGCCATGGTGACAAGACCGAATGCAGCAATTCCCCGGGTTGGTGAATCACCAGAGCATATCTTTGGCATTTGTCACATTTTCGTACGAACAGAACTTCGCCCAGATCCGCTGTTTCTACGATCTCCATTATATGCTGGTACCGATCTCTGTTCAACCTTAGTTCTCGGTCAATATCTCTCTTGATTCTATCGACGGGTCTGACATGATAAACGGACCCAGAAGGAGCCCCAAGTTGATCGTCTTTGACCCTAATCTTTGATTGGTACCGATTATGCACATCGGCCCAAGTAACATTCGGGCACTCTATCAGATTCTGCTTTAACTGCTGTGAAGCCACCAAGCTTTGAATATTGAGTCCTTGGGTAAAGGCTTGAACGAAATCATCAGCGACCGGTGGTAGGTCCATCCGTTCCATTTGGAATCGAGATGCGAATTCTCTGAGCATTTCATTGTCTTTCTGCCTTACCTTGAAAAGGTCTTACTTTCTAGTCTCAACCTTGATAGCCCCGGCGTGTGCCTTTATGAAAGAATCTGCAAGCATAGCAAATGAGTCAATAGAATTAGGGGGTAAATTGTGATACCATATCATAGCTCCCTTTGACAGGATCTCTCTGAATTTTTTTAGTAAGACATATTCGATCTCGTCATCCTCTAGATCACTCCCTTTGATGGCACATGTGTAAGAGGTGACATGCTCGTTCGAATCGGTCGTCTCATTTTATTTAGGAATCTTGGGCATGCAGAACTTCTTGGAGACCGGCTTAGGAGCTGCGCTCGGGAGAAAAGTTTTTTGCACAAACTTTTTGGAATCCAGGCCCTTCAATATTGGCGGTGCTCCCAGGGTTTGATTGACCATGGAGTTGTAAGTTTCCACATTCTTGTCATTTTCCTCTATCTTCCCCCCCTCCCCCCGACTCAATTCGTCTTGTTAGTTCCTCGAGCATCTTCATGATTACAGGATTGGTCCCCCATTCTTTCTCGTTCGATTCCCTTGAGACCGATTCAACTCTATGGACAACTTCCTGGGACAACTCGGGCTCAATCCTACTCGGTGGACGACTCTGGTTCTGGAGCTGGGCTATCGCCGCATGTTGAGCTTGCAACATTTCGAAGATCACCCACAGGTTGATTCCGCCATATTTGTCGCCATGTGTGCTTTGAGCGGCTGATCGAACATCCCTACGGACGCTGCCCTCGGGATCAACGGCCAAATTCGCGTTGATGGCTACATGTGAGTTAACATCGATTGGATTTACAGCCAGGACTCCATCGAGATCGATCGGGGGCATGTTTTTACCGGTGCTATGTTATCATTTTCGTCATGGTGGCCGAAATTATTGTCAACGTGTAAGGGTGCCGACTGAGAGTTCGACATTTTGGTCCTGGAATCAAAGATACTCCAAAGAACAAGTGTAAAATAGAATGTGTTATGAAAGTTTGTACTAGGTAACCATTATTATCCTTAGCCCCATTGTGGGCGCCAAACTGTTTATCCTCAAAATTGGATAATAATTGAATTTATACGCGATTTTAAGGACACGTGATATAACTTGATACAAATTAAGAAAACAAAGTAATATTGAAATTAATGATAAGAAAATAAACGCAAACCACACAAATTAGACAGCCTTAGCCTTGGAGTTTGATCACCCTCAAACCAAGAAATGCCTCAATCGATGTTAGAACATAATAACAAGATGATAAGAACTAGAAATAACAGTGATTGCTTTTTGGTGTGTATTACAATGTCCTTTACAAATGATCAAATCTCCCTTTTATAGTTTTGGGGGGGGGGGGGCATATTCTTGATACAATTCTATAAAAGGTAAAGGATCTCATGATTTATTAATTAATTGGCCTCTCCTTGATACATGCCGAGATTTCCGATCTCCAACCGAACGCAAATATTTCGGCCTTCCATTATTTGGTTCGACAAAGTTCTCTCGATCTTGTTCGGTCCCGGAGTCATGAGCTCAACGATTTAACTTCGCGCCTTGATTCGATATAACTCGTACTCGAGCTTTGACCTATCACGTTTCAGTCTCAACTGGTCATACAATAGACGAACCCGATTTCGACCGTATACACAAGTGCACTCAATTGATGAAGTTTTCTTGCTGGATGCTATAATATATATCAAGCATTAAAATTAAGATTGAAAGCATGGTTGTTTCGGAATTCTGGGCCAAGCAAATGACTCCATTTATCAAGTTTGAGATTCTTTATGCGCAAAGTTTCGAAATTATAAAACCAGTAATCTTATTAATCTGAAATTGAATTACAAAGCTGAAACTTAAAGAGATTGAAATGGGGTTAAATCTGAGTAGAAATTAAGGAAAAAAAAAAAATCTAACATATTTTGTATGTAAATGATAAATTGTATATGCTAATGTAATTAGGTAATAACTTCTTTATATAGGGTAAATAAGTTTATACTGTGATAATATATATAAGTAAAAATCATATATTGCTTACACGAAAAATAAAAATTCAACCAAATATGAGATTCGACATTCTATTGGGAGAACCAAACCACCCATGGGGACATCACTTTTGAACCAACCAACCCAAGTGACCCGACTTGTATGTTTGGTCCAAACCGAATATCGCCAAAATAGGGCCAAGCCCTAACTCGTTTTGTGAAACAATCCCGCCAAAATCCCGCGTCTCGAAATTTGAAGCTTTTCACGGTTTCACCCAGTATTGTCCTTCATTTCTCTCCCCACCCCCACCTTCGCCTCCCTTATCGTGACTTACCGGCCAACTCCTTCCGACGGGGACGGCTGCATCGGCGACGTTGACTGTGATCTTTAATGGTTAGTTCGATTCCTCACATTCCGTAACCCTATATTTTCAAAGCGATATTTTTTTTCAGTCTTTAATTCGAGATCTCCGTTTTAGTAATTGCTAATTTCTGTGCTTTCACATCTTCCGAATGTTTTTACTGATTAGCTGAGTTTTAGTACGAACAAGCCTTATGTTAATTATCATCCATTAACATTTTCTGTGTCACATAATTTTTCCTATCATATTTTTTTTTGATTTTTGAAGAGCTTATCTCATTTGGTTATATACATGTGTATGCGTGCCTGCACGTGCTAAATTTATGTATACTTATATTGTTTTCCTGCATCAGTTGGTTATAGACTCAGTTTTCATGCTCCTCTTCTGGACAATTTTGGTGTCATTTACAGGTTTTCGTATGTGGTTTTGGTTTTCAGTGAGCTAGCCATAAGGGAAGTACATTATGTTAATTCATGCCCAAAGCCACAACAAATGAGGCTAGTTTTATTAGTTCAATTGGATAATGTATTTTCTATTTATTTCCTTTTTTTTGAAATTTTGTTTGCTGGAGTTGTCCCTTTTCACTTTTTAAAATTGGAGGTTCAATTGCAGGACAGTCAATTCAGCTGGAGGTTCCATGTCTAAAGATAAGCTTCCAAAAGTCAACTGGACGCAGCATGCTACTGCACACGAGAATTTTTCATGCCAAGATAAGTTCTTGACTTCAAATTTCCTTTTCTCTCTGCCGACGCAAAAACCTTGTGTCAGAGAACAAATGAATGCCAGGTGTGTTACTCTATCATTACCTGATTTGTTTTCTCTTAAGAGTGCATAGTTTTTCTACTTAAATGTTTCAAAGAAGATAGCTTTTGTACATGATTAATTTTTTTTTGATGGAATTGTACATGATTAATGCATACAAAGATATTGAGTGTTGGGTTGTCTGATTGAATTTTTAACTGTGCTACTATAGTCATACTTCACCATTTCTAAATTCTTGTGTATTCCACCATCACTATACATGCAAAATTTTTAGAACAAGTAATGGCTATTATGCTGGATGTATTCAATGCCAGTGCACATATAAAATTGTCCATCTCAAGATAAGTAACTATGGAGAGTAACAGACGCAAGATGTCATGCATTGGCCCATACTAGTTAACATACTCAGAGCCATCATCATGTTATCACTTAGCTAATTCCTCGGGAATTTTCTCTTTTTATTTCCTTATACTATATGAATGCTAATTGCATTCATGCTCTTTACGGTTCATTATTAGTTAAAGGATGTTTGAGTTCTTATTCAATTGCTTGCTGTCATTTTTACAGGTCGATGGCTTGTCAAGTTAGAAGTGTAACAAAATTGGAAACTGAAAAGGTACATTTGGGTCGGCAGGATATGTTGATCCTGCAGTCATTTCATTCATGATAGCGCTCAATACATCTATTACTAATTCAGATCAAATGAGTATTAGTTTTGCTTTTTATTTGATTTAAAATATCACGTTTTATAAAATTGTAGAATGGATATATGTAGGCATTAGCTTTATGAGCACATTTCCACGAGATCCTTGCACAAAATGCTGAAGGACATATTTGTTTGTGTTCGAGTCCTGTGTCTTTGTTTGGTAAGCTAAAAGCTTCTTTTTTCATATTTGGATTCCAAATTCTTGGCAGGCTTGGAAGCTTCTAAACAGCCTTAAGTTGTCTTCCAAGAGTTATACAAGACCAGGGAAAACCCTACCATTAACTAAAGAAAACAAGACCTTTTCACAGCACTCTCATAACACACATGTTCCACGCGCATCTGATGTCAACTATGCTTCTGCTAGATGCACGCCACTGCATCAAGGTGTTGATGAAAATAGCGAATATAGTGACACAACAAGGTATGCAGGAAATCGTTTTCCATCACATTCAAGTGGTGTGGCAGAAACTGGGAATGTTGTGAACAGGCAGAATGGCGCAGACACTTCAGTGGGTAATAATTCTCATTCTCGAGGAATAGTGGGAATATCCAGCAATCATGCAATTGGTGTAAGCAAGACAAGGGAGTCTGATAGCACATATGCTGATGGAACTGAAGAAGATGACATTCTTCAGGTATTTCTTTGTGTGGCTTAAGCATTTAACACAAAGAACTTCCATCTTTCCGTAGAATATATCAGATTATTGGTTGTTGACCTTTGAAACGAGAAATTGCAAATCTGATCCAATTTGAATATGCTGAGATTTTTCATAAAAAAAGATCAAAACCAGTGATTACTTAGCTTCTTTAAAGTTAATTCCAAAAAGAAAGAAAAAAACAAAAGTAGAAAACAGAATTAGATATCCTGCACTAATTGCTACTGTCTCTTGTTTAGTTGTTTCTAGTAAAGGATGAAATGTGCCTGTTAATCAGTTACTATATTTGTCACTTTGACTATCTTCCCGCTATAATTTGTCTTTACCTGGGATTTAGACAGTTACAAAGTTCTGCTACATTCCTTTATCAGAATATAGATATCGACCAAATAGTAGAACACTATCAGACCAATTGCACGCCGCAGCCTTCTGTCTCAAGATGTCCGCCAATTACTCCAGTTACAGATTCCAAATGTTTGGCTGGATCTGGGGAGACAAATTTGCCACCGGAATTGTCCTTAAACTGCAATCATGGGTTGAAGGTGTGGTAATTTTTCATGCCTCAATTATGTGCATCTCGAAGTAACTGATGTTTTCTTAATTCTTATGCTGATTCCTGCCATTAATACAGCTAGGGCTTTGTCCAGAAGCATTGGATCATTTACAAGAAATGAAGGATAGGCTAATTAACATTTCAAATGATCTTCTTGACAATGTTTCAGAACTGAGTTTAGAGCAGGTTGAAATGCTTCGCCAAGAACGGTGTGTTCTCCAATTGTTCCTTTCTATTTTTATTTTCTCATCTTTGCCTTGTCTGTGCTGCACATTCATTCTTCCTCGACAGGTTTTAGACAATATTGAAGCTAATAATTGGTTGCATTTGCATACTCAGGTCACAGCTGAAGCTGCAAATTCAGCACCTTGAAAAGTTTCTTCAAACTGCATCAGGCAACGAGGAAAGAAGGATGTCACAGTTTTCTGCTTCCACACAGACTTCCGCCTTTCAGTATGAAACACCTCGTGCAGTGCCTTCCAGGATTGATCCTATAAGACTTGACACACAGTTTCATGGATATAATGAGTCCGGTGGCTTTGGCAACTGGAATTCCTCATCACTTTCGTTTGATGTGACTGGTGGATATGGTCTTTCAACAGCTCCAGTGGAGAGAGAACCCTACATCCCAAAGTATCTTGACGTTAAGTATACTGAAGGTTCAAATGACAAGAAGTGGAGTAGCCGAGATTTCCCCTGGACAAAGAAGCTTGAGGTGTGTATTTACATGTGACTACACGAATGAGATGTTTCTGTACAATTTTTGACGTTTGGACATATTTTCCACTGACAGGCCGATAACAAAAAAGTATTTGGCAATCCCTCTTTTCGTCCTAATCAAAGAGAGGTGATAAATGCAACAATGAGTGGATATGATGTATTTGTTTTAATGCCCACAGGAGGAGGCAAGAGTCTGACATATCAGGTAAAACATTTGATTTTCTGGCCTTCCCAGTGGTGATTATAATGTGCATCAAATGTAATCTGTTCAAGATGCTATTATCTGGTAAAATTGCAGTTTCACAGGGAGACCTGGTTGTATCTGTGCTTATTTTGCTGAGAGGCCAACAGATTTTACAGAAATCCTTTATTGATTAATTTTACTGCTTAATTGTTGCCTTGCTGGGAATAGCCACAAAGGTTGTCACATCTCATAGCATTAAATTTTGTTCAATTTTCTTCGGTTCGTAATTGCAAATGATAGAAGTATGTCTTCTATGGAGGAGGTGCTCATTCCATATTCCTACATATATTGTAACTCCGGCAGCTCTATAAGTGCCGACATAAATATATCTACAGCTGTTAACACTTAACATTCACCCGGTTTTGAAAGTTTAACTCAGCTTGTTCTGGAACTTGCTTTTTTGAATTTCTTTGTTCAAAGTCGTCTGGTAAAAGTTCTGCACTGCCTGGAGTCATTGATTCTTCCAAGTTTGTAACCTACCTCTTTCTTGTAAAACCACGTCCCAATAAAATCAACTCCTATTTCCCAAGAAAAAGAAAAGAGCTATCAGAAAATTTACAAATTCTAACACATATATATGTGTAGTTCACAGCTGAAAAAGAACTCATGTAATTATGGAGAAACATATTTTTTCAATCTCTTTAATGGAATTACCCCTGCAAAAAAGTAAGAGAGGAGGGCTAGGAGGAGAATCGTTGAAGCTTGACAAGGATGTATGCTTCCACCTGTGGCAATTTGCCTGAAACCATGGTGACTGCTAGAGGAGAAGTAGATAGCCACAATGAGGCTAATGAATGTCTAGTGGAAGCCATCAACAACAGCGGTAGGTGATTACTTGCCTATGAGGAGATAAACAGGGTGAAGCCATGGGGTCATGCTGCGGGGAGTTTAATTAGGAAGTTCCCTTTTGAAACTTGAAAGAGATACTCCCCATAATATGCTGCAAGGCATTTATGCAAATTGCAAAAAAATAAATACATGTTTGTGAAAATATTCTAGCCAAGCTCTGGCTTGAGCTTGTCTTATTTATCTAAAAAGGCTCGAGTAAAGTTAATCGTTATTCATCAATTGTTATTGCTGATAAATGCATCATTAAGAAAAACTATGCCATGATTATGGAATGAGCTATACTAATATAAATTTTTATTGTCCTTGTGGCTCCATTCTTGATATCAACATTCTTCTTTCTCTTCCCTTGGTAATTAGTACCCATATTTGGACTTTGTTATTGCTGCTATTTTAATAAAGGGCAGCGCGGTGCACTAAGCTCCTGCTATGCACGGGGTTTAGGGAAGGGCCGGACCACAAGGGTCTATTGTACGCTTAAAAAGATAAATATATTTTCGAGAGTTCCAGTTTGCAGTTGCACCTTTTTTTCTATTATACTAGCCTATTCCATAGACATATAATTTGTTTCGTCATTTGGAGATTACACTTATTGTTTACCGGGTTTGGTACTTGGAACTTTTGGTTGCTGGGATCTCACATTCAGGTCCAACTTCCTGCAGCTTCCTGCTCTCATTTGTCCTGGGATTACTCTGGTCATTTCACCTCTTGTTTCGCTCATCCAAGATCAGATAATGCATCTGCTGCAGGTAATGCTGGTTGAGACCATAATAACTTATCTGCTTCTAAGAACTCTACCTAATGCTGGTTTTCATGGTATGTTTACATTACAGGTTAATATACCTGCTGCTTATCTTAGTTCCAATATGGAGTGGACTGAGCAACAGGAGATACTAAGAGAGCTCAATTCAGATGTTTGCAAGTACAAATTTTTATATGTTACCCCGGAGAAAGTTGCCAAGTGCGTGCTTGTAATTTCATTTGGTAACATTTGAAACCAAATTATATTTTAAAATACTCAAATATTACTGATATGGTAGTGCAGAAGTGATGTTCTGTTGAGACACTTGGAAAGTCTACATACTCGTGAATCACTTGCTAGAATTGTTATTGATGAAGCACATTGTGTGAGCCAATGGGGACATGATTTCAGGCCTGATTATCAGGTAATGTCTTTGCAAACTTTTTCTTGCCCTCATATTTTGTTGGGGTACTTTTGACGGATGCTAAACTTTTCAGTTGTCATCCAGGGTCTAGGTATCCTGAAGCAAAAGTTCCCAACTGTGCCTGTTCTGGCCTTGACTGCTACTGCCACAATGAGTGTCAAGGAAGATGTTGTTCAGGCTCTTGGTCTTGCCAACTGCATTATTTTCCGACAAAGCTTTAATCGTCCAAATTTAAGGTGAGTAAATAATTCTGAAAGTCTAGTGGTACTTTGCCACTCTTGGCCTTACAGAAACATGATTGTGATGATTTATCGATGTTGCAGATATTCCGTTATCCCAAAGACAAAGAAGTGCTTGGAAGACATTGACAACTTTATAAAGAAATTTCATTTTGATCAATGCGGGATAATTTATTGTCTTTCTAGAATGGATTGTGAGAGAGTAGCAGAAAAGCTGCAGGTTTATCACCTTTATTAAGCCAGTCTGTTTCTTTCTATTTTTTTCTTGCAATTTATATCGTTGGTTTCCCAGCGAGAACTTTCTTAAAACTTGATACAGAGCATGATGCAAGATGATGTTTGTATTCATTTCTCATGTGATGTAGGAATAATTGTGAACTTGTTTGAGTGGTTGCTTGTTAGTATCTAGATATCACTCTCTTCTTCCTTAAATCTTCTTTCAAAATGGTAAATCATTGATTTGCAGCTACTATTGAAGAATGTTTTGTTTTATCTTGCATTAGTTTTATAAAAGATAGTTTTAAATTTAGAAATCTGTCACTGTGACTCTGATGTTCAGGTACTTTAGATTTAATCTAGCAATAAGTTAGGGCTGTCTGAAGTAATTCATATTTTAAAAGTATATATTTCATTTCTAAATAAACAGAAAGTGCTTTGTCAAATACTTAGCAACCTTTATTCCTTATGAAACAGAGTTATGTTCAAGGAGCTTGTGGCTGTTTGATTGAATTAGGTAGAAAAACACCTTTATTTTCTTCCAATAGCTAGATAGATGATGACTGAAACAAAGATCCTTTTTTACCTTTTCTTTTCTTGTCCAGTCCGGATAATTCTTCTTTGGAGTTTATTATTGTCTAATGGGAATGTTCAATTCGCAGGAATACGGACATAAAGCAGCATTTTATCATGGCAGCATGGAGGGTGCTCAGCGAGCTAACATCCAGAAGCAGTGGAGCAAAGATGAGATCAATATTATATGTGCAACTGTTGCATTTGGAATGGGTACGATTGAGACTTATGTGGCTTTTTAAAGCTGATTTGCTGTTAACTAATCAGCATTAACATGATCGCCTCAGGTATCAACAAGCCAGATGTTCGTTTTGTCATTCATCATTCTTTGCCAAAATCTATTGAAGGGTACCATCAGGTGGTTGCTGAAGCTTTAATTTTAGTTCTTTCTTTTGCTTCTCAGAATAACTAGTGTTAAATTCAGTTCAATAGAGTATGAAATTGACATTGCTGTTATGTCTGTGCAATAGGAGTGTGGTCGTGCTGGTAGAGACGGTCTTCCTTCCTCTTGTGTTTTGTACTACAGTTACAGTGATTATGTGAGCCTCCGTCCCAATATGTTCTTGTTTCCTTTAGCAAAGTATATGAGTGCTGATTTCCTCTACTTTTTTTTGGTATCAAACATATTCTTTTTCTTTCTCAATTTTCAACAGATACGAGTCAAGCATATGATAAGTCAAGGCACCGTAGATCAAAATTCCTTTGGATCTGGATATGGTCGCTCAAATGTGGCAGCTTCAGGGAGGATCCTTGAGACAAACGTGGAAAATCTTCTAAGAATGGCATGTGATTGTTCTTAAGTGTCTGAGATCTTTACTTTGTAATGTCAGTATGCTTAAGTCGTTCAACACATTTTCAGGTCAGTTACTGTGAGAATGATGTTGATTGTCGTCGTCTCCTTCAACTTATTCACTTCGGAGAGAAATTTGAATCTACCAACTGCAGAAAAACATGTGATAATTGTTCCAAGATTCAGAAATGTATTGAGAAAGATGTCACTGAAGTTGCAAAGCAATTAGTAAGGGAAAACTTCGTTTGTTCAATTCTGTATCTCATAGGAAGACATTCATTTCCTTGAAACACTAGACTGTTGCTAGTTTTAGTAAACATTGATATCTTGCGTGCATGTCAGGTTGAATTGGTGAAGATGACAGGACAGAAGTTCTCATCAGCCCATGTTTTGGAAGTCTACAGGGGCTCCTTGAGTCAATATGTATGTCTTAGCTGTTAATTTCTCATTGCTTATTTTTTCTGGTTGACTAATATGGTACGCTTATGTAAAACATAGGTGAAGAAACACAGACATGAGTCCTTGCGTCTGCATGGAGCTGGAAAACATCTAGCCAAGGGTGAAGCATCCCGCGTGCTACGTCATCTTGTTACTGAAGATATTCTTGTGGAGGATGTTAAAAAGAGTGACCTATATGGATCTGTATCATCGGTCCTAAAGGTAATTTACTGAAGATAGAATAGCCTTTCAGATATCATCTGTGAAAAATTTGTCTTTCTTCATCTCCGATATTCATCTTTTTAATATCAACCATTTGAGGTTTTTCTAAGAAACGGAAAATGTTTTCTGTATTCAGGTGAATGAATCAAAAGCCTACAATCTATTTTCTGGTGCTCAGACTATGAGATTAAGGTTCACTTCTATTCTCGTTACTTCCATTTAGCTTGTTATCTGTTTCCTTGTTACTGGATGTGTGCAAATTCTTTTCACATTTCTTACCATTACTTTAAAGTAACTACTGTTTTAAAGTTGATCTGGAGATACTAGCATGGTCTGTCATCTGCAAGTGTCTGCACTCATGTTTGTCTGATATAAGTTGATTTTGCATCTACTAATTGAGTAAACAGAAACATGGCTTATCAGAATCATTAAAGATGTGTTTTTGAGCTTGAAAGTTTGTTGGCTTTCTCCCAGGCTTTCAAATTTGGTCAAACTGTGGCCAGGAACGACATCTTTACTGTATTCCAACCTTTATCTTGTATTTTTTGAGAACTCCAATTAGGGATGTGGTTCATGCATTACTTCCAATAGGAATCTTCTTTTTCCATCTTTTCCCTCCATCCCAATACATATAATTCAACTTGGGATGTCACAGAGTGTTTGGCACCTTTTATATTATTCTATACAACTTTCACAACGTTCAGGATTCTAATTCATCTAACAATTCGACTTATGAACTTTGATATGATGTTTCCCTGTGAAATAACTTTTCAACCACAAGTTATATTAATATCTTAAACTCCATGCTAGTTAAATGGTGTCATATTCGATGGGATGGGAAGAGTATATATTCCAAGGGATTAAAATGTAGTACATCCCACTTTGTGTGTTGGCAGCCCGCCACCATGAGAGGCTAAGAGCTTTCCTGATGTGTAGAATAAGACCAACCAATGGATATTTTACATATCAATACCCATCCTATTCATTCCATTCTCTTGATTAGTGCAAACCACATATCTATAATCTATCTATTGCTAAAATAAACATGGTTCTGGTTATTGAAATCATTCCGGTTTATCATAATTTGTTATAATCAAGACGAACTTACGCATTTCTGACTTGGTTTTTTTACAAGTAAATACATGCTTATCTGCCTGGTCTGTGATAATATAGTGTTTTGGTGGTTGACTATCACAAGTCCTGTTAATGTATGTATATTATGACAGCTAGATGGTGGGAAAATTGTCCCTTTCTATCTTCTACCACGTGTAGAATGCGCATGTCTGATTTTCCTTTTCGGGAGTTGCATAATTTTTGGTAAACTTGTTACCAATAATCACATTTTTAATACTATTATAAATCTGAAGAAATCATTAGATAACTCACTCTGTAAAGGTCATATACTCGCATCAAATGATCTAAACATAAAGTAGAATAATCAGTCTCTAATGGTGCCGTTTTCTATGACTACTCGTATCTTAAGCAACTAAACAAATATCTCCATCTGTTCCTGCTCAAATTGTCACATGCAACACATGGAAGGAGTATGATCTATTTGATGTAATTACAGGCTCCCTTCATCTGTGACTCAATCTAAGCTGGGTAAATTTGAAGCCACTCCAGCAAAAGGTTCACTAACATCTGGAAAGCAGAGTCCTCCCAGGACAGACCCTTCTGCTGTACCTCAATCTCCTGTTGATACGGTACCTTCGGATTACATATGACTTTCACCTCATTATAGGTGTGCTTTTCCCATCAATAAATTTCTTGCCACACCTTATTCTTTTTGTTTATTTTAGAACCTTTCAGCGAAACTGTATACAGCTCTACGGAGACTTCGTACTCTTCTAGTTAAAGAAGCTGGAGACGGTGTCATGGCTTACCATATATTTGGGTAAGTGCCTTATTTAATCTCGTTTTCTTTTTCCTTTCTTTTCCTTTTTGTCTAATAGATCATTAAGCATTTTTGTGTTGCTAGTATTTCACTTGGGCAGTGGCAATGAACTTAAGTTGCACTCTTAAGTTTCTCCTGGCTTTTAAAAGATGTGATATACTAGTCAGACCTGATGTTTTGCTGCCTCACGATTTGGTTCTCTTAAACCATATGGGAAACGTGGACCAAAGATTCACGGGAAATTCAGAACCCACGAGAATTTCAGAACCCATTCAAAAGGATTGCTACTGAATGACATATTGTGCCATGGAATAAAATCTGATTGATGTTCTGTATTCTTAAAGTTGGTGTATATGTATTCTTTGCAAGAGCCCTTTGCATTCAAGCGACCTACGTCACCTATTTTTGTATCACTTATTCTAACTTATTAAAAGAGGAGAGTAATCAAACAGTAGATTTGAATTGTTTACTTGTTATGCTGGACTCTGTTTCTTTTTAAAGTTGAACATTCTAGTGTAGTATAAATTTCTTCGGACTTTCGAACTCAGGTTCGACATAATGAGGGTTTTCAGTAAGTAGGCTTTTTCTCTGGCATTCTCATAAATACAATGCTTCGCTTGAATATTCTTCTGTTCTGGACGATGCAAAGGGAAACAGATTTGACACTTTGTACAGCTTAGAAGTTAGAAGTGCATGATTTATAAGGCTCTTTGATTTGCCAGTTTGTACTTTTCTTCTTTATTGCCAGGAGAACTGCTGCTAAAATGATTTCTTTTTTGTTCATTTTCTAGAGATGCTACCATGCAGCAGATTAGCATTAAAGTACCAAGAACTACGGATGAGCTACTCGACATCAATGGCATTGGCAAGTAAGTTTGAGAATAAGTTGGACAATGTTTTCATCCATAGTTCCACATGTTTAATGAGCTTGGTGGTGCAATTTAGGGTAAAAATCACCAAGTACGGGGATAGGGTGCTAGAAACCATTGAAGCTACCATCAACGAGCACTACAAGTCAGCTAAGACCAATAGCAGCGGCAATGACAATACAGATTCAGGTAAGAAGAGGAGAAATTCCATCAATGTACAAAATGCGAACTCCAAAGATGAAGAGGATTTCACTGGAAGCACTGGACGTTCTAAGAAAAGGGTGTTGAAGAAGCAGAACAAAAATCCAGAGGTTATCGACTATAGGGACCTCGGGTATTTTGATGAATGTATGGATGGTGACATCGATTTCGATGAGAGTATGATGCCATAGTGAATGCTCCCTATTCAAGTGTTGATCAGAATGGAGGAAGAGTTTCATTATATGGTTTGTAGTTAGTATCATAATTTACATGGCTGAAAAGTTTATCACTATTACACTGTTTTCTATTCATTCTCGTGAAATATTGAGTTATTTGTTGACAAAGCTGCTGGAACAAGGTCGAAATTTCAGTTATTATGAGATGTTAAATTAATCTTGCTCTGAAGTGATACCATCCTAAGTGTATATAATATTTCTCCTTTCTCTAAGGAGTAGTGTATTTCTGAACTTGTTGGATTTTAAGTTCATACGGAAAGATTTTGCGAGGGAAAGGATTTTAGAATCCTGCCATCTATTTTCCGTTTTAATTGGCTTTGGACTTCTCTCTTACTTAAAGTTTGATACAATTTTGTTCTCTATAATTTTTTGGCCAAGTTATTTAGTCCGGACTTTTCCTTAGTAATTTTTCATTAGGTGGGTATATAGTCATTTAGCAGTTATGATTTTAAATTAACTATAAGATGATTGGCTCGATATGCTAGGGCAGTTGGCTTGGCTTATACAAAATATGTATTTATTATTTAAGATTTGAAATCACAATCTTTGTAATGTTGGTCATGAGAAGTAAATGATAATTCAGTTTGGAATCAAGATGGCAAATTGGCAATACCTTGTAACCAGAATCAGCTAGTTGGACTTTTTGCATGGGCGAATTGCTCGTAAAGAAAACACCTGTTGAAACTGCCATATCGCTATTATTTACTTTCTGAGGGTAAAATTGACTACTTTCTGGAATGATGTCAGAAGTGAATATTTCTGCCACTTAATAAAATTTAAATTTAGAAACTAGGTTGGGACGTTGGGTCGTCTTTAGGATCATGTGGTGTCTTCACTTTAGGAAGTAATATAAAATATTACATCTTTAAAGGAGTGTGAATAAAATTATGTAATTGGAATTATGGTTAACGTGTCATTTTGTTAATTCATTCTAAATTCAAAATCATAAACATTCTTCCGATCAAGTTACGACGAAACTCGCAGATCCCAAAGTACTGGAATCAAAATGTTTAATCGTTAACTAGGAACTAGGAATATTATCTATCTATGTTTTGCTATTATTGCCATATCTTAATCTGATGCAAAATTATTATTGTTATTGTTTGAGAAATCAAACAATATTTTGCCTGATTACAACTTTATGTTTTACAAACATTATGATATAGACTAATACTTTTATGTAGATAATATAAAAGAAATTAGATTTAAACATCTTCAAATCGAAACCGTTCTTTTTGGACAAAAGAAATATTACCTACTATAAATTTCAGTACAGAAAAGAGATATTTCAGTGGCACGAGTGTAGGGCCAAATACGCGATTTCAGAAACGAGAATAGGACAAAAAGGTACGAGAAGGGTGGGTCCCAAATTCGTACACATAATTCAAATGAATCAGCAACGTGTCAACAGCATTACGTGCCATGTAAGTAAAGTATCATGTTCTTTAATTTTTCTTCTTCTTCTTCTTCTTCTTATGCTCACTCTCTCATTACTCACAGCTTATATCATCATCTCACACCTCACTCTGTTTCTCTTACAGTGTGAAAAGAAACAACAAAAAAGCTCTCTTTGGGTGTTTTTTATTTTGCAAGTTTTGAGAAAGAGCAAAAACTCTATGGGCTAATGCCTATTTTATTATAGTTAAATGGGGATATGAGAGAAACTTGTAACAATTTTTGTAAAAAATGGGAAACCCTAGCATTTCTAGCTCACAAAGTAAGAAGATGGAGGAGGAAGAGGTTTTAAATAGTAGAGGGGAAAGTGAAAAGCCACCAGAAGATGACTGTTGTCCCATTTGCTTTGGAGATTTCTCCATTCCTTGCAAAACAAACTGTGGTCACTGGTTTTGTGGTACCTTTCTACTCTCTTTTACTTTTTACTAGTGCTACTATTTTTTTTTTAAGTATTAGAAAACGATTTCGTCGGACAAAGCATTTTACGTGATACAACAAGTATACTTAAGTTTTAGAACGTATGAATCTAATTTGTTCACTCATTTATTAATTATGGTGGAAATGCGAACTTAAAATTGGTCTACTTGAGAGAGTTTTGGCTAGAATGATTGAACTAACTAATGTTGCAGTTTTTGTTTTGCAACTTAAATAACTTAATGGGCTCAAGAAAGGAAGATTACAGATAATTGTGCGTAGTAGCATGCTTTGATTGGAGATCTTGTTTTTCTTCTAGCACGTATGACTTTGTTTGATTATATTGGAAACTGTATAATTCCAACAATATATTAGCAACTCAGCTCTGTTAGTTTTTCCTTTTTTTTTGTGTGTGGATAAAGTAAGGTTCCTCTGTTTGTTTTTCTTTAGTTGCTTAGAGTCTAAGGACTCTCTGATTATAACTGCATTGGATTTAAAACTAAACATTGCAAATTATTCTTTTGCCTTTCCCTCCCTCTGCTTCCTCCACCGTCGGCCCACCAAAAATACGTAAGAGGAAGAATCTATCAATAGCACAAAGTTCTGTGCAGCACGAGCGCATGTGTATGTGTGTTTACTCCCTTCGTCTCAATTTGTCTGATATAGGAAGAAGTGAATACTTTGGGAACTAGTGGTGTGGAGTATGAAACAACATTTGTGCGGCTATAAGATTTTTGAAACATGTGGTCTTAAATATGTCATAACATTTGTTTGGCTATAAAAGCTTGTCAATAAGGGTAAAATGGAAAGTTTATGTTAATTATTTCCACATTTTGATGCTGCCATTCTTTTTGGAATGCGCTAAGGAGGAAACACTGCCACGTAGTCTGAAATGGAAGGAGTAGCACATATAAAGTTTATAAGTTCTGTGTAAATGATGTTTTCCTTATTCCTGCTTTCTCTCTGCTCTGCAGCAAGTTGCATATTGCAGCTCTGGCGCTACAGATCAACGCTACAGAGATGCAAGTGCCCAATATGCTGTCGCCCCATCAATAAGTTGGTACCAGAGGCATCATTACTTATTCAACAGGAAGAGGATGTCATTGAACTCCTTAAGAAAATTGAGTGCTACAATCACCTTTACATTGGTGGTGCCTATGGGGTTTTTCTGGTAGGCTGCTATGTTGGAGCTCCATACCTGCAATGCAATTCTCAGTTGTGCATATCTGTTGTATACTTCATAGTTTTTCTTTTTGGTTGGGGTCTCTTTCCTTTTTGGTTCTCGCGAAATTGTATTAGCATCTTGTACTTAAATCTTTCTCAGAAGAAAAAATAATAATTAAACTCTATTAGCATCTTCAGGTAAATATTTATTGCTTTGTAAATGTCTAATAAGTGGTGCAGATTACATGACGATATCTATTTTGAACTGAAACAGTTTGCTTTTACAATTACAAATAAGACACAAGATCTGATTTTGTGCTTTTCTACCCTGTCAAATGTAAATTAGTTTCATTATCTAGTTGCATCTAATTAGGATTTGTCCTCATATCTAAGCTCTCAAAGTAGAGTAGGATAATTTTTTGTTCCTTCTGTGGTTCTTTGAGTCCTTGACTGGTCCAACTGTGCTATATAACATAGTGGGTCAGTCAAGTTTGTTCTTTACTGCCACAATTTATCAGTGAAGATAAGCCAATTGATTTTATTTCGGATCAGTAGAACATTAAAATTGCACCTTCCTGTGCTATCGTTTAGTTGTTTCATTTTAAAACTTCAGAATAATGTTTATCATAGGTCTGGTTTCATGGGATCTCTTTCTCTTTCGTGCAGAAGGTACTAGCAATACCACTTTTAACGAGAAGAATTCTCCGGTCTGTAATGGATGGACTGATGAATCCTGATCAAATTCGGTTAAACTATTACCTGATGCGCGTTCTTGCAGTAAGTTTTTTAAACAGTTAATTTTAAATATTGCAATTACTTTCTGGATTCTTGTTCCGACATTACATGGGGAAAAGGTCTATGCAATCCATGTTTGTGCTGGAAGTCTAAACATGTGGAGATTTGAATTGCGATGCACTCTCATTTCTTCCGGTTCATTTATGATTATGATTTACTCCACAACCTTACATGATGAGATAAAACAATTCATATTCTTTTGACGTGCTCTGTTCAATGTAAAGCATAGATTTTCCGGAAGTACCTTGGGTGAATTTTGGTAGAACTTTTCTGTGTACTTGTCATTGCTTATTTCAAATCTAGACATTGTGTATATCAGAAATCTTACTACTGTACTATGCAAAACCCGAAGACCATTAAGTGTATCTTGGACATTGCTTCATGCTCCATCCAGCAGTTACGTCGTAAATGTTCGTTGTTATCTACTTCTGGTTTTTGATTGTTAATGCTTTAGCTCCTTTTGTTTCAATATTGGCTGTGAAGTAATTTCGTTGTGGTTACTGCAGTTGTTGCTGAGTTGGATCTACTGTAGCTGCCAATTTGAGTTCATTCCTACTGGTATTCTACTTGTCATACTCAACTAGAGAATGAAATTGTATATTACGCTTTATGTTATCTACAACCACAATTATTGAGACAATTTGACAAATAATTATCCTTGCTAGAGCGCTGGTGATTTTTATATCATTTATCCATTATCATATGATCTTGCTCATCTTCAGAATGCAACCTAATAGAGAGTAAACTATATCGAAGAAAGCTATCTTATGGAAGAAGATATTTGTTTAGGTCTTCTTTAAAGAAACTGTTGTAATTACTCTTCTGGACTTCCACATCTTGTTTGTTTATGCACCCATTGGTATTCTGGCTGATAAAATAATTGTTTGTAGGAGGATTAGGAATCTGGAGACTGTTTGACCTATGTGCTATTTTCATGGTGGCCACTTTCTCCTTGGCTGGCCTATATCAGAGGTGGGTGCTTCGTCGTCGTGTGAGACAGTTGGCTATTCTACCAGCACAGCCCTATTGAAAGTCCATGCCAGCCTAATGAAGAGTCCATGCCAGCCTAATGAAGAGTCCATGCTGTGAATATATCTTGACTTTTGTTGCTAAGAAAATGACTCATTTGCAGAAAATTTGATTGTATGGGAGGTTATTTCAAAGGTAGCTCCCACTAATAGGCCATATTAGTCTCGCTCTAATCAATGAAGTGTTTAGCCTAGATATACAGATGTAGACAGCTTTTGGTTCAGATTCAAACTTCAGTAGATTACCCAGCCAATTAGTAATCCTAGTCCCAGATATTTATTAACTGGAAGAAAATCGCAACATGATATTCAGCTGCCTAATTATTTAGGCCCGCGTCTTGTGCTTGTGCTTGTGGGCATAGAACTCTAAGTAATGGTGCTTCTTTTGCATTTATAGTGCTTCCTAATTACTTAGCAAAGCTCGGGTAATTTGCCTTTCAGTTTTACCCAAAGGGAAAAAGTCTTATCGGCTTTCATTTCAAAATAATTCTGAAAATTTTCTTTTTTAAGTTTGTGTTGTACTATGTGCTTTCGCATTTGTCCAGTGCACCAACAATTCGTTAGATACTTGTGGTTACTCGTGGTTGATTTGAGCCATAGGAAGTCAAGTTTAAGCGTGATTTAAGTTATCAAATGTCTTTAAAACTATGTCAAATTATCTTAAATCACCTTTAGAGTCTTTGATTGAAATGATTTTAAACTTTGCAAACTTTTCCAAAATGCGGTTCAATATTATCTTATTACTACTATATCATATATATCCTCTATTTACTTTTATTTTTTGCTAAAATGTGTGATCAAATTAACAGTTAAGCACCGCAGTCAGTAAAAATTATTTTGTAAAATACTTAGCCGAGTATGCCACCCCTTGGTGTGCGGTGTTCCTGGCGTGTGATGTCTTATGCATTATGTTGTCCTTTTTAACTTAGTGAGTACTCGACCAAACAACTTAATGATTAAGATCTCATATTTAAAAGGAAAATGCTTTAAAACACATTAAAGCTAGACCTCTAACAATGTGAAGAGGAAAAAATAACTAACAAAAGATAAAAAAATAAAAGCTCGTTTGGTTGCGTGTACATAGAATCCAACATTAGTAATGCAAATATGCAATGTTGTGCAATACTCTATAGTTGTATTTGTGTGCACATAAATAATACATTAATTTATATAATATTATTTTATACGGAATTAAAAGTGAAATAAGAATATAAAAAGTAATAATATATATTAAAACATTTAAAATACTAAATAATTTTTTTAAAAGACAAACAGATAATATATATTATATCATTCATGTTATAAAATAAAGACGTTAAAGTAAAGAAACCGAAGACAAGTAGAGAGAGAGAGAGAGAGATTTATTATTCAACTTCAAGTTCATGTACAAAATGAACTGAAATCTCCTCTATTTATAGAAGAAAGCAAGCTGTTGTGTAAGTTGCTACTGCAAGCTGTTGTGTAAGCTGCTTGTATGTTGCTTGTAAGTTGCTACTGTATCAGACTTAAGGAGGCTTATTTCCAATAGTACCAAATAGATAAACATATTTAAGGCGGAGTCTCATATGAATAAGCTTTTTTAGGACGCTTATTTACAATGGAGTATTAAATAAACATGCATAATATAATATATTTATAACACTCCCCCTTGGATGTTCATTAAAAGATAAGTGCCTCATTAAAACCTTACTAGGAAAAACCCCGTGGAAAAAATCCTAGTGAAGGAAAAAGAGTACACATATTCAGTATACGCATTGCAAGGTGCCTCATTAAAAACCTTATAAGGAAAACCCCATGGGAAAAAAACCTTAGTTAGGAAAAAAGAGTTCATCGCGTATTTTACTCCCCCTGATGAAAATCTTGTTTCAAATATTCGAGTTTCCGCATTTCAATGTTGTATACTATTTTCTCAAAAGTTGAATTTGTAGAGAATATTATCCACTACTATTTCAGATCGATTTAAATTAATCTAATCAAATCAAGAAGCTGCTACAAGTCATTTCATTGAGTTGCTTGCAACCTGCCTGAATCAGCTGTTTGTAGAAAACTTCAATGGAATACTAAATGGACAATCTTCTTCAGGAAGATTATCTACATTGGAGTAATAAATGAACATCCACAATAATAATTTCAAAACACTCCCCTTTGGATGTTCATTATTATGTGCCTCGTTAAAACCTTACTAGAAAAAATCCGGTGAGGAACAAAATCTTAGTCAAGGAAAAAGAGTACACTAATAATATACATTGCAAGCTACCTCATTAAAAACGTTACCAGGAAAAACCCAATGGGAAAAAAACCTGAGCAAGGGAAAAAGAGTACAGTGTAGAGACTTGGGTATATCAGGACCAAGAAGTTCATCATCCTCTTCTGGAGGTAAGAACGGATCCTTAATCTGCGTAGGGGAAGAACTATATCTTGCTAGTAAATTAACAGAAAATGTTATGTCAGGCCTTGTAGCATTAGCAAGATACATTAGTACACCAATTGCACTGAGATAGGGTACTTCGGGACCAAGGAGTTCCTCATCCTCTTCTGGAGGTTGGAACAAATCCTTATCCACTTCAAGTGATCGAACAACCATTGGTGTACTCAATGGGTGTGCTTTGTCCATGGAAAAGCGTTTTAAGACTCTTTCTGTATATGTAGGTTGATGGATAAAAGATCATGTCCGCTAAATGTACAATTTGCAGACCAAGACAAAGTTTTGTCTTTTCAAGATCTTTCATCTCAAATTCTTTCTTAAGATATTTAATTGCCTTTTGGAGCTCTTCTGGTGTTCCAACAAGATTTATGTCATCAACATGAACAACAATTATATCAAATTCTGAATACATGGATAAATAACATTATATATATAACTTTCTTTCAGCAAATATTCACTGAGACGATAATACCACATACGCCCAGATTACTTTAAACCGTACAAAGATCTTTATAATTTGATCGAGTACATTTTCTGAGACTTTGAATTATATGCTTCAAGCATTTTAATTCCTTCAGGGATCTTCATATAGACTTAATCAAATGAGTCATATAAGTTATGTCTTGCATTTAAATGGCATGACATCTCCAGGTGCCTGGACTACAGGTCCGATCCTCACAATCTTTTACAATATTGTGCACTATATTGTATCAAATATATCGTCGACGATCATTTTGTATCGGTTCCTAAGCGACATAACTTGTTGAGATCTCATCACTTTCTTTATTTTCAGGTACCTGAACTTCTTCTGGAGTTTCATGAAATGTTATATCGTGAGCTCTTCTAGAGCTCATTTCCTCCTCATTATGATCATTAGCTCCTATCATTTTTCAAGGATTGTTTTCTTTGAAACCGATTGGTCTACCACGCTTCATGCTTCTGGCATTTTACTTGAATTATCTTCTAAGTGCTGTCACACCTCCTTTTTCACCTGCCTACACCCCCGGAAGGGCGTAAAGGAGTTTTTCCAATTAAAGGACAATCGGAGCGGGATTTAATTATTAATTATTCAGAGTCGCCACTTGGGAGGTTAATGGTGTCCCAAGTCACCGGTTTAATCCCGAACCGAGGAAAAATATGACTCTATTATAGTCCGCGAACCAGAAATCCGGGTAAGGAATTCTGTTAACCCGGGAGAAGGTGTTAGGCATTCCCGGATTCTGTGGTTCTAGCACGGTCGCTTAACTGTTGTATTTGATTTTATCTGATTTTAATACATGTTAACTTATGTGCTTTTTATTTGTAAACCGCTTCTATTGTTTATTTATTTTAGCAGAATTGTGACGTTGTGAAAATGTATTTCAAGCTACGTCGCAATCAATGCACCCATAGTTATCAACACGTTTCGACTTCGCCGAGATTTGGATTTGAGTCGCATCAATGCGCACCCGAATTTGAAGAGGGTTATTTAATTAAATCGTACCTAAAGATGCTACATAGAGTTACTTTGGGGAAAACCCGTGAAGTTCGCTAAACGGCCATCCCAATTCTAATCATGTCGATAATTACTTATTAAGGGCCCCACATTTATTCATTTTGTGCGGTAAGGCCCACATCAATCTGTAAAGCTCTTTTCTGTCATTAGTTATTTTTATAAGAATTACGATGTCGCGAAAACATGTTTCGAACCACGTCGCAACCAATGCACCCGCGATTGTCGACACATCTTGGCTTCATCGAGATTTGGATTTGGGTCGCATCAATGCGCACCCGAGTTTAAGAAGGTAACTTTATTAAGAGCGTGCTTAAAGATTCTAACGTATTGTTATTTTGGGAAAGGCGGTGAAATTCGCTAAACACCATTTCCTAGCCTACGCAAAAGAATAATTGTGTCATTAACTACTTGAGGATTCTAATTGATTAAGCCTACAATTTGTTGAATTAGAAGTTGAAAATCTGGACAAAAATACCAAACGAATGGGCCCTGAGCTCAAAAAGCCCCACCAGGCCAAGGCTGCGGACACAGCCCCTTAAAGCGTATCGACGTTAGGCAAAAACAGGCCCAAAACTTGGCTTGTATTCGCACAGCCCAGGGATTGAATCCTTGGGTCTTATTTCAATTTCTCGTCTAGCCACAATCTGGGTCGACTGCAAATTAGCCAGGCCCAAAATTGGCCCAGTATGAAGCTGTGCCCAATTCATCTTACACCCAAAATTAAGACAACCAAGCGTGTTGAACTCTAAATTAATTGCAACTTTTGCAGATTTGATTTTTAGCATACCGTGAAACTTAAGCAAACAGAAAATGATAATGGTATAAACATGAAATGCTTAGTTTCAACGAACTCCACCCCTGACTATACACAAGAATCTGAATATCCAAATGTCCAATTAAACAGTTCTAAACCATGTAACATTCAACATGTAATTTACCCTAATGAACAAGTTTAATTATACACATTCTGCCAATTACATAACAGGTGAGTACACTACTACTATCATCAAAGACACAGGCTACTTTCAATTGAATAACAAGCCTTGGAACACTTCATTTCAACTTCAACATACATCATTGAGATTCAGGGAAATGTACCTGGAAATTGAAATATAAAATAGAGAAAAGGTGAGGATTCAAGTATTTTGAACAACAACAGCAACAACCCAGCAATGTGATACCACAGAAACACAGACATATTACTTCCAAAAAATCAGAAATGTAAGCCAATTTCCACAAATCAGCCTAACATACCCCTGTCCCTCACAGCTGAAACACAACACTGATAATGGAACTCTGAAACTGTTTCAGATTTCCATATTTGATGTTTTTTTTGTTGAATAACTTCGAATTGAAATGCCAACTAAAATAAAGAAGGAATGAATGCTCAAATTAGAACTTAAGGCTCAAGGCAGAAAATCTGAGAGCCCCTTTTCCAAGGCATCTAATGCCCTTTTATAGGCAAACCTCAAAGAATAAACTAAGTTTTGATTTCTCTAATTGGTCCCTCTCTATTTTCACTTTGGTCCCTCTATTCTTATCTTGCTAAACAAGTAACTGCAGTGTACTTATTAAAATTTACACTTGAAACTCATTCTAGAAGGTCCTAAAGCATTACTCTACCCATACAATACCCATACTGCCCTTCCCTATACTTTGATATTACTATTCCTATCAGAACTACCCTTTTCCATACCCAGATTACCCCTGAAAGCCTCTCAGAATCACTGACCTTACCCTTATCCTTGATAACTAAACCCAATACCTTAACCCAGTCTGAAACTAACTAAATCAATTAACTAACAATCAGAAACCAACTAAAATTAATCACTTAACAATCAGAAACTAGCTAATCAGACTGACTAACCCAATTATGTTCAACTAACCAACTCAAATAAGCTAAACGAAAATAAACTGTGCTTAAGCTACCATGATTAACATTAAAAGAACTTAAACTAATTATTAAATTATAATCAAGAAATTATATTCATTCAATCAACTAACAAACTCAGCATCAACAATAATTAACAGAAACTGAACTAACACAGTTAAACCAAAGAATAAATAGGAAGATAATGAACAACGACTGCAAATAATACTTTAATCATGCGAGTAAAAGAAACAGTAAAAGAAGAAAAGAAGAACTCACAAAGGCAAAAAGGGCTCCGGCCAGTCATGAACATACGAACCCTTTCAGATTTTTGACGCGTAACATCCCTAACCATGTGCTCTTACACGAGAACACATGGTTAAGGGTGCTACGGTTTGAAATCAGAAGGGTTTGACTTTAGGGTTTGGGCCGTGATTCTTAGATCTAATATTTGGGTCGTTTCGGGGTGATTTGGAAGGAAACAACCACAGATTGGTGTTGAGGAAGGGCTGGGGGTTGTAGGGTGTGAATTTGGGCCGAGTTGGACAAACTATCAACTGGCCGGAAAACTTCAAATCAAGATTCGAAGAGTTCCGACCCTATTCGAGGCAAACCACCGAGTGTAGCAGCAAGAGGAGGGTGAGGGGAACCCATGGTGTTAATTTCAGGGTGAACGGTGTAGGTCACGTTCACCGCCGGCAAGGGTTTTTAGGGCGGCGCGGATTAGGGTTAGGGAAGAAGGGGTGGGGTGAGGAAGACGATGTAAATGGGGTAGGGGGTCTGGTTTGGACATTTATATACTGGGAACCTCGTTAGTTCCGGACCGTTGGATTGATGAGATCCAACGGTCCTGATCCAAAGGCCTTGAAACGACACCGTTTCATTTAACAGGGGGGCAGACCGAGTTGAGGGTTTGGGCTGGACTGGTTGCAACGGGTTAAGGCGTTTGGGCCTGAAATATTTCTTTGATTTGGCCCAAACTTGGCCAGCCCCTTGCTTTTCACTTTAATTTCCTTTCTTGTTTTTTTTTATTTCATTTTATCTAATTATTTTCCATTTTGCAATTTTGTAATTATTTTCTGATTTTATAGAATTGCAACAATTAAAGTAGAGTCCTAATATACTTCAAAAACTAAAACTGACTAATGCCTAGAATTGTTAAAAAACTATTTCACGACAAATTCATAATAAAAATCATTAAAATGCGAAAGTGAACTAATTTTTGTGTTTTTCATGTTTTATTTTAAAACAAATTAACCCTTAATTGATACTAAAACCTAAATGCAAAAATGCATATTTCGTACTTCATAGAATTAAAATGCGCAAATAGAATGCCACAATTATCGGAAAATGACACAAAAATGCACAAAAATTGTAAAGAAAATAAAGAAAAATTATTTTGTTTGGGATTTTGGGAATAATCATATTTAGGGCAAAAATCACATGCTCACAAGTGCCAGAAGCATTTTGCAGCTGAAATATATTATTTAATTTTGGATCAGCAAATGCTTCTGGCATTTTACTTGAATTATCTTCTAAGTGAGGATCATATTGATGATAATTCGATTCATATAGCATATTTTTCAGCTATTTATTCGATCCCCCAAATGTTAGAAAAACTAACATATATCCCCAATCTTCTTTGGGAAACATATCGTTGTGCATTGTGGTAGAGAAATTAATCATATACCACACATCAAAAGATAGTAAAAATATTTGGTTTCTGATCCTAAACCAATTGTGAGGGGAGGATTTATCATATATTGTTGGTCTGATGCATACATGTGCTGCTATATGCAATTTAGAAAATTTTAGACCAACACATGAATCTTTGTCCTCATAAGCAATGGTTTAGCTATTAGTAGGAGGTATGTCACGACTGGAATTCCCACCATCGGGAGTCGTGATGGCGCCTACTCGTAGAAGTTAGGCAAGTTATGAACTTAGAAACCACTAACTCATTCGTTTTTATACATGTTTCGCCAATTAAATTATCAATGATTAAGCATTTAAATGACAGCGGAAAATAAAATTTAGTATAAGTCTTAAATAAATATGAAACCCAAATATCTAAAAATCAATACATGTCTCTACCCAGAACCTGGTGTCACATCATCCACGGACTACTAAGAATACTACATACATCAGTTTGAAAGAAAGATAACACTGTCTGTCTCGAATACATGAGATAACAGAATATAAAATAGGATAGAGGAGACGTCGGGCCTGCGGACACCTGCAAGGCTACCTCGGTGTCTAGGTGGACTGAAGGCTGCTCCCGAGCTAATGTTGCTGCTCAAACGCTGCTCCGATATCTGCACATAAGTGCAGAGTGTAGCATCAGCACAACTGACCCCGTGTGCTGGTAAGTGTCTGACCTAACCACGGCGAGGTAGTGACGAGGCTAGGACCAGACTCCAGATAAACCTGTGCAGTTATATAATATATAGCGGAAAAAGTAAACAGGTAATAAACAATCAAAGTTGGGGAAGGGGAACATGTTTCGAGGGTAGCAAATAAAATAGAATATCAAAGAATAATAAGGAAACTACAATTTAACTTCTAACACGGATAAAAAGAAATAAGGCAATTTTCACTTTCAGTTTCATCTTGTTGCAGGCGTGCAACCCGATCCTATTTCTCATATCTTGTGGTAGGCGTACCACCCGCTCCCATTTCATTATATCTCGTGGTAGGCGCTCGTGGTAGGCGTACCACCCGCTCCCATTTCATCGATCTTGTGGTAGGCGTACCACCCGCTCCCATTTCATCATATCTTGTGGTAGGCGAACCACTCGCTCCCATTTCCTTATATCTTGTGGTAGGCGTACCACCCACTCCCGTTTACAAGTCATCACAAAATTTCAAGAAATCCCGGCAAGGCAACAAAAATAATATAATAACTTCCCGGCAAGGGAACAACAATATCGAAACAGTCATCCCGGCAAGGGAGAATCAGCTATAACCAAATCGTAACTCATTTTGTACTCAGCTCAATTAATGACAATACTCAATCATAACTAAGATCTACGAGGATAAAATCAATCTTTACTCAATATAGGAGATCATTAATTAAAGCATCCGAAGTGCCATCTAAGAGCACAACAACGTTCAAATTTAAGACTCACGGTCATGGTCGACAGCAACGTATAGATACTCGTCATCATGCCTATGCGTCGCACTCAACAAGAAGCAAGTAGCAAATAGGACTCAACTCTTAATCCCTCAAGCTAAGGTTAGACCGAACACTTACCTCGAACTTCCACGGCCAACTCAAGCCTCAAACACCGCTTTTCCTCTCAAATTCGGCTCCAACTCAATCGAATCTATACATTATTGACTCAATAAGTGCCAAACAATCCAATTCCAATGTTCAATTATAACTTTCCAATCATTCTTCCCAAAATCCCAAAAATTGACCCCGGGCCCGCTTGGTCAAAACACGAGGTTCGGACCAAAACCCGATCACCCATTCGCCCACGAGTCCGAATATATAATTTGTTTTCAAATCCGACCCCAAAACGAGGTCTAAATCACAAATAATCAAAAAGCCCTAACTCTACCCAAATCCCTAATTTCTACCCTTAATTACATGTTTTAGGCCTAAACATCTAGTGGGTGTTTATGGAAAATGAAGAAAACAAGTTAAAGATTACTTACCCAAGAGATTATGGTGAAGAGAAGCTTCAAAAATCGCCTAAGAGCTTTGGAGAAGAAGAGGTTTGTAAATTTTTTATAAAATCCCGGAAGTGTTCTGTTTTTGGCCTTTTTAAAATCACTGGGCGAAAATGCCTTTCGCGTTCGCGATGGTCAGGCTGGGTGAGCCTTCGCGTTCGCGTACACGGGCTCGCGTTCACGGAGAGTAATCTCCTCGAGCCCTCGCGTCCGCGTCCAAAGGTTCGCGTTCTCGTAAGACAACTACCCCACCCCCTGCCCAGACCCATTTGGCCTTCGCGTTCGCGTGGCTAGGAGCGCGTTCGCGAAGGGTTATCCCCCCCAAAGCCTCGCGTTCGTGGCCTGAGCTACGCGTTCACGTAGAAGGAAATTCCTTCAGCAACAATTAACCCATTGCGTTCGCGTGGGTACTCCCGCGAACGCGAAGAAGGAAGTACCAGAAACCCAACAACTGAGAAACCTGCAACATTTTCCAAGTCCGAAACCCTCCGAAACACATCCGAATCACACCCGAGCCCTCGGGGCTCCTGACCAAACACACGGACTAACTCAACAACTTTATACGAACTTATCCATGAGATCAAATCGCCAAAATAACCTCAAAAACAATGAATCAAACCTCAAAATCAAAGGATTTTTCTCAAACTTCATAAAACATCAACTTTAGCAATTTAGGTCCGAATCACATCAAACGGACTCCGTTTTCAACCAAATTTTACAGAAATGACTTAAACTATATATAAGACCTATACCGGGTGCCGGAACCAAAATACGGGCTCGATACCATCGCTTTCTAATCAGATTTCATTTCAAAATTTCTTAAACATTTTCAGAAAATAATTTTACTTAAAAATTCATTTCTCGAGCTTGGGACCTCGGAATTCGATTCCGGGCATACGACCAAGTCCCACATTTTCCTACGGACCCTCCGGGACCGTCAAATTATGGATCTGGGTCCGTTTACCCAAAATATTGACCGAAGTCAAATTTATTCATTTTAAACTCAAATTTCATCATTTTCACAGAATTTCATATTTAAGCTTTCCGTCTACGCGCCCGGACTGTTCACACAAATCTAGGAGAGTGTAAATGAGGTTTTCAAGGCCTCGGAAGCACAGAATGCAATTAAAAATAGGTGACGACCCAAAGTATTCAATGCTAAACCAGCTTGGATATAAACCAGCATTATCAAGATGAACTATCTTGATTTCATAATCTGAAAGTTATGCTCTTAATTGAGAAAAGCAATCTCAAATGCCAAACTGCAGGTTAACAATAAATATATATGTAACCATCTTATATATGCATCTATAAGTGGTTCACATGACAGGTGAATGAGTCCATATTCACCTTTTATATATTTCAGAATCAGGGGTCTTAGCCCCAACTTTAGCTGGTATAATCAATTTATTATGAGAACAAGCAACACAAGAGATTTCTTGAAGAATCTTTTAGTTCTTCAGTGTATGTTTATCTGAATTCTCAAATATCTCATTTAAAAATGGTAAATGAAAACTTCAAGTTTATCATGGCATGCACTATCTTTAGTAAACTTCTGGTTTACTGTGGCTATTTTGTATAAGTAAATTTTTGATTTACTGTAGCTATTTTTGCATTAGTAAACTTCTGATTTATTGTGGCTACCTTTGTATAAGTAAATTTTTGATTTACTGCAGCTGTTTTTGCATTAGTAAACTTCTGATTTACTATGGCTACCTTTGTATAAGTAAATTTTTGATTTACTGTAGCTACTTTTGCATTAGTAAACTTCTGGTTTATTGTGATACTTTTGTAGAAGTAAATTTTTGATTTACTGTAGCTGCTTTTGTATTAGTAAACTTCTGGTTTACTGTGTTACATGATGTAATACAAATTGAAGAATAAGGGGGTAACTTCTCACATACATATTTACCCCCTATGATTGTGGAAACATGAAGATTTCAATTTTTCAATCATTTGTAGTCTCAGTATGATTGTCATTTGTATTAGTAAACTTCAGGTTTACTACAACATATGTTTTGACTATAATCATATAATATGAATGACAAATTTGCATATAAGCTCTTCGGGAGCCTTCAATTTATTTTTCACAATCAAATATTACTCAGACACTACGTGTATTATGTGTCTTTTAGACAAACAGTTAGCTCTTCAGGGGCTTTTAAAAAATTTTATACTACCAAATAGTGCTCAGACACTTCTGGTATCATGAAAGAAAATCATAATCAAATTGACAATATAAGGACAATTCTAAATTTATAAATGTAAGAAATTAAGAATTTCAGTATTTTTACCACCAACTTTGTGACAAATATCTCCTTCAGGGAGAAATGCCATTAACATCTGAATATTTTATATCAAAGCGGTAACCACATAGTCATTACATCCTTTAGGGAAAGATCCATAAGTTGTTATTTCGGGGAACTCGATAACTAATCATAATATATTAATGTGGTTGTAGTAGAAAGCATTCTACAAGAATACTTTTGCCTTGAAATGATATTTAATAAAATTTTCCAAGATATTTTACGTATAACGGGTACGTACGATAATGATTTTTATGCCACAAAAACAAGATTTATATCCTTTGTTATTCTACCTCTTCAGGAGGTGAATTCTGGTATTTCTTCATTCACTCCAGGGAATAAAAATGTGCTTCAAAAATAATTTTGAATAGCTTATTATTTTGTTTAATTAAGCACAGAAAGACACAATTTCATAATATTTTCCTGCTTCAAGAGAAAATTTCAATTGTGTTACTTCTTCATGAGCAAATTTAAAATACGAAATATTGAGTATATATTTCATCAATCATATTACCTCTTGTGGAGGTGAATTGTAATATATTTATATCAAAAGCGCGTTCATATTTATGAGCTTTATTAATATTATCACATTCACTTCAAGGAATGGATTAATATTTATCAAAAGTTCTCATCCTTCAGGGAACGAAATATAATTATCTGAACGCACATTAATCACATCAAATTGTAATGCTTCAACCTCTTTAAAAATATTTACTACTTCAGGAGCAAATCGAGGCGTGCATTTATTATAGAGAATATTTATGTAGCTTATCTTCAATTGTAACCATAGAAAGCCTAAATTATCACTTATGGTGGTTATAGGCATATACCACTTCTGGTGGTTAACAAAATTTAGTTACAATGAGATATACAAAACATAACCACTTCTGGTGGTTATATATTTCTTGCAAACTCTGGTGGAGTTTAAGTGGATCTAACAATGTTATCCACTTTATAATCCTTTATTGTGATAATTAGGATGAAGGAAATAAATACCAAAATAGGTATTGTATACGTAGCATATAACCAAGCAAGCGATGATAAAGATATTAAACTAAATATAAGCAAAATGCTCAAATTACTTCACACAAATTTGGCCACTCCAGACGTAAGTGATATCCACATCTCTACCGCCAAGAAGAAAAGCTCACCACCTCAAGGATATAATCTGTCTTATGATGCTCGGAATGAACAAGATCTACCACGGATGTAGAGTGTCGCCATACATCGGAGATGAACACTGAAATAGAAATTAAATTTGAAGTAAGTGTTCAAAATAGCAGAGTCTCGTGCGGATAACGTGTTATAAAATAAAGACGTTAAAATAAAGAAACCGAAGACAAGTAGAGAGAGAGACTTCAAATTCATGTACAGAATGAACTGAAATCTCCTCTATTTATAGAAGAAAGGAAGCTGTTGTGTAAACTGCTACTGCAAGCTGTTGTGTAAGCTGCTTGTAAGTTACTTGTAAGCTGCTACTGCAAGCTGCTGTGTAAGTAGGGATGACAATTGGGGCGGGGCAAGCCTTGGCCTGCTAACATTTTGACCCGCCCTACCCTGCCCCATTTAGTATTTTCTCAGATTTTTGCCCTGCCCCGCCCCGCCCCGCCCTGCCTCGTTTATGTTTTTTCATCATTTTTTTTTTACAATATTCTAAATTAATTCTTTTAACTTTTTGAAATTTTTATTTGAACCAATTTGTTTCGTTTAGTCGTTATTTTCTTAAAAGTTGTCAAAATTGATTAAACTCCAGTCGTGTGACTATTTGTCAATTTTGAAAAATTATTGTAAAAAAAAATAGATATTTATTTGGAGGGGAATGTTGAAATTCTATCTCCATATTGTATACTTTAATGCCTTATTGAGGATAACAAAGATAGCTGTTAATACTTCATATAATATTTCTCTTTCAACTTAAAAAGATAACTTAAAGCTAACGCTATGAGCAACAGTGATATTATACATGTTGAACCTCTTGAAAACTTATATTTTATACGAAATGCACGCCTTAAACAATTGACTTCTTTAATATTTCCTCTTTTATATAATTAAATAGCTGAGTTTTTTGGTCACATAATTAGTTGAGGGTTTACAATTCTTTCATAATTTTAACTCAACAAAAATTGTAGTTTTTTTTTTACAAAACACAAATAAAATTATCGCCATTTGGATACCTAAAATTCCTAGTTTTGGTGGAGAATCTCAATCTTCTACAAAAGATTGCTAGCAATTGCTTCGCAAGTCTTCTGTAAACACGACAGTTTTTCAAAAAATTGGACAAAGCTAAAAAAATAAAGAGGACTGTGGCATCTTCTCTATGTGGCAGAAGAAGACTGCCACATATTCCACATATTTTCCAAATTAAAGTTTGCCCTGCCCTACCCTAACCCACTAATTTACCAAAAAAAAAATTAGCTCTGCCCCGCCCCATTTAAATCTTTCCCTGCCCTGCCCTGCCCTGCCCCATTTAGAGTTTACCCTGCCCTGCCCCGCCCCGCCTCGCCCCGCCCCAATTGTCATCCCTATGTGTAAGCTGCTTGTATGTTGCTTGTAAGCTGTTACTGTACCAGATTTAGATAATCTTCCATCAGGGGTAATATTTATACATAACGAAGTACCAAAATGATAAGTTTCTTCAGGAGGCTTATTTCCAATAAAGTACCAAATAGATAAACATATTTACGGCGGAGTCTACAACAGAGCATTAAATGAACATCCATAATATAATATATATTTATAACCATTCATGATTAATAAATTATGCAATAGTAACGTTTCTTACAATTCTTATATTAATAATTTTTCTATTAAAATTCATCCCTTATTAATTTTTTGCTACCCCGAAATAACTAGTGAGGTAAACGAGCGAGCTGATTTTTGGATAAACTTTCAGGCACGTCATCGTCATTTCCGCATATAAAAACAAAAATTCAAAACTAAAATGCTTCCATTTCCATTTTCCATTATTTTCAGCTATCACGAAGAAAGCATGAAGTTCTTCCTGAATCGTCTTCGTCTACGAAATCGTCGTCGTCACCAAAACCCTAACCCTGACCTCAACCTCACAATTGCTCCTTCTTCGCTTTCTGAATTAGCTCCTGAATCCGGCGACATACAAGAGGGGGAAGCGGCGGAGGCCTCTTCCTCCGCTATGATGAACTCCGATGAGGACGAGGAGGAGGAAGAAATTGGATACGAATCGCCGGAGAGTGAGGATTCGGTAGACACTACGGTGTCGTTTTCAGTGGCGGAGGAGATTGAGGATGAGCAGGACGGCAACCATGGACGGACAATTGAGGACGAGAACCGTGGGGAGTCGGATGGTGCGTCTTCGAATAGCGTTGTGGTTGTTGAGGCTGAGAATGCGTTTATGAGGACGGGAAAACCTCCGACTGACGATTGTTGTCCTATCTGCTTTAGCAATTTTGTGGTTCCTTGCCGAGGTCCCTGTGGCCACTGGTACTGTGGTAATAAAATTTAGCTAGTCTGAAAACTCTTTGGTTCATTTACCGGTTTACTGTGATTGTTTTATTACAATATCTCTCAAGGATATGATTTGTTTTCCATGAAATCGATTTTGTGCAGTTCTATTGGGAATGAATTAGGGTTATATGGAGCAGACGGATGTTCTTCCCTATTTTCTGAAATTTCTTAATTACTGGGTGGTGCTAGTGGTCGCTTCACTCTAAATTTTTATTTAGCAACTCACGTAGGAAATTGATGGTTGAGAATGTAAAAACATCACATAAGATTATATTTAGCTCAACCTAGCTCTTGTGAAGGACCTAAATTCGATGTTAGATACAATCGAGGAATTGCACAAGTTGTAACTATGTTTTGCAGCATTAGCTTAATGCTGTTTTCTCTATAATACATTCCTTACTACTTAAAAACAAAACTATATATAGTTGGAAACCACATTAATCCTATTATTTTTAGGTTCATTAGGAGGCTTTAAAGATGTGTGGCTCATGTTAGATTATTTTCCGCAAATCATTCTACGTTTTTTCTGTTGCCTCTCTACCTTCACTAGGTAGGGGTAAGGTCTGCGTACACACTACTCTCCCCCAGGCTCCACTTGTGAGAATATACTGGATTTTTTGTTGTTATTGTTGTTGTTGTTGTTGTTGTTGTTGTTGTTGTTGTTGTTGTTGTTGTTGTTGTTGTTGTTGTTATATTCTACGTTTTTCTGTTATTTGTTCAAATCTGAATTATATTAGGGTATTTCAGGAATCCTTTCTTCTGTCATTATTTAAGGTGGGAGAAGGAAATGATAACCTGATGCAAGTGTAGTCAGCAATTATTGATTAGGATGATATTTGAATCTTCTTGGGCATTGTTGGGATCTGTAATCTTATAACTTAACTAACCTTGGCTTCCTACCCTCTTGCGTGATGTGTCAAGCCTGTGCTGTACCCTTGTGTGATCGGGGTTAGTTGTTTGGATGTAGGTTAGAGAAAAAGTAACTGTACTCTTGACTGCTTATTTGTTGATAATGTGAAAATCCACTTCTTGACCAGTCTACCACCACAGTTGCTTGTCTTGAAGTTATTTCGGTCAAGCTTTTCTCTATACTTCTTTTTTAACATATTCTTTACAATTGGTTTCTCCATGTGTAGGAGGTTGCATTTTGCAGTACTGGAACTATGGTGCTGCACTTCAGCCTTGTAACTGCCCCATGTGTTCGAGGAAGATTACTGATTTGACACCTGAGGAATCATTGTACTGCCAGCAGGATGCTGAAGTCATTGAGGTCTTAAAAAAAGTTAGAAAGTATAATCGCCTTTTTGTGGGTGGCACATATGGCCTCATGCTGGTGCGTTGGACTCGTATGTTACTCTATCATATGTTAGATTGCATAGATGGAATTATCCTTATATTTCAAAGTGCCGATTGGACTATCTTTCTGGACGTTATCTCTCTATGTTACACTTGCAAGTTTGGATTGGTATCTATTTGTGCATTGTCCTTTGTAGTGTCAAGCTGAAAACAGAATATCTTCTTGCCGAATCCATTAATTTCAAGTTCAAGATCATGTGCTTGGAAAGAAAAGGTCATTAGTGTGTGATTTCCCCAAATCCAGCAAGAGATTACGCGAATTAGTCAATGTTTGTCATATTAGTTGAATTGATCTGATTTTGTGCTGCCTTCGTACTGGTGATCATTCAATAATAGCAGAGAGCCACAATTTCTCGTGGTTTCTAATGCTGCACTTTCTGCGGACATGATTACTGGTTTACCATTAAGTAATAGCAGAACACCATGTTTTCTTTTATTTTTTAATCCTTCTCTTTCTATTTTCTGCAGAAGGTGCTTGGGCTGCCCTTTTACATGAAGAGAGTGTTTAATGAAATGTTGAATCCTGATAGGCCTGGTGCTCATTTGAACAAATTGCGAATTTTTGCTGTAAGTTCATTTGACAGCTAAATGCGTTGACTCCTATGCATAATGCAATCTACTTCAGTCAGCTACCTGTAGTATTTACATTTTATAGCTCTACAGTCTCAATTTATTTCCTCAACATTTCAGAAGTGAACACTGAAGCCTTATAATCTTCTGGCCTTAATGGTTGTTATAGGTTTCTTTTCAGATCTACTATATTTATCTTATGACATGTTATTTGTAGTGACCTCATTTCTTGAACTTATCCGCTGAAGCAGATAATTTCTTGCAGATGTTCCTGGGACTCCTCTACACACTCAGCCCCTTTGATTTTCTCAGAATAGGTACTCACATCTGCTTGTTGAACTTGATGGATGTAGAATTAGAAGAATGATAGACTTAAGCAATTTGATGTAGTCTTGGTCTTTTAGTGCAAATATAAACTATGAATCTCTGTGGCACTACTGGGAGAAGTGCTACTGATGGGCATGTGAAGACAAGCTGAGAATATGCATCTTCTTGTGTCTTACTAATACACCTTTGTCCTTTATTTATTTGCTATGTGAGCTTGGCTAGGCTGAGCTTTTCTTTCTCCATCCTGCCCTGCATGTCAGGGTGCTAATGGGTATTTTTATTGGCGAACAACTCAAGATGCGCTTGCCTTTTCCAGTTATATTCTTTCGTTTAACGTAAGTTTATTGCCATCTTACTGCAGGCCGTCAAAATGTCATTGATGTCTTTGATTATTCTGCCATTGCACTTTCGTCAGTGTTTTATTTGGTTGGACTTTACCTTCGACGAAGGCGTTTTCGGCATGTTAGGGACATGGCTGCTGCAGATTTTGCTGCTAATTGACAGCTGCCAAGTGATGAACCAGACTTGTAGTCAGCTCATTGTGGAAGATTTTGGATTTTTAAAGATCTTGCTCTCCTTTTGTGGGTTTTCGACATCTTCAAAGTATGCTTTGGCAAGTTTGAGACGGTCTTGCCTCAATTCTCTTACTTTGCCTGCCATTCTGTACAGATAGATATGTATAGTGTATACTCACTTAGTTAATCTCTTTTCCATTTTGTCACATGTTGAATCTTGCCTGAAATGAGAATATATTCCTACCATAAAACTGCTAGAGTGTTGTACTACTTGCGAGTTTATGACCTTACTTGAGCAAGCCTTGTTCTATAGGCTCTTACCACTATTTCCTTGAGTTCTAAGGAGTTTGTTTGTACCAGTTTTTGTTTTCTTATATTATTTCTGTTACTATTTAGTTGGGTTGCATTGATGCGAAATACCCAGCATCAATGTGGAGGGATCTGGTATCATAAGAGCTTAATTACTTATTTGGGTACTACTCCACAACTTGTAATTTATACCTGCTTTTACATCCATAGCATGAAAAGTTGGTGCTATTGAGTATGTACAGTTGCATGTAATAAGGGCGACAAAAAATTTAGATATTCTCGTGTTATAGGCTTACTTGTATAGTTTTTGACTAAATCCAAAGGAAACTCAAACGAAGGAATAATGCGATCAAAGAAGGAAAACAAGAGAGTTCGGCTAATTATGTTCCATGGGGAAGAAATAAAAGAGGCAGGGAAAAATAAAACTGTCTAAAGCTCGCAATGATGCTTTGGCAATATATTGGGGTGTTCGAACCGAACCGGAAAATCGTATCAAATTGAGAAGTCAAACCAAATCGACTTTAAAATCCGACTAAGTTTGGTGTTGAGTAAAAAAATTCGAACCAAACTGACATATAAATATATAACTTTTTATATATACTTTATATGGAATTTTGATTAAAAAATATTTAGAAATATTTGGAATCCTTCATAGAACATAATATTGAATAGAACTATGAAGTGCATTCGTTTTTTATTTATTTTAAATAATAGATTGTATTACTTTCTTATTAAGTGTTATTGATGTATCAATCATCTCTTTATTTTTTAATTTTCATATGTCACGATTTCCTACATCTTTTTCGAATATGATATTTCGATAATTTAAAATTACATAGAACATATCATTATTTAGGTATCATATTGATTTTTATGTTTAATTATTAAATTCGATTAACCTTGAAAGCGTACATCAACAAAAAATTATTGTTAGACGGCTAAGAAAATAAACATCATGTGTTACTAAAAAAAATTATCCCGTAAGAATATTTTATTAGATCATATGTTTGTTATTTTTTTAAAAATTTAGTAAAATATATTCACTAATCAAAACTTTATCGATAACTTTAGTAAAGTAAGATTGAATAATATTCATGTAAAAAAAATCCGAAAACCCCAACAAAACTTAACCAATCCAAACCGATATAGTTGGTTTGGTTTTATTTTGATAAAATCCGAACCAACCCGATCCATATATACCCCTAGCAATATATGAGGTAGCATTAAACAAAAGCGATAGATAGGCACTATAATAGTCTGGAGTTACAAACAAGAGGAATTTTCAGAAACCACTATTGTTTAGTGGCAATTAACATCATATAGCTTCCATATACATAATTACTTCCTATAACTACTATTCAGTTGTTATGTTAGTGTATTCGCTGTATTCGTGCTACTGTATTCATGAATACAATAGCAAAAGTCGTCTAAAAAACAGGGGGTTACAACTGTACGTGACTGTATTCACATGTATTTGCGCCATGTATTCATGAATATAATAGCGACAATCACCTTAAAAATAGGTCTATTCAGCC
Source organism: Nicotiana sylvestris (assembly GCF_000393655.2). Lineage (NCBI taxonomy): Eukaryota > Viridiplantae > Streptophyta > Magnoliopsida > Solanales > Solanaceae > Nicotiana > Nicotiana sylvestris. Next base: position 119,333,162 of record NC_091057.1, on the reverse strand, counting down.
ATCTAATAACGGAAATAGGATCAATTAGCGTGATACACTCCTAATATAACTCAACAAAATCAATTTTAACACGCCTCATTATCAAACCAATTAATTAGAATGATTTTTTCAGTTGTATATAAATGTTGTATTTAATATGTTTCAATATTTGTTTTTTATTGTTGCATTCATTAAATTCAATGTTTGTATTTACTGTATTACTATTTTGTATTCAGTGTATTCAAATATATTTGTATTAACAGTATTTTAGTTATTCCTTGTATTCACTGTATTTTATTTGTATTAAGTGTATTTTATTGTATTTCACTGTATTTTAAAATTAAATGTATTCACTGTTTATATTCTGTTCTATTTTAATGTTTGTATTAAGTGTATTTCAATATTTATATCTTGTATTCATGCATACTATATGTACAATATGCATGAATACAGGTGTATTCAGTTGTATTAAAAAAATTCAGACCTTCGAAATATATACATACTGGCAAAAAAATGTATTTATACAAAAATACAATGTGTTTGAGTGAATTTGTACATAATACAATGTATTTGTATCGTTGTATGTGACTAACTAGCAAAGAGAAGAAAGTTCGTCGGCGATGGCATTTTTTGGCCAGGCAAAATACTCTATACATTGTATTAAAACTAAAAATGGAGACGAACAAAAACCTAGGCCCTCAAATCTTCTACGGCGTAGAAAATATTGCAGTATCCGTCGTTCATGTTACAGTACCCATGCTCTACTCGGATTATTCCGACATCGTTTTTGCTCCCCGCGCTGCCTTAGCCTCATAGCGACGAGCCCCTCCTTGCTATGGAGGAATCTGATTTTGAAGAAATGGTCTGTCTTTCCCCTTTTTTCACCCAACAACTTAGAAGTATTTTCAATTGCAGTAACCCTAGAGGATTCGGCCAGAGAATTCACGATTACAAACATGGATTTTGCTCGAAGAGAGAGAAGGAAGAGAAAGAAAGAGAGAATCGTGTTAATTAAAAGAAAGAGAGGAAAAAAATATATAGCGTATTTCACGCCTCAATGGTAGTATATACCATAAATACCTATTTCGCTATAAAATATAAAAGGTAACTATAGAAAATAATATTTTAAAATAATTTTGGTTTATAATAAATAGAGTGTATACCTTTGCTAAGGTAAAATTTCCTACAAACAATGGTTGCATATGGATATTGTTTCCGCAATTCTTGAGCGACCTGTTTGCATAAGTGTCCCTTGTATTATTACACCGTTGCACGGTACAAAATTTTTTTTTGCATCGGGCAAAGCTGTTCAAATATTCAAGCAATGTGTATCGTTATAAGCTATTGAGGTGTTTTTTTTTTTGGTTTAGAAGATAAACATATATTAAGATTAAGTGTTGCGTACAGAGGGCGGATGCTTATGTTGCATCCTATTACACGATAATGTACTAGTAGTGGGTACCAAACTATTATACAAGCTGATATTAATACTACTATCTACTGCATTATTATTACAATAGCCATTTATAGCATCAGAGTTATTTGAGTTAGTGATGAAGTCCTCCAAAACATATCCTTGCACTGCACTCCTTTCTTGCTCAAAACCTGACCATGCAAAATCTGGGTTGTCTTCCAAAATACACACCGCTGAGTTAAGGTCAAAATTGCAGCCTACCTTTGCTAGTTTATCCGCAACCCTATTCTGCTCTCTGTACGCATGTTGTACTACTGGCTTACCTAACCTGTCCAGGAAGTACCTGCAGTCAGTTAACAAATTATCAAATGAGATATTGTTAGAGAAGAGTAGTGTGATAATGTCTTGTGAATCCACTTCCACCTCCAGTGGAATGAGGTTGTGTGTGTAAGTCATCTGAAGTCCCTGTAACAAAGCATGCAATTCTGCTGAAGTTGATGGATCTCTTGGGACTGCCGCTATAAAGCCCAACATTCATTTAGCTTTTGAATTTCAAATTAGTCCACCAATGCCAGCCTTGGTTGCTGTATGTGCTCTATCAGTATTTAGTTTATAAAAATTTTCTTTTGGAGGTTTCCATTTTAGATTTTGTTGTCTTTTTTTTAAACACAAGTATGCTTATTAGCTACTAGGTAGGTGTATTCTGCCCCTTGCTGAGTTGTTATTTTAACTGAAGTCGTGTTCATAGCATGCTTATAACAGTTATTATTACGTGCTAGCCATATATTCCATAAGCTTAGAGGCAAGTATGTAGCTGGATTCATGTGATAAGGAAATTGAAGAGCCTAACAAGTTATGAGGTCATGTACCCAATTGCATGCGTTTGTGTATGGTATTTTTTAGTTAATAAAATGAAGAATACCCAATTCCTACCAATATGTTTTAGCGTTTGTGCAATCAAGGAATAAGTGTTTAATAGTTTCATCCTCTTGGTGACAAAATTGATAAGTAGCATCCTGAATTAAATTAATATGCCAAGGAAGACCTTGGTAGGTAGGTAGTTGTTTCCTATGTAGAAGCCAAATGAACCCTTTGATTTTGGGTTGCACAGGAAGCTTCCATATCCAATTATATTTTGTATAACTATTAGTAGATTCAGCTAGTTGTGCTTCCCGAACTCTATACATAGATCTAGTTGTGAAGTGACCCGTTGGAGTTAAACCCCAGAAAATATTATCTACCTTATTACTATATTTGGAAAGATAAGTAGCTTGAATTGTATGAGTAATATTAGTGGGTAACTCAAGTGGGAATTTATTCCAATCCCATCCCGTATTATTTATTAAAAAGGATATAGTGATGTTCTGATGGTGTAACGGTAGTGGACCCTGAATTTGTGATTTAATCGTTGTGACAGGCCCTATCCATGGATCTTCCCAAAACTTAATATGTGTGCCTTTTCCTATATTCCATTTTATTCCTAGTTGACAGTGATGCCAGCCATTGATAATATTAGTCCAAATTTGTGAGTGAAAATATTTGGTTGATGTATTAAGATATTTGTTAAGAAGGATGTTAGCCCACATTGCTTGTGGTGACTTAAATATCCTCCAAGATAGACTTGCTAGTAAAGCATGGTTCTTTTGACGTAATTTTTGAATTCCTAATCTTCCTACTTCTTTTGGAATAGTTATTTCATTCCATCTAATAAGGTGTAGTTTCTTTTTTTTCTAAAGTTGTATCCCATAAAAAATTCCATTGATATTATTCCATTTTATTAACTATGTGAGTCGGAATATGAATGTACTGCATAATATGGTTGGATAACTGGTTTAGAGTAGATTTTATTAAAGTGGTTCTTCCTGCTAAAGTTAAAAACTTAGATTTCCATCCTGCGAGTTTATTTTTGAAATTGACAATGAGGAATTGGAAGTCTGCATTTTTGGGTCTTGCTTGGAACATAGGAAATTCCAAGTATTTACCAAAAGATGTTCCTTCTTTGATGTTGAAAGAAGTAGTTACAAAATCTTTATCTAAGGAGCTACAATTTTTAGAGAAGAAGATTTTTGACTTTTCAAAATTGATTTTTTGCTCTGAATGTTGGGAAAAGTTATTCAAAACATCAATAATTGCATGGCAACTTTTGATAGTAATCTTGGAGAAAAGTGTAATATCATCTGCGAAGAAAAGGTGAGAGAGAAGTTGACCGTTGTTAGACAGTCGAATTGGTTTCCACTTTAGATAGTCATCTAATAGGGAGATACTACGTAAAAATAATTACATGCACATTATAAACAAGTAGGGTGAAAGTGGATCTCCCTGACGAATACCTTTTGTTGGTATAAAGTATTGAGTTTTTGAACCGTTAATTAATATAGAAATGGAAGTAGTTGTAACACAAGACATAATTAAGGAAATCATAGAGGGGGTATGTTAAAATAAAACAAGGCGCGTCTTATGAAAGACCATTCTATCCATTGAATGCTTTTTCTAAATCAAGTTTTAATAACATTGACGGATGTTTGCCTTTCATTTTAGCTAAGTAATTTAAGGTTTCTTGAACTATTATAGCATTATCGCAAGCTCTTTTGCCTTGTTGGAAACTAGTTTGTGTAGGACCTATAATTTTACTAATGATTGGCTTGAGCATATTAACAATTATCTTTGTAATAAGCTTGTAGACTGTATTACAAAGACTAATAGGTCTGAATTGTTGAATTTTAGTAGGATGCTTCACCTTAGGAACAAGGCATATAAGGGTTTTGTTTAGTTTTGGAGGAATGATCTTTGAGCAAAAGATATTATTACAAAAGGAACTGACTTTATCACCTATATCCAACCAATATTTTTGGTAGAAAAATGGGTGCAACCCATCTGGACCTGGAGCTTTATATGGCTTAAAACTGTGTAACGCAGAAATAATCTCATCGTGATGAAGTGGTGAATCAAGCCTAAGTATATCATTAGTAGAGATCTGACAATTATATGTATCCGTGGTACTTTTTGTAGAAATTAACTAATCAGTTTGAAAAAGCTTATTGAAATAATTATTAATTAAGTTTTGTATTTTAGTAGTGCTTGATATCCAGTTGCCTACATTATCTTGTAAAGCATTTATTCTATTTTTTCGACGTCTGTGAAGTGTGGACAGGTGATAGAACTTAGTATTGGCATCCCCTTTATTTAATCAATTAATTCATGATTTTAGTTGCCAAAATTATTCTTCTATACGCAGTATGTGACTATATTCCAAGGTCAATTGAGTTATCTAAATTTTGTAAGAATATACTAGTAGGATAATGTATAGAGGATTGTATCCCGGATAGTCTAGCCAGAAGCTTTCTTTTTTGTTGGAATATATTTCCAAAAGTATTTTGATTCCAACGTGTGGCCACTACCTTAAATTTATTAATAGTAGCTAGTAAAGGCAGGTCATCCGACCAAGTGTCATGAACAAGTTGTTGAAACTGTGGGTGAGATGCCCACATCGTTTCAAATCTAAATATCCTATGTTGTATAGATTGAGGAGGTTCTAAGTTAATTAAGATTGGACAATGATCTGAGTGAGTACGAGGAAGATGTGTCACAATTGTATTTGGATATAGGCTTAACCAGTCGTAATTAGCTAGAAAACGATCAAGCCTTTCTAATATTGTACGACCATGCCTTTGTTTATTAGTCCATGTAAAACGACTACCTTGATAACCTAAATCAATAAGGCTACAGTAATGCATGCAATTTGCAAATTTATCAGCCCTATTATTATTCATAGGTAGACCTCCAATTTTTTTTTTAGATTCTAAAATTTCATTAAAGTCGCCCCCTATTAACCAGGGCATAGCAGTATTATCATGCAAATTATTTAAGTTTTGCCAAAGAATATCATGTAACTGATAATGAAGACTAACATATATTGCAGATAATATCCAAGGTGGTTTTGTGGGACAAACCTGGACCACGCAGTGTATTTCCTGATCAGAGATTCTCATTTCCGTCACGTTGATACGATCTGCATTCCACAGCACCACTAAACCACCTATGAGCCCATTTGCAGGAGCTTGTGCCATATTTCCCAAATTAAAGTCTTCACGCAAGCTTGTATGGTCTTGCATGTGTGTTTCAAGTAAGATAGCTAGAGTTGGTCTATAATTATCTAGTAAAGACCTAAAGTGTCTCCTAAATTCTGGATTATGAGAGCCTCTACAGTTCCAAACTAAGAAATTCACGTATGAATTAGGGTTTTTGTGCTACACCATAGGAACCTAAGTCATTGGATGGACAACTGTGGATGTCGTCGGATCCAGACTCAATGGAAGTTGAAGAAGCGTCAGAATGATCACCATAGCGTATTTTCCAACCTCTGGATTGGTGGTTTGACAAAAGTTGAGACTGCATGTTACCATTTATGGTGGACACTTTAGAATGAACTTTTTTTCGAACTGTTCTTTGAGGTTGTAGAATTGAATCCCTTTTAACTAACAAAATTCCGTTCTTGTCTACCTCATCTTTGCAAGTATTGCTGTCAGCCCTTCTCTTGTGTCTCTGTCTAGTTCGTGTGGAGATTGAGGAGGTGATTGTGTTGGACTGTTTGGTGGGGTGAGGCTCTCTAGAGGACTCAGTGGGCTCGAGTAGGGGGATAGTGGATTGAATGAGTCTAGTGGTTGGAACCAAGGTGCATAAACCTGAACCATGTGATGAGGTGGGTAGAAGGGTAGGAGACTAACTGTTTGGTCCTAAGTCGGGCTCATCTGAGTCATTGGATATGGCCACTGCTGATGAGTGGAACTGGAAGCCTGGTGTTCCATTGGAAGAGGTGTCTGAGATGTGTACCATTGATTTTGATTGTAAGCTTCCATTCCCAGCCTCATTCCTTCTGTCACTATTTCTGCTAAATGAGTTGGATTTTGGACTAGTAACACCACCTCTTGGTTGTTCAATTGTAGAGTGAATATTAGAGCATATCCTTGTAGTCCCATTTCCAACCAAGATTGGAGTGGGAGGTCCGTGGACATCAGTTGAGATGTGTAGATTAGGGGCGATGAGATTTGAGGTAGCTGAGGTCCCACCATTGTTAGACGAGGGAGATGAAAAAACCGATTGTTGATTTGTATATTTGCCCTCAGAAACTAACTCTGGCTGGTGCCTATGAAGGTTGGTCTCTGTATTGAGAATAGGACTTGCTCATTTTTGTAGTTCAGCAGAAAGAGTAGTATTAATTTTGGTTGTTTGGATGGAGTGGTGGTAGATATTAAGTAGTGAAGGAAATGAGGTAGTGGGCAGTTTATGATGATCTTCACATGGAAACTCAACATATTGTTTGCATGAATTTCGGGGAAGCCTAGAATCAACAGTATGGGGGGTTACTGTAGCATACATGGTTGGTATTGTAGTGTTTTGAGTTGGAGCCAACGTGTCTATAATATGAAGGGGCCTTCCTGAGTTGTTTAAGCTTGATTGGGTTGAGGATATACGTAGATGGTTACATGGCAAGGACTCATGAGGTGTCTTGTAGTCCTGAGAAAACGTGTGATAACCAACTTAAGGTGGGGAATTTGGTTCAGATAATCTAGGCTTAGGGTCATTAGGAATTTGATTGGGCAATGAAGTCGGCAACTTATTGGGAGTATGGAAGTGGGCTTTTGAATGTTGCTGAGTTAGTATTGCTTCAGTACCTAGATTTTGTGGTATTGGGCTTTGGTAAAAGTTGTCAATCTTTAAGTCTGAAGGCTCATTAGAAGAAAGTGAGTGGATTTGTTATTAAATTCTATAACGGGCCTTTGCAGTGTAACTTGCTTTGTAGAAGTGACCCGGCCCAGTACATCTGAAGTAGGGTTAGAGGACTGACCTGCGAGGGTTTGTGTTGTTGGTGGCGCCGCCATTGCAGCCGCCTTCCCTTTGTCAAAGTTGGGATGTTTGGGTAGGTATATACTTTTCTTAGTGAAGGTCACTGTTTTCCATTCGTTTTCCTTTAATGGTATATGATAGGGGGTGATATTAGATGCCAACTGTTGGGTTTTCTTAGTTTGTTCATTGGGTGCATGAACGACTTCAGGGCAACTGGTAGTACGGTGCCCAAATCTTGAACATTAGGTACATAGAAGATTTAGTCCTTCATAGAGAAGTGACTGTCTATGGTTCCCTATATAGAGATTCGTTTTTAAAGGCTTTTCCAAAGGCACTTCAATGCATATATGTGCATACCTTCCTCGTATAGTAGATGAGGTACATGTATCTATCTTTAATAGTCGCTCTAATGTTGAACCAATCCTACTTAGTATTTCCAAGTCATAGAACTCTGTAGGCAGTTCAGGTAGTCATACCCAAAGAGCTGAGTATGTGAGTTGTATAGAGGAGGCTTTGAATTTTGGCTCCCATCTTCGTACAGTTAGAAAATGACTAAGAATAAACCATGGACCTCCGTGTAGAGCCTTGATCATATTTTCTTCTCTTTGGAACTTAATGAGAAAAAAAATCAGAACCCAAATCAATGAGAGGTAGGACCTCTGTTGGTTTCCACAGAGCCATCAGTTTATCACGCATGATTTGATGAGTAATCCGTTTACCAAATAGCTTAAATATCACAGAGTATTTTCAGGGCTCATATAAACGTGATTTATCAGTTGATGTAATTGGTATGAATGTGTCATCATCAGTAGGGTTATGGATTACTTCATCTGCTAGATCTGAGATATTTAAGGAAGGTATTTGGTTGGTTAGAGTTGGCAGAAGGTATTTGTCTGTTAGCAGAATTTGTAGGAAAGTAGCCGGTTGTGTATGCATATTTATGTCATCCATTTGCATAGATCCTATATCTGGAGGGTCGTTAATTTGGTTGAGTTGTTGCAAGTGTTGCCGAGAATAGACATGGTGAGTATAAAAGTGTTGAAGAGATTGAGGCAAAGGAAGGTGTGTTCTACAGGAGCAGCGGGAGTGAGGAAATTTTTTTACATTATTGAGAGCTTTTTTTACTTCCCAACAAAGATTGTGGTTGAGTCTTACCTTAGCAACTAAGCAATAAAAACAAAACAAAACCTAAAAAGAAAACCCCTTAAATTCCTCATGTGAACACAATCTTATTCAAAGTTCAAAAATCACTTTTTTTGGCTTTTGGTTCCATTGAACTGGAAGCTAGTACAAAATCTATTTCTAACTTCGTAATTCTATTTTGCATGGTATCTTAATTTGTGGAGTCAAATAACTTTTTGGTTATAAATTTATAATATTTTAACTATTTTATTTATACAAGAACTTATACAGAAGTGTACTGGGTATATTGTTGTTGTTGTTGTTGTTATACAGAAGTCGACTGATCTAACTCTTCTGCTCATAAATTCACTAATAACTACATCAATCAAAAATAAGTCCACCCCGGGTATCAATTATACATTCAAACTCACTCATAATTTCTGCAGCCCAAAAAAAACATTTTTTTTCTTCAAGCAACTTCTCAATCAACTATAAAATACAATGGAACTAGTGAAAAGACACAAAAAAGAAGTTCACCAATTGATTTCATGCTTCATTTGAATTAACCATAAGCTCATCCAATCCAAAAATCTCCTAATTCTTTTAAAGAAAGAAAAAAATTCTAAGTGGATAGTAATAAAAAAAATATAGACAATCCTCAAACATGGCCATGCTAGTCTTCTGTGCGATCATTCCAATTTTATTCTCTGTCACAAAAGGGGCAATATTTTTATTGAAAATTTATTGGGTCTAACCAGAAGTATCTAAAAATCAGTTATTTTCATACCATTTACAGCAAAATCTATTTCAACTTCTGCTGAGGTGTTGGTTGAGAACCCTGTTAATTATATGAGAGCAGCAAATCAGGAAATTCTAATAATACAAGAAGCGGCAGCGCGTCCATTTTCACCAGAAGGGAGGATCAAACCCGTTTCTAATATTTTATACTGTTGTGATTATGCATGCTAGTTTTAACCCCATGAGTCTATTGAAAGCAGTCTCTTTGCGTACTCATTACCCTTCCCAGACCCCATTTATAGGACTACATTGGGTATGATGTTGTCGTTGTTGTAATAATACAAGAAGCTCCATATAGTTAATGACTCTTTTAAAAGTAGCCATGATGACTTTGACAAAATCACATATGGTATTTCTGAAGTCCTCATGTATCAAGGCTAGTGCATACTTGAAGCCTGTTATTCTTCAAGGATGAATAACGATTTCGCAATTCCTTGGACAATCAATTTGAAAAGAATTGCCATCCAATCAACGTAGACATCAAGGGAACGGATACGAAACATTCTTGGCTGTGAAAACCTGTAAAGCAACAGCAAAATTTGCAGTTTGCACCATGCTGGAAGTTAAGGTTTCTCCATAAGGAAACCTCTTGAAGCCAAAGGACTTACGAGCTCCGACACCACTCTCCCTGATCAAATTTGTATTGTCTGATATGAATTTTAACGTAGGAACGTTTTATGTTCAGTTTGAAAAGCCTAAACCATATATTATATCAACTGGGATGTAATTACGTTTCAGTCAAAAGGAAGATCATGCAACTTGCTTTAGATAGGAGTACTGAGTAGCTATGGTCCAAGAGCACCTAGTATACTGTGGCAGCCAGTGCAGCACAAATGCGATGGATTTCAAAAGGCGTTCGGATCTATAATGAAATGCCCCATGTTTCTGATCATAGACGTGATTACTCTCAAATTTTAACAGATCAAGATAAATCCTAAATTCAAGACAACTCTTGAAGTATTAAGAGTTTATTAGGATTACTTGGTGGCTACTCCACCCAAACCTTAATTCATGCCTATAAATAAGGCTACATATGTCCTTCAAAGAGGATCTCAGCAATTCCATAAACTCTCGAAATATGCGCAAATAGATCAAATATGAGATCTCCAAAATTTCATGAAACTCTTGGAATATTCATTAAGAGATCAAAGACATGTCAAATATATCTTACTTAAAGTCCTACTTTTGAGAAATATACCGCTAAAGCCCTCGAATCAAGTAGAATAAATCGGAGTAAAGAATCACGGGATAGCAAAGTTGTAACCTACAATTGTTTATCAATAAAATCATTTTTTATGATTGCAATTTTATTTTTTTTTGTTGCAAACACTCTATTGCAAATTTCTTTCTTCCAGGGGAAAAGGGGAATACCTTGCAAGGTCTCTTTAGTTCTCTTTCTAGGGCCTTCTCAGGTTACAACTGCTAACCTTTTTTTCTTCTCTTATAGTGACAGTCTCAATGTCAACTTATGCACACCTCGACGGCATGAAGTACCTTCCGATCACCGTACAAACGTACGGGATAGTACAGCATTTTATCTTTATGTAAAGTTGAAGTAGGTGCCACACGAGAAGCAGGGTGGAATGGATCATTCCAAATGCAATCTTCGCAGCAGTGAGAGAACACCACATAAGAACTTCCAAAGGAATGGAAAAATAAATTACTGACTTAACAACAGTGTGTGTGGGCGCAAACAGCAAAACTCCATTTGCATAGGTAATAGAGCTCTGTTTTAGGCTCTCCTAGCCCAGTACAGTACAGGTCTTTTGTTCCCATTTGCATTCAAATTATTTGTCAAACTTGAAATGTTATATACAAGCAAGCGTTTCAGTTGCCTTATTTCAGCAAATATCTACATTCTCTAGGTTTCCATTCACCTCACTACAGTAACAATTACCTTCAATCTAGGGTAACTATTAGCTTCACAACTAGATGAGATACAGTAGTAACTACATGCCCTGATATGTACAAAAGAATGTAAAATACCTTCACATATTATCTACCAACTGTGCATACCAAGGACCATGAACATTCACTGTCACACGCGTTGCCACAATCAATACAGAGGCAGCTTCCACAACCTCATCAATTAGAGCAGTTGCTCCCACCTGCTGCAGAGCCATTTCAGCCAATTCTCTTCCCTGTCTTCTGGTTCCCCCAAGTACAACTCCTCTTCCAGCTAAATATATTGCCCCAGATATGCGTACAAAAATAGCATCCCCAGCTTGCAGGCTCTTGGATAACATCCTTGCCATGATCTCCTTGATCTGTTGAAGCTTCATCACATCAGCACCATAGTTGCCATGCTCTAAAGGTTTGCCAAGCGTCTCTATAATCTCTTGAATCCCAGCATCACTGTTGGAGTCGAAGAGCTCAGAAAGCGCTTTGACACTTCCCTGAACAATTTTATCCATATCTACTGCACTCGATACCATTTGCATACTCAGAAGGACCTGCCTTTGGACTAGAATGCTGCACATAGTCAAGTCAAGAAGTAAATCATCAAACGTTAAATAACAGATATCCAAAAAACAAGAGCATTTTTTGTATCTCACGGCCTCTTTCAACTGTTGCTGAGGGTGGGGGAGGAGAATGAAGTGGAGATAAGATTTACCTGGTAGCTATTACTATGATCTTTTGGATTTTTGCCTGAATAACCCTTAGTCTAAAGAAGTTCAGATGCATAGTTTCAGGCAACCCTTCTTGTGTCAGACCAGATACTGCATTTACCAACTTTAACAAACCCAGCCTCACCAATATATCAACCTTGTCCCCCGTGCATTCTTGGCATTCATCTATAGCTTCTGAAAAGAAAAGACAGACACTAGTTAGGAAAAGAAAACAGGCAGTTTAGGCATGTTAATGCTCCAAATTCCATGAATTTGAAGGGGTAAAAGGAAGGGCCAACTCTGAGGTAACCAACCTGTAGAGGCCAAAGGTGAAGCATGGTTTTTATACGTTTTAACTGAAAAGCTTCCTCCAGTTCTAAGGGTGGCAGAAGGAAGGAAACGATCCTGTCCACTTGTTAGCCCTGATTGAGCCTCCTTGTGTTCATCCCATTCCTGGTCCATGGAATCTTTGACAGATAAAAGCCACTGCCGTGTTAAGGGTAAGGCGGTCATAGCCACAGAAGGAAGACCATAACGCTTGGTGAAAGCTTTCTTTAAATAATCAAAAGCTGCAGGTCCCTTGAGAATTGGTTCCAACATTCTAATCTTTGCCTTGCTTATTTCTTGTTTGAGTAGCTGCAAAGAAGAGGAGGAATGTCAGGTTAAGAAAATACAGAGATGGCAGAACTGTAAGGCGTAAGCACAATCATCCTCAAAGACATACAACAATTATGACAGGAGAATCATTGGAAAGCGATAACCCCACAGAATCTTTCAAGATGAATTCAAGCACCACACACTGTGACAGTGGGACAACACTCTGTATAAGAACAGAATATACTCTCACTAAAGAACTCTTTTGGAATGTGCAGTAGGTACTTATCTAGACTATTACAAATGCCACTTTTATTATCTTACAGATTTATGCACCCATTCTACAGCATAGAAAGAGAGAGAGAGAGGGGGGAAGTGAGAGAGATCCCAAGAAAACAAAAAGTTCATTATATGTTTATACTATCAGTATCAGTCCCTGATCATCTAAGTGGAAGTAAAGTCTTCTACTTTGACACAACAGAAATACTCATCTAGCAGTTATCCACAAAGTTCGTTGACCGAAGTCTATAGTTGTGATGTGTTAAACCATGGAACAAATGAAAGATATAACGAAAGATTTTTACCTGTATCTCTTCCAGTATAAAACGCAAACCCCTAACTAGTGCCAGGATAAATGAATTCCCTGCCCCATCCTGACATATATCAGCTATTTCTCTAAACAACTTTTGACAATTTGCTTTTAGCTCATCCTCTTTAGCAGGAGAGGAAAGTTTCTGCAAAGTGACTAATGCGAAATCCATGATCTTTTGCAGATAATCCATATCCAGTTTGCCTGAGATCAACAACTAAAAAAGGAAGGCAAATTAATAGACAGATAAAAAAGCCTTCTAATATCATAAGGTGAAAGAATCAGAGATATGAACTTAATGACCAGATACCTGAGAGAGAATGTCTATATCTATCACTTCATTGATCTCTTGTCTCCAGCTCTGAGGAGCCAAGCTACAAAGTACATCTCTTGCTTCTCTCATCAGATCAACAACACGGTTGTATCCAGGTTCATCCTTTCTCATGGATTCCATGACACTATCCCAGAAAGCCTTCTCCATTGTCTCTCTAACTTTGTCCTGTAAGGTCATCAGACCAGAAGAATCAACTAAAATTTCTAAAGTCTCTTCTAGTTTCAGGAGCCTAGCCAAACTGTGCTCCGGGTTTAGTAAATCAAGATGTAAGAAATGAACCTACCTCAATACTACTATAATATTTATCAGCAACTTTTGGAGACTCAGCAAAATCAAGATGCTGCCCATGAAGACTCTCATTCACAATTAATTCATTCTCCATTTCCAATCCCTCGTCACTACGGGATGCCTGCATGCTGTTTTTGGCTGAAGAACCAACTTTTGGATGTGGTTCATCCCTAAATAAGGAGCGCACCACACGGTTTGGCTTCTGATCCCTCACCTCAAGCAAATTCTCTCCTTTACTTGTACCACCAAGAGGAGAAGAGGCACTTGGGAGAGCAGTTGGGGTTGGAGATATTGAATGCAGAATTGGAGAGCTCAGAGGACTCCCATTTTCTTTAGCTTCGAAGTATTTGCTTCGTGTGTCAGAAATCGCATTATCCATCCGTTCAATACCAGCATCTCCGCTAATATTAAGCACCTTTTCTCTGAGAAGTCTCTGATCTTCGGTCACCTACATGACAGAAATCATAAGTCTCAAAAACTTAGCTCGATAAGAATGAATAATTTTTTATGGAAGCAATGTTCTCTGATCCAAACTTAAGAATCTAAAAGTATTGAAATAACAACTACTTTTCCGTGCTACCAAGGAAAAAAGAAAAGCTAGGGGTAAAACCTGTTTCTGGATAGCCTTCAGATCATGAGTAAGAGCAACACTATCGCCTTCAGGAGTTATCCGGCATTTTTGAATCATAGAAAGTTCAAGCTGGCAAGCAGCTCTAACCAAATCCTCCTCTAAAGACTGGGCATCTTTAACCTTCCACACCACAAAGCTATTCAAGTAAGAGCACCATGCTGAATCAAACTCTGCGAGTTGTGACTTGAAGGTCTTGCGGCTTGCCAAACCGCAATCAGAATGCCCATCAGAAGTCTGTGTGGGGCCATTTAAAATTATCCTAACCAGTAGTTCAAACTCTCTGACAAATTTTTCAGCCGATTTGGCCAGGGCAATCTCACGCTCGCCTTTACCACTGAACACAGCATCAGGGTGACCTAGAACCATATATGCACACAGCACAATTCGAACAGGATATCTCGACAACTTAAGTGGAGCTCTGGCTGCTGGTGAGTTAGATACTGTTTTTTTTACACCACCAATGCGGAGAGATCTCCTTGGTGTAACCTTCCTTTTTGGCGAAGCTACTCGTTTAAGAAGATGATCAATGTCCCCCCAACCAAAAGTACTTGCAGCACTGTTAACATCACGCAACAATTTAAAGCGAAGCTCAAGCCTATCGAGCAAACCTTTAGCTGTCTGTAGTGTACCAAACGATTCAATCATCATTGCTAACTGCTCAAATGGCATTAACTTAGCTGATCTCTCATTAATACTCAGCATATTATAAGCTTTTGCAAGATGGAAGGTCGTCTTTCCACGTGTAAGGAACTGCTTCCAACACCTGCAAAAGAACACTTATAAGATCCGCATATCTCATTTACTGACAGTAATTTCATGCAACCAGGAAAATGAGCTCACTTATATTAAGACAAAGATGTGTGACGAAAGAGGGTTTGCTGCTTCCCATACCTTGCTAATTTCCTTGAAAGAAGGTCAGCCTGGTCATGAATCTTGTCATAACTGCCATGAAAAGAATTTGGTGATTTTCCTCTCTGCATCAAGTATTCTGCTCTTTGTCTCTTTGCCTGTTCATTGCGACAGAAATAGTGTCACACATTATGCATAGGACGCCATCATCAAAATTTATTTGACTTGAATCAAATGCATATGTTGTTACCCTTTGTAGTTTGTCTTCTATTTTAATCTTCATTTCTCTTCTTTTGACCTCTTCCTGATGAGAAACAGACTTCGCAACAGTCCGCGCCTGCATGACTCTAGCACATGCCCTCCTCTTTTCGGCTTCCAGCAATCCCATCCTCTTCTTCTCAGCAGCTGCACGCTTCTGATAAATTGCAGCACGCACCCGCTCTTTGTACTTGCTCTCACGAGCCATTCGACGTAGTAATGATTGAGATGTCCTCTCCCTCAGTGTGGCCCTCCTTTGGCGATTAGCTTTTAGGAGCAGCATCCTATTTACCTCAGCCTGCTGAACACGCAACTCCACCTTTGTACCCAGTTCAGCTCGTTCCTGTCTGAAGCGCATTTCTGCTCCAGTTTTAGCTGCCTGCCTCAACTCATCTAATTTTGCAAGCCGCAACTTAGCCTTCGCTAGAATGCTCATCCTGCATATAAAAAGAACTTAGAATTCGAATAACAGGATGGCTTGCACAATCACACAGCACAACCTACTAGACATAAATACACAATAGTCATTTTACTCATTATCTTGTACAAGATCAATATCTAGCAGCATGGCATGCACAATCATTCGGATAGTTGCACGAAGTCAATCTGTTCTTTAACTCTACAAGCTGCATTAATCAGGTAAAGAAAAGAGATTATGTGCACACATCATATCAAAGTAGTATTTCCCCTGTTTTTGCTTTTCATTTCTCTTTTTTGCTTTTCTTTAGGCAAGTGTACTTGAGGAGTATGGGATGTGTTTGTGTTTCCCTCTGGAAGAATCTTCAATTCAGACCATATTGATATAAAATGCACTAGTATACGTATTTGAACCCAGAAACACACAATAGAGGATTCCCCAGATTCCGATGTATATGTACGCCAGCACACAAGATATTTTGACTAAAATAGCTTGCTTAAAAGTAGTAGTTATAAGTACAAATGGAGATACAATAAACCAGCTCAAGGAAATCTTCTTTAACAGAAAAGACAAAGCTCAAGTAGTCACATCCGATAGTGATTAACAAAGGAAGTCCGAAAAATGATGGGAGTACTACTTTGAACCACGGGCAAACAAAGAGAACATAATTCTGTTACATGTCAGGACCCGCCCCATAAAATGCTATAATGACAAACTGAAAAAGGCCTACAGAGAAACCTAAAAAGACTAGCAGTGTAATACTAACTTAGAGTGCTCTACATAATTATGATGAATCACATGGCAAAACATTTTATATTTTTCAAAGAAAACCCCCTAGCGTTGCCAAATGACACAATTACTCTGTAGAAAGGCGTGATTAAAAAATAAAGCTGCTTACATGCACAAATATGTACCATAGGATTTCAGTAGAAAACTGCTCAGAACAAATAATAAATGAAAAGTTTAGATTCAGGGACAAAACTATATGAAATAAGATATTTGCCTTTTCTCCTCGGCAGCCTGAAGTTTAGCCTCAAGACGCTGTCCAAGATCTTCTCCATGAGTTGGAGTCTGTGAGGGGCTTCTGGGCTTCGGTCTGGCTTTGCTTGACAGATACTCATAGAATTTCTGCTTGATACCAAATTGCAAGTTTTAGTGACAGGATTATCCAAAAAACGAAGCATGACATAATATGACAGGATTATCCTAAAAAGAAAGCATGACAGAAAATTATCATGTAACGTTTTCATCTTTATGCTTCCTGCTAATGAAAAGCCCTTTAGGAGTTAGGACCACAACAATTAAGAAAATTAAGCAGGAATTAACATGTGGTTAACTAAGAAAAGTTGTTAAAATAAATTCTTCATCCAGAAAAGTTGTTAAAATATCATACACCAAAAAATGAAAAGGGACAAACAGGAAACAGATTCTAAAACAAAAAAGTACTTACTAAAATCCATGCAGTAAAATATCAAGGTAACAGTGAACTATGATTAATACTGCATATTAAAGAAAAAATACACATATTTCTTATCAATGGTTTAATACTTTATCTATCTCAAGAAATTCGGGATTGAGTGTTCATTTTGCTGATTGTATTTCAAAATAAATGGTCTTTTTTTCAAAGACCTAACAAGAACTGTAACATAAAGGAAAGAATCGCACACCCTTACCTAACTCAACAAACAACCTTACAGACGAGATAAATTACTATAAAGGCGAAGCTTTCCACTGAATTTTTTTTTATTATTATTTAGGAAAGAAAGTAAATACTTAAATCAAAAACCAGGACTTGGGAGAAAACTGATCCTACAAGTTAGAAATCAACATATTCAAAATTAAATTAAAGAATCAGTTAACTAATTCCGTGTAACTCCTAAAAATAGAAGGAAAATAATGATTATCGACTGTGTACAGCTTATCGGAAAAAGTTAAAAGGACCTGTCGACGAAGATCGGCGCCACGTAGCTTAGCGTCAATTTCTTCAGCAGTAGAAGGAGAAGTTTTAGGCTTAGGCTCCGACAGCTTTTGAAGAATCCTAGGTGGAATCCTCGGCGGCGACAACAACGTTGCTCCGTCACTCGCCGGAATTTCCATCGCTATTCCACCTATCTTCCCTCTTTCCGGCGACTCCACTTCCATAGTCCTATAATATATATCCCAAGAATTACAAAAAGGAAAAATTACTCCAAAACAAACGATCAAATCACTCTTTACAACTTCAGCTTTCGATCTACGGATATGGATATGTCTATTACAACGTTTTAATTCGAAAATATATGGATGTTTAATTTAAAACTCTTATAAGAGAAATTGGAATTTGAACTTCGAGAAAAGTCGCGATGATTTGTGAAGAGAAACGAATAGAGAGAGCGAGAGAGAGAGAGAGATTTTTCTTTTTTGTATATACTGTTTGAGAGCTTTTTGGTGTTTGCTTTTTTTATTTATAAAAAAAAATGATGAAGAGAATTGAATTGCTTTTGTGTAAATGTACCAAGTGCGTGCAAAATGAAGAAAAAGCGTGTTGGAATATGAGTGGGTTTCTTATCCAGAAGGCTGCCACGTCATTATTTTGCCTCTCAACGGTACTCCTACTTGAAGTTTTCTTTGTTAAGTCTTTTACGTTTTTAACCCTAGTTCCTCCTTTTTGAACGTTGTCGTAATTACGTCAGTGCTTAGGCTTAAAAATTTCCTCAATACTAATTACTAGGGTCTACATAGGTCGGATTGATTCGGATTTTATAATTATCAAACTAATTAATTGTGTTGGGTTATTAAATCTAAAGACCAAACTAAACCAATAAAACTTGGATTTTTCACTCTCGATTTTTCTCGGGTTTTCGGGTTATTCGGATTTTTCGCATTTTTTTCGGTAAAATCTTCGTTGAACAAAACATATAAATTGTGCTTAAATTATTTCTTTAATTCTGGTAAGATACAACTATATAAAGTATTTTTCAAGAAAATAATACAAAATATTAGATGTCATGGCATTATCCTAAAATATTCAACACTAAAGACAATAAAATTATGTAATATAAATATTGCTAATTAAAAAGTCATAATAAAAATAAAAGTAATCTAAAAGTACTAAGTCAGTTAGTAGGGAGCACTAGCAGGGAGGAAAGGAGGATGAACATAGAGAGGTGTAAGGTAGCTAGGAAGGAGGTGAAGCTGACAGTCACGGAGGCAAAGATAGCGGCTTTTGCTCACCTGTACGAGGAACTGGGGGATAAAGGCGGGGAGAAGAAGTTATTCCGACTAGCTAAGGCGAGAGAGAGGAGGACTAGGGATCTGGACCAAGTGAGGTGCATCAAAGACGAGAACGACAGAGTTTTGATGGGGGATAACCAGATTAAGAGGAGGTGACAGACCTACTTTCATAAACTTCTAAATGAAGAAGGGGATCAGGATATGTGCTAGGTGAATTGGGAAATGCTGACAATCTCCATGACTTTAGTTATAGGCATATTGAGGTCGAGGAAGTAACAGAGGCAATGTGTAAGATGAGTAGGGACAGAGCTACCGGGCCAGACGAAATTTCGGTTGAACTTTGGAGGTGCGTGGGTAGAGCAGGCTTGGAATGGTTAACTGGGTTATTTAATGTTATATTCAAGACAAATAGAATACCAGATGAGTGGAGGTGGAGTACAATGGTCCCGTTGTACAAGAACAGAGGTGATATCTAGAGTTGTAATAATTATAGGGGTACCAAATTATTGAGTCATACCATGAAAATTTGGAAAAAAATGATAGAAATTAGAGTGCGAAGGATGGTGTTTATTTCAGACAACCAGTTCAGGTTCATGCCGGGGCATTCTACCACAGAAGCTATCCACCTTATTAGGAGGACGGTGGAACAGTACAGGGATAGGAAGAAAGATCTCCAGGTGATATTTATTGATCTGGAGAAAGCGTACGACAAGGTTCCTAAGGAGGTTCTATGGAGCTGCTTGGAGGCGAAAGGGGTGCTGATTGCCTACATTAAGGTGATCAAAGACATGTATGATGGAGTTAAGACTACAGTTAAGACAGTAGGAGGCGATTCCGATCATTTTCGGTTGTTATGGGGTTGCACCAAGGGTGTGCGCTCAGCCCATTCCTATTTACCCTGGTGATGGATGCACTGACTCATCATATTCAAGGGAAGGTGCCATGGTGTATGTTATTTGTTGATGACATAGTTCTGATTGATGAGACGCGAGGCGGCGTCAACGAGAGGCTAGAGGTTTGGAGACAGACCCTTGAGTCTAAGGGTTTCAAGTTGAGCAGGACTAAGACGGAATACCTAGAGTGCAAGTTCAGCGTCGAGCAGACGGAAGCGGGGGTGGACGTGAGGCTCGACTCCCAAGTCATTCCCAAGAGGAGTAGTTTCAAGTACCTTGGGTCGGTTATTCAGGGGATTGGGGAGATCGATGAGGATGTCATACACCGTATAGGGGTGGAGTGGATGAAGTGGAGGTTAGCGTCGGGAGTCCTGTGTGACAAGAAAGTGCCACCAATACTAAAAGGTAAGTTTTATAAAGCAGTGGTTAGGCCTGTCATGTTGTACGGGACCGAGTGTTGGCCGGTTAAGAACTCACATATCCAAAAGATGAAAGTAGCAAAGATGAAGATGTTGAGGTGGATGTGCGGGCATACTAAGATGGATAAGATTAGGAATGAAGCTATTCGGGAGAAGGTGAGCGTAACCCCCGTGGAGGACAAGATGAGGGAAGCAAGACTCAGATGGTTTAGGCACATTCAGAGGAGGAGCACTGATGCTCCGGTGAGTAGATGTGAGCTACTAGCTGTGGTGGGCACGAGGAGAGGTATAAGACGACCCAACAAGTATTGGGGAGAGGTGATCAGGCAGGACATGGCACGACTTAGGATTACTGAGGACATGACCCTTGACAGGGAATTGTGGAGGTCGAACATTAAAGTTGTAGGTTATGAGGTAGTTGTGAATATTTCTTCGGCGCATCAGAGTGAGACTTGCCAGTTAGGTTTTAGTTTTAGAATATTAGTGGTTTCTACTGATGTCGGTCTTTACCTACTGGTTATTGTGTACTTTCCATCTATTTCGTGTTTTTTTATATCGCTGTTATTCTATTATGATTCTATTGATAATATTAATATATCGTCTCTTGTCGTCTTCTTGAGGTGAGGGTCTGCGTACATACTACTCTCCCCAGACCCCACAAGTAAGATTACACTGGGCCGTTGTTGTTATTGTTGTTGGTGACTCGAATTATCGGGTTGGTGCGGTTTGTCGGTTTCTTTTGTACACCCCTACTGATTACTCCTAGTATTTCGTATTTGATGTGAGTGTGACACTCTTTTCATCCGTTTCAAATAAATAAAATCTTTTATATTTAGAACTACTTAATAATTAATGACTGGATATATATTTGGGATAAAAGTTGATATTTAGTCAAATATCACCGTATATAAAATAGCGTTTTTTATCTTGGACGATTTTTTAATTTAATAAATTGAAAATAATATCTAACGGATTTGTACTTTGGAATTTGAGCACTACCTGTCACTTTTCGGCCATAGATTTACCTCTGCATCGAATTTTCAGTATGTTGATATAATCCAGTTTTTGATATGATGTTAAAGTCTGGTTATAGATTTATATCTCATTAGAATATGTAGGGAAATTAAAATAAATAAGCGATATGAACAAATAAAGATGATGATTCATCTTAATTGGCCTCAATTTGTTAGGTATTGAGAGTGTTGTTTGTTGGTTTAAAACTTCCTTTCTATGTCTCAATATTTTTGAGTCACACAATTGCTCTCCTATCCCCAACATTACTACTATTAATTATAGTTGATTTATCGAGAGTCAAGTTAAGTGAGTAGTTACAACAAAAATTAAATGTATAGAGTAGCGTTAAGCAGATACTAATACTTGCATTAAAGTAGGTTGTTTATATCACACCCATAGGTACGATTCTTCCCATATTTTGTGTGAATGTAGGATACCTTGTGTACCGAACTATTTTTTTTCATTACATGTTTCTCGACAATAGAAAGGGGAGTCCGGAACCAAAATGTAATTTTTTTTACTCAAACTACACAACTAGGTGGTAAAAAAAAGTTACATTTTTATATATAGCGCCACAATACCTGGCGCTATACATTAACAGTAACGGAACCGTTAATGTATAGCGCCAGGTATTGTGGCGCTATACTGCAACAGCTGACATTTACAGGTATAGCGCCACAATACCTGGCGTTATACATTAACGGTTCTGTTACTGTTAATGTATAACGCTAGGTATTGTGGCGCTATAATAGATTTTCCTGGCCCCACCAATAATTTCGGACTTCAATAATTCAGAAGCGTATAGTGCCAACGTTTTTGGCGCTATACATATTAAAAAAAACGGCTAGCCATTTCCTATATAAAGAGGTTAGGATTATATAGAAATTCATCCAAAAAAATTTGTTAACTCTTGTTGAAACGTTTATTGTTCTTAAATTCTCCAACAGTTTTTCATTATGTCTGAAGAGCGTAGAATAAGAGTTTCATTATATTGGGGGGTGAGGTTGTGATGGAGAATAATTCTGTGGGCTACAGTTTACCTGCTCAATGTCATGTTAAATTGCCACTTACAATAGAGTACGATAAATTGATATCGTTATTATGCAAAAAACTGAGTGTGAGAAAAAGTTCAGTTATAGTTAAAGTAACCGGAAGATATCCGTATTCCGTCACTCCGCAAGGGGTTGTTTTTTACTCGGAGTTTAACATCGGCGATGATGAAACTTTGAGTGATTTTTTGAGGACTCCGGATGAATGTCGGGAATTTCTTGTAATCACAATGTTGGAGATGTACGTGAAGGTCGAAGACGTTCCCAAAAATGAGGTTGTGCGTAGCAGAGATAACCCTCAGTCATCGGGTGGTTATTCTGGAGCAGTTTTTGCCGGACAGGTTCCGGATGAAAGAGTTTTCATTGATTTAAACTTATCACCGGCGACGAATGAGCAACGAGAAAATAATTTATACCCTGCTTTCCATAATTCACTAGACGAGTGGTAAGCTTTAATTTTCATTTGTGTTAATTATGTATATTTTTGGCGTACTTGAATTTGTATTAACGCTCATATATTTAATAGGGGGTACCGGCCGGATATGAATTTTACAAGTGGCCCATCCGGTAGTCATCACCTAATTGAAAACGTCCATCATGGAATTTCATCACATTACGACTTGTAAGTGAAGTGATATAAAACCATATGGATATCATTTATTAATTCAGTAGCTAATATTTTTGTTGGTTGTGCAGTGAAAACGAGCAAGTTGAACCACCTGTACTCACTCAATTGACGGAAAATGACGTATTACACCGGGATCTGGCAGATGCACAGAGAACAGAACAGTGATTACGATAACAATGCCGATGAATCCGGAGACGAGACACTCTTTTTCGTGAGGATGGTGATGAACAGGATGAGGAGGAAGGACCTGATTTGAAGAGAGACTCACCTAGACGAAGAGTGTACGAGTCCGAAGTGCTGTTTCATTCAAGGGAGATTCCTTACATTGATAACTTGCCAACCGTGCCGAATGTGGAAGCTCTCACAAGGGATTTTGATGAAATCCGGACAGCAATGTGGGATGAGTCTAGACCAACGGTGCTTGCAAAGGGGATGCTTTTTCCTGATAAAGCACGCTTAAGCAGGGCTTGTAAAATGCACAACGTAAAAGAGTGTCGTGAGATGCAGGTATGGGAGTCAAGTCCGATAGTATACAAGGTTGTTTGCCGCAGGTGGTTTTGGCCATGTAATTGGATGTTGCGTGCGACCAAAAAGAAGACAAGTATGTGGAAAGTGGGTAAATATATTCCCACCCACACATGCGAAATGGACACATTCAACGGTAATCACTTCAACTTGGATATTGACTTGATATCTCTTGTACTTATTCCGCACCTCGAAGCATCCATAAGGTATACAATCAAAGAGTGCATTACATCAGTCCACCAGGAATATGGCCATACCATTACGAAAAGAAAGGCATTTCTCGGGCGCAAACGAGCATTTGAAATTGTCTACGGTAATTGGGATAAGTCATTTGCATCTGTGCCAAAGTACATGGCCGCACTGCAGCACTTTAACCCCGGGACAGTTGTTGAATGGAAGCTTGAGCAGAGTCCGGGAACACCAGAATACATATTTAATTACGTGTTCTGGGCGTTTAAGCCAGTAATTGATGGGTTTTTGCATTGTCGGCCCGTAATATCCATAGACGGAACTCATGTCTATGGAAAGTACGATATCAAGCTATTGATAGCCGTGGCAGTGGTGCTAATGGACAAATATTTCCTATAGCTTTTGCTGTTTGTGCCAATGAAAGCACAGAGACATGGACGATGTTTTTGAACCACCTGAAAGAGCACGTTGTCAAACAACGTTCAGGTATTTGTCTAATATCTGATCGGCACGGTGGTATATTAAGTTCTGTGGAGAACTTGCCTGCATGGCAAGAACCTTATGCATACCACCGTTACTGTGTGAGGCACTTTAAGGCCAATTTCCAGAAGGCACATCCCAACAAGGATCTACATGATTTGATGTGGATGGCAGCAACAGACCACCAACAACATAAATTCCGGAGGCATATGGATTCTATCAGGCAAGAAGACGAGGCAGCCTATCGTTGGTTAATGTGACATGACCCTGAAAAGTGGACGTTGCATGCGGATGGTGGCAGACGATGGGGAATTCTTACTACAAATGTGTCAGAGTCCTTCAACGGGTTATTAAAGTCAGCAAGAGGATTTTCCGTCACAGCCATGGTGCGGATGTCGTTCAAGCAGATGGCGGAGAGGTTAGTTGAACGGTCTGCAGCTGCAACGAAATTGATGAAGAGGGGTGTTGAATTTATGTCAGTGCCTATGAAGAGATTTGAGAAATACAGACGACGAGCACATTGGCATTCATTTTTGTTGTATGATAACGAAAGAGGTGTTTTTGAAGTTCGCACCGCTATCCATAATAATCGAGGTAATAATGTACATACTGTAAATGAATCTGCAAGGTTATGCTCCTATGGGAAATGGTCTATTTACCACATGCCTTGCTCACATGCCATCAAGTGTTTTCAACATGTTGGTTATGCGGAGACCAACTATGTTGATCAACAATATAGTGTTTCCAAGTACCTAAACACATATACTGGTCAGTTGCAGCCAGTGGGTGCTGAGCATTATTGGCCTCCGGAACCATTTAAAATGGTGTGTAACAAGTCCTATTTGCATAAAAGACAGGTGCAGAAGAGAACGCGTATACAGAACCAAATGGATGTTAGTGACATTGTTTATGCGCGCAAATGTGGTATATGCTCGCAAACAGGACACGACCGTCGTAAATGTCCTTCAGCTGGTTTGGGTGGCAAAACTAATCAAGCTCGTAGTGGGTGTTCTTCAAGTGTACCTAACTACCCATGAGTTTATGTTGTAATAATTAGTTGTTATGTCTATGTTGCAAGATTTATGAAATAAAATTATTTTTGTTAACTATGATTTGTACTTTTCCATTTTACCTATTTAAATATTAATTTAATAAAACTATCCGTATATTTGTTATGTATTTGTTGTCTTGTCGAACTGAAAATGCTGACCAGCTGACATAAAGTTGTCTTGTCAATATCATGATATTTAACACGCAAAATATAGCGCCATTACATAGTACGTTATGTGTGTGTTGTCTTGTCGAACTGAAAAGGCTGACCAGCTGACATAAAGTTGCCTTGTCAACATCATAATATTTAACACGCAAAATATAGCGCCATTACATAGTACGTTATGTATGTGTTGTCTTATCGAACTGAAAAAGCTGACCAGCTGACATAAAGTTGTCTTGTCAACATCATGATATTTAACACGCAAAATATAGCGTCATTACATAGTACGTTATGTGTGTGTTGTCTTGCCGAACTGAAAAAACTGACCAGCTGACATAAAGTTGTCTTGTCAACATCATGATATTTAACACGCAAAATATAGCGCCATTACATAGTACGTTATGTGTGTCTTCTCTCACCTATAAATAACGGGCTCATTGTAATTATTTTGTGTGCTCAAAATTTAGTAAAAGCAAATATTTCAATACAAGTAAGGTTTTTTTACATTACAGACAAATTTATTTCACAAATGGCTCGACCTTTTCATCTACCAAAGTGCAACTGTGGAATAGCATGCTTGATGCAAAATTGTTGGGACGGTGGTAAAGTTGGACGCCGCTACTGGCACTGTATGAACCAGTTTTACAAGGTTCCCAGCGAACCTATTTGTGATTTTCAGGAATGGGTCGATGAACCATGTTATCAGGAATGTTACAGAGAATAACTACAGTTTCTTTATAATACGTGTTTAAGACAACGAGAAAAAAAAAAGAAAAAAAAAAGCAATACAATCATTGCAGACTTGAGGGCGAAACTGAAGGAGGTGGGAGAAGAAAAATGGAAAACGCAATGGAATTGTGAAGCACAAAAGGAACGTAAAAAAATATAAATTGGAACTTGCGGAGGTGAAGGCGAAACTGAAAGATGTAGAAGAAGAAAAAGAACAACTGCAAGAACGATTTAAGTGGTTGGAGCGGAAAATAAATGGCAACAGGGGCTAAACAGGCCATGTATGTGTTTAGTGTATTTTTCATATTTCATGTATTTTGATTGTGTTGGCCTGCTATGTTTGTGTTTGTGCTGTAGTAATGTTTTCCTTGTTTGTTGTACTAAATTTTATTTTAATTAAAGTAGAAGTTAAGTTTAACTGCTTGGGCAATGTCACTATGTCCCGCATCCGGTGTGTCTCAATGCAGCCGTTGTCCTGAGGCGCATCCCCTCCCGTTCGGGTACGCTATCAGGATCATCATCATCAAGTCGTCTCCTTATAGCTGGATGCGGCGTAGGATGACATGTATCTGTGGTGCTGTCAGCTCCAGTAGAAGGCTACATAATAATATGAAACTTAGTATAGGAAAATACATAACAATTCACAATAATTTATATTGTCTTACCATCATCATGTCTGGATCCTGAATATAGCCATCTGTCGCAGCATCGCATGAACTCTTAAAAAAAAATTAATAAAGTTAAAGAAAATAAATAAGTTACAGTTAAAACAAATTCAAATTCAATATTAATAAATTCATACCTGCGTATGTGATGTGGAGCCATAACTCAGTCGGTGCCCACTATAAAAATCTCGGGTCGGTCGATCCTCTACAGTGGTGGACGGGCCTGGGAAGTATCTACCCCAATCCACTCCTTGAATATCCGAGCCCGTGATCAATAATTGACCCGATGGGGTCACCTGCGATGGCACTGGAGTGTGATAAATTCCAAGGCTGTAAGACGGCATGTCCGTCTCATGCATGCCACCTGCCATATCAACAGCAGGAGCCTCAACGCCCCCTTGCTGGGGACCACCTCCTCTCCGCCCACGACCACGTCGTCCGGCACCACCTGCACGTCGGGCACCACCAACTCATGGGATACCACGACCTCGATGGTACTGCATTGGGTCCATATAATCAGCATCGTGTGCCAAACGCTGATCCGATCAGGCTCGCTGCAATGTCTGGGCAGCCATATCCATGAATCGACGACTATACTCCTGCATGGCCACATGATCGTGGACATAACTCTGCATCTGCTGCCCCATCTGATAGACGGTATACAATCCAATCGTCTGCACAAAGTAAAAAATATAAACTACATATTTGACACTAAATTACAGGTATATAATTAATAATAACATAAAACATACCAGGGCCTCATGTCTCCCGGCGTATGGGACGTACCGACCGTGTGCCTGATGAACTGGTTCCCGATAAAAAGTCGGGAAACAGTGCGGTACCATGCCATATAACGTTGAATAGGAAAGTGTTGCGGAGGTGGGGTCAAGTCCCCTCGCGTGTCCCAAGTACCAAGCTGCTCGTTAAGCCATGCCATAAATGTGTCGTCCGCCCTGGACCGATCATCCCTCTCATAATGTAAAGCATGCCATGCAGGCGGAGTCGGTATAGGTTGCGGCAGGCCAAACTGGCAAAATACCCGCTCGGAGGCATGATGTTCGACAATATCGAGGCATATGAGCGGGACAGAAGCCCTCCAAATATGTCAGCCGAACGTGCAATACGCTGGCAGGGTACCTATCACCTCATATCTATACGACGTCCAAATGAACTATCAAATAAGAACACAGAAAGTTAGTATGCGCAACACTAAGTTAATCTATAACAGGTAAGTTTAGTTAGATATTCACCTGTGCGTCATCCAGCAGATCCAACGCATCCCTGCAGAGGGGGAGATTATGATGGGCATCATACTCTCGTGCAAGAGTACGACGCATAACCCACCTGTTACACCTCCTTTTTACGCACCCGCGAGGGTGCAAGGGAGTTTTTTCCAATTAAAGGACAATCAAAACGGGATTTATTTATTTATTTCAGAGTCGCCACTTGGGAGATTTAGGGTGTCCCAAGTCACCAATTTTAATCCCGAATCGAGGAAAAGAATGACTCCATATTACAGTCTGCGTACCAGAAATCCGGATAAGGAATTCTGTTAACCCGGGAGAAGGTGTTAGGCATTCCCGAGTTCCGTGGTTCTAGCACGGTCGCTCAACTGTTATATTCGGCTTGATTATCTGATTTTATACAAATATGAACTTATGTGCAAATTTTAACTTTTTACCGCTTTCATAATTATTGTTATTATTTTTACGAGAATTGCAACGTCGTGGAAACATATCTCGAACCACGTTACATCAATGCACCCGTGGTTGTTTGACATATCTCGACTCGGTTGAGATTTAGATTTACGTCCCATAAATGTGCACCCGAGTTAAGGAAAATAAATTATTAAAGGCGTGCCTAACGCAACTAGCGTATTGTTATTTTGGGGAAGGCCGTAAAATTCGCTAAACGGCCTGTCCCGAATTCTAAGTGTTTTAATATATATACATTTAGAGGGCCCCGCAACTTGTGCATTTTTTGTTTGTCGAGGCTCGTCTCATTCATTATTAAAAGGATTTACAATGTCATGGAAATGCATCTCAGACCACGTCACAATCAATGTACCCGTGATTAGAGACACATTTCGATTTCGTTGAGACTTGGATTTGGGTCACATAAATGTGCATCCGAGCTTAAGGAGATAATATTATTAAAGGCGCGCCTAAAGAGACTATCGCGTTATTATTCTGGGAAAGCCGCGAGATTTGCTAAACGACCCGCCCTGGAACTGAATGCTTCGATATATACATTTAACGAGGGCCCCGCAGCTTGTGCGTTTTTATTTGTCGAGGCTCATCTCGTCTTTATTTTTAAAAGGATATACTATAGCAGCTACGTTTCTTGTCGCGTTTGTCTCTACTAATTGAAAGCATAAATAACCCTAGTTAATTACATGCTTGCAGGTTATTTATATCGGGATTTCGAATGCTTTCACAAAATCGGCAGCATGGCCACACACATGGGCATGCGTCTATATATTATGGGCATGGGCCCACTGTGCGTAACGTTAAGCTCGGCCTGGGCCAACCTTGTTCCAACTGGGCCTATTCAACTTATACGATATATGTTCAGCATTTTTTTACACAAAAGGGGGGGGGGTAGGAACTAGCATGCAGTGTACACCTTACCTCAGTCGAACCATATTCTTACCAACTAAAAGAACTGCCATATGTTTAAGGAAATAACCTTTGGCCATCTAGCATGCTCTTCGACAACTATGTGAACTTAACAGAATATCTACTGTAATACTAATCTCTTTTGATTATGAACACAACATAGAATTTTCCAACTAAACGATATGTGTAAAAGTGCAGTTACACCACAACTAGTTTACATGGTTCTAGTAGATAAAGCTCATTGTCGTACAAACAACCTATTTTCAATACATTTTAAAACTAGTTCAAAATAACTTCAACTCTTCCAACTTGCTCTGTATTCATGCTTCAAATTCAGCTTACATTGACAGTATATTAATGGTGTACCTGATATAGAAAAGCAAGAGAAGAAGGAGAATGATCAGCTGAGTAATATGCAATAACATAGCAACAACAGGTAAACAGCAGTCAACAACCAACAACAACAACAATCAGGAACAATGTAACCTCCAGCTCCAAAAAAACAACCAACAGCAGTTCAGTGACGATAAACCACAGGTGGTCGAGCACCACAAGACAGACCCAGGAACAGAGTAGTAAACCCACAGAAAAAAAACCAGAACTGCAATACTCTTGCAGAGAAAATCAGAGTATCCTAATGGAATAGTAACAGTCCAACTAGAACAACTGACTTGGCTAAGACAACCTGACCAACTTGATTTCTTATGCAGTTTTTCAGACAGTGTTCAGCTTACAATATTCTGAAATTTCTTTATGTTTCTTTCTTTCAGTTTTTCCAACTTAAAACCTCTCTGAAGACTAAAAAATGTCCAGCCCTTTTTATGTTCTGAAATAGCTTATTTATAAGCTGATAACCCAGTACAGTCAAGTTGCCTGGATCCTGCAAATTGCAGTCTGCCCATACCCCTTAGCTTCTCATGCCTAGAGGCATTTTTCTTGGTAAACTTAATCAGCCCACATGCTTTGTCCTATTGCTCTAATCAAGAGTTATGGGTTTAAAGTATTCATTTAATTCTCATGCTCTTGTGTTTTGTTCCCCATTGTCATTAGGCTAATAGTATTTTAATTGACACTTGACAGCTCCTTTAATCCTGAATCCTTAATCAGTTTCTTCCCCCAACCAAAGCTATCCCACAGACCCTTGATCACTGCTGTCTTGCCCCACCCTTTCATTCTATTGTATCTGCCAGTTACTAGTTCGAATCCCCCCTCCCACAGCTAACAAACGACCATTCAGCAAAATTAACCAATAAGAGTTAGGTTGTTTGTTATTTGATGCTGTGAAACTAACGATAACATGTGTCGAGTCGATTTTGTGAGTTATAATGTATACTAACTAATCGCTGATCGACTAAACTCAAAACAGAACAAATGAGTGATTCAGGCATTTTTTCGAACAACGATGGAACTTTACGACACTTAATTATTTGACGACGTTACTCAAATCGACTATACGAACTAATATACGTAACAATTAATCGACAAACAACACAGACTAAACAAGGCACCAATTTATTTCAACACTCGGGGCATTTAACACGGAGTTTATGAAACTTAACTGGTCGACAACATCAGTCGAAGCGAACAAACATCTTATAACACTCAATTAACATTTGAGAAAAGAAATCGACCAAACAAAAGGGTCTTTGAAGATGGACAGAAAATAATCAAAAATAATCTAAAACAAATCCACAAACATATGCATAACCTAAACAAGAGGAAAGAAAAGACGATTACATCGGACACTTACCTCAAACGAAACAGGTTTGGTTTTTTAGGGTTCTTGAACTCAGGTTTGGGATTCGACAAGTTCTGCTCGCATTTGACCGGAACCAACGTTGATTAAGGCCTGAGGGACGTTAGGGGAGTGACTAGGGTGAATATAGGGTGGTTTGGTGTAGATCTAGGTTTGGTCTCGGATCTTCGAATGAAGATTCGAGACGTTCGGGAAAGATTCGAGGTAAGCTGAGTGTGGATTTGGAGAGGGGGGGTCATGGTAGTTCAGGGGTGTTAGACTCATGGCCAACGGCACCGTTGCCGCCGGCTTTCAGGCAAAGGGGCGGGGTGGCGGCTAGGGTTTGGGTGTTAGGGTTGGTCAGGGAGACGATGAAGCCGGGGGGTGTTTTGGATAGGGGGCGGGGTAACCAAGTTGGGCTTTATATATGATTTTGAGGTTTAGATCCTGGCCGTCGGATCATGTGAGATCAAGGGCCAGGATCTACTCATTGAAGAGGAACGACGTCGTTCGGGGGTTGATGGTGGGTTGAAACCGGGTAGGGGGATGGACCGGGTCATGCTAACGGATCTGGGGTGTGATCCTGGCCGTTGATCCGTTTGAGATCAACGACCCAGCTTAGACGGGACAGAACGATGCCGTTTGGACCCCTTTAAGGAGACGGGCCATTTTGCTCATCGGGCCAACTCGTTTTGGGCCTATTTTTGTTTAATCTCCTGGCCCAATACCGAGTGTCCTCCTTCCCTTTCCATTTTAATTTAAACAAAAACTCTTGAATAATTAAAATAAATTTATACACCCACAAATTAACATTTAGTAAAAATCAATCAATAACAAGAAACACTTATGCATATATATATTTTTTTTTTGGAGTAATTTCCGCGAAGCAAAAATCACGTGCTTACAGCTGTCCCTCTTTGCCTGAAGACACGAAGGGTCTTCGTGCAAAGACAAAGTGAGCGATTTTTGCTCATCTGCGTACTCCGTGCAAAGCATTTTTTGAAAAAGATTTGACCGAACCTTTGCTTCAGAGGTTTCCTACATATCCTGGGCTGAACAGGAATCAGGTCAATGTAGTTCGGGAAGCTTCGGTAGCTGGGACTACCGTGTGACTGTAACGTTCGCTTTTGTTGTGTCTGTTAGATGCTGCTGTATGCTGTTATCGCTTACCGATCTCCCTATTACATTGTACCAAAAGAAAAAACAAGAAGCTAGACTAGACTATGGATCATAGGATCTCATTTATCTTCAACTTGTTCTCGTCGCCTTGCTTTCTTGTCGGCTTGCGTTTTCCTCCGATGCTTTTATTTTGTGAACTTGGGGATTACACCAGTCCTCTGCCTTTCTGAATGCCGGTTTTCATCATTTTCTTGGTCCGCTGGGGACACGGCTTTCTTCATTAAGCTTTTCAGTGGTTCCTCTGGTGGTACGGCTCTCTTCATCAGATTTGCCATGCTGGGCATGATTTAATGTTCACAAGCTGCTTCTTTCAAAACGCGTCCTTACGCGTCCTTTTGATTCATGCGCCTGAGTTTGCAACCTTCTACTTCCCGGTGCTGGGGATTTTTATTGTTTTCTGCTGGGTACTCCTGTTGTAACCTTCTACCTTCCGGCGGGGTTACTGCTCTCAAAATCTGCAATATTCTAAACATAAAAATATTCCTCTCATTATACAGGTGGGCGCCTAATTAAACTTAAGACATGAAAATATTCCTCTCGTTATACAGGTGGGCGCCTATTTAAACTAAGACATGAAAATATTCCTCTCGTTATACAGGTGGGCGCCTATTTAAACTAAGACTGAAAATTATTCCTCTCGTTATACAGGTGGGTGCCTATTTAAACTAAGACTGAAAAGTATTCCTCTCGTTATACAGGTGGGCGCCTATTTAAACTAAGACTTAAAAGTATTCCTCTCGTTATACAGGTGGGCGCCTATTTAAACTAAGACTGAAAATATTTCTCTCGTTATACAGGTGGGCGCCTATTTAAACTAAGACTGAAAAGTATTCCTCTTGTTATACAGGTGGGCGCCTATTTAAACTAAGACTGAAAATATTCCTCTCGTTATACAGGTGGGCGCCTATTTAAACTAAGACTGAAAAGTATTCCTCTCGTTATATAGGTGGGCGCCTATTTAAACTAAGACTGAAAAGTATTCCTCTCGTTATACAGGTGGGCGCCTATTTAAACTAAGACTGAAAATATTCCTCTCGTTCTACAGATGAGCGCCTATTTAAACTAAGACTGAAAATATTCCTCTCGTTATACAGGTGGGTGCCTATTTAGACTAAGACTGAAAATATTCCTCTCGTTATACAGGTGGGCGCCTATTTAAACTAAGACTAAAAATTATTCCTCTCGTTATACAGGTGGGCGCCTATTTAAACTAAGACATAAAATTATTCCTCTCGTTATACAGGTGGGCGCCTATTTAAACTAAGACTGAAAATTATTCCTCTCGTTATACAGGTGGGCGCCTATTTAAACTAAGACTAAAAATATTCCTCTCGTTATACAGGTGGGCGCCTATTTAAACTAAGACTGAAAAGTATTCCTCTCGTTATACAGGTGGACGCCTATTTAAACTAAGACTGAAAATATTCCTCTCGTTATACAGGTGGGCGCCTATTTAAACTAAGACTGAAAATATTCCTCTCGTTATACAGGTGGGCGCCTATTTAAACTAAGACTGAAAATATTCCTCTCGTTATACAGGTGGGCGCCTATTTAAACTAAGACTAAAAATTATTCCTCTCGTTATACAGGTGGGCGCCTATTTAAACTAAGACATAAAATTATTCC
The DNA here is from genome assembly GCF_000393655.2 of Nicotiana sylvestris. Classification (NCBI taxonomy): domain Eukaryota; kingdom Viridiplantae; phylum Streptophyta; class Magnoliopsida; order Solanales; family Solanaceae; genus Nicotiana; species Nicotiana sylvestris. The sequence continues at coordinate 119,299,260 of NC_091057.1, read as the reverse complement.
TCTCGTTATACAGGTGGGCGCCTATTTAAACTAAGACTGAAAATTATTCCTCTCGTTATACAGGTGGGCGCCTATTTAAACTAAGACATATTTGATTTCATTTTTCTCGTTCCTCCGATTTTTATTTTTTTTTGACAATGGCAGAAAATTTTCTGCCCCTGTTTTGGTGACCTTTCTGGTATCGCGTCCTTCTGCCTTCATCAACCTTTATTTTCCTGCAGCAGACAAAAGGACTTAATTAGTTTTAATCATGGTGGGGCAACGGTGGTCTTTCCGTTGGGGGATGATTTTTCCCTTTTCTTTTCCTTGCTTTATGCTCTAACAACTGGTTGGTGGACAAAGTCGCTTGCTGGGGGTGCCCTGCCTGCTGGGGGTAGTTTTCCATTTATCCCCTTTTCTGCTTTCTCTTTTCAGGACATGATGTGGGAGTCTGCCTTTAATCCCGAAACAACTTCCTTCAGGAGTTTACTTCCTCCCGGAACTGCCAGGCATAGAACTGCATGGCCTGGGGATATCTTGCACCGGATTGATTTCCCTTTCTTGTGGCGTCTGACCACTTCGGATTTGGGTCCGGGATTTATCAACATTCTGCGGGGAAATCTTCTCGGAACTTGGTCCACAAGTCCTTCACCCGTCCTTTTACGGTCTCTTTCACGTCACCCTTCTTTCTACACAATTCGTCCTTTGGTTTTGCAGCCGATGCCCTTTTGTCTTATTGCCTCGGCTCTTGGCCTACCCTTTTCGTATTTTGCTTTTGTACCCCTTCGACCTCTGGTAGTAAACTTTGAAAAATCTTTTTTACAAAACGAATTCTTAGAAAGAAAAATGAAAAAGATAGAAAAGGAGGAAAATCTTTCTGATCCAATACTTGGTGAAAAGGGGAAAGAGAAGAACCTATCTGGATGTCAAGACTGGTCCTTGTGATCATGACATGCACCGTAGATTCCTGACCCAGTCTATTTGTATCAATCAACTTGCCTGATGACCTTACTTGCTGGGGATAAATGGGTGTCCATTTCTTTGCGAACGCGGACCCTTTTGTTGATCTGTCTTGTCGCCTCATAGTGCCCTTCGAGGGGTTTTCACTAATGAGACTCTCTCTTTTCTCTCAGCTCTCGTCGCCTTATGGTGCCTGTGAAGGTTTTCACCGATAAGACTCTCTCGTTTTATATTTCTCATCTTTTGTCGCCTTGCGGTGCCTGCGAAGGTTTTCACCGCCAAGACTCTCTCATTTTATTTCTTCAACAGAGAATTGGAGTGCCGTCGATATGACCCTCTCTTTGGAGATTCCTTTGGACTATCAATTCATTTCCAGTTTTATGATCTTCTTCTTCGCCGGGGATCAGTTGTATTATTCTCGGCTTTATTTGCCTGACTTGGCACCTCTTGGATATTGATGGGGAGGTCTTTTGGACGTCGATGTTGGTTTTGGTGTGGGGCTAAAGAAAGGCTATCAAAAATGAAATAACTTTGATGGGTGATCATCTACAACTTTTGGAATCAAACCTTTTGTTGGAATTTTAAAACATAACCTCTGCCCCAGTTTTCTTGCTTGGGGGATTTTATTTTTACTCTATGTTGAGCTATGTACGTTATGCACACTGTGCCTATTATGCGTACTTATGCACACTATGGTGCACACTATGACCGAGCCGTGAGGCGCCTACGTATCCTCTTTGAGGAATCAGGTCAAACGTAGTTCCCACGGTTTTGTATTTCTTGTGATTTTTATCTTCTTTTTTTTCTTTTTTTCTTCTTTTTTTTTCATTTTCTCTTAAAAATTTTCTTTTCTTCTTCTTTCTCTTTTTCATATCTTTTCCGTTAGTGATTCCAAAAGAGGGGTATGAAAGAATAACTTAAGGCTCAAAAAGGGGGAAATAAGGGTTAAAAGTGTTTGGGTAGAAGAAAGAATTGCCTCCGTCATTTCATTATCCAATAAGTACCAAGTACAAACAAACGAACCAATAATTGTCACAATCAAAGAAATTACGCATAATATCTCTTGACTGCATCTAAATTGATAGCCATGTCGACACATCTTCCCTCGATATCTGTCAGACACAAAGCACCGTTGGACAACACTCTGGTCACGATATAAGGCCCTTGCCAATTTGGGGCGAACTTGCCTTTTGCTTCGACCTAATGCGAGAGGATCCTCTTCAATACCTGCTGCCCTACTTCAAACTTCCTGGGGCGTACCTTCTTATTATATGTCCTCGCCATTCTCTTCTGATACAGCTGACCATGACACACTGCTGTCAATCTTTTCTCGTCTATCAAGCTCAACTGTTCCAATCGAGCTTTGACCCATTCATCATCATCAATCTTGGGTTCAGCGACAATCCGGAGGGACGGATTTTTGACCTCCGCCGGTATTACGGCCTCATTTCCGTACACCAACAAATAAGGAGTTGTACCTATGGAACTCCGGACGGTAGTGCGGTAACCCAACAAAGCAAAGGGTAATCTCTCATGCCATTGTCTGGACCCCTCCACCATCTTTCGCAGTATCTTCTTGATGTTCTTATTGGCTGCTTCGACCGCTCCATTCGCCTTGGGGAGATATGGGGTGGAATTGCGGTGTGTAATCTTGAATTGTTGGCATACCTCTCTCATCAGGCTGCTGTTAAGATTCGCACCGTTATCCGTGATGATTACTTTTGGGATCCCAAATCTGCAGATGATATGGGAGTGCACAAAATCCACCACTGCCTTTTTAGTTACCGACTTGAAGGTTTTAGCCTCAACCCATTTGGTGAAGTAGTCAATGGTTACTAGAATGAACCTATGACCGTTGGATGCTGCCGGCTCGATAGGTCCAATGACATCCATGCCCCATGCCACAAACGGCCAGGGTGCTGACATCGTATGTAACTCTGTTGGCGGAGAATGAATCAGATCTCCATGTATCTGACACTGATGGCATTTTCTCACGAAAGAGATACAGTCATGCTCCATGGTAAGCCAATAATACCCTGCTCGAAGGATCTTCCTTGCCAATACATATCCGCTCATATGTGGTCCGCAAACTCCAGCATGTACCTCTGCCATGACCGTCGTGTCTTGACCGACATCTATACATCTTAACAATCCCAAATCCGGGGTTCTTTTGTACAAAACTCCTCCGCTGAGGAAGAAACCATTCGACAAACGCCGAAGGGCTCTTTTTGGTCTCCAGTGGCCTGTTCCGGATATATCCCCATTCTGAGGTATTCCTTGATATCATGAAACCAGGGCTCGCCATCTTCTTCCTCTTCTACGGCGTTGCAATAAGCGTGCTGATCACGGACCTGGATGTGCAGAGGATCAACATACATTTTGTCAGGGTGGTGCAACATTGATGCTAAGGTGGCCAATGCATCCGCAACCTCGTTATGAACTCTCGGGATATGTTTGAACTTCACCGATCGAAATCGTTTGCTCAGATCGTGCAAGCATTGTCGATATGGTATGAGTTTTAGATCCCGCGTTTCCCATTCACCCTGAATCTGATGTACCAAGAGGTCCGAGTCTCCCAAGACCAAAACGTCTTGGACATCCATGTCCGCAGCCAATCGCAAACCCAGAATGCAAGCTTCATACTCGGTCATATTATTGGTGCAATAGAAGCGTAGTTGAGCCGTAACAGGATAATAGCGTCCTGTTTCATAAATGAGTACTGCTCCTATTCCAACCCCTTTCGCGTTTGCAGCTCCACCGAAGAAAAGCTTCCAACCCGGTTCCTCGGGTAACTCCAGCTCATTTGTATGCATTACCTCTTCGTCGGGAAAATACGTTCTTAAAGGCTCATATTTTTCATCAACGGGATTCTCTGCCAAATGGTCGGCCAACGCCTGGGCTTTCATGGCTGTCCTCATCACATAGACGATATCAAGCTCTGTGAGCAGAATTTTCCATTTTGCCAACCTCCCTGTGGGCATAGGTTTCTGAAAGATATACTTCAATGGGTCCAAACGGGATATGAGATAAGTAGTATACGAGGACAGGTAGTGCTTCAACTTCTGAGCTACCCAAGTTAGGGCGCAGCATGTTTTCTCGAGTTGAGTGTACTTGACCTCATATACTGTGAATTTCTTGCTAAGGATAGTAGATGGCCTGCTCCTTCCTTCCTGTGTCATCATGTTGCCCCAGTACACAACCAAATGAATTTTCCAGGACCGTCAGATAAAGAATTAAGGGCTTCCCTGGCTTAGGCGGGACCAACACGGGTGGATTAGACAGATACCCTTTGATTTGGTCGAAAGCCTCTTGACATTCTGCCGTCCAACTTACAGCAGCATCCTTTTTCAGCAACCGAAATATGGGCTCACAAATCGCCGTGAGTTGAGCGATAAACCTGCTGATGTAATTGAGTCTACCCAACAAACTCATTACCTCTGTTTTGTTCTTTGGCGGTGGCAAATCTCGGATGGATTCGATCTTGGATGGGTCTAGCTCAATACCCCGTCGACTGACGATGAATCCTAACAGCTTTCCTGATGGAACCCCGAACGCGCATTTGGCCGGGTTAAGCTTGATATCATACCTTCGGAGTCTTTGGAAGAATCTCCTTAGGTCTGCTACATGGTCTTCTTGACGCCAAGATTTTATGATCACATCGTCTACGTACACCTCAATTTCTTTGTGTATTATGTCGTGGAACACAGTAGTCATTGCTCGCATGTACATTGCCCCGGCGTTCTTCAATCCGAACGGCATTACCCGATAGCAGTAAGTTCCCCATGGCGTAATAAAAGCTTTCTTTTCCGCATCTTCCTCGTCCATTAGGATCTGATGATAACCCGCATAACAACCCACAAATGATCCAATCTCGCGCCCAGCGCAATTATCGATCAAGATATGGATGTTGGGCAATGGAAAATTGTCCTTGGGACTTGCTTTGTTGAAGTTGCGGTAGTCGACGCACACCCTGATTTTCCCGTCCTTCTTTGGAACTGGTACCACATTGGCCAACCACTCGGGATATCGAGTGACCCGAATGACCTTCGCCTGCAACTGCTTAATCACCTCTTCTTTGATCTTTACACTCATTTCTGTTTTAAATTTCCTTAGCTTTTGCTTGACCGGAGGGTGTGCCGGGTCAGTGGGCAATTTGTGAACCACTAGATTGGTGCTTAATCCCGGCATATCATCATATGACCATGCAAAAACATCTTTGAATTCCACGAGGGTTTTGATCAATTATTCCCTGACATTCGGCTTAATATGGATGCTGATTTTGGTTTCTCGGACATTATCAGTGTCTCCTAGATTCACAGCCTCAGTGTCATTTAGGTTAGGTTTGAGTTTTTCTTCAAATTGGCACAGTTCTCAGTTTATCTCTTCGAAGGCTTTATCTTCGTCATATTCAGATTCATCGTCACAAATGACCTCTTGTACCCTTAAGTCGGATTCAGATTGATTTATTAGACTAAGTCGAAGATCCGCTGTGCATGCCATGTCGTTAGAACCAGTAAAAAGAGAACTGTTCAGAAAGAAAAAGAACAAAACAAAATTAAAATGGGACAAAAGAAGAGAACTTTATTAAACTTGCGGGATAAAAAGGTTCACACTTTTACAAAACAAAAGTAAAATTTGGATTACACCCTGGAATAATCCGAACAAAACAAAACAAACAAAAACATAAATCAAAGCCTACTACCAAACTCCCCTCGGACAGGAAGAGGAGTAACTGTCCAATTGTTGGTTTTGGCCTCAGGCCCCACAAACTGTATCCCTGCTCTGCTGGAACCTTCTCCAGCTTCTACCATACTGACATCAGCGAATAGCTTCTCGAAACTCTGATTCAGGTCCCCATCCATACCACTCAATGGTCCTAGAACCTTTGGGACCGGTGGCCCTTTGGCGCTTGCTTTGACAAAAGATCTTGAAAGACGTGGCACGGGTTTGGGAAGATACCAGACTTTCTTCTTCATTTTCCGCGCTTGCTTTACATCTGCTGCGGTTGGTTTGAACCTCAATCCGAAAGTTTCCAGATTTTTAGGCAGGGAGACAGGTTGGACAATCCCCTGAAGCTCGACTCCCAGGCCTTTTCCCGGCACAAATCCATTACCCAGCATTTCCGAGACCATCATGACTGTCGCGGCAGCTACCCTAGGGTGCGGGATGGTTTCTCCTTCAGCAATTTTGTTTGCCGACCATGTATCGAAAATCTGGTAGACCCAAGGACCTTTGTCATCATCGGTCTCTCTGAAAGGTACAATGGCGCCACCCATGGTGCATGCCGTGTCCTCGCCGTGTAGCACGACCTCCTGCCTATCCCACTCGAACTTCACCATCTGATGTAGGGTGGAGGGCACTGCTTTGGCTGCATAAATCCATGGTCGTCCTAACAGAAGGTTATAAGATACTGTGGCATCTAACACCTGGAACTCCATGGTGAACAGGACTGGACCGATGGTCAATTCAAGTACAACATCCCCTACAGTGGTTGTTCCATTTCCGTCAAATCCTCGGACACAGATGCTATTCTTGTGGATTCTTCCATGGTCGATCTTTAACTGGTTTAGAGTGGATAATGGGCAGATATTGGCACTTGAACCGTTATCCACCAATACCCGAGTAACTACCGAGTTTTCACATTTGACAGTTAGGTAGAGAGCTTTATTGTGCTCCGTACCTTCCACTGGCAGATCATCATCTGAGGATGTTACCCTGTTCACCTCGAAAATCTTGTTGGCAATGGTTTCCAGGTGGTTTACAGAAATCCCTTTGGGTACATGAGCTTCGTTTAATATTTTCATCAAGGCCCGACGATGCTCCTCAGAATGGATTAGTAATGACAGCAGTGAGATCTGGGCCGGTGTTTTCCTCAACTGTTCGACCACGGAGTAGTCCTGCACTTTCATCTTCCTCAAGAACTCCTCAGCCTCTTCTTCGGACACAGGTTTCTTGGTTGTAGCGGGGTTGGTTCTTCTCAGCTCCACCGGAGCAAAACACCGACCTGATCGAGTCAGCCCTTGCGCTTCACAACTAACTTCCTCCACTGGTTTTCCTTTGTACATCACTACCGCCTTCTCGTATTTCCAAGGCACAGCCTTGCTATCAATCATCGGCAGCTGGACTACAGGCTTTATAGTGACCAGTTCCATGTATACCCCTTTCAACACAACTGCAGGCGTGGGTGGAGTCCCTGATAGCACCAACTTGTTTGGCTCGGGTTTGCTTGTTATAGCGGACGGGCTCTTTCCCAATATCACTACTGGCTTGATGCATTCTCCCTGCGACTGTACCCCCGTTCCTCCATTGGTTGATCCTTCTTTCGGAGCAGCCTGGATCATCATCACTGTCTGTGAGGGCTGTCTCAACTCTCCTCCCTCATACACCAACTCGATCATGTGCGTCTCGTGGTGTGCTGGCAGTGGGTTCTGATTGATGTTAGGTGCCTCCGGTGTTTGGACCTCGATTTTGTTAGTATCAATGAGGTCTTGTATCGCCTGCTTCAGTCTCCAACATTTTTCAGTTTCATGTCCCAGCATTCCTGAGCAGTATTCACAGCTTATTGACCTGTTCATATTTTGAGGCGGGGGGTTCTGCTCTCTGGGTTCGACAGGACTCACCAAACCCAACCGTCTCAATTTGTGGAATACGGCGGTATAGGACTCTCCCAGCTTAGTAAAGGCTCTATGTTTCTGTAGCCTATCATTTTTAGCAGCTTGACTCCCTCGAAAACCTGTCCTTGGAGGGTTCCTGTATGCTCTGGGTGAAGGGTAGGTACTTTGTGGTGGTGAGTAGGTATTATGTGGAGCTGGGTATGTATTGTGTGGAGCTGGCGCACGCCATTGTGGGCGAACTGGGGGTTGGGTGTATGTCTGGGCTTGATGGACAGTGAAATACGGTTCTTGGGGTGGATAGTAGTGATGTGGTGGGTTGTATGGGTAGCTTGGCCTGTGAGGTCTGGGTTGGTTGTAGTGTGGCTTGCCAGACCCGGACCAACTGCATGCCTCGATCGTGGCAATTTCTTCTCAGCGCACCTCCCGTGCCATTCTGAATAGCATGGGTCGTTGCCTTGAGTGCTGAGTAATTCAGGATTTTGTCAGACCTCAGACCCTCTTCTATCATGACCCCTATCTTCACCACCTCGTTGAAGGATTTTCCAACCGTCGTCACCAAGTGACCAAAGTAGGTTGGATCCAATGTTTGCAAGAAATAGTCCACCATCTCTCCCTCTCTCATGGGAGGATCGACTCTGGCCGCTTGCTCTCTCCAGCGGAACCCGAACTCGCGAAAACTTTCCCCGGGTTTCTTCCCGGTCCTCAATAATGTGAGACGGTCAGGGACTATCTCGAGATTGTATTGGAAATGACCCGCGAAAGCCTGCGCCAGATCATCCCAAGTGTACCACCTACTGGAATCCTGCCTGGTATACCATTCTAGTGCAGATCCGCTCAGACTTTGGCCGAAATAAGCTATCAGCAGCTCATCTTTGCCGCCTGCCCCTCTCATTTTGCTACAGAATCCCCGCAAATGTGCCATGGGGTCACCGTGACCTTCATATAAATCAAACTTAGGCATCTTGAACCCAGCCGGGAGTTGGACGTCCGGGAAAGGGCATAGATCTTTGTAAGCCACGCTGACTTGGTTACCCAATCCGTGCAGGTTCCTGAAGGACTACTCCAGGCTTTTGAACTTCCTTAATACCTCATCCTGTTCAGGGGCTTTAACCGGCTTTTCAATCTCTGCCGGTACCTCCAAGTGCTGATTGTAGGCATGTGGTTCGGGGGCATGGAATGTAGGTTCAGGGGGATAGTATTGCGTATCGTGAGCCTGAAATAATGGCTCACTGGTCGTTCTTTGCAAGGTGGCTGATGTGGGTCCCACAAAAGTGGGAATATTTGGTGTTGGGAAAGGTTGATGGGGTGGTGGAGCTTGGGAATCATGGGGGCTTCTTTCCTGATGATAACGGGGATTCGGGAGGCTTGTTGAAGGGCCGGAGTGAGGGTATTCCGGCATGTGCCCCAGTGGCTTAGGGCTCTTTTGTGCTTTGGCTAAAGCTAGTTGCATTGCATTCATCTCTAGTCCCATCCTTTCGATCCTTTCCATTGCTTCTTTTAACAATTGGCTCATCGGCCTTTCTTCCTCGTTACTATTCTCTGAAGTAGTCATGCTTATTGCTACCGGTCCTTTGGATCTGGTTTGGTAAGGGTGTGTTGCCAGAATTCTTTAACAACTAACTGTCTGATTCAGACAACAACAAACTTTGTTAACATTAGAGTTTAACAGATTTGATCACAACACATAGAGGGTGCAATGCTCCTAGGCAGTTAACCGTTTCTACATGCTTTGCTTCAAACAACATGCGTCATCCCGGCTTGCTCATTTGTCCCTTTTTTAAAGTACTTTGGGAAACCCTGTATTTTATTTTATTATTTTTTTTGTATTTTCTTTTTCTCTTTTTTTTTCTTTCTTTCTTTATTAAAAGCAGTCGAATCTTATGGGGATTGCCTACGTATCACGTCCCCGCGCGAATCAGACTAGGCGTAGTTCTGCCTTAAAGTAAAGAAACACAAAATTCTTGTGAAATCATTAAATTCATTCTCAAAATTTTGCTATTACAAATTACTTCAAACAAGGAATAGCAATAGTACAGACTCCACAGTTCTTAACCCGTTTTGACTAAAAGAAAAGAAAACAACATATGGAAAAGCAACAAAGCCAAATAAACAAGACTCAACCAAAGATTAATTTTCCAACTTAGGGGCCCGCGAGGCATCATTCGGCCTTTCCGCGGCCCTTGGTGTGAGGTCCCTCTGCAGGCTTTTCAACTCATTCATGATTCGGTGGACGCAACCCATGATGGAAACAAGGAGGGTCTTCCGAGGCATTTGCTCGCATGCCAGGCATCTCATGTAGATGTAATGCCCAATCTCGTCGATCCTTCCTCGAATGTTGTCCCTTTCCGTGAACAACTGCCTTATCTGTCGGTTCTTTAATCCTAGTGTTTGCGCATTGTTGGCAAGTTGATCCTGGAACATCTCCATTTGCCTTTCCATTCTGGTCATTGCATCGTAACAGCGCCTTCTGTCGTCTTGGGCATCTCGTGTTTGCTTGAAGATCCGCTCTTGAAGAGTGGAATTCGTTTCCCTTAATGTCCCGATGCTCAGTTCATAATCCCTTATGACTTGTTGCAGGCGCTGCCTCCGGGCCATTGTACCTTTTGCCCACTTGGTCCGCAATCTTGCTGTGCTAGCCTTGGATCTTTCCAAATCTTCCTGGCATTCTGCAACCTGATCCTTTAAACCCGCTATCAATCTTTTATCCGCCCGGCTTCTCAGCTGGTTGTCGGCCTCCCTTTTCATCTTCCGGATCTGAGCTTTGAGGATCTCGCCTTCTCTGATTAATCTGTTCTTTTCTCCCTTGTGGGCAGCGGACTGTAATTGGCATTCAAACTTCATATCCTGAACTTGTTGCTTCAGTTTGCCTGTTTCGGCAAGATATTCCCGCTCTTTGGCCAACCAGCCCCACTACTCTTGTGAAGACTTGGCAAATTTTTGCAGGTGAGGTCTTTTGGTCGGCCTTCCAGATGATGTCTCCCCTTTGTACCAGGCCTGATACCCGGGCGAAACTTCCCCTTTTGCCCGATTCACTACACAAGTATTTGCTTCTAAGTATTGACATTGGCTCCAAATTTGGCGAACCCTTGCTTCAGGAAACTGGCCATCGGGACTGATCTCAATCACCTAGGTGCTTAGATCCTCGTCTTTCGGCACTATCTGACACCTCCCAAGTTGCCTTAAAACCCGATGCGGCGCATATGGTTGAATGCTCTTAAGTCCCATTAAGAGAAAATGGGGCCTGGCTGCTGGCATGTATATAACTTCGTCGATCGGTAACCATCCTAGCATCCACTGTATTTGACTGGCGTCGAGGGCACGAAAATATGAGGTCCATGCCGAGACTCCTTCAGGTAGGTAGGTCTCATTAACTCTGGTATAGAACTCCTCTATGCAGGTCTTTTCAGCGGATCCATGGCTCTGAAACTGGGCTCGGTGACATAGGTGTTCGGTCATCCACATTTTCAACAACAAGTTGCAACCCTCGAAAAAAGTTTCCTCCGGCCTTGCAAGACGTGAGAGCCCGAAACATATCAGATACTATCATGGGCGCCAACGTACTATCTCTCTGTGTGAGCAACGTACTGACGACCCCTGCTATTTTTATGTCGATATTCCCGTCTTTTCTTGAGAATACTAAGAGTCCTAAGAAAGTTATCATGAAAGCAATCCGTCTATGTTCATCCCACTTTTGACGATTACTTTTGCTGCACAACTGGTTTTCTGGCTTGTCGAATCCTCCTATGTGACCATATCTTTGGTATATGAAACTCATAGTGCAAAAACCTTTTGCCAAGTCAGGGTTATGAATTATTCTGACTATCTTTAAGGAGTCCAGAAACCGGTGTATTGCCACAGCTCTTGGAGCAATCAGATATTTGTGCCTCAATGGAGCCTCAGCACTGCCGATATACCCTGCTATTTCTTCTAAAGTTGGGGTAAGTTCAAAGTCCGAGAAGTGGAAGACATTGTGCGCAGGATCCCAGTGGGGGACTACTGCCCTTATGATATCTCCCCGTGGCCTGATATCCAACAAACTCGTGAGGCCTTTCAGATACTTCTTGATTTCGTCATGCCCTTCTTTGCCTAAATCATTCCACCAGAGCCGCAATTGGAGGGGAATTTTATTCATGATTGAAAAGGGTTCATTTGGAGTCGTGCTCATTCTACATATTTATTAATAATATTTTAACAAACGAAACTTATTCTGATAAAAACAAAAACATACGCTACTTTTCTCAAAAGGATTTCTGAACACGACCTCTCAGCACTTCATGAACGAAGATTTTTAAGGTTGTGTGATAAAAAAAGAGGTGGCCGTCTGTACAAAGGCAGCCTTCCGGAGCTCCTTTTGGGAACATTTGACTATTTTTGATATAAGTGGCGTCACCCGACCCTGTGACAGAAAAATGTACTTGGCGTTTTTGCTACTTTTATCGATTTTCAAAAATGGGAGGTTGGACCCGGCGGAGGTTGCCTACGTATCTCACACCCTATGAGAATCAAACCTGCATAGTTCGGGCAAATTAACCGAACAAGTATCTTTTTTATTTTCATTTTTCATTGCAAGACAAACCATTTTCCTTTCCTATTTTTGAAAACAAGACAAAATAACTCTTCATTTTTCAAAAAAAAAAAAGATAAAACAACCTATTTTTCCAAACTAAAATAAAGACTCTTTTTTTTCATTTTTTTCCAACAAACGATTTTCCAAAAATAAAAGACTTTTTTTCTATTTTTCATTTTCTAAAATAATCAATTAATACCTTAACTGTTATGTCTCTTTTTGTTTCCTCTTTTCTCCTTTTTTCAACATTCCCGATATTCAGAAACCGGTCAACATGCAGGTTTGAAACAAATATATGTACATAGCAAGTAAGATGCATCAGGATGGTCTTCTCTGTTTCAGGTTGCTATTCCTAGACGGACCCAACCCCTGTGTTGAGTCCCCTAAGTCAAAATGCACATGATGCAGACAAGCGTTCCTACTAGGGATCCGGCATGAAGTCACGTTATTCTATGTTCAAAACCTGGGTCGGTGTTGTAGACAGTGTACCCGAGCGGACAACTCGAGTTGAGGAAGGAGCTCCTTTCCGGGAACCAAAAGGCCAGCCGACTTAGAAACTTTCCGAGCCTCTTTTATTTCAAGGTATGACACTAATAGAATAGGGAGTCTCAACCAGTAAGCACATCCCCGGAGATAAGAAGAGAAAGGTTTCGGCACAATTTATATACAGTTCAAATATTATCAAAGCGGTAAGAGCAACATTTTGCACATTTAGGCTAAAACATATAATAAAATCAGATAATAAATAAAGTCAAATAATAAAAATTATTCTAAGCTCGAATTCTTAACCCTGAACCAGTGGTTCTGGGTCATAGAGGTCCCCAGCAGAGTCGCCAGAGCTGTCACACCTCCTTTTTCCGCACCAGAGAGGGTGCAAGGGAGTTTTTCCAATTAAAGGACAATCGAAACGGGATTTATTTATTTATTTCAGAGTCGCCACTTGGGAGATTTAGGGTGTCCCAAGTCACCAATTTTAATCCCGAATCGAGGAAAAGAATGACTCCATATTACAGTCTGCGTACCAGAAATCCGGATAAGGAATTCTGTTAACCCGGGAGAAGGTGTTAGGCATTCCCGAGTTCTGTGGTTCTAGCACGGTCGCTCAACTGTTATATTCGGCTTGATTATCTGATTTTATACAAATATGAACTTATGTGCAAATTTTAACTTTTTACCGCTTTCATAATTATTATTATTATTTCTTACAGGGAATTGCAACGTCGCGAAAACATATCTCGAACCACGTTACATCAATGCACCCGTGGTTGTTTGACATATCTCGACTCGGTTGAGATTTAGATTTAGGTCACATAAATGTGCACCCGAGTTAAGGAAAATAAATTATTAAAGGCGTGCCTAACGCAACTAACGTATTGTTATTTTGGGGAAGGCCGTAAAATTCGCTAAACGGCATGTCCCGAATTCTAAGTGTTTTAATATATATATATATTTAGAGGGCCCCGCAACTTGTGCATTTTTTGTTTGTCGAGGCTCGTCTCATTCATTATTAAAAGGATTTACAATGTCATGGAAATGCATCTCAGACCACGTCACAATCAATGTACCCGTGATTAGAGACACATTTCGATTTCGTTGAGACTTGGATTTGGGTCACATAAATATGCACCCGAGCTTAAGGAGATAATATTATTAAAGGCGTGCCTAAAGAGACTATCGCGTTATTATTCTGGGAAAGCCGCGAGATTTGCTAAACGACCCGCCCTGGAACTGAATGCTTCGATATATACATTTAACGAGGGCCCCGCAGCTTGTGCGTTTTTATTTGTCGAGGCTCATCTCGTCTTTATTTTTTAAAAGGATATACTATAGCAGCTACGTTTCTTGTAGCGTTTGTCTCTACTAATTGAAAGCAGAAATAACCCTAGTTAATTACATGCTTGCAGGTTATTTATATCGGGATTCTGAATGCTTTCACAAAATCGGCAGCATGGCCACACACATGGGCATGCGTCTATATATTATGGGCCTGGGCCCACTGTGCGTAACGTTAAGCTCGGCCTGGGCCAACCTTGTTCCAACTGGGCCTATTCAACTTATACGATATATGTTCAGCATTTTTTTACACAAAAGGGGGGGGGGTAGGAACTAGCATGCAGTGTACACCTTACCTCAGTCGAACCATATTCTTACCAACTAAAAGAACTGCCATATGTTTAAGGAAATAACCTTTGGCCATCTAGCATGCTCTTCGACAACTATGTGAACTTAACAGAAAATCTACTGTAATACTAATCTCTTTTGATTATGAACACAACATAGAATTTTCCAACTAAACGATATGTGTAAAAGTGCAGTTACACCACAGCTAGTTTACATGGTTCTAGTAGATAAAGCTCATTGTCGTACAAACAACCTATTTTCAATACATTTTAAAACTAGTTCAAAATAACTTCAACTCTTCCAACTTGCTCTGTATTCATGCTTCAAATTTAGCTTACATTGACAATATATTAATGGTGTACCTGATATAGAAAAACAAGAGAAGAAGGAGAATAATCAGCCGAGTAATATGCAATAATACAACAACAACAAGTAAACAGCAGTCAACAACCAACAACAACAACAATCAGGAACAATGTAACCTCCAGCTCCAAAAAAACAACCAACAGCAGTTCAGTGACGATAAACCACAAGTGGTCGAGCACCACAAGACAGACCCAGGAACAGAGTAGTAAACCCACAGAAAAAAACCAGAACTGCAATACTCTTGCAGAGAAAATCAGAGTATCCTAATGGAATAGTAACAGTCTAACTAGAACAACTGACTTGGCTAAGACAGCCTGACCAACTTGATTTCTTATGCAGTTTTTCAGACAGTGTTCAGCTTACAGTATTCTGAAATTTCTTTATGTTTCTTTCTTTCAGTTTTTCCAACTTCAAACCTCTCTGAAGACTAAAAAATGTCCAGCCCTTTTTATGTTCTGAAACAGCTTATTTATAAGCTGATAACCCAGTACAGTCAAGCTGCCTGGATCCTGCAAATTGCAGTCTGCCCATACCCCTTAGCTTCTCATGCGTAGAGGCCTTTTTCTTGGTAAACTTAATCAGCCCCCATGCTTTGTCCTATTGCTCTAATCAAGAGTTATGGGTTTAAAGTATTCATTTAATTCTCATGCTCTTGTGTTTTGTTCCCCCATTGTCATTAGGCTAATAGTATTTTAATTGACACTTGACAGCTCCTTTAATCCTGAATCCTTAATCAATTTCTTCCCCCAACCAAAGCTATCCCACAGACCCTTGATCACTGTTGTCTTGCCCCACCCTTTAATTCTATTGTATCTGCCAGTTATTAGTTCGAATCCCCCCTCCCACAGCTAACAAACGACCATTCAGCAAAATCAACCAGTAAGAGTTAGGTCGTTTGTTATCTGATGCTGTGAAACTAACGACAACATGTGTCGAGTCGATTTTGCGAGTTATAATGTAGACTAACTAATCGCTGATCGACTGAACTCAAAACATAACAAATGAGTGATTCAGGAATTTTTCCGAACAACGATGGAACTTTACGACACTTAATTATTTGACGACGTTACTCAAATCGACTATACGAACTAATATACGTAACAATTAATCGACAAACAACACAGACTAAACAAGGCACCAATTTATTTCAACACTCGGGGCATTTAACACGGAGTTTATGAAACTTAACTGGTCGACAACATCAGTCGAAGTGAACAAACATCTTATAACACTCAATTAACATTTGAGAAAAGAAATCGACCAAACAAAAGGGTCTTTGAAGATGGACAGAAAATAATCAAAAATAATCTAAAACAAATCCACAAACATATGCATAACCTAAACAAGAGGAAAGAAAAGACGATTACATCGGACACTTACCTCAAATGAAACAGGTTTGGTTTTTTAGGGTTCTTGAACTCAGGTTTGGGATTCGACAAGTTCTGCTCGCATTTGACCGGAACCAAAGCTGATTAAGGCCTGAGGGACGTTAGGGGAGTGACTAGGGTGAATATGGGGTGGTTTGGTGTAGATCTAGGTTTGGTCTCGGATCTTCGAATGAAGATTCGAGACGTTCGGGGAAGATTCGAGGTAAGCTGAGTGTGGATTTGGAGAGGGGGGGTCATGGTGGTTCAGGGGTGTTAGACTCATGGCCAACGGTACCGTTGCCGCCGGCTTTCAGGCGAAGGGGCGGGGTGGCGGCTAGGGTTTGGGTGTTAGGGTTGGTCAGGGAGACGATGAAGCCGGGGGGATGTTTTGGATAGGGGGCGGGGTAACCAAGTTGGGCTTTATATATGATTTTGAGGTTTAGATCCTGGCCATCGGATCATGTGAGATCAAGGGCCAGGATCTACTCATTGAAGAGGGACGACGTCATTCGGGGTTGATGGTGGGTTGAGACCGGGTAGGGGGATGGACCGGGTCATGCTAACGGATCTGGGGTGTGATCCTGGCTGTTGATCCATTTGAGATCAACGGCCCAGCTTAGACGAGACAGAACGATGCCGTTTGGACCCCTTTAAAGAGACGGGCCATTTTGCTCATCGGGCCAACTCGTTTTGGGCCTATTTTTGTTTAATCTCCTGGCCCAATACCGAGTGTCCTCCTTCCCTTTCCATTTTAATTTAAACAAAAACTCTTAAATAATTAAAATAAATTTATACACCCACAAATTAACATTTAGTAAAAATCAACCAATAACAAGAAACACTTATGCATATATATTTTTTTTTTGGAGTAATTTCCGCGAAGCAAAAATCACGTGCTTACACCACCTACAGGCTAGAGGGAGTTGCGGAATTTCTACATTAGCCGGTAGCTGTGGTAGAGGTGGCTGAAACTGCAGAAATCGCTCCCTGGCCCAAACCTAACATACAAAGTTGACGTAAATTATAAGATTAACTATAACTAAGTACAATTGTAACTAATGGACATATTATTTGAATATATTGTCACCTGTAGAAGCGACAGAAAGCCACAAACGTCTCTTTGTGTGCCGATGCAAGCCCGACACATCTGCCTGTACAGGTATGAGATGACAGCAACACCCCAGCTGTAGATGGTTGTATCCTCGAACCGGGCAATATGATGCAAAAAACGGAGGCTCACTAGGCTCCCCGAAGTGTTCGGGAACAAGACCCCCCAAATAGAAGGAGCAACAACAGCCTCGTATATCGTTGTACATCCACCTCCGCTGACTCGTCGGTGATAGTATGGTGAATCTGCACCAGGTGGTCTCTAATGGGGACCAACTGTATACGACTGGACCCAGACGCTACCTCCTCGTCCTCCGGCATGAAACCCGTGAGCATGTGCAGCATATCCCAATATGCCTGCCGCGAATAATATCTCATGGTCACAGGCAGTAAAACTGGCAAGCCATCAATGGACAAGCCATATAAAATCTCAGCGTCCTGCAGTGTGATGGTGGCCTCGCCGATTGGCAAATGGAAAGTGTGTGTCTCTGGTCGCCAGCGGTCAATCAACGTCGTGATCAAAGCATAGTCGAGTTGTATCCGGCCAATCCTAATAATTCTATGTAATCCCATTTCCTCCAAGTAATGAACCACGCAGGGATGTAGAATGCGGGGAGGACTCAAAAACTCCCACAATAGATCTACTCTCCTAGCCCGGAAAGTCTGCGTAAGCAACTGTCCGTCCCATATATACTCGGATCTATGCTGGGGATGTAGGGCTAATAGATCCAACGTCCGAGGGCCGGAATGTATAGTCGCGTCCATGTCGTCAACTGTAAACTATCATTAAACTATCATTAATAATTATGTGTTTTTTATTATAATTTAAATTCATAATTTTTAATAACTTAATTGTACAAATATATATATATATATATATATATATATATATATATATATATATGTGTGTTTTTATTATAATTTAAATTCATGTTTTTAATAACTTAATTGTACAAATTACTAATTATGTGTGTTGATACAATTATTAACTTAATTGTACAAAGTTTGTATTTTCAAATACTAGTGTAAGATACTTAAACAAAAAGAATTCTAAGCTAAAATACTACACATTACTACGCTACAAGGCTCTAAATTTTACTACGCTATAAGGGTCTACGTTTTACTACGCTAAAAAGGTCTGGATTTTACTTCGCTAAAAAATAATCTAAACTAAGCACAAACAACAAATAAATTTAATTACAAATAAAATATAAAACGGATAAAAAAAACATATATATAAATCCGGATATTAACAGACAAATTTATTTTACTAATTTATATTTTATTAGAAAACACTAATATTAAATTCGGATAAATTTAACATGCTAGTTTCGAAAAAAAACACAAACCGAAATAGAACACATACAAATCAAATAATATACATTATTATAAATGTTTCAACTTAAAATAAATCGAAATACCTCGATTTAGAATTTTGGCAAAGCAAAAAGATTGAAATTTTGACTCCGGAATTGTGAATCAACAATAGCACGAAACTCTACTCGAATGTGGGACACTTTTTCTTCGAGTTTTATATATCGGGGGGACCCGAATTTTTTTTTTTTTTTTTAAAATCGGGCAGAATCGGGGGGACCAAGAAGTGGGGAGTTTTAAAAAAATAGGGGATGGATGAATTGGAGAAGAAGACGGAGGGGATATGAAATATCTATGTATAGCGCCACTATACCTGGCGCTATACATTAATGATGTATGTATAGCGCCAGGTATTGTGGCGCTATACCTGGCCATGTCAGCTTTTACAGTATAGCGCCACAATACCTGCCGCTATACATTAACGGTTCTGTTACTGTTAATGTATAGCGCCAGGTATTGTGGCGCTATATATAAAAATGTAACTTTTTTTTACCCTCTATTTGTGTAGTTTGAGTAAAAAAAACCACATTTTGGTTATTACTGTCATATAACCAGGAGGTCACGAGTTCAAGTCGTGAAAACAGTCTCTTGCAGAAATGCAGGGTAAGGTTGCGTACAATAGACCCTTGTGGTCCGGCCCTTCCCCGGACTCCGCAAATAACAGGAGCTTAGTACATCGGGCCGCCGTTTATTTTTTTCGGCAATAATTAATGTGTGCTCAATTTAGCATGTAAGTCGTTCAAAGAGTAATAATAAACAAATTCAATCATAAGGATTAGTGTGGAATTTCAAGTACGACCAAGGGAAAAATATCAAATTGGAAGTTCAGAAAGAAATGGTCATCAATTTATATGGATAAGTATATAACTATTAACTCATCCCATGATAAATGCATGCACTTGAAACAAAAGGATTTGGTCTTAATTGTGTGAGATATACATAATTCCACGGATTAATTTTGCACGTTTGGTATCTTGGAGTTAATTTGGTGAAACGTCATTTTCTTTTCTTTATTTATTTATTGCTTGTTCTAGTCTTCTCTTGTTCGAGGTGAATTGACCCATGTGATGAGTCTTTCCCTTTTTCCCCCTTTTCCCTTTTTTTTTTTCTCCTTTTCGATTATTTTTTCTTCTCTTTGTTATGTTATTTATATTAATCATATATTCGAAGCCTCAACATTTTCACAACAAAGGCAATGATTGAATGCGAGGCGGTATGATTGGTACCGTATGAAGATGCCAAGGCTTATAGATCAAATAGGAGTTTCTAAAATACGTGTTTCTGTTAAGTATATTTTTAAATTATAGATAGATCCTTTCGGCTAATCTACATTATCCTTTTCGGTCTCTATTTAAAAAGTTAATTTCTCAAGATAAATAACATAATATTCAGCTAAGTGCACAATTCAATTTTTTTAAAATAAAAATGTCAATAGATAATAAGTTTAATGGTGAGAACACGGGTTCGTATGCACCATAATAAGAGTTATAAATCCGTCCCTGCCAGGCTGCCACTAAAGTACAAAGATGTTTGGACCGCAAAGAAATTATAGTTCCACTTCTCCCGTTGGAGCTCATTCTATTTTAAAAAACGTACGTATATGTTATAAAGTGTTGAGTCCAAAAATAAATAAATGAACAAATAAAAAATTAATAAACCATGGTGAGGACGTAATTGTAAATTTATTCCTCTAGTTTTCGGAATTACTCAATGCCTCTCCAAAGCAACTTGATGATAGACGTGACGCTTCGCCGTAACGGGAAACAAAAACCCTCTCCTTTAAACTAACGGAAAACCCACGTCATTCTACACATATAAGTTAATCATCCCCACTCTCGCGAGTATATAAACCTTCTATAATCGCTTCCCTTAGCTATTGCGTCAGCAGTCCATTTCTTTTGGCGACGGCTCACCTTAACCACCGTGATCGGAAGCACACACGAACACATTCGTTATCTTGGTGCCACGGATAGAGCGGCTGCTTTGACCACGTGTCCCAAAGCGACTTAGAGAGGAATTTCAACCATATAAAGTATTGTCGATTTCGATTTGTGGGGCCTACTATAACACAATTGTTGGTAAAGGTAACGGTGGCCAAAGGAATATAGGGACCTTTATCATTACTGGGGTCTACATCAAAGTAGGACCCACATGAACTGTCGATTTTCTAGCGCTCTTTCTATTGTACATGGCCATCTTTGCGTGTTAAATACTATCCATACAAATATACGCAAATATAACATTTCTGTTTTCTTACTTAGTACCACAACGCTCTCATTTTAAAATGAGCTAGATAGAGTTATACGATATCTATTAGCAAATATAGAATTAATTGAAATTTATGCAAATTGGCGCGAATACTAAACAATAATAACAATCCAGTAAGATTATATAAATGGGGCATGAGGAGGATAATGAGTACGTAGACCTTACTCTACCCCGAGAGAGTAGAGAGATTATTTTCTAAAGACCCTCGGCTCAAGAAGACGAAAAGAGACAAATACATCAGTACCATCAATAAAAATCATAGAATAATAACAACGATATAAGAACCGGAAAATAGAGGAAAAACGATAATAATAACAAGTAAATAAGGTCTGGTACTATGAAAAACGGAAGAATAGTGTGAACAAAACATCAATTTGGTTATGTAAATATATTTTTTTAATCATATTATATCCAAGTCTAATTATTTTGATATTGAAGGGGAACCTTGCCGTAACTAGTAAAGTTGTTGCCATGTGACAAGAGGTCACGAATTCAAGTAGTGGAAACAACCTTTTGCAGAAATACAGGGTAATGCTGTATATAATAGACCCTTTAGGTCCGCCCCTTCCCCGGAACGCGCGCGCATAGTGAAAACTTAGTACACTGGGCTACCCCAATTATTTTGATATTAGTCATTAATTTTACTCTAACACTTCCGTTTGTGAACTTAGAGTTGTCTATGCTTTATTAGATTCAAATAGGAGTCAACTCTGTTTGACCCAAAAGATATTGAAACCTTTTTGATTAAATCAATTAAAGAAGATGAAGAGGTAAATCTTAGTCAAAAATAATAAACTCCAGATCTGTAAGCAAATCAGAAAATAATGCATAAGACGAAATAAGGGCGATCAATCTTATTGAGGCTTTTGATTTCTTCTCTCACTAATTGATGGCGACGACTGTTTTACATATCTCATGGAAGATTGTTTTGTCTTCTTTTTCGCTAAGAAGGTTACAGAGGAGAGGAAAGAGAAAGAGAAGAGAAAAAAATCCTCTTTTCTAGGAAGGTTCTCTCCCTATATATAATTATGAAATCCTTACTATGTTCTTGGGTCAATACTGTAACACCTCAAAATATAAATAATATTTGCATTCTTTATTGAGCATTTTTATAACGAGGAGATATTTTACTTTACACTTCTTAAACGTGAAATTGACAATATATAAAAATTTCTTACTTTAGGTTGTGTTAATATTGACAAAGAAGCTTCATAGTGTTGCTATGTGTAACACTTAATATTATTTTGATGAATTGTTATTAAATACATTATATAATTAAATTTTTGGGCTGCCAAGCTTTTATATTTATCTAAAGATATTAGTAATTTGAGCAACCACATTTTTCATACTTATTCAAAATTTAGATAAAACTTTGAAAGACTTGCCTTTCCATATTCTTCTCTCTTGTTTCATTCTTGCAAGACAAAGAAACAAAACCACCTACCCTCTCTCCTTCTTAACCTCTGGAAACTTCATGAAACCACCATAAATTTATACTAAATCAATCAACAAAATTCGTTTTTTGGTGAAGATCAAGTTGCTCCTCTTTTTTGGGGTAAGTTTCTAAACTCGTTTTTACACTAGACAACTATCAGTGTTTTCTATATATCGTTTTGTACAAAGCTCTGATTTAAGTGATCCAGGACTTTCTGTAAAGGTAGTTCATATATCTATAACTCTTATGAAGGTACCAAAATCTAGTTTTGCTGGTATTTACCCAAAAATGGATCAGAAAGTACAGGGCATGTGCTTTCCAGATTTTCAGTTTTGGAAATACTCCATGTACTACTGTTAGTAATTTTAGCATAACCTTTTGTACAAAATAGATATGGGGGTGATTCAAGATGTTCTGAAACGCTAAGACATAAATCTACAACTTTTATGAAGACTATGCAGTCTAGTTTGTCGTTTAGTTCTTTAAAACTGAGCCACAACACGAAACAGTGATACTGTCCAGATTTTTTGTTTCAAACATTTTTGAGTAATTTTCACCAATATCATGTTTAGTTTGACATGTTAAATCACTGAACTTATTTAGATATTTGATTATGTATTTAAGGTATATAAACCCTTCAAAATTAAAGGGAAAGTGTTTGAGGAAGTGGACGGATTTGGTTTGTTTACGGCGTAGACGATTCGAACGTCCCCAAGTTGTGATTGAACTATTTTGTGGTAATACACCAAGGTTTGTGTATAAACTTTGTACTCTTTTTGCTTGCTAGAATATTTTAAAATAACCTAATATTTATTTTTTTTGTTTTCAATTTATATTGTTATATTCGTATTATATCAATTATTGTCAGATATTTGCTAAATCGCCCATTTGTACGGATTGTTTGATCATTTTGCATTTTTTTTGGGACTACGTCCTTCTTGTGGCGGTGACTTTGTCACTCCTCTTGGCATGCCTCTTGATTTGGATCTTTTTCCATCTTGACTTTGGATTTGTAGTTCGTCTTAAATTATGAAACTTGTCTGTGTTAAGTAAGAACTAGGAAGCCATTTTTAATATGATTCTTGATTCTCTTGACTATTGGGTTTTGACCCTACTTGATTTGGGGCTTCGGTCCATCTTGATATTTGATTATGCTTAGTGTGATGGCATGACGTACATATTGGGCGAAATATGGATATTTGGTAAACTCTCTTGGATTGATTGTATACACTTTCTCGACTCTTGAACATTGTTATTGATATTTAGAAACACTTCAAAGTTTGATATTTGATATGTTTGATATATTTATTCACTTTTTTAAAATTATGTTAAATTGAGATAACTATGACAAAAAAAGGAGAATTGGAGAATTTAATGACTCCAAGCCCAAAGTTTATATGCCACTAAGATTTATGCTTAGCGATAGTTGTTTTCTATCGAAGGTAATGTACAAGATTAAATCTGAAGACGACCATTATGAAGTAGTCTTTTGGGAGCACTTATGGAGATCACATTTGTATATGCACCTTGATTTTGCATAGTTTTGTGACATGTATATGATATATATATATATATATATATATATATATATATATATATATATATATATATATATATATATATATATATATATATATGTCACATTTATGTATGTTATTTGGAAGCTTGTTGGATTTTAAGACCAAAATCTTGTAACTTAAATTTGGTAACTTGTTTTGCTATTTTAGTGTGTGTTAATAACTCAAGTAAAAGTAATATGCTGAATTTACACTTTGTCTTGTAAATATGTACAAAGGAGAAAACTAGTTACCGTTTTATATACCCGATAGTTTGAAATTTATGTACAATACAAACTTGCAGTGATGTTGAATAAAAGTATAAATTTGTTAGGAAGTTGTTTTAGTCTGTTGGTTGTTCAAGAAGGGTTATATCACCTTATGTTGATATTTTGACATTGTATTTCATTTAAAATAAAATTATGAAGTGTATTTTCAAAAATAAAAAATAAAAAAAAATATTGCACTTTGAACCTTTTCGCATGAGCCTATTTCCGCTAATAAATTATTCTGAATATTTTTAACTAATATCTTTTTAATATTTCATAAGTAGTAAATTAGATTTGTTTCCTAAGTAGCACCCTCCCAAAGGGGTTGCTACAAATACACTTTCATACCACATCCACTTTCGTCATTTCCTGAGTGTTGTTCTTTGACTTGGCGGGTATTATGAGTATGGGGTTTGGAGCAAACCATGTCGTCTTCCACGGTCTCGCCGCTTGGATGGGATCTCGGTTGGGTCGACCGCAGCGGTCAGATTTTAACCAATACAGTTAGTCCCTCCGTCTGCCGGGATCGTCTATTTTCGGGCCTGGTATACGGATTATGATTGTTACATATCTAAGAGAAATCTGAATACCTACCCCTTGGGTATGGTCTTTAGATTCAAGTAACATAATGACACCTTTTCGATATCCTTGAACCGTTGCGGCCGTTTCGGAACCAAAACATTGTTTGACTTGAAACATTGTTCGTGATTGCCGCCATTATGACACACGTTCCCAGGGGATTGAACCGTTTCATGCCCTATCAACTTCAATTGGTGACTCTTGGGTTTCGTGATTGGGGGGATTTATGTCTCTTATAAATAGAAGGAATGCACCATTCGATTGGCACACTTATTTGCCTTTACTTGAAAGAACTTTGCAAATCTTCTTTTCCCCTGATACTTTAGATTTTTGATTTTCTCCGGTTAGCCAGGAACTTCCGTCTTTCCTTTTATTTATCCCTTTGATTTATCGAATTGATACAAATGGCTGGTGGTTCTTCTCGCGCTGACCTCCCTGCCACAATTCCGGCGTCGGAAAGCGATGTTCTGGCCACTGGAGAGTGGAAGTGGTAGAAGATGAAGAGGTCCCGTCGGTGGCTGAGATCTTGCCTCGCCCTGGGAAAGCATGGAATGATTTCCACAGTCCCGCCAAGGAGGATCCGTAACCTTCTTCCTCTGTCATAAATGAAGAGGGGATCGCATAGTTGAAGGCTAGCTGGGGAATCCCTCGCTACGTCGAAATACTGTCGGCGGTGGGGAACAACGTAGTCCATTTTGACCACCCAGGGTATTGCGCGTTCAACGCCTACCCCTTTATTGTTGGATACATGCTTCCTCTTCCTCTCTTGGTGGTAGATTTTTGCCACTTTTACGAGGTATGCCCAGCTCAACTTTCGTCGTACCTGTATAAATTGTTCCTCATGTTGCTCAAGTTTGCAGAACTTGCCGGTTGTGAGATCACTTTGGGGCACATACTCAATATCTTCGCCCCCCAACTCATTCATGGCACGATGATTCACATGCACCACCGAGGGTCGAAGAGTCAGGTGGTGAAGATGGATGACAGGGCTAACCGTCACTTTTACAAGAATTATTTTTATGTGCGGACTGAGCACCTTGTGGCGGATCCTACGGGGTTCCCTAAGAAATGGAACTTCTCACGTAAATTTCTATACTTTTTGTAGGAGTGATATCCGACCGTGTTCCTTTGGGTATTAATAAATTGTGTATGTTGTTACAGCCTCGAACCTACCCCCTGTACTTGTTGATGGTATCTGCAAGTGGGTGAGCGCCATCTTTCCTCATACGGCGGGGATCCGCACATGGTCGTCCTTCTATTAGAATATGGATGCAAGCCCCTTACTGGTGAGTGATATCGTTTTCGTTCGCTATTCTTCCCCCTTCCTTTTTTACTTGGTTTCTTATGTGATGTTTGTCGATGCCAGGGAGAGTGCGAAGGGTGAGGGCTCCTCCACTAGCTTTTTGTTAGCCTACATCGTCCGCTCGCCCTGCTTCAGTATCCATTGCTTAACCTTCGTCAAGGGCCGCTTCAGTTGAGTCTACGGCTGTGGCCGTACACACGAAGACCGCCCCTCAAACTGAGATTTCGACCTATGTTGCCTATCCAGCGGGTGAATCCTCCCATGCCAAGGAAGGAGAGGGGCTATCCAAGAGGTGACGAGTGGAGTTTGAAATGGCTCCTTCGGCCGTGATACATCTGGAGGAAGACCTTCCCTTGACGGGGTCTGAGGCTGGGGTTGATACTATTCCACCTATAGAGGCAGAGCCAGCTGTTATATCTGCCCCATCGACGGAGATCCCTACCGCTATGATTGATCGGCAACCTCCCGTGATAGGGGGTCAGATTTCTGAGGCCACTGCTACTGTTTTGGATAGGCCTTCGTCCTTGGTCGTGCTTCCTCCTCGGCCGCTAGAAGGGAAAAGGGTGTCGTGGTCGATGACTATGAATCTGAGTCTGTCCTTGATCCTAATTATGTTAGGATGTTTGAAGAGTGTATTACCCGTTCGGTGGTTCATGCTGGAGGCTCGTCCTGTATTCTCGAGATCTCATCAGATATTAATCTCCTAGCGGACACAGAGGACCTGGTATCGCAGTTCAAAATCTTGTGTTCTGCTGCCGAGAACGAGGCTCTTCGGAATGTTCCTGATATTGACTTGATGCATGAAGTGGCCGCTTTGGGCTTGAGTGTACATTTCGCCTTTCTTTCACGTTCCTTTTATTTTTTTGGACAATATGGTCTTAACCCATCTTTTCGTTTTTCAGACATACATGATGGAAATTGAGAGCGCTCGTAGGGCTGACATTCAACCCAAGATTTTACTGAAGATGTTGGATAAGTATCGGCGCTATCACAATAAGTGTCGTGAGATGCACGAGCGGCTGAAGGCGAACCCTGGTGCTCGATCCCTCGGCGAGGAATTGGAGAAGAAGGACCAACAATTGATGGAGGTTATTCGCAGAAGTAGCGTTCTTGAGGAGCAACTCGTGCGAATGATGAAGAGCTTGAGTTAGGCAAAGGGGTTGCTGCAGCCTGTGAATACCTTCAGGGGAAGCTAAGGTCAATGCAGTCTGCGATGGATCAGAATCTTATCAGGGTCGAGGCGATGAGCGCAGAGTGGATGGGAAAATTCTCCAAGTTGGAGAGAAAGGTTTTCGAGCTGGAGAACATTGAGAGTGCCTAGTCATCGGCTTCGGCAAGGGTGGCGGCTCAGGAGAACACTATCCGCGTCCTCCAATCCGAGAAGGAATAGGAGAGGGTGACGGTCATGATAAGGGAGGCAAGGCTCGAGGAACGCATTGGAGAGATCGACCGGGAAGCCTCGACCTTAGGGGACCAGGTCACTGCTCTTGAGGCCTAAAAGGAGCAACTGTTGGCTCAAGTCGAATCTTCCTCCGCCGCTGTTCCCCGTTATTTGCACGAGCTTTGGGTTCATGCTGAAGCCCAGCGGGACATATATAATAGTTTGTGGGAAGTGGGCAATGTTACTGAGGCCGCATATGAAGGAGCACGGGCAAAGGTACGAGAGGCTCGTGTTAACTGTGGATATGACTCTACGACGCCGGAAGTTGATGAGGGCGCGGACGATGAGGGAGGATTTCCTGGAGTTGGTGCCGAGTGAAAGAAATGTTGTCTTTGTCTATTTTTTTTGTCGTTGTTTATTGTTTTTTCTTAGACTCCGTGGGTTTTAGCCGTATGTAATCTGCGGTTGTTTGCGCAGTAGCTTTGTATAAAGAGGAATTTTCCATTGGTATATGCCTTTTGTACTTTTTTTCTTGTTTTGCTCTTCATAGTTTTGGTGCAAAGAAGTAGATTTCCGCGTGATGAGTTCCCGAATCTTAGGGAATTTAATGTCACATGGGTTGAGTAGAGCCTCGATGATGGCTTTAGCTGATGGGATGGTGCTTTTGGGCTTGTGTCGAGGTGCTATCCCATCATAGTTCGAACGATATCGAATTCTTTTTCTAATAGCGACCTTAGCCGTAAGGATGTTACTTTCGAGCTTATATCGAAGTATTATCCCGTCGTGAGTCCCAATTTTCTTCGGTGACGACCTTTGGTATTGAGGGTATTATTTTGAACTTTCGTCGAAATACTAACCCGTCGTTGTTCGATCAAGTCGAACTCTTCCTTTTGGTGAAGGCCTTTGCCGTTGAGGGTGTTAGTTCAAACTTTTGTCAAAATATTAACCCATAATTGTTCGATCGAGGTCGAACTCTTCTTTTTGGCGAAGGCCCCTGGCCTTGAGGGTGTTATTTCGAACTTTTGTCGAAATATTAACCCGTCGTTGTTCGATCGAGGTCGAACTCTTCTTTTTGGTGAAGGCCCCTAGCCTTGAGGGTGTTGTTTCAAACTTTTGTCAAAATATTAACTCATCGGTGTTCGATCGAGGTCGAACTCTTCTTTTTGGTGAAGGCACTTTGGCCTTGAGGGTGTTATTTCAAACTTTTATCGAAATATTAAGCCGTCGTTGTTCGACCAAGTTCGAACTCTTCTTTTTGGCGAAGGCCCCTGGACTTGAGGGTGTTGTTTTGAACTTTTGTCGAAATATTAACACATCGTTGTTCGATCGAGGTCGAACTCTTCTTTTTGGTGAAAGCCCCTGGCCTTGAGGGTGTTGTTTCGAACTCTTGCCGAAATATTAACCCGTCGTTGTTCGATCGAGGTTGAACTCTTCTTTTTGGCGAAGGCCCCTGGCCTTGAGGGTGTTATTTAGAACTTTTGTCGAAATATTAATCCGTCGTTGTTCGATCGAGGTCGAACTCTTCTTTTTGGCGAAGGCCCCTGGTCTTGAGGGTGTTGTTTCGAACTTTTGTCTAAATATCAACTCGTCATTGTTCGATCGAGGTCAAACTCTTCTTTTTGGCGAAGGCCCTTGGCATTGAGGGTGTTATTTCGAACTTTTGTCAAAATATCAACCCGTCGTTGTTCGATCGAGGTTGAACTCTTATTTAGGGCGAAGGCCCCTGGCCTTGAGGGTGTCATTTCGAACTTTTGTCGAAATATTAATCTGTCGTTTTTCGATCGAGTTCGAACTCTTCTTTTTGGCTAAGGCCCCTGGCCTTGAGGGTGTTATTTCGAACTTTTGTTGAAATATTAACTCATTATGAGTCCTGGTTTTCCGGAGACTTGGGTATCTTCTGGGGGAGTCCTAGTTCACCTGATTTTATTTGCATCGGGGAATGTGATGTCGGAGAGCATAAAACGCTGCTGCTTTGCTCACACTCATTTCACGCATCTATTGGAATTTCCCTGTCTAACCTTTTCGCTTTCTAGTATGGAGGTGTTATTGGTGGGTGGGGCGATGAACTACCCTTTGACCTTGGGGAGTTCCCCCTTGTCGGCCCGGTCTTTAAGTCCCCTGGAGGGCTCTCTTAGGACACCTTCTTGGTTAGGGAAAATGGGTATCGCTTAAGGGGTATCATTTCTTAGGAGTTGGGTTTGTCTGGTGGACGATATTTCGGTCGTTTTGTAGTAATTTCCCATTCTTCAGTTGGGATGTTTCCTTGCTCGCTCGCCCGCGCGACGCTTACATTCTTGTTTGAGCAAACATCAGAAGGTGGATCTGTGGCGTTTCTCGCTTTGCTTGGCATTTCAATGGTTGATGGGGGTGGTGTTTTCTGAATTCGGTAACGATATTCAGCTCTCTTTCCCTTCCTTTTTTGTGCCTTTGTCCTATGCGGACTACGCTCATTCTGGCTGGCTCATGGGCTGCCCGACGCGGGGGAGGATGTTGGTTGCAACTTCTGCTTGTATATAACATCATAATCTAGGTTGGCGTGTGAGGTTTACTTACCGTTCGTTTCGGTGGGTGATCGTGTTTTCGATTTTTGATCTTGGAGGAGACTAGGAAGTTTTCACTAAGAAATCCCTACAAACGACGTCAAATTGTTTGGCTCAAAAGATATTTAAACCTTTTTGATTAAATCAACTAAAGAAGATGAAGAGAAAAATCTTAGTCAAACATAATAAACTCAAGATCTGTAAGCAAATCAGAAAATAATGCATAAGACGAAATAAGGGCTATCACTCTTATTGAGGCTTTTGATTTCTTCTCTCACTAATTGATGGGGACGACTGTTTTACATATCTCATGGAAGATTGTTTTGTCTTCTTTTTTGCTAAGAAGGTTACAGAGGAGAGGAAAGAGAAAGAGAAGAGGAAACCCCCCTTTTTCTAGGAAGGTTCCCTCCCTATATATAGTTATGGAATCCTTACTATGTTTTTGGGTCAATACACTTTCATACCACATCCGCTTTCGTCATTTCCTGAGTGTTGTTCTTTGACTTGGCGGGTATTATGAGTACGGAGTTTGGAGCAAACCATGTCGTCTTTCACTGTCTCGCCACTTGGACGGGATCTCGATTGGGTCGACCGCAATTTTGACCAATACAAACTCAAATTATGGAATGACTGTTGCTACTATTCGAAACAGTTTTTAACGATAATATAGGAAAGAAATATTGTAGTATATTCAGCTTATGTAATTTGGTTTGCATAGAATTAACAAGAACTGTATACGTTAGCTTTGTGTAAAGCGTGGTAGTGCGTACATGCATGTGTCACTGTCAATGGCTAATAATTTGATTACCAAAGATTAGGCTATAGCGGTGGGCACTCATTGTGTACAAAGTCAAATTTCACATGTGAGGAGTTAAACATGGTTTTGAGTAAATTTTTAAAATTCAATGGCCTATTTACTATGCTCCCTAAATTAGTAAAAACTTACTGAAAGTTGTTGGTTCCAACCAAAATTGTAAAAACAAAAATGAAAAACAGAGACTAAAAACATCTCGTTTCCATCACGTGCAGCGTGGTTACACTAAATTATTATTTTATCATAATTACATATTAAAGTAATGATGTGTATTAATTAATTATAATTTAGTAAAAATATTATTTATATAACCATATGTCATATATTTATTGAATCGGTGCAAATATGGATGACGAATAATTATTTTCCCAAAACAGTGTATAAATTAATTCACAACCCATACATTTCACACCGAAATCACAAAGTCAACAAAGTTCCCTTCAATGATGGACAACATTTTAAAATCATGTTTCTTGTTTAATTGGAATTGACCTCAACATCTAGATAAAGAATACTAGCTTCATTTAAAAGTGGAAAATAATATTTTTTAGCAAACACAACTCAGATAAAGACACTTTGCAAAGAAACCCACAAGAGGAGTTACAAACTCAATTTTTTTCACAATTTCAAACAAACTCCACATAGACACTTTTTCAAGAGGAAGCAAAGATTTAAACTTCAGACTAAAAACAAAGGTATAATATAAGGGCGTAAAAAAACAATTTGGAAGTAATTCTATAATAATTTTCGGAAGAGATTCTTAGAACATTTGACTAATTTATAGAGCTTGTAGTTTACAGAATATTTTTAGACCAAACCAAATATTTACTTATGTTTCATCATTTTCTGTCTATAAAGTTCGAAGGTTAAGAGTGTGAGAGAATAAAAAGATTAACAATTAACCAATCGCACACTATAGTGTATACGCTATGGATTCCTTAACAATTGTCCAGTCATACACAATTATCAATTATTATGATTCAAAATTTAATATACATAGAATGAATTTGAAAAACCTTTTTAAACATTTGTCTTCCAAAAACTAGTTTCTGTTATATTTTGGTTTTCAGAAAATAGTGTAATATTTAACAATTTGAAGGATCTATCACTTATTATTACTGTTGTCTATTTTAAACTAGAATAACGTATTAATTATAGATTTGCTCATTTAATGTCCAACATATTCTAATTTTGCTACTTGTGTTGTTCAATTCATTTCTTGCCATTAACAAATGGAAAAATACATAAAATCCCCCTTGAACTTGTCTCGAAAGCTGGGTTGAAGATTTAAACTAAATGGATAAACACATTTCGAGTGAATTATTTCCCATTCTAAAACACTTATATCAGTCTCACAACATGAGATGCTTTACACGCGCTCCACGTCATTACCACATCATTACCATGTCAGAGGATTTATATGCACTAGTCATCTTTCTCGTCCAAGGCTTCACGATTGTGTTTCAAAGTTAAAAAGCATGAATAACATAATTTCTTTCTTCTTTCCCTCTTAATCTTCAACCTATGTAATGATTAAGCATGCTCTTCCTTCCCTTTTATGTGATTTTCTGTCACTTTAGATGGCATGAAGAACCGAGAACTTAAAATCAAAAAATCAAAGTTGCTCGGTTTATTATTGGTTCGAATCCATTGTTAATATTGGTTGAATGTTGAAAACGTGATAACACACTCATGGTGGTGAATGAGCCAACTGTATGGGCTAAAAATTATCCTAGTTTAAGTTCATGCCATATCAGCACTAAGAGAGCCATCAAGGGTTGTCACATGTCACAAAATGACCTCGACAAAAAGCATGCTCAAGATCGAAGTGATCTCACAAGAGAAGACGTCGAGGTTGAGGAGTCAACGTAGATCAAGATCGAGGACGAGCACCCGTCTTAAACGGAGTAATAACGGTTAGTTTTAGGATAAGACTTTAAAAGAGAATATTCCAGTGAATATTCTCTGTATATGTACTATTGGGATTTTTTGGCATATGTTCCTTTATCTATATATATATTAAAGCAAGAAAGTTACCATATATAATTGATATTATGGTTATGCCAAGTGACAATCTAATAAATATCAATAATATACGGTAACTTTATTATATATATAATTTAAATTAAAAGATAATTTTGAATTTATAGATAAAGTTTTAAAATTCGAATTTAAATTAAAAATAAAATTTATCTTTTTTATCATGTTATCATACTTAATTCGGTTAATGATCATATGCAATCATGTTAGGAACTTTTGTTATTTTTCTAGTTATTTAAATACTACTTCGCCTCTAGCAAAAAAAAAAAAAAAACTACTCCATATAACTATAAAACTCCTTCACATTTAAAACCCTATAAGTATAGTTCTTTGAAACACTGTAACTAGATTTGAATAAAATGATTTTTTAAAAAAATAAATGTAATATATAGCATACACGTCTATATTTATCCAAATAACAAAAAAGAGTTTACAAAACTAAATAAAAGTTTACTTACATATATAATAAAGTAAACATACATGCTGGAGAAAGAAACTTCACAAAATCAGTCAATATTAAAAAAAAAAGTTTTTTTTCTTGAAGAATATTTGTTTGAAGAGTCAATTTTCATAAATGGACATCAAACAAATAACAAAACTTTGGCTATACAATTGCTATCATTAATTTCAATTTAGCAAATTCAAGGAATTGAAGGGTATAAGCTGAAATCCCTTCATTTAGCTGTAGTCAAGCCAATATTGCAAGGGTATAATATTTTTTTCGTTGAAGAATATTAGTTTTGAATCATTAGATTATGTGAAAGGTTTTTTTTTTTTTTTTGTTTAACAAGAGAGAAATTGGTTTCTAATTGATAGATTCTATAGCGACTTTTTAAGTGTAACAAAGAGTATATAAAAAAAAATTGGTATGACGTGAGATATATTTATTTAAAATGTAAACAAATTATTTCAAAAAAACTCTTTACTTTTTTTACTTCAAAGATAATAAAAAGATACGATATTTTTAAATATTAGTAGAGAGTTTTAAAATTATTATAATAGAAATTATATCATGGATAAACTCAAAAAATCGAAATCTTATGAAATATTTACATAATATCCGGCCATATTTATTGTTTACTTTTTATAGCTAATATAAATAAATAATATACCGACAACGCACGATTATACACATATTATATATGGATTATATATAAATTACACGTCATTCAATTTTTTAATTTAAGTAGTCGGGTGAGAACCTGTTTAGGCTGATTAGATAAAGCGAAAAAAAAAATATGAAATAATTTCAACCTAAGACTAAAAATATAATTAAAGTTCATATGTAGACAATTTTTATTAAAACTCTTCCTTTTAAAGTGAAATAAATTATTTTTTGTAACAAAAGAAATAATGACATAAAATAAGATAAAAAAATAAATATTGAAAAAAATGTTAGAAAGATCTAAAAATCAGAAATAAAAGGTGACAACAAATTTCTTCTTATGTTTCATCTTTGTCGAGTATAAAAAATTTGAAAGTTAATCTCATCGATTTCCTATACATATTTTTTCAACTCAAATACATAGATTCTAAGATAAAGATATCTTAGAATATTTTTTTTAATTTACATTATATGTCGTTTTTATAAAATCACTATTGCTAACAAACTGATATGATATTCGAATTTGAATTGGAATGCAATTTGAGTAGTTTGTATTGAGGTTAAGCCAAGTATGGTGTCGAAAAATAAACTACTTGATAATTTTAAGACAATATATGCAATGTTTTATAATAATAATCAACTAATTTAACATTTATGATTCAAAGAACAAAATTTTTGTATATATAGGGTATTAAAAATTCAAATTCTGGGGCTAGAGATATCGATAAACTTAAAGTGGAGTCATACTGAAATAAATCCGGCCAAAGAATCATTTAATTTTTTAGATAGCCGATTAAAGTGAATTTTAAATTTAAAATAATAACTTCACTTGCATCATTATAAAGATAATCATTATTATAATATACGTAAAATTTTAGAAATTGAAATTTAAAAATAGAAATATTTT
This sequence comes from Nicotiana sylvestris, assembly GCF_000393655.2. Lineage (NCBI taxonomy): Eukaryota > Viridiplantae > Streptophyta > Magnoliopsida > Solanales > Solanaceae > Nicotiana > Nicotiana sylvestris. The sequence goes on along the minus strand of NC_091057.1, from coordinate 119,264,608 downwards.
TTGAAAGATAATATCATACCAAATAACAGTTCAAGTCGTAGTATAAGAGTCACGTCGTAATCAAAGAATCGTTTATATCGTGTCAACCTTTGTGCTTTGCCATAAATATGAGTTATTATTTCACTTTGTGGCTGTTTTTATGTTCCAATGACACCTATGAGAATAGTGCAAAAATAAAACTATCACTTCGAGAATAGAGAAAATGTTTGTCTTTTTTATGTAGTATTTCTTAATTAATATCTGACAATTATCTATAATTGTTTAGAAGGTTTAAAATGTTAAAGTTATTTACATATAATTCAAATGACTCAGATATTTAACATGGTTAATGTCAAATATCAAAATGGAGTAAAAAAAAATTCACTAGCTAATGAATTTTTTTATATTTTTAGATAGCCAACTAAAATGAGTTTTGAATTAAGAATAATATTTTCAATTACATTATTATAAAAATAATTATTATTGAAAAATAAAGTTTTAGAAACTGAAATTTTAAGAAAGAAATATTTTTTAAGAGATATCAACATACAAAATAAAAGTTGAGAATTTTTCATAGAGCACCATCTTTTAAGTCTAATTAGCCATTTATATATACCCTTCGTTGTATTACGTGTTATAGATACCTTTTATGTTTTTATACAATGTATTTTATGTATTTAAGCTGTTGTATTCATTAATACAACCAAAAAAATAGGCGTAAAAACTGGAATTCCAGCTAATTTTGACATGTATTTAGCTGTATTCAAGCGGCATTAACGTTAAATACAGAAGGTTAAACTGGTTAAAAACGGAAGGAAATCAAATCACATGATATTCTCCTAATTTAACTCCACGAACTAAGGAAATCAAATCACATGATATTCTCCTAATTTAACTCCACGAACTAAGGAAATCAAATCACATGATATTCTCCTAATTTAACTCAACGAACTAAAACGATCCCTCATTAGTCTGTATTTGAAAGATACATAATAAAGATTATAGCTGAATAAAGAGAAATACATATGAATAATATAGTTGAGTAGAACTGTATACAGTTGAATACAACAAAATACAACTTAATTCATCTGAATAAAACACTTGAATACAACAAAATACAACTGAATACAGCTGAATAAAACTCTTTAATGCAACAAAATACAACTAACTTCTGCTGAATAAAATAGTTAAATACAACTGATTAAAACTGAATACAAGAGAATACACATAACTTTTTAATACATCTAAAATATATAAATTAATGCTACTGAATACATGTGAATACAGCTGAAATATACATTCGAATACAACTGAATACAAATAGGCGATTTGGGCGATCTAGAGAGAGAAGAAGCCTGATGGCTTCGCCGGTCGGCGGCCAGCCATTAATTCCGACTGGTCAGCCCCTTAACACATCTGCCCAACCTCCTACAGCAACTACAAACAATCCTCAGCCCTCAAATCCCACAAACGAAGCCATGAATTACGCAAAAGCTGTGAACCCTACTTCAACGACCACTGCCAAGCAGAATCGAGCCGCTACAGTTGAACCAATTGCTCTTTGTCTATCAAAATCAACGAATTAAACTTACCCTAGGCGATTGTAATGGAGTGATAATGGAGGAGAACTAGAGAATTTGGGTGGGAGGAGAGGTATGAATCGTGGGTTGAGGGAGAAAGAGTAAAGTGTATGCAAAAAGAGAGAGAACGTGGTTAGTCAATTTTACTGTGATTATGTGAGAGAAAAGACTAAAAAGGAGAGAGAAAAATATTATTTAGCATATATGGTGCCTTAAATGTAGGATGTAACTATAATTAGATATTTGGCTATAAAGTATAAAAGGTATCTATAGGATGTAATATTTTAAAATGGTATTTATTTAAAATAAATAGGGTACTAAGGTTTTCTATAGGGTGTAAAAATTCCATAAAAGTTCAATGTTGTAAAAGAGTTAAGTCTTATCCAAAGAGTCATTCATTATCTCAATATTTGATTGTTTTGCCATAAATATGAGTTATTATTTTGCTTCATGACTATTTTTAGGATTCAATGACACCGGCAAGAATGGTATCAAAAAAGAAAAATAAAAGAAATGGTTAATTTTTTTCCATGTAGTTAATATCTAATGATTATCTATATTTACTGACTTTAAGATTATTTACATACAATTCAAATAACTTAATTATTTGCATTGATTAGTGTCCGCGCATCCGCGCGAGTACTAATACTAGTAAATAGAAAGAGACAAATATATATAAGGGACATGAAATATTCATTTGTATGAAAATACATTAACATTCTCTGTATAATCTTGCTTTATTGCACAAATATAAAATATACGTTTTTCTTGAGATTCTTGTTTAACTTTTTCCCACGATCCAAGAACAATCCGAATATTCAAAAGCTCATCAATCATTCATCATTGTCAGAAAGAATATCCACGAACCTCACCCTTTCGGGTGACTCACATGTTCGTATTTACTTAAATATCATTTATTGTTATTTAATGCTATCTCCTTCCTTTTTGGGTCATTGAATATTGCTAGTGTTATCATCATTTATTGCTCTTTAGATAATATACGTATTATCTTACTACAAAATCGGTTAATATATCTTTTGGATATTAATATTAGCTAAGATTGACTCTATCTTATTAAATCTAATTGTTTAAACCCAAATCTAAATTTTGGGTCAAACCGTTTGGCGTTATATGTGGGAATTTCTTAGCTAATCTTTTAGTTTCCATTAGATCTACAACCTACGTGATTGCTAACCTAACAAGCCAAAAAGCTTTTCTTCTTTCTGCTCGTATAGATTCTTCCATGGTAGGTAACCAAGGAAATGTAACAAAGGCAACATGTGATGTCCCCAGTCACCTTATGAGTCACTAGGCGATGATGTGATGCCCACAACCTCCCCAGGCACTAGAGGTCACTTCCCCCTCACTATAGCACAATGAAACCAAATGGAAAAAGGGCCTCCACCTCCATAGGAGAAGGAACTCCACCTGCCATGAAAAAGATCCTCGAGGCATAATTGACCGATATATTAGTAAGAGTGCTCAACAAACAAGCCCCATACACAACTGTAGAAACCACGAAAGCCCACGTGGTACAACGAGGAGATGAACATGGCAATCAACCTGACCCTCCAACACCAGGTATAACTCACAATGGTACTGACAGTACATGTGACGACGTCCTCGGCGCTGTTTTGAAAAGGAGGGAAGAAATAGGGAATGAGAACAAAGTGCTCAGAGACCAAATAAAGGAGCATCTGGAACGAGGAGACAATACACCAGGTGCTCCTAAGTTATTGCCGAAGAGGGCGCCAGTAGGTTTGTAGAACAATTGTACATCGAGGAAGCGGCTCCACATGCTATATAAAAAACCTTCAAAATGTTGTTGTATCTTAGAATATATGATGGGACAACTAATCCAGAAGGCCATGTGATGCATTATGGCACTGCCGTGAAGGGCAACGACCTCACCAAGGAACATGTGTCCTTTGTTCTGCTGAAGAAATTTGGCGAAACCCTTACTAGAAGAGCATTAACATGGTATTCACAGCTGCCAGACCGCTCCATATAAACGTTCGAAGAGATGGCCGACAAGTTTGTGACCGCATATGCCGGAGCCAAGAAAGACGAAACGAGAGTGAACAACATCTTCTTCATCAAGAAATCCCTAGGAGAGGGACTGAAGGACTTCCTCGCCCGATTTAACATGGTGAGGATGACTTTACCAAATGTGTCCGAGGGGATGGCGGTCGCAGCCTTCCAAAACAAGTTGAGTAGAGACGGTTCAAGAGCAACCAGAAAGCTGTTGAGCCGGTTGATGAAGTATTCTCCAACCACTTGGGACGGAATCCATAATTACTATTGTGTCGAGGTCCTAGCATATGATGACGACCTCAATGGACCAACTTGATGACTCATCTCGGTACAAACTAAGCCCAGGAAAGAACGAAGAGATAACATGAGGAGGGATCACCTAATCTCATAGCCAAACAGGGAATGACATCAGCCTTATGTTAAGGCATCCCCTCATTCCTTTTGCTATGATGATGGCCCATCTAGGCCGAGGATGACGACTCACAGGAACGAGAGAAGTATGCCCCTTTGTTATCTGCTCACAATTTTTGTGTTTCACTTACATAAATCATCTATGCCCAGGAGAAACTCGGAACTAAGGTGAAGTGGTCGCCAAAGATGAGGTCTGGTCCAAGTACTAGGAGATTCGACGCCCTCTGCGAGTTCCACTAGGAACGCAAACACAAAATAGAAGATTGCATCAACTTAAGGAAAAAGGTAGCGAACTTGTTGCAGCAAGGACACATCAAAGAGCTACTGAGCGACAAAGGATGAAGCTCCTTTGCAAGGGGTCGAGAACATCAAGACCCACCGAAGTCTCCCTCACCGTCTCGCACCATCAATATGATCATTGGTGGCAGCAACGACGCTTTTATCAACAACGTCAAGTTCACTGCCACTCACAAGCTCAAAAGATCGATCACCCACAAACGGTATGACAGACTCAAAGAAATATCATCATCGACGAGTCAGATGCCGACGGTTTGACTTTCCCTCACAATGATGCTCTAGTCATTACTTTATGAATTTTAGATAGTGATGTTAAATGTATCATGATAGATGCTGGGAGTAGAGCGTGCATTATCCATCCCCCAGTCCTCGCCTAGATGAGACTCGAGGACAAGATAGTGCCACGCTGCATCACACTAACCGATTTTAATAATGCAGTTGTACGAACATCGGGAGAAACTACACTCCACGTCCTTGCCAGCAACATAACACTGGAGACAATATTCCACATCATGGACCAAGCCACTACATATAACGCCATAGTAGGGCGACCATGGATACATCCCATGAAAGCTGTCCCCTCCCGTTTATACCAAGTAATCAAGTTCCCAATGCCTTGGGGAATATTCAGCATACAAAGGGAATAATGCACGCCCTGGGAATGCTATTGCATCGCAATGGATAGCACGATGACCAAACAAAATAAAGATAAGGAGAAAGAAACATAACAATCAATAGGGTCAAGGTCGACACAAGAAGACACCAAGGACGCCATTACAGACCCCGAAATGGTCGAAGCCGTGGATTCAACTATAAAAGACCTCGACCCCGTCTAATTAGATCCAATGTCCCCAGCAAAATGGCCTGCATCAACTACAAACTCCGAGAACCAAGTAAATTTAGTAAATTTTTAATAACTAATGCATATTTGTTCGCCTTCACCCATGTAGATATGCCAGGCATCTCCAAGGAGATCGCCACACACAAATTGTACGTCGACCCATTTTATCCCCCTATAAGGCAGGTCTAACAAAAATTCAACCCCACCATCAATGATGTCGTCTACGAGGAGGTAGAAAGCTATTAGAAAATGGCTCAATCAGGGAGTCAAAGTACCCCAAGTGGATAACCAATGTGGTCATGGTCAAAAAGAAGAACGAGAAATGGAGGATGTGTGTAGACTTCATAGACCTAAACAAAGTATGCCCGAAGGATTCATTCCAGTTGCCATATATCTACCAAATCATCGATGCAACAGCCGGGCACGAGCTGCTGAGTTTCCTGGACACATACTCGGGTTATAACCAGATACTCACGGAAGAGGAAGACCAAGAGAAAACCACGTTCATCACCAACAGAGGAACACATTGTTATAGGGTCATGCCGTTTGGGTTAAAAAACACAGGGGCCACCTATAAGAGATTTGTCACAAAAATGCTCAAAGATCATCTCGGCAAAACCATGGAAGTATATATCGACGACATACTGGTCAAATCCGTGAGGGCAGAAGACCATATCGACCACTTAAAGGAAGCTTTCGACATACTTAGAAGGTACGGGATGAAACTAAACTCGAAAAAATGCGCATTTAGCATATCCTCGGGAAATATTTTGGGTTTCTTAGTGTCACAATGAGGGATTTAAGTCAACCCGTATCAAATCAAGGTTATTGATCGGATACCTGAACAAATGACTACTAAGAAGCAAGTCCAAAGGTTGACTGGTCGAAACGCCGCCCTATCGAGATTTATCTCGCGGTCATCCTATAAGTGCCATAGATTTTTCAACATACTCAAAAAGGATAATGGCCTTGAGTGGACACCAATTGCATACAAGCCCTGTAAGAACTCAAGGCATACCTGTCATCACCACCTCTACTCTCAAAGTTTGAACTCTAAAAACACCTCCTCATCTACCTTGCTATCTCTAAAGTAGCACTAAGTGCGGTCCTGGTTTGAGAAAATAAAGGTACGCAATCTCCCATTTATTAAATTAGCAAAATACTTGTCGACACCGAGACGAGGTACCGACACATCGAGAAATTAGCCCTGCAACTGGTCGTAGCTTCACGAAAGCTTAAACCTTATTTTGAGTGCCACCCTATCTCGGTCGTTACCACTTTTCCAAGCATTTTACATAAACCCGAGCTATTGGGGAGGCTGAACAAATAGGCCATCGAGCTAAGTGAGCATAATATCACATACCAGCCTCGAGCAGTGATAAAGTCGCAGGTGCTCACCGACTTCGTCACAAACATTAGCGCAAAAGTAATGCCTGAGGCCGAGAAGGAAGCCGCTTAAACTTCTATTCAAATATAAGACCTCTGTGTCCTGTACACCGTCGGTGCATCTAACGCTTCTGGATCTGGACTGGGACTCGTACTCGAGGTCCCTACCGATGAAGTAATTTGTCAACCCATAAGATGCCCAAATATGACTAACAACGACGTCGAGTATAAGGCCGTAATTACAGGGCTAATGCTAACACCCAAATATGGGACGAAGCGGCTGAAACTCCATTGTGATTCTCAACTAGTGGTCAACCAAGTTACAAGGACTTTCAAAATCAAAGAGCAAAGGTTGCAAAAATATCAAGCCGAGATCTGTAAGTTGCTGCCCAATTTCGATGAATGCTAGCTCGAGTGCTCGATCAGATCCTACGAGCCTAAAATATCAAAGCAGATAGGCTCGCCAAATTGGCCATAGCCACCAAAAGCATCACGACCGTGGATAAAAGTGTAGTACACCTCTTTAACTCGTCACTAGAAATCGAGGTGAGATCTATAAGTTTAACATAGGACTGGCGCAATTGTATTATTACCTACTTGAAGGACGACACCCTCCCAAAGGACAAAAAGGAAGCTTATAAACTAAGAATGCAAGAACCCAGATACAACCTCCTTCATAGCAACTTGTATAAGAGAAAATATGGCAGCCCTCTAGCGAAGTGTTTGGGTCCAAACAAAACCCATCGCGTTCTCGAAGAAGTCCATGAAGGCCACTGCAACGCTCATTCTGGTAATCAAGCGCTAGTTTGGTGCCTCATATGAACAGGGTGCTACTGGCCCACCATGAAAAAAGATGCCTTAAGATTCATGAAGAAATGCGAACAATGTCAGAAACATGCCCCAATAATCTACCAAGTGGGCGAATACCTTCATTCAGTTACCTCTCCATGGCTATTTATCAGGTGGGGAATGAATACCGTGGGTCCCCTCCATCCAGGATGAGGTAATATACAATTTTTCTCTAAATGGGTAAAAGTAGAAGCGTTCGCCCAAGTGCGCGAACAAGAGGTAATCGCCTTCATATGGAAAAACATCATCTGCCGATTTGGCCTACCTAAGGAGAACAACTGCGGCAATGGAACCCAGTTCACGGGAAAGAAAATTGCTGAATTCTTTGAGAAGCGGCACATTAAGAGGATAATTTCAACCCCTTATCACCCAGCGGGCAGGTAGAATCCTCCAACAAGTCCATATTAAACATCATGAAGAAAAGCTTGAAGAAGCCAAAGAGCTGTGGCCGGAAATACTCTCAGAAGTATTATGGGCGTACAGAACCACCCCGAAGACGAGCACACGAGAGATACCCTATTCTCTGGTCTACGAAACAGAAACAGTTATACCAGTTAAGGTCGGAGAGCCCAGCCTAAGGTACTCTCATGGAAGCGGCACCGGCAATGGTAATAGTAGAAGGCAAGAGCTCGATGACATCGACAAACAAACAGATATGGCATACGTAAGGATGGTCGCCCAAAAATAGCAGGCGGAACGTTACTACAAAAAAAGGCAAAGGTCCAGCCGCTCAAAGTCGAGGACTATGTACTCAAAGCCAAAACCCAAGCAAACAGAGATTCACGAAAAGGCAAACTAGGAATGAACTGGGACGGTCCGTACAAAACTGTAGGCTAAGAAAACAAGGATTCGTTACAACTAGAGACAATGGAAGGAAAACATTTGCTAAACAATTGGAATATCAGCCGCCTCAAAAACTTCAACTTCTAAAAAATGAGAAGTGCCCCCCAAGTTGTACTCTTTTTTCCCTCACTTGAGTTTTATCCCATTAGGATTTTCTTAAGGAGGTTTTTAATGAGGCAACGAGAGGGACACTTTGAGATGAAGTATATGAAGAATAGACTGATTTCTCTTTCCTTTCCCGACTCCTCAAGATTCTCCAAGTCGGACAACGAAGTGACTAGATATACCGGGACTAGGACTGGAACACCAGTCAATGCCCAAAGTTTGTAACTTTCTCCAGTTATGTAATCTGAGCAACAATGTCAAAGTAATAGAAACTCACATTAATCAGAACTTCTTTAACGAAAGGTTATGTTTGACCAAGCTCAAACAAATACCAACCGGCCCTCGCCGCAATTTAACAAAAGATTAAGTTTGACCAAGTTTGAACAAACACCTACCGGCCTCGACCGCATCTTAACAAAAGGATATGTTCGACCAAGCTCGAACAAACACCTACCGGCCCTCGGTCGCGATTTAACGAAAGGTTAAGTTCGACCAAGTTCGAACAAACACCTACCGTCCCTCGACCGTGATTTAAGGAAAGGTTATGTTCGACCAAGCTCGAACAGATACCTACCAACCCTCGACCGTGATTTAATGAAAGGTTAAGTTCGACTAAACTCGAACAAACACCTACCGACCCTAGGCCACGATTTAATAAAAGATTATGTTCGACCAAGCTCGAACAAACACCTACTAGCCCTCGGTCGTGATTTAACGAAAGATTAAGTTCGACTAAGCTCGAACAAACACCTACCGCCCTCGGCCGCAAATTAACAAAAGGTTAAGTTCAACCAAGTTCAAACAAACACCTATCAGTCCTCAGCCGCGATTAAACGACAGGTTAAGTTCGACCAAGTTCGACAAACACCTACCGACGCTCGATCGCGATTTTACAAAAGGTAAAGTTCAACCAAGATAAAAAAAGGCCTATCGGCCCTCGGCCACAACTTAACAAAAGGTCAAGATCGACCAAGTTTAAACAACACCTATCGGCCCTCGGCCAAATCTCAACAAAGAAACACACTCGGCCTATATAACAAAGGGCTGATATGACCCATGGATATTCGGCTCCAAGGCCACGACCAGCTAGAAGACAAAAATAATGACAAGGACAAAAAGCAAAATGAACAAATAATAGAAACAAAAATATACAAGTACAAAAAACAAACCACAGTAATTGAAGAAGGTGTAAGGAACAACTTTGATATTTCATAAGTTTTTACAAAGGCTCTTGAAGACGCCGGCAAAACTACATAAAAAAGTTTGAAAAGAAAACTACTAGCCATCGCCATCACAGCCTTCAGAGCCCTCGACAGCTCGGTCTTTAATGGCATCACCACTTGACCACCGATACCATCACCATCTCAGCCCCCAACATCCTCTCCATCTTCGCCCAAAGGGTAAATGGAATCATACTAGGCATCCTCTTTAATCCGATTTATGCCCTCTTCCTTATCCTCCTCACTAGGTTGACGCGTAGTAGGGTTGTAGCCACAAGCAAGCTGAACTTCACGAGCCTTAACCTAAGCATCCTCAAGGGCCGCCTTAGAACTGGAACTCGTTGCATGCAAGTCACGTAACACATCCAGTCGAGCCTCGGCATGGACCCACTCTTTGTACAGCTCCCGAAGGATGTTGGGGAAGTCAGAAGCATTAAATGAAGAAGGCCTCACAAATCCAAAGCGGCAACTCGATCATAAAAATCGGAGGTTTCCTTGTCCTGCTCCCTGATCCTCTTCTCAAGTCGGTCCTCCTTGACCATCGACATTGATACATCGTTCTCCTGCTCGAAACTTTGGTTCGCCAACTCCACTCTCCTCCGAGCCTCCAACCAAGAAGACTCCGCCTGCTCGAGCTCTTCTTGCTTCTCGGCAATCTCACCCCTGAGAGCTTCCATCTGAAATTGGCACTCGTCTAGTTGGCCTTGTCACCGGGCTACTTGAGCTTGAAGGTCGCTACATTGGGATTCCACACTGTTGCTGTGCTTCAACTCCTCCTTTTTGTCCCTTAACGTCCCCTTAGCGTTGAATCTCTCTACGACTTCCATTAGCTCTTCGTCTTTCTTTTTCAAACCTTCTCTTAAGTCCATTACGTTCATAAAACCGACCACAACATGTTGTATATTTTTCTTTTAGCTTAATGTAAATTTCTTTACGCTTCTTCTCCCACGGAACACTCTCAATATCCAGAATAATCGTCTACAAAAGTAGAGAAAAGATGGTAGAACATAAAAAGAAGCTAAGGCATAAGGAAAAGGACGGACTACATTCGTACTTACCCTAAGAGCGAGACCGATGATGTTCTTCAACAACATACTATCATTTATCTTCTTAAGAGTCTCACCTTGACTTCAGAACAAAGAGGACCAAGGGTAGGGACTACCTCCTCAGTATTTACAAACAAATTATGGTCCATTAGGATCATAATAGTCCTAGAGCCCCCTCCATCCTCACCTCGAGTTGGGTGGGTCCCTCATTAATCATTCTCAGCATGTGCAGGTACATGTCAGAATCAGATCTGGTGTCCGCCTCTGCGATGACTTTCTCTGTATCACCGGCCGACAAGGAGACATCTACTACAACCTTGGAAGATGAAGCCTCCCCTGGCCTCGGAAGAGCAGTGCCGTCATTAAGCGTCCCCTCCTCGATTGTTTCCCCCTTGGGATGTACCAACACTTCCTTATTTGCCTCTTCTAGTTATGGTGCCTTAGAGTCCGCCCAGTACTTTCTCCAATATTTATTACGGTCTTCTCTCGAAGAACAAAGTCTCCTTCCACTGAGTCAATGGCCATCAACACTTCCCTCTAGTGTCTACGACTCTTCTCTTACGAGGCATTAGATCCCCATCACCAGGAGAGACATTGTCGTCATTGTAAACCAGCGAGAAAAGTTGAGAAGCAAGAGCAATAATCGGGATGGAGGCGGAACCAAAAGCCACAACAACCAGGATGAGGGCGGGTATAGTAGGCCTAGCATCCACTGATAGGGGCAGAAACTAAAGGCGTAACAGCCCTCCTTCGAAAAGAAGACACATGCACCCAGCTCCTTCGATAAGACCTCATATATAGGAAAGAAAGAGACATAGAAGTTAGTAAAGTGAGCCGACATACGACAAAAAGTGCAACAACCACAGCCAGGAAAGAGAAGTTACCTATTGAAGGGAGAGCCGGTCTGAACTTCTTAAAAAACTCAGCTAGTCGCGGATCCCTACGGCATGAGGGAGAATTTGCTCTACCCAATCGGCAATGCACACGACTAGGGGAGGAGGTTGGTTGTTAGCTGCAAAGAAGAAAAATCACTCAACTAGCTCGAAATAAGCGAAGAAATATAACAGACAAAAAGGGAAAAACTGTACACTTATGTGTATAGTTCCAAGCCTCAGGTAAGCCATCGACATTGGTCACGACGTCATCGATCCTAACATAGAAGAAATCCATCCAGAATTAGCGACTGTCCTTGTCGTCCATCTTCACCTCCAAGAATTTTCCTCCACGGTGGTGAATATTTAACATCACCCCCTATAGAAGCTAGGGGCAAACAGGTGCACTAGATGTCGCAGCGTCAGTTAGACCTGGGCAAGCTCAACAAATTTGGTCAACATCCTGATGACCCTGTAGATGTACAATGCAAGCTGAGTGGGACAAATGCCATAGTGTCAATAAATCTCCTCCACCAACGGGAGAAAAGGGAACGAATAACTGATAAGGAATGGGTAATCCTTAGGGCGGTGAACATGCACTTCATCTTCTTCGACGAGGATCAATTTGATATGGTTGGGGAGGACGAACTTGGCTTTAAATTCAGCCAACTGTTTGGATGCAAACGTCAATAGGAAGTTACCATGTGTTGCATTCGGTGATCAGTGTAGATCAAACCTAGCTTTGGGGTTGCAGGAAAGTATCTCCTCCACCAACGGGAAGGCTTCATCCTTAGCAACTGTAGCAACAGTTTCCTCGTAAGTAGGAAACACAACCTCTAAGGGAGCAACATGAATCCCTTCACCAGTATCAGATGATAGGTTTGGCATATTTATAACAAAGTAAAGAAAGAAACTGGGAAGGAAATTTGAGATATGGAAGCAAGCAAAGATACAGAGAAGAGGGGTTTAGAGAGAGTTTGAAATCTTAAAAGTTTGGAAAGGTAAAAGTTTCAAATTTGGGTATGACAACCCCTGTTTATAGAAATTAAGGCACCAAATCCTAAACGTTTTGTCTTAATGGGCACCAAACCCGAAACGACTCATCATAATTGGCATCGGAATTGAAATGGAAAATCCAATCAAAGGCCATGCACAAATCGACGTAATGCATCGGGGACAAGCATCATCATGACGCATGATGTCATGATGTCACCCCTTCTCGTGGACCAGACGGCTCCAACAAATCACCTGGGAAATTTAAGGGATTTGAAATATGCGACCCATAGAGAGCCATATTACTTGCTCACCACGATGACTACGACCTACGTTATTTGTTCAACAAAAATGATCGCGAATGATATCATCCGCTCATTGAACTCGCCCGTGAGAGCGACCTTAACAAGCGGAGGGATTAACTGTATGGGCTTAAAATTATCCTAGTTTAAGTTCAGGCCATATCAACACTAAGAGAGCCTTCAAAGAATGCCATGTGTCATAGAATGACCTCGACAAAAGGCATGCTCAAGGTCAAAGTGATCTCAAAAGAGATGGACGGCGGGGTCGAGGAGTTAACGTAGATCAAGGTCGAGGATGAGCACTCGTCTTAACGGAATAATAATGGCTAGTTTTAGGACAAGTCATTAAAAGAGAATATTTGTCACGACCCCAAATACCCCGGCCGTAATGACACCTATCATAGTACTAGGCCAACCGAAACAACATGAATAATATAGAAGATCCTTTGTAAAATTTGTATTTTCTAAACAGATTAAGTCTCAAATCTTTAATTTTTAAAATATCAAAAGAAATACATGAAAACAAGTACGTAAATACATCAACCCAGCCCGAATCTAGTGTCACTAGTCATGAGTCACTAAATACAACTCAACATTGTCTGATCAATACAAAACAAGTCTGAAATATAAAGTACTAGGATAGGAAGGAGGAAGGCAGGGTTGCGAACGCCGTGCAGCTACTTTGAGATCTACGGATAAGACTTTAAGAGTGGTGGAAGCTCTCACTCTGATGCTCGAGCACCTGGATCTGCACACAAGGTGTAGGGAGTAACATGAGTACGCCAATTCAGTAAGTAACTAAAGTAAATAAAGTCTAAGTGCAGTGATAAGCATTTAAAAAAATCATATACATACTTATCAAGAATATCAATAGAAATAACAAGTAAGAATCTGCAGTTGAGTAACTAAATATCTCGTAAAAACTTCAGTTTCAATGAAAATCATTTAAAACATTTATTCAATATTTTCAATAGAGGCTCAATATAAAAGAAGAGTGAAAACAAAAAGTCTCATAAACAAACCCCTCGGGCAAAGTATCACTCATAAGTATAGGCTCTCAGGCAACTCCTTCAGTCACTCGTGACTCACCTCTCGTCAATCTGTACTCACACTCAGCACTCCGGCTCAATAGATATCTCATAATAATAATAACCGATGCGGCGTGTAGCCCAATCCATAATATATAGTCGACTACGATCATTGGGGGTGCAAAGACTCCGGAGGGGCTCCTACAGCCCAAGCGTCATATCGCTGCGGCCGACAGCCCGATCAAATATATATCGTTGCGGCGTGCATCCTAATCAATATATATATATATATATATATATATATATATATATATATATTACTGCGGTAAGCAGCCCGATCCATAATATATATATATATATAATCCTCACCATTAGGTCCTCAACCTCTCTAAGTCATTAATCTCACGACCACTCGGGCATATCAGTGAAAATCAGGAAAACTCAACCCAAACAGTTTTCATATATTAAGAAGTAGAGTAATGAAATCGGATTAAACAATAAACAGAGAAAACATGACTGAGGATACGCTTTCAAATCAAAACAGTGTGAGGAAAGTAGTAAAATACCCCTAAGGGACTAAACAGTTCGGCACAAGGCCCCACACATGGCATTCAACCCAAGTTAATAAACCAATTTCTAAAACACATGGATATCATATACAATATATCAAAATATGCAACTATACAGTCACCACGGGACGGAACAAGTCACAATCTCTATGGGTGCACGCCCATCACCTAGCATGCGTGTCATCTCATTTATCAAACAATATGAAATTTCGAGGTTTCATACCCTCAGGTCTAAATTTACAATCGTTACTTACCTCAAACCGGATGAAATACTTTTTACAACCCATATCCACACACGTTAATTCATGCCATATATTAGTTAACATAAATCCAAGAAGGAATTACCTTTGAGATGATAAGAAGTTAATCCTATTGGTCTTAAGTGATACAAGGGTGTACAAGGGTGATTAACAAGTATTAGAAGTTAAGCGAATCAAGGATGTTGTAACTCGTATTTTCAGGTAAACCTAGAGGTTTTTACTACACTCAAGAGGTCATGTATTAAGTTATTTGAATCATATAATATCTGTATCATAAGTCTTGAAGTCAAACGAGTTATGAAACAAAAGTCGACAAACGTTGTCGCAACTTAGGTTCATAATTTTACTTAACCATTAGGTTAAATGTTTCTAAGCTTTTCTCCTAATTTACAAGGAATTTCGGGGTCTATGAGTCTAGTTTCCAACTCATTAAACCGTTTGTCAATACGATCTTGGAGTATAGAGATATTCATATTTTCGCAAGCCTGCGCAGATTGGTAGATGACAAGTAGGTGCATCACCTACTTACCAAAATGATAGGACAAAATTAAAAGCCCTAAGTCGGCCAAGAGAGGACTTTTAAGGGGTTATGAACTCAGTAATTTCATCCATATTTCAGACCCTCAAAACCAAAGTTAACCCCTGCAACTCCTCCCCAAAAATCCCACACAAACCCTAATCGATTTTCCCTCTCTTTCAAGTTGTATTTGAAGGTAAAACCTAGAGTTTGAATAACCAAGGGAAGGGCTGAGTTATCCAACAAGTAAGGTAAGTTACTGCCATCTTTCATACATTTTTCTCTGCTGTGAATTCATTGTAATTCGTTCTATACATGTAAGAACTCACGGGACGGTGATCGGAAGTCGTGAGTTCGAGTTATTCACTTGTAGCGGACTGTTTTGTGTTGCTATTGGGCTGCGTGTTTTACTACTATTTTGTGGAGTTTTGGAGGTGGAAGGGTGTGGATAAATACCATATATATGTAGGGTTGTGGGCTGATAGTTATTCGTAACATTTCTGGGTCGTTTGACACGACTACGGTGGCCGTCGTATATATGATGTAATTAGGTTGTGCGTGGACTATTTTGGGAGGCTCAATATGTTTATTATTGATGTTATTTGTGCTGCTTGGTGATTGTTTTGAATGGTGTGAAGTCATATATATAGGGGAGGTGCTGTCCGTTTCAACGTAAAATAGGTTGTGGTCGATACATAATAGTTATGACGCTTAAATGATAACGATAGTATCGTTTCTCCTATTGTAGACTAAGGAGTTGTGACAATTGCATAGCTTGTGATTGGGGCAGTATATACAAGGTATGTGAGGCTATCCCTTTTCTTCTTTTGCACGACTCCGATTGTACATAATGTAATGAACGAGCTTCCAAAGATACTCTACTCTTAGAAGCTAGCAGTACTTACATTGCTCTTCCTCTTATGGAACGATTGATGTTAATATTGTTTCTCTTATTCTTATGTTATCAATATTGTTGGTACTTCCTAATTCTTATAAGGTTTGTAATGAAGAGTTAGTCCTAATAACATGTATAGAAGATACCGTTCTTACGTCACTCCGAAAGGTTTAGAATGTGATTCCATGAGTCGATCATGCATTATATATATATGTATCTATTTTACTATACCGATCCACGCTATAGTCGGCCGTGTACGACACCTATTGTGCAACCACTGATCAGTTGGGTTTTACCGAGCTCCATATGACCGGGTACGATTCTATCGAGCTTTATGACGGTTGGGTACGTTTTTACCAAGCCTATTATGGCTGGGTATGATATGATGATGATGATGCCACAGAGGCATATGTTTTAAAAGTTTATGTATACATACATATGTATCATGCATTTCATGTCAGTAGCCCTCAGAGGTACTCAGATGTTCCAAGTTATATATTCTCTATCCCTGCTTACATTACTATTCGTATTTATGGTTCCCTGCCTTACATACTCAGTACTTTATTCATACTGACATCTTTTTGTTTGTGGACGCTGCATGTCGTGCTGCAGGCCCTAATAGACAGGCAGGTGCTGCTCCCCCACCACAGTAGGTTGTCCAGTTCAGCAGTAATTGGCGAGATCCTTTCTCCGGACTTGTCGTGGTCTTGGTATGCATTTTTGTTATGGACATTATGGGTATGTCAGGGCCCTGTTCCGGCTATGTTGTATCACTTATGTTAGAGGCTCATAGACAAGTGTTGACTCATATATAGTTTGGTATGCCTTGTCGACTGGTTTTTGTTGTATAGTCTTTCATGGTAGCATGGTAGCTCGTACCTTATATGTAGTTTCTTGATTGTCTGGTCATCCCCTGCTATGTATGTTCATGCCATCATATTTTATTGTTGGTTGTCCATGATCCATTTCTACCATTTATATTGATCTCGTCAACCCTAAAAGATAATAAAAAAAAGGTTAGATAAAATGTACATTGGTGCTCGGCAAGTATGGTCGGGTGCTAGTCTTGGCCCTCCAGTTTGGGTCTTGAAAAACTGGGTATCAAAGCAAGTCTGTCCTAGGGATTGTCTATGAGCCGTGTCTAGTAGAGTCTTGATTATGGATGTGTAGCGCGTCACATTTATAATTAGGAGGCTACATGACATCTAGGGTTGTTACCTTCTTCCTGAATCTAGATCATACGTAGAGTTGAGTCGTAAGTGTTCGTCTCTAATATTCACCTTGTTTTCTTTCAGCGATGCCTTCGACTAGGAAGCAAACAATTAGTAGACGGCTTGATACAGCTGCGGGAGAGGGTACCAGTCAGGTGCCCCAAGCCAGAGCAGGCCAAAGTGAGGCTCATAGTGAGATGCCGTCTCATACCTCATCTACCCCGTCTCCTCCAGAGGATATTAGGAGGCACCCAGCACCTCCAGTTCCTCCGTTTGGCACTACAGACCAGGATATGCGGAGTGCTTTGCAGTTATTGACTAGCTTGGTAGCTGCTCAGGCTCAGAGGCAGAATACAGGTGCTGCTGAGAAACCAGTTAGTACAAGAGTTCGTGATTTTATTAATTTAGACCCTCCAGTGTTTACCGGATCAGACCCCAAGGAGGACCCACAGACTTTTATTGACCAGGTTCATCGTACACTTCGGGTTATGCATGTTAGTGATACAGAGGCAGTAGAGTTGGCTTCTTATCGGCTACGGGATTTAGCGGTTCTCTGGTATGATAGTTGGGAGAGATCCAGGGGTCCGAACCCTCCTCCAGCTGTGTGGAAGGAATTTTCTGAGGCCTTTCTTCGTCACTACTTGCCAGTTGAGATACGACGAGCTAGAGCTGATAAGTTCTTGAACCTTAGACAAGGTAATATGAGTGTGCGAGAGTACAGTATGCAGTTCGATTCTTTAGCAAGTATGCTCCCTATATGGTGGCCGAGATGAGTGATAGGGTGCATTTGTTCGTGAACGGATTGGGACCATATCTGATAAATGAGTGCACGACAACCTCCTTGGTGGAGGGCATGGATATTTCCCGTATTCAGGATTATGCCCAGACCCTAGAGGATCGTAAGCGCCAGTAGAGGGCAGATAAGGAGCAGGATAGGGGCCAACATAAGAGGGCGAGATTTGCAAGGTATTCTAATGACTTTAGAGGCAGCGTCAGGCCCCAGTCTTCGAGGAGTTCGGCGCCACCTGTAGCTAGTGCTCCTCCATAGTTTCAGAGGCCTCGATTTACCCATTCTGGTCTAGTTCAGAGTTCGCAGGCATCAGGTTCACAACATCACAGGGATACTAGTCAGACGAGACCCACAACACCACGTTGTAATCAGTGCGGCAAGGCCCACTTTGGATTGTGCCGTCGAGGTTCTGATGCATGTTATTCTTGCGGACAACCTGGCCATATGATGCAGGATTGTCCTAACAGGGGAGGTGATGGTATGGCTCAGCCAACTGGATCTGTGTCTGCTTCTTCCTCATCAGTTCGACCTCCAGCACGGGGTTTTCAGCAGTCGACAGGTCGTGGTAGAGGTAGAGGTGCAGTGCCGAGTTTGAGTGGTGGTCAAAATCGAACCTATGCTCTAGTAGGTCGACATGATCTCGAGTCGTCTCCAGATGTTGTTACAGGTATATTATCTGTGTTTTCTTATGATGTATATGCACTGATTGATTCGGGATCTACATTATCATATGTTACACCCTTTGTGGCTAATAAGTTTGGCATTGAACCTGAATTGATAAGTAAACCCCTTGCGGTATCTACTCCGATAGGAGATTCTGTGATTGCTAGAAGGGTATATAGAGGTTGCACTGTGATGATTTGTAGTCGTCAAACCTCGGCAAATTTATTTGAGTTAGAAATGGTTGATTTTGATGTGATAATGGGAATGGACTGGTTGGCCTCATGCTATGCAAATGTTGACTGTCGTACGAAGATGGTTAGGTTCCAATTTCCGGGTGAACCCGTCATTGAATGGAAAGGGAACATTGCTACACCGAAAGGTAGGTTTATTTCCTATCTTAAGGCAAGGAAAATGATCTCAAAAGGTTACATTTATCATCTCGTTCGCGTTAGGGATGCGGAGGCGAAACCGCCTACTTTACAATCAATCCCTGTGGTCAACGAATTCCCAGATGTTTTCCCAGATGAACTCCCAGGCCTTCCTCCTGAAAGGGAGATTGAGTTTAGCATTGATGTGTTGCCTGACACTCAACCGATCTCTATTCCTCCATACAGAATGGCCCCGGCAGAGTTGCGAGAGTTGAAGGTGCAGTTGAAGGACTTGCTGGATAAGGGCTTTATTAGGCCTAGCACTTCACCTTGGGGTGCACCAGTCCTATTCGTGCGGAAGAAAGACGGGTCGTTACGGATGTGTATCGACTATCGACAGTTGAATAAGTCTACTATAAAGAACAAGTATCCACTTCCAAGAATTGATGACCTGTTTGACCAACTCCAGGGTGCCAAGTATTTCTCCAAGATTGATTTACGTTCAGGGTATCATCAGGTGAGGGTTAAGGAGAAGGATATTCCAAAGACGGCCTTCCGGACAAGATACGGGTACTTTGAGTTCTTGGTGATGTCTCCCAGGCCTTCCTCCTGAAAGGAAGATTGAGTTTAGCATTGATGTGTTGCCTGACACTCAACCGATCTCTATTCCTCCATACAGAATGGCCCCGGCAGAGTTGCGAGAGTTGAAGGTGCAGTTGAAGGACTTGCTGGATAAGGGCTTTATTAGGCCTAGCACTTCACCTTGGGGTGCACCAGTCCTATTCGTGCGGAAGAAAGACGGGTCGTTACGGATGTGTATCGACTATCGACAGTTGAATAAGTCTACTATAAAGAACAAGTATCCACTTCCAAGAATTGATGACCTGTTTGACCAACTCCAGGGTGCCAAGTATTTCTCCAAGATTGATTTACGTTCAGGGTATCATCAGGTGAGGGTTAAGGAGAAGGATATTCCAAAGACGGCCTTCCGGACAAGATACGGGTACTTTGAGTTCTTGGTGATGTCGTTCGGGCTAACAAATGCCCCAACAGCTTTTATGGATCTTATGAATACTATATTTAAGCCCTATCTTGATGTGTTCGTGATTGTATTCATTGATGACATTCTATTATATTCTCATTTGGAGGCGGAACATGCGGGCCACTTGCAGATAGTATTACAGACGCTTCAGGATCGTAAGTTATATGCTAAGCTCTCCAAATGTGAATCTTGGCCATGTGATATCTGACGAGGGTATTAGTGTCGACAATCAGAAGATCGATGCAGTAAAGAATTGGCCGATACCTACAACACCATTAGAAGTCTGCAGCTTCCTAGGGCTAGCAGGATATTATAGGCGGTTTGTAGAAGAGTTTTCCTATATATCATCACCATTGACTAAGTTAACACAGAAAGCTACCAAGTTTCAGTGGTCTGACACTTGTGAACGTAGTTTTCAGGAGATGAAGAATCGATTGACATCCGCACCAGTGCTCACTCTCCCTAAAGGAACAGAAGGTTATGTGGTATATTGTGATGCCTCGGTTATAGGTTTGGGGTGCGTATTGATGCAACGTGGGAAGGTGATTGCTTATGCATCAAGACAATTGAAGAAGCATGAAAAGAATTATCCAACCCATGATTTGGAATTGGCTGAAGTAATATATGCATTGAAGATATGGCGACACTACTGATACGGCATCCATGTTGACATCTACACAGATCACAAGAGTTTACAATACATCTTCAAGCAGAAAGAGTTGAATTTGAGGCAGCGTAGGTGGCTGAATTACTGAAAGACTATGACGTCGAGATATTGTATCATCCCGGTAAAGTCAATGTTGTGGCAGACGCTCTCATCCGTAAATCAATGGAAAGCTTAGTACATATTGAGGAATGTAGATGAGGGTTGACTAAAGAGCTTTATCAGCTAGCCAATATGAGAATCAGATTGTTAGACTCTGATGACGGAGGTGTTATTGTACAGAATACATTAGAATCATCTTTGGTAGCCGAGGTAAAAGCACGGCAATATGAAGATCCTATCTTAGCACGATTAAGAGAGAGCATTCAGCAGTGTAAAAGTATGGCTTTTGAGATCGGAAGAGATGGGGCACTGAGATACTAGGGCTGATTATGTGTGCCTAATGTGGTAGGGTTGCGAGAGAAGATTATGAATGAGATTCATTAATCCCGATATTCCATCCATCCCGGCTCGACAAAGATGTATTATGATGTCAAGGAGCAGTATTGGTGGGATAACATGAAGAAGTCTATTGCAGAATTTGTAGCCCAGTGTCCCAATTATCAATAAGTAAAGATAGAACATCAGAAACCCGGTGGATTGCTTCAGAATATAGAGATTCCGACTTGGAAATGGGAGGTGATTAATATGGACTTCATTATTGGATTACCTCACTCTTATCATAAGTTTGACTCCATCTGGGTGATAATTGATCGACTTACAAAATGTGCCCATTTTCTGCCAGTTAAGACAACTTACACGACTGAAGATTATGCGAATTTGTATATCAAGGAGATTGTTAGGCTTCATGGTGTGCCGGTATCTATTATATCAGACCGAAGAGCTCAATTTACAGCTAACTTTTGGAGGTCTTTTCAGAAGGGTTTAGGCACACAAGTGAATCTCAGCACTGCATTTTATCCGCAGACTGACGGACAGGCTGAACGTACCATTTAGACACTAGAAGATATGCTACGAGCATGTGTTCTAGATTTTAAGGGAAATTGGGATGACCATCTTCCACTCATAGAATTCGCCTACAATAATAGCTACCATTCCAGTATTAAAATGGCCCCATACGAGGCACTATATGGGAAAAGATGTAGATCACCAGTTGGATGGTTCGAAGTCGGTGAAACAGAATTATATGGGCCAGATTTGATTCACCAAGCTATTGAGAAGGTGGAAGTGATACAGGAGCGATTGAGGACGGCACAAAGCAGGCAAAAATCTTATTCTGATGTCCGACGTCGTGATCTGGAGTTTGAGGTTGGTGATTGGGTTTTCCTGAGGATCTCACCAATGAAGGGTATTATGCGTTTTGGGAAGAAAGGTTAGCTGAGTCCAAGGTATATCGGGCCGTATAAAATTATTCGACAGATTGGACAGGTTGCTTATGAGTTAGAATTGCCATCCAAATTGGAATTTATCCACCCGGTATTCCATATATCTATGTTGAGGAAATGTATTGGAGACCCTTCTCGAGTCGTCCCTATCAAAGATGTACAGGTTACAGAGGACCTATTATATGAAGAAGTGCCAGTGGCTATATTAGATCGACAAGTCCGCAAGCTGAGAACAAAAGATGTAGCTTCCATCAAAGTATTGTGGAGGAACAAGAATATGGAAGAAATAACATGGGAAGCAGAAGAGGAGATGAAGTCTAAATACCCGTACCTATTCCAGAATGAAGATAACAAGGATGCTGGTGGAACACATGATACATTGGAAGGTGAAATGGCTCTATGAGGTAAGCAATAACTTGAGAATACTCTTCCTTAATACAAAATGGCGATATGCAGATAATGTACATGTCCATAATGCTTTGCATACTCTTGTAAGGCCATACGTTGAGTTAACCGCTTGCAAGTTTGTCCTCTATTTATGGGAGAAACTTGACCGGAATCCACGATGATTTAAACTCCCCATGAACCCTTACATTCGAGGACGAATGTTCCTAAGGGGGGAAGGGTGTTACAACCCATATCCACACGCGTTAGTTCATACCATATATTAGTTAACATAAATCCAAGAAGGAATTACCTTTGAGATGATAAGAAGTTAATCCTATTGGTCTTAAGTGATACAAGGGTGTATAAGGGTGATAAACAAGTATTAGAAGTTAAACGAATCAAGGATGTTGTAACTCGTATTTTCAGGTAAACCTAGCGGTTCTTACTACACTCAAGAGGTCATGTATTAAGGTATTTGAATCATATAATATCCGTATCATAAGTCTTGAAGTCAAACGAGTTATGAAACAAAAGTCGACAAACGTTGTCACAACTTAGGTTCATAATTTTACTTAAACATTAGGTTAAATGTTTCTAAGCTTTTCTCCTAATTTACAAGGAATTACGGGGTAATCTACCCACCAAATTAAAGATCTATGAGTCTAGTTTCCAACTCATTAAACCGTTTGTCAATACGATCTTGGAGTATAGAGATATTCATATTTTCGCAAGTCTGCGCAGATTGGTAGATGACAAGTAGGTGCATCACCTACTTGCCAAAATGATAGGACAAAATTAAAAGCCCTAAGTCGGACAAGAGCGGACTTTTAAGGGGTTATGAACTTAGTAATTTCATCCATATTTCATACCCTCAAAACCAAAGTTAACCCCTACAACTCCTCCCCAAAAATCCCACACAAACCCTAATCGATTTTCCCTCTCTTTCAAGTTCTATTTGAAGGTAAAACCTAGAGTTTGAAGAACCAAGGGAAGGGCTGAGTTATCCAACAAGTAAGGTAAGTTACTGCCATCTTTCATACATTTTTCTCTGCTGTGAATTCATGGTAATTCATTCTATACATGTAAGAACTCACGGGACGGTGATCGGAAGCCGTGAGTTCGAGTTATTCACTTGTAGCGGACTATTTTGTGGATTGTTTTGTGTTGCTATTGGGCTGCATGTTTTACTACTATTTTGTGGAGTTTTGGAGGTGGAAGGGTGTGGATAAATACCATATATATGTAGGGTTGTGTTCTGATAGTTATTCGTAACATTTCTGGATCGTTTAACACAACTACAGTGGCCGTCGTATGTATGATGTAATTAGGTTGTGCGTGGACTGTTTTGGGAGGCTCAATATGTTTATTATTGATGTTGTTTGGGCTGTTTGGTTATTGTTTTTAATGGTGTGAAGTCATATATATAGGGGAGGTGTTGTCCGTTTCAACGTAAAATAGGTTGTGGTCGATACATAATAGTTATGACGCTTAAATGATAACGATAGTATCGTTTCTCCTATTATAGACTAAGGAGTTGTGACAATTGCATAGCCTGTGATTGGGGCAGTATATACAAGGTATGTGAGGCTATCCCTTTTCTTTTTTTGCACGACTCCGATTGTACATAATGTAATGAACGAGCTTCCAAAGATACTCTACTCTTAGAAGCTAGCAGTACTTACGTTGCTCTTTCTCTTATGGAACGATTGATGTTAATGTTGGTTCTCTTATTCTTATGTTATCAATGTTGTTGGTACTTCCTGATTCTTATAAGGTTCGTAATGAAGAGTTAGTCCTAATAACATGTACAGAGGATACCGACCTTACATCACTCCGAAAGGTTTAGAATGTGATTCCATGAGTCAAGCATGCATTATATATATGTGTATCTATTTTACTCTACCGAGCCACGCTACAGTCGGCCGGGTATGGCACCTATTGTGCAACCACTGATCAGTTGGGTTTTACCGAGCTCTATGTGGCCGGGTACGATTCTATCGAGCCTTATGACGACAGGGTACATTTTTACCGAGCCTATTATGGCTAGGTACGATATGATGATGATGATGCCACAGAGGCGTATGTTTTAAAAGTTTATGTATACATACATATGTATCATGCATTTCATGTCAGTAGCCCTCAGAGGTACTCAGATGTTCTAGGTTGTATATTCTCTATCCCTGCTTACATTACTGTTCGTATTTATGGTTCCCTGCCTTACATACTCAGTACTATATTCGTACTGACGTCCTTTTGTTTGTGGACGCTGCATGTCGTGCTGCAGGCCCTAATAGACAGGCAGGTGCAACTCCCCCACCATAGTATGTTGTCCAGTTCAGCAGTGATTGGCGAGATCCTTTCTCCGGACTTGTCGTGGTCTTGGTATGCATTTTTGTTATAGACATTATGGGTATGTCGGGGCCCTGTTCCGACTATGTTGTAGCACTTATGTTCTTTTAGAGGCTCATAGACAAGTGTCGACTCATGTATAGTTTGGTATGCCTTGTCGGCTGGTTTTTGTTGTATAGTCTTTCATGGTAGCGTGGTAGCTCGTACCTTATATGTAATTTCTTGATTATCTGGTCATCCCCTGCTATGTATGTTCATGCCATCATATTTTATTGTTGGTTGTCCATGATCCATGTCTACCATTTATATTGATCTCGTCAACCCTAAAAGATAATAAAATTTTTTTAGATAAAATGTACGTTGGTGCTCGGCAAGTATGGTCGGGTGCTAGTCATGGCCCTCCAGTTTGGGTCGTGACAATACTACTCCACGACGCCCTTGCCTCTCGACTCGGCCTCAACTCGCGTCTAATATATCCAAAATCATAATCATAACATCAATATATGTTAAGGGAAAAAAGCCCATACGAAAATAATCAAATTACATAAAAAATCTCGAAATTGATCAAACCCGACCCCCTGGACCACATCTCGAAATCCGATAAAAATTACATCAGTAGAATCCTTATCCTCTCACGAGTCCATACATACCAAGAAGATCAAAAATAGACCTTAAATGGCCCCTCAAATCCCCAATTTTACATCTCCAATTTCAAGTCCTAACTTCCCCAATTTTTCACCCTTAATCCCATAAATTTCATGCTTAAACAATTGAAAATCAACATAGAATCGAGTTTTAGGTTCAAGAAACTCACTTCAATGGAAACTTCCTTGATTCCCACTTCAAAACCCTCTAAAAAGCTTCAACTCTGGATAAAAATGGTGAAAAACAACCCAAGTTTCACGAAGGCAGGTTTATATAGTTTCTGCCCAGTCATTTCCGCACCTAGGGACAATTCCACCGCTTCTACGGATTTTCACTTAAAACTACTTATCCGCACACACGGTCAACCCACCGCACCTGCGGGCTCACAGGTGCGCCTCAACTCTCACTTTTGCACTGCCCAACCGTATTTGCAGCCTTTCCTCGCTTCTGCGGTCTTCGCACCTGCGGTCCCCTAACCGTAGGTGCGGTTATGACATAACCAGCAGCTTAAGCTGCATTCTCCAACTTCCAAACTTTCTGGTAACCATTCAAAATCATCTCGAGGCCCTCGGTACCTCAACCAAAAATACGAGCAAGTCACATACCACTATTCAAACTTATACCAACCCTCGAAACACTCAAAACAACATCGAATCATCAAAACACCCTGGGATTCAAGCCTAAGGTTTTCAAATCTTCTGAATTCCGCAAACGATCAAAAAGTCAATCAAACTTCACCTGAATGACCTGGAATTTTGCACACACGCCACAATTGACACAACAGATCTACTCCAACTTCCAGAATTCCATTCCGACTCCGGTATCAAGATTTTCACTACCAACCGAAAAGTGCCAAAATTCCAATTTTGCCAATTCAAGCCTAAATCTAC
Organism: Nicotiana sylvestris; assembly: GCF_000393655.2. NCBI lineage: Eukaryota > Viridiplantae > Streptophyta > Magnoliopsida > Solanales > Solanaceae > Nicotiana > Nicotiana sylvestris. Next base: position 119,238,187 of record NC_091057.1, on the reverse strand, counting down.
CACGGACCTCCAAATTACATTTCGAATACGTTCCTAAGTCCCAAATCACCTCACGAAGCTATTCGAACCATAAAACCATGTTCCGAGATCGTTTGTTCACAAGTCAGCTTCCGTAGTTGACTTTTCCAACTAAATGACCAACTTGAGAGACTAAGTGTCTTATAGCACTCCAAAACTACTTCGCACCCGAACCAACCAACACGACATGATGAAATGAAGCTGAACAACAAATAAAAAAGCAAAAATGGGGGAAACGGAGCGGTAACTCATAAAACGATCGGACGGGTCGTTACAATATTCTAGTGAATATTCTCTGTATACATACTATTGGGGGGTTTTTGGTATATATTCCCTTATAAATAGAAAGAGAAATAGTTATAGGGGACATAAAATATTTATTTGCAAGAAAATACATTGACATTCTCTAAAGAATCTTGCTTTATTGCGCACATACAAAATATACATTTTTCTTGATATTCTTGTTTGACTTTTTCCCACGATCCAAGAACAATCCGAATATTTAAAGGCTCATCAATCATTTATCATTGTCAGAAAGAATATCCATGAACTTCAACCTTTCGGGTGACTCACATATTCTTATTTACTTAAGTGTCATTCATTTTTATTTATTGCTATTTAATGCTAAATCTTTCCTTTTTGGGTCATTGAGAATTGCTAGTGTTATCATAATTTATTGCTCTTTAGATAATATACATATTATTTTACAACAAAATCGGTTAATATATATTTTGAATATTAATATTGGCTAAGATTGACTCTATCTTATTAAATCTAATTGTTTAAATCCAGATCTAAATTTTGGGTCAAGCACCAACAAACACCATTATTGATTAATGGAGCTAAGAAATTTCAAACTTAAATCTGAGATTTTGGAGTCTATTTTGAGTGAATGTTGCTAAATTTTGTTGGGTCCAATTTGTGGACTCTATATCTGAAATAGTTATTTGGTGAAGGATTTTGGGTGATTTCGAGTTGATTTTTTTGTGTAATCTCTTGTTGCACTATCATGAAGGATAAATGGGCCATCTCTTTTTTCTTGTTTCTTATTTACGCTCCGATAATTTTTATTTTTTTATTTTTTTGCCACATCAGCTATTAGGAAGAAAAATAATTCACTTGAAATGTGTTTAGGCGGAGGGGGGAGGGAAGGGGGTAAAGAAACGCTTGTTTAATTTAAGTGTTCAACCTAATGTTTGGGACAAGTTCAAGGTGAATTTTATGTATTTTCCCTTTTTTTATTATTAAAGCGGCTTCGATGCAAAATAGGTGAACTCTGCATGCTCAAAATTTTCGTAATAATTTACTTATTAATATAATTATAATTTAATATTATCTTAGGTTAGAGTTTTATTAGAGATCAAGATTAAAAAAACTTTTTTCTATTGATAAAATCATATTAGAGAAAATTATCTAATTTCGGATAGTTCACCCTTCTTTCTTTTAAAAAAATGAAGTAACCATGTTATCTCTTAAATTTAAGAGATATAAAAGTAATAAACTTATTTACCATGTATCTCTTTTTGTGGGAATGAGGAGGATTGAAGCATCGAAAAGGGAGAATTTTTTTTTGTAGGATGAAAGATAATTCAAATTTCATTCTAATTTGAACATGGGAAGTAATCTTTTGATTCTTAAACATTTATGTTACTATGCCCTTGGGCAATATTATATGCTAGTTTATTTCTTACTACTGTTCGAAAATTGAGAAACAATTGCACTAATCTACAAGAACAACAAATTCAATGGTTTCACAAATAGGGTCTAGAGAGGATAGTGTGTACCCAAATCTTATCCCTACATTGAAGGTGCTGAGACTATTTTTGATGGACCATCCACTCAAGTAAAGATGAAAAGAGAGTGGCAGTAACAACAATAAAATAATAAAAAATGAAGCAAATAGACCCACATATAGTACTAGAAATATAATAATAATAATAATAATAATAATAATAATAATAATAATAATAATAGAAAATAAGGCTAACACCATTGCTACTGGTATTAAAAAGAAACACCGTCTAATATCTACTAGCCTTCTACTTTAATTCTCGACCTCCGCACCTTCTTGTCAAGGGGGATATCCTCGGTAAACTGAAGCAATACCATATCCTGCCTAATCACCTCTTTTTAATACTTATTTAGTCTACCTCTATATCTTCTCAAACCTACCAAGTCCAACCTCTTATACTTATACCTCCTTACTAGGCATATGTGTTCCTTCTCTTCACATGCCCAAATCATCTGATCCTCGTTTTCCGTATCTTATCCTCTACCGTGACCACTTTCACACTGTCCTGAATGTCTTCATTCCTAATCTTATCAATTCTAGTAATTTCGCACATCTATCTCAACATTCTCATCTCGACTATTCTCATCTTCTAGACATGAGAGTTCTTGATTAACCAATACTCTGCCCCATACATTATAGTCGGTCTAACAACCATTCTATAGAACTTACCTTTAAGTTTAGGTAATATGTTATTATCACATAAAATACCGGATGCGAGCCTCTATTTCACCCACTTCGCTTCAATACGATGTGTAACATTGATAAGTAGAAATTTTGACTACTTGTTAGCGCCTTTTAGCTTTTATTTTAGTCCAAAAGCCTTTAATTATATTCCCGAAAAATGATAAAATATGCTTAATTGCAAGAATGTTGAAAAATGAGCCCCAAGATGAAATCCAACTCAAGAAGGAGTGATCTGAACTCAAGGACAAAAACAGGCGTATAAACTCAAAGTGCGGACCGCAGAATATCATCTACGGTCGCAGATTGTGAAGAAACTCATAGCAGAGATATGTGCAAAGTGCAGTGGGCCACAGAAACTTGGCAAGAGCAAAAGTTCAAAGAACTTGCCTCTCAAGTTCAATAGAAGTGTGGACCGCACAATTATCATCTGCGGTTGCAGATTGTGAAGAAACTCATAGCAGAGATATGTGCAAAGTGCGGTCCGCACATGACATGTGCGGCTGCAGAAACTGGGCAAGAGAAATAGTTCAAAGAACCTGCCTCTCAAGTTCAATAGAAGTGCGGACTGCACACTTATTTTGCTGCCATAGAAGAACAGTTATGCGGCTGCAATCATATTTGTGCGGTCCGCAGAAGAGCAATGTGCGGCCACACTTAGAAATGTGCGGACCGCAGAAAGAGAGGAGTGTGGCCGCAATTCAGAATTATGCAGCCGCAAGTATCCTATCCTGTCTAGCTGAAGCAAAGTGCAGACCGCACATGGAATTGTGCGGTCGCAGAACCTCCGAAAGGACATTTTTATCCGAAAATTCCAGCCCTATATAAATAGAAGAGTTTTACTTTTTTTAGGTCAAATTTTGACATCAGCAGCTACAATAGACGATTTTCTTTACTCTCTTTAATAGTTTTTGCTATTTTGAGCTTTTTAAATATAGATTTTATCATTTTAATTATCAATATGGGTTTAATTATTTATTCTATTTCTTTTATCTTAAGCATGAGTAGCTAGATTTTTACTAGGGTTGTGACCCAACCCTAGAGTGTAATCTTAATGGGTGTTTGATTTATTCTTGTTTGTGGTTGAATGTTTATTATTTAGCCTTGTTCTTGCTTTTTAATTGTAGAATTAATGGTTGCAAGTTTATGCCTATTTGACTTAGTCTCTACTTGAGAAAGAGAGACTTAATTTAGGAAAACTTGGCTAATAAGAAATTGGGTAAATCAAGAGATTGATAGTCTCAATTAAAGAATTGAACCTAGAGATAGTAAAACTCGACTTGATTTTTGTATCAATTATTTTGTTCAATACCCATTTGGACTTGAGAAAGCTAAATTGGGTAAAATCATTCTCTAACTGAGAAGTATTGAGTGGATACTCGAGTGTTGATAGCTATAATACACCCCGACCAATAGAATAAGCTTTAAAGTTTATAACCCATTAGGAAAACACCTAGGTGAAGGTCATAGCCCTAGGCTTTTTATATCATTTGAAAAACAACAACGAAAATAATTTCTTAGTTTCATTTCTTAATCTTGCAATCGTAGATTAGAATGGACATAGAACAAACACCAATTTGTGAAAGTGTAAATTGAGAGAGTTCATATTCATACACTGCAATCTATACTCCTAAATCCCACGTATAGCTCCATGTGGAATTCGACCCTGACTCCTTATTGGGTATTACTATTGCAATCGACCATTTCATAACCATGAGTTGAGGTGTGAACTTGTACAAGATCAATTTTTGGCGCCATTACCGAGGAGCTAAAAACAGATTTAGCTATATATTTGGTTTTGTGTGTGAATTATCTTCTTTCCTTCCGTGTTACTGAATTTTGTGAATCAATTGTAGGTGCAACAATGGCTCTCAACAATGATCAACTCGAAAACATGCCATTGGGGGATGTGGACGTTGAAGATGACCAAGTTGAAGAGGTTCCTCTTGAACCTCAAGCAAATAGAAGAGGCCGACCGCCTCAGGACAATATCCCAGTTCCACCCCTACCTCCACCAAGAGCGGATCCACACCTGGTGTTTTCGAATGAAGGGTATGTAAGTGCCATAGTCCCGCCACGTATTTGGGCGGGCAACTTTCAAATCATAAATGTAATGCTCACATTGCTAGAGCAACGAAGATTCTTCACCGGGGCTCCGAGTCAAAATTCATACAAACACTTGAAGGGGTTTGTGGACACTTGTTGGTGGAGTAAACAAACAAACGTCTCCGAGGATGCTTTAAGGTTGAGGCTATTTTCCTTCTCTCTACCCTTGGATTGGTTAGAGAGATTGCCAAACCATTCCATCCATACATGGGATGAGTTGGCAGAGAAATTTATTTCTAAGTTCTTTTCTCCTGGCCATATGCTACTCTTAGAGACGATATTCTAGCATTCAAATAAGAGCCCAATAAGCCGTTGCATGAAATATGGGAGAGGTACTAAACAATGGTCAAAGAGTTTCCCAATAATGACATAACGGAGGCTATGATTCAATAAGCTTTCTATCGGGGGATCAATACTACCAATCAGTGCGTGGTCAATCAACTTGCCAGTGGAAATTTCATGACAACGCCATATGCGGAAGCTTGTGAGATTTTAGATGAAATGGCGGATACTTCATCGGCATGGCAAAGTAGAGAAGGACCAAGGGTCCATAAGTGCAAAACTGTGTGGAGAATTATGTGCAAGAAGATAGTGGGTTTGACCAAGATGAATCTTACAATGAACAATATGAGGAAGTGCAATGTGTAAACAACTTTCAAGGGAAAAGAAACAACTCTATCAACAACAATGGCGACCTCAAGGTAATCAAGATTGGAATTCTAACAACCAAGGTAATTGGAGTGGTGGCAACAACTAAGGGAATTAGAATAATAAAAACAATCAAGAAAATTAGAGTGGTGGAAATAACCAAGGCAATTGGAGTGGCAACAACAAAGGATATTGGGGAGGCAACAACCAAGGAGGATGGAACAATAATCAAGGCAATCGGGGGTCGGGATTTCAAAGGCCCCCGATGTATTAACAATTGAGCAACCCACCTTCTTATCTTTTCCTTGGTTCAAGTTCTTCGAACAATGAGATGAGACAGATTGAGAATATGTTCAACAAATGATGGAGAAGAATGCCGACTATGATGCCCAACTAGCCTCAAACAACACATCAATTTGCAACTTGGAAGTTCAAATGGGGCAAATCACGCAAGCTCTAAACACTCGTCCTAAGGGGGCACTACCAAGTGACATGGTGGAGAACCTAAAGAGTGAGAATAACACGGGATATGTCGTGACCGTTACTACAAGGACTGGAAAATGTGGGGATGCACCCACCTCAAGTCAAAGGAAACTTGTAGAAGATGAGTAAGTGGTTCAAGAAGTTGAGACCCTGAACAATGTGGTGCCAGTAAATGATGAAGTGCAGATTGATATTGATGAAAATGTGAAAGAAACTCAAGAGGAAGTAAACTTATCTAGGAATCAAATTATTGACATACCGGAACCGGTACTGCAAAAGGCTAAGGCACCAATGCCTAGGCCTCCTCCTTCATATCCTCAAAGGCTTGCCAAGCAAAATGGCGAGAATCAATTCAAAAAGTTCATTGACATGATGAAGAGTATATCAATCAATGTGTCATTGGTAGAAACCATGGAGCAAATGCCCGGATATGCAAAGTTTATGAAGGATTTGGTGACAAAGAAGCGGTCGATGAATTGTGAAACTATAAAAATGACTCATCAACTGAGTGCAATTATGCATTCAATGGCTCCCAAATTGGAAGATCTCGGTGCTTTCACAATCCATTGTATCATTGGAAGTGCCGAGTTTGCTAAAGCTCTTTGTGATCTTGGGATAAATATCAATTTAATGCCCTATTCGGTTTTCAAGACTTTGGGAATTGGGCAACCAAGACCCACATCTATGATATTACAAATGGACGATCGTACTATGAAGAGACCATTTGGGAGTAATTGAGGATGTATTGGTTCGTGTTAATAAATTCATTCTTTCAGTAGATTTTTTCATTCTTGATTGTGAGGTTGATTGTGAGGTACTAATTATTCTTGGGAGACCTTTCCTTGCTATGAGGAAGGCTCTAGTTGATGCTGAAGCCTGAGAACTTACCTTCCGGGTTGGTGATAAAAAAGTGGTTTTCCATGTGTGTAAGTCTATGAGGAGACTCAATAGTAATGAGGTGTGCTCTTTTGTGGACTTGGTGACCGATGTGATTGTGGATGAAACAAGTACTGTCATAAATGTTGATGATACATTGGAGGTCGTCTTGCTTAACTTTAATGATGAAGAGTTTGAGGGCTTCGTGGAATGTGTGAACTCTTTGCAAGGAATGGGGTCGTACACTTATGGGCCCCACAAACTGTCCTTGGATCTTGAAAATAGGACAACTCCTCCAACAAAGCCTTCAATTGAGGAGCTGCCTATCTTGGAGTTGAAGCTTTGCTTCCACATCTTCGGTATAAATTTCTTGGCCCTTCTTCTACTTTACCGGTTATTCTTTCCTTTTGTTTGACTAATGTGCAGGTAGACTCTACATTGGCAGTGCTACAAAAGAGGAAGAAGACTATTAGATGGACATTGGCAGATATTCGGGGGATAAGCCCCCCATTTTGCATGCATAAGATTAACTTGGAGGAAGGTGCCAAACCATCTATTGAACATCAAAGGAGTCTCAATGAAGCCATGCAAGAGGTTGTCAAAAAGGAGATCATCAAGTGGTTGGATGCCGGGGTTATTTATCCCATTTCCAATAGTTTGTTGACTTCTCCGGTTCAAAGTATTCCAAAGAAAGGGGGCATGACAGTGGTCACCAATGATAAGAATGAGTTGATGCTCACAAGAATGGTGACCGGGTGGAGAGTGTGTATGGGCTATTGTAAGCTGAACAAAGTCACAAAGAAAGACCATTTTCTACTTCCCTTCCTAGATCAAATGCTTGATAGATTGACCGACCGTGCTTTCTATTATTTCCTTGATGGGTATTCCTGCTACAACTAAATTCTTATTGCTCCGGAGGATCAAGAAAAAACTACCTTTACATGTCCTTATGGTACTTTCGCCTTCAAACGGATGCCACTTGGGTTGTGCAATGCACCAGTGACTTTTCAAAGGTGTATGATGACAATCTTCACAGTCTTGGTGGAGGATTACCTTAAATTTTTCATGGATGACTTCTCGGTGGTCGGGAATTCTTTTGATGATTGTCTCGCAAACTTGGATAAAGTGTTGGCAAGATGTGAAGAAACAAACTTGGTGCTCAATTGGGGGAAATATCATTTCATGGTCGAGGAGGGAATTGTCCTTGGCCACAAGATCTCAAAGAATGGAATTGATGAGGTGATTTCTAAACTTCCACCTCCAACTTCGGTGAAAGGCGTGCAGAGTTTCTTAGGCCACGCGGAATTTTACCGGTGTTTCATCAAGGATTTCTCTAAAGTGGTGAACCCGTTGTGCAAGCTTTTGGAGGAAGATGCTAAGTTCCACTTCATGATGATTGTATGAGAGCTTTTGAATTGCTAAAGTTAAAGTTGGCTACTACTCCCATTATTACCGCTCGAAATTGGAGTGTTCCTTTTGAGCTCATGTGCGATGTAAGTGATGTAACGGTAGGGGCTATTTTGGGGCAACACATCAAGAAGAATTTTTCATCTGGTATATTATGCAAGTAAGACCATGAATAGTGCCCAAGTCAACTATACCGTTACGGAGAAAGAGCTCATTGCCATTGAGAATTTTCGCTCGTACTTGATGGGTGAAAAAGTGATTGTACATACGGATCATGCATCACTTTGTTATCTTATGAGCAAGAAAGATTCCAAAGCCCGGTTGATGATATGGGTGCTTTTATCGCAAGATTTTGATATAGACATCCAAGATCGAAAAGGAAGTGAAAACTAAGTGGCGGACTACTTATCCCGTTTGGAGGAGGAGGGGAGGCCGCATGATGGCCTTGAAATCAATGACTCCTTCCCCGATGAGCAACTCTTGGGTATTTCAATGAAATAGGTGCTATGGTTCGTGGATCTAGCAAATTTTCTTGTTAGTGGTATCATCCCGGATGAGTTCTCTTCAAACCAAAGGAAGAAGCTCAAATGGGATTGTCAAAACGATTATTGGGATGAGTCGTACCTTTTCCGGATTTGTACGGATGGAGTGATTAGAAGATGTGTACCGGAGGAGGAACAATGTGAAATTCTTGGGGCTTGTCATTCTTCGCCGTATGGTGGTCACCATGGTGGAGCAAGAACGGAGGTCGAAGTGCTAAGTTGCGGGTTCTATCGGCCCACTCTTTACAAGGATGCAAGCGATCTCATAAAGCATTGTGATGAATGTCAAATGGCCGGTGGAATCTCAAGGAAAAATAAAATGCCCATCACCACCATTTTGGAGATTGATATTTTTGATATGTGGGGTATTGACTTCATGGGTCCTTTTGTGAGTTCTTGTGGAAAAACCTACATCTTGGTCGTGGTTGATTATGTGTCCAAATGGGTTGAGGCCATTTCTCTACCCAACAATGAAGCTAGAAGTGTGGTGGCATTTTTTAAGAAGAATATTTTCACAAGGTTTGGTACTCCACGGGATATCATAAGCGATGGGGGGTCGCATTTTTGCAACAAAGCTTTCGGTACCTTACTCACCAAGTATGATGTCACTCATAAAGTCACGAATCCCTATCATCTACAAGCAAGAGGTCAAGTGGAAGTCTCTGACCAGGATAAAGAGTATTTTATCCAAAATAGTGAATACTAACCCGACGGATTGGTCCAAGAAACTTGATGATGCTTTATAGGCTTATAGGACAGCTTACAAAACACCTATCAGAATGTCTCCATACCGGTTGGTGTTCGGGAAAGCTTGTCACCTTCCGGTGGAACTTGAGCTCAAAGCCATGTGGGCTTTAAAGAAGTTGAATCTTGAGTGGGGTGTCACCGCCAGCTTAAGGGTGGCACATTTGAATGAGTTGGATGAGTTCCGGTACCATGCATACACAATTTCGTTCTTATACAAAAAGAAGATGAAATATCTTCATGATAAATACTTTTGGGACAAAGAGTTTAAAGAGGGTGATCTTGTATTGTTGTTCAATTTTCGGTTACGGATGTTTCCCGGAAAGTTAAAGTCTAAATGGAGTGGCCCATTAGAGGTAGTGGGTGTGACACCCTTTGGTTCATTGGACTTGAAGAATAAAAATGATGAGGTATTTAAAGTCAATAGTCACTGGGTGAAGCATTATCTGGGAAAAGTTGGTGATGGCCACATCGTGGCGGTAATTCATTTCAAGTGATGGTAACTTGCGTTATGCTGCGACGTTAAATCAAGCGCTTCTTGGGAGGCAACTTATGTTTCTTTTTCTTTTCTTTTCTTCTTCTTTAGATAGGTCTTATTTTTTGCTAACTGGATTTGAAGTGTGTTGTAGGAATGCGTGTACTTTACATGAACTATACTCAGAAAAAAATTGGCTAAGTATAGAAAAAGTGCGGAACACACAGTTTTGGATGCTACAACAGAAAGCAAATGCGGCCACACAATTCTTGTGCGGACTGCCCAACTTTAGATGGGAAAATCCAAAATCTATGAAGTTTGTTTGTTAGAGAAACAACCAAAGTACAGCCGCATAATAAAATCTGCGATCCGCACCAAATTCTGCGGCCACACAGCTAAATCTGCGGACCGTGGATCAATAAATGAAATTGGAACCCCACGTAACAGAGTATGGTCTGTAGAAGGAATTCTGTGGCCGCACTTGTCTCTTGATTCCTTAGCCAGACCCGCTTAGTATAAATAGTAACCCTAAGGCTTCTGTTCAAACTTTACATTCTCCGAGCAATCAAAAAGGGCTAAAAATTTGCACACATCTGATTCAATCATCTACCACCTAATTACGCATCTGTGATCATTCCTTAGCACCGCTTCATCACTGGTATGTTCAAATCATTTCTAGGATTCTTTAATTTTCTTAGTTTAATTTATACTTTGTTAGTTATTTTAGACAATTTGTCAATTACATATCCATGTGGAGTTTAAATTGTGTTGGGTTAACTCTTACTTGCTTTTTAGGGAGTGGGTAGTTTGATTATCATGTTTAATTGCTATCACCATGTCCAATTTGTGCATAAATCGAAAAACTAAAGGACTCAACCCGATTTAATTTTGAAATATGCGATTGCACAAGAAATTGTGCGGTCCGCAAAACTGTAGATTAGGGCAGTTAGTAAGGCAAATTAGTGCGTACACCACTTAAAAATGTGTGGATCACAGAAATTCCATCGCAGTCACTGAAAAGTATGTGCTGCCGTAGATCAGGCCAATATCTGTCATCAGAGAGTTGGCACTTTTGAAAAGTTTCATATGGCACCGCACTAAAAAAGGTGCGGACCGCACTTCAATTCTATGATCGCACTCCAAATTGTGCAGATCATAGTTTCAACTCTGCGGCTGCACTTTCAATTTGTGCGGTCCGCACAACCTAACCTGCGGTCGCACTTGAAATTGTGTGGACCGCACTTCCGTACCCTGCAACATATTTTGTTCTGTGACTTTCTATTTATCTGCACTTGAACTAGAACTGATTCCTGTTGCTGTTTGTTACAGAAAATAGTTAGATCACGTGTTCGTGGTGATACATCAAAGGGGAAGGGTAAACATTTCTGAGGCCGAGGCAAGAGTACCTTACCGCTCGCCCTTTAAAGAGATATATCCAAAAAGGTGACAGTCAGTTGAGGTAAAGCTGCGGAGCCAGGCCAATCAAGCTCTTATGTCCCGTCTAGGAAAGCATCGGAGGGCAACTTAGTGCAAGAGCATCCTTTTGTTCAATCACAGCCAAAATAGCTTCAGGGAAGGTATCAACTCTGAGACGAGCCTTACACCTATGAGAGCACTTCTGAGGGTTCGAAATGTAACAATCAGGCTTCAGAGACCTCATCTACACATGCCCCCGACCCCCTAGCCACTACAGTGGACGTGGATGACATCCTAGATGATGGCCGAGAGGGTGATACCAGAGTTGTCGGCCTTGAGAGGTCGAAGAAGAAAGAGATTTTGAAAGATAGGTTTATTAGTCTGGCTGCCTTCACAAGTTTTCGAGAGTGGTGTCCGGTGATATCGCTCACTCTTGAGCGACAATTCCAATTTAAAGATCTTGACAAGTATAATCCGATAATTTTAAGACAGTTCCGAGAGCAAAAGGGGTGGATGTGGTTCACCCAGAGTGTAGTAGATGCCAAGGAATATCTGGTCCGTGAATTCTACGCCAATGCGGCGCACATAAAGAAAGGGACCAAAGTGACAAAAGTGAGGAACCTGAATGCAAGATTTAACTAGAACACCTTGAACACCTACTTGGAGTTTGAGGATGTTGAGCCGGTGCAATACTTGGAAAAGCTGGCTATGGGAGATGCAGCTCGCCCATGGCTAGCTGAGATTCTTGCAGCCCCAGGGCCACTACCACCATGGATCACAACAGGGGTTCCTATTCACAGGAACACCCTGAACTTTGAGGCAAAGGGATAGCAAACTTTCGTATGCAGCAGACTAGACCCGTGCCAGAATGAAACAAATCTTCCTATTCAGTGGGCAGTGCTAGTCGCCTCTATCATGGCGGGGTACCCAATCAATGTGGGTGCTGTGATGTCGGCCGACATGTCTGTGGTCACCAGGAAAGCTGACACCTCCTACCTGTATCCCAACACTATCATGGAGTATCTTATAGATACATGGGTAGAGCCCAAGGATTTTGAAAGAAGCCTTTCTCTTGGTATTCTCTAATGGACCCGAACAACTCGAAGAAAAAGGGTCAGTCAACTACTACCGTAGGCCAGTCTGATGAGCCTTCGGTGGTAGCTGCAGAGTTAGCAGATATGCCTTCCACTTCAGTAGTACCTTCTACCAGTGCAACTGCCATGCCTCCACCTCCTTCTTCAGATCCTTCAGCATCAGTGTCTTCCACCTGGGCTTTGAAGCCGGTGACTATGCCCACTTATCCATTATCTACGAGTTTCCTAGATACTGGCAAGCCTCAACAACTGGATACAGACAACCACTGTAAAGTTGTCTGACGTATCCAGTATTGTTGCAGTACAACCATCCACTCCGGCACCCCAGATTCCTCCGATAGTGGAGGATACATTGAAGAATATCTTGGAGAACCAGACCACCATCATGAACACATTGGTAGCACATGGAGCAGTGATTGATGAGCTTGGGAAGAAGGTAAAGAAGATGAAGAAATCTCAGGCATCCAAGAAATCAGTGGACAAGCTGAGGAGAGAGGTGACCAGGATAGCAACAACTGGTGATCTTCCATTTGATATGCTGATGGAGACGGATCCAGCAGCATCAGTAGATCCAGCAGCACCATCAGCTCTATTGGCACCAGCTGGCGAGTCTGAAGAGCTAGACCTGGCTGCCAACACTACTGAGGTGATACGCCAGATGTTCACCCATCCAGTTACTCCCAGAGCCGAGGATGATGAGATCCAGTTAGAGGAGACTAAGGGCGGTGACGCTGCTATGGACACAGAGATGTCTAAGGCCACATAGGGAGTCCTCTTCACTCTTACCCTTCTTTATTCTTATTTTGTTAAGCATTGGGGACAATTCTTATTTTTATTCGGGGGATGGAGTTTATTTGATGTTTGGATGATTTCTAGACGTTTGGTTTGTAATAACTAATAATTTTGTCTCGCTTTATCATGTATAAATTCTCTCTTCTCTCTCTATATTGGTGTATATATTCTCTCTTTTCCTCTATCATTATGTATATTCATTATGCTTTCAGTAGTTTTCTTTGTAACTTCTTTATTCTATTTTTTATTAGTCAATGTTTAATTAAGTAGCTTCTTGTTTAATCTAATAGCTTCCTTTTAATCTAGTAGCTTCTTTTTTATGTTTGAATGGACAATAAGCCTTTGATTTTCTTAATGCCATGATTTTTTGCAAAGATAGTTTTTGTGTGAACTGAGTGACTCTTCCCAACGATGGATGACGTGACAATCTTCTTAAGTGATTGAGTCCGTTTTTGGTGTTTAGGTAAGAATAGTAGTAATAATAAATAAAAAGACCCAATTGAGTCAGGCTTGAAGAGTCAAACATGCTTCACTTAGTACCAACACACTTAACTATGTGCTTATGATTAAAAATAATTTTTTTAAAAAAGAAATAGCTCTAGTTAGTGATGTTTTGACTCTTGTGTTGACTTAAGCAATCATCGAGTGATTTAGTCGAACCATATTGATTTTCAATATTGAATATGATCATTGTGGGCCCTCAACTCTATCCTCTTTAACAATCCAACTGTGTGAGAGGTGAGATATTTTTGTTTCAAGTCCAAGTACTCGTGCGAATGGTCTAGAACTTGTCCCGAATGTGTTTCGAGGTGAAATTTTAAGTTTTGCTTGGCTTGAGAAGTGATTGTAGGCTCTCTTTGACCCGCTTGAAATTTTCTATGGCCCACCAATATTGTTATCCCTAGTCAACCCATTTGACAAAGTCAAAGAAATTCAATATCTTTATAGTTATATACATAAAAAATTCTTATAATGTCTTGAAGCGGAAGGCGAGCCTTGGTGTAACTGGTAAAGTTGTTGCCATATGACCAGGAGGTCAGAGGATCGAGCAGTGGAAATAGCCCCTTGCAATCGTTCTTATTTGATAACCATATTACAAGCCTTTAACCTTTTTGTATGACCCTCTCTTGGTACCCAAGCTTTCCTTAACACTCTTCAGAGATAATTGGTCAAAAACATAAGTTTGGGGGAGAGACGAGGAGTTTGAAAAAGTATCAATGCTTAAAAAGATAAAAGAAATGAAGAGAAGGAAAGGAAAGAAAAAGAAAGAAATAACAAAAAGAAAAATGCAAAAAGAAAGTGAATAAGTTGAAGAGTTGAAGAGATTCAAAGAAAAGTAATGATACAAAGCATGGAGAAAGCAAAGAAGGAGAAAATGAATATCATGACCAAGAAAGAGTGATGTTAAGTCTCTCTAGTTCCGCTAAGAAAAAGAAAATGCCTCAAAGAGTTGGAAAAATATGAGCCTATAAAAGAAAATGGAGTGCTTAAAAGATGAACCCGTTCTATCATAACATATCCAACCTTAGTCCAAAAGCCTTCATTGCATTCCAAAAAAGCCCTTGCGTGATTTCAAGCCAAGTAAGGTTACGTTAGTGGTGTCCTACATGAAGGACAACCATATGGTACTTAGAGCCGTACTTGCGACAATATTTTGAGAGAGATGAGCGAACCTTTCACAAATCTTTGAATTGAGTACTACATTCTTAAGTGAGATATGCTAACGGAGAGTAGAGGAGGAGAAATTTGGGATCCATAATGACTTACATAAAACAGTGAGCTTCCTTGATGAATAAAGTCAACTCTTGATGCTTAAGTGTCACATTAAAACTATTTGTGCTTAAAAAGTTCAACTCGTTGCCTTGTTGATAATTCATAAGTGTTGTGGGTAATTGTTGGTCCCAATTGATGTGTGATTGATGCATCTTTGAATAGCTGGAATAGCTCTTAACTTGTGGAGGTGCGAATTACTTTTCTTGCTTGAGGACAAGCAAAAGCTTAAGTTTGGGGGATTTGATAAGTGGAGATTTTGACTATTTATTAGCGACTTTTAGCTTTTGTTTTAGTCCAAAAGCGTTTAATTGTGTTCCCGAAAACTGATGAAATATGCTTAATTACAGGAACGTCAGAAAATGAGCACCCGAGATGAAATCCAACTCAAGAAGGAGTAATCTGAACTCAAGGACAAAAACAGACACATAAGCTCAAAGTGCCGACCGCAGATTATCATCTGCGGCTGCAGATTGTGAAGAAACTTATAGTAGAGATATGTGCAAGTGGGATCCGCACATGACATGTGTGGTTGCAGAAACTGGGCAAGAGCAAAAGTTCAGAGAACATGCCTCTCAAGTTCAACAGAAGTGTGGACCACACACTTATTGTGCGACCACAAAAGAGCAGCTACACGACCGCGGTCACATTTGTGCGGTCCGCAGATGAGCAATGTGCGACGTCATTCAAAAATGTGTGGACCGTAGAAAGAGAGGAGTGCGGCCTCAGTTCAGAATTATGCTGTCAAAAGTTTCCAATCCTGTCAGGCTGAAGCAAAGTGCGGACCGCACATGAAATTATGCGGCCGCAGAACCTCCGAAAGGTTATTTTTGTCCGAAAATTCTAGCTCTGTATAAATAGAAGAGTTTCATTTTTTTTAGGTCAAGTTTTGACATCAGGAGCTACATTAGACGGCTTTGTTTACTCTCTTTAGTAGGTTTTGCTATTTTGAGCTTTGTGAATATAAATTTCATCATTTTAATTATCAATATGGGTTTAATTATCATTTCTTCTTCTATTTCTTCTATCTTAAGTATGAGTAGCTAGATTTTCACTAGAGTTGTGACCCAACCCTAGAGTGTAATCTTAATGGGTGTTTAATTTATTGCTTGTTTATGGTTGAGTGTTTATTATTTAGCCTTGTTCTTGATTTTAATTGTAAAATTAATGGTTGCAAATATTAGTTCATGCCTATTTGACTTGGTCTCTACTTGAGAAAGAGATACTTAGTATAGGAAAACTTAGCTAATAAGAAATTGGGTAAATCAAGAGAATGATAGTCCCAATTAAAGGGTTGAACCTAGAGATAGTAAAATCCGACTTGAGTTTTGTATCAACCGTTTTGTTCAATACCCATTTGGACTTGAGAAAACCAAATTAGGCAAAATCATTCTCTGACCAAGAGGTATTGAGTGGGTACTCGAGTGTTGATAGCTATAATATACCTCGACCAATAAAACAAGTTTTAAAGTTTACAACCCGTTAGGCAAACACCTAGGTGAAGGTCATAGTCTTAGGATTTTTATATCATTTGAAAAACAACAACAAAAATAATTTCTTAAATTCGTTCCTTAATCTTGCAATCTTATATTAGAATAGACATAGAACAAACACCAATTTGTGGAAGTGTAAATTGAGATAGTTCATACTCATACACTGCAATCTATACTCTTAAATCTCACGTATAGCTCCCTATGAAATTCGACCCCGACTCCTTGTTGGGTATTACTATTGCAATCGACCGTTTCATAACTTGAATTGAGGTGTGAACTTGGACGAGATCAAACATCCTCGTCAATTTCACCATTTCCTTAGATAATAGACTTAAGGTACTTAAAAGTATCTCTCTTCGGGATAACTTGTGTATCAAGCCTCACGTTCAACTCTGCTTTATCGGTCCTGTCACTCAACTTGTACTCCAAGTATACTGTTTTGGTCCTTCTCAACTTGAAACATTTAGACCTAAGGTTTGTTTCAAAACCTTGAGTCTCGCGTTAACACAACCTCGCATCTCATCAATCAGTACAATATCATACGCAAATAATATACACCACGGCACCTTCCCTTGAATGTGACGCTTCAATGTGTCCATCGCCAAGACAAACGAAAACGGGCTAAGAGCTGACCCTGATGCAACCCCATTACAACTAAAAAGTAGTCTGATTTCCCATCCCCTCCAACCAGCTGTCCTCATCAGGGATTAACTCCCTCATACATGTCCTTAATTACCCTAGTATAAGGAACAAGAAAACTAGAACCTCCCTCGGAACTTTATCATATACTTTCTCTAGATCAATGAATACCAATGAACACCATACCGTATACAACTGCACTAATCCATCCAAAAATATTTGAATTTCACTACGACTAATTGATCAAGCGGACCATTCATATATTGCACTTTTATTTTGGCCAAAATTCAACTAATATTTGAGCAATTAATCTAAATAGTTGCCATTACAATCCCATAATTAAAAATAGCCGGAGCAATACATGCATATCATATATGATATGCCCATAATAACTCTACAATCTAGACAACAATTAGGAAAAGTAAAAAGTAAATCCTACCAGCTATTCGTATAAAGATTGAACGTAATACAGAAATATCGCAAATAAGTCCCAATTTACTAACCTCTAACCGTTAATTATAGACTTACCAAAACTAGCCAAGCACATATAAAAATTAAAAATCCAATAAAATAAAGTTCTTTCTCTCCAAGAATTACACGCAAAGATCTCCTTTTATATTTTAAGCATGATCAACAACATTAGATGCAAGACGGAAAGAAAATTTTATGGATGGGGTAGCAAATAAGGTGAGAAAATACACAAAAATATAATTACAAGATTCCAAAATTTAAGTAAAAAAAGATCTTTTTTAATGGGTGTGGCTGAAATTCATTGAAAACATATAAATGAGTTCATATATAAAATTTGAGGAAGATTCGAGGTGATTTAGACTGATTTGGTATCAAAATTCGTAGTTAAAACTAAGTTAAAAAAGTTCTTCTACAACACGTGTATCAAAGATGTATCTCACATGTGATATATATATATATATATACTATATACTATATTAAAATCACAAATGCCCTTAGCGAAATGTCGTTTGCCTTTTTTACCTTTTAAAAACAGATTTTACTTTGGACAAAATCGTAAATAATTATTTTTCTAATATTTAGTACTTTAAAATCAACTAAATTTTAGATTTTTATATCTTCCCTTCTTTGAACTACGTAAGAATGCCTAATATTTAGGACTTAAATTAAAGACTTTGAAGGTAACTATTAAAAAAAAAAAAAGAATCATGTTCACGTTTTGAAAATTAGTGGAGTATTCCTTATAGAAGTCCAAGTCAACATATAATACTTTTAGTGTATCTTAAAGTACATTTTGTTATAAAATAAAAGTAATGCAGTAAAATGTAAATAAGAAGAGATAGAAAGAAGGGAGAAGTGTTTTCTTCTTTCACTTTGGTGTATCTTTCCATTGCAATTACATGGCCTTTTATAGGCATAAAAAGTAAAGATGATGGACATAAAGTAGGAGATTTAATTTTTAAGTTATTCACAACATGGGCATCCAATGTAGCATCCAATGTACAAACTATTCATAACACTCCCCCTTGGATGTCCATATAAGATAATGTGCCTCATTAAGAACTTACAAAAAATATTGGGGTGTACATAATTATTTATAATATGCATTGCTTGCTGCCTCATTAAAAACCTTACCAGGAAAACTCAGTGGGACAAAACTTTGGTTAAGAAAAAGAGTGCAGCGTGTAGTTACTCCCCCCTGATGAAAAATTACTTAATGTCTCGAAGACGACGCATTCCAATCTTATATATCAGCTTTTCAAATATTGAGGTTGGTAATGCCTTAGTGAACAGATCGGCCAAATTATCACTTGAACGAACTTGTTGTACATCTATTTTACCATTCTTCTGAAGATCATGAGTGAAAAAGAATTTCGGTGAAATGTGTTTTGTTCTATCTCCTTTGATATATCCTCCTTTCAATTGAGCAAATGCATGCAACATTGTTTCATACAATATAATTGGAATATTCTCTTTCGTAGAAAGACCACATGTTTGCTGAATGTGTTAAGTTATAGATCTCAAAAAACGTATTCTCGACTTGCTTCATGAATGGCTATTATCTCTGCATGATTTAAAGAAGTAGCAATCATAGTTTGTTTTGTCGAACGCCATGATATGGATGTACCTCCACTTGTAAATAAATAGCCTATCTGAGATCGACCTTTGTGTGGATCAGACAAATATTCTGCATCTGCATAACCAATCAATGATGGCTTGGATTCATTTGAATAAAATAAACCCATATCAATGGTCCCTTGGAGGTATCTGAATATATGTTCAATACCATTCCAGTATCTTTGTGTTGGCGAAGAACTAAATCTTACCAATAAGCTTACTGAGAAAGCTATATCTGGTCGGGAATTATTGGCAAGATACATTAATGCCCCAATTGCACTAAGATATGGTACTTCGGCACCAAGAAGCTCTTCATCATTTTCATGAGGTCGGAATGGATCTTTCTTTATATCAAGTGATCTCACAACCATCGGGGTACTCAATGGATGTGCTTTATCCATATAGAATCGCTTTAAAATCTTTTCGGTGTATGTTGATTGATGGACAAATATTCCATCTTTCATATACTCAATTTGTAGACCAAGACAAAATTTTGTCTTTCCAAGATCTTTCATTTCAAATTCTTTCTTCAAACAGTCTACTGTTTTTGGAAGCTCCTCAGGAGTTCCAATGATATTTAAATCATCAACATACACAGCGATTATAACAAATTCAGATCCAGACCTTTTTATAAAGACACAAGGACAAATTGGATCATTCTTGTACCCTTCTTTCAACAGGTATTCACTCAGGCGATTGTACCACATACGACCTGATTGTTTCAATCCGTATAAAGATTTCTGAAGCTTTATTGAACAAGTTTCTCGAAAACTTTTATATGCTTCTGGCACTTTAAATCCCTCAGGTACTTTCATAAAAATTTCGTTGTCTAATGATCCATACAAATAGGCTGTAACAACATCCATTAGATGCATATCAAGTTTTTCTTGCACTGCCATATTTATGAGATACCTGAAGGTGATAGCATCCACTACAGGAGAATATGTCTCCATATAATCAATTCCAGGCCTTTGGGAAAACCCTTGTGCCACAAGTCGTGCTTTATATCTAACGACTTCATTTTTATCATTTCGTTTTCGCACAAAAACCCATTTATACCCTACTGGCTTTATGCCTTCAGGTGTTCGAACTATGGGTCCGAAGACTTCACGTTTTCCAAGTGAAGTTAACTCTGCCTGGATAGCGTCTTTCCATTTTGGCCAATCATTTCTCTGTCTACATTCATTGACAGATTTTGGTTCAAGATCCTCATCTTGTTGCATTATTTCAACAGCAACATTATAAGCAAAAATGTTATCGATAACAATATTATTTCGGTTCCATCTTTTCCCGGTTGAGACGTAACTTATTGATATCTCTTCATTCTCATTATTTTCAGGTACCTGGACCTCCCATAAGGTCTTATCATTTGTTACGTCTTGGGGCTCTTCTTGAGCCATTACCTCTGTGTTATGTTCACTTTGATCACTTGCTCCTTTTCTTCTGCAATGATTTTTATCTTTAGAACCGATTGGTCTACCACGTTTCAAGCATGGCTTAGACTCATTTGCTTTAATTAATTGTCCTGCCAGGATATCAACTCGAATTGGAGCATTAGCAGCTAGAATATGTGATTTAGTCACCCTTGGTAGGTCAGTGAATGCATCTGGCAATTGATTTGCAATATTTTGTAAATGAATTATCTTTTGAACCTCTTGTTCACATTTATTTGTTCGAGGATCTAAATGAGACAGTGATAATGCATTCCAATCTATCTTCTTTTTCAGCTGCTTATTGTCTCCCCCTAATGTTGGATATACTGATTCATCAAAATAGCAATAAAAAAATCTTGCCGTAAATAAATCTCCAGTCATCGGCTCTAGATATTTTATAATATAAAGAGATTCATATCCAACATATATCCCCAACCTTCTTTGAGGACCCATCTTTGTGCGTTGTGGTGGAGCAATTGAAACATATATCGCACAACTAAAGATCCTAAGATGGGAAACATTTGGCTCCTGACCAAAAGCCAATTGCAATGGAGAGACTTTATGATAACTTGTGGGCCTTATCCGCACACGTGCTGTTGCGTGCAAAATAGCATGACCCCATACTAAAATGGGAAGTTTTGTTCTCATAAGCATTGGTCTAGCAATTAATTGGAGGCGTTTGATCGTTGATTCTGCTAGACCATTTTGTGTATGAACATGAGCAACCAGATGCTCAATTGTTATCCCAGTTGAAATACAATAATCATTAAAGGCTTGGGATGTAAACTCACCAGCATTATCAAGACGAATTGTCTTAGTTGCATAATCTAGAAATTGTGCTCTTAGCTTTATTATTTGAGCCAACAATCTCGCAAATACCATATTGCGAGTTGATAGTAAGCACACATGTGACCATCTTGTAGATGCATCTACCAAAACCATACAATATTTGAATGGTCCACATGGAGGGTGAATGGGCCCACATATATCACCCTGTATACGTTCCAGAAATGCAGGGGATTCCATCCTAACTTTAATAGTTGATGGTCTAATAATTAATTTTCCTTGAGAACACGCAGCACAAGAGAATTCCTTAAATTGAAGAATCTTCTGATTCTTCATTGCATGTCCATGTGAATTCTCAATTATTTTACGCATCATATTAGAACCAGGATGGCCCAACCGGTCATGCCAAATAATAAAATTATCTTGATTAGTAAACTTCTCGTTTACTACGGCATGTGTTTCAATCTTGCTAATACTTGTGTAGTATAAGCCGAAGGAAAGAGCAAGTAACATTTCAAGCACATATTTCTTTTCAGACATTATGTAGTAATATAAAGATATTCAATCTTTTCATCATTTGTAGTCTCAATATGATAGCCATTTTGACAAATATCTTTGAAACTTAATAAGTTTCTTTGAGATTTACTACAATATAGTGCTTCATCAATAGCCAAATTTGTTCTTCCTGATAGTAATAAATTGGCTCTTCCAGAACCTTCAATTAATCTTGTACTACCGGATATTGTATTAATATTCGTTTCTTTCATTACCAAATAAGAGAAATATCTCTTATCTTTTAAAATAGTGCGTGTTGTAGCACTATCCAGAAGACAAATATCATCTTTATTAATCTTGAGTCCAATTGAAGACTGAGAAATTTTCATATTCTTAATAAAATATGGCTCAACTTAGCGGGAGTTAAGAATAAAATTAGAACTTCGTGCTAATAACGTGTTATAAAATAAAAGCAATGCAGTAAAATATAAATAAGAAGAGATAGAAAGAAGGGAGAAGTGTTTTCTTCTTTCACTTTGGTGTATCTTTCCATTGCAATTACATGGCCTTTTATAAGCATAAAAAGTAAAGATGATGGACATAAAGTAGGAGATTTAATCTTTAAGTTATTCACAACATGGACATCCAATGTAGCATCTAATGTAACATCCAATGTACAAACTATTCACAACACATTTATTATTTTTTATCCAAAAATGGTGTAGTTATTCAAATTCATGAGATTTCATTGTTTTTTTTAAACTTTGGTCCTGACTTTGCCTACAAATTTTAGTTTTTCAATTTTTAATCTTTAAGAATCAATATCCACGTCCTAAAAGAACATTATTCAATCAAGAATTTAGTTTATGTTCTATTATCAACCATGCAAACGTTGATAATATTCCTAAGGCAAGAATTTGTATTGAAGACTGATTTTTTTATAGGTCAGTTTATATAATACAATTAGTCATTCGAAAATCTATTTGACCAATGGAGGAGCTGATTGCAATAGAATGATAATTTACTCATCCCCCAGAATTAAGACTATATACATGCAAATTAACATTAAACAGTAATAATTTTTTTTAAATGTTTCAGTATTCTTGTATTTATAAAAAATTTATGTACAAAAACGTAGCTGCATATAGTAATAAAATACGCGTTAGATATAAATTCCTCATTATCCACCAACATTATGCTCTTGAACTCAAGTTCAACTTATCTAATATTGGACGAGCTAAAAATAATATTAAGTACAACTTTATTATTCATTTCTTTATGTCAAGTATACGCTAATTAAATCCAAAAGAAAGAAGAATTACGGATAACTTCAGTAATTGAAATACAACAAGGTATTAGATTACTTTCGTGGGTAAGACTTCTTTCTTTATTAAGCCAGCTAAATAGGATCAACATCCATCATCCTCAAGAACTAACACTTTTGCTTTAGTTTTTAATTTTATAACTCCAACATTTTATTTATTAATATCTATATAATTTTTTCTTGCAACTATATATTTATTTAGATGAGGTACACGTACAAAGTGCGCAATCTAAAACTAGTATATATATATATATATATATATATATATATATATAAGTTCCTTAATATGAGATTTAAGTTCCTTAATATGTCCCCATTCTATTGTAATAACACACAGTCAAAAGAAAGTAAAAAATTGACCTTTTCTTAGCTACAAATAGCTATTTGGTTAATATTAATAATCTTTTATGAATTGACCAAATTTTATAATAAGCTGCTTATAAATCGACGTAATCCGTAGGTTCCCTAACATTGAATCGGCTGGAAGTTAAAGTTAGCCCAAGTGTTAAATGAAGGAAGTAAACCCAAGACGTTGTTACTGCTCAATTTTTGAGGCTTACAATTAGGCCCCATATAATATAAAATATAAAGTTAGGCCCAACCATGGCAGGCACATTTATGATCCAGCTGTTGTCGAATGTCCTGATTCGTAGCCAATTAGTACAAATCGGGAGCTCTGTTGAAGGTTTGGTTAAAGTCACAGCCGGGTCACCGGAATCAGAGGAGCAAAATCGTCCAGGTGCATCCCCTCGAATCTTCCCTGTCTTTGTCAAAAAACCCACGCATTTCTCGTTTCTCCCTCTCTACATATCATTTACAGAGAAACAAACGTCTTTAACTACAGTTTTGGTTTTACCTTCTAGTGTTTTCATCTGGACGATGCGTTTCTACCGGCACTGTTACTCCGACTGTTTCCGCCGCTGTGGTCGTTGTTTCTGCTCTTGTTACTGTTGTTCTTGTCCTTGAAATCTCCCAAAATCAAAACTTTCCGGACGGTTAGGGTTTTTATTGTTTCAATTCTGAGAATTGTGTGATTGTTTTTTCAGTTACAATGGATTTGAGCCAATCGCAATCGAGTAATCTCTCGCTAGGGTTTATTGCTCATGCGTCCCCGGCGGGAAGCGCACCTAGTCGGGCTCATATCGCCGACGACTCGATCACTTTTCAGATCGATTCTAGGGTTAAGGACCAATCACATCTGGTTCCGCCGGTTCCACTTCAATTGATGGACAAGCAAACGGAGGAGAACGAAAAGAAGGGGGGAGAGAGTGGTGATGAAGAGAGGGAAGTTGAAGAATTTCGTATTCTAGGACATTCCATGTGTATAAAGCGGAGGAGAGATATTGATAGCACGTCGTCTTCTTCCTCTTCAAAGTGCTTTAGGGTTACGAGTTCCAATGAGCATATGCTAGGGCTAGAATCGCGGAAAAACGCTGTTAGGGCTTGGGGTAATCAGGGTTTACAGGTAGCTGACCCGGATATATTTGAGATAATGGAGAAGGAGAAGCAGAGACAGTACAAAGGGATTGAACTGATTGCCTCTGAGAATTTTGTATGCAAGGCTGTGATGGAGGCATTAGGGAGCCATTTAACAAACAAGTATTCTGAAGGAGCACCGGGGGCAAGGTACTATGGTGGTAATCAGTTTATAGATGAGATTGAAACTCTATGTTGTAAGCGTGCATTAGCTGCTTTTGGACTTGACCCGGAGAATTGGGGTGTGAATGTGCAACCATATTCATGTACTTCAGCAAACTTTGCGGTTTATACTGGTTTGCTACTGCCTGGTGATCGGATAATGGGATTGGATACACCGTCTGGTGGAAACACAAGTCATGGGTATTATCTTCCTAATGGAAGAAAAGTTTCAGGGGCTTCAATTTTCTTTGAGAGCCTGTCTTATAAGGTTGACCCCCAAACTGGATATGTAGATTTTGATAAACTTGAGGAAAGGGCTCTTGATTTCCGTCCTAAGATACTTATATGTGGGGGGAGTTCGTATCCCCGGGAATGGGATTATGCAAAGTTTAGACAGATTGCCGACAAATGTGGTGCAGTTTTGTTGTGTGATATGGCACAAATTAGTGGTCTCATTGCTGCAAAGGTGATCTTTTCTTTGAGGCTGTTTAGTTATTTTGATTAATGCTCACCGGGCACGATCCTATGCTCATTCATGTCATTCATGCATCAATTTAATTTACTTCTTAACCATTTTAGTGCTCATTGTTGATGTTTTGTTTGAAAGCAACAAGGTTCGACCCAATAAATGATGCTTTGGTGCAGTTCCATTCCATGTATATGCCCTTGGTTTCAAACTATTTTAATTAGGTTAAATACTGAGAAGTTAATTATATAAGCTTACTGATTCTTGAATACCTCTTCTAAGAAAAAAACAGCCAGCCTACTGAAGCAAGTTGCCCTTATAGATGACACCTTCCCGAGCATCTCTTGCGTAATGTGGAAATTATCTGATTGAGAAGTCTCACCTGTTCTGATTCATGATCGGTTTCTCTTGGATTCTTGTCATAGTTATAATCTCAATTTGTTATTTGCTGAATGGATTAACAGGCGATTTGACTGCAAATCAATAATATAGGGGAAGTAAAAGTTTTTATGCTTTTTTAAATGGGAAGATAGGATGTCTAAGGGGAGTACTGTAGACCCTAGAGAATATGTTGGACCAGTCACTCCAAGTCAGCCTTTCTTCATGAGTAAATGTTTTTGGCTTCAGCTAATGCCTTAGGCGTCTGCCTACAATTTCTGCTCAAAATAAATCTGCTATATGAATTATTTCCCATCTAATCTTGTCAGAGTTGATTTGCAGTTTTTCCATTTATTGCATTTGTAATCAACGAGCTTGCTAATTTGTGGCATGGTTTTTTTCCCCAGGAATGTGCGAGTCCTTTTGATTATTGTGATATAGTTACTTCAACAACTCACAAAAGTCTTCGAGGTCCAAGGGGAGGTATTATCTTTTATAGGAAAGGGTCAAAGCCAAGAAAGAGAGGGCTGCTTTTGAATCAAGGTGATGGTGATAAGTATGATTTTGAGGAGAAGATAAACTTTGCTGTTTTTCCTGCATTGCAAGGAGGGCCGCACAACAACCATATTGCTGCCCTCGCTATAGCATTGAAGCAAGTGGCTACTCCTGAATACAAGACATATATGCAACAAGTTAAGAGAAACGCTCAGGCATTAGCAGCTGCTTTATTGAGAAGAAATTGCAGACTGGTTACTGGAGGGACTGACAATCACATGATACTGTGGGATCTGAGAAATCTTGGGTTAACAGGTTTCTAAATCTTTTTGTGTAATACCTTTTGCCACATGTGTCTGGTGAATTTCATTCATGAGATCTGTTTGTTTTTTGTGGCTAGCGTACCATCATTATCCTTTCTTCCCATATGGATATTTCTTGTTGGATTATAAGAATGAATTGGAAAATTAAGGGGCATTGGAGTAAGATATTATTAATGAACTAAGCATCAGGCCTCAAATAATTTTATCAGATGGTTGCTTTGTAATGATTCTGCTACAGTGGACTAAGATACTTCTTGAGAAGAAGAAAAACCAGTCTAGTTTTTGTAAGGCATTTGGCATTTTTGGCCATAAGCGCTGGGATATCATTCATCTCTTCTTTTTTAATCCTAGTGAGGTCAATGAACTGCATGTTTCTCCCTTGCTTATGTTTTATTCCTATGATTTTGCCGTCAATTCCTGTGGCACCGTTTCTGACTGGGCTTCTATATCAATTTTGCCACTGAGTTGATCGAATTGATTGTGTAGTTCTTTTTTCAATGAAAATAGTATAATCTATGATCTTCGGATCAACATTTGTCCAACTTTGACAGCATATCTCATAAGGTTTGGTTTTTAGATTTCTTTAAAAATGTGATCTGCTTTGCTGCTATCAGAAGGTTGTTGAGATGCTCTAAATCCTCCAAGTCTTTTACCTGTGATTCCTGAGAGAACTTGGCTGCTTGTCATATATTGGTTCCATTCTGTTTGAGTTGACTTGATTATTTAAAGAACAGTCTGAGGTGTGTACTTGTTGAGAAAATGGAGATCTTATAGAAGGCACAAATTTGTTTTTGTGCTTCTCTTACTACTGGAACTTTGTATCGTCGGGCATTTGAACTGAATACAAAGATGCCTACATGAAATTTGAGAGTAAAGTTAGTAGCAGTTAACATGGAAGTATGATTATTTAAAGAACAGTCTGAGGTGTGTACTTGTTGAGAAAATGGAGATCTTATAGAAGGCACAAATTTGTTTTTGTGCTTCTCTTACTACTGGAACTTTGTATCGTCGGGCATTTGAACTGAATACAAAGATGCCTACATGAAATTTGAGAGTAAAGTTAGTAGCAGTTAGCATGGAAGTAATATGATAAGGTCATGAAGATTAATGTACAAAAGTAACTTAAACAGTAATTTTAGCTTATCATTGTATTAAAAAAAAGTAATTTTAGCAAATATACTGTTGCCATTTCCAAAAAAAAGCATCTGCTATATTGTTAAATGGCATGTGAGGTGTGTTTTCCAGAAAGTTAAGTCCTACCATAGCAGAAAATCACCATTTGAAAGTAACGTAATATTAGTAGCTTTAGCATATATTTGACTGATCATAAAAACAAAAACATTTTACATATAAAAACAAGCGTTTGCTATTGTTCATTGGCCTGTCATGTGCGTTTTCCAGGAGAGTTAACTCCTAGCGTAACACAGCTCAACTCAATATTGTCAAAGGCGAAAAGGTAGAAAAGTACCTAATGTCTACTAGCAATGTAATGAAAGCACGAGCTTTTCTGAAAGGCTAATATGAAAGAAAGGCTAATATGAAAAAGAAAAATCATGTCAATTAAGTTAAAAATAATATTGAATTTCTGACTAGGAAGCAATACTCAAATTCATATTGGTGACTAATTTTCTTTTAATATATTCTAATTTGTTATTCCTAATCATTAATATGTCCGTCCATAAAATATCTTGATAATTAATATATTGCTGTCATCTAGTTATTTGTTTGGTGCTATTCTCTTTAGGAGAGAGCTCATGGACGTTGTGGTGTGCGGTGCCTGTACTGGAGCGCTACCTAAGTGACGTTATGTATGTAGATCGGGCCTTTAAGTAGCTTGTACCCTTCTAAAATTATGTGATCATCCTGTGCCAATTCTCTTGCTTACTGATTCTGGGACCAAATGCTGCCTGCTTCAACGGGATTATCTGGGACCAGATACTGCTATTTTAATTGAACTCTAATCGCTGTTGTTGACTTGCCTCCCGGTTTTTGAGTGTATTAGTACTGCTATTTTAATGGGACTCTAATTGCTGTTGCTGACTTGCCTCCCGGTTTTTGAGTGTACTGGTACTGATTTTTATTTTTCTATTTTACAGGTAAGAATTTTGAAAAGGTTTGCGAGTTGTGTCACATCACTCTCAACAAAGTAATGGTCTTCGATGATAATGGAAGTATTACTCCTGGAGGTGTGAGGATAGGTAAGTTCAGTATCGTTTTAGTGTGGAGCCACATATATCAACCTTTTGGAGTTGAAAATCTGTTTGTGTAATTACTTTTGCTCTGCCTGCAGGTACCCCTGCTATGACATCAAGAGGCTGTATAGAGAATGATTTTGAGACGATAACAGATTTCCTCCTCAAGGCAGCGCAGATTACAAATTCAGTACAGAGAGAACATGGAAAGCTTGCAAAGGCTTTTCTGAAAGGCCTTGAGAACAACAAAGATGTTATTGAGTTAAGAACACGTGTTGAAAGTTTTGCATCACTGTTTGCAATGCCTGGATTTGAAGTATAATCTAGCTTGGAAATCTTGTTCTGGTGGATGAATTCTTTTTTTGATCGTTGACCAACCTTTTCAGTGGATTGGGAGGACAATGGTGCACCCAACTCTTGGTTAGTAATTGACTAGGCTTGATATGATTTTAAGTGTCCCTTGAGCTCAAAGCCTGGATTAACTTATGATTGCCACGTTGGAGTATTTTGTGTCCTTTTTGACTGTCAAGGTTGGCTGGAGGTGTCAAGACAAATCTCAAGTAGCTGAACCTTGCCATAGCTTCAGTATTTTTGATGAGGGTTTGGTAAATTAAATAGTGTTGTCATGAGGGATCCGACTCATTCTCCTATTGCTGTTTTGATACACTGTTGTTTTGGGTCCTCGTTATTTTTGGTTGTACCTATATTATTATATCTTTAATATTCAACTTGTATATACCCTGTAATTTTCTCACTGAAGAGATTACAAGGTTGAATGTACATTACACCTTGAGAGAAAAACAAAGGAGAATTTAAGGGATTATTTGGCAAGGCTGTTAGTAGTTGTTTTGGCAGGATGACTCAAATTTCCAGTTCCTTACCCTTTTTATATTGTTCTGCTTCCATGTTCTATGTTGACTCAGGTGGTATTGCATCACAGGAAGCTGCTTTTAGAGGGCTTTGGATAAGCATCTGTTTCAGTCTCTATTGTAATCAGGTGAAGTACTTCTTTGATACATTCTATGTTCTACCAAGAGCTGCTACGACTACAAATATTTCCTAGATGTTCATCTCATTAGACATGCATTGACAAATCCCTTCTCCTTTGAAACAATTGCGATCTACTAAAGGTACCATGGTTAATGCTAGGGATGGAGTTGGCACAGGTTAGTTGCCATGACTTCAAACCGGCCACTTCTCCACGAAGTCTAGCAATTTTTTTTACATTGACCAATAAGGTAGACCAAAAGCAGAAAGAAAGACAGCATACGATAAGAAAGTTGTTCTTTTCCCTTCCTTGGGGCTTGGGGGCTGGAGATTTGGGAAAAGAACTGAAAAGTTGGCAAACCAGAATCATGATGTGGTTAGTTGAAAGGAACAAGTCTGAGTTGCAAGTTGTAAAGAGGTAAAAAAGAAGATAATAATTAGAGAAGAAAAAGAGAGGAATCGCATTTCACAGGGAAACAGGAGACATGTCAGAGAGCTGGTGCTAGGCTGAGATACAAGAAGATATACCCAAGTACAGCGCCTAGTATAGACTTTGTTGACAGCAGCCACTCTGCACTGCCTACCAAACAGAGCTGCCTCTTTTCTTTTCATCATCATTTATTCGACCAACAATAACATTATAACTACAATCAATTACTACACATGCTATAGTACTCTTTTCATATTTGCTTTCATTTAATTCCTTGATAACAGAAAAAAAAGAATCCCTTTTCTGGGAATCAGACAAAAGCTCCTACAGTTAAAGGAAAAAAAACTGCTTTTGTGTTTTGAGAAAAATGAATGCTAGCCCAGGAATCTCATGATCCTTCTCTTCCTCTTTCCCTCTGTCTCCGCCCACTTCTCCATCACTTTTTCACAACTTGAATGATTAGTAATTTCAGGGTATATTGGATTAAAAAATCTGGTATTAGCTCAAAGTCTCCCTTGATTACTTTAAAAAACTAAAGCATCTCACGTTTTTTTTTATCTCCCATTTTTCTAGTATGAGTCAAGTCTACACTTTAGAAAGTGTTGTGAATTGAGAGTTCTTTTTTGTATTATTACTGAAATTTCAATAATATAATTATCACCCTTTGGTTACTTTCTATATCTCTGCTTCCCTATCTTTCTCTGACCTAAACTGTCTTTCCTTAGCCGAAGGCCATTGATGGTTTTAAGTTTAGAATTAGCAATCTTTTTTCCAGTACCTTTTGCGAACTGTTTCTGTTTCTTTCCTGTTTGAATTGATGCGAGTCATGTTAGCTGTCTCCTCTTAAAGAAAATCGTTGAATTGCTCAGAAGAAAGGAAATTCAAATATGGGGTCGTATCAGAAAAAGCTATAAAGAACTTCTTTCCCCATCAACTTTTAGGCTGTTAATAAACCAAAGATTTAGCATGTTTAACATCTTTAATCAAGGTTCTAACACATCTAGTTAATGTGAATTAGACAAGCTTAATTGCAAGAAAAGAGGATTGTTGGCTGCGATTATGACCGACCAACAAAGTAAAAAAGACCTATCTAATCTCTGTTAACATTACTAAGCAGCTGTCATTATCTTAAAAATAGTTGTCATGTGGGCAGGGAGCATCATTCCTTTATTTACTTTATTTAGGTGGAATCACATTCTTTTCCATTTGACAGAAGAAGCATCTTCCAATTTAAGAAACCCTAAACCTAGCTAAGTTGTCTATTATAACTTCATTCTCCTAAGACAATACCTACTAACATAGTATTAAATTATTCTTTCAGCTCCTATGTTTCCTCAACACATCAAGACGTGACCTTGAAGAAGTAATTTATTATGTTAGTTGGGATAATCATAGTTTTCATCTTGGTTTGGTTGGGGAGTAGATGGTCTTTAAGTAGTTGAGTTGTAATCACAATCTTCATTCTAAATTGATGATGCGGGAGAGGGAGGTCTTTTTTGCATTAGTTACACACATTTAAAGAGTTAGTATATAATGGGTTTGTTCTTCTACCTTTCTCCACTTAAATATTAAACGTGTGTCTAATATGCTGCCCTCTTACCACTAAACCGACACCCGGAAGGATCCTAACGTGTGTCTAATATGCTGCTCTCTTACCACTAAACCGACACCCGGAAGGATCCTTTTTTTTTTTTTGATCTAACAGTAAAATGATTGACGGAATGCTAGAATGCCCTAACCCGAGTTTGGTGTAACCATATACGTAATAAAATTGCTAGTTAAACATAAGACAGTATGATAGATGGTCACGATCTTGTACGTTTGGATGATTCTTTGTGTGGTATGAATTGACAGTTGAATAAACAAACATTATATGTCTACAAGTGATTAAATATGTTGATAGAATAAAGAGCATATACAATAAAAGTAGCATATGGCAATTGTGATTCATATCAATCTTCCAGTTTATTCCACTGAGGTGACTGACTGCTGGCCTTGTCAGTAGAACAAGAACAGACATTTCTTATCTTTGATCCAGTTATTGATGATAAGGAGGAGAATCTACTCCTTGAGTGGAAATATTTTTTAGAATTCTTTTTCTTTTTTACTGAAGCTATCTTTATCCAACATATTCTTCTTGTTTAGTAATGTTACTTTTATTCAAAGGAAGAATCACATTCTGGTTTTTTTCCTTGAGGATAATATTCATGCTTTACTTAACAGAGGAAACTTCTTCCTAAAGTTTTCAAGACTAAACTTAGCTGCAGGATAAGAAAATTGTAATTTTAGGATACCAAAAAAGAACCAAAATAGAGAGAGATATGGATGGAAAAAAAAAGTAGAGCCTAAATATTAAAAAAAAGAAAAGAAACTACTCCACTAAGTTATTCCTTACACTTCTACAATCTCTAAGGCTATGGCTGCACACATCTTTCTCCATTTGTTCTTTCTTTGTTGTCTTTACCTATGAGTGCACATGTCCAAAAGTTTCTTTCTTCCTTCTACTATTTCATCAAAGAAGTCATCAAGTTGCCCAATGATGCTTTCTGCCCCACATTTCAACATTCCAAAGCAATCTTTCAAGTTTTCAATCTTGTCATGGATATCAATTTGTGTTAATACTAATCCACACTCCTTGGCTCTCTCTAGTTCCACTTTCAGCTCAGCCATAGCTACTCTTGCTCTTCGATACTCGAAAAGTAGGATTCCGGGCAGCTGCCCTTCTGCCTGATTCACCTCTGCTACTACTCTCTGATGCAATCTTGAAGTTGAAACCATAAAAGATGAACCGAAAACCATGTTCCCTTCATGACCATTCCCTTGGTAAAAACTTGTTTGTGGCCAACAATATACCAGTCCACTTACCAAAATGGCCAATAGCAATGAGCTGACATTCTTCATTGCATAAAGCACTCCTCTAAATCCGCTGAATCCATTGAATTTTGATCCTATCATAATATTTTCGTCGAACCTCAATGATAAATCTTGCATTCTTGTTTCCATTAAGCTCTTGTTTTCTTCTTCAAGTGCTACTGTTTCTCTTTGACATCTATTTATCGCGCGAATAACCTGTATGATCAAGAAAAAAAATTACAACTTTACGCATAAAAATGAAAAATAATTCGATATGGATACATGGTTTGATTATGCGAAGAAAGTTAAAACAACCTGGCGGGAGAGCAGAGGATTTAAAATGTTGTGATCATCAAGAGAAGAAGCTAAATTAGCACCAGAGGTGTAATAATTTTCCATGCTGGAGATTGCTGATTTGAGAACATGGCAAGCTTCCCAAAGTCTTGAACTTTCATCCATATACTCATCAAGCCATTTCTCTCCAACAGGCAAATGTAGTTTTTGAACCAGAAATGTTAACTGGGAATGAAAAGATCTTAGAGATGACAAAACATGTTGAAGAAAATGAAAAGACATGAAGTTCTGAGACAGGAATAAGTGATCAAGATTGTCAAGGCCTCTAGTGAGGAAGTTGTAGAAGCCATTAACAGAAGTTGTAGAGGAAGAATGATTCATCATAAAGATTGAAAAAGAAGAAGATGGTAAGTTAGAAGAGAAGAAAAGGTGACAGAATATTGATGGTTATATGTAGTGGAAGTGAATTCAAGAAGGTGAAATAAGGAAGTGAGTAGCTTAAGGGGTTAGGACATAGGAGTCTATATAGTGAAAAGGATTGGTTGTTGGGGGCAATTATGTGTGTTTGCTACAGAGTGGAGGAGATGATTGGAGAATCTGCCATATTCATTATTTAATGGAAGCAGAGAAATGCTGGAATTGAAAAAGTGGAAAGGGAAAAAGGGAATTCCTAAGTCTAAAATGAAAAGAAAAAGCAAACATGAGAAGTTAATGAGTTGGCCTTAAAACATTACACTTTCCTATTCATAAAGATTTAGTCTGCAGACCTTTCAAGAATCAAAAAGGGGGGTCTGCACATAAAATGATAATTAGGGAGAAATCTTTAGTTTTTTTTCTTTAATTATTTTTAATTATATAGCTCTTTATTCTATGAAGGCCCTAGATTTTGTTTTCTTGGGCTGTAAAAGTTTGACTACTTTGACTGAGATACTTCTTATTCTTTCTTCTCATTCTTCAATTTTGATTTGGTTCCCTCTTGGAATTGAGTGCTTCTCACCTTTTAATTTTATTAATTATTCTTTTGATGAGTTATTTAGCTGTGTAATGGGGAAGTTTAAGGAGATATTAATGATGAGGTCTTGGAGTTGAGATTATTATATGCAGATGCTGGCCCCTGTTTTTTTCTCTTTTTGAAGTTAAAATTATACTTTTTTGGGAAAGTTTACATGGAAAGCAATATATTGCTTCTAAGTTCAATATACACGAATTTGCCGCTAACATTAACTTGCGGTCCCCTCAATACCCTCTGGCTTTTCGAAAACCCTACTCCCCCACCAAAAGAAACTAAAAAGAGAAAAAGGGTTGGTGGAGTTTGTGAATTTCCAACAAGTCTAGTAAGTTTTACAAACAACTACAATTTCCTCTTACATTTTCTATATTGAGATTTGAATCCTAGCCTTATGAATTTTCAAATGGGATTTATAAAGGCCGTGGAAGCAGCAACTAATGCTTGTATTAAGGTAGATTGTTTAGATCACGCCCCTTGGGTGCGACCCTTCTTAGACCCTGCGTGAACGCAAAATGCCTTGTGCATTGGACAACTTTTTTTGGAGTGCTTCATTCATTGCCTTTAAGGTTTTGCATGGTGTTTGTATGTTTCAAAGAATATCCAAACCAAACTCATGATGGAGTTGGAAATTCGAATAAGGAGATTCAAAATAATGCTAGAACACCATAACTAGGACTCAAATTTGTGTCCTAAAACAATTTTTGAGCCACTTGCCGCTACAACTTCCATTATATCATGTAAATACAATCATTTATATATATATAAAAAAACATTTGCTTTATCCTTTTTGCACATTATAGTTTGAGGAATGTGGTTCAATTGAACCATGCAGCTCGATTCCTAGAGTGGCTACACCAAGGTTTTGGGTTGATCATCAAATGAATTCAAAATATGTAGTATTGCTTTTTTGCAGAGCCCAAAACTTTCTTGTGCAACAATGATGTAGTAGAAGATGTGATAATACAAAGTAGTATCAAAAGCCGGGATCCTGTTTTTGAAATGGGGAATCAAGAATGCATGCTCACTACATTGAAATTTGGCAAAATAGGACTTGGTACGGGACTAAGCAATTTGTATTGGAATTGGAAAATGGAATTCCACTTTCCAAATCCACTCAAGTGGGTCATTATCTAATGAAAAAGGCCATCCACACAACCTAATATATCTTTATTTTAGCCTAAAAAATATTTTGGTGGTTTTTCATTCTTCGTTTCTCATTGGTACGGGTATGTGTATACACTATTTTTCCTAAACGGCCAGACCCCACTAAAAATTTTACCGGTTATATTTATGTTGTTGTAATATATATTTGATGTAACTATATGGTCACCCTTATACTCATCAAGTTTGGTTTTAAAAGGTAGCTGCGAGGTTTTCCTTTGGGTCCACAAAAGATGTTCCAGCAAATTACAAGACTTTAGAGGGGTAGAGAAATAGGAGTAGTAAAAAGATTGTTTCAGATTTTTAGTATGATAGGATATTTCATGGGAAGGATTGGACACCACGCTTTGCATAATGGTGTGAATTGGTGAAGCTGAAAATCAATCAAATCCAAGGATAAGGGGTTTGAGGGTCTTGTTTAGGGGAGGAATTGTATGGGACAAATGTTAGTGTGCTACTTGTGTTTACCTCTTCGTGGGGTTGTTCTCTCGATATATTGTATTGTCTTTTATATAATGGATTGCTCATGTCATGGACGTAGGTCAATGACCGAACCACGTTAAATGTTTGTGTCTCTTTTGATATATTCCTCTTGTGTTGTGTGGTTTATCGTAGTTCAAGGTTTGTTTTACTAGCTTCCGCATGACACCTATTTATTTCGGTCCTAACAAGTGCTATTAGAGAGGTTCAAGACAGGTTCTTTGGCGAATTTTGTTCTAGCATTACGATTTTTGTATGA
This sequence comes from Nicotiana sylvestris, assembly GCF_000393655.2. Taxonomy (NCBI): domain Eukaryota; kingdom Viridiplantae; phylum Streptophyta; class Magnoliopsida; order Solanales; family Solanaceae; genus Nicotiana; species Nicotiana sylvestris. Next base: position 119,202,120 of record NC_091057.1, on the reverse strand, counting down.
GAAATTGGACCGAAGTACTACACATGTTGAGATAAACTTTGTTATAGAGATTTGGAGATGCAACCTGTTGATGGTTATGTGAAGGATGTGAATCAAGTTTTATTCATAAGAAAATTCAGGCCAAGGAGAAGAATTGTTAGGTGTTTGCCTTGATTTTCTTACCATATTTGGTTTTCCTATTCCTTGAAGGAAGGACACCATATTTACCAAAATTAAGTTTTTCTTTCCTAGAAGGAAATTATAAATCTTGCATACTTGGCTAGTCTTTTTTTTTTTTGGAGGAAAAAAAGCTTTGGACTTCTATAAATTTGAGGATCCCCCTTCTCATTCAATAGCATCCACAATGTAGCCATAAAGGTTTTTTTCCAGAATCCACTAGGGTTTGAGAGTAGCCATTGTGCCATAAAGAGTTTGAGAGTCTTGTTTACGGAATAGAGGCGAATATGAGCAAGATTGTATGTCTGAATGAGAGCAATTATAATATTTGGAGAAGCAAGATGAAAGATTTGTTGTTCGTGAAGAAGATGCATCTACCATTTTTGCAGCACATAAACCCGAGAGTATATCGGATGAAGATTGGGATTTCGAGCACCAGCAAGTATGTGTATATATATAACAATGGGTTGAAGATAATATTCGCAACCATATTGTGAATGGACACACATGTGAGATCATTGTGGGAAAAGCTAGAGACTCTTTATGCTTCAAAAATTGGGAACACTAAGTTGTTCCTGCTAAAGCAATTGATGACCTTTAAATACAAGGAGCAGAGTCCTATCCTTAATCATATAAATGATTTTCAGGGTGTCCTTGATCAGATGTCTGGAATGAGAGTTAATTTTGATGATGAGATACAAAGACTTTATTTTTTTGACAAATTCAGCTCCCGGTGTTAATGTGACCATGGAATATGCCAAGAGTAGTGTGTTGGATGGGGAAGTAAGGAAAAAATCTCAGGGTTCATCTTCACAAGCATATATCTTGGTTACAGAAAATCGGAGGAGAGATAGAACAAGAGGTTCGAGGAATAGAGGTAAAAGAAGAAGTAAGTCAAGGTCCAAATACCATAATATTACATGCAACTACTGTGGCAAGAAATGACATATCAAAGATTTTGCCACAAGTTGAAGCAAGACATTAAAGAGGGAAAGAAAGTATCATTGGATAAGAATAGCCGTGGAAGAGAAATTGTTAAGGTTGAGAAGATACACACTAATGAAAATCCTTCGGATATGCTGACATAAGCGATGGTTACAAATAAACATGCATTTTGTAGAAAATAGCAGGCATGAAGCATGTAAATAGTTCCTCTACTTGAAGACATATTTGGCTCCTTGGCTGAAGGGGGAGTTTGTTGGGCCCATGCCCATGTTTTCGAGCCAAAGGCCCAATGGCCTAATCCTATCTTTTAGTCTCCATTCCTATTCGGAATTGGATTCTGTTTTTTATTCCTATTTAGAGTGGGTTTTCGCTTTAAGAGAAAACACCACTCATTATCTATAAATAGGACAACCTTGAAAAATTATTATATACTCATTGGTACAAGACTTTGAAAGACTTAAGCACATAAGAGTGGCTTTTTAAAGAGCTTTCATCAAGAGAGAAGAGAGAAGAAAAGTGTTTGTTTGTTGCAGATTTTTGTTTCGACCAGCCAACTTCAAATTACGTTACTTCATTCGTTAACCGTTGGATCGGGCTGAAATTTTGACTGAGTATTCGTAACATCTTGATCTTTGATTTGAGCGGTGCAGATCGTATTTAAAGGCCCGTAGAATCTGATTTCGATCCCCGAACAACAACTCTATTTTTATAACTTTCCCTCCTTCTTCAATTGATTTGTTGTTGCTATTGTTGCTCCGTGTTTGGCACTTGTTGTGTAGTCAATTTGGAGAACTTTTTAACCCTCTTATTGTTATAGTGGAGCTTTTTGGATCTTTGTGATCCTGTGGTTTTTACCTTCAATTTAAAGGGTTTTCATGTTAAAATTTGGTGTTCTTTATCATCTTTATTTTCGGGTTTGTCTCTTTCTCGACATAACAAGTGGTATCAGAGCAAAGTTGAAGACATGTTCATTTTGGCGGGTTCAATTCTAGCCGCAACATATTTGACGATAATCGTGATTTTTGTTTGAGAAATCTGACCGTAGTGCTACTCACATTTAGACAAACTTCGCGGTGTAGATTTGAAGATGCGACCTGTTGAAGGTTATATGAAGGAGGTGAATCAAGTTTGTTTTGTCAAAAAATTCAGGCCAAGGGGGAGAATTGTAGGTGTTTGCCCTGATTTTGTTACTATATTTGATTTTCCTATTTTTTGAAGGAAAGAGCAATATACTTACTATAATTGAGTTTTCCTTCTTGTAGAAGGAAATTATAAATCTCCCATATTTGGCTAGTCCATTTTCTTATAGGAAAATATTTGGACTTCTATAATTGAGGATCATTCCTTTTCATTCAACGACATTCACAATGTAGTCATAAAGGGCTTGAAAGTCTTGTTTAGGGTAAGAACTTTACAGGACAAGTGTTAGTATACCACTTGTGTTTGCCTATTCGTGAGGTTGTTCTCTCGATATTTTGTACTCTCTTTTATATAGTAGAATACTCATCTCCGTCGTGGACATAAGTCAATTGATCACGTTAAATGTTTGTGTCTCTTTTGGTATATCTCTCTTATGTTGTCTGATTTATCGTCATTCAAGGGTTGCTTTACTTGCTTCCGCATGACACCTGATTTTTCAATCCTAACAAATAGTTATACTCGTTCGACATTAAGGTAGAAGGTTAGTAGGTAATAGTGACACATCGAGAAATTCGGCTAAGGGTGTGCAATTTTTTTTTTCCTCAGTTATGTTAAGGGTGTGCAAATTTTTTTTCTCAATCGTGTTAAGGGTGTGTAAAATTAAATACACTCATAATAACTACTAACATTTAACCTACTGTATACCACATAATTTTCTAGCGAAGAGTGTGCAACGGACCACCCTTCGCCTAAGGTGGCTCCGTCCATGGTAGGTAGTTGAGCGTATTTCTTTTCATACCAGTTATATTTATGGTATTCTTGTATTTCCTTATTCGTAGTTTGCTTTGATTTCCAGTTATTTGTTCGCTTCAGTTATCCTATTATCTTATTGTTGCTAGTACTTGTTGTTGCTGCTTCTTTTTCATCATTCCTTGAGTCGAGGGTCTATTGAAATTTAATTTCTTTATCTTCACAAAGTAGGGATAAAGTCTGCACACACATTATCCTCCTCAAGTTTCACTTGGTGAGAATAAGTATGTTGGTTATTGTTGTTACTCGTACTGACATGAATACCTAAAACAAATGAAGGATCGATGTAACGGCAAATGGTGCACCCTACTAGCCGAAGTGGTCCTGGAAAACAACTTTTATCTGTCTTTTAGGGGCAAATGAAGTTGAGATAATGTAGAACAGGTCTATTTCGACCCTGTTCAGTTACATTCTCAAAACTTTTCCAAGTTTTAATGATATAGAGTTCATAATCAATCCTAGTAGTAACTTTACGAAACTTTGGCCCATATACATAGCACGGAAAAAACATACTCATCCCTACTGTATAGTGGGGCATTTGCATTTATACCCGCTTTTTGGGTCACGTTTTAATTTGTGTTTGTTTTACAAAACAAAATTGCAAGAGTACCCACTTTTTCGCGTAACTTCAGCATACGGGGCTGAAGTAGCAAAGACAATCACGCAAAACTTCAGCATTCTAGTAGACGGGACTGAAGTAGCAAGTGTGCTGAAGTTTTTGTTTGTAATTGCTGAACTTAAGCATAGTAACTGAAGTTTTGTTCTCTATTTGCTGAAGTTTTTGTTTGTAATTGCTGAAGTTTTTGTTTTCGTAACTGGCGAACTTCAACTCTAGAGCTGAAGTTTTGGTTTTGTAACTGGCGAACTTCAGCTCTAGAGCTGAAGTTTTTGTTTTTGTAACTGACGAACTTCAGCTCTAGAGCTGAAGTATGTTTTGTAACTTGCGAACTTCAGCTCTAGAGATGAAATTTTTGTTTTATAACAGTCGAACTTCAGCTCTAGAGCTGAAGTTTTTGTTTGTAACTAGCGAACTTCAACTCTAGAACTCTAGGGGCATGTTGTACCCACACGAAGTAACTTAAAGCAACATTAACAGGAACCAAGAAACATCAACACATTACCAATCCAATCGACAACTGAAATCTCCAATTTTCGCCAGACCCAATTCACCAAACAACAATATAAAATTAATAATTAATTTCTATCGTCCCATTTTCACATCAAAATTGTGCATAAGATTCAAGTTGCAAAACCAAGATAGAACCTTTACAGCTGAGGGTGTCGGCGAAAAGGACAAAATGATTGAAAATTTATAGGACTTACCGGAGAAATAAGAAGAAGCAGATAGGGATGAACCTTACTTCTGGAAAAAGAAAAGATAAAACTTTGAGGAGGAGAAATGGAGCTGAAGTTGTTTAAAAAGTGGGTACAAATTAAATCTTTTAAAAACCCGTGCAATTTTTACCTGTTTAGTAGATGCTGTCAATATGAGCGGGGTCGGGCTAGCCCAACCCAACCTACGTGGGCTTTAGCAATTGACAGTGTAGGCTGGGCTAGCCCACAATTTTGATGAGCCTTATAATGGTCAGCCCACCCTAGCCGTAGCCCCCACGTGCCGACCCATTTTTTTTTGTAAATATGGGTGTGTTTGGTATGAAGGAAAACATTTTTCGGAAAAATATTTTCCAATTTTCCCATGTTTAGTTGGCTTAAATGTTTTGGAAAATATTTTTCTTATGAACTCATTTTTTTCAATTGAAAGAAAATGTTTTCCTTATCAAGAGAAGGGAAAATATTTTCCAAAACTCCTTCTCAACCTTTCCCACCCTCACCAACCCACCCCACCCCCTCTCTCCAAAAAGTTTTTTTTTTCAAATTTCAATTTTTTCGTTACCACCCACCCTACTACCCCTCCAACCCCACCCACCCCACCCCCACCCCCAGTCGGTCGTCACCCTCCCACAAAAAAATATTTTTTTACCTTAGTTTTTTTTTTGGCAATTTTAAATTTCTATTTTTTTCGTTTTTTGCACCATCCATCCCCACTCCCCCGCCCCTCCACCCCGCACAATTTTTTTTTAAATCTTTTTTTTTTGTAATTTTAAATTTATGTTTTTTCGTTTTAATGTACCCTCCCCCTCCCCCGCCCAAAAAATATTTAAAAAAAATATTTTTAAGTTTTAATTTTTTTATTTATCGGTTTAAAGGTTCAAAATTTTACAAGTTCCAAAGTTATGAATTCGGAGGTTTATGTATTTGGAAGTTTAGGGATTCGAAATTCCGCGGTTTCAAAAGTTTAGCGGTTCGAAAGTTTATGAAGCTTGTGGGTTTGAAAGGTTGTTGGTTTGAAAGTTTATGGCTTCATGTTTATTATATCTAAATTATTTATGAATACTCTTGAGAAGTCATTTTTCTTAATTTGCATATCAAACACCGGAAAATGAATAAGATTACTACTTGTTTTCCAAGAAAATATTTTCTTGGAAAACATTTTTCGTTATACCAAACACACCCTATAATTTTATATTTTTTCTTTAAGTTCTAACCTAAAAAAGGATAAATATTTAAAAGTTAAAAAAATCTTATTGGAAATTTTTTACAAAACAATAAGCACTAAAAAAAGTGAAAGACAACACTATATTTCATTCACCAAAAGTCAAAACTCAAAACAAACTATTTAAAAGAACGTCCATGACTCTTATGTGATATCCAACATATCATCTTCATCAAATACATTTGAATATGTTTGTGAGAAGGTTGTTTTAATATCTTCACTTACATCTACATCTACAATTCGTATGTAATATTAATTAGTTAAATATTAAGAATAATTAAATTTTTTAAACTAATTAACGTTTTAAGACTTTAATCTTTTAATATGATGAGCTTAATAAACTTTAAGCTTGGGATACTCTTCTTGTTATTTTTTGTGTCATATATTTTTTAATATTTTAAAAACTCTAAATACGTATTTTTATTAGGCCCACAGGCCGGCCCAGCCCAGCCTCAGTTAAGCCTCACATGCCACGTGCTTACTCTGGCCGGGCTTAAAAGCGTTGTTTTTAAATGTGCTCCAGAAATTCTAGCCCATCCCCGCTAAATCACGTGTTGGGCTGGGCTAGATCAATGGGCCAAGTCAATATTGATGGTTCTACTGTTTAGGTTAAAGCACATTAGTTACCATGATTAAGTGGTAGAGTGAGGCGATAAGCGCTCATACATGTCATGTATTTATTGGTTTAGCTACTAAACTTTAGTGTAAACACACGTGATGTAAGTATAATTTTTCCCTAAGTGAGGAGATATGGTTTATGGTAATTATGTAAACCAGAAACTAACCAACCACTAGGAATAGCATTTTAGAGGAGGGCAATAAGAGTTTTGAAAAATTATTACTACTCTAGTGGTCTCAATAGAAACATCTAATTTATACTCAAATAGACGGATATACACTGACAAGTACTATAATTACCCTCTCTGTCATAATAAACCAGATTTAGATGGATATAAGTTTATATTAGTTCGAAATACTGCATTGTGAATTTCCATTTTCAAAGAAAAGACCAAACTTTTTGAAAGGAACGTGGAAGTAACTAGAAGTAAATATGAAAAAGTTCATTCATCATACAACTAGAATAATACATTGTATGTGCTCATAGGTTATTCTCGTATTCCTTTATTCTTGGATTTTTATTATTACCTGATGTTGTTTTTGCTTTGATTTCTATTATTTTGATGTTGTTATTGCTTCTTTGACTTTTTACTATTGCATTTTTTTCTCTATACTGTTTTCTCTATACTTTGAGCTAGTGGTGGCAAAATGGATAAAAAATAATAATTATTCACCCATATTGTTCATTAAAAAATAGGTTGAATAATGAACTTTTTAAAAACGGATAATATATTGATAAAAATCATATTATCCACTTAGAAAATGAATAACCAATGAGTTTAATTTTTACATTTGTAAAATTTCAAAACTTATCAACCATACATTGGCGAGGGATGAGTTTTATTTTTTAAGTTATGACAGCACAATTCAAGCTCGATTCCTAGTGCCTGTTAGAACAATGACTCATATGAGTGACATGGTCGTTTATTTAATAGATAATTTGCTCTATCTTGTATGATGATAGTTCCTTTTATAGTACCATCTAGGAATCTTAAATTGGTCCCATTATCTTAAAATCAGTTCTAAGTTCTACGCACTAACAATATAAATACTCACCTAAAAACAGGATAGGAGTTATTATTTAGGTTACTTGTTTGGTCGAACCCAATAACTTTAGTCCAAACCTTGTATTTGTCCTAATAAATTTATTGAATATGTATAAATTATTAATTTAGAATGCAGTAACTTAAATAAACTAGAATTCCGTACCTATAAACTTCAAATCTTGATTCCGCATCTGCTTAAAAGATATTCACAAGATATCCATCCAAAAGAGGTGGGATTATTGACCTGAAAACATAAAACTAAGTTTAATTTGGTACAACATATGGTGATAGAGTAAAATAAGTTGGTAAATCTTAGTGTACTTTTTGCATAGGTAATGAATGAGTCGATTATCTCAACATATTTCTGATGCTTCTTGTCCCACCAGTTAAAACATCGGCAGAGGATATCCCCTTAAGCTAATATATGGACTTAGACTTAAGGATACATTTAACCTTTGCAAGATTTAGGTATATAGTCCATTCCTCAGTTTGAACTGTCAGCTTTCAAGAAATGTACATTTCTATTTTCTGTCTGAATATAATGGAGTCTGTACATAACATGGCCCATTGGCCTTCAACAGTTTTCATAATGAGATGAATTTAGTTTGATATATCAGACTGACAAAATCTATCACCTCCCATGAAAAATGGAAGCTTATGGCTGACTCTCAAGTACTACAATGATTGTGAATTTGTGATACATTTTTTTTTCGTAACATACATATAATCTTGAGATAAGCAGTAGCTTTGCATGCATTGCTCAAAATCTTGGAAAGAAATGACAGAGCAATATGTTACTTCTAATCAGCTTTTGAGGCACTGCTGAAATCAATCAAATCAATAGCCTATTTGACCAAACTTATTTTGGGTCAAAAGTATTTTTTTTTTGGCATGTTTGGCCAAGCTTCTCGAAGGAAAAAAGTACTTTTGAGGAGAAACAGAAACAGTTTTGGAGAAACAGAAAAAAGTAGCTTCTCTTCAATTTTTTTTTTTGAGAAGCACTTTTGAGAAAAATATACTTAGAAGCAGTTTTTTAAAGCTTGGCCAAACACTAATTGATGCTCAGAAGTGCTTTTCAAACTAATTAGCCAAACATAAACTGCTTCTCACCAAAAATACTTTTGAGAAAAGCACTTTTAAAAAAAAACCCTTCTCAAAATAAGCTGATTTTTGTAGCTTGGCCAAACGGACTACAAGATCAATAAGTGTTAGGGTTAATGGATTTGTAACTTCTGCACCAACCAAAAATGGTACTAGATCAAGAAAATTAGTAGTATGCAATATTGTTGGCCAGGCCTAGTATGTTCAGAAAAGAATTCGTGGCCCAATCAGAAAACTTTGGAATCACCATATATCGTGGTTGACATTTTATATATGTTTCATTTTTTTGCCTAATTTAACTGTTAATATTTCCTTTACTAGTATGAGTTAGAAGGTGTAAGAAAATACTTTATATATTGACAGTGCCCACAAAGAAAAAAGAAAAACGTTTGACATGTGAAGGATTTTCTAAACGTTTTTGCTTTTGTTTCTTTTCTTTTTTGTCCGATATTCAAAGATCTTATTATGAGTCTGCTAGAATTATCGCAGAGTACTATGTTAAAGGAACTTAAGATACTTTATCTGTGGATAAGCTTGAAGGTATTTCGATGCAAACTGATCAATCTTTGTATTTCTAAACGACCGCCGATCCCGCAAATAGCTTAAATTGGTGAGTTGTGTAGTTCAATCAAATAAACAGAACGAGACTACAAAAGTGATGTGTCCCTCGTATTTATATGCTTTCTGAAGGAGAGAAGTTGCACCTTGGTACCTTGTTTACCCTTAAAAATGAAAAACAATTGAATTTATACGCGATTTTAAGAATACATGGATTAATTCAACACAAATAATCAAGAATGTTAGACAAAGAAATCAAAGATAAAATAAATAACCAAACCAGTTGTGATGTTGAGTTCGGGCTCTAAGCTTAACAATTCTTCTGCCCTCTGTTCGGAGCCAAACGTATGTGAAGAGCTATGGTTAACATAAGAACTTTTCAATAACTAAGAAGCGGAGAAACAAGTTTGTATTGCATTGATATACGTGTTACCCAATGTCTATTGAATAAGAAACTTCCCCTTTATATAGCAGAGGAGTTTTACCTTTGGTACAATTCTAAAAAAGATAAAAATCCTCTTTGTACATCAATTACTGATATGCTAGCGATATCAGGCGAGATCCGCGCCGTGATATCCAGTTGGGTGCGGATATCACAGTCCCTTGTTAGTCGTGTGCAACCGTGTGATCCTTTCTGTGGTCTTGGAGCTCGTACCGGATTCGGGGGTGTTGTCTTGTTGGGTCCAGTGGCAAGCACTCCGTTCGAGCCTTAGTACGAGAAGTTCCCAGCGTAGACTCCGATTCCATGTAGTTACATCCTCGCTTCATTTGACCCACCTGGGAATCAGGGTGCTCATTAGCCCCCGATTTTACCCGTATACAGATAGTCTCCTCGTTTCCCAGAGAGTAGGTTTGCCAAAATGATGGGAAATAATAGACGAACATCAGTTCCTTCCTTCGCATGTTGCAACCGAGATCGAGGATAAGACGAAACGTCCCATCAGACGCGTCGTTCTGACTTCGGACACGTGTAGTTGAATGGATGGTTGCTTCCAAATGTGAAACGCTACGAATTTCCTTTTATAAAAGCTTTGACCCTTTGTACTTTGCCTACCTTCTGATCCAAGCCTCCACCTTCGAACCCATTAGTGATTGTCAAGTTTTTCAAATCTTTATACCTTCATCTCTGGTCTACAAATCTTCATAGTTGTTTTAGGTTTCTACCCAGATCTTCATCCTTTTTTCAAATCTTCATACTCTTTTCTTCAACCTTCATACCCGTTATTTGAATTATCAAATTTTCTCAGATAGTAATGGCTAAAATTTTCAAATCAGTTCCTCAGCAAGCTGCCCCTTCATCTACTCACTTGGCCATAGATGCCGAGGTGGTTGCTTCCGAGGCAGCTGTCCCCGAAGCGGCCACTCCCGAGGTGGTTGTCCCTGAGGCAATTACCCCCGAGGCTGCCCCTGAGACCCCCATAATTTATACTCGGAGGTTTCTCAATCGCAGATGACTTCAAAGTCGAGAAGGCCTCATCTTAACAGGACCACAGTGAAGGAGCACAGAGATACCGAATATGTCCTTCCCGTAGTCCGAGTGGACTGTAGATAGGAGGCAAGGAAGTAGTAGTCTCCGAGCCTGAGGATGATATTACTACCCCACCTTGAGGGGTACTTAATTGTTTACACTTACCCCTTCACGCTTGGCCTAGTAGACCCGATAATTTTGGCCTTTTGCAAGAGGTACGAGGTATGCCTCAGGCAAATCCACCCGTCTCTTTGGAGGATCGTGATCCTCCTACGTTATTTAGTGAACTACACCGAATCCTCTCAGTTCACCCTCGGCCATCTACTCCGTTTATATAGCTCACAAATTTTTAGAGGGGGACTAATCAAGCTCACCCACTGGGCCAGCTAGGCCCCCTTTTCGAGCATCGACGAGGATCGGGACCGATGCTGGCAACGTGTTTTGTTCAGGTAAAAATCTAGGATCTGATCCCTCCCAGATTCCTGTAGTTCCCCGAGAATTGGATGCATCTCGTAAGTGCAGCCTTTCCTTCAGTGTCAATTTTACTTTATTTCCTTTCTCATCATTAACATTTGTGGTTGTGCAGATGTTGCCCGAGTTCCTAATGCGGTCCCCCAGCTTAAGGAGTGGATCGAAGGCATCTGTAAGCATATGTCATATTTCGAGCGCTCATGGTGCAAGCTTTCGAAGGGCCGATGGGAGGCCCAATCTCATGGTAAGGTTCTCTTCCGAATAGCTATTACTATGCTCTTAACTTATATAACGCTGACCTCTTTTTTTTTTCCTTTTTTTCCGTAGGTTTGCCTAAAACCACCGAACTTAGGCCTTTGGAAGGGGACAAGGATGTGTCCTTGTCCATTGATACTTCCGTTATGGGGCATGGGGCCGTCGTGGGAGAGGAGAAGAAAAGGAAAAGAAAGCCCTCGGGCTCCCCGGGTCCCGAGGTGAAGCCAAAAAAGAAGGCTTCTTCCCGGGCTCATAATCCTAAGAAAAACACCAAGTCCCTGGTGCCGAACCCTAACTCTCTTCCCCAGCTTTGGGATGAGTTTGAATATGATATCATCTTCATTAGTCACGGGTCGACCCCTCCGAGGGAGTAGACAACTGAGGAGAAGAACCATGAGGTCAATCCCCTTTCAGTCCGAGAGGCCGAAGTTGAGATGGAGGCTGCGACCTCTCAAGAAACTTCTCCTGCCTTGAAGAAGGCTTTCGGTGTGATTGACATCATTGAGATGCCCTTCTACACCGACTCAATGCTCGAAGTGGTCCAAGCGAGCAAAGAGAAATCAAGTAAAGGAGCACAAGATGCAAAAGACCCTCTCCACTCCTTCTTCAATGACATAAATATGTCAACACTGGAGGATTTCTCCGGGTTGGGCCACCTGAAGATACCGAAGAAGGACGTGCCTTCGGGAGATGGCGGGCAGAGCATGAGCCCACGATTAGTTAAGCAATTCCTTGGACCGAGTGCGGACCCCGAGTGGAAAAGGACAGTTATTCTTACAATCTCGGAGGATGCTCGGGTCTTATCCGCTCTGGTAGGCATAGCCAGTTACCTCTGATGTTTGGTAACCGAGGAGGACCAGGAAAAGATGAACAAGGTGGGAACGTCAAGTATCTTCAATGAGGCACAATATGCATTGAACCGGGTAAGGTTCTAATGCCTTCGAGCTCCCCTTGTGGATCACTTAAAATTTCCCTATGATATTTCTTACTAGTTTCCTTTCTTTACAAGCTTTAGTGCTTCACCACGAGAGCTTCCTCCGGTGCTACCTAGAAATAAGCCAGCTCGAGTTCGAGCTCAAGGAGCAGGCCTAGAAAAAGGACATGTACAAGCTTCTCAGTGAGCAACAAGAGGGGACATCAAGGACCTTCAGGCCAAGCTGGACAGGGCTCAGAGGGAAGTTTTGACTCTAAGGTGGGAACATGCCAACCTGGTCAAAAAGGTAAAGGTCTTTGAAGTTAAAAATGTGGAGCTAGTAGTGGTGACTAATGACAAAACCTCATAGGTCCAGCAGAAGATCGACCAGATCGACCAACTCCGAGTCGAGATTAACGAGGTCCAAGCCATGGCTGATGGGTGGAAAAGAAAAATGGACCTGCTGGCTTTGGAGAAGGAAACCACCAAGGCAAAGCTGGAATCGGTAGAGGTCCAACTTTGGGTAGCGAAGGAGAAAGCTTACAAGCGGTCTCAGCTGAATGACGATCTCTAAGCACAACTGAGCTCATCGTAGAGCGGGACGCCATCAGTAGAGAATACGAGGCAATGAAGTCCAAGTTGGATACAACCTCTACCAATGCCGAAGAGATGGTGGCCCAATACCAGGTCGATGTTGAGGCAGCCGAGATCCGCCTGAAGATAAAGGCTGAATATATGAAGCGATTGTCTTAAAGAGAGACCCTCGAAGAGATCCATGCCGGGGGTTTGACTTGTAGGCTGAGATCGAGGAAGCAAGAAAGCTTGAGGCCGCGGCGAAGAAACTTTACGATTTTGAAGGTGCCGAAGTCTTCGAAGGTTTTGATGGGTCCGAAGGCTCCGACGGTTCTAGCGACGAGTCAGGCCCCGGTGAAGACCAGACATAAATGCCTTAGTACTTTTTTATTTTTTGTCTTGTTTATATTTTTGGTTTATTTTGAGGTCGTTTTTCTCGGGCCTTTGTAATTACATTTCAGAATATATATATAAATTTTTTCCTTTTTGGAAATTTCGAGTTTACTTTTTTAACATCTTTTCATTATTTCTATTCATGCAAATGTTTCTAATGCCTTATCATAGAATCAAATGTAGTAATAAGGCATTTATTTTTAAAAGGTCTGAACGGAGTCTGCCATCGTCAAAACTTTGTTTTCTCGAGGCTTTGAAAACTCGGTGTGACCGAAAGTTCTTTCAAGATGCTTAAGTGATTTTAGATGATGCTTTTGCCGAGGGTAACCTTTTATCAGGTTTCAAATTTTTATAATGGCCTTACTTTTGATTACGGGCTTCGGACATCTCCGAGCCATTTTTAGGGTGGCCGCAACCTTCTGTATGTAGGCACCACCTAATAGGTTTGGTGCTTCCGGAATTGGATGGCCCATTTTATCTGAACTTTTTTCGGATGATAGTCCTTGAGTAGGGGTAGCCTTGGGCTCGATTGAAAAAATGATTGTCCCCGAGTAGGGGTAGCCCTTGGGCTCTTAAGATTCGGGTTTTAAGAGACAAGAGAATGCGTAATAGCAAGGCAGAATTTCCTTTCATTTCAATGTGTAAAGTACATGATAAAAATTTGTATCATGGCTAAAATGGACTACGTGGGCACGGTTCTTACGACCGTTTGGCCCTTACAATGAATCCTATTCATCGAGCTTTATCTACTTAAGTACAAAGTTTCCTTCTTTCCTTGCTAGAATCTTAACCCGAGGGTAATGGCCCCCGGTATTCGAGGTCGAGTTTGAGAGGACTAAGATACTGTTTATGTGCCCGTTGACTTTGGTTTGAGACCGACCTTTGAATCTAAGTTAGCACGATTTACAGTTGCCTCATTGAAAACCTTTTCAAAAAACCCTTTTTGGGAAAAAAACGGTTCGAGGGAAAATGAGTGCAATGCGTGCTTTCAGACCTAACAGCAACGTTAATCCTTGTCTATTGCCTGCAAGTGTTAGTATGATTCATGATATTATTAAAGATTAATTGAGATTGTTCCATAGTAGTAGTACTTCTTTAAGTGTGTCACGTTCTAGTTGTTCGGTAGTTGCGCATTGTTTCCTGCTTCGAGCTTGTATGAGCCTTTGTCGGTAATTCTGATGACTCGATATGGTCCCAGTTCGGCCCCAGATTCTCCTCATTCGGGTTCCGATTGTGTAATGTTACCTTTCTCAATACCAAATCCCCGATCTTAAAGTGTCGGAGGTTGGTTCTTCGATTGTAGTATCTTTCTATACGTAGTTTCTGGGCGGCCAACCGGACTAGGACAGCCTCACGCATTTTATCCAATAATTTCATGTTCATGATCATGGCCTCGCCATTCGACTCTTCGGCCACATATTGGAACCGGAGGCTTGGTTCTCCCGCTTCAACTGATATTAAGGCTTCGGCACCGTAGACCAATAAAAACAAGGTGACCCCGGTACTAGACTTCGAGGTCGTACATTATACGCACAGGACTTCGAGAAAAATTTCCTTCCATTTTCCATTGGCGTCGGTCAACCTCTTTTTCAAGTTTTGGAGTATGGTCTTGTTCGTAGACTCTGCCTGCCTGTTTCTACTTGGGTGGTAAGGTGTTAATAATATCTTCTTAATCTCGTGTTCTTAGAAGAACTTATTTACCTTGGAACCGATGAAATGTTTCCCATTGTCGCAAAAGATTGTAGACAGTATGCCAAAATGACATATTATATGGTTCCAGATGAAGTCAATGACTTCTCTTTCCTGGATTTTCTCAAATGCTTGAGCTCGACCCATTTAGACAAATAATCGGTCATGAATAGTATGAATTGAGCCTTACCGGGTGCCCAAGGCAGGGGACCGGTGATGTCCATTCTCTATTTCATAAATGGCCATGGGCACAAGACCGAATGGAGTAGCTCCCCGGTTTTGGATCATCAGTGCGTGTCTTTGGTAGCCGTCACATTTTCATACAAAGTCCTTTACGTCCTTCTCCATTATGGCCCAGTAATAGCTGACCTTGATTAATTTTCAAACCAAAGATTTCGCCGCCGAATGGTTCCCTCAAGTGCCTTCATGAACATCTCTCAAGGCATATTCAGTGTTTCCCTTCCCCAAACATATGGCTAGCAGACCGTCGAATGTTCTTCTGAACAGGGTCCCTTCGAACAAGCTAAACTTGGCAGCCTTTGTACGCAGAGCCATCAATTCTTTAGGATCCTAGGGCAATTTCCCAGTTTTCAAGTAATGTATGTACTTGTTCCTCCAATCCCAAGTTAAACTCATAGAATTTACTTCAACGTGACCTTCTTCTATCACCGATTTTATAATTTGTACTATTGTCCTCGAGCTGAACTCATCATCATCAACTGAGGATCCCAAGCTAGCTAGAGCATCAGCCTTGCTGTTCTAGTCTCGAGGTACGTGCTGTAGGGTCCATTCCTTGAATTGATGTAGAGTCACCTGTAACTTGTCCAGATACCTTCGCATTCGTTCCTCTTTTACTTTGAACGTCCCATTGACTTGATTTACCATGAGGAGGGAATCAAAGTTAGCTTCAATCACCTCGGCCCCAAGGCTTTTAGCCAATTCGAGACCTGCAATCATGACCTCACACTCGACCTAATTGTTAGTTAATTTCTTAGTTCTAATAGAATGCCTAACTACATTTCCTTTAGATGGTTTCAGCATGATGCCGATCCTGTACCCCTTAGCTTTTGAGGCACCGTCCATAAAAAGGGTCCAAATACCCGAGATAGTCCCTGAGGTTAACTATAATTTCCTTTCGACTTCTGGTATTAAGGCCGGTGTAATGTCGGCCATGAAGTCTGCCAAAATTTGAGATCTGATAGCGGTTCGAGGTCGATATTCGATGCCGAACCCACTGATTCGATGGCCTATTTGGCCAACCGACCTGAGAGCTCGGGTTTATACATGATGTTCCTAGTGGGTAAGAGGTTATGACACATATAGGGTGGCATTGAAAGTATGGTTTTAACTTTCTAGAGGCTCTTGGCAAAGTGAGCGCCAATTTTTCAGGGTGAGGTGATGGTAGGCTATAATTGCGTGTTTTAGTCACTTATTGCACTCTAATTTACTGCACTTTAATTGTGTTTGAGCTTTAGTCATTAGTATTTTGTACTTATTGTGTGTTTTATGCCTTGTAGGAGTGATTCCTAGCTATGTAGATGTTGTGTAGCTAATTCAAGCTGTTTGGAGCTTTGAAGTCCGAGTAAAAGCCTAGGGATTAAGACGGGATAGCGTTCGGGGGTCGAGGACCAAGTCTGGACGTCAAAGCGCAATAAAAATCCATACTTTGAGAAATTTGAACTGATGCAACGCACAGTGCGACGCTCTAGTACAATTTTGTTGCGTGTGAATTGTCGAGCTCTCTGAAGTTTCCTATTGCAGCCCCACCTGGCACGTTACCCCATGACCGCCTATACAATTTTCACAGAGTAATTGTCCTATTTCCAAGAAAAGATATTTTCATCTAGACCTGACCCTACTTGGTATATATACATGGAAAAACATTATTTTCTAAACTTTTGATATGTCTAAGACCTAAGGAAGCTAAGGAGGAGGTAGAGAAGCAAAAGCACAAGGATTTCATTATTCAATCCTCACACAATACAAGAGTTTGGATCGTTTTATGTTTTACTTTAACTTAAACATATTTGTGATGAATTACTCCATATCTATGGAGTAGTTCTTAACCCTGGTTTGATACTTGTTTGTGGATTATAACTCTAGTTTTTATGTATTGAATTATTTTGGATGTTTTAACCGTTGCATCTATATTCACTTGTTCATGTAATCAAAAGAGGCATAACTTGTGATATCTTTGCATTATATTTTTTTTGGTTGAGATCATTAATTCTTCTTAGTAATCGGAAGAGGCTCGTTGAATTATTGATTAAACCTAGTTAGGAGGATAACCGAGAGAGGTTCTCTTAAAGACCAATCCACTATGAATTCTTGCATATCTTCACGTATTTAAAATTGGTTCATCTTGTGAGGTTGAGACTTAATCGAGAGAGGAGTTTCTACTAAACAATTGAACTAATAACCAAGTGAATTCGAGAGAGTCACTTGAACATTAGAAGTGAATTATCTAGAGCTAAATCCCAAACATTTGTCTTGCACATATCCTATCAACCCTATCTTCTCCCAATTGATAACCTTCTTTGCTTATTACTTACGTTGATTGTCATTAGCCAATAGTTTAGACTCTTAGTTAATTTTAGTTTTAAATCACATAATTCTAAATTGTTGATCATCTTGGATAGCAATCAGCTGTAAACTATGGAAATACTGTTTAACTCCAATCCCTGTGGATGCGATATTATAATTTACTATATTCGACTAATGAGAATATTTAAGTGTGTGTTTTGCGAGGATACCTTGTTTCGGCCTCTCCAGGAGTTTAACTAACATAGTAGATAAGAATTGTGTACCTTTTTCTTCCCGGACTAAGACTCCACTTACTGTCACTTCGGATAACACCAAGTAAAGGTAAAGTCTCTCATCCGCCTTCGGAGTGTGGACCAGGGGCGCACTCAAGAGGTACCATTTGTCTTCTTCCAAAGCTTGTTGGCATTCCGAGGTCCAGGAAAAGTTATTCTTCTTCTTCAACATCGAGAATAATTGGTGGATTATGTCCGAAGACCTTGATATGAACCGGCCCAGGGTGGCTATATGCCCAGTCAGCCTTTTAACGGCCTTGACGTTTCCCCTATGGTGATTTCTTCTATGGCTTTAATTTTGTCAGGATTAATCTCGACCCCCCGATTGGATACTATGCAATTGAGGAACTTTCCCAATCCGACCCCGAATGCGCACTTCTCCAGGTTTAGTTTCATTTTGTATTTCTTCAGTATGTCGAAGGTTTCCTGCAAATATTTCAAATGGTCATCTTCTCACAGGGACTTGACTAATATGTCGTCAACATAAAATTCCATTGATTTTCCTATCTGTTCTTCAAACATCCGATTTACTAGACATTGGTATGTGTCACCGATGTTCTTTAATCTACATGGCATTACATTGTAGCACTATGTACTGAATTTAGTGATATATAAAGTCTTTTCTTGGTCATCTAGGTCCATCTGAATTTGGTTGTACCCGGAATATGCATCGAGAAAGTTGAGTATCTCATGCCCGACTGTCGCATCAATAATCTGCTTGATGGTAGGCAAAGGAAAAGAATCCTTAGGGCATGCCTTGTTCAAGTTTTTGTAATCTACACACATTTTTAGCTTATTCCCCTTTTTAGGTACTACCACTACGTTAGCTAACCATTCTGGGTACTTAACTTCCCGAATGGACCCTATTTTAAGGAGTTTAGATATCTAGTCCTTGATAAATGCATGCTTGACCTTGGACTGAGGTCTCCTCTTCTGTTTAACCGGTTGGAACTTTGGTTCCAAACTCTGCTTGTTAGTGGTTATCTCTGGTGGGATCCCTGTTATGTCAAGATGGGACCAAGCGAGACAAACTATGTTAGCTTTAAGAAAATTAATGAGTTCTTTCTTGAGCTTAGGAGTTACCCGTGCCAAGGTATACCTTTGGATCAGGCAGGTGTTCGATTAATACAACTTGCTCTAGCTCCTTGACCGTTGATTTGGTCGCATCGGTATCATCAGGCGCTACGAATGATCTCGAAATTCTGTAATCGTCCTCCTTGTCAGCTCCTTGTTCTTCCGATACGATCGACACCAATGGTTTCTATTCGACTTTGGCCTTTCAGGTTGACTCCGTACTGCTTGATTTTGAAACGGTGGGTACAAGGAGCACTTCATCGACTGCGAACATTTCCTTTGTAGCTAGTTGTTCTCTATATATCATATTGATTCCACCCAATGTAGGGATTTTCAATGCCTGGTGCAAGGTTGAAGGTACCGCCCTCATGTTGTGAACCCATGGTCTTCCGAATAGATCGTTATATCTCATATCTCCTTCAACCACATAGAACTTTGTTTCCCGATGGTGTTCACGGGTAGGGTTATCTTCCCTTTAGTGGTTTCCCATACCATGTTAAATTCGTTCAACACCCGGACTGCTGGCCCTATTTAGTTTTGTAACCCCAACTGCTCTATGCCCCTCGATCTGATGATGTTGGCCGAGCTGCCTGGATCAATCAACACACACTTATCTTGAGATTTATCGATAAGTATAGAGTTTACTAGTGCATCATTATGAGGTTTTACTATGCCTTTAGCATCCTCATCGTTGAACGAAATGGTTCCCTCCAGGATATAATCTCGGGTGCGTTTCTCCCTCTTGATAGACACTTTAGTGCGTTTTATCATCGACCTTTGAGGGACATCGACCCATTAAATGATCATGTTGATGACGTGTTGAGGTTCTTCTTGGTCGGTTTTTTTTAGTGTCCCTTTTTCTAAAGTGGTTTTTGGCTCGATCACTCAGAAATTCTCACAGGTGCCCGTTATTAAACAATCGGGCTACTTCTTCTCTTAATTGCCGGCAGTTTTCAGTCCTATGGTCATAAGTGCCATGATACTTACACATTAGGTTAGTATCTCTCTGGGTAGGGTCGAACTGCAGTGGTTGAAGCCACACGGTCTCCTTGATATGCCCGATGGCTGATATGATGCTGGCTACATCAACGTTGAAGTTATACTTTGACAATCTTGGATCCTCCCTTCCCCCAAGCGGCCTATCAAAACCATTTTTTCTCATCAGGCCTCGACTATTGGACCCTCGATCGCTCCTCTTTTCGTTCCTTGTAAAGTTATGCCCGGACCCATTTTCCATTTGATCTACACTATACAGTTGGTACTGATCTTGGACCAGCCTTAATTCATAATCGACGACTCTCTTAGGCTTATCGTCGGTTCTGATGGGATAAACTGACCCAGAAGGGGCTCCGAGTTGGTCATCCTCGACTCTGATTTTTTACTGGTACCTGTTGTAGACGTCGACCCAAGTTACCGCCAGATACTTCATGAAATTTTGTTTTAGCTACTGCAAAGCCAAGGATCTTCAAGGGTTAGGCCCTTGAATGAATGCTTGAACGGCCAAATTAGCGACAACCGGGGGTAGATCCATTCGTTCCATCTGAAACCTCGACATTAATTCCTTGAGAATTTCGTTATCTCTTTGTTTAACTTTGAAAAGGTCCGATTTTCTGGTCTCGACCTTGATGGGCCCAGCATGAGCCTTCACAAAATCATCTGCAAACATATCAAATGAATCAATAGAAACTGGGATAAGTTGTGATACCATATCATTGCTCCTTTTGACAAAGTTTCTCCAAATTTCTTTAACAAAACCGACTCAATTTTATCATCTTCAAAGTTGTTTCCCTTGATGGCGCATGTGTATGAGGTCACATGCTCGTTAGGATCTGTGGTTCCATTTTATTTTGAAATGTCGGGCATATGAAATCTCTTCGGTATCGGTTTTGGTACAATACTTTTAGGAAAAGGCTTTTGGATAAACTTCTTGGAATTCGATCCTTTTAAATCGAGGGCACTCTTGGGATTTGATCGACCCTAGAGTTATAGGTCTCCACCTTTTTGTCGTTGGCCTCAATTTTCTTCTCCCCTGATTCCACTAGCTTCGTTAATTATTCAAGCATTTTCATTATTTCGGGGTTGACTCTGGGCTCAACTTTGTCTGACCTCCCGGTATTTTGCTCGTTTCTTCGGATACTCTCTTGGGATCGTTCGGGCTCAAACATAACAAGAGGATGGCCTTGATTATGTAGCTGCGCTATCGCCGCCTATTGAGCTTGCATTATTTCGAAGATTAGTTGCAGGCTTATCTAATCATCTTCGCCTTCGGGCATTTCTCGAACCGTTGCTCATGGGCCTCCGCGAATGCTGTTTTCGGGGTCAGTTGGGTGGGCGTCAATAACAACCTGTGAATTGACGTCGATTAGATCGGCAGCTGGGACTCCGTTGGGATCAACATTATGTACTTCATTGCTAGGCACCGGGTTGTTGTTTTTGCCATGATGGCCAAACTCAACCTAAACGTTCAAGTGAGTAGACTGAGAGTTTGACATTTTTAAGCTGACCTGAAATTAAAATTTTAAAGAACAAGCGTAAAATAGGGTGTGTTATGAAAATTTGTATCAAATCACCACTATTATCCTTAGCCTCACGGTGGGTGCCAAATTATTTACCCTTAAAATGGATAACAATTAAATTTATACGCGATTTTAAGGATACGTTACTTAATTCAATACAAATGATCAAGAATATTAGACAAGCAAATTAAATATAAACTAAATAACCAAACTAGTTCTGATGTTGAGTTTGGGCTTTTGTTCTAAGCTTAACAATTGTTTTGCCCTCAATTCAGAGCCAAACGTATATGGAGAGCTATGGTTAAAATAATAACTTTTCAATAACTATTAAGCAGAGAAACATGTTTGTATTGCCTTGATATGCATGTTACCCAGTGTCTATTGAATAAGAAACTTCCCCTTTATTTAGTAGGGAAATTTTACCCTTGGTACAATATAAAAAATATAAGTATCCTCTTTGTACATCCATTACTGATATGCTACCGATATCGGGTAAGATTCGCACCGTGATATCTGGTTGGGTGCGGATATCACGGCCCCCTATTGGTCGCGTGCAACTGTGTATAATGCTTTCATGAAAATATTACACACTTTTGGCCTTTAGGTTGTTTAGAAAATTAACGGTGGTGATTTTCTTAAAGACAACTTTTAGGCTTTTGTAGTAAAATAATTTTTTTAAAAAAAGTATTAGGAAAAACTCTTTTGACCTTGGAGAAACTTGACCAAACGGACTATAAGTCTAATTAGATATCTCCATCAACTCAATTACCTTCGAAGCTAATATAAAGGAGGATAAAACAAATTTGTTAGTATTTGAATAGGAAAAAGAACGAAAAGAAGAAGATTCCCTCTACCTTTAGGTTTAGTTATCTATGAGAAATTTGACTTGACTTCTATAATTAATGAAATACTTTTACGTTTTTAAACCTTAATATTAATATTATAGAATTTTAATTAATAAAGGGTTCTTTTTATTCACCTACATTATATTCGTGCTTATAATTAAATAAAAAATCACATGTCCCCAACATAAAGGAATCACACAATTAAAAAAAAAGTCTTATTTTGCAACTTTATAGTCCCTCGGTAGAAGGTATAATAGCGTGAATGTAACGACCCGACCAATCGTTTTGAGAATTCGCATCCCTTTCAACTATTTGAAGTCTTGAGTAGCATCGTTTTATGTATTATGATTTGTGTGAATCGTCAGTTATAATTTTCAGGTTATTCAGGATTGATTTGGAAGAATAATTCTCAACTAGGAAGTTTTAAATTAGGAGAGTTGACCAAAGTTGACTTTTGTGAATTTGATCTTGGAACGTAGTTTTAATGATTCCGTTAGGTCTGGATGGTGATTTTGGAATAGGGCGTATGCCCGTATTTGCATTTGGATATTTCTAGAAGGCTTTAGCACAAATTACCGAAAATTGGAAATTTGAAGGTTGGAAAGTTCATAGTTTGACCGGAAGTTGACTTTGAGGATATTAGATTCGGATTTATGATTACGGAAATTGGAATAGCTTTGATATGTTATTTGGGACTTGTGTGCAAAATTTGGGTTCATTCCGGGATGATATGATATGTTTTGGCGCAAGTTTTGGAAATTGAAAGTTCAAAGTTCATAGATTTTGATTTGAGGTACGATTCATCATTTTGATGTTGTTATGTGTGATTTAAGGCCCGAGTAGGTCCGTGTTATGTTATTGGACTTGTTAGTATATCCAGACGGGGTCCCGAGGGGATATGGTGAGTTTCGGACGGGGTTTAGATCGTTTGGAGCCTTGTTGAAGTTGCTAAAGTTTTTGGTTACTGATGTCTTCGCACCTGCGCATGCGGGACCGCAGGTGCGTCTTTGCGGAAGCGTGAAGATGGCCGTAGAAGCAACCTGGGAAAAGTTGGCTGGGGAGGTTTCGCAAAAGCGGTTCTTCAGGCGCAAAAGCGTGATCGTAGATGCGCCCCTGGTCATTGCAAAAGCGGCCACTGGTGGCCAAGGTTGTCTCGCAGGTGTGTGACTTTGTTCCGTAGAAGTGAAGGTCGCAGGTGCAACTTACTGTCCGTAAATGCGGAAATCGCTGGGCAAAATGCTTTAAGTTCGAGGGTGGTCCAATTTATCACATATTGAGCTATAGACATCGAAATGGAGCGATATTTGGAGGCAAACTTTACCAAAAGGATTGGGATAAGTGTTCTATACTTGGTTTTGACTATATTTCATGAATCTATATTCATTTTTAACAATTGGTTGATGAATTTAAAGAGAAAATTGGGAGTTTTTTTGCCTAAAACTTCATAAATCAAATTTTCGAGTTTTGAACACCGATTTGGAGTCGGATTTGAGTGAAACTAGTATGGTTAGACTCATAATTGAATGGGTTGTCGGATTTTGTGAGTTTTGTCGAGTTCTGAGGCGCAGGACCGAGTTGGACTTTTTGGCTGATTTTTGGCTTTTGATTCAAGATTTGACCTTTTTCGATTGTGATTGGTTCCTTTAGCATTGTTTGATGTATTTGAGTTACTTTTAGTTAATTTCGAGCCGTTCGGGGGCCGGAATACACATGATGGTATTTTTGGAACATCGCTTGGCTTGCTCGGTATTGGAATTGGCTCATTCGAGGTAGGTAACTCTTCTAAACTTGGTACTGAGGGGATGAAGCCCCGAATTACGTGTTATATAGTCAATGTTGAGGTGACACACATGCTAGGTGATTGGCATGTGGGCGTGCACCATGCGAATTGTTACTCCGTTATTTTGTGGTACTGTATAGTTACCTGATCTTTCCGTAACCATGAAATTTCTACATTCTTGAGCTATTGAGTTGTGATCCATATTAGAAACCATGTCTAGTCTACAGGCTTATCCTGTTGGGACCCACTGAGGTCATATCTGCTTTTGAGTTATCTGCTCTTATTGCATTACATACTCAGTCATACGTATTCATATGCATATCATATCTAAGTCTCTATTACCATTTATTAACACATCATATCATCATTGTTGGCTAGTTTCATGGCATGGTGAGCCGAGAGACTAGAGAGATTGATGACTGAGTGGGGCCAAGGGCCTGAGTGTGAGTGATATTATCGGATCGGGATGCATGCTGCAACATGTTATATTGATTAAATTATGGGATCGGGTTGCACGCTACAACATGTTATATTGATTTGTGCCATGATTGGCTTGATATAGCACTTGGGCTGAAGGAGCCCCTCCAGAGTCTGCACACACCCCCTGTGAGCGCGGTTGTTTATATTGAGGGATGGATCTTCCCCGGACATGGATCTTGTCTGAAGCATTTATATACCTAGGGATGGGTCTTCCTTACGGGCTGGATTTGGCCCTACTCAGTACTGAGTGACTGATGGTCAGTTGATGTATATATTTTGGGATGGATCTTCCTTGGGCCGGATTGGCCATATACAGTACTAAGTGGTTGAGAATGATGAGTGGAAGTGTGAGATAGTGAGATTGAGTACTCTGAGAGTGTGAGTACATGAGTTCATCTCTGAGGTACTTGGCATTGACATGCACATATGACATACATGCATAGAGATGCATTTATTCCTCATGTTGTACATTATCACATCATTCACGACTCACACTTATGCCATAAAGGCATAGAGATGCATTTTATTCCTTATGCTATACTGTATCACGTTATTCATGACTTTTCACACATATTGACATATGGGCATAGTGATATATGTTACACTGGCTATCTAGAAAGAAAAATGGAACATCTTATTTATTGTTGAAGGATATTTTTTGGAAAAAATTACTATTTTCAAACATTACTCATATTTACGACGATTTCGGTAAAGGATTTGGGTTTTCACTGATATACTTGAAAAGCAGAACTATTTATCGGGGAAACTATGAATAAGCTGAGCATTTCATCTTTGAGTTACTTCTTTTATTACTTGCTTTACGTTGTTATGAACTATTGTTGGCTATTGGTGTTGGACTCGAGATTTGTTCCAGCTCATCATTACTTTTAACATAAGGTTAGGTTTGTTACTTATTAAGTACATGGGGTCGGTTGTGTTCATACTCACTTCTACACCTTGCGTGCAAATGTTGGCTGCTGATGTTGCTGAGATCGATGAGAGCTGGATTTGAAGATGTACCTGCGTTCCGGTAGTAGCTACCTCTTGTTCATGGTAGCCTTAGATTCATAACACTCTGTTTATGTACATTTCGAACAAATGATGTATTTATTTCATACAAGCTTTGTAAACTCTAATCTTAGAAGCTCATGATTTGTACTACTAGTCCTTGGGAAATGTATATGAGTTATATATTTTCTTTAACTTAATTGTCTTATTAAATATTATTGGAATTTGATAGTTATTAGTTGGCTTACCTAGCGAGTTGCGTTAGGTGCCATCATAACTAGTGGATTTTAGGTTGTGACAGATTGGTATCAGAGCTCTAGTTCATAGGTTCTACAAGTCATGAACAAGTGTCTAATAGAGTCTTGCGGATCGGTATGATGGCGTCCATACCTATCTTCGAGAGGTTGCATGGCATTTAGGATAATTTCCCATCTTTCTTTCCTTATCATGCGGAACTGATTCTGCTTGAAACATAACTCTTTGAATTCATTCCATGCATTCGTATACACATGTGGGCGCTTGGTATCAGCTATGCATCGCCCCCTTGTGATTCTGTTGAAGAGGTGCGAAATATGATTTTGGTGCACTGATGACGGGCCAATCTAAAGGACTTAAGGCTGGGTTTTGACTGTAGCTTGAGCATGAATATTTTGGTTGTGAGAGCACATGCTTTTGAAATTATACGTCTGGTAGTGTCCCTATGAGTGGAATTCGTGGCTCGATGAGTGGCTAGATGGCTACGTGATGAGTATGATGTGACTGCGAGATGTGTTCATATAGTTTGAATATGACGAGAAGAGTTTGCTTGAGATGTAGAAAGGACTGTTGGGTGTTTGATTTTTGTCTTGATTTGATGTATAGTCTCGAGTTATGAGTCTATTGGAGGATCTTTCATGGCGTTTAACTATGGGACGAATTAGGTTCTCATATCTGGTTGGTGAGTTCAAACTCAGGAAGATTAAGTGATTGTTTAGTAGTTGTAGCTGTGAAAGTGTTACATCTCGCGTTTTTATACGTTAAAATTTCGTTTTTAGTTAACTGACGTAGACTCAGGGATGAGATCATCTTGACGTTAATGTACTTACACTATTTATAATAAGCGATAAATAAGTGTTATGTAGGATAAAGGGGTACGCGGATTAAGGAAAATGAGTTTCATTGAAAGTGGCCAATTTGGAATAAAACACGGGTCGAGCAATAGTACCCGATAATTATGAACTAGTACCATGTAAGGTAACATATGACCATGGTTGTATAATATATAAAATATATATGAAGTATTTTAAAAATAAATAGAATTTTAAATAATTTATGGTAGTTGATTAATTACCGGGTAACAGGACATTACCCATTTAACTAATAAGTGGATAAAAAACTAATAAATTAACCCTCCCCACACGTGGCAAGAAGCTACCAAGTCAGAAGTGACTAAGAAGTCACTTATGCAAGATGTCACTTATGAGAAGTGATGACTATCCAAAATGTCTGTTACATATCCAATTTGAACCAAAAGGAATTCAAAAAGATTTCTTTCCAAAACTTCAAGAATCAGAAACGTTTTCCTCTTAAAATTTCAAACCAAAAAACGTTGGAACAAGTTTTAGTTTAAGTCCATTCTTTAGTTCAAAAATGTTAGAGGCAGAAGAAATTCACCCAAGATTTCAAGGAATCCAAGTGTAATTTCGTTCATATTTCACAGAAGCAGAAGCTTCATTCTGTTCAAATATTTTCGGGAACAAGTATATTAAAGCTATCCATTCTTTTTTTGGCATGATCTATACGACATAAACGAAACGAGTAAATGCACAGTTTTCATAAATGATTCTATTCATAGAAATACTAGAGATGCTTATGTTCTTGATTCCCCATGTGCCATATTATTCTATTATCTGTTCGTGGTTCTAAAAAATATGTAAGTTGGTAAAGTTTATTTCATAATATTAATCAGAGACATAATGGTCTTATGACGTATCGAGAGATTTTATTAAGGTATTTCATATGCATTTCATGCATTTATACATGCACATTGACCTATGACCAGATGACGTTATATACGCATATTTATATGTATATATACGTATATGGGATATGGGAAAGGTTATGGAGTTATATACGCACCACCACCTGATCAGCTGGTATACGTCGATGATTTGCCCATAGTGGCTGAGATGATCTAATGGGATGCCCTCAAAGGTGTGATGGTGTTATGGCATTATATACGCGTATATATATGTATATGGGATATGGGAAAGGTTATGGCATTATATACGCACCACCACCTGATCAGTCGGTATATGTTGATGATTTGTCCACAATGGCCAATATAATATGATGGGATGCCCTCAGAGGCGTGATGAACACATGTACCTATGCACGACATGACATTCATACGTACATATGCCTCATTGGCAGGTTTCCTTCATGTATGTTATCTTCGTAGTTCAGCAGATATTATATAGGTTCATATCTTAAACACATTCTTAGGGGTGTTTGACAGGTAGGATTCAAGCACCCGTCGCGGCCCATCGGTTTGGGTCATGACAAAAGTGGTATCAGAGCAGTTCTATCCTAGGGTTGTCTACAGACCGTGTCTAGTAGAGTCTTGTTTATGGGTGTGTCGTGAACCACACTTATAAACAGGAGGCTACATGACATATATGATGTTATCCTCTTTTTTTTTTATCTCAAATCATGTGATACAAGAATTCATGTTCCTAATGATATATTATATGTTCAGCAATGCCTCCGAAGAGTATGCCCGTCCAGAAGGGAAAGTCCGTGGTCGGTGAGACTACTAGTCGAGTGCCACGAGTTACTAGGGCTCGGGGAGAGTCTCATGGTGAGGTTCCATCTCAGACTTCACATACCCTGCCCTTTCCAGAAGAGCTCCGAGGGGAACCAGCTCCAGTGCCTGCCCCTGTATGTTCAGCACCTTAGCCAGATGCACCGGGTCAGGAGATGAGAGATGCTATTCAACTATTAACCCGATTAGTAGCCGTGTAGGTTCAGCGTCAGGAAATAGGTATTGATCATGCAGATAGGTCCGTCAGTGCGAGGGTTCATGACTTCATTAATTTAGACCCTCTAGTATTCACTGAGGCAGACCTGAATGAGGACCCTCGTGTATTTATTGATAGGGTGTAGAGGACGTTAAGGGTAATGAAGGCCACTGCGACTGAGTTAGTTGAGCTAGCTTCCAATAGACTCCGAGATGTTGCAGTTAATTGGTACGAGTCTTGGGAATCGTCTAGAGGTGAGGATGCCCCTCCAGTAGTATGGCAGGAGTTTATAGAGGCTTTTCTTCGTCATTATCTGCCACCAAAGCTTAGGCGAGCCAGAGTTGATAGGTTCTTGACCCTTCGATAGGGTAACATGAGTGTTCGGGAGTACAGTCTTCAGTTTGATTCATTGGCCAGGTATGCTCCCATTATTGTATCTAAGATGGAGGATCGGGTTCACCGGTTCGTGATGGGATTAGAGCCTTACTTGCTTAATAAATGTATGTCAGTGTCACTTAAGCCAGACATGGATATTTCTCATATTTAGGCATACGCTTAGGGTGTAGAGGAGTGTAAACAGAAATAGAGGGCCGATCGTGAGCATGATAGGGCCCAGAATAAGAGAGCAAGGTCTTCGGGTCATTATGGTAAGTTTCGAGGTGGTTAGAGGAAACAGTACTTGAGGTATCCCTCCCAGCCCTCGGCTAGCGTGCCCCCTCAGTTTGGCAGTAAGAGATTTGATCATTCTATATATTCAGGGTCTGGTCAGCATTTCAGGGCCTCAGGTTGTCAATATAGGGGTGAGTCAAATCAGATGAGGCCACCTTGCCACGATGTACCCAATGTGGTAAGCAACATACCGGCCAGTGCTGTATGGGGTTAGGTGTTTGTTATACTTGTGGTTATTCGGGCCACTTTATGAGGGGTTGTCCGATGAGATGTGATGCAAGCATAGCTCAGCCATCGGGATCTGCAGCTGGTTTATCATCATCAGTATGCTCCCCTAGGCAAGGTCCCCAAGCACCAATGAGTCGTGGTAGAGGCAGAGGTGGAGCATCTAACTCGATCAGCCTTCAGAACCGCATTTATGCGTTGGTAGGACGATAGGACCAGGAGTCATCGCTTGATGTTGTTACATGTATTATCAGTTTCCTCATATGATGTATATACACTGATTGACCCAGGTTCCACCTTATCATACGTTACTCCGCTAGTTGTTGGTAAATTTAGAATAAAACCTGAATTGGTTAAACCTTTTGAGGTATCTACACCTGTTGGGGACTCGGTGATAGCTACGCAAGTATATAGGGGTTGTATAATAGTAGTTCATGGCGACCTAATGTAGCAGACTTAATCGAGTTAGATATGGTAGAATTTGATGTTATAATGGGTATGGATTGGTTGGCTTCTTGTCATGCCAACGTTGATTGTAGATAAAAAATAGTCCGATTTCAATTTCCAGGGGAGCCTGTTTTGGAGTGGAAAAGTAACACGGCATCGCCGAGAGGTAGATTTATTTCCTATCTCAAGGCAAGGAAGATGATTAGAAAGGGCTGTATTTATCACTTAATTCGGGTTCAGGATGTGGAAGTGGAGTCATCAACCATTCAGTCCATCCCCGTGGAGAATGAGTTTCCTGATATTTTTCCTGAGGAGCTTCCGGGTCTCCCGCCAGAGCGAGAAATTAAGTTTTCTATTGAACTACTACCAGATACTCACCCAATATCTATTCCTCCCTATAGAATGGCCCCTGCAGAGCTGAAAGAATTGAAAGAACAACTGAAGGACTTACTTGAAAAAGGCTTTATCAGACCTAGCACATCACCGTGGGGAGCACCTGTTTTGTTTTTGTGAGAAAGAAAGATGGTTCCTTACGAATGTGTATTGATTATAGGCAGCTGAATAAGGTGACGATCAAGAATAAGTACCCGCTCCCGAGAATTGATGATTTATTTGATCAGTTGCAATATGCCAAGTGTTTTTCAAAGATAGACTTGAGGTCTGGGTACCATCAGGTAAGGGTTAAGGATGAAGATATTCCGAAGACAACATTCAGGACTAGATATGGGCACTTTGAGTTTCGAGTTATATCATTCGGTCTGACCAATTCCCCAGCAGTATTCATGGATTTGATGAACCGTGTGTTCAAGCCTTTTTTTAGATCTATTCGTAATTGTATTTATCGACGATATATTGGTGTATTCTTGTTCAGGGGATGAGCATGCTGATTATCTGCGTACTGTGCTTAGAATTCTACAAGAAGGGAAGTTGTATGCAAAATTTTCTAAATGTGAATTCTGGTTGAACTTTTTAGCTTTTCTTGGGCATGTCATTTCGGGTGAAGGCATCCGGGTGGATACATAAAAGATTGAGGCAGTAAAGACTTGGCCTAGACCCACAACACTGACAGAGGTTCGTAGCTTTCTCAGTTTGACAGGTTATTACAGAAGATTCGTGGAAGGATTTTCTTTCCTTTCAGCACCTTTGACAAAGTTGACTCAGAAGGGAGCAAAGTTCAATGGACTGATGCTTGCGAATAGAGTTTCCAGGCATTAAAGGACAGATTAACGTCAGCACCGTCTCTAACGCTTCCAGAATGGGCCGATGGTTATGTGATCTATTGTGACGGTTCAGATGTTAAATTGGGTTGTGTGCTGATGCAGCATGGTAAGGTTGTGGCTTATGCTTCTAGACAACTAAGAAAACACGAGAAGAACTACCCAACCCATGATTTAGAGTTAGCCACAGTGATTCATGCACTAAAGATGTGGAGGTACTACTTGTATGGCATTCATGTTGATATCTATACGGATCATAAGAGCCTCCAGTACATCTTCAAGCAAAAGGAATTGAATCTACATCAAAGGAGATGATTGGAGCTACTTAAAGACTGTGGCATTGATATTTTATACCATCCAGGGAAGGCAAACGTAGTAGCCGATACCCTCAGCCATAGATCTATGGGTAGCTTGTCATATTTACGGTCAGAAAAGAGGGAAATATCTCATAAGGTTCATCAGATAGCTAGTTTTGGAGTTCTGATACTAGACTCAGGTGATATTGGAATTACTCTTCAGGATACGACAACATCCTCTTTAATAACTAAAGTAAAGGAACACTAGTATGAGGATCCTGTGCTAATTCATTATAGGGATACCATTCTTCAGAAGGAGAAGACATAGTTTGAAATTACAGATGATGTGGTCCTCAAATATCAAGGGCGATTATGTGTGCCTAATGTTTCAGGGCTGTGTCAGCAGGTTATGAGAGAAACTCACTATTCTCATTATTCTATCCATCCAGGAGCAACAAAGATGTATCATGACATTAGGGAAGTATATTGGTGGGACGGAATGAAAAAGGATATAGCAGAATTTGTTGCTCAGTGTCCTAACTGTCAGTAGGTTAAGATTGGGCATCAGAAACTCGGCGGATTATTGCAGGCTATGGAGATTCCGACTTGGAAATAAGAAATAATCAATATGGACTTCACCGTAGGCTTACCTCATACCTAACGTAAGTTCGATTCGATATGGGTAGTTGTTGATAGGATTACAAAGTCAGCCCATTTTTTGCATGTCAGAACTACATATTCCTTAAAGGATTATGCGAGGCTTTATATTAAGGAGATAGTACGACTGCATGGTGTCGCTGTATCAATTATCTCGGATAGAGGAGCTCAATTTACAGCTAACTTCTGGAGGTCCTTCCAAAAGGGATTGGGGACTCAAGTAAGTCTTAGTACAACATTTCATCCCCAGGCTCCAGACAACACTGGAGGATATGTTACGAGCTTGTGTAATAGAATTCAAAGGTAGTTGTGATGATCATCTGCCGCTTATTGAGTTCGCATATAATAATAGTCACCATTCCAGTATTCGGATGGCTCCATACGAAGCTCTTTACAGACGGAAATTTAGATCACCTATAGGGTGGTTCGATTTTAGAGAATCTGGATTACATGGGCCAAACCTAGTCCAACAAGCCATGGAAAAAGTAAAGTTGATTCGGGATCGACTATTGACAGCTCAGAGTCGTTAGAAGTCATATTCTGGTGTGCGACGTCGAGATTTAGAATTCAGGGTTGATGACTGGGTATTCTTAAAGGTGTCACCTATGAAGGGTGTGATGAGGTTTGGCAAGAAAGGCAAACTTAGCCCACGATATATTAGGCCTTATAGGATCATTCAGAGAGTGGGTCGAGTAGCTTATGAGTTAGAATTGCCCTCAGAATTGGAGTCTGTCCATCCGGTTTTTCATGTATCTATGTTACGGAAGTACATTGGCGATCCTACCAAAGTAGTTCCCACGGATGATGTACTGATTATAGAGGACTTGTCATATAAGGAAATTTCGGTTGCCATCTTAGACCGACAAACCTGCAAGCTGCGGAATAAGGAGGTAGCCTCCGTGAAAGTACTTTGGAGGAACAACAATGTGGAAGAAATGACTTAGGAGGCCGAGGAAAACATGAAGTCTAGATATCCCTACCTATTTCCTCCTCCAGAGAAGAGTCCGACTGAGACATCATAATCATAAGGTACGCGTATAAATTCTTGTGTTGGTTATTGTCGTTGGTCATGTGAGGCTATTGTCGTTATTGATAATTGTGATCCGGTATGGCATTGGATTATTAAGCTTCTACAGGGAGAGTTGGTAGTAGTGTTGTTACAAAGGCGAACCTGCCAAAGTTATATGAATCACGGGGAGTTGAACATTTGAGGAAGAATGTTTCTAAGGGGGGAAGGATGTTACATCTCGCGTTTTCGTACGTTAAATTTATTTTTTCTAGTTAATTGACGTAGACTTGGGGATGAGATTATCTTGAGATTAACGTATTTACACTATTTATAACAAGCGATAAATAAGTGTCATGAAGGATAAAGAGTACACGAATTAAAGAAAACGAGTTTCGTTGAAAGTAGCCAATTTGGAATAAAATACGGGTTGAGCGATAATACCCGATAATTATGAACTAGTACCATGCAAGGTACCATATGACCACTGTAGTATAATATATAAAGTATATATGAAGCATTTTAAAAATAAATAGAATTTTAAGTAATTTGTGGTAATTGATTAATTACCGAGTAACAGGACATTACCCAGTTAACTAATAAGTGGATAACAAGTTTTAGTTTAAGTCCATTCTTTAGTTCAAAAATGTTAGAAGCAGAAAAAATTCGTCCAAGATTTCAAGGAATCCAAGTGTAATTTCGTTCATATTTCACGGAAGTAGAAGCTTCATTCCGTTCAAATAATTCCGGGAACAGGTATGTTAAGGCTATTCCTTTTTTTTTTGGCATGATCTATATGACATAAACGAAATGAGCAAATGCACAATTTCCATAAATGATTCTATTCATAGAAATACTAGAGATGCTTATGTTCTTGATTCCCCATGTGTCATATTATTCTATTATCTGTTTGTGGTTCTTAAAAATACTTAAGTTGGTAAAGTTTATTTCATAATATTAATCAGAGACATAATGGTCTTATGACGTACCGAGAGATTTTATTAACGTATTTCATATGTATTTCATGCATTTATATATGCACATTGACCCATGACCAGATGACGTTATATACACGTATTTATATGTATATATATGTATATGGGATATGGGAAAGGTTATGGCATTATATACGCACCACCACCTGATCAGTTGGTATACGTTGATGATTTGCCCACAGTGGCCGAGATGATATAATGGGATTCCCTCAGAGGCGTGATGGTGTTATGGCATTATATACGCTTATATATATATGTATATATATATATATATGGGATATGGGAAAGGTTATGACGTTATATACGTACCACCACCTGTTCAGCTGATATATGTTGATGATTTGTCCATAGTGGCCGAGATGATATGATGGGATGCCCTTAGAGGCGTGATGATGTTATGAACACGTGTACCTATGCATGGCATGACATTCATACATACATATGCCTCGTTGGCAGGTTCCCTTCATGTATGTTATCTTCGTAGTTCAACAGATGTTATACAGGTTCATATCTTAAATGCATGCTTAGGGGTGTTTGACAGGTAGGACTCAAGCACCCGTCGCGGCCCATCGGTTTGCGTCGTGACAGAAAGAATATAAAGAGGTGTTAGTTTGAGGCTAAGCAGGTGGGTTACAACCTGTGAGGTAATCTACGGATGTGTAAATTATATGATGTTGTGTGGAGGATTTCTTATCTACCAGTGGGTTATATTTGTGTGATTTGAGTTTGGATCAGTGGTAATGGTTGACCTGACCGTCATGAGGATAAATGCGAGAGTCGTAGATGATTTAAAGTATTAGATGGTTTATATTACATGAGCTTATGAAGGGTTTAGTTGAATTTCAGTGCAGGATTATGGCAATAATATAGTATGGGTATTGTGAGTTATCGACTATTTTGTTCAATGACTTTAAGCTAAGTGGGGGAGTCTGCTATCGACGATTTGATTGTATGGTTATGTGTATCGGGTTTAGATTGAGACATATTTGTGAATAAGTTATGACTTGCAGAGGTTGAATTTGAGGATGAATCGAGTGAGGGAATATCTGGATAGAGGTTGTATTACACTCTATGGGTATATGGGAGTTCATGGAATGATTGAGTAGTTATTCATGAAGGATGTAGTGTGCATGGAGTAGGAATTTGCTTTGTTGTGTTAAGGTGGGGATTACTTCTTTGGGTGTCATCGTGCTAATGGGGCACAGGTAGTTCGACCCGTTTGGGCGGTGTAATTAAGAATATAGCAGAATGGATGACTCTCGAGAAGGTTCTAATAGATTCAAGATTTATGTGTAGCAATTGAGAATTTTTAGGATTTTTATATGGATAGAATTTGAGATTTAAGTTGGATGGTGTTGAGAATTGTGGCATTGCTATAACATTGTGGATTATACACTTCAGTATCAAGGAGGTGAAGGAAAATAATTTTGGGTTCGCAGAAGGTCTCTTCATAGTAGGTATCTTGGTTGTGGTACTTTTGGTGTGTTTGAGAGAGAATTTAGCAGCTTATAGCCTTAGGGCGGTGTGGTTTTATGCTAGAGTTCGTCGGATAAGTTTTGGTTAAGGATCGTGGTGTTCTATCAAGGAGAAATATCGACTTGAAGGCAATTTGGAGGGAACTCGGAGAAATAGGTCAACTTGGTAGTAGGCTGGATCAACATAGTAATGGATATGATCTGTTCTTTGGGTACTATGATGTGGTGAGTTTCTATAGGTATTTTGTGGCAATGCTCTTGGGTTTTAGCGACCTGCATGACTTGGTTGAGTTAGAGGGATTCTGTTTTGATATCTTGGTTACGTGTTAATGAGTTTCGAAGAGTTCTTAGTGATTTCTATCACGATTTGAGGTGGATATTTCCTACTAGCGTGAGGAACATGTTGCGTATTGTGATTTTCTCCTGGATGAGATCAAATGGAAGGTTCCTGGCTAATTGGGCATGTAGTTTGCTTTTGACTTGGAGTGAATTATGAGATTCTCGTACTTTTCATATGATGTCATAATGGATGTGGTATGTTGTGCGGGATTGAGATCTGTATGTGCAAGGTCACAATTTAGTTTTGAAGAGAAGGTCATGAATTCTTAGACAACATGGACGGTTTCAAATGTCTAGATGAATGATATAACTACTTGGTAATGCCTGAGGAGGTGCACATTTTAGAAGGTGCACTGAGTTTTGATTTATGGATGCTTTATTGGTATTGCGGTACTTGCCTGGTCAATCGACTACTGATATTCAGATTTTTGCTATGTGGAACGGAAGAATTATAGACGTATTCCTCGTGGGATGATCATGTATGAGAGATGTGTTAGACATTTGGGCGGTGGAGTTGGGATCATATATAGTAATTCGTGTGCTCTATGGATTTAGAGACTAGGAGTTCTCAAGAGCAAATTATTTGTGGTTGTGGACTGTGAAGTTGCGACCAAAGCTAGCCAGATGATAATATGTGTTATAATTCAGTCATTGTGGAGTTTCGAGGGGTTAATTATCTATTTGTGGATGATCAGAGTTGATTTGGGGTCCATTGGTAGGCTAAATAAGGATGTGTGTTCTGCATCGGGTCGGATTGGTTGACTCCGTACTGCCATTGTGAAGGATGTGCCATTCAGTTAGTGTTAAGCATATTCGTGTTCTGATATGTTCTATGAGTTACCTTTCTATGATACGAGGGGTTGTGATTCATTGGTTAAATACACACATGATGCGGTCCTATTGGGTCCTTATAGCGGAATTTGAGCATGATAGGTATTTTGGTGTTGCATGATTGATGGCGCATTGGCTATGTTCTTTCGGGTCTGTGTGTCATTGTGTATTTTCCTTCTTCGTGGTCATGGCCATATACCTTGGGTACCTGATGTTGAGTTGCGCATGGTTATTGGTTTTGAGCAAGGCAGCTTGAAGTATTTTATATAGGCCAGTGATTGGATGGGGTCGCGTATTGCGGCAGAGTTATGTTGAGATATGACCCTTTGTGTTAGATTCATGTATTATGGTTCCACAATGTGTGATGGGCTTTCAGCATTGCGTTGTGGCAATATCTGTTGAGCTTGCAGGATGATTCTCTCGTTTGAGTCATTTTCCATATTTGAGTACATTTGAATAATTGCGTATGGGTGCATGGATTGCACGATTTTTGCTTTGGGTGGTATTGGTGTTGCATGTTAGTAGAGTAGTTGGTATTTGATAAGATGAAGTCTTCGGATCTAGGATAGGTTCTATCAGATTTGATTGCGGTATATTTGGAAGGATAATATCGGTAGTCAACTTAGAAATTTGCTATAGTCCTTGTTGAAGGAGATGGAGCTCCATGACTTGTTGATATGATGAATGCTTATGAGTTTCTGCGTGTTTCTTTCATCATCGACAATGTACGAGGGTTTTAGAACGAGGTTTTGTTTGACATGAGGTTTATTACCGGAATTGGGTTATTTTCGGCAGCTACTGTGATTGGAGATTTTGCTATAAGTATTTGAGTTATACGGTATATCATGTGATAACATCTGATGTTATGGTGATGGCTTGATATAACTTGTTCAGACTTATATAATGTGTAGATGCGAGATGCGGGTCTTATAAGAAATTTCGAATATTGGAAATTGGATTCTAAGGTCTATGGGCTAAGATTGAATTAATGATCTTTAGTATGTTGTGTTGTCGAGCCAATATGAAATAGGATGACGTGGGATCACCCTCGGGTATGTGCCTGGTAAGGTTACATGACGATTTGATGGCTTTGAAACCACTCTTGGCATGTTCGATGACGAATGTATGTCTAAGTGGGAGAAAATATAACGACCCGACCAGTCGTTTTAAGCATTTGCATCCCGTTCAGCTATTTGAAGTCGTAAGTAGCATCATTTTATGTATTATAATTTGTGTGAATTGTCAGTTTTGATTTTCAAGTTATTCGGGATTGAATTGGAAAAATAATTCTCAACTAGGAAGCTTTAAATTGAGAGAGTTAACCAAGTTTGGTTTTTGTTAATTTGACCTCGGAACGGAGTTTTGATGGTTCCGTTAGGTCCGGATGGTGATTTTGGACTCAGGCGTATGCCCGAATTTGCATTTGGATGTTTCTAGAAGGTTTCAGCACAAATTAGCAAAAATTGGAAATTTGAAGGTTGGAAAGTTCATAAGTTTGACCGAAAGTTGACTTTGATGATCTCAGATACGGATTTGTGTTTCTGGGAATTGGAGTAGCTTCGTTATGCTATTCGGGACTTGTGTGTAAAATTTGGGTTCATTCTGGGATGATTTGATATGTTTCGGTGCAATTTTTGGAAATTGAAAGTTCAAAGTTCATACATTTTGGTTTGAGGTGCCATTCATCATTTTGATGTTGTTGATATGTGTGATTTGAGGCCCCGAGTAGGTCTGTGTTATGTTATTGGACTTGTTGGTATATCCAGACGTGGTCCCAAGGGGATCGGGTGAGTTTCGGACGGGGTTCGGTTCATTTGAAGCCTTGTTGAGGTTGCTGAAGTATATGGTTACTGTTGTCTTCGCACCTGCGCATGAGGGACCGCATGTGCATGTTCGTGGAAGCGTGAAGATGGTCGCAGAAGCAACCTGGGGAAAAGCTGGCTGGGGAGGCTTCGAAGAAGCGGTTCTTCAGGCGCAGAAGTGCAATCGTAGATGTGCCCCTGGTCATCGTAGAAGCGGCCACTGGTGGCCAAGATTGTCTCACAGGTGCGTGACTTTGTTCCGCAAAAGCAAAGGTCGCAGGTGCGACCTACTGTCCGCAAATGCGGAATTCGCCGGGCAAATTGCTTTAAGTTCGAGGGCTGGCCATTTTTATAACATATTGAGCTATGGACTTTGGAATGGAGCAATTTTTGGAGGCAAATTTCACCACAAGGATTGGGGTAAGTGTTGTATACTTGGTTTTGACTATATTTCGTAAATCTATCTTCATTTTTAACAATTAGTTGATGAATTTAAAGAGTAAATTTGGGGTTTTTGCCTAAAACTTCATAAATCGAATTTTTGAGTTTTGAACATTGATTGGGAGTCGGATTTGAGTGAAAATAGTATGGTTGGACTCGTAATTGAATGGATTGTCGAATTTTATAAGTTTTTTCGGGTTCCAAGGCGTGGGCCCGGGTTGGCCGATTTTGGACTTTTGATTCAAGATTTGACCTTTGTCGATTGAGATTGGTTCCTTTAGCATTGTTTGATGTATTTGAGTTGCTTTTGGTTAGTTTCGAGCCGTTCAGAGGTTAGAACGCGTGAGATGGCATTTTTGGAACATCACTTGGCTTGCTCGGCATTGGAATTGGCTCGTTCGAGGTAAGTAACTCTTCTAAACTTGATGCTGAGGGTATGAAACCTCGAATTACGTGTTATGTCGTCGATGTTGAGGTGATGCACATGCTAGGTGACGGGCGTGTGGGCATGCACCATGCGAATTGTGACTCTGTTATTTCTGTGATACTATGTAGTTACCTGATCTTACCTGTAACCATGAAATTTCTACGTTCTTGAGCTATTGATGTAATAACCCGACCGGTCGTTTTGAGATTTTGCACTTCGCTCGCCAGTTCTTGGGCATGACGAGCCCCGTGTGATGTATTGTAACATATGTAAATCGTCGATTTTGGTTTTCAGGATGATCGGAATGAATTTGGAAGAACAGTTCTCAATTTGAAGCTTAAAATTTGAAATATTTGACCAAGTTTTGACTTTTTGGTATACGATCTCGATAGGTATTTTTATGATTTGGT
Source organism: Nicotiana sylvestris (assembly GCF_000393655.2). Taxonomy (NCBI): domain Eukaryota; kingdom Viridiplantae; phylum Streptophyta; class Magnoliopsida; order Solanales; family Solanaceae; genus Nicotiana; species Nicotiana sylvestris. Next base: position 119,162,675 of record NC_091057.1, on the reverse strand, counting down.
TAGCTCCGTTAGGTGATTTGGGACTTAAGAGCGTGATCGGAATGTGTTTCGGAGGTCCGGAGTAGATTTAGTCTTGAATTGGCAAAATTGGAATTTTGGCGTTTTCCGGTTGATAGGTGAGGTTTTGATATAGGGGTCGGAATAGAATTCCGAAAGTTGTAATAGGTCTGTTGTGTCATCTGTGATGTGTGTGCAAAATTTGAGGTCATTCGGATGAGGTTTGATAGGCTTTTGATCAAAAGCGGAATCAGAAATTTTTGGAACCTTAGGCTTGAATCCGATGTCATTTGGTTGATTCGATGTTGTTTTAGGTGTTTCGGAGATTGGTATAAGTGTGGATAGTGGTATATGACTTGTTCGTACTTTTGGTTGAGGTCCCGGGGGCCTCAGGGTGATTTCGGATGGCTAACGGAAAGTTGGAGTTGAGGAGTTGCAGCTGAAGCTGCTGAAGCCTGTCATAACATCACATGCGGCTTGGGGACCACAGGTGCAGGCGCGCAAAAGCACTATTAGGGTCGCAGATGCAGAAATGGGCAAGATGCACTGGAACCGCAGATGCGGAAGATTGAGCGCACCGGCGATAGCGCAGGTGCGGGAGTTGATCGCAGGTGCGGTTTGGGCGCTTAAGTGATTTGCGCAGAAGCGCACCTGGGATCGCAGGTGCGAGATTTTGTACCGCAGAAGCGGTTTAGCTGGGGCAGAATCTATATATTTGGTTTTTCATGATTTTGTGTGGGTTTTCACCATATTTCATTCGGGAGAAGGCTTTGGAGAGCAAATTGAAGAGGGAATTCAAGAGGATTTCATGGAGGTAAGAATTTTTGGTCCCTAAACTTGTTCCTATGATGAATTTTAACATTGTAAGCTTGAAATCTATGGGAAATCAGTAGCAAAATTGGGGGTTTAAGGCTTGGAAATTGGAGAACTTAATCTAGGGATTTGAGGGGTCATTTGTGGTTGGATTTTGGTATTCTTGATATGTATGAACTCGTGAGAGGATGAGGATTCTATTGATGTGATTTTTAGCGGATTTCGAGGCATGGGCTCGGGGGTCGGGTTTGGCCAATTTTGGGATTTTGATGTAAATTAGTTATTTTCGAGTGGGCTTTGTTCCCTTAGCATATTTTGATGGTATAAATCTGATTTTGGTTATATTTGGAGCACCCGGAGGCCGATTCGAGAGGCAAGGGCAACACGCTAGAGTTTGGATCGGATAGAGGTAAGTAATGATTGTAAATGTTAGTCCTGAGGGTATGAAACCCCGGATTTCACATCGTCGTGCTACTTTGAGGTGATGCACATGCTAGATAACGAGCGTGGGGTCGTGCACCGTTGGGGATCGTGACTTAGTCCGTCTCGCATGACTGTGAAGTCGCGTATTTGATTGAAATTGTTTGATATCATTGTGCTTTGGAAATTATTACATGTTTTGGGATGAATGCCATATTTGGGCTTCGTGCCAATAATTTGGACCCATAGGGAATTTTACTACTACTCCTCACTGTTTTGACTTCATATTTGTACTCAGTCCTGCTATATTATACTGTTTTCATAACTCAACCATATTTACTCCGTTTTGACATTTTAAATGATATTTTGGGCTAAGCATCATGTTTTTACTGTTGCCCAAGTGGCTTGAGAGATTTCTGACTGAGTGAGGCTGAGGGCCTATGTTGTGAGGATATTATGGGATCGGGCTGCGCACCGCAGTAGTGTGGTACTGATTTATGATTATGAGGCCGAGTGCCTGATTTGTTATGCCACGAGGTAGCTTGATATGAGGCTGAGAGCCTGTTTGATTATGCAACGAGATGGCTTATTATTGCGCTTGGGCCGTAAGGGGCACCTCCCGGAGTCTGTACACCCCCAGTGAGCGTGGGTACCCTGAGTAAGTGATATGTTGATTCTGCCACGAGATGGCTTAATGTTGCGCTTGGACTGTTAGGAGCCCCTTCCAGAGTCTGTACACCCCCAGTGAGCGCGGGTACCCAGTGTGAGTGATATGATGTAGCCCGAGGGGCTGTGGTTGATTCTTATTATTGCCCGAAGGGCTATTGTTGATCCATGTTTGCCCGAGGGGTGGTTCTTGATTCATGTTATGCCCGAGGGGCAGATTACGAGTGAGTGTGAGGTAGCCCGATGGACTGGTTTATTTGATATTATGCCCGAGGGGCTATATACTTTTTCTATCATTTATAGTCACTGTTTTATCACTCATTTGAAAACTATTGAAAGTTGTTTTAAAAGATTTTTACTGAAACTGAGCTTGATTTATGAAGTAAATGATTTGTGTACTACTTTGGAAATGATCTACATTCATTGTAGTGTTGTGAGGTGGATTACGTATTTTCTTATTGCTCAGCTTTCATTTACTTTTATTACTTACTAAGTTGGCGTACTCACATTACTCCCTACACCTTGTGTGCAGATCTAGATGTTTCTGAACTCGATAGCGGGTGTTGATTGCTCAGTGGTAGAGTCATCAGAGTTGGCAAGGTAGCTGCCCGACGTTCGCAACACTGCTTTTCTCCCTCTTGTCTTCCTTAGACTGTATATAGTACATTTTTAGACTCTTCGTTGTATTTGTGAGCACGTGATTTTTGCCCTATATGAATTACTCCCATAAATTCACAACAAAATAATTTCTTTTCATTATTTGCAATTTTTGTCAATTTTGTGGCATTTTCTGATAATTGTTTGCATTTGCCCGTGCATTTTTATTTTTTGTTTAATTCATGAAAATACAAAAAATACACTGTATTTTCATTTAGGATCTAATTTTGCATTCTTGAATTAATTATAAATTCAGTGTTTTATAAAAATGGAAAATCACAAGAATAAAATATTTTGGCATTTTTAAATTTCTAGTTTCGAATTTTGGTAGTTTTTCTTTAATTTGGTATTTAATTAGTTGTGGTAATTATTATTTAGAGTTGGTTAATTTAATTTGATAGAATAATTTGATTAGGAATTAATTTAGGCTTTATTTTTAATTTTAAAAGAATTTAGAAGAAAAAAGTGAAAAATGAAAATGAAAAGGAAAAGGGAATAAGAATGAATTCAGTTTTGGGCCAAGCTTATATCAGCCCAAGTCGTTCCCCCATACCCGTCCAAATTGGCCCAAACCCGCCCAATACCTGATTCGTCTCTCCATTAAATCAAAACGACGCTGTTTTGAAGCCTTCGATCTGGGCCGTTGATCTCATTTAGTTTGACAGTCCGGAACTGATTGGGTCACACCTATAAAACTGTCCAAATGCCTTGCACCCCCCGGTATCGTCTCCCGCAACCCTTCATCTCTCAGAGACAAAGGCGAAACCCTAGTAGCCGCCTTCAAAAACCACCGCTTTAGGGTGGCGGCGCCACCTCCGTTCGCCACCAAAATTACACCCCATGACCTTCAAGTCCCCCTCATTCCAAATCCCTAACTATTCACCTTCGAATCATCCTGGAGTCTCTTGAATTTCAGATCGAAGTTTAACCTGAAATCCTGAAAGGAGTTGATTGGCGAGGTTATTAAAGATTTGAGGTTGAGATCGACTTTAGCCATGTGTTTTCAGGAGAGAACACACGATTAAGGTCTATCTCGGCCAAAAAAATCAAGGTTTCTTTGAAGATTAGTTCAAGACTGTGTTCGCCTGGCTTGACAGGTATCTCTAGTATTTTTTCTATTCCATTTTTTTTATCTTCTTCTACTTTCTTCTTTTTCTTCTGTGTTCTCAAAATCATCACTGCATGTGTTTCTTTTAAGTTAGGATTAATGGTTAGTTATTAGGTTCTTCAGTTTTGTTTGAATTCATTAGGTTAGTTTGTTTGGTTGTTCTCTTTAGTCTTGGGCCGATTGAAAGCATTTGGTTCGAAAGGCTGATTGAAATCCTAATTGCCTTTTATTCTTCTGCCTTCTCATTTCTCCTGGACTTTTGACTTGGACCTGGTCCCAAAAGAAAGGGACTGGCCCGGGTTTTCGAAAGCCCATGTCTGGTTCGCCCTTGGGTCAATTCGATCCGTTTGGTTTCCTAAAGAAAAACAGGGGTTCAAAGGTTAAATTAGGAAATTTAAGTATGAGAATCTGTTGGTAACTGTTTGGGAAGCTTCTAGGAAGCTGGGGAGGGGAATGTTTTTGCAAAACTGAAATTAAACTAGGGGTACTTAAGCTAAAATGAAAATTGCAAAAGGGTCTAGGTGCAAATCTGATCCTCCTCTAGCTACCCTAAATGCCTTGTCTATAAAGGCTCTCTAACTTGGCATTCAAGGCAGGAGTTGAGAGATAGAAATTCTGAAAGTTAAAAAACGGCTGCTTATTCAGGAAATTTAGAAATAACTTATAATTCTGGAGGTTCTCTAAGCAGCTAACTGGAAATTTTGTTAGGATTTTGGTTATTCCGAATAGACCAATTAAAATCATTGAAGCTGTGATAGTTCCTTTTGATTCTGGGCTAAAAATGAGTTGAGTTCTGGGTATTTTCTAGCCGGCTTGGATTTATTGTTGGGAAATACTGTTTCATTGCTGGTTTGAGCTGATTTCATTGTTCCATTGGTTGATTATGGGATGATCCCTGCTGTTTGTTACTGATAACCTTCCATTTCTTAATTCTGTTCATTTTCAGGTATTCTCCTTAACTATTGAGTGGCCATCGAAGCTTTGAAAGTGATTTGTTATTTATAGACGAGAGAGGATTCTATGAAAGCATAATGAGATTGTTCTCTACTTGAATTTTGTGTTTTCTTTAAGTTAATATGAGTTATTCAATCTTGTCTAGTTCTTTTCCTTCTTTCTTAAATGGCTTATATGGATAATGGTAAATGTATATCTAGTTTCATGCTGAAATATTGAAGTTTTGTGTTAAACTATGAAGTAAGGTTCTGATTTGTTGGTTTTCAAGAGATGCTCTACATGTAATCCTTAAATTGCATACATTACTTTAGGACTTCTCTGCTACTGATGTGTTGTTGGAATGAATGCATGAAGTTAAAGGTTTGATTTACCATTTAAAGACTCAAGGGAAATATAACTGTTTCCCTTTATCTTGTTATTGGAAGTGAAAGAGGGCCTGTAGGTTCACCGTGCTCATCTTATAGGACCAGTCTTGAAATTGAGGGCAGACCTATACACCTGTAGGATGAGCCTATTTGTTTGGTGTAATAAGTTATTTACTTTTGAGATTTTGTACCGGTGGGGACTCGAATGGGGATTTCGTTGTTTGATTTTTCATGATGGGTTGGGCCTAAAGGAGCTTGAAGGTTAATATTCATAAGTTAGCTGGATTGGTTCACATTTGATTAGGTGAAGTTTAGAAGTAATTGAATCAGTTTGGTTTCATGTTTTCCTATAGTTTCTTTTCCGTTAATTGGCATTAAATGATTGAGCAAGGGTTTGGTTTTGAGGAATGGGCCAATATTGGCCCAATTGAGGACTATCGTGATAGCCTTGGTAGTCTATCTCCTGCCATTTGGGCGTCTTTTCCATTTTGAGATGGACTTCCCATTAGGCCCAAACCTAAGACTAACGTATGTGGATTTCGTAAATATTGGTTTGCCGAGTCGAGTTTGAATTGCGGTTTAACATGATTTTCCATCTTTGCAAATAATCTTCGGTTAATTAATTATGTTCTTTACACATGTAAAGTTGGGGAGCGAGCCATATTGAGCAAAGCATAATCCTTAGCCCTCATGGCTGCAAGATAAGTAATTTTAGGCAATTAAGTGAGGTGTGCCCTATTAAGTAAAAATAGTCTATGACCCTCCCAATGTAGTTTGAATACTCCTTAAAATTAGAATTAAGGTGAGCCATGCTAAACAAAAATAACAATTGTGTGGCCCTCGCTTAATTATTTTTTTTAAAATTTTTGGGATTCGAGGCGTGTCATTTAGAAAATTTTCATGGCCTTCGCAAAGTTGCAAACGCGTAGTTGCTTTAGGCGCGTCACTTAATAATATTATCTTCCTAAACTCGGGTGTGCATTTTATGTGACCCAAATCAAAATCTTAAAATGTTGAATAAAATATGTTTAGGATTGTGGATGCATTTCATGTGGCGCGATCCAAAGACGTGTTTTAAATGATGTTCAATCTTCTTTTAAAATTGAATAAAAGCGGTTAAAAGTTAAATTTGCAGATATGTTCGTAATTGTTTCAAATCAGATAATTAAGCTGAATATAACAGTTGAGCGACCGTGCTAGAACCACAGAACTCGGGAATGCCTAACACCTTCTCTAGGGTTAACAGAATTCCTTACCTGGATTTCTGTGTTCGCGGACTGCAAAAACAGAGTCAATCTTTCCTCGATTTGGGATTCAAAACCGGTGACTTGGGACACCATAAATTATCCCAAGTGGCGACTCTGAATTAAATAAATAAATCTCGTTTCGATTGTCACTTTAATTGGAAAAAACTCCCTTATATACTCCCTTCCAGGGGATGTATGTAAAAAAGGAGGTGTGACAGCTTTGGCGACTCTGCTGGGGATTGAACCCAGAATCTCTGGTTCAGGGTTCAAGAATTCGAGCTTAGAATAATTGTTATAGTTGGCTTTATCCATTATCTGATTTTGTTACATGATTTGGGCCTAATGTGCTAATTGATTGCTTTTACCGCTTTGATATTCCGTGAACTGTATATAAACTGTTGCGAAATCCCTCTTCTCTCTGAGTCTTCTAAATCATGAAGAAGTGTGCACTTCGTGTGACTTCTTTTCTGTTAGAGTCATATTCCAAATTTAGAACGAGGTTCGGACAAGTTGCAAAGCCGGTAAATCTTCTGTATTCCTGGTACGCTGCCCCCCTCGGCTATAGCTGTCCGCTCGGGTAAGCCGGGTCTAGAACAATAAACCTAGGTTTTGAACCTAAAATAACTCAGCCTTATGCCGGATCCCTAAATAGGAATGTTTGGTTGCATCATGTGCATTTGACCTTGGAGACTCAACATAGGGGTTGGGTCTGTCTAAGACAGGTGTACCCGAAATGAAAAGACCATCCTGATGCATCTTACTTGCTACTTGTGCATTTATTTGCTTCTGATTTGCATGTTGACCGGCTTATGAATAATAGGAGAAAAGTTGGGAAAAAGAAACTCAATGTTATGGCTCAAAGAGATAATTACTTGTTTTGAAAAATCAGTGTCCAAAATATGCTGAAACTCTGTCGAAAATTTTCTGTTTTAAAAAAATAGTTGGTTTATTTTCGTTCAATCTGCCCAAACTACGTCAGTTTGATTCTCACAGGGTGTGAGATTCGTAGGCAACCCCCATCGGGTCCAACTTTCTTTTTGCAAAAATAGCCCAAAAGAACAAAAAATTTACTTTAATTTGAAAATAATTAGGGTGATGCCATTCTTGTCAGAAATAGCCGAATGCCCCTAAAAGGGCGGCAGGAGGCTATTTTTGCAAGAACAACCACCTTTAGTCACTTTTAAAGGTTTTGTTAGCCGACACAACCTTAAAATCTTCATTTTTGAAGTGCTGAAAGGCCGTATTGGCAAGGCCGGATATTTTGTGAAACGTTTTGGAAAAAATGGTCATTTCTCTTAAGTCAAAATGAGTCATAGTTTTCTTTTAATTAAAGTCACCTTAATAAATGTGCAGGATGAGCACAATTCAAAATGAACCTTTCTCAGTCCATGAAGAGATCCATTTGGAGTTACATATGTGGTGGCATGATTTTGGAGAAGATAACAGAAAGGTTGTGACAAAAGCGTTGGGTGGTCTTATCGGGCTCTTAAAGGTTAAGCCAAGAAAAGACGTGATTGAGGCCTTGATACCATTTTGGGACCCCACACATAATGTATTCCACTTTGCTGATTTAGAGTTAACTCCTACACTGGAAGAGATAGAAGGTTATGCCAGTTTCGAAGGGAATCTTAGAAGTCAATACCCAGTGGCACCGAGAACAGTAACCCCTCACAAATTTTTGGAATTGTTAAGCATCAGTCGAGACATCCGAGACGGAAATTTGGCCAAAGGATTCTGTACCTTCTACTTTTTGTATCAACGTTACGAGAATCCTCGTGGCTTCGAAATGCCATATACCGGTCTTACTCACGCAGGAAACCAAGACAAGTGGGAAGCTCAGAGAGGATTAGCTTTCATAGTGGCTTTCCTGGGTATTTTGGTTTTCCCCAGAAAAGACGGGAACTTAGAGTTGGAGCTTGTAGGGATAACTGACTTTATGATGAAAAAGGCAAATGAGACTATAGTGCTGCTTATCTTGGCAGAAATTTACTGAGTTCTGACCCTTTGTCGGGAAGGGGGAAAGTTCTTTGAAGGGTGCAATATGCTGTTACAACTATGGATGGAGGAACACCTTTGCCACCGTCTCAGATACTTGAATTGTGGTATGACTGGCCTTGAATGCATCGAAAAACATGAAAAGCGGGTAGAAGGTTATGAGTTCCCAGATGGTATGGAAGCATGGCATGCTCATTTGAGATCTTTGACCGCAAACAAGATCGAATGGATGATCGGATGGCTCTCGGTCAGTGAAGTAATCTATATGTCGGTTGAGGTGTGTTTTTTGCTGTTGATGGGTCTTCGGAGTATCCAGCCTTATGCTCCGCATAGAGTCCTACGTCAGTTAGGCCGATACCAGACCATCCCATACGATGAAGATTTGAGTCGGCAGGTCATTGAGTTACAACCAAAAGCTGCCTTCCCAGAAGAAAAAGTGCATCGGATCTGGCATCAGTGCAGATTCTTAGAGCCTAATACTCAAGTACGAGATCTATCTAGAGGCGAGGTGGAGCCTTGTTACGCTGCTTGGTATGGTAAAAGATCCCGAGTTCAACATGAGCCCGAAAGGCCCGCAAAGAGACCCCATGTCCAACAGTTCACCGACGGAGCACAAGTGCAATGGGACTGGTTGACCAAAGAAAACGAGTACAGGGCTACCATAAGCAAATTGGAAAAACAAGTCAGGGACCTTCAGTTTGAAAATAGCTTGCAAGCTGCGGCAAATGAAAGAGAAAAGAAAAAGCTAGCTAAAGAAAATGAGGCCCTTCAAGCCCAAATTCAGAAAATGAAAATAGCGGCAGAAAACCCCGCCCGAAGTGCCAAAGATGAAAAACTCATAGTTAACTTGAGGAAGAAAGTGAGTGACTATAGTTTTGATTTGAACAAAGCAGAAAGTGAACTAGCCAGGGCTCAAAAGCAATTGGCCAAAAACACAGATGAACTAGCACGCCTGGTTAAGCAGTTGAAAGAAAAATACGACAATGAGGTTGCAGGATTAAAGAAAAGGGTCATCACCACGGAAAACAAAATGATCAAACATACGAAAGACTTCAAAGGTGAAAGAGAACATTGTTATACAGCATTGGCACAATTAGAAATAGATTTGCAATAAATTCAGAAGCAGAATCATATGGCGGAGCAAACTTTGGAAGCCAGGGCTCAGCAGATCGGGCGTTTATTACAAGAAAAAGGTGTCATAAGAGAGAGAATTAGAAACATCGCCGATTACATTGTTGTGAAGAGCCAGGCCTGTGAGGATATGACTCGCACCACCTTCTTCACGACAGTGATGACATTTGCTAAACAGATAATGAGTGACTTGGACAGACTTCAAAGGGATCTTGCATATAGGCCCCCGGCAAGACCGAATGATGTCCCGCGGGCACCAGGTGTATTAATGTATTCATGATTTTTCATTTGAGTCTGTATTTCCTTTTCCGTTAGAGTCTGTCAGTTATTTTTCTTTCTACTGGAGTCTGTCAATTGTTTTCGAGTCTGTATCTTCTTTTGTTGGAGTATGATAGTTTATTTTTTGAGTCTGTATTTCGTCTTTTCATCGGCGTCTGTAGTTTCTCTTGGAGTCTGTTAGTTTTGAGTCTTTGTAATCAAAGCATTTGCTTTTATGAAAATTGAAAATCCCAAAAATGTTTTAGTATTTACTTTAACTCTTATCTCCCAGAACTACGCTCGGTCTGATTCATGTGGGGTCATGATACGTAGGCAATCTCTATAGAATTCGACCATAACCAAAAAGGAAAAAAAAAGGGAAAAACAAGAGAGAAAAGAAAAGAAAAGAGAGAAAAATAAGAAAACCAAGAGAAAGAAACAATGGCAAAACAAGAGGGAAATGAGAGGATGAAAACAAAGAAAAAGCAAAGGCCAGAATGAAAGGAGAGAAAAAGGGGGAAAAGAGAAGTTGCAAATGGAAATAAGGAAAAGCCGGGATGACGCAAGCAACCAATTAAATGCATAATAGAAACGGTTAAATGCTTAGGTGCATTCATTCCCCAAAATGCGTGACTACCAATCTGTTAAAGTCCTAATCGCTAACAAGGTTGTTGTTGATGTATTGAGTTCAGGCAGGTGGTTAGTTGATTGGTATTCTGTCAACTCACTCCTACAACACTCGATCAAAAGACAAGCTGAACATGGCCAACCAAGAACTGAAAACAAGTATTGTTGATCCGTCAAAAGAGGTGGAAGAATTGGATGTTAATGCGATGAAAGAAGAGATGTATAAGTTAAAGCAGCAAATGGCTGAAATGTACCAGGCCTAGGTAAAGGGTCATCCACCACTGGTTTATCCCGCCAACCCTGCTTATATCCCACCATCAGCCCAACCTCAGGAGCCTCCCACTGTGAGCTCATCACCAGCCTTCCCCATCTACCAACAATGCTATGGCACCACTTCCCATACTTCTCAAGCTCCACCACCCAAACAAGTCCCATACCCTCCTCCACCAGTCACTCCCATTTTTGTGGCACCACCACTTGCTGCATTACACCGATCTTCCAGTGAACCTCTGTTCCAGACTCATGACAACCAGTATTATCCCCCTGAACCCACCTTTAGAGTTCCGGAACCATATTCTTGCACCCCTCATCTTGATCTCCCGGCAGAGACCGAGAAGCCACCCAAAAATCCCGAACATGAGGAGATGATCAGAAAGGTCAAAAGCTTGGAACAATCATTCAGAGATATGAGGGGGTTGGGAGGTCAAGTAAGTGTGGCCTATAAGGATTTATGTCTGTTCCCAGATGTTTAGTTACCAACAGGGTTCAAGATGCCCAAGTTTGATATGTACGACGGGCATGATGACCCAGTAGCATACTTAAGAGGATTTTGTAGCAAGATGAGAGGGGCAGGTGGAAGAGATGAATTATTGATTGAATATTTCAGCCAAAGTCTGAGTGGATCGACATTGGAATGGTATACTAGACAAGATCACAGCAGGTGGTACACATGGGACGATTTGGCCCAAGCCTTCGCTTGCCATTTTCAGTATAATCTTGAAATTATCCCAGATCGCCTGTCATTGACAAAGATTGAGAAGAAGCCCGGTGAGAGTTTTAGGGAATATGGATTCCATTGGAGGGAACAAGCAGCGAGGGTTGACCCTCCGATGAAATAAAGTGAGATGGTTGATTATTTTTTATAGGCTTTGGAGCCCACTTATTTTGGTCACTTGGTGCCAGCAGTAGGTAAGTCCTTTAATGAGGTTGTAAAAATAGGAGACATGGTTGAGGAGGGACTCAAGTCCAATAAGATCATGAGTTATTCAGCAATCAAAGCGACCACCCAGGCCATTCAAAACGGTACTGGAGGTGTATTTGGGAAAAAGAAGAAAGAGGATGTTGCGACAATTGAGTCAGGAGCTTGGGTCGAATCCAGGGGTCCTTCACATTACTACAACCGGCTTCGACCCTATCACCAAACTTACCACCACACTCCATATAGCCCACCATGACACTACTACCCACCACCAGATCCCCATTTTTCTGTCTATCACGCACAAACATACACTCAACCTCCCGCGCACGCACAATGGCGTGCGCTAGCTCCACAGATTCCATACCCAGCTCCATCAAATACCTATCCACCCCCAAGAGCCTACAGAAATCCCCCTGGAACAGGTTTCAGGCCCAATCAGGCCACCAAAAATGAGAGATTGCAGAAGAAGAAGACTTTCACTCCATTGGGAGAATCCTATACCAGTTTATTCCACCGGTTGAAACAATTGGGTATGCTGAGTCCGATCGAGCCAAAACCGCCAAATCCTCCCTCGAGGAATCTTGATCACTCTATGGGTTGTGAATATTGTTCTGGTGCTCCGGGACACAACACAGAGAAGTGCTGGCAATTGAAAACAGCTATTCAAGAGCTAATTGATACTAATCGGATTGAGGTCCAAGCTCCGGAGGCACCTAATATTAACCAGAACCCATTGCCTGCCCATCATGAGATAAATATTATTGAGATAGCGCATAAGGAAGGGGAGCCTAAGAAGCCTTCGCAAACTATCATGATGATTCGGTCTAGTGATGTCAGGCCGTTTGAAAAGTTAACAAGTGAGAAGTCTGTGATCAAGTTGAATGGGACAAAAAGTGAACCATCTGTGGTGGTCAAGAAAGGGTCCTCAAGTGACGTTGCAGGGAAACATGAAGGAGCGAAAGTGGTTGTGCCAGGAATGGCGAACAAGCCTGTGGTAATTGTGGTGGGTGCCCGCATAGACCCGGTCATTATCAAGCCGGTAACTCAATTACCAATAGTCAACAGCAGGACGGTCCCGTGGAATTATGAACGAGTGACAGTGACTTACAATTGGAAAGAAGTTAAAGAAGAAGTATGTGAGACCCATGGTTTGACTCGATCGGGGAGATGCTTTGCCCCCGAAGAGTTGAGAAAAGCTAGGACCTCCAAAGATAACCCAGTACTGGCGAAGAAAGTTGTGACCGAGGAAGAAGCCGAGGAATTATTGAGAAAGATGAAAGTGCAGGACTATTCCATTGTGGAGCAGTTGAGGAAAGCACCGGCTCAGATTTTATTATTGTCATTATTGATCCATTCAGACGAGCACCGTCGGGCTTTGATGAAGATCCTGAATGAGGCCCACGTTCCTGACAAAATCTCAGTAAACCACTTGGAAAAGATAGCTAACAAGATATTTGAGGTAAACAGAGTCACTTTTTCTGATGATGAGTTGCCCGTGGAGGGTACTGAGCACAATAGAGCCCTCTATCTGACGGTGAAATGTGAAGATTCCGTGGTTACTCGGGTACTGGTTGACAATGGTTCCAGTGCAAACATTTTCCCTCTTTCCACTCTGAACAAGTTGAAGGTGGATGATGAAAGAATTCACAAGAATAATATCTGCATTTGGGGATTCGACGGTGGAGGGAAAGATTTAGTCGGGGACATAGTGCTCGAGCTTACAATAGGGCCAGTTGAATTCACTATGGAATTCCAGATACTCGATGTGGCTGTTTCTTACAATCTACTGTTAGGTCGGCCCTGGATTCATGCTGCCAAAGCGGTCCCGTCCACTCTGTATCAAATGGTTAAGTTTGAATGGGATAGATAGGAAATTGTTGTGCATGGTGAAGATAATTTGTGTGTTCCCGGTAATGATATTGTTCCGTTCATAGAGTTTGAAGATGACAAGGGGCTATGGGTTTATCAGGTTTTTGACACGGTATCGGTAGAGAAAATTCCTGAAGGGAAGTGCGTGCCAACTCTAAGGGTAGCTGCTGCATTAGTCATGGTAGCCGTTGAAATGTTGAAAAATGATTTTGTACCGGGCAAGGGTTTGGGTGCATCTCTACAAGGTATCTGACAACCGGTTTCTCTTCCTAAAAACCTGGATACATTTGGTTTGGGATTCAAGCCCACAGTCGCAGACGTAAGAAGAGCCAGAAAAATGAAACATAAGGCATGGGCCCTTCCCAAGCCGGTCCCGCGTCTTTCCAGATTATTTTTCTAGCTTGTTACCAGAAAGCGCCCAATGGCGATGGTTCCCAGTTCAGTGGTTAATGTCGATGGAGATTTGATTGAAAAATTCTAGAGGTTATTCGCTGATGTGAAAATGTTGGAAGCTGGAGAGGGTTCGAGTAAAGCAGATGTGCAGTTTATGGGGCCCAATGCAAAGATTAACAATTGGGAAGCTACTCCTCTCCCTACCAGGAAGGAGTTTTGGTAGTTTGCTTTGATTTTCTTTCAGTTTATCTGGGTTATTCCAGGGTTATAATTCGGACTCTATGTTCCGTCCGTTTGGATGTATAAACCTTGTTATCTTTAATTTCAATGAAATGCAATTTCCTTTTTTTCCCTTCCTGATTGTCTTATTTTTGTTTTTCTTTTCCCTATACAGTTCTTTTTATGTTGGCTTCAATGATATGACATGCATGAGGAATCTACGGCCCAGTCTTAAAAACCAATCTAATTCTAAAATAATAATTCAAGAAGTAGAGTGTGATGATGAATCGGAATATGATGAGGATGAAGCCTTTGAAGAGATTAGTAAAGAATTAAGCCATTTTGAAGAAAAACCCAAGCCTAACCTGAGTGATACAGAAGTAATCAATTTAGGGGACCAAGATAATGTCCGAAAAACTAAAATAAGTGTCCATCTTGAATCACAACTCAGAGAGGAGATAATTAAAGCACTGTTCGAGTATAAAGATGTTTTTGCATGGTCCTACGATGACATACCGAGTCTAAGCACTGATTTGGTGGTTCACAAATTGCCCACCGACCCGACATTCCCCCTGTCAAACAGAAGCTGAGGAAATTTAAAACTGATGAGTGTGAAGAGTAAGGAAAGGGTCACCAAACAGTTTGAGGCCAAGGTCGTTCGGGTCAACCGATATCCCACCTGGTTAGCCAATGTTGTGCCTGTGTCGAAGAAGAATGGCAAGACCAGGGTGTGTGTTGATTATCGAGATCTCAATAAGGCAAGTCTCAAGGATGACTTCCCATTGCCGAACATCCATATATTGATCGATAATTATGCCAAACAAGAGATTGGTTCTTTTGTGAATTGTTATGTGGGCTACCACCAAATCTTAATGGATGAGGAGGACGTAGAAAAGACGACATTCATCACACCCTGGGGAACGTACTGCTATCGGGTCATGCCATTTGGTTTGAAAAATGCTGGGGAAACCTACATGAGGGCAATGACGACCATATTCCATGACATGATACACATGGAGATTGAGGTTTATGTGGATGATGTGATCGTAAAGTCTAGAAAGAAGTCTGACCATGTTAGAGATCTGAGAAAGTTTTTCCAAAGGCTTCGCAGGTACAATCTCAAGCTCAATCCTGCAAAATGCGCGTTCGATGTTCCGTCTGGAAAGTTGATGGGATTCATAGTCAGCCGCCGAGGTATTGAATTAGACCCGTCAAAGATCAAAGCTATCCAGGAATTGCCACCCCCAAAGAACAAGACTGAGGTGATGAGTCTGTTGGGGAGATTGAATTACATCAGCAGGTTTATTGCTCAGCTCACGACAACTTGCGAGCCTATCTTCAAATTGTTAAAGAAAGATGCTGCGGTCGAGTGGACAGATGAATGTCAGGAAGCATTTGATAAGATAAAGGGGTACTTGTCGAACCCACCTATGTTGGTCCCGCCAGAACCAGGGAGACCTTTGATTATGTATTTGACGGTCTTGGACAATTCATTTGGATGTGTGTTGGGACAACATGACATCACTTGGCAGGAAAGAGTAGGCCATATATTATCTCAGCAAGAAGTTCACATCTTACGAGGTTAAGTACACTCATCTTGAGAGGACGTGTTGCGCCCTAACTTGGGTAGCCCAGAATCTAAAATATTATTTGTCTTCTTATACTACTTACCATATCTCTCGCTTGGATCCGTTGAAGTATATCTTCCAGAAGCCTATGCCTACAGGAAGGCTCACAAAGTGGCAGATTTTGCTCACAGAATTTGACATCATCTATGTTACTAGGACTGCGATGAAAGCACAAGCATTGGCCGACCATTTGGCTGATAATCCTGTGGATGAGGAATACGAACCTTTGAAGACCTATTTCCCTGATGAAGAGGTAATGCACATTGATGAATTGGAACAGATTGCAAAGCCAGGATGGAAACTTTTCTTTGATAGAGCTGCTAACATGAAAGGCGTTGGGATAAGAGCTGTACTTGTTTCTGAAACAGAGCATCACTACCCTGTTACGGCTCAGCTTCGGTTCTACTGTACTAACAACATGGTTGAGTACGAGGCATGCATCTTGGGTTTGAGGATGGCTATGGATATGGGTGTCCAAGAAGTCTTGGTCTTGGGTGACTCGGACCTTCTGGTGCACCAGATTCAGGGAGAATGGGAAACACGAGATTTAAAACTCATACCGTACCGACAATGCTTGCAGGATCTTTGTCAGCGGTTCCAATCAATAGAGTTCAGGCATATTCCAAGGATTTACAATGAGGTCGTCGATGCTTTGGCTACTCTGGCGTCAATGTTGCACCATCCCGATAAGGCTTATATGGATCCTTTGCAGATTCAGATCCACGATCAGCATGCTTATTATAATGTGGTGGAAGAAGAGCTCGATGGGGAACCTTGGTTTCACGATATTAAGGAATACATCAGGATGGGGGTGTATCCAGTACAAGCCACAGGTGATCAAAAGAGAATAATTAGGCGGTTGGCAAGCGGTTTTTTCTTCAGCGGAGGGGTTCTGTACAAAAGGACTCCAGACCTTGGGCTGATGAGATGCATAGATGCTAGGCAGGCTACAACTATTATGACCGAAGTAAATTCTAGAGTCTGTGGACCGCACATGAGTGGGTACGTGTTGGCAAAGAAGATTCTCCGAGCAGGTTATTATTGGCTCACTATGGAGCAAGATTGTATCAGTTTCGTGCGTAAATGTCATCAGTGCCAAGTGCATGGAGATTTGATTCATTCTCCACCATATGAATTACACACGATGTCTGTACTGTGGCCTTTTATTGCATGGGGCATGAATGTCATTGGGTCAATTGAGCTATTAGCATCAAACAGGCACAGGTTCAATCTGGTAGCCATAGACTACTTCACCAAGTGGGTAGAGGCTAAAACATTCAAGTCTGTAAACAAGAAGGCGGTGGTTGATTTTGTGCACTCAAATATCATTTGCCAGTTTGGGATACCAAAGGTGATCATTATAGAAAATGGGTCTAATCTTAATAGTCATCTGATGAAAGAGGTATGTCAACAGTTTAAGATTACAAATCGCAATTCCACCCCATATCTCCCCATGGAGAATGGAGCAGTCGAGGCAGCCAATAAGAATATAAAGAAGATACTTCGAAAAATGGTGGAGGGGTCTAGGCAGTGGCATGAAAAGCTGCTGTTTGCATTGCTGGGTTATCGCACTACTGTCCGTACTTCAGTAGGGGCGACTCCTTATTTGTTGGTGTATGGCACCGAAACAGTGATACCCGCAGAAGTGGAAATTCCATCCCTTCGAATTATCGCGGAGGCTGAGATCGATGATGATGAGTGGGTCAAAACCCGCTTGGAACAATTGAGTCTGATTGATGAGAAAAGATTAGCAGCAGTGTGTCATGGACAGTTGTATCAACAGAGAATGGCAAGAGCATATAATAAGAAGGTGCGTCCACGGAAATTTGAAGTGGGTCAGTTAGTATTGAGACTAATCCTTCCATATCAGGATGAGGCTAAAGGCAAGTTCGCTCCAAACTGGCAGGGGCCATTCATCGTAACTAGAGTGTTGTCAAATGACGCTTTGTATTTAATAGATATAGAAGGCAAATGTGTAGAAATGACCATCAATTCCGATGCGGTCAAGATATACTATATATGATTTTCTCTGTTTAATTTATATTTGTTTGTACTTGGCATATTTTAGAAGATTTGGAATGACGAAGGCATTTTGTTTTGCTATCTAAACACTTTATCCTTTGTTACCCCCGTTGAGCCTTTTTTTTTTTTTTTCATACCCCTCTTTCGGAATCAGTAGCAAATATCAGAAACACAAGCGTGAGAGATAAGTAAAGGAAGAAGAGAAAAAGAGAAAGAAAAAAGAAAACATAAAGAAAAGAATGAAAAGAGAAAGAAGAAAAAAAGAAGAAAAAAAACAACAAAAAGAGAAAAGAAAGCAAAAAAAGAGAAAGAAAAGAAAGAGAAAAGAGAAAATCACAACAACAAAGTAATTTCTATGAAATGAACTACGTTCGACCTAATTCCTTTTAAGGATATGTAGGCAGCCTCACGGTTCGGTCTCATCGAAATAAAAATCCAAAAAGTCCCCAAACAAGAAACTAGGGCAGAAGTTGTGGTTATTGTCAGAAATCTGATTCCAAAAATTGTAATTTTGAACCCATTCGAATTGTTTTGAGCCTTTGATATCCTTTATTTCTAACCCTATCCAAAAGCCTACGTTACGGTCCAAAGAAAGACCTTCCGATCAGTCTTCGAGAGATGCCAAGTCAAGCAAGTGGAGGTGATTCATATCAAGGGAAACACTCTGGTCCAAGCAGAAAATATTGAAAATGAGAGAGTCTTATTAGTGAAAACGCTCAAGGGCACCATAAGGCGACGGTGGCTGAGCGAAATTAAAAATGAGAGAGTCTTACTGGTGAAAACCATCATGGGAACCATAAGGCGAAAGTGAGTTGAGAGATGAACAAATGAGAAAGGCTTGTTGGAGAAAACCCTTCAGGGCACCGCAGGCCGAACAAGGTCAAGGTTTTGGGGAAGAAATCAAGTTAGAGAAACTCCGGGGCAACAAAGTATGGCAATTAAAAGTTGATTGGTCGAACAGATTGGGCCGATTAATCCGAAATGCATGTCATGATCATTGGTGCCAGCTGTTCAACTCAGATAAGTCTCTTTCTTTTTCCTCTTCAGATAGTCTTCCAATTTTGGATTTTCTTATCCTTAACTCTGAAAGTCATTGCATTTCATTTCTTCTGGGTTTATTTCTCTAAGATGTCCCCAATGTCAGTTCTGTTTAAGCAAATAAGAAGGAATTTCAAAGCTCACTACCAGCTTTAAAATTGCAAAGCACAGTGGGGCCAGAGCATACCAAATATAGCATGATGTAAAGTGGGATAAAGTGCCAGCAAAAGTTCCATCGGCAGAATAATTTAGTAATTTCATGGGAGATGCAGAGGTTCAGTTAAAGGGGTCAGAGGTGTGAAACAACAGTTCAGGTTTAGAACACTCGGGTCATCCAAAGTTACGGGGGTTTGAAAGTCAGCCGGGAAGTCAAGTGGTTCTTAGCCAGTGCAGAGGAAGCCAATCAAAACAAAGCATGGCAGCGAAGAGGTCTTCAACAAAGAATGCCGTCAACTAACCACCATATTTTAAAACTGACAAGATTTTTCTTTGATTGAAACAGGGGAAAAAAGTTTTGTTTGTTTCGGGGAAATCCTCCAAAAAGAAAGGCGAGCACCAAACAGGTTTGAGGATAAACTCTCAGGTCCCGCCTGAATAATGGGATTTAATTGGAAGTTCTCAGGACCCTCCTAAAAAATGGGACCTAGCTTAAAAATCAAAACAATCATGAGTAGTAAAATCTAGCATAAATCTACCCCAAGGAATGTAAGATGGTTTCAAGTTCGCATGCTTGAGATAAGATTTAGTAGGAGTTTTCAGGACCCTCCTGGATAATGGAATTTAATTTAGGAGTTTTCAGGACCGTCCTGGATAATGGGATCTAGCTTTTAAAATTCTTTGAGATTTTTTGGTAACATGATTCAATTAACACTCACAGATGCGCCCAACACCAAACTGGGCAGAAGTTTCCTTTGTTTTTGTCTATTTTGTGGAAATCAGGCGCCCACATGGAGAACAAGGGAATACATTTCAAGTTTCAGCAATCAGGCGCCCACCTGGCGAACAAGGGAATACATTTTTCAAAGTTTGGCAATCAGGTGCCCACCTGGAGAACAAGAGAATACATTTTCAAGTTCAATAATCAGGCACCCACCTGGAAAACAAGGGAATACATTTCAAGTTCAGAAATCAGGCATACACCTGGAGAACAAGGGAATACATTTCAAGTTTCAGCAATCAGGCGCTCACCTGAAGAACAAGGGAATACATTTCAAGTTTCAGCAATCAGGCGCCCACCTGGAGAACAAGGGAAGACATTTCAAGTTTCAACAACCAGGCGCCCACCTGGAGAACAAGGGAATACATTTTCAAAGTTCAGCAATCAGGCGCCCACCTAGAAAATAAGGGAGTACATTCAAGTTTCAACAATCAGGCGCCCACCTGGAAAACAAGGGAATTATTTCAAGTTCAGCAATCAGGCGCCCACCTGGAGAGAAATCAGGCGCCCACATGGAAAACATGGGAATACATTTCAAGTTCAGCAATCAGGCTCCCACCTGGAGAACAAGGGAATACATTTCAAGTTCAGCAATCAGGATCCCAACTGGAGAACAATTGAATACATTCAAGTTTCAGCAAGCGGGCGTCCACCTGGAGAACAAGGGAATACATTCAAGTTTCAGCAAGCGGGTGTCCACCTGGAGAAAGGGAAACATCTCAGATTACAATTCAAGGTGGCAACAAGGGAATTCCACCGGGAGAATACAAGTCAACAAGGCAACAGAAACCACAAGAGCAAGTTTGAAGATATAGATAGGATTTTGTAATGCATAGATCATAGTCTAGGCTAGCTTCTGTTATTTTATCATGGTGTAATAAGGGGGTTCAGTAAGCAGTAGTAGCAACAGCAACAGTGAAGTCAAAGCTTCATGGTAGTCCCAACTACCAAACATTCTTGAACTACACTGACCTAATTCCTTTCTAGCCAAGGATATGTAGGCAACCTCAGAAGCAGGGTGCGGTCAAATATTTCAAAAATGCTTCCCACGGAGTATTCAAACGGGTAAAAATCGCTCGTATCCGCTCACTTTATCTTTGCACGAAAATTCTTCGTGTTTCCGGGCAAAGAGGGGCAGCTGTGAGCACGTGATTTTTGCCCTATATGAATTACTCCCATAAATTCAAAACAAAATAATTTCTTTTCATTATTTGCAATTTTTGTGGATTTTGTGGCATTTTCTGATAATTGTTTGCATTTGTCCGTGCATTTTTATTTTTTGTTTAATTCATGAAAATACAAAAAATACACTGCATTTCCATTTAGGATCTAATTTTGCATTCTTGAATTAATTAGAAATTCAGTGTTTTATAAAAATGGAAAATCACAAGAATAAATTATTTTGGCATTTTTAAATTTCTAGTTTCGAATTTTGGTAGTTTTCTTTAATTTGGTATTTAATTAGTTGTGGTAATTATTATTTAGAGTTGGTTAATTTAAATTGGGCCGATTGAAATCATTTGGTTCGAAAAGCTGATTGAAATCCTAATTGCCTTTCATTCTTCTGCCTTCTCGTTTCTCCTGGACTTCTGACTTGGACCTGGGCCCAAAAGAAAGGGACTGGCCCGGGTTTTCAAAGGCCCATATCTGGTTCACCTTGGGTCAGTTCGATCCGTTTGGTTTCCTAAAGAAAAACAGGGGTTCGAAGGTTAAATTAGGAAATTTAAGTATGAGAATCTGTTGGTAACTGTTTGGGAAGCTTCTAGGAAGCTGGGGAAGGGACTGTTTTTGGAAAACTGAAATTAAACTAGGGATACTTAAGGTAAAATAAAAATTGCAAAAGAGTCTAGGTGCAAATCTGATCCTCCTCTAGCTACCCTAAATGCCTTGTCTATAAAGGCTCTCTAACTTGGGATTCAAGGCAGGGGTTGAGAGATAGAAATTCTGAAAGTTAAAAAATGGCTGCTTCTTCAAGAAATTCAGAAATAACTTATAATTCTGGAGGATCTCTAAGCAGCTAACTGGAAATTTTGTTAGGATTTTGGTTATTCCGAATAGCCCAATTAAAATCATTGAAGTTGTGATAGTTCTTTTTGATTTTGGGCTGAAAATGAGTTAAGTTCTAGGTATTTTTTAGCTGGCTTGGAATTATTGTTGGGAAATACTGTTTCATTGCTGGTTTGAGTTGATTTCACTGTTCCATTGGCTGATTCTGGGATGATCCCTGCTGTTTGTTACTGATAACCTTCCATCTCTTAATTCTGTTCATTTTCAGGTATTCTCCTTAACTATTGAGTGGCCATCGAAGCTTTTAAAGTGATTTATTATGTATAGACGAGAGAGGATTCTATGAAAGCATAATGAGATTGTTCTATACTTGAAGTTTGTGTTTTCTTTAAGTTAATATGAGTTATTCAATCTTATCTAGTTCTCTTCCTTCTTTCTTAAATGGCTTATATGGATAATGGTAAATGTATATCTAGTTTCATGCTGAAATATTTAAGTTTTGTGTTAAACTATGAAGTAAGGTTCTGATTTGTTGTTGTTCAAGAGATGCTCTACATGTAATTCTTAAATTGCATACATTACTTTAGGACTTCTCTGCTACTGATGTGTTGTTGGAATGAATGCATGAAGTTAAAGGTTTGATTTACCATTTAAAGACTCAAGGGAAATATAATTGTTTCCATGTATCTTGTTACTGGAAGTGAAAGAGGGCCTGTAGGTTCACCGTGCTCATCTTATAGGACCAGTCTTGAAATTGAGGGCAGACTTATACACCTGTAGAATGAGCCTATTTGTTTGGTGTAATAAGTTATTTACTTTTGAGATTTTGTACCGGTGGGGACTCGAATGGGGATTTCGTTGCTGGATTTTTCATGATGGGTTGGGCCTAAAGGAGCTTGAAGGTTAATATTCATAAGTTAGCTGGATTGGTTCACATTTGATTAGGTGAATGTTTAGAAGTAATTGAATCAGTTTGATTTCCTGTTTTCCTATAGTTTCTTTTCCGTTAATTGGCATTAAATGATTGAGCAAGGGTTTGGTTTTGAGGAATGAGCCAATGTTGGCCAAATTGAGGACTATCGTGATAGCCTTGGTAGTCTATCTACTGCCATTTGGGCGTATTTTCCTTTCATAGATGGACTTCCCATTAGGCCCAAACCTAAGACTAATGTATGTGGATTTCGTAAATATTGGTTTGCCGAGTCGAGTTTGAATTACAGTTTAACGTGATTTTCCATCTTTGCAAATAATCTTCGGTTAATTAATTATGTTCTTTACACATGTAAAGTTGGGGAGCGAGCCATATTGAGTAAAGCATAATCCTTAGCCCTCATGGCTGCAAGATAAGTAATTTTAGGCAATTAAGTGAGGTGTGCCCTATTAAGTAAAAATAGTCTATGACCCTCCCAATGTAGTTTGAATACTCTTTAAAATTAGAATTGAGGTGCGCCATGCTAAACAAAAATGACAATTGCGTGGCCCTCGCTTAATTATTTATTTTAAAATTCTTGGGATTCGAGGCGTGCCATTAAGCAAATTTTCATGGCCCTCGCAAAGTTGCAAACGTGTAGTTGCTTTAGGCGCGTCACTTAATAATATTACCTTCCTAAACTCGGGTGTGCATTTCATGTGACCCAAATCAAAATCTTAAAACGTTGAATAAAATATGTTTAGGATTGTGGGTGTATTTCATGTGGCGTGATCCAAAGACATGTTTTAAACGATGTTCAATCTTTTTTTAAAATTGAATAAAAGCGGTTAAAATTTAAATTTGCACATAGGTTCGTAATTGATTAAAATCAGATAATTAAGTTGAATATAACAGTTGAGCGACTGTGCTAGAATCACGAAACTCAGGAATGCCTAACACCTTCTCTCGGGTTAACAGAATTCCTTAGCCGGCTTTCTGTGTTCGTGGACTGCAAAAACAGAGTCAATCTTTCCTCAATTCGGGATTCAAAAACAGTGACTTGGGACACCATAAATTATCCCAAGTGGCGACTCTGAATCTTTAAATAAATAAATCCCGTTTCGATTGTCACTTTAATTGAAAAAAACTCCCTTATATACTCCCTTCCGGGGGATGTATGTAAAAAAGGAGGTGTGACAGTATTCAAACCTTAGTAGTGCTCGTGACTTGTGATACCCCGATGTCGGGCTTGTGTATTTATTTCGCACTATTCATTTAGACTTACACTATGAGATATCTGATTAATTAAAGGCTTTAAAAATGATGGTTATTGATTAAATGGTTAATTCATGAGTTGTGTCGGTTGGCCTAGTTTCACGATAGGCGCCATGACGATCGGGTCGATTTTAGGGTCGTGACAATTGAGCTGTGATCTATGTTAGAAACTATGTCTAGGTTACGTGCTTAACCTATTGGGACCCACTAAGGTCATTTCTGCTATCTGCTTTCATTGCATTACATACTCAGTCATACACATTCATATGCATATCATATCTTACTCTCCGTTACCAATTATTGAAACATCATATCATTATTGTGGTCTAGTTTCATAGCATTGTGAGCCCGAGAGATTGATGATTGAGTGGGGCCGAGAGCCTAGTGTGAGTGATATTATGGGATTGGGTTGCACGTCGCAACATGTTATATTGATTAAATTATGGGATCGAGCTGCACACTGAAGCAGATTATATTGTTGAAAGGATTTTTTTGGGAAAAATTACCGTTTTCAAACATTACTCATAATTACGATGATTTCGGTAAAGGATTTGGCTTTTCACTGATATACTTGAAAAGCAGAACTATTTTCGGGGAAACTATGAATAAGCTAACCATTTAATCTCTGAGTTACTTCTTTTATTACTTGTTTTACGTTGTTATGAATTTTTGTTGGCTATTGGTGTTGGACCCGACCTTTGTTCCAGCTTGTCTCTACTTTCAACCAAAGTTTAGGTTTGTTACTTATTGAGTACATGGGGTCGGTTGTACTCATACTACACTTCTGCACCTTGTGTGCAGATGTTGGCTACTAACGTTGCTGAGATCGATATGAGCTGGATTTGATGATGTACCCGTGTTCCGGTCATAGCTGCCTCTTGTTCATGGTAGCCTTAGATTCTTAACAATCTATTTATGTACATTTCGAACAGATGATGTATTTATTTCATACCAGCTTTGTAAACTCTAATCTTAGAAACTCATGATTTATACTATAAGTCCTTGGGAAATGTATAGGATTTAGATATTTTCTTTTACTTAATTGTCTTATTAAATATTATTGGAATTGGATAGTTATTATTATATTACCTAGCGGGTTGGATTAGGTGCCATCACAACTAGTGGATTTTGGGTCGTGACAGTGAGGAAGCGATAGTTAACTCACGGTCAGACTCTTCAGGAATTTATATAAAGGGCTCTTTGATGTACACTTTGTTATAATCGCCAATTTAATGCATTTTTCTTCAGGCCATGGTCTCTCTTCCTTCGAATTTGAATGCCACCGCAAGCCCTCATGTCTATATCACTATCTCCTATTATTTAAAAAAAAGAAAGATACTTTACTTATTGATCACAAAATACATTGTTTGTCGCGTACTGTCTGAGGGCTATGACACTAATCCTGTTCAAAAGTGTTGACCCACTTTGATTTATTTTCTTGAATTCATAAGCATTTAGCATACCCTTTCAAGTTTTTTTTAACTTCATATCATTCGCAGATGCTCGTTATTCATTCTGCCTTTTTCTTTTTCATATCATATAGGCATGTTATTGTGTAGCCTGTCAATTGCAAAGTGTTTTGTTTATTTTGATGATGAAAAATAACGCATTCTTACCTTTTATGTGCAGTAACACTCCTTGAGCAATGAAAAGGGAGCATCAAAGATTTGAGATGAAAAATAAAAGAGTAGTGGAAATTCAAAGGCAAAATCAATCAAGGACCAAAAGATTAAGGATGATATTATAGAGAGGACCTTAATCAAAGGAAATCAAGGGCACACAACTATGCACTGGAGATTCCTCCATCTAAGGACTACAATCAAAAGCCGAAATCAAAGGATTATTTAATACTTCAAATAACGGGAAACTCTGCCCAGCAAAGGAAAAATCCAATCAAGACCACAAGTCAAGGAAATCAATAGAAGCAATATCTTATTCTTGGAATGAATCAATCTACGATTCCTTTCTGAGATCAACTCCCTTGGATTTTACAATCTCTTAAGATTTACAAGACAAGAAGACCTCGCGGAGTATACATACAACTGTACCGGCCTGGAAAGAAATACATTGATCGAACCACTATTTTTTGTTCAACTCCAAACAAGTATTGTAGTCTACTCTAGATCTACTGTGTAACTAGGGATAGAATAAAGAGAGAAAAATCACTAGTGAGCCATTGTATCAAGAAGCAAGAAGTTATATAATGACTAAGTTGTTGGTCCATAACTATATCAACCATCCTGCATCGAGAAACTTCAAATACTTGAAAGAGAACACCCTTGCAACCCAAGGGTACTGGATGTAGGATTCACATTGAATCCGAACCAATATAAAAATCCTGGTGTCTTTGATTTATACATTTTTACTTCTATTTTATTTAGATTCTGTTCTTACTTTTAGTTGACTAATTAGTAAACTAGTCAATTACTTAGGATACAAAAAGAAAAATTGACAATTCACCCCCCTATGCTTTCAATTGGTTTCAGATTAGGTCTCACATTCTTATCTTTTGCTTAACAATTGGTGAGAAAAGATCATGTCAAACCAAGTAACTATTGGAGCACTCCTTCAAGAAGGGATATCGCAAGTAAGGCTACCATATTTCAATGTAAAACACTTCTCTCATTGGAAGATATACATGAAAATTTATGCAAAGTCCTATGATGTCAAAGTATGGCATGTTATCAAAAAGGGATTTTATCCACTTCCAACAGCAGGACAACCACCCGTTGATCCTGAAGATATAGATGAGTACACTAACGAGCAAATGATTGTTGTCCAAGTTAATGCTAAGGCACAAAACTTGCTTTATAATGCTATAAGTGGAGAAGAGTTTTATAAAATTTCAAGTTGTGATACGCCAAGGAAATGTAAGACAATTGGAGGTTACTTATGAAGGAACCAACAAGGTGAAAGAAACTCGGATAAACTTGTTGGTTCATGACTATGAACTCTTCCAGATGAAAGAAAGAGAATGCATTGAGAAAATGTTTGTAATATTCAGCAAAATCATTGGTGATATGAAAGACTTTGGTAAACCTTACTCATGTGGTGATCATATACGAAACATCTTGAGAAGTTTTCCTACCACATGGTGGACAAAAGTAGTTGCACTTAAATCTCAAGATTTAGACAAACTATCATATGATAAAATACGGCGAGATCTCATAGCATTTGAGAAAACACCTCAAGAAAACGCGTCAAGAAGAGAAGAAGAAAACAGTTGCTTTCAAAACTACAACCGGAGGACCTAAAAACGACATTATGATGCAGAAGCTCTTGAAGAAGAAATTTCCATGGTGTCAAGAAATATGAATGGATTAATGAGAAAATATATAAACATAAGGGAAGGATTCCATCTAGAAGAACCCGGATAATACAATGACAAAAAGTGTTTTAAACCCAAAGACATTATGTCCACAACTAAGCCCTTACAATTGCTTCATATAGACTTGTTGGACCCACTAGAACTGCCAGCATTGGAGGTAAATAGTTTGCTTTTATTATTATTGATGATTACTCACATTTTACATGGGTGATTTCCTAATCTCATAAATATGAAGCTTTGAAATGTTTTGAGATTTTCTGTAAAGGAATTAAAAGAGAAAAGGGGTATCCCATTACAACCATTCAAAGTGACCATAGAGGATAATTTGAAAGCAAAGCCTTTGAAGAATATTGCAGCGATCGAGGATATACTCACAATTTCTCAACTCCAAGATCACCCCAATAGGATGGGGTAATTGAACGCAAGAATAGAACTCTGCAAGATATGGCCAGAACAATGATATTAGAATATTCATAGCCAAATCATTTTTGTGCGGAAGCAGTAAGCACAACATGTCATATCCTCAACAGATGTCTCATAAGACCCTTTTTGAAGAAGACTCTATAAGAATTATGGAAAGGAAAAAAGCGTAATATAGGCTAGTTTCATCCGTTCAGAAGTAAGTGCTTTATCCACAATAATGGTAAGGATAACCTTAAAAAATTTGATCCAAGGAGTGATGAAGGTATTTTTCTCGGTTATTTCATTAATAGTAGATCTTGTTAGAGTTTACAACAAAAATACTTTATTTGTAGAAGAATCCGTGTATGTTATATTTGATGAAAATACCACTACGGACGAGAAAAAAATCATTGCACGTGATGAAGAGATCAGTCAAGAAGCACCAACGACAAACAAGTCACAAAAGTCGATCGATAGTACATACATAGTCACAGAGTCAACTAGTGAACCTGCTAGCAACCATACTGAACCACAAAAAGAGTCAACTACTCCTGAAGTTGGAACGAGACCAAATGAATAGAGAAGCAAACCAGAATACCCTCAAAAGTTTATCATAAGGGATACAAGCGAAGGAATGAAAACCAGAGGAGTTCTAAAAAAGAAGGCAAACATTGCCCTCATTTCTCAAGTCAAGCCAAAGAAAGTTGATGAAGCCTTAAAAGACTCCATCTGGGTACAAGCTATGCAAGACAAACTTGATGAAGCCAGCAAATACTACTGTCGTTGGAACAACGTGTGTATTCAGAAATAAGTTAAATGAAGATGGAAAGGCAGTGATAAACAAAGCCAGATTAGTAGCTCAAGGCTACTCACAATAGGAATGAGATGACTATGATGAAACCTTTCCATTAGTAGCACGGTTAGAATCAATTCGTATACTATTTGCCTAATGGTTTTAAACTATTTCAAATGGATGTCAAAAGTGCTTTTCTAAATTGTTTTATTGATGATGAGGTATATGTAAAATAACCTCCTGTCTTTGAAAACTTACAATTTTCTTACCATGTATATAAGTTATCCAAAGCTCTCTATGGACTCAAATAAGCCCCTAGAGCTTGGTATGAAATATTTAGTTAGATTACTTTATTTATCAAAAGATCCACTAAAGGTAATCTTATTATCCAGATCTATGTAGTTGATATTATATTTGGCAATACTAGTCTTCTTTTATGCAAGGATTTCTCTAGAGTGAGTTCGAAATTAGTATGATAGGAGAACTCACATTCTTATTTGGACTCCAAATTCATCAATCAGAAAGTGGCATATTCATCTACTAGACCAAGTATACAAAGGGATTAATTCAAAAGTTTGGAATGAGCAATGCCAAAGCAATTGGAACTCCTATAAGTCTTTCTACAAGTTTAGAAAATGATGAACATAGAAATTCAAGGCACGAAACCAAGTATCGTGGAATGATTGGATCCTTACTATATCTAGCTGCTAGTCAACCAGATATCATATTCAGTGTTTGTAAATGTGCCAAGTTTTAGTTAGCTCTTAAGGAGTCACACTTAACTGCAATAAAGCGAATAATTCGCAAGTTTATTGGAACCACTTCTTATGGAATATGGTACCCACACTCTAACAATTTTAAACTTGAAGGAGTTTTAGATGTTGATCTTGCAGGTGACAAGGAAGACAGAAAAAGTACAAGTGGCAGTTATCAATTACTGAGAAAGGCATTAATCTCCTGGAACAGTAAGAAACATGGATCAATAGATCTTTCCACAACTGAGGTTGAGTACATTGCAATTGGACAATGTTGTGCTCAGTCACATCAATTGGAGATCAATCAATCATAGCGTTGAATAACTGACGCCTTTTTGTCTATACTCAACCGTTAGTTTCCATCCTTTTAAGTCCAATTTATCCACCAAACTCTCTCACTTTGTTTGTATCCCCAATCCTCTGCTCCTATCCCTAAAATGTCAAAAAACTTCAAAAACACCTCTGCCTCAACCCGCAAAAGCAATCGTTCTCGAGCAAAGCTCTCTTCTCAAACTCCTGAACCAGTTACTCTAAGATTAGACCACTTTGAGGATTTTTCCTCCTCTCAGGACCTCTCATACTGTGTAGTCTGAATGAAAAATCCCTAGGAAAATGATCCATTGAAGATATCCCTGAACCTTCCACCCAAAAAACCCAAAACTGATCTCTCATGTTCTCTCGAATCAGACCTGAATTTTTAGGACACACCAAAGGGGGACGCCTTCATAGCTTTCAAAGACAAACATGTAGCCCATGGCAGAATTATTGATCTAAGTGTCATGGAAAGTCTCAACTGCAATGTCAAGGAGCTCTTCGACTTCCATGGGTGGAAAAACTTTCTCTGTTTTCCTCCTCCAAAGGTATACAAATCCATTGTTAAAATATTTTATGCAAATCTTTGCTCTAACAAACCTGACAAGTTAGAAACTTTAGTTCTTGGAAACACATTGTGTTGGACTGTGCCTTGTTTGACTCTATCTATTGATCAAACAAAAATGTGTACAGCTAAGTCACCCTCTGATTCCCTTTCCAGTCAATTAGGACCCGGTAATGTGTGTTTCGAAACTCATGTCCTAGCACATATGTGGAAATCACTCTTCTCCCAAGAATAAGATCTTCGATATATTTTTCCAACGTGATACCTTCTTGGTCTACTGTATTTTGACTAAACACAAGGTCAAATTATCCTCCTGGGTCATCAATTTCATGATAGAGAGTGCTGATGATCCTACGAGTCTTCTATATGGTATGGTCATTACCCATCTATTAGTAGCCCACAATATATCTATTGCTAACTATCCCTATGTCACTATCACCAAGTCTTATAACTCCAGGGCATTCACTAGAATAGAGTACATTGCAGTAAAGGGAACTTGGGTTAAAAAAAGAGTGAAACCAGAAATGCTCCCTCCGACTCAAAGGCAAAAACATCTATGTCTCTTCCCAGTATAGGTGATCATGATCTCTTGGAAAAGTTAGCCTCCATCAATAACAAATTGACTGTCATCAAGGACTCTCTAACCTCTATGCAAAGCACAATTGAAGATGTCCATGAGGTATCAAAGGAGAGAGGCTCTGATGTATCTAAGATCAGGGTGCCGATTCTCATGACTGCAGAAAATGCGGTAAAGGCTTTTAAAGAGGTGCACAACAAGATTGATGGGATCTCAGTCACAGTGAATGAACGCTTTAAACGCATAAAGGAGGCTGTATGCAATACCCTTACCTATTTTCTGTGCCGTTGATGCATGGGTGTTTAAAATAATTTATTTTTGCTTCTTTTGGGACTGATGTTTTAGTTATTGGTTGTACTGTTAAGACAATTAACTTTTCTCTTACATGCTGAATTAGGTAACTTTAGACTGATATTACTAACTTTTTGTTGATGCCAAAAGGGGAGAAAGTAAGCAGGTTAAGGCAAGTGCCTTGGCATGTAGCCTGTATTCTGGTGTTTTTTTTGTGTTTTATGTATTTTCTTGTAGTTGTCCAGTGTCTCCAAGAAACTTACAGGGACATCATATAGTGCAAGATTGGGGGGGTCGACTACAACCACTGAGGGGGAGACAACTATAACACATCTGACAGTAAATAGAAATTGATGGGGAGTCGACTATAATAAATGCAGAGTCGATTGTTAAACAGGTAAGTAAACTGATGTTATCATATTGTAT
This sequence comes from Nicotiana sylvestris, assembly GCF_000393655.2. NCBI lineage: Eukaryota > Viridiplantae > Streptophyta > Magnoliopsida > Solanales > Solanaceae > Nicotiana > Nicotiana sylvestris. The sequence goes on along the minus strand of NC_091057.1, from coordinate 119,131,492 downwards.
TTTGCCATCATCAAAAAGGGGGAGACTGTTAGATCTATATTTATTTTAATGACGAAAAATAACACATTCTTATCCTCTATGTGCAACAACAATCCTTGAGCAATGAAAAGGAAACATCAAAGATTTGAGATGAAAAAGGAACGAGTAGCAGAAATTCAAAGGCAAAATCAATCAAGGATTTGCCATAAGATTAATGAGGATATTATAGGAAGGACCTTAATCAAAGGAAATCAAGGGCACAGAACTATGCACTGGAGATTCCTCCACTAAGGACTACAATCAAAATTCAGAATCAAGGGATTTGATTTGATACCTCAAATAAGGGGAAAATGTGCTCAGCAAAGGAAAAATCCAATCAAGACCACAAGTCAAGGTAAATCAACAGAAGCAATATCTTATTCTTTGAAAGAATCAATCTACAATTCCCTTCTGAGATCAACTCCCTTGGGTTTACAATCTCTCAAGATTTACAAGAAAAGAAGACCTCACGAAGTATAAATATACAACTGTACCAGCCTGGAAAGAATATTCTTTGATCGAACCACTATCAATCTTTTTGGTCTACTCCAAACAAGCATTGTAGCCTACTCTAGATCTACTATATAACCAGGGAGAGAAAAAAGAGAGAAAAATCACTGGTGAGGCATTGCATTAAGAAGCGAGAAGTTATATAATGACTAAGTTGTTGGTGTATAACTACATCAAGCCTCCTGTATCGAGAAACTTCAAATACTTGAAAGTGAACACCCTTGCAACCCAACGGAATTGGACGTAGGATTTACATTTAATCTGAACCAGTATAAAAATCCTGGTGTTTCTAATACCTTCATTTTTACTTCTGTTTTATTTATATTCTGTTCTTATTTTCAGTCGACTAATTGGTAAACTAATCAACTACTTAGGATACAAAAAGAAAAATCGACAATTCACTCCCCTCCCCCCACACTCTTGTACTTTCAGGAAGGGAAAAATACTCCTAAAAGGATTAAGTCTCCTTCATATGCCTTATCCTTTTCTTAGAAAAGAAGTTTTGCGCTTCTATAAATTTAGGCTTCCTTCTCACACAACAACGACAACAATAATAGTCTTCACAATGTAGTCATCAAGAGATTTTTCTCTTTATTGTTTTTTTCCTTTTATATTAATTTTATCATATGTAGGTCAATCGATCAAATCATATTAAATTATTATGCCTAATTTAGTATATTTTGCTTTATTATATTCTAATTTGCCGTCCATCAAGCTTTGCACTGTTAGCTTTGATCCCAACTCAAAGTAAGAAGATACTCTCTTATTATTATCCTTCAAAATAATATGTTTTGTAGCCACGTAAACAGATTTGTAAATAGAAACATCTATTTAAAAAGCATTTTATACTTGTATCTACTTGTTAGATGCATGTGGCTTGTGTTTTTGTTTGATCCTAATTGCTTGCATAATATATTGGTCTCTCACTCTTACAGTTTATATCTTACACTTACAGTGTTAGATTTTACCATCTCTCGGTTATAACTCATAGTTCCTTGATGAGGAGGTTACCCTTACTAATTCTTGTAGCATGATGTGTCTATCATTTTATAGGAAATTTCTAACTACATCTTAAGGATCGATTTCTAGCTTATTAATGTATGGGTCGAAACCTTCCGGATAATATTTGAAATAAGATTACCATGAAGGAATAATTCTTGAGTCATCATTAGCCGAGGTGGGCCAAGAAGTAGAAATACTCGTAGCGGAATAGTCGACGGGAGTCGTAGTCGAGATGTCGATAATGGTCGAGGTCTAGTATTGTTGATGAAGTTGTAACAACTAGTTTTTGAAATAAGACATTAAAGAAAATATTCTAACGAATATTCTCTGCAGTTTGTGCTATTAGGGTTTGTTAGAAATATGTCTCATATATATAGAAAGAGGGGCCAATGCAGTAAGGCACGGGAGATTCATCTGTAAAAACAAAAAAATTGGCTAAATATTCTCTATCTTATTAAGAAACAAGCAATACATTTTCATCAAGATTCTTGTCTGCATTATTCCCTACTTTCCATCATATCCGAGAATAATTCGAACATTCAAGGATTCTGTCATTCATCATTCTCAGGAGGGACAACCACCTAGTTCATCTTTTATTGGGTGAATAACTCCTTCTATATAATCAAATGCCATTTATTGCTACTCATTGTTATTAAATATTCTATTATTGCTCATGCTATTTGAAATGATTATTGCATACCAGTATAATATCTTTTCCAGATATGTCCAACGTTGACCACACTTTCAGAATTTGCATCTAGAAATATTATTGTTAACTAGGTTTAACCTCTTATCTCATAAATTCAATTATTTGAACCAAGGATTATATTTTTTGGTCAAATAATTTGGCGCCATCTGTAGGGATTTCCTAGTTAAATTTTTAGTTTCTTCTAGATCTATCACTAACACAGATCACTAACGTAAAAAAAGAGCAGGAACAAGATATCCATTCTTTGTGTGCACAAATCCCAATATGGAAGGTAATAGGGAAGAAAGGACAAAAATAATAAGTGACCTCCCAACCAACCTCATGAACGTCATCAATGAAAATTGTGAAACAGCAGACAGAGACGTAATGCCTAATACCTTCCCTAGACGAGATGGGTCTCCTTCTCCTCACTGCAACATCAAAAAATCTCTTGTAAAGGAGCCTCCACATCTGTGGCAGAGGAGATGCCCCCAGTTGTAAAAAAGTTCCTTGAGGCATGGCTAACTGACACACTAACCAGTATCCTCCATAAACCTACTCAGGACACGGCTACAGAAAATGCAAGGACTTGCATTATACAACCAGTAAACGAGTAGCACAACCAACTCCCTCCTCCTCCAACGACAGGTATTACTCACAAAGTCATTAATAGTGCAGGCAATGACGCTCTTGCAACCATTCTGAAAAGGATAGAGGAAATGGAGAATGAGAACAAAGTACTCCGAGACAAAATGAGAGAACACCAAGAAAGGGTTGGGCTCCCCTAAGTTCTTGTCGAAGAGAGATGTTGGCCGATTCATCGAGAAACCGTATAGTGATGACGTGCCCCACATGCCATACCAAAAACCTTTAAAATGCCACTCTACCTCAGGATATATGATGGAACGACCGACCCTGAAGATCATGTGACTCACTACGTCACCGCCATGAAAGGCATTGACCTCACCAAACAACAAATATTTTCCATTTTGTTGAAAAAATTTGGTGAAAAGCTCACAGGAGGAGCGTTAACATGGTATTTGCAACTATCTGTACGTTCCATTGAAACTTTCAAATAAATGACCGACAAGTTCGTAAGGCCCATGCTGGGGACAAGAAGGCTGAGGCGAGATTGAATGACATATTTGTTATTAAACAGTCTCCGGGAGAGGGATTGAGGGACTTCCTCGCCCGGTTCAACCGAGTAAGGATGACCCTACCGAACATAACAGAAGGGATGTTGATCGTATCCTTTCAGATTAGGCTGAGCAGGGATGGTTGGAGGGCGACAAAAAAGTTATTAAGTCGACTGATGAAGTACCCTCCAACCACTTAGGATGAAATACACAATGCATATTGTGCCGAGGTCCGAGCAGATGAGGACGACCTCAATGGACCAACTAACCGACTGACTTCGATACAAGCTGAATCCAAACAAGATCAAAGAAATGATACTAGAAGAGATCTCGTAGCTCTGCGATCTAACAGGGAATGACATCAACCGTATGTCAGAAAGGTCGTTTCACCCCCCCCCCCCCCCCGCCATGAAGAAGGCCAGCCTAGATCAAGGATAGGGAATTCGCCGAAATGAAAGATGTATGACCATATATTATCCGCACACAACTTTTGTGTGTCACCTATAGAAATAGTCTATACCCTAGAGAAGCTCGAACCAAAGGTAAAGTGGTTGTAGAAGATGAGGTCAGATCCAAGCACCAAAAAGCCAGACGCCCTTTACGAGTTCTATCAAGAACGAGGGCACAAAATCAACGATTGCATTGCCCTAAGGTAGGAGGTCATAAACATGTTACGACAAGGACACCTCAAAGAGTTGCTGAGCGACCGGGGAAGGACCAACTTTCCTAGAGGACGCGATCAACACCAAAAACCACTAAAGTCGCCCTCACCAGCTCGTACCATCCACATAATCATCGGTGGTGGAGATGATGCTTCCATTAACAGCGTGAAGTTCACCACTACCCACAAGCTCAAACGCTCAATCACCCGTAAATGCTATGACGAACTCGAAGAGAGTATCATCTTCGATAAGTCAAATACCAACGAGTGGCTTTTTCTCACTATGATGCCCTTGTCATCACTTTATGAATTTTAGATATCGATGTGAGATGCATTTGAAAGTATAAGGGGGGGAGATTGTAGATTTTTATTTTCAGCACTCTAAGTAGTTGACTAGTTTACTAATTAGTCGACTAAGAAAATAATAATAATAATAATAATAATAATAATAATAATAATAATAATAATACAGAAATAAAGTGCAAGAAAGAAAGACACTATGGTTTTTATACTGGTTTAGATTCAATGTGAATCCTACTTCCAGTCCCCCTGGGTTGCAAGGGTGATCTCTTTCAGTATTTGATGTTTCTCGAGTACAAGATGGTTGATGTAGCTTTACACCAACAACCTAGTCTCTATGTCACTTTTCCCTTCTTGATACAAAGCCTCACCAATGCTATCTCTTTTTCTTCTCTCGCTATTACACAACAAATCTAAAATGAAATACAATGCTTTTTTGGAGTAGAACAAAAAGAGTGATAATGGTTCGTTCAAAGTATCACTGCTTCAAGCCTGGAACAAATGTATATACACTTTGTGAGGCCTTCTTGATTCTTGATTGATGTGAATCTTGAGAGATTACAACATAAATACTACTTCGCAACCCCCTTAAGGTAGGAATTACTCATATTATTCAGCGGGCACACAATATCATCTCTTGCTACCTGATTACTTTGTTAAAGTTGTTTACCTAAAGCGTTCTAATTCATTTTTAAGTCGTACCCTATGTGTGCACTACATGTCCCATGCCTATGGTCCAGAGGCATTGGACCCACTATTTGGTAGTTCTACACTCAACTCAGGTGCTCAAAATGATAAAAACTAGGCGATAATCAAAACATATAAGATTTCATATAATCGCAATACAAGGCTCAAATAACCTCCACACATAAATAAGAAAGCATGCATACTGGTTTATGGTATTAGGTAGCAGAACGTTTCAAAATTATGAAGTCCTTAAGTCATATAGGCATAATTTCTATTTGTTTGCATAATAAGGTGGTGAAAACAACCCCATAATTTTGAATTATCAAAGCTGATCTTATAAGTATGCCTCTGAGGCAGCTGATTAATTAGTTAAGACCCTATAGTCATGATATCTTGGTAAGTAAAGGTATCACACCGTTGTATCCTACAAACATGTTATCTAAGAGTGTTGGATATTAGACATGGAAACAACTGCAGTATATTTGACAAATGAAATGAAGTGTATGCATGATTCCCACAAGCATGATCTCTAACCATTCAAGTCATCATATAGACCCCAAGTCATGTTTTCTAAGGGGATAACATTATGTGCATATAATTCCAGAGAATGAAATATGATGAGCAAACAAACAATTAAGACCCTATAGATATGATTTCTACCCATTCATATAAAAGATAAAGTAATCCAATTCCTCCTTTTCAGTAATTTCCCCATCATTCAGTTTTACAAGTTACTACAGACCATATTGAACAAGCATAAACCCAATTACAAATGTAGAATAATTCAGTAACACATCTGGGCCTTCCAATATGCTCAGAACTTTGCACGAACAGCAGACCCAAACTCCAGATGCGAACAACAAGATCAGGCTAAATTGAAAGGTACACAAGACATATATGAGGCAAGTTCATGCCTGTAATCCTATAAAGAAAGTTTAAGAGTGACAGAATTGACTATCATAAGATAGTAAACCATTCCAATGAAGCATGATTCAGAATCAACCTATAGAACCTTAAGTCTAGCATAATCACATACAAGAAACAAATATACCCTTCACATGAAAGTGTTTATCATGAAAAGACTAATGAATATAATGGCAAAACAAGCAATTACTTAACTAAGTAGGGGTAAAACTTTAACATGTTGAAAAAGAGGCATATCGAGTTTCATAGGCAAGACATGCAAATATTAAACATAGTACTAGTTGGCCACATGAAAGGCTAGTTATTTTATTCTAAGATCTCGAGTAGTATTATAGAGTATTGAGTTGAAGACATAAACTCAGGGAGTGCACATTAAGTAGCAGGAAAACATGCTTGGCATGACAATATGATCAAGTATCAGTCTTAAGAAATGTCAAGTTGCAAAGAAATGATCCCATAAGGATTAGCACATATTCTGGGCATGAAGTGGCTTAATCACAAGAGTTCAGAACAAGGCAGGGAAGTGAACTCATTCTAGGAAATAGATATAAACATTCAGGTACAAATACGCTAGACTAAACGAGCTTAAGAGAGCCAAAAGTCCTTCACCTCGAATACATGTAATAGCATTATCAAAGTTGGAATTTAGGCAAGTTTAATGCTAGAAAAAGTTCAGAGTCACAAGATAATTTCAGAGTCAATAAGGTTGAAAACATGGATGTCATAGTAACATATTGATTCATAAAAGTCTCAATGGCATGAATATACTGAGTATGAATATAAATGAAAAAGAATGAATTGTTAAGATCGAAGAACTTACCAGCTATCAATTGAAAGACAAATAAATAGGAAAATTAGTCTTAGCTGTACTTCAAACGTCAATAGACAATAGCAGGACCTAAATAATCTTAGTGTGTTAGAGTTCCCAAGGGTTTCAGATGAACCCCGGACAATGCTCGTACTAAGAAATATTAGTTACTCGAACCAAGAGCCAAAGTTTAGAATAATATGGAATGAGAGAATAAGAGAGTAATAGTAGTTAATTTTAGTGACTAAGGTCCATCCAAAAGGGGAAATTGGGGAGGGGTTTATATAGTAGTAGGAATTGAAATAACGAACATGGAAAGAAGACTAATCACACAGAATAAGGAAAGGAATCAATCATAAAGAATAAGGGAAAGGAAATCAATCATACAGAATAAGGAAAAGACCTAATGCAAACCAATTTCAAATTTAACTAGGGCAAAGAGTAAGGCAAACCTTAATTAAGTCGGATTCGATGAAAATATGCCCAAATCGGAGAGATACTCCGTGTTCTTTGGGGTATCTAGCCGGAATCCCACAATATCTTCAAGATCGATCCCATTTGGACCGAATTTACATGAGATACACCTTCCATATATGGAACGGTACTCAGTACTACCAAATCAGAGTGGTGAGCATTCCGAAAGAGCAAGAAAACCTCTAATTCGAAGAAAATATGTAGAGAAAGAGTAAGACAATTTCGGTCACTAGGATCTAGGTTTGAGAGGTGAATTGGAGTGTTTGAAGGCGGCGGAGATAGGAAATGGGGTTTAGGGTTTGGGTTTTGGGATATAAGGGGAAGTGTAGTTTTATTTTGGGTCGTTGATCATCTGAGATCAACGGTCATGATCAAAGGGAGATGGGGCGGATTAGGAGAACGGGTCCCGGCCAAGTTATAGGATTAGAGGGGATTTGGTTTAGGCTGGGGTGTTTATTAGAGATGGGCCAGCTATTTATAGCCTTGATTTTGTCTGAAATTAGCTTTAAAATGGGCTATAAATTAAATATACGAAAATTGTTAATAAAATAATTTATAAAACTATTTAATAGGTAATAAAATATTACTTGTGCACTAAAGTGATTGGAAATAATAACTTAATAATATAAAAATATAAAAACGCTATTTGGCACAAATGATGTAAAACATGTAATTATGTATAACATATAGGCTATTGTTGCAAAATTGTGTAAATAGCCTAACAATACAAATATAACTATAAAATGAGGTAAAAATATTGTGGAACCTATATGTGGATACAAATAACAAGTTTAGATGATTAAGTCATCCCAAATAATTTGAAAGGATAATTAATAAATAATCATGTATTAAAATGCAAGAACATCCACCAACTATCGTACGCCTCGATGATATCTTCTCCTATGAACGACACCTCCTCATCGGGAAAATACATTTCAATGATTCGTATTCTCCGTCTACGGGATTTTCTACCAAATGATCTGCCAATGCTTGCCCTTTGACAGCCTTCCGAGTTACGTAAACAATGTCGAACTAACTCAGCAATATTTGCCACTTTGCTAACTTAACCTTATGCATGGGTTACTGAAAGATGTATTTTAGCGGATCCATCTTTGATATGAGATATGTAGTGTATGCACAGAAATAATATCTCAACTTCTGAGTTATCCATGTCAAAGCACAGTAGGTGCGTTCCAATAAAGAGTATCAGGCTTCATAAGGCGTGAATTTCTTGCTCAGATAATATATCGACTGCTCCTTCCTTCCAATTTCATCATGTTGTCCCAAAACTCAACTGAAATCCCCATCTAACACAGACAAATAAAGTAGTTGAGGTCTTCCTGGTTTTGGTGGGACCAGAATGGGCGGTTTAGATAAATACTCCTTGATTTTGTCGAAGGCCCTTTGGCATTCTTTAGTCCAACTCGTTGCAAAATCTTTCCTTAGCATTCTGAAGATTGGCTCACATATCACGGTTGATTGTGCTACAAAATGGCTGATGTAATTGGGGCACCGTAGAAAACTCATCACATCTTTCTTATTCATTGGAGGCGACATGTCCTAGAGGGCTTTGAATTTTGATGGGTCTAACTCAATGTCTCGGCGACTGATGATGAATCCTAACAACTTTCATGCAGGGTCTCCAAAGGCACATTTTATAGGATTCAACTTCAAATTGTATTTTTGAAGCTGATCAATATATTTCTTCAGGTCTACTATGTGACCCGAGCTTCTTTTAGATTTAATGATAACGTCATCCACGTACACCTCTATTTCCTTGTGTATCATGTCGTGGAAGATAGTCATCATGGCCCTCATGTAGGTGGCTCCAGCATCCTTCAAACCAAATGGCATCATTTTGTAATAGTATATTCCTCATGGTGTGATAAAGGCTGTCTTCGGCATCCTTTTCATCCATCCAGATCTGATGGTATTCTACGAAGCAATCCATAAAGGATTGGCGCTCATGCTTGGCACAGTTGTCAATCAATATGTGTATGTTGGGCAGCGGGAAATCATCCTTAGGACTTGCTCTGTTCAAGTCCTGGTAATCGATACATACTCTAACTTTCCCATCTTTCTTCGGAACTGGCACATTGTTGGCCAACCAAATTCGGTATTCGACCACTCAGAGGACCTTGGCTTTGATTTTCTTGGGGACCTCTTCTTTTATCTTCAAACTCATATCCGGCTTAAACTTTCTGAGCTTCTGCTTTATTGGTGGACATATAGGATTGGTAGGTAGTTTGTGAGCTACTATAGATGTACTCAAACCAGTCATATCATCGTAGGACCATGCAAAGATGTCTTCATATTCTTTTAGGAATCTTATATACTCTTCCTTCTCCGACGGTGATAGATGAATGCTTATATGTGTTTCCTTGACCGTGTCGGAATCCCCTAAGTTAATGGCTTCAGTTTTCTCCAAATTAGAATTCAGTTTGTTATCGAAGTTCTCTACTTCTCTGACAATTTCCTCATGTATTATATCATCTTCTAGATCCTCTGAATCACTGTCCTTATGTGTGTTGTCTCATTACATGTCACAGTCGTGGGTTCATCAGGATATGTAATAATTACGCTAAAAGAATGTAGAAAGATAATAATTATGAAAAGCAGAAATGCATTAATAAATTTAAAAATGTCAATAAGTACGACTCGATAGCTCGAGTAATTATTTCAAAATAAAATACTAAAAAATGTCTTAAATGCTCAAAACAATTTGAAAATAATCCATGCTAATTTGGCAGGCTACCCAGGAACTCGGCTAGCCCGGGATGGTGCAGCGGCCCAGTTCTTGAGAACATCTCCTTCTTCCGTGGTCTGGATCGTAAGGTCTTCCTCCTCCTCTTCCTCAACAGTTGCATTGTGGTCCATGCCTTCTTCTTCTAGGAATAGCTTCCTCATGCCAGCTAAAACCTCATCTTCCTCAGATCCCCACATCATGTCAGCCTGATGGAATGTCTGGCGCAAAGGTGGTACGGGTTGTTCCAGTGGATAATAAGGAGCACGCCATGGTGGTGTCCAATCCTGATAATCTTGCCATGTGTATTCATATCCGAGTCCAAAAGTCGTGTCACGATACTATGGTTGTACGTATTTGGTGATCCCCTGAAGCTTTTTGTCGAGACCTTTGCATGGTTCGTACCCTGTCCACAACAATATGCTTTCTATCTTATTGCTCCACCATCGGTCCTTTTCAATTGAGTTAACTCGTTCAACTCGATGATATGTTTCTCCACCCAGATTCCTTCTGTTTTCGATGACTGGAATGGTCTGGTTGGTGTAGAGGGGTTGCTCCCATCTCCATGGATGATCACCTCCTGATGATTCCACTCAAACTTCACAACCTGGTGCAAAGTTGAAGCCACTACCCCAGCTGCATGTATCCATGGTCGTCCCAACAATAGATTGTAAGTAGCAGATATATCTAGCACTTGGAACTCGACATCAAACCAAGTCAGATCCATCTGTAGATTGAGGTCGATTTCTCCAATGGCTGCTCTCTGAGATATATCAAATGCCTTCACATTCATGCTTCTCATTCGTTTCTCATGCAGACCTTTACCCAGTCTCATTAGAGTGGTCACTAGACATATGTTAAGACTCGAACCTCCATATATCAAGACCCTGGTGATGCACTTATCTTCAAATTGCACCATGATGTGCAGTGCCCCTTTTGGTGGTAATTCATCTTCGTGAAAAGTGATTTTGTGGCTTTCCAACCTGTCCAGCCATGTTAGCCATTTATCCACTAGTGACGTCGATGGGTACATAAACTTTACTTAACACTTTCATCAAAGCATTCCTATGTGCATCTGAGTTTTGCAGCAGTGATAAGATGGATATCTGAGCGGGAGTTTTGTTCAAGTGGTCAACAACAAAGTACTCCCTTGCTTGTACCTTTCTCCAAAGATCGTCAGTGCCAGTCCTAACAATATGCAGCTTAGGTACAACTTCTTTGCTCGTTCCTCCCAGATTCTCAAGTGTGTAAACTTTGCATGTTCTAGTCATACCTTGCGCAACACCTATTTCTTCCTCTTTGACCTTTCTCTTTCTCCTTGCTTCCACAACATAATCCCATAGGACTGCATCAGACTTGTAAGATGGTGTGAGAGCTACTATCACAGTGAATGATGTAGCTAACCCAACTTTAAAAGGTACCTAGGTTTGTACCACAACTAGAGTGAGCGTGAATGGAGATGTTTTAGGAGCGTCTCCCTCTCAGATGAGTCCAATGGACCCTTTCTGATCCCATTCTTTGTCAGTTTCTATCATATTCACTCCCTCACCTCTGTGATCCGGGAAAGGGTTGTTGCAAACATTTGGTGCAGCTTCCTTTGCCTATATAACCTTAGTGTCGATCATCATCTTAATCTTGTTTTTCAACGTGTGACATTCCTCAATGGTCCTTTCATGCCTAAATGATAAGCGCATGTTTTGTTAGGTTGATCCAGTGGGAGATATTTTCCACAACAATAGTAGGAATAGGGGTAACATAACCAGTAGACTTTAGTCTCTCGTACAGTTGGTCTATGGGTTCAGCAATTGGGGTGTATTATCTAGGAGGTTTGCAGTCAAAATTTGGACGTGGCTTCGGGTAGTTTTGGCGGGCTGGTGGAGGTAAATGGTAATATGTTGGTTGAGTGTCGTGGGTATGGTAGATGGAAGGGTATTGTTATTTCAGGGGTGAGGGTCTATGTGTGGGCGGAGGTGTTTGGTATGTAAGGGGAGACTTAGGGCCCTTGGCTACTATCACGACACCCACTTCTTTCTTCTTTGAAATGCCTCCTAATTACAATGCTTTATTCGTGGCCTGCAGTACATCGAAATTGGTTACCATTCCATTCTTAATTCCTTCTTCTATTCTTTCTGCTAGCTTGATGATATCGGAGAACTTGTGATTTTCAATGACCGTTAACCTTTTATAATATTGTGGATCTTGAGGTCTAACAAAGAACATGTTCATATGCTTTTCTTCAAGTGTTGGCCTTACCTTTGCGGTCTTTGATCTCCAACGAGTAGCATACTCGCGGAAGGTTTCTATCGGCTTCTTCTTGAGGTTTTGTAAGTAAAAAATGGCTGGCGCATTTTCTGTATTGAACCTTAATCTATCCATGAAATCTGATGCCATACTCACCTAACTAACCCACTTCTTTGGGTTTTGACTGATATACCAAGACAAAGTGTCTCATGTAAGGCTTCGCATGAAACTCCTACAAGCTTGTCGCAGCACGTTCTCAGATGCACCTTCGGATCACCGGTACCATCGAACATTTTAAACTTGGGAGGTTTTTAACCCTCCGGCAGTTCCACATCCGACTGAATACATAAGTCCTCATAGTTTAGACTTTCAATGCCTTTACCACCTTCAACACTCTAGACTTTACCGGTGAGCTTCTTGAGTTCCTCCGCAGTATTTTTAATAGGAAGGTCCTTCTCAGTTGATTCGGGTATGTATAGAGTTTGCTGCGGGGTATGGTGTAAGGTTTCAACATATATCGGGTTGCTTTGATGAGTTTCCAAAACTTGGGTATATGGGTGGTCATTGGTCGAGTTTTGGGTACCAAGAGTGGATTGTGGTTCATTTTGGGGGGGTGATAAATAGTGGTTGGTGGGTATTGAGTTGGATGATGGTGTTGTTGTTGAAGGGTTCGCACTGGTGGTAGATTAAGGTTCTGGGGAGGTGCAGGATACTGGTGTGGTGCGGGAGGATTTGGTGGTGGATTCTGGTTTTGTGTATTTTCTGGTGGTGTTTGGTTCAGGGTAGTCGAGTTTTGCTAGTTGATGTCGGGAACATTGAGAGTAAGGGAGAGGTTTGCCAGATATTGGAGTCTCTTTCTATCACGACCCAAAAACCGACCTGGTCGTGATGACACCTATCGTGATACTAGGACAGCCAAATATTACCCATTTACTCCGTTTTTCAATTAAAACTTAAGAAAATCATATTTTTAACAGAAATCCAATAAGATAAAAGTAGAAATCAACTCCAGCGGAAAAAAATACAATCTCGATCTCGGGTGTCACTAAGTCATGAGCAAAATACTACAACCGTTTGAAATAACCAAGACTACATAGTCTGAGAAAATCCAATAAAAGTACTACAAGGAAGATAAGGAAGGAGAAGACAGAACTGCGGCCGCCAGACAGCTACCTCGCAATCTCCAGAGAAAAGTTTCCAACTAGTAAGATTAGCAACCGCTATCGTGCCCCAAGATACCTGGATCTGCACATAGGGGTGCATGGGGTAACGTAAGTACACCAATCCAGTGAGTAACAAGTCCAAACCATGGACTAACGGTAATGACGAACCAAACCTCAACAGGTAGCAACATTTATTTGTACAGAAAAATAGACATGCTTACAGTTCAAGTAAATTCTCAGCAGTGATTAAACACAGTATGAACAATACATAGTATAAAGCTCAGGAACCTCTAAGTACCAATTCACAAATAGCATGATCAATGATATTTATAATACTTCCACTCACAATGCTTAACCACTCGGTAATATATATGGACCATTCGGCCTAGGATCCAACCTGGAATATAAACATCACTGACTGTAAGTCACCCAGCATCGAGGAAATAGGTTAATCCAGCCTCATGGAGAAGATCCATCTCCATACCAATACTTCGGACAAGATCCATGTCCAGGGAAGATCCATCCCTCAATATCATCAACTGCGCTCACTAGGGGTGTAAAGACTCCGGAGGGGCTTCTCTTAGCCCAAGCGCTATATCAATGCCAACAAAGGCATGATCAATATCTCGCTGCAGCGTGCAGGCCGATCCCATACTGTCAATCAATATCGGATCTCGGCCTCACTCAGTCAATACTCTCCAGTCTCACACACACAGACTCAAAAGGTCATGATACTAGCCCGAACAATGATATGATATGTCAAATAGCAAGAATAGAGACTGAGACATGATGTAATATGCATGAACAGGACTAAGTATAGAATATAAATGAAGCTAATGACATGACAACAAGAAATGACCTCTAGGGTCTCAACAATGTTGGCGTGAATCGTTAATATGATAATTAGCATGATTTGCAGCTCATTAACTTAATCACATAAGTACAACACATATATCAGCAAGAAGGAGTAACTAAACGGTACTCTGGAATGATCCAGGCCGCATTTCTCACGGTGTACGCCCACACGCCCATCACTTGGCATTTGCGTCACCTCAATAGTACTAGAGAACACATAGTTCGGGTTTCGATCCCTCAGAACCAAGTTTGGAAGCGTTACTTACCTTAAGCCAAGCCAAACTCTAGCCGCGATGCCTTTGCCTCTCGATTCAGCCTCCAAATGCATCGAATCTAACCAAAATCAGTATACAACCATCAATATATGCTAAAGGAGTGAAACTCATACAAAAATTATCAATTTGACTCAAAAATCTCGAAATTGGCCAAACCCGACCCCCGAGCCCACGGCTCGGATTCCGGTAAAATTCACAAAACTAGAATCCTTACACTCTCACGAGTTCATACATACCAAATAATAAGGCTTAAGAAGCTTACCCAACTGAAACCCTTCAATTCCCTTGAAAAGTCACAGCCCTAACTCTCTTTCCGTCTTCAAAAATGGTGAAACTTAGCAAAAATTCGAGAAGGCATCTATTTATATGTTCTGCCCAGCGATACCGCACCTGAGGTCCATCTCCCGTGTATGCGGGACCGCTTCTGCTATTTTTCATTTAATTTCCCTTACCGCACCTGCGACCCAATCTCCGCATCTGCAGGCTCGCACGTGCGACATACCTTCTGCATCTGCGATGCTCGCCCAAACAGTTGACCTCCACTTCTGTAGTCAATATGCCGCTTCTGCGGCTCGCATTTGTGGTCCCCAAATCTGCAGGTGCGGTTATGACAGAAATTCAGCAGCTAAAGCTGCTCAAACTAATTTACAAACTTCCTGTTACCCATCCGAAATCATCCCGAGGCCCCCGGGACCTCAACCAAAAGTATGAACAAGTCATATACCACTATTCAAACTTATACCAATCTTCGGAACACTCGAATCAACCCTGAAATACCAAATCACCCTCGGATTCAAGCCTAAGGATTCTAAAACATTTGAATTTTGCAAACGATCAAAAAGTCTATTAAACCACCTCCGAATGACCTGAAATTTTGCACACAAGTCACAAATGACACAACGGACCTACTCCAACTTCCGTAATTCCATTCCGATCCTTATATCAAAATTTCCACTATTAACCGGAAAACGCCAAAATTCAAATTTCGTCAATTCAAGCCTAAATCTACCCCGGACCTCCAAAACCCATTCCAATCATGCTCCTAAGTCCCAAATCACCTCCCGAAGCTATCCGAATCATAAAAACCCAATTCCGCGATTGTCTACTCACAAGTCAACTTCTGGTTGACTTTTCCAACAAAAAGGGCCAACTTAAGAGACTAAGTGTCTCATTTTTCTACAAAACCACTCTGAACCCAAACTAACCAACACGATGCGATGACATATAGCTGAACAACATATAAAGAAGGAGAAATGGGGGAAACGGAGTGGTAATTCATGAAATGACCGGCCGGGTCTTTACATCCTCGCCCTCTTAAACAAATGTTCGTCCTCGAACGAGTCAAGAACATACCTGAAGCCTCAAATAGGTAAGGATATCTGCTCTGCATCTCCCGCTCGGTCTCCCAGGTAGCCTCCTCCATGGCAGACCTCTCTACTGCACTTTCACTGAAGTTATATCCTTTGAGCTCAACTTTTGAACCTGACGCTTCAAAATAGCCACTGGCTCCACACCATAAGTCAAATCACCATCCAACTGAACTGTGCTGAAATCCAGAACATGAGACGGATCGTCAATATACTTTCGGAGCATAGAAACATGAAATAACGGATGCATGCTTGACAAGCTGGGTGGCAAAGCAAGCTTATAAGACACCTCTCCAATCTTCCGAAGTACCTCAAAAGGCCCAATGAACCAAAGACTCAATTTGCCCTTCTTCCCAAATCTCATAACACCCTTCATGGGTGAAACCTTCAATAGAACATTCTCCCCAACCATGTAGGACACATCACGAACCTTCCTATCATCATAACTCTTTTGTTTGGACTGCACTGTACGAAGTCACTCCTAAATCACCTTCACCTTGTCCAAAGCATCCTGTACTAAGTCTATACCCAAAAGCCTAGCCTCACACGGCTCAAACCAACCCACTGGAGATCTACACCGTCTCTCATACAAAGCCTCATATGGAGCCATCTGAATACTTGACTGATAAATGTTGTTGTAAGCAAACTCTACGAGCGGTAGAAACTGATCCCATAACCCTCCAAAATCAATGACACAAGCGTGCAACATGTCCTCCAATATCTGAATAGTGCACTTGGACTACCCGTCCATCTGAGGGTGAAAAGTTGTTCTCGACTCAACCTTAGTACCCAACTCTCGTCGTACGGCTCTCCAAAACTATGAAGTAAACTGAGTACCTCTATCGGAAATGATGGAAACTGGGACACCCTACAAGCGAACAATCTCTCAGATGTAAATCTCTGCTAACCGCTCTGAAGAATAGGTAGTACACACCGGAATGAAGTGCGCGGACTTGGTCAGCCGATCCACAATCACCCAATTAGCATCGAACTTCTTCAAAGTCTGTGGGAGTCCAACTACAAAATCCATGGTGATCCTCTCCCACTTCCACTTTGGAATATCTATCTGCTGAAGCAAGCCACCCGGTCTCTGATACTTGTATTTCACCTGCTGACAATTGAGACACCAAGCTACAAATTCCACAATATCATTCTTCATTCTTATCCACCAATAATGCTGCCTCAAATCCTGGTACATCTTCGCGGCACCTGAATGGATGGAATACCGTAAGCTATGTACCTCCTCTAGAATCAACTCCCGAAACCCATCTACATTGGGCACACATATTCGTCCCTATATCCTCAAAACCCCATCATCACCAATAGTCACATCTCTGGCATTGTCTTGCTAGACCTTATCCATAAGGACAAACAAGTGAGGATCATCATACTGGCACTCTCTGATGCGATCAAATAAGGAAGACCGGGAAATCATACAAGCTAATACCCGACTAGGCTCCGAAATATCTAAACTCACGAATCGATTGGCTAAGGCCTGAACATCCACTGCAAGAGGTCTCTCCCCAACAGGAATAAATTCAAGACTGCCCATACTCACAGCCTTCCTACTCAAAGCATCGGCCACTAGATTGGCCTTTCCCGGATGGTACAAGATAGTGATATCATAATCCTTTAGCATCTCTAACCATTTCCGCTGCCTCAAATTGAGATCCTTCTGCTTGAACAAGTGTTGAAGGCTATGATGATCAGTAAATACCTCACAAGACACACCATACATATAATGCCTCTAAATCTTCAACGCATGAACAATGGCAGCCAACTCCAAATCATGAACGGGATACTTCTTCTCATGAGGATTCAACTGACGAGAAGCATAAGCAATCACTCTACCATTTTGCATCAACACACACCCAATAGCAACCCTCGAAGCATCACAATACACTAAATAATAACCTGAAGTTGATGGCAACACTAACATTGGAGTTGTGGTCAAGGCAGTCTTGAGCTTCTAAAAGCTCGCCTCACACTCATCTGACCACACAAATGGAGAATCATTTTGAGTCAATTTGGTCAAGGAAAATGCTATAGATGAAAATCCCTGAACGAACCAGCGGTAATACCCCTCCAAACCAAGAAAGTTGCAATTCTCTGTGGTTGAGGACGGTCAGGGCCAACTCTAAACTGCCTCTATCTTCTTCGGATCAACCTGAATACCCTCAATGGACACCACGTGCCCCAAGCAAGCCACTGAACTGATCCAGAACTCACACTTGGAGAACTTTGCATAAAGCTTCTCCTTCCTCAATCTTTGCAACACAACTCTCAAATGTTCCACGTGCTCCTCCTGACTACGCGAGTACACCAGAATATCATCAATGAAAACAACGAAAAACGAGTCGAGATAAGGCCGAAAAACGCTATTCATCAAATGCATGAATGTTATTGGGGCATTGGTCAGTCCAAAAGACATCACCAGGAACTCATAATGACCATAACGGGTCTTGAAAGCTATCTTAAGAATGTCCAAGTCCTTAATCTTCAACTGGTGATACCTTGAACGGAGATCAATCTTGGAGAACACCCTCGCTCCTTGATGCTGGTCAAATAATTCATCAATACGAGGCAAATGATACTTGTTCTTAATTGTGACCTTGTTCAACTGCATGTAATCAATGCACATCCTTATAGTGCCATCCTTCTACTTCACAAATAGAACAGGCGCACCCTACGAAGACACACTAGGTCGAATAAACCCCTTATCAAGGAGTTCCTAAAGTTGCTCCTTCAACTCCTTCAACTCCACCGGTGCCATACGATACGGTGGAATAGAAATTGGCTGAGTGCCCTGCACCAAATCAATACTAAAATCAATATCCTTGTCCAGCGACATGCCCAACAGGTCTATAGGAAACACATCGGGAAAATCCCTTACTATAGGAACAAAATCAATACTAGCAGTCTCTGCACTAACATCCCTCACAAAGGCTAAGTATGAAAGACAACCCTTCCCAACCATCCGCTGGGCCTTCAGAAATGAAATCACCCTACTGGGAACATAGTCAATCGAACCTCGCCACACAATCCACCCCGGCAAAGCCAATGTCACTGTCTTAGCATGATAGTCCAAAATAGCATGACATAGAGATAATAAATCCATGCCCAATATTACGTCAAAATCAACCATACTAAGCAACAAGAGATCCACTCAGGTATCCAAACCCCAATAGTCACTACACATGACCGATATACATGGTCCACAATAATAGTATCGCCCATCGGAGTAGATACATGAACTGATGAAACAATAGACTCGCCGGGCATATCCAAATAATGGGCAAAATATGATAACACATATGAAAAAGTGGAACCGGGATCAAATAAAATAGAGGCATCTCTGTGGCAGACTGAAATAATATCTATAATCACAACATTTGAAGTAATAGCATCTGTTCTAGCTAGGAGGGCATAGAAACGGGTCTGACCACCACCTGATCGACCTTCCTCTCTAGGGCGACCGCTAGTTGACTGACCTCTACCCCAAGCTAACTGAGTGGGTGGGGAAGTAACTGGTGCTGAAGTCGAAGGCTGACTCCTCTGCTGGGATAAACCTCCCATAAGGCGGGGACAGAACCTCTTAGTATGACCCAAATCTTCACACATGAAGCAACCTCTCCCGAAACATAGCAGTGGGGACTTAAGGGAGCCTCGCGCTCCAGGATGCCCACTAGAAGAACCAGGCATGGATGAACCCTGAACTGATGGTGCCTGAGTCGAACTCTAAGTTGGAAGGGCACTGAGAGACGAGTGACCCTGATGTGAACTGTGAGAACCATGGCCAGATGTCCCACCACGGTGACATGAATAGGCTGGCTGAGTCTGAATGGACGGCCTCTGATGTGTTGAGACTGACCTCCCGAAGGAACACCATTGAAGCTACCAGATCCCCAAAACATCTTAGCCTCCCTCTCATCCCCCTCCTGGCTGCGAACTGACTCTATCTCTCTAGTAATATCAACCACCTCCTCAAAAGGAGCGCTAGATACTCTCTCTCTCTAGTCAAAAAAACATGTAGCTGATAGTTGAGGCCATCAACAAACCTTCTGATCCTCTCCCTATTAGTGGGAACTAGCCAGATAGTATATTGCGACATGGTCGTATCCCCCTAATGCAACTGCTCGAACTGTCTACGCAGCTCCTCTCTGCGGGAATGCGGTACATACTTCTCTAGAAAGAGAATGGAGAACTGATTCTAGGTAAGGGGCAGTGCACCAACAGGCCTACGTAAAGGGCGGTGCACCAACAGGCCTACGCCTCTTATAAGACTCCCACCAAGTGAACGCAGCTCCAAAAAACTGAAAAGTAGTAAATGAGACTCCACTAGTCTCTAGAATACTCGTTGTACGCAGCTTCCTCTGACACTTATCCAAGAAACCCTGGGCATCCTCGCCCTCTGCACCACTGAAAGTTGGAGGCTAAAGTCTACTAAAGCTCTCCAATCGACGTTTCTCGTAATCAGGCATAACTGGAACCACAAAATCCTGAGCAGGTGCAACCGGCTGGGCTGGTGGTGCCTCCAGTGTCTGGAGTCTTTGAACAACTGCTCGGGTGTACGTGCGGCAGGAGTCTGAGTGCCTCCCCCGGCCTGAGAAGTAGCTGTTGTAGTAGAAACTGCGATTGCCTGAGCAAGACTAGTGCACACGGTCAGAATTTGAGCCAAAGACTCCTGGAGACCCGGAATAATAATAGGCACAGTCGGTGCCTGAGCTGGTGCTGCTGGAGCATCCCCCGCTAGAGCGTGATCATGAATTGGGGCGGCGGGTAGATCTGCAGGTGCTTCCTTAGCTGTTGTACGGGCTACACCTCTGCCCCTACCACAGCCTCGACCGCGTCCTCGGCCTCTAGTTTCCCCAACTGGTGGTACTGGTGGTCATTTGTCCTGACCGGTAACATGTGTCCTCACAATCTGTAAGAGAATAGAATAACAAAAGCTTAGTACAGGAATCAACAGATTCGCACAAAAAGAATTCAAGAATGTGAAGTTTTTCCTAAAGGTTCTACAACCTTCCGAGGATAAGTACAGATGTCTCCGTACCGATCTGCGAGACTCTACTAAACCTACTCATGACCCGCGAGACCTATGTAACCTAGGCTCTAATACCAACATATCACAACCCAAAAACTGACCCGGTCGTGATGGCGCCTATCGTGATACTAGGCCAGCCAATTATTACCCATTTACTCCATTTTTCAATTAATACTTAAGAAA
Source organism: Nicotiana sylvestris (assembly GCF_000393655.2). NCBI lineage: Eukaryota > Viridiplantae > Streptophyta > Magnoliopsida > Solanales > Solanaceae > Nicotiana > Nicotiana sylvestris. The sequence continues at coordinate 119,110,413 of NC_091057.1, read as the reverse complement.
ATCATATTTTTAGCAGAAATCTAATAAGATAAAAGTAGAAATCAACTCCGGTGGAAAGAAATACAAGCCCAATCTCGGGTATCACTAAGTCATGAACAAAATACTACAACCGTTTGAAATAACCAAGACTACATAGCCTGAGAAAATCCAATAAAAGTACTACAAGGAAGATAAGGAAGGAGAAGGAGGAACTGCGGTCGCCAGGCAGCTACCTCGCAATCTCCATAGACAAGTCTCCATCTGGTAAGATCAGCAACCGCTACCATGCCCCAAGATACCTGGATTTGCACATAGGGGTGCATGGGGTAACGTAAGTACACCAACTCAGTAACAAGTCCAAACTATGGACTGACGGTAGTGATGAACCAAACCTTAACAGGTAGTAACATTTAATTGTACAGATAAATAGACATGCTTATAGTTCAAGTAAATTCTCAGCAGTGATTAAACACAGTATGAACAATACAAAGTATAAAGCTCAGGAACCTCTAAGTACCAATGCACAAATAGCATGATCAACGTTACATATAATACTTCCACTCATAGTGCTTAACCACTCAGTACTGTATATGGCCCATTCGGCCCAGGGAAGATCCATCCCGAAATATATACATCACTGGTTGTAAGTCACCCAGCATCGAGGAAATAGGTTAATCCAGCCTCATGGAGAAGATCCATCCCCATACCAATACTTCGGACAAGATCCATGTCCAGGGAAGATCCATCCCTCAATATCATCAACTGTGCTCACTGGGGGTGTAAAGACTCTAGAGGGGCTTCTCTTAGCCCAAGAGCTATATCAATGCCATCGAAGGCATGATCAATATCTCGCTGCAGTGTGCAGCCCGATCCCATATTGTCAATCAGTATTGGCTCTCAGTCTCACTCAGTCAATACTCTCCAATCTCTCACACACGAACTCAAAATGTCATGATACTAGCCCGAACAATGATATAATATGTCAAATAGCAAGAATCGAAATTGAGGCATGATATAATATGCATGAACAGAACTGCGTATAGAATATAAATGAAGCTAATGACATGACAGCAAGAAACAACCTCTAGGGTCTCAACAGTGTTGGTGTGAAGCCTTAACATCATAATTAGCATGATTTGTAGCTTACTAACTTAATCACATAAGTACAACACAGATATCAGCAAAAAGGAGTCACTAAACGGTACTCCGGAATGATCTAGGCCGCATTTTTCATGGTGTACGCCCACACGCCCGTCACTTGGCATTTGTGTCAACTCAGTAGTACCAGCGAACACATAATTCGGGGTTTTGAACCCTCAGAACAAATTTTGGAAGCGTTACTTACCTCAGTCAATGCCCCGAATCTAACCAAAATTAGTATACAACCATCAATATATGCTAAAGGAGTGAAACCCATACGAAAATTATCAATTTAACTCAAAAATCCCAAAATTGGCCAAACCCGACCCCTGGGCCCATGGCTCAGGAATAAAATTCACAAAACTAGAATCCTCACACTCTCACGAGTTCATACATACCAAATACACCAAAATCCGACCACAAATGACCCCTCAAATCCCTAAATCAAAGCCTCAAGTTCCAAGTGCTAATCTCCCAACTTTCTTCCCAAATTTTCCACTAATACCATGATTAAACAATGAAAAAATATCCATAAACACAAATAATAATAATAATAATGCTTAAGAGACTTACCCAACTGAAACCCTTCGATTCCTATGAAAAATCACAGCCCTAGCTCTCTTCCCGTCTTCAAAAATGGTGAAACTTAGCAAACATTAGTGAAGGCACCTATTTATATGTTCTATCTAGCGATACCGCACCTGCGATCCATCTCACGCATCTGCGGGACTGCTTCTGCAACTATCCAACCGCTTCTTTGGTTTTACATTTAATTTCCCTTACCGCACCTGCGACCCAATCTCTGCATCTGCGGGCTCACAGGTGCGACATACCTTCCGCATCTTCGATGCTCGCCCAAACAGTCGACCTCCACTTCTGCGGCTCGCACCTGCGGTCCCCAAATCCGCAGGTGCGGTTATGACAGAAACTCAGGACTAATTTCCAAACTTCCCGTTATCGATCCGAAATCGTCCCGAGGCACTCGGGACCTCAACCAAAAGTACAAACAAGTCATATACCATGGTTCAAACTTATACCAATCTTCAGAACACTCGAATCAACCTCAAAACACCAAATCACCCTCGAATTCAAGGCTAAAGATTAAAACTTTTGAATTCTGCAAACGATCAAAAAGTCTATCGAACCTCCGAATGACCTGAGATTTTGTACATACATCGCAAATACACAACGAACCTACTCCAACTCTTGGAATTCCATTCCGACCCCTATATCAAAATTTCCACTATCAACTAGAAAACGCCAAAATTCCAATTTCGCCAACTCAAGCCTAAATCTACCCCGGACCTCCAAAACCCATTCCGATCACACTCCTAAGTCCCAAATCACCTCCCAAAGATATCTGAATCATAAAAACCCAATTCCGAGATCGTTTACTCACAAGTCAACTTCCGGTTGACTTTTCCAACAAAAAGGGCCAACTTAAGAGACTAAGTATCTCATTTCTCTACAAAACCACTCTGAACCCAAACTAACCAACACTATGTGATGAAATACAGCTGAACAACATATAAAGAAGCATAAATGGGGGAAACAATACGGTAATTCATGAAATGATCGGTCGGATCTTGACACTTTCTCATCTTCCCCTATAGCTCCATCAGTCCTTGTTCCAAGTATTCCTATCTTTCTGTCGACTTAGTGGCAATATCCTTCCATTTATTTATCGCCTCCATGTGTACTTTTTGCTGCTCTAGATGCTTAGCTTCAGCCTTGAACACCCTTTTGTGTATCCTCTTGTACTTAACTTGTACCTCATCCACATCGTCTATGATCCTATCCTTTAGATTGACTCCTGGCTTGACATCCCCTGCTACGTCGTCCTCCAACCATGATAGATAGTAGTACATATGACCAGCGTGATACATGTATAGCTCGATAGTTCCTCCTTCCACGATGATCTTTTGGTTCCACATATGTTGCACCTCAAACTTGAATGGAATGACATCTCCGTTGAAATCTGTTTTGTACTAGACCATGTTGGAAACCCAAGGTATGACTTGTTTCCTCCCAGTTTGTTTCATTACCCTTACAGGAGCGTAAGGATAAATTCCTCGTAACCCGATCAGTACCAAATTAGTAATCCCCCTTGACCTGATGATGAACTCACTACTAGGAAACCATTCAAACATCCAATGTACCTGCTCGTCTGTCAGATTGCTGAAGAAACGTACCCAACTTACAGCATTTCTAGGTCGTGCAATCCTGTCTGGGATAAATGTCATTTTATTTGGGTAATGGTTAGCTATGTATTCATTTAGTGGCCTTCACAGAAGCTCTTAACGGTATTCTCCTCTCTAAAAGTGTTCTAGCGGCCAGACTTGTAGCAATAGGTTACAACCCTCAAAGTGTCCAAATCCTTGCTTGCACTGATCTGGAGCACAGTACATCTTAGCTAAGATCATAGGGATAATGGTATAAGTTTGTCCATTGATCCCCTCCATCAAGGTCCTGGCGACCATGGCTAAGCGAGTATGAATCTTCCCTCCTTTCATTGGAAATATCAACAAGCCCAAGAAGCAGACGACAAACACATAAACCTGGTGGTGTACCCAACGCAAGGAAGTAATGGAGAGTTCATCATGGTGAAGACGATACGAATTGCTATGCCCATAACGCTCGTAAAGAAATTCAAAAAGGATGTATGATTTCTTTAGAAAGAGCAGTTCATCATTCTTCTTAAAACCTAACATTTTTAGAAAACCACGGGGAGTACGATTCTCTAGTACCAGTAATCCCAGACTATCCCATGGCAACTTGGCGAAGCCTCCTATTTCTTATATGAGAGGAGTCATTTCTATATTACCAAATCATAAAATATCTTTTTTCTCATCCCAGAACATGGTAGCGGCCTCAGTCAATTCCCTATTTGGTCGAATGTTTAGCAAGGATGGCATGTCACCAAGTACTATCCTCACATGATTTTTGTCGTAAGGTGCAAAGTCTTTCCACCAGTCAAGTAGCAAAGGTCGTATGTTTTGGACCATTCTGAACCTGGGGATTCCGTGCTTCATTTTCTGCAAACAAACAAAAGTTAGCTCGTTCCCCCTCTAGATTTGACTACTTACAAAATAATGATCAACACGTTGTCATATTTTCTCCAAGTAATGCACATAATATGATAGTGTCCATTTGGATTGTAGAAATCCTGTCAGATTTTGGACAAGTTTCATCTTAGCGAGTCGTTATGTAAACAATGTTTTAGCCCGTACGAGGTTTAGCATGATGCATGTACATTTTAAATTGGAGTAGGGTTTCTAGAAGGATCTAGACTGGTACTCCCATGTGGACAACTTGAGAGGGAAAGGCAGGAGAATGTCGATTGCACCACTGATCAACTAGTCTACCGCAAGTAAGTCTTTTCGATTTGAAAGGGTAAAGCTCGGACACTCATGAAGCATCGCTATGTTGATAATTAGCACATATGCAGTATGATATAGAGCATGCATTATGTAGAATTAATAACACATTTCCAAGTATTTGCATGAAAAATACGTTTAAAAAATAGTAAATAAAATCGCGAAAGTAAACATGAAAAGAAGAGAGAAAAAAGACAAAAGAAAGAATAGTTTGGTTCATGAAAATGTACGAGAACGTAATGAAGCAGGTAAGGAAGTAGGGATGGGAGAGTCATGATATAGCAGTCTTAGACAAGATGAAAAGACATGGAGAACGGTCATAGCAAACAAAGGAGAAAAAGTGAAGGGATGTGTATGTCATAGCATATTTAAGCAAATAAAGGTGAATAAGGAAAGGGATGTGCATATAATAGCAGTTTTGAAACAAATAAAAAAATAAAAGAAAGTACTCCATATAAGACAAGTTCATTATGGTAAAAGCCTAAGTATCCCTAGCGAAGTCGTCATGCTGTCGCGCCCCGTTTTCTCATCAAAGCGGATTTCAAGATGTGACAACTCTTTTAAAAGAGGTATTAAAATAGAAGAGTTGTCACCTAATGATTTTGAGGTGGGTTAGGGCACCTATTTGCAAGTAACTCTGTTTGACTTGTCAACGCCACCAAATATCGGATAAAGGCTTAAATTACCTTAAAGAGAAGGTGGTAGGCACTCTTCGAGGTCCACAATTGTGGGTCCTGGCTGAACTTTAGACTATATGGATTATATAGTTAAGCTAGGTGATCAAAGAAATAGAAGGGAAGTTCAGAAGTCGTAGGGTCTTATTAAAACATGTGAGGATTGATACAAATCTTAATCATCACAAGGATACAACTTCATTGGCCTAAGTTAAATGACGAAGTGTAAATAATAAGTGTCGACGCCCCCTTTTCCTCTAACCGTGGGGTCAGAAATCGAGTATACGACATTGGGAGGACAACTCTATTCCCTTTCGAGAATTGGGTTTGGAAGTTGAAGAGTCGTCACCTAATGATTATAGAGCATTAGGACACTTTAAGAAGGGTTTGACATGAAGAGACCAGAGATTAGGGTAAGGGCTAGAAATTATCCCGAGGGGAAGGTGTTAGGCACCCCTCAAGATCCACTAGTGTGGTTCCCGGCCATGTTGCAATTGTGACTTTACAAGTAAACAATCAAGGCTCAAATAAGGATTCGCACATAAGATTGCGACCAAGTTGAAAATTTTCAAAGATAAGTAGAGAAGGTAGAAATTCATGAAAAAGAGATTTGAACAGTTTTACAAGAAGAGATGAAAGCAAGTAAAGGGAGAGGAGTCCTAAGTTTATAATTAATATGGATCACTTCAATGCAATACCCAGCGATAACTCCTCAGAAGAGTGGTCGCACGTGATATTAGCGCATCAGTCATCATATCCATATCTACCCTTCCCACCCTGTTAAGGTATTTAAACGCGATCATTCTCGTTTACTTATTGCATGCTAGTACTCGTACCAACCTATCAGTCTCGGGGTATCAGGACTTCTAATACTAAAGGGGAAGGAAAGGGACATAGGCATATATGGGGTTCAAAAGTTAAAATTCTATTTGCGACATACAAAACAAGTAACAAATATAAGGATGAACAAAACAAATAGGTAAGGCTCAAGTAAACCCCTTAACCAAACAAACACTTAGTTTAGCATGTCTTAGCATATACTGATTTGGTCTTAAGTTAAAAAATTAAGCGGCAAGCGGACTAGTTCAACACATACATTTAGACAGAAAGTCTACATTAGGCAACTCGAATCCGATTGTCAGAGATTAAGGTATTTCAAGCGAGTGATTTAAAAGGTACTGGTTTCAGGAAAAAGTAGTCCAATGCAGAGGAGTTTTGAAAAGAAAGTATGGATCGCAGTAAAAATAAAACACAGAAATGGTTGTGAAAGAGTTTCAGAGATAGAAATATCAAAGGAAAGGGTAAGTTGCAACTGTTTTAAAAGACAATTTCAGGGTCTGAGTAAAACATTTAGATAGGATGTTTAGAAAGAAACTGTTTTAGAAAAAGATGCCGATTTGAGGGATTTAAAAGCATACTGAGTCAAGAGAGTTTTTGTCAAAGAATTAAGACTTCTGAAATCGCTGTTGTATTAAGACGTTAAGGACCAGTTAATAGATTATTATTACTTTAAGCGAATCAGACGAGTTTGATGTTGATCCTATAGGCATGATATCTATTTTGATTTTCTAAAACTTGTTATTGAACTTGTAAAAGATTATTGGGTTAATTAACCCTACAGTTTGCCTAATGCATATGCATTCCTTATAGGTATGATCTCTATATGCATTGATTACATGAACGTTAAGTCATATAGGCATGATTTCTATGTGATTTGTAACACAATGAAGCGTTAACACTATAGGCATGGTCTCTAGGTGATGTGGAACCAGAAATATTGAACAGCCCTATAGGCAGGATTTCTAAAAAAATACAATCCTAAAGCATGGTTTCTACCCCTACTGATGCAAGAATGTAAAATACCTCCCACACCCTTTTACTATATTCCCCAAATCCTTTATACAAATTATTACAGACCAAAAGAAAGAAAATAAATACATTAAAAACTAACAGCTAGATCTGAATAGCCTAATTCAATCTTAATGCCCAACAACTTGTGATTAACCAATTCCGAATTTCCAAAGCCTTCTATTTATCCAAAGTTTTTCAAAGTTCCAAAGAATATCAAGGATTTCCGGCATTGCTTACACTCAGGATACCATTTAGAATTAGAATAGTGCAGTGCGGAACAGCCAGCCCTCAGGCATCCAAGTTCAGAGGGAGCTCGAGGGTCCCAAAGCATGGCTTACCAAAGGGGGGCAGAACTTAGAAACTAGGAATAAGTGCAAAGTGAGAGAGGGATTAAGGAGCCATAGAAGAGGGTGGTCATACCCAGCCATGGGTATAGAATGGCTCACCCCTGACCCTCTGCTTGGTCCAAGCAAATAAAGAGCAGACTTTAGGAGTCAAACTTGGGTCTGGATGGTGATTAGGACACCACCAGACCTAAGTTAAGGCTCAGCACATAAGGGGTAAAGGGAATGGGGAACTGACTTGAGTAGAGGTTCAAGAGAACTTGATTCTAAGTCATGAGTGGCAATAATAGAATACCAACATGACTCAGAATTACTCACACATAAGAGGGGGCTAGAGGGAAAGGGACTTACATAGAAAAGCATATACAGAACCATTAGGTAAAGACAAGAGAGCATAACAGACTAAAGATGCAAGGACATAAAAGAAAGAGTCGAACATGCTATGATACAGTTACAGAACATAAACACATAGTGAAGGATGTGTAGAAAAGAAGAAGTAAACACCTAGTTGGAGGGTATTATGTAAACCAGAAGGACACACCAGTTGCAATCTCAGTATAGCAAGACAAACAACAGCAAGTAAACAGCAAGAAAGTTAACAGGAGCAACTCAAAAACTTCAGTAAGCACTTAAGAGTTTAGAGGAACCCCAGAATATTTTCGCAGTAATGAGAAGAGGAGCAGGGTGCTCAGTAGAGAAAGCAGTAGTAGAGAAAAGCAGTAGTAGAGAAAGTAGTATACTTTTTTTAAGACAGAGGTTTCTGTGTGTGTTGAATGTGTCAAAAGGTCGTGCCTTTTATAGTGTAGAAATCAGGCAGAAATAAGGTAAGAAAATAGTTAAAGAGCTGATTGTCAATCAATTACACAAGGCTTCCCTTAATTAAGGGATTCAGATTTGAAAAGGGTAAAACTATTTAAGGAAAGAAATTGAATAAACACTATGTGCAAAGCATGCAATTGAGGGCAAATACATAAAAGTTATTTAAGGACAAGGTTTTGAAATACACGGATTGTGCAAATAAGGAAAGAAGATCAATTAACAACCAGTAAATCAAAAGGGTCTGAGATTTTTCATGAATGAACCAAGTCCGAAAAGATGGAGAAGGGTTTTACTTAGGTCGAGTCATGGACAAAATCAATAGACAATGGAAAGAAATTAATCAGGCTATATTCGAAAAGAAGTTTGAACTGATTACAAATTTGAAAAACCATTTAGAGGGAAATTCATAGTATATAAGGAGCATACGAACATGTTAAGCATGAAAGAAGACTGTAGTGTTATTGTAAAAAATCAATAGAAAAATCCAGTGTAGAAGAGTTTTATGAAAAAAAGAGATGAATTCAGAAATTAGGGCTTTGAAATCAAACTAGTTCAGAGATGAGAACAAGCGAGTCACATACAAGTGGTCTGAAACCCCCCCAAATTCTAGGGTTTTCACCATTAATCTAGTATAGAGACGAAAGCAAACAAATCAGACAAGAGTAAATTCAGCAAAACCCAAAGGAACTTAAGCGTTTCATGAAAATATAATGGGAGAAAACACAGTAAAAGAAATTATAAGGAAACGTTATGAGGAAACATAATAGAAGAAAACACATAGGAATCACAGTAGAAACACATAGGAGTTATAGTAGTACAAATACAGTAAGAGTAACACATAGGAATCACAATAGAACAAGTAAAATCAAAGAAAACCTAAGTCGGAGAAGATGAACAGTTTTGAGAGAAACTTCGAGAAATCGTTTGAAAACCTTAAAATAAACATAGATCTAGAATAGATCTAGAGAAATTAGGAGAACCTTGAAAGGCTAGGGTTTCAGTAGAACCCTAGAGGCGAGAAAGGCCTGGAAAAGGTCTGATCTGAGTCGGATGAGTCAGAGATAGGATCAGGACATGCCGGAGCAAAGCCGGAGATGGCCGTGAAACTTGAATCGGCAGAGATCTGAGCGAAAACCTTCAAGGTCAGACCTCGATTCTTCAAGAAGCAAGGGTATAAGGACACATGGAGGTGAGTATAGGTTACTCGGGGCTTGGGGTGCCATTGATTCCAGTGAAACAAGGTGGAAACCGGCGGGATGGGGGCTAGGATTTCGGAGAGGGTTAGAGAGGATTTAGGAGATGAAGGGGTTTTAGGGCGGCCGTTTTTGAGAGAATGAACTAGGGTTAGGAGTGTTGTGAAATCAAAAAAGGTAAGGATAGTTTGTGGCCGTTGATCACAGAGATCAACGGCCTGGATTAAAAGAAATCCGGGCGGGTTTAAGTAATGGGTTAGGGGCCGGGTAAAAAATGGAATTGGGTCGTCGATTTGGGCTGGACTTGGCGTCAAAATTGGGATGCCCAAATAGGCTATGATTGAAAGTAATTGAGGCCATAATTGAAATAGCCAGTTTTTCCCTTTTGATTTTATAAAAATAGTGAAAGATGTTTAAAATCAAATTAAAAACACTGAATTAATAAATAATATGTAATATTAATTTTAAAAATATTGGGATTGATTTTGTAATAAAAAATGCTATCAAATCTGAAAGTGGGCTAAAATTGCAATAAATTTAGTTTAAAAATATCAAATGGACTTGTAAAATTATGCAAAAAATCATGTAAATTATATTTTGGTGTAAATATGAGGATGGAAATAAATTACTCACCAAAATGATAATTTTGGCAATAATTATTGGATTTTATACTGCTAAAAATAGGCAATAAATTGGTTTAAAAATCATTTAAAATGCCAAAACCCTTCGGGGTGCTTATATATGCGCATATACGTCACTTTGAAAATATATAGGGAAAAATTGGGTATCAACAGCTGCCCCTCTTTACCCGAGGAGGATGAAAGAGTTGTCGGGTAAAGACAAGATGGCCAATTTTGACCGGATCGGTGATTGAAGAGAGTTTTGACCGAGCCCTGGCTTCTGAGCTGCCTACATATCCCTGGTTTTACAGGAATCAGGCCATATGTAGTTCAGGAACCATTGACGGAGTGTGTCGATGGTGACTCGAAAAGACGGATGAAATGATTAGGTTTGAAAAAAGTGTTTGGAGTCGAATAGGCTGTGGAGGACTGGAGCGGGATCGCTCCTGCTGAGACTACCATTTGTTAGTCGATGTACCTGCAAGTGAGCAATACGAGCGCATATTGTGCATAATTAAAGCATGATGCAAGTTCCCGTTGGACCATGAATATTGTCTTTGGACAGTTAGGATGACGTCCTCGGACTATGATGTCTTGGGCCATGAAGAGCATAAAAGTAAAGATTCGTAGGCCATGAAATGGTGTTCTCGGGCTATGTAGATGGTGCCTCTGAACTATGACGCCTTTGAATAAGTTGGCGATCTTTCAGCCCATGAGAAGGTGGCAATCTTTCAGCCAAATGAATGCAAAGGGTGGCGATCTTTCAGCCAAAGCGAGAATTAAATGCAGGTGGCGATATTTCAGCCGTGCAAGATGGAGACAATGCTTAGTCTCAGAAGGCAGATAGGTAGCCTTATGCAGGATGGAGGTAGAGCTTAACCTCGGAAGGCAGAAGATAGCCTTATGCAATGCAGGAAATGCAAATGGAGACAGAGCTTAGTCCCGGAAGGCAGATAAGTAGCTTTATACAGGTGATGATGGAGGTAGAGCTTAACCTCGGAAGGCAGAAAAGTAGCCTTATGCAAGAATGCATATGGAGACAGAGCTTAGTCTCGAAAGGCAGATAAGTAGCCTTATGCAGGATGGAGGTAGAGCTTAACCTCGAAAGGCAGATAAGTAGCCTTATGCAAGAGTGCAGATGGAGACAGAGCTTAGTCTCGAAAGGAAGATAAGTAGCCTTATGCAGGATGGAGGTAGAGCTTAACCTCGGAAGGCAGAAAAGTAGCCTTATGCAAGAATGCAGATGGAGACAGAGCTTAGTCTCGAAAGGTAGATAAGTAGCCTTATGCAAGAATGCAGATGAAGACAAAGCTTAGTCTCGAAAGGCAGATAAGTAGTCTTATGCAGGATGGAGGTAGAGCTTAACCTCAAAAGGCAGATAAGTAGCCTTATGCAAGAATGCAGATGGAGACAGAGCTTAGTCTCAAAAGGCAGATAAGTAGCCTTATGCAGGATGGAGGTAGAGCTTAACCTCGAAAGGCAGATAAGTAGCCTTATGCAATGTAGAGAAATGCAAGATGGAGACAATGCTTAGTCTCGGAAGGCAGAAAGGTAGCCTTATGCAGGATGGAGGTAGAGCTTAACCTCGAAAGGCGGATAAGTAGCCTTATGCAGATGATGATGGAGGTAGAGCTTAACCTCGGAAGGCAGAAAAGTAGCCTTATGCAAAATGTAGATGGAGACAGAGCTTAGTCTCGAAAGGCAGAAAGGTAGCCTTATGTAGGATGGAGGTAGAGCTTAACCTCTGAAGGCAGAAAAGTAGCCTTATGCAAAATGCAGATGGAGGTAGAGCTTAACCTCGAAAGGCAGAAAAGTAGCCTTATGCAAAATGCAGATGGAGGTAGAGCTTAACCTCGAAAGGCAGAAAGGTAGCCTTATGCAATGCAGGGAAGTGCGGATGGAGATAATGCTTAGTCTCGAAAGGCAGATAAGGTAGCCTTATGTAGGTGATGATGGAGGTAGAGCTTAACCTCGGAAGGCAGAAAAGTAGCCTTATGCAAGAAAGCAGATGGAGACAGAGCTTAGTCTCGAAAGGCAGATAAGTAGCCTTATGCAAGAATGCAGATGGAGACAGAGCTTAGTCTCGAAAGGCAGAAAGTAGCCTATACAGTGCAGGAATGTAAAAGAGTAAATAGTAGTAATTTTCTTAGCTGATAGGCGGTTGTGATATCATGACTGCTGGGGAATGTTGGGTGTAGATAGTAGACCTTTGTGAGTTGAGTGATTGTTTCGAGGGTTTCGACTTTGAAGAGTGAATGCATTTTGCATTGCGATCTAAGTTCCTGCATCCAAAGAAAAATCGTGAGTTCTGTAGAGGGGGAAGGTTAGTTCGTATCCCTTGGCTCCTGACGTTACGTATCATTGGGGTACCATTGCTCAACGACGGTGATGCAAATGATGTTTATGCATGATTCAGTAAATGTAATGTAAGTATATATATATTGAAAAAAAATGATCTTATTTTGGATGAACCAACAACTGCAACGTGGTTCAAGACACGACAACCTTGCTTACTCCGAAATTTTGAGGGTCCTCCTCAAAATTCTGCCCCAGTTCACTGGGCTGGCGCTGCTGACGGCTGTGCTGAATAACTGAAAGCAGATCGATTCCAAAATTTTGAGGGTCCTCCTCAAAATTCTGCCCCAGTTCACTGGGTTGGCGCTGCTGACGGTTGTGCTAAATAACTGAAAGCGGATCGATTCCAGAATTTTGAGGGTCCTCCTCAAAATTTTGAGGGTCCTCCTCAAAATTCTGCCCCAGTTTACTGGGTTGATGCGAAAGCCGACAAACAGACTTTGGAATTTTGAGGATCCTCCTCAAAATTCTACCCCAGTTCCAATAGCGGGGAAAATGGAATTTTTATTAAAATGTGACCAAACCCATAGGGCTGCCTACGTATCCCCTCTTAAACGGGAATCAGGTCAGGCGTAGTTCAAATTATATCATAAAGAAAAGCATACGATCAAATGTAGTATCTCTTTATTGCGGCTGAGTTGATCGGCTTCGGCCAGACTTCTCCGTCCATTTCTGCAAGAATAAGGGCTCCTCCGGTTAGAACTCGGTGAACCATGTATGGACCCTGCCAATTGGGAGAGAATTTCCCTTTGGCTTCGTCTTGATGTGGAAATATCTTCTTCAACACCAGTTGTCCTGGTGTAAACTTCCTTGGTTTAACTCTCTTGTTGAATGCTCTGGACATTCTGTTCTGGTATAACTGACTGTGACAAACTGCATTCATCCTCTTTCCATCTATATCTGATGATACCCAGCGAAACAATCAACAAAAGATTGCAACTCATGCTTGGCACAGTTGTCGATAAGAATGTGTATGTTAGGCAAGGGGAAGTCGTCTTTGGGGCTGGCCCAATTAAGATCCCGGTAGTCAACACAAACTCTAACTTTCTCATCCTTTTTTTGGCACTGGCACGATGTTGGCTAACCATGTCGGATACTCTACTACCCTGAGAACCTTGGCTTTGACTTGCTTGGTAACTTCTTCTTTGATTTTCAAACTCATGTTGGGTTTGAATTTCCTGAGCTTCTGCTTTACCGGCGGGCATGTTGGATCTGTTGGCAGTTTGTGAGCTACAATGGATGTGCTAAGACCAGTCATATCATCATATGACCAGGCGAATATGTCTTCATATTACTTTAGGAACTCCGTGTACTCTTTCTTTTCTGATGGTGACAAGTGAACACTGATGCGCGTTTCTTTGACATTCTCTGCATCTCCCAGATTAACGACCTCAATTTCATCCAAATTAGACTTAGGCCTATTTTCAAAATTCTCAACTCCTTTAATGACCTCTTCTGGTATATCATCCTCTTCGGAGTCCATATCCGTTTGTTGCGTTGTCTCATTGCAAGTCACAATCATTGGTTCATTATCAAGGCAAGTAATAGTAATGCTGTGTAAAATGATAGGAAAATAATAAGAGCGAGATATATAATAAACTGAAATGCTTCGATTAGATTCATAATTGTTTTGAATATCAGAGCTCTTTTCAGAATTAAAGACAATGCAGAAATAAAATCAGCTAGTAAAAGTAAAAATGTGATGCAAGGTGCTTTTGTTTAGTCTTACTACCCCAAAACTTTCCGGGCCCTGGTGGTTCTGATTGACCAATTGTTGACTGAGCATTGGATCTCTTACTGTATGATGATGGTGCCAGAATGCACGAACTAACCTTTGGGTAGGGGAATAAAAATAAAGAAAAACAAAAGGTAACAAGTTAGTGCAAGTTATGAGAAGAAAATGTTGCAATATTTAAACACATTGTGCAAGAATATAAATCGCGTCCTAATTTGGGTGCCTCATTGTGCCTGAGGTAGGCCTAGCGACAAATTAGCTTGGAGAACTTATAATGCTAAGTGCCTCATTTTATTGATAAAAATAAGACGAATCCCAAAACGACACTAAAATAGCGGAAAGTAAAAATGCCACCAATGGCTATTGGCCTTATTACATTAAAAGCGAAAAGAAAGACTCCTAAGTACTTGGTCCCAGAAGGACCTTCTTCAGGTTGAATGTTCTCATTGATCAAGTCCTCCAACTCGCGCAGATTTTCCAGTAAAAATGCTATCGCCAGACGTTCTCCTTTGCCTTCCTCAACATTTTGACAGTCGATGACTCTTTTCCTCACTTTCCCTTCCAATTCCAGCAAGTTGTACTCCAGGTATTCTATCTTCTCACTAGCCTTGGTGACTCTCTCTTTCCACTCGTTGATTTGGTTGCTCGATGGGAGGTTTCTCCACCAAGTCTGCAAGAGTGAAGGCATGTTTACCATACCGAAGTCAGGAACTTTGTCATTCATTTTCTGCAAAATAAAAGGGTTAAGACCTCACCCCTACCGGACTCGACTATTTAATACCAATAATCAGCATAAAAGCATTTAGTCCTCCAAATAAATGCACAGAACATGTAGGTGTCCGTTTGGGTTTCAGGGAAACCCGATGGACTTTGGACAAGGCTATCTTAATGAGCTATTATGTGGACAACATGACTGACTCGGCTATGTTTGACCATGATGCATGCACAGTTAGACAGAGTAAGGTTTCTATTGGGGTATTAGGCAGGTACCCTTGAGCGGACAACTCAAGAGGGAAAGGCACAGAACCGTCGACTGCACCGCTGATCGACTGGTTTTACCGCAAATACGCCTTTGCCGAATTTAAAGGGTGATAATATTGGAAGAGCTCAACCACTCATTATAAGCATTGCTATGGTGTTTGTTTGACACGAGTGGAATATGATGTTGAAGATGCAGTTTACAAGAATGAAACAAATTGACATGTATTTTCACGTCCATAAGATAAATGATTACAATAATTGCAGTAATTACAACAACATTGAAATAAAGTAGTAAAGGAAAGCAACTAAAGGAAAGAAAAGACATGAAGAGCCAAGTCAGTTTTGTAGTGAAAGAATAAAAGACAGTAAATAAAGCAATTAATGAGATAATAAAGTCACAAGCAACATGCAATGGTAAAAGCCTAAAGAAAATCCCCAGCAGAGTCGCCATGCTGTCGACGCCCCCTTTTCCTCTAACTGTGGGGTCAGAAATCGAGTATACGACATTGGGAGGACAACTCTATTCCCTTTCGAGAATTGGGTTTGGAAGTTGAAGAGTCGCCACCTAATGATTATAGTGCATTAGGACACTTTAAGAAGGGTTTGAGATGAAGAGACCAGAGATTAGGGTAAGGGCTAGAAATTATCCCGAGGGGAAGGTGTTAGGCACCCCTCAAGATCCACTAGTGTGGTTCCCGGCCATGTTGCAATTGTGACTTTACAAGTAAACAATCAAGGCTCAAATAAGGATTCGCACATAAGATTGCGACCAAGTTGAAAATTTTCAAAGATAAGTAGAGAAGGCAGAAATTCATGAAAAAGAGATTTGAACAGTTTTACAAGAAGAGATGAAAGCAAGTAAAGGGAGAGGAGTCCTAAGTTTATAATTAATATGAATCACTTCAATGCAATACCCAGCGATCACTCCTCAGAAGAGGGGTCGTACGTGATATTAGCGCATCGGTCATCATATCCATATCTACCCTTCCAACCATGTTAAGGTATTTAAACGCGATCAGTCTCGTTTACTTATTGCATGCTAGTACCCGTCCCAACCTATCAGTCCCGGGGTATCAGGACTTCTAATCCTAAAGGGGAAGGAAAGGGATATAGGCATATATGGGGTTCAAAGGTTAAAATTCTAATTGCGACATACAAAACAAGTAACAAATATAAGGATGAACAAAACAAATAGGTAAGGCTCAAGTAAACCCCTTAACCAAACAAACACTTAGTTTAGCATGTCTTAGCATATACTGATTTGGTCTTAAGTTAAAAAATTAAGCAGCGAGCGGACTAGTTCAACACATACGTTTAGACAGAAAGTCTACATTAGGCAACTCGGATCCGATTGTCAGAGATTAAGGTATTTCAAGCGAGTGATTTAAAAGGTACTGGTTTCAGGAAAAAGTAGTCCAATGCAGAGGAGTTTTAAAAAGAAAGTATGGATCGCAGTAAAAATAAAACACAGAAATGGTTGTAAAAGAGTTTCAGAGATAGAAATATCAAAGGAAAGGGTAAGTTGCAACTGTTTTAAAAGACAATTTCAGGGTCTGAGTAAAACATTTAGACAGAATGTTTAGAAAGAAACTATTTCAGAAAAAGATGCCGATTTGAGGGATTTAAAAGTATACTGAGTCAAGAGAGTTTTTGTCAAAGAATTAAGACTTCTGAAATCACTGTTGTATTAAGACGTTAAGGACCAGTTAATAGATTATTACTACTTTAAGCGAATCAGACGAGTTTGATGCTAATCCTATAGGCATGATATCTATTTTGATTTTCTAAAACCTGTTATTGAACTTGTAAAAGATTATTGGGTTAATTAACCCTACAGTTTGCCTAATGCATATGCATTCCTTATAGGCATGATCTCTATATGCATTGATTACATGAACGTTAAGTCCTATAGGCATGATTTCTATGTGATTTGTAACACAATGAAGCGTTAACCCTATAGGCATGGTCTCTAGGTGATGTGGAACCAGAAATATTGAACAGCCCTATAGGCAGGATTTCTAAAAAAATTACAATCCTAAAGCATGGTTTCTACCCCTACTGATGCAAGAATGTAAAACCCCTCCCACACCCTTTTACTATATTCCCCAAATCCTTTATACAAATTATTACAGACCAAAAGAAAGAAAATAAATACATTAAAAACTAACAGCTAGATCCAAACAGCCTAATTCAATCTTAATGCCCAACAACCTGTGATTAACCAATTCTGAATTTCCAAAGCCTTCTCTTTATCCAAAGTTTTTCAAAGTTTCAAAGAATCTCAAGGATTCCCGGTATTGCTTACACTCAGGATACCATTTAGAATTAGAATAGTGCAGTGAGGAACAGCCAGCCCTCAGGCATCCAAGTTCAAAGGGAGCTCGAGGGTCCCAAAGCATGGCTTACCAAAGGGGGGCAGAACTTAGAAACTAGGAATAAGTGCAAAGTGAGAGAGGGATTAAGGAGCCATAGCAGAGGGTGGTCATACCCAGCCATGGGTATAGACTGGCACACCCCTGACCCTCTGGTTGGTCCAAGCAAATAAAGAGCAGATTTTAGGAGTCAAACTTGGGTCTGGATGGTGATTAGGACACCACCAGACCTAAGTTAAGGCTCAGCACATAAGGGGTAAAGGAAATGGGGAACTGACTTGAGTAGAGGTTCAAGAGAACCTAATTCTAAGTCATGAGTGGCAATAATAGAATACCAACATGACTCAGAATTACTCACACATAAGAGGGGGCTAGAGGGAAAGGGACTTACATAGAAAAGCATATACAGAACCATTAGGGAAAGACAAGAGAGCATAACAGATTGAAGATGCAAGGACATAAAAGAAAGAGTAGAACATGCTATGATACAGTTACAGAACATAAACACATAGTGAAGGATGTGTAGAAGAGGAGAAGTAAACACATAGTTGGAGAGGACATACCAGTTGCAATCTCAGTACAGCAGGACAAACAACAGCAAGTAAACAGCCAGAAAGTTAACAGGAGCAACTCAAAAACTTCTGTAAGCACTTAAGAGTTCAGAGGAACCCCAGAATATTTTCGCAGTAATGAGAAGAGGAGCAGGGTGCTCAGTAGAGAAAGCAGTAGTAGAGAAAAGCAGTAGTAGAGAAAGTAGTATACTTTTTTTAAGACAGAGGTGTCAGTGTGTGTTGAATGTGTCAAAAGGTCGTGCCTTCTATATAGTGTAGAAATCAGGCAGAAATAAGGTAAGAAAATAGTTAAAGAGTTGATTGTCAATCAATTACACAAGGCTTCCCTTAATTAAGGGATTCAGATTTGAAAAGGGTAAAACTATTTAAGGAAAGAAATTGAATAAACACTATGTGCAAAGCATGCAATTGAGGGCAAATACATAAAAGTTATTTAAGGACAAGGTTTTGAAATATACGGATTGTGCAAATACGGAAAGAAGATCAATTAACAACCAGTAAATCAAAAAGGTCTGAGATTTTGCATGAATCAACCAAGTCCGAAATATGGAGAAGGGTTTTACTTAGGTCAAGTCATGGACAAAATCAGTAGACAATGGAAAGAAATTAATTAGGCTATATTCGGAAAGAAGTTTGAACTGATTGCAAATTTGAAAAACCATTTAGAGGGAAATTCATAGTATATAAGGAGCATACGAACATGTTAAGCATGAAAGAAGACTGTAGTGTTATTGTAAAAAATCAGTAGGAAAATCCAGTGTAGAAGAGTTTTGGCAAAAAAAGAACCATATGAAAAATAGAGATGAATTCAGAAATTAGGGCTTTGAAATCAAACTAGTTCAGAGATGAGAACAAGCGAGTCACATACAAGTGGTCTGAAACCCCCCCAAATTCTAGGGTTTTCACCATTAATTCAGTGTAGAGACGAAAGCAAACAAATCAGACAAGAGTAAATTCAGCAAACCCAAAGGAACTTAAGCGTTTCATGAAAACATAATGGGAGAAAACACAGTAAAAGAAATTACAAGGAAACGTTAGGAGGAAACATAGTAGAAGAAAACACATAGGAATCACAGTAGAAACACATAGGAGTTACAGTAGAACAAATACAGTAAGAATAACACATAGGAATCACAATAAAACAAGTAAAATAAAAAAAAAACTAAGTCGGAGAAGATGAACAGTTTTGAAAGCAAAGTTTTGAGAGAAACTTCGAGAAATCGTTTGAAAACCTTAAAATAAACATAGATCTAGAATAGATCTAGAGAAATTAGGAGAACCTCGAAAGGCTAGGGTTTCAGAAGAACCCTAGAGGCGAGAAAGGCCTGGAAAAGGTCTGATCTGAGTCGGATGAGTCAGAGATAGGATCAGGACATGCCGGAGCAAAGCCGGAGATGGCCGTGAAACTTGAATCGGCAGAGATCTGAGCGAAAACCTTCAAGGTCAGACCTTGATTCTTCAAGAAGCAAGGGTATAAGGACACATGAAGGTGAGTATAGGTTACTCGGGGCTTGGGGTGCCATTGATTCCGGTGAAACAAGGTGGAAACCGGCGGGATGGGGACTAGGGTTTCGGAGAGGGTTAGAGAGGATTTAGGAGATGAAGGGATTTTAGGGCGGCCGTTTTTGAGAGAATGAACTAGGGTTAGGGGTGTTGTGAAATTAAAAAAGGTAAGGATAGTTTGTGGCCGTTGATCCCAGAGATCAACGGCCTGGATTAAAAGAAATTCGGGCGGGTTTAAGTAATGGGTTAGGGGCCGGGTAAAAAATGGAATTGGGTCGTTGATTTGGGCTGGACTTGGCGTCAGAATTTGGATGCCCAAATAGGCTATGATTGAAAGTAATTGAGGCCATAATTAAAATAGCCAGTTTTTTCCTTTTGATTTTATAAAAATAGTGAAAGATGTTTAAAATCAAATTAAAAACACTGAGTTAATAAATAATATGTAATATTAATTTTAAAAATATTGGGATTGATTTTGTAATAAAAAATGCTATCAAATCTGAAAGTGGGCTAAAATTGCAATAATATGCAATTTAGTTTAAAAATATCAAATGGACTTGTAAAATTATGCAAAAAATCATGTAAATTATATTTTGGTGTAAATATGAGGATGGAAATAAATTACTCACTAAAATGATAATTTTGGGAATAATTATTGGATTTTGTACTGCTAAAATAGGCAATAAATTGGTTTTAAAATCACTAAAAATGCCAAAACCCTTCGGGGTGCTTATATATGCGCATATATGTCACTTTGAAAATATATAGAAAAAAATTGGGTATCAACAATAAGTACATAAAAAAGGGAGTCCTAAGCTTTTTAGGCTAAAGGATCACCTCATGCAACATAAATATTACTTCGCAACCCCCTTAAGGCAGGGGTTGCTCATATTATTCAACGGACATAGACTATCATCTTCTTCTACCCAATTACTATGTTAAAATTATTTACCTAAAGCGTTCTAATTTATTTCTAAGTCGTACCCGATGCGTGCACTCCCTGTCCCATGCCTATGGTCCAGGAGGCCTTGGACCCACTACTTGGTAGTTCTAGATTCAACTCAGGTGCTCAAAATGATAAAAACTAGGCGACAATCAAAACAAATAGGACTGCATATAATCACAATACAAGGCTCACATAACCTCCACACATAAACAAGAAAGCACGCAGATTGGTTTCTAGTATTAGGCAGTAGAACATTTCAAAATTAAGACTTAGAGTCCTTAAGTCCTATAGGCATGATATCTATATGATTCCCATATTATACAGGTACTGCTGTAGTTTCTGGACTAACATATGGGAAGATTAAACCATTACAAGTCCTATAGGCATGATTTCTAATTGTTTGTGTAATAAGGTGGTGAAAACAATCCCAGAATTCTGAATTATCAAAGTTGATCTTATAAATATGCGTCTGAGGTAGCTGACAATATCCTATAGGTAGGATTTCTAATGGTTGGTGATTGATATTGGTTTTATGATACTTTATCCCTATAGGCACGTTATCTAAGTATGGCAATATAAAACAGCACGATATAGCCGATTAATTAGTTAAGACCCTATAGTCTTGGTATCTTGGTAAGTAAAGGTATCGCATCGTTGCATCCTACAAATATGTTATCTAAGAGTGTTGGATAGTAGACATGGAAATAAATGTAGTATATTTGACAAATGAAACGAAGTGTATGTGTGATTCATATAAGCATGCCCTCTAACAATTCAAGTCATCATATAGACCCCAAGTCATGTTTTGTAAGGGGATAACATTGTGTCCATATAATTCCAGAGAATGAAGCACGATGAGCAAACAAATAATTAAGAACCTATAGGCATGATCTCTATACATTCATATAAAAGATAAAGTATCCCAATTCCCCTTTTCATTAATTTCCCCATCATTTAGTTTTACAAGTTATTACAGACCATATGGAACAAGCATAAACCCAATTACAAATATAGAATAACCCGGCAACACATCCGGGCCTTCCAATATGCTCAGAACTTTGCACGGACAACAGGCCCAACATACCAGACCCAAATGAATAACGTACTTACCCAAATGAATTCCAATTTTAGTCGTACAGGTGACAAAATACTTATAGAGTTTAACTAAACAACATAAACTCTTAGTTTTAAAAGCTATGTCTAACAACAGCTCTAGCCAAGACATATAAACAAGATCAGGCTAAATTGAAAGGTATATAAGACATTTATGAGGCAAGTTCATGCTTGTAGTCCTATAAAGAAAGTTTAAGAGTGACAGAACTGATTATCATAAGATAGTAAACCATTCTAATGAAGCTTGATTTGAAATCAACCTATAGAACCTTAGATGAGGGTCTAGGCGAATCACATACAAGAAACAAGCATAACCTTCACATGAAAGTGTCTATCATGAAAAGACTAATGAAGAGCATGGAAGAGCAAGCAATTACTTAACTAAGTAGGAGAAAAACTTTAGCATGCTGAATATTAGTCACAATAAAAGAGGCATATCGAGTTTCAGAAGCAAGATAGACAAGTTTTAAGCATAATACTAGTTGGCCACAGGAAAGGCTAGTTATTTCATCCTAAAATCTCGGATAGAATTAGAGAGTATTGAGTTTAAGATAGAAACTCAGGTAGTGCACATTAAGTAGCAGGAAAACAGGTTTGGCATGACAATATGATCAAGTATCAGTCTTAGGAAATGTCAAGTTGCAAAGGAATGATCCCATAAGGATTAGCACATATTTTGGGCATGAAGTGGCTTAATCACAAGAGTTCAAAAGGGAAGGGAAGCGAACTCATTCCAGGCAATAGATATAAACATTCAGGTACAAATATTCTAGACTAAACAAGCTTAAGAGAGCCAAAAGTCCTTCACCTTGAACACATGTAATAGGCATATCGGAGTTGGAATTTAGGCAAGTTTAATGCTAGAAAAAGTTTAGAGTCATAAGATAATTTCAGAGTCAATAAGGTTGCAAACATGGATGTCATAGGAACATATTGATTCATAAAAGTCTCAATAGCACGAATATACTGAGTATGAACATAAACAAAAGAGAATGAACTGCTAAGATCGAATAACTTATCAGTTATTAATTGACAAACAAATAAATAGGAAGAACAGTCTCAGCGGTACTTCAAATGTCAATAGACAACAACAGAACCCAAAATACTCTTAGTGCGTCAGAGTTCCCAAGGGTTTCACATGAACCCTGGGCAGTGCTCGCACTAAGAAAAATCAACTACTCGAATTCCGGTGGTCTTGGCTTTCAGCCGGCCAAAAGCCAAAGTTCAGAATAATATAGAATAAGAAATAAGAGAGCAATAGTATTTAATCAGTGACTAAGGTCCGTCCAAAAGGGGAAATTGGGTAGGGGTTTATATAGTAGTAGGAACTGAAAGAACAAATATGAGAAGAAGATTAATCACACAGAATAATGAAAGGAAATCAATCATATAGAATAAGGAAAAGGAAATCAATCATATAAAATAAGGAAAAGACCTCATGCAAACTAATTTCAAATAGCAAAGAGTAAGGCAACCCCTAATTAAGCCGGATTCGATGGAAATATGCCCAAAATCAGAGGGATACTCCGTATTCTTTGGAGTATCTATCCGGAATCCCACAATATCTTCAAGATCGAGCCCATTTGGACCCGATTTACATGAGATACACCTTCCATATATGGAACGGTACTCAATACTACCATATCAGAGTGGTGAGCATTTAGAAAAGGCAAGAAAACCTATAATTCGAAGGGAATATGTAGAGAAAGGGTGAGACAATTTCAGTCGCTAGGGTTTAGGTTTAAGAGGTGAAGTGGAATGTTTGAAGGAGGCGGATATAGGAAATAGGGTCTAGGGTTTGGGTTATGGGATATAAGGGAAAGTGGGGTTTTATTATGGGTCGTTGATCATCTGAGATCAACGGCCACAGTCAAAGAGAGATGGGGCGGTTAGGAGAACGAGTCCCGATAGGGTTATAGGATTAGAGGGAATCTAGTTTGGTCTGGGGCATTTATTGGAGATGGGCCAGCTATTTTAGGCCGTGATTTGATCTGAAATTAGCCCAAAATTGGGCTGTAAATTAAATACACAAAAGTTATTAATAAAATAATTTATAAAACTATTTAATAGATAATAAAATATTACTTGTGCAATAAAGTGATTGAAATTAATAACTTAAGATTATAAAATTATAAAAATTCTATTTGGCACAAATAATGTGAAAAAATGTAATTATGTATAACACTTAGGCCATTGTTGCAAAATTGTGTAAATAGCCTTAAAATACAAATACAATTATAAAATGAGGTAAATGTATTATGGAACCTATATGTGGATAAAAATAATAAGTTTAGATGATTAAGTCATCCCAAATAATTTGAAAGAATAATTAATAAATAATCAGGTATTTAAATGCAAGAAAATCAATTTTAAAACTCTAAGAATTATAGAAAATTATTGAAAATACTTGTATAACTCTTGAAAATTAAGTAATGATGCAAAATGATATTTTGAAAGTATATATAAAAACATGAGGGCAAAATTAGGTATCAACAAACTGAATCGCAAATTGATTATTTCCAAGAATAAGGTCAGGTTTTCGTTGATCTTCCTTGACTTGTGTCCTTGACATGCTTTTCTTCCGTTGGGCATTTTTCCGTTACTTGAGTGATTGATAGTGGATCCCCTAATTTCGGGCTTTAATAATCTCTAGTGTAGAACTTTGCACTCTTATTTTCCTTTGATTTTGGGACCTTCCTATACTAGCTTACGTCAATTTTCTATCAAATCATTGATTGATTCTTCTTCCAGATTTCTGCTGCTTCTTCCTTTTTCATCGCTAGTCATTGATACTTTTCCTTTCCTTTGCTTCCGTTGATATATTGTTTCCTTAGTCCATGCTTGAATGATAGGGAATCTTGATTTCTTTGTTTTATCCCTTGTGACCATGCACCAAATGTGATATATTATTTTTTTTATCATTGAAACTCATATTTAACAATCTCCCCATTTTTTATGATGACAAAATTATATAAACAATAGTTTACCTCCCTGTTAGCTTGCCCTACTGTAGTCGACTCCCCCTCCACAAGTGTTGTATGTGCTTCAGTTGACTCCCCATCAATAGGTGATGCATATGCTTCAGTCAACTCCCCCTAAACAAGTGTTGTTATTTGTCCTAGAACGTATGACTATCTTTTCTCCCCCTTTTTGGCATCAGCAAAGAGGGGATATGCATATATACAGTTGAAACTAAGAAGAAACAGGCACATCATACGCAAATATTTGCAAATTATTGGCATGCAGAGTTTAGCAAAAGTAAAGAAAATATCTAGCGATTGGTTATCCAGTCCAAAACAGTAAAATGGCAAAAAATTGTCTGAAATATCCACAACTAACAATGCAATAAATAAGTGAGAGTGTTGCAAATTGCCTCTTTTAGACACTTAAAGCTGGCATTAGCTAAAACTTTTACCCCATCAATCATGCCGCATACTTCCTTGAATGCTTTGGCTGCGTTTTCTGCAAGTTTGAGAATTTTGACCCTTATCTTTGAAACGTCAGACCCAGTATCTTTGGAGATGGCATGGATGTCCCCAACCGATTATTGAGTTGCAGCAAGAAAGTTCTTGATGGTGGTCAGCTTGTTGTCAATAGCAGTCAATTTTTCTACAAGATTTGGATTAGTTATATTATGATGGGAAACAGAGGCTTTGATCTTAGAATCATGCTGAACATTCTTGATATCACCTTCCTGTTTCTTCACCCAGGAACCCTTAGTACACACATACTCCATACTGTAAAAGGCTCTAGAATTGTAGGACTTTAAAACAGAAACAAAGGGGTATTCTGAGATAGAGATGTCGTGGGCTTCCAAGATGTGGGTGATAGTCATACCATAGGATAGACTGGTGGGATCATCATCACTTTAAATCATGAATTTATGACCCATGAGGACAATTTAATCTTAAGTTTGGTCACAAGACAATAGACGAAAAGGTGTCTCGTTGAGAGAAGGTGGAGAATGAGCCAGTGCGACGAAGAAGGGTAGTTGCAACAATGTGGGCCAGAACTTGAGTTTTGAAACTAACATCACTGGGACCTAACTGGTAAGGAAGGAAATACGATGGACACTTAGCAATACAACATTTTAATTGATCCAAAGAAATTTCAAAGTCATTAGGTCAAGTATTTTTGAAAAGCATGGGAAAGCCAGAGCACTTACACTGAAAAATTGAGTCAAACATGGCACAATCAAGGACAATGTGTTTTCCTAGAACTAGGGATTCTAACTTATCAGGCTTACTAGAATGAAGATTGGTATAGAACATCCTCACTAAAGGTTAAACTTTGGGAGGGGGTACAAAGAGGAATTTAGACCATCCTTGAAAAGAAAACAAATCCTTTACCTTACAATTGAGGTCCTCCATGTCATCAAGATCGATTACTCTGTCGTGAGAAATGGGCTTTTCTTTGAGAGAAACAAAGAAATCCCTATTCGAGGTATCCCAGAAATTGAGTCGTAATATAGAGAACTTGAGAGGTCTACTTTGGATTTCTTGGGGGTAAAAGATTCAAGGGGGTCTTCCATGGGCCCTTTGCCAAGAGCTTTTTATCTTATTCAGTGAGAGTGGTCAGATGGTTTTGCCTGAGAAGAGGCAAACCCTTCTGAGTGATCAGACCCTAGGTTTGCTTGTTTTAGAGGTTGAGAAGAGGGTTTTCCCTTAGAACGAGTACTTTTTCTTGTGGAGGCATATGGATTATTGGAGTGTTTACCCATTGGAGAATTTTGAAGAAGGGTTTTTGAGCGATAAGAACAATGAAGACAGGAGATGGTTCAGAGGATTAAAAAGAAAAGATTTTGACAGTTGAGTACAGGAAAGGAAAGGGTGTCAGTGAAGGGTCATGATGATTGATTTTCCTTTCTTGAAAGTTGCAACTGATGGGAAAAGAGAGGGAAATCGGAGGCGCTTATTTAATGCATTCTTACAGAGAAAATAAAACTAAAAATATTAGACATGAAAGAATTAAAATTAACACATAGAACCTAATTTTTATGATCAAGCGAAATAATTCCAAGTAGTTCTCTTAGGAAGCAAAATCTATCTTCAAGTAAAGGCTTAGTAAAAAAAGTCTGTTAATTGATCAGTAGTGCCAACAAATGATAATTCTATATCTCCCTTAAGGACATGATCTCTAATAAAATGATGTTTTATCTATATGCTTAACCCTAGAATGATGCACAGGATTCTTTGAGAGACATATAGCAGTAGAGTTATCGCAAAATATTTGAATAGGTTTTAAAAATAGTTCATAGTCACCCAGTTAATGAGACATTCATAGTAACTGTGCACAACACTATCCAATGGCAACATATTATGCCTCAGTTTTGGATAAAGTAATTGAGCCTTGTTTCTTATTGTTCCATGATATTAATGCCTTTCCCAGTAATTGACATGTTCCGCTGGTGCTCTTTTTGTCTTCCTTATCACCTGCAAAATCGGCATCTGAAAAATCTTCAAGCTTAAAATTGTTAGAACGTGGTTACCATAGTCCATATGAAATAGTTCTAATGGGATAACGAATTATTCTCTTTACTTCAGTCAGATGCGATTCCTTAGGAGCTGATTGAAACCTGGCACATTTACACATACTGAACATAATATCTGGTCGATTGGCAGTAAAGTAAAGCAAAGAGACAATCCACGGCATTTAGTTTCATCAACTGAATTTCCTTTTTCGTCCTTGTCGAGACCTATTGACGGGCTCATTGGTGTACCAATTGCTTTAGCACTGCTCATGTCAAACCTTTGAATTAATTCCTTTGTATATTTCATCTGGAACAAAAAGGTTCCTTCTTCAGATTGTAGAATTTGAAGTTCAAAAAAAAATGTAAGCTCTCCCATCATACTCATTTCAAACTCAATTTGCATGAGATTAGCGAATTCCTTGCATAAAAGAGGGTTAGCACTTCCAAATATAATATCATCAACATAGACTTGAATAATAAATTACCTCTTGATGATCTTTTGATAAATAATATAGTGTTGACTTTACCTCTTGTAAAGCCATGGTCAAGTAGAAATGATCTAAGCCTTTTGTACCAGGCTCATGGAGCTTGTTTGAGTCCATACAGGGCTTTAGTCAACTTATACACGTGGTAAGGAAATTTTGAGTCTTCAAAACTAGGAGGTTGTTTTACATATATCTCGTCATCATAAAGCCATTTAAAAAAGAGCTTTTGACATCCATTTGAAAAAGTCTAAATTGTTTGAAGGATGCATATGCAAGAAGAATCCGTATAGACTCTAGTCGAGCTACTAATGCAAAGGTTTCATCGTAGTCGACTCCTTCCTATTGTGAGTAGACTTGGGCTACGAATCTGGCTTTATTTCTCACAACCTTCCATCTTCATTTAGCTTATTTCTGAAAACCTATTTAGTTCCAACTACAGTAGCATTTGCAAGCATAGGTAGCAATTCCCAAACTTGATTTTTATCAAATTGATCGAGTTCCTCCTACATTGTTTGTACCCAACTGGAGTCTTTTAAGGATTCCTCAACCTTCTTTGGTTTGATATGAGAGATGAGTGCTACATTTGCCTTTTTCTTGAGAGCTCCCCTGGTTTTCATTCCTTCACTTGGATCTCCTATGATATACTTTTAATGATATTCTGGTTCACTTCTCCACTCATTTGGACATGTTTCAATCATATGAGTAGTTGACTCTTTTTGTGATTCTAGTTGATTATTGATAGGTTCATTAGTTGACTATATGATTGCGTCTGTACTATCAGTCAACTTATGTGATTTTGCTTGTCTGTGATATTTCTTAGCTGATATCTTCATCACCTGCAATAATTCCTTTCTCGGTCATAGTGTTATTTTTATCAAATATGACATGTACTAATTATTCTACAGATAAAGTACGTTTATTATAAACTCTAAAAGATCTACTATTTATGGAATAACCTAGAAAAATACCTTTATCACTTCTTGGATAAAATCTTCCAAGATTGTCCATACCGTTATTGTGAATAAAACACTTGCTTCCAAAAGGATGAAAATAGCCTATGTTGGATCGTTTACCTTTCCATAATTCATATGGAGTTTTCTTCAAGATAGGTCTTATAAGACATCTGTTGAGAATATGGCAGGTTGTGCTTACTGTTTCTGCCCAAAAATGAGTTGGCAGGGAATGTTCCAATATCATTATTCTGGACATATCTTGTAGAGTTTGATTTTTCCTCTCAACTACTCCATTCTATTGAGGTGATCTTGGAGTTGAAAAGTTATGTGTATAACCTTGATCACTGCACAAATCTTCAAATGCTCTGCTTTCGAATTATCCTCCATGATCACTTTGGATGGTTGTGATGAGATATCCTTTTTCTATTTCAACTCTTTTACAGAAAATCTCAAAGTATTTCAAAGCTTCATCGTGATGAGATAATAAAATCACCCATGTAAAACATGAGTAGTCATCAACAGTAACAAAGCAAATCATTTTCCTCCCATGGTAGCAGTTCTGGTGGGTCCAAATAATCCATGTGAAGCAATTGTAAGGGCTTGGTGGTAAACACAATTTCTTTGCTTTTGAAGGAATTTCTGGTTTGTATACCAATCTGACATGCATCACATACATGATTTCTAGAAAACATGAGTTTAGGAAGTCCAGTAACTAAATCATGCTTGGAGATTTTCTCAATTAGATGCATGCTTACATGACCAAGTTTCTTATGCCACAACCATGGATCATCAGATATAGATGCTAAGTAGATGTGACTATCTAAGTTTTCAATGCCATCAAGAATGTAAACACTTTCTTACCTTTTTCCTGGGAGTATTATTTTACCTGACTCGTCTTCAATTGTGTATCCTGTTTTCTTGAATTTAACGGCGAATCCTGTTTTCTTGAATTTAACGGCGTACCCTGAATCACATAGCTAACTTATACTCAGAATATTATAGTTGATTCCATCTACAAGATATACTTCAGTAATATCACAGTTGTTATTGAATGGAACTATGCTGGTGCTAACTATCTTTCCTCTTGAATCATCACCAAATTTGGCACTTCCTCCATTTATCTTAGTAACTTCTTTGAACAGGTTTTTTTCACATGTCATGTGACTGAACATGCACTGTCTAAGTACCATTTTTCTTTGCGGCTCTTTCTATGGTATTCCTCGCTTGTTTCACCTCGTGTCATGAAACAATTTTTAGTATCTTCTTTGCATTCATCGCCTGATGCATCTTCGTCGCTCCAAAGCCCGATTATCTATTCATGTCATTTTCCAAAATGAACATGAAGCACAGGTTTACTATTTCTTCGTGTTCTAAACTGTCTTCATCACTCCAGCTTCCGAAAGATTTGTTTTTATTGAATCCTGTGGAGACCTTTCTTTTAAGATCTAGGCATTCAGCTTGAACATGCCCATAACTTCCACACTCGTAACATTTTTCAACATTTTTGTCATTTTCATTGTATTTCCTGGTTTGCCTGGGTGGTATCCTTCCCCTTCTTGTGTTTATATACCTTCTCATTAAACCATCCATGTTACTTGATACTATGGCAATCTCTTCTTCAAGTACTTCTGGGTCATCGTCAATATCATTTTCAGGTCTTTCAGCTGTAGCTTTGCAGACAACTGTTTTCTTCTTTTCTTCCTGGTTTGTTTTCTTGAGATGTGTTCTCTCGAATACTATAAGATCTCCTCGTAACTCATTATATGAAAGTTTGTTTAGATCTTGAGATTCGAGTGCGACTACTTTTGTCTGCCAAGTGGTAGGTAGACTTCTTAGAATTTTTTGAACTTGATCACCACTTGAGTAGGGTTTACCAAAGGCTTTTAGATCGCTAAAGATTTTGTTGAACCTTGCAAACATTTCCTCAATGGATTCTCCTTCTTTCATCTGGAAGAGTTTATAGTCATGAACCAATATGTTTATGTGATTTTCTTTCACTTTGTTGGTTCCTTCATAAGTAACTTCCACTTTATCCCACATTTCTTTGGATGTGTCACAACTTGAGATTTTCTCATACTCCTCTCCACTTATAGCATTATAGAGTAAATTTCGTGCCTTAGCATTGACCTGTACTGCCATTTGCTCGTCTGTATATTCATCTATATCTTCCGTATTAGTGGGTGGTTGGGCTGCTGCTGGTAGTAGATAGTTACCCTTTTTGATAACGCACCATACGTTGACATCATAGGATTTTGCTAATATTTCCATTCGCACTTTCCAGTGAGAAAAGTGTTTTCCATTGAAATATAGTGGTCTGACTTGCGACATTCCTTCTTGAAAGAAGGATCCAACAGATACTTGATTTTTCATGATTTTTTCTCACAAGCTGTTAAGCAAAAAGTGTGAGACTAGCTCTGATACCAATTGAAAGTACAAGGGGGGATGAATTGTCGCTTTTTATTTTCAGTACCCTAAGTAGTTGACTAGTTTATCAGTTAGTCGACTAGAGATAAGAACAAAATAATAATAATAATAATAATAATAATAATAATAATAATAATAATAATAATAATAATAATAATAATAATAATAATAATACAGAAATAAAGTGCAGGAAATAAAGACACCGGAATTTTTCTACTGGTTCGGATTTAATGTGAATCCTATGTCTAGTCCCATTGTGTTGCAAGGGTGATCTTTTTCAGTATTTGAAGTTTCTCGAGTACAAGATGGTTGATGTAGCTTTACATCAACAATTTAGTCTCTATATCACTTTTCCCTTATTAATACAATGCATTACCAGTGCTTATCTCTTTTTCTTCTCTCACTAATTACACAGTAGATCTAAAAAGAAATACAATGCTTGTTTGGAGTATAACAAAAAGAGTGATAATGATTTATTTAAAGTATCACCGCTTCAAGCCTGGAACAGATGTATATACACTTCGTGAGGCCTTTTTGACTCTTGGTTGACGTGAATGTTGAGAGATTACAAACCCAAAGGAATTGATCCTTGAATCGAATTGCAAATTGATTCTTTCCAAGAATAAGGTCAGGTTTTTGTTGATCTTCCTTGACTTGTGTCCTTGACAGGCTTTTTTCCTCCGTTGGGCAGATCTTTACGTTACTTGAGTGATTGATGATGGATCCCCTGATTTCGGGTAACGATCTCCAGTGTAGAACTTTGCACTCTTATTTTCCTTTGATTTTGGGACCTTCATATACTGGCTTCCTTCAATTATCTATCAAACTGTCACGACTCCAGTTCGCCCTCCATGAACTGTCGTGATGACACCTAATCTCTACGATTAGGTAAGCCTAACAAATTCGGAACAAAAATGAAACTTGCGGAAGAATAATCAAAACCAAAATAACTTAATCGAAATAATAGTTATAATGCCGCTCGGCATATATAACGCAACATTTTCAAAACCAGTACACTATCCCAAAACCCAGAAACACACGGAAACACAAGCCTTTGGAATATCTAACAGTCTAACTCCAGAATATCTAACAAGAAAAAAAATACAGAACGACAATGTTTAATAGCTAGAATAGAAAGGCACTTCTCGGTCTGCGGACATGGCAGATGTACCTCGAAGTCTCTAGAGCAATCTCCTCCATCAAGGATGGTAGGCCTGAGTAGTAGTACCTAGATCTGCACATGAAAAACATGCGTAGACGGGTCATGAGTACACCACAACGGTACTCAATAAGTGTCGAGCCTAACCTCGGTTGGGTAGTGACGAGGAAGGTCAGGACCCTACTGAGGTTAAATAAATATAAAGATCAACAGTATAGAATAGAATAGTATAAACAATTACAGTAGTAAAATAACATAGGATGTACAGGACAGCAACAACTATACAAAAGCAAGGTAAGCACAGAAAAGAAATACGGCTCAGCACCAATAATAACAATCGGGGATCTCCTAGGATATCGTCATGTAGTCCCATATGTACATGTCCAATGGATCTGCTGGGATCCCGTCCAGTAGTCCAACTCATACCGCATGGGGATCTACCGGAATCCCGTTCCATAGTCCCAAATGTAAATACCCAGTACAGGGGGAATCTATCGGGTGCATTCCCATAGTTTCATATAACTGTGCAGGGGAATCTGCCGGGAATCTAACCCGTAGTCCCAAAGTAAATAGACAAGGGGGAACTACCGGAATCCCACATCCGTAGTCCCCAAAATAAATACACAGCAGTAGCAGGAAGATATACAGAAATGGCAAAAATTCATATTAAGGCAATAAGTGATTCTAGCCTAGCATGCTGCACAAAATTCAAGCAAGGTAGGTTGAATCAAATAAAGCAATTAAGTAACTTAGACATGTTTTCCTAAGCCAACAACAGGCTTAATAGTGCAAGTAATAGAAACAGGAAAGTAAACATACTAGTAATTACTTAAAGAAAATCGGATTTCCAGCACTTAGCACATGTACGCACTCGTCACCTCATGTACAAGGCATTTCAATTACCAAACATATCAATCCTAAGGGGAAGGTCCCACACACAAGGTTAGACAAGCCACTTACCTCGGATCGGCTCAAAATGCAATCTATAACCATGCTCTTACCACGAGTACTCGACTTCAAATGGCCCAAATCTATTAAATTCAATTTCATAATGTAAATAACACTTCAAGTAACTGATTCTACAATTAAATTCTAAGCTAATACGCGAAATTAGGTAAAATAACCAAAATGCCACTCGGGCCCACATCTCGGAATTGGGTGAAATTTACATTTTCGAAAACCTCATACTCTCACGAGCCTATACATAACAAGAACACTGAAATCAGAGTCCAAATGACCCCTCAAATCCTCATTCAAAGGTCTCTTAAACTCAAACCCTAATTACCCATTTTTCAAAAACAAATCACCACTAATTAGGTCTTTAATCACATAAAAATGAGTTATGAAGTCAAGGATGTTACCTCCAAGTGATTCCCCTTTGTTTTCCTCAAAATTCTCTCTCAAAAGCTTCAAACCCGGATGAAAACGGGCAAATTCGCGAAGGCAACTATTTATATGTTCTGGCCAGCGATTTCCGCATCTGCGGCCCTGGGACCGCATCTGCTATCCCACTTCTGTGGAACTAATGTCGCATCTGCGAATTTTCACTTATTGGCCAATTTTCGCATCTACGACTCCCAATCCGCAAATGCGGTACCGCTTCTGCAGTTCATGAAGGAGTCCCCAATTTCCGCTTCTGTGGAAAACTGCCCGCGTCTGCGGAAGCTGCTGACCTCCCTAATTTTCTCTTCTACGGCCTGTTACCCGCTTCTGTGGCACTGCACGTGCGGAACCCAAACCGCAGGTGTCGTTATGATAGAACCAGCAGCTGAAGGTGCAACTTAAATTTAAAAATCTTTCTGTCAACCATCCGAAATCATCCAGAGGCCACCGAGACCTCAAGAAAAGGCACCAACAAGTCACCAACCACTATCCAAACTTGTACCAATCCTTAAAATACCTAGAACATCATCGAAACCTCGAATTAACCATGGATTTAAGCCTAAGAACTCCAAAATTCTCAAAATACAATTTCGATCAAAAAGTCTATCAAACCTGGTCCGAATGACCTGAAATTTTGCACACACGTCACATTCAACACGACGGAGCTACTCCAACTTCCAGAATTCCATTCCGATCCTCGGATCAAAATCTCACTATCGGACCGGAAACTTCAAAAATTCAACTTCCGGCATTTCAAGCCTAATTTAGCTACGGACCTCCAAACCACAATCCGATCACGCCCCTAAGCCCGAAATCACCCAACGGAGCTAACAGAACCATCGGATTTCCATTCTGAGGCCGTCTTCATACTGTTCTGACTATGGTTAACTTTCCAACACTTAAGCTCTCATTTAGGGACTAAGTGTCCCAGAACTCTCCGAAACTTAAAACCGAACATCCTGGCAAATCAAATAGCATAATTAAACTTGGGGAAAGCAGTTAATAGGGGATCGGGGCGTTAATTCTTAAGATGACCGGCCGGGTCGTCACATCCTCCTACACTTAAACATTCGTTTGTCCTCGAACGAGCATTGAGACATATCTAAAGTAGTGAAAATATGAGGGTAACGGCTGTGCATATCCTGCTCGGTCTCCGAGGTCTCATCCTCGACTGGCTGACCCCACCATTGAACCTTCACTGATGCAATGTTCTTTGGCCTCAGCTTTCTAACCTGCCTGTCCAATATTGCCACTGGCTCCTCAACATAAGATAGATCCTTGTCCAACTGGACTGAACTGAAATCCAACACGTGCGACGGGTCGCCGTGATACCTCCGGAGCATCGAAACATGAAATACCGGATGAAATCCGGCCAAGCTGAGAGGTAAGGCAAGCTCATAAGCAACCTCTCCAACACGCCTCAATATCTCAAAAGGGCCAATAAACCTCGGACTCAACTTCCCTTTCTTCCCAAATCTCATAACGCCCTTCATAGGCGAAACTCGAAGCAGAACCCGCTCTCCAACCATATAGGAAACATCACGAACCTTTCAATCCGCGTAACTCTTCTGTTTGGACTGGGCAGTATGGAGTCTATCCTGAATCACCTTAACCTTCTCCAAAGCATCCTGAACTAAGTTTGTGCCCAATAATCTAGCCTCACTCGACACAAACCAACCCAGAGGGGATCTACACCGTCTCCCATATAAAGCCTCATACGGTGCCATTTGAATGCTGGACAGATAGCTGTTGTTGTAAGCAAACTCTGCCAATGGAAAGAACGGATCCCAAGACCCTCCAAACTCAATCACACACGCACGGAGCATATCCTTAAGAATCTGAATAGTGCGCTCGGACTGTCCGTCCGTCTGAGAGTGAAATGTTGTACTCAATTCCACCCGAGTACCCAACTCATGCTGAACGACCCTCTAGAATCGTGATAATAACTGAGTACCTCTATCTGAAATGATAGACACTGGAATACCATGCAGACGACCAATCTCCCGGATATAAATCTCTGCCAACCGCTCCGAGGAATAAGTAGTACACACAGGAATGAAATGAGCAAACTTGGTTAGCCGATCCACAATCACCCAAATAGTATCAAACTTCCTCAAAGTTCGTGGGAGCCCAACTACAAAGTCTATGGTGATCAGCTCCCACTTCCACTCCGTAATCTCTATCTGCTGAAGCAACCCACCCGGTCTCTGGTGCTCATATGTCACCTGCTGACAGTTGAGACACCAAGCTACGAATCCAACTATATATTTCTTCATCCAACTCCACTAATAGTGCTGCGTCAAATCCTGATACATCTTCGCGGCACCCAAATGAATGGAATACCATGAGTTATGGCCCTTCTCCAGAATCAACTCTTGAAGCCCATCAACATTAGGTACACAAATCCGACCATGCATCCTCAATACCCCGTCATCACCAATACTTACATTTCTGGCATCACCGTGCTGAACCTTATCCTTGAGGACAAGCAAATGAGGGTCATCATACTACCGCTCCCTGATACGATCAAATAAGGAAGACCGAGAAACCATGCAAGCTAGAACCCGACTAGGCTCTGAAAGATCTAATATCACAAACTGGCTGGCTAAGGCCTGAATATCCCTCGCCATAGGCCTCTCCGATGCTGGTAAATAAGCCAAACTCCCCAAACTCTCTGCCTGGCAACTCAAAGCATCGGCCACCACATTGGCCTTGCCCGGGTGATACAAAATAGTGATTGCATTGTCCTTCAACAACTCTAACCACCTCCTCTGGAACAAATTTAGATCCTTTTGCTTAAATAGGTGTTGCAACCTCCGATGGTCAGTATAAATCTCACAGGGAACCCCGTATAAATAATGGCACCAAATCTTTAAGGTGTGACCAATGGCAGCTAACTCAAGTTCGTAAACAGGGTAATTCTTCTCATTTATCTTCAACTGTATGGATGCGTAGGAAATCACCCTACCGTCCTGCATCAACACCGCTTCGAGGCTAAAATCCTCGAGGCATCATAATAGACCGTATAAGACCCCGAACCCGTAGGCAATATCAAAACTGGGGATGTAGTCAAAGCTGTCTTGAGCTTCTGAAAGCTCGCCACACACTCCTCCATCCATTAGAACGGAGAACCCTTCTAGGTCAACCTAGTCATAGGGCTGCAACCGATGAAAACCCCTCCACAAAATGAGGTAGTAGCCCGCCAAGCCAAGGAAACTACGGATCTCGGTAGCTGAGGATGGTCTGGACCAACTCTGTACGGCCTCTATCTTCTTCAGATCTACCTGAATACCCTCATACCAGGTGGCCTAAGAATTCCACTGAATCCAAACAAAACTCACATTTCGAGAACTTAGCGTATAACTTCTTCTCTCTCAGAGTCTGAAGCACAGTCCTCAGGTGTTGCTCATGATCTTCCCAACTCCGAGAATACACCAAAATATCATCAATAAAGACAATGATGAACGAGTCATGTTACGGCCGGAACACAATGTGCATCAAATGCATAAAGGTTGTTGGGGCATTGGTCAGCCCAAATGACATAACAAGGAACTTGTAATGACCATACCGAGTCCTTAAATCAGTCTTCGGGATATCTGGCTCCCGAATCTTCAACTGATAGTAACTTGAGCGCAAATTAATCTTAGAAAACACTCGTGCACCCTGAAGCTAGTCGAACAAATCATCAATACGAGGCAAAGGATAACGGTTCTTCACTGTAACTTTGTTCAACTGACGATAATCAATACACATGCGTATAGAACCATCCTTTTTCTTCACAAACAAGACAGGAGCACCCCAAGGTGATACACTGGGACAAATAAAACCCTTATCAAGCAATTCCTGTAACTGATCCTTCAACTTAGGAGGAGCCATATGATACGGAGGAATAGAAATGGGCTGAGTGCCCAGCAACAGATCAATGCCAAAATCAATATCTCTATCAGGCGGCATGCCTAGAAGGTCAGCTGGAAAGACATGGGGAAAATCCCGTACTACTAGGACTGAATCAACTGAAGGGGTATCAATACTGACATCTCTCACATAAGCTAAATATATGTCACACCCCTTCTCAACCATACGCTGAGCTTTGAGAAAAGAAATAACTCTACTGGGGGTGTGATTTAAAGTACCCTTCCACTTAACACGCGGTCCACCTGGCATAGCCAGAGTCACAATTTTGGCATGACAATCAAGAATAGCATAATGGGGCGACAACCAGTCCATGCCCAAGATAATATCAAAATCTACCATGCTGAGCAACAACAAATCGGCTCTGGTCTCAAAACTACTAAGAGCAACCAAACATGACCGATAGATGCGGTCCACAACAAGATAATCTCCTACAGAAATAGAAATATAAACAGTGAAACTCAAAGAATCTCGAGATACACCCAAATGCGGAGCAAAATAAGAAGACACATAAGAGTAAGTGGAGCCTGGATCGAATAGAACTGATGCGTCTCTGTGAAAAACTAGTATAATACCTGTAATGATAGAATCGTAGGCAACAGCCTCGGTACGGGCAGGAAGAGCATAATATCTGCCTTGGCCTCCCCCTTTAGGGTGACCTCTACCTCCCCGACCTCCACCTCTAGCTGGCTGGGTAGGTGGGGTAGCAACTGGTGCTGTAATCATAGCCTGAGAACTCTGTGGGGCACGCCGTGGTTGAGAAGTCTGTGGAGGTGCACTTCTCCCAAGTCTGGGGCAATCCCTCACCACATGGCGTGTGTCACCACACTCAAAACAAGCTCGGGGAGGACGTGGCAGTGGGAACTATGCGGTACGGGTACTCCAAACCCCTAAACACCAAAAACGCTGTGTAAAATCTGAGATACAAACTGAGCTGGCTGACCTACAAAACCTCTACCATGCCATACTATTCCTCCAAAATAAGGACCAGTGGGTCTCTCTAGTCTACGAGGTCTCCTCACTTCCCTATACTCTCTCTCCTAACCTCGTCTGTCCTCTCTCTCCTGGACCCACTTGTCCTCTACTCGGCGAGAGGTCCTCACCACCTGTTGAATTGGGACCATAGGTTGTGTCGCCATGACACCGGGAACTTGAACAATGGGAACTCACTGCTCTGGAGTGGGGGTGGTGGAAGTCTGGGTCCCTCCCCCGATCTGTGAAGTAGTTGGTACAACCTGAATCAACCCCGCCTGAACCAATGTACCAAACATGCTCATTTAATGTGTTAAGGTCTCCTGAAGTGCTGGAGTAGTAGTAGCAGTAGGCATATACGGTGCCTAGGCTCTAGCTGGAACTACTAAAGGCTTTTCGGTGGTATCTTGCGCGGGTGCTCTAGCTGCACTGCGTGCGCATCCTCGGCCTCTACCCTGGCCCCGACTTCTGGCGACTCTCACAGGGGTGCGGGTGTTTGATTATCTCTGGTAGCGTGTGTCCTTACCATCGGTGAGAGAATAGAAGGTAGAAGTTTAGAATTGTGATATCAAAAATCTCGCACAAGGAATTCAAATGAAGTGGAAATTTTCCTAACAGTTACATAGACTTTCGTAGATAAGTACAGACGTCTTCGTACCAATCAGCGAGACTTTAATAAACCGGTTTGTGATCCATGACTCCTATGAACCTAGAGCTCTGATACCAACTTGTCATGACCCTAGTTCTCCTTCCGTGAACTGTCGTGATGGCACCTAGTCTCTACGACTAGGTAAGCCTAACAAATTCGGAACATAAATGAAACATGCGGAAGAATAATCAAAACCAAAATAACTGAATGGAAACAATAGTTATAATGTCGCTCGGCATATACAACGCAACATTTTCAAAACGAGTACACTATCCCAAAACCTGAAAACACACGGAAACACAAGCCTTTGGAATATCTAACAGTCTAACTCCAAATATCAAACAAGAAAGAAAAATACATAACGGCAACGTTTAACAGCTAGAATAGAAAAGGACTTCTCGGTCTGCGGATGCGGCAAATGTACCTCAAAGTCTCTAGAGCAATTGCCTCCCTCAAGGATGGTAGGACTGAGTAGCGGTACTAGGATATGCACATGAAAAACATGCGCAGAAGGGGCACGAGTACACCACAGCGGTACTCAGTAAGTGTCGAGCCTCGGTTGGGTAGTGATGAGGAAGGTCAGGGCCCTACTGAGGTTAAATAAATATAAAGATCAATATTATAGAACAGAACAGTATAAATAAGTATAATAATAAAATAACACA
This sequence comes from Nicotiana sylvestris, assembly GCF_000393655.2. Lineage (NCBI taxonomy): Eukaryota > Viridiplantae > Streptophyta > Magnoliopsida > Solanales > Solanaceae > Nicotiana > Nicotiana sylvestris. The sequence goes on along the minus strand of NC_091057.1, from coordinate 119,070,767 downwards.
GGATGTACAGGACAGCAACAACTATACAGAAGCAAGGTAAGCACGAAAAACAAAATACGGCTCAGCACCAATAATAACAATCGAAGATCTCCCAGGATACCGTCCTGTATTCCCATATGTACATGTCCAATGGATCTCCCAGGATCCCATCCCGTAGTCTAACTCATAGTGCACAAGGATCTACCGGAATCCCGTTCCATAGTCCCAAATGTAAATACCCAGTACTGGGGGAATCTACCGGGTGCATTCCCGTAGCTCCATATAACTATGCAGGGGGATCTACCGGGAATTTATGCTTGGTACAAATATGATTTAAACCTCGGCATATTAATTTTTAGTTGTTGAAAAAGAAAAATAATTGAAGTAGAGATTTCATGACATTTAGACTCAAATTTTGGCTCTTTAATTCACTAAATAGCTTCTTATGCTATATGTAACCTCTTTGAGTCATTGGTTTCAATTGGATTTTGGATTTGTATTCCACTTGAGTGTTCATGTGCCATGTGTGGTGAGATTTATTGTGAGTTCTTTGCATTACTTGTAGTCTAGAACTTGCCCGGAATGTTCTTCAAGGCGAAATCATAGACTGACTTGGTTTGAAAAATGATATTAGGCCTTCCTTGGACCGCTATTGTGCCTTAAATTTCCTACCCTTGAATATTTTCCCTAGTCAACCCATTTTGAGACTTTAACCTTGTTCTTTGGCAACCATGTTACAAGCTTTAATTCTTTGTTCTTTATTGATCTAGCTTTTGGCACCCTACCTCCCTAAGTACTTTAAAAGTGTAAACATAGTCTAAAATCCTAAGTTTGGGGGTGAAGGTTGGAAAAATTGTGATATGGAAGTTACTTAAAAAGGTGGAAGGTAGAGAAAAAAAAGTGAAACCCTCCTTGATTTTGAAAATGAAAAAAAATATATATATAGAATAAAATGATAAAAAGTTGTGAATAAAAGGAAGACTAGGTGTGGAATGAAAAGTGAAGAAAGGATGAAGAATGTTTTCAAAGGAAGTGGACTTTGATTGTAAATTTTGTAGTGCTTGGGGAGGTTTTGAGCCACTCTAACCAAAATTGCTCCCCACCTTAACTAAAAGCCTAAACTACAACCCTTTAAGTCCTAGTTGATTTTGAATCAAGTTGTCTACATTAGTGAAGGAATACATGAAGGGCAAGCTTATGGTACTACTTATATGTATTTGAACATCTTTTTGAGTGAGAGTTAATTCTTTTCATTTGATATCCCATTTGTGTTTTGAATTAAGATTTATGAGTGTGGGATCCTCTCTTGAATGTGAGGGCACATGAAATTTGAGTTTAGAATTTAATCCCATTTTCAATTGGAAGAAATGACCAAAAAAAGATAATTGTGATAGAGAGGCAAATTTTGAAGCTTTAGTGTCATGACTTGATTTGCTACTTTGAGTTGCATAGTGCTTGAGCATTTGAAATGTAATGAAGTTCATGAAAAGTGTTCGGTAATTCATATGCTTTGGAGTAATTGTTGGTACCAATCAAAGTCATGTATTTGTGTTTATAGCAGATCCTTTTGACTGGGCATGATATGGATGCAATGTTGAGTTAAATACTTGGGAAGAGATTTTGTCGCTTTCATTGCTTAAGGACAAGCAATAGTTTAAGTTTGGGGGTTTGATAAGTTGATAATTTACCAACTTATCTTGTCTTTAAACATATACTCTTGCTATGTTTGAGTGATAAAATCGTGTGTTTGATGTCATTTACTTCTACTTTATAGGTTGTATGTGATTTAGAAGTAATGGTAAAGCAACCAAGTGAAAACAAGTCAAAAAGGAGCTAAAATGGACAATGAGAACCTGCTCAGTGATTTACTCTTCGCGAACGGAAAGAAGCAGGAAGCCAGGCCTTCGCGAATGCGAAGGACCAAATGCGAATGCGAAGCTCAAGAAACACAAACCTTCACGAACGCGAAGGTACACTCGCAAACGCGGAGAAGAAAAAGGGCAAAAAATCTAGGCAGTTCTGAAATTTCACATTTTTTACCCCAAACCCTTTAATACCCAAACCAACTCATATGTAGAGGATCTTTGGCTTATTTTCAGTTCCAAGTGACTAGAGAGAACAAGGTTGGAAGCTAGGGTTTTGCACACACACTTTGGTCTTGAAGATTTGAAGCTTTTGGTTGAGAAATTTCTTACCTATTTATGTTGCTTTCTTCATTTCCTTGCTTTGTATTGTATATCTAAGTATGTAGTATTTTATTCAACACTTGAATCTTGTTTATGGAAATACTCATGTTTAAAGTGTGGATTAAATACATTGTTGGGCTTATGTATTGAATGATTTTTATTCTTTTATGAAGTGAGTTATTGTTACTTTAATTATTCTTGTTCTTTAATGTTTTCAAAGAGATTAGCTAACCCTAGGACTCGCCCATTAACTTTGAATTAATTTTAAAAAAGATAATTTGGGGTTGGGAAAGATTAATTAACAAGAACTTAAGGTTTTAACCCTCATTTTATTGATTCTACCTAGGAATAGGATTGAACTACTTGTAGACATTCCGGGTGTGCTTAATCTCTTAATTGTTTTAAGAATAATTCAATTAGGAAGTCTTGTTAGTCTTCAGAAGAAGCTAATTAAGAATTATTATCCGTGGCTAATTAACGTAAACTCTCTCATATTTGTAAAATCGTGAAATACATTGGATCGTTACTTGAGTGTAATTTCCGATGCATCCATCCTTGTAGCCATTGATCATTTTACTTGCTTTCTAGGTTAGTTTACATTTCCGCATTTAGATAGAAATATTTTCAGAAAATAATTCTAAGTGTTTGGCATTGCATAACAAGTGATAATTCTCTTACATTCCTAATCGCCTACATATTGTTTTCTGTGGGATTCGACCCCGACTCATAGTTGGGTAAATTATATTGCATGAGACTGTGTCCATTTACTTTTTAGTAGTGGATTTAGACGTCATCAGAATGAAGCTGAACCATGAAAAGTGTACGTTGGGCGTGGCCTCAAGAAATTTTATAGGCTTCCTAGTATCACAGAGAGGGATCGAGGTCAATCCTGACCAAATCAAATCCATCGAGGGGATACTGAAATACTTGACCACTAAAAAGTAGGTCCAAAGGCTAACTGCAGATCGTCGCCCTTTCAAGGTTCATTTCACGATCATCGGATAACTGTCTCAAATTATTTGTCGTACTCAAGAAGGATAACGGCCTTCAATGGACCTCGGAGTACGTCTAAGCCCTAAAGGAATTAAAAACATACTTGTCGTCACCACTACAGCTTTCAAAACTAGAGCCAGGAGAACATCTCCTCGTTTATCTTGTTGTATTCGAAGTAGCTGTGAGCGCAATCCTGGTTCGAGAAAACAAAGGTACGCAATCCCGCGTCTATTATATTAGAAAAACATTAGTCGACATCGAGATGAGATCATCCCCTCAAAAAGTTGTCCTGGGCCTTAGTCGTAGCTTCGCAAAAGCTTAGACCGTATTTCGAATACCACCCAATCTCGGTCGTCACGACTTTTTGCCTGAGAAGAATTTTGCATAAACTCGAGCTATTGGGAAGGCTAGCAAAATGGGCCATCGAGCTGAGCAAAAACGATATCACGTACTAGCCGCGTGAAAAGTCATAAGTGCTCACTGACTTCGTCGCCGACTTCAACACAAAAGTAATACCCGAAATTGAAATAGAAGTTGTTCAAACTCCTCCTCCCCCCCCCAAACACAAGGCCTCTAAGTCCTATACACCGATGGCGCATCCAATGCGTTAGGGTCTGGACTGGGACTTGTGCTCGAAGTCCCAATAGGCGAAGTAATTCGCCATTCCATAAAATGCCCAGATATGACCAGCAACGAGGTTGAGTATGAGGCCGTAATTATAGTTTGAGACTAGCACTCAAGTACGGTGGAAGATGGTTAAAATTATGCTGTGATTCCCAACTCATAGTCAACCAAGCCACAGGGACTTACCAAATTAAAGAGCAAAGGTTATAGAAATACCAAACTGAAATCTACAAGCTGCTACCCGAGTTTGAATAATATCAGCTCGACCGAATTCCCCGAGCACAGAATGTTGAGATAGACGGACTTGTTAAACTAGTTGCAGCCACCAAAAAACTACGCAATCAGAGAACAAAATATAGTCTACCTCCTCAAATCATAGCTTGATCAAATCAAGGTAAGAACCGTAAGCTTAATTTGGGACTGGCACAATCGTATTATTACATATTGCAGGATGGCACAATCCCAGATGATAAAAAAGAAGTCAAGAAACTGAGAATTCAAGCGGTCAAGTACAGTATCAACCACAACAACATGTATAAGAGAACTTATGACGGCCCTCTAGCAAAATTCTTGGGCCCAAACCAGACGTGGCGCATCCTCGAAGAGGTCCAAGAGGGTCATTGTGGAGCTCACTCTGGCAATCGAGCTCTAGTTAGATGCCTCATACGGGCAGGATATTACTGACCCACATGAAAAAGGAGGTCATGGACATCATGAAAAAGCGAGCAATTCCAAAAATATGCTCCGATGATTCACCAAGCGGGTTAACACCTTCACTCGGTCATCTCACCTTGGTCGTTCATCAAATGAAGAATGGACATCGTGGGTCCCCTCCAGGCAGGGCGAGGTAACATACGATTCCTTTTAGTTTTAATTGACTATTTCTCTAAATGGGTAGAAGCAGGAGCATTCGCCCAAATACGTGAACGAGAAGTGATCTCTTTTATATGAAAAAACATCATATGCCAATTCGGCCTTCCCAAAGAGATCAGCTGCGATAATGGACCCCCAGTTCACGGGGAAAAACACCATTGAGTTTTTCGAGAAATGGCATATCAAAATAATACTCTTGATGCCATACCATCCCACGGGCAACAGACAAGCGGAGTCCTCCAACAAGTTGATACTGAACATCATGAAGAAAAATCTTGAAGACACCAAGGGACTGTGGCCAGAAATTTTACTAGAAATACTGTGGGCCTATCGAACAGCCAAAAACGAGCACAGGAGAAACACCTTACTCTTTGGTCTATGGGATTGATGTAGTAATACCAGTCAAGGTCAAAGAGCCCAGCCTAATATACTCCCACGAGAGTGGTACAAGCAATGAGGAAAGCAGAAGGCAGGAGCTCAACAAAGTTGGAGAACAAAGAGACATGGCCTATATAAGAATGATCGCCCAAAAACAGCAAGCAGAACACTATTATAAAAAGAAAGCAAGAGTCAGGCCGCTCAAAGTCGGGGACTACGTGCTTAAAGCTAAAACACAAGTGGGTAAAGACATACGAGAAGGCAATCTAGGAACAAATTGGAATATCCGTACAAAATCACGTCAAGAGCGAACAAAGGATCATTCCAGCTAGAAACAATGGAAGGAAAGCTACTACCAAACAATTGGAATATTAACCACCTCAAGTACTTCAACTTTTAAGAGATAAAGCGTCCCCCAAGTCGTACTCGTTTTTCCCACACTTCAATTTTGTCCCAGTTGGGTTTTCTCAAGGAGGTTTTTAATGAGGCGGCAAAGGGAATACTTCAAGTTGAAGTACGCAAAGATGGGACAGGGACGGCTAGTTCATTGCTCGACCTCTCAAGTACTCTCCAGGTCAACCAATATAAGGACTAAATAGACTGGGACTGGAATGCAAGCCAACGCCCGAAAATTTGTAAATTTCTCTAAGTGTATGACCAAAGCAACAATGGTTGAAGTTTATCGTTATCTCTCCAAGTGTATAACCAAAGCAACAATGCTTAAAGTTTATGGTTTCGACAAACTTCGCACTTATCGGCACACTTTTCTAAATTCAGGTTATGTTTGACCTCGTTCATACTAACACCTACTGGTCCTCGGCCATAATTAAATTCAGGTTATGTTCGACCTCGTTCGAACTAACACCTACTGGCCCTCAACCATAATTAAACTCAGGTTATGTTCGACCTCGTTCGAACTAACACCTACTAGCCCTCAGCCATAATTAAATTTAGGTTATGTTCTACCTCGTTTGAACTAACACCTACTGGCCCTCGATCATAATTAAACTCGGGTTATGTTCGACCTCGTTCGAAATGAATACCTACTGGTCCTCGGCCATAAGTAAACTCAGGCTACTGGCCCTCGGCCATAATTAAATTCAGGTTATGTTCGACCTCGTTCGAACTAACACCTACTGGCCCTTTGCCATAATTAAATTTAGGTTATGTTCGACCTCGTTCGAACTAACACCTACTGTCCCTCGACCATAATTAAATTCAGGTTATGTTCGACCTTGTTTGAACTAACACCTACTGGCCCTAGTCCATAATTAAAACCCTATTTGAACAAATGCCTACCAAAGTCTGGCCTCCATTCGCCATTAAGTGTTCACGGTTAAAAAATCAAGGAAACCAAGCGACAGAACTAAAAACATACAAATGCAAAAACGAACCACGGGAAGAGAATCAAAAGCAAAAAAAACAAAGCTGGGATTTTATACTTGAAATTTTTTTACAAAGGCTCATGAAGACGCAAAAATATATAAAAATCAAAGAAAAATTGCTGGCCACCACCATCTTGGCCTTCGACATCCCCGCCGACTTGGCCCTCAATAGCGTCGCAACTTGACGTTAAACACCTCCACCATCACCGCCTTCGCCCTCAGGATATGAAGCATCATACTGGGCATTCTCCTCGAGCCGGACTACTATTTCATCCCTCTCACCTCACCGGCCTCTGGAATAGCAGGGTCATACCTACAAGCGACTCGAGCTTCACGAGCCTTAACACGAGCATCTTCGAAGGCAGCCTCAGAAACAGATCCCACCGCATGCAAATCTCAAAACACATCTTAATGGGCCTCAGCATGAATCCACTCCTCATACAACTCTCGAGGAACATTAGAAAAATCGGAAGTATGGGAAGAGGCAGTCAGTAATTGGGCCTTCTCGACCTCAAGAGCAGCAACTCGGTTGTAGAGGAAAGAAGTCTCTTTTTCCAATCCTCTCATCAAGCTTCTTGTCTTTAAGCTTTACTGTTTCCAAGTCATTTTCTCGCTTATAACGGAGAGTCCGGATCACTACCTCAAGAGCCTCTGCCTTCCTCAAAGCCTCTGACCGAGAGAACTCCGCCTTCTTAAGGGCCGAGGGAAGGGACTATGTTCTTTGTATTCTTCAACAGATCACGATCCATGGGGATCACAATGGTCCTCGTAGACCCGACCAACCTCACCTTGAGTTGGGTAAACCCTTACTTCATCATCCTCAGGTCAACGACATCAATGTCTGAACTCATCTCATAACTATCTTTAGCAACGCCTTAGTCTCTCTCATTAGCCGGCAAAGAAATATCATTAGTTAGCTGTGAAGTCGATGACCCCTCTTCCCGTAAAGAATTAGAAGGCCTATTGGTTGGCCCTTAGGCCTCCATCATCGCAAAAGAAAGAGACACGCCTTCGACGGCCTCCGTAGACCTCAAAATATCATACGCCATCCTGACATCGTCTTCAAGGGCAATGGTTTGCGAAGGGTAAAATCATCCATCATAAAGTCCATGGCCCGAGCAACCCTATTGCCAACATCTACCGACCTCCTCTTACGAGGCATTAGGTCTCTATCACCTGGCAGCGATTCCTCCTCTTTATTCACAAGACTGTACAACGGGGAATCCGAAGGTTCAGCTACCGAAGTATCCGCAAATAAAGAAGGAATTCATGCTAAAGTAGTGGATAGTAGGGCCGAGAAGTGAGCAAAATCAACCGTGGTTGTAGAAGGGGCAGAAGCCAAAGAGGTAACAGTTTTCCTCTTACAGAATACAGGAAGGGGAGCTTTCGGCCTTCCTGAAGAACCTCGGGCTGGAGTTAAGAGAAGTATAAAAGGAAAAAGGTCAACCAGAATAAACCACAAAAGATAAGCGACTAAGAGACCAAAATAGAGAAACTCACCGGTCAAGAAAGGAGCAGGCCCAAACTTCTAGAAAAAGCCGGACCACTCATGAATCCCCACGATGTGAGGTAGGAGCCGACCAACCCAATTAGAAATATCCCTGACCAAAGGGGGAGGCAAAGTCTTAGTTGCATAAGAAAGGAGCAAGAGATCAGAACCCACGACTAAGTGAAGTAAACCAAATGCCTCAACATAGAAAGGTTAGACGCTTACGAGTACAATTCCATGTTTCAGGGAAGCCATCTGTGTTGGCCACCATATCGTACAAAGAAAAGATTATGCCATAACTGGCGGTTAGTCTTGTCATCCATCTTCACTACCAAGCACTTGCCCCCTCGGTGGTGAAGGTTTAACATTGTCCCCTATAGAAACTAGGGGTGAATAAATGCATCAATGCCGAAGTGTGATCTTAACTCCGGCCAGCTCTGCAAACTTAGTAAGCATCCTTATGAGCTTGTAGATATACGGTACGAGCTGAGCCAAGAAAATGCCAAAAAACGGCAAAACTCCTTCGTTAGTGGAAGAAGGAGAAGAGTGTAGCCGACATGAAAAGGGTACGTGTAGAACGCAAAGTACCCATAGCGGTGGACTTGTACCACATCTCGCCGAGTAGGGACCAACCTGATATGAGCGAGAATGTCGTATTTAGCCCAAAGCTCTAATAAATAGGCCTCTTTCATTGCCGACTCAAAGGTTTCGGGCTCAGCTTCAGGCGCCTTTGTAAAATTAGACCTGACTATCTCACTACGAGGAATTATCTCCTCTACAGTAGGAAAGTTCCCATCCTCAACGGCAACGGAGACGCCCTCCGTGTGAGGAGGGAAAACCATCGCTAAGGGAACCGAATCACTTTCCTTGTTGGGACCAGAAGATATGTTAGACATAGTTCCAATAAAAGAGAGAGTATTCAAAGCAATAGGGAGTTAAAAACAATAGGGATCGCCTAGTGTAGGGAAAGAATATGCACAATAATGGAAGAAGAAGAAGAAGAAGAAGAAGAAGAAGAAGAAGAAGACACAAGGTTTCGATATGGTAATCTGTAAAAATTGAATATGTGTCTTCACATCCCTATTTATAAGAGCTCAGGCATCAAAACCAAAAAATTAGATCATCATTACTTAGCACCACGAAGCGGTAGATCCAACTAAAAGATGCACGCAAAATGATTCAACGCAACGAAAAAATGCACCATAATGATGTATGATGTTGTGACTTGATCCAGGAACAACATAACCCCAAATTTTGTGGCTTATGAAAGGCCATGTTGCCAGCTCGCCTCAAACATCATGACCAACCCATCATCCAATCATCTCGACCACGACGAACAGAATTCACTCATCAAGCACGCTTGAGGTCGGCCTCAATAAGTAGAGGGACTAACTATATGGGTCAAAATTTGACGAATAATATTCGAAATAAGATTACCCTAAAGGAAGAATTCTCGAGTCTTCATTAGCCGAGGTGGGACAGGAAGCAGAAATACTCGTAGCCGAAGAGTCGACGAGAGTCGTGGCCGAGATGTCGATAAAGGTCAAGGCCGAGCATCGTTGATGAAGCTGTAACAGCTAGTTTTCGAAATAAGACATTAAAGGGAATATTCTAACGAATATTCCCTGCAGTTTGTACTATTAGGTTTTGTTAGAAATATGTCTCATATATATAGAAAGAGGGGCGAATGATGTGAGGCACGGGAGATTCATCTGTAAAAATAAACTTTTAGCTAAATATTCTCTCTCTTACTAAGAAACAAGCAGGACCTTTTCATCAAGATTCTTGTCTGCATTATTCCCTACTTTCGATCAGATCCGAGAATAATTCGAACATTCAAAGATTTGTCTATCACTCATCACTGTCAGGAGGGACAACCACCTAGTTCATTTTTTATTGGGTGAATCACTCCTTCTATTTACTCAAATGCCATTTATTGTTATTCGTTGTTATTAAATACTCTATTATTGCTCATATTATTTGTAATAATTATTGCATACTAGTATAATCTCTCTTTCAGATCTGTCCAACGTTGACCACACTTTTGGAATTCGCATTTAGAAATATTATTGTTAATTAGGTTTAACCTCTTATCTCATAAATTCAATTATTTGAACCCAGGATATACCTTTAGACATGTAGGTATATCTTCCGCATGTATGTGTGATGATTGTTCACGTATCATATGTGTAACTTGGTCCCAACATAACTTGCAAACAATTCCTTTTTGTTGGTTAAAAGGGATATAATATTTATATGCTAGTTAACAAAAGGAACTACATCAGGGGCATTGTTGGGGTATTGAAGAACCCCTATAGTTGTAATATTATGCACAATTGTATTTATATTACAACCCACAAAAGATCTAACTAGTTCAATTCCTAGGATGTCTGCCCAAAATACATCATTGACAAACATCGGAGGAACTGGTAATATCTTAGACTTGTTCAAAAATATTTCCTTTGCTGCTTCCTTGGACAATGCATCAGCTACTCTATTCTGCTCCCGATAAATGTGCCTCACTACCACGTTATCCATCCTGAGGATGATTGACCTCAATTCACAAATTAGAGGATCATAAATCAGATTTCCATTCAAAAGCATATTGATGGTTTCAGCTGAATCAGTGTTTATTTCCAGGGGAGCCAAGTTGTTTTGCTCCACTAGTTTCAGACCTCGTATGAGAGCCTGAACTTCTGCCCTGGTGTTTGTTGTGTGAGAAATATTGTCCATGTAACCCAATATCCAGTCACCATTGTGGTTCCTGATTACTCCTCCTAATCCTCTTATTCCTGGGTTCCCCCTTGCTGCTCCATCTGTATTAAGTTTGTAAAAACCTCTGGTTGGGGGCTCCCATTTTAACAAGTTATGATGTGTTACCTTTGTTGAGTCATTTTTTATAAGCATAAGGTATTCAGTTGCTTTTGAAACTGTTTGTGGCATTGATGTGTTCCTTCTTATTATTGAATACATTGTTGTTTCTGGTTAACCAAATGTGCCACAAGCAAAAGGGAATGATATTGTCCCAAAGGATATAGTTATTGTAAGGGACATTTTTGATAGAGTTCCATGTGGATTGCCACTGATGGCCATTGAAAACTGGGGCATTTTGTGAACCATCCCTTGAAGATTTTGATAGAATTTCATTCCAGAAATGGACAGCATTAGGGCATTCAAAGAAAATATGGGCAATGGTTTCCTGTCCATTGTTACAATAAGGACATTGTAGGTCACAGTTGATCCCTATAGTATGGAGGAAGGTCTTAGTTGGGAGCCTCTTATGGGTGAGAAGCCAGATGAAGTGCTTGATTTTGTTGGGGGCTTGCAGCTTCCAGATCCATTTGAAGGAGCCTTTCTCACCAGAATGGAGGCTAGTGGCAGTCCTGCTTATGAATGAGTAAGCAGAACTATTTGAGAACTGGCCATTATGAGCCAAATTCCATATAAGGTTGTCATCCTTAGTTGTAACAGGTGGAATGAACACAGAGCTCAACAGGTTCATGATACTTGGAGGTAGGGTAATGGACAAAGTTGATGTGTCCCAAGTTACCAGATTGTGGATTGAGCAACCTTAGCATTTAGGTCATTTTGGATTAATGGGCCCTCAATCATCTGTCTGATTGCTGGCTGATTTGGGATCCATGTATCATTTAAGAAGCTGATCCTATTTCCTTTGTAGACTACCCAGCTGCTTGCTTTATTGCATATTTCCCAGCCCTTTAGGATGCCCTGCCAGATTGGAGATTTTGGGTGTCTAGGGTATCTAGAGGCCCTAACTGACCTAGCATTATTAGACATGTTGCAATGTTTGTGAATTAGAATTCTAGCCCATAGACTATTGGTATTCTTATATGTCCTCCATGCAAGATTTGTGAGGGAAGCTTTGTTCTTAATACTAGCCTTTTGGAGTCCTAACCCCCCCCCCTCAGCTTTGGTCTTAGTAACCACCTCTCACTTGATCAGATGTAACTTCTTGCTTTCAGGGGTGGTGCTCCAAAGAAAGTTTTTTTGTATTTTATCGATCTGATTGGTAATTCTAGTGGGCAGTTTGATGTACTGCCTTACATGGCTAGGAATGTTGTTCAAAGAAGTTTTGGCCAGAACTGTTCTCCCGGCCATGTTGAGTCATTTGGTTTTCCAACCAGCCATTTTGGATTGCATGTTATCAATGATGAATTGAAAGTTTACAGATGTTTGTTTTTTATGAAGAATGGGGAATCCAAGGTATTTCCCAAAGGATATTGTATGCCTGATGGACAGAGAGTTGGATAGGTTCTGTATGGTATCCTATGGAATGTTTGAAGAAAACAGGACTCTTGATTTGGTGAGATTGATTTTCTGTCCTGACTGTTCATTGAAGTTCTGCAATATTAAAAGAATGGTATTGCAGTTCCTGTCATTGGCTTTAGCAAAAAGGGTTAGGTTATCCGCAAAGAAAAGGTGGGATATTTTTGGTCCAAACCTACTTATACTTATGGGATGCCATTAGTTATCTAGGACTGCCTTATCAATAGATATTGATAGTCTTTCCATGCACATAATGAATATGTAGGGAGACATAGGGTCTCCCTGCCTAATGCCTCTTAAAAGTTTGAAAGACTCTGTTTTTCACCCATTGATAAGAATGGATATGGATGATGAAGTGATGCAAGACATGATGAGCTTAGATAAGCCTTGGGGAAAATTGAAAGTAGCTAGAGTGTCTCTAATAAAGAACCATTCTAGCCTATCAAAGGCCTTCTTTAGGTCAATTTTTAGGGTCATATTGCCACTTTTCCCCCTCATTTTTCTGAAGTGAGTGATATATTCTTGGACAATGATGGCATTATCACAGTCTCTCCTATTAGAAAGGAAGCTTTCTTGGCTTGGCCCAATGATATAGGGCAGGATAGGTTTTATCCTGTTCACAATGATTTTTGTGACTGACTTGTAAATGGTGTTACAAAGTCCTAATGGCCTAAAACATTTTAGCATCGACGCTTGGGGGCATTTTGGGATTAGGCACAAGAGAGTTTGGTTCATGGTGCTATCCATAGAGCTTGTAGAGAAGCATTTTTATAGAAGTTTGTGACAGAGTTCCCTACTATGTCCCAATACTTTTGGTAGAAGAAGGGGTGGAGGCTATTAGGGCCAAGAGATTTAAAGGTTTTATGGGAGAAGACTGCCCTTTTAATCTCACTCACATTAGGAGGTTTGTCCAGAAAAGCTCTTTGGCTTTCAAACAGAATGGGTGACATGGAGGAGTGGCTGGTGAAAGCCCAAGGGGATTTAGTGTGGGATGTAGTGTAAAGATCAGTGAAGAAGCCCAGAATTGCTGTGTGAATGTCATTCTGGTCATATAGCCAGTTTACATTCTCTTCTTTAAGAGAGGGGATTCTGTTCCTCCTTCTTCTATTAAGGGTAGATATGTGAAAGAATCTAGTGCTAACATCACCCTCATTTAGCCAATTTATCCTAGACTTAAGTTTCCATAAATCTTCTTCATTTTTAGGATTAGGTTGAGTTTAGCAGTTAAATTAGTTTCAAGGTGTAAAGGTAACTACTGAATTGGTAGCTAGGAGATCTCTGGATTCCAGAGATTCTTGCTAGGATTATCCTCTTTTGGTGGAAGATGTTTCCAAAGACTTCTTGGTTCCACTTGGTGACCAAAGTCTTGAAGCAATCAGTGGATTGAAGAAGGGTGGCATAGACTGAGAAAGCCCTATTGATGATATTAGGGAATGATGGGTGGCTAGCTCACATTGACTCAAACTTGAAGAGCCTTGATGATTTGTTGTTTGGAGGCCCTACCAAGTTAATTAGTAAAGTGAAATCATCTGAGTAGGTCCTGGGAAGGTGCAGTACATTTGCTTCTGGGTACTGTTCAATCCAGCCTTCGTTTGTAAATCACCTATCTATTCGTTCCAGAATTAGAGAGGTTCTGTTACTGTACCTTTTATTAGTCCAGGTGTATTTGCTTCCTTTATAGCCTAGGTCTAGTAGGTTACACTCATTTATACAGTTCCAAAATAAGTTGTTGCGGCTCAGGTTTATGGGATTGCCCCCAAATTTGTCCCTGGCCTTTAAGACTTCATTAAAGTCTCCTCTTATAAACCAGTTGGTTTTTAGGTTTTTTGATATTGTGATTAGGTTCTCCCATAGGAGTTTCCTATTCTCTAAGAGACTACTAGCATAAATAGCAGAGAAGAGCCATGGAGGGTGGTTGGGACTTACCTTAACTATTGCATGGATGCCTTGGGCGGTAGTTGCCACTTCTTCAACTACCACAAACTCCTCTTTCCACATAAACACTATACCCCCAGAGAGCCCTACTACTGGAGACTAAATGATCATATCAAACTGGAGTTTGAGCCAGATTATGGTGGTCTGCCATTTTCGTTTCAAGCAGGACAAGCATGGCAGGCTTGTGCGTTTTCATCATTTCTAAACAGTGCTGCTTGAACTTGGCATTGTTTCCGCCCCTAACATTCCATATAATGTAATTTATTAATGGAGTTGGGGGTGGTTGGTGAGGTCCCTATTGAGGGCTCTTTGGTCCTTGCAGACCCTTTATTGGAGGTGGGGGGACTTCATCTTGAGACTCAACACCGGAGTTAGGTTGAGTAGGGGATTGATTGTTCCATGAGTTTGGGTTGAGACAAGGCTCATTCCACACTTGTTCATTGTTTTGGGGCATAATACCACTATTATCTCGCTGGTATCTGTGATGAACTCTATCGCTCTCACTGAGTCCAAAAGTAGTGAGTTCGTTCGTGGCGTGGCATAAGGTGTTCCCTCTTCCTCCGAGGCATTCTTCTTATTGAGGATCTCCAGGGCTTTGGAGATTCCTTTCTTGATGTTCTGGAGAGATGGAGAAATGCTCTTCTCTTTTAGAGCAGAAGATGATGGTTTGTGTTGAGTTGGTTGGTCGATCATAACGAAGACCGGTTTTGCTGATAAATCCTCTTTTTTCAGATCTGGGAAGAACGGTTGGGTTTGAAAGCTCTGTAGAATGTGGTTATTGAGAGCTTGAGGGTCCGTTAACGGTGAGTTGCTGTCTCTATTGACCATCGACTGCCATAGGAGAGGTCCAAAGGCTGCCAATGTTTTGCTCAATGCTTCCACCGTGACTCTGGCTAGGTGGGCTGGGTTTTGCACTATCAGGGTCACCTTCTGATTGCCCAGGGTGAAATTGTAAGAGAGTCCCTGGCCTTGTAGAGTAACCTCCAACCAGAAGGTCGGTTGGTGGTCCGGTGGTGGTGGTAGGGAGATGATGATAGTTGTTTGCATTTCGTTTTCCATTTTTGTGTTTCTTTGCTTTACTACTTTGCGTAACAAGTGGGGTGAACTTAAAGGACTGTCGTTCCATCAGAACCCCTTTTGGTGTCAGATCTTGGTCAGTGAAAAAGTTACTGGAAATCAAAACTAGGGGTGGGATGGTCATTAATTGGGGATCTAATGGAGTTGACGGTTGTAGTATTTTCATCTGGAAATGGAGGGGTACCAGATAGGGCACTCGATTATTGGTGACGACTATTGATATTTCTCAATTAGAGGTTGTTTCAGGAGTGTTGGTAGGGGAAGCGTAGGTGAGTGTATTAGGCTGGGGAATTAGGCTGACAGTTGTGTCTTTGTTGAAGTACCCATTGGATCAGCCCCATTGGGTATTTCGCCATTATTGAGAAGGGGGTCTTGGAAGTTGGGCTAGAGGCACCTTGAACGCAGGGTTCATGATTGGGGTCGGTAGGGTCTTTAGGAGCTAGCCCCGCTTTCCTTTTGGCGGATGTACTGGGCTGGGCCCGAGTGCCGGTTCTCTGACTTTGTTGGGTCAGAACTTTTGGGTTAGTGGGGCTTATGTTATTCATTGGGCCATTGGCCCTTTTTTGGAAATTTTGGGCGGGGTTGACTTTTTTTGAATTGTAACGCAGAGTTTGAGTTTGAACGAATTTACCTGAGTTGGCATCGAACAAATTTACCTGTATCTTGTCCGCCTGTGGAGCATGTTGTGGTTTGTCATTCCACCACCATTTTTGTTTGTTGTTTTTGCTAGTCCTTGCTTGCGTCTTCTTGGGAAGGTAACAATTTTACACTCGCTTTTCTCCGATATGACTGATTTCTTTTGATGTGCTTCCTGTGGTTCATGAGTTGTTGTGGGTGTGGTTGCCCTGTAATTGCAAACTTGTGCAGTGTGCCCGATTCTGCCACAAATGGTGCACAAAGTCCCTTCTCCTTCGTAGATCACGACCTGTTTATGGTCTCCTATTATTACCAATGTTTCTACTGGGTTTTCCAGTGGTACTTGGATACAAATATGGGCATATCTTTCCCTTAGAGTAGAGGATGTACATTGGTCTATCTTAAGAAGTTTGCCCAGTTTCCTACCAACTTTTTCTAGGACGTCTTGATCATAGAATTCTATTGGTAATTGAGGGAGCCGGATACATATGGCAGTAGAAGTAAGGGTGGCTTCTTGAGGAACAAATTTAGGTTCCCATTTCCGTACAGATAAGAAATTTCCAGAGATGAACTAGGGGCCAAGGTGGAGAGCCTTAACCATACTTTCTTCTAAACTAGATTTGACTATGTAGAAGTCTCACCCTAGGTCAATCAAGATTAACTGTTCGGATGGCTTCCATAGCTCAATTAGTTTATATCGAAGGAGATGGTGGGGCATCTTTCGCTTGAAAACTTTGATGATTACAGAGTAGCGCCATGGAAGGTAGAGACGTTTTTTGTCATCTTGTGAAAGTGGAATTGAACCCTCAATGTGCTTCCCTTTGTCAAGATCTGGATTTGGGTGATGATCGACCTCACAGTAATCAGTTTGGTTACTCTCTAGTTTGTCCAAGAGCATTTTCTTATAGGAGTGATTTGGTAATTCTACCTCTATTTGACTGTGCTTATCCGGGGGTTCCGGTGGAATTGGTGGTTTGATTAGTGGGGGATCCATGAACAAAGATGAACAAGGACAAATGGACCTACGAAGGAGAGAGAAAAATCATCTATTTAAATGTTTGATTGCTTAAAAGCCTTAGAACGTCTATAACGCAAGACTCGAATGCAAAACTATTCCTTAGTCTTATTGCTACAATACATTTAAGGTTGTATTGATCGAACTTGCGAAAGTGGTCACTTGCTCATGTATGATATTATACATATACAACCAATATAAACGTGGCGGAAAATTTTGTTTTTCCCTTTCAATTTACACGTAAAGATTCTCACTGGGATTTCATCACGAAACTCACAAGGTCTTGGGTCAGTGAATAAACTTATCAGACTACTAAACTTATTTTTATGGTAGCAGCATCTCATTATCTTTATAAGAAGAATCCTACCTACATTGTTCAAGCCTAATCCCTCTTTGGTCTTATCTTAAGAATTTTTTCTTCTTAATTCTTTGAGACCATATTGATTGCTTAAAAGTCCTCTGCTAAAAAGTTAGAGTAGTTTGTAACATCCCAAATTACAAGCCTCTCAATTACTCAAATTGTCACTCAACTATTCCAAATTATCTGCTAAAGTCATTTCTTTTTTCGTTTGTAATATCAAAATCACTTAATTATGCTTATAACACTCAGAAGGTCACTCAACTAGATTTCTCAAACTTTTGATTGCCAAATACCTATTTTACCCTCTAAATTATCAACTTTGTCTTCTTCTTCTTCTTCTTCTTCTTTTTCTTCTTCTTCTTCTTCTTCTTACTTTTTAATATTATGATTGTTTTCCTTTTTAATTTATATTATCGACTTACCTATAGAAAAAATAAATTTAATTTATAAACTGAGAAAATAAAAAGTATTTAAGCATATATAATATTGGAGTAATAAAATATTGAGCATAGTAAAAATAATTTATCCATAATAATAATTTTGGTATTAACAACAAAAATTCAAAAAATTATTTACACAATTGAGAATGAAAGAAAATAAAGGTTGTAAAATATATATCCCTTGCACGTAATATAAAATAATTATTTAAAATAAAGATATTTTTATAATATACATTATATATTCTTAAAAATTATGATCAATTATATTATTATTCTTACATTAAATAAGCTAGAAAACTATATTTTTATTTTATAAATAAAATATATTTGTTTATAGGTAAGTCCATAATGTAGATTAATAAGAGAAAAAACCATAATATTTAAAAAGTAAAAAAAAAAAAGAAGATAAAAGTTGATAATTTAGAGGGTAAAATAGGTATTTGACAATCTAAAGTCTAAGAAATATAGTAAAGTAATCTTCTGAGTGCTATAGGCATAATAAAATGAATGTGTTGCTACAAACGAAAAAAAATGACTTTAGAAGATAATTTGATAGTTTAGTGACCATTTAAGTGGTGGACTCATACCTATTACCTAATCATTCAGCTTAGTTGTATTGTCCTCTCCGGGACAACAACCTTTGAGTGTTAAAAGAATTTTGCAATCAAGTTTGTATATAAAAATTCCTTTTCCACGGTAATATGTACCAGGTAATTTTGTTCACCTAGGCTTGAACAAATGGAAGAAATCACCTAGTATTTTGCCTCCGCTAGAATTTGAACCTAAGACCTCATAGTTCTCAACCACTTAGGTGACACCTTTGAGTTTTTCCATGAACTTTTCTCCGTATTTCCTAACGCAATTTCTTTCTCGCAGCAATGGGTAAATCCTCAATAGCCCATTTCTTTAATGATGGGCTAGGGGCGCTTGTGCTTATTCTAAGTCTCCACTGCGGCGTCTAACTGATGCTTTACAACTACGTTTCGGAGTGTATGGTGTCCTATGGTCTGGTTGCTACGTACGGCAGTTGTGTACCCGCCAACAACAAAATTACTTGAATCATTCTGCATTATTCTCTTAAATTTGTACACGCCAAATTTAAGGTCAAAGCATATTATATACACCATCTAATTATAGTCCACAAGCTTGACCATATCCACTAAAACACTAATCTTACTTGGCTCTAATACCTGGAGATGCTCCACTATAGATTAAGAGACTTTCATCAGTATAATACGATGGTGAAAGCCTTCGCTTGCTCCTTCATAGGTTTGATTTTAAACATGATTTAATATTGATTAAATACATAGATAGACACTTAAAGTTGAGCATCAATGGTCAAATAAACACTTTAACTATATGCCAATGACCATTTCGACACTTCATTTTGTTTTTAAAAAAAAATAACGATTTTATATTCTTACGTATTTATAATAACAATAACTAAAAATTTTAAAAGGACACAATGCGAATGCAATGGAAGCTAGCACTCGTCTAGGTGATACCAACTTGTTGAATTACAATTTAATTAGTTGTTTATTATTAACCTTACTGTACGTCTGGTGTTTGTAAAGAGTCCCTTTAATCCTTAAATGTCAATATAAGAATAAGAATAAATATGGAATTTAGAAAATCTCCTTCATTAGTGAACCCTTAATTTAATTTGTCTTAAAAGACAATTCTGTTTTGTGTTGGAACAATATTAGCTCAAATAGAGATTAGAGAACATGTTGGTTCAGAAGGTCTTAATCTTGGAAAGAAGAAAGTAAACAAATAAGTTTTGCCAATTTAAGTAATTCTTGAATATGGTTAATATCTTTTCCTTAGCTTACAATATTTTATATGCATATTGAATTTACTTAGTTGAGATCACTATTGAATCATAACCAATTTGCAATAAGGGGCCCCAAGAACTTTTAGATTTATAAGTTGCTACCATTAGTTTTATTAATTGAGTTGTAATAATTTAACTTTGTCTAGAATTAAGGCATAGTTCTGTTGTTAATTGATAGATTGCTCTAACAAGGATAGGTAGTGCATTGACACAACTCCAAGACATTTTCAGAATGCAGTTATTGATAGGGGAACCTTGGAGCAACGGTAAAATTGTTTCCGTATGACTTATAGGTCACGGTTCGAGCCGTGGAATCAGCCACTGATGCTGCATCAGGGAAGGCTGCCTACATCACACCCCTTGGGGTGTAGCTCTTTCCCAAATCTTGCGTGAATGCGGAATGCTTCGTACACCGACCTGCTCTTTTAAATGATTGACATTTGAATGGAAGGAAGTAGTACTAAGTTTCATTGGCATCCTTCACTTTTAGTATGTGGATTGTAGGATTATATCATGTCAAGGTGGGCACTCAAATCCACTAAGGTATTTCTAGTTTGTCACCAACCAAAGTATTTCATTTCATGGCCAACACACACACTATCAACCTTTTGATCCCATCAGTAGATTGTCCACTGCAATAAGATCAGGTAAAAGTTTGAGAATACATCACCAGGTGATTCATTGGATCTTTTAATAACTTAGTGGCTCAACATGCCAGACAAATGGGGAAGCAGTTGAATATTTCTGAACAAGACACCTTTAAGTGTCACAATAGGTATTGCTACAAGCAATTTGGATCTTCAACTATATATAGCTTATCATTATCTCTTATCACTTCAATAGAGTCAATTTCTGATCCTTCTTGATCTGTCACCAATGCTTTTGTTGCATCAAATCCAAATTTCTGACCTGTACATCACATAGATCACCACAAATAATTTGCTTAACGTTGTGTATGACGGTGTACTTACGTTTAAAAGATTAAAAAACTGCATAGAAGTAAGTAGTATAGTTCATTGCAGAACTACCTGCAATGATCTTGAGCTCTGCAAGTGAATTTGGAAGCATTATTAATTTCCCTGGTTCACAGCAATGAGTTCTTTTCCTGATCACCGGATGGCCTTTGTATATGCTAACTCTAAAAGACGATTGATCCCTAGTACTTCCCGAGTTGTACTTTTGCTCTTGTTCGCGCCACTTTTGAGCAACTTCATCCATTGTGTCGGGAACTATAACCCTGTGCCCTACTTCTCGTTTTTGTAGAATCTCTCTTAGGTTCATCGAAGAAAGCTTGTGCTTAAATTTATCATTTATCTCGGCTCCATTCATTAGAAGTAGCTTTACCATGTCCTCATGATTTTCTCCCAATGCAACATCAATAGCAGTTGATCCGTGGCGATCTTTTGAGTCAACTGTTAATCCATGTTTTAGGAGTTCTTTCATCACTGTTATGTCATTTCTCTTAGCTGCGGTGCATAAGAGTTCACCAGCAACATAAGGATCGGAGACAGAAGCCCAATGGTATAATATCCGAAATGTTGAATGTTGTTTTGCTGCTATAGCTTCCCACAACGCGGTGTTACCATTTACATCTGCATTTATGGTATATTCAAGACATTACTTGGCCAAATTAGCCCTGTCAAACATTATAGCTTGTTGAAGTCTACAGTGATATATAACGATGATGACTTACCTGGGAGGTATATGTTACATCCATGTCTAAGAAGTACCATCACACACTCTTCGTGCCCTTTCGATGCTGCTATGTGCTAATGCATCAGAAAGAGAAATACAAAGTCATAAATTGTGAAGGAGAAACTAATGTTATTGGCAGCAAAAAACAGGTAAACTGAACACAAAATCTTCTTTTTCGAGTACATGTAGGCCACGAGTGGACACGTACCAGTGGGGTTCTTCCTTGGGCATCTCCGATATCAGGATCAAATCTTGCCTTGAGAAGTTCCTCAAGAAAAGTAGCATTACCTGTACTAGCAACAGTTAGCAAATTAACAGACATGTTTGGATCACCATTTTCTTCCCCAACTGCATGAAATAAATCTCCAAGCTTTAAATCCCTGAGCTTCTTGTGATGCTGCAATTACCATATCATAGGTACAATATTAAGATTCAGCTCTGAATCAGCCGTTGGGAAGATCACAGGGTATTTTACACCAACCTGAAGGAAATTCTTGATCATTATGATATTATCTTCTTGTCTGGTTTTCATTGCTTCAATCAAAGAAGTTGTTCTTATCTTCAGGAGTTGTGAAAGTGTCTTGGTTCGATACGTGTAGCTCTGAGGCCTACGGCAAAATGCCCCGACTTCTCCTAACATATCTCCAGATTTGAATGTCCAAACAACCTGCTCATTTTCCATCTCAGACTCAATCATTTCCACCTCCCCTGACACTATGATGTAAACCTCATCTGGCGATTCGTTCTGCATTATTACATCCTCTCTTGGGGGTATGTACTCAGCCTTCGTATCTGCAACCTGCAGATTCTTCAGTTAGACCCCACACACATACACGAAACTATGTAACGATTTCAAGCAAATGTGATATCTTACCAAAAGTAACAGAATTTCCCTTGAGACACCCTTGAAAAGATAAACCTTCTCTACTGTTGGCAAAAACAAATGGTGCCTAATGCTTTTGCAGATTGTCTTGGGAAGTTGTTCAATCAATTGCTGTTGGTTTAGGCTCTCTGCCCTGAATCTTAAACACATGTAAGCCAATATTTGCTCTTTTAATCTTGGAGGCAACCTGTTTCGACACACGAAATTTGATGCTGCTTCGATGCTATTTCTCTGCAACATACCATAACAAATCACTTACATCTCATTTATTTAGTGATGATTCTGATAGAGGCGGATTCAGAATTTGAAAAAGATTGGATACACAATCTAATATATATACATAAATATATAGTAGTGGATCCACCTCTAATGATGAAACATTTGTATATACACTGACAGTGCAAAGAAAAGCAAAGAGCTTACGAATTCCATTGTGCGACGAGTTCCTTCGACAACTAAATTGGTCATATTACCAATAATATAAGCAGTGAGACCAAGATTGAAGAGCATATAGAAAATGATGAAGACCATTTCCAAAGTGTTGACAGCATGGAGATCACCATAGCCAACTGTTGTCATGGTAGTAATGGACCAATATAAAGCTGCAATATACCTAATAAGAAGACTTGTCTCCTTGTAATTTGGATTCATAGCTCCTAACCAAGTATCTCCTTGGTGTGGATATCTATCAGCTAGCAAATAATAGAGGCATCCAGCACAGTGCACTGTCAATAGTGTTACCTGTTACATGCCAGTCACAATTGTGAAATTCAAGTTGCCTAAAAGATAACTAAAGGTAGCGTAAAAAATAAATGTGATTAGACACCTTAAGGCACTAACTTGCTATAACATGTTTAACCATACTTGATAGCCAAAAAAAATGAAAAAAAAAGCAGTCCGATGCACAAAGTAACTCGCATTCACGCAGGGTCCGAGGAAAGACCACATCCCAAGGAGTGTGATGTAGATAGTCTACCCTAATGCAAGCATTAGTGGTTGCTCGAGCCCCCGACTTATAGGTCACACACAAACAACCGTACTAATAGTGTTAAAAAAAGAATTTACATTGTCACTTTACATAAGTTAAATCCTTTTTCTTTTAGTACTTACAAATAGAAGCCTGGCACATCTGACCCAAAAATAGCTGAATCTCATGTCCTTTTCAAGTCTGTCAACAATAAATAAAAGAGAGTTTAATAATTATAAAATGGTTATATGAGTCTTAATATGTCAAGTGCCATCTAAATAATACATTATAATAAAAAGGAATTACTAGTAAAAATGAGAAATGAAAGAAAACAAACCATCTCACCAAAAAAAAAAGAAAGAAAACAAACCTGGTAAAAAACTGTTTAACCCTGCGAAGACGCCAAAATCTGAGCATTCCTAGAACTGAGTAAGAAACACCAATTTGGTGTTTGCCAGTGAAAATCAAGGCAAGAAGGTCGAATGGTATGGTTGAGGCAACATCCATCATAAACCATGTAGATATATATCTGTATTATTATCATCATTATCAATCATATAATTGACTATCCACTTGCTTGTAGAAGAAAAAAAAAACATAAAAAGAAAAACTATAACTACATGCTATAATACAAAACTTATAGCAATACTATTTTACACATTTTCTTTTTACATAGGAGGACCATGAAAAGGGATTGTAAAATTTGAATTACATGAAAAGGGATTGTAAAAATTTACCTACGCAGGATATATACATCGATCCAATAAATACATTATATATGTCTTATAAATATGGTTATCACTAAACCTTAGATTTTAGTATCACCAACAATATATCCTCTATTATTTTATCATTATTCTTAGATAAGGAAATTCAAGTAAAAGGAAGAATACTTCCTTTATAATTGTGTGATTAAACGAATTGTTCGATTACATTTGAGTAAAACTAAAAGTTGCTGGAAGTTAGAGTTTTTATTTTATTTGCACAACAATAAACTGCATTTTTTTTTCTTCCTTCTTTTACTTTTTTTTTCTTTAAATTATTATGAGACTTTATGGCAAAATAACTTATGAACTTAAAATGGGGAACTTTAATATCAAGATCTTTTGACTCTTCAACTTGTGCTTCAATTACAGTCGGACATCTCTATAATTGTCATCCTTTATAACAACACTTCATTATAACGGTCAAGTTTTTTTCGAAACCAGTTTTTCATATTATATTATAATGTAGGGATAATGCATAAAATCCTCCCCGACATATGACCATATTACCAACTACACACTTTTTTTTCGGAGTGTCCTATTACATCCTTGAACTATTTTAAAGTCTAATAAACATCACCCTAAGTGCTGAAATGGCATAGAGAGTGTGCACACTCTCTTATGGGCAAGTGAAAGTTACAAAAGTAATTTTAAAATTGATTATAGGTACAAGTGTCATCTTTTGATTGGACATTACATAATTAGTTACATCTGATTAATTAGTCTCCTTCGTCTTCTAAACCTCTTCTCGCACGAACAAGGGGGACATCGTTTCAATGGCGAAATGTTGGAGCAAAAATCCAATACAATGCAAAATCAACCCAGAAATCAAAAGCAGATGTATTTAATAACAGAAACAAAGCTACAACTAAAGGGAGCAACGAGCATGATTCAGTAAGAACCTACGAACAGTCAAAACGGTCAACAACAATAGAGTTTCGCCGGAGCAAGGGTCTTCATTGGAGTTTCGTTCTCCGGCCAGATCTGACAATATCAAATAAGTATTATATAAAACCCATCAAATGAGGCTTTTGCCTTTTGGCCGGATATGGAAATGAAGGTCTGCAAATAGGAAAATAAAGAAGAAGGAGAAAACGGTGAAAAAAAGTTTTTAAGTAAGAAATACACATTTTAGGCGCGTGTATTTCACCACTTTGCACGCATCTGGTTGTAGCTTTTTACGGGGTAAATAATTTTACTTTAAAATAGTGCAGGGGTAATAGGACCCCCGAAAAGAAAAGGTGTGTAATTGATAATATGGTCATAGGTTGGGGAGAATTTTATGCATTATCCCTATAATATATGTTCTCTGTAACAACACTTCACTATAACAGCCATTAGAACAAAAACATGCTCTGAAGCATTACTAGTGGACTATTTGTCAGGTCAAACTTTGGCCAAAAAGTAAGGCTTTGGCAATTGGCATATGCCATATGGTTCATATTGGTGCTGGGTTAAATTGCTCAAAGATTTTTTTGAAATTATTTTCGTGCCACCACCTTTCCTCTTGTATAGCCAAAAGACTATTCCAAATTCTCAAAGTGTAAGCAAAAGTGGGTTGTGAAATGTGAATTGTTTATTGTTAATTCTTTTTGTATATTTAATTTGTGTTGGTGTGGGCGTGTGGTGGGGTGAGGATCTAACTAAATTAAAATATTGAGTCAAATTGTTAGAGAATAAAGGAATATATGGATTTTGATATCTTTTAATCATTGATGATTGAACAACCAAATGTTGGCAAAATGAAGAAAAATAAAGTAATGGGGCTTCCACTTTACTATGCAAAAGAGTTCTAGAGGATCAAATCTGCTTGCCATCGCAAATTTCATTCGTGTGATAAGGTAGAATATATATATATATATATATATATATATATATATATATATATATATATATTGTAGAATTAAAAATTCACGTTGCTTTATTAGTTTTTTGACTTAAAAAGAAATGAAAGAAATAGAAGACGGGTCAATTAATTTAATTGTGCAAGACAAAATAACCTCTTTCTATTCTTGATACATTGGAATAATCTAGTTTTCTGATTCTATTGAGTTAACCCAAAGGAGAAATAGAACCTGAGGATTCTATGTGTGCATCATTTGAACACGACATATATATAGCTGATCATAATATATAAGCAAAGAATCTGTGTATGATTGGTCATTTTGATCCCACGTAGTTATTAAAAATGCGTTCTACAGGAATAATTGGACCCACAAAACCTTTTGATTTGCTTAATGCGGTTAATATTAAAACGCAATTATTTCCTAATGATCGAGTTAAAACTTAAAGTACTTTTCTTTTTTGCAGATACTCAGTAGCAGTTAGCTAGCTAGCCAGGTTAAGACTTTTGTAGCCAACCCACGTTTTTTCGGTACTTGACAAACAAAATGGCATGAAAAATGTTTAACAAACAACTTTAAAAAAAAAGTTGTTATTACTACTATTTAACTGGTTATAGCAGATTAATTCTTACTATATTCTTCAGGTTATCATATAGATTTGCTAAAAGAAGTCGTCTCTTATCGCAAGCCAACTAATCTGATGGTGGAAAAAAGTCTATGCACGGTCACTTTAAGAAATTTAAGCAGTTAATCTGCAATCACATGTTACATTATATATACGATATTTTTATTTTGTCAGTGTATGTTACTTAAATCTAGTAAAAATTCGTACCTTGTAGCAATTCTTTTCCTGTCACCTACGAGAAGCTGAGTAGTAGTATCAATATAGGCAACAAAGAAAGTCAAGATGATATCAATCGCAAAGAAGAGATCAACAACGTTGTCTGCGATGTATAGCACTCTATTTGGGTTAGAATGCATGAATGCTATCTCAAATGGACATACCCATGCAGAATACGCCACCATTATTACCATTAGCGTCTCCCAACACCTGCATGTATACACAAAAAATAATAATTTTGATAGTATAATCACTGTCCTAATGTCCCCGCTATATTATTGTTGGATATACGGTAAAATTTACCTTAGGACCACGGTCATTTTAATCAATGTAACTAATGATGTCTGACATGACATTTAACATTAAGTCCCTCTGAATCTTATTACGAGTTTCTTCAAACAATTAGTAGAACCTAAATTTAAAAAGTCGCCAAGTCGATTCAAGTAATAAATCTCAATGACAAGTGTCTCAATTTTGGTTCAATTTGCACTATAGTAGTGTTGCATAAAAAGAGACTTGCCCAATCTTAGTAAAGCGGCTTGAGAATAGAGGCTTTTCGGGAGGAATTTTTTTTTTATTAAGGATTAAACTAAGTTATAGGTCTAGAAAAGTTAAATTTTATAATACACAAAATCTTCTAGTAGTTGGTACGAACTATTTTTGACTAAAAAATTGCAAGAAGTGAGACTAGACGTTTAATCACATCTATACAACTTCAATTCTTTCTTTCTTCTTAGTTTTGTCACTCCCTTTTTTAACAGATTCTTGGGGTTGCCATGAAAATATATCGGTCTAAATGGGTAGAAATGAGTTTTGTCCACTTGGTAGGTGATATGAAAGAAAAGAAAAAAGAGCAGCCCGGTGCACTAAGCTTCCGCTATGTGTGGGGTCGCGGGAAGGGCCGGACCACAAGGGTCTATTGTACGCGGTCTTACCCTATATTCCTGCTAGAGACTATTTCCATGGCTTGAACCCGTGACCTCCTGGTCACATGGCAGCAACTTTATCGATTATGCCAAGGACTCATCAATACATGGAAGCTAAACTCGTTACTTGTACTAACCTGTATCTTGAATCCATAGGGGTGATGGTCTTGCCTTTCTGTTGAGTTTGATTCTGGTTGTAACCATTGGAACCAAGAGGAGGTAGAATGAGCTTTGACAGGTTTCGAAAACTGAGCTCATCTGAATTATTGCTACTCCCATGGCTATTATCTTGCACATGTTGGTCTTTAATTTGGCTATCTTCAATTATCATGTTTTTTGTAGAGCTATTGTACACACTATAAGATGAATGGCTCATTCGCATATTGGCAAAGAGATATATATAAGCACACAAAAAAAAAAAAAAGCTAAATGATAAAGTTAGATGAATTATTGCAAGGAAGAGTAGGAAGAGACTATTTTGGTTGGTGTAAATGGTGTAGGTGATCATATAAACTCATGATAAAATTGAGGTGTGTGAGGAAAGAATGGAATGTGGACCTTTGTTTTTGTGGTCCTATATTTATGTCAGAAGTGACCTTTGAAAGATGCTATAGGAAATTAAAATTGCCTTATTGTGAAATTGGACCCTTTGAAATATGATACAGAAAATTGCCTTAGTGAGAAATTAATTAACTCCACCTGCTAGGTAGTGTTATTTGATTGATTTTTATTTATGATAAGGTTATCAATATTATAAATCAGATGGCTGGAGAGATGTGATATTATGTCCTATACGTAAATTAGTGCAATAGGGCCCTGTCCTCTTCAACACGCACCCCACACACATTTTCTGTCAATATATGGACACACATATTGTACTGAAATATTTTTAATATTATTTTATGTACGCAAATGCATTTCATGTTGACATGTAAGGCCTCTGTCTTTGTACGAGACAAATATTGGTATATGTTTTAAGATGAGATGAATTTATAGGTATAATAATGCTTATACTCAATCCTATGTGTTATTTGTATATCATGTCCCTTTACAATTTTAATATTAAGAAAATAATTTTTTAAATTTCTTATGTATAAAAGTAAATTTTTCATGTGTAAAAAAGGAGATAGGATCATAAAACTAAAAAAAAAAAAAATCGTAAAGAGCTACAAAACCAATTAACCCTATGTCCATGATTTCTTAAGGTGGCATTTCTAAATATAATTCATTTTAATTTGAGTTTAGCTTATATATTTGTTACAACGATACAGAAAGGTTATATAATCAGGTCACTAAATATTAATCAGTAACCCAGTGCCGGTTTTAGGGGGAGACCACTATAGCAATTGCATTAGCCCCACCCCCAACCCCCAATTGAAGGCCCCACTTTTATGACTATTATTTAGTATCCCATATATTGTAAAATTATTATTATTATTATTATTAAAAAGCAACTAAATTTATGTTTTATTGGAATGTGATAGAATTTATTTTGATAAATACTGAATTTTCTAATAAAAATATATTAGGTAAAAAGAAATAATTTGACGACGTTATTGAAAATTAAAAAGATAATCTTGTAGTATTTCTTTTAGAGTTGATTTCTTAAAGAGTGAATGATCAACTGATATTTCAATTCAAAATAGACTTGAACTGTTTCAAATATCTAATTATATTTAACATATACTTAACAAAACGAGATCATTAGATGATAAAAATTTTAGAAAAAAATTATCTTGACCATGGATGTTAATAATATCGAAGCTCTGATGAGTAGAGTTTTCAGATACCTTCGTTGGTGGGAGCTAGCTGGTAACTCAATGGCTAGTCAAGATACGTGCAAGATGGTCTATACACCACCTTAACAACAAGAAGAAAAACATATAAAATTATATTTATAAAAATTAAAGGCATCTTCTTAAGATTTGGCTTTAGACCACAAATTCTGTTAAATCGCATAACCTGAAATAATAATAACTGGTTTGTTATTTATAACAAGTTAAATTATACCTTGACGGTAATAGCCATTAATTAGATCAATTAAATGCATGGACATTTCACTGCGAGCTTAACATTTTCTTTTGCTTTAACCAGGTATATTGATTGGATTTAGTAGAACTTTTCGTTGGCTACTATAAAACAATTAAGTTTCCGGAAATGGTAGTCTTAATATGTTAATAAGATGATTTAAACAGATGTTCTAGACTTAATTTTAAAAATAGTTCCCGCATATGAGGAAATAGACTTTTTTTTCTTCTTATTTTGTGGTAGGGGGAGGGTTGGCTATGTTACACCCCGTACTTTCATGTTAGAATTCATCTTAAGTGAATTAATATGAGCCGGAGAGTTAAAGGACCTTTACAAAGATAATGATGGGTTAAAATAAGTGTCACACCTCCTTTTTCCGTACCCGAGAGGGTACAAGGGAGTTTTTCCAATTAAAGGACAATCGAAACGGGATTTGTTTATTCATTTCAGAGTCGCCACTTGGGAGATTGAAGGTGTCCCAAGTCACCAATTTTAATCCCGAATCGAGGAAAAAGAATGACTCTATATTACAGTCTGCGTACCAGAAATCCGGATAAGGAATTCTGTTAACCCGGGAGAAGGTGTTAGGCATTCCCGAGTTCCGTAGTTCTAGCACGGTCGCTCAACTGTTATATTCGGCTTGATTATCTGATTTTATACTAATATGAACTTATGTACAAATTTTAACTTTTTACCGCTTTCATAATTATTATTATTATTTTTATAAGGGATTATAACGTTGTGAAAATATATCTCAAACCACGTTACATCAATGCACCAGTGGTTGTTGACATATCTCGACTCGGTTGAGATTTGGATTTGGGTCACATAAATGTGCACCCGAGTTAAGGAAAATAGGTTATTAAAAGCGTGCCTAAGCAACTAGCGTGTTGTTATTTGGAGAAGGTCGTAAAATTCGCTAGACGGCCTGTCCCGAATTCTAAGTACTTCAATATATATATATTTAGAGGGCCCCGCGACTTGTACATTTGTTTGTTGAGGCTCGTCTCATTTATTGTTAAAGAATTTGCAACGTCATGGAAATGCATCTCGTGCCACGCTATAATCAATATACCCGTGATTAGAGACACATCTCGATTCCGTTGAGATTTGGATTTGGGTCACATAAATGTGCACCCGAGTTTAAGGAGATAGCATTATTAAATACGCGCCTAAAGCGACTAGCGTGTCATTACTTTGGGTGGGGCCGTGAAATTTGTTAAACGACCCGCCCTGGAAAACTGAATGCTTTGATATATACATTGAACGAGGGCCCCGCATCTTGTGCGTTTTTATTTGTCGAGGCTCATCCCGTCTTTATTTTAAAAGGATATCCTATAGCAGCTACGTTTCTTGTCGCGTTTGTCTCTACTAATCGAAAGTAGAAATAGCCCTAGTTAATTACATGCTTGCCGGTTATTTACAGCAGGATTCCGAATACTTTTACAAAATTCAGAAACAGGGCCACGCCTACGGGCGAGCGATCGAATCTCATGGGCCCAAACCCAGCTTGTGCGGGGTTGGCCAAGCCTGGGCCGTTGACTTTCTGACGAGGGCCTGCTTGGTCCGTTTCAATTTGGGATCGACCTTCATGAGGTTGAGATCGTAAACTTGTGTTCTTTGTTCTAAAGGTGTGGTTTATCAATTATAATAAGGCAGTTTATCAAAAGGGAAGGAGGTTTAACTAATGATGGATAGTTTTCATGCATTAATGGACATGCTAATCACAGACATAGTTCATTTCTGAGCTATAGCCTATTATACTGTCAAACCTTTTATCTATCAACCTACACACATAATAAAATATCAAGCTACCCTACCATTGATATTTGCTATGTATGAGAGCTAACTCAAGTATCCAAACAGAAATGTAAAACTACTATACATTCCGTGATATTCAGTATACAAGCTATGTCTAAAAATAAACAATCTTCAACTCTTCTCTTTTGTATAAATGCTCAACTTTTCAACTTAAATGGACAGTAGTAATCGTGTACCTGGTATAGCAAAGCAAAAGAAGAAGGACAATGATCAGCTGAGTAGTATGCAACAAACACAGCAACAGCAGATAAACAGCAACAACACAGCAACAAACAACCAGCCACAATGATGAAGCTCACAAGTGGTCGAGCAATAAACAGGCAATCCCAGAAACAGAATGGTGAACCAACAGAAAACCAGAGTATTCAATGTAATAGCACCAGCAGTTCAACAATCACAAACAGCTCGGCAAATAACCAACAACAATTAGCAAAGATAGCTTGACCAATTTGAACTCTTATGCAGTTTTCAGACAGTACTCATTCACAGTATTCTGAAATTTCTTTCTATTTTTCCCCCTCTGAAGACTAAAAGTGTCCAGCCCCTTCTTAGCTAAAAATAGCTCTATTTATAACCTAAAAGAGAACCCCCTCAGGTCTGCCTGGAATTTCCAGCCTAAGGTCTGCCCATCCCCTTCATTCCTCATGCTTAAGCATCTTCTTGATGCAAAACATTTGGTTCCCCACGCCTGGCCTATTTCTCTATTCAAGAGTCATGGGTTTAGTTAAGTATTAAACTCCCATACTCTTATGTTTTGTCCCCACTAATACTAGATTAATAGCATTTCTGATTAAACAATTGATAGCCCATTAATCCTGAATATTTAATCAGTCTTTGCCCAGCCAGTTATGACCCTTTGAGAACTAGTTCGAACCCCCCCCCCCCACAACTAACAAACCAACCTATAATCAGTCAAACACAACCATTCAACAAAAATCAGCCAGTAAGAGTTAGGTCGTTTGTTATTTAATACTGCGAAACTAACGTCAAACATGTGTCGAGTCGACTTTGCGAGTTATAACGTATACTAATTAGTCGCTAATCAACTAAACTTAAAACAGAAACAAACTGAGTGTTTCAGGCCCTTTTCGGACAACAATGGAACTTTACAACACTTAATTATTTGACGACGTTACTCAGGTCGACTATACGAACTATCATACGTAACAATTAAACGACTAACAACATAGACTAAACAGGGTACCAATTTATTTCAAAACTCGGGACATTTAGTTATGCAGTTTATGAAACTTAAACTAGTTGACAACATCAATCGAAGCGAATAGGCATCTTATAACACTCCATTAACATTTAAGAAAAGAAATCGACCAAACAAAAGGGTCTTTTGAAGATGGGGGGAACTGACAGAAAATAATCAAAAGATTCAGAACAAATATACGAACATATGCACAAACAAAAGGAAATAAAAGAAGATTACACCGGGAACTTACCTCAACACGAACCAGGTTTTGGTTTTTAGGGTTCTTGAACTCAGATTTGGGATTTGAAGAGTTCTGCTTATATTTGACTGGAACCAAAGCCGATTAGGGTATGAGGGATGTTAGGGGAGTGACTAGGGTGAATTTGGGACTCATCTGGTGACTTAAGGTTTTGGCTCGAATCTTTGATCGAAGATTCGAGCACCTTGGAGGTGATTCGAAGTTAGGTGATTAGGGATTTGTGTTCAGGGGGGCTCGTAGGTCCAGTGGTGTAACTATGGTAGCCACCGGCATCCTGGCCGCCGAATTTATGCTGAAAGGGCACCAGGGCGGCTGCTAGGGTTTCGGGGGTTTGGGGTCCCTTCTGAGAGAGACGAAGGAACGGGGGTGGGTGTTTAGATAGGGGGTGGGGTAAAAGGGTTAGGTTTATATATGCATTGGGGGTTTAGATCCTGGCCGTTGGATCAAGTGAGATCTGTGGCCAGGATCTATTCACTTAGGAAGGACGACGTCGTTTAGGCGTGTGGTGGGTTAGACCGGGTAAGGAAATGGGTCGGACCAGATTAACGGGTCTAGGGGAGGGCCTAGATCCGTTGGATCAATGGGGATTGGACGGCTCAGATCAATCGCCTTGAACGGCGTCGTTATGATTAAATGAGCGGTCTGATCGGGATCGTTTATCTAAATCATATCAACGGATCAAAACCCAGGTACCTGATACGGCGTCGTTTGGGTGTGTGCTTGGGCAGGCCTGGTCTGAACTGGACCTGTGTGCTGGTGTTTGGCCTCACTTTGGGGCCCAATCCAATTTTCCCACAACCTTTTCCTTACAACCAAAATTAAAAATTCCTAAAAATAAAATTTTGTCAAAATTAAAGATGAAATCATACACATGTTGGTTAACACCTATAACAATTAACACACAATTTAACGTTAAATACAATCACTCAATGACAAAAGACACTTAGGATTTTTTTTCTTTTTGGAGTAATTCCCGCGAAGCAAAAATCATGTGCTTACAGCTGCCCCTCTTTGCCTGAAGACACGAAGGGTTTTCGTGCAAAGATAAAGCGAGCGATTTTTGCCCATCCGAGTACTCCGTGTGAAGCATTTTTTTTAAAAAAGATTTGACCGAACCTTTGCTTCAGAGGTTTCCTACATATCCTGGGCTGAACAGGAATCAGGTCAATGTAGTTCGGGAAGTTTTGGTAGCTGGGACTACCATGTGACTGTCATGTTCGATGTTGTTGCGTGCTGTTGCATGCTGCTGTAGGACGCTACTGCTTACCGATCTCCTTGTTACACCGTGCTAAAAGAAAAACAAGAAGCTAAGCTAGACTATGGATCATAAGATCTCATCTATCTTCAACTTGTTCTTGTCGCCTCGCTTTCTTGTCGGCTTGTGCTTCCTCTAGTGCTTTTCTTCCGAGAATTTGGGGATAACACTAGTTCTTGGCCTTTCTGAATGCCAGTTTTTTTATCATTTTGCTTGGTCCGCTGGGGATATGGCTTTCTTCATTAAGCTTTTCGGTGGTTCCTCTGGTGGTACGGCTCTCTTCATCAGATCTGCTATGATGGGCATGATTTGATGTTCCCAAACCGCTTCTTTCAAGACGCGACCTTCCTTCCTTTTGACTCGTGCGCCTGACTTTGCAACCTTCTGCTTCTTGGTGCTGGGATTTTTTTTGTTTCCTGCTTGGGGATCTCTGTTGTAACCTTCTACCTTCTGGTGGGGTTACTGCTCTCAAAATCTGAAATATTCAAAACATAAAAATATTCCTCTCATTATACAGGTGGGCGCCTATTTAAACTAAGACTGAAAAGTATTCCTCTCGTTATACAGGTGGGCGTCTATTTATACTAAGACTAAAAAGTATTCCTCTCATTATACAGGTGGGCGCCTATTTAAACTAAGACTGAAAATTATTCCTCTCGTTATACAGGTGGGCGCCTATTAAACTAAGACTGAAAATTATTCCTCTCGTTATACAGGTGGGCGCCTATTTAAACTAAGACTGAAAATTATTCCTCTCGTTATACAGATGGGCGCCTATTTAAACTAAGACTGAAAATTATTCCTCTCGTTATACAGGTGGGCGCCTATTTAAACTAAGATTGAAAATTATTCCTCTCGTTATACAGGTGGGCGCCTATTTATACTAAGACTGAAAATTATTCCTCTCGTTATACAGGTGGGCGCCTATTTATACTAAGACTAAAAAGTATTCCTCTCGTTATACAGGTGGGCGCCTATTTAAACTAAGATTGAAAAGTATTCCTCTCATTATACAGGTGGGCGCCTATTTAAACTAAGACTGAAAATTATTCCACTCGTTATACAGGTGGGCGCCTATTTAAACTAAGATTGAAAAGTATTCCTCTCCTTATACAGGTGGGCGCCTATTTAAACTAAGACTGAAAATTATTCCTCTCGTTATACAGGTGGGCGCCTAATTAAACTAAGACTGAAAATTATTCCTCTCGTTATACAGGTGGGCGCCTATTTATACTAAGACTAAAAAGTATTCCTCTCGTTATACAGGTGGGCGCCTATTTAAACTAAGACTGAAAATTATTCCTCTCGTTATACAGGTGGGCGACTATTTATACTAAGACTAAAAAGTATTCCTCTCGTTATACAGGTGGGCACCTATTTAAACTAAGACTGAAAATTTTTCCTCTCGTTATACAGGTGGGCGCCTATTTATACTAAGACTAAAAAGTATTCCTCTCGTTATACAGGTGGGCGCCTATTTAAACTAAGACTGAAAATTATTCCTCTCGTTATACAGGTGGGCGCTTATTTAAACTAAGACTGAAAATTATTCCTCTCGTTATACAGGTGGGCGCCTATTTATACTAAGACTAAAAAGTATTCCTCTCGTTATACAGGTGGGCGCCTATTTAAACTAAGACTGAAAATTATTCCTCTCGTTATACAGATGGGCGCCTATTTAAACTAAGACTGAAAAGTATTCCTCTCATTATACAGGTGGGCGCCTATTTAAACTAAGACTGAAAATTATTCCTCTCGTTATACAGGTGGGCGCCTATTTATACTAAGACTAAAAAGTATTCCTCTCATTATACAGGTGGGCACCTATTTAAACTAAGACTGAAAAATTTTCCTCTCGTTATACAGGTGGGCGCCTATTTATACTAAGACTAAAAAGTATTCCCCTCGTTATACAGGTGGGCACCTATTTAAACTAAGACTGAAAATTATTCCTCTCGTTATACAGGTGGGCGCCTATTTAAACTAAGACTGAAAAGTATTCCTCTCATTATACAGGTGGGCGCCTATTTATACTAAGACTGAAAAGTAATCCTCTCGTTATACAGGTGGGCGCCTATTTAAACTAAGACTGAAAATTATTCCTCTCGTTATACAGGTGGGCGCCTATTTAAACTAAGACTGAAAAGTATTCCTCTCATTATACAGGTGGGCGCCTATTTAAACTAAGACTGAAAATTATTCCTCTCGTTATACAGGTGTGAGCACGTGATTTTTGCTTCACGAGACAATCGCTCCAAAAGAAATAATAATAAAAAATAAAAAAAAAAGATAAAGATCCCTTCTTCTTCTGGATTGGGCCAATTTATTAAAATTGGCCCAAACAAACAATGCCCAAACTAGGCCTGCCCGGTCCAGTCCGAGTTGATACCCAGGGTGTCCAAACGACGTCGTTTGGGTCGTGCCTGATCTGGGCCATTGATCTCAGATTGATCAACGGCCAAGATCACTTCCCCATAACCCATAAACAAAACCCGACCCATTCCACCCGGACCGACCCAACCCCCTCTAGTTTTGAAACGACACCGTTTCCTGTTAGTTGAAGGATCCTGGCCCTTCATCGTGTCTCATCCGACGGCCAGGATCCGTTCATCCACTCCATATATAAGCTCCCGCTCGTACCCTACCCCCTATCCAATACCCCAGCCTCGTCGTCTTCACCAGAACCCCCAAACCCTAGAGCCGCCCCTGTACTCTTCACCATGAAAACCGGAGGCACGGAAGCCGGTGACCTCCACCTGAACACCATAGAACCCCCTCACCACCCTGAACATAGACCTGTTGACCGTTTAGTTCGAATCATCCTCTAGGTCCTCGAATCTTCATTTGAAGATTCGAGTCAAAACTCGATCTACACCGTTTAACCCCAACTTCACACCAGACACTCCCCAGACCCCCTCGTGACCAAACCATACTTGGTTTGGTCCGAATCTGATCAGGGAAGCATGAATCCCAGATCTGAGTTTTGGAACTGGGTGATTCCTCATCACTGGTCTGTGTCCGTCCGAGCCGAAGAGATTAAGGTCTAATGGACCTTAATCGAAGTGTTTCTCATCTGAGAAACACTTCGATTAAAGCCCGTTCAGCCTTAAGAAAGGCCTGACCAAGTCCGAGTTAAGGTTTTGATTCTTCGAGATTTGAGGTGAGTCTTGCTTTTCTCTTTTCTTGTTTCTGTTTAGTCCATTTGATTGACTAAAAGTCGGTTCATGTTTGTTTTAATTTTATCAACTTTTGTTTGTCCACTTTACCTGAACCTCTGTGTTTGTCTGAATCCCCCTCCTATTCTGATAAGGCATATGTATTTGTTGTGCAATTAATTTGAATTCCAAATTTGTACTGATTAACTGATTCCTCGAAGTACAATTCTGTTTAATCAGTACAATTCGAGTCATGTGTCCTATGTTTAAATGTCTGATTTTTGGCTACGATTGTGTATGTTAATGCTAATATAGTCGAGTCGACATGTGTCGTCAATTAGTTTCAACTGTCTTAACAAAATAAATCGATTTGCTTCTATTGAACATTGCCTGAATCAATTAAGAACCAAGTTCAGTTACTTTTAATTGCTAATTTGATTTCAGAAATCTAAGGTTAGGCTGTAATGGTAATCTGAACTGGAGGGCATGTGCACGACATGGGCATAAAGGCCCTTTTTGAATTAAATAGTTTGACAGCATGTGCTGTCAGACTACATCCTGCTGCCCATGTTTGCTTTTAGTTAATAAAATGGAAAGTTAAGCCTGCCAAGAGAATGATGGGGTTTAATACTTAATTAGCTAAAGTGGAACTGAAAATGGAAGGCACATGGGAGGGGTATGGTGATATTCTAAACAGGCTGTTAAAAGGGTTAATGGAAGGCATATAAAAGAGGGGACCCTAAAGATTGAAAGAGAACACACACAGATAGGGGGAGGCACACTGTGAGAAATATTTTTGAAAGAGGGAGCTGAAATACATACAAATAGATACACACAGAGCATATAGGAGAAAGGGAAAGAGAGAGAAGGTGATACACATTGAGAGATATACACACACACATAGAGATAGACATTGACAAGAACAGAGTAATTTGAGAGGAGACACTTTAGGAGAGTGAAGTTCTGGAAACAGAAACTGGAAAAGAATTTTGTTTGATAACTCAGACAGACAAAACTAGAAATTGCATTTTTTCCTGTTGTTTTGATTTCACTAAATTTGGACCTGTTTTGTGCAACACTGATTTCTCCCCAACTGAGTCTGCTTAGCTGTTGTTTGTTCTACTCGAGAATTTGATCTAGTTGGGGTGTTGATCTCACTCCAATTGTTTTGTGAGTTGTGGCTGCTGCTATTCTGTCCTGCTTCTATTGCTAGTCCAGTTTCTTGCTGCTGCTGATTTCCACATCTTCTTCTTCTTCTCCTTTGCATTTTCAGTATTTCCAAGTACACATTTCAAGTCCCATATTGATGTAACTGAAACGGTTTGAAAGCATGAAATGAAAAAGGTTGAAGAATTTCAAGTATTTGTTGTAATATTCATGGTACATTGACGGGCCTGTAAAAATTGATTAGTTTATAATTCAACAGTTTGAAAGTATGTACTGATATTCGACTGAGTTTAGCCCTTTGTGTTTTAGTTCGGTAGTTGTTTGTTAGTATGGGGTATGTATACTCCGACCTTATACAATGCTGTTTCTGTTTCATTTCTTCTCTTTTTTCGGGTTCCGTTAGGCAGTACCTGGGGTCACATTCAAAGTCTCATTAGTAACAATATCTAGTAGCTAAATCCTTTAATCTAGTCCAAATAAGTTTAGTTAAGTTCAATTCAAGAAATGTTCGGATTAAGTGTTGTATTTCGTTAGCTCGTATGTGATTCCTTGTCAAATTAAAGCATTTTTCATTAAAGTATAATGTTTTCTTAACTTCATAGATAATTAATCATAAGAATCCGGATCAGGCCAAAGCATATAATTAAATTAGCATGTACCTCTTCTTCTAGTTTTAGGGACAAATGTATTAGAAATGTAGCCACTTTAGGATATCCTTTCTAAAATAGAGACGAGCCTCGCCAAATAAAAAATGCAAAATTGCGGGCCCTCGATAAATAATCATAATAAATATTTAGAATTCAGGTTAGGCCGTTTAGTGAATCTCATGGCCTTCTCCAAAAATAATAACGCGTCTCTTTAGGCGCGGTTTAATTAAATCATATTCTTAAATTCGGGTGCACATTGATGTGACCCAAATCCAAATCTCAATGAAGTCAAAATGTGTTGACAATCACGGGCGCATTGATTGTGACGTGGTTCGAGACGCATTTTCGCGACGTTGCAATTCTATAAAAAATAAGTGATAATGATAAAAGCGGTTTTAAACTTAATAAAAGCACGTAAGTCATAACATGTATTTAAATCAGATATTTAGCCATTATAACAATTTAAGCGACCGTGCTAGAACCACGGGATTCGAGGGTGCCTAACACCTTCCCTCGGGTCAACAGAATTCCTTACTTAGAATTTCTGGTTCGCAGACTTCATTTGGAAAAGTAAATTTCCTCGATTTGGGATTCAAGATAAACCGGTGACTTGGGACACCAAAAGCCAAACCTTTCCCAAGTGGCGACTCTGAATTGACTAAATAATCCCATTTCGAATATTGTCACTTAAATTGGAAAAACTCCAAAATATATATATATATATTTGAAAAATTGAATTTCAAAATATTAGGATTTTTCCTTTGGAAGTGCTTTTGTAAATAAATAGAACTCAGAATGCCACATCATTTTCTTAAAAGTCCCTCTTTCAAAATTTAAGGGGCAACATCATATACATTCTCTCTTCCGTAGAAAAGGTAAAACGAACGAAAAAAAAATCAACCAAAAATATTTTCTTTTTTAATAAATTTCCAGAATTCAAGTCAAAAGCAAATAAATTTTAGAAGTCTTTCTTTAAAAAATAAAACAAAAATCAAAATTAAAAAAATTTTCTTTCTTCTTTTAAAGTATTTCTTTCAAAAATTCCAAAAAAAAAATAAAAAATAAATAAAATTGAATAAGTAAATAAACAAAGAATAGTCAAATCTTTTGAGCCCTATGCTAAATGAGCACTTGCTTCTTTATCTTTATACTAGTTAGTTTCGAACTACGTAATGATCTGATTCACGTAGGCATCGTGATACGTAGGCAATCCTCATCGGATCCGGTCGCATTTCTTTTACTGCAAAATAAAAAAATAATAAAAGAAAAACAAAAAAAAAAAAGAATGGGAAAAACTAATAAGAGGAAAAATGTCGGAATGACGCATGCTCTCGTAGCAAACATATAGTAATCCACTTGACTGCGTAGGTGTATCATGCCCAACATGAGATTGACTATCTGTTATTTGCTGCAAATTAACCGTGCGTTTGTCGTTGAGTACTCCAGGGTCTTTTGAAAAGACGGTTGGTTCGGTGAAAGTCTGGCCTCGCACTCGTACTTCACAAGGTCAAGGGGAAGTGTTCAACTACCTGTTGTTAGGACCAGAAGCAGTACTCACACTTACTTCACCAGGTCAAAAGGAAGTGTGGAAATGTCTTCAGAAATTCCATTGCAAACAATCCCTGTTTCTGAGGAGAGCTCAATCTCAGCCGTCCTCACACCTGAATCCGCAACTGCGGAGGAAAATAGAATCCTACGGCTCCGCATGTTGGAAATGCTGGACGATTGGAATAATGGGAAAGAGCCGCCAAGTGTCGTCCCCGGATTCCCTGAATTATTCTCCAGGTCAAGT
The DNA here is from genome assembly GCF_000393655.2 of Nicotiana sylvestris. Lineage (NCBI taxonomy): Eukaryota > Viridiplantae > Streptophyta > Magnoliopsida > Solanales > Solanaceae > Nicotiana > Nicotiana sylvestris. The sequence continues at coordinate 119,030,030 of NC_091057.1, read as the reverse complement.
GGGACTTCTAATGTCCCCATAAATTATCCTGCTACCCCATTCGGGTACCCAGCCACCTCAGCCTTCTCTGCTGGATCGCCTTCTGAGCCTCATCCCCGAATGTCATCCACTGATGCAAGCATGAACATCTTTACTGCATCGCCTTGCCCGATTACGGCACAGCCTACCACGTACAAGCCAAGCTTTGACTCATCCTCTTTTACATTCCAAGCACCATCGTTCTCAATGGAACCAACTAGGTTCGCTACCAGCACTAATCCTCTACCGCCTCAGTGCGAGCTTGCACCCGGGCAGGATCAGAACCCCAGAATTGCAGAACAAAATGAGATTGCCAAGAGAATGAGAAGCCTTGAACAAAGTTTGAAGAATATGCAAGGATTGAGCGGACAGAAGAGCGTCTCTTACGCCGACCTATGCATGTTCCCTCACGTGCACCTGCCAGCGGGTTTCAAGACCCCAAAGTTCGAGAAATACGATGGGCACGGTGACCCCATTGCACATCTTAAAAAATACTGCAATCAATTGCGGGGAGCCGGCGGAAAAGAAGAACTGCTAATGGCATATTTTGGAGAAAGTTTGGTGGGAGTCGCTTCGGAATGGTATATGGACCAGGACATATCTCGCTGGCATATATGGGATGATCTTGCCAGAGACTTCGTAGGGCAGTTTCAATATAATATTGACATCGCACCAGACAGGAATGCTTTGTCAAACTTAAAGAAGAAACCCTCGGAAAGTTTCAGAGAATACGCCATCAAATGGCGCGAGCAAGCGTCAAGGGTAAAACCTTCCATGGACGAGATAGAGATGGTCACTACTTTTCTCCAGGCTCAAGAGTCCGACTATTTCCAAAACATGATGTCGGCCATGGGAAAGCCTTTCGCAGAAGCGATTAAGATTGGAGAGATGGTGGAGAACGGTTTGAAAACGGGAAGAATTTTGAGTCAGGCAGCCATAAGGGCAACCTCCCAAGCCGTCCAAAGCGGGTCTGGAGGAATGGCAAGAGGGAAGAAAAAAGAGGAAACGTCCATGGCGGTATCAGAGGCGGGAGAATATCATAATCCTGGGCTTTGTTCTCCGGAAAGAACCTCGCAACATTATTTCCCCCACCAAAATACGACCTACGCTCCTCAGCCCTACATGGTCATGAGCGCCCAGCCTTATATCCAGCGGTCACAACCAGTCAATCGGGGGCAGGCCCCACATCCTAGGAATCAGCCTCCTCACCGAAACCACTACAATCCTCGACCTCCTCAGAATAATTTCCGTCCTCGGGAACCACCCAGGAGACCCAACTACACACCAATCGGTGAACCCTATTCCACCCTATTCCCCAAGCTTGTCCAAATGAATTTGTTGCAGCCCATACCACCAAACGGGCAGAACCCGGGATCACCATCATATCAGCGGGGTGTCAGATGTGCATACCATTTAGGGGTAGAAGGGCACGACACCAACGACTGTTGGACATTGAAACAAGCTGTAGAGAATCTGTTAGACCAAGGGAAGATTGTATTGAGAGACGAGGATATCCCAAATGTGACCAATAATCCGCTGCCCGCCCACAACAACGGGCCGATAGTTGGGATGATTTGTGAAGACGAGGAAGTTGATCCGGCACTTAAAGCCATAATTGCTATTGCTGATACAGAAAAAGGACCCAGGGTAACTCCGGAGCAAGAAAAAGGAATAAGTGATGTATTCAAGCAGGCCTCCATGGTATGGGGGACGATCAAACAACCTCGGCCGAACGAGCCAGTGTTTGTCGGACGCATACCACAGAAGCCAAAATACAACAAAGAGGAAGATGATAAGGTGTCCCCGCTCGACGAGAGTGAGGAAATATGTGAGGCGACAAGGGAAAAGCTATGCCAAATACACATGGTCCAGCCAGGAGAAGGCACTAGCACCATTGAAGTATCGTACATAGGACCAAGCACCAAGCTTCAAAACTAGAAGGCTACGCCATTCTTGATCAAACGGAAGTCCTAATGAACATGTCTTGCCACTTTCTCTGCATCACGAGTTACCCCAGAGGGTGACTCAGATGTTTTTCTTCAGTTTCATGTTTTTAATTTCCTGAATGTCAACCTTTTTCCTTATCTTCCCCAAAATGCCAAGAAATGAAATCATGCTTGATTACTCACTTTCTTCTTCTATGTTTTCTTTTGTGTTCTCTTCAATTCTGATAAATGCAGCTTTAAATAACATGACATGTTTGCGGACTTCATGCCCGGATCACGAGAACTCCGATCAGACTTCAAATAATGAGTCAAAATTTGAGATATAAAGAATTTGAAAAGTAGGAACAACTAAAGAAAATTGGTTCATCGGTTTGGAAAATGTCCGTCGCTGAAGCAGAATTTGAGAGCAGTAAATGGGTTTAGACCCGTACAGAATGATAACCTTAATAACTGCGGTTTGTCACGAGCAAGTGTACCCAGAAAGAATGGTCCATACGTCATTGAAAAACGTTACCAAATGGAGCATTTGTATCTGGGCGACGTCGAAAGAAACGACGTCAGCCTTGCTTGGAAAGCAGGTGCAGTGATATGTCTAAATCACTCTGGCGATATCTTTGCACAGTTTGAGATGACGAAGGCTTTCATTCTCGCTACCCAAACACTATCAACCCTTTGCAAAACCCATTTGAGCTGGTTACTCTTCTTTGATTACCCTCTTTGGAACCTGAAAATATTATTGAAAAAAAAAAGAGAAAGAAGAAGAAAGAATTGGAAAAATACGGAAATATATATACAAAAAAAAGGCAAATAAGAAAAAAAAATCCAAAAAAAAAAAGGACAGCCTGAACTACGTTTGACTTGATTCCGAAAAGGATACGTAGGCAACCTCTCCTTGGGGTTCAGTCACACCAACAAAAATCCAGGAATTCCCCGGAAAGTAAAACTGGGGCAGAAGTTATAATAATTCGGCAATAATCCCACCCAAAAGGTTCCAAAGTTGTAGTTCAATCCAAATTCTTTTCACCCCAAACCTTTTTTAAGTCCTTCTGATCAATCAGCAAAGCATTTCAAAATAGGAAGATGGAATTATTTGGGCCCGATACAACAAAATGAGGAGAATAAAGATGAGAGAGTCTTGTCGGTGAAAACCTTTGGGCACCATGAGGCGACGCGAGAAGAGAAATTGAAAATGAGAGAGTTTGTTCAGTAAAAACTCGCAAAGAGTACTAGCAGGCGACAGCACGAAGAGAAATGAGAGAGGTCGACTAGCGAAAACCCACAAAGGGCGTTGTCGGCCAAAAAGATGCTTCCACCGCAAGAAAGTCCTGGCAAGGTTCCCGGGTTTTGAAAACATTAGATCTGTTTTGATTCATGAGGAAATGCAAGTTCTCGGAGGTCGGGCATCCAGTCCAAAAGGCATGTCATGTCAGTTGAAGCCAGCATACACTCAAGATAAGTCCTTCTTTTCTCCCCGAAAGGGGCGTTTCTCTTTAAAACTCATATATTCTCCTTTACATAGTTTTCTTTGAGTTCTTTTTTATCTAACTCTTAATTCCGTAATAATCGCAAAGAAAGGTGGCAGGACCGATTTTATAGGGCTCCGTTTGGCAAGAGTCAAATAAATGTACGACCTCAGTGGCGCGTCAGTCCCATCCCGATTGGCCATGGTAGTTGATTTGTTTCCAAAACCGACAAATCCCCACAGGGTATCCCTCGTTACAAATCCCCCATGGAGTATCCCCTTGTACAACTCCCCAAAGAAGTCCACCCCAGCACATCCCCAGCAAGTTTGCTACAAAAAAAAAATCCACACAGAGTTCGCATTGGACAAATCCTCACGGAGATCTCTTGTACAAATCCCCACAGAGTCTCCCTGATAAAATCCCCACCAAAATCCCCAAGCATAACGGGACGGAAAAACCAAAGCCTTATAAGGCAAATCATCACAAAATCTGGAAACGCAAGTCTGAGTAGCCCAAAGGGTTTTCGCATGTAAATCTAATCAATGGCAGAGTTCTCAACAAGAATTAGGCTAAAACAAAGCAATTGGAACAGTCAAGGTCCCCAGACCAACCGCCGTCTTCAAACTGACAATTTTTCTTTGTTTAGGAAATTGAGATAGGTGCGGCCCAAAGCAGCCATGCAAGAAGCAAGTGTAGCCTAAAAGAAATAGAACACGCAAGCGTTGAAACAGCCTTGCAGCGGAAAACGACCAAAGGTAAGTTTCCCGAAAAATTTTTCGTGCATTTTGATAAATATAAGGGGGAGAACCAAAGGAAGGAAAGAAGACAAGGAATAAAAATGAACATCCCAAAAGAAAAACAAATCATGGTAGCATAGGACCTCGTTCCTCAACTTTCCGGCATAACCCGATGAATCCTCCCGGCATAACCCGATGAATCCTCCCGGCATAACCCGATGAATCTTCCCGGCATGACCCGATGAATCTTCCCGGCATGACCCGATGAATCTTCCCGGCATAACCCGATGAATCTTCCCGGCATAACCCGATGAATCTTCCCGGCATAACCCGATGAATCTTCCCGGCATAACCCGATGAATCCTCCCGGCATAACCCGATGAATCTTCCCGGCATGACCCGATGAATCTTCCCGGCATAACCCGATGAATCCTCCCGGCATAACCCGATGAATCCTCCCGGCATAACTCGATGAATCCTCCCGGCATAACCCGATGAATCTTCCCGGCATAACCCGATGAATCCTCCCGGCATAACCCGATGAATCCTCCCAGCATAACCCGACGAATCTTTTCGGCATAACCCGATAAACCTTCCCGGCATAACCCGATGAATCCTCCCGGCATAACCTGATGAATCCTCCCGGCATAACCCGATGAATCTTTTCGGCATAACCCGATAAACCTTCCCGGCATAATCCGATGAATCCTCTCAGCATAACTCGATGAATCTTCCCGGCATAACCCGATGAATCTTCCCGGCATAACCCGATGAATCCTCCCGGCATAACCCGATGAATCTTCCCGGCATAACCCGATGAATCTTCCCGGCATAACCCGATGAATCCTCCCGGCATAACCCGATGAATCCTCCCGGCATAACCCGATGAATCTTCCTGGCATGACCCGATGAATCTTCCCGGCATAACCCGATGAATCCTCCCGGCATAACACGATGAATCCTCCCGGCATAACCCGATGAATCTTTTCGGCATAACCCGATAAACCTTCCCGGCATAACCCGATGAATCCTCCCGGCATAACCCGATGAATCCTCCCGGCATAACCCGATGAATCTTTTCGGCATAACCCGATAAACCTTCCCGGCATAATCCGATGAATCCTCCCGGCATAACCCGATGAATCTTCTCGGCATAACCCGATGAATCCTCCCGGCATAACCCGATGAATCTTCTCGGCATAACCCGATGAATTCCCCCGGCGTAACTCAATGAATCTTTTTGGCCTAAACTGAACTTTTTCCTTTTAGTCAGCATTAGGGTTTTAAACCCTAAACTGAATTTTCCTTTTAGTCAGCATTAGGGTTTTAAAACCCTAAACTGAACTTTTTCCTTTCAGCCAGCATTAGGGTTTTAAACCCTAAACTGAGTTTTTCCATGCAATCAGCATTAGGGTTTTAAACCCTAAACTGAATTTTCCTTTTAATCAGCATTAGGGTTTTAACCCTAAATTGAATTTTCCTTCAGCCAGCATTAGGGTTTTAAACCCTAAACTGAGCTTTTCCATGCAATCAGCATTAGGGTTTTAAAACCCTAAACTGAATTTTTCCTTTGTTCGGCGTTAGGGTTTTAAACCCTAAACTGAACCTTTCCCCAGCTAGTCGGTATTAGGGCTCCAACCCTGAACTGAGCATGCATATCCTCTTTCATCAATTTTATGAACTTCCTGGCGAATAATTAACGAAATTTTCCTAGTGAAACTGGGGCAGAAAATTTCGTTCGTTTGTTTGTTTTCTCCCGCAGGTCCAACCTCGAGCCACATGGATCAAAATGACCCACGAGATGAGTCCCAGTTCGGAATCAACGAAGGAAAAGAAGAAAAAGAGAGAAGATGTCCCGAGATATCGGAGTAAATGGAAGGCGGATTGACTCCAACATTTGGTTAAGGTTCTGAACCCTGCCAATCGCGTCTCACTCAGTATCCCAGAGATTAAACAAGCCGCCGCAACTCGCAAGCATCAAGATTCAGGTCGGAGTCTACAAGCAGAATCAGCTAAGACCCAAGATCAAGTCGTAAAAGAATCATAGATAGGAATCTTGTAACTAGCAGTTGACATGCATATAAACAGTTAGTCCAGTTTCCAATTTTTGTTTGGTTGTAATAAGGTGGTCAGTGACGCAGCAGTGACAACAGCAACAGCAGTAGCAGCAAGCATTGCAATCCCATGGTAGTCTCAGCTACCAAAATTTTCCCGAACTACATTGACCTGATTCCTGTTTAGCCCAGGATATGTACGAAAATCTTTGAAGCAAGATTCGGTCAGATCTTTCAAAAAATGTGCTTCACACGGAGTAGTCCATAGGCAAAAATCGCTCATACACGCTCACTTTATCTTTGCGCGAAAACTCTTCGTGTTTCCGAACAAAGAGGGGCAGCTGTGAGCACGTGATTTTTGCTTCACGAGACAATCGCTCCAAAAGAAATAATAAAAAAAAAAAGATCCCTTCTTCTTCCGGATTGGGCCAATTTATTAAAATTGGCCCAAACAAACAATGCCCAAACCAGGCCTGCCCGGTCCAGTCCGAGTTGATACCCAGGGTGTCCAAACGACGTCGTTTGGGTCGTGCCTGATCTGGGCCATTGATCTCAGATTGATCAACGGCCAAGATCACTTCCCCATAACCCATAAACAAAACCCGACCCATTCCACCCGGACCGACCCAACCCCCTCTAGTTTTGAAACGACACCGTTTCCTGTTAGTTGAAGGATCCTGGCCCTTCATCGTGTCTCATCTGACGGCCAGGATCCGTTCATCCACTCCATATATAAGCTCCCGCTCGTACCCTACCCCCCTATCCAATACCCCAGCCTCGTCGTCTTCACCAGAACCTCCAAACCCTAGAGCCGCCCCTGTACTCTTCACCATGAAAACCGGCGGTACGGACGCCGGTGACCTCCACCTGAACACCATAGAACCCCCTCACCACCCTGAACATAGACATGTTGACCGTTTAGTTCGAATCATCCTCTAGGTCCTCGAATCTTCATTTGAAGATTCGAGTCAAAACTCGATCTACACCGTTTAACCCCAGCTTCACACCAGACACTCCCCAGACCCCCCTCGTGACCAAACCATACTTGGTTTGGTCCGAATCTGATCAGGGAAGCATGAATCCCAGATCTGAGTTTTGGAACTGGGTGATTCCTCATCACTGGTCTGTGTCCGTCCGAGCCGAAGAGATTAAGGTCTAATGGACCTTAATCGAAGTGTTTCTCATCTGAGAAACACTTCGATTAAAGCCCGTTCAGCCTTAAGAAAGGCCTGACCAAGTCCGAGTTAAGGTTTTGATTCTTCGAGATTTGAGGTGAGTCTTGCTTTTCTCTTTTCTTGTTTCTGTTTAGTCCATTTGATTGACTAAAAGTCGGTTCATGTTTGTTTTAATTTTATCAACTTTTGTTTGTCCACTTTACCTGAACCTCTGTGTTTGTCTGAATCCCCCTCCTATTCTGATAAGGCATATGTATTTGTTGTGCAATTAATTTGAATTCCAAATTTGTACTGATTAACTGATTCCTCGAAGTACAATTCTGTTTAATCAGTACAATTCGAGTCATGTGTCCTATGTTTAAATGTCTGATTTTTGGCTACGATTGTGTATGTTAATGCTAATATAGTCGAGTCGACATGTGTCGTCAATTAGTTTCAACTGTCTTAACAAAATAAATCGATTTGCTTCTGTTGAACATTGCCTGAATCAATTAAGAACCAAGTTCAGTTACTTTTAATTGCTAATTTGATTTCAGAAATCTAAGGTTAGGCTGTAATGGTAATCTGAACTGGAGGGCATGTGCACGACATGGGCATAAAGGCCCTTTTTGAATTAAATAGTTTGACAGCATGTGCTGTCAGACTACATCCTGTTGCCCATGTTTGCTTTTAGTTAATAAAATGGAAAGTTAAGCCTGCCAAGGGAATGATGGGGTTTAATACTTAATTAGCTAAAGTGGAACTGAAAATGGAAGGCACATGGGAGGGGTATGGTGATATTCTAAACAGGCTGTTAAAAGGGTTAATGGAAGGCATATAAAAGAGGGGACCCTAAAGATTGAAAGAGAACACACACAGACAGGGGGAGGCACACTGTGAGAAATTTTTTTGAAAGAGGGAGCTGAAATACATACAAATAGATGCACACAGAGCATATAGGAGAAAGGGAAAGAGAGAGAAGGTGATACACATTGAGAGATATACACACACACATAGAGATAGACATTGACAAGAACAGAGTAATTTGAGAGGAGACACTTTAGGAGAGTGAAGTTCTGGAAACAGAAACTGGAAAAGAATTTTGTTTGATAACTCAGACAGACAAAACTAGAAATTGCATTTTTTCCTGTTGTTTTGATTTCACTAAATTTGGACCTGTTTTGTGCAACACTGATTTCTCCCCAACTGAGTCTGCTTAGTTGTTGTTTGTTCTACTCGAGAATTTGGTCTAGTTGGGGTGTTGATCTCACTCCAATTGTTTTGTGAGTTGTGACTGCTGCTATTCTGTCCTGCTTCTATTGCTAGTCCTGTTTCTTGCTGCTGCTGATTTCCACATCTTCTTCTTTTTCTCCTTTGCATTTTCAGTATTTCCAGGTACACATTTCAAGTCCCATATTGATGTAACTGAAACGGTTTGAAAGCATGAAATGAAAAAGGTTGAAGAAGTTCAAGTATTTGTTGTAATATTCATGGTACATTGACGGGCCTGTAAAAATTGATTAGTTTATAATTCAACAGTTTGAAAGTATGTACTGATATTCGACTGAGTTTAGCCCTTTGTGTTTTAGTTCGGTAGTTGTTTGTTAGTATGGGGTATGTATACTCCGACCTTATACAATGTTGTTTCTGTTTCATTTAGTCTCTTTTTTCGGGTTCCGTTAGGCAGTACCTGGGGTCACATTCAAAGTCTCATTAGTAACAATATCTAGTAGCTAAATCCTTTAATCTAGTCCAAATAAGTTTAGTTAAGTTCAATTCAAGAAATGTTCGGATTAAGTGTTGTATTTCGTTAGCTCGTATGTGATTCCTTGTCAAATTAAAGCATTTTTCATTAAAGTATAATGTTTTCTTAACTTCATAGATAATTAATCATAAGAATCCGGATCAGGCCAAAGCATATAATTAAATTAGCATGTACCTCTTCTTCTAGTTTTAGGGACAAATGTATTAGAAATGTAGCCACTTTAGGATATCCTTTCTAAAATAGAGACGAGCCTCGCCAAATAAAAAATACAAAATTGCGGGGCCCTCGATAAATAATCATAATAAATATTTAGAATTCAGGTTAGGCCGTTTAGTGAATCTCATGGCCTTCTCAAAAAATAATAACGCGTTAGGCTCTTTAGGCGCGGTTTAATTAAATCATATTCTTAAATTCGGGTGCACATTGATGTGACCCAAATCCAAATCTCAACGAAGTCAAAATGTGTTGACAATCACGGGCGCATTGATTGTGACGTGGTTCGAGACGCATTTTCGCGACGTTGCAATTCTATAAAAAATAAGTGATAATGATAAAAGCGGTTTTAAACTTAATAAAAGCACGTAAGTCATAACATGTATTTAAATCAGATATTTAGCCATTATAACAATTTAAGCGACCGTGCTAGAACCACGGGATTCGAGGGTGCCTAACACCTTCCCTCGGGTCAATAGAATTCCTTACTTAGAATTTCTGGTTCGCAGACTTCATTTGGAAAAGTCGAAAATTTCCTCGATTTGGGATTCAAGATAAACCGGTGACTTGGGACACCAAAAGCCAAACCTTTCCCAAGTGGCGACTCTGAATTGACTAAATAATCTCATTTCGAATATTGTCACTTAAATTGGAAAAACTCCACTCGCCTATTTAAACTAAGACTGAAAATTATTCCTCTCGTTATACAGGTGGGCGCCTATTTATACTAAGACTAAAAAGTATTCCTCTCGTTATACAGGTGGGCGCCTATTTAAACTAAGACTAAAAATTATTCCTCTCGTTATACAGGTGGGCGCCTATTTAAACTAAGACTGAAAAGTATTCTTCTCATTATACAGGTGGGCGCCTATTTAAACTAAGACTAAAAATTATTCCTCTCGTTATACAGGTGGGCGCCTATTTATACTAAGACTAAAAAGTATTCCTCTCGTTATACAGGTGGGCGCCTATTTAAACTAAGACATATTTGATTTTGTTTTCTCGTTCCTCCGAGAAAATATTTGGCAATGGCAGAAAACTTTCTGCCCCGGTTTTGGTGACCTTTCTGGTATCGCGTCCTTCTGCCATCATCAACCTTTATTTTCCTGCAGCAGACAAAAGGATTTAGTTAGTTTTAATCATGGTGGGGCAACGGTGACCTTTCCGCTGGGAGACGATTTTTCCCTTTTCTTTTCCTTGCTCTATGTTCCAACAACTGGTTGGTGGACGACGCTGCTTGCTGGGGGTGGTTTTCCATTTATCCTCCTTTCTGCTTTCTCTTTTCAGGACATGCTGTGGGAGTCTGCTTTTAATCCCAAAACTACTCCCTTCAGGAGTTTACTTCCTCCCGGCACTGCAAGGCATAGAATTGCATTGCCTGGGGATACCTTGCACCGGATTGATTTCCCTTTCTTGTGGCGTCCGACCACTTCGGATTTGGGTCCGGGATTTATCAACATTCTGCGGGGAAACCTTCTCGGGACTTGGTCCACAAGTCCTTCACCGGTCATTTTCCGCTCTCTTTACGTCACCCTTCTTTCTACACAATTCATCCTTTGGTTTTGCAGCCGATGCCTTTTGTCTTATTGCCTCGGCTCTTGGCCTACCCTTTTCATACTTTGCTTTTGTGACCCTTCGGCCTCTGGTAGTAAACTTTGAAAAATCTCTTTCAAAACGAATTCTTAGAAAGAAAAATGAAAGAGATAGAAAAAGGAGGAAAGTCTTTCTGAACCAATACTTGGTGGAAAAAGGAAAAGAGAAAAACTTATCTGGACGACATGACTGGTCCTTGTGATCATGACGTGCACCATAGATTCCCGACCCAGTCTATTTGTATCAATCAACTTGCCTGATGACCTTACTTGCTGGGGATAAATGGGCGTCCATTTCTTTGTGAACGTGGATCCTTTTGCTGATTTGTCTTGTCGCCTCATAGTGCCCTTGAGGGGTTTTCACTAATGAGACTCTCTCTTTTCTCTCAGCTCCCGCCTGTGAAGGTTTTCACCGATAAGACTCTCTCGTTTTATATCTCTCATCTTTCGTCGCCTTGTGGTGCCTGCGAAGGTTTTCACCGCCAAGACTCTCTCATTTTATTTCTTCAACGGAGGATTGAAGTGCTGTCGATATGGTCCTCTCTTTTGGAGATTCCTTTGGACTATCAATTCATTTCCAGTTTTATGATCCTCTTCTTCGCCGGGGATCAGTGTATTATTCTCGGCTTTATTTGCCTGACTTGGCACCTCTTGGATATTGATCGGGAGGTCTTTTGGACGTCGATGTTGGTTTTGGTGTGGGGCTAAAAGAAAGGCTATCAAAAAATGAAATAACTTTGATGGGTGATCCGCTACAACTTTTGGAATCAAACCTTTGTTGGAACTTTAAAACATAACCTCTGCCCCAGTTTTCTTGCTTGGGGGATTTTATTTTTTACACTATGTTGAGCTATGTGCGTTACGCACACTGTGCCTATTATGCGTACTTATGTACACTATGCACACTATGACCGAGCTGTGAGGCGCCTACGTATCCTCTTTGAGGAATCAGGTCAAACGTAGTTCCCGCGGTTTTGTTTTTCTTGTGATTTTATCTTCTTCTTTTTCATTTTCTTTTACAATTTTCTTTTTCCTTCTCTTTTTCATATTTATTTATTATTATTTTATTTTTTATTTTTTTTTCATTAGTGATTCCAAAAGAGGGATATGAAAGAATAACCTAAGGCTCAAAAAGGGGGAAACAAGGGTAAAAAGTGTTTGGATAGAAGAAAGAATTGCCTCCGTCATTTCATTATCCAATAAGTACCAAGTACAAATAAACGAACCAATAATTGCCATAACCAAGGAAGTTACGCATAATATCTCTTAAATGCATCCGAATTGATAGCCATGTCAACACATCTTCCCTCTATATCCGTCAAACACAAAGCACCGTTGGACAATACTCTGGTTACGATATAAGACCCTTGCCAATTTGGGGCGAACTTGCCTTTTGCTTCGACCTGATGCGGGAGGATCCTCTTCAATACCTGCTGCCCTACTTCAAACTTCCTGGGGCGTACCTTCTTATTATATGTCCTTGCCATTCTCTTTTGATACACCTGACCATGGCACACTGCTGCCAATCTTTTCTCGTCTATCAAGCTCAACTGTTCCAATCGAACTTTGACCCATTCATTATCATCAATCTCGGCTTCAGCAACAATCCGGAGGGACGGAATTTCGACCTCCGCTGGTATTACGGCCTCAGTTCCGTACACCAACAAATAAGGAGTTGCACCTATGGAAGTTCGGACGGTAGTGCGATAACCCAACAAAGCAAAGGGTAATCTCTCGTGCCATTGTCTAGATCCTTCCACCATCTTTCGCAGTATCTTCTTGATGTTCTTATTGGCTGCTTCGACCGCTCCATTCGCCTTGGGGCGATATGGGGTAGAATTGCGGTGTGTAATCTTGAATTGTTGGCATACCTCTTTCATCAAGCTGTTGTTAAGATTTGCACCATTGTCCGTAATGATCACTTTTGGGATCCCAAATCTGTAGATGATATGGGAGTGAACAAAATCCACCATTGACTTTTTAGTCACCGATTTGAAGGTTTTAGCTTCGACCCATTTGGTGAAGTAGTCGATGGTCACCAGAATGAACCTATGGCCGTTGGATGTTGCCGGCTTGATAGGGCCAATGACATACATGCCCCATGCAACAAACGGCCAGGGTGCTGACATCGTATGTAACTCTGTAGGAGGAGAATGAATCAGATCTCCATGTATCTGACACTGATGGCATTTCCTCACGAAAGTGATACAGTCATGTTCCATGGTGAGCCAATAATACCCTGCTCGAAGGATCTTCTTTGCCAATACATATCCGCTCATATGTGGCCCACAAACTCCAGCATGTACCTCTGCCATAACCGTCGTGGCTTGACCGGCGTCTATACATCTTAACAATCCCAAATCTGGGGTTCTTTTGTACAACACTCCTCCGCTGAGGAAGAAACCATTTGACAAACGCCGAAGGGCTCTTTTTTGGTCTCTAGTGGCCTATTCCGGATATATCCCCATTTTGAGGTACTCATTGATATCATGAAACCAGGGCTCGCCATCCGCTTCCTCTTCCACCGTGTTGCAATAAGCGTGCTGATCACGAACCTGGATGTGCAGAGGGTCAACATACATTTTGTCAGGGTGGTGCAACATTGATGCTAAGGTGGCCAATGCATCCGCAACCTCGTTATAAACTCTCGGGATATGTTTGAACTTCACCGATCGAAATCGCTTGCTCAGATCGTGCAAGCATTGTCGATATGGTATGAGTTTCAAATCTCGTGTTTCCCATTCTCCCTGAATCTGATGTACCAAGAGGTCCGAGTCTCCCAAGACTAAAACGTCTTGGACATCCATGTCCGCAGCCAATCGCAGACCCAAAATGCAAGCTTCGTACTCGGCCATATTGTTGGTGCAATAGAAGCGTAGTTGAGCCGTAACAGGATAATGGCGCCCTATTTCAGAAATGAGTACCGCTCCTATTCCAACCCCTTTCGCGTTCGCAGCCCATCGAAGAAAAGCGTCCAACCCGGTTCCTCGGGTAACTCTAGCTCGTTTGTATGCATCACCTCTTCGTCGGTAAAATACGTTCTTAAAGGCTCGTATTTTTCATCAACGGGGTTCTCTGCCAAATGGTCGGCCAGCGCCTGGGCTTTCATGGTTGTCCTCGTCACATAGATGATATCAAACTCTGTGAGCAGAATTTGCCATTTGGCCAACCTTCCTGTGGGCATAGGTTTCTGAAAGATATACTTCAATGGGTCCAAACAGGATATGAGATACGTAGTATACGAGGACAGGTAGTGCTTCAACTTCTGAGCTACCCAAGTTAGGGCGCAGCATGTTTTCTCGAGTTGAGTGTACTTGACCTCATATACTGTGAATTTCTTGCTAAGATAATAAATGGTCTGCTCTTTCCTTCCTGTGTCATCATGTTGCCCCAATACACAACCAAACGAATTTTCCAGGACCGTCAGATAAAGAATTAAGGGCTTCCCTGGCTTAGGCGGGACCAACATGGGTGGATTAGATAGATACCCTTTGATTTGGTCGAAAGCCTCTTGACACTCTGCCGTCCAACTTACCGCAGCATCCTTTTTCAGCAGCCGAAATATGGGCTCACAAGTTGCTGTGAGTTGAGCGATGAACCTGCTGATGTAATTGAGTCTACCCAGCAAACTCATTACCTCTGTTTTGTTCTTTGGCGGTGGCAAATCTCGGATGGATTCGATTTTGGATGGGTCTAACTCAATCCCCCGTCGACTGACGATGAATCCTAACAGCTTTCATGAAGGAACCCCGAATGCGCATTTGGCCGGGTTGAGCTTGATATCATACCTTCGGAGTCTTTGAAAAAATCTCCTTAGGTCTGCTACATGGTCTTCTTGACGCCAAGACTTTATGATCACATCATCTACGTACACCTCAATTTCTTTGTGCATCATGTCGTGAAACACAGTAGTCATTGATCGCATGTACGTTGCCCCGGCGTTCTTCAATCCGAACGGCATTACCCGATAGCAGTAAGTTCCTCATGGCGTAATAAAAGCTGTCTTTTCCGCATCTTCCTCGTCCATTAGGATCTGATGATAACCCGCATAGCAATCCACGAAGGATCCAATCTCGCGCCCAGCACAATTATCGATCAAGATATGGATGTTGGGCAATGGAAAATTGTCCTTGGGACTTGCTTTGTTGAGGTTGCGGTAGTCGACGCACACCCTGATTTTCCCATCCTTCTTTAGAACTGGTACCACATTGGCCAACCACTCGGGATATCGAGTGACCCGAATGACCTTCGCCTGCAACTGTTTAATCACCTCTTCTTTGATCTTTACACTCATTTCTGTTTTAAATTTCCTTAACTTTTGCTTGACCGGAGGGTATGCCGGGTCAGTGGGCAATTTGTGAACCACTAAATTGGTGCTTAATCCCGGCATATCGTCATATGACCATGCAAAAACATCTTTGAATTCCACGAGGGTTTTGATCAATTCTTCCCTGACATTCGGCTCAATATGGATGCTGATCTTGGTTTCTCGGACATTATCAGCGTCTCCTAGATTCACAGCCTCAGTGTCATTTAGGTTAGGTTTGGGTTTTTCTTCAAATTGGCACAGTTCTCGGTTTATCTCTTCGAAGGCTTCATCTTCGTCATATTCAGAGTCATCGTCACAAACGACCTCTTGTATTATTAAGTCGGATTCAGATTGATTTATTAGACTAGGTCGAAGATCCGCTGTGCATGCCATGTCATTAGAACCAGTAAAAAGAGAACTGTTCAGAAAGAAAAAGAACAAAACAAAATTAAAATGAGACAAAAGAAGAGAACTTTATTAAACTTGCGGGATAAAAGGGTTCACACTTTTACAAAACAAAAGTAAAATTTGGATTACACCCTGGAATAATCCGAACAAAACAAAACAAACAAAAACATAAATCAAAGCCTACTACCAAGACTCCCCTCGGACAGGAAGAGGAGTAACTGTCCAATTGTTGGTTTTGGCCTCAGGCCCCACAAACTGTATCTCTGCTCTGTTGGAACCTTCTCCAGCTTCTACCACACTGACATCAGCGAATAGCCTCTCGAAACTCTGATTCAGGTCCCCATCCATACCAATCAATGGTCCTAGAATCTTTGGGACTGGCGGCCCCTTGGCACTTGCTCTGACAAAAGACTTTGAGAGACGTGGCACCGGCTTGGGCAGAAACCAAACCATCTTCTTCATTTTTCGCGCTTGCTTCCTATCTACCGCGGTTGGTTTGAACCCCAAACCAAAGTTTTCCAGGTTCTTGGGCAGGGAGACAGGTTGGACAATCCCTTGAAGCTCAACCCCCAAGCCTTTTCCCGGCACAAACCCGTTGCCCAGCATCTCCGAGACCATCATGATTGTTGCAGAAGCTACCCTAGGGTACTGAAGGATCTCACCCTCAGAAATCTTATTTGCCGACATTGTATCGAAAATCTGGTAGACCCAAGGACCTTTGTCATCCTCGGTCTGTATGAAAGGCACAATGGGGCCACCCATGGTGTATGTCGTGTCCTCTCCGTGCAGTACGACCTCTTGTCTATCCCACTCGAACTTGACCATCTGATGTAGGGTGGAAGGCACTGCTTTGGCTGCATGAATCCATGGTCGTCCTACCAGAAGGTTATAAGATACTGTGGCATCCAACACCTGGAACTCCATGGTGAACAGGACTGGACCGATGGTCAATTCAAGCACAACATCCCCCACAGTGGCTGTTCCGTTTCCGTCAAACCCTCGGACGCAGATGCTATTCTTGCGGATTCTTCCGTGGTCGATCTTTAACTGGTTTAGGGTGGACAATGGACAAATATTGGCGCTTGAACCGCTGTCCACCAATACCCAAGTGACTACCGAGTTTTCACATTTGACAGTTAGGTAGAGAGCTTTATTATGCTCCGTACCTTCCATCGGCAGATCATCATCTGAGAATGTTACCCTGTTCACCTCGAAAATCTTGTTGGCAATGGTTTCCAGGTGGTTTACAGAAATCTCGTTGGGCACATGAGCTTCATTCAATATCTTCATCAGGGCCCGACGATGTTCCTCAGAATGGATCAGTAATGGTAGCAGCGAGATCTGTGCTGGTGTTTTCCTCAGCTGCTCGACTACGGAGTAGTCCTGCACTTTCATCTTCCTCAAGAACTCCTCAGCCTCTTCTTCGGACACAGGTTTCTTGGTTGTAGCGAGGTTGGTTCTTCTTAGCTCCACCGGAGCAAAACACCGACCTGATCGAGTCAGCCCTTGCGCTTCACAACTAACTTCCTCCACTTGTTTTCCTTTGTACATCACCGCTGCCCTCTCGTATTTCCAAGGCACAGCCTTGCTATCAATCATCGGCAGCTGGACTACAGGCTTTATAGTGACCAGTTCCCTGTACACCCCTTTCAACACAACTGCAAGCGTGGGTGGAGTCCCTGATATTACTAACTTGTTTGGCTCGAGTTCGCTTGTTATGGCGGCCGGGCTCTTTCCCAATATCACTACTGGCTTGACGCATTCCCCTTGCGACTGTACCCCCGTCCCTCCATTGGTCGATCCTTCTTTCGGAGCGGCCTGGATCATCATCACTGTCTGTGAGGGCTGTCTCAACTCTCCTCCCTCATACACCAACTCGATCATGTGAGTCTCGTGGTGCACTGGCAGTGGGTTCTGATTGGTGTTAGGTGCCTCCGGCGTCTGGACCTCGATTTTGTTAGCATCAATGAGGTCTTGTATCGCCTGCTTCAGTCTCCAACATTTTTCAGTTTCATGTCCTAGCATTCCTGAGCAGTACTCACAGCTTATTGACCTGTTCACATTTTGGGATGGGGGGGTTTGCTCTCTAGGTTCGACAGGATTCACCAAACCCAACCGTCTCAATTTGTGGAATACGGCGGTATAGGACTCTCCCAGCTCAGTAAAGGCTCTATGTTTTTGTAACCTATCATTCTTAGCAGCTTGACTCCCTCGAAAACCTGTCCCTGGAGGGTTCCTGTATGCTCTGGGTGGAGGGTAGGTACTTTGTGGTGGTGGGTAGGTATTATGTGGAGCTGGGTATGTATTGTGGGGAGCTGGCGCACGCCATTGTGGGCGAACCGGAGGTTGGGTGTATGTCTGGGCTTGATGGACGGTGAAATGCGGTTCTTGGGGTGGATAGTAGTGATGTGGTGGGTTGTATGGGTAGTTTGGCCTGTGAGTTCTGGGTTGGTTGTAGTGTGGCTTGCCGGACCCGGTCCAACTGCCTGCCTCGATCGTGGCCATTTCTTCTTTCTTTCTTCTCAGCGCACCTCCCGTGCCGTTCTGAATAGCCTGGGTCGTTGCTTTGAGTGCTGAGTAATTCAGGATTTTCTCAGACCTCAGACCCTCTTCTATCATGACCCCTATCTTCACCACCTCGTTGAAGGATTTTCCAACCGTCGTCACCAAGTGACCAAAGTAGGTTGGATCCAATGTTTGCAAGAAATAGTCCACCATCTCTCCCTCTCTCATGGGAAGATCGACTCTGGCCGCTTGCTCTCTCCAGCGGAACTCGAACTCGTGAAAACTTTCCCCGGGTTTCTTCCCGGTCCTCAATAATGTGAGACGGTCAGGGACTATCTCGAGATTGTATTGGAAATGACCCGCGAAAGCCTGCGCCAGATCATCCCAAGTGTACCATCTGCTGGAATCCTGCCTGGTATACCATTCCAGTGCAGATCCGCTCAGACTTTGGCCGAAATAAGCTATCAGCAGCTCATCTTTGCCGCCTGCCCCTCTCATTTTGCTACAGAATCCCCGCAAATATGCCATGGGATCACCGTGCCCTTCATATAAATCAAATTTGGGCATCTTGAACCCAACCGGGAGTTGGATGTCCGGGAAAGGGCATAGATCTTTGTAAGCCACGCTGACTTGGTTGCCCAATCCGTGCAGGTTCCTGAAGGACTGCTCCAGGCTTTTGAACTTCCTCAATACCTCATCCTGTTCGGGGGATATAACCGGCCTTTCAGTCTCTGTCGGTACCTCCAAGTGCGGATTGTAGGCCTGTGGTTCGGGGGCGTGGAATGTAGGCTCATGGGGATAGTATTGCGTATCTTGAGCCTGAAACAATGGCTCATTGGTCGTCCTTTGCAGGGTTGCTGATGTGGGTCCCACAAAAGTGGGAATATTTGGTGTTGGGAGAGGTTGATGGGGTGGTGGAGCTTGGGAATCATGGGGGCTTCTTTCCTGATGATAACGGGGATTCGGGAGGCTTGTTGAAGGACCGGAGTGAGGGTATTCCGGCATGTGCCCCAGTGGCTCAGGGCTCTTTTGTGCTTTAGCTAGAGCTAGCTGCATTGCACTCATTTCTAGTCCCATCCTTTCAATCTTTTCCATCGCTTCTTTTAACAACTGGCTCATCGGCCTTTCTTCCTCGTTACTATTCTCTGAAGTAGTCATGCTTGTTGCTACTGGTCCTTTGGATCTGGTTTGGTAAGAGTGTGTTGCCAGAATTCTTTAACAACTAACTGTCTGGATTCAGACAAACAACGAACTTCGTTAGCGTTAGAGATTAACAGATTTGATAACAACACCTTGAGGATGCAATGCTCCTAGGCAGTTAACTGTTTCTAACATGCTATGCTTCAAACAACATGTGTCATCCCGGCTTGTTCATTTGTCCCTTTTTAAAGCACTTTGAAAAACCCTGTATTTATAATTATTTTTTATTATTATTATATTTATGCCATCGAAACTTCCGTTATCACCCGCCGGTCAACATGCAAATTTGAAGCAAATTAAATGCGATAATAGACAAAATGCCACATGATGGTCCCCCTTTTTGTTTCAGGTTGCTATTCCTGGACGGGCCCAACCCCTATGTTGAGCCCCCTAAGTCAAATGCAACGTGATGCAAATAAGCGTTTTCCTACTAGGGATCCGGCATGGAGTTATGTTTTACTAAGCTTCAAACTGGGCTTTGTTCTAGACCTGGCTTACACGAGCAGACAACTCGAGTCGAGGAGGGGGCTACGTATCGGGGACCCGCAGGGTCGTCCGGCTTTGTAACTTATCCGAGCCTCTTTCTACTTGGGCATTGACACTAACAGAATAAGGAGTCTCGACCAGCGAGCTTCTCCCCGGAGGTAAGAAGAGAAGGGTTTCGGCACAGTTTATATGTACAGTTCAAATAATATCAAAGCGGTAAAACCAGCATTTGGCACGTTAGGCTCAAACATGTAAAAATCAGATAAAACCAAATATAACAATTTATCTAAGCTCGAATTTCTAACCCTGAACCATTGGTTCTGGGTCCCTCCAAATCCCCAGCAGAGTCGCCAGAGCTGTCACACCTCCTTTTTCCGTACCCGAGAGGGTACAAGGGAGTTTTTCCAATTAAAGGACAATCGAAACGGGATTTGTTTATTCATTTCAGAGTCGCCACTTGGGAGATTTAGGGTGTCCCAAGTCACCAATTTTAATCCCGAATCGAGGAAAAAGAATGACTCTATATTACAGTCTGCGTACCAGAAATCCGGATAAGGAATTCTGTTAACCCGGGAGAAGGTGTTAGGCATTCTCGAGTTCCGTGGTTCTAGCACGGTCGCTCAACTGTTATATTCGGCTTGATTATCTGATTTTATACTAATATGAACTTATGTGTAAATTTTAACTTTTTACCGCTTTCATAATTATTATTATTATTTTTATAAGGGATTATAACGTTGTGAAAATATATCTCGAACCACGTTACATCAATGCACCCGTGGTTGTTGGCATATCTCGACTCGGTTGAGATTTGGATTTGGGTCACATAAATGTGCACCCGAGTTAAGGAAAATAGGTTATTAAAAGCGTGCCTAAGCAACTAGCGTGTTGTTATTTGGAGAAGGCCGTAAAATTCGCTAGACGGCCTGTCCCGAATTCTAAGTACTTCAATATATATATATATTTAGAAGGCCCCGCAACTTGTACATTTGTTTGTCGAGGCTCGTCTCATTTATTGTTAAAGAATTTGCAACGTCATGGAAATGCATCTCGGGCCACGCCATAATCAATATACCCGTGATTAGAGACACATCTCGATTCCGTTGAGATTTGGATTTGGGTCACATAAATGTGCACCCGAGTTTAAGGAGATAGCATTATTAAATACGCGCCTAAAGCGACTAGCGTGTCATTACTTTGGGTGGGGCCATGAAATTTGCTAAACGACCCGCCCTGGAAAACTGAATGCTTTGATATATACATTGAACGAGGGCCCCGCATCTTGTGCGTTTTTATTTGTCGAGGCTCATCCCGTCTTTATTTTAAAAGGATATCCTATAGCAGCTACGTTTCTTGTCGCGTTTGTCTCTACTAATCGAAAGCAGAAATAGCCCTAGTTAATTACATGCTTGCCGGTTATTTACAGCAGGATTCCGAATACTTTTACAAAATTAAAAAACAGGGCCATGCCTACGGGCGAGCGATCAAATCTCATGGGCCCAAACCCAGCTTGTGCGGGGTTGGCCAAGCCTGGGCCGCTGACTTTCTGACGAGGGCCTGCTTGGTCCGTTTCAACTTGGGATCGACCTTCATGAGGTTGAGATAGTAAACTTGTGTTCTTTGTTCTAAAGGTGTGGTTTATCAATTATAATAAGGCAGTTTATCAAAAGGGAAGGAGGTTTAACTAATGATGGATAGTTTTCATGCATTAATGGACATGCTAATCACAGACATAGCTCATTTCTGAGCTATAGCCTATTATACTGTCAAACCTTTTATCTATCAACCTACACACATAATAAAATATCAAGCTACCCTACCATTGATATTTGCTATGTATGAGAGCTAACTCAAGTATCCAAACAGAAATGTAAAACTACTATACATTCCGTGATATTCAGTATACAAGCTATGTCTAAAAATAAACAATCTTCAACTCTTCTCTTTTGTATTCATGCTCAACTTTTCAAGTTACATGGACAGTAGTAATCGTGTACCTGGTATAGCAAAGCAAAAGAAGAAGGACAATGATCAGCTGAGTAGTATGCAACAAACACAGCAACAGCAGATAAACAGCAACAACACAGCAACAAACAACCAGCCACAATGATGAAGCTCACAAGTGGTCGAGCAATAAACAGGCAATCCCAGGAACAGAATGGTGAACCAACAGAAAACCAGAGTATTCAATGTAACAGCACCAGCAGTTCAACAATCACAAACAGCTTGGCAAATAACCAACAACAATTAGCAAAGATAGCTTGACCAATTTGAACTCTTATGCAGTTTTCAGACAGTACTCATTCACAGTATTCTGAAATTTCTTTCTATTTTTCCCCCTCTGAAGACTAAAAGTGTCCAGCCCCTTCTTAGCTAAAAATAGCTCTATTTATAACCTAAAAGAGAACCCCCTCAAGTCTGCCTGGAATTTCCAGCCTAAGGTCTGCCCATCCCCTTCATTCCCCATGCCTAAGCATCTTCTTGATGCAAAACATTTGGTTCCCCACACCTGGCCTATTTCTCTATTCAAGAGTCATGGGTTTAGTTAAGTATTAAACTCCCATACTCTTATGTTTTGTCCCCACTAATACTAGATTAATAGCATTTCTGATTAAACAATTGATAGCCCATTAATCCTGAATATTTAATCAGTCTTTGCCCAACCAAGATTACCCAACCGACCCTTGATCCATGCTGCTTTGCCCCACCCTTTCATTCTATTGGATCTGCCAGTTATGACCCTTTGAGAACTAGTTCGAACACCCCCCCCACAGCTAACAAACCAACCTATAATCAGTCCAACACAACCATTCAACAAAAATCAGCCAGTAAGAGTTAGGTCGTTTGTTATTTAATACTGTGAAACTAACGTCAAACATGTGTCGAGTCGACTTTGCGAGTTATAACGTATGCTAATTAGTCGCTAATCAACTAAACTTAAAACAGAAACAAACTGAGTGTTTCAAGCCCTTTTCGGACAACACTGGAACTTTACAACACTTAATTATTTGACGACGTTACTCAGGTCGACTATACGAACTATCATACGTAACAATTAAACGACTAACAACATAGACTAAACAGGGTACCAATTTATTTCAAAACTCAAGACATTTAATTATGCAGTTTATGAAACTTAAACTAGTTGACAACATCAATCGAAGCGAATAGGCATCTTATAACACTCCATTAACATTTAAGAAAAGAAATCGACCAAACAAAAGGGTCTTTTGAAGATGGGGGGAACTGACAGAAAATAATCAAAAGATTCAGAACAAATATACGAACATATGCACAAACAAAAGGAAAGAAAAGAAGATTACATCGGGAACTTACCTCAACACGAACCAGGTTTTTGTTTTTAGGGTTCTTGAACTCAGATTTGGGATTTGAAGAGTTCTGCTTATATTTGACCGGAACCAAAGCCGATTATGGTATGAGGGATGTTAGGGGAGTGACTAGGGTGAATTTGGGACTCATCTGGTGACTTAAGGTTTTGGCTCGAATCTTTGATCGAAGATTCGAGCACCTTGGAGGTGATTCGAAGTTAGGTGATTAGGGATTTGTGTTCAGGGGGGCTCGTAGGTCCAGTGGTGTAACTATGGTAGCCACCGGCATCCTGGTCGCCGGATTTATGCTGAAAGGGCACCAGGGCGGCTGCTAGGGTTTCGGGGATTTGGGGTCCCTTCTGAGAGAGACGAAGGAACGGGGGTGGGTGTTTGGGTAGGGGGTGGGGTAAAAGGGTTAGGTTTATATATGCATTGGGGGTTTAGATCCTGGCCGTTGGATCAAGTGAGATCTGTGGCCAGGATCTATTCACTTAGGAAGGACGACGTCGTTTAGGCGTGTGGTGGGTTAGACCGGGTAAGGAAATGGGTCGGACCAGATTAACGGGTCTAGGGGAGGTCCTAGATCCGTTGGATCAATGGGGATTGGACGGCTCAGATCAATCGCCCTGAACGGCGTCGTTATGATTAAATGAGTGGTCTGATCGGGACCGTTTATCTAAATCATATCAACGGATCAAAACCCAGGTACCTGATACGGCGTCGTTTGGGTGTGTGCTTGGGCAGGCCTGGTCTGAACTGGACCTGTGTGCTGGTGTTGGGCCTCACTTTGGGGCCCAATCCGATTTTCCCACAACCTTTTCCTTACAACCAAAATTAAAAATTCCTAAAAATAAAATTTTGTAAAAATTAAAGATGAAATCATACACATGTTGGTTAACACCTATAACAATTAACACACAATTTAACGTTAAATACAATCACTCAATGACAAAAGACACTTAGGATTTTTTTTCTTTTTGGAGTAATTCCCGCGAAGCAAAAATCACGTGCTTACAACAAGTTTTAAGGAAGTATCGTGAGGGTTGGAAAGTTAAGAAGCTAATCAAATTGAAGAAAATAAGTTTTGCCAAAAGTCGACAAGTTGGGAATGGTATACCATGTACTTTTGGGGTGAGACTAGGGTGATTAACATTATTAGGAGGTTGTGCTATTAGTTATTTTAGTCGTTTCATAGTCGTGTGTTATGTTTCGAAGTCAAGCGAGATGTAAAACAAAAGTTTGCAAATCTCATGACAAGTTATATTCATAAATGTGATAAAAATTAGGTTAAATGTAGCTGAGATTTTCTCCCAATGTACTTGGAATTAAGAGATAATCTACCTACCAAATTGAAGATCTGCGAGTCTAGTTTTGAACTCATTAAACCGTTCATCGATACGATATCGTAGTAGAGAGATATTTATATTTTTGTGAAACTGCGCAAGTAGCTCCCTATGGGACCCCTTAGGCGGTTGAGATATCTTGATATATATGTGATGACTACAGCCCATTTTCACTCATTCTTTCTCATTTTATTCAAACCCTAGATACCTAAAAAAACTTCTCTCAAAGTTCTCTCATGATCCAAGACCCAAACAAAGAACAAACAACAGAAATCAAGTGTCGGGAATCCCGTGGCGCTAGTGAGTTTCTTGTTCTTCTTGTGGTTACTGATTTTGGTGTGGCTCCAGCTCATGGGAGGGTGGTTGTTTTAAGTGGTTTAAGTTCTTTAAAATAATCTCCCAAGGTTTTCATATCAACCCTAGCTTATTTCAAATCTTCCAAATGGATTACATCATATATCAACATCAAAAGTTTTTTCTAGTGAAGACAACACGTCTTTGAGGTTGTGTTGTCATTGAGAATTAGTGTGAGCAGTGGTTGGCTGAAATTCCAAGTGGTTGCTACTGTTTTAGGTATGTATAATACTCTACTAAATGTGCTTGAAGTTGTTTGTATGTTGGTTGCATTAATTGAGCAAGATACTACAAGAGGAAACTTAAAATAGTTTGAGATGTTATTGTTCTTAATGGACTGTTTTTGAAAGGATGTTTCCATGAACTTTAAATGGTTGGAAACCTTGAAAAATAATTTGTTTATGTTGTTGTCTTCATTAATACATTGTCTACATGTCGATCTTTCTGTTGGTATTGTGAATAAGAAGATAAAAGATAACATGACAATTGAAAGTTATACTTGCAGTTGTTGTTGGATTGTTGGGCTGTTTGAGTGTGAATTAGGTGATTAATAGGAGGCTAGAAGTCCTCCAATTGTTCTTGGTATCATGGTGGACATGTTGTTAAGTTAACTAATGTATGATAATGGGGTTGAAGGGGGCTAAAGAGATTCAATCCGAGCTTGCCGCTCGTTGTGATATTTCGATGACTTGTTAATGAAATATTTGGTACTGTATTGTTGATGTTGTTATTATTGCATTGCTGGTTGTTGTTGGATATGATATTGGAGGAGTCCCTTCTAACAGGGGAGTTGCTTCCCGATTTCTGTAAGTTATTCGACTATCCAAATACGATGGTACGACATTATATGTTGACGACAATATCATTTCACGTGTTGTAGACGCATGAAGTTGAGTTGAACTTGGTGGAGGAATAAGGAAAAGATCATACAGGTATGTTAAAGAATTTCTTTCTTTCTTTTGGCATGACCTAAAGTGAAATGGACGTACACGATATGCTATTTCATAACTGATCTACTCCTAGCAACTAAGGTTGTCCATGTTGTTCTTTCTTTATAAAGTTATTCTAAACAAGTATGCATGAGCCTTGAATCCTATTGAGGTTCATATTGATGGTGTGGGTGTCCATAATGTTAATCAAAGGTGTGACGACCTTACGTCACTCTGAAAGGTTTAGAACGCGATTCCATGAGTCCAACATTCATTATATATATGTATCTATTTTACTCAACTAAGTCGCGCTATAGTCGGCCGGGTACGGCACCTATTGTGCAACCACTAATCAGTTGGGTTTTATCGAGCTCCACGTGGCCGAGTAAAATTCTACCGAGCCTTATGATAATAGGGTATGTTTTTACCGAGTCCTTTTCGAGGCCGGGTACGATATAATGATGATAATGATGCCCACAGAGGTGTATGTTTTAAAAGTATATGTATATATATATATATATATATATATGTATCATGCATTTCGTGTCAATCGCCCTTAGAGGCACTCCGATGTTACAGGTTGTATCTTCTCTATCTTTTTTTACATTACTGTTCTTATTTATGCTTTCCTGCCTTACATACTTGGTACTTTATTCGTACTAACGTCCCTTTTTCTTAGGGATGCTGCGTTTCATGCCTGCAGATCCCGATATACAGGTTGACAGTCCTCCTAGTAGGCTATCAGCTCAGCGGAAGGTGTTGGTGCACTCCACTTGCTCCGGAGTTGCCTATTTGATCAGTTTGCTTTGGACATGTATTGATTGGTATGGCGGGGCCTATCCCGATCTTTATGATGTTTATGTACTCTTAGAGGCTTGTACACAGATATCATGTATATGGATACTTGCATGACCTTGTCGGCCTATGTTTTGAGTGTACAAATGATCATGTCGGCCTTATTGGCATGTATGTCACATATATGTTTGTATATCATGTTAGGTCATCCAAAGCCGAGTATTCTCTTATGTTTTATTCTGGTTATCTCATGACAGCCCTTCTGGCCCATTTATCTATGATGATATAATAAGAAAGATATGTTACGTTAGTACTCGGTTGAGTAAGACACCGGATGCCTGTCGCGGCCCTCCAATTTGGGTCGTGACAGGCCATGGAGTAGGCTTTTTATTAACTATTTGGCCAAAAAGATTGGATTTATAATTTTGGCTTTATATTTACTTCTAAAACACAGTGTCTGCAATTGGTCTTCCATCTTCGATATGTTGTTATCAATAATATATTGCACGGAATCTTTAGTATGCAAATTGGCTTTTATACTATTGTCTTCCACGTTCTAGACAAATAAGAAATTTGCTGGTTTAACTTTGTTGTTGTTCTATAGGTTTATGTCCAATTGTCAAGTGACTTATACAACCACAACCAAACATTCAGATTAACGTACGATATTAATGAGAGTCTACTACACACGATGTATGAATTTGACTAAGACTCTTTTCTCTGACTCCCTTTTGGAAAAATGACTCACTATACTCTATAAACCATTCAGTCTTAAATCCAGAATGGAACAAAATAGAGAAAATGACGTAGTTATCCACAAAAATAAAATTATTTACTCTTGTTTACTTATTTACTTTTATATCCATAAACTAACTGCATTTTCTATCCATAATAGTTTTTATTGAGAATTTTTTCTTTATTCTCCAATTCTTTTTTATTTCTATGCTTCTTCTTTTTTTTCTCCTTTACTTTTTTCTCGTTTTCTTTTTTTTTTCTTTTTTCCACTTCTAATTTCATTTAACTTCTTTTTATATATATTCTTTTTCTCTTCATAATCTAACTTTATTTGCTATTTTCACAATTTTTTATTATTCTTATTTTTATACTATTACTAAAGAAAAATCAAAATGTGTATCAATTAAATGTAGCTAATACAACCAAGAAATATTAAATAATATATGATACCAGTATAATATATAGCAATACCACCAGGGTATACAATTGTGTGCAAAGAGTTAAAAAAAAATTTAACTCAATTATTAAACTGAAATAATATCAGTTGTCAATAAAAATTTTAAAAAATTCTAAAAGGATCTAATTGTAAAATTATACCGTTACATTATATAGCATACTATAATATATATTTTATTTTATTTTTTTGCATTTTCAATTTGCCCCTCACTCTGGGTAAAAGCTTAAAGCAAATTAAAAGGGAAAAGTCAAAAGAATTTATGGGTAATAAGTATACTATTATGGTATATTATATACTATTACAGCATAATGGTATAGTATATTTCATATTATTATAGTATATTATAATAGTATATTGTTGCAGTATAACTATATACTCCTATAGTACTGTAGCGGTATACTGTTAGGTAACTGTGTTCTTCTTCGATTATTATAATATACCGTTGCAGTATATTGTAAACTATAATAGTATATTGTTGCATACTCCTGCAACATATTGTATACCTTAGCGATATATTATTGGGTAATTGTGTTATTCTTCGATTTTCAGCTGAAAATTTAGATCTCAATCACCTCAAATTAGCTCTAAATGCTATCAAATTTCAGTATGAACTTCCAGAAGGTACTATAAGCAATATTTAACAGCACCCACTTTGAATCAAACAAGAAATCTTCAAAAATAAAATTGAGCTTCAAGCCCAACAATGGTAGATATTCAAATACACATAAAAATTTAGATTTGGGAAGCTTACTCGAAGATACTATAAACAATATTTTATAGCACCCACATCGAATCAAACAATAAATCTTCAAAATAAAATTTCAAATTCTGGAGCTTCAAGCTCAACAATGGTGGGTCTTCATACACACATAAAAATTATAAGAAGAGGAGGTAGAGCAATAGCTTGGGTTGACCCTCTCAATGAAGATCGATCTGACAGAGGAGAAGTAGATCCATTTAAGTCCACTACCAAGTAAGCTTGCAAAAATGAAGCCAAATGTTTTAACATTCTGTACTTCAAATGCGAAGGCAAATAGCTGTGGGCCGGGTAAATAGTCTTGGTTGCATAGGTATAAAAAATAAATAGTTTAGGTTTGGATATTTAAGGGTAAATAGTTTGGGCTTAATGGGTATAAAGTGAGACTTTCTCAACAAAATATAGCATATTCTCCGATCAAGTCTCGACATTCTCAACAACAACAACAACAAATCCTATGAATTCTCATAAGTGGAGTCTGGGAAGGATAGTGTGTAGTGTGTAGGCAGGCTTTACCCCTACCTTGTGAAGGCAGAAAGGTTGTTTCTAATAGACCATCGACTAAGTTTCGGCATTCTCATTAGCCCCAATTTATATTCACAGACAAGGTAACATGTTATTTCCAGAACTCTTATGATCAATTTCGTTTACTAAGAGGACGATGTTTGGAATAAGATTTTGGCACACATGTCGAACATAATGCGGAATAAACAGAGATAAATTTCTCACAAGAGTCATGACCCTAAGGGGTCGTTTGGCGCGAAACAAGTTATCTCATGAATAATTATTTCGGAATTAGTTATCCTGGGATTAGTTATCACACTCTCCATAGGGATAAAAAAAATAATATAATCCCGAAATTAGTTATACCACTATTTTATCCCAACCAAACATATAATAAACTCATCTCAAATTTAATCCCGAGATTAATTATCCCTCATAGCTAATGAGCCCTAAAAGAAAAGAGTGGCCTGGCAGGTAGAGGCTGATCTAGGGCAAATTTTACTGGTTAAAATGAGATCATACTCGTTCTAAACAAACTGCCTCTAAACCTGAATGTGCCTGTGTCTTCTGGCTTTAAAAAAGTCTTTTTTAAATAAAAAAGTATTAAATTAAGATTATGGATAGATAATTTAAACAATATTAACTGCAAAGTATAGAAAGAAGTGGAAATTGTGATCCCTGGATGTGTTAAATCTACATCCTCTGACGCTTTATTTGTCTCTTTTGACATACAAAACAAAGGCCAAGTATAACAAGAAAGTATTGTATTAGCTGATCTCACAATCCTAAGGCCCCATTACCCGCCATTTTAGAAATTACTGCATTAATTGTGGTCTATTTTGATGAACAGACTCAATCCACAACTCCCCTTTACCTCTCTCCTCTTTCCCCCTCCATTGATTTTGTGATTCTAAATTAATTTACTAATTTCCATCGTTGATAAAAAAAAAAAAAAAAAATGGTAGATGGTAAATATTATGGTTTAGAAGTTTTTAAGTTAATTTTCAAAAACTACATTAACTTTTATTAAATTTGTTTGATCAAACACAAATTGGCTTTTGAAATACCAACATGGAAACAAACTAGCAACCATTGCTAGATTAATGAGCGAGTATACCAATCTTTTTCCTAAGCAAAAAAGAAAGAAAAAGACGAGGTCCAGACAGCACAACTTGTGATCAGAAATAGCTGCGTGACGTTAGCTTAGTGATTGGAAAATTGGCATGCACTCATCGGCCTTTTAATTTAAGTGGCTATTATTATTGCTAAGAAGATACGCCAAATTAATTGGATCTTTTTTCTTCTTTAGACAAGTTTGAAGAATAAAAGAGCCGTATTAGGTAGCGCGTCAAGAGATTATTAGGAAAATGGCAGTTGTAGAAACTGAGGAAATGAAGGAAGCCTTTAGTATAAATCGATTGGTTTTAACTTTGAAGTGACGTGTAATTTTAGGAAAAATGACAGTGTGTTGCCGCTCTCAAAATAATAGCTGAAAAAATATTATATATATACATTCTATATGTTACATACAAAAATTATATAAATTTTATACAGTTTTTTCGCAACCGAATATAAATAATCTTTGGCGCGGGCTAAAAAGGATAATACCCCTAATTTTAGTAAAAATAGCACGGGCTAACCAGTTTTCGAACTGGTCATTCAAAAATAGCCAGCGTTTGCAAAATCATTGAAAATAGCCACTATTTTACTGCAATACGAAAAGTTCCAGCATAATATACTGAAGAACGGTGCACTTGTGTTTGAACATCCAGCATATTATGCTAGAACTCCAACACACGAGTTTAATATACTGAACATTGGAGCACCGGTGCTCCAATCTCCAATATATTATGCTGGACTGGTATATTATACTGGAACTCCAGTATAATATATTGGAGTTCCAGTATACTTAAGCTGGAACTCCAGTATATATACTTATGCTGGAACTATAATATACTAGAGTATTTTTCTGGATTTTAAATAGTGTTTTCGTTTAGATTTATCTTTACATGAAAAGTGGCTAAATTTCAACTACTTTTGAACCTGATTTTTTTTGAATGACCACTTGTAAATCTGGCTATTTTTGAATTTCTCCCCTAATTTTACCAACCAAAAAAAAACGTGATGGACGAAATTTGCAATAGCAAAAGAGGGGGATATAATTTGTATCATGTCTTTCAAGTGCCATCTAAGGAAAATGACTTCCACCCAAATAAGTAAGGAAAGCTCCTCTTGATGAAAAATATTTCCATATAACCAAATACCATATTCTCTTTAAAAATAACTTCCGTCATATCAAATACACCAATATTTAGGAAGGTGGTAATAGATAACTTGGTCATTTGCTAGCTATTTCATTCGAACAACCTCCTCCCTTGCAGCAATACAGTGCCTGAGTGTTGTTTCAGGTACTGTATTTTTTTTTACATCTTTTGGAACACAGATAACACAGTCTGCAGCCAACAAATATGATGCCAATCCATAAAACAATATCGTCTTCTTGTTATCAATTTTATAAGTCGCCGGCCTTGGAGTACTTAAATTCAAGAATGATAATCGCAAAGATAGCTTCATGGATAATTACAACCTGATACACTCACACTAGAGCACTTGTCTACAAAAGCCAAAATTAACGTTTGTTCAAATCCATTTTACTTATCGATTCCACGGACATTGTGGTTGGGGTTTTCGGGGTGGGTTGGGGAGGGCTCAGATTTATTTAACTGTTCATGCCTTTCAAGTTACTGCAATGTAGTTGACCTCAATATTATCTATCAAAATTGCAGAATGTTCTGGCTTTTAACAACAAAAGTTGTATGTTTCCCTAAGCGCCCTATGGGCCTGTAAAGAGAGACAGAAAAAATTTGAGATATTACCAGGTCCTTATGAAGTATCTTCTGTAACAATCCATATGAGATGTCAAGCACACCTCGCTAATAGTTGGTATTCTTTTGGCACCTCATAATCCATCTAAATCTTAACTCAGATTTTTCAGAATCACTGCCTCAATAGACGCTCCAAGAAACTCTGCTCTTAGTCTTCTACGTTGAAGCTAAGATGCACCACAACATAACGAGATAACATCTATCTGATTCGAAGGTGTCAAAGAATCAGGAGAACTTGCCTTGCAAATTTACAGTTCGGACTTTGATTCCTCGTCTTCTAATGGAGTATCACTAATGGTTTGTTGTGTTTCAGCAGAAGGTGCTGCCTGTTCTAGGGGATCAAAGTCTTCACCCAAGATCTTTGCAGTAAAGTGTCTTGCTTCATAGTCGAGTTCTGGCCACTCTGCCACTATCCTCTTGGCGCCCTACAAAATAAGAAGATAAAGTGGAGCAAATGACACAAAGGACAAAGTGCAAGAAAAGATATGAGGGCTGTCGATAATAAGAAGCCATTGAGACATTCTAGGTGAAGCATACCTGGAGCTTGGGTTCCTTTGTCATGGGATTATTGCAGAGGTCTATTGTTTTTGCCTTGGGCTTTGTCGCATTACCACACCATGACTCGCACCATAGCCATTCTTGTGGGAGTGAAAATATGGGTACGGAATGTTGAGCGTAGTTTGGAAGATCCTGATATACAACAAGGATAATTGTCAGTAATCACACAATAAATAAACAAATAAATAAATAAAGAGCAATATAATTATCTTAAACATCAGCCTGGTCGGAATGTCTCGACCACATAATGAAATATAGAAGCAAAGAAATTTGCCAGGAAAGCCTAAAGTTTTGCTGAAATGGGCAGATTCCTAACTTTACACTAGCATAATATGATTGGTGTAACTTTCCATTGATATTTTACTTATATCAGGTCTGCTTGGTTGTCCATCTAGCTTACAATATGTCCTGAATATCACCATGTAAGAGCACGTATAAAAACAGAAGTGTGTGAATTACTAATTTCAAGTCGTTCAACCAAAAAAAGAATCAGGAGGAAAATAGGCATGTTGGGCCTCCACAGGTCTAACAGGATAATACTGTCAAACTATCTCCAGGAAACTGTATAGTGATTTCTATATCTTCTTAAGTTCTCCAATCTGAAATGAAGCACAAATTCAAAATAAAAAGATATCCGATTACATGAGACTATATTTACTTTTATTGCATGCACTTGCAGAAAGCATTAGTAGAATGCAAAGAAACCTTGCAGCCTAAAGTCAAGACAATATTGGCTTGTTTCAAATGTAAGGAACAACAAAAAATGAGATAATTTATGATGAGCCAGTAGTGTAGAATGATATGATGATTGCACATAAGAGCTTTGACTCACCTGATCCAGATTGGAAAGACTGTTTGGATCCTTGCTCAGGGTCTCATAAAACACTCGTAAATTATCTCCAGCAGCAGTCTCCCGGAATTTGAGCAAATCAACAACATATAAAGCACTGCAGGTTGCATTCATCATGGAAAGCTTGTTTATTTTTCAAAAAAATACAAGTAATATTTATGCCAGTTTCATTCAATGGTACCTAATATGATATGGCCTTCCTCGTAAATGTTCCTTCCAGAAGCCCTATTAAATAAATACAAAGAACATTAGCGAATAGTTGAGTCAGTAAATGGACAAAAAAGTGAAACCAGCAAGTAAAGAAGTGATGAAATATTAGAACAAAATGCCAATACTTGTTTCCAAAAACGATATCCATCCATCTCTCTGTTGTTGTCACAGAAAGGTGTGTATGCAAGGGGTCGTCCCTTCAAATCCATGTCATAAAGTTCTCCCATGTCAGTTCTGATAATTTGGTCTGCATCTACAAAAATAACCTGCAAGATAACAATTACAGAACTTCAATTGACTATAACGAGACAACTAAGAAAAACAATGATCTAGTAGCATAATCTATTGAATTCTTTTTTTAAAAAGAAGAGAGAAAAAAAAATTTAATACCTTCTCCAACGCCAGGGGGAAGATGACATCAAGAAATAGAATTTTATATGCCCAAATGATTCTCTGTTTCTCCTTTTGTTTGTGCAGCCATGTAGGCCATTTGTATGTAATTAATTCATAGTCAAAACCATATTCCCGAGCCATATGCGGAATTACATCCTAAAAGAACAAAATATCTCATAAGTACAACATCAAAAATTTATACATTAAAACAACCTGCTAGAAAGAATTAAAGGTGAAAACCAAAAGTTAGAGAACCTTGAACTGAGGAGAGAGATAATTTTTTATAAACCAGAACTTCACTGGCCGTTGAGTATTCTTCAGAACACTTAGTATCATAATTTTTAGGAAGCGTTCATATCTGCATAGTACATCTTAAGGCTGTTATGCAAGGAAAAATATGCTACAAAAGAAGCATAAAAGTAGGGCAAGCATAGTCAAGTCTGACCTAAACCTTCATCTTTTTAACAACTAAAAGATAAGTGTGACCAGAACTATATAACTACCCAAATATATTATTAGAAGAATAGACATGTAAGATCCTTGTAAAAGAATAGACATATAAGATGACATTAGAAGTAAAAAAATATGAGAATTTATTAACAATGGCAATAAGATTTTGTTTCTTTCTTTGGTTCTTTTTCTTGTTAGAAAAAAAAAACATAAGAATTCGAAGAGACAAAAGGAAGGGGATGGGCCAGGGAGTGGACATCATACTACACAAAAAGAAATTGGGGCCACATAAGGACCATATAAATGCAGGGAAGAAAAAAGATGAATCCAAAACAGAAAACTCACAAGTGTCCGGAAGCAACAGAGAATATGTTAATCGTCTTCCCATGACGACCACTGGTTACCTGCTTCTTGACAAGGAATAGAAAACTGTTTAGCCATCATGGTTCTCTTCATTTAGATTACTTATATTTGATGAGGGAAACTTGAGGAATTACCACTGGAGTGCTTTTACTCTTCTTTGACTGGTCACCACCACCGATAAATCCAGAAGCCCATTTAAGAATATTAGAATTCCAACTGTCCTGGTTTCCCTGCATACAAGAAAATTAGTATTCCAGCGGCATATTGTTTCAGAGTTACAGATCAACATTATCAAAGGCGAAAAGCGCAAAAAAGCACTAAGGTATGTTGGGACTTTAAGTGCAAAGCGCAAATAAAGTGTAGGCTTTAATGAAGAAATGCGCAAAAGGAGAAAAACTATAAATATGAGTGTGTAGTCCAAGACAAATATCTATAAGCATGAATACCAAATATATGGACAAAGAAATTGAAGAAAATTTATGATAAAACGAAATATCAATTATTTAGTGTCGCCTCTTCAGGATAACGCTCATTGGCAAGGAAAAGTATGCCTTAGAGCCTTGATGACAACACTGAAGGGCCTGCTAAGCGAGGCGAAGCGCTCAACATGTTTTGAGCCTCGCTTCAGGGCTTAAGCGCGCTTTTGATAACATTGTTACAAATACATAATAAAATTTTCTGTAAAGGGAAATGTTTTACAATATAAAAGAAAGGGAACTTATCACCTTTTTCTTCTCTTGTGAATAGCTATTGTCGTCAGCAGAAACCAAGAGTTTCTCATGTTCCTTGCCCTTTTTTTTCATCACCTCCATGTGAACAAGTTTACCACGCAAATCATCTATAGTGATCCGTTTTGACAAAGTTGTCTCCTGACCACCATCACCATCTTCCTTCAAAGCATAAAGCTCTGAGCTTCTCCCTGGAGCAAGCTGCAGGTACCAAACTCCAGGAAACACTTTCATTTGCCAATAACCCAAATTGGCCATGACAAGTGTGTCAACCAAGTGCGGTGTACTCTTAGTGCCAAGGATCAGCTGAAGGCCTCGAGGAGGCTCATGATCCTTCTCGGAGCAGTGACCTGGTCAAATGGTTTAGAAACTAGAGAAATTAACTCACTCGCAGCGGAACCATGACATTATTCTTCTCTAGTCAATATTTCAGGTTACTAAAGCGATCACATCAAATGGAGGAGAGTCAAGTACCTGTTAGGACAAGTGCTTCTAGTTCATACACTGCTTGCAGTGTCCTAGTCTCTCCTAGGTTTTCAAGCAATATATTATCTAGGTCATGGCTGCAAGTTTATGCAACTATTAGACATGACTAGGTAGCCTGCCATATATGTCATTGGTAATTAGCTCCACAATTCTTTTAAATACTTACATGGCAACAACAGGCTCAACAAGCCAAGGCTCAGGAACATCAAGATTCATAGTCAGCGTCTTAGAAGGTGGCATATTAGCGAAAAATGCTTTGGGACCATAAATGGTGTAATCTGCACTACTAAAGTCATCCTGCAAAATTAGCAAAATGAGACGGGGAGCATGATATGTCTAAAGGGCTTAATTTATCAACAACAAAAAAAAGGAATGACTGGCATACCAATGTTGGTATAACATATCTGTAGTAGTTCTTCAACGGGAGATCAACCAGTGAGCTCTGCAAGTAAAAAGATAATGCTAATTTCTTAAGCCTGACGTTTACTGACAAAGCCTTTACTTTGAGATGTTTCATATGATTAATAAAGAGGCAATATACCATAGGACATGCACACATTGAGGATGTTCCATATTATTAATACAGAGGCAATATACCTTAGGACATGCAGATATTTGGGAGACAGAAAATGCAAATTGTATGTTAAAAGCTAAAGTAAGTAGAAATTTGTACAATCTGTTTAGCCTGCTAAATGAACAAGAGCAAGATGGTCAGTATTAACACTTCATATTTGGAGCATCCTAATAACAAAAGGGACACGAAAATTTTTGAAACACTATCTTCTAAGTTCAGCCATTTCTGACACTTCAAAATTTAACTGCTTAAGCTTCAGCTGTTTCAAACTAGGTTTCATCTCCAATCACTAGCAAGGGGAATGTATCTGACTTTCTTTCCTTTCAACCTCTGCTTGAAATATTTAAACGGCAAAAGCTTACAATTAATAAATTGCTGAAATGGTTCCTAAATTGTTTGTCGATTTTGAATCCTATCATTCGCTCGATCTTGCGCCAATCACAAGATTATAAAACCTCGCACTGATGTTGGCTAATTTTCCTTCTTCACCCATGCATCTTTCATGTGACGAAGCCCAAGGACAAGCCTGTCTTGAAACCCTAAAAGCCCCATTAGGCCTGCCCACGACTCTCACTAAGTGATATCTGCAAATCACTTTTACCACTGCAGAACACAATACAGAGGCAGTTCCACTGCCAGTCCCCAATTATGGAAAAAAGTAGTGATCATTTTCATGGTTGTCATATACTACATACAGAGATCAACTCACCATTGGGTTAAGTACAAGCCTCATGCTTGGCCGAATGGACTTTGACAAAAGCCGAAGAAGAGAAGACAACTTTTGACCAGATGAGCTCAAGGGATCGATGACAGCATCAATATGAATGCTGGAACTTTCATTTTCTAAAACAACAGCACTGCCACAAACACATTAATTGCTTTCAGTACAATGGAAATTCCAAAATCAAGAAAAGTCAAATCAGCAAAAATCTAGTTCACAGCATAAAGTTGATGGCTGATTTACATGCAGAGCATTGTTGTTTGATAAAGCATCTTTTACTTATAGATGTATGTTTACAACATGACTGAACTTCGAGCACATTGCACATCAAGAAAGTTTTATGTAGACTCTAGCTTCATATCTCATAAACCCTTAAGCAAGAACCGTATGCAAGACAAAACAATGAGAGCCCAGTCATCTCCTTCTCAAACCCCAAAAAACGAGAGAAAACTAAAGAAACTAGTGTTACACGACAGTTGGTGCAGCATCTTTGGTTAGTGAGACAATAGAATAGCCTAAGGCATACCTACTTGAGCGGTGCTAGGTATTTCTTCACAGAAGTTTATCAACATATCCAAAGATATGGAGTACATCCTTTTTTTTTAAAATCAAGCAGAAGACTATCTTTCTGCTTAGAGTTTCCGTTTCTTCCAGTCCCTACTTTAAATCTTTAACCAACCTTGTCGCTTCCTATGATTTCAAATTTCGGGAAACATATAACGTAAACCACCACAATGAAAGGCTGCTAACGAACTCATATGTCCTTGTAATCTAATGTTTTAAAAGGCAAAGCTGGGACTCATCTCACGGCTAAAAGCTCTCGAGTGATCATGAACAGCAAAAGTCTCAAATGGCTTTCTGGCTTTGGTTGTTCGCCCTATGTGCCCTGGAACATTTTATTTCTTACACTTTCTTTAAGCATTTGGAAATAACTTTCAGAAAATGTTTTCTTTGTATATATAATGTTGGCTGTCAAATTTATGAGGCTGTCAGTGTCTTGACCAACAATATCACCTATGTGTAGTTAAAATAGAGGTCAAAGTGTTAGCGAAAATGCAGTAATTTATTTAAAGTTACAATGTAAACCAGTAGATGATCATAGCCATGGAGAGTGCAACTTGAGTCCAATATAGTCTCCTAAATTTAAGGTCGAAAATTTACCGACCATATTGCTTTATTTTCAACGTGAATTGCCTGCAAAGTTTCTGCTATTTAGTAGTACAATCTTGTCTCAATTTTCTAAAGTTAAATAAGGCCAAATGACTTAATATCTTTCTTTTCACGCCGTCAAAGGTGCCGAATAGGCAAATACTGTGTTCTCTTTTTTCTTTTTCCTCTCTTTTTTTTTTTTTGGAGGGAGGGGTCTGTGTAGAGAGGTTTGGAAGTTAAAACTAATTAACTTGGATTACTCAAATCTCATGCGAATGGATTCAATTAGTTCCATTCAATGTGAAAAAAATGAAATGTTAGTGCTGTTTTGAATATTTTGTTTTCCTTTCATCCTTATTTTTAAAATGGGATAGACTATCTTGTAAGTTTACAACTTTGCCAAATATATTATCTGTTTATCCACGTTGAAGAAATATATTTTTCTGCTCATTCCATTCAGTATATTTTCTGGGATTCTGTCCAAAAAAATTGGTTTTAACCACAACCATCACAACATCTTTCTTCGACAATCCTAGAATATATGATGCCCACGAGTTGAACCTCTAATACACTGGCTGTGTTATTATCTCTTTTTCGTCTACGTGTATTTAACCTTTAGCGACCCAGAACTTTTATGCTCATATGTTATTCTATTTTAAATAGTTTATTTTAATTTTTAAGTTTCTATTTTTTGAATTATATACGATGTTTAACGCATTTTGTTTAATTTTTCATATCACTGTTATTTTAGAATAGCAATGTAAAAAGAGAAAAGGTGAGAAAGAAAACTCATATTGAATTGAGAGTCAAGTACATACAATAAGACTCCTTATATAAGAGTTTTGAGTCACATGTAATAGAGGAACTTTCTCAATTCTCGATATTACTAATTATTATGATACTATTCTAAAAAATTCTTAATAACTTTTTCTGACTTTCTACGCTCCCGCCTATGGCTGTCCAACGGGACGGGACGGGACCAAATTAACAGGACGGGATGGGACAACATTTAAGCGGGATGGTGGCAGGACGGGACGAAACGGGACGGGACAAACGGGACGAAACGGTCGGCCCATCCCGTCCCGCTAACAAACGGGATGGGACGGGTTCGCGGGACTTAAGTGTAGTTTTTTTTTAATAAAAAAAAACGTCTAGTTTTTTGAAAATGACTAAGTTTTTAAAGTTTACAATGGCTAGTTTTTTTACTTATTTAATAAACTTAAATGTTAAAAAGGAAATTAGAAAACTAAGTAAAGAATTATAAAATATTAAAACAATAGACTTGTAATGAAATATTCTAGTAATTGCAAATTTAAAATAGAGTTATAATTTATTTAATATAATTTCAAAGTATTAAGTAACTAAGACAATTCATAAAAAAAATTCAACGCTTAGAGCCTGTTATTTTATTAATAGAACTTTAAAATCTCACATACGAATATAATTCTTTTGAAGAGCACCTATTCTACACAGCCACCTTCTAGGAAGGCTTCTGTTTGAATTAGGCCTTTATGATCTCCGATTTGAAATATTGTTGCACTAAAAGCATTCTCCGATGCTAAGAATCAAGTTCATCATCAATAGAGGAATCAAAACATGTTATATAATTCATATCTTCCTATAGAACTTCTACTCTAGACTTAGAAGTAGAAGGAGCAGTTTCACCACCTGTTATTTCCATAGATTTATATTTATCAAACATTGATCTAGATTCTAGCACAAGAATATATGTTAGCTTGGAAGTCTTCGAGAGATAGTTGTTTATTTTCTTGAATTGCTAAATTTTGATAAATTTTACGAACAAGTCCCTTTGTACTCTTAATTTTAAATATGGTTTAAGTATTGTAGAAATTAAATAAACTTGGGGAATAGAGAAAAAATACATTTTAAATTTTGCAATCATTTCATTAATGGCCGGTGCATAAGTTGAATTTGTTTTATACTTACCAAATACAACAAAAACTCCACAAATATACCATAAAAACTCGCGGGACAGGCGGGACAGGACGGGACGGGAAGGGACGGGACAAGCGGGACAGGCGGGACAGGACGAAACGGGACAAAATGGGACGGGACAAACGGGACGAAATGGTCGTCCCGTCCCATCCCGTGTCCCGTTTAACATTGACCCATCCCGTTTAAAATGAAGTGGGACGGGACCGGGACGGGACGGGACCGGGACGGGACCGGGACCGGGACGGGCCGTCCCGTTGGACAGCCATACTCCCGCCCAATCTCAAGGTGGGAGAACACATCTTGGTTTGTTTATCCTAAAAATAAGAAATACTAAGCAGACGCCCGGTCAATATTGAGTTGAATTTTTCTTTAAAAAAATAAGAATACTTACTTAAATTGAAAAACTATTTGTGGAAATCAGCAGAATAGTAAACATCAGCTGGAATAGTGCACAATTTTTTGAAAGGAAGTGGTGCCATCAATGTGTAGGTTCTCTATTTTTAGTATATTTGTTTGTATATGGGATGTCCCTTATTAAAAATATAATTTACGTTATCACAAAAAGTGCTGTCATAATTCTGCCCTCGAAAAGGACTGATAATTGCAGAGCAAGAAAAAGTAATCTTTGCAGCACATAGAAAAGGAATTACTCAATCACTTGAATGAGCTAGAATAATGCCCACAAAAAAAAAAATACAAACCCTCGCTTCGCATTGCTTCTCGCTTTAAGCAACAAAGCCAATGTCTTTTTAATAACATTGATTTGGAATTCTTTATTATTATGACATCATAACTACAAATAT
Organism: Nicotiana sylvestris; assembly: GCF_000393655.2. Classification (NCBI taxonomy): domain Eukaryota; kingdom Viridiplantae; phylum Streptophyta; class Magnoliopsida; order Solanales; family Solanaceae; genus Nicotiana; species Nicotiana sylvestris. The sequence goes on along the minus strand of NC_091057.1, from coordinate 118,988,851 downwards.
TTTTAAAAACATTCGTAATGATTCTCTTGACAACCAAGAATCTTTCAACAACTAAACAAAAAACTCCTGGGCTTTAAGGCCATGCCTATCCTATGACAAGTAAACTGACCTAGCGGCCTTGTTCTTTTAGAACAGTAGTCCAATATATGGGATTAAAGAGCTTAGCATTAACTCTCTTTATCTGACCTGTAGTCTCTTCAAGGATACCTTTTTGCTGTCTTCTATGTATTTATCCATACACGCTTTAGGTGTGTTCTGTTTCCTTTATATACATATCCTTATTTACATATATTATAAGTAATAAATGAGAGCCTAATCTATGACAGCATTGTCAAACACATAAACAATCCCTTATAAATAACTCTTCAAGTGAAAAAGATTGATCCAAATCATCAATCAAATGTGCGTTCACAAAATTATGAATTTTGAAATGTGTTACCTGTATTTTGCAGACAGAAGTTCAAAGCGAGCACCTTCGGAACTCCGATCCCTCATAGAAATTGAAGATGAGACAGACATGACAATGTCACTGATGAATTTACTACAATGTGAAAAATCACAACATTTTTTAGCACAATGAAGAAAAATAGTTTGGAAAACCTGAAATTGAAGAAATAACCAAAGCACCCCATTAGCTTAAATTGTTGAAAGATAGTAACTAGGTTCATAACAGAAGCAGAAAATATAATAAAAGACCAGAAAATATTCCAAGAAACCAAAGGTTTGGATTACTTCTTATGCTGGTAGTTGGCCAAGCACTTCATCAAAACTTAAAGTAAATTAAGCGGAAGTACCACAATGGTTCATGAAAATTCTCACCCAGTGGAATAATAGCAATCTAACAGTCGATGAGAACAAATCTTTAGATGGAAAAAACAATTGTGCTAATATGACCCAAAGGACAAAGTCATTAAGAAGGGTAATGGAGAATAGATACATGAGTAGGTCTCTACAGAAACAGCAATATCCTGTCATGTATAAATCGACAAAGATGGCCCAGTTTCTAGAAAGCAGCAACAGGAATATGTGGTAGCATTAAATGACAGCAATGCTGGGATAACAGACTGCGCAATAACTCAATAACAGTGGTTGATTGCGATGCCATCATCTGACTTCAGGGGAACCTGCTTTTAAAGCAGATATTTGCAGAAGTTGAAGATAATATTCATATCTGTTAGCTCCATAGAATAGGATCATATATAGTGTAGATATGTAACAAAAGCAGCTTATTTATGAAGGGAAGAGCAGCTTGTTTCATGGAAGGAAACAGGGGTATCAAACTCGAAAAATCACTTTTCATGCTTTCTTTAAAAGCAGTAAGCAGGTGTTCACAATCAGCATTTGAGAAGCAAGAAGAGAGCACATTGAAGAGCAAAAGAGCACAAACCTTGTTAGCATATCAGGATCGATCTCCTCCCACTTTACTTCTTCTATGATTTCGACTACATGCTTTATTCTTTGCTTAAATTCCAGAGACTCCAAAAGTTGCAAATCATGGCTCAAGAATGTTGTGTCGTCAACCAGGCCAATCACCTATCAAATAGGTCAAAGAACATTATGTATCCAAAGAATAATATAATGCTCATCAAAAACAGATTAAACAATGTCTCTTCAAAGCACCCCAGTACTCAGAAAAACATGAGGATGAGATCTCAAAATCAAAATAGTATTGGAGGACAATAATTTCAATAAAAAATCAGCATTTCAAATTAAATGCAATTGTCAGAAGTCAAACTTACTCTCCCATTTGTAATAACTGCATTGGCACCATATTCCAGGCCAACTTGTCCAAACAAAAACGTTCCCACCTGCAAACGTATTGAAAATAAAAGATAAGGGGAGAACCTACTCGCCAAGCATGCATCTCATCAATACCTTAGCCCCATAGCACCTTACCGGAACACAGAGTTCATATTGGCAAAATTGGAGTCTTTCTGAACATTTTGACCATAGAGTGCACCAATTCAGTAGGTAATTTTGTTCTTTCATCTGAGAAACTGGGTTCTAATGATAAATGTTCGTTTCACTGGTAAACTTAAGCATTCTGATTGATAGAAGGGTTTAGCTATTGACACAGCTAAGCCATGAAGTGGGTCAAAGCAGAACTCTGCTATGTTGTCTACAAAATTACTATCAAATGTTTCCAAGAATTTCACTAAGCATAGCTAAGGTACTATCAGAAATAGAAGATATAAATTGACATCCTAAGCATTTGCAACTTCTATCGCATGGAATTTGCTCCCATATATTGGCCAGTCCCACATATTGGACACCTGATTAAAATTTAAAATTCAAGGCCTTGGATGCATTGATGAACAGACTAGCTAAAGGCAAGAATAGTCAGGTACCTTGTTCAAGTGCATCCTCAACTTCTCGTCAGAAAGTCCAGAAAGAGCAGACTTGAGTGCTTTTGAGGACAATCCATTTGAATTAGCCAGTTCAAAGACCTTATCCAAAAATGCCTCACTGCTTTCAGTGCCCGCAGAAGATGCATGAATATAATCATGTTCGTAAAACGAGCAAATTTGGTCCAGGAACTCCAGAACGCCTTTCTTGTGACTGCAAGTCATTATTATAAAGCAAGATGAAGAAAGAGAAGAAGTGTAGTTAATGAAGCAATTTAGAAGAGAAACAGTGCCTAAAGAAATCATGTCAAAAGAATCAGTAGAGACCTATATGATGAGGCTGTGATTTGAAAAACTTTCATGAAAAGAGAACTCGGGGAATGAGGATCTAGAACGGAGTTAAAAAGCACTCCCAAGCGTCCAGTTGTTGTGCCTGCCATCTGCAGAAGAAACCAAGCACTTAAGTCCCATAACAGAAAAGTATATATAAGCGATAAATGATGACAAATGAAATACTAATGCCACAAAATCTTTATTAAAATAAGAGAAGAGAAGGAGAACTACCAGATAATGTATTCCTTCACGAAGCAATCTCATCCCTTTCTTTGAAGCCATATTGACAGCAAGAAGATGAGTCACTGGCTTCAAATCATCTATTGCTGGAAGAAATTACGGAAACACAAATCACAAACATACTCAAACATGTTCCATAAAAAATATAGTGTTAGGCCGAGTATAGCTTACTTTCTGTAGAATGCAAGTAGCTGACATCATTAAGAAATGAGTCCTCTGCTAGAATTATAGCAGAAAGCGATATGAATCTTGGTTTGACTTTCCCTTCAGCTATAATCTAAGTCAACAAAGGGACGCAATGTAATCAATTATTTCAAGCACTAAACACTAAAGTCAATACAACATATTTAGAGAAGATAAAGAACTGTACCTGGGGGTTATAGCGCTGCACGCCACTCTCTGATAGGAACTTTTCCAGGATGTCTGTATGAGAGTTTATGTGCCCAAAATAAACTTGTTCCTGTATTCTAGGAAGCTCATCGTTCATTGCATTCATAAGAGCGTCCTGCCAATAGCAGTTCCAGGCATATTATATCATGCTATAGGATGTTTTCCCCCTCCAAGAAATAAATTTCAATGACAGATAACAAACGCCACAGGAATAAATATTTCTACCTGATATAGTTAAGATAGCTTTAAAGTCCAGTAACAAGAAAAATTAGTTACAAAATCACATGAGCTGCCAATTGCGTATATCAGGTCTCCAAAGAAAAAACTCTCATTCCCTAAACCTTTTTCCAAAAGCAAATTCCATATTATAGGAAACATATCTTTCCTAGAGCAACCAAAGCACAAAAGAGGCCGGTTCGTGAGACAATGACATTACTCAGAAAATCTGAATATAGGACAATTTAACAACCCAACTAATCAAGTTCCTAGAATTATGAGCCCGTTTGGATTGGCTTATTTTAAGTGCTTTTAAGTCAAAATAGCTTTTAAGCTATTTTATAGTGTTTGGATAAAGTAAAAAAGTGCTTTTAAGCACTTGTTTTTAAGCTAAAATGACAAAAATAAGCCAAAAGCCAAAAGTTAGAATTCCTAACTTATGGCTTTTGGCTTAAAAGCCATTTACAACAAGCCCATCCAAACGGGCTCTATGTCATACTTGTGCAGGATATTTTTCCTTCCCCCTTCTCAATCAACCAAAATTCAGCAAAGAGTAAAAGCACCAATTATTGAGACCAGTTACGTACTTGGCAAATTGGTTGCACAACTACTAGTAGAGATGCAAACTTAAAGTTAAAATCTCAGATGCCAAGCTTTTCTTTGCAATATTTTGACTATGTGATCATAAATAGGGTAATACCTCAGTAGGGTCATGGACAAGCCCATTGAATAAGAGGCAACAACGCCTCTTAGCCAACCCTAGCTTAAATACAAACAGAGAGCTTTCCTCGGAGAGTTCTTTGAAAGAATGTTCTTTCTCCAGTTTCAGTAAAGTATCTTGAGGTGGAGTTTTGGCCTGAGGTCTACAAAAAGACACTAGCTGTAAATGTTTTGGAACACAAATCAAGAAAGATACAATCCATCAGCTCCAACAAAGAAGAATGAAAAGCCCTTGTAATGCATGTAGCTCTCATGAACAAGCAGAAACATATAACTGGATGTTTGAAAAATAGTAGACTTACAGCAGTGTTTCCACAAATGCCGCTTCAACATGGTGTACTTCAAGAGGATCGTCAGCAGCTGACTCGATTCGCAATTTGTTTATCTACATTTCTAGGTAAAAACTATTACTAACTGTGTATATTTGTAATAAACCACAACACTACCACAGTGACAGGGGAAAATATTAACTGTGTATATTTGTAATGACCCACCACCATTTTTAAAGAACAAAGCATCAACAGAAAATATAAAAAGAGCTAGCCACCATTACTCCTCGAATTTACACCCCATCAGAGATACTCTAGACATAATTGTTTTCAAATTTACACTAGCAAAGGTAGTTTTCTAGGGGAGCGATGTTGTGGGGAAAGCTCCATGTATGAGAAGTATAACAAAAAGTAGAGAACACGCGCAAAATATGGGTCTCTACAAAAGACAACCAATCATCTACACGTAAACGAATGGTGAAAAGAAAAAAAGATTAATATGACTGACTAGAATAAAACACCTATGAGGTGTGAGAAGCAATGGAATGGAACGGAACTGATTAGGTTCACAGCTCAACATGACCCAAAGCTATGGCAGGTCATGTTAAAGTAAAATTTAATCACTTTGATAAGTAAATATATTTTTTCCTTCAAAAAACAAGGGCACCAGCAACGGATTTCACAGAACACTAAATATTAGTTCTGGAAACACAAAGAGATCAGGAACATGCAGAATTACATGGCAGATTAGAAATAGTACTCCCTCAGTCTCATTTTATGTGGCACTATCGTTATTAGTCCTTCCCAAAAAGAATGGCAGATTTCTATACTTGATGGCAATTTAACTTTAAACTTCACATTTCACCCTTAATGGTATGCTTTTATAATCACATAAATCTCATGGCTTGTTTAAGATTAGAAGTTTCAAAAGTTTCTTAACTCTGTGTCCATTCAAATTATGCCTCGTGAATTTTGAAACAGAGGGAGTACTTGGAAATTCTAGCTAATACAATATGGCTCCTCTCAGAGGGCAAACAATTTTTCTTTTTTGGGCTTTTTAAACAGACTCCTGTATGCATCAAGTTTTTAACCTTCAGACACAGCTATCCACATACTAACATGGTAATCACACATTTGGCATCCCTGCAAGCTAACATATTCTTTAATAGGCATTGTAAACAACTGAAAGTGTTAAAATCATACATTGCTCAAGAACTGGAAAGCTGTTGCAATTCCTTGGTTTTCCTTGATGTAGATGAAAAGACGAATAATCTGCAAAGAAACATTACAGTTTTCAACAGTTCACATGCATCACGAACAAAAATTTGAACTTCCCTGGAAATAAAATGTTAACTTAATGGAACCAAAATAGGGTCAGTTACAAGAGTTCTTTTAATAAATTATGTTACGTTCTAAAAGAAAGTAACAATACCATCAAAGGCTAACGTTACGGAGTGGTTGCCTCTACAGCAACACACCATGCATGAATACTCAAGAATAACAGATTGTAGATATGAAACAGCAAAAATCTTGATTCGTTATCTATATCAAAGTAGACAGAGATGTTTAAATAAAAGCTGGAACGAGCAGAAGTAAGATAATTTGCATTTACAGTTATTACGTCACATCAATGGCTCAAGGAAAAGCAACATGGATAATCAATTTGAGTTTTCAACAAAGAAGAATTTGCCATCTCAGAAACAGGGTCAAATCCTCATAGGTAAGTGCTACAAGATCAGGTACATCTGAATACATGGTTATGGACCCGAATCATTTAGTATCGAACATTTCCTATTCCAACTGAAATCCTCAAATATGTGAATGAGTAAATTTCCTATTCCAACTGAAATCCTCAAATATGTGAATGAGTGTAAAAGTGTTTCTCCTGCTTCTAATAAGAAGTCTCAACATCTTGATGCATGCATTGCTATTTACCTACCAAAAAAGAAAAACTAGATGTATGCATGTAATTTAATCTAAGCTATTAGAGTAAGATCCAAATAGGGTCGAATTAAATACTTCTATAAGTGGCTAGCCGGTTGTGATTTTAATTGCATGATACCAATAACATAGCATGTCATAGAATATAATAAGTTCATATGACATCTCTTTATTCTTAGCATCTCTTTATTCTTAGATTGCTATTACTACCCACAGTTTGTGCTATCTTTAGCTTCGGTTTTCGTAATATCTTGTTGTTGTTACTGCTTGTTGCGACTACTTCTTTTCATTTTTTTCTTCAAACAACCTCTCTGCCCTCCCAGGGGTAGGGGTAGGGGTAGGGGTCTGCGTACACTACCCTCCCCAGACCCCACTTGTGAGAATTCACGGGGTTTGTTGTAGTTGTTGCATATGACAAGCGCCTTATAGAAGTATGTTGCAGAAAAAAAAATTGCAATAACCGGCATATCAACTATGATACGTAAAAAAAGGGGTGATGGAAAAGGCATAGAAATCATGTTTGTTTTACATGGCTATATACACTAATAAGTAATTGATCAAAATAAACACTCTCCTAGTACTTCTGCGCTATAGGTAGGGCAAAATTAGGCATAGAAATCTAGTAATTGTAACCTGACTCGCATGTTAATCTGAAAGCATTTTCTTTCCACTCTACCATGCGTCATGCAAAAGAAACCAGTAATTACTTGTAAACATTGAGTTACTTGGCTTATACCAAGAGCAAAAAAATGAGTTTAACTACAAATCATCTTATTCAATCATTTACTATTTATTAGGAAAAGATTCCGAGTAGTTACCAAACTGGAGAAGTCTTCCTGACTAGGACTATCCTTCTCCCTATAAGAAAGGGGAAGTTCACCACCACTCGACTCGATCTCCTCAATTAACTTTGCAGAGTACAATATCACACCAAATCTCATTGGAATATGATTCTCAAACAATGAAACAATTGTGTCAATTGTCTGCAAAATTTTAGAAAAACTATTAACCCACAAATCGCCTTTGATTGGGTGAAAACAACACAAAACCAATTCAAACACAAATGAGCACAAAAACATTTTGTTTCAGTTCACAAGATGATAGAGCTTGCCTCAAGCCCACAAATGGAAGCGGGGTCCAAAACATAAACTGCATGGAAGAGGTTCTTCCGGATGTAACGCAATTGTCCGGGGAAGACTGGCATCAAGATCTAAAGCAGAAAGATGCAAACAGTTAGAAAATGAAAAGCTAATGAAGATGATCCCGAAAAGCGCAGCCCAAAGATCAGAGGAACACGGTACCTCATTCAAATTGCTCCGCCAACGTTTATACATCACATCCACCTCCAAGTTATTGAGATAATGAACATGATCTGAGCGAAAATCGACACGGAAATTACTGGACTCAGAAGGGGGCAGTGCTGAAAGGAGCTTCCTCACGGTGCTAATGGGAATCTGAAATTCTCAAGCAACAGGTTACTGCATCAGCATATTGCTTAACAGAATGCTCATGAAAAAAATTAACATCCAAGACGTTTGGGATAAAAATAAAAATGGTAGACATAATATCGATATGGATGAATGCACAAACAAAAGACAAGTGATAAATTTTGAGGTATGAAGAAACTTCATCTCCCATGTTCAGTCTCATGTTAAATGATATATTTCCTAAGATTTGTAATCATAGTATATTTTATGCACAATTGATGAAAAAGTTCCAATCGATGTTCTAAGTCCTGAACTTACTCTCCATGAGTAGAAGCTGAGGCAACTGTCATAATGGCCATCTTAGCAGAGCTAGCTTTGTAATCAAAATAATGAGCTAAATCATAGTTAAGGTTCAAGCACTATAGACTTCATTTTTTTAATGAGGGAAAATACAGTATATTGTATGCCGTATAAATACATGAAGCATTTTAGTCCCTGCAGCAAGATGTTTCTGCAGCATATCCTTGTATAACACCCCAGTAAATTAGGTAATTGTTCACCGGAAGCATTAGAAGAAAATCTCAGATAAGTAAAAAAGATGTTAAAACCCAGGGAAGTTGTATCAGACATGCTCACATGCTAGCCCAAAGAGAGTTAGTCAGCTTTCTTGAGAAGGTTCTAGAGCTTCGCACCTTCATTTTAGAGTATTGATCAGCTAATGATAACTCCTTATGGACCATATCAACCAGCCTGGAAAACAAAGTTCAGAATTAAAACAGTAAATAGGACGATCTCCGCTTCTCCCAGTGAAACACCTTGGTGACAATAAGACACATCCTAAAAGTAAAATCAGGTGAAACCAACAAATTGAACCACCGACAAGCAATACGCTTAATTGAAGTTATCAGTCTTATGAATCGTATAACCAAGCACTCGGAGACCTTCATCGAAGCACATATACTAGTAACAAAGGATGGCCATTATTAAGAGTTGACGGATATTTCACAATGCTGCATTGAAGGCATGCAAAGTGTAGGGATGGTCTGCGCAACACAGTATATTGTCAGGCAATCTGATATGCCATGATCACTTCTTTCCAGCTAGTTTGAATCAAACTACGGCTGTATTTTGACATTGTAGAGCACAAAATTCCACTACTGTTGAATTCAAGTACAAGAACCACAACACACCAAGAAATAAGAATACATTAGCCTTGAAGAAAACAGTAAAACAAAAAATTCAGTAAGCCTGAGGGAGAAGAAAAAATAAAAATGATGAATAAGGAAAACAATTGCCATCATTTCCGTTGTCAGTTTATTTTGCCTCTCAGTAGGGTCAAATTATGAAAAACAGCTGTGGTTATGCATCTAGGGAAGTTGAAGCTTGTGCGAATTCAGAGTTATAGGATTAAAAAGGGGGAATACAACAACGGTAAAGGGGTGGCTGATCCATCTCTTATTACTCAATATTGCAATTTCCAGTCCCTATCTAAATGTTCTCAATCCCGAAAAGAATGCAATATTTTGAGATAGTATCGCTGAACTGCCAGGCAACATTATGTTGCACTTGTTTGCGTTTTGTTCAAGAACTCCCACATCTTCGTTATTTTTGCAAGTATTTTTCAGGTATGATAAGAACAGTTAGAGCATAAGTCCTCCAATCACATACGATTCTGGTGAAATGTGGATATAAGTTTACAGGAGATGTAAACAGTGCAATATGGCAATGCTACCCATGCAATCCTTCATCTAGCTAACCAAAGTTGTATTAAATAGTGATGTCCAAAGTACCCAAGGCAAGGATTATATGTGATAACCATTCTACACAAAAACACTATCAAATTGCTAGCTGCAGTGTTTTAGATTCTAATCAGAATGGATTGCTATATTGACTTCCTAAGCACAACGCAGGTCTATCTGAAATTGTCCCTACAGGAATCATTTTTTCTATAGCTTATTTTCCTATCTCTAATGAGGGATCAACATAACAAACAAAGTCAAAAGACACAAAACCATTGGAAGGATGAGACAATATATGTTGCTCGCTTCCTAAGGGCAATGTTGACAGTTTTAGTTCCAGTATTCACTTCCTTGTTTCAATAGAATCATCTCTCTGACTCTAAGAAATTCTAAACAAGATTCATTTCTATTTTTCTTCACCACATATCTTGACAGTTTAACAATAGCACATATTAACAGATATTATAATAAATGAATTACACAGATGGAAAATAAATGGTGGGAGGGGGAGGAATTAGAGGAGGATAGCCTAGCAGCAAGTGGAAGTATTACAGATAAAGGTCAATATCTTCAATATTGACTAAGGCACCATTCAAGGCCATTAACGACTTTCCAGGTGGGATCATTCGCTGATTTTCAACAATTTCCTCTTTGATAGATTCATTGAGCTGCATAAAATTAAATACATATCAAAGAATCAGATTCATAATAAATGTCACGTTATTTGGAAAAAAGTTTTACAGGTGGAACACCAAATATTGTAACTGCAAAATATTTTACCTTCATCCGAGATAAAGAAGAGACAACACTAGGGAAGTTTTGATTAATATCTTGCATTAACTGCAAAGGATCAGCAGCATGAACTATCCTCTGCGCAGTTTGATGCCCTAAATCTGTTTATGAATATTTAGATAATCAAAAAGAAGCTCTCATTCTAACAATGATAAGTACTGGCTCATAACAGTAAAATTATCATCACCTTTTAATTCCCAGACATCAAGTGTATCAGATACTGCCGACGATAGAAGATAATCCCTGAAAGCCATGATTTCAGATGTCAACTCCGGTTTACGCTCCTACAGATATGGGAAGACGGAATCAGTTCTTCAATCTACAGCCTTGGCAAAGTGGATTGCATGCAACTGTCAGTAAGGCAATATCCTTTTTCTCTTTGTTTCTTTTTCTTTTTTCTTTATTTTTGTTTTTTGGCTGAACAGTACGTCCAAAATTCATCAACATGTACATGGGACTATAAAGAGTTGATAATACAAACCAGAATCCTAGAGAATATAAATCCTCTGACTTCTTGGCTAAGGTCTTCAGTGTGAGGATCTTCAAGAGTGACCCCTGCAACAATGATAAAATGAGATACCTTTTGCTAAAGAAAAGATAATGAACCAAGAACTTGGGACATAAAAATACTTGAGATATGATGCAAATAAAGCAGTAACTTTAAATATTAGATCAATACCACTATTAAGTAAAATCCGGATTTCTTCAAGATGTAAAGTGGGTGGATCTTATTAAACTTAAAGTTTTGCTCAACTGATAAGAGTATGCTTGAACTCCTAAAATTCAGCTTTTCAAAAACATTTTAACAGGATTTGGAAAACAAATACACAAACAACTTTTTAACAAAAGTATAGACACTATCAGCATGGGAAAAAAGTATACAGAAAATTGAGTCTCCGAAATTCATACAAGTTTAGCCTTAATATCACAAAAATAAAGGACGTTTCTTTATGTTGAAGTTCTATTGAGAAAATTATGAGATCTGAAGATGCAATCACTATTATCATTGATCCAAGCAATTTCAGCATAACCATGGAAAATGTTAATGAAAAAGCGAAAAATATCCTGAAACAAGATAGTGTCAAGCTTCTCATCTTAGAAAAGTCAATGTTATCCCATATCAAGCAGTAAAACATCCTATGCCGACAAAATTACTGAGACACTGTCGGAAATTATCGCATCAATACCACTGTTTGCATCAAGTAGCACAATGCAGATGAGTGCATAACAGGACTTACCTTTTTTCACAGTGCTGTCATCCATGGCCTTGTATTCCATGTTTTTCAGTGCTAGTTCAACACCATAACCACCCAAATTCAAGGAGTCTCTGGTACCAAGAGCTCCACAGGGGCCACTTTTTGATTCACACCCAGAAGGTAACACAGGCCGAACCACATAATAAATTTTTCCCTGTGCTAGTTATTGGATAGTCAATAATAGAACAATTCTGAAACTATTGGTTCTAGTAATAGGAAAGACAGTACAAAAATAGAGAAGGGGGCTATTCCCACTGTTAGTTAAGAAGCAAGATAAACAGAAAGTAGAGAGGAGCATAGAGTCATGGTAGCTGACCTCTCTGGCAGCATTCGCCAAGGTACGATGAAATTGTTCGAAGCAATAGGTCCCCAGAGCACCATATAAAATAGCTACTGGACTTCCTACATTTGAATCTGGATGGACATGATCAAACTCAAATAGCTCAGGGTGAAATGTGTCGAGAGATCTGAATACAAAATTATATACACGTCAGTTATTAAAGAGAAGCAGAGCTCAAACATTTTTGGGCATAAATCAACGATATCTACTTATGTTCCATAGAGAGAAAAGAAAGCCAGACAGACTTACACTTCTTTGGCGTTCTGCAGCCACACTAGCAACTCAGCAACAACAAAAAATAGTCTTCCACCAGTGTCTATCCAACAACAGTTTCCTTCAGGACTTCTTGGATTCTCACCAACAAGCAGAGGGTTAACCTTTTTGTTCTTTGCATTATCATTTTGCTGAAATACTCCTCCTTCAGGAGAGCTTGAGCTGTTATCGTCGGCAAGTGGAAAAGAAGAAAGAGATTCCTCTGCCAATTGACGATACAGCACTATTCTAGGAGACGCTGATCGTAGAGTGAGAGAAAACTCAAAAATTGATGCCAAAGATTCACTTAATTGAGACCTCCCATATTTTACAATTCTCTTTAAGCAATCTTTGGCAGTACGGCAATCAGAATTTTCATCTGCAGATTGAAGCCAGAACTCACTAAAATCCCAGTAGAGGTCCTTAGATTCCTTTGATAGCAATTCCCTGTCCATCATGAGCAGAACATCACAAAATATAAAAGGATAAGGCACGGTTTGCTCCTACTATAAGGAAACCTATTAAAAGACTGTTTTGAGGACGCTTTGGCACTAGAAAGAATCTTTAGTGTGGTTTATATCTTCGTTATATCATTTCAATTTTATTAGATGTCCCCAAAGGGATAACCTTAATGTGTAAATAAATTTCCTTCATGTGACTGAAAGCGCTTGAGCATACATGATATAGGTAACCATGATATCTGCATCTCTTAATTTTGCCGTCAAATTCCTCCTTTATTTATTACTACCTGATCTTCTAGACATGCTTCTTTACGATATGTTAATTGTTGCAAGTATCCTTATTTAAACTTACCTACAACTGTTTAGCTTTCCTTCTGCAATTTTATCACCCAAATTTGTTTACTACTTTTCTTTAAACACATGACATTCTAACATTAGATTTGGCATTACTTTCATGGAACCATGTTCTTAAACACTATAATGACTCAGGTTTCCCAATGGCAGAACAATGTGAATATCAAAAATCTCTCATTACACACACTCGTGTGGCCTACCACTCCATAAGAAAAACGAATATAACATAACACTACTTTTCCACACACCAAACTAGACGACAAGGAGTACCCATAGAAGCATTGAAGTAAACAGAACACTATCTTCTACTGAAATTTAGGAATCCTAAACTCTAGCAAGAAATATTGTGTCACCATAATTTGTGATGATTAAACCAGTCTTAATTTATCAAGTCTGAAAAGGAATTAGAATGATATACATGCAAAGATGCTATGTAAAACTCAGTTATAATGGTGAAGAAAAACATACCCAGCTTCCAAGAGTACGGGGGTACCAGACCACTTAGCCCTGAGAGCAACTTGAACGTTCTTGGGTTTACTAGTTACAGCAGAAACTGAATGCCCAGAAAGGCAAATGCAGAAAGCTACTGCGATCACAACCCAAAACCCAAATCTGAAACGGGTCTCCATTCTTGATATCTTGATAAATATCGATCAGGCTTTTTCGGATTTTTTAAAAGAATTAAGCCATACAATAAAATCCAACAATCAACATTGAAACATTAGTTGGACTGCAGATCAAAGACTATTGCGCTAGGAGTATGTTAGGGCTCAGTGAAGTCCTCCTACGTTGCTCAAATCTGTACCTGCGATTGGAAAGGGGCAGCTTTATAGTGCATGGACTTTCCGGGTTTTGACCGAACGAAACAAGGGTAGTTTAGTCAATTCACAATATTTCCACGTTCATTTTCTGATATGGCAGTTGTTCATTGGTGAGGCGCTAAGTAAATAACTTGGGGTTTTGGCATGGTATAACAATATACCCATGTAATTGGCAGAAAATAGCCCTAGTTACAGATATTAGCATCAATAGCCAATAAATGTATATCACAATAATAATATGTATATCACAACTTTTTTTTCCTTCTTTGTCTATATCATTAAAATTTTATTTTCATTCTTTGTATATAAATAATATTATTTTTTGTATATCAATAATATAAAATTATATATATTTATTATTGTCTTTATATCAATGTATATCACAATAAAAATATTGTATTATTTGTATATCACAGTGTATAGCACATCGGACATGTGTATACCAAAATAGATATCATAAATTTATTTTTCTTCTTTGTGTATATCAAGAATTAATTTTCTTTGTATATCAAAATATTATTTACTCCCACAATTATATTTATTATTTTTATATTTTAGAACTTGCTTAAACATGCTATATCAAAAATTTATTTTCCATTTTTGATCAATAATTAACAATTATATTATTTGTATATCACAGTGTATAACATAATAATAATAATGTGTATATCAAAAAAGTTTATTAAAATTTTATTTTCGTTCTTTGTATAACACATTTCAGACTGAAAACTCAAGTTCATGACGGCTCCACATGTATATCCCCTATTGTAACTCGTGTATATCTCTATGTACATCAGTAATATCTCATGTATTTTATCTGTATTTGTGTATATCCATGAAAATTTGTTTTATATATACGATATACAATGTGATATACACGGGCGTCCATAAATAAATTTTGTTGTATACACGATATACAAAGTGATATACACGGACGTACTTAAAAACTTGTGTGTGATATACACTGACGTACACGATTTACAATATGTTATACACAAGTCGTAGTTAGATTTTTAGGTCTGATTTTTAGCATGAAACCAATCTAAATCACTTCTAATTTTTTTCAAATTTTGTATATAACCTCGTTTAGGTATTTTCAACTAATTTCAATTACACTCACTCATTCAATCTAACCAAAAAAGGAAGAGAGAAGAAAAACAAAGTTGAAATATATTTTTCTCTCTTAGTTTTTGCTAATCTTGCTCAAATTTTGTATATAGTCTCGTTTAGGCGCGCATTTACGCTGAGTGAATCACCGTCCATTTCAATAACATGATTAGTTGCCCTCATGTATTTTTCTTAAGTTTGAGAAGGATCCGAAAATTCCTCAAAAACCTAAGAATCTCGTAGCATTCATATCTTGTAGGTTGCTCTTCTTCGATTGCGGTGAAAATTAACTGGACAACATCAGCAAGGCATTGGTGGTTGTGGATGCTGATTTGACGATGCAATTGGTGTGGATAAAAGGAAAAATTAAAAAAATCTAAATTTTCTCCCCTCCTCTTTGAGATAGAAGAAGAAATATAATGAGAGAAATGGGGAGGGAAGCCAAAATAAGCGTGTAATTTTTTTTAGGAGAGAATATAAAAGAGAATAGTTTTTTTAAGATTTAGCTATATAATGCCAATTGTTTGGGGCTATCTTTGCCAAACCTAATATAAGGCTAAAAAATTGCCAATTTCTATTATGTATTGTTATAGGATGCCAATTTTTCAAATAACTTTCCCCTGGGTCGGGTAATAACTGGTTTTGACCCCGATTCGTGTATTTCAAATTTGTATCATAAAATTTCTACAATTTTTTCTTAGAAAATTTACACCCCATAACTAACTTATACATTATATTTATCATAAATAAATACACTTTAAAATAATTATAATAAATAGCAAAATTTTGAATTCTATAGAAAATACCCACTTTCAAAGCCTATCTCAACTACAACGCCTCTTTGCCCCAAACCCAAGTCACAAACTCTACTTTTGTTCATTACATCCATCATCGTTGCTCCGTCACTATTGCTCTATTGCCACTACTCCGCCGGCAAAGCTTCGTCCTCTCCGGCGAATGGCCATCGCTAGCTAATGTTTGGCTACACTGAATGATCTCTCAGATCTGGTCGGATTTTTGAAGGAAAAATTTTCTCAATGTTTCCCTACAATAGTGTGTTTTCAGCAGAATTTTTGTTCGTCTCCATTTTTAGTTTTGATACAATGTATATAGTGTTTTGTTGGTCCGGAAGACACCATCTCCGACGAACTTTCTTCTCTTCTTTGTTATGGAGCCATATACAATGATACAATACATACATTATATTCTCATATCTGGCTGGAATAAATGTTAATACATAATAAACACATTGTATTCTTAGATTTGGCTGGATTTTAGTTCGTCTCTGGTGACGCGAAGCCTGGAGGCCTCACTCTCAAACCGCCACATTTTCAAATGATAAATACAATGTGTAACGACCCGACTGGTCGTTTTGCCTTTTAAAATCCCGTTCTCTTAAATAAAACTTTCCGCGCTTGCTTTAGCTAATTTATGACTTACGGGGACGGTTGGTTCGAGATTTGGAAGAGTTTTGAGTGAAATATGCCCATTTGATTCCTTAGGACTTTCTTAAAGGATTAAGTTTGACTTTAGTCAACATTTTGAGCAAACGAACCTGGATTCGTGATTTGACGGTCCCGGAGGGTCCGTGGGAAAACATGGGACCTTGGAGTATGCCCAGAATAGAATTCCAAGGTCTCTAGCCCGAATAATGAATTTTTATTAGAAATTGTTAATCTGAAGTTTTAAGGATTTAAAGAAACTAATTAATGATTGATTTTACGGGTATCGGGATCGTATATTGGTTCCGAAGTCCGGCACAGGTCTGATATATCATTTAAGGCTTGCCCGCAAAATTTGGTGTCAATCTGAGTAGTTTAAGGGCGTTTTGGCTCGTTAGAGGAAAATTAAGAACTTGAAGTTCATAAGTTTGATTCAATTGGTTTTAGGGGATTATTCTTAGATTTAGCGTTATTTCGGGTGTTCCAAAGGTTCGAGTAGGTCCATTTCGTGATTTCAGACTTGTCGTTATGTTCGGGCGGGCCCGGGGCCCCGAGCATCAATCGGACGAGGCTCGAGTGAAGTTGAAATTTTTGAGAAGTGCTTAAGTTGATGCTTCTGTCATAACCGCACCTGTAGTTGGTGGACCGCAGGTGCGAGACCGCGTATGCATCCCATGGAAGGCCCGGCCAAACTGCAGAAGCGGCTTTCGAACCGCAGAAGCAGTCCCAACCTTTTTAGCCCCTTTCGCACATGCGGTCCTTTCTCGCAGATGCGGAAATCGCTGAAGCAGTGAGCTTCATTTAATACGGGTTGTAAGCCAATTTTTACCACTTTTCACTCTTCCATTGGCGATTTTGGGAGCTTTTGAGAGAAGACTTCCATTTAGCATCTTGAGGTAAGTTTATCCCACCTATTCTTAGTTTAATACTTGTGTATTAGGTAGATTAAACACTAGAATTTAGGTAAAATCAAGGTGTTAGAGCAAAACCTAGGGTTTAAATTTAGATTTAACCACGAAATTTGTTATGGAATAAATTAGAAATCATATATTATTGATCCTTAGGTTATAGAGAACAACTTCCTTCGAAAAATCTCGGAATCCGGGCACGTGGGCCCGGGGTCGGATTTTAGGAAACTTGTGCTAAAGAATGGAAAATTGCTTAAATAGCTAGAATTCGATCTTGTGAGTCTATATTGACTAGTTCCTACCTCATTTAACTAGTTTGGGATTGTTCGGCTCCAATTGAGGGCTTGGACTCGTTCTTGGGATTGGAAATGCATTTTGGAGCGAGGTGAGTCTCCTTTCTAACCTTGTAAGAGGGAATTGTCCACATGGGTGCAATAATTGAGTAATTTGCTGCTAAATGCGGGGGGACTGCGTACGCACTAGGTGACGAGAGTCCGTGCATAGCTACTATTATGTTAATTGTCCGGGTAGTCTAGGACCTGTATCATGTTATATTTGTGAATGTCTCTATATTTTCTTGCTAATGTGACCACTTAGGGCATGCTAAAGACTTGGAAAGGAATATAAGCAAACGTATACACTTGTTGGACACTTGTATGAATTTCCTTGGAATTAAATGTGCATTCATGTGTTTTCTTGATATTAATTGATATTTGTGGATCGGACCGATCGCCTCGGTAAAATTGTTGCATCTATGGTTCGTGCCATTTGACCCTCTGGCAGTGTACAGTTTATTTTCTGTTGGATCGGGTCGTCGACCTCGTCATAGTGTGCACATGATATCTGTATGAAATCTTATCCATGACTTGATCGGCTAAATATTTGAAATGTAAATGGCTAATTGTAAAATAGTTAAGAACATAATGTATTACCTCTTGCTACAAACTGTTGATTATTTGTGACTTCCATGCTTAGTGTAACACTTCATTGTAGTATTTGATCTTAGTGAGTATCAAGTCGACCTCTCGTCTTTACTTCTTCGAGATTAGATGGGATACTTATGGGGTACATATTGTTTATGTACTCATACTACACTTCTGTACTTAATTGTACAGGATCTGAGGCAGGTATATTTGGCTATCGGACTGGTGCGCGCCCCTGATTCTTAGACTAAGACTTCCACGGTGAGCTGCTCCCTTCCTGTGTCGTTCAACAGCTTGATGGGGTCTTTCTTTACTTTTGTTGTCTATTTTATCCCGGACAGTAGGATAGTATTATTCTTTTGTACATTTTACTAGATGCTCACTACTTGTGACACCAGGTCTTGGCACACACATTAGTAGATAGTTCTTTTGGGTTGTATAATTATTATTACATATTGCTTATCATCACCAGTTTTAATTGCAAATTAAGAAATGTTGTAACCGATTCGAGTAAGTAAAATAAGAATTTACTAATACTTCCGTGTCGGCTTGCTTGACAACGATGTTGGGCGCCATCACGACCCTTGGTGGATTTTGGGTCGTGACAACATGGTATAAGAGCATTAGGTTCACGTAGCTCTCACAAGTCATGGGCAAACCTAATAGAGTCTTGTGGATCGGTACAAAGACGTCTGTATTTATCTTCGAGAGGCTACGGGGTGTTAGGAAAAACTACTTTTTATTCATTTCCTATCGTGCAATGGTTGTTGTGCTAAATTCCCCTCTTCTATTATCTTACAGATGGTGAGGACACGTACGACTGATGTTCCAAACCCGGGCGGAGCTTCTTCCCCTGTTTCTAGAGGCCGAGGCAGAGGCCGGGGGAGGGCATAGGCCCGAGGTAGGGGATGAGGGCATCCTAGTAGTACCACCAGCAGATACCGCAGGAGATCCTATCATCAAGGAGCAGGGTGAGGTGCCCGCAGATGAGCCCACCCCGGCGGACTTTATGACAACACCGGGATTTCAGGAGGTCATGGGTCGTATACTGCGGTTCATGGATTCTATGACTCAGGCTGGTTTATTTCCAGTAGATCCAGCTACATCACAAGCAGGAGGGGGAGCACAGACCCCTACTGCTCAGGCTTCTGGACATGCAGTTGTAGTGTATCAGACTCCGGGTGCACTACTCGCAGATGGGGCTCCGCCAGTTACTGCAGTAGCACCCCAGCCCAGACCATCTGCGGATGGCAATCCACATAAGTTAATGGATAGATGGACTAGGCTTCACCCTCCGGTCTTTGGGGGCGAGCGTCATGAGGATGCCCAAGACTTCATAGATAGGTGCATGGATAGACTACACAACATGAGGATATTGGAGTCGCATAGAGTTGACTTCACTACTTTGTAGCTTGAGGGCAGGGCCCGTAAATGGTGGCAGTCCTATGTTCTAGGCAGGCCTGCAGGTTCTCCTCCCATCACTTGGGGTCAGTTCGCACAGTTGTTCTTGGATAGGTACAATCCACCCTCTGAGAGGGAAGAGCTACGGTATCAGTTTGAGTATCTTGAACAGGGTCAGATGTCTGTGACCGATTATGAGGTGAGGTTTTTTGAGTTGTCTCTCCATACACTCATGATACTTCCCACAAATGCAGAGAGAGTGCGGAGATTTATTGCAGGGTTGCACCCCGGTATTCGATCTGGCATGGCCCGAGAGGTGGATATGGGTACAAAGTACCAGCTAGTGGTAGAGATCGCTCGCAGGATTGAGGGATATCGCCAGAGGGGTAGAGAGCATATGCAGAAGGATAAGAGGGCTAGACTCTCTGGAGAGTCAGAGGTGCCCCGGCTAGGGGTAGAGGTCAGTTTGGGAGGGGTCAGCCCAGTATGCCCCCATATTCAGCACCATCGCCTGCTCGGGGTGCTCCAGCACGTCATTATTTCAACGTCATGCCAAAAAGCTCGTATCGCCCGCCAGCTATTCAGGGTTCCTCTAGGGTATTCAGGTCCTCAGGGCTCTTCTGATTCTTATTTCAGTGTTATGCCGGAGAGTTCATACCGTCCACCGGCTATTCAAACTTCTTTCAGTAGGTCTACAGGCCATCAGGGTCAGCCATCAAGACAACATGTTGCCATATTGTGGGGTTGTTTCGAGAGCAGATATCTTGGCCATATGAGGAGGTACTGCCCCAAGCTTCAAGGCAAGGCAGTACAATAGGGTCAGCAGCATATGATTTCAGCACCGCCTGCCCCGCCACCTAGAGGTGGAGGGCAGACGGGCAGGGGTTGTCCTAGAGGTGGAGGCTAGGCTGGGAAAGGTCATCCATCTACTGCTCAGTCCGGTGTAGGCCAGCCAACCGACGCTCTAGCTAGATTCTATGCCCTTCCGGCTAGGTCAGATGCATTAGCCTCAGATGCCATCATCACAGGTATTATTTCTGTCGGTGGTAGAGATGCTTCGGTATTATATAACCCAGGGTCTACTTATTCATATGTATCATCTCTGTTTGCTCGTTTCCTAGTTATTTCTCCTGAGCCTTTGGGCACTCATATTCATATGTCCACTCTTGTGGGTGATTCTATGGTTGTGGATCGGATCTACCGGTCATGTGTGGTCACGTTCTGTGGTTTCGAGACTAGAGCGAACCTATGGTTGCTTGATATGATCGACTTTGAGATCATCCTGGGCATGGATTGGTTATCCCCATATCACGCCGTCCTAGATTGCCATGCCAAGACTCTACTTTAGCAGTGCCAGGGTTGCTAAGGTTGGAGTGGAAGGGTTCCACAGTTGATACATCTAGTCGGGTTATCTCTTTCCTGAAGGCTCAGCAAATGGTCGAGAAGGGGTGTTTGGCTTATTTGGCTTATGTTCGAGACACCACCGCAGAGTCTTCGACGATTGATTCAGTTCCAGTAGTTCGAGAGTTCGCCGATGTGTTTCCTTCTAATTTTTCTGGCATGCCACTGGATTGTGATATTGATTTCTGTATTGAGTTGGCTCTAGGCACCCAGCCTGTATCTATTCCATCGTACCGTATGGCTCTGAAGGAGTTGAAGGAGCTGAAGGAGAAGCTTGAGGAGTTGTTAGCAAAGGGGTTTGTTAGACCTAATATATCGCATTGGGGTGCACTAATGTTATTTGTGAAGAAGAAGGATGGAACTATGCGGTTGTGCATTGATTACGTCAGTTGAACAAAGTCACCAACAAAAACAAGTATCAGTTGCCTCGTATCGATGATTTGTTCAACCAGTAGCAGGGTGCTAGGGTGTTCTCCAAGATTGACTTGAGGTCAAGATATCATCAGCTGAAGATTCGGGACTCAGATTTTCCGAAGACTGCATTCCGGACTAGATATGGCCACTATGAGTTCCTGGTGATGTCATTTGGCTTGACTAATGTCCCAGCGGCATTCATGGACTTGATGAATAGGGTATTCGGGCCTTACATTGATTCATTTGTCGTCGTCTTCATTGACGACATCTTGATATAGTCCCGTAGCCTGGGGGAGCACGAGCAGCATTTGAGGGTAGTGCTTCAGACCTTGCGAGAGCAGAAACTATATGCTAAGTTCTCCAAGTGTGAGTTCTAGCTAGAGTCAGTGGCATTCTTGGGGCATATTGTGTCAGGAGAGGGTATTAAGGTGGACCCTAAGAAGATTGAGGCAGTTCAAAGTTGGCCATGTCCTACTTCGGTGACCAAGATTAGGAGCTTCCTGGGGTAAGCAGGTTACTACAGACGATTCGTGCAGGGCTTTTCATTTATTGCATCACCTCTGACTAGATTGACCCAGAAAGGTGCTCCTTTCTAGTGGTTTGATGTTTGTGAGGTGAGCTTTCAGAAGCTCAAGACAGCCTTGACTATAGAACCAGTCCTTGTGTTGCCTTCCGGTTCAGGGATGTATACGGTATATTGCGACGCTTCGCGCGTTGGATTGGGGTATGTATTGATGCAGGAGGGGCGAGTTATTACCTATGCCTCGCGCCAGCTGAAGGTTCATGAGAAGAATTATCCTATGCACGATCTAGAGTTGGCCGCGATTATTCATGCTCTTAAGATATGGAGGCATTATCTGTATGGGGTGTCGTGTGAGGTTTATACTGATCATCGCAGCTTACAACATTTGTTCAAATAGAGGGATCTTAATTTGAGGCAGCGTAGGTGGATTGAGTTACTGAAGGATTATGACATCACCATTCTTTATCATCCGGTCAAGGCAAATGTGGTCGCGGATGCCCTAAGCAGAAAGTCAAAGAGTATGGGTAGCTTAGCATTCATTCCAGCATAGGAGAGGCCACTAGCCTTGGACATTTAGTCCTTGGCTAACAGACTTGTGAGGTTGGATATTTCATAGCCCAGCCGAGTTCTCGCGTGTGGTTGCTTAGTCTTTATTATTGGGGTAGATCAAGGCCCGACAGTTTGATGATCCACATTTGGCGGTTCTTAGAGAGACGGTGCTTCAAGGTGGTGCCAAGGAGGTTACTATTGGCGAGGATGGTATTTTGCAACTCCGTGGTCATTTATGTGTTCCTAATGTTGATGGTCCGAGGGAGAGGATTCTAGAGGAGGCACACAGTTCGCGATATTCCATCCACTCGGGAGCTACAAAGATGTATCGCGACTTGAGGCAACATTATTGATGGCGGAAGATGAAGAAAAATATAGTAGAGTATGTGGCTAGGTGTTTGAATTGCCAGTAGGTCAAGCATGAACACTAGAGGCCGGGTGGTCTACTTCAGCAGATGCCTATACCAGAGTGAAAGTGGGAGCGCATCACCATGGATTTCGTAGTTGGGTTGCCGCGGACTTTGCGGGAGTTTGATTCACTATGGGTGATTGTTGAGAGGTTGACCAAGTCGGCCCACTTTATTCCAGTGGCGACTATTTACACAACAGAGAGGTATGCTCAGATCTACATTCGGGAGATAGTCTGGTTGCACGGTGTGCCTGTTTCCATCATATCAAACAGAGGCCCTCAGTTCACTTCCCATTTCTGGAGAGCTGTTTAGAGTGAGTTGGGGACCCTTGTAGAGCTTAGCACATCGTTTCATCCTCAGACCGACGGGCAGTCAGATCGGACAATTCAGATTTTAGAGTATATGCTTAGGGCATGTGTGATTGACTTTGGAGGGCAGTGGGATCAGTTCTTGCCTTTGGCAGAGTTTGCATAAAATAACAGCTATCAGTCCAGCATAGAGATGGCTCCCTACGAGGCTTTATATGGTCGACGTTGTCGTTCTCCTATCGGGTGGTTTGAGCCCGGTGAGGCTAAGTTATATGGTACAAATTTGGTACAGGATGCCTTGGATAAGGTAAAGTTGATTCCAGAAAGGCTTCGCACAGCTCAGTCCAAACAAAAGAGTTACACGGATCAGAAGGTGCGTGATGTTTCATTCATGGTTGGCGAGAAGGTTCTCTTGAAAGTCTCGCCAATAAAAGGCATTATGAGGTTTAGGTAGAAAGGCAAGTTGAGTTCTAGGTTTATTGGCCCCTTTGAGGTGTTGCGACGAGTTGGGGAGGTTGCTTACGAGATGGCTTTACCCCCCAGCTTACCGGGAGTTCATCCAGTTTTTCATGTATCGATGCTTCGGAAGTATCATGCCGACTTATCCCATGTGTTGGACTTCAGTACTATCCAGCTGGATAAGAGTTTGGGTTACGAGGAGGAGCTAATTGCCATTATTGATAGACATGATCGCTAGTTGAGGTCCAAGAGGATTTCTGTGGTAAGGGTCTAGTAGAGAGGCCAACCAATCGAGGAGGCGACTTGGGAGTCCGAGGAGGACATGCAGAGCAGATATCCACATTTATTCGGCAGCTCAGGTACTTTTCTATGTCCGTTCGAGGACGAACGTTTGTTTAAGAGGTGGAGAATGTAACGACCTGACTAGTCATTTTGCCTTTTAGAACCCCGTTCCCTTAAATAAAACTTTTCTCGCTTGCTTTAGCTAATTTACGACTTACTGGGACGGTTGGTTCGGGATTTGGAAGAGTTTTGAGTGAAATATGCCCATTTGATTCCTTAGGATTTTCTTAAAAGAATAAGTTTGACTTTAGTCAACATTTTGAGCAAACGGACCTGGATTCATAATTTGACGGTCCCGGAGAGTCCGTGGGAAAATATGGGACCTAGGCGTATGCCCGGAATCGAATTCCGAGGTCCCTAGCCCGAGTAATGAATTTTTATTAGAAATTGTTAATCTGAAGTTTCAAGGATTTAAAGAAACTAATTAATGATTGATTTCACGGGTATCGGGATCGTATGCTGGTTTCGAAGCCCGGTACAGGTCCAATATATCATTTAAGACTTGCCCGCAAAATTTGGTGTCAATCCGAGTAGTTTAAGGGTGTCTTGTCCCGTTAGAGGAAAATTAAGAACTTAAAGTTCATAAGTTTGATTCAATTGGTTTTAAGGGGTGATTCTTAGATTTAGCTTTGTTTCGGGCATTTCGAAGGTTCGAGTAGGTCCGTTTCGTGATTTTAGACTTATCAGTATGTTCGGGTGGGGCCCGGGAGCCCCGGGCGTCAATCGGACGAGGCTCGAGTAAAGTTGAAATTTTTGAGAAGTGCTGAAGTTGCTGCTTCTGTCATAACCGCACCTGCGGTTGGTGGACCACATGTGCGAGACGCATATGCGGTCCATCTATCGCAGATGCGTCCGAGGAAGGCCCGACCAAACCGCAGATGCGATCCCCTGACCGCAGATGCGGAAATCGCTGAAGTGGTAAGCTTTATTTAATACGGGTTCTAAGCCAATTTTTACCACTTTTCACTCTTCCATTGGCGATTTTGGGAGCTTTTGAGAGAAGACTTCCACTTAGTATCTTGAGGTAAGTTTATCCCACCTATTCTTAGTTTAATACTTGTGTATTAGGTAGATTAAACACTAGAATTTAGGTAAAATCAAAGGGTTAAGCAAAACCTAGGATTTTAATAAAAGTTAGATTTAACCACGAAATTTGTTATGGAATAAATTAGAAATTATATATTATTGATCCTTAGGTTATAGAAAACAACTTCCTTCGAAAAATTTCGGAATCCGGACACGTGGGCCCGGGTCAGATTTCAGGAAACTTGTGTTAAAGACTGGGAAATTGCTTAAATAGCTAGAATTCGATCTTGTGAGCCTATATTTACTAGTTCCTACCTCATTTAACTAGTTTGGGATCGTTCGGCTCCGAATTGAGGGCTTGAAAATGTTCTTGGGATTGGAAGTGCAATTTGGAGCGAGGTGAGTCTCCTTTCTAACTTTGTAAGAGGGAATTGTCCTCATAGGTGCAATAATTGAGTAATTTGCTGCTAAATGCGGGGGGGATACATATGCACTAAGTGATGAGAGTCTGTGCGTAGCTACTATTATGTTAATTGTCCGGGTAGTCTAGGACCCGTATCATGTTATATTTGTGAATGTCTCTATATTTTCTTACTAATGTGACCACTTAGGGCATGCTAGAGACTTGAAAAGGAATATAAGCAAATGTATACACTTGTTGGACACTTGTATGAATTTACTTGGAATTAAATGCACATTCATTTTTTTATTCTTGATATTAATTGATATTTGTGGATCGAGTCGATCGCCTCGGTAGAAATAGATGTATCTATGGTTTGCGCCATTTGACCCTCTGGCAGTGCACAATTTATTTTCTATTGGATCGGGTCGTCGACCTCGTCATAGTGTGCGCATGATATCTATATGAAATATTATCCATGACTTGACCGACTAAATATTTGAAATATAAATGGCTAATTATAAAATTGTTAAGAACATGACATATTACCTCTTGCTACAAACTGCTGATTATTTGTGACTTACATGCTTAGTGTAACACTTCATTGTATTATTTGATCTTAGTGAGTATCAAGTCGACATCTCGTCTCTACTTCTTCTTAGTGTAACACTTCATTGTATTATTTGATCTTAGTGAGTATCAAGTCGACATCTCGTCTCTACTTCTTCGAGATTATACGAGATACTTACGGGGCACATATTGTTTATGTACTCATACTACACTTCTGTACTTAATTGTACAGGATCTGAGGTAGGTATATCTGGCTATCAGACTGGTGCGCACCCCTGATTCTTAGACCGAGACTTCCACGGTGAGTTGTTCCCTTCCTATGTCGTTCAACAGCTTGATGAGGTCTTTCTTTACTTTTGCTATCTATTTTATCCTAGACAATAGGATAGTATTATTATTTTGCACATTCTACTAGATGCCCACTACTTGTGACACCAGATCTTGGCACACACATTAGTAGACAGTTCTTTTGGGTTGTATACTTATTATTATATATTGCTTATCATCAGTTGTTTTAATTGCAAATTAAGAAATGTTGTAACCGATTCGAGTAAGTAAAATAAGAATTTACTAATACTTCCGTATTGGCTTGCCTGACAACGACGCCATCACGACCCTTGGTGGATTTTGGGTCGTGACACAATGCATATAATGTATTCTCGAATTTGACCAGTTTTTTATTCGTCTCCATATTGAGAATAAATACAGTGTATTCAATGTTTAGCTTGGCCGAAAAAGGCCATCTCCGACGAACTTTCCTCTTTTCTCTACATATATACATTGAGAATGTAGCTGTATTTGATTTTATTTATCGATGTTTTTGTTTTTTTGTTATAGTGTATAATTGAGCTATTTGATAATTGTATTAGAGTTTTCACATGGTAAATACATTTTTCTAACCTATATCCAAGATCTCACAAGTTGTATTGACTATACCCAAAATATAGCCATTATGTGCGAACAACTACAGTTGATACAACTTTCCATCAAAACTGTATTCATTAATACAACTATTATGCACAAACGAGTATAATTAATACAATTTTTCCATCAAAGTTGTATTTATTGATACAACCTTGGAGCACATTGATATAGCAAATATTGAGTTTGGTTGTATGTGTTTGATACATTGAAAATACTATATTAGCTACGAATAGTAATTATGCAAATCGTAGCTACGCTGAGTAATTAGCTATCAGACTATAGTTATTTCTGAAAGTTCCATTTTTTCTTCACGTTGACTAAAATACTCTCACATAATTAGAGAAAGTGTCATGAATAGAATTGTACTTAGAGTGAATATCTATCTTTTAGAGAGTTTGTTACTTTGTGGCTTAGTCATTTTTTCCCCTATAAATAAAGGGGTTTTACCCCATTGTAAATCAACTCAAAATTAATAAGAATTCTCTCTCTCTCTCTCTCTCTCTCTCTCTCTCTTCTCTGCAATATTGTTCTTCTTCTTTTATTGTTTTATTATACGTTATCAGCACGAGACTCTGCCATATTAAGAAGCTCTGTGAGAAGACTAACGTATAATTTTCTTCCTCTTTTAATTATGACTGATATTATGAAAAGAAAGTTCGTTGCCTTAAAATTTCGGGCAAGAACTATATGACATGGGCGTTAGATGTTGAAATCCATTTAGATACAAATGGGTCTTGGAGACGCCATCAAAGATAAAAATAAAGCATCTACTCACGACTGTGCTAAGGCCTTGATTTTCTTGCGTCATCACCTTGATGGAGGGTTGAAAATAGAATATCTCATAGTCAAAGATCCACTTGTTTTGTGGAATGACTTAAAGGAAAGATATGACAACTTAAAGTTGATCACTCTTCCACAAGCACGATATGACTGGGCTCATCCGAGACTCCAAGACTTTAAGTCTGTTTCTAAATATAATTCTACATTGTTCACAATTACTTCTAAATTGAAACTCTGTGGAGATAGTATCAGTGACTATGATATGCTTGAAAAAACGTTCACAACGTTTCATGCCTCCACTATGGTCTTGCAATGGCAGTACCGAGAGAAAGGTTTCAAGAAGTACTGTGAGTTGATTTCTCTTCTCCTTGCGGCCGAATGAGATAACGATTTGCTCATGAGAAATCATGAAAATCGACCCATTGGGTCTACACCATTGCCTGAAGTGAATGAGGCGTATTCCCATTATTCTAAGCGTGGAAAAGATTGTGGCCCTGTTCGTGGTCGTGGTTGTGGCCGTGGCCAAGGAAGAAATTTTTCTGGTGTTAATCATCCCTCAAAGAAAAATAACCAACAAAAGTGAAAAGAGAAAGATGAGGAGCCAATAGCAAATGGTTCAGAAACTGAACGTTATCGTTGCGGTGGAAAAGGGCATTGGGTAAATAATTGTCGTACACCAAGACATTTGGTTGAGCTTTATCAAGTATCTCTAAAGAATAAAGGCATTTAAACTAATTTTATCTCTGACAATAAATTTGACATCACCCACTTGGATGTGACAAATTTCTTTGAATACCTTGATGGAAAAATAGACCACTGATCGGTGATGGATCTATGATCAAAGATGATTAAGTAGTTTGATTTTTATTTTTACCTAATTATAGTAGCTAGTGAATAAACATCATGCAATCATATTTCTTTAGATGTGTAGTAGTTTACAGTAAGAATTAATCAGTGTGTCGAATTAGTACAATACTTCATTTAATAAAATTATTGGTTTTAGTCTACTTGTTATTTGCTAACAGATGCACTACAACGCTTTGCCTTCAAAGTTTACTGTGTTTGAATCTTATTACTTATATTGATCTTATTAAAAGACCAACAAGAAAAGATGGCTTTGACTGTTAAAGTGAAAAGCTCAAAATCATGAGTAGTTTTACCAAAACAAAAAAAAATATTACTAGAAATCATTAATAGTTCAAAATGAATAAGGTACAAGAAGCAACTTGATCCAACTGAATAATATGACACTGTTGCAAGGAAGGTATTTTATACTATGCTAATTCTGTTGTATATTGGATACTGAAAACGATTGCCCCTACATCTATAGCTATTTTTCTTTTAAATAACACTTGTGACGCTTATTTTTTTTAACATAGTGACTGTCCTATGTTTTTGTGTACTAATGTTCATTCGTATATTTTTTTTGTATGTCCAATCATGGAAAGCAAATATAGATATCTCACAGAGTAAACTTAGATCAAATTTTAATTGTAAAAATATTTATTTAATTGATTCATGTATGACACATACAATATTTAAAGAGAATAAATATTCCTCTCATTTAAGTATGTGTAAGGCAGATATTACTACAATTTCTGGTAGTAGTAATCTAATTGAAGGCTCTGGAAGTGTTACTACAACTTTGTCTAGGGGAATAATACTTATCATAGATAATGCAATATTCTCTTCCAAGCCCAGAAGGAACTTGTTGAATTTTAAAGATATCCGCCAAAATGGATATCATATTGAGACAATAGATGAGAATAATCTTGAATATCTCATCGTTAGCAAAAATGCCTCTGGCCAAATGAGGGTTATTGAAAAGTTTCCATCTTTATCTTGTGGCCTGTATTGGACAAGAATTAGTGCAATTGAGACATATTCTACCGTAAATCAGAAAGTTACTGATTCCAATTTTTTTGTACTTTTGCATAATCGATTGGGATATTCTGGATCAACTATGATGACGAATTATAGAAAACTCAAATGAGCATCCATTAAATAATTTAAAGATTCTTTTAAATAATGAATTTCCTTGCACTTCTTGTTATTAAGGCAAGTTAATTATTACACCATCACCAACAAAGGTTGGGATTGAGTCCCCTACGTTTTTGGAACGTATACAAGGAGATATTTGTGGACCTATTCACCCACCTAGTGGGTCATTTAGATACTTTATGGTCTTAATAGATGCATCTTCTAGATGGTCTCATGTGTGCCTATTGTCATCTCGCAATTTGGCGTTTGCAAAATTAATGGCACAAATAATTCGTTTACGGGCACAATTTTTCAATAATCCAATTAAGCCTATTAGACTTGATAATGCTACTGAGTTTTCATCCCAAATATTTAATGATTATTGCTTATCAATTTTATAAAAGTGAAACATCCTGTAGCTCATATTCACACACAAAATGACCTTGCAAAGTCTTTGATTAAACGTCTGCAATTGATAGCAAGACCGTTACTCATGAAAATGAGGTTATCTACTTCAGTTTGGGGTCATGCCAATTTGCAAGCAGCAATGCTAGTTCGTCTCAGACCAACAAATTATCATAAATATTTTTTATTGCAATTAGTTTTGGGTCATGAACCTAATATATCCCATTTAAGAATTTTTGGATGCTATATGTGTCTATAGCACCGCCATATCGCACCAAAATGGGTCCCCAAAGAAGATTAGGAATATATGTTGGGTTTGAATCATCCTTCATTATTCGCTACCTGAAAACATTAACGGGAGATTTGCTTACAGCTCGATTTGTAGATTGTCGACTCGATGAGGCATTTTTTCCTAAAATTAGGGGGAGAAATTAGTGAAATCAAACGGAAAATTTCGTAGAAAAATCCATCATTGCCTCATCTTGATCCACATGCCTCTATTTGTGAAAAAGATGTGCAAAAGATTATCCATTTGCAGAAAATAGCAAATCAAATGCCATATCATTTGCGGATCTGAAAAGGATAACAAAATCACATATCCCTACAGAGAACGTTCCAATCCGTATTGATGTCCCTGTTGGACAATCTTCTAGTGCCATATCTAACGAGTCAAAAGCACGCCTAAAGCGTGGCAGACCATTGAGTTCTAAGGATCAAAATCCTAGAAAAATAAAAATAAATGATCAATATGACACTACGAATGAGTCTTATAAAGAAACCCATGATTTAACCAATCCTAAGATTCATGAGGAAATTAATGAGCCTGAGACTCAAGAAAATAAGGAACTATTAATAAATCCAATCGATATTCAGACACATTTAAATCGATTGAATATTGTGGTAGATTATGTCTTTACACATAATGTTGCATCTAGAATTATGAAAGATAGTAAGGATCTTGAACCTTAATCTGTTGGAGAATGTTGAAAAAGGTGTGATTGGCCAAAATGATAAGAATCAATCCAATCAGATTTGAATTCATTTGCAAAACGTAAAGTTTTTAGGCATGTAGTCCAAACACCTAATGGTGTTAAGCCTGTTGGATATAAATGGGTTTTTGTACGCAAAATGAATGAGAAAAATAAGGTACAAATATATAAGACACGCCTTGTTGCACAAAGATTTTCACAAAGGCCTAGTGTCGATTATGAAGGGACATATTCACCCATTATGGATGATATAACGTTCTGTTATCTCATTAATTTTGTTGTCCATCAAAAGTTTGACATGCATTTGATGGATGTGGTTACAACCAACCTTTACGGCTCACTTGATAATGAGATATATATGAAAATTCCCGAGAGATTTAGAATGCCTGACGCACATAATTCAAAGTCCTGGAAATTTTTTTCAATCAATTGCAAAGATCTTTGTACGGTCTAAAGCAATCAGGACGAATGTAATATAACCGTCTTAGCGAGTATTTATTAAAGAATGGTTATATAATGATGCCATTTGTCCATAATGTTTTATAAAAAAAATAACATCGGAATTTGTTATACTTGCCGTATATGTTGATGACATAAACCTTATTGGAACTCCTATAGAACTCCAAAAGGCAATTGATTATTTAAAGAAGAAATTCAAGATGAAAGATCTCGGAAAGATAAAAGTATGTCTCTGTTTGCAAATTGAACATTTGGTAAACAGAAATTTTGTTCATCAATTTGCCTACACAGAAAAGGTATTAAAAAGGTTTTACATGGATGAAGTACGTCCATTAAGTACTCCGATGATTATTCGATCACTTGATGTGAATAAGGATCCGTCCCTAGCTCAAGAAAAGAATGAAGAGTTATTTGGTCCCGAAGTACCATATCTTAGTGCAATTGGTGCACTAATGTATCTTGCTAATACAACAAGGCCTGACATAACTTTTTCAGTTAATGTCTTAACAATATATAGTTCTGCTCCTTCATTGAGACATTGGAATGGAATCAAACACATATTGCAGTCTCTAAAAGGGACTACCGACATAGGCTTATTTTATTGCAATAATTGCAGTCCCGATCTTGTTGGTTTGCCGATGCTATTTATTTATCCGACCCACACAAGGCTCGATCTCAAATCGGCTATGTGTTTACATGTGGAGGCAGTGCCATATCTTGGCGATCGACTAAGCAACCAATCGCGGCTACTTCATCTAATCATGGTAAGATAATTGCTATTCATGAAGCGAGTCGAGAATGTGTATGATTGAGGTCTATAATATATTTTATTCGAGACAAATGTGGTTTGACGTGTAACAAACTACTCACGATTTTATATGAAGACAATGTAACATGCATAGCCCAATTGAAGAGAGGATACATAAAAGGAGATAGGACAAAGCACATTTCACCAAAGTTATTTTTCATATATGATTTTCAAAAGAATGGTGATATCAATGTGCAACAAATTCGTTCAAGTGATAATACGACTGATTTGTTCACCAAATCTCTACCAACGTCAACCTTCAAGAAATTAGTGTACAATATTGGGATGTGAAGGCTCAAAGATGTGAATTGATGCTCTCATCAGTGGGGAGTTAATATGCATTATATTCTTTTTTCCTTACAAGTTTTTGTCCTACTGGGTTTTTCTTGTAAGGTTTTTAACAAGGCAACCAAAATGCGTATTATTAAACATGTGTACTCTTTTTCCTTAACTAGATTTTTTTGGGATAATACATAATTACCCCATTGGGATTGTACTTAAGTTCCAGTTACACCCCTTAAAAATACAGGAGTCCTATGATTCCCCTGGCCTTGTTCAAAATGTATCTTTGACCCCCTTATACGGAAAAGCCCACTTTAAAACTAATAGGTGATAGACACGCGCAGACACATATTAAAATACTAAAAAAATACTTTTTATATCAGCCCCACCCCAACCCCCAAAAAAGTTGCCCCCTCCATCACACGTAGCAAATTCCTTCTCATCTTCTTAGATTCCTTTTTCTTCTTTTTCCAAACCTAGCTTGTAACCCATCAATTTGAATGCTTTCAACTTCTCTTCTTTCAATTAGTCGTGATGCTGCCTTCTTCATTCTTCTTCTTTGTTTTTTCCCACTTTTTTTTTCTATCCATCTTTATTCCTCCAGTAGCCGAAGAAAATGATTTACAAAAAAAATTTGGTCGGAGAAGATGATCGAAAAATGTGATAGCTACTTAGAATCTATGAATTCTTCCTCTTTCTTCTTCTTTTTTTCATCACTTTTTTTCACCTTTTCCACTCCTTTCTTCCTCCACCATTTTAGGATGAGAATCATGACAGTCACCGGAGAAGATGATTGGAGAGAGAGAGTTTGATCATCTAAGAGTTTTTTGGCAGCTCATAGCTGAGTTTCTTCTTCACTCCACTAAATCTCTTAATATTAAATCTTAGGAAAGGGTAAATTCAATTCTGATAAAAAAGATTCATCAAAACAAAACTTTCCGCCGATCTTGTTAATTCCTTCACTGACGGTAATAATAGAGGAGAGAAGAAAAGGAAAGGAAGACAAAAAAAACACAAAAAAAAAAATCAATATTTTATGAAAGAATTGCTAATAAAAATAACCTTTAATAAGTTTTTTACCTCTCACTCTCTTCAAGAGAGTGGTTTACACTTTCTACGCCACATCAGCTCAAAAAGTTGTACTTATTACACTTCTAGCAAGGCCAAGGGATCATAGGACACCCTTATTTTTAAGGGGTACAACTGGAACTTAGGTACAACCCCAATGGATAATTATGTATTATCCCAATTTTTTCCTAGTTACTGGGTTTTATTTTAGTTAAAGTTTTAACGAGGCACATTATCTATTGAGTAAATATTAAGGGGGAGTATTATGAATAGAATTATACTTAGAGTGAATGTCTATCTTTTAGAGAGTTTGTTGCTTTGTGGCTAAGTCATTTCCCCCTATTAAATAAAGGGACTTTATCCCATTGTAAATCATCCCAAAATTAATAAGAATTATCCCGCTCTTTTCTCTACAATATTGTTCTTTTTCTTTTATTGTTTATTATAGAAAGTATAAAATCTCAATTAAATACTCCATCGTTTAAAAAAATCCAGAAGATAGTCTTCTCAGGGGTTGTTTGGTACAATACTGGGATATCTCATGGGATTAACTATTCCACCTTCTATATGGGATAGCTACTCCCACCATTTTAATGTAAAGGTTCTTTCGTTATTAGATAATACCCCAAATCAAACACGTGATAAAGTTAACCTCAAAATTTATGTTGAGATTATTATCCTTATCACGTGTACTAAACGACCCCTTACAGTATTATCTTATTAGTAGCATAGCACATGCGCTATGTACGGAGAATATAAATCATATTGTGTGATCAAATTTATTTGACTACATTATATCATATTGCTTGAATAAAATTTTAATATTTTTATTAGTGAAACATGCATAACAAGAAAATTTTATGAAAATAAAAAAAGATTTATAGAGTCATTAAATAACTTTTTAGTTCCTCACTTTTCTTTATTACATATATTCTATTATATTTAATATTATTTCATTTGATATTATGATATTTTATTAGCTTGTTACTTGATTTAATATTTTTGTTAATTCTCCCTTTTAATATATTATTGATATAGGTATATATTTTTCTTGCTCCTAAAATTTTTTCTTTGTAGTTTTTTCCATTGTACATCTTCATTTGAATTCATCTTAAATATAAATTAATATTTTCTTAAATAGTTATAAATCTACCAACTTTTTTAATAATGGGATTTTTATATTATATGCCTAAAAATTACGTCTCTCTTCTCTTTTGACTTTTTATTAAACTTTAATTTTTAAGATTTAATTATTAAAGTCAACTATCTTTTAGAATTAAGTTTTGTTGCTTGGTATTCTTCCATTGCCTAATATTTTTGGTTTTTGATTTTATTTATTGAGATTTGAGTTACGTGATATTTTACATATATATGATTTTTTTTCATTATTACTCAAAAAATGCTTTCTAATTTGAAATTTTAATAAATCTTATCGTTTTATATTTTATTGTCATGACCCGGTTCATCCTCCGTGAACCATCGTGACGGCACCTAATCCTTTACGACTAGGTAAGCCTAAATGGCGGAAGATAACTAAAATGCGGAATAAAAACAAATTAAAGCAGAATGAAGAGTGATAAAAACAGTGTTAAAAAGTGCCGCTCGGCATACACAACACAACATTTCTTATAACCAAGTACACTATCCCAAAACCCGGAAACTCACGGATCCACAAGCCTTTGGATATCTACCATGTCTAACTCCAGAATATCTAACAAGGGAAAGAAATACAGAAGGGCAATGTTTAAAAGCTAGAATAGAAAGGGACTCCTCGGTCTGCGGACGCGACAGATGTACCTTGAAGTCTCTAGAGCAGTCTCCTCGCCTCACGGGTGATAGGACTGAGTCACAGTGCCTGGATCTGCACATGAAAAATATGCGCAGAAGGGGCATGATTACACCACAGCGGTATTCAGTAAGTGCCAAGCCTAACCTCAGTTGGGTAGTGACGAGGAAGGTCAGGGCCCTACTGAGGTTAAATAAAATATAAAGATCAACAATATAGAATAGAAGAGTATAAATAAGTACACCAGTAAAATAACACAGGATGCACAGGACAACAACAGCTATACAGAAGCAAGGTAAACACGGAAAGGAAATACAGCTCAGCACCAATAATAACAATCGGGGATCTCCCAGGATACCGTCCTGTAGTCCCATATGTACATATCAAATGGATCTCCCGGGATCCCATCCCGTAGTCCAACTCATAGTGCGCGTGGATCTACCGGAATCCCGTTCCGTAGTCCCAAATGTAAATACCCAGTATTGAGGGAATCTACCGGGTGCATTCCTGTAGTTCCATATAACTGTGCAGTGAGACATACCGGAATCCCACATCCGTAGTCCCAAAATAAACAGACAAGGGGGAGCTACCGAAATCCCACATCCGTAGTCCCAAAATAAATATATAGCAGCAACAGGAAAGTACACAGAAATGGAAAAACTTCATATTAAGGCAACAAGTAATTCTAGCCTAACATGCTGCACAGATTTTAGGTAAGGCAGGTTGAGCAAATAAAGCAATTAAGTCACTTAGACATGCTTTCCTAAGTTAACAACATGCTTAATAGTGCAAGTAATAGAAACAGGAAAGGAAACATACTAGTAATTACTTAAAGAAAACTGTATTTCCAACAATTAGCACAAGTACGCACTCGTCACCTCACGTACAAGACATTTCAATTACCAAATATACCAATCATAAGGTCCCCCACACAAGGTTAGACAAGCCACTTACCTTGAACCGACTCAAATCAACCCGAGACCACGTTCTTGCCACGAGTACTCGACTCCAAATGACCCAAATCTATTCAATTCAATTGCATAATGTAAATAACACTTCAAGTAACTGATTCTACAATTAAATTCTAAACTAATACGCGAAATTATGTAAAATGACCAAAATGCCCCTCGGACCCACATCTCGAATTCGGGTATAATTTATATTTTCATAATATCATACTCTCACGAGTTCAGTCATATCAAAAGTACCAAAATTGGACCTCAATTTGTCCCTCAAAGGTGTCCAATTAGACAAGCCCTAACCCCCCAATTACCACTGATTTTCTTTAATTTTTCATGCTTAAATTGATAAAAATCATTGCAATAACGAGTTTAGGGACCAAAGACCTTACCCAATGAACTCCTCTGAAAATCTCTCTTGAAAAGTGCTCCCCAAGCTTCTTCCCGTTTTGAAAAAGATGAAAAATGGATAAATTTCGTGAATGCAAGAATTTATATGTTATGCCGAGCGATTTCCGCATTTGCGGCCCTGGGACCGCATTTGCGGTCCTGCTTCTGCGGAGCCAAGGTCGCACCTGCGACTTTTCACTTAAAGGTCGACTTCCACACCTGCGGTCTCCAACTCGCAGATGCGGTACCGCTTCTGCGAAAATTCTCCCGCATCTGCGGAACTACTGACCCCCCTCAATTCCGCTTCTATGGTCTCTCCACCGCCTCTGTGGCTCCGAACCTGCGGGACCCAAACCACAAGTGCGGTTATGACAGAAAACCAGCTGCTGCAGCAAACTTCAAACTCCAAATCCTTCTGTCAACCATCCGAATTCATCCCGAGGTCCCCGAGACCTCAACCAAACATGCCAACCAATCCTAAAACATCATTCAAACTTGTTCCAACCTTCGGAATGCTCAAAACAACATCAAAACACCTATTTTTCATCGGATTCAAGCCTAAGAATTCCAAAAACTCTAAAAATACGCTTTCGATCAAAAAGTCTATCAAACCTCGTCCGAATGACCTAAAATTTTGCAGACACGTCACATTCAACACTACGGATCTACTCCAACTTCCGGAATTCCATTCTGACTCTCGGATCAAAATCTCACTATCTAATCGGAAACTTCAAAAATTCGACCCTTCGGCATTTCAAGCCTAAATTAGCTACGGACCTTCAAAACACAATCCGAATACGCCCTTAAGCCCGAAATCACCCAACTGAGCTAATAGAACCATCGGATTTCCATTCCGAGGCCGTCTTCACACTGTTCTGACTACGATCAACTTTCCAACACTTAAGCTCTCATTTAGGGACTAAGTATCCCAAAACTCTCCGAAACTCAAAACCGAACATCCCGACAAATCAAAATAGCAGAAATAAACTTGGGGAAAGCAGTTAATAGGGGATCAGACCGTTAATTCTTAAGGCAACCGGCCGGGTCATCACATTTATATTATTTTTTCTCCTTTTATTCCTCGATTATCGTTATTTGTTTATTCGTTGCTCAGTACGATTATACTATCTTGTGAATTTTTTGTTAGTCTACCTTTAAATTTAATGTCCTTACTTATTATCTCCTTTAATATAATATAGCTCATATAAAATTCTTATTCTGGAAAAACTTGATTATTAATTTATTACTCTTTTACTTGAAATTCATTCACCATTCCATATCTTTTTATTTTTGACGTTATCTATTGATTTTAGTTATGTTTTATTAATTGTATGAATTTTGTCATCATAATTCAAAAGATACTTTCTCATCCTAAATTCAAATAAGTTCTATCTCTATATTTTATAATAATTTTTTTTATTTGTCTTGTGAGTAAGTTTATTTATTTGTTACTTGAAATTCATTCATTGATCATTATTATTTAATTTCTATTTTATTAATATTTTAATTACGTGGTATTATTTGTTGTATTTTTACCCATCATATTTTGAAAACCACTCTCTCATCTTAAATATAAAATAAGTCTCATTATTCTATTTTTTTTATTACTTTTTCTCAATATACCATATGGCTTCATATCAAGCTTGACTACTATCATGTTAATATAATTTAGATAGCTTTAAATATATTATCTTTATATCAAGTTTGACTACCACTTGGCTTCACTTTCAAGCTTGCTTAATACTTCAACTGTCTACATTTATAAATAATATATTAATTATTATTTACTTACTTTCTTTTATTTCTTAAATTTAGTATTTATCTATAATCTATAACGGGAACAATTTTCATAGTTAATATTAATTTTAATTGTTTACTTCTCCCAATATATATATATATATATATATATTATTTCTTATAAAAATATATCAATATTTTTAATATTTATTTTTACATTATATGAAATAAGCTATTAGATTTTTCTTCTATTTTATTTTCAATATAAAGTTTTGATTTTAT
Organism: Nicotiana sylvestris; assembly: GCF_000393655.2. Classification (NCBI taxonomy): domain Eukaryota; kingdom Viridiplantae; phylum Streptophyta; class Magnoliopsida; order Solanales; family Solanaceae; genus Nicotiana; species Nicotiana sylvestris. Next base: position 118,949,923 of record NC_091057.1, on the reverse strand, counting down.
ATTTTGTACTATGTTGCTTGTAATTATTTTAGTATTATATATATTTTATTTTTTGTGAATTGATAATGACCCGTGAGACCAATATAAATAGGAGAAGAAAGAAGAATATATTTTAATTTTTAAACTAATTCAAATATTTTTGTCTCTCGATTCAAATTTATAAGCTTTATCTCAATTCAAATATTTTTGAATATCAATTCAATTATATACAATTATATAATCTAATAAGAATATTAAAGATTGTGTATTTTAGTTTTCAATTTCAAATACACTCTTCGCATTACAAATTATCTATACAAATCTGTAATACAGATTTATATTAGATTTTCCCTCATAAAAACTGATGAATTAGGAATTACATGAAGTATTAGTGTACAACAGTAGGAGATTATTATTTCAGCTTGTTAATAGTATATATGTGTACATGAGTTAGTGGAAATGAGTTGTCTATATATAGGTGGTTAGCTCAATGTAATAATTTTAGTTTTCATTTTTCATTTCAATACAACACTCTGCTGCTTCTCTTCTCTCTCAACTCTGTTATGGTATTATTAGATTAGGGATTTCATTACTGATTCACTTGAACTTCTCCGTGGTATCAGAGCGGTAGAATCGTGATTGCGGTTGAATTCGTTGATCCTGTTCAATTCATAGCAGTCTCAAAACTTCGAGCTGCAGTTTGTGTATAAGGATTAAATGTAACAGCCCGACCTGTCATTTTGAGCATTTGCACTTTGCTAGATTGTTTTATGGCATAAGTAGCTCTGTATGATGTATTACAACTTATGTGGATTATCGGGTTTGGTTTTCAAGTTATTCGGAATTGATTTGGAAGAATGATTCTAAGCTAGAAGCTTTAAATTTGAAAGGTTTGACCAAGTTTAATTTTTTAGTATTTGACCTCGGATTGGATTTCTGATGATTTTGTTAACTCCGTTGGGTGATTTTGGACTTAAGAGCGCGTCCGAATTGTGGTTTGGAGGTCCGTTATAGAATTTGGCTTGAAATTATGAAAGTTGGAATTTTGAAAAGTTTGACCTGGAGTGGACTTTTTGATATCAGGTTAGATTCTGATTTCGGAAGTTGAAGCAGGCATGTAATATCAAATATGATTTGTGTGCAAAATTTGAGTTCAATCGGACGTGATTTGATAGGTTTCGACATCAATTGTGGAAGTTGAAGTTTCAAAGTTCAATAATTTCGAATTGAGGTGTGATCCATTATTTCGATGTTGTTATGTGTGTGTTGAGGCCTCGAGTAGGTCCGTATCATGTTATGAGACTTGTTGGTATATTTGGACGGGGTCCCGAGGGGCTCGTGCATGTTCCAGATTAATTTCAGACCATTTTTCTTCATGTTGTTGTTGCTGAGGAGCTGTTGGTTCTGGTGTTCCGCACCTGCGGTTGATATTGTGCAGGTGCGATGGCCGCGGATGCAAACCAAGCATGGCAGATACAAGATTTAATTGAGGAGTGAAGGTCCGCAGGTGCGGAGGTATTTGGGTAGAAGTGCAATCGCAGATGCGGTCATGGCCATCGCAGAAGTGACCTATCTTGCAAATGCGAGCCCTTTTCCGCAAAAGCGAAGGTCGCAGATACAACCACTTATATGCAGTTGCGAAAGTGCGGGACAGAGTTATAAAAAATTGAGGTTTTAGTTCTTTATTCATATTTTGAGATGTGGGACTCAGATTAACGCAATTTTTGGAGCAAATTTCATTACAAGGATTGGGGTAAATGTTCTCTACTCAGTTTTGATTATATTTCATGAATCCATCTTCATTTTTAGTAATCGGTTGATGAATTGAAAGAGAAAATTGGGGGTTTTGGCCTAAAGTTTCATAACATGGATTTTTGAGTTTTAACACCGATTTGGAGTCGGATTTGAGTGAAACTAGTATAGTTGGACTCGTAATTGAATGAGTTATCAGATTTTGTGGGTTTTGTCGAGTTTCGAGGCGTGATCCCGGGTGTATTTTTGATCGGGGATTTGGGATTTGATGTAGGATTCGATCTTTATCATTTGTAATTACTTCCTTGGGCTTTATCTGATGTATTTGAGTTGCTTTTGGCTAGTTTTGAGTCGTTCGGAGGTCGCTACGTGCATGATGGAATCATTGGAGCATCGTTTGGCTTGCCCGACGTTGGAATTGGCTTGTTTAAGATAAGTAACTCTTCTAAACTTAGTGTTGAGGGTATGAAACCCCAAATTATGTATTGTGTGATTGGTATTGAGGTGACACACATGCTAGGTGACGGACGTGTGGGTGTGCACTCTGTGAATTGTGACTCTGTAGTTTCCCTAGCACAATTTAGTGGCCCTACTTTGTTGATATATTTGTTTTTAACATGTGATTAATTAATTGAGTTGTCAATCATGCTAGATATCATGTTTAGGCTTTATGCGAATATTGTTAGGACCCATAGTGGTTGTTTATTGCTGTCACCTCACTGATTCAATTGATATTTCGTACTTAGTCATATTCATACATTCATATCATATCTCATTCTTAGATGTTATGTATTGATACATCATATCATTGTTGTCGGGATAGCCTTATGACATTGAGAGATCGATGACTGAGCGAGGCCGAGGGTCTGATTGTGAGAATATTTATGGGATCGGGCTGCACGCCGCAACATGTTCTATTGATTTATGACTGAGTGAGGTCGAGGGCCTGATTGTGAGGATATTGATGGGATCGGGCTGCATGCCGCATCATGTTTTATTGATTTATGCCATGATTAGCTTGTTATAGTGCTTGGGCTGAAGGAGCCCCTCCGGAGTCTGCACACCCCCAGTGAGCACCTACTGAGTGCGAGTGCCGAGTGCTGAGTGCCAAGTGTTGAGTGCCGAGTGTCGAGTGATTGAGAGGATTGAGTGACTGTGAGGACTGAGTGGTTGGGAGGACTGAGTGACTGAGAGGATTGAGTGAATTGATACTCTGAGAGTATGCATATGGTTTTATTACTAAGTCGCATCGCATTTGACATGCACATGACATACATGCATAGAGATGCATTTTTCTCATATTGTACGGTATCACGTGATTCATAACTATCTGGAAAGAAAATAAAACATCATATTTACTGTTGAAAGGATTTTTGGGAAAAAGTTACAATTTTCAAACTTACTCATATTTTTGACGATTTCGGTAAATGATTTGGCTTTCATTGGCATACTTGAAAAGTGAAACTGTTTTCGAAAAACTACGAAAAGGCTAAGAACTTTATCTCTACCTATTTATTTATTTATTTGGTTTACACTGTTATGAACTGCTATTGGTTATTAGTGTTGGACCCGACCTGTGTTCCAGCTCGTCACCGGTTTCAACCTAAGTATATGTTTGTTACTTATTGAGTACATAGGGTCAATTGACGTATAACCCCAAGTTATGGGTGTGTTGAAGGATCTTTTCATGTTGTTTAGTTGAGGAGTGAAGTAGATTTTTATGTCATGATATGAGTTCAGACTCAGGAAGATTAAGTGATTGCGTAATGTTTATGACTGTGGAAGGATACAAAGAGATGTTAGTTTTAGGCGAAATAGGTGGGTTATCTCTTGCGGGGTGTCTTAAGGGTTGTGTGATCCCTATGTTATTTTTTAATGAGTCCTCTTTTATCAGTGAATTATATGTATCGCAATTTGAGTTTGGATCGCTTATGAGAGTTGACTTGACTGTTACAAGGGTGAATGCGAGATTTGCAGATGATTTGAGATACTAGATGGTTTGTGTTGCATGATCTTATGAAGAATTTAGTTGAATCTCACTATTCCATTATGGAATAATAGAGTATTAGCATTGTGAGTTATTATGTGTTTTGATCTATGGCTTTGAGCCAAGTGGGGGATTCTACTATTGATAAGTTGATTGCACGGTTATGTGTTGTATTGATTTCAGTTTGAGGTATACTGGTGAATCAGTTATGGCTTACATAGGTTGAGATTGAGGATGACTCGAATAAAGGAAATTTTGGATAAGGGTTATGTTATGCTTTATGGGTATATGAGAAATATTGGATGATTTAGTTGTTATTTTTAAGGATGTAGCGTGCATGGAGTAGGAAATCGCTCGGCTGCTAATGGGGCACAAGTGGTTCGGTTCGTTTGGGCGGTGCTATTAAGATTTGAGTAGAGTGGATGACTCTCGATAATGGTTCTAATGAATTCAAGATTTATATGTGGCAATTCAGAATATTTGCAAGTTTGTATATGGCTAGAATCAGAGGGTTACATTGGATGGTGTCGGGACTCTCGGTATTTTTATATCTTTATGGATTCTACATTTCAGTATTAGGAAGGTGAAAGACTAGCTTGAAATTCACAAGAGGTCTCTTCGGAGTGAGTATCTCGGTTGTGGTACTTTGGGGTGCTTAAGAGAGCATTCAATGGCTTATGAGCTTTAGGGCAGTGTGGTTTTATGCTAGAGTCTCGAGTAGCAAGTTTTGGTTAAGAATAGTAGTGTACTAGCAAGAAAAAGTATCAATTGAAGGTAATCCAGAAGGAACTTGGAGAATTAGGACAGTCTGGTAACGGGTTGGATCAGCATGGTAATGGATGTGATGGGCTCTTTCGGTTCTTATGATGTAGTGAATTTCTATAGGTGTTGTATGGCGATACTCTTGGGTTTTGACGACCTGCGTGGCTTGGTTAAGTTAGAGAGGTTCAGTTTTGTCGGCTTGGTTATGTGCAAATAGGCTTCGAAGAATTCTCAGGGGTTTCTACCATGGTTTGAGGTGTATATTTCGTATTGATGCGCGGGGCATGATGCATATTGTGATTTTCTCCTAGGTGGTATCAAATGGAAGGTTCTTAGCTAATTGAGCATGTGGTTGCTTGTAACTCGGAGTGGGTTATGAAATGAAGTTCTCGTATTTTTCATATAATGGCATGGTGTGTGCGGTGTGTTATGTGGGATTGAGATTTACATGAGCGATGTCAGTTCATTTTTGAAGAGAAGGTCATAAAATTCTTAGGCAGTAAGGACGGTTTCAGATGACTAGATAAATGATATTACTATTAGACATGGCTTGATGAGAGTGTGAGTTTCAGAAGGGGCACTATGTTTTAATCTATGGATACTTCATTGGTATTGTGGTACTCGTCTAGTTGATCGACTGTTGATAATCAAATTTTGCTTTGTGGCACATAAGAATTATAGAAGTATTCCTCGTAGGATGATCGTGTATGAGAAATGTGTAGACATTCGGGCAGTGGAGTTGGGATCAGATATGGTGGTTAGTGTGTTCTATGGATTTGGAGACTGGGAGTTCTCATGAGTAGATTGTTTCATGGTTATGGACTGTAAAGTTATGGCCGAAGCTAGTGAGAGGATGGTATGTGTTATGGTTGGGTCATTGTGGATCTTCGGACGGTTATGGTGACTGGAGCGGATTTGGGGATCCCTTGGCAGACCCAATTTGGATGTGCATTCTACGCCGAGCTGGATTGGTTGGCTCCATATTGCTATTGTTGAGGAATGTGTCATTTGGTTAGAGTTGATTTTATTCGTATCAGATATGTTCTGTGTGTTACTCTTCCATCCTGTGAGGGTTTGTGATTTGTTGGTTATATACACATATGGTGCCGTCCTATTTGAGCTTTATATCAGGATTTGAGTGGGATGTGTATTTGGGTATTGCATGATTAATTGTGAGGAGGCTATATTCTTTTCAGATCGTGGTATTGTGTTATTTGCTCTTCGTGGTTATGGTAATGCACTTTGGGTACTTGATGTCGAATTTCGCGTGGGTATTGATTTTGAGCAAGGCGACTCGAGGTATATAATATGGATCAGCATTTGGATGGGGTCACGCATTACATCGAAGTTATGTTGAGATATGATCCTTTGTGTTGGATTCGTGTGTTTTGGTTCTACGGTGTGTGCTAGGCTTTTAGCATGGTATTGTGATGGTACTTGTTAAGCTTGCGGGACAGTCCTCTCGTTTGAGGCATTTTCAGGATTGAGTACATTTGGAATGTTGCTATTTGGTGCACGGGTTGCACAGGTTGTGACTTTAAGCTGTATTGATGTGTCATGTCACTAGAGTGATTATGTTAGATGAGACAAGGTCATCATACCTAGAGTGGGTGCTATCAGATCTAATTGCGGTATTTTTGGAAGGATATTGATGCTGATCGGCTTAGAAATTTGCTATAGTACCTATCGAAAGAAAGAGAGTTCACAACTTGTTGATTTAGCAAATGGTTATGAGTTTTGGCGTGTTTCTTTTATCGTTGGCAGTGTATGAAGGTGTTAGAACGAGACTTTGTTTCATAGGAGGTTTATTATCTGTATTGGGTTGTTCTGAGCAGCTGCTGTGATTAAAAATTATTGCTATGAGTGTTTGATTTATGAAATATATTGTGTGATTTCATCTTGGGTTATGGCTATGGCTTGATACATCTTGTTCAGACTTATACAATGTGTAGATGGAGATTCTGATCTCATATAGAAATTTCGGATGTTGGAAATTGGGTTCTAAGACTTATGGGCTAGGTTGGATTAAGAAATTTTAGTCATGTTGTGTTATAAAACCTATATGGGATAGGGTGACGTGGGATCACCCCCGAGTATGTGCATGGTGAGGTTACACAACGATTTGATGGCTTTTGGAACAACTCTGGGCACATTCGAGGACAGACGACGAACGTATGTTTAAGTGGGGGAGGATGTAACGACCCGACTGGTCGTTTTGAGCATTTGCACTTTGCTCGGTTGTTTGATGGCATGGTTAGCTCCATATGATGTATTATGACTTCTGTGGATCGTTGGTTTTGGTTTTCGGGTTATTCGGAATTGATTTGGAAGAATGATTCTCAGCTAGAAGCTTTAAATTTAAAAGGTTTGACCAAATTTGACTTTTTAGTATTTGACCTGGGATTGGATTTCTGATGGTTCCATTAGCTCCATTGGGTATTTTGGACTTAGAAGCACGTCTGAATTGTGGTTTGAAGGTTCGTAGTAGAATTTGGCTTAAAGTGGCGAAAGTTGGAATTTTGAAAAGTTTGACTGGGAGTGAACTTTTTGATATCGGGGTCGGATTCTGATTTCGATTCCAGAAGTTGGAGCAGGTCCGTAATGTTAAATATGACTTTTGTGCAAAATTTGAGGTCAATCAGACGTGAATTGATAGGTTTCGGCATCAGTTGTGGAAGTTGAAGTTTCAAAGTTCAATGATTTCGAATTGAGGTGTGATTCGTCATTTTGATGTTGTTATGTGTGTGTTGAGGCCTCAAGTAGGTCCGTGTCATGTTATGAGACTTGTTGGTATATTTGGACGGGGTCCTGATCGATGCCAACCTTGTACTACTATGAAGTAGCAAGAGAGATCGAAGCAGCTTTTACCCGAGAAGGTCGGGATCGATTTCCACAGGGAGCTAGATATTGGAGTCGAGTTTCTATCTAAATGGGAGTTGTGTAATTGTTCCTAATTGCACTTCTAAACATTGTTGGTTTTGATTTTACTTCTAATTTTATACTACCACGATGCTAAATTAGGCTAAGTAAAGCACAAGTTGTTCAAATAGATAAAAGGTACTAGGGTAGTGACTTTTTCCTAGGTGGTTAATTGACGGATTGTTGAGTCTAAGGCTAGATTGTCACATTTGGGAAGTATGATATAACCATTGCACGATTCTACTCACTCTATACCTCTCGGTAGTTCGAGTGATTTTGCCCGAATTGACTTTCTCAAGACTAATTGGGTATGCAAATTTTTACAAGCAATTGAGGTTCAAATCGGGTATTACTATCTCTAGGTTTAACCCTTTAATTGGGGCTATCAATCTCTTGAATACGCCCCAACTCCTTGTTGGACTAATTTCATGGACTTTGGCTCTCTTTCTCAAGAAGAGCCAAAGTCTACTAGGCATAAACTAGTGTTTGCAACCACTAATTCAACATTAAAACTCTAAATTAGTCCAAATATCAAACACTCATAGACAATCAAGCATCAAAACACAATACCATCAATTACCCATACTAGGGTTCCCTAGCTAATGGGTTTAGCTACTCATAATTATAGAAGAAAACAAAGAAATAGATGAAGAAAAACCCATAATAATTAATTACTAGATAAAACTTGAAGATTCAATGTTGAAACTAAGTTAAAATTACTCAACTAGTAAAAGATAAGAAGTCACGAGCGCAGCTCTGTCCCAAAACCTATTTGATGACCTAAAAATGGGAAAAGAAACTATTTATACTAGACTGAAAATTCTGGTCAAAAATACCCTTGCAGGGCTAGTGCGGACCGCACAAAATCGAGTGCGGCCGCACTAAGATTCTTGGCTCGACTAATCTGCTCTCTGAAGTTGGCCACCGCGGACCACACAAAATGCACCGCGGCCGCGGTGGCTTCTACTGCAATCCGCACAAAATGGACTGTGGACCGCATTGGGCATAATCTTCCAATTGTCACCTCTCTGAACTTTGGCTCTACGGACCGCACGAAATCAAGTGCGGCCGCAATGAAATCAATGTGGTTCGCACAAAATCCTTTGTGGCCACATTGCTTGGCTGACTGAGAAGCATACTCTCTGATCTTCATCTTTGCGGACCGCACAAAATGGTATGCGGCCGCACTGGCCCTGTTTGACTGAGCTTGGTCTTAGTCTTGGTACTTGTGCATGTTTCACTCCTTTTTGAGTTGGTTTTTGACAAATTGTCATCTTGTTGATCAAACCCTGCAATCAAGTACAACTTGTGAGCCTTTGGGACTATTTTGTACACATTTCTAATCAAAACTTAAGCAAGAAAGAGTGTAAAATGCATTATAATCCCTAGTTATCAATTCCCTCAAACTTAAGTTTTTGCTTGTGCTCAAGCAAACAAAATAAGACCCACCCTTTAAGAGTCAATTCAAGAAAATTTAGCCGACCTAAAGTGACCTCATCTAGGATCAATTGGGACTAACAATTGCCCTCAATTCAAATGAATCATTAACAACATTCACTCTTTTAAACACCATGGATTTAGTGCGACAAATGAGCATTAAGAGTTGACTCAACACATCAAAGAAACTCTTTCTATTACTTTGGTCGTTGTGGAACCCAAACTCACACATCCACAACTCTCCCTAAGCAAACCTCACCTTTAAGATAGTGGCACTCAGAACGAGGTTAATGGAACTATACTCATCTCTCTCAAGGAAAAGTAACAAATCCGGCTCTAATTACCATATGCTTGCCCCTTATGTGAGTCACCACTAATGTAAGTTTCATTCAACTCAAAATCATATAGGGGTTTTATGGAGACATAGTGAAGGCTTTTGGTTCAGGGCAGGAAATGTTTGGTCTAAGTAGGTTCCATCTTCCTTTTAACACTTCTTTTGCTTCATTTTTGCACGCATTCACTTGACTTTTTAAGGCATTTCACTTCTTTCTAAGGGGTCAGAGAGACACACTGTCACTCTTTCTTGTTCATTTCAAACCTTTTCTCCTTTCTCAACTTTCCACACCTTTCATTCTTTGCTTTTATTGAATCCCTTTGTTCATTTCTACATTGAACATTCTTTTTGTCTTTTTGATTTTCTCTCTTTTTCATTTCCTTTCCTTTTCCTCATTTTGTACCTTTTTACTAATTTGTTGCAATCCTCGTATCTCCCCCCAAACTTATACTTTTGCCATATGCTAAGGAAAGATCGGGTGCCAAGAGATGGTATCTTAAGAACGGGTAAAGGCTTGTATCGTAATTCTTGAAAGAAAAAGGTCTAAGGCTCAAAATGGTTGACTAAGGATTTTATCATTGGTAGGCTATGAGAGTGTTCAAGATATCATTTGGATAAAGTAGAGCCTACAGTCAAGTATCAAGTTAAATTACACTTAGGATTTCGCCTAGACAAACATTCAGGGCAAGTTCTAGACCAATGACTCGGGACTTGGACTTACAATTTCAAATTCTCACCACACAAGCTATGAGATTGCATAAAAACATAGAGTCGAGGGCCCATAATAACCTTAGATAAGATTTGATCATACAATGGTTCCGAAAAACCACTTGATGATTATTGGCCTATACAAGAGTCTCAAGGTCACAACTTTCACCATCTTATACACAACGATTTATTTTTGACCATAAGATCAAAGGTAAATGTGTTAGGACCAAGTAAAGCTTTGCTTTAGGAACCCTTACCAACTAACTACTAAAAAGCAAAAAGAAAAAACAGACTCAAACCCTTAAGAAGGTTGTCATGCCATCCATCATCGGGAAGAGCCACCCAGTTCACACAAATTCCACCTTTGGAAAGAACCGTGGTATTAAAAAAACCAAAGGCTTATTGCAAAAACTCAAAACAAGAACTACGAATATAAAATAAGAAGCTAAGAAAAAGAAAAAATGCGGAAAGTAAACTGAATATGTACAAAAGGGGATTTAATCGAATATACAATAGGGGAGATGAATATATACAATGGACCGTAACTTTTATATACAGACCCAAGGTAAAAAGTACAAAAAATGTAATGAACTACTGAAATTATATACATACCAAAGATAAAAAAAAGAAGAAAGAAATCATAAAATTTGTCATATATATACAATCATCCAAATCCAAATAGGGCCTACCCTTCAAATGAAAGTTGGCATTGTCCTCAATGCCAACTAAGCAAAATAAGCACAAAAATAGAGGAAAGAGGAAAAAGAAACTCCCTATGGGCCGTCCGTCTGCATGGGATCCTCTGTGGTCCCTGGGTCCCATGTATGCTCGGGAGCCTGTGACTGGCTCTTTGTGGTCTATGGCTCTACTGGGACCTAGGCCTGGACTGGCTCCTGGGCTGCATCCTAAGGCTGGCTGGAGGAAGTCTCCGGTGGGTCTGCCAACTGGATAACTGCATCATCAGACTGGGGATCACCCTCTTACTCTTGGGAGGCCTTTGAGACTCCTGCTCTAGCTGGGGCTGGGCTGCTAGGGCTGGGTCATGCAATAGCAAATCTAAAGGCAGGTGATCCGACTTCAGTCTCTCAACCTCGACCTGCAACTCCCTCATCGACTCTTTGGAAGCCCTAGTCTTCCTCATCTTTTTTGCCTCCCTAGCAAGCTCCTTGAGAGCCTTTCCGTGTGAATCAACAACGTCCGTGAGCAATTTCTGGTTCTCAAGGATCTTCTTCTAGTTGTCCAGAAGATCCTTGAGAGTGTCCTCAATGGACTGTGGGACCTATGGAGGAGGAGGTGCTGACTGAGCTGCCACAGTAGTAGATAATATAGACATCTTAGAAGTAGCTGTCTGCATCCAGTTGTTGATGCTGGTGAGGGCCTGGCTCAAATGGTGGGTAGTCAATGGATATGCAGTGGTGGAGGGTATCTCTGGATCTGTTGAAATGGATGAGCCTAGGGCCATGTCTGCTGAAGTGGAAGGAGGCTGCGGAGTAGTCACTACCCCTACTGGCTCTTCAGACTGGCCAGTTGAAGTCGTGGATTTTCCCTTGAAATGCTTGCCCTTAGGGTTGTCATCACCCTGTAGGCTATACCACGAGAAAGGTGCCTTTGCCTTCACTTTCACATCAAATCTGCGCTTCTCCACATTTTGGTCCTTTAGGTACATGGTCAGGAAGTTGGGGAATGGGTAATACCTGGCACCCTCATTCACTACCCGTGTAATGACCCGGGACATCACATTCCCGACATTGATTGGGTACCCCACCATGATGGATGCTACTAAGATCGTCCAGTGAATTGGGAGTGAGTTGTCATGGGTGGTAGGATCTAGCATACTGCACACAAATGTCTCTCACCCCTTCGCCTTGAAGTTCAATGTCCTCCTCAATATCTTCACCCCCGCAGTCAACCACTCGGGGGTGGTACCTGGGATTGCCAAGTACTCTTCCAACCATGAACGAGCTTCTTTATCCAACTTTATTTTATCCAAGTACATGGACTCATCCACCTCCGTGAGGCCCAAATAGTCATTGATGATCTTGCCATCAAACTTCACTTTTAGATTTCACACTTTGGTGACCGTGGTACCCTTTTTGATGTGGGCCACATTGGTGTAGAATTCTTTCACCAAGTGCTCATTGGCGTCATCCACCTGCCCTATGAAGTAGTCATATCCAGCTCTTTCTCTGAATTGCCTTAGAACATTGGGAGTGTGAGGCAAAAGATCCCGAGTGATAATTTTTCTCTCAGGTATCAACCTCTTTTCTGGCCACCACTCTCTGAATTTGTAGTAGGCAATCTCACTGACGAATCGGTCCTCCCATGCCTCCGGGTTCCTAGTCTGCTCTAACCCACAAACTTGGGGCTCACCCCTTTCTGCTTCTTCCCCTTCTTCCGCTACTACACCCTCTCCGAATAATAAAGCTGTAAGAGAGGTGGAGTACTTATCCCCACTGCCTTCAGCTGAGCGTTTAGACAACTCAGAAGATATATGAACTGAGACTTGGGCAATGGGGGATGCTGGATGTGTATATCTCAATCGGTTCCTCTCCGGCCCGTCAGGAACAAACTCTGGCACAGAATTTGAAGATGCCTCCTAGAAGGGCTCATACTCACTCCTCAACTGGTCAATGGCCCTGTCTGCAGCTTTTATAATCTTCCTTATGTTTTTTATGTTTTGTTGGGCTTGTGGGGTTAATTTTATCATTGCTTGCTTCCCCACCCCAGGAGGACTCTCCTCTTCCTGTTTGTTTACCACATTTTCCCTCTTGATCTCACCATTGTCTGCAAACAACATTCATTCATGCTTTGTTAGTATCAACAGGAACATTGAATTTCAAAGTTGCAAAAAAAGAAAGTTGTAGACAGTTTTATTGCAGAGTGCGGACCGCACAAAATGTAGTGTGGCCGCAAAGAGTTCATTGCGGACCGCACAAAATCCATTGCGGTCCACACAGAAGTGGGGTTCAAACTACCTACTCTCTGAATCTATGCACCGCGGACCGAACAAAATGGCAATGCGGTCCGCATTGAGGCACCGCGGACCGTACAAAATCCAATGCGGCCGCGGTCCTTAAATGATCAGCTTTTAGGACTTTGTCATTGCGGTCCGCACAAAATACCATTGCAAACCGCACAGGGGCACGACAGACCGATCCACAGCGGTCCGCACTGAACGCCCAACAACAATACCAACCTATGGTTCATATTTTGATCAATTTTAGTCCAATTTTACACCTATTGATGAGTCCCTAAGTGTTGGTTCATTGTATTAACTACCTAGTCCTATATTAAACAAAAGTTGACTAACCTAAGCTACAAAATTGAAAGAAATACGGATAGGGAAAGAAGAAGAACTAAGGAAAATAAAAATTCAAAGAAAATAAATAAATTAAACAACTAAGAAGAAGTTAATGTTACCAAAGATGAGATGAAATGATGAGTAATGAACTTGAGTAGTTAATTTCGTGTGGATTAAAGAGAGGAACAATAACTTTTATGTTCTAAGAGTAAAGGGTTCAAAAAGTTCGAATGTAGGGCCTCAGATCCTAGTTATAGAAAAAGGTCCTAGGGCCCAGCTTACCTACCCAAAACGGACCACACAAAATGGCACCGCGGTCCGGGTGCTCAAAACCATAGGGCACTGACCAATTGACTACTGCGGACCACACAAAATGCAATGTGGCCGTAGTGGGCCATCGCGGACCGCACAAAATGCAATGCGGCCACGGTGGTAAACTTCAGAGAACCCCAACTTTTTTCAAATCACCAGTGCGGTCCGCATTGATTTCTTGCCCCCACACAAGGGTCTTTGTGGCCGCACAAAATGAGTGCGGTCCGTATTGACAACTTCAGAGAGTGGTCATTTTCCAAATTTTTCGTGCACTGCATCAACACAATCCTACAACATCTCACAACCAGTCAGTCCAACAATAAATCCTACACTACGATGAAAATCAAAGAAAAACAAAAATAAAAGCACATGAGTTGCCTCCCAAGAAGCGCCTGATTTAATATCGCGGCACGAAGCAGGTTACCATCAAATCATTTGAGGTGAAGAAGTGCCACCACATGGCTATCATCAATTTTTCCCAAGTAGGCTTGACCCTATGCCCATTCACTCTGAAAACTTCCCCATTTTTGTCCTTCAAGTCAAGTGTACCAAACAGGGTCACAAACACCACTTCAAAAGGTCCACTCCATTTTGACTTAAGCTTTCCCGGAAACAAACGTAACCGAGAGTTGAACAAGAGAACCAAATCACCTACTTTGAACTCCTTGCTACGAGCATATTTATCATGAAGGTACTTCATCTTGTCCTTGTATAAGGACGAACTGGAGTAAGCATGGAATCATAATTCATCAAGTTCATTAAGCTGCTCCACACGAAGATTTGCTGCCACAACCCATTCAAGATTTAACTTCCTCAAAGCCCACATGGCCTTGTGCTCTAACTCAACCGGTAGATGGCAAGCTTTCCCGAACACCAACTGATACAGAGACATACCAATCGGAGTCTTATATGCAGTCCTATAAGCCCATAGAGCATCATCCAACTTCTTTGACCAATCGGTCCTATTTGCATTGATCATCTTTGACAATATACTCTTGATTTCCCTGTTTGAGACTTCAACTTGGCCACTTTCTTGAGGATGATAGGGAGTAGAAACTTTGTGGTTGACACCATACTTTGCAAGCAAAGTGTCGAAAACTCTATTACAAAAATGAGACCCCCCATCACTTATAATTGCACGAGGAGTGCCAAACCTTGTAAAAATGCTCTTCTTGAGAAATGCAACAACACTCCGGGCCTCATTGTTGGGTAAAACCACGGCCTCGACCCACTTTGAAACATAGTCAACCGCCACAAAAATGTATGTGTTCCTACACGAGCTAACAAACGGGCCCATAAAATCAATGCCCCATACATCAAAAATATCAACCTCGAGAATGGTATTGAGAGGCATCTCATCTTTCTTCGAAAGTCCACCCGCTCTTTGGCATTCATCACACCTCTTCACAAGTTTACTTGCATCTTTGTACAAAGTTGGCCAATAAAACCCACAACTAAGAACTTTGGAAGTCGTCCTCTCCCCGCCATGATGGCCACCATAGGGAAAGGAATGACAAGCCTCCAAGATACTCAATTGCTCTTCCTCCGGGACACACCTTCGGATCACACCATCCGTGCAAATCTTGAACAAGTACGACTCATCCCAATAGAAATCCAAACTATCCCGTTTGAGCTTCTTCCTTTGGTTAGAAGAGAGCTCACACGGGATTATACCAGTCACAAGGAAATTAGCAACGTCCACAAACCATGGCATACCATTCATCGACACCGAAAGGAGTTGTTCGTCGGAAAATGAATCATTGATCTCTAGGCCATCAAGATGCCTCCCCTCCTCCTCCAAGCGGGACAAGTGGTCCGTCACTTGGTTTTCACTACCCTTTCGGTCCATAATCTCCAAATCAAACTCTTGAAGTAACAAGACCCATCGCATCAGTCTAGCTTTGGAATCCTTCTTCGTCATCAAGTACCGGAGTGCAGCATGATCGATATGGACTATGACCTTGGCACCCATAAGATACAGCCAAAATTTCTCCATTGCGAACACAATAGCCAAAAGTTCTTTCTCGGTCACCGTGTAGTTCACTTAAGCATCATTCATTGTCTTGCTCGCATAGTATACCAGATAAAATATTTTGTTCACTCTTTGACCCAAAACCGCCCCAACAACAACATTGCTCGCATCACACATGAGCTCAAAGGGCAAGCTCCAATTAGGTGTGGTAATGATAGGAGTGGTGGTCAACTTATGCTTGAGAAGATCAAAGGCTTGTATATATATCTCATCGAACATAAACTTGGCATCCTTTTCCAATAACTTGCATAAGGGGTTCACTACATTCAAAAAGTCTTTGATAAATCTCCGGTAGAACCCCGCATGCCCAAGAAAACTTCTAACTCCCTTGACAGAGGTAGGGGAGGGAGCCTTGAAATCACATCAATTTTTGCTTTTTCTACATCTATATCATGCTTTGAAATTTTATGCCCAAGAACTATGCCCTCTTCCACTATGAAGTGGCATTTCTCCCAATTAAGAACAAGATTGGTTTCTTCACAACGGGCCAAAACTCTATCAAGATTTTTCAAGCACTCATCAAATGAATCACCCACAACACTGAAGTCGTCCATGAACACCTCCAAAATATCTTCCACCATATCAGTGAAAATGGCCATCATACACTGCTGAAACGTAGCTGGTGCATTACACAACCCAAAAGGCATCCGAGAAAAAGCAAAGGTGCCATATGGACAAGTGAATGTGGTCTTCTCCTGATCTTTCGGAGCAATAAAAATTTGGTTGTAACCAGAATTACCATCCAAGAAATAGTAGAAGGCACGCCCAACAAACCAATCTAACATCTAATCAAGAAAAGGCAATGGAAAGTGATCCTTGCAGGTCACTTTATTCAACTTGCGGTAGTCCATGCATACCCTCCAGCCGGTAACGGTTCTGGTAGGAATAAACTCATTTTATGAATTTGCAACCACGGTCATGCCACCCTTATTCGGTACACATTGCACCGGTAAAGTCCACGAGCTATCAGAGATGAGGTACACAACCCCGACATCCAACCACTTGATCACCCCCTTTTTCACAACTTCTTGCATTGCCTCATTCAATCTCCTTTGATGTTCCAAGGATGGCTTTGCATCATCTTCCAGAATAATCTTGTGCATACAGAATGCGGGGCTTATCCCCCGAATATTAGCTAAAGTCCATCTAATTGCTTTTTTTTTTTGCTTTTGAAGCACTGCTAATGTGGCATCAACCTGCATGTTAGTAAGACAAAAAGAAAGAATAATTGGAAAAGTAGAACTATGGCCTAAGAACTCATACCTGAGGTGTGGAGACAACGACTTTAACTCCAACACCAAAGGCTCCTCAATTGAAGGTTTTGTTGGTGAGGTCTTTCTATTCTCAAGGTCCAAAGATAGTTTTCTAGGCTCATAAGAGTAAGAGCCCATTCCATGTAAAGCATTCACACACTCCACTCGGCCCTCATCATCATTGACATCAAGATTCAACAATACGGCCTCCAGAGGGTCCTCCACATTGATCATTGCACTTGTATCATCAACTATCACTACCGTGACAAGGTCCATAAAAGAGCACACCTCGGAACTGTTGGATTACTTCATTGACTTGCACGCATGAAAGACCACTTTTTCATCACCCACCCGGAAGGTGAGTTCCCCTGCTTCCACATCAACTAAAGCCTTCCCAGTAGCAAGGAAAGGTCTTCCCAATATGATTGAAACTTCATAATCCACCTCACAATTGAAGATCACAAAATTAGCTGGCAAGATAAATTTGTCCACACGGACAAGCACATCATCAATAATACCCAATGATCTCTTCATCGTTCTGTCCGCTATTTGCAATCTCATGGAAGTCGGCCTCGGTTGCCCAATACCCAAAGTTTTGAAAATTGAGTAGGGCATCAAGTTGATACTTACCCCCAAATCACATAGAGCCTTAGCAAAGTTCGCACTCCAAATGGTGCAAGGAATGGTGAAAGCGTCGGAATCTTCAAGCTTCGGGGCCATTAAATGCACTATTGCGCTAACTTGGTGGGTCATCTTTATAGTTTCACAATCCACAGATCGTTTCTTTGTCACCAAGTCCTTCATGAATTTAGCATAGCCCGACATTTGTTCAAGAGCCTCCACCAAAGGCACATTAATAGATAAGCTCTTCATCATATCAATGAACTTTTAAAACTGATTCTCATTTTTCTACTTCGCAAGCCTTTGAGGATAAGGTGGAAGTGGCCTTGGCAAATGAGCCTTGGCTTTAGGTGCAATCGGCATGTCTATTACGTGTTTCCTAGACTTGTTCACGTCATTTTGAGTTTCCACCTCGGCATCTTGAATATCAATCCTCACTTCTTCATGCACATTCTCATCAATCACATTTTCAATCACCAAAGGAACTTCATCTTCTTGCAACTCTACTTCATCATTCAAAATTTGCTTTTGTTTGGAGGCATTCACATCACCGCCTCGTCCACTCCTTGTAGTTACTGCCATAACATGATTGTTCCTACCCTTCGGGTTTACTACCGTATCACTTGGTAGATCCCCCTTAGGGCGAGTATTCAAGGACTGCGAGATTTGGCCTAATTGCACCTCCAAATTTCTAATTGAAGTATTGTGGGAAGACAACTGAGCATCAGAATCTGCATTCTTCTTTATCATCTATTCGAACATCATTTCAATTCTCCCCATATCAGGTTTAGAAAAACTAGGACCTTGGGATAGAAATGGGGGCGGATTGTTCGGTTGTTGGTACATTGGGGGCCTTTGAAAGCCTTGCCCCCAGTTTTCTTGATTGCCATTGTTCCACCCACCTTGATTGTTGTTACCACCCCAGTTGTTGTTATTCCTATTCCAATTACCCTGATTGTTCTGATTATTGTTCTTATTTCCCCAGTTGGAGTTTTGGTTGTTGTTCCCCCAATTACTATTGCCTTGTTGTTGTTGATTGCCCCAATTGCCTTGAGGTCTCCATTGTTGTTGGTTGGAAGAATTGCCCCTGTGGCCTTGATAATTGTTTACGTATTGCACCTCTTCATTCTGCCCATCACAACTATCATCTTGGAATCCACCACAATCATTGTCAAATTGCTCTGAATTCCCTTGGTTCTGTTGACCTCTTTGTCTTTTTTTGTTGACTAGCATGTTGACACCCTCCATGACATTCACTTGGTGATAATTTTGAACTTGTTGCAACTGTGTCTTTGCTAGTTGGTTCATATAGTTGTCAACTCAGCTATAACTTGCCCATGATCATGTAACTCCTTGTGCAAATGAGTGACCATGGGGTCACCTTGGGGTACATTGGCTCTACTTTGCCTAGCAAAAGAAGTGTCAGTCATCTCGTCAAGAATGTCACAAGCCTTATCATAAGTCAATTTCATGAAGTTGCCCCCAGCAAGTTGGTTCACTATGCATTGGTTTGTTGTGTTAATGCCCCAGTAGAAAGTCTATTGGATCATCGCCTCAGTCATATCATTGTTGGGGCATTCCTTTACCATTGTTCTACAGCGTTCCCAAATCTCATGCAGTAGTTCAGTGGGCTCCTGCTTGAAAGCCAAGATCTTATCTCTCAATGCTGCCATATGCCCCGGTGAGAAAAATTTTACAATGAACTTGTCCGCCAACTCATCCCAAGTAGTGATGGAATGGTTGGGAAGTCGCTCTAGCCAATCCAATGCCTTCATTTTAAGTGAAAATGGGAAGAGTCTCAACCTAAGTGCATCCTCGGACACATTAGTTTGCTTTCTCCCCCAACAAGTATCCACGAACCCCTCAAGATGTTTGTAATCATTTTGATTGGCAGCGCCCATGAAATACCCACGCTACTCTAGCAATGTCAGCATCACATTGGTAATTTGAAAATTGCCCACCCGAATCTGGGGTGGGGCAATTGCACTTGCATAGCCTTGGTTTGGAAGCACTCGAGGAGTCACTCTTGGAGGTGGCAGGGGAGGGTCTGGAATATTATCATTAGCCCGACGGCCTCTCCTTTGTGCTTGCGGCACAATAGGTACCTCATCATCAGCATTGTCATCTACCTCCTCCCCCGGCGGAATATCTCTAAGAGGTGCGTTGTTTAAGTTTGCTACCATTTTGTACCTGAAGTTGTGACACACATAAATTAGTAACACAGAAGGAAATAAGAACAATACACAAAACTATTTAGATAGATAGCCAAAACCATTAGCTCCCCGACAACGATGCCAAAAATTGATCGAGGCCAACCCTGTACTACTATGAAGTAGCAAGAGAGGTCGAAGAAATTTTTACCCGAGAAGGTCGGATCGATTTCCACAGGGAGCTAGATATTAGAGTTGAGTTTCTTTCTAAATGGGAGTTATGTAATTGTTCCTAATTGCACTTCTAAACATTGTTGGTTTTGATTTTACTTCTAATTTTATACTACCACGATGCTAAATTAGGCTAAGTAAAGCTAAGATTAAACTATTGCACATTGTTCAAATAGATAAAAGGCACTAGGGTAGTGACTTTCTCCTAGGTGGTTAATTGACGGACTCTTGAGTCTAAGGCTAGATTGTCACATTTGGGGAGTATGATATAACCATTGCACGATTCTACTCACTCTATACCTCTCGGTAGTTAGAGTGATTTTACCCGAATTGACTTTTTTAAGACTAATTAGGTATGCAAATTTGTACAAGCAATTGAGGTTCAAATCAGGTATTACTATCTCTAGGTTTAACCCTTCAATTGAGGCTATCAATCTCTTGAATATGCCCCAACTCCTTGTTGGACTAATTTCATGGACTTTGGCTCTCTTTCTCAAGAAGAGCCAAAGTCTACTAGGCATAAACTCGTGTTTGCAACCACTAATTCAACATTAAAACCCTAAATTAGTCCAAATATCAAACACCCATAGACAATCAAGCATCAAAACACAAGACCCATCAATTACCCATACTAGGGTTGAGCCATAACCCTAGCTAATGGGTCTAGCTACTCATAATTATAGAAGAAAACAAAGTAATAGATAAAGAAAACCCCATAATAATTTATTACTAGATAAAACTTGAAGATTCAATGTTCAAACTAAGCTAAAATTACTCAAAATGGTAAAAGAGAAGAAGTCAGGAGCGCAGCTCTGTCCCAAAATTTATTTGATGACCTAAAAATGGGAAAAGAAACTATTTATACTAAGCTAAAAATTCTGGACAAAAATACACTTGCGGGGTTAGTGCGGACCGCACAAAATCGAGTGCGGTCGCACTAAGGCTCTTGGCTCGACTAATCTGCTCTCTGAAGTTGGCCACCGCGAACCGCACAAAATGCACAGCGGTCGCAGTGGCTTCTACTGCAGTCCGCACAAAATTGACTGCGGACTGCACTGGGCATAATCCTCCAATTGTCACCTCTCTGAACTTTGGCTCTACGGACCGCACGAAATCAAGTGCGGCCGCAATGAAATCAATGTGGTCCGCACAAAATCCATTGCGTCCGCATTGCTTGGCTGACTAAGAAGCATACTCTCTGATCTTCATCTTTGTGGACCGCACAGAATGGTGTGCAGTCGCACTGACTCTGTTTAACTGAGCTTAGTCTTGGTCTTGGTACTTGTGCATGTTTCACTCCTTTTTGAGTTGGTTTTTGACAAATTGTCATCTTGTTGATCAAACCCTGAAATCAAGTACAACTTGTGAGCCTTTGGAACTACTTTGTACACATTTCTAATCAAAACTAAAGCAAGAAAGAGTGTAAAATGCATCATAATCCCTAGTTATCAGGTCCCGAGGGGCTCGGGCATGTTCTGGATCAATTTTGGACCATTTTTCTTCATGTTGTTGTTGTCAAGGAGCTGCTAGTTCGGGTGTTCCGCACCTGCGATTGATATTGTGTAGGTGCAATGGCCGCAAATGCGAGCCAAGCATCGCAAATATGAGATTTCATTAAGTAGTGAAGGTTCGCAGTTGCGGAGGTATTTGCGTAGAAACGCGATCATAGATGCGGTCATGGCCATCGCAGAAGCGGCTTGTCTCGTAAATGCGAGCCCTTTTCCGCAAAAGCAAAGGTCGCAAATGCATCGACTTATCCATAGATGCAAACGTCCTGGGCAGAGTTATAAAAAAAATTGAGGTTTTGGTTCTTTCTTTATATTTTGAGATGTGGGACTCGGATTAAGGCGATTTTTGGAGCAAATTTCATCACAAGGATTCGGGTAAGTGTTCTCTACTCAGTTTTGATTATATTTCATGAATCCGTCTTCATTTTTAGCAATTGGTTAATGAATTGAAAGTGGAAATTGGGGGTTTTGGCCTAAAGTTTTATAACATAATTTTTTGAGTTTTGAACACCGAATTGGAGCCGAATTTGAGCGAAACTAGTATGGTTGGACTAATAATTGAATGGATTGTCAGATTTTGTGAGTTTTGTCGAGTTTCGAGGTGTGGTCCCGTGTGTAATTTTGGGCAGATTTTAGATTTGATGAAGGATTCGATCTTTATCATTTGTAATTGTTTCCTTGGGCTTTATTTGATGTATTTGAGTTATTGTTGACTAGTTGTGAGCCGTTTGGAGGTCGCTACACACGTGATGGCATCCTTGGAGCATCGCTTAGCTTGCCCAGCATTAGAATTGGCTTGTTTAAGATAAGTAACTCTTCTAAACTTAGTGTTGAGGGTATGAAACCCCAAATTATGTGTTGTGTGATTGGTATTGAGGCGACGCATATGCTAAGTGACGGGTGTGTGGGTGTGCACCGTGTGAATTGTGACTCCATGGTTTCCCTGGCACTGTTTAGTGGCACTAGTTTGTTGATATCTATGTTTTTACCATATGATTAATTAATTGAGCTGTCAATCATGTTAGATATCATGTTTAGGCTTTATGCGGATATTGTTAGGACCCATAGTGGTCATTTCTTGTTGTCACCTCACTAATTTCATTGATATTTCATACTCAGTCATATTCATGTATTCATATAATATCTCAGTCTCAGTTGTTATGTATTGATACATAATATCATTGTTGTCAGGCTAGATTTATGACATTAAGATCCTGAGAGATTGGAGAGATCGATGACTGAGCGAGGCCGATAGCCTGATTGTAAGGATATTTATGGGTCCGGGTTGTATGCCGCAACACATTTTATTGATTTATGCCCGCTTGAGGCCAAAGGACTGATTGTGAGGATATTTATGGGATCGGGATACACGCCGCAACATGTTTTATTGATTTATGTCATGACTGGCTTGTCATAGCGCTTGGGCTAAAGGATCTCCTTCGGAGTCTGCACACCCCCAGTGAGCGCAAGTACCTACTGAGTGCAAGTGCTGAGTGATTGGGATGATTGAGTGACTGTGAGGATTGAGTGGGTGTGGCTGTGAGGACTGAGTGACTGGGAGGACTGAGTGACTGGGAGGACTAAGTGAATTGATACTCTGAGAGTATGCATATGATTTTATTACTAAGTCACATCGCATTTGACATTCACATGACATACATGCATAGAGATGCATTTTCCTCATGTTGTATGGTATCGCGTTATTCATGACTTTTTACTCACATTGATATGCAGTTATAGAGAGGTATTTGATCACAACCTACTCCGCACTGCTAAAAAGTAGGAAGAGAGGGTCGCAATAGCTTTTACCCGATTTGTGGGTCGGGATCGATTTCCACAGGGAGCTAGGAATGGAATCGCATATCTATTTAGATTGGGATTGTGTAATTGTTCCAAATATCAATTCCAATCATTTTTGGGGTTTTCTTTAATAATCTACTATTATCAACTACTAATTATAATTGCAACTAAATTATTCTAAGCGAGAATTGCTACAAGTTGTATCTAATGGATAAAAAGGCACTAGGGTAGTGGCATCCTCCTAGGTGGCCAATTGACGGGTAATTGAACCTAAGACACGATTGTCATGATTGGGGAATATGCTATAACCGTTGCACAATTTTACCCACTGTGAGCACATGATTTTTTCCCTATATGAATTATTCCCATAGATTCAAACAAAATAAATTTTTCCCATTGTTTTCAATCTCAGAGATTTTTGTAGCATTTTTTTTGACTAATTGCTTGCATTTGTCTGTGCACGTTTATTTTATTTAATTCATGAAAATACAAAAAAAATACATTGCATTTGCATTTAGGATTTAATTTTGCATTCTAAAATTAATTAGTAATTTAGTTGTGTTACAAAATAGAAAAATCACAAAAATAACTCACTTTTTGCATTTAACTTCGGATTTTGCATTTTTTCTTAATTTGGTAATTAAATAGTTGTGGTAAGTATTATCTTGAGTAATTAATCCGATTTGGTAGGATAATTTGGTTTAGGAATTGATTTAGGTTTTATTTTTTGAAAAGAAAAGAATTTTTGAAAATAAAATTGAAAAAAGGAAGAAAAGAAGAAAGGAAAAGAGTTGGAAGAAGTCAGATTTTGGGCCAGTTCATTTGAATTCTCCCAGGCCCAAACCAAATCCCCCTTTAAACCCGCCTGACCCAGCCCAGAATCCGTTTCCTACCCGGTCCAATCTCCATCATAATCAAAACAACATCGTTTCGTTCTTTTGATCTGGACCGTTGATCTCTGTTGCTCTAACGGTCCGGAAGTGGGGTTTGAATAATATAATATTGTCTGAATCTTTTTCCCCCGTCTCATTTTCCAAATCTCATCATCCCCAACCGAAACCCTAGAGACACCGCCCTAGTTTCCACCGCTTGTTGCCGCGACGCCACCACCAAATGACCCCAAACTAACATCAGAGAACCCTCATGGCTCCCTCTTCCCTAATATGCAATGGTTTCTCTCGAATCCTCACAGAGCTACTCGAATCTTAAATCAAATTAGAGACCCTAAAACCTCAAACTTCCTCACCCTCAATTCTGTAGCATGCACGGGTCCATGCCTTTGATTTTCACGTTTTGAAGGCTTGATTCGACGCAAAATCGATGTTGTTCACTTGTTGTTTCGTCAAATCAAGGATTCCAGTTTGGTTTCGAGTTTTTGCTTGGTGAGTTTTTCTTTCTTTTTCTGCCCGTTTTATTTGTTTCATCTATTGTTCTTCTTCTTTTCTTCTCCGTTTACCTTGAGTGATCTTGTCTTCTGTGCATAGATTCGAATTCAGTTTTCCCCCTTTTTAGATTAATGTGTGGTTTGTATTTAATTCCGTTCATTTTTTATTCTCTTTTCAATTTCTAAAGTTTGTTCAATAACTCTGTTTGTCCGTCTATTTAATCTTAGGTTTAAGTTTCTGATTTCTTTTTGTTAGTCTTTTTAGTAGTTTAATTCCCTACCTAGTTGTGTTATTGATCAGTAATTTAATTAGGGTTGTCTTTGAAATTATTTCATGTTATCCTGATTTGTAGATTTTCTTTTCTTTAAATTAGATGAGTGTTCTTTTGGGCTTTGGGTTGTCTCCATCCATCAGTAAAGAGTAGCCTG
This sequence comes from Nicotiana sylvestris, assembly GCF_000393655.2. Lineage (NCBI taxonomy): Eukaryota > Viridiplantae > Streptophyta > Magnoliopsida > Solanales > Solanaceae > Nicotiana > Nicotiana sylvestris. Next base: position 118,925,024 of record NC_091057.1, on the reverse strand, counting down.
CCAAAAATAGGTTTGGGTTATTGGGTCATTTTGACCCATTTTGGTCTGGTTTTTGAGTGGTAAAAAATAGGGCCCCGGGGGATATTTTGGGTAGTCTAGGTAAAGAATCTCTGAATAACTACCTAAGGAAGCTTCTAGGAAGCTGGGGTTGGGGTTAGTTGTGAATTTCTAGTTTTTAACTATGGATATCTAAGCTATAATGAAAATTCCAAAAGGGATAAAATGCAAAAACTGATTCCTAAGGGTTGCCCTAATAGCTTGTCTATAAAGGCACTATTACTTGACATTCAAGTCAGAGGGGAAAGATTAAAAAGTACAGAAAATTAAAAACGGTTGGGTCTTTAAAAAAATAATGAAATCTATTTGGCATTTCTGATGAAAATTTGGTCCAGTTCTCTTTTAGTTATATTATCTCAAAGTTACAAAGGAATTTTTGGGGGTATTTTTGGGTTGAAAACTAGTGTTCAAGTCTATTTGATTGTTATCTATTGAATTAAGTCTACTGCTGCTGCTCCTTAAATTGCAACTCATTTTTTTCCTCATTGTGTATTATTGTAATCAGTTACCTACTCTTGAGCTCTACGACATGTGAATTCAGATTCAAAGCATGAAATGAAAGAATGGAATTTGGAGTATAGTTTCAATTGGCGTTATAATTCAGTTGTATGACATTATGTTTTGATTTATTTCGTTGCCTATCTGATTTTTGGCTTATGATAACTGAATCTCATCCTCGTACTTGATGTGAAGACTATTGCTATAGTAGAAAGGATCAGCTGAGTTATATGGTGTTAGAATTATGTTTAAGTTCTGCTGGAAATAATGAATGAGTGTTTGCCTTCATGTTATTTAGGTTTGTAATGGGTTAGTGTTCTATTTCAGTGAGTATGCCATTCTTATGTTGGTTGTGCTCAAGGGAACTGAGAAACTATGACTGAGATGTGAAATTAGTATAGTTGTTAAGTTCAGCAAAATTGAATCTGCTTGGTCCATGTGAATCTGTTGAGAATCAGTGTTTTAGTGTTTAGTTTTTGGTAATTCTGCTCTGAGTATGCTAGAGCTACTACACATAAGAATGGGATAAAATCTTCAGTGGTAGTCTGTCCTAGTGTTGTATCCTGCTACTTGGGAAGACATATCATGTTAAAGTGTAATTAGCACTTTGTTGCTAGTGTGGACTCGAACTCGAGTTTGATTCCTTGATTTTGGCCTTGGCGATATTTGTGCTCTTAAGTCTGGGCTTTAAAGTCTTTAATAAAAAAAGGTAGAGTGCCATGGCTGCTAAGGCTCGTCCCTTAAGCCTGGAAGTCTGTTGGTTACTACTGGATTTGTCTCATTGTGGGTCTAACTAAAAATGCATGTCACATAAGTGGGAAGCTTAGTTAGTAATTAAAACTCAGAATCGAATGCTAGTATAATTTCATATTTTCATATGGTTTTGGTTGATTGTTACTTAATTGATTTTGCATAAGTTTCAATTATGAGAATTGGGCCTGAAAGCTGGCCCAGTTATGGCGTTCGAAATTAGAGTTGGTTTGCGTACTATCTGCTCTGGGGCATCCTTGTCGTCGCCAGATTGGGCTCATTTTGGGCCCAAGCTTGAAGGCCTTATAGTTAGGTTGCCTACCTCTTGGCTATTTGAGCCCATAACATTTCCTCGAGTTCAACTCTTTAGCTAATTGTTATATAAGTTTGAAATGGTCAACTAAGATCCCTTTAAGTTTTCTCTTAATTAGTTAGTCTTCTTAAAATGAATTGAGGGGAGCCGTATTAGATAGCATAATTGGCCTATGGCCCTACCAAAATTTAGTTCAAATTCCCTTTTAAATTAGAATTGAGGCGCGCCATGCCAAATAAAATCTCAAAATGTATGGCCCTCATTTAATTGATTTTAATCCTTTAGAAATCGGGTTGTGCCATTTAGTTGAATTTTCCATGGCCCCAGCAAAGTTGAAAATGCGTAGTTGCTTTAGGCGCGTTATTTTAATAATTTACCTTCCTAAACTTGAGTGTGCATTTCATGTGATCCAAATCTGAATCTTAACAACGTTAAATAAAATGTGTCTCGGACTGCGAGTACATTTCATCTGGCGTGGTCCAAAGACGTGTTTTAGATGACGTTGAAATCTTCCTAAAAATGAATCAAAGTGGTTTTAAGCTAAAATGCACATAGGCTCAAAAATGTTTTAAAATCAGATAATTAGGCCAATAATAACAGTTGAGCGACCGTGCTAGAACCACGGAACTCGGGAATGCCTAACACATTCTCCCGGGTTAACAAGATTCCTTACCCGAATTTCTGGCTCGTGGACTGTAATATAGAGTCAATCTTTTCCTCGATTCGGGATTTGAACCGGTGACTTGGGACCCCAAGTGGCGACTCTGAATTTTTAATAAAACAATACTGTTTCGATTGTCACTTTAAATTGGAAAAAACTCCCATTTATACTCCCTTCCGGGGTGTAGGCAAAAAGGAGGTGTGACAGCTCTGGCGACTCTGCTGAGGATTGAACTCAGAATCTCTGGTTCAAGGTTCAGAATTCGAGCTTAGATGAATTGTTATAGTTGGCTTTATTAATTATCTGATTTTGTTACATGTTTGGGCCTAATGTGCTAAGTGTTGCTTTTACCGCTTTGATATTTTGTGAATTGTATATAAACTGCTATGAAACCCTTCTTCTCTCTGAGTCTTCTAAATCATGGAGGAGTGTGCACTTCGTGTGACTTCTCTTCTGTTAGAGTCATATCCCAAATTTTAGAACGAGGTTCGGACAAGTTACAAAGTCGGTGAAGCTTCTGTATTCCTAGTACGCTGCCCCCTCGACTCGAGTTGTCCGCTCGGGTAAGCCAGGTCTAGAACAATAAACCCAGGTTTTAAACCTAGTATAACAAAGCCTCATGTCGGATCCCTAGTAGGAACGCTTATCTGCATCATGTGCATCTGACTTTGGAGACTCAACACAGGGGTTAGGTCTGTCTAGGACAGATGTACCAAAAATGAAAAGACCATCCTGATGTATCTTACTTGCTACTTGTGCATTTATTTGATTTGGATTTGCATGCTGACCGACTTTTGAATAATGGGAGAAAGTTGGAAAAAAGAGAATAGCAATGTGAGGGTTAAGTGAGTTAAATCACCTGTTTTGGAAAAACCAATATCCAAATGGTACTAAAACTCTGCCAATTTTTTTTTAGAAAATGAAAAAAAAGAGAAAGGATTTTTTTTGAAAAATAGTTGGTTTTGTTTTATTTGCCCGAACTACGCTAGTTTGATTCTCACAGGGTATGAGATACGTAGGCAACCCTCATCGGGTCCAACTTCCTTTTTGCAAAATAGTCCAAAAAGAACAAAAATTTTAATTTTATTGCAAATAAGTAAGGTGATGTCATTCTTGTCTAAAATAGTCGAATGTCCCCAAAAGGGCGCCGGAAGGCCGTTTTTGCAAGAATAGCCACCTTTGGTCATTTTTCAAGGTTTTTGCCATTTAGCGAACACAGCCTTGAAATCTTCGTTTTCGGAATGCTGAAAGGCAGTATTGGCAAAGCCGGATATTTTTATGAAAATTTTGAAAAAATGGTCATTTTTCCTGAGTCAAAATGAGTCATAATTTTCTTTTAATTAAAATCACCTTAATAAATGTGCAAGGTGAGCACAATTCAAAATGAACCTTTCTCAGTCCGTGAAGAGATCTCGTTGGAGCTACATATGTGGTGACATGATTTGGGGGATAATAGCAAAAAAGTTGTGACAAAAGCGTTGGGTGGTCTTGTCGGGCTCTTGAAGGTTAAGCCGAGAAAGGACATAATTGAGGCCTTGATACCATTTTGGGACCCAGCACATAATGTATTCTACTTTGCTGATTTCGAGTTAACTCCTACAGTAGAAGAGATAGTAGGCTACACCGATTTCGAGGGGAATCTTAGAAATCAATACCAGTAGCACCAAGAATAGTAACCCCTCACAAATTTTTGGACTGTTAAGCATCAGTCGGGACATCCGAGACGGAAATTTGGCCAAAGGATTCTGTACCTTCTACTTTTTGTACCGACGTTACGGGAATCCCCGTGGCTTTGAGATGCCAGATACTGGTCTTACTCACGCGGTAAACCAAGACAAGTGGAAAGCTCGGAGAGGATTATCTTTTATAATGGCGTTCCTGGGTACTTTGATTTGCCCCAGAAAAGACGGAAACATAGAGTTGGGACTCGTGAGGATAGTCGACTTTATGATGAAAAAGGCAAATGGGACCATAGTGCCGATGATTTTGGAAGAAATTTACCGAGCTCTGAACCTTTGTCGAGAAGGGGGAAATTCTTTGAAGGGTGCAATATGCTGTTACAATTATGGATGGAGGAACAACTTTGCCACCGTCCTGGACACTTGAATTGTGGTATGACTGGCCTCGAGTGCATTGAAAAACATGAAAAGCGGGTAGAGGGTTATGAGTTCTCGGATGGTACGGAAGCATGGCATACACAATTGAGATCTTTGACTACAAATAAGATCGAATGGACATTTGGGTGGCTCTCAGTCAGTGAGGTAATTTATATGTCGGCTGAGGTATGCTTTCTGTTGTTAATGGGTCTTCGGAATATCCATCCTTATGCCCCGCATCGAGTTCTAAGTCAGTTAGGCTGATACCAGACTATCCCATACGATGAGGATTTGAGTCGGCATTTATTGAGTTGGAACCAAAAGTCATTTTTTTAGAAGAAAGAGTGCGTCGGATTTGGCATCAATGCAAATTATTAGAGCCTAGAACTCTCAAGTACGAGATCTATCCAGAGGTGAGGTGGAGCCTAGTTACACTGCTTGGTATGGTAAAAGATCCCAAGTTCATCATGATCCCGAAAGGCCCGCAAAAAAACCCCATGTCCAACAATTTACCGATGAAGCACAGGTGCAATGGGACTGGTTGACCAAAGAAAATGAGTACCGAGCCACCATAAGCATGCTGGAAAGGCAAGTCATGGACCTTCAGTTTGAAAATGGTTTGCAAGCCGCCGCAGATGAGGGGGAAAAGATAAAACTAATTCAGGAAAATGAAGCCATCAAAGCTCAAATCCGAAAGATGAAAATAGCTGCTAGAAACCCGGAAAGAAGTCGAGCGGATGAAAGGCTTATAAGCAGTCTGAAAAAGAAAGCCCTTGAGTGTCAAGATGACCTGGAAAAGTCTGAGGCCAGTCTGGCAAAAGTCCGGGCACAATGGGCAAAGAAGGCGGAAGAGCGGGCACAGTTTGTGCAACAAATGAAAATAAAGTATGAAGGAACAATCACCAGCCTGAAAAGAAAAGTAATTACTCTCGAGAATGAGGCAGCCAAACAGGCCAAGGACTTTAAAGCTAATAGGGAACATTGTTATGATTTGATGGCTCGGATGGAGGAAGAAATGCAACAGTTGCAAATTCAATATCTCCATGATACTCAGGTGTTAGAAGCCCGGAATCAACAGGTCAGGCGTTTGCTTCAGGAAAAGGGTAGAATCTGAGAGTGGGTCAGAGCAATTGCCAACTACATTGTTGTGAAATGCCAAGCATGTGAGGATATGACTCGCACTTTCTTCGCGGCAGTGACGACATTTGTCCGACAGATAATAAGTGATTTGGAGAGGCTTCAAAGGGATCTTGCATATAGGCCCGTGGCGAGACTGAATGATGTCCCGCGGGCCCTAGGAGCATTTAAGGCATTAATGTATTCATGATTTTCATTAGAGTCTGTTAGTCTGTATTTTCTTTTATTGGAGTCTGTTAGTTGGTTTTCGAGTCTGTTGTTTTCACCTTTCTGTCAGAGTCTGTTGGTCTTGTTTTGAGTAAGAGTCTGTTAATTTCCCTTTTCGAGTCTGTTAATTTTATAATTTGGTAGAATGAGTGGTTGTAATCAAAACTGTTTTATTTTATGGAAAGAATTTGAAAATCCCAAAATGTTTTGCTATTTATTTTATGCACTTATCTCCAAAAACTACGCTTGGTCTGATTCATGCGGGGTCATGATACGTAGGCAGTCTCCGTAGGATTCGACCATAATCAAATAAAAAGAAGAAAAAAGAGAGAAGAAAAACAAGAAAAGAAAAGATAGGGAAAAAAAAGAAACAGTGAGAAGGAAACAAATGGCAAAACAAGAGAGAGAAATGAGAGAATAAAAACAAAGAGAAATCAAGCAGAGAGGCAAGAATGAAAAAGAAAAAAGAGAGAGAAAAGAAAAGTGACAAATGGAAATAAGGAAAAGCAGGGATGACGCAAGTAGCCGATCAAATGCATAATAGAAACGGTTAACTGCTTAGGTGCATTCACTCCTCAAGTGTGCGGTTGCTTATCTGTTAAAGCCCTAATCACTAACAAGTTTGTTATTGATGAAATTATAGTTCAGGCAGGTGGTTAGTTTGATTGGCATTTTGGCAACTCACTCCTACAACACCCAGTCTAAAAACAAGCTGAACATGGCCAACCAGGAACTTGAGGCAAGTATTGTCGATCCGTCAAAAGAGGTGGAATAATCGGAGGTTAATCTGAAAGATGAGTTGTATAAGCTAAAGCAGTAGATGGCTGAAATGTACCAAGCATGGGCAAAAGGGCACCCACCGCCAGTTTACCCCTTTTATCCCGCCATTGGCTCAGCCCCAGGAACCTCCCACTGTGAACTCATCTCCGGCCTTTCCCCTCTACCAACAATGCCACGATACCACTTCCCATACATCACAAGCTCCACCACCCAAACAAGTCACGTACCCTCCTCCACTAGTCACTCTTGTTTTTGTGGCACACCCACCCACTGCATTACATCGATCCTCCAGTGAGCCTCTGTTCCAGACTCACGACAACCAGTATTAGCCCCCGGAGCCCACTTTCAAGGTTTCAGAACCCTATTCCTACACTCCTCATTTTGACCTCCCTGCGGAAACCAAAAAACCATCTAAAAATCTCGAACATGAGGAGATGTTCAGGAAAGTTAAAAGCTTGGAATAGTCATTCAGAGACATGCGGGGGTTGGGAGGTCAAGTAAGTGTGGCCTATAAAGACCTATGTCTGTTTCCAGATGTGCAATTGCCGACAGGGTTTAAGATGCCCAAGTTTGATTTGTATGATGGGCACGGTGATCCAGTGGCGCATTTGAAAGGTTTTGTAGCAAAATGAGGGGAGCTGGCAGGAAAGACGAGCTACTAATGGTATATTTCAGTCAGAGTTTGAGTGGTTCAACGCTGGAATGGTATACTCGGCAGGATCACGGAAGATGGTACACATGGGATGATCTAGCCTAGGCATTTGCTTGTCACTTCCAGTATAATCTCGAGATTATTCCGGATCGTCTGTCTTTGATGAAACTTGAGAAAAAGCACAATGAAAGTTTCAAAGAATATGGTTTTCGTTGGAGAGAGCAGGCAGCGAGGGTTGACCCTCCAATGAAAGAAAGTGAAATGGTGGATTATTTTCTACAGGCCTTAGAACCTACTTATTACGGACATCTGGTATCGGCTATAGGCAAGTCCTTCAATGAAGTAGTAAAAATGGGCGGTATAGTAGAAAAAGGGCTCAAGACAAACAAAATCATGAGCTATTCGGTGATCAGGGCAACCACCCAGGCCATTCAAAGTGGAACTGGGGGAGCAATTGGAAAGAAGAAGAAAGAGGATGTCGCAACGATCGAGTCAGGAGTTTGGTTCAGATCTAGGGGCCCATCACATTACTATAACCAGCCTCGACCCCACCACCAAACCTACCCCCATACCCCATATAATTCATCCCAACATTATTACTCACCACCAGACCCCCTTTTTTCTGTACACCATACCCAAACATATAGCCAACCTCCGGCCCATGCACAATGGCATGCGCCAGTCCCACAAAATACATACCTAGCTCCACAAAATGCCTATCCACCCCCAAGAGCCTACCGAAACCCTCTTGGATCAGGTTTTCGGCCCGACCAAGCATTTAAGAATGAGAGGTTACAAAAGAAGAAAACTTTCACTCTATTGGGAGAATCCTATACCAGTTTGTTCCACAAGTTGAGACAATTGGGTATGCTGAGTCCGGTCGAGCCAAAACTGCCAAACCCTCCCCCGAGGAATCTTGATCACTCTATGAGTTGCGAATATTGTTCTGGTGCTCTGGGGCATGACACAGAGAAGTGCTGGCAATTGAAAACAGCTATTCAAGAGCTCATTGATACTAATCGGATTGAGGTCCAAGCTCCAGAGGCACCCAATATCAACCAGAATCTGTTGCCGGCCCATCCTGAGACAAATATGATCGAGATAGTGCATAGGGGAGGGGAGCCCAAGAAGCCTTCACAGATCATCATGATGATTCGGTCCAGTGAAGTCAGGTCGGTTGAAAAGCCAACAAGTGAGAAATTAGTGATCAGGTTGAGCAGGGCAAACAGTAAACCATCTGCAGTAATCAAGAAGGGGACCCCAAATGATGTGGCAGTAAAACAAGAAAGAGAAAAAATGGTTGTGCCAGGAGTGGCAAACAAGCCTGTTGTAATTGTGGAGGGTGCCCGCACAGACTTTGTCATTATCAAGCCGGTAAATCAATTACCGATAGTCAACAGCAAGGCGGTCCCGTGAAATTATGAACGAGTGATAGTGACTTACAAGGGTAAAGAGGTTAAAGAAGAAGTTTGTGAGACCCATGGTTTGACTTGATCGGGGAGATGCTTTGCCCTCGAAGAGTTGAGAAAAGCTAAGATCTCCAAAAATAATCCGGTGCTAGTGAAGAAAGTTGTGACCGAGGAAGAAGCAGAGGAATTCTTGAGAAAGATGAAAGTGCAAGACTATTCCATTGTGGAGCAGCTGAGGAAGACACCGGCTCAGATTTCACTATTGTCATTATTGATCCATTCAGACGAGCACCATCGGGCTTTGATGAAGATCCTGAATGAAGCCCACGTTCCCGACAAAATCTCAGTAAACCATTTGGAAAAGATAGCTAACAAGATATTGAGGTAAACAGTGTCATTTTTTCTGATGATGAGTTGCCCGTGGAGGGTACTGAGCACAATAGAGCCCTCTATCTTACGGTGAAATGTGAAAATTCCGTGGTTACTCGGGTACTGGTTGACAATAGTTCTAGTGCGAACATTTTCCCACTCTCCACCTTAAACAAGTTGAAAGTGGAGGATGAGAGAATTCACAAGAACATTATCTGCGTTCGGGGATTTGATGGTGGAGGCAAAGATTCAGTCGGGGACATAGTGCTTGAGCTTACAATAGGGCCAGTTGAATTTACCATGGAGTTCCGGGTGCGCGATGTGGCTGTTTCTTACAATCTGCTATTAGGTCGACCCTGGATTCATGCTGCAAAAGCGGTCCCGTCTACTCTACATCAAATGGTCAAGTTTGAATGGGATAGACAGGAAATTGTTGTGCACGACGAAGACAATTTGTGTGTTCTCAGTGATGCCATTGTTCCGTTCATAGAGTTTGAAGATGACAAGGGGCCATGGGTTTATTAGGTTTAGACACAGTATCGGTAGAGAAAATTCCAGAAAGGAAGTGCGTTCCAACTCCGTGGGTAGCTGTTGCATCAGTCATGGTAGCTATTGAAATGTTGAAAAATAGTTTTGTACCGCTCAAGGGTTTGGGTGCATCTATGCAAGGTATCGTACAACCGGTGTCTCTCCCTAAAAACTTGGATACATTTGGTTTGGGGTTCAAGCCCACAACTGCAGACGTGAAAAGAGCTAGAAAGTTGAAACAAAGGGCCTGGGTCCTCCCAAAGCCCATCCCACGGCTCTCCAGATCATTTGTCAGGCCTGGCACCAAGAAACGCTAAGTAACAACAGTTCTCAGTTCTGTGGTTGGTCCTGATAAGGAGTTGCTTGAAAGGTTTGAGAAATTATTCGACGAGATGAACATGGTGAAAGCTGGCGAGGGTTCTAGCAAGGCGGATGTGCAATTTGTTGGGCCCAGTGCAAAGATTAACAATTGGAAAGCTACTCCTCTCCCCACCAGGAAGGAGTTTTGGTAGTTTGCTTTGATTTTCTTTCAATTTATCTGGATTATTCTAGGGTTGTAATTCAGATTCTATGTTTTGTCCGTTTGGATGTATAAACTTTGTTATCTTTCAGTTTCAATGAAATGCAATTTCCTTTTTTCATCATTTTTTATAGTTTTATTTTTGCTTTTCTTTTTCTTTCTTGTATAGTTCTTTTTATGCTGGTTTCAATGACATGACATGCATGAGGAATCTTCGGCCCAGTCTTAAAAGCCAATCTAATTCTGAAATAGTAATTCAAGAAATAGAGTGTGATGATGAATCAAAATACGATGAGGCCTTTGAAGAGATTAGTAAAGAACTAAGCCATTTTGAAGAAAAACCCAAGCCTAACCTGAGTGATACAGAAGCAATCAATTTAGGGGACCTAGATAATATCAGAAAAACTAAGATAAGTGTCCATCTTGAACCTCATCTCAGGGAGGAGATAATTAAAGCGTTACTTGAGTACAAAGATGTCGTTGCATTGTCATATGACGACATGCCAGGTTTAAGCACTGACTTGGTGGTTCACAAATTGCCCACTGACCTGGCATTCCCTTCTGTCAAGCAGAAGCTGAGGAAATTTAAAACTAATATGAGTGTGAATATCAAAGAAGAGGTCACCAAGCAGTTCGATGCAAAAGTCATTCGGGTCACTTGGTATCCCACTTGGTTAGACAATGTAGTACTTGTGCCAAAGAAGGATGGCAAGACCAGGGTGTGTGTTGATTACCGTGATATCAACAAGGCGAGCCCCAAAGACAACTTTCCACTGCCAAATATCCACATTCTGATTGATAATTGCGCCAAGCATGAGATTGTGTCTTTTGTGGATTGTTATGCGGGCTATTATCAGATCTTAATGGATGAGGAAGATGCGGAGAAGATGACATTCATCACACCATGGGGAACGTATTGCTACAGGGTCATGCCTTTCAGTTTGAAAAATGTTGGGGCAACTTACATGAAGGCAATGATGACCATACTCCACGACATGATACACAGAGAGATCGAGGTCTTTGTGGATGATGTGATCATAAAGTCTAGAAAGTAGTCTAATCATGTCAGGGATTTGAGAAAGTTTTTCCAAAGGCTTCACAGCTACAATCTTAAGCTCAATCCTGCAAAATGCGCATTCGGTGTGCCATCTGGAAAATTGTTGGGATTAATAGTCAGCCGCCGAGGTATTTAATTGGACCTGTCAAAGATTAAAGCTATCCAAGAATTGCCACCTCCAAGGAACAAGACTGAAGTGATGAGTCTATTAGGGAGGTTGAATTATATCAGCAGGTTTATTGCTCAGCTTACGACAACTTGTGAGCCTATCTTCAAACTGTTGAAGAAAGATGATGCGGCCAAGTGGACAGATGAGTGTTAAGAATCATTTGATAAGATAAAGGGGTACTTGTCAAACCCACCCGTATTGGTGCCACCAGAACTATTAAGACCTTTGATTTTGTATTTGACGGTCCTTGACAATTCATTTGGTTGTGGGTTGGGTCAGCATGACATCACCGACATGAAGGAGCAGGCCATTTATTATCTTAGCAAGAAGTTCACATCTTATGAGGTTAAGTACACTCACCTTGAGAGGACATGTTGCGCCATAACTTGGGTAGCACAGAAGTTGAAGCACTATTTGTCATCTTACACTACTTACCTCATCTCTCATTTGGATCCATTAAAGTATATCTTTCAGAAGCCTATGCCCATAGGGAGGCTCGCAAAGTGGCAGATTTTGCTCACAAAATTTGACATCATCTATGTGACCCGGTCTACGATGAAAACCCAAGCATTGGCCGACCATTTGGCTGAGAACCCAGTGGATGAGGAATATGAGCCTTTAAAGGCTTACTTCCCTGATGAAGAGGTAATGCACCTTGATGAGTTGGAACAAGTTGGAGAGCCAGGTTGGAAACTTTTCTTTGATAGAGCTGCTAACATGAAAGGCGTTGGGATAGGGGCTGTACTTATTTCTGAAACATGGCATCACTACCCTGTTACGACTCAACTTTGTTTCTATTGTACTAACAACATAGCTGAGTACGAGGCATGCATTTTGGGTTTGAGGTTGGTTGCAGACATGGGTGTCCAGGAAGTCTTGGTCTTGGGGGACTCGGACCTTCTGGTACACCAGATCCAAGGGAATGGGAAACACGGGATTTAAAACTCATACCGTACCGGCAATGTTTGCATGATCTTTATCGACGGTTTCGATCAGTAGAGTTCAGGCATATTCCAAGGATCCATAACGAGGTTGTTGATGCTTTGGCTACCTTAGCATCAATATTACATCGTCCAGATAAGGCTTATGTGGACCCTTTGCATATTCAGGTCCATGATCGGCATGCTTACTACAATGCGGTGGAAGAAGAACTTGATAGTGAGCCTTGGTTTCATGATATCAAGGAATATATCAGGATGGGGTGTATCCAGTACAAGTCACAGGTGATCAAAATAGAACAATTCGTTGTTTGGCAAGTGGATTTTTCTTCAGTGGAGGAGTGTTGTACAAAAGAACCCCAGATTTGGGATTATTAAGATGCATAGATGCTAGACAGGCCACGACTATCATGACCGAAGTACATTCTGGAGTCTGTGGACCGCATATGAGTGGGTACGTGTTGGCAAAGAAGATTCTCCGAGCAGGTTATTATTGGCTCACTATGGAGCGAGATTGTATCAGTTTCATGCGCAAGTGTCATCAGTGCCAAGTGCAGGGAGATTTGATTCATTCTCCACCATCTGAATTGCACACAATGTCTGCACCATGACTTTTTGTTGCATGGGGCATGGATGTCATTGGACCAATCGAGCCAGCAACATCTAATGGGCACAGGTTTATTCTGGTGGCCATCGACTATTTCACCAAGTGGGTTGAAGCTAAAACTTTCAAGTCCGTGACCAAGAAAGCAGTTGTCGATTTTGTGCACTCAAATATCATTTAACGGTTCGGGATCCCGAAGATAATCATCATAGAAAATGGTGCTAATCTCAACAGTCGTTTGATGAAAGAGGTGTGCTAATCGCCCCAAGGCGAATGGAGAAGTCGAGGCAGCCAACAAGAACATAAAGAAGATACTTCGGAAAATGGTGGAAGGTTCCAGGCAATGGCATGAGAAGCTGCCTTTTGCATTGTTGGGTTATCACACTACTGTTCGTACTTCAGTAGGGGCAACTCCTTATTTGTTGGTATATGGCACGGAAGCAGTGATACCCACGGAAGTTGAAATCACATCCCTTCGAATTGCTGCTGAGGCCGGAATTGATGATGATGAATGGGTCAAAACCCGCATGGAGCAACTGAGTTTGATTGATGAGAAAAGGTTAGCAGCAGTGTGTCATGGCCAGTTGTATCAACAAAGAATGGCAAGAGCATATAATAAAAAGGTGCGTCCACAGAAGTTTGAAGTGGGTCAGTTAGTATTGAAACGCATTCTTCCTCATCAGGCTGAAGCAAAAGGCAAGTTTGCCCCAAACTGGCAGGGGACGTTTATTGTAACAAGAGTGTTGTCCAATGATGCTTTGTATTTAACAGATATAGAAGGAATATGTGTAGAAATGGCCATCAATTCCGATGTGGTCAAGATATATTATGTATGATTTCTTTGTTTAAATTGTATTTGTTTGTACTTAGCATATTTTGAAGATTTGAATGACGAAGGCATTTTGTTTTGCTATCTAAACACTTTATCCTTTGTTACCCTCTTTGAGCCTTATTTATTTCATTTCATATCCCTCTTTCGGAATCAATAGCAGAGATCAGAAACACAAGCGTGAAAGATAAGTAAAGGAAAAAGGAAAAAAAGAAAAGAATGAAAAAGAGAAAAGAAAAAAAAAGCAAAAAAAAAAACGAAAAGAAAAGGAAAGGAAAAGAGAGAAAGAAAAGAAAGAGATAAGAGAAAATCACAACAACAAAGCAATTTCTATGTCATAAACTACGTTCGACCTGATTCCTTTTAAGGATACGTAGGCAGCCTCACGATTCGGTCCCATCAAAACAAAAATTCAAAAGTCCCCAAGCAAAGAAACTGGGGCAGAAATTGTGGTTGTTGCAAGAAATTTGATTCCGAAAGTTGTAATTTTGAATCCATTCGAATTGTTTTGAGCCTTTTGACACCCTTTCTTTCTAACCCTATCCAAAAGTCTATGTTACGGTCCAAAGAAAGATCTTCTAATCAGTCTTCGAAAGATGCCAAGTCGAGCAAGTAGAGTTGATTCATATCAGGGGCAACACTCTGGTCCAAGCAAGAAAATGAAAAATGAGAGAGTTTTATTGGTGAAAACCCTCATGGGCACCGTAAGGCGACGAGAGCTGAAAGAAATAAAAAATGAGAGAGTATTATTGGTGAAAACCCTCACAGGCACCGTAAGGCAAAAATGAGTTGAGAGATGAACAAATGAGAGAGGCTTGTTGGTGAAAACCCTTCAGAGCACCGCGGGCAGAACAAGGTCAAGGTTTTGGCAAATAAGTCAGGTTATGGAAACTCCGGGGCAACAAAGTATGGCAAATGAAAGTTGATTGGTTCGACAGCTTGGGCCGATTAATCCGAAATGCATGTCATGATCATTGGTGCTAGCTGCTCCACTCATATAAGTCTCTTTTTTCCCCTTCAGATAGTCTTCCAGTTTTGGATTTTTCTTATCCTTAACTCTGAGAGTCATTGCATTTCATTTCTTTTGGGTTTATTTCTCTAAGATGTTCCCAATGTCAGTTCTATTTAAGCAAATAAGAAGGAATTTCAAAGCTTACTACCAACTTCCAAGTTGCACAAGTCACAGGGCGGCTAAGGCATTGCTAGAGATAGTATGGTGTGAAATGGGGAATAAAAGGTCAGTGGAAGTTCCATTGGTGAAACGGTTTGGTAATTCCGTGGGAAATGCAGAGGTTCAAACAGATGGGTCAGAGATGTAACACAACGGTTTGGGTATAGAACACTCGGGTCATCCAAGGTCATGGGGGTTGAAAGTCAGTCGGGAAGTCAAGCGGTTCTTAACCAGTTCAGGAGAAGTCAGTCAAAACAAAGCACGACAGCGGAGAGGTCATTTTCAGCAAGAATGCCACAAACTAACCACCACATTTTTAAACTGACAAGATTTTTCTTTGATTGAAATAGGGGCAGGAAATTTCGATTGCTTTGGAGAAACCTACCGTAAGGAAAGGCAAGCATCAGACAGGTTCGAGTGTAAATTTTCTAGACCCTCCTGGAAAATGGGACCTAGTTTAAAATTCAAAACAATCGTGAGTAGTAAAATCTAGCATAAATGTACCTCAAGGAATATAAGATGGTTTTAAAGTTTGCATGTTGGAGATAGGATTCAATTAGGAGTTGTTAGGACCCTCCAGAATAATGGGACCTAGCTTTAAAATTTCCATTGGATAACAAAGTTTAGGGTAAGTTCTGGTGTAGGGTAATATAATTTAGCCATAAAATTGTCACTCTTAAGATAAAACTTGACTTTTGATTTTCAGGACCCTCCTGGATAATGGGGAGTAGTTTAAGACACTCTTAAATAACAAGATTTAGCAGAAGCCCCACCTCTAAAAGATATAACTTAGATTTAAAATTGTCGTGTAATTAAGAGTTGTCATGACCCTCCTGGATAATGGGGTGAAGTTTTAAGATCGGCTTAGATAACAAGATGTAGCGAAAGTAATACCATTAGGAGATATAATTTGGATTTAAAACTGTCGTGTAACTAGGAGCTGTCAGGACCCTCTTGGATAACGGGATCTAGCTTTCAAATTCTTAGTAATATTTGGTAATATGATTCAGTGTAACACTCACATATGTGCCCAACTACCAAACTGGGCAGAAAATTTTCTTTGTTTTGTCTATTTTTGTTGAAATCAGGCGCCCACCTGGAGAGCACGGGAATACAATTCAAGTTCGGCAGTCAGGTGCCCACCTGGAGAGCACGGGAATACATTTCAAGTTCAGAAACCAGGCGCCCACCTGGAGAGCACGGGAATACAGTTCAAGTTCAGCAGTCAGGTGCCCATCTGGAGAGCACGGGAATACATTTCAAGTTCAGCAACCAGGCGCCCACCTGGAGAGCACGGGAATATAGTTCAAGTTCAGCAATCAGGCGCCCACCTGGAGAGCACGGTAATATAGTTCAAGTTCAGCAATCAGGAGCCCACCTGGAGACCAAAGCAATTCAAGCGTCGGTAATCAAGAGCCCACCTAGAGAACAAAGCAGTTCAAGTGTCGGTAGTCAAGAGCCCACCGGAGAACAAAACAGTAATTCAAGTGTTGGTAATCAGAAGCCCACCTGAAGAACGAAGGGAAAACAACAATGTTCGAAGGAAGACGGTCGAGTTCAACAATCAGGCATCCACCTGAAGAAGAGGGAAAGCATCTCAGATTACAATTCGAGTCGGCAACAAAGGGACTTCACCGGAGAATACAAGTCAACAAGGCAATAGGAGCCACAAGACCAAGTTTGAAGATATAGACAGGATTTTTTTGTAATGCATAGACCATAGTTCAGTCTAGCTTCTTTTTATTTTGACATGGTGTAATAAGGGGTTCAGTAAGCAATAGTAGTAGCAGCAACAACAACAACAGTGAAATCACAGCTTCATGGTAGTCCCAGCTACCAAAACTTCCCGAACTACACTGACTTGATTCCTTTATATCCAAGGATATGTAGGCAACCTCGGAAGCAGGGTGCGGTCAAATCTTTCAAAAATTCTTCCACGGAGTATTCAAACGGGCAAAAATCGCTATATACGCTCACTTTATCTTTGCACGAAAACTCTTCGTGTTTCCGAGCAAAGAGGGCCAGCTGTGAGCACGTGATTTTTGCCCTATATGAATTATTCCCATAAATTCAAACAAAATAAATTTTTCCCGTTGTTTTCAATCTCGGGGATATTTGTAGCATTTTTTTTGGACTAATTGCTTGCATTTATCTATGCACGTTTATTTTATTTAATTCATGAAAATACAAAAAAAAAATACATTGCATTTGCATTTAGGATTTAATTTTGCATTTTTAAATTAATTAGTAATTTAGTTGTGTTACAAAATAGAAAAATCACAAAAATAACTCACTTTTTGCATTTAGCTTCGGATTTTGCATTTTTTCTTAATTTGGTAATTAATTAGTTGTGGTAAGTATTATCTTGAGTAATTAATCCGATTTGGTAGGATAATTTGGTTTAGGAATTGATTTAGGTTTTATTTTTTGAAAAGAAAAGAATTTTTGAAAATAAAATTGAAAAAAAAGAAGAAAAGAAGAAAGGAAAAGAGTTGGAAGAAGTCAGATTTTGGGCCAGTTCATTTGAATTCTCCTAGGCCCAAACCAAATCCCCCTTTAAACCTGCCTGACCCAACCCAGAATTCGTTTCCTACCGGGTCCAATCTCCATCATAATCAAAATGACATCGTTTTGTTCTTTTGATCTGGACCGTTGATCTCTGTTGATCTAACGGTCTGGAAGTGGGGTTTGAATAATATAATATTGTATGAATCTCCCCCCCCCCGTCTCATTTCCCAAATCTCATCGTCCCCAACCGAAACCCTAGAGACGCCGCCCTAGTTTCCACCGTTTGTCGCCGGTGGCGCCACCACCAAATGACCTCAAACTAACATCAGAGAACCCGCATGGCTCCCTCTTCCCTAATATGCAATTGGTTTCTCTAGAATACTCATAGAGCTGCTCGAATCTTAAATCAAATTCGAGACCCTAAAACCTCAAACTTCCTTACCCACAATTCTGTAGCATGCACGGGTGCATGCCTTTGATTTTCACGTTTTGAAGGCTTGATTCGACACAAAATCGATGTTGTTCACTTGTCCTTAACAAAGAACAAGCGATTAGCCTCAGTTTCGTCAAATCAAGGATTCCAGTTTGGTTTCGAGTTTTTGCTTGGTGAGTTTTTCTTTCTTTTTCTGTCCATTTTATTTATTTCATCTCTTGTTCTTCTTCTTTTCTTCTCTGTTTACCTTGAGTGATTTTGTCTTCTGTGAATAGATTCGAATTCAGTTTTTCCCCTTTTTAGATTAATGTGTGGTTGTATTTAATTCCGTTCATTTTTGGTTCTCTTTTCAATTTCTAAAGTTTGTTCAACAACTCTATTTGTCTGTCTATTTAATCTTACGTTTAAGTTTCTGATTTCCTTTTGTTAGTCTCTTTAGTAGTTTAATTCCCTACCTAGTTGTGTTAATTGATTAGTAATTTAATTAGGGTTGTCTTCGAAATCATTTCATGTTATCCTGGTTTGTAGATTTTCTTTTCTTTTAATTAGATGAGTGTTCTTTTGGGCTTTGGGTTGTCTCCATCCATTGGTAAGAGTAGCCTGCCCAAAATAGGTTTGGGTTATTGGGTCGTTTTGACCCATTTTGGTCTGGTTTTTAAGTGTTAAAAAATAGGGTCCCGGGGGATATTTTGGGTAGTCTAGGTAAAGAATCTCTGAATAACTACCTAGGGAAACTTCTAGGAAGCTGGAGTTGGGGTTAGTTGTGACTTTCTGGTTTTTAACTAGGGATATCTAAGCTATAATGAAAATTCCAAAAGGGGCAAAATGCAAAAACTGATTCCTAAGGGTTGCCCTAATAGCTTGCCTATAAAGGCCCCATTACTTGACATTCAAGTCAGAGGGGAAAGATTGAAAGTCCAGAAAATTAAAAACGGCTAGGTCTTTCAAAAAAAAACAATGAAATCTATTTGGCATTTCTAATGAAAAATTGGTCCAGTTCTCTTTTAGTTCTATTATGTGAAAGTTACAAAGGATTTCTTGGGGGTATTTTTAGGTCAAAAACTGGTGTTCAAATCTGTTTGATTACTGCATATTGAATCAAGTCTGTTGTTGCTGTTGCTCCTTAAATTGCAACTCATTTTTTTCCTCATTGTGTATTGCTGTAATCAGGTACCTACTCTTGAGCTCTACGGCATGTGAATTCAGATTCAAAGCATGGAATAAAAGAATGGAATTTGGAGCATAGTTTCAATTAGCGTTATAATTCAGTTGTATGACATTGTATTTTAACTCATTTCGTTGCCTAGCTGATTTCTGGCTTATGATAAATAAATCTCATCCTCGTACTTGATGTGAAGACTGTTGCTATAGTAGAAAGGATCAGTTGAGTTATAAGGTGTTAGAAATATGTTTAAGTTCTGCTGGAAATAATGAATGAGAATTTTCCTTCATGTTATTTAGGTTTGTAATGGGTTAGTGTTCTATTTCAGTGAGTATGTCATTCTTATGTTGGTTGTGCTCAAGGGAACTGAGAAACTATGACTGAGATGTGAAATCAGTATAGCTGTTAAGTTCAGCAAAATTGAATTTTCTTGGTCCATGTGGATATGTTGAGAATCAGTATTTTAGTGTTTAGATTTTAGTAATTCTGGTCTGAGTATGCTAGAGCTGTTACACATAAGAATGAGATAAAATCTTCAGTGGTAGTCTATGGTAGTCTGTCCTAGTGATGTATCCTGCTACTTGGGAAGACCTATCATGTTAAAGTGTAATTAGCACTTTGTTGCTAGTGTGGACTCGAACTCGAGTCTGCTTCCTTGATTTTGGCCTTGGCGATATTTGGGATCTTAAGTCTGGGCTTTAAAGTCTTTGGTAAAAGAAGGTAGAGTGCCACGTCTGCTAAGGCTCGTCCCTTAAGCCTGGAAGTCTGTTGGTTACTGTTGGATTTGTCTCATTGTGGGTCTAACTAAAAATACATGTCACATAAGTGGGAAGCTTAGTTAGTAATTAAAACTCAGAATCGAATGCTAGTATAATTTCATATTTTCATATGGTTTTGATTGATTGTTACTTAATTGATTTTGCATAAGTTTCAATTCTAAGAATTGGACCTGAAAGCTGGCCCAGTTATGGCGTTCGAAATCAGAGTTGGTTTGCGTACTATCTGCTCTGGGGCGTCCTTGTCGTCGCCAGATTGGGCTCATTTTGGGCCCAAGCTTGAAGGCCTTATAGTTAGGTTGCCTGCCTCTTGGCTATTTGAGCCCATAACATTTCGTCGAGTTCAGCTTTTTAGCTAATTGTTATATGAGTTTGAATGGTCAACTAAGATCCCTTTAAGTTTTATCTTAATTAGTTAGTCTTCTTAAAATGAATTGAGGGGAGCCGTATTAGATAGCACAATTGGCCTATGGCCCTACCAAAATTTAGTTCAAATTCCCTTTTAAATTAGAATTGAGATGCACCATGCCAAATAAAATCACAAAATGCATGGCCCTCATTTAATTGATTTTAATCCTTTAGAAATCGGGGCGTGCCATTTAGTTGAATTTTCCATGGCCCTCGCAAAGTTGAAAACGCATTGTTGCTTTAGGCACATTATTTTAATAATTTACCTTCCTAAATTTGGGTATGCATTTCATGTGACCCAAATCCAAATCTTAACAACGTTAAATAAAATGTGTCTCGAACTGCAGGTGCATTTTATGTGGCGTGGTCCAAAGGCGTGTTTTAGATGACGTTGAAATCTTCCTAAAAATGAATCAAAGCGGTTTTAAGCTAAAATGAACATAGGCTCAAAAATATTTTAAAATTAGATAATTAGGCCAATAATAACAGTTGAGCGACCGTGCTAGAACATAGAACTCGGGAGTGCCTAACATCTTCTCCCGGGCTAACAGGATTCCTTACAATTTTTGGTTCGCGGACTGTAATATAGAGTCAATCTTTTCCTCGATTCGTGATTTGAACCGGTGACTTGGGACACCATAAATTATCCCAAGTGACGACTCTGAATTTTTAATAAAACAATCTCGTTTCAATTATCACTTTAAATTTGAAAAAACTGCCATTTATACTCCCTTCCGGGGTGTAGGCAAAAAGGAGGTGTGACACCCACTCTCACACCTCTCGGTAGAGAGATTGATTTTGCCCAATTTACTTTCTCAAGACCAATAGGGTAGGCAAATTTGCTCAAACAACTGGGGTTCAAGTCGGGTATTACTCTCTCGAGGTTTAACCCTTTAATTGGGCTATCAATTCTCTTGAGTCCATCCTAATTCCTTGTTGGATCCATTTCGGAGACTTAGGCTCTCTTTCTCAAGAAGAACCCAAGTCAACTTAGCACAAACTAGTGTTTGCAACCACTAATTCATAGATTAAACCATGAAATTGACTCAAATAACAAACACTCATAGTCAATCTAACCTTAAATCACAACACTCATCAATTACCCACACTAGGGTTGAGCCACAACCCTAGCTAATGGGTCTAGCTACTCATGCTTAAAGAGAAAAATAGAGAAATAGATGAAGATAAAGACATATTAATTAATTACTAAGGTAAATACAAAGATTCAATGATAAAAACTAAGTAAAAATGCCCAAAATGGCTAAGAAAAGTCTTCTCACGAGCGCAGCCAAGGTCTGATAATATCTGATACCCTAAAAATGGAAAAAGGTTCTATTTATACTAAGCTGGAAAAACTGGACAAAAATGCCCCTGCGGGGTCAGTGCAGACCGCACAAAATGGTTTGTGGTCGCACTAGGCTCTTGACTCTAAAAAATCAACTCTCTGAACCCAGGCTCCGCAGATCGCACAGAATGGAATGCGGCCGCGGAAGAGTCTAGCGCGGTCCGCACAAACACGACCGCGGACCACATAGGCTTGAACCTTGGCACTTGACATCTCTCTGAAGTTTGCATCCGCGGACCGCATAAAATGGTAGTGCGGCCGCGGTGTCTTCAGTGCGGACCGCACAATATGTACTGCGGCCGCACTGCTTTGATGCCTTCAAATCCAGCTCTCTGAATCTCCCTAGTGTGGACCGCACAAAGTGTAGTGCGCCCGCACTAGGCCTGTTTTGCTTGAGTTGTCTTGTATTTGGTACTTGTGCAGGTTTCACTCCTTTTGAGTCGATCTTTGACGTTTGTCACTTTATTGATCAAACCTGCAATCAAGCACAACTTATGAGCCTTTTGGGACTATTTTGTAAGAATTTATAACCAAAGCGTAAGCAAGAAGGAGCATGAAACACGTCAAAATCCCTAGTTATCAACTCCCCCAAACTTAAGCTTTTGCTTGCCCTCAAGCAAACAAAATAAGACCCACCCCTTAAGGGAAAATCCAAGAATTTTCAGCTATCCTAAAGTAACCTCAACTAGCATTAATTGGGACAAACAATTACCCTCAATACAAATGAATCATTAACAACATTTAACTTTTGAAAAACCATGGATCAAGTGGGACACAAGAGCATCATGAGTTGAATCATTACATCAAAGAACTCTCTCAATTACTTTGGTCATTATGGAACCCAAACTCACACATCCTCAACTCTCCCTAAGCAAACCTCACCTTTTAGAATATTGGCATACAAACCGAGGTTAATGGGAATTCACTCATCCCTCTCAAGAAAAGGTCACAAGTCCGGCTCTAAGTACCATATACTTGCTCCTTATGTAAGTATCCACTAATGTAAGCTTCATTCAACTCAAGATCATATAGGACTTTTGTGGACTCATTGTGGAGGCTTTTGGTTTAGGATAGGAAATGTTTTGATCTAAGTGGGTTCCATCTTCCCTTAAGCACTTCTTTTGATTAATTTGACACACATTCTCTTGACCCTTTGAGTCATCTCACTTCTTTCTAAGGGGCTAAAGAGACACATTGTCACTCTTTCTTGTGCAATTCAAACCTCTTCTCCTTTTTCAACTTTTCACACCTTTCTTTCTTTTGCTTTTCTTGAATCCCTTTTTATTATTTTTCACATTGAGCATTCTTTGTCTTTTGCTTTTCTTTCTTTTTCATTGTCGTTCCTTTTCTTCATTTTTGTGCCTTTTACCACTTTGTTGCCATTCCTTGTCTCTCCCCCTAAACTTATACTTTTGCCATGTGCTCAAGGAAATATCGGGTGCCAAAAAAGGGTATCTTTTAGAACGGGTATAGGCTTGTATCATGGTTCTTGAAAGAAACAGGTCTAAAGCTCAAAAGGGTTAACTAGGGATCAAATCATTGGTAGGCTATGGAATTGTTCAAACTATCAATTGGATCAAGGAGAGCCTATAATCACTTCTCAAGTCAAATTTCACTTAAGATTTCGCCTCAACAAACATTCAGGGCAAGTTCTAGACCAATGGCTCGGGACTTGGACTCGCAATTCGATTTCTCACCACACAAGCTAAAGGATTCCTAAAGACATAGAGTCGGGGGCCCACAACGACCTTAGATATGATTTGAGCACACAATGGTCCCGAAAAACCACTTGATGATTATCGGCTAACACAAGAGTCTCAAGGTCACGACTCTCACCATCCTAAACACAATATTTTG
This sequence comes from Nicotiana sylvestris, assembly GCF_000393655.2. NCBI lineage: Eukaryota > Viridiplantae > Streptophyta > Magnoliopsida > Solanales > Solanaceae > Nicotiana > Nicotiana sylvestris. The sequence goes on along the minus strand of NC_091057.1, from coordinate 118,901,790 downwards.
TCTTTAACCATGGGATCAAAGGCAAATGTGCTAGGCCTAAGTGAAGCTTTGCTTGAGGTACCCTTAATTACAAACTATTAAAAACAAGAAAAAAAAACAAAAAACGAACTCAACCCCTTAAGAAGGTTGTCAAGCCATCCATCATCGGGAAGAGCCACACGGTTCACACAACACTCCACCTTTGGAAAGAATAGTGGCATTAAGAAAATCAAAGACTTATTGAAAATGTCCAAAACAAAACAAAAAAGCTACGAACATAAATAAGAAGCTAAAATTGGAAAAATTTTGCGAAAATAGAACGAATATATACAATAGGGGATTTGAATATACAATGGGGATGAATATATACAATGATGTAACTTTATATACAGACCCAAAGAAAGATGAAAATTGTGATAAAAGTAACTAAATATCAAATTATATACAGACCAAATGTGAAAATCAAGAAAGCATAAAATGAATCAATATATACAGTCATCCAAAAATGTAGGGTGCCTCAAATAAAAGCTGGCATTGTCCCCAATGCCAACTAGTCCAAATAAGCATAAAAATAATAGAAAAAGGATATGAAGACTCCCTAAGCCCTGTCGGTCTGCATAGGATCATGGATGGTCCCTGGGTCCTCTGTGTGCTCGGGAACCTCAGACTGGTTCCCGGTGTCCTACTACTCAGCTGCTGGGACCTGGGCCTGGACCTGGACAAGCTCTGGATCTGGTACACCCTGTGGCTGACTGGAGGAAGGCTCTGCTAGGTCCGCCAATTGGATGATAGCATCATCGGTTCTAGGAATCATCCTCTTCCTCTTTGGAGGTCGCTGTAACTTCTCCGGCTATGGCTCAGCTGCTGGAACTAGGTCCTCAAACAATAGGTCTAAAGGCAGCTGGTCTGCCTTCAACTTGTCAACATCCACCCGCAGCTCCTTCACGGACTTCTTGGAGGCCCGTGTCTTTCGCAGCTTCTTATGCTCCTTAGCAAGCTCCTTGAGAGCCTTGCTATGCAAATCAACTGCCTTTGCCAATGCATCCTGGGTAGTGAGGATTTTCTTCTAGTTCTCAAGAATCTCTTTCAAAGCATCCTCAATGGATTATGGGACCTGTAGACGTGTAATTTTTTACCCTCCCCGAGAATTTTCACATTTTTAGCGTAAATATTTAATTTAGGTCTAATATAGCTATTTCAACTATTTTTGACTTCTTTACTTTATTTTCGTCACAAAAATGAAAAATTACAAAAAAAAAGGATATATAAATTTTAGTTCATGTATTTCTTATAAACTCTAAAAATACAAAAATAGTACTTTATATTTTTATCTCTATATAAAAACAAAAATTACAAAAAATAATTTCATTAATATTTTGTAGTCTTTTTCATCCTTAAAAATACAAAAATAGTACTTTATATTTTTATCTCTATATAAAAACGAAAATTACAAAAAAAAATAGTTTCATTAATGTTTTGTAGTCATTTTAATCTTGAAAAATATCCAAAAATAGTTTTGTTTTAATTATCACTCTCAGTTTAATAGTTATTTTGTTTACGTGGGACTAATTAAATAGGATCGTGTTTTTATTCTCGGTTGCGGGGAAAGAATAACATTTGGATTCAAAAGATCCATTTTTAGGCCTAATTTTCGGAGCTAGCCCAAAACATTTTCAGTCGAGACACACATGAAAACACACGCTAACACATGCTAGCACATGAACACACATACTCTCTACACTTTACAACTCACACTCCACAAACACACAAAAAACATCACACAAAAGGGATGAAAAGCAAATAAAAGTCACAGCCATGTCTCCATTTTCAGCCACACCAAAAAGAGCTATAAAATCCCCTTAAATCAATCACCAAAGAAAAAAAAAAGAGTATATAAAGTTAGCCTCTAGAGCTAAAATGGGGGCAATATACACTCTGTATACACTGGATATACAGTAATTATACAGAGGATATACACAATATACATTCTGCATTCAAGGAATATACAGCGGCAGAAAGAACTAAAAATGACGTAGACCCCCTCATTCTTGAGAATTCTCTGCCACATAAACACTCATAAATATGGAAAACAATCTCACACCATAGGACTGGAGAGCTATATCCATTTTACACTTTGATTAGATTTTACTTCAAGAGGAAGAAAAATCGAAACAAAACCGGAGTTGCAATGAGATGCTCGTGTTTGGAAAAGAGGTTCCGATCCCGTTCGTAGTCCGATCCGCGATTTCGAGTATATTGCTCGTTGTTTCCGTTGTTGTTGTTTCGTTGATGTTACATTCAGTTTCTCATTTCTGTTGCTTACTTGTACCTCCAAACAAAGGCTAAATATAAAGAAAGCTTCTTTTAAGGTCGGTTTTTTCCTTATCCTTTATGTTATTGTTTTAATTATTTGTGAAGATTTGGTTTATACTTTCATGGAATATATCATGTTTACTTTGCTTTTTTCTTGTTATTTGGGTTTAATTGCTCGTGTTTGCAATGTCATCATAGATTGATATTGAATTACTTTTGAGTAATGTTGTTAGAATGATTTTGTTGTTGGGTATTTCTTGTTTGGGATTGATAACAAAGTTGATTGTGATTAAAGCTTTGATGACATAGGCCATGAGGAAATAATCTGATTTGAGGCCTGATTTAAAGATTGCAATATATGGTTTAACATGGTACAATCCGACTCATTTATCAATTAGGATATTGCTTTTATTATTAGAGACAAGGGGTAGAGTACAAATCGTAGTCACTTTGGGATCAGCCTTTAATAAAATGAGACGAGTCTCGCCAAATAAAATGCATAAATTGCGAGGCCCTCAATAGATGGTTATTTTAAATGCTTAGATTTCAGGACATGCCGTTTAGCGAATTTTGCGGCCTTCCCAAAATAATAACGCGTTAGTATCTTTAGGCGCGTATTTAATAATGTTATCTCCCTAAACTCGGGAGCACATTTATATGACCCAAATCCAAATCTTAACGGAGTCGAAATGTGTCAACAACCACGGGTGCATTGATTGCGACGTAGTTCGAGACGCGTTTTCACGATGTTGCAATTCCTTTAAAAAATAATAATAAAGCGGTAAATAATTAAAATTGCACTATAGTTTTGAACATGTATTAAAATCAGATATTTTAGCCATTACAACAATTTAAGCGACCGTGCTAGAACCACGGGATCCGGGGGTGCCTAACACCTTCCCTCGGGTCAACAAAATTCCTTACTTAGAATTTTTGGTTCGCAGACTTCATTTGGAAAGTCGAATATTTTCCTTGAATTGGGATTCAAGATAAACCGGTGACTTGGGACACCAAAAGCCAAACCTATCCCAAGTGGCGACTCTGAAATAAATAATCAAATCCCATTTCGAATATTGTCACTTAAATTGGAAAAACTCCCTTGTGCGTTTATCCCTCGGGATGGGCGCGCCAAAAGGAGGTGTGACAGGACCTGTGCTGGCTGAGGTGCCGACTGAGTTGCAATAGTGGTGGTTAAGGTGGACAACTTGGATGAAGCAATATACATCCGGTTGTTGATACTCTAAAGCATCTAACTCAGTCGATGGGCAGTGATAGAATGGGCTCGGGAAGATGGGATCTTCGGGCCTGCTGATGTGGAAGGGCCAGGAGGAATGGCTGAAGATGTGGAAGGTCCGGGAGGCATCTCAGCAGAAGTGGAGGCAGGCTCAGCGGGGGCCTCTACCGCAACTGGCTCTTCAGACTGGCCAGTTGGGGCAGAAGCAAGGGCTTTGTAGTTCTTATCCTTGGGGTTGTCATTCCCCTTCACACTATACTATGAGAACGGGGTTGTCGCCTTGACCTTGATGTCGTATGGCCGCTTGTCCACCTGCAAGTCCCAAAAGTACATAGTAAGGATGTTGGGGAAAGGATAGTTTCGGTCGCTCTTGGCACCCACTATAGAAATGATCCAGGACATCACATTCCCCACGTTGATGGGGTACCCCGCCATAATGGAAGCAACCAAAACAGCCCGGTGGAGAGGAAGTATTTGGTCATGGGTAGTAGGGTCTAACCGGTTGCACACAAATGTCTCCCAGCCCCTCGCCTCAAAGTTTAGGGTCCTTCGTAGTATTTTGACCCCAACAGTCAACCACTCCGGAATGGTACCTGGGATTGCCAGGTATTGAGCTAACCATGGACGGACCTCCTTGTCCATCTCCAACTTTGCCATATAAAGAGGCTCATCTTCCTCATTGAAACCCAAGTATTTGTTGAGCAACTTCCCGTCAAACAACACCTTGAGGTTCCGAACCTTGGTCACTTTGGAACCCTTTACGATGTGGGTTACATTACAATAGAACTATTTGACCAAGTGTTCATTGGCATCCACGCAGTCATCTAAGAAGTGCTCCCAACTCACGCTCGTTCTGAACTATCTATGCACGTTAGGGTTGTGGGGTAAAAGATCTTTGTCAATGAAACTCCGCTCCGGTATCAATTTTCTCACCGGCCACCACTCCCTAAATTTGTGGTACGCCACCTGGCTCACGAACCTATCCTCCCAAACTTCAGGTTTTCTAGTTCGAGCAATGCCCCCAACCTGAGGCTCACCACCCTCAACTACCTCCTCATCCCCTTGCACTTCCTCCTCACCTCCATCTGCATCGTCCCCAGATAATGAAGCTGTGGGGGAGGTGGAGTATTCACCACTGCCGGCTGTTGAGCCCTCAGACGACATAGTAGAAACATGCCCTGGTGCTTGGGCAGTGGGTGATGAGGGAGGGGTATCTCTATGTCTAGCCCTCTCCGGATATGGGATGTATTCTGGGATTGAGTCCAAAATGATCTCCCGAGAGGGCTCGTACTCATTCCTTGACATGTCAATGGCTCTGTCAGCCGCTTTTATGGCCTTCCTCATGTTCTTTATGTTTTGACGAGCTTGGGGAGTGAGTTTAACCATTTTCTGTTTTCCACCCCGAGAAGATTCACCTATGCCGGGTTGTTTGGAGCCTTTTCCTCTTTGTTTAACCATTGCCAGTGTGGACCGCACAAAATGGACCGCACTGGGCTATTATGATCAAGCTTGGACCAGTATCCCACTGCAGTCCGCACAAAATAGACTGCGGCCGCAGTGGTCCACCATGGACCGCACAAAGTGTAGTGCGGCTGCAGTGGCAAACTTCAGAGAGGTATCATTTTGGCCTTCACCAGTGCGAACCGCACAAAGTGTAGTGCGGCCACACTGGCAACTTCAGAGACTGAACATTTTCTTCACTAAGTCTTGCACTGCATCAACATAATCCCTACAACATCTCACAACCAGTTAGCCCAAAAATCAATCCTATACTACAAAGAAAATCAAATAAAATCAAAGAAACAAGAAGAAAAACACGTGGGTTGCCTCCCAAGAAGCGCCTGATTTAACGTCGCGGCACGATGCAGGTTACCACCACATCACTTGAGATGAAGGACCGCCACCATGTGGCTGTCATCAAAATTTCCAAGATAATGCTTGACCTGGTGCCCATTAACTCTAAAGACTTCACCATTTTTGTTCTTTAGATCAAGAGCACCAAACGGGGTCACAAACATAACTTCAAACGGTCCACTCCATTTGGAATTGAGTTTTCCCGAAAATAGACGTAACCGGAAGTTGAACAAGAGAACCAAATCACCTATGTTGAACTCCTTTCCACGAGCATATTTTTCATGAAGGTACTTCATCTTGTCTTTATACAAGGACAAACTGGAGTAGGCATGGAATCTAAATTCATCAAGTTCATTGAATTGTTCAACACGAAGATTAGCTGCAACATCCCATTCCAGATTCAACTTCCTCAAAGCCCACATGGCCTTGTGCTCTAAATCAACCGGAAGATGGCATGCTTTCCCAAATACCAACCGATACGGAGACATCCCAATCGGAGTTTTGTAAGTCGTCCGATAAGCCCATAGAGCTTCATCCAACTTCTTCAACCAATCGGTCCTATTTACATTGACCGTCTTTGACAAGATACTTTTGATTTCTCTGTTGGAGACTTCCACTTGACCACTAGCTTGAGGATGATAAGGGGTCGAAACCTTATGATTGACACCGTACTTGGAAAGCAATGTGTCGAAAGCTTTATTGCAAAAGTGAGACCTCACATCACTAATAATCTCACGAGGAGTGTCAAACCTTGTGAAAATGCTCTTTTTAAGAAATGCAACAATACTCCGGGCTTCATTGTTAGGCAAAGCCACGGCTTTAACCCATTTTGAGACATAGTCAACCACCACGAGAATGTAAGTATTCCCACAAGAGCTAACAAATGGACCCATGAAATCGATGCCCCAAACATCAAAGATATCCACTTCAAGAATGGTATTGAGAGGCATCTCATCCCTTTTTGAAATTCCACCCGCTCTTTGGCAATCGACACACCTCTTCACAAAATCACCCGCATCTTTGAACAAGGTGGGCCAATAGAATCCACAACTAAGAACTTTTGAGGCGGTCCTCACCCCACCATGATGGCCACCATAGGGTGAAGAATGGCAAGCCTCTAAGATACTCAATTGTTCTTCCTATGGGACACATCTACTAATCACACCATCTGTGCAAATTTTGAACAAGTATGGCTCATCCCAATAGAAATCCAAACTATCCCGCTTGAGCTTCTTCCTTTAGTTAGAAGAGAGCTCACATGGGATTACTTTAGTCACAAGGTAATTGGTAACATCGGCAAACCATGGCATATCATTCATTGACACCGCAAGGAGTTGTTCGTCGGGAAATGAATCATTGATCTCAAGGACATCACAAGGCCTCCCCTCCTCCTCCATACGGCACAAGTGGTCTGCCACTTGGTTCTCACTACCTTTCCGGTCCATAATTTATAGATCAAACTCTTGAAGTAGTAACACCCATTGCCTCAATCTTGCCTTGGAGTCTTTCTTTGTCATCAAGTACCTAAGAGCGGCATGATCGGTGTGCACTATGACCTTGGCCCCCATAAGATATGGTCGAAACTTTTCCATTGCAAGCACTATAGCCAACAGCTCTTTCTCAGTGACTGTATAGTTCCTTTGAGCCTCATTTATGGTCTTACTTGCGTAGTACACCGGATGAAACATCTTGTTAACCCTTTGACCCAAGACAGCCCCAACCGCAACGTCACTAGCGTCACACATGAGCTCGAAAGGCAAGCTCCAATTTGGTGCGGTAATGATAGGGTTAGTGGTCAACTTAAGCTTGAGAAGCTTGAATGCTTGCATACATCCCTCATCGAACTCAAACTTTGCATCATTTTCTAGCAACTTGCACAAGGGGTGTGCCACTTTTGAAAAATCGTTTATAAACCTTCGGTAAAAACTCGTGTGCCCAAAAAAACTCCTCACCCCTTTGACAGAAGAAGGGGGAGGAAGCCTTGAAATCACCTCTATCTTGACTTTGTCAACTTCAATCCCTCGCTTTGAAATTTTGTGACCCAACACTATACCCTCTTCAACCATGAAATGACATTTTTCCCAATTGAGTACGAGGTTTGTGTCTTCACACCGGGCCAACACTCTATCCAAATTACCCAAACACTCTTCAAAGGAATCCCCAACCACACTGAAATCATCCATGAAGACCTCCAATATATCTTCCACTATGTCGGTGAAAATAGACATCATGCGTCTTTGGAATGTCACCGAAGCATTACACAATCTGAACGACATCCGAGAGAAAGCGAATGTGACATACGGACAGGTAAAAATGGTTTTCTCTTGATCCTCAAGGGCAATTAAGATTTGATTATACCCCGAATATCCATCCAAAAAGCTATAAAAAGCACGCCCAACAAGACGATCTAACATTTGGTCAAGGAATGACAATGGGAAATGGTCCTTTCGGGTCACCTTGTTTAGCTTCCAGTAATCCATACATACTTTCCATCCGGTGACTATCCGAGTAGGAATAAGTTCATTGTTGTCATTGATCACCATGGTCATACCACCCTTCTTCGGTACACATTGCACCTGAGAAGTTCACGAGCTATCAGAAATGGGGTACACAACCCCAACATCCAACCATTTAATCACCTCTTTCTTTACCACTTCTTACATAGCCTCATTCAATCTTCTTTGATGCTCCAAGGAAGGCTTTGTATCATCCTCCAAGATAATTTTGTGCATACAGAATGCGGGACTTATTCCCCAAATGTCAGCTAGAGTCCATCTAATTTCCCTTTTCCGCTTTTGAAGCACCGCCAAAGTGGCCTCAACCTACATGTTAGTAAGGCAAGAAGAAAGAATAACTGGTAAAGTAGAGTTTGAGCCCAAAAATTCATACCTGAGGTGTGGAGGAAGTGGTTTCAACCCCAACACCGGTGGCTCCTCAATTGATGGTTTTGTTGGTGGAGTTTTTCGGTTTTCAAGATCCAAAGACAATTTTCTAGGCTCATAAGAATAAGAGCCCATCCCATGTAAGGCATTCATGCACTCCACTCTACTTGCATCCTCATTGACATCAAGATTTAATAGCACGACCTCAAGAGGATCCTCCATGTTGATCATAGCACTGGTATCATCCACAATCATAGCTGTGACAAGGTCTACAAATGAGCACACCTCGGTGCTATTGGGTTGCTTTATAGACTTGCAAACATGGAAAACAACCTTTTTATCTCCCACTCGGAAAGTGATCTCACCCGCTTCAACATCAACCAATGCCTTCCCCATTGAAAGGAAAGGTCTGCCCAAGATAATAGGAACCTCATAGTCCATTTCACAATCCAAAATGACAAAGTCGGCCGACAAAATGACTTTGTCCACCCGGACAAGCACATCATCAATAATGCCCAAAGGTTGCTTCATCGATCGATCCACCATTTGAAGTCTCATTGAGGTTGGCCTAAGTTGCCCGATACCCAAAGTTTTGAAAACCGAGTAGGGCATTAAATTGATACTAGCTCCCAAGTCACATAGAGCCTTGGCAAAATCCGCTCTCCTAATGGTGCAAGGAATGGTGAAAGCACCGAGATCTTCAAGCTTCGGGACTATTGAATGCACTATAGCACTAACTTGGTGAGTCATCTTTATAGTTTCACAATCCATAGAACGCTTTTTTGTAACCAAGTCTTTCATGAATTTTGCATAACCCGACATTTGTTCAAGTGCCTCCACCAAAGGCATATTAATAGATAAGCTCTTGATTATGTCAATGAAATTTTTAAACTGATTATTATTCTTCTGCTTCGCGAGCCTTTGAGGATAAGGTGGAGGTGGCCTTGGCAAAGGAGCCTTGACTTTTGGCACAACCAGCTCCGGTATGTCAATTATGTATTCCCTAGACGGGTTCACATCATTTTGGGTTTCCACCTAGACTTCTTGAATATTAATCCTCACTTCATTGTTCGCATTTTCATCAACCACATCTTCAACTACCAAAGGGACTTCCTCATCTTGCAACTCAACATCATCATCCACGACTTGCTTTTGCTTAGAGGCATTCACATCACCGCACCTCCCACTTCTTGTTGTGACCACCATAATATGATTGTTCCCACCCTTTGGGTTTACTACCATATCACTTGGTAGAGTACCCTTCGGGCGAGTATTCAATGGCTGAGAGATTTGGCCTAATTGCACCTCCAAGTTTCGGATAGAGGTGTTGTGAGAAGCTAACTGTGCATCAAAATCCGCATTCCTCTTCATCATTTGCTCGAACATCATTTCAATTCTACCCATATCATTACCATAAGAACTAGGAATTGAGAAAGGAAAGGGGGTGGATTGTTCGGTTATTGGTACATTGGGGGCCTTTGAAAGCCTTGCCCCCGGTTGCCTTGGTTTCCATTGTTGTTCCACCCACCTTGATTGTTGTTGTTGCCCCAATTGTTGTTATTTCCATTCCAATCGCGTTGGTTGTTGTTTTGATTACCCCAATTGTTGTTTTGGTTGTTGTTGTTCCAATTGCCACCACCTTGTTGTTGATTTCCCCAATTTCCTTAGGGTCGCCATTATTGATTTGAAGAGTTGCCTCTATTGCCTTGATAATTGTTGACATATTGTATCTCTTTACTTTGGTCATCATAACCATCATTTTGACACCCATCATATTCATCAACAAATTGCTCAGAATTTTCTTGATTTTGTTGCCTCATTTGCCTTCTCTTGTTGACAAGCATACTAACACCCTCTATGGCATTCACTTGGCGAGGATTCTGAACTTGTTGCAACTATGCCTTAGCCAACTGGTTCATAGTAGTAGTAAGCTCAGCTATCGCTTGCCCGTGGTCGTGCAATTCCTTGTGCAAATGGATAATCGTAGGGTCACCTTGAGGCACATTTGCTCTACTCTGCCATGCTAAAGAAGTGTCTGCCATTTCATCAAGTACTTCACATGCCTCATCATAAGAAAGCTTCAGAAAATTGCCCCCGACCAATTGGTTAACAATGCATTGATTTGTAGTATTTATGCCTTGGTAGAAGGTTTGTTGTATCATGGCCTCAGTCATATCATTATTTGGGCACTCCTTCACCATCGTTCTATACCGCTCCCAAATCTCATGCAAAGGTTCCATTGGCTCTTGCTTGAAGGCTAATATTTCATCTCGAAGTGCCACCATATGACTAGGAGAGAAGAATTTGGCAATAAACTTATCCGCCAACTCATCCCAAGTTGTGATGGAGTGGTTGGGGAGTCTCTCGAGCCAGTATAATGCCTTCCCCCAAAGTGAGAACGGGAAAAGTCTCAATCTCAGTGCATCCTCAGATATATTCGTCTGCTTGCTCCCTCAACATATATCTACGAACCCCTTGAGATGTTTGTAGGCATTTTGATTCGCAACGCCCGTGAAGTATCCATGTTGCTCAAGTAAGGTCAACATCACATTGGTTATCTAAAAGTTTCCCGCCCGGATTCTGGGTGGGACAATAGTACTTGCATAACCCTGGTTCGGAGGTACTCTGGGGGCCACTCTTGGAGGTGGCACAGGAGGGTCTGGAATATTGTCATTTGGATTTGCATTGGCATTGCGACCTCTACGTTGTCCTTGAGGTGCAAGAGGCACCTCATCTTGCTCAAGATCATCTACCTCCTCCCTCACTATCACATTTCCAAGAGGGTCATTAGCGTTATTTAAATCCATGTTGGTACCTGAGTAGTGACACAAACAAGTAAGTAACAAAGAAGGAAAGAAGAACAATACACAAAACTAACTAAATAGATAGCCAAAACCGTTAGCTCCCTGGCAATGGCAACAAAAAGTGATTACAGTCTACTCCACACTGCTAAAAATTAGGAAGAGAGGGTCGCAATAGCTTTTACCCGATTTGTGGGTCGGGATCAATTTCCACAAAGAGCTAGGAATGGAGTCGAGTATCTATTTAGATTGGGATTGTGTAATTGTTCCAAATATCACTTCCAATCATTTTTGGGTTTTTCTTTAATAATCTACTATTATCAACTACTAATTATAATTGCAACTAGATTATGCTAAGCGAGAATTGCTACAAGTTGTATCTAATGGATAAAAGGGCATTATGGTAGTAGCATCCTCCTAGGTGGCCAATTGACGGGTAATTGAACCTAAGGCACGATTGACATGATTGGGGAATATGCTATAACCGTTGTACAATTTTATCCACTCTCACACCTCTCGGTAGAGAGAGTGATTTTGCCCATTGACTTTCTCAAGACCAATAGGGTAGGCAAATTTGCTCAAACAACTGGGGTTCAAGTCGGGTATTACTCTCTCTAGGTTTAACCCTTTAATTGGGCTATCAATTATCTTGAGTCCATCCCAATTCCTTGTTGGTTCCATTTCGGAGACTTAGGCTCTCTTTCTCAAGAAGAACCCAAGTCAACTTAGCACAAACTAGTGTTTGCAACCACTAATTCATAGATTAAACCATGAAATTGACCCAAATAACAAACACTCATAGTTAATCTAACCTTAAATCACAACACCCATCAATTACCCACACTAGGGTTGAGCCACAACCCTAGCTAATGAGTCTAGCTACTCATGCTTGAAGAGAAAAACAGAGAAATAGATGAAGATAAAGACATATTAATTAATTGCTAAGGTAAATACAAAGATTCAATGATAAAAACTAAGTAAAAATGTCCAAAATGGCTAAGAAAAGTCTTCTCACGAGCACAGCCAAGGTCTGATAATATCTAATACCCTAAAAATGGAAAAAGGTTCTATTTATACTAAGCTGGAAAAACTAGACAAAAATGCCCCTGTGGGGTCAGTGCAGACCGCACAAAATGGTGTGCGGCCGCACTTGGCTCTTGACTCTAAAAAATCAACTCTCTGAACCTAGGCTCTACGGACCGCACAGAATGGAATGCGGCCGCAGAGGAGTCCAGCGCGGTCCGCACAAACACGACCGCGGACCGCATAGGCTTTAATCTTGGCACTTGACATCTCTCTGAAGTTTGATTTCGCGGGCCGCATAAAATGGTAGTGCAGCCGCGGTGTCTTCAGTACGGACCACACAATATGTACTGCGGCCGCACTGCTTTGATTCCTTCAAATCCAGCTCTCTGAATCTCCCTAGTGCGGACCGCACAAAGTGTAGTACGCCCGCACTAGGCCTGTTTGTCCAGAGTTGTTTTTGTCTTTGGTACTTGTGCAGGTTTCACTCCTTTTGAGCCGATCTTTGACGTCTCGTCGCTTTGTTGATCAAACCTGCAATCAAGCACAACCTATGAGCCTTTTGGGACTATTTTGTAAGAATTTATAATCAAAGCTTAAGCAAGAAGGAGCATAAAACACGTCAAAATCCCTAGTTATCAGTATTTCACACATTCTATCCGGAAAGAAAATGAAACATCATATCTACTATTGAAAGGATTTTTAGGAAAAAGATACAGTTTTCAAACTTACTCATATTTTTAATGATTTCGTTAAAGGATTTGGGCTTTCATTGGTATACTTGAAAAGTGGAACTGTTTTCGAAAAACTATGAAAAGGTCGAGCACTTTATCTTCGAGCTATTATTTATTTGCTTTACACTGTTATGAACTGCTATTTGTTATTGGTGTTGGACCCGACCTATGTTCCAACTCATCACTGCTTTCAACCTAAGTTTAGGTTTGTTACTTATTGAGTACATGTGGTCAGTTGTACTCACACTACACTTCCTGCACATTGCGTGCAGATTTTGAATGTCGATGTTGCAGTGTCCGATAGAAGTTGGATTGGAAGATGTACCTGCGTCGCGGTTGTAGCTGCCTCTTGTTCATGGTAGCCTTAGATTATATAACTCTATTTATGTACTTTTCAAACAGAAGATGTATTTATTTCCTATCAGTTTTGAAATCTCTACTCTTAGAAGCTCATGATTTGTACTACCAGTCCTTGAGAAATGTATAAGATTCAGATAATGCCTTTGTTTAATTATTTTATTAAGTTAATTGGAAATGGATAAATATTAATTGGCATACCTAGCGGGTTGGGTTAGGTGCCATCACGACTAGTGGATTTTGGGTCGTGACATTAACAATGGCGGCAAAAATCGATCTTGACCATAATCACCCACTATTTCTTCACCCATCGGACACTATCAGAGCTCCGATCATCTCAATTCAGTTGACTGGTTTAGAAAACTATTCCACCTGGAGTCGTGTGATGGAGATCCAATTGTTAGGAAAAAATAAGCTAGGATTAATCGATGGTACTTTAAAAAGGGGAATTTTGATACGAAACTAGGTCATCAATAGGATAGATACTATGCTATTGTCCTAGGGTGGATTATGAGCTCAATGTCGAAGGAATTGATTACTGAATATTATATGCAAGAGATTCAAGAAAAGTGTGGGAGGATATGAGAGAACGATTTGATAAAGTGAATATATCACGAGTGTATCAACTACAAAAAGCCATAGAAACAATAACTCAGGGAACATACAATGTTTTAGTTTACTTCTCTAAACTCAAAAATTTGTGGGATGAGTTTGACAGCATTGTTCCTCCTCCATGTGACTGTTCTAGATCAAAGAACTTCATCGAATTCATGCAAAAGCAGAAGGTACTGAAGTTTCTAATGGGCTTAAATGACAACTATGAGCAGGCTCGTAGACAAATTCTTAAGACCAGTCCAACATCAATCATCAACAAAGCATATGCAATGCTTATTAAAAGGGAAAGTCAGAGGTCAGTAGCTAATGCCTTTGTTGTTGGTGAAGGGATTGACTTAGTTGCTTTGCTAACTGGTAAAGGAGGAAATTACCAGAACTATCAGAAACCAAAGAGAAACTGGAATATACAATGTGATTTTTGTCACATGAAAGGGCATACAAAAGAGGGATGCTACAAGATAATTGGTTACCCTCAGGACTTCAAGAACAAGAAGAAAGGAAATACAAACACAACATATAATGTTCAGGTTGAGAATCTTGAGAAATACCAGAGGCAATAAAGGAAGGAAACTGGCAAAGAGCACCTCAACTCACAGCAGATCAGTATGATTAGATCATGAAGCTGCTCAACAAAGATCCTCCAAAGGAAGTAATGGCTAACATGGAAGGTACAATTTATGTCTTTATGGCTAACATAGCAAAGGAAAATTAGATAGCCGATATAGGAGCAAACAACCATATGGTAGCTGATTTAGGAATGTTAACAAATGTCAAGGACATTAGCCCTACTAGAGACAAAAGAGTTCACTTGCCTAATGGAGATTGTACAATTGTGTCACATGTTGGTAATTGTAAGATCACATAAACAGGGGAAGCATAAGATGTACTGGATGTTCCTGAGTTTGCATACAACCTACTTTCAGTATCAAAGATAACAAGAGACTTACATTGATTTGTCTCCTTTTACCCTGATTTTTGCCTATTCTCAGACCTCTCAAATGGGAAAGTAAGGGGGATTGGTAGAGAGAAAGATGGACTTTACTTGCTGGTCCCAAAGGCTTGTCTTAAGGCTGGAAATAATACACCACTAACAGTCAAAGGAATAAGTGTACAGACACAAAGGAGGACATATTTCTGTGGCACAAAAGGTTAGGACACGCATCTGGAGGATCTCTGAAGGAACTTCTGCGATATAAATTGAAGGATTGCAAATCTGTAATAGATAGTTGTGATATATGTCTAATGGCTAGACATGTGAGACAACCTTTTTCATTAAGCAGTACTAAAGCCACTAGAATTTTTCAGTTATTACACTTAGATGTATGGGGACCTTGCAGTACACCAACATTTGATGGTAACAAATTCTTCCTCACAATTATAGATGATTACTCTCGTGTGACTTGGATCTTTCTCTTGCAATTTAAAAGTGCTATTATGATTATTTTTAAGTCATTTCTTAAGCTGATCCAAACACAATTGAATGGAATAGTACAGACAATTAGGTCTGACAATGGTGGAGAGTTTGTAAATTCAGCAATGCAAAACCTATGTAAGTCTATGTGAATAGTTCACCAGAAAACCTATGTTTATACATCACAGCAAAATGGTGTAACTGAGAGAAAATACAGACGCCTACTTGAAGTTGCAAGAGCTTTCAAGTTTCAAGGCCATATCCTAATGGAATTCTAGGGACACTGTGTCCTGGTTGCAACATATATTATTAACAAGCTACCATCATAGGCACTTGATGGTAAGTCACCGTATGAGTTGTTCTTTTGCAGGAAGTCTTCCATTTCTCATCTGAAAACACCAGGATGCTTATGTTTTACAAGTGCCCTACCCAGGACTGATAAGTTTGTCAGTAGAGCTTTCAGGGCAGTTTTTATGGGATACTCTGATGTCATTAAGGGATACATCCTTTATGATTTTGGATAGACACAAGTTCTTTGTCAATAGAGATGAGGTGTTTGGGGAATCTGTGTTTCCCTTTCAAGCTATTAATGATGACCTTAGGAAACAAATCAATCCCTGTATTCCCAGTACTACTGATGATCATTTTGGTTTTGAAGGTGCAAATAGAGATATCCATATTCCTGCAACTGAGCAGCTATATATGTCAGATAAAAATGCATATGACATTATTCCTAGTATTGAGCACTTACATGATTCAGACAGCATTGAACATGATTTACATACTGAAGACCAGCCTTATACTACCACTGAAAGCACCTCTCCTATAATCAGTGATTCAGAGGTTATCACATCCTTCCCTACTCCTCATATTGCAGAGACCTATCCTAATTCCCTAAGAAGATCACAGAGGGAATCTAAGGAACCTATCTGGCTGACATATTATGACACCATAAGGAAATTAGTTAACACTGTCTTATATCCCATCCAAAATTATGTCTCCTATGATAATCTTTCTCCTTCTTACCAGGCATACTTGGGTATATTCTTTTCTGTTGTTGATCCCAGAATCTTTCAAGAAGCTTCTAAGGATGCAAGATGGGTTGAGGTTATGCAAATTGAACTTCAAGCTTTGCAAGACAACAAGACTTGGGAACTGGTTCCTTTGCCTCAAGGGAAGACAACAATAGGTTGCAAATGGGTATACAAAGTCAAACTCAAGGCCAACAGAGATGTGGAGAGATTCAAAGCTCGGTTGGTAGCCAAAGGCTACAATCAAAGAGAGGGTCTTGATTATAATGAGACCTTCTCCACTGTAGTGAAGATCACCACTGTGAGAACTGTAATTTCATTGGTAGCAATGCAGAATTAGCTAGCCCACCAGTTGGATGTATATAATGCATTTCTGCAAGATAACTTACATGATGAAGTTTATATGCACTTACCACATGGTTTTACACGTCAAGGGGAGTCTGGGTTGGTATGTCGACTTGCAAAATCTCTCTATGGTCTGAAACAAGCAAGTAAACAATGGAACCTAAATTTGATAGAGGCCTTATTGCAGGCTGAATTCAAACAAAGCAACCTAGATCATTCATTTCATCAAAAGGAATGGAGTAGATATAGTGGTAATACTGATATATGTGGATGACCTATTGGTTACAGGAAACAACATGCAGTTGATTGAAACCACCAAAATGTTCTTACAGCAGGGCTTCAAGATTAAAGACTTAGGTGAATTGAAGTTTTTTCTTGGCATGGAGTTCAGTAGATCCAACAAAGGTATTTTTATCAACCAAAGAAAATATGTACAAAAAATAATATCAGATTTGGGATTAGGTAGATCAAAACCAACATGGGCTCCATTAGAGGCAAATGTCAAGCTGATAGTTCCAAAACTGGATCAATTGGTAGGCATAACAGGAGATCAAATGTTGGAAGATGCAGGTCAATATCAGAAGCTGATTGGAAAGCTATTGTATCTGATTATGTCCAGACCAGACACTGCATTCTCAGTACAAACTCTTAGCCAATTCATGTAACAACCAAAGAAGTCTAATTGGGATGCAACTATAAGAGCGGTAAAGTACATCAAAATGGAACCATGACTAGGGAACTTATTGAGCAGTCAAACTTCAAATGAGATCAATGTGTTTTTTGATGCTGATTGGGCCTCATGTCCTAACACTAGGAAGTCAGTGTCAAGATATCTAATTAAGTATGGAGAATCTTCAGTTTCTTGGAAATCCAAGAAACAAAATACAGTCTCTAAATGCTCCGATCATGTTATTAAGAAATTTGGACCCGACAAAATGGCTTATGTAATGGTACAAGAATGATATGTAGAGGCTTTGACAACAACGTTATCCATGCAGAAATAATGATGGGCGAAAATGCTTCCAAACATGTGTTTATTCCCAGAATTCAACTTTCGCCTCCAAAAAATGAAGGTTACCCTTTCAAATTCATCAGAAAATAATTTCCAGTACGATTATGCTTTTCGATGACAATAAATAAAGCACAAGGACAAACAATACCTAATGTGGGACTGTACTTACCGCAACACGATTCTCACATGGACAACTATATGTTGCACTCTCAAGGGGAATATTTATGTCAACAACAAAGGTTTTAGTCTTGACCGAGCAGCCGAAGCGAAAAAAAGGAACATATACCAAGAACATCATCTATAAAGAGATATTAGGTAAGATTCACCACCAAAACATAGCATATATCATAGAAACATAATGATGATCTTTTGTTATTCTTCAAGCAATATTTTCTTTTTTATGAAACTTCCTCAACTATACACAATTTAATTATACATATTATACATAAATTTTACATATATTACAACTATATAATTATATTTATTTTTACAGATTCCGAACTATTTCGCTGAATGCATCGACAATACCATTATATTTTAGAGGTGCCTGCCTCTTACTAGTATCAACTGAAGCAACATTCTTCATGGCGCACGTCAACATTGTTCAACAAATGACATCAAGAGGGTAACAACAATCTGACTAATGGTTCCAGCAACATCACCACACCCATGCTTCATTGTAACACTCAATTTAGTGTCTACACGCTCAATATAACTATTTCTTTAATGTAATAATTTTTTTGCATCGTCAAGTGTTATTACACTTAATTCATTCTTATTCAATTTAATATGCACTATTTTAGACCGTTTACCATTTAAATATTTGTTGTATCATCAATTACCTTTATACTTAATTCATTCTTATTCTACCTAATTAAAATACGCTCTTTTGTGCATAACACATAATACACGTGCAACGCACATACACTAAATCTAGTATCTATTAAATATTTCAACCTCATTCAATGTGTATCTATTAAATACTTAGGTGACAATCTCTCACAACTATAAAATGCGTGAATCTCAAAACTCGATGACTTGGCAAAAATATCGAATTAGAACGTGACACATGGAAAACTAACTTTAAAAAAGAATAAATTCTTTTCTACGAAAAAAATAAATAAATCCAGAACCCTTCTCGCCTCCCTCCCCCCAGAAAAAATAAAATAAAAAATAATTCTTCTCCTCATCTTCTTCGCTCACACTAACCCCACTTTTTATCTCTATTTTCACCCTAAATCAGCACCACCCATTTCTCCATTGCAACTTTACCAGACAAATCATCTCCACCCTTTGTAGTCATAAAATTTGAGAGAAAGAACAAAAAATGTAGCAAAATTATTCCAAACCCAGCATACATTGTAGTTACAAATGGTATTAGCCAATTTTAAACGTGACAATGGACAATCTTATCAAGAAAAGACCTGCACCAGAGGTAACCTCGCAGCAGAGGTCGCGACGCCGCCACTCTTGGTCCTGCTCACCGATTCCACAATCCACCGCCAAGGTTCACTAAATTTTTTTAGATATGTTATATTATGCACCTATTCACCGGCGAGATCACCAGAGCCTTCGCCGGAAAATTCATCTAGCCATTACACACCGAGTATGCAAAAAAAAAAAGGAAAATAGGGAAGAAGAAGTTTGCTTCTCTTTTGGCTAAAAACTGATCAGAATGAAAAACTCACAAAAAATGGATCATGATGGAGCACAATACCAAATGGAGAAAACGAAAGAAAAGAAAAATTAGAGAACATATGAAGAGAGAGGAGAGAGAGAGAGAGAGAGAGAGTTAATTGTGATACCCGAATGTTTAGTTTGGACATGCTCACGTATAAGGTGATAATGGTTAAAAGAAAGCAGATAACCACCCATATTATCCATTAAAAATGGGTTGGATAATGAACTTTTTAAAAACAGATCAAATATGGATAAGAATCATATTATTCATTTAGAAAATGGATAACCAATAGGTAATCAATGGGTCTAACTTTAATATTTGTAAAACATCAAATTAGGGATTTCTCAAGTTAGGGAGACTAAGAATTCTCCCAAAAGTGATCATATGCAAGAAGTCATGAATAATATGATTACTCATATTATCCGCAGGTTAACCCATTTTTTATCCGTATTAAATATAAGTCGGGTCAGATAATTTATCCGTTTTTTCATTATCCGTTTTCAACCCGAACCATATTCGACCCAACCCGCCAGTTTGTCACTCCTACCCCCGTCTAAGTGGTAAAGTGGATGTGAGAAATATTTTTTGCCGTGTCAGCTTGTTATGTTTAATAGATACACATTAAGGGGTCGTTTGATTTGAATACGGCTTATGCTGGGATAAGTTATACTGATACATAAGTTATGCTGGGATTAGTTATGCTGGAATTGTTTTTATTCATTGTTTGTTATGTTGTATTAAATATGACAATTGCATAATTTGTAAGAAGAATGCATAAGTTATATCGGTGCTAATTACCACACCCTCTATAAGGTATAAGTTATCCCCGTATTAATTTTAATCATGGGATAATGGTTTGCTAACCAAACGAAGTATTAAGGTGATATTAAATTTTTATACCGGCACTATACCTTCTTATACCTTATACCAAACGACCCCTAAGTGAGGTTGAAGTATGTAATAGGTACATGACTCAATTGAAGTAGCTAAATGAAAATATTGAACAAGTTTAAGGAGCCGTATATGAATTCCGCAAAAAAAATAATGATGTTCGGTACTTTAGTTTAGTTACTTTTTGAGTTGCAATTAAAAAAACAACAACAAAAAATCCAGTGTAATTCATAAAGTTGGTATGGAAAGGATAGAGTGTACGTAGATCTTATCTCATCTTGTAAAGGTAGAGGCTTCTTCAATTACAAGTTTGCAACTATATATCTATTTATCATATTCAAAATTCAAATATAATAAATCACTTTATCAAAACATGTAGATACATTTGAATCGCTAATTTGTAAATAGTATTCACCTTAATTTAAAAGAAGTAGACGATACAAAGAACATTTTAAAGAGATAAAAGTTAATCTGCTAACATATACTACAAAACACATTTAAACAGTTAACGGTTTTACTGAATTCCCCATGACACTTAAAAAATTAATTAAAAAATATTTGAACACCTTTGGCGCAATTTTAGGATTGCAAACGTGGGCCCGTTCGTTTTACCTCCGCCTCGTCCTTACCTAATTCCTAATCCACCACTTGTGTAAGAGCTAAAACCCTAGCCTCACCTGAAACCGGCATCTCTCCCGGCTCCACTCTCCTCTAAAAAGCTCACCTCCCCTAAATTCATCAACAAAACCCTAATCAATTTGTTTGAAAAAGTTGAATGAAGATGGGTTATTGTTGTGAAAATGTTGCATATCGGCTAATCTCTTCATCTTCTTCCTCTGTTCTTGCTCCTTCCAAAATATATTCATCAAAAACCCACCTTTTCCCACTGTTTCCCCACTCTGCAAAATCCGCAGTTTACAAAAGCTCCTCTTTTCTGCACCTCCAATCTCTGCCGTCCGTTTTGGGTCTCACCTATTTGCGCAAAAGGGTGAATTTTTCGATTGTCAATGAGCAAAGCCCCAATAATGATTCTGTTGTTCAAAAGCAGAAATTGGGGAAAAGAACAGATATAAAGAAGATTTTGATACTGGGTGCAGGGCCAATAGTAATAGGACAAGCTTGTGAGTTTGATTATTCAGGTACCCAAGCTTGTAAGGCTCTTAGGGAAGAAGGGTATGAGGTTATACTGATTAATTCGAACCCTGCAACGATTATGACCGACCCCGAGATGGCGGACAGGACTTATATTGAGTCAATGACACCTGAACTTGTGGAGCAAGTCTTAGAGAAAGAGAGTTGTTATTTGTGGCTTGAATTATTTCCTTGTATTTTGAGGAAACCCATAGTCCTATAGATTTAGGAAAACCCATAGTCCTATAGGTTTAGGAAAACTCATTGTCCTAATAGATTTGAGAAAGGAAAACCTCTATTCCTTGTCAAATTGGGAAATCATATATGTTTGAGACTTTTTGGGATCTATATATAGGGGTTGTAGTTGGGGATTCTATAGATTGTATTGTGTTTTTCTTCTCATTCATAGTGGAAAACTCTCTCTCATTTTGCCCCGAGGATTAGGCTTGGCCGAACCTCGTTAAATCCTTGTGTTGATTTTTTTTCTCTATTTGCTTTGTGTGAGATTGTGTGCTAGTTAACCCACGATATTCCGCAACAATTGGTATCAGAGCAAGGTTCGGGTTTCTACACATAATTTAGGGTTAAGATGTCTTCATCATCTTCAACAAAGTACGAAGTGGAGAAATTTGACGGAGGTTCTAGTTTCAGTCTATGGAAGATTAGGATGAAATCGTCCTTGGTGTTACAAGGATTATGGAAAGCAATTGATAAGGATTTTCCTGAAGATATGAAAGAGGCAAAGAAGGAAGACCTGAAGGAGAGGGCTTTGAGTGCGATCTTCATGAGCGTTACAGATAGCGTTCTTCGGGAAATTGCAGAAACTTCTGCAGCAATGGCATGGAAGAAGTTGGAAGATCTGTATTCTGAGAAATCGCTAACAAACCGCCTCTATCTGAAAAAGAGGCTACAATCTCCGTATGAACGAAGGTACACCTGTTAAAACTCACCTTGATGAGTTTAATTCAATTATAATGGACCTGAAGAATGTGGATATCAAAATTGAGAGTGAGGATCAGGCCTTGATTGTGTTATGTTCTTTACCACAGTCTTATGATACTTTTCCCGATATACTGCTATATGGGAAAGATAACATTTCACTAGAAGATGTTAGTAATGCACTAAAATCTAAAGAGTTGAAAAAGAGCTTTCCAGACAACAGAACTGAGGGCGAGGGTCTTGTGATTAGAGGAAGAACACAACAAAAGGACTTTAACAGGAAAAAGTCAACCGCAAGATCAAAGTCTAGAGCAAGGAAGCAAAACTATTATGAGTGCGGCGAGCAAGGTCATTACAAGAGAGATTGTCCTAAGCTGAAGGAGAAAAGAGGGAAGCAGAAAATAGGTAATTTGGCAAATATTGTTGATACTGGCAATAATTCTGATGATAGTGATTATATAGGGGAAGTTTGTGCTGTGAGTTCTAGTCATGGGCAAAATTCTTGGGTTCTTGATTCTGGTGCTACTTTCCACATGTGTCCACACAAGAATTGGTTTACAACTTACAAACAAATGAGTGGGACTGTCTATATGGGAAATGATAATCCATTACCAGTAAAGGGGGTTGGTAACATCAAATTGAGAATGTTCGACGGAATTATCAGTAACATTGAGTGTTGGCATGTTCCTCAGATAAAGAGAAATTTGATTTCTCTTTCGACTTTGAATGATCAAGGGTATAAATTTCACTCCGAGAATGGAATACTTAAAGTGTGTAAAGGCTCCATGGTACTCATGAAAGGTAAACTGCATTCTAAATTGTATCATCTTTAGGTCAGCGTAGTTGAAGGGGAAGCTGTTGTAGCTTCTGGGAAAAGTGATCTGAATCAGTCTCAGTTGTGGCACTTGCGACTTGGCCATATGAGTGATAATTGATTGTCTTTGTTGAGTAAGCAGAATTTGCTGAATGGGTACAAAAATCAAGTTTTGAATTTTTGTGAGCATTGTGTGTTTGGTAAACAGACAAGGGTAAAGTTCATCAAGAAGGTCGAGCACAAGACCAGAGACAAGTTAAATTATATACACTCTGCCTTGTGGGGTCCAAACAGAGTTCCCTCCAAGAGTGGTGCCAGGTATTTTATGACTTTGATTGATGATTACTCAAGGATGGTGTGGGTGTATTTTCTGAAAACAAAAGATGAGGCATTTTCGACATTTGTTAAATGAAAGATGATGGTTGAGAGGCAGATGAAAAGAAAAGTTAAGCGTCTTTGAACTGACAATGGGTTGGAATTTTGCAATTCTGAGTTCGATAATTTCTGCAACAGGGAGGGCATAGTGAGACACCGCACTTGTGTCGGAACACCACAATAAAATGGTGTTGCAGGACGTATGAATAGAATGCTTTGTGATAGGGCACAAAGCATGCTTTCACACTCATGTGTTCTCAAAGATTTTTGGGCTGAAGCAATCAATACAGCTTGTTATTTGGTCAATAGATCTCCATCCACAGCTATTGAGTTCAAAACTCCTTTTGAGGTATGGTCCGGTTCGCCTGCTGATTATTCAAATTTAAGGATATTTGGTTGTCCTGCTTATGCTCATGTGAGGGATAGAAAACTTGAGCCGAGGGCAAAGAAGTGCATATTTCTAGGGTATGCAACTGGAGTGAAAGGTTATAGGTTGTGGTGCACAAATCAAAAGACTCCAGGGCTAATTATCAGTAGGGATGTAACATTCAATGAATCTGCCTCACTGGACAGTCAGAGGGAGAAGGCAATAGCAAAAACAGATCGTGGTGTCAGTGACCGCATAGAGCTAGAAATTGAATCTCCACTAGCTCAGCCCAATAGTTCTAAAGTAGAGGAAGTGGAGGAGGTGCAAAATATTGATCAAGACGATAATGTTAATGCACATGCGCAACAACCATATAGCATTGCAACAGGCAGAGAGAAGAGAGTGATCAACCGACCGCAAAGGTTTGCAAACGTAGTTGATGAGAATCTTCTTGGATATACGAATCCAGTGGGATTTGCTTTGGCAGTTGCAGAGACCGTTGATGCGTTTGAGTGTTATAGCTATCTAGAAGCTATTTCGAGTATAGAACCAAATCGACGGATTAGTGCTATGAGTAAAGAGATTGAGTCTCTTAACAAATTTAGGTGTTTCCTAGACTTGGTTGATGCGTGCGAAAATGGATAGAGCCCTTGCAAGGGCTGAGGGGAAGGTAGGGAGACGTTCCTGTTGATGAAGAGAATTCAAGCCAAGGGGAAGATTTGTTATTTGTGGCTTCAATTATTTCCTTGTATTTTTAGAAAACCCATAGTCCCTATAGGTTTAGGAAAATCCATTGTCCTAATAGATTTGGGAAAGGAAAACCTATAGTCCTTGTCAAATTGGGAAGCCTTTCTCATATATGTTTGGGACCTTTTGGGATCTATATATAGGGGCTTGTAGTTGGGGATTCTATAGATTGTATTGTGTTTTTCTTCCCATTCATAGTGGAAAACTCTCTCTTCTTTTGCCCCGAGGATTAGGCTTAGCCGAACCTCGTTAAATCCTTGTGTTGATTTTTCTTCTCTATTTGCTTTGTGTGAGATTGTGTGCTAGTTAACCCACGATATTCCACAACAAGAGGCCTGATGCATTGTTGCCCACAATGGGTGGCCAAACTGCTCTTAATTTAGCTGTAGCGTTGGCAGAGAGTGGGGTGCTCGATAAGTATGGGGTCGAGTTGATTGGGTCGAGGATAGGGATTTGTTTAAGCAGGCAATGAAGAATATTGGGATAAAGACTCCACCTTCAGGCATTGGCAATACTTTGGAGGAGTGTATCGAGATAGCCAGTGAAATCGGGGAGTTTCCATTGATTATAAGGCCAGCTTTCACATTGGGTGGGACTGGTGGTGGAATTGCTTATAACAGGGAGGAATTCGAGACAATATGTAAGTCGGGGTTAGCAGCTAGTTTGACATCACAGGTTTTGGTTGAGAAGTCTTTGTTAGGTTGGAAAGAGTACGAGCTTGAGGTTATGAGGGACTTGGCTGACAATGTGGTTATCATTTGTTCAGTTGAGAATATTGATCCTATGGGAGTTCATACAGGGGACTCCATCACTGTAGCTCCTGCTTAGACTTTGACAGATAAAGAGTACCAACGTCTTAGGGATTATTCAATTGCCATCATCAGGGAAATCGGAGTTGTGTGTGGTGGTTCTAATGTACAGTTTGCTGTAAATCCAGTTGATGGGGAAGTCATGGTAATTGAAATGAATCCTAGAGTTTCAAGGTCTTCAGCTTTAGCCTCAAAAGCTACTGGCTTTCCAATAGCTAAGATGGCTGCTAAGCTATCAGTGGGATACTCTCTGGATCAGATTCCTAACGATATCACAAAGAAGGCTCCAGCTAGCTTTGAGCCATCCATAGATTATGTTACGAAGGCAAGTATCTTTATCTTTAACTTTATTGCTGCTCTTAAATTCAGATTGCCTTGTGTAGTATGTTTCTCTTATGTGTTAATTTTCTCCCTAGAAATTTAATGAGCTGTTACTTATAAAAGAATGCGATAATATTCATTCAGTTGTCTCAATTCAGTTATATAGGAGTAAGAATGGTATCTTGTTTCTACTAAGGTGTCTATTTATGGCCTTCACACATACTCATCTCTATAACATGCTAGTGTAACTTGACAACCAGAAATATTCACCACCCTTTTCTGTTACAATGAATTATTTGGTCCCAGTTATGACCAAAATATGGCTAATATTTCGACCTGGATCGTGTAGAGACAGGGTAGGATAAAGAAACAGGAACATATGGTTCTTACCAATGGAAATGATCCATGGCATCTCTGTCATCAGCTTGATTCCTATAATTTGTTCTTTGAATTATGGTAGTTTTCTTATTGCCGCTGGCAAGTATTTTACAAGAGTGTCTATGCAGCTTTGTTACAATCTTGACACACTATTTCAAAATCTCTTTGTGGGATAGTACTTTAATTGGCAATTTTTATTATTTCATGATCTGGATATGATGTAAATTGCTGTTCCTTTTTCCCCCCCTTCCGAACTCCATTATTTATACATTCTCAGTTAGTTGTCTGAACAATGTAAGTTTTGCAGATACCTAGATTTGCGTTTGAGAAATTCCCTGGATCTGAGGCCATACTGACAACTCAGATGAAGTCTGTCGGTGAGTCCATGGCAGTAGGTCGCACATTCCAAGAATCCTTCCAAAAAGCAGTGCGGTCTCTAGAATGTGGTTATTCTGGATGGGGCTGTACCCAGGTTAAGGAATTGGACTGGGATTGGGACAAATTGAAGTATAGTCTTCGGGTTCCTAATCCTGATCGCATCCATGCGGTATATGCTGCAATGAAGAGGGGGATGAAGGTAGATGACATCTTTGAGCTCAGTTACATAGACAAATGGTTCCTCACTCAGCTAAGGGAGCTTGTAGATGTGGAGCAATTCCTTCTGGCTCGTAGTTTGTCGGACTTAACAAAGGATGACTTCTATGAAGTGAAAAAGAGAGGGTTTAGTGACAGACAGATAGCTTTCGCGACAAAGTCCAGTGAGGAGGAGGTTCGGTCAAGGCGTTTGTCTTTGGGTGTGAAACCAGCATATAAACGAGTTGATACGTGTGCTGCAGAATTTGAGGCTGATACGCCTTATATGTATTCATCTTATGACCTTGAGTGTGAATCAGCTCCTACCGGTAGGAAGAAAGTGTTGATTTTAGGTGGAGGACCAAACCGAATTGGACAGGGTATTGAGTTTGATTATTGTTGCTGTCATACGTCCTTTGCCCTTCAGGTTTGTGTTTCTTTATGATTGATTTAGGGTCTAAAGTTTGCTGCATTGCCTTTTAGGGTTATACTTTTTCAACTGCCAGTGAATAACTTGAATAGAATCTGAGTAGAGGCTTATGCTCCGATAAGGTTTCTTCCATAAAATGATTCAAATTATCTGATTATTCTGCAGTACTTTTGAAATCCAAAAGTTGATAAATTCTGGGAAATGAATGGCACGATCTACAGGCTCCTTTTAATATAGAAGACTCCTACAACATAGCTCCAATAAGAAATATGACATTGGTTGAATGGGTTTTCACCTTTTTAGAATAATGAATTTCTGATCGCACAATGCAGAAAATGGAAAAATCATAGTTTTCGTCTTCGCATGTGGAGTATTTGAAAAATAATATATTGGTCTTTTGTTTTGTCTTGGTTCTCACAGTTGGTGTTTTATGGTTACTACTTTGCTCCTATGTTGCTTTCCAACCTTGAAATTTGTTTTGTTTCTTTTCTTTTTTGGTTTATACAGGACGCAGGCTATGAAACTATTATGATGAATTCCAATCCTGAGACAGTTTCTACAGATTATGACACAAGTGATCGTCTCTACTTCGAGCCTCTGACAGTCGAGGATGTTCTTAATATCATCGACTTGGAAGGACCTGACGGTATCATTGTGCAATTTGGAGGTCAAACCCCATTGAAACTGGCTCTTCCAATGCAGAATTACTTGGATGGGCGAAGGCCTAAGACCAGAAGTGGAGCTGACTTTGTTCGCATTTGGGGTACATCACCTGATTCCATTGATGCGGCTGAAGATAGGGAGAGGTTCAACGCTATCCTGAATGAACTACAAATCATGCAGCCAAAAGGGGGTATAGCAAAGAGCGAAAAGGATGCTGTTGCCATTGCGACAGAAGTAGGATACCCTGTTGTTGCCCGACCCTCTTGTGTCTTAGGTGGCCGGGCAATGGAGATAGTTTACAACAATGACAAATTAGTGACATACCTTGAAAATGCTGTTAAGGTAGATCCGGAGCGACCTGTCCTGATTGACAAGTATTTAACTGATGCCGTAGAGATTGATATTGATGCACTTGCCGATTTGCATGGTAATGTGGTCATCGGTGGAATAATGGAGCACATTGAGCAGGCTGGGGTTCACTCAGGCGACTCAGCTTGCATGCTTCCGACACAAACAATTTCTGATTCATGCTTGGAAACTATTAGGTCATGGACTACGAAATTAGCAAAGAGGCTAAATGTGTGTGGCCTCATGAATTGTCAATATGCCATTAGTCCTTCTGGTGAGGTGTTCTTGCTTGAAGCTAACCCCCGTGCATCACGGACGGTTCCTTTTGTTTCCAAGGCGATTGGGCACCCGTTGGCTAAATATGCTTCTCTAGTTATGTCAGGAAAATCGCTACATGACCTAAACTTCACCAAGGAGGTTATCCCAAGACATGTATCAGTTAAAGAAGCTGTTCTTCCATTTGAGAAATTCCAAGGATGTGATGTGCTTCTTGGTCCTGAGATGCGAAGCACCGGTGAGGTAATGGGTATCCACTACGAGTCATCAATTGCATTTGCCAAAGCACAAATTGCTGCTGGACAGAAAATGCCACTTTTGGGCACTCTATTCCTCAGTTTAAATGAATTAACAAAGCCTCAACTTACGACAATTGCTCGAGCCTTTTTGGGGCTTGGATTTCAAATCATTGCAACTTCTGGAACTGCACGTGTGCTCGAATTAGAAGGCATGCCAGTGGAGCGAGTGCTTAAAATGCATGAAGGGCGGCCACATGCTGCGGATCTCATTGCCAATGGGCAGATTCAGTTGATGGTGATCACTAGTTCAGGGGACACACTTGATCAGATTGATGGCCGGAAGCTGAGAAGGATGGCTCTCGCGTACAAGATACCTGTAATAACAACAGTGGCAGGGGCTTTGGCCACTGCTGGTGCAATTAAAAGCTTGAAATGCAACAAGATTAAAATGACAGCACTTCAAGATTACTTTGATGTCAAGAAGGTAGCAGCTGAGCTCAAAAACCTGCAGTCTGCGTCATCTGTTTCTACTAGTTGACTTGCCATTAGGTGAATCAGTCTTCTTTGGTTGCTTGTAAGTTTTTTCTCTTGTTCTGCTCTATGTTATAGGTGGCCTTGTTGCTTTATGGATTTGGTGCCTCGTTTTTTCCAATTTTTTTCTTCCTGACTAGCTTAACAAGTGTACTGGAACATCAAAATCTACTTATAGATTAACATGTTTTCCTCATTTATATTGTGTATAAATCAACAGAGATAGATTGTCCATCTCTGTAAGAAGGTTTCTCCTCGTTTGCCTTATGCATCTTCTTCTTCACAAATGTCCCTTCTCAACTTGCAAAGTTCGCCGACATTCATCATATGAGTGCAATTGAAATTAAGCTCACACAATTTTTAAGTTTTTCAGTTTACACACACACAAACACACACAGACATACATATATAATAAGTAGTGAAAGGTATAGAAAATTTAAATAAGTTGTTGAAACCTACAAAATCAAACATCTAAAAGTTGAACCTTTTGTAGATCAATAAAACATAGTAGTTTAATCCATAAAAAGATTATTGTAAAGGTTCAATGAATCACTTATCTTTGCACATGCAGGGTATGAATCAGCTGAACACTTGTTAGCTACTCAAATGAACTGTGGACTAAACTAGTTAGCTGGCAAGGCATTCAAAGACATACGAGGGGATGGAGTCGGGAGTTAAACTGGGCAAAAGGAAACAAGGCTGCAGATGAATTATATAGGATGGCATTGGCAGGTTTTACTTATTATATTTGGCAAGCAAGGAACCAAAGAATATTTCAAGGAAAGAAGAGAAATGTT
The DNA here is from genome assembly GCF_000393655.2 of Nicotiana sylvestris. Lineage (NCBI taxonomy): Eukaryota > Viridiplantae > Streptophyta > Magnoliopsida > Solanales > Solanaceae > Nicotiana > Nicotiana sylvestris. The sequence goes on along the minus strand of NC_091057.1, from coordinate 118,871,889 downwards.
GATACAATTAGTAGACTTGTGGTCCAGGACATTCACTGCCGAGGGAAGAACAGCAAGAAGCTAGCTGGACCCCTGAGAAATTTGAACTTTTATCCCTAAGAATTCTATGTCATGTTGAATCTAATGTAATGGGATATGGAAAGGGTAGATGGGAGTAGTAGTATGGAAGATGGTGTATGGCAATTTTGGGTTGTTCTTCTTGTACATATTTTCTTTCCCTGGTAAATAAAATATAATTAGTTACCCAAAAAAAAAGATCACTGATCTGAAATACACAATTGAGATATTTATTTGGAGATGGAATGCTTATTAGCAGCCTTTCCTGATTCATATCTAAGTTGGTAAGTAGTCCACAGAGTCGATCTACTATGAGCAACACGATATTCAATTTTTTTTATAGTAGCGATATTCAAGTACTTATAATTGAGAACATTGACCAATGAAGCCCAATCCATATACGAGCCATAGAATTTCTCAATTCTAACACAAGGTACTTATTAGATCAAATGTACTTATTCGATCTAACAGAATGATTTTGCCGTACAAATGGTTTTGAGTTATAGATTCTACTTTTCATGGTACTTATAAGTCTTGTTTAGTGGGATTTACTTCTAAAGACAGGAATTCTTTTTCATCTCCCCTGTCAACTTTTCATGGTACTTATAAGTCTTGTTTAGTGGGATTTACTTCTAAAGACAGGAATTCTTTTTCATCTCCCCTGTCAAAGTCGACGTCTTAACCTGACTTCTTGAGCTCAGTCGCTACTAAACTACATTAGTACAACTAGTGTTAGTAGTACAACAGAATGCCATTTAGTACCCAAAAGAGACGAGAAAGACTAACCGCCATCCTGCTCGAATCTTTGCTGCCTGAGTTATATAGCTGACTGCGAGAAGGAAGGTTCAAGCTATGGCGCATTTAACAAATTCTTGTGACCAAACAAGTATAGCATCAACTTTTCTCAAAAAAGAAAATAAAAAAATAAGTATTTCTTGTTCAATGTCGATGAAACAACAATAGCAGAAATAAGTACTTGTAAAATGTTGAATTCTACACCATTATTAGCATTTAAACTATTAACAACAACAACAACACAGTAGAATCCTACTAGTGAGGTTTTGGGAGGGTAGAGTGTACGCAGACCTTACCCTTACCCCGGAGGGACAGAGAGGCTGTTTCCGGGAGACCATCGGCTCAGAGACACTAGATCCAGCATTTAAACTATTAAAACTTGTACAAAAATCTCATTAAATCAGAGAAAACCAGGATATTAGCATAGCGTAATTGGCGATATACACTGTCTCCTTGGCAGAAACAATACAGTAGGGAATATTGTCTCAAGAACTTTGAACATAAACATGTAAATATATGAATGTACAGAGTGCAACACCTACATCACAAAGCACCGTGGCCTTGAATGAAGCAAGCTAGCTATATTACAGAGGAATATCAGCTACTACTGTATTTACAAAGTCTGATATACCTCTAAAGAAAAGGAAACCAATGGAAAATCTGATTTTTGCCTAGAAGATTGTCAGAGCTCTAGGCTGTTGGAATGAATCAAAGAAAGAAGAAACTCTTACATCTGCCAAGATGTAATACTCTATTTTTCAATTACTTTTGGTTTCCATTGAATTGGCAATCTATTTTGTTTAGCCGGAGTACAAGTAGATGCTGTTTCTGGTTTTCATTCTACACTCAAGACTTCTAAATATGTCCCCTTTGACTGGAAATCCGAAGCACAAGTATCTGAGCTAATATTCTTGATCAAAAAGTTTCCCAAGGCACTCAGTTACAAGAATCAACTCAAGCAGAAATGCAATTAGCTTTCTCCCAACCTCATATTTTCACCTTAGCATGTCTCCAGCAGCCAGTCGCAAGCAACTCAAGGCCGGTGATATGCTAAATGTGTTACCATCAGCATTATAAAATGAAGGATGTCCAAGAGGTGCTGGCCTATCTGGAATTTCAGGAACCTCAGTATCTCCTTCCAACATTTTCAGTGCATCCAATATAGTTGGCCTCAACGCCACCATCACGTGAGCGCACAATATTCCAACAAGAAGAAATCTTACCATTATAGACCTTGGATTTGCATTTCCTGAATCCTCATCATTCTTTACTAGGACAGCATCCAAAACTTCATTTATCTTTCCAGCTTTTACCTTCGACCAAGCCCAATCTGTGATCAGAAAAGCACGAGGCGACCCTGAAGTGAAATCAAGGACCTTTCTTCCACACATTATTTCCAAAATAACAACTCCAAAGCTATAAACATCGCTCTTCTCAGTCAATTGCCCGTAGAGAGCATACTCAGGAGCTAAGTAACCGTGCGTTCCTGCTACACGGGTGGTAAGATGAGACTGTCCTTCTCTACTTTGCTTAACCAACCCAAAATCAGCCACTCTTGCTCTCATATCAGCATCTAACAGTATATTCGTTGCTTTAATGTCCCTGTGATAAATTGCTGGCTTTACCCCATAATGCAGATAAGCTAATCCTTTTGCCACATCCAAAATTATGTTTTTTCTCTGAGGCCAAGTCAACGGTTGCTTCATCTTTCCATCTTGATTTACATGAAACAAGTGACCATCAAGATTTCCATTGGGCATGTAGTCATAAACCAGGTATCTTTCACTCTCCCCACTTTCAATCCGATTCTCATCAGTCACACAACACCCTCTAAGCGGCACAAGATTACGATGCTTCAAGTTACTTATGATCTCAACCTCATTGCAAAACTCATCTTTTTCTTGAAAATCAGATTCTATAACCTTTTTGACAGCAACAACAGTCCCATCTGCTAATGTTCCTTTATAAACAACTCCAAATCCACCTCTCCCTATAAAATTCTTTTGGGAAAAATTATCTGTTGCTTTTTCAAGCTCCTGAATTTTGAACCAAACAGCAGTTTTAGGCCTCATTCTTCGCCTAGACACTGTATCTTCCATTTCCACATCATCATTTTTCCTCCACCTTTTGTTCCACCAGTAATACAAACCCAACATAATAGACATGCATAATATTGCAATACCAGCTCCAGCCAACCCAAAGATTAAAGCTAAATGTCTCTTACTTGATGAACTTTCATTCAAATCAATACTAAAAATACATGATATGGCACCACTACTTTCAGGACCAAACTCATTGACAATACCAGCAGCATACAAAACTGTGAAGTAAAAACAATCAGTGGAATGAGATTTATTACCATCAATTGCAATCAACTGTTGCTGAACTCTAAGGCCAGCAGCTACACATCCATCACAGGCAGTAAAATCCTCAAGATCAGACCTACAACCAGAATCTAAAACAGTTGAAGGCCCCAGTTTTTTAGTCCAATCTTGAGTTGTCTGAATTGAAGCACAAATATTTGGTGTGATGACAAACTGAAAAGGGTCAAAGCAGAAAGAGGAAAGATTTGAAGGCAAAGACAAAGAATTGAGCTTTGATTGGAAATCTTGGATGCAAGAAACAGAAGTTTCTAAATTGGGCAGATGGAAAAGGGAAGTTTCTTTAAGGTGTTGAGCCATAGCAACACCAAATAGGGACAAAAGGTTTTGACAACACTGGCCTTTGCTTGATGTAGGAATATCAGAACCATTGGAAATCTGAGGAGTTGAATTCAGAACTTTGCATTTAGAACTGGACCATGGAACTCTTAAAACATAGCCAAAATCTAAGGGACAAGTTGCAGGAAGATTAGTGCTTTTTTGAGCTGAGGACATTGAAACTAACCAAGAAAAGAGAAAGAACAACAAATACACAATCCACAAATCACCCTTCATCTTTTTAGTGCTAACTTTTGATTCAAGAAACCATTTTAAAGAGTTTTTGTAATGATTGATGTGATCTGTGTAGTTTGTCTTCTTGTTGTGTAAGAGGGTGTGTGCCTAGAGTCAAAATGTTAGGTTCTTTTTACTATTCCTGGATTTTGTTAAGGCGGCTGACTTTATAAAACAACTACTTCCTGCCGCAGACGATCAATTTATTTTTTTATTTTAATCTAAAATAAGTGTTTATTTATATAATTAAAAAAAATTTAATTTATTTTTATAAAATTATTTTTATATATATATTCCTAAAAAGTTTTCTTACTACTCACATTAAATATTTAATTAAGGGTAATTTAATCATACTAAAAAAATTTGTATTGAATTTAATATTTTATTAATGGACGTGCCAAAAGTAAATTGGTCATTTATTATAGACCAGAGAGAGTAACGTGCCTTAAGAAGCTACTTAGATGAAAATTTAGGATAATGTAAATTTGATAATAAAGAAATATTTAGGTGATTTCCTTGAAACATCAAAACTTATTACTCCTAAAAGATTTTCTAGTTATTGGCTAGATGTCATCTCTAAAATAAAAGGGAAAAAGATGTTTGCTCCCCTTCTTAGCTGTTGCTGGAAAAAGAATTTTGTTATATTCTCGTTGCTATTATTTTCTTGAAAGTCAAACAAAATATTTGTAACTAATCATTAATCATAGAATCTATTTGTGTTTCAGTAATTAAAGTCATATCGGTAATAGTCTATCATTTTTTTTCTAATTTGATTCTTTCTCTATCTTTTCTTTAAACGAAAAGGAGTACAATTTTGAAATTTGAAATGATTATTTGCTTATGAAAGCATGACATATGAACTAAATAAGTTTAATTTGTCAATGCAGATTATTTTTTCCTGTTAGATTGGAGTATTTAGTTAAACAATTTAATTAAAACCTTATGATTTGAGAGAAGTAGTGAAATTGCAAGGAAACGCAGTGGTTTTTTTTTATTCAATCTACTGATTCATGGTTACTGGTCAGTCTTGACGTCTTGACTTTTATGCTTTTGTCTTTCTTACCTCATCAATAAGAAGGGCCAAAATAAATGGTTACTAGTATTAGCTAAGAGTTTTAGCTCCAATTTACCACTTAAAAAAAAATATTTACATAATTAGTACAGGTAAACTTTTATGATATATATCAAATGCTAACCTAATAAATTTTTTAATTGACCTGCTGAAATCAGTTAAACTATACTAATATTATAAAAAGAACCATTGCAATATCCGTGTATATAGCTAAAGGATAAATATTTTTTGCCCTATCGTGAATAATATGGAATGGACCAGTGGAAAACTCTATGATGAGATAAAATAGGATCATTTCGTCTTAATCTCATTCATCAGATTCTATTCATTGATTAAATCTAAAAATCTTCATACGTTAAGTCGACCGTGAGTTGTTACTGGTGTAATAACATAAAAAATAAACATTATTAAGGAAAAACAGAAGTCTCATTAAATTCTAACTCAATCAAAGGCAACTGGCGTTACTTCCATTCTTGATTCTGTGCTTCTCTGTTTGTAATGGCAGCAAAACCCAATATCGCCACCTACGGGTGTCGATAGTTCGGTTCGGCCGATTATTTTATAAATTTTGTACTATACTAATTTTTCGGTTATTCTATTATGTATTACTAAAATTAGACTTTTCGAAACCGTCTCAATCATGTTGGTTTCTCTTCGATATCAGTACGGTTCGATAAATTTTCGACAAATTTTTTAAATGTCATGTAAAAGTCACAAGTAGAAGTAGAATGCAATAAAATACGTACTTTTATAGGACTTAGCAAAACTCTCTAGATATTTTTACAGTTTAAAGAGTGATAAATTAAGAAACTATGAAAGATGGTTAGAGTATAGATCCATCAAATATTTTACAGCACCCTAAATGAAACTAAGCAAATGCAAAGAAAATATAAATCACACGAGTGGAAAGATATTAACCAAGTTGGGATTCAAGAATAAAGTCTATAGAAGATTAAACATTTCAAAAAGATAAATCTAAATCATACGAAAGGAAACATATTCAATACATTGTAGGTTGATATTCCTAATCGCTACAATACCTTGTGTCTTGCTAGTGAATATGCTGGAAATAATTTAGTTTCAATAAAAGTAGCATAATAGGTTTGGAAATTAGGATTTTGAGTTTAATGACTTGTTGGCTTGTAACTATTTCATGATTCCAAGGCCCAAAAAACAAAATGTAGTACTTTATTATTTTTAAACTTAACATGTAAATATATTTTTCACACTGTAAATTTATTCGGTATGGTTCGGTATTTTTTCGGTTTATTTTCATAAAATAAAAAACTTACCCTAATTATCGGTACGGTTGTAGATTTATATAAAAAGAAACCTAAAAATCGGTTCGATACGGTACGATTCGGTCGGTTTAGTCAGTTTTAAACTATCCATTGACACCCCTCCACCCCAATGTAATTTTCATCTTTTAGCATCAATAATACCTCCTTCTGACAGTCATTTAAACTAGGGAAAAAGGGCCAAATATACCCCTCTACTTTAGTATATTGTTCATATTTACTCTCATTTATAATATTGGACCATATCTACCCTTACCGTTAACTAACCTTTTTAAAAATACGCTCCACCCAACGGAAAGCCCCAAGATTAATAAAATAATCATTTTAAAAAAATTCATTAACGCATAACCCATTAAACCCATCCTTTAAAAATTTTGAACCTAGGATGGTGGTGGTGGAAGTAGGAATGGTAAAAACTTATATTTTTGGTTATTAGTTGTTCATGGTAGCATTAGGATATCATGTTATCACTTTCGATTTTCTTTTTTGTGGTTATAATTTGGTATCCCTTTGTCTAATGTAATGCACACTTGACAGTTGGTTTGTATGCTGGTAACAACTGATATATATTTTAATAATACTTGTGTTTGGTTAATACATAAAGTTAGTGTACTTAAGTTGTTAAGTTGCTTTCCAACTTGTTGGTGTACTTTCTTCTTTCTTGATGAATTCCTTAGACTGTCACTTGATATTAAATTGAATCTCCTCTAGTTATTTTCTAAATTTTGTTCATTATAAGTTCAATTGTTACTAAGAATTATGAGTATCCTGTAAGATAAATAATATGCAACCATAGCAGAGATTAAAACACAAACATAAACATAATCTTGAAATAGGTTCAAGAAGCGCACTGTTAAACTCCATGGATTCAGCAGCGACAACAAACGGCGATTAAGCCTGAGACCAACTTTCACGATCCACTAGCTACGCGCTCTCACAGCCCGGAGAACTTGATTGATGGTATATCTACCGTTACCACGTATTCAGGAAGCAGAATACACTAGGGTTTTCTAATAGCTAGGGAAAGGGGGGTTGGCCTCTATTTATAAAGAATGTCTACACATCACATGCCAATAATTATTGGGCCTCACTTATTCGCACGCACAATATTTAATATTATGCCTTTTATTTATCCACCACTTGGGCCACGTCACTATCCTTTCAGGCTATAACCAATTAATGTAAGTCCAAATTCCAACATTCTCCCACTTGGACGCCAACGTTAATTGAGGATAAGAAAACAATTTTAAATATTTGAGTTTTTAAGAAAATCATTTTTGAAAAAGGATTTTAAACTCTACGGTGGCCGCACTACTCACATAGCCAAGGATAGAATGACCCATATAACAATCCATTCGGTCTCAATAGAAAAGACTAACAATGAATCGTAGCAGGCATCGCACTATTTTAAGGTATGAATTCTATCTACGACCACATATGCTAGAATTTCCATCAACATGGATCAAACATGTGTGCTAAGCATTTTATATTTCTAATCAAGGTGAATAGATTCACACGTCTTAGAAAGAAATAATCCTCCAAGTGATATTATAACCATATCACCTCAGGAGCCTCTAAGTGACACAAAATCATATCACCTCAAGAGGATTCCCTTGTGCCTTACCCGGGATAATCAAGGCAACAAGCCGCAAGACTCAAAGATATCATGAGTTTATGTAATGTCCAATTGGAAATAAAAATAAATAAATTATCATGTTAGTCATAAGCATAACAGATATCAAATAACACAAGCTTGCATAAAAATAGAATTTATCAAAAGCAATATCTCAGTCAGCAATTACAAAGTAACTCCCACTGACTAAAGCACATCAAAAGACTCTAAAATACTCATATTTTTAGCATGTTCATTAAACACTACAGGCCTAAGACCTTTAGTCAAAGGATCAGACAACATAGATTATATGCTAATATGCTCAATACATGTATCACCTTCTTTTACCATGTCTCTGACCTTAAGAAACTTAAGGCTAACATGTTTAGAGCCTCTTGTTCTCTTGTTATTCTTAGAGAAGAACACAACTGCACTGTTGTCACAAAAAATAGTCACCGGCTTAGATATAAAATCTATAATTTGCAATTTAGTAGGAAAATTCTTCATCCAGACAGCATGTGATTCAGTCTCAAAACAAGCAATAAACTCAGCTTCCATTGTAGATGTAGTAGTAATGTTTTGTTTTTCACTTTTCCAAGAAATAGCACCTCCACCAAACATAAAAATATACTCAGAAGTTGATGTCATAGTGTCTTGACAACCTGCAAAATCAGAATCTGAATGTACAAGAAGATCCAGATCATCAACCTTTTTGTATACCAGCATGAAGTCTTTGGTGCGTTGTAGATATCTCATCACTTTCTTTGCAGCCACCCAATATGCCCACCCAGGATTAGAAGAAAATCTTCCCAATATGTTAATAGAAAATGCAATATCAGGCCTTGTACAAACCTGTATGTACATCAGACAACCAACAACACTTGCATATGGCACATCTTTCATGGTTCTCATCTCAACTTCATTTTTCGGACATTGATCTTTACTAAGTTTATCCCCTTTTACAACAGGTGCAACACCAGGTTTACAGTCTTGCATATTGAAAGTTTTAAGAACACTCTCAATGTAGGAACGTTGTGATAAACCCAATAAACCACGTTACCTGTCTCTTTTAATTTCTATCCCAAGAACAAAAGAGTCTTCACCAAGATCTTTCATATCAAAGACCTAGATAAAAATTGTTTGGTCTCATTCATCAAGCCCAAATCATTTGTGGCAAGTAGAATATCATCAACATAGAGAACCATAATAATGAAACTACCATTAGCTATTTTAACATAAACACATTCATCAAGCTTATTTTTCATAAATCCAAATTTTGTAATAATTTCATCAAATTTCAAGTACCACTGCCTGGAGGCTTGTTTAAGCCCATATATGGATTTGTTAAGCTTGCACACTAGATGTTCTTTACCAGCTTCTTTAAACCCTTCAGGTTGAATCATGTAAACCTCTTCAAGAAGACTCCCATTCAGGAAAGTAGTTTTAACATCCATCTGGTGCAACTCTAAATCAAAATGAGCCACAAGAGCCATTACAACTCTAAATGCATTTTCGGATGAAACATGAGAAGTTTCTTTATAATCAATGCCTTCTTTCTGAGTATAGCCCTTAACAACCAACCTTGCTTTGTAACGATCTATGTTTCCCTTGGAGTCTCTTTTAGTTTTAAACACCTATTTGCAACCAATAGGACTAAAACCTACAGGTAATTCAACTAACTCCCACACTCTATTATGTTCCATAGAACGCATTTCATCTTTCATTGCCTCGCGCCATTTATCAACATATGGAGAGGAAATAGCTTGAGCATATGATATAGGATCAGTCAACTCTCCAGTATCACTAAGATTTTCAGTCACATACACGATAAAATCATCAGAGATGGCAGACCTTCTTTCTCTTTGTGACCTGCAGAGTGGTTCATTGCGTATGTTTTGCTGAGGAACTATGGGATCTGCGTCGTTGTTCCCTTGATTCTCCCCTTCATGAATAGGTTGGTTTACCACCTTTTCATGTACAACAGGTACAGGGACAATGACTTCCTTCTCTTTCAATACAATTTCCTTACCACATGAACAATCACAATCACAAACATCATGCTCAAGAAATTTTGCATTAATAGGCTCAACGATTCTAGTGCCACGCCCAAGACAGAAAAAACCTAAAACCTTTAGAGTGATCAGGATAGTCTATAAAGAAATAACTGGTAGTTTTAGGATCAGTTTTCTTTTCTGTGGGTGAATAAATACGAACTTCAACTGGACATCCCCAAATGTAAAAATGGTTCAAGCTAGGTTTTCGGGTTGTCCATAGTTTAAAGGGAGTTTTCAAGATAGATTTTGTAGGAACTCTATTCAGGATTAAGCTAGCTGTTTTTAAGGCTTCACCCCAAAGAGACTCAGGTAGGCTAGTCCTTGACATTATATTTCTCACCATTTCCATGAGAGTACGATTTCGTCTTTCAGCCACACCATTCTGCTCAGGAGTACTTGGCATGGTATATTGTGCTACTGTCCCACATTCTTGTAAAAATAAAGCAAAAGGCCCCATATATTGACCAGACTCATCATATTTTCCATAGTACTCACCACCACGGTCAGATCTCACTATCTTAATGGACTTCCCAAGCTGTTTTTCAACTTCAGTCTTGTAAATTTTAAACTTATCAAGTGCTTCAGATTTTTCTTTTAAAAGATATATATAACAATACATTGAAAAGTTATCAATAAAAGTAATAAAATACTTATGATTGGTCAAAGTAGGTACATAAGGTCCACTAATATCAGTATGAATTATTTCTAAGAGTTCAGAGCTCCCAGTGGAACCTTTTCTCTTAACTTTGGTCATTTTACCCTTAACACAATCCACACAAGTTTCAAAATCTTTTGGATCAAGAACAGGTAAAATATTTTCCTTTATCAATCGTCCAATCTTTCATTAGAAATATGACCAAGACGCCTATGACATAATAGGTAAGACGTTTTACTCATAGCAGACCTTTTGTGGGCAATATTTTCAACATGCATTGCAGAAAAAGTTTCATTCAATATATTCAAGCGATATAGGCCATCACTTAAAAAGCATCAGCAACAACATGTGAATCATACGAAATTTTAATAATACCATTATTTTGTTGAAATGATAACCAGCTTTGTCCAAAAGGGAAACCGAAACTAATTTCCGTCTCATAGACGGTACAAAAACAATATTTTCTAAATGAATAATAGAATTATTCTTAAAAGGTAAAATAGATATCTCTATAAACTCTACTTTTGCTTTGAGTCCATTAACCAAAACAACACTGGCTTCATCCTCTTTTGGCTTCCGTCAGCTTACTAGGTCCTGCACGTCACTGGTTACATGAACAGTTGCACCACTATCCAACCACCAGGAATTTAAAGGAACATGAACAAGACTAGTTTCAAAGCAGACAAAAGCCAAAAGATTACCTGATTTCTTTTTCAGAGGACAACTATCTTTCTTATGACCTACTTGTTTGCAATCCCAGCACTTGATTTCTTTCTTAATTACAGCTTGAGGACCAAGAGAATTATGAGACTGATCTTGGTTAACACTAGGTTTGTTAGTATGACCACTATTACCACCTGGATGATGAGAATGACCATGTTTCTTTTCGTGAAATTTGGGTCCATTTTTTCTTTTATAAGAGGGATGATCAGCTGATCTAGACGAACTAACAAAATTCACTACACCCTTAACTTTTTTCCTTTTGGATCCTCCCTTCCTCTACCACACAAATAGTAATAAGCTCATCAACACTCCACTTATCCTTTTGTGCATTATAGGTTGTCTTAAGCTAGTTAAATTGATCAGGAAGGGACCTTAGGGATTGGTGAACAAGAAAATCATCGGTAATGGTTACACCTAAAGTATTCAGTTTGGTAGCAATGTTAACCAATTTCATAATATGATCACGGACACTACTTACAAAGTCATACTTATGGTTGACAGGGAATCAATGATGCTACCTATCTCAACTTTATCAGATTCTAGGAATTTCTGTCCAATGGCACTCAGGAAATTTTTGCATTTCCATTATCCTTAATTGCACCCTTTATGTGATCAGAAATGGATCACTTCATGATCATAAAGCTCAATTTGTTAGCCTTCATCCATTTCTCATACTTTGGCTTTTCATCAGCAGTGCTAGTAGTTGCAGGTTCAGCAGGTTTTTGTTCAGTCAATGCAAAGTCCAGGTCCATCAGACCTGACACTATTTCAACATCCTGTTTTCACTTCTTGTAGTTGCTACTAGTCAGAGTTTCAATGGAATTCAATTGAGTAGTCATGTTGTTAACAACTGTATAATCAAACAACACAAAAATTAGATAGAATTATGGGCAGGAATATCTTAAATCAAAAGAGTCAAAGACATCCATTACACCCTTCGTTTGGGTAGAAGATGCAACTGTCTCCCCTTTTTTTTTTTAAACAAAAGAAGTCCAAGGCATTCATTGCATCCTTACCTTTAGGCAAGAGATACAAAACCTCTTCCCCATATTATTCAAGAGTACAAGGCACATTGTGTCCTTCCTTTAGGTAAGAGACACAAAACCTCCTCTTATAACAAATTATCTTTATTTATACACATGAGAATTCAAGATATTATGTTCCTCCTTTAGGTGGAAAATATAGTACCTATTCTCATTAATTAATTTGGCATCACTAGTATCAAAAGGTAAACCTCCAACACTAATGTACACTTGTAAAGGATAATTTAGACATGGTACATTGAGAATATTTCAATGACTCAAATAAATAGACCACTTTGGTGGAGATTATCTATTAATCATAACTCTCAATCCATGTATTAAATGATCTCACATGTATATAATATTAAGAACTTTTCAGTGAATCCAAATAAATAGACCACTTTGGTGACACTATGTATTAATCACAATTTTTTTTGGTTATACACATTAATACATGTGATAAGATAACACCCATATAATTAAACCTTTTGAGTATTTATTTATTCTACTCTCTATTTAAAGATCAACAAAATTTTCCAGCAATAATTTTATTATAAAAGTTTACACTGTACTAACAATCAAAGAAGGCCAGTTGTAATAATCAAACACACCCGAGATATTTAATAAATTATAAGAACTTGATGAATATATGAAGGGCACAAATCCGTATGTCAGGTAAATGCTTAGGACAATTTTGGCCAAGCATTTTAACTACGTTCTATCATGGCAATAACTTCACCATAACATAGAAATTTAACCAATGAGTAATTCTTTAGTGTTGTGGGCCATGAATTAAATAATAATAATAAATAAGAATGTAGTAAAGACAAATATAATTCCATACTTAAAAGCACTAAGTTAAAGCAGTGCTTTAATGAAAACCCAATCGATGTCGTCGCCGTCGTGCATAGTTAAATCAAGGCTAAAGTAATATTCTTTGTTACTTTCTGGGCCAATTTTAATTTATTTGAGGAACAAATCAGTCCGATCCATTGCCGTAAACTCGAAACCAGTAAGAATGTTTCCTTTTACAATCGAGTTTCGATATTGATTTCGCAACGCCAAATTCAGGAAAAATAACAACGTTCATCAATATATTCAAGATTAATTAACGACTTTAATCTCTAACTATGGTGGCTCTGATACCAACTGTAAGATAAATAATATTCAACCATAGCAGAGATTAAAACACAAACATAAACATAATCTTGAAATAGGTTCAAGAAGCGTACCGTTAAACTCCATGGATTCAGCAGCGACAACAAACAACGATTAAGCCTGAGACCAACTTCCACGATCCACTAGCTACGCACTCTCACGGCCCGGAGAACTTGACTGATGGGACATCTACTCTTACCACGTATTCAGGAGGCAAAATACGCTAGGGTTTTCTAATAGCTAGGGAAAGGGGGTTGGCCTCTATTTATAAAGAGCGCCTACCCATCACAGGCCAATAGTTATTGGGCCTCACTTATCCACACACACAATATTTAATATTATGCCTTTTATTTATCCACCACTTGGGCCACGTCACTATCATTTCAGGCTATAACCAATTAATGTAAGTCCAAATTCCAACAAATCCCATCCCATACCTTGAAATTTAACTTTGGTTCTTAAGGAATGATTTGGCGATAATTACTTGTTGCCAAATGCTTAAAGCAAAATATAAAAAAATCATGATGCATGAATACTCATCAACAAAGGCTCACTGTTGGAGGAAGACTTTGATAGCTACCTTAGGACTTCAGAAATATTAACCTAATAAGATGCTATAACCATTCAAGTCATGGTGAAAAGAAAATCATGATGAATACTCAGTACAGTTCGACATGATGGAAAAAAATAAAGAGAGAAGCTAGAAGAAAAAAAAAATTGAAAAAGATAGAATATAATAAACATATAATAAGGATATTAAAAGAATCGGGACTCATATATAAATGAATATATGATTTTCAGTATTTTTATGCCTTTCACACCTTGAGTTCAACAAGTAACTACGAAGTAGATGACTAATATGTGAGGAAGAAGTGCAGTAAATGAAAGGGGTTTAACGGGTTATTAATGAGTTTTAAAAAAAAACATGTATTTTTTAATTTGGTGCGTCAGATGGAGTTATAAAAAGTTTAGCTAACGCTAAGGGCATATATATCCTGATAGTATAACGGAGAATAGATGGGAACAACCTACCAAAATAGAGGGGTATATTTGACTCTTTTCCCTTTAAACTATAAAAACCTAAAAAAAATTGTCGGAAGGACAATCCGGGAACAGGGGAAAGATGATGCTTGAATATGAATACATAATGTTTAATTATTGTCCTTGTAAATGATCAAATCTAACATCCCTTGTCCCTAAAATCTTAATCCAACCCGGGACGACTTTGAGAACAACCCCCCACCCACACACACGCCTCAAGCTAGTTTATTTGTCACATTTCGTTTATCAATTCAAATTAAAAAAGAAGAGGTCAATCTGATAGTTTTCAATCATTGAGTCTTAGATTGAATGGGCTAAGCACAATCACGTTGAATCATATGATGCTACATCAGTTAAATTCTGAACCAAATGAAGGATAATGCCCAATTAAACGGTAAAGATAGTCAATTTCCAACATGATGAAACTAATGTTTAGTTCAAGGAGAAAGGATTTGACTCACTTCATAACAAAATTTGACAAGAAAAGATACCCTCTATAACTCAAGGTTGATTAGCCCCCAATAGCTCTCCTACAATATCAATTATGTTCAAGCCACGCAAATCCTAGTAAATAACAAGAATTTGCTTATGATTACAAAAATCACAAGGTAAAGTGGCTCATAACTAAAAGGGTTAAGAGAATTCGCGACAATAATGAGAGAGATAGTATACTTCTATTACATCTGAATTGGTTGTCAAGGTGTTAAAGCCCCCTGACACGAGATATCCTTTATTCTGGAGGCGGACCGAGGGGCCTGCAGTGCACAGTTTTGATGCAGCAAAAGGTTACTGGCTCACGAGATCTGGTAAACCACTATACGAGGCTTTTGATAGAGCCACCAATGGGACAAGCACTCAAATTAGATAGCAGATACCATACTGTCGATGTGCTAACATATATAAGCCTTCTCTGGAGGCCAGGGTAAGTTATAACAGAGCCATCACATATGCTACATTAGCTCTAGGATGGAGGGATTTGACGAGCGAGAAAAGGCACTTCCACCACTGTACCCACAACATCATCACCAATAATTACAGTGTCTCCCTCAGAAGCAGCTTTCCTCTTGATATAGCCAAGTCCTAGGGGCTGAGATGCTCGTATACCTTTGGTGAAACTAGTCACCTTGCCAACCTGCCAAAGTTCATAGCACCATCATTCTGCCAATTCCTTCTAAATGGTCATACTAGGATCGATAAATAAAAGGGACCCGATTTCAGTAATGCATTTGACAAGATGGGGATGCCATGTATTGTTGTTCATCAGAATTATAGTAGTCTTAGACAGTTCTTCTAAGAGGCATTAATTTTGTTAGATGCATTTATATGCATGACAGAAGATAGAACAATGCAACGGGTTAATGTGCTAAAATACAATTTGTTACAATGTAGCGCTATCACAATAGGGACTGAAACAATCAATTGGGAAATCAGAAAAGCTCAAACCTTTTTCCCGTCCACTGAGATGGTGCTGCCAGGTTCCACCGGTGATGGTACGCGTATTCCCCACAGCCTCTGTTTGATGCCATCGTAAGTTACAAGCCTAGAAATGGTTTCTTGGCCCTTATAGCACCCTGAAATTAATTTCTCAACTTTGAGAAACCGTAACCAGAAGGAAGCATAAATATAGAAATAGGAGCTTATGAACCTTTATTAAGAGAAACAGCATTCCACAGATTAGCCTCCAGAACATTAAACTCATCAGTGAGCTCTTTCCCAGGAGCTGGTCTTCCTGCATGAATTAAGAACAAAGCTTTCTACATCAATATTGAGAATTACATCAGACAGGGTGTTGACTGCTCAAAACTTTAGGACATGAACCTAACGCAAACAGGAGTCAGAACATAATGGAATCATGACGTCAGCAAAAGATATTATCTGGAATATTAACAATAGAAAGATGGAATTAAATTGTCCTTAATTACCTTGAAGTATCCTTAAAATTTCCCATGCATTAGAACCCATTGGGATGGCCCCATGACCTAGAAGAGCTTTCCAGACCGACTCAGCAGCAGCTGGAGACATCAGTAGTGAGTAACCGTCTTCAGAGATGATATTTCCCACTCCCACAGTTATTGGCATTCCATTTACCTTCACATGATGAATTTCATAAGAAAAAGTAAAATGAACCTCTTATTCCTTGGAAAACTCAGGCATGACAATATGTTCAAGAAATTGCAATTAATCTACAACATATAGGACATGAGAACAACTAAGCTAAAGGGTAGAGAAGTTAACAAGCAAGTACTTCAGCAGTAAGGAAAGTAATAAATTGTGGATATTGCAGACAAATGGCAGAGAAACTGTAAAATATTCGATATTGAGAAGGTTGATTCTGACAATACAAGAACAGTCATGAATGCAGCACAAGGTTGACTTAAGAGGTTGCAAATGGAAATGACAAATAAATGGGTAGATACTCATGTTTCGTAGTCATGCAAGTGGGAATTTGGTGAATTGATGCATGAACAAAAAATGAGAGGGCTAATGAAGTCTGAACATGTCTTATTCAATGTGTTCAAAACCAATATCTCTCCTTTGAAAAAGAGAAAAGAATATTGGAAATCATGGTTCAAGTTTGGATTATTTGGCACAATCTAATCACTATTTTACATTGAATCTTTTTCTTATGAAACTACTTGTTTGGTTACCTAACAAGATAATCAATTGTCTGAGTTATTACCAATCATAAATAATTCTCTTAATTGAATACTCACTTTGATCCGACTTGTATTTTCATGGAATCTAAGAGTAAATGATGAGTACTTTGCATTTTGAGGAAAGAAGTAGTATCTTGCACAGACTAAGACAGTAAATAGATCAAACAATATGGATTGGAACTTAGAAGGAGTATCAAATAATCACACAGTTCAAATAATTTAAACCAAACAGATCTACGGTTCTTTTTTTTCTTCTTTTGACGTACATATACATAATATCCAGAAATGAATCAGAGAGGGAATTATCAGATTACACTGTAATGCTTATGTGAGCCATATGGTTGTCCAACTATGTCAGCAAGATTCAGAGCTTCCATTATCTGTTTGTAAACCATTACATGCAAAAGTTAGTTTTAGCTTTTAAGAGAAGAAAAAAAGACAACAAATATTATCAATTTGTTTGACGATTAATTAGACACAGTTCCTACTTGGTTACTTCTAGGCCCTATTAGTACGAACAAGGATGTTTGTCCTGTAATATCTTGAATTTCAACTTTGTCTGCAAAGAATATGTACCTATCAATAGAAGTATGGCATGTTGTTAAATCAGCAGTTAAATAATGTGAACATAACTGGTTAGGCTCCAAAAATCTATTCAAGCATAGATAAGCAAGAGTGAGAGCAATCCAGAGCAAACGCATGAACATACTTCTTAAGCATTCCAGTTATTCTTTCCTTGGTCACTGGAGAGACCACCAATGTGATCGCAGTTTTCTGTGAAATGTGAGATGGACTTCAATAATAGTCTAACATATAAAAGCCTAGGCACAAGGAACCAATTCTCTGCAAGGAATTATAAAAGATTACCATAATCCAGGCGTGGGCAATATCGATGGTTCTAGCAGTTGGTGTCACAAAAACAGTGTCACATCCCTACAATTCCCAGACATGAAATATAAAAGCAGGACACCAGTGGAGTTTGCTACTTTCATCGACCTAAAATTGCCTAAACCAAATAAATACCTGCCCTTCATGAAGAATTTCAAAGTTAGCAGTACTTTGGTTGTGAAGAAACTGAACCCTGTCTTCTCCACTAACTGTGTGAAATGAAAAGATAAACAGACATCTCTGAAACAACAACTATGAATGAGTAGACTCCAAACTATTTCCAACTAAGTAGAAAAACACTTTTCCAGTCCGTCCATAATACATAACTAGCATGGGAACAAGTGTTAATAAAATTTTCACATCCAATCTCCACATGATTTGTACGAAATAAGCATAAAACCACATTCCGCAGAATCACTGAACTCAAAGGTGGGAAGGACTAACCTTTTTTTATTAGAAGAGGAATGTGGATAATGGACTTTTTTTTTTTGTTGGTAAAAATGGACTTTTTTAGATATATTAAATAACTCACCTAACTTCTATTCCTCCATGTCAATAGATTATTCACAGATTAAACTGAGGTTTGGTCAAGAAAACCAAATCTTTTTCAGTATGAAAATATGTGGATGGATTTACCTCTTATCCTGCCGTAGTGTGAAAGATCCACAACCTAGAACAAAATGAATGATACCAACAGGTCACATTTTGCAAGACTAACCTCAGGAGTGTACAAGTTCCTCTAAAAGCCAGGTTCAATTCCAGATATCGCAGTAAAATTTACAACATATGATGATTAAAATTGGACTATAACAATCTTTTAATCAACAGATGAAAATCATGACAAGAAAATTCTTAATTAGGAGAAAAATAACTAAAATTACCAAGAAAACCTGAATCAAACTAGATACACACCGCGACGGCATTCTCAACAGCATCTAGTGCCTCCTCGTCATTATCGAATGTTCCTATTGCTCCATCTTCTGATACCTTGGCCCCAGCAACCGTCATAGTATCCTGTAGGAAGCAAAAGAAGAAAAAGTTAGGCAAGTAAGCCAGTAAACAAAATGTATGAGCAAAAACCAAACTGTAAGGAGAGCAAGAATGAAAGCATATAGAAGCATCAGGTCAGTGACATCTCATCCTTTACTTATTAACCAGCAAACATTTAGCAGATGTAACGGCATTTCCTTCTTGTAACCCCATTGTTCAGGAGAAGTTCTCTAACGCCTAACTACCCACTGAAGTGAGAATTCCAACTTCCAAGCAGGGTTGGACGGAGCATTGGCAAGAGAGGCATCCACTTACCACAACGCATGTTTCTCCCCCATCCCTCTTTATCACATGGAGTATTTGTTTTTTTTCTTTTCTATTTCTTTTTTATCTCCTTTGGTGAGGTTCCTCAGGTGTAAGTTTATACTCTTTTTTATTTTTTTAAATAAGAGTGGTGAATGAAGGTGGTAAGTGGGGAAGATCTAAAATCACTTGGAAGGACCTACAATTTCTTGGTATCCATGATGACTTAGTAAAAGATAGGGCACAATACCTATCAATCAATAAAATGTTTCAGTCGTGTTAGCAAGTTTACTTTACGTCCTATGATTTTCTAGCAGTTGTTTAGCCTTCAGAAATTTATAACTCTAGTACTTTATAAAGAACTTCTAGTACTTTTGTTTTGACTTTTATTTTGTATAATATTGGCTTGAAATGAGTTTAAACGGAGTAACATGGTCCAACTTGTTTGGGACTGAGGTTTAGTTGTTGTTGTTGTTGTTTGGTGTCAACGTCAGCTTGTGCACCACAACCAATGCCCCATGTACCTGCTACCTCCAACCACCACAAGTATTTGTATAACTCTGTCCACCAAGATTTTGACAAATGGGAGAAGTCACCCAATTTTCCCTCGGCTGGAATTCAGGCCTCGGTTCCCATGGGTTGTTCGAATGCTAGGATTGTTTGACCCAAAAGATATTGAAACTTTTTTGATTAAATCAATTAAAGAAGATGATGAGGTAAATCTTAGTCAAACGTAATAAACTCCAGATCTATAGGCAAATCAGAAAATAATGCATAAGACGAAATAGGGGCTATCAATCTTATTGATGCTTTTCATTTTTCCTCTCATTAATCGGTGGGGGTAACCATTTTACATATTCCATGGGAGATTGCTTTGTCTTTCTATTTACTAAGAAGATTATAGAGGAGAGGAAAGAGATAGAGAAGAAGCCTCCATTCTAGGAAGGTTCCCTCTCTATATATATTTATGGAATCCTTATAGCGTTTTCGGGTCCACACACTTTCGTGCCACGTCCGCCTTCGTCGTTCCCTGAGTGTTGTTTTTCGACTTTGTCGGGTTTTGTGAGCACGGGATTTGGAGCAAACCATGCTGTCATCCACTGTCTCGCCGCTGGGACAGGATCTCGGATGGGCCGACCGTAGCAGTCAGATTTTGACCAATAGAGTTAGTCCCTCCGTCTGCCGGGGTCGTCCCTTGTCGGGCCTGGCAGACGGATTATGATTGCTACATATCTGAGAGAAATCTAACTACCTACCCTTTGGGTATGGTCCTTAGGTTTCAAGTGACGTAACAGCACCCTTTCGATATGCTTGGACCGTTGCGGCCGTTTCGGAACCGAAACATTGTTTAACTTGAAACGTTGTTCGTGGTTGCCGCCATTATGACACACGTTCCCAGGGGATTGAACCGTTTCATGCCCTATCAAATTCGATTGGCGACTCTTGGGTTTTAAGCTTGGGGGATTTACGTCTCTTATTCGAAAGAACTTTGCGAATCTTCTTTTCTCCTGATACTTCGAATTTTTAATTTTCTCCGGTTAGCCAAGAATTTTCATCTCTCCCTTTCTTTATCCCTTTGTTTTATCAAATTGATACAAATGGCTGGCGATTCTTCTCGTGTTGATCTCCCTGCCACAATTCCGGCGTCGGAAAGCGATGTTCTGGTCATTGGAGGAGCAAAAGTGGTGGAAGATGAGGAGGTCCTATCGGTGGTTGAGATCTTGCCTCACCCTAGGAAAGCATGGAATGATTTCCACAGTCCCGCCGGGGAGGAGCCGGAACCTGCTCCCTCTGTTATAAATGAAGAGGGGATCGCAAAATTGAAGGCTAGGTGGGGAATCCCTCGCTATGTCGAAATACTGCCGGCGGTGGGGAACGATATAGTCCACTTCGACCGCCCAGGGTATTGCGCGTTCTACGCCTACCCGTTTATTGTGGGATACACGCTTCCTCTCCCTCTCTTGGTGGTAGATTTTTGCCGCTTTTACGAGGTATGCCCAGCTCAACTTTCGCCGTACCTGCACAAATTGTTCCTCATGCTGCTCAAGTTTGCGGGGCTTGCCGGTCGTGAGATCACTTTGGAGCACATGCTCAATATCTTCGCCCCTCAACTCATTCGTGGCACGATGATTCACATGCGTCACCGAGGGTCGAAGAGTGGTGGTGAGATTGGACGACATGGCCAACCGTCGCTTCTACGAGAATTACTTCTATGTGCGGACCGAGCACCTTGTGGCGGATCCTACTGGGTTCCCTGAGAAATGGAACTTCGCACGTAAGTCTCTATACTTTTTGTCGGAGTGATGTCCGACCACTTTCCAATGGGTAGTACTAAACTGTTTACGTTTTTACAGCCGCGAAACTACCCCCTGCACCTGTTGATGGTATCCGCGAGTGGGTGAGCGCCATCCTTCCTCATACGGCGGAGATGCGCACATGGTTGTCCTTCTATGAGAGATATGGACGCAAGCCCCTTACTGGTGAGTGAGACCATTTTTGTTAGCTATTCTTGCCTTCTTTCCTTTTTACTCGGTTTCTTACGTGATGTTCATCGATGCCAGGGAGAGTGCGGAGAGCGAGGGCCAGTACTCGACCTTCGTCGAGAGCCGCTTCAGATGATTCTACGGCTGTATACACATGGAGGCCGCCCCTCAAACTGAGATTCCGACCCATGTTGCCTATCCATCGGGTGAATCCTCTCGTGCCGAGGAAGGAGAGGGGTCATCCAAGAGGTGGAGAGTGGAGTCCGAATCGGCCCCTGCGGTCGTGATACATCTGGAGGAGGACCTTCCTTTGACAGTGTCTGAGGCGAGGATTGATACCATTCCGCCCGTAGAGGCAGAGCCAGCCATTGTATCTACCCCGTCAACGGAGATCCTTGCCGCTATGATCGATCAACAACCTGCCCCGATGGGGGGGTCATATTTCTGAGGCTGTTGTTACTGTTTTGGGCTGGCCTTCGTCCTCGGTGCCTGGTCGTGCTTCCTCCTCGGCCGCTGGAAGGGGAAAGGGTGTCGTGTTCGACGACTACGAATCTGAGTCTGATCTTGATCCTGATGATGTTAGGATGTTTGAAGAGGTCTTACCCGCTCGGTGGTTCATGCGGGAGGCTCGTCTCGTATTCTTGAGATCTCATCGGATATTAATCTCCTGGGGGACACGGAGGACCTGGTGCCGCAGTTCGACATTTTGTGTTATGCTGCCGAGAACGAGGCTCTTCGGAACGTTCCTGATATTTTCTTGATGCATGAAGTGGCCGTTATGGGCTTGAGGGTACGTTTCGCCTTTCTTTCATGTTCCTTTATTTTTCTGGACGATATGGTCTTAACCCACCTTTTCGTTTTTCAGACGTACATGGTAGAAATTGAAAAGCGCTCGTAGGGCTGACATTCGGGCCAAGATTTTTCTGAAGATGTTGGAGAAATATCGGCGCTATCGCAATAAGTGCCGTGAGATGCATGAGCGGCTGAAGGAGAACCCCGGTGCTCGATCCCTTGGTGAGGAATTGGAGAAAAGGGACCAGCAATTGATGGAGGCCATTCCCAGAAGTAGCGTGCTCGAGGAGCAACTTCGTGTGAAGGACGAAGAGCTTGAGTTAGGCAAAGGGGTTGCTGCAAAGTGTGAACATCTTCAGGGGGAAACTGAGGTCAATGCAGTCTGAGATGGATCAGAATCTAATCCGGGTCGAGGCGATGAGCGCGGAGTGGATGGGAAAATTGGTCGAGTTGGAGAAAAAGGTTGTCGGGTTGGAGAACATCGAGAGTGCCTGGTCATCAGCTTCGGCAAGGGCGGCGGCCTGGAGAACACTATCCGCATCCTCCAATCCGAGCAGGAATCGGAGAGGGCGACGACCACGCTAAGGGAGGCGAGGCTCGAGGAACGCATCAGAGAGATCGACCGGGAAGCATCGACCTTAGGGAACCAGGTCGCTGCTCTGGAGGCCGAAAAGGAGCAACTGTTGGCTCAAGTCAAATCTTCCTCCGCCGTTGTTCCCCGCCACTTGCACGAGCTTTGGGTTCATGCTGAAGCCCGGCAGGACATATATAAGAGTGTGTGGGAGGGAGGCAATGTTACCGAGGCCGCATATGAAGGAGCGCGGGCGAAGGCACGAGAGGCTCGTGTTAAACTGTGGATATGACTCTGCGACGCCGGAAACTGATGAGGGCGCGGACGATGAGGGAAGACTTCCTGGAGATGGTGCCGAGTGAAAGAATTGTTGTCTTTGTCTGTTTTTTTTTTTTTGTTGTTGTTTATTGTTTTTTCCTGGACTCCGTTGATTTTAGCCGTATGTAATATGCGGCTGTTTGCGTAGTAGCTTTGTGTAAAGAGGGATTTTCCATTGTCATATGCTTTCTGTATTTCTTTTCCCCTTTTGCTCTTCATAATTTTGGTGCAAAGAAGTAGATTTCTGTGTGATGAGTTCCCGACTCTTAGGGAATTTAATGTCACATGGGTTGAGTAGGGCCTTGATAACGGCTTTAACTGATGGGACGGTGCTTTTGGGCTTATGTCGAGGTACTATCCCATCATAATCCGAAAAATATCTAATTCTATTTCTAATAGCGACCTTAGCCGCGGGGACGTTACTTTCGAGTCTACACCGAAGTATTATCCCGTCGTGAGTCCCAGTTTTCTTCGGCGATGGCCTTTGACCTCAAAGGTATTATTTCGAACTCTAGTCGAAATATTAACCCATCGTTGTTCGATCGAAGTCGAACACTTCCTTTTGGTGAAGGCCCTTGGCCTTAAGGGTGTTATTTCGAACTCTCGTCGAAATATTAATCCATCGTTGTTCGATCGAGGTCGAACTTTTCTTTTTGGCGAAGGCCCTTGGCCTTTAAGGGTGTTATTCGAACTTTCGTCGAAATATTAACCCGTCGTTGTTCGATCGAGGTCGAACTCTTCTTTTTGGCGAAGGCCCTTGGCCTTTAAGGGTGTTATTTCGAACTTTCGTCGAAATATTAACCCGTCGTTGTTCGATCAAGGTCGAACTCTTCTTTTTGGCGAAGGCCCTTGGCCTTTAAGGGTGTTATTTCGAACTTTCGTCGAAATATTAACCCGTCGTTGTTCGATCGAGGTCGACCTCTTCTTTTTGGCGAAGGCCCTTAGCCTTTGAGGGTGTTATTTCGAACTTTCGTCGAAATATTAACTCGTCGTTGTTCGATCGAGGTCGAGGTCTTCTTTTTGGCGAAGGCCCTTAGCCTTTGAGGGTATTATTTCGAACTTTCGTCGAAATATTAACCCGTCGTTATTCGATCGAGGTTGAACTCTTCTTTTTGGAGAAGGTTCTTGGCCTTTAAAGGTGTTATTTCGAACTTTCGTCAATATATTAACCCGTCGTTGTTCGATCAAGGTCGAACTCTTCTTTTTGGCGAAGGCCCTTGGCCTCTAAGGGTGTTATTTTGAACTTTCGTTGAAATATTAACCCGTCGTTGTTCGATCGAGGTCGAACTCTTCTTTTTGGCGAAGGCCCTTGGCCTTAAGGGTGTTATTTCAAACTCTCGTCGAAATATTAACCCATCGTTGTTCGATCGAGGTCGAACTCTTCTTTTTGGCGAAAGTCCTTGGCTTTTAAGGGTGTTATTTCGAACTTTCGTCGAAATATTAACCCATTGTTAGTCCCTGTTTTCCGGAGAATTGGGTATGTTCTGGGGGAGTCCCAGTTCGCCTGATTTTATTTGTGTCGGGGAATGTGGTGTTGGAGAGCAGAAAATGTTGCTGCTTTGCTCACACTCGTTTCACGCACCTATTGGAGTTTCCCCTCGTCGGCCTGATCTTTATGTCCCCGGGAAGGCTCTCTCGGGACACCTTCTTGGTGAGGGAGAGGGGGTATCGCTCAGGGGGTATCATTTCCTAGGAGTTGGGTTTGTCTGACAGACGATATTTCAGTAGTTTTGTAGCAATTCCCCATTCTTCAGTTGGGATGTTTCCTTGCTCGCTTGCTCACGCGATGCTTACGCTCTTGTTTGAGCAAACAGCAGAAGGTGGATCTGTGGTGTTGCTCGCTTTGCTTGGAATTTCAATGGTTGACGGGGGTGATGTTTTCTAGACTCGGTGGGCGATCGTGTTCCCGATTTTTTATCTGGAGAAGACTAGGAAATTTTCACTAAAAAATCCCCACAGACGGCGCCAAATTATTTGACCCAAAAGATATTGAAACCTTTTTTATTAAATCAATTAAAGAAGATGAGGTAAATCTTAGTCAAACGTAATAAACTCCAGATCTATAAGCAAATCAGAAAATAATGCATAAGACAAAATAGGGGTGATCAATCTTATTGATGCTTTTCATTTTTCCTGTCATTAATCGGTAGGGGTAACCATTTTACATATTCCATAGGAGATTGCTTTGTCTTCTATTTGCTAAGAAGATTACAGAGGAGAGGAAAGAGAAAGAGAAGAAGCCCCCCATTCTAGGAAGGTTCCTCCCTATATATAGTTATGGAATCCTTATTGCGTTCTCTGGTCAACACACTTTCATGCCACGTCCGCCTTCGTCGTTCCTAAGTGTTGTTTTTCGACTTGTCGGGTTTTGTGAGCACAGGGTTTGGAGCAAACCATGTCGTCATCCACTGTCTCGCTGCTGGGACGGGATTTCGGATGGGCCGACTGTAGCGGTCAGATTTTGACCAATACAAGGACAACTTGTTGTTAGGTTCACTAATTTACTTAGTGTTTCAAGTTTTAGCATTAATATCCAAATATTTCAAGTAATTTTACCCAGCAAAATAGTCTATTAAACAAGCCAATTATATAAAACACACAAAAAGGAATTGAAAAAAATGAAATATGCTTCGATTAAAGCCCACAATCAACAAATAATTGACTTAAAAACATCAACAAATATTTTGGAATTCAACAATGTGTAAATTTTGGTATTATTATACTTACGAGGAGGTCGTGGTCAATGGGAGGCGGAGAAAGGTCGAAAGGCAGCGCAGCTGCAGGAGAAAAAGAAAACCGCCGCTTAATCTTCGCCGGCGGCGCATCGTAACTGAACGGCCGGTAAGCTAATGGAGTGGGAAAGAGATGAAGAATGAGTGAGGAAGAAAAGGAGTGACAAGGAAAGAGCACGTTGGCACCGTAGCAATACGCCATCGCTCGAATCATTCGGAATTTGATTACGGTCGGTATTTCTCTTATTTTTATACAGTCATACCATATCAGATTTTCAGTTTATTTATAAGTATAGCTAAAATTATGTTTATAAAATTATTTCAAGATAGTAAATTCATCCGCGCGATTATAAAGAAAATGAAAATATGTCTAATATAATAATTTATTCAAAAAAAATCAATCTTTGCTGATTCATTAAGTGTACTTTTTATACAAGTGGAGAACAATTTCTTTACATAAACAATTAAAGAAAATACAATACTTTTATACGAAGTGGAGAACAATTTCTGCAAGATGCAATCTAAACTTGCTATGCAAACAACATTTCTCAAGACAAAGGATAGCATCGTACCATTAAAATCTACAAATAATAAAGTTGTTTTTCTTGCAAGGTCATTGAAGTTACATCTATTTGAACATCTACTTTTCCTAAAAGAATAAAGCACATTACACCGTAGACATCATGCACCCCCCCCCCCTCTGCAATTGAAAATACAATGAATATACACAGAAGCTCAAGCCCTTACAATGCAAGAATAAACAATAAAATAGAAGCTATTTTAGATGCATTTTGCCTCACTCGAACTACAAAAAATATATAAGCTTTATCAAAAAATAAGAGGTGTAGATGTTTGTAGTTCACAAGAAATAGGGCAACTTTATGTTCGGGCACCTCAGACCCCATTCCCCTCTAAAAATGAAGCTTCAACAGAAATTTTGTTAAGGTAGTAATACTTGGTTCTTGGCTTGGTCTTCAACATCAAGCATAACTTGTAGCAAGTAACTGGAGTTGTTTTCACCATTTTGTCGACCTTGATCCTTAATCGGGTGATCATGCACTAGTATTAGTTAACTACCAAATTAATCTCCATTCTAAACACTTGCCTCCTTTCACATGCTCCTAAAGAGAAAATATATGTCAAGTCCTGTAAAACTTTTGCAGAAAAAAACAGGAAATCATTTTACTAGTATAGTGGAGGGTAATAATATACAATGACAATAGATCAATAAGATACACATTAGTAGGGCTTAGACTACAGATTCATTTGGATATTAAAGGTCTAACAGCTACTGGTTTCTTATGCATCTCACAAGCAATTGAATATAAGGAAATGACATCAGCTAGTTTCTCATCAGAATTTCCTTCTTGAACACGTATTTAAACATAATTATTTAGCAAATAAAAAACCACCAGGATACGCAACAAAAATAAGACAGTTCTTGCGATTTGGCTACTTAAAAGAGCTTGTTGAATAATTCTTACTATCCATTGTGGCGGTAAACATCATTGTCTGAAACTTCTGTTGAACATATTCTAGATTTCAACATCCTCCGCAAAACCCACATAAATCATCTGAATAGCTTCACCCTGAAAAATTAGAAGACCGCCTATTTAGCAGTTCAATGATGGGACCAAGCGTCCAACAACAATGTTTGCTTCCCTATCAAACGTTAACGCATTAAATATAGTTCTCTATCCACATGGCGATCAAGTTCGACATTGGGAGCCAGGATCAGTTTGAAAGATCTTCTTCTCTATCTATATAGTTTAAAATAACCAAAAAAATAAAAATAAATATTGTAACGAATTTCACATTCTCAACAAATAAAAGGATTAAAAAACAAACAATAATCAATAATTCTCCGACAAACTTAATACATGATAATATAATATATTTAGCTATTACTAAAATAAATCCAACAAAGAAAAATTAGAGTAAACAAACCCATTATTGTTGTTGATCAAGTGAACGATCTTATCCATAATTGAAATGCCAAAAGCTAGTCTTTGCAATTCCAAACTTACGTGAGAGGGGGAATGGAAGCAATAGATGTCTTTGAGAGTCAATCATATTCTTCTCAATAAAAACTGCTAAGCTTTAATTTGTGAATCGGCAAGTAAAGGGGTTTAATGGGTTAAGATAGTTATACGTTACATTTTGAGGTAGTAACTGATAAAAGTTTAATGGAAAGTAAATGCTCGAAATTTATGGGCAATGAAATACACAAATAAAAGAAAAAAATACAATTTTACTTCTTTCAATATGGCCTCGGTGGAAAGAAAAAGAAAGGGAAAAATGTCAAAAAAAGGAGATAAAAGAAAAATAGATTTGCTGGCTTTGGAGGCATGCACATCATCTCTTATATTGCCTCCTTTATATTAATATATAGATGATTATAACGCATAGTGATGGAATATTGACCACTTCACATATACATAGACCATATTGTATATTAGCAATATTCATATTTTTGAAGAAATAATTACATTTAATATTATTTGTAGCAGTTACTTCTTTTATGGTTCCAACATTTCACTAATTTGCCTTTACTAAGTTTTGATGTATTGTATAACAAATTCGCATCCTAATATATATTTTTGGCTCTTATGAGTATTATTTTTCGTCCTTTGGCTCTTATTCGTCATGATTCTTGTCTAGCAAAAGCTATATTCGCTTATTTCATTGGATCACAGATTTCTCCCTACCATGATGAACTACTTAAACTTTTCCCCAGTAAAAACAAAGACACAACAATGATAAGAACTACTACGCTAATCACTTAAAACGTGAAAAGCCAGTTTTGTTGATATTTCCTTCGAGCTTGATATTGTAAGAAATCGGGGTGGGTGAGGGGGGTGGGGTGGGGGATTTGGGTTAAGAGGAGAAATCATCTTAACTAAAAGATTTCGTGATTATTTACTATTTGCAACTTCAGACAAGAAGATAAAATAAGGAAAATTTAATCAGCCTAATAAGCTTAACTAGCAGATCCAGTCCTGAAATATCTTCAAATTTTACCTCTAATGGGAACACATTCACTATGACAAAATTTCATTCAAACAATAGAAGTCATAATTATACAGTAAACCCCACGTTCAAACAACAAAAGAATTGTGGATATACACACTGAACTTTTTTGAGGAAAATGAACAAAAAATACTATGTAATGAAAACCTCACACAACATAACTTCCAACACCTTTCTTTTCCTAATTTTTTCTTTGACATCTTATAACCTATAAATAAAACCATTTATATGTGACTGAACTACCCCAACCCCCCCCCCCCCACTTCTCCTCCATGCCATCACCCCGAAAGTAGAAAGACAAAACACTCTTCAATAGAATATGTCAAAATGGAAGACGTTGCATCTCCATGGAAAATTTTGACACCGGACCACAAATAAGCACAAACCTGCAAAAAACACAATTATGAAAATTCTGAGCAAAATACTTTTGACAGACAAAGAAAATAGAAGTAATTGTCCATTTATGACTTGTTCGGAGTATGGAACACTACACTTAAATGCCTACTAAAGTTCAGTGTAAGGAATTATGAGGTTAAGGATGCATAATCAAGCTTGTTTAAATTGCTATTACCTCTCAACTTGGCTATCAAGAGCCAACTTCGATTGGGTATTCAGAGGCGGAGACTAAATTAAGTGTGGAATTGTTTTGGGTGAAGTTTTAGGTTAAAAGAGACAAATGTGAGTAAGCATTGTTTATACACGCATACAAAAAATGAAGCATTTTTCTTTATTGAAGTGAAGAAATCACACAAAAATAAAGCATAAACATTATTTCTAAAAATGAAACAAATCACCAGTAAGGTAGATGATAAAGGTAAAGATGAACAAGGAACTACGAGAATATCAGGTTTCTTAAAGCATAAAGATAATTGAATTGCCCGTTGAGATGGCATTGCTTGACATGTAATGTAGCATCTTTAGTTGCAAGGAAGAATGATAGCAATGGTCTGGATAAGACTATATAGTATATACCTGGAAGTGATCAGCCTAATTAGCTGCTCTTCCACCATGGATGAGTATCCAAAGAATAAGCTGATAAAGAAAACTGCTTTCCCGTAAGGCTCTTTACATGTCAGCTCTGAGGTGCAATAGTTGCAAGGGCACTAGCATGTGCAGGTGAAAGATTACTCAAAAGAGGCTGCATTTGTTGACCATAAACTGAAATTAGGTGAGAAAATGCTCTTCCAACATTAGCCTTGACTTCAGGGGTTTCCACAGGTGACATGGCAACCTGGGCAAAAACATTTACCAACTCTGGAACCAAAGATAGGATCTGCATATTCACAAGAGAACAAAACAGAAGGAAAGAAGTGTCAAAAATTAAATTCCAGAGGATGGAGACATAAGAAAACAAGAATGATAATTTATGTGAAAGATAAGATGACACACAAAATACCTGAGAGTTAGATGACAAAACAAGATGGCATATGCAACTGTAGACTGCCATGGATTCCTCGTGATCTTCTTTTAGAGGAAGAACTTTCAAGAAAACAGGTAGCACCTAAAGAAAGTACAACATCAACACACGCACATACAAATAGAGGGAAACTTTCAAAACCAAAAACAATAAAGGTCAAACTGCATACCTGATTCAGTGGGATTGTCTCTGGATGGACCATTATCATCCTTGCCACCGCACCAGCAGCATTGTCTCTCACCGCATTATCTGGCTCAGATTCGCCAAATAATGGGTAAAGGCCCCGTAAGGCATCCCCATAATATCTAGAATAAAGTGAATAAATCAGATATATAATGTACCAACGAAGAAGGCAGATGGTAAATAAATCAGTGGATACAACCCCACAAACTCAGAACACTTCTTAGGAACAAAAGGAGATAGATAAACAAAGTGTGCATATGAAAGCATACTTCAAAGCAGCATCACCACCATTTTTGCACAACTCGCCAACACAAAATGCTGCATTCCTTCGGTTTGTAGCATCTGCTGATGCTAATTCTTTAAGAACCAGGGACATCACAGCCTGAAACATGATTAGTATTCTCCAATTCAGTTGCAGAACTATTGAAAGTGTGTGCATGTCTGTATTGGAGAGTTAGAACAAAAGAACCAATTAACTAGTTTTTGCAAAATTTTACATCAATATAGCCACCAATTGGAGCACCCATGTGTTGAGCAACTTCTGCAAGGGTTGCAACGACCATGGTCCGATCTTGTGGTGGGCGTGATGCTTTCTGCAATTGCATGGGTTATGTATGACATTAAACACTGCGACTAAAGCTAATCTCTAAGGCAAAGGATAGAAAAAACATGAGATGAGAGTTTGAAGGCCTATGACCAAAAAAAAAATTGTATAGGGGAGCATCCAAAACTTACTGCAAATTTCATCAAAGAGTTGAACAGCGTTGAAAAGATGGGGGCAAAATGGGAACCCATGGCCTTTGCAAATGCAGGGAGGAGATCAGAAACAGCATCCATTAGCACTTCGTCATGTTCAGTGTCGTCGTCATCAGCCTCACTATCTGATTCTACGAGCTGACAAGCAGACTGTTCACGTAATAGAACGGTAGTGGCCTCAACAAGCTGAGTGATATCTATAAAGACGGGGGAAAGCAAGTTCATTAATCCTGAATTTCTTTTTAATGCCTGGAGAATTAAAGGAACCAGAATGTGCACACTTACAGGGCTCAACAGCCATGTAACCAAAATCCTTCATGATGTCAGCAACAGCCATACAAGCTTGTGCAACAACTTCTTTATCGTCATCTTCCGTCATTGTCTTTATATAAATTTTCATCACAGTATCTGCAAAACAAAACATTTATAAATACCAAGATGATAGATTTATACCACAGATTATGACTGACACACAGAATATAAATCTTACCAAGAACTTCCTTTGTCTTTGTCATTCCCTCCTGCCAAAGAGGGGGGGAAAAGATGAAGCAGTCATTAACATCAGAAATATTATAATATGTTACTAATTTCACCCAAAGTTTAAAGGACATGATAATTAAATCTTAAAATGTGTGACCTCATGTTAGGACAGCACAATCTTAACCCTATTACTTCAATGGTTTGACCTAGGGATGTCAAATTGGCGGGTTGGACCAATTTTGGGCGGGTCAAAATGGGTTGAGTCAATATTTGGGCGGTAACCCGCCAACAATTACTTGGGCTAAGATGGGTTGGGCCAAGATGGGCTAAAATTCAGGTCATAGCCCAACCTGCCCAACTCTTTTCAAGCTTTACTTAATATGTGTTCTTATGAATTGTACAATTACTAAACAAGACTTTCGTTCTTTTTTTGTTATGGTCATATAAAGCATATCAAACAGAAAAAATTATTTTTAAGATATTTTGGCAAAGTTACTCAGGGATCAATTTGGGCTAAAAATTGGCCCAACTTTAAATGGGCTGGGTCAAGATGAGCTAAGTTCAATAAATGGGCGGGTCAATAACCAACCCAACCTTGGGTGGGTTGGGCGGGTCATTTGGGTTTGGGCCAAATTTGACAGCCCTAGTTTGACCTATATATTAGTTTTTGGTTGTTTACTTTTAAAGAGAACTTGATGTGCATTATAACACAAACTTTAACAATATCAAATAATCAATATGTTACCAATTTCATTGAAAGCTTAAATAGATATCATAATCAAATCCAAAGATGTGTTACTTCAGCCTAGGCAGCACAACTACTTCAATGCTCAACCTATATATGAGTTTTCAGATGTTTATTTTAATCAGGACTTGATGCAAATTCCACTAAAAACTTTTAACAGCATCACTCCAGATTTAATGGCATCGCCACATAAAGTAGCCACGTAATGCCTCAACTTACACATTTTCTTATAACAGTTATTGAAGTTTCGCCTTCTGAAAGAGACTTTGTATGTCTTATGTGGAAATAAACGTTTACGCAATGGTCCCCATCAAAAGGAATGTCACTTTGTTATTTTTTCTTCACGTTCAGGTCAAGAAATGGCAACGTCTCCTACATATTATCTTACATAAATGTAGCTTAAAAGCATTGGACAAGACTACAGTCGAAGGATATGGTTACACTACTATAAGTTAATGTAAATATTCAGCTATCTGTCTACAAATGAGGATATTGAATCATACCTAAATGTTTTATTTTTGGTGTAAAGGCCTTAAAGAGAAAGTTATAAAATAATTGGAGCATTCCACCAATACACACTAAACACATATAGATCCCTAAGAACTTTGTTGAGCCTCATGGGTTTTTCTATTAAAATTTTATGTTCTGGGTAACCCTTCAGTTCCAATCCAGGACGAGCGCCTGCTCAAGCTCAAACTAACTCAAAGAGGTTCACATTGAAGAAACTCAGAAACGTGTCTCAAGCTTACGGCACAAAACCTCTGGCACTATGTAAGAATAACTGATAAGTCGCCCAAATCTTCAGCCAACTTTGACAACAGACAAACAAGAAATCCATAAATTAAAAGAATGCCAATAGAAGAAAAGATAAATGATAAACTAAGTACAGTGATAAAGGAAAGATAGATCATTACTCACATTATGACCTTGGAGGGCTGCTTGTGTAGCTATCAGAATATCTGCAAGCAAACAGATTCAGAAAAGAGCACTTACGGACTAGCTTGTAGTAGTACTTTTGAAACAAAACTAGAAATTACCACATAATACATAAACCAGTATCAGACATCAAGATTTATGAGGATTTATTTATTCCACTTAACCTTCACTTGTATTGTATTCATAAACCACAGGAATTCTTTCTCAGATAAACCTCAAGAAGTGAACTCCTTTAAACTACAAATTTTCAAAGAATGACAACAGAGCAAGATGCTTTTCCCCGCCTCATAATATATGGATATGAGAAAATCAGTTCAGCAAGGAGGAAACTATGGGGTTTAAACCTTTTTTTGTCATTGTATTTAAACTGAGGCACCAGCCATGAACAAGACTAAATAGAGTGCTTTCAGATATTTTTTGTTGAACAAATGTGTCTTAATGGCGTAAACACTAAAAAGAGTTAATATCATAAGCCTAGGTTGCTAAGTGCCGAGATAATCTCCACTTCACCTTAGCTTCAAGCAAAATAACTCATAATCTCATTTCACTAAAATCACACGGACAAAGACGTAATACATTAGTTGGCATAATTCTATGTTGTCTTTAAGATGTGACGTGTAACACATTGACTGGAGCAATATGTACACTGTTAGACTAATATTTCACTTCGTACACTGACACTCTAAACTGGTCAAAGAAGTAGAGAGATGTAGAGCCTATTTAAATAGGGATAGAGCTCATAAGGGCAGAGCTAAAATAGGAAAGTGAAAAAAGAAGTATAAGAGGGGGACACTGGAAAGAAACTCAACGCTAGGGTGTCAGACAATCCTCAATAACATAGGCCTTTTTCATGTCCCTATTTTACTTTGAAATTGTAGCACAAGAGGATATTCCGCTGTGTTTTAGATATCTCTAGATCCTGCTAACTTAATTGCATATAGATATCAAGACTCAAAAGAATCTTAAAATCAAGATTTTAATAACACATGAAATAGCTACAGATAGAGTGACATGTTATCCAATACAAACATATATGCCCCAGGTCAAGCAATGCAACAGAATGCCAACATTAAGCTGGCTCAAGCAGCCCATTACTACTCACATTTGAGAGAAATAATGGCTTGCATACGTACGTCCTCATGGAAGTAGCTAGAATGCCTCACTAAAATCTTCAATGACTCTTCCAAGTAACTTGAGTTACATTAAGGAATCCAAAGAACCATTAGCATCAATGTCAAACGAGATAAGATTTTGTAAATTTATGCATAATGAGAAAAGGATACGGTGCATAGGAACCCTTAGTATGTAAAGCAAATAAGCCAAGGGCTTGAGTTGCAGCTGCCTTTTCATCGAGTACACCAGTCCTTATACTAATATTACGAACTCTAGGTTCATCATGCGCTTCATCATCAGATGACACACCGCCAAATCCATGAATATTTTCATCTTCATCGGAATCATCAATATCAACAGCAGAACCATCATCTAGGTTGCAGGAGGTGAATGCCAAAGGAACAACATGTGGAAGGTACTGTTTCAAAAGAGGAAGTTATAGAAGAAAACACGGCATGTTTAAAGGTATAAAGATCCAAGACATCGTGATACCTGAGCAAATCCATCATCTAAAATTTCTGCTGCATTGCTAAAGAAACCATGAGTGTATTCACGAAGCTCACTATACTCCAAACCGAAACCCTGATAGTATCAAAATCTATCAAGAATTGTTTGTAATTTGACAAGAAACCCAAATTATGAAGAGCTTATAAAGTTTCTTACTGAAATTGCAGCTTCAATGAAAGGCGGCAAAACTGGTTCCATCTTTATCCTGCCAACAGACATTGCAACTATCCCAACCAATTCAGTAGCCCTAGCTCGTGAACGGAGGTCTTCATCATTGGTAAGCACCATGAAAACTTTCATCAACTCTAGAACTCTTTCAGCATAGGGAACAAATGCTTGTTCAGCAGCTGATGCAACTGATCCAATAGCAGACTGCAATAAAAGAAGAAAAGAGGTCAGAAGGTGATGCAACTTCAAAATGCTGTTCTTGAAGTATCTAAAAGGGCACTTACCATGCAAGTCTCCTGCAAATTACGAGGGCTACTCTGGAGGGCACCAAGTAATTTTCCCATCAATGGATCCAGGAAAGGAAGAATTTCTTCGCCCATGTTCTCACAAAATGCAGCCAATGCATAGTAAGATTTTTCCTGCACAGGAACAGAACCATTTTGAAGAAATAGAAACAGCACCAGTGGAAGGACTTATCTATGTCTTAGCATTTCCGCACCTTAACTTCATCAGATACATCCTCCAAGGCATTTAAAATGCATGGGAGGACACTTTCATAGTGAGAAACTATCTCAGGCTGCAGATGCTCAGCAAATTGGCCCAAGGCAAACGAAGCAGCTCCTCTCACCATTTGTTCAGGATCTCTCAGAGCCCCCAAGACAATGTGGAGAACTGGTTCCAGTTTATTCTTCATGAGCTCCAAACAACCCTCAGATACAACACCTAGAGCAGTAACAGAAGCTTCCCGAAACTTCCCATTGGGACTTTGACTGCTTAAAGAAGCAAACTCAAGAACAGGTGGGAATACATGTTTAGACAAATTCAGAGCCATGGTATCAATTACTTCTGCAGCAGCTCGATCTGGAGCAAGGTCATCATCTTCATCCCTGTCTGTAGATTCAGCAAGCAATGGACACATAACTTGCAAAATTGGTGTGACTAGTTTGTACTTTTTAAGAGAACTTGACTTGTACTTCGCTAGCCACGAGATTATCTGAATAGCCTGAAAAATTGAACAACAATTCAAAGAAAAACACTTGAGAACATCACACATCCAAGTAATAGATGACGAACAGGCAAAAACATCATGACAACATCACAACATTCAAGTACCAACAGACTAACTAAACTGTAACCACACCATGCCCCTACCTGATGGCGAGTGTTTGAGTCCAAATTAGGACTTGAGCAAACTTCGAGAGAAAACTGCACTATTGCTTTAACTGAATCCCCAAGAAGAGGTGCCGGAGATTCTATTAGCTCATCAAATATTTCAAAAGCAAGCACAGCAACATCTTCGTCCCCTGAAGCAAGACACTGCCTTGACACATTCAAAATGCTGGGAATAAACTCTCGAAACTTGACCTGCATGAAGGAAAGAGGAGCAGCCACATTTTCAGGCAGATGGCAGTTAATATATTTAAAACTTAACAGGCATTGTCAATTTTTCTCAAGACTCGAAATTTTTTCATTTGATCCCAAAAATTTCACCCACTGTCCATCTCTACACCAAGTTGACTCTAACAATATTTGAAGAAAAACTTCACAATGACTGGAAACATGAAACTGCACTAGTCATAAGATAGCATAATGAACAAAACACACTCACCACTTCTGCCTCATCATGAGTAAACTCTAGAAAAGATCCAACTGCCCTGTTTACATGATTTAATTAAGAATTATAAAATGTAATTTCTTGATCGAGGAAGTTCTAAGATTTTCAAACAAAATTTACTTGAGAGCTGCAACTCTGACACGGTTACTTGTTTCGTCTTGAAGGCACTTGAGTAGCAATGATTGCAAATCAGCAAAATATGGTTGAAAAGAATTCCCAATAGTTTCAGTCAAGGAACTGAAAAGAATCAAAGCCACCTTGCATAATCAAAACAATGAAACCACCCATTAGTCCACTAAACTGGGTAATCCTACATGTGATTGCAGAACATGGAACAGAGGGAGACAATATGACCGTCTGAGGATGCACTCATGCACCTGTTATTCCAATCCAGGGGAGGTAAAGATTGATGAAAGCAACATTTTCTTTACATCGATTAACAATTAACTGATTCTCAGGTTTTGAGTTGAGGTCATCAATCACTCCAAAAGGAACTGACAAAGGTTTACAGGAATTCTACCTTAGTGTTACTTGATTTCAGAAAAAAAGTTAATGGCATGCTGAAACTCCCAAACACTTTGAATTTTCAGAATGAAGTTGCATCAGAATTCAGTTTGAGGGGAAAATTAAGTACTTTTACCGGAGGGTAGGGGTGTTTACACTTACAATTGAAATCTACAAATGGTTAATGGAAATTGTAACGTAAGGATATCATCATACTTCTATAACTGATTGGAATGATATAACCCAGCAATTGCCAGGAATTTTATTGGCATAAAGCAATTAAGATTTTGGGATCTTTACAATTCACTGTTTACTTTTTCCTAGACGGCATGCATAGATTATACACTTATTTTACACGGTTATACACATATTTTATATATATTATAATCTGCTGGTTATTTTTAGTTTAAACGGTCGGATAGGCGGCTATTTAGGTTAATTCTTCTAAGATTTTTGGGTATAAGTTGCTTCACTTGTTAGTTTTTCCATCCGAAGGTCGAAAAGAAAGTGCAGTAAGTGCCTTGGACTACATAAGTGGTTGCAATTAATCGCAACGCTGCCTGACTGCTGGCCGCAAATCACCACCGGATGCTATATAAGCTACCAGCAAACAAATTTTCATAGCCTCAAATCTCATGTAGCATGTATGAAGCTTTTCATTTATGAAAACCCTGAAGCTGCATTGGTAATTGCAAAAGAAAGGGCCTATATGAAGTGTTCATCTAACTAAAGCATGTGATGGCAATCAGGTAAAGCATACCTCTCTATGATCTTCTTGTGCACTTTGACTGCACTGGAACAAAAATGGCAGCAAATCTGACCACTCTCCAGCTGGAACCGCATACTTTGCAACGATACTAATCACATTTGCACTAGCTCGCCTCACCGGAGGACTGCAAAATGACCATCACAACAGATCAGTATGAGGCAGGCAAAATGTCATCTTTCTGAGCTTCCATGAATATTATCCAAATAGAAGCCGAATAACAGCATCCAGGTAAAGGAATTCAATGTATCTCCTAAGAAAAACTAGAATAAAGAGAAAAACAAAGGTCGTGCTCTAAATTCTTTTCACACACACATATCATTGAGTAAATTACTGCAACAACACACTGACTACAGAAAGTACAACTCTAATTCAATCAGCTTGCTTGACAAATAAGTGATTCTACCATCCATTACTACGAGAATAATCAGATAACAAAAACCGACTTCATCAGTAAGAAATTGAACAAAAAGCTCAACAAAGAATCACTTGATTCTGCAAATCTTATATACAGTTAACAGTACATGTGTTATAATCTATAATGGAGAATTGTACTAAAATTCCAATCCAGCAGACTTCATAAAGTAAAAAAACAAAATGTGGATACAAAAATACATGTAAACCTATATAGCAGCGGCCTAGCAAATTAGCTGCGGCAAATAAAGTTGCAATTTTGATACTTAAAAAGTGAGAGAAATGAATCAAAGGACCTGTGTTCCATGGTGATGCTCTCAATTAGGGACTGTTTCACAAGCTGGCGAAGTTGAGGGGATAACTTAGCCCAATGGCCAGTGATTTTCTTACGGAGGAGAACCGCCGCAAGCTGACGAACGTTAGGCGTTTTGGCGGTGCGGAGATGGTGAATCAGTGATGGAACCACTTGAGGATCTTTAGCTAAACGTTTTATTTGGTCCTCGGCTTGTCTCCTGGCGTCATTGTCAGGCATCAGAAATTGAATCAGTAATAGCTCAAGTGACTGCGCCATAATTGAACTCACTCTCTCTTCGATCCCTTGGCGTGTGTGGTGTGTGTGAGAGAGAGAGTTTGTTCGAGCTTTGGGAGCTGAAAGGGGAAGGTGGCTGTGGAGGAGAGAAACCCTGCGGCGGGAGTTGAGGGTTTTAGTTTATATATTGGAGAGAGAAGGAGATAGGAATATTGTTACTCTTTTGTGTGGGGCTGAGTGCTGATGCGGCTTTGCTTGTCTACACTGCCGGGAACGCCGTCGGCATGCGTCAATTTGCAAATGTGTGTTTTGTGCGAATAAAAATGTTTTATTCGGAATATATTCTTAAGAAGTATTCTTCTACTAAATTAATTTTATGAGAAAAATAGAAAATACTGTTTTAAAGTGTTTTTGCTGGTGAATGAAAATAATTTTAGAAAATATTTAGTAAAGAGATTAATAGTAGAGTTTGTTTGACCAAAAAGATATTGAAACCTTTTTCTATTAAATCAATAGAAACAATGAAGGGGTAAATCATAATTAAACATAATAAACTCCAGATTTATAAACTGATCGAAAAATAATGCATAAGATGATATAGAGATAATCAATCTTATTGATATTTTTCATTTTGTCTCCCATTAATCAATGGAGGAGACCATTTTTCATATTCTTTTGGAGATTGCTTTGTTCTTCCTTCTACTATGAAGGTTACAGAGGAGAGGAAAGAGAGAGAAGTCGCCCCCCTTTTCAGAAGGTTTTCCCCATATATGTAGTTATGGAATCTTTTTTATGTGCTTGGTTTGATACTCTTTCATACTACGTCCGCCTTTGTCGTCCCCTAAACGTTGTTTTTTGACTTGGCGGGTATTGTGAGTATGGGATTTGGAATAAACCATGTCGTCTTTAGCTGTCTCGCCGCTTGGACGGGATGTCGGTTGGATCGACCGTAGCGGTCAGATTTTGACCAATACAGTTAGTCCCTCTGTCTGCTAGGGTCGTCCCTTGTCGGGCCTGGCAGACATACTATGATTGTTACATATCTGAGAGAAATCTGATTACCTACCCCTTGGGTTTGATCCTTAGGTTTAAGTTAGGTAACGACACCCTTTCGATATCCTTGGACCGTTGCGGCTGTTTCGGAACCGAAACGTCGTTTGGATTGAAATGTTGTTCCTGGTTGCCGCCATTATGACACACGTTCACGGGGAATTGAAACGTTTCGTGCCCTATCGGATTCGATTGGCGACTCTTGGGTTTCGTGCTTGAGGGATTTATGTCTCTTATAAATAGAAGGAATACATCATTCGATTGGCACACTTCTTTACACTTTATTTGAAAGAACTTTGCGAATATTCTTTCCTCTTAATACTTTGAATTTTTTATTTTCTCCGGTTAGCCGAAAACTTTCATCTTTCCTTTTCTCTATCCATTTTCTTTACCAAATTGACACAATGGCTGGTGATTCTTCTCGCGCTGACCTCTCTGTCACAATTCCAGCGCCAGAGAGTGATGTTCTGGCCACCGGAGGAGTAGAAGTGGTAGAGGATGAGAAGGTCCCATCGGTAGCCGAGATCTTGCCTCGCCTTGGGAAAGCGTGGACCGACTTCTACAGTCCCGCCGGGGAGGAGTCGGAACCTTTTCACTCTATTATAAATGAGGAGGGGATCGCAGAATTGAAGGCTAGGTGGGGAATTCCTCACTACGTCGAAATATTGCCGGCGGTAGGGGACGACATAGTCCATTTTGACCGCCCAAGGTACTGCGTGTTCTACGCCTACCCCTTTCTTGTTGGATACACGCTTCATCCCCCTCTCCTGGTGGTAGATTTCTGCCACTTTTACGAGGTATGCCTCGCTCAACTTTCGTCGTACCTATATAAACTGTTCCTTATGTTGCTCAAGTTTGCGGAGCTCGCCGGTCGTGAGATCACTTTGGGGCACATGCTCAATATCTTCGCCCCTCAGCTCATTTACGGCACGATAATTCACATGTGTCATCGAGGGTCGAAGAGTCTGGTGGTGAAGATGGACGACAGGGCTAACCGTCGCTTCTACGAGAATTACTTCTATGTGCGGACCGAGCACCTTGTGGCGGATCCTATAGGGTTCCCTGAAAAGTGGAACTTTGCGCGTAAGTTTTTATACTTTTAGTCGGAAAGATGTTCGACCGCTTTCCGTTGTAGTACTAAACCTTGTTATATTTCTTCAGCTGCGAAACTACCCCATCCACCTGTTGAAGGTATTCGCGAGTGGGTGAATGCCATCCTTCCTTATACGGCGGGGGTCCGCACATGGTCGACCTTTTATGAAAAATATGGACGCAAACCCCTTACAGGTGAGATGTCGTTTATGTTCGCTATTTTTTCCTTTTCTCTTTTTACTTGGTTTCTTATGTGATATTCGCCAATGTCAGGGAGAGTGCAGAGAACGAGGGCTCCTCCATTAGCTTTTCGCCAGCGTGCATCGTAATAAGTGTCGTGAGATGCACGAGCGGCTGAAGGAGAATCCAGGTGCTCGATCCTTTGGCGAGGAATTGGAGAAGAGGGGTCAGTAATTGATGGAGGCCATTCGCAGAAGTAGCGTGCTCGAGGAGCAACTTCGTACGAAGGACGAAGAGCTTGAGTTTGGCTAAGGGGTTGCCGCAAAGTGTGAATATCTTCAGGGAAAGCTGAGGTCAATACAGTTTGAGATGGATCAGAACCTTATCCGGGTTGAGGCGATGAGCACGGAGTGGATGGGAAAATTGGTTGAGTTGGAGAGAAAGGTTGTCGGGTTGGAGAACATCGAGAGTGCCTGGTCTTCGGCAGGGGCGGCGTCCCTGGACAACACTATCCGCGTCCTCCAATCCGAGCAGGAATCGGAGAGGGCGACGGCCACGCTAATGGAGGCGAGGCTTGAGGAACGCATTGGTGAGATCGACCGGGAAGCATCGACCTAGGGAGATTGGGTCACCGCTCTGGAGGCCGAAAAAGAGCAACTGTTGTGAGCACGTGATTTTTTTCCTATAGGAAATACTCCTATAAATTTCAGGAAAATATATTTTTTCTAATTATTTGCCATTTTGTAGGATTTTTGTAGGATTTTATTAATTGTTTGCATTTTTGTGCACGTTTAATTCTTATTAAAATCATGAAAAATACTAAAATACCATGCATTGCATTTAGATTTTGTTTTAATACTTTTTAGGATTAATTAGTTAATTAATTATTGCATTAAAAATGAAAATCACAAAAATATCTCATTTTACATTTTTACCTTTTAATTTTTAGATTATTGATTTTTCTCTTTTGATTTACGATCAAGTAATTTTTATAATTATTATAATTAGATAATTAGTTAGTTTTACAATTTAGATTATTTTAGGATTTTAATTTAGGATTTTTAATTAAAGGAAAAGAAAAGAAAAAGGAAATAAGAAGAGAATTGGAAGGAAAGGGGTTTTAATTTAAATTTGGGTTGTTTTAAATATCTCAAATTGGCCCAAACTTTCCCCCCAAATCGATCCAAACCCAGGCCCAAAAAATCCTACCCGGTCAGACCCCCTTTACCCCAAAACGACGTAGTTGCATGGCAAAACTACGTCGTTTCAATTAGTTTACCCCATTAAACGACCCAAATTTCCCCCGGGTTCATTAATTCAACCCAATTAAGCTTAAACCTAGGTCTTGTCTCTCTCAAAAATTGCCGCCCAACTCCACCGTCCCTCCGCCGCCCGAAAATCGTCTCACGGCGGTGGACCACCTCCAAAAGCCTCCAAATTTCAACCACCCAACCCCCATCGTCCCCTCATTCATATTCCGCTATTAATTTCCCCAAAAGGCCACTCATTTTCTCCAAATTTGAAATCTAAGAAATAAAAATTGAACTTTTTACTTTTGTTCGATTTTTCTTGACTTAGTCCTCAATTCATGATAAAGCCCTCGTGAATTCCCCAGTTTTTCAACAAAGGGAGTTCGTTTGATGTCAACAACAACAACAACATCCCAGTATAATCCCGCAAGTGGGGTCTAGAGTTCGTTTGATGTCAAGAATGCCCTATTTCACAGATTGGCCGGATTCTGAGCGAATAATCACTGGTTATCCAAAATAGTTTGAAACCTCTGCATCGTCTCTTTCTTGGCACATTGTGAGGATTGCTGCATGAAGCATTGGATATGGACGAAAGTCCGGCTAGTATTCATGTTACAGTTCCCACTATTGGCCGAGTTTCTTGTTCGTCGGAGTTCAAATGGATTCATTACTTCCTTTCTCTGAGTTGTCGAAGCTTTTGGCGATCTAATCGGTATGACTCTCCTCCTATTTCATAACCCCTCATGCAATGACAAAATTATTTCTAAAAAAATCTATTTTCTGGTCATAATTAATTAATCAGTAATAATAATTCACTAATTAGTTTAATCACTGTTGTTAACGTTATTTTGGGTACATTTTAGAAAATATATTTTTCCGTTTTAAAACCAAGTCTGTTTTGTTTAAACTTTCTTTGAGTTTGATTCTATTTGCTATTTGGATTCGGAATCAGGGCAGTTAGTGCCAAAGCCCAATTAGGATGTTGGGCTTATTAGTTAAAT
The DNA here is from genome assembly GCF_000393655.2 of Nicotiana sylvestris. Classification (NCBI taxonomy): domain Eukaryota; kingdom Viridiplantae; phylum Streptophyta; class Magnoliopsida; order Solanales; family Solanaceae; genus Nicotiana; species Nicotiana sylvestris. Next base: position 118,827,999 of record NC_091057.1, on the reverse strand, counting down.
GGCTCACATGTACAGTTTCATTAAAGGGTAAAAGGGTAAATACAAAGGTGTTGTGGGTTTGAATTGGATAGGATTTGAGAGAGAAGCTTATAGGAAGCTTGTAAAAAAAAGGCTGACAAGGATCATCCTGGGGCAGGGGGTGTTAAGTCAATAAAATCAGAAATTTAAGGAGTGCTTTTAAAAATTACAAAATTTGATTTGGTTGCCCTAAAAATTCTCAATAAAAATATCCTCTTGCCAATGATTAGGGCACAGAAAAAGAGTAGAAAAAAGGAACAAACGGCTGAAAATAAATTTTCCTGAAAGGGTTCTGAAGAAACTTTGAGTTTTCTCTGGCTTTGGGCTTCTTCTCGGTTGGGTTTCAGAGATTGGAACAGGTTTTCGGTTTGATTCACTCTGGTTTTTGCTGAGCTCAGCTAGAAACTGCAGGCTGCTTTGTTTCTTTAGGCTATTTTCCCTTTGCTAGGTATTTTTTCTGAACTTTTTGTATGTTTTGATTGAGTTTCCTTGAATGAAATATTTATTTCCTTAAACCTCTGATCATAAATGAAGCTGGTTTGTTTATTCTTGCAATGTTCTTGGGATTTCCAGCCTTATTAAAGCTTTAAACATGTGTTAGTTTGGGGTTCTGTTCATTTGCTTTGTTCATTTGTGTGATGGTTGGAGTAAGAAGACAATGGAAATGGTCTATTGATATTCAGTAGTTGATTGAAACATGCCATTTGAATATCATGTTGTCTTCTTCTTTTCTTTATTTCAGAAACATTGTTGTGCTTACTTGTGAGTAGCATTGTCTTTTGGTTTTAAAGTTGTAGTAACACGAGCTTTTACTATAAGTGGTCTATATATGAAACATGTAGATTTGTTTTAAATTTGAAAAGTGGAAAGTTATTTGCTATTGATAACTTGGCTGAAGTTTGCAGATCTGACCACTAATTGGTTAGATTGGTAAGCTATAAAGCTAAGGAAGGTATTTAAGGTTGCTGGAAAAAATGTTTGGAGCTGAAGATTTAATTAGACCATGTATTGGTTTAATTTGTTATTGTAAATAATTTTGTATACATTAGAAAGCATTAACTATTAAGAGTCGTGATTGAAATGGTCAGAACTGTAAATGTCAGCTTCTAGGTAGTCTTCTTTTGAAGTTTGAGAATGCCAACGATTTCCTTTTTTGTATATTGGTTGTGTTGGTTAATTATCACAAGTCTGACTATTTGTATAAGGAATTTTTGAATCAACTTATTGTATTGGGCTTAGCTGAAGTTAATCATCGACCCAGTAAAGAGTTCTAGCAGAATATTTGAGGGTCTGATACTTTCAGAAACGGTATTATATACCTGGCCCATATTCTTGTAGTTAAAATTGATTTCTTTACCAACACAATTCGCACATTTTGGGTTCAAAATTGATTGTATTTAGTTCTTGAGCTTTAGTTTATCAATCTGATTATGACCAAATGGAGTGTACAAACTACCAGACCTTTTGTTCTCAAAAGCTGTTGGGCTCAAAGTTTGGCCCAACAGAAGAGGCTAACAAATTTGAAGTCACAAAGACTTCTTGGAATTTTAGACATTTTTTTAGTTTTGGGCCAATTTCAGAGGCCTCTAATGTAGCATGATCTCCCAAAAGGCTTAAATGCTGCTTATGAAATTGAAAATGTTTGCCCAATGCTCTTTTCTTTAAAATTGATCATTTCCAATGCTTTGCGCCTAGTTCCCAAATGAATTTTAGGTCGTTAAAATTCAAAGAAGTGCTTATTAGTCCTTATACACTTAGCCACAAAAATCTCATACTATGAGAACCTGTACATGATTTCAAATTAATTTTAGGGAGTAAATGTGAGCATCCGTAGTTTGTTGAGTGCTCTTTTTTCAAAAACAAATTGAGGTGTGCCATTTATAATCGAACCCCATAATTCATGGCCCTCACATTAATACCAACTAGTGTAGAAAACGCTGTGAATATTCCGTAGTTTGCTTTAGACACGCAATTAAATTATTACAACTACGGGTACGGTTCCCGAGGTGTGATTGTGATACCTAATTTCAAATTAGATTTAAGTAGGAGCATCTTTAGTTTGCCTTAGTGAAATACAAATTTTTTCTTTAAAAAACTTTGAGGTGTACCATACGCAAACAAAATCCATAACATATGGCCCTCACATTAATATTAACTTAGTATAAAAAAAACCTTTTTAAACATTCGTAGTTTGCTTTAGGCGCGTTTATAATAAAATCATTATAGCTACGGGTACGGTTCCCGTGACGTAGTTGTGATACCTAGTTTTCAAATCCGGGGGTACATTTATGTGACCCGGCCAAAACTTCTAATAACGTTAATAAATTAAACGTGTTGTAGATCGTGGGTACTGTTCCCGTGACATGATTCACAATGTGTATCAAACAAACAAGTGTACGACAATCGTAACTTGTTCCAGAATAATTCCATAAATTAATTAAAAGCGGTTATAAAGTTAAAAATACACAATAGGTTTAAAATGTGTAGTAAATCAGATAATAGGCCAATTGATAATAGTTAAAGCGACCGTGCTAGAACCACGGAACCCGGGAATGTCTAATACCTTCTCCCGGGTTAACAGAATTCCTTACTTAGAATTTCTGGTTCGCAGACTTTTTAAAAGTAAAGTCGAAATTTTCTCGATTTGGGATTTTCAAATAAACCGGTGACTTGTGACACCATAATAACTATCCCAAGTGGCGACTCTGAAAAATTAAATTAAATAATTTCATTTCGATTAGTGTCTCTTTAATTGAAAAAACTCCCTTATACTCCCCCTCGGGTGATAAAAAGGAGGTGTGACAGCTCTGGCGACTCCGCTGGGGATCAAAAACCCAGAACTTCTGGTTCAGGGTTCAAGAATTCGGGCTTAGAATAACTGTTATACTTGGTTTTGTTTACTATCTGATATCTACATGTGTTGGACCTAATGTGCTAAATGCGCTTTTTACCGTTTTGATATTTTGTGAACTGTATATAAACTGTTATGAAACCCTTCTCTTCTCATCTCCAGGGATGTGCACGTTGGCGTGACTCTTTTTCTGTTAGTGTCATACCGTAAACTAGAACGAGGTTCGAACAAGTTGCAAAGTCGGATGATCTTTTGGTTACCGATACGCTGCCCCTTCCCTCCCCCGGCTCGAGTTGTCCGCTCGGGTAAGCCAGGTCTAGAACAATACACCTAGGTTTTAAACCAAGAATAACTCAGCCTCATGCCGGATCCCTAGTAGGAATGCTTGTTTGCATCATGTGCATTTAACTTTGAGGACTCAACATAGGGGTTAGGTCCGTCTAGGACAGGTGTACCCAAATTAAAAAAACCATCCTGATGCATCTTACGTGCTACTTATACAATTATTTGCCTCGATTTGCATGTTGACTGGTTTCTAGAATAGGGAAAAAAATAATTGAAAGTTGAGGTATGAGAGAGATAATTGCCCGTTCTTGAAAAATCTGGTGTCCAGAATATACTGAAACTCTGTCGAAATTTTGAAAAAGAAAGAAAAAAAAGTAAAAACGAAAAAAAAATCTGTTTCAAAATTCCATTTTTTTTTCTGTTATGTCAAAACTGACCAAATTATGCGGGTTTGATTCCCACCGGACGTAGGATACGTAGGCAATCCTCATCGGGTGCAGCCCCGCTTTTGCAAAAAATAACCCAAAATTTTGAAAAGAAAAATTATGTTGTCTTTGTTGTCATAAATAAAGTGGGTGATGCCGTTTTTTTCTAAATAGTCGAACGTCCCGAACGGGCGCTAGAAGGCTATTTTTGAAAAAAATAGCCACCGATGGTTTCTTTGCCAATTTTGGCCACCTAGCAAGTACAGTCCTAAAATCTTTCTCTTTCGAAATGCTGAAGGGCCGTATTTGCAAAAGTGCCATGTTTCTTTTAACCTTAGAATTCTGTAGAAAATGATCCCTTTTATTAGTTCTAATAAATTCCACTATGTTTTAAATCAATCACTTTAATATAAATGTGCAAAATGAGTACGAGTTAAAATTCACCAATGACGGGTATGACCAAGATTCTATTGGAACTACATATGTGGTGGGAGGACCAGGGTAAGCAAGGACGAGACAAGGTCAACCATTACTTGGGGGGCTCACCGGTTTACTAAAGGTCAGGCCTAGGGGAGACATAATAAAAGCACTGGTTACATTTTGGGACCCGGCTCACAACGTTCTACATTTTTCGGACTTCGAACTCACACCTACTTTGGAGGAGATAGAAGGCTATACTGGGAGTACCGAGGGTCTAATACATAAATACCTGGTCGCTCCAAGGGTTGTCACCCCTCACAAGTTTTTGTATTTATTAAAAATAAGCAGGCAGGTCCAGTATGCAGACTTGACAAGTGGTTTTCCTCTCTACTCTTCATATACAAGCGGTATGGGCATGTAGGAGGATTTGACAATCCGGAAAGTGGAATCTATAGCAAAGATAACCGGTCAAAGTGGGAAGAACATAGATGCTTCGCTTTAATGGTATCATTCTTAGGTCTTCTAGTGTTTCCTAGGAAAGATGGGAATATCGATGTGCGGGTAGCTGGAGTCGTCAAAGTCTTGATTACCAATGCCAAGAGCACCCTCGCCCCTATGATAGTATTTGAGATATTACGAGCTCTCACGGCTTGTAAAATAGGGTCATATTTCTTCGAAGGATGCAACTTACTATTACAAATGTGGATGATTGAGCATCTCTGTCATCGGCCTCAATATATGAATTACGAATCTACAGGGAAAAGATGCATTGAGGAGTTTGACACAAGGGTTTTAGGGTTCAAAATGCCAGAGGGGTTAGAGATTGGATATCCCGCTTTCGTTCCCTAACTGCAGGATAGATAGAGTGAGCATTGGGTTGGCTTCCGGCTGAAGAAATTGTGTACATGCCCGGTAAGATGTCAGGTAGTTCCCCAAGATGTGGATCTTAGTGTTCGTGCAGTTGAGATCCGCTTTGATGGTCAATTTCATGAAGAAGTGGTTCGTCACATTTAGAACGAGGGTAAGTATTTGACAGCAAACAATCGAGTACGTGACATGGCTAGCGGTGAGGTCTCGCCTACTTATCTTGCTTGGTATAAAAAGGAGTTCACTGCAAGGTTCGAACCTGAAAGGCCAACCAAAAGGCCTCACATTCAGGAATTTGTTGAAGCGTCGCAAGAATAATGGGCCTGGTTAACCAAAGAAAATGAATATAGGGCCACCATAGGCAAGTTGCAGGGGCAAATAAAGGATCTTAAATTTGATAATGGTCTACAAACTGTTGCAGATGAGGGTGAAAAGAAGAAGTTGGCCCAAGAAAATGAAGTCCGTCGGGCCCAGATCCAAAGAATGAAGATAGCTGCTGAGAATTCGAAAAGAAGCCGAACGGATGAAAGACTCATTAACGGTCTTAGAAAGAAAATATGTGAGTACGAGAATGATTTAGAAAAATCCAAAGACAGTTTGGCAAGAGCTCGGGCACAGTTGGCAAAGAACGCAGAGGGACGGGCAGAGTTTGTTTGGCAACTAAAAGGGAAATATGATAGAGAAGTCACGAGTTTGAAGAAAAATCTAACTACCCTCGAGAATGAAATGGCTAAACAAGCAAAGAACTTTAAGGCAGAGAGGGAACATTGTTATGCACTGATGTCTCGGCTAGAAGAGGACATGCAACAGTTGCAGGGGCAAAACCACCATGACACCCAAGTTCTGGAAGTTAGGTCTCAACAAATCGGACGCTTGCTCCAAGAGAAAGGCATAATTAGGGAAAGTGTTAGAGCAATTGCTGACTATATTGTCATGAAATGCCATGAATGTGAGGACATGACTAGATCCACTTTCTTTGCCGCAGTGATGACCTTTGTTCGCCAAATAATGAATGACCTAGACCGCCTCCAAGGAGATCTTGCACATAGGCCCGTGGCGAGACCGACTGATGTCCCACGGGCCCCTGGAGTAGTTTTGGAAGCAGTCATGTATTCTTGATTTCCTTTTTGAGTCTGTATTTTAGTTTCCATTTCTAGAGTCTGTTTCAAGTCTGTTTTTAGTTTTTCAAGTCTTAGAAAGGTATGATGGAGTCTTTGTAATAGAAAAAATAGAAGTTTTTATTTTAATTAAAATTTGAAAAAACCCAAAAAATTTTCTTTCTTTTATTTCCGCATTTATTCCTTGAACTATGTGATGATCTGATTCACGCGGCGTCGTGATACATAGGCACTCCTCATCAGATCCGGTCATGGTTTTAAATAACTCAAATAAAAGAGAAAATGATGAAAAGAGAAAATCAAAAGAAAAAAAAAGAAGAAAAGAGAGAAAACAATGAGAAAGAGCGAAGAAAAGAGAGCAAAAAATAAGAGCGCCAAAAAAGAAAAGAAAGAGGCAAAGGTTTGAAAGAGCTAGTTAAAGCCGGGATGAGACACGCAACCGTTGCAAAACATGTAGAAATACATTTAACTGCATAGGTGCATCACACCCCCCAATGTGCGATTCCCTATGTGTTAATTACCTCAAACTAACCGGTTTGTAGTGTCTGATGTTGAGATTAGGTTATGTTAAGGTGGTTGATTTGTGGTAACCTGGCGTCGCACCCTTACTTTACAAGATCCAAGGGAAGTGTCGAAATGTCGTCAGAAAGTCATCTATCAACAATTCTCATCCCAGAGGATAGCTCGATATCGGTTATCCCAACATCAGAGTCAGCAAGTGCTGAAGAGAATAGGGCACTGCGCTTCCGCATATTGGAAATGTGGGACGCTTGGTCCAACGGTAGGGAGCTGCCTAGTGCAATACCTCGTTTCCCCGAGCTACTTCCTAGAGCAAGCGGAACTTCCAACATCCCAATAAATTACCTGAACACCCCACTTGGATATCCCACCATCTCAGCCCATTTTGTCGGAACGCCTTCTGATGTTCGCCCTCAGGCATTGAATTTGGGAGTGGCTTCTAACATATTCACCGCACCACCAACCTCAGCTACGGCACAACCAACTTTGCCCAGGCCAAGTTTTGACCCATCATCCTTTACTTTCCAAGTACCACCTTTTCCATCAGACCCGGCTCATTTCACCACCAATTCTTACCCTCAACAACCTCGGTATGACTTTACCGCGGGACAGGAGAGAGCTACGAAGAATCCCGAGCAATATGAACTCAGAAAATGAGAAGCATAAAACAAAGCCTCAAGAATATACAAGGTTTAAGTGGCCAAACGAGTGCATGTTCATCTGCCCATTAGTTTTAAGACTCCCAAGTTCGAAAAGTATGATTGACACAGGGACCTCATATCCCACCTCAAGAGGTATTGCAATCAATTAAGAGGGGCAGGCGGAAGAGAAGAACTCCTAATGGCTTATTTCGGAGAGAGTCTAGTCGTCATTGCATCCAAGTGGTATATGGATCAAGACATATCTCGCTAGAATATATGGGATAATTTGGCTCGAGATTTTGTTAGGCAATTCCAGTACAACATAGACATAGCTCCAGATAGAAATTCTCTATCTAATCTCAAAAAGAAGTCTTCGGAGAGCTTCCGAGAATATGCTGTCAAGTGGCGCGAATAAGCTGCCAGGATGAAGCCCCCGATGGATGAGACTGAGATGGCCAGTGTATTCCTGCAAGCCCAAGAGGATGATTACTTCCACAATATGATGTCTGCTATGGGAAAGCCGTTTGCTGAGGCTATCAAAATTGGGGAAATGGTCGTGAATGGTCTGAAAATTGGTCGCCAATTGAGCCAATCCGCTATAAGAGTTACGTCCCAGGCAATCCAAAGCGAGTCAGGGGGTGGAGCAAACTGGAAGAAGAAAGAATAAGTGGCGATGATGGCTTCAAGTCTGAGAAACCCCCATCAACCCCGAGGTTACTTCCCTTCAAACACCCCACAACATTATTATCCTCACCAGGATGCGGCTTATGTCATGGCTCCTCAGCTTTATGCGGTGATGAATGCCCAACCATACGCTTGACCACAACAACAGTTTAACCAAAATCGAGCTCCACCTCTTAGAAATAACCCTCCTCACCAAGCTCCATATAATCCTTGCCCCCATAAAATAATTTTCCATACAATGCATGTGCCCGTGAGCCACCCAAAAGAACCAACTTCACGCCCATCGGTGAATCATACTCTAGCTTTTCCCTAAGTTGGTCTAAATGGGTTTGTTGCAACCCGTACCCCCCGAACAGGCAAAAACCAGAGTCGGCCTCCTACCGATCCGATAGCCAATGTGCTTATTATAAGCACGTGATTTTTGCCCAAAATGAGAATTACTCCCAAAAAATCCAAAAAGTAAAATGATTTTTCTTTGGTGTGCAATTTTGTGATATTTTGAATAAGTATTTGTATTTGTCTGTGCGTGTTTATTTGCTAAATTAATAAAAAATACAAAAATATATCGCATTTTACATATAGGATTTAATTCTACAATTGTTAGTAATAAAATTTGTTTTACAAAAATTAAAAAATTACAAAAATAGGCATCGTTTGCATTTTTAGCATTTAATGTTCAAATATACAATTTTATGCTTAATTAATACTTAATTGTGCGTTAATTGTTATTGGGAGTTAATTTGCGCTTTTATAACTTAATTTAGTTCTTAATAATAGTTTAAGTATTTTTATAATTTAGTTTTAGAAAAATAAAAGAAGAAAAGAGAGCGAAAATATAAAGAAAGTCGGAATTAGGCCTCTTCTTCAACTTCAAGCCATAGGCCCAAAAAATGGCCCAATCTTCCCTACGACCCAGTCCATTTCGAACTGGGTCGACCCAGTCCATAACCCAACACCCCTATCTTACAAAACAAAAACAAAACAAAAAAAAATAAAAGAAGAAAACCCTAAAGAGCTAAGCCATCCCCCCCCCTTTTCCTATCTTCTTCTTCTCCAAAGTTTCTCAAGCTCCCATGGCTTCCCCCCCCCCTCAAGCTCATCCATGGCTTTTCATTGTCACCCCGCACACACTTACATACCTCGTCTCGTCTCCAAGCAACCATAGATGCTGCCCAAAGCTCCTTCATCTTCGTCAAACAAACAACGCCCCTCCTCGTCCGCCATTGAAGAGCAACGTTGTTGCTGCGTTTTGCTCGACGAACAGCTCAAACCTTACGTCCAAACACGCCCATTGCAGCTGCTTCCTCGTCATGACTGCCTCGTCCAGCTCGAGATTGTTTCAGTTGCGTTGATGCAACCATCGTCGTCATGCCCGCTACTACTGTGTCGTGCTACTACTTTTGCTTCCTCTATCGAGCTGTTGCCGCCGTTTCTGCCACTGCTGGGTCGTCGCCGCTGCTGCCTCGTCGCAACAGTGACGTTGCCGCTGCTACTCCTTCCTCCGCCGCTGCTTCTGCTTCTCGACGTCGTGCTGCTGCTCGTCGCGGCAGTAGCCGCGGCTGCTTCTACTTCTTCTTCGTCTTCGTCGTCCTTCGTTCGAGCTTTGGTCAAGGCTCGGACAGATTTGCTTACAATCAAAGTGCGTCGTTGATTCATCTCCGGTTAGTTGTTTTTGAGTTTTATTTTTGTCCAAATTTTGTTTGATATTTTCCGGATCCAAATCGTTAAATGATTTAATCCTTGTTTTGTTCGTTGTTCGTCGTTGAAATAATTTTCTAGTGTGTTCATGTTGTTTGTTAAATTAATTTTCAGATTTCAAAATAGAAGTTTAATTAGTTGTTTTCATATTCATTTCATGTTTGTATTATTGTTTAAGTGAATATTTGTTAGTTTGTTGTTTGTTAGATTCAAATTGAAATTTAATTAACTATTTCTTCAATTTGTTTCATGTGTTTATGTATTGTTAGAAATTGTTAGTATTGTTAAGTTCAAGTTTAAGTTCATAATTGTTTCTTCGTCGATCTTGTTATTTGTTTAAAGAATTTAGTTGTGTTAAAGGAATATATTGATTTAATCGTTTAATCCGTCATGTTTGTTGTGTTAAAATAGATTCATTCATGTTCATGTTTGGATGATCTTGAATCCGAATTTTGTATAGTTTGATTTCTTGTTTACCATTTATGATTATTTCTTGAATTGTTCTCATAATCTTGTTTAAAGTTTAATATAAGAATTGTTTGTTGTAATGTTGTTAGAGTTGATTTTAAGTTTCAATATTATTGAATTTAGGAATCTAAATATACTTGTTTGATTGTTGTTGTTGTTTAAATCCGAAAAATAGGTTTGTTGTTGCCAAAAATATTGTTCAATCAAATTTTAGTTGTTCTTGGTTGTTCAATTTGTGTTCATGTGATTTGTTGTTGAAATGTTGTTAAAATCATGTTCATGTGATATTGTTGTTATGATGTTCATCCGTGTTCATATTGTTGTTTGAACATTGTTAGAAATTGATCATATTGTCTATATTTTGGTTAAGTTTGATTAATTGATGTGTTATAGTTGATGGGTAGTTTGGTAAATTTGTAATACGTTCAGGGGTAAGTTTGGTAATTTCAGTAAGGTCGGAAGGGGTAGTTTAGGAATTGTACATTTTGTAATTGTTTATTTGAAGCATGGGGGACAAAATGAAATGGGGTGGGTTGTGATATGATTATTTAATATAAAGGGGGGACAAGATTTAATTTAAAGGGGAATCTTGCATTATTTTAAATGAAGCATGGGGGACAAAATGAAATGGGGTGGTGTGATATGTTTATTTAATGTAATGGGGATGAGTGGAAAGATAATGGGTTGGGTAGAGAAAAAGTATGGATTTTAATTAATTGAAAGGTTTATGGGATGAGTTATAAAAGAGAAGTCTTGAAATCAGATAGAGGGGACACAGACAGAGAAAAAAAGAGAGATTTGAAAAAAAAAAGAGCTGAACATTTGTTCCGAAAAAATATTGAAACTCTCAAGAAAAGAAAAACATACAAAGAAAAAATAAAAAATAAAAAGTTGAAAATTAGAAGAGAAAGTAGTACACACCTGATAAATATTCTGGTATACAGGTGTAGAAATTAAGGGTTGAAGATTAACTAGCCTTTCAAAAAATCTGAAAATTTCCCTTGGTTTCTGTCCGTTATTTTCGGCATTCCTGGATTTTATTTTGAATTTTTCAAATCTGTCACTGGGATTTTCGTTGACTGGTTATTGCTGGTTATTGTTGTTGTTGCTGTGTTACGTATTACGTTGCTGACTTTCTTCTTCTTATATTGACAATATCAGGTACACAACTGTAATTTTGGCATTTTGTAAGCTGAAATGAAGAATGGAGTGTTAAATTTTTAATTTAGTTTAATTTAATTTTTGTATTGTATTTAGGTTATTCATGTATTATTATTCTGTAAATCACTGTCATTTGGCATAACTAGGCATATTATAGCGACATTAAAAAACGCCTTAACCAGATTATTAGGAAATATATTTAAGCCTGATTATTAATTAAAACTGTTTAATAATAAAAATAGAAGAAATAACGTAAAAAATGGCGTTATTGAATCAGTTTGGCAAAAATTGACTAAGTTCCTTATTCATAAGGTTTTTCGTCAATGGTAAGTTAATCGGAATCATGTAGTTAATTTCAGTTAAAACATGAATTAGTTTGCGAATCAAGTATTAGGACATGATATGAATTAAAACAAAGTTAATTAAGGTTAAATTGTTTAAATTTTTTAGAAATATGGTTTAGTAATCAAGTTTATTTTTTCTTTCAATTTTCAGTATTTGTAAATAATTAGTTTCAATAAGCTTAAGTCTTACTAACAATTTGAATTTTAATCCAACTATGGGATAATTAGTTTTTTTTTTTTTATTTTTTTATTTTATTTTATTCCATGTTGTACTTATGATTATAATTTTTATTACTTTCTGTTAATATTTGTTTTTCTCTTCTATTTAATATGTTATTTTCAAGAATGTAGATATTGATTTTATATTTGTAGACAAACTTAGTAATAATAAAAAGGTAGTCATTAAAGGATATTCTTAAAATGAGGAAGGATTTCGCTAAAAATAAATAGATGTAAATAATACAAAAATTTACAGGATTCTCCAATCTCATTTATTTATTTAATTATTTTAAAAAAATTACTTAGAATTTGGGATGGATTGTTTAGTGAATTTCACTTCCTTCCCCAAAGATAATGACGCGCTAGACTCTTTAGGCGCGATTTGATTAATTTTACCTTCTTAAACTCGGATGCGCATTTCATGCGACCCAAATCTAAATCCTAAAACATTGAATAAAAATGTGTTCCGGATTGCGGGTGCATTTCATGTGACGTAATCCAAAGACATGTTTTAAACGATGTTCACAATTTTATTTTATTTTTTTTAAAAAAATATATTAATAATAAAGTGGTAAAAAGTTAAGATTGGCATATCGGTTCATAATTGTATTAAAATCAGATAAATAAGTTAAATATGACAATTGAGCGACCGTGCTAGAACCACGGAACTCGGGAATGCCTAACACCTTCCCCCGGGTTAACAGAATTCCTTATCCGGATTTCTGGTACGCAGACTGTAACATGGAGTCATTCTTTTCCTCGATTCGGGATTAAAATTGGTGACTTGGGACACCCTAAATCTCCCAAGTGGCGACTTTGAAATAAATAAACCAATCCCGTTTCGATTGTCCTTTAATTGGAAAAACTCCCTTGCACCCTCGCGGGTGCGGTAAAAGGAGGTGTGACAGCTCTGGCGACTCCGCTGGGGACGAGGACCCAGAATCTCTGGTTCGGGGTTCAGAATTCGAGCTTGGAATAATTGTTGTATTTGGCTTCGTTTGATTTTGTTACATGATCTGTGCTTAATGTGCTAATTAACTACTTTTACCGCTTTGATCTTATGTGAATTGTATATAAGCTGTGCCGAAACCCATCTCCTCTCTGAGTCTTCTAAATCATGAAGAAGGGTGCACTTCGTGTGACTTCTTTTCTGTATAGTGTCTAAATTCCCAATTTAGAATGAGGTTGGATAAGTTGCAAAGCCGGTGAAACTTCTGTATTCCCGGTACGCTGCCTCCCCTCGGCTCGAGCTGTCCGCTCGGGTAAGCCAGTTCTAGAACAAACACCCAAGTTCTGAACCTAGAATAACTCAGCTTCATGCCGGATCCCTAATAGGAACGCTTATTTGCATCATGTGCATTTTGACTTAGGGGACTCAACACAGGGGTTGAGTCCGTCTAGGGCTAGCAACCTGAAATAAAGACCATCCTGATGCATCTTATTTGTTTTATGTGCATTTATTTGCTCGGTCTTGCATGTTGACCGGCTTCTGAGTCTCGGGAGTGTAAAATAATAATAATAATAATAATAATAATTTAAAATAAAATAAAATAAAAATAGCAAGTGGAGAGTTAGATGATTAATTTAGAAAAATCAGTGTCCAAGTACTGTCGAAATGCTTTTAAAAAAAACATATATATTTTTACTTTTAGAATTGTTTGTTTGCCTAGAAAGCAGAAAGTGTGTAGGAATAAGTCTTTTATTTTAATTTGCAAAAAAAAAAAATATTTCCTTTTAATCTCAAAATCCCAATTATTTGTTTAAAAGATATTCAAAATAAAATTCAAAAATATTTTTTTTCTGTAGTATTTCTTTCATAAATTCAGAATATTAGTTCAAAAATATTTCCTTTCTCCTTAAAAGTTTTTTCAAAAAAAAAAAATTAAAATCCAAAAAATATTTTCTTTAGAATATAGATAGTTTTTAAGTCAAATAAAAGTTTTTCCTTCTTTAATCACTATAATAAATGTGCAGGATGAGCACAAGTCAAAATGAACCATTCTCAGTGTGTAGCGATGTCCCTTTGCAACTCCACATGTGGTGGAATGATATGGGAAAGGATAGTATAAAGATAGTGGAAAGAGTTTTGGGAGGTTGTCGATCTGTTGAATATCAAGCCAAGGACAGATATCATCGAGGCTCTAATACCATTCTGGGACCCAACACGCAACGTGTTTCGTTTTGCCGACTTTGAACTTTCACCTACACTAGAGGAAGTCGCCGGATATGCGGGGTTGAATGGGAAACTAAGAGGGCAGTATTTACTTTCACCAAGACCAGTATCTCCGCACGCGTTCTTGGATTTGCTAAGCATTAGTCGGAAGGTGCAGAATGATGATTTGTCGAAGGGATGTTGTACTCTCCAATTCTTGTATCAACGGTACGGAATTCCTCAGGGTTTGGAAGAACCAAACCTCGGATTAATTCACACTGGGAACAGAATCAAGTGGGAAGCAAGACGTACTTTGGCATTTGTCACAGCATTTCTGGGAGTTGTGGTATGTCCCCGCAAAGATAAAAAAATAGAGATAGGCCTTGTAGGGATGACCGATGTTGCAATCAAAAGAACCGACAGTACTGTGGTTCCTTTGATTTTGTCCGAAATCTACCGAGCTTTAACTATATGCCGAGAAGGAGGCAAGTTCTTTCAGGGATGCAATCTGTTACTCCAGCTGTGGATGCAAGAACACCTCCATCACCGAGTGGGATACATGAACCACGGGTTGACTGAGAGAAACTGCATTAGCGGCTTTGAGAAACGAATGACAGGCGTCATATTTCCCGAAGGCGTCGAAGCATGGCTTGCACAATTGAGGTCAACAACAGCCGACCAAGTTGAATGGGCATTTGGGTGGTTGAATGATACTGAGGTAATATACATGGCGGCCGAGGAATGTCATGTTCTTTTGATGGGACTTCGTAGCATCCAACCATATGCTCCTCATCGGGTATTGCGCCAACTAGGAAGATTTCAGGTAATTCCCACTGATGAGGATCTAAGCAAGCACGCCATTGAGTTGAGTCCAGGAGTCGTGTTCCCCGAAGGAAAAATTAGAAAGCTGTGGCACGAATGTAGATTCCTTGAACCCAAGACTATGGTTCGAGAGCTGGCTAAGGGTGAGGTAGACCCAAAATACGATGTTTGGTTCGGGAAAAGGTTCCAGATTCGTCAGAGGCCTGCCAAAAGAGCTCACGTCCAACAATTTACGGATGATTCGCAGGAACAGTGGGGCTGGTTAGTGAGAGAGGAAGGCTACCGGGTTGAAATCGGGAAGCTGAAGCGACAAATTGAAAGGCTTATGTTTGAAAACAATGTTCAAGTAGCCTCAGAGCAGGGTGAGAAGAACAAATTAGCCAAAGAAAACCAGGCACTGAAAGCCCGAATTCGCCAAGTCGGTAAGAGTGATAGCGACCGACAGAAACGTCGTTCTGATGAAAGGTTGATAGCGGAATTGAGAAATCAAGTCAGCCAAAGCCGAGAAGACTTGGAGAGATCCCAGGCTTGTATAACAAGAATGCGGGTCAGGTGGGCCACAGTTACAACATCACGGAGAGAGCACCTATGGCAAGTAAAAAGGGACTACGAAATGAGTGTTGCGACATTGAGAGAGATAAACTCCATTCTCAATAATCGGGTCCTCAAACAAGCCTGGGATGCTAGAACAGATAGAGAACGCTACTATGAGTCGATAGACCGGATGGAAGAACAAATGGAGAGGTTCCAAGAGCAGCTCATTGACAATACTCGAATATTGGGACTAAAGAATCAACGGATAGAACAGCTGTGCATAGAGAGGGATAGAATCAGGGGTAGGATCAATGATATAGGGCGCTATATCACCACGAAGTGCCTAACATGTGAAGAGATGCCTCGTGATATCCTTTTTGCCTCAGTCATGGGTTATGTCCATCAGATCATGGAGGAACTAAAAAGCTTGCAAAGAAGCCTGGCCCCCAAGCCCGCGGAAAGGCCGAATGATGCCTCGCGGGCACCAAAATTCAAAGCTTTAATGTATCCCTAGTTCAATCTTGCACTTGTTTGTTGTTCGAGTCTGTTGTCTACCCATATGTTTTTTTTCAAACATTCTCAAAATATATATATATATATATATATATATATATGAAGTCTGTATTTTTTTTTGTGATGGCTTGTAATAGCATTATTTTGAGTAATAAAAAAAAATTGTCTTATAGCACGAACTACGCTTGGTCTGATTCGTGCGGGGTCACGATACGTAGGCAATCTCTATAGGATTCGACCGTAATTATAAAATATATATATATATATATATATATATATATATATATATATATATATATATATTTGTCAGAGCAAAAATAAGCCGGGATGATGCATGCGGTCAGAGCAAAAGCATGTTAGAAATGATTAACTGCCTAGGAGCATTGCATCCCCATAACATGCAATTACAATATCTGTTAAGACTCTAACACTGACAAGTTTGTTGTTTTTCCAATCAATATCAGTTAGTTGTTAGAGCGTACTGGCACCGTACCATTATCAAACAAGATCAAAAGGTCCTATACCAGAAAGCATGACTGGGTCAGACAACAGCGTTGAGTCAGAAAAAACGGCCAATCAGATGCTGAAGGAAGCCCTGGAGAAAATGGAAAAAATGAGGCTAGAAATGAATGAAATGCAGATAGCCTTAGCTAGAGCCCAGAAGGGGCAAGAACTACCCGTTACTCCTACCCTCCAACCAGTACACACGCCGGAATACCCCTCTCCCGGTCCTTCAACAAGTTTCCCAAGCCATCACTATTATCAGGGAAGAGAGGCTTATGATTCCCAAGCTCCACCACCCACTCAAAACCCTCCTCCACCAAATGTTCCCGTCTTTGTGGCACCTCCCCCAGCTCCACTACATAGATCATCCAGTGAGCCGCTATTCCAAGCTCACGACACCCAATATTACCCTCCCGAACCCACTTTCAAAGCGCCTGAGCCATATACCTCCTCTCCCCATTTTGAAATCCCGGGAGAAGTTGATAAACCGGTTAAGAATGCAGAACAAGAGGAGGTGATTCGTAAAGTCAAAAGCCTGGAGCAATCCTTCAGGAACATGCATGGTTTAGGAAACCAAGTTAGTGTCGCATACAAAGATTTGTGCCCTTTTCCTGATGTACAGTTGCCTGCGGGGTTTAAAATGCCGAAGTTTGACTTATATGAGGGGCACGGTGACCCAGTAGCCCATCTGCGTGGTTTCTGTAGCAAGATGAGAGGGGCTGGGGGAAAAGATGAGTTGTTGATAGCATATTTCGGGCAAAGCCTGAGCGGGTCAGCGCTAGAATGGTACACGAGGCAAGACCCCGACCGATGGTATACATGGGATGATTTGGCCCAGGCATTCATCGGCCATTTTCAATATAACCTCGAAATAGTCCCTGATCGTCTGTCATTGTTGAAACTAGAAAAGAAGCCTGGGGAGAGTTTTAGAGAGTTTGGTTTCCGCTGGAGGGAACAAGCTGCAAGGGTTGATCCTCCTATGCGGGAGAGTGAGATGGTAGATTACTTCTTGCAAACATTGGAACCTACCTATTTTGGTCATCTAGTGACATCTGTCGGGAAGTCGTTTAATGAAGTGGTAAAGATGGGAGCCATGATTGAAGAAGGATTGAAATCTAACAAGATCTTGAGCTACTCGGCGTTGAAAGCAACCACCCAGGCCATCCAAAGCGGTACTGGTGGTGTGCTGGGGAAGAAGAAGAAAGAAGAAGTTGCGGCAGTTGAAGCTAATGTTTGGTCCAAGCACAATAACCGTCCACTCTACTACAGCCAACCCAGACCCCATCACCCAAACTATCAATATACCCCATATGGTCCACCGCAACACTATTATCCACCACCAGAACCACAATTTTCTATTCACCACGCCCAGACCTACACTCAACCCCCAGTGCACTCGCAATGGCGTACACCAAGTCCCCAAAATACACAGCCACACCCACAAAACACCTATCCACCTCCCAGGGCTAACAGACCAGGAACCAGCTTCCGCCCAAACCAAGCTTTTAGAAATGAGAAGGCCCCAAACAAAAAAACATTTACTCCGCTGGGAGAATCTTACACTTCTCTTTTCCACAGATTGAAACAGTTGGGGATGCTGACCCCAGTTGAATCCAAAGCACCAAATCCTCTTCCCAGAAACCTGGACCACTCTGTTAGCTGCGAGTATTGCTCAGGGATGCCGGGGCACGATACTGAAAAATGTTGGAAGTTGAAAAACGCAATCCAAGAGCTCATTGATAATCGTCGTATTGAGGTACAGGCTCCAGAGGCCCCGAACATCAATCAAAATCCGTTACCAGCGCATTATGAGGCCAACATGATCGAACTGATACATAAGGGGGCAGAGCCTAAGAAACCTTCGCAGGTGGTTATGGTGATTCGTTCTACGGAAACCAAAGAAAAGACAGTGAGTGCAAGGCCAGTGGTTCAGTTAAAAGCAGTAGAAGACAAGCCAGTGCTAGTAATGGGAAAGGGATCGTTTGTGGCCGAGAAAAAGCAGGAGCCAGTCAAGATAGTGGTACCAAGGTCAGTATCCATGCCCGTGGTGGTCGTGAAGGGAGTCTATATAGAGCCGGTTGTCATAAAACCGGTAGTCCAGTTACCCATGGTTGATAGCAAAGCCGTACCCTGGAAATATGACAAAGTAGTGGTGACATACAAAGGAAAGGAAATTGAGGAAGAAAGTTGTGAAGCACAGGGACTGACCCGGTCAGGACGTTGTTTCGCCCCTGAAGAGTTGAGAAAAGCTAAGGGCGCAAAAGACAATCCAGTGCCAGTTAAAAAAGCTGTAACGGAAGAGGAAGCAGAAGAGTTTCTGAAAAAGATGAAAGGACAAGATTATTCCATTGTTGAGCAACTGAGAAAAACACCGGCCCAAATCTCGTTGTTGTCATTATTAATTCACTCTGATGAGCATTGCCGAGCTTTAATGAAGATATTGAATGAGGCTCATGTGCCTGACAAAATCTCAGTAAACCATTTAGAGACAATTGCCAACAAGATCTTTGAAGTGAACAGGATAGCATTTTCTGATGATGAATTGCCTATGGAAGGCACAGAACACAACAAGGCTCTCTATTTGACGGTCAAATGTGAAGGTTCAATGGTTACTCGGGCACTAATCGATAACGGGTCGAGCGCTAATATTTGCACGTTATCCACATTGAACAAGTTAAAGATTGATGAGGATAGAATCCGCAAAAATAGCATTTGTGTTCGAGGGTTCGATGGAGGGGGAACAAACACAGTAGGGGATATTGTACTCGAATTGACTATTGGCCCAGTCGAGTTCACGATGGAATTTCAGGTGTTGGATGCTGCAGTATCCTATAATCTTTTGT
Organism: Nicotiana sylvestris; assembly: GCF_000393655.2. Taxonomy (NCBI): domain Eukaryota; kingdom Viridiplantae; phylum Streptophyta; class Magnoliopsida; order Solanales; family Solanaceae; genus Nicotiana; species Nicotiana sylvestris. Next base: position 118,808,913 of record NC_091057.1, on the reverse strand, counting down.
TGGGTCGACCGTGGATTCATGCGGCAAAAGCCGTGCCCTCCACACTGCACCAAATGATCAAATTCGAGTGGGACAGAAAAGAAATTGTGTTACATGGGGAAGATCCCACATGCGCCGTGAATGATGCCATTATACCCTTTATAGAGACCAAAGATGATAAGGGGCCATGGGTGTATCAGATCCTCGACACGGTTCCGGTGAGCAGGTTGCCTGAGGGTAAAAGCATGCCATGTCCCAGGGTGTCAGCTACGACTGTCATGGTAGTATCAGAAATGTTGAATAACGGGTTCGTGCCCGGGAAGGGTTTGGGGGTTGAACTGCAGGGCATTACTCAACCTGTGTCTTTGCCCAAAAATCTGGACACCTTCGGGTTAGGGTTCAAACCAACAGCAGCAGATGTCAGAAAGGCCCGTAAATTGAAGAAGAAAGCTTGGGTGCTCCCTAAACCAATTCCTCGATTGTCCAGGTCCTTCGTCAGACCGAGTATTAAGAAACAATCATTGGCAAAGATGTCAGGTTCGTTAATTGAGGCGGATGGGAATTTGGATAAGGTGTTTGAGAAAGTATTTGCTGAAGTAAACATGGTTGAGGCCGGGGAAGGGTCAAGCAGAGCAGACATACAGTACATCGGACCACATGCTAACATCAACAATTGGGAAGCTACTCCTCTTCCAGTTCGGAGGGAGTCGTGGTAGTGGGTTTTGTTTTCCTTTTGTCACCTGGATTATTCCAGGGTTTGTAATCCAGTTGTTATGTTCCGTCCGTTTGGATGAGTTAAAACCTTGTTGTCTTTACGTTTAATGAAATGCAATTTTCTTCGTCCCTAATTCTCTTTCCATTTTCTTTTCTTTTCTTTGTACAGTTCTTTTTATGCTGATATCAATGACATGACATGCATGAGGAATCTTCGGCCCAGTTTTAAAAGCCAATCTAGTTCAGAAGTAATAATACAAGAGATCGAGTGTGATGATGGGATGGATTGTAATAATGATGAAGCTTATGAGGAAATTAGTAAAGAATTAAGTCACTTTGAAGAAAAACCCAAACCTAACCTAAATGACACAGAAGCAGTTAATCTAGGGGACCAAGACAATGTACGGGAAACTAAAATAAGTGTTCATTTGGAGCCACAACTCAAGGAGGAGATAATTAAAGTATTGCATGAGTACAAAGACGTTTTTGCATGGTCATATGATGATATGCCGGGTCTAAGCACCGATTTGGTGGTTCATAAATTGCCCACTGATCCAGCACTCCTCCCTGTCAAGCAGAAGTTGAGAAAGTTCAAAACAGACATAAGTGTGAAGATCAAAGAAGAGATCACCAAGCAGTTTGAGGCAAGGGTCATTCAGGTTACACGGTACCCCACTTGGTTAGCCAATGTCGTGCCTGTGCCAAAGAAAGATGGCAAGACCAGGGTGTGCGTCGATTATCGAGACCTTAACAAAGCAAGCCCAAAAGATAATTTCCCACTGCCCAACATCCATATACTGATCGACAATTGTGCCAAACATGATATTGGCTCTTTTGTGGATTGTTATGCGGGTTATCATCAGATTCTAATGGATAAGGAAGATGCAGAAAAGACGGCATTCATCACGCCGTGGGGAACGTATTGTTATCGGGTCATGCCGTTTGGTTTGAAAAATGCTGGGGCAACTTATATGAGGGCCATGACAACTATCTTCCATGATATGATACATAAAGAAATTGAGGTATACGTGGATGATGTGATCGTTAAGTCTAGACAGCAATCTGACCATGTCAGAGATTTGAGAAAATTCTTTCAAAGGCTTCTCAGGTACAATCTTAAGCTCAATCCTGCGAAATGTGCTTTCGGGGTGCCATCTGGGAAGTTGTTGGGATTTATAGTTAGCCGGAGAGGTATTGAATTAGACCCGTCAAAGATCAAAGCTATTTAGGAATTGCCACCTCCAAGAAACAAAACCGAGGTGATGAGTTTGTTGGGAAGACTGAACTATATCAGCAGGTTCATTGCTCAGCTCACGGCAACATGTGAACCAATTTTCAAATTGTTAAAGAAAGATGCCGCGGTCAAATGGACTGATGAATGCCAGGAGGCTTTTGATAAGACAAAGGGGTATTTGTCAAACTCACTTGTGTTGGTCCCACTAGAACTAGAGAGGCCTTTGATTCTGTATCTGACAGTTATGGACAGTTCATTCGGCTGTGTACTGGGGCAACATGATGTTACGGGCAGAAAGGAGCAGGCTATCTACTATCTCAGTAAGAAGTTCACATCTTACGAGGTCAAGTATACTCATCTGGAAAGGACATGTTGTGCCCTAACTTGGGTGGCACAGAAATTGAAACATTACTTGTCATCTTACACCACTTACCTTATATCTCGCTTGGACCCGTTGAAGTATATTTTCCAGAAACCCATGCCCACAGGAAGGCTTGCAAAGTGGCAGATCTTACTTACAGAGTTCGACATTGTCTATGTGACACGGACTGCCATGAAAGCACAGGCATTAGCCGATCACTTGGCTGAGAACCCCGTTGATGAAGATTATGAGCCTTTGAAAACTTATTTCCCTGATGAAGAGATAATGCACATTGAAGAATTAGAACAAGCTGAGAAGTCGGGATGGAAACTTTTCTTTGATGGGGCTGCAAATATGAAGGGTGTGGGAATAGGAGCAGTACTTATTTCGGAAACAGGTCAGCATTACCCCGTTACAGATCGACTTCGTTTCTACTATACAAACAACATGGCAGAATATGAGGCGTGTATATTGGGATTGAGATTAGCTGTGGATATGGGTGTACGGGAAGTCTTGGTCATGGGTGACTCGGACTTACTGGTACACCAGATTCAAGGGGAATGGGAAACACGGGACTTGAAGCTTATACCGTATCGACAATGTCTGCATGAGCTTTGCCAGCGTTTTCAGGCCATAGAATTCAGACACATTCCAAGGATTCATAATGAGGTTGCTGACGCTTTGGCTACTTTGGCGTCAATGTTGCACCATCCAGATAAGGCCTATGTTGATCCATTGCAGATTCAAGTCCGTGATCAGCATGCTTACTGCAATGTGATAGAAGAGGAAATCGATGGAGAGCCATGGTTCCATGATATCAAAGAGTACATCAAAGCGGGAGTGTATCCAACGCAGGCCACCGGTGATCAGAAAAGAACAATTCGACGGTTGGCAAGTGGGTTTTTCCTTAGTGGAGGAGTACTGTACAAAAGAACGCCAGAGCTCGGTTTGTTGAGATGTATAGATGCACGGCAGGCCACAACTATCATGACTGAGGTGCATTCCGGAGTTTGCGGACCGCATATGAGTGGGTATGTTCTAGCAAAGAAGATTCTCCGAGCAGGTTATTATTGGCTCACGATGGAGCGAGATTGTATCAGTTTTGTGCGTAAGTGTCATCAATGCCAAATACATGGAGATTTGATTCATGCTCCACCATCAGAATTACATACGATGTCCGCGCCATGGCCTTTTGTTGCATGGGGCATGGATGTTATTGGGCCAATTGATCCAGCAGCATCAAATGGGCACAGATTTATCTTGGTAGCTATAGATTATTTTACCAAATGGGTGGAAGCGAAGACATTCAAGTCTGTGACCAAGAAGGCTGTAGTTGACTTCGTGCATGCAAATATCATATGTCGGTTTGGGATCCCAAAGGTAATCATCACAGATAATGGGGCTAATCTTAATAGTCATTTGATGAAGGAGACATGTGAGCAGTTTAAGATTGCTCACAGGCACTCTACTCCGTACCGTCCCAAGGCAAATGGTGCGGTTGAAGCGGCCAATAAGAACATAAAGAAAATACTCCGGAAGATGGTTGAAGGATCTAGACAATGGCACGAGAAATTGCCTTTTGCATTGTTAGGATATCGCACCACCATGCGTACCTCGGTAGGGGCGACTCCTTACTCATTGGTATATGGTACCGAGGCAGTAATACCCGCAGAAGTGGAAATCCCATCTCTGCGAATCATTGCAGAGGCTGAGATCGATGATGATGAATGGGTGAAAAGCCGTCTTGAGCAGTTGAGTTTGATCGATGAGAAAAGATTGGCATCAGTGTGTCATGGCCAACTGTACCAACGAAGAATGGCAAGAGCATACAACAAAAAGGTACGTCCAAGGAAATTTGAAGTCGGGCAATTAGTACTGAGGCGGATCTTGCCTCATTGGGCTGAGGCAAAAGGAAAATTTGCCCCAAACTGGCAGGGACCATTTGTGGTAACCAGAGTGTTGTCTAATGGAGCATTGTATTTGACAGATGTGGAAGGAAAATGTGTAGAAATGACCATCAATTCCGATGCGGTCAAGAGATATTATGTATGATTTCTTTATTTTCTGAATGTATCTGTTCATATTTGGCATATCTTAAAGATTGAAATGATGAAGGCATTTTGTTCTGCTATCCAAACACTCATATCCCTTGTTATCCCCTTCGAGCCTTACTTATTTTTCATACACCTCTTTCGGAATCAGCAGCATTATCAGAGAACACAAGTGCCAAACAAAAAAACAAAAAAAAAAAAAAAAGAAAGAAAAGTGAAGAAAAAAAAGGAAAGAAGAGAAACATAACAACGTAGTCTCGCCAAGTGAACTACGTTTGACTTGATCCCGAAAGGGTACGTAGGCAGCCTTAATCCGAGGTTCAGTCATACCAAATAGAAATCCAAAAATCCCCAAGCAAGAAACTGGGGCAGAAGTGGTGATTGTTATGAAAGTTGGATTCCGAAAGTTGTAATTTGAACCCATTTGAATTGTTTTGAGCCTTTTATACTTTTCTTTCTAACTCAATCCAAAAGCCTACATTACGGTCCAAAGAAAGACCTTATGATCAGTTTTGAGAAATGCCAAGATGAACAGGTAGGAATAACCCACGACAGGGGCAACACTCTGGTTCGAGCAAGAAGAACAAAAATAAATGAGAGAGTCTTATGGGTGAAAACCCTCACGGGCACCGTAAGGCGACGGGAGCTGAGAGAAAAATAAATGAGAGAGTCGTGTTGGTGAAAACCTTTACGGGCACCTCAAGGCGAAGGTGAGATAAGAAATGGAAAACTGAGAAAGGTCTGTTGATAGAAACCGTTTCGCGGTACCGCAGGGAAACAAGGTTAAGGTCTGGATAAATCAAACAAGTGATGGAAGTTCTGGGCAATGAGGTACGACAATTGAGAGTTGTTTGGTTGGATAGATTGGGCTGATTAATCCAAAATGCATGTCTTGACCATTGGTACTAGTTGTCTCGTTCAGATAAGTTTCTTTTCCTTCTCTTTTCAAACAGTCATCTGGTTTTGGATTCTTCTTATCCTTAACTCAAAAATCATGGCATTTCATTTTCTTTTGAGGGTTTTATCTAGCTGAGATGTTTCAGTGCCAGTTTTGTTCAATGCAAGCAGAAAGGACTTCAAAGTTCACTACCAGCTTCTAGAATTGTAAAGCACAACGTGGTCAGAGCATGTCAAAAACAACTTGATGTCAAGTGGAATACAGGGAATTAACAGAAGTTTCATCGGTGAAATGATTGGGAAATGTCGTGGGAAAGGCGAAGGCTCAAACAAAAAGGGGAAGAAAAGTTAGTTGTTGAAGAGGAATTCTCCAGGAGGGAAAAACAAGCACTAATCAGGATAAATGCAAGTTGTCAGGAGTCCACCTGGAGAACAGAGACGTATTTTTCAAGTTTGACATCAGGAGTCCGCCTGAAGAACGGAGACATACAGCTTAAATTTTAAAAGTCAGGAGTCCGCCTGGAGAACAGAGACATACTTTTCAAGCATTGAAGTTGGGAGCCCGTCCATAATAACAGAGGCATACATTCCAGTCTTTACATTTCAAGAGTTGAAGTTGGGAGCCCGCCCAGATAACAGAGGCATACATTTCAGTTTTTAATTTTCAAATGTTGAAGTTGGGAGCCCGCCCATATAACAGAGGCATATATTTCAGTTTTTAATTTTCAAGTGTTGAAGTTGGGAGCCCGCCCCTATAACAGAGGCATACATTTCAGTTTTTAATTTTCAAGTGTTGAAGTTGGGAGCCTGCCCAGATAACAGAGGCATACATTTCAGTCTTTTCATTTCAAGCATTGAAGTTGGGAGCCCGCCCAGATAACAGAGGCATACATTCAGTCTTTACATTTCAAGAGTTGAAGTTGGGAGCCCGCCCAGATAACAGAGGAATACATTTCAGTCTTTTCATTTCAAGCATTGAAGTTGGGAGCCCGCCCATAGAACAGAGGCATACATTTCAGTCTTTTCATTTCAAGCATTGAAGTTGGGAGCCCGCCCAGATAACAGAGGCATACATTTCAGTCTTTATATTTCAAGCATTGAAGTTGGGAGCCCGCCCAGATAACAGAGGCATACATTTCAGTTTTTAATTTTCAAGTGTTGAAGTTGGGAGCCCGCCCATATAACAGAGGCATACATTTCAGTTTTTAATTTTCAAGTGTTGAAGTTGGGAGCCCGCCCCATATAACAGAGGAATACATTCAGTCTTTAATTTCAAGTATTGAAGTTGGGAGCCCGCCCATAGAACAGAGGCATACATTTCAAGATCAAGTCAGAGGACAATAAAACAGAAGGTTACAACAAGAATCCCCAACAGGAAACAATAAAATCCCAGCATCGAGAAACAGAAGGTCACAAAAGGCCCCAGCACAAATTCAGGCGCATAACTCAAAAGGAAGAAAAGACGCGTTTTGAAAGAAGCAGCTGGTGAACATTGAATCATGCCCAGCATAACAAGTCTGATGAAGAGAGCCGTACCCACCAGAGGAACCGCCAAAAAGCTTAATGAAGAAAGCCATGTCCCCAGCGGACCGAACAAAATGATGAAAACTGGTATTCAAAAAAAGCCAAGGGCCAGAAGTCTTGGTAAAAAGGCACTAGAGGAAACACAAACCGACAAAAAGCAAGGCAACCGGAGCAAGGGGGAAAACAGATAAGATTCTGTAATTTCTAGCTTAGTCTAGCTTCTTATTTTTTTAAGCATGGTGTAATAAGGAGGTCAGCAAACAGTAAAAGTAGCATGCAACAGCAGTAACATTGCAGTCCCATGGTAGTCCCAGCTACCAAGACTTCCCGAACTACATTGACCTGATTCCTGTTTAGCCCAGGATATGTAGGAAACCTTTGAAGCAAAGGTTCGGTCAAATCTTTTTCAAAAAATGCTTCACACGGAGTACTCGGATGGGCAAAAATCGCTCGCTTTATCTTTGCACGAAAACCCTTCGTGTCTTCGGGCAAAGAGGGGCAGCTGTAAGCACGTGATTTTTGCCCAAAATGAGAATTACTCCCAAAAAATCCAAAAAATAAAATGATTTTTCTTTGGTGTGCAATTTTGTGATATTTTGAATAAGTATTTGTATTTGTCTGTGCGTGTTTATTTGCTAAATTAATAAAAAATACAAAAATATGTCGCATTTTGCATATAGGATTTAATTCTACAATTGTTAGTAATTAAATTTGTTTTACAAAAATTAAAAATTACAAAAATAGGCATCGTTTGCATTTTTAGCATTTAATGTCCAAATATACAATTTTATGCTTAATTAATACTTAATTGTGCGTTAATTGTTATTGGGAGTTAATTTGCGCTTTTATAACTTAATTTAGTTCTTAATAATAGTTTAAGTATTTTTATAATTTAGTTTTAGAAAAAATAAAAGAAGAAAAGAGAGCGAAAATATAAAGAAAGTCGGAATTAGGCCTCTTCTTCAATTTCAAGACATAGGCCCAAAAAATGGCCCAATCTTCCCTACGACCCAGTCCACTTCGAACTGGGTCGACCCAGTCCATAACCCAACACCCCTATCTTACAAAACAAAAACAAAACAAAACAAAATAAAAGAAGAAAACCCTAAAGAGCTAAGCCATCCGCCCCCCCTTTTCCTATCTTCTTCTTCTCCAAAGTTTCTCAAGCTCCCATGGCTTCCCCCCCCTCAAGCTCATCCATGGCTTTTCATTGTCACCCCGCACACACTTACATACCTCGTCTCGTCTCCAAGCAACCATAGATGCTGCCCAAAGCTCCTTCATCTTCGTCAAACAAACAACGCCCCTCCTCGTCCGCCATTGAAGAGCAACGTTGTTGCTGCGTTTTGCTCGACGAACAGCTCAAACCTTACGTCCAAACACGCCCATTGCAGCTGCTTCCTCGTCATGACTGCCTCGTCCAGCTCGAGATTGTTTCAGCTGCGTTGATGCGACCATCGTCGTCATGCCCGCTACTACTGTGTCGTGCTACTGCTTTTGCTTCCTCTGTCGAGCTGTTGCCGGCGTTTCTGCCACTGCTGGGTCGTCGCCGCTGCTGCCTCGTCGCAACAGTGACGTTGCCGCTGCTACTCCTTCCTCCGCCGCTGCTTCTGCTTCTCGACGTCGTGCTGCTGCTCGTCGCGGCAGTAGCCGCGGCTGCTTCTACTTCTTCTTCGTCTTCGTCGTCCTTCGTTCGAGCTTTGGTCAAGGCTCGGACAGATTTGCTTACAATCAAAGTGCGTCGTTGATTCATCTCCGGTTAGTTGTTTTTGAGTTTTATTTTTGTCCATATTTTGTTTGATATTTTCCGAATCCAAATCGTTAAATGATTTAATCCTTGTTTTGTTCGTTGTTCGTCGTTGAAATAATTTTCTAGTGTGTTCATGCCGTTTGTTAAATTAATTTTCAGATTTCAAAATAGAAGTTTAATTAGTTGTTTTCATATTCATTTCATGTTTGTATTATTGTTTAAGTGAATATTTGTTAGTTTGTTGTTTGTTAGATTCAAATTGAAATTTAATTAACTATTTCTTCAATTTGTTTCATGTGTTTATGTATTGTTAGAAATTGTTAGTATTGTTAAGTTCAAGTTTAAGTTCATAATTGTTTCTTCGTCGATCTTGTTATTTGTTTAAAGAATTTAGTTGTGTTAAAGGAATATATTGATTTAATCGTTTAATCCGTCATGTTTGTTGTGTTAAAATAGATTCATTCATGTTCATGTTTGGATGATCTTGAATCCGAATTTTGTATAGTTTGATTTCTTGTTTACCATTTATGATTATTTCTTGAATTGTTCTCATAATCTTGTTTAAAGTTTAATATAAGAATTGTTTGTTGTAATGTTGTTAGAGTTGATTTTAAGTTTCAATATTATTGAATTTAGGAATCTAAATATACTTGTTTGATTGTTGTTGTTGTTTAAATCCGAAAAATAGGTTTGTTGTTGCCAAAAATATTGTTCAATCAAATTTTAGTTGTTCTTGGTTGTTCAATTTGTGTTCATGTGATTTGTTGTTGAAATGTTGTTAAAATCATGTTCATGTGATATTGTTGTTATGATGTTCATCCGTGTTCATATTGTTGTTTGAACATTGTTAGAAATTGATCATATTGTCTATATTTTGGTTAAGTTTGATTAATTGATGTGTTATAGCTGATGGGTAGTTTGGTAAATTTGTAATACATTCAGGGGTAGTTTGGTAATTTCAGTAAGGTCGGAAGGGGTAGTTTAGGAATTGTACATTTTGTAATTGTTTATTTGAAGCATGGGGGACAAAATGAAATGGGGTGGGTTGTGATATGATTATTTAATATAAAGGGGGGACAAGATTTAATTTAAAGGGGAATCTTGCATTATTTTAAATGAAGCATGGGGGACAAAATGAAATGGGGTGGTGTGATATGTTTATTTAATGTAATGGGGATGAGTGGAAAGATAATGGGTTGGGTAGAGAAAAAGTATGGTTTTTAATTAATTAAAAGGTTTATGGGATGAGTTATAAAAGAGAAGTCTTGAAATCAGATAGAGGGGACACAGACAGAGAAAAAAAGAGAGATTTGAAAAAAAAAGAGCTGAACATTTATTCCGAAAAAATATTGAAACTCTCAAGAAAAGAAAAACATACAAAGAAAAAATAAAAATAAAAAGTTGAAAATTAGAAGATAAAGTAGTACACACCTGATAAATATTCTGGTATACAGGTGTAGAAATTAAGGGTTGAAGATTAACTAGCCTTTCAAAAAATCTGGAAATTTCCCTTGGTTTCTGTCCGTTATTTTCGGCATTCCTGGATTTTATTTTGAATTTTTCAAATCTGTCACTGGGCTTTTCGTTGACTGGTTATTGCTGGTTATTGTTGCTGTTGTTGTGTTACGTATTACGTTGCTGACTTTCTTCTTCTTATATTGACAATATCAGGTACACAACTGTAATTTTGGCATTTTGTAAGCTGAAATGAAGAATGGAGTGTTAAATTTTTAATTTCGTTTAATTTTTTTTTGTATTGTATTTAGGTTATTCATGTATTATTATTCTGTAAATCACTGTCATTTGGCATAACTAGGCATATTATAGCGACATTAAAAAACGCCTTAACCAGATTATTAGGAAATATATTTAAGCCTGATTATTAATTAAAACTGTTTAATAATAAAAATAGAAGAAATAACGTAAAAAATGGCGTTATTGAATCAGTTTGGCAAAAATTGACTAAGTTCCTTATTCATAAGGTTTTTCATCAATGGTAAGTTAATCGGAATCATGTAGTTAATTTCAGTTAAAACATGAATTAGTTTGCGAATCAAGTATTAGGACATGATGTGAATTAAAACAAAGTTAGTTAAGGTTAAATTGTTTAAATTTTTTAGAAATATGGTTTAGTAATCAAGTTTATTTTTTCTTTCAATTTTCAGTATTTGTAAATAATTAGTTTCAATAAGCTTAAGTCTTACTAACAATTTGAATTTTAATCCAACTATGGGATAATTAGTTTTTATTTTTTATTTTTTTATTTTATTTTATTCCATGTTGTACTTATGATTATAATTTTTATTACTTTCTGTTAATATTTGTTTTTCTCTTCTATTTAATATGTTATTTTCAAGAATGTAGATATTGATTTTATATTTGTAGACAAACTTAGTAATAATAAAAAGGTAGTCATTAAAGGATATTCTTAAAATAAGGAAGGATTTCGCTAAAAATAAATAGATGTAAATAATACAAAAATTTACAGGATTCTCCAATCTCATTTATTTATTTAATTATTTTAAAAAAAATTACTTAGAATTTGGGATGGATTGTTTAGTGAATTTCACTTCCTTCCCCAAAGATAATGACGCGCTAGACTCTTTAGGCGCGATTTGATTAATTTTACCTTCTTAAACTCGGATGCGCATTTCATGCGACCCAAATCTAAATCCTAAAACATTGAATAAAAATGTGTTCCGGATTGCGGGTGCATTTCATGTGACGTAATCCAAAGACATGTTTTAAACGATGTTCACAATTTTTTTTTTAAAATAATAAATAATATTAATAATAAAGTGGTAAAAAGTTAAGATTGGCACATCGGTTCATAATTGTATTAAAATCAGATAAATAAGTTAAATATGACAATTGAGCGACCGTGCTAGAACCACGGAACTCGGGAATGCCTAACACCTTCCCCCGGGTTAACAGAATTCCTTATCCGGATTTTTGGTACGCAGACTGTAACATGGAGTCATTCTTTTCCTCGATTCGGGATTAAAATTGGTGACTTGGGATACCCTAAATCTCCCAAGTGACGACTCTGAAATAAATAAACCAATCCCGTTTCGATTGTCCTTTAATTGGAAAAACTCACTTGCACCCTCGCGGGTGCGGAAAAAGGAGGTGTGACACTTATCATTCAGGGGCAGAAGGGCACGACACTAAGGATTGTTGGACCCTAAAAAGGGCAGTTGAAAACCTGATAGAACAAAAACGGGTCGTGCTAAGGGATGGAGAGGTCCCCAATGTAACCAACAACCTATTACCAGCTCACAATAACGGGCCAGTTATTGGGATGATCTGTGAAGACAAAGAGTTTGACCCGGCTTTGAAAGCTATCATTGCTATTGCCGACATTGAAAAGAAGCCCAAAATGGCGGCAACGCAAACTAAAGATGAAAAAAAAAACAATCCCACTCCTCAAAGAGTAGAACAGGTGGTGGAAACCAAGACCGGGGCAGTACCTCCTAAAGATGCCTTTCTTTATGTTCCCCGGGCCCCTAGGAAAGAAAGTTTGTGTTTAGTCCTCCCAAGAGGTTTGAGCTAAACAAAGGACCTAAGATGTACGTACCAAGAGGGACTTATGTGGAGCGGGGGGCGGTAATTTCACTAAGGCTGAATGAGCCAGTGGTTATCAGTCGCGCACCATAAAAGCCCATGAAGGATCCCACTACCGTCCCCTGGAATTACAACAAAGCGGTAGTGACGTACAAAGGAAAAGAAATCATTGGGGAAGTGAATGAAACAAACCCGTCTGGGAAGTACCTCAATCTGGAAGAAGTGAACAATGCCAAACAGAAGAGTTTTCCGCTTAAAAAGCCAATCAGTGACGAAGAAGCAGAGGAATTCTTCCGAAAGATGAAAACTGTGGACTACGAGGTTGTCACACCTCCTTTTTTACACCCCGAGGGTATATGGGGAGTTTTTTCAATTAAAGTGATATTAATCGAGATGGGATTAATTAATTTATCAGAGTTGCCACTTGAAATAATTTATGGTGTCCCAAGTCACCGGTTTATTTTAAAATCCCAAATCGAGGAAAATTGACTTTATTTAAAAGTCTGCGAACCAGAAATTCTAAGTAAGGAATTATGTAAACCCGGGAGAAGGTGTTAGGCATTTCCGAGTTCCGTGGTTCTAGCACGGTCACTTAGCAATTTATACTTGGCTTAAATCGTCTAATTACTTATTTTTAGAACCTATGTTCATTTACCTTTTACCGCTTTTAATCACTTGATTTGTTCGTAATGAAAGAATTGAGTTACGCGTACGTATACTCATTTCCTTTGGCGAGTCAAAAATCATATCACGCGTACGTGTCCACAATTAATCACGCTTTATTAATTATTAAGAAAGTTTGGCTGAAGTTGCACGAATGCATACCTCGATTTATTTGTAGAATCATAATTATGTTACGCGAACGTATACACAATCACGATAATAGATTAAGTCGCGCCTAAAGCAAGCTACGAATGTTCAAAGTGTTTTCTACACTAGTTATGAATGTTCCAAGTCTTTTCCACACTAGTTTTTGCATTAGTGTGAGGGCCATAGATTATGAGATTCATTTGTAAATGGCACGCCTCAATTTATTTCAAAAAAAAAAATTGTACTCAACTAAAGCTAACTACGGATATTCATAATTGTAGCTTCTTTTTGCCAAATCATGTTCCAGTGAGTTCAACTAGGAAACACAACTTGACTTGATCACAAACTGGGCGAATTTAAATCATGATCTTATCTCAACTAACACTTTTCCCACGTTCCAACTACACTGATAAACAACTACCTCCTTTTAATTGTCGCAACCTTACAGAAGTTCAATCTTTTAATATCTTGGAAAATTTACAAATCTAGAAATTTCAAGTAGATACTTAAAATACATGATTATAAATGCAATATTTGAAAAATCACCTGAATTTAATCAACTATACCTTTTTGTCATGCTTCCAGAAGAAAGGAATTGATCTTTGGTTAGCTTCGCATTTCTATTCCATATCACATCCCTACTTGCTGGATAGGTCAGCGGAATCTTGTAATTCTTAGGAGGACGAACCAAACAATCTTGGTGTTCCCGCGATAACTCACAATGACGATCAAATCCTCCCCATCTTTGAGTCTAGTTAACAAGTTTGCAGATATATTATAGCAGGGCACATAATTCTCTCTCTCATTTCTACAAAGACCAACATCCTTTATCCGATTAGCTCCCAGAGAAATTCTCTTTAACTCTAAATAATTATTTATTGCTTGTTCTTTTAGCTTTCTATAATTTGTATAGATATCAGGCTTCGCGGAGGAAGTCACCGAATCAAATGTACTAGAAGAAGATGATCCTAACAATGCTATTAGCATAAATACATTGACCAGACACAAGAGTATCCAGCTGAGTGGCAGTCTAGGACCGAAAATTAATGATAGTTTATTGAGCAAAAGGCTTCATGGACAAGTTTCAAGAATCCCTTTCGCAAATCGAGTTGAGAAGACCAGTAGATGGTAGCTATTGTTTCAACCTGAACCTCCAAAAACTATGAAAACTATAATATTTCATTAGATACATCTCTCATATATATCACCCATAATCCAAACAATTTCAACTGTCATCTATTTAAACCACTACCTAAACTCAACATAAAGAAATTCCCCCAATCATGCCAAACTAATCAACATCATAATTTGGCGGAATTTCAATCCCACAAGTTTTTACAGTAACCAAAATAAAACAAGCAAAGGCAGGTCAGTGAAAAGCCCCTCCCAAAAGACTATGACACATCAACTACCAATAATCAAGATTAGAACTTTACACAATTCCAAACAATGCCAATTCTGAAGCAACTCTTTTTATTATTGTCTTATAAACAAACAATCCAAATCCTCATATCACCTCTAAACAGCAATAGAGATAAACTTGAGTATCCAAATAAAGACGGAAGGGAAGCTGGAGCTTAGCGTCAAAGCAGAAAATAGCAGCAGCAAATCAACCCGGATCGATTCGAACCAATAAATAAATTCTCGAATGACGACTCGAACGGAACTTTGACAAAGCTCAAAGATGGTGTTTGAACTGATTATTGAAGCTGATTTTTTAGCCCATTTTTTGGCAGTTTTTAACTGATTTTCTTTGCATTTTTGTGGCGATTTTAGCTGGATTTTCACATGATTTTGTGGTAGTTTAAGTGGCTGATTTCTACTATATTTTTGGGGTGATTTTAGGTGATGTTTTAGGGGGTAATTTTGGACTATTCAAGGGCTTCTTTAATGGAGTTTTACATGGTGTTTTTGGAGATAAAGAAGATGCTGAATTGACGAGGAAGAAGAGAAAGTTGCAATTACCCTCTAACTTTAAAGTTTCTTGTTTCTCTCCATTCTTTTTTAGGGTGTGTTTTTATGTCGATGCCTGAAAGGAAGAGGGAATTGGCGCTGATTTTTGAGGCATGTAGAAGAAGAAGTTCAGGGTGGGATGCGTCGTTGCTGAAGGGGTAAAAGATCTGATCCTCTTTTTCTAGGTTTCCTAATGTGTATATTTATGGTAATGTGTCTAGGGTAGGGATGTTCATTCGGATCGGATATCCGAAATTCGAACCGATCCATTCAATTTTGAATTTCGGATTTCGGATTGGATCGGATTTCAGATTATGTTTATTAAAATTTTGGATTTCGGATCGGATTTCGGATTGGTATATTTTAATCCAATCCAATCCGAAATCCGAAATTATTAGGACATGTATAAATACTACACTTTAATTTACATCAACCTCCAAGTTATTACCTTTACAATTGCTAGATTTAGCTATATTGGCACCATAGTACTCTCATAATTGCATAAACATGAATTTTTCTTAATGTATTGTCTCTTTTACAAAGAAAATATACATATTAGTTTAACTTTAAGGCATAATAATACGATCTGATATCCGATCTGATCCAAACTTTAAAATCCGATCCGATCCGATATAATTCGGATCAGATTCGGATTGCATTTTCTAGAATCCGAAATCCGAAATTCGAATCCGAAATATGCTAAATCCGATTCGATCCGTGCACAACCCTAGTCTAGGGTTAAGGATGGGGTAATGGGCTTGAAGGAATTTGGGTCATGAATTTGGGCTAATTAACTTTGGCCCAATACACTAAGACTAAATCAATTTTTTTTTCCATTTTCTTTTTCTTTGATTTTAAAATCTAATAAAATCCTAAATTAATCCTAAATCAATCTAATTTGTAAAACTAACCAATTACCTAATTATATAAATTATAAAAAACTACTTGATCCTAAATTAAAAGAGAAAAATCAACAATCTAAAAATTAAAATGTAAAATGAGCTATTTTTGTGATTTTTATTTTTAATAAAACAATCAACTAACTAACTAATCCTAAAAATATAAAAACAAAACCTAAATGCAATGCATGATATTTTTGGCATTTTCATGATTTTAATAAAAATTAAACGTGCATAAAATGCAAACAATTAACAAAAAATCCTACAAAATTCATATAAAATGACAAATAATTAGAAAAATTATATATTTTCTTGGATTTTATAGGAGAAATTCATATAGGGCAAAAATTACATGCTCACAAAGGTAATAGGCCAACTCCGGAAGTCTCCCTCTCAGGTCTCGCTCTTATCTCTACTGATAAGCTCGAATGAGCACTAGAAAGTGTTGATAAAGACTCTCAATGAAGCATGTGTTCCGATTAAAACCACTGTTGAGCAACTGGAAAGAATGGCAGAACGATTCTTTGAAGTCAATCGGATTTCATTTAGCAGAAATGACTTGCCCCCGGAAAGGGCTGCCCACAACAAAGTCTTCATTTGATAGTTAAATATGAAGGGTACTATGTGAAAAAGAGCCATGCTGGATGGCAGATCTGGGGTTGACATCTGCCCTCTCTCAACTTTGCAAAGAATAGAAATTAGGACTTAGAGAATCAGGCCTAACAATATTTGTGTATGTGCTTTTGATGGCGTCAAGAGAGACACAATAAGGGAGATTGATTTGATCTTGACTATCGGTCTTGTGGATTTCGAAGTGACATTTCAGGTCTTGGACATGGACACCTCCTACAATTTTCTCCTAGGACAGCCTTGGATCCATGTTGTAGGGGTTGTACCTTCTACCCTCCACCAAATGGTGAAGTTTGAACATGAAGATCAGGAAATTGTGGTACATGGAGAAGACGAGCAATCAATTTACTGGGACCCCTTAGTCCCATGTCTCAAGGCTAAGGAAGGTAGTGAGCACATAGTCTATCAAGCTTTTGAGATTATGGTTGCGGATTAGTGTGAGGAAGGAAGCCCGTGTCCTCAACCCTTTCTATCAAATGCGTCAATCATGGTCGCCACTGAAATGATCAAGCACGGTTATAAGCCTAGGAAGGGGCTCAGGGTATCTTTGCAAGGTATCACAGAATCTATCACTTTAGCTGCCAGTGAGAAATTCTTCGGTGTGGGTTTCCAAGCTATAGAAGCTGATGTGACATGGGCAAATGAACGAAAGAGCAATGGTTGGGTGTTGCCTCAGCCGGTCCCGCGTCTCTCCAAAACATTCGTCAAGCCAAGGTACATAGAAGAGGAGGACGAGGCCTTCATGGCCGAAGAAATTGAAGACATATATGGAGCCATGAGAAAATGTTATATGAAGCTCACACGGTCCAGCCGGGAGAAGGCTCAAGCAGTGCTGAGGTGCAATATATGGGGCCTGACGCCAAGCTTCAAAATTGGAAGGCTACTCCGTTCCTAGTCAGGCGGGAATCCCATTAGTCCAGTCTTGCCACCTTTTCTGCATTCCGAGTTATTCCAGGGTGTAACTCGAATGTTTATTTTAGTTTATTGTCTTTAAAGTTCCAATGTAAACCCTTCTATCTTCAAATTCAATGAAATGAAATCAATATTTCATCGTCTATGAATCTCTTTCTTTATTCTTTCTTATATTTGTTACTTTTCTTATTTCGTCTTTCAGTTCTAATAATGCGAACTTAAATAACATGACATGCTTACGGACTTTATGCCCAGATCCTAACACTCTGTCTAATTGTGAAATAATGAATCAAGAACCAGAATACGATGAAGATGAGGCTTTTAGGGAAATAAACCGAGAATTGGAACAATTTGAGAAGAAGCCTAAGCCAAACTTAAATGAAACTGAGCTAGTTAATTTGGGTAGTTCAGAAGAGGTCCAGGAAACCATGATAAGCATTCATACTGATGAAAGAACTAGGGATGCATTGATCCAGCTGTTGTTCGAGTTCAAAGACGTCTTTGCCTGGTCCTATGATGATATGCCAGGACTGAGTGTTGATTTAGTGGTGCACAAATTGCCAACTTACCCTGACTATCCCCTGGTCCAACAAAAATAGAGAAAGTTCAAAACCGATATCAGTGACAAGATCAAAGAAGAGGTTACCAAACAGTTAAAGGCGGGGGTGATCCGAGTGGTCCGATACACCACATGGTTGGCTAATGTGGTTCCAGTGCCAAAGAAAGATGGGAAAACTGGAGTTTGTGTTGATTATCGGGATCTGAACAAAGCAAGTCCCAAAGACAACTTCCCTTTGCCAAACATCCACATCCTTGTTGACAACTGTGCCAAACATGAGATACAGTCTTTCGTGGATTGTTATGCTGGATATCATCAGGTTTTAATGGATGAAGAAGATGTGGAAAAGACAGCCTTCACCACACCCTGGGGCACTTATTATTACAGGGTCATGTCTTTTGGTTTGAAGAATGCCGGGGAAACTTACATGAGAGTTATGACTGCCATCTTGCATGACATGATGCACCAAGAAATCGAGGTGTATGTGGACGATGTGACTATTAAATCAAGAACGCAGGACGACTATGGTCGGGATATGAGAAAGTTCTTTGAGCATCTGCGTAATTATGACTTGAAGTTAAATCCAGCTAAATGTGCATTTGGAGTTGTGTCTGGGAAACTTTTGGGGTTTATAGTCAGTCGGAGAGGCATCAAGTTAGATCCAACAAAGATAAAGTCTATTCGAGATTTGTCTCCTCCGAGAACCAGGAAAGAGGTTATGAGTCTGTTGGGAAGGCTGAATTACATCAGCCGGTTTATTGCTCAGTTGACTTCCACATATGAGCCCATATTCAAGATGTTGAAGAAAGATGCGGCGATTAGATGGACAGATGAATGTCAGGAAGCTTTCGACAAAATCAAAGAATATATGTCAAATTCGCTAGTCTTGGTCCCGCCCGAACCTGGAAGGCCTTTGTTTTTGTATCTGACAGTCTTGGAGAATTCCTTTGGATGTGTTCTCAGGCAATATAATGTGACTGGGAAGAAAGAACAGGCAATATAATATTTGAGCAAGAAGTTCACTAGTTACGAAGCCAAATACACTTTGTTGGAAAGGACTTACTGTGCCCTAACTTGGGTCGCTCACAAGCTTAAGCATTACTTGTTAGCCTACACCACCTATCTCATCACCAGGTTGGATCCTTTGAAGTACATATTCCAAAAGTCGATGCCCACGGGGAGGTTAGCAAAATGGCAAATCCTGCTTACCGAGTTTGACATAGTCTATGTCACCCGCACGGCAATGAAAGCTCAAGCTTTAGCGGATCACTTAGCTGAAAATCCTGTTGATGATGAATATCAGCCTTTGAGTACTTACTTTCCGGACGAGGAAGTAAATTCAGTTGAGGTAATCTCAGAAGACACCAATGCTTGGAAAATGTTCTTTGATGAAGTTGTGAATGTAAAAGATGTCAGAATTGGGGCAATTTTGATTTCACCCACCGGTCAGCACTATTCGGCCATAGTCCGGCTTCGGTTTTTCTGCACGAACAACACTGCCAAGTATGAATCCTACATTATGGGCATGAACATGGCAATCGATCAAGATGTGGAAGAATTGTTAACCATAGCAGATTCAGACTTGATTATCCGACAAGCTCAGGGTGAATGGGAAACTCGGGATGTTAAGCTTATTCCATACAGGCAACATGTGAAAGATCTTAGCAAGCGATTCAAGTCCGTCGAGTTCAGGTACATTCCTCGATTTCACAATGAGTTAGCCGATGCACTAACTACTTTGGTCTCGATGCTTCCATATCCAGGAAATGTCCACATTGACCTAGTGGAAATCCAAATTCGAGAAAGACATGGTTATTGCAACGCAGTTGAAATAGAGCCTGATGTTCATCCATGGTATCATAATATCAAAAGATTCTTGTAAACAAAAGAATATCCCGAGAAAGCTAGTGGAGACCAAAAGAGAACGATTAGAAGGCTTGCCAATGGCTTCTTCTTGAGTGGAGAGGTCTTGTACAAAAGGACTCCATATCTGAACCTTTTAAGATGTGTAGATGCCCAAGAGGCCGAAAGAACCATGAATGAAGTGCACGCAGGAGTGTGTGGACCACATATGAATGGATACGTCCTTGCAAGGAAAATCCTTCGAGCAGGCTATTACCGGATGACTATGGAAAAGGATTGCTTTAGTTTTGTCCGAATCGGTGTCAGGTACACGGTGACCTAATTCATGCACCGCCTTCAGAACTGCATCCTATGGCAGCACCGTGGTCATTCGTTGCTTGGGGTATGGATGCCATTGGGCCAATCGAGCCAAAAGCTTCAAATGGGCACAGATTCATATTGGTTGCCATTGACTACTTCACAAAAACGGGTTGAAGCAGTCACTCTCAAAGCCGTCACTAAGAAAGCAGTGGTAGACTTCGTGCACGCCAACATCAGTATCGTTTTGGTATCCCTAAAACTATCATTACGGACAATGCTGCAAATTTGAATATTCATTTGATGAGGGAGGTATGTGAATAGTTCAAGATCACGCATCGGAATTCAACCCCTTATCGGCCCAAAGCTAATGGTGTTGTTGAAGCAGCAAACAAGAACATCAAGAAGATTCTTAGAAAATGATTCAAAGTTCTAGACAATGACATGAAAAGTTGTCGTTTGCATTGTTGGGATATCACACAACTGTGCGCACATCAGTTAGAGCAACACCATATCTATTGGTTTATGGAACTGAAGCCGTAATACCCGCAAAAGTTAAAATTCCAACTCTTCGAATCATCGTCGAAGCCGAGGTTGAGGATAGTGAGTGGGTCAAAACCCGTTTAGAACAGTTGACTTTGATTGATGAAAAACAGATGGCCGTAATTTGCCACGGGCAGTTGTATCAATAAAGAATGGCTCGTGCCTACAACAAAAAAGTGCGGCCTAGGAGTTTTGAGGTGGGGAAACTAGTTTTGAGATGTATTCTCCCGCATCACAAGGAAACAAAAGGAAAGTTTGCTCCAAACTGGAAATGTCCATACATTATAAGAAAATTGTTGCTAAGAAGGGCATTGTACTTGGGAGACATTGAAGGAAATGACCCTGAAACGGCTGTCAATGCAGACGCAGTCAAAAGGTATTACGTTTAACCATTATGCAATACAAAGATTCTCCGATTGGTTGATGAAGGCTTTCATTCTCGCTATCCCAAACACTTCAACCCTTTGCTAACTGTTTGAGCCGGTTACCTTTCTTTGATTACCCTCTTTGGAACCCGAAAATATTTGTAAAAAAAAGAGCAAAACAAAACAAAAGAAAATCAAAAACAAAGTTTCCATGAACTATGTTCGACTTGATTCTGAAAGGATACGTAGGCAACCTCTCTCTGGGGTTCAGTCACACCAAAACAAAAAATCCACATTTCCCCAAGGAAACCGGGGCAGAATTTATAATGGTTCGGCGACAGTTGCCTGAAAGGTTCCAAAGTTGTAATTCAATCCAAACTCTTTTTTACCCAAAATCATGTTCAAAGCCCTTCGTGATCAATCAGTAAAGAAGTTCAAAATAGGAGGATGTTGGTTATTTGGATCTGATACAATCAAATGAGAGAAATAAAATGAGAGAGTCTTATTGGTGAAAACCCACACGAGCACTGTAAGGCGATGGTGAGCAGAGAAATTGAAAATGAGAGAGTCTTGTTAGTGAAAACTCGCAAAGAGCACTATAAGGTGACGGTGAGAAGAGAAATGAGAGAGGTCAGTTGGTGAAAATCCGCAAAGGGCGTCATTGATTGAAAAACAGGAATTCCTTACAACCATAGGCACTGATTGAGTCCTGGCAAGGTTTCTCGGTTTTGAGATACAAGTTATGAGGGGTTTATGAGAGATTGGATGGTTGCGCAGATCGGGTATCCAGTTCAAGAAGCATGTCATGTCTATTGAAGTCTGCATGCACTCTAGATAAATATTTCTTTCCTTCCCCCCAAAAGGGACACTTCTCGTTAAATTCATTATCCCGTCCTTTGTTTACTTTTCTTTGAATCCCTTTCAGTTTAATCCTCCCCCAAAACTAATACGAAGAAAACATGGCAAGATTGGTTTTATAGGGTTCTGCTTAACAAAAGCCAAAATTCAAGGAAAAGCACCTAGCCTTAGCAGGTGCATCAAGTCGATCTAGACTGACCAAGATGGTCGATGCTCTAGAGTCAAAATTATTGAAAAGGAAAGAAATCCAAAGTCAAGTGACCATAAAGGCAAAATAAGATGAAAAAACCAAAGCCCCACACGGGTTAACCATCATGTGAAATTTTGGAAAGTCAGGATCCCTGGGTTTAGAAGAGAGATCGATCTCCAGAAAGCCAGCGAGCAATAGATAGTTTCATTAAAAGAGTTGGGCCAAGATGAAGTGATCAAAATAATCAAGGCCACAAAACCAATCACCATTTCAAATTGACAAATTATTCTTTGATTTGAAAACAGGTGCAGTCCAAAATGACTTCGCAAGAAGCAGGCGCAAGCAAGTTACGCAGAAACCAAAATGGTTCTGTAGCAGAAGTTGACCCGAAAAGGGGAAGTCCTTTTAAAAACACTTCATTCATTCTCCTGAATAAAATAAAAAGTAAAAAAAAAAGAATAATAAAAATTCAAAATCATGGTAGTCTAGGGTCCCCAATTTCTAGCTGCATTTTTCCAACATAGGGTTCCATTACTTAGTCGCTCCCAGCATAACCTGTTAGTCTTTTCCATTATAGCGTTCCACCCCCTAGTTGATCCCCGGCATAACCCGTGGACCTCCCCGGCATAACTCGAGGACCTTTTTCTTTTTCGGCATAATCTAATGACTTCCCTGGCATAACCTGATGACTTCCCCGACATAACCCGAAGACCTTTTTCTTTTCCGGCATAACTCGATGACTTTCCCGGCATAACCCGTGGACCTCCCCGGCATAACCCGAGGATTTTTTTTCTTTCCCGGCATAACCCGTGGACCTCCCTAACATAACCCGATGACCTTTTCTTTTTTGGCATAACCCGATGGCTTTCCCGGCATAACCCGTGGACCTCCCGGCATAACTCGAGGACCTTTTTCTTTCTCGGCATAACCCGTGGACTTTCCCGGCATAATTCGAGGACCTTTTTCTTTTCCAGCATAACCCGATGACTTTCCCCGGCATATCCCATGGACCTCCCCGGCATAACTCGAGGACCTTTTTCTTTTCCGGCATAACCCGACAACTTTCCCGGCATAACCTGTGGACCTCCCCGCCATAATCCGAAGACCTTTTTCTTTCTCGGCATAACCCGAGGACCTTTTTCTTTTTCGGCATAACCCGATGATTTTTCTGGCATAACCCGTGGACTTTTCCGGCATAACCCGAGGACCTTTTTCTTTTCCAGCATAACACGATGACCTTCCTCAGCATAACCCGGGGACCTTTTTTCTTTTCCGGCATAACCTGAGGACCTTTCCGGCATAACCCGATCATGTTTGCAGCATAACCTGGTAATCTTCCCAACTTGGGGCCTCCGATCCCCATTTGATTGCATTTTAAATATAAGATCTCCCCTCCCTAATCTCTTTTTCTCAGGGATACACAATCCTGATTTTAATGACTTTCAATGAAGAAATAGTTTAGATTTTGTTACAATAACTCACAAAATTTTCCTAGTGAAAACTGGGGCAGAAAAATTTCGTTTGTTTGTTTTCTTTGGTGCCTGAACAGGTTTTCACCGTGAGGCGCAATGTTTGAGATGAACAAAAGAAGAAGTCTCAACCCAAATAAAAGAAGAGAAGAACAAGGAAAGAAGTTGAACTCTAAGTGTAGAAGCGGAGAAAAGATGCAAACTCCTCAAGATATGATTGAAGTCACAAGTTTTGCATGTCCTGCCTTGATCCGAAAAGCTGGAGAAGAATGAACCAGCAGTTGCAGCTAACGAGTATCAAGATTCAGATCAGAGTCTGCAGGAAGAACCGTCCAAGACTCAAGATCAAGCTTCAGAAAGTTTACAGATAAGAATCTTGTAACTCGTTGTTGATAGTCTTAGCTAGTTTAGCTTTTCATCTTTTATTTTGGTATAATAAGGAGCTCAGCAAGCAGAAACAACAGCAACAACAGTGAAATCACAGTTTCCCGATAGTCCTAGCTACCAAAATTTCTAGAACTACACTGACATGATTCCTTTATAGCCAAAGATATGTAGGTAACCTCTGAAGCAAGGTTCGGTCAGGCTTTTTCAAAAGATGCTTCTCATGGAGTTTCAAACGGGCAAAAATCGCTCGTAATTGCTCATTTTATGTTTGCCCGAAAACCCTTCGTGTTTCAGAGCAAATAGGGGCAGTTGTGAGCACGTGATTTTTGCCCTATATGAAATACTCCTATAAAATTCAAGAAAATAGATTTTTTCTAATTATTTGCCATTTTGTAGGATTTTTTTAGGATTTTATTAATTGTTTGCATTTTTTGCACGTTTGATTCTTATTAAAATCATGAAAAATACCAAAATACCATGCATTGCATTTAGATTTTGTTTTATACTTCTTAGGATTAATTAGTTAATTAATTGCTGTATTAAAAATGAAAATCATAAAAATAACCCATTTTACATTTTTTACCTTTTAATTTTTAGATTATTGATTTTTCTCTTTTGATTTAAGATCAAGTAATTTTTATAATTAGATAATTAGTTAGTTTTACAATTTAGATTAATTTAGGATTTTTAATTAAAGGAAAAAAAGGAAAATAAAATAAAAAGGAAATAAGAAGAGAATTGGAAGGAAGAGGAGGGTTTTAATTTAAATTTGGGTTGTTTTAAATATCCCAAATCAGCCCAAACCTTTCCCCCAAATCGATCCAAACCCAGGCCCAAAAAATCCTACCCGGTCAGACCCCCTTTACCCCAAAACGACGTAGTTGCATGGAAAAACTACGTCGTTTCAATTAGTTTACCCCATTAAACGACCCAAATTTTCCCTGGCTTCATTAATTCAACCCAATTAAGCTTAAACCTAGGTCTTCTCTCTCTCATAAATCGTGCCCAACTCCACCGTCCCTTCGCCGCCCAGAAATCGTCTCACGGCGGCAGACCACCTCCAAAAGCCTCCAAATTTCAACCACCCAACCCCTATCGTCCCCTCATTCACTTTCCGTTATTGTTTTCCCCAAAAGGCCACTCATTTTCTCCGAATTTGAAATCTAAGAAATAAAAATTCGAACTTGTTACTTTTGTTCGATTTTTCTTGACTTAGTCCTCAATTCACGATAAAGCCTCGATGAATTCCCCAGTTTTTCAACAAAGGTAGTTCGTTTGATGTAAAGAATGCCCTATTTCACAGATTGGCCGGATTTCGGGCGAATAATCACTGGTTATCCAAAATAGTTTGAAACCTCTGTCTCGTCTCTTTCTTGGCACATGGTGAGGATTGCTGCATGAAGCATTGGCCATGGACGAAAGTCCGACTAGTATTCATGTTACAATTCCCACCATTGACCGAGTTTCTTGTTCATCGAAGTTCAAATCGATTCATTACTACCTTTCTCCGAGTTGCCGAAGCTTTTGGCGATCTAATCGGTATACCTCTCCTCATATATTCATAACCCCTCATGCAATGACAAAATTATTTCTAAAAAAAAAATTATTTTCTGGTCATAATTAATTAATTAGTAATAATAACTCACTAATTAGTTTAATCACAGTTGTTAACGTTATTTAGAGTACATTTTAGAAAAATATGTTTTCCCGTTTTAAAACCAAGTCTTTTGTTTAAACTTTCTTTGGGTTTGATTCTATTTGCTATTTGGATTCGGAATCAGGGTTGTTAGTGCCAAAACCCAATTAGGATGTTGGGCTTATTGGTTAAATGGCCCAGAGGTCCAGTTTCATTAAAGGGTAAAAGGGTGAATACAAGGGTGTTGGGGGGTTGAATTTGATAGGATTTGAGAGAAGCTTATAGGAAGCTTCTAGAAAAAAGGTTGACAAGGATCATCCTAGAGCAGGGGGTGTTAAGTTAATAAAATCAGAAATTTAAGGGGTGCTTTTAAAAATTACAAAATTTGATTTGGTTGCCCTAAAAATTCTCTATAACAAGATCCTCTTGCCAATGATCAGGGCACATAAAAAGAGTAGAAAAAAGGAACAAACAGCTGAAAACAAATTTTCCTAAAAGGGTTATGAAGAAACTTTAAGTTTTCTCTGGTTTTGGGCTTCTTCTCGACTGAGTTTCAGAGATTGGAACAGGTTTTTGGTTTGATTCACTGCTGGTTTTTGCTGAGCTGAGCTAGAAACTGCAGGCTGCTTTGTTTCTTTAGGTTGTTTTCCCTTTGCTAGGTATTTTTTCTGAACTTTTTGTATGTTTTGATTGAGTTGCCTTGAATGAAATGTTGATTTCTTTAAACCTCTGAGCATAAATGAAGCTGGTTTGTTTATTCTTGCAATGTTCTTGGGATTTCCGGCCTTATTAAAGCTTTAAACCGATGTTAGTTTGGGGTTCTGTTCATTTGTGGGATGGTTGGAGTAAGAAGACAATGGAAATGGTCTATTGATATTTAGTAGTTGATTGAAACATGCCATTTGAATATCGTGTTGTCTTCTTCTTTTCTTTCTTTCAGAAACATTGTTGTGCTTACTTGTGAGTAGCATTGTCTTTTGGTTTTAGAGTTGTAGTAACAGGAGCTTTTACTATAAGTGGGATTTATTTTAAATTTCAAGAGGGGAAAGTTATTTGATATTGATAACTTGGCTGAAGTTTGCAGATCTGACCACTAATTTGTTAGATTGGTAAGCTATAAAGCTAAGGAAGGAATTTAAGGTTGATGGAAAAAGGGTTTGGAGCTGAAGATTTAATCAGACCATGTATTAGTTTAATTTATTATTGTAAATAATTTTGTATACATTAGAAAACATTAACTATTAAGAGTTGTGATTGAAATGGTCAGAACTGTAAATATCAACTTCTAGGTAGTCTTCTTTTGAAGTTTGAGAATGCCAATGATTTCCTTTTCTGTATATTGGTTGTGTTGGTTAATTATCACAAGTCTGACTATTTGTATAAGGAATTTTTGAATCAACTTATTGTATTGGGCTTAGCTGAAGTTAGTCATCAGCCCAGTAAAGAGTTTTAGCAGAATATTTGAGGGCCTGATACTTTCAGAAACAGTATTATATACCTGGCCCATATTCTTGTAGTTAAAATTCATGATTTCTTTACCAACACAATTCGCACATTTTGGGTTCAAAATTGATTGTATTTAGTTCTTGAGCTTTAGTTTATCAATCTGATTATGACCAAATGGAGTGTACACACTACCAGGCCTTTTGTTTTCAAAAGCTGTTGGGCTCAAAGTTTGACCCAACAGAAGAGGCTGACAGATTTGAAGTCACAAAGACTTTTTGGAATTTTGTACATTTTTTAGTTTTGGGCCCATTTCAGAGGCCTCTAATGTAGCATGATCTCCCAAAAGGCTTAAATGATGCTTATGAAATTGAAAACGTTTGCCCAGTTTTCTTTTCTTTAAAATTGATCATTTCCAATGCTTTGCGCCTAGTTCCCAAATGAATTTTAGGTCGTTAAAATCCAAAGAAGTGTTGATTAGTCCTTATACACTTAGCCACAAAAATTTCATACTATGAGAACCTATACATGATCTCAAATTAATTTTAGGGAGTAAATGTGAGCATCCGTAGTTTGTTGAACACTCTTTTTTAAAAAAAAAATTGAGGTGTGCCATTTATAATCGAACCCCATAGTTCATGGCCCTCACATTAATACCAACTAGTGTAGAAAACGTTTTGAATATTCTGTAGTTTGCTTTAGGCACGCAATTAAATTATTACAACTACGGGTACGGTTCCCGTGGGGTAGTTATGATACCTAATTTCAAATTAGATTTAAGTAGGAGCATCTTTAGTTTGCCTTAGTGAAATACAAATTTTTTCTTTTACAATAATTTGAGGTGTGCCATACGCAAACAAAATCCATAACCTATGGCCCTCACATTAATATTAACTTAGTATAAAAAAAAACCCTTTTAAAATATTCGTAGTTTGCTTTAGGCGCTTTTATAATAAAATCATCATAGCTACGGGTACAGTTCCCTTTACGTAGTTGGGATACCTAATTTCCAAAACCGGAGGTACATTTATGTGACCCGGCCAAAACTTCTAATAACTTTAATAAATTAAACGTGTTGTAGATCGTGGGTACGATTTTTGTGACATGATTCACAATGTGTATCAAACAAACAAGTGTACGACAATCGTAACTTATTCCAGAATAATTCCATAAATTAATTAAAAGCGGTTATAAAGTTAAAAATGCACAATAGGTTTAAAATGTGTAGTAAATTAGATAATAGTTAAAGCGACCGTGCTAGAACCACAGAACCCGAGAATGCCTAACACCTTCTCCCGGGTTAACAGAATTTCTTACTTAGAATTTCTGGTTCGCAGACTTTTTAAAAATAAAGTCGAAATTTCCTTGATTTGAGATTTTTAAATAAACCGGTGAATTGGGACACCATAATAAATATCCCAAGTGGCGACTCTGAAAAATTAAATAAAATAATTCCATTTCGATTAATGTCACTTTAATGAGAAAAACTCTCTTATACTCCCCCTCGGGTGGTAAAAAGGAGGTATGACAACTGTTGGCTCAAATCGAGTCTTCCTCTGCCGCTGTTCTCCGCCACTTGCACGAGCTTTGGGTTCATGCTAAAGCCCAACGGGATATATATAAGAGTTTGTGGTAGGTGGGCAATGTTACCGAGGCCGCATATGAAGGAGCACGAGCGAAGGCGCGAGAGGCTCGTGTTAATTGCGGATATGACTCCGTGATGCCGGAAGCTGATGAGGGTGCGGATGACGAGGGAGGACTTCCTGGAGATGGTGGTGAAGAGGGTGGCAATGATGACGCCGAGTGAAAGAATTGTTGTATTTGTCTATTTTTTTTGTCTTTTTTTGTTTATTGTCGTTGTTTCTCTTTTTTTTTTAAGACTGTTGGTTCAAGCCGTATGTAATCTACAACTGTTTCCTTAGTGACTTTGTATAAAGAGGAATTTTTCATTGTTATATGCCCTCTGTAATTTTTCTCTGTTTTGCTTTTCATGACTTCGGTGCGAAGTAGATTCCCGCATGACGAGTTCCCTAATCTTTAGGAATTTAGTGCCATTCGGGTTGAATAGGATCTTAATGACTGATTTCGCTGGCGGGATGGTGTTTTTGAACATGTGTCGAGATGCTATCCCATCATAGTCCGAATGGTATCAAATTCTTTTTTTTATAACGACCTTAGCCGTAGGGATGTTACTTTTGGGCATATATCAAAGTATTATCCCGTCGTGAGTCCCTCTTTCTTTCCCTTTCTCTTTTCTGATGGCCCTTGACCTTAGGAATATTTCGAACTTTCTCTTTCGCGATGGCTTTTGGCCTCAAGGGCGTGATTTCGAACATTTGTCAAAGTATTACCTTGTCATTGTTCGATCGGGGTCGAACTTCTTCTTTTCGGCGAAGGCCTTTGGCCTTAAGGGTGTTATTTCGAACTTTCGTCAAAATATTAACCCGTCGTTGTTCGATCGAGGTCGAACTTATCTCTTTTGGCGAAGGCCCTTGGCCTTAAGGGTGTTATTTCGAACTTTCGTCGAAATATTAACCCGCCGTTGTTCGATTGAGGTCGAACTCTTCTTTTTGGTGAGGGTGTTATGAGAACTTTCATCTAAATGTTAACCAGTCGTTGTTCGATCGAGGTCGAACTCTTCTCTTTGGCGAAGGCCCTTGACCTTTAGGGTGTTATTTCAAACTTTCGCCGAAATATTAACCTGTTTCGATCGAGGTCAAACTCTTCTTTTTAGCGAAGGTCCTTGGCCTTTAAAGGTGTTATTTCAAACTTTCATCGAAATATTACCCCGTCGTCATTCGATCGAGGTCGAACTCTTCTTTTTGGTGAAGGCCCTTGGCCTTTTGGGTGTTACTCGAACTTTCGTCGAAATATTAACCCGTCGTTGTTCGATCGAGGTCGAACTCTTCTCTTTGCCGAAGGCCCTTGGCCTTTAAGGGTGTTATTTCTAACTTTCGTCGAAATGTTAACCCGTCGTTGTTCGATCGAGGTCGTACTCTTCTTTTTGGTGAAGGCCCTTGGCCTTTAGGGTGTTATTTCAAGCTTTCGTCGAAATATTAACCCGTCATTGTTCGATCGAGGTCGAACTCTTCTATTTGGCGAAGGTGCTTGGCCTTTAAGGGTGTTATTTTGAACTTTCGTCGAAATGTTAACCCGTCATTGTTCGATCGAGGTCGAACTCTTCTCTTTGGCGAAGGCCCTTGGCCTTAAAGGGTGTTATTTTGAACTTTTGTCGAAATATTAACCCGTCATTAGTCCCAGTTTTTTTGGAGAATTGGGTATCCTCTAGGGGAGTCCCAGTACTGCTCGACCTCTGCCTTCTTGGGTGAGTCCCAGTTCGCTTGATTTTGTTTGCATCGAAGAGTGTAATGTTGGAGAGTATGAAACGTTGCTGTTTTGCTCACGTTCGTTTCGTGCATACATTGGAGTTTCCTTGTCTAATCTTTTCGCTTTCCGGTCTGGAGATGTCATTGGCGGGCGGGACGATGAATTATACTTTGAACTTGGGGATGTCTCCCTCGTCGACTCGGTTCCTAAGTTCCCGGGAAAACCCTATTGGGGCAACTCCTAAGTGAGGGAGAGAGGGTACAACTTAAGGGGCGTCATTTTCTAGAAGTTGGATTGTTAGGTGGGCGATATTTTGGTTGTTTTGTAGTAGTTTCCCATTCTCCGGTTGAGATGTTTCTTTGCTCGCTCGCCTGCGTGGCGCTTGTGTTCCTGTTTGAGCAAAGAGCAGAAGGTGAGTCAAAATGATATTTTTTCTTACCCCGATTCGATGAGTCAGTGAATGAGGGTGGATTTATGACGTTGCTCGTTTTGCCTGGCATTTCAATGGTTGATGGGGCGATGATTTCTAAATTCGATGGCCGTATTCAGCTCTCTTTCCCCTTCTATGTTGTGCTTTTGCTCTTCTTGGGTTGGGCTTTGCCTTAGCGCTCTTTCGGTGGGTAATCATGTTTTCGATTTTTGATCTGGAAGAAACTAGGAAATTTCACTAAGAAATCCCCACAGACGACGCCAAATTGTTTGACCAAAAAAATATTGAAACCTTTTCGATTAAATCAATAGAAACAATGAAGGGGTAAATCTTAGTTAAACATAATAAACTCCAGATCTATAAACTAATCGAAAATTAATGCATAAGATGAGATGGAGATAATCAATCTTATTGATACTTTTCATTTTGTCTCCCATTAATCAATGGAGGAAACCATTTTACATATTCTCTTGGAGATTGCTTTGTTCTTCCTTCTACTATGAAGTTACAGAGGAGAGGAAAGATAGAGAGAAGCAACCTCCCTTTTCAGAAGGTTTTCTCCCATATATATATAGTTAAGGAATCTTTTCTATGTGCTTGGTTTGATACTCTTTCATACTACGTCCGCCTTTGTCGTCCCTTGAACGTTGTTTTTTGACTTGGTGGGTATTGTGAGTACGAGATTTGGAATAAACCATGTCGTCTTTTGCTGCCTCGCCGCTTGGACGAGATGTCGGTTGGATCGACCGTAGCAGTCAGATTTCGACCAATAAAGAGTTAGCAATTTGACAGTTTATTACATTGAAATTTTGATGAATCCTTATGTTAATGGTTGATATTTGTTTTCGCAAATATTGATTGAACAAGTAATGTAGATACATCGTTAAGATATGTGTAAATGAAAAAAGGTTATTTCTCCTATTTTTGTTATAAAATATTTTGTTTAAAATGTTTTTCAGTGATGACTTTATTCAAAAAATAGTGTCCAACAAAATATTTTCCTACATGCAAAATTTAGTGTTTAATCTATTATATGTTTTCAGTTAATATCTTCTTAATTTTTCTATGAAATTATTAAAACCAATATTACTTATATGCACTCGTGATTATTGAGTATAACACAAAGCTTAGTAGAAAATTTAAGTCCTAAATGTTTAATACAATGACTTTTGCTGTAAGCAAGACGAATCTTCCACAACATATTGCTAATATCTTTTACATTTAATTTTATAGCACACCACCTAATATTTATATTTATTATAAAAAATCAATACTTTAAAATTTAATCAATATGCTATATGATTTGTCAACATTAGTACTAATTTACATAATATATTTTGAGGAAAATATTTTTCCAGTCGCTAAACATTTTATATGCCCTTAGTTAAAGCCGAAGTATACCCGTTTCTGAAAATCAAACGACTTAGCGGGTAAGTTTCCTTCCGTTGAAAAAAGATCACCTGAAAATCGAAGTCTTCTCTGGGCAGAACTTGAGCTTCATCACAATTAGGGCACGCGAACGCAAAAAAAATGAGGAAGAGAACTGTGTGGGCATGGGTAGTTGCAATCTTCTGCTTCATAGTGCTAATGATTGTTACTCCAGCAATTCCTCAGTCTCAAGAATATCATAATTTTGCTGATCAACGCCAGTTTTTGGGTATACGCATATTCAATATTAATCTATGTTTTTTCTTTCTTTAAAATTTGGATCTTTAGCTTTCAATTTGCGATATTGTTACAGTTCTAGGTCATGATTCGTGAACCGGTCGCTTTAAGTGTCGGTTCACTGTTGCTCCAGAGTATTGAACTTATATTCCGTGTGCTAATTAATATGGTTAAGTTAATATTTTTCCTTTTGTTACGGGGATCACTATGGTGGTGTATTCCAAGGCGGAGCCAAGATTTGAACTTTATAGGTTCTAAATTTAGGATAGCGGACATCACGTGTTAATAACTAGTTTCTGAATTTAATTTTTGTATATATTTAGTGGATTTCTTAATAAAAATACAAGGTTTGGACTTTGGACTAAAACTACTGGGTTCGGCTGAACCCATACCTTGCCTCGAGCTCCACACTGGGTGTATTTCGGTACCTGTATGCAAGTTGTTTTAACTTTAGTTACTTCTGTATGTTGAATGCCAATGACATTTGTATTTTTGTCAATTAGTCCTACATCTGTTTTAATCTTTACTCTTTACTACCTATAGCCATTCTGATCCATTCACACGTCGAAGGGATGATGGTTATGATGATTTTCTCAGTGGGAGTTGAGAGTTCTGAGATTAGCTTGTGACAATATGATTAAACTAAGTTTAGAGAAAAATAAGAACAACAAATTGTAGATGGTTTTCAGCAGATACTCATGAGGACAGAGCAAGCAGCAGATTGCTTGTGTTCTCTCTGTTATATGCTGAATGTTCCGTCTCTGATTTTCACTTAAGTAAAGTGTTAGCTCCTCCTATCTGGAAATTGGTTTTTGCACATTCATATGGCTGTGGAAGAGCATAGTTAATTTGAAAAGTTTAGTACTCACGTACAAGAATTAAGTATCTTGCTCTCGCCTTAAATGTTTAAGAGTTAGTCAAAAAGGTAACAGGATAAATTACTATTAATCAACTAATCAAAGATATAATTCGGATAATAGCAGTAAACTTGCTTTACATTTTACCCCTTCATTACCTTTAGTTTAGATTGCATAATACGTAAAATCAGATTTATCTTGTATTCTGAAGTCAGTTTTGCCAGTTCTGTTTTCATGTCAGCTGTTCATTTTGATTGGTTACTGGGTGGTATATGCTGCCTTTGGAATTTGCTGCTGCAATTTTTCATGCCTTATTTTTCTTTTGCAGGGATTCCCAACGCACTGAATGTGGTTTCGAATTTCCCTTTCCTTGTGATCGGTCTAATAGGTCTTGTACTTTGTCACCACGGTAACTATTTCAAGCTGAGGTAAACTGTTTACAAATATCTGCTCTACGTATGGTTAAGGCTTTAGAGTTTATATGTCCAGTACTTCAAACTAATTCCAATTGATGTGTGCTTCAAAAGCTTGCAAGGAGAGCTTTGGGGTTGGACATGTTTCTATATTGGTGTGGCAGCCGTTGCTTTTGGGTCCTCATACTATCATCTCAACCCAAATGATGCTACTCTTGTGTGGGATAGATTGCCAGTAAGTTATTTAAATATTTACTGTTAAGTGCAAGCTGTTATTAACTCAAATTTCTTTTGTGTGCTTGTTTTTTTATACTCTCTAACTTTGCAGATGACTGTGGCATTTACTTCTATCGTTGCTATCTTTATTATTGAAAGAATAGATGAAAGAAAGGGAACTTTGTCTCTCATTCCATTGCTTCTGGCTGGTGTAATTAGTATCATGTATTGGAGGTAAGTTTCTATTTTCTACAGTTACTAATAAACTCCTACCCTCCCCACTCCCACCATTAATTTCTTCTAAAAGAAAAAAGAAGCAGGAATAGTGGAAGAAACGCAAAGTGTTTCCCTGGATATATGCTCTTTGGGTCCTCTCCTTTTTTTCTCTCTTCTTTCTTTTCTTTTCTTTCTTTCTAGATAAGTTAGACAATTATTTTTCTCTCAAAGGACACCAAGTGGGTATTGGCAATTACAAAGTAACATATTACTAGCCTACCAAGTATGTAAAAAGTTACAAAATTCAGCAGTGTCAAAATCATCTTTATTGTTCTATATTTTACACTTAATTTAGCTTAAGATCTTCCTTCAAAGCACTTGTATTTCCTTTCTAGATAATCCATAGAATGCATATGGGTACTGTCATCCATGTTTCTTTCAATGATATCCTTATGATGTGTAGTGCCTTTAACATCCTTAGGCATCACCCATTGTGACACCAAAAAGGTTCATAAACAAACACCATAGCTTCCACTTGAAAGAACAATGCAAAATGAGATGCCTAAAGTTCTCATCAAGCTTTTGCACATGTAAATATCTACTGCACATACTGAAGCTCCTTTTCAATAGTTTATACGTGATTATTCAAGTAGAGCAAGCCACTTTCAGAAGTTTACTTTTCAATATCTATTTCCAAGTTCCCTCGTAACTGAGATGTCGGGACATTATAGCATTACCTTACTGAAAATTTACCTGCTTTTCTCGCTTCCCATAAGAGAGAATCTACTCCTCCCTTCAACTCCTTAGCCTCTGCCAGCTTTCCAAAAAATTGAACGACCCTTCCAAACTCTGTCATGTAAACTCTTTCTGGACTCAATGTCAATACTATTTCCTATCTACTCTTGCGATTGTGTTGTCCTTACCGATTATAGGACTATAGAGCCCAGGGAAGGTGTCTTTAAGAGGAACCAGCTATCTTCCTTTAGTTTCAGCTTTGCAGCAGGCTGGAGCTAGGATTACAAAGATTATTGAGCTTCTTTGAGCAGACTTTCCAATATTGAGTGCTGGTTTTGATTTATAAGAAAGTATAACATATTGGATGTGTTTTTGCTTTTTCTTGCATTTTCATTTTTTAAGGGTGCTAGAGGGGGGTGGATGGTCTAGATCCATAATTAATTACTGTTATTTCTCTTGATCATCATTTGGCTTTTTCAGCTAAAACAGCTTTGTGATTGTACATTTTCCTTCTGAAGGTTCTTTGAGGATCTCCGTCCTTATGCAGTAGTTCAGTTTGTACCGTGCCTAGCCATCCCAGTCATGGCTATCTTGTTACCTCCAATGTACACTCATTCCACTTATTGGTTGTGGGCTGCAGGTATGAGTTTCTTCTTCTCTGGGTTCTGTGACCTTGTTCCTGCAGCACTTTGTGCCTATATAAAATGAGATTTTTCTGCATAATGCAGGATTTTATCTTTTAGCTAAGATTGAAGAAGCAGCGGATAGGCCAATCTACAACTGGACTCATCACATCGTCAGTGGCCACACGCTCAAACATTTATGTGCTGCAATGGTGCCTGTCTTCTTGACATTAATGCTTGCAAAAAGGGACACTGAAACAAATAGGTACAGCTGTCCCCCCCCCCTCCTTTCAGCTTGCACTGTCATTACATGATCCGATTTCACTCTCCCACAGGATCAGTTTATATCAAAGCTGGAGAATATCTTGGAGTAAAGCAAAAGAAAATGGAGCAGAAGTGGAGAGTTACACTTGTACTTATTCAAGTGTCCCAGTTGAGGAATCACGTTGAAGGGAGTGCTTGCATTTCATTGACAGAAACTCTTTTATTTTACTGTAAACAGAAAGGAAGGCTAAAACAAGTCTCTAGATCAATTAATCTGGTTCTTTCTTGTGCACCGGAAGGAAAGGTTCATACTTTTTATCAGTGTATACAAGTCACATGTTAATGTATAAAAGAAGTTTTGTGGCATGTAGATTATGTCTTGGCCGTGAGCCTTGCTAGCAGCATAAATCAGTCATTAGTTGTTGGTTACTTGAATCAAACGTGCAATGGTCAGATTGGTGATCCCGATTTTGTTGCAAAGCCATCAAATCACGAGGCAAAAAGAACACATAAGAATCAATACTGAAAAAGAAGAAGAAAATAGAAAATGAGACCTGACTCATATGAAGTAAGGTGAACGAACCATTTAACCTTTAAACTAGTTTATGCTAAGTAGTGGTAATAAAAATTTTCTGTCTCTTATAAAATAAAGACTATAAAGTAAAGACAAGTATAAAGAGAAGCTGATATATTATTCGAATTCAAACTGATGTACATAATGAACTGAAATCTCTTCTATTTATAGAAGAAAGGAAGTTGCTGTGTAAGCTGCTACTATACCAGATATGGATAATCTTCTACTGAGAGCAATGTTTATCCATAACGGAGTACTGAAAGGATAAGCTTATTATACCCGATATGGATAATCTTCTACCGGGGGTAATGTTTATCCATAACTGGGTACTGAAAGGATAAGCTTATTATACCCGATATGGATAATCTTCTACCGGGGATAATAATTATCCATAACTGGGTACTGAAAGGATAAGCTTATTATACTCGGTATGGATAATCTTCTATCGGGTATAATGTTTATCCATAACTGGGTGCTGAAAGGATAAGCTTATTATACCAGGTATGGATAATCTTCTACCGAGGGTAATGTTTATCCATAATCGGGTATCGAAGTGATAAGCTTCTTCAGGAAGCTTATTTCCAATAGAGTACTTAAATAGATAAACATATTTACGGTGGAGTCCCATATGGATAAGCTTCTTCAGGAAGCTTATTTACAACGGAGTACTAAATGAACATCCATAATATAATATATTTATAACACTCCCCCTTGGATGTTCATTAAAAGATAATGTGCCTCATTAAAACCTTACTAGGAAAAACCACGTGGGAAAAAATCCTAGTGAAGGAAAAAGAGTACACATATTTAGTAATACGCATTGTTGGCTGCCTCATTAAAAACCTTATAAGGAAAACTCTGTGGGAAAAAACTTAGTAAGGGAAAAAGAGTACAACGCGCATTTTTCTCCCCCCTGAAGAAAACCTTATTTCAAATATTTGAGTCTCCGCATTCCAATCTTGTATACCATATTCTCAAAAATTGATGTTGGTAAAGACAATCTGTTGGATTGTCACTTGAACTAATTTGATGCACACCAATGTCACAATTTTCCTAAAGATCATGTATGTAGAATAATTCTGGTGAAATGTTCATCGTTCTATCTCCTTTTATAAATCCTCCCTTTAATAGTGCTATACATGAAATATTGTCTCCGTATAATATTGTGGGTCTTTTATCACATTCCAACTCACATGTTTCTCGAATGAATCACTGATCTCAATCATATGCACTCCCTGCTTGCCGGTTTGCAATCGAGCTTTATGGGTATCGGATAAATAATCAGCATCTGCATTACCAATACGATCTGCACCAGTTTTGTTAGCATTAGCAAGATAAATAAGTGCACCATCTACAGCGAGATAGGGTATTTCAGGACCAAGGAGCTCTTCATCCTCTTCTAGAGGTTGTAACGGATCCTTATTCACTTCAAGTGATTGAATATTCATTGGTGTACTTAATGGGTACACTTTGTCCATGTAAAAGTATTTTTAAGACCCTCTTGGAGCTCTTCCGGAGTTCCAATAAGATTTATGTCACCAACATAAACAGCAAGTGTAACAAATTTTGATGACATTTTCTTTATAAAAATACATGGACAAATAACATAATTTATGTAACTTTCTTTCAGCAAATATTTACTGAGGCGATTATACCACACGCGCACAGATTGCTTTAAACCGTACAAAGATCTTTATAATTTGATCGAGTACATTTCTCAAGACTTTGAATTATATGCTTCGGGCATTTTCAATCCTTCAAGGATCTTCATATAGATTTAGCCAAATAAGTCATATAGGTTAAGACTTGTATCTAAATGGTATGACATCTTCAAGTGTCTGGACTGCTAGTCCGATCCTCACAATCTTTTACAATATTGTGCACTATATTGTATTAAATATATCGTCGACGATCATTTTGTGTCAGTTCCGAAGCGACATAACTTGTGGAGATCTCATCACTTTCTTTATTTTCAGGTACCTGAACTTTTTCGGGAGTTTCATGAAATGTTATGTCGTGGGCTCTTCTAGAGCTTATTTCCTCCTCATTTTGATCATTAGCTCCTACTATTTTTCAAGGATTGTTACCTTTGGAACCGATTGGTCTACCACGCTTCATGCGTACAGTAAACTCTATCCTTCAGGGACTTTAATTTTAATAGGAGCATTTGCAGCTGAAATATGATATTTAATTTTGGATCAGCAAATGCTTCTGGCATTCGACTTGAATTATCTTCTAAGTGAGGATCATGATAATTCGATTCATATAGCATATTTTTCAACTGTTTATTCCATCCCCCAAATGTTAGAAAAACTAACATATATCCCCAATCATCTTTGGGAAACATATCTTTGTGTATTATGGTAGAGAAATTAATCATATACCACACAACAAAAGATAGTAAAAATATTTGGTTTCTGATCCTAAACCAATTGTGAAGGGAGGACTTATCATATATTGTTGATCTGATGCATACAAGTGCTGCTATATGCAATTTAGAAAATCTTAGACCAACACA
The DNA here is from genome assembly GCF_000393655.2 of Nicotiana sylvestris. NCBI lineage: Eukaryota > Viridiplantae > Streptophyta > Magnoliopsida > Solanales > Solanaceae > Nicotiana > Nicotiana sylvestris. The sequence continues at coordinate 118,770,187 of NC_091057.1, read as the reverse complement.
TGAAGCTTTGTTCTCATAAGCAATGGTTTAGCCATTAATAGGAGGTATTCAATGCTAAACCAGCTTGGATATAAACCAGCATTATCAAGATGAACTGTCTTGATTTCATAATCTGAAAATTATGCTCTTAATCGAGAAAAGCAATTCCAAATGCCAAACTGCAGGTTGACAATAATTACACATGTAACCATCTCATATATGCACCTATAAGTGGTTCACATGATAGGTGAACGGGCCCATATTCACCTTTTATATATTTCAGAATCAGGGGTCTTAGTCCCAACTTTAGCTGGTATAATCAATTCATTATGAGAACAAGCAACACATGAGAATTCCTGAAGAATCTTCTAGTTCTTTAGTATATGCTTATCTGAATTCTCAAATAGCTCATTTAAAAATGGAAAATGAAAACTTCAAGTTTATCATGTCATGTGCTATCTCTTAGTAAACTTCTGGTTTACGGTGGCATAAACTTTTGCTTTAGTAAACTTCTGGTTTACTGTGATACATGATATGGTACAAATTAAAGAATAAGGCGGGTAACTTCTTACATACATATTATTTTACCCTCTATGATTGTGGAAACATGAAGATTATCAATCTTCCAATCATTTGTAGTCTCAATATGATAGCCATTTGTATTAGTAAACTTCAGGTTTACTACAACATATGTTTTGACCATAATCATATAATATGAATGACATATTTGTATATAAGCTCTTCGAGAGCCTTCATTTATTATCCACAATCTAATATTTATCTGGCACTACTGGTGTCATGTATTCTTTAGGCAAACATTTAGCTCTTCAGGAGTTGTTGATACATTTTGTACTATCAAATATTGCTCAGACACTGCTGGTGTCATGAGAGAAAATCACAATCAAATAAACAATGTAAAACAATTGTTTAAGCACACGAAAACTCCTCTTCATAATATTTTTCCACTTCAGGAGGCAATTTCAATTGTGTTACTTCTTCAGGAGCAAATTTAAAATACGAAATATTGAGTATATATTCTCTCAATTATATTAACTCTTCTGGAGGTGAATTGTAATGTATTCACATCAAGAGCGCGTTCATATTTACCCGACTTATTAGTATTGTCACATTCACTTCAGGGAATGGATTAATATTATCAAAAGTTCTCATCCTTCAGGAAATCGAACATAATTATCTGAATGCGCATTAATCACATCAAATTGTGATGCCTCAACCTCTTTTAAAATATTTACTACTTCAGGAGCAAATCGAGGCGTGCATTTAATATAGAGAATATTTATGTAGCTTATCTTCAATTGTAACCATAGAAAGCCTAAATTATCACTTCTGGTGATCATAGACATATACCACTTCTGGTGGTTAACAAAATATAATTACAATGAGATATATGAAATATAACTACTTCTGGTGGTTGTATATTTCTTGCAAACTCTGCTAGAGTTTAAGTTGATCTAATAATATTATCCATATTCTTCAAAATGACATAAATAAGATATATTATAGTAAACATCATTATCAAATCATAATTTTTTCTTTATGTACAACAATTACATAACCATACTATCTATTACAAACAACAAAAATTAAAATATTTACATTTCTATAGATTCATCACAGATTACATGACTTGTTTCTCCTTATGGGAGTGCAAGGTAATCAGTTACATCCAAATGCATGAAGTCTAAATTATCTTCAGAAATAAAATTTGCTTCAGCATTTTTCTCTGTCTTCTTTAGGAAGGTTTGATAAAGCTCAACCAGGTGCTTTGGCGTACGACAGGTACGTGACCAGTGCCCTTTTTCTCCACATCTATAGCATGCATTTTCTGCATTTGGTGCTTGCACCGCTTCATGCTTTTGTTCCTTCCTTTTCCACTGTTGGTGGTGAGGAGTGTTCTTTGGTGCATTATTATTACCATGATTAGAGTTTTTTTCCCGACCACGACTGGGGCCACGACCTTTTCCACGTTTAGCCTAGTGGAAGTTCGTCTCATTCACTTTAGGGAATGGACAAGAACCAGTAGGTCGGCTTTCATGATTTTTCATTAATAGCCCATTATGTTGCTCGGCTATAAGAAGATGTGAGATAAGTTCAGAATACTTTTTAAATCCCATCTCTCGATATTGCTGCTGCAGGAGCATATTCGAGGCATGAAAAGTGGTGAAAGTTTTCTCCAACATATCATGATCAGTAATATTATCACCACATAACTTCAATTGGGAAATAATTCTGAACATAGCAGAATTATACTCACTGATAGATTTAAAATCTTGTAGCCTTAGATGAGTCCAATCATATCGTGCCTGTGGAAGAACGACCATCTTCAGGTGGTCATATCTATCTTTCAAATTATTCCACAGTATGACTGGATCTTTAACAGTAAGATATTCCATTTTCAGGCCCTCATCAAGGTGATGGCGTAGGAATATCATTGCTTTGGCACGGTCTTGGTTTGATGCCTGATTTTTGTCTTTGATGGTGTCTGCCAGACCCATCGCATCAAGATGAATTTCAGCATCAAGCACCCAAGACATGTAGCATTTGCCCGATATATCCAGGGCTACAAATTCAAGTTTAGAAAGATTTGACATTATTTAGAAAAAGAAAGTTCTTACCTCAGATACTTTCAAAATATTTGCTCGAGATGGCAGAGTCTCGTGCTGATAACGTGTTATAAAATAAAGATAATAAGTAAAGACAAGTATAGAGAAACTGATATATTATTCGAATTCAAATTGATGTACATAATGAACTGAAATCTCTTCTATTTATAGAAGAAAGGAAGTTGCTGTGTAAGCTGCTACTATACCAGATATGGATAATCTTCTACTGAGAGCAATGTTTATCCGTATCGGAGTACTGAAATGATAAGCTTATTATACCCGATATGGATAATCTTCTACCGGGGGTAATGTTTATCCATAACTGGGTACTGAAAGGATAAGCTTATTATACCCGGTATGGATAATCTTCTACCGGAGATAATATTTATCCATAACTGAGTACTGAAAGGATAAGCTTATTATACTCGGTATGAATAATCTTCTACCAGGTATAATGTTTATCCATAACTGGGTACTGAAAGGATAAACTTATTATACCCGGTATGGATAATCTTCTACCGGGGGTAATATTTATCCATAATCGGGTATCGAAGTGATAAGCTTCTTCAGGAAGCTTATTTCAAATAGAGTACTTAAATAGATAAATATATTTACGGTGGAGTCCCATATGGATAAGCTTCTTCAGGAAGCTTATTTACAACGGAGTACTAAATGAACATCCATAATATAATATATTTATAACACTCCCCTTGGATGTTCATTAAAAGATAATGTGCCTCATTAAAACCTTACTAGGAAAAATCACGTGGGAAAAAATCCTAGTGAAGGAAAAAGAGTACACATATTTAGTAATACGCATTGTTGGCTGCCTCATTAAAAACCTTATAAGGAAAACTCTGTGGGAAAAACCTTAGTAAGGGAAAAAGAGTACAGCGCGCATTTTTCTCCCCCCGAAGAAAACCTTTTTCAAATATTTAAATCTCCGCATTCCAATCTTGTATACCATATTCTCAAAAATTGATGTTGGTAAAGACAATCTGTTGGATTGTCACTTGAACTAATTTGATGTACACCAATGTCACAATTTTCCTGAAGATCATGTATGTAGAATAATTCTGGTGAAATGTTTTTCGTTCTATCTCCTTTTATAAATCCTCCCTTTAATAGTGCTATGCATGAAACATTGTCTCCGTATAATATTGTGGGTCTTTTATCACATTCCAACCCACATGTTTCTCGAATGAATCACTGATCTCAATCATATGCACTCCCTGCTTGCCGGTTTGAAATCGAGCTTTATGGGTATCGGATAAATAACCTGCATCTGCATTACCAATACGATCTGCACCACTTTTGTTAGCATTAGCAAGATAAATAAGTGCACCATCTACACCGAGATAGAGTATTTCAGGACCAAGGAGCTCCTCATCCTCTTCTAGAGGTTGGAACGGATCCTTATTCACTTCAAGTGATTGAATATTCATTGGTGTACTTAATGGGTACACTTTGTCCATGTAAAAGTATTTTTAAGACCCTCTTGGAGCTCTTCCGGAGTTCCAATAAGATTTATGTCACCAACATAAACAGCAAGTGTAACAAATTTTGATGACATTTTCTTTATAAAAATACATGGACAAATAACATAATTTATGTAACTTTCTTTCAGCAAATATTTACTGAGGCGATTATACCACACGCGCACAGATTGCTTTAAACCGTACAAAGATCTTTATAATTTGATCGAGTACATTTCTCAAGACTTTGAATTATATGCTTCGGGCATTTTCAATCCTTCAAGGATCTTCATATAGATTTAGCCAAATAAGTCATATAGGTTAAGACTTGTATCTAAATGGTATGACATCTTCAAGTGTCTGGACTGCTAGTCCGATCCTCACAATCTTTTACAATATTGTGCACTATATTGTATTAAATATATCGTCGACGATCATTTTGTGTCAGTTCCGAAGCGACATAACTTGTGGAGATCTCATCACTTTCTTTATTTTCAGGTACCTGAACTTTTTCGGGAGTTTCATGAAATGTTATGTCGTGGGCTCTTCTAGAGCTTATTTCCTCCTCATTTTGATCATTAGCTCCTACTATTTTTCAAGGATTGTTACATTTAGAACCGATTGGTCTACCACGCTTCATGCGTACAGTAAACTCTATCCTTCAGGGACTTTAATTTTAATAGGAGCATTTGCAGCTGAAATATGATATTTAATTTTGGATCAACAAATGCTTCTGGCATTCGACTTGAATTATCTTCTAAGTGAGGATCATGATAATTCGATTCATATAGCATATTTTTCAACTGTTTATTCCATCCCCCAAATGTTAGAAAAACTAACATATATCCCCAATCATCTTTGGGAAACATATCTTTGTGTATTATGGTAGAGAAATTAATCATATACCACACAACAAAAGATAGTAAAAATATTTGGTTTCTGATCCTAAACCAATTGTGAAGGGAGGACTTATCATATATTGTTGATCTGATGCATACAAGTGCTGCTATATGCAATTTAGAAAATCTTAGACCAACACATGAAGCTTTGTTCTCATAAGCAATGGTTTAGCCATTAATAGGAGGTATTCAATGCTAAACCAGCTTGGATATAAACCAGCATTATCAAGATGAACTGTCTTGATTTCATAATCTGAAAATTATGCTCTTAATCGAGAAAAGCAATTCCAAATGCCAAACTGCAGGTTGACAATAATTACACATGTAACCATCTCATATATGCACCTATAAGTGGTTCACATGATAGGTGAACGGGCCCATATTCACCTTTTATATATTTCAGAATCAGGGGTCTTAGTCCCAACTTTAGCTGGTATAATCAATTCATTATGAGAACAAGCAACACATGAGAATTCCTGAAGAATCTTCTAGTTCTTTAGTATATGCTTATCTGAATTCTCAAATAGCTCATTTAAAAATGGCAAATGAAAACTTCAAGTTTATCATGTCATGTGCTATCTCTTAGTAAACTTCTGGTTTACTATGGCATAAACTTTTGCTTTAGTAAACTTCTGGTTTACTGTGATACATGATATAGTACAAATTAAAGAATAAGGCGGGTAACTTCTCACATACATATTATTTTACCCCCTATGATTGTGGAAACATGAAGATTATCAATCTTCCAATCATTTGTAGTCTCAATATGATAGCCATTTGTATTAGTAAACTTCAGGTTTACTACAACATATGTTTTGACCATAATCATATAATATGAATGACATATTTGTATATAAGCTCTTCGAGAGCCTTCATTTATTATCCACAATCTAATATTTATCTGGCACTACTGGTGTCATGTATTCTTTAGGCAAACATTTAGCTCTTCAGGAGTTGTTGATACATTTTGTACTATCAAATATTGCTCAGACACTGCTGGTGTCATGAGAGAAAATCACAATCAAATAAACAATGTAAAACAATTGTTTAAGCACACGAAAACTCCTCTTCATAATATTTTTCCACTTCAGGAGGCAATTTCAATTGTGTTACTTCTTCAGGAGCAAATTTAAAATACGAAATATTGAGTATATATTCTCTCAATTATATTAACTCTTCTGGAGGTGAATTATAATGTATTCACATCAAGAGCGCGTTCATATTTATCCGACTTATTAGTATTGTCATATTCACTTCAGGGAAAGGATTAATATTATCAAAAATTCTCATCCTTCAGGAAATCGAACATAATTATCTGAATGCGCATTAATCACATCAAATTGTGATTCCTCAACCCCTTTTAAAATATTTACTACTTCAGGAGCAAATCAAGGCGTGCATTTAATATAGAGAATATTTATGTAGATTATCTTCAATTGTAACCATAGAAAGCCTAAATTATCACTTATGGTGATCATAGACATATACCACTTCTGGTGGTTAACAAAATATAATTACAATGAGATATATGAAATATAACTACTTCTGGTGGTTGTATATTTCTTGCAAACTCTGCTAGAGTTTAAGTTGATCTAATAATATTATCCATATTCTTTAAAATGACATAAATAAGATATATTATAGTAAACATCATTATCAAATCATAATTTTTCTTTATGTACAACAATTACATAACCATACTATCTATTACAAATAACAAAAATTAAAATATTTACATTTCTACAGATTCACCACCGATTACATGACTTGTTTCTCCTTCTGGGAGTGCAAGGTAATCAGTTACATCCAAATGCATGAAGTCTAAATTATCTTCAGAAATAAAATTTGCTTCAACATTTTTCTCTGTCTTCTTTAGGGAGGTTTGATAAAGCTCAACTAGGTGCTTTGGCGTACGACAAGTACGTGACCAGTGCCCTTTTTCTCCACATCTATAGCATGCATTTTCTGCATTTGGTGTTTGCACCGCTTCATGCTTTTGTTCCTTCCTTTTCCACTGCTGGTGGTGAGGAGTGTTTTTTGGTGCATTATTATTACCATGATTAGAGTTTCTTTCCCGACCACGACCATCACCACGACTGGGGCCACGACCTTTTCCACGTTTAGCCTGGTGGAAGTTCGTCTCATTCACTTCAGGGAATGGACAAGAACCAACAGGTCGGCTTTCATGATTTTTCATTAATAGCCCATTATGTTACTTGGCTATAAGAAGATGTGAGATAAGTTCAGAATACTTTTTAAATCCCATCTCTCGATATTGCTGCTGCAGGAGCATATTCGAGGCATGAAAAGTGGTGAAAGTTTTCTCCAACATATCATGATTAGTAATATTATCACCACATAACTTCAATTGGGAAATAATTCTGAACATAGCAGAATTATACTCACTGATAGATTTAAAATCTTGTAACCTTAGATGAGTTCAATCATATCGTGCATGTGGAAGAACGACCATCTTCAGGTGGTCATATCTATCTTTCAAATTATTTCACAGTATGACTGGATCTTTAACAGTAAGATATTCCATTTTCAGGCCCTCGTCAAGGTGATGGCGTAGGAATATTATTGCTTTGACACGGTCTTGGTTTGATGCTTGATTTTTGTCTTTGATGGTGTCTGTCAGACTCATCGCATCAAGATGAATTTCAGCATCAAGCACCCAAGACATGTAGCTTTTGCCCGATATATCCAGGGCTACAAATTCAAGTTTAGAAAGATTTGACATTATTTAGGAAAAGAAAGTTCTTACCTCAGATACTTTCAAAATATTTGCTCGAGATGGCAGAGTCTCGTGCTGATAACGTGTTATAAAATAAAGACTATAAAGTAAAGACAAGTATAAGAGAGAAACTGATATATTATTCGAATTCAAACTGATGTACATAATGAACTGAAATCTCTTCTATTTATAGAAGAAAGGAAGCTGCTGTGTAAGCTGCTACTATACCAGATATGGATAATCTTCTACTGAGAGCAATGTTTATCCATAACGGAGTACTGAAAGGATAAGCTTATTATACCCGATATGGATAATCTTCTATCGGGGGTAATGTTTATCCATAACTAGGTACTGAAAGGATAAACTTATTATACCCGGTATGGATAATCTTCTATCGGGGATAATATTTATCCATAACTGGATACTGAAAGGATAAGCTTATTATACTCGGTATGGATAATCTTCTACCGGGGTAATGTTTATCCATAACTGGATACTGGAAGGATAAGTTTATTATACCCGATATGGATAATCTTCTATCGGGGATAATGTTTATCCATAATCGGGTATCGAAGTGATAAGCTTTTTCAGGAAGCTTATTTCCAATAGAGTACTTAAATAGATAAACATATTTACTGTGGAGTCCCATATGGATAAACTTCTTTAGGAAACTTATTTACAACGGAGTACTAAATGAACATCCATAATATAATATATTTATACCAGTGACATATTATTCTTTCTTGGTAAACTTCTTTAACGTCCAGCAATTATTACTTTGGATAGGTAGAACAGATGAATCTGGGAGAGTTTCCACCGTTCTGGTCTGAGTACCATTAGCACATACGTACCTCATCGCTAAGTGATTATTAGCCAAAGAGCAAAAACACGACTCTACTAAATTGCAATTTTTATCGGAGTAAGGAAAATTACTTTGTTTCTTTTGTCAAAAAATACAGCAATTTTTTTTGAACTTTCAGACTTTTAGACCTTTATTTGACTGCTACCTTTAGTGCTTCAATCAGAAATTCAACGATCGATGCTCAGCTTTCTGTCTTTGCACGCGTTTTATTTTTCTTTGTGAATTGATCTCCCTAAACTGTAAAAGTAGATAACTAAGGACAACATTATATTATTTCATTTTGTAATAGTAACAACAACGAGGTGGTGGCGCAGTTGGCTAGCGCGTAGGTCTCATAGCTTCCGAGTTATCCTGAGGTCGAGAGTTCGAGCCTCTCTCACCCCATTATCATTTTTCTTTTTTCTCAGTGGCAATGGCCCTACCAAGCCTATGTATAAATGGAAGAATTTTCCACACAGCCATTTATGAATTTTTTGTTAAACACATGCTTTCTACGGTTCAACCAGGTATGGTTTTCTATTTTGAAAGGGGATAAACAACAGTTTCAAGTCCAGAACCTTTTGGTATTTCGCTTGTATTACACTTGGATCACTTTTGTAGGAATAAGACACTAGCTACAATGCACATTCTAGTTTTGGGGACAGTTGAAGATGATAGTACGACAAAAGCATCCAAGGAAGAGTACCATTCATGTACAATAGCTGAATATGTTAGAAGTAATACTCAATGATAGTCAAAACCTTCAAAATCTTAAACATAACTCAATTCCCGTGGACTTGCATTCTCATATTTCCGGTAACTTAATCAACAGTCCATACGATCTTTTTCACTTTGACGAATTGTTGAATTTAATACTTATAGTACAATATGTGGGTTAACAAATTGGTTCGAGGACATTCAACTTCTCTCTTTTTTGAGGTAACCAAGAGCATTACTGTACCGCAAGGCCAGACCAGGTCTAATGGTTTATTGCAGTACGGAGCTTCCTGCAACAGTGAATAACATTCTCGAAATCTAAGTTCCAAAATATTGGTGTCTCACCAATACTGCAATATACGAAATACTACGATAAAGTCTATCTTCTCCCACCACAGTCATATTGTGAGATTTTAAATGGCTTCTCCAAAAGTTGATTATTATCAAGTCTTCATTGAGAAAACCCTCTAACATAAACAATCTCCATAAAACAAACCACCATCTTGAGGCTTGTTATTCAGCAACGGGTGATAGTTCAATGAGGAGACAGCTTGTGTACAAACAGATATTCAATGCCGAGGCCATTTAATCATTTCCACCCAAGCCTGGACAGTTAACAAGGTAGATCTTACAGCTGGTAGTCTTGGACATGGTCATGCATAGCAACTTCAGGAATTCCCGAACAGAGTTTGTTAATTGATCTTGACGCTGGAACAGATAAACAAGAGGTATCAATAAATTACATCTTCTTTTTCGGGTCACCAGTAGTCCCTGCAGGAACAGGACCCATCTTTGAAATGATGAAACCGATTCACATCCCTTACAATGATCTCTCTTTCATATATTTTCGAGATAAGTTTTATAACAGTATGACAGTCTCCACAGATTCTAAGATTCTTTGTCACTCGGAGAACTGTATCTGGGCTTGTATTAAGAATGCCAAAGGCAATGGCCAGCCTCTCACTGTGACTACTCAGATTTTGCTCTTTCTCCTCTTCACTCACATCATGCAAAGCAAAAGTAGTATCTGGAATGTAACCAGCCGCTCTTATCTTGGCAGGCAGTGCCTCTAAAAACATGTATATTTGTTCTGCCTGTGGATGAGATGTATCTCCTCCAAGGAATAAATGGGCCTTTCCTTCAAATTCAATCCAACTACATCCAGGATTCTTCATAATACGTTGTGATTTCAGTTGGATCCTCAAGTAGTTCACTTCCTCCCACATCCCAGCTTCTGCATACATATTTGAGAGCACCACATAATTCCCACTGTTGTCTGGTTCCAAGATAAATAACTTTTTAGCTGCTAATTCTGCAATTTCTAAGTTGCGATGGCTTCGACCAGCAGCTAATAACGAACCCCAAATGCTTGGTCCTGCTGCCATTGGCATTTGAGAAATGAGGTTATATGCATCCACCAATCGTCCAGCACGACCAAGTAGATCAACCACACAAGCATAATGATCGTGTCCCGGCTCCAAAAAGTAAACGGAACTCATACAATCAAAATATCTTAGTCCAACATCCACAAGACCCGAGTGGCTGCAACCTGATAACAAGCCTGTAAATGTAATCCCATCAGGCTGTACACCAGCTCGTATCATATCCTCAAACGTTGAAACAGCTTCCTGCCCACAACCATGGGATGCGTAAGCAGTAACCATTGTATTCCAAGCAACCAACTTCTTCTCCTTCGGGTTCATCTGATCGAAACACAAACGAGCATCAACCAGACTGCCACATTTCGCATACATGGCTATAAGAGCTGTTTGCACCGAAGGATTCTTCTCCAATCCGGTCTCTCTAGCAAAACTATGTATCTTCCTCCCACGTTCTAGTTCAGCAGAGTGCGCACATGCAGGTAAGACACTCATAATCGTCACCCAATTAGGCCTCACCTCCGAGTCACGATCCAACATCTTATCAAACAATCGCAACGACTTATCAGCTAAACCATTCTGAGCATATCCAGAAATCATTGCTGTCCACGACACTATATTCCGAGTTGGCATTTTCTCAAACAACTCCTCAGCGTATTTGAATAACCCATCCTTCATATACCCAGCAATTAATGCATTCCAAGACGACACATCTCTCACGGGCATTTCATCAAACTGTTTGCGAGCCTCAATCAAATCACCACACTTAACGTACATATCAATCAAAGAAGTGCCTACATAGATATCAAACACCAACCCACATCTCAATATTGAGCCATGAACACATTTCCCCAACCAAATATCACACAAGTCGGCACATGACTTGAACACAAAAGGATAAGTAAAATTGTCACCACGCAAACCCAAAGAATGCATTTGGAAGTAAAGCTGTATTGTTCTATCAGTAATCCCATAAAGGGTAAGTGCTCGAATCATGGCATTATACAGAAGCGAAGAGGGTTCAGTGGCATTATCGAAAATATGTGAGGCGGAGTCGATTTCACCGGAGCTGGCATACATAGCGACCATTTTCGCTGCGACTAATCCATTGGGATAAATCCCTCGAACGGCCAAGTGAGCGTGAACTTGTTGGCCAAGTTTGAGGAAATTCTTGCCAATCAAGTACTGGAAAATAGGTGCGTAAGAAGAGGGCGGAAATGAGTTTTGGTACAATGGTTGCAAGAGGATTTTCAACATCGTATTTCTGGAAGCTGCTCTCCGTCATGGAACAAAGGAAAAATCGAACTTTGGAGCTGATTCAATTCAATATGGAAGTTTACATGTCCACTTCTCATCATTTGGTTATTCTCCTTTGCATTTTCTGTTCAAATTTTACAAAGTATTGTACAAGTTTTTTACTTGTAAATAATGTATCTGTAGTTTTAACAAGAGAAAGGAAAGAAAGAATCTATTCAAATCATGAGTACAAGTTTAAGGAGTATAAAGTTGGCTAAGATTAGCAATAGACGATTTTATACATGACTATATGTTCTTAGAATGAAGTTTATTTGTTGCCCACCATTAAGACATGTACTCTTTGATCTTAAGTTTGTAGTTAGGGGTTTCCTGAAAAATCAAAAATTCAAACAGTTAAATTTGTTATGTGGTTTATAGACAAGCGAAATGATTTAATCCAGAAACGATAATGAAATAAGACTAAGAATAAGATTTAGCAATTGAAATTGAAGAAGAAAAGAAGCCTGGCTCCGAGCGTAATGCCTCTGAGGACAAAAAATAAAAGCAATGATAAAAAATGAGTAACGTTGTTTAATTGAGAGCAAAAGTAAAGTACATCTTGTGTTTTCCAAGAATTTTCCTCCCTTATAGTAGCTGTTGAGCCTGCTATTTATAGCTATACCTAGGGAAACAAGATCCTAGGATCAAACTCCACTTAAATGACGATAAAGGAGTCATATAAATATGTAATGGCAATGAATGCAAGGGAGAATATTCTCTCATTGAATACTATCTGATGGTAAATACTCGATGTGCTCCCGTTGACCATGCTCACTTCGGGATTTATCCGATGTCGATTGCAGTTGTTGTATCCAGTATTGATTGTTACTTGACTCGCTTTTTGTCTGCCTTCGGTTTCAAGTGTCATGCTATCATTCGACCATTTATTATAAACCAATTTTACCCCATATAATCACCAAGTTCTTTGCATTTATATTCTAGCTTGATGGTAATTTGATTTTGCTAGGCCCGATAATCTATTTCACGTTAAAAATAACCTGTCTTTAATTGAGTCCTTAAATTATTCTTCACTATTTAATTCAATATATATTATTACTCTATCTTAGTAAACGGTAACTTTTCTTAAAGAATAATTGATGAGTGTTGTGTTAGAATATAGTTGCCAGATTATGTACTTGGCAAATGTCTCATATTTAAGAAAAAACCCCGAAATAAACGAAAAACCAACTAAAACCTACATAAAACCGAACCTATAAAAAATCGAGTTAACTGAATTGGTTTGGTTCTAATATTTGAAAAACCGATTTAATTGGTTTGGTTTCTTTTAGAGGAAAATCGACCTAAATCGAATTATGAACACCCCTATTTGTAATTCCTTAACTTCATTTTTCTGAAAAATACTTAGGGAAACCCGCGGTCTGACCCTTCAGGTGCGGGTAACCTGCTTCACTATGCAATAATTCGCAAACCAGTAATTCCTTGACTTATTTTGACAAATCTATAGGTGCAAATCAGCTCCCCTTTAGCATAAATTGTACAATTTCAACCTTTTCAAAGAAAACTAGAGAGAAGTCTCAATCAACAAGTGATGGGCACGCCATTGTCCCTAACCAATCCCCAACATGCAATCTGAGCAAGAACATCAACTGTCAGAACAAGAAATCGACCAACTGCATCAGAGTACTCACAAACCCAAAACCTCACAACACAACAACATGCCGACTTCATTTGATAATGTAAGTCTCCGAGATAAACTCTTTCCCAGCCTTCCCCCATGCCTACTGACTTTGAAACCAACTTCTTGAATAAACTTCGTCTAGAGGATGAATTAGACAATCAAAAATTTACCACCACTTCATTCCAATACCCAACAAAAGATAAAACTAGACTCTATCGATCATGGCAAATAGCCCTTATTATTAAATTACTAGGAAAAAAACAGCTTACCATTATCTAAAAACGAAATTAGAGCAACTATGACAGCTATCTGAACCACTGCTATTAATTGACTTAGGTTTTGACTACTCTTTAATAAAAATCTCCAACTTAGACAATTACAACAAAATCCTTCACCAGGGTCGTGGTTCATTAGATCATCAATATCTTACAATTAGATAATGGGAACCTAAATTCAACCCTGCCAATGCTAATATTAATCTATCAATCATTTGGATTTGCCTACGAGAACTACCTATCGGGTATGATGACTTAGAAATCCTAAAAAAATAGTTAATCTTATTGGTACTCTTCTAAAGATTGACACATGTACAGTCCACACCACTAGAGATCGATATGCACGACTCTGCATTCCAGCACCAATAGGACAACATATACCGAAAAGTGTGCTCGTAGGAACTCATATGCAGCAAATTTACTACGAAGATGCTTCTTCAATATGCATTACTTGTGGTTGCTTAGGACACAACTCCTCACACTATCCTAACAACTGTCTAATACACCCTCAACATCCGCTCAAATACCATTAACATACACTCAAACCCACCGGAACAATGGAAAACAGTGACATATTCCAAAAATTCACTTAAAACCACTTCCCAAAATTATCACAATGCCACTCCTGTTACAAAATTAGACTTATGTAACAACAAAGACAAAAAGAAGAACCATATCACAGATGGGACCCACAATACCAATACCACTCCCACTACAATTCCTTTAACCAACAGATTTTAGTACACAAGTCCCGAGGAAAACCCTGACAATTATAACCCCTACCCCTACCCCTATATCATACCTCACATAATTATTTCACCCACTTCGGCTGCCATAGACACAACCGAAATTACTTCCCAAGCTCATCATACTCACATGCCAAATATAGCTCCAATTTCCAATATATCTACCAATGCAATAATACCACCATCCCATTCAACAACTACACTTATCTTCAATTCCACTGAAATAAAATCTTATAACCAACCAATACACCCACTAATTCGTCCCTCAACCAAAAAAATCATTCACTTCTCAAAACCAATTTTATACACAAACAACATTCACATTGAATTTTCCTCCTACAGTATTCATAAACACTGCTACCACTATTCATATTGATCACCCCATCAAAATTTCTCTTGATTCTATATTACAACTTACTCCCCTCCAACCCCAAGATGCACAATAGAATGAACACCTAAACTCACCACTGCCACTTGCCACCTCCAGTGCAACTCCAATGCATACAACCATGCAACCTACTATTTCTATAGCTAACTCACCAAACCTATACCTATAAAACATACACCATCATAAACCTAATAACCCTACCACCTCTAATGCTGGAATTTCGATACACCGGGAATCGCCGGTCACTTCGACAATCATGACACTGACACCACCGCAAAATGAACAAACAATCTCTAAGAAAATTCTTAATACATTGATACAACCTTCATCTCCAAACACTTCCGCCACCCCTACAAATATTAATACCCCAAGCCTCAACACGTTCACACTTATTGATACTCAAGATCCACTACAACCTTCCTCACTAATTGAAAATGTATCACTACCAACACCCACGCTACCAACGCCCTTACCAAAGGCAACGCCACTATCACACTGGCGGATGCACATAGAGAGTTGTGGGTGCTTAAGCACCCATTAACTTTGACCATATTAATTAATTTATATAGGCAGCAATACAAATATTTAGATAAATATTGAGTGAGCACCCACAAGTAAATTTATTTTTCCTCTTCTTTTGAAATTTTTATCGGTGAGCATCCATAGCTTTAAAATTTTGGATTCACCAATGCACTATCACAACAATGTTCACATCAACCACTACACCTTGCCACCTCCAATTCTGCTACAACTAATACCTCCACCAACTCCACCACCACTGGGTCATCAACTACACACCTTTCCACAACCCTACAACTACCCTCATGTACCACCCAGATTCCTCCACCCACCACAACTCACTATGCCTCCGCCATTGCCCGACCTACCACTACTTCAACAACATGCAACGATCTTAATGGATAACACCGAAGCACTCACCAACATCATTCAACAGGGCATCTACATGCCCATGCAACAAGAAACTACCATGCAAATACTGCACCAGCAGGAGATTACCACACTGGAGCTTTAAACTCAACTACGCAACATTCACCAATGGAATACACGCCTCCATCAGCACTATCAGATATGGCATACACCCCCACAACACAACTACTTGCCTTGGTATGTAGAACAACAACCACCGTTAGAGCAGAGGCAGATCCAAGATTTAAATCTTATGGGTTCAATTTTAAGGTTTTTAATATTGAACCCATTATATTTTTAAAGTTATGGGTTCATATTTACTATTTTTGCAATTTTAATAAATTTTTAAATATAAATTTTTATTCCTCGTCGAAAGTTATGGGTTCAGTTGAACCCATAGATAATATACTAGATTCGTTGAACCCATAATATACTAGATTCGCCTCTGCGTTAGAGGAGAATCTATGTCCACAACAACCTGCTCAGGAACAGATGGAAATGTATCCACCAACGCCGCCAGCATCGCCGCCGATGGACGAGTATCAACAACAACCACAAGCAAGCGAGGCAGATACTCCGGAGACTTTCATGGAATCCTTGACACTGAACGAATCTCTAACGATATCCATGCCAGAAAATATCGAAAGAAAATTCTTGATATTCATTCCACACAACTTGGAGAAGACATCCTTGAATGTTCGCCTCGACTCTTACTCATTGGAAGACAAATACATTGTCCTGATGATACCCACTCTTAACGACACAATACTTCCACAGGATCTTTATCACCCATCGCACCTTCTTATGCATCTGGAATTATCACTACCCCAAGAGGGCTTCATCACAATGATCAGCTCATGAAGATAATGCTATGGAATTGTAGGGGAGCCAATGGACCTGAATTTCGTCGGAATCTTCGCTTCCTACTAAACTGGAACAATCCATCCATTTTGTGTCTTACAGAGACAAATATGCAAGATCACACATCTCTGCTTCAGGAATTTGATTTCACTGACCTCATCCAAGTCGCATCAAATGGCCATTCTGGTGGGATAGTTCTTCTTTGGCGTGCAAATGAGTTGAATGTAGATCCTGTTGCTATCACAAGCCAAGAAATACATGCTACTATTCAGGTTAGTCCCAACTCTCCCAAATAATTTTTATCGGTTATTTACGCTAGCAATACCTATGCTGATAGGAAACTCCTCTGGAAAAATCTTCAAGAGTTTAATAAATGTCATACATCGGCTTGGCTATTATGTGGGGATTTCAATGAATTATGTTCTGCTACAGATAAATTTGGTGGAAACCCTATTAAACAAAATAGAACTGCTTCATTCAACAATTGTCTTAACTCTATTAACATGATAGATCTTGGTTTTACTGGGTCACGTTTTACATGGACTAACACACCTCGAATCCGATACATTGCTCACATAAATGCTAACATACCTAATAGACTAATACCGGAGAGATTAGATAAATTTTTCGCTAACGATGCTTGGATAAAATTATTTGAAGATGCTACTGTTCTACACCTCCCACACACTCACTCAGGTCACTGTATGCTATTACTCAATTTACAAAAATTGTTCTCCAAACCTACTTCTAATTTTAAGTTTGAAACAATGTGGTTATGCCACCCGGATTTTCGTCATATTGTCTTCTCCCATTGGCTCTCTAACCCGTTGTATTTTGATACTCTTTATAATTTATTACTCATCTACAAGATTGGAACATTATTACTTTTGGCAATATCTTTCACACACAAAAAAAATCTTCTTTCACGACTAGCTGGCGTTCAAAGAATGAATCCACATCAAAAAAAATTCTTTTCACTACAATTTAGAAAATCGCCTACTAACAGACTTAAATTTACTTCTACAAGTCGAGGAAGATTTTTGAAAATTAAAATTCCGGGTTCAATGGCTAAACGAAGGAGACGCAAATACCAAAAAATTTTCACCTCACAACCATTCATTAATGTAGATGCAATCGCATCCTTGGGCTTGTTGATAGTGTTGGTAATTGGACTTTTGATACTACCACTATATATGACACAATTATCAACCACTTCTAATATTTATACACAACACAATTCACGTCTACTCCAAAATTTTATTCCACTTGTTACTTCAATGTTCTTTCCAACGATACTCACCCAACACTTACACAACCACTAACATATACTGAAATTTATCGAGCAATAACATCCTTTAAACCATTCAAGGCACCCGGACCAGATGACCTACATCTTTTCTTCTTCCAAAAATTTTGGAAAGATGCAAAACTAGTTGTAGTTACAATCTGTACAGATGTTTTTGCTTCAACTACCATCCCAGATGAACTAAATAAAACCTTTATTACATTGATACCCAAAGTTCAAACCCCTGAAAAAATTTCTCAATATCGTCCAATTGGACTCTGTAATACTATCTATAAGACCATTACGAAGATTATTACTAACCATATTAGACCGTATTTACCCAAAATTATTATCCACACACAGAGTAGTTTCATACTGGGTACACGCGCGGTTGATAATGCTTTCATCGTTCAAGAAGCAGTGCACTCTTTCAGACGATCGAAAGGTAAAATTGGTAACATGTTATTAAAAATTGAGCTCGAGAAAGCCTTCGACCGCCTGGAATGATCGTTTATACACTATTAACTACATCAATTAAATTCTTTTCCGCATCTAATCAAACTAATCATGTGATATGTCTCAACCTCTTCTATTTCGACACTCATCAATGGGAAACCTACACAATTCTTTCAACCTACAAGGGGCATTAGACATGGATACCCGTTAAGCCCTTCTATTTTTATCATCTGTATAGAATCACTCTCTCGTCTAATTGACCATGTTGTTGACCTCCTACAATGGACGCCTATAAAAATATCTCGCAACTCCATCCCTCTTTCTCACTTACTTTTTGCTGATGACCTAGTTTAGTTTGCCAGTGCTACTAAGAAAAATGTGCATACAATTATCAACATCTTCAACCAGCTTAGTAGCCACTCTGGCCAACGCATTAACTTTTCCAAATCTAAAATTCTTTTCTCTGCTAATGTACCTAATGCCACTCAAAATAAAATCTCATCACTCCTTAACATCAACTCCACAACTACTTTTGGCAAGTACCTGGGACTGTCCATAACCAACACTAAACCTACTTTCACTTATGATTATCAATATCTTATCGACCATTTAACTCAAAAACGAGCTGGCTGGAAAAATAATTTCTTATCCTTTACTGGCCGAACAACCCTCATCCATTCGGTTTTAAATACTATTCCCACGTATGCTATGCAAGTTAATCACCTACCACCTAAGACACTCCGCTATGTCAATCGTATTCAGAGAAATTTTTTCTGGGGCTCTTCCCCTGACAAACGCAAACTACATATTATTAACTGGGATAAAATTACTACACCTAAAATATATGGTGGCTTAGGAATACCCAAATTATATCCAAAAAATATATCCTTAATTGCTGCTCTACTTTGGCGTTACTACAATAACAATAATGCCTTTTGGGCCACTATACTCCACCTTAAATATCAATCCAAAATACAACACCCAAATCCCACATTGCATCACACATGGAAACATTGTGCTTCCTACATTTGGAAAAGCATGACTAAAGCATACCCATTCTACAAGCAGGGGCTGGGCTAGAATATAGCCAATGGTAACCAGATCCAACTATGGTCCGATTACTGGCTACCTACGGACAACACCTTATGCCATCTCATTCAAGGACCACTCCCATAAAATGAAGATAACCTCCCCCTCAACACTATCATTAATAATGGATCGTGGAACCTATCCCCACTTTCCTTTGACCTACCACCTCACCTCCTTAACCTCATATCATTACTACCATGTTAAGCTCTGCACCTAATACTACATACCAGTTTTTTTTGAGTCCCTCCTCCACTGGAACTTTCTCTACCTCTATTGCGTACAACCTAATAACGTTTCCTCCTAACACCCAACAATCCCATTCTCAGTTTTATTGGGTTTGGAAGATCCATTCTACCAATAAAATTAAGCACTTCTTATGGCTCATGCTACAACAGAAACTACCCACCTCTCATTTCTCTATCATCGCAACATCTCCATAGATTCTACCTGTACATTGTGCAGACAAGCAATTGAAGACGTTGAACATCTATTTTTTCATTGCCACATTGCCACACCTATATGGCAACATTTCAATATCTCGATCTCTATACACCCTTCTCAAAATTGGGTGAAAAGCATTATGTCTCCCATGACACACAACAAACACCTTTTCCCCGAACACTGTACCATTATATATAATAGTACCAATCATCTTATGACACCTCTGGGCTAATCGTAATAATAATGTATTCAATCACACCACCACTCAGTTAATTTCCATACTATAATCAATCAGGCTTCCCGATTCTACTAGCTAGCTAACAATTACATCCACCAATGCACACTTACCACTCGCATTCCCTTCAAATGGCACCTACCACCCCAAAGTTATTTTAAATTAAACATTGATGGAGCTTTTGATACTTGTTCCCATAGTGGCAGGGCAGCTGGAGTTTTTCGTGATGCTTCAGGAGCATGGGTATATGGATTTACCAAGCATTTGCTACATATTGATATTATATAAGTTGAACTTTTAGCTATATACCATGGTCTGCACATAGCAACTGCTCGAAATCTCAAACCATTACAAATTGAAACGGACTCTCAGGTATTGATACACCTCCTATCACACAAATCACTAAAACACTCGCATCTAACTTTTGTATGCAGGTTGATGCTTCGGGACCTACAGGTGACTACAATCCAACACACATCCAGGGAGGGTAATGGTGTAGCGGATGTCTTGGCCAAGTTTGGGAAGACCATCACGGATCTACAAACTACTGATGTTTTGCTTTCTGCAAATCCCCCTACTTTTACCTTATCGCTTTTAGCTTCCGATGTAACTGGAATTGTAACATACCGTTCAGTTCCGACTTCTGTAATCCACTAGTTAAGTTTTCAATAAAAGCCTTATTAGCCAAAAAAGAATCAGCCCCCCTTTGTTATTTTTTCTAACCATAGTATTTAAATTTGTGGACAACAAAATGCAATTAATTTACGAGATAATTATTGCACACCTTGTAATAGAATAAATTACTGCACATTTTTGCAAGGAGATATTTGGTTAATATAAAATCCTTTATAAATTACGTTTTCTCATACAAAGAATTTTATAAAAGCACAAATTACAGATTAAAAGGAAATTTGATTAAATTTCCAATAGAATAAATGGACGAATAAGCAATTAAATACGGTTGGGACCAAGACATAAGCAGCAAAACCCAAAATAAAATATTGGTGTGACGACCCGACCGGTCGTCTTAAGAATTAACGCCCTGATCCCCTATTAAATGCATTCCCCAGGTTTATTTATGCTATTTTGATTTGTCTGAATGTTTGGTTTTGAGTTTCGGAGAGTTTTGAGACACTTAGTCCCTAAATGAGAGCTTAAGTATTGGAAAGTTGACCGTAGTCCGAACACTATAAAGACGGCCTCGGAATGGAAATCTGATGGTTCCGTTAGCTCTGTTGGGTGATTTTGGGGTTAGGAGCACGTTCAAATTGTGTTTTGGAGGTCCGTAGCTAATTTAGGCTTGAAATGCCGAAAGTTGAATTTTGGAAGTTTCCGGTTCGATAGTGAGATATTGATCCGAGGGTCGGAATGGAATTATGAGAGTTGCAGTAGTTCCGTTATGTCATTTGGGATGTGTGTGCAAAATTTCAGGTCATTCGTAGGTAGTTTGGTGGAGTTTTTGATCAAAAGAGGAATTCGGAAGATTTTTAAAAATTAGGCTTGAATCCGATATGTTTTGGTTGTTTTGATGTTGTTTGAAGTGTTTTGTAGATTGGTTACAAGTTTGAATAAGGTTGTAGAGAAGTTGCAGGTTTTTGTTCAACTATTGCGGAGGGATTTTACCCTTCGCGTTCGCGAAGAGTCAGTGGGGTGTTGATGGAATTTTGCCTTCGCGTTCGCGAAGGGTGGTGATGTTTGTGCATCGCGTTCGCGGGAAGGGTATCGCGTTCGCGGGAAGGGTCAGCTGGGTTCGAGGTGGAATTGCTCTTCGCGTTCGCGAGAGGTGTAACACGTTCGCGAAGGGTTGGTCAGCGGAAGCATTGCGTTCGCGAGAGCAGTGTCGCGTTCGCGTAAGAGGACTTTTGGTCAACGACTTTATGTGCTTCGCGAATGCGAGGCCTTGACCGTGTTCGCGAAGAAGGAATTAAAATGCTTTGGCAGAATGTTTAAAAAGGGTTATTTCGCAAATTTTAGTCTAGTTTCCTCCATTCTTAGGCTATTTTGAAGCTTTTTGAAGAGGGTTGAAGAGAGATTCAAGAGGAATCATTTGGAGGTAACATTTTTGACTTCATAACTCATTTTTATATGATTAAATGCCTGATTAGTGGTGGAAAATTTGAGAAAAATAAGTAATTAGGGCTTGAGTTTAAGAGAAACAAAAAGGGGTATTTGAGGGGCCAATTGAACTCCGATTTTAGTGTTCTTATTATGCATAGACTCGTGAGAGTATGATGATTCCGAAAATAAAAATTTCACCCGATTCCTAGACATGGGCCCGAGGGGTGTTTTAGTTAATTTTACTTAATTTCGCGTATTAGCTTAGAATTTAATTGTGGAATCAGTTACTTGAGCTGTTATTTATAATATGCAATTGAATTGAATATATTTGAACCATTTGGAGTCGGATACTCGTGGCAAAAGCGTGGTTTCGGGTTGACTTGAGCTTGTTCGAGGTAAGTGGCTTGTCTAACCTTGTGTGGGGGACCTTCCCCTTAGGATTAGTATATTTGGTAACTGAATTGTCTTGTGCGTGAGGTGACGAGCCCGTACTTGTGCAAATTGTTGAAAACCCGGTTTTCTTAAAGTATTCATTAGCATTTTTCTTTCCCGCTTTTATTACTTGCACTATTAAGCCTATTGTTAGCTTTAAAAAGCATGACTAAGTGATTTAATTGCTTTAATTGTTCAATCTGTTTACCTGAACTCCGTGCAGCATGCTAGGCTATAATTACTTGATGCCTTGATATGAAATTTCCATTTCTGAATATCTTCTTGTTGCTGTTGTGTATGTTCATTGGGACTACGGATGTGGGATTCCGGTAGCTCTCCTTTGTCTGTTTACTTTGGGACTACGGGTTAGATTCCCGGTAGATCCCCCTACACAATTATATGGAACTACGGGAATGCACCCGGAAGATCCCCCCAGTACTAGGTATTTTCATTTGGGACTACGGATCGGGATTCTGGTAGATCCCGCGCATTGATAGTTGGACTACGGGATGGGATCCCGGGAGATTCTTCGAACATATATATGATGGACTACGGGACGGTATCCCGGGAAATCCACTGGATAGTTGTAATTGGGACCACATGACGGTATCCTGGAAGGTGCCCCGGTTGTTATCTCTGTATTGAGCTGTATTTCTTTCCGTGGTTTGTTTATCTTTGTTCTAGTTGTTGTGGTTTCTTTCAATTCTATGTTATTTCTTATTGTTGCACTTATTTATAATGTTTTATTCCACACTGTTAACCCTTATATTGTATTTAACCTCAGTAAGGCCCTGACCTTTCTCGTCACTACCCGACCGAGGTTAGGCTTGGAACTTACTAAGTACCACTGTGGTGTACTCATGCCCCTTCTGCGCATGTTTTTCATGTGCAGATCCAAGTACTTCTACTAGGCCTACCATCCTTGAGGGAGGCGACTACTTAGAGACTTCGAGGTACATTTGCCGCATCCGTAGATCGAGGAGTCCCTTTTAATTCCCGCTTTCTAGTATTTAGCCCTTTTGTACTTTCTATTCTTATTAGACAAATTTCGGAGTTAGAGCTATGTAGTATTTCTTTTTTCTTAGCTTGTGATTCGTGAGTTTCCGGGTTTTGGATTTGGATATTGGTTTTGAGATTTATATATATGGTGTATGCCGAGCGGCACATTTAAACACTATTATTACCTTATTTCTACTTTTAAATTGTTTACTTCTGCAAATTTTGGTTTTCTTCCGCAATTTAGGCTTACCTAGTCGTAAAGACTAGGTGTCGTCACGATGGTTGACGGAGGAAGAACCGGGGTCGTGACAAGTTGGTATCAGAGCTTTAGGTTCATAGGAGTCATGGATCACAAGCCGGTTTATTAGAGTCTCGCTGATCGGTACGGAGACGTCTGTACTTATCTACGAGAGGCTATGTAACTGTTAGGAAATTCCACTTCAGTTGATTTTCTTGTCGTGCGGTATTTTTGACATCACAATTCTAAATTTCTGTCTTCTATTCTCTCACAGATGGTGAGAACACGTGCTACCCGAGACGATCAGGCACTCGCGCCCCCTACTGCCACCGTCAGAGGCCGGGGCAGAGGCCGAGGACATGCACGTGGTGCAGCCAGAGCACCTGCGTGAGCTACCGCCGAGGTACGGCCAGCAGATCCAGCTGGAGTTTAGGCACTGACATGCCTACTGCTACTACTACTCCAGCTCTTCAGGAGACTTTGGCACAGTTCATGAGCATGTACACCACTCTAGCTCAGGCAGGGCTGCTTCCCCTTGCTGCAGCTATATCTTAGGCCAGGGGAGGAGCACAGACTCACGGCGCCCCCACTCCTAAGCAGCGAGTGCATGTTGAGCAGGTCCCTGAGATTATTCCTGTATCGCCTGCAGTGCCAGTTCAGCCCAAGGACAGGGCAGCGACTTCCGAGGATAAGCAGTTTAGGTTTGAGAGATTCAAAAAGTACAAACCCCCTGTATTTAGTGGTCTATCATTGGAGGATGCTCTGGTATTTCTTGATGAGTGTTACCGCATTCTCCGTACCATGGGTATTTCAGGATCGAGCGGGGTTTCTTTCACTACCTTCCAGCTTCGAGGAGTCGCCTATGAGTGGTGGCGCACCTATGAGCTAGACAGTCCAGATAAGGCTGCTTCATTGACTTGGGCTTAGTTTTCAGATCTGTTCTTGAGGGAGCATGTTCCTCAAAGCCTTAGGGACGCATGGCGCGCAGAGTTTGAGCATTTGCGCCAGGGTGCTATGACTATTTCAGAGTATGCTGTCCGTTACACCAACTTGGCTAGACATGTACCAGCCTTGATTTCTACTGTCCGCGAGAGGGTTCGCCGATTTATTGAGGGCCTTATTCCCAACATCAGATCTAGCATGGCTCGTGAGTTGGAGATGGATATTTCTTACCAGCAGGTGGTGAGCATTGCTAGGAGGATTGAGGGTATGCATGCTAGGGAGAAGGAAGAGAGGGAGGCCAAGAGGTCTCGAGAGTCGGGCCATTATTCTGGTGCCCGTACCCCAACTGCACGTCGTCATGGTAGGGGTTATATGAGTTGCCCTGTTCATTCAGCTCTTCCAGCAGCCAGTGGTATTCCAGCTCCTCCTAGGCCTCATGAGCCTTATTATGCACCTCCGAATTCTAGCGCGCCTCCGGCGCGGAGTGTTTTCAGAGGTCAGTCCAGCAGACCTGGCCCTAGCCAGTCACAGCCACCACATCCTCCCAAATCTTGTTTTGAGTGTGGTGACACGCGTCATATGGTGAGGGATTGCCCCAAACTTGGGAGGGGTGCACCTCCACAAACTTCTCAGCCACAGAGTGCCCCGCAGAGTTCTCAAGCTATGGTTACAGCTCCAATTGCTACCCCACCTGCGCAGCCAGCTAGAGGTGGAGGTCGGGGAGGTATAGGTTGCCCTAGAGGGGGAGGCCAGGCCATATACTATGCCCTTCCTGCCCGTACCGAGGTTGTTGCCTCTGATTCTGTCATCTCAGGTATTATATTGGTTTGCCACAGAGATGCATCGGTTCTATTCGATCTAGGCTCTACTTATTCTTATGTGTCTTCTTATTTTGCTCCACATTTGGGTGTACCTCGGGATTCTTTGAGTTCCCCTGTTTATGTTTCTACTCATGTGGGAGATTCTCTCGTTGTAGACTGCGTTTATTGGTCGTGTTTGGTTGCTCTTAGTGGTTTTGAGACCAGAGCCGATTTATTGTTACTCAGTATGGTTGACTTCGATATTATCTTGGGCATGAACTGGTTGTCGCCCCATTATGCTATTCTTGATTATCACGCCAAAACCGTGACACTGGCTATGCCAGGTGTACCGCGTGTTGAGTGGAGGGGTACTTTAGATCACACTCCTAGTAGAGTTATTTCTTTTCTTAAGGCTCAGCGTATGGTTGAGAAGGGATGTGACGCGTATTTAGCTTATGTAAGAGATGTCAGTATTGATACCCTTTCAATTGATTCAGTTCCAGTAGTACGAGATTTTCCCAATGTGTTTCCAGCTGACCTTCCAAGCATGCTGCCTAATAGAGATATTGATTTTGGCATTGATCTATTACCGGACACTTAGCCCATTTTTATTCCTCCATATCGTATGGCTCCTCCTGAGTTGAAGGAGTTGAAGTATCAGTTACAGGAATTGCTTGATAAGGGTTTTATTCGACCCAGTGTTTCACCTTGGGGTGCTTCTGTCTTGTTTGTGAATAAAAAGAATGGTTCTATATGTATGTGTATTGATTATCGCCAGTTGAAGGGTATAGTGAAGAACTGTTATCCTTTGCCTCGTATTGATGATCTGTTTGACCAGCTTCAGGGCGCACGAGTGTTTTCTAAGATTGATTTGCGCTTAGGTTACCATCAGTTGAAGATTCGGAAGCCAGATATCCCGAAGACTGCTTTTAGGACTCGGTATGGTCATTACGAGTTCCTGTTATGTCATTTGGGCTGACCAATGCCCCAGCAGCCTTTATGAATTTGATGCATAGTATGTTCCGGCCGTATCTTGACTCGTTCATCATTGTCTTTATTGATGATATTCTGGCGTATTCCCAGAGTCGTGAAGATCACGAGCAGCACCTGAGGATTGTGCTTCAGACTCTGAGAGAGAAGAAGTTATATGCTAAGTTCTCGAAATATGAGTTTTGGTTAGATTCAGTGGCATTCTTAGGCCACGTGGTATCGAATGAAGGTATTTAGGTGGATCTGAAGAAGATAAAGGTCGTGCAGAGTTGGCCCAGATCATCCTCAACTATAGAGATTCGTAGTTTCCTTGGTTTGGCGGTTACTACCGTCATTTTGTGGAGGTGTTTTCGTCGATTGCAGCCCCCATGACCAGGTTGACCCAGAAGGGTGCTCCGTTTCAGTGGACGGAGGAGTATGAGGCGAGCTTTCAGAAGCTTAAGACAACTTTGACCACAACCCCAATTTTGATACTACCTATAGGTTCAGGGTCTTATACGGTCTATTGTGATGCCTCGAGGGTTGGCCTCGGAGCGGTGTTGATGCAGGACGGTAGGGTGATTGCATACGCATCCATATAGTTGAAGATACATGAGAAGAACTACCCTATTCAAGACCTTGAGTTAGCTGCCATTGTTCATGCCTTGAAGATTTGGCGCCATTATTTATACGGGGTTCCTTATGAGATTTATACTGACCATCAGAGCTTGCAGCACTTGTTCAAGCAAAGATTTGGTGCCATTATTTATACGGGGTTCCTTATGAGATTTATACTGACCATCAGAGCTTGCAGCACTTGTTCAAGCAAAATGATCTAAATTTGTACTAGAGGAGGTGGTTGGAGTTGCTAAAGGACTATGATATCACTATTTTGTATCACCCGGGCAAGGCCAATGTGGTGGCCGATGCTTTGAGTCACCGGGTAGAGAGTTTGGGGAGTTTGGCTTATTTACCAGCATCGGAGAGGCCTATGGCGATGGATGTTCAGGCCTTAGCCAGCTAGTTTGTGAGATTGGATCTTTCGGAGCCCGGTCGGGTTCTAGCTTGCGTGGTTTCTCGATCGTCTTTATTTGATCGTATCAGGGAGCGACAGTATGATGACCCTCATTTGCTTGTCCTCAAGGACAAGGTTCAGCACGATGATACCAAAGAGGTGACTATTGGTGATGATGGGGTATTGAGGATGCATGGTTGGATTTGTGTACCCAATGTTGATAGGCTTCGAGAGTCGATTCTAGAGGAGGCCCATAGCTTGCGGTATTCCATTCATCCGGGTGCCGCGAAGATGTATCAGGATTTGAGATAGCACTATTGGTGGATGCGGATGAAGAAAGTTATAGTTGGATTCATAGCTCGGTGTCTCAAATGTCAGCAGGTGAAGTATGAGCACCGGAGACCGGGTGGGTTGCTTCAACAGATAGAGATTTCGGAGTGGAAGCGGGAGCGGATCACCATGGACTTTGTAGTTGAGCTTCTACGGACGTTGAGGAAGTTTGATGCTATTTGGGTGATTGTGGATCGGCTGACCAAGTCCGCTCACTTTATTCCTATGTGTACTATTTATTCCTCGTAGCGGCTGGCAGAGATCTATATCCAGAAGATTGTTCGTTTGTATGGTATTCCGGTTTCCATCATTTCAGATAGAGGTACCTAGTTCACATCATGGTTCTGGAGAGCTATTCAGTATGAGTTAGGTACTCGGGTAGAGTTAAGTAAAACATTTTACCCTCAGACGGACGGACAATCCGAGCGCACTATTCAGATTCGTGAGGATATGCTCCATGCGTGTGTGATTGAGTTTGGAGGGTCTTGGGATAAGTTTTTGCCATTGGCGGAGTTTGCTTACAAAAACAGCTATCAGTCCAGCATTCAGATGGCACTGTATGAGGCTTTATATGGTAGGCGGTGTAGATCTATGGTGGGTTGGTTTGAGCCAGGTAAGGCTAGACTATTGGGCACAGATTTGGTTCAGGATGCTTTGGAGAAGGTTAAGGTGATTCAGGATAGACTCCGTATAACCTAGTCCAGATAGAAGAGCTATGCGGACCGGAAGGTTCGTGATGTTTCCTATATGGTTGGAGAGCAGGTTCTGCTTCGAGTTTCGCCTCTGAAGGGAGTTATGAGATTCGGGAAGAAAGGGAAGTTGAGTCCGAGGTTTATTGGCCCTTTTGAGATATTGAGGCATGTTGGGGAGGTTGCTTATGAGCTTGCCTTACCTCCCATCTTGGCAGGAGTTCATCCGGTATTTCATGTTTCGATGCTCCGGAGATATCACGGTGATCCGTCGCACGTGTTGGATTTCAGTTCGGTCCAGTTGGACAAAGATCTATCTTATATTAAGGAGCCAGTGGCAATATTGGACAGGCAGGTTAGGAAGCTGAGGTCAAAGAACATTGCATCAGTGAAGGTCCAATGGCGGGGTCAGCCGGTCGAGGAGGCGACCTGGGAGACCGAACAGGATATGCGCAGCCGTTACCCTAATCTTTTCACTACTTCAGGTATGTCTGTATGCTCGTTCGAGGATGAACGAATGTTTAAGTGTAGGAGGATGTGACGATCCGACCGATCGTCTTAAGAATTAATGCCCCGATTCCCTATTAACTGCTTTCCCCAAGTTTATTTCTGCTATTTTGATTTGCCGGGATGTTCGATTTTGAGTTTCGGAGAGTTTTGGGACACTTAGTCCCTAAATGAGAGCTTAAGTGTTGGAAAGTTGACTGTAGTCAGAACAGTGTGAAGACGACCTCAGAATGGAAATCCGATGGTTTCGTTAGCTACGTTGGGTGATTTTGTGGTTAGGAGTGTGTTCGGATTGTGTTTTGGAGGTCCGTAGCTAATTCAGGCTTGAAATGCCGAAAGTTGAATTTTGGAAGTTTCCGGTTCGATAGTGAGATTTTGATCCGAGGGTCGGAATGGAATTCCGAGAGTTGCAGTAGTCCTGTTATGTCATTTGGGGCGCGTGTGCAAAATTCCAGGTCATTCAGAGGTGGTTTGGTGGGGTTTTTGATCAAAGGAGGAATTCAGAAGATTTTTGAAACTTAGGCTTGAATCTGATGTGTTTTGGTTGTTTTGATGTTGTTTGAAGTGTTCTGTTGATTGGTACAAGTTTGAATAAGGTTTTAGGATATTTTAATGCCTTTGGTTGAGGTCTCGGAGGCCTCGAGTGTGTTTCGGATGCTCAACGAATCATTTCAAGTTGTTAAAAAGTTGCAGGTTTTTGTTCAGCTGTTGTAGAGGGATTTTACCCTTCGCGTTCGCTAAGAGTCAATGGGGATTTGATGGAATTCTGCCTTCGTGTTCGTGAGGAAGTATCCAGCGAAGGGTGGTGATGTTTGAGCATCGCGTTCGCGGGAAGGGTATCGCATTCGCGTCGAAGGAAGTGGTCAGTTGGGTTCGAGGTGGAATTGCTCTTAGCGTTCGCGAGAGGTGTAACGCGTTCACGAAGGGTTGGTCAGCAGAAGCATCGCGTTCGCGAGAGCAGTGTCGCGTTCGCGTAAGAGGACTTTTGATCAATGACTTTATGTGCTTCGCGAACGCGAGGCCTTGACCGCGTTCGCGAAGAAGGAATTAAAATACCTGGGCAGAATGTTTAAAAAGAGTTATTTCGCGAATTTTAGCCTAGTTTCCTCCATTGTTAGGCGATTTTGAAGCTTTTTGAAGAGGGTTGAAGAGGGATTCAAGGGAAATCACTTGGAGGTAATATTTTTGACTTCATAACTTATTTTTATGTGATTAAATACCTGATTAGTGGTGGAAAATTTGGGAGAAATGGGTAATTAGGGCTTGAGTTTAAGAGAAACAAAAAGGAGTATTTGAGGGGTCAATTGAACTCCGATTTTAGTGTTCTTATTATGCATAGACTCGTGAGAGTATGAGGATTTCGAAAATATAAATTTCACCCGATTCCGAGAGGTGGGCTCGAGGGGCATTTTGGTAATTTTTACCTAATTTCGCGTGTTAGCTTAGAATTTAATTGTGGAATCAGTTACTTGAGGTGTTATTTACAATATGCAATTGAATTGAATATATTTGAGCTATTTGGAGTCGGATAATCGTGGCAAAAGCGTGCTTTCGGGTTGACTTGAGTTTGTTCGAGGTAAGTGGCTTGTCTAACCTTGTGTGGGGGACCTTCCCCTTAGGATTGGTATATTTAGTAACTGAATTGCCTTGTGCGTGAGGTGACGAGCGCGTACTTGTGTAAATTGTTGGAAACCCGGTTTTCTTAAAGTATTCATTAGCATGTTTCTTTCCTGCTTTTATTACTTGCACTGTTAAGCCCGTTGTTAGCTTCGAAAAGCATGACTAAGTGATTTAATTGCTTTAATTGTTCAATCTGTTTACCTGAACTCCGTGCAGCATGCTAGGCTAGAATTACTTGATGCCTTGATATGAAATTTCCATTTCTGAGTATCTTTTTCTGTTGTTGTGTATTTATTGGGACTACGGATGTGGGATTCCGGTAGCTCCCCCTTGTCTATTTACCTTGGGACTACGAGTTAGATTCTCGGTAGATTCCCCTGCACAGTTATATGAAACTACGTGAATGCACCAGGTAGATTCCTCCAGTACTGAGTATTTATATTTGAGACTATGGATCGGGATTCCGGTAGATCCCCGCGCATTGATAGCTGGACTACATGATGGGATCCCGGGAGATCCTTAGGACATATATATATGATGAACTATGGGACGGTATCCTAGGAGATCCACTGGATAGATATAATTGGGACCACAGGACGGCATCCTGGAAGGTGCCCCGGTTGTTATCTCTATATTGAGCTGTATTTCTTTCCGTGGTTTGTTTATCTCTGTTCTAGTTGTTGTAGGTTCTTTCAATTCTATGTTATTTCTTATTGTTGCACTTATTTATACTGTTTTATTCCACACTGTTAACCCTTATATTGTATTTAACCTCAGTAGGGCCCTGACCTTCCTCGTCACTACCCGACCGAGGTTAGGCTTTGCACTTACTGAGTACCACTGTGGTGTACTCATGCCCCTTCTGCGCATATTTTTCATGTGTAGATCCAGGAACTTCTACTCAGGCCTACCATCCTTGAGGGAGGTGACTACTTAGAGACTTCGAGGCACATCTGCTGCGTCCACAGACCGAGGAGTCCCTTTCTATTCTTGCTTTCTAGTATTTAACCCTTCTGTACTTTCTGTTCTTATTAGACAAATTCCAGAGTTAGAGCTATGTAGTATTTCATTTTTCTTAGCTTGTGATTCGTGAGTTTCTGGGTCTTGGATTTGGATATTGGTTTTGAGATTTATATATATGGTGTATGCCGAGCAGTATATTTAAACACTGTTATTACCTTATTTCTGCTTTTAAATTGTTTACTTCCGCAAATTTTGGTTTTCTTCCGCAATTTAGGCTTACCTAGTCGTAAAGATTAGATGCCGTCACGATGGTTTACGGAGGACGAACCAGGGTCGTGACAATTGGATTGGACTTGTTGGGGTGCGCCAAGCCCGTGCAATAGTGAAAGGCATGAGCGACGCTCAAGAGTCCAGGTAGCAAGCTACCTTAATGACTCTTCCCCTTAAAAAAATTAAGTTACCTAATCTTAGAGTACGTGTTTTGCGCGTGTATCCCGTCTCTATGAAGATAAAAAAAATAAAATAAAAATATATAAAGCACTTTGCGCGTGTATCCCGTCTCTATGAGGATAAAAAAAAATTAAAAAAAATACATAAATACTATATTAAAATTTGTGCTTAAAATAAATTTTAAAAAAATATAAATTCTTGAGAATGATGATTGGTCATCATGTTTAGCTAGCTCAATAAAGAATAAACTCTATCCTATATAAATTCTCAATCATCTTGATCAATATAGCAAACTTAAGATTTTATTCTAGTTTTATAATTATATTAATTCAATTTCATAAATAATTATGCTTCCTTTTTAATTTCAGCAACAACACACATTTATTAAAAAATTAAGAATTTTTCTAAAATGATTTTTGAAAAGCTACATATTCTTAAGTTCCTTTTAGAAGACATAATTAGGATTAGCAAACTAACATAAGGCCTTTTTTAGATCACAAGAAAAATGCAAATTTTTGTATTTCTCTAATGAATAAGAAATCTGATAGAAATTATTTCTAACATATTAGAAAAGAATAAAATATTATTGCGAAAGAAAATTCTGTTACTATATTTTGATAAATATGGTATCCCAACTCGTTCGGGATTGAGGCTTAATAATTATTGTTTTACTTTTTTATTTTAAAGAGAGCTTTCTTTTTTTGTCCAAGCATATATACATATCCGAATATTGTTTTTTTTTTTTGGAAGCAAAAGTCTATGATTGTAATGGAATTACTTGCAATTGATAAATTCTAAAGGGCTTCGTTAATACTAACCTAAGAGGAGTGAAAATATAAACACATTCAAATCTATTCTTAAACACATTTTGAGGATGCAATGTTTTAGTTTTCATGTATGTGTATGACTTCTCATTTAAATTTGGACTTTTTAAAAGAAAATCTGGTTTGATAAAAAAATAATATTTTAATTATTTATATTCTCTAAAACATTTTTATGATAACAAAATTTACAAAATACTTTGCTTGTTTATTTTTCTAAAAGTATTTTATGATTTTTTATTTATCATATTTATTTATTACTTTCATAAATATTTATATACGATTTTCTGCCAACCATACTCTTAAACTTTTTTGCCTATTTTTTCATGTATAAAATTGCATAATTTCAGTTCATAAATAGTGTTCTGCCAATCATAATCTGCTATTAACTTCCTTATGAACTTTTTTTTCTACGCGCGAAAGAAGCAAACAAGAATCTAAAAATCAATGCATATATTTCAAGTTGTACAAATAATTAAAATTTAATGGGATTTACATAGGGATATAGACTAACGTGTAACATATTAGAATCCAGAACGTTAAGTCTCAGTTTGCATTTTCTTTTGTTAGAATATATTTCTGTTTTCAAATAGTAATATTTTTCAAAGTTTATTCTAGTCTTTTATTAATTATAGGTAAACACTAAGTCATCAATAATATTCTATTGGATTCTGTTAAAATTGAAAAAATAATGAGTACGGTATCTTGATTAATAAAAGAATGGGGGAAAATAAAGTGATAAAGATTTTGTGGGTTAGTTGCTCATTTTAGATTGTTGGTTGTTTTTTCTTTCTATCTTATAATTTATATAAGGTAAATGTTTACGTGATTTTAAAGTCCTAATATTTAGGACTTTATAGCTAGTTTAAGAAATGATTTGATGAAAATATTTTATCTATTTTTAAAGTCCTAAATATTAGGAAAATACTCAAATGACTATTTTGTTCGATAAGAACTCTATTTTAAGAGGGTAAAAAAGACGAACGACATTTCGCTAAAGGCCTTCGTGCTTTTAATATAAATATTCCACATATCAGATATTAAACTAATAAGAACATATACTGTACTTGATCTTAGCCAAAAGGCCGAGAAAGATGAGTCCGGAACCTAAATGTGGTTCTTTTTGACTCAAAACACATTTTTACGTGTTAAAAAAAGTTACTTTTCTATACAAAATATGGTACAATACCGTGTTTTACCTTAACGGCCATTTGATTCGTTAAGGTAAAATGCGGTATGTAACCGCACTTTACATATATTGCGGTAACAGCTCGCGTTTTATATAAATCTAATAAGACTGCTATATAAAACGCGGTATGTTACCGCGATATATGTAAAGCACAGTTACATACCACGTTTTATATAGAAATGTGGGCCCACTAATAATTCTTCTAAGCTTAACTGATATAACAATAATTTAAATATGTACAACGCTCTTTTAAACCGCATTTTATGTCCAAAAATTAGATCCCCTAGATTGGGCATTGCCTTATATAAAGGTGTTAAGGGTTTTGAGAATTATCATTCAGAAATACTCCAACTTCGTGATAAATTTTTCTTGTTGTTAAATTCTCAAGCTTTGTTCATAATGTCTGAAGAGCGAAAAGTAAGGGTTTCATTATATTGGGGGGGGGGGGGTGAGGTTGTGGTGGCGAATAACTCAGTGAGCTATAATTCATCTCCACAGAGTCATGTTAAGTTGTCACTTTCAATGCCGTACGATAGACTGGTATCGTTGTTATGCAATAAAATGAGATTTGACCTATGGTTCGGTGAATCTTAAAATAACCGTAAGATATCCGTATTCTGTGACTTCGCAGGGGTTTACTTGTTATTCTGAGTTTAACATCGAAGATGATGAAACTCTGAGAGATTTTTTGGGGGTTCCGAATTAATATAGGGAATTTATTGTGATAAAATTATTGGAAATGTACGTCAAGGCTGAAGACGTTCACCATAATGAGATTGCGCAAAGGAGGGATAACCCTCAATCTTCGGGTGGTTATTCTGGAGCAGTTTTAGCCCAACAAGTTTCGGCTGAAAGAGTTTGGTCGGATCTTAACTTATCTCCGCGGGCAAACGAGGAGCGAGGAAATAATTTCTCTCCTACTTTACATAATCTACAAGACGACTGGTAAACTTCAATTTTCCTTTCTATTACGATGTTTTATTTTTTGTTTGAATTGCATTTGTATTAACACTCATATATTTCACATGGGGTACCGTCCGGATATGAATTTTACAAGTTATGACCCCACGCCCAGTTGGAATATGCGTAGTTCCGGCGTGTTGGATCACGGTGGTCCATCCGGAAGTCATCACCAACATGAGAATGTCCATCATGAAATATCAATACAGTACGACTTGTAAGTGAAGTGATATAGCTATATGTAAAATATTTAACAATTTGAGTAGCTTATTATTTTGTTCTTTTTGTGCAGTGAAAACGAGCAATTTGATGGTCCTAACCTCACTCAGTTTCCCGTTGACGACGTATTTACTTGTGATTTGGCAGATGCGCAGAGTCAGAAAGATAATAGTGATTATGACAACAATACTGATGAATCTGGAGATGACACACCCTTCCTTGATGAGGGTGATGAGGAGGAGGAAGTGAATGTCGAGCCTGAGCTGACGAGGGAGCATGCTCCTGTACCTCCCGTTAGACCAAGAGTGTACGAGTCCCATGTGCCGTTTCATGAGCGGAATATTCCCTACCTTGATAATTTTCCAAGTATACCAGATGTGGATGCCTTCACAAGGGATCTTGACGAAATTCGGTCAGCAATGTGGGATGAGTCTAGACCAACGGTGCTGGCAAAGGGCATATATTTTTCCGATAAAGATCGCCTATCCAGGGCTTGTAAAATGTACAACATAAGAGAGTGTCGTGAGATGACAGTAAGGGAGTCAACTCCGGAGGTATACAAG
The DNA here is from genome assembly GCF_000393655.2 of Nicotiana sylvestris. Classification (NCBI taxonomy): domain Eukaryota; kingdom Viridiplantae; phylum Streptophyta; class Magnoliopsida; order Solanales; family Solanaceae; genus Nicotiana; species Nicotiana sylvestris. Next base: position 118,734,134 of record NC_091057.1, on the reverse strand, counting down.
GTCATATGCCGTAGACATTTTATGAGTTGTAACTGGATGTTGCGTGCGAGCAAGAAGGAAACATGGTTGTGGAAAGTGGGTAAATATATTAGCACCCACAGATGTGAAATAGACACATTCAATGAGAACCACTTCAACTTGGATGTAGACTTGATTTCTCTTGTCTTGACTCCAAACTTGGAAGTGTCCATTAGGCACAAGATCAAAGAGTGTATTACATCCGTCCTCTAGGAATATAGGTGTACTATAACCAAAAGAAAGGCATATCTCGGGCGCAAACGTGCATTTGAAATTATTTATGGTGACTGAGATAAGTCATTTTCATCTCTACCCAGGTACATGACCGCACTGAAATACTTTAACCCCGGGACTGTTATTGAATGGAGGCATGTGCGAAGTCCGGAAATACCGGAATATATATTCAGATAGGTGTTTTAGGCATTTAAACCAGCAATTGATGATTTTGTGCATTGCCTTCCGGTAATTTTCATAGACGGTACTCATGTCTATGAAAAGTATGATATTAAGCTTTTGACCGCAGTTGTAGTAAATGCCAACGGACAAATATTTCTACTAGCTTTTGCCATTTGTGCCAATGAAAGCGAAGAGACGTGGACGCTATTTTTGAACCACTTGAAGAAGCATGTTGTCAAATAGCGTTCAAGTATTTGTCTAATATCTGATCGGCATGGTGGTATTTTAAGTTCTGTACGGCATTTGCCTGAATGACAGGAACTCTATGCATACCACCGTTACTGTGTGAGGCACCTGAAGGCCAATTTCTAGAAGAAATATCCCGACAAGGCCTTGCATGATTTAATGTGGATGGCTGCAACTGAGCACCAGCAATGCAAATTCAGTAGGTGCATGGAATCGTTCCGGCAGTTAAACGAAAGAGCCTATAATTGGTTGATGGGACATGAGCTTCACAAGTGGACATTGCATGCTGATGGTGGCAGACGATGTGAAGCCGTGACTACAAATGTATCAAAATCATTCAACGGGTTATTGAAGTCTGCACGTGGATTGCCTGTCACTACCATGGTTCAGATGACATTCAAACAGATTGAGGAGAGGTTTGTTGAAAGGCATAGAGCTGCATCGGAATTGACGGACAGGGGTGTTGAATTTATGCCAATACCGATGAGAAGATTTGAGAAATATCGGAGGCGAGCATATTGGCATTCATATTTACAGTATGATCACGACCTGGGTGCTTTTGAAGTTCGCACCGCTATCCGCGGACACTGGGAGAATAATCTACAGACCGTAAATGAAGCCAACAGGTTGTGTTCATATGGGAAATAGACCATCTACCACACGTCGTGCGCACATGCCATGAACTGCTTTCAACAAGTTGGTTTAGGGGCAACCAACTATGTTGATAGGCAATATAGTATTGCTGCATACGTAAATATATATGGTGGGTAGTTGTAACCATTGGGTGCTGGGCATTATTGGCCGCTAGAACCATTTAAAATGCTGTGTAACAAGGACTATTTGCGCAATCTGCAAGTGCAGAAGAGAACGCGTATACAGAACCAAATGGATGTTGGTGATATCTTTTATGCGCGTAAATGTGGCATATGCTCGCAAACAGGACACGACCGTCGTAAATATCCTTCACCTGGTTTGGGTGGCGGTGGTAATCCAGCTCCTAGTGCAAGTTCGTCTAATGTACCCCACTATCAAGGATACACCTAGTGTTTTGTTTTCGTAATATTTTTTATAATAAGTGTCTGTACTTGTTTATGTTGCAATACAAATAAAATTATCTTCTACAGTCTTGTTACATCTTATTGATATTTAACTTTTTTCAGTTGGTATTAGTAAAAAAGACCAATATGAAGATTGAAATTTCATAACATAATACTTCAAAAGGAAAAACACAACAACCATAACTAAAGCAACATACATGAAAATAAAAGACAATAAAAGGATAAATCAAGACAAAAACATCCTAATGCCAAGTAAAAAATGGATTAGTACAAACAGGATATCCGTCTCCCTTCACGCCCACATTGAAGATAGCACGCAATGGTGAAACATCAACCAATAATCGAGAGGGGGACCTTTTTTTTAACGAAGAAGAAGACGATGTTGGGCAGTGGGGAAAGGGATATAATACTTATCTATATAAAACGTGGTATGTAACCGCGCTTTATATATATCGCGGTAACAAACCGCATTTTATATAACACTATTATCAACTTTATATAAAATGTGGTCTGTTACCGCGATATATATAAAGCGCAGCTACATACCGCGTTTTACCTTAACGGACCAAATAACCGTTAAGGTAAAATACGGTAATGTACCGCATTTTGTATAGAAAAGTAACTTTTTTTAACATGTAAAAATGTGTTTTGAGTCAAAATGAACCACATTTAGGTTTCAGACTCCGAGAAGGGTATGCATCGAATAGTTTCTTCCGGCCCTTTTTATACATAGCTTTTTCCCCATCTTATATTACAAGCCGATGTGGGAACAAAGACCAAGGCATACAATAGAAACCTGGTAAAATTTGGGATAACATAAAAAATTAAGGGAGTGTAATCACTTTTTTTTTTTAGAAAAGGGCCAAATATGTCCATGTACTATTGAAAATTAGTTATTAGTACCCTCCGTTATACTTTCCCACATTATTTATCCATAACGTTATCTATTTTAATATCCTTACCCCCATCACTAACGGACCCTTCTAGAGGGACACATGTCTTAATCCTAAACAATCTAACCACTTACCAGTTGGATCCCTCACCCGTTTGGCCCCGACCCGCTAACCCCCTTCATTTTCCTTAGCCCGACATATACGTTAAAACAAAAAAGGGTTAAACCTCATTTATCTCTAAAGTCTAACCTCACCTACCTAAAATCAGGCGACTCTCACTCTTATCGCCGATTACAATCTGCCGATTTTCATGGTCTAAAGGTAAATTAATTCTTCTACCATAGTAAAAGCTTAGCCTTAAGATTTTTTCAGTTGATTAAAACTTAGTTTTTTCATGTTTGGTTTCAGTGACTAAAATATCTAGGGTTTAACAGATTTTGTTATTGAGGTTGGGGTTTCGTGTCTGGCTCCTAGTTTTATATGATTTTCACTGCAAAGTCTAACATTTTAAGCAGAATGTGGGGTTTTATACATGGCTTTAACTTTATGGATTATTGTATTTCCATATGCAATTGATGGTGGTCCCGAATGTATAGTATAATAGTTCATTTTATCTTAAAGGCTTTAACTTTATTAGTTGTTGTAGTGCATGTGGCTGATTTGGTGGTCCGGGTTGTCTTTATGTGCTTTGTCTTTTAGGGTTTTTGAACCATGTTCTGTCCCTTTGTCTAGGGATGTTACTTCACTATTTTTATTAGCTTATTTGGATGTTGCTTTACTATTTTTTATTAGTTTCTTTTTGGCTGTATTTTATAATATCGATTAGTTAAGTTATTGTTTAGCTTATTTTATGGTTTAACTTTTAATTGTTTAATATGTCAATTGATTACAGATTACTATGGTTAATTTGGACTTGATATTTAACTATGGCAGAGAATGGACTAGAGAGCCACAAGTCAAATACACAAAGAAGTTGTTACACACCTGGGAAGGTTATGACTTTGACCATCTATCCTTTATAGATTTAGTTAATGAGTTTTGCACTAAGTTATGTTTTGGTGGGTTCAACAAGTTATTGTATATGCTCTTTCTAGTAGATACTATGAAGTTGATGGGGATAGTGGTATTAGGAAACTGTTAGGAATGATTTGTAGTGATTATAATGTTGTTGATATATTTGCTGTAGAGGAGCCTGAGTTGGATGTGAATGTACCTGATATTTTACATTATGGTAAAGGTGAACCTAATGAAGTTGCACTTGACCATGAGGCTGCAACTGATTGTAGCTCAACAGATGGTGAGTTTGCTAATGAATCTGACTCTGATTCTTTAGATATGATTCTGAAGAATTAGAATTTATTTCAACTCAGAGGAGTATGAGTATAACTAAGCAGTTGCTGGATTACAAAGAACTAGATAAAAATATGAGCTTTAAGGATATTCCTGAAGTTAGGAAGTGTCTGAAACTGTATGCTATGGCAAATAAGAAAGAGATAGTACTTAAGAAAAGTGATACAAGAAGGCTTAGGTATGAGTGTCAAGTAGGTTGTTCATTTATTTGCCTAATTTTTAAGGATGGGGACTGTCCAGGGGTTAGAGTGAGGACACTAAATCCAAATCATAAGTGTTTCATTGCTTATGATAATAGCACTGTTGACTACTTCACTATTGCACATTATTTTAAGAGGAAGTTGCAAGACAATCCAAAATATAAAGTGAAAGAGATGAAGGCTGATTTGAGAGCTGCATTTGAGCTTAATGCAAGCCATAGTAAATGAAAGAGAGCAAAAACACTTATTTTGAATAAGCTACATGAAAGCTTTAAAGATGAGTACAACAAGCTAGAGAGTTATGTTAATGAAATGAAGATTAATAACCTTGGAAGTGATATAATAATTAATTTGTCAAAAGATGCTCTTCTTGAAGGCAAGATGAGGTTCTTAAAAATGTATATTTGCTTTCATGCTATAAAAATGGTTTTAAGGAAGGTATGAGGCCTTTCATTGGACAAGATGGGATATTTCTGAAGGAAAAAACTAATGGTCAACTTTTGGTTGTTGTTGGTCTTGACTCAATGAATTATTTCTACCATATAGCTTGGGCTATAGTGGACAAAGAAACAAAGAGAACTGGGGACTGGTTCTTGGAAATGCTAAAAATGTCATTGGAGCTCAAGATGGGAGAAGGATACACTTTTATTTCAAACATGCAAAAGGTAGTGTTTTTTTTCATATTGTTTTATAGTTATTTCAGTTTCTTTAAACTTGTGACTGGTTCTTTAAATTAATGTTGTATTCATTATGATTTGTAGGGGTTGGTTGAGGCAATGAAAACTGTTTTACCTGATGTTAATCATAGGTATTCTGTCAGACACATTGAGGCTAATTGGTGTAAAAGTTGGAGATCTGAGAAAATAAAAAGCTGCTGTGGTGGAGTGCATGGTGAACATATGAGGAGGATTTTGATGATCAATTGAAGAAGATAGGTAACATGGATAAAAATGCAGTAAAGGATTTGCTTCATTACCCTCCCCAGTCATGGTGTAGAGCATTTTTTGACATTGTATGCAAGAATATGGCTGTTGATAATAACTTTACAGAATCATTCAATGCATGAATCTTGGATGCAAGGTACAAACTTATAATTAAGATATTAGAGGACATTAGGATGAAGGTGATGGAAATGTTGAGAGAACATGAGGACAAAGTGAAGTCATAGACTACTGACTTTAGTCCTTATGCCATGAATCTTTATGAAGGTTATTTGAGAATTGCACATAAATTCAAGGTTCACATTAATGATGACTGAGGCTATGAAATATCTGAAGGTCCTGATAGACATACAGTAAAAATAGTCTTGAAGGAGTGCAGCCATAGGGCTTGACAACTATCTGGAATACCATATCCTCATGCCATTAGGGCATTTGTGTACAAAGGTCTTGACCCTTTGGAGGGAATATATTGATGGTATAGAAAAGAGGCAACATCTAAGACATATTCACACAAGATACTGCCTGTTAGGGGAGAAAAATTCAGGAAGGCAGTCCCTGCAGATGCAATGGAATCACTATAGATAGTGAAGTTAGCTGGCAGACCTAAGGTGAAGAGAACAAGGCAAAAGGATGAAGCAATTAAGAGACAAAGTGAATGGTCTATGTCAAGGAAGGGGAGGGTTATGAATTGCAGCAACTGTGGAGAGTCAAATCACAACTCACGAGGGTGTAAAAAGATAACTGTTACTATAATTAGATAATTAGTTAAACAAGTGATATCTATATTATTAATAAGTCACATTTATTAATGATAGCCATCTAATGGAACTCTACCACAGAAAAGGAAGACAACTAAAAGCTATGAAGATATTGATGAAGACATACCTTTGCTAGGGCCTGAACAATCTCAAGCTAGTGTAGGCTCCAGCAATCCTTTTGTGTTTGTTCCTACACCAGTTTTTTTTCACTTAAAGAGGCTCCAGAAATCTGTTAGTTCCACATGTTCTCTGCCAGTTATCCAAGATGAGGAAGATCCTGCTTTAAGGACAAAAGTTATATCGAAGATGGGGAAAAGTCTTCAAATGAGACAGGAACCCAACATTACATATGGAACAAGAAGTCATCAACTTAAGAGGTAATTCAACTGGTGTGAGTCAGCCCTCAGTTCTGTCATACTCAACTCACATGGAAGGGGAAGGAAGCTCTAACTACTAACAAACTAGAGATGCAGGCGCATGAGAAGATTGGGAAGTTTAGGGCAAGAAAGGGGAAGTGAAACTTTGCAGGACAATATGTTTTTGAAGTAATAGTATTTTGTCTAAACAAATTGGTTTGGCGCTGTAATTTATGACTTCTGACAGTGCATTTAACTCTAGTTTTAAATGCTTTATTGGTACTGACAGTTGGATGCCATAGTATGACCTAGGTGGTAACTTTTTTTGGGGTTATCATATGGCATCCGTGTGTCAATTTAACTGTATGTTGACAGTTAACTTTTGCTACTAATGTTAATGGTAATTTAGACTATTTCGGTTTGTTATTTCAGTTTCTTTCCTTATTGCAACTTATATGATTAGTAGTGTAGTTTTACTTGAATAAGCACAAGTTCATTTATGTAGTTTGAGTAGCAGTTAACATGTGCGACTCATTTCTATTTCGAAATAAGTTCATGAAGCTCAAATCATATTAACCAACAAAAATAGGTGAACACAAATTAATACATACAATCCGGAACAAAAAAATACACAATGCACTACTGCCACTTAAGTTAATCATTCATGATACTTAACAAAATACAAACTAGATTTCACCAACTACTACTAATAACTATTTATCATACAAGCTGCAATTAAGCCAGCAAATAGGACCCAAGATATCATAGTAAAGATCTTCAACTTCAAGACTTTGGCTTTCAATTTCTTTGAATTGGTCATTTTCCAGCGCATTGCAGCCTCCATTTCTTCAATTTTTTCCTTCAATATGTCTCTTGTTTTGGTGCATTCAACCTAAGGGTGTCTAACGGGCCGGGTTGACTCGTAACTAGACCGGCCCAGACCGGAAAAAACCGAAACCGGACCAGCCCGGTACATAGGGGCTGGTGGGGCTGGGTAGGAGGGGTAGAGGGGGTTGGTCCGTTTATTTTATTTTTTTAACGGTTAACCGAACCGGTCAAACCCGGTCCACGTAAACAGTACCGTGTACCGGTTTAACCGGCCCGGCCTGGACCGGTACAACAACTAAGTCTTTTTTTTGTTTTTTTTAAATTTTTTGAAATCTGTGGGGCCCACTAACCATTGGCAACGGTCACCCATGGCAGGAATCCGTTGCTTAACACCCTTAATTGCATTAATAGCCTCTTTTTTCTTTAAATTTTTTTTTTTAATTTACAAAATTAACCTTCTCTAAAACTATAAATACCCCCTCCTCTTCCTCATTTCTTCACTCATCTCTCAATTCTGATTTCTCAATCCCAATTCTCAAATCTCAAATCTCAATTCAAGTTAAATCATGCCTCGTACTTCTAGAGTGCGCTCATATGTTTGGCAACACTTTGAGGTGGTAGAAGAAAATGAAGAAGGTCAGAAAGTAAAGTGCAAGAACTGTGGTCAAGTCTTAAATTTTCGTTCAGAGTCTGGCACAGGCAGTTTAAGGAGGCATATAAAGTATTATCTTGAGCGTCCTCCGGAAATTCATATTTAAGATTTTAAGACAATTTGTGTTATTTTAAAATTATTAGACGTATTTATGCTTAATGTTTTAGTTTGTTAGATTAATATGAAGTATTATTAATTTATTATGCATGAAAATTTAGTTTTACTATTTTTTTATTAATTTACTTTTTAAATGCAAACTTTAATTTTGTAATTTTGAAATAAATGTAGCACTTGCAATTTATAAGTGCAATTTTTTCTCATCTTCCTTGTATTCTTTATGTTAATACTTTGTATTAATATAACTTACAATAGTTATATAAAATACAAAAAAAAAGAAGTTAAAAATACACTAAACCCGGCCCGGCCCCCTCAACCCGTAACCCTTACGGTTCAATTTTTACTAGGATGAACCTGAACCTGTTAAACCCGGTAAGACCCAACCCGTAACCGGCCCGGACTATAATCCGTACGGGCCCAAAAAATCCCAACCCAGTTCGGCCCAGCCCAGCAGTTTAACACCCTTAATTCAACCTTATTTATTGCCTCTAATGCTTCCAATTTTTCCTTCAATTTCAGCCTTTCAATCTTGACAGCCTCCAGTTGTGCTTTCAACTTGCAAATAATTATCATAGCTCCGTCGGGTAACACTTTATCAGTCCATTCAAAATAACCACACGAATTTTTCTGAAAAACAAAATCATATACCATGTTATAAGTGAAATTTCAAAAAATGAAAACCATAAAATTATCATAAAACCACGAAAACCATAGAATATACGATATTAACCTCAGGTTTCAGACATTTATAGAATCTTCTACCAGCATTCCAAGGAGTGTAAGCCATGAGGTAGAGTGCAGTTAATCCACATTTGCATGTCCTACTTGATACACATTCTTGAGACGATGAACTACCTTCTGACATTGTAACTCCCTATTCTTGAAAATTAGACAAAATAATAAAGAAAATAAAGATGATGAGAGAAACCAGAAGAAAATCGCTTCAGTTGGGGAATAACCCTAGGTTTTGAGAGGATTAAACGATTACATCCTTTAAGGGGGACAGAGGTTAGCGGGTCGGGGCCAAACGGGTGAGGCATCCAACTGGTAAGTGGTTAGGTTGTTTAGGATTAAGACACGTGTCCCTCTAGAAGGGTCCGTTAGTGATGTGGGTGAGGATATTAAAATAGATAATGTTAGAGATAAATAATGTGGGAAAGTATAACGGAGGGTACTAATAACTAATTTTCAATAGTACAGGGACACATTTGGCCCTTTTCGTTTTTTTTAATTTTCGTTTCTAGGAAAATTCTATGTTTCAACTTTTATTTAGTGGCTAGCCTTTTTAGAGAAATATAGTTGTTTCTATTTAAATAGAGGAAAAATAAGAAAAAAACAGTGTGCCAACAGAACACACTTTCTTATAAATTAATATTACCAATAATCTCGTTATTTATTTTTTCATATTTAAGCTAGGGTACTTTTGCCCATTTTTCGTCCCTGAATTAAATAATAACTAGTATTTCTCATTTACTCTGCAAAAGTCGGTTATTCCTTACCTTGAAGCCCAAGGTTTTTTTTTCACAAGTAGTACAAAAGAGCAATTACCACTCCTACGGTTAAAAGGATTAATTTGCAAAAAACAATTAACAGATGGAAAGTACAGTGTTGTTTTAACTGAAAACATAGTCCTAACTCCTAACTCATTTAGGTTTCAGTTTTGTCACCTCGGGTCAGTCAACTATATTTAATACGAAGACTTTGCTAAATTTAGTCTATACATTCCAGTCCCAAAAAACAATGAACTCTGTTAAATTCAGATTGATTCATGTTTATGTCTAGTGGGTCAAGAGCTAAGAGGAATAAGAATAAGAATTGGGTCATGGCCGGAGATTTTTGCCGCAGGTCGCAGGATTTCATGGCTATGTTAAGGAACTTGTCACGTGAAGAGATTCTTGATGTTTTGTCTGAAGGTTTATGTCCCCACTGCGAAGATGTTATTGAGGCTCGTGTTTACAATCTTCATCAGAGTAAGTTGTCCCAGTTATTCTATTTTCGGATCTATCAATGGATTTGTATCTAATGTTTTGTTACGATTTGAATTTAATTTCAAAAAACTTATTTTTTAGGTTGTAATTATCAATTCTTTGATGTTCTGTTTGTGACACTATAGTTTTTGTTTCTGTCCTGAATTTTTTAAAGTCTTCCCTTCTAGCAGAGATTAATATATCTATTGAATAAATTGATTACAGTGCCTGTTTGTTTTAACTGAAAATACTAAGATTCCCTCGTGAGAATATTTTGCTTGCTAGTATTGAAAGAACTGAGCTTTCTCTTTGAATTTAAGGAATGCTTCGGACATAATCCTAGGTTGGGTGGTTCTTAAGGAATGTTCAAATTCAATCTCGAGTTCCTGAATAGAAATTTAATTTCTGAGTAATTCGATTTAAATCACAGATTAGGCTTTTTCAGATAGAGAATCTATGGAATGGCTACAGTATTTTCTTTTCATTTTTTTTGATGGTAAAATAGGATTTTTGGAGTGATTTGTTTTTTTGATACAATTCAAATTTCAGATAATTTTCTTCTAATTTGTAGGAAGGTTAGATGAAATGTCTTTATCAGATGTTAATGTCACAAAAAGTTCTGCAGAATTCTTGCATGGAGAATCATCAGATGATGTAATTTCACCAAAGAGAAGGCTGAATTCTTATGCTCATACACTCAACTCTTTGCGTTCTCCACAAGTTGCCGAATCAACTTACTCAGGAAGGCCAAAGGTACTTGTTACACCTTCATCGATAAACAACAAACGATCAGTGTTCAATCATTCAAATTATGAGATTCCACTAAGTGATGGACTTAGTAGGTCAGTCGTAGGCAATGGTTTATCGGAGGCTCAGAAAGAGTTAAGTAGATTTGGCCAAGTTGGTAGACGAAAGGATTTTATTTATTATGAGAAGGTCAATGGAAAGGAGACAAATATACTTAAAGGGCTTGAGCTTCACACTCGGGTTTTCAATCCTGATGAGCAGAGAGAGATAGTCGAATTTATTTATGCACTTCAGAGAATGGGACAAAAACGGCAGCTTAGAGGTACATACTAAAGTTATCATTCAATCTTGTTTTCTGAATTAAGGCTATCAGTATGGTGATACAATATTGCAGAATGCATTTTTCCATTAATTATATCTAGAGTAATAGCTAGAGAAATGCGAAGAATGTTTGGAAAGCTATTGTATTGTTATTCTTGTGTTTGTTGGTATACGATACACGCATATTACATCTAGACTTATATGAATTATCAACAAGTTTTTTTTATATATTTTCAGTCAAAATATTAATAAATGACTGTCCGCTTATAGAACATAGGAAACGATAAACATATCTGGGAAATCTGAAGTGCATTCTCTCAGTATCTATAATTGTGCAACTCAGGAAAAGGCTAAAACGAGAGAGACAGATATATGAGGCAAATAGATTCATCAGTTTTCTAGTTCTGTTATAGTTATCTGATTAAGAAAGTATATTTTGTTCAATACATAAGCTATGTTTTGGTCTAGCGGTAAGAGTGCAGCGCGTGATGTATAGGTTAGGCGTGGGTCACAGGTTCGTATCGTGCCGTAAACAAAAACCTAGTATTTAAGTGGAGAAAGGTAGATGAGTGGGTGGGACCATTATCTACCGAGCTTCAAACTGTGTGGCATTGACCCTCGGGAATTTCTTGGTTAACAAAAAAAGTACATACGATAGGTTAAGATGTGAGGTAGAAAATTCTCTAATCCTGATATGTATCTTCTTCTTTGTGGATTGGCATTAGAGAACACATTATTTGACTACATTGTAATATTTCAGTCTCCACTGAAAATTGTTTTTTGTCCAGGCTGCTATGTAGAAGAAGAGAGGTAGCTATATCAATTAACAATGTTGCTCTCACAAAAATAAATAAAATTAAGTGTTTCAATTCTCTCTCTTTTTTGGTTGATTTTGCAGCACGAACATATTCTGAACCAAGAAAGTGGATGAAAGGAAAGGGCCGTGTCACAATGCAGTTTGGTTGTTGTTATAATTATGCTGTGGTAAGAGTTATCTAATTGATTCTTTGAGATGCATGTTTATTCCTTTTCAGTTTTATCTCAGCATTTATCCACTTATCCTCCTTAACAGGACAAAGATGGTAATCCACCAGGCATTATTAGAGATGAAGAAGTGGATCCATTGCCTCCTTTATTCAAGAAAATGATTAGGAGGATGGTTAGATGGCATGTTTTGCCTCCGACATGTGTTCCCAATAGTTGCATTGTGAATATTTATGACGAGGGTGATTGCATTCCTCCTCATATTGACCATCACGACTTTGTTCGACCTTTCTGCACAGTGTCCTTTTTGGCAGAATGTAATATACTCTTTGGCACAAGCTTAAAGATTATTAATCCTGGAGAGTTCTCTGGTCCTTTCTCCTTACCTCTTCCTCTCGGGTATGACACTACATTCTTTTTGCTCTATTAAATTTTAATACCTTACATGATTCGGTCCCATCCCAAGTTCTTCCCCATCTGCATTGCCTTGTCACGTTTGTGGTGATTAAGCAGGGAATGCTATAGAAATATGTACCTTTCATTTTCCTCTAATTTTGCATAAATGTCTAAGATAGTGAAACAAAAGCAAGAGAGTCTATCATAAAATGTCTGGATTAATTATTGGGTACTTCAAGTAGAGATAATTGAACAAACTTGGTACTAGGAAGTTGCGCAAACCTTAATTAGTAACCTTTGTTCTGACTTTTACATTGTTTACTTGAATTAATCAAAGAATGTCATTGTTCACACTTGAAATTAAAGGGGGGGGGGGGATGGTTATAAGTCTGTTAAATTTACTTCTGAAACTTCCTTTTGCCTCCCTAGAGAAGAGATTTAGCATCTAGTTTTATAGGGAGTAGTGGTGGCATATTGAGGTAAATAAGGCTAGCTTTATTTCCAAGAACAGTCTCACAAAATTAAGCTTCCCTTTCCTTCATTTGAAATACTTTTTGAATTCACCTTAATGAAAAGCTATACTTTTGGTCTGGAATTTATGTTTAAGAACCTGTTGCTTTCTATCATGCAGGTCGGTGCTCATTCTCAATGGTAATGGAGCTGATGTTGCTAAACATTGTGTGCCTAGCGTTCCAGCTAAAAGGTTGTCCAATTCTCTTCTATGTATGACATCAATGTGGCATTTCTCAAAAAGACTGTTTTTTTTTAATGCAAACATTTAAAAGATTTTCAGAATATATTTTTGTTTTTGTTTTTCAAGAAGTTTTTGCAGAAGATTTTCTCAAAACACTATTTTCGATAGAAGTGATTTGACGATGTTCTCAAAGAGTAGTTCTTCTTCCACTCACAAAAAGACTATAAATATTCAATATTAATAATTGCTCTTAATAAAAATGTATAATACCACTACCCAGACAAGTGTTTTGCGCACAAAAGGAAATCCATATCATTTTGCAAAAAAAATTGTCTAAAAGTTCCAAATGGCTCCTTATCTTGTGCAATTGTCTTGTCTATTCCACTGACACCGTCATTGTTATGTTCTTTCTTGCAGAATATCCATCACTTTCCGTAAGATGGATGACAGAAAATTGCCGTTTGCATATACTCCTGACCCTGAGCTTTCAGCAATTGAGCCTTTTGTTCCTCCATCATTGGACAAGTCAAGAATTCGACACCACAAAGATGGTATAAATGACAACCATGATAAGTCAGAATATCATGCAGAAAGTGGTAATAAGGGCTTCTCCAATGAAGATGAGTTCCCTCCTCTGGGAAAAGGGAATTCTTCCAACCGTAGAAGTCAGAGATAATTTTTGCAGCAATTAGGATGAGCACTACATAGTACATCATTGTAACTTATAAGCGTAACATTTGTTGTATGGTGAACGTCTTACTTTAGTCATAAAAGTTTATCTGTTGAATCCTAAATTTGAAGTTTGTATTTTATAATAATTAAGTTGTTTCTCATAATATGATTGACTCGTCAAAATTTCTATGTTTGTTTGAGCCGACATAAACATTCTATTACTAGTGAAGCTTCTCCTATGACCTCTCTCTCTCCTCATAAGAGAGAAAATTTACATTCCTCTTTGAGACATTACTTGAATGGACCTATATATCATATCAGTGCTTTGCAACATACTATATATCTGATTGTAGAACCGCCTCGTTCCCATACATAGGAGAGGTCCCTTCCTCCCCAAGCTAATGCGGACAATTGTTTATTTTAGTTCTATCTGGACAAATGTCGAGAGCCACCTTTCCTTCAATATGCTGTCTCAGTACCGCCTGAAGTGTTTACCTTTGCATATTCTGGGAGGCAACAGGTAAAGTGCTTTTACATTAAGCTTTCAACATCATATCATCTACAATTATAGCCAGCGGGCCTTTATTGATGCTGAGGAATGACCATAAGGTTCAAATTTGACATGGAAATGACGCTGTGTCTCAATCTTCTGGAAGTTCTTTCCAAGCTGGCTGAGAGAGGCATTTCTTTACTGATCATTCTTGAGTACCCTCTGCTTCTTAGGATGTACGCATAAATGTACTGGCTTGCATATGTATAAGGTCTTTCCTCCTCTTTTTCTGCTTTCATCTCGATTAATCAGTATCTTTGAATAAGTTTCATACTGCTTATAACTTCAGCATGAAGTAGCATCTGGTGTTTTACCTAATATACTTAAAAATGCAACTGCCAGCTCTATGATTCTTCACTTATGGCATAATCCTAACATCTTGTTGCAGGTCATGTAGATGCCATGGACATTGACCTGGAGAACGCGAAACAGATTCTTGGATGCTTGTCAGGAACTAAAGGTTCGATCATTTCCAAATACAAGCATCTTGGCTTTTTTACTCCTTGCAGTCTGACGCACAAAGTTGAAACTATTATTGTCTCTGTGCTATCAGAGATAATTCCTATGCTGTATCTTTGAGTGTTGACATTATTGTTCGAGTTGATATATCAGTCATAGTTGTACTTGGAGAACTTCTAATTGTTTTGTGGTTAAGCCATTGTCTACGCCATTGCTATACCTTACTCTGGTAACCTCGTAAAGTTAGTGTCTGTTTCCCACTTAATTATTGCTTCATGATCATTCTTGATAGATCCTAGGTTGAAACCATCACCCCAAACGATGCACATACGTGTATTGTCTGAAGAAATAAGTGAATTAAAGACCTTCTAAGCTTTTACTTCTCCAAGGGCTTCCCTTCTAACTGTAGTTCGTAGCTGAAACACAAGTTTCTCACTGTACCTTTTCCCCTGTTTGCGTACCGTCCCTTTCCATATGTACATGTATATATATTTTGGGTTACAGATTTGTTGAAAATCCTGGATATGATTGTTTATTCGACATTAGACTTGCTGCCCTTGATTTTTCAAAACACTCTTAGATTTGGCGAAATGGTTGAGAACTTGAACACATATGGAGAGATATTCTACGAGGTTGTCAAGTGCCTCACATTGGTTGAGGCCTTGAGGGAATGGACTGTTTTTTTCTTATATGGTCTTGTGCAATCGGCACCTCCTGGTATTAAAGCTAGAGCCATCATTACTCTTGGTTTACTTAATGTTGGACCCCTCCTGTTATGTTGTCCACGCTCCAAATGTCCAGCCCTAGGCATGCAGGGTTGTTAAGTTGTTGAGTCCCACATCAACAATGAAGGGGATGGGTGATCTCCTTATATTGACTTGGGCAATCCTCACCTCTAGAGCTAGCTTTTGGGGTTGAGTTAGGCCCAAGGTCCATTTAACAAAAGTATCCCACATTGGTTGAGTATATAGGTTGTTGTCTCTTTATATGGTCTAGGAAACCAGCAATCCGCATGAGCTAGCTTTTTGATTGAGTTAGGCCACCGTTCATTTTCTTTTTCTTTTAGCTTTCAGTCATAGATTTGAAAAGACGATCCGCAGTAATTCTGTTGGCATTCAGTCATAGGTTTGAAAAGACGTTCATCAGTAATTCTGTTGTGAACATCTAGTCTTTGTTCTCGTTGTTCTTAACATAATGAATGCTAATCAAAGCATAATAGTGTGGGTGGTGCTGATGTAGTTCTGATTGATATCCTGATAATTTCAAAGCGGAAGCAAACAAGTTTCCGTCCAACGTTTCTTGATCAGCTGACTGTTGATGCAATGATTCAAATGGCTTGTTTTGAAGAATCAACTGAAAAGAGATAACTTTCTTTTTACCAGAACCCTTATAACCTTTTTGGATCTTTTGTTTGGTGAACACATATACAGTCGTATGAATCAAGCATTTCTTCTCTTCTCTACTCCTCTGATTCTTTAAGATGTTTCTCCTCTGCCATATGCTCTTTATGTTCCAGAAAGATTGCTACAGTAAGACTGCAATTTATTTTTTTTGGTAAGAGGGGAAACCCGCAGCCGCTACAATCTCTGCCACAGCCTCTACCCTTCGGGTGAGCACTCTGTGATGAGCACTTTGTGCGCATTGGGTAAACATCCCCTTGTGTAATAGCCTGCAAACCACACAGAGGATGTAAATCACACTAGGCAAGCCCTGTGCGACAGGTAGGCTCAATCCCAAAAGGCAAGACGACTATTTTGTTTTTGTGTTTTTCTTCTTACCTTTTTCTTTTATTGTGGTGGGGGTGCAGAAAAGGTAGTGTAATATATATAGTGAATGATTAATATTCTTCTAAATAATTTAATGTTGCATCAACGTGGACTCTCATTCTGGATGATGATGTAATTTTTTGAAGTTTTGAACATGTTTTGTCACTTGAGACTTGTTCTCTATGGAATTGTTTGATCCATTGAAACCTAAACTTGAGAACTTTTCCTCTAAATGCATTTTCTTAGATGTTTGCAGAAGAGAAGGAATGTGTGTTTATGGTGACCAGTTATATTATGTCTGTGTTAAGAAGTGACGAAATGGCATGAATTAGTTTCTCCAGAGTGTTTCTGGTCATGATAGTTTAGCCTTGTTAATATATTTTTTGAGGTAATATTTGAAACTTTCAGGGAACAATTAATTTTCGAGTGCCTGAAGTACACGAAATGACATTAGGTAACCACTATTAAGCATGTTGTTTAAAATATATTCACAGTTTACAATATATTTAAAGATTAGCCAATGCGCTCAAACTTCAGGGCACGACGTCTTGAGTGAGGTTCAAACTTCAGGACATCGTACCCTAAAGTTTGAAAATTGTGTCCAGAAATTCAAATCTTTTGTCCTGAATTTTAAATTAGTAGTTTAGGAATTCGGGATACTTAGTCCTTGAATTTCAAATTAGCAGTTCAGAAATTCTAGACTCTTAGTCCCGGATTTCAAATTAGCAGCTCAAATATTTAAGACATTAAGTCCTGGATTCCAAATTAGCAGCTCAAACTTCAAGGTACAAAAATTAAGAATAATTAGTCCCGAAGATTGGGTGAATTGACTAATCCTTATAATTGGTTAAATTCTACTGATTGTGTGCGTCTCTCTCTTTTTTTTTTTCCATGTATCGTGAACTATATAAATATATATATATATCTACGAATGTGTGTGCGCGTGTGGCTGCATAGTACAGATTGTTGTTTTTGACATGCAAATCTGTTTTAGTTGTACTGTACATGATGACATGGTTTTACCACTTCCATGCAGATCATAAGTTATGCATCTTTTCTGCTATTTTTTCTTCTTAGTAGCGTGCAAATAGTTCTGGGAAAAGAACCCTTGTTTTATGAGCTCAGAAATAATTTTTTCGATTTTCTTTTTTCTCGTGAATGATTATATAGGTTATAGCTGTCTTACAACAAAATCAACATCGCTGTTGCCAAAGACAAGACGAATAATATTATATTATACGAAACTGCTTATAATTAATTATACGTTCAGTAGAACATATCTTACCTATCGATCAAGTCGATATAATGATGAAATTTAGTTGAGTAATCAAATCAAGACATAACATGCCTACTAAATATATAATTATTCACTCCATTAATTGTCAACATGCTCTTGGACTTCCTCAACATACTTTTAGAAGTTCTTTCATCTCTGGTGTCAAAACAAAATCCACTTAAGAAACAGTTAACTATATTCCTGATGTGTTAATGGTCGGCTAAAAGAAGGTAATTAAAGAGAGTTTACTCAATGATTATCTCTTCATCTTTCTTTTGGTAAGGGGTTTATTCCCAACAACTAATATTCACGGTAATAAAGCGGAATAATAATGTAGCACCGAGATACGGTAATTAACAAGAATAAAAGAGTAACAATGACACCAAAATTTTTACGTGGAAAACCCTTCTGAATAAAGGAAAAAACCACGACCTCGAGAGGAGCAACTGATATCACTATAGTAAGGAATTTTACACTTTGTAGGTCGGAGATAAATACTCCAAAGACCACTACAACACTCAAAAGAAATAACCCTCTTTTGATATTCCCACCTCACTACAATATCGCTCGCTCTCTATTTTCCTCACAGACTATTTTCTTATACCTTGTCTGTGAAACCTCACTCTTTCTTTCTCTCTTTGTTGGTGTGTAGAAATGAGAGTTGAAGCTCTCCTTTTATAGCCAAAGCTTCACTCTCTAAAGCCTACCATATTTGACAATTTACACACACTTTTCACAATTCAACAAAGTTGGCTACCAAACCAAAGAAATTCAACAAAGTTGGCTACCAAACCAAACTAATTCAACAAGGTTGGCTACCAACCAAACCAAGTCAACAAGGTTGGCTACCAAACCAAAGAAAACTTTTATTAGGCACATGGTCTAATACTTCTTCAATGAGATGGACCTCATCAATCTCCCCCTCCAGTCTCATTCATCTAGAGGAGGTAGCACTGTCTTCTAGTTTGAGTGCATGCCGACAAGTTCTTTGCATAGCTCGAACTTGTTCCTTGGTACCACCTTGGTCAGCATATCTGCGGGATTCTCACTTGTAGAAATCTTCAAGACTTTTAGAGATTCATCATCTACCATTTCTCGAATCCAATGATATCTCACATCAATGTGTTTGGTCCTTGCATGGTACATAGAGTTCTTGCTAAGGTCTATTGCACTTTGACTGTCACAATAGACGACATACTCCTTCTGATGCAATCCAAGCTCTTGAAGGAATCGCTTGAGCCATATCATCTCCTTGCCAGTTTCTGTAGCGGCAATGTACTCTGCTTCAGTTGTTGAAAGTGCAACGCACTTCTGCAACTTAGACTGCCATGATATAGCTCCCCCTGAAAATGTAAATAAATATCCAGTAGTAGATTTTCTGTTGTCAATGTCACCTGCCATATCAGCATCTGTATAGCCCTTCAAGATTGGATCAGATCCTCCAAAGCACAAACAATCTCCCGTGGTACCTCTCAGGTACCTGAGTATCCACTTGACTGCTTCCCAATGTTCCTTTCCAGGATTTTCAAGAAACCTGCTGACAACACCAACTGCGTGAGCAATATCAGGTCTAGTACATACCATTGCATACATCAAGCTTCCGACTGCTGAAGCATAAGGAACTTTAGCCATGTTCCCTTTCTCCTCCACTGTTGTAGGACACATCTTCTTACTCAACTTTAGATGACCAGCAAGAGGTGTGCTGACTGGCTTAGCATTCTTCATGTTGAAGCGTTCTAGTACACGTTCAATGTACTTCTCCTGAGATAGCCACAACTTTCTACTTGTTCTCTCTCGAACTATCTTCATCCCTAGAATTTGTTGTGCTGGGCCCAAGTCCTTCATATCAAATGACTTGGACAGATCTCCTTTCAACTTTGCTATCAACCCCTTGTCTTTTCCTACAATTAACATGTCATCCACATACAACAACAATATAATAAAGTTATTCTCAGAAAATCTTTTGAAGTATACACATGGATCAGAATAGGTCTTTAGGTATGTTTGACTTTTCATGAATGAATCAAACTTCATGTACCACTGCCTTGGTGCCTGCTTCAATCCATAAAGACTCTTATTCAATTTGCACACCATGTGTTTCTTTCCAGCTACTTCAAATCCTTCTGGTTGCTCCATATAAATCTCCTCTTCCAAATCTCCATGAAGAAATGCAGTTTTCACATCCAACTGCTCCACTTCAAGATCTAGGCTAGCTGCTAAGCTCAAAATTGTTCGAATAGAAGTCATTTTAACAACGGGGGAGAAAATTTCGTCAAAATCAATACCTTTCTTCTGTTCGAAGCCTTTAACCACCAATCGAGCTTTGTATCTGACCAGCTTGCCATCTCCATCTTTCTTGAGTTTAAAGACCCATTTGCATTTGAGTGGTCTTTTACCCTTTGGAAGTTCAACCAGCTTGTATGTGCCATTTTTCTGGAGAGATTCCATCTCTTCTTGCATAGCTTTCATCCACTGGTTCTTTTCTGGATGGGACAACACCTCCTTAAGACTTTCTGGCTCCCCCTCATCACTGATGAGGACATACTCTGTGGAAGGGTACCTGCGTGACTCTACCCTTGGCCTCTCTGATCTCCTCAGAGGTTGAGGTTGTTCTTCTCCCTGAGTGGGGTGCTCCACTTCCTCGACACCTTCATCAAGTTGCTCCCCCTGCTCAATAACCTCACCAGGTTGCTCCCCCTGCTCGGCAACCTCGTCGGTCGTACTTTCTGCACTTGTGGGATTGTTAGAAGTAGAAGGAATAGTAACAAAGTTAGGAATTATACCATTCTTCGCCTTTTCTGACATATCAGCAGCAGTTCCAACTTCACTTTCTCGGAAGACTACATCTCTACTTCTGATGACCTTCTTCTTTACAGGATCCCACAGTCTGTACCCGAACTCTTCATCTCCATATCCGATAAATATGCAGGGAATAGATTTATCATCCAGCTTTGTTCTCTGCTCTTTTGGTACATGTGCAAAAGCTCTGCAACCGAACACCTTCAGATGCGAGTAGGACACCTCCTTGTTGGTCCAGACTCTCTCTGGGATTTCAAACGCCAACGGAACTGATGGACTCCTATTGATCAGGTAACAGGCTGTCTGAACTGCTTCACCCCAGAATGACTTAGGCAGTTTAGCCATTCTGAGCATGCTTCTCACCTTCTCCACAATGGTGCGGTTCATCCTCTCGGCTACGCCATTGTGCTGTGGGGTTCCAGGAACTGTCTTTTCATGTCTGATCCCATGACTTGAACAATACTCTTCAAATTCCCTTGAAGTGTACTCACCTCCATTGTCACTTCGGAGACGCTTTAGCTTTCGACCCGTCTCCCTTTCTACTAGAGCATGAAACTTCTGGAAAACTTGAAACACCTGATCTTTGGTTTTCAAAATATAAACCCATAATTTTCGTGAAGCATCATCAATAAAAGTAACAAAATATTTGTTACCGCCCATTGATTCAATTTCCATTGGGCCGCAAACATCAGAATATACTAAATCAAGTATATTCAATTTTCTTTCAGACGATGTCTGAAATGAGACTCTATGCTGCTTACCAAATAAACAGTAGTCACAAGGTTTTACCGTTGTACCTTTGGCATAAGAAATGAGTGATTTCTTGGCAAGAATCTGCAATCCCTTCTCGCTCATATGACCCATTCTTTTGTGCCACAAATCTACAGAAATCTCATCTTGTGCCGCGTTCAATTCACCTTGGCATATTTCTGCATTTGTCCTGTACAACGTGCCACGAGCAACTCCCTTTGCAATCACCAATGATCCCTTAGTGAGTCTCCACTTTTGATTTGCAAAATAGCTCTCGTATCCATCTCGGTCTAAAGCAATTCCCGAGATCAAGTTCATCCGTAAATCAGGTACATGCCGCACATCCTTTAGAACCAATGTGCATCCGACATTTGTCTTGATACAAATGTCACCAATCCCCGCAATCTTTGAGTAACTTGTGTTACCCATTTTCACTGTGCCGAAATCACCTGCTACATATCTGCAAAAAAGGTCTCTTACCGGTGTGGCATGGTGAGATGCCGCTGTGTCAACCACCCATTCCGACTCTGAACCTGACAGGTGCATGCATTCCTCTTCCTCATTTATAAAGAGGACAACATTATCATTATTTTGCACCATGGCGGCTGTGTTGTCGTCATTCTTCTGGCCACTGGTTTCACCTTTGCCCTTCCTTGGATTTGGGCAATCTCTTTTGAAGTGACCTGGTTGATTACAGTTGTAGCAATTTCTGACTCTTGATTTGGATCGGTTCTTTGACTTCCCACGAGCTCCGGATCTACCATAGTTGTTCGAACTCCTTTGATAACTCCTGCCTCTACCTTCTGTGATGAGAGCCTGTCCTTGATTTTCAGGCTTCTTTCTCATCTTCTCATTGAGTAGAAGAGCCGATGTGACATCTTTCAACTCAATAGTAGTCTTACCGTGCAGGATGGTTGTTGCCAAGTTATCGTACGAAGATGGCAACGAGTTCAATAGCAAGATGGCTTTATCTTCTTCCTCGATTTTCACTCCGAGGTTGGCAAGCTGTGTGATTAGTCCGTTAAACACATTTAAATGTGACAAAAAATTCGTACCTTCACTCATGTGTAGGGCGTATAACTGCTTCTTCAGGTACAATTTATTTGTCAGCGTTTTGGACATGTATAGGCTTTCCAACCTTGTCCAAATTCCTCGTGCAGTGTCTTCATCAATGATGTTATTTACCACATCATCTGATAAGTGCAACCTAATTGCACTAGCAGCTCTTTCATCCAAGTCAGCCCAATCCTCAGCTTTCATGGTATCAGGCTTTTTGGAATCAACATCTAGAACCTTGTGTAATCCTTGTTGGATGAGCAGATCTCTCATCCTTCTTTGCCATGTTGAGAAACCGTTATCTCCGTTGAATTTTGCTACCTCGTACTTTACTCCGGACATTTTTATTTTTTCACCAAGTATAGTACTACCGACAGTGAATAGTATTTCAGTGAACGAGCAGAACCCGTGCTCTGATACCAGTTGTTGGGAATAAACCCCTTACCAAAATAATATTCACGGTAATAAAGCGGAATAATAATGTAGCACCGAGATACGGTAATTAACAAGAATAAAAGAGTAACAATGACACCAAAATTTTTACGTGGAAAACCCTTCTGAATAAGGGAAAAAACCACGACCCCGAGAGGAGCAACTGATATCACTATAGTAAGGAATTTTACACTTTGTAGGTCGGAGATAAATACTCCAAAGACCACTACAACACTCAAAAGAAATAACCCTCTTTTGATATTCCCACCTCACTACAATATCGCTCGCTCTCTATTTTCCTCACAGACTATTTTCTTATACCTTGTCTGTGAAACCTCACTCTTTCTTTCTCTCTTTGTTGGTGTGTAGAAATGAGAGTTGAAGCTCTCCTTTTATAGCCAAAGCTTCACTCTCTAAAGCCTACCATATTTGACAATTTACACACACTTTTCACAATTCAACAAAGTTGGCTACCAAACCAAAGAAATTCAACAAAGTTGGCTACCAAACCAAACTAATTCAACAAGGTTGGCTACCAACCAAACCAAGTCAACAAGGTTGGCTACCAAACCAAAGAAAACTTTTATTAGGCACATGGTCTAATACTTCTTCAATGAGATGGACCTCATCACTTTCCAGCTTCACCATATTATTTGCTCGTGGCTCTAAAGTAACTGTCTAGAATCTAATTCCAAAGGTTAATTATTAGTTAATACTATGTACTATAATTGTCAATGGGGAATCACAAGTCACAATCAATTAAAGATGCATATATTTGATATACTCCACTATAAAGAGGTATGGTAGGATCACCTTAACTAGAGTCTACAAATCTAAGGTTCGAGTCGAAAGAATAGAAAAATATCTGGTAATGTGACTCTGTATTAGTCGGCCATTAAACTTTGAATATCAAATAGTAAACCTAAAAAATTTAAATTATTTTAAACTTTTTTCACCGATCGACAGAGTAACCCCACTCCATCTCCCAACTATCACTAAAAGGAACAATAAAGATAGACTTTTTGTCATCATTTCATATTTGAGAAGTGCTTAGATTCATTTTAATGTCGAGTCAAAACATAGGATCAGAGATTGTCGATTCACATGCATTGTCCCAGAAGAAGCCATTTTTTTTTTTGTCAATCTACCTAGTTTTAAAGTCAAATAAAGGTAATCCATAGTCCATTAAGATACAATTTTACATAAAAAAAGATATCTTGCGCCGCATATCAAATGTCAAGTAATATGCTACGTATACATAGTATTATTAATTTAGAAATACAAAAAAAAGAAAGAAAGCATTTCAAATTCAGCTAGTTGTACACCTGTATCTTTTAGTTTTTATTGAAAATGTGCTAAACCTTGAGGCGGAACCAAAATTTGAAGCTTATGAGCTCGAATTCTAACTATTTTAAGTTTCTTCGGTCTAAATTAATAATTTATGCAAATTAAATAAATTTCTTAAGAAAAATATTGAGGACTAAGACCAATAGAGTTTAGTCATATCTATAATAGCTAGAGGTGGATCCAGAATTTAAATCCTATGGGTTCAACTTTTAAAAAATAGCTTTGAACCTATTATATTTTTAAAATTATGAGTTTATATCTACTATTTTTGCAATTTTAATAAATTTTTAAATATAATTCTTTACTCCGTATCGAAAGTTATGAGTTCAATTAAACCGTCGAGTATACGCGTAATAGCCACCTAAAAAGAACGCAAGTATTAGTCTATCTTATATTCACGAATTGAAAGAAACACGACCTTCTAACTCATTGAAAATAGAGGTACCTAACAAATTTAAAACTCTTTTATAACCCAAAAAAAGCAAAAGATCGAGAAAGAAATGAAAACATGTAAGAATTGCTACCTAATCTAGTCACGCTGCGCAAATATACTACTTTTTTAACGTGTAAACAACTGTCACTATATTTTTGTTGATATTGACACACCTCCAATAACACAAAGAAAAAAGAAAACGAATATATGAATAAAAGAGCACCTCATGACACTAAACGTCAAGTTGTTTTTATTGTTTGCATGGACAACATATTTTTTTGGGTCATGGACAATATTTGACACATCATATCGGTGCTTTTGTCCAAAGCCAAAAGAACCACTAAAGTCTAAAGCAGAGGCGGATCCAAATATTTTACTAAAGAGTGTCAAAAAATAAAAAATAAATTATATATAAAAATCAAGAGAATTCAACATATAATATACATAAAAATAATAATTTTACTTAACTATACAGTATAATATTTGACGAAGGAGAGACACAATAGCTCCACTGATCTACGTCCATTCCAAATGGTTCACTTGACAGAATCATAAAATAAAGCAAGTGAGAAAAGAAACGGATTTAAACCTTTTATAACACGATCCAACAAATCTGTGCTAGAAGACGAAAAATAAAAAATAAAAGCCATAAGTACGAATTTCAAAGAGTCAATATTCCAAAGGACGACCATATCTTTTTAGTGAGATCAACAAAGATAATATTCGTTACAATGAATTTATTAATTTAGCTATGTTATCATAGTTTGTGCATGAAAATTAATCCCTTTGCCCCCCCCCCCCCCCCCCCGATCAATATATAAAAGTAATTAAAAATAACAAAAAAAATTCATTTAACACTTAAAATAATATTACTAACATCATATTTTGAAGTAATAAAAAAAACTATTGGAAAAAAATCATGTACGAAATTAATAAATTTTCACGTGAATTCGTGTGAACCTCAACATAGAGCAACCAAAGATTCCATTAATTCCAAGTCATCTGAGCTGTTCGTTCAGAAAGAGGAATCAATTCCTCCTTAAATAATTAAATTAAAATCTCTTCTCTTCAAAATTTTTTAATTCCCACTATTTGTACTTTACGTGGCAAGCAGTTTAACGCCAGCAAAATCAGCTACAACTCCCGTCCAAACTAATCCCCGTATATCACCACTACGATCGAAACACGTGTAACTCGTCACTTATGCGGCCGCCACGTTACCCCTTTTCCACGTCAGTATAAATACCTATCGCGTTAGCCTTTTCTCAGTTAAGTGTGTCCGTAAAACTGAAATCCAAAAAAGTACAAACAGAAATTTCTTCATGTCATATACAGAAAACTATGCGGAAAGGCTAAGCTTGATAGAAGAGCTTTTGTAGTCTTGTAGGTAACGTCATAGTGAGAGAAAGAGATTAATCTAGAGAGAGAAAGTGGTGAATGTTTTGGCGGTAGATTTCAAGGAAGAAGTTGAAGTGTCAATTCGAAATCGCTTTCCGCTGCAGCTATCGATTTGATTTTTTTAATTTACTTTTAAATTTTAGTAGCTGACGATTTTAGGGCTCAGCGATCGTTCGGTGTATACAGTGCAATTTGGAGGTGAGTTAATAGTTCTTTGATGCTCATTTTTTATCATGGACAATTTTTGATTTAAATGACGAGTTATTTTGTGCTATCAGATTATGTGAAGTTGATGTGTTTTCTCAATTGAGTAAATGATGTAGTTCCTTTTGTTGAGTCTATTGATGAATTCGTCGGATTAGTTGAATGTTTGTGTTTCTGCTCTCATTTTCAGCTGCTAGTTAGAGATATTATTGTTGAGGATTTTAATTTGATGCCAACTAGCTTCGACTGTTAAGATAATTGTCAGTTTGCAGGGAAATTTGGACTGATTAAGTTCATATAGAGAGAAGATGAGGAGCAGAAATATGTTTGTAATGCTGTCGAAATTATACCGTTTGATTCCAATTTCTACAGAACGAATTGTGTTCAAGTTGATTGACGAGTAGTAGCATATTATTAGGTTCTTCTGCACAACTGCTGGCGTCGAACGCAAATTTTAGTCCTGGCATGAGAATCTGAAAAAGTAATTATATAGGGAGATTAATGGGATAATGTTTCAGAACAATGAAATTAAATATGTGAGTCCATCACTTATGTAATAGCTTCTAGCTTTTAGTTAAAACTTACCAAATGATACATTGTGTTTCAAGATTAACAGCTCCAATCTCCGGATATGCATAAAATGTTTCAAGGATTGTGACTTGGATTTAAAATGGTATATCCTTCTATTAACAATGTATCTAAGTACGGTTACTATTAACAATGTGATCCAAGAATCACAAACTTTCTAGATTTAAATGTGTTATACATGACTTGTCTTTCAGTTAGGTAAGTATGCTTTTGTTGCAAAATACTCTGGTTCTCCATTTCAAACATCCTACTTTGATTTTAGATGTTACATCTTCATCTATCATACCATTCTCTTAGAAAATCGAGCCTAGATCTCTAGAATATTTTGCATTTAGGCACTGCAATCTCGTCTAGTCTCGCCTCAACTTCTCTTTTTATACTGACTAAACTTGTAATGTATCTATTTGCCTCAATTCTATTTATCCTAAAACCTTTACTCTGTAGAGTGCTTATCCAAATAATAATAAAAATTATTCATAAAGAAAAATCAGCTGAATAATGATTGCTGTTAACTAAATTTGTGAAGTGGTTAGAGGTACAGGTGCACTTTATGCTACTTGAATTGGATATTTCTTATCCTATTTATTATTGCATCGCAATGTGCTTAGTGAGGTATAAAAATTATTGAAGTTGCTAACTAGAGTATTTCACTTACGGCTAGGCTCCTTAGATGGGTTCATTGACTATCATTAAGGAGCTTTGAACAGATCGCGGGTGATTACGACAGGCCATGGAGGAAAGTGGAAGGTACTTGCACATTAGAGCCCTTATCCGTCCATGTATAAGCAATGCTGGTTCTTTTAGTTTTAGCCTGAACTATGCCTGTCTTCCACATAGCTTTTTGTTAGTACTCAACTACTTAATTCTATATGCAGCATTACTGGAAAGGTCTTCTTAAATGGAGATGCTTATGGGGGTAGTTTCAAGGGGATTCTTCCTCATGGAAAAGGTAAATATACTTGGTCAGATGGATCCGTTTATGATGGTTGTTGGGAAGAAGGAAAAATGACTGGAGAAGGACGGCTTATTTGGCCTTCTGGAGCTTCATATGAGGGTGATTTCTCTGGAGGTTACCTCCATGGTTTTGGAATATTTAATGGGTCTGATGGCTCAATATACAGAGGTGTTTGGAGAATGAATACCCAGCACGGGATAGGAAGAAAGCAGTATCAGAATTCTGATGTTTATGATGGTTGTTGGAAAGAGGGAGTACGTGAAGGCAGCGGTCGATATGCATGGAGTAATGGAAACATGTATATTGGGAACTGGAAAGATGGAAAAATGTGTGGTAGAGGTGTTATGAAATGGTTTGATGGAGATCTTTTTGATGGATTTTGGTTGAATGGTTTAAGACATGGTTCAGGCTGTTACCGATTTGCTGATGGAAGTTACTACTTTGGGGTGTGGACTAAAGGGCTAAAAGATGGACTTGGAATGTTTTATCCTGCTGGAAGTAAGCATCGCTTTCTGGGGAAGTCCAGTGATAGGCATGACGAGAAGAGGAAAAAGCAGCTCTCACATACTTCATCAACTATTTCAGAGTCTGTGAAACCTAAAGTGAAGCGTAGTATTTCAGAGAGATTCTCCTATAGTTTGCTTAAAGGTTCAGGAAGCATATCACTGAGGACTACGTCACAGGGAGAAGACGTTGCCCTTGGTGATTCCAGCAAAGACATGTTGGCCTGTGATTCATCAAGTGTATTATCTCAAAGCTCTCATGATGACAAAAGTGATTTTCTGGAAACTGGTTCTGTGGCATATGAAAGAGAATACACGCAAGGAGTCCTAATCAAAGAAAGGATTATAAATATTAGTAGGCTATCTCGCAAAAGTAAACAACGGATTAAGTTTCACGCAAAAGAAGTAAAACGGAGGTCATGTGTGTACTTTCTAGAAGGCCGTAAGAGCTACTATCTGATGCTTAATTTGCAACTTGGTATCAGGTAAGGATACATCAATGTCCTTTCTAATTGATAATTCGCGGGGTAAAATCCAGTTGGTACCGTAGAACTATTTGTTAATATGGCAGAAATCACAGGTATTCTGTTGGCAAGATTACTCCTGTGCCTATCCGTGAAGTGAGACAATCAGATTTTGGAGATCAAGCTAGAATTAAAATGTACTTTCCCAGGAAAGGTTCCCAATTTACACCTTCACATCATTCCATCGATTTTTATTGGAAGGACTATTGCCCTATGGTTTTCAGGTACTTGCACATTTATTTTATATCTTCCGCTTGGTTGTTTCTTTAACACTCTCCATCTATGAAGACCTTCTGATGGGAGCAAAGTAAAATTTTGGATTAAACCGGCAATAGCTCTTTTATAGGGAACTGTCTACTTTGCTTAACTGCTAGGAGGGGGTTAGGGACTTATTCTACTTGATTTGATGAGATTATGTAAAAAGGTTTGGTTAAAATTTTCTTGGTACAAGTGTTTTCCCTCAATGGGTTAAAAGGCTCTACTGCTGTCTGTTCACTCTTTCTGGATCATTTCATCCTGAATGTTGCTTCCAGGACTCTTCAGTTATGATTTAGCATAGTGTATTCTGTGCCATGGGTCTTGAATTTCCTTCCTCCAGAGCCTAAAAATGTTAGAAGTGTATGGATTTGCCACCCTTGAAAATTCATAATTTTCTTTCACCTATAACCTAAAATTTCTAGAGGACTTCTCTGTTCTTATTGCTCTACATGAGTTACTGTAGAGTTTGAGTCATTTGTCTGACTATGTAAAATGTCATGTTCAGATATTTGAGAGAGTTGTTCAAGCTGGATGCGGCAGAGTATATGATGTCCATCTGTGGTGATGATGGTCTGAGAGAGCTTTCGTCTCCTGGAAAGAGTGGCAGCCTTTTCTATCTTTCTCGGGATGATAGATTTGTGATCAAGACTTTAAAGAAGTCTGAGCTCAAGGTTTGCACAAGAAAATAAACATACTAAACTGTTTTAGGTTTCTCCTTCCCTTACTGTGCCGACATTTACATGCCTACTGATCTTCATGCTAACTCAAAAGTAAGCAAGAGGTTGCCTTTACATTGAAATTAAATGCAACTCTTAATGGAAAGTCAAGGTCATGATTTCTGTTTTAAATACATGTGGTCCCTTTCTTCTGTTTCTTTCCCTATTCCATAGTCCTCCCTCATTCTACCTCCTGAGAAATTCTCTACATAGACTATGAAGAAACAAAAGAAGGGGTTTTTTTTTTTTTTTTGGGGGGGGGGGGGGCACCCTACTCATTTTTTGGTTTCACCTATAACCACTATGTTTTTTTTTGGGAGGGGAAAGGAGGGAGAAAAACTATCTGTTCTCCTCCTAGGTTGCATTGACGATCAACTGGTTGTTCAGTACAGCAGGAAAGGGAAAAGGTGATATGCTTCTTCTGTTCTATCCAGTGTTGGACAAATTTAAAAAGTTCATGTGTAAGGAGACCCAGACCTTCCGCTTCTTTTTTACCACCTCAACCAAACATTTCTCAAGTGTGGATAAAGAACTGCAGATTGCTTTCACCTTAAACTCTGTTTCTGTAAATGAGTTTGACTTAGTTACTGGGATCAGTAAAAGTTATTTTTTATCTCGTATGTGCTATGGAAGGTTTCCTTTAAAAATCAAAACCATTGTGGAAAAAGATGAAATAAATTATGAATAATAGAATCATTGATGGTTTCGATGCAAATTTCACATTCTAGAGTGTGACACATCATATGAGTGGTGAAACTAAAAAATTATGAATAGTGTTTTTACCTGTCAAGACTACAACTAATTCTGGTTAATGTATGTTCTTTATTGTCACTACCATGCCGAAGTTGTACTTACGATGAGATAAGTAATCATGAATCTGTGCCATTTGTTGTGCTCAGAAACAATTACAAACTGAGAGTGGACTGAAAGGTTGTTAACAGGGATCTCTTACCATCACGTAGGTTCTACTCAAGATGCTTCCTGATTACTATAGACATGTAAAGGAACATGACAACACACTCATAACAAAAGTATTTGGGCTGCACAGGATATCACTGAAACGTGGAAAAAAGGTTAGTGATCAGGCATAAGTACTTATGTACTTTGCTTCTATGAGTTTTTCTCATTATTCAGGTCGAGTATTCACTTATTTCATTCTCAGGTACGCTTTGTAGTCATGGGGAATATGTTTTGTACGGAATTAAGAATACATCGCCGTTATGATTTGAAAGGTTCTTCTCATGGGAGATTTACAAAGAAAGATCGTATTGATGAGACGACGACATTAAAAGACCTCGATTTGAAATATGAGTTTCATATGGACAAGTTATTACGTGAGGCACTTTTCAAGTAAGTCTTTGTTTGGTTTTCCCCTTCAGTTTTGAGTTTAAAATTCTGGTTCATTGTAGTCTCTTCTCTTTAATGCTTGACTACTGAAGTTTTTGAAGATGGAGCAAGTAATTTTACTGTAAACCAAAACTAATCTGCTGAGGATGATGGATTTTTATTTTTTTCTCGCAAGTTGGATATCTGAAGTTAAACTCCAGTTAGTTCGCAACCCATAGGCTAGGTTAAGAAGGAGGATTGCAGTAGGTTCATAGTCACTGCAATCTTCTTATAGTCGTAATAACAATAATTCGATCCAAACAGATCCGAGTGGTTACATAGGATTCTTATAGCTAACTCTAGCTTTATTTGGGATTGAGCAGTGGCAGAGCTACAGTGGCGTAAGGGTGGTCGCTTGAGCACCCTTCGCCGGATAATTATACAGTGTATAAACATCAAA
Organism: Nicotiana sylvestris; assembly: GCF_000393655.2. Lineage (NCBI taxonomy): Eukaryota > Viridiplantae > Streptophyta > Magnoliopsida > Solanales > Solanaceae > Nicotiana > Nicotiana sylvestris. Next base: position 118,702,740 of record NC_091057.1, on the reverse strand, counting down.
TATTTTGTTGGAATATGTAATAAAGCTTGTACACCCTTAAAACAACTGATATAGATGGTCCAGCGGTGAAGGATGTGCAAAGCGACCAGGTTGTTTGGAGTTCGATCCTCAGCTGCTACATTTATTTAAAAATGGAAGCCGGTGCACGGAGACAAAATTTACCGTTGCTTCAAGGCTCCCCTTCAACTGCTATATTTATTTACTCCTTTTTAGAAATCTCTTTTTAAGGAACAAGCAAATGGGAATTTTCTCTCCTCTTCGAAAATAGACTAAAAAACATTTGACCCAGAAATGTTTGAGTTCAACAGACCCAAAAACACTTGAACCCAACTATCTCTCTCCTCTTCAAAGTGAGCTACAACTTTAATTTTCTTTTCAGTAAAAAATCAAAGGGAAGTACTGACCAAAATGTTTGAATTTTGATCCCACCCCCTCGTTGACAATTTTCTGAGCGTCTCTCTCCCTTTTTCTTTCTCTCTCTTCGCTCTCTACCAGTGTTATAAATAGCGCTCGCCTCAGCGCTAATAGCGTGAGGCGAGGTGAGGCAGTATCGCTGCAGAGCAACTGTTGCGTTGCGTTTCAAAATAGCGGTCGCTTCAGGGTGTGTTGCGTGAGGCGACACTGTAGCGAGTAGCAACTGTAGCGTCGCTATTTTTTTTAAAAAAAGGGGCAAAACTTAAAATAACAGGTCGCGATTAGGGCTTGAGTTTAGAGCTTCTTCAACTTCGAACAAAAAACAACAAGAAAAGGTCGGAACTGCGATTAGGGCTCGAACAAAACAACTTCTTCAACTTCTTCATCTCAAAGCTTGAGGTTTCTTCCAAGTGCCATCTTCTTCTTCATCAAGCTTCTGCCATTGAAAGCCCAGGTATGAGCTCTGAGTTTCCTTACTTTCTTCTTCTTTCTTCTTTCTTCTTTCTCCTTCTTCTTCTCTTCTTCTTCCTTTTTCTTTTTTCCTCAGTTTTTTGACGAAAAGAGCAGAAACAGAGGTCTGTTTTTGTGCTCTAATTTTCGAGCAAAATACAGAGGTTCTTCACTTCCTCTTTTTTCTTCTCTTAATTTTTTTTTGGCTCTGTTTTGGCAAAATATAAAGGCTGCTTTGAGGCCCTTTTTTCCAGAAACAGAGGCTGCTTTGACGCCCTTTTTTCCAGAAATAGAGACTGTTTTGAGGCCCTTTTTTTGGCTTTGTTTGCCTTTGTTTCAATTATTAACTTAGTCTTACATAGTAGAATCATAGTCTTATATATGTATATAATATTTTGTGTTTTTGTATAAATTGTCGCTTCACATCAAAAAGGCGAGCGCTTCGCTGCACGCCTCTCGCCTCAGTGAAGCGGGCCCTCGTCGCTATTTGTCGCCACACGCTATCCAAAACACTGCTCTCTACCCTTCCTCTATTCTTGCTTTCTTTTACAGTAAAAATAAAAAAGGAAAATTTCAGGAGTTATAACATAATTTTAGGCTGCAAATTTAATTTTCATGGTAGTAAGTAAAAAAGTGATTTCCGTAATATATAATGTGAAAAAAACTATACCACTAATAATGACTTTCTTTTTTCTCCTAGTACTAGTAACGCACAGTCCGAAACTCGATAAATAGTGACTTGCTTGTTTAAGCTTAACTTCTTGGTTTGGTACCTTCCCTTTTTTTTTTCACAAGACACGTTAGTTTTACCGTACAAATGACTGACTACTTGTAAATGAATCTTGATTTAAAAAAATAAAATATTGTTCCGTGTACTCACTCATTGAAAAAAAAATGTCGGTGCACTCACTCATAGGAATTTTTATTTTTATTTATTCAAAGTTTGAACGTCCTTAACGAAACTGGGATTGAGGCAGTAGTTGATTGATTGAATATCTACAGGTAACCAAATATGTTGTTGCCTTGAGTATGTTTAAAACTTAATATACAAAGGTCAGAAATTATGCAACATGCCTTATATATATATATATGTTGTGTGGGTGTGGGTGTGGAGAGAGTGGGGTGGTTGGGGAGGGGGGGGGGGGAGGAGAGACCTATCTGTTGTAAATCTTGTTGCTTGTAGCTTCAGAAATTATCATTGGCTGTGTGCATAAGATGGATCTCATATTTACCAATTTGATTACTTTAATGCCAAAAGTGGAGAACTTTGCCGTAATAGTATATGGTGTCATGATAAACTTCATGGTTACGCAATTCTCGAATGACCAGTTACGAATTTCCGGCTCTCAGCAAGTGTCTTATACATGTCCTAATTTATCTTATCTTTTTTCTTTTTCTTTCTTCCTTTTATGGTTATAGTGAATGCCGTGGATAATTTTATTTAGGACTGTTCATTTCTTTTCCTGAATTCCTGTTTTGTTGGTTTCAGAAAGTTCAACACTTTCAGGTTGTCCTTTTATTAACTATAATTCTCTCTCTCTCTCTATCTCATTATTATTATTATTATTATTATTATTGTTATTATAACTATATTTTGGGTTTAGTAAAGCGCTCTCGTTTGCTTTTTGCAGACAATTATCTTTGGACTGCAGATTTTTAGAATCTCAGAACATTATAGACTATAGCCTTCTATTGGGGTTACATTTTAGAGCTCCTGAGAATCTGATATCTCTTTTACAGCCACCTGATTCTCTAGACAATGTAGAAACTAATCCTGAGCATGAAGGTAATATCTTTTCTTCCTAAGCTTATTGTTTGGTTTAATCTTTATTATGGTGTTACCTCAAGCTGAACAGTATCTCTGATTCCAGTGTGTTTTCTTTTCCTTTCTTGATTGTTAATTGCTATAATAAGGGAATAAGGTTAATACGTCTTAAGATTAACACGTCACCATCCTTTTGTGGTCATTAAGTTTGGTTGAACCTCTCTATTTTTTCTAGGCATAATACGTAGTTTACCGAGCGGTGTACCAAATCCGTGTGACCCACCTTTAACCACAAGAATCATTTTACACTCTCAACCTTTTCAAAGTATAGCTAAGACACACTACTTTTGACCAGGTAGATTACACGCTAAAGTAGTGCATGAATAAGTAAAAAACTTGTGTCTGGGGCCTTGTTTAAGTGCCACATGCCCCAAATTTGTCCAAATTTTATTGTCTTTTATTTTAGTTTTAAAAAAATATAATGTCTTCTTCCCCTACCCCAGCGCCCCCCACCATTTTCTTACCCCATCGTCCCCCACCATTCTTCCCTTGAAACCCCCTGTGTCTTCCTCTTCCCTAAGCCCTCTTCTTCACTCTCACAGACCCTCCCCTTTAGTCTTCTTCCCCAAAACCCTCCATCCCCTTTCAAATTGATGCCAAGGACTCATATCTGGAGAAAAAGGTTGGTGTGGCTCAAATTTACAGTGCTTTTTGTGTGGGGAAATTAAGAGTTGAAGAGACGGATTTGTATGTAGATGATCGAAGCAATTATGGTGATGGGTCTTACTGGTGAGTGGAGTTTTCGAAGAGTATATTTGGAGAAGGAAATTGAACTATGGTGATGGGTCTTTCTGTTAGGGTATGAAATAGTAAAAGGAAATCATAGTTTTAAGGTCTTTCTGTTAGGGTATGAAATTGTTAAGAAAAGGAAATCATAGTTTTAAGGTTTTGGGTTACAAAAATTTGGCGGTTTTGAGTGAATATTGAAGGTCTTTCTTGTGTTTATTTTGTTTTTGTTTTTCGGTGGTTAAAAATAGAGGCACTGCTGGATATTGTAATAAAAGAAATGGTGAGAGGAATTTTCCTGCGACTCACGATTCTCGGTGCCGGTCTTTGTTTGAGAAGATGAAGAAGATAAAGTATCTTTGAAGTGGTTTCTCTTTTAACAAAAAACTCGTGTCACAACATGATTGGTGCGTGAAACACACTTGTTGGGAGAATGTGGTCAAACACCGAAGAGGTGTGTCTTAGCGACAATTTGGAAAGGTTGAGTGTGTAAAATGATTCCCGTGGTCAAAAAGGAAAGGTTGTTTTTGTCCTTGGCTGGGTTCAAATTTGTAATGCCTAGAGATACAAAGGATCTGTTGGGAGCTGGAATGCAGCAGGTAATATCAGACCGAAGAAATGGTGGAATATGGTTCCTCCATGCATTTGGTGGACTGTATGGCAAGAACAGAACGTTAGGTGTTTTCAAGACAATTCTTGCTCTATGCAGAAAATCAAGACAAATGCTTTTTTGTCCTTTCTCTTCTGGTGTAAAGAGAATTATGTAGAGGATGTAGAGACTTTTTTTGAATTTTTGAAGCCTTGTAAGATGAAAAAGGCCTTTTTGTATTTGTAAATATGAGGGATTTGGTCCATAGTTCTGGGGGTAAATTATGTATTCTGCCTTTTTTCTATCACCCATATCCTTTCTTATGGAGGGGGCTCCATTCAACTCGACGAGCATGCCCCCAGGGCTCCTGCAAATAGACTTCTGTTATCTTGTAAATGGCCAGTTCACTTAAAATAGTCGTACTTCTGGCGTTACTTAGGATGCTTCAGTTCTTGCGTTCTAAAACTTCTGTAACAGTGCATTAGGAAGCTACTCTATTCTCTGGGTCAGTTCCTATTTTCCCTCTTTTCACGCATGTCGTTTCTCATTTATTTGTTTAATATTTATCTTGAGAGGCTGGGCATCAGCGACGGTGGTTATTAGCTTCGTTCTGAAATCTTCCCTTTTTATGCTTGATAACATCTATTTCTTTTCTCTACTTACACCAATGCTCATTGTCTTCTTATTTCACTCAATATTTGTCCTCTTTTCATGCATGTTGTTTCTTATTTGTTTATCTATTTATCTTGAGAGGTCGGGCATCAGCGACAAAGATGATTAGCTTTTCTTTTGAAATCTTCCTTCTTTATGCTTTATGACATCTAATTCTTTTCTCGTTACCCTAATGCTCCTTGATTTATTGTTTCACTCAATTAAGGTGGGATATCTCAGGGGGAGCTCTCAATTCCACCAAGGGGTTTGATTTTGGTAACTCATGAACCCAGTTCTGTCAGCACTACGCCAGGTCCTCATATAAGAGGAAGTACTCTAAGAGCCATGTCCGTTGGTGACAAGGAGGTTGATCTTCTTGTCCCGGGTACTGGAAGGTAACCTGATCTGCTTCTTATTCTCTGTTTAGAGCTGACACAAATGCTTTTCCATCATCAGAAGTACGCTCACAACAGTTTTTTCAATAAGCATGCATTTACTTCAGCCTTCTCAAAATTAGTGGACTGTCATCTAACTAAAGCACAATTTACAAGCAGTAGGGTTTTCTGAGAGAAGTTGGAACAGATAAAAGAATGAGAGAAACCCAAACAGATTTCTTAGGAAGAAGATAGAGATAAGCCAGAGAAATTCTTGAGAATTTTTATGTTACTTGTCTAGAAATGGAAAAGGTCAGTAATACGAGATAGGGAAAAAATCCACCACGTAAGTTTTAAGTTGCAGTTGAATGTTAGAAACAAGAAGACAGGGAAATGTACAGAGAGAAAGGTGGACAAATGATTGGAAAAAATACAGGATAATAGCAGGAAGTCAGGAACACAGGGTAGGTTAAGATAAAAAATACGAAGAGCAAGAGGGATGATGGCAAAATGGGGAAAGAAGAGAGAAAACCATATTATAATCTCTTGGAGAGTCGATAAAATAAAAAACCACGCAACAAGAAATTATAGAGGAAGGAGTCGGACCTCAAAACCTTTCTTTGAATTTTCAGTCATTCTATTTATTCAGGGTAAGTGATGGAGAATAGAAAGAAGAGAAGCAGATGGGCTATGTGACTCAGTCTTGCTGGCTAGCTTGTACTGCATAGCGGAATTCTGACTTCAAGGAAACCACCATATTGGTTTCGCACCATCTGCATTATGATGTTAGGATTTATCCTATTGATATGATTGATAAAGGGATTACCGTGTGCTTAAAGAAATGTTGCAAGACACCTCAAATTAAATGTAGAAAAAAACGGTTCTATCAAAAAAGTGTAGAAAGGAATGAAAGACGGGCAGGGATGACCAGCTTTTTCCAAGCATGTCATGTTTGGTGTGATCGGGTGAAAAATGCTCAAAAAATGTTCTACTCTTTGTTTACTTTGATCATTGAATCCCGAGTGTCCTAGCAAAAAGGCACTACATTTTGGTGTGATCGAGTGAAATTTTTTTTACCAAGCATGCCATGTTTTCTCATGGACCTTCATCAGTTTCATTCAGGAAAAAGTAGAACAGCCATTGTCATGTTATTTGCTGTCAAGCTGAATTCACTTTATGTCTAACAGCTTTCAGTTTTTTCAGGTTAAGGGTACAATTAGGTGTAAACATGCCAGCCCAAGCAAACCAAAAACTCATGCAGGATGAGACAGCTTCAGTACAAGTTGAACTTTTTGAGGTATATGATGTTGTTCTATATCTGGGAATAATTGATATACTGCAGGAATACAACATGAAAAAGAAATTGGAGCATACCTACAAATCATTGCAATTTGATCCCATGTCGGTCTCTGTAATTGAACCCAAGCTTTACTCGAAACGTTTCATCAATTTCTTGGAGAAAGTGTTCCCTGTTGAGCCATGAAAGCTCTTTTAACTTGCAAATATTTCTTCTCTCTCCTGCTGAGGCCCTCTGGTTTCTTGGTTAGAGCTAGATGGAAAACAAGCTTTTCATGATTCATTGAAGAGCAATTTTATCACCACTCAAAGTGTTTTATTCCATTCCACTTAATGTACTACATAGTTTATCTGTACAGTGGCACCTAACAGTTTTGTAGCTAAAGAAGTCTTTTCTGTTTTAATTTTTCTTAAAGATTTGAGCTTTGAGCTTTGAGCTTTGAGCTTTGAGCTTCAAATCTTCCAGTTTCGTTATGGATGATAGATTCTAATTTACTCTATTTCAAACGAAGAGCGTTTCCTTGATTTTATCAAGTGAAGAGATGATTGGGGTTCTAACAGTAACATTTATTAACTTGGCCCCTGTCGAAAATTATCTGTTTTGATAGGATAGTGATAATATTGTATGGGCTAAAAAATGTCTTTGATATGGGCCAGCTGCATCAGTACAGAAATTCAAAAATAGCTAGATTTATAAGTGGTCATTCAAAAATAGCCACAATTTCAAAAGTAATCGAAATTTAGCTACTTTTTATATAAAGATAAATCTGAATGAAAACACTGTTCAAAATTCGGAAAAATACTCCAGCATAATATACTGGAGTTCCAGTATAATATATCGGGTCCAACATAATATACGGGAGTTTGGAGCACCGGTGCTCCAGTCTCCAGTATATTATACTGGAGCCAGCAAAGTATACCGGTCCAGCATAATACGCTGGAAGTTCATACACAGGTGCACCGAACTCCAGTATATTATGCTGTACCGGTCTCTGTTGCAGCAAAATAGTGGCTATTTTTCAATGACGGCAAACACTGACTATTTTTGAATGATCAGTCCGAAAACTGGCTAGATCGTGCTATTTTAACCTGTTATAGCCTTCATCGACCGCCACGTGCTATCAGTGAGGTTCCCACAAAGATCGACCTCAGGGCTAAGTAGCCTCAAAGTAAGGAAAAATGTGGTCGAAGAGTCACCATAGTTCAAGGTCGAGGTGGACCATCTTAGATAGAATTAGAACGGCTAGTTCTAAGATGAGATATTCATTTGTAAAAAGACATTTTGACTTTATAGAGAGAATTTGGTCATATTGCAAGCAAACAAAAACAACTTTTTTACTAAGATTCTTGTCCAACATTTTCATCGGATCCTAGAACAACCTAAATGTTCAATGTTTATCAATCAATCATCATTGTCAAAAAGAATATCCATCGATCTCACCTTTTTTGGGTGATTTACACATTTTATTTACTTATGCCATTTATTGTTATTTATTTAATACCATATTCCATCTTTTTGGATCATTGAATGTTGTTATCATTACTTGTATTCATTGCCATATAGACAAAATATACTAGTTATTTTGTTTTGATACCGGTAGCGTCACGTCCTTGCCTAATGTCTCACAACTCTCATTGATTGCGTTCATGAGGTTACTAGGGAAGTCACCTGTTACTTTAGCGCTCCCTCCTTGGTTACCTGCCATATTAATTTTTTTACGTGCAAAGAAAGAGAGAGCTTTGGATTTGTGATGTTAGTGACTCACGTTAGCTGTAGATCTAAAAGAAACTAAAAAATTAACTAAGAATCTCCCCACAAATGGCGCCAAACTGTTTGGCCAAAAATGTAGATTTTGGTTCAACCAAATAGATTTATATGAAGAAAGAGTTAATCTTAGTTAAAAATAATATCCGAAAGATAAAGCTACCGGTGTCCAGACAAAACAACTAATATATTTTGTCTAGATGGCAATGAATACAAGTAATGAAAACAACATTCAATGATCCAAAAAGACGAATATGACATTAAATAACAATAAATGACATTTAAGTAAATAGAATATTTGAATCATCCAAAAAAGGTGAGATCAATGGATATTCTTTCTGGCAGTGATGAATAATTGATAAGCCTTTGAACACTTAGGTTGTTCTTGGATCCCGGAAAAATAATAGACAAGAATCTTAGTAAAAAGATTTTTGTACGTTTGCAATAGGGCCAGATTCAATCTATAAAGTCAAAATGTCTTTTTTTTCAAATAAAATCTCATCTTAGAACTAGTCGTTATAATTCTATTTAAGATGCTCGACCTCGACCTTGAACTATGGTGACTCTTCGACCGCATCTTTCCTTGCTTTGAGACTACTTCGCCCCAAGGTTGATCTTTGAGGGAACGTCACTTATAGCACGTGGAGGTCGATGAAGGCTATAACAGTACTGACGTAGCTTGCCCATATCAAAGACAATTTTTAGCCGACCAACAGTAAGGAAAATATTAGAAGAGAAAAGGTATGCAAACTGATACGAACACTTACGAGAAGGGTTCCAAGCCTCAGGGAAGGCTGCGACAGCGGACACTACGTCTTCGGTCCTAACAAAGAAATAGTCAAGCTAGAAATGCTAATTATCCTTGTCATCCATTCTCACCACCAAACATTTTCCCCCACAGTGGCAAAGATTCAGTAAAGTCCCTTGATAGAATTGAGGGGTGAAGAGATGGATAAGGTGGGTACTGTTAAATCAACATTGGCCAATCGGCAAACTTCGTCAACATCATGACCACCTTAAAGATACAAGGGGCAAGCTACGCCGGGCATTCATTGTAGTAGTGGCATAACTCTTCTATCAATAGTGGCAAAGGGAACGAATATCCAATTAAGAACGAATATGCGCAAAGGGAACAGAAGGCAGGACGGTGAACCCAAAGCTCGTCGTCGCCCACAGGGATCAAGTCCACTTGACCAGGTAGGCTGAGTCTAGCCTTGAGTTCGGTTAATCGCCCAACCGTCATCTTGGATTTAAACCTCTCCGTCACCACTTCTGGCTCCTTTTGGAAGTCGGGTTTAGCACCGGACATCGAGGTACGATTTCCTCTAGAGTAGGTAGGTTTTCCTCCTCAGTAGCAGTTCCGCCATCTTCCCCCTAGTCGGGAAAACGACGTCTAGAGGACTAAAATGGTTTTCGATATGGATATCTGATGATAAGTCGGACATTATTGTGAAAAAGGATAGGGAAGCAAAGAAAACAACAGAGAAGTCCAAGGATTTTGTGAAGAAGAAGCTCTGCTTATGAAGTAGAAGGAGTTTGGAAAAGTTTCAAAATCAACAAACCACCCCCAATTTATAAGACCTGGGAGCACCAGAATCGAAACAGAAAGCCATGATTAGCACGAAGATCGAAACGACAGAATCAATCAAGGGTCACACGTGAATCGACGCAATACATTGGGAAACAACGTCATTATGACGGATGACATCATGACGTCATTTTTTCTCTTGGACCATTGGCTCTAACGGGCTTCCAGGGAAAATTCAAAGAATTCGTACTGTGCGGCCCTCAAAAAGCCATGTTGCCATATTGTCACGACCACGACCTGTAAAGCCAACTCGAAGCTCGACCACAAACGACACTGTCCACTCATCAACCTCGCCCGCGAGGAAAACCTCAATGAGCGGAGGCACTAACTGTATGGGATAAAAAATGTCTTTGATATGGGCAAGCCATGTCATTACTGTTATAGCCTTCATCGATCGCCACGTGGTATTAATGAGGTTCCCACAAAGATCGACCTCGGGGCGATGTAGCCTCAAAGCAAGGAAAGACGGGGTCGAAGAGGTCACCATAGTTCAAGGTCGAGGTCGAGGTCGAGCATCTTAGATAGAATTATAACAGCTAGTTCTAAGATGAAATATTCATTTGTAAATAAGACATTTTGATTTCATAGAGACAATCTGGTCCAATTGCAAGTAGAACAACCTTTTTACTAAGATTCTTGTCCAGCATTTCTATCGAATCCAATAACAACCTAAGTGTCCAAAGGTTTATAAATTATTCATCACTGTTAGAAAGAATATCCACTGATCTCATCTCTTCTCGGGTGATTCACACATTTTATTTACTTAAATGACATTTATTGTTATTCACTGTCATATTCCATCTTTTTGGATAATTGAATGTTATTATCGTTACTTGTATTCACTGCAATCTAGACAAAATATACTAGATGCTTTGTCTTGACACCGGTAGCGTCACTTTTGGATATTATTTTTAACTAAGATTAATTCTTTCTTCATATAAATCTATTTGGTTGAACCAAGATCTACATTTTTTGTCAAAGAAATATGAATTAAGTTAAACCAAGATTATATGTGCCCTCTCCCTCTTATATCTTCTTGTTAGATTATATGAGTCCACCAAACTATAGAGTACCTGGTCCTCTATGAGATGATGCTTATAATGCAGTAAAGACTGAAAGTAGAGAAGACAAGAGATTTTCTACATGGAAAAATCCCACACAAGGGGATTAAAAAACCACGACCTACTCTTGCAGGCTTTTAACTCTACTAACTTGCAATCTCCCTATTACAAGCCACGTTGCAAAAACCCTATTGTAAAGACTTCAAACTAACTTGTGATGCAACCACCACAAGCCACTCTATAACTATCCTAGTTACAAAGGCTTTAAACTTATGACTATCCCTAGTCACAACATAAACTCAGAAGTTTACGAATTTTGGTTTGTTCCTAAGACAACTTTTCTAAGAAAGCAAACTAGGAATTACAATGACGAACAAATAACAAGATTACAACTCAACTACGGATGTACATAAACTCATTTAGAAACTGATCCTTAGTGGAGTTGTCTTCTTATTCTTGACACACTAGTGACTTCAATACCGGATGAATACTTTTTGTTTCTTGAGAGAATATCACTGAATGCACAAGGGATGGTGTGTCTTGCACCAGGTTGTTTTATCACAAAAGGTAACACAACGTATAGTGATGTCAACTCTTGGTGTACGCTTCTTCCCAATGAGAAGTGACTGCTGTACTGTCTACACAACCACTTCTGGGTAGTTGTGTTCCAGCTGGATAGTGGACTCTATACTTCTGTCAGGACACACCAACGGACCAGGTCCTAGTTGTGTTCCTCTTCTGTGACAGTTGCTAGATGATCACTTTCTTCTGCTACGTTCCAGCTGTGTATTTGACTTGTACTTCTATCAGAGAACCCAAAAAGGAGCAGGTCCCTGTTGTGTTTCTCTTTATATTGATTTCGTACAGTCACTGACTTGTGCTTGTGTCGGAGAACCCTAAGGGACCAGGTCACCAGGTCCCTGTTGTGTTCCTCCTTGTGGTCGTTCATCCATTTGCTGATTTTCAGACTTCGACCAGGTCACATGAAATGTATACCCTGTGGGCTAGGTTCTCTATCTGGTTCTTCACGACAAGTTTGTTAGATCATCAAAACATAAGAAGCATAATGCCAAGACATTGAAAACCGATCAATTTCCCCCTTTTTGATAATGACAAACTTAGGCATGAACATTATTTGTTTAGAGCAGAAATAACCAGATGAGATGCCAAAACTACACGAAGTTCCCCCTTAATCTCAGATCTCCCTCCTTTGTGATTTTCCCTTACCTACACACACAAAACATATTACCCCTCACTCACGCATATTACCTTTCACTCATTACATACTTATTCTTTCCCCCTTTTGGCATCATTAAAAAGAATAGGTAAGTAGCATAAAGAAGAGCACGAGTCTAACACAACTAGCTCATGCCACATGTGTACACACAACATGACAGAATAGAGAAGCTTTAGGAACACAGTATTGTACAGGAAAAGAAAAGGGAGCTATTTTATTAATGTTTACATTGCACCGAGCAAGTCAAGAGCAGTAATGGTTACGTTCAACATACCATCACAAAAACAAGCAAACAAAAGTAAAATAGCAGCCACAGAATTTTAGAGCAAAAATAGCGGGGCACTAAGAGGATCCTAGGGGACATTAAAGGAAGAAGGCTTGGAGGAAGAGACACCAATGGTTTTGAGAACCAGGTCCAGTCTAGCATTTACAGATAGTTGTTCTTCAAGTACTTGAGCCCGAAGTCTATCATTTTCCTTTGTCAGTCGTGCAACTTCTTCATTGACAGAATCAGGTCCTTTAGCTGCTTGGCTGAGTTGAGTTTCCAATACGGCATTTCGGGCCCTCAGCCTTCTGATTTCCTCAGAAGCTGCATTTTGAGCGTTGATCAGTTGAGAAATGGCCGAGATGTTTCCACCAACTCTTTCTACACATTCACATTCTTTAGAGTGGTCTTAGAGAAGGTCTGCTTGTGTGTGCCTACTCTGGGATTCCCCAAGGGGACCTTGTAGAATCTGAACACCTGAGTGAGGAGAAAGCCATAAGGTAACCCATGATTTCCACCCTTAAAGTTTGACATATTTTGCATATGATCTATCATGATTGATGGCAAATTGATTGGGACAAACTCATCAAGCGCTTCCATTAGAACCATATCCGATTTTGTAGCAATTGATCGCCTCTCAGAACGAGGTAAGAGCATTTTATTGACTAGTTCAAAGAGAAGCTGATACTCAGGAAACAATACCTTCTTGTGCACATGTTCCCCATGTTGAATAGCTTTCTCTTTCATGATAGCTCTCCTAAAGTTCTCCCCACAGACACCCTTAACTGAGGACATACCTTCACACGGAATTCTGAGAACCTTTCCTAATGTTGAGGCATCGAGTACAATGTCTATTCTATTTACGAGCGCACAGATGTGATCCCCCTTAACGGTGAAAAGAGATGCGTAGAAGGTTTGTACTGCATCTTCGTACACCAGAGGCATGCTCCCTTCAAACAAGTGTTCCCATTGTTGAAATTCCACAATCTCTAGAATTTGTCTCATGCCTGCCATCTCCGAAATTGCTGGATCAAATGTACGGCCCCACAACACTTTTTGAGTTCTTAATCTCTGCTGCCAAAGACCACCATCACAGGTCATGGACCTTATTGAACCAGGTTCTTTAACAGTTTCCCTTTTTCGTTTGCTAGACCCTTTGGCAGACTTTCCTTTCCAGCCTGTTATCCCAACAGTATTGTCCTCAGACACGGCTTGCTCAGTTTGACTCCGCTTAGACTTGCTGCTGTACTTAACGGATGACCCTTCATGTTCCTCAATAGTTTCATCGGATGCCTTTTCTATAAACTTTTGAACTTTCATAGATTGTTGTACTAAGGAACCAGGTTCCCTGGAAGCATCTTTGTCAATCCGATTTACCAACACACTCTTATTAATGATGAAATCCCTTGGATTTATTTTCCTCCTTTTCCTTGTCTTGACACTCCTCTTACTCTTCTACATTGAGGATTCAAGATTCTCTTGTTGCTGTGACCTGATAGTGGGTGATTTGGAGGAAGACTCTAAGAGCTTGGAGTGAATAGGAGGTTCAGGAGTGAGTTTGCATAGAAGAGAATCAGGTTCATCAGAAGGCTTTTCTGAGAATATCTCATGAGCCAATGACTCGAGGAGTGTGGTGGTTCTTACATCTCCTAAGAATGAAATTTCTTCCCCCTGGTACTCAGACGAGAGATATGCTCCTTCATTCAACAAACTCTCAGCAACTATAGCCATGATGTTATGTGCTGTTTCCTTTTCTGGTGACTCTTTAAGAGTCACTAAGTCCAACATGGAGGAGTTCAAATACTAGTCAGGATCATCCTCAGGGACTTCTGACACTTAAGGAGTAAAACCTCTTGAGTGTTCTTTGATGAGATCATATGAGTGACTAGACATAGGGTTCTCAAAATGATGGTAGACAGGGTTTATCAGAAATGGGAAAACTATAGGAATGGAGGAGGATCCAGGAGTGGGTAAGGTGGTAGAAGGCATGAAATAGTGAAGCTCTAGGGATAATTTCAAGGATAATAACAAAGTGGGAGCGGTGTTAGTGGTGGGAGAATGAGACGATTGTTCGATCGCCATTAGATAAGTACTTGGTAAACGAGTAGAGAGAGAAGTAGAGAGATAAGGAGACGATCTCAGCTATATAAAGGAGATGAAGGTTCATGACTTGCCGTGAGAGAGAAAGAAAGTTTTATTGGAAGAAAGGCTGATGATGAGTGGAGAGAGAGAAACAGGTTCTGAATAGTTCTAAAAACGGCAGTAGGTTTGTGGGGAAGTGTTACCGTGCAGAGGGGATGAAAGGATTTGAAAGACAGGACATGACATGCAGACTTTGAAAAGTCGGATGATGTGAGAGTTGAGTTAATTTTGTTAAGCACAATTTTTTATTTTTTATTTTATTTTTGAGAGGGCATGCAGAATAAGCACATTACTACTAGCCTGAGGTACATGAACCTGATGCCAGATCAATTTTTGAAAAGGTTTTAGCAACTCTTTTCCTTGCAGTTCATAACTGTACCTTTAGCTTCTATGATCGTCATGCGTGTTTACCTACATCGGTATTGATGTGAGTTAGGCTTGGTTAGAAAACACTTTAGCTTCCTTTACCTGATGGTGTCTTACATAGCCAACTGATGGAGAATCAGGTTCTTCATTAGACTCTTATGACCCCATCTTCACCTTGATTGATCCTCAGAAGATGATCTCACTCTTCAATGTGCTTGATCCTCTTGTTTTTGAAATTCTTCTTCAGTTGATGAGTCCATTGAGTTTTGCTTCCTTGTCTCCCAAAGGATGAGGCATGAATCATGACAAGTGAACCGTTCTAGAAGTGCTTTTCCTTTCCATAGAAAAACCTGCATAGTTAACATCATCATAGGATTAAAAGCACTGCCACCTGAGGGGTAACACATGACCAGGTCCTGAGTTCCTTTAAGGTATTTCAAACCTTTTGTGGGCAATCTTCAAGTAGGATTCCTACGGACTTACACTTTGGATTCTATTATGGAGTAGAGATACAGAAAGGGCAAAAAAAAAAAAACAATTACACGCTTATCTAACTCTAGAATAAAAGAGAGGGATTGACTTGTCATGCAAATGAGAGCCTTTGGTAAGAAGTTTGATTAAAGAGGGAGATTTGGAGATTAATTTGATTTCCCCCACTTTGTTTTCTGCTGCTTGTGGAGTGCCATGAGCTGCATCTCTACTCTTCCTTCAGCTTCAGTGGTATTAGGTGACGTACCAGGTTCTTTATGGGACGTGGAGGATGATGTTGCGTTGTCTTTCGACAATCTCCTTCATCTTACTCATTTTATCATCCTCCCTATTTTAAGCCTCAGATATTTCCCAGAGACCAGAGTTGGTTCATCATATTGATCATCACCGTTTCTTTCTTGGCAAGAGAAGGTGTCTTGTTGAGTACCCCATGAGCACCTCCTACCATTTTGTGTGCCCTTTGTTGTAGACTTTGAGGCCTTGTTTTGTGGATTGTACCCCAAAAAATTCCTTTGCTCGTCCTTTTTGCATTGAGCTTCACAAGCTGATCCTTCCTATTATCGAGAACATGGCATTTTCCTCCATTTGGCAGCTTCTAGTGGGTTTTGATTTAGGAGGGACCTGATCCGACACCTGTTCTCCAAGTAGAAAGCAATATTTACTGCTTTTGCCCAGAATTTCTTGGTGATTCTATAGTCGATGAGCATTATCCATGCAACATTTTCTAGTTCCGTTCTTTCTTTCAGCAATACCATTTTGCTGTGGAGTCCTTAATCATTGAGAACTTGTGTGTGATCATTTCTTCACCCTCCTCCTTTGTATTGTGAACTCATTTTTAGGTGACACTTGAGTTTGGCAGATTACAGGCCAGGTCCTGCTGAGTTAATTTATTCGGAGGTGAGAAGCTTGCATATACCAATCCTTCATGCCAAGGTTCCAACTTCACTCATCTCATACCACCATCTTGTAGAGATTCATAATTAATTCGGAGTGAATGTTCTTGTTTCCTTTGTCCACTGAGACTACTTGGTCAGTTATCCGATTGGTGACTGTACTTTTTAGGCCATTCACATAGTACATATTCCCACTTGAGTGCCGAAAGAGCCTTTCCACATTTTCATTCACTGAGAATGTACCATTTACTTCATTCTTAAGAATACATTCCCTTCCTGTAGGGCTTTTAGTGAGACGAGATTCATGATGTTTTCAGCTGCGAGCTTTTAAGCATATAGGTCCATAGTCCATCACAGTCCGCTTCCTCTCACTGTTCCCTGCTCATGCAAATCAAGGGTTAGATTTAGGAACCCAAACTAGTTTGGGTCCCTTGTTATGATAGAAAGTATGAATGAGGGCTTTCCTAGTCCATGCACGCAACATCTGCTTTTTGCGAGTGGTACCTGGTCCTTTGTTAGTAGTCACTTCATCAATACACACTTTGTTTTTCTGAGCAGACTGAACCCTGTCCTAGCAATTTTCTTTAAAATCCCATTGTTCCCACAGTGGGTATATAGCCAGTTATTAGGTACAGTGACATACTTGTTGTGCGAGTTGTAGGGAGTTTTCTCCCTTTGGAACCCGATCCCCTGCTTGTTCCCAGTGTTGTTGAGATACATGGCAGTGACAACATCTGAGGACCAGGTCCACTTCAGAGATTTCTCAATATCATTTCTTACTTTCTCCAATTCAGCTTGAAGTTGCTGATTTCTCTCGAGTTCACTGTAGAGACTAGTTTTTACAACAGTTAACTCATTTTCAAGCATGATGTGTGTCTCACTCGCTACTTCCTTTCCTTTCCCAAGACTTACATTCCTATGTTCTCTATTGAGTCCCTCAATGGTTTCCTCCAGATCAGTGCATATTACTAACAGGTCATCCCTTTCTTCTTCAGTAGATGCAACTTTTTCTTCTAAGGTGTGTTTCTCATTATTAAGGCCTTCTATTGTTTCTTTTAGATCAACAACTACTACCATCAGATCGTCTCTCTCATTTTCCACACTAGTTATCTATCATTCAAGGCTTCCTTTTCTTTTTCAAGATTAGCTATGGTCTCATTTAAATCCACTACATAGACCACTAGATCATCTCTAGATTGTTCTGCCTCTCCTAGTTCTATGGTCAGGATCTCCTTATCGTTTATAAGGCTATAATAGGCATCAATTAGGACATTAGATAAAGACCTTAGCTTCTTAGAAGAATAGGATTTCAGATTTCTCTGAACATCCCTGAAGTTTACCTCATCGTCTTCATCTTCATCATCATCATCATCTAACTGAGACATCAACGTGAACAATGAATCGTACTTCATTGCTTCAGTTTTCACTACCATCATGGAACTATTTTCTGCATCTGATTCCCTTTCGGATTCACTCGAGGAGTCTCCCCAAGTAGTAAGAGCCTGCTTAACAATATTGCCTGCAACACTTTTTTGATTGAATATTTTATCTGGAACCAGGTTCCTTTTCCTGCTTTGTCAGGATTTTGCTTGTATTGCTCCTGTTTTGCGAGTGGGCAGTCTTTGATGAAATGCCCTGACTTTCCACATCTGTGATAGAGATCGTTGTTCCTTATTTTACTTGAACTGCCCCACTTTGGTATACCACCATTTCTTCGAACCATCTTTTGAATCTCTTAGTAAGATAGGCCATGTCACTATCTTCATCACTTGAATCACTGTTTTCAGCCTTAAGCACCATGTTCTTTTCCTTCTTGGGCTCTCTTCTTTCACTGTCTTTCTTTCTTTTCATCTCGTATGTCTTTAGATTACCAATCAACTCAACCATTGTTAGAGTCTGTAGATCTTTAGCTTCAATGATGGCATTTACCTTACTTTCCCAAGACCCAAGTACAACAATGAGGATTTTCCTTACAAGCTTATTTTAGGGAATGACATCTCCAAGTGAGTGAAGCTCATTTATGATGGAGGTGAATATGGTGTGTATATCTTGTATGGACTCATCATCCTTCATCCTGAAGAGCTCATATTCAATGGTGAGCATGTCGATCTTGGATTGTTTGACCTGAGTAGTTCCTTCGTGTGCGGTTTGTAAGGCTTCCCATATTTCTTTGGCAGTATCACAAGCTGATACTCTATTGTACTCATCAGGTCCTACGCCACACATCAGGATTTTCTTGGCATGATAGTTCTTTTCTACAGTTTTTTTGTCAATGTCACTGTACTCTTTTCTCCCTTTGGGCACCATTGGTCCTGTTTCTTTAAGCTTCTTCATGGGAACATGTGGACCATCACAATGATGTCCCACAGCTCTAAATCTTCTACCATCATAAAATCATGCATACGGGTCTTCCACCAGCCATCGTATTGACCATTGAATCTGGGAGGTCTATAGGTTGATTGTCTTCTTCAAAGTTTGGTGGAGTAGCCATTGAGGATCCTTCCTAGGTGTTAGCTTGATAGGAGAAACCTGCTCTGATATCAATTGTTAGATTATATGAGTCCACCAAACTATAGAGTACCTGGACCTCTAGGAGATGATGCTTAGAATGCAGTAAAGACTGAAAGTAAAGAAGGCAAGAGATTTTCTACGTGGAAAAATCCCACACAAGGGGATCAAAAAATCACGACCTACTCTTGTAGGCTTTTACCTCTACTAACTTGCAATCTCCCTATTACAATCCACTTTGCAAAAACTCTATTGCAAAGACTTTAAACTAACTTGTGATGCAACCACCACAAGTCACTCTATAACTATCCTGGTTACAAAGGCTTTAAACTTATGACTATCCCTAGTCACAACATAAACTCAAAAGTTTACGAATTTTGGTTTGTTCCTAAGACAACGCTTCTAAGAAAGCAAACTAGGAATTACAATGACGAACAAATAACAAGATTACAACTCAACTATGGATGTACATAAACTCATTTAGAAACTGATCCTTAGTAGAGTTGTCTTCTTGTTCTTGACACACCAGTGACTTCAATGTCGGATGAATACTTTTTGTTTCTTGAGAGAATATCACTAAATGCACAAGGGATGGTGTGTCTTGCACCAGGTTGTTTTATCACAAAAGGTAACAAAATGGATAGTGATGTCAACTCTTGTTGCACGCTTCTTCCTAATGAGAAGTGACTGTTATACTGTCTGCACAACCACTTCTGGGCAGTTGCGTTCCAGCTGGGATAGTGGACTCTGTACTTCTGTCAGGACACACCAACGAACCAGGTCCTAGTTGTGTTCCTCTTCTGTGACAGTTGCTAGATGGTCACTTTCTTCTGCTACGTTCCAGCTGTGTATTTGACTTGTACTTCTGTCAGAGAACCCCAAGGGAGCAGGTCCCTGTTGTGTTTCTCTTTATATTGATTTCGTACAGTCACTGACTTGTGCTTGTGTCGGAGAACCCTAAGGGACCATGTCACCAGGTCCCTGTTGTGTTCCTCCTTGTGGTCGTTCATCCATTTGCTGATTTTCAGACTTCGACCAGGTCACATGAAATGTATACCCTGTGGGCCAGGTTCTCTATCTGGTTCTTCATGACAAGTTTGTTAGATCATCAAAACATAAGAAGCATAATGCCAAGACATTGATAACCCATCACTTCTCTTCTCTCTGTTTTTAATTTTTTTTTATGATCTTCTCACTTTCTTTTTTTCTCCAATAGCTAACCAATGACCAAAAATTCATCTATAACAAAATTATAGGACATTGTACAAAGCATGTTATTATTAAATGGAAATTTTATCCCCTAGACCAAACTATTACACCCCATTTATTATAAACCAAGAAAATTTCAAAATATTATTACTTATAGCTATCTTTTCTATTTTATAGTAAATTTTTTATTTATTTTATACCCTACCATTGAGGCGTGATACGCTATTTATGTTCTTTCTCTCTTTCTTCCTTCTCTTTCTATCAGCAAGATTATCAATCCTCTCTTTTCTCTCTCAAATCTCTCTCCCTTTTCCATCAAGGCAGCCGTCGTGGCACCCATTTTTTGTGGCGATGGTGGACTTTCTGAAGCGAAGACGGAGTAGACGAACAGAACTAGCCATGGATACAGATAGAGCTTTTGGAAATCTAAAGCAGAGTTTCCGGAGAAGATTTGAGGGCCGGGTTTTCGTTCGTCTCCATTTTAAGTTTTAATACAATGTATACAATATTTTGCTTGGCTGGAAACACCATCTCCGATGAACTTTCTTATCTTCTTTGCTATTGAGTCACGTAAAATGATACAAATACATTGTAATATGTACAACTACACTCAAATACATTGTATTTTTGTATAAATACATTATATTTTCGCCTATATTTATGTATTCCGAAGGTCTATATTTTTTAATACAACCGAATATCACTATTTTTGTGATTTTTTGTTTTAAATACAGTCGAATTGAATATGGTGAATTGAATACAATGTATAATTAGTGAATAATGAATATCAGTGAATTGAATATAATGTATACAATATTGAATAGAACGATATGTACCCTGTTTCTTGATTTTTTGTTGTTTGAATACAGCCGAATTCAATATAGTGAAATTGAATACAATTCAATATTGCGCTTTCTATTATTAAACACCCGTAATCACTATTTTTTAGGCGGATACCTTACTGTATTTATAAATATATTCGTGCGAATATATGGAATACATAATAACAACTGTAATCCCTATTTTTAGGCGGATTACCTCACTGTATTTATAGATACAGTCGCACGAGTACATGGAATACAGAATTAAATAGCTGTAATTCTTAATTTTTAGCCGGATTACCTCATAGTATTTATAAATATAGCCGCGCAAATACATGGAATACAATACATTAGTAACGAAATTTTGTAGAATTGCTTTTGTTGAGTTAAATTAGGAGTGATACACACTAATTAATCTTCTTTCCGTTATTAAACAGCTTAACTCCCTTCTTATTAGGCGAATTCCGCGACTGTATTCATGAATACAGTAGTGCGAATATTGTCCGGTAGCAACGGAATATTAGCTATAGGAAGTAGATATGTATATAGTAGCTATAGGAAGTTAATAGCCACTAAACTATATTGGTTTCTAAAAATTTCTCAATTCCGTAGTAGTTACAGTCGATGGACACTAGCTAAAAAGCTTGACGCACCACCAGCCAGGGTGCTAATTGCCAATATAATTGTGCCTAACGGGGAGGTCTCGTTGGATATGGGCGGGTCGAAAACGGATAATGTAAATATAAATAAAATATTCGACTTGACTCATATTTAATATGGATAGAAAATGGGTTAACCAGCAGATAATATCGATATTATTCATGGCTTCTTGAATATTGATCACTTTTAGGCGAATTTTTAGTCTCCCAAACTTGAGGTATCCCCAATTTAAGTCTTTGCAAATGTAAAAGTTAAAACTATTGATTATTCATTTTTTAAGTGGATAATATTGGTTCACATTTGATCCATTTTAAAAAGTTTATTATCCAATCTATTTCTTAGTGAATATTATGAATGGATAACTATTTTTTGTTATCTATTTTGCCACCACTACTCATGTCACGACCCATTTTATGAACAAGCTATGACCGGCACCCGATCACTAAACTTGACCAAGCGAACCATCTGCGCTTATCAAATTTATTATAACTACAAAATTTATATGTAGAAAGGCAATACTTTAACCAAATACTTTTAATTAATTTGAATATCTAAAATAACCAACTCCAAAACTTTGTTCGTACTAACTACTAAAATACTGCTAAGTTATTATCAAAAACATCTGAATCTTAATCCACCGGCTGTGTCTATGAAACCTTTACTAATAAACTGATGCACATCTCAGGATATGAGATTTTCTGGCCAGTTCTCCAAGTAAACAAAGAAATAGCTAAATAATGATAACTCAAAGAAATACTCCACGAACAAAAGCGGAGCTCACCAATAACATTGGAAGTGAGGGAAGTCCTAGCCTGTAGCCTGCTCACTTGCAAAACATGTTCCTATATTGTACCGCAGACCAACGCAAGTTCCCAAAAGAGAACGTCAGTACCATCCATTGTACTCATTAAGTCTCAACGACAGAGAACGAAACTTTAATAAAATATACATTACAAGCAAAAATTCTAAATGCATGGAAAACATAAAATTTCTAAGAACAATTCTAAGATAATGGGATAACAACAATTTATGAATATTCTAAAAGAAATCCTTTTCTTTTTCTTTTTTATAAAAAAAATACTTCACTTTATGCTTCGGGAGTTCCAACTATCCTGACTTATTTCTGTCTTAGTCACCATGTGATCGGCACAGGTTCGATCCCAACTTGATCAAATAGGCCCAATCCACGAGGTGCCACTCGCTTCATGGTTCTCAGCGCTCATGTATCATACCTTAGCCTAGCTAGGCAAATTCTCAGCAACAAGACCATCGCTCATGTGCTCCCTGCTTTGGCACAAGTAGTTTCAGGAAGTCAACGCCTTGATCAGGATCCTCGGCCTGGACGATGATCCCTTCTCAGAATAGAGGATACTCCCAAAAATACTTTAATAATAAATGTCGCACCTCCTTTTTACCGCGCCCGCGGGGCGCGTGGGGAGTTTTCTCCAATTAAAGGACAGTCGAAACGGGATTTATTTAATTATTTCAGAGTCGCCACCTGGGAATTTTAAGGCGTCCCAAGTCACCAATTTTAATCCCTGAATCGAGGAGAATATGACTCTGTTTATTATTCTGCGAACCAGAAATTCTGAGTAAGGAATTCTGTTAATCCGGAAGAAGGTGTTAGGCATTTCCGAATTCCGTGGTTCTAGCACGGTCGCTTAACTGTTTTTATTATTGGCTTAATTATCTTGATTTTATTAAGTACATTTTGTTACGTGATTTTTCTACTGCTCTTACTTATTGTGATTAAGGACCCTTCCTTGAATCGAATTATGCGTACGTATATTTGTGTTATAAAAATGCGGACTTGTGTCACGCGTACGTGTACACAATAACTTTTGATAATATATTTATTAAGCAATCATTTTTTTTCGAAATTTGTGTCGAATCAAGAAAAATTTGTTTTTCTTAAATAGTGAACCGCACATCTTGGTTTTTTTATGAAATTGATTTAACGCCTTTGAAAAAATCCTTTTATCAAATATTCGCTCGAAATTGCGCGTACGCATAATCCGAATTTGTTTTTTTTTTAAAATATAATCAGGGTACGCGAACGCATCCCTAATTGCGCAAAATATTTGTAATGGTTTAGGGATTTTCCACAAATTGTTTATTATATTCATATATTTTTTTTATGTGAAAATCATGAGAAACTCCCATCTTAGAGGCCTGTAAATTCTTTGAAAAGAATTCGCAATCTATTAAAGGTTGCTCGTCGATTATAATTTCCGAATATAAGTTATATTCATTCCAACTATTCAAATTCAAAGAGCAGAATAAAAATATGATTAATACTATTTTTTAAACAAATATGACATATATATATATATGCCAAAGAATAAATCGCATATGAAACTGAAAATGAATGATTCATAAAGGAAGGAAATATTTTCCAAGAATTTTCATTATTTTCTTAATGCAAATTCTATTTCTAATTACCATTGATATAAAGTGTGGCAATTTATGCTTGTACATCTTTTTTTCATTCTCATATACTTGCTTTTAATCTAATAGGTCTAATTATTTGGTTAATTTATTTTATGAAGGTAGATAGGCATTCGAGTTTATAGGAAAGGAATTATTATACAAGCCAATTCAATAAAATTACCTTACATGCAACCTAGCTGTATGTCGTAAACATTCATAACGTTTTAACATCGTAACAAGCTATATCATATCACCTTTCGCCAACGTTTATACACACATCTATTATCTTATAAAAATATACCATCAATACCATCTTAACCTTATTTAACAACAAGAGTTAGTAATGTAGTTTTCTTGATATTTCTACATTACTCCTTACTTAACTAACAACAAAAATTAAATAATGACCAACATCCACGCCATATTCCCTACTTTGACAATTTAGTTATATCTTCCGCTAATGAAAATTTAGAAATTAACCTTATTACAACATTTTCAAGCAACTTCGAGAAATGACATTTAATTTACAGCCGTTACGTCAAAATATACTACTATTAAACCAACGCGAAACAAAGTTGAAATTTAAACTAATGAACTTGAGCGAATAGAAGACATAATTACAATTCGAGCTTCATCTTTGTTATACTCAAGGCTCTTCACAACATGAGTTTTAAGAATATGTACCTAGAAAACGAGGGAATAAGAAGTGAATTTCAGCAGTAATGGCAGCAACAAAAATAGGCAGAAAATGCCAAATAACGCAACTGATTTTGAGCACAATCAACGAGTCCCGTGAAACCAGACCAATAGTAACAGAGAAAAAAAAATTCAGATTTAAACCACACAGTATTAATAAACAAACACGGACAGATTCCAGGAAAAATATGTTTCGGGTTTTTTCTTTCCTTTTCTATTTCCGTTTCAGATTCACTGTGTGTGTGTGCGCGCGAATACTCTCTTTTGGTTTCTCTTCTTCCTCTTCAGATTCAAAGGGGAATCTGATTTTTTTCTGCTGGATTTTCTCTTTTATCTCACTCTAGGTATATTTTTCTTAAATTCTCCTTAAAAATCTGTTCTCCAGTCCCCCCTTTAAGTCAGTCCCCATTCCCCTTTCTTATACAGGTCTGCCTGGACCCCTTTTTCTTTTTAAAAAATAGAAAATTTCCATTAACAATCTGTTTTTCCACTTTAAATCCCATTATGCTAACTTTTCCCTGATTTTCAGCAACCCATTATCCCTTGTTCCCCATTAGTATCATTAACTAATAGCCACTAACTCTTCACTTTCAGCACATTGCTATTAACATATTATCCTCATTGTTTTATCCCAGAAATGTCCAGATTTACTGTTTTCTACTGGTATTACTGCCTTAAATTTAGCATCTTAACAATACAGATTTTAAAATCTGTATAAGCCTGATTATTAATCTGATTTACAACAGCTATAACCAATTCTCTTAAGTTTGGACTGAATCCTAAGAATGTAAACCTTCTATCACAATTACATCTAATCAACATTTGTAAACTTGAATTCAAACTTGACAATATTACACTGAGTTCAGCATAATAATTCAAACTGAACTTCAAATTGAACTAAGATCAAACATACACAGGAGCATTGTCAATATACTGACAATGCCCTGTTCAGAAAACAACATATACAACATACATTTGAATTCACTGATTCACAAACAAACATGATTTAATTGACGAGTATTAATCAGTTGACTATTTACAACATTTGTCAATAATTAGTCTAAAACAATAGAAGCAGACTGTTTCAGTCAGCATTTTCAGAAATGAAAATTCGTAATATAACTAATCGACGAACTTAATCGAGTCGATTACACACATTGTAAACAATCACAATTAACAGAAACAATTCACATTTGGAATCAAGTAGACGGGTAGGGGACAGTATAACAAAATTGACTAGAAAATTATATAAAAAATCAAACAAACTAATGAACGAACATAGAATACACGTAGAATACACATTACCTCTGAACCTTCAATTCATCCGGACTCAACTCAACTTGGATTCGGACATTTTTGAGGCTGAACAGACTTTACTCGAAGTATTCTCAGTTGATAATACCTCGATTAAAGTCTCTTAGACCTCAGTCCTTCACTCGAATCGGAAAAATTCCAAGATTGGAAAATTTTTAGGGTTTCAAATTCCCGGATCTTAAATCCGAACACTTTTGGGCAGATTCGAAGGGAACCAAAGATGATACAAGGGTGAGGGAGGCCTAGGGGTCATTTGGTGTTAGTTTGAGGTAGGTTGGGATAGGTTCAGGTTTTACTCGAATCTTCAAATGAAGATTCGAGCAGTTCTAGTAGGATTCGAGCCATGCAACTAACAGATCCGTGATGAGGGTATCTAGGGGAAGTTGTGGTGTTATTTTGGAAGCCATCGGAGAAGGTAAGGTTTTCAGGCCAACCTTCGATTTAAGATTCGAAGAGTTGGGACCTGATTCGAAGGAAACCAATGTTAGATTTGTGTAGAGGATGTTCAGGGGATTCTAGGGTGTTATTTTGGTGACCGACGGCGTTGATGCCGCCGGGTTTCAGGCGGTGGGATCTTAGGGCGGCTAGGGTTAGGGGGGGTCTGAGGAAGATGATGAACAGTGAGAGGAGGGGGGTGTTCAGTTAGGGGCCGGGGTAGGGGCTTGGGACTTATATAGGGGTGGGGTGGATTGATACTATCCGTTAGATCAAGTAGAATGAAGGGCCAGGATCAATTCATTAAACCAAACGATGTCGTTTGGTTTAATGCCAGGGTCGGCTGAGTCGGGTCACTGGATCGGGTTACGGGTTACGGGTAAAGGGGGTGAGATCTTGACCGTTGGTTGGATTTGATCCAACGGTCCCTGATACACCACAATCAAACGATGTCGTTTTGACTCGTTTGATTTGGACCGGATGCCTGGGTTGTTTGGATTGGGCTGTGGGGGGGGGTAAATTGATTTGGGCCTGGATTTTAATCCAGGTCCAATTTTTTACAACTTGTATATATATTTTTTTATTTTCTAATTTCATTATTAATTAAAAAAAATCCTAACAAAAATTATAAAACAATTTTTAACCTTACACAAAATATTAATCACTTCATAACAACTATTCAACATACAGATAAAACATTAATCACACAGTGGAATATAAAAAATAGAACAAAAATGCATATTTTGGTGATTTTATTTAAATTATCTTTCAAATACATAATTAAATCCTATATGCATGCAACATGTATTTTATTTTAATCTTTCATTTTATTATGACAATGTAAACACTTACGGACATAACACAAGTATTTAACACCACGCAAATTCAAAAAATTACACAGTAAAAGAAATTTATTTTATCTTTTGATTTATTTTGGAGTAGTTTTTCGTAAGGCAAAAATCACGTGCTCACAATAAATTGTTCTGTGTGACCTCGCTAGGATCTAAATCAAATTCTCAACCTTCTTTAACGTTCAAGTCTAAATCTTTTCTGGAATAACCTATACATACTCATACTAATATCCTTAAATATAAAGGCATGATATAAGCATGAAATAAACACTCAAAAGTATTTCTAAAGATTCTTGTTTCTTCATGAATTTTCAACATGAAAATGGCATATAAGAATAACAGAAAAATCTTAAAATTTATACACATATATCAGAATAAATCATCTAAACTTTAGCTAGAACAATTCTAAGTTAATAGGTACTCACTAGATCCAATTAAGTACATATTAACTCTTTTAAACAATTCATCAAACCTTTGAATGTGTATTTGTGTGAGTTAAACCACTTTAGTAAAGGGTTATATCAACTCACCTCAGTTTCTCCTTTCAAGCAACAATGTAAGTTCCAGTTCTTGTAATCAACTCAACGATCAAATACTACAACAATAAATCACCATAAATATCCAACTTTCCCAAAGTATTAATCTTTTCTCAACTCTAAGAAATTTAGGTTCAACTTCTAAATTTCTAAGAATCCAATAAAAGTGACGAATTTATCTTGTAACACCAAAAACCTAACTTGTACTTGATGGGTGCTCTTGAGGTTTGTAAACCTTCCCTATGAATTCACCCTATTAGGGTGTTAGATTCTAGTGTATAATGATGTTACAGCTTACAATCCCATAAAAAGAGTTACCTCACTCGTGGCCTAAAGAAGGTCCTGCGGAATAGCTCTCACAATGGCCTATACGCTGCCTTGTTCTTTCTGGCTCCTTGAAAATCAATATTTTTGTTGTTTTGAATTCCTTGCAACTCTTTCCCTTCCATTGACCTCTCGTTCTTCTCCTTTTTCTTTCAACAGATGCTTCTATGGGATTTAGGCCCAATTCTCAAGTGTCTTGCTCTTTTTTTTTTGACTTAACAAGTATTTAATGATACTCATTTTTAATAATTAATAATACTAAAATTATTAATATTTTTCTATTTGTATATCCAATTATTTATTAATAGAGAAGTAACTCAAAAGCCAATCACAAGGGTTTAAGTACATATAGAAGTATAATTCTTTTTTTGTGCACTCAAGATAAGATTAAAAAACAAAAAAGTTAAATTTTATATTGAGCATGTCTTGAAACTTTTATAGATTTGAGGAATGTTACAATATTCCCTCCTTAAAAACATTCGTCCTCGAATGTTGATAGGGACTTATTCTTATTCCAAAAATCATTCCTTAAGTCCTTGAACTTCTTAAGTTTTTTTAGCACCACTCACTTTCCCAAAGGACTCAAAAGTTTGGCTAACTTCCTAAATTTTTAAAAATTTCGGCAGAGTCTCCTCTATAAATTGGACTATCCAAAAACATATCCCTATCACCAATACCACAACTACACCAACAACAATCAAATATACCATAACAGACCATTCATAGGCACCATCCACAGCTCATAAACTAATTACTCATACTCCGGCAAGGAGGTACCACAATAACCAACCAAAATCTAAAGCACCACACTTCAGCAAAAAGTAGATTACTTTAATAAATTAAATGTACTCTAGCATGGTACTAAATTATTTAATAACTAAATATACTCTGATCGAAACTAAATTACTTCAACAACAAAGTGTAGTCTAGCAAGGACATAAACACATGCTAACTTGTACTTAATAAAAGAAATATAAATGCCAAGCCAAACCTAGGTTCACATCCCTTGTTCCTCAAATAAATAAGGATACTTATTCCTCATATATTCCTCGACCCCCCACATAACTTCTTTTTAATCATGATTACTCCACAAAACTTTTACCGATGCTAAATCTTTTGTTTTCAACTTTCTTACTTGCCTATCGAGAATTCCTATAGGTACCTCTTCATAAGTCAAGCCTTCTTTAATTTCTATAGTATTGGCAGGTATTATATGTGACTCATCATGAATGTACTTCCTAAGCATAGACACATGAAAGGCAGGATGAAAAGAGGACAGCTCAACGGGCAACGCTAGTTCATGAGCTACTTTTTCTTTCTTTTCTATAATCTCATGAGGTCCGATAAACCTATGACTAATTTTTCCTTTCTTACTGAACCTCATAACTCCTTTTATTGGTGAAACTTTAAAAAATACCTAACCAACCATGAACTCTAAGTCACGATGCATCTTGTCAGAATAGGAATTTTAATTTGACGACTCTGAGCCGCTTTCAGTCTTTCTCTGATTAGCTGGACCTTCTCTAAGGCCTCATAAACAAACTCTGGACCAAAATCAATGGCACCTCTGCTGGTTCAAACCAAACCACTGGAGACCTATATCTTCGCCCATACAACACTTCATAAGGAGCCATACCAATGCTAGCTTGATAGCTATTATAGTAAGCAAATTCTATAAGTGGCAAGTGATCATCCCAATTACCTCTAAAATATATAACACATGCTCGCAATATATCTTCGAGAGTATGAATGGTCCTTTCTGTCTGACCATCGGAATGTGGATGGAAAGCAGTGCTCAAATTGATCTTGGTACCTAATCTTTTCTAAACTTCCTGCCAAAAATACGCCATAAACTGAGGGATTCTATCATATACGATTGAAACTGGAGTACCATGCAATCTGACTATTTCTTTAATGTACAAATGCGCATACTGCTCTGTGGAGTTTGTTGTTGTCTTTACTGGTAGGAAATGGGCGGACTTTGTAAGTCGGTCTACAATAATCCAAATTGAATCATGCTTACGATATGTGCGAGGCAGACCTACTACGAAATCCATATTAATCATCTCTCATTTCTATTGTGGTATCTCTATATCCTGAACTAGGCCACCAGACCTCTGATGCTCGGCTTTGACTTGCTGGCAATTCAAATATTTGGCCACATGATCTGCTACTTGCTTCTTCACGCCTTTCCTCTAATACAACTCTTTCAAGTCCAGTTACATTTTGGTAGCACCTAGGTAGATAGAGTACCTCGAGCTGTGAGATTCTTCCATTATGGAATTCCTAAGACCATTTACATCAGACACACATAACCGATCATTCAACTTCAAAACTCCATCACTTCCTAGAGTGAAAGTAGTGATTTCTTTGTTTCTGACTCCTTCTTTTAACTTCGCTAAGTATGTATCTTCGTCTTGCTTAGGCTTAACATGAGCAATAAGAGAGGATTGCGCTAAGACATAAGCAGTTATACCTCCTTTTTCGATCTCATCCAATCTAATTCCATCATTTGCTAGTTTTTGAATTTCTCGACCCAAAGATCGCCTTTGTACTGCAAGATGGGCCAAGACACCCATTGACTTCCTACTAAGTGCATATGCCACCATATTAACTTTGTCCGGGTGATAAAGGATACTGATGTCATAATCCTTCAATAGCTCGAGCCACCTTCTCTGTCTCAAATTTAACTCTTTCTGCTTGAAAATGTACTTGAGGTTTTTGTGATCTGTAAACACTTCAGAATGCTCACCATAAAGGTAGTGTCACCATATCTTTAATGCAAATACCACTGCTGCAAGCTCCAAGTCGTGTGTGGGGTAGTTCTTCTCATGATTCTTTAACTGTCGTGAAGCATAAGCAATAACTTTTCTATCTTGCAAAGGAACACAACCAAGACCAACTCTAGAGGCATCACAATACAATGTGAACCCACCCGAACCTGTAGGCAGGTTCACATGGGTGCAGTGGTCAACCTCTTTTTCAACTCTTGAAAACTCTATTCACAAGCATCTAACACTAGAACTTAACTGCTTTCTGAGCTGCAAGTGAGGAAAATCCCTCTACAAATCTTCTAAAATAGCCATTTAACCCGAAGAAACTCCTGATTTCGGTTGGCATTGTCGGACTTGGCCAGTTCTTGACTACTTCTGTCTTTTGAAGGTCTATTTTTATGCCTTCACTAGATACCACTTGTCCTAAGAATGCCACTAACTGCAACCAGAGCTCACATTTTGAAAACTTGGCATAAAACGTATTCTCCTTCAAGGTTTGCAAGGCTATACTGAGGTGTTCTGCATGCTCTTCCTTGTCTTTAGAGTATACCGGAATATTGTCGATAAACACGATAATAAAGGTATCAAGAAATGTCTTGAAAACACTGTTCATGAGATCCATGAATGCAGCTGGAGCATTTGTCAACCCGAAGGACATTACTAGAGATTCATAGTGCCTGTAGCGAGTTCTAAAGGTTGTTTTAGATATATCCTCTTATCTGATTCTCAATTGATGGTACCCCGACCTCAAGTCTATGTTTGAAAAGTACTTTGCACCTTGAAGTTGATCAAATAAATCATCAATTCTTTGCAGTGGATACTTGTTCTTAATGGTAACTTTATTCAACTGCCGATAGTCGACTCACTTTCTGAGAGACCCATCTTTCTTCTTGACAAACAGGACCGGGGCATCCCACGGTGTAACACTTGGCCTGATGAATCCCTTGTCAAGAAGGTTTTTCAACTGTTCCCTCAACTCATTAAGTTCTGCTAGAGCCATCCTATAAGGTGGTATAGATATGGGTTGAGTGCCTGGCATGCATAAGATCGATGCCAAAGTCTATGATTCTTTCAGGAGGAAGTCCGAGAAGGTCATGTGGATAAACTTCTGGAAATTCTCTAACAATTGGCACAGACTGAAAAGCTGGTGGTTCTGATTATGGATTAATGAAGTAAGCCAAATAGGCGAGACACCCCTTACCTATCATTCGTTGTGCCTTAAGGTAAGAAATAAACTTACCTACAAGCAATGCTGAACTACCCTTCCACTCTAAAAAATTTTCATTTGGAAATTGGAACCTTACTATCTTGGCACGACAATCTAACATGGCATAGCAGGAAGACAACCAATCCATACCCATGATCATATCGAAATCCACTATTTCTAACTCTATGCGATCGGCCTCGGTGATGCGGTCTTGGACTAAAACTATACAACCTCTATAGACTCCAGCGCGACTCGAACCCAGGACCTAACGGTCGTGGGGGAGGTACTTTACCAACTGAACACGCCTTGTAATAAGATCATATGTTTGTGTCAAGAGAGAATTCCAAAGAGATGCAATACGAGCATTTAGCATCATTACGATTACTTATAACGTGGTATTCTCCAACCAAGTTCACCATTTTCTTTCAGGTTCTCCTCACGAAGTATCTTACTTCAGTTGAGTTCAAAAATGGTAAGAAAAGCGAAAACAAGTTTTAAGACAAGCAAAAACAAGTTTTAGCTCCATTTCGTTTTATGTGACAATATTTCTTCTTTTTTCTTCGTTTACTTGAAAAATTGACACATTTTAACAATTAAGTAGAAAATCTTAATTATAACATTACTTTTGGTATGCCATATAATAAACAAGATAAAGGGAGTGATAGGTTACACCCCGAAAAAGAAAGAGAAAAATTGTAAGTTTACTAACAGAAGTGGTTGAATTCTATATGGATCACGCTTAGTGAAGCTTATTAAACTCATTATAGATATGTAAAACATATTTTAATATCAAGAATTCAAGATAGTTTGGATAGTTTTACTCACATATATTAACATTATTACAGAGGAAATTATTACTAAACCAGTTTCATAATTGGATATTGTTCATATGTAATTATTTATGTCTTCATATTTGTGTGCAGGGGTAGTAAAAACCATTACTAATCGTACCTTCATATAATATATGCTTTGCCTAAGAACCCTAGTCTTCAAATTAACATTAGGAAAATCCAGCTTTACTAATCTATATCATGTAAATTTTGGTTTCAGTACATCACGGACATTTATCTCAATAAATAAAAGCATGTTTTTATTCACTAAAACCTATGTCAGGCGAATCTTTTTCTCTTTTCAAAAACTCAAAAAGAGTGACCTCTCCTTAAAATATCATCTATCTTCAATGCTCTAATTCAATGCTTCCAATCCAACAACCATTTAGCCATTAAATTAAGACAGTTACCGATTTTATCAGTTACACAAGCGCCCCCCCACCCCCCCCCCCCACAACACATACGCAATAACAATTATAATATCACATATCCAGTGTAATTCAACAAGTAGGATATTGAACGATAGTGTGTACGCAGACCATATAGACCCTTGCTTTGTGAAGATAAAAATTTCCGTAGGCCGTAGGCTAAAAACGAAAATAAGGGGCAGAAATCAACAAGCAGTAACATATCCCAACACACACAAAGGGAAAAAAAAAATCAGAAAAGAAACAAGTCAGTATTTCATTCATTCAGACATTACTAGCTGTGGCTCTTTCATCCTCGTAACATGGCAAAAGACTAGAATTAAATACTAGTGCAATAAATAACATAACCATTAAGGCTGGTCTCTGCTTATCACCTTCAGCATTTGGATGCTGTCTCTCCATTTATTATAACTTGATGTAACGCAACGCTCTTCACTCCATCAGTCAAATTTACAACGCACCTTTTCCCCACGAAATTCAATAGAATCCAAGTTAATTAACATAGTAATTTTTTCAGCTTATACCAATTTTTGTTCACGTACGTCACAAACTCCTCAATCAGAGCCCGTCGCACCGGCTTGTCTAGTGTGATTTATGTCTTCTGTGTAATTTGTGAGCTATTATACGGTGAGTAGGTTACTCAATGCGCATATACACACTGACACGGTAAAACAGTAGTTTGATATCATATTGAATTTATATTCTATGCATTTGACCGCCTAAAAATATATATATATATATATATATATATATATATATATATATATATATATATATATATATATATATATATATAATCAGATCATTTATGAGGTAATTATATATAAATAGCTATAAACATTAAATGGTAACTTGGTTAAAATGAACTTGAGTAGCCGTTTGTCTGTATATATAACTTAAATCTTATCATATTAGTTACTAATCAGATTACCAATCAAGCGCTTATTATGCAAATTTAGATGCTCTTAATTTCTTATAAGTGGCTTGATCGTGTAATATAGTACTTTATTTTATCAGTTACAAACAATACCAATATAATATCTGTAGCGTTTACTAGCATTTTATCTGACTAACATTATATTATGGTATTTTAAACCAACTGAACAGATAATCGAGTCAATACAATATGCTCCATATATATTTTTTCTTTTGTCTAGATCCTTCCTGTTGTTTATCAGGTTGAGTTAGTTTAAATTGAGTATGTTTGTCAGAGAGGAAAAGAGATTATTTTCTTCCTTTCATATGAGGTTAATTTAAAATGGTGGTGAAATCCTTAAAAGGTGTAGGGGAACAGACTATAGGGGCTATTATATATAGGGATGTTTTGTTTTTGTTCAAAGAAACTTTACATAAAAACCTAAACTGTTCAAACACAGAATTTGAAGTTTCACCATCTTTCTTTACTTTAAGTGAAGGATTCCACTAATCATGCCAACAAAACAAGAAATCATAAACCTACTTGTCATTATATACCCCCATGAACTACTCCATATTTATCCCTTTCTCCCTTTCTCCCTTTCTCCCTTTCTCCCTTCTATGTGAGATATATTGGAAAACAAAAAAGAAATGATTAATATAATGTCACTTTTGCATCATAGCTAGCTCATTAAACAAAAAAAGAATCTTAATTTCACTTAATGACAGCTTAATGAAGACCTTTAAAAGAGTACAATGTTTTTTTTCCATTATCTATTTTAGCCAGCAAAATGCACATCTTGTCTCTGTATATTATACGCAGCAGCAGTGACTTCCATGGTGATGAAATCTAGCACGAAAACCCTAAAAAGGGTATGGAATTTTCATGTTTCTTTCAAGTTAAACCCTAGATATCTAGGTTGAAACCAGCCCAACACCTGCAAAATAAAACAAAAATTAAAATGATACACAATCTCGTTTCGAGGCTTCATCTAAAAGCAGACAACCCCGTAAAAGAATTTAGGTAAACAAACATACAGAAACCAAATTTAAGAAGAAAAAAAGAAAGAAACATCAATCATAACCAACATGGAAAAACAATGTTTACGATGGTATGTAAAGGCGGAGTCAGAATTTGAAGTTTATGGGTTCTAAACTTATCATTGAATTCATAGCTTGTTTTAGTTATTCGGTTCACAATTAACTATTTTCTACACGTTTAATGGATTTTCCAGCACAAATATAAAGTCTAAGCAAAAGTTGCTGAACTCATCCGAACTGGTAACTGATCCTTGAATCCTGATGGTAAGACTACTGCAAAGAGGTGTTTTTTTTGTAGTGGCAGAATATGGTTTGAGAGGAATGAAGCCTGGTCCGACCCCTTCACTCCCATTATTTGAATCTTTGTTATGTTTTTTCATCATATCATCAAACAGATAGATGAAAAAACAAAAAACCCAAACAAGACTATATATAAATAGGAGTAATTGTGTCGAGCCAGCCAACATCCCCCTCAAGCTCATCATATCCCCTTCTTCTTCACTATACCTAACCCTATTTTTTTCTTGGTTGTTGGGGGGGGGGGGGAGGAGAGGAAAACTAATAGAGAAGAGAGGTATAATAATAGTAGTATATGATTAGCTACTCAAAAACCCTACGAAGAAGGGAAACCCAAGCGTGCTGATTTATAGGGGGGAGAAAGGGCTGATTTTTTGGGATGACACATCACCTTCTTAAATTGCTACGCTTCTTTGGTTCTTCGTGTTTGCAACGCTCCTACCATTAAAGAAAAATAAAATAACTCGGTGCACAAAGCATTTGCGTTCACACAGGGTCCGTGGAAGCGCATGAAGTGCTTTCCAAAGGTGTATTGTAAACATCATATTTTAATACAAGTATTAATGGCTGCTTTCACAGCTCGAACCCGTAATCTATAAGTCATACGGTGACAACTTTACTGTTGTTCTTGCCAATAAAGAAGGGTAGTGTGGTGGGTTCAATTTAATGCTTTTGCAAATGTACACAAATTTGTAGAAAAGAACACACTGTTATTTTGGCTCTATTTTTGTATGCTTCTATGACCATTACCCCCACCTCATGTAAGTCTCACAATTATTTTCTTATATCCTTCTCACATGATTAATGGGAATAAGATAATTTTATTTAGGTAGTAGTAGAATTGTTAGAATTCAAATCTTTATAGCTAATAGGAGGATGTAGCAATATTTGTTACTTCCTCCGTTCACTTTTACTTGGCATGTTTTGACTTTTTATGCCCCTTAAAAAAATAATAAATGAAGTGTATAATTACCATGATACACATATTAATTGATACATATTTTATTGTAATTGAGAAGATGATTTAAAATGAGTAATAAATACGGTGGGTATAACAAAAAAAAATTATCTTCTCTTGATATGCGTAAAGTGACAAGTAAAAATAAAAATCTATTTTTAGTATATGTGCCAAGTAAATGTGAACTAAGTGAGTTCTAGTTTAACATAATTCAATATAAATTTCAATAAGCATTAAATTTCGAACTCATAATAAATTCAGTACAGTAAATTCACTGATTAAGTTTTAAATATTGTACTCAACAAACTTAAATTTTGGATTAGCATTTGATTACATGAGAGAACTTCGCTTTCAGAATTACTACTCCTCTATCTCTTTTTCTTCTTTTAAATTTTGAAATAAAATATAATAAATGCTGGATGGTTTTCTCAGTAATTATTTGTTACTCCATCCGGTCCAAAATAAGTGACCAATTTGCTTTTAGCATGCCCATTAAAAAAATACTAAATTTTATACAAAAATACCTAGTATGACTAAATTACCCTTAATTAAATATTTAATGTGAGGAGTAAGAAAACACTTTAGGGATATGTACATAAGGATAATTTTGTAAAAACAAATTGAATTTTTTCTTGATTATATAAATGGACACTTATTTTGGACCAAAATAAAAAAGCAAATCGGTCACTTATTATGGACTGGAAAGAGTATAAACATGTATGTATCTCTTTTTCAAATTTTAGTTCCAGAAGCTTAATCTCCTGATTCCGTCTATAAGTGATCTTTTTTTTTTGTTTCCCACCCGGTGTCCGGTATTCACATTGGAGCCTGACTATAACCGAATTCGAGCCGCGTAGGGCCCCATTCAGGGGGGAAGCGCTCCTTACCAAAGATTTTTTCATACCCAGGACTCGAACTCGAGACCTTTGGTTAAGGAAAGAGAAGTCTCATCTACTGCACCACATCCTTTGGTGGTATAAGTCATGATCTTTGAATATGTGGATGAGTCACTACATTATATTGCACTTACAGCTTGTTTGGATGGTTGTTACCCATTGTATTGTATTGTTATCCCAAAATAATATTTGTTTTAATTGTTTCAATTAAAATTGGTTGCATTGTATTGTTAAATCCATTATTCCGGAATAATGAAAAGTCTCACTTTTTGAAACAACCGATTTGATATCGTGGAATTGTTTCGTATTTTTCTTTTCAATGATAACCTAACTTATTACTCCGAAATTCTATTTTATCCTTTGCATTTTTCGCTTTTAACGCCAAATCTCTAACCTATAATTTATTTGTCTTAGTCCCTTTTTTCCAGAATTTCTATCGCTTCCAATGTATTGGGAAAATCGAGTTTACATATTGAAGTGATTGGAAGATGACGTGTCATGACACGAAGGCTGGTCAAAGAGTGATGATTGGCAAAGAGGCACAAGTTGCAATAGATACGAGCAGAAGGTACAAGTAGAGGCACGAACAACTATTCAAAAGACTCAACGCTCGTACCTATTTATACTCAAAAATCAAGGAGAATGAATCTGACAGCATAAGAGAGTACAGATACAGTGTTTAATAAGCAGTAAATACTAAAGACGTTATAGAATCAGTACTAAATTACAATGATTATGTAACGTAGCATTTAATGTCTTTAATTGTCTATAATGACCTAATTATAACAAAGGCAA
The DNA here is from genome assembly GCF_000393655.2 of Nicotiana sylvestris. Classification (NCBI taxonomy): domain Eukaryota; kingdom Viridiplantae; phylum Streptophyta; class Magnoliopsida; order Solanales; family Solanaceae; genus Nicotiana; species Nicotiana sylvestris. The sequence continues at coordinate 118,664,684 of NC_091057.1, read as the reverse complement.
AACGTATATCTTTAAGATAGCTATAAAAAGGAGAGAATGGATCATTTGTAAGGACACGAAAGATCATCGAAAAATACTAGTTTACTTTATTTTCTTCTGTCTATCTTATTGTTAGCAAAATCACTTTCCTTTATTCAGTTTTGATTATTAGTAACCCGTATTTTTCTAAATTAAAGCTTTGACTGAAATTCCACTTTTTGGTTAAACAAATTGGTTCAGTTACTGGGAATCTGATAATCTACTCTTTCTTAGTCTAACCTTTTTTGTTGCATCAACTATGTCGAACATCAATGACAACACCCAAGGAAACCAACAACTCCAGGAGAATCCACATGATGATCACATCCCAATCCCTTCTCCACAAAGCTCCCCTCGACGATCTCGAGAAGGCACTCCTGATGGATCTCATACAAATGGAAATGCTCAATTCGGCAATGATGAAGCTATCAATGAAGATTTGCAAAAGCTAATCGCTCAACAGGTCAATAAAGCTCTTGAGGCCTTTGTTAGCCAATTACCCGTTGCACCACCAACACCCACTCCAAATAATAACACTTTAGAGAACCCTCATTCTGGGCTTACTAACTCAGGTAGTGGCGGAATCCCCAGCTAGTCACGAGAAGGAGGACCAGGTAACTTAGTCAATTCTGATTTACAAAATTTAGTACTAACATTGCAGAAATAGCTCAAGGAGCAAAGTGACCGCATAGAGCAAATACCTGGAGTACCGCCCGTAATCAAAGTGATAGATATGGATAAATATTCACAACAACCTTGGAAGCCAAGTGCTGCTCCCCTCCCAATTCCAAAGAAATTCAAAATGCCCGATATTCCAAAATACGATGGAACAACTGATCCGCGAGACCACGTGACTGCATTTACAACAGGCGTAAAAGGAAACGACTTGACCAAACAAGAAATTTAATCAGTATTGGTCAAAAAAATCGGTGAAACACTCACTAAGGGAGCATTAACATAGTATTCTCTTTTACCTAAAAATTCCATAAATTCTTTTGCTGAGCTTGCAGATTCATTTATCAAAGCACACTCGAGAGCTCAAAAAGTCGAAAAAAGAATGGAAGATATTTTCAAAATCAAGCAAGGGGACTTAGAATTGCTTAGAGAGTTCGTGGATTGGTTCCAGCGTGAAAGAATGACGTTACCGCGCATACCTGACAATTGGGCAGCTATAGCCTTCACTAGTAATTTGAATGAAAAAAGCTCTGAAGCCACAAGGCGACTCAAGGAAAGTCTTCATGAATTCCCAGCAACAACGTGGAATGACGTTTCCAACAGGTACAACATGAAGCAAGGATAGAAGAGGATATTATCTCACGATCTCAAAAAGAAGAAAAGGTGAGTTCGAGATGGGCGAAAACTAAAAAAAGGTTCGGTAAAAATAGGTACGAACCATATATGGGTCCCGTAGGAAAAGATTTACGGTCAAAACAGGACAATCCAAGGTACGATCATAGGTCGAGGAATAGAGAGTCGGGCTCATCATCAAAATTTGGGAAGGATCGAAATACGCGAGAGTCATGGGATGATGATAGAAATTTGAAAGCAAGGTTTGGCGGTTATAATTTTAATGTAAGTACTTCCGAGCTCGTGACTGTTTTAAGAAGCATGTGTGATAAGGTACGGTGGCCAAAAGAAATGAGATCGAATCCAAACAGGCACAACCCTGATCACTGGTGTGAATTCCACAACGATCACGGGCATAAAATGGCAGACTGTAGGTTGCTGCAAGGTGAAGTTGATCATCTATTAAAGCAATGGTATCTCACTGAATTATTCAGTGAGAGAGGTAAGCAAGCATATATGAATAACAGGCAGGAGCCCCCAAAACCACCTTCTCCCAAAAGGATCGTTAATATGATAAGTGGAGGTGAAAACATCAATGGTGTGACGTACACAACAGCCAATAAAGTTTCCAAAGTCACAATTACCCACGGGAAGCGGGTGCGACATGTGTTAAAGGAAGAAAGCATTACGTTTGATGATGCAAATGCAGATGGCGTATTATCCCCACATAACGATGCACTGGTAATATCTATACTTGTATATGATACTAATGTAAAACGAGTTTTGATTGATCCAGGTTGTTCCGTGAACATTATTTTTGCTAAGAGTACTACATGAGATGCAAGCCGAAGATAAATTAATACCAAAGGCACATACTTTGTCTGGATTTGACAATTCCAGTGTAGTGACGAAAGGGGAGGTAATACTTACAACATTCGCGGAAGGAGTTGTCAAGGATACAAAGTTTCAGGTGGTAGATATGGAGATGGCTTATAATATGATCCTTGGGAGACCATGGATCCACACTTCGCAGAAGGAGTTGTCAAGGATATAAAGTTTTAGGTGGTAGATTTGGAGATGACTTACAATATGATCCTTGGGAGACCATGGATCCACAAGATGGATGTCGTTCCATCAACCTTGCACCAAGTTATTAAATTTCCATCACCATGGGGAATATGTCAAATCCGTAGGGATCAACGTACATCCAGGAGCATCAACTCTGTAGCAGATTCAAGTACGAGAAATGAAGAAAAATAGCAATTACAGAATCCAGTTGAGGGTACCATAACACAAACCTCAACTGAACAAGGATGAACAAACGTGGACTAAGGCCAGATGCCATTCAAGAACCAGAGGAAAATAAAAATATCAAAACAACGATTGAAGAACTGGAAACTGTAATATTATTTGCACAATGGCCTGAAAGGAAAGTCTACGTAGGGGCCAATCTAAGCCAAGACATGAAAGGTAAGTTGATTGAATTTTTAAAAACTAACGTGGGTTGTTTTGTTGGTCCCACTCTGATATGACAGGAATACCACCGGAGGTAATGGCTCACAAATTAAATGAAGACCCATCGTATCCCCCTATCAAACAAAAGAAGAGAAAGCAAGGAACTTTCAAAAATCAGGTAAGTTAAGATGAGGTTCAAAAATTACTAAAGATTGGGTCTATCCGTGAGGTAAAATATCCTAATTGGTTAGCCAATACTGTTGTGGTAGCGAAGAAGAATGGACATGAATTGTTAAGCTTTTTAAATGCGTATTCAGGATACAATCAGATCAAAATGGATCCAATAGATGAAGAAAAAACTTTATTTATAACAGACAGGGGGACTTGCTGTTATAAAGTAATGCCTTTTGGTCTAAAAAATACTGGTGAAACATATCAAAGACTAATGACCAAAATGTTCCAAGAACATTTGGGAAGAACAATGGAGGTCTACATAGATGACATGCTCGTTAAAATTCAACATTCAGGGGATCATATATCGCATTTGTCTGATACGTTTCAGATCTTGTGAGAATTCAATATGAAATTAAATCCGGAGAAATGTGTATTTGGTGTTGCATCAGGTAAGTTTTTGGATTTTCTTGTTTCTAACCGTGGTATTGAAGTGAATCCCGCACAGATTAAGGCCATTGAAGAAATTCCTGACATGCTTACAAGTAAAAAAGAAGTGTAGAGGTTGACAGGAAAAATTGCAGCCTTGGGGAGATTTATTTCTAAATTATCAGAAAAGTGTTTTAAGTTCTTTTCAGCTCTTAAAAAGCAAGATCGGTTTGAATGGACTAAGAAATGTCAGCAAACACTCAAAAATTTGAAGACATACCTGTCAAATCTGCCATTACTCACAAAACCAAAGGCTTGGGAAAGATTGCTCATCTACCTTGCTGTCTCAGAAGTAGCGGTAAGTGTTGTTTTAGTCCATGAAGATCAAGGTAAACAATCTTCGATCTATTATTTCAGTAGATCTTTATTAGATACGGAGACGCAGTATCCTCAGTTAGAAAATCTAGCACTTGCATTAATCATGACATCTAGAAAATAAGGCCTTATTTTCAATGTCATCCTATCGCTGTAGTAACTGCTTATCCATTACGCAATATATTACATAAGCATGAGTTGTCAGGTAGGTTAGCCAAATGGGCTATAGAATTAAGTGAATATGACATCGCATACCAGCCTAGAACCACGATAAAATCTCAAGTGTTAGTAGATTTTGTGGTTGATTTTAGCCAAGAAATGCAATTGGAAGCAGAAAAGAATTACAAGTGTTCAACGGATCTAATTTGGGAATTTGAACCTTATTTACTGATGATTCATCTAATGTGAAGGGAGCAGGCTTGGGAATTGTTTTGGTACCACCTATGGGTGAAACCATTCGACAAGCCATTAAATGTCATTCTATAACTAACAATAAGGTAGAGTATGAAGCTGTGATTGTAGGTTTAGAACTAGCACGAGAACTCGGCATTAATCAAATTGTGATCAAAAGTGATTCGCAGCTCGCAGTTAATCAAATGCTGGGGACTTATACGGCCAGGGAAGCACGGATGCAGCAGTACATAGAGAAGGTACGGGATCTGATCAGACAATTCCAAACCTGGAAAGTTATGCAAATATCAAGAGATGAAAATGTCTAAGCGGACGCCCTAGCTAATCTCGCATCTGCAGCAGACGTGGCAAGCAATGAAAATGCTTCCGTAATTCATCTGTTTCATTCAGTGCTCGATCCAGTCAAAAATAAGGTAAATTTCAATAACTTAACCTGGGATTGGAGGAACGAGATTGTTGCTTTTTTGCAGTATGGAACCGTTCCTGAAGATAAAAAAACTCAGGCGCTTCAGAAAAGGGCTACTCGATATTATTTAAAGCAAGGCAATCTTTATCGAAAAATATTCGGTGGTCCCTTAACAAGGTGCCTTGGGCCTTCACAGACGGAATATGTAATAAGAGAAATACACGAGGGTCATTGTGGAAATCACGCTGGAGGAAGAACACTGGTAAGAACCATGATTAGGGCAGGTTATTACTGGCCTAAAATGGAAGAAGAATTGGAAAATTTTGTGGCTAAATGTGATAAGTGCCAAAGATACGGTAATAACATGCATAGACCTACGGAGTTGTTACATCCGGTCATTGCACCGTGGCCATTTATGAAATGGGGGATGTATATCGTGGGTCCACTACCACAAGCAAAAGGACAGGTAAAATTCTTGCTTGTACTTACTGACTATTTTACTAAATGGGTGGAAGCAGGAGCATTCAAACAGGTGCGAGAAAAAGAAGTTAGAGATTTCATTTGGCGAAATATCATATGTCGATTTGGTGTGCCAAAGGAAATCGTGTGTGATAATGGCCCTCAATTTATAGGCGCACAAATTACAGAGTTTTTTCAAAGTTGGCAGACCAAAAGGATTACATCCACACCTTATCATCCGGTGGGTAATGGACAAACTGAGTCAACAAACAAATTCATTATCAACAATTTAAAGAAGCATTTGAAGGAATCCAAAGGTAATTGACCAGAATTGTTACCTGGTGTTTTATGGGCATACCGCACAACAACAAAAACAAGTACAGGAGAAACACCATTTTCATTGGTTTATGGAGTTGAAGCTTTAATTCCAGTTGAGATAGGAGAGCCAAGCACAAGGTTTACACAAGCATCAAAAGAGTCTAATGGCGAAGAAATGTGCATAAATCTTGATCTACTTGAAGGAAAAAGAGAAACTGCATTAATAAGAATGGCAGCACAAAAGCAGGTCATAGAACGCTACTACAATCGAAAAGCATGCCTAAGATTCTTCAAGATTGGGGACTTCGTGCTCAAAAAGGGTTTTCAATCTACGAAGGCAGCCAATATGGGAAAATTGAGTCCAACCTGGGAAGGACCCTACATGATTCATGGTATTGCAGGAAAAGGAGCATACGAGCTGGAAACGATAGATGGCAAGATACTACCTTCGCACTGGAATGTCGTTCACCTGAAGAGATACTATTTATAAGGGATACCTACGGTCAGGTATCTATATTTTAAAATTTTATTTTTTGAATTGTTAAAATTTTACTAACGATTTTAGATGATAGGCAAAAAAGCTAGCTCGTACTAAATGATGAATCACGACCTGCAAGGCACGTGGAATAAATTAAAATTCCCGGTCTAGGGTTACAACTATTCTGATAGAAATTCAGACGGGTTAAGCAGTCTTCATCTATAATCGCACCTCCGAGTCCCGTGTGTTTTTCCTTTTCAGGAAAAGGACCAAATGAGAGGAACAATCAAGTGCTCTTGACTTCATACTTCAACGCTCAAATACTTGGGGGACTATATAATATATGTGTATAAAGAAGGCAAAGAAGATTGGGAAATAATCAAAGTTCAAGCCTGATAAGTTTACTCATTGAGTGAGAGCAAAGTCACGACCTAAAACCAAAGAAGAACCTTATCATAGTTAGGGTAAAGGCAATGAACTGAAACGGGTTATAAGTAAAAACCTTGTATTCATTTTTTTTTTTGAAATCTGCTATAAGGAAAACAGTTGCGAGAAAGTTATAGAAGTAATTCAAATACATGTAAAGTGTTATTTAAAACTTGACAAAGTTCAAATAAAAACTTGTCGAAGTTATTCCAAAAAACATGTGTATTCCTATTTCTTTTATCGTATATTAACACCATTATGAAGTTGAGACGTCTTCTTCATTAAGTGTCGAATATAAAAGGGCCCTCTTTTATAAAATTCATGATTAATTCAAGTATTCATGAAGCTAACAGAAGCATTTTTGAAGAATAAAAATGCAAGTTATTCAGTAAGTCCTTAAAATAAAGGCAAGAATAAACAAAACAGAAGTTCAAACAGCAGCGGGAACTTCTTAATATTAAAGAGTTTAGACTAAGTATGAACTTAGTCATAAACCAAAATTTATTTATACAAAGTGCCCCATAAAAGGACTGGGGACTTAACGTTTTCAACAAACCCTTAAAAAGATCAAGGGTCACAATCACATACCACCAAAAAGGAAAAAAACAAAGGAATTCAAATAACATAAAGTGTTCACTGAGAAGATTAAGGGACTAAAGCAGGGTCATCAGCAGCAGTGGGCTCAACTTGACTTGAAGAAGTGGGGATACCCGTATTATCTTCAACATTTTCAGAAACTTCAGCCACGGGAGAAGAAAAATCTTAGTTCTACTGAGTCTTCTCAATAGTCTCTTTGATCTTGGCTAACTCAGATTCCAAGTTAAAATTCTCCTGGATAACTTCAACGAGGGTATCATGGCGAGAATTTAAAAATGTCCAACTCACTTCAATGGCAGTTTTATCTTCAAGGATCTCGTAATATCTTTCCCAGTCAACAATTTCATTTCTTAATTTTTCATTTTCAGCCAAGGCAGATTCATAAGAACTTTGAAGAGAAGCGTGGGAACTCTCTAAAGAGAAAACCTTATCAGAAGACACTCGGAGGTCTTCTTGAGTTTGAGTCAAATTCTGCACGAGATCACCAGCATATGCTTCTTTTTCACTCAATAGAGCTCTCAACTCTCTAATTTCTTCACTTGCCTTGGACAATTGCTCGGAAAAAGAGGTTTCCAGACGAGCCTTTTCCTTACTTGCTTGATTTGAAGAAGCTTTTTCAACTACCAACTCTGAAGTCAAAGCCCGTACATGCTGCTCTAAGGTACTTTTACTTTCTTCTAAAGTTTCCATGTCGATCTGAAGACTTTCACACAGTTCCTTCCAATTATCCGCCTCAACTTGGTAGTCACGCACTAATTGCTCTGAAAGGGTAACCCTTTTCATCATCTCCGTGCCAATTAGATTGACCTAGAAAAAAGAGAGGGAAAAAAATGAGAATCTTGCAGATAGAAAAATGACAAAGTAAAGCTTGAAAAAGGAATACCTTTAAAGAAGAATGCACTATATCATTTATCAAGGTCACAGAACTATGGCTATCAAGCTTAGCTCTCTCAACTGGACCAATCAAAGGTTTTAGCCACATGTCAGCTTGACCTGATTTCCTTAAAAGGTTACCATCGGCGGGGACTTCATGGTAACTCGCCTCATAACATCACTCCTACTTGAAGAACCAACCTCTGTGTAAGGAGCAGTTAAATGAGGAGTAGTCAGGGGAGAAACTGCGGAAGCAATCATAATAGCCTGGGGAAGAACGGTAATAGCCACGACCGATAAAGAAGGAATCACAGGAACGGGAGTAGAAAAAGAAGCAAGAGGTGCTTCATAAAAAATCGGACCTAAAGTTTCACCATCAAACCCGCGGTTAAAAAGTTGCTCAACTGAATCATGAGTAACAATGGGGACTTCATCATCAGGAATCATCACCGGGGCTTCAATAAACTTGGTAAGAGGAATAGAACGAGGGGGGAAGCTTCATCATCAAAAATGATTCGCCTACAAGCTCGTGACTTTTTTACCAAGGAACCCTCATCTTCCTCTTCTTCAGAATCTTGGTCACTAGTAGCTTTCCTTTTCGATGAAGAAACCAAGATTATCTCTTGGGCTCTTTCCAAATAAATACGAGAAGCCACGACCGCTTCGGCACTAATCCCTCGAACAAGAAATCCTGATAAAAAGAAGAATTAAAATAAGTTCTGCAAAAAACAATAAAGAGTTAAATAAAAAAAACTCTTACCATGAGTTTTCACTTTCCAACCAAATCGCTGGGAAAGATGCTTCCAAGATCTATCCTCCATTGGGGCTGTATTCAATAACCTTCCTACCCAACCACAAAAATTGGGAATTCTTCAACAATTCTCATGGTTGCTAAAAAGAAAAAGGAAAATGAGAATAGAGATCATCAAAATTGAAGAAAAAGGTACGAGAAAGTTATTAAAAAAGAAAACTCACATGCAAAATTCTACTTCTCGGGGAAGGGGACATTTTCATCACCCACTAAACCAACGGTGGAGGCAGCAACAAACCTGGCATACCAGCCACGGTCTCTGTCATCCTCTGGACTAACTAGAACCCTTTTGCTCCTAGCTACTAAAGTAAAAATGCCTTGGCGGAAAAGTCTGGGAGAGTAAAGGTGAATTAAATGAGCAAAAGTGAAAGGCACACCGGTCATGTTTGTCAAATGCCTCAAACAGGCAACAACCCTCCACATTATAGGGCCAATTTGACTTAAGCAAACATCGAAAAAATGACAGAATTCGAGAATAACAGGATCAATAGTAGGTTTGAATCCTAATGTGAAAGGGTATGTATAAATAAAGGAAAATCCAATTAAATAAGAGGTGATTCTTTGATTCGCATTAGAAATTATGATAGGGAAGTCATGACTTCAATGACAGTCTTTACGAACTAAAGAAATCAGGCCCTCTGTGATCTGAGTTGGATAGATATCAGTTCGATCTAAAGAGGATACTTGATTCCTAAGGGACTCTCTATCATTGTAGAGAGATAGTTCCGCAGGAACTATTTCTTCTACTGTAGGTTCACGAACAGGTTCAGCAGGTTCCTTACCCCTGGAAGAAGATCCTTGTGAGAAAGAACCTCTGGTTCTAAAGGAAGGACTGGAACTAGATGAAGGAAGAGAAGAACCACGTACAGAAGAAGACCCTAAATTACGAAGTCTACCTCCTCTTCTACTCCTGCTAGGGGCAAGAGGGAAGTTATCAACTATGGAGACTCTTCTAGGGTTAGAGTTTGGTGAAGACATGATAGTACGAGGAATAAGCAAATAAAAATTCAAGAATTGAATATTCAGAGAATTTTATGTGATAAGGATAAATATGAAAACTATGTTTATACTTGGAAGAAACCGTCAAAGGAAAAGGTGCAATGATGGAAAGGTCATAATGAGAACTGTCGCTTCGTGATTAGTGAAGCCGTAAAAAAGCCCTAAAAAGTGCTGCAAAGTTGCAGAACCAATAAAAGGGTGCCACATGTGATAAGCATTAAATGGAAGTGACAAATGAAGCGTCGATTTTACCATAGCATTAATAGCGGCAACATTCCCGCTTTAATAAAATCCACTTCCCAAATATTCGATTGATGAATAAATGGTAAGTGGAGGGACTATCTGTATTGGAAAAATCGAGTTTATATACTAAAGTGATTGGAAGATGTTGTGTCATGACACGAAGGCTGGTCAAATAGTGATGATTGGCAAAGAGGCACGAGTTGCAATAGATACGAGCAGAAGGTACAAGTAGAGGCACGAGCAGCTATTCAAAAGACTCAACGCTCGTACCTATTTATACTCAAAAATTAAGGAGAATGAATCTGACAGCATAAGAGAGTACAGATACAGTATTTAATAAGCAGTAAATACTAAAAACGTTATAGAATCTGTATTAAATTACAATGATTATGTAACGTAGCATTTAATACCTTTAATTATCTATAATGGTCTAACTGTAATAAAGGCAAAACGTATATCTTTAAGATAACTATAAAAAGGAGAGAATGGATCATTTGTAAGGACACGAAAGATCATCGGAATATACTGGTTTACTTTGTTTTCTTCTGTCTATCCTATTGTTAGCAAAATCACTTTCCTTTATTCAGTTTTGATTATCAATAACCCGTATTCTTCTAAATTAAAGCTTTGACCGAAATTCCAGTTTTTGGTTAAACATCCAACTCCAATATAAAAGGTATAGGTTTTGCCTTCTTTTTGTTTCGTTTTTTCTCCTAATGTAATTTTAACTCCAATTATTTGTTCCTTTGTATGCCAATTCTTGTTCCTTTTTTTATCACAGTCCTTTTTTTTCTAATGATAGTTAAAGAGATATTTGGCGATAAATTAAAGACATATTTAGTGGTAAATTAGAAGAAAGGGGTTTTCTTAAATTATTTTTATGCGTAATTCATGATAAATTTAATATTTAAATAATTGAGAGTATTTTAGTAAACTTATCAATTACAGTACAGTACGATATAGTCAAACCAAACAGCAAAATGTTATTTAACAACAATAAATAATACAATCTATCCAAACGTTGTATTCATAAAATAATATAATTCAATATACGATGGGTAACAACCGTTCAAATAAGTTGTTATATGTGGCATTACCTTACAGCTTTTATTATTTCCCATAAATTTTGTAGACCGAATGATTTATTTATCTCTTCATGTAAGTAAGAAGAGTAAATTATATAACAGATTCGCTTGATTGCTTCTCCCAAAGTACTTTAACTTATCCTAACTCCTAAGCAACAACTCTTACATAATTAGTCTAAGGTAACGCCAAATCTTAAATGTTATTTTCCATAATTAGTTATTCGTAAGTCAAAAGCACGTTGTAGCGATACTTTAGACTGGAATATATATATATATATATATATATATATATAACCCTCAACTTTATGGAATATAATTTTTTACTAAAAATGAAAAGAATTACTCCTAATAAGAATGAGTAATCCAGTTAGCTTCTTTAATCTTTGGGCGTGTGGAAACGATATTTCTTCTTCTTTTTAAAATGAAATATAAAATCGTCTTGGGATAATATCTACTGTGACTTTTATAAGTTTTGATTCTTTTAGAAACTACACTCCTATTACCTATGAACTCAAATTAAAACTTCAAATTGTTAATTTTATTTTTCAAATAATTACTGATGAGAAAAGAGTAGTATAAGATCTTATGGTAAGATTACAAAGTCACGTTTCACGAGAACTAACAATTGTCTTTTTCCTTCTTGTATTACTCAGCGTTGTATGCCTTTTCAACTATTTATAATTAAGTGTCTTAGTTTTACGTACTAACTAATAGTGTAGATGTTATTTTATACTACCAAGTTAAATTGACCTACAAAGCAACTTTTCATAACAAGCATGACAAAGAAACCTAAAAAAAAGTAATATATAACATATTATAGCCACTTATATTACATTGTTTGATAGTGTAATTTTTTATATTGTCAGTATTATATATAATTTAAATCCTTTTATATAAAAAAAAATACAAGAAAACCGTTTCCGTAAAGAAATACTTCTTTACAAGAATGATTTCTATGTCAGTTTGCACGTATCTTGGTTAATCCAAAAACGTTAATTAAGTAAAATCACTGAGATAGCACATCGACATGACTTAGGATTTCCTTCAAGTAAAAACTTACTGTTTAACCAAAAATAGGGATTTCGGTTAAAGTTTAGTTTTAGAAGAACTTGGGTTACTGATAATCAAGTAGAAATGGGAATAATTGACGTAAATAATAGTTGAATATAAAGCAAAGTAAATTAGTATATTCCAATAGTATTCCGTGTCTTTACAAATGTTCATTCCTCACCTTTTATAACTACTTCTAAGTAATATGTTTTTCTCCTTTCATAATGGAGTCATTATGGACAATTAATGACATTTAATGTAATGTTATAATTAGCAATCGTAACTGATTCAATACAGATTCTATAACGTTTTCCGTAATTAATACCTATTAATTACCAATAATACGTATCTATACCCCTTTTGCTATTTAGGTTCGTTCTTCTGATGCGTCTTCAGAATATCAAGAGGTTCGAGCACCTATCCCTTCTGGTTTTCTTGGATCTTTGCCCGTGCCTGCTAAAGCTCATGCCTCTTCAACTATTCTTCGCCAACTATCATTCCTTTACCAGTCAACGTGTCATGACATGTCACCTCATAAATAATTCGATACATGAACTTGATTTTTCCCAATACAGATAGTCCCCCCACTTGCCATTTATTCATCAATAGAATATTTGGGAAATGGATCTCATTAAAGCGGGAATTTTGCAGCCATTATACCTTCTCTGGAACCGATGCTTTATGTGTCACTTCCATTTAATGCTCATGACGTATGGCATCTTCTGATTGGCTCTGCAACTTTGCGGCGTCTTCTAGGGCTTTTTTGTGGCTTCACCAATTACGAAGCGTCAGTTTCCATCATGATGTTTCCATCGTTACATCTTTTCTTTGACGGTTGCTTCTGAGTATAAATATAGCTTTCGTCTTTGTCGTTCTCATAAAAAGTTTAGAATATTCACGCTTATTTTCTTCTTCCTCGTACTGCTATGTCTCCTTCAAACCCTAACCCTCGAAGAGTCCCCATTGTTGATAATCTTCCTCTTGCTCCTGTTAGAAGCAGAAGAGGAAGAAGATTACGTAGTTTAGGGTCTTTATCTATACGGGGTTCTTTTATACCTCCAGTGAGTTCTACTCCTCCTTCTAGAACTAGGGGTTCTCTTTCCCATAGACCTTCATCTAGAAGTAAAGATTCTAATGAACCCATTCGTGAGCCTTTGGTAGATGAAATTGTCCCCGCTGAACTATCTTTTTACACTGATAGAGAATCTATTAGAAACCAAGTTTTTTCTATGTCTTCTTTAGATCGTGCTGATATATATCCTTCTCAAATCACTGAAGGTCTGATCTCTGTTGTTCATAGGGATTGCCACTGGAGACCTAATTTCCCTATTATAATTCCTAATGCGAACCAAAGAATTACATCTTACTTGACCGGGTTTTCTTTTGTGTATACATACCGTTTTACGCTGAATTTTAAACCCCCCATTGATCCTGTTATCATTGAATTCTATCGTTTTTTTTACATTTGTTTAGGACAGATTGGCCCCATTGTGTGGACAGATGTTGCATTCTTAAGGCATTTAACAAATTTGGCTAATTTGCCTTTTATTTTCTTCCATTTGATTCATCTCTACTCCCCTAAACTTTTCCGTCATGGGATTTTCACTTTAGTAGCGAGAAGTAAGAGAGTGCTAGTTAGCCCAGAGGATGATAGGACCGTGGCTGGTAGGTTTGTTGTTGCTCCCACTGTTGGTTTAGTGGGCGAAGAAAATATTCCATTTCCTGAGAAGTGGAATTTTGCACGTAAGTTTTCCTTTTACAACTTTTTCTATTTTTCCCTTTATTTTTCCCGCTACTGTTTAACTTTTTCTCTTTTCCAGCAACCATGGGAACTATTGATGAGATTCCTAATTTTCGTGGTTGGGTAGTAAAGTTATTGAATGTTGCTCCAATGGAAGGTAGATCTTGGAAAAACCTTTCGCATAGGTTTGATTGGAATGTAAAAACTCATGGTAAATGCTTTTCTCATTTCTTCTTCATACTTTCATTCACCTTTCCTTTAGAATTTTTTTTATCCTTCTTTTTATCAGGATTTCCCATTCGAGGTGTAAGTGTTGATGTTGTTGTAGCTTCCAGAGTTTCTTTGAAAAGAGCTCAAGAGATAATCTTGGGTTCTTCATCGAAAAGGAAGGCTGATACAACCCAGGATTCTGAAGAAGAGGAAGAACATGATAGAGGTTCCTTGATTAAAAGGTCGCGGGCCAGAAGACGCATCTTTTCAAATGATGAAGCAACTCCTCTCCGTTCTGTTCCCATAACCGAGCCTGTTGAAGCCACCTTGGTGAGCTTTGATGATGATACTCCTGTGGTAGCTCGTGATTCTGATGATCAGCTTTTTTCTCGTGGGTTTGATAATGACAATTTGGATTTAGTTTTTGATGAAGTACCCCTTGCCTCTTTTATCATGCATGTCCCTGTGACGGGTTCTTTACTAGTTGTGACTACTACCGTTGTTGTACTGCCCCAAGCTGTTATGACTTCTTCCACAGTTCCCCCTACTACTGTCCCTCGTACTAAGGTTGGTTCCTCGAGTGGAAGTGGAACGATGAAGCATATTACCATTGAGGTCCCTGTCGATGGTAACCTTTTGAAAAAAATCAGGTTGGGCTGACGTATGGTTGAAACCTCTGATTGGTCCAGTTGAGAAATCCAAGCTTGAGAGTCACAACTCTTTGACTTGGATGAATGACATAGTGCAGTCATCATTAAAGGTATTTGTTACTTTTCACACTTTATTCCATCTTTCTTTTATTAAGATTCTTACCCTTTTCTTTCTTTTAGATCAATCTTATTGGCACAGAGATGATGAAGAGGGTTTCTCATACGGAGCAATTAATGCATGATTATAAGATTGAAGCGGACAACTGGAAAGAACAATACGAAAGCGTTCAAATTGATATGGAAATGTTAGAAGAAAGCTACTGCACCTTAGAGCAGCAGTTGAAGGTTTTGACTTCATAGCTAGCAGTTGATAAGGCTTCCTCAAAACAAGCTGACAAAGATAAAAATCTCCTCGAGACATCATTTTTTGAGCAACTCTCTAAGGCCAGTGAAGAGATTAGAGGGTTGAAGGCTTTGCTAAGCGAGAAAGAGGTTTACGCCGGTGAACTTGAGCAAATACTTCCTCAGACCCAAGAAGATCTCCGTGAGTCTTCTGATAAAGTCAATTTTGTAGAAAGTTCACTTGCTCCTCTGCAATCTTCTTATGATATTGCCTTGGCTGAGAATGAAAAGCTCAAAAATGAGATCGATAATGGGAGAGAGATTATGAGATTCTTGAGGATAATACTGCTATTGAAGTGAGTTGGGATATTTTAAACACACACCATGATACCCTTGTAGAGGCTATCCAAGAGGGTTTCAACTTGGATGTTGAGTTAGCCAAGATAAAGGAGAACATTGAAAAAACTCAGCAAGACAAAGATTTTATTTCTCTCATGGCTGACACTCCTGAGCATGTTGAAGATGATATGGGTACGGTGAATGCACCAGCTCTTTCAAGTCAACTCGAACCTTCTGCTTCTAATGATACCACTTTAGATCCTTCTTCTGCCCATTAGTGAAAGTTTATGAAGTGTAACTCCCTTTTTTTTCTTGGTGGTTTTACCCCTGGTCCCATTTAGGGTTTGGGTTTTGGAAATGACAAGTCCCCAGACCTTTTCGGGGCATTTTGTATAAATAACAATCAGTTTATGACTGAGTTCATACTTAGTCTAAACTTAATGCTATGAAGTTTTTGTTTGAGTTAATTAGCTTGAGCTTCTATTTTGCTCTTTTTTACCTTTATATTTAAGGTTTTATTTGTTAATTCATGGATTTTTGTCTTACCCTTTTTGCATTAATGCTTTATTAACTTCATGGATATCTGAATCAAACATGAATTTATAAAAGAGGGCCCTTTTATTTTCGACACTTAGTGAAGAAGACGTCTCATCTTCATAATGGTGTAAATATACGGGAAAAAATAGGAACACACATGTTTCTTGAAATAACTTTGATAAAGATTTCATCTGAACTTTGTCAAGTTTAAGTAACATCTTACATGTATTTAAATATCTTCTATAGCTTTTCGTAACTGTTTTCTTTACAACAGATTTTCAAAAAAGAAATAGAATCCAAGGGTTTTTTTATACCCATGGCTAGACATTGCCTTTAACCTAGACATCATAAGATTTTGAAATCTATATGAAGGTTTTTTGATTGGCTTGTGTTATTGGCTCGTGACTTTGCTCTGTACTTGATACATTTGATGAGTAGACTTTTGGGCTTGATTTGAATTTAACTTGAATTCAATCTTCTTTACCTTCTTTATACATATGTCCTATGTATATTATATAGTCCCCCAAGTGTTTGAGCTTTGAAGTATGAAATCTCGAGCGCTTGATTACTCCTTCCATGCGGGCATTTTCCTGAAAAGGAAAAACATACGGGACTCGGAAGTATGATTTTAGATGAAGACTGCTTAACCAATTTAAATTTCTATTAGAATATTTGTAACCCTAGATCGAAAATTATATTTTTTTTCCACGTGTCTTGCAGGTCGTAATTCATTATTTAGTGTGGGCTATCTTTTTGCCTATCATCTAAAATCATTAGTAAAATTTTAACAATTCAAAAATAAAATTTTAAAATGAGGGTACCTGCCCGTGGATATTTCCTTTCCTTAGAAATAGTATCTCTTCAGATGAACAGCATTCCAATGTGAAGGTAGAATCTTGTCATCCATTGTTTCCAGCTCGTATGCTCATTTTCCTGCGATACCGTGAACCTTATAAGGTCCTTCCCAAGTTGGACTTAACTTCCCTGCATTAGCTGCCCTCGTTGATTGGAAAACTTTCTTGAGTACGAAGTCCCCAATCTTGAAGTATCTGAGACGAGCTTTCCGATTATAGTATCGTTCCCTAACTTGTTTTTGCGCTGCCATCCTTATTAATGCAGCTTCTCTCCTTTTTTCAAGTAAATCCAAGCTTATTCACATTTTTTCTTCATTTGACTCCTCAATTGCTTTTGTATATCTCGTGCTTGGCTTCCCTATCTCGACTAGGATCAAGGCTTCAGCTTCGTATACAAGTGAGAATGGTGTTTCCCCAGTACTTGTTTTTGCGGTTGTGCTGTAAGCCCACAAGACTCCAGGTAACACCTCTGGCCAATTTCCTTTGGATTCCTCCAATATTTTCTTCAGATTGTTGATAATGACTTTATTCGTTGATTCAGCTTGTCCATTACCCACCGGATGGTAAGGCATTGAAGTAATCCTTTTAATTTGCCAACTCTGAAAAAAATCTGTGATTTGTGTGCCTATAAATTGTGGGCCATTATCACATGCAATTTCCTTTGGCACACCGAATCGACATATGATGTTTCGCCAAATGAAATCTCTCACCTCTTTTTCTCGTACCTGTTTAGAAGCTCCTATTTCTACTCACTTAGTAAAGTAATCAGTGAGTACTAGCAAAAATCTTACCTTTGGCTTATGGTAGTGGTCCTACAATATCCATCCTCCACTTCATAAAAGGCCACGAAGCAATGACCGGATGTAATAATTCTGTAGGTCTATGAATATTGTTACCGTATCTTTGGTACTTGTCACATTTAGCCACAAAATTTTCTGCGTCTTCTTCCATTTTGGGCCAGTAATAACCGGCTCTAATCATGGTTTTCACTAAGGATCTTCCTCCCGCATGATTTCCACAATGCCCCTCATGTATCTCTCTCATCATATACTCTGTTTGAGAAGGACCGAGACATCTTGCTAGGGGACCACCAAACATTTAAAGATTGCCTTATTTTAAACAGTACCGAGCAACTTTTTTGCGAAGTGCTTGAGCTTTTTTCTTATCTTCAGAGACAATTCCATACTGCAAAAAAGTGACAATCTCGTTCCTCCAATCCCAAGTTAAATTATTAAAATTTACCTTATTTTTGTCTTGATTAAGTACTGAATGAAATAAATGAATTACAGAAGTATTTTCATCATTTGTCACTTCTGCAGTAGATGCAAAATTAGCTAGGGCGTCTGCCTCAACATTTTCTTCTCTTGGTATCTGCACAACTTTCCAGGTTTGGAATTGCCTAACCAGATCACGTGCCTTTTTCCAGGTATTGCTGCATTCTTACCTCTCTGGTTGTATAAGTCCCCAGCATTTGGTTAACTACGAGCTGTGAATCGCTTTTGATTATGACATGTTCTATGACAAGCTCACATGCCAGTTCTAAACCTGCAATCACAACTTCATACTCTGCCTCATTGTTAGTAACAGGGTGACATTTTATGGTTTGTCGTATGGTTTCACCCGTAGGTGGTACCAAAATAATTCCTAGACCTGCCCCTTTCATATTTGATGAACCATCAGTAAATAAAGTCCAAGTTCCTGGATTAGACCCGTTGAATACCTGTAGTTTTTTTTCTGCTACTAGTTGCATCCCTTGGCTAAAATCTGCCACAAAATCTGCCAACACCTGTGACTTTATTGCAGTTCTAGGTTGATATGTAATGTCATATTCACTTAACTCTATGGCCCACTTGGCTAACCTACCTGATAACTCGTGTTTATGTAATATATTACATAGGGGATAGGCAGTTACTACAGAGATGGGATGACATTGAAAATAAGGTCTTAATTTCCTAGATGTCATAATTAATGCAAGTGCAAGTTTTTCTAGATGAGGATACTGAGTTTCGACATCTAATAATGACTTGCTAACATAATAAATTGGAGACTGTTTACCTTGTTCTTCACGAACTAAAACAGCACTCACCGCTACTTCTGAAACAGCAAGGTAGATGAGTAACTTCTCCCCATCTTTTGGTTTTGCAAGCAACGGTGGATTTGACAAGTATACTTACAAATTTTTAAGCGCTTGCTGACATTCCTCAAACTGTTCGAACTGATCCTACTTTTTTAGAGCTAAAAAGAACCTAAAGCACTTTTCTGATAATTTAGAAATAAATCTTCCCAAAGCTGCTATTCTTCCCGTCAGTCTCTGTACTCTTTTTTACTTGTAAGTGTATCAGGAATCTCCTCAATAGCATTAATCTGCACGGGATTTACTTCAATGTCACGGTTAGAAACGAGAAATCCCAAAAACTTACATGAAGAAATGCCAAATGCACATTTTTCAAGGTTTAGCTTCATGTTAAATTTACAGAGAATCTGAAATGTATCAAACAAGTGTTGGATATGATCCCCTGCTTGTTGTGACTTGACCAACATATCATCTATGTAGACTTTCATCGTTTTCCCTAAATATTCTTGGAACATTTTGGTCGACAACCTTTGATATGTGGCTCCAGTGTTTTTGAGGTCAAATGGCATTACTTTGTAACAGTAAGTCCCCCTGTCTGTTATAAATGAAGTTTTTTACTCATCCATGGGATCCATTTTGATTTGGTTATAACCTGAATATGCATCTAAAAAACTTAAGAATTCATGTCCTGCAGTATCATTAATTAGTTGATGTATATGCGGTAATAGAAGAGAATCTTTAGAACAAGATTTGTTTAGGTTAGTATAATCTACACAAACTCGCCACTTACTATTACTTTTAGGTACAACTACAGTATTAGCTAACCAATTTGGATATTTTACCTCGCAGATAGACCCAATTTTTAAAAGTTTTTGCACCTCATCTTGAATCACCTGATTTTTGAAAGATCTTTGCTTTCTTTTCTTATGTTTGACAGGTGGATATGATGTATCTTCATTTAACTTGTGAGTCATTACTTCCGGAGGTATTCCTTTCATATCAAAATGGGACCAAGCAAAACAATCCCCATTAGTTTTCAAAAATTCAGTCAACTTACCTTTCATTTCGTGGCTTAGGTTAGCCCCAATGTAGACTTTCCTTTCAGGCCAAGGTGCGAATAGTTCTACAGCTTCCAACTCTTCAATCGTTGTTTTGATGTTTTCATTTTCCTTTGGTTCTTGGATGGAATCGGGCCTCGAGTCTACATTTGTTCGCCCGTGTTCAGTTGAGGCTTGTGTTGTAGCATCCTCAACTTGATTTTGTAATTGCTATTTTTTTCATTTTTTGCGCTTGAATCTGCTACGGAGTTGATGCTTCTAGATGTCTGTTGATCACCACGGATTGACGTATTCCCCATTATGAAGGGAATTTAATAACTTGATGCAGGGTAGATAACACAGCATCCATTTCGTGAATCCATGGTCTACCGAGAATTATATTATAAGCCATATCCATCTCTACCACCTGAAATTTTGTATCATAACAACTCCTTCTGCGAATGTTGTGAGTATTATCTCCCCTTTTGTTACGATGCTCAAGTTTTCAAAACCAGATAAGGTATGCGCTTTGGGTATCAGCTTATCTTCAGCTTGCATTTCATTTACCACTCTTAGCAAAATGATGTTCACGAAGCTACCTGGATCAATCAAAACTTATTTCACATTAGTGTCATATACAAGTAAAGATATTACCAATGCGTCATTGTGTAGGGTTAGTACGCCATATGCATCTGCATCATCAAATGTAATACTTTCTTCTTCCAAAACACGTCGAACTCGCTTCCCGTGTGTTACTGTAATTTTTGAAACTTTCTTGGCAGTTGTATATGTCACGCCATTAACTTATTCTCATCCGCTTATAACATTAACAGTCATTTTTGGTGAAGGAGGTTTAGGGGGCTCCTGCCTGTTCTTCATATACGCTTGCTTACCTTTTTCACTAAACAATTCGGTTAAATATCCTTGCTTTAATAAATGGCCAACTTCACCTTGTAGCAATCTACAATCTGTCGTTTTGTGACCATGATCGTTGTGAAACTCTCACCAGAATTCAGGGTTTCGCTTATTCGGGTTTGATCTCATTTCTGTTGGGCACCGCACCTTATCACACATGCTTCTTAATACTGCTACTAACTCTGATGTGCTAATATTGAAATTGTAACCGCCAAATTTCACCTTCGAGTCTCTATCATTATCTTGCATCTCTCGCGCGTTCCGCTCTTTTCTAAACCTTGATGATGAGCCTGATTCTCTATCTCTCGATCTATGATCTTACCTTGAGTTATCTTGCTTGGAAATCAAGCCTCTTTCTGCTGGTCCTATGTAGGGCTCGTACCTGTTTTTACCGGACCTTGTTTCAGTTTCAACACGTCTTGAATTTACCCTCTCCTCTTTTTGAGACTAAGTGATGGTATCTTCTTCTATCGCAACTTCGTGATGTATCTGTTGTAAACATCATTCTAAGTTGTCGCTAGACTTTCCTTGAGTCTTCTCGTGGCTTCTGAACTTTTCTCATTTAAATTACTGGCAAAAGCCATAGCTGCCCAATTATCAGGTACGCGTGGCAACATCATCTTTTCACGCTGGAATCTGTCTACGAATTCTCTGAGCAGCTCCGAATCTCCTTGCTTTATTTTGAAAATATCCTCCATTTTTTTTTGACTTTTTGAGCTCCCGAGTGTGCTTTGATAAATGAATCTGCAAGCTCAGCAAAAGAATTTATAGAACTTTCGGGTAAAAGAGAATACCATGTTAATGCTCCCTTAGTGAGTGTTTCACCAAATTGTTTTACCAACACTGATTCAATTTCTTGTTTGGTCAAGTCGTTGACCTTTACACCAGTTGTGAATGCAGTCACGTGGTCTCGTGGATCAGTTGTCCCATCGTATTTGGAATATCGTGCATCTTGAATTTCTTCAGAATTGGTAGAGGAGCAGCACTTGGCTTCCATGGTTGTTGTGAATATTTGTCCATATCTATTCCTTGATTACAGGCGATACTCCAGGTATTTGCTCTATGCGGCCGCTTTGCTCCTTGAGCTATTTCTGCAAAGTTAACACTAAATTTTGTAAATCAGAATTAACTATGTTATCTGGTTCTCCATCACGAGACTCGCTGGGAGTTCCGCCACTGCCTGATTTAGCGAGTCCAGAATTAGGGTTTTCCAAAGTGTTGTTTTTTGGAGTTGGTGTTGGTGGTACAACCGGCAACTGACTGATAAAAGCCTGGAGAGCGTTATTGACAATCACGAGAGGAGACTCGTGCCTCTTCAACTATTCTTCGCCAACTGTCATTCCTTTACCAGTCCACGTGTCATGACATGTCACCTCATATTTAATTAGATACATGAACTTGATTTTTCCCAATACACTTACTTGTGTTAATTTTAATTGAGAAATATTAATGAATTTTATTGACGATGCCTACAACCTAAAAATGATAATTAGCTATTATCTTTACAGTCAGCGATGATAATAATTCTACTCAAGCTTGATAATTACATCAACAGCTTTACCAATTAAGGTAGTTCACCAAACTTTACCAATACAAAAGCAATAAAGCATTCAAATAAATTGTAACTAACGTATTATATTTATTTTAGTCTACCATTGTATAAAACACTTGATCAATAACACTTCAAAAAAATTCCCAATCATGCGACTAATGCATGATCGTTGTATCAAAAGTGACAAGTCTTACTTTTTTTGGTGGTTGGTGAAGGCACACCGTTATATATATATATATTAGTGACGAAGTTAGAAATTTTCTCAAGAGTGTTCAAACTTGAAAAGTGAAAAAAAAATCCCTAACAAGGGGTGTTCAATATATGTTATACACTTCTAAAACCTAATATTTTACCTATATATAGTTATATACAATATAATTTTTCGACGAAAGATGGTCAATTGACCACCCTTAACCCAACATACCTTCGTCTATATATATATATATATATATATATATATATATATATATATAGGTATAGGTATAGGTATAGGGGTTAAAATCATATAAAGAGTAGCTACTTGATATAATGTTCATCCACCACTTAAAATCACGAATCAAATTGTATTCTTATTATTGCCAATGCATATTTCTCTTCTTTCTTTTTTTCTTCACAATTTTCTAAAATATAAAAACAAAAGAGACAAAAAATACAGGGAAATTGACATAAATTTTTTTGGAGAAGAGGGAAGGTTCAAAATACAATGATATCTCCTTTTCAACATGAAAAAGAAGCCATAGGAGGATTCTTGAATTAGAAAGGGTTAATACGTAAGCTTTTTTGACGCTGCAATTCCACAAATACAAGCAATCTCCATTCTCCAATGATTTTTAAAAAAAAAAAAAAAAAATGGCAGAACTTGTTTTGACTCCTAAAAAGAAAAAATGATTCGGGTTTTGTCAGCGGTAACGGAGGACCCGGAGATTTTTATAAAACCAACATTTTACAAAGTTTAAATCCAACTCGCACTTTCGACACAACGATCATCACGCGCTGATAGTTATGGGTCCAGATCTTGACCCGAATCAGTGGTCCGGTTACCCGTATTAATTACAGGTTGTACCCACACCAACAACCTTTTGTTTAGAATTCAGAGACTAGTTAAAAAGTCGGTCCCACAATTGTTATTTGAGGGAGAAGTGGGGCCGAAGGCCAAGACCAGACAAGACAGGGAAACGTTTATGTTTGGGAAAAAAAGGTGGGACCCAAGGGGGGAAAATAGCAATAATGAGTTAATGATAAGGAGGTGTCACTCTATCTTTGCCAGACTTTTTAACGACAGCTCACTACATCAACCTCCCACCCCCTACACTTTACATTTAATTCCTTTATCCGACAATTTGAAAAGGATAAAATCAATTCTGTAAACGGAAAAAATAAAAATAAAAAGAATGTTACCCTTTAGTCCCAAGCTTAATAAACTCAACCTTAAAAAATATCTCATAAGTTAAAAATCGCTCAAGATAATTTAAGGAGAGCTAATAACTCATCAGTGATCGATGTGTAAACTCAACACCCTTAATTCTAAACATTTAGAGCGTGGAAAATATAAAATGAGAAATCAACTTCGAGTAATAATTGAAATGAGTCAGACTCTAAAGTATGTTTGCATACGGTCAAAATCGAGGAGTATGATTTTGGAGTCTTAAATCGGGCTATAGGCTCGAGTCCGGGAGACTCGAGGTATGGGGCAGATCCGGTTAAGGGACGCCTACCTCGAGGAAGATGATCAAAGGCCTTACACGGTCTGCATAGAGGACAGCATAATCTCGAAGTCAATCAAGAAAAAGCGGGAATTTCTCAAGGACACGTGGATCTGGACATTAATTATAGGATAAGGGTTGTACAAAATAGTACAGGTCCGTACCAGACCATTATGCACCTGCACCAATAGGATTCTTTACTTTTATGAGCAAGGTACTATATTGGGGTTTTCTCCTCCTATATAAAGGAGACCCCAATCATTCTGTAAGCATCAGATCATCAGCAATAGAACATTCTTATTCTTCTCTTGTTTAATGTGCTCAGCAATTACTCTTCAACTTTATTGCCTTTACTTTATTGTTCATACGTTATTGGTCTTGGCTGACCTCGAGGTCCCTGGATAGACGAGCTCGAGGCCCCCTACTGTTTCAACAAAATTGATTTGGTTTATTATTTCTTCTTACATAAGCTCAATATTACTTGTTTAATCACTAGCATTAAAATATATCACGTATCTTTAAAACCACAAAAATATCCTTAATAGTTACTCACATTTTTCGAGGTAAACAGTTTGGTGCTCACCGTGGGGCTAAAGATAATAGTGATTATTTTAGTGCTAGTTTTCTAATAACACACGTTATTCTTCACACTTTTTCTTGTCAAAGTTTTCTCGATTTCAAACCAAAATATGTCTAGCACACAAAATGCACCTGCTCATGATAGTGAGGGACTAGGAGAAAACAGCGGCATAGGGCTCGGTGTACCACCCGTGAACTCAGAGGGAATGCCTAACGTGAAGCCAGTTGATAGTTGATGGGTTTTCAATGTCTTTGCCTTATGTTTCTTATGTTTTGATGATCTAACAAACTTGTTGTGAAAAACCAGATAGAGAACTTGGCCCACATGCTATACATTTCAACTAACCTGGTCTAAGTCTGAAAATCAACAAATGAATGAACGACCACAAGGAGGAACACAACATGGACCTGGTGACCTGGTCCCTTAAGGTTCTCCGACAGAAGTACAAGTCAGTGACTGTCCGCAATCATTATAAAGAGGAACACAATAGGGACCTGGTCCCCTAGGGTTCTCTGACAGAAGTACAAGTCACAGTACATATGGAACGCAGTAGCAGAATGTGACCATCTCGCAACTGTTACAAAAGAGGAACACAACTAGCACCTGGTTCGTTAGTGTTCTCTAACAGAAGTACAAGTCGACTATCCAGCTGGAACGCAACTGCACAGAAGTGGCTGTGCAGACAGTACAACAGTCACTTCTCATTGGGAAGAAGTGTGTACCAAGAATTGACATCACTATCTATTGTGATATAACAACCTGGTGCAAGACACAACATCTTTGTGCATTCAGTTATACTCTCTCAAGCATAACAGTGTTTATCCGGCATTGAAGTCGCTGGTGTCTCAAGAATAAGAAGACAACTCCACTAAAGATCAGTTTCTAAAAGAGTTTATGTACATCCGTAGTTGAGTTGTAATCTTGTTATTTGTTCTTCATTGCATTTCCTAGTTTGCTTTCTTAGAAGCTTTATCTTAGGAAAAAAACAAAAATCCGTAAACTTCCGAGTTTATATTGTGATTAGGAATAGTCATAAGTTTAAAGCCTTTATAACTGGAAGAGTTATAAAGTGGCTTGTGGTGAGAGCATCACAAGTTATTTGAAGTCTTTGTAATAGGGAGATTGCAAGTTAGTGAAGTTAAAAGCCTACAATAGTAGGTCGTGGTTTTTTGATCCCCTTGTGTGTGATTTTTCCATGTAAAAATCCCTTGTCTTCTTTACTTTCACTTTTTATAGCATTCTCAGCATTATCTTATATAGGAACAGGTACTCTACAGTTTGGTGGACTCATATAAACTAACAATTGGTATCAGAGCAGGTTCTTTCTAAAAGGTTAACACCTAGAAAGGATCTCGATGGCTGCTCCACCCAACTTTGAGGAAGGACAATGAACCTATAGACCTCCCAGATTCAATGGTCAGTACTATGGCTGGTGGAAGACCCGCATGCATGATTTTATGATGGCAGAAGAAACAGGACCAATGGTGCTGAAAGGAAGAAAAGAGTACAACTACATTGACAGAAAAACTATAGAAAAGAACTATCGTTCCAAGAAAATCTTGATGTGTGGCATAGGACCTGATGAGTACAATAGAGTCACAGCTTGTGACACTGCCAGAGAAATATGGGAAGCATTGCAAACCACACACGAAGGAACTACTTAGGTCAAACAGTCCAAGATCGACATGTTCACCACGGAATATGAGCTCTTTAGGATGAAGGATGATGAGTCTATACACGATATGTACACCAGATTCACCTCCATCATAAATGAGCTTCATTCACTTGGAGATGTCATTCCCAAAAACAAGCTTTTAAGGAAAATCCTCAGTGAAACCTGGTTCTTGGGAAAGTAAGGTAAATGCCATTACTGAAGCTAAAGATCTACAAACTCTGATTATGGATGAGTTTATCGGTAATTTGAAGACATACGAGATGAAAAGAAAGAAAGATCGTGAAAGAAGAGAGCCTAAGAAGGAAAAGAACCTGGTACTCAAAGTTGAAAGCAGTGACTCAAGTGATGAAGATAGTGACATGGCCTATCTTACTAAGAGATTTCAAAAGATGGTTCGAAAAAATGGTGATATACCAAAGTGGGGCAGTTCAAGTAAAGCAAGGAACAACGATCTCTGTCACAGATGTAGAAAGCCAGCATTTCATCAAAGACTGCCCACTCGCGAAACAGGAGCAATACAAACAAAATCCTGACAAAGCAACAAAAAAGAACCTGGTTCCAGACAAACGATTCAATCGAAAATGTGCTGCTGACAATATTGTTAAGCAGGCTCTTGCTACTTGGGGATACTCCTCTAATGAAGTATGATTCACTGTTCACTTTCGGTCTGAAGCAACGATGAAGTATGATTTTGTTTGAGAAACCAAGCAGGCTCTTGCTACTTGTGGAAACTGAAGCAACGAAGTATGATTCACTGTTCGCGCTGATGGTTCAGTCTGATGATGATGAAAAAGATGAAGACGATGAGGTAAACTTCAGGGATGTTCAGAGAAATCTAAAATCCTACTCTTCTAAGAAGCTAAGGTCGTTAGAAAATGTCCTAATTGATGCTTATTATAGCCTTGTTAATGATAAGGAGATTCTGACCATAGAACTAGGAGAGACCGAACAATCTAGAGATGATCTGGTAGTCTGTGTAGTGGACCTAAATGAGACCACAGCTAATCTTGAAAAAGAAAAGGAAGCCTTGAATGAAAGAATAACTAGTGTGGAAAACGAGAGAGATGACCTGATGATAGTAGTTGTTGATCTAAAAGAAACAATAGAAGGCCTTAGCAATGAGAAACACACCTTAGAAGGAAAAATTGCAACTACTGAGGAAGAGAGGGATGACCTTTAGTGATATACACCAATCTAGAGGAACCCATTGAGGGACTCAATAGAGAACATAGGAATATGAGTCTTAGGAAAGGGAAGGAAGTAGCTAGTGAGACACACATCATGCTTGAAAAGGAATTAACTCTTGTGAAAACCAGTCTATGTAGTGAACTCGAGAAGAATCAACAACTTCAAGATGAATTGGAGAAAGTAAGAATTGATCTTGAGAAATCTCTGAAGTGGACCTGGTGCTCAGATGCTATCACTGCCATGTATCATAACAATAGTGGAAACAAGTAGGGCATCGGCTTCTAAAGGGAGAAAATTCCTTACAACCCTCACATCAAGTATGTCACTGTCCCTGATAACTGGCTATATACCCACTGTGGGAACAACAAGCATTTTAAAGAAAATTGCCAAGCCAGGGGTTCAGTCTGTTTAGAAAAACAAAGTGTTTACTGATAAAGTGACTACTAACAAAGGACCAGGTACTACTCACAAGAAGCGGGTGTTGCCTGCATGGACTAGGAAAGCCCTTATTCATCCTTTCTATCATAACAAGGGACCCAAACTAGTTTAGGTTCCTAAATCTAACCTTTGATTTGCATGTGCAGGGAACAGTGAGATGAAGCGGACTACGATGGACTATGGACTATGGATGATCAAAGCACGTGACTGAAAACATCATGAATTTCTTCTCACTGAAAGCCCTACAGGAAGGGAATGTATCCTTAAAAACAAACGAGAGGTTACATTCTCAGTAAATGTAAAGTTGGAAAGTTTGTTTTTGGCACTCAATTGGGAACATGTACTATGTGAATGACCTAAAGTACAAGTACCAATCTTATAACTGGCCGAGTGGTCTCAGTAGACAAAGGAAACAATAACATCCACTTGGTCGACTATGAATCTCCAAAACTGGTGGTATGAGATGGGTGAAGTCGAAAAATTGGCATGAAATATTGGTGTATGCAAGCTTCACACATCTGAATAAATTAACTCAGAAGGACCTGGTGCATGGTCTGCCAAACTTAAGAGTCACCTGGACACGGATTCACAAAACAAATGAGGAGACTCTCGAGGTGTTAATGGTTCTTGTCAAGAAGATTCAAGTGAAAGCAAAAAAAAAGAGGGATCACGCACAATTTCTCTACACCAAGGACTCCACAGCAAAATGGTATTGCTAAAAGAAAGAACGAAACTAGAAGATGTGGCATGGACAATGCTCATCGACTATGGAATTGCCAAGAAATTCTGGGAAAAATTAGTAAATACTGCTTTCTACTTGGTGAACAGGTGTCTGATCAGGTCCCTCATGAATCAAAACCCACTTTGAGCTGCCAAAAGGAAGAAAATGCCTTCTTGACTGAAAGACAACTCATCTGAGAACCTTCTTGACTGAAAATGCCATGTTCTCAACAATGGGAAAGATTAGCTTGGAAAGTTCAATGCAAAAGACGAACGAAGGAATCCTTCTAGGGTACTCTCCACAAAGCAAGGCCACAAAGTCTACAACAAAGGGCACACTAAATGGAAGGAAGTGCTCATGGGGTATTCAACAAGATACCTTCCTCTAGCCAAAGAAGAAATGGTGATGATCAATATGATGAACCAACTCTGGTCTCTGGGAAATATTTGAGGCTTAAAATAGGGAAGGCTAATAAAATGAGTAAGATGAAGGAGACTGGTGAAAGACAATGCAACATCATCTTCCACTTCTCACAAGGAACCTGGTACCTCTCTTACTTCCACTAATGCTGAAGAAAGAGTGGAGATGCAATTCATGGCACCTCTCAAGCAACAGAACACAGAGTGTGGGAATATCAAATTCTTCCAAATCTCCCCTACCAATCAAACTTCAGTCCCAAACTGGAAACACAAAAGCTCTCATATGTGTGACAAGTTAATCACTTTCTTTTATTCTAGAGTTAGATAAGTTTGTTTAAAAAAAACATTTTTCCTTAGTTCCTTCTGTATCACCACTCCAGAATAGAATCCAAAGTGAAAGTCCGTAGGAATCCTACTTGAAAGATGCCCATAGAAGTTTGAGATACCTTAAGGGAACTTAGGACCTGGTTCCTTGTTACCCCTCAGGTGACAGCATTTTTAATCTTGTTAGGTATGATGATGTTAATTGTGCAGGTTTTTCTGTGGAAAGGAAAAGCACTTCTGAAATGGTTCACTTTCCATAATCAAGCCTCATCCCTTGGGGGACAAGGAAGAAAAACTCAATGGCATCGTCAACAACTGAAGAAGAATCTCAAAACAACAGGACCAAGCACATTGAGGGGTGGGATTATCTTCTGAGGGTCAATATGAAGAAAGGGTTGATCTGTGGAAGTCTTGCAGAACGGAAGAACAAATTCCAGATATCTTTGTCAAAGCCTTGAGTAGAGAATATTCTGGATCAAACAAGGAGAAGATGGGGTCATAAAAGTCTAATAAAAAACCTGATCCTCAATCAGCTGGCTATGCAAGACACTGTCAGGTAAAGTGAGCTAAAGTGTTTTCTGACCAAGCCTAACTCACATCAATACCATTGCAGGTAAACACGCATAACGATCATAGAAGCTAAAGGTACGGTATGAACTGCGAGAAAGGAGCTGCTAAAACCTTTTTCAAAAAATTGGTCTGGCATCAGGTTCCTGTACCCTAGGTTAGTAGTAATATGCTTATTCTGCATGCCATCACAAAACAAAAATAAATTATTTTTAACAAAATTAACTCAACTTCCACATCATCCGACTTTTCAAAGTCTGCATGTCATGTCTTGTCTTTCAAATCCTTTCATACCCTCTGCACGGTAACGCTCTCCCACAAACTTACCACCATTTTTAGAACTATTCAGAACTTGTTTCTCTCTCCTTTCATCATTATCCCTTCTTCTAATAAAACTTTCTTTTTCTCTCACAGCAAGTCATGAATCTTCATCTCTTTTGTGTAGTTGTGATCCTCTCTTAATATCTCTCTCTCACTCTACTCGTCTTCCAAGTACTCCTATAATGGCAATCACCTCCTTCTCCCACCATTAACACAACTCCCACTTCCTTATCATCCCTGAAATCATCCCCAGAGCTTCACTATTTTACTCATTCTACTATTTTACCCACTACTAGCTCTTCCTCCTTTCCTACAGTTTTCCCTTTTCTGATAAACCATGTTCTCTCTTTTTGAAAACCCTATGTCTAGCCATTCTTCTAATCTCATCAATGTACACTCAGGAGGTTTTACCTCTCAAGTGCCAGAAGTTCCTGAGGATGATCCTGACCAATATCTGAACTCCTCCATCCTGGACTTAGTGACTCTCTCAGAGTCACCAGAAAAGTAAGCAGCGCATGACATCATGGCTATCATTGCTGAGAGTCTGATGAATAAAGGAGAGTATCTCTCATCTAGGTATCAAGGGAAATAAACTCCATTCCTATGAGATGTAAGAACCATAGTACTCTTTGAGTCTTTGGCTCATGAGACGTTCTCAGAAAAACCTTCTGAAGAACCAGATTCTCTTCCATGCAAACACACTCTTGCACCTCCTGATCATTCTAAGCTCGTATAATCCTTCTCTAAGTCACCCACTATCAGGTCACAGCAGCAAGAGAGTTTTGAGTCCACATTGTAGAAAAGTAAGAGGAGTGTCAAGAAAAGGAAAAAAAAGGATAATAAATCAAAGGGATTTTTTCACTAACAAGAGTGTTCCAGTAGGTGGGATTGACAAAAATGCTCTAAGGGAACTTGGTTCCCTAGTACAACAATCTTTGAAAACTCAAAAGTCCATGGATAAAGCTTTCGATAAAACTATTGAGCAACAAAAAGGGTCATCCGTTAAGGGCAACAGCAAGTCTAAAAGGAGTCAAACTGAGCAAGCTATGTCTGAAGATGATACTGTGGGGATAGTAAGCTAGAAAGAAAAGTCTGTTGAAGGGTCTAGCAAACGAAAACGGGAAACTGTTAAAGAACCTGGTTCATTGAGGACCATGCCCTGTGATAGTGGTCTTTGGCAGCAGAGATTAAGAACTTAGAAAGCCTTGTGGGTTCGTACATTTGATCCAGCAATTTTGGAGATGGCCGGTATGAGACAAATTCTGGAGATTGTGGAATTTCAACAATGGGAACACCTATTTGAAGGGAGCATGCCTCTAGTGTACGAAGATGCGGTACAAACTTTTTATGCATCTCTCTTCACTGTTGAGGGGGATCATATTTGTACGCTAGTAAATGGAGTAGACATTGTACTCGACACCTCAATATTGGGAAAGGTTCTCAGAATTCCATGTGAAGGGATGTCCTCCGTCAAGGGTGTCTGTGGTGTAAACTTCAGGAGAGCCATCATGAAGGAGCAAGTTATTCAGTAGGGGGAACAAGTGCATAAGAAGGTATTGTTTCCTGAGTATCAGCTTCTCTTTGAACTGGTCAATAAGGTGCTCTTAGCTCGTTCTGAGAGGCGATCTATTGCTACAAAATCGGATATGGTCTTAATGGAAGCGCTTGATGAGTTTGTTCCAATCAATTTTCTAGCAATCATGATAGATCATATGCAAAAGGTGGCAAACTTTAAAGGTGGGAATCATGGGCTACCATATGGCTTTCTCCTCACTTAGGTGTTTAGATTCTACAAGGTCCCCTTGGGGAATCCCAGAGTAGGCATACGCAAGCAAACCTTCTCTAAGACTACTTTAGAAGAATGTGAATGTGTAGAAAGAGTTGGTGGAAGTATCTCGACCATTTCTCAGCTGATCAACGCTCAAAATGTAGCTTCTGAAGAGATTAGAAGGTTGAGGGCTCGAAATGCCATATTGGAAACTCAGCTCAGTCAAGCAGTTAAAGGACCTAATTCTATTAATGAAGAAGTTGCACGACTGACAAAGGAAAATGATAAACTTCAAGCACAATTATTTGAATAACAACTGTCTTCAAATGCTCGATTGGACCTGGTTCTCAAAACCATTGTAGTCTCTTCTTCCAAGCCTCCTTCTTCTAGTGCCCCTAGGATCCTCTTAGTGTCCAGCTATTTTTGCTCTATATTTTGTGGCTATTGTTTTATTTTTGTTTGCCTTTGTTTTAGTGATGGCATGCTGGTATTCACCATTACTGCTCATGTTCTGCTCAGTCCATTGTAAATATTAATAAAACAGCTCCCCTTTTTTCCTGTACAATGTTGTGTTCCTCTAGCTTCTTTTTCTGTCATGTTGTGTGAACATATGTGGCATGAGCTAGCTGTGTTAGACTTCTTTATGCTAAATACCTGCTTGTGCTCTTTTTAATGATGCCAAAAGGGGGGAGAAGATCATATTACAGGAGGAACTTTGTGTAGTTTCCCGAACATCAGATTTCAGGAGAGCTCTGAGATTCTGAGATTAAGGGGGAATCAAAAAAATGAGATCTGAGATTAAGGGGGAACCTTAGTGCTAGTTTTCTGATAACACACATTATTCTTCACACTTTTTCTTATCAAAGTTTTCTCGATTTCAGGTTAAAATATGTCTAGCACACAAAATGCACCTGCTCATGATAGTGAGGGACTAGGAGAAAATAGCGGCATAAGGCTCGGTGTACCACCCGTGAACCCGGAGGGAGTGCCTAACGTGGAGCCGGTTGACATCCAATGGGTTTTCAATGTCTTTGCCTTATGCTTCTTATGTTTTGATGATCTAACAAACTTGTTGTGAAGAACCGATAGAGAACCTGGCCCACATAGTATACATTTCAACTAACCTGGTCCAAGTCTGAAAATCAGCAATGAATGAATGACCATAGGGAGGAATACAACAGGGACCAGGTGACCTAGTCCCTTAGGGTTCTCCGACACAAGTACAAGTCAGTGACTATCCACAATCATTATAAAGAGGAACACAACATAGACCTGGTCCCTTAGGGTTCACTAATAGAAGTACAAGTCAATGTACAACTAGAACGTAGCAGCAGAAGGTGACCATCTCGCAACTATTACAGAAGAGGAACACAACTAGGACCTGGTTCGTTAGTGTTCTCTGACAAAAGTACAAGTCGACTATCCAGCTAGAACGCAACCGCACAGAAGTGGTTGTACAGACAGTACAACAGTCACTTCTCATTGGGAAGAAGCGTGTACCAAGAATTGACATCACTATCTATTGTGATGTCTTTTGTGATATAACAACCTGGTGCAAGGCACAACATCTTTGTGCATTCAGTGATACTCTCTCAAGCATAACAGTGTTTATCCGGCATTGAAGTCACTGGTGTGGCAAGAACAAGAAGACAACTCCACTAAGGATCAGTTTCTAAAAGAGTTTATGTACATCCATAGTTGAGTTGTAATCTTGTTATTTGCTCTTCATTGTATTTCCTAGTTTGCTTTCTTAGAAGCTTTGTCTTAGGAAAAAACCAAAAATCCGTAAACTTCTGAGTTTATGTTGTGACTAGGAATAGTCATAAGTTTAAAGCCTTTATAATTAGGAGAGTTATAAAGTGGCTTGTGGTGAGAGAATCAAAATTTAGTTGAAGTCTTTGTAATAAGGTTATTGTAAAGTGGCTCGTAATAGGGAGATTGCAAGTTAGTGAAGTTAAAATCCTACAAGAGTAGGTCGTGGTTTTTTTATCCCCTTGTGTGGGATTTTTCCACGTTAAAATCCCTTGTCTTCTTTACTTTCAGTTTCTATAGCATTCTTAGCATTATCTCATATAGGACCAGGTACTCTACTATTTGGTGGACTTATATAAACTAACAACATCAGCTCCCACAACGCCCTAAACACGGAATCAGGCACAAACCCCGTAAGGGATGGACATAAGGGAGCCCAGGCTGGAGGCCAGGAAATACCAGGACTGGAAGAAGGGGGAGTCAGCCTCTAGGTAATATTTGAGATGCTGCAAGCTCAGCAAGTTGCCATCGCTCAGATTCAGAGTCGGAACAGGACTCCTAACATCGCCGAACAAGTAAATACACAACACGAACTTGTTCTTGAAAGGCCCGATGAAAGCGGCTCGGGGAATGACCCCATAATTATGAAAATGCTCGAGGAACTGACTAAAAGAATCGCGTCAGGAGAAAAGAGGATATAAGACAACGATAAAAAGATGGAAACTTACTACTCCCGGGTGGACAAATACCGGGAGCACCTCCATTTTTGAAGGGACTAGATGCCAAAAAATTCATACAAAAACTTTTCCCCTCGAGTGCGGCTCTGATGCCCATTCCTAAGAAGTTTCGCATGACCGATATACCGAAGTACAATGGAACGACTGACCCTAATAAACATATTACTTTTTACACTTGTGGAATCAAGGAAATGACTTGAACGATGATGAAATCGAGTCAGTATTGTTAAAGAAGTTTGGGGAAACGTTATCAAAATGAGCTATGATCTGGTATCATAACTTAGCCCCTAACTCCATTGACTCATTTGCGATGTTGGTGGATGCCTTCGTAAAAGTGCACGCCTGGGCCATAAAGGTGGACACAAGAAAATCAAACGAATTCAAGATAAAACAAAGGGACGACGAAATGCTAAGAGAGTTCGTGTCCCGATTTCAGATAGAAAGGATGGAATTACCCCCGGTCTCCGGTGACTGGGTAGTTCAGGTCTTCATGCAAGGTTTGAATGGAAGAAGCTTGATAGCATCTCGACAGCTAAAGCAAAACTTGGTCGAGTATCCAGCTGTGACATGGTCGGATGTGCACAATCGGTATAAGTCAAAAATTAGGGTCGAGGATGACCAGTTGGGAGTTCCCTCGGGCTCAGTTCACCTAAACATGTTCGCAACCAAGACCCCAAGGGACACAGATCGAGGATTAAGATTCAACAAGGAAAGGTATTAATCGTACGTCGAAGACAGAAGGAACATTTCAAGGCGTAATGCACCTCGGAGTGATCGAAGAGTAGATCAAGGCCAAAGCTCTCGGGGATTCATGGGCAAAACTGGGTCCGACAGGTTCACGGGACAAGTGGAGGCCCCCAAATTATCAGAATACAACTGCAGTGTCAACGCCTCAAGTATCGTCTCGGCCATTGGCAAAATTAAAGACACTAGATGGCCCAAGCCCATACAGACAGATCCTTCTCAGAGAAACCCCAACGTAATATGTAAGTACCATGGTACTCACGGGCATAAGACCGAGGATTGCAGACAGCTTAGAGAGGAGGTAGCTCGACCATTCAACGAAGGACACCTTCGTGAATTTCTCAGTGACCGGGCCAAAAACCATTTCCGAGAAAGAGGCGCAAATAGGAAGAATGAACCCAAAAAACCTCAACATGTCATTTACATGATCATCGGTGGAGATGACGTCCCATAGGGGCCTACATTCAAATGCACTAAAGTGTCCATCACAAAGGAAAAATGGACGCAGGGCTATGTGCCCGAGGACGCCCTATCATTTCGTGACAAGGAAGCATAAAACGTATCCCAGGCTCACAACGACGCCCTGGTAATCTCTATCATTTTGAGTAAAATTCAAATTAAACATGTTTTAGTGGATCTAGATAGCTTGGCGAATATAATCAGATCGAGGGACAAAAACAACTCGGCCTGCAAGATTAGACTATACCTGCATCTCGGGTGCGGAATGGCTTCAGCATGGCAAGCGAAACAACAAGGGGAGAAATTATCTTGCTTGTAAACGTAGCTGGGACCATACAAGACACCAGGTTCCATATCGTCGAAGGTGATATGAGGTATAATGCACTCCTCAGGAGGCACTGAATACACAATATAAGGGCAGTGCCTTCGACTCTCCATCAGATGATGAAGTTCCCGACGGAGGAAGGAGTGAAAACAGCCCACGGAGAATAGCATGCCGCAAAAGAGATGTTTGCAATCGAGGAAGTGGTGCCGATACCAAAACTCCTGTCCTCGGAGATATTGACCTCCAAAGGTAAACAAGTGGCTAAGTAACAGCCACAACTCAGAGCCTCGACAGAAGCGGAACAATAGGTAATCAAAGGCGAAGAAAGGAATTCCCGAGATCCTCAAACCCTCGTTGTTCTGAAAAAGCCCGGTGCTACCAAGCCAACAGCCGAAAAGAAAGGTACACCTGGGAACGAGATTAATCCCCGCTCTCAGGATAAAACTCATTTAGTTTTGTGTTAATAATATAGATCGCATTGCTTTGCCCCATTTAAATATGACAGGGATTCCGCTCGAAGAATAAATAGGTAAAATAATTAAAGTTTATATTGATGATACGACTGGATAAGTCCCTGTGCACAGAGGACCACTTTAATTCATTTGCAAGAAATAATCAACACTTCGGGGAAATACGACACAAAGCTTAACCTAGAGAAGTGTTCCCTCAGAGTTGATGCGGCTGAGTTTCTCGGCATTCGTAGTATCAAGCGGGTCATCAAGCTCATCCTCGACCAGGGTCATGGTTCTTGGAGAAGCCATGGTCGCGGATAGCAAGACCTCGAAATCGTTGATAAAGGATTTGACGGCTCGACATGGTGGAAGCTCTCAAAGACTCGTGATCTCGACAATACCCCTTCCTGCACAAAGGCCGTATGTCATAAAACATGCATTGCACTCTTTTATCCTTAGCTCAGATTTTGTCCCAAATAGGTTTTACCGGCAATGTTTTTAACGAGGCAACACTTATATGCTACCCGAGGAACGGCCAATAAGTATTCAAGGCTTCTTTTCAATCAACCTCGAATACTGGGGGGGCATCACCCTCGGAGGCTACATTTTTTGGGAAAGATATTTCACGTCTAAGAGGGCTTCGATAGGGGAACTTTGTAATGGGCCAAATGGTCAAATGAACCATGTCCATATAGAATAGTTGAGCGTCGGTAGCAGAACATGTATGCATATATCGACTATTTAAAGAATCACTCAGGTTATATCAAAAATACCTTGTGTTTCATACAAACTCTAAACTTACAATCCTACGGGAGACGGCTTAAAAGCCAAAACATAGAAGCACCCCGAATACTCGGGGATTGCAGTCTAAATCCAAATTAATAAGACCTCAAAGAGTCACTCAAAATTCGAATTAACAAGACCTCAAAGAGGCACCCCTTCGAAACAAAGGCCAAGGCCAATATTCTTAAGGTTTAACTTCTCGAACAAGTTTGAAACGTTATCGGGGAACAAGTCCAAATGGCATACCCAAAGGCTACGGCCACATAAAGACTGTGGTCATATAAAGGCTACGGCCAAATAATATGGCTCGGAGACGTCTGACTTCCGCTATAAATTAAAAGGCCTTCAAACACTTTGTAAAAACCGGTTAAATCAGGCTACCCTCGGCAAAAGCAAAATACAAAAGGCTTCAATAAATTTAGCCCTCGAAAATTCCAATGGTTTCGATAACATCGACCCTTGGAAACACTTAAAGAGGTGTTTTCGATTGTGGTTACACAAATAAATCACTAATAAGGTTCTGATTTATTGAACCCTCGAAAAACCTACGGGTGCAAAAAAGACATGGTAAGGCATAATCAAATTTTCACCAAGTCTTTTAAGCCGAAATGAGGGAAAAATTATATAGCCTTTCTAAGAGGACGAATCGGCCCAACTTAAAGAGCCTAAGGGTCGATATATAAGAGCCTAAGGGCCGATATATAAGAGCCTAAGGACCAATCTTAAAAGACCCTAAGGGCCAACTTCGAAAGGTTTAAGGGCCTAAAACTTGTAGTTCGAGACTCCACTTTCATTTCGATTCGGACTCGAGATTCACAGTACCCCAAGCCTACAACGAGTTGATTTAAGCTCGGCTCAAAAATTATTGTAAAGATCTAAGGGTTTATAATACCCCGAACCAATCCTCGAACCAGTCATTCAAATGAAGTTTTCCATAAATAAAGGCAATGTTGAATACAGGCCATGCACTAGCCAAAGACAAGATAAAATTTCCTCTCATATTTTCAAAAGATGATATTTACACAAGGGAGGCTTGCAAGAAAACAAAATAAAGTAACTTAAAAACTACTTCGGGGCCACACCCTTAGCAGCTGCATCTTTAGGAATCTCATCTTGCGGAGCCCCATCCTCCGTGGATTCATCCTCGTCTCTTTCACCCTTAGAGGCGCTGGCTGAATCATCATTATCGATAAGTAGAGCGGCCGCCTCTTCTTCCAAAATCTTCTCCGCTTCAATATCGACCGAAAGGTCGAAGTCGCAGGCATGTATCTCCTCGAGGGTCATCCTCCGGGATTATCGTCTAGCATGGTCGAGGGCACTTGCTAATTTAACCTCCGCAGTAGAAGATATCTCCCTTGGCCAAGCATTAGCTGCCTCGGCATCGGCTCGATATGAAGCCATAATTGTCGTATCATCAAATTCAGCCTTGGCCAACTCAGTAGCAGATTTGACTTTAAGCTCCTCGATCTTGAGGTCCCGAACTTGGCTCTCCTCTTTTGTGCTTCGAAGCTGGCATTCGAGCAAAGCTAACTACTCTCTTAAAGTTTCCTTCTCAGAGGCGAGATTGTCTATACCTTGCCTCAACCCTTGGGTCTCGTTTTCTTTCATCTTAAGCTCATCCCGAAGTTGCGCCTATAAGTCGGTCTTTTGCTGAAACTGCGAAGTTAAAAATATCAGTCGCCAATATAAACCGGTGCATAGCAAACCCTCGAGAGTTGTGTTACCTTTTCAACGTACTCGGCCCATCCTTGGCATGCCTGCATCAAATCAACTCGGAGATTGTGGATCTCCAACTCTTTTTTAGCATATAAGGCTTTGACGGCGTCCCTCTCCTCCAAAGTCTTCTTAAGCTTGGCCTCGCACAGAGCAAGCTAATCTTGGGACATGGAGAATGCCCTTTTATGGAGCACCACAGCCTTCATAAAGAGGGAGGAAAGAACATTCAGAATAGCTAAAACAACGGCGCAGGCATAAAAAATAGAAAACTTACTTGTTCAAAAATGAAGAAAGCATATGGGTCAGGGCCGTCTTCAAGCCCTGTGAGGCATAATTGAAAGATGTCATTCCCTTCATGGCTTACTTTCACTCCAGAAGATCTCATATTCACAACCTCCTGGATTTGCCCCTCAGAGAACTTGGGGCCAAGGGGAGAATCATCCACGTTGATCACCTTGAGTGATCCACTCGGGGCATTTTCTTTTATTTGGAGAGACTCGGGGTTAGGATGTTCCGCCTCGCCCTTGTAATGATCCCCTAAATGAGGAGCCTTCTTTCTGGACAATGGTTCGGGGACTTTGTTTGAACTCCCTTCGGAGATTTCTTCAGCTCTAGAATGGGTCTCATCAACCGCCACCGGCTCGATAGGCTTCGAAGCATCTGCATTCTTTCTCTTACGATTTATCTACAGACAATCGCCATCTTCTTCTTACTCCTGGTCCCGAAGGCGTTGGGCCATTTTCGAGTATAAGGCCGTTGT
Source organism: Nicotiana sylvestris (assembly GCF_000393655.2). NCBI lineage: Eukaryota > Viridiplantae > Streptophyta > Magnoliopsida > Solanales > Solanaceae > Nicotiana > Nicotiana sylvestris. Next base: position 118,625,110 of record NC_091057.1, on the reverse strand, counting down.
ATCGGCCTTAGGCTTCTGAGCCAATCTTTTCTTTGGCTTTGGAGGATTCTCAGACGTCTTTCTTCTCCTCTTTCTTTCTTTAGAAGGCTTCGGAACCTCCACTTTATCAGCCGAGGCCGGCCTCAACTCAACAGTGTCTCTAAGACCTACATGAAGCCGAGGTAAGTATCCCATAACGGAAGTGCAGGAAAACAAACGAGAGAACTCACCGTGATTTTTGGCCTCCCATCGACCCTTGGCCAAATTTTGCCAGCAACGTTCTGAGTAAGAGGAGGCAGAGGCTAGCTTTCGAACCCAGCACTCGAAGTCTGGGACCCCACCGGGAAACCAAGTAGCGGCTATGCCATTGTAAAGAGGTCTGATCGAAGAAAAAATGCAAAGTCTGGGAAAAGAAAAGAAAGCAGGGGATACTCACGTATCATGTTCCACTCTTCGGGGAACGACATCCAATCAGCAGGAATCAGATCGGAGGTCTTGACTCGAACAAACCGAATCATCTATATGCGGTCTTTGTCCTCGTCGATACAAACGAACAGAGATTTTAAGGATCGGCGTTGCAATTTTATCAATCCCCACGATAAAGTCAGGGACTGTATAGTCTGGTCAAATGATCGAGGGTAAAGGACATCCCCTCGATTTGGTTCGAAAAGAATCTGATTAAGTAAATAATTCGCCAGAAGGAGGGGTAGATTTTGCCGAGCATCAATCGGTATCTTTGGCAAAAATCGAGGATAACTGGGTCTATGGGACCTTGAGTTGGAATTGCAGGGCCCAACGTAAACGGGTAAGTATATACGCTTAAGTACCCTACCTTAAAAGTAGTAATATCCTCCTCAAATGAAGGAATCACTATTTTCTTATTGTCCCATTTGCAATCCTCCTCTACTTTCTCGATCTCGGCCTTGGTCACCAAGCAAATATATTGAGACATGGGCTCGCATCGGCCTGATGTAGAAACAGGTTTTTCGATTTTGAAATCGGATGTTATCTCACATGGCAGGGGGATGCATTCCTCGATACGAGGTGGCACTACCGGTTTACCCTTAGTCAATCGAGAAGATGAAGGAGCTTTTTCCTTTTGAGGAACAGATTTGGAAGTTTTAGCCATCACTATGTGGTAGATCCGAAAAAATGAAAAGTGTTGTTAGAAAAGAGATGGGATAGCCCAAGGAAATTGAAAAAGGCTAAGTGGGACTTTGAAAGCAACATGGGAATAAAGTTTGTAAGGTTGTGGGATCTATCTATTTATAAAGAGTGCTAAGGAAGCCAAAAGGCCAACCTTCAGATGCCTCCAATTAATGATTTTGGGAATCGTACAAAAAGTGACTTTCAGTCACTTCAACCGCTTATGTCATGATATTGGCATCAGGACCGAGGCATCGAAAATTAATTTGTTGAAAATCGTTAAGGATAGCCTACAAATCGAGTTCGGGAAAATACCCACTCGATTACTAAGCCCAAGGGCTACCCGAACTCGAGAGAATTCTCACTCGGGGACTACATGTGCAGCCTAAGGGCTAATTTCATTCCGAGTTCGTGAAAGTATTCACTCGATTACTAAGCCCAAGGGCTACCTGAGCTCGAGAGAATTCTCACTCGGGGACTACCTATGCAGCCTAAGGGCTAACTTTATTTTGAGTTCGAGCAAATAATCGTTCGATTATTAAGCCCAAGGGCTACCCGAGTTCGAGAAAATTCTCACTCGGGGGCCATCTACGAAGCCTAAAAGAGGTAAATTTATTTCAAATTCAAGACCTTGCTCTCACTCAACTCGGACTCAGGAGCCCTAGCGTCTCGAGCTCGCATCGAATCAATCTAAGATTAGCTCGAGGATTAACAAAGAACCTTAAGAGGTGTTAGTCAATTAAAACCTAAGGGTTTATTATGTTCCTGGTCCAGTATTCGGACTAATCATTAGAGTTATACACTCGGATTTTTCATAAACGAAGGCATAACGGAATTCCACACAAATCGAAGATAAAATGGAGAAATTCTTATATTGACAAAAGATGTTTACAAAACCCACGAGGGGCCCTTACACAGAAACAAAGAAGCAAAAACAAAAAGCCAAGAATCTAATCTACTTTAGGGAGAATATCCTCGAGAGTGACATCTTCGGGAACCTCCTCCTCAGGGACTCCATTTCGATCTTCAGAGGAAATTGTGGCAAGGTGAAAAACTTGGCGAGTATGCGCCTTGTCAGCACAACTATTATGAAGCCACTTCTTGAGACGTTGTACCGGTGTGGGATGCAAAAGTTAGTAGATGATAGTGCCACCTCATTCTACGGAAAGCAAACAGAACGAAGTGTCACACCAGGTTGAAGTTAAGATAGATGAGTAGCAGTATAAAGTTCACATATATTCTGATATGGGAAGAATTCGGTACCCATCTCTCGTTATCTCGAGCCAACAACAATAACCCAGTATAATCCCACATGGTGGGGTAAAACTTTGAAAAATGGGAGCCACGACGACTGGTAAAATTGCTGTCATATGACCTTGTGGTCACAGGTTTGAACCATAAATATAGGGGATTAGAGGAAGAGATAGAGAAGGGAAAGGGCTAAAAGTTGATGAAGAAGGAATGAGTATAGTTTGTTCAGCCAAGTAACCCCTTATTTATAGAGAGACAACGACAAAACCGACGGCGCATTCAATGTTTTTGGGGAAATGAACCGACGGCACATTCAATGCTTCTGGGGAGACAAACCGATGGGGCGCTTCGATCTCTTCAAATGCCTATGTCACGAGCATGACGTCATCGCTAGGGGCTCGGGAAAATCGAGGTTCGAATCGTTTCATATCATTTCATTCTAAGAAATGTGGGGACTATCTGTATACAGTCAAAATCGAGGAGTATGATTTTAAAGTCTTAAATCGGGCTATAGGCTCGAGTCCGGGAGACTCGAGGTGTGGGGAAGATTTGGTTAAGGGACACCTACCTCGAGAAAGCTAATCAAAGGCCTGACACGGCCTGCATCGAGGACAGCATAATTTCGAAGTCAATCAAGAAAGAGCGGGAATTTCTCAAGGACACGTGGATATGGGCATTAATTATAGTATAAGGGTTGTACGAAATAGTACAGGTTCGTACCAGACCATTATACACCTGTACCAATAGGATTCTTTACCTTTATGAGCAAGGTACTATATTGGGGTTTTCTCCTCCTATATAAAGGGGACCCCAATCATTCTGTAAGCATCAGATCATTTTACAACAATAGAACATTTTTATTCTTCTCTTGTTTAACGTGCTCAGCAATTACTCTTCAACTTTATTACCTTTACTTTATTGTTCATATTTTATTGGTCTTAGCTGACTCGAGGTCCCTGGATAGACGAGCTCGAGGCCCCCTACTGTTTCAACGATATTGATTTGGTTTATTATTTCTTCTTATATAAGCTCAATATTACTTGTTTAATCACTAATATTAAAATATATCACGTATCTTTAAACCACAAAAATATCTTTAATTGTTACTCACATTTTTCGAGGTAAACAATGTTAAAAAAATGAACAGTGGACTTAACTTAAAACATCGTGAATTTTAACACTTACATGTAGAACCATTTCCTTTATATAAGTCAATTTAAACTTGTTTTACAATACCATCTCATGTTGAGGCACTATAGAAAACGACTGCACACTTTCTTTTTTTTTCATATTTCAATCTTTCTGTCATATTTTTTTTTTTTCGTGTTGTTTTTTCATTGCCCTACTCTCGTAAAAAAAGCTATACACTAACTCAATTAAAATAGATAAAAACCTTTTTTTTATTATAAAATAAAGACTGTCAAGTAAAGACACGTATAGAAAAATTTATATATTATTCGAATTCAAACTAATTTACATAATGAACTGAAATCTCTTCTATTTATAGAAGAAAGGAAGTTGTTGTGTAAGCTGCTACTGCAAGCTGTTGTGTAAGCTGCTACTATACCAGATATGGATAATCTTCTACTGAGAGCAATGGTTATCCATAATAGAGTACTGAATGGATAAGCTCATTGTACCCAGTATAGATAATCTTCTACTAGGGGTAATGATTATCCATAATGGAGTACTGAAAGGATAAGCTACCAGGTATAGATAATCTTCTACTGGGGGTAATGTTTATCCATAACGGAGTACTGAAAGAATAAGCTCATTGTACCCGGTATGGATAATCTTCTACCGGGGGTAATATTTATCCATAACAGAGTATCGAAATGATAAGCTTATTATACCCAGTATGGATAATCTTCTACCGGGAGTAATGTTTATCCATAACGGAGTATCGAAAGGATAAACTTATTATAACAAATATGGATAATCTTTTATCGGTGGTAATGTTTATCCATAACCGGGTACCGAAGTGATAAGCTTCTCCAGGAGGCTTTCCAATAGAGTACTAAATAGATAAACATATTTACGGCGGAATCCCATATGAATAAGCTTCTTCAAGAAGCTTATTTACAACGGGGTACTAAATGAACATCCATAATATAATATATTTATAACACTTTTCAACTATTTGTACAAGAACCCTTCCATTGTATAATTTTTTGTAAAAATTGCACGGGACACCTTATTTGGTCGCCCCCTTTTAACCTATATTCACTTTTTAAATTTTTTTTAATTTGTACCCACTTATTAAATAACTTCATGCCTCTTTCTACTTCTCCTCCTTTTTCTTTTTCTTCTTCTCCTCCTCCTTCTCCTCCTTCTTCTTCTTCGGGTGATATTATTCTTTCCTCTAGATGATATTATTATTATTATTCAGGCACATCAAAAACACATTCTAATCCATCATTCTTTGTGTGTACAGATAGTCCTCAATTTAGTTGTCAAGCCCCAGTATTCATTATTCGCAGTAGGAGAAGTTCTATGGTACCATCAAAAAGCATGTAAACCACAATCAAACTTTCGATGATGAAAATATATAGTAGAGAAAAGTACCTTGACTGCAGAGAGAAGTTTGAGAGAATTCTGGTAATCTATTAATGGATCCACTTTTTTCCAACCAAAAAAGAAATTTGTAATGTAAGAAAATATTACGCCAAACATTTTTCCTCTAAATAGAAGCAGAGAATCCTACAAGAATCTATATTTAAAAGATTAACAAGGAACTTGATAATGCAAAAAGTAGTTTTGAATAATCTACTAAATTTGAATTATCATATACAGGTAGCTCTAAGAATAATGAAGTTGAGCAAATATAAACAAACAGATCCTAGAATGCCGAAGTTCAGCAAATACAACTGCAGCAAATATTAAACAAATGCTGAAGTTCAGCAGATACTAAACAAACTTCAGCTCCTAGAATGCTGAAGTTCAGTAATTACAAAACAAAAATTTCAGCCAAAACATGTTGTAGTTTTATTGAACTGAAGTTTGTCATTGCTCTATGAACTGAAGTTTGCTTGATTTCCTTTGCAAGTCAGGCCAAACTTCAGGCAAAAATATTTGAAGTTTTGCTTTGATAAGGCTACACTTCAGACAAAACATTCTGAAGTTCAAACTTCAGACATAAGTTTTTGCTACTTCAGGCCCGTATGTCTGAAGTTACCTGAAAAGTGGGTACGCCTGTAATTGTTTTTTGCAAAGCAGGTATAGGTTAAAAGGTGACCCAAAAACTGGGTATACATGCAAATTTCCCTAAATTTTCTTAGGGGAAGGAGACCATCCTTTGCTCTTATCGACTAGATCAACTTATGTCTTAAGTTAAGGGTGGCAATTTGAGTCCAAACCTATTTGACCTGTCCAACTCGTCCAAGGTTGGGCAGGTAACTAGCCTTCGTCCATTTATTGAACTCGACTCATCTTGACCTATTCCATTTCAATCATTTAAACTTGGGCTGTTTTTTAGCGCAAATTGATTCATAAGTAACTTAGCTAAAATATCTTAAAATAATTATTTTCTGTTTGATATATTATATATGATCATAACAAAAGAACGTCTTATTTAATAATTAAAAATTCATAAGAAAACAACACAGACTAATTAAAGTTTGATAAGAGTCGGGCAGATCGAGCTAGCCTATCTCAATCCAAGTAACTTTTGGATGGTCATTGACTTGCCCATTTATTGACTCCGCCATTTTGATCCGCCCAAAATTAACCCAATCCACCCATTTGACACCCCTAATCCAATGTATAAGGGCTTTAGCTGCAGAAAGAGGCCTAATTATTCCAATCTTATTCATGCTATTGGTAGCTCGCATTCTTGCCAATGAATCTTAGCAGTTTTCGGCTATGAATAACATGGTGTTCCGAGCAGTTTACCCACCTCAACTATTCTACCGAATGCTTACAATCTTCCAGCAGCACAAATACCAATACCTCTATTCGTAAAGGATTAGAAATATGAGAAGAGATCACTAAGCCTTTTTTTTTTATCTCTGCAGAAATTTCTTGATCTCCCATGAGTTTCACCCACTTCTTAGATCAACCAAACCCCTATTGTTAGCACAAAACACCTTGTATTTATGCTTTTGATCATCCACCATGATATCGAGCACAGAACATTTTATACAGTCAAAAATCAACATCTACAAATATAGTCTCCCAGCAAATCTTCACGCAATTTCTTTCCCTTTTCTATTACCTGTATTACAAAAACTTCGGCAAATAAGGAAAGACACTGAACACGCGCAGCCAACCAGCCCACTAGGCACTAGGTAACTACTACAACAATATCAAAATTTGCTAAATATTACGCCCTCAGATTACATCAGTTTAAGGCAATACATTGATCAGCTAACTACAAGAAAGGAAATACTCATGCAAGTACTCCAGACTACAGAAAAATAGAGGAACATAAAGAAAAGGAAAAAGGAATTATCCAACAAAACTTGGTTTCCGGACCTCTAATGAAAAACCAATGCTTTGATGAAACAACAAAATCATGACCATAATTAAAAAAATGACAAGGCAAAGTCATTAATCATTTCAAACCCAATGCAAATGACAACTTAGGCCTGGATTTGTTCTTGCCCAACAATGTCATCTGCTTTGCACGCTCTTCCTCCTCCTCCTGTTTCTTCCTTCGCATAGCCTCTTCTTTCTGTCTTTGAAGCTCTTCCAGTTCCCTATAACGCTGCTCTTCCCTCATTTGCTGCTCCAAAGCTTCTCTTCTCTGAGATTCTTCCACCTTTCGCCTCTTCTCTTCAAGCATTCTTTCCAACTCTTCTTTCTCTTTTCGAGCTTGTTCCTACATGAACAATAAAAAACGTCACTTTTCACTGCCAATATTGGTTAAATTTCAATTAGAAAGTGTTCGCCGCCGAGCAAGTAAGTATAGATTCAGAAAAACTAAAACCATGATTTATGCCACCAAAACAAATGCGTCAAATCATGTGGTCATCAGCCTTCCCCAGCCCCCGCCCACTCTTTTTACAGACTAAACATTATAGCAGTTAATGATGGACAGAATGAGAACCATCACAGTAAGTGCACTACTTCCTTTTATGACAGGATGAAAATCTATACATCATCTCAGAAGCACAGACATGATTGAAACAATGACTCTGAGATCATGCAATTTATTATCCAGGGCACAAAACATGCTATTGCTAATATAAAGAACGTGACTAAGACATAGGGGGGAAACTAGCTATGTTAAGCAAAAAAGAACTTGCCTCCTTTTGTTTTGCCTCAATAAGAGCAGCTTCCTTCTCTATTTCAAGTTGAGCAGCAACTTCATTGACAAGTTTCTTTCTACCTTCTTCTAATCGCCTTCGGATTTCAAGCTTGATATCCTCCGTGTTCAAGCTATCATCAACTTTTCTCTTAATTGCTTCTTCAACTCTTTTTGCAGTTTCTTCTTCTATTAATTTCAGTTCTGCTTCCTCTTGACGCCTGAGAATAAAGAACAAAAATTAGACATGGGATAAACACTGATGGAGAGAGCAAAGACTCTTTTCATGTTCCCCAGATTTATAAAATAAAGGAAAAAGTGACTGCAAATTATTGCCCTTTTTCCTCCGTAATCTATAACTAAAGGAACAACAGACTGACCTCCATGTAGACAATATGTACTAAATATACATGTTATTGCTTTATAGCATACCTCTACCTGAATTCTGTCCAAACAAATGAGAATCAAAACTGGTGAACAGTAGATAAACGAGGCACCCAATTGATCATCAAAATTAATAAGTTGAAATATAGGAGTAACTTCCTTCAAATAAGCCTGTGGAGAAGAATGTCAAATAACCTGTGGCAGTTACAAAGCTAATCACCAAATTACATGAAGCCTTACGGCAAAAGTAGAATTGTGAAAGGAAAAGTTTCCACTTCTCAAGTAAATGACCCAAATTGTCAACATGTCAGCTTAAATAGTCAGAAACAGATACAAAAAGAAGCCTGAGAAATCCACAAGAGGTTCGATGCAAATAGCTATGTACCATCATCAATTAACACTACAGAAGGACCGAAGCAAAATCTTGTCAATGTTTCTTATTACCGTGTACATTCATAATTATGCCTGCCTATTAACTTTGTAAGGCTGGGTATGAAAATATCATGTTTTAGCAAAACACACGTAGCATCACATTTATCCTTGCAGTTATCACATCTGTGGATGTAATAACGGACAGCTAAGACCAGCAGCAAGGCAGAATAACTGAACAAAGATAAAGATGTCAAGGTTGCCTTCTCTCTTTCTTTATCAGTTATAACTAGTTTAGCAACAACAGAACCAATTAAAAAGCAGAACTTATTGCATGCAGCACTCTTTGCTGTATGTTGATTTCGCTTCTTGATCCAACTGCATTATATTGCCTTATAACATGTACTAATAGCAATTTGCAATCCACTTGCAACATAGACAGATTCAATTCCATCAATCCTATAGCCATCCCCCCCTATTATGAGAAATAAAAAGGCAAGAAGAAGAGTGTAACGAAACCCAGATCATTAGGCATAGCTAAAGAGCTCAGGCAAGCAGTACTTAATATTATATCTTCACCTTTTGGGGTGTTGATTCACTAAAACTCTTTACTCCAGGAGGAATGTTACTGCCTTTATGTTGAATTAGATGGATAGGCAAGTGAATAATGTAAACTTGTAAAGCATAAAAGCTTTAAACTATCTAGCTACATTAAACAGTAGATACACAATTAAAACAACAACAATGCAAATTAGACCACATTCTACAAATATCTACTACTCAAGACTCATAAGACAAAATTTATTTTAGAGCTGAGCTTTCAATAACAATAAAAATCCTCTCATCTTAAACAGCGGGAGTTAATACCACAATTTCCACAACCCAATCCATCCTCTACCTTATTAGCAGGCCCCTAAAAATCTTTCAATTATGGACCTGAATGACATTCTGAGTCATAAATGTCCAAAGGTCAGTCCATTAGGTCCAATCAGGAAAACCATCCATGTCCACACTGTAAGCAGTTAAGGATAATTGTCGAAAACTAAAGGATCATTGTCTTTCCTGTCAGCATTTCAAAACAAACTGTCCATTTATTCATGATTGGTTTCAGGAAAACAGTACAGAAACTGGAGGTATATGATTCAACGTTGAAGTGTGTATCAAAGAACTTTAAAACTAGAGGTAGATTCTCAAAATAAAAGCATAGCTTACTCCTAGATAAGAAAGAGATAGAAAGGGCAGAAAATGAAAAGATTATGTATACAGCTATACCTTTTCTTTTCCTCTTCCTCAATTCTAATTTTTTCACTGAGATCCTTTTGCTCTTTCGATCCGATACTTGAAGCAGGTGATTTACCAATAGGAGACAATGATATACTCCTACTTTTTTTTTGTCTCCTATAGTTCCTTGGAGAGCGACTTTTATGTCGTCTGGTGGCTGGAGAACGACTTTTGCGGCGCCTTGGGGACAGTGAACGGCTCCGTTTTCTGTATAACAACGATTAACATTTAAGCAACAACATATATTGGCAGCAGAAATCATAAAATCCACAGACATACTAACCCGTCTTCCAAATCAGTTAGATACTAAAGCATGTACAGTTACCTCATGAATTGCAAAGAATATACTCGAGCTCCATCTTTTATCATAGGGAACTGCTAATATCACAATTGAGCAACCAATGGACACTCATCGGCACCCATGACCTGCTTCCTCCCATGAAGGGAAGCAATTACTTCTTTTAATTCCTCATTGAAGAACGTAGTTTGCACCGGGTATTTCATTTAGGTTTCTATTTATTAACTCTACTCATTAGGATCATGCATATCTTCAGAATAGTAGACAATTTCCAGATGGCAGCAAGACCGAGGACTAAATTTGCAACTGAACAGCGACACCACCAGATCAGGATATGAGATAATACATAGACAACCACAAGGATATCAATTATGGTGATTACAAGTATTGAAAACTCTTACTAGCAGCAACAACTCAATTTGACAAGTACATAACTTTTTCGTGGACATCTGGTAACTCATATAATAGAAGGCTAGTGAACTTTGGTGAGAAAATATCAATCTGAACAAAAACAAAGATGATACTGGAAACAGAAGTACGAAACAAGTTTGCACCCCTCTATCTCTCTGCTTGGGAACAGAGCTAGATATCCAATGAAGGGAATCGAATACATGAAATGAAGAATAAGGCATTTTGTCCAAAAACAAGAATTAACATTCGAATTTGATCCATGACCAGATAGTAGATGGACAACTCAGCGGTATTTGAATGCACCAATTACTAGAAGTTCCTCTTAAAGTCTTTAAAATACAAGCAAAAATGATCAATCAGCAATCCTGCCACAGCTTAGACCAATGCTGTCACTATGAAGTCCTAAATTCATTTTTGAGCAACCGCACAAGTCGATCCAACAAACGGTAGATAAATACCAATACTTTTTCAAGAATCAAACACGTAGACAATACCTGAACAAACTGTAATTGAATCAGCAAAACGTGAGCTTTATTAGAATAATAAAAACAAATCCAAGTACATAAAAACACAAAGATCAAAGATATAACACAAGGGCAAAATCCATATAAGTCAAATCCATGTATCAATTTAAGCAAATGGGTATCACCTGCTATTAGAATAAGGTGATCTGCTTCTATCTCTCCGGCTTCTGCGGCTATGTCTGCGTGCCACAGGCGAGGGTGACCGTGAATATCTCCTTCTATGTGCTGGCGACCTCGATCTAGACCTTGAAATATCCCTATCTCTACCCCTACCCATCTCTTCCTCAACTAATTATATGGAACACAAAAATTCACCTGTAACAATAAATTAAATCAAAACCCATATGCTCTAAACAATTTCTTATACCAATGGGTATACAAAGAACAAGCACCACAAACTACAAGCCCAGGGGCCAAAACAATTTCAGAAACAAAGCATATAACTTTACACCAATCAAAAAACAGTGAACACGAATCAAAACCCACATGCCCAAAAAATTTCAAAAGCATGTGTAACCTTAGACCAAATGAAAAACTATAAGTATCAAAAGTTATATGCTAAAAGTTGTACACAAGGTATAAACAACTATTCGCACAAATGGAAAGCTGAAAATTACCTGTTACTACAACGAAAAGATAGATCTTCCCCGGTGCATAACGATTGAAATAGAATAAAACCCTAAAAAGTGGAATGAAGTGAAGAATAGATAGAGAGGAAGAAGAGAGAGTGAGGGCAGAGAAATTTTCTGGGTCTAATTCTTTTCCTTTCTCCTTTTGGTTTTTAAGCGATTGATTGATTTCAAGGTAGAAATACCAAAGGAGGGTTATTGCTTAGCTTTGTTGTACACAGCACCCCACGGGAAATACAGAGAGAGGAGGAATGGTGTCGCTTGCAGAGGAAGAGATGAGCGGCCAATATTACCCAAAAATATAAAACGACATCGTTTGTTTTTTTCTTTTCTTTTTTAACATAATTAAAAGAAATTAAGAAAAATATTGAACTTGTATAATACCTAGACGAATTATGACTCTCTTCCTCGTTGATTTGTCTTAATGGATAACAAAATACTCAATAATAAAGCAGTTAATTTGACTACTTGAGCAAGCAACAATACTTTAATTCTGTTTAACAACGACTAGTGTTTTATCAAATAGCATTCAATTGCTCGTTCGAATACTCTCTGCTTTCTTTTTTTCCTTACCAAAATTTTGAACACGAGCAAATTGGTGAACAAATATCTTGAATCCAAAGGGAAATAAATTAAAAAACAGGGGCTAAGTGCGGCATTATATTTAAAAATTAGTCAATTCACTTAAATTTCAGGACCAAGTATCCTAAATATAGAAATTCAGAACTTAATATCTTAAATTTTTGAGCTGCTAATTTAAAATTCAAGACATAATTTTAGAACACCGTGTCCTACTATTGGAGCAAAATTAGCTAATCCTTAAATACATTGTAAATTATAGATATATTTTAAACAACATGCTTAAAATTGGCTACCTGATGTCATTTTGCACCATCACTACGGAAGTTTGACAGACAATTCGAAAAAAATAGTTGACAGTTAATGTAACATTGGTAATCACGATGTTACAAATACAAAAAATCCAGGAATCTTTTGAACAGGCAATTCTTAGAAAAACACCAAAACTATAAATGATACACCAGCAAAGATAACTTAAGAAGCAAATCAACCATGAATAAGACCCATTAGCTCCTCAAAATACTGTGGCTCGAGACAATAAAACCCTGCGACATCCATAAGTTTCAATTGTACATGACCCAACATCCCTCCCCAGTTCACAGAAACACATCTTTCTCGAGCAGCTTTAGGACCTCCTGCTGGTTGTTGAGTTTGGCCACATCGATGGGCGTCTTTCCATCCATGTTTTGGAGAGTTCTGCACAAATAAAAGAAAATTTAGCAGACAGCACGAGAAAACAAAGCATAACGCGACAAGTGGGCCGAAAATGATCATAATATATCAGCAGGATCAGAGAGAAGCAAGACATACACAGCGGCTCCATTCTCTAGCAGCAGCGCGACACACTCCTTCCTACCATATCCAGCAGCATAGTGAAGAGCAGTATTCTTATTCTTGTCCAAGGCATCAACCTTTGCCCCAGCTTCCAGAAGAATCTGAGCACACTTCACCTGGAATACAATTAAAAACTGCTTTAACTCAAAGAATTTTCGAGAAAAATTAGCTTACTTCAATGGGAATATACTCTAAAATAGCACATAGCCAACCTTAAACCTCCTATCTCGTCAACGTGGAGATTTCCGTTTAGATGGATGTTAAATAAAAAAATCATATTTTTTTTTTTACTGATTGATGAGTGCTAGTAAGCTGGTAATTGTGCCCCCCCTCCCCAGCCCAAAATAGCATATAATGCTTTCCTCAATCTCTGAATTTGAAGCAAACTGAGAGCTTTCCGGGACAGTTTTAAAAGGAAAAGAAACAATATGTCATAACTCTATGCCAAACCCATAACATCAAGTGTGGCTAGACATCATTGCAACCCAACTTTAAACATTGGCAAAACTGCTCAGCAATTCAGACTAAATTGCTAACGTAAACAAGCCCGAAAAGAAACTATACAATCAAAGTGAAAACTATACAATTTCAGGCTAATAACAATGTCCAGAAGTAAGAGAAAAAAAGGTCAAAAATGAAAGAGTTCCAAAGTACAAAAATTCTGAGGGATAATTAATTGGTGCTTTTAGAAAGAATTAATCCACCCGGAAAGGAAGCTTCCAAGCTTTGTTAAATAAATAAGATAGCCAAATTGGATATCCTAGAATGCTGGAAATATACAAAATGGCAAACTGGAACATATTGGTGTACATGAGTATACTACAGGTCCTAGATGATGATCATATCGATCAACTTCTTACCTCGCCATATCCACAAGCAAAATGCAATGCTGTCCTTCCTTCTGAGTCTTCTTCGTCTTTATCAGCACCAGCAGTTAGTGCAGCCTTCAAGCCCTAAAATTCAAATACAAGCAATATATTCAGATGGACGAGACCAAAGTCTCTAATGAGATCATAGAAACAATTCGACTAGAAAAAAAAGAAGGAAATATAGACATATTTACACAGAATACGAATGAATAGAATTGTTCATACCGAAAAAGTACAAACAATGTTATATCACAGGGATCACAGTACATGCGCACATAGTTGGCAGCAGGGTAATTTCAGACAAAAAGGGGAAGGAACTTTTGAACAAGAAAAAGGTTTCTGAACAAAATTGCACAGTGAAACTATGACATCCATACATAAGCCTCAAAGTAAAAAAGAAGTTGAATTAAAAAGTCACCTCTGCATCACCAACACTAGCACACTGGTGAACAACAGATTCATCTTCACTAGCCTCTTCGGTTTCATCTGTCCCAGGTATTGCGGAAGAGGTAGCACCCTCTCCCCCAGCAGCAAAACCCATTGCTTCACCAATCTTCTTCAGTGTTTCTTGATCATTCCAATACCTGAGAAAGGAAAGGGAAAACATTTGCATTACGCCCCAAAAAAGGACAAAATACGCCCAAGAAGGATGAATATAACATTAAAAGAAAAAACGACAACAGATAGTAAAGATCAAGGACCAAAGTGCAGAACATAAAATTCAGCAAAGCTATAGTTATATGTGATCACTAGTCAAAAGGTAGAGTATTACACTAGACTTTTTTGATGAAAGAGTATTACAGTAAACTTGCAAGCAAAGGAAAGTGCTTATAGTGCATATAGCATGCTGTAAGCACCATAAAGCCAAAATGCTATAAAAGCACAGGATAGAACAGAAAAACATATAACAATTTGACATATTAACACTATAAGGGCAGCCAGGAGACGCTAAAACAAACAGATGGAACCCAAAATAAACTGTTCTGTGCTCAGTGCTCAGTGCTCAGTGAAGTTCCATCTGAAACTCTCTTCAATAGGACTAGCTGCAAACTTTTTCCTCTGTCTGCTGCTGCAGATAGACCAAATTGAAAGGAGATTCTTTTATGAAGAAGGATTCTCCTCTTGATTCCAGTCACAAATGATACTTAAACCAAGAATTGAAGATCTAGCCACAGAGCAAACTTGATTTCTAAGAATTCTTTATTTCTGAATATCAGCAAGCAATGTCCTATCTACTAACCAGATGTCTCACACCCAACACACATACATATCCTGAAGCTTAGGAAGTCAAACTATGACATGTTCATTTTTATTACTTAAGCTTGCAGAAGAAAAGGTCTCCCACAAAATTAGTATTCGTGGCGGTCTGTTCATTTTAGAAGCGAAACTGTGAAAAGGAATCTGCATACGTTCTGCAACATCAACGGTTGGGATGTGGATAGATGCCTTTAAATTAGCTAGTGAAGTGTTCAACAAAGTACAGGATATCACTAAATTCTGGTCTGACCTGAAATGAGGAGAGAATAGTTAATGCAACCTAAATCATAACAAATAGGAGATATGACCTCATCATTGCAGCTGGTCCCCCGCTCTCTATCTCTTCCAAAATCGGTTTCAGCGATGGGTCTTCTTTGATGCGTGCCATCCGTTCTTCAATTTGCTCCTTCTGAGCAGGGTTTGACAAACTCTCAAGCATGCCAGACATGGATGGATCCTGAAGTTTAAAGAGTAAAGAAATCAAGTGCGTATCACTCAAAGAAGAATCATTTCTCATCAAGAAATCCAGGGCTCATACAACATTTACCTGCATCAACGCATTACCAAGCCGCTCAGCCATTGTCATAAATTGAGGATTTTGCATAACCTGTTGCATTGTGGAGTAGTATTGTTGGCTATCAAAGTTGGGGACGCTCTCCTCGACTGCCGCACCTTGAAAGGTCTTCTGAAGTTGCTCCGCCATCTGATTAAATGCAGGATCTTTCGCTATCTGCTCCGCTAGTTCTTTGATACTTGGGTCCTACATCAGCCACAACATAAAAGAATTGTGCAAAATAAACCAAAATACAGTATACAAATAATTCAAAGTTTATCAATCAACAAAGAAATGACACAAGCACAGCCGCAAAATTATAATAAAATTGATTTTCACCAAGTGTTAAAGCTTTGTTTTCTGTCAAAGTAGTTTGCAAATCCTCCACAGTTTCGTATCTCAAGCACCATGTATTCAACCAAAAAGAGATTTAAATATGTAATTACTTTTTAGTCTACCTAATAACCCCTCCGTTGATCAATTACTATCCTATTAGTCAAAGGTAAGTAATTGACATCGTCAGTTGGAGAAGATTTGTCAATGTGAAAAGAAATAGCCAACTAGAAGTCCAGGACACAAATAAATATTAGTATGAAAAAAGGTTTATCAACTGGAAGACTGGAAAACAGCAAAACTTCTATTCTACATAGTAACATGTAAGTACATTAAGTAGTCCAGACATGGCTGAGAAATCGAAGGGATTTTGAAGCCCAGCTCCAGCCGCATCCGTAGAGGTTGTTCTCGCCTCTCCTGATGGTGCTTCTGTGGAGGAAGACTCAGAAGATTTTTTGTTCTCAGATGCCCCAGACTTCTCATCTGAAAAAGAAAAAAAACTGAACTTTCTTCAGCAACTTAAAATTGTGTCTTCCACTTTGCAATTTCTCTTTCAAACAAAAGAACGCACAATCAAGACAATTTTGTAGAGCACTCATTATCGGTTATACCACAGAGTCTCGTCTTTGGTAAGAGATACAACAAGCTGTAAAGCTCAGAATACCAGTAATGTGCTACTTCCAAGTCATGAGAAAATATAAGATGCAGAAATCTAGACAAAAACTGTGCCAAAACAATGACAGGAAGCAGGCAAAAGATGATATCAAATTTTAGCAAGATCAAAACATTCAAACAACGTGTATTATGACCGGCCATCGACCAACAGATATATGAAAGTGCACATGTGCATAAATTTAGTTTCATAAGGATTCATATAGTCAACCCCAACCAGTTTGGGACTGAGGGGTGGCTTATTGCATGCATGAATAATATATGGCCGTACTCAAGTTTCTTGGATAAGTCATATGCACCAATTAAGAAGGTAAACATTATTGGAGGTTGCTTAGTCGTTCTATGTTCCATATATTATTTTATAGTACTTTCAGAACTTTTGGTATAAGCATATCACTATATTTCCCCGCCTGCATCTAAGTGTGTTTTAATCAATCATTAGCACGTTTTTAGCTTGAATTCTACAAAATCCAAATACACCTTAGCTTTTCACATAATTAATTCTTCATTCATCATATATTAAGTATTTAAGTCACTACAATAACCATTTAAAACACAAGTCAATTCGATTAAATAAGTAAAATAGCTTATGCAAAAATCAACATCCTACTTCCAGCCATATACTTCATCCATTTTCACCACTCTTGTTCATAATCTCAACAATTTTCCTCTTGGAATCTCATCATTCAAGAATCCCTGTTTTGTGTTAGGTTCATACATATACTAAATGGTAAAACCCACATACATTTACTAAAGCCCACATACAAATATGCACATCACAAATTCAACATAAACATGAAGCAAACATAATAGTGGCGAAATATACCTGCTGATGCAGTAGGCAAAACTTTCTCTCCCTGAAAAAATTGAACAGATAAATTTTTACTTGAACCAAAAAAAAAAAAAAAAAAAAACCCAGAAAGCAAAAACTTAAAAATATAAGGAACAAAAATCAAATACCAGAAATTTTTACCAAAGCAAAAACAATCCCCACACATAAATCTCAAAAACCCAATTTAAAAATCCAATCTCTAATTAACAAGAGCAAATTGAAAATACAAAAATGATTGGATTTGAATCAAATTATTAATCAATAAACACGAAATTTGAAGTGTACAAAGTGATGTACCTCAGACATGGCTACAAAGAGTTGTGCTGGGCTAAGAGTAAAGTTGAAAGATAGGAGGAGATTTGGGGGTATACGAAATCAAAGCAGTAGCCAAAGGGTTTTTGTGAGAGAAAATGACGCAGAGATAATGATAAAATGACAGATGGGCACACTCTTTTTTTTTCCCTCTGTCTAATTTTCCAAAGATTTGTTCAGTGGGCCACCTTAATCTTGAAACGAATGGCACCGATATGCTTTCTTCAGATTCTCGATTCCGTGGGCTTTCCCCTACTCATTGGATAGTGACTGTCCATTGATTTATTGGGCCTTTGGATATTTGGCCCAATAATCTATTGTTCTAAAGGGGAAAATTCAAAAATTGTCAGATTTACAAGTGGTCATTTAAAAATAGTGGAAGAAATTCAAAAATAGCTAGATTTACACTAATCGTTCAAAAATAGCCCAGTTTCAAAAGTAATCGAAATTTAGTCACTTTTTATGTAAAGATAAATCTGAGAGAAAACACTGTTCAAAACCCGAAAAATACGCCAGTATATTATGCTGGAGTTCCAGCATAACTATACTTGAACTCCATCATATTATACTGGAGTTCCAGGATAAGTATGTTGGAACTCCAACATAATATGATGGAGTTCCAGCATAATATACTGGAGTTTGGAGTACCGGTGCTCCAATCTCTAGTATATTATTATACTAGAGTCAGCAAAGTATACCGGTCCAGCATAATATGCTGGAGTTCATACAAAGGTGCACCGAACTCCAGTATATTATGCTGGACCGGTCTCTATTGCAGCAAAATAGTGGCTATTTTTCATTGACTTAATAAACGCTGGCTATTTTTGAATGACCAGTCTGAAAACTGGCTATACCGTGTTATTTTTACAAAAATAGTCACAGTTTCAAAAGTAATCAAAATTTAGCCACTTCTCATGTAGAAATAAATCTGAACGAAAATAAGGTTCAAAATCCGGAAAAATACTCCAGTATAATATACTGGAATTCCAATATATTATGTTGGAACTCCAACATGCGAAAAGTTCCAATATATTATGCTGGACCGGTATATCATACTAGAACTCTAGTACATGTGCACCAATCTCCAGTATATTATGCTGGAACTTTCCGTGTTGCAGTAAAATAGTGGTTATTTTTTAATGACTTTGCAAACGCTGGCTATTTTTGAATGATCAGTCCGAAAACTGGCTAGCCCGTGCTATTTTTACTGCTCTAAAGGGAAAATGAATGGACAAAATATAAAATTGACCGGTTAGCAAAACTAATTGCATTCGATAGCCAAAAAAGTATATAAAATATGTATATAATACATATATACTTTTGCAAAAAGTGTAATAAATATGTAAAATACTTTTGCGGAGGGTCTATCGGAAATGGCCTATCTACCCGCACAAAGTAGAAGGGGTAAGGCTGCATACACACTACCCTCCCAGACTTCACTTGTGAGATTATACTGAATTTGTTATTGTTGTTGTTGTTGTTATAATACATACATACATATATATATATATATATATAACATATACATACATATATAACATATATATATGTGTGTGTGTTATATTATAAATGTATGAATATAATGTTGGTTTACCGAAATAACCTTATAATATTAAGCATAATAACTCACAATAAAATGACATGAGTGGAATTCTAGAAATTAGCCTTGCAATCCTATTAGTTTTAGGATATAACACTACACGTTAAGAATCTTATTAGGAATCCTATTAGTATAATTACTTTCGGACATAGACATATAATACTACATGTTAGCACGTAAACCTAATACCTTTAATTAGGCATGTTAGGTTTCCTATTAATACTATTGATTTTGGGATAGAGGCAATTTTTAGCACGTTGTGATGACTCAATATGTCGTGATGACCTAATATGTCATCTTTAATTTTAAATATTTTTTTCAGTGTTCTGAGACCTTGAATAGCACCATTCAGCATTCCTCGACTTGTGTGCGTAGTCCATAAATTTTTTCGGGAAGTTTTTATGTGAAAAATTGATTAAAATGTGAAATAGAGCTTTAAAACTCAACTGAGTTGACTTCGGTCAGCGTTTTGAGAAAACAGACTTGGATTAGTATTTTAACAATTCTAGTAGGTCCTTATCGTGATTTGGGACTTGGGCGTATGCCCGGAATAGAATTCGGAGGTCCTTAGCTCGAATTATCACTATTTAATGGAAACTAAAAATCTAAAGGCTAAAGATTTCCAAAGTTTGACCGCGAATTTGACTTTATCTATATCGGACTCGGATTGAGATTCCGAGAGTGGGAATAGCTTCGCTATGTCATTTATGATTTGTGTGCCAAATTTGAAGTCATTCCGGATTCATTTAATTCGCTTCGGCACGAGTTTTGTAAATTGGAAAGTTTGAAACTCATAAGTCCGAATCAAGGTTGGAATTGTAGTTTCGACATTGTTTGATCAGAAGATATCAGATATAATAAGTTAAGCTTATCTCCCTCACGTGCATCCCTTATGTTTGATTCTGCCTGTGTCTGTGTACATTGTGGATGGACTTGGTTTATGCGTGAGTTCGTTTGTCAATCTTCAAAACCAACTTCATTTGGGCCTACAAATTCCCCATTTTGATGGTGACAAACTCTATACTTTTCATGAACATTTTTCCTTTTTAAAGTCACTAGTCATTAAGGACCATGTTCATTAGATTATAAACATCACGATCCAAAGTAAAAACACAACCTAATTCCCCCTTTTGGCATCATCAAAAAATTACATAATTATGTGAGATAACTAGATTTTAATAGAAAATACTCATGGCCACTAGGGCTACTTCAAATGCAATCATGGATTTAAGCATCATCTATCAATCTAAGGATATTAGCTATCTAAGAAATATCAATAAACAGTTAGAGCAAAAGGTATTGAATTTCATTGATTGATAAGATCCCACCACAAAGCATAAAAAGAAATAAGAACAATGGATCATGAGCAAAAGAAATAAAAAAATCCCTAACTGGGTCACTAGTTGATCTACACTAGGCTAGGAGGTTTAAGGCTGGGAAGGACTAGGTTCTTGGTCTTTGGCTTGGAGCAGTTTCAGCATATCCTGAAGAATGCCATCGTTCTTCTCTTTCTCTTTTGCCAGCTCGGCTCTGAGAGCATCTCTTTCAGTCTCCACTTCAGCCAACCTCTTATTCAACCTATCAATCTCAACATCCTTAGCCCCACTTTCTTGAACCAAAGCTCGCACCTTGCTATTTAATGGTACCTTTTTGGATGAACCGGGTTCTTTGGGAGTGGTTTGAACTTCATAATCACAAGCAGTTAGAGTGTTTGCCCCAAAATGATCCTTGCTTGTACCAACTTCCTATTTCTTGATAGGTACCTTGAAATGTTCAAGTACAGTTGTGAGAATAAAACTATAGGGTATGGCATGAGTCTTGGTGCCAATTAGAACCCTGTCAAGAAGCTAAATTATAAACCCATGACAATTGATTTGCCTCCCACTATCCAAACATACCATAAGAACCAGGTCCATGAATATGGCAATGTGCCTCCTTTCCTGCCTTGGCAACACATATTTGTTTACAAATTCAAACAATACTTTATGGGGTGGCTTCATCTCACTTTTGTAAATAGCCTTGGGCTCAAGTTCCTCTTCATTGTCACCAAATTTTCTCGTAATGGGAAGGGCAGTAGGGAGATTCTCTAGGCTTGGCCATTTGAGCTTCTTATAATCATTGTACCCTTCAGAAGGTACCCCCAAGATTTCTCCAGTTCTTTATCATCAAAAGTCACAGTCACCCCTTTTACCACACTGGTGACCCTACCATCTTTGATCTTACAGTTACCCATGAACTCCACAATCTCAGTTTTGGCCAGCCTTCCATCCATCTGAAGGACCATGTCCTTCCAATCTTGCGACTGTAACTTCTCCAGCATCAGTAACATTCCTTCCTCCTCCAAGTCCCTGAGGAGTCTACCTTTCAAAATGGTTCTCTTCCCAAACTTAATCATCTTGTCCTTCTCAATATCAGATTCTACTTTTTCTTCTCCACTCCATTCTTCTTCCTCCACCATTTTCACTTTTCTTGATTTCATAGCAGACCTTGTTCTTTTAGCCAAAGTGGATGGTTTAGCAGATTTTGACTTTGAAACAGACTTCTTTGTGGAAGTCTTGGCTTTCTTAGCTTTAGGAGTTAGAACCTTCACTTCTTCTGTCTCGTCTCCATCACGAAGGACTAGGTCCATTTCATCAATTTCAATAGGCTCAACCATCTTCTTTTTGCCCTTAGAAGCAACTTTTCTTTTACTTTCTTCTAAGGCTTTCTCCAGTTCAACCTCACTCTGCTTCTTCTGACTCCACGTAACTCTTTTTCTTGTGGAAGGAATTTCTACAGGGATAGAAGAGGCATCCTTCCTTTACTTGTTTGTTCTAGCAGTGCCAGGGGTTTTAACTCCTGAACTTCGTTTCTTATTTGGATTGTAACTTTCAGTCACTCTTTTCAGTAGGTCTGCAAGGGTCTCTTGTTCAGATGGAACAGGTTCATATACATTTGTCCCTAGTTGAACTAGCCCATCAGTAGCTTTTGTAGACCCACTTCCCCTTGTTTTTCTCAAATTCTCCTCTATTTCTGCTAATTCCTCACCCCAAACTACCATAGCACCTAATTCTTTAGTTAGACCAACAGGAGTTGGTGAAGAACCAATCACTCATTTTCCCTTACCCCTCTTAGTACTCCAAGCACCCTCACTCTCTTTTTTTTTTCCATTTTTACCACCAACATTTTCAGATTTGGTAGTTTCAGCACCTGCTATAGATCCTACCAGCACAAACCTATTCTCCAAATTCGTAGCAACCTCAGAAGTAGTTTCAGGAGTGACGTTACCTATTGAGTCTCAGAAGAAACATTTTCTTCCCCCTCAGTAGCATATTTGAAAGACTCATCAGATTTTTGGGGTTCTTCTTCCCTACCTGCTTTCAATTGTTCATTTATTTTCTTGATCTGATCTTTACCAACGACTACCTTGTGAGCCATCATCTTTACCCTACTTTTCTTAGAGGTTGGTATGGTTGAAGGGGTGGCAGTATGTGTGGAAGTGGTTTCCTGTAGTGGTGATGAAGGATTCTCAAAGGTGTTTGCCATTTTTGTTCATGGGTATGAGAGAAAAAGAGTTAGATTATGTTTGGAAGATCATAGAAAATGGAGAGTATTTTGACGGCTTAAAAAAGGTGAAGTGAAGAAGACACTAAGCCTAATCAATTTAAAGATAAGTGATTAATGGGGTAACGACAGCCTTTCAAAAGTCTAATCAAACTGAATTTCAGTTTGAAAAGATGTTGGGGTCTATCCCTAGAATCTAGGCACTTAATGCGGTTAGGACTTCTTTTGATCAGAACTGGTTCTTTTGTAACAGATAAGTCCAAAAAGGATTTGGGATTGAATGAGACTCTTCTCTTAACCATGATTCAAATATAATTATTTCAAATTAAGCAGAGTGGAGAATATATACCAAATAATCTTGATGAACCAAGTTCTTCACTGAAAAATCTCTTGTGTAAATCTGAATTTTCCAACAAAATAAAGACAATATCATTAGATATTAATGAGTCATATTATCACATGGCACAAGAGTATACTTGTGAAAGTATGAGCCTGAGCAAAATCTAATCTAATTATGTACAAAAATTCACAATTTTTTAACCAATTTTGAGGTAGAACCGGTTCCTTTTAGGTGATCTTAATCATCCTTAATTCTAACCCGTTCCTTTCAAAGTGATCTCTACTTAGAGATTTTGTGAAGATGCCAGCTATTTGCTTGTCAGTAGCACAAAATTCTACAGTGATCAAACCCTCTCATAGTTGTCCCTCCAAAAATGATGCCTAACATCTATGTGCTTAGTTCTCTTATGATGAACCAGGTTCTTGGTCATACTAATGGCACTAGTGTTATCACAGAATATAGGGATACAACCTACATCAATTCCAAAGTCCACTAATTGTTGTTTGATCCACAACAATTGAGCACAACATGAGGCAGCAACGACATACTCAGCTTCAACAGTAGATAAGGCCACAAAACTTTGCTTTTTGGTAGCCCAAGACACAAGACATGAACCAAGAAAGTATGACATACCTGAGGCTCTCTTTTTATCCACAAGAAAACCTACATAATCAGCATCAGCATATCCCACTAGGTTGAAATTACTACCTTTTGGATACCAAAGACAAAGGTCAGTGGTGACTTTCAAGTATCTTAAGATTCTCTTGACAGTAGTCAAGTGAGACTCCTTTGGATTTTCCTGAAATCGAGCACAAAGGCCTACACTGAAAATAATGCCAGGTCTGCTAGCAGTGAGATATAGAAGAGAACCAATCATTATCCTATACAACTTCTGATTAACAGATGAACCAGGTTCATTTATATCCAATTTTGTAGATGTAGCTATAGGAGTATCGATTTCTTTTGAATCTTCCATTTTAAACCTTTTCAGCAACTCTTTCAAATATTTCAGCTAATGGATCATAGTTCCATTTGAGTTTTGTTTAATTTGTAAGCCTAAAGAGAAATTAAGCTCACCCATCATATTTATTTCAAATTCACTCCCCGTTAGTTTAGCAAATTCTTTATTTAGCTTATCAGTAGTTTCTCCAAAGATTATATCATTATATCAGAACTACCAAGAGGTCTTTACCTTTTTCCTTCAAGAATAAAGTTTTGTCAATTTTACCTCTCTTGTAGCCATGCTTAAGCAGGAATTTTGATGATCTTTTATACGATGCTCTTGGAGCCTACTTAAGCCCATAAAGTGCCTTGTCAAGCTTGTACACATGATCAGGACATTCCTTGCTTTCAAAGCTCGGAGGTTGCTTAACAAACACTTCTTCCTTTAGATTGCCATTGAGGAAGGCAATCTTGACATCCATCTGATAGAGAGTAAATTCTGTATAAGCAGCAAAGGCTATAAGGAGTCTAATAGCTTCCAATCTTGCAACTGGAGCAAAAGTCTCATCATAGTTTATGCCCTCCTCTTGACTATACCCTTGAACCACCAAACTTGCCTTGTTCCTTATAACTATTCCATCTTCATCAAGTTTATTTCTGAAGACCCATTTAGTGCCAATTATTGGTTTGTCCTTAGGTCTTGGTACTAGATGTCAAACTTGACTTCTCTCAAATTGGTTGAGTTCATCCTGCATTCACCTAGTCTGCATCCAGCAAAGCCTCAACAACATTTTTAGGTTCAATAAGAGATAGAAAAGCATTAAAAGTACAAAGATTCTTCAAAGAAGATCTGGTTTTGATTCCAAACGTTGGATAAGTAATTATGTTCTCAATGGGATGAGAACTTTGGTACTTATAAGGTTTCACAACTAGCCGGTTTCCTCTAGATGTTCCTCCAATGTTTTGTTGCTGAGGAAGAGGTTCATGGATAGGTTCTATCGAGGTTTGAGGCTTAGTTCCTCTTTGTTCAGCTCCCCTTGTCAGGCTGCATGAGTAGAAGAACCTGTTCCTTCCTCTGGTGCAGCTTTAGTCTGGGTTGTGGTTTCATTTGAATTTCTTACTATCCCAATTGCTTCATCTTTATATTCCTGTCTCTCAAAAAGAATGTTAGTTTCATTGAAAACCACATGTACATTTTCTTCTACACACAGTTGTTTTGTTATAGATCTTATAAGCTTTACTATGTGAATAATATTCCAAGAATACTCCCTCATCACTTTTGGGATCAAACTTACCTAGGGAGTCTTTACCATTATTGTGCACAAAGCACTTGCATCCAAATGTCCTAAGATGAGATATATTTGGCTTTCTCCCTTTAAGTAACTCATAGGGAGTTTTCTCAACAAGAAGTTTAGTCATGCACCTATTTATGATGTAACATGTAGCGTTCACAGCTTCTGCCCAGAAACTATGAGGCAGTTTACTAGAAAGAAGCATAGTCTTAATCATTTCTTCCAATGTCCTATTCTTCTATCAACTACACCATTCTGTTGTGGAGTCCTAAAAGCAAAAAAGTTATGATATATGCCATGCACATCACAAAATTCAGCAAATTTAGCATTTTCAAATTCAGTACCATGATCAGACCTAATTGATACATGTTGATTACCTAGTTGTTTTTGAGTTTTTCTAACAAAAGAAGTGAACATGTCAAATGTTTCATCTTTAGATGTTAGAAACAGTGTCCAAGTAAATCTAGAGTAATCATCAACAAGCACCATAACATATCTCTTACCACCTCTGTTCATAGTTCTCATTGGTCCACACAGATCCATATGGACTAGTTCCATCGTTCTAGTGGTACTTACCATTTTCTTGCTTTTGAAAGAGGACTTACCTGCTTCCCCCTTGCACAAGCCTCACAAGCTTTATCTTACTTAAATTTAATATTAGGCAGTCTTTGGAGACTAGTTTGTTGAGTTAACTTAGATTGGCATGTCCAAGTCTTTTGTGTCAAAGGAGGGGATCATTATCCAACACACTTAAGCATGTGAGTTCATTATCTGAGAGTGTGGACAGATCCACAATATATATATTGTTCACTCTTTTTACCTGCAAAATAATCTTGTCAGCGATAAGATTAATCACAAAACATTTTGTAAAGGTGAATGCAACTATGTTACCTATATCACACAATTGTGATACACTTATTAGACTGTATTTCAGTCCATAAATCAGGTAGACATTCTTAATAGAGTGAGAATCTGTCACGACCCATATTTCCCACCCTCGGGGGTCGTGATGGCGCCTACTAGTGAAAGCTAGGCAAGCCAATTATTCCAATTATTTTACCCTTTTCATTTTTGATACTTTAAAATTTGTGAGTTAACATTTTATAAACAACGGAAATAATAAAGCAGAAGAATGAAATATAACAATTTAAAATAATACCGATACGAATTCATAAACATAATCCACCCAGAACTGGTGTCACAATCTCACACACTATCTAAGAATACTATAAATAAGGTCCAAACAAAATAGATGCATGTCTGTCTCTGAAATAGTAAAGAACAGAAGAAAAACTAGATAGGAAGGGGACGCCAAGGTCTGCGGATGCCTGCAGAACTACCTCGGGTCTCCTGATGGATTGAAGGCAGCAACCTCACTATGGTCCAAAACCTCTAGCACCAGGATCTGCACACAGTGCAGAGTGTGGTATTAGCACAACCGACTCATGTCCTGGTAAGTGTCTAGCCTAACCTCGACGAAGTAGTGATGAGTCTAGGACAAGACTACCAAATAAACTTGTGCAGTTATATCATACACATCAAGTAATAACGACAGAAACTAGCAGTTAAGGATGGGAAGGGGAAACATGCTTCGGGGAAATATCATGTTCAAACAGATTTTCAGTAAAGAAGTGTACAATACACCAAAATTCAACTATAAGCAAGAATAAGGAAATCAATGACAAGTGCACGACATCACCCTTCGTGCTTTTACTCTCGTTCTCATAATAAGAATCAATATAATCGGCACGGCATCACCCTTCGTACTTGTACCTCACAAAATCATGGCACGACATTATCCTTCGTGCATTATCACTCATATCATGGCACGACATCACCCTTAATACTTTTACATTTACAAAATCGGCACGACATCACCCTTCATGCATTAACACTCACTCACAAATATCACACACGGCATCAGCCTTCGTGCCTTTACACTCATCCTTACCCAAGCAACAATCACAAAGCAATTCGGGTAAGGGAATAAATAAAATCACAATAGAATCTCGGCAAGGGAACAATAGTATAACAATAATATCCCGGCAAGGAAAATAATGGCATGGGCAATAACATCCCGGCAAGGGAAATAATATCTAAAGCAATAACATCCTGGCAAGGGAGACAATATCATAAACCTCTCCTCTTTTCCACAATTACTTCATAACTCAATTCTTAACTTGAGCCAACGCTCTACAATGTTCAATTACCAAGAATACTTCCACAAGCCTTGTTCAACATTAGAAATCATCATATTAAACATGGACAATACAAAACGGAGTCACATCAATCATAGTATAGGACTCACGATCATGCTTGACACCGACGTATAGATACTCGTCACCACACTTATATGTCGTACTCAACAATTAACACATAGCAAATAAGTCACAACTCCTAATCCTTCAAGCTAATGTTAGACCAAACACTTACCTCAAAGTCACGAACACAATCAAGCGTCAACTACCGCTTTGCCTTTTGTTTCCACCACCAACTTGCTTGTATCTAGTCACAATTTACTTAATAACATTAATAAATGCTAAATAAACCGATTT
Source organism: Nicotiana sylvestris (assembly GCF_000393655.2). Classification (NCBI taxonomy): domain Eukaryota; kingdom Viridiplantae; phylum Streptophyta; class Magnoliopsida; order Solanales; family Solanaceae; genus Nicotiana; species Nicotiana sylvestris. The sequence continues at coordinate 118,597,080 of NC_091057.1, read as the reverse complement.
TAATGCATAAAAATAGGTTTTCTAATGATTTCCCCAAAAAGTCAAAAATCGACCCCGAGCCCACATGGTCAAAATCCAAGGTTCGAACCAAAACTCGATTACCCATTCACCCACGAACTCAAATGTATAATTTGTTTTGAAATAGGGCCCCAAATCGAGGTCCAAATCCAAAAAAATTTAAATTTCTAAGTTCTACCCAAAATCAACAAATTCCTCATGAAAAACCCTTGATTTTGAATTGAAATCATATGAAACGATGTTATAGATTAAATAAAATGAGTTGGTAGCCAGAAAGCTACCTTGGCACCTTGAATCTGATCAAACAAATCATCAATCCTCAGCAATAGATACTTATTCTTGATTGTGACCTTGTTCAACTATCGATAATCTATACACATCCTCATCGATCCATCCTTCTTCTTAACAAACAATGCCGCTGCACCCTAGGGTGAGATACTAGGTCTAATAAAGCCTTTATCTAGCAAGTCATGCAACTGCTCTTTCAATTCTTTCAACTTAGGCGGGGCCATACGATACAGTGGGATAGAAATGGGCTGGGTGCCCGGAGCCAGATCAATGCAAAAGTCAATATCCCTATCAGGTGGCATACCTGGTAGGTCTGAAGGAAATACCTTAGGAAACTCACTAACAATAGGCACAGAATCCATAGAAGGAACCTCAGCACTAGAATCACGAACATACGCCAAATAGGCCAAACATCTCTTTTCAACCATACGTCGAGCCTTCATATATGAGATAACCCTATGGGTAGAATGACCTGGAGTCCCTCTCTATTCCAAATGAGGCAACCCCGGTAAGGCAAAAGTCACAATCTTGGCATGACAGTCCAAGATATCGTGGTAAGGTGATAACCAGTCCATCCCTAATATGACATAAAAATCAACCATATAAAAAAGTAATAGATCTACTCGGGTCTCAAGACCCCCAATCACAACTATACATGAACGATGGACATGATCTACCACAATATAATCACCCATAGGTGTAGACACATATACAAAAGCACTCAAGGAATCACTAGGCATGACCAGATGTAGTGCAAAATAAGATGACACATAGGAGTATGTAGATCCCGGATCAAATAGAACTAAAGCATATCTACAACAAACCAGAACAATACCTGTGATAACTGCATCGGAAGCCTCAGCCTCAGGCCTAGCTGGAAGAGCATAACATCGAGGCTTGGCCTCACCACTCTGAACTATATCTCTGGGACGGCCTCCTGCTGGCTGGCCTCCACCCCTAGTGGACTGACCTCCTCCTCTAATACCTCTACCTCCACCTCTAGCTGGCTGAGCGGGCGGTGGAACACTCGGCGCCTAAACCATGGCACGAGAACCCTGATGCTGAGAGTTGCTCGGTGCTCGAGGGCAAAATATAGGAATATGTCTTGTGCCGCCACAAGTGTAACAAGCCCTCGGCTGTTGAGACTGCTGACTCTAACTGCCTGAATAACCACCCTGAAAAATTTGGAGTAGCAGTGCACTGATAGGAACTGGTGGTGCACTATAGGGCAACTGATCAAAACACTGCATATGATAACCACGACCACCTAGCGCATCGTGAGAAGCCTGAAGTGCTGAATGAAACGGCCTGGGAGGATGGCCCCTACCAAAAAAATCCATGTCTCCAGATGGGGCACCATTAAACCTGCCCGAATGATGGGGCCTTTTGTCAGACCCCTGGCCACTCCCCTATGATAGAACTATCTCAACCCTCTTGGCCACATTGGTCGCATCCTAAAAAGAAATCTTGCTCCCCGTCTCCTTAGTCATCTATAATCGAATAGGCTGAACGAGTGCCTCAATAAACCTCCTCACTCTCTCTCTCAATGGAAAGTATAAGAAAAGCATGAAAGTCAATGAATCTGGTTTCGTACTGAGTGACAGTAATAGAACCCTGCTGGAGATACTCAAACTGCCTCCGATAGTTCTCCCTCTGAGTGATAGGAAGAAACTTCTCCAGAAATAGCTGAGAGAACTGATCCCAAGTCAAAGCCGGTGACCCAGCTGGTCTAGCCAAACAATAATCTCTCCACCAAGTCTTGGCAGATCCAGATAGTAGAAAAGCAGCAAAGTCGACCCCATTGGTCTCCACTATCTCCATGTTCCGGAGAATCTCATGACAACTATCCAAATAATCTTGGGGATCCTCAGAAGATGTACCACCAAAAGTAGTAATGAAAAGCTTGGTGAACCTGTCCAACCTCCATAAGACATCAGCAGACATGGCTAGCCCCTCACCGGTCTGTGCCATAACACCCGGCTGAACTACCCCAACTAGTAGATTCACTAGAGTTTGAAACTGGGGAGACATCTGCTTCGGAGTGCGAGTAGCAGGAGTCTAGGCTCCTTTTCCCGCCTAGGAGATGACTAGTGCCACAGGAAGCAAGCCTCCCTAGGCGACACTCTCCATAAGGTCCACTAGATGGACCAGAGCATCCTGAAGTACCGGGGTGGCGATGAACCCCTCTGGGACCTGAGCTGGTCCTGCTGGAACTGTCTGGGCTGGAACCTCATCGTTAAACTCAACCTGAGACTCCACTGCTAGTGCTACTGCTCGAGCTCTAGGCTGAGCTCTGCCTCTGCCTCGGGCCCTAGCACGGCATCGGCCTCTGCCCTTCGTAGGAGCTGCTACTGGAGGCTCGAGCTGCTGGTCAGCTGATGAAGCGGTATGTGTTCTCACCATCTACAAAAGAATAGAGTGGAAGTTCAATTAGCATTGAGAAATCAAGTTGCATGACAGGAAAGAATAGATGTGAAGTTTTTCCTAACTCTATAGCCTCTAGGGGATAAAAACAGATGTCTCCGTACCGATCCCTCAGACTCTACTAAGCTTGTCCGTGAATTGTGAGACCTAATCAACCTAGAGCTCTAATACCAACTTGTCACGACCCGGATTTTCCACCCTCGGGGGTCGTGATGGCGCCTACTAGTGAAAGTTAGGCAAGCCAATTATTCCAATTATTTTACCCTTTTCATTTTTAATCCCTTAACAGTTGTGAGTTAACATTTTATAAACAGTGGAAAAAATAAAACGGAAGAATGAAATATAACAATTTAAAATAATACCAATACGAATTCATAAATATAATCCACCTAGAACTGGTGTCACAATCTTGCAGACTATCTAAGAATACTACAAATAGGGTCCGAACAAAATAGATGCATGTCTGTCTCTGAAATAGTAAAGAATAAAAGAAAAACTAGATAGAAAGGAGACACCAAGTCATGCGGATGCCTGCAGGACTACCTCAGGTCTCCTGACGGACTAAAGGCAGCAACCTCATTATGGTCCAAAAGCTCTAGCACCGGGATCTGCACACAGTGCAGAGTGTAGTATCTGCACAACCGACCCCATGTGCTGGTAAGTGTCTAGCCTAACCTCGGTGAAGTAGTGACGAGGCTAGGACAAGACTACCAAATAAACCTGTGCAGTCATATCATACACAACAAGTAATAACGACAAAAACTAGTAGTTAAAGATGGGATGGGGAAACATGCTCGGGGAAAATATCATGTTCAAACAAAAATTTAGTAAAGAAGCGTACAGTACACCAAAATTCAACTATAAGCAAGAATAAGGAAATCAATGACAAGTGCACGGCATCACCCTTCGTGCTTTTACATTTACAAAATTGGCACGGCATCACCCTTTGTGCATTAATATTAACTCACAAATATCACACACGGCATCACCCTTCGTGCTTTTACACTTATCCTTACCCAAGCAACAATCACAAAGCAATTCATGCAAGGGAATAAATAAAATTACAATAGAATCTCGGCAAGGGAACAATAGTATAACAATAATATCCCGGCAAGAAAAATAATGTCATGGGCAATAACATCCCGGCAAGGGAAATAATATCTAAAGCAATAACATCCTGGCAAGGGAGACAATATCATAAACCTCTGCTCTTTTTCACAATTACTTCATAACTCAATTCTTAACTTGAGCCAACGCTCTACAATGTTCAATTACCAAGAATACTTCCACAAGCCTTGTTCAACATTAGAAATCATCATATTAAGTATGGACAATACAAAACGGAGTCACATCAATCATAGTATAGGACTCACGGGCATGCTTGACACCGACGTATAGATACTCGTCACCACACTTATATGTCGTACTCAACAATTAATACATAGCAAATAAGACACAACTCCTAATCCCTCAAGCTAAGGTTAGACCAAACACTTACCTCAAAGTCACGAACACAATCAAGCATCAACTACCGCTTTGCCTTTTGTTTCCACCACCAACTTGCTTGTATCTAGTCACAATTTACTTAATAACATTAATAAATGCTAAATAAACCGATTCTAATGCATAAAAATAGGTTTTCTAATGATTTTCCCAAAAAGTCAAAAATCGACCCCGAGCCCACATGGTCAAAATCCAAGGTTCGAACCAAAACTCGATTACCCATTCACCCACAAACTCAAATATATAATTTGTTTTGAAATAGGGCCCCAAATCGAGGTCCAAATCCAGAAAAATTTAAATTTCTAAGTTCTACCCAAAATCAACAAATTCCTCATGAAAAACCCTTGATTTTGAATTGAAATCATATGAAACGATGTTATAAATTAAATAAAATGAGTTGGAAATGACTTACTAATGATTTTGATTTTAAGAAGTTGATGCCATTGAAAAATCACCCAAGATGTTTTTAGGGTTTGAAGAGTTGTTAAAATGAATGAAATCCTGTCAAAATCCCAATTAACTGGTCGCAGATGTCACAATTGCACGGGAGCTTCGCAAATGCGAACCAGGCCTCACATTTGCGAACCTGTGCATGGTCTGCTTACCTCGCAATTGTGAACAAATCGTCGCAATTGCGATACTGGCCCTCCCGTGATGACTTCACATTTGCGAAGGAAGGTTGGCAATTGAGAACACTTGCATGCCTGGGCTTTCTTCGCAAATGCGATCAATCCCTCGCAATTGCCAAGCCTGTTGGGCTCGTAATTGCGATGCCTGACCTCGCAATTGCGATATCAGAGCCTGCACAACCATTTCTCTAAGTTCAAATTCACTCCGTGGCCTATCCAAAACTCACCGAGCCCTCGGGGCTCCAAACCAAACATGCACGCAAGTCCAAAAACATCATACGAACTTGCTCGTGCGATCAAATCATCAAAATAACATCAACAACCATGAATTCAACCTCAAATTCATAAAATTACTCAAGAACATCAAAATTTTGTATTTTCTCAACTATACGTCCGATTTATACCAAATTAATTCCGATCTTTACCAGATTTCACAGATTCGACTTAATTATTATTTTAAACTTGTACCGGGCACCAAAACTAAGATACAAGCCCGATACCATAAACAAATTACATAAATTCTCTTCTAAAAGCCTTTATATTTTCCAGCAATAACCTAAAATTCATAAAATTACTCAAGATACAAGCCTTTATATTTCCCATATTTTACTACGGACCCTACGAGATCATCATATCACGGGTTCAGGTCCATTTTCCAAGAATGTTGATGAAAGTCAACTTTAATTAATTTTAAAAGTCAATTTCCTTATTTTACTTAGTTTTCACATAAATACTTTTCGAAAATGCGCCCGGACTATGCGCGCAAATTGAGGTGAGATAAAGAGAGATTTTTAAGGCCGAATTTACTTCCAAAACGAGTGATGACCTTATGGATCATCACATAATCAGTTTTACCTCCCTTGTCAACCCCAATGATCTCACCTTTCTTCCCATTTTTGAAGGAGACATTACCTCATTTAAGGTCCTTAAGTAAAATAAACTTGTTCTTGCTTCCTATCATATGCTTTGAGCAATCGCTATCCATGTACCATATTTGGCTGTTGCTCCTTCACTTGGACCTGCAAAAGGAAATTACGGGTTAGTCTTAGGAACCCAAACTAGTTTGGGTCCCTTTCAATAGTCAAAAGGGTGAATCAGATTCTTTTTAGCCCAACCTGGCAGTCTATGTTTCCCTTGAACAAATTCTTTATTGTTTTACTAGCCCTTTATTTTGTAGTGCGTTCAATTTTATATTGACCAGTTTACCACAATGTGTGCAAATTTTATTCTCAGGAAGTGTGAGGTACTTGCTTTTGGGATCCCACTTAGATGTAGGGATCCCGTAATCAAGTCCTCTCTTGTTGCTACCATGGTGTTCGTGTAGCCATGAAAGTGCATCAGAGGACCTGTTCCATTTACATGTTCTGTCTATGTAATGACCCGACTGGTCGTTTTGAGAGTTATAGCCCCCATCCACTTTTTATTGCTTTCCCTATATCTGTTTCAGCTTATGTGACTTTTTAGGAGGTTTCGTTTTTGGTTTAGAGTGTTTTGGGACACTTAGTTCCTAAACTAAAGCTTAAGTCTTAGGATTCTATCCATAGCTGGAAGTGTGAAGATGACTCCAAAAATGGAGTTTCGTTAGTTCTATTAGCTTCGTTGGGTGATTTTGGACTTAGGAGCGTGTCCGGATTGTGTTTTGGAGGTTTGTAGCTCATTTAGGCCTGAAATGGTGAAAACCGATTTTTTTATAGATTTTGACAGGTAGTGGACTTTTTGATATTGAGGTCGAAATCTGATTCCGAAAGTTGGAGTAGGTCCGTAATGTTGAATCTGACTTGTGTGCAAAATTTGGTGTCAATCGGACATGGTTTTATATGTTTCGACATTAGTTGTAGGAATTTGAAGTTTCAAGTTCATTAAGTTTGAATTAGAGGTGATTCGTATTTTTAGCATTGTTTGATGTGATTTGAGAGCTCGACTAAGTTTCTATGGTGATTTAGAACTTGTTGGTATTTTTGGTTGAGGTCCCGGGGGCCTCGGGTTTATTTCGGATGGTTAACAGATCGAATTTGGTTTTGGAATAACAGCTGAAGTTGTTACACCTGGTGTAGTCGCACCTGCGCAATATTGACCGCAGATGCGAGCCTACAAAAGTGAGCCAATGGACTCTGGTGTGGTTTGGAAGGAAGAGACCAGAGTTCACAGGTGTGGAGGTATAACCGCGTTTGCGCATCTGCAGCTATGGAAGATGGAGCGCAAAAGCGGAAAGGAGCCAGGGCGTGAGGGATCGTAGAAGCGGAATAAGTCTGCAGGAGCGGGCGTGCAGGTGCGACCTATTGCTCGTAGATGCAGATCCAACCCCTTTAAGTCATTTTTGCACATGCGATGGAAATTCCGCAAGTGCAGCACCGGAGGTGCGATTCTTGGCCCACAGGTGCGAGATCACTGGGCAGAAAAGGGATAAGTGCGAGGGTTTGATTTCATTCTCTATTTTTGGACCTAGAGAGCTTGGATTGAGGCAAAATTTTGAGAGATTTTCAGAGAAAACTTGTGGGTAACGATTCTTAACTCTTTTATGGTTATATCTCATTAATCTATAGTTAATTCCACCATTTAATTAAGGATTTGAGTTGGAAATTGGGTAAAAACTATAGAAACTTCCTAGACTAAATTTTTGAGATTTGGAAGGCAATTTTAGGTCGAATTTGGGAAATTCGTGTATGGTTGGACTCGTGAGTGAATGTGTGTTCCTATTTTATGACTTTTATCCAATTCCGAGACGTGGGCTCGGGGAGACTTTTTGGGGAAATTTTCTAATTTCTCACTTTAGCTTTGATCTCATTAACTAGATTGGTTTCTTATAGTTATATTTACGATATGTAATTGAATTTGGCTAGATTTGGGCCATACATAGTCGAATATTCGTGGAAAAAGCATTGTTACAGATTGATTTGAGCTTGGTTCGAGGTAAGTGGCTTGTCGAACTTTGTGTGAGGGAAATCCTCTGAGGATTTGGTACTATTTGATATGTGAGCGCCGTGTACGTGAGGTGACGAGTGCGTACACGGGCTAATTGTTGAAAATTTTGATTTTATTGAGTAATAACCTATTTCTTCCTATTTGAATTATTTCAGCACGTGTAGTATCCTGATTAGCCTTGATTAGCATGTCTACTTGCCTTAATTGTTTAAATGAACTCTGTGCTACATGTTTAGTGGATTCCCTGTTTTCCCTTAACTTCTACTTAGTCTAAATTGTAGGTTTTCTTGCTGTAACTGTTATCCTATTGTTGTAGTTACATATTTACTTTGGGACAACGGAACGATATTCCGGAAGATCCCCATATTTTGCATATTTACTTTGGAACTACGGAACGGTATTCCAGGTGATCCCCCTACACATTTACTTTGGGACTACAGGACGGTATCCCGGGAGATCCCTCATGCATATTTACGTTTGGGACTACGAGACGGTATCTCGGGATATCCCCTGTTGTTATCTCTGTATACTAAGCTATTACCTTTCTATGATCTCATTCTTGTTAAATTTCAGTATCTATTTTACTACGATATTTCATTCTGTCTTGCTCTAATTATATATTTACCAGTAGGGCCCAGACCTGACCTCATCACTACTCGATCGAGAATAGGCTTGGCACTTACTGGGTACTGTTGTGGTGTACTCATTCGCTTTCCTGCACATATTTTCATGTGCAGATTCAGGTAGTGCTTATTGTCTCACCCCCTTTTCCTTCCGCGGAAATCGGGTTTATGACATTTTGGTATGGGACAACTCCTTCCTTCTGGGAAAGGGGTTTTGCAATTTTGAAGAGTCGCCACCTAATGATTTTAAGGTGCGTTTGGGCACCTATAGGGTTCATTTCTAACTATGTTTGATAACCAGAGATAGGATAAGGACTTGAAATTATCCCACGGGGAAGGTGTTAGGCACCCCTCAGGATCTACTAGTGTGGTTCCCGGCCAGACAGTTTTTTTGTGAATTTGTACAATTAGCAAATAAAAAAGTATGGCTCAAATAATAGGGGATTTAAGTTTAGATTTACAAACGTAAGAAAACAATTAGTGAAAGGCGAAATTTTGAAAAGAGTTACAATCTAAAGCATGCTTATGAATGTAAAGGGGTTGTCCTAGGTTTGTTTGTAATATGGATCACATCAATGCAATACCCGGTATGACACTCCTCAAAAGAGGGGCTACACATTGTATTAGTGCACCGGTCATCATATCCATATCTACCCTTTCCCGCTCGTGAAGGTATTAAAGCAAGGATTGTTCTCGACCCCTATTGCATGATGTTACTCGTCCCTTCCTATTAGTCCTGGAGGAATTTAGGACTCATATCCTATAAGAAGGAGGTTCTAGGTAGACCCTCAGGTGTAAAGGGGCAAAATACTAAGGCGACATACAAAACAAGTAGGACTGGATTTAAAGGGGAAAACACAGAAACAAGTAGAAGGCTCAAATATACCTCCACAAATAATGCACATAGACAGTTGATAATTAAACAAAGGCTGTTCTAATTTATTACATGACTCGGAAAAGAAATCCGAATCAGGTTTGCCTACTGATTTTAACAGTTGATAATTAAACAAAGGCTGTTCTAATTTTATTTAATTTATTACTTAAGGCTTGCCTAGGCGTAAAGCAATATGCAGTAGTTATTTAGAATTATTGAGAGACGATTTGGAAATTATTTTACCCTAAGAGCATGTTGTTCTAGTCAAATGCAGAGAATTACCAGTTATTTTAAACGGGATAATTAAGTGTGAAGCTGTTTTTACCTCTTTTATAATCAGAATTTACACTAAGTGTGAATGCAAGTGCAAATAAGATCCTAAAATATGGTATCTAAGGTGCATGTATAAAATTTATGACGCAGAATTCCTAGAGCAGGATTTCTAGATGCACATGGTAGGATTACAGAATTTCCTAAGAGCAGGATTTCTAAGTGCATATGGCAGGATTGCAGATAATAGTAAAGTGTTAATTATTAGCAGATTTTAACACATGATTTTGAAAGGGTGCACATGCTGAAACAATAACATGCGACCTAAAGACATGATTTCTAATGCATGCATGAGCTCTAAGCATAGTTTCTATTGCGCAATTAGGAACATAAACCTAATAACATGTTTTATACCCTTAACAACTATAACATGCATATTTATCCCATCCCTTTTCACTAGCCAACCTTAATACTTGTTAACAACAAGTTATTACAGACCAACATTGAAATGAATTATATAATGAAAATAAGAAGTTACACTATAGGAAGTCTGATTAGGACTTCCTCTCTGAGTTATGTAATAAACCACCTTAAGTGCCAATGTTATTCCATAGCCCTTCTCATATCTAGGTGTGTAAGATTTCCCTAAGGACCTCAAGGGAACCTGGGCAGTGCTCACACCTAGATTTCATAACCAAAATAGAGTGAGTGCAGTGTGGAAAGGCCAGCTTTTATGTGTCCAGGTTCAGAGGGAGCTCAAGGGTCCCAGAGCAAGGCTCACACAAAAGGGGCAGAACCTAGTGGTCTAAGAGTGTATGTGAGAGTGCTTGACATAGATTTAAAGGAGTTGAGTTAGAAAACAGTTTTGAAAACAATCATGTTTGAAGTGAGTTTGCAAAAGACAACAAAATAGTTTTTGAAAAGGAGAAGGGAATAGGAACAATAATAACTTGGAACAAGACAACACACACAGAACAAATCCAAAGAACAGTATCATTCCAGCATTCACAAGCAAGGAAGTAAGGGGTTGGGGACATAGAGAAACCTAATAAAAAAAAACACAAACATGGCTGAGAAGAGATGCATATAGACCAGCAAGTGCAAGGAACAAGTATGGACTGATTGGCCTTTAGAACACAAGTAATTACTTCAAAGAGTTAACAAGAGAATCATGCTTGAAATTAGAATTGTAATAAGACATAGGGACAGGTTATGAGAGTAATCATGCATGGGTCTATTACATATAATTAGTCAGGACATAGCTTTAATCAAGTACATTAGGAGACATACTAATTGAGGGACATAGCCAAACTCAAGTAGACATGCTGGTTACATTTGAACAAGAGATGGTAGAACTTAAACATGTTGAGTAAAGAAGTAAACAAGAAGTGCAATTAAACAATATGAGCTATTAAGTTAATGCAGAAAGAGACAGGGACTGGCAAACAAGAAGTGCAATTGAACTAGGAACATACAAGTTAAGGAAGCAAAGTGCAGAAAAAACAAAGCAATTAGAGTCTCACAGTCTAGCCTTGGCTTTCAGCCGGCCAGACAAAGTAGTACCACAAGTAGTAGAGAAAGAAGAGAGAGTTTGAGTGTGTATGTGTGTGTTCTGAACTATTGTTCGTGTGTTTAAAGAATAGAGGGTAGAGTATTTATAGTTTTTGAGAACATGCAGGAAAATAAGGTAATAAGTACTGACTTAGCATAATTATAGAAATAATATAAATCAGAACCAATTAAAAATCCGAACTCCCTTCAATTAGGGAGTCATAGTTCAAACGGGTACAAGTTGTATTAAATAGGGGAAAAAATTGCTTGTAAGACTAATTTTACCACAATAGTAATAGTAAAAGCATGTAGCACGTAATAAGGTCTAAGTACAGAATAGTTTCAACATAAGGAAAGTGCACGTTAATTAACAGCATATTTGTGCATATAAACAAGGTAGAGTTCAATTTGATTCTGAAAATTAGCTCAAAGAATCACGGATGAGATTGAAAATTACAGAGAATCAGTACTAACTAAGGAAAGTATCACAAAAGTAAGGAAGCAATTTCGAAAAATTAGTATAGAATTACAAGGAAAATACACAAAATCAAAGATGTAGGTTTAAGGAGATTTCACATAATCAACATAAATTATGTGAACGATCAATAAAACAAATAGTCGAACTTATTAAACGATAAATAACACGGGTTTAGACAAAATCAAAGAAACCTTAAGAACAAATTAGAACAGGAAGCACAAGAGCATATAGAACACACATAAAGCCTAGAACGTTCATGATAGTCATGCAAACACATTGCAAACAGATTCAAACTTTGAATCGAACCCAGAAGTATTAGGGTTTCTTGACAACAGTGAATCGAGCAAAAAGGAAAGACTCAGGTGATGTTTAAACATGATAAAAATCAAAGTAATTGCTAATATCAGAAAAATCGTTTTTTGGAAAAAGAGTTTTGAAACCCTAGTCTGGAAAATGAAGAAATCGTTTTGAAATCGGAGAAATATTTTGACGAAAGCAGGTGAAAGCCTTAAAACCCCATAGATCCATCACAGATCTAAAAAGATCAGAAGATTTATAGCTAGGCTTTTCAGAAAATAGCAGAGACGAAGAAATATTTGGTTAAAAATTCATGGATACACTTAGATCTAAAACAGGTCTAAAGAAAAAGTAAAAAATCTCAAGAGTTAGGGTTTTAGAGAACCCAAAGAAAGTGAGAAAATATTAGATCGTTACCGGTTTCAGCCAGAAAAGCCATGGACCTTACTCGAACAGCCATGGATGACCGGAAAGTAGCATAAAAGTCTATGGATAGAAGTGTAACAAGATCTAGACAAGATATCTTCAAGATCTTTCCATGAAATCAGAAAAACGGGCAACCAGGAGACGTAGGAGACAAGTATACGTCTCAAACAACCATGGGAGTCCATGGATTGAGTGAGGATCGAAGGGATTAGGGTTAGTTTTAAGTGGCGACAGCTAGGGTTTGAGTTAGGTTTTAGAGAGAATTAGAGAGGAAAGGGGATTCAAGGGCGGCATATTGGTAAAAAGGAGAGGGTTTGGGAGATCGTTTGGGATTAATTATGGTAAGAGTGAACGGTGGCCGTTGATCTCTATGATCAACGGCCAGGATTGAAAGGTTTGGGGGGCCGGGTTATAAATTCAGGTTTGGGCTTGGGTCTGGTGGGTTTTAATTGGGCTGGGAATTGGGGTCTTGATTTGGCTATAATTTAAATAGTCATTGTTTCCCTATTTAAATTATAAAAAAATAGTAAATAGTTTCTAAAAACTAATTTAAAGGGCTAAAATAATTTATAACACATAATTAATAATTTAAAAATACAGAATCCAATTTTATGCGTATAAAGCATAATTAAGCCTTAAAATGGCTAATATTGCAATTATGTGCAATTTAGCTTTAAAAATACTAAATAAAATTGTAAAAATATATAAAAATTTCCTTAGCCATATTTTGGCATAAATATAGAAGTATAATAGATGAATTATCAAAACCATAATTTTGGAAATAATTAGGGATTTTATGGATAAAAAGGGAGACAATAAATCAATTTAAAACCTTTAAAATTATTGAAAAATAATAACACCCTTGGACATGCTTATATATGCATACATATGCTATTTTGAAGGTATTTTGGCATATTGAAAATATATAGGGAAAAATTGGGTATCAACGGCTGCCCCTTTTTACTTGGGAAGAATGAAAGAGTTTTCTAGTAAAGAAATGATGGCCAATTTTGATCGAGCGAAACGGTTTGAAGAGGTTAGGCCGTACCCTGGCTTCTGAGCTGCCTACATATCCTTGGTTTTACAGGAATCAGGCCGTATGTAGTTCAGGATTCACCTGAGGAGCATGCCGATGGGGATATTTCAAGAACGGACGCAATATCTAGGGTCGGGTGAGTGCGCGATTTACGGGTTAGGTTTAATATGGCTGAGGGAACTGGAGCGGAATTGCTTTTGCTGGGGTAGTTGTTGCTCGCCGATTTACCTGTAATTAGGAACAATACAAGCGTATACTGTACATAAATTTAAACATGATGCAAATTCTCGTTGGACCATGAATGTTGTCTTCGGACGGCGGGAATGATGTCCTTAGACCATGATGTACTAGGCCATGAAGCGTATGATAAGGGATTCGCAGGCCATGAAATGATGTTCTCGAGCTATGAGGATGGTGCTTCCGAACCATGAAGCCTTTGAATAATGATATGCAAAAGATTAAAAGAGATCCTTAGGCCATGACATGGTGTTCTCGGGCTATGAAGATAGTGCCTCCAAATGATGACGCCTTTTGGATGAGTTGGCAATATTTCAGCCCATGAAAGATGTAGTAGTATGATGCGGACAAGACAGAGCTTAGTCTTGCGAATTGAAGGGCAGAGCTTAGCCCGTAAGAAAAGCGAGATAATAGTGCTTGGGATAACGCTTAGTTTCGAAGAAAATTGGAGGCAGAGCTTAGCCTCGGAAGGCAGAATGATAGCCTTATGCAAAGATGTGAATGCAGATGGAGGTAGAGATTAACCTCGGAAGGTAGAATGGTAGCCTTATGCAGATTGGAAGGCAAAGTAGTAGCCTTATGCAATGCAGATGTAGATGGAGACAACATTTAGTCTCGGAAGGCAGAATAGTAGCCTTATGCAAGTTGGAAGGCAGAATAGTAGCCTTATGCAAGAATGCAGATGGAGAGAGTGTTTAGTCTCGAAAGGCAGAATGGTAACCTTATGCAAATTGGAAGGCAGAATAGTAGCTTATGCAAGAATGCAGATGAGGTAGAGCTTAACCTCGGAAGGCAGAATGGTAGCCTTATAAAGTAACAAATGACAATAGAGTTTTCTTAGCTGATAACAGATTGCGGCGTTGTGATTACTGGGAGCATTGTGACATACGGGGCATCACTGGTGTGTGCTTATAGCAAATGTTGGCAAGTGCAACGGTTCTGAGATTCGTATTCTTGAACAATGTTTGTCCCATGGGCGTATAGTATGTTTAATGATTTCGCAATCCCAGTGCCTGCATTCAAAGAAAAATCGGGAGTTTTGCAAGGGGAAAGGTTAGTTTGTATCCCCGTTGGCTTGGCTTGACTCGTTCGGCTCTGATCTAGTGATACCGTCTGTATCATTGGGGTAATGTTGCTAAACAAAGCAGTTTCAATAATAATCATGCATGATTTTGTAAAAGTATGACACAAATGTATAATTAAAAATAGCTTTTAGATGAGCCGCCGACTGTGACGTAGCTCGGGACATTGCAACCTTTCCTGCTGCAGAATTTTGAGGGTCCTCCTCAAAATTCTGCCCGGTTTGATGGGTTGACATTTCTGACTGTTGTTCGTACGACGATCGGCTGAAATTACTCTGGAATTTTGAGGGTCCTCCTCAAAATTCTACCCCAGTTTCTAATTGCGGGGGGAGATGAATTTTTTATTGAATTGTGATCGAACCCATAAGGCTGCCTACATATCCCCTCTTAAACGGGAATCAGGTCAGGCGTAGTTCAATTTACATCATATAAGGAAAGCATAAAGATTACACATAGTAACACTTGACTGCATCTGAATTGATCGGCTTTGGCCAAACTTCTCCGTCCATTTCTACAAGTATGAGGGCTCCTCCTGTCAAAACCCGGTGAACCATGTATGGACCCTACCAGTTGGGAGAGAACTTCCCTTTGGCTTCATCTTGATGCGAAAAAATTTTCTTCAACACCAGCTGTCTCGGTGTGAACTGTCTTGGCTTTACTTTTTTGTTGAAGGGACTGGACATTCTATTCTGATAGAGTTGACCATGCAGACTGCATTCATCCTCTTTCTATCTATAAGGGCTAAATGCTTATAACGATTTTTCACCTACTCTGCGTCGTCGAGCTCAGCTTCTTATATGATCCTTAGGGAAGGAATTTCTATCTCAGCGGGAATGACAACCTTTGTACCGTAAACCAGCATGTAAGGGGTTGCCTCGGTTGATGTGCGGACTGTGGTGCGATACCCCAATAGAGCAAATGATAACTTCTCGTGCCACTATTTATGCTTATCTATCATTTTCCTTAATATCTTCTTGATATTCTTGTTGGCGGCTTCTACAACTCTATTCATTTGAGGCCTGTAGGCTGTGGAATTTTTGTGTCTGATCTTGAAAGTTTCACACATAGCTTTCATCAAGTCGTTGTTGAGGTTGGAGCCATTATCAGTAATGATTGACTCTGGAATTCTGAATCGACAAACAATATGGTCGCGGACAAAGTCTGCCACGACTTTCTTAGTCACTACTTTGTAAGATGTTGCTTCGACCCATTTGGTGAAATAGTCGATAGCTAGTACGATAAACCTGTGTCTGTTGGAAGCGACATGCTCGATTGGTCAAATAACATCCATTCCCCAAGCGGCGAACGACCGCAATGAGCTTGTTGTGTGAAGCTCGCTTGGAGGTACCTTTATCATGTCTGCATGTATCTCACAGTGGTGGCATTTCTGGACATACT
This sequence comes from Nicotiana sylvestris, assembly GCF_000393655.2. Taxonomy (NCBI): domain Eukaryota; kingdom Viridiplantae; phylum Streptophyta; class Magnoliopsida; order Solanales; family Solanaceae; genus Nicotiana; species Nicotiana sylvestris. Next base: position 118,581,024 of record NC_091057.1, on the reverse strand, counting down.
GGATGCAGTCCGTTTCCATAGTCATCCAAAAGTAACCAGCTCGGAGTATCTTCTTTGCTAAGATAAAACCATTCATATGTGGACCGCAAGTCCCAGCATGAATTTCCTCTAGCAGCCTGGATGCTTCCTTTGCGTCGACACATCTTAATAGTCCCAAATCAATAGTCCTCTTATACGGGAATCCTCCACTATGAAAGAAGTTGTTGGACAATCTCCAAAGTGTGCGTTTCTGAGCAGGATTAGCAAGCTCCGGGTACTCTCCTTTTGCCAAATATTCCTTGATATCACGAAACCAGGGCTTTCTGTCTGCTTCCTCTTCAACATGGGCACAGTAAGCTGGCTGATTGTGGACTTTCACCGGAATGGGATCAATGAAATTCTTGTCGGGATGTTGTATCATAGATGATAGGGTAGCCAATGCATCGACGAACTCATTCTTGATTCTGGGAACATGCTGGAATTCTATCTTCGTGAACCTCTTTCTCAATTCCTATACATGATGCAGATATGTGAGTATCTTGGAGTTCTTAGTTGTCCATTCTCCTCGTGCCTGATGTATAAATAAGTCTGAATCTCCAATTACTAGTAGCTCTTTAACGTTCATGTCAATGGACATTTTGATCCCCAAGATGCAGGCTTCATACTCGGCCATATTGTTGGTGTAGGGGAACCTGAGTTTGGTAGACATCAGATAATGCTGATCGATTTCTGATATTAGGACAACTCCTATGCCAACTACTTTGAAGTTTGCTGCTACATCGAAGAACATTCTCCAACTATCATAGCATTCCCCAATGTCTTCTCCTATGAACGATACCTCTTCATCAAGAAAATACGTTTTCAGGGGTTCGTATCCTCCATCCACAGGGTTTTCATCTAGGTAGTCTGCCAGTGCATGTCCCTTGACCGCTTTTTGAGTTACATAAACAATGTCGAACTCACTCAATAGGATTTGCCACTTGGCTAGCTTGCCATTGGACATGGGCTTCTAAAATATGTACTTTAAAGGATCCATCCTTGATATGAGATATGTAGTATAGGCGTAGAAGTAATGTCTCAGCTTTTGCGCTACCCAAGTCAAAGCACAACAGGTGCATTCCAATAGAAAATACCAGGCCTCGTACGGGGTGAACTTCTTACTGAGATAATAAATGGCTTTCTCCTTCCTCCCCGTTTTATCGTGTTGCCCCAGAACGCAACCAAAAGCTTCATCTAACACTGCAAGGTAGAGTAATAAGGGTCTACCTGGCTCGAGCGGGACTAAGACTGGTGGTGTTGATAGGTACTCCTTGATTTTGTCGAAGGCCTTTTGGCAATCATCAGTCCATTTGGTGGCGGCGTCCTTCTTCAATATCTTAAAGATTAGCTCACAGATAACTGTGACTGTGGTATGAATCGGCAGATGTAGTTAAGCCTTCCCAAGAACCTCATCACATCCTTTTTATTCTTTGGCAGTGGCAGTTCCTAAATAGCTTTGGCTTTTGAAGGATCCAGTTCTATTCCTCGGCGACTCACAAAACCCGAGCAATTTCCCAGTAGGAACCCCAAATGCGCACTTTGCGGGGTTTTGTTTCAGGTTGTATCTCCGCAGTCTATTGAAGAACTTCCTCAGATCTTCTATGTGGTTAGTGGCCTTCTTGGATTTGATAATAACATCATCCACATATACCTCTATCTCCTTGTGTATCATATCATGGAAAATGGTAGTCAACATGTAGGTGGCCCCTACATTCTTCAGGCTGAATGGCATCATCTTGTAACAGTACACTCCCCATGGCGTAATGAAAGCCGTTTTCTCGGTATCTTCCTCATCCATCTAGATCTGATGATAACTAGTGAAGCAATCTACGAATGACTGTAACTCATGCTTGGTGCAATTGTCAATCAGGATATGTATATTTAGAAAATGGAAGTCGTCTTTCGGACTGGCCTAGTTGAGATCCCGGTAGTCGACACAAACTTTGACCTTCCCATCCTTCTTTGGCACTAGCACAATGTTAGCCAACCATGTCGGGTATTCTACTACCCTGAGAACCTTAACTTTGATCTGCTTGTTGACTTCTTCCTTGATTTTCAAACTCATATCAGGCTTGAACTTTCTGAACTTTTACTTTACCGGTGGACACATTGGATTGATTGGCAGTTTGTGAGCCATAATAGACGTACTCAGACCAGTCATGTCATTATACGACTAGGCGAATATGCCCTCATACTCCTTTAGAAATTTTGTGTATTCTTTCTTTTCTGATGGCGATAGGTGAATGCTGATTTGCATTTCATTGACGTTTTTTGCATTCCCCAGATTGGTAATTTCAGTCTCATCTAGGTTGGACTTAGGTTTGTTCTCAAAGTTCTCAACTTCTTTGACAATCTCGTCAGGTATGTCATTTTCCTCTGAATCAATGGCCGTTTGTTGCGTTGTCTCATTACATGTAACAGTCATTGGTTCATCAAGACAAGTAATAGTAATGTTGTATAGGTAATGTCATGAGAGAAAATGATAGCAATAAGTATTGATTCATGAGAAAAGTCAAAATGCTTTTTGATAATTTGAATAACTGTTTTGAACATTGAATATCTTTTTACGGAAATTGAAAAATGCGAAAAGGAAATAGTGAATAATGCTTGTTTTAGCCTTGCTACCCCGAGGCTCGTTGGGCTTTGGTTGTCCTGATGATCCAATTCTTGAGATGTGCCCCTCTGCTCACAGACTATATGGAAGGGCCGTCCTCCCTTTCCTCCTCGAGAATAACGCAACAATCCATGTTATTGTCCCCTAGAAATATGTTTTTCACTACTGCAAGTGCCTCTTCTTCATCTGACCCATAAATAATGTCAGCCTATTGGAAAGTCTGCTCCAGATGCAGTATTGGCTACTCTAGTGGGTAGCAAGGACCGCGCCATGGTGGTGACCAATTATTGAATTCTTCCCAGGTGTATTCATATCCCAAACCGAATGTAGTGTCATACTTCTTGAGTTTTATGAGTTTAGAGATTCCTTGGAGGTTCTTGTCGAGCCCTTTGCCGGTTCGTACCCACTCCAACTTAGTATACTCTCGATTTTGTTATCCCACCATTTGTCTTTGTCGATAACATTGACCCGCTCAATGTGGTGGTAAGTTTCTCCACCCAGCTTCCTTCTTCTCTAGATTGCTGGAATGGTTTGGCGATTATATATAGGATTGCTACCGTCGTCATGAATGATCACTTCCTGGTGATTCCATTTGAACTTTACTGCCTGATATAGCATTGATGCTACGACCCAGCAACATGAATCCACGGCCGTCCCAACAGCAACTTGTAAGACGCTGGTACATCTATCACTTGGAAATCGACCTCGAACTAGGTTGGCCCCATCTGCAAGCATAGAATAATCTCACCAATGGTGAACCTCTAAGAACCATCGAAGGCTTTCACAGTAATTGCTCCATCCTTTATCTCATGCATCCATTTACCCAACTTCTTGAGTGTTACCAGCGGACAAATGTTAAGACTGGAATAGCTATCGATCAAGATTCTGGTGATGAAATAATCTTCGTATTGCACGGTGATGTACAGTGCTTTGTTGTGCCCCAGCCCTTCGGGTGGCAGCTCGTCCTCATGAAAGGTGATCTTATGGATTTCTAGCACATGTCCTACCATATTAGCCACTTCCCCGCTTGTGATGTTACTTGGTACGTACACTTCATTTAGTACCTTTAACAAAGCATTCTTATGCGTCTCAGAATTTTGTAGCAAGGAGAGAATGGATATTTGTGTTGGCGTCTTGTTTAACTGGTCGATGACCGAATATTCCTTGGCCTATATTTTCCTCCAAAGGTCGTCTGGACCTGTCTCAAACAGGGGCGGCCGATTACAGGCCTACTTGCTTGATTCATATAGATGTTCAAGAGTATAGACTCTACCAGTTCTTGTCATACCCTGTGCTGCAATAGTTTCTTCAATCCTGACCTTGCCCTTTCTTCTCGCCTAGGCTCTATAGTCCCAGGGTATGACATTTGTATAGAATGGTGTCATGGTTGACATTACCACTGGGATTGGCGTGGCTATCCTCACTTCAAACGAAATATGTGCCTTGGGTGGCAAGACTGCAACCTCAAATGATGCGGGTGTATTTGCTAGAGACACTAACTCAACCTCAATTGGTGTTGGTATCTTTGCGGATGGAATGGTTTCAAACTCGAGAGGTACAAACATATTCACCTCAGCGTCCTCAGATGGTTGGATCTGGACTATGATTGGGTTGAGAGTAATTGTTGGTTTCTTTGGGTCATCACCTTCTGCAATCAACCCGATTGATCCCTCTGTATCCTAGTCATCTTCTACTTCAATCATGTAGATATCTCTACCCTTAGTTTGGCAGAGAGTTGCGGACGTTTGGAGCGGGTTCCTTTGCCACAATAATCTTATTATCAATCAAAGACTGTATTTTGTCTTTCAAGGAGCGACACTCATCGATGGTGTGCCCTTTTATGCTTGAGTGGTATGCACATGACTTGTTTGGATTAACCCACTGAGAAGAATTCTCGGGGGTTGCAGTAGGGATGTGGGTGATATAACCATCAGCTTTGAGTCTCTCATACAACTGGTCGATGGGTTCGACGATGGATGTATATTGTTTTGGAGGTTTGCGATCAAAATTAGGTCGAGGTCTACGGAAGTTTTGGGGTGCAAGGGGTGATTGATAATGAAACGGTTGAGCATTATAAGTTTGGTAGACATGAGCAGGTTGGGAGTATCTGGGTGAAGTAGGTTGATATGTAGGAGGTGAAGATGATTGATAAGTTGGTGGCGGAGCTTGGTACGAGGGTGAGGGTGCTTGGTAATTTGGAGTTGGCTGGTATATGAGTGGAGGTGTTGGGTAAGTTTGGTATTTGAGGAGAGACTTGGTCCTTTGTGCAACCATCACGGCCCTTACGTCCCTTTTCTTGGACACACCACCGGACTGTAAAGCCTTATTTGTAGCTTGCAAGGCTTCGAAGTTTGTAACCATATTACTTTTGATGCCTTCTTCGATTCTTTCACCTAGTTTGATAATGTTAGAGAACTTGTGGTTCTCAATCATCATCAGCCGCTCATAGTATTGTGGGTCCTAGGCCCGGACAAAGAACTTGTTTATTTGCTCCTCTTCTAAGGCAGGTCTGACCTTAGCAGCTTCGGACCTCCAACGAGTAGCATACTCGTGAAATGTCTCTGTGGGCTTCTTCTTTAAATTCTAGATATAGAACACGTCTCGTGCATTCTCTGTGTTAAACCTGAATCTATCCATAAAGTTAGATGCCATGCCTACCCAGTTTGACCACTTCTTGGGATCTTTACTGATGTACTAAGATAATGCATCTCCTATCAAACTCCTCATGAACAGCTTTATGTGGATCCTTTCATCTTTCCCTACTCCAACCAGCTTGTCGTAATATGTTCTTAGATGGACCCTTGGATCACCCGTACCACTAAACATTTTGAACTTAGGAGGTTTGTACCTCTCAGGCAGTTCGATATCAAGCTATATGAAAAAGTCCTCATAGCTTAGTCCTTCGATTCACTTGCTTCCCTCAAGGCCCTAAATTTGGCAGTCAATTTCTTGAGTTCCTCGGCCAAGTTCTTGATAAACAGATCCTTTCATTAGACTCAGATGTGCATAAAATAGGTTGGGTGGAGTGTGGAATAGTCTCCACGCAGATAGGAGTGTTATGGTGGCCTGGTGTATGGGTGGGGAAATGGTCATTTGCGGAGTTCCGAGGTTCTAGGATGAGTAGTGGAGTGTTGTTTAGGGTATGACAGGTGTTACATTGGTTCTTTGGTGGAGCAATGTGATGGTGATGAGTGGGATGATTCTGTTGTTTTGGGATATCTTGAGGAGGTGTAGGGTTTTGAGTGTTGGAGGAGTTGATATCTGGGGTGTTGAGGGAAAATGATAGGCTTGCCAGATTTCTGACCTGATCGAGCTCTTCCTGGAATTTCAACAGTTTCTGTTCAAGCTGTGACACATTCTCGTTAGGAACCCGAATATCCTGGCCATCAGTGGCCTCTACCCGTTCAGCCGTGTTCTCCTTCCTAATGTTGTTCAAATCTTCCATCTTGCCTTTGTTCTTACTTTTAATAGGACTAAGAGGAGGAGTGGGTGGAGGGACCCTGGATCTTGTGAAATAAGATAATGATGTCAAAGTACACGAACTAACCTTTGGGGAGGGGGAATAATAAAAACAAAAATAAAAATAAAAGGTAATGAAGTCTGAGGATTATGAAAAGTATTGCAATATTTAAACACAGAGTGCGGGAGCCTGTCCTAATTTGGGAACCTCTTTGTGCCTGAGGTAGGCCTAACAACAAATTGATTTGGAGAACTTTTAATGCTAATAAATGCTTCATTTCATAATATAAAAATAGACGAATCCCAAAATGATACTAAGATAATAACAAGTCACTACCGACACTTAGCCTTATTACATTTGGAAAGCGAGTAAACCTAATCTATTTGGCCTCAGAAGGACCTCCCTCAGATTGCTCTCGTCCATCAAATTCTCCTGTTCGTGTAGGTTCACCAGGTAAAATGCCTTTGCCAGGTGTTCTCCTTCGTTTCCCTCAACATTCTAGTAGTCGGTGACTCTCTTCCTCACTTTTCCTTCCAATTCTAGCAGAATGTATTCCAGATATTCCAACTTTTTGCTAGCTTTGGTGGCCCTCTCTTTCCACTCATTGGTTTGGTCATTTGATGGAAGACTTCTCCACTAATCTAGCAAGAGTAGGGGCGTGCTAACCATACCGAAACTGGGGACCTCGTGCCTCATTTTCTGCAAAACAAAAGGGTTAGACCCTACCCCACCGGACTCGACTATTTATACCTTTGTGATCAACACATCGACATTTAGTTCTCTAAATTAATGCACAAAACGTGATGATGTCCGTTTGGGGTTAGGGAAACTCAGTGGACTTTTGGACAAGGCTATCTTAAAGGATCATTATGTGGACAACATAGTTGACCCGGCTAGATTTGACCATGATGCATGCACAAGTTTAAACATAGTAAGGTTTCTATAGGGTTTTTGATTGGTACCCTTGAGCGGACAACTCAAGGGGGAAGGCACGAAACTGTCAACTGCACCGCTGATCGACTAGTTTTACCGCAAATAAGTCTTTCCAAATTTAGGGGGTAATGATATAGAAAGGGCGCAACCACTCATCAAACATTGCTATAGTATTTGTTTGGCACGAGTGGAGTATGATATTGAGCATGATTATGCAATAATTAAAAGCATGTTGACAAGTATGCACGTTAAGAAAGCGATAAATATAGCAGTTTTATAATTTAAAGCAGCAGTAAAGGAAGAAAACAAGAAAGTTATGTCAGTTTTGCTTTTGAAGAAGAAATTAAATGCTTAAAGAAATTAAACAAGTATTTGCACATAGGGAGGGGTACAAATTCACAAAAAATGGTATGAAATGGTAAAACACTAAGTATCCCCAGCAGAGTCGCCATGCCGTCGCGCCTCCTTTTCCCTTCGCGAAAATCGGGTTTATGACATTTTGGTATGGGACAACTTTTTCCTTCTGGGAAAAGGGGTTTTGCAATTTTGAAGAGTCGCCACCTAATGATTTTAAGGTGCGTTAGGGCACCTACATGGTTCATTTTTAACTACGTTTGTTAACCAGAGATAGGGTAAGGGCTTGAAATTATCCCAAGGGGAAGGTGTTAGGCACCTCTCAGGATCTACTAGTGTGGTTCCCGGCCAGACAACTTTTTTGTGAATTTGTACAATTAGAAAATAAAAAAATATGGCTCAAATAATATGGGATTTAAATTTAGATACACAAACGTAAGAAAACAATTAGTGAAAGGCGAAATTTTGAAAAGAGTTACAATCTAAAGCATGCTTATGAATGTAAAGGGGGTGTCCTATGTTTGTTTGTAATATGGATCACATTAATGCAATACCCGGTATGACACCCCTCAAAAGAGGGGCTACACGTGGTATTAGCGCACCGATCATCATATCCATATCTACCCTTTCCCCGCTCGTGAAAGTAATTAAAGCGAGGGTTGTTATTGACCCCTATTACATGCTGTTACCCGTCCCTTCCTATTAGTCCCGGAGGAATTTAGTACTTCTATCCTATAAGAAGTAGGTTCTAGGCAGACCATTAGGTTTAAAAAGGAAAAATACTAAGGCGACATACAAAACAAGTAGGACTGCATTTAAAGGGGAAAACACAAAAATAAGTAGAAGGTGCAGATATACCTCCACAAATAATGCACATAGACAGCATGGCACATACGCAATTAAGGTCCATATTTGAATTCTAAAGCATAGTATCTAAGTGATAACATCAGAACCAGATTTATTACATGACTAAGAAAAGAAGTCCGAATCAGGTTTGCCTACTGATTTTAACTGTTGATAATTAAACAAAGGTGGTTCTTTATTTAATTTATTACCTAAGGCTTGCCTAGGCGTAAAGCAATATGCAGTAGTTATTTAGAATTATTGAGAGACGACTTGGAAATTATTTTACCCTAAGAGCATGCTGTTCTAGTCAAATGCAGAGATTATTACCAGTTATTTTAAACAAGATAATCAAGTGTGAAGCTGTTTTTACCTCTTTTATAATCAGAATTTACACTAAGTGTGAATGCAAGTGCAAATAAGATCCTAAAATATGGTATCTAAGGTGCATGTATAAAATTTATGACGCAGAATTCCTAGAGCAGGATTTCTAGATGCACATGGCAGGATTACAGAATTTCCTAAGAGCGGGATTTCTAAGTGCATATGACAGGATTGTAGATAATAGTAAAGTGCTAATTATTAGCAGATTTTAACACATGATTTTGAAAGGGTGCACATGCTGAAACAATAACATGCGACCTAAAGACATGATTTCTAATGCATGCATGAGCTCTAAGCATGGTTTCTATTGCGCAATTAGGAACATAAACCTAATAACATGTTTTATACCCTTAACGACTATAACATGCATATTTATCCCATCCCTTTTCACTAGCCAACTTCAATACTTGTTAACAACAAGTTATTACAGACCAACATTGAAATGAATTATATAATGAAAACAAGAAGTTACACTATATGAAGCCTGATTAGGATTTCCTCTCTAAGTTATGTAATAAATCACCTCAAGTGCCAATGTTATTCCGTAGCCCTTCTCATATCTAGGTGTGTAAGAGTTCCCTAAGGACCTCAAGGGATCCTGGGTAGTGCTCACACCCAGATTTCATAACCAAAACAGAGTGAGTTCAGTGTGGAAAAGCCATCTTTTATGTGTCCAGGTTCAGAGGGAGCTCAAGGATCCCAAAGCAAGGCTCACACAAAAGGGGTAGAACCTAGTGGCCTAAGAGTGTATGTGAGAGTGCTTGACATAGATTTAAAGGAGTTGAGTTGGAAAACAATTTTGAAAATAGTTATGTTTGAGGTGAGTTTGCCAAAGAAAACAGAACAGTTTTTGAAAAGGAGAAGGGAAAAAGAGCAATAATAACTTGGAACAAGACAACACACACAGAACAAATCCAAAGAACAGTATCATTCCAGCATTCACAGGCAAGGAAGTAAGGGGTTGGGGATATAGAGAAACCTAATAAAAAAACACAAACATGGCTGAGAAGAGATGCATATAGACCAGCAAGTGCAAGGAACAAGTATGGACTGATTGGCCTTTAGAACACAAGTAATTACTTCAAAGAGTTAACAAGAGAATCATGCTTGAAATTAGAATTGTAATAAGACATAGGGACAGGGTATGAGAGTAATCATGCAGGGGTCTATTACATATAATTAGTCAGGACATAGCTTTAATCAAGTACATTAGGAGACATACTAATTGAGGGACATAGCCAAACTCAAGTAGACATGCTGGTTACATTTGAACAAGAGATGGTAGAACTTAAACATGTTGAGTAAAGAAGTAAACAAGAAGTGCAATTAAACAATATGAGCTATTAAGTTAATGCAGAAAGAGACAGGGACTGGCAAACAATGGGGGGGGGAGGGCGCATAGAGTTGAGTTTCAAAATTGAACTAGGAACATACCAGTTAAGGAAGCAAAGTGCAGAAAAAGCAAAGCAATTAGAGTCCCACAGTCTAGCCTTGGCTTTCAGTCGGCTAGACAAAGCAGTAGCACAAGTAGTAGAGAAAGAAGAGAGAGTTTGAGTGTATATGTGTGTGTTCTGAACTATTGTTTGTGTGTTTAAAGAAGAGAAGGTAGAGTAGTTATAGTTTTTATGAACATGCAGGAAAATAAGGTAATAAGTACTAACTTAGCATAATTATAGAAATAATACAAATCAGAATCAATTAAAGACCCGAACTCCCTTCAATTAGGGAGTCATAGTTCAAACGGGTACAAGTTGTATCAAATAAGGAAAAGAATTGCTTGTAAGACTGATTTTACCATAATAGGAATAGTAAAAACATGTTGCATGTAATAAGGTCTAAGTACATAATAGTTTCAACATAATGAAAGTGCACGTTAGTTAACAGCATATTTGTGCACATAAACAAGGTAGAGTACAATTTGATTCTGAAAATTAGCTCAAAGAATTGAGATTGAAAATTATAGGGAATCAATACTAACTAAGGAAAGTATCACAAAAGTAAGGAAGCAATTTCGAAAAATTAGTACAGAATTACAAGGAAAATATACAAAATCAATAATGAAGGTTTAAGGAGATTACACAAAATCAATATAAATTATGTGAACGATTAATAAAACAAATAGTCGGACTTATTAAACGATTAATAACACGGTTTGGACAAAATCAAAGAAACCTTAAGAACAAATTAGAACAGGAAGCACAAGAGCATATAGAACACACATAAAGCCTAGAACGTTCATGATAGTCATGCAAACACATCGCAAACAGATTCAAACTTCGAATCGAACCCATAAGTATTAGGGTTTCTTAACAACAATGAATTGAGCAAAAAGGAAAGACTCAGGTGATGTTTAAACATGACAAAAATCAAAGTAATTGCTAATATGAGAAAAAATCGTTTTTTGGAAAAAGGGTTTTGAAACCCTAGTCTGGAAAATGAAGAAATCGTTTTGAAATCGGAGAAATATTTTGAGGAAAACAGGTGAAAAACTTTAAACCCCATAGATCCATCACAGATCTAAAAAGATCGGAAGATTTATAGCTAGGCTTTCAGAAAAATAGCAGAGACGAAGAAAAAATCGGTTAAAAATTCATGGATACACTTAGATCTAAAGAAAAAGTAAAAAAGTATCAAGAGTGAGGGTTTAAGAGAACCCAAAGAAGGTGAGAAAATATTAGATCGTTACCGGTTTCAGCTGGAAAAGCCATGGACCTTACTCGAACAACCATGGATGGCCGGAAAGTAGCATAAAAGACCATGGATAGAAGTTGAACAAAATATGGACTAGATCTCTTCGAGATCTTTCCACGGAATCACAAAAACGGGCAACCATGAGACGTAAGAGACAAGTATACGTCTCAAACAGCCATGGGAGTCCATGGATTGAGTGAGGATCGAAGAGATTAGGGTTAGTTTTAGGTGGCAGCAGCTAGGGTTTGAGTTAGGTTTTAGAGAGAATTAGAGAGGAAATTGGATTCAAGGGCGGTAGATTGGTAAGAATGAGAGGGTTTGGGGGGTCGTTTGGGATTAATTATGGTAAGATTGAACGGTGGCCATTGATCTCTGTGATCAACGACCAGGACTGAAAGGTTTGGGGTCGGGTTATAAACTCGAGTTTGGACTTGGATCCGATGGGTTTTAATTGGGTTGGAAATTGGGGTCTTGATTTGGCTATAACTAAAAGCCAAATTTGGCTATATTTAAATAGCCATTGTTTCCCTATTTAAATTATAAAAAAATAGTAAATAGTTTCTAAAAACTAATTTAAAGGTCTAATATGATTTATAACACATAATTAATAATTTTAAAATATAGGATCCAATTTTATGCGTATAAAGCATAATTAAACCTTAAAATAGCTAATATTGCAATTATGTGCAATTTAGCTTTAAAATATTAAATAAAATTGTAAAAATATATAAAAAAATTCTTAGCCATATTTTGGCATAAATATAGAAATACAATAGTTGAAAAACCATAATTTTGGAAATAATTATTGGAGATTTTATGGATAAAAAGGGAGACAATAAATCAATTTAAAACCTTTAAAATTATGAAAAAATAATAAAACCCTTGGACATGCTTATATATGCATACATATGCTATTTTGAAGGTATTTTGGTATACTAAAAATATATAGGAAAAAATTGGGTATCAACACTTATCAGCTGCATTATCAGTGAGTCGAGGCAGCTTTGGAGACTTCAAGGTATATTATCCGTGTCCGCAGACCTTGGAGTCCCTTTATACTCTTCCCCATGTAAAACATTTCCTGTATTTCCTTTTGGTAGACTCCGGAGTATAGAGATACTATTACCTTTCTATAGTTTGTGACTCATGATGTTTCGGGTTTTGGACATACTGTGTATTATTGAGTAGTTAGTTATTGTACATGCCAAGCGGCAAGGTATTCAGTTATGTTGCAGTTAGTTGTTAAACTTATGTTATCATTTCATTATTCCGCAAATGCTAGGCTTACCTAGTTATAGACACTAGGTGCCGTTACGATGTTATACGGAGGGGAAATTGGGTCGTGACAAGTTGGTATCAGAGCTCTATGTTCATAGGTATCGGGAGTCACAAGCCGGTTTATTAGGATCTCGCGGATCGGTACAGAGACGTCTGTAGTTATCTTCGGGAGGCTATGGAACTGTTAGGAAAAGCTACACTTCTTTGATTCCTTGTCGTTCGAAGATTTCACTACAAAAAAATAGCGTTTAGCGACGGAATTTAGCGACAAGAGATACTCCGTAACGATGGATTAGCAACGCATTTTGTAGTTTTTCGCCAAATAAGTTGCAAAAAGAATTCGTATAAAATATAGCAACGAAATAGCGACAAAAACTTATATCCATCGCTAAAATTGGCGCTAAATCTTAGTGCTTTTATTTTACCTACAAAATTAGCGATGAAAGTGGGGCAACAAAAATTATTAAAACCTAGCGACAGATTTAACGTCAAAATATCCGTCGTTGCGGTCTTTTACTTATCAAGACATTCCAAAGTTGATTGCGACAAAATTTTTCGTCGCTAGTTTTCTTAAAATAAAATTTTATTAGATATTATTAGCGATAGAAATTAGGTTCGTCGCTATTTTCGTTGCTAAAATCTAGTCCATTAAAATAAAATTTTATTAGTTATTATTAGCGATAGAAATTTGATCCGTTGCCAATTCCGTCGCTAAAATTTTGTCCTACAAAATAAAATTAGGACAACACACCCACTCCTCTCTATCAGACTCCACTCTCAATACAGTTAGGGCAACAATCCCACTTTCTCTCCTCTCTATCAGATAGACTCCCACTCTCAATGCTCTTTAACAATGTGAGTTTTTTTACTTCAATACAAAAAATTGGGCGTGAATCTAGGGTTAATGTCTGAAAAATAGAAGAAAACTTTCAAAATTGCAAGATTTTTGCTGCAGAACTCTGAAATTCGAAGTCGTGTGTTGCTGCTCTGCAAGATTCTCAGGCGAAAGGGTAAGCTTCTTTGTGATTTCATTCCTGAAGTAAAACTTGAATCTTTTCCCATTTCTGATGAACCCATTTTCACATAATCACCTAAAATCCAACAATATGAAAAAACCAAACAGTAGAAAGCTTTTTGTGGGTCAAATAGTGATGGGGCCTAAAGAGGATCTTGGGTACTTGGATTTGGAATTTCAGTTCAGCATTTATGAATTTTGGCAAGGGACCGAGTCCACATCTGAGGATGCTGATAATAAATATGGAACCTTCTTCTAAATCTTGCTAACACACGCTCCAAATAATACAATACAAAATAGTATTTTGACATTAAATTTATGTTGAATTTTACTTTTGTAAGAGGAAATTTGGAATTCTGGTTTCTTAGAAGGTTTCAAGTTTGACGAGCGCCAATCAAGATTTAGAATTTAGAAAATGTCTAAACCTTGACTGCTTTATTTTTTTAAAATATATTTTGGACAAAGAGGACAACGTTAATTCACTCGGGGATGGAAAAAGAAAAAGGGGAAGACTTTCTGTTGCTGTTGCTAATTTGTAGAACTAAGTTTAAGAAAATTTTGTATTTTTCTATTATGTTCATCCAGATGTTTTTACATTTTATCTCCTTACATATATGGAAAAAAGGATCATATTAAAAGTACAAAACCTGTTATATATATTGCAACTCCATTTTTATTTTAGTGAATCTTGATGAGATGGGCATCACCCTTTTTTTAGGGTAAGGAGCCTTGAAATTGGAGGGTACTTTTTTCATAACAATTATTGGAGCCTGTATTTTTTTGGATAAACAGGCTAGCATATGGTATTGTATGTATTATAAGGTTTAATAAAAAAATTGTATGTATCCTAAGGTATCAGTTTATTTTCTTTATCTTGTTGATCTACATGAAATTGTTAGCTATGTTAAGCTTCCTAGTTAACATCGTTAATTAAGTGGTTCTATGAACTTCTTAATTTTTCAAAGAGGTTTGACTATATCATGTATACTTTTCCTTGCAAGCAGATCAGTTTGACCTTGAACATATCAGCAGATTTACAATCATTGTTCACGTGGAATACTAAGTAGGTTTTCTGTCTACCTTAATTGCATAATAACTTGAATTTCACTCTTTAATCCCTATTACTTGGGTCTAATTTTCTTCTATGTGAGTACATATGAATGTCTGGATCTCTGGGTGTGTATACATCTTATGTTCCACTAATCTAATCTCTAGGACATAATATAGGTACACTTATCATCCATGGTCTAATATCATTGAAGTTTGCTAGAGTGTAGAGGAGAGGTGGTCATATGGATGTTGATGCCACAACTAACACTATGAATTTTAGGACGTGAAAATTGAAAACAGAATGTAATACAGAAATTTACTAGGCTATTAGTTACCTATAGCAATATCAGATAGTAACTTCTATGCCTTCTTGTACAACTTGATGAAGTTTGCCCAATAGTTAATTATTGAAATAGAACAATTTTATACATTATACAACTTCACAACAGAAATCTCATAATTTTTCCATTGCCAACAGATAAAGCATATTAATTTAGCCAACAACGCATATAGATCACATAGAATGTTAGTTGTAAATACACACATTATTCACTTAATTGCATATAGTAGCAACGCCCTTTAGTTATGTCCCCCCTCCCCCCTCTTTTCTCTAGTTAGTTACGTTATCTAATCATTTTCGACTTATGTAATCCTTAATATATAGCATTTCATTTGTCTTTAAAGTTCTTATTTTCGTCAAAGAAAGGAACTGAGCCTTCCAAGATCTGTTTTCATTCCAAGATTGGGGTGTTAGTAATTCTCGGCTTATTATGATGTCAACTTGTTATTCATTTTAGAAAGCATTCTGATGTTTTATTAAATAAAGAACTCTAAGGTCTTGCTTATTCTAATATTAAATAGGAACATGGACAATCTAGAGCGTGATTGGATGTACAAAAGGTTGGATGGCCGGGGGGGGGGGAGATATTAATTCAAGTTTCATAACTGGTGTGAACAAGTTTCTCCAGTTTGCTTGTTCTCAGCGCAATCGCATGAGTGGTGACAATGTTAGATGTCCATGTAAGAAATATCACAACATTAAATACATGGATGTTGAAACTGTTAAATTGCACCTTTATCAGTATGGATTTGTTGAGAACTATTTTCTTTGGAAGTATCAAGGAGAAAAAAATGTGACCGGCGAGATGTCTTCTAGTGGTGATTTGCATGGTGGTGCTCAACCTGTATCGGGATATGAGAATCCATATCGACAAATGGTCTTGGATGTAGCTGGACCCAATTTTGGCCATGGTTTGAGCTGGCAGTCTTATAATAATACTGAACTTGAGTCGTCTCATTCTTATGAACCTTCAATGGAGGCGGAGCCTAATCCTTCAATGGAGGAGGAGCCAAATCTTGAGTGCCAAAGGTTTTATGATTTGCTACAGGCCGCTGATGCAAAATTATACCCTGGTTCTTCCCTCTCTTAACTCGCAGTAGTTTCCAGGATGCTAAATATTAAAATGGAGAAAACTTTATCACAAAGAGGTTATAACCAAATGATGCAATTGTTGAAAGAGGCTTTACCAGAAGATAACACAATGCTTGATAACTATTATGAGACCAAGAAGCTAGTGTGTAGCTTAGGTTTGCTAGTTGAAAAGATTGATTGTTGTCTGGATGTATGTTGTATTGGGGTGAAGATAAGGACCTCACATCTTGCAAGTTTTGCGGCCATCAGAGGTACAAAAGTCGTGTCAGTTTTCATAAGAGGAAATTAATCCCTTACAAAAAAATGTATTATTTTCCTTGATTGCTAGATTGCGGAGATTATATGTATCTCATGCTACAGCCGTTGATATGAGATGGCATCATGCGCACATACAAGAGGAGGGCGTAATGCGTCATCCATCAGACTCTAAGGCTTGGAAGCACTTCATCGAGACTCATCCCTTTTGTAATGACCCGAATGGTCATTTTGAGTATTTGCACTTCGCTCGGTATTTTAGGGGCACGAGTAGCTCCGTATGATGTATTAGGACTTGTGTGTAAAAATTTGGATTCATTTCGAGTTGATTTGATATGTTTCAGCGTGAGTTTTTGGAAGTCGAAAGTTCGAAAGTTCATTAAGTTTGATTTGAGGTGCATTTTGTCGTTCGATGTTGTTATGTGTGTTTTGAGGCCTCGAGTAGATCCGTATTATGGTATGGAACTTTTTGGCATGTTTAGATGGGGTCCCAAGGGGCTCAGGTGAGTTTCAGATAGGTTTGGGTTGTGTTGCGCTCGTTTTTCTTATGTTTCGACGTCGTTTCTTCAAGTATAAATAGTACCACATTAAACAAATAAGCTCCGATTTCTACTTTTATTGAAGAATTAGATCCGTATCATAATTACGGAGCCATAGCAAAAAGAATCGTCAAATTTGGACATCGTATGAGGATTTTATGATCATTTCACTAAATTTTGGGTTGCTAGATTTTTCAGATTAATTACGAAATTGCCATTGTTGCGTATTTAAAAATCTGCACTATTTCCAAATATTGAAAGCAACATATCTCCTTCAGTATAAGGTCAAATGGAGTGATTCAAGAGTCTAACTTGACTAGAATTTCACAAAAAATCCATTGGAGGTATCAAAAGTGAGTTTCGAGAACTTTTAGCACAAGAAACTGCAGAACATTGTTAAAACGAGGGTTTTGTGCATTTAACATATTT
This sequence comes from Nicotiana sylvestris, assembly GCF_000393655.2. NCBI lineage: Eukaryota > Viridiplantae > Streptophyta > Magnoliopsida > Solanales > Solanaceae > Nicotiana > Nicotiana sylvestris. The sequence goes on along the minus strand of NC_091057.1, from coordinate 118,563,729 downwards.
TGAGTTGGGGAGCTCGGAATTGGGCCAATTTTTCAAGGTGGGTTTCAGCATATGAATTGGGGTAAATGTTCTCTACTCGGTTTTTGTTATATTTCATGAATCTATCTTCGATTTTAGCCTTAGGTTGATGAATTTTAAAGAAGAAATTGGGGGTTTTGGCCTAAAGTTTCATAATATGAATTTTTGAGTTTTGAACATCGATTCAGAGTCGGATTTGAGTGAAACTAGTATGGTTGAACTCGTAATTGAATGGGTTGACGGATTTTGTGAGTTTTGTCAGGTTGCGAGATACGGGCCTGGGTTGGGCTTTTTGGCCGATTTTGGGCTTTTGATTAAAGATTCGACCTTTTTCGATTGGGATTGCTTCCTTTAGCATTGTTTGATGTATTTGAGTTGTTTTTGATTAGTTTCGAGCTATTCGAAGGTCGGAATGTGCGTGATGGGATTTTTGGAGCATCGCTTGGCTTGCTCGATATGGAAATTGGCTTGTTTAAGATAAATAACTCTTCTAAACTTAGTGCTGAGGTATAAAACACCAAATTATGTGCTATGTGATTGGTTTTGAGGTGATGCACATGCTAGGTAACAGACGTGTAGGCGTGCACCCTGTTAGTTGTGACTGTTGTTTCCAGGGCATTGAATAGTGGCCCTATTTTATTGATAACTGTGTTTTCACCATGTGATAAGATAAATGAGCTGTACATCATGCTAGATATCATGTTTAGGATTTATGCTGATAATGTTGGGACCCATAGTGGTCATTTCTTGCTTTCATCTTATTGAATCCATTGATATTTCATACTCAGTCACATTCATGCATTCATATCATCTCAGTCTCAGTTGTTATTTACTAATACATCATATCATGTTCTGGGTCAGTTTTCATGATATTGTGAGCCCGTGGGTGAGACTGGAGAGATTGATAACTAAGTGAGGCCGAGAGCCTGATTATGAGTGATAGTTATGGGATCGGGCTGCACGTTGCAGCAGATTATTGATTATGCCTTCGTTGGCTTGTTATAACACTTGGGCTGAAGGAGCCCCTCCAGAGTCTACACACCCCTAGTGAGCGCGGATGATATTATTGAGGGATAGATTTTTCTGGACATGGATTTGTCCAAAGTACTTGATTACATTCAGGGATGCATCTTCCCTTGGTATGGAGATGGATCTTCTGCATGAGGCTGGATTAGCATGTTTCCTCGGTACTGGGTGACTTATAGTCAGTGATGTACATATTCCAAGATGGATCTTTCCTGGGCCATATGGGCCATATACAGTACCGAGTGGTTGATTATGATGAGTGAAAGGTGTTATATAGAGAGGTTGAGTACTCTGAGAGTGTGCGTACATGATTCATCTATGAGATACATGACATTGGCATATATGACATACATGCATATAGATACATTTTCCTCATGTTGTACGGTATCCCGTTATTCATGACATTTTTCACACATTGATATGTGGTCATAGAGAGGTATCTCACACTTGCTATTTGGAAAGAAAATGAAGCATCTTATTTATTATGAAAAGGGGTTTTGGAAAAGAAAATATAGTTTTTTAAACTATCTCATATTTCACGACGTTTTCGGTAAAGAATTTGAGTTTTCATTGATACTCTTGAAAGGCGAAACTATTTTGGGAAAACTATGAAAAAGCTGAACACTTTATCTTTGAGTTACTTCCTTATTTATATGCTTTACATTGTTATGAACTGTTATTGGATATTGGTGTTGGACCCGACCTATGTTCCAGTTCGTCACTGCTTTCAATGTAAGGTTAGGTTTGTTACTTTTTAAGTATATGGGATCGGTTGTACTCATACTGCACTTCCTGCACAGTGTGTGCAGATCCCGGATGCCGATGTTGCTACGTTCGATAGTTGCTGGATTTGAAGGCGTACCCGCGTTCCTGCTATAGCTGCCTCTTGTTCACATAAAATTCTATTTATGTGCTTTTCAAACAGAAGATGTGTTTTCTTCATATCAGCTTTGTAAACTCTAATTTTAGAAGCTCATGATTTGTACTACCAGTCCTTGGGAAATGTATAAAATTTAGTTAACTTCTCTATTTAATTGTTTAGTTGACTTTAATGGAATTGGTTAGTTATTAGTTGGCTTACCTAACAGGTTGTGTCAGGTGCCATCACGACTAGTGAATTTTGGGTCGTGACATCTTTTTTGCTGCTGAACCAAGAAATGTGAGGTTGGGATTATGTACTGATGGTTTTCAGCCCTTTGGCCATTCATGGAGGAGATACTCTTCATGGCCAGTGATTGTCACTCCATATAATTTGCCTCCAGGGATGTGTATGAAAGATGCGTACATGTTCTTAACTGTCATTAGGCCAAACAACCCTAAACAAAATATTAATGTTTATCTGCAACCTTTAATAAGGAATTGACCTTTAGATTATGTCATGGTGGGGAAACAACTTGGTTTGATAGTCATAAAATGTTTCTTGACCAAAATCATCCATTTAGGAGAGATCGTAAAAACTTTCGTGAAGGTCAGACTGTTAGAAGGCTACCACCACCCTTAGAATAGGAGAGGAAATCTTGAACCAAATTTGTGAGTTGGGATTGAGTTGCCACTGGGACTCACACAGGTGGCTCTATCAATGTTGGGGAGCATCGCAAGAGAATTGTAAGTGGATATAAAATATCTAAAAATCTCATTTAAGTTTGCACTAATTCAAATCTGATCTTATTTAAGTTCGGTAAGTTATGAGTTGTGGATTGTCTCTTGTTCTATTTTTAATATACTATTCTTGAAATTATTGTTTGAGAATTTCTTTTCGAAAAAATTGGGTTGTCAATGTGTGCCGAATGTTAACTGACGTTTTTGTAAATTGTTGAATGATTGCATGTGACTTGATTCCTTGCAAAACTGTGGATTCTGTTGAGATGCTAGTTATGTATTATAATGATTCATGATTTAGGTAGCCTAAGTTCCTTTGGAGAAGTAGTCTATATTGGTTTTGCCTAAGTTCCTTCACTTGCCAGATTTAGGAGTATCATCCTTTATTATACTTCTTCTTTTCTTGATCTGTTATTATGCAGTTACATATTTTGTTGGAGTTGGTTTGCCAGTTGGAAAAGACATTCAATCGAAGCTTGATTGGTTTGTGCTAGGAATTATAGCATTTGAAAAATGATGAGTGACATGAGTAGCTAGAAATATAAACCAATTTGGAAGTTCTGAAGGAGAAACTAACAAATTTTAAAATCACGATAGAAGCTCTCTCCTAATATGCATATACATTTCGTGTTCTCTTCGAGTCATGAGAACTTTAACCACTTGTTGAAAATTCTGTTCTGGCCAAATTGGGCATAGGACTTGTGCTTCAGTACTAGATTGATATTGTACTACTAAAAGTGCTGGGATGGTATGTTGTTTGGTGCTTGTTATTGTTATTGTAAGAGTTCTACTGGAATGTGCTTGCAAAGCTGCTTGCCTGATCTCTAAGTACTGCTTTTCTAAATGCATATCAGTTGTGTTCTGTTCTGATCCGATTTGTATTCTTCTTTACTCTTTTGTTGCTACCACTTTCCAGAAAAAAGATGTGCTTCTAACTGTGTCTTGATATGGTGATTACTCCAATAAACACAATATTGTACTAAATATTTAAATGTCGCTCCTGCTTTCTTTGTCATGTCCATTCTCCTCAATTGTACATGGAATTTAGAACCTTTTCCCATTGGCAGTTCCACGGATCGCCTTCAGGAGACTGGAAGTCCATGCAGACCATGTTCAGTCAATTTGAGAGAATGCACCAGAGTGAAAATTCTGGCACAATGATTGAGAAGCTGCTTCTATTCTTGTCAGATCCTACAGTAACACAAAAAATGCTACTGAACTTGATAATGAAATATAATGCTTGAAAAACCAAGTGAGATCTCCTATAAAAATTCTTACCTTTCCTTCAAATCTAATTATAAGAGGTCCTTTTCTTGATCCTCGATAACCTCCTTCATGTCAAAGGAAATAGGCAGAATTTTATTGGAAAATCTTGTAAACAGAAAGGGGGAAAAGTGGGATAAGTAGCAGGCTGTAGAAGTCATTAATCTTTTAAATAATATGAAGAACTTACCAATGTTCAGATCAGGATATTGAAGGCAAAGCTTTGACAGAGATTGAGCAGTTTTCTTGGTGTTTCAGCGGTATGCATATCAGTTTTGAGCATTTGCTTTTGTTGCTCTATCTTCTTAATTAAATGACTTTTGCATAGGATGTTAAAAAGGGTCGAGATCCAACACCAAGTAAGTTGCATTTGCACGTCCATACACATGATAATGATGGAAAAACTTTTGTTAGCGAGAAATCCCGAATTGTACACGTAAGATAACTTTTAAATAATTTTATTGACTTTACTTTCATATTTTTTTTTCATTTTGTAAATTGAATGCTCAATATTATTTAGTTTTTTTTTATTTCACTAATTATTTACTCTTCTACAGTAAAAAATATCAGGAGATGTTATAACAACAAACACAAACTCAATCTGATATTGATCAGTGTAAAGCATATTATCAAGTCGCGAGAGGAGAAAAGAAAAGAAGAGTATATGATCTTGGATCTCAAGTAAAATGCTACTACGGGCCATATCTTTATGGCTCTTTTGGATCTGATGCTACAGCGTCAGCAACACCTCCAAATGCTCAATCAACACCGACAAGGAATCTGGATGAGTTAGTGATGCGATTGATCCTGCACTGACAGATCATATAGTTCCTATACTCATTGAGCGGGTACGCGAATTAGTTTCCTTACCCTCGCATCAACCAAATACTGATCATACCAACCACCCATTAGATGTGGAATCTACAGTTCCTACATCTTCTACTGCTGCTAACATTGATGAGGTTCATGCATTGAGTTCTGATGATGAACGTAACTCTCCAGCCTCGCATAGTTAGCCTACTTTGTTTGGACTTTATTGTTGGTCCTTGTGAATTTTTTGTACTTAACGATACTGTTATATGCATTATGCTATATATTTTGGACCTTGTTGAATATATTATTAATTTATATTAATATCAATGACTTTTTATTAAGTGTATTTAATAGTTTTTATGTAATATGCTTGAACAGAGTACATTTAAAATAATAAATAAAAAGAATTTTAAAAAATTAGCAATATATTAAAAATAAATTAGCGACGGATACTTTCCGTAGCTAAAATTATCGTGTAAAATTAAATCTTGCGAGGAATTGGCGACAAAAGGTTTTTGTTGCAAAAAGCAAGGAGAATTAGCTATAACACGTCTAGCGACGGACGATTTCATCGTTGTAAGAACAAACGACGAATTTTGTCATGTATTGCAGCGACGAAAGGTGTCAAAATAGCGACAGAAACAAGCAATATAGTGACGGTCATTTCCCTCACAAAACTTTGCTATAGATATATTCCGTCGTTAATTCTGCGACGGTTTGATATTTTTCGTTGCTATGAGCCTAGCTACGAGCATTTTAGGGACAAACTTGAATCCGTCGCTAAACAACTGTAGCGACGAAAAACATTGATTTAGTGATGGAATGCGGCCGTCGCTAAATGCTATTTTTTTGTAGTGTTTGTCACACCTCCTTTTACACACCCGAAGGTAGTACAGGAGAGTTTTCCCACTTCAAGTGACATTATTTGAATTTGGATTATTTATTTATTTTTATTCAGAGTCGCCACTTGGGATAGTTTGTTTTCTGGTATCCCAAGTCACCGGTTTATTTTTAAAATCCCAAATCGAGGAAAATTCGACTTTCCTTTTGAAGTCTGCGAACCAGAAATTCTGAATAAGGAATTCTGTTAACCCGAGGGAAGGTGTTAGGCACCCTCGGATTCCGTGGTTCTAGCACGGTCGCTTAAACTATCATAATTAGCTTATTATCTGATTTTAAAATATGTTTTAGCCTATGGTATAATTTTAAATTCTTAATCACTTTTAATTAATTTTAGAAAGATTCAATGTTATCTAAAACACGTTTTTGAACCACGCCACATGAAATGCACCCGCGGTCCATGACACATTTTATTTAACGTTGTTGAGATTTGGATTTGGGTCACATGAAATGCACACCCGAGTTTAAGGAAATTAATTTAAATAGCGCGCCTAAAGCAACTACGCACTTTCAAGTTTGCGAGGGCCATGGAAAATTCAACTAATGGCACACCTCGATTTCTAAAGAGTTAAAATTAATTAAGTGAGGGCCATGAGTTTTGGGATTTTATTTGGCATGGCACGCCTCAAATTATTTCAAGATTATTGTAAGTCTATGATTATGGATAAGTATTATGGAAGAAAAATGTAAAATGTAGTTATTAGGATTACTTCGCAAATTAGTCTATATCAAAATTGCTCATTCACTCACAATGCCTTAGCAAAATGGGATGTAATTAACAACCAGAACATTATGCTTGAGCCCAGATGAGGTGAATTCAATGATCAACCACCATATTCATTAGTTTAATCAAACAAATGAGCCAAAAAACATATACTATCGTTTTAAAAGGGCGAACACCAGTCTAACCAAAACAAGACAACTGACCCGAGAAATAAAATATCAATAATCATGGACACAATCATGCTTCATAAAGGAAAAATAGCACCAAAATATTCGTGCATAGTAACACAAAATCAGTGGATGAATCGATCAATATTAGGTAACTCAACTTCCGAATTGTTTATAGGGCAATTAGCTGCCCATGGAATTAATCACACACGAAAAAAATCCACCTCAAATTGATATTAACTTCAGTTCCCACATGGCATTATGATATATACAAAATGTAAAAGTAATTAACTTATTGATTGAAAGGGAAATTCTTGCTTACGAAATGTCTGTGTACATCCTTCACAAGAAAGAACCATCGAGTGTCTAAGTATAATGCCAACTAAGCATATATAAAAAAATAAACTATTTGACCCGTTTCCTTAAATCGAAAGATATCTGATGAAAGCCAAAAATATATACCCATATATGAATATGTATATCTTAATACACATATGATTTCTTGTCATGTCGTGACAAAATAGTTGTGCCAAAACATTCTAATCTATTAACATCTACAGAAAAATTCACCCAGAAAGTGCAAATGGATTCATCCAAGGTTGAGGCATGCCTAAAATGCAGCATTACAACAAAAGTGCCAAACAAAAGCTAAAGAAGAAATGTGAACGGTTCAGCGAAATTGCAACGCCGTAGCAACAAACAGCCCTTTTAGATCTCGATTTAACCTTGAAAATCAGCTTGCCCATTTCGACATTCCCAGCACATTCGAAACGGCCACCAAAGCAACACTCAGATTTGAAAATGAAACCCAACAAAAATTAAAAATAGAGCAGTGTTTGCAGATCATGAATCCAATTTAATTGCTGAATTTTTTTTGTTTTCAATTATTTACTCTCAACTTCCAATCTGATCTCATGAGCATGATGGTTGGAGAAGAAAGAATTATTACTCTTTTTTTTTTTGTTTTGGCGCTGGCAGGTTGCAAAGCAACATCGGGGTTCCGATTTTTCCGTGTGTGTTTCAAGAAAATGAAAATGAAAGAAGAAGAAGAGGGGTCTGTTTTTGTGCAATTTGGAGGGGAGGGGGTATGATTTTTCTTGGATCTCTATTGAAGAAGAAGAAAGGAGCGCCGTTGCTTAGGAGGGGATCTTATCTTGTTTTTTCTCTCTTTGTTTAATGTTAGCTGCTAGGTTATTTTAATGTGGAGGGGGGGGGTCCGTTTGGGTTGGTGGGTTTGGGTAGGGAAATTGGGCTGGTTGGTAGGTTTGGGTACGGATTTGGGCTCAGCATTAATTTTGGTCAATCAAGTTTAAACCAGCCTTTTCTTTTCAATTTCTCTTTTTTCTTTTGTTTTTTTTCTTTTTCTTTTTCTTTAATTAAAAAAATCCTAAAATTAAAATCATAGATTATCTAAAAAATGTAAAATTAAATTAATTAACTAATTATAAGAATTATAAACATTACTTAAAGAGGAAAATCAATAAACTAAAATTAAAAGACAAAATGTAAAAAATAAGCTTTTTTGTGATTTTCACATTTTATAAAGCAAATACTTACTGATTAATTCTAAAAATGTAACAACCAATCCTAATGCAACGCATGATATTTTGGTATTTTTCATGACTTAAATAAAACTTAAACATGCATAAAAATGCAAAAAATTAAATAAAAATCCTACGAAATCCTATAAAATGATAAAAATTGGAAAAAGTCTATTTTCTTTGATTTTATAGGAGCAATTCATATAGGGCAAAAATCACGTGCTCATAGCTGCCCCTCTTTGCTTGGAAACGTGAAGAGTTTTCAGGCAAAGATAAAATGAGTAATTATGAGGGATTTTTGCCCGTTTGAAACTCCATGGGAAGCATTTTTGAAAAATCTGACTGAACCTTGCTTCGGAGGTTGCCTACATATCCTTGGCTATAAGGAAATCAAGTAAGTGTAGTTCTAGAAATTTTGGTAGCTTGGACTACCGGGAAGCCGTGATTTCACTGCTGTTGCTGCTGTTTCTGATTGCTGAGCTCCTTATTACACTAAAATAAAAAATAAGAAGCTAAACTAGCTAAGCCTATCAACTACGAGTTACAAGATTCCTATCTATAAATCTTCTGAAGCTTGATCTTGAGTCTTGGCTGATTCTTGCTGCAGACTCCGATCTGAATCTTGATGCTCATCAGCTGTAATCACTGGTTCATTCTTCAGCTTTGGATCGAGGCGGAACATGCGAAACTTGTGATTTCAATCATAGCTTGAACAGTCCGTATCCTTCTCTGCTTCAACACGTTGAGTTCATTTCTTTTTGCTCTTTTTCTTCTTTTCTTTATTTTGGATTGAGACTCATTCTTTTAGTCGTCTCGAATCCTGTGCCCCGAGGTAAAACCTGTTCAGACACCCAAACAAACAAACAAACGAAATTTTCTTGCCCCAATTTTCACTAGGAAACTTTCGTGAGTTATTTGCAACAAAGTCTAAACTATTCCTTTTTTTTGAAAGCAAATAAAATAAGGATTGCATCTATCTAGAAGGGAAAAGTTCAGGGGATGGATCCCTATATCTAAAATGTCAACTCAGAGATTGGAACCCTGATGTTGGCGAAAAGGCGACTAGAGAATGGAGGCCCTATGTCTAAAAAGGCTCAACTTAGGGATTGGAGCCCTAATATTGGCAAAAGGCGACTAGGGAATGGAGACCCTATGTCTAAAAGGCTCAACTCAGAGATTGGATCCCTAATGTTGGCAAAAAGGCGACTAGGGAATGGAGGCCCTATGTCTAAATGGCTCAACTCAGAGATTGGAGTCCTAATGTTGGCGAAAGGCGACTAGGGAATGGAGGCCCTATGTCTAAAAAGGCTCAACTGAGGGATTGAAGCCCTAATGTGGGAAAAAGAGGCCACTTGGGAATGGATGCCCTATGTCTAAAAAGGCTCAACTTAGGGATTGGAGCCCTAATGTTGGCAAAAAAGGCGACTAGGGAATGGAAGCCCTATGTCTAAAAGGCTCAACTCAGAGATTGGAGCCCTAATGTTGGCAAAAAGGCGACTAGGAAATAGAGGCCCTATGTCTAAAAAGGCTCAACTCACGGATTGGAGCCCTAATGTTGGGAAAAAGACGACTAGATAATGGAGGCCCTATGTCTAAAAGGCTCAACTCGGGAATTGAAGCCTAATGATGGCAAAAAGGCGACTAGGGAATAGAGGCCCTATGCCTAAAAAGGTTCAACTCAGGGATTGTAACCCTAATGTTGGCAAAAAGGCGACTAGGGAATGGAGGCCCTATGTCTAAAAAGGCTCAACTCAGGGATTGGAGCTCTAATGTTGGCAAAAAGGCGACTAGGGAATGGAGGCCCTATGTCTAAAAAGTCTCAACTCAGGGATTGGAGCCCTAATGTTGGCAAAAGGCGACTAGGGAATGGAGGCCCTATGTCTAAAAGGCTCAACTCAGGAATTGGAGCCCTATTTGGCGAAAGGCGACTAGGGAATGGAGACCCTATGTCTAAAAAGGCTCAACTTAGGGATTGGAGCCCTAATATTGGTAAAAGCGCAAAAGATTGAGGTTGAGGATCCTAAGCTACCATATTTTGAATTTTCTTCTTGTCTTTTTTTGTTTTTTTGAAATGAGTAAATGCGGGAAAGAAAAATTGGAAGGGACTTCCCTTTTTATGGATTGTTGCTGCAAAGTTGTTTCTACCACTTGCGCACTTCTTTTTTTCCTTTTGGTTGCACCTGCTTCTTGCACGGTTGCTTTGGATTGCACCTATTTCAAATTTTCAAACAAAGAACAATTGTTAGTTTGAAACGGTGGTTGGTTTTGTGGCCTTGATTGTCTCAATCGCTTGATCTCGGCCCAGCTTCTTTGATGAAGATCTCAATTGCAACTGCTTGTTTCCTGGGGACCAATTTCATTTCAGGACTTGAGAAACTCTATTTTTTTTGTTTTTCAGATTTCGCCTTGACGGTTGGTCGGTGGAACTCAACCTTTTCGACTTTATTTTGCCTTCGTAGGCCTTTCATTTTTGACTTCCTTTTTTTTTCTATACTTATTTTCATTTTTTTCTTCGGAACATTGGGGAACTTTTGGCTCCTCAAACTTTGCTGCAACGACTAGTCGTGTGGGACTTAACCTTTCCAACTTTATTTCGCCTTCGTAGGCCTTTCATTATGGCTTCTTTCTTCCAACTTTAATTTCAAGTCATTTTGGTACCTTGGCTTTTCAAACTTTTGCCGAGATGGTTGGCCACGTAAGACTTAACGTTTTCAACTCCATTTGCCTTTATACGCACTTTGATTTGATTTTCTCCTTCCAAGAGTTTTCAATTTCAGAGCATCGGCCTCCATGGCCAGTCGAGGTCGACTTGATGCCCCTGACGAGTCTGGGTGCCTTTTGGACATTAGCTTGTATCAAATGAAAGCCCTGTAAATCAGTCTTGCCATCCTTTCTATGTCTTAGTTTCTGAACAGTGTTAGATCAAAAGGGATTCAAAGAAAACAGACAAAGGAATTGATAAACGAATTTAGATAAGAGGTATCCCTTTTGGAGAAAGGAAAGGACTTATCTGGAGTACATGCGTACTTCAATAAACATGACATGTCTTTTGGACTGGATGCCTGATCTGTGTAAATCATCCGACTTTCAAAAATGCATCATAACTTTGCCTCAAAATTCGAGAAACCTTGCCAGGATTTTGTCGATGCCGATGGCTGTGAGGATCTTCTTTTCGATTAGTGGGGCCCTTTGCAGGTTTTCACTAGCTGACCTCTCTCATTTCTCTTCTCACCGGCGCCTTATAGTGCCCGTGTGGGTTTTTACTAACAAGACTCTCTCATTTTGATTTTCTCTGCTTGCCCGTCTTACGGTGCCCGTGTGGGTTTTCACCAATAAGACTCTCTCATTTATTCCTCTCATTTTGTTGTATCATATCCAAATAACTCCATCCTCCCATTTTGAAACTCTTTGCCGATTGATCAGAAGGACTTGAACAAGGTTTGGGGTAAAAAGAATTTGGATTGAATTACAACTTTGATCATTGCCGAACCATTATAACTTCTGCCCCAGTTTCACTTTTTGGGTGACTTTGAATTTTTATTTTGGTGTGACTGAACCCCAGAGAGAGGCTGCCTACGTATCCTTTCGGAATCAAGTCGAACGTAGTTCAGGAAACTTTTGTTTTTGGATTCTTTTTTTGTGTTTTTTTTCTATTTTGTTTTCTCTTTCTTTTTCCTTCCCTTTTTCATTTTTTTTTCATTTCATTTTCTTTGTCTTTTCTTCCTTTTTTTTCTTTTCCTTCTATTTCATTTTTCATTTTTTTCAATGACACTTTTAGGTTCCAATGAGGGTAGTCAAAGAACGGTAACCGGCTCAAAGGGTTTGCAAAGGGTTGATAGTGTTTGGGTAGTGAGAATAAAAGCCTTCTTCATCCCAACCGGAGAATATTAATGCTATATGGAGGATCAAACAGAGTACCTTTTGACTGCATTTGCATTGATAGTTGTTTCAGGGACATTTCCTTTGACGTGTCCCAAGTACAACGCACTCTTTTGGCAGTACTCTTGTTACAATGTATGGACCTTTCCAATATAAAACCAATTTTCCTTCAGATGTTCCAACTCTTTGTCTTATTTCCTTAAACTTTATCTTTATTGCGATCTAATACTTGATTTATTATTTCGAGGTTTGACAGCTTTCAGGATTTGGGCATGAAGTCCTCAAGCATGCCATGTTTTTGAAATCTGCATTTAACAGAACTAAAAAGAGAATAAGAAAGAAAAATGACAAGATTAAGAAAAAAAACATTCCTAGACAATGAAATATTAATTTCATTTGATTTTTGATTTTTTTTTTTTAATTTTTGAAGATAGAAGGGCTTACATCAGAAAGTAATACAATAAAGTAAAACGTCCAGATCACATCCTGAGATAATCCGGACGCAGAAAGAATAGCAAGACTGGCTACCGAGACTCCCGTCTAATTGGTAACTTTCATGCTTGGCGATCATTTTTTGGCTTTTCTCCTGCCTCGACAATGGCTGCAATGGCCTTCAATGCCAGATTAAATTCCTCAGCTTCACAAATCATTCCGACTATTGGCCCGATGTTGCAGGCAGGCCACAAATTGTTCATCACATCAGGAGCTTCTTCATCCCGAAAAATAATTCTTTCAACTTCAATCAAACCCTCAACTGCCCTTTTGAGGGTCCAACAGTCCTCTGTACTATGTCCCATTGCTCTAGAGTGGTATTCACATATAGCATCATCTCAGTGCGAGGGGAACTCGGGGTTCGGCCGGTTTGAGGCCACTGGCTGCAATAGATTTAGCCTGATTAGCTTTTGGAACAAGCTTGAATACGATTCACCAATAAGGGTGAACTGATTCTTTCTGAAAGGCTCTCTTGGGCGAGGATTGTACTGGGGAAGATCTGGTTGGGGATTATATGGAGCATGGTAAGGATGGGCATTTATGAGAGTTGGAGCTCAATTTTGTGTATAATGTTGTGGCTGTGTGTAAGATTGCACACTCATCACCTCATAGGGAGGCGGTGCCACGGTATAAGCATCATCTTGAAGGGTATAATAATGTGGTGGGATGATAGGAGGCACATATGATTGGCTGAATGACCTGCGGGCCCCCCTCGAGCTTGACACCATCATGGCTCCCTCTTCGAACCCATTTCTGTTCATCAAACCCTCCAACAAACCATTCTGAGCAGCTTATGATATGGCCTTAAAGGCAGCATGACTCAAGATTCGGCCCGTTTTTAGACCGTTTTCAACCATTTCCTCAATTTTGATCGCCTCAGCGAACGGCCTACCCATAGCATCCATTATGTTCTGGAAGTAGTTAGCCTCTTGGGCCTGTAGAAAGACGGTGAACATTTCAAATTCGTCCATCGAAGGCTTTACCCTCGCAGCTTGCTCACGCTATTTGACAACATATTCGCGGAAGCTTTCCGTGATATTCTTTTTCAAATTGGACAAAGTGTTTTTGTTAGGAGCGATGTCCACATTATACTGGAACCGGCGAACAAAATCTCGGGCCTTATCATCCCACACATGCCAATGAGTAGTTCCTTGATATGTATACCACTCAGAAGTGATTCCGGTGAGGCTTTCCCTGAAATAGGCCATTAGCAGCTCCTCTTTCCCACCAAAACCCCTCAACTGGTTACAATATCGTTTCAGATGAGCGACCGGGTCTCTGTGCCCATCGTACTTTTCAAATTTTGTCATCTTGAAGCCAACTGGCACGTGGACATGGGGAAACATACAGAGGTCAGAGTATGACACACTCTTTTGGCCACTCAAACCTTGCATGTTTTTCAGGCTTTGTTCTAGGCTCTTCATCTTCCGAGCCATTTCCTCTTGCTCGGGATTTTCAACAACCTTTTCTTGCTCCGGCGAGAGGTCATATTGCGGAGGTTGAGTGAAAGAGTATGGGGTCACATATGTCATTTCTGGTTGAAGCTGTGGACCCTGAAAGATGAACATTGGAGGCGATGCCTTTGAAGCCAGTGCCTGGGGGCGAACCACAGAAGGCATGCCAGGATCATCGGAAGACATTGGAGGGTGCCCGCATGGGATAAGCGGGTTGGGCACAAGGGCATTGGTAATCTCACTTGACCTGGGGATCAATTCAGGGAACCCAGGGATTGCACTTGGCGGTTCCCTACCATTAGACCAGGCATCCCACATTTCCAATATGCGGAGATGCAACATCTTATTCTCTTCAGTAGCTGCTGATTCTAGCTGTAGGATAGCCGATGCTGGGCTATCCTCAGGACCGATGATTGGTAGATTACCTGCGGAGGCCATATGTGCCTTTGTGAAGGAGGGGAGACTAGACTACCAACAAAACCAACCACCAAAACTTGGCTAAATGCTTGCACATCCAACAACCTTGTTAGTTTTGAAACATTTAACATATAGAAAATCGCATGTTGGGATGCAATGCACCTAATAGTTAAATGCTTCTACCGTGTGTTTGAACGGTTTCATGTTTCATCCCGGCCTTAACTAGACCTTTTCACTATGTTCCTCTTTTCTTCATTTCTGCCTCTCTTTAATCACTCTTGTTTTTGCCGCTCCTTTATTTTTTGGCACTATTTTTTTTCTATTTTTTTTCACTTTTTTATTTTTTGTCACTCTTTTTCTTTTCTTTTTCTCTTTTCACTATTTTTCTTTCTCTTTTTCACTCAATTTTCTTTCTCTTTTTTTTTTCAGTTTATTTTTTCACTCAATTTATTTTATAGCTATGGTCGAATCCAATGGGGATTGCCTACATAAAAAGTAAAAAAAGAAAATATTTTTGTTTGAATTTTCATTTGTTTTCTCTTTTTCTAAAGAAGAAAGAAAAAATATTTTTAGATTTTGGATGTTGCCTCTTAATTTTCGAAAGAGAGACTTTTAAGAAAATGTTTTGAATTTCTGAGTTTTATTTATTTATTTACAAAAGCACTTCTAAAGAAAGGCAAAATATTTTTGGACTTAATTTTTTCAAAATATTTTTATGGACATTTATAAAAGAAAGACATCTAAAGAGTATTTTTTTGGATTTTGTTTTTGAAAACTTCTTTTATTTTTTATTTGAATTTTTAAGGAAAAATTTCTAAAGAAGGAACTAATGATTTTTTTTTTGGATTTTTTGAAAATTGGGGTCGGAACCGATGAGGTTTGCCTACGTATCTCACATACGGTGAGAATCAGACCAGCGTAGTTCGGTCAGGTTGGATGAAAATAAACCAACTATTTTTTAAACAAAAAATTTTCGGCAGAGTTTCAACATATTTTTGGATACTGATTTTTCAAAACAAGTAATTACCTCTCCGAGCCCTCACATTGATTTTCTTTTTTCCAACTTTCTCCTATTATTCATAAGCTGGTCAACATGCAAATCCGAAGCAAATAAAAATACAAGTAGCAAGTAGGATGCATCAGGATGGTCTTTTCATTTCGGGTACACCTGTCCTAGACAGACTCAACCCTTGTGTTGAGTCTCCTAAGTCAAATGCACGTGATGCAAACAAACGTTCCTACTAGAGATCCGGCATAAGGCTTTGTTATACTAGGTTTAAAATCTGGGTTTATTGTTCTAGACCTGGCTTACCCGAGCGGACAACTCGAGCCGAGGGGGGCAGCGTACCGGGAACACAGAAGCTTCACCGGCTTTGCAACTTGTCCGAACCTCGTTCTAAAATAGGATAAGACTCTAGACAGAAGAGAAGTCACACGAAGTGCACCCTTCTCCATGATTTAGAGGACTCAGAGAGAGGAAGGGTTTCATAGCAGTTTATATACAATTCACAAAATATCAAAGCGGTAAAAACATTTAGCACATTAGGCTCAAACATGTAGGAAAATCAGATAACAGATAAAGCCAATCATAACAGCTATCATAAGCTCGAATTCTTGAACCCTGAACCGGAGTTCTGGGTTCGGATCCCCAGCAGAGTCGCCAGAGCTGTCACACCTCCTTTTTACACACCCGAAGGTAGTACAAGGGAGTTTTTCCACTTTAAGTGACATTATTCGAAATGGGATTATTTATTTATTTTTATTCAGAGTCGCCACTTGGGATAGTTTGTTTTCTGGTGTCCCAAGTCACCGGTTTATTTTTAAAATCCCAAATCGAGGAAAATTCGACTTTCCTTTTGAAGTCTGCGACCCAGAAATTCTGAATAAGGAATTCTGTTAACCCGAGGGAAGGTGTTAGGCACCCTCGGATTCCGTGGTTCTAGCACGGTCGCTTAAACTATCATAATTAGCTTATTATCTGATTTTAAAATATGTTTTAGCCTATGGTATAATTTTAAATTCTTAATCACTTTTAATTAATTTTAGAAAGATTCAATGTTATCTAAAACACGTTTTTGAACCACGCCACATGAAATGCACCCGCGGTCCATGACACATTTTATTTAACGTTGTTGAGATTTGGATTTGGGTCACATGAAATGCACACCCGAGTTTAAGGAAATTAATTTAAATAGCGCGCCTAAAGCAACAACGCACTTTCAAGTTTGCGAGGGCCATGGAAAATTCAACTAATGGCACACCTCGATTTCTAAAGAGTTAAAATTAATTAAGTGAGGGCCATGAGTTTTTGGATTTTATTTGGCATGACACGCCTCAAATTATTTCAAGATTATTCTAAGTCATTGATTATGGATAAGTATTATGGAAGAAAAATGTAAATGTAGTTGTTAGGATTACTTCGCAAATTAGTCTATATCAAAATTGCTCATTCACTCACAATGCCTTAGCAAAGTGGGATGTAATTAACAACCAGAACATTATGCTTGAGCGCAGATGAAGTGAATTCAATGATCAACCACCATATTCATTAGTTTAATCAAACAAATGAGCCAAAAAACATATACTATCGTTTTAAAAGGGCGAACACTAGTCTAACCAAAACAAGATGACTGACCCGAGAAATAAAATATCAATAATCATGGACACAATCATGCTTCATAAAGGAAAAATAGCACCAAAATTTTCGTGCATAGTAACACAAAATCAGCGGATGAATCGATCAATATTAGGTAACTCAACCTCCGAATTGTTTATAGGGCAATTAGCTGCCCATGGAATTAATCACACAAAAAACAAATCCACCTCAAATTGTTATTAACTTCAGTTCCCACATGGCATTATGATATATACAAAATGTAAAAGTAATTAACTTATTGATTGAAAGGGAAATTCTTGCATACGAAATGTCTGTGTACATCCTTCACAAGAAAGAACCATCGAGTGTCTAAGTATAATGCCAACTAAGCATATAATAAAAAAAACTATTTGACCCGTTTCCTTAAATCGAAAGATATCTGATGAAAGCCAAAAATATATACCCATATATGAATATGTATATCTTAATACACATATGATTTCTTATCATGTCGTGACAAAATAGTTGTGCCAAAACATTCTAATCTATTAACATCTAAAGAAAAATTCACCTAGAAAGTGCAAATGGATTCATCCAAGGTTGAGGCATGCCTAAAATGCAGCATTACAACAAAAGTGCCAAACAAAAGCTAAAGAAGAAATGTGAACGGTTCAACGAAATTGCAACGCCGCAGCAACAAACAGCCCTTTTAGATCTCGATTTAACCTTGAAAATCAGCTTGCCCATTTCGACATTCCCAGCACAACTCAGATTTGAAAATGAAACCCAACAAAAATAAAAAATAGAGCAGTGTTTGCAGATCACGAATCCAATTTTACTGCTGAATTTTTTTTGTTTTCAATTATTTACTCTCAACTTCCAATCTGATCTCATGAGCATGATGGTTGGAGAAAGAATTATTACTCTTTTTTTTTGTTTTGGCGCTGGCAGGTTGCGAAGCAACATCGGGGTTCCAATTTTTTCTCTGTGTGTTTCAACAAAATGAAGATGAAGAAAGAAGAAGAAGAAGAGGGGTTTGTTTTTGTGCAATTTGGAGGGGAGGGGTATGATTTTGCTTGGATCTCTGTTGAAGAAGAAGAAATGAGAGTCGTTGCTTGGGAGGGGATCTGCTTGTTTTTTCTTCTCTCTGTCTCATGTTAGCTGCTAGGTTATTTTAATGTGGATGGTGGGGGGGGGTCCATTTGGGTTGGTGGGTTTGGGTAGGGAAATTGGGCTGATTGGTAGGTTTGGGTAGGGATTTGGACTCAGCATTAATTTTGGCCAATCAAGTTTAAACCAGCCTTTTCTTTTCAATTTCTCTTTTTTCTTTTGTTTCTTTTTCTTTTTTTTAATTAAAAATAATCCTAAAATTAAAATCCTAGTTTATCTAAAAAATGTAAAATTAAATTAATTAACTAATTATAAAAATTATAAAGATTACTTAATTCTAAATTAAAAGAGGAAAATCAATAAACTAAAATTAAAAGACAAAATGTAAAAAATAAGCTTTTTTGTGATTTTCACATTTTATAAAGCAAATACTTACTGATTAATTCTAAAAATGTAACAACCTATCCTAATGCAACACATGATATTTTGGTATTTTTCATGACTTAAATAAAACTTAAACATGCACAAAATGCAAACAATTAACTAAAAATCCTACAAAATCCTATAAAATGGTCAAAATTGGAAAAAAGTCTATTTTCTTTGATTTTATAGGAGCAATTCATATAGGTCAAAAATTACGTGCTCATAGTGTTTGTTTACTTCAAAGTTCTGAACTTCTGTATTCTATTCTCTCACAGATGGTGAGGACACATACAACCAGAGACGACCAGGCACTCGTGCCCCCCGCTAGAGTTGCCAGAGGCCGGGGTAGAGGCAGAGGATGCCTACGCGGTGTAGCCAGAGCACCCGCACGAGCTTCTACAAAAGAGCCCCTAGTAGCTCCAGTTGGAGGACAGACCTTTGAGGTACCTATTGCTGCGCCAACCCTGTAGGAGACTCTATCTCAGTTCATGAGCATGTTCAGCACCTTAGCTCAGGCTGGATTGATCCCACTAGCTCCTGCTACATCTCAGGCCGGGGGAGGTACACAGATTCCCGTAGCCCGTACTCCTGAGTAGAGGGTCTAGGCTGGACAGGCCCTAGAGTTTATCCCTATGCAGCCGGTAGCTCCAGTTCATCACGAGACTAGGGCAGCCTCTTCTGTGGAGGAGCAGCTCAGACTTGAGAGGTACAAGAAGTACCATCTACTTATCTTCATCGGATTAGCTACAGATGATGCTCAAGCTTTTTTGGAGGAGTGTCATCGTATTCTCTGTACTATGGGCGTAGCGGAGACAAGCAGGGTTTCTTTTACCACCTTCCAACTTAGAGGAACATCCTATCAGTGGTGGCGTGCTTATGAGCTGAGTAGTCTGGATGAGGAAGCTTCACTTATACAGACTTAGTTCCCGAACATATTTTTGAGAGAGTATGTCCCTCAGAGCCTCAGGGACTCATGGCTTGTAGAGTTTAAGCAGCTGCACCACGCTGCTATAACTGTGTCAAAGTATGCAATCCACTTCAATGATTTGGCCCGACATGCACCGACCTTGGTTGCCACAGTTTGAGAGAGGGTTCGACGGTTTATTGAGGTACTCCAACCTAGTATCTAGATTAGTATGGCCAGCGAGTTGGAGATGGATATTTCTTATCAGCAAGTTTTGAGTATCGCCATGAGATTGGAAGGCAGGCTTGTCTAGGATAGAGAGGAGAGAGAAAGGCCAAGAGGTCTCGAGAGACTGGTTCTTATTTTGGTGCTCGTGCCCCAGTAGCTCACCATGGTATGGATTATGTGATTCGCCCTGTTTATTCAGCTCTTCCATCCGCCAGTGGTGTTCCAGCTCCTTCTAGGCCACATGAGCCTTATTATGCACCGCTAGTGTCTAGTGTGCCTCCTTCACGGGGTGTTCCCAGCGGCCAATCCAACTAACCTAGCTCGAGCTAGCCACAACAGCCACGCCTTCCCAAAGCTTGTTTTGAGTATGGCGGTACTCACCATATAGTGAGAGATTGCCCCAAACTTAGGAGGGGTGTACCTCCACAGACTTCTCAGCCATAATGTGCTCCACCGGGCCCTAAGGCTATGGTTACAACACTAGATACTACTCTACCTGCTCATCTAGCTCGAGGTGGAGGTTAGGGAGGTAGAGGTCGCCCTATAGGTGGAGTCTAGGCCAGATACTATGCTCTCCCTACTCGTACAGAGGCAATTGCTTTCGATTCTGTCATTACAAGTATTGCGTCAATATCATTTGACCCAGGCTCTACATATTCCTATGTGTCCTCTTATTTTTCCCCGTATTTAGGTGTACCTTGGGATTCTTTGAGATCCCATGTCTATATGTCTACTCATGTGGGAGATTCTCTTATTATGGACCGTATGTATCGGTCGTGTTTGATTGCTCTTAGTGATTTTGAGATCAGAGCTGATTTATTATTGCTCATCATGGTAGACTTTGATGTTATCTTGGGCATGGACTGGTTGTCGCCCGATTATACTATTCTTGATTGTCACGCCAAGACCGTGACACTGGCTATACCAGGTTTACTGTGATTAGAGTGGAGGGGTACCTTAGAGTACACTCCTAGCAGAGTCATTTCATTTCTTAAAGCTCAACGAATGGTTGAGAAGGGGTGTGACGCGTATCTACTTATGTGAGAGATGTCAGCATTAATAACCTTACAGTTGAGTCAGTTCCCGTAGTGAGGGACTTTCCAGATGTGTTTCCAACTGATTTTCCGGGCATCTAGTCCGACAGAGATATTGATTTTGACATTGATTTGTTGCCGGACACTCAACCCATCTCTATTCCTCCATATCGAATGGCTCCTCCTAAGTTCAAGGAGTTGAAGAAGCAGTTATAGGAGTTACTTGATAAGGGCCCAGTGTGTCACCTTGGGGTGCTCCAGTATTGTTTGTGAAGTAGAAGGATGGTTTTACGCGTATGTGCATTGATTATCTCTAGTTGAACAAAGTCACGGTGAATAACATGTATCCATTGCATCGTATTGATGACCTATTTGATCAGTTACATGGTGCTAGAGTGTTTTCCAATATTGACTTGCATTCAGGTTATATTCAGTTAAAGATTCGAGAGCTAGATATCCTGAAGACTGCTTTCAGGACTCGGTATGGTCACTACGAGTTCCTTGTGATGTTATTTGGGCTGGCCAATGCCCCAACAGCTTTTATGCACTTGATGCACAGTGTGTTCCGGCCCTATATTGACTCTTTCGTCATTGTATTCATTGATGACATTCTAGTGTATTCCCGGACTCGGGAGAATCATGAACAACAAATGAGGACTATGCTCCGAACTTTGAGAGAAAAGAAATATATGCAAATTTTTTGAAGTGTGAGTTTTGGCTAGACTCAGTGGCATTCTTGGGTCATATTGGATCGAGTGAGGGGATCAAGGTGGATTCGAAGAAGGTGGAGGCAGTGCAGAGTTGGCCCATACCGTCCTTAACCACAGAGATCTAGAGTTTTCTTAGCTTGGCGGGGTATTACTGTCGGTTCGCTGAGGGATTCTCATATATTACAGCACCTATGACTAGACTGATCGAGAAGGATGCTCCGTTCAGATGGACAGAGGAGTGTGAGGAGAGCATCCAAAAGCTTAAGACAGCTTTGACTATAGCCCCAGTCTTGGTATTGCCTTCTGGTTCGGAATCTTATACTGTATATTGTGATGCGTTGCGGGTTGGTCTCAGTGCGGTGTTGATATAGGAATGTAGGGTGATTGCCTACATGTCTAGGCAACTAAAGATGCATGAAAAGAACTATCCTATCCATGACCTTGAGCTAGCAGCTATTGTTCATGCCTTGACAATATGGTGCCAGTATTTTTACGGTGTCCCTTGTGAGATCTACACTGATCACCGGAGTCTGCAACACCTATTAAAGCATAAGGATCTTAACTTGCATCATCAGAGGTGGTTAGAGCTGCTTAAGGATTATGATATCACCATTTATACCATCCCAGGAAGGCCAATGTGGTGGCAAATGCTTTGAGTCATCGAGCAGAGAGTTTGGGGAGCTTAACATATCTACCAGCACCAGAGAGGCCCATGGTGTGGATGTTCAGGCCCTAGCCATCCAGTTTGTGATATTGGATATTTCTGAGCCGAGTCGAGTATTGGCTTGTGTGGTTTCTCGGTCTTCTCTTTATGATTGTATTATGGAGCGTTAGTATGATGACCCCCATCTGCTTGTCCTTAAGGACACGGTCCAACATGGTGATGCTAAGGAGGTCACTATTGGGGATTATGGAGCATTGAAGATGCAAGGCAGGCTATGTATGCCTAATGTGGATGGTTTGCGTGAGTTTATTCTCTAGGAGGCTCACAGTTCGTGATACTCCATTCATCCGGGTGCCGTGAAGATGTATCAAGCCTTGAGGTAGAATTATTGGTGGAGGAGAATAAAGAAGGACATAGTAGAGTATATGGATCGATTTCTGAATTGCCAGCAGGTGAAGTATGAGCATCAACGGCCAGATGGGTTACTTCAAAAGATAGAGATTCTGGAGGGGATTACTATGGATTTTGTTGTTGGACTTCCATGGACTCAGCGAAAGTTTGATACAATTTGGATGATTGTGGATAGGCTAACCAAGTCAGCTCATTTCATTCTTGTGATGACTACCTATTCTTTCGGGCAGCTAGCTCGAGTTTATATCCGTGAGATTTTCAGGCTTCATGACGTACCGATATCGATCATCTCGGACCGGGGTACACAGTTTACGTCACAGTTTTGGAGGGTCGTACAACATGAGTTGGGTACTCGAGTGGAGTTGAACACATCATTTCATCCTCAGACGGATAGACAATCTAAGTGCACTATTTAGATATTAGAGGATATGTTCCGTGCGTGTGTGATGGAGTTTGGAGGTTTGTGGGATCAGTTCTTGCCACTTGCGGAGATTGCCTACAACAACAATTATCAGCCAAGCATCCAGATGGCACCATATGAGGCTCTATATGGTAGGTGGTGTCAGTCTCTAGCAGTTTGGTTTTAGCTGGGCAAGGCTAGATTATTGGGTACATACTTGGTTCAGGATGCCTTGGAGAAGGTTAAGGTGATTTAGGATCGACTTTGCACAGCCCAGTACAAACAAAAGTGTTATGCAGACCTGAAGGTTTGCGATGTGGCATTCATGGTTGGAGAGCGGGTCTTGCTCCGAGTTTCGGCTATGAAGGGCGTTATGAGGTTCGAAAAAAAAGGGCAAGCTGAGCCCAAGGTATATTGGTCCCTTTGAGGTGTTGCGACGAGTTGGGGAGGTTGTTTATGATCTTGCCTTACCTCCCAGCCTAGCAGGAGTTCATCTGGTATTTTATGTTTCTTTGCTCTAAAAGTATCACGGCGATCCATCTCATGTATTGGATTTCAGCTTAGTCCAGTTGGACAAGGATCTATCCTACGTTAAGGAGCCAATGGCTATTTTGGAAAGGCAGGGTCGAAAGCTGAGGTCAAAGAACATTGTATTAGTGAAGGTTCAATGCAGAGGTCAGCCGGTCAAGGAGGCACCTTGAGAGACCGAGCAGGATATGCGCAACTGTTATCCTCATCTTTTTACCACTTCAGGTATGTCTCTATGATCGTTCGAGGACAAACGATTATTTTAAAAGGGGGAGAATATAACGACCCGGTCGGTCGTTTTGGGAGTTATAGCCCTGATCCCCTATTTATTGCTTTCCACGTATCTGTTTCAGCTTATATGACTTGCCAGGAGGTTTCATTTTTGATTTTGGATTGTTTTGGGAGACTTAGTCCCTAAACGGAAGCTTAAGTCTTAGGATTTTGTCTGTAGTCGGAACTGTGTGAAGACGACTCCAGAATAGAGTTTCATCGATTCCGTTAGCTCCTTTGGGTGATTTTGGACTTAGGGGCGTGTCTGAATTTTGTTTTGAGGTTTGTAGATTATTTGGGCTTGAAATGCCGAAAGTCAATTTTTTGGAGATTTTGACCAGTAGTGGACTTTTTGATATTGGGGTCCAAATCCGATTCCAAAAGTTGGAATAGGTTTGTAATGTTGAATATGACTTGTGTGCAAAATTTGGGGTCAATCGGCCATGGTTTGATAGGTTTCGGCATCAGTTGTAGGAAGTTGAAGTTTCAAGTTTGTTAAGTTTGAATTGGAGGGTAATTCATGTTTTTAGCGTTGTTTGATGTGATTTGAGGGCTCGACTAAGTTCGTATGGTGATTTAAGACTTGTTGGTATGTTTGGTTGAGGTCCTAGGGGCCTCGGGTTGATTTCGGATGGTTAAACGGATCGAATTTGGTTTTGGAAGAATAGCTGAAGCTGCTGCACCTGGTGTAATTGCACCTACACAACATTGACCGCAGGTGCGAGCCTATTCGATCCGTAGCTTTGATCGAATCTACACAACAACTCTGAGGAAACGTTTTGGGGCGATTTTCTAATTTCTCGCTTTAGCTTTGATCTCATTAACTAGATTAGTTTCTTATAGTTGTATTTACGATTATGTAATTGATTTTGACTAGATTTGGGACATTCAGAGTCGGATATTCGTGGAAAAAGCATTGTTACAAATTGACTTGAGTTGGTTCGAGGTAAGTGGATTGTCTAACCTTGTGTGGGGAAAATCCTTTTAAGATTTGGTACCGTTTGATATGTGAGCGCCGTGTACATGAGGTGATGAGTGCGTACGGCTAATTGTTTAAAAATTCGATTTTTACCAAGTGATAACCTATTTTCTTCCTATTTGAATTATGTCAACTTGTGTAGTATCCTGATTAGCCTAGATTAGCATGTCTACTTGCCTTAATTATTTATATGAACTCTATGCTACATGTTTAGTGGATTCCCTGTTTTTCCTTGACTTGTACTTAATCTAAATTGTAGGTTTTCTTGCTGTAACTATTATCCTATTGTTTGAGTTGCATATTTACTTTGGGACTACGGAATGGTATTCCGGGAGATCCTACTATTTTGCATATTTACTTTGGGACTATAGAACAGTATTTCAGGTGATCCCCCTGCACATTTACTTTGGGACTACGGGACGGTATCCCGGGAGATCCCCCTACATATTTATGTTTGGGACTACGAGACAGTATCTCGAAAGATCCCTTGTTGTTATCTCTGTGTACTGTGCTGTTACCTTTCTATGATTTCATTCTTGTTAAATTTCAGTCTTTATTTTCCTGCGATATTTCATTCTGTCTTGCTCTTATTATATATTTACCAGTAGGTCCCTGACCTGACCTCGTCACTACTCAACCGAGGTTAGGCTTGGCACTTACTGGGTACCGTTGTAGTGTACTCATGCCTTTTACTGCACATGTTTTCGTGTGCAAATTCAGGTATTGCTTATCAGCTGCATTATCAGTGAGTTGAGATAGGTTTGGAGACTTCAAGGTATATCTGCCACGTTCACATACCTCGGAGTCCCTTTCTACTCTTCCTCATGTCAAGAACTTCCTATATTCCTTTTGTTAAACTCTGGAGTATAGAGATGCTATTTTCTTTTTGTAGTTTGTGACTCATGATGTTCCAGGTTTTGGGCATACTGTGTATTACTGAGTAGTTGGTTATTGTACATGCCAAGCGGAAAGGTATTCAGTTATGTTGTTACTATTGCAGTTATTTGTTAAATTTATGTTATCATTTCAATATTCTGTAAATGCTAGGCTTTCCTAGTTGTAGACACTAGGTGCCGTCATGATGTTATACGGAGGGGAAATTGTGCCATGACAGTCTAGATCATGCTTGACCTTGCTTAGATCCTTCTTTAGGACTCTTATCTGCTCATCTCTTTTATACAACCCATCTTTCATTTTTCCTACATTTTCTTCTAAAGTGAGTTGTGTGTGATCAGCTGTCTTTTTACCTGCTCCTAATTTCAATTTTAGATTTTTAGATCTAATCTCTAGGACAGTAGTGTCAAGTTCATGAACCCAGTTCTTCAACACAACATTTTTACTTTCACTCTTACTAGCCCTAAGTTCCAGATTTTTGCACTTACTCCGTCAACATTTTCCTTCAAGGTAGCCAATGGACCATCGGTGACAATGTCCCGTAGCTCATAGTCCTCTCCTATGATGTGATCTCTCATCCTATTTTCCACCAAGAATAGTAATGGCTATTAAAGAGTGGTGGCCTAGCAGTGGATTTCCCTTCCCAGTTTCTAGGTGGTGCACTCATCTTGATTTGTTCCTAAGGTGTTA
Source organism: Nicotiana sylvestris (assembly GCF_000393655.2). Classification (NCBI taxonomy): domain Eukaryota; kingdom Viridiplantae; phylum Streptophyta; class Magnoliopsida; order Solanales; family Solanaceae; genus Nicotiana; species Nicotiana sylvestris. The sequence continues at coordinate 118,537,595 of NC_091057.1, read as the reverse complement.
GTCTCTTCAGGGATAACATGTTGTGATACCAATTGATGTTTTACACTTTAATGCCACATAAGAGGGGGAAGGGGTGATTTGTGTGGTGTCCAATTTTTACATGCACAGATTATAAAAGGACTTGGTTCTTCTATGTGTTCCTTAAACTACTACTGCGGAAATAATAAATGCGGAAAGTAAAGAATACAAGTATTTTTACGTGGAAAGTAAAGAACACAAGTATAAAGCTGAAATGTACAATATGAAAACACCTACTACAATTGAAATAGAATAAAAGACAGACACTTGGTACTGGTTCTTCTATCTGGTTCATGTAGCTTCAGGTTCACACACTTGAATCACACAAGAATTGCTTGCAAACTGCCTTGCTATTTAGCTCTCAACTCACATTTAACTTCTATTTTTGTGTGTACCTATAAAGTGAGAACATCCTGGTTAGTAGAGTAAAAAATAACTAGAGTGCTAATGCTACTCTTCCTTGGTGGAAGAGTTCTAGTTAACTTCAATCTCTAACTCCTTCCTTATCTTAGATAGTGTCTCTTTGAGTAAAGAGTCCTTCTCCTTATCAATTATGAAACCTTTTCGATCAGGAGATATCAGATATAACAAGTTAAGCTTATCTCATTCACGTGTATCCTTTATGCTTGATTTTTCCCGTGTCTGTGTACATTGTGGATGGACTTAGTTCATGCTTGAGTTCCTTTATCAATCTTCAAAACCAACTTCACTTGGGCCAACACTAGTGCTTCTCATCCTGACCAGTTAGCTTACAGTACACCACCAACTCCTATTAGTCCACCTCCGATCTAGAGTCATCAGGGTGGTTATCCAAGTTGGTATGGCCAGTTCCAGTGTTAGCAGTCACAACAATTGGGGGCTTGTTATGCTTGTGGGGATCTTAGGCACATTGATAGATTTTGCCCCATGTCTCAGGGTAGCATGCAGTAGCAGGGTTCTCATGCTATGATTCCGGCACCAGCTATTCTACCACCTGCCCAGCTAACCAGGGGTAGGGTTTAGATAGCTAGAGATAGATGCTAGCCAGTTAGAGGCCGTCCTAGAGATGTAGCTCAGAGTTGTGGGGCCCAACCCTGATTTTATGTTTTCCCAGCTAAGCCTGAGGCCGAGTCATCTGATGTCATGATCACAGGTATTATTCCAATTAACCATGGAGATGCTTCAGTTCTATTTGATCCAGGATCCACTTATTCCTATGTGTCCTCCTATTTGGCTTCATATTTGGTTGTGCCTCGTGATTCTCTAAGTGCTTCTATGTGTGTGTCCACATCGGTGGAAGATTCTGCTATGGTAGATCATGTCTATCGTTTGGCTGTGGTTACTATTAGGGGTCTTGAGACTAGCGTGGATCTTCTACTTCTCAATATAGTAGATTTTGATGACATTTTGGATATGGATTTCTTGTCACCTTATCATGCTATGCTGGATTGTCATGCCAAGACAATGACCTTATCTATGTCAGTGTTGCCTCGATTAGAATGGAAATGAACTTTTGTCCATTCTACTAGTAGGGTTATCTCTTATATGAAGACTCGGCGTATGTTCGAGAAGGGGTGTCTAGCCTATTTGGCTTATATTCGCAATACCAGTGTGGATATTCCTTCTATGGACTCAGTTCCAGATGTTCCTGAGTTTCTAGAGGTATTTCCTACAGATTTGCTGGGGATTCCACCCTATAGAGATATTGACTTATGTATTGATTTAGCTCCGGGTACTCATCCCATTTCTATTCCACCATACCGTATGACCCCGCCAGAGTTGAAAGAATTGAAGGAATAATTATAAAACTTGCTTGATCAGGAATTCATTAGACCTAGTGTCTGGCCCTGGGGTGCATCCATATTATTTGTAAAGAAAAAGGATGGCTCTATGCGAATGTGTATATATAATCGACAATTGAATAAGGTCACTATTAATAACAAATATGCGTTGCCAAGAATTGATGATTTATTTGATCAACTTTAGGATGTCAAGGTGTTTTAAAAGATTAAATTGAGGTCGAGTTATCATTAGTTAAAGATTAGGGCCTCTGATGTCCCTAAGACAGATTTTCGAATTTGATATGGGCATTATGAATTCCTAGTGATATCATTTGGGCTAACAAATGCCCCAGAAACATTATGTATTTGATGAATCGAGTGTTCAAGCCATATCTAGATTCATTTGTGGTTGTATTCATTGATGACATCTTGATTTACTCTAGCAGTCGAGAGGAGCATGAACAACATCTTCGAATTGTGCTCCAGACTTTGAAGAATAGTCAGTTATATGCCAAATTTTCACAATGCGAGTTTTGGTTAAACTCAGTTGCCTTTTTGGGGCATGTTGTATCAGTAGAAGGCATAAAGGTGGATCCTAAGAAGATTGAGGCAGTTCAGAACTGGCCTAGACCTACTTCAGCTATGAAGATCCGGAGTTTCCTAGGTTTGGCAGGTTATTATCACCATTTGTGGAGGGGTTTTCATCCATAACAGCCCTATTGACCAAATTGACCCAAAAACGTGCTCCATTCAGATGATCAGGCGAGTGTGAGTTGAGCTTTCAGAAGCTCAAGACTGCTTTGACTTTGGTGCAATTGTTAGTATTGCCCACAAGTGCAATATAATCGACAATTGAATAAGGTCACTATTAATAACAAATATGCGTTGCCAAGAATTGATGATTTATTTGATCAACTTTAGGATGTCAAGGTGTTTTAAAAGATTGAATTGAGGTCGAGTTATCATTAGTTAAAGATTAGGGCCTCTGATGTCCCTAAGACAGATTTTCGAATTTGATATGGGCATTATGAATTCCTAGTGATATCATTTGGGCTAACAAATGCCCCAGAAACATTATGTATTTGATGAATCGAGTGTTCAAGCCATATCTAGATTCATTTGTGGTTGTATTCATTGATGACATCTTGATTTACTCTAGCAGTCGAGAGGAGCATGAACAACATCTTCGAATTGTGCTCCAGACTTTGAAGAATAGTCAGTTATATGCCAAATTTTCACAATGCGAGTTTTAGTTAAACTCAGTTGCCTTTTTGGGGCATGTTGTATCAGTAGAAGGCATAAAGGTGGATCCTAAGAAGATTGAGGCAGTTCAGAACTGGCCTAGACCTACTTCAGCTATGAAGATCCGGAGTTTCCTAGGTTTGGCAGGTTATTATCACCGTTTGTGGAGGGGTTTTCATCCATAATAGCCCTATTGACCAAATTGACCCAAAAACGTGCTCCATTCAGATGATCAGGCGAGTGTGAGTTGAGCTTTTAGAAGCTCAAGACTGCTTTGACTTTGGTGCAATTGTTAGTATTGCCCACAGGTGCAGGATCTTACACGGTGTATTGTGATGCATCTCGTATTAGGCTCGGTGCAGTATTAATACAAGATGGCAGGGTGATTGCATATCTCGGTCCAGAACCCAGAGATTCTGGGTTCGGTCCCCAGCGGAGTCACCAGAGCTGTCACACCTCCTTTTTCTATCCCGAAATGGGGTATAAAGGAGTTTTTTCCAATTTAAGTGGCAATCAAAACAGAATTATTTATATCAAATTTAGAGTCGCCACTTGGGATAGTTTATTGGTGTCCCAAGTCACCGGTTTAAAATCCCGAATCGAGGAAATTGACTCTATTTATGGCTTGCAAACACAGAAATCCGGGTAAAGAATTCTGTCAGCCCGGGAGAAGGTATTAGGCATTCTCGGGTTACGTGATTTTAGCACGGTCTCTTTGATCATACTTGGTTCAATTAAATTGTTTAATCACTCGTTTTAGAACCTATGTGCATTTGCCTCTTTTAATTAAGAAATTATCTTAAAACAGGTCACGCGCACGTGTACCCATTTGTTTGGCGCGTCAAAAATCATGTCACGCGAACGTGTCCACAATTAATAACGATTTGTTATTATTAAGAAAATTTGGCCGAAGTTGCGCGAATGCATTCCTCGATTTATTTTGAAAGATCATAATTATGTCACGCGAACGTGTACGCAATCACGATGATATATTAAGAGCACCTAAAGCAAACTAATGAAGAGGCACATCGCGATTGGATACATCTCGTCGACCAATTTCAACCGAAATAGCATTAGCCTTAGCAAACAAGAATAAGCAAAAACAAAAAGAAAACAACTTCCTAGAAACAAGCCAACCGTACATATGGAAATTAAATCTATTAACTATGATTTCTCATTTACAAAGACAAGTAGTACACTAAATGCTATAACTATGTTTAGTCTTAGAATATATAGTCCATAAGCTATTAACTACACATTCTCTTCTGGAAAAATTAATTTATTGTGGTTGAGCAAATCTTTAAATAAACTTATAAGCCATGTCCAGTATTGTCATCTCCCACAACAACCTACTTGGCACCACCGTGTCGTACGGTGTCCTCGAGCACAAGCAAATGAGGATCATTATACTGTTGCTCTCTGATATGCTCATATAAAGAAGACCGAGCGACTGTACAAGCTAGAACCCAATTGGGCTCTGAAACATCTAACCTCACAAACTGATTGGCCAAAGTCTGAACATCTGCAGCTAGCAGCCTTTCACCAACTAGAATATATGCAAGGCTGCCCATACTCACAGCCTTTCTACTCAAGGCGCCGGCCTTCCCACGATGATACAAAATAGTGATATCATAGTCTCTCAACAATTCTAACCATCTCCTCTGCCTCAAATTGAGATCTTTTTGTTTGAATAAATACTGTAGACTCCGATGATCTGTGAATACCTCACATGACATGCCGTAAAGGTAGTGTCTCCAAATATTCAGTGCATGAACAATGGCTGCCAATTCTAAGTCATGAACAGGATAATTCTTCTTATGGACTTTAAACTGCCGCGATGCATATGCAATTGTAGACATGTGATTTTTGACCCTCCCCAAGATTTTACATATTTTAGCATTTAAATATTTAGTTTAGGTCTAATATAATTATTTCAACTAATTTTGACTCTTTTACTTTATTTTATCACAAAAGTAAAAATTACAAAAATATTTTCTTTTATTTAGCTAATTAACATTTTATCTAGTTACTTTTAATTTATCTACTTTACATAAAATTCAAAAATACAAAAATAGTTTCACTTTGTTTTTAGGAATATTATTTTAATTTTTTGCAATAATTTTAATCTAATTCCATTTTTGTCTTTTAGTATGATATTTAAAAAATACCAAAAAATAGGCTTGTTTTAATGGTTAGTCTTATTTTAATAGTTATTTTACTTAAGTAGGATTAATTAGTAAATGAGGTAGTATTTTTAGTCTTGTTCACAGAGAAAGAATAAAATTTGGGCTCAAACAACCCATTTTTAGGCCTAATTTTTGGATCTAGCCCATAATAACCAAAGCTCAATACCCCTAAAATCCTAAACTTAGACTTAAAAGCAACCTAGCTAAAAAAAAGGATCGACATCTCTAAGAGCTGAAGACGGCGGAGGTTTTTCTGGAAAAAGAGGGACCATCATTTTTCTATCTTCTTTGGTTCCCAAAATCAGGAAAAAGACAAAACAAAAAAGAGGCCCCCTAAGTTCATGCGAGCGATCACCTTCCTCCAATTCAAAAAAAATCCAGCAGCTAACACAGAGAGAGCACACAAGAAAAAGGAAAACAGACGAGGAAAAAAAAGCCAACGATTTTTATTTCCCCAGTTCCAAGTTAGGCTTTGGTTTTTGTCGCTTTTATCAATTCCTCAAACCGAAAGGAGAAATCTCTCGATTGTGAATTACGAGACTCCAATCGGTTGGAGCAAAGTTTCCAGCTATCCTTTGGTCACACAAAAGTGGATAATGTTTATCAATCAAACGACTTCAGGACCTTGTAAAGGAAGTTTTACGGTGTGACTGCTCCAAGTTAATTTGACAGAAATGGAGTGAAAGCCGAGGAGGGTGTTCGATTTTGTGGTGTTGCTATTCGAGTTTTCCGGTCGTATTTCGCCATCGTCGCTCATTTTAACTGCTATAATTCGCCGAAGAATTAATTGAAAGTTTTGACAAGTTCATTTTTTACTCCTCCTTATTTTATTAACGGAAGATGTTTGTGGGCTAGTTTATATACTAGTATGTGATGCAATTTTCTCGTGAATTTTACTGATTTTCCATTTGTTTGGCGTGTTTGACTGAAACTCGTCTAGTTGTGAAATCAAGAAAATTTGTCGAGTGCTTAATTTTCTTTGACATGCTCTGTTTTAACACATTGCTTTGAAGAAAGAAATAAAATTATTGACATCACTGATGAAGGGAGTTCTGTAGATGCAAGGTCGTATTTGTGTTCCTAATATGGATGGGCTTCGTGAATTAATTCTTGAAGAGGCCCACAGTTCCCGATATTCTATTCATATGGGTACAACCAAAATGTATCAAAATTTGCGGCAACATTATTGGTGGAGGAGAATGAAAAAGAATATAGTTGCATATGTAGCTCGATGTCTGAATTGTCAGCAAATCAAGTATGAGCATAAAAAACCTGGTGGTTTGCTTTGGAAGTTAGAAATTTCTGAGTGGAAGTGGGAGCGTATCACTATGAATTTTGTTGTTGGACTCCCACGGACTCAGTGGAAGTTCAACGCAGTATGGGTCATTGTGGACAGGTTGACCAAGTCAGCACATTTCATTCTAGAGGAAGTTACCTATTCTTCAGAGTGGTTAGCTGAGATTTAGATCCGCAAGATTGTCCGCCTTTATGGTGTGCCCATGTCTATTATTTCAGATCGAGGTACGCAGTTTACCTTGCACTTTTGGAGGGTTGTACATCGTGAATTAGGCACACGGGTTGAGTTAAGTCCATAATTTCATCCCTAGACATACTGACAGTCCGAGCGCACTATTCAGATATTGAAGGATATGCTCCGTGCTTGTGTTATAGATTTTGAGGGTTCTTGGGATCAGTTCTTGCCACTTGCGGAGTTTGCCTATGATAACAACTACCGATCGAGCATTCAGATAGCTCCATATAAAGCATTATACAGGAGGCGATGTTGTTCGCCAGTTGGCTAGTTTGAACCGGGAGATGCTCGGTTGTTGGGTACAGATTTGGTAGAGGATGCCTTGTATAAGGCCAAGATTATTCAGGATCGGCTTTGCACAACTCAGTCTAGACAAAAAAGTTATGCTGACCATATAGTTCGTGATGTTGCATTCATGACAGGAGAAAGAGTATTGCTCCGGTTTCACCTATGAAAGGTGTAATGAGATTCGGAAAGAAGGGCAAGTTGAGCCCTAGGTATATCGGACCTTTTGAAATTCTTGAAATGGTGGGTGATGTAGCCTACATGCTTGCACTACCACCTAGTTTATCAGCAGTTCATCCGGTGTTCCATGTATCCATGCGTCGAAAATGCCATGGTGATCCGTCTTATGTATTAGACTTCAGCTCATTCCAATTGGACAAAGATTTGACTTATGAGGAGGAGCTGATAACTAGTCTAGCCCCGCCTGTCCGACAGTTGAGATCTAAGAGTTATCCTTCCATCCAGGTGCAATGGACAGGTCAACTGATTAAGGCAGCTATCTAGGAGTCCGAGTCGGACATGTGTAGTAGATATCCATACCTTTTCACCAGCTCAGGTATTTTCTAATTCCATTCAAGGATGAATATTTGTTTTAGAGGTGGAGAATGTGATGACCCAATATGTTATCCGTTCGAATCGAGCACTAGAAAGTCAAATGCCCTCTGCAAATTCCACCAGGAGCGGGGTCACAAAAGCTAGGACTATATCGGCCTAAGACAGGAGGTCGTAAACATGCTTCACTAAGGGAACTTGAAAGAGCTGATGAGCGATCGGGGAAGATACAACTTCGCCCTGGGACGTAAACAGCACCAGGGACTGCCCAAACCACCTTCCCTGGCTCGCACCATAGCATAAAGTTCACCACTACCCACAAATTCAAATGATCAATCACTCATGAACGGTATGACGAACTCAAAGAGAGTATCATCTTCGATAAGTCGGATACCCACAGTTTGGTTTTTCCTCATTATGGCTCTCTTGTCATTACTTTATGCATCTTAGACACTGATGTAAAACGTATTATGGTTGATGATGGGAGCAGCACCATGGACCAGGATACAACATATAACGCTATCATAGGTCAACCTTGGATACACACCATGAAAGTCGTCCCTTCCAGCTTATATCAAGTCATCAAATTTCCTGCCCTCTGGGGAGTATTCAGCATCCGAGGACAGAAATGCACTACTCAAGAGTGCTATCACATCATCCAATACTACATATACACCCAACAAATGAAGGCAAAGTCGAGGAGGCATAGCAATTAACGAAGTCAGGGTCGGATGGTGATGAAGGGAAAGACGTTATCAGAGAACCCGAAATCATAGAAGCCACATGATCAACCATAGAGGATCTCGACCCCGTCCAACTCGATGATAATGACCACATCAAGAAAGCTTTCATCGGCCACACGCTCCAAGAACCACGTAAATTCAGCCATTTCTTAAAAAATAACGTAGACCTGTTTGCTTTTTCCCATGCAGATATGCCGGGCATTCTGAAGGAGATAGCAACACATAAATTGAATGTTGATCCATTCCACAAGTTAGAAGAAAATTCAATGCCGCGATAAATGATGCTGTCCGTGAGGAGGTGGCAAAATTGCTTGAGAATGGCTCCATCAGAGAGTCAAAATATCCCCAATGGGTCGCCAACGTGGCCATGGTAAAGAAGAAAAAGGGAAATGGTGGATGTGCGTAGACTTCATAGATCTGAACAAATCATGCCCGAAGGACTCATTCCACTACCCCACATTGACTAGCTCATCGACGCAACGGCTGGGCACGGGCTGTTATGTTTCCTAGACGCCTATTCAGGCCACAACCAGATTCTTATAGAGGAAGAAGATCAGTAAAAAACCACTTTCATCACCCACCAGGGGACGTACTGCTACAGGGTTATACCGTTCGGATTGAAAAATACAGAGGCGACGTATCAAAGGCTAGTGACCAAAATGTTCAAGGATCAACTCGGCAGAACCATGGAAGAGTATATAGACAACATGTTGGTCAAGTCGAAAAGAAAGGAAGACCACATTGACCACTTGAGAGAAGCCTTCGACATACTCAAGAGGTACGACATGAAATTGAACCCTGAGAAATGTGCCTTCGGTGTAACCTCTTGGAAGTTCCTCGATTTCTTAGTATCGCAACAAGGCATCAAGGTCAACCCCGACCAAATCAAGGCTATAGAGGGAATACCAAAGAACTTGACCAGTAAGAAACAGGTACAAAAGCTGACGGCTGTATAACAACCCTGTCGAGGTTCATCTCACGGTCCTCTGATAGGTGCCACAAATGTTTTGGCATACTTAAAAAACACTACAGACTCCAATAGAATTCTGAGCGTGTCGACGCCTTGAAGGAAATAAAGGCATACCTGTCCTCGCCCCCGCTGCTTGCTAAGGTGGAACCCAGAGAACGTCTTCTCATCTACCTGGCCGTGTCCGATGTTGCGGTAAGTGCAGTTCTGGTAAGAGAAAATTAAGGTACGCAATCTCCAATATACTATATTAGCAAAACTTTGGTCAATGCTGAAACGAGGTACCCCCACCTCGAGAAGCTAGCCCTAGCCTTGGTCGTAGCTTCACAAAAGCTTAGACCATATTTTCAGTGCCACCCCATCTCAGTGGTCACGACCTTTCCTCTAAGGAGTATCCTGCACAAACCCGAATTGTTGGGTAGATTGGATAAATGGGCCATAGAGTTGAGCGAGAGAGATATTACCAATAAGCCGTGAACATCGATAAATTCGCAAGTACTTGCCGACTTCATCGCCGACTTTAGTGCAAAAATAATGCCCGAAGTCGAAAGGGAAGCCGTTAGTACTTCCACCAAAATGCATGACCTATGGGTTCTGTACACCGATGGCGCTTCTAACGCATCAGGATCTGGACTAGGACTCATGCTCCAGGTCAGGCGAAATAATTCACTAGTTCATACAGTGCCCTGATATGACTAACAATAAGGCCGTGATTGCAAGATTAAAATTGGCACTCAAGTACGGAGCACGAGAGCAGTCCTATGTTGCGACTCACAACTCGTTGTCAAACAAGTCACAAGGACTTTACAAATCAAGGAACGACTATAGAAATACTAGGTTGAAATATGCAAACTGTTACCCGAGTTTGATGAATGCCGGCTCGATCAAATACCTTGAGCGTAGAACATCGAAACGGACAGTCTCGCCAAACTGGCGGCGACCACTAAAAGTATAGCCAGAGAAGGGAACATGGTTACTTTCCTCCACTCATCGATCGACCAAAACGAGGTACACACTATTAACTTAACTTGGGACTGTCGTAATCATATCGTCACTTACCTGCAGGACGATGTGCTTTCAAATGACAAAAAAAAGCCAAAAAACATCAAAATCAAGCAGCCAAGTATAGCATCATCAATAACGACCTGTACAAAAGGACGTATGGCGGCCCTCTAGCAAAGTGCTTAGGACCAAACCAAACATGGCGTGTCCTAGAAGAAGTCCACGAAGGTCACTACGGGGCTCACACTAGCAATAGAGCCCTAGTCAGATGCCTCATACGGGTAGGCTACTACTGGCCCACAACGAAAAAGGAAGCCGTCAACTTCGTGAAAAAATGCGAACAATGCTAAAGATACGCCCCCAAGATCCATCAAGCAGGCAAGCCTCTTCATTCCGTCACCTTTCCTGGGCCCTTCATCAAATGAGGGATGGACATCATCGGCCCCCTCCCAGCAAGACGAGGTAATGTACAATTTCTTTTGGTTTTAATTAACTATTTTTCAAAGTGGGTGGAAGAAGGTGCATTTGTCCAAATACGCGAGCAAGAAGTGATCACCTTCATATGGAGGAATACCATATGTCGTTTCAGCCTCCCCAAAGAAATCAGTTGTGACAACGAGCCCTAATTCACTGGAAAAAAGACCGCCGAGTCCTTTGAAAAATGGCACATCAAAAGAATACTCTCCATGCCATATCATCCTACGGGCAACGGTCAGGCGGAGTCCTCCAACAAGTCAATATTGAACATCTTGAAGAAGAAGCTCGAGAACGCTAAGGGACCATGGCCGGAATTGCTGCCGGAAGTTCTATGGGCATACCACACAACACCAAAAATGAGCATAGGAGAAATTCCATACTCGCTGGTCTATAGGACTGATACAGTAATACTGGTCGAGGTCGAAGAGCCAAGTCTGAGGTGCTCATACGAGAGTGGGTCAATTAACGGCGAGAGTAGAAGACATGACCTTAATGAGGTCGAAGAACAAAGATACATGGCTTACATAAGGATGGTCGCTCAGAAACAACAGGTAGAGCGATACTACAACAAGAAAGCCAAGGTCAGACCGCTCAAAGTAGAGGACTACATACTCAAAGCCAAAACACAGGCAGACAAGGACGCACGAGAAGGAAAGCTAGGGACTAATTGGGACGACCCATACAAAATCACAGCAACATCAAGCAAAGGGTCATTCCAACTGGAAACAATGGAAGGGAAACTACTGCCAAACAACTAGAACATCGCTCACCTCAAGTACTTTAACTTCTAAGGAAAATGTTCTCCGAGCTGTACTCTTTTTCCCTCACCCGAGTTTTATCCCAATTGGGTTTTCTCAGGAAGGTTTTTAATGAGGCGACAAGGAGGACGTTTTGAGTTAAATTACATCGAAGGTGCAGATTGATATGTTCATTTCTCGACCTCTCAATACTTCTCCAAGTCGCCCAATAAATGTACTAGATAGACTGGGACTGGAATGCCTGTCTGGAAAATGTGTAAACTTCTCCAATGTATACATGTAAGCAAAATATACAAAATACATGATGTTGCCTCTTTACCAAGTTTGACTCCGCACCAACCAATGCACTCGCATTCGACCTTGCTCGAATTAATTAAAGCAACATTCGACCTTGCTCGAATTAACTCACATTTGACCTTGCTCGAATTAATTAAAGTGATATTCGACCTCGCTCGAATTAACTCACATTCAACCTTGCTCGAATTACTTAAAGTGACATTTGACCTCGCTCAAATTAACTTACATTCGACCTTGCTTGAATTAATTAAAGTGACATTCGACTTCGCTCGAATTAACTCAAATTTGACCTCGCTCGAATTAACTCACATTCGACCTTGCTCGAATTAACTCACATTCGGCCTTACTCGAAATAATTAAAGTGATATTTGACCTTGCTCGAAATAATTAAAGTGATAATTCGACCTCGCTCAAATCAACTTATATTCGACCTCGTTCGAATTAGTAAGAGAATTATATTTGACCACACTCGAATTCAACTCATACTCAACATGACTTGAGTTTGATTTACAAGTTAACTTCATTTAAGTTAATTATGATGACATGGGACTTCACCTAGATTCAACCAAAGGTATACTCGACCATGTTCGAGATAGCACATGACGACACAATTCTACTAAAGCGATCATTTGAAGAACAATTCGAAGAAAAATAAAAGACCTAATAACGTACAACAAAGGGTTATAATCATTCCATTGCAATGTCTTACAAAGGGCCAGAAAGACACCCACACAAAAAAAAAGAGAAAAAGAAGAGAACAAAAAAAAAACTAAGAACAAAGTACTACTCTACGCCATACCCACCTTCACCGATATCGCCTTCACCACCCAACCCAGCAATGCCATCTCCACCATCGCCTTGAGGATATTCATATTCCTACCAGACATCCGACTCAAGCTCGTCCAATTATTCCTCCCCTTCATCGTCATCGGCCCCTGGAGTAGCTGGGTCATAACCACAAGCAATCCTAGCCGCTCGAGCCTTGATACGAGCATCTTCAAAATTGGCCTCGGGACCCTTCCCCACTATCATCAAATTCCTGAGGATGTCCAGTTGAGCCTCGACGTGGATCCACATATCGTACAGGTGCCGCTGAATGTCAGGGAAAGCAGAAGTATGAGAGGAGGACGATCGAGCCAGTAGATGCGCCTTCTCCGCCTCGAGAGCATCAACTTGTTTGCTAAGGCTTGAAATCTCCCTCTCTAGCTTACCAATTCACTCATCGAGCTGTGCCTCCCTGAACACGGCCATTTCCGCTTCACTCATCCGTTCAGACCTAAAGACGCGGATAATCTCCTCCAATGCCGCCACCCTTGCCAAAGCCATCGTCCTGGCCTCCTCGGTACTCTCCAGCTCCACCATTTTCCCAGTCAACTCGCCACTCAGGTCATTGGCTCTAATCGGACTCTGCTCGAGCTCAGCCCGTAAGGATGCTACATGAGATTGGAGATCAATGCACTCAGCCGCAACCCCCTTGCTCACCTCGAGCTCATATCCTTAGCCCTGAGCGCTCCCTCAAGATCGCTACATCTACCGATGACTCTCATGAGCTCATCATCCTTCTCTTTCAGCTCGTCCCTAAGAGATTGGAAATTACCTTCCGTGCCGAATCGGCGGCATAACTCATGGTGCTTGGCACGATACTCTTTGTACCTGGATTCCATCCAATTGAACAAAGCCCTCTTCTTCTCTTCTCGGTGGGCGGATTCAATTTCCAAAATGAGTCTGATGAACAAAGAAAAGAGAGAGCAAAAAGTAGTCAATAGAAACAAATGATGAGAAAGAAAGGAGAAAAAGGTACAAAAACTCGAAAGGTAAGAAACCTACCCTCAGGCCATTCCAGATATGCCTTATAATAGGTCAACATCCTTGAATGTCTATAAGTTCCTGTTCTCGGTGCCGGTTCAAAGGGGGAGCAAAAAAGGAACTACACTTTCAGTGTTCATCAACAGGTTGCAATCCAAAGGAATGACGATAGCACGAGCAGATCCCTCCGTTCTCACCTCTACCCGAGTCAACCCCTCATCAAACATCCGTATCTCTTCATGGTTGATGTCGGAACCGGACTCGTCACCATCCACGACCATATTTTTCCCCCTCTCTTCGGTAGATAAAGGTACACCGGCCCGCTCCAACGTCGGTGGATCACTCATCGGAATGACTTCAGCTGCCCCTGATTGCCTCATTCTCTCCACGACGACCCCTAGAAAAGAAGCAATCTCCACATTTGAAGGAGGCGCAGTTTCTGCGTCCAAAGCCATGCCACCCTCTGGTTCGGCCGTGGTCAGCTCGCGATCACCCTCTGTTGGTCCTTCGTTCTCTGTGTCTTTGACGCCAACCTCTATTCTCCGCCTTTTTAGCGGAGCCTCTTCCTCCCCTCCCTGCGATGACTCATCTTAGGGCTGCTTATCAGGCAGATTAGGCGATTATTTACTCTTAACGGTTCAACTTATCGGTTTTTAGCTTTTAAATGTATTAATCCGCTAGCCACCCAACAAGATATCGGGCAGATTGGTATCGGTTTAGCTATTATCGGACGGTGATCAGTTTAGATTGTGCCTTTTTAATTAGTAAATCTTATAATAAATCGAAGTAAAAATATAAGACACAGAAAGATAATATTTCATATCTGCACGAGTTCCAACAACAACATATTTGAGACACCTTTCTTCAATATATGAAACTCGTTCCAGTGAACAAGCTTGTTGGGTAAAAGTTAAAAGTGCCATATATACAAGTTGGGAGTAATAATTAAAAACATGTTTGGACACACCTCTGCCCAGATAACTAACTAACCCACTACTTAGAAGAAACAACATCCAAGAATAAATAAAGCAGCAGCTAGGTGTCCCACTCAAACTAAAAAGATAATAATAAAGTTAAAGGGAAAGCTAGGTGTCCCACTCAAACTAAAAAGATAAAACATGATATCATTCAGAAGAAGGAAATTGAATGGCTCTACAATATCGATAAAAATAAATTTTATATTCTTAACGAGTTAACGGATTATCCGTTAAGAAAATTGAATAATCCGCCCCAAAGCGATAAACCATTAATAAAAAAAATTCAATCTGTTCCCCGTCCATTAAATCGTTAACCCGATACTAATAAGCCATTAAGTTTCAGTTTCGATTCGGTTTTGAACACCCCTAACTCATCCACTAAATGCAATACTGAAGAAGAAGCCAGAGTCTCCGCTGGTAGGGTAGCAACTTGACGGGTAGGTCTACACGAGGCTGGGGTCCGAGAAGGAACAACAATCTGAATAGACTCGCCTTCAGTCGCAGCAAGTAGAGGCCCAGTCGAGGCACCTAACTAACGAAAAGCAGGAGTAGGAGCCCTCGCCCTCCTCGGAGCCCTCCGACCTATCAATAAAGAAAGACAAGTAAAAAAGAAGAGAAGACGGTATGATGGTTGAAGAAACTAAGATCGAAACGAGATGACTCACCGGTCGAAGAAGACTTGCGTCCAAGCTTCTTATTGAATTGTGGTCACTCATGGATCCCCACCGTGTGGGGTAAAATTTGACTCACCCAGTCGCGAATATCGGCGACCAACGAAGGAGGAGATTTCTCGGCTGCATATAAAGAAAAAGAAAAGGGGAAGATCGATTAAATCACCAAAGAGAAACAACAAATAGCCGGTTCGCAAAAACACTTACGAGCAAAGTTCTACTTCTCAGGAAATCCGTTAGGGTTCGACACCACATGCTCTGTCTTGACGTAAAAGAAGTTAACCTAAAAATGACGATTTATTTTATCGTACATCTTCACCACCAGTCCCTTGGTCCCTCGATAGCAGAGGTATATCATCATACCTCTGTGAAAACTTGGGGCGAAGAGATGAAGCAGATGATGGAGAGAGATACCACGGTTGGCTAGATCCGCATACTTTATAAGCATAAGGAAAAGCTTATAGATGTACGGGGAGAGCTGGGCCGGACAAATGCCATAATTGAGACAGAAGTCCTCCACCAAGGAAGGAAGAAGGAGAGTATAGCTGATGATGAATGGATACGCGTAGAACGCGCAGTATCCAGGGTGATGAATTTGTACCACATCGTTACTAGACGGGATGAGGTCGATATGGTCTGGGATTCGCCATTCAGCCCTAAATTCAACAAGGGCCGCCGTATCCATCTCAGAGGTAACAAGCTCAGGATCATCTTCAGGCCACTTTGAGAAGTCTAACCTGGCCCTTTCTGAGCGTGGAATTATCTCATACACAGTAGGGAACCACTTATCTTCCGCAACCATGGCTTCTCCTTCATCGTGAGAAGGTGTGTCCATCGTCAATGGAAACAAATCAGAAGCTCCCTCAAAGTTAGAAGATGCACTAGCCATATTTGTCACAAAAAATGGGAAGATATTGCAGATACGAAAGGGGTGACAATGGCAGAAAGCGCTAAAATGGAGAGAAATAAAGATGCAAGAACTCTAAGGAGAAGAAGAGAAGGCTTGAAAATTTAGATACTTAGAAGTGCAACAAATCAAATGGGGGTTCCCATCCCTATTTATAAGAATACTGGCACCCTGATCAAGAAAACCAAGCGCCACTACATTGATTTCAAAATGGAAGAGGTGCGGGAGATGACGTAACATATCAGGAACATGCGCCATAATGACGCATGATGAAATGGTGTCGTCTCAAACTAATGTAACTGTCAGATGTGGCTCTTGAAGAACCACGTCGTCACCCCATCATAAAAATGTTGCCACTCGACCGCCATGCCTAGATTTCTCAAGTTGCAAATGGTGAAGTCTTCCCACTGAGCTCGTCCAAAAAACAACCTCGGCAGGCGAAGGGACTAACTGTATGGATCGAAATCTGACCAAGGGAATCTTGCTCAAAGATAGATTACTAAGAGACGATTAGGCCGAGGTCGTACTCGAGATGGAGGGAACCTATTGTCGAGCTGAGTAACTATGGCCGATGTCGAATACTCAGGTCGGCCATAACGGCTAGTTTTGTAGCAACATATTTTAGGAGAATATTCTCTGCACTTATACTTTATGTTAGGTAAGGGATATATCCCATATAAGTAGAAAGGTAGAGAGAAGAAAAGGGGAATGTAATATTCTATATGATAAAAACTCTCATGAAAAGTTGACTCTCAAGTATTGCATTTCCATAAAGATTCGATTTGCTGTTTATCCCATATTTTCTCGCATCATATCCGAGAAAGCTCTCTATATTCCCACGTTCATTTGTCTTACATCATTGTCAGAGAGAATAATCATCCACCACATTCAATATTTGGGTGAATCATTCTCCCTATTTACATTTACTGCCATTTAATGTATTTATTGCCTATAATTATTCCCATCTCATTCATAGCAGTGTCATTTAATATTCATCACATTAAATAGGCTTCAACGCAATCCCACGTTATTTGTATGAACACGTTTCAGATCTAGAATTTATTATGTTTAACTAGGATTTACCCATTATCCTCTTATTTAATTACTTTAACAAAATGATTCATACTTTTTGGTCAAACAGAACTTTGATATATATATATATATATATATATATATATATATATATATATATATATATATATATTGTTATGATAAATATCACATTATGGTGGATGTCTACTCTTCTTCCATGATTTTCATCTCAAATGCTTAATGACATATTTTGTATACTCAATGACATATTCCATGACATATTTTCTTCACTTTTTATGCCTATATAAAGGTCTTGTAATAGATAAAAAAAATATACACAATTGAAGAAGAAAATCTCTTCCTTTTCTCTATCTTTATTTTTGTTCATGTTTTACTAAATTGCTTTTATTTCTTGTTCATGTTTTACTAAATTGCTTTTATTTTATAACACGTTATCAGCACGAAGTCTCTAACCTCAAGGTTGAACTCCACTTCTTACGAGGTATATCTCTATGATTTACTATCAAAATTATCAAGCCTAATAATTCTTTAGTTTGTTTTTTCCAGATATACATATGAGTATATTCCGCCAAATGAATACTGGTTCCTTTATTTTTTTTCTTGTGATGTTTCATCATAATATAAAGTTGAACATCATTTTTTTATTCATGAATATAATACTGACAAAGATCGATGAACAGAAGTGTAAATCTTTTGAAAAATAGAAATAATCCTTCTAACACAATGGAAAACAGAAATAATTATGAATCTCATGACGTTATAGTAAATATTCCTAGTAATAATCTCATAGCTAAGAGGAGTTAATAAAAATTTATTATCCAGTACATTGGGAACAATAGACGTATAGACGAATATACCATTATCATTCATTTTGGATTGGTATTTTTCACCTAAATATCATACAGAATCAGAAGAGTTTAGTGTAATCGTTTCTTTACGCTATTATCCTAATAATTTCTAATTATTTATCTTCTTTGATAGTCTTCACTATGTCAAACTTGTCAAAGCTTGAGTTTGTGGCTCTTGATATTTCTGGAAAGAACTATCTATCATGGGTTCTCGATGCTGAGATTCACTTAGCTGCTAAAGGTCTTGGTAACACCATTACTCATGGTAATGAGGCATCAAGCCAGGACAAAGCGAAGGCCATGATTTTCCTTCGTCATCATTTGGATGAAGGTTTGAAGGTTGAATATTTAACAGTGAAAGATCCACTTGAATTGTGGACTGGCCTGAAGGAAATGTATGATCACCTTAAGGCTACAGTATTGCCAAGGGCTCGATATAAGTGGATGCACTTACGGTTGCAAGATTTTAAGACCGTAAGTGAGTATAACTCTACTCTATTTCGAATTACTTCCCAATTGAAATTATGTGGGGAAGTTATGAATGATGAGGATTTACTGGAAAAGACTCTTACGACTTTTCATGCCTCAAATATGGTATTACAGCAGCAATACCGTGAAAAGGGTTTTAAAAAGTATTCTGAATTGATCTCATGCCTTCTGGTGGCTGAGCAACATAATACCCTTTTGCTGAAAAATCATGAAGCCCGTCCTACAGGGTCAGCTCCGCTTCCTGAAGCGAATATGACAGCTAGACGTGATAAGTCTAGAAAAAGACAGAATAATATTCATGGCCATATGAACGTACGTGGGCATGACAATGGTAAGAGACGATATAAAAGTCGTCATCGTGGTGGTCATGGCAAACAAGAAAATAATATGAGTTCTCAAAACAATCCTTCACGAGGCAAAAGCGGTAACTGCCACCGCTGTGGCATGAAAGGTCATTGGAAAATTGAATGCCGTGCACCTGAGCATTTTGTCAGGCTTTATCAAAACTCCTTTACAAGAAAGGCAAATAATATTGGAGCATCTTCTGTTAATGCTCCAGTAGAGTCACATTTGACCTTTAAAAATGATTTTGAGGTAGGGCCTTCAAACAAAAATGATGACAATGCCGAGACAAATCTTGATTTGAATGATGATGATTTTCAAGGCCTTGATGATATTACTCATTTGGAAGTTGAAGACTTCTTTGGAGATCAAAACTAATGTTTGATCATTTTATTGGGGAATGCAATTATGTTGTTATTTTTATTTTCGGTGTTTTTGTCTCGTCTGAAGTTGTTTTTATTTTAAAGTAGTACTTAAGTTGTCTTATGTTGTCGTTGGTGATGTTAGTTGTTTCTGTATTTCTCATGATGTATTTTTTTATGAAGAAATTAAAATTCCCCAGTCTTCAATTGGATCCAAGATGAGTAATGAAGATTTATGTCTTTTGGATAGTGCTACAACTCATACAATATTAAGAGAAAAGAATTTTTTTCTTATTTGGTTATGAAAAAGGCCTATGTTAATACAATATCCGGTAGTACAAAGTTGATTGAGGGCTCTAGAAGAGTGGCCTTATTATTACCCGGAGGAACGATATTAACTATTGATAATACATTGTATTGTAGTAAGTCTCAAAGAAACTTGTTGAGTTTCAAAGCTATTCGCCAAAATGGCTACCATGTTGAGACATCAAACGAAGGAAAGGTTGAATACCTTTACTACAATAAAAGAGGGTAAACGATATGTGCACGAAAAATTGCCCGCATTTTCTTCTGGATTGTACCACACAAACATTGGTGTGGTTGAATCACATGCCATAGTAAACAAAAGGTTTACTACTTCTAATGATTTTATCATTTGGCACGACCGGTTGGGCCATCCCAGTTCTAACATGATGCGCAGAATAATAGAGAATTCAAATGGGCACACATTGAAGAACAAGAAGATTCTTCAATTTAAGGAATTCTCATGTGCTGCTTGTTCTCAAGAAAAAATGGTTATTAAACCAACATCAGCTAAAGTTGGGATTGAATCCCCTGCATTTCTGGAACGTATACACGGTGATATATGTGGGCCTATACACCCTCCATGTGGACCATTCAAGTATTTTATGGTCTTGATAGACGCATCTACAAGATGGTCACATTTGTGCTTATTGTCAACTCGTAATATGGCATTTGCGAGATTGTTGGCCCAAATAATAAGGTTAAGAGCACAATTTCCAGATTATGCAATTAAGACAATTCGTTTTGATAATGCTGGTGAATTTACATCTCAAGCCTTTATTGACTATTGTATGGCCATTGGAATAAAAGTTGAGCATCCGGTTGTTCATGTTCATACTCAAAATAGTATAGCAAAATCATTGATTAAGCACCTCCAACTAATAGCTAGACCATTGCTAATGAGGACAAAACTTCCCCTTTCAGTATGGGGACATGCTATTTTGCATGCATCAGCACTTGTGCGCATAAGGCCAACCAGTTATCATAAAGTCTCCCCATTACAATTGGCTTTTGGTCAGGAGCTAAATATTTCCCATCTAAGAATTTTTGTATGTGCAGTATATGTTTCAATTACTCCACCAAAACGCACAAAGATGGGTCCCCAAAGAAGGTTGGGAGTATATGTTGGTTATGAATCTCCTTCTATTATTAAATATTTGGAGCCTATGACATGAGATTTATTTACAACCAGATTTGTTGATTGTCATTTTGATGAATAAGGTTTTCTAACATTAGGGGGAGAAAATAAACAGCTAGAAAAAGAGATAGATTGGAACGTATTATCTCTATCTCATTTAGATCCTCGCACAAATCAATGTGAATAAGAAGTTCAAAAGATCATTTATATGCAAAACATTGCAAATCAATTGCCAGATGCATTTACTAACATTCCACAGGTTACTAAATCGTATATTCCAGCTGTAAATGCTCCAATTCGAGTTGATGTCCCAAATGGACAGTATGATGATGCAAATGAGTCTAGGCCACGCCTTAAACGTGGTAGATCAATTGGTTCCAAGGATAAGAATCCCTGAAAAAGGAAAGGAGCAAATGATCAAGTTGATCATAACATAGCAATTGATAAGACCTCACAGGAGGTTCTAGTAACTGGAAATGATAAAAATGAAGAGATATCAATAAGTTATGTCTCTACGGGAAAAAGGTGGAACCGAAATAACGTTATTGTTAACAGCAATTTTGCATATAATGTTGCAGTTGAAATAATGCAACAAGATGAGGATCTTGAGCCAAAATCTATCGATGAATGTAGACAGAAAAATGATTGGCCAAAATGGAAAAACGCAATTCAAACGGAATTGGCTTCACTCGAAAAACATGAAGTTTTTGGACCAATAGTCTGAACGCCTGAAGGTGTCAAGTCAGTGGGTTACAAATGAGTTTTTGTGCGAAAACGAAATGAGAAAGGTGAAGTCGTAAGATATAAAGCACGAACTGTGGCACAAAGATTTTCACAAAGTCCTATCATTGATTATATGAAGACATATTCTCTGGTGGTAGATGCAATTACCTTCAGGTATCTAATAAATCTGGCAGTCCATGAAAAACTTGATATGCGGTTGATGGCTGTTGTCACAGCCTACTTATATGGCTCACTGGACAATGAAATTTTTATGAAAATCCCTGAAGGATTTAAAGTTCCTGAAGCACATAAAAGTTTAAGAGAAACTTGTTCAATAAAGCTTCAGAAATCCTTATACGTATTGAAACAATCAGGGAGGATGTGGTACAATCGCCTTAGCGAGTATTTGCTAAATGAAGGGTACAAAAATGACCCTATTTGCCCTTGTGTCTTTAGTAAGAGGTCTGGATCTGAATTTGTCATCATAGTTGTGTATGTTGATGACTTGAATATTATTGGCACTTCGAAAGAGCTTCCAAAGGCTGTAGAGTGTTTGAAGAAAGAATTTGAAATGAAAGATCTTGGTAAGACAAAATTTTGTCTTGGCCTCCAAATTGAGCATGTACCAAATGGAATTTTTATCCATCAATCAACATACACTGAAAAGGTTTTAAAGTGATTTTATATGGATAATGCACATCCATTGAGTACTGCAATGGTTGTGAGATCGCTTGACATAAATAAAGATCCATTTCGACCTCAAGAAAATGATGAAGAGCTCGTTGGTGATAAAACTCCATATCTTAGTACAATTGGGGCACTAATGTATTTTGCCAATAATGCTTGACCAGATATTGCTTTTGTAGTGAGCTTATTAGCAAGATTCAGCTCCTCTCCAACAAAAAGACATTGGAATGGTGTTAACCATATATTTAGATATCTTCGGGGAATTATAGATATGAGATTGTTTTATTCTAATGAATTCAAGTCAGAAATGATTGGCTATGCCGATGCAGGTTATTTGTCTGATCCACATAAAGCCCGATCTCAAACAGGCTATTTGTTTACATATGGAGGTACTGCTATATCATGACGTTCAATGAAACAAACAATAGTTGCCACATCTTCAAATCATGCTGAGATAATAGCCATTCATGAGGCTAGTCGGGAATGTGTTTGGTTGAGATCAATGACACAACATATTCAGGAAATGTGTGGTTTTCTTATGTAAATAGATAATCCAACTACACTATATGAAGACAATGCTGCATGCATTGCTCAACTGAAAGGAGGATACATCAAAGGAGACAGAACAAAGCACATTTCACCAAAGTTCTTTTTTACGCATGATCTTCAACAAAATGGTGAAATTAATGTTCAACAGATTCGTTCATGTGAAAATTTGGTTGATCTGTTCATTAAGGCATTACCAACCTCAACATTTGAGAAGTTGAGACAGAAGATTGGAATGCGCCGTCTTCGGGAAATAAAGTGATGTTTTCATGAGGGGGAGTAAGATACGCGCTATACTCTTTTTCCCTTAGTCTAGGTTTTGTCCCACTGGGTTTTACTGGTAAGGTTTTTAACGAGGCAACAAATAAAGCGTATTACAGATATGTGTACTCTTTTTCCTTCACTAAGATTTTTTCCCTACATGGTTTTTTCTTAATAAGATTTTAACGAGGCACATTATCTATGGACATCCAAGGGGGAGTGTTATGATAAATATCACATTATGGTGGATGCCTACTCTTCTTCCATGATTTTCATCTCAAATGCTTAATGACATATTCAATGATATATTTTGTATATTCAATGACATATTCCATGACATATTTTCTTCACTTTTTATGCCTATATAAAGTCCTTGTAATAGATAGGAAAATACACACAATTGAAGAAAAAAATCTCTTCCTTTTCTCTATCTTTATTTTTGTTCATGTTTTACTAAATTGCTTTTATTTCTTATTCATATTTTACTAAATTGCTTTTATTTCATAATATATATATACGGAGTAGTTACTAAAAATCATCTATTTTATTCATTGTTTTAGGTGTGCAAACGTGCATGAAGTATCCTAAGTTTATAAAGGAAAACATGCAAAAATGGTCATCTTAACAACTTTATTATTTGGACAGAAAAAGTAAGTCTCGTACATGACTTCATATATCCATGCCTCAAAACCCCTTTCTACTTATCATCTCTTGTGAAACTATAGTTCCTTATGACATACTCACCAATTACTATTATATTCCAGACTGAAAATTTTTGTACTAGTGTGCGTGTTTACATCATAGGTCAATTTTGAAGATCTCTCGGATGACTTCAGCCACCTGCTGCTAGAATCGGCAGAGGTGGTTTTTAGGGTGGTAACACCGGGTTCATCTAAACTCAATACTTTAATAAATTTATGTGTAAAAATCTACTAAAGTTACAACAAATTATACATATAAACTCTTAACTTCAAATCTTTAGTGCTAAAATTTTTAAAGATTGAACTCGTATAACTTAAATTTTAAATTTGCCTCTGAAAATCTGGTGATATTCTTGATTAGTTTTCTATCTTTTTCATTTTTTTTTGTTTCGATCCAGCCATGAAATTTTGGTGGTAGGATAATTTCTTTATTTTATCCAAACCCCCAAAAATATAATATATGATTATTGACAACTAAAAGGAATAATTCAGTTGCCGATTATATATATATATAACTTCTTTTAGAATTGGAAGCTTCCATTTCTTGTTTCGTTAAGGTGGTAAAAGATGATTAAAAAAATAAAAGAAGGGTACGGGGAAATATTTGAATTAAATTGGAAAATGATATCTTTTTTTGTTGCTGCATCGTCTATTTTCACGACTCTAACAGATATCACTTTAATATAAAAACGAAGCAAACGAATGTTTCCGAAGGTTAGTGGAAATGACTGCAAGCTTTTATTTTCAAATTATGTAGGCTGCAGGGGCGGAGCATATATAGCACTTTGCGGGTTCCACCGAACTTAGTAACTTTGGTTCAAAACTTATATTTGTCTTAAAAAATTTATTGAATATATATATATAAATTGTTAATTTAGAACCCAATAACATAAACGAACTAGAATCCTGAACCCACAAGGTTCAAATTCTGGCTTCGCCTCTGAACTAGGCTGTAACTATTTTCATTTATAAGTATCAAATATTGTCAAACACGACATAGGACAGACATGCATGCAACACACGATATCACTCCAGCAATCAGGATTCTTATTTATCAATACATGTGCATGTACTTCCAAAGTAAAAACAATTAATACAAGTATTATTTTTGTTTAACCAGCTTATCCTCACCGTTTTTCTTGACGTTATTGGCATACGTCTTGAAATGAAAGTTGAGAAAAAGTGCTAAAAGTGAAACATTAAAACTGATAGTGAAGAACCAGACACCAATCCCAGAGCACCCAAACTCACTAGTCAAGTGATAGTAAATCACTGCACCCAAACACAAAAAGCAAAACATGAACTGCAAAATTTGAACGTTAGTGACCAGTTTTTTCCACCATGGCCTTTTTCCTACAGCAGATAGGAAATAATAAGCGTACATTAGTACGTGAACAGAAGCATTAGTGATCACCCCAGTATGCAACATAGACTGGCTATTTTTTAAAGTCATGTAACACAAAAGTGGCACCATTGCATGGTGGTACACGTGGAGGAACGAGAGCCGTCGAGATCTTGAGCTACTTAGGATTATAGAAAGGGTGTCTATGAATTCAAGAATCTTGGAAAGGTAGAATACGTAAGCCCAAAAGAAAATCGGTCCTCGGGGAATGATATTTGTGTAATTATTTAATCTGTTATAACAGATGACCCAAGTCCAATCGTGGGCCGCCACTTGGTGGACCACGGAGAGGCTGCAGCCCACGACTATGAGAAGCGAGAGGACACATAGGATGAGGCTGTGGGTGGCGGTGATACGGCGGAGGTTGGCGGCGGAAATCATGGGAAGGAGTGTTGGGAAACGGAGAGATAATATAGTGAAAGACAAGTACATGAACATTGACACTATGGGAAATAACAATGTGGCACCAAAAGTTTGGCCATGCTTAAACTCAAATTGGCTGATAATTGGGTGACCAACTAGCCAGTAATGGACAATGAGGTAAAGATCTTCCATTTTTATGAGATGTTGAAGAGATCGATGTAGTTTGTTATATTTCTATAGATGATGAAGGATCTATTATGAGAAGGAATAGTATATATAAAGGTCTTGAATGCAAGGTAGAACCCCTTTCGTTCAAGGGATGGAGTGTGGACGTGAAATTTTATAGGTTCTAAATTTGTCATCAAATTTTTAGTTCGTCTTAATCACTAAGTTTGCCATTAAATATTTATACATTTTTAATGAATATTTTAATATAAATACAAAATTGCAAAAATTATTGGATTCATCCGAACCCATATTTCATACTCTACCTCAGCCCCGTAAACAAGATTATAGTAAAGACCCCCTTACCAATTTATGTTTTGCTCCTATCTGTTGTTCCAATTATATCGATTCCATCGTCTCTAGACTCTCTTCCATCTTACAAACTAATTCCAATGACTTTAAACACACCAGGTTAAGTACAAGGTGCAACAATGTAGCAAATTTTGATAGCTTAAAAATAAATAATAACCTATTTCGCTTAGTTATATTATATTTGATTGTGTAAAAACTTCTTAAAGTGTCAGTTTATATAACTTAATTCTATCCACGAAAAAGGGCCAAAATTCCCTTTGACTATTTGACTTGGTACAAATGTGCCATCCGTCCATCTATTGAGCCAAAAATGCTTACACTGTTATCTTTCTGGCTCACTTATGTCCCAACAACTAATGGTCAATGCCATATAAAAAAAAGCTTTACTTAAATTACACGTGCCAAACTTTTTATTGCACCAATTTTAAACCATGACCCCAATTAAATAAACCTACCCTTAACCCAGTTTTTAAATTACCCAACCCAAAACTTCGACCCAGCTTAAAAAAATGGTCAAACTCTTGATTGTCAAAAAAATTAACTTCTCCATTTTTACAATTCTACCACCATCATAGCTGCCACCATCCCCTTTCCTCTATAGCAACCACGCTGCCACCACATTTTTAGTCTAGGGGCAGTTTTGATCATTTTTTATATTTTGATCATTTTTTTCATTTTACATTTACCATTGGAGCTGAATTTTTCGAAAATGTTCATCAAAAGACCTTAATTTTCACATTTAAATGTCACTTACAATGGTAAAATTTTTTCTTTCCCATCACATAAGCTCATCACAGAACCCATTATGAATTCATGGGCTTTAAATTTCAGAATAGTCTAATCGAACCCTTTCGATTAGCATAATATTATCGCTATTATTGTTCGAAAATGGAGGAATGGAGCAAAGATGAGAATCATGGTTGTGGTGGCAATATGGTTGTAATGGAGGAAAGGGGGTGGTGACAGGGTGATGGTAGAGTTGAAAAAATGGAGAAGTTAATTTTTTTAACAATCAAAAGTTTGGCCATTTGTTTAGATGGGTCGGATTTTGGGGTTGGTAAAAAAAAGGGTTAATGGTGAATTTATTTAAGTGGGGTCATAGTTTAAATTAATTGGACTAATAAAAAAATTTCACGTGTAATTTAAATAAATTTTTATTATTTAGCATTGACCATTAGTCGTAGGGACATACGTGAGCCAAGAAAATAACGGTAGGGGCATTTTTAACTTAATAGGTGAACGGAGGCATATTTGTACCAAATCAAATAATCCGAGGATAGTTTTGACCATTTTCCGTTCTATGATGAATATGTGAAAAATTGGGCGACCAACTAGCTAATATTAAACAACAAGCTAGAGTAAGGATCTTCTATTTTATGAAGAGATATGCTAGTTACTTTCTTTATATGAAGGTTGATCATTGATTTAGCTACTCCCTCCGTTTCATTTGTGTGATATTTTTTTATTAACCTTTCAAAAAAACATCTTTTTATATGAAACTAATTTAGTTTTAAACCTTATATATATATATATATATATATATATAACAAAGGTCGTGGATCATGGAACCCCTTCGAGATAAGATTTAATAGGAAAGAGCCCCACCACGCTTTATTTTGCTCCAATCTGTTGTTTCAATTTTATCACAATTTTCATAAAGATATAATTGACGCCCAACCCTTTTACTGTTAATTAATTAACGTTACCTAATTAAATTGTAGCTGCCATTACAAATTCCAACGAGTTTTACAAGTTTAACCAACTAATTGAACGGATAAGCGACTTGGTTACGAGTCTTTCCCTGCCTTTAGCGATCTACATCTACAAATAAATATGTTTTAGTTGGGAGATGATATTGAAAGATCGATCAACAAGAAAACGACTAATAACCAGCTGAATAATATAATTATTACATGCAATATATATAACTAAAGTAACTTATGCCATGCCACGTGTGCTGCCAACTTAACTGAGAGGGAGAAGAAACAGAAGAAGTTAGGAGGAGGAGGAAGAAGAAGAGAAGGAGAAGACTCCTTTATGGTTTTTACACGTTACATATTTGGCACTGTATATGGAAATCACATGCAAAAAACAAAGGGGAAAAATATTGCAGTAGTACAAAATAGCTAAGTTAGTTAAGACTTCGGTGAAACTTTCTTTTCAGTCAGAAGGCGGATCCAGAATTTAAATTTTATGTGTTCAATTTTAATGTTATCCATTATATTTTTAAAGTTACGGGTTCATATCTACTATTTTTACAATTTTTAAAAAAATTTTACAAACAAATTTTTACTCCGCATAAAAAGTTATGGGTTCAGTTGAATCCGTAGGTAATGCACTACATCCTCCTCTGTTTTCAGTAGAGATTTGCATATAGAGTGTTCTTTTTCTAGATTTCAGAATACTCTATATATGTACGTAATGTAATTCTGCTGGACAGAGAAGGATATTTATTCGTTGAATGAATTCATTATTACGTTAAATTCTTACATATATACATTCATTAGACTTCGCCATTTTTTTTTCCGGGTTCTATTCTCAATTAGACTTGGTATTATTAATTTCTTCTCTTCAAACATGTGCTTAAGCCGCTTTTTTTTTTTTTTTTTTTTTTTGCTTGAAGGCGAGATTTTTATTATTATGCAGGAAATTAAAGAGAGTTATTACAGCCTGGCATTGATTTTAACGAAGCAGTCCCTAGTAAGTCTTGTTGGGGATTTTAAGAATAACGAGGCTTAAAATAGAGTGAATGGAAAATGGAGGGAAATGAAATTTTTAAGTGAAAATTTAAGTTTCCTGTCTTTGGCAAAGGGACATTGTCCCATATTGGAAGAGAAAGAAGTTTTTTATGGGTATATAGGCAATTGCTCCTTTTCTAACTCTTAAAGAGTTGAGAAGAAGGTAAGCGTCGCACAGTCGTCGTAGTCGTTGTCGCTCGGCTCAGATTTGGTCGATTAATTGATTAATTTTTTGGACCAAATTTATTTGTTAATAGTAAAATATTAACAGAAATGTTATTAAATACTCGTTTTAATAACAAAATATTAATATTAAATAAATTAATTATTTTCCCTCTTCAATTTTCCCTCTTTATTGTTGAGTAAATAACTATTTGTGTTATGACATTTATGCTATGGCCGTTTTACATAAACAACCATTCTGAAGAGTTGCACCTCTTCAAATTTCAGCCCAACTTTGGCTATAAATACAAGTCTATTCTGCTCAGAATTTTCATACGATTTTCTGAGTTTCTCCTCCTTCTGCATTGTTTTAACTTCAAACAAAGCAACAGTAAGTGTCATTTGCTAACGAACTTTGTATTTGCTGAAACACCGGGGTTTGAAGAACCACTACACCAGTGTGTAATTCGTTCTATCTTGGGAGAAAATAATCCATTACCTTGGGTACTAGGAGGGGATTAAATTCCTTAAGGAAACATTGTGAATTCAGTGAGCTCGGATTAAATTCTGTTTCTGTTTTTTATTTCTGTTTATACATTCTCCAGAATTATTTTACAAATATAGTCTACTAACAAGATTAAAGAATTTAATTTTTGTATTCTGTATTTGTATTTATTCACTGTTTTGGATTTAAAACCTTTGTGGTTTCTACTCCGTTGGAGATTAAAATCTACGTGATTTTAACATTTGTTTGTGTCATTCTTTTATAGAAATGACTAATGATAACAAGAACCAGGCTGTTCCAATGGTGACTGCCAATGTATCAACAAGCCGAACACCAGCGTTGGCACCAGCGGAGAAACCCGGTTTCCGGGTTAGATTTCAAGCGGTGGCAGCAGAAGATATTCTTCTACTTGACTACTTTAAGTCTGCAGAAGTTCATCAAGGAAGATGTTCCTGTTCTGCCCGATGAAACTCCAGAGAATGAACACTTTCTCGTGATTGAGGCGTGGAAGCATTCTGATTTTCTGTGCAAGAATTATGTTCTTAGCGGACTAGAGGATGATTTGTATAATGTCTACAGTGGCGTGGAGACGTCAAAAGAATTGTGGACAACGCTTGAAAAGAAATACAAAATTGAAGATGTCGGGTTAAAGAAATTCATTGCCGCCATATTTTTGGACTACAAAATGGTAGATAGCAAGTCTGTTATAAAGTCCAGGAATTGCAATTGATTATCCACGATCTCCTTGCTGAAGGTATAAATCAAATTAATATTGATGTTGAAAGTAGTAATCTTAGTATTTTTACTAACAGAATTTTCATTGAAGGTCTTATCACCAATGAAATATTCCAAGTAGCAGCGATGATTGAGAAGTTTCCTCCTTTGTGGAAGGACATCAAAAACTACTTGAACACAAATGCAAGGAGATGTACCTTGAAGATCTCATTATTCGATTAAGAATCGAAGAAGACAATAAAGCTGTTGAAAAGAGAGGACATGAAAACTCAACAATAATGAGAACAAACATTATTGAGGATACTTATCAAAATAAGAGAAAGAGGAAGCATGCTTCTAGACCAAAAAGCAACCCAAGCAAGAAGCGGTTCAACAAAAATTGCTACAACTATGGGAAAGCTGGGCACAAATCTAGGAGTGTCGTGCTCCGAAGAGAGACAAGAAGAAGGGTCAAGCAAACATGGTTGAAAAGCATGAAGATGTTAATGACTTGTGTGCTATGCTTTCTGAATGCAACTTGGTGGGAAATCCTAAGGAGTGGTGGATTGATTTTGGAGCCATTCACCATGTTTGTGTTGTTAGGGAAGCCTTTGCAACATATGCTCCTGTTGGACCTGAAGAGATGCTTTCTATTGGAAATGCTGCAACCGCCAAGATTGAAGGATGTGAGAAGATCTTTCTGAATATGACTTCTGGAAAGGTGGTGACTTTGAACAACGTCCTTCATGTTCCCGAAATTAGGAAAAATTTAGTCACTGCTGAACTTCTTTTTAAGAACAATTTTAAGTGTGTTTTTATTTCTGATAAGGTTGTAATAAGTAAGAACGAAATATTTGTAGGAAAAGGTTACCTCACTGAGGGCCTTTTCAAGCTGAATGCAATGGTTGTGGAAAATAATAATAAAATTTCAGCTTCGTCTTACTTACTTGAGTCAAATAAATTATGGAATATACGCTTGGATCATGTAAATTATAAAACCATGCGAAAAATGATTAACTTGGAAGTATTGCCTAAGTTTGAATACGATAAATCAAAATGTCAAATATGTGTGGAATCTAAGTATGTTAAACATCCTTATAAGTCAGTTGAAAGGAATTCAGATCCTTTAGACTTAATTCACACAGATATTTGCGATATGAAGTCAATACCTTCTCGCGGTGGAAAGAAGTATTTCATAACTTTTATTGATGATGGTACTCGATATTGCTTTGTTTACTTACTTAATAGTAAAGATGAAGTAATAGACGCATTCAGGCAATACAAAAATAAAGTTGAAACGCAACTTAACAAGAAAATCAGAATGATAAGAAGTGATAGGGGTGGTAAATAGGAATATCCTTTTGAACAAATGTGTTTAGAATATGGTATTATTCATCAAACAACGACCCCTTACACTCCCCAATCCAATGGATTGCAGAAAGAAAGAATCGTTCATTAAAGGAGATGATGAACGCATTGTTGATAAGTTCTAGTTTGCCACAAAACTTGTCGGGGAAAGCCGTTCTTACCGCTAACCGAATACTAAATCGAGTACCCCATAGCAAAACACAATCCATTCCATATGAAAAATGGAAAGGAAGTAAATCCAGCTTGAATTATTTTAAAGTGTGGGGGTGTTTGGCAAAAGTGCAAGTTCCTAAACCCAAAAGGGTAAAAATAGGACCGAAAACTATTGATTGTATTTTCATAGGATATGCGACCAATAGTAAAGCATATCGATTTATGGTTCATAAATAAGAAAATCCCGACATTCATAATAATATGGTTATAGAATCAGATAATATTGAGTTCTTTGAAAATATATATCCGTACAAAAAGGAATGTGAGTCAATTGGTGAAGGATCTAAATGACCTCAGGAAGAACCAAAAGAAAGTACATTTAATTAGGAGGATCCAAGACGTAGTAAACGTCAAAGAATGTCTACTTCATTTGACCACATTTTGTGACTTTCTTATTGGAGAATGAGCCTCAAATATTTAAAGAAGCTATGTCTTCTTCAGAATTATTATTTTGGAAAGAGGCAGTCAATAGCTATGTCTTCCAATTGCCACTTGACTATCACAATGTATGCATATTGATGACAATGAAATGAGTTTTGGGATATTTAGAATATACTCAGGGCTTTGCTTTGCACTACAGTAAATATCCTGCAGTGATTGAGGGATACTGTGATGCGAATTGGATCATTGGTTCAACTGATTCTAATTCCACAAGTGGATATGTATTCACTATTAGTGGAGGAGCGGTATCTTGGAAGTCGTCCAAACAAACTTGTATTGCCCGCTCTACAATGGAGGCTAAATTTATAGCCTTAGATAAAGCCGGTGAAGAAGCTGAATGGCTACAAAATTTGTTGGAAGACATTCCATTTTAGCCCAAACCGTTGGCACCAATATGCATACATTGTGATAGTCAAGCGGCAATTGGAAGGGTTGGGAGCGTTATGTATAACGATAAATCTCGTCATATACGATGAAGACATAAAACCGTTAGGCAATTACTCTCTAGAGGAATTATCACAATTGACTATGTAAAGTCAAGTGATAATGTGTCGGATCCGCTTACAAAAGGCCTAACTAGAGAGGTAGTTGAGAAATCATCAAGGGGAAGGGGGATATGGCAGAGAACAAGTCATAGTGCGGTAACTCTACCTAGAAGACTGGAGATCCCAAGATCTAGGTTCAAGGAGATCAAACAAAGTCATTAATAACGATTCAACTTTGTCAACAAAACTTTTGGTCCATTCTCGTGATGAGACAATGTTCAATACCAAGGATAAAACATTAAGGCTTTTTAATGATTTTTAAATTTGAAACGGGGTATATCAAATAGTGTATCTATGAGATGACACGTTTAGGAATCACCTATGTAAGTGTGAAGTGTTAGCCGCTTCAAGGAGAACTTTGTAAGGCCAGTTCTCTATGCACTTATGAAACTAGATGGTGTTCATGGCTGAAACGAATACAACAATGAGCACCAAAGACGATTAAGGGTTGGTTGTGTGGCTTATGGTTGTCTAGATATACACCAAAGTTCGACGGTCCAAAGATATCAAATCTACCGATTGATCGAGCATATCCTACATAAGTTCACAACGGAAAGTTCAAAGGGAATCCTACTTATCCAGATGCAATTAATCCTTGCTTGCGAATCACATAGTTTTTCCATGCATATTTCCGTGATATATCCATTCCCCATTCATGTG
Source organism: Nicotiana sylvestris (assembly GCF_000393655.2). Classification (NCBI taxonomy): domain Eukaryota; kingdom Viridiplantae; phylum Streptophyta; class Magnoliopsida; order Solanales; family Solanaceae; genus Nicotiana; species Nicotiana sylvestris. The sequence continues at coordinate 118,504,315 of NC_091057.1, read as the reverse complement.
GGGGATTGTTGGGGATTTTTAGAATAATGAGGCTTAAAATAGGGTAAATGGAAAATGGAGGAAAATAAAAATTTTAAGTGAAATTTTAAGTTTTCCCCCTTTGGCAAAGGGACATTGTCCCATATTGGAAGAGGAAGAGGTTTTTATGGGTATATAAGCAATTTCTCTTCTTCTAGCTCTTAAAGAGTTGAGAAGAAGGAAAGCCTCGCGCCATCGTCGTCGTCACTCGCTCGGCTTGGCTTCGGCTTCGACTTTAGATTTGGATTTGGATTTGGTCAAACGATCGATCGATTGATTAATTGTTTGGACCAAATTTATTTGTTAATAGTAAAATATTAACAGAAATGTTATTAAATATTCATTTTAATAACAGAATATTAATATTAAAATAAATATTAATATTAAATCCAATCCATTTTTAGTTGTGTAACTGAAAATTAAACTACCCTTGTAACGACCCGGCCGCTCGTTTCATGAATTATCGCTCTGTTTTCCCCATTTCTACTTCTTATTGCTTTGTTCAGTTGTATTATATGTCATCGGGTTGATTGGTTCTGGTTCAGAGAGGTTTTGGTAAGGTTTGAGACACTTAGTCTCTTTTGAATAAGCTTAAGTTGGAAAAGTCAACCAGATATTGACTAATGTGTTAAAGGGCTCAGATGTGAGTTCCGATGGTTTGGGTAGCTTCAGGAGGTGATTTGGGACTCAATGTGTTTTGGAGGTCCGGAGTAGATTTAGGCTTGAATTGGCGAAATTGGAATTTTGGCGTTTTCCGGTTGTTAGGTGAGATTTTGATATAGGGGTCGGAATGGAATTCTGGGAGTTGAAGTAGGTCCATTGTGTCATTTAGGATGTGTGTCCAAACTTTCAGGTCATTCGGACGTGAGTTGATAGACTTTTTGATCGAAAGCGGAATTTGGAAGTTTTTGGAATTTATAGGCTTGAATCCGATGTGATTTTGGTGTTTTGATGTTGTTTTGGGCGTTCCTAAGGTTGGAACAAGTTTGAATGAGGTTATGGGATATGTCATTTGGGATGTGTGTGCAAACTCCGACTATTAAGCGACATATTTGATTTGAAATCTTATGATATCCCGTATTTTAGAAATTTATAATGTACTATGGGTTGTATGTCATGTTTGGGGCCTTGTGCCGACCTGTTGAGACCCTTAGGAGCATTTTTACTGTTTTTCCTCACTCTATTTGTTTGAAAGCATATCCTTAGTTATGTTTTACCTGTTTATTGTTTAAAACTGGTTTTATCACTCTACTTCTTAAATGTGAGGGCTGTTTGGACTGAGTTCCCTGAATTTTATTGTTATGCCCGAGTGGTTGTGTAGTTAATGACTGAGAGAGGTTGAGGACTTAATGGTGAGGATTATAAATATTACAGGTCAGGTTGTATGCCATAGCAATATTATATGTATATATTATGGATCGGGTTGCACGCCGTAGCGATACTTATATGGATCGGGCTGCACGCCACAACGATATATATATTGTATCGGGCTGCGCGCCGCAACGATATGATGCTTGGGCTGTAGGAGCCCCTCCAGAGTCTGTACACCCCTAGTGAGCGTAGTCGATTATAAACTATGGATGGGGATGCACGCCGCGACGGTTATTATGATTATTACTATTATGAGATATGTTAAGCCTGAGTGCTGAGTGTGAGTACTGAGTGACGAAAGCTGAGTCACGAGTGACTGAAAGGCTTGTCCGAGAGGCTATATTTACGAGTGATACCTTGCCTGAGGGGCCCATTTATGATATTTTTGCTGATTTCGCTCTTCTTTAAAAATGAGGCACTGTTGAAAACTTCTAAGTAAATGATTTCAATGTATTTCAATTGAAAAAGAAGTTTAATGAATAAACTGGTTTAAAACTGTTAGGTTTGACTTGATATTCTGTCGTTTACTCTTCTATATGATTTTTAACTGCTCGTCATTGCATTTAGACCTTATTTACTTTAGTTACTTACTGAGTTGGCGTACTCACGTTACTCCTTCTACCCTGTGTGCAGATCCAGGTACCCGAGCGGCAAAGTGAGGGTCCTTACCATTGTCAGAGTTTGCGAAGATTGCAAGGTAGCTGCATGGCGTCCGCAACCCTGCTTTCCCCCTTTTTATCTCGTTATTTTCTGCATTTTAGACTTGTTATGCACTAGACAGTCAGATTTTGTATATTTAGAGGCTCTAGACTCATGACTCCAGATGTTTGGGCTGTGTTGGTCTAATGTTTTATTGATTTCCACATATTTTAGTTGTTTTATACATTTCTTATAAGAATTTGAGATTTAATCAGTGTTAGAAAATGGTTTTATAAAAGGAATTTATTGTGGTAGATGGTTTGGGTTGGCTTGCCTAGTATTGTAATAGGCGCCATAACAACCAGACATTTGGGTTCGTGACAAGTTGGTATCAGAGCGTAGGTTATATAAGTCTCGCAAGTCTTGAGCCAGTTTAGTAGAATCTCGCGGATCGGTACGGAGATGTCTGTACTTATCCTCGGGAGGCTGCAAAACCTTTAGGAAAAACTTCATATTCTTGAAATTTTTGTCGTGCGAATTTATTGATCCAAGTACTAAACTTCTGTTATTCCATTCGCTCACAGATGGTGAGGACACGTGCTATCAGTCAGGATGGACGACCACCAGTACCACCAGTTGGGGCCACTAGAGGCCGAAGATGCGATCGAGGCCACTGTAGGGGTAGGGGTGTAGCCCGCACAACAGCTAGGGCAGCACCTGCAGATACACCAACCGCCCTAGTTCAGGATCAGGTCCCAATTACGGATACTCCAGCTTAGGCACCAGCTATGCCTATTGTGATTCCAAGCCTTCAAGAGGCTTTAGCTCATATTCTATCAGTGTGTACCGGTTTGGCTTAGGCGGTCTCAGTTACTACGGATGCAACTATTTCTCAGGCCGGGGGGGGGGGTACTCAGACTCCCATTGCTCGTACACCTGAGTAGGTTATGCAAGGACTTTAGACACCGGGGGTACCTCCAGCCTAGTCAGTTGCACCAGCTCAGGAGTATGTGGTACCAGTTATGCCTGATGACGAGCAGTGTCGATTGGAGAGGTTTGGTAGACTTCAGCCTCCGACTTTCAGTAGTACTGAGGGAGAAGATGCCTAGGGTTTCTTGGACAAGTGTCAGAGGATTCTTCGTACAACGGGTATTCTAGAGACCAGTGGTGTAGCATTTACTACCTTTCAGTTTTCTGGAGCTGCCTTTACTTGGTGGGAGGCTTATAAGAGGCGTAGGCCTGTTGGTGCAGTGCCCCTTACCTGGCAGCAGTTCTCTGTTCTCTTTCTGAATAGGTATGTGCCACAATCTCGCAGAGAGGAGCTGCGTAGGCAGTTCGAGTAGTTGTGTTAGGGTGATATGACTATGACACAGTATGAGATGTGGTTTTTCGAGTTAGCTCATCATGCAGTTTGGTTGGTTCCCACAGATCGAGAGAGGATCAAGAAGTTCATTAATGGTCTCACATATCAGCTTTGGATTCTCATGACTAGGGAGAGGGTGTCATGTGCTACTTTTGAGGAGGTTGTTGACATTACCCGCGAGATTAAGTCAGTTTGTTGCCAGGAGCGAGAGGAGAGGGAGGCCAAGAGCCCTCGGGGATCTAGTAAATTTGGTAGTGCTCCTTCGAGGGGCCAATTTTAGCACGGCAGAGGCCGTCCATTCAGGCAGGCTCAATCAGCTCGCCCAGGTTATCGTGAGGTATCATTGGGTCATGATTCTCACAGCTATCATCAGGGCCATTCATCACTCAGTGCCCTTCCAGCCTAGAGTTCGTCCCGTGCTCCATCAGTTTAGGGTTCTTCCATGCCAGGTCTTTCTACTGGTCATTCTGGTGCCAGGGGTTCCCTTCAGTCCCCGTCTCCAGCATCGGGGAGTTATTATGAGTGTGGAGAGTTTGGTCATATGAGGAGGCAGTGTCCTCGTCTTCTTGAGGGTCTGTCTCAGTAGAGGGGTCAGCCCTCGACTTCAACTCTAGTTACTTCACCACCCGCTTAGTCAGCTAAGGGTGGGGCCAATCAGCTAGGGGCTGCCAAGAGGGGGAGGTCGATCAGGTGGTGGTCAGGCTCATTTCTATTCCCTCCCAGGTAGACCAAATGCTGTTGCTTCAGATGTTGTGATTACAGGTATTGTCTCAGTTTGCAGCAGAGATGCCTCTATGTTATTTGATCCCGGTTCCACCTTTTCTTATGTGTCATCATACTTTTCTCGTTATTTGGATACGCCCTGTGAGTCTCTTATTGCCTCTTCTATTCATGTATCTACCTCAACGGGCGATACTGTTGTTGTAGACCATGTATACTGGTCCTGTGTGGTGACTATTGGGGGTCTGGAGACCCGAGTGGATCTTTTGTTGTTATGTATGGTGGATTTCAATGTCATATTATCCATGGATTAGCTATCTCCATGTCGTGCTATATTGGACTATCACGCTAAAATAGTGACGTTGGCTATACTAGACACCAAGGACTATTGTTTCACAATTTGCTAATTTCCTGAGTCATTATATATTGCGAGCTATAAGCTTCCAAAGTCAACCCCTATGCAGTAGAGATTTTCGAACTCTTCCTAGACAGCCTGCAGTGTAACTCCCATAACTTTTTGTACACAAAGCTAAATGCAAATTAATTTACATTTCTGAAAACTAAACACAAAGGGCTACCACTTTCATTTTTTCCATCATCTCTAAATTCCTTATAGATTGTGAGATATGAGCCTCCAAAGTCAAACATGTGCAACCGAGATTTTCTTCTTCGCGAACGCGAAGAACAAACTTCCAGAAGCCAAATTCTTCTTCACGAACACGATAGGCTCCTCGCGAACGTGAAGACCAACACCAGATATCAAATAATTAACATCCAAAGTAGCCCAAAATGATCTGAAACACACCTGAAACACACCCGAGTCCCTCGGGACCCCGTCTAAACACACAAACAAGTCATATAACCTATCACGGACTCGCTCGAGATCTCAAATCATATCAAACAGCGCCGAAACGATGATTCACACCTGTCGCACCTCCTTTCTCCGCACCCGAGGGGGGACAAGGGAGTTTTTTCCAATTAAAGGACAATCGAAAGGGGATTTATTTGTTTATTTCAGAGTCGCCACTTGGGAGGTTTAGGGTGTCCCAAGTCACCAATTTTATCCCGAATCGAGGAAAATAATGACTCTATATTACAGTCTGCGTACCAGAAATCCGGATAAGGAATTCTGTTAACCCGGGAGAAGGTGTTAGGCATTCCCGAGTTCCGTGGTTCTAGCACGGTCGCTCAACTGTTATATTCGGCTTGATTATCTGATTTTATACAAGTGTGAACTTATGTGCAAAATTTAACTTTTAACCGCTTTTATCATTTACTGTTTTTATCAAGAATTGCAACGTTGTGAAAATGTATCTCGAACCGCGTTACAATCAATGTACCCGTGGTCGTCGACACACTTTGACTCCGTTGAGATTTGGATTTGGGTCACATCAATGTGCACCCGAGTTTAAGGAAATTAAATTATTAAAGGCGCGCCTAAAGCGACTAGCGTATTTATTTTGGGTAAGACCGTGGAATTTTACTAAACGGTCCATCCCGAGGTCCAAATAAATTTTTTAAAGCAAATATTTACTGAAGGCCCCGCAATTTGTATTTTTATTTGGCGAGGCTCATCTCATTCTTATTATTATTTTTTTTTTAAAATGAAATTGCAACGTCATGGACACGCATCTCGAACCACATCACAATCAATGTACCCGTAATTAGAAACACATTTCGAATCCGTCGAGATTTGGATTTGGGTCACATAAATGTGCACCCGAGTTTAAGACGGTAAGGTTTATTAAAGCGTGTCCTAAAGAGACTAACGTGTTGTTATTTTAGGAGGGTTGTGAGATTTGCTAAACAACCCGTCCTGGAAACTAAATGCTTCAATAATATACATTTAACAAGGGCCCCGCATCTGCGTGTTTTGTTTATTTTCATCGAGGCTCATCTTGTTCTTATTTTAAAAGGATATCCTATAGCAACTACGTTTCTTGTCGTGTTCGTCTCTATCAATTGAAAACGGTAGATAGTCCTAATTAATTACATGCTTGCAAGTTGTTTGTAAGGGAATTCGGAAATGCTTAACAAAAGTTGGGACCGAAGCTGCGTGCACAGTCGGCCAAACAAATAATCCTGGGCCCAAATCCAGCCCACGCGCGGTTGGCCAGACCTGGGCCACTGCTCGCTCGATGCGGGCCTGCCTGATCTGTCCTCGACCTGGGCTCGACCCTTGTGAGGTTGAGGCCCTGAATTTGTGTTCTTTATCTTGAAACATGATTTTAAGAGTCATATATGGCAATTTATTGGAAAGGAAAGAACTTAATTTACAGTGTACAAGTTTCATGCTTGGACTACATTACAGCATATATGGCAAAGTAAACTAAATCTGAGATGCAACCTAATTCATTGAGACCACTTTTATCTAACTGCATACATATATAATTATCATTCGATACCCTATATTGACCTCAACTAGGCTTGTTAGCTAACTTCAGTATCCCAAAATATGAGCTATTAGACATTACATGACGTTCAACACAACAGTACATGTATATAAACAACATCTGCAGATCTTCTCTTTTATACTCATTGCTCAAACTTTCGAGTTACATTGGTAGTGTAATTGTGTACCTGGTATGGAGGACAAAGAAGGAAGGAATGATCAGCTAGGCAGTATGCAGTAAACACAGCAACAACAGATACTCAGCAACAACACAGCAACAACCAACTAAACCAAATGTTTTCCATAGCCACAGACAACCAACAATGATCTCCCAGAATACAAGGACTAGCAAGTAGTCGAGTGCCAAGCCAGTAATCTCAGGAAAGAGTAAAGAAATAGCAGCAGTAACTGAGGGTTCAAATGCAGTAAAACCACCAGTTTAATCAACCACAAACAACTCAGTCAATGCAAGCAACAGAACTTGGCCAAGACAGATTGACCAAAATGCATTCTTATACCACTTTCAGGCAGTGTTTGGTTACAATGTCTTATTCGAGCCTCTCTTATGTTTTCAATCTTTTCTTTTAACTCACCACTCTTTCTTAAGACTTAAAGATTCCAGCCTTAAGACTAAAAATCCCAACCTTTTGTTTTCTCTTTTTCTGAAGACTAAAAGTCCAGCCTCAGACTCAAAAAACTCCAGCCCCGTTTAAGTTCTCAAAATGGCTTATTTATAAGCCAAAAACCAGTGCAGTTAAGCTGCCCTTTTTTTTTTGCAACTTGCAGCCTGCCCATACTCTTTAAAGCCCATGCCTAAGCATCTTTTGGTGTCAGCCCCCTTTATTCCCACGCCTGGTTTTGTTTAATCAGGAGTTATGGGCATCATTTTTTATTCAATTTAAGTCCCATACTCTTATGTCTTGTTCCCCATTGGCATTAATTTAATCCCAAATTAGTACCCTACTTGTCAGCTCATTTAAACTAATCATTTTTGTTCTTTGCAAACCCCAGACTACCCCTGTTAAACCCTGGTTATCACTGTCTTGACCCTTTGCAGCATCAGGGCATTTTTGAACTGATGAAAGTTCAAATTCAGGACTGCCTAGACTGAACCTTTCAGTCATTTTTCAATGCAAACAAACTATTTCAAACAATGCTGGGGCCTTCAATCAGTGGCAAAGTATCAATTAGTCATGCGACCTTATTAGCTCGTTTGATTCATTAGTTATAGAAACTAATCAACGACATTTATCGAGTCGACTATACTAATTATAGCAGGTAATAATCAGTCGCTCACATAAACAATATGTTCAGGGACCTAAAGGGCTTCGGACAACTTGGTCAGTCACTAGGAACCTATATAAGTTTATTCATGCGACGACTATACTAATCGGACATGCTTATCATAGGATACATTTAAATCATACACAGAAACCAATCGACCAAATAAAAGGTCTTTACAGAGATGAAGAAATCCGAATGAAAAATAACAAAAATAACAAACAAACACAACGAAACATGCTGACCACTTAATCAAAACTAACACAAAAGAAAGGAAAACTTACCGAAAATGTTTAAATCAAACAGACCCAAATCTGATTCATCTTCGAACTTTTGAGGCCGAACAAACTTTAATCAGGGTGTTCTCACATGAGAACACCTTGATTAAGGTCTATTAGACCTCAAACCCATGTCCAAACCGGCCGGGTTCCCCAGGTGCATGTGTTTCAAGTTCTGGATTTCCAGATCTGGATTTTTAGGAGTTGTGGGTAGATTCGGACCAAACCAAGCTTGGTTTGGTCACGAGGAAGGTCAGGGGAGTGTCTGGTATGAAGATGGGATGGTTTGGCATAGATCCGGGTTCGACTCAAATCTTCAAATGAAGATTCGAGACGAACGGAAGTGATTCGAGGCTCGTGGTTAGTGGATTTGTGTTCAGGACAGTGAGGTGGTCCTAGGGTGTTCAGGAGGTGGCCACCGGCGTCCATGCCGCCGGGTTCTGGTGAAAGGGAAGCTAGGGCGGCTGCTAGGGTTTGGGGGGCTTCAGTGTTTGGATGAAGACGATGAGTGGGGGGGGTTAGAATAGGGGGCGTGGGGTGTGATAGGAGGCTTATATACGGGGAGGCTGATTCAATCCTGGCCGTTGGATTGATTAAAATTGATGGCCAGGATTGGGGAGGCTAGACCATACGGTGCCGTTTGGTTAATCAAGGGGTCGGTCAGAAACGGGAATGGGTCGGGTCATGAGGGCTAATAAGGGCCATCGGATCAATGGAAATGAATGGCCCAGATTAACCGTCCCTTAAACGACGTCGTTTCAGGCGGTGCCTGGGCAGGCCTGGTCTGGACCGGACTTGTGCTGGTTTGGGCCCATTTTTTTGTTTTATTTCCTGGGCCTAACCCGTTTTTCAATCCCTATTTTTGTTTTCTATTTTATTTTTTCTTTTAAAACAAAAAATGAAATAACAAACAATAAAATAATGAAATTAAAACGAACAATAATGCAACATTTTAACACAATTATCACAAAAAATATTTCGGTAAGTTAACTAAAAGCCTAGAACGAACGATGCACATATATTTTTGAATTTTCTTTTACTGACCGAATTATGGTTTAATCACCCTGACATGCATATTTTGTATTTTGTTTGTTAATGATTAAATGCAAAATGGACAGATCCACAAATGACTAACAACACATGTCACGAAAAACTCGAACAATTGTACAGCGAAATCATTTGTCACTATTTTTATTTTCTTTTGGAGCGATTGTTCGTAAAGCAAAAATCACGTGCTTACAAGCTGCCCCTCTTTGCACGAAGACACGAAGGGTTTTCGCGCAAAGATAAGCGAGCGATTTTTGCCCGTCCGAATACTCCGTGTGAAGCATTTTTGAAAAAGATTTGACCGAACCTTTGCTTCAGAGGGTTCCTACATATCCTGGGCTGAAAACAGGAATCAGGTCAATGTAGTTCGGGAAATTTGGTAGCTGGGACTACCGTGTGACTGTAGTGCTTGTTGTTGTTGTTGTGCGCTGTTGTATGCTGATGTAGGATGCTACTGCTCAACCGATCTCCCTATTACATTGCTCAAAGGAAAACAAGAAGCTAAGCTAAACTGAGGATCCTGAAATCTCATCCATCTTCAACTTGTTCTTGTTGCCTTGCTTTCTTGTCGGCTACCACTTTCCTCCGATGCCTTTATCTTGTGACTTTGGGAGATGATGCTGGTCCTTTGCTGACGTTTGAATGCCAGTTTCATCACTTTGCTTGATCCACTGGGGACACGACTTTCTTCTTTGAATTTTCCAATGGTTTCTTCAGTGGTATGTTTCTTCATCAGAATTGTTATACTGGGCATGCTACACCGTTCCCAAACTACTTCCTTTGAGACGCGTTCCTTTTTCCTTTTGAATTGCGCGCTTGCCTCTGCAGTTGTCTGCTTCTTGGTGCTGGGGATTTCATTGTTTCCCGTTTGGGGATCTCTGTTGTACCCTTCCGTCTTCAGGTGGGGCGACTGATTCCAAAATCTAGAGCTGAATGTATTCCCGCATTATACTGGTGGGCGACCTAGAACTTAAATGTATTCCCGCATTATACTGGTGGGCGACCTAGAACTTAAAAGTATTCCCGCATTATACTGGTGGGCGACCTAGAACTTAAAAGTATTCCCGCATTATACTGGTGGGCGACCTAGAACTTAAAAGTATTCCCGCATTATACTGGTGGGCGACCTAGAACTTAAAAGTATTCCCGCATTATACTGGTGGGTGACCTAGAACTTAAAAGTATTCCCGCATTATACTGGTGGGCGACCTAGAACTTAAAAGTATTCCCGCATTATACTGGTGGGTGACCTAGAACTTAAATGTATTCCCGCATTGTACTGGTGGGCGACCTAGAACTTAAAATGTATTCCCGCATTGTACTGGTGGGCGACCTAGAACTTAAATGTATTCCCGCATTATACTGGTGGGCGACCTAGAACTTAAAAGTATTCCCGCATTATACTGGTGGGCGACCTAGAACTTAAAAGTATTCCCGCATTATACTGGTGGGCGACCTAGAACTTAAAAGTATTCCCGCATTATACTGGTGGGCGACCTAGAACTTAAAAGTATTCCCGCATTATACTGGTGGGCGACCTAGAACTTAAAAGTATTCCCGCATTATACTGGTGGGTGACCTAGAACTTAAAAGTATTCCCGCATTATACTGGTGGGCGACCTAGAACTTAAATGTATTCCCGCATTATACTGGTGGGCGACCTAGAACTTAAAAGTATTCCCGCATTATACTGGTGGGCGACCTAGAACTTAAAAGTATTCCCGCATTATACTGGTGGGTGACCTAGAACTTAAAAGTATTCCCGCATTATACTGGTGGGCGACCTAGAACTTAAAAGTATTCCCGCATTATACTGGTGGGCGACCTAGAACTTAAAAGTATTCCCGCATTATACTGGTGGGCGACCTAGAACTTAAATGTATTCCCGCATTATACTGGTGGGCGACCTAGAACTTAAATGTATTCCCGCATTATACTGGTGGGCGACCTAGAACTTAAAAGTATTCCCGCATTATACTGGTGGGTGACCTAGAACTTAAAAGTATTGAAATTGTTTCCCCGTTCTTCTGAGAAAATTTTCGACAATCGGCAGAAAATTTTCTGCCCCGGTTTTTGGTGACCTCCATGGCGGTGCATCTTGTTGCCATCATCAATCCTTTGTTTTCCTGCAGCAGACAAAAGGATCTAATCAGTTTTAATCGTGGTGGTAGAGGGTGCCTTTCTGGCGAGCAATTTTTCTCTCTTCCCCTTTTCTTGCTCTTTGTCCCCATAATTGGTTGGCGGGCAAAGTTGCCTGTTGGGGGTCTCTAGCCTGCTGGGGATTGGTTTTCAATTTATCCCCTTTTCTGCTTTCTTTTAAAACACATGATGTGGGAGTCTGCTTCTAACTCCCGAAACCACTCCCTTTTGGAGCTTACTTCTTCCAACATTTCCGAGCACAATCCCTGCATTGCCTGGGGCCGGCCTTTAAGACTGTTTGTATTATCCTGCATTGGATGAATTCCCCTTCGGTTTCTGGTAGTAAGCTTTGACAAATCCTTTAAAGACACATTTTGGGAAAAGAAATAAAGATATGGAAAAGAGAAAATCTTTCTGAACCAATATTTTGTGGGAGGAGACAATCAAAAGAACTTATCTGGAGGACACAACTGGTCCCCGTGATCATGACGTGCACCATAGATTCCCGACCCAGTCTATTTGTATCAATCGATTTGCCCGATGGTCTGACTTGCTGGGGATGATAAATGGATGTTCATCCTATTGCGAATGTGGTAGTTTTGCTGATCTGTCTCGTCGCCTCATAGTGCCCTTCGAGGGGTTTTCACTGATGAGACTCTCTCTTTTCTCTCATCTCCCGGCGCCTTATGGTGCCTGTGAGGGTTTTCACCAATAAGACTCTCTCATTTCATATCCCTCATCTTACATCGCCTCTCGGTGCCTGCGAAGGTTTTCACCGATGAGACTCTCTCATTTTATTTCTTTCGAGGAATCGGGGCGTTGTAGATACGACCCTCTCTTCTGGAGACTCCTTTGGCTATCAATTCATTCCCAGTCTTACGATCCTCTTCTTTGCTGGGGATTGGTGTATTATTCTCGGTCTTATTTGCCTGACTCGACATATTTTGAACATTGATCGGGAGGTCTTTTGGACGTTGAATGTTGGTTCTGGTGTGGAGTTAAATAAAGGCTATGAAAAAATGAAAATAATTTGATGGGTGATGTGCTACAACTTTTGGAATCAAACCTTTGTTGGAATTTTAAAACATAATTTCTGCCCCAGGTTTCTTGCTTGGGGAATTTATTTTTTATACTTATGTTGCGCTATGTGCGTTACGCACGCTTTACGCACACTATGTACATTATGCATCCTATATTCACTATGATGCATACTATGACCGAGCCGTGAGGCGCCTACGTATCCTCTTTGAGGAATCAGGTCAAACGTAGTTCCCACGGTTTTATATTCCTTGATTTTTCTTTTCTTTCTTTTCATTTTCTTTTCCTTTTCTTTTTCTTTTTCTTTTCTTTTCCTTTCTTTTCTTTTCTTCTTTTTTTTTCGTATCTTTCCCATTAGTGATTCCAAAAGAGGGGTATTGAAAGAATTTGCTTAAGGCTCAAAGGGGGAAGCGAGGGTTAAAAGTGTTTGGATAGAAGAAAGAATTGCCTCCGTCATCTCATTATTCAATAAATGCCAAATACAAACAAATAAACCAAAAATTGCCATAATTAAAGAAATTACGCATAATATCTCTTGACTGCATCTGAATTGATAGCCATGTCGACACATCTACCTTCGACATCTGTCAAACACAAAGCACCGTTGGACAATATTCTGGTCACGATATAAGGCCCTTGCCAATTTGGGGCGAATTTGCCTTTTGCCTCGACCTGATGTGGGAGGATCTTCTTTAATACCTGCTGCCCTACTTCAAACTTCCTGGGGCGCACCTTTTTATTATACGCTCTTGCCATTCTCTTCTGGTACAGCTGACCATGGCACACTGCTGCCAATCTTTTCTCATCTATCAGGCTCAACTGTTCCAAGCGAGCTTTGATCCATTCATCATCATCAATTCCGGCTTCAGCGACAATTCGGAGGGACGGAATTTCGACCTCCGCTGGTATCACGGCCTCAGTTCCATACACCAACAAATAAGGAGTTGTGCCTATGGAAGTCCGGACGGTAGTGCGGTAACCCAACAAAGCAAAGGGTAATTTCTCGTGCCATTGTCTGGACCCTTCCACCATTTTTCGCAGTATCTTCTTGATATTCTTATTGGCTGCTTCGACCGCTCCATTCGCCTTGGGACGATATGGGGTGGAATTGCGGTGTGTAATCTTAAATTGTTGGCATACCTCTCTCATCAAGCTGCTATTAAGATTCGCACCGTTATCCGTGATGATCACTTTTGGGATCCCAAATCTACAGATGATATGGGAGTGAACAAAGTCCACCACTGCCTTCTTAGTTACTGATTTGAAGGTTTTAGCCTCAACCCATTTGGTGAAGTAATCAATGGTCACTAGAATGAACCTATGACCGTTGGACGCTGCTGGCTCAATGGGCCCAATGACATCCATGCCCCATGCTACAAACGGCCAGGGTGCTGACATCGTATGTAACTCTGTTGGCGGAGAGTGAATCAAGTCTCCATGTATCTGGCACTGATGGCATTTCCTCACGAAAGTGATACAGTCGTGTTCCATGGTGAGCCAATAACACCCTGTTCGAAGGATTTTTCTTGCCAATACATATCCACTCATGTGTGGCCCACAAACTCCAGCATGTACTTCTGCCATAACCGTTGTTGCCTGCCTGGCGTCTATGCATCTCAACAATCCCAGATCCGGGGTTCTTTTGTACAATATTCCCCCACTGAGGAAGAAACCATTCGACAAACGCCGGAGGGCTCTTTTTTGGTCTCCAGAGGTATGTTCTGGATATATCCCCATCCTGAGGTATTCCTTGATATCATGAAACCAGGGTTCGCCATCTGCTTCTTCTTCTATGGCGTTGCAGTAGGCGTGCTGATCACGGACCTGGATGTGTAGAGGATCAACATACATTTTGTCAGGGTGGTGCAGCATTGATGCCAAGGTGGCCAAGGCATCCGCAACCTCATTGTGAACTCTCGGGATGTGTTTGAACTTCACCGATCGAAATTGCTTGCTCAGATCATGCAAGCATTGTCGGTATGGTATGAGCTTTAGATCTCGTGTTTCCCATTCACCCTGAATTTGATGTACCAAGAGGTCCGAGTCTCCCAAGACCAAGACGTCTTGGACATCCATGTCGGCAGCCAGGCGCAGACCCAGAATGCAAGCCTCATATTCGGCCATATTGTTGGTGCAATAGAAGCGCAGTTGAGCCGTAACAGGATAATGCCGTCCTGTTTCAGAAATGAGTACTGCTCCTATTCCAACCCCTTTTGCGTTCGCAGCTCCATCGAAGAAAAGCTTCCAACCCGGTTCCTCAGGTAATTCCAACTCATTCGTATGCATCACCTCTTCGTCAGGAAAATACGTTCTTAAGGGCTCGTATTTTTCATCAACGGGATTCTCTGCCAAATGGTCTGCCAGTGCCTGGGCTTTCATGGCCGTCCTCGTTACGTAGATGATATCAAATTCTGTGAGCAGAATTTGCCATTTTGCCAACCTTCCCGTGGGCATAGGTTTCTGAAAGATATACTTCAACGGGTCCAAACGGGATATGAGATAAGTAGTATACGAAGACAGGTAGTGCTTCAATTTCTGAGCTACCCAAGTTAGGGCGCAACACGTTTTCTCGAGTTGAGTGTACTTGACCTCATGCACTGTGAATTTCTTGCTAAGATAGTAGATGGCCTGCTCCTTCCTTCCTGTGTCATCATGTTGCCCCAGTACACAACCAAATGAATTTTCTAAAACCGTCAGGTAAAGGATTAGAGGTTTCCCGGGCTTAGGCGGGACCAATACGGGTGGATTAGACAGATACCCTTTGATTTGGTCGAAAGCCTCCTGACACTCTGCCGTCCAACCTACTGCAGCATCCTTTCTCAGTAGCCGAAATATGGGCTCACAAGTTGCTGTGAGTTGAGCGATGAACCTGCTGATGTAATTGAGTCTACCCAGCAAACTCATTACCTCTGTTTTGTTCCTTGGCGGTGGCAAGTCTCGGATGGATTCAATTTTGGATGGGTCTAACTCAATCCCCCGTCGACTGACGATGAATCCTAGCAACTTTCCTGATGGAACCCCGAATGCGCATTTGGCCGGGTTAAGCTTGATATCATACCTCCGGAGTCTTTGGAAAAATCTCCTTAGGTCTGCCACATGGTCCTCCTGACGCCAAGATTTGATGATCACATCATCGACGTACACCTCTATTTCTTTGTGTATCATGTCATGAAACACAGCAGTCATTGCTCGCATGTACGTTGCCCCAGCGTTCTTTAAACCGAACGGCATTACCCGATAGCAGTAGGTTCCCCATGGCGTAATAAATGCTGTCTTCTCAGCATCCTCCTCATCCATTAGGATCTGATGATAACCCGCATAGCAATCCACAAAGGATCCGATCTCGCGCCCAGCGCAATTATCGATCAGGATATGAATGTTGGGTAACGGGAAATTGTCCTTGGGACTTGCTTTGTTGAGGTTGCGGTAGTCGACGCACACCCTGATTTTTCCATCCTTCTTTGGGACTGGTACCACATTGGCCAACCACTCGGGATATCGAGTGACCCGAATGACCTTCGATTGCAACTGCTTAATCACTTCTTCTTTGATCTTTACACTCATTTCTGTTTTAAATTTCCTTAGTTTTTGCTTGACCGGAGGGTATGCCGGGTCAGTGGGCAATTTGTGAACCACTAAATTGGTGCTCAATCCAGGCATATCATCATATGACCATGCAAAAACATCTTTGAATTCCCTGAGAGTTTTGATCAATTCTGCTTTGACATTTGGCTCAATGTGGATGCTAATTTTGGTCTCTTGGATGTTATCAGCGTCTCCTAGGTTCACAGCCTCAGTGTCATTTAGGTTAGGCTTGGGTTTCTCTTCAAATTGGCACAGTTCTCGATTTATTTCTTCGAAGGCTTCCCCTTCGTCACATTCAGATTCATCGTCACAAACGACCTTTTGCATCATTGAGTCGGTTTCAGATTGATTTATTAGACTAGGTCGAAGATCCGCTGTGCATGCCATGTCATTAGGACCAGTAAAAAGAGAACTGTTCAGAAAGAAAAAGAACAAAACAAGAAATCAAAACGGGACAAAAGAAAAGAACTTTATTAAATTTGCAGGATAAAAGGGGTTCACACTTTTACAAAACGAAAGTAAAATTGGGATTACACCCTTGAATAATCCGATCAAACAAACAAACAAACAAAACATTAATCAAAGCCTACTACCAAGACTCCCCTCGGACAGGAAGAGGAGTAACCGTCCAATTGTTGGTCTTGGCCTCAGGCCCCACAAATTGTATCTCTGCTCTGCTGGAACCTTCTCCAGCTTCCACCATACTGACATCCGCAAATAGCCTCTCACGACTCTGATTCAGGTCTTCACTTATGCCGATCAAAGGTCCTCGAATCTTTGGGATCGCTGACCCCTTGGCACTAGCTTTAACAAAAGACCTTGAGAGGCGTGGTACTGGTTTAGGCAGAGACCAGACTCCTCTTCTTCATTTTTCGCGCTTGCTTCCTGTCTGCTGCGGTTGGTTTGAACCCCAACCCGAAAGTTTCCAGATTCTTAGGAAGGGAGACAGGTTGGACTATCCCTTGAAGTTCAACTCCCAGGCCTTTTCCCGGCACAAACCCATTACCCAGCATTTCTGATATCATCATGACTGTTGCGGCAGCTACCCTAGGGTGCGGGATGATTTCTCCTTCAGGAAATTTTGTTGGCCGACCCTGTATCGAGAATCTGGTAGACCCAGGGACCCTTGTCATCAGTGGTCTCTATGAAAGGCACAATGGTTCCGCCCATGGTGCATGTTGTATCCTCGCCGTGCAACACGACCTCTTGTCTTTCCCACTCGAACTTCACTGTCTGATGTAGGGTGGAAGGCACCGCTTTAGCTGCGTGAATCCAGGGTCGTCCTAACAGCAAGTTGTAAGATACCGTGGCGTCCAATACCTGGAATTCCATGGTAAACAGGACCGGGCCAATGGTTAGTTCAAGTACAACATCCCCCACAGTGGCTGTTCCGTTTCCGTCAAACCCTCGGACACAGATGCTATTCTCCCGGATTCTTCCACGGTCAATCTTTAACTGGTCCAGGGTGGATAATGGACAAATATTGGCGCTTGAGCCGTTATCCACCAATACTCGAGTTACTACCGAGTCTTCACATTTGACAGCTAGGTATAGAGCTTTGTTATGCTCCGTACCTTCCACCGGCAGGTCATCATCTGAGAATGTTACCCTGTTCACCTCGAAAATCTTGCTGGCAATGGTTTCCAGGTGGTTTACAGAAATCTCACTGGGTACATGGGCCTCGTTCAATATCTTTAACAGGGCCCGGCGATGTTCCTCGGAATGGAGGAGTAATGACAATAGTGAGATCTGGGCAGGTGTTTTTCTCAGCTGCTCAACCACAGAATAGCCTTGTACTTTCATCTTCCTCAGGAAGTCTTCGGCCTCTTCTTCTGACACTGGCTTCTTGGTTGCCACTGGGTTGGTTTTTCTTAACTCCACCGGAGCAAAGCATCGACCTGATCGAGTCAGCCCTTGCGCTTCACAACTGACTTCTTCCACCTGTTTTCCTTGGTATGTCACCACTGCTTTTTCATATTTCCAGGGCACAGCCCTGCTGTCAAGCATTGGCAGTTGGACCACCGGCTTTATGGTCACCCGTTCTCTACATACCCCTTTCAACATGACTGCCGGTGTGGGCAGGATCCCTGGTATTACCAACTTGCTTGGCTCGGGTTTGCTTGCTATGACGGACGGGCTCTTCCCCCATATTACTACCAGCTTGACGCCTTCTCCCTGCGACTGTACATTTGTTCCTCCACTGGTTAAGACTTCTTTTGGGGCAGCTTGGATCATCATCACTGTTTGTGAGGGTTTTCTTAATTCTCCTCCCTCACACACCAACTCAATCATGTGAGTTTCGTGGTGCGCTGGCAGTGGGTTTTGGTTGATGTTAGGAGCCTCCGGTGTCTGGACCTCGATCTTATTGGTGTCAATAAGATCCTGTATGGCATGCCTTAACTTCCAGCACTTCTCGGTATCGTGCCCGAGCATCCCTGAACAGTATTCACAACTGATTGAACGATCCAAATTCTGAGGCGGGGGATTTGGTTCCCGAGTATGGACAGGACTAACCAAACCCAATTGCCGCAGCTTGTGGAACACAGCGGTGTAGGTTTCTCCCAGTTCGGTGAAGGTTCTTTGCTTCCGCAACCTGTCATTTCTGGCATCTGGATTTCCCCGGAAACCTGCCCCTGAAGGATTTCTATATGCCCTTGGTGGAGGGTAAGTGTTTTGTGGTGGTGCATATATGTTCTGGGGAGCCGGTGCGCGCCATTGTGGGCGAACCGGAGGCTGAGTGTATACCTGGGCTTGGTGTACGGAACAATGTGGTTCTCGAGGTGGATAGAAATTTTGTGGTGGGTTGTATGGGTAGTTTGACCTGTGAGGCCTGGGTTGGTTGTAGTGTGGCCTGCCAGCCCTGGACCAACTGCCTGCCTCGATCGTGGCAACCTCTTCTTTCTTTCTTCTTAACGCACCTCCCGTGCCGCTTTGAATAGCCTGGGTTGTGGCCTTAAGTGCCGAATAGTTTAAGATCTTGTCCGACCTCAAACCTTCTTCTATCATGACCCCTATTTTGACCACCTCGTTGAAAGATTTTCCAACCGTTGTCACCAAGTGACCAAAGTAGGTTGGATCCAATGTCTGCAAAAAGTAGTCTACCATCTCTCCCTCTCTCATGGGAGGATCGACCCTAGCTGCTTGTTCTCTCCAGCGGAACCCGAACTCGCGAAAACTTTCCCCGGGTTTCTTCCCAGTTCTCAGTAACGTGAGACGGTCAGGAACTATCTCCAGATTGTACTGGAAATGACCTGCAAAAGCCTGCGCCAGGTCATCCCACGTGTACCACCTGCTGAAATCCTGCCTGGTATACCATTCCAGTGCAGATCCGCTCAGACTTTGGCCGAAATAAGCTATCAAAAGCTCATCCTTGCCTCCTGCCCCTCTCATTTTGCTACAGAATCCCCGCAAATGTGCCATGGGATCACCGTGCCCTTCATATAAATCAAACTTGGGCATCTTGAACCCAGCCGGGAGTTGGACATCTGGGAAAGGGCACAGATCTTTGTATGCCACGCTGACTTGATTGCCCAGCCCGTGCAAGTTTCTGAAGGATTGCTCCAGGCTTTTGAACTTTCTTAACACTTCATCCTGTTCAGGGGCCTTAACCGGCTTCTCAACCTCTGCCGGTACTTCCAAATGGGGATTGTAAGCCTGTGGTTCCGGTGCGTGGAATGTAGGCTCAGGGGGATAGTATTGTGTATCGTGAGCCTGAAACAATGGCTCACTGGTCGTTCGCTGCAAAGGGGCTGATGCAGGTCCCACAAAAATGGGGATATTGGGTGTTGGGAGAGGTTGATGGGGTGGTGGAGCTTGGGAATCATGAGGGCTTCTTTCTTGATGATAGAGGGGATTTGGGCGGCTTGTGGAAGGGCCAGAGTGAGGGTACTCCGGCACGTGTCCCACTGTCTCAGGGCTCTTTTGCGTTTTGGCCAGGGCTAGCTGCATTGCATGCATCTCTAGTCCCATCCTTTCAATCTTTTCCATTGCCTCTTTTAGCAACTGGCTCATCGGCCTTTCTTCCTCATTACTATTCTCTGAAGTGGTCATGCTTGTTGCTACCGGTCCTTTGGATCTGGTTTGGTATGAATGTGTTGCCAGAATTCTTTAACAACTAACTGTCTGGTATCAGACAACAACAAACTTTGTTAGTGTTAGAGCTTAACAGACTTGATCATAACACATAGAGGATGCAATGCACCTAGGCAATTAATCGTTTCTACATGCTTTGCCTCAAACAACATACGTCATCCCGGTTTGCTCATTCATCCATTTTTAAAGTACTTTGGGAAACCCTGTGTTTTATTTTGTATTTTTATTTTTATTTATTAAAAGCGGTCGAATCTTATGGGGATTGCCTACGTATCACGTCCCCGCGTGAATCAGACCAGGCGTAGTTCTGCCTTAAAGTAAAGAAACACACAATTCTTGTGAAATCATTGAATTCATTCTCAAAATTTTGCTATTACAAATTACATCAAGCAAGGAATAGCAATAGTACAGACTCCACGGTTTTAAACTCGGTTTAACGAAAAAGAAAACAACATATGGAAAAACAACCAAAGCCAAATAAACAGGACTTGACCAAAACTAATTCTCCAATTTAAGGGGCCGCGAGGCATCATCCGGCCTTTTCGCGGCTCTAGGTGTAAGGTCTCTTTGCAAGCTCTTCAACTCGTTCATAATCCGGCGGACGCAGCCCATGATGGAAACAAGGAGGGTCTTCCGAGGTGTTCGCTCATATGCCAAGCATTTCATGTAGATGTAATGCCCTATTTCATCAATCCTTCCCCGGATGTTGTCCCTTTTTGTGAACAAATGCCTTATCTGTTGGTTCTTCAATCCCAGTGTTTGCGCATTGTTGGCAAGCTGATCCTGGAACATCTCCATTTGCCTTTCCATTCTGGTCATTGCATCGTAATATTGCCTTCTGTCGGCTTGGGCATTTCGTGTTTGCTTGAGGATCCTTTCTCGAAGAGAGGCATTCGTTTCCCTTAATGTCCCGATGCTCAGTTCATACTCCCTTATGACTTGTTGCAGGCGCTGCCTCCGAGCCATCGCACCCTTTGCCCACTTGGTTCGCAATTTTGCTGTGCTGGCCCTGGCTTTTTCCAAATCTTCCTGGCATTCCGCAACCTGATCTTTTAACCCTGCTATCAATCTTTTATCTGCCCGGCTTCCTAGCTGGCTATTAGCCTCTTTTTTCATTCTCCGGATCTGAGCTTTGAGGATCTCGCCTTCTCTGATTAACTTGTTCTTTTCTCCCTTGTGGGCAGCAGACTGTAATTGGCACTCAAACTTCATATCCTGAACTTGTTGCTTCAGTTTGCCTGCTTTGACAAGATATTCCTGCTCTTTGGCCAACCAGCCCCACTGTTCTTGTGAAGATTTGGCAAATTCTTGCAGGTGAGGTCTTTTGGTCGGTCTTCCAGATGATGTCTCCCCTTTGTACCAGGCCTGATACCCGGGCGAAACTTCCCCTTTTGCCCGATTCATTACACAAGTATTTGCTTCTAAGTATTGACATTGGCTCCAAATTTGACGAACCCTTGCTTCAGGAAACTGGCCGTCGGGACTGATCTCGATTACCTGGATGCTCAGATCCTCGTCTTTCGGCACTATCTGATACCTCCCAAGTTGCCTTAAAACCCGATGCGGCGCGTATGGTTGAATACTTTTAAGTCCCATTAAGAGAAAATGGGGCCTGGCTGCTGGCATGTATATGACTTCGTCGATCGGTAGCCACCCTAGCGCCCACTGTACTTGACTGGCGTTGAGGGTATGGAAATATGAGGTCCATGCTATAACTCCTTCTGGTAGGTAGGTTTCATCAACTCTGGTATAGAACTCCTCTATGCAGGTCTTTCCAGCGGATCCATGGCTCAGAAACTGGGCTCGGTGACATAGGTGTTCGATCATCCACATTTGCAACAACAAATTGCAACCCTCGAAAAAGCTTCCTCCGGCTTTGCAAGAAGTGAGTGCCCGGAATATATCAGATACTATCATGGGCGCCAACGTACTATCACTCTGTGTGAGCAACGTACTGACGACCCCTGCTATCTTTATGTCAATATTCCCATCTTTTCTTGGGAATACTAGTAGTCCTAAGAAAGTTATCATGAAAGCAATTCGTCTATGTTCTTCCCACTTTTGGCGATTACCTTTGCTGCACAACTGGTTTTCTGGCTTGTCGAATCCTCCTATGTGACCATATCTTTGATATATGAAACTCATGCTGCAAAAACCTTTTGCCAAGTCAGGGTTATGAATTGTTCTGACTATCTTTAAGGAGTCCAGGAACCGGTGTACTGCTACAGCTCTTGGAGCAATCAGATATTTGTGCCTCAAAGGAGTCTCAGTGCTGCCGATATACCCTGCTATTTCTTCTAAAGTTGGGGTGAGTTCAAAATCTGAGAAACGGAAGACATTGTGCGCAGGATCCCAGTGGGGGACTAGTGCCCTTATGATATCTCCTCGTGGCCTGATATCCAACAAACTCGTGAGGCCTTTCAGATACTTCTTGATTTCGTCATGCCCCTCTTTGCCCAAATCATTCCACCAGAGCCGCAATTGGAGGGGAATTTTATTCATGATTGAAAAGGGTTCATTCGGAATCGTGCTCATTCTGCACATTTATTAATAAGATTTTAACAAACGACACTTATCCTGATAAAAACAAAAATATATGCGATTTTTTGTGAATTTTGAATTTTCGTATATATATATAAAAACTTTCTAAAGAAGTCAATAACGGAAAATATTTTGGATTTTTGTTTCGAAAACTGGGAGCCTGAAAGGACTTTTCTAGACCTTTAGCAAGACAAATACTTTTGCCACAAATAAAGATATATATACATTTTGAAGTAAAGAAAAACTTTTGAATTTTTCACTTATATATATATACATATATTTGCAACAAATAATAAAAGTAAAGACAACACAAGACTCCTTTTTTATTATTATTTTCATAAAAAAAAAAAAAAAAAAAAAAAAAACCATTTTAAAAATAAGATCTTTTTTTGTTTTTTTGATTTTTATGGCAAGACAAACTCTATATTTTTGAAAAACCGAACAACGACTTCTTTTTTTTCAAATTTTTGGCAGAGTTTTGACAGTAAACAATCAATTCCTAACCGTTATTTCCCTTTTTTTCACAATATTCCAAATATTCAAACACCGGTCAGCATGCGGGCATGAGACAAATAAATGCACGGAAAACAATAGGATGCGTCAGAATGGCCTTTTCATATCAGGTTGCTAGTCCTAGACGGACCCAACCCCTGTGTTGAGTCCCCTAAGTCATATGCAACATGATGCAAATAAGCGTTCCTACTAGGGATCCGGCATGAAGTCACGTTATTCTATGTTCAAAACCTGGGTCGGTGTTCTAGACAGTGTACCCGAGCGGACAACTCGAGTTGAGGAAGGAGCTCCTTTCCGGGAACCAAAAGGCCAGCCGGCTTAGAAACTTTCCGAGCCTCTTTTATTTAGGGTATGACACTAACAGAATAGGGAGTCTCAACCAGTGAGCACATCCCCGGAGGTAAGAAGAGAAAGGTTTCGGCACAGTTTATATACAGTTCAAATAATATCAAAGCGGTAAAAGCAGCATTTAGCACATTAGGCTCAGGACATGTAATAATCAGATAATAAATAAAGCCAAATAATAACAATTATTCTAAGCTCGAATTCTTAACCCTGAACCAGTGGTTCTGGGTTACAATCCCCAGCAGAGTCGCCAGAGCTGTCGCACCTCCTTTCTCCGCACCCGAGGGGGGACAAGGGAGTTTTTTCCAATTAAAGGACAATCGAAAGGGGATTTATTTGTTTATTTCAGAGTCGCCACTTGGGAGGTTTAGGGTGTCCCAAGTCACCAATTTTAATCCCGAATCGAGGAAAATAATGACTCTATATTACAGTCTGCGTACCAGAAATCCGGATAAGGAATTCTGTTAACCCGGGAGAAGGTGTTAGGCATTCCCGAGTTCCGTGGTTCTAGCACGGTCGCTCAACTGTTATATTCGGCTTGATTATCTGATTTTATACAAGTGTGAACTTATGTGCAAAATTTAACTTTTAACCGCTTTTATCATTTACTGTTTTTATCAAGAATTGCAACGTTGTGAAAATGTATCTCGAACCGCGTTACAATCAATGTACCCGTGGTCGTCGACACACTTTGACTCCGTTGAGATTTGGATTTGGGTCACATCAATGTGCACCCGAGTTTAAGGAAATTAAATTATTAAAGGCGCGCCTAAAGCGACTAGCGTATTTATTTTGGGTAAGACCGTGGAATTTTACTAAACGGTCCATCCCGAGGTCCAAATAAATTTTTTAAAGCAAATATTTACTGAAGGCCCCGCAATTTGTATTTTTATTTGGCGAGGCTCATCTCATTCTTATTATTTTTTTTTTAAAAAATGAAATTGCAACGTCATGGACACGCATCTCGAACCACGTCACAATCAATGTACCCGTAATTAGAAACACATTTCGAATCCGTCGAGATTTGGATTTGGGTCACATAAATGTGCACCCGAGTTTAAGACGGTAAGGTTTATTAAAGCGTGTCCTAAAGAGACTAACGTGTTGTTATTTTAGGAGGGTTGTGAGATTTGCTAAACAACCCGTCCTGGAAACTAAATGCTTCAATAATATACATTTAACAAGGGCCCCGCATCTGCGTGTTTTGTTTATTTTCATCGAGGCTCATCTTGTTCTTATTTTAAAAGGATATCCTATAGCAACTACGTTTCTTGTCGTGTTCGTCTCTATCAATTGAAAACGGTAGATAGTCCTAATTAATTACATGCTTGCAAGTTGTTTGTAAGGGAATTCGGAAATGCTTAACAAAAGTTGGGACCGAAGCTGCGTGTACAGTCGGCCAAACAAATAATCCTGGGCCCAAATCCATCCCACGCGCGGTTGGCCAGACCTGGGCCACTGCTCGTTCGATGCGGGCCTGCCTGGTCTGTCTTCGACCTGGGCTCGACCTTCATGAGGTTGAGGCCCTGAATTTGTGTTCTTTATCTTGAAACATGATTTTAAGAGTCATATATGGCAATTTATTGGAAAGGAAAGAACTTAATTTACAGTGTACAAGTTTCATGCTTGGACTACATTACAGCATATATGGCAAAGTAAACTAAATCTGAGATGCAACCTAATTCATTGAGACCACTTTTATCTAACTGCATACATATATAATTATCATTCGATACCCTATATTGACCTCAACTAGGCTTGTTAGCTAACTTCAGTATCCCAAAATATGAGCTATTAGACATTACATGACGTTCAACACAACAGTACATGTATATAAACAACATCTGCAGATCTTCTCTTTTATACTCATTGCTCAAACTTTCGAGTTACATTGGTAGTGTAATTGTGTACCTGGTATGGAGGACAAAGAAGGAAGGAATGATCAGCTAGGCAGTATGCAGTAAACACAGCAACAACAGATACTCAGCAACAACACAGCAACAACCAACTAAACCAAATGTTTTCCATAGCCACAGACAACCAACAATGATCTCCCAGAATACAAGGACTAGCAAGTAGTCGAGTGCCAAGCCAGTAATCTCAGGAAAGAGTAAAGAAATAGCAGCAGTAACTGAGGGTTCAAATGCAGTAAAACCACCAGTTTAATCAACCACAAACAACTCAGTCAATGCAAGCAACAGAACTTGGCCAAGACAGATTGACCAAAATGCATTCTTATACCACTTTCAGGCAGTGTTTGGTTACAATGTCTTATTCGAGCCTCTCTTATGTTTTCAATCTTTTCTTTTAACTCACCACTCTTTCTTAAGACTTAAAGATTCCAGCCTTAAGACTAAAAATCCCAACCTTTTGTTTTCTCTTTTTCTGAAGACTAAAAGTCCAGCCTCAGACTCAAAAAACTCCAGCCCCGTTTAAGTTCTCAAAATGGCTTATTTATAAGCCAAAAACCAGTGCAGTTAAGCTGCCCTTTTTTTTTTGCAACTTGCAGCCTGCCCATACTCTTTAAAGCCCATGCCTAAGCATCTTTTGGTGTCAGCCCCCTTTATTCCCACGCCTGGTTTTGTTTAATCAGGAGTTATGGGCATCATTTTTTATTCAATTTAAGTCCCATACTCTTATGTCTTGTTCCCCATTGGCATTAATTTAATCCCAAATTAGTACCCTACTTGTCAGCTCATTTAAACTAATCATTTTTGTTCTTTGCAAACCCCAGACTACCCCTGTTAAACCCTGGTTATCACTGTCTTGACCCTTTGCAGCATCAGGGCATTTTTGAACTGATGAAAGTTCAAATTCAGGACTGCCTAGACTGAACCTTTCAGTCATTTTTCAATGCAAACAAACTATTTCAAACAATGCTGGGGCCTTCAATCAGTGGCAAAGTATCAATTAGTCATGCGACCTTATTAGCTCGTTTGATTCATTAGTTATAGAAACTAATCAACGACATTTATCGAGTCGACTATACTAATTATAGCAGGTAATAATCAGTCGCTCACATAAACAATATGTTCAGGGACCTAAAGGGCTTCGGACAACTTGGTCAGTCACTAGGAACCTATATAAGTTTATTCATGCGACGACTATACTAATCGGACATGCTTATCATAGGATACATTTAAATCATACACAGAAACCAATCGACCAAATAAAAGGTCTTTACAGAGATGAAGAAATCCGAATGAAAAATAACAAAAATAACAAACAAACACAACGAAACATGCTGACCACTTAATCAAAACTAACACAAAAGAAAGGAAAACTTACCGAAAATGTTTAAATCAAACAGACCCAAATCTGATTCATCTTCGAACTTTTGAGGCCGAACAAACTTTAATCAGGGTGTTCTCACATGAGAACACCTTGATTAAGGTCTATTAGACCTCAAACCCATGTCCAAACCGGCCGGGTTCCCCAGGTGCATGTGTTTCAAGTTCTGGATTTCCAGATCTGGATTTTTAGGAGTTGTGGGTAGATTCGGACCAAACCAAGCTTGGTTTGGTCACGAGGAAGGTCAGGGGAGTGTCTGGTATGAAGATGGGATGGTTTGGCATAGATCCGGGTTCGACTCAAATCTTCAAATGAAGATTCGAGACGAACGGAAGTGATTCGAGGCTCGTGGTTAGTGGATTTGTGTTCAGGACAGTGAGGTGGTCCTAGGGTGTTCAGGAGGTGGCCACCGGCGTCCATGCCGCCGGTTTTAATGGGAAGCTAGGGCGGCTGCTAGGGTTTGGGGGGCTTCAGTGTTTGGATGAAGACGATGAGTGGGGGGGTTAGAATAGGGGGCGTGGGGTGTGATAGGAGGCTTATATACGGGGAGGCTGATTCAATCCTGGCCGTTGGATTGATTAAAATTGATGGCCAGGATTGGGGAGGCTAGACCATACGGTGCCGTTTGGTTAATCAAGGGGTCGGTCAGAAACGGGAATGGGTCGGGTCATGAGGGCTAATAAGGGCCATCGGATCAATGGAAATGAACGGCCCAGATTAACCGTCCCTGAAACGACGTCGTTTCAGGCGGTGCCTGGGCAGGCCTGGTCTGGACCGGACTTGTGCTGGTTTGGGCCCATTTTTTTGTTTTATTTCCTGGGCCTAACCCGTTTTTCAATCCCTCTTTTTGTTTTCTATTTTATTTTTTCTTTTAAAACAAAAAATGAAATAACAAACAATAAAATAATGAAATTAAAACCAACAACAATGCAACATTTTAACACAATTATCACAAAAAATATTTCGGTAAGTTAACTAAAAGCCTAGAACGAACGATGCACATATATTTTTGAATTTTCTTTTACTGACCGAATTATGGTTTAATCACCCTGACATGCATATTTTGTATTTTGTTTGTTAATGATTAAATGCAAAATGGACAGATCCACAAATGACTAACAACACATGTCACGAAAAACTCGAACAATTGTACAGCGAAATCATTTGTCACTATTTTTATTTTCTTTTGGAGCGATTGTTCGTAAAGCAAAAATCACGTGCTTACAACACCATGAATCAAACTAGGAACTTTCAAACCTTCCAACTTCCAAAACTCATGCCGAAACCTATCAAATCAACCTGGAATGACGCCAAATTTTGCAGACAAGTCCAAAATGACAAAACAGATATGTTCCAACTCTTGGAATCGCATTCTGACCATGATATCACAAAAGTCAACTATGAGTCAAACCTCTCTATTTTCCAAACTTCAACTTTTCCAACTTTTGCCGAAACACCTCAAATTACCCTACGGACCTCTAAATCTGGATCCGGATGCGTGCCTAAGTCCAAAATCACCATAAGAAGCTGTTGAGATCACCTACCACCCATTCTAGGGCCGTTTACTCAAAAGTCCTCAAATTCTCACCATTTAAACTTCCAAAACTAGTTTCCTTCTTCCAATTTGACTCTGAATCATATGTTAACTGAATTCAACCATGTACGCAAGTCGATACACATATTATGAAGCTGCTCAAAACCTCAAACTTCCTAACCGGGCACAATTGCTCAAAATGACCAGTTGGATCGTTCCATCCTCCTCCACTTAAACATACGTTAGTCCTCGAACGTGCCCGGAGTCGTTCCAAAGCCATCGAACCACTGCATGAGCTCACCATAGATACACCCCGGGGTGATTCCCCATCACCTAACCTAAGTAGAACTAACAATGCAACCTAACTGAAGATCTCATCTCATCCTTAGAACAAAACCCAAACCTCAACATCTGAAATTCATCATCGGATCTGAATTCCATGTCATCACACCGCATGAACCTTAACAAGCTGAATCGAGCCAAATTCCAATCTAGAATACAATCACACACTGCTCCAAACAACTCAAATGCCCGAAGCAATAACCCCTGACCACCATAGCTGCTCAAATAACATCCTGGATGCCGGCAACACACCTCACATTGAATATAACCTCATTTCGGACCTCCACATTGCTGTTCATGATAAAAAAACATGCGGGAACTCATAGCCGCCCATGAAAACAACAAGTCAAGAAGCTCCCTCGCCCGCCAAGGGCCATCACCCAAATCTTAGCATAAATACCCTCATACTTCCAAACACTCTTCCAATACCATAGTATTAATCTCAGGTCTAAGAACCTCACCTCAGCCAATACAAACAACCCAACTAATATCTCATTATGGAACCACATGGATTCTCACATTACATAATTCGTACACCAAACCAACAATAACTCAATCATGCAGCACAAATAATGAAAAGCAAAGTATAAGAATTATCGAACGAGTAGAACATGTGTAATGACAAAAGTGTAGTTCTTCATCAAATCGTCCCACAGAGGGAAAACGCAACACCAAATAAACACAAGGGAAAGGGTATCCCACATAACATCCGCTGCGGTGTGCAGCCCGCTCCCAAATGCTTATCGAGCCAAAATGCTCTGGTTCACTAATTACATAAATACTGATATCAAGTACAACAAAGTGCACAAATAAAACTATGGGAAAATGAATGAAAGTGCTAAAACATGAAATAAGCAAGCACAACTAAGGTGCCATGAGCAAATCAACATCACGAGGGCTATCTCGCCTGCATCGCCATAAGGCCTACACAGAATTACAATATGCGTGGGGAATAATCATACAACCTCATCGCCTAACAAAGCATAAAGTAGTAGCACATATCATAGGCTAGGGGAACATATAATATCCATTCTGCCTGATAACATAACCATAATGACTATCTCACAAGAGCACACAAACTTGACCTGATACAAGATACATATTCTCATTGAGCTTTTAAATAGACTATAACCCAAATTCTGATTATTTCCAGATAGGTAATTATCCTTCCCAAAAATCCGTAGTGACCTATCAATCATGCATGCTATTAATTACTTCATCCTCAATGTTCCTTCATAATCCGCAAGCAGGAAATGATCCACATGCGAGGGCATCTAGCCCCCAAAACCTCAGGGATACCAAAATCTCCAAACTCTTACTCAATTACCCAAATCAAATGGCTGATATATCACTTACACCTTATCATTCTGTTAAAGCACTCATATAGAGTTTCTAGCCGCGTAACAAAACGTGAACCTCGAAAGCCTCAAAACCCCGTAACCACCATGCTACTAGTCACGCCCCCACAAACCATAACTCAAGATCCTTTCGAAAAATGCACACTCTTCATATATAACAGTCAACAATGCCAACACCCTATTAATTTCTGATACCTATTTAGAAGAAATCCACACTGTGCAACATATTCCTTATGCCCGTAGCAGCTAGCAGAATCAAGCCGTTGCCCAAACCATCAAGAACTCCTCGAGATCCACCTGCACATAACTAGGCCATTAGAATCGTATCTCCCCAAATCAACCGACTCACACAAACCTTCTAATACCAGAGTGCTGCCGCAAATGCTAGTAGAGAATTCCCATTCAAAAGGACCAATTTCTTTTATTACTATGCTGACCCAACACTACTGAGCTGACCCATTTATTCGGATAGTCGATATGCAATAATCCCAATCAAAGTCTCAAATACAGATGATCCTAACATGAACCACATAGCTAGAAGCTCATAAACCACTGCATTTCCTCTGAATCACCCCGTTTTGCCGCGACCACGATACCCATGCTGAATAAACCTCCTGTGAATCTGAAGTTATTCCTCCAACTCCCTTTGATGCTGAAATATAGATCTATTATTGATGTAGAAATACTGTAAGCCCCAACATCATATCGTACAAGATCTCAGACCCTGTTCATACCCCAAATCCGGGAACCTACCAATACCACATATACACATACCTCAGGCTAAAACTAATATAAATCTGACTCTGCAATCTGAATGCCGCTATTGGACTCCTCCACTTGGCGCACAACCATAGAAAACAACGTCTGATGATCCACAAATCTAACCTTCACAGCTCGCACAACACAAATCAGAAGGTACTCCAATACCACCAACTATTCCCAATCAACACCCACCTCGTGACCTTGCCACAATCGCGAAGACTAGTCAACCAATTAAACCTTTCCAAGCTCGTACTCATCAACTAGATGTCAGAAGCTGCTGCACCTACATACGAACAACTGAATAGCCTCTCACTACCTCTATATCTTCCGTCTGGATAGCACATTGAGACAATGCCTGAGCATCCCTGACTCCTTCGTAGCCCATTTGTGGCATCACAAACCACTGGCGCATAGCGAACGCTGAGAGCATAATATTATACACGAGTGGATGTAAAGGGACATAAGTTATATACTTTGAGGTGAATCAATATCGCATGACAATGAATGAAAGAATTGGAATTTCCTAACAGTTCTGTAGCCTCTCGAAGATAAGTACAGATATCTCCGTACCGATCCGCAAGACTCTACTAAACCTGCTTATGACTCTTAGCACCTATGAACCTAGAGCTCTGATACCAACTTTTTACGACCCAAAATTCCTCCGAAGGGATCGTGATGACACCTAGTCTTTAAACTATGTAAGCCTAACATTTACTGAAATAACATTAACATTTACTGACTTCAAATTAAATAACTCTTAATAAATTACAATTCCCAAAACCGGTGATACAAACCATAAGCCTTTCTAAGAGTATTCATACAAAATAAATACAATATTGTTCCAGAACGAGAAGGAATCAATGGAACGTAAGTACAATTGATGGTGGCCTCGAGGCCTACGAACGCAACAACAGGTTACCTTGAGTCTCCATCGCGATGACCCGCACAACTGCTATCGATCAATACCTGGATCTGTACACAAAAAATGTACAGAAGTGTAGTATGAGCACACCACGATGGTGCCTAGTAAGTATCAAGACTAACCTCGAAGGGGTAGTGATGAGGAACAGTCAAGATACCTACTGGTCAAATGAAATGAAAAAGACGTGATAATAAAATATCGAGATAAAGATAATGAGGTAATGCCAACAGCGGAGAAAAATCAAAATAGAAACAGTAGGGACAATAAAGGGAGAACATCAAATAACCAAGTAAATCAATATTGACATAACAGGAACATAGACAAGTAAGAATGTATTCAAATAAAGAAGGCAATGCCAACTCAATCAACCACATCATGTCTAATACCAAATCCCGACCATCTCAATCCTCGATTTCTCATATCATAATCTCAACTTTTGAACCTTCAGCATACATGATATCTTGTGCCCACATATTTTTCCATCTCACTTTTAACAACAAAATTCACATGCTATACAATACATAATGTCCGTAAAAAGGCACTCAAGATGTTCAAGAAGTCTCATTTACATAATATAAAGTAAATTACAATTTCTAATCTAATTAGGAAAACCAACGAGAAAAGTTGAAGTTGTTTTTAGAAATTATTTGAGTAAAGAAAGTGCCCCTTTCAATTAAAATACAACATCGAATGGATTATTACCTTTAACATGGGAGTTAATAACTTAGAACTTAGTAGAAATTCCTTTTTAAGTAAAATACAACCTCAGACGGTTTAAGGGAATATAATTGAGAAACTAATTGAATTAAAGATGTAACAATTATTTGAAGTTTGAAGTATTGAAATGTATATATATAAATACGACGAGGTATCGAAAAAACTGTAGGTTCCAACACAAAGGATCACGGCAGTAAAGGAATTTAAACAGTTAAAACACTTGAATTGGTAGCAACAAATAAACACAGGAACAAAAAGTGCACGACATCACCCTTCGTGCTTTAACTCTCAATCCTCACCATCCAATCAATAATAGAAATGTGCACGGCATCACCCTTCGTGCTATATCACTCTTCCTCACCATATGAATCATATAAATATACACGACATCACCTTTCGTGCTTTATCTCTCTTCCTCACCATATGCATCAATATAAATATAAATGTGCACGGCATCACCCTTCGTGCTTTACCTCTCTTCCTCACCATATGCATCAATATAAATATAAATGTGCACGGCATCACCCTTCATGCTTTGTCACTCTTTCTCACCAATTAAATAATATAAATGTGCACGACATCACCCTTTGTGTTTTATCTCTCTTTCCTCACCATATGCATCAATATAAATGTAAATGTGCACGATATCATCCTTCGTACTTTATCACTCTTCATCACCCAAACATTAGAAACAACAACATCCCGGTAAGGGAATCAATCAATAGAAACAATAACATCCCGGCAAGGGAATCGATAATAGAAACAATAACATTCCGGCAAGGGAGTCAACAATAAAAATAATAACATTCTGGCAAGGGAATCAACAATTCATAATAAGGGTCACGGAAAAACCAAGAAGCACAATAACCTCAACAAAACAACAAACATAATAAGCACGTGATAACTACACCGATAACCATAACAATTGGACAGGTAACATATTTGCACGAAGTCATAGAGGAACTTACAATCAAGGAGTATCAAAACAATAAGGAAGGAAATCACTTCAATTAAGGCAATTATGGGTCAATGTAACATGTAGAATTAGAAGAAAGCTAATAACATCATATGGAGCATATAGAGGCAATTTAAGCAATTAGGAAACCCAATCATAATAGGCTAATTTTCACATAATGAACATAAGGACCTAAGAACCCTAGAGAAAATTTCCTAAAAATAAGTTCGAGCACACACTCGTCACCTCACATGCACGGACTACAATTAGCATAGAAGACCCAAATCTTAAGGAAAATTCCCCCACACAAGGTTAGGCAAGATACTTACCTTAAAGACGACAAACCGACACTCTAAAATGCACTTCTCGGGTGAAAAGACCTCCGAACGGCTCAAATCTAACCAAATTTACTTCAAAGCACAAATAAAACACATAAGAAACTATTCCGGACCATAAAGTCTCAATCTTTACCAAAATCCAAAAATCGGTCAAAAAGTCGACCCCCGGGCCCGCACCTAGAAACCCAACAAATTTTACAAAAACCGAATACCTATTCCGATACGAGTTTAACCATACAAAATTTATCAAATTCCGATACCATTTGGTCCCTCAAATCATGATTTTTCCTTTTTGAAATTTCCTTCAAAAACCAACATTTCTCCCAACCCAAAACACAAATTAAATGATGAAAAAGAAGATAAAATCATGGAATATGTTAGATTCTAGATGAAGAATACTTACTCAATCGATTTGTGTGAAAACCCCTCAAAGAATCGCTCAAAATTGAGCTCCACAAGTCAAGATAGGAATAAAATGGCCTAACCCTAGATTTGGGAATATATTATGCCTTACCAGGGGTTGTTCTTCGTGTTCACGACCCTTCACTCGCGTTCGCAATGAGTAAATTCGTCGTCAGCGATTTCCAAACTCATTCCAGATAGCCTCTAGTATAATGGCCATAACGTTTTGCACACAACTCCAAATGATAAATGATTTAATGCTCTGAAAACTAGACACTAAGGGCTATTTAGTCATAGGTTTCTCATTTCCTAAGTCATTATATATTGCGAGATATAAGCTTTCAAAGTCAACCCTATGCAGCAGAGATTTTCAAAATCTTCCCGGACAGCCTGTAGTGTAACTACCATAACCTTATGTACACCAATCTAAATTCCAATTAATTTACATTTTTGAAAACTAGACACAAAGGTCTACAACTTTTATTTTTAGATTATCTCCAAATTCTGTATAGATTATGAGATATGAGCCTCCGAAATCAGACCTGTGCAACCGAGATTTCCTTCTTCGCAAAAGCGAGTGTCTCTTCGCGAACGCGAAGAACAAACTTCCAAAAGCCAAATTCTTCTTCACGAACGCGATAGACTCCTCGCGATCGCGAAGAACAACACCAGATATTAGATAATCAGCATCCAAAGTAGCCCAAAATGATCCGAAACACACCCGAGTCCCTCGGGACCACGTCTAAACACACAAACAAGTCATATAACCTAACACGGACTCGCTTGAGATCTCAAATCATATGAAACAATGCCGAAACAACGAATCACACCATGAATCGTACTTAGGAACTTACAAACCTTCCAACTTTCAAAACTCATGCCGAAACCTATCAAATCAACTTGGAATAATGCCAAATTTTGCAGACAAGTCCAAAATGACATAACGGAACTGTTCCAACTCTTGGAATTGCATTCCGACCCCGATATCACAAAAGTCAACTATGAGTTAAACCTCTCCATTTTCCAAACTTCAACATTTAAAACTTTTGGCGAAACACCTCAAATTACCCTACAGACCTCTAAATCCGGATCCGGACATGCGCCTAAGTCCAAAATAATCATACAAAGATATTTAGATCACCCACAACCCATTCCGGAGCCATTTACTCAAAAGTCCAATTCCGGTCAAATTCTCACCGTTTAAACTTCCAAAACTAGTTTCCTTCTTCCAATTTGACTCTGAATCATCTGTTAACTGAATTAAACCATGCATGCAAGTCGACACACATATTATGAAGCTACTCGAGACCTCAAACTACCAAATCGGGCGCAATTACTTAAAACGACCAGTCAAGTCGTTACATTGATAATTCGAACGTTTTGGTTATAAGTTGGTAATTGGAAATCCCAAGCACTTCCCCGCATTATTTTTCTTCTTAATGTTTAGTGTAGTGACCAGCGATGCTTGGTTTGTAGTACTAAGAAGAAAAAATTATTTTGAATTTGGTGGAATTTATTCTCTACTCGGATTGATAGGAAATGAAGTTGAATATGTTTATGATTGAAGTTGCGCTAACATTGTATGCCTTCGAGAAAAGTATAAGTTCATCCACGAATAGGAGATGGGATATGGCTGGGCTATTCTGGCTTATTTTAACAGGTTTCCAATTCAAAATATCTACTTCATAATCAATGCAACATGTTAGGGATTAAATCAAATGATGAATTGGTACGGAAATAGCTGGTCTCCTTGATGGATGCCTCTTGATGGTTCGAAGAATTCTGTAGGTTTTCCATTCGCAATGATTGAAGTTATTGTGGTAGATATGAAATTCATGATAAGAGTAATTAGGTCTTATGGAAAATTTAATGCATGCAATGAGCTCTTGACAAATGACCATTCAAGCCGGTCAAAAGGCTTTTCAAGATCAATTTTGAGCATCATCTTCCCGGTCCCATTCGAACAATTCGTGAATGAGTGGATTGCTTCTTGGACAATTATTGCATTGTCAATTGCTCTCCTTCCTGAAATAAAGCTACATTGATTAGGACTAATACTATTATTGTAACGACCCAATCGGTCGTTTTGAGCTTTTGCACTTTGTTCATCAGTTCTCGGGCATGACTAGCCCGTGTGATGTATTATGACTTATGTAAATCATTGATTTTGGTTTTCAGGGTAATCAGAATGAATTTGGAAGAACACTTCTCAGTTTGAAGCTTAAAATTTGAAAAGTTTGACCAAGATTTGACTTGTTGGTATATGATCACGGATCAAAATTTTTATGATTTGGTTAGCTCCGTTAGGTGATTCGGGACTTAGGAGCATGATCAGAATGCATTTTGGAAGTCCATGGAAGGTTTAAGCTTGAATTGGCGAAATTGAGATTTTTGATTTTTCTGGTTGATAGGTGAGATTTTGATATAGGGGTTTGGAATGGAATTCTGAGAGTTGCAGTAGTTCCGTTGTGTGATTTGGGATGTGTGTGCAAAATTTCGGGTCATTTAGACATGGTTTCGATGGTTTTTTTTTATCAAAAGCGTAATTCGGAAGATTTCTGAAATGCTTAGGCTTGAATTCGATGCAAATTTGGTGTTTTAATGTTGTTTTGAGTGTTCTGAAGGTTGGAACAAGTTTGAATGATATTATGGGATATGTTGGCATGTTTGATTGAGGTCCCAAGGGCCTCGGGTGAGTTTCGGGTGGTCAATCGGACCATTTCATGATGATTTGAAATTGTAGAAATTGCTGATTAGTGTTGCAGAGAAAATGGCCTTCGCGTTCGCGAAGGGTTAGCTGGTGAAGGCTTGAGTTTTAGCCTTCGCGTTCGCGAGGCAGGCTCCGTGTTCGCGAAGGGCTGTGTGATTGGTCATCGCGTTCGCGTGAAGTGGATCGCGTTCGCGTAAGAGGAATTGGGCAACTGAGCTTCATGGTGTTTATTCATCGCGTTCACGAGAGAGGTTACGCGATCGCGAAGGGTTAGTCTGTGGAAGCATCGCGTTCGCGAGTGTCAAGACGCGATCGCGAAGAAGGATTTTTGGTCAAAGCTGGATGGTGCTTCAGGAATGCGAGGCTTTGACCGCGTCCGCGAAGAAGATTTTTGATGCCTGGACAGAATGTTTAAATAGCCATTGTCCGCGATTTTGGGGCTAACTTTAACCATTTGTAGGCGATTTTGGAGTTTTCTAAGAGGATTTGAAGAGGGATTCAAGAGATAACACCTGGGGGTAAGATTTTTAAACTCTATACTCGATCCTATGTTGATTCTTCCTTATTTAATCATGAAAAATATGGAAATTAAAGCCTAAAATTGTGGAATTAGGGCTTGAATTTGGAGAGTGTAAATTAGGAATTTGAGGGGGCAATTGAAGTCCAATTTTGATGTTCTTGGTATGTATAGACTCGTGAGAGGATGAGAATTCCATTGATGTTAATTTTGTCGGATTCTGATAGGTGGGCCCAGGGGGGCCGGGTATGAGCAATTTCGGGATTTTTGATGTAAATTGGATATTTCGAGTGGGCTTTGTTCCCCTAGCATATTTTAATCGTTATGTACTAATTGTGCCTAGATTTGGAGCATTCAGAGGTCGATTCGTGAGAGCAAAGGCATCGCGTGCTAGAGTTTGGACCGGATCGAGGTGAGTAATGATTGTAAATGATGTTCTGGGGGTATGAAACCCCGGATTGCACATCATTGTGCTATATTGGGGTGACGCACACGCTGGATGGCAAGCGTGGGGTCGTGCACTGTTGGGGATTGTGATTTAGTCCGTCCCGAATGACTATTTTACCGCGTATTTGACTGAAAATCTATTTGCTATCATCATGTTTTGGGCTGAAAGCCATATCTAGGCTTCGTGCCAATTATTTGAACCCTTAGGGGATTTTATTGATATTTCCTCACTGTCTTGACTTTATACTTGAACTCACTCATTCTATATTTCACTGTTTTCATAACTCAGCCATGTTTATTCTGTTTTAATATATCAAATGATATTTCAAATAATAATTTGGGTTGAGCACCATGTTTTACTATTGCCCGA
The DNA here is from genome assembly GCF_000393655.2 of Nicotiana sylvestris. Classification (NCBI taxonomy): domain Eukaryota; kingdom Viridiplantae; phylum Streptophyta; class Magnoliopsida; order Solanales; family Solanaceae; genus Nicotiana; species Nicotiana sylvestris. The sequence goes on along the minus strand of NC_091057.1, from coordinate 118,466,288 downwards.
GTGGCTTATGTGATTTTGACTGAGTAAGGCCGATGACCTATGTTGTGAGGATACTTTTGGGTCGGGCTGCATGCAGCAGCGGTGATACACTAATTATGATTATGAGGCCGAGGGCCTAAGTTTTGTACGCCACGAGGTGGCTTGTTGATATGAGGCCGAGAGCCTAGTGATGATGCCACGAGATGGCTTGATATTGCGCTTGGGCCGTAAGGGCCCCTCCAGGAGTCTGCACACCTCCAGTGAGCACGGGTACCCATTGTGATATGAGATATAGCCCGAAGGGCTGGTATTGTTGTGAGATATTGTCCGAGGGGCGGATTTATTGATACTGTGCCCGAGGGGCGGACCTTTATGTGTTTATCTTTCTTATTTGCCTGTCATTATCTGTTTAATTGTTGAAAGGGTATTTTTCTAAATTTAAACTGAACTTAAAGAATTATTCGTATCTTTACTGATTCACTATTTTTAATGGTTTTACTACTTCATTGTAGCATGTTTTGTGCCTTACGTGATTCCTGCTTTCAGTCTTTATTTATGAATATTACTCACTGAGTTGGAGTACTCACTTTACTCCCTGCACCCCGTGTGCAGATTCAGGCGTTGCGAATCTTGCCAGTGCAAGTTGAGAGCTCCCGACAGATTTCGGAGTCCACGAGGTAGCTGCTTGGTGTCCGTAGTCTCGTGTTTCTCCCCCTTATCATTTGTATCTCTTTATCAGACAGTTTGTAATAGTTTATAGATTTCTCAAACTTGTATTAGAACTTGTAGATGCTCATGACTAGTGACACCCCAGTATCGGGCTGTGTTGGGTAGTTCTTCTGCGTATTTATACTGTTGACTGCTTAAACCTGGGTTATTTATCATGTTTTAGACTTGAATCTTATTGTTTAATTGCTTAAAAAATTGAAATGGGAAGTGTCAGCTGGCCTTGTCTTCACGAGAGGCACCATCACGACCAGGTTTGGGTTTAGGGTCGTGATAATTATTGAGGAAAAGGCAAATACGATTTACCATAATTTTGGTTATAATTTTATATAATGTGTTACAATGACTAATGGACCTATATTGAAAAATATTTTATGGGTGTTTAATTTTGGGAATAAGAGTTAAGTAGTTCCTGTTTATTTCAACTGGTATTACTAAGGTAGTAAAGGCTTGAGTACACGCATCTATGATAGCAGAGTTTGTGTCGGACCAGTATTTCTAGAAGAAAATTGGGTGGATGCCATCCGGATCTGGTGTCTTTAGTGGTTTAAAGGATTTTATAGCTTTATTGATTTATGTTACTGAGAGAAGTCTAATGAGAGCTTCTTTATCCTGACCTGTTAGGATGTTGAGTAGGCTTGGGTTAGGTGCTATGATATATGTACATGAATCGAGTTCAATTGTGCAGATATTTGAGAAGTGTTTAATATAATATCATGTATTCCCTGGGGGACAAAAGTCCAATTACCAACTGTGTCATTTAGCCTTAGTATCCTGTTTTTCCTACTCATCTGGATAGCGGATATATGAAAGAATTTTGTATTGGCATCCCCGTCATTTATCCACTGCTCTTGATTTTAATTTCTAAAAATCTTGTTCATTTTGGAGAATTAACTTATATTCATGAATAATATTATTTTTAAGATTATGGTGAAATTGGATTTTATTTTGTGGGTGCTTGTTTTGGAGCCCATAATGCGTGCAAGGAGAGTTTTTTTAAAAATAAAAAAAATTATTCCCACATGTGGACTTGTTCCATTCTTCCAAGTGTTATGTGAAGGAAGAAATGACATTTGTGTAATTAGTATTATTATTCAAGTGTTTCTTAACTATATTTAGGAAAAGTGGGTGACTAAGCCACATTGTTTCAAATCAAAAAACGTGTGTGAGTTTACTAATAGTTTTTGTCAGACTTAGCATTAGCGGATAGTGATCCGAATATCGTGGAATATGTGTGACAGTGGCATCGGAGAACATTTCCACCCAGTCCGAGTTTCCAAGAAATCTGTCCAAGATTTGATGCTGTAATTTTTTTTTGTTTTATTTGTCCATGTGAAGCGTGGACCCACAAAACCAAGTCAGTCATATCAATAGCATCAAGACAATTTAAAAAGGCAGTACTTTTATTACTGTTTATAGGCTTACTTCCAAACTTTTTGGAGGCGGCTGTGATTTCATTAAAGTCTCCATATAATAGCCACGAATAAGTGTTATTTTTAGTAACTATTTGCAGATTATTCCAAAGTATTTTTCTGTTCACTAATAAAGTGCTGGCATAAACTAAAGAGAGTAGCCAAGGTTTTGAAGTTCTACTAACCTGGATGTTTGCATGAATCTTCTGGTTAGCAACTACTACTGGATCTATCTCCAACTCTTCATACTTCCACATTAGTACGACTCCACCTGAATAGCCATCTGCGCTAATTTCAAACAAGTTAGTGAAACCAATAACTCTCATTAGCTCGTAGTGGCTCTGCATGCGTGTTTCAGTAAGGCAGATGATTGATGGATTGTTCTAGCCAACAATGTCTTTGAAGTTGCACCAGAATTCTTGGTTGTTGCATCCCCTGCAGTTCCAAAAGAGTTTCTTCATTTTGGGTTCATTGGTTATACGTGAGCTGCCACCTGGGGCCAGTGACATACACATGTGCGCAACTAGTGGATGATCATCCCCATTTTGTAATGCAATGGCAAGTCTTCCCCCGTTAGTATTAACAGAATCAATACTGCATATTTATGGATTATCGAGAAGGGATAGGTGCAGATGTTCACTATTATTTGAAGCACATATTTTGGAACTGTGATGAAGTATAATTTTTCTCTGATTTCATGGAATGTAGTCGACAATGATTCCCGTAGTGTGATGTGTTGCAACATTTGATCTAGGATGTTTGATGCCTGCACTTCTGGGTTAATTACGATGATTATATCGGCCTCCAGATTCAAAAGGGACAATGGCTCCGCTGTTAGTGCCTCCGACTCTATGTCCAGATTTTTGGCAGTGCTAGCGCCTCCATTTCCGGTGATGCGAGCAACCAGGTATTTGGTGGGGTGTATAGACTTGTTGTTCCTCCTATACGTGCTGGGTCTCCTGTACCTGCACTGGCTGTGGCTGGTAGTATCCCTGAATTTTCTGTGGTTGTTGAATAGCTATGTTCAGATGGTTTACCATCTCCATCACGACTATTTCCAGGTTTCGCATTGTTTCGATTCACATTTTCATGTTGATCCCCCAGTCATGTAGCTTATCGATAAGGTCCTATGTGTTCTCTAAGAAGAACTGAGCATGCTGGTGTAGCCTCACTTCATCCAACCATGGAGTCGATGGTGCACGACTGGAATCATTGTGTGTTGCTCTGGTATTACCATGGGAACTGGTACTGGGATTACTGTTGTTTGAACAAAGTAGTTGGTTGTTTGGGTGTGACTATGGTGACATGGAAAGTGTTCGTTGTTGTTTCTGTTGCTGCGTGAGTGGTGGTGGCGGCGTGGGTGGTTGTGATGGTTGGGGCAGTGGTGAAAATATATTTTCAATGAGAGGTAGAGTGGGAACTTGGTATTTTGAAGAGAGTGTGGTAGGGGAGATGAGGGTGACCGGATGATAGGGGAGGTTATTTGGGGTTTTGGTTTGTGGGGGTATGGGGATGAAGTGATTGATGTTGAGTGATGGGGGTTGTGATGTGTTTGATGGGATTTGGCAGTGACAAGGGTAGGGTGGATCGTAGGGAGGGAGTAGGTTTCATAATGAGAAATGATTTCATGCATGGTAGGTTTCTTACGAGTAGCGTATATGGTATTGTCGTTATTTTTTATTATGTGTATTTTATTGATTTTTTCAAATTTGGTAATCTGCTCGTGTCCTTGAGATCTGATGTGTGCTCCTTTTTTGTTCCTATTTTGGGGTGTTGTTAGTGATTTTGTAGGCTCAATAGTGTTATTTATTGTAAAGGGACTTTTTGTGTGTGGTCAGTTGGTGGGCAGTTAGTTGCTGAAGCCGAAAATAAGAATGAATAATTTTTTTGTTTTTGGTGATGTAAGGTTGGTGATGTCGTTGTTGATGGGGTTGTTGTGTCAGGTTTGCAATTTTTTGTTTTCGTAGTATGTTTTCTAAATCCAGTTGACTTAGGATAGAGAATTGATTTTGTTATATATAACTAGTTGACCCTTTAGAGGAGGTAGGGGTGGGAAAACCTGTTTGTTTCTTGGTCCTCAAGATTAGGGCGAGTATAGGGGTGGGTGGTCTACAATTTGAGCTAGTTATAAGGGGCAGATTATTGTTTCTATTTCATATATTTGTTTTCTATTTTCCTAATTCTTTTTTTTTTTAATTTCTCTTCTTTTTTTTTCGATAGGAAATTCTCTTTGATTTATCCATTCCTGTTTTTCTTCTTTTTTTTCTTTCTTTTTAGTAGTTTTTTTTTCTAAATTTTTTAAATATTCAGTAGTAGTGGTGTATCTTTTGTTTGAGTATGACACTATTTTCCGCTGTTCATTGGCCGTGTCTGATGTAGAGTTGTCCTTTGTCTTTGTGGATATTATTCTTATTCTGACATTGATATAAGTTGTATCCCAAGCATTCATATATTGTACACACTGGATTGATGTCTTCATAGTGGATATCCTGTAGATGTTTCCCAATCATGACATTCCTTGGTATCAATTTTCCTAGGGGTGCCAGAATACGCAAGCGTGTATAACGTCCCCTTATCGTGGTCGTAGTGCAACTGTCAATCTTCATAACGTCCCTAATCATTTGGCCAACTTTTTTTAGTATTTCAAGGTCGTAGTACTTAGTGGGTAATTCCTGAAGTCGTACCCATATTGTGGAGAAATTAATATGGTTTGCGTTGGGATTGAATTTCGGTGTCAATTTCCTGACACTAAGGTACTGTGAGCCAATAAACCAAGGTCCGTTATTGATGGCTCTTTGGTAGTGGTCATGGGATGAGAACCGAATCAGGTAGTAGTCGTTACCTAAATCAATAAGATTGATGGGTTCTGATGAGTTCAAGATTTTTTGGATTTGTGCATAGTAAGTTGTATCCCATACGTTTTCAATAGTTTGATGATTAGAGGTCATTTCCGGGGCTCATATAGTCTGGTTTTGTCTGCTATTGGAATGAGTATGAAGTTATGATGGTGTGACGGGTTGTCTTTTTCCTCCTCTAAATTAAGATTGGTAAAACTTGTGCAATCAAAATCCATGGCAGGAAAAGTTTGGTTTTAGGTTACTGTATCTCTATAATTAATCTGTGTCCCCATAAATATGTCATAATTTTTTGGTCTGTGCGTACTGCATAAAAGCAGGTCTTCTTCTTCTTTTTGTTAGAGTGCCTTCTTCCATTCGTTGGCGTTGTGATTTGGTGGAAAGTGGCTTTGGCAGTGGTCTTGCAGTGAATTGTTTGAAGGTTTGATTGATTGATTTTCTTTTTCTCCCTCTATTTTCTAGAGAGAAGTAAGAGCGACTCTAGAAAGTCTTAAGCCGCACATTATTTTACATTGTCAATCAAACGGATAAATCTAGTTTATTATAATCACCTTTCTACTTATAATTACAGTGGTCAGTAATGACAAACATAATAGACTCGTTAATAAACCACAAGATAACTATATATATAATTTACTATATAGTTTGTCAAAGACTGAGCAATCTCACCTAGTCAGTTAAGTTGAAGTGACGAACAATTTGATACGTTAGAAAACTACTAGACTTCAAGAGCTACTATAATTTTTTTTATTTGGGAACCATAGCTAGCTAAATTTTTCTTACGTTAAAAGTTGGTTTTTTTTTTAAAGTTAGACTATGTTTCACTTTGGACATATTTCTCCTTAACATTTTCAATTCAACTTAAACTATTTATTCTCATTCTCAAACTTCTACATCACCTTTCAATCATAAGATTTAGATATCCATTCCTTCTCAACATGTCAAACACCTCTTTGCACGACTTAGAACATGAACGTGGACGTATAATACTTGGGGAAAAATTCGGGGTACTACGCTTATGATCTATCATCAATTGTGTTTGACCCAAAAATATAGATTTGAGTTCAACCAATTAGATTTAAGTAAACCAGAGTCAATCTTAGCTAATAATAGTTAAAAAATAATGTTGTCGGCTTTATGGTAGATTATATATATATATATATATATATATATATATATATATATATATATATATTTGAATGGTAATGAATGTGAGTAATAATAACAGTATTCAATGATCCAAAAGATGGATGATAGTATTAAATAATAATAAATAACAATGGATGATATTTATATAAATAAAAACACATGAGTCACTCGAAAAGGGGTTATGAGATCTGTTGATATTCCTTCTGACAATGATGAATGATTGATGATCATTGGAACATTCGGGTTGTTCTTGGGTCCATTGGAAAAACTAGGCAAGAATCTTAGTAAAGGTATTTTTCAGTTGTTTGCAACAGTGTCAGATTCTCTTAATAAAGTCAATGTGTATTTTTACAAATGAATATTTCATGAACCTTATCATTGTGTCTCTTTCTAATTATAGGAAACATGCTCCTAGAAACTCTAATAGTATAGGTGCAGAGAATATTCACTAGAATATTCTCTTTTGTATCCTATCTTAAGACTAGTCGTTAAAACTCTGTATAAGATGCTCGACCTCAACCTTGATATACGATGACTTCACGATCTTGATCTTTGCTGACTCTTCGATCGCACCCTTCATCGCTCTGAGGCTACTTAAACCTGGGGCAGATCTTTGTTGAGACCTTACTGATAGCATGTGACGACCGATTATCATAGTGCTAATGTGACTTGCCTATATCAAAAATATTTTTTGATCCATACAAATTAATAATTTTGCCTTCCGATTTTCAGAAGCGTCAATACAAGATAAAGTATTCGAATTATTTTCCTTGCTAATGAATTTCCTTGAAATATCAAATAGCACAAAACAGTGCATAACACATTGATATATTTGTACCATATGAAATCAAAATAATTAAAAAAAAATCACATGTATCTAGTTAATTTTTGATTGTTCATATATATTACTTTACTTTACTATAATATAGAAGAGCTGGTAGGTTTTGACCTGTCTGCTTTCAAGTCAATAAATTAAAAATCGAGGGTATATTGGACTTTTCAACCATTTACTTATACGTGTCTTTCTCCTCCGACTGAACAACCACGTAGCATAATCAACAGTTTTTTCGGTTCCATAGCTTTTCTTTCAACTTCCATTCCATAACCTTCTAGGCTTCAAGCGTGTTTTTCCGATGAAATTTTCTATTCAGCCTGATCCATCCGATTAACTGCAATTTCTTGAATGCACTCCTCTGTGCACTGACCAAAAATATTGTGTCCAATCCCTAAAATAACCAACAATTTCTCTTGATGGAACTCAAATCTGTGCAATGCACTGAGAAAGAGCAGTACAACAACGATCCACCATAACCCACCATAATCAAACTGTAGCACCAACAAAGCAAATAGAACCCAGGTAATAATCTCTTTTTGAAGTTGAAATTTGAGTTTGATCTAAAATCGCTTCTATTCTTTTCTACATATTGTCGCACCCCCATTTTTTCGCGAAATAGAGTTTATGACATTGATAACTCTTTTAACGGGTATTAAAAGAGAAGAGTCGCCACCTAATAATTAAAGTACATTAGGACACTAAGAAGAGTTTGATGTAGGAAAACCAGAGATCGAGTAAGGGCTTGAAATTATCCCGAAGGGAAGGTGTTAGACATCCCTCAGGATCCACTAGTATGGTTTCCGGCCATACTATAATTGTGACTTTAAATAATCAAATAAGAGTTTCAAATATGAGAGGGTTTTCACATAAGGGTTCCAAATAGATAAAATTAAAAGAAGTGAAAGGCAAACTGAAATTTGAGAAAAACGATTTAAAATTTTGAAAGGTAAACAACGAAATAAATAAGTAAAGGAAAGAGGGGGGGGGGGGTCCTAAGTTTATAAATAATATGGATTACCTCACACAATGTCCGGTAATCGCTCCTCGACGAGGGGTTACACGTGACATTATCGCGTGGTCATCACATCCATATCTACCCTTTCCCACCCCGTTAAGGTGTTAAGGCGCGAAATAGTCTCGTTTACTTATTGCATGCTATTACCCACCCCAATTCTATCAGCCCCGGAGGTGCTTGGGACTACTAATCCTATAATGGTGGAAAGGTTGGCTTATTTGTGGTTTCAAAAGGTAAAAATACTAAGGCGACAAACAAAACATGTATGGCAAGTATTGGGAAAACACATAAATAGGTATGACTCAAATAACCTCCTCAAATCAAAGAAAAACATCTAGTTTAGCATGTCTTGCATGTACTGATTAGAGTCTGATTAAAACGTAAAAGGGGAAAGTAGGCTGATCTATCACATATTTTCAGATAAGAAGTCCGAATTAGACCTTCCCGCTGGTCGTAATTAACAAAGAAAACTGGTGCAGTCATAACTTTTATCCTAAGACTTGCCTAAGTGTTATACGAAACCTATAGGCATGATATCTACTGGTTTCAGAAAAGATGAAGTGTATTGATTTTAGAAGAGGTCGTCAGTTATTCAGGGAAGACGAGTTTTGACAAAAGATTCTACAGATGTTGGACAATGATATTGCCGATTTTAGACTTATAGGTGAACGAAAACGTTTCATACTAGGTTGGTAATTCCTATAGGCATGATTTTTAGGCGTTGTTGACTTTGAAAACATTGTTATTGACATGCAGAAATCCTATAGGCAGGTCATCTATATGCAGTTAGTTATTTAACTCCTATAAATAGGTTTGCCTAATGACAGATGCACATACAAATTACAGGAAGTCCTATAGGCATATTATCTATATGATATGCAGAAGTACAGAAGTATAATGATTCCCTATGATCATGATATCTATATGAAATGCAGAAGTGCAGAAATATAATAATTCCCTATAAACATGATATCTATATGAAATGCAGAAGTGTAGAAGTATAATGATTCCCTATGAACATGATATCTATATGAAATGCAGAAGTGCAGAAGTATAATGATTCCCTATGAACATGATATCTACATGAAATGTAGAAGTGCAGAAGTATAATGATTCCCTATGAACATGATATCTTCCCCTTTGCAAGCATGATTCCCTCCCTTTTCACTGGCCATCCCCAATAGTTATTACACGTTATTACAGCCCGGAATGAAATAAGAAAAGCAAATTAAAAGTACAACCAAATGGAGCCTAATTCAGACTCCATGTCTGAAATATGAGATGAACCAACTCTAAAGATCATGATCCAAAGCCTTTCTCTCATCTTTGGATGTGTCAGAGTTCTCTAAGAGCCTCATATGGACTCCGGGAAGTGCTCACACCCAAATGTTACCAGATTAAGAACATAGTGCAGTGTGGAAGAGCTAGCCCTCAAGTGTCCAAGTTCAGAGGGAACTCAAGGTCCTAAGGTAAGGCTCACACGAGAGGGGTAGAACCTAGAAGCTAGGAGATAGTGCAAGTGCAGAAGTGAAATTCTGAAAGGGGAAAGGGGGGAAAAGGGAAAAACTTAAAAATTAGTGCATATAGGGGTATAGAGGAGTAGGGAATTTACAAGAACACAAGAGAAACAGGCTGATGGGCATACTCAGCAATGGGATATGCTGGCACACCCTCCAGCCTGTTAGAGGTTAGGACCTCACTGGTTCAGAACTCAAGTCATGGGCAACAACTCATGTTGCCATGCCCTAAGTCACCACTTACAAACACATAGGGGTAATGGGGTAGGGAACAAAGATTCACAGTAAAAACAGGTAGTAGAACATAGACATATTAAGTTAAATATTGAACTCTACATAAGCAGTACGGTAGCCATGGATTTATAAAAACTTTAAGTAAACACATTGGGGTGATGCTGAAACTAAAATTAGGACATACCAGTTTCGGAGAAAACAAACAAAGAGAAAAAGCAGTAGTCTTGTAAAGCCAAAGTGCAAATGAGCAATCAGAATGCTATGAGTTTATAAGAGAATTGTGAAGTGTGAAGTGTAGAAGTATTGAATTGAAGGTGTCCTAAAGTGCAGAAGGGTCGTGCACTTTTATAGTGCAGAAAACATGTAGAAATAGGTAAGAAAAATAGTTTGGAAATCAATTACACAAGGTCTCCCTTTAATGAAGGGATTCTAATTTCAAATAGACAAAATAATTAAGGAAAGGGGTAAATCAAACACTTTTCCAGAGCAGTACAATAGGGGCAAATACATAGAGGTTTATTTAAGGACAAAGTCTTGATAGTACACGGTTTGTGCAAATAAGGAAAGGAAATCAGTTAACAACTAGTAAATCAAAAATTGAGGATTTCGTATGAATGAACCAGGTCAGAAAGATGGGAAGGATTTCGACTTAAGGAAAATCAGTACCAATCAATTAAACTTATTAAAAGGAATTCTGAATCGATCACAAGTTGGAAAACTATTTTGAAGAAAGATTCCTCATATATAAAAGCACATAGACACGTTAAACATGAAGAAATTTGTCATACTATTCACTAGAAGAGTCTAGTATAGGAGAATTAGAATTGTGTGCAAAAAAAAGAAGTTCACACTTAGTTTATAGACCCAGAAATATGTCTGAAAGAGTCAAGGGTCCTCAAACAGAACCCTAGTTTGATCATATGACCAAGCTCGGAGGAAACCACCAAATTCTAGGGTTTCCGACACGAGTCAAACAGAGAGATGAGGAGGCAACATGCTCAGAGATTTCCTTTCAGAATCTCATGAGAAGACAAGTAAATACAAATAATATTCAAAGCAGACAGAGCGCAGGAGCATAATGAGAGAATAGTCATGACAGTAAAAGAAACGTGTTTAAGAAAACCTTTTAGAAGGGATTTAAACAGAGTTTAGTAGAAGGCAAACAAAACTTAAGAACTCAGTAGGAAATACATACAGTAGAAGAACACAAAAATACCGGAAAAGCTTAGCAAAAGATCATATATGAAAATACAGCAAGATAAACATGCGAGCATGGTACAAAACACAGTAGAAAAACAAAGCACAGAAGAACATGCATGATAAAGGAAAAGATAAGAACACAGTAGAAGAACATGCGTGGTAGAAAAGAAAACATAAGAACATAGTATTGACAAATACACACAAAGAAAAGAAGAAGAAAAGTCAGAGAAACATTTTAAGCTTTTCAGAAAAACCCTAAATCGGAAAGAAGTAATTTTTGAAAGAAAAATTAAGGAAAACATTTAAAAACTCAAGTAGAGCACAGATATAGAATAGATCTATGAAAACAATCAGATAAAACCTCGAATAGCTAGGGTTTTAGAAGAACCCTAAAGCGAGAAAGGCTTGGAAAAGGTCCGATCTGAGTCGGATAAGTTAGAAATAGGCTCATAATGCTTGGATATGCTGGAGAGGCCATAGAACCTTGAATTGGAGAGGATCTGAACGAACACCATTGAGTTCAGACCTCAAAACTTTGAATACCAAGTGTTTAAGAGCAAAGGGAGATGAGTTTAAGCCATCCTTGGCTTGAGAGGCCATAGATTCCGGTGAGTTGAAGGTAGAAGACAGTAGGAGATGATTAGGATATCACCTTCAAGAGAGTTTGAGAGAGGGGGGTATTCAAAGGCGGATGATAGAATGAAATGAGTTAGGGTTAGGGGTGTGGACGAATTAAAAAAGGAAAGGGGAAATCGTGGCCGTTGATCAAATTGATCAACGACCTAGATTAAAAGGGATTTGGGTCGAGTAGTTTTAAATGGGTTAAGGGTTGGGTTAAATGGAATTGGGCTGGTCCCAAATTGGGTTTGAAATTGGGTCAATTAGGGGAACCAATTTTGGCTGTAATTGAAACAAAATGGGCCAGATTTTAAACAGCCACTTTTCCCTTTTTATTTTTATAAGAATAGTAAAATGACTTCTGAAAATAAATTAAAGGTATTGAGTCAATTAATAATATATAAATATCAATTTAAAAATATTGGAACCAATTTCATAATTATAAAATGCTATTAATCTTAAAATAGGCTAAAATTGCAATTATATGCAATTTAGCTTTTAAAATACCAAATAAATTTGTAAAAAATGTATAAAATTACCCTAGATATATTTTGGTATAAATATAAGAATAAAGTAAGCTATTCACCAAAATAATAACTTTAGGAATAATTATTGGTTTTTGTACTGCTAAAATGGGCAATAAATCACTTTAAAAATCTTTTAGAAATTAGGAAAATTATTGAAACACTTGGACATACCTATATATATATATATATATATATAAATAATTAAATATTTGGTCATACTTATATATGAATAGATATGATATTTTTAAGGTATTTTGCATATTTGAAAATAGATAGGGAAAAATTGGGTATCAACAGCTGCCCTCTTTACCCGGGAAGGATGAAAGAGTTGTCGGATAAAGATATGATGGCCAATTTGACCGAACGAAACGATTTAAAGAATTTAACCGTGCTCTGGTTCCTGAGCTGCCTAGATATCCCTGGTCTTACAGGAATCATGCCATATGTAGTTCAGGATCCATCGGCGGAATATGTCGATGGAGATTTCTTCAAAGACGGACGTGAAACTTAGGTTGGGATGGATGGTTAAAGTCTAACAGGGCTGCAGGAACTGGAGCGATATCGCTCCTGCTGGGAAAGCTGTTGCTATCCAGTTTACCTGCAAATAAGCAACACAAGTGTATGTTGTGCGAAAAATTAAACATGATGCAAGTTCCCGTCGGACCATGAATGCTGTCTTTGGATGGTTAGGATGACGTCCTTAGACCATGATGTCCTGGGCCATGAAGCATATGATAAGGATTCACAGGCCATGAAATGATGTTTTCGGGCTATGAGAATGATGCCTCCGAACCATGATGCTTTTGAATAATGATATGCAAAAGATAAAAGGGGTCTTCAGGCCATGAAATGGCGTTCTCGGGCTATGAAAATGGTGCCTCTGAACAATGACGCCTTTGGACAATTTGGCGATCTTTTAGCCCATGAGATGCATAGGTGGTGATCTTTCAGCCAATGAAATGCAATAAGTGGCGATCTTTCAGCCGATGCAAGGTATAAATGAAGCGGTGATATTTCATCCATGCAGATGTAAATAAAGCGGCGATCTTTCAGCCGATACAAGGTATAAATGAAGTGGCGATATTTTAGCCATGCAGATGTAAATAAAGTGGTGATCTTTCAGCCATGCAAGGTATAAATGAAGCGGCGATATTTCAGCCGATGCAAGGTATAAATGAAGCGGCGATATTTCAGCCATGGAAATGTAAATGAAGTGGCGATCTTTCAGCCGATGCAAGGTGTAAATGAAGTGGAGATATTTCAGCCATGCAGATGGAGGTAGAGCTTAACCTCGGAAGGCAGAATGGTAGCCTTATGCAATGCAGAGAATGCAGATGGAGACAGAGCTTAGTTCCGGAAGGCAGAATGGTAGCTTTATGCAATGCAGAGAATGCAGATGGAGGTAGAGCTTAACCTCGGAAGGCAGAATGGTAGCCTTATGCAATACAAAGAATGTAGATTGAGATAGATCTTAGTCTTAGAAGGCAGAATGGTAGCCTTATGCAATGTAGAGAATGCAGATGGAGGTAGAGTTTAACCTCGGAAGGCAGAATGGTAGCCTTATGCAATGCAGAGAATGCAGATGGAGACAGAGCTTAGTCTCAGAAGGCAGAATAGTAGCCTTATGCAGGAAGTAAAATGGCAAATGGCAATAGAGTTTCCTTAGCTGATAGCAGATTGCGATATTGCGACTACTAGGGATACTATGTCTGCTGGGGACACTACGTGCGGATAACAGCTGTGAGTAAGTGCAACGGTTCTGAGAGTAGTATTTCCGAGTAATGTGAGTCTTGTGAGTGTATAGTATATTTGATGATTTTGCAACTCAAGTGCCTGCATCCAAAGAAAATCGTGAGTTTTGTAAAGAGGGGGAGGTTAGTTCGTATTCCCGCTAGCTTTGCTTGACTTGCTCGGCTCTGTTCCGGTGATACTGCGTATCATTGGGGTAGCGTTGCTAAACAAAGCAACTTTGGTAACAGATATACATGATTTAGTAAAAAAATATAACATAAATACATAATCGAGAATAGTTTTCCTTAGATGAACCTACAACTGCGACGTGGTTCAAGACATTACAACTTCTCTTGCTCCAGAATTTTGAGGGTCCTCCTCAAAGTTTTGCCCCAGTTTACTGGGCTACTACTTATGATGGCTGTTAATGATAAATGGCTGGAATCGGCTTTGGAATTTGAGGGTCCTCCTCAAAATTCTGGCCCAGTTTCCAATAGCGGGGAAATGGAAATTTTATTGCATTGTGACCGAACCCATAGGGCTGCCTACGTATCCCCTCTTAAACGGGAATCAGGTCAGGCATAGTTCAAGTTACATCATAAAAGAAAGCATAAAGTTACATATAGTATCGCTTCACTGCATCTGAATTGATCGGCTTCGGCCAAACTTCTCCGTCCATTTCTGCAAGTATGAGAGCTCCTCCTGTTAGAACCCGGTGCACCATGTACAGACCCTTCCATTTGGGAGAGAACTTCCCTTTGGTCTTATCCTGATGCGGGAAAATATTATTTAACACTAGCTGCCCCGGTGTGAACTGTCTCGGCTTGACTATTTTGTTGAAGGCTCTGGACATTCTGTTATGATAAAGCTAACCATGGCAAACTACATTCATTCTTTTTCCATCTATAAGAGCTAGCTACTCATAACTACTTTTCACCCATTCTACATTGTCGAGTTCTGTTTCCTGTATGATCCTCAAGGAAGGAATTTCTACCTCGGCTGGAACGATCACCTCTGTACCATAAACCAACATATAGGGAGTCGCCCCGGTTGATGTACAGATTGTGGTGCGATATCCTAATAAAGCAAATGATAACTTCTCGTGCCACTGCTTATGCTTCTCTATCATTTTCCTTAGTATCTTCTTGATATTCTTATTGGCGGCCTCTATGGCTCCGTTCATCTGAGGTCTGTAGGTTGTAGAATTCTTGTGTTTGATCCTAAAGGTTTCACACATGGCTTTCATCAAATCACTGTTGAGATTGGAACCATTATCAGTAATGATTGATTTTGGAATTCCGAACCGACAAACAATACGGTCCCGGACAAAGTCTTCCAAAACATTCTTAGTCACTGCCTTGTACGATGCTACTTCAACCCATTTGGTGAAATAATCAATTGCCACTGGGATGAACCTGTGCCCATTTGATGGGGCAGGTTCGATTGATCCGATAACATCCATTCTCCAAGCAGCGAACGACCATGGTGAGCTTGTTGTATTAAGCTCGTTTGGAGGCACCTTTATCATATTTGCATGTATCTGACAGCGGTGGCACTTTCGAACATACTGGATGCAGTCCGTTTCCATAGTCATCCAAAAATAACCAGCTCGGAGTATCTTCTTGGCTAAGAAAAAACCATTCATATGTGGCCCGCAGGTCCCAATATGGATTTCTTCTAGTAATTTAGATGATTCCTTTACGTAGACACACCTTAGTAATCCCAAATCAGGAGTCCTCCTATACAGGATTCCCCCGCTGTGAAAGAAATTGTTGGATAACCTCCGAAGCGTGCGCTTCTGAATATAGTTTGTGAGCTCTGGGTATTCCCCTTTTGCCAAGTATTCCTTGATATCATGAAACCAAGGATTTCCGTCTGCTTCTTCTTCGACGTGAGCACAATAAGCTAGCTGATCATGGATCTTTATCGGAATGAGATCGATAAAGTTCTTATCTGGATGCTGTATCATGGATGATAAGGTAGAAAATGCATAAGCAAATTCATTATGGACCCTGGGGACATGTTGGAATTCTGTCTTTGTGAACCTCTTTCTCAACTCCTGCACATAATGTAGATAAGGGAGTATCTTGGAGTTCTTGGTCGCCCATTCTTCTCGGACCTGATGTATAAGCAAGTCTGAATCCCCAATCACTAGCAACTCTTGGACGTTCATGTCAATGGCCATCTTGAGTCCCAAGATGCAGGCCTCGTACTCAGCCATGTTGTTGGTGCAAGGGAATCTGAGTTTGGCAGACATCGGATAATGCTGACCGGTTTCTGACACTAGGACTGCCCCTATGCCAACTCCTTTGAAATTCGCTGCTCCATCGGAAAACATTCTCCAACCGTCATAGGATTTTGCAATGTCTTCTCCTATGAATGATATCTCTTCATTAGCAAAATACATCTTTAAGGGTTCGTATTCTCCGTCCACGGGATTCTCAACAAGATGATCTGCCAAAGCCTATCCCTTGATTGCTTTCTGAGTTACGTAGACAATGTCGAATTCACTCAGCAGGATTTTCCATTTGGCTAGCTTTCCAGTGGGCATGGGCTTCTGAAAGATGTACTTCAACATATCCATCCGTGATATGAGATACATGGTATAGGTACAAAAATAGTGCCTCAACTTCTGAGCTACCCAAGTCAGAGTACAACAGGTGCGTTCTAACAGAGAATAACGGGCCTCGTAAGGGGTGAACTTCTTGCTAAGATAGTAGATAGCCTGCTCCTTCCTCCCCATTTCATCATGTTTCCCAAGAACACAACCGAACGCCCCATCTAGCACTGCAAGGTAGAGTAATAGGGGTCTGCCTGGTTCAGGCGGGACCAAAACTAGCGGTGTTGACAGGTACTCCTTGATTTTGTCGAAGGCCCTTTGGCAGTCATCAGTCCATCTAGTAGCGGCGTCCTTCTTCAACATCTTAAAGATTGGCTTACAGATGGCAGTAGATTAAGCTATGAACCGGCTGATGTAGTTGAGTCTTCCCAGAAAACTCATCACGTCTTTTTTGTTTTTTGGCGGTGGCAATTCTTGAATGGCTTTAACCTTTGATGGATCTAGTTCTATTCCTCAGCGACTTACAATGAACCCAAGTAGTTTTTCGGCAGGAAACCCAAATGCACATTTTGCGGGATTCAGTTTCAGGTTGTACCTTCTTAGTCTATTGAAGAACTTCCTCAAATCTTCCCTGTGATCAGTGTCTTTCTTGGTTTTGATGATGACATCATCTACATACACCTCGATCTCCTTATGTATCATATCATGGAAAATGGTAGTCATGGCCCTCATGTAGGTGGCCCATGCATTTTTCAGGCCGAACGACATCATCTTGTAACAGTACATTCCCCATGGTGTAATGAAAGCCATTTTCTTAGCATCTTCTTCGTCCATCCAGATCTGATGATATCTAGCGAAGCAATCTACAAATTATTGCAACTCATGCTTGGCGCAATTATCGATCAGGATGTGTATGTTCGGCAAGGGGAAGTCGTCTTTCGGACTGGCCTGGTTGAGATCCCGGTAGTCGACACAGACTTTGACCTTCCCGTCCTTATTTGGTACTGGCACAATGTTGGCTAACTATGTTGGGTATTCTACTACCCTGAGAACCTTGGCTTTGACTTGCTTAGTGACTTCCTCCTTGATTTTCAAACTCATGTCAGGCTTAAACTTTCTGAGCTTTTGCTTTACCGGTGGACATGTTGGATTGGTTGGTAGTTTGTGAGCTACAATAGATGTACTTAGACCAGTCATGTCATCATACGACCAAGCGAATATGTCTTCATATTCCCTTAGAAATTCTGTGTATTCCTTCTTTTGTAATGGCGATAAGTGGACACTAATTCTCGTTTCTTTGACGTTCTCTGCATCTCCCAAGTTAACAATCTCGGTCTCATCCAGGTTAGACTTAGGTCTATTCTCAAAATTTTCAACCTCTTTAACAATCTCTTCTGGTATGTCATCTTCCTCTGAATCTATGTCCGTTTGTTGCGTTGTCTCGTTGCATGTCACAGTCATTGGTTCATCAAGATAAGTAATAGTAATGCTGTATGAGTAAAGTAATGAGAGAAAAATAATAAGAGTAAGATTTATAGGGAATATGTTTTGCTAAATTCCATCACTGTTTTGAATATTGAAGATCTTATTGCGAAAATTCAAAAATGCGAAAGGAAAATCAACTAGTAAAAATGAAAGATAGTGCATGGTGCTTTGTTCAGCCTTGCTACCCCGAGGCTTTTCGGGCTTTGGTGGTTCTGCTGGTCCAATTGTTGAGGCATGCTGCTCGGCTTACAGCCTGTATGGAATGGCCTTCCTCCCCCTCCTCCTTGAAAATGACACAATAATCCATGTCATCATCTTCCACGAATAAATTCCTCATTGATGCCAGTGCTTCCTCTTCTTTCGACCCATATATAACATCGGCTGACTAGAAAGTCTGTTCCAAATGGGGTATCGGCTGCTCCAGTGGGTAGTAAGGGCCGTACCATGGTGGCGACCAGTTGTTGAACTCTTCCCAAGTGTACTCGTATCCCAGACCAAAAGTGGTGCCATGCTTCTTCAGCTTGATAGGTTTGGCAATTCCTTGGAGGTTCTTGCCAAGTCCCTTGCCAGGTTCATATCCGCTCCAGTTCAATATGCTTTCGATTTTGTTGTCCCACCATTTTTCCTTATCAACGATGTTGACTCGCTCAATGTGGTGATAGGTCTCTCCGCCTACCTTTTTTCTACCTTCGATCGCTGGGATGGTTTGGCGATTATATATGGGATTGCTACCGTTGCCGTGAATGATCACCTCTTGGTGATTCCACTCAAACTTCACTGACTGATGTAGGGTTGATGCTACAGCCCCAGCGGCATGAATCCAAGGCTGTCCCAAAAGCAAGTTGTATGATGTCAGCACGTCTATTACTTGAAATTCAACATCAAACCAAGTAGGCCCCATCTACAAACATAAGCTAATTTCCCCAATAGTGGACCTTTGGGAACCTTCGAAAGCTTTGACATTGATGGACCCGTTCTTGATCTTATGCAGCCCCTTTCCCAATGTCCTGAGTGTTACCAACAGACAAATGTTGAGGCTGGACCCTCCGTCAATCAGGATTCTGGTGATGAAATAATCCTCGCATTACATAGTGATGTGCAACGCCTTGTTGTGACTCAACCCTTCTGGTGGCAACTCATCTTCATGAAAAGTGATCTTGTGACTCTCCAATACCTGCCCTACCATGTTTGCCATTTCTCCTCTAGTGATGTTGCTTGGTACATATGCCTCACTCAACACCTTCAACAAGGCATTCTTATGTGCATCGGAGCTTTGCAGCAAGGCTAGGATAGAGATCTGTGCCGGTGTTTTGTTGACTGAGTACTCCTTTGCTTGTATTTTTCTCCAAAGATCATCGGGCCCAACTTCAGTGATGGTCGGCCATCCAAAGGCTTGCTTTCTTGATTCAGCCAAATGTTCTGGGGTGTATACTCTACCAGTTCTTGTCATATCCTGTGCCACGACTGCTTCTCCAGATTTGGCTTTCCCTTTCCTTCTTACCTCGGCTGTGTAGTCCCAAGGGATGGACTTTGTATGGAATGGTGTTATAGCCGACATTGCTACTGGAATGGGAGCCTTTACCCTAAACGAAGCATATATTTTGGACGATAAAACCGTAACTTCAAACGGCACAGGTATGTTTGTTGGAGACCCAAACTCGAGCTCAATTGGTGTTAGTGTCTTTGTGGGGGAAGGCGCTTCAAACTCAAATGGTATGGACATATTTACCTCGGTGTCCCCAGAAGGCTGGATCTGGACTACAATCGGATTAAGGGTGAATGTCGGTTTCTTTGGATCGTCACCTTTTGCCATCAAACCGATCGATCCCTTGGGGTCCCAATCATCTTCCATATCAATCATGTGAACGCCTCCACCTTTGTGGTTGGGCAGAGGGTTGTTACGGACATTTGAAGAAGGCTCCGTTGCCATAATAATCTTGTTATCAATTAGTGCCTGGATCTTATCTTTCAGAGAACGGCATTCATCAATGGCATGCCCTTTCATGCCGGAATGGTATGCACATGATTTATTTGGATTGACCCATAGGAAAGGGTTTTAAGGGGTTATAACAGAGATGGGGGTGACATAACCAACATCTTTGAGCCTTTCATACAGCTGGTCAATTGGTTTAGCAATGGCAGTATATTATTTGGGAGGTCTGCGGTTGAAATTCGGTCGGGGTCTAGGAAAGTTTTGTGAGTGGGAGGTGATTGATAGTGAGAGGGTTGAGAATTTTAGGCTTGGTAGACATGTGCGGGTTGGAAATATCTGGGTGAAGTAGGCTGATATGTGGGAGCTGGAGGTGATTGGTAAGTAGGTGGTGGAGTTTGGTAAGAGGGCGAGGGTGCTTGGTAATTTAGAGTAGGTTTATATGTGAGTGGAGGCAACAGGTAGGTTTGGTATTTGATAGGGGATTTGGTTCTCTATGCAACCATTACAGCACTCACGTCCCTTTTCTTGGATGTGCCACCAGACTGTAGAGCCTTGTTGGTAGCCTGGAAGGCTTCGAAGTTTGTGACCATACCACTTTTGATGCCTTCCTCGATCCTCTCACCTAGCTTGATGATGTCAGAAAATTCTAGCTTTCAATTGGCATTAACCTTTCATAGTACTGTGGGCCTTGAGCTCGGACGAAAAACCTGTTCATTTGTTCTTCTTCTAAAGCCGGTATGACCTTAGCAGCTTCTGATCTCCAGCGAGTAACATACTCGTGGAATGTCTCCGCGGGTTTCTTCTTTAGGTTCTGGATGTAGAACACATTTGGTGCATTTTCTGTGTTGAACCTAAACCTGTCCATGAAATCGGACGCCATGCTTACCCAGTTCGACTACTTCTTTGGACATTGGTTAATGTACCAAGATAGAGCATCTCTCTTCAGACTCCTCATGAAAAGTTTCATGCATATCTTTTCGTCCTTTCCTACTCCGACCAGCTTGTCGCAGTATGTTCTCAAATGAACTCTCAGATCTTCTATACCATCGAACATCTCGAACTTTGGAGGTTTGTACCCCTCGGGCAGTTCAACATCGGGCTGTATGCAGAGATCTTCATAGTTTAGCCCCTAAATTCCTTTGCTTCCTTCGACGCCCTGAATTCGGCTAGTCAACTTCTTAAGCTCTTCATCCAGACTCCTGATGAGTGAGTCTCTATCATCAGACTTGGATGTGCTTGAACTGGGTTGGGCGGAGTGTGGCATGGTTTCCACGTAGATGGGGGTGTTATGAGTGTGGAAATGGTCATTTGTGGAGTTCACTGGTTCTGGGATGAGCAGTGGAGTATTGTTGGAAGTATGATAGGTGTTTCAGTGGTGGTGAGGAGCGGGATGGTTTTGTGGTTTTGGGATGTTTTGTGGAGTTGTGGGGTTCTGAGCGTTAGGAAAATTGACATCTGGGGTGGTGAGGGAAAATGATAAGCTCGCCAAGTTCCGGACCTGATCAAGTTCCTTCTGAAATTTCAACAGTTTTTGATCGAGTTAGGACGCACTTTCTTTGGAGACCTGAGTACTATGAGTGACCTCTACCCGTTCAGTTGAGTTGTTCAAATCCTCCATCTTTTCTTTGTTCTTGTTTTTGACAGGACTTGGAGGAGGAGTGGGTGGAGGGCCCTTTGATCTTGTGGAATATGATGACGATGCCAGAGTGCACGAACTAACCTTGGGGGAGGGGAATAAATAAACAAAAAATAAAAACAAAAAGGTAACAAGTCAGTGAGGATTATAATAAAAATGTTGCGATATTTAAATACATAGTGCAAGAATGTAAATCGTGTCCTAATTTGGGGAACCTCTTTGTGCCCGAGGTAGCCCTAGCGAAAAATTTATTTGGAGAACTTAGAATACTAAATGCCTCATTTTATTGATAAAAAGTAGACAAATCCCAAATAAACACTAAATAACAGGAAATAAAATATAACTAGTGGCCATGGGCCTTATTACATTCATAAAACGAAAAGTAAATTGTTATCTATTTGGTCCCAGAAGGACCTTCCTCAGGTTGGATGCTCTCGTTGATCAGATCCTCCAATTCGCGTAGGTTCACCAGTAGAAATGCCTTTTCCATGTGTTCTCCTTCGTTTCCTTCAGCGTTCTGGCAGTCAATGACTCTCTTCCTCACTTTCCCTTCCAATTCCAGCAGACTATATTCCAGATATTCCAACTTTTCGCTAGCTTTGGCGGCCCTATCTTTCCACTCGTTGATTTGGTCATTTGATGGAAGACTCCTCCACCAGTCTAGCAAGAGTGGGGGCATGCTAATCATACCAAAACTAGGGACCTCATGCCTCATTTTCTGCAAAACAAACAAGGTTAAGCCCTTACCCCCACCAGACTAGACTATTTAATACCAACAATTAGCATAAAAGCATTTAATTCTCCAAATAAATGCATAGAACGTGGTAATGTCCATTTGGGTTTTTGGAAAACCAAGTGGACTTTGGACGAGGCTATCTTAAAGAGTCATTATGTGGGCAACATAATTGACTCGGCTAAGTTTGACCATGATGCATGCACAATTAAACAGAGTAAGGTTTTTATGGGGTATTAGACTGGTACCCTTGAGCGGACAACTCAAGAGGGAAAGACACGGAACCGTCGACTACACCGTTGATCGAATAGTTTTACCGCAAATACGCCATTGTCGGATTTAGGGGGTGATAATATTGGAAGAGCGCAACCACTCATTATAAGCGTTGCTATAGTATTTGTTTGGCACGAGTGGAATATGATATTGGAAACATGTTTATGCAATGATTAAACAAGTTGTCACGTATTTGCACGTTCATAAAGTAATAATTACAATAATTTAAAACAGTCATAAAGGAGTGCAGTAGAGGAAAGCAGTAAAGGAGATAAGGGAAAGAAACAAGAGACGAGTCAGTTTCGCAAACGAAAAGAAAATTGAATGCTTAAAAGAAATAAAGAAATAATTGTGCATAAATAAGCATAAATCACAATAATAGCCTGAAATGGTAAAAGCCTAAATATCCCTAGCAGAGTCGCCATGCCGTCGCGCCCCCATTTTTTCTCGCGAAATAGGGTTTATGACATTGACAACTCTTTTAACGGGTATTAAAAGAGAAGAGTCACCACCTAATGATTAAAGTGCATTAGGACACTAAGAAAAGTTTGATTTAGGAAAATCAGAGATCGAGTAAGGGTTTGAAATTATGAGGGGGGTTTTGACATAAGGGTTGCAAATAGATAAACTTAAAAGAAGTGAAAGGCAAGCTGAAATTTGAGAAAAACGGTTTAAAATTTTGAAAGACAAACAACGAAATAAACAAGGAAAGGTGGGGGGGGGGGAGAGGGGTCCTAAGTTTATAAATAATATGAATCACCCTACACAATGTCCGGTAATCGCTCCTCGACGAGGGGTTACACGTGACATTATCGCGTGGTCATCACATCCATATCTACCCTTTTCCCACCCCGTTAAGGTGTTAAACCACGGAATAGTCTCGTTTACTTATTGCATGCTATTACCCGCCACAATTCTATCAGCCCTAGAGGTGCTTGGGACTACTAATCCTATAATGGTGGAAAAGTTGGCTTATTGGTGGTTTCAAAAGGTAAAAATACTAAGGCGACAAATAAAACATGTATAGCAAGTATTGGGAAAACACATAAACAGGTATGGCTCAAATAAACCTTCTCAAATCAAAGAAAAGCATCTAGTTTAGCATGTCTTGCATGTACTGATTAGGGTCTGATTAAAACTTAAAAGGGGAAAGCAGGCTAATTTATCATATATTTTCAGATAAGAAGTCCGAATTAGACCTGTCCGTTGGACGTAATTAACAAAGAAAACTGGTGCAATCATAACTTTTATCCTAAGGCTTGCCTAAGTGTTAGACGAAACCTATAGGCATGATATCTACTGGTTTCAGAAAAGATAAAGTGTACATATTTTAGAAGAGGTCGTCAATTATTCAGGGAAGATGAGTTTTGACAAAAGATTATGCAGATGTTGGACAATGATATTGCCGATTTTAGACTTATAGGTGACAAAAACGTTTCATACTAGGTTGTTAATTCCTATAGGCATACTTTCTAGGCGTTGTTGACTTTAAAAAGATTGTTATTAACATGCAGAAATCCTATAGGTAGGTCATCTATATGCAGTTAGTTATTTAACTCCTATAAACAGGTTTTCCTAATGACAGGTGCACATGCAAATTGTAGGAAGTCCTATAGGGATATTATCTATATGATATGCAGAAGTGCAGAAGTATAATAATTCCCTATAATCATGATATCTATATGAAATGAAGAATTGCAGAAATATAATAATTCCCTATGAACATGATATCTATATGAAATGCAGAAGTGCAGAAGTATAATGATTCCCTATGAACATGATATCTACATGAAATGCAGAAGTGCAAAAGTATAATGATTCCCTATGAACATGATATCTATCCCTTTGCAGGCATGATTCCCTCCTTTTTTACTAGCCCATCCCAATAGTTATTACAAGTTATTACAGCCCGGAATGAAATAAGAAAAGCAAAATTAAAAGTACAACCAAGGGGAGCCTAATTCAGACTCCATGTCTGAAATATGAGATGAACCAACTCTAAATATCATGATCCAAAGCCTTTCTCTCATCTTTGGATGTTTCAGAGTTCCCTAAGAGCCTCATATGGACTCCGGGCAGTGCTCACAGCAAAATGTTACCAGATAAAGAACATAGTGCAGTGTGGAAGGGCTAGCCCTCAAGTGTCCAAGCTCAGAGGGAACTCAAGGTCCTAAGGCAAGGCTCACACGAAGGGGGCAGAACCTAGAAGCTAGGAGAGAGTGCAAGTGCAGAAGTGAAATTCTGAAAGGGGAAGGGGGAAAAGGGAACAACTTAAAAATCAGTGCATATAGGGGTATAGAGGAGTAGGGAATTTGCAAGAACACAAGAGAAGCAGGCTGATGGGAATACTCAGCAATGGGATATGCTGGCACACCCTCCAGCCTATTAGAGGTTAGGACCTCACTGGTTCAGAACTCAAGTCATGGGCAACAACTCATGTTGCCATGCCCTAAGTCAACACTCACAAACACATAGGGGTAATGGGGTAGGGAACAAAGATTCACAGTAGAAACAGGCAGTAGAACATAGGCATATTAAGTTAAATATTGAACTCTACATAAGCAGTAAGGTAGCCATGGATATAAAAACTTTAAGTAAACACATTGGGGTGATGCTGAAACTAAAATTAGGACATACCAGTTTCAAAAAAAAAAACAAACAAAGAGAAAAAGCAGTAGTCTTGTAAAGCCAAAGTGCAAACGATCAATCAAAATGCTATGAGTTTAGAAGAGAATTGTGAAGTGTGAAATGTAGAAGTATTGAATTGAAGGTGTACTAAAGTGCAGAAGGGTCATGCCCTTTTATAGTGTAGAAAGAAAGTAGAAATAGGTAAGAAAGATAGTTTGGAAATTAATTACACAAGGTCTCCCTTTAATTAAGGGATTCTGATTTCAAACGGGCAAAATAATTAAGGAAAGGGGTCAATCAAACACTTTTACAGAGTAGTACAAGAGGGGAAAATACATAGAGGTTTATGTAATGACAAAGTCTTGATAGTACACGGTTTGTGCAAATAAGGAAAGGAAATCAGTTAACAGCTAGTAAATCAGAAATTGAGGATTTCGTATGAATGAACCAGGTCAGAAAGATGGGAAGGATTTCGACTTAAGGAAAATCAGTACCAATCAATTAAACTTATTAAACAAATTCTGAATCAATCACAAGTTGGAAAACTATTTGAAGAAAGATTCCTCATATATAAAAGCACACAGACACGTTAAACATGAAGAAATTTGTCATGCTATTCAATAGAAGAGTCTAGTGTAGGAGAATCAGAATTATGTGCAAACAAAATAAGTTCACACTTAGTTCATAGACCCAGAAATAAGTCTGAAAGAGTCAAGGGTCCTCAAACAGAACCCTAGTTAGATCATATGCCCAAACTCGGAGAAACCCCCAATTTCTAGCGTTTCCGACTCAAGTCAAATACGGAGATGAGGAGGCAACAAGATCAAAGATTTCCTTTCAGAATCTCATGAGAAGACAAGTAAATACAAATAATATTCAAAGCAGACAGAGCGCAGGAGCATAATGAGAGAATAGTCATGACAGTAAAAGAAACGTGTTTAAGAAAACCTTTTAGAAGGGACTTAAACAGAGTTCAGTAAAAGGCAAACAAAACTTAAGAACTCAGTAGGAAATACATACAGTAGAAGAACACAAAAATACCGGAAAAGCATAGCAAAAAATCATATAGGAAAATACAACAAGATAAACATGCAAGCATGGTACAAAACAGAGTAGAAAAACAAAGCACAGAAGAACATGCATGATAAAGGAAAACATAAGAACACAGTAGAAGAATATGCGTGGTAAAAAAGAAAACATAAGAACATAGTATAGACAAATACACACAAAGAAAAGTAGAAGAAAAGTCAGAGAAACATTTTAAGCTTTTCAGAAAAACCCTAAATCGGAAAGAAGTAATTTTTGAAAGAAAAATTAGGGAAAACGTTTAAAAACTCAAGTAGAGAACAAATATAGAACAGATCTAAGTAAACAATCAGAGAAAACGTCGAATAGTTAGGGTTTCAGAGGAACCCTAAAGCGAGAAAGGCTTGGAAAAGGTCCGATCTGAGTCGGATAAGTCAGAAATAGACTCATAATGCTTGGATATGCCGGAGCAAGGCCGGAGAGGCCATAGAACCTTGAATCGGAAAGGATCTGAAAGGAAACCATTGAGGCCAGACCTCGAAGCTTCGAACACCAAGTGTGTAAGAGCAGGGGGAGATGAGTTTAAGCCATCCATGGCCTGAGAGGCCATGGATTCCGGTGAGTTGAAGGTAGAAGACAGTATGAGATGATTAGGGTTTCAAGAACCTTAGAGAGAGTTTGAGAGAGGGGGGGTAGTCAGAGGCGGCTTATAGAATAAAATAAGTTAGGGTTAGGGGTGTGGACAGATTAAAAAAGGAAAGGGGAAATCGTGGCCGTTGATCAGATTGATCAACGACCTAGATTAAAAAGGGCTTGGGTCGGGTAGTTTTAAATGGGTTAAGAGTTGGGTTAAATGGAATTGGGCTAGTCCGAAATTGGGTTTGAAATTGGGTCAATTAGGGGAACCAATTTTGGCTATAATTGAAACAAAATGGGCCAGATTTTAAATAGCGACTTTTCCCTTTTTATTTTTATAAAAATAGTAAAATGACTTCTGAAAATAAATTAAAGGTACTAATCCAATTAATGATATGTAAATTTCAATTTAAAAATATTGGAACCAATTTTATAATTATAAAATGCTATTAATCTTAAAATAGGCTAAAATTGCAATTATATGTAATTTAGCTTTTAAAATACCAAATGAATTTGTAAAAAATGTATAAAATTTACCCTAGCTATATTTTGGTATAAATATGAGAATAAAGTAAGTTATTCACTAAAATGATAAATTGGAAATAATTATTGGTTTTTGTACTGTAAAATGGACAATAAATCAGTTTAAAAATCTTTTAGAAATTAAGAAAATTATTGAAACACTTGGACATTCCTATATATACATATATATGCTATTTTGAAATTATTTTCATGTAAAAAATACATAGAAAAAAATTGGATATCAACACATATTTCTATTTTTCTCTTTGGTTTTGGGGTTTGTTGTACCTGTGAGTTGTGCTGAGTTTTTTTGTGGCGGAATTTCGGAGACATATGGTTTTTACAATTTCACTCTTTGTGTTTTAGGCCTATGTTGTACGTGTGATTTAGCTGACTGTTTTCTTCTCTCTTTATTCCTTTCTTTGATTTATCCATTTCTTTTATTTTGCGCCTTTCTCCAAGTTTTTATTTATATTTTTATGGTGTTGTTGTTATTTTATTTTTATTTCATCTTCTTTATTTCAATTTTTGCTTTGATTTGTGGCAATCATCTCCTCTACGTCATCTTGTAAGCACTAGACTTCCATGTTTTGATTTCGTGGTTGGGGGAGTTTGTGCTCGTTGAAATAGTAATAGTAGTACTAAATGCTCCAAAATTTCTAATGAAGTTAAAAAAATAAACTAGGTGGAACAGCTCTGCTTTTTGCTCTATTGTGTTTAATGTTAAACTTTCTGTGTTCATATCAAAATTAAGACTATTTAATAATAGCAAGCCTAAGGTTTAAATTGCTTGCCTTTTGCACCTTTCTGGAATTATAAAGTTCTGATTTTTATAATGAAGTTTTGTTTGTGTATTAGTAAAACAGTTTGTAAGTTGTGTGAAGCCAGTACAAGAGAATTTTGATAGGACTGATGTGGAGAAACACTGTCAAGGCCTCAGAATAGGCAAGTGATGAGACTACTCCAACTTCAGGTACCCAACGTAGAGTAACATCGTAATAAATATGATTTGATCTTTCATGCAAATATTGAACCAATTATGGCTAAATTATGTCATGTTTACTCTAATTTCTATTTTATTTTTCGTTCCAGACATCATTTTGAGGTATAATTAAGAATATAGGTTTATTGCATACAAGTTGTATTGCATTGCGTTACGTAGTTCAAAATACTCAGTTATTTGTTGAAGGAGGCCTATATTTATGCCAAAAGGAGGAAATACAATTTCTTCGATTAACTTTTGAGCTTGAGGAAAGCTGTATGTTTGAACAAAAACATATACTGTTTTTGTTTAATCAAAAAGTGAAACTTCGGCCAAAACTTTAATGTTGAAAAACTCGGGTTATTGATGATCAAAAAAGGTATAAGATAAAGTAATTTGGCTAGCAATAAGATAACTAGAAGAAGATAAAGTAAACAAATGTATTCAGATAGTCTTTCATGTCCAATTGACCCATTCTTTCCCTTTTATAGCTATCTTGGAAATGTTCATTTTGCCTTTGTCATAATAAGGCCATTATAGACAATTAAAGATATTAAATGATACGTTACATAATCATTGTATTTTAATACAGATTCTATAACGTTTTTAGTATTTAATGCCCATTAAATACTATCTCTGTACTCTCTTGTGCTGTCAGATTCATTCTCCTTGATTCTTGGACTTAAATAGGTACGGGCATTGAATCTTTTGAGTATCCGCTCGTGCCTCCTATTATGCCTCTACTCGTATCTGTTGCAACTTGTGTCTCTTTGCCAATCATAACTCTTTGACCAGTCTATATGTCATGACACATCATCTTCCAATCACTTTAATATGTAAACTCAATTTTTCCCAATACAGATAGTCCCCTCACTTACCATTTATTCATCAATTGAATATTTGGGAATTGGAATTCATTAAAATGGGAATTTTTGTCACCATTAATGCTGTAGCAGAATTAACGCTTCATTTGCCACTTCAATTTAACTCTTCATGCGTGGCACCCTTTTACTGGTTCTGCAACTTTGCAGCGCTTTTTAGGACTTTTTCATGGCTTTACTAATCACGAAGCATCCGTTCTCATTATGACTTTTCCATCATTTCACCTTTTTCTTTGACGGTTGCTTCACAGTATAAATATAGTTTTCTTCTTTGTCTTTATCACATAAAGTTATTAAAATATTCAGTTCTTGAGTCTTTGTTTGTTTCTTCCTCGTACTATCATGTCTTCATCAAACCCTAACCCTAGAAGGGTCCCCATAGTTGATAACTTCCCTAATGTCCCCAGTAGGAGCAGAAGAGGAGGTAGGCTTCGTATTTTAGGATTTTCACCCTTGCGTGGTTCTTCTCTTCCTTCGCCTAGTTCTGGCCCTTCTTCTAGAACTAGAGGTTCTCTTTCACACAGATCTTCCTAGAGGTAAGGAATCTTCTGAACCTCTTCGTGAACCTCTAGTAGAGGAGATAGTTCCTGCGGAACAGTCTTTCTATAATGACAGAGAATCTCTTAGAAATCAAGTATCTTCTTTAGATCGTGCTGATATCTATCCCACTCAAATCACTAAAGGTTTGATTTCTTTAGTTCGTAGAGACTGCCATTGGAGTCATGACTTTCCTATCATTATTCCCAATCCGAATCAAAGAATTACCTCTTACTTAACCGGTTTTTCCTTTGTCTATACGTACTCTTTCATATTAGGATTCAAACCTGCTATTGATCCTGTTATTCTCGAGTTCTGTCATTTTTTTAATGTTTGCTTAGGTCAAATTGGACCAATAATATGGAGGATTGTTGCATGTTTGAGGCATTTGACCAACATAGCCAGTGTGCCTTTTATTTTTCCACATCTAATTCATCTTTACTCCCCTAGACTCTTTCGCAATGGTGTTTTTACACTAGTAGCCATGAGCAAAAGAGTTCTAGTTAGACCTGAAGATGACAAAGACCGTGGCTGGTATGCCAGGTTTATTGCTGCCCCCACTATTGGTTTAGTGGGTGATGAGAACGTTCCCTTCCCTAAGAAGTGAAATTTTGCACGTGAGTCTTCTAACTTTCTCGTACCTTTTTCTTCAACTTTGTTGATTTTTCTAATTTTACTTTTCTTTTCTAGAAACCATGGGAGGTGTGGAAGATGTTCCCAATTTCCATGATTGGGTAGGAAAGCTGTTGAGTATTACACCAATGGATGGTAGATCTTGGAAGACCCTTTCCCAATGTTTTGGTTGGAAAGTAAAAACTCATGGTAAGAGCTTTTAATTTATTTTACATATTGTTTTTTCCTGAACTTATCTCAATCCTTCTTTATATCAGGATTTGCTATTCGAGGAGTTACTGCTGAGGCGGTTGTGGCTTCTCGTATCTCTTTGAAAAGGGCTCAAGAAATAATTTTAGGCTCTTCATCGAAAAGAAAAACCGTTGATGACCAAGCTTCCGAAGAAAAGGAAGATGGGGGTTCCTTGGTAACAAGGCCACGGGCTCGTAGGTGCATTATTTCCGATGATGAAGCAGAAGCATCCCCCCGCCGTTCTATTCCTCTTACTGAATCTGTTGAAGTCCCGGTAGTGATCCCTGATGATGTTGATGATGCTCCCGCTGCTGCTCATGATTCTTTTGAGCAGCTTTTTGACCGCGTGTTTGGTCGTGAAAGTTTAGGTCCCGTTTCTGATGAAGCTCCCTTGGCTTCTTTTTATCCTCCCGTGCATGTGACTCTTACTTTGCTGATTATGGCTACTTCCGTTCCTCCCCAGGCTATTTTTACTACTTCTACTATTCCTCCTTCGACAATTCCTCCTCCACCTACTCACCGTGCTGAGGTTGGCTCCTCAAGTAGGAGTGGTGCTATGAGGCAAGTGATTGTTGAAGTCACCGCTGAGGGAAACCTTTTAAGGAAATCGGGTCAAGCAGATGTGTGGCTAAAGCCTTTAATTGGTCTTGTTGAGAGAGCCAGGCTAGAGAGCCATTGTCCTTTGACCTTGATGAATGACATTGTGCATGCTTCTTTAAAGGTATTCCTTTTTTCTAACTTTTACTTTGTCATTTTTCTATCTTTGGGATTCTTATTTCCTTCCCTTTCCCTCTTTTTAGGCCAATCTCATCGGCACAGAGATGATGAAAAGGGTTACCCTCTCAGAGCAGTTAGTGCATGATTACCAATTGGAGACATATAATTGGAAAGAACAATATGAAAGTCTTCAGATCGACATGAAGTACTTAAAAGAAAGTAAAAGTACCTTGGAGCAGCAGGTGCGGGCTTTGACTTCGGAGTTGGCAGTTGAAAAAGCTTTCTCCAGTCAAGCATACAAGGAAAAGGCTCGTCTTGAAACTTTTTTTTCCGAGCAGCTTTCCAAGGCAAGTGAAGATATTAGAGAGTTGAAGGTCTCTTGGATGCAAAAGAAGCCTATGCTGGTGAACTCGTGCAGAATTTGACTCAAGTCCAAGAAGACCTCCGGGTTTTTTCTGATAAGGTTTGTTCCTTAGAAAATTCCCACGCCTCTCTTCAAGCTTTTTATGAATCTGCCTTGGCTGAAAACGAAAAGCTAAAGAATGAAATCACTGACTGGGAAAGAGATTATGAGATCCTTGAAAATAAGTTTTCCATTGAAGTGAGTTGGGCGTTTTTGAATTCTCGCCGTGATACCCTTATTGAAGCTAGCCAAGAGAATTTTAACTTGGAATTTGAGTTAGCTAAGATCAATGAAACTATTGAGAAGACTCAGCAGAACCAAGATTTTCCTTCTCCCGTGGCCGAAGCTTCCGCAAATGTTGAAGATGATACGGGTATCCACACTCCTTCAAGCCAAGTTGAACCCACTGCTGTTGATGTACTTGCTTCAGTTCCTTCATCTTCTCAGTGACAAGTTTAAGTTGTTTGAATTCCTTTGTGTCTTTTTTTTTTCTTTTTGGAAAATTGTGGTTAGAACCTTGGTCTTATTTGAGGGTTTGTTTTGGAAACTTAAGTCCCCAGACCTTTTATGGGGCAATATGTATAAACAATTTTCAGTTTATGACTAAGTTCATACTTAGTCTAAGCTTTTTAATATTAAGAAGTTTTTCGTTACTATTTGAACTTCTGTTTTGTTTATTCTTGGCTTTATTTCTAAGGACTTACTGAATAACTTGCATTTTTACTCTTCAAAAAATGCTTCTATTAACTTCATGAATACTTAAATTAATCATAAATTTTATAATAGAGGGACCTTTTATATTCGACACTTAATGAAGAAGACATCTCAACTTCATAACTGTGTTAATATACAATAAAAAGAAATACGAATACACATGTTTCTTGAAATAACTTTGACAAGTTTTTATTTGAACTTTGTCTAGTTTTGAATAACACTTTACATGTATTTGAATTACATCTATAACTTTCTCGTAACTATTTTTCTTATAACAGATTTAAAAAGAAAAATAAACAAGAGGTTTTTATTTATAACCCGTTTCAGTACATTGCCTTTACCCTAGCTATGGTAAGGTTTTTCTTTAGGATTAGCTTATGACTTTGCTCTGTACTTGACTCATTCATTGAGTGAACTTTTCAGGCTGATGTTTGATTATTTCCCAATCTTCTTTGCCTTCATTATACACATGCCTGTGTATACTATATAGTACCCCAAGTGTTTGAGCGTTACTTCTTGTTCAGGGTTCAAGAATTCGAGCTTAAAAATATGATTTTACTTTGCTTCAATTATTATTAATATTACTGTATTCTGTGAACCTTTTGTGCTAACTGCTGTCTGTTTACCGCTTTAATATTATTTGAATTGTATATAACTGTCTTCTTACGCCACCCCTCTGAGTCTTCTGAAAATGGTGCACACGTTTGCGTGGCCTGCTTTTTCTATAGAAGTTATGCCAAATAGAACGAGGTTGAGCCAGCAACAAGGCCGGGTAGACTTCAGTGCTCCCGGTACGTTGCCCCCTCTTCGACCCCAGTTGTCCGCTCGGGTAACCCAAATCTTGAACACAACCCCAGGATTTAAACCTAGAAAAATACAGCCTCATGCCGGATCCCTAGCAGGAACGTTTGTTTGCATCACGTGCATTTGACTTTGGAGACCCAACACAAGGGTTGAGTCCGTCTAGGACAGGTGTACCCAAAATAACAGACCATCTTGATGCATCATATGTGCTACATGTTGCATTTCTTAAAGGGTAAAAGGGTCATTTGGCGGACCAATGATAGTTGAGGGCAAAGAAAAAAAAGAGGGTGATGTGTGAAAATAAAGCAAGTAGGGCCCAATTATGTTTTCTATCACATTTTTGTTAAGAAAACAAAACATGAAAAATTCAAAAAAAAGGGTGTTGCACTCTTTCATCATTTTTTGAAAATCAAAAAAATCAAAAAAAAAGGAAAAAGAAAATCCAAAAAGAGTTTACATGTTTCATCATTTTTTTTTTAAAAAAAGACAAAAAAGTATTTTCTCTAAATTAGTAGTTTTTTTAATTCTCGCCTGTATCCAATCTACCCGAACTACGCGAACCTGATTCTCATATCTCGGGGCGGGATACGTAGGCAACCCACATAGGGTTTGGTCTTCCTAGTGAGTTTTAGGTTCTTGGCTTCGCGGGGTCGTAGCCCAATCTTGCATGTTTAGCCACTTTTAGCCACATAGGTTAATTATAGATAAATAGTCACAATCATGTCTTGCATGTGTCCAACAGGAAGGGTTATTATCTCACATAGTGTTCTAGGTCTTTAACTTTATTTTGTCTTAATTTTCTCGTACATGTGTGGATCTACTTACCAGAGTTTGAGCATGACAGATACCCCGGGACCATCCAGGCAGGATCGCTCATTAGGAGTTGCTTAAGGAGATTTTTAATTTTTTGAGTCTGTTTTTCTTTTTATGTCGTTTTTCACCTTCTAGTTTTGAACAGTTGTCGCACCTCCTTTTTCCGCGCCCGCGGGGGCGCGAAGGGAGTTTTCTCCAATTAAAGGACAGTCGAAACGGGATTTGTTTATTTGTTTCAGAGTCGCCATCTGGGAATTTTAAGGCGTCACAAGTCACCGGTTTTAATCCCTGAATCGAGGAGAATATGACTCTGTTTGTTATTCTGCAAACCAGAAATCCGAGTAAGGAATTCTATTAATTCGGGAGAAGGTGTTAGGCATTCCCGAATTCCGTGGTTCTAGCACGGTCGCTTAACCATTTTTATACTTGGCTTAATTATCTTGATACTAAATATATTTTCTGGTGTTATATAATTCTGTTACCACCTTAAAATATTTATAATTAGAAACCTTTAAACGAATCACGCTTACGTATATTCGTGTTATATTTTTTACAAGCATGAAGAATCGTGTCACGCATACGTGTACACAATAAGATTGACAATATTATTTTTTATTAAAATTATCATACGTTCGAAATTTAAAATAAAATTAAGAATATCGTCGCCCATGTATGATTAAACAGTGAACTGCACATCTCGGATTATAAGAAATTATTTAACATCCTCGGAGAACCCCTTTTTTTAAAAAAAAAAAAAAATTTGCTCGAAGTTGCGCGAACGCATAATCCGAATTGCTTTTAAAAATATAATCAGGTTACGCGAAGGCATCCCTAATCACGCAAAATATTCTTAATGGTATTATAGTTTTTTCACAAATTGTTTATTACATCCATACATTTTTATGTGAAAATCATTAGAAATCCCTATTTGAGATGCCCTTAAATTCTTTGAAAAGAATTCACAATTTATTAAGTGTTGACCGCTAATTATATTTTCGCGTGTGAATTATATTCTTCCGGGCCATTCAAATTTTAGGAGTAAAAATAAACAAAGTGTGATTAATACTACCATTTTCTCGTAAATACAATATGTGTATACCCAAAAAGTGAATTGCGTATGAAACTAAAAAAAAATTGATTTATGAAAGGAAGAGATGTTTTCGAAGAATTTTCATTATTTTATTTGTAGCAAATGCTATATTACATTCTTAAAATTGTTACAATTTATAAGCCTAATCTCCTTCCACATCACTTGTTCTTACTCCGATATGCATGATTATTTTGGTTAATTCTGCTTATGATTGAGTTTGGTATATACATAATCAAACCGATTTTTATTCTCAATCTATGCGAACTATTACTACTAACTTTACGCATTGTATAAATTCCTAGGCCATTTGTTATTAAGAAAGAGAACTAATCTACATATTGACTTAATAAGAGGAAATTGCATATAACATTATTCACCATATTTCAACATTGTGAACATAACAGATTGTACTAATGCATCTTTCAACTATTGATTATAAACATAAACATTATTACGCCATATATGAATAAATTGCAACTAACATCATTCAATCCACAACTAAACCATATATTAGAATAAGCTAGTAATATGGTTTTTGACATTTTTATACTATTCTTTATTCAACTAACAATGCCACAAAGCTTCGTTAATGGCCAATCTTTATGCCATATTTTCCTATCTTGGCAATCCAATCATAACTATACTTTTAATGAAATTCCGAAATAGGTAACATTATTACAACTCCCATACGAACTTCAAAAGGAAATGATTAACTAGTATTCTTTATGTCAAGCATACTATTATGTTGGCCAACTGAAAACAAACTGGAATTTAAGCTAATAGACTTAACAGAGTAGATGACATAATTATGATCCCAAACTTCGTTTATTTGGCAAGGTTGAAGCTTTCCATAACATGAGTTTTAAAGTATATACCTGGAAATGAGGGAAGGAGAAGTGAATTTCAGCAGTGACAGCAGCAACAAAATCAGCAGAATATACCAGTGTTCAACAGATTTGATCAACAAAGCAAAACCCGAGGAACCCAGATGCACAGTAACAAGACTTCTTTTAAAAGTTTCAGATTTTTTAAACTGAACAAATAAAATCAAATAAATCCGGACAGATTGCAGGAAAAATAGTATTTCTGATTTTTAGACATTAGAAAAGAAAAACTGAAAAGCTCTTAATTTCAGAAAATCAGCCTCAATACTAGTGTCTGATGTAGAATTCTTTTTACTGTTTCTGATTTTTCTTTCTTTCTTTCTGTTCTCTATCTGGTTCTGTGTGTGTTTCTTTTTCTGTTTTTCTCAGTTTTTCAGATTTCTATTTCTGATTTTTCTCAATGCCTCTCTCTGTGTATCTCTTAATGTCTATATCTGTGTGTATTAAAATCTGGGTTCTTCAATCAGTCCCAATCCCTTCTATCTTATACAGGTCTGTCCCTTTTCTTTTCAGTGCTGTCTGGACCCCCTTCTTCTTTTAAAAATCAGAAAATCCCATTAAAATCTGCTTTTACTACTTTAAATCCCATTAAGTGATCTTTTCCTGATTTTCAGCATTCCCATTACCCTTTGTTTCCCATTATTACATTAAATAAGAGCCATTAACACTCCACTATCAGCACACAACTATTATCATATTACCCTCACTGTTTCATTCCAGAAATACCCCTGAAAATCCTTTAGTATTACTGTTATTACTGCCCCAGACCAAAACTGCCTAAACCTTATCAAAATTATCTGAATTAAAATGTTTAGCAGTTAATAACCAATTCCTAAATCAAACAAACATTATGTCCTTTCACTGATAGCTAATTCATCTAACAAACCCAATGTCTAATAGCTACTGGACAAAAGCTAAATTCAGATTGAACACTGAACTTGCATATAAACATATTAACACTATACAGAACTCAACATAACATTTCAACTGAAATTCAAAACTGAACAAAGAGCAACAAATGCAGGAGCATTGTCAGTATTGACACTGCCTGAAACTTAATATTCGGAAATCAATATACATCGTTCATCTGACAGACTCATTGAAATATAAACAAGGATAATTTAATTGACGAGTATTACTCAACTGACTATCTATAACATTTGCCAACAATCAATTTATAAACAGATTATTTCAATCAGCATTTTCAGAAACAGAATTTTATAATATAACTAATCGACGAACTTAATCGAGTCGATTACACACATTGTAAACAAACATAACCAACAGAAACAATTCACATTTTGATCAAGTAAGCGGGTATGAGACAGAATCATAGAATTAAACAAACAAAAATATGAAAAATTACACAGACAACTAAAATAGGCAACAACATATGTAAGAAACAAAAGAAATAGGAAAAATACCTCTGAATCTTTAATTTTACCCGGACTCAGACTCAACTTGGATTCGGACCCTTTTGAGGCTGAACAGACTTTATTCGAAGTATTCTCAATTGAGAATACCTCGATTAAAGTCTCTTAGACCTCAATCCTTCACTTGCATTGGAAAAATTCCACGATTGGAAATTTTTTAGGGTTTCAGATTCTTTGATTTAGGGTTCGACCAATTCTGGGCAGATTCGAAAGGAACCAAAGATGACACAAGGGTGAGGGAGGCCTAGGGGTCATTTGGTGTTAGTTTGGAACGAATCTGAGTGAGTTCATGTTTGGTTCGAACCTTCAAAAGAAGATTCGAAGAACTCTGAGGTAATTCGAGCCAAACAAACACCAGATCCATAACGAGGCAGGTTAGGAGGTGCTATGGTGTTAATTAGGAAGTCATCGGAGAAGGTTGGTTTTTCAGACCAACCTTCAATCAAAGATTCGATACTATGTGGTCTGATTCGAGGGAAACTAACCCCGGATCCGTAAAGAGGGGGTTGTGAGGAGTCGAGGGTGTTCAGGTGGTGACCGGCGGCGTTGTTGCCGCCGGGTTTCAAGCAATGGGGAATTATGGCGGCTAGGGTTAGGGGTGTGTTTCGGAGATGACGATGAACAGGAGAGGAGGGGGGGTGTTTAGTTAGGGGGCTGGGGTAGGGATTTGGATTTATATAGGGATGGGGTGGATTGATAATGACTGTCGGATTAGCCGAGATCAAAGGCCTGGATTAATTCACTTAACCAAACGATGTCGTTTGGTTTAAGTTGGGGGGACGGGTTGAACCGGGCCATGGGTCGGGTAGGGGGTTACGGGTAAGGGTATGGAATATTAGCCGTTGGATTGATTTAATCCAACGGCCTTGATGAAAGATGGCCAAACGACGTCGTTTGATTTGGTCGAATTGGACCGGACAGGGGTATTTGGATTGGGTTGTGGGGAAATTAGTTTTGTTTGGGCCTGGATTTCAGTCCAGGTCCGATTTTTACTTTTATAACTTATTTTATATTTCCTAATTTTAATCCTAATTATAAAAATCCTAATTAAAATTATAAAAACAAAATTAAACTTACAAAAATATTAATTACTTTTTTAACAACTATTTAACACATAGACAAAACGTTAATCACACAGTGAAACATTAAAACTAGAACAAATGCATATTTTTGTGATTTTATTTTTTTAATCAATTATTAAATGCATAATTAAAACCTAGATATGCATGAAACATGTATTTTTATTTTATTTTTCATTTTAACTACAACAAAGTTAACATTTACGGACAGAACACAAATAATTAATAAACGCCACATGAATTCTAAAAACTGCATACTAAGAGAATTTTTTTTTATTTTTTTATTTTTTTGATTTATTTTAGAGTATTTTTTTTGAGGCAAAAATCATGTACTCACAACAGTAATGTCGAGTTTTTTGTTATTGTACCTTCTATTTTGTATTTGAAAAAGTGTGTTCCAAATCAAAAATAAAAAAAGAAGAGATTTTGGGTTTTTATATTTCCGTTAGAAGTTTTCTTTAGAATACTAATTCTAGAAATTAAAAAAAAATAAATTCAATTGAGGTGGTTTTCCTTAGGAAATTAATATTTAGAGCTCAAAATAAAAAAATGCTTTATATTTTCTTTAGTATATTAAGACTAAAATTAAAAAAAAAAGGAATTTTCTTTTAGTACCTCTTTAAAAGTTTTCTTTTAAGATATAAATCCCAAAAATCCAAAAAGATTTTCTTTTGAGGTTCTTCTTTGGGAAATTAACGAAAAATGAAGAAAATATCCTTTTTATTTTTACTAGAACTTTAGAATATTGTACATAGAAGAAAAAAGAGCATATTTTATCTTTGATTTATCTTCAGAGTTTATCCCTTAGGTAATCAAACGAAAATCCAAAAATATTTTTTTTATCTTTTTCATTTCTTGGTTCAAATCTTTGTTTCTGGATATCAAACGAAAATCAAAATATATTTCTTTGGTTTATTTTAAGATTTCCTTCCTAAAAAAATCAAAAAGTATTTTTCTCTTCTAGGATTTTTCCTTAATAGAGTATTTTTTTCAGAAAGAAAAAATCTGTTAAGCTTGAGTTTAGAATAAGTTATAGAATATTAAGTCTAGGAAATTCAAAAAAAATTGTTTCTTTTATTTCCCTTTTCTCGTCAGGGTAATCATTAAGGGTAAAAAAAGAAAACGTTAGATTGTTTACATTATTCTCGATCTTCCCGAACTATGCAAAGGTCTGATTCATGCAGCGTCATGATGCGTAGGCAACCTACATTAGGTTCGATCGAATTATTTTTTTATTTTATTAAAAGAAAAAAGGAAAAAAGAGAAAAAAGGTGAAATTATGGGATGTGAGAAATGAGAGGAAAGAAAAGAGTGATAATTAGAAGAAAAAGAGGAAGGAAAATGAGAAAACCAAGAAGTGCTAGAAAAGAAAAGAAAAGAGAAGATTGAAATGAACAAAATTGGGATGATGCCAAGTGACCTTGTGACCCTAAGTCATTCTAGAACCTTTAATTATTGCTAGGTGCATTGCACGCAATGTGATATTTTTAGCTGTTAAATGCCCTAATGCTAACATGATGTCCCCATTTTATTTCTGTTGTTATCTTCATTGAGCAGAAGGGTGGTTGGTTTGTGGTTTTTAAGTAACTCATCCATACAACACAAGGTCAAATAGCAAGGTAGCCATGACTAGCAAAGAGTGGGACACAAGGGTCATTGATCCATCTAAGGGAATTGTTGAATCAGAATCTAAGTTGAAAGAAGAGGTCTTAAGGTTGAAAGGACAGATGACCGAAATATACCAAGCTTGGATTAGTGGGCGTCCTCCACCATCAGTTTCCACTAACTACACTAAAAACCTTGTCACCATTCCTCCACTGTCACAAGTCCAGGATATCTCCCCACAACCTTTACACACTCCACCCCCCAAAACCACTTCATATCCCGCTCATTTGACCACTCATGTCATTGTAGATCATCCAACTTCTACCTTGACTCGATCATCTAGCAAGACTGTGTTCAAAATCCCTGATGCCCAACACTATGCTCCAGAACCAATTTTCAAGGCCTCGGGTCCATACTCTTATGCTCCTCATTTTGAGCCTCCTGGTGAGACTGCAAAGCCTGCTAAGATAGTGGAGCAAGATGAGATATCCAGAAAGCTAAAAGGGTTTAAGATGCCAAAGTTTAATTTGTATAATGGGCGTGGTGATCCAGTAGCCCATCTGAGGGGTTATTGTAGTGAAATGAGACGTGTTGGTGGGAAAGATGAGTTACTGATGGCGTATTTCAGTGAGAGCCTGACTGGGTCAGCTTTGGAATGGCATACTTGTCAAGATGTTGGTAAGTGACATACATGGGATGACATGGCTCAAGATTTTGTGTGACACTTTCAGTACAATATAGACATTGTCCCAGACCACTTCTCCCTATATCAGATGGAAAAGAAACCCAAGGAAAGTTTTAGGGAATTTTGTTTCAGATGGAACGAACAAGTTGCTCGGGACAGTCCTCCCATTGATAGAAAAGATATTGCTGAGTCCCGTTAACGACAGGATCCAATGGGCATTCCTACTAAATGCTTTCAGCCTCAATACCGACCCCATGAACATCCCCAAACTCCACATAATCCACCCCAGTATTATCCTCTGAACAACATCCGACCATCTGTCCAACCACTAGGTCACTCCCTAGGGCGAGCACCAACATCCAAAAATTCTCGTGTGCATTCACAACATTTTCGAGCATTCAACAATCCTAGAAAACTGGGGCATGGAGGGAAACAAAGGCAAAAAGATAATTTCACACCCATCGGAGAATCCTACACAAACTTGTTTGAAAAGTTAAAATATTCTAGCCTGATTGAGCCACTCCTCAGCTATACGCCGGACCCATATGTAAAAGGATTTGATCCCACTGTACGGTGCATGTACCACTCTAATGTCCAATTGCATAGCATGGAATATTTGTCATGCTTTGAAAAGGGAAATAGAAAGAATGATTCAAGAAGGAATAATTGTGGTCCAAGGCAATAATACCCCAAGTGTCACACATAATCCTCTACAGGTACATGACAACGCATAGATTGTTGGGATGGTTTACAATGACGAAGGGTTGGTCAAAAGAGTCAATGAGCCACTTGGTAAAGTTAATGATATTGAAATCGGTAATGGTCTTGGTAATATTGATGTGGAACTCAGTGGCTAAGATGCCGAGCTTGGTAATCAGAAAGACGCTCCTGTCTTGGCTAGCCGGGGAGGAGTCTTGGTGGTTCATTTTG
Organism: Nicotiana sylvestris; assembly: GCF_000393655.2. Lineage (NCBI taxonomy): Eukaryota > Viridiplantae > Streptophyta > Magnoliopsida > Solanales > Solanaceae > Nicotiana > Nicotiana sylvestris. The sequence goes on along the minus strand of NC_091057.1, from coordinate 118,424,637 downwards.
TTGTCATTTATGTTGTTCGAGTTATTTCAGGGTTGTAATCCGGATATTGTCTTGTGACTCAAACCCTTCTCTCCTTTTATTTTGACTAGTTCCTTTAGTCGTAGTAACTCCTTTAGTGTTATCTAGGTTTGTTCCAAAGTTGTACCCCAGTTTATTTTGCTTGTTTTGTTGTTTAAACTCTTTCACCACCTGTCTAATGCAATTTTTTGTTTTTTGTTATTCCTACTCATTTTTGTTTAGTTTTATTCTCCTTTTATAGTTCTTTTAATGACGGTTCTAGTGACAAAACATGCACGCAAAATTCTAGGTGTGGTCTTAAAAGTTAGTCTAATCATGAAGCAATGAAATGATTTTGAAGATGATAAGGACATTTGAGGGAAGTAAGTAAAGGGATTTTGAGATCATTTAAAGCCCGAATTGTGTGAAACTGGGGCGGGTCATTTGGAAAGTTAATAGGGTGACAAGAATTCGTTAAGGGAGAGTGCATCCCGGACGATTTGAAGCAAGCAACTTTAAGTTCAAGTGCATCTAAAGTTACAAGATAAAGTCAAGGAAGTTTTCTTCGAATTGACGGAGGATATCCATTGTGAATAGGGAATCACCCAACGAGGGTTCTGTATTGGACAAGGCTCTAAAGAAAAGAGGAAGGCATATCAGTGATATCAATGCCGAAGCCGCAAAAGAAATCTTGTGCATGATTTCCCCTTTTTCATTTTCAAGTTGCATGTGTTATACTTGACATTTTCAGGGATTGGGAGGCCCTCTTTTAGCTACCCAAACACTTTATACTATTCGGTACCCCTTTTGAGCCTGTACTAATTTCTTTGACCTCCCCTCTTTTGGAATCAAGTTTGAGTCATGCGAAAAAAAAGGTTTATGTCCCCATAAGATTATTTTAAAAGGTTCATTCCATAAGGAAAATTCAAAAAAAAAAGAAGAAGAGAAAAATAAAGATAAAAAAGGGGAAAAAGAGAAAAAAAATAAAAAAGAAAGAAAAGAAAAAGAAAACAAAAGAAAAAGAAAATAGTAACAAAGTAGTCTAGTGAACTACGTTTGACCTGATTCTTGTCACCACAAGATACGTAGGTAGCCATACGATTCGGTCATACCAAATAAATATTTCATAATCCCATGAAGTCGAGAGTGGGCAGTCTTTCTTAGAAGTTCCATCTCAAAAAGAAAAAAAAAGAGTCAAATTCCCTTGTTTCAGAATTGGGGCAATGTTTTTAAAATATTCCAAAAGTTGTAAATAAATTAACCCTGTTATCTTAGTGGTTTTGAGCCTTTGTGATATCCTTCCTTTCTAACCCTATCCAAAAGCCACATTACAGTCCAAAAAGACCTCCCAGATAATCTTTGAGAGTGTTGAGTTATCCATGCCAGGAGCGTATGATGTTTTTACTATGGTCAATGCCTTGTCATCTACAGAATTGGAGGAAAGAAGAAGAAAAGAAAAATGAGGGAGTCTTATCGGTGAAAACCTTCACAAGTACTATAAGGCGACGGTAAGTTGAGAGAAAGAATAAAATGAGAGAGGCTTGATGCTGAAAACCCTTCAGGCACTACAAATCGAATAAGGATTGTGGATCAGATAGGATAATCGGAGCATTGAAGCCTAGTTTTACAGTGAAGAGGTATAACAAGAGTTGAACATTAGACTTGCTTGACAAATTAGGCCACTTAATCCAAAGGTGCATGTCATGGACATTAGAGTTGGTATCCACATCTGATAAGTTTCTACTTTGTAGTTTTCTAGTTAGGAATCATCTCTTTCCATTATCCTTTACTCTGTTCCTTTGTCTTGTTTACTTCCTCTCCCTGTGTCTGTTTAGTCAGAACAAGTGAGAAATGACTTCAAAATTTGCCATCAGCTTTCCAATTGCACAAAACAGGATCTGGCTAGCACATCAAAGTGGTATAAGTAAAGAAAGAGCAGCAAACGCACTGAATTTGTAACAATAAGAGTGCTTTGGGATTTATGTGAAATATAAAGGTTCGGTATATGTCAATTCATGAACAATGCAACAAATAGAGGGTGTTAGGTTTGAACGGATCAAAGGTATTTTTTGTGATAAGGTTGACAGAGAAAGTGGTTAAAGCAAGGTCTGCCAAGTGGAAATCAGAGTTATTGTGGCAAGTGAATGAGCAATAGACCTCAAGGCAAAGGCCAGCGGAATACGTCAGGAAAAGAACAACAAGCGCACTGAGTTGGTAAAAATCAACGTGTTTTGGGATTCATATGAAGTACAAAGGTTTGGTAAATGTCAATTTATGAGCCAAATGCAACAGATAGAGGATGTTGGGTTTGAACGGATTAGAGGAATTTCTGTGATAAGGGTGACAGAGAAAGTGGTTAGTCAATAAACAAGCAAGGTCTTTCGAGTTGAAATCAAAGTTATCATGGGAAGTGAAGGAGAAATCGCCCTCAAAGTCAAGGCCACAAACCAACCACCATGTTTAAACTCATAAGTTTTCTTTGTTTGAAACAGGGGTTAAGACTATGCCCAAATCAAAGCTTGGAAGATTGAATTTTTCAAATGTCATGCCCAAATTATATTAGTAGAAAGGCGATTTGAGAAGGGGAAAGAAATTTGTTCGATATGCGGGAACCCTCAATGAGGAAAAGCATGATTTAGGGGCAAGGAATTTTGTTCGTTCCACAAAGATCCTTCAGGAAGAGAGCGCGGTCAAGTAAGTTCATTCTCGGCTTCTCAGGACCTTCCTAGATAATGGGACTTAATTTGAAATTTTCAGGGACCTCCTGGATAATGTATTTTTTTAAAAAAAAGAAAAAAAAGGGTTATCAGGACCCTCCTGGATAATGGGACCTAGTTAAATTTCAAGGCCTTTGTAGATAACAAGATTTAGCGTAAGTTCTACTTTGGGGAAGTATAAACTATCATTTAAAGTTTTTCACTTTTGAGATGAGACTTGGTTTGAAATTTTCAGGATAATGGAATTTAGCTTAGAACTTAATTTGATAACAAGAATCAGTTAACACTCACAGATGTTCCCAATATCAAACTGGGGCAGAAAATTTCTTTCGTTTGTCTATTTTGTTGAAATCAGGCACCCACTTGGAGAAACAAGGGAAGACAGTTCAAAGAAAAGCAGTTTCAAGAAGAGGGCAATTTAGGTTTAGCAATCAGGCACCCACCTGGAGAAACAAGGGGAGACAGTTCCAAGGAAAAGCAGTCCCAAGAGAAAGCAGCTCAGGTTCAGCAATCAGGCGACCGTCTGGATAACAAGGGAGAACAACTCAAGTTCAAGTTCAGCAATCAGGCGCCCATCTAGAGAGAAAGGGAAAATGGTGCAAGTTTCTAAGGAAAACAGTTCCAAGTAGCAAGAGAAGATGGTTCGAGTGTCTGCAATCAGGCGCCCACCTGGAAAACAAGGGACAATAATTCAAGTTTCAGAGAAAAGGAATACAATTCAAATGTTGGTAATCAGGCACCCACTTGGAGAACAAAGGGAATGCAGTAATGTTCAAAGGAAGGCAGTTCAAGTTCAGCAATCAGGAGCCCACCTAGAGAACAAGGGAAACAAGTCAAGTTTTGAGGGAAAAAAGTACAAGTGTTGGAAATCAGGCACACACCTGGAGAACAAGGAGAAGCATTTCAAGTCTCAAGGAAAAACAGTGCAAATGTTGGTAATCAGGCACTCACCTGGAGAACAAGGAGAAGCAGTTCAAGTCTTAAGGAAAAATAGTGCAAGTGTTGGAAATCAGGTGCCCACCTGGAGAATATGGAGAAGCAGTTCAAGTCTCAAGGAAAAACATGTACAAGCGTTGGAAATCAGGCACCCACCTGGAGAACAAAGGGAAAGAAACAATGTTCAAAGGAAGACGGGTCAAGTTCAGCAATCAGGAGCCCACTTGGAGAACAAGGGAAAACAGGTCAAAAGTTTCGAGGAAAAGTAGTTAAAGTTTTGGCAATTAGGCGCCCACCTGGAGAGCAAGGGAATACAGTTAAAGTTTTGGAAATCAGGCGCCCCCTGGAGAGCAAGGGAATATAGTTCTAGTTTTGGCAATCAGACACCCACCTGGAAAACAACGAAACCAGTTCAAGTTTCAAAGGAAGACATCACTGGTTTCAAGGGAAAACAGTTTAAGTTCACAAAGGGAAAACAATCAGACGCCTGCTTGGAGAACAAGGGAATACGTTCAAATGTTGGCAATCAGGCGCCACCTGGAGAATAAGGGATTTCACTTCAGAATGCAATTCAAGTCAGCAACAAAGGAAGCTCACGGCAAGAATGCGAGTCAACAGTCCGAGATGATCAACAGAAGTTAGTCACAATCCAGAATAAAAGAAAGAGGGCAAGAAGTGAATCCAAATGCATAAGTTGATAAAAGATGTGAACTGCTCAAGAAGTGGTTGAAGTCACAAGCACTACATGCCCGGTCTTGATCCGAAAATCTAAATAAGAATGAGCTAGCACGTGCAGCTAACAAGCGCCAAGATTCAAATCTAAAGTCTGCATGAAGAACCATTCAAGACTCAAGATCAAGCTTCAGAAGACTTTTAGATAAGAATCTTGTAACTCATAGTTGACAGGCTTAGTTAGTCTTTTTCACTTTTTGATTTTGATGTAATAACAGGACCGCGGACCGGAACTTCGACGGAATGGCACCTCGATCGGCACTCCACCTCGGTATACTCCATCATCTTACTCACTTTTGAACTACATGTGGCTTGATTCCTTTATAGCCAAGGATATGTAGGCAACTCAGATACCAGGGCTCGGTCACATTCTCCTTCCTCTTAGTTTTTGGTTTCTTTAAATAAGAGTCGGGTCAAAAAACCTGTCTAGTCGTTCTTTGTCTGAAAATTTTTCGCATTTCTAGTCAAAGAGGGGCAGCTGTAGACATGTGATTTTTGACCCTCCCCAAGATTTTTTATATTTTAGCATGTAAATATTTAATTTAGGCCTAATATCGCTATTTCAATTAATGTTGACTCTTTTATTTTATTTTATTACAAGAAAATAAAAATTACAAAAAAATAGTTTCATTAATGTTTTGTAGTCATTTTTAATTTTGAAAAATATCAAAAATAATTTTGTTTTAGCGGTCAGTCTTATTTTAATATTTATTTTACTTAAGTAGGATTAATTGGTAAATAAGATAGTATTTTTAGTCTTGTTTATGGAGAAAGAATAAAAATTGGGCTCAAACATCCTTTTTTTAGGTCTAATTTTTGGACCTAGCCCATAATTCCTAGGCCCATACCCCTTTACCTAAATATAACCCTAAAACCCTAAACCTATAAAAGGAGCTAAGAGAGGATCAGCTGAAAAAGACGGGAAAAAAATAAAAGCCTAGACCTTATGAAAGCAGCACCGCAAAGGACTCCAAACGACCCCATCGGTTCTTCTTCATTTTTGTAGATCCAACCTAGAACTGACTTCTTCTCTTTCAGATACAAGACCAAACGCCTAAGGAGCTGGGGGAGCTAACCAAAAATGCCTAGGCCTAAAAGAAATCAGCCGGAAAAAAAGAACAAAAAAAATGAAAAACAGACTCTAAGACCCTAAGACCCGGAAGAGCTAAAAGGAGCACCGTTTGGAACAAGCCCCTACGTTGTTCTTCTTCTTCTTATTTTATAGAAAACAACACCGATGGTAGCCATTTTTGGGACCTTCAGCAGCCTAAATAACACCTATATCCTTAACATACAGACCCTCCAGCCATCCCATCTCAAAACCACCAAACCAGCGACTCCATCGCCGCCACTACCATCTCCGGCAAGCTGGCCAGCGAGTAATCGAGCTTCAACACCTCCATAATCACTAGTGAATCCCATCAACTAAGAGCTTCTTTAGTATCTTTTTCCAGCAAGTCTCAAGTTTTTCGATTGAGTTTGAAGCTCGTTCGAGTTTGTCGTCGTCCGTTCGTCGCCGTCCGCGGTTCTGTTCGGATTTTGGGGAATCTCTGTTAGTCTGCTTTTCATCATTGTTTCTTCTTGTTCTAGTCAAGATTTTGTCACCAACATCATTGTTGTTCAAGTCTGCAATCAGTTGTACAAACACGATACAAGGGAATAATCGTGAGTATGATGTACCTCTTGCTTTCATATATATGAAGACAAAAAAATTCTATATTTGCAGAGGAATTTTGTTTAGTTGTTTAACTTATAATTGTTGGAATCCTACCCAGATTTTGAGGTATCCTAATGTTTTGGCCGAAAGGGCACGAGACCATGTCTGACATTTTATATTCTAAAACAAAAAATGAAAAGAATTACCTTCTTTAGTTAAATGAATATCCTTAATATGATTCACTGGAAAAATTGGACTTGGACTTTAGATGAAGTAAAGTAGAATTGGATTAAATTCACGTTCTTGGCTTAATATGAATTAATTGAATTATCGTGATTGTGTACACGTTCGCGTGACATGATTACGATTTCTAATAAACAAAATCGGAGTATGAATTCGCCCAACTTCGGCCAAACTTTCTTAATAATAATGAAGCGTTACTAATTGTCGATACGTTCATGTGACATGATTTTTGACACGCCAAACAAATAGGTACATGTACGCGTGACTCATTTTAGGTTAAATTCTTAATTAAAAAGGGCAAATGCACATAGGTTCTAAAATCAGTAATTAACAATTTAATAAGCCAAGTATGATCAAAGTGACCGTGCTAAAACCACGGAACTCGGGAATGCCTAACACCTTCTCCCGGGTTAACAGAATTTCTTACCCGGATTTCTGTGTTTGCAGACCGTAAATAGAGTCAATTTCCTCGATTCGAGATTTTAAATCGGTGACTTGGGACACCATAATTAACCCAAGTGGCGACTCTGATCTTAAAATAATAATCCCATTTCGATTGTCACTTAAATTGGAAAAAAACTCCCTTATACCCTTCCAGGGGTAGGAAAAAGGAGGTGTGACAGCTGCAGCAAGGGGAATAAACCCTGCCTGAGCTAGAGTAGTATACATGCTCACGAACTGTGCAAGGGTCTCCTAAGGAGCTGGAATAGTAGTAGCAGTAGGCGTATCAAGTGCCTAGACTCCTGCTAGAGCTGCTGGTGGCTCCTCGTTGGCAGCTCGCGCGGGTGCTCTGGCTGCATCACGTGTGCGTCCTCGGCCTCTACCTCGGACCCAACCTCTAACGGCTCTAGTAGGGGGCGCAGGTGCCTGTCATCTCCGGTAGCACATGTCCTCACCATCTGTGAGAGAATAGAAGATAGAAGTTTAGAATTTCGATATCAAAAATCTCGCATGACAAGGAAATCTAATGAAGTGGAATTTTCCTAACAGTTACATAGCCTCTCGTAGATAAGTATAGACGTTTCCGTACTGATCCGCGAGATTCTAATAAATCGACTTGTGATTCATGACTCCTATGAGCCTAGAGCTCTGATACAAACTTGTCACAACCCAAGTTTTTCCTCTGTAAACTGTCGTGACAGCACCTAGTCTCTACAACTAGGTAAGCCTAGCAAATTGCGGAAAAATAAAAACGAAAGATGAAACTAGCAAAAACTGCGGATAGAACATAATAAAAAAAGTTTAAGATGTCGTTCGGCATATACAAATACACACCCTCAAACTGAATTAACTCTCAAAATCTGAAATCTCATGAAATCACAAACTGTGGATACTACATAGTGTTCTAACTCCAGAATGTCTAATCAAAGGAAAATACAGAAGGGATATAGCTAAAAGAGAGAATAGAGAGGGACTCCTCTGTCTGCGGATGCGGTAGATATACCTCAAAGTCTCTACAGATTGCCTCGCCTCACTGATAGTATGGTTGAGCCAAAGAACCTGGATCTGCACACGAAAAACATATGCAGGAAAGGGCATGAAAACACCACAGCGGTACCCAGTAACTGCCAAGCCTAACCTCGGTCGAGTAGTGACAATGAAGGTCAGGGCCCTAGTTATATATACATACATACATATATATATATATATATATATATATATATATAAATAAGGTAAAACAGTAAGAAGTGCGACAGTATAATTAAAGATACTAACAGTTGATAAAGAGTAAATCACAGACAGAATATACTCAGTACATAGAGGTAGCAACAGGGGATCTCCCAGGATATTGTCCCGTAGTCCCAAACGTAAACATACAGAGGATCTCCCGTGATATCGTCTCATAGTCCGAATCATAATTTTGCAGGGGAACCTCCCGAAATATCAATCTGTAGTCCTAATGTAAATATCTAGTACAGGGGAATCTCCTGAGTGCCATCCCGTAGTCCCAAATGTAAACATGCAGGGGGATCTCCCGGAATACCGATCCGTAGTCCCAAAGTAAACATGCAGGGGGATCTCCCGGGATATCGTCTCGTAGTCCCAAAATAAATACACAACAGTATCAAGAGAGAATCTATAGTTCTATTCGAGAATTAAACAGGAAATTCTACTCTAACATGCTGCACAGAGTACAAGTAAGCAATTAAATCACATAAGCATACTTTTTCCTAAATTAAACAAGAGGCTTCAAGTACAATTATTGCTCAATTACAAGAAAACATAGATATTTACTTAATGAAAATGGGGGTTTTCAATAATTAGCACGTGTACGCACTCTTCACCTCATGTACCCGTCACTCATATAACATCAGTACCAAAATCCTAAGGGGAGCTCCCCCACAAAAGGTTAGACAAGCCACTTACCTTGAACCGGCTCAAAATCAATCCGAAATCACGCTCTTGCCACGAGTATCCAACCCCGGGTAGCCCAAATCTAATCAAATTAATATCATAACGTAAATACAACTACAAACAACTAATTTAGCTAATGAAATTGAAGCTAAGGCAATAAAATAGAAAAACGCCCAAAAATCCTCCCTGCGCCCATGTCTCGAAATCGGGTAAAAGTTACGAATTATGAAATCCCATTCACTCACGAGTCTAACCATACCAAATTACTCCAATCCGATACCAAAATTTTGATCAAAACCCCAAAATTAGGCCTAAGAACTATTCCAAAATTTCCCCCAATTTCTCACCCAAAATCCGAAATTAGATGATGAATTCATGCTTAGATTAATGGGCTATAAGCAAAAAGGATTTAGGAATCATTACACAATTGATATCTCTGAAAATCCCTCAAAATCTCGTCCAAATTCGAGCTCCCATACTCTAGTTTTGATAAAAATGGCTAACCCTCGATTTTATGAAACTTTATAATCTGCCTAGGTAATTCCTTCTTCGCGAACTCGGAAGGCCCCTCGCGTTCGCGAAATTTTCCTAGAATTCCTTCATCGCAAACGTGATGACCCTGTCGCGAACACGATAGCCACTCTCTCACTCCTACGCGAACGCGGGATCCTATTCGCGAATGCGTAGGCATATGACCTCTCAGCTTCGCGAACGCGGGACAAACATCACGAACGCAAAGCATTAAATCTCCACCTACCCCAACTCCTCTTCTCAAACACGAGACCTTACTCGTGAATGCGAAGAAGGAAACCAGAACTGGAGACTTCTGCAATTTTTGTAATTTTCTTCTTAAGTTTAAAGGTCCGTTAACCATCCGAAATCAACCTGAGGCCCCGGGGTTCTCAACCAAACATACCAACAAGTTCTAAAACACCATATGAACTTAGTCGATCCCTCAAATCACATCAAACAATGCTAAAACACAAATCACCCTCCAATCCAAACTTAAAGAACTTGAAACTTCCAAATTTGGCAACCGATGCCAAAACCAACCAAACCTCCCCCGATTGACCCTAAATTTTGCACACAAGTCACATTTAACACTATGGAGCTATTACAACTTTCGGAATCGGATTCCGACCCCGATATCAAAATCTCACTATCGATCCAGAAACTTCAAAAATTCAACTTTCGGCATTTCAAGCCTAAATAACCTATGGATCTCCAAAATACAATCTGAACATGCCCCTAAGCCCAAAATCACCCAACGGAGCTAACAGAATTGATGAAATTCCATTTCGAGATTGTCTTTACACTGCTCCAACTACGGTCCAAATTATAATGCTTAAGCTCTCATTGAGGGACTAAGTGTCCCAATACACTCCGAAACTCAAAATGAATCCTTCTGGCAACTCACAATAGCAAAAACAAACACGAGAAAGCAGTTAATAGGGGATTAGGGCATTAATTCTTAAAACGACCGATCGGGTTATTACATTAATAAATACTCCTTTTAGCTCCATTGGCATGCACAAATTTATTTGGTTGATATTGTTATGAATGATTATGTTATTTTTTAAAGTACATTCAATAACAACATTTGCATGTTCATGGAAGAGAATTAATACTCAGGAAACAGTTTGGAAGAAGATTGACGATTTAGATAGACTATTTTATTTAAAAGAAGAACATCGAATCACTAGATAGGATTCATTAATTTATAATTAAAAAAGGAATAATGTTTTGCGTGTGAAAAAATTTGTCTCCCTTTGAGGTTTGAACATGAGGGTTTATGTGATCGAAGGGACTCAGACCATAATTTATGATAGAACACTATTATAAATGAAAGTACAAGAGGGGGGTGAATTGTTGACTAATTAAAATTTGGTCGACTAAGACAAGTATTAGTTGACTAATCACAGAACAGAAAGAACGAAAGCAGTAAAGAGAAATGATAAAGCATACAGAGATTTATACTGGTTCGGTACCATTGTGGTACTTACATCCAGTTTCCCTTGGGTCACAAGGGTTCCCTTGAGATCTTTGAACAAAGTTACAATATTGATGGTTTTATCGCGTTCACCACCAACATACAGTATCAACACTTAAGTTCTAATCAGTTGAAACAATTTTCTTTTGTACTCTAGATCTCTCTATCTTTTGAGACACTGACAACTAAGAATTATAGTGTTGAACTAAGAAGTAAACAGATTTGGAATACAGTTTATGTAGTTGTGTAGTCTTCTTCTTGAACAATCAATCTTCTTATAGGAGTGAAAAGAGCCATTGAATCTTCAGCGAAATTAGAGGCACAAGATCTTTGATAAAGGAATTTGACCCAAGGGGTGCCTCTTCGAATCTTGCTCTTTAAAGATCCCAGATTTGATTGTGACATTCCTTGTCACAGCTTGAATTTAGGAGTTGAATATACCATGAACGAGGGGTTACTAACATTTGGAGAATCCATAATTGCAGTCTAAGATTCCATGATTGAGGGCAATTCAATCTTGCTTCCCATAATTGTAGCAGTAACATCTTCCTTTTTTCCAATACTTGCCATTTTAGTCCAGTATCAATCTTGCTTCCCTTGATTGTAGTAACAGCATGTTCAGGCTTTCCTTATCTTCAAGTTCGAATCTTGCTGAGCATATTGTCATCTTTCTTTTTTGTTTGTTCTGCACATATAGCATAAGGAATTATTGTCATCATTAAAACCTAATCTTGAACCTATCAATCTCTCCTTTTTGATGATGACAATCAAGAAGGAGTAAACAAAGTAATTTAAGACACTTCCCTTTTTAGGGATTGCTCCCCCTTTGTTGTTACTTCTCCTGAGTTGTTGTTCCATTATGAATGTTGTGCCCATATCTACCCCTAAGTGTTTACTCGTACATTTTCTCTCCCTTTGACATCAATCAAAAATGAAATAGTAACAAAAAACAAACACAAAGCAATATAGAATATAATGTGCATACTAAAAGGGGTTAGAGCAGCAGGGCCTTCAGCAGAGGCTTAAGTTAGTACATACCAAAAAAGAATTGCCTAAAGGCCACCATCACAAAAAATAACAGCAAAAAAGGAACACAAGATTGTTTGTCACAACAGCACAACCAGAGATAATTAATTTCATCCCAGAAAGTATTTGAGGGTTTTGATCACTTTAGTGCAAAAGGAGTCATATGAGTTTTTAACATCCCTGACTAGCTTGTCCATCTTCTCAATCATGGAATTGAAGGCCCTAGTTCCATTTCTCCTTGTAGCTCCTATGTCTATCCGAAGATTGGCCACATCTAAACCTGTCTGCTTGGTGACATCTCTGATCTTATCTAACTGTTCTTTCATCTCCACAAGCAGCAACTTGACTCCATCAAGGTAGTGTTGAATTTGTTGAAGGTTCTGAGCGGCAGTCGACTGAGAGACTGTTTGATCAGCTTGGACATCAATTGGAGATGGAGGACTTTAAATCTTGGCTCGCTTAACCCATCCACTTTCACCCAAAGAGTATCCCATCATAGAAAATGCAGTCTTATCATAAGTATTTGAGATGTGCTTGGGTGTGAAAGGTGCCAAGTCAACCTTCATAACTTCCAAGATACGAGAGATAAGAATACCATAGGGCAGACAAGCAGCTGAAGAGGAAATATCCCTGATACTCTCAAGCATATACTGATGAATCCACACAAACCAATCAAGACACTTGTTGTCGACCTGACAGTAGAGGACAAAGATATCTCTAGTGGATAAAGAACTTAAGGACACAGTCCTGGGAAGGAGAGTGGTGGCAGTAATGTGGGCCAAAACACGATGTTCAAACTTCAGATTTTTGAGGCCAATGTTAGGGGGGTTATCAGACAGGAAAATTTTTGCTTCTTCAAGAAACACTTCAAAGTTTTTGGGCCAAGAATTTTGGGCAAACACACCATACCCACTAAATTTGGCGGATTTTTTTTTTCAAAGTGGTTGGAGTCCAACACAATTTTAGTTCCCAAAACCATAGATTCTAAGTCATCCTTATCATTCACAAATAGATTAGCATAAAACATTGTCACAAGTTCTTCATACACAGAATTTCCAAGAGTGTCAAATAAAGGGGAAAGGTGCTGAAAATCGAAAATTACAGTCACATCACAGTGAAGACATTGAATGAGAGAGAGACTTATAGAGCGTCCATAACCCATGGATTTTGACTTATAGGAATCAAACCTTACCTTTTCACTAAGATCATAGAAGATCAGCTTGTCTACTGGACCAAATTCCAAGTGTTCTACCTTGTCGTTCTTGCATGCAGCCTTTTTGGGGATTTGCTCCATGCGTCTCTTTCCGACCTTTTTCTGGATGATAGGGTGACTTTTAGATGAGGCACTGCTATCATTGTCTGTTTTGAGAAAGTCTGAGTCAATGGATGATTCTACATACACAGGCTCTTCTCTATTGAGAGGTTTTTGAAACCTACTGTTTTGTCTGGTCACAGAGGAAGGGTTTCTTTTGGACATAGAGAAATTGGTGGTTTGGTAGGAATGAGTGGAGTATTTGGAGATGGAAGGGTTTTAACAAGAGATTTGAGAGGAGTGAAGGGGCGTCTTGGTTACTGGAAAGGTCAAAGTACAGACGAAGGTGATGGTTCTGAATGATTGCTTGGTGGTACAGGTAATAATTACACCTCCACAGTAAAATTAATTAGTACATGGATAATTTAGGAAATAAAATATACTGAAAGCGTGTAAAATATTTTAACCACTTAGAGTAATATTTGGTTTACAAATTTGGCATAATGCCAATCTTTTTTCGAAGGATGAAAAATCTTTCCTCCGAAAGTGGTTTAGTAAAAATATTAGCAAGTTGAGAATCAGTACTAATGAACTCTAATATAATATCATATTTTGCAACATGATCACGAATAAAATGATGTTTAATTTCTATATACTTTGCTCTAGAATGAAGCACAGAATTTTTAGATAAGTAGATAGCACTGGTGTTGTCGCAAAAAATAGGAGTGGCAGTAAGAGATAAATCATAATCAAGGAGTTGATACATAATCCATAAAACTTGAGTACAACAGCTTTCAACAGCTAGGTATTCTGCCTCAGTCGTTGATAGAATAACACAATTTTGTTTCTTGTTATGCAAAGATACTAAGGCATTTCCCAGCAGTTGACATGTCCCATTGGTACTTTTCCTATCAGTCTTGTCTCCTGCAAATTCAACATATGAAAATCCTCTCAAGAAGAAATTGTTAGTATGATCATACCATAGTCCTAATTTAGTAGTACCAATTAAATATCTAATTATGCATTTAACCGTAGTCAAGTGGGATTCCTTAGGAGCTGATTGAAATCTGGAATATTTACATACACTAAACATAATATCAGGTCGACTAGCAGTTAAATAAAGTAGAGATCCAATCATTCCTCTATACATGGTTTCATCAACCATTTTTCCATTGTTGTCTTCATCTAGCACGGTAGTTGGACTCATTGGAGTGCCGATAGCCTTAGCATTTTCCATCCCAAACTTTTTGATAAGATCCTTGGTATACTTGGTCTAGCTAATGAAAATTCCTTTAGGAGACTGCTTGATTTGAAGTACAAGGAAGAAGGTTAGTTCTTCCATCATGCTCATTTCAAATTCACCCTTCATGTAAAGAGCAAATTCTTCAAAAAGAACAGTGTTAGGGCTACCAAAGATAATGTCATCAATGTAAATTTGAGTAATGCGATTACCAGAATTTGATTGCTTAATAAAAAGCGTTGTATCTATATTACCTCGTTTGAAACCTTTATTTACAAGAAAATAACCTAACCTTTCATACTATGCTCGTAGAGCTTGTTTGAGACCGTACAGGGCTTTAGTCAGCTTATATACATGGTTTGGAAAAGTGGCATTTGCAAATCCAAGATGTTGTTTCACGTATACTTCTTCAGATATATAACCATTTAGGAACGCATTTTTGACATCCATCTGAAATAGTTATCCTTTGTGAGTGGCAAAGGTAAGTAGAATTCGGATGGATTCAAGTCTTGCCACAGGTGCAAAGATTTCATCTTAGTCGATTCCTTCATGTTGAGAGTAAATTTGAGCCACCAGTCTTGCTTTATTCCGAACGACTTGGCCTGATTCATCCAATTTATTTTTGAAAACCCACTTAGTTCCAACAATTAAGGAGTTTTTAGGTTTCGGAACTAATTGCCAGACTTTGTTTTTCTCAAACTGATCTAATTCTTCTTTCATAGAATTGATCCAATGAGAATCATTTAGAGCTTCATCAACCTTCTTGGGCTCAAATTGGAAAATGAGAGCTACATGAGATTTGTTCTTTTGAGATCTGTAGTTATTCCTTCTTGTGGATCTCCTATAATGAATTTGTGAGGATATCCTTGTTCGTTCTTCCATTCATTTGGAGTATTTTCTATAGAGATCTTTTCATTGATAGTCGACTAATCTGGTTGAGATAAGTCAAGATATTCTGTAGGAGCTTCAGCTGGTTGAGTCTGTAAAATAGTTGACTCACTTTGATGATCCTTACCTATAACAACAGACTTTGGAGCACAAGACACTTCCTCATCTTCAGGAACATGTTCTTTCTTTAGGCGAGGGTTAGTATCAATAAAAACAACATGAATAGATTCTTCAATACATAAGGTTCTCTTATTAAAAGCTCTGTAAGCTCTACTTGAGGGAAAGTAACCAAGAAATATACATTCATCACTCTTTGGATCAAACTTACCCAGATTATCCTTTCAATTTTTATGAACAAAACATTGGCATCCGAAAGGGTGGAAGTAGCTGATGTTTGGTTTCTTACCATTCCACAGTTCATACGGAGTCTTTTTGAGAATAGGTCGAATGAGACACCTGTTAATGATATGACATGTTGTACTTACAACTTCTGCCCAGAAATGATGAGGTAAAGAGTTTTCCACAATCATGGTTCTTGCCATATCCTGCAAGGTTCTATTTTTATGCTCTACTACACCATTTTGTTGAGGAGATCTTGGTGAAGAGAAATTATGTGAGATTCCTTGATAATTGCAGAAATTTTTAAAAGCTCTGCTTTCAAACTCTCCTCCATGATCACTTCTGATGGTAGAGATGTAGTAATATAGAAAACTTCAAAATTCTTTAAGGCATCATCTTTATGACTAAGAAATATAACCCATGTAAATCTAGAGAAATCATCTACAATAACAAAAGCATAGTTCTTACCTCCTATACTAGAAGTTCTAGTAGGGCCAAATAAGTCCATATGCAGCAGTTAAAGAGGTTTAGAGGTAGAAACAATGTTTTTGACTTTAAAAGAGAATCGAGTTTGTTTTCCTAATTGACATGCATCACAGATATGATCTTTTAAAAAATCCAATTCTGGAAAGCCAACAACAAGGTCATGTTTTGAAAGTTTTTGAATGGTGTGCATGCTTCCATGATCAAGTGTTCTATGCAAAACCCAAGATCTTCAATTATAGAAGCAAGACAAATTTGATCCCCAAAGTTTTCCAAGTTTTTGATAGTATAGATATTTTTGTCCCTATTACTAGAGAGAATGATGTTACCTCATTCGTCTTCTACGAACCAGCTATGTTTCTTAAACAAACCTCATAATCATTGTCACATAGTTTACTGATTCTGAGAAGATTATAGCCAAGTTCATCGGCTAAGTAAACTTCATCCACGTCACATGTAGAGGTTAAAGGAACCTTTCAAACACCAATAACATTTCCTTTGGATTTGTCACCAAAGGTAACTGTTCCTCCATCTATCTTGGTGACTGATTTGAACAACTGTTTGTCACCCATCATATGTCTAGAAGACGCGCTGTCAAGATACCATTTTCCTTTTCGATTCTTCTTACGTTGTTCCTGCAAAACAAGATTACTTATTTTTAGGTACCCAAGCCTGCTTGGGTCCTGAATGATAAGATTTCTGAGAGTTAGTTTGCTTTTAAGATTTTGGTCTCCAGATCTATCTCCTGTCGTTCTTGAATCTGCAATGATTTGAGGTGACCTTTTTTACCACAGTAGGTGCAAGATGATCTGTTAGAGTTGCCAGAACTATTTTCAGCTCTAATTCTATTCCTGCAATTGTTAGTGCTATGACCATTTTTACCACAAAAGAAACAAGTTATTTTCTTTCTAACATGAACGTTCTGATTAGACTTGACTGGACTAGAACTTGAGGTTCTTTGCAATCCATTCAACTGAAGCTTGAGTTCGTTTACTTCATCTTGAAGCATATCGCGTTCAATTTTGCATACTTCTAGATTCAAGGCCTAGTCCTTCTTCTCTCTTTCTTTTTCTCTCTTGACTTTTCTGAGCTCATTTAATGCTCTTTCTATATCTGCAAGAGCAATATCAACAAATTCTTGAAGTTCATAACAGTTTGGACATAAAGGAGTGCGTACCTTACTAGTTCCTTCATTCGACGGTGAACGATGTTCTCTTGAATCATCTTCTTCATCGTTGTTGTCTGCCATTAGTCCAAGTTCCTCTGGATCTTCATCGTCGATTAGAGCCTTAAAGCAAATGTTAGCAATTTCCTCGTCATCAGATTCCTCCTCATCACTCCATGCACC
This sequence comes from Nicotiana sylvestris, assembly GCF_000393655.2. Lineage (NCBI taxonomy): Eukaryota > Viridiplantae > Streptophyta > Magnoliopsida > Solanales > Solanaceae > Nicotiana > Nicotiana sylvestris. Next base: position 118,407,434 of record NC_091057.1, on the reverse strand, counting down.
AAAAGCTTTCTTCTTTTGCATGTTTCTGCTAAGCTTCTTTTTTTAATTTCGGACAGTCAGCTTGAACATGTCCGAACTTTCCACATTTGTAACATCTTCCATCATTTTTATCTATTTCATTTCTCACCCTTTTTTTTCTGAAATTAGACCTACCTCTTCTATAGTTTCTGTTTCTTCTCATCATGTTGGTCACAACTTGTGAGAGCATTGCAATGTTTTTATCTTGTTCTCATCCTTCTTCTTCATCTTCATTTTTTGGTTCAGCCATAGTTGCCTTGAAAGCCACAATTTTCTTCTTCTCTTGAATTTGTCTGTCAAGATGAGTTTTCTTCAACGCAATCAAGTCACCTCTGAGTTCATCATAGGAAATTTTGTCCAAATCTTGACATACTAAAGCGGTGACCTTTGGTTGCCAAATTGTAGGTAGGCTTCTCAGGATCTTTCTAACCTGTTCGCCACTTTTAATAGGTCTTCCAAATTATTTGAGGTCTCCAAGAATTTTGCTGAACCTGGAAAATATTTCTTCAGTAGATTCTCCATCCTTCATTTGAAATAATTCATATTCCCAAATGAGGAGATTTATTCTAGTCTCTTTTACCTTGTTGGTTCCTTCATAAGTGACTTCCAGTTTATCCCACGTTTCTTTTGCAGTCTCACAATTGGATATCTTTTCATATTCTTCTCCACTTATAGCATTATATAGTAGATGTTTTGCTTTTGCATTGATAGTGATAGTAGATGCTTGCTCATCAGTGTAATCGTCCAAATCCAGAGGATCAGTTGATGTGATGACTTGACCATTTTCATCCTTATTGGGAGGAATTGAAAGGTTTCCCTTTTTTATCACACGCCATACTTTGATATCATATGACATAGTATACGTTTCCATGCGAACTTTCCAATGAGAGAAATGCTGACCATTAAAGTAAGGGGGTCGAACTTAAGAGGTTTCTTCTTGAAAAAGAGCACCAACAACGGTGTTGGTTCCCATTGATCTTTTATCACTAGCGGTAAAGCGAAGATTGTGTGGTTTGCTCTAATACCAATTGAAAGTACAAGAGGGGGTGAATTGTTGACTAATTAAAATTTGGTCAACTAATACAAGTATTAGTTGACTAATCACAGAACAGAAAGAACGAAAGCAGTAAAGATAAATGATAAAGCACACAGCTATTTATACTGGTTCGGTACCGTTGTGGTAATTACATCTAGTTTCCTTTGGGTCACAATTCGCTTAAGATATTTGAACAAAGTTACAATATTGATGGTTTTATCGCGTTCTCCACCAACGTATTGTATCAATACTTAAGTTCTAATCAGTTGACACAACTTCCTTTTGTACTTTAGATCTCTCTATCTTTTGAGTCATTGACAACTAAGAATTATAGTGTTTGAACTAAGAAGTAGGCAAATTTGGAATACAGTTTGTGTAGTTGCACCGTTTCTTATTGAACAATCAATCTTCTTATAGGAGAGAAAAGAGTCGTTGAATCTTTAGCAAAATTAGAGGCACAAGATCTTTGATAAAGGGATTTGACCCAAGGGGTGCCTCTTCTAATCTTGCTCTTTGAAGAGCCCAAATTCGATTGTAACTTTCCTTGTCACAACTTGAATTTAGGAGTTGAATATACCATGAACGAGAGGTTACTGAGATTTGGAGAATCCATGATTGCAGTCTAAGATTCCCCGATTGAGGGCAATTCAATCTTGCTTCCCTTAATTGTAGTAGCAGCATCTTCCTTTTTTCCTTACTTGCCATTTTTAGTCTAGTATCAATCTTGCTTCCCTTGATTGTAGTAACAGCATGTTCAGGCTTTCCTTATCTTCAAGTTCGAATCTTGCTGAGCATATTGTCATCTTTCCTTTTTGTTTGTCCTGCACATATAGCATAAGAAATTATTGTCATCATTAAAACGTAATCTCGAACCTATCAATAAACAACCATGGTTAGTAGCCGATTTAAATATTGTTCTCATGTTTAGATGTGAGGGTGAATTGGAGTAGTTTAGCTATACAACTCCATTCTAACAAAAATTCCCAAATTACTATAAGGCGATCTACATTGACCTCGGCAACGAAGTTACTATATGTCAATTCATTAAGATCATTCACGGAAATTTGTATATTATTCTTTCATGTACAATTGTTTACTCAAAGTTTATTTTATATAATAACATATATTAATTTAAAATACATCATATTGCACTCGACATACACGTGCAATACACATGAAGAAAAATTAGTATCTAATAAAAGAAAGATATTTTTTATTCTATTTGCACATTATAATTTTTCAATAAGAGAATCCAATGAACTTCCTTTTATCAATCTAGCTCTCCCTCCCTGCTTGCTTCCACCATAAACTCGAGTGGAAACAAAAATTAAATATAATATATTATTTTCTTAAAAATGTGCCATTTTATTTTTAAAGTAGCATCTCTAGTATGTTTACTTCGTCAATATAGTATCAATTCTTCTTCTTATTTGGATTTAAAACAAATTTGAACAAGAACATTGATTATCGACTCATTGATTCGCTTGACCGAAGAGCCATTTATTTGGGCCCTCTTCTTTATAAGACATTCTCTCCTCTCGGTAGAGCCCCATAATGTGTTCTTGGGCTTAGCCTAAGTTTTTCGTTTCTTCTTCTTCTTCTTTTACAAAGTTAGCGAGGAGAACTTTTAGGGGTGGTTTGATTTGTAAATAAGTTATCTCATGATCAATTATTCCGAGATTGTTATCCTATCCTTACATAGGGATAAAAATAACATTAGAATCCCGGGATACTTAATCCCAGAATTACTTATATCGCGATTTTGTCCAACCAAACATGGAGTAAACTCATTTCAAATTTAATATTGAGATTAATTATTCCTTATCCGTCGCATCAAACGAGCCCTTACAGAAAATAACCACTACGTACTACAGCTCAATCTTAAATAAGTTAGGATAACTATATGAATTCTCAAACGAGCCCTTACAGTTTTCCAGTATGATCTTCATGGACCATGCAATACATAGTTTTCCATTACTTATTAGTGCAACAAAAGATATGAAAAGTCTACACATAAATGTATTATTGGTGGAATCTCAAAGGATAAAACCGATGAAGGGACTGGAGCTTTAAGAAAATTTGCACAATTTTTGGTTGAATGCAAACGCGACCTTCAAATCTTGGGTCCACCTCTGATCATGCATCTATGATTTGATTTAAATGCTAAGTGCGGCAATATTTTTACCAAAGATTCATTATTCCGTTAGTCAAAATTGACGATCCTAATTTAGATATGTTGTGAATCTTTAATTTAATTATAGTCCTTTTATAATTTGACATTTAGACTCAACTTAAAGCGTCGAAGTTCAAAATCAACAAGGGTTAAATTAACACGCAAGTGGTCCTCTTTCATACTCTTTCGAGAATTCATGAGATTGCTACCCTAAGTAGTACTAAAGTAGAAACAAGTAGGAATTTGAAAAGAAAACGGGGAACAATTGTGGAAATATTTAATTCAGTAGAAGTTAAGAGTCAAACTCGTTCTCAATATGAGTTTATTAGGACTAGTTTCTCGGCACGTGCGATACATGTGTATTTTGAATCATATGGTACCCAATTTGGTAAAATATATATAGCGATATTATTAAATTATAACTTTTAGTAAATAATTATACATGATAATAAAGTACAAGTTTTATTGAATAATTAATTTGGATCGTCATATAGTGACTTGTTTGTTAAGGTCAAAATGGTTGGATACCTTCTAAATTAAATCAAAATGGTTGGATCGTCATATATATATATATATATATATATATATATATATAGATGGTGATGGCCCTCGCTTAGCACGGGCCCGATATTGCACGAGTTGAAACAATTGGTGCATGGCAACGATTGCCAAATATAAACAACATAACAAACTAATCGTCGGATATCATTCACATGCATTTGGAAGCAAAATCTCCACTCATGGATGTTATGTAGTTTACTCACGTTGACAAAAGGTGACATATTTCCTGCTGCAATTAGTCTTCCTTTTTGCCTTTTTTGCTACAGAATTATGATGCAATGTCAAATGTAAGTGCCCATATCTTTAACAGACTAAATGCAAATTTGTTTAAGTAACATAGTTCTAGTCAATTTTATGATTTAGATAACAATATTAATTTTAATTGAATAATTTAAACGCTTAAGATGGAACTATAAGAAATTATTGCAGACTTCCTCAATGCAAGACATGTCTATCGGAAACAACTTCCTTCATAAGGTAGGGGTAAGGGTAAGGTCTGCATCACATTACTCTCTCCAGACCCCCCTGTGTGGGATTGCACTGGGTTTGTTGTTATTGTTACTCCTCCTAAGTGCAAGGCATGCTTTATCTACCTTTGCACATATGATCGAAAATTTGCTTTGTCAACAAAGAAAGCTTATTTACTAAAGAGAGTTATCAAGAAGTATAATAGTAAATGAAAATGTCAAAAAAAACAAGAATGAAATAGAATTGGGATTAGCAATAAGAGTCTTTCAAAGCAGTAGTGAAGAGTAACAAAGAGCGGGACTTTGAAGTTTTACCTAATAGTTCTGAGAGTATATTTTAGTTATCTTAAATATCAAACAGGCTCAACCTTAACTTTAGCATATGTAACGATCCCACTGGCTGTTTTAAGCTCTAGCGTGTCGTTCAGCAGTTTGAAGCCATGGGCAGCTTCATTTCAGGTATTATGACTTGTACGCATAATCGAAATTGAGATTCAGGGAGTACGGAGTTGATTTGGAAAGAGAATTCTCACACTACAAGAATTTGGATTTTTAGTGGTAACATATTGTGGCGACCCTATAGGTTGCTACAACATTTATAGAATTAGCAGCGACATTAAAAGGTCGCTACAGAAGGTGAATATTTAGCAGCGACTTTTCTGATATCGCCTCTGATGTGGCTGAAATTTTTTAGTCCTGCTAAGAATAAAATTTGGGCTCCAAATTATTTGTGGCGACTTTTAACCTATCGCTACTAAAGATATTTTATAGCGACTAGGTCGCTACTATATCCTAGAAATTTTAATTTAAAATAACAAACAAAATTAAAAAAGCTCATTCTTTCTAATTAAAATAAATGAACCCTTCACAGACACACAAACCTCCCTCTCTCTAGAAATCCCTCCCCCTTTCTCTAAAATCACTTCTCTGCTAAAATTTCATGACCCAGCTCTAAATCTCTCTAATCAAAACGTCAATTTCATTTATTAGGTATGTATTCAAATTCCTAATCTTTTCCTTTTTCTTTTAGGAACGAAAATCTCATATAGCTGCTGTCCAAATCATATCGATTTTGTGGTAGAAGAATTGCACAACTGATTTCTCTCATATAACTTCTAGTAACCCTAATCCTTTCTTTTTTGTTTATACCCATACTATTTTATATATAAATTTATGTTTGATTTTTTATAAGGATTCTTCAAGGCGAAATTTTCAACATGCAGTTAGGGATTGCCGTTATTTCAGTAATTTTACATTTGAATTCTTAAATTTCATCTCGAATTTCTCTTAACCATTTGATAATCTACAGGAGTACAAAAAAAAGCCGCACGGAAAGACTCATTTGAGGCGTATTTGGTGTTGTTGTTGTTGATTTTCAGTCTTGACAGAACTCGACTATCTTAGTTTGGGTAAGTTAAAAGCTTCTTGTTCGGAGACCTATTGCATGTTGGTATTCCATTCTTATTTTTTTTCTTTTATGGCTATATGCCTAAATCAGTAGATAGATACTTTTAAATTTTATAAGGCACATATATGTTGCGCCCCCTTTTTCTCGCAAGATCGGGTTTATGACATTTTGTATTGGACAACTCGTTCCTTTTGTGAACTGGGTTTTGCAATTTGAAGAGTCGCCACCTAATGATTTAAGGTGCATTAGGACACCAATATGGTTTAATTCTAAGTTCCTTTGAATAACCAAAGATAGGGTAAGGGCTTGAAATTATCCTAAGGGAAAGGTGTTAGACACCCCTCAGGATCTACTAGTGTGGTTCCCAACCAGACAGTTGATGGTGAATTTATGCAATTAACAAGTAAACAAACAGGGCTCACATAATACAGGATTTTAAATACACAGGTGTTTAGAAATGATAAGCCACAAACATGGAAACAATCACTATTCAGAATCAATTACACAAGTGATTGCCTTTAATTAAGGGATCACTTGCTTAACGGGAAGTGATAAGTTCAAAATAAGGAAAGAAATCAATTTATATGAAGACTGATTATTGCCATAAAAGAAGTAGTAAAACAATTGAGTAAGTGATTAAGTCTAAGTACAGGAATATACTTGTTTTGGAAAGGATTCAATAAGACAAAACAAGGAAAGAAATCAATTAACCTTAACAGGCGAGTGAAATCAGATTTTCACAAAAGAAAAATTTGAAATCAGTCACACAATTGAAGGTCAATCAAAGAAGGAAACTCAGTATATAAATAGAGTTTACAAACACTGGAAATGCGAGGCCAAACTATTGGCAAAAGGAAACAGCATGTAATAATAGCACAAAGTCAGTAGAACCCTTCTGAAAAACCCTCAGAAGCATGCAAAGGGTCAAGTGAAAACCCTTCTGAAAAGCATAGTCGAGTTTCAAAGATAGTAAGAACCCAGAACCAAAGGAATCATATAAAGAAAAGATATGTTGAAACAAAGGAATTTCAAATCAAGTCGAGCAATTTCACATAATGAATTGCGCAAGCAGTTTCAGAAACTCGAATAGACCCCAAAGAAATTAGGGTTTTCGAAACCAATCGAGTTTAAAGATGATGAACAAATAGATTACACAAATACTTAGTAGACTGCTTCAAAGACTCGAATGAACCCAAAAGAAATTGGGGTTTTCGACATCAATTGAGTCTAGAGATGATAAACAAGTAAATCAAACAAATACTAGCAAATAGACTCACAAAACCTAAAAGAAATAAAGACTTCTATCATGCAAACTCAGATAGAAGGACAATACGAGCAAACATAGCAAAACATGTCAAAAATCAGAGAAAAGTTTTGAAATAACTTAACAAGAAAACCTTAATCGGAAAAGATAAAGAGTTTGAAAGTAAAGTTTTGTCAGAAACTTCGAGAAAAATGCTTAGAAGTTCAAAGCAAACATAGATCTGAAGCAGATCTGAAACAAATCGAAAGAACCTTAGATATTAGGTTTTCAGAAGAACCCCAAGTGACAAGAAAAGCCTTTAAAGCCATTGATCTAAGCAGGAGAGTCAAAGGTATGACTCAAATGGCCATGGCTAGCCGGAGAAAGATCAGAGACGATTAGAGAATAGTCATCGAGCAATGTCTGGACCAAGCCCCTTCATGATCTGGTCATGAGACCATATAAAAAGAATAAAGAAGTAAAAGAAATCAGATTTTGGGCCATTCCTTTTAATTTCTCCCAGGACCAAATCTTTTCCCTATCAAATACCCGACCAGACCAGGCCCAGATCCATGTCTCCTACCCGGTCCACCAGTGTAAATCCAAACGACCCCGTTTTATGCCCATTGATCACAACCGTTGGATTTCTATCATCCAATGGCTCGAAACTGCTCTGTCTTCTACCATATATCTATTGGAATTAAGGTCAAACACCCCCCAAAAGACCAAAAATAATCACTTTCATCTCTCTTCTCATCAGATACCTTACCCCAAACCCTAGCGCCGCCCTATTTTTCCGCCACTTCAAGCCGGCGGTTCCACCTCTGACCGGTCCCAAATTAACACCATAGAACCCTCATAACCTCCTCTTCCCCAATCTCTACTCTGTTTCCCTCGAATCAGACCTGAACTCTTCGAATCTCAATTTGAAGATCTGAACCCTAGAATCCCAAAAACCAAATCGACGAGGTTATTAAATATTTACGATTAAGGTCTATTTCGGTCAGAAACTGAAGATTCCTTGACGTTTAGCTCAAGACTGGTTTTCTCTTTAGTTTTGATAGGTATTTTCCGTATTTCATTTTTTTGTTCATTTTTCATATCTTCTTTTGTTTTCTTCTTTTTCTTCTGTTTTCTCAAAATCATCTCCGCATGTATTTCTTTTAATTTAGTTTAACGGTTAATTATTAGCTTCTTTAATTTTGTTTGGAATCGTTAGGTTAGTTTGGTTTGATTTTTATTTTTGTTTTCTCTTTTAATTCCCAGGTACATACTCTTGGGCTTTATTAATTGTGAAGTTAGATTTAAAGAATGAAATGAAAACCAGAAGTTTAAAGCATAGTATTAGTTTTATTTGTGATTCAGTCGTATTTCTTTTGATATTATGTTTCATTTTTAGTAACCTGGTGTGTTATATTGTCTAGTTAAGTTTTGTTTTGGATAGTGAGCCTTGTTATTGTATCTAACTTTGGACAATTATGAAACTTGATTAACAATTTGCTTAGTCAAGTCAGTAGCTAGATTTCTGCATTCAATTATGTTGAGTTGATATGTGAATTGTTATAGCATGCCTGTGGCACATAAATAGCACTTGACTTCATGGGTTTAATTACTGGACGTTTTCTAGATCGACAGTCAGCCTATTTAAGTTATATTCATGTTGAATCCATGCTTAATAAGTAGATGCATGTATCTTGAGATCCTGTCAAATATCATGAGGAAATTGGAATTGAAGGTTGGTCGTGTTCTGATAATAAAATTGATTGGATGAATGGTTATAATGTTTAAATGTAGAAGTATTCACATATCGTCTCATAAGGTCAAGCTGCTATCATATATGATGAAAGATGTTTAATTGAAGTTTAAATCTCGCTACTGCCTTTCAAAATCAGCTGAAGATTGATGGGAGTATGATTGTCAATTGTTGTGTATTGTTAAAAACCCTGTTGTTTCATGTCCATACATTCGACTTCCGATTCTTTTTTGTTGAGTGCTTGGGGACTCGAATTCGAGTCCCGCGCCCTTTTGACATTTAGCTCTAAAAGATTTGGGCCTCACGTTAGGCCTGGATTTGAGGCAAGCCGTGTCCTTTGGTATTTTGGGCCAGTTATTCCAGCCCAAAATTTCTCTTTAACTATTGTTAATCTAAGTTCATTCACCCGTCTGCCTCTGATGCTAGTCCATTAAACTAAAATTGGTTAGAACATTTAGCTTGAAAAGTAGTGAGAATTATTTTAAATTTCCTTAATTAATTAGTTGGACTTTTAAAAGTAGATTGGAGGCATGCCATATTAGTAAGACATAGTTTATGGCCCTTCAAAGTTTAGTTCAAGTTCCCTTTAAAATTGGAATCGAGGTGTGCTGCGCCAAACAAAACCTCAAAATGCATGGCCCTCGCTTAATTAATATTTTAATCCTTAGAAATCGAGGCATGCCATTTAGTTAAATTTCTATGGCTCTCGCAAATTTGAAAATGCGTAGTTGCTTTAGGCATGTAATTAAAATTACTTTCCTAAACTCGGGTGTGCATTTATGTGACCCAATCTAAATCTGAACAACGTTAGATAAAATATGTCGTGGACTGCGAGTGCATTTATGGGACGTAGTTCAAGACATGTTTTAGATAACGTTGAATCTTTCCTAAAAATAATTAAATAAAATGCGGTTGTAAAGCTAAAATTGAACTATAGGTTAAAACATGTATTAAAGTCAGATAATAGGCCAACTATAATAGTTAAGTGACTGTGCTAGAACCACAGAATCCGGCGGTGCCTAACACCTTCTCTCGGATTAACAGAATTCCTTATTCAGAATTTCTGGTTCGCAGACTTCAAAAGGAAAGTCGAAATTTTCTCGATTTGGGATTTAAAATAAACGGTGTTTAGAACACCAAATAAACTATCCCAAGTGGCGACTCTAAATTTAATAATTAATCCCATTTTGAATATTGTCACTTGAATTGGAAAAACTCCATTGTATACCTCTCGGGTGGGTAAAAAAGGAGTGTGACAGCTCTGGCGACTCTGCTGGGGAATCAAACCAAGAATCTCTAGTTTAGAGTTCAAGAATTCGAGCTTAGAATAACTGTTATATTTGGGTTTTATCAGATTTTATTACATGTTGAGCCTAATGTGCTAAATGCCGTTTTTACTGCTCTGATATTATTTGAACTGTATATAACTACTACGAAACCCTTCTCTTCACATCTTCAGGGATGTGCACGCTGGCGTGACTCCTCTTTCTATTAGTGTCATACCTTGAAATAATAAAGAGGCTCAGACAAGTTACAAAGCCGGATGCCCTTTTGGTTCCCGGTACGTAGCCCCCTCCTTGGCTCGAGTTGTCCGCTCGAGTACACAAGTCTAAAACAATATACCAAGGTTTTTAGCTTAGAATAACTCAGCCTCATGTCGGATCCCTAGTAGGAACGTTTGTTTGCATCACATGCATTTTGCTTTGGAGACTTAACAAAGAGGTTAGGTCTGTCTAGGACAGGTGTACCCGAAATGAAAAGACCATCCTGATGCATCCTACTTGCTACTTATGCATTTATTTGGTTTGGATTTGCATGTTGACCGGCTTATCGAATAATAGGAGAAAATTTAGGGAAAAGAAAATCAATGTGAGGGCTAAGAGAGATAATTGTCTGTTTTTGAAAAACCGATGTCCAAAATATACTGAAACTCTGCCGAAATTTTGAAAAACAAAGAGAAAAAAAAAGAAAATTTTGTTTTAAAAATAGTTGATTTTGTTTTTATTTTGTCAAATCTGACTGAACTATGCAAGTTTGATTCTCACTGGATGTGATATACATAGGCAATCCCCATCGGGCTCAACTCCATTTTTGCAAAATAACCCAAAAAATGAATTGTTGTTTATTTTGTCTTAAATAAAATTAGGTAGTGTCATTCTTGTCTAAAATAGTCGAATATCCCCAAAAGGACGCTGGAAGGATATTTTTGCAGGAATAACTACTTACAGCCCTTTTTCAAATTTTTGGCTACCAAGCAAGCACAACCCTAGAATCTTCCCCTCTCGAAGTGCTGAAGGGACGTATTTGCAAAAGTAGTTGCGTTATTTAAATGAAAATTTATTTTGTTTTAAATGAAACACTTTAATTTAAATGTGCAGAATGAGCACGAGTCAAAATTTACCAATAACAATCATGACCAAAATTCCTTTGGAGCTGTATATGTGGTGGAAAGATCTAGGTGAATCAAGACAAGATAGGGTCAATCTCTACTTGGGGTGTCTCATCGAGTTATTGAAAATCAGGCCTAGAGGAGACATAATAAAAGGCACTGGTTATGTTTTGGGACCCAGCTCACAACGTGTTTCACTTCTCGGACTTTGAACTCACACCCACTTTGGAAGAAATAGCCTGATATATTGGGAGCACTGAAGTTCCTCTGAGACACAAGTATTTGATTGCTCCAAGAGTCATCGCTGCACACATGTTTTTAGATTTCCTAAAGATAAGCAGGGGGTTCATTACCCAGATTTGGCAGCTGGTTTTCCACTTCGTAGTTTATATACCAGCGATACAGACACAAAGGAGGGTTTAACAATCCAAAAAGCAAAATTTGCAGCAAAGGGAATCGCCTAAAATGGGAAGAACACATGTGCTTTGCTTTTATGGTGGTATTTTTGGGTCTTCTAGTGTTTACCAGGAAAGATGGGAATATCAATATACGGATATCTGGGGTCGTCAACACTCTGCTTACTCAGGCCAAAAGCATCCTCGCACCCATGATAGTGTCTAAAATCTTCTGAGCTCTCACAGCTTGCAAAGCCGGAGGAGATGTTTTTGAAGGGTGAAACTTGTTGCTACAAATGTGGATGGTTGAACATCTATGTCATCGTCCTCAATACATGAACTATGGGTCGACAGGGAAAAGCTGTATAGAGGAGTTTTATACAAGGGTCGACGGGTTTAGCATGCCAGAATGGGTCACAAAATGGATATCATGTCTCCGCTCTATCACTGCAAATCAAATAGAATGGACGTTCAGGTGGCTTCCGGTGGATGAAATCATATACATGCCAGCCATCAGGCCTCACTTCCTCCTGATGGGTCTCGGAAGTATCCAACCTTATGCCCCATACTGGGTTTTGAGACAGTTAGGGAGATTTCAAATATTGCCCAAGGATGAAGACCTTAGCCGCCATGTGGTCGAGATTCGTCTTGATGGACAGTTTTATGAAAAAGTAGTTCGCCGGATTTGGAGTAATGCCAATATCAAACAGCAAATACTCGAGTGCGTTATTTATCCCAAGGTGAAGTCTCGCCCGGTTACCTCGCTTGGTACAAAAGGGAAGTTGAGTTTGGAAGGCCAGCTAAAAGACCCCACCTCCAGGAGTTTGTCGAAGCATCACAAGAACAGTGGGAGTGGTTGGAAAAAGAAAATGAATATTGGGCCGCCATAAGCAGGTTAGAAGGACAGATCAGAGACCTCAAGTTTGCTAGTGATATGCAAGCCGCTGCAGATGAGGGTGAGAAGAAAAAGTTAGCCCAAAAAAATGAAATCCTCCGGGCCCTGATCCAAAGGTTTAAGATAGCTGCAAGGAATTCGGAAAGAAGCCAAGCAGATGAAAAACTCATTAATTGCCTTAGGAACAAAATATGTGAGTATGGAAATGATCTAGAAAAATCTGAAAGCAGTTTGGCAAGAGTTAGAGCACAATTGGCCAAGAAAGCAGAAGGGCAGGCACAATTTGTGCAACAAATGAAAAGAAAATATGATAGGAAAATCACCAATCTAAAGAGAATGCTGACCACCCTTGAAAATGAGGCAGACAAACAGGCTAGGAATTTTAAAACCGATAGGGAACATTATTATGCTCTGATGGTTCAGATGGACAAAAACCTGCAACAGTTGCAGAATCAAAGCCAACATGACACTCAGGTGTTAGAAGCCCGGAATCAGTAAATCGGGCGCTTGCTTCAAGAAAAGGGTATTGTCCGAGATAGGGTTAGAGCCATTGCCGACTAAATCATCATGAAATGCTACGCCTGCGAGGACATGACTTAAACCACTTTCTTCGCTGCAGTAATGACATTCGTCCTCCAGATAATGAGTGATTTGGAGCTGCTCCAAGGGGATCTTGCATGTAGGCCTGTGGCAAGATCGAATGATGTCCCACGGGCCCCAGGAGTTGAAGCATTGACGCATTCATGATTTTTCATTTATCCAGTATGTATTTCAGTTGTTAGTTTAAAGTGTATTTCGAGTCTGTTTGTAGTTTTAAAAATTCCAAGAAAATGAGTAGTTTGAAGTCTTTTGTAATAGAAAGGTGTAAGAGTTTTTTTTATGAAAATAAAAAATTCCCAAAAAATGTTTTCCGCATTTATTTTCCTGAACTACGTAATGATCAGATTCACACATCGTCCTGATACGTAGGCAATCCTCATCGGATCCGGTCATGATTTTTGTAAATAACTCCAATAAGAGAGGGATGTGAAAAGAAAGAACCGAAAAGAAAACCCAAAAAGAAAGAAAAGAGAAACAGAGAAAAATAAAAAGGAAAATGAAAAAAAAAGAGCAAGGAAAGAGATGGAAGAAAAGAGCGGAAAATGAGAACAGAAGCACAAAAAGCCAAAGTGGAAAGAAAAACAAATTGGGAAAAGTAAGCAAAGCCGGGATGAAACATGCAACCGCTGCGAAACATGTAGAAATACATTTAACTGTATAGGTGCATCACACCGCAACGTGCGATTACCTATGTGTTATTTTGCTCCAAACTGACTAGTGTGTTGTCTACTGTTAAGCCCAGGTTTTATAGTAAGGTGGTTGGTTTTGTGGTAGTCTGTCTTCGCATCCATACTTCATGAGGTCGAAAGAAAGCGTTGAAATGTCTTCACAAATTCCTCTGCCAACAGTTCCTATTTCGGATGATAGTCCGATCTCGGCCATCCCAACTTCAGAATCAGCAGTTGCCGAGGAAAACACAATTCTACATCTTCGCATGATGGAAATGTGGGACGCCTGGGCAAATGGAAAAGAACCACCAAGTGCAATCCCTGGATTTCCCGAGCTTTTTCCCAGGGCAAGTGGGACTTCCAACACCCCCATAAATTATCCAAATACCCCACTGGGATATCCTACCATTTCCGCCCACTATGCGGGAACACCTTCTGAGGCTCACCCCCCGGTGTTAACTTCAGATGCGGCTTCAAACATATTCACTGCTCCACCTTGTTCAGCTACGTCACCACCTGCTTTACCTAGGCCTAGCTTCGAGCCATCTTCCTTCACAATTCAAGCACCATATTTCCCTCTAGAACCTACCCAGTTTACTACTAGTGCTTACCCTCAGCTGCCTCGGTACGAGTTTACCTCAGGGCAAAAGAAAACCACAAAAACCCTTGAGCAAAAGGAGATTGACAGAAAGATGAAAAACATGGAGCAGAGTCTCAAAAACATACATGGTCTGAGTGGACAGAAAAGTGTATTCTATGCCGACTTGTGTATGTTCCCTCACGTGCATCTTTCTTTGGGATTCAAAACCCCGAAGTTTGAAAAATATGATGGGCATGGGGATCCCCTTGCCCACCTCAAAAGGTACTGCAACCAACTACGGGGAGCAGGTGGAAAGAAAAAACTCCTCATGGCCTACTTTGGAGAGAGCTTGATCAACATTGCTTCTGAATGGTATATAAACCAAGATATATCCCGTTGGCACATCTGGGATGACCTGGCTCGAGACTTTGTCAGGCAATTTCAGTATAACATCGACATTGCCCCTGACAGTAACTCATTGACAAATCTAAAGAAAAAGTCCTCGAAAAGTTTCTGAGAGTATGCTGTTAAATGGCGTGAGCAAGCCTCCAGGTTAAAGCCTCCAATGGACGAAATTGAAATGGTCACAATCTTCCTTCAAGCCCAAGAGGCTGACTATTTTCAAAACATGATGTCTGCGATGGGTAAGCCATTTGCCGAGGCCATCAAGATCGGTGAAATGGTTGAAAACAGGATGAATCTTGAGTCAGTCTGCTATAAAGGCCACCTCCCAAGAAATCTGGAGGAGTAGCAAATCGAAAGAAGAAGGAAGAAGCAGCAATGGAAACTTCAAGTGCAAGAAAACCCCGTCCACCCAGATCTCTTTTCTATGAAAGAACCCCACAACACTACTATCCCCACCAGGATGTGGCTTATGCTCCCCAGCCCTACATAGTGATGAATGCCCAACCCTAAGTCAGGCCACAACAACAATTTAATCAGAACCGAGCTCCATTTCCCAGAAATCAACCTCCTTACCAAACTCACTACAATCCCTGACCTCCATAAAATAACTTCCCCTACAATGCCCATGCATGGGAGCCGCCAAGGAAAACAAACTTCACACCCATTAGTGAGTCTTATTCTAGCCTATTCCCCAAATTGGTCCAAATGGGTTTGTTGCAACCCGTACCCCCGAATAGGCAAAACCCAGAGTCACCCTCTTACCAACCTAGAACCAGTGTGCCTATCATTCAGGGGAAGTAGGGCATGATATAGATAATTTTTGGACCTTGAAGAGGGTTGTGGAAGATCTGATAGAACAAAAAAAATAGTGCTAAGGGACGAAGATGTTCCTAATGTAACCAACAATCCACTACCGGCTCACAATAATAGGCCGGTTATTGGGATGATCTTTGAAGATAGAGAATTTGATCCAGCTCTAAAAGCCATCATTGCCATAGCTGATGTGGAAAAGAAACCAAAAGTTGTCGCGAAACAAGACAAGGAAGATAAGAAAAGTCAAATCACCACTCAGAAGACAGAAAAGAAAGTGGAAGCAGAAACCAGTGCAGCGCCCTCCAAATATGTCATTCTCTATGTTCCTCGAGGCCGCAAGAAAGAACAGATGCCGTTGAGTCCTCCTAGAAGGTTTGAGCTAAATAAGAGAGGTCAAATGTATGTGCCCAAGGGAACTTATGTAGTGCGGGGGCCGATAATTCCACCAAGGCTGAATGAGCCCATGGTTATTGGTCGCGCGCCACAAAGGCCCATGACAGATCCCACCGTTGTGCCATGGAACTATAACAAATCAGTAGTAACTTACAAAGGCAAAGAGATCTCGGGAGAAGTTAAGGAAAATAACCCGGCTGAGAAGTACCTCAATCTGGAGGAAGTGAATAATGCCACGAAGAAGCGTTTCCCATCTAAGAAGCCAGTGAGTGCTGAAGAAGCAGAGGCATTCTTCTAGAAAATGAAAATGGCAGACTACGAGATAATTGACCAACTTCAAAAGTCTCCTGCTCAAGTCTCTCTTTTGTCTCTCCTAATGAACTCTACTGAACATCAAAAAGTGTTGATCAAAACTCTCAACAAAGCACATGTACCTGTTGAAACCACTGTAGAACAGTTAGAGAGGATAGCAGAAAGATTTTTTGCAATCAATCAAATCTCATTCAGCAAGAATGATTTTCCCCCAGAAGGGGCTGCACACAACAAAGCCCTTCACCTGATAGTTAAATGCGAAGGGTATTATGTGAAAAGGGTCATGCTAGATGGTGGTTCTGGGGTAGATATTTGCCCACTCTCAACTCTACAACGTATGAAAATCGGCACTGAGAGAATCAGACCCAACAACGTCTGTATGCATGCTTTTGACGGCATAAAGAGAGATACAATAGGCGAGATTGATCTGATTCTGACTATCGGCCCGATGGACTTCGAAGTGACCTTCCAAGTTTTGGACATGGATACTTTCTATAATTTCCTTTTGGGAAGGCCGTGGATTCACGCATCATGGGTTGTGCCTTCTACTCTCCACCAGATGGTGAAGTTCAAACATGAAGATCAGGAGATTGTAGTTCACGGGGAAGATGAGCAATCGATTTATCGGGACCCGTTAGTCCCTTGTCTTGAAACTAGAGAAGGAAGTGAACATATAGTTTATCAGGCTTTTGAGATTGTGGTCGCAGACCAGTGTGAAGAGGGAAACCCTTGCCCTAAACCCTTTCTTTCAAATGCATCAATTATGGTGGCCAAAGAAATGATCAGACATGGCTACGAACCTGGGAAGGGGCTCGGGAAATCATTGCAAGGAATCGCTGAACCTATTACCTTGACTGCTAGTGAGAAGTTCTTTGGGGTAGATTTCCAACCTACATCATCTGATGGAAAATGGGCGGGTAAAAGAAAGAACAACGGTTGGGTCTTGCCTCAGCCGATCCCGCATCTTTATAGGACATTTGTCGAGCCTAAATATAATGAGGAAGAGGAAGACGAGGACTTTACGGCTGAGGAAATTGAAAAAATCTGTGGGGCTATGAGGCAAATGCTATATGAAGTTCACATGGTCCAACCAGGGAAAGGCTCAAGCACCGCCGAGGTGCTATACATGGGACCGAGTGCCAAACTGCAAAATTGGAAGGCTACTCCATCCTAATCAGGCGGGAATCTCGGTAGTCCAGTCCTGCTACTTTTTCTGCATTGCGAGTTATTTTAGGGCGTAACTCGGATGTTTTCTTTAGTTTCCTATCTTTAATTTCCAATGTAAACCCTGTTATCTTCAATTTCAAAGAAATGAAATCAATATTTCATCGTTCATCTTTCTTTATCCTTTATGATTTTTGTTATTTTTTTCTTCTATTTATTCTTTCAGTTCTAATAATGCGGCTTTAAATAACATGACATGCTCGCGGACTTCATGCCCAGATTCAAACACGCTGTCTAATAGTGAAATAATGAACCAAGAACTGGAATACGATGAAGAAGAGGCTTTTAGGGAAATAAACCGAGAATTGGAACAATTTGAGAATAAACCTAAGTAGAACTTAAATGATACTGAGCTAGTTAATTTGGGTAGTTCTGAAGAAGTCAGGGAAACCAAGATAAGCATTCATGCAGATGAGAAAACCCGGGACACATTAGTCCAACTCTTGTTCGAGTTCAAAGATGTGTTTGCTTGGTCATACGATGACATACCAAGACTAAGTGTTGACTTGGTTGGTCATAAGTTGCCAACTTATCCCGATTATCCCCCTATCCAGCAAAAGAAAAGAAAGTTCAAAGCTGATATCAGTGACAAGATTAAAGAAGAAGTCACAAAACTGTTGAAAGCGGGGGTGATCCGAGTGGTTCGGTACACCACATGGCTAGCCAATGCAGTTCCAGTGCCAAAGAAAGACGGGAAAACCCGGGTGTGCATGGATTACAGAGATCTAAACAAAGCAAGTCCTAAGGATAATTCCCTTTGCCAAACATCCACATCCTTGTTGATAGCTGCGCTAAACATGAGATACAGTCCTTCGTGGATTGCTACACAGGATATCACCAGGTGTTGATTGATGAAGAGGATGCAGAAAAGATAACTTTTACCACACCCTGCGGAACATATTGTTACAGGGTCATGCCTTTTGGTCTGAAGAACGCCAGGGCAACCTTCATGAGGGCCATGACTGACATTTTTCATGACATGATGCACTAAGAGATAGAGGTGTATGTGGACGATGTGATCATTAAGTCCAAGACCCAAGACGACCATGTTCGGGACTTGAGAAAATTGTTTGAGCAGCTACGCAAATATGATTTGAAGCTAACCCAGCCAAATGTGCATTTGGGGTCCCATTTGGCAAACTTTTGGGATTCATAGTCAGCCGGAGGGGCATCGAGTTATATCCAACAAAGATAAAGTCTATTCGGGATTTTCCTCCTCCAAGAACCAAGAAAGATGTCATGAGCTTGCTAGGAAGATTGAACTACATCAGCCGATTCATTGCCCAGTTGACGTCTACATGTGACCCCATCTTCAAGCTGCTGAAGAAAGATGTAGCAATTAAATGGATAGACGAGTGTCAAGAATCTTGTGACAAAATCAAAGAATACTTGTCGAAACCGCCAGTCTTGGTCCCACCCGAACCGAGAAGGCCTCTGTTCTTGTATTTGATAGTCTTGGAAATTTTTTTTGGATGTGTCCTCGGGCAACATGACGTGATCGGGAGGAAATAACAAGCAATCTACTATTTGAGAAAAAAGTTCACAAGCTACGAAGCTAAATATACCTTGTTGGAGAGGACTTGCTGTGCTCTGACCTGGGTTGCTCAGAAGCTGAGGCACTATTTGTTGGCCTACACCACCTACCTCATTACCAGGCTAGACACTTTGAAGTACATATTCCAGAAACCAATGCCTACAGGAAGGTTGGAAAAGTGGCAAATCCTTCTCACTGAATTTTACATAGTCTATGTCACCCACACGGTAAAGAAAGCCCAGGCTTTAGCGGATCATTTGGCTGAAAACCCGGTTGACGATGAATGGCAACCTTTGAGCACCTACTTCCCGGATGAAGAGGTAAATTCAGTTGAGGCGATATCCGAAGATACCAATGCTTGGAAAATGTTCTTTGATGGAGTGGTAAATGCAAAAGGTGTTGGAATTGGGGCAATCTTGATCTCACTCACTTGTCAGCATTATCCAGCCACAGCCCGACTTCTGTTTCTCTACACAAACAACACTGCCGAGTATGAAGCCTGCATTATGGGTATGAACATGGAAATTGACCAAGATGTCAAAGAATTGTTAATCATGGGAGATTCGGACCAGATTATCCGCCAAGCCCAAGGGGAAAGGGAGACTCGAGATGTCAAACTTATTCCCTACAGGCAATATGTGGAAGATCTTAGCAAGCGATTCAAGTCAATAGAGTTCAGATACACCCCTTGTTGTCACAATGAACTAGCTGATGCACTTGCTACTTTAGCCTCAATACTGCCATACCCGGGCAATGCCCACATTGATCCCCTGGAAATCCAAATCCCAGAAAGGCATGGTTACTGTAATACGGTTGAGGCAGAACCAAATATTCAGCCATGGTATCATGACATCAAAAGATTTCTAAAAACTAAAGAATACCCCGAGCACACTAGTGGAGACCAAAAGAGAACCATTAGACGGCACGCAAGTGGTTTCTTCTTGAGCGGGGATGTCTTGTACAAACGGACTCCGGATCTCAACTTATTAAGATGTGTTGATGCCAAAAAAACCGGAAAGATCATGTATGAAGTACATGCAAGAGTGTGCGGGCCCCACATGAACGAGTATGTTTTGGCAAAGAAAATCCTTCGAGGGGGTTATTACTGGATGACTATGGAAAAAGACTGCTTCAGGTTCGTACAAAAATGTCACCAATGTCAGGTGCACGGTGATTTGATTCATGCACCGCCCACATAACTGCATCCCATATCAGCGCCTTGTCCATTCGTTGCCTGGGGCATGGACGTCATTGGGCCAATTGAGCCAAAAGTCTCAAATGGGCACAAATTCATATTGGTCGCCATCAATTATTTCACGAAGTGGGTTGAAGCAATCACTCTCAAATCTGTCACCAAGAAAGTTGTGGTAGATTTCGTGCACTCCAATCTTATCTGCCGTTTTGGTATTCCTACAACTATCATCACAGATAATGCTGGAAACTTGAATAGTCATTTGATGGGGGAGATATGCGAACAATTCAAGATAATGCATTGGAACTCTACTCCTTATCGGCCTAAACCCAATGGTGCCATCGAAGCAGCAAACAAGAACAACAAAAAGATTTTAAGGAAAATGATTCAAAGTTCCAGACAGTGGCATGAAAAGTTGCCTATCGCATTGTTGGGGTACCGTACAACTGTACGCACATCGGTCGGAGCAACCCCGTACCTTTTGGTTTATGGCACTGAAGCCGTAATACCTGCGGAAGTTGAAATCCCTTCTCTCCGGATCATTGTTAAAGCTGAAATTAAAGACAATGAGTGAGTCAAAACCCGTTTGGAACAATTAACCCTGATCGATGAAAAGCATATGGTCATAGTCTGCCACGGGCAGTTGTATCAATAAAGAATGGCCCGTGTCTACAACAAGAAAGTACGACCTAGAAACTTTGAAGTGGGGCAACTCGTTTTAAGGCGTATTCTGCCCCATCATCAGGAAGCAAAAGGAAAATTTGCTCCTAATTGGAAAGGTCCATACATTATTAGAAAATTGTTGCCAGAAGGGGCACTTTATCTGGGAGACATTGAAGGAAATGACCCTGAAACAGCCATAAATGCGGATGCAGTCAAAAGGTACTATGTCTAATCCTTCTGCAGCAATAGCATTATCTGATTGGGATAACGAAGGCTTTCATTCTCGCTACCCCAAGCACTCCAACATTTTGCTAACCCTTTGAGCCGGTTACCTTTCTTTCATTACCCTCTTTTGAACTCGACGACGTTTGTAACAAAAAAATGAAAATGAAAAAAAAATGAAATGAAGAAAAAACAAAATATTTTCCTGAACTACGTTCGACTTGATTCTGAAAGGATACGTAGGCAGCCTCTCTATGGGATTCAGTCACACTAAAACAAAAATCCAATTTCCCCTAAAAATGAGACTGGGGCAGATGTTATAATAGTTCGTCGATGATCCCGCCTGAATGGTTCCAAAGTTGTAATTTGATCCGAATCCTTTTTTACCCAAACCTTGTTTAAGTCCTTCCAATCAATCAGCAAAAGGTGTTCAAAATCAGAGAATGCATTTTGTTTGGATCCAGTGCAATCAAGATGAGAGAAATAAAATGAGAGTCTTATTGGTGAAAACCTACGGGCACCGTAAGGCGTTGGTGAGCAGAGAAACTGAAAAAACGAGAGAGTCTTATTAGTGAAAACTCATAAAGAGCACTATAAGGTGACAATGAGAAGAGAAATGAGAGAGATTGATTGGCAAAAACCTGAAAAAGGCGTCGTTGATCGAAAAGAAGAAGACTCTCACCACCATTGGCACTGAAAGAATCCTGGCAAGGTTTCTAGGTTTTAAAACATGGTCGCAATGGGTTTATGAGGAGTTAGATAGTTGTGCAGATTAGGCATCCAATCCAAGAAGCATGGCATGTCTATTGTAGTCTGCGCACACCCTAGATAAGTCCCTTTTTCTTCCCGGAAAGGGACACTTCTCCTTAAATTCACTTTCTTGTCCTTTATTTACTTTTCTTTGAATCCCTTTTTGTCTAACTCTACTCTGAAACTAATACAAAGAAAAGGTGTCAAGATTGATTTTTACAGGGTTCTGCTTAATAAAAGCCAAGTCCAAAGAAAAATACCTAGCCTTAACGGGTGCGTCAAGTCGATCCTGACTAGCCATGATGGCCGATGCTCTGAAATCAGAATTATTGAAAATGAAAAAGAATCCAAAGTCAAAAGCCCTTAGATACAGAATAAGGTGAAAGGTCCAAAAGCCGCACACGGTTGAATTGTCAGCTTGACGGTTTCGAAAGTTAAGTTCCTCGGTCTTAGGAGAGAGATCAATCATTAGAAAAGCCAGCAAACATCAGAGGTCATCACCAAAAGAGTTGGGCCGAGATCAAGTGATCAAAAACAATCAAGGCCACAAAACCAACCACCGTTTCAAGCTAACAATTGTTCTTTGTTTGAAAAATTGAAACAGGTGCAGTCCAAAGCAACCGTGCAGGAAGCAGGTGCAATCAAAAAGGAAAAAAAAAACGCAAGTGCTAGAAACAGCTTTGTGGCAATAATCAATCCGAAAGGGAAGTCTCTTCCAATTTCTTTCATGCATTTTAACTCATTCTCCTGAAATTTGAAAAAAAAAAGAAGAAGAAAATTCAAATCATGGTGGCATAGGGTCCCATTCCCTAGTCGATGCCAGCATAACCTGATAATCTTTTCCCACATAGGGTCCCTAGTCACTTCCAGCATAACTTGTTAGTCTTTTTTCAGTATAGGGTTCCACTCCCTAGTTGATCCCCGGCATAACCCGTGGACCTCCCCGGCATAACCCGAGGATCTTTTTCTCTTTTTCGTCATAACCCGATGACCTCCCTGGCATAACCCGTGGACCTTTATTCTCTTTTTTGGCATAACCCGATGACTTTCCCGGCATAACACGTGGACCTCCCCGGCATAACCCAAGGACCTGTTTTCTCTTTTCCGGCATGACCCGATGACCATTCCCGGCATAACCCATGGACCTCCCCGGAATAACCCAATGACCATTCCTGGCATAACCCGTGGACCTCCCCGACATAACCCGATGACCCCTTTCTTTTTTTGGCATAACCCGTGGACCTCCCCATCATAAGCCGAGTACATTTTTTTTCTTTTCCGACATAACCCGATGACCATTCCCGGCATAACCCGTGGACCTCCCGGCATAACCCGAGGACCTTATCTTTTTTCCGGCATAACCCAATGACTTTTTTGGCATAACTCGCGGACCTCCCCGGCATAACCTGAGGACCTTTTCTTTTTTCCAGCATAACCCGATGACTTCCCGGCATAACCCGTGAACCTCCCCGGCATAACCCGATGACATTTATTTTTCTTTCCCAGTATAACCCGATGACCTCCCCGGCATAACCCAAGGACTTTTTTCTTTCCCAGCATAACCCGATCATCTTTCTAGCATAACCTGGAAATCTTCCCAATTTAGGGCTTCACTCCCTACTCCTAAGGATACACAATCTTGGTTTTACTACTTTCAACGAAGAAATAGTTTAGATTTTTTATTGCAAATAACTCACAAAATTTTCCTAGTGAAAACTGGGGCAGAGAAATTTCGTTCGTTTGTTTGTTTTGCTGTCTGAGCAGGTTTGACCTCGAGGCACAGGGTTCGAGATGACCAAAACAATGAGTCTCAATCTAGAACAAAGAAAAAAAACAAAAAGAAGTGAACCCAAAGGTTGAAGTGGAGTAAGATGCGGACTGCTCAAGATATGATTGAGGTCACAAGCTTTGCATATCCCACATTAATCCAAAGCTGAAGAAAGAACCAGCACCTACAACTAGCGAGCATCAAGATTCAGATCGGAGTCACAGCAAGAACCAGTTAGGACTCAAGATCAAGCTTCAAGAGATTTATAGATTGGAATCTTGTAACTCCTAGTTGATAGGCTTAGATAGCTTAGCTTTTTATTTTCCATTTTGGTGTAATGAGGAGTTCAACAAGCAGTAGCAGCACCAGCAACAGTGAAATCACAGCTTCTCGGTAGTCCCAACTGTCAAAACTTACAGAACTATACTGACCTGATTCCTTTATAGCCAAGGATATGTAGGCAACCTTTGAAGCAAGGTTCGATCAGACTCTTTTCGAAAATGCTTCTCATGGAGTGTCAAACAGGCAAAAATCCCTCATAATTGCTCATTTTACCTTTGCCCGAAAATCCTTCGTGTCTCTGAGCAAAGAGGAGCAGTTGTGCGCACTTTATTTTTGCCTCACATGAATTACTCCTACAGAATTCCAAATATTAGATTTTTTTTCTTTTAATTATTTGTTATTTTAGGAATTATTGTAAAAATTTTCTGATTGTTTACATTTTGTGTGCATGTTTAATTTTTCCTTAATTCATAAAAATACAAAAATACATTGCATTTGCATTTAGGATTTAATTTTATATTTTTTAGATTAATTAGTAAATTAGTTTGTCTTACAAAAAAATGGAAAAATCACAAAAAATAACTCATTTTTACATTTTTAATTTTTAGCTTCGAATTTTGTAGTTTTCTTTTAATTTGGTTTTTAATTAGTTGTGGTAATTATTATTTAGAGTTAATTAATTTAATTTTATAGATAATCTAGTTTTGAGATTTAATTTAGGTTTTTATTTTTATTTGAAAAAAAAGAAAAGAATTTTTTTTGAAATAAATAAAAAAAATAAAGAAGCATATGAAATCAGATTTTGGGCTATTCTTTTTAATTTCTCCCAGGCCCAAATCTTTTCCCCATCAAATACCCGACCAGACCAAGCCCAGATCCATGTCTCCTACCCGGTCCACCCGTGTAAGTCCCAAACGACCCTATTTTATGCTCGTTGATCACAGCCGTTGGATTTCTATCATCCAACGGCTCGGAACTACTCTGTCTTCTACCATATAATTGTCGGAATTAAGGTCCAACACCCCCCAAAAGACCAAAATTCATCTCTTTCATCTCTCTTCTCTTCAGAGAGCTTACCCCAAACCCTAGAGCCGCCCTGTTTCTCTGCCACTTCAGGGCGACGGTGCCACCTCTGACCAGTCCCAAATTAACACATAGAACCCTCACAACCTCCTCTTCCCCAATCTATACTCTGTTTCCTTCGAATCAGACCGAAACTCCTCAAATCTCAATTTAAAGATCTGAACCCTAGAATCCCAAAAACCAAATTAGCGAGGTTATTGAATATTTGAGGTTGAAATTGACTTTATTCGCGTGTCTTCAGTCGAGAACACACAATTAAGGTCTATTTCGGTCAGAAATTGAAGATTCCTTGACGTTTAGCTCAAGACTGTTGTTCGCTTTGGTTTTGATAGGTATTTTCCGTATTTCCTTTTTTTGTTCATTTTTCATATCGTCTTTTGTTTTCTTCTTTTTCTTATGTTTTCTCAAAATCATCTCCGCATGTGTTTCTTTTAATTTAGTTTAAAGGTTAATTATTAGCTTCTTTAATTTTGTTTGGATTTGTTTGGTTAGTTTGGTTTGATTTTTATTTTTAGTTTTGGGTCGTTGAGAACATTTGGTTCAGAAGTCGGATTGAATCTGAATTGCCCTTTATCTGTCTGCTTCCTCGAATCTTCTATTTGAAGCTTCTGATTCGGACTTGGGCCCAAAGAAAAGGGATTGGCCCAGATTTTGTTAGACGCATGCTTTCTTGAACCATTGAGTCAATTTGACCCATGACCCATGAGTTCCTAGGGTTAATTAACAGGGTATTGAGGGGTAATTTTGGAATTCTAGGTGAATGAATCTTATTTAACTGAATAGGAAGCTTCCTACAAGCTAGGGAGTGGGACTAGACTGAAAATCTGAGTTTTAAGCTAAGGGTATTTGAGTAAAAATGAAAATATCAAAAAGGTTTATAGTGCAAATCTGAATCCCTTTTATGCTGCCCTAAGACTTGCCTATAAAGACATTTTTTCTTCTTGAACAATCGGATTTTTAAAGACAATTTTCTGAATTTTTTTTTTGCAAATGACTGTTTTTTTGGAAAAACTCTGAAACAACACTAAAATCCCTGCAGTTTCCTGTTGAAAATTGATGAAATTCTGCTTGGTTTTTTATTTCTTATTCTCCTGTGTTAGTTAGAACTCTCGAAAACTCCATAGTTATATTTCTGATTCTAGAAATGGTTTGAGTGTGGCTTGAAGATTGGGTTTTGATTTATTACTCTTCTACTGTTCCATTGACTGGTTTTGAGCTTGGTTTTGCTAGTTGTTTCCTGTTGATGGGCTCTATTCTGCTGTTGTCCACTAATTCCTTGTTTCTCCTTGTTTTCTCTTTCTATTGATTGTGAAGTTAGATTTAAAGAATGAAATGAAAAGCAGAAGTTTAAAGCATAGTATCAGTTTTATTTGCGATTCAGTCGTATATATTTTGATATTGTGTTTCTTTTTTAGTAACCTAGTGTGTTGTATTGTCTAGTTAAGTTCTGCTTTTGATAGTGAGCCTTGTTATTGTATCTAACTTTGGACAATTATGAAACTTGATTTGCTTAGTCAAGTCAGTAGCTAGATTTCTGCATTCAATTATGTTGAGTTAATAT
The DNA here is from genome assembly GCF_000393655.2 of Nicotiana sylvestris. Taxonomy (NCBI): domain Eukaryota; kingdom Viridiplantae; phylum Streptophyta; class Magnoliopsida; order Solanales; family Solanaceae; genus Nicotiana; species Nicotiana sylvestris. The sequence continues at coordinate 118,381,046 of NC_091057.1, read as the reverse complement.
GTGAATTGTTATAGCATGCCTGTGGCACATAAATAGAACTTGACTTCATGGGTTTAATTACTTGATGTTTTCTAGATCGGTAGTCAGCCTATTTAAGTTATATTCATGTTGAATCCTTGCTTAATAAGTAGATGCATGTGTCTTGAGATCTTGTCAAATATCATAAGGAAATTGGAATTGAAGGCTGGTCGTGTTCTAATAATAAAATTGATTGGATGAATGGTTATAATGTTTAAATGTAGAAGTATTCACATATCGTCTCATATGGTCAAACTGCTATCGTATGTAATGAAAGATGTTTAATTGAAGTTTAAATCTCGCAACTGCCTTTCAAAATCAGTTGAAGATCGATTGGAGTATGATTGTCAATTGTTGTGTGTTGTTAAAAGCCCTATTGTTTCATGTCCATCCCTTCGACTTCTGATTCTTTTTTGTTGCATGCTTGGGGACTCGAATTCGAGTCTCGCGCCCTTTTGATATTTAGTTCTAAAAGATTTGTGGATCACGTTAAGCCTGGATTTGAGGCAAGCCGTGTCCTTTGGTATTTGGGTCCAGTTATTTGAGCCCAAAATTTCTCTTTAACTACTATTAATCTAAGTTCATTCACCCGTTTGCCTCTGATTTTAGTCCATTAGACTAAAATTGGTTAGAACATTTAGCTTGAAAATTAGTGAGAATTCTTTTAAATTTTCTTAATTAATTAGTTGGGCTTTTAAAAGTAGATTGGAGGCATGCCATATTATGTAAGACATAGTTTATGGCCCATCAAAGATTAATTCAAGTTCCCTTTAAAATTGGAATCGAGGTGTGCAGCGCCAAACAAAACCTCAAAATGCATGGCCCTCGCTTAATTAATATTTAATTCTTAGAAATCGGGGCGTGCCATTTAGTTGAATTTCCATGGGTCTCGAAAATTTGAAAATGCGTAGTTGCTTTAGGCGTGTAATTTAAATTACTTTCCCAAACTCGGGTGTTCATTTATGTGACCCAAATCCATATCCCAACAACGTTAGATAAAATGTGTCGTGGACTGCGGGTGCATTTATGTGACGTGGTTCAAGTTGTGTTTTAGATGACGTTGAATCTTTCCTAAAAATAATTAAATAAAATGCGGTTGTAAAGCTAAAATTGAACTATAGGTTAAAACATGTATTATAGTCAAATAATAGACCTATTATAATAGTTTAAGCGATCGTGCTAGAATCACGGAATCCCGGGGTGCCTAAGACCTTCCCTCGGGTTAACAGAATTCCTTATTCAGAATTTCTGGTTCGCAGACTTCAAAAGGAAAGTCGAAATTTCCTCGATTTGGGATGTAAAATAAACCAGTGACTTGGGACACCAAATAAACTATCCCAAGTGGTGACTCTGAATTGAATAACTAATCTCATTTCGAATAATGTCACTTGAATTGGAAAATCTCCCTTGTATACCTCTTGGGTGGGTTAAAATGAGGTGTGACAGTCTGTATTAAAATGGGTAAGCGGGGAAGTTTAATGGGATAAGGTTTGGGTCGGTTCTGATTGCAATTGGGTCAGGGTAATTGAGATTCAAATAGGGTTCAAATCAGGCTATAATTGAAATAAAATGGGGCTAACATTTAAATAACCAATTTTCCCTATTTGATTTATAAAAAATAATCAAATAATTTATGTAAATACATTAATGTTGCTAAAATGATTTATAGTAAATTATCAAATTAAAAATATTGGACTTAATTTTTATAGATACAAACGCAATTAAATCTAAAAGAGGCTAATATTGCTATTATATGCAATTTAGCTTTAAAAATACTAAATCAATTTATAAAAATATGCAAAAAATATATTAGCTATATTTTAGTATAATTATTAGAATCCAATAAGAAAATCACTAAAAATGATAAATTTGGGAATTATTATTGGGTTTTTATGAATAAAATGGGGGAATAAATTGATTTAAAAATCTTTAAAAATTAATGAAAAAGGATAAAACATTTGAACATACTTATACATACATATATATGATATTTGAAAGTATTTTTCATATTAAAATATATACGAAAATATTGGGTATCAACAGCGGCCCCTTTTACCCGGAAGGATGAAAGAGTTGTCGGGTAAAGATATGAGGAACAATTTTGACCGAGCGGAACGGTTCGAAGAGGTTTAGACCGCGGAGACCTTCGAGAGAGGACACAATATCCATGGCGGGGTGAATAGTGAAGGTCTGATAGGGCTGCGGGAACTGGAGTGGGAGTGCTCCTACCGAGATGGCTGTTGCTCGCCGGTTTACCTGCAAATAAGCAATACAAGCATATATTGTGCGTAAATTTAGACATGATGCAAATTTCCGTCGAGCCATGAATGTTGTCTTTGGATGGTTAGGATGACGTCCTTAGACCTTGATGTCATGGGCCATGAAGCGTATAATAAAGGATTCGCATGCCATGAAATGATGCTCTGGGGCTATGAGGATGATGCCTCCGAACCATGATGCCTTTGAATAATGATATGCAAAAGATTAAAAAGGGTCCTCAGGCCATGACATGGTATCCTCGGGCTATGAAAATGGAGCCTCCGAACGATGATGCCTTTGGATAATTTGGCGATTTTTCAGCCCATGAGGTGTAGTATTTGGTGATCTTTCAGCCCATGCAAATGCAGTAGGGGCGATCTTTCAGCCATGAAAATGTAGATGAAGTGGCGATCTTTCAGCCATGTGATGTAGATAAGGTGGCGATCTTTCAGCCCATGAGGTGTAGATAAGGTGGCGATCTTTAAGCCCATGAGGTGCAGTATTTGGCGATCTTTCAGCCCATGCAAATGCAGTCGGGGGAAATCTTTCAGACATGCAATGCAGTAGGTGGTGATCTTTCAGCCATGCAAATATAGATAAAGTGGCGATCTTTTAGCCATGCAATGCAGAAAATACAGATGGAGACAACGTTTACTCTCGGAAGGCAGAATGGCAGCCTTATGTAATGCAGAAATGCAGATGGAGATAGCGTTTAGTCTCGGAAGGCAGAATGGTAACCTTATGCAAGAAATAAAGTGGCAAGCGGTAACAGAGCTTTCTTAGCTGATAGTAGATTGTGATATTGTGACTGCTAGGAACATTGTGTCACACGAAATGTTACCGGTGTGTCTGGATGGCAAATATAAGTAAGTACGACAGTCTTGAGAGTTGTATTCTTGAACGACATTTGTCTTGTGGGTGTATAGTACGTCTGATGCTTTCGTAATCCAAGTGTCTGCGTTCAAAGAAAAATCGTGAGTTTTGTAAGGGGGGAAGGTTAGTTCGTATCCCCGCTGGCTCTACTTGATCTGCTCCGCTTTGATCTGGTGATACTATTTGCATCATTGGGGTAGCGTTGCTAAACAAGGCAATTTCAGTAATAAACATGCATGATTTCGTAAAAAATATGTCATAAGTATATATAATTAAAAAAAACTTTTAGATGAACCGACGATTATGACGTGGTTCAAGAAATTGCAACCTCTTTTGCTACGGAATTTTGAGGGTCCTCCTAAATATTCTGCCCCAGTTAATGTGTTGATGCCTCTAACTGTTGCTTACGATGATTGGCTGAAATCACTTCGGAATTTTGAGGGTCTTCCTCAAAATTCTACCCCAGTTTCCAATTGCGGGTGGGTGGGGGGGGAATGGAAATTTTATTGAGTTGTGACCGAACCCATAGGGCTACCTACGTATCTCGTCTTAAACGAGAATCAGGTCAGGCATAGTTCAATTTGCATCATATAGGAAAGCATAAAGATTACACATAGTAATATTTGACTTCATCTGAGTTGATAAGTTTTGGCTAGAATTCTCCGTCCATTTCTACAAGTATGAGGGCTCCTCCTGTCAGGACCCGGTGAACCATGTATGGACCCTGCCAGTTGGGAGAGAACTTTCTTTGGCTTCATCTTGATGCAGGAATTTTTTTTAACACTAGCTACCCAGTGTAAACTGTCTCGGCTTGACTCTTTTGTTGATGTATCTGAACATTCTGTTATGATAAAGTTGACCATGAAAAACTGCATTCATTCTTTTTCCGTCTATACGGGCTAGTTGCTTATAACGACTTTTCACCCACTCTGCGTCATTGAGCTCAGCTTCCTGTATGATCCTTAGGGAGGGAATTTCTACCTCAGCGGGAATGACTGCCTCTGTACCGTAAACCAGCATATAGGGGGTTGCCCCGGTTGATGTGTGGACTATGGTACGATACCCCAATAAAGCAAATGATAACTTCTCGTGCCACTATTTATGCTTCTCTATCATTTTCCTCAATATCTTATTAATATTCTTGTTGGCGGCTTCTACGGCTCCATTCATCTGAGGTCTGTAGGCTGTAGAATTCTCATCTCTGATCTTGAAAGTTTCACACATAACTTTCATCAAGTCACTATTAAGTTTGGAGCCATTATCAGTAATGATTGACTTTGGAATCCCGAAGCGACAAACGATGCGGTTGCGGACAAAGTCCGCCATGACTTTCTTGGTTAATGCTCTGAAAGATGCTGCTTCGACCCATTTGGTAAAATAGTCAATTTCTACTAGGATAAACCTGTGTCCATTGGAAGCGGCAGTCTCGATTGGTCCAATAACATCCATCCCCCAAGCGGCGAACGGCCATGGTGAGCTTGTTTCATTAAGCTCATTTGGAGGTACCTTTATCATGTTTGCATGTATCTGATAGCGGTGGCATTTCCGGGCATACTGGATGCAGTCCGTTTCCATAGTTATCCAAAAGTAACCAGCTCGCAGTATCTTCTTTGCTAAGACAAAACCGTTCATATGTGGACCGCATATCCCAGCGTGAATTTCCTCTAGTAGCTTGGATGCTTCCTTTGCGTCGACACACCTTAGTAACCCCAAATCAGGAGTCCTCCTATACAGGATTCCTCCGCTGTGAAAGAAGTTGTTGGACAACCTTCGAAGTGTGCGTTTCTAAGTAGGATTTGCAAGCTCTAGGTATTCTCCTTTTGCCAAATTCCTTGATATCATGAAACCAAGGCTTTCCGTCTGCTTCTTCTTAAACATGGGCACAATAAGCTGGCTGATCATGGATTTTTACTGGAATGGGATCAATGAAATTTTTGTCTGGGTGCTGTATAATAAATGAAAGGGTAGCCAATGTATCGGCGAATTCATTCTGGACTCTGGGAACATGTCGGAACTCCGTCTTCGTGAACCTCCTTCTCAATTCCTGTACATGATGCAGATACAGAAGTATCTTGTAGTTCTTTGTCGCCCATTCTTCTCGTACCTGATGTATAAGAAATTTTGAATCTCCAATCACTAGCAACGTTTGAATGTTCATGTTGATGGCCATTTTAATCCCTAAGATGCAAGCTTCATATTCAGTCATGTTGTTAGTGCACGGGAACCTGTGTTTGGCTGACATCGGATAATGCTGCCCGGTTTCTGATAATAGGACTACTCCTATTCCAACTCCTTTGAAGTTCGCCGCTCCATTGAAAAACATTCTCGTACCATCATAGGATTCTGCAATGTCCTCTCTATGAATGATACCTCTTCATCAGGAAAATATGTTTTCAATGGTTCGTATTCCCCATCCATGGGATTTTCAGCAAGGTGATATGCTAGTGCCTATCCCTTGATTGCTTTCTGAGTCACGTAGACAATGTCAAACTCACTCAACAGAATTTGCCACTTGGCTAGCTTGCCAGTGGGCATGGGCTTCTGGAAGATGTACTTCAAGGGATCTATCCTTAATATGAGATATATGGTATAGTCACAGAAGTAGTGCCTCAGCTTCTGAGCTACCCAAGTCAAAGCTGCTCTAATAGAGAATACCGGGCCTCGTACGAGGTAAACTTCTTACTAAGGTAATAGATGGCCTGATCCTTCCTCCCCGTTTCGTCATGCTGCCCCAGAATGCAATCGAAAGCTCCATCAAATACTGCAAGGTAGAGTAATAAGGGTCTACCTGGCTCAAACGGGACTAAGACTGGTGGTGTTGACAGGTATTCCTTGATCCTGTCGAAAGCTTTTTGGCAGTCATCAGTCCATTTGGTAGCGACGTCCTTCTTCAATATCTTAAAGATTGTCTCACAGATAACTGTAGACTATGCTATGAACCGGCCGATGTAGTTAAGCCTTCCCAAGAAACTCATCACGTCGTTCTTGTTCTTTGGCGGTGGTTTGAATGGCTTTGACTTTTGATGGATCCAGTTCTATTCCTCGATGACTCACAATAAACCCAAGTAATTTTCCAGCAGGAACCCCAAATGCACACTTCGCTGGATTCAGTTTTAGGTTGTACCTTTGCAGTCTTTTGAAGAACTTCCTCAAAAATTCCATGTGATCAGTGGTCTTTTTGGACTTGATGATAACATCATCTATGTACACCTCTATCTCCTTGTGTATCATATCATGGAAAATGGTGGTCATGGCCCTCATGTAGGTGGCCCCTGCATTCTTCAAACCAAACGGTATCATCTTGTAATAGTACATTCCCTACGGCGTAATGAAAGTCGTTATTTCAGCATCTTCTTCATCCATCCAGATCTGATGATAACCAGCGAAACAATCTACAAATGATTGCAACTCATGTTTGGCGCAATTGTCAATCAGGATGTGTATGTTTGGCAAATGGAAGTCATCTTTCGGATTGGCCCGGTTGAGATCCCGTAGTCGACACAGACTCTGATCTTCACATCCTAATTTGGTACATGCACGATGTTGGCTAACCATGTCGGGTATTCTACTACCCTGAGAACCTTAGCTTTGTCCTGTTTGGTGACTTCTTCCTTGATTTTCAAACTCATATCGGGTTTGAACTTTTTGAGCTTTTGTTTTACCGGCGGACATGCTAGATCGGTTGGCAGTCTGTCAGCCACAATAGATGTACTCTGACCAGTCATGTTATCATATGACCAGGCGAATATGTCCTCATATCCCCTTAGAAAATCTGTGTATTCCTTCTTTTCTGATGGCGATAAGTGCACGCTAATTCGCATTTCCTTGACATTTTCTGCATTTCCTAGGTTGACAACTTCTGTCTCATCGAGGTTGGACTTAGGTCTGTTCTCAAAATTCTCAACTTCCTTAACAATCTCTTCTGGTATGTCATCTTCTTCTGAATCTATGTCCATTTGTTGCGTTGTCTCGTTGCATGTCACAGTCATTGGTTCATCAAGATAAGTAATAGTAATGTTGTATAAGTAAAGTAATGAGAGAAAAATAATAATGAGCATCGATTTATAAGAAAAAATGCTTTGATAAATTGCATAATCATTTTGAACATTGGAGATCTTATTGCTGGAATTGAAAATTTGCGAAAAATAAAATCTTTTAGTAAAGGAAACAGTGCTTGTTTTAGCCTTGCTACCCCGAGGCTCGTCGAGCTCTGGTTGTCCTGATAGTCCAGTTATCGAGGCGTGCCCCTCTGCTTACAGCCTGTATGGAACGGCCTTCCTCCACATCCTCCTCGAGAACAACACAACAGTCGATGTCATTATCTTCTAAGAACAAGTTTTTCACTGCTACTAGTTCTTCTTCTTCATCTTACCCATAAATAATATCGGTCGGTTGGAAGGTCTGCTCCAGATGTGGTATCAACTGCTCTAGTGCATAGTAAGGATCGCGCCATGGTGGTGACCAGTTATTTAATTCTTCCTAGGTGTACTTCTATCCCAGACTGAAAGTAGTGCCATGTTTCTTGAGCTTTATAGGTTTAGTGCTTCCTTGAAGGTTCTTTCCGAGTCCCTTTCCAGGTTCGTACCAACTCCAATTCAATATTTTCTCGATCATGTTATCCCACCATTTATTTTTGTCAACAACATTTATCCGTTCAATGTGATGGTAAGTTTCTCCGCCTAGCTTCCTTCTCTCTTTGATTATCGGAATAGTCTGGCGACTGTATATAGGGTTGCTCCTGTCACCGTGAATGATCACCTCTTGATGATTCCATTCAAATTTTATTGCTTGATGCAGTGTTGATGCTACGGCCCCAGTGGCATGGATACATAGCCGTCCCAACAGCAGATTGTAAGATGTTGGCACATCTATTACCTGGAAAAAAACATCGATCCAGGTTGGCCCCATTTGCAAGCATAGACTAATTTCCCCAATAGTGGACCTCTGGAAGCTGTCGAAGGATTTCACATTGATAGCTCTGTCCTTTATCTCGTGCAATCCTTTACCCAACTTCTTGAGTATTACCAGTGGACATATATTGAGACTGGAACCTCTATCGATCAGGATTTTAGTGATAAAATAGTCCTCGCATTGCACGGCGATGTGCAGTGCCTTGTTGTGACCCAACCCTTCAGGTGGCAGCTCATCCTCATAAAATGTAATTTTATGACATTCCAATACCTGTCCTACCATGTTAGCCATTTCCCCACCAGTGATGTATCTTGGCACGTATGCTTCATTTAGCACCTCAATAGAGCGTTCTTGTGCGCATCGAAATTTTGTAGCAAAGCAAGAATGGCGATTTACACCGGTGTTTTGTTCAATTGGTCAATGACTGAGTATTCCTTGGCTTGTATCTTTCTCCAAAGATCATCTAGCCCTGTCTCAATAATGGGTGACCGATTGGAGGTCTGCTTGCTTGACTCAACTAAATGTTTAGGGGTATAAACTATACCAGTTCTCGTCAGACCCTGTGCTTCAATAGTTCGAGCCTGACCTTGCCTTTCCTCCTCGCCTCGGATGTATAGTCCCAAGGTATAGCCTTTGTATGGAATGGCGTCATGGTCGACATCGCCACTGGGATCGGCGTGCATGTCATAACTTTAAATGGAACATATTCTTTGGGTGGTAAAACTGCAACTTCAAACGGTGTGGGTGCATTTGCTGGAGACAAGAATTTGACTTCAATTGGCACTGGTGTCTTTGCAGATGATGTCTCTTCAAACTTAAGCGGCACAGACATATTTATCTCATCGTCCCCAGATAGCTGAATCTGGACTATGATGGAATTAAGAGTAATTATTGGCTTCTTTAGGTCATCACCCTCTGCGATCAACCCGATTGATCCCTCGGGATCCTAATTATCCTCTATTTCAATCATGTGGATACCTCCACCCTTATGGACTGACAGAGGGTTATTGCAGACATTTGGAGCAGGTTCCTTTGCCATAATAATCTTGTTATCAATTTAAGTCTGGATCTTGTCTTTCAGAGAAAGCCATTCGTTGATGGTGTGTCCTTTCATGCCGGAGTAGTATGCATAGGATTTGTTTGGGTTAACCCACTGAGAAGGGTTCTCAGGAGTTGTAGCAGGGATGAGGGTGACATAACCAGCAGCTTTGAGTCTCTCGTATAACTAGTCAATAGGTTTAGAAATGGCTGTATATTGTTTCGGAGGTTTGCGATCAAAATTCGGCCGAGGTATAGGGAAGTTTTGGCGTGTATGAGGTGATTGATAGTGGTATGGTTGAGCATTGTAGGTTTGGTAGACATGTGCGGGTAGAGAATATCTGGGCGAAATAGGCTGATATCTGGGAGGTGGAGGTGATTGATAAGTGGGTGGTGGAGCTTGATAGGAGGGTGATGGTGCTTGGTAGTTCAGAGTTGGTTGATATATGAGTGGAGGTGTTGGGTAAATTTGGTATTTTATAGGAGATTAGGTCCTCTGTGCAACCATTATGGCTCCTATGTCCTTTTTCTTGGACACACCACCTGACTGCAAGGCCTTATTTATAGCTTGCAAGGCCTCGAAGTTTGTAACTATATCGTTTTTGATACCTTCTTCGCTCCTTTCACCCAGCTTGATAATGTCAAAAAATTTGTGGTTCTCAATCATCATTAGCCTTTCATAATACTGCGGGTCCTAAGCCTGGACAAAGAACTTGTTTATTTGTTGCTCCTCTAAGGCAGGTCGGACCTTAGCAACTTCGGAGCTCCAGTGAGTATCATACTCACGGAATGTTTCTCTAGGTTTCTTCTTTAGATTCTGAATATAGAACACATCTGGCGCATTTTCTGTGTTGAACCTGAACTTGTCCATAATGTCAGATGCCATGCCTACCCAGTTTGACCATTTCTTTGGATCTTGTCTAATGTACAAGGATAAGGCATCTCCTTTCAATCTCCTCATGAAAAATTTCATGCAGATTATCTCGTCTTTCCCTACTCCAACCAGCTTGTCATAGTACGTTCTCAAATGGACCCTTGGATCCCCTGTACCATCAAACAGTTTGAACTTTGGAGGTTTGTACCCCTCAACCAGCTCGACATCGGGCTGTATGCAAAGATCTTCATAGTTTAGCCCTTCAATTCACTTGCTTCCCTCGATGCCTTGAATCCGGCTAGTCAATTTCTTAAGTTCTTTATCTAGGTTCCTGATGATCATGTCTTTATTATCAGACTCGGGTGTGCTTGATATGGGTTGGGCGAAGTGTGTCATGGTCTCCACGTAGATCGGGGTGTTATGGTGGGTGCGGAAGTGGTCATTTGTGAAGTTTTGGGGTTCTGGAATGAATAACGGGGGTGTTGTTTAAGGTATGGTAGGTGTTACAGTGGTGGTGAGGAGCGCGATGGCTCTGTTGCTTTGGAATATTCTGTGGAGGTGTAGGGTTCTAAGCATTTGGGAAATTTATATATGGGGTGGTGAGGGAAAATGACAGATTTGCCAGATTCCGAACCTGATCAAGTTCTTCTTGGAATTTTAGCAGCTTTTATTCAAGTTGGGATGCATTTTCCTTAGGAACCTAAGCACCATGACCTTGAGTGACCTCTACCCGTTCAGTTAAGTTCTCTTTTCTAACATTATTCAAATCTTCCATCTTCCCGTTGTTCTTGTTTTTGATAGGACTAAGAGGAGGAGTGGGTGGAGGGCCCCTGGATCTCGTGGAATAGGATGATGTTGCCAGAGTGCACGAACTAACCTTTGGGGAGGGGAATAATAAAACAAAAAGTAAAAACAAAAGGGTAACCAAGTTAGTGAGGATTATAGGAAGTATTGCAATATTTAAACACATAGTGCGGAAATGTAAATTGTGTCCAAATTTGGGGACCTCTTTGGGCCTAAGGTAGGCCTAGCGACAAATTGATTTGGAGAACTTAGGATGCTAAATGCCTCATTTTACTGATAAAGATAGACGAATCCCAAATTGACACTAAATAAACAGGAAATGAAAATCACTAATGGTCATTGGCCTTATTACATTTAATCGAGCAAAAAGAAAAAATCCTATCTATTTGGTCCCAGAAGGACCTTCCCCAGATTGAATGCTCTCATTGATCAAATCCTCATGTTCGCGTAGGTTCACTATTAAAAATGCCTTTTCCAGGTGTTCCCCTTTGTTTCCATCGGCGTTCTGGCAGTCGGTGACTTTCTTCCTCACTTTCCCTTCCAATTCCAGCAGACTGTACTCCAGATATTCCAAATTTTTGCTAGCTTTGGCGGCCCTCTCTATCCATTAATTGATTTGGTAATTTGATGGAAAACTCCTCCACCAGTCTAGTAAGAGTGGGAGCGTGCTAATCATACCAAAACTAGGGACCTCGTGCCTCATTTTCTGCAAAACAAAGGGTTAGGCCCTTACCCCTACCAGACTCAACTATTTAATATCAACAATTAGCATGAAGCCTTTTGTTCTCCAAATAAATGCACAGAATGTGATGATGTCCGTTTGGGTTTAGGGAAACCTAGTGGACTTTGGACAAGGCTATCTTAAAGGATCATTATGTGGACAACATAACTGACCCGACTAGGTTTGACCATAATGCATGAGTTTGAACAGAGTAAAGTTTCTATGGGGTTTTAGACTGGTACCCTTGAGCGGACAACTCAAGGGGGAAGGCACGGAACCGTCAACTGCACCGCTAATCAATTGGTTTTACCGCAAATATGCCTTTCCCAATTTAGGGGGTGATAATATAGGAAGAGCTCAACCACTCATTATAAGCGTTGCTATGGTATTTGTTTGGCACGAGTGGAGTATGATGTTGAGCATAATTATGCAATAATTAAAGCATGTTGGCACGTATTTGCACATTAAGAAAGTAATAAATACAGCAGTTTCATAATTTAAAGCAGTAGTAAGGAAAGAAACAAAGAAGACAAGTCAGTTTTGCAGTTGAAAGGGAAATTGAATGCTTAAAAGAATTAAACATGTAATTACACTTAAATAGGTATAAATCCACAATAATAATTTGAAATGGTAAAAGCCTAAATATCCCCAGCAGAGTCGCCATGCTGTCGCGCCCCCCTTTTCTCGCGAAATCGGGTTTATGACATTTTGTATGGGACAACTCGTTCCTTTTGGGAACTGGCTTTTGTAATTTGAAGAGTCGTCACCTAATGATTTAAGGTGTATTAGGACACCAATAGGGTTTAATTATAAGTTCGTTTGAATAACCAGAGATATGGTAAGGGCTTGAAATTATCCTAAGGGGGAAGGTGTTAGGCACCCCTCAGGATCCACTATGTGGTTCCCAGCTAGACAGTTGATTGTGAATTTATGCAATTAACAAGTAAACAAACAAGGCTCACATAAGAGGGGATTTTAAATACACAGGTGTTTAGAAATGATAAAATAAAGCAAAGTTTTGAAAGAGTTATAACTAAGCATGTTGATGAATGTAAAGGGGTCCTTGGTTTGTATTTAATATGGATCACATCAATGCGATACCCGGTATGACACTCCTCAAAAGGGGGGATACACGTGGTATTACCGCACCAATCATCATATCCATATATACCCTTCCCACCCCGTTAAGGTGTTTAAAGCGCAGATTAGTCTCGATCACTATTGCATGCTATTACCCGTCCCATTTCTATCAGTCCCGGAGGAGCTTAGGACTACTATTCCTAAAAAGGATGGATATTAGGCTGATTTTGGTTTCAAAAGGAAAAAATCTAAGGCGACATACAAAACACATAATACTGCATGTTGGGGAAACATATAAACAGATAAAGGCCCATGTATTCCTCCTCAAAAAAAATAGCATGACTTGCACATACTTTTTATGTCTGATTAAAATATTAATGATGAGGGGAGTTTAATTATTAAGGCAGATTAGTTTATTACATAACTCAGATAAGAAGTCCGAATCAGGCCTGCCTGCTAGTTGTAGAAACTAACAAAAGCGGATTCAAATTTTATTGTTGTTATTACCTAAGGCTTGCCTAAGTGTTTGGGTGAGCTCTTAGGAACATGATATCTATTTTTACTGATTCAAAGTGTGGCAAAGCAGTAACAACTTAAAATGAATGGTCTGGGATCCTATAGGCATGCTTGCTAAACCTTGTTAAATAAAAAAGGAAAATTGTTTAAAACTGGTTCGGAATCGAACTGATTTGAATTAGTTTCAGATTCTGTAGGCGATGGTATCTAGTATTTGCTGATTTTAATCCCTTTAGGCATGATATATAACATTGAATGTTAACGGAAACGAACAGGATTTTCTTGGGAATCCCTATAGGCATGATATCTAACATTGAATGTTAACGGAAACGAACAGGATTTTCTTGGGAATCCCTATAGGCATGATATCTAACATTGAATGTTAACGGAAACGAACAGGATTTTCTTGGGAATCCCTATAGGCATGATATCTAACATTGAATGTTAACGGAAACGAACAAGATTTTCTTGGAAATCCCTATAGGCATGATTTCTATATATTATACTGATTTCCACCTTATGAACATGATACATACTTATAGCCGTTTAGAACCTAAAATATGATATCTAAGTGACAACAAACAGGAAGAATTATAAATAAGTCCTATAGGCAGGTTATCTAGATGTGAAATTGATCGTGAAAAAATTAAGATAAACCCTATAGACATGGTGTCTAAAATGTATAATTGAACACGCAGAATAAAAAGACAAAGTCCTATAGACATGTTTTCTACCCTTGAGCATACATGATTACCCAACCCTTTTCACTAGCCAGCCCCAAGTTTTTATTACAAATTATTACAGACCAGAAATAATGAATTACACCAGAAAAGTTCAAAGAAAAGTTACAACTAGAGGAAGCCTGATTCTTGACTTCCTCTTTGAGTTATGGAATAAACCAACTCAAATTCCATTGATTCAAATCCTTTCTCAGACTTGAATGTGTCAAAGTTACCTAAGGGTCTCAATAGGACCCCGGGTAGTGCTCACACCCAAGTTACAAAACCAGAATAGAGATGAGTGTAGTGTGGAGTGCCAGCCCTTATGTGTCCAGGTTCAGAGGGAGCTCATGGGTCCCAAGGCAAGGCTTACACAAAGAGGGCAGAAATTAAGTTCTAAGAGGATAGTGAAAGTGCAGGAATAGAGTTTATAAAACTGAGGGGGATAAAGGAGAGGGGTAAAGAGTGATAGGGAGACAGTAATCAATAACACATAGAGTTAATAACTTCATATAAAGGGGGGTCAAGGGTTGGGAATCCATTGCAAGGACCTCATGCACTTAGGCATAGAACATTTTTGGGCAATAGAAGGTGCTGACATGCTTATAAACCAATCAAAACACATAACATCTGGAAGAAACATGGGGGTTATGATCCCAGGGGAATCAGGTTTCGGTCATGCACAACAATGTCCAATGCTATCATGCCCCAAACCAGACACAAGTTTTAAACACATTGGGATGGGGATTTAGGATTAACAAGTTATAGTAAGCAGTGGACAAAACATTAATTCAGAATAGGAAAGGGCAGATTAAAGCATGTTTAATAATGGTACTAGGTTAAATACAAACAAGGGACAAACAAGGATGAAAGAGACAGTAAAAAACATGTTGTTGTTGGTGCAAAAACTTAATTAGAACATACCAATAAAATGCAAATGTAGAGAAAAATAAGCAAGTTTCCCACAACCTAGCCTTGGCTTTCAGCTGGCTACGTAAGGCAGCAATACAAGTAGCAACAGAGAAAAGAGAGAGATTTTAGTAGAGTGTGTGTTTGAACTCAAGTATTTTATGCCTTGTGTTCGTGTCTTTGAAAGAAGAGAAGTACATGGTATTTATAGCTTTTTGAAAATGAGTGAAAGAAAAGTAATAATCCACAAACATGGAAACAATCACTACTCAAATTCAATTACACAAGTGATTGCCTTTAATTAAGGGATCACTTGCTTAACGGGCAGTGACAGGTTCAAAATAAAGAAAGAAATCAATTTATAGGAAGACTGATTATTACCATAAAAGAAGTAGCAAAACAATTGAGTAAGTGATTAAGTCTAAGTACAGGAATATACTTATTTTGGAAAGGATTCAGTAAGGCAAAACAAAGAAAGAAATCAATTAACCTTAACAGGCGAGTGAAATCAGATTTTCACAAAAGAAAAGTTTGAAATAAGTCACACAATTGAAGGTCAATCAAAGAAGTAAACTCAGCATATAAAGAAAGGGCACAAACACTGGACATGCGAGGCCAAACTATTGGCAAAAGGAAACAGCATGCAATAATAGCACAAAGTTAGTAGACAGCAAACATTCGAAACATGATAGTCACCTAGGTAAAGTTTTATTGACTTAGTAGTAGAGAAAAAGATAGAGTATTAGAAGCATGCAAAGGGTCAAGTGAAAAACCCTTTTGAAAATCATAGTCGAGTTTCAAAGATAGTAAGAACCCAGAACCAAAGGAATCACATAAAGAAAAAAGATGCTGAAATAAATGAATTTCAAATCAAGTCGAGCAATTTCACATAAATGAATTGCACAAGCAGTTTCAGAAACTCGAATAGACCCAAAAGAAATTAGGATTTTCAAAATAAATCGATTTTAAAGATGATGAACAAATAGATAACACAAATACTTAGCAGACTGCTTCAGAGACTCGAATGAACCCAAAAGAAATTAGGGTTTTCGACACCAATCGAGTCTAGAGATGATAAACAAGTAAATCAAACAAATACTAACAAATCGACTCAGAAACCCCAAAAGAAATCAGGACTTTTATCATGCAAACTCAGATAGAAGGACAATACAAGCAAACATAGCAAAACATGTCAAAAATCAGAGAAAAGTTTTGAAATAACTTAACAAGAAAACCCTAATCGGAAAGGGTAAAGAGTTTTGAAAGCAAAGTTTTATAAGAAATTTCGAGAAAAATGCTTAGAAGTTCAAAGAAAACATAGATCTGAAGTAGATATGAAAGAAATCGAAAGAACCTTAGAGATTAGGGTTTCAGAAGAACCCCAAGTGACGAGAAAGGCTTGAAAGCCCTTGATCTAAGCAGGAGAGTCAAAGGTCTGACTCGAATGGCCATGGCTGACCGATGAAAGATCAGAGATGACCGGAGAATAGTCAGCGAGCAAAGCCTAGACCATCCCCTTCATGATCTGGTCATGAGACCATTGAAACGAACACGTAGAAGCCATGTGAGGCTAATACAGGTCTCCGATGACCTTGGAAGGCCATAAATTAGGGCGGATTAGGGTGGCCGCAGTTAGGGTTTGAGGGTGTTGTAGAGAAGATTTGGGAGATGAGGGGTTTCAGAGCCGGCATGTTGTGAGGAATGAGTTAGGGTGAAGGGGTCGTTTGGGTTAAAAAAGGAAAGGGTGATTATTAGCCATTGATCTTGAAGGATCAATGGCCTGGATTAAAACGGGTAAGTGGGGCGATTTAATGGGATAAGGCTTGGGTCGGTTCAGATTGCAATTGGTTCGGGGTAATTGGGCTTCAAATTGGGTTCAAATCAGGCTATAATTAAAATAAAATGGGGCAAACATTTAAATAGCCAATTTTCCCTATTTGATTTCTAAAAAGTAATAAAATAATTTTTGTAAATAAATTAAAGGTTCTAAAATGATTTATAGTAGATAATTAATAAATTAAAAATACTGGACTTAATTTTTATAGATATAAACGCAATTAAATCTAAAAGAGGCTAACATTGCCATTATATACAATTTAGCTTTAAAAATACTAAATAAATTTATAAAAATATGCAAAAAAATATCTTAGCTATATTTTAGTATAAATATGAGAATCCAATAAGCGAATCACTAAAATGATAATTTTGGGAATTATTATTGGGGTTTCATGAATAAAATAGGGGAATAATTTGGTTTAAATTTTTTTAAAAATTAAGGAAAAATGATAAAATATTTGAACATACTTATACATACATATATATGCTATTTTTAAAGTATTTTACATATTAAAATATACAGGAAAAAATTGGGTATCAACTGTAAGGTTATAAGAAAATATAGTACTTTTTTGGGACTGATGTTCTTTTGAAACATTCTACACATTTTTTACAGTAGAATTAAATGCCTGTATTTGGAAACTTAAACAATTATTTTAATGTAAAATTGTTTCTTTATCATCTAAAAAATGAGTTTAGAGTCTATCAATTTAATACTCTTTGAGTCTAGTTGGGTAAGAGATGTTAAATCTGTTTATCAATAAGGTTTTTGTAGATGTGGCAGTGTATATTATTTTTTATGAAATTGGTTAATTTCCTTATAACCAAAAGGTGTGTAAGAATAGAAACTTGCTACAATATTTCTCATTTTATTTAGAGGTGATTTGATTTGTTCATTTCTCTTGTATGTTAGTTATTATATATGTTTTGATTATTATCAACACTGCACTTTTATTTAATTAACTTTCTTTTTTTAAAATAGAAAGGATGGATAAAAGTTGGTTGAATATTAGGAGTAAAGTCGACCAAAGGTATAGTGATTGTGTAGACAACTTTCTTAATTGGGCATTCAGTCAACCAACGGTGAGCACTATGATTCGGTGTCCTTAGAAAGGATGTATGAATACCGAGTTCAAGCTACGGGTTGGTGTAAGAGAAGATTTATTGAGGAAGGAATTTTGGGATTCTTATAAAGTATGGGACTTGCATGGAGAAGTGTCAGTTAGAGTTGAAACTTCCAGTGTTGTAGTTAGTGATGACGAAACAGAAGATGATAGCATTGAAGAGGACAATATTAGTGAAATGATTCACGATGCTTGTAGATATACGAATGTGGAGGATAATAATAATAATAATAATAATAATAATAATTCAGAGGGTAAAGAAGATCCAAATATACATGCAACAAAGTTATACTAATTGATAGAAGATGCTGAGATAGAACTTTATCCTGGTTGTAAAAAAGTCTCGAAGTTGTCTTTTGTTGTTAAACTACTTCACCGATTGGTCATTTTGAGCTCTAGCACATCGTTCAACAGTTTGAGGCCATGAGCAACTTCACTTCAGGTATTATGACATATACGCATAGCCTGAATATTGAGATTTAGGGAGTTCGGAGTTGATTTGGAATGAGAATTCTCATTTCGGAAGCTTAAAGTTGAAAATCTGACTAAGGGTTGATTTTGGGTAAATGACCCTGGAATCGGGATTTGAAGGTTCCAATTGGTTTGTATGATGATTTTGGACTTGCACGTATGTCCGGATCGGGTTTTGGATGACCCGAGAGTATTTCGACGCCTATTGTGGAAGTTAGCATTATGGAAGAATTTCATAAATTTGGGTTGAAGTGAAATTCAATGCTATCAATATCCAATTTTGGGATTTCGAGTCAGGGAACAGCTTCGTATGGTAATTCTGGTATTGGGAGCGCGTCCGGAAGTGGATATGGAGGCCTGTAGGCCATTTGGCGAAAATTAGGAAATTGAAGATTTTTGAGAAGTTTAATCGGGAGTGGACTTTTTTATATCGGGTTCGGATTAAGATTGTGGAAGTTAGACTAGGTCTGTAATGTTGAATGTGGCTTGTGTGCAAAATTTATGGTCATTCGGACGTGATTCGATATGTTTCGGTATCGAACGAAGAAGTTTGAAGTTCTAAAGTTCATAAAGCTCGAATTGGGGTGTGATTCATGATTTCAACGTTGTTTGATGTGATGTGAGGCCTCGAGTAGGTCCGTGTTATATTTTAGGACATGTTGGTGTAATTGGCTAAGGTCCGGAGGGCCTCGAGTGGATTCCGGAAGATTAACAGATTGATTATTGGACTTAAGAATTTCTTAAGCTTAATGCTTCTAGTGTAATCGCACATGCATGACTTTGGCTGCTAGTGTAAGATTCACAGGTGCAACGTATGGCTCGCAGAAGCGAGATTGGACTGGAGTTGGGGGAGTCGCAGGAGCAGACATTCGGACTCACCTACGGGTGCACAGGTGCAATGGTGGAGGCTGCAGAAGCAGAAATAGGCGCAGGTGCGAAGGAGGCACCGCAGAAGCAGATGCGCAGAAGCGGTGAGGAGACGGCAAGGGCGGAGGTCGCTGGGAAGAATGCATAAATAGCGGGGTTTGGCCATTTTTGCTCATTTCTCCATTCTTGGGCGATTTTTGGAGCTTCATGATCGGGGTTTTGTAACGACCCTACCGGTCATTTTGAGCTTTTGCACTTTGCCCGCCAGTTCTCAGGCATGACTTGCCCCGTATGATGTATTATGACATGTAAATCGTTGGTTTTGGTTTTCAGGGTAATCAGAACGAATTTGGAAGAACAATTCTCAGTTTGAAGCTTGAAATTTGAAAGGTTTGACCAAGATTTGACTTCTTTGTATATGTCTCAGATCGGAATTTGTATGACTTGGTTAGCTCTATTAGGTGATTTGAGACTCATGAGTGTGATCGGAATGCATTTTGGAAGTCCATGGAAGTTTTAGGCTTGAATTGGCGAAATTGAGATTTTGCCGTTTTCCGGTTGATAGGTGAGGTTTTGATATAGGAGTCAGAATGAAATTCTGGAAGTTGCAGTAGCTCCGTTGTGTCATTTGTGATGTGTGCGCAAAATTTCAGGTCATTCGGACGTGGTTTGGTTGGGTTTTGATCAAAAGTGTAATTTGGAAGTTCTTGGAATTCTTTGGCTCGAATTCAATGTGATTTTGGTGTTTGGATGTTGCAGTGAGCGTCAAGTTTGAATGAGGTTATGGGATATATTGGCATGTTTTATTGAGGTCCCGAGGGCCTCGGGTGAGTTTCGGGTGGTTAATCAGAACATTGCATGTTGTTTGGAATTTGTAGAAAATTGTTGATCACTGTTGCAGAGAAATGGCCTTCGCGTTCGCGAAGGGTTAGCTGGTGAAGGCTGGAATTTTAGCCTTCGCGCTCGCGAGGAAGGCTAAGTGTTAGCGAAGGGCTGATTGTTTGGGCATCGCGTTCGCGGGTGAAGCTTCGCGTTCGTGTAGAGGAAATTGGCTAGCTGGGCTTGAGTTGTTTTATTCATCGCGTTCGCGAGAGAGGTAACGCGGTCGCGAAGGGTCAAGCTAAGGAGCCATCGCGTTCGCGAGTGGCTGGTCGCAATCGCGAAGAATAATTTTGGGTCAAAGTTATTTTGTGCTTCGCGAACGCGAGGCGTTGACTGCGTTCGCAAAGAAGGTTTTTTATGCCTGGGCAGAATGTTTAAATAGCCATTGTTTGCGATTTTGGGTCTAACTTTCACCGTTTTTGGGTGATTTTGGAGCTTTTTGAGAGGAATTGAAGAAGGATTCAAGAGATAACACCTGAAGGTAAGATTTTTGAACTCAATACTCGATCCTATGTTGATTTTTACTTGTTTAATCACGAAAAATGTAGAAATTAAAGCCTAAAAATTGAGGAATTAGGGCTTGAATTTGGAGAGTGTAAATTTAGGATTTGAAGGGGCAATTAAGGTCCGATTTTGAGGTTCATGGTATGTATAGACTCGTGAGAGGATAAGGAACATATTGATGTAAAAATTATCGGAATCCGAGACGTGGGATCGGGGGCCGGGTTTGAGCAATTTCGGGATTTTTTATGTAAATTGGATATTTTCGAGTGGGCTTTATTCTCTTAGCATATTTTAATAGTTATGTACTGATTGTGGCTAGATTTGGAGCATCCAGAGGTCGATTCATGAGGGCAAAGGCATCGGGGGCTAGAGTTTGGACCGGATCGAGGTAAGTAATGATTGTAAATAGTCTTGAGGGTTTGAAACCCCGAATTTCACATCGTTGTGCTATTTTGAGGCGACGCACACGCTAGATGACGAGCGTGGAGTGGTGTACCATTGGGTATTGTGACTTGGTCCGTCCCGTACGACTGTCAAGTCGCGTATTTGATTTGAAATCTTATGATATTCCATATTTTAGTGATTGATATTATATTTTGGGTTGTATGCCATATTTGGGGCCTTGTGCCGACCTGTTGAGACCCTTATGGCCATTTTCACTACTTTTTCTCACTCTATTTGTTTTGCAAGCATACCCTCAGTCATGTTTTACATGTTATTATTTAAATCTGGTTTTGTCACTTTACTTCTTAAAATGTGAAAACTGTTTGGGCTACGTTCCCTGATTTACTGATGGCCCTAGCGATTGTGAGGTTGATGACTGAGATAGACCGAGTGTCTAATTGTGAGGATGATGACTGAGATAGACCGAGTGTCTGATTGTGAGGTTAATGACTGAGAGAGGCCGAGGGCCTGATTGTGAGGATTATATATTTATGGATCAAGTTGCGCCACACACACACATATATATATATATATATATATATATATATATATATGTGTGTGTGTGTGTGTGTGTGTGTGTGTGTGTGTATGTATGTATGTTGGATCAGGCTGCACGCCATGACGATATAGAGCTTGGGCAGTAGGATCCCCTCCGGAGTTCGCACACCCCTAGTGAGCATCGTCGATGAGATATGGATAGGGCTACGCGCCGCAGTGGTTACTATATGGTACCTATTGAGTGTGAGCGCTGATTGGTAAGAGTGAGTCATGAGTGACTGAGAGGCTTGCCCGAGGGGATATAGATATACATGTACATGAGTGATGCTTTGCCTGAGGGGCTTGTTTATGAACTTACTTTCTTTTTTACTCCTCCTTAAAGTAAGTTTTTATCGAATATGTTGATTTAATTACTACTTTCACTCATCTTTAGATCGAGCCTCTATTGAAAATGTTAAGCAAATGCTTTAAATAACTTTCATTCAAACTGAAGGTTTTAAGTTATGAAATGGGTATAAATTTCTGTTTGGCTGAGGGGCTGTATACGAACTATGTTTTGCCCGAGGGGCCAATTATCATTTTCATCACTTCCACTATAAATATATATATATATTCATCACTTTCACTATATATATATATATATATCATTAAACCTATATTGAAAAGGTTAGAAAGATAAATTTAAAGGATTTTACTGAAGTTAGGAGTTTAACGAAATGATTTGAATGGTATCCTGATTTGGAAAATGTTTTAATCAATGTGGTGCTATGATGTGGTTGACGTGTTTTCTTACTACTCAGTCTTTATTTACTCTTATTACTTACCTCACATTACTCCCTGCACCTCATGTTCAGATTCAGGTATTTCGGACCCTAGTAGTGGGTGTTGATTGCTCAAAGGCAGAGTCGTCGGAGTTAGCAAGGTGGTTGCACGACGTCTGCAGCACTTATTTCCTTCCTCTCATCTTCATTAATGTATTTAGTATATTTTTAGACTCTGGCTATATTCGGACCTTGGTAGATGCTCATGACTAGTGACACCCCGATGTCGGGCTTGTGTAATTATTCCGCACTTTTCTTTTTAAATTTTGTTATGAGATTATTGATTTATAAATGATATAAAAACAACTTTTATTGGAAAATGATTGATTCGGGAGTTGCGTCGGCTAGCCTAGTTTCACGATAGGCGCCATCATGACCGGGTCTTTTTTTAGGTCGTGACAAGTTGGTATCAAAGCCTAGGTTACATGGGTCTCACGAGTCATGAGCAGGTTTAGTAGAGTCTCGCGGATCGGTACAGAGACGTCTGTACTTATCATTGGGAGGCTACAGAACCTTCAGGAAAAACTTCACATTCTTGATTTCTTATCGTGCGTCCTTGATCCAGCTTGAAAAGTAACTCTTTGAATTCCGTCCACGCGTTCGTATGCGCGCATGAGCTCTCGGTGTCAGATGTGCATCGATGTTTTGTGATTCCCTGATCTAGGGGTGAGATGTGATCTCTGTGTGTTGATGTTGGGAAAGTCTGGAGGACTCGAGGCCGGATTTTTGCCTATAGCTTGAGCACCGGGGTGTTGATTGTGTGAGCAAGTGTTTTTAACTTATACGTCCAGTAGTGCCCTATTGGTAGAAGTAATGGCTTAATGGCTATGTGATGAGTATGTTATGGCTGTGAGATGTATCCATATGATTTGGAAGCGATAAGAAGGGTCTGGTAGAGGATAGAAGAACTATTAGATGCTTGATTTGCATCTTGATTTAAGGATAGCCCCGAGTTATGGGAATGTGAAGAATCTTTTCAGATGTCTTAGCTGGGAGTAAAGTAAATTTCACGTTGTGGTATGAGTTCAAACTCAGGAATATAAAGTGATTGCGTAATGTCTATGTCGGTGGAAGGGTATGAAAAGATGTTAGCTGAGGCGAAGTGGGTGGGTTCCTGCGGATTGTTCTGAAGTTTGCGTAATCCCTTATGTCATTTATTGGAAGATCCATGTTACCAGGGAAATATATGTTTTACAATTTGAATTTGGGTTGCTCAAGAGAGTAGGCTTGACTACTACGAGAGTGAATGCGAGATTTGTAGAAGATATAAAGTACCAGATGGTTTATGTTTCACGAGCTTATGAAGGATTAAGTTTAATCTCACTATGGTATTATGGCATCAATAAAGTATTTGTGTTATCAGTTATTGTGTATGTTTTGGTCTATGGCTTCGAGCTAAGTGGGGGAGTCCACTATTAATTAGTCGATTGCACGGTTATGTGCTATGTTGGTTCCAGTTTGACGCGTGCGGATGAATCAGTTATGGCTTACGGAGATTGAGACCAAGGATGGCTCATGTAAAGGAAATTTTTTGACAAAGGTTATGTCATGCTTCATAGGTGTATGAGAATCACAGAATGTCTTGAGTTGTTATTGGTAATGGATGCTCGGTGCATAGAGTAGGAAGTTGCTTGGTTGTTTTAGGATGAGGTTACACTCTGCGACGTCGGAGTTCTATTGAGGCACGGGTGGCTCTGTTCGTTTGATCAGGCTAATTTAGTTTGAATAGAGTGAATGACTCTCGAGAATAGTTCTAATGTGTTCAAGATTTTACATGTAACAATTGGGTATTTTGAAGTTGTATATGTTGCTAGAAACTGAGTTTTCATTGGAAGATGTCAAGACTTGTGGTATTTCTATATTAATTATGGGATTCTATATGTCAATATCAAGAAGATGAAGGTAATGGGTTTGGATTCGTAGGAAGTCTCTTCAGGGTAACCATTTTGAACGTGGTGTTGTTGGGAATATCTAGACAGTATTCAGTGGCTTATGGACCATAGGACGGTGTGGCTTTATGCTTGGGTCTCGTGTGGTAATTCTAGGTTGAGGAATTATGATGTTATAGCAAGAAGGAGTATCAAGTTGAAGATAAATCAAAAGGGAACTCGGATAGATGGGATAGCTTGGTAGTAGGCCGAGTCGGTATGGTAAGGATATGATTAGTTCTTGGATGCTTACAAGGTAAAAAGTTTCTGCAGGTGTTTCACGACAATTCTTTTGGGTCCTAGTGACCTGCGTAGCTCGGTTGAGTTAGAAGGATTCAGTCCTAACGATTTAGAGTTGTGCAAAGGGAATTCAGAGAGTTCTAGATGGTTTCTACCACAGTTAGAGAGGTATATTTTCCTATTGGCGTGGGGAGCATGGGATGTATAGTGATTTTCTTCTAGATGGGATCATTGGTAAGTTCTTGTCTAGTGGAGTACATAGTTGCTTGGGGCTCGGAAGGGATATAAAGTTCTCATGGTTATCCTAGGATGGTACGGTTTATGCGGTATGTTGTGTAGGATTGAGAATTGCATGTGTAAGGACACAATTTAGATTTGAAAGGAAGGTCACAAATTCTTAGATAGCATGGACAGCTACAGGTGACTAGATAAATGAGATCACTGATTGGTGTGGCTAGATGAGGGTATAACATTTCAGAAAGGGCGATGTGTTTGAGTTACGGATGCTTTATTGGTATTGCAACACTATCTTGTTTTATTGACGGATGATATTCAAGTTTTCTTGGTGGCTCAAAAGAATTATAGGTGTACCTCTTATGAGATGATTGAGTACTAGAGGTGTATTATATATGCGAGCGGGAGAATTGGGATCAGATGTGATAATTCGTGTGCTTTATGGACTTGGAGACTGGAAGTTCTCATATATAGATTAGCTCGTGGTTGTGGACGGCAAAGATGTGGGTAAGTTAGTCAGATGATAGTATACACTATGATTCAGTCATTGTGAACCTTTAGAGGATTATTTATCTGTTGTGGGTAACTAGAGTTGATGTGTGGTTCATTGGTAGACCTATATGGATATGTGTTCGGCATCGAGACGACTTTGTTGACTTTGAGTTGTTATTGGTGAAGGATGTGTTGATTCTGTTGTTATTAAGCTATTAGTAATCAGGGGGATTTATGAGTTACATTTACGTGTTGCGGGCCGTTATGATTTATTGGTTATAGGCACATGTGGTGCGGTGTTATTAGGGCCTCTCAGTGGAACTCGATCGAAAAGAGTACTGGGTATTGCTCGATAAATGGCGTATCAGTTATGTCCTTTCGAGTTGCGTGGTGTTATGTAATTTCTTCATGGTGGTTATGATGATCGCTTTGGCTTTAGACATCATATTGCGTGCGGTTGTCGATTTTGAGCATAGTGACTTAAGCTATTTCATGCGGACCAGTGTTTGGATGAGGTCGCGCATTAGAACGAAGCTATGTGGAGGTATGATCCTGCGGGTTAGATTCGTGTGTTCTGTTTCTATAATGTGACACGGGTTCTCAGCCTTGTGTTATGGTGGTACTGGTGAGCTTGTGGTATAGCTCTTTCATTTGAATCATTTTCATGATTTGGGTATGTTCGGATTGTTGCTTATTGGTGTGCGGGTTGCACAAGTTATGAGTTTAACCTGTATTGATGTGTCATGTCACCAGAGTGATTTGTGTTGGATTAGATGAGATCGTTGGGGTCTTTAATGAATACAAACGGATTCGATTTCCACATGTTGGAAGGATAGTATCGAGGTTCAGCTCAGGAATTTTCTATGGTCTTTGCCAAAGGAGAAGTGGCTTTATGAACGGTTGATCTGGGAAATGGCTATGGCTTACTGTGTGTTTCATTTATCATTAGTAGTATATGAAAGTGTTGGAATGAGACTTTAGTTGATAAGAGGTTCTCTATCGATATTCGGTTGTTGTGTGCAGCTGTTGTGATTAAATGTTATCGCTACAAGTGTTTGAGTTATAGGGTATGTTATGTAATTGCACCTGATGGTTTCAGGTATAGGTTATTGCAGCTTGTTCGGGCCCATTCAGAGTATAGATGTGAGATCTTGATCTTGTGGATGATTTCGGGTGGAAATGTGGTTCTAAGGTTCATTGGCTAGGTTGGACTTTAAAATTTCAGTTACATTGTGTTATCGGACCTATATGAGATAGGGTGACGTGGGATCACCCCTGGGTATGTGCATGGTAAGGTTATTCAGCGATTGGTTGGCTTTTGGAACAACTCTGGGCATGTTCGAGGACGAACGTATTTTTAAACAGGGGAGGATGTAACGACCCGACCGGTCGTTTTGAGATTTGGCACTTCGCTTGCCAGTTTTCAGGCATGACTTGCCCCGTGTAATGTATTATGACTTATGCAAATCATTGGTTTTGGTTTTCAGGGTAATCAAAACGAATTTGGAAGAACAGTTCTCAATTTGAAGCTTGAAATTTGAAAGGTTTGACCAAGATTTGACTTGTTTTTATATGATCTCGGATCGGAATTTTATGACTTGGTTAGCTCCGTTAGGTGATTTGAGACTTAGGAGCATGATCGGAATGCATTTTGGAAGTCTGTGGAAGGTTTAGGCTTGAATTGGTGAAATTGAGATTTTGTAGTTTTTCGGTTTATGGGTGAGATTCTGATATAGGATTTGGAATGGAATTCCGGAAGTTTCAGTTGCTCCGTTATGTAATTTGTGATGTGAGTGCAAAATTTCAGGTCATTCAGACGTGGTTTGGTTGGGTTTTGATCAAAAGCGTAATTTGGAAGTTCTTGGAATTCTTAGGCTTGAATCCGATGTGATTTTGGTGTTTTGATGTTGGTTTGAGTGTTTCGAAGGTTGGAACAAGTTTGAATGAGGTTATGGGATATGTTGGCATGTTTGGTTGAGGTCCCGAGGGCCTCGGGTGAGTTTCAGGTGGTCAATCGGACCACTGCATGTTGTTTGGAATTAGAAGAAAATTGCTGATCAATGTTGCAGAGAAATGGCCTTCGCGTTGGTGAGAAGGCCCTTGCGTTCGCGAAGGGTTAGCTGGTGAAGGCTAGATTTTAGCCTTCACGTTCGCGAGGAAGGATGCGCATTCGCGAAGGGCTGATTGTTTGGGCATCACATTCGCGGGTGAAGCTCCACGCTCGCGTAGAGGAAATTGGCCAGCTGTGCTTGTGGTGTTTTGTTCATCGCGTTCGCGAGAGAGGTAATGCGATCGCGAAAGGTCAAGCTGAGGAGCCATCGCGTTCACGAGTGGCTGGTCGCGATAGCGAAAAGTAATTTTGGATCAAAGTTATTTTGTGCTTCGCGAACGCAAGGCATTGACCGCGTTCGCGAAGAAGGTTTTTTATGCCTGGGCAGAATGTATTAATAGCCATTGTCCGCGATTTTGGGGCTAACTTTCACCATATTTGGGCAATTTTGGAGCTTTTAGAGAGGATTTGAAGAGGGATTCAAGAGATAACACCTAGAGGTAAGATTTTTGAACTCAATACTCGATCCTATGTTAATTCTTTCTTGTTTAATGACGAAAAATGTGGAAATTAAAGCCTAAAATTGAGGAATTAGGGCTTGAATTTGGAGAGTGTAAATTGGGGATTTGAAGGGGCAATTGAGGTCCGATTTTGAGGTTCTTGGTATGTATAGACTCATGAGAGGATAAGGAACCTAGTGATGTAAAATTTATCGGAATCCGAGACGTGGTACCGGTGGTCGGGTTTGAGCAATTTCGGGATTTTTTATGTAAATTGGATATTTTCAAGTGAGTTTTTTTCCCTTAGCATATTTTAATAGTTATGTACTGATTATAGCTAGATTTGGAGCATCCAGAGGTTGATTCGTGAGGGCAAAGGCATCGCGGGCTAGAGTTTGGACCGGATCGAGGTAAGTAATGATTGTACATACTGTCCTGAGGGTTTGAAACCCCGGATTTCACATCGTTGTGCTATTTTGAGGTGACACACACGCTAGATGACGAGTGTGGAGTGGTGCACCATTGGGTATTGTGACTTGGTCCGTCCCGTACGACTGTCAAGTCGCGTATTTGATTTGAAATCTTATGATAATCCATATTTTAGAGATTGATATTATATTTTGGGTTGTATGCCATGTTTGGGGCCTTGTGCCGACCTGTTGAGACCCTTAGGGCCATTTTCACTACTTTTCCTCACTCTATTTGTTTTGAAAGCATACCCTTAGTCATGTTTTACCTGTTATCGTTTAAATCTGGTTTTGTCACTTTACTGCATAAAATGTCACAACTATTTGGGTTGAGTTCCCTGATTTACTGATGGCCCCAGCAATTGTGACGTTGATGACTGAGATAGACCGAGGGTCTGATTGTGAGGTTGATGACTGAGATAGACCGAGTTTCAGATTGTGAGGTTAATGACTGAGAGAAGCCGAGGGCCTGGTTGTGAGGATTATATATTTATGGATCGGGATGCACGCCGCAGCAATATACATACACACACACACGCACACACACACACACGCACACACACACACACACACACACACACACACACACACACACACACACACACATATATATATATATATGTATGTTAGATCGGGCTGCACGCCGCAGCGACATAGTGTTTGGGCTGTAGGAGCCCCTCCGTAGTCTGCACATCCCCAATGAGCGTCGTCAACGAGATATATGGAACGGGCTGCACGCCGCAGCGATATATGGATCGGGCTGCACACCATAGCGGTTACTATATGGTACCTATTGAGTGTGAGTGTTGAGTGTGAGCATTGACCGGTAAAACTGAGTCATGAGTGACTGAGAGGCTTGCCCGGGGGGCTATAGATATACATGTACATGAGTGATGCTTTGTCTGAGGGGCCTGTTTATGAACATACTTTTTTTTACTCCTCCTTAAAGTGAGTTTTTATCGAATATGTTGATTTAATTACTATTTTCACTTATCTTTAGACTGAGCCTCTATTGAAAATGTTGAGCAAACGCTTTAAACAACTATCATTTAAATTAAAGTTTTTAAGTTATGAAATGGGTATAAATTTCTATTTTGTCGCGGGGTTGTATACGAACTATGTTTTGCCTGCGGGACCGATTATGATTTTCATCACTTACACTATAAATATATATTTTTTATTAAACCTATATTGAAAAGGTTAGAAAGATAAATTTTAAAGGATTTTACTGAAGTTGGGAGTTTAACGAAATGATTTGAATGGTATCCTAATTTGGGAACATGTTGTAATCATTGTGGTGCTATGATGTGGTTGACGTGTGTTCTTATTCCTCAGTCTTTATTTACGCTTATTAATTACTGGGTTGGAGTACTCACATTACACCCTGCACCTCGTGTGCAGATTTAGGTATTTCAGAATCCGATAGCGGGTGTTGATTTCTCAGAGACGGAGTCATCGGAGTTAGCAAGGTGGCTGCACGACGTTCGCAGCACTACTTTCCTTCCTCTCATCTTCATTACTATACTTAGTATATTTTTAGACTCTAGTTGTATTCGGACCTTGGTAGATGCTCATAACTAGTGACACCCTGATGTCGGGCTTGTATAATTATTTCGCACTTATTTTTAAATTTCATTATGAGATTATTGATTTATAAATGGTATAAAAACAACTTTTACTGGAAAATGGTTGATTTGGGAGTTGCGTCGGCTGGCCTAGATTCACGATAGGCGCCATCACGACCGGGTCAATTTTTGGGTCGTGACAGGTTTTCACCTAGCAACTTGTAGGTAAGTTTATCCCACCTATTGTAAGTTAAATACTTGGATTATATCTAGATGTTAACATAGACATCATGGGGAATTATTAGGAATTTGGGCTTTTGGTGGAAAAACCTAGAATTTATATTTTTAGATTTTGACCACGATTTTGGACATAAAACTTGGAATAAGTTATATATTTGAGTTCGTGGCGTCATGGGTAAAGTTTATCTTCAAAAAATTTCGGAATCTGGGCACGTGGGCCTGAGGGTAATTTTTATTGACTTTTCGATCGGGGTTAGAAATTGGTATAAATTGGATTATAATGAGTATTTGAGTAAATATTAATGGGTTTGCATAATTATTGGCTAGTTTTGGAGCGTTGAGCATCGATTCGAGTTGTTTGAAGGGCTCAAAAGCTGGTTATGGAACTTCGGAGCGAGGTAAGTCTCCTATCTAACCTTGTAAGAGGGAATTTATCCCACAGGTGAAATAAATCAATATGTGCTCCTAATTGTGGGGGCTAGATACGCACGAGGTGACGAGAACCCGTGTGTAGCTACTATTATGCTTAAGTCCGGGTAGTCAAGGACCCAAAAGCATGCTTTTCTTATAATATTCGCAATCTTGTTGTCAATTTCAAATGCTTAAATCATATCAAACTTTTGTAAATAAATTTCTAAAAGGCTAGACATTGAAAGAAATTGCCTTTTCCTTGGATAATTACCGCTTGACAAATTCTTGATTGACTGTTTGAATGTGTTTATGCTTTGTGAAACGGGTCGAATGCCTCGGTAGATTAAATAGATGCATCTATGGTTCACTCCATTCGACCCTCTGACACTGTACAATTTAAATATTATGTTGGATCGGGCCATACGATCTCGGCATGATTTGCGCATGCTTGTATTGCGTGCCTTGAAATTTATAAATAATGATATTGCCTCCCTGGTCTGAGATAGATTGATAAATTATGAAATATGAATTTGGAAATCACTTATTGCCAATAGGATTGTTTACTTGCTTCATGATTTCTTTTGAATTTACCGTCATTTTTTAATAAATCCACGACTAATTATATTATTGATGACCATAGTAAGTGTCAGAGTCGGCCTCTCGTCACTGCTTCCTTGAGATTAGACTAGATACTTACTGGGTACGCGTTTTTTCGTACTCATACTACACTTGCTGTACATTTTGTTGTACAGGCACATGTATATTCAGTGGTCTTTTGGGCGCAGTGGCGTGATTGATACGGGGACTTAGGTGGGTTGCATCTTATGAGATGATCCGTAGCCAGCAGAGTCCCATTCAGAGTACTTGTATTTTCCTTTTTGCCCAATTTGTATTCCTGACAGTCATTGTATGTTACTTTTACTTCCTACTAGATGCTCATGTACTTGTGACACAGGGTTCTGGGATGATTATGGGATTATTCAGTATTGAAATTTGTTAAAAACACTATTATTTACTCTGTAAAGTTCATCATTTATTATTTGACTTAAGGAAATTATGATTTCAAAAATACTAAAATGAGAACCAAATTAATTATTTATTATTGTCTTTCCTGACAGTGGTGTCTGGCGCCATCACGACCTTTAAGGGTTTTTGGGTCGTGAAAACATGGTATCAGAGCATTAGGTTTACTTAGGTCTCACGAGTCATGAGCTGAGTCCAATAGAGTCTTGCGGATCGGTATGGAGACGTCTGTACTTATCATTGAGAGGCTACAAGGCTATTAGGAGCACTTCCCTTCTTGATTTCCTCATTGTGCAATTTGATTCCTTTGAGGCTTATGCATGCATTTCCTTCCCATCCAATTTTACACAACATGAAGAGCTGGTTATAAAATTGGGAATTGAGGAATTGTAATGGTACTACAGATGTGGTGTGAGATGTTTCTCCCTGCGTAGTTGGCTAGGCTATTATCCTCCCCTTGTGAAAGGAAATTCTATCATTTTAGCTTAGTAGTTGTACTTCTTAGATCTTTGAGGCTATGTATAGGTTTCTATGATGCTCATGAATGGTTATCGTACAATATTAATGTGATGGTAGGATACTTGCCTATGTGTGGGGACAATGAATGGCTAGGTCTACTCAGTGCATGATATAGAGATTCAAAATTTTATTTCCGACAAAGGAAAGACAATCGGACTATGAATGTTTGGGTTTGGGTTGATGGAGCAACGAGACTTGGTATTTTTGAGCGTGGTTAGTTTGGTGTCGTCATCCTTGTTGAATGCGGTAAGTAGGGGTGTCAGTGGTTCGGTTCGGCCGGTTATTTTATAAAATTTGTACCATACCATTTTTTTGGTTATTCTATTATACATAACCAAAATTAGACTTTTCGAAACCGTCCCAATCATGTCGGTTTCACTTCGATATCAGTACGGTTCGGTTAATTTTCGGTATTTTTTAAATGTCATGTAAAATCCACCAGTAAAAGTATAATGCAATAACATGCGTTGTTTTATCGGACTTAGCAAAACTCTCTAGACATTTTTACTGTTTAAATGGTGATGAATTAAAAAACATGAAAGATGGTTAGAGTATAGATACATCAACTATTCGACAACAACATAAAAGAAACCAAGTAAAAGCAAAGAAAATATAAATCACACAAGTGGAAAGATATTAACCAAGTTGGGACTCAAGAATAAAGTCTATATTAAATATTAAAAAAGATAAATCTAAATTATATGAAGGGAAACATATTCAATACATTATAGTTTGTTGCTCATAATCGCTGGAATACTTTGTGTCTTGCTAATAAAGATACTTGAAATAACTTAGTTTAAGTATAAGTAGGATAATATGTTTTAGGAACTAGTATTTTGAATTTAATTACTTGTTGGCTTATAACAGTTTCTATAATTCCAAGGCCCGATAAAAAATTTAATGCTTTATTAGTTTTAAGCTTACTATATAAATATATTTTTTATATGTAAAATTTATTCAGTACTGTTCGGTATTTTTTCGGTTTATTTTTATAAAATAACAAACCTACCCTAATTATCGGTACGGTTATAAATTAATATAAAAACCTACGGTTTCTTTAAAAGAAACCTAAAAATTGGTTCGGTGCGGTACGGTTCGGTCAGTTTAGTCGGTTTTCAAATATCCATTGACACCCCTAGCGGTAAGGTTTGCCGATGTTATGGACTTCTTCAATTTTCCTTCGGGGCAGGGTATTGTGAAATGGTGCTTGAGATGTGGTTATCAAAGACAACGGAGTGTAGCGATTTCATAATCGAATTGGCACTTATAGTATTGATGGCTCGAGAAAGATGAACTTCTAAGAGGTTTAAAGTTAGTAGCGATCTGTTGGTTCAAATGCTACAGAGATAGATTTTTATTTAAGGTAACAACTGGGCAACGAAGGATGAGGAAGTACATATGGGAGGTGCCTTGCGGTGGTTAGATTTTCTAGAAGGACAAGAGTGAGGAACGAGAGTCAAATGGTTTCTTAAAGCAGTGAGTTTGACCAAAGTGGGAGAGTGACAGAGTAGCATATGGGTTCAACGCTAGGATGACTACACACCCTGAGAAAAGTCTAGAGTGATTTAGGATTCAGGATGGATAGTGAGCGGGTCTACGGACTAAATTTAGAATATTGGCTAATAGGCGGCGGGAGATTTAATGCGACAGAAAGGAGTTACTTGATATGAAGAAGGATACAAAATGACATAGGATTTAAAGATATTGTCGCACATTTAGTTGATGTCCATGAGGAGTGAATGGACTTGTGCAGTTGGTGAATGTCACACCTCCTTTTGCGCGCCCCGGCCCCGAAGGGTTAAATGCGCGAGGGAGTTTTTCCAATTTAAGTGACAATATTTGAAATGGGATTATTTATTTAATTCAGAGTCGCCACTTGGGAAAGGTTTGGCTTTTGGTGTCCCAAGTCACCGGTTTATCTTGAATCCCAAATCGAGGAAATTTTCGACTTTTCCAAATGAAGTCTGCGAACCAGAAATTCTGAGTAAGGAATTCTGTTGACCCGAGGGAAGGTGTTAGGCACCCTCGAATCCCGTGGTTCTAGCACGGTCGCTTAAATTGTTATAATGGCTAAATATCTGATTTAAATACATGTTATGACTTACGTGCTTTTATTAAGTTTAAACCGCTTTTATCATTATCACTTATTTTTATAGAATTGCAACGTCGTGAAAATGCATCTCGAACCACGTCACAATCAATGCGCCCGTGATCGTCAACACATTTTGACTCCGTTGAGATTTGGATTTGGGTCACATCAATGTGCACCCGAATTTAAGAATATAATTTACTTAAACCGTGCCTAAAAAAAGTCTAAACGCGTTATTATTTTGAGGAAGGCCATGAAATTCACTAAACTACCTGTCTAGAATTCTAAATATTTATTATGGTTAATTATTGAGGGCCCCACAATTTACTTTTTTTATTTGGCGAGGCTCGTCTCATTATTTTAGAAGGAACATCCTAAAGCGACTACATTTCTAATGTGTTTATCTCTAAAAATAGAAGAAAAGATGCATGCTAATACAATTATATGCTTTGGCCAAATCCAGATTTTGGTTAATCATCTGATTAATTATTTACAGAGTGAAGAAACGTTGTACCTTATGAAACATGCTTTTAATTTGATAGAAGAATTATATACAAGATTGATGAAATGCTACGACTACTACAAGAGCTCCTTAACTTTAACTTATTTAGACAAGATTAATTAAAACCACTTATTAGAAGATGCGACTAATGATATTTGAAACTCATCCTATAAACTGCCTAATGAAGCTGAAACTCGAGAATGAAACTGTATTATCTTTAGCTAGATTTAAGCGGCCATTTGCCCTTACATATTCAAAGCATGCTGACAGAGCGAGTTTAAGTTAACAATCGTGTTAAATAGCTGCACATTTCATGAATTGTATTTACATCTTGTATACTACTAAACGAGTCAAATGTCGCAGTTTTAGATTGGCATAAACTTTAATTAAGTACAACCTTACTAATGTATCTCTATTAGGCTAACAGACTAGAAACTTACACATCTTAACAACATTTATATAAAAAAATTCGTAGGCAATGCAACAGATGATTATAACTCCTTCAGATCTTTCGATTCAACTTTCATTGCAACATCAGACAGATTCGAAATGTGTTCCTGAGGAAATGCTTACAATGAAGAAAGCAGGGGAGTCAGTTGAGCAGCAGTGTAAACGAAACAGCAGTAACAGATGAACAACAGCAGGACAAATTCCCAGTGCAAAAAATGCAATTTAGAGCCAATGAAAGATGGCAGAATGTAGCAAATTCCCAGCAATATGGAATCAGAATTTAACCAGAATGGATCCAGAACTGAACTGATACTACACACAACTAGTAATCTCAAACAAGACTCAGGATAAATCAATATGGAACAGGCAAATCCAGACTAGTTGAGAATCAAGACAAAGATGAAAAAATGCAGTTCCTTTTTTCTGTGTTAGGCCTCTCTCTATCTATTTCTGTCCGTGTGTTTTCAGACAACTCCCTTTTCCTGTTTTCTTATCAATCCCCCTTATATCAGTGTATTCCCCTCCCTTTATTATCAATGTCTATCTGTGTGTGTGTCTATGTGTGTATATGTATGTATTTTTGCTCTCTCTTCCCAGATCTATCTGACCTCCTCTCTTATGTCTGTCTCCTTTCTTTTATAAGCCTAAACCTCAGCCCTTTAACAGCCTGTTAGACCAAAAGAACACCCCTCCCATGTGCCATCTTCTTTTCAGTTTCCACTTAGCTATTTAAGTATTAAACCCATGACATTCCCTTGGCAGGCTTAAACTTTTTAGTAATGTTTATTACTTCTGAAACTTAAAGCAGAATATGGGCAGCAGGATGTAGTCTGACAGCACATGCTGTCCAACTATTTAATTCAAAAGCACTTAGGCAGGGCACAGGCTGTGCACAAAATGCACATGTTGTGCATAAGTGCACATGCCCTCCAATTTCAAAACTGTGACTAAACAGAACATTGATTTTTGCATTTCTGATTCAAATTACCAATTATAAATAAGCAAACTCAGTTCCTAATTGATTCAAACAAATGCTTAGCAGAAGTAAGTCGATTTGTTATTGTTTCAGACAAACTGAAACTAATTGACGACATATGTCGACTCGACTATACTAGTTATAACACATACAATCGTAACCAAAAATCAGACATTTAAAGGTATCCCACAAGGGGTTCATATTGCAATGTTAACACAGAAAGGCCCTAGGAACTAAATGAATGACCAATTACGAATTCAATTGAACATACAGTTTATACACACACATTATGAAGAAAGACTTGACTGAATACAGGAGTCCGGGCAAAGGGGGCAATTGACAGTTGACAAAAGAAATTCAGAGACAAATTACACAAAATATGCACAGACCTCTAAACCACACACGTGCTGAATAACAAAGAAAAAAAAACTTACCTTAAAAACTTTGAAAGAAGGAACAGAAAATCAGCTTGTGTTTGAACAGACCCTTTTTAAGGTTGAACGGACTTTAATCGAAGGGTTTCTCATATGAGAAACACTTCGATTAAGGTCCATTAGACCCTAACCTCTTGGCTTAACAGGCACGGACCGGGCTTGGGGTTTTTAGGTTTTGTGGAAGGTAGATTTGGAACTTGAGCTTCCATGGTTAGAATCGGACCAAACCAAACATGGTTTGGTCACGAGGGGGGTCCGGGGGTTGTCTGGTATGAATCTAGGGCAGATCGGTGTAGATCGAGTTTTGCTCGAATCTTCAAATGAAGATTGGAGGACCTGGAGGATGATTCGAACTAAACGGTCAACAGGTCCATGTTCAGGGGGTGAGATGGTCCTATGGTGTTAAGGTGAAGGCCACCGGCGTTCATGCCGCCGGCTTTCATGGTGAAGAATACAGGGGCGGCTTAGGGTTTGGAGGGGAATGGGATGAAGACGAAGGCGGGGTCTTGGATAGGGGGGCAGGGTATGGTAGGGGGCTTATATATGGAATGGGTGGGTTGATCTCAGCCGTCGGATCAATCGAAATCAATGGCTTGGATCTGAAGATTTAGGAGAAACGGTGTCGTTTCATCTAAAGGGGTTTTGGGTTGGTCCGGGTGGAAATAGGTCGGGTTCATCAATGGGTTATGGCGAAGTGATCTTGGCCGTTGATCAATCTGAGATCAACAGCCCAGATCAGACAAGGTTAAAACGGTGTCGTTTGGAAGCTCTGGGTATCAGCTGGTCTGGACCGGGGCAGGCTCACTCTCTGGGCTTGATTTGGGCCTCAAATTTAATAAAAATGAGCCCAAGCAGATTTTTTAAACAAATTCTGCATTCTCTTTTATATTTTCTTATATATATTTTTATTTTATTTTTTAAAACAAACCCAAGTAAATCAAATTAAAATTAAATAGACACTTAATACAAATATTTACACACATATCAAAATATTTGAAGCAGATAAAATCAAACAAAACAAAAATCACGGACCAAGATGCCTATTTATGATTTTCTATTTAACAACCGGATTACGGTTCAAACTACGCATGACACATACATTTTTTTGTATTTTGTTTTAATAAAATAAAATGGGCAAAAGTCATAAATAATTAACAAAGTGCCATGTAAAAATCCAAAAAATGTACAGCAGGACCAATTGTTATTATTTTTATTTCTTTTGGAGCAATCGTCGCGCGAAACAAAAATCACATGCTCACAGCTGCCCCTCTTTGTTCGGAAACACGAAGTGTTTTCGTGCAAAGATAAAGTGAGTGGATATGAGCGATATTTGCTTATGGACTACTCCGTGTGAAGCATGTTTTTGAAAGATCTGACCGAATCTTGCTTCAAAGATTTCCTACATATCCTGGGCTAAAAAGGAATCAGGTCAATGTAGTTCGGGAAGTTTTGGTAGCTGGGACTACCATGGGATTGCAATGCTTGCTGTTACTACTGTTGCTGTTGTCACTGTTGCGTCACTGACCGCCTTATTACAACCAAAGGAAAATTGGAACTGAACTAACTACTTATATGCATGTCAATTGCGAGTTACAAGATTCCTATCTATGATTCTTTTGCGACTTGATCTTGGGTCTTAGCTGATTGTGCTTGGAGACTTTGATCCGAATCTTGATGCTTGCGAGTTGCGGTGACTTGTTCAATCTTTGGGATACTGAGTGAAACGCGACTGGCAGAGTTCAAGACCTTAGTCAAATGTTGGAGCCGATCTGCCTTCCATTTACTCTGATATTCTCGGGACATCTTCTTTTTTGTCTTTTTTCTTCTTTGATTCTGAGTTGAGACTCATCTCGTGGGTCATTTCGAATCGTGTGGCTCGAGGTTAGACCTGCGGGAGAAAACAAACAAACGAACGAAATTTTCTGCCCCAGTTTCACTAGGAAAATTTCGTGAATTATTCGCCAGAAAGTTCATAAAATTGATGAAGGAAGATAAAAATGTTCAGTTCAGGGTTGGAGCCCTAACACCGACTAGCTGGGGAGAAGTTCAGTTTTAGAGTTGAAACTCTAATACTGACCAACTGGGGAAAAGTTCAGCTTAGGATTTAAAACCCTAATGCTGACTAAGGAAAAATTCAGTTTAGGGTTTAAAACCATAATGCTGACTGCATGGAAAAGCTCAGTTTAGGGTTTAAAACCCTAATGCTGGCTGAATGGAAAAAGTTCAGTTTAGGGTTTAAAACCCTAATGCTTACTAAAGGGAAAATTCAGTTTAGGGTTTAAAACCCTAATGCTGACTGCATGGAAAAGCTCAGTCTAGGGTTTAAAACCCTAATGCTGGCTGAATGGAAAAAATTCAGTTTAGGGTTTAAAACCCTAATGCTGACTAAGGGAAAAATTCAGTTTAGGGTTTAAAAACCCTAATGCTGACTAAAGAAAAAAAGTTCAGTTTAGGGTTTAAAACCCTAATGCTGACTAAAGGAAAAAAAGTTTAGTATAGGGTTTAAAACCCTAATGCTGACTAAAGGAAAAACTCAGTTTAGGGTTTAAAACCCTAATGCTGATTGCATGGAAAAGCTCAGTCTAGGGTTTAAAACCCTAATGTTGGCTGAATGGAAAAAATTCAGTTTAGGGTTTAAAACCCTAATGCTGACTAAGGGAAAAATTCAGTTTAGGGATTAAAAACCCTAATGCTGACTAAAGGAAAAAAGTTCAGTTTAGGGTTTAAAACCCTAATGCTGACTAAAGGAAAAAAGTTCAGTTTAGGGTTTAAAACCCTAATGCTGACTAAAGGAAAAACTCAGTTTAGGGTTTAAAACCCTAATGCTGATTGCATGGAAAAGCTCAGTCTAGGGTTTAAAACCCTAATGCTGGCTGAATGGAAAAAATTCAGTTTAGGGTTTAAAACCCTAATGCTGACTAAGGGAAAAATTCACTTTAGGGTTTAAAAACCCTAATGCTGACTAAAGGAAAAAAAGTTCAGTTTAGGGTTTAAATTCCTAATGCTGACTAAAGGAAAAACTCACTTTACAGTTTAAAACCCTAATGCTGATTGCATGGAAAAGCTCAGTTTAGGGTTTAAAACCCTAACGCTGGCTGAAAGGAAAAAATTCAGTTTAGGGTTTAAAACCCTAATGCTGATTGCATGGAAAAGCTCAGTTTAGGGTTTAGAACCCTAATGCTGGCTGAATGGAAAAAATTCAGTTTAGGGTTTAAAACCCTAATGCTGACTAAGGGAAAAATTCAGTTTAGGGTTTAAAACCCTAATGCTGATTGCATGGAAAAGCTCAGTTTAGGGTTTAAAACCCTAATGCTGGCTGAATGGAAAAATTCAGTTTAGGGTTTAAAACCCTAATGCTGACTAAAAGGAAAATTCAGTTTAGGGTTTAAAACCCTAATGCTGATTACATGGAAAAGCTCAGTTTAGGGTTTTAAAACCCTAATGCTGGCTGAATGGAAAAAGTTCAGTTTAGGGTTTAAAACCCTAATGCTGACTAAAGGAAAAATTCAGTTTAGGGTTTAAAACCCTAATGCTGATTGCATGGAAAAGCTCAGTTTAGGGTTTAAAACCCTAATGCTGGCTGAATGGAAAAAAGTTCAGTTTAGGGTTTAAAACCCTAATGCTGGCTGAATGGAAAAAAGTTCAGTTTAGGGTTTAAAACCCTAATGCTGGCTGAATGGAAAAAAGTTCAGTTTAGGGTTTAAAACCCTAATGCTGACTAAAGGAAAAATTCAGTTTAGGGTTTAAAACCCTAATGCTGATTGCATGGAAAAGCTCAGTTTAGGGTTTAAAACCCTAATGCTGGCTGAATGGAAAAAAGTTCAGTTTAGGGTTTAAAACCCTAATGCTGACTAAAGGAAAAATTCAGTTTAGGGTTTAAAACCCTAATGCTGATTGAAAAAATGGAAAAAGTTCAGTTTAGGGTTTAAAACCCTAATGCTGATGGCTGGGAACAAAATTCGAGAACAACAACTAACTTCTTTTTTTTGAATTGAATTTTCTTGTTTTAGTAAAAACAAAAGAGAGTTTCGCGGAAACTTACCTTTCGAGTGAGTTCCTTATTGCCAAGATATTTCTTGTACCCATGTACCTTCTTTTTTGGGCGACACCTGCTTCTTGCACGGTTGTCTTGGATTAAACCTGTTTCAACTTTTCAAACAAAGAACAATTGTTAGTTCGAAATGACGGTCGGTTTGGTGACCTTGATCGTTCCCGGTTGCTTTGTTGCGTCTTCATTTCTGTTGCGAAGTCCCGCCATTGATTTGATTCATATGTCGAAACCCTTTAGACCGCTCAAGCTTGCATTTCCAGGTTCTGTGATGATTTGCCTCGTAAGGCCCCTTTTTTTCTTTTTTTTTGTGTCCCGTTTTGCTTGGAGGTTCTCAACGGGGATTTTATTGGGGGTATTCTGTACAACAGGAAGTCCTATGGGGGAATATTTACAAAGTGTATTCTTTGTGTGGATCTTTGTACAATGGGGCATGCTGGGTAATTGTTTCGCAGTGGGCTTTCTAGGCTTGGTTGGGGTAAGATCTTCGGGGAATTTTTACAAAGGGACTCGCTGGGGATGTGCTGGGGAAATTCCAACGGGGATTTTTTTTTATATTGGGGAGACTCTGTGGGAGATTGTACAAGGAGGGACTCTGTGGGGATTTGTATA
Organism: Nicotiana sylvestris; assembly: GCF_000393655.2. Classification (NCBI taxonomy): domain Eukaryota; kingdom Viridiplantae; phylum Streptophyta; class Magnoliopsida; order Solanales; family Solanaceae; genus Nicotiana; species Nicotiana sylvestris. The sequence continues at coordinate 118,340,097 of NC_091057.1, read as the reverse complement.
GAGGGAGACTCTGTGGGGATTCGTCCGAAGGCGGACTTGCTGGGGGAGATTTCTCTCTTTCCTCTTTACTTTAAACACCATCAAACATCATGATTCATCAGGCTTGGGCAATCGTACCAACGAAATGAGGCGTTTTCCTTCATGAGATGGGATTCCGTGCAAACTAACCTGCCACCTGCCCTTTCCGGTGTATCCTGAACTTGGGGTTAAAACATAAAAGTGATTCGAAGAGAAACAAAGAAAGGAGAAAACAAATTTCAAGAAGGGAGTGTCCCTTTTGGGACGAGAAAGACTTATCTGAGGAAGATAATGCTGGCTTTAAATGACATGACATGCTCTTGGGACTGGACGCCTGACCTTCCATGAACTTGCATTTCCCTGAACCAGAACGGATCTGTGATTCTAAACCGGTGGAGCTTTGCCGAGACCTTCTTGGGGTGGAGTCATTCTTTTTCGGCCAACAGCGCCCTTTGCGGGTTTTCGCCAGCTGACCTCTCTCATTTCTCTTCATGTCATCGCTTGATAGCACTCTTTGCGAGTTTTTACTAAACAAGCTCTCTCATTTTGGTTTCTCTACTCCAGTCGCCTCGTGGTGCCCGAAGGTTTTCACCGACGAGACTCTCTCATTTTTTCTTTCTCGATTCAGAGTGTGCCAGTCTCCATTTGTGATGCTTATTGGTTTCCCACTATCTTTGGTAATTGATCTGAAAGCTTGTGCTTGGTAAAGAGAGGTAGATGATACTAACTTCTAAACTGCTCGACGTGCCCCGGTTTCAATTTCAGGGTGAATGGGATTTTATTGTTGGTGTGACTGAACCTCAGGGAGAGGCTGCCTACGTATCCTTTCGGAATCAAGTCAAACGTAGTTCAGGCCTCAATCAAAATTTTTTTTTTATTGTAGAGAGGATTGGGTAGTGTTTGGGAGTAGTGGGGAATAAAACCTTCGTCATTTTCAAATGTGTCAGGACCACTGGAGTATGATTTAGACGTAGTATCTCTTGACTGCATCTGCATTTACTGCTGTGTCGGGGTCATTTCCTTCGATATCACCTAAATACAATGCTCCTCTCGGCAATATCTTCCTTATGATGTATGGGCCTTTCCAATTTGGAGCAAACTTCCCTTTTGCTTCCTCATGATGCGGCAGAATACGCCTCAGTACCAGCTGACCTACTTCGAAATTCCTGGGTCGGACTTTCTTGTTGTAAGCACGGGCCATTCTTCGTTGGTACAACTGTCCGTGACAAACCGCGGCCATTCGCTTTTCATCAATCAAAGTCAATTGCTCTAACCGAGTCTTGACCCACTCGCTGTCTTCGATTTCTGCTTCGACAATGGTTCGAAGCGAAGGAATTTCTACCTCTGCCGGTATTACAGCCTCGGTCCCATAAACCAAAAGATAAGGAGTCGCTCCTACTGATGTGCGTACCGTAGTGCGATACCCCAACAATGCAAATGGTAACTGCTCATGCCACTGTCGGGACCTTTGGATGGTTTTTCTCAAAATCTTCTTGATGTTTTTGTTTGCCGCTTCCACAGCACCATTAGCCTTTGGCCGATAAGGCGTGGAATTCCTATGCGTTTTCTTGAACTGCTCGCATACATCTCCCATCAAGTGACTATTCATGTTTGCTGCGTTATCTGTAATGATATTCGCAGGAATACCGAAATGACAGATAAGATTTGAGTGTACGAAATCCACCACAGCTTTCTTAGTGACCGACTTGAGAGTGACAGCCTCTACCCATTTTGTGAAGTAGTCTATGGAAACCAGTATAAACCTGTGTCCATTCGAGGCCTTTGGTTCAATTGGTCCAATGACGTCCATGCCCCAGGCGACAAACGGCCAAGGTGCAGACATGGGATGCAGCTTCGTGGGAGGTGCATGAATCAAATCACCGTGCACCTGACACTGATGACACTTCCGAACAAAGCTAAAGCAATCCTTTTCCATGGTCATCCAGTAATAACCTGCTCGAAGGATTTTCTTCGCTAAGACATACCCGTTCATGTGAGGTCCGTACACACCTGCGTGTACTTCGTGCATGATCTTTCTCGACTCCTCGATATCGACACATCTTAGGAGATTGAGGTCTGGGGTCCTCTTATATAACAATTCACCGCTTAGAAAGAAACCACTTGCATGTCGCCTAATGGTCCTCTTCTGATCTCCAGTAGCGTGCTCGGGGTATTCTTGCGTCTTCAGGAACCTCTTGATGTCATGGTACCAAGGCTGCGTACTTGATCCTGCCTCTATTACATTGCAGTAACCGTGTCTTTCCTTAATTTGGATTTCCAAAGGATCAACGTGGGCGTTACCCGGGTAAGGTAGCATTGAAGCCAAAGTAGCAAGTGCATCTGCCAGTTCATTGTGACACCTCGGGATATATCTGAACTCTAATGATGTAAAGCGCTTGTTGAGGTCCTCCAGATGCTGTCGGTAAGGGATAAGTTTGACATCCCGAGTTTCCCATTCTCCTTGAGCTTACCGGATAATCAGGTCAGAATCTCCCATAATCAGTAAGTCTTCGACATCCTGATCGATCGCCATATGCATGCCCATGATGCAGGCTTCATACTCAGCTGTATTATTTGTGCAAAAGAAACGCAATCTAGCTGTGGCGGGATAATGCTGACCAGAAGGCGAGATCAAAATTGCCCCAATCCCTACACCCTTGGCGTTCACGGCTCCATCAAAGAACATCTTCCAAACATGAGCTTCCTCCGAGACCACTTCTACGGTGTTTACTTCTTCATCTGGAAAGTAGGTATCCAATGGCTGGTATTCCTCATCGACCGGATTTTCGGCCAAATGATCTGCTAACGCCTGGGCTTTCATTGCCGTGCGAGTGACATAGACTATGTCGAATTCCGTAAGCAAGATTTGCCATTTAGCCAGTCTCCCAGTAGGCATTGGTTTCTGAAATATATACTTCAAAGGATCCAACCTGCTTATGAGGAACGTAGTGTGGGCTTGGAGATAATGTCTCAGCTTTTGAGCAACCCATGTGAGAGCGCAGCATGTCCTTTCCAGCAGAGTGTATTTGGCCTCGTAGCCGGTGAATTTCTTGCTCAAGTAGTAGATTGCTTGCTCCTTCTTTCCGGTTACGTCGTGTTGCCCGAGGACGCAACCGAAAGAGTTCTCCAAGACTGTCAGATACAAGAAAAGTGGCCTTCCCAATTCTGGAGGGACCAAGACCGGGGGATTCGAAAGGTATTCTTTGACTTTATCAAAAGCTTCTTGACACTCAGTTGTCCATTTAATTGCCGCATCTTTCCTTAACAGCTTGAATATGGGCCCACACGTGCTTGTCAGTTGGGCAATAAACCGACTGATGTAGTTCAACCTGCCCAACAGACTCATCACGTCTTTCTTTGTTCTCGGGGGAGGTAGATCTCTGATGGATTTTATCTTAGTTGGATCTAGCTCGATTCCTCTCCTGCTTACGATGAAGCCCAAAAGTTTGCCTGACGGAACTCCGAAAGCGCATTTGGCTGGGTTCAGCTTCAAGTCATACTTCCTTAATCTCTCGAAGAATTTCCTCAAGTCTTGGATGTGATTATCCTGCGTCCTGGACTTGACTATCACATCGTCCACGTACACCTCTATTTCCTGATGCATCATGTCATGGAAAATGGCAGTCATGGCCCTCATGTAAGTAGCCCCAGCATTCTTCAAACCAAATGGCATGACCCGGTAACAGTAGGTGCCCCAAGGCGTGGTGAAGGCAGTTTTCTCGGCGTCCTCTTCATCCATCAATACCTGATGATACCCAGCGTAACAATCTACAAAAGACTGTATCTCGTGTTTGGCACAATTATCAACGAGGATGTGGATGTTGGGCAGCGGGAAATTATCTTTAGGACTTGCTCTGTTCAGATCTCGGTAATCTACACATACCCGAGTTTTCCCGTCCTTTTTTGGTACTGGAACCACATTCGCCAACCATGTTGTATATTGGACTACCCGAATCACTCCCGTTTTCAGTTGTTTGGTGATCTCCTCTTTAATCTTGTCACTGACCTCAGTTTTGAACTTTCGTTGCTTTTGTTGAACTGGAGGACAATCAGGATGAATCGGCAATTTATGAACCACTAGATCAACACCTAGTCCCGGCATGTCATCATATGACCAAGCAAACACGTCTTTAAATTCAAAAAGAAGTTGAATTATCGCCTCTCGCGTTTTCTTGTCCGTGTGAATGCTTATCTTGGTCTCCCGGATTTCTTCCGGGGTTCCTAAATTTACCGGTTCAGTGTCATTCAGATTTGGCTTAGGTTTATTCTCGAAATATTCCAACTCTCGGTTTATCTCCCTAAAAGCCTCTTCCGCATCATATTCTGGTTCTGGGTTCATTAATTCGCAGTTAAATAGCTCATTGTGATCTGGGCGTGAAGTCCGCAAGCATGTCATATTTAAAGCCGCATTATTAGGACTGAAAAGGAAGATAAGAGGAAAAGTAATAAAATCAGAACAAAAGAAAGAATAGGAAAGCAATGATGATTTTTTTTTATTTTCTTTGGAAAATTGGAAGACAACAACGTTTACAACTAGGAATTCGGAACAACAATTGAAAAGAAGAAAACGTTCAAGTTATGTCCTGGAGATAACTTGTGACACAGGAAAGGTGGCAGGAAAGGTCTACCCAGACTTCCGTCTAGTCGGGAATGGCGTGGCCTCCCAGTTTTGAAGTTGGGCGTTCGGCCCCATGTACAACATCTCAGCAGTTCTTGTGCCTTCACCTGGTTGAACCATGTGGACCTCGTAGAGCATCTCTCTCATCGCCCCACATATCTCCTCGATTTCCTCAGCTGTGAAGACTTCATCATATTCTTCTTCAACGTACCTTGGCCTGATGAAAGTTGCATATAAATCCGGCAGTGGTCGAGGTAACTTCCAACCCTCATTTTTCCTTTTCTTTGCCCACTCTTCGTCTGCTGGAGTAGGTTTGAAACCTAGTCCAAAAGGTTTCTTGGTGACTGGCAAGGTAATGGGTTCTGTTATTCCCTGAAGGGTTCGTCCAAGCCCCTTCCCTGGCCTAAATCCGTGCCGGATCATCTCTTTGGCCACCATAACCGAGGCGTTAGACAAGAAAGGCTGGGGGCAGGGTATTCCCTCTTCGTGCTGCTCTGCCAGTACAATCTCAAAAGCTTGATAGACCGTATGTTCGCTCCCTTCTCTCGGTTCCAGATATGGGGTGGATGGGTCCCGATAAATAGCATGCTCATCTTCCCCATGGACCACGATCTCTCTGTCTTCGTACTCGAACTTCACCATCTGGTGAAGAGTGGAAGGCACGGCTCCTGCCGCATGGATCCAAGGTCTGCCAAGGAGAAAATTGTAGGATGTATCCATGTCGAGCACCTGGAAGGTTACTTGAAATTCGACTGGTCCTATGACCAACAACAGGTCTATTTCTCCCATGGTATCTCTCTTGATGCCGTCGAAAGCCCTTACGCAGACATTGTTGGGTCGGATTCTTCCGGTCCCAATTTCCATTCTTTGTAGCGTGGAGAGCGGGCAAATGTCAACGCCTGAGCCCCCATCCAACATTACCCGCTTGACATAATAGTCTTCGCATTTAACTGTTAGATGCAAAGCCTTGTTGTGTGCCGCTCCTTCCGGGGGTAGATTGTTCTTGCTGAAAGAGATTTGGTTGACGGCGAAGAATCTTTCTGTCATACGCTCTAATTGTTCTACCGAGGTTTCAACTGGCACATATGCTTCATTCAGGGTCTTCAGTAAGATCTTTTGATGCTCGGCCGACCTCATCAATAATGATAGCATGGACACTTGCTCGGGGTACTTGCGCAGTTGATCTATCACTTCGTAATCCGGCATTTTCATTTGTTGGAAGAACACTTCCGCTTCTTCAACACTTACGGGCTTCTTTGGCGGGAAGCGCCTTTGTGTGGCGTTGTTCAGTTCTTGGGTATTTGAATACCTTCCAATGAAAGTATTTTCTGGAAGTTCTCCCATGACCTCTTTACCTTTGTACATTACCAAAGTCTTTTGATAATTCCACGGCACTGTGGACGGGTTGGTCATTGGCTTTTGTGGCACGCGTCCGATAACCACTGGCTCATTCAGCCGAGGTGGTTGAATCGTCCCCCGGACCACATAGGCCCCTTTTGGCACGTACATAGGTTTTGTCTTTTTGATCCCGAAGTTCTGCGTCTTCTTGGCTTGACCTCGCGGTATGTAAAGAACTCCATCCGCTACCGGTACCACTTTCTTCTCCACCTTCTTTTCAAGTTCTTTCTTTATAGCCTTGGCCTCCTCCCCCTTTCCTGGTTTCTGGTCTGTTTCGGGCCTCTTCCCCGTGTCGACAATGGCAATTATGGCTTTCAGAGCAGGGTCGAATTCTTTGTCTTCGCAAATCATTCCGATCAGCGGCCCATTATTGTGAGCAGGCAATGGATTGTTAGTCACATTTGGGATCTCTTCGTCCCTTAGCACTATTTTCCCTTGCTCTATCAAATTCTCGACCATTCTTTTCAACGACCAGCAATCATTTGTATCATGTCCCTCGGCCCCTGAATGATAGGCGCATCTGACTCCAGCTTTGTAAGAAGGTGACGTCGGGTTTTCCCTTGTTTGAGGGATTGGTTGCAAGAAACCCAATTGGACTAGCTTAGGGAACAAAGTAGAGTATTGCTCACCGATGGGCGTGAAAGTCCGCCGTTGAGGTGGCTCCTGAGGGCGAAAGTTATTCTGCGGGGGTTGTGGGTTATAGTGGTTGCGGTAAGGAGGCTGATTTCTGGGAGGTGGAGCTGGGCCTCGGTTGGCTTGTTGTGGTGGATGGGCATAAGGTTGGGCATTCATGACCATATAAGGTTGATGAGCATATGCCAAATTTGAGTGGGGGTAGTAGTGTTGTGGGGTTCTTTCCGGAAAACGGGGCCTGGGATGACGATACTCCCTTGTTTCCGAGGCTGCCATAGTCGTTTCTTCCTTCTTCTTCCCTCTTGTCATTCCTCCGGACCCGCTTTGGACGGCCTGGGAGGTCGCCCTTATGGCTGCTTGACTTAGAATCCTACCTGTTTTCAGACCATTTTCCACCATCTCTCCAATCTTGATCGCTTCCGCGAATGGCTTACCCATGGCTGACATCATGTTTTGGAAATAGTCAGACTCTTGAGCCTGGAGAAAGGTAGTGACCATTTCCACTTCATCCATGGGAGGCTTCACTCTTGACGCCTGTTCACGCCACTTAATAGCATATTCTCTGAAGCTTTCTGAAGGTTTCTTCTTCAAATTCGACAGAGAATTTCGGTCTGGCGCAATGTCGATGTTATACTGGAATTGTTTCACAAAATCTCTGGCGAGATCATCCCATATATGCCATCGGGACATTTCCTGGTCCATATACCATTCCGAGGCTATCCCTACTAGACTTTCCCCAAAATATGCCATTAGCAGTTCTTCTTTTCCGCCGGCTCCCCGCAATTGGTTGCAGTATTTCTTAAGATGTGCAATGGGGTCACCGTGCCCATCGTATTTCTCGAACTTTGGGGTCTTGAAACCCGTTGGCAGGTGCACGTGAGGGAACATGCACAGGTCGGCGTAAGAGACGCTCTTCTGTCCGCTCAATCCTTGCATATTCTTCAAACTTTGTTCAAGGCTTCTCATTCTCTTGGCAATCTCATTTTGTTCTGCAATTCTGGGGTTCTGATCCTGCCCGGGTGCAAGTTCGCACTGAGGCGGTAGAGGATTAGTGCTGGTAGCGAACCTAATTGGTTCTATTGAGAACGATGGTGCTTGGAATGTAAAAGAGGATGAGTCAAAGCTTGGCTTGTACGTGGTAGGCTGTGCCGTAATCGGGCAAGGCGATGCAGTAAAGATGTTCATGCTTGCATCAGTGGATGACATTCGGGGATGAGGCTCAGAAGGCGATCCAGCAGAGAAGGCTGAGGTGGCTGGGTACCCGAATGGGGTAGCAGGATAATTTATGGGGACATTAGAAGTCCCACTTGACCTGGAGAATAATTCAGGGAATCCGGGGACGACACTTGGCGGCTCTTTCCCATTATTCCAATCGTCCAGCATTTCCAACATGCGGAGCCGTAGGATTCTATTTTCCTCCGCAGTTGCGGATTCAGGTGTGAGGACGGCTGAGATCGAGCTTTCCTCGGAAACAGGGATTGTTTGCAATGGAATTTCTGAAGACATTTCCACACTTCCTTTTGACCTGGTGAAGTAAGTGTGAGTACTGCTTCTGGTCCTAACAACAGGTAGTTGAACACTTCTCCTTGACCTCGTGAAGTATGAGTGCGAGGCCAGACTTTCACCAAACCAACCGTCTTTCCAAAAACCCTGGAATACTCATCGACAAACGCACGGTTAATTTGCAGCAAATAACAGATAGTTAATCTCACGTTGGGCATGATGCACCTATACAGTTAAGTGGATTACTATATGTTTGCTACGAGAGCATGCGTCATTCCGGCATTTTTCCTCTTATTAGTTTTTCCCCTTCTTTTTTTCTTTTTTTTTTCTTTTTTTTTGTTTTTTTTTTTTTTTTTTTTATTTTGCAGTAAAAGAAATGCGACCGGATCCGATGAGGATTGCCTACGTATCACGATGCCTACGTGAATCAGATCATTACATAGTTCGAAAAACACAAATGAGCGTAAAAGAAGTAACCTCTTTATTGTTGAAATGGTCTATTACAAACTACATTTTGCAAAATAAAAAGCGAACTTTGAAAATAAACCTAGACTCAAAATAGACTAAAAATCACCCTGATGGGAAAACAAGCAGAAGATGCTAAGATACAGATTTGACCTATGAGTGCATTATGGTTTTGAAAATTGGTGTCCACGGGGCATCGTTCGGCCTCACCGCGGTCCTAGGCGTGAGATCCCTCTCAAGTTGCTCCAGCTCATGCATAGTCTGCTTGACATAACCCATTACTGCCGAGAGGACGGTAATGCTGGACATGTTCTCACATCGTAGACATCGTCTGGTGATGGCATGGGCAATGGCCTTGATCCTATCTCTGGTTTGCTTTTTCTCTACGAGTAGGTGTTTTATCTAATCGCTACATATCCTGAATACTTGAGCATCCTGTATATGCTGATGCTTCAGTCGCCGTACTTCCAACTTTATCTGGGCTATTGAGTCGTACCAGCATCTGCTCTCAATTCGGAAATCCTTGGCCTGATTAGCTGCTTTGATCTCAAGTGTAGCTATCTCTCTCTTCATTTTAGCAATAGTCTTCTCGTGGTCGCCTTCCAATTGATTCAGGTATCGGCGATGCTCATCTGCTCTTGTATCCCACTGTGCCCTGAGCTCTGCTATGACGTTTTCAGATTTCTCCAAACCATCTTGCCATTCCCGGATTTCACTTTTTAGCCTTTTTATCAGCTGCTCGTCTGATCGACGCCTTGGCTGTTTATACGCATCCAACCTTATCTGTTTGATCTGGGCTCTGAGCATTTCGTTTTCCTGAATTAACCTGTTCCGCTCTCCCAGATTGGTAGCAACTTGTATGTTGTGCTCATATTTCAAGCTTCCCACTTGTTGCTTTAACCTGCTGATTTCGGCGCAATAGCCTCTTTCCTTCGCTAACCAATCCCACTGTCTTTGCGAAGATTCGGTGAAATTCCGGATGTGGGGTCTCTTAGCTGGCCTTTCATGCTCAAGTTCCCTTCTATACCATGCAAGGTAACCTGGCGCCGTCTCTCCTTTGGCTCGATCCCGCACGCAAGTATCTGATTTCAAATATTGACACTCACTCCAGATTTGGCGAATCTTCGCTTCTGGGAATTGTCCGTTAGGACTTATCTCAACTGCTTGAGTGCTAAGATCTTCCTCATGAGGTACTGTCTGGCATCTTCCGAACTGTCTCAAAACTCGGCAGGGTGCGTAAGGTTGAATGCTCTTAAGCCCCATCAGTAAGAAATGAGTTTTAGCTGCAGACATATATAGGATCTCATCAACAGGCAACCATCCCAACGTCCATTGTATTTGGCTGGCAGTAAGAGCTTGAAAGAACGAGGTCCATGCCAGGACTCCTTTGGGCAAACTGATCTCTTTGGTTCTCGTGTAAGATTCTTCTATGCAGGTCTTTTCCGGGGAACCATGGCTCAAAATCTCGGAATGATGGCAGAGGTGCTCGGTCATCCATATCTGTAGGAGCAAGACCTTCGAAGAAATCTCCCCCAGCTTTACAAGCTGTAAGAGCTCGAAAGATGTCAGATACCACCATAGGCGCGAGAGTACTGTCACTTTGCGTGAGTAAAGTGCTGACGACCCCGGATATCTTCAAATCAATGTTTCCGTCTTTCCTTGGAAATACCAGAAGGCCCAGGAACATCATCATGAACGCTACCCGTCTGTGCTTGTCCCACTTCTGACGAACTCCTTTGCTGCACAGTTTGTTGATTGGATTATTGAATCCCCCCTCATGACCGTACCTATCATATATGAAGCATGGAGTACAAAATCCGGCTGCCAGATCCGGGTTGTGGACTGTTCTAGGTATCTTCAATGAATCTAGGAACCGATGTACCGTGACGACTCTTGGGGCGACCAAGTATTTTTCCCTCAAGGGAAGTTCAGTATTCCCGATGTATCCGGCCATTTCTTCCAAAGTCGGGGTGAGTTCAAAATCAGAGAAATGGAAAACATTGTGCGCCGGGTCCCAATAGGTAACCAAAGCTCTTATGATATCTCCCCGAGGCTGGATTTCCAACAAACCCACAAGACCTTTCAGATATTTCTTAACCTCATTTTGTCCTTCAACACCTAGATCATTCCACCATAGCCGTAACTTGACAGGGATTTTGGTCATTATTGAAAAATGTTCATTTTGCATCGTGCTCATCCTGCACATTTATTAAGGTGATTTTAACAAAAAATGACTTGACTCAAAATATTTTACAGAGGGGATCAAGTTTTGAACACGGCCTTTAAACACTTCGGGGACGAAGATTTTAAGGCTGTGTGGGTCAACTGGACAAAAATGCTAAACAAGACCCAAAGGTGGCTGTTTATGCAAAGTCAGCCTTCCGGCGTCCCTTTTCAGAATCATTCGGCTATTTATGACAAAACAACGTTACCTGACTTATTTATGACTCTTTTAAAATTTGACACATCTCTTTTTTATTTATTTATTTATTGATTTTGGCTATTTTAGCAAAATGGGGTTGAACCCGACGAGGGTTGCCTACGTATCTCACATCCGGTGAGAATCAAACCGGCGTAGTTCAGGCATACCGTAAATAGAAAAAAATCAAATAAACCTAGAAATCAAGAATACGTATTTTTATTATATTTTTTCTTTTGCAAAGAGATAAAGACTAAAGAAAATATTATTATATTTTTTTTTTAGGAAATATTTGGGCTATTAGTCTAAATTTATAAAAGGGGTACTACGAAAGAGCCAACAATTTTTTTTTGAATTATGAATTTCCGTTTTTTTTTTACTTTTAAATAAATACCTTCTCTTTTTTTTTTGATTTTGGAAGTGATAAAAAAAAAGAAAAAATTTTATATTATTTTTTTTTTAATAACTCAATCTAAGAAGACAAATTTTGTTTTTATTCTTTTTTAGAAAAATTCCGGCGAGGTTTTGACACTACTTGGACATTGGTTTTATTTTTCCAAAATAAGTAATTATCTCCCTACGCTGCTATTTTCTTTTTAGGAACCGGTCAGCATGCGGAACTGAAGCAAATAAATGCGCAAAACAGATAGGAATGCAGCAGGATGGTCTTTTCATTTCAGGTTGCATGTCCTAGACGGACCCTACCCCTGTGTTGAGCCCCTAAGTTAAATGCAACATGATGCAAATAAGCGTTCCTACTAGGGATCCGGCATGAAGTCAAGTTATTCTAGGTTCGTAACCTGGGTATTTGTTCTAGACTGTGTACCCGAGCGGACAACTCGAGTCGAGGAGGGGGCTACGTACCGGGGACCCGCGAGATCGTCCGGCTTTGTAACTTGTCCGACCTCTTTCTTATTTCAGGTATTGACACTAACAGAATAGGGAGTCTCGACCAGCGAGCTTCTCCCCGGAGGTAAGAAAAGAAGGGTTTCGGCACAGTTTATATACAGTTCAGATAATATCAAAGCGGTAAAAGACAACATTTAGCACGTTATGCAAAAACATGTAATAAAGATCAGATAATAAAGCCAAATATAACAATTATTCTAAGCTCGAATTCTTGAACCCTGAACCAGTGGTTCTGGGTTATATCCCCAACAGAGTCGCCAGAGCTGTCACACCTCCTTTTTGCGCGCCCGGCCCCGAAGGGTTAAATGCGCGAGGGAGTTTTTCCAATTTAAGTGACAATATTCGAAATGGGATTATTTATTTAATTCAGAGTCGCCACTTGGGAAAGGTTTGGCTTTTGGTGTCCCAAGTCACCGGTTTATCTTGAATCCCAAATCGAGGAAATTTTCGACTTTTCCAAATGAAGTCTGCGAACCAGAAATTCTAAGTAAGGAATTCTGTTGACCCGAGGGAAGGTGTTAGGCACCCTCGAATCCCGTGGTTCTAGCACGGTCGCTTAAATTGTTATAATGGCTAAATATCTGATTTAAATACATGTTATGACTTATGTGCTTTTATTAAGTTTAAACCGCTTTTATTATTATCATTTATTTTTATAGAATTGCAACGTCGTGAAAAATGCATCTCGAACCACGTCACAATCAATGCGCCCGTGATCGTCAACACATTTTGACTCCGTTGAGATTTGGATTTGGGTCACATCAATGTGCACCCGAATTTAAGAATATAATTTACTTAAACCGTGCCTAAAAAAAAGTCTAAACGCGTTATTATTTTGAGGAAGGCCATGAAATTCACTAAACGGCCTGTCCAGAATTCTAAATATTTATTATGGTTAATTATTGAGGGCCCCACAATTTACGTTTTTATTTGGCGAGGCTCGTCTCATTATTTTAGAAGGAACATCCTAAAGCGACTACATTTCTAATGTGTTTATCTCTAAAAATAGAAGAAAAGATGCATGCTAATTCAATTATATGCTTTGGCCAAATCCAGATTTTGGTTAATCATCTGATTAATTATTTACAGAGTGAAGAAACGTTGTACCTCATGAAACATGCTTTTAATTTGATAGAAGAATTATATACAAGATTGATGAAATGCTACGACTACTACAAGAGCTCCTTAACTTTAACTTATTTAGACAAGATTAATTAAAACCACTTATTAGAAGATGCGACTAATGATATTTGAAACTCATCCTATAAACTGCCTAATGAAGCTGAAACTCGAGAATGAAACTGTATTATCTTTAGCTAGATTTAAGCGGCCATTTGCCCTTACATATTCAAAGCATGCTGACAGAGCGAGTTTAAGTTAACAATCGTGTTAAATAGCTGCACATTTCATGAATTGTATTTACATCTTGTATACTACTAAACGAGTCAAATGTCGCAGTTTTAGATTGGCATAAACTTTAATTAAGTACAACCTTACTAATGTATCTCTATTAGGCTAACAGACTAGAAACTTACACATCTTAACAACATTTATATAAAAAAATTCGTAGGCAATGCAACAGATGATTATAACTCCTTCAGATCTTTCGATTCAACTTTCATTGCAACATCAGACATATTCGAAATGTGTACCTGAGGAAATGCTTACAATGAAGAAAGCAGGGGAGTCAGTTGAGCAGCAGTGTAAATGAAACAGCAGTAACAGATGAACAACAGCAAGACAAATTCCCAGTGCAAAAAAATGCAATTTAGAGCCAATGAAAGATGGCAGAATGTAGCAAATTCCCAGCAATATGGAATCAGAATTTAACCAGAATGGATCCAGAACTGAACTGATACTACACACAACTAGTAATCTCAAACAAGACTCAGGATAAATCAATATGGAACAGGCAAATCCAGACTAGTTGAGAATCAAGACAAAGATGAAAAAATGTAGTTCCTTTTTTCTGTGTTAGGCCTCTCTCTATCTATTTCTGTCCGTGTGTTTTCAGACAACTCCCTTTTCCTGTTTTCTTATCAATCCCCCTTATATCAGTGTATTCCCCTCCCTTTATTATCAATGTCTATCTGTGTGTGTGTCTATGTGTGTATATGTATGTATTTTTGCTCTCTCTTCCCAGATCTATCTGACCTCCTCTCTTATGTCTGTCTCCTTTCTTTTATAAGCCTAAACCTCAGCCCTTTAACAGCCTATTAGACCAAAAAAACACCCCTCCCATGTGCCATCTTCTTTTCAGTTCCCACTTAGCTATTTAAGTATTAAACCCATGACATTCCCTTGGCAGGCTTAAACTTTTTAGTAATGTTTATTACTTCTGAAACTTAAAGCAGAATATGGGCAGCAGGATGTAGTCTGACAGCACATGCTGTCCAACTATTTAATTCAAAAGCACTTAGGCAGGGCACAGGCTGTGCACAAAATGCACATGTTGTGCATAAGTGCACATGCCCTCCAATTTCAAAACTGTGACTAAACAGAACATTGATTTTTGCATTTCTGATTCAAATTACCAATTATAAATAAGCAAACTCAGTTCCTAATTGATTCAAACAAATGCTTAGCAGAAGTAAGTCGATTTGTTATTGTTCGGACAAACTGAAACTAATTGACGACATATGTCGACTCGACTATACTAGTTATAACACATACAATCGTAACCAAAAATCAGACATTTAAAGGTATCACACAAGGGGTTCATATTGCAATGTTAACACAGAAAGGCCCTAGGAACTAAATGAATGACCAATTACGAATTCAATTGAACATACAGTTTATACACACACATTATGAAGAAAGACTTGACTGAATACAGGAGTCCGGGTAAAGGGGGCAATTGACAGTTGACAAAAGAAATTCAGAGACAAATTACACAAAATATGCACAGACCTCTAAACCACACACGTGCTGAATAACAAAGAAAAAAAAACTTACCTTAAAAACTTTGAAAGAAGGAACAGAAAATCAGCTTGTGTTTGAACAGACCCTTTTTAAGGTTGAACGGACTTTAAACGAAGGGTTTCTCAGATGAGAAACACTTCGATTAAGGTCCATTAGACCCTAACCTCTTGGCTTAACAGGCACGGACCGGGCTTGGGGTTTTTAGGTTTTGTGGAAGGTAGATTTGGAACTTGAGCTTCCATGGTTAGAATCGGACCAAACCAAGCATGGTTTGGTCACGAGGGGGGTCCGGGGGTTGTCTGGTATGAATCTAGGGCAGATCGGTGTAGATCGAGTTTTGCTCGAATCTTCAAATGAAGATTCGAGGACCTGGAGGATGATTCGAACTAAACGGTCAACAGGTCCATGTTCAGGAGGGTGAGATGGTCCTATGGTGTTAAGGTGAAGGCCACCGGCGTTCATGCCGCCGGCTTTCATGGTGAAGAATACAGGGGCGGCTTAGGGTTTGGAGGGGAATGGGATGAAGACAAAGGCGGGGTCTTCAATCGAAATCAATGGCTTGGATCTGAAGATTTAGGAGAAACGATGTCATTTCATCTAAAGGGGTTTTGGGTTGGTCCGGGTGGAAATGGGTCGGGTTCATCAATGGGTTATGGGGAAGTGATCTTGGCCGTTGATCAATCTGAGATCAACGGCCCAGATCAGACCAGGTTAAAATGGTGTCGTTTGGAAGCTCTGGGTATCAGCTGGTCTGGACCGGGGCAGGCTCACTCTCTGGGCTTGATTTGGGCCTCAAATTTAATAAAAATGAGCCCAAGCAGATTTTTTAAACAAATTCTGCATTCTCTTTTATATTTTCTTATATATATTTTTATTTTATTTTTTAAAACAAACCCAAGTAAATCAAATTAAAATTAAATAGACACTTAATACAAATATTTACACACATATCAAAATATTTGAAGCAGGTAAAATCAAACAAAACAAAAATCACGGACCAAGATGCCTATTTATGATTTTCTATTTAACAACCGGATTACGGTTCAAATTACGCATGACACATACATTTTTTTGTATTTTATTTTAATAAAATAAAATGGGCAAAAGTCATAAATAATTAACAAAGTGCCATGTAAAAATCCAAAAATTGTACAGCAGGACCAATTGTTATTATTTTTATTTCTTTTGGAGCAATCGTCGCGCGAAACAAAAATCACATGCTCACAGTGAATGAGCACGAGCTCAAGATGGGTTACCAACTTTGAAGTGATTGTACCCCATGCAACGACGTTGGAAGATGTCGGCATGTAATCTCCACAAGTGGGTTATCTCCTGTGAGTAGGTCAGCGATCGCGTGGTTGGCAAAACTGTTCGAAGAATTCTACTGGCTATCCGTTAAGAGGTCAAATACGTGAATGTGGTTAGTGATTCAGAGTGTTCATGGAGGGTCCAATAGATGGAATTCGAGGAATTTGACGAGTTGGTTGTGCAAGATCAGTTCAGCGATGAAGAAAGAATCTTGGTGGATTCCAGAGTTAAGTAGCAGTAGCTTCAAGTTAAGTGGGAGAGTCCCACCGCCTATGGTTGGATTGTATGGTTGTATACTTGTGAGATTTCTGGTTATCGGCATATTGGTGAGCTATTACGACTAAGGAAAGAGAACATCAGTGGTAAATGGAGCAAGATATTTAAGGAATGTGTGCTATTATTGGCCTTATTGACTCATATTCAGGCTTTGGTAAGACTCAGAGTTTATGCTTCGTGTAGATGTAATTTACAAGGAAAGTGATTCGACTGGGTGCTTCGTTGAGAGGGTGTTCATGTGCTTGGAGAGACTCAGAGTTGATTATATTCAGGACTAAGCCATAGTAGGTTGGTATTGTCTTCAGTGTCACCTGAGATCAGTGCCATGTGCAAGAGGTGTATTGATTTGAGGATCCTTGATTCTCTTTATAGCATTAGTGCGGCTAGTGGTATGGATGTGTAGACTTGTTACCTGGTGCGGAAGGTCGTCGGAGCGTGTCCCACGGGAAGATTGTATAAGAGTGGCATGTAGCCACTTGATTGTGTGAATATTGCAGCCAAGTATGAAAATTGTGGCATTATCGCTAATTCGAGAATTATTCCTGGAGGGCGCTCGGTTTGTTTGGTTGTGGGCTGTGGAAGTTTTTCCGGTTATGATGGTTGTTCCTTGTGTTATAGGAAAAAGTGTTATTATGGATCCTTGAAAGGTTATTATCCTAGTACAGTGCAATCAGAATTAGCTTAAGGTCTATGGATGGGTTTAAATGTGAATATGGGCTCTATGTCAGGTAGATGTGATCATTTCAGCATAGCGCTCCTTATGGAAGAGTATTCGGACGTTGGATATTATTTCATCGTTGGCTATTTCATGTAATACTATATTGTGCCATGTGAGTTGTGAAACGATTTGATAAATTTTATATGTGCTGAGATTCCACGTAGCGATGGAGTTATGTGAGCAGGATGGCTCTCGAGATTCGGATCATATATCACACCATAGATGTACTTGAGTTTTGTAGCGTATGGCTCTATCTGTCTCCCCAGGCATAATATTATTCACTTAGCGTGCTTGTGGACAATATCTAGGTATTTTATAGTAATGAGCATTCTAGCTTGGTAAGTATCTCTTTATCTAGATTTTTATGTGTGGATCATGTGGCACGCCGCCACAGGTATATTGTTTGGATCGGGTGGCACACCGCAACAGTGTGATGTTGAGTACATTCCCCTATATTCTATTTTGGGTGTTTTTGTTTCCCATTCTTTGAGGAAGGTTCATGACACCTTTTCGGTTGCCTAATTAGTTACGTGGGTTGACTAGTCCCTTCCAGAGTTCGTTTTTCTTATGTATCACGTTCAAGTATGTAGCTTATTGGCACATTGTGGCATTATATGAGACTTTTTGTCATGTCTGGGATGGCTTATTTCCTGAGCATCTCATACTGGGTGAGACGAGATTATTGGATGTGGGAGTGCGATCGGATTATATGATGTTATTAAAGGGCAAATAGCATTATTTGGTTCATAATGGGATGATGATTATAGTCAAGAGGAGAGATTCAATGATTTGTTGACTCAACAGTTGGTTATGAATTTCCGCACGTCTCTTCCATCGTGGCGGCATTACAAGAGTTGGAACAAGACTTATATATGTCAAGTGCATGGTGAGCACCAGATTCAAGGAATTCATCTATTGTTATTAGAGGATGTTATTATGGTCATGTGAGTTATGCAGTGCATAGTGTGAATTCAGTCAAGGTGCACAATCATGTATCGGACATCAAGTAGTGATTGATACGGTGTTCGCAAGATGGGAACATGCATGGTAGAGAATTCTGAATGTTGGAATTTGTCTCTAAGGCTTATTTGGTTAAGTAAAAGAGAATATCTTCATATTTGATCGAGCTAATGTGCTCAACTGAGTTGTGGTAGCACGCGTAGGTGCACAAGGTGTTAAACAGTGGTTTCGGACAACTCCAACGCAGTTCTAAGCACGTTTGAGGATGAAAATATGTTTAAGTGGGAGAGAATGTAACGACCCAACCGGTCGTTTTGAGCTCTAGCGCATTGTTCAGCAGTTTGACGCCATAAGTAGCTTCACTTCAGGTATTATGACTTGTACGCGTAGCCGGAATTGAGATTTAGGGAGTTCGAAGTTGATTTGGAAAGAGAACTCTCATTTCGGAAGCTTAAAGTTGGAAGAATCTGACTAAGGGTTGATTTTGGGTAAACGACCCTGGAATCGGGATTTGAAGGTTCCAACAGGTTCGTATGATTATTTTGACTTGGTCCTATGTCCGGATCGGGTTTTGGATCACCCGAGAGCATTTCAACGCCAATTGTGGAAGTTAGCATATTGGAAGAATTTCATAAATTTGGGTTGAAGTGAAATTCATTGCTATCAATGTCTATTTGGGATTCCGGGTTTGGGAATAGCTCCGTATGGTGATTCTGGTATTGGGAGCACGTCCGAAAGTGGATTTGGAGGTCTGTAGGTCATTTTGGGGTCATTTGCCGAAAATTAGTAATTTGAAGGTTTTTTAGAAGTTTGACCGGAAGTGAACTTTTTGATATTGGGGTCGGATTCCGATTCCTGAAGTTGGATTAGGTCCATAATGTCGAATGTGGCTTGTGTGCAAAATTTGAGGTCAATCGGATGTGATCTGATAAGTTTCGGCATTGAACGAAGAAGTTTGATGGTCTAAAGTTCATAAATCTCAAATTGGGATGTGATTCGATATTTCGATGTTGTTTGATGTGATGTGAGGCCTCGAGCAGGTCTGCATTATGTTTTGGGACATGTTGGTGTAATTGGCTAAGGTCCCGAAGGCCTCGGGTGGATTCCGGAAGGTTAACGGATCGATTCTTGGACTCAAGAATTTCTGAAGCTTAATGCTTCTAGGTAATCACACATGCATGACTTTGGCCACATGTGCGAGATTTGCGGGTGCGGCGTATGGCTCGTGTTGCGCCCCCTTTTTCCTTACGGAGTCCAGGTCTCAACATTCATTGGGAACAACTTATTTCCTTTTGAGAATTGGGAATGTAATTTGAAGATTTGCAACCTAACGGATTTAAGGTGCGTTAGGGCACCTAAAGTAACTCATAAAACTGATTTGTATTAGGCACCCCTCGAGGGTGGGTCCCGGCCGAACTCAAATTAGTTGAATTAGTCTTATAAACAGATAAAGCAAAATGGAATATTTTAAAAACAAGGAGTAAAGGGGCCCTAGGTCTTTTAGCCTATAGGATCACTTCTGTACAATGCTTAGTAATCGTCCCTAAGTTGGGGTGCTACACATAGCATTAGCGCACAGGTCATCATATCCTTTACTACCTGACTACCCTCCCCTTAGTCATTATATAAGCGATTCTAATTAAACGTACTCTATGCGTACATTACTCGTCCCTTCCTTATGGACCTGTAGGTGTTTAGGACCTCCAAGGAAGGCAGTTCTAGACTCTCCTAAAGTGCTTAAAAGGAGAAAATCTAAGCGACAAGCAAAATTTAGGACACTCACATAAAGGGGCAATTAAAGTCTCACTTTTACCTCCTCACATAAGCAGACAATAGCACGTCTCAAACAACAAGATTTCAGATATTTCAAAGGATCCTAAAGCAAGATATCTAGGTGAGAATGACAAATAGAATATATGCAGCATTGTGTTAAAGCGAGGCAACAGAAACCTAATCAGTTTGCCTACTGATTTTAGGGCTTGCTGAATCTGGACAATTCAAAAATAACAAAAGCACAATTTTACAATTTGTAGGATTTTAATTATCCTACAGGCTTGCCTAGGCGTGGATCTGAGATGTCCTATGAACATGATATCTAGTCGTTAATCAGAATCGAGGTAAATAATTTTTAACAGGAAGTTAAGTCTTATATGCATGCTGTCTAGGTGTAGAAACTGGTTTTAAACTTATAGACATGGTATCTAGAAGCGAGAACTGATTTAAACCTTATAGACATGGCATCTAAATGTAGAAATTGGTTTGAAACCTTATAGACATGGTATCTAAATGCAGAAATTGGTTTAAAACCCTATAGACATGGTATCTAAATGTAGAAATTGGTTTTAAAACCTTATAGACGTGGTATCTAAATGCAAAAATTTGGTTTACAACCTTATAGACATACTGTCTACATTCAAAAATTGGTTTAAAACCTTATAGACATGGTATCTAAATGCAGAAATTGGTTTAAAACCCTATAGACACGAAGAAACTGATTTTCACCTTATTGGCATACATAGATTGATTTTGAGCTTACAGGCATGGCGTCTAAATAAATGAACATCTCAATAACCTATAAGCATGGTATCTAGGATGCAGGATTGATTTAAAACCCTATAGGCATGACATCTAAATAAAAAAACATTGCAACATTACAAAGAAATTATTACAGACCACAAATGAATTACATAAATAAATACTATACTATAGGGAGCCTGGATAGGCCCAAAGTACACCTAAAAAAACCAGGCCTTCAAACAGTCCAAACTACCATATCTCATAGTGCCCAAGAGAGGGCATCCTAGTGTGTCAAAGCTCTCAAGGGCCTCAAGGACCCCGGGCAATGCTCACACCAAGATCCTTTTAAAGAGAAGTAATTTTTGTATAGTGTGGAAGGGCCAGCCCCAGCGTGTCAGAGTTCAGAGGAGTCTCATGGACTCCTAAGTAGTGCTCACACTGGAGGGGTCAGATCCTAGATATTCTAAGAATAAGAGTGGAAGGTAGTGCTTGAAATTTTAGAAATAGTTTTAAGAAAACAGTTCAGAAGTAAAACAGTCTAGAAGTAAAACAGTTCAGGAGTAAAAACAGTTCAGGAGTATCAACACAATCAGAGGCATTCTGAAACGAAGGGTCTCAGCAAAAACATAGTCACAAAGCAAAGGCCCATGTGGCCTAGAATTAACAAAAGGGGAATAGCCCTGAACTCTAACAATCAACAACAGATAGGCTCAATTATTTTAACAAGGTTTCTCATGTTCTGGATCCCTTAGTTATTACTAGGTCAACATAAAAGCATGTATTGATCACATGACAGCATACTAGGATCAGACAATTACACAAAAAGCAAGCAGAATTGAGGGCATAGAGACCATGATTTAATTAGAAGTTTATTAAGGGAGGAGCACTTAGAACATGGCAAGTAAACATAGGTCTAATGGAATAGAGGCAGACATGTAGACATGTTGAAAGCAGGAAAACACATAGGTCTAATTAATAGAAGCAGGCATGCAAATTGAAAATATTAACATGAAGCACCTAGGTATAGTTAAAAATAGGCAGGCTGATAACAAAGAACATACTGATTTAATAATATGAAAGTAGACATGCTGAGAATAGGAAGTACAAGTTAAATCATACAGAGGTTTGAATGATAGTAAAGTGGAGGCATACCAGTTAAGAATTTGAAATAGAAGAGTAAAGCAAACAGGATCCATAGGTCTAGCCTTGGCTTCCAGCCGGCTAGACAATGTAACAGTAAAGAGTAGAAGATTGTGATAGAGGAAGAGAGCAAGAACTTTGTGTACTTTTCTCTATCTGTGTGTGTGTTGAACAATGTTCGTGTGGTAAAGAAAAGAATGAAACTTATATAGCATTGAGCAGAATAAACAAATAAGGCAAGAAAAATTAGCGGCACATAAATAAAGTATGCAAATCAATTAACCAGGTAATTAGGGCTAAAAATAATCAATTAATATTACTTAAATTAGGGAGAATCTCATACGAAATCAGTCAGTGGGCATGATTGAAGTTAAATAAGCTAAGCAATAAGTCTAAAGACCATATATTGAACTAATTAATCTAAATAAGGCAAGCAGTACAAATTAAAGTTATAAATGAGGAAAATAAGTAAAATCACGGGGAAGTACTAATTTTAATAGGAGAATATAATTTGAATCCTAAGTAAAATCAGTCAATCTATTTTGATTGACAGAGAAAAATAATAACGGGAAGAATTGAAGAGGACAGTGAGACAAATGAACAAACAAAGGACTAGAACATAAGAGTAAAGATAACCAGCTTCACACACTTAGAAACTTTTAGAAAAGTTTTTTGCAAAAAACAAGAAGAAGTGGAACCCTAGTTTTAGAGAACATTTAGGGTCGATTAATGGTAAGGAAAGCAGAAGACCTTTAAAGGAAATGCTATAGAAACTCGAAACCACTTCAAATCCTCAGCAAATAATAAAGAATCAAAAACCCCAATTTGGAGAAACTCGAAAAAGTTTCAAATCTACAAGGATTTGAACAGATTCAAAGTGTAAGAGATGAGGATTTTGAGAAAGTGACAGAGATAAAAGGAAATCTGCTTTTGAATCGAAGATTCGAGCCATAAACACAAGATAATAGTACTCACAAACGGAGATGACCATATGTAGACCCTTAAACGGTTTTTGAACAAAATCTGGGTTGGATCTCTTCGAGATCCCTTCATGAAACAACAAAATCGAACATCCAAAAGAGATAAGAGGCCGGTAGAGGCCTCAAATCACCAGGGAGTCTCATGGAATAGGTAGGAATTGAAGGTATTTGGGGTAGATTTAGGTGATGACGCTTGGGTTAGGGTTAGTCTTAGAGAGAAGAGAGGGGATGAGAGATTCGAGGGCGGGAGGGGGGTGTAACAAAATGGCTAGGTTTAAGGGGACGTTTAGAATAAAAAGGGAAAGAGGGAATGGGGGTCGTTGATCTCAAAGATCAACGGCCAGGATTAAAAGGGGTCGGGTAGGATTTAATTGGGTTAGGTTTAGTTTGAATTGGGCTTGGGTTAATTGAATTGGATTAGGGGGGTCCGATTTTGGATATAAATTAGGGGCTATTTGTTATATACCCATTTTACTAAATAAAATAATTTTAAAAGGAGCTAATTAAATGATAAAAAAATATTTTCATGCATGAAGGTGTTTTAAAATAATTATTTAACATTACGAAAATATAAAAAGTTATTTTCTGTACAGATAACATAGTAATGCATATATGGGGCTATTTTTGCAAAATATGCAATTATAGTCTTGAAAATACAAATGTAATTATAAAAAATGCAATTAAAATATTTGAACATTCATATGAACATAAATGATGAATTTAGATAATTAAATCATCATAAAATAATATGTGGGATAGTTTTGACCATTTTTGTAATTAAAAATACAGAAATAAATGGATCTAAAGCCTTTAAAATTGTAGAAAAATTGTAAAAATACTTGTGCATGTTTGTAAATGCATGTACAATATTTTGAAATTGTTTATGCATATTTAAAAATATATGAGGGAAACATTGGGTATCAACAGCTGTCCCTTTTTGACAGCTTTACCCGAGAAAGATGAAAGAGTTTTTGGGTAAAGAAATGATGACCGATTTTGGCCGAATGGGTATTTTGAAAAAATAAAGGTCGAACCCTAGTATTTGAGTTGCCTACATATCCCTGGCTTTATAGAAACCAGGCCATGTGTAGTTCTGGATCCAACGGTGAATGAAGCCGATGGAGTCGTTATAGGAATGGTAGCCAGTTTCATCAAAAGGTTCTTTTATGAAGGGTGATGTCGGATAGAGTTATGATTACGAGTCTGGAGTGTAATGAATGTATTATAGGGCAGATATCTGAATATCACAGAGTAAGGTGGGTAATTGATGGAATCAGTTATAATGGAAAGGTGGAAATGGTATGAGTGGAAACTGGAGTGAAGAGTGCTCCTGTTTGAAGAATGGTTACCTCCTGGATTACCTGCAAGACTTAAAATACAATGCATGCAAGTATATAGGTGACTGCAAGAATTTAAACGTGATGCAGATTCCCTTTGGACCATGAAAGATTGTCTTTGGACAGTGCAGATGACGTCCTTTGACTATGATGTCCTGGGCCATGAATTGTGAAATAGGATATTCGCAGGCCATGAAATGATGTTCTCGGGCTATGAAGATGGTGCCTCTGAACCATGACGCCTTTGAATAATAACGTGCAATTTTGAGAGATCCTCAGGGCATGGCATGGTGTCTTCAGGCTATTAGGATGATGCCTTCGGATTATGACACCTTTGGAAAAATAGGCTATATATCAGCCTATGAAATGCAGTGACATGATGTCGAAAGTGACAACAAGACAGAGTTTAGTCTTGTGCGGAGTTTTGGGGGCAGAGCTTAGCCCGAGGGAAGAAGATAGTGCTAAGTTTAGAGCAACATTTATGCAGGGAGGGACAATGCTTAGTCCCGTGAGAGGGCAGTGCTTAGCCTTATGAAAATACAGAGGCAGGGCTTAGCCTCATGCAGGATTTGAAACAGAGCTTAGTCTCATGCAAAGAGCAGGCAATGCTTAGCCTTATGCAAATATAGAGGCAGGGCTTAGCCTCATCCAAGATTTGAGACACGGCTTAGTCTCATGCAAAGAGAAGGCAGTGCTTACCCTTATGCAAATAAGACGTAGGGCTTAGCCTCATGCAAGATTTGAGACAGACCTTAGTCTCATACAAAGGGAAGGCAGTGCTTAGCCTTATGCAAATGAGAGGCAGGGCTTAGCCTCATGCAAGATTTGAGATAGAGCTTAGTCTCATGCAAAGAGAATGCAGTGCTTAGCCTTATGCAAATGAGAGGCAGGGCTTAGCCTCATGAAAGATTTGAGACAGAGCTTAGTCTCATGCAAAGAGAAGGTAGTGCTTAGCTTTATGCAAATGAGAGGCAGGGCTTAGCCTCATGCAAGATTTGAGACACAGCTTAGTCTCATGCAAAGAGAAGGCAGTGTTTAGCCTTATGCAAATGAGAGGCAGGGCTTAGCCTCATACAAGATTTGAGATAGAGCTTAGTCTCGTGTAAAGAGAAGGTAGTGCTTAGCCTTATGCAAATGAGAGGCAAGGCTTAGCCTCATGCAAGATTTGAGACAAAGCTTAGTCTCATGCGAAGAGAAGGCAGTTCTTAGCCTTATGCAAATGAGAGGCAGGGCTTAGCCTCATACAAAGAACAAATAGCAAATAAGAGTAGAATGTTTTTTAGTTGGAGATATATTTGCGTCTGACAGCCTAATTATTAGGACTTTGGTATGTGTATGTTTGAGAATACTTCTGTTATGTTCATCATGCCTGCATCCAAGAAAAAATTGTAAGTTTTGTAAGGGAAGGTTGGTTTGTGCCTTCGTCTGTTGGCTTTGCTTCGCTCCGTTCTGGAGGCTTTGTTTGAGTTACCCAGGGTAACACCTGGCTGTCACGAAAATAGTGTTTTAAAAAATAAGCAGTTATTGATGAAAATGGAGTTATTTTAGCAAACACAATGGAATATTGAGTAATTTTAGATGAACTAATGACTATAACATATTTCAGAGACATTGCAGCTTTCTTGTATTAGAATTTTAAGGGTCCTCCTCAAAATTCTGTCCCAGTTTGGTAAATGATCATTGGGCCACTTTGCGGGTGACAAAACTTGTTGAACCTTCTCCAGTATTTTGAGAATCCTTCTCAAAATTCTACCCCAGTTTCTTAATCAATTTTTGACTGTCTGGCATATGATGGCGTCGGCTAGACTTGTTCCGTAATTTTGAGGGTCCTCCTCAAAATTTTGCCCCAATTTCTGATGCTGAGGGAAAATGAAAATTTTATTAAGATATGACCGAACCCACAAGGCTTCCTACATATCCCCTCCTAAACGGGAATCAGGTCAAGCGTAGTTCAAGTACATCAGGTGAAGAAATGTAAATAGTCTAAACATAGTATCTCTTGACTGCATCTAAATTGATTAGTTTTGGCCAGACTTCTCCGTCCATTTCTGCAAGTATGGGTGCTCCTCCTGTTAGAATCTGGTGAACCATGTAAGGACCTTGCTAGTTGGGAGAGAATTTCCCTTTGGCTTCATCTTGATGTGGGAATATCTTCTTCAGCACCAACTATCCCGGTGCGAATTGCCTTGGTTTGACCCTTTTGTTGAAAGCTTTGGATAATATGCTCTGATAAAGCTGACCGTGACATAATGCATTCATTCCTTTTCTGTCTACAAGGGCCAGTTGATCGTAACAACTCCTTATCCATTCTACATCACTGAGTTCGGCTTCTTGTATGATCTATAAAGAAGAAATTTCTACCTCGGCTAGAATGAAAGCTTCGGTACCATAAACCAGTAAATAGGGAGTTTCCCCAGTTGATGTGCGGACCGTAGTGTGGTACCCTAATAGGGAAAAGGATAGCTTCTCGTGCCATTGTTTGTGATTTTCTACCATCCTTCTTAGTATCTTCTTGATGTTCTTGTTAGCAGCTTCCACAGCTCCATTCATCTAAGGTCTGTGTGTTGTATTGTTTTGTGCTTGATTTTGAAGGTTTCACACATGGATTTCATCAGGTCACTGTTGATATTGGCGGCATTATCAGTGATAATGGACTCAGGAACCCCGAATCGGCAAACAATACGATCCTTGACAAAATCTGTGATGACTTTCTTGGTTACAACTTTGTAGGATGAATCCTCTACCCATTTTGTGAAGTAATCAATGGCCACTAAAATGAACCGGTGCCTGTTGAAGCAGTGGGCTCGATCGGACTGATGACATCCATTCCCTACGCAGCAAAAGGCCAAGGTGCACTTGTTGCATTGAGCTTGTTTGGTGGTACTTTTATCATGTCTGCATATACCTGGCTCTGGGGGCATTTCTATATGCACCAGATGTAATCTATTTCCATGGTCATCCAAAAATATTCGGCTCTGAGTATCGTCTTAGCTAGAGCAAAACCATTCATATGTGGTCCACAAGTTCTGGCATGTATATCCTCGAGCAATCTGGAAGCTTCCTTACCATCAACACACCTTAACAACCCCAGATCAGGAGTTCTTCTATATATGGTCCCTCCGCTTTAGAAGAAGTGATTGGACAGCCTCCGCAGTGTGCACTTCTGACTATGGTTTGCCTATTCCGGGTATTCTCCTTTTGCTAAATATTCCTTGAGGTCGTGGAACAAAGGCTTTGCATCCATTTCTTCTTCGACATGAGCATAGTAAACTGGCTGATTATGGATCCTCGCCGGGATGGGATCGATGAAATTCTTATCTGGATGTTATATCATTGATGACAAAGTGGCTAGTGCGTCTGCGAACCCATTTTGGATTCTGGGCACTTGTTTGAATTCTATCTTTGTGAATCTCTTCATTAACTCCTACATATGATACAAGTATAGCAGTATCTTGGTATTCTTCGTGGCCCATTCTCCTTGAACCTGGTGTATTAGAAGATCTGAATCACCAATTACCAGTAGCTCTTGTATATTCATATTGATGGCCAGATTGAGCCCCATGATGCAAGCTTTGTATTATACCATGTTGTTGATGCACGGAAACCTAAGCTTCATGGATACAAGGTAATGTTGACATGTTTTCGATACCAAAGATGCTCCAATGCCCACTCCTTTAAAGTTTGCAGCTCCATCGAAGAACATTCTCCAACCATCATAAGCTTCAGCAATGTCCTCTCCTATGAATGATACTTCTTCATCAGGAAAATACATTTTCAAGGGTTTGTATTCTCCTCCCACAGGATTTTTAGCAAGATGGTCTGTCAATGCTTGTCCTTTAACCGCCTTCTGAGTTACATAGACAATATCGAACTCGCTTAACCATATTTGCCACTTGGCTCACTTACGGTTGGCATCGTCTTCTAAAAGATGTACTTCAGAGAGACCATCCTGGAGATGAGGTATGTGGTATAGGCACAGAAGTAATGGCTCAATTTCTGAGCCGTCTAGGTGAAAGCATAGCAAGTGCGTTCCAGCAGAGAGTATCGTACTTCGTAAGGTGTGAACTTCTTACTCAAGTAGTATATGGCTTGCTCCTTTCTCCCTGTCTTGTCATGTTGTCCCAAAACACATCCGAAAGCTCCATCTAATACAGATAGATAGAGTAACAAAGGTCTCCCAGATTCTGGCGAGACTAGGACTGGTGGTGCGGACAGGTATTCCTTGATTTTGTCAAAAGACTTTTGACAATCTTCGATCCAACTTGTTTCAGTATCTTTCCTCAATAATTTGAAGATGGGTTCACATATAACTGTGGATTGTGCTATGAAGCGACTGATATAGTTGAGATCCTAGGAAGCTCATCACGTCCTTCTTGCTCTTTGGTGGTGGTAACTCTTATATAGCCTTAACTTTGGACAGGTCCAACTCGATTCCCCGGCGGTTGACAATGAATCCTAACAACTTCCCTGCGGGAACCCCAAATGCACATTTTATGGGGTTTAGTTTCAGATTGTACCTCTTTAACCTATCAAAGAACTTTCTCAAGTCTGTCGTGTTATCCGTGGCCCTCTTGGATTTGATAATGACGTCGTCAACATACACCTCTATTTCCTTATGTATCATATTATGGAATATGGTTGTCATGGCTCTCCTGTAAGTAGACCTAGCGTTCTTTAGACCAAATGGCATCATCTAGTAGCACTATACCCCCTATGGTGTGATGAAAGTTATCTTCTCTGTGTCTTCCTCATCCATCCAGATCTCGCGATAACCTGTGAAGAAATTTACAAAGGATTGGAGTTCATGCTTAGTGCAATTGTCGATCAGGATATGTATGTTTGGCAGTGGAAAGTCGTCCTTGGAACTTGCTCTGTTTAAATCTCGATAGTCAACATATTCTCTAACTTTCCCATCTTTATTCGGAACTGGTACAATGTTGGCTATCCAG
This sequence comes from Nicotiana sylvestris, assembly GCF_000393655.2. NCBI lineage: Eukaryota > Viridiplantae > Streptophyta > Magnoliopsida > Solanales > Solanaceae > Nicotiana > Nicotiana sylvestris. The sequence continues at coordinate 118,311,027 of NC_091057.1, read as the reverse complement.
GCTGGGTACTCAACTACCCTGAGGACTTTGGCTTTGATCTGCTTAGTAACTTCCTCCATGATTTTTAGGCTTATGTCTGGTTTGAACTTTCTGAGTTTCTTCTTTACTAGCGGACACATTGGGTTGGTAGGCAACTTGTGAGCCACCATGGATATGCTCAGACTATTCATGTCATCGTAGATATCCCCATATTCCTTTAGGAAATGAATGTACTCTTCCTTATCTGAAGGTGATAAGCAAATGCTTATGCGAGTCTTCGTGACGGTTTCGGCGTCTCCTAAATTGATTGCTTCAGTTTCGTCCAGGTTGGACTTAGTTTTGTTCTCAAAGTTCTCAACCTCTCTGACAATATCCTCAAGTATATCATCCTCTTCTTCTAAATCACTATCCTTATGTTGCATTGTCTCATTATATGTCACATTCATCGGTTCATCAGGAAAAGTAATAACAACGTTGTAGAAAGAAAATGTGAAACATAACAATGAATAATAAATGGCAATGCATTGGTTAAATTTTGAAAATATCCAAAACAAGTACGGCTTGATGAATCGAGCAATTATTTTGAAACAAAAAGCGTCTTTAAAACAAATTACTAAAACATTTGAAATGCCTAGCATGGCTATAGAAATAAATTAGGCTAAATGCCAAGCTACCTAGGGACTCGGCGGGCCTGGAATGGTGTGGTAGTCCAATTCCGGAAAACAGCTCCCTTCTCCACGGTCTGAATGGTGAGGTGTTCTTCCTCCTCCTCCTCAATTATCGCACTGCAATCCATATCCTTATCTTCTAGGAACAAATTCCTCAGCCCAGCTAAAGCTTCTTCTTCTGCAATTACCTATATTGTATCAGTCTGGTGAAAAGTTTGACCCAGATGTGGCATTGGTTGCTCGAGTGGAAAATAAGGACCACGCCATGGAGGCGACCAATCATCATATTCTTGCCATGCATACGGATATCTGAGCCCGGAAGTTGTGTCATGCCGTTTCACCTGTATCGGTTTAGTAATGCCCTGGAGATTCTTCCCAAGCCCTTTGCTGGGTTCATACCCAGACCATGCCAGTATGCTTTCTATTTTGTTACTCCACCATTTGTCTTTCTCAACTGCATTGACATGTTTAATGTGATGATAAGTTTCCCCTCCTAGCCTTCTTCAATTCTCGATAACCACGATAGTTTGACTGGTGTAAATGGAGTTATTCCCATCTCTGTGAATGATCACCTCTTGATGATTTCATTTGAACTTCACAGCCTGGTGTAGTGTTGAAGCCACGACCCTAGCGGCATGTATCCAAGGTCGACCCAACAGAAGATTGCATGTAGCTGATATGTCAAGCACTTGGAATTCAACATCGAACCAAGTTGGCCCCATCTGCAGACAAAGATTAATCTCTCCAATCGTGGCCCTTTGAGACCCATCAAAGGCTTTCACGTTCATGTTTCCTGCCCATGTCTCATGGAAACCTTTGCCCAACATTTTTAGAGGAGTCATCGGGCAAATGTTGAGGCTTGAACCTCTATCTATTAGGACCTGGCAATGAATTTGTCCTCAAACTGTACCGCGATACACAGTGCCTAGTTGTGACTTAACCCTTCAGGCGGTAATTCATCATCGTGGAAGGTGATCTTATGACTCTCCAGCACTTTCCTTACAATGTTAGGCACATAAGCTTTATTCAACACCTTCAGCAAAGCATTCTTGCGCGCCTCCGAATTTTGCAATAATGATAGGATGGATATCTGGGCGGGGGTCTTGTTTAAATGATCGACGATAGAGCATTCCCTCGCATGTACTTTCCTCCATAGATCATCCGGTCCTATTTCAATGCCAGGTTATTTGATAGCAGCCTCCTTGTCGATCATTCTAAATATTTGGGTGTATAGATCTTTCCTATTCTGGTCATTCCTTGTGCAACATCAGATTCTTCCATTTTTGCTTTCCTTTTCGCCTGGCTTCAGCAACGTAATCCCAAGGTATAGCCTTGGAATTGAAAGGAGGTGTGGTTTATATTGTCACTGTGAAAGGTGTGGCCACTTCTACCTCAAACGGAATGGGTGTGGCGGCGGGTGGTGCTACCTCTACTTCAAATGGAACCGATATGGTTTCCTCAACCTCGACTGATGGTTGTGTCTGCACCACAATAGGAGTGAGTGTGACTGCAGGTTTAAAGTTATCGCCTTCCCAAATAATCCTGATTGACCCCTCAGGATCCCATTCTTCATCCATCTCTATCACATGGACCCCACCACCCCAATGATTTTGGAGAGGATTATTGCGGATGTTGGGTGCAGCTTCCTTTTCCTGTATGACCTTGTTATCAATTAATGTTTGGATTTTATCTTTCAATGTTCGGCACTCGTCAATGGTGTGCCCCTTCATACCGGAATGGTATGCACAAGTCTTGTTTGGGATGACCCATTGAGATGGATTCTCCATTGCCACAACAGGGATAGGAGTGACATAACTAGTGGCCTTTAATCTTTCGTACAACTGGTCAATGGGCTCAACAATAGTAGTGTATTATCTGGGTGGTTTGTGATCAAAGTTAGGTCGGGGTTTCTGGTAATTTGGACGAGTGAGAGGTGAATGATAGCAGGCTGGCTGGGTGTTATAAGTATGATAGGCGGTGGCGAGTTAAGAATATTTGGGAGATGAGGGTTGGTATGTGGGTGGAGGTGTTTGGTATATGGGGGGAGGTGTTTGGTATGTGAGCGGAGACTTTGGGCCTTGAGCCACCATTACTGCCCCCACTTCTCTTTTCTTTGATATGCTTCCTGATTATAATGCTTTGTTCGTGGCATGTAGTGCCTCGTAATTTGTCACCATCCCGCTTTTGATTCCTTCTTCAATCTTTTCTCCGAGTTTGATGATATTGGAGAACTTGTGATTCTCAATGACCATTATCCTTTCATAATATTGCGGGTCTCATGCCCTGACAAAGAACTTGTTTATTTGTTCTTATTCTAGTGTTGGTCTGACCTTGGCTGCTTCTGACCTCCACTGAGTACCATACTCGCGGAAAAATTCAGTTGGATTCTTGTTTAAATTCTGGATGTAGAAGACATCCGGTGCATTTTTGTATTGAACCTGAACCGATCCATAAATTTTGATGCCATGCTCACCCAGTTGACCCACTTCTTAGGGTTCTGGCTTATGTACCAGGATAGAGAATCTCTGGTAAGACTTCTCATGAAGAGCTTCATTCGGATCCTTTCATCTTTTCCGACCCCTACGAGCTTGTCATAGTAAGTTCTCAAATGAACCTTGGGATCACCTGTTCCGTCAAACATTTCAAACTTGGGAGGTTTGTAGCCCTCTGGCAGCTCTATGTCTGGTTGTACGCACATATCCTCATAATTCAGACCTTCTATCCCTTTACCTCTTTCGACACCCTGAACTCGATTTGTTGGTTTCTTGAGTTCCTTCGCCATGTTCTTGATGAGCAGGTCCTTCTCAGCGGATTCTGGCATATAGGAGATTGGTTGAGTAGAGTGAGGTACAACTTTCATATATATAGGGGTTGTTTTGGTAAGTGCTAGGACTTGGGTATAGTGGTGGTCCTTGGTTGAGTTTGAGGGTTGGGAATGGGTTGTGGTGTATTCTGAGGAGTGTGATAGGTAGTGGCTTGTGGGTACTGGGTTGGTTGATGATGATGTTGTGGAGGAGTTGGTATCAGTAAAGGATTGGTATTTCGCAGAGGTGGTGGGTTTTTGGTATTTTGTTGGTTGATGTTAGGGACGTTCAGGGTGAGGGAGGGGTTTGCTAAGTTGTGGACCTGCTCAAGTTCTCCCTGTAACTCCAGTATCTTTTGTTCCAACCGCAAAACCAGTTCATTTGGTGTCGGAGTACTCCAACCGTATAAAGTTTCCGAATTCTCAGCATTTTTCCTTTCGAATACTACTTAAGTCATCCATCTTAGCTTTCCCTCTGCTTCTCGTATTACTTGGAGGAGGAGGAGGTGGAGGGCTTCTAGATCTAGTGTGATATGCTGATGATGCCAGTATGTGCGAACTAACCCTAGGGGGTGAGAATAATAATAAAAAATAAAGAAAAACAAAAGGTAAACAAGTCAGTAAGGGTTCTAAAATGTTTGCGGTATTTAAACACATATTGCGGGGATATAAATTTGCATCCTAATTTGGGAGCCTCGTTATGCCCGAGGTAGGCCTAGCGACAAATAGATTTGGAGAAATTCAGTGCCAATAATTGCCTCATTTCATTAATGTAAAGATAGATGACCCAAAACGACACTAAATAAGATAAGTCACTAATGGAACTTGGCTTTATTACATTTGAAAAGCACGTAAACCTAATCTACTTTGTCTTAGAAGGAACTTCTTCAGGCTGGATGCTCTTATCGATCAGATCCCCCACTTTGCGCAGGTTCAGTAGTAAGAATGCCCTTGCCAAATGTCCTCCTTCGTTTTCCTCAGCGTTCCAGCAATCGGTGACTCTTTTCCTCATTCTTCCTTCCAGATCTATCAGACTGTACTCCATATATTCCAACTTTTTGCTGGATTTCACAGCCCTCTCTTTCCACTCATTGATCATTTCTATGTCGGCCTTATGATGCTCCATATGCTCATCTTCTTACTTGCGAATTCTTTTGTGCAATTTGTTATACTTCACATATGCTTCAGCAACTTTGTCTACGACCTTGTTTCCTGGACCAACCCTTGGCTCAAAGATTCCTGCTATGTTATCATCTAACCATGAGGGGTAGAAGTAACATGACCAGCATGATATCGATCCAGCTTGATGGTATCCTTTTCCACGATAATCTTCAAGTGACACATGTGTTGTGCTTCATTTTTATATGGGATAGTGTCACCCTGCAGATTGGCTATGAAGTGACTCATTTTAGTGACTCGCAATATGACTTGTCTCCTGCCTACCTGTCTCATAACCCTGAGGGGAGCATAAGGGTATATGCTCTTTAGCCCAATCAATACCAAGTGTGGACCATCCCTGGATCTGATGATAAACTCGTCGGTAGGGAACCACTCGTACATCCATTAAACCTGGTCCTCGGTTAAATTGTTGAAAAACTGCACCCATCTTATAGCATCCTTTGGTTGAGCAAACATGTCTGGGATATAGGTCATTTTCTTGGGTTGATGGAAGGCTATGTGATCATTACATGACCTTCGTGGAAATTCCTGACGGTATTGACCCTTTTGGAGATGTTCTATCAGCCAGACTTGCAGCAACAAATTGCAACCTTCAAAGTATCTAAACCCCTTTTGACAGCGCTCCAAGGCCCAGTACATATCTGCAATGATCATAGGAACAATAGCGTATATCTGTCCCTCGATCTCGTCCATCAAAGTTTTGGCCACCATGGCCAACCAAGTGTGGATTCTGTCCCTTTGGATCGGAAACACTAGCATACCAAAGAAACACACGATGAACACAAAGACCCTACGATGAATCCAACACAAGGAGGTGATGGAGAATTCATCATCGAAAATACGGTAAGACCTATTGTGACTGTATCGTTCATAGAGGAAGTAGAAGGGTATGTAGGAGTTTTCCAGGCACTCCAAGTCATCATTCTTCTTTAACCCCATCATCTTAAGAAATCCCCTAGCTGTGCAATTTTCAGGTACCAATAAACCAGGGCTATCCCAAGGCAACCCAGTGAATCCCCCTATTTCTTCCAAGAGAGGGGTCATTTCTATGTTTCCAAAGCGGAATATAGCCCTTTCTTTGTCCCAGAATATAGTGGCAGCCTCGATCAACATTTTGTTTGGCTGAAGATCCAATAAAGAAGGCAAATTTCCTAATACCCTTTTCACATGATTTTGGTCACTTGACGGAAGATCTCTCCACCAATCTAGCAATAGTGATGGTATATTACCGACCATGCTGAACCTGGGGACTTCTTGCCTCATTTTATACAAAGCAAAATATAGTTAGGCCATTTTCCCCTCCAGGTTTGTCTACTTATACAACAATGATTAGCACATTGGCACTTTTTTCTCCAAAATTAATGCACACAATCGTGGTTATGCCCGTTGGAATTATGGAAAACCCGATGGACTTTTGGGTGAGGCTTGTCTTAAAGGGTTATTATATGGATAACATATTAACCTGGCTAGGTTTGACCATGATGCATGTATAATTAATTAGAGTAAAGTTGTTGTAGAGGTCTAGATCGGGACCCTCAAGCGGATAACTTAAGGGGGAAAGGCACAGAACCGTTGATTGCACCGCTGATCAACTAGTTTTACCGCAAATACGCCTTTCTATATTTAGTGGGTAATATATATAGGGAGAGCGCAATACTCATCAAGCATTGCAATAGGATTGCTTACACACGAGTGGAATATGATATTGATCATGATTTATGCAACAATAAATAGCATGTTGTCAAGTATTTGCACGTTTTAAAATGATAAATATGGTATTTAAATAATTGAAAGACAGTTACAAAAAAAACAAGGAGACAAGTCAGTTTCAGGAAATAAAGAAAATTGTAAATGCTTGATAAATAAGCCATTAAATCAAAGTAAAGGGGAAAGGGAAGGGGTGCACATGTATTAACAGGATAAAACATGCTTAAGACTAATTCACAAAAACAAGTTCGTTATGGTAAGAGCCTAAAATATATCCCCATCAAATTCGCCACGCTGTAACGCCCCCTTTTTCCTCGCGGAGTTCGGGTCTCAACATTCATTGGGAACAACTCATTTCCTTTTGGGAATTGAGCATGGAATTTGAAGAGTCATCACCTAACGGATTTAAGGTGCGTTAGGGCACCTAAAGTAACTCATAAAACCGGTTTGCATTACCAGAAATTGGGTAAGGGCTGGAAATAACCTTGAGGGGAAGGTGTTAGGCACCCCTCGAGGTCCACAATAGTGGGTCCCTACCGAACTCAAATTAGGTGAATTAGTCTTATAAACAGATAAAGCAAAATGGATATTACATTTTAAAACAAGGAGTAAAGGGGTCCTAGATTTTTTAGCCTATAGGATCACTTCTATACAATGCTTGGTAATCGTCCCCAAGTAGGGGTGCTACACATAGCATTAGCGCATAGGTCATCATATCCTTTACTACCCAATTACCCTCCCCTTAGTGATTATATAAGCGATTCTAATTAAACGTACTCTATGCGTGCATTACCCGTGCCTTCCTTATGGCCCTGGAAGTGTTTAGGACCTCTAATGAAGGCAGATCTAAACTCTCTTAAAGTTCTTAAAAGAAGAAAATCTAAGCGACAAGAAAAAACAAATAGGATACTCACATAAATAGGAAATTAAAGGCTCACTTTTACCTCCTCACACAAGCAGACAATAACACGTCTCAAACAGTAAGATCTCAAATATTCCAAAGGATCCTAAAGCAGGATATCAGGTATGCTTAACAAATAGAATATATGCAGCATTGTGTTAAAGCAAGACAATAGAAACCTAATCAGTTTGCCTACTGATTTTAGGGCTTGTTGAATCTGAACAATTCACAAATAACAAAACCACAGTATTACAATTTGTTGGATTTTAATTATCCTACAGGCTTGCCTAGGCGTGGATCTGAGATGTCCTATGAACATGATATCAAATCGTTAATCAGAATCACAGTAAACAATTTTTAACAGATAGTTAAGTCCTATAGGCATTTTGTCTAGGTGTAGAAATTGGTTTTAAACTTATAGACATGGTATCTAGAAGCGAGAACTGATTTAAACTTTATAGACATGGCATCAAAATGCAGAAATTGATTTGAAACCTTATAGACATGGTATCTAAATGCAGAAATTTGTTTAAAACCCTATAGACATGGTATCTAAATGCAGAAATTGGTTTTAAAACCTTATAAACATGGTATCTAAATGCAGAAGTTTTGTTTAAACCCCTATAGACAAGCTATCTAAATGCAGAAATTGGTTTTAAAACCTTATAGATATGGTATCTAAATGCAAAAATTGGTTTAAAACCCTATTGACACGCAGAAACTGAATTGCACCTTATTGGCATACAGAGATTGATTTTGAGCTTAAAGGCATGGCGTCTAAATAAATGAACATCGCAATAACCTATAAGCATGGTATCTAGGATGCAGGATTGATTTTAAACCCTATAAGCATGGTATCTAAATAAACAAATATTGCAACAAACTATAGGCATGGTATCCACCATTTCCCAATAAGATATGTATAAGAACCCCTCCTAATTTTACTAATATACCCAATATTTGTTTAAAAAGAAATTATTACAAACCACAAATGAATTACAGAAATAAATAATAATATACTATAGGGAGCCTGGATAGGCCCAAAGTACAACTGAAAAAATCAAGCCTTCATAAAGTCCAAAGTACCATATCTCATAGTGCCCAAGAGAGGGTATCCTAGTGTGTCAAAGCTCTCATGGGCCTCAGGGACACTGGGCAATGCTCCCACCAAGATCCTTTTAAAGAGAAGTAGTTTTTGTGCAGTGTGGAAAGGTCAGCCCTAGTGTGTCAAAGTTCAGAGGAGTCTCATGGACTCCTAAACAGTGCTCACACTGGAGGGGCCAGATCCTAGATATTTTAAAAGTAGGAGTGGAAGGTAGTGCTTGAAAGATTAGAAATAGTTTTAAGAAAATAGTTCAGAAGTAAAACAGTCCAGAAGTAAAACAGTCCAAAAGTAAAACGGTTCAGGAGTGAAAACAGTTTAGGAGTATCAACACAATTAGAGGCATTCCAAAACAAAGGGTCTCAGTAGAAACATAATCACAAAACAAAGGCCCATGTGGTCCAGATTTAACAGAAGGAGATTAGCCTGAACTCTACCAATCAACAACAGATAGGATCAATTAGTTTAACTAGGTTTCTCATGGTCTTGATCCTTTAGCTATTACTAGATCAACATACAAGCATGTATTAATTACAGGGTAACATGCTAGGATCAGACAATTACACAGAAAGCAAGCAGAATTGAGGGCATAGAGACCATGATTTAATTAGAAGTTTGTTAAGGGGGGAGCACCTAGAATAAGGCAGGTAAACATAGGTCTAATGGAATAGAGGTAGACATGTAGATATATTGAAAGCAGGAAAACACGTAGGTCTAATTAATAGAAGCAAGCATACAAATTGAAAGTATTAGCATAAAGCACCTAGGTATAGTTAAAAAATATGCAGGCTGATAACAAAGAACATACCGATTTAATAACATGAAAGTAGACATGCTGAGAACAGGAAGTACAAGTTAAATAATACAAAGGTTTGAATAATAGTAAAGTGGAGGCATACCAGTTATGAACTTGAAATAGAAGAGAGAAGCAAACAGGGTCTGAAGTTCTAGCTTTGACTTCCAGCCGGCTAGACAATATAACAGCAAAGAGTAGAAGATTGTGATAGAGGAAGAGAGCAAGCACTTTGTGTACTTGTCTATATCTATGTGTGTATGTGTTGAACTATGTTCGTGTGTATTAAAGAAAAGAATGAAACTTATATAGCATTGAGAAGAATAAACAAATATGGCAAAGAAATTAACGGCACATAAATAAAGTATGCAAATCAATTAACCAGTCAATTAGGGCTAAAACTAATTTAATATTACTTAAATGAGGGAGAATCTCATACAAAATCAGTCAACGGGCATAATTGAAGTTAAATAAGGTAAGCAATAAGTCTAAAGACCATAGATTGAACTAATTAATCCAAATAAGGCAAGTAGTACCAATTAAAGTTATAAATGAGAAATATAAGTAAAATCACGGGGAACAACTAATTTTAACCGAAAAATATAATTTGAATCCTAAGTAAAATTAGTCAATCTATTTTGATTGATAGAGATAAACAATAACGGGAAGAATTGAAGCGGACAGTGAGACAAATGAACAAACAAAGGACTAGAACATAAGAGTAAAGATAACCAGCTTCACATACTTAGAAACTTTTAGAAAAGTTTTTGCGGAAACAAGAAGAAGTGGAACCCTAGTTTTAAAGAACATTTAGGGTCGATTAATGGTAAGGAAAGCAGAAACCCTTTAAAGGAAATGCTATAGAAACTTGAAACCACTTCAAATCTTCAGCAAATAATAAAGAATCAAAAACCCTAATTTGGAGAAACATAAGAATCAGTCGGTGATAAAGAGAACAGAAATTTTTTAAAGAAAGATAGTGTATAAACTCAAAAACATTTCAGATCTACAAGGATCTGAACAGATTCAAAGTGTAAGAGATGAGGATTTTGAGAAAGTGATAGAGATAAAAGGAAATCTGGTTTTGAACCAAAGATTCGAGCCATAAACACAAGATAATAGTACTCACAAACGGAGATGATCATAGGTAGACCTTTAAACAGTTTTTGAACAAAATCTGGGGTTGGATCTCTTCGATATCCCTTCATGAAACAACAAAATCTAACAACCAGAAGAGGTAAGAGGCCGGTAAAGGGCTCAAATCATTAGGGAGTCTCATGGAATAGGTAGGAATTGAAGGGATTTGGGGTAGATTTAAGTGACGACGCTAGGGTTAGTCTTAGAGAGAAGAGAGGAGAAGAGGTATTCAAGGGCGGCGGGGTGTAACAAAATGGCTAGGGTTAGGGGGTGTTTAGAATAAAAAAGGAAAGAGGGAATGGGGACTGTTGATCTCAGAGATCAAAGGCCAGGATTAGAAGGGGTTTAGGTCGGGTGGAATTTAATTTGGTTAGGTTTGGTTTGAATTGGGCTTGTGTTAATTGAATTGGATTGGGGGGATCCACTTTTGGGTATAAATTAGGGACTATTTGTTAAATACCCATTTTACTAAATAAAATAATTTTAAAAATAGCTAATTAAATGATACAAGATGATTTTCATGCATGAAGATATTTTAAAATAAATATTTAATATTTTAAAAATATAAAAAGTTATTTTCTATATAGATAACGTAGTTATGCATATATGGAGGCTATTTTTGCAAAATATGCAATTATAGCCTTGAAAATGCAAATGTAATTATAAAAAATGCAATTAAAATATTTGAACACTCATATGAACATAAATAATGAATTTAGATGATTAAATCATCATAAAATAATATGAGGGATAGTTTTGAATATTTATGTAATTAAAAAATGCAAAAATAAATGGATCTAGGGCCTTTAAAAATTGTAGAAAAATTGTAAAAATACTTGTGCATGTTTGTCAATGCATGTAAAATATTTTGAAAGTGTGTATGCATATTTAAAAATATATGAGGGAAAAATTGGGTATCAACAACTCGTAGAAGCGATGGACTTGGGCTGGGAGAGTCGCAAGAGCAGACGTTTGGGCGCACCTGCGGGCGCGCAGGTGCGAAGGTGGAGGATGCAGGAGCGGAAATGGGCGCAGGTGCGAAGGAGGCACTACAGAAGTGGATGCGCATAAGCGGGCGAGGAGACCATGGATGCGGAGGTCGCTGGGCAGAATGCATAAAATAGCGGGGTTTGTCTATTTTTCCTCATTTTTGTAACGACCCGACGGGTCGTTTTGAGAAATTGTGTCTGGTTCGGAAGTTTGAGGTCTCGAGAAGCTTCATAATATGTTTATTGACTTTCATGCATGATTTAATTCAGTTAACGGATGATTCAGAGTCAAATTGGAAAAAGGAATCTAGTTTTGGAAGTTTAAATAGAGAGAATTTGACCGGAATTGGACTTTTGGGTAGACGGCCCCGGAATGGGTCGTGGATGATCTCGATAGCTTTGTATGGTGATTTTGTACTTAGACGCGCATCCGGATTCAGGTTTGGAGGTCTGCAGGGTAATATGAGGCGTTTCGGCGAAAGTTGGAAAATTTTAAGCTTGGAAAATGGAGAAGTTTGACCCATAGTTGTCTTTTGTGATATCAGGGTAGGAATGCGATTCTGAGAGTTGGAACAGCTCTATTATGTCATTTTGAACTTGTCTGCAAAATTTGGCATCATTCCGGGTTGATTTGAAGGTTTCGGCACGAGTTTTGAAAGTTGGAAGGTTTGAAAGTTTCTAAGTTTGATTCATGGAGTGATTTGTCGTTCCGACGTTGTTTTATATGATTTGAGATCTCGAGCGAGTCCGTGTTAGGTTATATGACTTGTTTCTGTGTTTAGATGGGGTTTCGAGGGACTCGGGTGTCTTTCGAGTGTGTTTCAAATCATTTTGGGCTGCTCTGGATGTTAATCATCTAATATTTGGTGTTTTTCTTCGCGTTTGCGGGGATCCTCTCACGTTCGCGAAGAAGAATTTGGCTTATGGAAGTTTGTTCTTCGCGTTCGCAAAGAGGCACTCGCGTTCGCGAAGAAGGAAATCTCAGTTGCACAGGTTTGAATTTGGAGGCTCATATTTCACAAACTATAAGGAATTTGGAGATGATCCAAAATGAAAGTTGTAGCCCTTTGTGTCTAGTTTTCAGAAATGTAAATTAATTGGAATTTAGATTTGTGTAAAAAAAGTTATGGTAGCTACACTATAGGCTGTCCAGGAAGAGTTCGAAAATCTCTGTTGCACAGGGTTGACATTGGAAGCCTATATCTCGCGATATGTAATGACTTAGGAAATTAGCAACCTATGAAACAATATCCCTTGAAATCTAGTTTTCAGAACATCAAACCATTTGTCATTTGGAGTTGTGTGCAAAATGTTATGACCATTATACTAAAGGCTGTCTGGAATGAGTTTGGAAATCGCAGACGAGGACTTTACTCATCGCGAACGCAAGAGAAGGGTCGCGAACGCGAAGAACAACCCCTGGGCAGGTAGAATATATTCTCAAATCGATGGTTAGAGCATTTTATTTATATCTTGACTTGTGGAGCTTGGTTTTGAGCGATTCTTTGACGGTTTTTCAAGCAAAACGATTGGGTAAGTGTTCTTAACTTAGAATTGATTACATTCCATGATTTTGTCTTAAATTTTATCATTTAATTTGTGATTTAAGTTGAGGAAAATGATGATTTTTGAAGAAAATTCCTAAATGAAAAATCATGATTTGAGGGGTCAAATGGTATAGGAATTTAATAAATTTTGTATGGTTGAACTCATAGTGGAATGGGTATTCGGTTTTTGTAAAATTTATCGGGTTCCGAGGCGCGGGCTCGAGGGTAGACTTTTGGACCGATTTTTGGATTTTGTTAAAGATTGAGACTTTATGGTCCAGAATTGTTTCTTATGTGTTTTGTTTGTGCTTTGAAGTTAATTTGGTTATATTTGAGCCATCCGGAAGTTTTTTCACCCGAGAAGTGCATTATAGAGTATCGGTTTGTCGTCTTTGAGGTAAGTGAGCCTAACCTTATGTGAGGGACTTCCCCTTAGAAATTGAGTCTTCTATGCTAATTGTAGTCCGTGCATGCGAAGTGGCGAGTGTGTGATCGGACTTATTTGTGGGAAATATGCTCTAGGGTTCTTAGGTCCTTATGTTCAATATGTGGAGAGTATTCTGTTATGATTGAGTTTAATAATTGCTTAAATTTTCTCTATATGCTTCATATGATGTTGCTAGCTTTCCTCGAATTCCTACATGTTGCATTGACTCTTAATTGTCTTAATTGAAGTGATTGCCTTCCTTATTGTTTTGATACTTCTTTATTGTGAGTTCCTCTATGACTTCATACAAATAGGTTACATGTCCAATTGTTGTGATTACCGGTGTAGTTATCATGTGCTTGTTATGTCTTGTTGTTTAGTTGAGGTTTCATTGTGAAGTTAATTATCGCTACAAGTTTGGTTATAGTTGATTCCCTTGCCAGGACATATTTAATCCTTACTGTTGGTTCCCTTACCGGGATGTGTTTACTCTTGTTGTTCACTCCCTTGCCAGGATATGGTTGTTTCCTTATTGTTCCCTTGCCGGGATTCTTTAGTGATTAGTGTTGATTTATATATTAAATGGATCGGGTTGCATGCCGCAACAATATTAAATGGATCGGGTTGCACGCCGCAAAAATATTATATGGATCGGGTTATACGCCGCAACAATATTATATGGATCGGGTTGCACACCGCAACAATATTAAATGGATCGGGTTGCACGCCGCAACATCATTATATGATTTGGATCGGGTTGCACGCCGCAACAATATTATATGATTTGGATCGGGTACGCCACAACAGTACAATATGATTGGGATCGGGTTGCACGCCGTAACAAGAAAGAATAAAAGTGAATATTGACTCTTATGGTGAGAACGAGAGTAAAAGTACGAAGGGTGGTGCCGTGCACTTTCTGCTGCTATGTTTATTTGTTGTTATCAATTCAAGTGATTAAACTGTTTAAATTCCTTTGTTACCGTGATCCTTTGTGTTAGAATCTACAATGTTTTCAATACCTCAACGTATTAATGTATGTATCTATGTATGTATATATACATATACATACTCCAATACTTTAAACTTCAATAATTGTTACAGCCATAATTTAATTAGTTTCTCAATTATATCCCCTTAAACCGTCTGAGGACGTATTTTACTTAAAATAAATTTCTACTAAGTTTTAAGTTATTAAATCTCATGTTAAAGGTAATAATCCATTCAATGTTGTATTTTTAAATTAAATACTTTCTTTACTCAAATGATTTCAAAAGAAAAAAATTCACCTTTTCTCGCTCGCTTTCCCAATTAGTTTAGAAATTGTAATTTTACTTATATTAGGTAAATGAGACTTCTTGGACATATTAAGCGCATTGTACGGACATTATGTATTGTATAGCATGTGGATTCTGTTGTTAAAGTGAAATGGAAAAGATGGGGGCACAAGGTGCCATATGTGCAGAAGATTCGGAATTTAAGATTATTATATGAGAAATCGAGGATTGAGATGGTCGGGATTGTGTATTAGACATGATGCGATTGATTGAGTGGGCATTTCCTTGTTTAATTGAATACACTCTTACTTGTCTCTGTTCCTGTTATGGCAGTGTTGATCTACTTGGTTATCTGATTTACTTGGTTATCGTTCGTTACTACCCGCGTTCTCCTTTATTGTTCTTACTGTTGTATTTTGATTTCTTTCCGTTGTTGATATTACCTCGTTATCTTTATCGCAATATTTTATTATCATATCCTGTTCATTTCATTTGACCAGTAGGTGTCTTGACTGTTCCTCGTCACTACCCCACCGAGGTTAGTCTTGATACTTACTGGGCACTGTCGTGGTGTGCTCATGCTGTATATTTTTTTGTACAGATCCAGGTATTAATCGATAGTAACTGTGCGGGTTATCGCGATGGAGACTCACGGTAACCTGTTGCTGCATTCGCAGGCCTCAGAGTCACCTTCGTTTGTATTTACGTTCCATTAATTCCTTCTCATTTTGGAACACTATTGTATTTATTTTGTATAATTACTCTTAGAAAGGCTTATGAATTGTACCACCGGTTTTGGGAATTGTGATTTATTGAAAGTTATTTAATTTGAAGTTAGTAAATATTAATGTTATTTCTATAAATGTTAGGCTTACCTAATTTAGAGACTAGGTTCTATCACGACCCCTTAGGAGGGATTTTCAGTCGTGACAAGTTGGTATCAGAGCTCTAGGTTCATGGGTGCTACGATTCATAAGCAGGTTTAGTAGAGTCTTATGGATCGGTATGGAGACGTGTGTACTTATCTTTGAGAGGCTACAGAACTGTTAGGAAATTCCACCTCTTTCATTCCCTATCGTGCGATATTAATTCAACTCGAAGTATGTGACGACCCAAAAGGGTCATCACTTGTTTGCAATTGAAATCTGTGTCTCCGAGGCCCTAATTTGTGTTGCCTCAATTTGTGTGCGCAGTCCGGGCACGTAGACGGAAAGCTTAAATGTGAAATCTTGTGAAAATTGCTAAGTTTTGACCTCAAAATGAATAAGTTTGACTCCGGTCACCATTTTGGGTAAACGGACCCGGACTCATGATTTGACGATCCCGGAGGATCTGTAGGAAAATACGGAACATGGACGTATGCCCGGAATTGAATTCCGAGGTCCCATGCCCGAGTTATAAATTTTTAAGTAAAATTATTTTCTGAAAATGTTTAAAGAAAAATTAAAATGAAAAACTGATGTGAAAGTAATGGTATCGGGGCCGTATTTTGATTCCGGCACTCGATACAGGTCTTATATATGTTTTGAATCACTCCTGTAAAGTTTGGTCAAAAAACGGAAGTCGTTTGACGTGATCTAGATCCGAATTGGGAAAATTGATGTTTAAAAGGAAATCTGAGAAATTTCATGGATCTTGAGGCTCAATTTGATGTTCATGATGTTATATTGGTGATGGATCACACGATTATGTTTGTAGGGTGTTTTTCAGGGAGTATGCATACTTGGTTTAGAGTTTTAAGGGCTCGGGTGAGTTTCGGGTAGATTCCGGGATGCCTTAGACTTAAAAAGATTAGATGTTGCAGGTTCAGGAAAATTTTGCAGGCCTCTGAACCCTTTGGCGCGGCCCGCGAGGAAACGTGTACGGCCGAGGAGGGGCCAGCGTGGCCGCAATCGCCTTTGCGCGGTTCACGGTAGGAGCTGCGCGGTTGCTGCCACTGTTGCGCGGTCCGCGCGGGGCGTAGATCCGCAGGCCTTCAGGAAGCCTGTGCGGCTGCGGTCCCTCTTGCGCGGTCCGTGGTGGGAGCTTCAGAGGGGTATAAATACACGTGAATTTTAGTTATTTTACACTTTTCAAAACCCCAAAACATAAGAGACGATTTTCCAAACAACTTTTCTTCTCCGAAATGATTGGTAAGTGATTTCTAACTCATTTTCTTCACTTCTTAGCATCTTTTAACATGATTTCAACTTCAATCAAAGATTTTCATGGGGAAATTTGGTGATTTGGGTAGAACCTAGGTTTTTCTAAAATTAGGGATTTGGACCTCAATTTGAGGTCCTATTTCTAAACAAAACCATATATTTGAATTTGTGGGGGAATGGGTAATCGGGCTTTGGTCCGAACCTCGGGTTTCGACCACGTGGGCCCGGGGGTGATTTTTGACTTTTTGGGTAAAACTTTGGAAACTCATTTTCATGCATTGGGGTTGACTCATTTAGCATTTATTGATGTAATTAAGCAACTTATGACTAGATTCGAGCGGATTGGTGGTGGAATCAGGAGGTAAAGCTATAATTGAGACGTGAGTGGTGTTCAAGGCATCGAGTTAAGTGTTTGGTTTAACTCTAGCTTGAGGGATTAGGAGTTGAGTCATATTTACTACTTGCTTCTTGTTGAGTACGACGTATAGGCATGGTAACGAGTATCTATACGTTGGTGTCAAGCATGATCGTGGGTCTTAACTTGAAAGTTGTTGTGTTTTGAATGACACCTTGTATACTTTAATTAATGATCCCTATGATGAAGTATTTCCATTAATTGAACTGAGTACTAGCAAAGTGAGATTGGTTATAGCTGATTCTCCCTTGCCGGGATGACTATTTTGATATCCTTGTTCCCTTGCCGGGAAGTTATTATATTACTTATGTTCCCTTGCCGGGATTTCTTGTGATTGTGTGATGAACTGAAATGGGAGCGGGTGGTATGCCTACCACAAGATATTATGAAATGTGAGCGGGTGGTACACCTACCACAAGATATCATGAAATGGGAGCGGGTGGTATGTCTACCACAAGATATTATGAAATGGGAGCGGGTGGTACGCCTACCACAAGAGATTAAGAAATGGGAGCGGGTGGAACGTCTGCCACAAGATATTATGAAATGGGAGCGGGTGGTACACCTACCACAAGATAATATGAAATGGAAGCGGGTGGTATGCCTACCACAAGATATTATGAAATGGGAGCGGGTGGTACACCTACCACAAGAGATTATGAAATGGGAGCGGGTGGTATGCCTACCACAAGATATAATGAAATGGGAGCGGGTGGTACGCCTACCATGAGATAGAATGAAATTGGAGCGGGTGGTACGCCTACCATGAGATAGAATGAAATGGGAGCGAGTGATACGCCTACCACGAGATATGAGAAATGGGATCAGGTTGCACGCCTGCAACAAAAGGAAAGTGAAAGTGAAAGTTGCCTTTATTTTCTTCATTTGTGATAGAAGTTATAGTGCTAGCTTCTTTATTATTCCCTGTTATTCTCTTTTAACTGTTATCCCCGAAGCATGTTTCCCCTTCCCCAGCTTTAACTGCTTATTACTTGTTTACTTTTCCGCCATATATTATATAACTGTACAGGTTTATCTAGAGTCTAGTCCTAGCCTCGTCACTACCTCACCGGGGTTAGGCCAGACACTTACCAGCATATGGGGTTGGTTGTGATGATGCTACACTCTGTGCTCTTTTGCAAAGATCCAGGTTTTGGACAGCAGCAGTAGCGCGAGAGCCAGCCTTCTATCCAGTGAGACACTAAGGTAGCCTTGCAGGCGTTCGCAGGCCCGACGTCTCCTCTATCTTTTATTTCCGTCTTTTATCTCATATATTCGAGACAAAAAGTTTATATTTTCTTTCAAACATTTGTATTTAGCACTCTTAGAAGTTCATGAGTAATGTGACACCAGTTCTTGGGTAGAGGCATATGTTGATTCTCGTATTATTGTTCAGTTTCTTTAAACATAAGTCTTTCGCTTATTTATTTAATTCCGTTACTTTCATGCTAACGCTGATAATTGTTAAAAGAAGTAATTGTTAATGAAGTAAGCAGTTAAGGATTGGCTTGCCTAGCTCTCATTAATAGGCTCCATCACGACTCCCGGGGGTGGAAAATTTGGGTCGTGACAAGTTGGTATCAGAGCTCTAGGTTACATAGGTCTCACAACTCACGGACAAGCTCAGTAGAGTCTGAGGGATCAGTACAGAGACGTCTGTATTTATTCCCTAGAGGCTACCGAGTTAGGAAGACTTCACTTTTGTTGTTTCTTGTCATGCGGATTTGTTCCTCGAATGCTAATTGAACTTCTACTCTATTCTTCGTCGATGGCGAGGACACGCGCTTCCTTATCTACTGCTCAGCAGCCTGAGCCCCCTACAGCAGCTCCCATTAGGGCAGAGGGCAAGGGCGAGGCCGTGCTAGAGGCCGAGGGTAGAGCTCAGCCCCGAGCAGCAGCACCAGTGGCGGAGCCTCGGGTTGATTTTGAGGAGGAGGTTCCAGCCCCAACAGTTCCGGTGGGCCCATCTCAGGTCCTAGAGGGGTTTATCGCTACCCCAGTTCTTCAGGATACTCTGGTTCGATTGGTGGGCCTTATGGAGAGTATCACCCGAGCAGGTTTGCGTCCTGTAGCACCAGCCATTTCTCAGGTTGGAGGAGGGGCTCAGACTCGTACCATACGCACTCTGGAGTAGGTAGCTCCCCAGATTCAGGTTCTAGCGGTTCAGCCAGCGGTGGCAGTTCAGCCGGGTGTAGTGGCTCAGACCAGCGATGGAGCGGCTATGTCCGCCGATGCTTTGTGGAGACTGGACAGATTCACCAAGCTCTTCACTACTACTTTTAGCGGAGCTCCTTCTAAGGATCCCTAGGATTTCCTATACAGCTGCCACGAGGTTCTCAGGAACATGGTCATTGTTGAGACCAATGGGGTCGATTTTGCTGCATTTCCCTTATCTGGATCCGCTAAGACTTGGTGGAGGGATTATTGCTTAGCGAGACCAGCCGGATCGCCATCTTTGACATGGTAGTAGTTTTCAGTGTTGTTTCTGGAGAAGTTTCTCCATGTGACGCAGATAGAAGCCTATCGAAGGCAGTTTGAGCGCCTTTAGCAGGGTTCCGTGATGGTCACTCAGTATGAGACAAGGTTCATGGATCCAGATCGCCATGCTCTTGTCATACTTCCCACCGAGAGAGAGAGAGAGGGTGAGGAGGTTTATTGATGGTCTTATTCAGTCGATTCGTCTTCAGATGGCCAAAGAGGCTAGGAGTGAGATTACATTTCAGGAGGCGGCCAATGTGGCCCATAGAGTTGAGATGGTACTATCATAGGGAAGTGGTCATGGGTCGGATAAGCGGCCCCGTCATTCAGGTAGATTCAGTGGTACCTCGTCTGGAGGTAGAGATTCATATGGTAGAGGCCATACTCCTAGTCTATTTCAGTCAGCTCTTCAGGTCTCCCATAGTACTTCAGGTGGTCGTGGTTCTCAGACGCACTATTCTAATAAGCAACCTTACAGTGCACCATCAACACCTATTAGTGCACCGCCGCTTCAGAGCTTCCAGAGTCGTCAACCCCAGCAACCGAGATCTTGTTTTACTTGTGGCGACACGAGGCACATTGCTAGGTATTGCCCTCGAGCTTTGAGCAGTTCTTCGCATCAGGGTTCTCGTGCTATAGTACAGGTACCAGATGTCCCACGGCCTGCCCAACCAGCTAGAGGCGAGGGCAGAGGTGTTAGAGGTAGAGGTAAAGGTCATAGAGGTGAAGCTCAAGCCGCCAGAGGTGGAGGCCAACCAGCAGCAGGCCGTCCCAAAGAGGTAGTTCAGGGTAGTGGGGCCCAGCCCCGATGTTATGCACTTTCAGCCAGGCCCGAGGCTGAGTCTTCAGATGCAGTCATTACAGGTACTATACTGGTTTGCGATAGAGAGGTTTCAGTGCTATTTGATCCAGGGTCTACGTATTCGTACGTGTCATCTTATTTTGCCCCGTACCTGGTCATGCCTAGTGACTCACTAAGTATTCCTGTTTATGTGTCTACACCGGTGGGTGATTCTATTGTGGTCGACCGAGTTCATTGTTCTTGTATTGTAGTGTTTGGGGGTCTTGGGACCCGTGTTGATTTGTTGCTTTTTGACATGGTCGACTTCGATGTTATATTGGGAATGGATTGGTTATCCTCGTACCATGCTATCTTGTATTGTCATGCCAAGACCATGACCTTAGCCTTACCGGGTTTGCCCCATTTAGAGTGGAGAGTGACCCCTGGTCATTCTACCTGTAATGTTATCTCTTATGTGAAGGCTCGGCGTATGGTCAAGAAGGGGTGTTTGGCCTATTTGGCTTATGTTCGCAATTCTAGTGTGGAGGTCCCTTCAATTGATTCTGTACCCATTGTTCGGGAGTTTCCTGAGGTTTTTCCTTCAGACCTGCCGGGTATGCTGCCCGATAGGGATATCGACTTTTGTATTGATTTGACTCCGGGCACCCAGCCCATTTCTATCCCGCCGTATCGTATGGCCCCGCCAGAGTTGAAAGAGTTAAAGGAACAGTGTAGAACAAAATAGTATAAGTAAGTACAATAGTAAAAGCAACACAGGATAAAAAGGATAGCAACAACTACTACAGAGGCAAAGTAAACACAGAAAGAAATACAGCTCAATATAAATATCCAATGAATCTCCTGGGATACCGTCCCGTAGTCCAACTCATAATGTGAGGGAATCTCCCAGAATACCGATTCGTAGTCTCAAATGTAAATACTCAGTACAGGGGGAATCTACCGGGTGCAATCCTGTAGTTCCAATGTAAATGTGCAGGGGGATCTCCCGGAATACCGTTCCGTAGTCCCAAAGTAAACATACAGGAGGATCTCCCGGGATACCGTCCCGTAGTCCCAAAGTAAACACATAGCAACAACAAGAAGAGTACACAGTTCAATTCAAGTTCCATACCAAGGTAAAACAGGTATTTCTAACCTAGCATGTTGCACGTAATCCAAATAAGGCAGTTTGAGCAAGTAAGGAAATTAAGTCAATTAGACATGCTTTCCTAAGCTAACAACAGGCTTAAATTGCAAGTAGTATAAACAGGAAAAAAAATATACTAGTAATAACTTAATGAAAACTGGATTTTCAACAATTCGTCACCTCACATACAAGGTATTTCATTTATCAATAATACCAAATCCTAAGGGGAGTTTCCCCCACACAAGGTTAGGCAAGCCACTTACCTCGAACTGGCTCTAAATCAACCTGAAACCACGTTCTTTCCACGAGTACTTGACTTCAAATGGTCCAAATCTATTCAATTCAATTGCATAATGTAAATAACACTTTAAGTATCTAATTCTACAAATAAATTCTAAGCTAATACGCGAAATTAGGTAAAATGACCAAAACGCCCCTCGGGCCCACATCTCGGAATAGGGTAAAATTTATATTTTCAAAATCCTCATACTCTCACGAGTCTATACAAGAACACTGAAATCGGAGTTTAATTGACCCTTCAAATACCCATTTTAAGGTGTCTTAAATCTCAAGCCCCAATTACCCATTCTGCGCTGATTTTTCCCTAATGTTTCACCAATAATTAGGCCTTTAAGCACATATAAACGAATTATGAAGTCAAGAATATTACTTCAAAGTGATTCCCCATTGGTTTCCTCAAAAATCTCCCTCAAAAACTTTAATCCCGTTCAAAAATGGTGAAAAAATGAAGAAGGGTCGCGGATTGGCTATTTAAATACTGCCCAGGTATTCCTTCTTCGCGAACATCGAAGAACCCTCGCGTTCACGAAGTACAACTTCGCTTGGGTCCAGCTTCCTTCATCGCGAACATAATTTCCAGGTAGCGAACGCGATGCAACATCTCCTCCAGCTTCGCGAATGCGGGAGAACCTTCGCGAACGCGAAGCATTAAAGCTCCCCCAGCCCTAGCTCCTCTTCGCGAACGCGAGACCCTACTCGCGAACGTGAAGAAGGAAACCCAAACTGGGCTGCTGCAATTTTTCTGCAATTCCAACAATTTCTAAAATGACCCGTTGAGCATCCGAAACACACCCGAGGCCCCCGGAACCTCAACCAAACATGCCAACCAATCCTAAAACATCATTCAAACTTATTCCAATCTCGTAACGTTCAAACTAACCTCAAAACACCAATTTACATCGGATTCAAGCCTAAGAATTCAAAAAAACTCTCAAATTACGCTTTCGATCAAAAAGTCTATCAAACCGCTTCCGAATGATCTGAAATTTTGCACACACGTCACATTCAATACTACGGAGCTATTCCAACTTCCGGAATCTCATTCCAACCCTCATATCAAAATCTCACTATCGAACCGGAAACTTCAAAAATTTGACTTTCGGCATTTCAAGCCTAAATTAGCTACGAACCTCCAAAAAAAATCCGAACACTCCCCTAAGACCAAAATCACCCAACAGAGCTAACAGAACCAACATAATTCCATTCCGAGGCCGTCTTCATACTGCTCCAACTACGGTCCAATTTCTAACACTTAAACTCTCATTTAGGGACTAAGTGTCCCAAAACTTTCTGAAACTCAAAACCAAACATCCCGGTAAATTAAAATAGCAGAAATAACCACGAGAAAAGTAGTTAATATGGGATCAGGGCATTAATTCTTCCAACGATTGGTCAGGTCGTTACACCCTGTTAATTTACTTAGCATGAAGACTAATTCTTTCTTTCCCGCTTATGTTTGTGGGGAAAAGGGAGGATTAATACTACAGAAACCATTGCCATTTGGTGAGACACTAGATGGAGGCTCTCACTTTGACATAGACGCAAAGTAAAAGTTGTCAGAGGAGACACTAAAGGACCTTCAAGCTAGGAATGCTACTGAAAAAGAAGTAACTTTAGCCATCAGAGTTCTAGGTATTGAGAGGTAAACGAGTGTCCAACTCTATTTCCTAAAGTCTCATTTATAAAATTGGTGTCCAAGAAGTTAGGGCATGTTTTCTCTCTCAGCGCATGTTTGCTAACCTGCACCGGCCATGGAAAGAGGGCAAGCATGCCATCGTAGAAGGCTCTCCATGCCTAGGCGATGCTCACTCAGGTAATGCCCTTCGAGGGCAAAAGAACAAAGCAGCCACGGATATCCAGGAAGAGATCCAAATTGGATTTGAAATCAATAAACTGTAACTTGTCAACAAAAAGTGAGTGAGCAGATATCTCAATTACAAGCCCTAAAGCAATGGAATACTATTGTGCAAGCTTCAACAAGTTCTAGTTTCCACTCTAACAAGCAGTTGGCACAAATCATGGGCGGATATGGTGGAAGAGGAAGAGAGGATAGTACCAGTGAAGAAGCCATCCGTTTGGGAAAATTTTGACATCTCGAAAGTGTCAAACGCCGAATTCAAATTAGAGTATGTTGCTCCTTCATTACGAGGTGATTAACCCATCATTGAAATTGAGTTAGAAGAGACTAGCTCTGAAATTGACTATTGGAAAAACGCAGTGGTGTGTAATGTTCTAGGTGTGCACCCTCCATTTGTTGTGTTACATGAGTATACCCAAAGATTGTGGGCAAAGCATAACATCAATAAAATAGCCATGCTGAAAAATAGAATTGTACTGGTCCAATTTGACTTTGAGATTGGGAAAATGAGGTAATTTAGGGTGGAATCTACCATTTTGATAACAAGTCCTTTATTGTGAAGGCTTGGAATCCTAAAATGGAATTCACTAGGGATGAGCTGTACACAGTACCAATTTGGATCAAACTCCCTAGGCTCGACTTCAAATATTGGAGCCCAAAGGAGTTGAGTAAGATTGGGAGTTTGGTAGGTAAACCGCTAATCGTCGATAAACACTAAAAGAAAGTTTAGTTTAAACTTTGCTAGACTTTTGGTCGAGGTTGAAATGAATGTTAATCTACCAGAAATGGTTGTCTTCAGGAATGAACGAGATAGTTCTATGAATGTGGTGTATAAATGGAAGCCTACTCTTTGCAAGTATTGTGATAAGTATGGTCATGATGAGGTTAATTGTCGAAAGAAAAAAGGCCAAAAACTGTAGTACATGAGAAGAATAGGAAAACTCTTAATGCTGAGAAACAAGATACTGCTAACCATCAAATACAAGAGGATGGGGACTGTGACAAATGCAAAGGAAGGAACTGTGATAAATGCAAAGGAGGTGGGAACCAATGAAAATGTATGGTTACCCCCAGAGAAATGGTTGCAATCAATTTAAACAACAACAAGTGTTAGGGAATCACTCGCAATAGAATGGTTAGTCCTAATACATTCCAGATGCTTAACAAGGAGGTTCTAGCAGTGCAGGCAACAACATAGTAACTAAGAACAATGAAGATAAACAATTATCAAAAGGAAGTGGTATGAACGGGAGTGGTCAAAAGGTTCTCAATCATGGAAACAGTTAATTTTCTTTGTTGGAATGTAAGAGGGCTTAACATTCCAAATAAGGAAAAGGAAGTTAAATTCCTTTGCAATAATGAGAGGATTGGACTACTAGGTTTGCTAGAAACAAAAATTAAGAGCAGCGAGATTGAATTTACAGCTAGGAAGTTGTTTGGAGGGTGGATTTATATCACTAACCTAGATAACCACTATAATGGGAAAATATGGATTACATGGAGGCCAGATTACTATAAGGTGAGGCCATTAGATTTTACAGCTCAGGTTGTCACTTGTGTTGTACGACATATACCATTGAAATTGGAGTTTGTTATGTCGTTGCATATGCTTTTAACACTAGAGAAGGAAGGAAGGAACTATGGATCACATTGGAGAAATATAGTATGGTATGCAAGCTACTATGGATAATTTCAGGAGAATTTAATTTAGTACTGACTACAGATGATCGAGTGGGAGGCAATCCAATAACCTGGTAAGAGGTTGCAGACTTTCATCACCGTGTGGACATTTGTGGATTGATTGAGCTCCCTCACGTAGGGCAAAAATACTTATGAATGATAGAAGCAACAGTAGACACAGAATTTTCTCAAAAATTGATTGGGTCTTCATCAATAATGAATAGCTAGACACTATGCCACTAAGTAAATCAAATTATCTCCTAGAAGGTATAAGTGATCATAGCCCAATAAAGATCATATTTCTAGAGGAGAAGCTAAGGATCAGGAGGTCATTTCAATTTTGTAGGCTACACACCCTCAGTTTAGGGAGAAGGTAGAAGCAGGTTGGAATGTGCAGATTCAAGGTTGTAAAATGCTACAGGTGGTTAGAAGATTGAAACTTCTGAAAAAGAGAGCTGAAAAAAGTAAATGCTAAGTCTTTTAAGAACATAGTAACTGAGTCAGAGATGGATAAAGAGGCTCTTAGGCAAGCCCAGTATTTTCTTCAATCTGACCCTTTGAATGCTGCTTAGCAAGAACTCGAGAAAAAGAGGTACAACAAATTTTGAAAATTCTCACATGGTTGAAATGCACCTGCAACAGAAAAGCAAGGCAACCTGGGTGAAACTGAGTGATGACAATACCAAGTACTTCTACTCAGCAATAAAACATAGAAGATTGAAGCACGATACTGCTCAATTGAAGGATGCAACAAGTAATTGGCAGATTGATCCTGATATAGTTGCTAGTATCTTTGTGGACTACTACAAGGAATTGTTAGGGAGGAAAAGTAACTACAGAATCAAGGCATGTGCAAGTATGCTGAAGAATGGTGCAGTGTTGGACATTGCACAACAGCTCAAATTACTTGAGCCATATACTGAAAAAGATGTTAAAAAAAATTCCAAATTGATCAAACCAGAGTCCAGGTCTAGATGGGTATGGTAGTGGTTTCTGCATGGCAGCCTGGGACATTATAGGCAAAGACATTAATGATGCTGTCATGGAATTTTTTTCATAATGGAAAACTCTTGAAACAAGTTAACTCTACTAACATTGCACTGATTCCAAAGACTGCAGCACTTGAAAATGCTATTCAGTATAGGCCTATATCGTGTTGCAATGTCCTTTATAAGGGCATATCAAAGATGATATGTACTAGACTTAAAAGGCTATAAAACATCATTGTGGCTGAAAACCAGTCTGCCTTTGTACAAGGTCGATCCATGGTACGCAATGTATTGATTTTCCATGACTTATTTAGACACTATGGGAGAAAAACTACACCAAGATATCTGATGAAGATTGACCTTAGAAAAGCATATGACATGGTAACCTGGGAGTTTCTAGAGGAAATACTAAGGGAGTATGGATTTCCTGAAATATTCACACATTTAGTGATGACATGAGTGACCTCTCCAACTTTCACTATGAAAGTGAATCAAGAAGGTCATGGCTACTTTGAAGGAAAAAGAGGACTTAGACAGGGTATCCAATGTCTCCCCTCCTGTTTGTCTTAGTCATGGAATACTTGTCCAGAATTTTAAAGTGCATCTGTGCCCTTTCAGACTTTGCATTTCACCCTATCTACAAACAAGTAAAACTCTTACACATGATTTTTGGTGATGATCTTATGATCTTCTACAAAGCTAATACTAATTCTGTCAAAAGAGTTATGGAGGCCTTGGCACACTTCAGTGATGTCTCTGGGTTGGTTGCTAATATGGACAAATCAAGCATATTCATGGTTGGGATTGATGATAATACAAGGGGCTAACTACTTGACATAGCTGGATTCACATCGGGTACCTTCCCTATCAGTATCAGGTATCTTGGTCTGCCTCTCTCATCCAAGAAGTGGAATAAATTAGAATGCCAGCAACTAGTTGATAAAATCACTAACAAGATCACCACTGTGTACTCAAAGCAGCTGTTCTATGCGGGGAGACTTTAGATAATACTACCAGTGTTATTTTCTATTCATAATTTCTAGGGATCTGCCTTCATCCTTCCCCAAAGTATCCTCAAAGAAGTTGATAAAAATCCGGGGATTATTTGTGGGGTGGTACAGAAGAGAAAAAGAAAGTATCATTAGTGGAATGGGAGAAAGTTTGTACGTAGACCAAAGAAATATAGGTGTAAGAATGTCAACAACTACAGGAATTGGAATATGGCATATGTGGTAAGTTGCTATGGCAACTTACCAGAAAAGAAGGATTCTTTGTGGGTGAAGTGGGTGCATGGCATCTATATGAAAATTGATACTAATATTTTGACACAAAACCACCCCAAGATTGTAGTTGGTATTGGAAGAAGGTGAACGCACTAAAAGAAATCATGCAAGGCCGGTATACTCAGGGCAAATACAATTTGAAAGGGAACGGGCAATACTCGATAACTAGCAGCTATAATGCATTGGTGGGACAACATGGAAGACTGAAGATAGCAGAACTAATCCGGATTGCACTGGTCCAGCCAAAACAAAGATTCGTAGTTTGGTTGGCTGTACAGGGCAGACTGCTTACTAAGGCCAGATTGAGGCACCTTCATATCCCAGTGGAAGATGATACATGTTGTCTTTGTTCAAGATAAGCTGTGGAGACGGCTCTGCATTTATTTGCAGAATGTGACTGGATAGGAGAGGTACGAGAAGGAATTCAACAATGGACATGAATTACTATATGACAAGGAAAAGTTCACAAGGTGTTTGAAGGAGTAAAGAGAAGGAAATGGCAACAATTTCAAAAGGAGTTAATTGTTGCTATCTGAGGAGCAGTGGTATATCACGTATGGAGACCTAGAAACTGGAAGATTTTTAGGGGAACAATTGTAAATACTGACTTAGTTTTGGCACAGATTAAAAGAAAGGTTGCAGATAGAATAGAAATACTTCAGAACTTTAGGAAAGCTAGAGGTTGTCATAGTTTACTACATAGATTACTTTGTAATTAGATGATTCATGGTTATCAGAGGCCTCTTCTTCTTGGCTTTGGAAGATAGGTGCTCTTTAGGTGTATGGTTTTTTGTAAGTTAATGGTATTATTTCCATTTCTAACAAAAAATAAATTGGTGCCTTGTGCTTTGAGGGTTCCATCCCACCTTTGATGACAACTATGGTTCTTCAGGGAAAGGCTACATGGATGGCCAAACACATTCTCGTTCACAAAAGCAATGGGAGAGATGATTTTAGGACACTTGAAGGAGAATCTTCAATTCATAATCTTAAGGCCATCAATTATATTAAGCTCCTACAAGGAGCCTTTTCGATCCCCGGATGGATTGAAGGATTGAGGTAACAACTTTATACTACCATTTATGCACACATGGAAAAGAAGGTTAATAAGTCTTAGCAAACCAATCTCATTTTTCCTTCCCACAGAACCGGGGACATCTTCGTTGTTGGCTATGGTAAAGGAAAACAAACTGTTGGCATGGGTGATAAAGAATCAATAATAATGGATGTGGTATGTGAGTGTATATACCTTATGTCATAATGATATATTGCTTGTTTGTGCCAGCTGGTCTTGATTAGTTCATATAAATTTGAGTTTGGAAAGTGCTCACACACACTTCCTTACTGCCATTTTGCAATGTTGCGTAGATTCCAGTTGATATGGTTGTGAACTCAATTATCACAATTATGGTAGCCCATAGAAATTGACGTCCCATATGATTATTTACCACATTAGCTCCTCTAGAAGGAATCAATTGAGAATGGCTGATATTATAGAATATTTTGTTGATTACTTTACAAAGAATCCACGGATTGACAACAAAGGAAAGCCAGTCAAAGTTCAGAAATTTCATTTATTGGATAGTGTATAGGTCCAAATTTGGTGACCACGGTAACAGATAAGCAAGACAAAGGGTGGGGTTGACAGTGATATAATGACTGAAGGTCGTTCTCACAAAGGTTGATGCCAAAAGCGAGCAGCCGAGATAAGAAAGTAATAGTAGCATAGGTTCGGAAGTGACTTTTTAGGGTTTTTGGGGAATATCCCTTGTAAGTAGGAAAATATAGGAAACAAAAGAGGGCATCTGCTCTTTTGACTACAACATATTGTAAAAGGTTGACAGAAAAATATATGAAGAAATTGTCTTCTCCAAGAATAGCTGAGAGAATTGGTCCCAAGTGAGAGCTGGTGACCTAGCTGGTCTGGCCAAACAATAATCCCTCCACCATTTCTTGGCGGAACCTGATAGACGAAAAGCAGCAAAGTCGACCCCATTGGTCTTCACTATCCCCATGTTCCGTAGAACCTCGTGACAACTGTCCAAATAATCCTGGGGATCCTCTGAAGATGTACCGCCATAGGTAATAGTGAAGAGCTTGGTGAACCTGTCCAACCTCCACAAGGCATCAAAAGACATAGCTGATCCATCACCGATCTGCGTTACAACACCCGACGGAGCTACCCAACTGGCTGAGCTGCTGGAGTCTAAAATTGGGGAGCCATCTGCTCCGGAGTGTGAGTAGCAGGAGTCTGTGATCCTCCCCCAGCTCGAGAGACGGATGGTACTACAGGAAGTATGTTGGCCTGAGTAACACTCTTCATAAGGCCCACTAGACAAACCAAAGCATCCTGAAGTACCGGGGTAGCTGTGAACCCCTCCGGAACCTGAGCTGGCCCCGCTGGAACGGTCTAGGTTGGAACCTCATCATCGAACTCTACCTCAGGCTCCGCCGTTGGTGTTGCTGCTCGAACTCTGGCTGAGCCCTACCCCTGCCCCTGCCCCTGCCTTGGCCTCTGGCACATCCTCGGCCTAGTCCTCTGCCCCTCGTAAGAGCTGCCACTAGGGGCTTGGGCTGCTGATCAGCTGATGAATCGTACGTATTCTCGCCATCTGCAAAAGAACAAAGTAAAGAGTTCATTAGCAGTGAGAGATTAAACTGCACGATAGAGATGAATAGAAGTAAAATTGTTCCTAACTCTGTAGCCTCTGGGGGATAAGCACAGACATCTTCGTACTGATCCCTCAGACTCTACCAAGCTTGTCCGTGAATAATTGTGAGACCTAGGCAATCTAGTGCTCTGATACCAACTTGTCACGACTCAAATTTCCCACCTTCGGGACCGTGATGGCGCCTAAGATTGCACTCGCTAGGCAAGCCAACGTTACAAAATATTTCACCTTTTTCCTTTATCCTTTTATAATTAAAATTAACAAAACTACATTAGCGGAAATAAAAGCGGAAGTATATAATTTAACTAATTACTCATATACTATTAACGAAAGTTGAAATAGATACCACCAGAAGCTGGTGCACAACTCACGAATATCCTATGAATACCATAAGTAATGGTTTGAAAGAAAATACATATGTCTCGAAGAATGTAAAACAAAAATGAAGTAAAGATAGGAGGGGACGCCAAGGCCTGCGAACGCCTGCAGGACTACCTTGGGTCTCCTGTCTGCAGTATCAGCAACTGACCTCTCGATCAGCCACTACCAGCTCCGAAATCTGTACAGAAAGTGCAGAATGCAGTATTAGTACAACCGACCTCATGTACTGGTAAGTGTCGAGCCTAACCTCGACGATGTAGTAATGAGGCTACAACGAGGCATAACCTACAACAGTTTATACTAAGACAGAAAGGAATTGCGGAATGAAATATAACAGTGACTTGCATTTAAATAAATACGGAACCCAGGCTTTCTATAAATACTCAGTTGTAACTAATCCTAAAGAAAATTTCAACATCATAATAATGAATCTCAGTAGAGAAAGAATACATAAATAACACTTGATGCGATACGCATCCCGATCCCATCATATAATCAATAACAGTATAAACATTCACCCTTATTGCTCCTTGTTGCGGCGTGAAACCCGATCTCACCAGTCCACCCTTATTACTCCTCAATATACCCCCTTATTCCTCCTGGTACGGCGTGAAATCCGATCTCACATGTCCATCCTTATTACGCCTTGTTGCGTCGCGCAACCCGATCCTACCAGACAAACACATTCACCCTTATTCCTCCTGTTGCGGCGTGCAACCCGATCCTACATCTCAGTACCAATCACAAAATAAGAACAAGTGTTTCACTGTTTAGCTCAAACCCTGCACAACATTTATACCTCAAATCATAACCACGGAAGATCTATACAATAATGAAACTTCAACAGTTAATACTACACAACGAGACCAACCAAGGTGTACCATGAAGCACCAATAAATCAGCTTTAACCAACAAGGTAATAAAATGAAACTATGAAATAATTAATACTTCAATAGAGAAAACAACAGTTAACATGAAGCAATTAGACATGCAAACATTTATGAGCAAGTAGCAATTAAGAGAGGAAACAATATAACAGGAAACGGGGAAGGGAACAGGCTAAAATGATAATTTGGTGGTGCATAGGCACTTGTCACCACACCTATATGTCATACACATGGAATTTCACATAGTAATTAAGTTGGGGATCCCTAATCCATCAAGTCAAAGTTAGACCAAATACTTACCTCAAGTCAACGGCTATTTCAAAGCTCAATCATCGTTTTACCTCTCGATTCCACCACCAATCCACTCGTATCTAGTCATAATTAACTTAATAACATCAATTAATGTTAAGGAAATAAACTCCAATGCATAATTATAGGTTTTCTAACATTTTTCTCAAAAAAATCAAAACCCCACCCCGGGCCCGCTTAGTCCAAACTCGAAATTCAAACCAAAATTTGATTACCCATTCACCCCCGAGCCCGAATATACAATTGGTTTTGGAATCCAACCTCAATTTGAGGTCTAAATTCCCAATTTATAAAAATCCCTAATCCTACCCAAACCCCCAATTTCTACCATAGAAATCTTAGATTTTTGGTTGAAAATTCATGAAATGTGATGGGAAAGTGAAAGAAAATGGGTTAGGATTACTTACCAAAGTTTTGGGGAAGATTTGGTCTTGGGAGAATCGCCTCTAGGGTTCTAGGATTCTAGGGTTTGAAAATGTGAAGAATGGGTAAAAATCACATCTAAGTCCCTTTTTGCACAGTTGCAGATGTCGCATTTGCGACCTAAGCTTTGCAATTGCGAAGCTCACAAATGCGAACCTGTCGCATTTCTGCTACTGTCGCAAATGCGAATATTTGGTCGCAACTGCGATGATCCCCCTTCCCTGACTACTTCGCAAAGGAAAGACCTCTATTGGACTGGGAAGTAGCGCGGGAAAGTGTGAAATGCTCATTTGCTAGTTAAGTAGATCGCAAAGATATGTTCGCAATTGCGAATTCTGCTGGCCCAGGTCTTCTTCACAATTGTGATAAAGACCTCGCAATTGCCATGCCTGCTATGCTCGCATTTGCGAAGCTTGATCTCGCAATTGTGAGATCAGAGGCCTGCTACAGATACCAGATGCAACAACAAATTTCTAAGTTCCAAGCTAACTCCGTAGCCTATCCAAAACTCACCCGAGCCCTCGGGGCTCCAAACCAAACATGCACACAAGTTTTAAAACATCATACGAACTTGCTCGCGCGATCAAATAGCCAAAATAACACCTAGAACTATGAATTCAACACCAAAACACATGAAATTTTCAAGATAGTTTCAAAACTTCTATTTTCTCAACCAAAGGTCCGAATTACATCAAATCATTTTCCTTTTTCACCAAATTTCACAGATAAGGCTTAAATATCATAACGGATCTGTACCGGGTTCCGGAACCAAAATATAGGCCCGATACCAACAAGATCAAATCTTTTAAATTATTGCATTTTCAGTCTTATCAATTTCTTCTAAAATTCATTTCTCGGGGTAAGGACCTCGAAATTCGATTCCGGGAATACGCCAAGGTTCTATATTTTACTACGGACCCTCCGAGACCGTTTACTCAAAGTGTTGACCGAAGTCAACAAAAATCATCTTTTTAAGCAAAAAATCATCTTTTCTTAAGTTTTTCACATAAGGGCTTTCCGATACACCCCGGACTGCGCACACAAGTCGAGGAGAGATAAAATGAGGTTTTCAAGGTCTCCAAACACGGCTTCGAATTCTAAAACAAAAGATAACCTTTTGGATCATCACAATAACTATGAGTTTTTTCACCAAAGTCAGATAACTATGTTTTCTCACAAAAAAATCATAAAACTTTCACTAACTCACACAAAAATTATAGCGATCGAAAAACATAACTTTTTGATAGTATTTTCTTGTTCTAATTTTTTTTATTTATTATTTTTAGTCTAATAAATAATAATATAATTAAAATAAAAATGAACCAACCTGACCCGATTCATCAATAACCGTATACATAAATTAAAATAATATTAAAAGTAAATCCTCCAAAATACGATATTTCTATCTTTTATTTTTCTTTTCAAGATTTCATTCAAATTGATAGCATTATTGTTTCAACAGCTCTCTTTTTTTTTGTGTGTGTGGGGGGGGGGGAGTCAGAATCTCATGCATTCTGAACTAAGTTATCATAATCTCATGTATTCTAAACTAAGTTTTTTTTTGTAGGGGGAGGGGATTGAAGAATTTATTTTTAATATTATTTTAATTTATATATATACGAGGGTTGAGTCGGCTGGGGTTGAGTCATTCCTATTTTACGGGAAAAATATAAAATTAATCGGTTGATCGAAACTAACTGCACTCACTAGCTAAACGTATATAAATATGTATTTAATGCACATATATACAAAAATATATAGTTTATCTGCTATTATTTTTAGAGTGGCTAATAATATATGTTTTTTCTATATTAACTAAATTATTATTTTTTACTGAAAATAAAAAATAAAAAACGTAAAATAAGAAAATACTATCGGAAAATTGTGTTTTTCGGTCATATAATTTTTGTGCGAGTTAGTGAAATTTTTATAATTTTTGTGTGAGAAAGTGTAGTTATATGACTTTGGTGGAAAAAAATCATAGTTATATGACCATTTGTGAAGTTTACCTTTTGAAAGTATTTCGGATGGATAATGACGTGTTGTTCATTAAAAAGAATACTTTGAGGGTGGAATTGTAATTATATTTCAGTTTTATATATAATATTATAAGTTTGTGCCAACGGAAATTAGTTTATTTGATCATCCAATTTGATGATGACTCTAAATTCATATTGAGGAGTCAAAGCTTTACATTTTTTGATTAATCCTAATAAACTCATTAAGGACTGGTATGACTCTTAACTTTTTTTTATTATTCCTTGTTTTGTTTCTATTTTCATTCTATTTTGAAATTAACTTCTTTGTCAAACAAAGTTCCAAAAGATGTAATTTAGGAGATTAGCTTGTATCTGGCCATATTATTTTAGAAAAGTATTTTTAAGTGTCAAATTATAAAATCTTAAAAAGATATGTAAATAATCACTCTATAGTTGGAGCACTATTATTAAAGGCATAACATGGACAACCCACTAAACTTGTTATGGTTTTTCATTTAAACACCTGAACTAGAAATCTTGACCTATATATTGAGTACCTTATGTTGTTGATAATGTGTCTATTGAATACATCTTTTCATTCTTCTAGCAAATCTTCTTTAAAGATTTCATCGGCTCCTTACGTCTCTTTTCTTCCAAATATTGCAACAACTCAATCACATTCACAGCACTTTCTTAATCAATACTATCTCCACTAAATTTGGAAACTTCATTTGCATGCACCATGTGGAATTCGATCTCTTTCATACTTAATTAATGCTTAGCTTGAAATCTTTCATGTATCCTTATATAATGTGCCATCTGGTTTCACTATACATATTTGGACAGTACTAAAATTAGTTGTTGAACAGATAGCTTGCATTCTGGTTGGATCTTGGTATCTAACTAAAAGTTCAGGTGATCAATAAGCAACAATTGTAGTTTTCCAGTATTAATGAACGTTCCTCCATCAATGGAATCGCGCAAGTTTCTCGAGGGAAAGATCATTTTCTCCACTGGTGCAACTGGCTACCTAGAAAGAATACTTTTCCCTCACTCTTTCTGTCTCTCTTTCTCTCTCCATTAGGTGCAATAATAGTGCTTTTATTAAATATTGATGTAGTTCTCACAGAGAAGATACTCCGAGTCCAGCCAAATGTGAAGAAGCTCTACTTGCTAATTAGAGCTACATATTCTATTTCAGCTAAGCAACGTTTTACCAACGAGGTACTATACCAAACTGCTATATATATATACCACATGAGAATTCAAGATTATCAGAGTTTAATGATCGATGTGACCAGTTAAAGAATATGTTTTAAGTACAGGTCATAAAAAAATGATCTGTTTGGAGTTCTAAGGGAAAGGTTGGGTGCCAACCTACATTCCGTTATAGAAGACAAGATTTTCCCAGTTGCTGGTGATATAGCTTGTGATAGTTTGGGGATAAATTCTGCGCTGAAAATGAGATGTGCAGAGAAATAGACATATTTATAAACTCAACTGCGACGACTAGATTTGATGAAAGGTAGTTCTATAGAATAACAATATTTTACCTTATAAAAAGAAAAGAAAAAGAATATCTTACTCCATGCTTTTTGCAGATATGATACTGCAATAAGGATCAATGCATTGGGTGCCTTGAATGTTCTCAAATTTACCAAGCAGTGTTCAAAACTAATGATGCTTCTCCATGTAAGCACAGGTCAGCTCCATATTCTTCTTTGTGCTTAATTAACCAACTTTCCTTTTCATGACTTTGGGAGTATTGAGTTAACATAAAGACTGATTCTTTTCAGCCTATGTTTGTGGAGAAAAGGAAGGATTGATACTAGAGAAGCCATTGCACTATGGTGAGATGCTTAGTGGAGGATCTCACTTAGACATAGATGCGGAGCAAAAGTTGGCAGAGGAGACACTAAAGGACCTTAAAGCTAGGAATGCCACTGAAAAAGAAGTAACTTTAGCTATGAGACTTCTAGGCATTGAGAGGTAATTTCATAAAGTCTCAGTAATCTTTTGAAGATTTATAGGGTTGCTTCCCATCTTTTACGGTAATTATGATTCTTCAGGGCAAAGATACATGGATGGCCAAACACATACTCCATCACAAAAGCAATGGAAGAGATGCTTTTAGGACAACTGAAGGAGAATCTCTGATAACTAGGGATTTTGA
Source organism: Nicotiana sylvestris (assembly GCF_000393655.2). Classification (NCBI taxonomy): domain Eukaryota; kingdom Viridiplantae; phylum Streptophyta; class Magnoliopsida; order Solanales; family Solanaceae; genus Nicotiana; species Nicotiana sylvestris. The sequence goes on along the minus strand of NC_091057.1, from coordinate 118,274,619 downwards.
TATATTTTATATTCCTTCTTGCTTAAGTTTTGATTAAAAATATGTATAAAATATTCCCAAAGGTTCACAAGTTGTGCTTGATTGTAGGTTTGATCAACAAGGTGACAAGATGTCAAAGATCAGCTCAAAAGGAGTGAAACTTGCACTAGTATCAAGACAAGACAAAGCTAAGACAAAACAAGGCCAGTGCAGCCACACACCATTCTGTGCGGTCCGCAAAAGTGAGGTTCAGAGAGTATGATATTTAGGCAAAAAGAGCAATGCGGCCACAGTAGGTTTTGTGCGGTCCGCACTGGGATCAATGCAGCCGCACTCGATTTAGTGCGGTCCGTAGTAAGAAGGATCAGAGAGTTGCCAGTTCCGAGTTTCAAGTCTATGTGGTCCGCGCTCCATTTCATGCGGACCGCACTAGAAGCCTCCATGGTCGCACTCCATTCAATGCGGTCCGCATTGCCTTTGTTCAGAAAGATGGATTTTTGTGTCAAGAGCCTTAGTGCGGCCGCACGTGATTTTGTGCGGTCCGCACTAGCCCGCAGAGGTATTTTAATCCAGATTTTTTAGCTTAGTATAAATAGCTTTTTTTCCAAGTCATCATATAGTTTTCTCTTCAGAGCTGCGCTCGTGACTTCATAGTTTTAGCTGTTTTGAGTCATTTTAGCTACATTTCAACATTGAATCTTCTTGTTTATCTTAGTAATTAATTAATATGAGTTGTTCTTCATCTATTTCTTGCTTTTATTCTTTAATTATGAGTAGCTAAACCCATAAGCTAGGGTTGTGGCTCAACCCTAGTGTGGGTAATTGATGGGTCTTGTGTTTTAGGGCTAGATTGACTATGAGTGTTTGATATTTGGGCTAATTTCATATTTAATTGCTGAATTAGTGGTTGCAAACACTAGTTTGTGTTTAGTTGACTTGATCTCTTCTTGAGAAAGAGAGCTTGATTCTCTGAAATTGGTCCAACAAGGAATTGAGGTGTACTCAAGAGATTGATAGCCCCAATTAAAGGGTTAAACCTCGAGAGAGTAATATCCGGCCTGAACCTTGATTGCTTGTGCAAATTTGCATACCCAATTGGTCTTTAGAAAGTCAATTCAAGAAAAATCACTTAAACTACCAAAAGGTGTAGAGTGGGTAAAATCGTGCAACGGTTATATCGTACTCCCCAAATATGTCAATCATGTTTTAGACTCAAGTATCCGTCAATTGGCCACCTAGGCGAAAGTCACTACCCTAGTTCTTTTTAAACCATTTGAACAACCCGCAACATTTTACTCTTCGTTTATTCTAGTTTAATTTACCATTATAGTTTGATAAAGGTAAAAGTAAACAAAAACCCAAAATGTTTAGAAGTGTAATTTGGAACACATATATGACTCCAAACTAGATAGATACCCGACTCCAACTTCTAGCTCTATGTGAAAATCGATCTCGGCCCTAAATCGGGTAAAAGATGCTTCGACCCTCTCTCTCTACTCAATAGTAGTGCAGGGTAGGCTTCGATCACTTTTTGGCTCCGTTACCGGGGATCTAACGGTTTTGGCTATCTATTTAAATAGTTTTGTGTATTGTTCTTCTTTCCTTCTTTGTTACTAATTTGTTTGTATCACAACTCAGGTACCAAATGGCAACGCCAATGACCCTCTTGGAAATGTGATTGCGGGGGAAGAGGTAGATGATGTTGGAGATGATGAGGTGCCTCTTGTACCTCAAGGACAACATAGAGGCCGCCAGGCTAATACTAATGTTAATGACAATATCCCAGACCCTCCTCCACCACCTCCAAGAGTGGCTCCTAGAGTACTTCCGAACCAAAGCTATGCAAGTACTATTGTCCCACCCCGAATTCGGATGGGCAATTTTCAAACAACCAATGTGATGTTGACCTTACTAGAGCAACGTGAGTATTTCACGGGCACTGCAAATCAAAATGCTTACAAACATCTCAAGGGGTTCGTGGATATATGTTGGGGGAGAAAGTAAACTAATGTGTCCGAGATGCTCTTAGGTTGAGACTCTTCCCATTCTCACTTAGAGGGAAGGCATTGGATTAGCTCGAGCGACTTCCCAACCATTCCATCACTACTTGGGATGAGTTGGCGGACAAGTTCATTGCAAAAATTTTCTCACTGGGGCATATGGCTGCATTGAGATATGAGATATTGGCGTTCAAACAAGAGCCCACGGAACCTTTGCATGAGATTTAGAAGCGTTATATAACAATGGTGAAGGAATACCCCAACAATGATATGACTGAGGTGATGATCCAACAAACCTTCTACCGGGGAATTAATACAATAAACCAATGCATAGTGAACCAACTTGCTGGGGGAAATTTCATGAAGCTGTCGTGTGATGAGGCTTGTGACATTCTTGACGAGATGGCTGACACTTCTTCCGCTTGGCAAAGTAGAGCCAATGCTCTCTAGGGTGACCCCATGGTTATCCATTTACACAAGGAATTACATGATCATGGGCAGTCTATAGCTGAGTTGACAACTACAATAAACTAACTTGCAAAGGCACATTTGCAACAAGTTCAAAATCCGTACCAAGTGAATGCCATGGATGGTGTTAACATGATTGTCAACAAAAAACGACAAAATGGGCAATAGAACCAAGGGAATTCATAGCAATTTGAAAATGATTGTGGTGGATTTCAAAAAAATTGTTATGATAAGCAAAGTGAAGAAGTGCAATACGTGAATAATTATCAAGGCCAAAGAGGCAATTCTTCCAACCAACAACAATGGAGACCCCAAGTCAATTGGGGTAATCAACAACAAGGCAATGGTAATTGGGGGAATAACAACTAAAAAAACAACTGGAGAAATCAGAACAACAATCAAAGCAACCAAGGAAATTGGAATGGTAACAACAATAATTGGGGTGGTAATAACAATCAAGGTGGATGGAACAATGGAAACCAAGGAAACCAGGGGCAAGGTTTTCAAAGGCCCCTAATGTACCAACAACCGAACAATCCGCCCCCATTTCCATCTCAAGGTCCTAGTTCTTCTAGCAATGATATGGGTAGAATTGAAATGATGTTCGAACAGATGATAAAGAAGAATGCGGACTCGGATGCTCAGTTGGCTTCCCACAATACCTCTATCAGGAACTTGGAGGTGCAATTAGGCCAAATCTCACACTTTAAATACTCTCCCTAAGGGTGCGCTACCAAGTGATACGGTAGTGAACCCAAAGGGTGGGAACAATCATGTTATGGCGGTAACAACAAGAGTGGGAGAGGCGGTGATGTGCATGCCTCCAAACAAAAGCAGATTGTGGTTGATGATGTTGAGTTGCAAGAAGATGAAGTTTCTTTGGTGGTTAAACATGGGATTGATGAAAGTGTGAATGAAGAAGTGAGGATTGATATTCAAGATGTCGAGATGGAAACTCAAAATGATCTGAACCCGTCGAGGGAACACATAATAGACATGCCAGAGACGGTTGTGCCTAAAGCCAAGGCTCCTTTGCCAAGGCCACCTCCACCTTACCCTCAAAGGATCGCGAAGCAGAAAAATGAAAATCAATTTAAAATGTTCATTGACATGATGAAGAGCTTATCCATCAATGTGACTTTGGTGGAGGCTCTTGAACAAATGCCAGGCTATGCTAAATTCATGAAGGACTTGGTAACAAAGAAGCGGTCTATGGATTGTGAAACTATAAAGATAACTCACCAAGTTAGTGCAATAGTGCATTCAATGGCCCCGAAACTTGAAGATCCCGGTACTTTCACCATTCCTTGCACCATTGGGAGTGCGGATTTTGGTAAAGCTCTATGTGATTTAGGGGCTTGTATCAATTTGATGCCCTATTCCATTTTCAAGACTTTGGGTATTGGGCAACCGAGGCCGACTTCCATGAGATTACAAATGGTAGATAGAACGATGAAGAGACCATTGGGTATTATTGATAATGTGCTTGTTCGGGTGGACAAATTTATCTTGCCGGCTAACTTTGTGATCTTGGATTGTGAAGTATATTATGAAGTTCCTATCATTTTAGTGAGACCTTTCCTTGCTACGGGGAAGGCCTTAGTTGATGTGGAAGCAGGGGAATTCACATTCCACGTGGGTGACGAAAAAGTGGTCTTTCATGTGTGCAAATCAATGAAGCAGCCCAACTCTACCGAGGTGTGCTCTTTTTTGGACCTCGTTACATCAGTGATAATTGATGACACCAGTGCAATGATCAATGTAGAGGACCCATTGGAGGCCATATTATTGAATCTTGATGTCAATGAGGATGCAAGCCAAGTGGAGTGCGTGAATCTTTTACATGGAATGGGCTTTTACTCTTATGAGCCTAGGAAATTATCTTTGGACCTCGAGAATAAAAAGACTCCACCAACAAAACCTTCAATTGAGGAGCCTCCAGTGTTGGAGTTGAAACCACTGTCTCCACTCCTCAGGTATGAGTTCTTAGGCTCAAATTCTACTTTGCCAGTTATTCTTTCCTCTTGTCTTACTAACATGCAGGTTGATGCCACATTGGTGGTACTTAAAAAGCGGAAAAAGGCAATTGGATGGACTTTAGCTAATATTCGGGGAATAATCCCCGCATTCTGTATGCACAAGATTATTCTGGAAGATGATGCAAAACCTTCCTTGGAGCATCAAAGGAGGTTGAACGAGGCAATGCAAGAAGTTGTGAAAAAAGGAGGTGATCAAGTGGTTGGATGTCGGGGTTGTGTACCCTATTTTTGATAGATCTTGGACTTTACCGGTGCAATGTGTTCCAAAGAAGGGTGGCATGACCGTGGATAAAAATTCACAAAATGAGTTGATTCCTACAAGAACCGTCACTGGTTGGAGGGTATGCATGGACTACCGCAAGTTGAATAAAGTGACCTGCAAAGATCACTTTCCTTTGCCTTTTCTTGATCAGATGTTAGATTGACTTGCTGGGCGTGCCTTCTACTATTTCTTGGATGGGTATTCTTGGTACAACCAAATCTTGATTGCTCTGGAAGATCAAGAGAAGACCACATTCACTTGTCCATATGGCACCTTTGCTTTTTCTAGGATGTCTTTTGGGTTGTGTAATGCATCAGCTACATTTCAGCGGTGTATGATGGTCATTTTCAACGATATGGTGGAAGACATTTTGGAGGTATTCATGGACGACTTTAGTATTGTGGGGGATTCATTTGATGAGTGCTTGAAAAATCTTGATAGGGTTTTGGCCCGTTTTGAAGAAACAAATCTTGTTCTCAATTGGGAGAAATGCCACTTTATAGTGGAAGAGAGCATAGTTCTTGGGCATAAAATTTCAAAGCATGGTATTTAGGTAGACAAAGCAAAAATTGATGTGATTTCAAGGCTCCATCCACCTACATCTGTCAAGGGAGTCCGAAGTTTTCTCGGGCATGCGGGGTTCTACCGGAGATTTATCAAAGACTTTTTGAAGGTAGTGAATCCCTTGTGAAAGTTGTTGGATAAAGATGTTAAGTTTGTGTTTGATGAAAAATGGATGCAAGCCTTTGAACTTTTCAAGCATAAGTTGACCACCACTCCTATCATTACCGCACCTAATTGGAGCTTGCCCTTTGAGCTCATGTGTGATGCGAGCGATGTTGCGGTGGGGGCGATTTTGGGCCAAAGAGTGAACAAAATATTTCATCCGGTGTACTATGCGAGCAAGACAATGAATGATGCTCAAGTGAACTACACGGTGACTGAGAAAGAACTTTTGGCTATTGTGTTAGCAATGGAAAAATTTCGGTCATATCTTATGGGTGCTAAGGTTATTATTCATACCGACCATGTCGCACTCCGGTACTTGATGACAAAGAAGGATTCCAAAGCTAGACTGATGCGATGCGTCTTGTTACTTCAAGAGTTTGATTTGGAGATTGTGGACCAGAAGGGTAGTGAGAACCAAGTGGCGGACCACTTGTCCCGCTTGGAGGAGGAGGGGAGGCCTTGTGACGGCCTAGAGATCAATGATTGATTTCCTGACGAATAACTCCTTTTGTTGTCGATGAATGATATGTCATGGTTTGCTGATGTTGCTAATTTCCTTGTGACTGGTATAATCTCGTGTGAGATCTCTTCTAACAAAAGGAAGAAGCTCAAGCGGGATAATTTGGATTTCTATTGGGATGAGCCATACTTGTTCAAGATTTGCACGGATGGTGTGATATGATAGTGTGATCCAGAGGAAGAGCAATTGAGTATCTTGGAGGCTTGTCATTCCTCTCCCTATGGTGGCCATCATGGCGGGGCGAGGATGACCTCCAAGTTCTTAGTTGTGGGTTTTATTGGCCAACTTTGTACAAAGATGCAAGTGAACTTGTGAAGAGGTGTGATGAATGTCAAAGAGCGGGTGGAATTTCGAAGAAAGATGAGATGCCTCTCAATACCATCCTTGAGGTTGATATTTTTGACGTATGGGGCATTGACTTTATGGGCCCGTTTGTTAGCTCGTATGGGAACATATATATTCTTGTGGTGGTGGACTATGTTTCAAAGTGGGTCGAAGCCGTGGCTCTACCCAACAATGAGGCCCGGAGTGTTATTGCATTTCTCAAGAAGAGCATCTTTACAAGGTTTGGTACTCCTCGTGCAATCCTAAGTGATGGGGGGTCAAATTTTTGCAATAGAGCTTTTGACACTTTGATTTCAAAGTATGGTGTCAATTATAAAGTTTCTACTCCCTATCATCCTCAAGCAAGTGGTCAAGTTGAAGTCCCCAATAAGGAAATCAAAAGCATATTGTCAAAGACGGTCAATGCAAATAAGACTGATTGGTCAAAGAAGTTGGATGACGCTCTATGGGCTTATAGAACTGCTTACAAGACTCCGATTGGTGTGTCTCTGTATCGGTTGGTGTTTGGGAAATCTTGCCATCTACCGGTCGAGTTAGAGCACAAGGCCATGTGGGCTTTGAGGAAGCTAAATCTTGAATGGGATGTTGCAGCTAATCTTCGTGTGGAGCAGCTTAATGAACTTGATGAATTATGATTCCATGCCTACTCCAGTTCGTCCTTGTACAAGGACAAGATGAAGTATCTTCATGATAAATATGCTCGTAGCAAGGAGTTCAAAGTTGGTTATTTGGTTCTCTTGTTCAACTCTCGATTACGTCTATTTTCGGGAAAGCTTAAATCAAAATGGAGTGGACCTTTTGAAGTGGTGTGTGTGACCCCGTTTGGTACTCTTGATTTAAAGAACAAAAATGGGGAAGTTTTTAGAGTGAATGGGCATAGGGTCAAGTACTAATTGGGAAAAATTGATGACAGCCACGTGGTGGAACTTCTTTATCTCAAATGATTTGATGGTAACCTGCGTCGTGCCGCAACGTTAAATCAGGCGCTTCTTGGGAGGCAACCCATGTGTTTTTTTTTCTTTGATTTTCATGGTAGTATAGGATTTATTTTTGGACTAACTAGTTGTGAGATGCTACAGGATTGTGTTGATGCACCAGGACATAGTGGAAAAAGTGTTCAGGTCTCTGAAGTTGTCAATGCGGACACACTACATTTAGTGCGGACCGCACTAAGGAAGAGGGAAATGTCCAACTCTCTGAAGTTTGCCACCGCGGCCACATTACATTTTGCGCAGTCCACGGTGGACCACTGTGGCCGCATGATATTTTGTGCGGACCGCAGTGAGTTGCCTTCTCAAATTTGAAGCATGATGTGTAGTGAGGATCGCAGTCCATTTTGTGCGGTCCGCACTGGGTTGGTATGCTGGGCCCCAGGTCCTTTTCTATAAATAGGGCCCGAGGCCCTCCTTTTACACTTTTCGATCTTTGAACTCTCAGAACTCTTAAAGCACTATTCGTCACCCCTATTGCTCGTAATTAATTGCTTGGATTCATCAATCTTCATTTCATCTCACAACTGGTAACTTAACTTCTTTATAATTGCTTTAATTTTGTTATTCTCCTCTACTTTTTGTTTTTCTTGTCTCTTATTCTAGTATTCCCGTATTTTCGTCAATTGGTTAGGTTAGGTTAATTAATTTTTTGATTGAAGTAGAATTAGGTGGTTAAAAATCATGGACAATCACTTAAGAACCTTACAAAGGTGAAATATTGGACTTAAAAGCAAATGATTTTGAACCCTAAGTTAGTGCCGCAACTGGGCACTCAGTGCGGACCGCAGTGATTTTTGTGCGGTCTGCGGTGCCTAAATGCGGACAACATTGCCTTTTTGTGCGGTCCATAGAGCAATTGTTTAGAGAGTGGGTAGTCTGAACCCCACCTCTGTGCGGACCGCATTGGCCTCTGTGTGACCACAGACCATTTTGTGCGGTCCGCACTGTGTGATTTCTGCAACTATCTGCAACCTTTATTCTTCTGCAACTGTGAACTTAATTGAATCTACTGATACTAACAGAGCATACCTGAACTTGTTTGCAGACAATGGTGAAACAAAGGGGCAAGGGCTCTAAACAACCAGGCATAGGAGAATCCTCCCGGGGAGGGAAATAGAAAATGGTAAGATTGACTGTTCAAGCCCGGCAAAACATTAAAAACATGAGAAGATGACTAAAGATACTAATAAGGCCATTGACATGTCTGGGAGTGAGTACGAGCCCTCCCAGAAGATATCTTAAGACTGAATCCCAGAGTACATCCCTAACAGGTCGGAGAGAAACAGACTAAGAGACACTCCTTCCACTTCCCCTGTTGCCCAAGCGTTACTAAATATATCTTCTGGGTCGTCTGAGGGCTCAGCTGAAGGTGGTGGGGATGAATACTCCACCTCTCCCAGAACTTCATTATCCGTAGAGGGTGCAGTAGGAGACGATGAGGAAGTAGGAGGAGAAGAAGAAGTAGGAGAAGGGGGTGAACCTCAGGTTGGCGGGGTTGCGAGAACTAGGAAACCGGAGGTGTGGCAAGATCGATTTATTAGTGAGGTAGCTTATCACAAGTTTAGGGAATGGTGGCTGGTGAGGAAATTAATCCCGGAGAGGAGCTTTGTGGATAGGGACTTACTGGCTCACAACCCCAATGTGAGGAGACAGTTTAGGGAGAGAGTTAACTGGGATTACTTTTTGGGTGAATGTGTAGATGCCAACGAACTTGGTCAAGGAATTCTACACCAACGTTGCCCACATAAAAAAGGGCACAAAAGTGACCAAGGTGCGAAATCTGGAGGTGCTGTTTGATAAGAAAGCAATAAATGACAACCTAGGCTTTGATGAGGAGGATGAGGCACTATTTATGGCGAAGATGGAAATGTGCGAGGAGGTCCGTCCCTGGTTGGCACAGTATCTGGCAATCCCTGGTATCACCCCCGATTGGTTGAATCCGGGCATCAAGATTCTGAGAAGAAGTTTGAACATCGATGCAAAGGGGTGGAAAACTTTTGTGTGCAGCAGACTTGACCCCACTACTTACGACAACTCCCTCCCTCTTCACCGGGCTGTTTTGGTGGCTTCAATCATGGTGGGGTACTCGATCAATATGGAAAATATAATGTCTAGGGTAATCACACTTATAGGCAATGATCATGACAGAAGCTACCCTTTCCCCAGCTTCTCGACTATGTACTTCAGGGACCTCAAAGTTGAAAAGAGGCCATTTGATATCAAGGTCAAAGTGAGGGCCCCATTCTCTTGGTACGACATGTAGGGGGATGACAACCCAAAGAGCAAGAACTTTAAGGGAACAACTACTGCTCCAACTGGCCAGTCTGAAAAGCCAGTTGTGGTAGTGGCTCCTGCTCAGCCTACCTCCACCTCCACAGACATTCCTCTTGGCCCATCCACTTCAGTTGACCCAAAGATACCCTCGAGCTTATCTAGTGAATACACACCGACTAAGCCAGGCTTTTCTCAGTATCAGCAACTTGATACAGATAGCGTCATCCAAGTTGTCTATCCTCACTACTACAGTTGAGGCTCAGTCGGCACCTCCGCCTCTACGGGTCCCACAGTCTATAGAGGATGCACCTCAGAAGCCTGTCCAAGTCCAGGCCCAGGTCCCAGCAACAGAGCAACAGACCATAGGGAACCAGTCTGAGGTTCCCGAGCATAGTGAGGACCCAGGGACCACTCAGGAGCCCATGCAGGCAGACGGGCCATAGGGAGTCTCTATATCCTTTTCCCTTTTCTTTTTAGTGCTTATTTAGTTTAGTTGGCATTAGGGACAATGTCAGCTTTCATTTGAGGGGGTAGGCCCTACTTTTATGGATTTGGATTATTGTATATATTTGACAGTTTTTAGGCTTTCTTTATTTTTCATCTTTGGTTTGTATATAATTTAAACATTTCGTTACAATTTGTGTACTTTTATTTTACTTTGGGTTTGTATATAAAGTTATGTTACATTGTACATATTCATCCCATCTATTGTATATTCGACAAATCCCCTATTGTATATGTTCATTTTACTTTTCGCAATTTTTCGTTCTTAGCTTCTTATTTATGTTCGTAGCTTCTTATTTTGAAAGTTTGCAATAAGCCTTTGGTTTTCTTAATGCCACAGTTCTTTCCAAATGTGGAGTTTGTGTGAATCAGGTGGCTCTTCCCAATGATGGATGACGTGACAACCTTTTTAAGGGTTTGAGTCCGTTTTTCTTTTTATTTTTAGTAATTAGTGGTTAAGGGTGCCTCAAGCAAAGCTTCACTTGGGCCTAGCACATTTGCCTTTGATCTTATGATAAAAAACAAATTGTTGTGTTTAGGATGGTGAAAGTCGTGACTTTGAGACTCTTGTGTTAACCGATAATCATCAAGTGATTTTTCGGGACCATTGTGTGCTCAAATCTTATCTAAGGTCGTTGTGGGCTCCCGACTCTGTGTCTTTAGCAATTCCATAGCTTGTGTGGTGAGAATTGCATTGCAAGTCCAAGTCCCAAGCCACTAGTATAGAACTTGCTCTGAATATTTGTTGAGGTGAAATCCTAAGTGAATTTTGACTTGAGACATGATTATAGGCTCTCCTTGGTCCAAATGATAGCTCGAACACTTCCATAACCTACCAATGATAAGATCCCTAGTCAATCCTTTTGAGCCTTAGATCTTTTTCCTTTAAAGAACCATGATACAAGCCTTTACCCATTCTAAAAAATACCTTCTCTTGGCACCTGATCTTTTCTTTAGCACATGGAAAAAGTATAAGTTTGGGGGGAGAGACGAGGATGTCAACAAAGTGGTAAAAAGGTACAAAATGAAGAAAAGGAAAGGTAATGAAAAAGAAAGAAAAGCAAAAAGACAAAAAGAATGCTCAAGGTAGAATTGAATAAAAAGGGATTCAAGAAAAGCAAAGAATAAAAGGTGTGGAAAGTTGAGAAAAGAGAAAAGAGAAAAGATCTGAAATGTATAAGAAAGAGTGACAGTGTGTCTCTCTAACCCCTTAGAAAGAAGTGAAATGACTCAAAGAGTCAAGGGAATGTGTGTCGAATGAAACAAAAAGAAGTGCTTAAGGGAAGATGGAACCTACTTAGACCAAACATTTCCTACCCTGAACCAAAAACCTTCACCATGTTTCCACAAAAGCCCTATATCATCTTGAGTTGAATTTAACTTACATTAGTGGTGACTCACATAAGGGGCAAGCATATGGTACTTAGAGCCGGACTTGTGACTTTTTCTTGAGAGAGATGAGTGAACTTCCATTGACCTCGTTCTGAGTGCCACTATTCTAATGGTGAGGTTTGCTTAGGGAGAGTTGAGGATGTGTGAGTTTGGGTTCCACAATGACCAAAGTAATAGAAAGAGTTCTTTGATGTGTTGAGTCAACTCTGGATGCTCTTGTGTCGCATTTAATCCATGGTGTTTCAAAGAGTAAATGTTGTTAATGATTCATTTATATTGAGGGCAATTGTTAGTCACAATTGATGCTAGATGAGGTTACTTTAGGACAGCTGAATTTTCTTGGATTTTCCCTTGAGGGGTGAGTCTTATTTTGTTTGCTTGAGGATAAGCAAAAGCTTAAGTTTGAGGGAGTTGATACCTAGGGATTTTGATACATGTTATACTCTTTCTTGCTTAAGTTTTGATTAGAAATGTGTACAAAATAGTACCAAAGGCTCACAAGTTGTGCTTGATTGCAGGTTTGATCAACAAGGTGACAAGATGTCAAAGATCAGGTCAAAAGGATTGAAACTTGCACAAGTATCAAGACAAGACAAAGCTCAGACAAAACAAGGTCAGTGCGGCCGCACACCATTCGGTGCGGTCCGCACAAGTGAGGTTCAGAGAGTATGATATTCAGGCAAAAAGAGCAATGTGCCCGCAGTAGGTTTTGTGCAGTCCGCACAGGGATCAATGCGGCCACACTCGATTTAGTGCGGTCCGCAGTAAGAAGGATCAGAGAGTTGCCAGTTCTGAGTTTCAAGCCAATGCGGTCTACGCTCCATTTCATGCGGACCGCACTAGAAGCCTCCGCGGTCGCACTCCATTCTGTGCAGTTCGCATTACCTGAGTTCAGAGAGATGGATTTTTATGTCAAGAGCCTTAGTGCGGCCGCACTAGCCCCGCAGGGGTATTTTTGTATAGATTTTTCAGCTTAGTATAAATAGCTTCTTTTCCCATTTTTAGGTAATCAGATAGTTTTCTCTTTAGAGCTGCGCTCGTGACTTCATAGTTTTAGCTGTTTTGAGTAATTTTAGCTACATTTCAACATTGAATCTTCTTGTTTATCTTAGTAATTAATTAATATGAGTTGTTCTTCATCTATTTCTTGTTTTTCTTCTTTAATTATGAGTAGCTAAACCCATAAGCTAGGGTTGTGGCTCAACCCTAGTGTGGGTAATTGATGAGTCTTGTGTTTTAGGGCTAGATTGACTATGGGTGTTTGATATTTGGGCTAATTTCATGTTTAATTGCTGAATTAGTGGTTGCAAACACTAGTTTGTGTTTAGTTGACTTGATCTCTTCTTGAGAAAGAGAGCTTGATTGAGTCTCTGAAATTGGTCCAACAAGGAATTGGAGCGTACTCAAGAGATTGATAGTCCCAATTAAAGGGTTAAACCTCGAGAGAGTAATACCCGACTTGAACCTTGATTGCTTGTGCAAATTTGCATACCCAATTGATCTTGAGAAAGTCAATTCGGGCAAAATCACTTGAACCACCGAGAGGTGTAGAGTGGGTAAAATCGTGCAACGGTTATATCATACTCCCCAAATATGTCAATCATGCCTTAGACAAATTTATCCGTCAATTGACCACCTAAGCGAAAGTCACTACCCTAGTGCCTTTTAAACCATTTGAATAACCCGCAACATTTTACTCTTCGCTTATTCTAGTTTAATTTACCATTGTAGTTTGATAAAAGTAGAAGTAAAACAAAAACCCAAAAATGTTAAGAAGTGTAATTTGGAACACATACACGACTCCAAACTAGATAGATACCCGACTCCAACTTGTAGCTCTCTGTGGAAATCGCTCCCGACCCTAAATCGGGTAAAAGCTGCTTCGACCCTCTCTCGCTACTCAATAGTAGTGCAGGGTAGGCTTCGATCAATCTCCAACTCATAATGCTACGGCCAACAATTATATTAAGCACTTACAAGGAGCCATTCCGTGGATGGATTGAAGGATCGAGGTAATTAAGAACTATATACCATTTATGGACATAAGAAAAAAACAAGTTTTAGTAAGCCAATATGATTCTTCCTTCCCACAGAACCATGGACATCTTCATTGCTGCCTATGGTAAAGGAAAACAGAGTTTTCGTATGGCTGATAAAGAATCAATAATGGATGTGGTATGTGAATGTACATATTTAATGTCATAATGAACTACAGAAATCTCTCTTGTTTGTGTCAGCTGGTCTTAATTAGTTCATCTAACACTTCGAGTTCTAAAGTGTTCACAACCCACACTTCCTTAATGCCACTTTGCCATGTTGCGCAGATTCCAGCAGACATGGTTGTGAACTCAGTCATCGCGGCAATGGTAGCCCATAGAAATCGTTCTTCCCCTACAACTGTTTACAACATTAGCTCCTCCAGAAGGAGTCAACTAAAAAGTGCTGATATTATAGAATTTTTTGTTGATTACTTCACGAAGAATCCATGGATTGACGAAAGAGGAAAGCCAGTCAAAGTGAAGAAATTTCATTTATTGGATAGCATGGCTAGCCTTCACAAATACTTTGTTAAAGGTTTGTTAAAGGTTTGTTTTCATTGAATAAACTGCTAAGATACTTTGACTTCACTAGGCCATAAAGTAGGACTGTTACTAACCTGGACTATATATGCTTATAGATGTAAACCAGAATATGGATACATCAAATAATATTTTTGACACGCACTTGAGCATTGATAGCGTACCGTCTGGCTAAGTGTATATTTTAACATGTTCCAGATATTAAAGTGGACAAACTTGATACTTTGCCAACATTTGAAAGAGATGCACACAGACATAGAAAGAAGGATCAATCTCGTCATTCGACTAGCTGACCTCTACAAACCCTACACATTGTTCAAAGGAATGTGAGTTTAATCTTGGGCGTCCTTTCCTCTCTTCCTCTTTAAGTTTTAATTCAAAGTTCGTTTTGATTTAAACTCCTTGATGTTTGAACTAACATCAGTCAACTTTTTAAAGCGTGATATACTAGTACAGACTAAAACTGCCTGAAAAGAAATAAAAGGGGAACTGAATAAAGCAAAGAACCACTCATTGGCCTAACACCATTACTGCTGATTTGTACCATAAAAGAAGGGAAGATGTCAGTAGTTTTTTATTAACACATCCAAATAGGCAACAGCTTGTTTAAGCATCTAATTACTACTAATCAAACTTAATGCTGATCCAAATTGCTATTCTAACACCATTACTGCTGATTTTTACCAGTTTCGATGACACCAATGCTGAAATGTTGCAAATGGCAACAAGAGAAAGTAATGCAGATGACACATTTAATTTTGATCCAACAACTATTCAGTGGGAAAATACTTCAAGGAAATTCATATTCCTGGATTAGTGAAGTACAGTTTCTGAGAAAGAAGGATTATGTGTTAAAAGGAAGCTTAAATTCCATCATGTATTTGTTTGAATGACTATGTCGTTAAAGAAATAATGGAAGTATTATATGTAACTGAAGAACCACTTTCATTTTTTCGCATATACTATATACCTGCTAATTGAAGTCAAAGATTGGGTTCTTTTCTGGTACATATGTTACTTGCCTTCATCAGAAAAATATAGCTTTTCAATTATTTGTTCTGTTGATAATTTATGCCAATACAGTAACAATTTCATTGATCCTTGATTTGATCATTCTTCTTCTTCTTCTTTTTTTCAGCTATCGCAAGCGAAAAAATTGCTTCAACTAACTAAAAAATAAACAAAGAAAATTTTGTTCCAAGAAAGGATCTGGACATCTGGTACTTATTTGTGCAATTTTCATTCACCAAAATTCAGGAGTTAAACAAGTAGAACAAGGACTGAAACTATTAATTTAGCAAGTATAGTCCAATATGAAGAAATAAATAATTAATTACCCATCTCTCAAGAACGACGAACCTTGTTAGAGTGAGAGGAAATTGCTTTAATTTTTGGCAGCAATCATACTCAGAAAAAGCCTCCAGTTTTGTGCTACTGATGTGAATTCGAGAATGAAGAAAAATGGGGTTTCAGTGGTGAAACAGTTTGTTCCTTCGAATATGATGATTGGAAGAGTATATAGATAAACAATTGATCACCAATGATTCAATGAAATTATCAGATAAGCTTAAATTCTTTTTCTTCCAATTAATCTTCTTCTTTTTTTCTCTCTTCTAATTTGTAAATAAATGATTTATCACAATGAAATCATCTATTGGGAGAACTTTTATGGCATTCTTCTCATATTAAAATCTATGAAACTTCATTTGCATTAATATATTCCTCATGATACAAACCTCATAATTTAGACAAATTTGATATTTGATGTTCTTAACGAGTGAGTAGTAGTGTCTATATAAGAAAAGCTATTGATGGCCGCTTTAATCTTCCCAAAGAAAATTAGGATCAAAACGTAGAGTCCTATTTTCATTTATCCAGTCCATAGCAACATGACTCCTAGCGATGGTAATGTACTCCTAGTTGTTTGCTCTTAACTTATTTGGTTCGAAGAGTTACAAGTTCATTTAATCTTACAACTAAATCAATTTGGTCAAATATTTGCCCCACCATTTAATTTGCTTGGAAAGACAGTTTACTCAACTTGAGAACAGAGTCATCAACCATATTATCAATTCTTTTGGGTAAATATTGTTTACACCCATCCTATAAATAAATGACACATGTCATTTTATTTAACCACATTTCTTAGTATATAACCATAGTTAACTACTACATATTTTTCACATGATTTTAAATAATAGTATAAAACTACTTAATAATTTTGCTATTCTTTGTTATGTTCCTTATATTAACGTCAACTTGAATCAACCGCAAGTTACCGAAAACACAAGAAACCAACTAGGAAAAACTCAAGTTTGTAGCTAGATATTCATTTGTTCAAAAATTATTCCATAGATTATACGACAAAACAAAGATGTAGTTTATTAGGATTTATTAATAAGGGGAAAAAAAGAAGAAGAGGCGGACTACATTTCTTTCCTGATACTTTCAAATGTTCAATAAAAATATAAAGATAGCTCCACATTTATTGAAGTTATATATTTGTAATTTAATTTTGCTTACTCCTAAGCAAAAGATAGCCTATGCTTATTTGCAAAACTTGTCTCCCCCAATACATTTTCAATTGAGTTTTTGGCATAATAATGTACATTAATTTTGCAATTGCATCGTTGAAAAAGTAAACTTCAACTTCTTGTTAAATCTGCGATGAAGAATGAAACCAATGTGAAGAAAATTGAGCGAAATTAAAGATAGTAATGTGACGGAAAACCTAAATTTTACTCGATACTTTATATTAGATATACTCCATTTTTAAAAAAATTGTTCTTCGGAAATAAGACTCCTAATAATCTTTAGTTTGTTATTTATGATTAACTTAATTAAATTGGGTATACATCCGATATGGGTAAGTTTTTACCATTCTTTTGCATATAATTGCTTGAAAGATCAATTTGTTCGATTTAAGAACTAAGAAACCAAGATGTGATACATAATAATTTGTGATGTAATCGGCTACATCGAATAAGCATAATTACAAGTCAAGACTAGTACTACCCACATTTATTTGTCCCTAAGGATTGATGATGGCTTTGACAAAATGCTACACTCGTGGCCCACTTCACCACCCCCTTAGACATTTCCATTAAAATAAAAATTGTATGGTGTAACTAATTTATACCCAGTATTTATTATTTATATTTACACTTTATAAAATTATTATCGGTAGATATATTTGAATTTTATAATAAATGTACTTGTACTTCTATATTACGAGAGAGGAATTTTTCAGCAAAACCCCGTATTTTCTATATTTCGCCTTGATTTGTACCATGTATGTATTTTTTTTTCAGGTATGAGATTTTTTTGGTACTGTATATGTTTGATGGTATTTTGTGGTTATGTACCAATGTATTGTATTTTGATTGTTTGTATCCTTGTACATATACCTGTATTTTTGTATTTGTTTTGGTTGTATTCGTTAAATACAGTTGATACAGGTTGTATTAGTTGCGCGAACAAATATAGTTGACACACTTTGTATTAGTTGCACAAACCAATACAGTGAATACATACGTCTAACAAGGAAAGATTTGCTATGAATGATAAATATTGAAACAATAAATGCGAATTGTAATTAAATATAAAATCGTAATATTTTTTGAAATTTCCTCTCCCGTTAATAACAAATCCAGTTTTAGTTATTTTGTTATTATACAAGTAACAATTTATATTATAGTGTTACGATTTCAAAATTCAACTTATTAAGGACCCGTTTGTCCATAAAAAATATTTTAATTTTTCAATTTTTTTTCAATAATGTGTTTGTCCATAAAATTTTGCAAGTTTTTTTTAAAAAATTCGAAAATGAATTTTTCAATATCAAGATTTTCAAAATCTTATTTTTCCCACTCACAAAACTCAATATTTTTCAAGTGAAATACATATCCAAACCCAATTTTAAATTACAAACACCATTTTTCAACTTAACTCCAAATACTATTTTATTCAAAAATTATACGTAATTTTTATGTTCAAACACCTACTTGATAAAACAAAAAGGAAATAAAGAAAAAGTACAAGAAAAATGTACTTCTATAAATAAAAAAAAGAATTAAAAAAATAAAGAATTACAAGAAAATACACATGACTTCACACCATAATAAAAAAAGCCCATGTTTTTAAGTTTTACCCGACCTAGCCCATATTGTACATATTTTGAAAGCACTAACAAATTCAAAATTGTGCCCTTACAACCATTGCTTCTAAAAACTATGGAGTTAAATTTGTATTCTCACAATCATTGTTTTCACTCTCTTTTCTTCTCACATATTCTACATATGCTTCAAGGGGTCGTATATTTTCTGCTTCTTCTCTTGTGCACCTGGTTGCAATGTAAGAAAATTAAAAAGTAGAAGTCTACCATTGAAGACCATTCAAAGCTTTGCTTTCGAAAATGGTTTTTTTTTTGAGTTTGTTAGTTGTTTGGATTGAGCGTTGTTCCAATTGATTGAAAATATCAAAAGGAGTTCAAAATTTAAATTT
This sequence comes from Nicotiana sylvestris, assembly GCF_000393655.2. Classification (NCBI taxonomy): domain Eukaryota; kingdom Viridiplantae; phylum Streptophyta; class Magnoliopsida; order Solanales; family Solanaceae; genus Nicotiana; species Nicotiana sylvestris. The sequence continues at coordinate 118,256,033 of NC_091057.1, read as the reverse complement.
AAAGTGATTTGAGCAAGATTTGAGTTAAATTTCAAAAAAGGCGCAAGGAATAAGACAAAATCAGTTTTTTTTTTGTATAATTATGTATAATCTTGTATAATAGTGTATATGAGTGTAGAAACACACCTTATACACTATTATACATTTTTATACACCTTTATATAAACGTCTATAGACGAACTTCTTCCACGATTTTCAGTTATAATTCTTGTTCAAACAAAGTCCAAATCTCCATTAAATGACTTCAAATTTTAGATACAACCTCTATATACTATTCTAACAAGCCTAAATAACACCATTCCAGATTTTTCACAAAATCAAATTCAGAATTTAAATCCACATATTTAAACTTGTTAAAAATTTAATTTTCACCACCCAAATAGATTTAGTTTGTTGAACTAATAATTGAGTTACAGTTACTGATTCGAAAATTAACTTAAAAGTTTGAGCAATCTTTTCTAAAAATTAACTAGTAGTTTTGAAAACCTATTGAAGTTGAATGTTGAATATTAGCATATTATTTTTAGGCTAATTAATTATAAATTGAAATATATGCTATAAAATTGAAAAGTAAGGAGCCCAATTAGTAAAATTTTCCCTAAAAAATAAAAGGAAAAAGAGAGAAGCAAGATAGTGCCTAAATTCAACTGAACCGTTGGTGTGCCTTGGAGGAGCATGTTGGGGGCCCTATCTACCATTCCTTTACCAAAGTGGCTTTCGACTATCTAAACACTGTTTCAATCATCAAATCCAAATGAATAAATTCCCTTCACCACTGAAATTCTGAAACCCCATTTTTCTCCATTCCCAAATTCAAAACAGTAACACAAAAAAATGGAGGCTCTTTTTGCTCAATTCACCATTCTTTCAGATCAAGCTCTTTGGGACAAGAACTTCGACCCTTACACCATAGAAGATGATCTCATGAAACTCTTCGAAGTGGAAGCTTATAAGGCTTGGGCAGCTATGGAATTAGATCAAGAAAAACAAGTTGAAGAAGCTGAGAATTACATGAAAGAAGCAGAGGATCATCTCAACACTGCAATGGAAGACGCCATGGAAGAATTCCGCCGCTTCGAGGAAGAAATGAACCAAATGGCTAAAGCTGAGTATGATAGCTTAGTGGGTGTTGCTGAAAGAGCAAGAAAAATGGGAAAAACTATGGAAAAAGTGGCTACAGTTGCTGCTAAAAAGTATATTGAAAGTGCTGTTAATTCTGCTGGTGCCTCTATGAAATCTGCTATTAAAGCCATTTCTTCTCACAGCTCTAACAAGGTTCATCCTTCTTGAGAGATTGGTAATTAATTATCTATTTCTTCATATTGGCCTCTACTTGCTAAATTATTAATGTTTCAGTCCTTGTTCTACTTGTTTAACTCTTGAATTTTGGTGGATGAAAATTGCATAAATAATTATCTGATCCTTGGACATTTTTCTTTAATTTGTTTTCTAATTAGTTGAAGCAATTTTTCACTTGCTATAGCTGAAAAAAAGAAGAAGAAAGAATGATCAAATAAAGGATCGATCAAGTTGTTGATGTATTGACATAAATTATCAATCAGAAAAAAAAATGGAGAAATGAATAGACATCATATAAAATCGTGTATGATATATAAAAGCTACTTATTCTTCTGATGAAAGCCGTAACATATGTACAAGAAAATGAACCCAATCTTTGAGTTCAGTTTGCTGGTAAATAGTTACTATTAGTTATATGTGAAACAAAGAAAGCAGTCCTTCAATTACATATAATACCGCCAATATTTTCTTGAACTGACATTGTCATTTGAACAACTTCATAATGGAATTTAAGCAGCAACACAGCTTTAAGCAGTGTAGCATATCAGCCTTTTTTATTCGCATAATTCTGTTTTTTTAGAAAACATATTTCACTAATCCGGGAATACGAATTTCCTTGAAGTATTTTTCCCACTGAATGGTTCTTGGATCAAAATTAAATGTATCATCTGCATTACTTTCTCTTGTTGCCATTTGCAACATTTCAGCATTGGTATCATTGAAACTGGTAAAAATCAGCAGTAATGGTATTAGAATAGCAATTAGGCACAGCTTTAAATTTGATTAATTAATAAATACTGAAACGAGCTGTTGTTGACTACTTGAATGTGTTAATATAACATAATACTAATGAACTCACATTCCTTTGAATAATGTATAGGGTTTGTAGAGTTCAGCTAGTCGAATGACGAGATTGATCCTTCTTTCCAAGTCTGTATGCAGCTCTTGCAAATGTTGGCAAAGTATCAAGTTTGCCCACTTTAATATCTGACACATGTTAAAACATAAACTTAACCAGTGGTAACCGATCAATGCTCAAGTGCATGTCAACATTCATAAACACTCTGTCTGTTTTTTTGATACATCTCTCTTGCATACCATGGTCTTTTCCTCTTTTACCTGTATTTATCACGAGTTTTCTAGTTTATACCAGCTGATTTTCAACGAAAGAGAGTTTTGGTCTAACTGATTAGTGTTCTATGTTAGAAATGTTGAAATTTATATGTGTGGTATCCCATATTTTTCCAATAAATGCATCTATAAGCACAAATAATCCAAGTTGGTACTATCTACTTCATGGTCAAGTGAAGCCAAAAAGGCTAAAATTTTACAGTTTATCTAAGAAGACGTTACTATGAAAACTAACCTTTAATAATGGCATGTAGTGGATAGCTATGTATTTGTGTGAAGGCTAGCCATGCTATCCAGTAAATGAAATTTCTTGACTTTGACTGGCGTTCCTGTTTCGTTAATCCATGGATTCTTCTTGAAGTATTCAGCGGAAAATTGCATAAGATCAGTACTTTTTAGTGGATTCGTCCTAGAGGAGCTAATATGGTAAATAGCTGTATGGGAAGATCGATTTCTACGGGTTACCATTCCCGCGATGACTGAGTTCACAACCATATCAGCTGGAATCTGGGCAAAATTGCAAGATGGCATTAAGAAAGTGTGCATACTTAGGAACTCGAAGTGTAGATGAACTAATTAAGACCAGCTGATGCAAATAAGAGAAACTTGTGCATTCCATTATGAGATAAGGTATACACATGAGTCACATACGACATCCAGTATTGATTCTCTATCACCCATCGCAACATTCTGTTTCCCTTTACCATATCCAACAATGAAGGTGTCCATGGTTCTGTGGAAGGAAGAACCTGATTGGTTTCGTTAAGACTTATTCTTCTTTTCCATGTGTGCATGCATGAATGGTATATAGTCATTACCTCAGTCCTTCAGTCCATCCTGGGAATGGCTCCTTGTATGTGCTCGATATAATTGTTGGCCGAAGGATTATGAGTTGGAGATCCTCCTTCAGGTGTCCCAAAAGCATCTCTCCCATTGCTTTTGTGAACGAGTATGTGTTTGGCCATCCATGTATCTTTGCCCTGAAGAATCATAATTGCCGTGAAAGGTGGTAAAGAACCCTATAAATCTTCAAAAGAATAGGGTACAAATACCAATTTTATCAATGAGGCTGATTTTATGGAACGTTTACCTCTCATTACCTAGAACTCTCACAGCTAAAGTTACTTTTTTTTCAGTGGCATTCCTAGCTTTAAGGTCTTTTAGTGTCTCCTCTACCAACTTTTGCTCCACTTCTATGTCCAATTGAGAGCCTCCATTAAGCGTCTCTCCATAGTGCAATGGTTTCTCTAGTATCAATACTTCCTTTTCTCCACAAACATAGGCTGAAAAGAATCGGTCTTTATGTTAAGTCAATGCGCGGGCCCAAAGTCATGATAATGAATGTTAGTTAATTAAGCACAAGGAAGACTATGGAGCTGACCTATGCTTACGTGGAGAAGCATCTTTAGTTTTGAACACTGCTTGGAAAATTTGAGAACATTCAAGGTACCCAATGCATTGATCCTTATTGCAGTATCATATCTGCAAAAGAATGGAGTACATTATTCTATTCTTTTTTCAAGGAATAATATTGTTATTCTACAGAACTACCTTTCATCAAATCTTGTCGTAGCAGCTGAGTTTACAATTATGTCTATTTCTCTGCACATCTCATCTTTCATCTCAGAATTTATCCCCAAACTGTCACAAGCTATATCACCAACAACTGGGAAAACCTTGTCTTCTATAAGGGAATGTAGCTTTGCACCCCACTTCTCCCTTAGAACTCTGAACAGGTCCGTCTTTATCACCTGCAATTAAAACATATTCTTTAACTCTGAAAATCTTGGATTGTCATGTGGATTGGAGCTGTATAGTCTAATATGATGGCTATTATTTCTACTGCTACTACTATTGGTTATGTTGCAGTAGTACGTACCTCGTTGTTAAAACGCTCTTTAGCTGAATTGAATCTGGAGCTCTAATTAGCAAGTAGAGCTTCTTCACATTTGGCTGGACACGGAGTATCTTCTCGATGAGAACTACATTAATATGTAACAAATAAAGCACTAGAAATTTCATCTATGTTATCATCTCCTCAAGAAGCACTGTTAGTGCAACCTATATATAGGACAGAGAAAGAGAAGGTACTCTTTGCTAGGTAGCCAGTTGCACCAGTGATGAAAATGGTCTTGCCTTCTAGAAACTGATTAATGCAGCACGATTCCATTGATGAAGAATGTTCACAGAAGTGAGCTAGAGGTAAGAAAACTTATGGGGGTTAAATTCATATTATAAATCCTTGTACATAAGATATTATCAGGCCTAACAAGTATTGGAAAACTATGTGTTGCAGGGAAATTATACTGGAAAACTAATTAAGTAAAGCATTTGCACATGTACAAAATCACCTGGATTTCTTGAATGATTCTACTTATGTAGATGGAGTCCAGTACCTACTATATATGCTGAAATTTTCTCAAGACAATATGAGAGTACCCATATTATGTGGTATGTGACTAGTTAGATACCAATATTTTCAAAGAGAAATGAATGCTACCCATCTCTGCAGTTGCAACTGTAGAGCTATCCAAATATTTATAATGAATTACCAAAGTCTGTCTTGTCATAGGCTGCGGCTTGCAGCACGGGATATTACTTTAGTTAGGTGCGGCTTAATAAAAGGCCCTAAACTTATCTTTGCAAATATAAACTCCGCGGCACACATCCGCTTCAATCTATTTATGCGGTCTCTTAAAGTTATTATCAATTTTCATTTAGATATTTGAACTAAGGCTTGTTCCTATTAGACACTTCAACATTATTCATGTTGTGCTATTGAACACACGCTGCCACGTATGAACTTAGCATAAAGATTATTTCAAGTTAAAAAATAATATATTAATTCGACTCGGCATGCATGCAGTACGAGGACAATGAATGGAATCGGAGTAATTATTAGCACTTTTGATTCAAAATCAACCACATAGTGGTAGATTCAATGTACTTCAATTAACGTGTAATAACATAGTCGTCTAAGAACACAATCGCTGTCACGTAGATCTTACCTACAACTGCTACGTGGAATCTCAACAACAATAACAACTACACCATAATTTAAACGAATGGAGTCGGCCATATGAATTCTCATCGATTATGTTTATCCAATTAAATGCATATTAGGCCAATTTATGCAAATATAAAATTTAAATTCTGTAACCTATTTATGGAAATTATGATGTAACAGCTAAAGCACAACGCCAAACAGTAGCTTAGGCGGATTACCTTCGAGACTACTTTTATATGATACTAATATTAATTGCATGTTCGAGAACCTGCACATATATTAAAAATTATATTCACCTCTAAAATACATTAGTGGGTAGTTAATTCCATCTCCCACCATTGCAATAACTTTTCCAAGACCATGTTGATTAATTAAGAAGAATCAAAAACCAGTATAACAGTAGAAAATATTATTGGAAAAAGCAAATCCTATTTGAGCCTGAGGTGGTGTTGGATTAATAACCATATCCATATTTTAATATGCTTTTGTAATGACTACTAACTTGAACTTGCGTCCCATATCCTGAATTCATCGCACATGCGAATATAATATGAGGTAAAAATGATATACTTCTGTATATGGTCGAAATTGGGTTCGTCCATTATTTGATCAATCGAGGCTGAAACATGGCAGGTCAAAGCTCGAGCTCGGGTTATATCAAACCAAGGCGCAAAATTAGATCGTCGAGCTCGTAACCTAGAGACCGAACAAGATCGAGACCGAACAAGATGGAGGGAAACTTGTTGAGCCAAATAACGGAAAGCCAAAATATCCGCAATCGGTCGAAAAGTACGATGAAAATTTCTGCACGTATCAAGAAGAGGATGATTAATTGGCAAATCATGAGATTTTTACCTTGTATAGAATTGTACCAAGAGTAGGACACCCCTACTATATAAACAGGGGTTATTATCATTTATAGGACACACTGTAGCACGGACAAAGAAAGCAATATTCTGATCATTTCTAGTTCTTGTCATCTTGTAACTCTAACATTAGTTGTGACGTTCCTTGGCTCGAGGGTGATCAAACTCAGAGGCTAAGGATATTCAATTTGTGTGGTTTGCATTTATTTTCTTATCGTTAATTTCAATATCAACTTGTCTTCTTAATTTGTATCAAGTTATATCACATATCCTTAAAATCGCGTATAAATTCAATTGTTATCCAATTTTAAAGGTAAACAGTTTGGTGCCCACTGTGTGGCTAAGGATAATAGTGATTATCTGGTACAACCTTTCATAATACACATTATTTTACACCTGTTCTTTAGAGTATCTTTGATTTCAGGAACAAAATATTGAACTCTTAGTCAGCACCTCTACACGTTGACAATGATTTCGGCCACCACGATGAAATTGATAACATAGCACCAGGGAACAATTTACCCCTGGTTGGCATCGATGGAGTTCCGGTTGTAGATCCAATTAACGTCAGCTCACATGTAGCCATCAACGCAAATTTGGTCATCGATCTCGAGGGCAGCGTCCGTGGGGATGTTCGATCAGTCGCTCAAAGCACACATGGCGGCGAAGATGGCAGGATCAGCCTGCAGGTGATCTTCGAAATGTTGCAGGCTCAACATGCAACGATAACCGAGCTCTAACACAAAATCACCCACCGAGTAGGGTCGAGCTTGAGCTGTCTCAGGAAATTGTCCACATGGTCGAATTGATTTCAAGGAAATCGAACGAAAAAGAATCGGAGACCAATCCTGCAATCATGAAGATGCTCTAAGAACTAACAAAACAAATTGAGTAGGGGAAAAAAAGATCAAGGCAAACGACAAGAAGGTGGAAACTTACAACTCCAAGATCGATCAAATCCTGGGGGCACCACCGATATTGAAGGGTCTGCACTCCAAAAAATTCGTGCAAAAACCTTTCCCCACCGAGCGCATCTCCCAAGCCGATCCCCAAGAAGTTCTGCATGCTCGATATTCCTAAATACAATGGAACGACTGATCCAAATGAGCACATCACCTCTAACACATGTGCTATCAAAGGGAACGATATAGTGGATGACGAGATCGAATCTTTCTTGCTAAAGAAATTTGGAGAGACCCTGTCAAAGGGAGCTATGATATGGTACCACAATTTACCACTTAATTCTATTGACTCATTTGCTATGCTTGTAGTTTCTTTCGTAAAGACACACGCCAGGTCCATCAAGGGTGAAACTAGGAAGTCGGACCTTTTCAAGGTAAGGTAGAAGGACAACGAAATGCTCAGAGAATTTGTGTCTCGATTCCAAATGGAATGGATAGACTTGCCACCGGTTGCTGATGATTGGGCTGTCCAAGCTTTCACCCAAGGACTCAATGTTCGAAGCTCAATGGATTCACAGTAGTTGAAGCATAATTTGATAGAATACCTGGCTCATACTTGGGTTGATGTGCATAATTGGTATCAATCAAATATCGGGGTCGAAGACGATCAACTTGGGTATCCTTACGAGTCCGTTTATCCTATCAGACCCATCGATATAATCAAGAGGGATATTGACCGAGAACCGAGGTTGAACAGAGATCGATATAAGCCATATAATGGAGATCATATGAGCAACATATCTGGGAAAATTTTGCACAAAATGAAAGGAGAAGTGATCGAGGCCACAACTCTCGAGGGCTCATGAGCATGAACAACTTCGACAGACCTATCGAACCTAAAGAAACACCACGATTATCAGAGTACAACTTTAATATTGATGCAACTGCCATCGTATCGCCTATCGGACGTATCAAAGATACCAAATGGCCTTGGGCCTTACAAAGCGATCCATCCCTAATGGATCCTAACCAAATATGCAAATATCATGGCACTCATGGCCACATGATGGAGGATTGTTGACAATTGAGAGAAGAAGTAGCCCGGTTATTCAACAACCTTCAGGAATTTTTGAGCGACCGAGCCAAGAATCATTTTAGAAACATGGATTCTAATAAACAAAACGAGCAAGACATACCTCAACACGTCATTCATATGATCATCGGAGGGGTCGATGTTCCTCAAGGACCCGAGACGAGGATGCAGAAGGAATCATGCAGCCCCATAATGATGCACTGGTAATATCTGTACTCATGAATAAAACTTGAGTTAAACGTGTGTTAATGGATCCACGTAGCTCGGCCAACATCATTCGATCGAGGGTCATAGAGCAACTCGGCCTATAGGACCAAATCGTGTCTGCGTCGTGAGTGCTAAACAGATTCAACATGGCTTGCAAAACTACTAAGGGAGAAATAACGTTACCAGTAAACGTAGCCAGAACCACTCAGAAGACCAATTTTTAAGTGATCGAAGGGGACATGAGGTACAATGCCTTATTTAGGAGACCATGGATCCACAATATGAGGGTTGTGCCCTCGACTCTTCACCAGGTATTAAAATTTCCAACACCAGAAGGGATAAAGATTATCTACGGGGAGCAATCCGCCGCAAAGGAGATATTTGCCGTTAATGAAGTAATTCCGATATCAACACTCTCATCAACAAAGGAGTCATGTTGAAAGCAAAATAGGAAGCCAAATATAAATCATCGATGACAGCCTCGACCCAACTGGACAAGCAGGGGACTGACAAAGACGATGATTATGGGGTTCCTCGATCCTTTATAGTTCCCGATGATTCCGACACTACCAAATTAATGGTCGAAAAGCTGGAGCAGGTCATACTGATTGAACATCTGCCAGATAAAAAGGTATACCTGGACACGGGGTTAACTCCCGAGCTTAAGAAAAAACTCATTCCATTTCTTATAGCTAACATGGATTGTTTTACTTGGTCCTATCTCGATATGAAAGGGATCATGCCAGAGATCACTACTCACAAGTTGAACCTGGACCTGAAATTCCATCCGATCAAGCAAAAAAGGAGACCCCAGTTCGAGATCAAGCATGCCTTCATCAAGGACGAGGTAACTAAACTCCTTAAAATAGAGTCCATCCGGGAGGCCAAATACCTGGAATTGTTAACAAAGGTAGTAGTAGTCCCTAAAAAAGGGAACAAATTGAGAATGTGTGTGGATTATAAAGATTTAAATAAGCCATGCCCAAAGACTCTTTCCCTTTGCCTAACATCGATCGCATGATCGATGCCATAGCTGGCCACGAGATCCTCAATTTTCTATGCCTACTCCGAGTACAACCAAATATGGATGAACCCGGATGATCAAGAAACGACCTCCTTCATCACTAAGTATGGAACATACTGCTATAACGTAATGTCATTTGGATTAAAAAATGTCGGTGCCACTTACCAATGCCTAGTAAACTGAATGTTCGAAGAACAAATGGGAATATCCATGGAGGTTTACATTGATGATATGTTAGTTAAGTCCCTCCAAGCAGAGGACTATTTAAAGCATTTGCAGGAAACCTTCAGTATATTAAAGAAGTAGAACATGAAGCTAAATTTAGAAAAGTGCGCATTCGGAGTCAGATCAGGTAAATTTCTCGGGTTCATGGTGTCCAACCAAGGAATCGAGATCAACCCCAACAAGATCAAAGCTATCTAGGATATCATGGTAGTTGATAATGTGAAGGCCGTACAAAGGCTAACCGGGCGCATTGCCGCCCTGGGCGATTCATCTTGGCATCGTCCGATAAGAGCCATCAATTTTCTCGTTACTGAAGAAGTAAAACAACTTCACATGGACCCCGAAATGCCAACAAGCCTTAGAAGAATTTAAGTGATATGTATCGAGACCGCCACTACTGCACACACCGAGGAAAGACGAACGACTATACTTGTATTTGGCAGTATGGGAAATAGCGGTAAGTGGAGTCCTAGTTCGGGAAGAACAAGGTACACAATTTATAATTTTTTATGTTAGTAAGACCTTAGGTGATGCCGATCCTCACCTAGAAATATTGGTGCTCGCTTTGCTACGTGCCTCTAGAAAGCTTAAACCATATTTTTAGTGCCATCCTAAATGTGTTGTGACAACATACCCATTATGAAATATAATGCATAAACTCGAACTCTCTAGACGATTAGCCAAATGGGTCGTAGAAATCATGGGGTATGATATCGAATATCAAAACCGGACAGCCATTAAATCTTAAATTTGGCAGATTTCGTGGCCGACTTTATGCCGGCCCTAATACCCGAAGTCGATAGAGAGTTGTTGGTAAAATCGGGGACATCTTCGAGAATCTCGACCCTCTTTACGGACGGTGCCTCGAACGCAAAGGGGTTGGGACTTGGCATTGTACTAAAGCCACCCACAGGCATCATAGTTAGACAATCCATTAGAACTGTGAAATTGAGTAACAACGAGGCCGAATATGAGGTCATGATTGCAGCTCTCAAAATGGGTAAAGCTTGGGGGAGGAGGTGATCGAAGCTAAGCGTGACTCCCTCCTAGTAGTGAACCAAGTTAACAGAATGTTCGAAGTAACAGAAGAACAAATGCAAAGGTACCTAGAGAAGTTACATGTAACATTACATCAGTTCAAAGAGTGGACTTTGCAGCATGTGTCTTGAGATCAAAATAGTGAGGCTGATGCCCTTGCAAACTTAGGATCATCAGTCGAAGACGACGACTTAACCTCGGGGGCAGTTGTACAACTCATGAGGCCAGTAATAGAAGAATGTCACGTTGAAATAAAATCCACAAGCTTAACCTGGGATTGGAGAAATAAATATGTAGAGTATTTGAAGACCGGGAAACTTCCCTCAAATCTAAAAGAATTGAGGGCCCTGTGCACAGAGGCAACCGATTCAGCTTGTCCAAGGGCGGAACCTTGTTCAGAAGAATGTTCGATGGCCCGCTAGAAATATGTCTGGAACTGGGAGATACCGAGTATGTTCTGAGTGACGTTCACGAGAGCACCTGCGAAAATCATTTAGGCGCTGAATCATTGGTTCAAAAGGTGATCAGAGCCGACTATTTCAGGATCAACATGGAAAAGGATGTGAAAGCATTCGTATGAAAATGTGACAAGTGCAAAAGATATGCTCCGATGATTAACCAACTCGAGGAACTATTGCATTCAGTCTTGACGCCACGGCCATTCATAAAGTGGGGAATGGACATCGTCGGCCCTCTTCCATGGGCACTGGATAAGGCTCAATTTATCTTATTTATAACTGACAATTTTTATAAGTGGGTTGAAACATAGGCATATGGGAAGGTCAGGGAGAAGGAAGTCATCGACTTCATTTGGGACCACATCATATGTCGGTTGGGGATGCCATCCAAAATTGTATATGATACTGGGAAATAATTTATCCGCAGCAAAGTGACCAAGTTCCTCGAAGATCATAACATCAAAAAAATCTTTTCAACACCTTATCACCCTAGTTATAACGGACAAGCCAAATCGACCAACAAAACCTTAATCCAAAACCTTAAGAAAAGGTTGACCGACGCCAAGGGAATATGGAAGGAGATCCTCCCCGAAGGTCTTTGGGCATATCGCACAACTTCAAAGTCTAGTACCGGGGCTACCCCGTTCTCATTGGTTTATGGCGCCGAAGCTCTAAGACCAGTCAAAGTCGGGGAGCCAGATATTAGATTCCAATATGCAATAAAGGAATCAAATGACGAGGCCATGAATACGATACTAGAGCTATTGGATAAAAGTCGTGAAGCCGCCCTTGTTAGATTGGTCGCCCAAAACCAACAGATCGAGAAGTTTTACAATTGAAGGGCCAACCTTCGATACTTCAATGTCGGGGATTTAGTACAAAGGAATGTCACACTAAACACCTGAAATCCGAACAAAGGAAAGTTGGGTCCGAACTGAGAATGACCGTACCTAATTCTTGAGGTCACCGAAAAAGGATCCTATAAGCTCAGAATGATGACCTAGAAATATTGGCGCTCGCTTCGCTAAGTGCCTCTAGAAAACTTAAACCATATTTTCAATGCCATCCCATATGTGTTGTGACAACATACCCATTACGAAATTTAATGCATAAACCCGAAATCTCTGGACGATTGGCCAAATGGGTCGTAGAAATCAATGGGTATGATATCCAATATCAACCCCAGACAGCCATTAAATCTCAAATTTGGCAGATTCAGTGGCCGACTTTATGCCGACCCTAATACCCGAAGTCGAAAGAGAGTTGTTGGTAAACTCAGGGACATCTTCAGGAATTTGACCCTTTTTACGGATGGTGCCTCGAACGCAAAGGGGTCCGAACTTGGCATCATATTGAAGCCACCCATAGGAAACATAGTTAGACAATCCATTAGAACTGTGAAATTGACTAACAACGAGGCCGAATATGAGGTCATGATTGCAGGTCTCAAACTGGCTAAAGCTTAGGTATGGAGGTGATCGAAGCTAAGTGTGACTCACTCCTAGTGGTGAACCAAGTTAACAGAACATTCGAAGTTAGAGAAGAACAAATGCAAAGGTACCTAGATAAGTTATATGTAACATTACATCGGTTCAAAGAGTGGATTTTGCAGCACGTGTCTCAAGATCAAAATAGTGAGGCTGATGCCCTTGCAAACATAGGGTCGTCGGTCGAAGACAATGAGTTCAACTCGGGGATAGTTGTACAACTCATGAGGTCGGTAGTAGAAGAATGTCAAGCCGAAATAAAATCCACAAGCTTAACTTGGAATTGGAGAAATAAATATGTAGAGTATTTGAAGACCGAGAAAATTTCCTTAGATCCAAAAGAATCGAGGGCCCTACACACAAAGGCAGCCGATTCAGCTTGTCCGAGGACTTAACCTTGTTCAGAAGAATGTTCGATGGCCCGCTAGCAATATGTTTGTGACCGGGAGATACCGAGTATGTTCTAAGTGACGTTCATGAGGGCACCTGTGGAAATCATTCAGGCGCTGAATCATTGGTTCAAAAGGTGATCATAGCCGATTATTACTGGATCAACATGGAAAAAGATGTGAAAGAGTTTGTAAGAAAATGTGACAAGTTCCAAAGATATGCTTCAATGATTCAGCAACCCGGGGAACTGTTGCATTCAGTCTTGTCGCCATGGCTATTCATGAAGTGGGGAATGGACATCATCGGCCCTCTTTCATGGGCACTGGGTAAGGCTCAATTTATCTTATTTATGACTGACAATTTTTATAAGTGGTTTGAAGCAAAGACATATGAGAAGGTCAGGAAGAAGGAAGTTATCAACTTCATTTGGGACCACATCGTATGTCGGTTCGGGATGCCATCCAAAATAGTATGTGATAACGGGAAACAATTTATGGGCAGCAAAGTGACCAAGTTCCTCAAAGATCATAACATCAAAAGAATCTTATCAACACCTTATCACCCTAGTGGTAATGGACAAGCCAAATCGACCAACAAAACCATAATCCAAAACATTAAGAAAAGGTTGACCGGCACCAAGGAAAATGGAAGGAGATCCTCCCTGAAGGTCTTTGGGCATATCGTATAACTTCAAAGTCTTGTACCGGGGCTACCCGTTCCCATTGGTTTATGGCGCCGAAGCTCTAATCCCAGTCAAAGTTGGGGAGCCAGGTATCAAATTCCGATATGCAATAAAGGAATCAAATGACGAGTCCATGAATACGAGAGTGGAGTTATTGGATAAAAGGCGTGAAGCCGCCCTTGTTGGATTGGCCTAACAAAAGCAACAGATCAAGAAGTTTTACAATTGAAGAGCAAACCTTTGATATTTCAATGTCGGGGACTTAGTACAAAGGAAGGTCACATTAAACACCTCGAATCCAAACAAAGGAAAGTTGGGTCTGAACTGGGAAGGACCATACCAAATTCTTGGGGTCACCGAAAAAGGATCCAATAAGCTCGGAATAATGACCTAGAAATATTGGCGCTCGCTTAGCTAAGTGCCTCTAGAAAACTTAAACCATATGTTCAGTGCCATCCTATATGTGTTGTGACAACATACCCATTATGAAATATAATTCATAAAACCAAACTCTCTGGACGATTGGCCAAATGGGTCATAGAAATTAGTGGGTATGATATCGAATATCAACCCCAGACAACCATTAAATATCAAATTTGGCACATTTGGTGGCCGATTTTATACCGGCCTTAATACCTGAAGTCAAAAGAGAGTTGTTGGTAAACTCGGAGACATCTTTAGGAATTTGGACCCTCTTTACGGACGGTGCCTCGAACGCAAAGGGTTCCGGACTTGGCATCGTATTGAAGCCACCCACAGGAAACATAGTTAGACAATCCATTAGAACTATGAAATTTACTAACAACGAGGCCGAATATGAGGTCATGATTGCAGGTCTCGAACTGGCTAAAGCTTAGGGACGGAGGTGATCGAAGCTAAGTGTGACTCCCTCCTAGTGGCGAACCAAGTTACAGAACGTTCGAAGTTAGAGTAGAACAAATGCAATGGTACCTAGATAAGTTACATGTAACATTACATCGGTTCAAAGAGTGGACTTTGCAGCACGTGTATCGAGATCAAAATAGTGATGCTAATGCCCTTGCAAACTTAGGGTCGTCGGTCAAAGACAACAAGTTCAACTTGGGGACAGTTGTACAACTCATGAGGTTGGTAGTAGAAGAATGTCACGCCAAAATAAAATCCACAAGCTTAACCTGGGATTGGAGAAATAAATATATAGAGTATTAGAAGACCAGGAAACTTCCCTCGGATCCAAAAGAATCGAGGGCCCTATGCACAAAGGCAGCCGATTCAGCTTGTTCAAGGATGGAACCTTGTTTAGAAGAATGTTCGTTGGCCCGCTAGCAATATGCCTAGGACCGGGAGATACTGAGTATGTTCTGAGTGATGTTCATGAGGGCACCTACGAAAATTACTCAGGTGCTGAATCATTGGTTTAAAAGGTGATCAGAGCCGACTATTACTGGATCAACATGGAAAAGAATGAGAAAGAGTTCGTACGAAAATGTGACAAGTTCCAAAGATATGCTCCGATGATTCACCAACCCGAGGAACTATTGCATTCGATCTTGATGCCACGACCATTCATGAAGTGGGGAATAGACATCGTCGGCCCTCTTCCATGGGCACTGGATAAGGCTCAATTTATCTTATTTATGACTGGCAATATTTATTAGTGGTTTGAAGCAAAGGCATATGAGAAGGTCAGGGAGAAGGAAGTCATCGCCTTCATTGGGGACCACATCATATGTCGGTTCGGGATGCCATCCAAAATTATATGTGATAACGGGAAACAGTTTATGCGCGGCAAAGTGATCAAGTTCCTCGAAGATCATAACATCAAAAGAATCTTATAAACACCTTATCACCCTAGTGGTAACGGACAAGCCAAATCGACCAACAAAACCATAATCCAAAACCTTAAGAAAAGGTTGACCGATGCCAAGGGAAAATGGAAGGAGATCATGCCCGATGGTCTTTGGGCATATCGCACAACTTTGAAGTCTAGTACCGGGGCTACCCCATTCTCATTGGTTTATGACGCCAAAGCTCTAATACCAGTCGAAGTCGGGGAGTCAGGTATCAGATTCCGATATGCAATAAAGGAATCAAATGATGAGTCCATGAATACGAGACTAGAGCTGTTGGATAAAAGGCATGAAGCCGCCCTTGTTCGATTGGCCGCCCAAAAGCAACAGATTGTGAAGTTTTATAATTGAAGGGCCAACCTTAGATACTTTAATGTTGGAGACTTAGTACAAAGGTAGGTCACACTAAACACCTGAAATTTGAACAAAGGAAAGTTGGGTCCGAACTGGGAAGGACCGTACCTAATTCTTGAGGTCACCGAAAAAGGATCCTATAAGCTCGGAATGATGAACAAAGAAAAACTGGCAAACAATTGAACGTAACTCACCTAAAACAATATTGCTGCTAAGGTATGACCCCATATCATTTCCTTTTATTTTCGGACTAACACTTGCAGGTTGTAGACAAGGAGCGACATGAAGTTTTTAGGTCTGAAAGCACGTGTTGCACTCTTTTTCCCTTGAACTGACTTTGTCGCAAATGGGGTTTTTGGCAAGGTTTCTAACGAGGCAACAATGGATCATGCTAACTTAGAATCGAAGACCGATCGTGAATCAGTGTTGAAGATTGCATTAACAGTATCCAAGGTTCCTCTACAATCAACCTCGAATAGTGGTGGGGGAATTACCTTCGAATATGCGTTGCCCTTGGATATCAACTTTAGCGAGGAAATTACTTCTTAAAGGAAGGGACTCGATAGGTAGGATTTATTATAAGGGAAAAACGTTCAAACGAACCGTGCCCACATAGATTGTTAGAGCCCTGGCATAAAACATGTACGCATGTATATCTATTTTGTACAAGATTAAAGAGAAGTACTTTCCTTGCAATCATCTTATGCTTTAAAAAAATATTCCTCTTTACATCCCTTAAAGAATTTCTTCCCGTTCGATCTCCTAAAGGTAACGAGCTGAAGGGCCGCTTATAAAATGAGTTCGAATGATGACTCCCTCACTCGGGGACTGCCGTCCAAAAACAAACTTGAACGGCCAAGTCACTGGGCCTCGGGGGCATAAGACCTATGAGGCAACCCCCGGACTTTAAAGGCCACATCCACCCCACTTGGAGACTGTTATCTTGGGAAAGCCCAGATAGCTCGGGAAAGCAGGTCCAATGGGCAGCTCTCGAATTAAAGTCTACAGCCATACTAACACGACTCGGAGACGCTCGAAACTCGTAAAAAAACAAGGCCATCAAAAATGAATTTTTTTTCATAACTGGTTCTAAAGGCTACCCTAGGCAAACTTTAATCTTGGCTACCTACTTTGGAATAAAAAAATTGGTAACACTGAACCCCCAAGACGCCTTAAAACAGAGTAATGTAAAGGCGAGGCTTGTTTGAACTTTCGAACATAACCTAAGTTTTTTTATGCTAATGCGTCTCGGCCTTCGTAAATACAAGTAATAAGGCAAAGGGAAAATATGAAAGCCAAAAGGGAAAGAAAGCCTCATATATATTTATCCAATAATCTTTTTACAAAGGCTAGAATGGCCCGATACAGAAATCTACAATGGCCAAAATGGCCTCAAAAAATGCAAAAAGGAAAAAAATAAAAACATCTAAAGGCCTAAGTGGTCGAGTTTAGTTGTGATTGGAGCTCCTCAATATTCTTGGCCCACATCAAGGTTTTCTCTTTTGCAAACCGGAGCGGGGCCTCGGCCGATGCTAGTTGTGCTTGGACAGTTTCCTTGTTCGAGGCTAAGATATCCATATTTTTCTTGAACTTCTCAGCTTCAGCTTGTATTGTGTTTACCTACGCTTGGAGCTACACGATTTGTGCAAGCCTCTATAAGACCCGCATGATCAGATCGTTAGCCACTGTGTCTAATTCATCATCACTATCTTGAAGTACTCGATTTACCTGCTCGGCCATCTCGGCATACTCCCTCCAAGTCGCTTCTAAATTGGCCTGAAGCTTCTCACTGAGAAGCTTGTAGGTGTCCCTCTTCTTAGTAAGCTATCGAACCTCGGCCTTGTATTAAGTTAGATCCTCCCGGTATCGGAGGAAAGTCTCATGGTGCAGTACCGAGGCCTGCAAGCATAAAGGAAGGTGTTGTGATTATTTACAACTTTAAGTTTAAAATACATAATAAAAAAGACACTCGAAGCTACTAAATTCAATGCCTTTGAGCTTCATTGAATAGGTAGGGCATTTCCACCTTGTCTATCACGGCCTGGTCCTCTTCGGTCACCAAACATCGTAGATAGCTAGAAACCCCAAGGGGGGAGAGAAAACTCAGGCATCCTTCGGGATAGAGAAAATTATTGACCTCTTTCGGTCAGGGTCAACACTCCGGGCTAAGAACCGGTCCACTAACTTTGGGCTCGAGGAATACCCACTAGCTCCTAGTGATGGTACCTTATTTGGCACCGGAAAAACTCTAAGCCCAATGACGTCCTCTGAGGTAGAAGACTCTAACGCATCTAAGAAGTTGTGGATATTTGTAGCCCCTAAGGCCCCTCGTAAGAACGACCTTCTAGCATACCAGCCTCATGGATCATGTCATATGAGATTTGAGGAAACCCGGTAATGCCAATCACCTTGAGCACATCTTTCGAGGCATTTCCCCTGCTGGAGAAGTATCAGTCCCAGTTTCCTTTTCGACCCCTCTAGCTCAAGGTTGAGTGGCCTCACCCCCTGATTCGTGATCCTCGGCTAAATTTCTCCCATCAACCTCTTCAAGTCGAGGCAATTCAATTTCAACACCCGCTGGTTCGGAGGCCTCTTGTATCAAGACACCTGCCCGTACGCGGGCCACCAGCTTGGATTTATCTTCTTCTTCTTCTTCTTCTTTTTCTTCGGCCTCATCCCTTAGCCGGCGGACTGGGTTCGAGGATATAGCACTGGTGCTTCCCTTGGGTTAAAGCAACGACCTCCTCTTTGGTTTTTTCTTTTCCGAGTTTGGAGAACTTGAAGCCCTTTTCCTTTTCTTCTCGTCACCCTGCCTCGAATCAGGGGACTCTAGAGGAACATTCTCATCACCAGATAGAGGCCTCATAGCAACATCAATGTAAGTTTTATTTTCTAATTTAATAATGTGTGATTTCCTACTTGCGACCCTTTGATAGTTTACGCCATGTGCGCTCGGAATACGATTTTTATGACACAAGATCCTCGACCCACTCCTTGAGTCGAGGAACTGCATCCGACATCCAAGCCACAGTTGCACCGCAAAATGCAGCTAATAAGGGAGGGAAAGGGAGAAACAACAACTAAAATATTTAAGCCAAGGTTATACTTATGCTTCATGTTCCATTTCTTGGGAAATGGCATGTCCTCAGCAGTGATCAAGTCCGAGGTCTTCACTCAAACAAATAGTCCCATCCATCCTCGATCCCAATCCTTATCTATACTCGAGAACGAGGCCATATTATCCCGGCGAGTAAGTTTTATTAATCCCCCTCGATAGAGTCAGGGACTGTACAGATGCATGAGATGATCGAGGGTAAATGGACACCCCTCGATTTTGCTTACAAAAAAGCGAAGAAGAATCATTATCCTCTAGAAAGAGGAGTGAATTTGACTGAGGGTCACTTCGTACCTTTTTCAGAAGGCAATAATGATCGGGTATAAGGGACCCAACGTGAAGGGGTAAGTGTAAGAACTTAAAAAATCCTCCACGTGGGTAGTATTTGATTCCTCAAGCGAGGGCACTACCACGTGTTTATACGCCTAGTTACAATCCTCTTTGACCTTGGAGAGGAGATCATCGGTGATCGTACATATATATGTCGAGACCGGCTCACATTGACCTAGTACCGAGGAAGTTTTTTCGATCTTGAAATCACCACCGATTGGGAACCCTCCTGGAACAAACTCTTCAGGATGTGGCTCCGCCATAGTCCTATCGCCGGCAGATCGTGATGAAAAGTCTATTTCTTTCTATGGAACAGTTTTAGAAGTTTTCGCCATTTTAAAGCAGAGATGGAGAAAAGGAAATTAAGAAGGTACACTTAGTGGTTCTAATAGGTTCAAGAAATCTAGGTACAAAAGTTGGAGAGTGAATAGATTCTTAAAGAACAAGAGTAGAAGAAGCTTTTGAATTTAAAGTTTGAATGAATGAAAGTTGGGATATTTATAGTTTGCTAATGATTGTTCAAAACCAGTAGTTACGGACCAACATTTACACACATTTAATGCCTTGGAGACTGGACCTACGGGACGTTTAGTTACCTTTTGTCGCTTACATTATGATCTATTAAAGTGGGGTTCAGAAGTTCATATCATTTCTCATCATCTTCTCTCCGAAAAATGAGGGGATTATTTGTATACTGTCAAAACTGGGTTCGTCCATTGTTTGACCAATCGCTGCGGAAACATGGCAGGTCAAGGCTCGAGCTCAGATTATATCAAACTAAGGCGCAAAATTAGACCGTCGAGCTTGTGACCTAGAGATAAAGAAAGATCGAGACCGAACAAGATCAAGGGAAACTTGCTGAGCCAAATAACAGAAAGCCAAAATATCCGCAATCCATCGAAGATCACGGCAAAAATCTCGGCACGTATAAAGAAGAGGCCGATTAATTGGCAAATCATGAGATTTTTTACCTTGTATAAAATTGTACCAAGAGTAGAACACCCCTACTATATAAAGGGGGTTCTGATAATTTGTAGGAAATATTGTAGCACACACAAAGAAAGCAATATACTGATCATTTCTAGTTCTTATCATCTTGTTGTTCAGTTCTAACATTAGTTGAGAAGTTTCTTGGATCGAGGGTGGTCAAACTCAGAGGCTAAGACTGTTCAATTTTTGTGGTTTGCATTATTTCCTTATCATTAATTTAAATATCAATCTGTCTTCTTAATTTGTATCAAGTTGTATCACGTGTCCTTAAAATCATGTAGAAATTCAATTGTTATCAAATTTTAAGGGTAAACAACTTCATCCGTAACATTTGAAGTAGTTTTTTATTGGAAACATAATTTAATTTTTTTTTTAAATTTATGGTCTAAAACAAATAAGTTTAAAAATAAAGTGCAATAATGCATTGATAATTCTGCTGGAGATTTCATACCAATCAAGCAGCTTCGTGAGAAAGACAATAGGCCTCGACATGAGGTGTCTTACAATCTACAGGACGAGAAGATTGGTGATGGATCCGAGATGTCACCAGGAGTAATGATGTAATGACCCAACCAGCCGTTTCGAGAGTTGTAGCCATGTTCCCTCATTTTCTTCTCCTTCTATACTCTACATCTGTTATATGACTTACCGGGTTTGTTGGTTTGGATAGGGAGAGATTTCAGAGTGACTTGAGACACTTCGTCTCATAATTGAAAGCTTAAGTTGGAAAAGTTAACCGGATGTTGACTTATGTATAAACATCGTCTAATTTGAATTTTGATTGTTCATTTAGCTTTGTTGGGTAATTTTGGACTTAGGAGCATGTCTGGATTGTGATTTGGAGGTCTGTAGCAGAATTAGGCTTGAAATGGCGAAAGTTGGAATTTTGGAAAGTTTGACCGGTAGTGGACTTTTTGATATTGGAATCAGATTGGATTTCTAGAAGTTGGATTAGGTTTGTGGTGTTATTTGTGACTTGTGTACAAAATTTGAGGTCAATCAGACTTGATTTGATAGGTTCCGACGTCGTTTGTAGAATTTGGAAATTTCAAAGTTCATTAGGCTTGAATCCATGTGCAATTTGTATTTTTGATGCTGTTTGAGGTGATTTGAGGGTTCTATTAAGTTTGTGTGATGTTTTGGGACTTGATTGTTTGTTTGTTTGAGGTCTTGGGGGCCTCGGATGAGTTTCAGATGGTTAACAGATCATTTTTGTACTTAGCTTGATGGCTGAAGATTTGCTAGTGTAATTTTCTATTTTCCTCTTCATGAGAGAGGTCTCGTATTCGCAAAGGGCATCTATTGGCTGAGGAAGTTTTGTTCTTCATGTTCGCGAAGAAGAGGAGGCGAATGTGAAGGTTTGTACAGTGAGTGAATTGCAAACACAAGATGGGGGACGCATTCGCGAAGAAGAAATGAGGTAGCTGGGGACCCCGTACTATTGGTCGATGCGTTCATGAGAGAAAGACCGCATTCACAATGAGTAATTTCAGCAAAACTTCACGTTCACGAGTTAGTAGAAGCACGAAGGGTTTACTTGAGGGGTCACTCAGAGTGTTCTACATGAACGCAAGGGTCAAAACACGTTCGCGAAGGAGGTGTACCTGGGTAGATTTAAAAGATTCAAAACGAGAGTTTCGAGTTCATATCATAAAATTGAATTGGGAGCTCAGTAGAAGGCAATTTTTTGAGAAATTTTCACATGGGTGTTTGGGGTATGTGATTACTATCTAGTTTTGATTAATTTTCATGATTATGCCTTTGATTCTACCATTAAATTTGAGATTTGGGGTGGAAAATTTAGAAAAATGAGAAAGAATTGTTGGGGTATATTTTTGATGTTTTGAATGGGATTTTGTTATTGGATTTGAGTAAATTTGATATGGTTAAACTCGTGGTTGAGTGGTCTCTTAGATTTTGTGTCTTTTGTCGGATTTCGAGATGTGGGCCCCGGGGATGGGTTTGAGCCTATTTCGTATTTTGAGCTATAATTTCATAATTTCTTGTAGAATTGATTCCTTTAGCCCATATTGATTGTATTTTACTGCTTGTGACTAGATTCGGGATAGTTGGAGGCCGATTCACGAGGCAAAGGCATATTGCAGTAGAGTTTTGCTCGGATTGAGGTAAGAAACAGTTCTCAATCTGGTTCTGAGGGTATGAACCCTGGATTATATGTTATGTGACTGGTTAAGAGGTGACACACATGCTAGGTGACAAGCGTATAGGCATGCACAATAGGAATTGGGACTGGGTCCATTCTGTGCAACTGTAAAGTTGAATAACTTGTTGTTAGCTATACGCTCTCCCTGTGTTATAGGAATTTGGCTACAAATCACATTAGAAATCATGCTTAGGCTATGTGATGACACTGTTGGGACCCGCATAGGTCGTGTACTTGTTAAATTATTTGCTAATTGATGTCTTGTACTCAGTTACGGATTTACTTGCGTATCATATCTCCGTCTCTTTTTGTTTCTTGTTAATACATTATATTATCTCATTTTGGTCTGATTTTTATGACTTCTGATAGCCTGAGAGACAGCAGAGGTTGGTGACTTAGTTAGGGTTACACACAACAACGGGCCTGAGGGTTGTATGTTTATGGATTGGGTTGCACGCCGCAACGAGCCTTAGGGCTATATATATATATATATATATATATATATATATATATATATACATACATATAGATCGGGTTGAATGCCGTAATGAGCCTTATGGCAATTTATATATTATGGGATCGGGCTGGCACACCGCATCGATATATTTTGGCTAAAGGAGCTCCTCCGGAGTTTGTACATCCCCAGTGAGCGCAAATACCTATTAAGTGTGAGTGTTGAGGGCTGAGAGCTCAGTGATGAGCTATTGAGAAAGATGAGTGTCTGTTGCCCTGAGAGGCGGTATTTGCTTTCATTGTTGTTGCACATATCTCCTGTATGCCACTTTTTTGAAACTTCTGAGATATATTATATCCGGATTTTACTTGAACTTGGCATGTATAAACTGATTTGACTTAAATTGCCGAATTTGAAAGCATGTCTACTTTCTTGTTAAGATTACTGAAAATGAACTATAACTGTGTAGCTCGTCACTGTCTTTCAGTTCCTTATTTATTATTATTACTTACTGAGTTGGTTGTACTCACGCTACACCTTGTCATACGTTTGCAGATCCAGGTGTTTTCTGACACGGTGGGCATTGATATCATGCACGGTCGTTCTTTGAAGATTATGAGGTAGCTGCCCAGCATTTGCAAACCTTGTTTCTCCTTCCTTACCTTTTCTTTTTTTTTGTATTTTGGTACAGACTCTCGTAGACATTTCGTTTCTACACTGGTGTTGTATACATGCTCATGAGTTGAGTGATACCCTGATTTGGGAGTTATTTTCGCACTTGTGTTTGGATCTTTTACCCTATTTTTATGAAAACTCTGATTATTTAAAATTTCTTAATTAATTTTCTGTTAATTATTGGAAGCATTTTGGAAATATCGGATTGCTTAGTACCACGATAGGCACCATCACTACGGGTTAGGATATGGGTCATGCCAAGTTGGTATCAGAGCCTAGGTTACATAGGTCTCACGAGTCATGAGCAGGTTTAGTAGAGTCTTGTGGATCGGTACGGAGACGTCTGTATTTATCTTCTAGAGTCTGTCGAACCCTTGAGAACTTCACATTCTTGAATTCTCTTCGTGCAAATCTTTTGATTCTGGTAATTAAACTTATGTTATTCTATTCTCTCACATAGAGTGAGGATAAATACTACTGGGCAGGATGTACAACCACCAGTACCACCAGTCAGGGCCGTGAGCGGTAGAGGACACGGTAATGGCATAGGTACAACTCGTATAGCAGGTAGGGTAGGACCTGCAGATCCACCATTTTCCCCAATTTAGGAGTAGGTTCCAGTTATGGATGGGCCTATAGGGCTAGCTCAGGCACCACCTTTGCCCATTGTGATCCTAGGCCTTCAGGAGGCCTTAGCTCAGATCCTAATCGTGTGTACCAGTCTTGCTCAAGCGATCTCTGTTCTGACCACAACAGTAACTTCTCAGGGCGGGGGAGGCACTCAAACTCCTACTGCTCGTACACCATACCAGGTGATGCAGGGACTTCAGACACTGGGGGCCCTACCAGCCCGGTCGGTTGCAACTACTCAGGCCCATGTGGTTCCTGTTATGTGTGATGATGAGAAACAGAGATTGGAGAGGTGTGGGAGACTCCAACCACCATATTTCAGTGGTACAGAGGCGGAGGATTATCAAGGTTTCTTGGACAAGTGTTAGAGGATTCTTGGTACAACAGGTATTCTGGAGACTAGTGGAGTCTCGTTCACTACTTTTCAGTTATCTGGGGCTGCCTTCAGTTGGTGGGAGGCTTATGAGAGACGTAGACCGGTCAATGAAACACTACTTATATGGAAGGAGTTCTCCGTTCTCTTCTTGGATAAGTTTGTGCTGCAGTCTCATAGAGAGGAGTTGCGCAGACCATTTGAGCAGTTACGTCAAGATGATATGTCTATGACGCAGTACGAGATGAGGTTTTCTGTGTTGGCCCGTTATGTAGTTTGGTTGGTTCCCACTAATAAGGAGAGGATCAAGAGGTTCATTGATGGCCTCACGTTTCTGTTGCGGCTTCTTATGACTAGAGAAAGGGTATTTGATGCTACTTTCGATGAGGTTGTTGACATTGCTCGATTGATAGAGATGGTCCACAGCCAGGAGCGGGTTCAGAGGGAGGCCAAGAGGTATCATGGATCAGGTGGTTTTAGTGGTGTTCCTTTTGGAGGTCAATTCCTGCATGACAGGGGTCATCCCTATAGGCATACTTAGACGACTCATCTAGTTCACTGTGGTGCATCATCTGGCTGGTTCACACAGTTCTCATTAGGTCCAGTCATCTCTCAATGACTTACCAGCTTAGAGTTCGTCCCGTGATCTATTGGTTCAAGGCTTATCTATGCCTGGTTTTTCTACCAGTTATACCAGTGCTCGGGGCTCCCTTCAATTCCCACCAACAATAGCGGAGAGTTTCTCTAAGTGTGAAGAGTTTGGTCATATCACGAGGCAGTGTTCCTACCTATTGGGAGGTCCAGCTCAGCAGAGAAGCCATCCTATGACTTCAACACCATTTACCTCACCACCTGCCCAACCAGCTCGGGGAGGAGCTTAGTTAGCTAGGGGTCGCCCTAGAGGGGGAGGCCGATTAGGTGGCGGCTAGGCCCGATTCTATGTACTTCCTGCCAGACTAGATGTTATTGCTTTAGACACAGTGATCATAGGTGTTGTCTTAGTATGTCACCTAGTTGATTTTGTATTATTTAACCCTGGTTCTACCTATCCATATGTATTATCGTATTTTGCTTATTATCTGGATATGCCCCGTGAGTCTTTAGCTTAATTTATTTGTGTATCTATGCTGGTGGGCGATACTATTATTGTGGTCCGTGTGTACCTGTTGTGTGTAGTGACTATTAAGGGATTGGAGACTAGAATTGATCTCTTGCTGCTTAGTATGGTTTATTTTGACGTGATCTTGGGTATAGATTGGTCGTCTCCATGTCATGCTATTTAGGATTGTCACACTAAGACTATGACATTGGCTATGCCGGGATTGCCATGAATTTAGTGGTGAGGTTCTCTAGACTATGTTCCTAGTAGAGTGATTTCATACTTGAAGGCAGAGTAGATAGTTGGGAAGGGTTGTTTTTCATATTTGGCCTTTGTGAGGGATGCTAGTGTTGAGACCCCTACTATTTATTTGGTTCTGGTGGTGCGAGATTTTCTGGATGTGTTTCCTATAGACCTTCGGGGCATGCCGCCTGATAGGGACATTGACTTTGGTATTGACTTGGCAGATCTGCCGAGCACCGGCTGAGTTGAAGGAGCATGCCCAATATTTGAGGATTGTGTTGCAGTGGTTGAGAGAGGAGAAGCTTTATGCCAAGTTATCCAAGTGTGAGTTTTGGCTAAGTTCAATGGCGTTCTTGGGGCATGTGGTGTCCAATGAGGGTATTCAGGTGGATTTGAAGAAGATAAAGGCGGTTCAGAGTTGGCCTAGACTATTATCAACTATAGAGATTCGAAGCTTTCTAGGGTTGGCTGGTTATTATCATCAGTTCGTGCAGGGTTTCTCGTCTATTGCATCACCCTTGACCAAATTGACCCAAAAAGGTACACCTTTCAGGTGATCGTATGAGTATGAGGAGAGCTTTCAGCTCAAGACTGCCTTGACCACAACTCCAATTTTAGTTCTACCATCAATTTCTGGTTCTTATATAGTGTATTGTGATGCTTCTCGGATTGGTATCAAGTGTGTTTTGATGCAAGTGGGTAGAGTGATTGCTTATGCTTCGCGCTAGCTAAAGCCCCACAAGAAAAACTACCCTGTTTATGATTTGGAGTTGGATGCCATTGTGCATGCATTGAAGAGTTGGAGGCACTATCTCTATGGTGTGTCTTGTGAGGTATTTACAGATCATTGGAGCCTCCAGTACTTGTTCAAATAGAAGGATCTCAATTTGAGGAAGCGGAGATGGTTGGAGCTGCTAAAGGACTATGATATTACTATTCTATATTATCCAAGGAAGGCCAATATGGTGGCCGATGCATTGAGTAGGAAGGTAGTGAGTATGGGTAGCCTTGCATTCATTCCTGTTGGTAAGAGACCTCTTGTAGTTGATGTTCAGGCCTTGGCCAACTAGTTTGTGAGGTTAGATGTTCCGGAGCCCAGTTGGGTTCTAGCCTGTATGGTTTCTCAGTTATCCTTATTTGATCGCATCAAAGAGTGCCAATATGATGATTCTCATTTACTTGACCTCAAGGACAAGGTTTAACACGATGATTCCAGATATGTGACTATTGGGGATGATTGGGTGTTGAGGATGCAAGTCCGTATATGTGTGCCCAATGTAGATAGGTTACAGGAGTTGATTCTTTAGGAGGCCCACAACTTGCGGTATTCCATTCATCCTGGTGCTGTAAAGATGTATCAGGATTTGAGACAACACTATTGGTGGAGGAGAATGAAGAAGGATATAGTTTCGTTTGTAGCTTAGTGTCTTAACTGTCAGTAGGTAAAGTATGAGCATTAGAGATCAGGTGGATTGCTTTAGAGGATAGAGATCCTAGATTTGAAGTGGGAGCGGATCACCATGGATTTTGTAGTTGGGCTCCTACGGACTTCGAGGAAGTTGGATGCTATTTGGGTGATTGGGAATCGGCTGACCAAGTTCGCGCACTTCATTCCAATGAGTACTACTTATTATTCAGATCGGTTGGCTGAGATTTACATCAAAGAGATTGTTCGACTTCACAGTGTTCCGGATTCTATCATTTCAGATAGAGGCACGCTGTTTACACCACAGTTTTGGAAAGCCGTGCAGAAAGAGTTGGTCACTCAGGTAGAGTTGAGTATATCATTTCACCCTCAGACGGACAGACAGTCCGAGCGCACTATTCAAATTTTGGAGGATATGTTATGCGCTTGTGTCATTTACTTCGGGGGGTTCATGGGACCAATTTCTACCACTTGTGAAGTTTTCCTACAACAACAACTACTAGTTGAGCATTCAGATGGCTTCGTATGAGGCTTTGTATGGGAGGCGATATAGATCTCCGGTGGGTTGGTTTGATCCGGGTGAGGCTAGGCTATTGGGTAGTGAATTGGTTCAGGATGCATTGGACAAGGTGAAATTGATTCAGGAGCGGCTTCGCACGGTGCAGTCTAGACAGAAGAGTTATGCTTACAGGAAGGTGCGTGATGTTGCTTACTTGGTTGAAGGGAAGGTTCTGCTGAAGGTTTCACCCATGAACTGTGTAATGAGGTTCGGGAAGAAGGGAAAGTTGAGCCCTCGGTTCATTGGGCCTTTTGAGATACTTCAGAGGATTGGGGAGGTAGCTTACAAGTTTGCCTTGCCACCTATTTTGTTGAGTGTGTATCCAGTGTTTCATATTTCTATGATCCAAAAGTATATTGGCGATCCGTCTCATGTTGGGGATTTCAACATGGTTTAGTTAGATGGTGATTTAACTTATGATGTGGAGTCAGTGCCTATTTTGGATTGGCAGGTTCAAAAGTTGAGGCAAAAAGCTATTGCTTCGCTAAAGGTGCAGTAAAGAGGTTAGCCCATTGAGGAGGCTACTTGGGAGACCGAGTGGGAGATGCAAGGCAAATATCCACACCTATTTGCAACTCCAGGTATGTTTCTAGACCCGTTCGAGGATGAAAATTTGTTTAAGAGGGGAAGAATGTAACGACTCGGCCAGTCGTTTCGAGAATTGTAGCCCTGTTCCCCCATTTTCTGGTACTTGTGTACTCTACAGCTATTATATGACTTATCGGGTTTGTTTGTTTGGGTCCAGAGAGATTTCAAAGTGAATTGAGACACTTAGTCTCACAATTGAAAGCTTAAGTTGGAAAAGTTGACCGGATGTTGACTTATGTGTAAACAACCTCGGATTTGAATTTGATGGTTCCATTAGCTCCGTTGGGTGATTTTGAACTTAGGAGTGTGTCCGGACTGTGATTTGGAGGTCCGTAGTAGAATTAGGCTTGAAATGTCGAAAGTTGGAATTTTGGAAAGATTGACTGGGAGTGGACTTTTTGATATTAGGGCCGGATTGGATTTTCGGAAGTTGTAGTAGGTTCGTGGTTTCATTTGTGACTTGTGTGCAAAATTTGAGGTCAATACGACGTGATTTGTTAGATTCTGAAGTCATTTGTAGAATTTTGAAATTTCAAAGTTCATTAGGCTTGAATCCATATGCAATTCGTGTTTTTGATGTTTTTTGAGGTGATTTAATGGTTCGATTAAGTTCGTATGATATTTTGGGACTTGATTGTATGTCTGGTTGAGGTCTCAGGGGCCACAAGTGATTTTCGGGTGTTTAACGGATCATTTTTGGACTTAGCTTGATGGCTGAAGATTTGCTGGTGTAATTTTCCGGTTTCCTATTACGCGTTCGCGAGAGAGGTCTCGCGTTCGCGAAGGCCATCTGTGGGCTGAGGAAGTTTTGTTCTTTGCGTTCGCGAAGAAGAGGACACGAACACGAACACGAAGGTTTATAGTGCGAGTGAATCGCGAACACGAAATGGGGGACGTGTTCTCGAAGAAGAGATGAGGCAGTTGGGGACTTTGTACTATTGATCTATGCGTTTGCAAGAGAAAGACCACATTCGCGATGATTAATTTCAACATAACTTCGCATTCACAAGTCAATTGAGACGTTCAAGAAGGGTTAAATTGAGTGGTCAGTTAAAGTATTCTACGCGAATGAGAGGGTTAGGTCGCATTCACGAAGGAGGCGTACCTAGGTAGGTCTAAAAGATTCAAAACGATGGTTTCGAGTTCAAATCATAAAATTGAATTGGGAGCTCGGTAGAAGGCAATTGTTTGAGGGATTTTCACGTGGGTGGTTGGGGTAAGTAATTTTTATCTAGTTTTGGTTAATTTCCATGATTATGCCTTTGATTCTACCATTAAATTTGTGATTTGGGATGGAGAATTGGGGAAAATGAGGAAGAATTCTTGGACTAGATTTTTGAGATTTTGAATGGAATTTTGTTATCGGATTTGAGTAAATTTGGTAACTCGTGGTTGAATGGGCTTTTAGACTTTGTGACTTTTGTCGGATTTCGAGACATTGGCCCGGGGGCTGGGCATGAGCCGATTTCGAATTTTGAACTATAATTTTATAATTTCTTGTAGAATTGATTCCTTTAGCCCATAATTTCTTGTACTGCTTATGACTAGATTCAGGACATTTGGAGGCCGATTCACGAGGCAAAGGCATATTGGAGTAGAGTTTTTGTTGGTTTGAGGTATGTAACAGTCCTAAATTTGGTTCTGAGGGTATGAAACCTCGAATTATGTGTTATGTGACTGGATTAGATGTGACGCATATGCTAGGTGACGGGCGTGTAGGCGTGCACCATAGAAATTGGGACTGGCTCCATTCCATGGAACTGTAAAGTTGAATAACTTATTGTTAGCTATATGCTCTCCCTTTGTTATAGGAATTTGACTGAAAATCATGTTACAATCATGCTTAGTCTATGTAATGACACTGTTGGGACTCGCAAAGGTCGTGTACTTGTTGAATTATTTGCTAATTGTTGTCTTGTACTCAATCACGATTTTACTTGCGTATCATATCTCTGTCTCTTCTTATTTCTTGTTGATACATTATATTATCTCTGTTTGGGATGGTTTTTATGACTTCTGAGAGCCCAAAAGACTGGAGAGGTTGGTGACTGAGTTAGGGCTTGAGTGCCGAGCTATGAGCTATATGTATGTATATGGATTGGGTTGCACCCCGCAACGCTCTTGAGGGCTGTATGTTTATGGACCGGGTTGCACACCGCAACGAGCCTTAGGGATATATATATATATATATATATATATATATATATATATATATGGATTGGGTTGCACGCCACAATGAGCCTTATGGCTATTTATATATTATGGGATCGAGCTGCACGCCACATCGATATAGCGCTTGGGCTGAAGGAGCCCTTCCGAATTCTGTACACCCCTAATGAGGGCATGTACCTATTGAGTGTGAGGGTTAAAGGTTGAGAGATGAGTGATGAGCTATTAAGAAAGATTGAGTGTATGTTGCTTTGAGAGGTGGTATTTGCTTTCATTGTTGTTGCACATAGATGCTATAGGTCACTATTTTAAAACTTCTGGGAGATATTATATCCGAATTTTACTTGAATTTCGCATGTATAAACTAATTTGACTTAAATTGCCGAATTTGAAAGCATGTCTACTTTCTTATTGAGATTACTAAGAATGAACTATAACTGTGTAGCTCGTCACTATCTTTCAGTTCCTTATTTATTATTGTTACTTACTGAGTTGGTTGTACTCACGCTACACCCTGCACTTTGTGTGCAGATCCAGGTATTTCCGTACACAGTGTGTAACGACCCGATCGGTTGTTTTGCTTTCTAGAACCCCATTCCCCTTAATAAGACTTCCCGTACGTGTTTTTACTATTTTATGACCTGTGGGGATTGTTAATTCAGGATTTGGAAGGTTTCGGGTTGAAATCGGAACACTTCGGTCAATATTTTAAGAAAACGACCTCGGAATTAGGATTTGACGGTTCCAATAGGGTTGTATAATTATTTTTGACTTGGGTGTATGATCGGATCGGGTTTTGGATGACCCGAGAGGGTTTGGAGCCTAATAGAGAAAATTGATTCTTTAAAGATTTTGAAGTTCTTTAAATTTGGTTTGGAGTAGGTTTTGGTTATATTGAGGTTTGAATGGAATTTTAAGATCGGTAATAGTTCTGTAATGTCATTTAAGACTTGCACGCAAAATTTAACATCATTCCGAGTAGTCTAAGTATGATTCAACGCGTTAGAAGCGATTTGAACACTTGAAATTCATATTTTAATTTAATTTTGTTTTGGGGTCTGATTCTTCGTTTTGTTGTTGTTTTACACACTTTGAGAGTTCGTGCAGGTCCGTATTATGGTTACAGACTTGTTGGTGTAGTTGGACGGGGTCCCGAGGGGCTGGGATGTGTTTCAAACTGCCCGGAGCTAAATCTAGGAAACCAGATTTTCCAGTTCTGGTTTCCTTCTTTGCAAATGCGGGAGGGCCATCACGTTCGCGAAGAAGGATTTGTGGCAGAGGGCAATTACCCTTCACATTCGCGATTAGGCTCTCGCGTTCACGAAGCCTTGTGAGTCGCGTAAGCCCCATCACGTTCGCGTAGGACATAGCTAGTAAGC
Source organism: Nicotiana sylvestris (assembly GCF_000393655.2). NCBI lineage: Eukaryota > Viridiplantae > Streptophyta > Magnoliopsida > Solanales > Solanaceae > Nicotiana > Nicotiana sylvestris. The sequence goes on along the minus strand of NC_091057.1, from coordinate 118,223,847 downwards.
CTACATGTTTGCGAGGTCCTTGTTGCGTTCGCATAGGCCAAATCTTCATAGGCCTGGGCTGTTGCCTTTGCAAATGTGAGCCATGTTCCGCATTCTCAAAGAAGGAGGTAGCTGGGTAGAGAGTTTTAAAATCGGCACTTAGCCATTTTTGGGTTCATTTATTGTACACTTGGACGATTTTGGAGCTTCAAAAAGTGGGATTTCAACCTAGATATTGAGGATAAGTAATTTCTACCTAATGTGAGTTTAATACACAGATTATGGGTAGATTTTAACATGTAAATTTGTGGAATTTATGGGTTAGATGGAAAATCTAGGTTTTTGATAAAAATGAGATTTAACCACAGAATTGGTTATGGAATTTCGTGAAAATCATATATTTAAGTTCATGTGGTTAAAGGTAATAATATTCTTCAAAAATTTCCGGAATTTGGGCACGTGGGCCCGGGGGTGAATTTTATGAATCTTACATTTAAGGTTGGCTAATCACTACAATAGTTGGAATATGAACTTTTGAACATGTATTGATTAATTTATATACCATTTGATTAGTTTTGGTTTGTTCGGCACCGAATTGAGGGTTTGAGCACAATCGTGGACCGAAAAGTAGGCTTTGAGATGAAGTAAGTCTCTTTTCTAATCTTGTAAGAATGAATTAACCCCATAGGTGAATTAACTAATATGTTATGTGAGGCTACGCACGTACGAGGTGATGAGAGTTTGTACGTAGCTACTAATTATGCTATTGTCCGAGTAGTCTAGGAACCATATAATGCTATACTTGAAATGTTTGCACCCTACTTGTTCACTTAATTGCCTAAGTCATATTAAAAATTGATGAAAGAATTGTAAAAGGTAAAATTTCACTTACTTGAAGGTGTGAATGGGACACTAGACTGTTATTGAGAATTCATGTTTCTTTAAAGTGTTTTCTATTTGTGGAGTGGGCCGAACGCCTCGGTAGCATATAGATGCATCTATGATTCATGTCGTTCGACCCTCGGCTGTGTACAATTTAAATATTATTGTGTTGGATCGGGTTGTACGACCTTGGCATAATTCGCATGTGATGAATCTTTGGAACCAACTATAATTGATATTTTTCATTGACTTGAAATATAAATTGATAAATGATGAAAGGTAAACTTGAGATATACTCTTAGTGGACGAAGTGTTTATTATCCATGTAATTGAGTTTTTCAGCTATATTTATGTAATCCATGCTTAGTTATTATTTTGACATTTTATTGTTAGCCCATAGTAAGTGTCAAAGTCGACCCCTCGTCACTACTTCTTCAAGGTTAGACTGGATACTTACTGGGTATTTGTTGTTTATGTACTCACGTTACACTTCTGCACTTAATGTGTAAGATCTGAGGCAGGTATATGGATATCAGTCCGGCGCGCATACTTGATCCATGTTATGAGACTACATAGTGAGCTTCCCTTCCGAGTCATTCTGCAGTAGCTGGAGTTTTTCTTTTGTTTATTGTTCTATCTATTCCATTTTAGACAGTAAAGTAGAAATATTTTGTCTATTCTACCAGTAGCTCATACACTTGTGACACCAGGTCTTGGCACACACACTAGTAAACTTGTGGTTTTGGTTTTTATTGCTATGACTATGATTGCACTCAGCTGCTTTCGTTTTAATTATTTTAAATCTGTTATTTGTGAAATCTTTTAAATTAAGGAAAGTTATTTTCTTGAAAAATCTATTAAAAGGGGAAAATCACAAGATTATTCACTTTTGGCTCGCCAAGCAACGATGCAGGGCGCCATCACGATTTATAATAGTATTGGGCCATGACAATATGGTATCAGAGCACTAGGTTCACATAGGTCTCACAAGTTATGAGCAGGCCTAATAGAGTCTTGCGAATCGGTGTAGAGACGTCCGTACTTATCTTCAAGAGGCAATAGGGTGTTAGGAAAATACTCTTAATTCATCTCATATCATGCAGTTGATGGTATACTAAGTTTTTTTCCTCTTATTCTCTCACAGATGGTGAGAACGCGAACGACGGATGTTCTAGACCCTGGAGGAGCTGCTCCCCATGCTACTAGAGGCCGAGACAGAGGTCGAGGGAGGGCAGCAGCCCGAGGTAGGGGACGAGGAAGTCCTAAAGTTGCCCAAGTTTCACTACTAGTAGATCTAGTGGGGGATCCCATTATTGAGGAGCAGGGCGAGGTGCCCGTAGCAGAGCCATCCTGGTCGATTTTATGTCAGCACCAAGCTTCTAGGAGGTCATGGGCCGTATGCTGCGGTTCATGGATACTATGACCTAGGCTGATTTATTTCCAGCATACCCAGCCACATCTCAGGTGGAAAAAGGAGCTCAGGCCCATATTGCTCAGGCTTCGGGACATACAACTACCATATATCAGACTCCGGGTGCACTACCCGTAAGCGGGGCCCAGCTAGAAGCAGCAGTCGTACCTGAGCTCGGACCAACTAGAGCCGGCGAGCCGCAGAAGTTACTGGACTAGTGGACTAGGCTACACCCTCCTATCTACGACGGTGATTGACATGAGGATCCCTAGGACTTTGTTGATCGGTGTAGGGATAGACTGCACAACATGAGGATATTGGAGTCCCATGGGGTGGATTTCACTACATTCCAGTTGGAGGGCAGGGCCCGTAGGTGGTGGCAGCCTCATCTTCTCGGCAAACCAACAGATTCTCCTCTCATTACTTGGGATAAGTTTACACGTCTATTCTTGGACAGGTATACCCCACCCTCTCAGAGGGAAGAGTTGTAGTTTTGTCTTGAGCAGCTCCAACAAGGTCAGATGTCAGTGACCGAATATGTGGCGAGGTTCTATGAGTTGTCTCGCCATGAACTTATGATACTTCCTATAGACGCGGAGAGAGTGCAAAGGTTTGTTGCAGGGTTGCACTCGGGTATTCAGGCCACTATGGTTCGGGAGGTTGAGATGGGGACTTCTTATCAGCTAGTAGTGGAGATTACTAGGAGATCGAAAGTTACACCGTCAGAGAGGTAGAGAGAAGATGTAGCAGGACAAGCTGGCCCGCTGTTCTTGAGAGTTTAGAGGTGGCCCAACTGGGGGCAGATGTCAGTTTGGGAGGGGTCAACCTAGCAGGCCCACATATCCAGCACCACTACCTCCTTGGGGTTCTCTAGTGCGACCCTATTTTAGTGCCATGCCAGAGAGTTCTTACTGCCCATCAGCTATTCAGGGTTCATTAAGTGGGTACTCAGGCCATCAGGGTTCTTCAAGCGCCTACTTTAGTGCCATGCTAGAGAGTTCATACCGCCCACCAGCTATTCAGGGTTCTTCTAGTGGGTACTCAGGCCATCAGGGATAGACTTCAGGGCTGCAGATCACCGTACTGAGAGGTTGTTTCGAGTGTGGAGATTTCAGTCATGTGCTGAGATTCTGCCCTAGTCTTTGGGGCAAGGCAGTAAAGCAGGACCAACAACCCATGATTACAGGACCAGTTGTCCGGCCGCTCAGAGGCGTAGGACAAGCCGGTAGGGGCCGTCCTAGAGGTGGAGGCCAGCCAGTTGTAGCCCAAATAGGTGGGGTCCATCCAGTCAGTGCCCCAGCTAGGTTCTATGCTTTTCGGGCTAGACCAGATGCAGTGGCCTCAGATGTCGTGATTACAAGTATTATTTCATTCTGCAGTAGGGATGCTTCGATATTATTTGATCTAGGGTCTACCTATTCATATGTGTCATCTTTGTTTGCTTATTTCTTGGATATTCCTTGCGATTCCTTGAGCATTCTTATTTATGTGTCCACTATTGTGGGCAATTTTGTTGTGGTGGATCGGATCTATCGGTCATATGTGGTTACATTCTGTGGTTATAAGACTAGAGCGGACCTTTTGTTGTTTGATATTACTAACTTTAAGGTCATCTTGAGCATGGACTGGCTATCCCCATATCACGCCATCCTTGAATGCCATGCCAAGACTATCACTTTAGCAATTCCAGAGTTGCCGAGATTGTAGTATAAGGGATTATTTGTCAGTACATCTAGTCGGGTCATCTCTTTTCTGAAGGCTTGAGATATGGTCGAGAAGTGTTGTTTGGCTTATCTAGCTTATGTTCGGGATATTATCATGGAGACTTCGGCGATTGATTTAGTGCCAGTATTTCGAGAGTCTTCCAATGTGTTTCCTTCTTACCTTCTAGGCAAGCCACCAGATCGTGATATTGATTTTTATATTAACATGGCTCTAGGTACCCAACCGATATCTATCCTACCATACTATATGGCTCTGAAAGAGTTGAAGGGGCAGCTTGAGGAGTTGCTAACAAAGGGGTTTGTCAGACCAAGTTTATCACCTTGGGGTGCACCAGTATTATTTGTGAAGAAGAAAATGGGACTATGCAGGTGTGCATTGATTATCATCGGTTAAAAAAAGTTACCATTATGAACAAGTACCTATTGCCACGTATTGATGATTTGTTTGACCACTTGGCTGGGGTGTTCTATAAGATCGACTTGAGATCAGTGTACCATCAGTTGAAGATTCGGGACTCTGATGTTTTGAAGACTGCTTTATGTACTAGATATGGCCATTATGAGTTTCTAATAATGTCCTTCGGCTTGACTAATGCCCTAGCGACATTTATGGATTTGATTAATAGATTGTTCATACCTTATATTGATTCATTTATCATTGCCTTCATTGATGATATTTTGATCTACTCACGTAGCATGGAGGAGCGCGATCAGCATTTGAGAGTGGTGCTTCAGACCTTGCGGGAACAGAAGTTATATGCTAAGTTCTCCAAGTGTAAGTTTTGTCTAGATTCTGTAGCATTCTTGGAATATGTTGTATTAGGTGAGGGTTGTTAAGGTGGATCCCAAGAAGATTGAGGTTAACAGGTTGTTAAGGTGGATGCCGAGATCAGGAGTTTTTTGGGGTTAACAGGTTATTATTTCCAGTTTGTGGAGGGCTTCTCATCCATTACAACACCTTTGACTAGATTGACCCAGAAAGGTGTTCCATTAGTTAGTTCGATGATTGTGAGGCGAGCTTTCATAAGCTCAAGACAGCTTTGACTATATCACCAGTTCTAGTATTGCCTTCGGGTTCGGGGATGTATACGGTGTATTGGGATGCTTCACGTGTTGGCTTGGGTTGTGTATTGATGCAGGAGGGGCGAGTTATCACATATGCTTCCCGTCATCTGAAAATCCATCAGAAGAATTACCCTGTGCACGATCTAAAGTTAGCCGCGATTGTTCATGCTCTTAAGATTTGGATGCATTATCTTTATGGGGTGTCCTATGAGGTTTACACTGATCATCCTAACTTGCAATATTTGTTCAAGCGAAGGGATCACAATTGGAGGCAGCTTAGATGGCTTGAGTTACTGAAGGACTATGACATCACTATCCTTTATCATCTGGGCAAGGCGAATATAGCCATGGATGCCTTAAGCAGAAAGGTAGAGAGTATGGGTAGCTTGGCATTTATTTCAGTAGAGGTGAGGCCATTAGCTATGGATATTCAATCCTTGGCTAATAGACTTGTGAGGTTGGATATCTCAGAGCCCAGCCGAGTTCTTGCATGCATTGTTGCCTAGTATTCACTATTGGAGCTGATTAACGCTCGACAGTTTGATGATCCGCATTTGATGGTTCTGAGAGAGATGGTACTACATGGTGGTGCCAAGGAGGTTTCTATCGGCGAGGAAGGTGTTATGCAACTCCAGGGTCATCTTTGTGTTCCTAATGTCGATGTCTTGAGGGAGAGGATTCTAAAGGAGATACACAGTTCTTGGTATTCCATTCATCCAAGTGTTACGAAGATGTATCGTGACCTGAGATAGCATTATTGGTGGCGGTGGATGAAGAAAGACATAGTTGAGTATATATCTAGGTGCCTAAATTGCCAATAGGTTAAGTATGAGCACTAGAAGCTAGGTGACCTTCTTCAGTAGATGACTATACCAGAGTGAAAATGGGAGCGCATTACTATGGACTTCGTTGTTGGGTTACCACGGAACTTGCAAAAATTTGTTGCAGTTTGGGTCATTGTTGAGAGGTTGACCAAGTCGGCACACTTCATTCCAATTGTGACTACATATACTTCAAAGAGGTTGGCCTAGATTTATATTCAGGAGATAGTTCGGTTACATGGTGTGCCTGTTTCCATCATATCAGATAGAGGCCATAAGTTACTTCGCATTTCTGGAGAGCCGTACAGAATGAGTTGGGGACCTGTGTTGAGGTCAACAACACTTTTCATCCACAGACCGACGGGGAAGTCGGAGCGGACAATCTGATCTTTGAGGACATGCTCAAAGCATGTGTGATTGACTTTGGAGGGTAGTGGGATTGATTCTTACCTTTGGTCGAGTTTGCTTACAACAACAGTTATCATTCCAGCATCGAGATGGCTCCATTTGAGACTTTATATGGTCAGAGATGTCGTTCTCCCATCGGGTGGTTTGAGTCCGGCGATGCTAAGTTATATGGTACTGATTTGGTGAAGGATGCCTTGGAAAATGTAAAGTTGATTCAAGAGCGACTTCGCATAGCTCAGTCTAGACAGAAGAGTTATGCGGATCAGAAGGTGCGTGATTTGTCATTTATGGTTGGCGAGAAGGTTCTCTTGAAAATCTCGCCGATGAAGGGAATTATGAGATTCAGGAAGAAGGTCAAGTTGAGCCCAAGGTTTATAGGCCCATTTGAGGTGTTGAGATGAGTTGGGGAGGTTTCTTATGAACTTTCCTTACCTCCTAGTATATCGGGAGTTCATCCAGTTTTCCATGTGTCAATGCTCAAGAGGTATAATGCCGACTTGTCACATGTGTTATACTTCAGCAAGATTCAGTTAGATGAGAGCCTGGGTTATGAGGAGGAGCAAGTTGCCATTGTTGATAGGCAGGTTCACCAGTTGAAATCCAAAAGGATTTTCACGATAAATGGTTCAACAGAAGGGCCAACCAGTAGAGGAGGCAACCTGGGAGTCCAAGGAGGACATGCAGAGTAGATATCTACACTTATTCAGCACTCCAAGTATGATTCTATACCCATTCGAGGACGAACGTTTATTAAGAGGTGGAGAATGTAACGACCCAACCGGTCATTTTGCTTTCTAGAACCCCCATTCCCCTAAATAAGACTTTATTTTACGTGCTTTAACTTTTTTATGGCTTGCGGGATGGTTAGTTCGTGATTTGGAAGGTTTCGGGTTGAAATCGGAACACTTGATTCCTTAAGGTTGGCTAAAAAGGCTAAGTTTGACTTCGATCAACATTTTGACCAAACGATATTGGAATCAAGATTTGACGATTCCAATAGGTTTGTATGATGATTTCGGACTTGGGAGTATGTTCGGATAAGGTTTTGGATGACCCGGGATCATTTTGGCGCCTAATAGTGAAAATTGATTCTTTGAAAGTTGTGAAATTCTTTAAATTTTGTTTGGAGTAGGTTTTGGTCATATTGAGGTCCGAATGGAATTTCGAGATCGCATCATTCCGAGTAGTCTATGTATGATTCGGTGCGTTCAGAGCAATTTGAAAACTTGAAGTTTATATTTTAATTCAATTTGGTTTTGGGGTGTGATTCTTGGTTTTGTTGTTGTTTTACGCGTTTTGAGAGTTTGAGCAGGTCCGTATTACGATTACAGCCTTGTTGGTGTAGTTGGACTGCTCGGAGCTAAATCTAGGAAACCAGATTTTCCAGTTCCGGTTTCCGTCTTCGCGAACGTGGGAGGGCCATCGCGTTCGCGAAGAAGGATTTGGGGAAGAGGACAATTACCCTTCGCGTTCGCGATTAGGCTCATGTTTTCGCGAAGCCTTGTGAGACTAGACTTAAGTGTTCGCATAAGCCCCATCGCCGGGTCAAGATAAGTGCCCTTCGCATTCGTGAAGGTGCCCTTGCGTTTGCGTAGGACAAGGCTGGTAAGCCTTCACGTTTGCGAGGTCCTTTTTGCGTTCGCGTAGGCTAAATCTTCAAGGGCCTGGTCCGTTGCCTTCGCAAATGCGAGGCCTATTCCGCGTTCGCAAATAAGGAGGCAGTTGGGTAGAGAGTTTTAAAATCGGGACTTAACCATTTCTTGTTCATTTATTGCACACTTGGGCATTTTTGGAGCTTCAAAAAGTGGGATTTCAACCTAGCTATTGAGGGTAAGTAATTTCTACCTAATGTGAGTTTAATACATAGATTATGGGTAGATTTTAACATGTAAATTTATGGAATTTATGGGTTAGATGGAAAACCTATTTTTTTTTTTTTTTTATAAAAATGAGATTTAAACACGAAATTGGTTATAGAATTTAGTGAAAATCATATATTTGAGTTCATGATGTTATGGGTAACAACTTTGTTAAAAAATTTATGAAATCCGGGCACATGGGCCCGGGGGTGAATTTTAGGAATCTTACATTTAGGGTTAGGTAATCACTATAGTTGGAATATGAACGCTTGAACATATATTGATTAATTTATATAACATTTGATTTTTTGGATTGTTCGACATCGAATTGAGGCTTTGGGCACAATCTTGGACTGGATTTTAGGCTTTGAGACGAGGTAAGTGTTGATACCCAATTTTTCCCTATGTATGAAAATACTTTCAAAATAGCATATATATGCATATATAAGTATGTCCAAGTGTTTCAATAATTTTCCTAATTTCTAAAAGATTTTAAACCGATTTATTGCCCATTTAAGCAGTACAAAAACCAATAATTATTCCCAAAATTATTATTTTGGTGAATAACTTACTTTATTCTCATATTTATACCAAAATATAGCTAGGGTAATTTTATACATTTTTTACAAATTTATTTGGTATTTTAAAAGCTAAATTGCATATAATTGCAATTTTAGCCTATTTTAAGACCAATAGCATTTTATAATTATGAAATTGGTTCCAATATTTTTAAATTAATATTTATATATTATTAACTGATTCAGTACTTTTAATTTTCTTTCAAAATTATTTTTACTATTTTTATAAAATAGAAAGGGAAAAACTGGATATTTAAAATCTGACCCATTTTTGTTTCAATTATAGCCAAATTTGATCCCCTTAATTGACCCAATTTCAAGCCCAATTTTGGACCAGCCCAGTTGCATTTAACCCGACACGTAACCCAATTCAAACGACCCAACCCAGTTTCCCCACCTACCATCTTAAATTTAGGCCGTTGATCATTCAGATCAACAACCACTATTCGCCCTTCCATAATTAAACACAAGTGACTACCCTAATCCCCTCATTTCATTCCAACAGCCACCTCTAAAAACTCTCTCCTCTCAAACTCTCTCAAACTCCCTCGAAGGTTCCTGAAACCCTAATCGTCTTTGACCATTTTCAACCTCAATCTTACCGGAATCCATGGCCTCTCAGGTCATGGATGGCCTATACTCACCTCCCTCCGCTCTTGAACGCTTGGTACTCGAAGTTTCGAGGTCTGACCTCAATGATGTCCGTTCAGATCTTCTCCTATTCAAGGTTCTATGGCCTCTTCGGTCTGGCTCCGGCATATCCAAGCATTATGAACCTATTTCTGACTCACCCGGCTCCACATCGGACCTTTTTCCAAGTCTTTCTCGTTTAGGGTTCCTCTGAAACCCTAGCTATTCGAGGTTTTCTCTGATTTTTCTTAGATTTGTTATATATCCGTGCTCTACTTGAGTTTTTAAACATTTTCTCCAATTTTTCTTTCAAAAAATTACTTGTCTTCGATTTAGGGTTTCTGAAAAGTTCAAAATGTTTCTCCGACTTTTCATTTCTTTTTTATTTGTGTGTATTTGTCACGCATGTGCTTCTACTGCTTTCCTATGTTTTTCTACTATATATGTTCTTCTGTGCCTTGTCTTTCTACTGTGTTTCTACAGCATGCTCACATGTTCACCCTGCTATGTTTTTCCTATATGTCTTGTTGATATACTTTTCTGGTATTTTGTGTTCTCCTACTATATGTATTTCCTACTAAATTCTTAAGTTCTTTGTTGCCTTTACTGGACCTTTGTTTGAGTTCCTTTTACACAAGTCCCAGGTTTTTCTTAAACTTATGCTTCAAATCAGTTTCTTCACTTTGTTTTCTTCGAATTTGCTATTGTATTTGTTTGTTTTCTCATGAGTCTCTAAAAGAGATCTCTGAGCCTGTTTCAATTACTTTCCTCCTCGTATCTGTATCTGATTCGAAGTAGGAACCCTAGAATTTGGGGGTTTTGACGAGGGTGATCTTGTGTTTGGACTAGGGATCTATTTTGCAACCCTTGACTCTTTTAGACTCATTCTGAGTCTATGAACTAAGTTTGAATTTCTTTGTTGACGGCTTTGAACTTTTAGATTCTTCTATGCTAGACTCTTCTGATTAGCATGACAGCTCTTTCTTGTTTAAGCATGTTTGTATGCTTTTATATGTGTGTTGAACCTTTCTTCAAAAGTCTTTCCAACTTATGATTGATTCAGAATCCTTTTTTTAGGATTGATTGATTGTTATTGATTTTCCTTAAGTAAAACCTTTCCTCACTTTTCCTGACTTGGTTCATTCGTACAAAGCCTTCAATTTTGATTTCTTAGCTGTTAACTGATTTCCTTTCCTTACTTGCGCAAACCGTGTGCTATCAGACTCTTTCCTTAAATAAATCTCTGTGTATTTACCCTTCTTGTACTGCTTTGGAAAAGGTTTTGATTAATCTATTTCCTTAATTATTTTTACGTTTGAAATTAGAATTCCTTAATCAAAGGGAGATTTTTGTAATTTATTTTCAAATCATTCTCCTACCTTATTCTGCTTGCTTTCTACAGTATAAAAGGGCATGACCCTTCTACACTTTAACACACTCTCAATTAAACACTTTTATACTACTCAAGTATCATAGTTCTCTAATCATAGCATTCTGACTATTTGCTTGCAGTTTGGCTTAACAAGACTACTACTTTCTTTTCTTGTTTCCTTAAAACTAGTATGTTCTAGTTTGATTTTCAGCCTCATCCCAATGTGTTTATTTTATAGCTTCTACACCTCTGTCTGCTTTACTGCCTATGTTTAATGTTAATTAGCATATGCTTCTACTGTGAATCCCTGCACCCCTGTCCCCTTCTATGTGTTTGAGTTGAAGTTCAGAATATGGAAACATCCAAGTTGTTGCTCATGTATGGACTTGATCCCTTAGGGGATCCTGACTCCAAAACAATGTGGCTAACAGGCTGGTTGGGGTGTGCTGGCACTCCAATTGCTAGGTATGACCACTAGCTTGTCTTGGCTTTCCCAAAATTCTCTCTCTACACTTACACTCTCTCTTAGATTCTATGTTCTGCCCCCTCCTATGAGCCTTACTTTGGGACCTTGAGTTCCCTCTAAACTTGGACATTTGAGGCCTGGCCCTTCCACACTGCATTGTGACTCATATTCTGCAATATACTTGGGTGTGAGCACTCCCCGGAGTTCATTTGAGACTATTAGGGAGCTCTGACACATCCCAAGTAAGAGAAAGTCTTTGGAAATTTGATCTTTGGAGTTGGTTCATTTCATATTTTAGACATGAATTCTGAATTAGGCTCCCCTTGGTTGTACTTTAATTTCTGATGTAATTTTGCTTTTCTTATTCATTTGGGGCTGTAATAATTTGTAATAACTTATGGGGTTTTAGTGGAAAGGGGAGGGTAAATCATGCATGCAAACGGGGTAGATATCATGTTCATAGGTATTCATTATACTTCTGCAATCATGTCCTGCTTTCAATTCTGCGTTTTCATATAGAAATCCTGTTTATAGGTTCTGCATTTTCATATAGAAATCCTATTTATAGGTTCTGCATTTTCATATAGAAATCCTATTTATAGGTTTTGCATTTTCATATAGAAATCATGTTTACAGGTCCTGCATTTTCATATAGAAACCATGTCTATAATTTTCTGCATTTTTTTATTATCTAAAAAACATGTCTATAGGTTCTACATTTCATAACGCTGCATATCATACAGATAACCTGTCTATAGGACTTCTTGAATTCTGCATATGCATCCATCACTAGGCAAACGTGTTCACAGGTTTTAATAACACACAACATTTTAGATACCATGCCTATAAGACTCCTGCATTTTTATTTCGACTATAAACGTTTTTAAATCAATAACGCTTAGAAATCATACCTATAGGAGTAATCAACCGAATCTGAATCGTCTATCTCGCTTATAAGTCTAAAACCCAGTAGTAATGTCGCTTAATATTTGCAGAACTTATGTTCTTGTAATAAATAAGTCCTTTTCTTTAAAATTAGTATATTTGTTTTATGCATAGATATCATGCCTATAGGTTTCACCTAGGCAAGCTTTAGGGTAAAGGTTATAACTGCACCAGTCTTTGATAATTACAACCAGCGGGCAGGCCTAATTTTGGACTTCTTATCTGAAACCAGAGCATGCACAACGTTCTCTGACCACGTTGTGATTTACAATTCTAGAAACCGGTAGTGAGCTTTGAAGTCCTTTCTGCTTTCATTGACCAAGACTAGTATTGAAACATCTCAACTGGATAAAACCCTCCAAAGAAAATGAAATGCGATGATGTTTGAGTCAAGGATAAGAAGAATCCAAAACCAGATGGTTATTTCAAAAAGAGAAGGAAAAGAAACTTATCTGAGCAAGACAGCTGGTACCAATGGTCATGACATGCATTTTGAATTGATCGGCCCAATCTGTCCAAATAACCGGCTTTCAATCGCCATAATTTGTTGCCCAAAACTTCCATCACTTGTTTGGATTTCCCAGATCTTAACTTTGCTTTACTATGGTACCTTGAAACATTTTGCCACCCACATACCTTTTGCCATTCAAACATTTTCCAACTCACTTTCGCCTCAAGGTGCCCGCGAGGGTTTTCACCAATAAGACCCTCTCATTTATTTTCTCTCAGCTCCCATCGCCTTACGGTGCCCGTGAAGGTTTTCACCAATAAGACTCTCTCATTTTACTTTCGTTTTTTCTTGCTTGAACCAGAGTGTCGCCACTGATACAAATTACCGTCACCTGCTCGACCTGGCATTTCTTAGAAATTGATCAAAAGGTCTTTCTTTGGACCGTAATGTAGGCTTTTGGATTTGGTTAGAAAGAAAGGTATAAAAGGCTCAAAACAATTCGAATGGGTTTAAATTACAACTTTTGGAATCCAATTTTCACAAAAAGCACAACTTCTGCCCCAGTTTCTTGCTTGGGGATTTTTGGATTCTATTTTGGTATTACTGAACCTTGGAGTAAGGCTGCCTACGTACCCTTTCGGGATAAAGTCAAACGTAGTTCACTGTATTTAACTTTTGTCGTTGTGTTTTTCTTTCTTTCCTTTTCTTTCTCTTTTTTTCTTTTCCTTTTCTTTCTTTTCCTTTTCTTTTGTTTTTCTCTTCTTTCTTTTCCTTTTGCTTTTCTTTCTTTCCTTTTCTTTATTTTCCTTTTCTTTTGTTTTTCTCTTCTTCCTTTTCTTCTTTTCTTTTCTTTCTTTCCTTTTCTTCTTTTCTTTTCTTTTCTTTCTTTTCCCTTTCCTTTGTTTTTCTTTTACTTTGTTTTTGTTTTTGTTTTTTTCTCTTCTTTCTTTTCCTTTTTGTTTTCCTCTTCTTTCTTTTATGTTCGGTACCTGTATTCCCCGATAGTGCCGTTGATTCCGAAAGAGGGGTATGAAAAATAAGTAAGGCTCAAAGGGGATAACAAGGGATAATAGTGTTTGGATAGTAGGACGAAATGCCTTCATCATTTCAATCTTTAAGATATGCCAAATACAAACAGATACATTCAGAAAATAAAGAAATCATACATAGTATCTCTTGACCACATCGGAATTGATGGCCATTTCTTTACATTTTCCTTCCACATCTGTCAAATACAATGCTCCGTTAGACAACACTCTGGTTATTACAAATGGTCCCTGCCAGTTTGGGGCAAACTTTCCTTTTGCTTCAGCCCAATGAGGCAAAATCCGCCTCAGTACTAATTGCCCGACTTCGAACTTCCTTGGACGTACTTTCTTGTTGTATGCTCTTGCCATTCTTCGTAGGTACAGTTGTCCATGACACACTGATGCCAGTCTCTTCTCGTCAATCAAACTCAACTGCTCAAGACGGATTTTCACCCATTCATCATCATCGATCTCAGCCTCGGCAATGATTCGTAGGGATGGGATTTCCACTTCTGCGGGTATTACTGCCTCGGTACCATATACGAGTGAGTAAGGAGTCGCCCCCACCGAGGTACGAACGGTGGTGCGATATCCTAACAATGCAAAAGGCAATTTCTTGTGCCACTGTCTAGATCCCTAAACCATCTTCCGAAGTATTTTCTTTATATTCTTATTGGCTGCTTCAACTGCACCATTTGCCTTGGGATGGTACGGAGTAGAATGCCTATGAGTAATCTTAAATTGCTCGCATGTCTCCTTCATCAAATGACTATTAAGATTAGCCCCATTATCTGTGATGATTACCTTTGGAATCCCAAACCGACAGATGATATTTGAATGCACGAAGTCGACTACAGCTTTCTTAGTCACAGACTTGAACGTCTTAGCTTCCACCCATTTGGTAAAATAATCTATAGCTACCAAGATAAACTTGTGCCCGTTTGATGCTGCTGGATCAATTGGCCCAATAACATCCATGCCCCACGCAACAAAAGGCCATGGTGCGGACATCGTATGTAATTCTGATGGCGGAGAATGAATCAAATCTCCATGTACTTGGCATTGATGACACTTACGCACAAAACTGATACAATCCCGCTCTATCGTGAGCCAATAATAACCCGCTCGGAGAATCTTTTTTGCTAGAACATACCCACTCATATGCGGTCCACAAACTCCGGAATGTACCTCAGTCATAATATTTGTGGCCTGCCTTGCATCTATACATCTCAACAACCCGAGATCTGGAGTTCTTTTGTACAGCACTCCTCCACTAAGGAAAAACCCGCTTGCCAATCGCCAAATCGTTCTTTTCTGATCACCGGTGGCCTGCATTGGATATACTCCCGCTCTAATGTACTCTTTGATATCATGGAACCACGGCTCTCCATCGATTTCCTCTTCTATCACATTACAGTAAGCATGCTGATCACGGACCTGAATCTGTAATGGATCAACATAAGCCTTATCTGGATGGTGCAACATTGACGCCAAAGTCGCCAAAGCGTCAGCAACCTCATTATGAATCCTTGGAATGTGCCTGAATTCTATGGCCTGAAAACGCTGGCAAAGCTCATGCAGATACTGCCAATACGGTATAAGCTTCATGTCCCGTATTTCCCATTCTCCTTGAATCTGGTGTACCAGTAAGTCCGAGTCACCCATGACCAAGACTTCCCGTACACCCATATCCACAGCTAATCTCAATCCCAATATACACGCCTCATATTCTGCCATGTTGTTTGTACAGTAGAAACGAAGCCGAGCTGTAACAGGGTAATGCTGACCTGTTTCCGAAATAAGTACTGCTCCTATTCACACGCCTTTCATATTTGCATCCCCATCAAAGAAAAGTTTCCATCCCGACTTCTCAGCTTGTTCCAATTCATCAATGTGCATTACCTCTTCATCAGGTAAATAGGTTTTCAAAGGCTCATAATCTTCGACGGGGTTCTCAGCCAAATGATCGGCTAATGCCTGTGCTTTCATGGCAGTCCGTGTCACATATATAATGTCGAACTTTGTAAGCAAGATCTGCCATTTTGCAAGCCTTTCTGTGGGCATAGGTTTCTGAAAAATATACTTCAATGGGTCCAAGCGAGATATAAGGTAAGTAGTGTAAGATGACAAATAATGTTTCAACTTCTGTGCCACCCAAGTTAGGGCACAACATGTACTTTCCAGATGAGTATACTAAACCTCGTAAGATGTGAACTTCTTGCTGAGATAGTAGATAGCCTGCTCCTTTCTGCCCGTAACATCGTGCTGCCCCAGTACACAGCTGAATGAACTGTCCACAACTGTCAGATATAAAATCAAAGGCCTCCCTAGTTCTGGCGGAACCAACACGGGTGGGTTTGACAAATACCCCTTTATCTTATCAAAAGCTTTCTGACATTCATCAGTCCAACTGACCGCGACATCTTTCTTCAACAACTTGAAAATTGATTCGCACGTTGCCGTGAGCTGAGCAATGAACCTAGTGATATAGTTCAATCTTCCCAACAAACTTATCACCTCGGTTTTGTTTCTTGGAGGCGGCAACTCTTGAATAGCTTTGATATTTGACGGGTCTAATTCAATACCCCGCCGACTGACTATAAACCCCAACAACTTTCCGGATGGCACCCTGAAAGCACACTTTGCAGGATTGAGCTTAAGATTGTACCTGCGAAGCCTTTGAAAGAACTTTCTCAAATATCTGACATGGTCGGATTGCTGTCTAGACTTCTCGATCATTGCCCGAGTAACCATTGAACCTTCACATTTGACCGTCAAATAGAGAGCCTTGTTGTGTTCTGTGCCTTCCACAAGCAATTCATCATCAGAAAATGCTACCCTGTTCACTTCAAAGATCTTGTTGGCAATTGTCTCTAGATGGTTCACTGAAATTTTGTCAGACACATGAGCCTCATTCAATATCTTCATCAAAGATCGGCAATGCTCATCAGAGTGAATCAATAGTGACAACAACGAGATTTGGGCTGGTGTTTTTCTCAGTTGTTCAACAATGGAATAATCTTGTACTTTCATCTTTTTCAGAAACTCTTCTGCCTCTTCTTCTGTCACAGATTTTTTGACTGGCACTGGATTGTCTTTAGCGCCCCTAGCCTTTCTCAACTCTTCAGGAGCGAAACAACGTCCCGACCAGGTTAGTCCTTGTGCTTCACAACTCTCTTCCTCAATTTCCTTTCCTTTGTATGTCACCACTACATTGTCATACCTCCACGGTACGACTTTGCTATCAATCACGGGTAACTGGACTACCGGTTTTATAACAACCGGTTCTACGTAAGCTCCTTTCACCACCACCATGGGTGCTGATGATGACCCTGGTACCATTAACTTGACTGGCTCCGGCTTTTTGCAGCCACAAATGGTCCCTTTCCCATTACCACCACTGGCTTGTCTTTTATTGCTTTTAACTGAACCGCTGGCCTTGCACTCACTGTTTTTTCTTTGGCTTCCGTAGAACGAATCACCATAACCACCTGCGACGGTTTCTTAAGCCCTGTCCCCTTATGTATCAGTTCGATCATATTGGCCTCATAATGCGTTGGTAACGGATTTTGGTTGATGTTTGGGGCCTCTGGAGCCTGTACTTAGATGCGGCGATTATCAATAAGTTCTTGCATCGCATTTTTCAACTTCTAATATTTTTCAGTATCATGCCCCGACATCCCTGAGCAATACTCGCAGCTAACAGAGTGGTCCAGGTTTCTGGGAAGATGGTTTGGTGCTTTGGATTCAACTGGGGTCAGCATTCCCAACTGTTTCAATCTATGGAAGAGAGCAGTGTAAGATTATCCCAGCGGAGTAAATGTTTTTTTGTTTGGGTCCTTCTTACTTCTAAAAGCTTGGTTTGGGAGGAAGTTGGTTCCTGGTTTGTTTGCCCTGGGAGGTGGATAGGTGTTTTGTGGGTGTGGCTGTGTATTTTGGGGACTTGGTGTATGCCATTGCGAGTGCACTGGGGGTTGAGTGTAGGTCTGGGCGTGGTGGATAGAAAAGTGTGGTTCTGGTGGTGGATAATAGTGTTGCGGTGGGCCATATGGGGTATATTGATAGTTTGAGTGGTGGGGTCTGGGTTGGTTATAGTAGAGCAGAGGGTTATTGGGCCTGTACCAAGCGCTAGCTTCAACTGCAGCAACTTCTTCTTTCTTCTTCTTCCCAAGCACACCACCAGTACCGCTTTGGATGGCCTTGGTGGTTGCTTTCAACGCTGAGTAGCTCAAGATCTTGTTAGATTTCAATCCTTCTTCAATCATGGCTCTCATCTTTACCACTTCATTAAATGACTTTCCGACAGATGTTACTAGATGACCAAAATAGGTAGGTTCCAATTTTTGCAAGAAGTAATCTACCATCTCACTCTCCCTCATGGGAGGATCAACCCTTGCAGCTTGTTCCTCCAGCGGAAACCAAACTCTCTAAAACATTCCCCAGGTTTCTTTTCCAGTTTCAACAATGACAGACGATCGGGGACTATCTCGAGGTTATATTGAAAATGGCCAATGAATGCTTGTGCCAAATCATCCCATGTATACCATCGGCCGGGGTATTGCCTCGTGTACCATTCTAGCGCTGACCCGCTCAGGCTTTGACCGAAATATGCTATCAACAATTCATCCTTTCCCCCAGCACCTCTCATTTTTCTACAGAAACCACGCAGATGGGCTACTGGGTCACCGTGCCCCTCATATAAGTCAAACTTCGGCATTTTAAACCCCGCAGGCAACTGGACATCAGGAAAAGGGCACAAATCTTTGTATACGACGCTAACTTGGTTACCTAAACCATGCATGTTCCTGAAGGATTGCTCCAGGCTTTTGACTTTACGAATCACTTCCTGTTGTTCTGTATTCTTAACCGGTTTCTCAACTTCTCCCGGG
Organism: Nicotiana sylvestris; assembly: GCF_000393655.2. Classification (NCBI taxonomy): domain Eukaryota; kingdom Viridiplantae; phylum Streptophyta; class Magnoliopsida; order Solanales; family Solanaceae; genus Nicotiana; species Nicotiana sylvestris. The sequence continues at coordinate 118,205,339 of NC_091057.1, read as the reverse complement.
ATTTCAAAATGGGGAGAATAGGTATATGGCTCAGGCGCTTTGAAAGTGGGTTTGGGAGGGTAATATTAGGTGTCGTGAGCTTGGAATAGTGGCTCACTGGATGATCTATGTAGTGGAGCTGGGGGAGGTGCCACAAAGACGGGAACCATGGGTAGTGGAGGGTTCTGTTTAGAGGGTGGTGCTGGGGGAGAGTATGAATGGTACCATAACCCTGGGCCTGATAAGGGAAAGCTGAAGATGCGTGGGGAGTGGTAGGCTCCTGAGCTTGAGCCAGGGGTGGGATGTAAGATGGGTTAGCAGGATATAGTGGTGCCGGATGTCCCTGAGACCATGCCCGATGCATTTCAGCCATTTGTACTTTTAATTTCCTCATCTCTTCTTTCATAGCACCCATATTTGTTACCTCAACCTCATTCGAAGGGTCTACGATACTGATTTCCGAATCCTGCCCTGTCATTTTTACTTGATCTTTTGACCGGGTGTTGTACGGGTGAGTTGCCAGAATTGCCAATCAACTAACCACCTGCTTGGACTCACACATTTTGACAACCACTTTGTTAGCGATTAGGTCTTAACATATTTAACAACCGCATGTTGGCATGAATGCACTTATACAATTATTCATTTCTATTATGCGTTTGCTCGATTGCATGCGTCATCCCGACATTTCGTTCCTTGTTTCTTTTTACCTTTCTTTTGGATTTCTTCACCTTATCCCTCTCTTGTGCTTCTTCTTTCTCTCTCTGTTTTTCCGCTCTTTTCATTTTTTCTCTCTTTCTCGATTTTTATTCTATTTTCCTTTTATTCTTTCTATTTTCTTACGATTATGGTCGAATCCTATGGAGATTGCCTACGTATCGTGACCCCGCACGAATCAGACCAAGCGTAGTTCGTGAGAATAAATGCGAAAATAAAAAGTGGAAGTAAGGACTTTTCCGAAATTTTCAATTTTTATCACTAAAACAAACTATTACAAACGAAACTTAACAGACGTAATTTTTTTTTAAAAAGCAAATACAGACTCTAAAACTGCAGATATACTTGACCTGGGCAGATAATAGACATATGAAATACTGACTCAAAATGGTAGAAAATTACAGACACGGACTATGCATATTCTAGTGCTTCAAACTTAGGTGTCCGCGGGGCGTCGTTCGGCCTCGCCGCGGGTGTAGGATCCAAATCCCTTTCAAGCTGCTCTAACTCATTCATGGTTCACTTCACATAGATCATCACTGCTGAGACAAAAGTAGTACGGGTCATGTCTTCACAAACCCGACATCTCCTGATAATAGCATGAGCAACGGCTCTAATCCTGTCTCTTGTTTGCTTCTTTTCTATAAGCAAGTGTCTTATCTGATCGCTGCACGTCTTTAAAGCTCGAGAGTCTTGCAGGTGTTGGTCTTGCAGCTGCTGCACTTCTACCTCCATTTGGGCCAACAAGTTGTAACAATGTCCATTTTCAATTTCAAAATCTCTAGCCTGCCCAACCACTTTACCCTCAAGGGCAACCACTTTTCTCTTTAAATTGACAACAATTTTCTCATGGTCCCTTTTCAACTGATTCAAGTATTGGCGATGCTCCTCTGTTCTTGTAGCCCACTGTGCTTTAAGTTCTGCCATGACATTATCAGATTTTTCTAACTCATCCCGCCATTCCCTGACTTCGTTTTCCAATCTTTTTACCAATTGTTCGTCGGATTGGCTCCTCGGTTGCTTATCGATGGTTATCTTCAACTGTCGGATTTGGGTCCTAAGTGCTTCATTTTCTCGAGCCAGTCTATTCTTTTCCCCTTGATCCGCGGCAACCTATACATTGTTCTCGAATTTCAGACTCTCAACTTGCTGCTTTAGTTTACCAATCTCAACTCGATAGCTTTCTTCCTTCGCTAACCAGTCCCACTGCTCTTGGGATGACTTGGCGAAATCTTCGAGATGAGGTCTTTTAGCCGGTCTCCCACATGCCACGTCACCTTTGAACCACTCGTGATACCCTGGGGCAACTTCCCCTTTGACCCTATCTGACACGCAAGTGTTTGCCATTAAAATCTCTAGCCTGCCTAACCACTTTACCCTCAAGGGCAACCACTTTTCTCTTTAAATTGACAACAATTTTCTCATGGTCCCTTTTCAACTGATTCAAGTATTGGCGAACTTCTTCCTCGGGGAATCGACTGTCAGGACTGATTTCGACCACTTGGGTACTCAAATCTTCATCTCTCTGTACTACTTGATATCTACTGAGTTGCCTCAGAACCTGATATGGCGTATAAGGCTGGATGCTTTTGAGTCCCATCAACAGAAAATGCGGGCGGGCTGCTGGCATATATACGACCTCTTCGACAGGCAACCATCCAAGCACCCACTGTATCTGGCTGGCATTGAGGTTCCGAAATAGTAATGCCCAGGCCGCGACTCCTTCAGGTAGACTAGCCCCTTTGATTCTTGTGTAAAATTCACCTATACAAGTTTTCTCAACCGAACCATAACTCAATAACTGAGAGCGGGGGCTCAAATGCTCAGTCATCCACATTTGTAACAACAAGTTACATCCCTCAAAATATTTGCCCCCAGCTTTGCACGCAGTGAGAGCTCTGAAGATATCAGCCACAATCATAGGTGCTAAAGTGCTTTTCCCTATGGTTTGCAAGGTACTGACGACCCCCGCTACTTTCAAATCAATATTAACATCTTTCCTTGGGAATATTACGAGGCCCAAAAAAGCTATCATAAATGCCACTCGTCTGTGTTCCTCCCATTTTTGTCGGCTATTTCTGCTCCACAGCTTAAAGTCTGGATTATTGAACCCACCCACATGGCCATATCTATCATACATGAAGTGGAAACTGCAGAAACCCTTTGAAAAATCTGGGTGATGAACTGTTCGGGGTATTTTCAAGGAATCCAAGAATCGGTGTATGGTAATGGCCCTAGGAGCAATCAAGTATTTGCATCTCAATGGAGCTTGATCACTTCCAATGTACCCCGCTATTTCTTCCAATGTTGGGGTTAGCTCAAAGTCTGGAAAATGAAATACATTATGTGCCGAATCCCAATGGGCGACCAATGCCCTGATAATATCCCCCCGAGGCTGAATGTTTAATAAATCCGGAAGATCTTTCAAATATTTTCTCACTTCGTCTTGCCCCTCTTTGCCTAAATCATTCCACCATAATTGCAGCTCAAAAGGGATTTTGGTCATTATTGAAAAGGGATCATTCACCATCGTGTTCATCCTGCACATTTATTAAAGCATTTTAAGGAAAAGAAAACTCTTGTTTGACACAAAAAATAAGATGTCTATATTTGCGACTCAAAATTACCTATTTATTGTTAAGCGAAGAACTTGACTTTCAAACATGGCCTTTCAGTGCTTTGGGAAAAGATTTTAAGGCTATTTATGACTAGACGGCTCTACTTAGCTTCTTTTTTTCATTTCAAGATAAAATAAAAAACGAAAACACATGACCAAAGGTGGTTGTTTATGCAAAGTCAGCCTTCCGGCGCCCCGTTTGGGAATATTTGGCTATTTTTGACAAAAACGGCATCACTTAGTTTATTTATGACAAAAATTAAATTTTGATACGTTCCGATTATTTTTTGCAAAAGGAAAAGTTGGACCCGATAAGGGTTGCCTACGTATCTCACGCCCTGTGAGAATCAAACCATGCGTAGTTCGGACAAATTAACCTAACTATTTTAAACATGACTCTTTTCCATCTTTGTTTTTGGCATAAGCGAATAACAACTATTAAAACAAAACTCTTTTTTTTTTCAATCAACCAAAAAACCTATTTTCCGAGCTAAAAAAATGGACTCTTTTTCTTTTTCTTTTTTCATTTTTTCAACAAAATAATGAAACAACTTATGTTTTCCAAAAAAAGACTCGTTTTTATAAACAATTCCCTTTTTTCTTTTCAAAAATTTCGGCAGAGTTTCGTCAGTAATTGATTTCTTATTTCTAAAATAATCAATTAACTCCCTAGCTAATATTTTATTTCACTTTTTTTTTTTCAATTTTCCAACACCCGAGATTCAGAAACCGGTCAACATGTAGGTTCGGAACAAATAAATGCACAACACAAGAGAATGCATCAGGATGGTCTTTTCATTTCAGGTTGCTAGTCCTAGACGGACCCAACCCCTGTGTTGAGTCCCCTAAGTCAAAATGCAACGTGATGCAAGTAAGCGTTCCTACTAGGGATCCGGCATAAAGTCATGTTATTCTATGTTCAAAACCTGGGTCAGTGTTCTTGACTGTGTACCCGAGCGGACAACTCGAATCGAGGAGGGGGCAACTTACCGGGAACCAAAAGGCCATCCGGCTTCGTAACTTGTCCGGCCTCTTTCTTATTTCAAGGTATGACACTAACAGAATAGGGAGTCTCAACTAGTAAGCACATCCCCGGAGGTGAAGAGAGAAGGGTGTCGGCACAGTTTATATACAGTTCAAATAATCAAAGCGGTAACATTTAGCACACTCAGCATCAAACATGTAGGAATACCAGATACAATTAAATACAACAATTTATCTAAGCTCGAATTCTGAACCCTGAACCAGAGATTCTGGGTTCGATCCCCAGCAGAGTCGCCAGAGCTGTCACACCTCTTTTTTACCTACACCGGTAAGGGTGTAAATGAGTTTTTCCATTTAAAGGACAATCGGAACAGGGTTTAATTATTAATTATTTAGAGTCGCCACTTGGGATATTAATGGTGTCCCAAGTCACCGGTTGAATCCCGAACCGAGGAAATTTATGACTCTGTTAACAGTCCGCAAACCAGAAATCCGAGTAAGGAATTCCGTTAACCTGGGAGAAGGTGTTAGGCATTCCCGGATTCCGTGGTATTAGCACGGTCGCTTAACTGTTGTATTTGATTTTATCTGATTTTAATACATGCTAGCTTATGTGCCTTTTATTAATTTTACACCGCTTTTACTATAATTATTTTTTTTAAGAATTGCGCGTCATGAAAATGCATTTCGAACCACGTCGCAATCAATGCACCCGTAGTTATCAACACATTTCGACTTCGTCGAGATTTGGATTTGAGTCGCATCAATGCGCACCCAAATTTAAGAAGGTTATTTAATTAAATCGGGCCTAAAGATGCTAACGTAGTGTTATTTTGGAGAAAAGCCATGAAGTTCTCTAAACGACCATCCCAAATTCTAATTATTTCGATAATTATTTACTAAGGGCCCCACATTTATTTATTTTTGCGCGGTGAGGCTCGTCTCAATTTGTGAAACTCTTTTCTATCATTATTTATTTTTAAGAATTACGATGTCGCGAAAACGTGTTTCGAACCCCGTCGCAATTAATGCACCCGTAATTGCCAACACATTTCGACTTCATCGAGATTTAGATTTGGGTCGCATCAATGCGCACCCGAGTTTAAGAAGGTACCTTAATTAAAATCGAGCTTAAAGATTCTAATGTAAGGTTATTTTGGGGAGGACCGTGGAGTTTGCTAAATGGCCATCCCAACTCCTCATCAATTTTATACACCATCATTGAGGACAGTCGCATACGTGATTCGCGTTGGGCGAAACTCACTTCTAACAATTTAAAATAAATCAATTGAGATTAACTTACAATTTTTAATGATCAAATGCCCCTAACAAAAAAGAACTCAATTGTGTGTAAACTGAAAAAGTTCAGTGGCCCAAATTCTACACTGGATTGGACCATTGACGGGCCTCAAAATGGCCCTAAGATAGGTCAGGCAAACGAAAGGGAAGCCCAGGCGACAGACTTCAACACCTGGGCTCGAATCCCTTGAGAAGCCCAGATTCACGAAGGCTGTTCGCATAATAGCCTGAGATAGCTTATCTTTGAGCCCAGCGAAACTTTGATTTGTTGGCCCAAACAACACTTTGAAATTATCTTTAAACTATTGCAAGTATTCAATAATCATCCAAGGGGAAGTAATGCACAATTACTTAACTTAGAAGGAAATTAGTCAATTGGATTCTATTTCATATACAGGCTACTTCATCGAATGACATTCTGGTGCTTTTCTTAGACATCATTAAGGTAAACTAAGCTATAAACACAATCTCAATAGCATAAAGCAAACGAGTTATTTTTGAATCAATTTAGGCCAACATTGCTATCAGTATATCATGTAATCAACCAGCACTGATGTTCCCTTCATAGTACTCACATGACTCTTACCACAATTCAGATAGTCTATTTAGCATTAAAGCAAGCAAAACTTTTAAATAATATTCATGAATTGAACACTAAGTAATTAGATCTGAAAGTTAGCTAAATCAGAACTCAGTTCTGTATGTACATTCATTCTTCAAATAACTCATTTCTGCCCATTTAAGCTCACATTCATCAGGGGTATAACTGTGTACCTGGTTAAATGAAAATATAAGAAGGGAAAGAGTTAGCTACTTTGAACAGCAACAACAGCAAACTCAGCAACACGTACCACAGAACATGCTAGGAAATGCTTTGAAACCCAGAAAATATAGGCAGACTTTACCGATCAATTCAACACACACTTCAAATGCACTCCTAACCCTCACAACTGCACCTAAGCACCTCTATAATAATGCTAAACCCAAAACCCAGAACTGAAATCTAAAACTAGTAATGAAACTGTGAAGTTGTTTCGGATTTCTCCATTTTTGATGTTTTTGTTTTCTGAATAATTTTGGAATTAAAATGCTAACTGAAATCAAAAGCAAGAATGAAAACTCAAATTGAAACTCAGGGCTGAAGTCAGAAGAAGAGAGAAAAACCCCCATTCCCAAGGCATTTCATGCCCTTTTATAGGCAAACCCAAAGAGAATAGATCAGATTCTGATTTTTCAATCAGTCCCTCTCTATTTTCAGTTTGGTCCCTCTATTCTTAACTTGCTAAACAAGTAAATGCCTTACAATTATTAAAATCTACACTTGTACCCCATTCTAGAAGGCCCTAGGGTATTCCTCTACCCATACAATACCTATACTGCCCTTCCATATATCTTGATATTACTATTCTTATCAGAACTACCCTTTTCCATACCCAGATTACCCCTAAAAGCCCCTCAAAGTTACTGAACCTACCTTCATCCTTAACATCTATAACCAATACCCTAACCCAATCTAAAACTAACTGGGAATGATTAACTAGCACTCAGAAAACAATTAATCAACTAACCAAAATCAAATGTTTAATCATATTAATTCAATCAAACTAAATGATATCAAACTAAACTTAAACTAACATGAACAAAATTAAATGAACTAAAGCTAATTCTTAATCCGTAAACTCATAACCATTCAAACAAATATCAATTCAGAATTAATCAACAATTGGCAGAACTTAAACTAATACGAATAAATCATAAAATTAACAGAAAAAATTAACGAAACAACAACTATAAATAACACTTCAAACATGCGAGTAAAAGGAAGCAGTAAAAACTCACAGAGGCATAAGGGACTCCGGCCAGTCAGAAACGTCTGAATCCTTTCAGATTTTTGACGCGTAACATCCCTAACCATGTGTTCTTACATGGTTAAGGATACTACAGTTCGAAATCAAAAAGGATTTGGTTTTAGGGTTTGGCCAGAAATTCTTAGATCTAAGATTCGGGCCGTTTCACAGTGATTTGAAGGAAAATAAACATGGATTAGTGTTGAGGAAGGGCCGGGGGTTGTGGGGTGTGATTTTGGACTGATTTGGATGAACTCTTCACTTGGCCGAAAAACTTCAAACTAAGATTCAACGAGTTCCGGCCTTGTTCGAGGTAAACCAGTGGGTGCAATGGAAATAGGAGAGTGAGGGGGATCTGTGGTGTTAACCTCGGAGTGAACGACGTAGGTTGTGTTCACCGCCGACGAGGGGTTTGATGGCGGCGCGGGTTAGGGTTTGTTGAGGAGGGGTAGGGTAAGGACGATGAGGCAAATGGGGGTAGGGGGGGAGAGTTTCGGACCCTTTTATATTAAGAACCTCGTTAGTTCCGGACCTTTGGATTGATAAGATCCAGCGGTCCTGATTTGGAGGTCACGAAACGACGTCGTTTCGATTAGAAAGGGGGACGGACCGGGTTGGGGCTTGGGCTGGGGCTGATTTACAATGGGTTGAGACGTTTGGTCTTGGACAAATCTTCTGATTTGGCCCAAATTTGGGTCTTTTATTAAGACCCAATTTTATTCTTATTTCCTTTTTGTTTTCTTTTCCCACTTTTACAATTTTTATAATTTTTCTAATTTTTATGGAAATGTAAAACTTACATGAAGTCCTAGCTATTTCAAAACAAAGAATAATTAATTACTAAAATTGTTCAAAAGCTATTTCATGACAAGTTCCTAGTAAAAATCATTAAAATGTGAAAGCGGCTAATTTTTGTGATTTTCATGTTTTGCCTTTTTTTTAAAACAATTAACCTTTAATAGATACTAAAACCTAAACGCAAAAATACATATTTTTGTACTTTATAGAATTAACATGCGCAAATAGAATGCAACAATTATCAGAAAATGACGCCAAAATTGCACAAAAATTGTAAAAAATAAAGGAAAAATATTTTGTTTGGGATTTTGGGAGTAATCATATTTTAGGGCAAAAATCACGTGCTCACAATAAATCAGCCAGTTTTAACGTTTTTTTAAGTTTAATTCAGACTATAACCAGTACATGCAAGACATGTTAAACAATCTGTCTTTAAGTTGAGGAGGCCTGTTTGAGCCTTTAAATGTTATGTGTTTTCCCATATCTGCTTTATGTGTTTTGTTTGTCGCCCTAGATTTTGTCCTTTAAACCATAAAATCCCAATATCCCTTCCCTTTCGGACTAGTAGTCACAAATGCCTCCGGGACTGATAGGATTGGGACGGGTAAAAGCATGCAATATGTAACGAAACTATTCCGCTTTTAATACCTTAACGGGGTAGGAAAGAGTAGACATGGATATGGTGACCGGTGCGCTAATGCCACGTGTAACCCCTCTTTTGAGGAGTGACTACCGGGTATCGCATTGATGTGATCCATATTATTTGTAAACCTAGGACTCCCTTCCCTTTACTTGTTTACTTTTCAGAATTTTAAAACTATTTCCTCAAAATTTTAGCTTTCTTTGTTTCTTCGAGCATTAATTTATTTGTAGCCATAATGTGACAATCCCTCATATTTGAACCCTTTATTTGCTTACTTGTTACTTGTACTTAAAGTCACAATTGTAGCATGTATGGGAACCACACTAGTGGATCCTGAGGGGTGCCTAACACCTTCCCATTGGGATAATTTCTAGCCCTTATCCAATCTCTGGTTTTCTAGATAAATTCCTTCCTAGTGTCCTAATGCACTTTAATCATTAGGTGGCGACTCTTCATTTCAAACACAATTCCCAAAAAGGGAATGAGTTGTCCTCTCAAATGTCATAAACCTAATTTCGCGAGAAAAAGGGGGCGCGACAGTAGGGCGACTCTGCTGGGGACATACTTTTAGGCTTTTACCATTTCAAGCTATTACTGTGACTTTACATTTCTTCTATGCTTTATTTGTTTAATACCTTTAGGCATTTAATTCCCTCTTCTACTGCAAAAACTAACTTATCTCTTGTTTCTTTCCCTTGTTTCTTTCACTGCTTTCCTTTACTACACTCATTTATTACTATTTTAAATTATTGTAATTATTACTTTATGAACGTTCAAATATGTGACGACTTGTTTTAATTGCATATGCATGTTTCCAACATCATATTCAACCCATGACAAACAAATACAATAGCAACGCTTATAATGAGTGGTTGCACTCTTCCAATATTATCACCCTTTAATTCTGGCAAAGGCGTATTTGCGGTAAAACCAGTCGATCAACGGTATAGTCGACGGTTCTGTGCCTTTTCCTCTTGAGTTGTCCGCTCAAGGGTACCAGTCTAATACCCATAGAAACCTTACTCTGTTTAATTGTGCATGCATCATGGTCAAACTTAGCCGAGTCAGTTATGTTGTCCGCATAATGACTCTTTAAGACAGACTCGTCCAAAGTCCACTAGGTTTTCCCAAAACCTAAATGGACACTACCACATTCTGTGCATTTATTCGGAGAATTAAATGCTTTTATGCCAATTATTGGTATTTAATAGTCGAGTATAGTGGGGGTAAGGGCCTAACCCTTTTGTCTTTCAGAAACACGAGGCACGAAGTCCCCAGATTCGGCATGGTCACAAACATCCATCCAAGGTTGCTAAGCTGGTAGGAGGATCTTCATTCCAGTGATCAGACTCTTGTCCGGAAATAACTAGGAAATATACCTTCCCTCCTTGAGGTCTAACCCAACAACAAAATCATAGAAGCTGCTACTCTATTATGGGATTGTGATAGGTATGTGTTTCGCTTCGGAGAGATTGAGATGACACCCTTGCTAGAGGAAATAGAAGGACTGGCTGGTATATTATGGGAGACCCCAGTTTTGTTAATGCCGGAAAATCGCAAGGGTAGAGGTTTTCTCAAAATGATGGGCCTAAAGAATAATCCAGACTTGACTTGTTTGAAGGAGTCCTACATTCCCTTTGATTATTTGTACGAGAGGTACGGTCACGACAAATCCTACCATACATATCCGGATGAGTTCTCCCTTACATCGTTGGGGCATATTCACCGAAGGGTCTTTGTCTTCATGTTCTACTTCTTGGGGATGATAGTGTTTCCAATGAAGAAAGCAAGGATCCACGCCAGTCTAGCCATGGTCACCAAAACATTGATGGAGGGAATTGGTGGACAACCATTTAGCATAGTGCCCATGATCATCGCAGAGATATACCGAGCCTTGGAAAAGTGTCAATAAGGATCCCCACACTTCGAGGGCTGCAACTTGCTACTCCAACTCTGGCTCATGGAGCATCTCCAAAGGGGTGAATATCAACAAAAGATTCAGCGTAGAGACTAGGACGATCATATAACCTTCCATCAACCAAGGTGAATGAACTACATGCCCAACATGTTTGCTCAGCCAGAAGATGCCAAGGGATGGGTGGAGCTATTTGAAAATCTAACTGAGGATCAAACACAATGGATGTACGAGTGGTTCCCTACTGAAGAGTTCATCACCCGATCTAGGGATGCACCATTTCTGATACTGATCAGTTTGAGAGGAACCTACCCTTATGTTCCTCTCTGGGTTATGAGACAGGCTAGTAGGAAATAGGTTATACCAAGGGTCGAAAAGATGAGTCACTTTTGAGCGGACTTCCAAGCTGATGACAGTCCTTATAAGTGCCAAGCTCAGTATATGTGGCATTGCAAGATCATCATGGGGACAGATACTATTGAGCCAGACAGATACCATGCTGGCTGCACCCCATACTATTCAGGATGGCTGGAGGACAATCACAATGGTCTGGGCCAACCTGGGTTTGTTTGAGGTCACAGAATCATCGATGAAAGGGCTGAAGAACAGGTCAAATACAACCAACTACGCAAGAGGATTCAGGAATTTAAAGCGAGCACCGTGAGATTCAAGAAGACCACCAAAAACTGATTAAAGAGTGGAAAGACGTGGCTAAAAGTGCCAACAAGCGATTAGGATACCTGGAACGAGGTTTAGTGAAGTTGGAAAGGAAGTTTCTCAAGAGGATCGAGGACTGCCAGAATGCTGAAGGAAACGAGGGTGGACACCTGGCCATAGCCTACCTGTTGCTGGGACTTCGCGAGCTGGTGAAGCTATTCAATGGAGCCAAAGATTCCGAGTCTGGGGAAGGTCCCTCTGGGACAAATAGTTAGGAATTTACCTTTTCGTTTTATGAATGTAATAAGGCCAATGGCCATTAGTGACATTTTTATCTTCACTTATTTATTGTCGTTTTGGGATTCGTCTTATTTTTATCAATAAAATGAGGCATTAAGCATTATATGTTCTCCAAATCAACTTGTCGCTAGGCCTACCTCGGGCCCAACGAGGCTCCCAAATTAGGACACGACCATTCTTGCACTACGTGTTTAATTATCGCAACGTTTCTTTTCATAATCCTCACTAACTTGTTGCCTTTTTGTTTTTATTTTTTATTTATTCCCCTCCAAAGGTTAGTTCGTGCACTCTGGCATCATCATCATATTCCACAAGATCCAAGGGCCCTCCACCCACTCTTCCTCCTAGCCCCATCAAAAATAGGAACAAAGGAAAGATGGAAGATTTGAACAACACCAGAAAGGAAAACTCAACTGAACGGATAGAGGTCGCTCATGGTGCCCAGGTCTCCAAGGAAAGTGCATCCCAACTCGAGCAGAAACTAGTGAGATTTCAAGAGGAACTTGATCAGGTTCGGAATCTGGAAAACTTGTCATTTTCCCTCACCACCCTAGATATCAATTTTCCAAACGCTAAGAAGCCCGTGCCTCTACAAAACATCCCAAAACCACAAAACCATCCCGCTCCTCACCACCACTACAACACCTGTCATACTTCCAACAGTTCACTGCTCATCCCAGAACTGGTGAACTCTACAAATGACCATTTCCACACACATAACACCCCCATCTACGCGGAAACCATGTCGCACTCCACCTAACCCATTTCAAGCACACCCGATTCTGATGATAAAGACTCACTCATCAGGAGTCTGGCTGAAGAGTTTAAGAAGTTGACTAGTCGAATTCGGGGCATCGAAGGAAGCAAAGGAATTGAAGGGCTAAACTATGAAGATCTCTGCATACAACCCAATATTAAACTGCCTGAGGGGGTACAAACCTCTGAAGTATGAGATGTTTGATGGTACAAGAGATCTGATATTTCATTTGAGAACATACTGCGACAAGCTGGTCGGAGTAGGAAAGGACGAAAGGATTTGCATGAAACTCTTCATGAGGAGTCTAAAGAGAGATGCTCTGTCTTGGTACATTAGCCAAGATTCAAAAAAGTGGTCGAACTGGGTAAGAATGGCGTCCCATTTCATGGACAGGTTTAGGTTCAACATAGAAAATGTGCCAGAAGTGTTATACATCAAAAACCTAAAGAAGAAACCCATGGAAACATTCTACGAGTATGCCACTCGCTGGAGGTTAGAAGCTGCCAAAGTCAGGCCTGCTCTAGAGGAAGAACAAATGAACAAGTTTTTCGTCCGAGCTCAAGACCCCCAGTACTATGAAAGGTTGATGCTGATTGAAAGCCAGGAATTTTCCAACATCATCAAGCTAGGAGAGAGGATCGAGGAAGACATCAAAAGTGGTATGGTCACAAACTTTGAGGCTTTGCAAGCTACCAACAAGGCTCTACAGTCTGGTGGCACGACCAAGAAAAGGGACGTGAGCGTCATGATGGTTGCATAGAGAACCAAGTCCCCTATCAAATAACAAACCTACCCGATGCCTCCACTCACATATCAACCTACCCCAAATTACCAAGAACCCTCGCCCTCTTACCAAACTCCACCATCTACGTACCAATCATCTCCACCTCCCACATATCAGCCTACTTCACCCAGATATTTCCAACTCGTACATGTCTACCAAGCCTAATATACTCAACCCTTTCACTATCAATCACCTCCAACTCGCCAAAACTTTCCTAGACCCTGACCAAATTTCGACCGTAGACCTCCCAAAAAATATAATGCCATTGCCGAACCAATTGACCAGTTGTATGAAAGGCTCAAAGCTACTAGTTATGTCACCCCCATCCCCGCTATAACTCCTGAAAACCCTTCCCAATGGGTCAATCCTAATAAGCCCTGTGCATACCATTCCAGCATGAAAGGGCATACCATTGATGAATGCCGCTCTCTGAAAGATAAAATCCAAACACTGATTGATAACAAGATTATTGTGGCAATGTAGCCTACTCCGAATGTCTGCAATAACCCTCTACCAAACCACACGGGTGGAGGCATTCACATAATTGAAATAGAGGATGACTGGGACCCTAAGGGGTCAATAGGTTTGATCACAGAAAGCGACGATCCAAAGAAACCAACAGTCACCCTTATTCCGATTGTAGTTCAGATTCAGCCTTCTGGGGACGCTGAGTTGAACATGTCCATACCACTTGAGTTTAAAACACCATCCTCTGCAAAGACGCCAACACCGATAAAAGGTCGAGTTTGGGTCCCCAGCAAATGTACCTAAACCATTTGAAGTTGCGGTCTTGCCTTCCAAAATATAGGCTCCGTTTGGATTAAAGGTCCCCATTCCTATAGCAATGTCGGCTATACCAACATTCCATACAAATGCCATACCTTGGGACTACATAGCTGAGGCAATAAGGAGAGGGAAAGCCAAATTCAGAGAAGCAGTCGCGACACAGGGTATGACAAGAATCAGTAGAGTATACACCCCGAAACATTTGGCTGAATCAAGCAAGTAGGCCTCTGGACGGCCAACCATCACTGAAGCTGGGACCGATGATATCTGGAGAAAAATACAAGCAAAGGAGTACTCAATCATCAATCAGTTGAACAAAACATCGCACAAATCTCTTTCCTAGCTTTGTTGTAAAGCTCTGATGCACACAAGAACGCCTTGTTGAAGGTGCTGAGTGAGGCATATATACCGAGAAACATCACTGGAGGAGAAATGACAAACATGGTAGGGCAGGTATTGGAGAGTCACAAGATCACTTTTCATAAAGATGAGTTGCCACCAGAAGGGTTGAGTCACAACAAGGCGCTGCACATCACTATGCAATGCGAAGATTATTTCATCGCCAGAATCCTGATTGACAGTGGGTCCAGCCTCAATATTTGTCCATTGGTAACACTCAGAACATTGGGAAAGAGTCGGCATGAGATCAAGGACGGGGCCATCAACGTCAAAGCTTTCGATGGTTCCCAAAGGTCCACTATTGGGGAAATTAGCTTGTGTTTGCAGATGGGGTCTACTTGGTTTGATGTTGAATTTCAAGTAATAAATGTGCCGACATCTTACAACTTGCTGTTGGGACGGCCGTGGATTCATGCCGCTGGGGCCGTAGCATCAACACTGCATCAGGCGGTAAAATTTGAGTGGAACCACCAAGAGGTGATCATTTACGACGACGTTAGCAATCCCATATACAGTCGCCAAACCATCCCAGCGATTGGAGGAAGGATAAAGATAGGCGGGGAAACCTATCACCATATCGAGCGAGTCAATGCCGTTCACAAAGACAAATGGTGGGACAACAAAATTGAAAGCATATTGAACTGGAGCGGATATGAGCCTGGAAAGGGTCTTAGCAAGAACCTCCAAGGAATCGCCAAGTCGATCAAACTGAAGAAACATGGCACTACTTTCGGTCTGGGATGCGAGTATACTTGGAAGGAATTCAACAACTGGTCGCCACCATGGAGCGGCCCTTACTAACCACTGGAGCAGGCGATACCCCATTTAGAACAAACTTTCCAGCCAGCCGATGTTATATATGGGTCAGAAGAAGAGGAAGCATTGGCAGCAATGAGGGATTTATTCGTGGAAGATGATGACATGGATTGCTTTGTCATTTTTAAGTAGGAGAGGGAGGGAGTCCCTTTTAAACAAGCCGTAAGCCGAGGAGCATGCCTCAATAATTGGACCATCAAAACCACTAGATCTCGAAAAGCCTCGGGGTATCAAGGCTGAATAAAGCATCATGCACTATCTTTTATTTTTACTAGTTGATTTTCCTTTCGCATGTTTGAATTTTTGCAATAAGATCTTCCAATGTTCAAAACAATTATGAAATTTATCAAAGCATATCGGTTTCCTTACAAATCTTACTCTTTATATGGAATAACATCTAGGTTTCATTATTAAAGAACAAGAAAAAAAGGTCTATAAATTAAAAAATCTATTTATGCCCTGAAGTAGTCTTCAAGGCAATGGTATTTGAGATTCTACAAAGAAGTTATCTCGTTGGAAGATGATGACATGGATTGCTTTGTCATTTTTAAGGAGGAGAGGGAGGGAGGCCCTTTTAAACAAGCCGTAAGCCGAGGAGCATGCCTCAATAATTGGACCATCAAAACCACTAGATCTCGAAAAGCCTCGGGGTATCAAGGCTGAACAAAGCATCATGCACTATCTTTTATTTTTACTAGTTGATTTTCCTTTCGCATGTTTGAATTTTCGCAATAAGATCTTCCAATGTTCAAAACAATTATGAAATTTATCAAAGCATATCGGTTTCCTTACAAATCTTACTCTTATTATTTTCTCTCATTACTTTACTTATACAACATTACTATTACTTATCTTGATGAACCAATGGCTGTGATATGCAACGAGAAAACACAACAAACGGATACAGATTCAGAGGAAGATAACATACCGGAAGAGATTGTTTAAGAAGTCGAGAATTTTGAGAATAGACCTAAATCCATCTTGGACGAGACCGAGATTGTTAACCTGGGAGATGTAGAAAATATCAAAGAAACTCGGATCAGCGTTCATTTGTCATCGACAGAAAAGAAGGAATGCAAAGAATTTCTAAAGTAATATGAAGGCATATTCGCTTGGTCGTATGATGACAGGACTGGTCTAAGTACATCTATTGTGGCTCACAAACTTCTAACTGATCTGACATATCCACCGGTAAAGCAGAAGCTCAGAAAGTTCAAGCCTGACATGATTTTGAAAATCAAGGAAGAAGCCACTAAGCAAGTTAAAGCTAAGGTTCTCAGGGTAGTAGAATATCTGACATGGTTAGCCAACATCGTGCCAGTACTGAAGAAGGACGGGAAGGTCAAAGTCTGTGTCGACTATCGGGATCTCAACTAGGCCAGTCCAAAAGACGACTTCCCCTTGGCAAACATACACATCCTGATTGACAATTGCGCCAAGCACGAGTTGTAGTCATTCATGGATTATTTTGCTGGGTACAATCATATCTGGATGGATGAAGAAGATGTTGAGAAAACAACTTTCATTACGCCATGGGGAATGTACTGTTACAAGATGATGTCGTTCGGGTTAAAGAATGTTGGGGCCACCTACATGAGGGCCATGACTACCATTTTCCATGATATGATACATAAAGAGATCGAAGTGTATGAAAGCCACTGATCACATAGAAAATTTGAGGAGGTTCTTCAATAGACCGAGAAGGTAAAACTTGAAGCTGAATCCCGCGAAATGTGCATTTGGGGTTCCTGCCAGAAAACTACTTGGGTTCACTGTGAGTCATCAAGGAATAGAACTGGATCCATCAAAGGTTAAAGCTATTCAAGAATTGCCACTGCCAAAGAACATGAAAGAAGTAATGAGTTTCTTGGGGAGACTCAACTACATCAGCCGGTTCATAGCTCAATCTACTGTCATCTGTGAGCCAATCTTTAAGATGTTGAAGAAGGATGCCGCTACCAAATGGAATGATGACTGCCAGAGGGCCTTCAACAAAATCAAGAAGTACCTGTCAACACCACTAATTTTGGTCCCGCCCAAGGCGGGTAAACCTCTATTACTCTACCTTGCAGTGCTAGATGGAGGATTAGGTTGTGTTCTTGGGCAACATGATGAAACGTGGAGAAAGGAGCATGACATCTACTATCTTAGCAAGAAGTTCACCCCTTATGAGGCCCGACATTATTTGTTAGAATGCACCTGTTGTGCTCTGACTTGGGTAGCTCAGAAGTTGAGGCACTATTTCTGTGCCTATACCACGTATCTCATATCAAGGATGGATCCGTTGAAGTACATCTTTTAGAAGCCCATGCCTATTGGCAAGATAGCCAAGTGGCAAATCCTACCAAGTGAATTCGACATTGTCTACGTAACTCAGAAAGCAATCAAGGGACAGGCTTTGGAAGATCATCTTGCCGAGAATCCCATGGATGGAGAATACGGATCCTTAAAGACGTATTTTCCTAATGAAGAGATATCACTCATAGGAGAAGACATTGCAGAATCCTATGACGGTTGGAGAATGTTTTTCGATGGAGCAGCAAATTTCCAAGGAGTTGGCATAGGAGCAGTCCTAGTGTCAGAAACCGGTCAGCATTATCCGGTGTTTACCAAACTCAAATTCCCTTGCACCAACAACATGGCTGAGTACGAGGCCTGCATCTTGGGACTCAAGATGACCATTGACATGAACATTCAAGAGTTGCTTGTGATCGAGGATTCAGACTTGCTTATACATCAGGTTCGAGAAGAATGGGCGACCAAGAACTCCAAGATACTCCCTTATCTACATCACGTACAGGAGTTGAGAAAGTGGTTCACAAAGATAAAGTTCTAGCATGTTCCTAGAGTTCAAAATGAGTTTGCCGATGCATTGGCTACCCTATCATCCATGATACAACATCCAGATAAGAATTTCATTGACCCTATTCCAGTAAAGATCTACGATCATCCAGCTTACTGTACTCACGTTGAAGAAGTAGTGGATGGAAAACCTTGGTTTCATGATATCAAGGAATACTTGGTGAAAAGAGAATACCTAGAACTCGCAAACGCTATTTAGAAGCCCATGCTTCGGAGGTTATCCAACAATTTCTTTCATAGGGGAGGAATCTTGTATATGAGGACTCCTAATTTGGGATTACAAAGGTGTGTCGACACAAAGGAAACATCTAAATTACTAGAAGAAATCCATGCTGGGACCTGTGGGCCACATATGAATGGCTTTGTCTTAGCCAAGAAGATACTCCGAGTTGGTTATTTTTGGATGACTATGGAAACGGACTGCATCCAGTATGTCCGAAAGTGCCACCGCTGTCAGATACATGCATATATGATAAAGGTGCCTCCAAACGAGCTTAATACAACAAGCTCACCATGGCTGTTCGCCATTTGGGGAATGGATGTTATCAGACCAATCGAACCTGCTGCATCAAATGGACATAGGTTCATCCTAGTGGCAATTGATTATTTCACCAAATGGGTTGAAGCAGCATCATACAAGGCAGTGACTAAGAAAGTCGTAGCAGACTTTGTCCACGACCGTATCATTTGTCGATTCAGAATTCCATAATCAATCATTACTGATAATGGTCCCAATCTTAACAGTGACTTGATGAAAGCCACGTGTGAAACCTTCAGGATCAAACACAAGAATTCTATAGCCTACAGACCTCAGATGAATGGAGCCGTAGAGGCCACCAATAAGAATATCAAGAAGATACTAAGGAAAATAATAGAGAAGCATAAGCAGTGGCACGAGAAGTTATCACTTGCTTTATTTGGGTATAGCACCACAGTCCGCACATCAACCGGGGCAACCCCCTATATGCTAGTTTACAGTAAAGAGGCAGTCATTCCCGCCGAGGCGGAAATTCTCTCATTAAGAATCATACAGGAAGCAAAGCTAGACGATGCAGAATGGGTGAAGAATAGTTACGAGCAGCTAGCTCTTATAGATGGAAAGAGAATGGATGCAGTTTGCCATGGTCAACTTTATCAGAACAGGATGTTCAGAGCCTTCAACAAAAGAGTCAAGTCGAGACAGTTCTCACCGAGGCAGCTGGTGTTAAAGAAAATCTTTCCACATCAAGATGAAGCCAAAGGGAAATTCTCTCCCAACTGGTAGGGTCTGTACATGGTTCACCGGGTTCTAACAGGAGGAACCCTCATACTCGTAGAAATGAACGGAGAAGTCTGGCCAAAGCCGATCAATTCAGACGCAGTCAAGCGATACTATGTGTAACCTTTATGCTTTCTTTTATGATGTTATTTGAACTACGCCTGACCTGATTCCTGTTTGAGAGGGGATATGTAGGCAACCCTATAGGTTCAGTCACAATGCAATAAAATTTTCATTTCCCCCACAATCGAAAACTAGGGCAGAATTTTGAAAAGGACCCTCAAAATTCCGAAATGATTTTAGCCATTCGCCGCAAGAAGACGTCAGAAGCAGCAATCCAGTAAACTGGGGCAGAATTTTGAGGAGGACCCTCAAAATTTCGGAGCAAGAGAAGTTGCAATATCTTGAACCATGTCGCAGTCGTAGGTTCATCTAAGGAAAACTATTCTCGATTATGTATTTATGTTATATTTTTTACTAAATCATGCATGTCTATTACCAAAGTTGCTTCATTTAGCAATGCTATCCCAATAATGCACACAGTATCACTGGAACAGAGCCGAGCAGGACAAGCGAAGCCAACGGGAATACAAACTAACCTCCCCCCTTTACAAAACTCACGATTTTCTTTGGATGCAGGCATTTGAGTTGCAAAATCATCAAATATACTATACACTCACAAGACTCACATTACTCAGAAATACTACTCTCAGAACCATTGCACTTACTCACAGCTGCTACCTGCACGTAGAGTCTCCAACAGACATAGTATCCCCAGCAGTCGCAATATCGCAATGCACTATCAGCTAAGAAAACTCTATTGCCATTTGCCATTTTACTTCCTACATAAGGCTACCATTCTGCCTTCCGAGGTTAATCTCTACCTCCATCTACATTCTCTGTATTGTATAAGGCTACCATTCTACCTTCCAAGACTATGCTCTGTCTCCATCTACATTCTCTACATTGCATAAGGCTACCATTCTGCCTTTCGAGGTTACGCTCTACCTCCATCTGCATTCTCTGCATTGCATAAGGCTACCATTCTGCCTTCCGAGACTAAGCTTTGTCTCCATCCGCGTTCTCTACATTGCATAAGGCTACGATTCTACCTTTCGAGGTTAAGCTCTACCTCCATCTGCATTCTCTGCATTGCATAAGGCTACCATTCTGCCTTCCGAGGTTAAGCTCTACCTCCATCTGCATTCTCTACATCGCATAAGGCTACCATTCTTCCTTCCGAGGTTAAGCTCTACTTCCATCTCGATGGCTGAAAGATCGCCACTTTAATTTACTTCTTACATGGCTGAAAGATCGCCACCCTCATTTACTTCTTGCGTGGCTGAAAGATCGCCACCTCATTTACATTTGCATGGATGAAAGATCACCACCCTACTGCATCTCATGGGCTGAAAGATTGCCAAATTATCCGAGAGCATCATCGTTCAGAGGCACCATTTGCATAGCTCGAGAACACCATGCCATGGCCCGATGATCCCTTTTTAATCTTTTACATATCATTATTCAAAGGCATCATGGTTCGGAGGCATCATCCTCATATCCCGAGAGCATCATTTCATGGCCCGCAAATCCTTTATTATACGCTTATGGCCCAGGACATCATGGTCCAAGGACGTCAACCTAACCGTCCAAAGACATCATTCATGGTCCAACGGGAACTTGCATCATGTTTAAATTTACGCACAATATACACTTGTATTGCTTATTTGCAGGTAAACCGGCGAGCAACAACCATCTCAGTAGGAGCAACCCCGCTCCAGTTCCCACAGCTCTACCATCTATCCCAACCCGAATATCTCGTCCGTTCTTGAAAAATCTCCATCAACTTATTCTGCCGATGAATCCTAAACTACATATGGCCTGATTCCTGTAACACCAGGGATATATATATGTAGCTCAGGAACCAGAGCACGGTCAAGTTCTTCAAACCATTTCGTTCGGTCAAATTGGCCATCATATCTTTACCCGACAACTCTTTCATCCTTCATGGGTAAAGGGGGGCAGCTATTGATACCCAATTTTTTCCTGTGTATGCAAATACTTTCAAAATAGCATATATATGAATATATAAGTGTGTCCAAGTGTTTCAATAATCTTCCTAATTTCTAAAAGATTTTTAAACTGATTTATTGCCCATTTTAGTAGTACAAAAACCAATAATTATTCCCAAAATTATTATTTTGGTGAATAACTTACTTTATTATTATATTTATACCAAAATATAGCTAGGGTAATGTTTATACATTTTTTGCAAATTTATTTGGTATTTTAAAAGCTAAATTGCATATAATTGCAATTTCAGCCTATTTTAAAACTAATAGCATCTTATAATTATGAAATTGGTTCCAATATTTTTAAATTAATATATATATATATATATATATATATTATTAACTGATCCAATACTTTTAATTTGCTTTCAAAATTAATTTTACTATTTCTATAAAATAGAAAGGGAAAAACTGGCTATTTAAAATCTGACCCATTTTTGTTTCAATTATAGCCAAATTTGATCCTCTTAATTGACCCAATTTCAATCCCAATTATGGACCAACCCAGTTCCATTTAACTCAACCCCTAACCCAATTCAAACGACCTAACCGGGTTCCCCCATCTACCCTCTTAAATCTAGGTCGTTGATCATTCAGATCAATGACCACTATTCGCCCTTCCATAATTAAACACAAGTGACTACCCTAATCCCCTCATTTCATTCCAACAGCCACCTCTGAAATCCCTCTCCTCTCAAACTCTCTCAAACTCCCTCGAAGGTTCCTGAAACCCTAATCGTCTTTGACCATTTTCAACCTCAATCTCACCGGAATCCAGGGCCTCTCAGGCCATGGATGGCCTATACTCGCCTCCCTCCTCTCTTGAATGCTTGGTGCTCGAAGTTTAGAGGTCTAACCTCGATGTTGTCCGTTCAGATCTTCTCCGATTCAAGGTTCTATGGCCTCTCTGGCCTTGCTCCGACATATCCAAGCATTATGAACCTATTTCTCACTCATCCGACTCAAGATCAGACCTTTTTCCAAGCCTTTCTCGTTTAGGGTTCCTCTGAAACCCTAGCTATTCGATGTTTTCTCTAATTTTTCTTAGATTTGTTATATATCTGTGCTCTACTTGAGTTCTTAAATGTTTTCCCCAATTTTTCTTTCAAAAAATTACTTCTCTTCGATTTAGGGTTTTTAAAAAGTTCAAAATGTTTCTCCGACTTTTCTTTGTGTGTATTTGTCACACATGTGCTTCTACTGCTTTCCTATGTTTTTCTACTACAGATGTTCTTTTGTGCCTTGCCTTTCTACTATGTTTGTACACCATGCTCACATGTTCACCCTGCTGTGTTTTTCCTATATGTCTTGTTGATATACTTTTTTGGTATTTTGTGTTCTCCTACTGTATGTATTTCCTACTAAATTCTTAAGTTCTTTGTTGCCTTTACTAGACCTTTGTTTGAGTTCCCTTTACACATGTTTTCCACTATTGTTTTCTTAAGTGTTATACTACCTCTTTTCTCTTCTGAACTTGTTTAAGTCCCAGGTTTTTCTTAAACATATGCTTCAAATCAGTTTCTTCACTTTGTTTGCTTCGAACTTGCTATTGTATCTATTTGTTTTCTCACGAGTCTCTGAAAGAGATCTCTAAGCCTGTTTCAATTACTTGCCTCCTCGTCTCTGTATCTAATTCGAAGTAGGAACCCTAGAATTTAGGGGTTTTGACGAGGGTCATCTTGTGTTTGGACTAGGGATCTATTTTAGAATCCTTGACTCTTTTTGACTCATTCTGAGTATATGAACTAAGTTTGAATTTCTTTGTTTACGACTTTGAACTTTTAGATTCTTCTATGCTAGACTCTTCCGATTAGCGTGACAGCTCTTTCTTGTTTAAGCATGTCTGTATGCTTTTATATGTGTGTTGAACCTTTATTCAAAAGGCTTTCCAACTTATGATTGATTCAGAATCCTTTTTTTAGGATTGATTGATTGTTACTGATTTTCCATAAGTAAAACCTTTCCTCATTTTTCTTGACTTGGTTCATTCGTACAAAGCCTTCAATTTTGATTTCTTGTGTGTTAACTGATTTTCTTTCCTTACTTGCGCAAACCGTGTGCTATCAGACTTTTTCCTTAAATAAATCTCTGTGTATTTACCCTTCTTGTACTATTTTGGAAAAGGTTTTGATCAATATATTTCCTTAATTATTTTTACATTTGAAATTAGAATCCCTTAATCAAAGGGAAATTTTTGTAATTGATTTTCAAATCATTCTCCTACCTTATTCTGCTTGCCTTCTACAGTATAAAAGGGCACGACCCTTCTACACTTTAACACACTCTCAATTAAATATTTTTATACTACTCAAGTATCATAGTTCCCTAATCATAGCATTCTGACTATTTGCATGCACTTTGGCTCCACAAGACCACTACTTTCTTTTCTTGTTTCCCTGAAACTGGTATGTTCTAGTTTGATTTTCAGCCTCATCCCAATGTGTTTATTTTACAGCTTCTACACCCTGTCTGTTTTACTGCCTATGTTTAATGTTAATTAGCATATGTTTCTACTGTGAATTCCTGCACCCTTGTCCCCTTCTATGTGTTTGAGTTAAAGTTCAGAATATGAAAACATCCAATTTGTTGCTCATGTCTGGACTTGATCCCTTAGGGGATCCTAACTCCCAAACAATGTGGCTAACAGGCTGGTTGGGGTGTGCCAGCACTCCAATTTCTAGGTATGACCACTAGCTTGTCTTGACTTTCCCAAAATCCCCTTTCTGCACTTACACTCTCTCTTAGATTCTAAGTTCTATCCCCATCCTATGAGCCTTTCTTTGGGACCTTGAGTTCCCTCTGAACTTGGACATTTGAGGGTTGGTCTTTCCACACTGCACTATGACTCATATTCTGCAATATACTTGGGTGTGAGCACTGCCCGTAGTCTATTTGAGACTCTTAGGGAGCTCTGACATATCCCAAGTAAGAGAAAGGCTTTGGAAATTTGATCTTTGGAGTTGGTTCATTGCATATTTCAGACATGGAGTCTGAATTAGGCTCTCATTGGTTGTACTTTAATTTATGATGTAATTTTGCTTTTCTTATTCATTATGGGCTGTAATAATTTGTAATAACTTATGGGGTTTTAGTGGAAAGGGGAGGGTAAATCATGCATGCAAACATGGTAGATATCATGTTCATAGGTATTTATTATACTTCTGCAATCATGTTCTGCTTTCAATTCTTCGTTTTCATATAGAAATCCTGTTTATAGGTTCTGCATTTTCATATAGAAATCCTGTTTATAGGTTCTGCATTTCCATATAGAAATCCTATTTATAGGTTCTGCATTTTCATATAAAAATCATGTTTACAGGTCCTGCATTTTCATATAGAAACCATGTCTATAATTTTTAGCATTTTTTATTATCTAGAAAACATGTCTATAGGTTCTACATTTCATAACGCTGCATATCATACAGATAACCTGTCTATAGGACTTCTTGAATTCTGCATATGCATCTATCACTAGGCAAACGTGTTCATAGGTTTTAATAACAAACAACATTTTAGATACCATGCCTATAAGACTCCTGAATTTTTATTTCGACTATAAACGTTTTTAAATCAATAACGCTTAGAAATCATGCCTATAGGAGTAATCAACCGAATCTGAACCGTCTATCTCGCTTATAAGTCTAAAAACCAGTAGTAACGTTGCTTAATATTTGCATAACTTATGTTCCTGCAATAAATAAGTCCTTTTCTTTAAAATTAGTATATTTCTTTTATGCATAGATATCATGCCTATAGGTTTCACCTAGGCAAGCTTTAGGGTAAAGGTTATAACTGCACCAGTTTTTGATAATTACAACCAGCAGGCAGGCCTAATTCAGACTTCTTATCTGAAAATATGTGATAAATCAGCTAGCTTTAATGTTTTTTTAAGTTTAATTCAGACTATAACCAGTACATGCAAGACATGCTAAACAATCTATCTTTAAGTTGATGAGGCATGTTTAAGCCTTTAAATGTTATGTGTTTTCCCATATCTGCTTTATGTGTTTTGTTTGTCGCCCTAGATTTTGTCCTTTAAACCATAAAAGCCAAATATCCCTTCCCTTTAGGACTAGTAGTCCCAAATGCCATCGGGACTGATAGGATTGGGACGGGTAAAAGTATGCAATATGTAATGAAACAATTCCGCGTTTTAATACCTTAACGGGGTGGGAAAGGGTAGATATGAATATGATGACCGGTGCGCTAATGCCACGTGTAACCCCTCTTTTGAGGAGTGACTACCGGGTATCGCATTGATGTGATCCATATTATTTGTAAACCTAGGACTCCCTTCCCTTTACTTGTTTACTTTTCAGAATTTTAAAACTATTTTCTCAAATTTCAGCTTTCTTTGTTTCTTCGAACTTTAATTTATTTGCAGCCATAATGTGACAATCCCTCATATTTGAAACCTTTATTTGGTTACTTGTTACTTGTACATAAAGTCACAATTGTAGCATGTCCGGGAACCACACTAGTGGATCCTGAGGGGTACCTAACACCTTCCTGTCGGGGTAATTTCTAGCCCTTACCCAATCTCTGGTTTTCTAGATCAATTCCTTCCTAGTGTCCTAATGCACTTTATTCATTAGGTGGCGACTCATAAATTCAAATCGAATTCCCAAAAAGGGAACGAGTTGTCCTCTCAAATGTCATAAACCCAATTTCGCGAGAAAAGGGGGGCACGACAGTATGTCGACTCTGCTGGGGACATACTTTTAGGCTTTTACCATTTTAAGCTATTACTGTGGCTTTACATTTCTTCTGTGCTTTATTTGTTTAATATCTTTAAGCATTTAATTCCCTTTTTCTACTGCAAAAACTAACTTGTCTCTTGTTTCTTTCCCTTGTTTCTTTCACTGCTTTCCTTTACTACACTCCTTTATTACTGTTTTAAATTATTATAATTATTACTTTATGAACGTGCAAATATGTGACGACTTGTTTTAATTGCATATGCATGTTTCCAGCATCATATTCCACCCGTGCCAAACAAATTTCAGCTCTCTTTGTTTCTTCGAACTTTAATTTATTTGCAGCCATAATGTGACAATCCCTCATATTTGAAACCTTTATTTTCTTACTTGTTACTTGTACTTAAAGTCACAATTGTAGCATGTCCGGGAACCACACTAGTGGATCCTGAGGGGTGCCTAACACCTTTCCGTCGGGATAATTTTTAGCCCTTACCCAGTCTCTAATTTTCTAGATCAATTCCTTCCTAGTGTCTTAATGCACTTTAATCATTAGGTGGCGACTCTTCAATTCAAACCCAATTCCCAAAAAGGGAACGAGTTGTCCTCCCAAATGTCATAAACCCGATTTCGCGAGAAAACGAGGGCGCGATAGTAAGTCTCTTTTCTAACCTTGTAAGAGGGAATTAACCCTACATGTGAATTAATTGATATGTGCTCCTATTTTTGGGGGGTATGTACATACGAGGTGATGAGAGTCCGTACATAGCTACTAATTACGCTATTGTCCGTGTAGTCTAGGACCCATATCATGCTATACTTGAAATATTTTCATCCTAATTGTTCACTTATTTTCCTAATTCATATTAAAAATTGATGAAAAAATTGTAAAAGGTAAAATTTCACTCACTTGAAGTTGTGAATGGGACACTAGACTGTTGTTGAGAATTTGTGTTTCATTAAAGTGTTTTCTATTTGTGGAGCGGGCCGAACGCCTCAGTAGCAGATAGATGTATCTATGGTTCATTCCTTTATACCCTCGGCACTGCACAATTTAATATTATTATGTTGGATCGGGTCGTACGACCTCGACATAATTTGTTTGTGATAAATCTTTGGAAACAACTATAATTGGTAGTGTTCACTAACTTGAAATATAAATTAATACATGATGAAAAGAAACTTGAGATGTACTCTTTGTGGAGGAAGTGTTTATTATCCATATTATTGAGCTTTTAGGATATATTCATGTAATCCATTCTTAGTTATTATTTTGACATTTTATTGTTAGCTCATAGTAAGTGTCAAAGTCAACCCCTTGTCACTAATTCTTTGAGGTTAGACATGATACTTACTGGGTATATGTTGTTTATGTACTTATGCTACACTTCTGCACTTAATGTGCAGGATCTGAGGTAGGTGCATCTAGATATCAGTCTGGCGCGCTACTTGATCCTTGTTATGAGACTACACGGTGAGCTACCCTTCCAAGCCGTTCTACACTAGTTGGAGTCTTTCTTTTGTTTATTGTTCTATCTATTCGATTTCAGAAAGTAGAGTAGAAATCTTTTGTATATTCTACTAGTAGCCCATACACTTGTGAATTCAGGTCTTAGCACACATACTAGTAGACTTGTGGTTTTTGTTTTTATTTCTATGGCTATGATTGCACTCAGTTGCTTTCGTTTTAATTATTTTAAATTTGTTATTTATTAAATCTTGTAAATTAAGGAAATTTATTTACTTGAAAAATCTATTAAAAGGGGAAAATCACAAGATTATTCACTGTTGGCTTGCCTAACAATGGTCTATAATAGAATTGGGTCATAACATGGTGGGCGTTGATATCGTGCACGGTCGATCTTTGGAGATTACGAGGTAGTTGTCTGGCGTTCGCAGACCTTGTTTCTCCTTCCTTGTCTTTTCTTTATTTTTCATTTTGATATAGACACTTGTAGATATTTCTTTTCCAGACTGGTGTTGTATAGTGCTCATGAACTCAGTGACACCGTAATTTAGGAGTTATTTTCCTCACTTGTGTTTTGATTTTTACCTCATTTTTTTGAAAACTCCAGTTATTAAAAAAAATTTAGTTCATTTTCTGTTAATTGTTGGAAGTATTTTGTAAATGTCGGTTTGTCTAGTACCACGATAAGCGCCATCACGATGAGTTAGGATTTGGGTCATGACAAATGCTCTCCTCTAGGAAAGAATTTATTATATGTGAAATCCTCTTCCTGATTTAGGAGAACGTGTTGGCATATGTTATGCAAGGCTGACTAAAGGACTAAATCCATGGCTTTTGGCCCCAATTCTTTTGGGCCTCATTTTTTTAATTTGGATTTTTACCTTCCTGTATACTATTTGAAACTTTATTCCCCTCTGTACTCAAGTTTTAATTTAATTACTTAGGCACATACGATTTACCAATTATATACATTTTAGGAATTAAATGAGTGTCCCTTCGCAATATTATGAATTGAATAAGGAATCAATTATTTCCCATCCTTATTCTCTCTACCACTTGCTCTCTCTCTCTCTCTCTCTCTCTCTCTCTCTCTCTCTCTCTCTCTCTGTTCTTTCTCCAATTTTTCTTCCTCTAATGTTCTCTATTTTTTATCTTTTCATGTTGTATATATTTTTAATGGAATTCATCAATGGATTTCAATCATTTTACTCTAGAGATTTAACTTAGCAATTTCCTTTCATGTTGCACAATTGATATTCAAATTGAAAATGTTAATCAAAAAATTTTGAAGGTGTTTTACTCTCCACCATTGATAGACATTAAAAACATTTGAAGCTTTGAATTCGAATTTGGATTTTCAAAAACCATTATTTATTTGGATTGGGTGTTGTTGCAAATATTTGGGAATATTGTTTGGAGTTTATATCTTAATTTTGAGCGTGTTTCGTAAAAATTAGACTTGATTTTGGTTGAATTTCGAATTGAAACTCGAAGAAGAAGAAAAAGACATGACATATAATATACTTACGAAATTATAGTAAAGCTGTAGTATAATTTTATGTAAATTGCATTCTATTATAGTTATATATATTTTTATTTGAATGTTGAATGAAAGTTAAAAAAATAGTTGTATAATGTATGAATCATTGTATAAAATTTGTATTTAAGTTATCAATACTATCCTTTTGTATTAAGAGAGTAAGTTTTGATTGGAATTTTAGAGAGGAAGAAGCACACACCACACACATATATACAAATCATATACAAAAGACGTATTTTATAAAATTTGTATAAAAATTATATTTAAGTTGTATGATATTTGTAACGATCCGACTGGTCATTTTGAGCAATTTCATTCGGTTTGGTAGTTTGAGGTCACCGACAACTTCATATTATGTGTGTCGACTTACATGCATGGTCGAATCAAGTTTTCGGATGATTCAAAGTCGAATTGGGAGAAGGAATCTAGTTTTGGAAGCTTAAGTGATGAGAATTTGACTTTTGAGTAAATGGCTCTAGAATGAGTTTTGGATGATTTTAGCATCTTCGTATGGTGATTTTGGACTTAGGCGTGTATCCAAAATTGGATTTGGAGGTCCGTGGGTTGAATTGAAGCAATTCGGAAAAATTTGGAAAAGTTGAAGTTTGGAAGATGGAAGAGTTTGACCAATAGTTGACTTTTGGGTTATGGGGGTTGGATTGTAGTTCCGAGAGTTGGAACAACTTCATCTTGTCATTTAAGACTTGTCTGTAAAATTTGGTGTCATTCGGAGCTGGTTTGATAGGTTTTGGCACGAGTTTTGGAAGTTGGAAGATTGGAAGTCCCTAAGTTCGATTCATGGTGTGATTCGTCATTTCGGCATTATTTGATGTGATTTAAGATCTCGAGTGAGTCCAAGTTAGGTTATATGACTTGTTTGTGTGTTTAGACGGGGTCCCAGGGGCCTCAGGTGTGTTCCGGGTGGGCTAAGGGTCATTTTTCCCATTGTTTGAACTATTGTTTTTTGCTTCTCGTGTTCTTCTTCGCGATCACGAATAGCCTTTCGCATTCACGATGTGTTGTTGCTGGCTACCTTGAAATCCTTATTTGCGTTTGCGTTTAACTCCTCGCGTTCGTGAAGCTCTGTCTTTTCCTTCATCGTGTTTGTGTCCCCCCTCACGCGTTCACGTAGTTATGCCATTCCACTCTTTGCGTTCATGTACTAGTTCATGCGTTCGCGAAGTGCAGTCTATTGGCCATCAGACTATCCTTCTTTGTGTTAGCGAATGTTTTGTCGCGTTCACGAAGCACATCTAGGCAGCCTTCATCTTTCCTTCTTCGTGAATGCAATTATCCCTCCGCGTTCGCGATGCTTCGAGTCCTGGGCAGAATAAATAGTACTCAATTCTGAGGGTTTGCCATTTTCAGCATTTTTGGAGTTCTAGAGCTCAGTTTTGGGCTATTCTTCATGTGTTTTTCAAGCAAAATAATTGGGTAAGTGTTCTTGATCTAGAATTGATTTTATTCCATGATTTTGTCTTCATTTTTATCATTTAATTTGTGTTTTCGGTTGAGGGAAAATGGGGATTTTGAAGAAAACTTTCAAAATGTAAAATCATGATTTGAGGGACCAAATGGTATCAGAATTTGATAAATTTCGTATGGTTGAACTCGTATCAGAATGTGTATTTGGTTTTTGTAAAAATTTTCGGGTTCTGAGGGGCGGGCCCTGGGGTCAACTTTTGGACCGATTTTTAGAATTTGATAAAGATTGAGGCTTTATGATCCGAGATAGTTTCTTATGTGTTCTATTTGTGCTTTGAAGTTATTTTTGATTAGATTTGAGCCGTACGGAGGTCTTTTCACCCGAGAAGTTCATTGTTGAGTATCGGTTTGTCTTTTTTGGGGTAAGTATCTTGCCTAACCTTGTGTGGGGGACTCCCCCTTAGGATTTGAATCCTCTATGATAATTGTACACTATGCATGCGCGGTGACGAGTGCATGCTCGGTATTATTTGTGGAAAATTGCCTTTTAGGGTGCTTACGTCCTTATGTTCATTAAGTGGGAAGTGTTCTGATATGATTGGGTTTCCTATTTTCTAGTTTCACCTCTACATGCTTTATACGATGTTGGTAGCTTTTCTTTACCCCTTACTTGTTATTTGACCCTTATTTGCCTTAATTGAAGTGATTGCCCTCCTTATTGTTTTGTTATTTCTTAATTGTGAGTTGATGTATGACTCCGTGCATATATGCTACGTGTCCAAATTGTTGTGGTTTCCTGTGTAGTTATCATGTGCCTTACATGTCTTGTGATTTTTGTAAAGATTGTTGTACTCCTTGATTTTTTGTGATTCTCTTGTTGTGGTGTACTCATACTCTTGGTGGTAGAAATTCTTGTAATTGAGTTGTTGAATCGTTGTTGTTGATTTAAACTATGTCTGGTAGGATCGGGTTGCACACCGCAACATGAGGAATGAGGGTGATATATTGAGGAGGAATAAAGGTGAATTGTGATTGTCTGGTGAGATCGGGTTGCACGCCGCAACAGAATGAATAATGGTGATATATTGAGGAGTAATAAGGGTGTATTGGTGGGATTGAGTTGCGCACCGCAACATATTATATTTATTGTTATGGTATTGATATTGTCCGTTGGGATCGGATTTCACGTCGCAATAGAAGGAATAAGGGTGGATTGATAATGAGTAATAAGGGTGAATATACATATCTTGTATTTTGGTATCCCCTGTTTTACTGTATTGACTTTAGTTCATTCGTACAAGACTTTTATAATTTGTATTTCCAGTTTTGCTGAGTTTTGAGTATCGAGTTATTGACATTGATTTATTGACTTGCCGTCATTTTTGAGTTTTGTTCCTGATACTGTTATTCTAGTGAATTAAGTTTCAAGGTAAATTTATTATGGTGATCCATTTCCTCCTGCCCTGCGTAGTTGTTAGTAATGTGATGATTTAAAATAAAGGAATTAATATTACGCTACCTTGTATGACTTTTAAAGTAGAACTCGCCGCATATATATTCCAATAGTACAATTTGCAATAGTTGTTATATTCTATTTTAATTGGTTTCTCAATTAAATTTCCTTAACCAGTTTGAGGTTGTATTTTACATAAAAAGGAATTTCTATTAAGTTTTAATTTGATAAATCCTATATTAAAGGCAATAGCTTATTCGATGTTGTATTTTTATTTGAAAAGGGTATTTTCTTCACTCAAATGATTTCTAAAAGTAACTTCATTTTTTCCCGATGATTTCCCATTTGGTTTAGAACTGTAATTTACTTTATGTTATTTAAATGGGACTCCTTGAACATCTTAATTTGCGTTTGTTATGGGCACTATGTATTGAGTAGCGCATAGTTTTTATTGTGCAAAGTGAAAGGGAAATATGTGGGCACAAGGTATCATGAGTGTTAAAGGTGTGGAAGTTGTGATTTTGAGATGAGGTTCCGAGTCCCGAGATGGGTGGAATTCTGTGTATTAGAAATGAGGCGATTTGTTGAGTTAATATTATTTTCTATTATTTTGTCACATTTTACTGATCTGTACCCCCAACTATGTTGGTGTGTAATTACCTGGTTATTCTCGTTATCATTTGTGTTTTCCCCTTATCGTATCCATTGTTGTAATTTGATTTCTCCCTGCTACTAGCATTACTTTGTTATCTTTATCCTATTAGTTTGTTGTCATATCTTGTTCAATTTATTAGGTGAGTAGGTGTCTTGACTGTTCCTCGTCACTACTCCACCGAGGTTAGTCTTGATAATTACTGTGCACCGTTTCAGTGTGCTCATACTACACTTCTGTACATTTTTGTACAAATCTAAGTAATTTGATCGTTAGTGGCTATGCGGATCATTGTTGTGGAGACTCAAGGTAAACTTGCTACTGCGTTCACAGGCCTCAGAGTCACCTTTAATTGTATTTATTTCCATTGATTCCTTTTGTTTTGGAACAGTGATTTATTTATTAGGTATAACTACTCCTAGAAAGGCATATGAATTGTACCACCGGTTTTGGAAATTGTAATTGTTCAGAGTTATCTATATGAAGTTAGTGAATATTATTGTTATTTCTGTTAATGTTAGGCTCACCTAGTCTTAGAGACTAGGTACCATCACGACTTCTTCAGAGGGATTTTGGGTCGTGACAAGTTGGTATCAGAGCTCTAGGTTCATAGGTGCTACGAGTCATAAATAGGTTTAGTAGAGTCTTGCAGATCAGTACGGAGACGTCTGTACTTATATTCGAGAGGCCACATAACTATTAGGATAATCTCACTTCTTTCATTCCTTATCGTGCGATATTGATTCAACTCGAAGCATATAACTTATGTTCCTTTCATCCACTCGTCTATGATATTGCGCTCTCAGCGTCCGATATGCGCTAGTGGTTCGTGATGCTACATACGAGCTACGAGGGAGTCAGGGATGCTTAGACATTGTCTCAACTTGTCTTCCAGACTTAAGATACGGAGGTATTTAAAGACTATTCAGTTGTTCACATGGAGGTGCAGCGGGTTCCAGTATCTGGTTGAAGAGTACGAGCTTGAGAATGTTTAATTGGTTGACTAGTCATCGAGATTATGGCAGGGTCACGAGGTGGATATTGATTGAGGATAGTTGGTGGTATTGGAGTACCTTGTGATTGAGGTTGTGCGAGCTGTGAAGGTTACTTTTGCGGATCATTAAATGTTGTTTTCTATGGCTTCACGCCAAGTGGCGGAGTCCACTAGCGGCGTTTCGATAGTAGAGTAAAATTTACATCAGTTTTGGCCTGAGGTATGCATATATGTGGTATTGGAAGTTCCCGAAATTTGTATATGACTAAGGCTTGAGATCTTGCATGGGATGATATTGGGGCTTACGGTGTTTCTGCATCATTAATGAATCTACATTTCAGTATCAAGAGGAGTCGGAGAAACAACTTTAGATTCACAGAAGGTCTATTCAGCGTGGGTGTGATGACCCAAAGGGTCATCTTTTGTTTTAGAACCCGAATTCGGGTTATGAGGCCTTGAAAACCTCATTTCCTTTCTTCTCGATTTTCATGCACAGTCCGGCCATGTTTCGGAAAGCATTTATGTGAAATTTAAGAAAAATATTGAATCTTTACCTTTAAAATTGACTTCGGTCAACACTTTTGGTAAATGGACCCAGACCCGTGATATGACGATCTCGTAGGGTCTGTAGTAAAATAAGGGACTTGGGCGTATGCCTGGAATCGAATTTCGAGATACCTAGCCCGAGAAATGAATTTTTGAAGAAAATTGTTTATTGAAAAATATAAGGATTTATAGAAATGGAATAATGTGTGATCTCGTTGGTATCGGTCCCGCATTTTGGTTCCGGAACCCGGTACAGGTTTGATATAATATTTAAGTCGTGTCTATGGAATTTGGTGAGAAACGAAACTGATTTGACATGATTTGGACGTCCGGTTGCGAAAATAGAAATTTGAAGTGCTCTTAAGAAAATCATGAGTTTTGGTGGTGAATTTGTTGTATGAGATGTTATTTTGGCGATTTGATCGCACGAGCAAGTCCATATGATGTATTTAGACTTGTATGCATGTTTGGTTTAGAGCCTCGAGTGCTCAGCTGAGTTTGGACTTAGAAAATCTGCTGTTACATCTGGAATTTGTTGCGGGCTTCTGATCTCGCAATTGCGAGATCAGGCTCCGCATTTGCGAGATTCACAGGCTTGGTAATTGTGAGGGTTTATTGCAATTGCGAAGAAGCCCAGAGCCAGCATAGTTTGCATTTACGAACATACCTTCGCATTTGCGAAGCCATTAGGGAGGGGCAACCTTCGCAATTGCGATAGTAGCAAAAATGCAGCAGGTTCACAATTGCAATGCCTGTCTCGCATTTGCGAGCTTCGTATTTGCAAAGCTCTAGTTGCAATTGCAACATCTGCAACTAATCAAAACCCGATTGAGATGGGATTTCAACTCATTCTCTAAAATTTTTAAACCCTAAGCTCCCATAGGCGATTTTCCAAAGGAGAGTTCTTCCCCAGCTCATAGGTAGACTATTTCTAACTCATTTCCTTTAATCCATTTCATCTTTTTACAAGAATTCATCACAAAATCTAGGGTTTTCATGGTAGATATTGGGGATTTGGGTAGAATTAGGTCTTTTTGTATAATTCGGATTTGGACCTCAATTTGGGGTCATATTTCGAAACTAATTACATATTTGGGCTCGTGGGCTCGTGGGTGAATGGGTTTTGGTCCGAACCTCGAGTTTTGAACAAGCAGGCCCGGGGTTGGTTTTTGAC
The DNA here is from genome assembly GCF_000393655.2 of Nicotiana sylvestris. NCBI lineage: Eukaryota > Viridiplantae > Streptophyta > Magnoliopsida > Solanales > Solanaceae > Nicotiana > Nicotiana sylvestris. The sequence continues at coordinate 118,169,900 of NC_091057.1, read as the reverse complement.
TTTTTTGGGAAAAGTTTGGGAACACTAAATTTATGTATTGTAGTTGATTCCCTTAGCAACAATTGCTAATATTAAGTTAATTGTGGCTAGATACAAGTGGATTCGAAGTGGAACCAAGAGGTAAAGCGGTAGTTGATGCTTGATTTTTGGCTGTGGAATCAAGATAAGTGTTTGGTCTAGCCTTAGCTTGAGGGAATAATTGTTGTTGTCTTAATTGCTACGTGTTAGTATTGAGTACGACGTATAGGTGTGGTGATGAGTATCTATGCGTTGGTGTTGAACATGAAAGTGAGTCTTATACTGTGACCGTTGTGTCTCTTATTACGTACTGTTCATGCCTAAATTGATGATTTTTCACGTTTAAAAAGTCTTATCATATTTTCTTGGTATTAGATCATTGTCGAGTATTCACTCAAGTTGAGACTTATTGTGTGAAGTTAATTGTTGAAATGAGATTTGTTATTGTTGATTCCCTTATCGGGATATTATTATTTCTCCTGTTTGGGTGAGGAAGAGTGTAAAGCAGGAAGAGTGATGTCGTGCATGATATTGTGAGTGAGTGTTAACGCACAAAGGGTGATGTCGTACCATATTCTGTGAGTATTAATTCACAAAGGGTGATGTCGTGCCATGATTTTGAGAGTTAATGATCAAAGGGTGATGTCGTACCATGATTATGAGAGTTAATGCACGAAGGGTGATGCTGTGCCATTTCTGTTGTTTCTTATGGTGAGGATGAGAGTAAAAGCACGAAGGGTGATGCCGTGCACGTGTTATTATATCATTATTTCTATTGGTTCAAATATGGTGTTTACTTTGCTTCTTCATTGAATTACTATCAGAATCTGATATTCCCCGCATCATGTTTTCCCTTCCTATCCTTATCTGATAAATTTATGTTATTATTGTTTATCGTATATGGTATAATTGCACAAGTTTTTATTGTTGCCATGTCCTAGACTCGTCACTATTTCGCCGAGGTTAGGCTCGACACTTGCCAGTACATGGGGCCGGTTGTACTAATATTGCACTCTAAACTTTCTATGCAGATTTTGGTGCCGGACCTCGTGAGTAGAGTTTGGGTCGCTACCTTTAGTCCATGGGAGACCCAAGGTAGATCTGCTGGTGTTCGCAGGCCCTGGAGTCCCATTCTTCCCCATTTTGGATTTCCTGTCTCTTTCTATTTTGAGAATAGATGTATTTCTTTTAAACCAGTATTTGTAGAATTTCTTAGACATTCATAAATTGTGACACCGGATCAGTGGGGTAGTCATGTATTAGAGTTGTTGTGCTATTCTAACACTTCCACACTTTATCTCTATTCGGCTTTAGCTATTATTTATTTCTATTCTGGTTAATAATTAATGTGGTAAAACTATATCTATCGGTTTGCGTATCTTTCAAGAGTAGGCGCCATCACGATCCCGACGGTGGGAAATTCGGGTCGTGACAAGTTGGTATCAGAGCACTAGGTTGCCTAAGTCTCACAATTCACGAACAATCTAGGTAGAGTCTGAGGTATCAGTATAGAGACGTCCGTTCTTATCTCCCAAAGGCTACAGAGCTTAGGAAAACTTCACATTCTATTCTTCTTTGGCGTAAGATTTGGTTTCTCAATGCTTATTGAACTCCCACTCCGTTCTTTCATAGATGAAAAAGACACATATCACTTCATCAGCTGACCCGCGACCCGAGCCCCTAGTGATAACTCCTAAGAGGGGTAGAGATCGAGGTCGTGCTAGAGGCCGACGAAGGAGCAGGGCTCAGCCTAGAGCTCGAGCAGCAGCACTAGCGGTGGAGCCTCAAGTAGAGTTCGAGGATGAGGCTCTAGCCTAGAACATTCCAGCAGGGCCAGCTCAGGTTCCAAAGGGGTTCATCGCCACCCCAATACTCCAGGATGCTCTGGTTCGTCTAGTGGGCCTTATGGAGAGTGTCACTTAGGCAAGCATACTTCATGTAGCACTAGCCATCTCTCAGGTTGGGGGAGGAGCACAGACTCCTACTACTCGCACTCTGGAGCAGATGGCTCCCCAGTTTCGGACTCCAGCAGCTCGGCCAGTTGGGGTAGTTCCGTTGGGTGTTGTAGCACAAACCGGTGATGGATCAGCTATGTCTTCTGATGCCTTGTGAAAACTGGACAGGTTCACCAAGCTTTTTACTACTACCTATGGTGGTACACCTTCAGAGGATCCCCAAGATTATTTGGACAGTTGTCACGCGGTTCCATGGAACATGGGGGTAGTAGAGACCAATGGAGTCGACTTATTTGCTTTTCGTCTATCAGGTTCCGCCAAGAAGTTGTGGAGGTATTATTTTTTGGCAAGACCAGTTGGGTCGCCTGCATTGACTTAGGACCAATTCTCTCAGTTATTTCTCGAGAAGTTCCTTCCTATCACTTAGAGAGAGGACTATTGCAGGTGGTTCGAGCATCTTTAGTAGGGTTCTATGACTGTCACCCAGTACGATACTAGGTTGATTGATTTGGCTCGTCATGCTCTTCTTATACTCCCCATTGAGAGAGAGAAAAAGTGAGGTGGTTCATTGAGGGACTCGCTCAGCCTATTCGATTGCAGATGGCTAAGGAGACAGGGAGCAATATTTTTTTTCAGGATGTGGCCAATGTGGCCAGGCGGGTTGAGATGGTTCTAGCTCAGAGGAGCGGTCAGGGGTCTGAAAAGAGGCCTCATCATTCTACTATATTCAGTATTGCCTCGTCTAGAGTCAGGGATTCTTTTGGTAGGTGCATCCTCCCAAGCCCATTTCATTAAGCACTCCGGGCTTCTCATGGTGCTTCAAGTGTCCGTGGTCCTCATTTGCAGTATTATGATCACCTACCCTACAAAGCATCACTAGATCCTATCAATGCACCTCCACTCTAGAGTTTTTAGGGTGACTACTCAGGCCGTCAGGTTCAGTTTTAGGGTCAGCAGTCCTATTCAGTTTTAGGCACATTGCTAGTTTTTGCCCTCGAGCCTCGAGTAGTTCTTAGCATCAGGGTTATCGTGCCATAGTTCATGCACTGGATGTTCCACTGCCCACTCAGCCAGCTAGAGGTAGGGGTCAGGCAGCTAGTGGTGGAGGTCAGGCCGCTAGAGGTGGAGGCCACCCAGTAAGAGGTCGTCCCCGGGATGTAGTTCAAAGTGGTGGGGCCCAGCCCCGATGTTATCTTTCCCAGCCAGGCCTGAGGCTGAGGCATCTGATGTTGTTATCACAAGTATGGTTTCAGTTTGTAGTAGAGATGCTCTAGTTCTATTTGATCCAAGGTCTACATATTCTTATGTGTCATCGTATTTTGCTACGTATTTGGTTATGCCTCGTGATTGTTTGAGTGCTCCTATATATATGTCCACACCTGTGGGTGATTCTATTATTGTAGATCATGTCTATCGCTCGTGTGTGGTTATTATTGGGGGTCTTCAAACCCGTGTAGATCTCCTACTTCATGATATGGTCAATTTTGATATCATCTTGGGGATATATTGGTTGTCACCTTATCATGCCATATTGGACTGTCACGCCAAGACTGTGACCTTAGCCTTGTCGGGATTTCCTCGATTGGAGTGGAGAGGGACTCCTAGTCATTCTACCAGTAGGGTGATTTCTTATCTGAAGGCTCAGCTTATGGTCGAGAAGGGGTGTTTGGCTTATTTGGCTTATGTTCGCGATTCCAGTACAGAGGTTCCTTCCATGGATTTCATACCAGTTGTTCATGAGTTTCCAAATGTATTTCCTGCAAATCTGCCGGGAATGCCACCTGACAAGAATATTGACTTTTGCATTGATGTGGCTCCGGGCACTCAGCCCATTTCTATTCCGCCATACCGCATGACCCCGCCAAAGTTGAAGGAATTGAAGGAACAATTGCAAGATTTGCTTGATAAGGGCTTTATTAGACCTAGTGTTACGCCCTGGGGTGTGCCGGTGTTGTTTTTTAAAAAGAAGGATAGATCGATGAGGAATTGCATAGACTATCGATAGTTGAACAAAGTCACTATCAAGAACAAGTATCCATTGCCGATGATTGATGTTTTATTTGAACAACTTCAGAGGCCAAGGTGTTTTCGAGGATTGATTTGAAGTCTGGCTACCATCAGTTGAGGATTAGGGCATCCGATGTCCCTAAGATAGTTTTTCGCACTCGGTATAGGCATTACGAATTCCTAGTTATGTCATTTTGGTTAACAAATGCCCCAGCAACATTTATGGATTTGATGAACCGGGTGCTCAACCCCTACCTGGATTCCTCCGTGATTGTTTTCATTGATGATATTTTAATCTACTCCCGCAGCCGAGAGGATCATGAGCACTATATTCGAGTCATTCTTCACACTCTGAGAGACAACCAGTTATATGCTAAGTTTTTGAAATGTGAATTTTGGTTGAGTTTAGTTGCTTTCTTAGGTCACGTTGTACCAGTAAAGGGTATTCAGGTTTATCCTAAGAAGATTGAGGCAGTCAAGGACTGGCCTAGACCCATGTCAATTATAGAGATCTAGAGTTTCTTGGGTTTGGCAGGCTACTCCCGTCGGTTTGTGTAGGGATTTACATCCATAGCAGCCCCGATGACCAAGTGGACCCAAAAAGGTGCCTCGTTTAGGTGGTCGAACGAGTGTGAGTCGATCTTTCAGAAGCTCAAGATAGCTTTGACTACGATGCTGGTGTTGGTATTGCCCACATGTTCAAGGCCATATACAGTAAATTGTGACGCATCTCGTATTGTACTTGGTGCAGTGTTGATGCAGAATGGAAAGATTATTGCATATGCTTCGTAGCAGTTGAAGATCCATGAGAAGAATTATCTAGTTCATGATTTGGAACTAGTAGCCATTGTTGACGCGCTGAAGATTTGAAGGCATTATTTATATGGCGTGTCGTTTGAGGTGTTCACGGATCACAAAAGTTTGCAATACTTGTTCAAGCAAAAGGAGCTAAATTTGAGGTAGAGGACGTGGTTGGAGCTATTGAAAGATTATGATATCACCATCTTGTATCATCCTAGGAAGGACAATGTATTGGCCAATGCTTTGAGTATGAAGTCAGCAAGTATGGGTAGCTTGCGTATATTCCAGTCGGTGAGAGACCAATTGTTTTGGATGTTAAGGCTTTAGTCAATCAGTTCGTGCAGTTGGATGTTTCTGAGCCCAGCTATGTTGTAGCTTGTACAGTCGCTCGGTCTTCATTACTGAGTGTATCAGAGAACGACAGTATAATGACCCTCATTTGCTTGTCCTTAGGGACACAGTGCAGCACAGAGATGCCAAACAGGTTACAGTTGGAGATGACAGAGTTTTGAGAATGCAGGGTCGTATTTGTGTGCCCAATGTGCAGGGACTTCATGAGTTGATTCTAGAGGAGGCCCATAGTTCCCAGTATTCTATTCATCCAGGCGCCGCCAAGATGTATCAGGACTTGCGGCAGCATTATTGGTGGAGGAGGATGAAGAAAGGTATTGTTGCGTATGTAGCTCGGTGTTTGAATTGTCAGCAGGTAAAGTACGAGCACCAGAGACCTGGTGGTTTGCTTTAGAAGATTGATATCCCTGAGTGGAAGTGGGAGCGTATCACTATGGATTTTGTTGTTGTACTCCCACAGACTCAGATGAAGTTTGATGCAGTATCGGTTAATGTGGATAGGCTGACTAAGTCAGCATATTTCATTCCTTTGGCGATTTCTTATTCTTCAAAGCAGTTGTAAGAGATTTATATCCGTGAGATTGTTCCTCTCCATGGTGTTTCTGTGTCTATCATTTTTTATCGAGGTATGCAGTTTACCTCACATTTCTGGAGGGTAGTTCAGAGTGAGTTAGGTACGCGGGTCGAGTTGAGCAAACCATTTCATCCCTAGACGGACGGTCAGTCCGAGTGTACTATTCAGATTTTGGAGGGTATGCTCTAAGCTTGTGTTATTGACTTTGGAGGTTCTTGGGATCAGTTATTGCTATTAGCGGAGTTTGCCCACAAAAACAGTTATCAGCCGAGCATCCAGATGGCTCCCTATGAGGCATTATATGGTAGACGGTGTCGGTCACCAATTGGATGGATTGAGCTGGGAGAGGCTCGGTTGTTGGGTACAGATTTAGTTCAGGATGCATTGGATAAGGTTAAGATTATTTATGGTAGGCTTCGTATAGCTCAGTCCAGGCAAAAGAGTTATGTCGACCGTAAGGTTCGTGATGTGGCATTCATGGTCAGAGAACGAGTGTTGCTTCGGGTGTCGCCCAAGAAGGGAGTGATGAGATTTGGGAAGAAGGGCAAGTTAAGCCCTAGGTTCATCGGGTCTTGTGAGATCCTTGATCGAGTAGGAGAGGTGGCTTACAGACTTGCGTTAACACCGGGTTTATTAGCTGTGCATCCCGTGTTTCATGTGTCCATGCTTTGGAAGTATCACAACGATCCATCCCACGTGTTAGACTCTAGCACAGTCTAGTTAGACAGGGATTTGACCTATGAGGAGGAGCCGGTAGCTATCCTAGACCGGCAGGTTCGTCAGTTGAGATCGAAGAGTTATCCTTCAGTTCATGTTCAGTGGAGAGGTCAGCCTGTCAAGGCAGCTACTTGGGAGTCCGAGTCTGATATGCGAAGCCTATATCTCCATCTTTTCACCGACTCATGTACTATTCTATGTCCATTCGAGGACTAACGGTTATTTTAGAAGTGGGGAATCTGATGACCCAACAGGTCATCTTTTGTTTTAGAACCCGAATCTGAGTTCTGATGCCTTGAAAACCTCATTTCCTTTCTCCTCTATTTGCATGCATAGTTCGAGCACGTATCTGGAAAGCAATTATGTGAAATTTAAGAAAAATATTGAATCTTTGCCTTTAAAATTGATTAAAATTGACTTCAGTCAATATTTTTGATAAACAAACCCGGACCCGTGATTTTATGGTCTCGTAGGGTCCGTAATAAAATATGAGATTGGGTGTTACATCTCGCATTTTCGTACGTTAAAATTTCATTTTTAGTTAACCGACGTAGACTCGGGGATGAGATCATCTTGACGTTAACATACTTACGTTATTATAACAAGCGATAAATAAGTGTTATGAAGGATAAAGGGGTATACGGATTAAAGAAAACAAGTTTCGTTGAAAGCGGTCAATTTGGAATAAAATACGGGTCGAGCGATAATACCCGATAATTATGAACTAGTACCATGCAACGTACCATATGAATACGACAGTATAATATATAATGTATATATGAAGTATTTTTAAAATAAATAAAATTTTAAGTAATTTGTGGTAATTTTTAAATTATGCGGGTAATTGATTAATTACCGGGTAACAGAACATTACATTGTTAACTAATAAGTGGATAAAAAAATAATAAAATAACCCAAAACAACATGGCAGAAGGCTACTACTTAGGAAAATGACTCATATTTATTATGAGTAGGTGGCTTCCATAGGTTAATTATTAACAAAGCAAGATTTAGAAAAGGTCTTTGTTCCATGTTCATTTTGGAAAGAATCAGAATATCCTTTAAGTTCCAAATAGAAATCATATGTAAATGTCTCCATTTTTCATTTGAAAAAGGAGAAACGTAGTTCCTCAAAAAAAAAGTCATTTTGGTCTTTGGGTTCAAAGATAAAACGCTAAACCTAGCTTCAGTCAGAAAGTAATTCGTTCATCAATTCAATTTTAGCCAACATTTCAATTTCAAGGAGATATCAATTCTATTTTTGAATTTTGAGAGCTTCAAAGCAGAATTTCGTCCATACTTCGCAGAAGCAGATTCGTTCAAATAATTCCGGGAATAGGTATGTTAAGGCCCTCCCTTCTTTCTTTTGGCATGGCCCAGATTATATGAAAGACACGAGCAAATACACTGTTTCTATAATTTATTCTATTCATAGAAATAGTAGGGGTGTCTATATTTTTGATTCCCCATGAGAATTATTATTTTCTTCTATTCATGGGTCTCAGAATATACGCAGTTGGAAAAATTTATCTGGAAGGAATATTGAGATTATTACATATTTTTCATGCATTTCATACATGTGCATTGACCCATGACCAGATGGCATTATATACGCGTATATATGTAAATATATATATATGGGATATGGGAAAAGGTTACAACATTATATACGCACCACCACCTGATCAGTTGGTATATGATGATGATATTGCCCATAGTGGCTAAAATATGATTCAAACGGCGTTATATACTCGTATATATGTATGTATTGAAACGGTGTTATATACGCGTATATATGTATGTATATATATGTATATGGGATATGGGAAAGGTTATAGCGTTATATACGCACCACCACCTGATCAGCTGGTATATGTTGATGATATTGCCCACAGTGGCCGAGATAATATGATGGGATGCCCTCAGTGGCATTATGCACACCATACCTATGCATGGCATGATATTTACACGCACGTGCATGACATTATAAACGTTTCAGTATTTACAAAGTTATTCAAATTTAAAAATACGTTTCGGGATTCCATGTTTCATCTATGTCTTTTACGTACTAATTTCCATGCCTTACATGCTCAGTACATTTTTCGTACTGACGCCCTATTTCACGGGGCTTGTGTTTCATGCCCGCAGGTGCAGGTAGGCAAGCTGACGGTCCCCCTTCTTAGGATCCCTAATCAGCGAGAGTTGGTGTGCTCCATTTGATCCGGAGCTGCTTTCGATATTGGTACGATATGTTTGTACAAATATATGTATATGAGTATGACGTGGCTCAGTCCCATCTTTGTATAGTTATGCTTCTATTAGAGGTCTGTAGACAATATGTCTAGTTGGGTTGTATATGGCCTTGTCGGCTTTCAGCTTTTTGATGTATAGTTGTCTATAGTAGCCTTGCCGGCTCGCCCACTGTATTCTGTCTGTATACGTACATATGCCTTGATGGCAAGCTTCTTTCACGTATATTAATTTTGTAATGCAGCATATGTTATTCATTTTCATATTTTAGATACATGCTTAGGGGTGTTTGACAGGTAAGACTCAGGCGCCCATCGTGGCCCATCGGTTTGGGTTTTGACATTGGGCGTATGCCCGGAATCAAATTTCGAGATCCCTAGCCCGAAATGAATTTTTGAAGAAATTGTTTTACTGGAAAATATAAGGATTTTTAGAAATAGAATAGTTTGTGATCTCGTTGGTATCGGGCCCATATATTAGTTCCGGAGCCTGGTATTGGTTTGATATAATATTTATGTCATGTATGTGGAATTTGGTGTGAAACAGAATTGACTTGACGTGATTTGGACGTCCGGTTCTGAAAATAGAAATTTCAAGTGTTCTTAAGAAAATGATGCGTTTTGGCATTAAAATCGTGGTTTGAGAAGTTATTTTGGCAATTTGATCACATGAGCAAGTCCGTATGATGTCTTTAGACTTGTATGCATGTTTAGTTTAGAGCCCCGAGGGCTCGAGTGAGTTTTGGATAGGCCACAGAGTGAGTTTGGACTTAGAATATCTGTTGTTGCATCTGGAAATTGTTGCAAGCCTTTGATCTCGCAATTGCGAGATCATGCTTCGCCTTTGCGAACTTCATAGGCTTGGCATTGCGGGGGTTTTATCGCAATTGTGAAGAAGCCCTGGGCCACCATAGTTCGCATTTGCGAACATACCTTCGCATTTGCGAAGCCATAAGGGATGGGCAACCTTCGCAATTGCGACCAATAGTTCACAATTGCGATAGTAGCAAAGGTGTTGTAGGTTTGCAATTGCGATGCCTGTCTCACTGTTGCGAGCTTCGCAATGCAATTGTGACATCTGCAACTAATCAAAACCCAATTTAGATGGGATTTCAACTCATTCTCTCAAATTTTCAAACCCTAAGCTCCCATAGGCGATTTTCCAAAGGAGAGTTCTTCCCCAACTCATAGGTAAACAATTTCTAACTCAATTCCTTCAATCCATTTCATCTTTTTAAAAGATTTCATCACAAAATCTAGGGTTTTGATGGTAGAAATGGGGGATTTGGGAAGAAATCCGAATTTTTGTATAATTGGGATTTGGACCTCGATTTGGGGTTGTATTTCAAAATTAATTACATATTTGGGCTCGTGGGTGAATGGGTGAATGCGTTTTGGTCCAAACCTCAAGTTTTGACCAAGCGATCCCGGGGTCAGTTTTTGACATTTTGGGGAAAAGTTTGGGAAAACTAAATTTGTGCATTGTAGTTGATTCCCTTATTAGTAATTGTTGATAATGAATTAATTGTCGCTATATACAAGCGGATTGGAAGTTGAACCAAGAGTTAAAGCGGTAGTTGAGGCTTGATTTTTTGTCGTAGAATCGAGGTAAGTTTTTGGTCTAACCTTAGCTTGATGGAATAGTTGTTGTTGTCTTAATTGCTACGTGTTAGTATTGAGTACAACGTACATGTGTGGTGACGAGTATCAATACGTTGGTGTTGAACATGCAAGTGAGTCTTATACTGTGACCGTTGTGCCTCTTATGACATAACTTTTCATGCCTAAATTGATGATTTTCCATGTTGAACAAGTCTTATGATATTTTCTTGATATTGGATCATTGTCGAATATTGGCTTAACTTGAGACTTATTTCGTGAAGTTAATTGTTGAAATGAGAACTTTTATTATTGATTCCCTTGCCGAGATATTATTGTTTCTACTGTTTGGGTGAGGAAGAGTATAAAGCACGAAGGGTGATGTCGTGCTCGATATTATGAGTGAGTGTTAATGCACGAAGGTGTTGTCGTGCCATATTCTATGAGTGTTAATGCACGAAGGGTGATGCCATGCCATGATTTTGAGAGTTAATGCACGGAGGGTGATGTCGTGCTATGATTGTGAGAGTTAATGCACGAAGGGTGATGCCGTGCCATTTTTGTTGTTTCTTATGGTGAGGATGAGAGTAAAAGCATGAAGGGTGATGTCGTGCACGTGTTATTATATCATTATTTCTGTTGGTTCAAATATGGTGTTTAATTTGCTTCTTCATTGAATTACTGTCAGAATCTGATATTCCATACAACATGTTTTCCCTTCCTCGTCTTTATTTGTTAAATTTCTATTATTATTGTTTCTCGTATATGATTTAATTTCACATGTTTATATTATTGTATTGTCCTAGCCTCGTCACTATTTCACCAAGGTTAGGCTTGACACTTACTAGTACATGGGGTCAGTTGTACTGATACTGCAATCTGCACTTTATGTGTAGATTTCGGTGCCGGACCTTGTGAGTAGAGTTTGGGTTGCTGCCTTCAGTCCATGGGAGACCCAAGGTAGATTTGCTGGCGTTCGCAGGTCCTGGAGTCCCCTTCTTCCCCATTTTAGATTTCCTATCTCCTTATATTTTGAGAATAGATGTATTTCTTTTAAACCAGTATTTGTAGAATTTCTAGACGTTCGTGGATTGTAACACCATATCAGTGGGGTAGTTATCTATTAGAGTTGTTGAACTTTTATTACACTTCTGCACTTTATCTCTGTTCGGCTTTAGCTATTATTTATTTTTGTTGTGGTTAATAATCAATATGGTAAAACTATATCTATCAGCTTGCCTAGATTTCAAGAGTAGGCACCATTATGATCCCAACGGTGGAAAATTCGGGTCGTGACAGTAGGCATTGTGGTTGTGGTAGAATGGGGTGCTTCAGAGGAAATGTGGTGGTTTATGAGGTTCTGAGCTACGTGGTTTGTGTAAGGATCATCTGTATTTGGGGCTTTGATGGGGATTATTGCATATCGACTATCCAAAGAAACGGGTCAGTTTAGTAATGTTGGGTCAGCATAGCAATGGAAGTAATTGGTCCTTTTGAATAGGAATTCTCTACTGGTATTTGTGGTAGTACTCTTGGATTGGATGGTTTGGGTGACAAGGTTAAGTTGGGAAGATGCAGTCTTGATGGCCTAGTTGCGTGCGGGCGGGTCTTGGAGAGTTCTTGATGGTTTTGGCAATGAGGCCACTATGGGAACAAGGAAAATATTGTACATTATGGTTTTCTCCTGGATGGATATAAGAATTTAATAGAATATTTGCATTATTGGATAGTATATGTGAAGAGTGTGTATTTTGGAAAGGACCTTGAATTTTGGGTTGTAGATGTGTGGCTAGTGGCTTGGTGATCACTAGGTCTTGAGGCTTTTGAGGTTTAGATTTTGTTACGCAGTGGGGAATTATATATGTGTGCTTTAGTAGAATGATGGGGGTTTGAGTGACATATTAGCAATTTGATTTATGTAGTTGAGTTCAGGTATGGAAATTTTGGTATTCCTGAGGTTTTAGGGCTAGATGTCCCCATATGCGGTCTATCTCTTGTTTGTGGATTGTGAAGAAATGTTGAGAATGAGATAAGTAATATCATGCATTATCGATACGTTGCTATGGATTTTTGGAAGAATATTTACCTATTTGGAAATGACCAGGATTTGGGTTGGGGACTATTTGAAAGCACAACGAGAACATGTATTTATATCAAGTCAAGTTGGGTGCTCTTGTGAGGTTGTTATCATGGTTTTGTTACCGGGCAGACTGGATATTATTTGTGCCCCTGGCCTATATTATATGCTACTCTCTTATGTTGTGATGGGATGTGCGGTTGTATAATTATTCTCTACGCATGCTGTATTTATGTTCAGGCCTTATGGCAATGCATGCGAGATAGCCCTCGTGATGTTGATTTGCCCATTGCACCTTAGTTGTGCTTGCTTTCTTTCATGTTTTATTACTTCTATTCAATTTTTCTACAGTTTTACTTGTGCACTCTGTTGTGCTTGATATCAGTATTCATGTGATTAGTGAACCCAAACACTTTGACTTGATGAGTATTTGGGAGCGGGATGCACGTCGCATCGGATGTTATGTGGGATACACTTTCCTTGTGTCTATTTGGTGTTTTGTTTTCCCTCTATGGGATAAATTAATGAAAACTGTACTTTTCTTGTCACACATGTTGTACTTGTTAGATAATCCTCATACCCTGTTTTCCTTTATTTGTGCTGCATAATTGAGTTATTGCTGGTTTGTTGTATGAGCTGTGTGGTGTAAGAATCTATGTGCTTCCGTGATGAGTTGTTAGTCGCGCTGCTTGTATTGGCTGAGATGAGGTTCTTAGACCTAAGATTAGCACTATCGTATTGGGGGTGACGAGTGTTTGGAAGTATGAGGTTGTTTCTGCTAAGATTTGGGCAATGGCCCCTTGACGGGCGAGAGATCTTATTGACTTGTTGACTTCATGGGCGGCTATGAGTTTCTGCATATTTCTTTATCATGGGCAGCGATATGGAGGTTCAGAATAAGTTTATATTCAATGTGAAGTGTATTGCCGGCATCAGAGTGTTATTTGAGCAGTTATGGTGGTTAGAGGTTATTGCTATGGGCATTTGAGTTGTGTGAAACATCATGTGACGGTATTCCAGATTGGAATTATGGCTTGATTCAGCTTATTTAGGTTTATGCAGTGAGATGATGTGAGATTCGGGTCCTGTGATGAATTTCAGAATCTGAGATTTAGGTTCTGTCTTAGGGTTATGGACTAAGGATGAAGTGAGATCTATAGTTAACAAAAGGACGTCAGTACGAATAAAGTACTGAGTATGTAATGCAGGGAACCATAAATACGAACAGTAATGTAAGTAGGGATAGAGAATATACAACTTGTAACATCTGAGTTCCTCTGAGGGCTATTGACATGAAATGCATGATAGATATATATAAATACATAAACTTTTAAATCATACGCCTTTGTGGGCATCATCATCATCATATCGTACCCGGCCATAATGGGCTCGGTAAAAAAGAAATGAACCCAGCCATCACAAGGCTCGGTAGTATCGTACCCCGCCACGTGGAGCTCGGTAAAACCCAACTGATCAGTGGTTGCACAATATGTGTCGTACCCGGCCAACTATAGCGTGGCTCGGTAGAGTAAAATAGATACATATATATAATGCATGCTTGACTCATGGAATCACATTCTAAACCTTTCGGAGTGACGTAAGGTCGGTATCCTCTGTACACGTTATTAGGACTAACTCTTCATTATGAACCTTATAAGAATCAGGAAGTACCAACAACATTGATAACATAATAATAAGAGAAGCAACATTAACATCAATCGTTCCATAAGAGGGAAAACAATGTAAGTACTGCTAGCTTCTAAGAGTAGAGTATCTTTGGAAGCTCGTTCATTACATTATGTACAATCGGAGTCGTGCAAAAGAAGGAAAGGGATAGCCTCACATACCTTGTATATACTGACGCAATCTCAAGCTATGCAATTGTCAAAACTCCTTAGTCTACAATAAGAGAAACGATACTATCATTATCATTTAAGCGTCATAACTATTATGTATCGACCAAAACCTATTTTACGATGAAACAGACAGCACCTCCCCTATATATATGACTTCACGCAATTCAAAAAAATCACCAAACATCTCAAAAAACATCAATAATAATCATATGAGCCTCCCAAAACAGTCCACACACAACATAATCACTTCATACATACGACGACCACCGTAGTCGTGTCAAACGACCCAGAAATGTTATGAAGAACTATCAGCCCACAACCCTACATATATATGGTGTTTCTCCACCCACTTCAACCACCAAAACTCCACAAAATAGTAGTAAACCACGCAGCCCAACAGCAACACAAAACAGTCCACAAAACAGTCCGCTACAAGTGAATATCTCGAACTCACGGCTTCCGATCACCGTCCCGTGAGTTCTTACATGTATAGAACGAATTACCATGAATTAACAGCAGAAAAAAATGTTTGAAAGAGGGCAGTAACTTACCTTACTTGTTGGATAACTCAGCCCTTCCCTTGGTTCTTCAAACTCTAGGTTTTATCTTCAATTAGAACTTGAAAGAGTGAGAAAATCGATTGGTTTGTGTGGGATTTTTGGGGAGGAGTTGCAGGGGTTTGATTTGGTTTTGAAGGTATGAAATAAGGGTGAAATAACTGAGTTTATAATCCCTTAAAAGTCCTCTCTTGGCCGACTTTGGGACTTTTACTTTTGTCCTCTCATTTTGGCAAGTAGGTGATGCACCTACTTGTCACCTACTAAATTGCGCCGACTAGCGAAAATACGAATATCTCTATACTTCGAGATCGTATTGACAAACGGTTTAATATGTTGAAAACTAGACTCATAGATATTTAATTTGGTGGGTAGATCACCCCACAATTCCTTGTAAATTGGGAGAAAAGCTTAGAAAGATTTGACATAATGTTTAAGTAAAATTATGAACCTAAGTTGCGACAACGTTTGTCGACTTTTGTTTCATAACTTGTTTGAATTCAAGACTTATGATATGGATATTATATGATTCAATTACCTTAATACATGACCTCTTGAGTGTTTTAAGAACCTCTAGGTTTACCTGAAAACATGAGTTACAACATCCTTGATTCGTTTAACTTCTAATACTTGTTAATCACACTCATACACCCTTGTATCACTTAAGACCAATAGGGTTAACTTCTTATCATATCAAAGGTAATTCCTTCTTGGATTTATGTTAACTAATATATTACATGAACTAACGCGTGTGGATATGGGTTGTAACATTTTCTATCATTTAATTTGTGTTTTGGGTTGAGGGAAAATGGGGATTTTAAAGAAAACTTTCAAAATGTAAAATCATGATTTGAGGGACCAAATGGTATCGGAATTTGATAAATTTTGTATGATTGAACTCGTATCGTAATGGGTATTCAGTTTTATTAAAATTTGTTAGGTTTTGAGGGGCGGGCCTAAGGGTTGACTTTTGGACCGATTTTTTGAATTTGATAAAGATTGAGGTTTTATTATCCGGTATAGTTTCTTATGTGTTCTATTTGTGCTTTGAAGTTATTTTTTGTTAGATTTGAGCCGTACAGAGGTCTTTTCACCCGAGAAGTTCATTGTTGAGTATCGGTTTGTCTTCTTTGAGGTATGTATCTTGCCTAACCTTTTGTTGGGGACTCCCCTTAGGATTTGAGTCCTCTATGCCAATTGCAGACCGTGCATGTGAAGTGACTAGTGCGTGCTCAGTCTTATTTGTGGAAAATTGCCATTTAGGTTTCTTAGGTCTTTATGTTCATTAAGTGAGAAGTGTTCTAATATGACTAGGTTTCCTATTTGCTAGTTTCACCTTTACATGCTCTATACGATGTTATTAGCTTTTCTTTACCTCTTGTTATTTGGACCTTACCTGCCTTATTTGAAGTGATTCCTTATTGTTTTGTTATTTCTTAATTGTGAGTTCTTCTATGACTCCATGTATAAGTGTTACGTGTCCAAATTGTTGTGATTGCCTATGTAGTTATCATGTGCCTTACATGTCTTATTGTTTTTGTAAGGGTTGTTGTACTCCTTGATTTTTTGTGATTCTTTTGTTGCCGTGTACTCATACTTTTGGTGGTATAAATTCTTGTAATTGAGTTGTTTAATCGTTGTTGTTGATGTAAACTATGTTTGGTGGGATCGCATTTCATGTCGCAACAGGAGGAATAAATGTGATATATTGAGGAGGAATAAGGGCGAAATGTGATTATCTAGTGGGATCGGGATGCACGTTGCAACAGGAGTAATAAGGGTGCATTGGTGGGATCGGGTTGCGCGCCGCAATATATTATATTTATTGTTACGTTATTGATATTGTCCGGTGGGATCGGGTTGCACGCCGCAACAGTAGGAATAAGGGTAGGTTGATAAGGAGTAATAAGGGTGATGTGGTGACCCAAAAGGTCATCACTTGATTTAAAAATTAATTTTGTGTGCCGAGCCCTTAAAAACCTACTTTTATCTCACCTCGATTTGCATGCCGGGTCCTGGTGTATATCCGGAATGCTTTTATGTGAAAATTTAATAAAATGATAATTTTCCAATTAAAATTAAATTTAAGTTGACTTCGGTCAACATTTTGGGTAAACGGACCTGAACCCGTGATTTGATGGTCCCAGAGGATCCATAGAAAAATATGGGACTTGGGCGTATGCCCGAAATTGAATTCCGAGGTCCCAAGCCCGAGAAATGAATTTTTGAAGAAAACTGTTTAACTAAAATTATAAGAGTTGCTGAAAATTTAAAAATGTTTGAATTTGATGGTATCAGGCTCATACTTTGGTTCTGGAGCCCGGTACAGGTCTTATATGGCATTTAAGTTAAGTCTGTAAAATTTGGTAAGAAATGGACTTCATATGACGTGAATCGGACCCCCGGTTGTGAAAATTTAACTTAAGAGTTATTGAGATTTTTCTTTGATTTTGATGCTTAACTTGTAGTTCTAGGTGTTATTTTGGTGATTTAATCACACGAGCAATTATGTATGATGTTTTTAGGGTTGTGTGCATGTTTGGTTTGGAGCTCCGAGGGCTCGGGTGAGTTTCGGGCAGGCTTCGGGGTAGTTTTAACTTAGAAAAAGTTTCAGGTTTTTGTTGTATCTGGTGTCTGATGCACCATGCTTCGCGGTCGCATAGTCACCCTAGCGATCATGAAAGGGAAATTGGGCTGGGGGTAAATTTGTACTACGCGAATGTGAAACCTGGATCGCAAAAGAAGAGCACTGGGGGGATGCTCTACGCGAACGCGAACTGAGGCACGCGAACACATATAGTAGATAGGGGTGGACTAGAAATTTATCATTCTTCTGCGCGAACGCGTACGTTGGTCTGCGAATGCGAAGGTCAAGGGGGCTTACCCATCGTGAACACGTAGAGGAACTCGCGATCGCGTAAGCTTGGGGAAGACAACTCTTCGCGAACGCAGTAGGCCCTTTGTGAACGCGAAGAAGGCCTGCTCAGTCCTTTTTTTAAATAGTAGTAGAACGGGATTTAGCCCACATTTTTATATTTTCAATACTAGAGAGCATTTAGGCAATTTTCAAGAAGCAAGTTCTTCCCAAAGTATTGGTATATGATTCTAAACCTTTTACTTTCGATTTCCATTTGCATTTCATCAATCTTCATCCAAAAATCTAGTGTTTTATGGTAGAAATTGGAAATTTGGGTAGAGTTAGGGCTTTTTGAATAATTGGACTTTAGACCTCATTTTGGGGTCAAATTTCGAAACTAATTGCATATTCAGGCTCGTGGGTGAATTGGTGATCGGGTTTTGGTCCGAACCTCGAGTTTTGACCAAGCGGGCCAGGGGTTGAGTTTTGACTTTTTGGGAAAATGATAGAAAACGTATAATTAAGCATTGTAGTCGAATTCTTTACCATGTATTGATGTTGTTAAATTAATTTGGGTTAGATACAAGTAAATTGGAGGCGAATTCTAAAGGGAAAGCGGTGTTTGAGGCTTGAGTTTGGCCGTAGAAGTTCGAGTTAAGTGTTTGGTCTAACCTTAGCTTGAGTGAATAGGTGTTGTGCCTTATTTTCTATGTGCTAGTGTAGTGTACGACGTATAGGTGTGGTTACGAGTATCTATACGTTGGTGTCAAGCATGCCCGTCAGTCTTAAATTGTGATCGTTGTGTTTCTTGATAAGTACTACAAATGCCTAAATTGTTGATTATCCATGTTGAGCAAGACTTATGATTATCTTCTTGGTATTTGTTTATGGTTGAGCATTGGCTCCAGTAAGGTTCATTTGTGAAGTTAATTGTTGGTACAAGTTTGGTTATTGTTGATTACCTTGTCGGGGACGTATTTAATTCTTATTGTTGATTCCCTTGCCGGGATGTATTTACTCTTATTGTTGATTCCCTTGCCGGAATGTTGTTGTTTCTATTGTTTGGGTAAGGAAAGAGAGATAAAGCACGTAGGGTGATGTCGTACACATTCTTACTTATGCATTTGGTGAGGAAAGAGTAATAAAGCACGAAAGGTGATGCCGTGTACATTTACTTTGACGTTGATGCATATGGTGAGGAAGAGAGATAAAGCACGAAGGGTAATGCCGTACACATTTTCAATACTTATATGGTGAGGAAGAGAGATAAAGCATGAAGGGTGATGTCGTGCACATTTTCATTATTTGATTGCATTGGTGAGGCTGAAAGTAAAAGGACGAAGGGTGATACCGTGGACTTATTGCTAGTTTGTTATGATTTCTTGGTGTTACCGATTCAAGTGCCTTAATTGTTTCATTCTGTTATTACTATGATTCTTTATGTTGGTATTCCCCCACAACATGTTACCCCTCCCGTTACTTTTGAATTGCTTCTATTACTGTTATTCTGCTAGATACTGTTTAACTGCAAGTTATGTTGATTATTGTGTCCTAGCCTTGTCACTACTTCGCCAAGGTTAGGCTTGACATTTACCAGCACATGGGGTTGGTTGTGTTGATACTACACTCTACACTCTTTTGTGTAGATACCGGTACTAGAGCATATGGACCTTAGCTAGGGGTTTCAGTCCATTGGAGACCCGAGGTAGTCTTGCAGGCATCTGCAAGCCTTGGAGTCCCCTTCCTATCTTGTTTCTTTCTGTTCTTTTCTATTTCAGAGACAAACATGTATTTTCTTTGTCCATACCCTATTTGTAGTTACTCTTAGATAGTCCGTGAGATTGTGACACCAGTTCTGGATGGTTTATTATTATGGATTCGTATTGGTATTAGCTTAAATTGTTAAATATCATTCTTACATATTATTATTCCGTTGTTTATTATATGTTATTTTGCAGTTATTAAAATATTAAAAATGAAAAGGGTAAATAAATCGGAATAGTTGGCTAGCCTATCTTTCACTACCAGGATCTATCAGGATCCTGACGGCGGGAAATCCAGGTCGTGTTAAGTTGGTATCCGAGCTCTAGGTTGCTTAGGTCTCACAATTCACAGACAAACTTGGTAGAGTTTGAGTGATCTGTACGGAAACATCTATTCTTATCCCCAGAGGCTACAAATTTAGGAACAGTTTCACTTCTATTCATCTCTGTCGTGTGGTTTGGTTTCTCAATGCAAATTGAACTTCTACTATGTTCTTTCGTAGATGGCGAGAACACGTGCTTCTTCATCCACTGATTAGCAACCTGAGCCCTAGTAGCAGCTCCACGACAGGCAGAGGACGTGGCTGAGGTCGTGCTACGGGCCAAGGCAGGGGCAGAGCTCAACCCAGAGTACTCTAGAATGCTCTGGTTCGTCTAGTGGTATTTATGGAGAGTGTCACCCAAGAAGGATTACTTCTTGTAGCACCAGCCATCTCTTAGGCTGGGGGAGGATCCCAGACTCCCACTACCTGCACTCTGGAGCAAATGGCTCCCCAGTTTCAGACTCCAGCAGCTCAGCCAGTTGGAGCAGTTCTGCTGGGTATAGTAACTCAAACCGGTGATGGAGCAGCTATGTTTGTCGATGCTTTGTGGAGATTGGACAGGTTCACCAAGCTGTTTACTACTACTTATAGCGGTACATCTTCAAAAGATCCCCAGTATTACTTAGACAGCTTTCATGAGGTTCTTCGGAATATGGGGATAGTGGAGACCAATGGGGTCGACTTTGCTGCTTTCCGTCTGTTAGGTTCTGCCAAGAAATGGTGGAGATTATTGTTTGGCTAGACCAGCTAGGTCACCAGCTCTCACTTTGGACTAGTTCTCGTAGCTATTTCTCAAGAAGTTTCTTCCCATCACTCAGAGAGAGGAGGACCGCAGGCGGTTCGAGCGTCTTTAGTAGGGTTCTATGACTATCACCCAGTATGAGATGAGTTTTATTGATTTTGGATCGTCATGCTCTTCTGATACTCCCCAGCGAGAGAGAGGGTGAGGAGGTTTATTGAGGTACTCGCTCAGCCTATTAGAATACAGATGGCTAAGGAGATAAATAGCGAGATTTCTTTCTAGAATGCGGCTAATGTGGCCAAGCGGGTTGAGATGGTTTTAGATTAGGAGAGCGGTCACAGGTCTGATAAGAGGTCTCATGGTGCCTCGTCTGGAGGAAGGGATTCTTTTGGTAGAGTCCATTTCAATCAGTACTTCAGCCTTCTCACGATGCTCCAGGTGGGCGTGATCCTCATATGCAGTATTCTGATAAATTGCCCTATAGTGCACCACCAACTCCTATCAGTGCAGCTCCGCTTCAAAGTGTTCAGTGTGGTTATCCAGGCTGTCAGGGTTAGTTTCAGGGTCAGCAGTCTCAGCAGCCGAAGTCTTGCTATACTTGAAGCTATACGAGGCACATTGCTAGGTTTTTCCCTCGAGCTTCGAGTAGTTCTTAGCAATAGGGTTCTTGTGCTATAGTCCCAGCACCGGGTGATCCACCGCCCGCTCAACCAGTTAGAGGTAGGGGTAGAGGTGTTAGAGGTGGAGGTCAGGCCGCTCGAGGTGGAGGTCAGGCAGCTAGAGGTAGAGGCCAGCCAGGAGGAGGCCGTCCTAGGGATGCAATTCATAGTGGTGTGGCCCAGCCCCGATGTTATGCTATTCCAGCCAGACCTGTGGCGGAGGTCTCCGATGCAGTTATCATAGGTATGGTTTCAGTGTGCAGTAGAGATGCCTAAGTTCTATTTGATCCAGGGTCCACATATTTTTATGTATCATCTTATTTTGACCCTTATCTGGCTGTGTCTCATAATTATTTGAGTGCTCCTGTATATGTGTCTACACCGGTGGGTGATTCTATTATTGTAGATCGTGTTTATCGTGGTTGCATGGATGTTATTGGGGGTTGTGAGAACCATATAGATCTCCTACTTCTCGATATGGTGGATTTCGATGTCATTCTAAGGATGGATTGATTATCCCCTAATTATGCTATATTGGATTGTCATGCCAAGACCATGACCTTAGCACTATCAAGGTTGCCTCGTTTGGAGTGGAGAGGGACTCTTTGTCATTCTACCAGCATGGTTATCTCATATATGAATGCTCAACGCATGGTTGATAAGGGATGTTTGGCCTATTTGGCGTATGTTCGTGATTCTAGTGTTGAGGTTCCTTTTATGTATTTTGTGCCCGTTGTTTGTGAGTTTCCATAGGTATTTCCTTCAGAAATTCCGGGGATGCCAACTGACAGGGACATTGACTTTTTCATTGATTTGGCTCTAGGCACTTAGCCCATTTCTATTATGCCATATCGTATGGCCACACCAGATTTGAAAGAATTAAAAGAACAGTTGCAAGACTTGTTGGATAAATGCTTCATTAGACCGAATGTCTCTCCTTGGGGTGCGCCGGTGTTGTTCGTCAAGAAGAAAGATGGGTCGATGAGGATGTGTATAGATTATCGACAGTTGACAAAGTCACCATCAAGACCAAGTATCCATTGCTGGGGATTGATGATTTGTTTGATCAACTTCAGGGTGCTAATGTATTTTCAAAGATTGATTTGAGATCTGGCTACCATCAGTTGAGGATTAGGGCTGACAAATTCCCCAACAACTTTCATGGATTTGATGAACTGAGTGTTCAAGCCTTATTTGGATTCCTTTGTGATTGTCTTAGTTGATGACATTTTGATTTATTCCCACATCCACGAGGAGCACGAGCAGCATCTTTGAGTGGTTCATCAGAATCTAAGGGACAATCAGTTATATGCTAAGTCTTCGAAATGTGAGTTCTCGTTGAGTTTAGTTGCATTCTTAGGTCACATGGTATCAGCAGAGGGTATTCAGGTGGATCCGAAGAAGATAGAGGCAATCAAGGACTAGCCTAGACCTGCATCAGCTATAGAGATATGGAGTTTCTTGGATTTGGCGGGCTATTACCATTGGTTTATGGAGGGGTTTTCGTCTATTGCAGCCCCGATGACCAGGTTGACCCAGAAGGATACCTAGTTCAGGTGGTCGGATGAGTGTGAGGCGAGCTTTCAGAAGCTTAAGACAGTTTTGACTACAATGCCGATGTTGGTTTTGCCCATAGGTTCAGGGCCATATACAGTATATTGTAATGCATTTCGTATTTGACTAGGTGTGATGTTGATGTAGAATGGCAGGGTTATTGTATATGCTTCGTGGTAGTTGAAGATTCACTAGAAGAATTATCCAGTTCATGATTTGGAGCTAGCATCCATTTTCACGCGCTAAAGATTTGGAGGCATTATTTATATGGTGTGTCATGTGAGGTGTTCATGAATCACAAGAGTTTGCAATACTTGTTCAAGTAGAAGGAACTAAATCTGAGGCAGATGAGGTGGTTGAAGCTGTTGAAAGACTATGATATCACTATCTTGTATCATCTGGGGAAGGCCAATTTAGTGGCCGATGCTTTGAGTAGGAAGTCAGCCAATATGGGCAGCCCTGCATATATTCCGGTCAGGGAGAGACCGCTCGCTTAGGATGTTCAGGCTTTACCCAATCAGTTCGTGAGGTTGGATATTTCTAAGCCCAGTCTTGTGTTAGCTTGCACAGTTGCTCGTTATTCATTATTTGAGCGTATCCGAGATCGGTAGTATGATAATCCTCATTTGCTTCTCCTTAGAGACATAGTGCGGCATGGAGGTGCCAAGTAGGCCACAGTTGGGGATGATGGATTTTTTAGGATGCAGGGTTGTATTTTTTTACCTAATATGGATGGACTTCGTGAGTTGATTCTATATTAGGCCCATAGTTCCCGGTACTCTATTCATCCGGGCACTGCTAAGATGTATCAAGACTTGCGGTAGCATTATTGGTGGAGGAGGATGAAGAAGGATATTGTTGCATATATAGCTTGGTGTTTAAATTATCAGCAGTTAAAGTATGAGCATCAGAGACCTGGTGGTTTATTTCAGGAGATTGAGATTCCTGAGTGGAAGTGGGAGTGTATCACTATGGACTTTGTTGTTGGACTTACACGGACTCAGAGGAAGTTCGATGAGGTATGAGTTATCGTGGATAGGCTAACCAAGTCAACGCATTTCATTCATGTGGGTGTTTCCTATTCTTCTGAGTGGTTGGCAGAGAATTATATTCGAGAGATTTTTCGTCTCCATGGTGTGCATGTGTCTATCATTTCTGACCGGGGTACGCAGTTTACCCCACATTTCTAGAGTGCAGTATAATATGAGTTGGGTATGCGGGTCGAGTTGAGCACAACATTTCATCCTCAGGAGGGCGGACTGTCCGAGCGTACTATTTAGATTTTGGAGGATATGCTCCGAGCATGTGTTATTGACTTTGGAGTTCATGGGATCAGTTCTTGCCATTAGAACAATTTGCCTACAACAACAACTACTAGTCGAGCATTTAGATGGCTCCCTATGAGACATTATATGGTAGGTAGTGTCGGTCACCGGTTGGGTGGTTTAAGCTGGGAGAGGGTCGATTGTTGGGTACAGATTTAGTTTATGATGCCTTGGACAAGGCTAAGATCATTCAAGATAGGCTTTTTACAGCTTAGTCCAGGCAAAAGAGTTATGCCGACTGCAAGGTTTGTGATGTGGCATTCATGTTCGGAGAGCGGGTGTTGCTCCGGGTGTCGCCCATGAAGGGCGTAATGAGATTTGGGAAGAAGAGAAAGCTAAGCCCTAGGTTCATTGGTCATTTTGATATTCTTGATCGAGTGATAGAGGTAGCTTATAGACTTGTGTTGCCTTCAAGTTTATCAGTTGTGCACCTAGTGTTTCATATGTCCATGCTTCAGAAGTATCATGGCGATCCATCCTACGTGTTTGACTTCAGCACTGTCCAGTTGGACAAGGATCTGACCTATGAGGAGGAGTCGTTGGCGATTCTGGATCGGCAGGTTTATCAGTTGAGATCGAAGAGTTACCCTCCAGTTCGTGTTCAGTGGAGAGGTCAGCCTGGCGAGGCAGCTACCTGGGAGTCCAAGTCCAATATGCACAGCCGATATCGCCATCTTTTCCCCGACTCAAGTACTTCTTTTCTATGTCCGTTCGAGGACGAATGGCTGTTTTAGAGGTGAAGGATATGATGACCCAAAAGTTCATCACTTGATTTAAAAGTCAATTTTGTGTTTCGATGACTTCAAAACCTCCTTTTATCTCACCTCGATTTGCAGGCATGGTCCAGGCATATATCGAGAATGCTTTTATGTGAAAATTTGATAAAAATGCTAATTTTGCCATTAAAATTGAATTTATGTTGACTTCGGTCAACCTTTTGGGTAAACGGACCTGGACCCATGATTTGACGGTCCCGAAGGGTCCGTACAATAATATGGAACTTGGGCGTATGTCCGGAGTTGAATTCCGAGGTCCCAAGCCTAAGAAATAAATTTTTGAAGAACATTGTTTAACTAAAATTATAAGAGTTTGTAAAAATCTAAAAAATTTTGATTTTAATGGTATCGGGCCTGTATTTTGGTTTTGGAGCCCGGTACAGGTCTTATATGAAATTTAAGTTGAGCCTGTAAAATTTGGAAAGAAACGGACTTCATATGACGTGAATCAGACCCTCGGTTGTGAAAATTTGAACTTAAGAGTTATTGAGATTTTTCTTTGATTTTGATGCTAAACTTGTAGTTCTAGGTGTTATTTTGGCGATTTTATCGCACGAGCAATTATGTATGATATTTTTGGGGTTGTGTGCATGTTTGGTTTTGAGCCCCGAGGGCTCGGGTGAGTTTCAAGTAGGCTTCGGGGTGGTTTTAACTTAGAAAAAGTTGTAGGTTTTTGTTGTATCTGGTGGCTGATGCAGCATGCTTCGTGATCACCTAGTCACTCTCGCCATCGCGAAAGGGAAACTAGGCTGGGGGTGAATTTGTTCTATGCAAACGCAAAACTTGAATCGCGAAGCGGAGCACTAGGGGCTGCTCTATGCGAACGCGACCTGAGGCATGCGAACGCGTATACTTATGCATTGGTGAGGAAAGAGTGATAAAGCATGAAAGGTATTGCCATGTACATTTACTTTGATATTTATGCATATGGTGAGGAAAAGAAATAAAGCACGAAGGGTGATGCCGTGCACATTTCTAATACTTATATGGTGAGGAAGAGAGATAAAGCATGAAGGGTGATGTTGTGCACATTTTCATTATTTGATTGCATTGGTGAGGTTGAGAGTAAAAGTACAAAGGGCGATGCCATGCACTTATTGCCAGTTTTTTATGATTTCTTGGTGTTATCGATTCAAGTTCCTTAATTGTTTCATTCCGTTATTATTGTGATTCTTTATGTTGGTATTCCCCTACAGCATGTTACCCCTCCCATTACTTTTGAATTGCATCTATTACTGTTATTTTGCTAGATACTGTTTAACTGCATGTTATGTTAATTGTTGTGTCCTAGCCTCGTCACTACTTCGCCAAGGTTAGGCTCGACACTTACCAGCACATAGGGTCGGTTGTGCTGATACTACACTCTGCACTCTTTTGTGCAGATCCCAGTACTGGAGCATACAGACCTTAGCTAGGGGTTCCTGCCTTCAGTCCATCGGAGACCCGAGGTAGTCTTGCAGGCATCCGTAGGCCTTGGCGTCCCCTTCCTATCTTGTTTCCTTCTGTTCTTTTCTATTTCAAAGATAGACATGTATTTTCTTTGTTCAGACCCTATTTGTATTTTTTCTTAGATAGTCTATGAGATTGTGACACCAGTTCTGGGTGGTTTATTATTATGGATTCGTATTGGTATTTGCATAATTGTTAAATTTTGTTCTTCCGCATTGTTATTCAGTTGTTTATCATATGTTAATTTGCAAATATTAAAAGATTAAAATTGAGAAGAGTAAATTAATCATAATAGTTGGCTAGCCTAGCTTTCACTAGTATGCGCCATCACGATCCCGATGGTGGGAAATCCGGGCCGTGACAGGTAAATATTCATATCTTGTATTTTGGTATCCCATGTTTTACTGTATTGACTTTAGTTCATTCGTACAAGACTTTGATAATTTATATTTCTTGTGTCGATGAGTTTTGAGGATCGAGTTATTGGCGTTGATTTATTGACATTCCTTCATTTCTTGAGTTTTGTCCCTGATACTATTATTCTGGTGAATAAATCTTCAAGGTAAATTTATTACGTTGATCCATTTCCTCCTGCCCTGTGGAGTTGTTAGTAATATGATGATTTAAAATAAAAGAATTAATTTTATGCTACCTTGTATGACTTTTAAATTAGAACTCGCCACATATATATTCCAATAGCACAAATTCCAACAATTATTTTATTCTATTTCAATTGGTTTCTCAATTAAATTTTCTTAACCCGTCTGAGGTTGTATTTTACTTAAAATAATTTATATTAAGTTTTAATTTGATAAATCCTATATTAAAGGCAATAGCTTATTCGATGTTGTATTTTTATTTGAAAAGGCTATTTTCTTCACTCAAATGATTTCTAAAAGTAATTTCTTCTTTTCTCACAAATTTCCCATTTGGTTTAGAACTGTAATTTACTTTATGTTATTTAAATCGGACTACTTGAACATCTTAATTTACGTTTGTTGCGGACAATATGTATTGAGTAACATTTGGTTTTTATTTTTTAAAGTGAAATGTAAAAATGTGGGCACAAGGTGTCATGATTGTTAAAGGTGTGAAAGTTGTGATTTTGAGATGAGGTTCCGAGTCCCGGGATTGTTGGAATTTTGTGTATTAAAAATGATGTGATTGGTTAAGTTAATATTATTTTGTCACATTTTACTTATCTGTATCCCAACTGTGTTGGTGTGTAATTACATGGTTATTCTTGTTATCACTCGTGTTTTCCCCTTATCGTCTCCATTGTTGTAATTTGATTTCTCCCTACTACTGGCATTACTTTCTTATCTTTATCCTATTAGTTTGTTGTCATATCCTGTTTAATTATTAGACTATTAGGTGTATTGACTATTCCTCATCACTACTCCATCGAGGTTAGTCTTGATACTTACTGGGCACCGCTGTGGTGTACTCATACTATACTTCTGTACATTTTTATACAGATCCAGGTAATTGATCGTTAGTGGCTATGCAGATCATTGCTGTGGAGACTCAAGGTAAACCTGTTGCTGTGTTCTCAGGCCTTGGAGTCACCTTCAATTGTATTTATTTCCATTGGTTCCTTTTGTTCTGAGACAATGATTTATTTATTATGTGTAACTACTCCTAGAAAGGCTTATGACATGTACTATCAGTTTTGGGAATTATAATTGTTCAGAGTTATCTAATGCGAAGTTAGTGAATATTATTGTTATTTCTGTTAATATTAGGCTTACCTAGTTTTAGAGACTAGGTGTCATCATGACTCCTACAGAGGGATTTTGGATCGTGACAATATTGTAGTTGTATTTAACTTAGTAGAAATAATGTATGAAAGTTGTAGATATAGCGACCCGGTCGATCGTTTCATGACTTACCGATCCGTTTTCCCCATTTGTGCTTCTTATTGCCTTGTTCAGCTATATTATGTGTTATCGGGTTGGTTGGCTCGGGTTCGGAGAGGTTTTGGTAAGGTTTGAGACACTTAGTCTCTTTGAGTAAGCTTAAGTTAGAAAAGTCAACAGGATGTTGACTTATATGATAGAGGGCTCGGATGTGAGTTTGATGGTTCGCATAGCTTCGGGAGGTGATTTGGGACTTATGAGCATGATTGGAATGTGTTTTTGAGGTACGGAGTAGATTTAGGCTTGAATTACTGAAATTGGAATTTTGGCATTTTCGGGTTGATAGCTGAGATTTTGATATAGGAGTCAGAATGGAATTCCGGGAGTTGCAATTGGTCGATTGTGTCATTGAGATGTGTGTGCAAAATTTTAGGTCATTCGGACGCGCTTTGATAGACTTTTTGTTCGAAAGCGGAATTTGGAAGTTTTTTAAATTCTTAGGCTTGAATACAAGTCAAATTTGGTGTTTTGATGTTGTTTTAAGCATTCCGAAGGTTGGAACAAGTTTGAACAATGTTATGGGATATGTTGACATGTTGGGTTGAAGTCCCGAGGGCCTCGGGGAAGTTTTGGGTGGTTAAACGGATCATTTCAAGTTGAAACGATTGTAGAAAGATTTGTTGTTAGTGTTCCAGACAGTTGGGCTTCGAGTTCGCGAGTGGACCCTCGCATTCGCGAAGGGTTAGGATGTGAGGCAGGAATGTTGGTCTTCGCATTCACGATGAAGGTCCCGTGTTCGCGAAGGGCTGGGTCTGTGTTCAACGAGTTTGCGATGGTGATGACGTGTTCGCGAAGATTTGAGTTGTCGAGGCATCGCGTTAGCGAGGGGTCGTCGCGTTCGGGTAAGAGGATTTTTGGTTAACGGTATTTTTGTGCTTCGCAAACGTGAGGTTTTGACCGCGTTCGTGAAGAAGGATTTTGAATAGATGGGAAGAATGTCTTAAAAGGCCATATCGGCGATTTTGGAGCTTTTTGAGGAAGATTGAAGAGGGAATCAAGGGGAGACACTTGGAGGTAAGATTTATGTACTCAATTCTCAATCCTATTATGATTTCTACCTAATTAATGGTGGAATTTGTGGAATTTAAGCCTAAAAATTGGAAGTTAGGGCTTGGAAATTTAAGATCTAAATATAGGGATTTGAGGGGTCATTTGTGGTCGGATTTTGATGTATTTGATATGTATGAACTCATGGGGAGACAAGGAGTTTATTGATATAATTTTTATCGATTTCCAAGAGGCCCTGGGGATCGGGTTTGGTTAATTTCGGGATTTGTGTTGTAATTTTATTGCTTTCGAGTGGGCTTTGTTCCCTTAGCTCATTTTGATGGTTATGTATTGATTTTTGTTAGATTTGGAGCATCCAGAGGTTGATTCGAGATGCAAAGGCATCACGGGCTAGAGTTTTGACCGGATATAGGTAAGTAATGATTGTAAATGTTGTTTTGAGGGTATGAAACCCTGGATTTCACATTGTTGTGCTATTTTGAGGTGACGCACATGCTAAATGACGAGTGTGAGGTTGTTCACTATTCGGGATTGTGACTTAGTCCATCCCGTATGACGGTTTAACTGTGTATTTGATTGAAAAATGTTTGCTATCATCATGTTTTAGGCTGAATATTATATTTGGGCCTCGTGCCAACTATTTGGACCCTAAAAGGATTTATACTACTATTCCTCACTATATTGACTTCGTATTTGTACTCAGTCATGCTATATTCTCCTGTTTTCACAACTCAGCCATCTTTACTCGTTTTTGATATTTTAAATGATATTTTAGGCTGAGCATCATGATTTACTGTTACCCAAGTGGCTTGTGAGATTCTGACTGAGTAAGTCCGTGGGCTTGTGTTGTGAGGATACTATGGGATCGGGTTGCGCAGTGTAGTAGTATTATACTAATTCATGATTATGAGGCCGAGGGCCTGAGTGTACGCCATAAGGTAGCTTGATATGAGGTCGAGAGCTTGTTTGATTATTCCACGAGATGGCTTGTTATTGCGCTTGGGCCATAAGAGGCCCCTCCCGGAGCCTGTATGCCCCTAGTGAGCGAGGGTACCAAGTTTGTGATGTGATATAGCCCGAGGGGCTGACATTGTTCCATGTTATTGCTAGAGGGGCTGATACGAGTGATTGTGAGATAGCCCAAGGGGCTGATTCTATTGGTATTTTGCCCGAGGGGCCGATTTTATGTGGCTATCTTTTGTCACTACTTTTCATTCACTCGTTTAACCAGTTTTCACTATTTTATTGCATTCCATTGGTTTTTTATTGCCTCTTTGTAGCATTTTTCTATATTTTACATGTTTACTTATCGCTCAGCTGCCTTTACTTTTATTACTTACTGAGTTGGCGTGCTCACATTACTCCCTGCACCTTGTGTAAAGATTCAGGAGCCTCGGGTCACGCTAGCGAGGGTTGATTGCTTCCAATAGGCTGTTCGGAGTTCACTAGGTAGATGCTTGGCATTTGCAGCCCAGTGTTTCTCCCTCATATCTTTACTTTCCCTTGTATAGATTCTGTAATAGACTGTGTAGTCCTTTTCCATACTCTTAGACGGATGTTTAGATGGTCATGACTGGTGACACCCCGATGTTGGACTGTGTTTGTTTCTGTATTTATTCTATTTCACTCTATTTTTGGGATTTATCACTTGTTAATGACTTAATTATGAATTATTATAACTATTAACTGGTTTGGTAGTTGTGTCAGCTGGCCTTGTTTCACGATAGGTGCCATCACGACCGGGTCCAATTTAGGGTCGTGACAAGTTGCTATCAAAGCCTAGGTTACATAGGTCTCACGAGTCATGAGCAGGTTTAGTAAAGTCTCGCGGATCGGTATGGAGACATATTTATTTATCCTCTGGAGGCTGCAAAACCTTTAGAAAAAAAACTTCATATTCTTGAAATTCTTGTCGTGTGAATCTGTTGATCTGAGTACTAAATTTCTGTTACTTTATTCTCTTACAGATAGTGAGGACACGTGCCACTAGATATGGATATTGATTTTGGTATTGATCTGGTGCCGGGCACTCAGTCCATTTCTATTCCATCGTATTGTATGGCACAGCGGAGTAGAAGGAGTTAAAGGAGCAGCTTCAGGAACTCCTTGATAAGGGGTTTATTCGTCCTAATGTGTCACCTTGGAGTGCGCCTGTTCTATTTGTGAAGAATAAGGATGGCACGATGAGGATGTGCATTGATTACATGCATTTGAACAAAGTAACAATCAAGAACAAGTATCCTTTGCCTCGTATCGATGATTTGTTTGACCAACGTCAGGGAGTGAGAGTGTTCTCCAAGATTGATCTCCGTTCACGTTATCACCGGTTGAATATCATGGACTTAGATATTCTTAAGACAGCTTTCAAGACCCGATATGGTCATTATGAGTTCTTGGTGATGTCATTTGGGCTGACTAATGTCCCAACAACATTCATGCATTTGATGGACAACATGTTTCGACCTTATCTCGACTCATTTGTCATAGTTTTCATTGATGATATTTTGGTGTACTCGCGTAGTCAGGAGGAGCACGCAGAGCATTTGAGAGTTGTGTTGTAGAGATTGAGGGAGGAAAAGCTTTATGCAAAGTTCTCCAAGTGTGAGTTTTGGATTAGTTCAGTGGCTTTCTTGGGACATCTTGTGTCTAACAAGGGTATTCAGGTTGATCCAAAGAAGACAGAGGTGGTTCAGAGTTGGCCCAGACCGTCCTCAGCCACAGAGATTCACAGCTTTCTTGGTTTGGCGGGTTATTACCACCGGTTTGTTTAGGGATTTTCATCTATCGCATTGCCCTTGACCAATTTGACTAAAAAGGGTGCTCCTTTCATGTGGTCGGATGAGTGTGAGGAGAGCTTTCAGAAGCTTAAAACTGCCTTGACCACAGCTCTAGTGTTAGTTTTTCCATCAGCTTCAGGTTCATATATCATGTATTGTGATGCTTCGAGAGTTTGTACTGGGTGTGTGTTGATGCATGAGGGTAGAGTTATTGACTTATGCTTCTCTTTGTTGAAGCCCCATGAGAAGAACTACCTTGTTCATGATTTGGAGTTGGCTACCATTGTTCACGCGTTGAAGATTTGGAGATATTATATATATGGTATGTCTTGTGAGGTGTTTACTAGTCATCATAACCTCCAACACTTATTCAAGAAGAAGGATCTCAATTTGAAGCAGCGGAGATGGTTGGAGTTGCTAAAGGATTATGATATTACTATTTTGTACCATTCGAGGAAGGCTAATATGGTGGATGATGCCTTAAGTAGGAAAGAGGTGAGTATGGGGAGTTTGGCGTATATTCCAGTTGGGGAGAGACCTCTTGCAGTTGATGTTCAGGCCTTGGCCAATTAGTTCATGAGGTTAGATATTTAGGAGCCCAATCGGGTATTGACTTTTGTGATTTCTCGGTCTTCCTTATTTGATCGCATCAGAGAGCGCCAGTCTGATGATCCTCATTCGTTTGTCCTTAAGGACAGAGTTCAGAACGATGATGCCAGAGATGTGACTATTGGTGATGATATGGTGTTGAGGATGCAGGGCTAGATATGTGTGCCCAATGTGGATGGGCTTCGGGAGTTGATTCTGGAAGAGGCCCATAGCTCACGATATTCCATTCATCCACGTGCCGTTAAGATGTATCAATATCTGAGACAACATTATTGGTGGAGGAGAATGTAGAAAGACATTGTGGGATTTGTAGCTCAGTGTCTCAATTGTCAGCAGGTGAAATATGAGCATTAGAGACCGGGTGACTTGCTTCAGCAGATAGATATTCCAGAGTGGAAGTGGGAGCGGATCACCATGGACTTTGCAGTTGGTCTCCCATGAACTTTGAAGAAGTTCGATGTTATTTGGGTTATTGTGGATCGGCTGACCAAGTCTGCGCACTTCATTCCTATATGTACTACCTATTCTTTAGAGCGGTTGGCAGAGATTTATATCTGGGAGATTGTTCGTTTACATGGTGTCCTAGTTTCCATCATTTCAGATAGGGGCACTCAGTTTACTTCACAGTTTTAGAGGTCTGTGCAGCGAGAGTTGGGTACTCAGGTTGAGTTGAGCACAACTTTTCACCCTCAAACGGTTGGGCAGTCCGAGCGCACTATTCAGATATTGGGGGACATGTTGTACGCTTGTGTCATTGATTTTGGAGGGTCATGGGATCAGTTTCTAATGCTTGCAGAATTTGCTTATAACAAAAGCCATCAGTCGAGTATTCAGATGGCTCCATATGAGGCTTTGTATGGGAGGCGGTGTAGATCTCCAGTTGGTTGGTTTAAGTTGGGTGAGGCCAGGCTATTGGGTAAAGACTTGGTGCAGGATGCTTTAGACAAGGTGAAGGTGATTTAGGAGAGGCTTCGTACAGCGCAGTCGAGACAAAAGAGTTATGCTGATAGGAAGGTTCGGGATGTGTCCTACATGGTTGGTGAGAAGGTCCTGTTGAAGGTTTTACCCATGAAGGGTGTTATGAGATTTGGGAAGAAAGGTAAATTAATTCCTCGGTTCATTGGGCCTTTTGAGGTACTTCGGAGGATTGTAGAGGTGGCTTATGAGCTTGCTTTGCCACCCATCTTATCGAGTGTGCATCTAGTATTTCATGTTTCTATGCTCCGGAAGTATATTTGCGATTCGTCTCGTGTATTGGACTTCAGCATGGTTCAGTTAGATGATGATTTAACTTACAATGTGGAGCCAGCGACTATTTGGATCATCAGGTTCGAAAGTTGAGGTCAAAGGATATAGCTTCAATGAAAGTGCAGTGGAGAGGTCGACTAATGGAAGAGGCTACCTAGGAGACCGAGGGGGAGATGCGAAGCAGATATACTCACATGTTTGAGACTTCAGGTATATTTCTTGACTCGTTCGAGGACGAACGTTTGTTTAAGAGGGGGAGGATGTAACGACCTGGCCAATCGTTTCATGAGTTACCGCTTCGTTTTCCCCATTTCTTCTTCTTATTGCTTTGTTCAACTGTATTATGTGTTATCTGGTTGGTTGGCTCAGGTTCGGAGAGGTTTTGGTAAGGTTTGAGACACTTGGTCTCTTTTGAGTAACCTTAAGTTGGAAAAGTCAACCGAATGTTGACTTATGAGATAGAGGATTCGGATATGAGTTCCCATGGTTCGGATAACTTCGGGAGGTGATTTGGGATTTAGGAGTGTAATCAGAATTTTTTTGGAGGTACGAAGTAGATTTAGGCTTGAATTGGCGAAATTTAAATTTTGGCGTTTTTTGGTTGGTAGGTTAGATTTTTAGATAGGGGTCGGAATGGAATTCTGGGAGTTGCAATAAGTCCATTATGTCATTTGGGATATGTGTGCAACATTTCAGGTCATTCGAACGTGGTTTGATAAACTTTTTGATCAAAA
Source organism: Nicotiana sylvestris (assembly GCF_000393655.2). Classification (NCBI taxonomy): domain Eukaryota; kingdom Viridiplantae; phylum Streptophyta; class Magnoliopsida; order Solanales; family Solanaceae; genus Nicotiana; species Nicotiana sylvestris. Next base: position 118,135,396 of record NC_091057.1, on the reverse strand, counting down.
TTGGAATTTGGAAGTTTTTGGAATTCTTTGGCTTGAATCCGATGCAAATTTGGTGTTTTGATGTTGTTTTTAGCATTCCGAAGGTTTGAACAAGTTTGAACGATGTTATGGGATTTGTTGCCATGTTGGGTTTAGGTCCCGAGGGCCTCAGGGAAGTTTCGGTGGTTAAACGGATCATTTAAAGTTGAAAGGATTGCAGAAAAATTTGTTGTTAGTGTTGTAGACAGTTGTGCTTCGTGTTCGCGAAGGGTTAGGATGTGAGGCAGGAGTGTTGGCCTTCGCATTCGCGATGAAGGTCCCGCATTCGCGAAGTCCTAGGTCTTTGTTAAATGCATTCGCGATGGTGATGTCGCATTCGCGAAGGTTTGAGTTGCTGAGGCATCGCGTTCGCGATGGGTCGTCGCATTCACGTAAGAGGATTTTTGGTAAACGGTATTTTTGTGCTTCGTGAACGCAATGCTTTGATCGTGTTCGCGAAAAGGATTTTGAATAGCAAGGTAGAATGTTTTAAAAGACCATATCCGCGATTTTGGGTCTAAGTTTCACCATTGTTTGCGATTTTAGAGCTTTTTGAGGAATATTGAAGAAGAATCAAGGGGAAACACTTGGAGGTAAGATTTATGGACTTAATACTCAACCTTAATGTGATCTCTACCTAATTAATCATGGAATTTGTGGAATTTAAGCCTAAAAATTGGAAGTTAGGGCTTGAAAATTTGAGACCTAAATATTGGGATTTGAAGGGTCATTTATGGTCAGATTTTAATGTATTTGATATGTATGAACTCGTGGGGAGACAAGGAGTTTATTGATGTAATTTTTACCGAATTTTGAGGCGTGGACCCAGGGGTCAGGGTATGGTTAATTTCAGGATTTTGTGTTGTAATTTTATTGCTTTCAAGTGGGCTTTGTTCCCTTAGCATATTTTGATGGTTATATACTGATTTTGGTTAGATTTGGAGCATCCAGAGGCCGATTCGAGAGGCAAAGGCATCGCGGGCTAGAGTTTGGACCGAATAGAGGTAAGCAATGATTGTAAATGCTGTCCTGAGGGTATGAAACCCCGGATTTCACATTGTTGTGCTATTTTGAGGTGACACACATGCTAGATGACAAGCGTGGAGTCGTGCACTATTGGGGATTCTGGTATGAATGTTTAACTACATATTTGATTAAAATTTATTTGCTATCATCATGTTTTAGGCTGAATGTCATATTTGGGCCTCATGCCAACTATTTGGACCCTTAGGGGATTTTTACTATTATTCCTCAGTGTTTTGACTTCGTATTTGTACTCAGTCATGCTATATTCTAATGTTTTCAGAACTCAACAATCTTTATTCATTTTTGATATTATAAATGATATTTTGGGCTGAGAATCGTGTTTTACTGTTGCCCGAGCGGCTTGTGAGATTTTGACTGAGTAAGGCCGAGGGCGTATGTTGTGAGGATACTATGGGATCGGGCTGTGCGCTACAACAATATTATACTTATTCATTATTATAAGGCCGAGGGACTGAGTTGTACGCCACAAGGTGGCTTGATATGAGGCCGAGAGTCTATTTTGATTATGCCACGAGATGGCTCGCTTGGGCCGTAAGGGGCCCCTCCCGAAGTCTGTACGCCCCTGGTGAGCGCGGGTACCCAGTTTGTGATGTGCTATATCCCGAGGGGCTGACGTTGTTCCATGTTATTGCCCAAGGGGCTGATACGAGTGATTGTGAGATAGCCCTCGGGGCTGATTCTGTTGGTATTTTGCCGAGGGGTTGATTTTATGTGTCTATCTTTTCTCACTGCTTTTCATTCACTCGTTTAACTGTAAAAAGATTTTTTAAAGAGGTTTCTACTGAACTAAGGTGTATTTACAAGTTTTCACTATTTTATTGCATTGCATTGGTTTTATACTACCTCTTTGTAGCATTTTGCTATGTTTTACGTGTTTTCTTATCGCTCAGCTGCCTTTACTTTTATTACTTACTGAGTTGGCATGCTCACATTAATCCCTGCACCCCATGTGCATATTCATTATATAGATTTTTCCTACTCCATGTATGTTAAAGCTATCCCTTCTTTCTTTTAGCATGATCCATACGATACAAATGAAACAAGCAAAATATGCAATTTTCATAAATGACTCTATTCATTGAAATACTATAGGGGTGACTATATTCTTGATTCCCCATGTGTCATATTATTCTATCATCTGTTCATGGGTCTCAGAAAAATACGGAAGTTGAAAAGAGTTTACTTTATGATATTACTCAAAGGCAAAATGGTCTTATGACATTCCAAAAGATTTTATTAACGCACTTTTCATGCATTGCATTCATGTACCAATCCCATGACCAGATGGCATTATATACCCGTATATATGTATATATATATATATATATATATATATATATATATATATATATATGTATATGGGATATGGGAAAGGTTATGGCGTTATATATGCACCACCACCTGATTAGCTGGTATACATTAATTATTTTGCCCACAGTAGCCAGGATTATATGATGGGATGCCCTTAGAGGTTGATGATGTTATGAAATATATACATATGCATGACATGACATTCATAGGCATATGCATGATACTATAATTATTTAATGATTTACAAAGTTATTCAGACTTACAAGTGGAGTCGTTTACACTATATTTCCTCTATATCTGTTATGTACTTATTTATGTGCCTTACATACTCAGTACATTATTCATACTGACATCCTTTTTTGCTTTGGGACACTGCATTTTATGCCCGCATGTCTCGATAGACAGGTCGAGAGCCCTCCAAGTAGGGTATCAGCTCAGCGGAAGATGTTGGTGCGCTCTGTTTGCATCGGAGTTGCTTGTTTGGTTAGTATGAGCTAGATGTGTATTGTTTGGTATGGCGGGACTCAGTCGCAACCTTTATGAAAATTATATATTCTTAGTGGCTTGTAGACAGATGTCATGTATGTAACATATTGTGTGGCCTTGTCGGCCTATGTTCAGTGTTCAAGTGGTTATTTTGGTCTTAGAGGCCCATATGTCTTATGTATAAGTTGACATTACCTGTTGTATTCTGCCTATTTCACGGCAGCCACTCCGGCTCAGTTATTTATGATAGTATGACATGAAAAGAAACATTATATTGGTACTCGGTTTAGTAAGGTACCGGGTGCCCGTTGTGGCCCATCAGTTTAGGTCATGACAAAAGTGGTATCAGAGCAGTTCTATTATAGGGATGTCTACAAGCCGTGTCTAGTTGAGTCTTGTTTATGGGTGTGTCATGCACCACACTTATAAGCAGGGGGCTACATGGCATTTAGGATGGTCACTCTTTCTTCTTACTCTAGATCGTGTGGTAGATCTCACTTATAAGAATTTAAATTCCAAAATACTATTTTATTTGTAATAGGACAATACCTACATTCGGAAAGAAGGTTGGAAGGAGAGATACCTGTGGAAGAGATGAGTCAGAGGAGTTCAATTTTTTATATGATGCCTACGATAAGTAAATATGAGGTCTTTAGCAGATCATGGGTGTACTGAAAGGTGTAAGCTTACTGATAAGAAGCCTTAAGGCAAGAATACCTATCCACCTTTATGGTGAATGACAATGTGAGATTAAGAAGATAAATACAAGTTTCAACAAGCAAAAGAAGCAAGATGAAGAAAGGTACGAGGCGCCTAGTTAATGAAGGTTAATAATGTTTATAATTCAGGCAGAGGAACATAAGCTTTTTGAGTTATATTCAACATAAAATAGGTATGTACAATTGGTCACACCCATTTTAGTGATGCCCTGTGGGTGCTAACATGTGCAGTTAAGAGAAGGACGGGATAACAAGATCCGGCTGGGGTTAGGGTAACCCAAATTGGTGAATGGATTGCTTGAGTTAGTTGACATTGCTGAAGGATATTGCAAATGTGCTAATAGATCTCCTTGTGAGACACCCAGATGGTGCACTCTAGAATATTACAATTAGATGCGAATACTAGCATGATCAAAAAAATAAATTCAGATGATAGGCACTGAAGGCCTGGAAAGGATAGATATTACCTTAGTATGACTCTCGTCCCTAGTAGAGCGAGGACATTGAGCAACACGAAGAGCCGATGAATGAAACAAGGAGAGCTAAAAGTGAAAGAATGTTGTGTTGAAGTTTTCACAAGAAAAGGGATATAGAAATATTAGCAGTGTAATGAGAAGAGAGATAAGGAAGAATTATGAGTGAGATGTGATATATGGATGACAACGGTAGAGTGTTACAGAGCCTATAGTCAAATGAAAAATGAGACGAAATGTGATGAGACTTAAGAAAACAAAAGATTATAGGCCATATAGTCATATCCTCATTTCGAGAAATAAGTTCGCAACTTTAACGTGATTAATAGAAGGAAAAGTTAGACCCTAGAATAATAGAAATCAGTATTGACCGGGGAACAAGATAAACTAAACATGAATTAGGAACTGGGTGATTTAATAATAGTCAGCATCATGAGAATTTCATATTGCATTACGGAAATAATAGAATGGACAACCGCAGAAGATTCATGATAAATTCAGAGAATGGTCATTCAGGGAGACGCTTCCCTAAAGCAAGCAATGTGAGAAATGTTAAGCTTAAAGACTGTATGTGCTAGTTATACTAAGTGTCACCATCGCGAGTGAGGAATTTAGTTATACTTGGTACAAAAGGATTACCGCAAGGTGAGTAAGAATCATAAATGATGGGAAATTACGCCAACGATGAAGAGGAAAAATATCTATGGGTAGGTCATTATAGCTCCAAGTCTTAGTACTCCCTAAAGGGTGGAATATGGAATGATAAAGGAGGAATGCGATAAAAATGTGAAAGGGATGAGGTTGCACTTATCCAAATATTATAGATATGCTATGATTCCAGAACGTTATGTAAGCACGACGTAAGGTAAGTTAAGACAAGTAAATAATCCAATAAAGATTACACCGACTATTGATATGAGAATGGGCCAACGAATGATTAGCAGTTAATTTAGGAAGAGCCTAGTTATGGCTAGATAAATGGATATAGATAAATAAATAGATCGTGCAAGATAAACAGAGTGAACCCCAACACGGGGAATTCAGCCTCGCAGTTATAACCTTATAATACTTGAGATATATTCATATGGGGGAGGGGGGGTTAAAGAGGTACTATATGAGTATTACAGAAATAAAAGAGAATACCGCTAGGAAGATAGTCAAAATATCAAGTTCAGAAGCAACCCTACAAGCACAAAGGCATGGAGGGAAGAAACTACGAATAATTATAGGCGAGGAAGGACAGGAAAAAAAAATTTGTCGGATAAACAAGGTAATAAGCTCGTAGCCTTGGATGAATCAGGTGGTCCTCCCTAAGTAATACAATGAAAGACTAGCTGAGGAAATAAGGAAGAAGGCTTCAACTTAAGCACAACGACCTAAAGAGGAAATGGTTGTGTACTAATAGTATCACAACAATATTATAAGCACTCCAAAGGAAAGTGACACCCACCGTGACTAATAAACGGGAAGTAAAATTAAAAGTAATATTTGAGATCATATGAGTTGTATGAAAACTCTAGCATGTGTGGGCACTAAGATAAGCTAAGTATGGACGCAACAAGGGGCAGAAAGACCAGGAAAAGTAATAGCTTACGTTGAAAGAATAATAAAATGGAATGAATGAAATTATTCGATCAATGATCCAGAGTTGGTTATGTTATGAACTCACTTAAGAGTTTGGAGCTTTATACATGTAGCATATACAACCATAGAAGATTCTGGTATACGTTAAAAGAAAGAATTGAGATCAGGTCATAAACGAAGGATTAAATTATTAAAAGGTTGTATCATGTATATTTCTCAAGCCCATGAAAGGCTAAACAGGATAACTAATACCATATACCACAGATCGGAAGATAGCTTAAGCCTACATAAAGGTTGATCAAAGGGAAGATGAAACTAAAGAGTGATGTCAACTAAGTAATCAGGAATCTGATTATTGGACCACAAAAATTAGAAACAACGTGATCGAGAACATTGTAGGATCTCCCTTAAAATTAGAGGTATGATATAGATAGTACAACAACTATTGTCTATAACGGCTCTACGATAAAACCAGTAATAAGAAGCCAGTATGAAGTTCCCACCGGATTGTAGTATTCTAATAGAGTTTCAAGTTGTGGTGTGAATCATACCTATGTGGAAGGGAGGTTATGAAAGAGATAGAAGATATGATACAAGATACTCAAATGCAGAAAGTTGTGAATAGTCCATACTTAGGATAGAAAGCTATAAGCACGGGGATCCAATAATCAGGGATGATAGCAGCATCGTCAATGGCATGTCTTCCAACCTATGGTTTCTAAGTACTGAGAGATCTAATTAAGAGAGTATAGAAGAGTTGGAGACGATGTAATGTCTCGCTTGACGTTCCAGAATAACATAAGGAAATCTATGGTGCAAGCAAGTTGGAGGAAAGTTGCGAGTATTACAAATGGATATGCATAGGTCGCAAGCTAAAGTATGGTATAGCGACAAAGTTTTAAGAAAACATGAGTAAGAATAAGCAAAGGCAAGTGAAAAGGTGATGAGAATGGATAAGTCCGCGGGATTAAGTCCATGAAAACAAGAGAGATAATGGTTTCTCTATGTTATTGAAAGTTCAGTATAGCCTAAATGAACTCAAAGGAGTCTAAGATTGATAGCATTTAGAAAGAATGAAATGCTGACCTAGTAATAAAATGAGGGTATAATTGTGAAAGATAAAGGATGACGTTTGGGCCTTCGATTAAATAATGATTTAAAAAAAGAAGAAGAAGAAAAGATTTCGCTGGCGGCATGAAATTAGAATACCCCTATAAGATGAATCACATTGAGACACTATGAAATATGATTACGAAAATCACTTCAAATATTCTTCGATGCAACGTAAGCCCTAGTGGCAATGTATTACATAAGAAGTTTCAAGTCTTCACGTAGAGGATTGTAGATAAACATTGAGGTGAATCAACAATGGATAGATACAAGTTACAAAGTATGACTTGAGATTAGGCCATGATTCTTAAGACAAACGGTAATGAAGGAGCATTAAAGGACTGGGATTTATACCTAAAGTATAGGCAACAAAAGTAACTGGGAGCTTGGTAAGCATACCTCAGTAAAGAAAAATCGAAGTAAAAATTATGGTATAGTATAACTCATGTAAATGCATTAAAGTCATACGAATAGATAACCAGATCTATGAAATAAGATATGGCCATATTCGTAAGTTCTACAAAGTATCAAGCAAAGAACTTCAGTACACCTATAGATGCCCAGATATACATGTTATTAAGCCTTGTATATGAATACAAAGTAAGGCCTAGAGATTGACTAAAAGATAAAAGGAAAAAGGAAAAAGGAAAGATGAATTGCATAAGCACACTTACAAAGCTAGGGTCATATAGGCTACATGATAGGAGGTACTAGCAGTTGCGAGATTAGAAAGATTTCGACCACAAGTCATGATATGACCAAAAAGACTAAAGGGGGAATACCCTAGACTTTGGATTTATTCACAGAGAAACTGCTTAAATGGAAAGGAGAGTATTAAGGTATTCACAAGAGCTATAAGTTATGAAAATGATAAGAGCATCAGTTAACATTCAAGGACGAATGTTCCAAAGGGGGGAATGATGTTACACCCCGCAATATTACGATGATGTTATGTCCTGCAGTATTATATTACGATAATGTTACCCCTCGCAGTATTATATTATGATGATGTTACGCTTTGCAGTATTAAGTTACGACAATGTTGCACCCTGTAGTATTATATTACGGTAATGTTACATTTTGCAGTATTAAGTTACGACGATGTTGCACCCTGTAGTGTTGTACATTGAATTTGTCGTAAGGTAATTGACATCAGTCCAAGTAAAACATCATTTGCAGAATATATGGATTATGCTATTTCACAAGTGATGAGTAAATTCATGAAGGTGAAAGGGGAAGTAAGTCAAAGAAAATGAATTTTCATCAAAGTTTGGCATTTTGGGGTAAAATACGGCCAAGCTGAAATACCCAATATTTATGGACTAGTACCATACAAGGTACCCTATGACCATGGTATATGATATATAAAGTATATTAAAAAATAAGTAGAATTTTAAGTAATTTGAGATAATTTTTAAATTATGTGGGTAATTGGTTAATTATCGGGTAACGAGACATTACCTAATTAACTAATAAGTGGGTAAAAAATAATAATTTTCACCCCAAAAACGTGGCAGCTAGCCACATTTTTAAGCTATGACTCTTAGTAGATCTTTATTAGGTGGCAACCTAAAATACTAATGAAGAGACACCTCACAATTTAAATACAAGACTTAAAAAGTAATCTGCTAAGTACTCTTTAAATAAAGAGACTCCATGACAGAATGGTTCATATATTGAATTCAACCCTTCATTAAATGTTCTGTTAGCAATTCATAAGTGAGCTTTGCACCTTAGCCAAAATTACTTAGAAAAATCCTATAAAGTTCCTTCATAACAGAACCTTAGAAGTTCTTAGTGTTCAAGTTCCTACGAGATATTAATAACGAGACTTTTTTCAACTAAAAGAAATCCAACGAGAATTGTTAGTAATATAAAATTTTGCGGTTTTAACGGAGTACGGTGAAACCTTTTCCAAGAAAATCATACGGATTTTTCCTACTCCAGGTATGTTAAGGCTATCCCTTCTTTCTTTTAGCATGATCCATACGATACAAATGAAACGAGAAAAATACGCAACTTTCATAAATGACTCTATTCATAGAAATACTAGGGGTGCCTATATTCTTGATTCCCCATGTGTCATATTATTCTATCATCTATTCATGGGTCTCAGAAAAATATGGAAGTTGAAAAGTGTTTTCTTTATGATATTACTCAAAGGAAAAATGGTCTTATGACATTCCGAAAGATTTGATTAATGTACTTGTTATACATTGCATTCATGTACATTGAACAATGACCAAGTGGCATTATACACGCATATATATGTATGTATATATGTATATGGGATATGGGAAAGGTTATGATGTTATATATGCACCACCACCTGATCAGCTAGTATACATTGATTATTTTACCCACAATGGCCAGGATGATATAATGGGATGGCCTCAGAGGCTGATGATGTTATGAAATATGTACCTATGCATGACATGACATTCATACGCATATGCATGATACTATAATTTTTTCATGATTAACAAAGTTATTCAGACTTATAGGTGGAGTCGTTTACTCTATATTTCCTCTATGTCTATTATGTACTTATTTTTGTGCCTTACATACTCAGTAAATTATTCATACTGACATCTCTTTTTGCCCGGGAACGTTGTGTTTCATGCCCGCAAGTCTCGATAGACAGGTGGAGAGCCCTCCAAGTAGGCTATCAGCTCAGCAGAAGATATTGGTGTGCTCCATTTACTTCGAAGTTGCTTGTTTGGTTAGTGTGAGTTAGATGTGTATTTTTTGGTATGACGGGACTCTATCCTAACCTTTATGAAGATTATGTATTCTTAGAGGCTTGTAGACAGATGTCATGTACGTAAAAGATTGTGTGGCCTTGTCGGCCTATGTTCAGTGTTCAAGTGGTTATTTTGGTCTTAGAGGCCCATATGTATTATGTATAAGTTGGCATTACCTGTTGTATTCTACCTATTTAACGGTAGCCTCTCCGGCTCAGTTATTTATGATATAGTATGACATGAAAAGATATATTATGTTGGTACTCGTTTGAGTAAGGTACCGGGTACCCATCGCGGCTTATCGGTTTGGGTCGTGACACTAATTTCATCCAATTCCTACTCCGAATCGATGTTCAAACATTACAAATTTACTTTATGAGACTTTACGCAAAAACTCACAAATTTCACTTTGCAATCATCAATCAAATGCCAAAAACGAAGATGGATTCATGAAATATAAGTCCATATGGTGAAAATCGCCTCCAAAAATCGCACAAATACGAGCTAACCAACTCAAAATATGACAAAATTAACAAACCCTTATTTTATATATTTCTCTGCCAACTATTCTGCCTCGCTTCTCGTGCCACACGATCCCGAAACTTGCTTTTGATGCTTCCAGTTGATTCCTTATAAATTTTAGTTAAGTTTGGCTCTTGAATCACTCTATTTGACCTTATATTAAAAGAGATATGTTAGTTTCAATATTTCAAAATAGTACAGATTTTTAAATACGAACTCATTGGAAATTTCGTAATTAATCTGAAAAAAATCGAGCAACCCAATTCTTAGTAAAGTTATCATAAAATCCTCATACGATGTTCAAATTCGACAATTCTTTTTTCTATGCCTCCATAATTACTATTCGAATCTAATGCTTCAATAAAAACAGAAATGAGATCTCATTTCTTAATGTAGTACAATTTATGCTTGAAAAACGACGTCGAAACATCAAAAACGAGCGCAAAACAAACCAAACCTATCCTAAACTCACCCAAGCCCCTTGGGACCATGTTCTAACATACCAACAAGTCCCATATCATAACACGAACCTACTCAAGACCTCAAAACACACATAAAAACATCGAAATGACGAATCATACCTCAATTCAAAATTAATTAACTTGAAACTTTAAACTTCCACAACCGCGATTCCGAAACCTATCAAATCACGTCCGATTGACCTCAACTTTTACACACAAGTCACATGTGACATTGTGCACCTGCTCCAACTTCTGGAATCGGAATATAACTCCGATATCAAAAAGTCCACTACCGATCAAGCCTTCTAAAATTCCAACTTTCCCCATTTCAAGCCAAATTATACTACGGACCTCCAAATCACAACCTGGACGCGCTCATAAGTCCAAAATCACCCAACGGATCTAATGGAACCATTAGATATCCAATCCGATTTCCATTACTAAAAAGTCAAACTTGGTCAAATCTTTCAAATTTAAAGCTTCTAACTGAGAATCATTTTTCCAAATCAATTCCGAATAACCTGGAAACCAAAACCGACGATTCACATAAGTCAAAATATATCATACGGAGCTACTCATGCCCGAAAATAATCGATCGAAGTACAATTGCTCAGAACGATTGATCAGGTTGTTACAAAAGATGACATGAAGGATAGCACAAATCTGTTACGAATTTCTAGGATGAACTAAGTGAAAAGGAAAAAGATAAGTCAATTAAGAAAAACAATGATTCTACAATGAAAGAAAAAATTTATATTCCTTAAGGAAAAGCATGCTGTCAACTAAGGAATGCAAAATAATTATGCAATTAAAAGGAATAGTTGATATGGCCACTATAGAAAAAGAGAATAGGAAACGTGATGAAGATTAGTTTAAGTTGAATAGGGAACGTGCAATTAAAAGGAATGCAAAATTTTGGATGGAGAAAGGCAGCTGAGAATAGGGAAATTGAGGGGAGGACAGGAAAAAAAATGGTGTAACTAAATCTCTTAATTTAAGGTAATAATAATGGACTCAGAGCCTTTTAAGGTGGAATGTATATAATTTGCAAGTAATTCTTGTTTAGGGCAGGCAATATATAAAATTAAGATAATTTTTGTAAATAAGTTTCAAATATTGTATAGGAAAGAAAAAATCCCTTTTAAATTATGTTTTTTATGTTTGATTTTTTTCAAAAATATTGAATAATATAAGGTAAAAAGTGTAACGACCCGACCGGTCGTTTCATGAGTTATCGCTCTGTTTCCCCCATTTCTGCTTTTTATTGTCTTGTTCAGCTGTATTATGTGTTATCGGGTTTGTTGGCTCGGGTTCAGAGAGGTTTTGGTAAGGTTTGAGACACTTAGTCTCTTTTGAGTAAGTTTAAGTAGGAAAAGCCAACCGAATGTTGAATTATGTGAAAAAGGGCTCGGATGTGAGTATTGTTCGGATAGCTTCAGAAGGTGATTTGGGACTTAGAAGCGTGATCGGAATGTGGTTTGGAGGTTCAGAGTAGATTTAGGCTTGAATTGACGAAATTAGAATTTTGGCGTTTCCCGGTTGATAGGTGAGATTTTGATATAGGGGTCGGAATAGAATTCCGAAAGTTGGAGTAGGGTCATTATGTCAATTGTGATGTGTGTGTAAAATTCCAGGTCATTCGGATGAGGTTTGATGTACTTTTTGATCAAAAGCAGAATTCGAAAGTTTTTAGAACCTTACGCTTGAATGTGATGTTATTTGGTCAATTTGATGTTGTTTTGTGTGTTTCAAAGATTGGTATAAGTTTGGATGGTGGAATGTGACTTGTTTGTGTTTTTGGTTGAGGTCCCGGGGAGGCTCAGAGTGATTTTGGATGGTTGACGGAAAGGTTAGAGTTGGGGAGTTGCAGTTGAAGCTGCTAAAGTCTGTCATAACCGCACCTGCGGCTTGGGGACCGTAGGTGCGGGCTCGCAGAAGTGCCCAGTGGGTCGAAGATCCCTAAATGGCCATGGGGAGCTAGAACCGTAGAAGTGGTTGTTTGAGCACACCTGCAGTATCGCATGTGCGGGTGTTTGATCGCAGGTACGGAATTGGGATTTTAAGTGAAAACCACAGATGTAGTGCTTTGGCCGCAAATGCGGTATAGAGACAGCAGGTACAAGAAACCTAGGCCAGAAAGTATATAAACCCTCCTTTGTGATTTTCAGCCTTTATTCACCATTTTAAATTGATTTTGGAGCTTTTGGGGGATTTAGAAGAGGGAATCCAAGGGAACATCATTGAGGTAAGATTTTTTAACATAAAACTCCATCCGATGGTGTTATTTCATTGATTACGCTTGAAATTTATGGAAATTTGTGGGTAAATATTGAAGATACTAGGGCTTGAGATTGGAGACCTTTGATTAAGGGTTTGAGAGATCATTTGTTGTCGGATTTTGGTATTCTTGTTATGTATGGACTCGCGAGGGATAAGGAGTTTATTGATGTAATTTTTATCGGATTCCGAGACATGGGCCCGGGGGTCGGGTTTGGTCAATTTCGGGATTTGTGCTGTAAATGGGTTATTTTCGAGTGGGCTTTGTTCCCTTCGCATATTTTAATGCTATAATCTACTTTTAGATAGATTCGGAGCATCCGGAGGCCGATTTGAGAGGCAAAGGCATCGCAGGCTAGAGTTTGGACAGGATATAGATAAGTAATGATTCTAAATGCTATCCTGAGGGTATGAAATCCCGAATTTCACATCATTGTACTACTTTGAGGTGACGCACATGCTAGATGACGAGCGTGGGGTCGTGCACTGTTGGAGATTGTGACTTAGTCCGTCCCATATGATTGTTAAACTGCGTATTTGATTGAAAACGGTTTGCTATCATCATGTTTTGGGCTGAATGCCATACTTGGTCCTCGTGCCAATTGTTTTGGACCCTTAGGGGATTTTTACAACTATTCCTCACTATTTTGACTCCGTAGTTGTACTCAGTCATGCCAAATTCTACTGCTTTCACAACTCAGCCATCTTAGCTCATTTTTGATCTTTTAAATGATATTTTGGGCTGAGCAACATGTTTTATTGTTGCGCGAGTGGCTTGTGAGATTCTGACTGAGTAAGGTCGAGGGCCTGTATTGTGAGGATACTATGGGATTGGGGTGCGCGCCGCAGCAGTATTATACTAATTCATGATTATGAGGTCGAAGACCTGATTTGTTGTGCCACGAGGTGGCTTGTTATAAGGCTGAGTGCCTGATTGATTATTCCACGAGATAGCTTGATATTGTAGTTGGGCTGTAAGGAGCCCCTCCCGGAGTCTGTACACCCCCAGTGAGCGCGGGTACCTAGTGTGTGATGTGATATTGCACGAGCGATTGATACGAGTGATTATGAGATAGACCGAGGGATTGATATGAGTGATTATGAGATAGCCCGAGGGGCTGGTTCTACTGGTATCTATTTATGTTTCATTCCTTATCTCCCTATTTTCATCACTCGTTTGAACTATTAAAAGATGTTTTAAAGAGGTTTTCACTGAACTAAGGTGTTTTTATGAGCTTTTACTGTTTTATTTCATTGTACTAGTTTTATAATGTTTGTTGTAGCATCTTATTGTGTTTTACGTGTTTTCTTATCGTTCAGCTGCCTTTATTTTATTACTTACTGAGTTGGCATAAACACATTACTCCCTGCACCCTGTGTGCAGATTCAAGAGTCTCGGGTATCGCGCCCCCTTTTTCTCGCGAAATCGGGCTTGTGACATTTGGGAGGACAACTCGTTCCCTTTTACGAATTGGGTTTTGGAATTGAAGAGTCGCCACCTAATGATTAAGTGCATTAGGACACTAAGAAGGGTTTGACTTTGAAGAAACCAGAGTTTGGGTAAGGGCTAGAAATTATCTCGAAGGGAAGGTGTTAGGCACCCCCTAAGATCCACTAGTGTGGTTCCCGGCCATGTTATAATTGTGACTTCACATAATCAAGTAAGCAATTAATGTCTCAAATAGAGGGGCTTGCACATAATATTGCAAATAAATTGAAAACTTTTGAGGAACAGTAAAGAGGGCAGAAATTTATGAAAGATTTAAGCAATTCTAAAGAAATCAGATAAGGGCATGTAAAGGGAGGGGGGTCCTAGGTTTATGATTAATATGGATCACGTCAATGAAATATCCAGTAATCACTCCTCGGAAGAGGGGCTACATGAGATATTAGCACATCAGTCACATCTCCATATCTACCCTTCCCAACCTGTTAAGGTATTATAGCGCAGAATGGTATGGTTGCTTGTTGCATGCTATTACCCGTCCCGATCCTATCAGCCTCTGAGACATTGAGACTACTAATCCTAAAGGGGAGGTAGTTGGGGCTTTTCCAGAGTTTTCAAAAGGATAAAAATCTAGGCGACAGGCAATAACAAATAGCAGTTAAAGAGGGAACAGATAGCAGTTAAGGCTCAAGTAGGCCTCCTCATTAAAAGCAACAAATTATTTAGCACGACTTACAAGTACTGGTTTAGTCTTAATTAAATTAAGGTGCAGGATAGGCTGATTCATCACATATTTCTCAGATGAGGAGTCCAAATAAGACTTGTCTAGATGTAGTTATCAAAGACCGACACAGTTAATTAATCACCTAATAGTTTGCCTAAGTGAGGCATATAGGCATGACATCTAATAGAGCTGTATTGATTTTAAGGAAAAAGTTTGCTGGTTTTATAAAAAAGGATCTGCAGACTTTAAGACTGGTTTTAGATTCAAAATGGGACTGGTTCAGTTGATTTATTCCTATAGGCATGATCTCTAAGTGTCATTGGTTTAAAAAAAAGTTACATAAATGCAAGAACCCTATAACCATGATATCTAGAATGGATTGGCTATTATTAAGCCTAAGATTGTTTGCCTAATGGCGGGTATATGCAGAAGTGCAGAACAACTTACAGGCATGTTTACTATATGCAGAACCTATAGGCATAATCTCTAAAATGCAGAACTTATAAGCATGTTTTCTAAAATGCAGATATGCAGAACTTATAAGCATGTTTTCTAAATACAGTAATGCAGAAGTTATAAAGACATATAGCCAGGGTTTCTAAATGCATGATGAAACAATATTATAGGCAAAATTTCTAAATGCATAATGAAACAATCTTATAGGCAGAATTTCTAAATGCAGAAATATAAACGAAAAATGTTGTGATTGCAGAAATAGAACCTAAAGCATGATATCTACCCCATATGCATAACATGAGAGACCTTCCCCCATTTTTTACTATACTCCCCATAGTTATTACAAATTATTACAGACCCGAGTGAATCAGAAAGATAAGTAAAATTACATCATAAGTTCCAGCTACATCTAAATAGCCTAAATCAAACTCGAAGTCCAGCAATATGAGATAAACCAACTTCCAAGATCAGATTTCCAAAAGACTTTCTCATATTTGTAGTGTGTCAATGTTCCCAAGAGTCTCAAGGGACTCCGGGAAATGCTTACACCCTAATACATTGCAGAATTAAGAACATAGTGCAGTGTGGAAATGCCAGCCCTCAGATGTCCAAGTTCAGAAGGAACTCAAGGTCCCAAAGCAAGGCTCATAAGAGAGGGGCAAAACTTAAGAGTCTAAGAATAAGTGTAAGTGCACAAGGGTAAAGGAATCAGGGATAGACATGGAAAGCTGGTGGTCATGCCCAGCAATTGGAATGCTGGCACACCCCTGACCAACCTGCTAGCCAAACATTGAGAGTTAGGATCCATTGTGGGTCAAGTTATGGCCTAGGCAATAATTAGGATACTGTTAGGCCAAGACCTTAACTCAGGCATATAGAAGGGAATAGGGGTAGGGATTCATTACAGAAACATAAGCAAGGAAGAAAAATATTTAGCACAAATTATTGAACATGAGCAGTAAAGTAAACAAAAAGTCTAAAACTGTAGAGTGAACACATAGGGGTGAGGTAGAAAATTAAATAAAAGACATACCAGTTTCAAAGGAAAATAAGTAAGAAAACAATAGCCTTGAGAGAGCCAAGTTGCAAACAAAGTAGTTCCAAAAGATCTCAGGCAAAGCCAAGTATTGAATTCAAATAGTATTGCAAGACAGTAAGTAATCAGAAGTGTTTTTGTTCATGTGTATTTCAATGTGTGTAAAGAGGGAAGACTAGGTCTTTATATAGTTTTGAAAACAAGTAATACATAGGCAAATGATGCACAAACATGGAAATAGCAATCAATTAGTGTCAATTAAGACAACTGGAATCCTTTAATTAAGGAGTCTAGTTCAAACGGTTAGTCAAGACAGAATAAGGAAAGAAATTAGTTCAATAGGGCTGATTAGGGAAGAGAAACTACATAGTGCATAAACAAGGTCAAATACATAGTGGGTAATTAAGGAAAGTTGGAATAATAGTGTATTTATAAAGTAAAAATAGGGCATCAGTTTGAAAATCAATCAAGAGGATCCCGGATCCAATTGTAATCACAGTGAATCAAGGTAATAAAGGAAAGAATCATATAAGTATAGAAATAATTCAAACATTGGTACAGAATTATAGAAGGAATACACGAGACCATGTATTTAAGGAAAGCATCACAAGAATAGAATTTCTACACAAAAAGATAAAAATAAACAGCCAATAGGGTAAAAGAGGTTAAATCGAAAGAAATCAGTAAGGAATCATTAGCCTTATTAAAGGGATTTCAGAATCAATCAATTGATTGTGAAAACCTTTTGAAAGAGGAATTTTTCTCATATATAAAGCACCTAAATCAAACAAAAGAGTCATTTACCCTAGAAAAGAGTAACTAAGAGTTTCAGAGTCACAAACAAAAGTATTCAAGTTCGATTACAGGCTCATAGTGAGTCTGCAAACCTAGGGTCCCAAAGTGGAACCCTAGTGCCACTTATCAAAGAAAACCCCAAATATTTAGGGTTTCAAATAGAATCAGAGGTGAGAAATCAAAGTCATTGAGAGAGGCTTAGAAGCCCCTTTCGAAGGCTTGTGAGAGGAAAACATACACAAACGAATTCAGAAGAAAGAGAGGCTACGAGTTTTAAACAAAGCAGGTAAAAACATGCTTAGTGGGAACATCAACAAAATTTAGTAAGGTGAAACAAAATCAAAGAGCTCAAACTTAAACACATATAGCAAAGAATGAGGAACAACAAACCGAGTTAACATGTGAGCATGAGAGTGACAAAAAAGAACAGAAAGGTCTTTCATAATCAGAAAAGAAATAAAAGAGAGCAAACTCGAGCATAATAAGAAATAAACATACGAGTGTAAACACACATAAAGAGAGAACAAAGGAGTCAGAAAACATTTAAAGAAACTTTCCAGAAACCCTAAAAGTTGAATTTGAACGATTTTGAAAAGGAAATTTTGGGGAAAAATCTTAAGACGTCAAGTAAAGACCAGGAATGGCACATATCTAAGAAAAAATAAGTAAGTATAGAACCTTAGACAGCTTAAAAACAGCAGAGAAGACCCTAGAATGAGAAGGTCTTGAGGAAAGTCGGATCCTGAGTCGAAGAGACTCATATTGCTCGAATACGCTAGAAAATGGCCGGAGAGGCCATAGATCTTATAGATCTGAGACAGATCTATAGGGAGCCATTGAAATTGACCTTCAAACCTCGAGTGGCATAGGTCTAATGGTGAGAGAGAGAGTGAGCACAGGCCATCCATGGCCAGGAATGCAATGGATTCCGATGGAAACATGACAGAAGTAGGTGGGAATCGATTAGGGCTTCGGGGAGGGATAGAGAGGATTTTGGAGATGAAGAAAGTTCAAAGGAGGCGTCTTTGATACAAATGAGTTAGGGTTGGGGGTTATGGGAATTAAAAAAGGAAAGAACGAATCACGGCCGTTGATCATAATGATCAACAACCAGGATTAAAAGGGAGGTCGGGCGGGTCTGAAAATGGGTCAAGGGGTTGGGTTTAAATTGAAATTGGGTCGTTTTAAATTGAGTGGAATTGGGGGTTAAATTGAGGTGAAAATTGAAATAGAAATGGCTATGTGTTAAATAGCCAATTTTCCCCTCTTTCATTTTATAAAAATAGTTTAAATGATTTTAAAAACAAATTAAAAGTACTAAACTAATTAATAATATATAAATATTAATTTAAAAATACTGGAAACAATTTTATAATTGCAAAATGCTATCAATAGTAGAACATGTTATAATTGCAATTATATGCAATTTAGTTTTAAAAATACCAAATAAATTTGTAAAAAATATGCAAAAATAACCTTAATTATATTTTGGTGTAAATATGAGAATTGAAATAAATTATTCACCAGAATGATAATCTTGGGAATAAATTATATACAATAAATTGATTTTAAAAATCTTTAAAATTAGGGAAAAAATACCAAAACTCTTGGGCATGCTTATATATGCATGTACATGCTATTTTGAAAGTATTTTGTATATAAAAATACATAGGGAAAAATTGTGTATCAACAGCTGCCCCTCTTTACCCGGGAAGGATGAAAGAGTTGT
Organism: Nicotiana sylvestris; assembly: GCF_000393655.2. Taxonomy (NCBI): domain Eukaryota; kingdom Viridiplantae; phylum Streptophyta; class Magnoliopsida; order Solanales; family Solanaceae; genus Nicotiana; species Nicotiana sylvestris. Next base: position 118,116,457 of record NC_091057.1, on the reverse strand, counting down.
CGGGTAAAGATATGATGGCCAATTTTGACTGAATGCAACGATTTAAAGAATTTTGACCGAGTTCTGGTTCCTAAGCTGCCTACATATCCCTGGTCTTACAGGAATCAGGCCATATGTAGTTCAAGATCCATTGGGGGAATATGCCGATGGAGATTTCGAAAGACGGACGTGATGTTCAGGTTGGGAAGGATGGTCAGAGTCTGATAAGCTGTGGGAACTAGAGCGTGATTGCCCCTACTGAGATGGTCGTCGCTAGCCGGTTTACCTACAAATGAGCATATATCGTGCATAAATTTAAACGTGATACAAGTTCCCATTGGACCATGAATGTTGTCTTTGGACAGTTGGGATGACGTCCTGGGCCATGAAGTGTATGATAAAGGATTCGCAGGCTATGAAATAATGTTCTCGGGTTATGAGAATGATGCCTTTGAATAATGATATGCAAACGATAAAATGAGGTCCTCAGGCCATGCAATGGTGTTCTCGGGCTATGAAAATGGTGCCTCCGAACAATGACGCCTTTGGACGATTTGGCGATCTTTCAGCCCATGAAATGCAGAAGGTGGCGATATTTCGGCCGATGCAAGACGTAAATAAAAGGTGGTGATATTTCATCCATGCAAGAGGGATAAAGTGGCGATATTTTAGCCATGCAGGATGGGGATAGAGATTGGTCTTAGAAGGCAGAACAATAGCCTTAGCAATGCAGAGAAATGCAGGATGAAGACAGTGCTTAGTCTCGGAAGGCAGAACGGTATCCTTATGCAATGCAGAGAAATGCATATGGAGACAATGCTTAGTCTCAGAAGGTAGAAAGGTAGCCTTTATGCAATGCATAGAAATGAAGATGGAGACAATGCTTATTCTCGGAAGGCAGAAAGGTAGCCTTATGCAATGTAGAGAAATGCAGATGTAGGTAGAGCTTAACCTCGGAAGGCAGAAAGGTAGCCTTATGCAATGCAGAGAAATGTAGATGGAGGTATAGCTTAACCTCGGAAGACAGAAAGGTTGCCTTATGCAATGCAGAGAAATGTAGATGGAGGTAGAGCTTAACCTTGGAAGGCAGAACGGTAGCCTTATGCAATGCAGAGAAATGCAGATGGAGATAATGCTTAGTCTTGGAAGGCAGAAAGGTAGCCTTATGCAATGCAGAGAAATATAGATGGAGACAATGCTTAGTCTCAGGAGGTAGAAAGGTAGCCTCATGCAAGGAGTAAAAAAGCAAAATGATGATAGAATTTTCTTAGCTGATAGCGGATCGAGATATTGCGACAGCTGGGGATAATATGTTTGCTGGGAGTACTACATACGGATAGCAGCTGTGAGTAAGTGCAACGTTTCTAAGAGTTGTATTTCTGAGAAATGTGAGTCTCGTGAATGTATAATATATTTGATGATTTTGCAACTCAAGTGCCTGCATTCAAAGAAAAGCCGTGAGTTTTGTAAAGAGGGGAGGTTAGTTCGTATTCCCGCTGGCTCTGGTTGACATGCTCGACTCTGTTCTGATGATATTGGGCATATCATTGGGGTAGCGTTGCTAAGCAAGGCAATTTTAGTAATGAACATGCATGATTTAGTAAAAGCATAATTAAGAATAATTTCTTCAGATGAACCGACGACTGCGATGTGGTTCAAGACATTGCAACTTTGCTTGCTTCGGAATTTTGAGGGTCCTCCTCAAAATCCAGCCCTAGTTTACTGGGCTGCTGCTGCTTGCGTTGAATGGCTAAAGTCACTTCGGAATTTTGAGGGTCCTCCCCAAAATTCTACCCCGGTTTCCAATAGCGGGGGGAAATGGAAATTTTATGGAATTATGACCGCACCCATAGGGCTGCCTACGTATCCCTTCTTAAACGGGAATTAGGTCAGGCGTAGTTCAAATTACATCATATAGGAAATCATAAGAGTTACACATAGTATCGCTTCACTGCATCTGAATTGATCAGCTTCGGCCAAACTTCACCGTCCATTTCTGCAAGTACGAGGTCTCCTCCGGTGAGGATTCAATGAACCATATATGGACCCTAACGGTTGGGAGAGAACTTCCCTTTGGATTCCTCTTGATGTGGGAAAATTTTCTTCAACACCAGCTACCCCGGTGTAAACTATCACGGCTTGACTCTTTTGTTGAAGGCTTTGGACATTCTGTTTTGATAAAGCTGACCGTGGCAAACTTCATTCATTCTCTTTCCATCTATAATAGCTAGCTGCTCGTAACGACTCTCTACCTATTCTGCATCGTCAAGTTCTGCTTCCTGTATGATTCTTAGGGAGGAAATTTCTACCTCGGCAGGAATGACTACTTCTGTACCATAAACCAATATATAGGGATTTGCCCCGGTTGATGTGCGAACTGTGGTGCGGTATCCCAACAAGGCAAATGATAACTTCTCATGCCACTGCTTATGCTTTTCTATCATCTTCCATAGTATCTTCTTGATATTCTTATTGGCGGCTTCTACAACTCCGTTCATCTGAGGTCTGTAAGTTGTAGAATTCTTGTGTTTGATCTTGAAGGTTTCACACATGGCTTTCATCAGGTCACTATTAAGATTGTAACCATTATCAGTGATGATTGACTCTGGAATTCCGAACCGACAAACAATACAGTCGCGGACAAAATCTGCTACCACTTTTTTAGTTATTGCTTTGTACGATGCTGCTTCAACCCATTTGGTGAAATAATCAATTGACACTAGAATGAACCTATGCCCGTTTGACGCGGCAGGCTCGATAGGTCCGATAACATCCATTCCCCAAGCGGCGAACGACCACGACGAGCTTGTTGCAGTAAGCTCGTTTGGAGGCACCTTTATCATTTCTACATGTATCTGACAGTGATGGCATTTTTGGACATACTGGATGCAGTCCGTTTCCATAGTCATCCAAATATAACCAGCTCGGAGTATTTTCTTGGCTAAGACAAAGCCATTCATATGCGGACCGCAGGTCCCTGCTTGAATTTCTTCCAATAGCCTGGATGCTTCCTTTGCATCGACACACCTTAATAACCCCAAATCAGGAGTCCTCCTATACAGGATTCCTCCGCTATGAAAGAAGTTGTTAGATAATCTCCGAAGTGTGCGTTTCTGAGTAGGATTTGCGAGTTCTGGATATTCTCCTTTCGTCAAATATTCCTTGATATCATGTAACCAAGGTTTTCCATCCGCTTCTTCTTATACATGAGTGCAGTAAGCTGGCTGATCATAGATCTTTACCGGAATAGGATCAATGAAGTTCTTGTCTGGGTGCTGTATCATGGACGATAGGGTAGCCAATGCATCGGCAAACTCATTCTGAACTCCGCGAACATGTTGGAACTCTGTCTTTGTGAACCTCTTCCTCAATTCCTGTACATGATGCATATAAGGGAGTATCTTGGAGTTCTTGGTTGCCCATTATTCTCGGACCTGATCTATAAGCAGGTCTGAATCTCTGATCACTAGCAATTCCTGAATGTTCATGTCAATGGCCATCTTGTGACCTAAGATGCAGGCTTCGTACTCGGCCATATTGTTGGTGTACGGGAACCTGAGCTTGGCAGACACCGGATAATGCTGGCCGATTTCTGATACTAGGACCGCTCCTATGCCAATTCCTTCGAAGTTTGCTGCTCTGTCAAAAAATATTCTCCAACAATCATAGGATTCTACAAATATCTTCCCCTATGAAAGATACCTCTTCATCAGGAAAATACGTCTTTAGAGGCTCGTATTCTCCATCCACGGGATTTTCAGCAAGATGATCTGCCAGTGCTTGTCCTTTGATTGACTTCTAAGTCATGTAAACAATGTCGAATTCACTCAGCAGGATTTGCCACTTGGCTAGCTTGCCGGTGGGCATGGGCTTCTGAAAGATGTACTTCAAAGGATCCATTCTTGATATCAGGTAAGTGGTATAGGCACAGAAATAGTGTCTCAATTTCTGAGCTACCCAAGTCAGAGCACAATAGGTGTATTCCAATAGAGAATATCGGGCCTCGTACGGGGTGAACTTGTTGCTGAGATAATAGATGGCCTGCTCCTTTCTTCTCATTTCATCATGCTTCCCCAGAACACAACCGAAAGCTCTATCCAATACTGCAAGGTAGAGTAATAGAGGTCTACCCGGCTCGGGCGGGACCAAAACTGGCGGCGGTGACAAGTATTCCTTGATTCTGTCGAAGGCTTTCTGACAATCATTTGTCCATTTGGTAGTGGTGTCCTTCTTCAACATCTTAAAGATTGACTCACAAATGACAGTGGATTGAGCTATGAATCGGCTGATATAGTTAAGTCTTCCCAAGAAACTCATAACCTCTTTCTTGTTCTTCGGTGGTGGCAATTCTTGGATGGCATTGACCTTTGACGGATCCAGTTCTATTCCTCGGTGACTCACAATGAACCCAAGTAGTTTTCTGGCTGGAACCCAGAATGCACACTTGGCAGGATTCAGCTTCAAGTTGTACCTTCTTAGTTTGTTGAAGAACTTCCTCAAATCTTCCATGTGGTCATTGGCTCTCTTGGATTTGATGATGACATCGTCTACATATACCTCGATCTCTTTATGTATCATTCATGGAAAATAGCAGTCATGGCCCTCATGTAGGTGGCCCCAACATTCTTTAACTCGAATGACATCATCTTGTAACAATACATCCCCCACGGCATAATGAAAACCGTTTTCTCCACGTCTTCCTCATCCATCCATATCTGATGATATCCAGCAAAACAATTAATGAACAACTTCAGTTCATGCTTGGCACAATTGTCAATTAGAATGTGTATGTTAAGCAAGGGGAAGTCATCTTTCGAACTAGCCCGGTTGAGATCCCGGTAGTCGACACAGACTCTAACCTTCCCGTCCTTCTTCGGCACTGGCACAATATTAGCTAATTATGTTGGATACTATACTACCCTGAGAACCTTGGCTTTGACTTTCTTGGTGACTTCTTCCTTGGTTTTCAAACTCATGTCAGGTTTGAACTTCTTGAGCTTCTATTTTACTGGTGGGCATGTCGGATTGGTTGGTAGTTTGTGAGATACAATAGATGTACTGAGACCGGTCATGTCATCATAAGACCAGGCAAATATGTCCTCATATTCCCTTAGAAATTCTGTGTACTCTTCCTTTTCTGATAGTGATAGATGAACACTGATGCGCGTTTCTTTGACATTTTCTACATTTCCCAGGTTGACAATCTCAGTTTCTTCCAGGTTAGACTTAGGTCTGTTATCAAAATCCTCAACATCTTTAACAACCTCTTATGGTATCTCATCTTCCTCCGAGTCTACATCTGTTTGTTGCGTTGTCTCGTTGCATGTCACAAACGTCGGTTCATCAAGATAAGTAATAGAGTAAGTAATAAGAGTAAGATTTATAAGAAACTGAAATCCTTTGATAAATTTCATAATTGTTTTGAACATTGGAGCTCTTATTTCAATATTAAAAATGCGGAAAGAAAGTCAATTAGCAAAAAATAAAGATAATGCATGGTGCTTTGTTCAGCCTTGCTACCCCAAAGATTTTCGGGCCCTGGTGGTTTTGATGGACCAATTGTTAAGGCGTGCTCCTTGGCTCACAACTTGTATAGAAGGGCCTTCCACCCTCTCTTCCTCAAAAATGACATAATAATCCATATTATCATCTTCCAAAAACAAATTCCTCATCGCCGCCAGTGCTTCCTCTTCTTCTGACCCATATATGACATTGGCTGGCTGGAAAGTCTGCTCCAAGCGAGGTATTGGATGCTCCAATGGGTAGTAGGGACTGCGCCATGGTGACGACTAGTGGTTGAACTCCTCCCAAGTGTATTCATATCCCAAATCGAAAGTGGTACTGTCTTTCTTCAACTTGATAGGCTTAGCGATTCCTTGGAGATTCTTGCCAAGTCCCTTGCCAGGTTCGTATCCACACTAATTTAGTATACTTTCAATTTTGTTATCCCACCATTTGTCCTTGTCCACGACGTTGACTTGCTCAGTGTGATGGTAGGTTTCTCCGCATATATTCCTTCTTCCTCCGATTGCTGGGATGGCCTGGAAATTGTATATGGGATTGCTACCGTCGCCGTGAATAATTACCTCTTGGTGATTCCACTCAAATTTCATTGCTTGATGTACGGTTGATGCTACAACCCCAACGACATGGATCCAGGGCCGTCCCAATAGCAAGTTGTAAGATGTTGGGACGTCTATCACTTGAAAATCAATGTCAAACCAAGTCGGTCCCATTTGTAGACACAAACTGATTTCCCCAATAGTGGACCTTTGGTATCCATCGAAAGCTTTGACATTAATGGCTCCATCCTTGATGTCATGCAGGCTCTTTCCCAATGTTCTTGTTTCTGATAGGACTTAGAGGAGGATGAGGTGGAGGGCCCTTAGATCTTGTGGTGTAAGATGACGATACCAGAGTGCACAAACTAACCTTTGGGGAGGGGAATAAACAAAAGGTAGAAACAAAAATGTAGCAAGTTAGTGTGGATTATGAGAAGAAAAACGTTGCAATATTTAAACACATAGTGCAAGAATATGAATCGTGTCCTACTTTGGGAACCTCGTTGTGCCCGAGGTAGGCCTAGCAACAAGTTTATTTGGAGAACTTATAATGCTAAATGCCTTATTTTATTGATAAAAATAAGACGAATCACAAAACGACAATAAAATAGCGGAAGATAAAATGTCACTAATGGCCATTGGCCTTATTACATTTAAAGCAAAAAGAAAAGAATCCTATCTATTTGGTCCATAAGGACCTTCCCCAGGTTGAATACTCTCGTTGATCAAATCCTCCAGTTCGCACAGATTCTCCAGCAAAAATGCCTTTGCCAAGCTTTCTCCTTCGTTTCCCTCAGCGTTCTGGCAATCGATGACTCTTTTCCTCACTTTTCCTTCCAATTCCAGCAGACTATATTCCAGATATTCTAGCTTTTCGCTAGCTTTGGTGGCCCTCTCTTTCCATTCATTGATTTGGTCACTTGATGGGAGATTCCTTCACCAAGCTAGCAAGAGTGAGGGTGTGCTAACCATACCGAAGTTGGGTACCTCGCTCTCCATTTTCTACAAAACAAAAAGGGTTAGGCCCTTACCCTTACTAGATTCGACTATTAAATATCAATAATTGGCATAAAAATCATTTACTTCTCCAAATAAATGCACAAAACATAGTAGTGTCCGTTTGGGTTCCAAGGAAACCCAGTGGACTTTGGACAAGGCTATATTAAAGAGTCATTATGTGGATAACATAATTGACTCGGCTAGATTGTGACAGTGATGCATGCACAATTGAATAGAGTAGGGTTTCTATAGGGTATTAGACTAGTACCCTTGAGCGGACAACTCAAGAGGGAAAGGCACAGAACCGTCGACTACACCGTTGATCGACTGATTTTACCGCAAATATGCCTTTGCTAAATTTTGGGGGTAATGATATCGAAAGGGCGCAACCACTCATTATAAGTGTTGCTATGGTGTTTTGTTTGGCACGAGTGGAATATGATGTTGAATATGCAGTTACAAGTTGTCATGTATTTGCATGTTCATAAAGTAATGATTACAATAATTGCTCATAATTACAACAGTATTGAAGGAAAGTAGTAAATGAAAGCATTAAAGAAAAGAAACAAGGAGCCAAGTCAATTTCACAATAGAAGAGGAATAAAGATATTAAATAAAGGCAATAAAGAAGCAGTAAAATCACAAATAACATGAAATGGTAAAAGCCTAAAAGAAATATCCCCAGTAGAGTCACCATGCTGTCGCGCCCCCTTTTTCTCGCGAAATCGGGCTTGTGGCATTTGGGAGGATAACTCGTTCTCTTTTGGGAATTGGGTTTTGGAATTGAAGAGTCGCCACCTAATGATTAAGTGCATTAGGACACTAAGAAGGGTTTGAGTTTGAAGAAACCAGAGTTTGGGTAAGGGCTAGAAATTATCTCGAGGGGAAGGTGTTAGGAACCCCTCAAGATCCACTAGTGTGGTTCTCGGCCATGTTATAATTGTGACTTCACATAATCAAGTAAGCAATTAAGGACTCAAATAGAGGGTTTTGCATATAATATTGCAAATAAATTGAAAACTTTTGAGGAACAGTAAAGAGGACAGAAATTTATAAAAGATTTAAGCAATTCTAAAGAAAGCAGATAAGGACAGGTAAAGGGAGGGGGGTTCTAGGTTTATGATTAATATGGATCATGTCAATGCAATATCCAGTAATCACTCATCGGAAGAGGGGCTACATGAGATATTAGCGCATCAGTCATCATCTCCATATCTACCCTTCCCAACCCATTAAGGTATTAAAGTGCAGAATGGTATTGTTGCTTATTACATGCTATTACCCGTCCCGATCCTATCAGCCTCGGAGGCATTGAGACTACTAATTCTAAAGGGGATGGAGTTGGGGCTTTTCTAGAGTTTTCAAAAGGATAAAAATCTAGGCGACAAGCAATAACAAATAGTAGTTAAAGGGGGAACAAATAGCAGTTAAGGCTCAAGTAGGCCTCCTAATTCAAAGCAGCAAATTATTTAGCATGACTTACAAGTACTGGTTTAGTCTAAATTAAATTAAGGCGCAGGATAGGCTGATTCATCACATATTTATCAGATGAGGAGTCCGAATTAGCCTTGTCTAGATATAGTTATCAAAGACTGACACAATTAATTAATCACCTAAAAATTTGTCTAAGTGAGGCCTATAGACATGACATCTAATAGAGCTGTATTGATTTTAAGGAAAAAGTTTGTTGGTTTTATAAAAAAAGGATTTGCAGACTTTAAGACTGGTTTTAGATTCAAAACGGGACTGGTTCAGTTGATTTATTCCTATAGGCATGATCTCTAAGTGTCATTGGTTTTAAAAAAAGTTACATAAATGCAAGAACCCTATAGACATGATATCTAGAATGGATTGGTTATTATTAAGCCTAAGATTGTTTGCCTAATGACGGGTATATGCAGAAGTGCAGAAAAACTTATAGGCATATTTTCTATATGAAGAACCTATAGGCATAATCTCTAAGATGCATAACTTATAAGCATGTTTTCTAAAATGCAGAAATGCAGAACTTATAAGCATGTTTTCTAAATACAGTAATGCAGAAGTTATAAAGACATATAGGCAGGGTTTATAAATGCATGATGGAATAATCTTATAGGCAGAATTTCTAAATACATAATGAAACAATCTTATAGGCACAATTTCTAAATGCAGATATATAAACGAAAAATGTTGTGATTGTAGAAATAGAACCTAAAGCATGATATCTGCCCTATATGCATAACATGAGAGATCCTCCCCCATTTTTTACTGTACACCCCATAATTATTACAAATTATTACAGACCCGAGTGAATCAGAAAGATAAGTAAAATTACATCAAAAGTTGCATCTAAACAGCCTAATTCTGACTCAAAGTCCAACAATATTATATAAACCAACTTCCAGGATCAGATTTCCAAAAGACTTTCTCATATTTAGAGTGTGTCAAAGTTCTCAAGAGTCTCAAAGGGACTCCGAGCAATGTTTACACCCCAAAACATTGCAGAATTAAGAACATAGTGCATTGTGGAAATGCCAGCCCTCAGATGTCCAAGTGCAGAGGGAACTCAAGGTCCTAGAGTAAGGCTCATAAGAGAGGGGCAGAACTTAAGAGTCTAAGAATAAGTGTAAGTGCACAGGGGGAAAGGAATCAAGGAGAGACATGGCAGGCTGGTGGTCATGCCCAGCATTTGGAATGCTGGCACACCCCTGACCAACCTGCTAGCCAAACATTGAGAGTTAGGATCCATTGTGGATCAGGTAATGGCCTATGTAGTAATTAGGATACTGTCAGGCCAAGACCTTAACTCAGGCACATATAAGGGAATAGGGGTAGGGATTTATAACAGAAACAGAAGCAAGAAAGAAAAATATTTAGCACAAATTACTGAACATGAGCAGTAAAGTAAACAAAAAGTCTGAAACTGTAGAGTGAACACATAGGGGTGAGGCAGAAAATTAAAAAAAAGACATACCAGCTTCAAAGTAAAATAAGTAAGAAAATAATAGCCTTGAGAGAGCTAAGTTGCAAACAAAGTAGTTCCAAAAGATCTCAAGCAAAGCCAAGTATTGAATTCAAACAATATTGCAAGATAGTAAGTAATCAGAAGTGTTTTTGTTCGTGTGTATTTCAGTGTGTGTAAAGAGGGAAGACTAGGTCTTTATATAGTTTTGAAAATAAGTAATACATAGGCAAAAGATGCAAAAACATGGAAATAGCAATCAATTAGTGTCAATTATGACAACTGGAATCCTTTAATTAAGGAGTCTAGTTCAAACGGTTAGTCAAGACAGAATAAGGAAAGAAATTAGTTCAATAGGACTGATTAGGGCAGAGAAACCACATAGTGCATAAACAAGGTCAAATACATAGTGAGTAATTAAGGAAAGTTGGAATAATAGTGTATTTATAAAGTAAAAATAGGCATCAGTTCGAAAATCAATCAAGAGGATCCCAGATCCAATTGTAATCACAGGAAATCAAGGTAATAAAGGAAATAATCATATAAGTATAGAAATAATTCAAACATTGGTACAGAATTACAGAAGGAATACACGAGACCATATATTTAAGGAAAACATCACAAGTATAGAATTTCTACACAAAAAGATCAAAATAAACAGCCAGTAGGGTAAAGGAGGTTCAATCAAAAGAAATCAGTAAGGAATCATTAGCCTTATTAAAGGGATTTCGGAATTAAACACTTGGTTGTGAAAATCTTTTGAATGTGGAGTTTTTCTCTTATATAAAGCACCTAAATCAAACAAAAGAGTCGTTTACACCAGAAAAGAGTTACTGAGAGTTTCAGAGTCACAAACAAAAGGATTCAAGTTCGATTACAGGCTCATAGTGAGTCTACAAACCTAGGGTCCCAAAGTGGAACCCTAGTGACACTTATCAAAGAAAATCCCCAAATCTTTAGGGTTTCAAATAGAATCAGAGGTGAGAAATCAAAGTCATTGAGAGAGGCTTAGAAGCCCCTTTCAAAGGCTTGTGAGAGACAAACATACACAAACGAATTCAGATGAAAGAGAGGCTATGAATTGTAAAGAAAGTAGGTAAAACCATGCTTAGCCGAAACATCAACTAAATTTAGTAAGGTGAAACAAAATCAAAGAGCTCAAACTTAAACACATATAGCAAAAAATGAGGAACAACAAACCGAGTTAACATGTGAGCATGAGAGTGACAAAAAAAGAACAGAAAGGTCTTTCATAATCAGAAAAGAAACAAAAAAGAGCAAACTCGAGCATAATAAGAAATAAACATACGAGTATAAACACACATAAAGAGAGAACAAAGGAGTCAGAAAACATTTAAAGAAACTTTCCAAAAACCCTAAAAATCGAATTTGAATAATTTTGAAAAGGAAATTTTGGGAAAAAATCGTAAGACGTCAAGTAAAGACCAGGCATGGCACAGATCTAAGAAAAAATAAGTAAGTATAGAACGTTAGACGACTTAAAAATAGCAGAGAAGACCCTAGAATGAGAAGGTCTTGAGGAAAGTCGGATCCTGAGTCGAAGAGACTCATATTGCTCGAATACGCCAGAAAATGGCTGGAGAGGCCATAGATCTTACATATCTGAGACAGATCTAAAGGGAGCCATTGAAATCGGCCTTCAAACCTCGAGTGGCTTAGGTTTAATGGTGAGAGAGTGAGCACAGGCCATCCATGGCCAGGAATGTCATGGATTCCGGTGGAAACATGACAGAAGTAAGTGGGAATCGATTAGGGCTTCGGGGAGGGCTAAAGAGGATTTGGGAGATGAAGAAAGTTCAAATGTGGCATCTTTGATACAAATGAGTTAGGGTTAGGGGGTATGGGAATTAAAAAAGGAAAGAACGAATCACGACCGTTGATCAAAATGATCAACGGCCAGGATTAAAAGGGAGGTCGGGTGGGTCTGAAAACGGGTCAAGGGGTTGGGTTAAAATTAAAATTGGGTCATTTTAAATTGGGTGGAATTGGGGGTTAAATTGAGGTTAAAATTTAAGTAGCAATGGCTTTGTGTTAAATAGCCAATTTTCCCCTCTTTTATTTTATAAAAATAGTTAAAATAATTTTAAAAACAAATTAAAAGCACTGAACTAATTAATAATATATAAATATTAATCTAAAAATACTGGAAACAATTTTATAATTTCAAAATGCTATCAATCGTAGAACATGCTATAATTGCAATTATATGCAATTTAGCTTTAAAAATACCAAATAAATTTGTAAAAAATATGCAAAAATCACCTTATTTATATTTTGGTATAAATATGAGAATAGAAATAAATTATTCACCAAAATAATAAGTTTGGGAACAATTATTGATTTTGTACTGCTAAAATAGACAATAAATTGATTTTAAATTTTTTTAAAATTAGAAAAAAATACCAAAACTCTTGGGCATGCATATATATGCATGTACATGCTATTTTGAAAGTATTTTGTATATAAAAATACATTGGAAAAAATTAGGTATTAACATCGGGTCATGTTAGCGAGGGCTGATTGCTTTCCAGCAGGCTGTTCGGAGTTGACTAGGTATCTGCTCGGCTTTTGCAACCTAGTGCTTGTCCTTCCTATCTTTACTTTCCTTTGTACTAGCTCTGTAATAGACTGTGTAATCTTTTTCATAGTCTTAGACGGATGTTTAGATGCTCATGACTGGTGACACCCCGATGTCGGGCTGTGTTGGTTTCCGCATTATTCTATTCTACTCTTTATCTTTGGGATTTATAGCTTATTAATGATTTAAAATGAATTATTACAACTGTCTAATTGATTTGGGGATTTGTGTCAGCTGGCTTTGTTTCATGATAGTCGTCATTACGGTCGGGTCCGATTTAGAGTCGTGACAAAAAGTATAAAATATTTAGAGAAGATGAATAGATAACTATTTGCTCAAGGATTGATAATAAGTGTTGGTTAATATAAAGTTGACATTAATATTATCTTCTTCTTTCTTCATAATAAAACTTATACTTTTTTTTCTTCTACTTCTACACAGATATTTATTCTCAAAAAAAATAAGGACAAGTACATTGAATAAATTAAATTGTACATTTATTGTTATTATTATTTCTAAAGTTTCCAAGCACGCACAATAACAATCAAAACTAATTATATCGGTGAAACTTTGCTTTGCATTTTTTGTTTGTTTTCACTTCATAAGATGGAAATTGTTTTTCTTTTCCTTTATATATTAGGATTTAAATATGTCAATAAGAATAAGGTTACTCGACTTCAAAAAGATTATTATTGGAACTTTAATAGAATCTAAAAGAGGATTTCATTAAACAATGATCTCAAAAATGAATAAATGAGTTATTTATATTTTCAAGCAGAAATAAAAATTAAAATAAATTATATACATATTATTAATAATTTTGTATCTCAAAAATATATACAAAATAGTGTTAAAATAAAAATATGTTTGAACTTTTTTTTAGAAGCTTAAGGCGTCCTAATAAAATTTGGCTTTAAGCCACAACCTTTATAGAGCTGCCCCTGATGTTATGGTGGAGTTTAGCCTCATTTGAGACTACACAATATGTTTTTCTGCGCATATAAACTAAAAATAAATTTATACAACTAATTATATAGTATATAACTTATTTATAACTTATCTACAATTTCCATACATTATTTTGTCGAGTTAAATATAACTACAACATCATATAACTTAAATATAATTTTCATACAAATTATATACAATATGTCTTTTGTATATAATTTACATATGGTTTGTATATATTTTATATATGGTGTGTTATTCTTCCTCTCTGAAATTCCAATCAAACTTCCTAGCTTAATAGAATTTTGATACATATCAATTACTTTATCTAAACAGATAGTATTTATAACTTAAATACAAATTTCATACAATGATTCATATATTATACAATTATTTTTTAACTTTCATTCAACATTCAAACTAAAACAATAAAATTAACTACAACAGAATACAAATTAAATATAATTTACACATAACTGTAATACAATTTTGTGTATATATATATATATATATCGTATGTTATGCGATCTTTTTCTTCGAGTTTCAATCTAAAATCCAGCCAAAATAAAGTCTAATCTTCACCAAGCACTCTCAAAATTGAGATATAAACTCCAAAGAATATCCTCAATTGTTTGAAACAACACTCAATCCAAACAATAATATTTCTGAAAATCCGAATTCGAATTCAAAGCTTCGAAGATTTTTAATGGCTGTCAATGGTAGATTGTCAAACACCTTCAAAATTTATTGATTGACAATTTCAATTCGAACACCAATTGTACGACATGAAAAGAAATTGATAAGTTAAAACTCTATAGTAAAATGATTGAAATACATTGATAAATTCTATTAAAACTTTATAAAACACGAGAGTATAAAGACAAAGAAAATTGAAGGAAGAAAAAATTGGGAAAAAAATAGAGAAGGAGAGAGAGAGGGTATAAAGAGGTGAGGAAATTACTAATATTCTCAATTCCTAATGGAAAGGTATCTTCATTAATACTAATTTATATGTAATTGATAAATTGTATATCAACTTGTAATCAAACTAAAATCTAAACAGTAAGGATAAATAAGTTTCTAATGTGGTACTTGTATGTAACGACCCGATCAGTTGTTTAACTTTATAGAACCTCTTTCCCCTAAATAAGACTTTCATACGTGCTTTTACTGTTTTATGAATTGTGGGGATGTTAATTCGGGGTTTGGAAGGGTTCGGGTTGAAATCGGAACACTTGGTTCCTTAAGGTTGGCTAAAAAGGCCAAGTTTGACTCCGGTCAATATTTTGAGTAAACGACCTCGTAATCAGAATTTGACGGTTCCAATAGGTTTGTATAATGATTTCAGACTTGGGCTTGTGTTCGGATCAGGTTTTGGATGACCCGGGAGCATTTTGGTGCTTAATAGTGAAAGTTGGTTTTTGAAAGTTCTAAAGTTCGTTAAATTTGGTTTGGAGTGGGTTTTGGTGATAAAAAGGTCCAAACGGAATTCTGAGACCGATAATAGTTCCGCAATGTCATTTAAGACTTGCACGCAAAATTTGGTGTCATTCTGAGTAATTTAAGTACATTTCGACGCATTGAGAGTAAATTGAAGAACTTGAAGTTCATAATTTAAGTACAATCGGTTTTGGGGTGTGATTCTTAGTTTTAATATTATTCCGGGCATTCTGAGAGTTCGAGCGAGTCCGCTTTATGATTATAAACTTGTTGGTATATTCAAACAGGGCCCCGGGGACCTCGAGTATCAATCGAACGAGGCTCAGACCAAGTAGGAAAGCCAAAATCCATTAAAGATCGTGATGGCATAGGACACCACTGTCAGGAAAGCCAAAAATAAATCGCTAATTAAATTCTCATTTTGATATTATTGAAAACATAGATTCCCTTCAGTTAAGAAAATACAAGATGAAATTTAAAGAATAAGTAATGATGTATTTTCAATTTAAATACTAAATACCCCATACTCATCCCAGAACCCGGTGTCACAAACACATGCATATCTAATGACTGTCCGGAATACAATTTGGACAGAAAAAAGTACAATACTCTGAAGGAGACTCTGCTGGCCGCGGGTCGTCTCGAGAGGAGTAGCTCACCTAAGTCTCTGTATCAACCATGCTGTTATGCCAAACTAGGCCACTAGATATGCATGTGCCTATGCAACAAAAATACCCAACAAGTGTAGTATGAGTACGAAAATAATGCGTACACAGTAATTATCCCGTCCAATCTCGAAGAAGTAGGGACGCGAGGTCGACTTTGACACTTACTAGTGGTCCAATAATAATATACCGATAATGTGAAAAAACATGGATTTTATAAGGTGACTGCAAACTCAATAAGCATGAAGCAAGTAACCAACTCTTTGGTTAATAGAAATTTCCAAGTTCATAAATCATCATTTATTAATTTATCTCAGGCCAGAGAGGAAATATCAAATTTTGTAAATCTCAAGGCAAACAATACAAGCATGCGCAAATCATACCGAGGTCGTACGGCCCGATCCAATAATATTTAAATTGTGCACGGCAGAGTGTAAAATGGCGCGAACCATAGATACATTTATTTAATCTACTGAGGCGTTCAGCCCATTCCACAAAAGATAAACACATTCAAATAGTTAATCAAAGGCATTTATCTAAGAAATGGCAATTCCTCTCTTAACAGTCAAGAAAAATGTTGTTTAGCTTCTTAGAAGTTTATTAACCAAGTTCAATATTGTTTAAGCATTTCAAATTGACAATAATGTTTGCAGATGTTACTAGTAAAGCATAATTTTGGGTCCTAGACTACCGGACGTAAGCATAATAATATCTATGTACATACCCTCGTCACCTTGTGCGTATGTAGCCCCTACAAATAGAGGTACATATTTAATTATTTCACCTATGGGGATAATTCCCTCTTACAAGGTTAGAAAGGAGACTCACCTCGCTCTAACGCTCCATAACCGACTTCCGAGCCCTTTCGACGACTCAAATCGATGCACCACACTCCAAAACTAGCCAAATAATGAGCAAACCAATTAAAATACATCATAATACTTATAACAATTCAATTTATATAAATTCCCAACTTCGCTCGTAAAGTTGACAAAATCGCCCTCGGTCCCACATGCCCAGGTTCTGAAATTTTTTGAAGATAAAGGTTACCCATAACCTCACGAACTCAAATATATAATTTATCCTCAATTTCATGCCCAAATTCGTGGTAACAATCCAAAAATACCAAATCTTAGGTCTCCTACCGAACCCTGCAATTTCCCACAAATTTCCATGCTCAAATCTGTATATATTTATATATTTAACTCAAAATTAGTATGAATTACTTACATCTTCACTGCCTAGTGACCTTCGCACCTGCGGTCACACGACCGCTTCTACAGTCCAGCAGGCGCAGACTAAATACTGCTTCTACGGTCCAAGGCTCCCAGCCCATTCCCGCTTCTGCGCCTTCTCTTTCGTAGGTGCGGTCATGCTTCTGCGGCAAGATAATCGCATGTGTATACCCAACACTCCCCCATAAAAATCGCATCTGCGACCATAAGGCTGCTGCTACGGCTCCGCACCTGCGGCCCAAGCCTCGTAGGTGCGGATACACCAAAAGGTAGCTCAGTTCTTCATCTAATTCCAAATTCGATTATGTTAATCACTCGGAATTCACCCAAGGCCCTCGGGACCTCATCCAATCACACAACCCAGTCTCATAACATAACACGGACCTGTTCGAGGCCTCAAATCACATCAAACAACGTTAAAATCACGAATCACAATCCATTTCAAACTTGATGAACTTTAGAACTTTGAACTTCTTCATTCGATGACGAAACTTATCAAATCAAATCTGATTGACCTCAAATTTTGCACACAAGTCATATTCAACATTATGGACCTACTCCAACTTCCAGAATCGGAATCCGACCCCGATATAAGAAAGTCCACTTCCGATAAAACTTCTCAAAAACTTTCAATTTTTCAACTTTCGCCAAACGACTCCAAAATGACCTACGGACCTCCAAATACACGTCCGGTCGCGCTCCCAATACCAGAATCATTATATGGAGTTATTCCCCGACTCAGAATCTCAAACGGATATCGATATCACTGAAATGCTCTTCAACCCAAATTTATGAAATTCTTCCAAAAATGCTAACTTCCACAATAGGCGCCGAAACACTCCCAGGTCATTAAAAACCCGATGTGGACATACGCCCAAGTCCAAAAATCATCATACAAACCTGCTAGAACCTTCAAATCCTGATTACAAGGTTGTTTGCTCAAAATCAGCCCTTGGTCAATTCTTCTAAGTTAAAGCTTCCAAAATGAGAATATTTCCTTCCAAATCAACTCCGAACTTCCTGGAATTCAATTCCGACCACGCGTACAAGTCATAATACCTGAAGTGAAGCTGATCATGGCCTCAAACTGACGAACGACATGCTAGAGCTCAAAACGACCGGTCGGGTCGTTACATTCTCTCCCACTAAAACATACGTTCGTCCTCGAACATGCTAATAACTGCGCTGGAGTTGTTTGAAATCACAGTTAAACACCTCGTGCACCTACTCGTGCTACCAAAAATTAGTTGAGCACATTAGCACGAGCAAATCAGAAGATATTCTCTTTTATTCAAACAATTATGCTGAGAACCCAGTTCCAACGCCGGAAATTCTCTGCCAGGCCTGCTTTCAACCTACGAATACCGCAACCATCACTAGACGATGAACCAGAACATGACTACATACCTTTTCTGAATTCTCACCATGCACCACATCATTCACGGACCATAATAACATTCTCTGATCATAATAATCGACATTTCCCGAATCTAATGCTCATAATGCACCTCATGACATATATAAATCATGTCCCAATTTTTGCAATACCACCACGATGGAAGAGTTGTGTAGAAATTCATAACCAACTGCCGAGTCGACATATCATTGAGTCTATACTCCTGACAAGAATCATCACCTCATTCTGAACCAAATGATAGTATTTGCTCTTTGATATACTTCATATAATACGATCGTACCAATCCTAGATCCAATAATTTCGTCTCATCTAGTACAAGCTGCTCAGGCAATAAGCCACCCCATACATGACCAAAAGTCTCATATGATGCCAAAATGTTCCGATAGGCCACAAACTTGAACGTGATACATAAGGGAAACGAACTTTGGATGGGACTACTCAACTCACGCAACTAAGATGAACTTTCTTGAGAAAATGGGAAACAAAACACATATAATAGAACATAGGGGACTGTTGTCACGACCTGGATTTCCAACCCTCGGGAGTCGTGATGGTGCCTACTCGTGAAAGTTAGGCAAGTAGAGTATTATAGATTCACTAACTCCTTTATTTAGCCCCTTTTTAACAATATAAAACAACATACGATCAACAACTAAATATTAACAATAAATAAAGACATGAGGAAGACGTAATCTGATAGCTTAGACAAAAACAAGTACGACAATACCAAGTACATTTCTACCCGGAATTAGTGTCACAATATCATTGACCATCTACGAATACTACAAACAATTGTATGGAAAGAAAGATACAATCTGTCTCTGAAGTAAATTGAAAAAAAATACAAAGATAGAGGAGAATGCTGGGGCCTGCGGATGTCGGCAAGACTACCTCAGAATCTCGGACTGGACTGAAGGCAACCACCAAAAGCTACGGCAATTGACCCCATCTGCTGGTAAGTGCCTTGCCTAACCCCGACGAAGTAGTGACGAGGCTAGGACCAGACTACAAAATAAAACTGTGCAGTTATATCATATACAATGGAAAATAAAATAGAAATAGACAATTAAAGATGGGATGGGGACATGCTGTGGGGAATATAATTTACCAATGGTAATTCAAGAGAAAAGCATAAAGAACAATTTAAAATTCACAGCAAAAGAATAAGGAAATCGTAACCAATGAATAAACACTTTTATTATCTATTGTTGCGGCGCGCAACTTGATCCAAATCATAAAAAAACTATTGCGGCGTGCAACCTGATCCATATCATTTATCACTATTGCGGCGTGCAACCCAATCCAATTATATTATTGTTGCGGCATGTAACACGATCCAAACATAATATTGTTGCGGCGTGCAATCCGATCCAAATATTATATTATTGCGGCGTGCAACCCGATCCACATATACAGTCAGCATCAATCACAAAGAGAGTCCCGATAAGGGAACAATAAAGAAACAACACTATCCCAAACAAGGGAATCGACAGTATAAGTAAATACGTCCTGGCAAGGGAAAATCAGCTATATCCAAACTTGTTCCAACATCTAACTTTACAAAAGAAACCTCAACTACCTCCAATACCTAACCATAAGTAATTCCCAAGAGAATAATCATAATCCTTGATCAACATAGAGAATCAACAACTTAGGCATTCGTAGTACTTATTGAGAACACAACAATTTTAATTTAAGACTCACGGTCATGCTTGACACCAACGTATAGATACTCGTCACCATGCTTATACGTCGTACTCAACAAGTAACACGTAGCAAGTAGGACACAACTCCTAATCCCTCAAGCTAAGGTTAGACCAAACACTTACCTCGAACTTCCACGGCCAACTCAAGCCTCAAACACCGCTTTTCCTTTAGAATTTGCCTCCAAACTACTCGTATCTAGTCCAAATTGATTAAACAACATTAATAAATGCTAAAGGATTCATACCCAATGCTTAATTATAGGTTTTCTATTATTTTCCAAAAAAGACAAAAATTGACCCCGGGCCCGCTTGGTCAAACAAGAGGTTCGGACCAAAACCAGATCACCCATCCACCCACGAGCCCAAATATGTAATTAGTTTCTAAATCCGACCTCAAAACAAGGTCTAAATCCCAATTAATCAAAAAGCCCTAACTTTTCCCAAATTTCTAATTTCTACTATAAAAACCACATATTTTAGGATAAAATTGATGAAATGCAATGGGAAATCAAAAGAAAAAGGTTTAGAATCATTTACCAATGTTTTTGGGAAGAAGTTGTTCTTTGAAAATTGCATCAATGCTCCCAAATTTCGAAAATATGAAGTAATATGGATTCTGCCCGTTTTTGCTACTGATTTAAAATCACCGGGCAGACCTTCATCGCGTTCGCGATGGGTCTATCGCGTTCTCTATGGGTCAGGCCCAATTAACCATCGTGTTTGCGATAACATGCTCCCGTTCGCGGAGGTTTGGGGCGCCGTGTTCGCGTAGAGTAAAATTCCTCTCCCCTTGCCCAGGCCCAAAGGCCTTCGCATTCGTGATAGCAGGTCTGCGCTCGCGAAGGGAAACACCCCCAATACTTCACGTTCGTATCCTGTTTCTTGCATTTGTGTAAATGGAAAATTCCTTCAGTCTGACTTACCCTTCGCGTTCGCGAGAGTCCTTCCACGAATGCCAAGAACAAAACACCAGAAACTGAAAACCTGCAACTTTTTTCTAAGTTTAAAACCTTCCGAAACCTATCCGAAACTCACCCGAGACCTTGGGGCTCCAAACCAAATATGCATACTAACTCAAAAACATCATATGAACTTCTCCGTGTGATCAAATCGCCAAAATAACATCTTTAACAATGAATTAGCATAGAAATCTAAGAAAAACCTCAAAACTTTCAAAGTATAAATGTTTACAACTACGGGTCCGAATCACACCAAACGACTTCCGTTTCTTACCAAATTTCACAGGCTCGACTTAAACCACATATAAGAACTGTACCGGGCTCCGTAACCAAAATACGAGCCCGAGACTATCAAATTTTAAAGACATTTTATTTCTAAAAACTCCTAAATATTCCAGAAAATAATTTTATTTAAAAATTCATTTCTCGAGCTTGGGACCTCGGAATTTGATTACGGGCATATGCCCAAGTCCCATATTTTCCTACGGAACCTCCAAGACTGTCAAATCACGGGTCCGGGTCCGTTTACCCAAATGTTGACCGAAGTCAACTTAAGATCATTTTAAAGGCAAAATTCATCATTTCTCACAGATTTTCACATAATGGCTTTTCGGCTTTGTGCCCGAATTACGCACGCAAATCAAGGTGATACTGAAAGAGATTTTTAAAGACTCGGAACACAGAATTTATTTCTTGAAAAAGTGATGGTATTTTGGGTCATGACATTCTCTATCTCTAAAACAACTATTCGTCCTCGAACGTACATAAGAAGAAAGTACCTGAGTTGGGGAAAAGATTGGGGTGACGGCTCCGCATATTGGACTTGGACTCCCAGGTTAATGCCTCCACAGGTTGACCTCTCCACTGAACATGAACAGAAGGAAAAATCTTCGATCTCAACTGACAAACCTGCCAGTCTAGAATAACTACTGGCTCCTCCTCATAAGAAAAGTCCTTGTCCAACTGGAAAGTGCTTAAATCTAACACGTGGGATAGATCACCGTGATACTTCTGAAGCATGGCCACATGAAACACTGGATGCACGACTGATAAGCTCGGCGGCAACGCAAGTGTGTAAGCCACCTTTCCCACTCGATCAAGGATCTCAAACGGGCCAATGAACTTATAGCTAAGCTTTCCCTTCTTCCCAAATCACTTCACGCCCTTCATAGGGGACACTTGAAGCAATACCCGCTCACCGACCATGAAATCCAAATCACGAACCTTACGGTTGGCATAACTCTTTTGCGCGGACTGAGCTGTATGGAGCCTATCCTGATTAATCCTGACGTTGTCCAAGGCATCTTGTACTAGATCTGTACCCAACAACAGAGCCTCTCCTGACACAAACCATCCAACCAGCGACCGACACCGCCTACCATACAAAGCCTCATAAGGAGCCATCTGGATACTCGACTAGTAGCTGTTGTTGTAGGCAAACTCTGCTAAAGGCAAAAACTGATCCTATGAGCCTCCAAAGTCAATGACACAAGCTTGGATCATATCCTCCAAAATCCGAATAGTCTGCTCGGACTGCCCGTCTGTTTGAGGATGAAACGCTGTGCTCAACTCAACTCGTGTGCCCAACTCTCGCTGAACTGATCTCCAGAAATGTGTGGTAAACTGCGTACCTCGATCCAAAATAATGGACACGGGCACACCATGAAGATGAACAATCTACCGGATATATATCTTAGCTAACCTCTCGGAAGAATAGGATACTGCCACATGAATGAAATATGCTAACTTGGTCAGCCTATCAATAATAACCCACACTGCATCGAACTACCTCTGAGTCCATGGGATTCCAACAACGAAGTCCATAGTGATACGCTCCTACTTCCACTCAGCATTATTGGTGGCGTACTTAACTTGCTGACAGTTCAAACAGTAAGCCACATGTGCAACAATGTCCTTCTTCATTCTTCGGCACCAATAATGCTGCCGAATATCCTGATACATCTTAGCGGTGCCCGGATAAATAGAGTACCTGGAACTATGGGTCTCTTCAAAAATCAACTCTCGGAGCCCATCCACATTAGGCACACAAACTTGACCCTACAATCTCAAAACTCCATCATCTCCTAAGGTAACCTGCTTGGCACCTCTATGATGCACCGTGTATCTAAGGACACACAAATGAGGATCATCAAACTACCAATCTCAGATATGCTCCAATAATGAAGAACAAGTGATTGTGCAAGCTAATACACGGTTGGGCTCAGAAACATCCAACCTCACGAAATAATAGGCCAAAGCCTGAACATCCAAAGCAAGTGGTCTCTCACCGACCGGAATATAAGCAAGATTGCCCATACTGGCTGACTTCTTACCCAAAGCATCGGCCACCACATTGGCCTTTCCCGAATGATATAAGATGGTGATATCATAGTCTTTCAACTGCTCTAACCACCTTATTTGCCTCAAATTTAGCTTATTCTGCTTGATCGATGGATGAGGAAGCACATGTTCTCTCCATCTGCGAAAGAATAGAGTAGAAATTCAATTAGCATTGAGAAACCAAACCGTACGACAAGAAAGAATAAATGTGAAGTTTTTCCTAACTCTGTAGCCTGTGGGGGATAAATACACATGTCTCCGTACCGATCCCTCAGACTCTACTAAGCTTATCCGTGAATTATGAGACCTATGTAACCTACAGCTCTGATACCAACTTGTCACGACTCGAATTTCCCAGCCTCAGGAGTAGTGATGGTGCCTACTCGTGAAAGCTAGGCAAGCCGAGTATTATAGATTCACTAAATCCTTTATTTAGCCCTTTTTTAACAATCGAAAACAACATATGATCAACAGTGAAATATTAACAATAAATAAAGACATCCATAAGACGTAATCTGATAAGTTAGCAAAATGCAAGTACGACAATACCAAGTACATCTCTACCCAGAACTAGTGTCACAATATCACAGACCATCTGCGAATACGACAAAAAATTATCTAGAAAGAAAGATACAATCTATATCTGAAGTAAATGTAAACAGAATATAAAGATAGAGGAGAATGTTGTGGCCTGCGGACGCCTGCAGGACTACCTCGGAATCTCCGACTGGACTGAAGGCAGCCAGCCAAAGCTACGGTCCAAATGCTACCGTTCCGGGATCTTCACACAGTGCAGAGTGTAGTATCAGCACAACCGACTCCATGTGCTAGTAAGTGCCTGGTCTAACCCCGGGAAGTAGTGACAAGGCTAGGACAAGACTAGCAAATAAACCTGTGCAGTTATATTATATACAGCAGAAAATAAAAAAAAATAGACAATTAAGGATGGGAGGGTGACATGCCGCGGGTAATATCATTTACCAACAATAATTTAAGAGAAAATCATAAAGAACAATTTAAAATTCACAGCAAAAAGAATAAGGAAATAGTAACCAATCAATAAACACATTTATTATTTATTGTTGCGGTGCATAACCCGATCCAAATCATAAAAACACTGTTGCGGTGTGCAACCCGATCCATATCATTTATCATTATTGTGGCGTGCAACTCGATCCAATTATATTATTGTTGCGGTGTGCAACCCGAGCTAAACATAATATTGTTGCGACGTGCAACCCGATCCAAATATAATATTGTTGCGTCATGCAACCGATCCACAAATATAGTTCAACACCAATCACAAAGAGAGTCCCATCAACGGAACAATAAAGAAACAACACTATCCCAGCAAGGGAATCGACAGTATAAGTAAATACGTCCCGGCAAGGGAAAATCAGCTATAACCAAACTTTTCCAACATCTAACTTCACAAATGAAACCTCAACTAGCTCCAATACCCAACTATAAGCAATTCACACGAGAATAATCATAATCCTTGCTCAACACAGAGAATCAAAAACTTAGGCATTCGTAGTACTTATTGAGAACATAACAATTTCAATTTAACACTCACGGTCATGCTTGACACCAACGTATAGATACTCGTCACCATGCCTATACGTCGTACTCAACACTTAACACATAGCAAATAGGACACAACTCCTAATCCCTCAAGCTAAGGTTTGACCAAACACTTACCTCGAACTTCCACGGCCAACTCAAGTTTCAAACACCGCTTTTCCTTTAGAATTTGCCTCCAAACAACTCGTATCTATTCCAAATTGATTTAACAACATCAATAAATGCTAAATGATTCATACCCAATGCTTAATTATAGGTTTTCTATTATTTTCCCCAAAAAAAGTCAAAAATTGACCCCAGGCCCGCTTGGTCAAAACACGAGATTCTGACCAAAACCCGATCACCCATTCACCTACGAGCCCAAATATGCAATTAATTTCAAAATTCGACCCCAAAACGAGGTGTAAATCCCAATTAATCAAAAAGCCCTAACTCTACCCAAATTCCAAATTTCTACTATAAAACCCTAGATTTTAGGATGAAAATTGATGAAATACAATGGGAAATCGAAAGAAAAAGGTTTAGAATCATTTACCAATATTTCGGGGAAGAAGTTGTTTCTTTGAAAATCGCCTCAATGCTCCCAAATTTCGAAACTATGAAGTAAAATGGGTTCTGCCAGTTTTTGCTACTGATTTAAAATCATTGGGCAGACCTTCATCGCATTTGCGATGGGTCTGTCTCGTTCGCGATTGGTCATGCCCAATTGACCATCACGTTCGCAATAACAGGCTTGCGTTAGCGGAGCTTCAGCCCCTAGAGCCTTCGCGTTCGTAGTCGGGTGGCTACGTTCGCGTAGAATAAAATCCCTCTCCCCCTACCCAGGCCCAAAGGCCTTCGCGTTCGCGATAGCTGGTCCGCGTTTGCGAAGGGAAACACCCCCAAGGCTTCGCGTTCGCGTCCTATTTCTCGCGTTCGCGTAGAAGGAAAATTCCGTCAGTCTGACTTACCCTTTGCGTTCCCGAGAGTCCTTCTGCGAACGCGAAGAACAACACACCAGAACACTAGAAACTGAAAACCTGCAACTTTTTTCTAAGTTTAAAACCTTTGGAAACCTATCTGAAACTCACCCAAGCCCTCTGGGCTCCAAACCAAACACGCGTACTAACTCAAAAACATCATATAAACTTATCCGTGCGATCAAATCACCAAAATAACATCTTTAACAACGAATTTAGCATAGAAATCTAAGAAAAACCTCAAAATTTTCAAACTATCAATTTTTACAACTACGGGTGGGAATCATATCAAACGACTTCCGTTTCTTACCAAATTTCACAAGCTCGACTTTAACTACATATAAGACATGTACTGGTCTCTGGAACCAAAATACGGATCCGAGACCATCAAATTTAAAAACATTTCCAAAAACTCCTAAATATTTTAGAAAATAATTTTATTTAAAAAATCATTTCTCGAGCTTGGGAACTCGAAATTCGATTCCAGGTATTCGCCCAAGTCCCATATTTTCCTACGGACCCTCCGAGATTGTCAAATCACGGGTCCGGGTCCATTTACCCAAAATGTTGACCGAAGTCAACTTAAGTTCATTTTAAAGGCAAAAATCATCATTTCTCATAGATTTTCACATAATGACTTTCTGTCTACGTGCCCGAATTGCGCACAAAAATTGAGGTGATACTAAAAGATGTTTTTAAAGCCTCGAAACATAGAATTTATTTCTAAAACAAGTGATGACCTTTTGGGTCATCACAACTGTACTCAACATCATACTATTGCGGCATGAAACCCGATCCAAACAACATACACGTGGTGGCGTACCACCCGATCCACACATAGAACTAACATAAGGAGATATACAACGAGCTAAATTGCTCATTACTACTAAATACCGAATATCGGCTACAGACATGCTAAGTGCATAATATCATCCCTAGGGAGACAGATAGCGCCATACGCTACAAAACTCAAGCACAACTGAGGTATGATATATGATCTAAATCACAAGAGCCATCCTACTCACATAACATCATACGCAAAACCTCAACACATAAGAAATTTATCAAGTTGTTTCACAACTGACATGGCACCATATAACATTAAGTGAAAGAGCTGACTACGAAATAGCATCCAATGTCCAAATACTCCTTCATAAGGAGCATTATGCTAAAAGGAACACATTCTGACTGATATAGAGCTCATATTCACATTTAAATCCGCTCACTAACCTCAAGCTGATTTTGATCGCACCATACTAGGCTATTAACCCTTTCAAGGGTCCATAATAACCCCTTTTTCCCATGACTCACAAGAACAACCCTCATATCCAGAGCAAATCTCCATAGCCTACAACCCAATAACCGAGTGACCTCCAGGCATAAATTCTCAAATTAGGGGTACTACTATAATCTTCACACATGGTTTAAATTTTCAATCAATTAAGTGACTACATGTCTCACTTATACAATTTTCCCGTGAGATATGCTCCCACGACCTTCTGCGCTAGGTAACAAGTCTGCACATCCATACCACCAGTCGCACTAATGTCGTAAAGCATATAAGGAAATCTGTAGCCAAGATGCAAAGCCTCCTACAGAAACACCGATCTCAGGTGACGCTGAAGACAACACCATCTTACTCTAAACATCCCAGTCCTTTTCCTGCTCATCCAGACTCGTGACAACCTTATCACACCGAACCGCAACCTTGACCCTCACTTCCTAATTTCGTAATGCTCACTGCAACTAACATGCCAATATGCGATAACACTAGAATTTTATCATAACTCCTAAACCAATAATAGGGTAATGTAACGACATGGCCAGTCATTTTGAAAATTAACGCCATGATCCCCTATTAACTGCTTTCCCCATTTTTGTTTCTGCTATTGTGAGTTACCGAGAAGTTTCGTTTGAGTTTCAGAGTGTTTTGGGACACTTAGTCCCTAATAGAGAGCTTAAGCTTTAGAGTTTGGACCGTAGTCGGAGTAGTGAAGATACAACATCAAATTTGGACGATTCTGTTAGCTCCGTTGGGTGATTTCGGGCTTAGGGGCATGTTCGGATTGTGATTTTGAGGTCTGTAGCTTATTTAGGCTTGAAATGCCGAAAGTTGAATTTTGAAGTTTCTGGATCGATAGTGAAATTTTGATATCGGGGTCAGAATCTGATTCCAAAAGTTGGAATAGTTCTGTATTGTGGAATGTGACTTGTGTCCAAAATTTAGGGTCAATCGGACATTGTTTGGTTAGTTTCGACATCGGTTGTAGAATTCTTGAGATTTCAAGTTCATTAGGCTTGGATTGGAGGGTGATTCGTGGTTTTAGCATTGTATGATGTGATTTGAGAGTTGGACTGAGTCCGCATGATATTTTAGGATTGGTTGGTATGGTTGGTTGAGGTCCCGGGTGTCACGACCCAAACCTATGGGCCACAACGAGCACCCGGTACCTTACTCAACCGAGTACCAACATAACATATCTTTCTTATTGTACTTTCATTTACAAATGGGCCAAACGGTCTGTCATGGGCTAACCAGAATAAACATAAGGGAATACTAAATATAGAATGACCCAACTTGACATAAACTAATACATGTGACATATATGCCTATAAGGCCAACATGATCATTTGTAAACTCAAAACATAGGCCGGCAAGGCCATACAAGAATTCGTATACATGACATATGTCCACAAGCCTTTAAGAGTACATACTTAACATAAAGGTTGGGATAGGGCCTCGCCAGACCAAACAATACGCGTCTAAATCATACTGACTAAACAAGCAACTCTAGAGCAAATGGAGCGCACCAACATCTTCCGCTAAGCTGATAGCCTACTTGGAGGACTCTCGACCTGTTTATCGGGACCTACGAGCATGATACGCAGTGTCCCTAGTCAAAAGGAACGTTAGTACGAATAATGTATTGAGTATGTAAGACACATAAAGAAGTACATCACAAACATGGAAGAAGTATAGAGTAAATGACTCAACCTATAAGTCTGAATAACTTTGTAAATCATGAAATAATTATAGTCTCATGCATATGCATATGAATGTCATATCATGCATAGGTACATATGTTCATAACATCATCAAGCCTCTGAGGGCAAAATTATCAATATATACGAACTGATCAGGTGGTGGTGTGTATATAATGTCGTAACCTTTTCCCATATCATATATATATATATATATATATATATATATATATACATACATATATACGCGTATATAACATCATCTGGTCATGGGTCAATGTACATGTATAAATTATTGCAATGCATGAAAAGTACGTCAATAAAATCTCTTGGAACGTCTTAAGACTATTATGCCTCTAATTAATACCATAAAATAAAATTTATTAACTTATGTATTTTATGAGACCCAAGAACAGATGACAGAATAATAGGACACACAGGGAATCAAGAACATAGACATCGCTAGCATTTCTATGAATAGGGTCATTTATGAAAGTTGTGCATTTGCTCGTTTTATTTGTATCGTATGGATCATGCCACATGAAAGAAGGAATAGCCTTAACATACCTGAACCGATTCTCCTTTGCGAAAACACATAACATAGGATCGAAGTAGGGAAGAATCTATATGATATTCTTGAGAAAGATTGCATCGTGCTCTCTTAGATTTTGTAATTCATGTTGCAATAGTTTTGTAAAGGTTCACATGAATTCTTTGTAAAAGTTTTGTAATTCACGTTGCCATAGCTCTCTGTGGAGTCATCACCTTAATGCAAACATTTTCCATTCTCTTTAATGATGTAGGGAGTTATTTTGCTTAATTTGAAAATTCTTATACTTTTGGTAATAGATAGACCAAGCCTTTTTACGTGTACACAAGATATCCTTTTGTCTTATGACTCATTTTGTGTATTTTGCCATCTTGCACATTTAATCAAGAGTCACCTAGTGGCTCTTATATGTCTGCCACGTAAGTGATTATAAGAGTTATCCAAAAGTCATCCACTTAATTCCTCAATTAATTCATTAATCCCCACTAGTCCAATAATTAACCAATGATCCACATAATTAAAAATTATTATAAAATGCTACTCACTTTTAATACACTTTACTATCATGGCCATGTGGTACCTTGTATGGCCCTGGTCCATAAATAAGGGTATTATAGCTTAGACAATATTTTACCCCAAAATGTAAAATTTCGACGAAATTCATTTTCTTTGATTCGCTCACCCTCTCATCTTCATGAATTAATTTTTCACTTATTTGAAATAGCGTAATACTTATAATCTCAAAATAAATCTCATTCTCGAACTTACATCGATTAAATTATGACGAAGCTTTAACGTACCGTTTACCTTGAAAATGGTAATTATAATTAGATTTGATTTTGTGGTTCTAAAAATACGTGATTTATTTTTATGCTAGTTGTTAGGTAGTAGATGCTAAGTGTGAGACTAGAAAATAAAATAAGAGCTTGAAGGCAGTGTGTTAAGCAAACGCAAACCGAGTGACTGAGAATCGGGGCCTCGAGCTGGCTTATACGGGGCCTTGAAGTTGGGCTAAACGTTAGGTTGTGAATGGCCGATGAAAGACTAACAATTCTAATAGCTTTGATAAGAGCTCTTTTATGATCAATTATGAGTAATAAATGAAGAACAATCAATGGAATGTAATAAATGTAAACAAGATAATAAATGTAAGAAACAAAATCAAGGGAGAATATCTTTAAGTTAGAGAGCAGAGAATGTTCTTGTATTGAATGTTGTGTGTGTTACAAAATGATAAGGATTCCCTTTATATATGAGGGGAATCCTAAAATAGTACAGATGCATTTATTACAAGGATATGAGGCTGGTACAACCATTTAATGCCACGGTACGGGCTTGAACTAGCCTAATAGACTTGGTCAGCTTTAACCACATGCGTTGGGTACTTCCCGTTTGTCCATCACATCCATCGATTTGCACTGCCTCGAGGCTAATCATTGAGAACCCTCAGGGTCGAACCTCGAGCTGAGCCTTGAGCATTCTGGGGGCGGTCTTACGAAGGGCCATAACAACTATAGAATCGGACTCTCCGATTTTAGCTATATACTGATAGTCCCCGCATTTCTGAAAGTGGAAATGATATGAAATGGTATTGATCATGACTTTCTTGAACATCTTGCGATGACATCATACTCGTGACGTCAGTGTACCAAGCAACTAAAAATGTCCCATCAGCCCATCTTCTCAAAAGCATTCAATACAGTGCTGGTTTATTCTCCCAAAGGCGCTGATATTGCCGCTGATCCATTTCCCTAAAAGCATTGAGTGTGCATGTCGATACGTTTTCCAAAGGCATTTATTGTGTCGTTAGTTATGCTACTGCCTTTATATAAATGGGACTTTTCTTAAACCAAAACTTCATCTAGTCTTTCTTCAAAAGTTTTTAACACTTTTCTTCTCTTCATCCTCATCCAAACTCTATTTTCCATGTTTCAAGCCCGTGATCGTAAGGTCATACGGCAACAGTTTCGCCAGTTAAG
Organism: Nicotiana sylvestris; assembly: GCF_000393655.2. Classification (NCBI taxonomy): domain Eukaryota; kingdom Viridiplantae; phylum Streptophyta; class Magnoliopsida; order Solanales; family Solanaceae; genus Nicotiana; species Nicotiana sylvestris. Next base: position 118,085,110 of record NC_091057.1, on the reverse strand, counting down.
CCATGGCTCTTTTTCAGAGCTTTTCCCCACTGAGTGAGATCATACTGGTTTGTTGTTGTTGTTGTTAGCCCAAAATAATGAGAGAGGGGCTTCAAATTGCTCCCGTATCAGAGGATATGTGGACCATGAACTGTTGCTCATCTCTCTTAACTTCAACCTGGTGTGGCGCTTCACTCCCTTTGTTTTCCCCAGAGTGAGGTGGCGTTATCTACTAAGTGTTGCATCCCACACCGGTGTAACATCTCAAGAAATGGCTTCACAATAGTAGTGCTGACTAGACCCATACTAGCCAAATTTTTCACCAAGCCACAATTTTCCTAGCTTTAAAGTTTTTCCTATTTGATAGGCTAAAGCCTCTTCCTAATCTATCGCTATTTCGGAGGAGATTCTCAAATATGTCGTTCCGAAGATCGGAATGGGATCCCCAAAGAAATGGTTCTTATAGATATCGCTCCTGAGGATGTACCTTCGAGAGTATATTAGACTTTTAGCTGTTATTTTTTGCTTCTTCATTTCTCTGTAAGGACCCCTCCTGGGCTTTTGTAATCATTGTTTATTAATATAAAAATGTTTCTTAAATTCGTCTTTGATTTGTACCGGATTTCCCTTTGTCTACGTTTGTAAAGATTCTGAGCATGTGAGTTTATCGATCGGTCTGAATTCTGGACCCGGGCGTAGGTATTCCCTTGGTTCTTGATTGGTTAATATGTTATTCCCTAAAACCCTTTGTCATTCCTCGAACTACATCCGAATTGACTTGATACAAACTTAGGACACCGAAACTTTTCACTTTGAATTGAGTGAGAATGGGGCCTCAAATTTTGGAACAAAACTTTTCCCTTTTAGGCCCTATTGAGAGTCCTCAAGAGACGGATCTTCTTGGTCCCCTGAGAGTAAAAACAACCCTCAGGCCTTTTCAAATAGTCCCCGAGTGAGAGTTTACCTGAACTCGGGCAGCCTTAAAAACTTGCTTTTGATAAATGAAGATAGCCTTAAGGCGTCATAGATAGACCTTGAATGAGGATACGTTCGAACTCGGATGTCCCCTGGGCTAAAGTAACCGAGAGAGCATTTAAATTGATTTGAAAGTGAAAGTAGCCCTGAAGCTTTATTAATAACCTTCAAGTGGGAACAGACTCGGATCTAGAAAGATCTTCGAGATTAGGCACCATCTCGAGGCTAGGTTTATGTAGATAGCTTCTTAGGGCCCATTGTTATAGCAATAGAGATCCTCGAGATCGGGTACCATCTCGAGTCTAGGTTGATACGGGGGTCTTTGATCCCTCGAATGTTGTACGACAACGTCAATCGTATGACATGGCTAATGATCGATGTGGTCCCTCCGGTGCACCTCTCCAAAAGAGATAATGTCCTAGTAGGAATTAATTGGCCTTTATAGTAGGCAGACAGTTGCCTCTTGCTCTATATATGAGTTTGTTTCCTTCTTGTTTTAGGATTCCGCTACTTTGAGCAGCTATCCATTTTCATAGAGTTATTCTTCCTTGCTTCAACCTTTTCATCACTTTAATTTAAAGTTTTTGCCTAAGTTCCCATTTCCTTTCTTTTGTTCCACCACAGTTATGGCTTCCACGCCTAAACTTATTTACCCAGAAGAGGAGTGTTCCGCCTCCGTTTCCTGCTCGGTTGGTGGTACGCCACTAGTGTTTGGTGATCTAACGCAGAGAGATTTTGTCTCGAGGAGGGACTTTATGTTAGACAGACCTCCCAATGTTCGGGGCCATTAGGAGTATACATTGAGGGTCATTTCATCAATAGGATAGGGACACCTTGAGGCAGTAAAGAGAGATTGCGGATAGGGAGAAAAAGTAGTATTGCAGGTAGCTTCCTTGGAAGAGAGCATCATGGCTCATGTAGAGGGGTTTTTGAACATATACACGCACCCCTTTACATTGGGCCCTCTTGATAGATTCGTTCTTGACTTCTGTTGAAGATATCGGGCTACCTTAGCGTAGGTTCACCCATCGTTCTGGAGTGTAGTATTGATGATGAGGTTCTTTGCAGAGGAAGCCAAGCTTGTGTTCACCCTTAGCCATCTCATTAAGCTGTATCGGCCCTTTCAACACCGAGGTCTGATAATTTTGCGATGTTGATCCACCAGGCCCTTTGCTGTCGATGATGAAGAAGATGGGGACCGAGGGTGGATGAATCGATTCATCCGAGTACGGACTATCGATATTATTCCCATGGATTTCCTGTCGTTTCCAAAGAAATGAATTTTCACACATAAGTGGTACACCTGTATTTTTATTGTTTTTGCTCATGGTGGATGTGGATTCTGCAAAGACGCTTTCCTTTTTTTTTTTGCAGTAGTCCCATAGATACCATACGAGGGTCCAGACCTGATGGATTAGGCTTGGAAGCTAGCAGCCCGCTCGACCTATGATGAGCGTAAGTGGCGAGATTTTTCCAAGGGTAGATGGGAGGCAAAACACCACGTTACGTGCTGTGTGGTTTGCTATCTTTGAAAGGTACTTTCTTTCATATGTACTAACTTTGTCATCGCAGGCATTGGAGAATTTTCTAGGATGAGGTCGTTCCCCCTCGGAGAGAAGGAAGGATCATCGGCTTTAGGGCCAAGGAATAATAACAAACGGAAGGAGCCCTCGCAGGGCGAATATGCTTATAGCGAGACAAGTCCAGCCCGGAGGTCCAGAGAAGATGTCTCAACTAAGCCTGCAGCACCCGAGGCTTCTAGCATAAGAAATGGTTCATCCTTTGTTGCGGTCTTCTTTTCCCACCAAAGTTACTTCGAGGGACAAGGATTTTCTAATGCCGTCTTCTTTTCCTGTCGAAGGTACTTCGAGGGATGTTAGAGGCATGGGGCCGCCTAACTTAAGTGAGGTCTCGAACGATCACATTCCTATTGGGAGCGGTTCTACTGGGGCCGATTAGACCACACCGGTAGGTGTGCGCTCGACTTTTGAGGATGCTCAATGGCTCTGTCTGTGGTGAGTTTTGGCTGATTGTATTGGTATTTTAGTTTTGCACTTTTATTTTCTTATTGAGCTCCTTTTTCGTAGGCCTTTGACAAGCTTAAATCCGAGCTGCTTCGCTGTGAAGCCAGGTTGCGAAAAGCTTTGGACAAGGAGAAATACCTCAGGATTCTTTGTGACAAAAAGGAAGAGGAGTTGGTATACCTACAGTACGAGGAGAGTCGGATCCGGAACTACGAAAGCTACCTCGAGGGACAGGTAACCTCTATTTCGAGGGGGTGCATAATTCTTCTTCTACCCCCTGAGATTAATATTTTGACACTTCAGCTGAAGAGAAAAACGAAGGACTTGTAATTCCTTAGGGGCGAAGTTGGTCATAGCAAGTGTGAGTGTGATGAGCTAAAGGCTCATGATGATGCTCAAGTTGCGGCCGAGAATGCCAAGGCTTCTGCCCTCGAGGTGCAACTCCGGAATGCTCGTGGGAATAGATCAGTCCAAACGAGCATGATTGCAAGACTCGAGTCTATGCTTTTGAAGATGAAGGCCGAAGTCATAGACGCCCGGCTTGAAGCTGAAGAGATTCGAGCTAAGGCCGATAAGAAAGTGGCCATCTATTTAAAAGACGCTGCTGACACTCGAGCTGATCTGAGAGGGGATTTCGATCGAGAGAGCAGAAGCAATGAGTATGACCGGTGCAAATCTCGGAGGGAAAACCTTTTGGAGATCCACCCTAGGGGCTTCGATCTCTCGGAAGAGATAAAGCAGGCAAAGGCAGACGAATATGACGCCAAGTTCCTTTTGTTTGATGTTGAATATAATGAGGAAGAGGCTGACAGGCCACAGTCCCCAAGGGGAACATAGAGTAGGCCTTTCTTTTCTGATCCTACGCATAATGCTCTTAGAGAACATTGTAAATGGAGCCTTGTATGTTTTTGCATATACGTATAAAAGGAAGCATTTCGATTTAGTCTTTCATGCAATCCTTTGTTTGTTGATTTTTCCTTTACTTTAAATTTCGACGTTCGTCAATGATTATCCAGATGACTTGGATTTCGAGGTAAACCCCTTAGCCTTACAAATCGTCCCTAAGTCTTGTTGGGCTAGCTTCTAGGGTCTTACGCCTCCGCTTTTAGGCACTTTTTAGCTAACTATTTCGGGCTCAGTCTTCGAGTCGGATTTCAACTCGAGCTTCTTTACCCTTAAGTTTTTGAATTTTAAACTGGCTCTTAGGCTCTTACTCGTTGGGTCGATATGATCTCTAATATAGGCTGGCGCTTAGGCTCTTATGCGTTGGGTCGGTACGACCTCTTAATATAGGCTGGCGCTTAGGATCTTACGCGTCGGGTCGGTACGACCTCTTATATAAGCTGGCGTCTGGGCTGTTACACATTGGGTTGGTACGACCTATAATGTAGGTTTTATTTTTCCCTTGTTAAAGACTTTTCGAAGTTTTTATGTTTGCCTGACTCTTCGACGGTTTGATAAGAACCTCGATTGCGAGCCATTATGTAGTAATAAATGAGCACCTCGGGATGTTTTGCTCTATGGCTTAATTGTTTCGAAGCCTGTTGTTTGGAGTTAATATGATCGAAGCTCCTTTGTTTGTGCCAAGGGTAGCCTGAATAACCGGTTCTTTTTGAAGCTTTTTTGAAGTAATTTAAAGGCCTATGATTTTATAGAGACGGTCGGACGTCCTCGAGTCACGTGAGTTTGGCCGGAGCCTTGTGACCATAGTCATTGTATTTGGCCATAGCCTTTCAGTCCCCGAGTGTAGTAGTTTTGGCATTTATATTGAGGGTATGCCTTTTTAGGGGTCTTATAAGTTTGAATGTATAGCCTTAACTTTACAATCGGGATTATGCCTTTTGTAAGGTCTTATAATTTTTAACATGCCTTACTTGAGGTCCTACAGATTTGGTTACTTGGTACAAGTGTAACTCATGCCTTGCTTGAGGTCTTACAATTTTGGTTACTTGGTACAAATGTAACTCATGCCTTGCTTGAGGTCTTACAATTTTGATGTTGCTTTATACTGTTGATAATGCCTCATGGAGGTCTTACATTTTCTATTATTGCCACATGGATGGCTTTCTGGTTCGAGGTTGCCCGTTTGGGGTCTTACAGCCTTGAGTTTCTGATAGCTCGATGGGATGACAGTCCCCGAGACATCGAAAGTTTTTTGGCTCTAAAGCCGTTCTTTGTAAGCTTGGTGTTGCCTCATTGAGGGCTTACTAGTTTAGAGTTTTCTGATCCGGAGGTCATATGGCTTCGAATTTTTGATGTCTGTCCCCGAGTCTTTCGGAGAGTTTTTTGGCTCTAGAGTGTTTCTCGTAAAAGTAGCATACTTCTATGAAACGCAAAGAGTTTTGATGGAGGGAAAATTTTCTTTGATTACTTGGTACAAGTATACATGTTTTTGTCGTCCAGGTTAAATTATTCTATGCAGGCACGGTTCATTCGACCGTGTGGCCCGATACATCATTTTCCTATCGAGACCCTTTTTGGCTCATCTTGAATTCTTTGAGAAGATAATCTTCTAGGTGGATGCCCCTCAGTGTTCGAGGTTGATTGAAGAGAATCCTTGAATACTTGTTAAGTTCTTCTTAGGTAGCATATATGTGTTGCCTCGTTAAAAACTTTGCCTGTAAAAGCCCTTCTTGGGATAAAATCTTGTCACGACCCAAACTGAAGGGCCATGACTAGCACCCGACCACACTTGCCGAGCACCAACGTACATTTTATCTAACCTTCATTATTATCTTTTAAGGCTGACGAGATCAATATAAATGATAGACCTAGATCATGGACAACCAGCAATAAAATATGACGGCATGAACATACATAGCAGGGGATGACCAGACAATCAAGAAACTACGTATAAGGTATGAGCTACCACACTACTATGAAAGACTATACAACAAAAACTAGCCGACAAGGCATACCAAACTATACATGAGCCGACACCTGTCTATGAGCGTCTAAAAGAACATAAGTGTTGCAACATAGCCGGAACAGGGCCCCGACATACCCATAATGTCTATAACAAAAATTTCATACCAAGACCAAGGCAAGTCCGGAGAAGGGATCTAGCCAATCACCGCTGAGCTGGACAGTCTACTGTGGTGGGGGAGCTGCACCTGCCTGTCTATCAGGACCTGCAGCACGACATGCAGCGTCCACAAATAAAAGGACGTCAGTACGAATAAAGTACTGAGTATGTAAGGCAAGGAACCATAAATACGATCAGTAATGTAAGCAAGGATAGAGAATATACAACCTGTAACATCTTAGTACCTCTGAGGGCTACTTACATGAAATGCATGATACATATGTATAAATACATAAACCTTTAAAGCATTCGCCTCTGTGGGCATCATCATCATCATATCGTACCCGGCCATAATAGGCTCGGTAGAATCGTACCCGGCCACGTGGAGCTCGGTAAAACCCAACTGATCAGTGGTTGCACAATAGGTGCCGTACCCGGCCAACTATAGCGTGGCTCGGTAGAGTAAAATAGATACATATATATAATGCATGCTCGACTCATGGAATCACATTCTAAACCTTTCGGAGTGACGTAAGGTCGGTATCCTCTGTACACGTTATTAGGACTAACTCTTCACTATGAACCTTATAAGAATCAGGAAGTACCAACAACATTGATAACATAAGACTAAGAGAAGCAACATTAACATCAATCGTTCCATAAGAGGGAAAACAATGTAAGTACTGCTAGCTTCTAAGAGTAGAGTATCTTGGAAGATCGTTCATTACATTATGTGCAATCGGAGTCGTGCAAAAGAAGGAAAGGGATAGCCTCACATACCTTGTATATACTGCCCCAATCTCAAGCTATGCAATTGTCAAAACTCCTTAGTCTACAATAAGAGAAACGATACTATCGTTATCATTTAAGCGTCATAACTATTATGTATCGACCACAACCTATTTTACGATGAAACGGACAGCACCTCCCCTATATATATGACCTCACACCATTCAAAACAATCACCAAACAGCCCAAACAACATCAATAATAAACATATTGAGCCTCCCAAAATAGTCCACACACAGCCTAATCACTCCATACATACGACGACCACCGTAGTCGTGTCAAACAACCTGGAAATGTTACGAATAACTATCAGCCCATAACCCTACATATATATGGTGTTTCTCCACACCCTTCCTCCTCCAAAACTCCACAAGATAGTAGTAAAATACGCAGCCCAACAACAACGCAAAACAGTCCACAAAACAATAACATTACTTCCAAGCCTTTCGATATATATTTCACAAGTTCTAGCTTCAATGGCTTAGCTGCAACTTGGATAATCTTAAATACATATAGAGTAAGAGGTTCCTTACCTTTATACAGAAATAACAACTCCAATTTGACCTTAAATTTCCATGAAATATCCCTCCAATGCTGCCACAACAACAAAAAAGCGAAACTAGCGATCAATTAGTGTTTTTCGGCACTAGAATCACTTTAGAAGGCTTGAAATCACCTAGGATTGATATTAAGAACATGAGGGAGTATTTACAGAACATAAACCCTTTAAAACAACCTCCCACACGAGCTGGAACGACACAAAAATGAGCAACAACAAGAAGAACAAGAGACTTACTAGCGCCACGGAATTCCCGACACTTGATTTGTGTTGTTTGCCCTTTTTTGGGTCTTGAATCTTGAGAGAACCTTGAGAGGATGTTCCTAGGGTTCTAAGGTCTGAAAATAGTGAAAAGAAATGACTTAAAACGGGTTGGAGTCATCCTATATAGGTCCAAATATCTTAAACCGACTTAGTGGGCCCCATAGAGAGGTGTTTGGCGCAGTCTCGCGAAAACGCGAATATCTCTCTACTCCGAGATCGAATCGATGAACGGTTTAATGCGTTGGAAACTAGACTCATAGATATTTAATTTGGTTTGTTTATCACCCCGTAATTCCTTGTAAATTATTATAAAAGATTAGAAACATTTGACCTAATGTTTAAGTAAAATTATGAACCTAAGTTGCGACAACTTTTGTCGACTTTTGTTTCATAACTCGTTTGACTTCAAGACTTATGATACGGATATTATATGATTAAAATACCTTAATAAATGACCTCTTGAGTGTATTAAGCACCGCTAGATTACCTGAAAATACGAGTTACAACATCCTTGATTCGTTTAACTTCTAATACTGGTTAATCACCCTTATACACTCTTGTATCACTTAAGACCAATATGATTGACTTCTTATCATCTAAAAGATAATTCCTTCTTGGATTTATGTTAACTAATATATGGCATGAACTAACACATGTGGATATGGGTTGTAACACCCTCCCCCTTAGGAACATTCGTCCTCGAATGTAAGGGTTTATGGGGAGTTTAAATCATCGTGGATTCCAATGGAAATTTCCGATCAATTTTCCCCTATAAAATGGTCACTAGCAAAACTTGCAAGTAATTAAGCCCAACATATGGCTTCACAAGGCTACACAAAGCATTATGCGTATTTACATTATCTACATATCACCATTTTGTATTAAGGAGGAGTATTCTCAAATTATTGCTTACCTCATAGAGCCGTTTCACCTTCCAATGTATCCTGTCTTCCACCAGCATCCTTGTTATCTTCATTCTGGAATAAGTAAGGGTATTTAGACTTCATCTCCTCTTCTGCTTCCCATGTCATTTCTTCCATATTTTTGTTCCTCCACAATACTTTGACGGAAGCTACATCTTTTGTTCTCAGCTTGCGGACTTGCCGATCTAATATCGCCACTGGCACTTCTTCATATGATAGGTCCTCTGTAACTTGTACATCTTTGATAGGGACGACTCGAGAAGGGTCTCCAATACATTTTCTCAACATAGATACATGGAATACCGGGTGGACAAATTCCAATTCGGATGGCAATTCTAACTCATAAGCAACCTGTCCAATCCGTCGAAGAATTTTATACGGCCCGATATACCTTGGACTCAGCTTACCTTTCTTCCCAAAACGCATAATACCCTTCATTGGTGAGATCCTCAGGAAAACCCAATCACCAACCTCAAACTCTAGATCACGACGTCGGACATCAGAATAAGATTTTTGCCTGCTTTGTGCCGTCCTCAATCGCTCATGTATCACTTTCACCTTCTCAATAGCTTGGTGAATCAAATCTGGCCCATATAATTCTGTTTCACCGACTTCGAACCATCCAACTGGTGATCTACATCTCCTCCCGTATAGTGCCTCGTATGGGGCCATTTTAATACTGGAATGGTAGCTATTGTTATAGGCGAATTCTATGAGTGGAAGATGATCATCCCAATTCCCCTTAAAATCTAGAACACATGCTCGTAGCATATCTTCCAGTGTCTGAATGGTACGTTCAGCCTGTCCGTCAGTCTGCGGATGAAATGCAGTGCTGAGATTTACTTGTGTGCCTAAACCCTTCTGGAAAGACCTCCAAAAGTTAGCCGTAAATTGAGCTCCTCGATCTGATATAATAGATATGGGCACACCATGAAGCCTAACAATCTCCTTGATATACAACTTTGCATAATCTTCAGCCGTGTAAGTTGTCTTCACTGGCAGAAAATGGGCACATTTTGTAAGTCGATCAATTATCACCCAGATGGAGTCAAACTTATGATAAGAGCGAGGTAATCCAATAATGAAGTCCATATTAATCACCTCCCACTTCCAGGTCGGAATCTCTATATTTTGAAGCAATCCACCGGGTTTCTGATGTTCTATCTTTACTTGTTGACAATTGGGACACTGGGCTACAAATTCTGCAATAGACTTCTTCATATTATCCCACCAATACTGCTCCTTGACATCATGATACATCTTTGTCGAGCCGGGATGGATGGAATATCGGGATTGATGAATCTCATTCATAATCTTCTCTCGCAACCCTGCCACATTAGGCACACACAATCGGCTCTGGTATCTCAGTGCCCCATCTTTTCCGATCCCAAAAGCCATACTTTTACACTGTTGAATGCTTTCTCTTAATCGTACTAAGATAGGATCTTCATATTGTCGTGCTTTTACCTCGGCTACCAAAGATGATTCTGATGTATTCTGTACAGTAACACCTCCGTCATCAGAGTCTAACAATCTGATTCTCATATTGGCTAGCTGATGAAGCTCTTTAATCAACCCCCATCTACCTGCCTCAATATGTACTAAGCTTCCCATTGATTTACGGCTGAGAGCGTCTGCCACAACATTGGCTTTACCGGGATGATACAATATCTCGACGTCGTAGTCTTTCAATAATTCAAGCCACCTACGCTGCCTCAAATTCAACTCTTTCTGCTTGAAGATGTATTGTAAACTCTTGTGATCTGTGTAGATGTCAACATGGACGCCGTATAAGTAGTGCCGCCATATCTTCAAAGCATATATTACTGCAGCCAATTCCAAATCATGGGTTGGATAATTCTTTTCATGCTTCTTCAATTGTCTTGATGCATAAGCAATCACATTCCCACGCTGCATCAATACGCACCCCAAACCTATACCTGAGGCATCACAATATACCACATAACCTTCTGTTCCTTCAGGAAGAGTGAGCACTGGTGCAGATGTCAATCGATTCTTCAACTCCTGAAAACTACGTTCACAAGTGTCAGACCACTGGAATTTGGTAGCTTTTTGTGTTAACTTAGTCAATGGTGATGATATAGAGGAAAATCCTTCTACAAACCGCCTATAATATCCTGCTAGCCCTAGGAAGTTGCGGACTTCTGATGGTGTTGTAGGTCTCGGCCAATTCTTTACTGCATCGATCTTCTGAGTGTCGACACTAATACCCTCATCAGATATCACATGGCCAAGGAATGCTACTGAGTTCAGCCAGAATTCACATTTGGAGAGCTTAGCATATAACTTACGATCCTGAAGCGTCTGTAATACTATCCGCAAGTGGCCCGCATGTTCCACCTCCGAACGAGAATACACTAGAATGTCATCAATGAATACAATCACGAACACATCAAGATAGGGCCTGAATATAGTATTCATGAGATCCATAAAAGTTGCTGGGGCATTTGTTAGCCCGAACGACATCACCAAGAACTCAAAGTGCCCATATCTTGTCCGGAAGGCCGTCTTTGGAATATCCTTCTCCCTAACCCTCACCTGATGATACCCTGAACGTAAATCAATCTTAGAGAAATACTTGGCACCCTGGAGTTGGTCAAACAGGTCATCAATTCTTGGAAGTGGATACTTGTTCTTTATAGTAGACTTATTCAACTGTCGATAGTCGATACACATCCGTAACGACCCGTCTTTCTTCCGCACGAATAGGACTGGTGCACCCCAAGGTGAAGTGCTAGGCCTAATAAAGCCCTTATCCAGCAAGTCCTTCAACTGCACCTTCAACTCTCGCAACTCTGCCGGGGCCATTCTGTATGGAGGAATAGAGATCGGTTGAGTGTCAGGCAACACATCAATGCTAAACTCAATCTCCCTTTCAGGAGGAAGGCCTGGGAGTTCATCTGGGAAAACATCTGGGAATTCGTTGACCACAGGGATTGATTGTAAAGTAGGCGGTTTCGCCTCCGCATCCCTAACGCGAACGAGATGATAAATGTAACCTTTTGAGATCATTTTCCTTGCCTTAAGATAGGAAATAAACCTACCTTTCGGTGTAGCAATGTTCCCTTTCCATTCAATGATGGGTTCACCCGGAAATTGGAACCTAACCATCTTCGTACGACAGTCAACATTTGCATAGCATGAGGCCAACCAGTCCATTCCCATTATCACATCAAAATCAACCATTTCTAACTCAAATAAATTTGTCGAGGTTTGACGACTACAAATCATCACAGTGCAACCTCTATATACCCTTCTAGCAATCAAAGAATCTCCTATCGGAGTAGATACCGCGAGGGGTTTACTTATCAATTCAGGTTCAATGCCAAACTTATTAGCCACAAAGGGTGTAACATATGATAATGTAGATCCCTGATCAATCAGCGCATATACATCATAAGAAAACACAGATATAATACCTGTAACAACATCTGGAGACGACTCGAGATCCTGTCGACCTACTAGAGCATAGGTTCGATTTTGAGCACCACTCGAACTCGGCACTGCACCTCTACCCCTACCACGACCTGTCGACTGCTGAAAACCCCGTGCTGGAGGTCGAACTGATGAGGAAGAACCAGACACAGATCCAGTCGGCTGAGCCATACCATCACCTCCTCTATTAGGACAATCCCGCATCATATGGCCAGGCTGCCCGCACGAATAGCATGCATCAGAACCTCGACGACACAGTCCAAAGTGGGCCTTGCCGCACTGATCACAATGTGGTGTTGGGGGTCTCATCTGACTAGTATCCCTGTGATGTTGCGAGCCAGATGCCCGCGAACTCTGACCTGGACCAGAATAGGATCGATCATATCGAGGCCTCTGAAACTGTGGAGGAGCACTAGCTACAGGTGGCGCCGAACTCCTCGAAAACTGTGGCCTGATGCGGCCTCTGAAGTCATCAGAATACCCTGCAAATCTCGCCCTCTTATGCTGGCCTCTATCCTGCTCCCTAACTGCCCTCTGCTGGCGCTTACGATCCTCTAGGGTCTGGGCATAAGCTTGAATACGGGAAATATCCATGCCCTCCACCAAGGAGGCTGTCGTACACTCATTTATTAGATGTGGTCCCAACCCATTCACGAACATATGCACCCTATCACTCATCTCGGCCACCATATGGGGAGCATACCTTGCCAAAGAATCAAACTGCATACTGTACTCTCGCACACTCATATTACCTTGTCTAAGGTTCAAGAACTTATCAGCTCTAGCTCGTCGTATCTCAACTGGCAAGTAGTGACGAAGAAAGGCCTCAGAAAATTCCTTCCACACAGCTGGAGGAGGGTTCAGACCCCTGGATCTCTCCCAACTATCATACCAGAGAACCGCTAAATCCCGTAGCCGATAAGAAGCCAACTCTACTGCCTCTGTATCACTAACATGCATAACCCGAAGTGTACGATGAACCTGGTCAATAAAAGTCTGTGGGTCCTCCTTGGGGTCTGATCCGGTAAACACTGGAGGGTCTAAATTAATAAAATCACGAACTCTTGTACTAACTGGTTTCTCAGCAGCACCTGTATTCTGCCTCTGAGCCTGAGCAGCTACCAAGCTAGTCAATAACTGCAAAGCACTCCGCATATCCTGGTCTGGAGTGCCAGACGGAGGAACTGGAGGCGCTGGGTGCCTTCTAATATCCTCTGGAGGAGATGGAGTAGATGAGGTATGAGAGGGCATCTCACTTTGAGCCTCACTTTGTCCTGCTCTGACTTGGGGCACCTGACTGGTACCCTCTCCCGCTATTGTATCAAGCCGTCTACTAATCGTTTGCTTCCTAGTCGAAGGCATCACTGGAAAAAAACAAGGTGAATATTAGAGATGAACACTTACGACTCAACTCTATGCACGATCTAGATTCAGGAAGAAGGTAACAACCCTAGATGTCATGTAGCCTCCTGATTATAAATGTGGCGCGCTACACATCCATAATCAAGACTCTACTAGACACGGCTCATAGACAACCCCTAGGACAGACTTGCTCTGATACCAAGTTTGTCACGACCCAAACTGAAGGGCCATGACTAGCACCCGACCACACTTGCCGAGCACCAACGTACATTTCATCTAACCTTCATTATTATCTTTTAAGGCTGACGAGATCAATATAAATGGTAGACCTAGATCATGGACAACCAGCAATAAAATATGACGGCATGAACATACATAGCAGGGGATGACCAGACAATCAAGAAACTACGTATAAGGTATGAGCTACCACGCTACTATGAAAGACTATACAACAAAAACTAGCCGACAAGGCATACCAAACTATACATGAGCCGACACCTGTCTATGAGCCTCTAAAAGAACATAAGTGTTGCAACATAGCCGGAACAGGGCCCCGACATACCCATAATGTCTATAACAAAAATTGCATACCAAGACCAAGGCAAGTCCGGAGAAGGGATCTCGCCAATCACCGCTGAACTGGACAGTCTACTGTGGTGGGGGAGCTGCACCTGCCTGTCTATCAGGACCTGCAGCACGACATGCAGCGTCCACAAATAAAAGGACGTCAGTACGAATAAAGTACTGAGTATGTAAGGCAAGGAACCATAAATACGATCAGTAATGTAAGCAAGGATAGAGAATATACAACATGTAACATCTTAGTACCTCTGAGGGCTACTTACATGAAATGCATGATACATATGTATAAATACATAAACCTTTAAAGCATTCGCCTCTGTGGGCATCATCATCATCATATCGTACCCGGCCATAATAGGCTCGGTAGAATCGTACCCGGCCACGTGGAGCTCGGTAAAACCCAACTGATCAGTGGTTGCACAATAGGTGCCGTACCCGGCCAACTATAGCGTGGCTCAGTAGAGTAAAATAGATACATATATATAATGCATGCTCGACTCATGGAATCACATTCTAAACCTTTCGGAGTGACGTAAGGTCGGTATCCTCTGTACACGTTATTAGGACTAACTCTTCACTATGAACCTTATAAGAATCAGGAAGTACCAACAACATTGATAACATAAGACTAAGAGAAGCAACATTAACATCAATCGTTCCATAAGAGGGAAAACAATGTAAGTACTGCTAGCTTCTAAGAGTAGAGTATCTTGGAAGATCGTTCATTACATTATGTGCAATCGGAGTCGTGCAAAAGAAGGAAAGGGATAGCCTCACATACCTTGTATATACTGCCCCAATCTCAAGCTATGCAATTGTCAAAACTCCTTAGTCTACAATAAGAGAAACGATACTATCGTTATCATTTAAGCGTCATAACTATTATGTATCGACCACAACCTATTTTACGATGAAACGGACAGCACCTCCCCTATATATATGACCTCACACCATTCAAAACAATCACCAAACAGCCCAAACAACATCAATAATAAACATATTGAGCCTCCCAAAATAGTCCACACACAGCCTAATCACTCCATACATACGACGACCACCGTAGTCGTGTCAAACAACCTGGAAATGTTACGAATAACTATCAGCCCATAACCCTACATATATATGGTGTTTCTCCACACCCTTCCTCCTCCAAAACTCCACAAGATAGTAGTAAAATACGCAGCCCAACAACAACGCAAAACAGTCCACAAAACAATAACATTACTTCCAAGCCTTTCGATATATATTTCACAAGTTCTAGCTTCAATGGCTTAGCTGCAACTTGGATAATCTTAAATACATATAGAGTAAGAGGTTCCTTACCTTTATACAGAAATAACAACTCCAATTTGACCTTAAATTTCCATGAAATATCCCTCCAATGCTGCCACAACAACAAAAAAGCGAAACTAGCGATCAATTAGTGTTTTTCGGCACTAGAATCACTTTAGAAGGCTTGAAATCACCTAGGATTGATATTAAGAACATGAGGGAGTATTTACAGAACATAAAACCTTTAAAACAACCTCCCACACGAGCTGGAACGACACAAAAATGAGCAACAACAAGAAGAACAAGAGACTTACTAGCGCCACGGAATTCCCGACACTTGATTTGTGTTGTTTGCCCTTTTTGGGTCTTGAATCTTGAGAGAACCTTGAGAGGATGTTCCTAGGGTTCTAAGGTCTGAAAATTGTGAAAAGAAATGACTTAAAACGGGTTGGAGTCATCCTATATAGGCCCAAATATCTTAAACCGACTTAGTGGGCCCCATAGAGAGGTGCTTGGCGCAGTCTCGCGAAAATGCGAATATCTCTCTACTCCAAGATTGTATAGATGAACGGTTTAATGCGTTGGAAACTAGACTCATAGATATTTAATTTGGTTGGTAGATCACCCCGTAATTCCTTGTAAATTATGAGAAAAGATTAGAAACATTTGACACAATGTTTAAGTAAAATTATGAACCTAAGTTGCGACAACTTTTGTCGACTTTTGTTTCATAACTCGTTTGACTTCAAGACTTATGATACGGATATTATATGATTAAAATAACTTAGTAAATGACCTCTTGAGTGTATTAAGCACCGCTAGATTACCTGAAAATACGAGTTACAACATCATTGGTTCGTTTAACTTCTAATACTGGTTAATCACCCTTATACACTCTTGTATCACTTAAGACCAATAGGATTGACTTCTTATCATATAAAAGATAATTCCTTCTTGGATTTATGTTAACTAATATATGGCATGAACTAACACATGTGGATATGGGTTGTAACAAATCTGATCAAAGGAAAAGAGTGAAATGTATGCTTTGACACCTAAGGTCTTCAAGCAGGACAACACTTCGACTATTCTTATAGGACACCTGCACACAGGTTAGTGTAATATGTAAATAAAAAAGGGAGAAGGTTATATGAGTCCCCAAGGATTCTGACCTGGATCTATGCTTCGGTCATTTCGGGGTATGTTACGCCTTGGTGCATTTCTTCTACCTTCGGTGTATGGCTGGTACCTTTCCTTGTTTGGCCTTGGTTCTTTTTCTAGAAGCTTGCTAGGATATAATGAGCCCGAGGAGACTCCTAGTTGGTTGTCCTCGACCCTAATATTTCATTGATATCGGTTGTGGACATCCGATCAAGTCACGGCAGGATATTCAACCAAATTCTGCTTCAGTTGCTTTGAAGCCACCGAGCTTCGTTTGTTCAAGCCATGAATCAAGTCCTGCACTGCCCAGTCATCGGAGACTGGTGGTAATTCCATTCTCTCCATTAGAAAATGAGATACGAACTCATGCAATATCTCATTTTCTCTTTGTTTCATTTTGAAGACATTGGATTTCCTTATAACCACCTTGATGGAACTGGTATGTGCCTTTATGAAAGAATCTGGCAGCATAGAGAATGAGTCTATCGAATTCAAGGTTAGGTTGTGATACCACATCATGGCCCATTTCGAAAGTGTTTCTCCGAACTTATTTAGGAGGACGGATTCAGTCTCGTCGTCCTTCAGGTCATTGCCCTTCACCGCACAAGTGTAAGGAGTGACGTGTTTGTTCGGGTCCGAGGTTCCGTTGTACTTCGAAAGATCGGGCATTCTGAATTTTTTCGGGATGGGCTTTG
This sequence comes from Nicotiana sylvestris, assembly GCF_000393655.2. Classification (NCBI taxonomy): domain Eukaryota; kingdom Viridiplantae; phylum Streptophyta; class Magnoliopsida; order Solanales; family Solanaceae; genus Nicotiana; species Nicotiana sylvestris. The sequence continues at coordinate 118,068,044 of NC_091057.1, read as the reverse complement.
GAGCAGCATTTTGTGGGAATGGCTTTTGTGTGAATTTCTTTGAATCTACTCCCTTTAAGATCGGGGGTGCGCCCAGAATTTGATCGACCCTTGAATTATAGGTCTCTACCTTTTTGTCATTAGCTTCTATCATCTTTTCGCCCGACTCAATCCTCTTTGTAAGGTCATTTATCATCTTCATAATAGTGGGGTCAGCTGCTGACCTGTTGTTGCTCGATCTTTCTGATGCCTGTTCGGCTCGAGGTGCAGTTTTTGGTGTTGCAGTGTATGGATTTTTTTGGTGGCTTTGCAGTGGAGCAATCGTTGGGGTTTTCTGAGCCTTTTGTTGGTCATCTTGGTGTATACTCGTATTAGTGTGAGAGCTTATATCGACGTGTTGGGCATTGCATGAGACCACATCCGCGGGGATTGGCTCTGGTGCGTCCTTAGGGTTTCGTGGTGGTACACCGATGCCTGGAATAACTACACCATTCTCTCCATGATTTTCAAGACCATCATTTTCATATGCATTTACTGAGTTAGACATTTTGACCTGAAATCAAAGATTCTTGAACAAGAAAAAGTGTGAAAGATAACTTGTTGTTTACCTTGAAAATGGTAATTACAATTAGATTTGATTTTGTTGTTTTAAAAATAAGTGATTTATTTTTATACTAGTTGTTAGGAAATAGATGCTAAATATGAGACTAGGAAATAAGATAAGAACTTGAAAATAGTATGTTTAAGCAAACCGAGCGGCTGAGAAGCGGGGCCTCGAGCCTGGTTATATGGGGCCCCGAGGTTGGGCTCAATACTGAACTAGGGGAAGCCGATGAAGTACTAACAACTTTGAGAGCTTTGATGAAGGCTCTTTTATGATCAATAATAAGCAATAAATGAAGAATAATTGATGAAATATGATAAATGTAAGCAATAAATGAAGAATAATAGAATTAAGAGAGAATGTGTTAGAGAGTATAGAATGTTCTTGTATTGAATGTTATATGTGATATTGTGTGTGTTACAAAATGACAAGGGTCCCCTTTATATATGAGAGGAAATCCCAACATAGTACAAACACATTTATTACAAGGATTTGAGGTTGGTACAACCATTTAATGTCATGGTACGAGCTTGAACTAGTCTAATAGACTTGGTCATCTTCAGTCACATGCCTTCGGAACATCCCGTTAGTCCACCGTAGCTGCTGACTTGCACTGCCTCGAGGTCGATCATTGAGAACCCCCGGGGTCGAACCCTATGTTGATCTTTAAGCCTTCTTGGGGCGGTCTTTACGAGGTTCCTCAATGATCACCAAATCGGATCCTCTGATTTTTACCGTTTACAAATAGTCCCCGTGTTTCTTAAATTAAAATGATAAGAAACGATTTTGACACCGATCTCCTCGAGCCTCTTGTGATGACATTATGATTATAACGTAATATTTTGTGATAAATTAGACGTCCCATCAGTACATCTTTCGACAAGCATTCAATGTAGCACCAGTTGATTTTCTCAAAGCAATAATATTGCCGCCAATTCATCTCCTAAAAAACGTTGATTGTGCTTGTCGATACGTTTCCCAAAGGTATTGATTGCGCCGTCGGTTACGTTTACATCCTTCTATATATGGAAGCTTTCTTGAATCAAAACTTCATTCAGTCATTCTTCAACATCCTTTAACTCCATTCTTCTCTTCATCCTCGTCCAACTTTATTTCCCATGTTTAAAGCCCATGGACGTAAGGTCACGCGGCAGTGTTCTCGCCAGTTATATTATGGCACTTTCTCAGAGCTTTCCCCTACTGAGTAGTATCGTACTGGTTTGTTGCTGTTTTTGGCCCAAAATAATGAGAGAGGAATCTCAAATTACCTTCGTATCAGAGGATATGGGACTGCTCCTCACCTCTCTTAACTTCCACCTGGTGTGGCGCTTCACTCTTTTTGCTTTCCATGGAGTGAGGTGGTTCCATCTACTACTTTTTTATCCCACACCGGTGCAATGTCTCAAGAAGTGGCTTCCCAATAGTAGTGCTGGCGAGACCCATACTCGCCAAATTTTTCACTCAGCCACTTCTTCATCTTTTTCTGCTTCTGCTTCTTCATCTTTTTCCGCTTCGGAGGAGGTTCTTGAAGATGTCGTTTGGAAGGTCAGATGGGGTCTCCGAGGGAATGGTTCTCACAGAAATTGCCCCTGAGGGTGTACCTCCGAGAGTAGATTAGATTTTTAGCTGTTATTTTTCTTCTTCTTTGTTTCTATTGAAGGACCCTCCGTGGGCTATTCTAATCATGTGTAAGGACCCTTTGTGGGCATTTGTAATCATCTTTTTATTAATACAAAAATGTTTCTTCAATTTGTCTTTGATTTGTGCTGGAATTCCCTTTGTTTACATTTGTGAAGAATCTGAGCACATGACTCTACCGATCGGTCCGAATACCGGACCTGGGTGTAGGTATTCCTTGGAACCCTTTGACGTTCCTTGGACTGATCCCAGATTGAATTGATACAAACTTAGGCTGTTGGGACCCTTGACTTCGAATTGAGTGAGAATAGGGCTTCGAATTTTAGACTAAAATTTACCGTTTTAGGCCCTATTGATAGTCCTCGAGGGAGAATTTGCTCAAACGCCTGAGAATCAAGATAGCCCTAAGACTTTCACAGACAGTCCCTGAGTGAGAATTCACTCGAGCTAGGGCGGCCTAAAAACTTGATTTAAACCTAGAGTGAAGATTGCCCTAAGGCGTTATAGATAGGCCCCAAATGAGTATACGTCTGGACTCGGATGGGCCTTGGACTAAAGTAATCGAGAGTGCGTTTAACTTGATCTGAAGGTGAAAATAGCTTTAAGGCTTTATTAGTAATTCTCGAGTGAGAACTGGCTCAGGCTCAGGTAGCTCAAGGGCCAAAGAATCGGGTGGATGACCCGCACTTGTAATAGCAGAAACCCTCGAGATAGAGTACCACCTCGAGGTTAGGTTTATATGAATAGCCCCTTAGAGCTTATTTTTTGTTTTGATAGAGATCCTCGAAATCGGGCACCATCTCGAGGCTTAGAGTGATTTTGATCGTACGACATGGTCATGAAATGATCAAGGTGATGCTGCTGGTACATCTCCCCGAAAGTGATAATGGCCTAGTAGAAATTAATTGCCCTTTTTGGGTAGGCAGACAGTCTCCGCTTGCTCTATATATGAGTTTATTTTGTTCTATTATGAGGATTCCGCTATTTTCAGCCACTATCCCTTTTCATAGAGTTCTTCTTCCTTTCGTCAGCTTTTTCATCATTTTAATTCAAAGTTTTCGCTTGAGTTTTCATTTTCCTTCTCTTGTATTGTTATATCCATGGATTCCATGCCTAAATCCGTTCACCAAGAAGAGGAGGGTTCCGCTTCTTCTTCCCGCTCAATCGGTTGTACACTATCGAAGTCTGGCGAGCCAATCTCAAGATGCTTTGCCTCGAAAAGGGACCTTTCGCTAGAGAGGCCTCCCAATGTTGAGGGCCATTGAGATCATGCATCAAGGTTTACTTAATCAATAGGAGAGAAACACCTCGAGGTAGTGAGGAGAGACTACGGATGGGGAAAACAGGTGGTACTGCAGGTACCACCCGAAAGTGAACATTACGGCTCATATAGAGGGGTTTTTACATGTATACATGTACCCCTTCACATTGGGTCCTTTCGATAGAGTCATGCTTGATTTCTGTCAAAGATATCGGGCTATCATAGCACAGGTTCACCTATTGTTCTGGAGGACACTATTGATGATGAGGTTCTTTGCGGAAGAAGCCGGGTTCGAGTTCACCCTTAGACATCTCATCAGATTATACCGACCCTTTCATTGCTGAGGCCTAATAGCTTTGAGATGCCGATGCACCAGGCCCTTCATTGTTGATGATGAAATGTCACACATAAGGACCAGCGATGTTATCCCCGTAGAGTTCCTGCCGTTTCCTGAGAAATGGAATGTCACACGTAAGTGGTACACTTATGTTTTTCTCATTTTTGCTCATGATGGAGACGAATTCTGTAAAGACACTTTTTTTTATTTTTGCAGCAACCCTGTGGATGCCATACGATGTCCCCGACCTGGCGGATAGGGCTTGGAAGATGGCAGCCCGTTCGACCTATGACGAGCATAAGTGGCAAGATCTATCCAAGGGTAGATGGGAGGCAAAACACCACGGTACATGCTATGTGGTTTGCTTTATTTGGAGGGTTCTCTATGTGTACCAACCTCATTACCGCAGGTATTAAAGAATTTCTTGAGGTGAGATCATTCTCCTTCAGAGAGGGGAAGGGGTCCTCGGCTTAGGACTGAGGAGTAATAACAAACGGAAGGAATCCTCGCAGGGCGAAGGCGCTCATAGCGAGCCAAGTACTGCCCGGAGGCCCAAATAAGATGTCTAGACTGAGCCTGCTACACCCGAGGTTTCCGTCCTTGGAAAATGGTTCCTCCTTTGCCATCATCTTCTTTTCTCGATAAAGGTACTTCGAGGGATAAGGATTTTTTGCGGCCGTCTTCTCTTCCCGTCAAAGGTACTTCGAGGGACAAAGTTTTTTTGCCGCTGCCTTCTTTTCCCATCGAAGGTACTTCGAGGGGTGTTCGAGGCCAGGCAAAGCATGAGTGTAGTGATCTAAGGGCTCAGATAGATGCCCACGTTGCGGCCAAGAAGAATGCTCTGGCCAAGGTTTCTGCACTCGAGGTGCAGCTCCGAAATGGCCATGAGAACAACTCAGTTCAGACGAGTAGGATTTCAAGGCTCGAGACCAACTTTTTGGAGATGAAGGACGAGGTCATGGACTCCTGGGATGAAGCTGAAGAGATTCGGGCTAAGGCCGACAAGAAAGTGGCCATTTATTTAAAAGACATTGACGATACTCGAGCAAAGTTAAGAGATGCTTCCAATCGAGAGAGCAGAAGCAATGAGTATGCTCGGTGAAAATCTCAGAGGGAAACCCTCGAAGAGATTCAGGCCAGGGGCTTCGATCTCTCAGAAGAGATAGCGCAGGCCAAGACGAATGAATACGACACCCAATTCCTCTTGTCTAATGTCGAAGATAGTTTAGAAGAGGCCGATGGGGCCGCAGCCTCGAGGGGAAAATAGACTGTGCTTTTTTCTGTTTCATTCTTTGTATAGTGTTCTTAGAGAACTTTGAAAATGTAGCCTTGCATTGTTTCATACATGCGCATATGTAACAAAACCTTTCAGTTTTCTCCTTTCATGACTTTCTATTTGCTCGTGTATGTCTTTCTTTGTCTTGAGTTTTGACGTTTTGTCAATGATTAGCTAGATGAATTGGACTTTGAGTAAAAACCCTTAGGTTTGTAACTCGACGTTGAGGCTGGTTGGGATAGGTCGTAGGCTCTTACGCATTGGGTTGGTATGACCTCTAATATAGGCTGGAACCTGGGCTCTTACGCATTTGTCTTAAGGCATTTTTAGTTAACTGTTTCAGGCTCAATCTCTGAGTTGGATTTCGACTCGAGCTCATTGACCCTTAGGTTTTTAAGCTGGCCCTTAGGCTCTTATGTGTTGGGTCGGCACGACCTCTTAATACAGGTTGGCGATAGTGGCTCTTATGCATTGGGTCGGTACGACCTTTAATTTTAAGCTGGAAACAATGGCTCTTACGCATTGGGTCGGTGCGACCTTTAATTTAAGCTGGCGACAGTGGCTCTTACGCATAAGGTCAGTACGACCTCTTATGTAGGCTTTATTTTCCCTCGCTAAAGACTTTTTGAAATTTTTGTATTCACCGGACTCTTTGGTGGTTCGATAAGAACCTCGATTGTGAGCTATTAGGTAGCGATAATTGAGCACCTCATGAGGTTTCACTCAACGGCTGAATTATTTCGAAGCCTATTGTTTGGAGCTGATATGATCAAAGCTCTTTTGCATATGTCGAGGGTAGCCTGATTAACCGGTTATTTTCGAAGTTTTTTCAGAGTAGTTGAAGGCCTATGATTTTATAGCGACGGTCAGACGTCCCCGAGTTATGTTAGTTTGGCTGGTACAGCCTTGTGACCATAGTCATTGTATTTGGTCGGAGCCTTTTAGTCCCCAAGTGAAGTAGTTTTGGCATCAATATAGAGGGTATGCCTTTTTAAGGGTCTTACAAGTTCGGATATATAGCCTTGAATTTAACATCGGGATTATGCCTTTGGTACGGTCTTATAGATAAGTTGCTTGGTACAAGTATGGTTCATGCCTTTCTTTTCGGTGTCTATATCGAGGGTATGCCTTTTTAGGGATCTTACAAGTTCGGATATATAACATTGAATTTAAGATATGGATTATGCCTTTTGTATGGTCTAATAGATAAGTTTCTTGGTACAAGTATGGTTCATGCCTTTCTTGAGGTCTTACAGATAAGATACTTGGTACAAGTATGGTTTATACATTTCTTAAGGTCTTACTATTTTGGTATTGCTGCATGGAGGGCTTTCGAACTCGAGGTTTCCCGCTTGGGGTCTTAAGGTCTTGAGTTTCTAATAGCTTGACAACGTGATAGTCGACGACAGTCCCCAAGACGTCGAAAGTTTTTTGGCTCTGGAGCCGTTCTTTGTAAACTTGGCATTGCCTCATCGAGCGCTTATGAGTTTGAAGTTTCTGACCCAGAGGTCATATGGCTTCGAGTTTATGATGATAGTCCCCGAGTGTTCAGGAAGTTTTTGGTTTTGGAGCCATTTCTTGCGAAAGCATCAAACTTATTTGAAGCATAAAGCGTTTCAATGGAGGAGGAAATATTCTTTGATTACTTGGCACAAGTATACATATTTTTGCCGTTAAGGTCGCAATTATTCTATGTGGACACGGTTCATTCGACCGTTTGGACTGATATATCATTTTCCTATTGAGACCCTTTTTGGCTCATCTCGACTTCATCGAGAAGGTGATCTTCCGGGGGGATGCCCCCTGTCACACCCCTTTTTTTAGAAAAAAAACTCACTTAACCCTCTTAAAATATAAAAGGATTTAGTAAAGCTTGAAAAGGGTTTTCCAATATTGAAAGTGACAAAAATTCGTTTCAAAAGGATTATCTCGGAGTCGCCACCTGACATTGATTTCGGTGTGCTAGGTCACGGCTTTTAAAATGATTTTTTCTTTCAAAACACTTTGAACTCTAAAACTAGGTCTACACCAGAGATTTGGGTAAGGGGGTTCATTTGACTCGTGGAGAAGGTGTTAGGCACTCCCCAAGTCCCGTGAAAGTCATAGTTGCGTACTCGATCTAGTTGGATTTTAAAATATTCAAATTGAGGAATAACTAAACACAGAAAAGAAATACAAACATACAAGAGGCTCGAGGTCATCCCCACCTAATAAAATAAAAATAAAAATAAAAATAAAAGCTAGCCTACATTGTACTTCCTCCAAAATATTTGTCACGGCCTCCAAATACATGATACTTCGAGGCATACCCCGGATAAATTTAACTAAGGGAACGACCTCTCGCCACGGAAACTAATAAAAATCCTAAGGCTTGCTTACCCAAGTGTGGTCGGCCTAAAACATACTCCTAGCGATTAAAGTAATAAAACAAAGTAGAACTAAATAAGACATGTTGAACAAGGTTTTACTTTTAATCAATATCTAACAGCCACGACTTCTTAATTCAAGATCAAATCTCCTATGGCCCCAACAGTTAAAGTGTCCTTGTTTTGTTAAGATTCATTGATTACTATTCTTTCTAAATCATTCCTTTATATCCAAATTAACTAATGTTTAGCCAAACAATTTCCTAATCGATCTTAACCAATAACATTACTACTATTAATCAAAAGACAAATCATCAGACACATTTATCATATCAAAATATCAAATACTTATGCTAAAAAGAAAAGATAAACATGTAATATTACAAAAAATGGAAAAGAAAGGTAAAGATGAGACCTTAGTATAGAACCCAATTCAACTTCTGTTATCTTTTTGCACTAAAATTGATCCAAAGGCAAAGATACTCGATCCAAGATTTTGGGAAGCAAATAGGGACAACAACGAGAATAACGAACCAAGAATTGGAAACTCGACGCCGGCGACAACCAAAATTTAAACAAGAACAGAGGTGAAGACTTGAGCGAATATTGAATGACAACCTCAAAACTCGCCGGATTTCATGGTTTTTAAAAATCAAAAGCAGAAGAATGAGCTAAACTATGAAACAAAAATCAATAGGATTTGAATCCAAAATCAAACGTCAAGTTCTTCTATGTTTTTTGTTGTGCTCGTCTTCTTCGTATGTCCTTCTGTTAATGACTGTGTGTGTGTGTTTCTGAAGAAGCAACATAAGGGTTTTGATAGAGATATGGTTGTGTTGTCGCCACTGGTCGAAGAAAAAGAACAAGGGGGTTGTTTATGGCTGCTCAGCGGCGACGTGAGTAAATGGGGGGGGGGTCTGCCAGTGTGGTTGTTGACAGCTCGCAGAAGAAGATGGGTCACCAGTTTTGGGATCTGTCCGGTTGTTGGTGGTCGTGAGTGAGATGGAGGTCAAGGGTCGTTGGAAGGCAGATGGAGTTTATTGTCATGGGCTGGTGGTTGCTCAGAGGCGACGAGGCTGGTTGTTTTTATTTTTTTGAGATGGTAGCGGTTGCGTGGCTGGTCGGCGGCATGAGAGATCCGACGACGGGGGGGTGGAGTGGTGGTTGGTTCCTTTTTTAGTTCAAGACTAGGAATTGAAAACTTGGGTTAAGGTTTCTATAACTGGGTATTTTATATGAAGGTCGGAAGGGATGATGGTCATCGGATTAGAAGGAAATAAATGGCTAGGATTAAATCTTGCACATAAATAGGCCAATGGGTTGGGAAGAATGGGCTAAGAATAATTGGGTTTAAGTTAAAAGAAATGTACTCACACCTTTGGGCCTACAAATTTTCTTGTTGGACAAAGACATACTCAAAAATCCTACCAAAATATTAATTAAACTTAGTTAAGTAAATAAACAAAATTTTAAAATGAAACTACTTTTTTTGTATTTTTAAATATTATAACAATAAAGTAAAAAGTAAAGAAAATAGGATAAAGTCATGATAAAATTAAGATACCATGAATAAAAGCATACTAATTGATCTTAAACTAAAGATAAAAATATAGAAAAGCGATAAACACGATAAATAAAACTATTTTATATTTTTTTATGTCTTAGAACTAAAAGTAAAAAGATTAAAATTATATTTAAATAAAGTCAAGTAAATATTTTAAAAATATTAAAATACTAAAACTAACTTTAAAATTTGCACGAGTCAAAAATTACGTGCTTACAGCTGCCCCTATTTGCTTGGAAAAATAAAGAGTTTTCTGAGAAAAGAACAATAAGCAACGTAATTGATTTATGACCCGACGCTTATTCAAAAGAAAATAATGGTGGCTAAAAAGATTGTGACCGAGCCCTGGTATCTGAGTTGGCTTCATATCCTTGGCTATAAAGGAATCAGGCCACGTGTAGTTCAGAAGTGAGAAGGATGATGGAGTACCGAGGTGGAGAGTTGAGTGAAGTGCCGTCGAGGTTCTTGTCCGCGGTTCCTGCCATTACATTAAAAATAAAAGGAAAAATTACAGCAAAGTGAAAGAAAAATACAAGATGCTATGTACTTCTTGTATTGGATCTTCCTTGAATCTCTATTTGATCTTCAACATGAGACTGAAAAGTGGACCCTGTTCTTTAGGCGGGCTCCTGATGCTTCTTAAATTTGCAAATTGAAATAAGTCTAAAATGAATTCCTTTGTTCTCCAAGTGGGCGCCTTATTACCAACAACTTGAATTTTATTCCCTCGTTATCCAGGTAGGAGCCTGATTACCAACAACTTGAACTGTATTCCCTCGTTATCCAGGTGGGTGCCTGATTACCAGAAAATTTAATGTATTCCCTCGTTATCCAGGTGGGCGCCTGATTACTAAAACTTGAATTGTATTCCCTCGTTATCCAAGTGGGCGCCTGATTGCTAAAACTTGAAACTGTGTTCCCTCGTTATCCAGGTGGGCGCCTGATTGCCAAAACAGTCAAAACAAAAGAAATTTTCTGCCCCAGTTTGGGATCTGGGCATATTTGTGATTTTTAATCGGATCATGTTACCTACAGAGCTCTAAGAATTTAAAAGCTAAATCCCATTATCTAGGAGGGCCCTGAAAACGTCGAATTAAATCTCATCTTAAGAGTGATAACTTTAAAGCTAAATTATATTTTCTAAAGGGAGAAATTACCCTAAAACTTAAAACTAAATCCCATTATCCAGGAGGGTCCTGAAAATTTTAAATTAAATCCCATTATCCAGGAGGGTCCTGAGAATTTAAAAACTAAATCCCATTGTCCACAGGGGTCCTGAAAATTTAAAAACTAAATCCTATTATCCAAAAGAGTCCTGAGAATTTAAAACTAAATCTCATTATCTAGGAGGGTCCTAAAAATTTAAAAACTAAATCCCATTATCCAGGAGGATACTGAAAATTTTAAATTAAATCCCATTATCCAGGAAGGTCCTGAAAATTTTAAATTAAATCCCATTATCCAGAAGGAACCTGAGAATTTTAAAAACTAAATCCCACTATCCAGGAGAGTCTTGAAAATTTAAAAACTAAATCTCATTATCAAGGAGGGTCCTAAAAATTTTAAATTAAATCCCATTATCCAGGAGGGTCCTGAAAATTTAAAAACTAAATCCCATTGTTCAGGAGGGTCCTGAAAATTTAAAAACTAAATCCCATTATACAGGAGGGTCCTGAGAATTCAAAAACTAAATCCCATTATCCAGGAGGGTCCTTAAAATTTTAAATTAAATCCTATTATCCAGGAGGATCCTGAAAATTTTAAATTAAATCCCATTATCCAGGATGGTCCTAAGAATTTTAAAAACTAAATCCCAATATCCAGGAGGATCCTGAGAATTTAAAAACTAAATCCCATTGTCCAGTAGGATCCTGAAAATTTAAAAACTAAATCTCATTATCCAGGAGGGTCCTGAGACTTTAAAAACTAAATCTCATTATCCAGGAGGATCCTGAAAATTTTAAATTAAATCCCATTATCCAGGAGGGTCCTGAAAATTTTAAATTAAATTCCATTATCCAAGAGGGTCCTGAGAATTTAAAAACTAAATCCCATTATCTAGGAGGGTCTTGAAAATTTTAAATTAAATCCCATTATCCAGGAGGGTCCTGAAAATTTTAAATTAAATCCCACTATCCAGGAGGGTCCTGAGAACTGAGAACGAACTTACCTGAGCCATGCTCTCATCTTTGAGGATTCTGAATAGAATTTCTTGCTTCATGAACCATGCTTTTCCATGGGAGGTCCCTGTGGATTTAAAAATTTTCTTGCCCCTGTTTCAGACAAATAAAATCTTGTTAGTTTGAAAATGTGGTGGTTAGTTTGTGGCATCCTTGCTGAGTGTCTGCTTCCGCCACTGCCATGCTTCATTTTGATTAGCTACTTCGGGCTAGCAAGAAGTTGTTTGACCTTTTGATTGGAACTGGACCACAAAATCTCTGCATGACATGAATCTCTCACACTCACTTGTTGCATTGTGTTTTCATTTTGAAAGTTGTTGAATCCTTGTATTTTCTCAAAATTCAAGATTCACTTGATTGCCTGAACCTCAGTTATCACCATATTGCTTATTCTAAATCAAGTCAATTGTGATGTGCCTGGCCGGACTCCGCTTTGTGCAATTTAGAAGCTGGTAGTAGGCTTTGAAATCCTTTTCTGCTTGTTCAACAAGGGCTGACTCAAAAGAGACCCATAAAGATAGACTCAAAGAGCAAAGTGAAATGATTTTTGACAAAAGGAACAAAGGAAAATTTGAGCACAGATGACTATGAAGAAGAATGAGAAAATAAGATTTATCTGAGGGAAGCATCCAGCTCCAATGATCATGACATGCATTTCGGATTGATCAGCCTAATCCTTCCAACCAATCATATTTTCAGTTCATGTCCTGTCTTCATACTTCAAAACCGGGCTTTCACTGATCCAATTTCTCGGTAAAGTCATGAGCCTCATTCGAGTTGTAGCGTCCTGAAGGGTTTTCACCTACAAGCCTCTCTCATTTGTTCATCTCTCAACTCACCATCGCCTTATGGTGCCCACGAGGGTTTTCACCAATAAGACTCTCTCATTTTAAATTTTCTCTCAGCTCACCATCGCCTTACGGTGCCCGTGAGGGTTTTCACCAATAAGACTCTCTCATTTTAAATTTTCTCTCTTGCGCCCATGAACAAAGTGTTACCCATGATGTAAATCATACCTCTATCTCGCTTGACCCGGCATCCCCAAAGATTGATCGGAAGGTCTTTATTTGGACCGTAATGTAGGCTTTTGGACGGGATTAGAAAGAAAGGGTGGCATGAAGTCTCAAACTAACTTAAGATGAGAAGGGGTTAAAAATTACAACTTTTGGAATCAGATCTTTTCAAAACCAAAACTTCTGCCCCAGTTTCTTTGGGTCCGAGGAGTTTTAATTTTTATTTTGATGGGACCAAACCGTGAGGCTGCCTACGTATCCATAAAAGGAATCAGGTCGAACGTAGTTCAAAAAGAAAGTTGTTTGTTTTTGTTTCCCTTTTTCTTTTCCTTTTCTTTTCTTTTTTTTTTCTTTTCTTTTTCCCTTTTTTCGTTTTTCTTATTTTCACTCATTCATCATCATTTTTTTCATTCTCTACTTCTACTACTGATTCCAAAAGAGGGGTATGAAAGAAAATAAATAAAGCTCAAAAAGGGTAACAAAGGATGAAAGTGTCTGGGTAGCGGAACAAAATGCCTTCGTCATTTCAACTTTGAATATGCCAAGAACAAAATACAACTGAAGGTAAGCAAAGAAATCATACATAGTACCTCTTAACTACATCATAATTTATAGCCATATCTATACATTTACCTTTTATGTTTGTTAAATACAAAGCACCATTGGGCAACACTCTTGTCACAATGAATGGCCCCTGCCAGTTTGGGGCGAACTTGCCTTTGGCTTCCACCCGATGAGGAAGGATGCATTTCAATACCATCTGGCCCACTTCGAATTTTCGAGGACGCACCTTTTTGTTGTATGCTCTTGCCATTCTTTTCTGATACAATTGACCATGACATACTGCAGCCAATCATTTCTCGTCAATCAAACTCAACTGCTCGAGCCGGGTTTTGACCCACTCATCATTATCAATTTCGGGTTCCGCAACGATTCGAAGGGATGGAATGTCAACCTCTGTAGGTATAACTACCTCAGTTCCATGTACCAGCGAATAAGGAGTTGCACCTACTGAAGTGCGGACAATAGTGCGATAACCCAGTAAGGCAAAAGGCAACTTTTCATGCCATTGCCTAGAACCTTGCACCATCTTACGAAGTATCTTCTTTATGTTCTTGTTAGTAGCCTTAATAGCTCCATTTACCTTGGGGCGATACGAAGTGGAGTTCCGATGCATGATCTTGAACTGTTGGCATACCTCTTTCATCAAAAGACTGTTGATATTTGTAGCATTGTCTGTGATGATCACCTTGGGAATTCCGAACCGACAAATGATATTTGATTGAACGAAATCCACCATTACCTTCTTGGTCACGGACTTAAAAGTTACAGCTTCGACCCACTTGGTAAAGTAATCAATGGCCACCAGAATAAACTTGTGCCCGTTTGACGCTGCCGGCTCAATTGGTCTAATAACATCCATGCCTCAAGCAACAAAGGGCCAAGGTGCAGACATTGTATGTAACTCAGATGGGGGAGAATGAATCAAATCACCGTGTACTTGTCATTGATGACACTTGCGAACAAAACTGATACAATCACGTTCCATGGTGAGCCAATAATAACCTGCTCGAAGTATCTTCTTTGCCAATACATACCCGTTCCTATCCGGCCCGCAAACTCCAGAATGCACTTTGGCCATGATAGTTGAAGCTTCTTTAGCATCTATGCACCTCAGCAGTCCTAAATCTAGAGTCCTCTTGTACAAGATTCCTCCACTCAAGAAAAATCCACTAGCCAGACGTCGAATGGTTCTCTTTTGGTCACCTGTAGCATGTACTGGATATACCCCTAACCTGATGTATTCATTGATATCGTGGAACCAAGGTTCACTATCGATTTCATCTTCCACCACATTACAATAAGCATGTTGATCATGAACTTGGATATGCATGGGGTCAACATAAGCCTTGTCCAGATGATGTAACATTGACGCCAGAGTAGCCAAGGCATCAACAATCTCATTATGAATCCTGGGAATATGTCTAAATTCAACCGACCTGAATCGTTGACAAAGATCATGCAGGCACTGTCGGTACGGTATGAGCTTCAAATCTCAAGTCTCCTATTCTCCTTGAATCTGGTGAACTAACAAATTTGAATCTCCCAGAACAAGTATTTCCTGGACTCCAATGTCTATAGCTAACCTCAAATCCAGAATGCATGCTTTGTACTCATCCATGTTGTTGGTGTAATAAAATCGAAGCTGGGCTATTACAGGGTAGTGTTGCCCTGTATCAGAGATAAGTACAGCCCCTATTCTGACCCCTTTCATGTTAGCAGCTCCATCAAAGAGGAGTTTCCAACCTGGCTTCATCATGGTCAACCTCGTCAAAACACATGACCTCTTCATCAGGAAAATATGTCTTCAGTGGCTCATATTCATCATCCACCAGATTCTCGGCCAAGTGGTCGGCCAAGGCTTGGGATTTCATTGCGGTCCGAGTCATATAGATGATGTCAAACTCTGTAAGTAAAATGTACCACTTTGCAAGTCTTCCTATGGGCATAGGCTTCTGAAAGATATACTTTAGAGGATCCATGCGAGAAATGAGGTAAATAGTGTAGAAAGATAGATAATGCTTCAACGTTTGCGCCACCCAAGTCAGGGCACAACATGTCCTCTCAAGCAGAGTGTACTTAACCTCATAGGGAGTGAACTTCTTACTGAGGTAATAGATTGTTTGCTCCTTCTTTCCCATGACGTCATGTTGACCCAATACACAGCCAAAAGAATTATACAAGACTGTCAAATAGAGAATCAAAGGTCTTCTAGGCTCTAGTGGGACCAGCACATGTGGATTCGACAGGTACCTCTTAATCTTATCAAATGCTTCTTGACATTCGCCAGTCCACTTGATCGCAATATTCTTCTTCAGCAGCTTAAAGATGGGCTCACAGGTTGTCGTGAGCTGAGCAATGAACCTGCTGATGTAAATTAACCTTCCAAGCAAACTCATCACCTCTATTTTGTTCTTTGGCGGTGGTAACTCTTGAATGGCTTTGATCTTCGACGGCTCTAACTCAATACTGCATCGACTAACCACGAATCCTAGCAGTTTCCCATACGGGACACCAAATGCACATTTCGCTGGATTGAGCTTGAGGTTGTACCTGCGGAGCCTTTGGAAAAACTTCCTCAGGTCCTTGACATGGTCAGACTGCTTCTTTGACTTTATGATCACATCATCTACATAAACCTCGATCTCCCTATGTATTATGTCATGAAATATGGTGGTCATTGCCCTCATGTAAGTTGCCCCAACATTCTTCAAACAAATGGCATTACTCGATAACAATATGTTCACCATGGTGTGATAAATGCTATCTTTTCTGCATCTTCCTCATCCATCAAGATCTGGTGATATCCCGCGTAACAGTCCACAAAAGACCCAATCTCATGCTTGGCACATTTATCGATCAGAATGTGAATTATCGGCAATGCAAAATCATCCTTTGGGCTTGCTTTGTTAAGATCACGGTAATCAACACAGACCCTGGTCTTACCATCCTTCTTTGGTACTGGCACAACATTGGCTAACCAAGTGGGATATGGAGTGACTCGAATCACCTTTGCAGTAAGCTGCTTTGTGATTTCTTCTTTGATCTTCACACTCATATCAGTCTTGAACTTTCGCAACTTTTGCTTGACAGGAGGGAATGCTGGATCAGTTGGCAATTTATGAACTACCAGATCAGTGCTCAGGCCCGACATATCATCATATGACTATGCAAAGACATTTTTGTACTCAAACAATGTTTTGGTATTTCCTCCTTAACTTGCGGTTCTGAATGCACACTTATCTTGGTTCCCTAACATCATCCTGGTCCCCTAAATTGATTTCTTTGGTCTCACTCAAATTATGCTTTGGTTTGTCTTCAAATTATTTTAGCTCTTTACTGATTTCCTCAAATGCTACTTCTTCATCATATTCTATTTCATCATCATATTCTACTCCTTGGATTGTTATTTCAGAATTAGATTGGCTTTTAAGACTCGGCTAAAAACTCTTCATGCATGTCATGTCACTGCAACCAACATAAAAAGAATTGTACAAAAGAAAAAAGAACAAAATAAAACACTATTAAGAATAACGGAAAACGGAAAATTGCATTTCATTGAAAATAAAAGGATAGAAGGGTTTGAACATCAAAACAAGCAAAACTAAAACTCTGGATTACAACCCTGGAATAACCCAGATAACAGAAAGGAAAATAAAGAAAACTACCAAACCTCCTTCATGGTGGGGAGAGGAGTAGCTTCCCAATTGCTAAGCTTCATGTTTGGACCAACGAGCTGCACATTTGCTTTACTAGAGCATTCACCAACTTCTACCATATTGACCTCTTCGAACAGACTTTGGAACCTCTTGATCAGATCTTCATCAACATTGACCACATCTTTTGGGATTGAGGAGGTTGGAGGTTTTTCGGTCCCTAGCTTGACAAAAGACTTAGAGATGTGTGGGACGGGCCTGGGGAGCGACCATACCTTATGTTTCAGATTTTTAATCCTTTTCACGTCCTTCTCTGTGGGCAGGAATCCAATACTGAATGTACCAGGATTCCCACTGGGGCGCACTGGATGCACAATACCCTGCAGAGATGAGCCCAAACCCTTGCCCGGCACAAAACCATTCTTCAATATTTCATTTGCAACCATGACGGATGCGGAGGATAGCTTAGGACCCGGAATGCATTTTCCTTCAGGAATTTTCTCAACAGACACTGTTTTGAAAGTCTGATAGATCCAAGGTCCCTTATCATCTTCAGTTTCGATAAACGGAACAATTGTATCATTACAAGCTGAAAAGTCCTCGTCACCGTGTACAACTATTTCCTGCCTGTCCCATTCAAACTTCACCATTTGGTGCAGAGAAGATGGGATTGCCTTAGCAGCATGTATCCAGGGCCTGCCTAACAACTGATTGTAGGAGACAGCCACATCTAACACTTGGAATTCCATGGTAAACTCAACAGGCCCTATCAACAATTCGAGCATTATATCTCCAACAGAATCTTTACCTCCCCCAACAAAGCCTCGAACACACACACTGTTCAAGTGGTTTCTTTCGGTGATCTTCAGTTTTTGCAGAGTAGACAGGGGACAAATATTCGCACTAGAGCCATTATCAACCAAAACCCTTGAGACAATAGAATCTTCACACTTCACGGTGAGATAAAGAGCTTGGTTGTGTTCTGTACCCTCCATAGGAAGTTCATCGTCCGAGAAAGTGATCATATTTGTTTCGAAGATCTTGCCAGCTATCTTTTCCAAGTGGTTCACTGTGATCTTATCAGGAATGTGTGCCTCATTTAAAATCTTCATCAAGACCTTACGATGTTCATATGAATGTATCAACAAAGACAAAAGAGAAATTTGAGCTGGTGTTTTCCTTAACAACTCCACAATGGAATAATCTTATACTTTCATCTTTTTCAGGAACTCTTCAGCCTCTTCCTTGGTGACCGATTTCTTTACTGGCATTTGGCTATCCTTGAATAGATTGGCTTTCCTTAATTCTTCTGTGGTGAAACATCTCCCAGAACGAGTCAATCCTCCAGTTTCATTCCTCTATTTATTTTCCTTTGTATGTCACTATCACTTGTTTATAATTCCACGGAACAGTTTTGGCATCCACCACTGGCAGCTGGATTACTGGTTTAATGATGATAGGGGTAATAGGAGCCTCTTTCACAACTATGTCAGGCTTACTTGGAATCCCTGGTACTACCACTTTTGAACATTCCGGACTTGCCCTAACATCTTTTGACAACCCTTTCACGACCAACACTGGTGGTTTCAAATTGAGCGAGCTTGGCTGTTTTGTCGCCCGTTCAATTATCAAGGGATTTATTTTGGTAGAGTCTGGAGCTTAACCAAATTATTTTCACTGGCCCGAATCATCATGATGGACTTAGAAGACTTCCCTTCTTTGTGAACTATTTCAATCATATGCGTCTCTGCATGGGCTGGCAAAGGGTTTTGGTTGATGTTCGGCGCGTCTGGGCTTTGGACTACAATTTGGTTGGTATCAATAAGCTCCTAGATTGCCCATTTCAAATGCCAACTCTTATCTATGTCATGCCCTGGAGCATCCGAATAATATGCGCATCTTAGGGAATAATCGAGGTTCTTTGGAGAGGGATTTTGTATCTTTGACTCAATCAGCCTCAAGACGTCCAACTGCCTTAACCTTTGAAACAGACTAGCATAGGACTCTCCATGTGGGGTAAAAGTTTGTTTCCGTTGCTGTCTCTCTCTCCTATACTCTGGCCTTGATCGAAAATTTGAACCAATGGGGTTTTGATAGGGTTGTACGGGTGGATAGGTATTTTGTGGAGCTGGGTAGATATTCTGTGGAGATAGAGCATGCCATTACGGGTAAGGGGGATTGAGCATATGACTGTGCATGGTGAACAAGGTATTGGGATGGCCTGGCTGAGTATTGGGGGTTTTGTAGGGAAAAGTAATGTTGAGGTGGATTATATGTAGCTTGGGCGTAGGTTTGAGTTCGGGGTCGAGGATGGGTGTACTAATGAGGTGAACCCCTCTGGCCATGCCATGATCCGGAGACAACCATAGCGACATCTTCCTTCTTCTTTTTGCCTAGCAAACCTCCGGTACCACTCTGGATTGCCTGGGTGGTTGTTTTTATAGCAGAATAGCTCATGATCTTACTCGACTTGAGCCCCTATTCCACTATTTCTCCCATCTTCACCACATCATTGAAAGACTTACCAATGGCTGAGATCATGTGGCCATAGTAAGTGGGCTCCAGGGTTTGAAGAAAGTATTTAACCATCTTATCCTCTTCCATCAGAGGATTGACTCGTTCAACTTGCTCCCTCCATCGGAACCCATATTCTCTAAAGCTTTCACTGGGTTTCTTTTCCACCTTGGTCAGAGGTAGGCGTCTGGAACAATGTCTATATTGTACTGAAAGTGCCGGGCAAAGGCCTACGCCATATCGTCCCAGGTGTACCACCTGTTGGAGTCCTGGCGGGTGTACATTTCTAATGCTGCCCCACTCAGACTTTGGCTGAAGTATGCCATTAGTAATTTGTCTTTTTCCCCGGCGCCTCTCATTTTACTGCAATAACCTCTCATATGAGCTACAGGATCACCATGTCCATCATACAAGTCAAACTTGGGCATCTTGAACCCGGCAGGCAATTGGACATCAGGGAACAAACACAAATCCTTATAGGCCACACACACTTGGTTTCCCAACCTTTGCATATTTCTGAATGATTGCTCCAGACTCTGTACCTTCCTAAACATCTCTTCTTGCTCTGCATTCTTGGGTGGTTTGTTAGTTTCAACATGAGGCTCAAATTGGGAAGTGTAAGAGTAAGGATCTGGGACTTTGAAGGTGGGATCCGGTGCATAGTAGTGGGCATCTGTAGTGGGAAATGCAGGCTCACTAGAGGATCGGTGGAGGGTAGCTTGTGGAGGGGGTACAAAAATAGGAGTAGATGTCGTAGCAGGGTTTTTTGGCTGGCGGAGCATGAACAGTTTGGGGTAACGTGCCGGGGTAGTTGTGGTAAGGGGTAAAGCCAGGTGCATGTTATGGGGAAAGATCAATGGTATTGGGCATCTGGGATTGAGAGAGTGGTGGAATGGAAGCAGGGTTTTCTGTGTAGATGGTAGGGAACGCGGTGGAGGGTGTCCCTTAATCCAGGCTTGATACATTTCTGCCATCTGATGCTTCAACCTCCGAACCTCCTCTTGTAGTTCCGATTCTGACTCAACAATCTCCCTTGGTGGGTCTACAACTCCAGTGTCTGTTTCCTTGCTAGCCATGACTGTTTGATGCTTTGATCGTGTGTTGTATGGATGACTTGCCAGGATGCCAACAAACTAACCACCTTCCTGAAACTTAATAGAGATAACATAGGACAACAACACAAAACCACCATGTTAGAGTTAGAGCATTTATCAAATAATAATATCACGTTATGTGCAATGCACCTAGCAACGATTAACAGTTCTAAAATGGCTTCTAGGGTCGTAGGGTCATATGGCATCATCCCAATTTGTTGATTTCAATCCTTCCTTGTATTTCTTTTCCAACACCTCTTATCACTCTTTTCTTTTTCTTTCTCTTTCTTATTTTGAACCAAAAATTATTTGATCGAACCCGATGTAGGTTGCCTACGTATCATGTCCCTTATGAATCAGACCAAACGTTGTTCAGGAAAAGTAGTAGACAAAATAAACTAAAACAAAAATATTTTGAAGTTTTTGGTTTTTCAAATACAAAACAAGACATATGATGACGTGAGACTTGACAACCTCAAATATACTACGACAAACTGTTACACCGACTAAAAGACTGAATACAACCATACAAGACTAGAAAGCAAAAAATAATATAAAACAGACTCAAAAATAAAAAGTCTCCTCAAACACCTCCCAAATGTGATGGTCTCGGGGTATCTGTCGTGCTCGAGCTCTAGTAAATGAATCCATACCTGAATGAGAAAAATATGACCAAACAGATTAAATGACTCGGGACACTATGTGAGACCACACCTCCTATTAGACACACGCAAGACAAGATTGGGCTATTTTTGAAAATTAACCTACATGGCCAAGAGTGGCTATTAATGCAAACTCAACAAGATTTATCTCATGGAAAAGGAAAATGCCTCACTAAGGCTTTTATGGATTCAAACTCCCAACATCATTGCCCAAAATTAATTTGCGAAAATGCCCCATTTTGCAAAAATGATCGATATGGCCCAAAATGGCTAAAGATGCAAACTCAAAAGGACGAACCTTAAGGTAGTGGGACACTTAGTTGCGAACTCAGGATTCTAAGACATGGGTAAATGAACCACTTTTGTGAAAATGACCTCATTTCGCAAGAATGGCCGATGTGGCCAAAAGTGGCTAAAGATGCAAACTTTGGCTAAGACCCCGCAAAGCCAAGAACCTAAGACTCACTAGGAAGACCGAACCCTATGTGGGTTGCCTACATATCTCGCCCCAAAAGCCGAGAATCAGGTTCGCGTAGTTCGGGAAGATTGGATATGGGAGAATACACTAATTTGGAATATATATATATATATATATATATATATATATATATATATGTATGTATGTATATATATTATCTTTCTGAAAAACGATGGAAAATGTAAAATCTTTTTGAAATTTTTAATTCTCTTTTTTTTGAATTTTTGGAAAATAATGGAAAAGTGTAAAATCTTTTGGAATATCTTTTTCTCCTTTTTTTTTGATTTTTTGAAAAATGATGAGAAAATGTAAAATCTTTTTGGATTTTTCATTTTCAATTTCTTGGGTCTTTTCTTGAAAAAATCGTGAAAGAAAAATACAACTAGGCCCTACTTGCTTCATTCTTCACTCTTCTTTCCCAAACATCGGTCCACCAAATGACCTTTTTACCCTCAAAGATGCAACATGTATCACATAGGGATGATTGAATGTCTTTTTGGGCTACGGGCCCATTTTTGATAAAATTTTGACAGGCTTCCTACAAAGGGATACGGTTCCTAGGACCGAGCCCTACTAAGTGTAAATGATATGATGCAAATAAGCATGGCCTAAAGGCTGACCTACGTTTGGGGTTCACTAACAAGGCAATTCGGGGGAGCGTATGGTCGATAGTGGCTGCTCTAGCTTTCCACCCACTCCATACGTCCGACGGCCCCCCCCTCCAAAATTAAGGGTGACTCAACGAAGAGTTCGTGCACACGACGCATACTCTGAGACTTGTTACAAAAAGAAGACCCATGGTTATGCAAATGATGACAATTTAAAAAGAAGTAACACATTAAAAAAAGCGATAAACAAATAACAAACAAAACAAGAAAATAAGACAAACAAAACAAACAAAAAAAGTAAATAAAGAAAACAAACACCTCAACCGAATATCCTAAAAGCCAACAAGATCAAGTACCAGCTCGAACCTACAAATCCCCAGCAGAGTCGCTAGAGATGTCACACCTTTTTTTTTTAAAAAAAAAAACCTCACTTAACCCTCTTAAAATATAAAAGGATTTAGTAAATCTTGAAAAGGGTTTTCCAATATTGAAAGTGACAAAAATTCGTTTCAAAATGATTAACTCAGAGTCGTCACCTAACATTGATTTCGGTGTGCCAGGTCAC
Source organism: Nicotiana sylvestris (assembly GCF_000393655.2). NCBI lineage: Eukaryota > Viridiplantae > Streptophyta > Magnoliopsida > Solanales > Solanaceae > Nicotiana > Nicotiana sylvestris. The sequence continues at coordinate 118,045,688 of NC_091057.1, read as the reverse complement.
CATTTTTAAAATGATTTTTCCTATCAAAATACTTTGAACTCTAAAACTAGGTCTACACCAGAGATTTGGGTAAGGGGGTTCATTTGACTCGAGGAGAAAGTGTTAGGCACTCCCTATGTCCCGTGAAAGTCACGGTTGCGTACTCGATCTAGTTGGATTTTAAATATTTAAATTGAGGTATAACTAAACACAGAAAAGAAAAACAAACACACAAGAGGCTCGAGGTCGTCCCCACCTAATAAAAGAAAAATAAAAATAAAAATAAAAGCTAGCCTACATTGTACTTCCTCCACAATGTTCGTCACGGCCTCCAAATACATGATACTTCGGGGCATACCCCGGATAAATTTAACTAAGGGAACGACCTCTTGCCTAGAAAACTAATAGAAATCCTAAGGCTTGCTTACCCAAGTGTGGTCGGCCTAAAACATGCTCCTAGCGATTAAAGTGTTAAATCAAAGTAGAACTAAATAAGACATGTTGAACAATGTTTTACTTTTAATCAATATCTAACAGCCACGACTTCTTAATTCAAGATCAAATCTCCTATGGCCCCAACAGTTAAAGCGTCCTTGTTTCGTTAAGATTCATTGATTACTATTCTTTCTAAGTCATTCCTTTAGATCCAAATTAACTAATGTTTAGCCAAACAATTTCCTAATCGATCTTAACCAATAACATTACTACTAATAATCAAAAGACAAATCATCAGACACATTTATCATATCAAAATATCAAATACTCATGCTAAAAAGACAAGATAAACATGTAATATTACCAAAAATGGAAAAGCAAGGTAAATATGAGACCTCAGTATAGAACCCAATTCAACATCTGTTATCTTTTTGCACTAAAATTGATCCAAAGGCAAAGATACGCGATCCAAGATTTTGGGAAGAAAATAGGGACAACAACGAGAACAACAAACCAAGAATTGGAACCTCGACGCCGCCGACGACCAAAATTTAAACAGGAACAAAGGTAAAGACTTGAGTGGATCTTGAACAACAACCTCAAAACTCGCTGGATTCCATGGTTTTTAAAAATCAAAAGCAGAAGAATGAGCTAAACTATGAAACGAAAATCAATAGGATTTGAATCTGAAATCAAACTTCAAGTTCTTCTATGTTTTTTGTTGTGCTCGTCTTCTTCCTCTGTCCTTCTGTTAATGACTGTATGTGTGTGTTTCTGAAGAAGCAGCAGAAGGGTTGTGAGAGAGATATGGTTGAGTTGTTGCCACTGGTCGAAGAAAAAGAATGAGGGGGGGTTGTTTATGGCTGCTCAGCGGCGACGTGAGTAGATGAGGGGGGTCTGCCGGTGTGGCTATTGACGGCTCGCAGAAGAAGATGGGTCACCGGTTTTGGGGTATGTCCGGTTATTGGTGGTCGTGAGTGAGATGGAGGTCAAGGGTCGTTGGAAGGCAGATGGAGTTTATGGTCGTGGGCTGGTGGTTGCTCGTCGGCGACGAGGCTGTTTTTTTTTTTTTTAAGATTGAAGCGGCTGCGTGGCTGGTCGGCGGCGTGAGAGATCCGACGACGGGGGGTGGACTGGCAGCTCATTCCTCTTTTACTTCAAGACTAGGAATTGAAAAGTTGGGTTAGAGTTTCTATAATTGGGTATTTTATATGAAGGTGGGAAGGGATGATGACCTCGTATTAGAAGGAAATAAATCGCTAGGATTAAATCTTGCATATAAATGGGCAAATGAGTTGGGAAGAGTGGGCTAAGAATAATTAGGTTTAAGTTAATAGAAATGGACACACACCTTTGGGCCTACAAATTTTCTTGTTGGACAAAGACAAAATCAAAAATTCTACCAAAATATTAATTAAACTTAGTTAAGTAAATAAACAAAATTTTAAAATGAAACTACTTTTTTGTATTTTAAAATGTTATAACAATAATGTAAAAAGTAAAGAAAATAGGCTAAAGTCATGATAAAATTACGATACCGTGAATAAAAATATACTAATTGATCTTAAACTAAAGGTAAAAATATAGAAAAACGATAAACACGATAAATAAAACTATTTTATGTTTTTTATGTATTAGGACTAAAAGTAAAAAGATTAAAATTATATTAAAATAAAGTCAAGTAAATATATTAAAAATATTAAAATACTAAAACTAACATTAAAATTTGCGCTGGTAAAAAATTACGTGCTTACACCCCCTAGTGCTCGAGGTTGATTGAAGAGAACCTTGAACACTTGTAAAATTTTCCTTAGGTAGCATATAGATGTTGCCTCATTAAAAACATTATCGGTAAAACCCTTCTTGGGATAAAACCTGATCGAAGTAAAAGAGTGCAACATATGCTTTGAAGCCTTAAGGTTTTCGAGTTGGACAGCGCTTCGACTGTTATGATCAGACATATGCACAAAGGTTAGTGTAAGATGTAAATAAAAAGGGAGATGGTTATACCTTAGTGGCGATGGCCCTTTGAGCCTTAGTATGGGTCTTGATATGCTTTGAACATTAGCTTTTGGGACACAACACATTCCTTCGATGTTGAAGGCGTCGATGTCGGTGCCATATCGTGCACCACGAACATCTCCATCGCTGCATGATGTTCTCCATATATAGTTTTTATTTCGTCTTTCATCGAAAACTTCATCATTTGATGAACGATTGATGGTACTGCTCTCATTCAGTATATCCATGGTCTTCCGAGCAAGGCATTGTACCTCATGTCTCATTCGATGACATTGAATTTAACATTTTGCATCGTGCTGGCCACATTGACCGGGAGGGTGATTTCCCCTTTTGTAGTTTCACTCGTGATGTTGAATCCGTTGAGGACTCGAGGGGCATGCACGATTTGGTCAAGCAGTCCGAGTTGCTCCACCACCCTCAACCTGATAATGTTGGCCAAACTACCTGGATCTACAAGTGCACGTTTGATTTGATATACATTCCCAATAAAAGAGATTACCAGTGCATCATTATGAGGCTGAGATAGGGTCTTGATGTCCCCGTCGTTGAATATGAAAGCGTCCTCGGGTATGTAACCCCGAGTTCGCTTCTCCTTGGTGATGGATATTTTTGTTCTTTCGATAATAGGTTCATGCGGGATGTCGATCCCTCCAACGATCATGTGGATGACATATTGCGGCTCATCTGTTTCATTCTTCTTATTTGCCTCTCTTTCCCAGAACTGATTTTTGGCCCGGTCGCTAAGGAACTCCCGGAGGTGCCCTTTGTTGAGTAGCCGGGCTACTTCTTCTTGAAGCTGTCTGCAATCTTTGGTCTTATGACCATGTGTGCCGTGAAAATTCCATACTAAGTTGGGGAGCCTCTGCGATGGGTCTGATACTACAGGTCTTGGCCACCTGGTGTCTCTAATTTTAATGATGGCAGATACGATGTCTGAAACGTCAATGTTGAAGTTGTATTCCAACAAGCGGGGTGCCTCGGTCGGTCCTGGGCGTCTATCGAATCCGGCTCTACTCACGAGTCCCCGAAGATTCTGACCTCATTCTGTTCTTCAATCATTTTGGGGTATGATACGACTTGGGGCGTTTCTCCTATCTTCGGTGTATGGTTGGTACCTTCCCTTGTTTGGCTTCGGCTTCTTTGCTAGGGATCTTCTTGGATATATTGAGCCCGAGGGGGCTCCTAGTTGGTCATTCTCGACCCTGATCTTTGATTGGTATCGGTTGTGGACATCCGACCAGGTCACAATAGGATATTCAACCAAATTCTGCTTTAGTTGCTTCGTAGCCACTGAGCTTTGTTTCTCCAAACCTTGGGTGAAGGCCTGCACTGCATATTCATCGAAGACTGGTGGTAATTCCATCCACTCCATTTGGAAGCGAGATACGAACTCCCGCAACATCTCGTTTTCTCTTTATTTGATTTTGAAGACATCGGATTTCCTTATAGCCACCTTGATGGCACCGTCATGTGGCTTTATGAAAGAATATGCCAGCATAGCAAATGAGTCTATTGAATTCGAAGATAGGTTGTGATACCACATCATGGCCCCTTTCGAGAGTGTTTCTCGAAACTTTTTTAGCAGGACAAATTCGATCTTGTCATTCCTCAGGTTGTTGCCCTTCACCACAAGTGTAAGCAGTGACGTGCTCGTTGGGGTCCGAGGTTCCATTGTACTTCGGATGGTCGGGTATTCTGAATTTCTTTGGGATAGGCTTTGGAGCAGCATTTGATAGGAATGGCTTTTATACGAATTTCTTCGAATCAACACCCTTCAGGATCGGGGGTGCGCCCGGGATCTGATCGACCCTCGAGTTGTAGTTCTCTACCGTTTTGTCATTGGCTTCTATCATTTTTTCCCTGATTCAATCCTCTTTATGAGGTCCTCGAGAATCTTCATAATAGTTGGGTCGGTTGTTGACCCGTTGTTACTTGACCTTTCCAGTACCTATTCGGCTCGAGGAGCCGTTTTTGGTGTTGCTGTGCTTGGAGTTTTTTGATGGCTTTACAGTTGAGCAATCACCAGCTATTGTGCCTGTAACATTTCAAAAATAACATAAAGGTTAACCTCTTGTTCATCCCGAGCCGCGGTTTTCTGAGCTTCTTTTTAGTCTCCTTGTCATACGCTTCTCTTAGTGTGGGAGTTTATATTGACATGTTGAGCATCACGTGAGACCACATCCGCGGGGATTGGGTCTCGTGCGTCCTCAGGGTTTCGTGGTGGTACACCAATCTTGGAACAGCTACACCATTCTCTCCAAGGTCTTCAAGATCGTTGTTTTCATATGTATTCACTGAGTTAGACATTTTGACCTAAAATCAAAGAATCTTGGACAAGAAAAATCGTAAAAGATAACTTGTGTTATGTGTTAAACCAGCAAGAAAACAATATCTATTATTTTTAGCCCCACGATGGGCGCCAAACTGTTTACCTTAAAAAATTATAATTATAATTAGATTTGTTTTGGTGGTTCTAAAAATACGTGATTTATTTTGTTGCTAGTTGTTAGGAAATAGATGCTAAATATGAGACTATGAAATAAGATAAGAACTTGAAATTAGTGTGTTTAAGCAAATCGAGCGGCTAAGAATCGGGGCCTCGAGGTCGGGCCCTATACTGAGCTAGGGGCAGCCGATAAAGGACAAACAACTTTGAGAGCTTTGATGAAGGCTCTTTTATGATCAATAATGAGCAATAAATAAAGAACAATTGATGAAATACGATAAATGTAAGCAATAAATGAAGAATAATAGAATTAAAAGAGAATGTGTTAGAGAGCAGAGAATGTTCTTGTACAGAATGTTGTATGTGATATTGTGTGTGTTACAAAATAACAAGGGTCTCCTTTATATATAAGGGGCAATTCCAACATAGTACAAACGCATTTATTACAAAGGATTTGAGGTTGGGGCAGCAAATTTTATGCCACGGTGCGGACTTGAACTAGCCTGATAGACTTGGTCAGCTTCAGTCATGTGCCTTGGGAACTTCCTATCAATCTACCGTAGCTGCTGATTTGCATTGCCTCGAGGTCGATCATTGATATTCCTCGGGGTCGAACCCTGATCTGAACATCGAGCCTTATGGGGGAGTTCTTTACAAGGTGCCTCAACGATCACCAAATCGGACCCTCTAATTTTTATCGTATACACTTGCTTTATGTAGTAAACCATCAAGAAAACAATCACTATTATTTTTAGCCCCATGGTAGGCACCAAACAGTTTATCTTGAAAATGGTAAATATAATTAGATTTGATTTTATCGTTCTAAAAATACATGATTTATTTTTATGCTAGTTGTTAGGCAGTAGATGCTAAGTGTGAGACTAGAAAATAAGATAAGAGCTTGAAGGCAGTGTGTTAAGTAAACCGAGTGGCTGAGAAATTCAGCGTCGAGCTAGCCTATACGGGGCCTCGATGTCGGGCTAAGCATTAGGCTACGAACGGCCGATAAAGGACTAACAATTCTGAGATCTTTGATAAGAGATCTTTTATGATCAATAATGAGTAATAAATGAAGAACAATCAATAGAATACAATAAATGTAAGCAAGATAATAAATGTAAGTAACAAAATCATGGGAGAATATATTTAAGTAAGAGAGCAGATAATGTTCTTGTATTGAATGTTGTGTGTGTTACCAAATGATAAGGGTCCCCTTTATATTTGAGGGGGTATGCCAATAGAGTGCAGATGCATTTATTTCAAGGATATGAGGCCGGTACAACCATTTAATGCCGCAATACGGGTTTGAACTAGCCTAATAGACTTGGTCAGCTTTAACCACATGCCTTGGGAACTTCCCGTTTGTCCATTATATCCATCGATTTGCATTGACTCGAGGTCGATCATTGAGAACCCTCGGGGTCAAACCTCGAGCTTAGCCTCGAGCCTTCTAGGGGCGGTCTTATGAAGTGCCATAACGAACATAAAATCGGACTCTCCGATTTTAGCCGTATAGATGTTCCAAAATGCAGAATGTAACATCTCATTTTCGAGCATAAATCTATTTACTTGTGGCGTACTCCCACGTATGAAAACATGAGGTGTAAAATTATTACCCCATTTGGAACATTCGTCCTCGAATGTTGACTGATGCACTTATCATTTTCATAACATATATCTTCCGAATACTTTAGTACTCATCTTGCCATCTAAGCAACTGTACTGTGAATGACTTCCAAAGACCAGGGGATTCCCCCCTTTAAGACTCTTTCTCACACCACAACTCGTGGTCGAAATCCTTCCAATCTTATAACTATTGCTACCTTCTATCATGTAGCATGTACGACTCTGACCTTGTAAGTACGCCTATGTGACTCTTCTCTCCTTTTCCTTCCAGCTTTTAGCCCAACTCTAGGCCTCACTTTGTAAACATATGCATAGCTTGACAAGATGTCCCTCTGGGCATCTATAGGTATACTGAAGTCCTTCGCTTGGTATTTTGTTGAACTTACGAATATTGCTATATCTTATTTCATAGGCCCTATTATCTATCCGCATGGCTTTACTTCATCTAAGTAGGTCATAATATACTATAACTCTTCTCTCGATTTATCATTACTGAGTTCTTCTACCAAACTCCAGGTTACGTTTGTTGCTTATCCTATATGCATAAAGCTAAGTCTTTTAACGTTTCTTTATTATTGTTCATCTTAAGACTTATGGACTGATCTCATATCGTACCTTGATACTTTTACCCATTAATTGTTGATTCACCTCGACATTGATTTAAAATCTTCCATTGATAACTTGAAACTCCTTACTTAATATATAGCCAATAGGGCATACGTTGCATCGTGCAACATTTGAAATGATTTTCCTGATTCACCTAGGGCGATATTGTACTTCTATAACCCTATTTCATATCATAGTCATCACAATGTGATTTGCCTGATGTGGGTATTTTAATCCTATACAATTCATAAACCTATTACTCAATCGAAGGCCCTAACATCATCCTTTATTCACAATTACACCCTTATTCTACCACCAGGGCATCATTACATCTCTTCAAAATGCTATTAGTCTTAGACTCCTTTGAGTTCATTCAAGCTATATAGACTTTTCCATAATTTAGAGAAACCATCAGCTCCTCTTGTTTTCATGGGCTTAATCCTAAGGACATATCCATTCTTGTCACCTTCTCACTTGCCCTTTCTTATCCTTACTTCTGTCTTCCTAAAACCTTGTCACTTTACTTTACTTTAGCTTGCGACCTATACATATCTATTTATACTACTCGCAACCTTCCTTTAACTTGCTTGCACCATAGATTTCCTTGTTTCTTGAACATCAAGCGAGACATCGCATCGTCTCTAACTTTTCTTTACTTTCTTGACTAGATCTCTCGATACCTAGAAACCATAGGTTGGAAGATATGCCACTGATGATGTTGTTATCATTCTTGGATATTGAATACTGGCGCTTATAGCCTTCTATCTGAAGTATGGACCATTCACAACCTTCTGCACTTTGGTATCTCCTACGTTGTTTACCTTTACCTTACTCGCCTTAAAATTTCGCATCACATATTTTATTTCCTTCATAACCTCCCTTCCACATAGGTATAATTCACATCCACAACTTGAAACTCTATTATAATACTTGCACCTCTAGTGCATACACAATCTGGTGGGAGCTTCATACTATCTTCTTATGAGGCTGGTACTCTTCTAACAGGCTTTATCATAAAGCCATTATAAAATATGGCTACTGTACTATCTCTCATGTACCTCTAATATTAAGAGTGATTCTGCAATGTTCTCGATCATGATGTCTATAATTTTCTAGGTCCAATAATCAGACTCCTGATTTACTTGGTTGATGTAACTCTTTATTTTCCTCTTCCCTCTGATCAACCTTGTCGCTCCCCCTTTTATCCCTCCATGGAGAGAGAAGTCATTCCGACGTTCATGGGGGTAATAACTCATTTCCTTTGGGAATTTGGATTTTTGAAGAGTCGCCACCTAACGAATTATGTTGCGTTAGGGCACCTAGAGTGATTAACTCTTTGACTAGTTTGTATTACTAGAGATTTAGGGTAAGAGCACGAAATAACCTTGAGGTAAAGGTGTTAGCCACCCATCGCAGTCCACAATGGTGGGTCCCGGCTGAACATATACTTATTAATTAGTCATTTTAACAAATAAATAGTTTAAACACATACTTGCAAGTAAAGGCATGTTTTCGACGTTGTATGACTCAAGTAATGAGATCAAAAGGAAAAGACTTAAACAGGTTCCATACATATAGAGAAGGTAAAGTTTAATGTTGTGATCAAAACACTCACGGAAGTGTACACAATCTTCAAGTAATATCGTAATAAGTAAAATATCGTTCCCATAAGGACTTATGATCAACTTATTAACTGATGCAAACTCAAACAATTATCAATTCAAGCTAATTCATCACAAAATACATAAATAACCAATTTACAATTTAACTAGTAGTCAAACAATAAAACAACGCAAAGTTACTACGCCACTTATGAAGTTTTCTTTTAACAATTAATAATAGATATATTTCAGGGTTATGGGTTTGCTAGAGATCATGCTACGCTTTTAGCTTAAGAATTATTTATTGAATTATCCGGGTTATTGATTATAGGGTTGATTATATGCATAAGAATCTGTCGAATTCTTATGTACCTATTCAAGTTAAATTAATACCTATATTTCTATGGCATTAAGATTAACTCAAATGCATTTACAATTCTTATTTTTCAACCAAACAAGGCAATTAAGTATATTTCTATCTTAATCGCAAATCTTTCACCCGATGCCCAGGATCCAGATCTTGTTCTATTTGATTCTATATGCAATCAAGTATTTCTTTTTTCAAGTTTAGTTCAAGATTCGTAAATAGTATTTCACTGCTAGCTACGCAGTAAAATAATTAACAGCAGAATCAAATAAACAACCCTTAACGATAAATTTAAGATCATCAATTTAAGGTTCAAACAACATAATCATCTAACACCCATAACCCCAGAATATTTGGGTTTTTAGCTACTCATAATTCATACAAACATCAACTATATAAGTCTTAAACATCAAATAAATAGATATTAGAAAAAGTTTAGAAAAACTCTTTTAATCCTTGATCCAAAGTGTCGTCTCCTCTTGATTTTGTTCCTCCAAGATGGATCTCCTCCTCTTTTTCTCCCTCAAAGAAAGTCTGCTTAGTCAATAATGGATGCTTTACCCTTTTTAATTGTGTAGGAAGGGGTTTTGACAATTATATAGACTGAAATAGAGTAGTTCTGCGATTTTTACATGTCTGCGATGCCCCGTGCTCCGCGTACATGGATTGGACAGAGGCAAAATACATTTTAATGGAGAAATACAATGCAGCAAAATCTTTTGCACTGCCGCGGCACCCCACGCGGCGCAACAATGCAATATTTTGCGCTGCTTCGTTTTTACACTTATTTTGCTATCCGGGATTGCGTTGCGACCCTCGAACACGATCCCGACTTGATTTATTTAGCTTTTACTCAGACTTAAAAGCCCCAAATTAATCAAATTCATCCCAAATTTAATTCTTAAGTCAGATTAGGTTCCTGCAAGGTATAAAACATGAATTTAGTACAATTCATTATCATTTAAGCTCAAACCTTTGTAAAATGCAGTAATTAAAGTGTTGTTACAACGACTAAAACGCGAGTTTTTAGCCTATGATCAACACCCCACACTTAAACCATTGCTCGTCCTCGAGAAATTAACATACATTTCACATAAGGACGACCTTTTTATCAAGCAATGTTTCTAACAATACATGCCGACACTTAAGTAGCAGTTCATAATAGTTCAACCTCAAGACATGACTCACAAGTGCCATGCATTTTGATAACTTGCTTACTTACTCTAACACAAAGGTCAAAATGTTTCCTTGCTTTCACAAATCTTGTGCCCTACCACAACTAATATAGACTAATTCCTCTCAACATAGTATTCACGAATATTTAGGAACTCAAATAGGAAGAATTAACTCACTCTCATAATTAAAATTCATGTGCAACAGATGACATACCATATGCTTCTCCCTAGTGTAATACTCTACTATTCAATCAAGTATCAAATAGGACTTTAATTGGTTGTACGCAGGCTGAGGAAGGGTGTGATGAATATAGAATGTAGTAGCTACACCTCTTTGAGCACTTCATACATATACCATTTCATTTCACAATTTAAGCATTACTCTTATGTTAAACCATCTCCAACCTTTTTGAGGTTTTACATAATAACAACAAATCCCATTCTCTTTAAGCACCATAACCTAGGGAAGGTTACTAATGAAAATCCATCCCCTACACACACACACACACACACACACACACATATATATATATATATATATATATATATATATGTATTCTTTTTTTTTCAAATAAACCAAAAAATCTCTTCTCAACTTTAACAACATTAAAACAACACTAAGTGCTCATGAGAGATAGAGGTTCAAACAACTGATATATTTACATAAATTGGTAAGGTTTATAGAGTGGGTGCCAAAGAAATAGGATTAACGGCTCAAAAGGTTTGACTAAGATATATACAAATAGGTGGAACAATTATAAAACTGGTTTAACAAAGAAATACCTATATCATCTCCTAAACAGAATAATGCTAATATTTCGCTTTGCAAAATATTTGTGGGCAAGTTCTAGATATCAACTATTATGCACATAATATTTTAACAACCTCACTCACACATTGGTACATAACCCATTTAAGCTTAGATCTTTCTCGACTCTCTAGTCAAAGCAGCTAAGCATAGTTATAAATACACAATTTAAGGCACTTACTTTATAATCAAGAACTGATATTGAGCATCACAAATAAGGTACATACAACTTCTAAAGCAAGTGCATTTGAGGAGATTAACTTTGTAAGTTAGGAACTTTTTATTCAATTGAACTAAAAGAAAAATTACACTATACTCGGTTCAAATACACCCTTGGAAAAGAACCGTAGCGTAAAGAAAAACCAAGGGATATTTTTTAATATAAACCAAAACTAGCATAGCTAAACTGAAACAAAAAGCAAACATTTTTTTGATTTTTTTGTGATGAATTACAAATTTCAACTTTATTTCCCTCAAGAAAATCCATCGTCGGGAAATAAAACCGAAATTAGTACCATTAATACCTGCAAACACTATCATCTACCAAACCAAAAAGTTTAATAGTCTAAACAAAATCAAACAACCAAACATACGAAAAATACAAAAGTAAGTACATTACAATAGGGGAAAGTCACCCCACACTTAAAATCTTGCATTGTCCCTAATGCAAAAGATCAAAAATAGATCAGAAAAGAGACTCCCTAAGGCAATTGGCCTAAGCATCTTCATCCTCAAAGGTGCGCAAATATTCCTCGTCATCTGAGGGAATAGAGTTCACATCTTTATCCGGTGGAAATTGTCCTTCTTTAGCCATTCCTGATCACTGTTGAGTGAAAGGAGATAGAGGGTGATTTTGTTGTAACTCTTCCAAGTTCACTTCCCTTATAGAAGCACGAAGGCGCAGGTCAACAAATAATATCTGCATAGTCTCTTCCACCTGGACAAACCTTTGATCGGCATTAAGTGCAGTTGTAGGCAGATCTATCATAGTAGTGACATCAAGCGCCCTGATAGGATATGTTACTTCTATCTTCTGATCATAGTGATACTCTTCTTCAATGTAGTGCATCCGCAATAGCCGAGTGATCATACTCGGAAAGTGTAGGTGGCGTCCCCCAAAAGGTATCACCTTTGACATGTGTTCTAGCATAATTTTTCCAAGATCAACCTGCATTACTGTTAAAAATGCATAAATCAAACAAACCTTTAGTTTTGATACGTCTGTATCACTTTGGGTCGACATGATTTTGGCATTTATTAATTTCAAAATAACTCGTGCAGGACGCTGGAAAGTACCTTTTTTCATCTCCTTGTGAAACTCATTTGAATCTCTAGTCCACAAGGCAAAGGAATCTGCACCACATAGCTGCCTGTGAATGTATGGGTAATCTGGTCTACGAAGGAACCTATGAAATAGCTTGTGTGAATGCTCAGTGAAACCCATTATTTGATTTATGACCTTTGAAGAAAATGGAATCACTCTGTTTCTGACCCTGACTTGATAACTTGCATCTAAATCGCCTCCTGGTTGCCAATTGGCATAAAATTCTTTTACCAAGTTTATATTCACACTATCACCTTGGCGAAACAACCCTTCAAAACCCAAAACCTGAGTGTTAGTATATATTTCATTATACTTACGAGCAAGCTTTGCTTCATCTATGGCAACTTCAGGAGTTGGTAACACAGCAGGAACAAAGGATTGGAACCATTGTATTGTATGGCCTGGAATAGCCCTGATGCCATATTTGCACTCTCGCACCTCATCTGCATCATGGTCAAAGTGTTCCTCTTCATCCTCAATTGGTGCCGGAGGCGGTGCCCTTCTTCCTCCATGTCGGCTAGTAGGTGCAGCCTCAAATAGGACATCATTTGATCTTTTGCTTGGGCGTCGAGACATTATACCTACACAACATGACATATTAGCTAAAAAGGCACAAAATCATTTTAAGAGAAAGTGGAGTAAATACCCCACACTTATGGTATTATCATGTTGACACATAGTATGTGTAACAGGGATTCAGACTACCCTGTTCTTCATATAGAATGATATAATATTTATCGGCCTACCCATTTATTAGAGAGAACTGCAACAATTAAAAATAAAATAAAAATCAAAACCTAAGCTGGATTTTACAAGCTCGATTAATATTAAACATAAACATAAATATTAAACAAAATTAAGCATGATTAATATTAAACATAAACATAAAAAGAAATTAGTCTATTTTACAAAATTCAAAATTATTATACAAAATATACTTCATAGACACATTAGCATGAATCTTACGTCTCATTTTTAAATAAAGAAAGCGAAAAATTATGGTTTAGCCTAATGTTATAGTTGTTACCAATAATAACATCTCACAATGCAATTTGTTTCTTATTTTTGCAACATTACTCAATTTCATGTCACTTAGATATTTTAACAAACACATTGTAAGCATGTCTTGCATTCCTAAAATTTCAACTTCAAAAGAGGCACAACCACCATATCAACAACACAACTATGCCTCTCGTCACAACTATAACATCATCACATATTCATAATAATATTCAATACACAATTTTTCACCTTATGATATGTATTTTCGGATTAGTATACCCCTCAACAATCTTCAACAAGAAACTCAACCCATTTCACCTCAGTACACCTTCAAATCCTCCATAACCACAAAATGAATATACATTCTAAGTTTCTAATACTATTTTTAACAATATTAACAAAGAAACTAAAAGAGAATTATGAACGCAATTCTTGCTAGGGTTTATACAAATATACTTGCAAATAAGAAAGAAATACAAAATGAAATACTACTAGATTAAAGGAAAAGAGAGAAGAGACTACTTACCTTGCAAAAAGAAGAAGGATTTGAGGATGAATCTTTGAGTGAACTTATTTGTTTGGGGTTCTTTTTTGGTTTAGTCTTAGAGAAAAAGAAAGTTTGGGAAGGGAAATAATGAAATAAGGGGAAGGGTTCGGATTCAAGGGGTTTATTTTTAATTTTTTTTTTAAACAAATGGCCTACCGTGGCGCCCCCTGCGGCGCTACCTGCGGCGTGGTAGGCCAAAAATCCCAGATGCTCCAAAAATTTTGTATTCTACCTCCTCTGTGTAATTTTGCCTGGCACAATGTGTGGCACGACGCTCCATGCGACGCGGTAGGCCAATTTTTCACAGAGTTAACCTATTTTTTGATTTTAGCTTACAATTTACCCCTACATCATTGTGCACTGATTTTAGGCCAAATTCATGCTTACACCTAACTAACAGCATTATAACATCTAAAATCTAATATTTATAAATTAAAATTAAATGTTAGTGATGTTAGTCATTGGGTTGCCACCCAACAAGCGCCTAATTTAACGTCGCGGCACGACTCAACACTTCATCACGCATCAACCAAATCTACCGAGGTCTTGTGACATTTAATATCACCACCCCAATAGTGTTTTACTCGATGCCCATTCATCAAGGGTTGTACCACTTGAATTTATGTCCCGCAATTCAGCTGTTCCATGAGGAGTCACATTTACCACACTGAAAGGACCTGCCCAACGGTACTTAAGCTTTCTAGAAAAAAGCTTTAGCCTTGAATTAAACAAGATATCTTCTTGACCCGGCTCAAACTCACGATATTGGATGTGCTTGTCATGCCACCTCTTGGTCTTTTCTTTATATAACTTGGCATTTTCATAAGCATGCAACCAAAACTCATCAAGTTCATTGAGTTGTAGCAGTCTTTTTTCACCGGCTAAGTCCATATCCATATTTAGCTTTTTGATTTCCCAATAAGCTATGTGTTCTAGCTCAACGGGCAAATGACATGCCTTACCATAAACCAACTTGTACGAAGAAGTACCTATTGGAGTCTTGTATGCAGTTCAGTAAGCCCACAATGCATCCTCTAACTTACCAGCCCAATCTTTCCTATTTGCACTCACTATTTTCTCCAAAATCTATTTTACCTCTCTATTTGACACTTCAACTTGACCACTCGTTTGAGGGTGGTATGCAGTAGCAACCTTGTGTCTTACCCCATATTTTGCTAGAACATTTTTCAATAATTTGTTACAAAAGTGTGTTCCTCCATCCCTTATCAACACCCTTGGAGTTCCAAAGCGTGTGAAAATGTGCTTCTTTACAAAACTTACCACTACCTTTGCATTATTAGTAGGAAGAGCAATGGCCTCCACCCAATTAGACATATAATCGACTGCAACCAAAATGTATCTGTGCCCATTAGAATATGGAAATGATACCATGAAATCAATTCCCCAGACATCAAAGAGCTCTACTGCCAAAATATTTTGCAAAGGCATCTCGTTTCTCTTCGTGATTGTACCTGTTCTTTGACACCTATCACAATTTTTAACAAAAGCATATGCATCTTTAAACAATTTTGGCCAGTAAAAACCTGATTGAAAAACCTTTTGTGTAGTTCTGTCTCCACCATGATGACCTCCATAAAAAGAAGCATGACAGTCATACAATATTGCATTCATCTCCTCCTCAAGGACACACCTTCTTACCAATTGATCTGTGCATTGCTTGTATAGAAAAGGCTCGTCCCACATGTAGAATCTCACGTCATGTAAAAATCTTCTTTTGTGATCAGTTGTGAATTCTGGTGGAGTCACCCCACTTGCAATAAAATTCACATAATCAACATACCATGGAGTTTCATCCGAAGTGATGGCTAGTAACTATTCATTAGGAAATGTTTCTTTGATTGATTCTCCTTCAGTGACATGGCCTCGATTTTCCAACCTAGACAAGTGATCTGCAACCTGATTCTCCATCCCTTTTCGATCTCGAATCTCTAAATCAAATTCCTGCAAAAGAAGAACCCATCGGATTAACCTTGGCTTAGCATATTTCTTTGTAAATAAATACCTGATAGTGTGTAAACTATGACTTTGGTTCCCTCTAGATAGGACCTGAACTTATCAAATGCTCATACTACTGCAAGCAACTCTTTTTTAGTAACACTGTAATTCCTTTGTGCTGGATTAAGAGTTTTGCTCGCGTAATGAATGGAATAAAATATTTTCTCCTTCCATTACCCCAAAATAGCTCCAATGGCTATGTCACTTGCATCACACATTAACTGAAATGGAAGTTTCCAATCTGGAGCAATGATAATTGGTGCAGTAACTAATCTTCTTTTCAGCTTATCAAATGCTTTTAGACAACATCATCAAACTTGAAGGATGTATCTTTCTCAAGAAGCCTACACAAAGTAGATGAATTTTTTGAAAAATCTTTAATGAAATGACGATAAAAACCTGCATGACCCAAGAAACTGCGAATGCCTCTAACTGATGTCGGTGGGGGTAATTTTTCAATTGCTTCTACCTTTGCTTTATCTACATGCAATCTATTCTTGGACACTTTGTGTCCTAGGACTATACATTCTGTTACCATGAAATGGCATTTTCCCAATTCAGTACCAAATTCATTTCTTCAAACCTAGCAAGTACCTTGTCAAAATTAATTAAACATTCATCAAAAGAACATCCAAATACAGAAAAATTATCCATAAATACTTCCACACATCTTTCAACCATATCAGTAAAAATAGCCATCATATACCTTTGAAAAGTCGCAGGTGCATTGCAAAGACCAAATGACATTCTTTTAAATGCATATGTCCCATAGGGACATAACTATGGTCTTCTCTTGGTCCTATAGGGCTATAAAAAGCTAATTATATCCCGAGTAGCCATTCAAAAAATAGTAGTAATATTGCCCAGCTAATCTATCAAGCATTTGGTCAATAAAGGGGAGAGAAAAATGGTGTTTTCGGGTGGCATTATTCAATTTTCTATAATCTATGCAAATCCTCCACCCAGTAATAGTTTGAATGGGAATCAGATCATTGTTTTCATTTGTCACTACAGTCATTCCTCCTTTCTTTGGAACAAATTGGACTAGACATACCCATTTGCTGTAAGAGATTGGAAATAAAATACATGCATCAAGCCATTTAATCACTTCTTTTCTTACCACCTCTTTCATGTTGGGATTTAGGCGGAGTTGTTGTTCTATGCTCAGCTTCTGTCCTTCTTCCATGAGAATTTTATGCATGCAAAAAGTTGGAATAATACCTCATATGTCAGACATTGTCCACCTTATTGCTCTTTTATGCTCATGCAGTACTCTCAGAAATTTTTCCTCCTACAATTCAGACAAGTCGGAAGAGATAATAACAGGTAACGTATCAGAACTACCCAAATAAGCATAATGAAGGTGAGAAGGTACATGTTTTAGTTCCAATTTTGGAGCTTCTTTAATTGATGGCTTCGGATGAGGACCATTTGGCCTGTTCAAAGGTTCAACGGGATTTAAACCTTTCATATATTCACATGATGCATTCAAAATATGCTTCATCTCTTCAACCTCATCATTAATCTCCAAACTCTCAAACAACACAATTGCTTTCTCTAAAGAATCCTTCAAATATACACTTGGGGCAATAAGTTGCTCATCCATCTCCATGACAGATCTCATAGACAATTCTTCATAATTGCAAGGAAGTTGAATTGCTTTGTATACATTAAAAACAACTTCCTCATTGTCAACTCTCATGATCATTTTCCCTTCTCTTACTTTAATTATAGCATCACCTATAGCCAAGAGAGGTCTTCTCAATATAACAGGAACTTTTTCATCTGTTTCAAAATCCAAGATAATGAAATCAGCCGGGAAAATAAATTTCCCAATTTTCAGCAGCACATCTTCAATCACCCCTTCCGGGTAAGCTATGGACCTATCTGCTAGTTGCAACATCACAATGGTGGGTTTTGGAGATCCCAAACCCAATATTTTGTAAAAAGACAGTGGCATCAAATTTATGCTCGCTCCAAAATCACAAAGTACATGGCCTACATCAACATTACCTATTCTCACAGGGATAGTAAAGCTGCCATGATCCTTATGCTTTTGAGGAAGATTATTTGGACCCTTGAAGTGCACTCCTCAGTAAGTGCAACTGTTACGAATTCAGTCAACCTCCTCTTTTTTGCCACAATATCTTTTATGTACATGGTATACTTTGGAATATCACGAATTGCATCTACCAACAGAATATTCAATTGAATCTGACTCAACGTAGAGAGAAATTTGTTGAACATGTGATCATCATTCTTTTTCTGCAATCTTTATAGAAAAGGTGGTGATGGCCTTGGAACATTCACAGGCACTGAAATTGTATCATCTTTCTTTGCTTCCTGTGTTGCTTTGGGAATCAATTCACCCTCAGGTATAGCCTTGTCTTTTCTCCTCTTTGGAACTTCTTCTAATTCCCTTCCAGTTCTAAGTGTAATTGCACTTACTTGCAGATTTTTCTCTATATCACTTGGAAGAGCACCTACAGGCCTAGTGTTTTGACTTGCAGCTAGCTGTCCCATTTGTCTTTCAAGATTTCTGACGTCAGTTCTGAGTTGTTGATTGTCATGCAACAATATCTTCAACAAATCATCTGTACGTTCTTCTACCTGCTGGGGTGGCCTTTGAGGTTGATTAAAATTTCCTTGGGGTCTATATTGATTCTGATTTGATTGATTTCCACCCCAAGAGAAATTAGGATGATTCCTCCAATTTGTATTGTAAGTGTTCCCATATTCTACCTATTGTTCATCGGACCTCTGCTTTGTTGTCCCACATAATAAATAGATTCATGATTCGTTGGGCACATGTCACTCATGTGATTGTCTCCACACATTTCATAACAAATCGACATTTGTTGAACTTATTTCATTTGTTGTGTCTGGTTCATTGCCATTCTATTCATTTGATTGGCCAATTTTGCTATATCTGCTCTCATGGAGGAAAAGTCATCAAGTTCAAGTACCCCTACTACTTTCTGTTTCATTGCTCTCCTTGGTTCTCCCTCACCTTGACAATTATGATCATTAGCAGTGAAGTTGTTTAGCAGAAGTTGTATTTCACTATATGGTCTCTCCATGCAACTACCTCCACAAGCTGAATCAAGATTCATCTTTGAAGTCTCATCTAATCCATCAAAAAAAGTATGGCCCAATGCCTCATCAGTTTGACAATGACGTGGACAGTCTCGGAGTAGTTTCTTGTATATTTCCCAAGCTTGGTGAAGAGTCTCACCATCCAGTTGTTGAAACCCAAAAATCTGGCTCCGCAAAGACTTTGTCTTTTTAGCGGAGAAAAACTTGATTAAGAATTTCTTTGCTAAGTCATCCCAAGTATGGATTGAATTAGCATGATCCTTCTGCAACCATTCTTTAGCTTCCCCCAACAATGAAAAAGGAAACAAGGTCAGCCTGACATAGTCCTTGGAAACATTTGGATAGTTGTAAGTATCCGTGATTTCCGAAAAATTCTGAATGTGCCTTTATGGGTCTTCATGAGATAGACTTACATATTGACTAGTGGACTGAATTAGCTGTACCATGTACTGTTTAAGCTCAAAGTGACAGTGATATCAGGCTTCACAATAGCCTGAGTCATATTAGCAAGATTGAGCCTTGCAGCTTCTATCACTGGACGCCCTCCATTACCTGCCATCACTGTTGGTTGTGGTTGAACTAAAATGTCCAACTCTCTTCCTATATCTAGCTTCCAACTCCTTCCTCACTCTATGAAGTGTTCTTTCAATTTTAGGATCAAGAAGGAAGAGATTGCTTGTGCTTCTACTCTTTTGCATTCAAGAGAAGAGCCTACGTGACACAAACAAAGTGAACTGAAAATTAATGCTTAAACCAATAGCTGATAAAATGCTTAACTCAGTCAAGTAGCTAATTTCTAAGTTCCCCGGCAACAGTGCCAAAAACTTGTTGCGACCAAAACACTCACGCAAGTGTACGCGATCTTCAAGTAATATAGTAATAATTAAAGTAATGTTCCTACGAGGACTTATGATCAACTTATCAACTGATGCAAACTCAAACAATTATTGGTTCAAGCTAATTCATCACAAAATACATAAATAACCAATTTACAATTTAACAAGTAATCAAACAATAATACAACGCAAAGTTACTATGCCACTTATGAAGTTTTTTTTAACAATTAATAAGAGAGCTATTCCAGGGTTATGGTCTTGCTAAAGATCATGCTACACTTTTAGCTTAAGAATGATTTATTTAATTATCCAGATTATTGATTATATGGTTGATAATATCCATAAGAATCTATCGAATTCTTATGCACCTATTCAAGTTAAATTAATACCTATATTTCTATGTCATTAATATTAACTCAAATCCATTTAAAAATCCTATTTTTCAACCAAACAAGGCAATTAAGTATATTTCTATCTGAATCGCTAATCTTTCACCCGATGCCCAGGATCCAGATCTTGTTCTATTTTATTCTATATGCAATCAAGAATTTCCTTTTTCAAGTTTAACTCAAGATTCGTAAATAGTATTCACTGTTAGCTACCTAGTAAAATAATTAACAGCAGAATCAAATAAACAACCCTTAACAATAAATTCAAGATCATCAATTTAAGCTTCAAACAACATAATCATCTAACACCCATAACCCCAGAATATTTGGGTTTTAAGCTACTCATAATTCATACAAACATCAATAATATAAGTCTAAAATATCAAATAAATAAATACTAGAAGAAAGTTTAGAAAAACGCTTTTAATCCTTGCTCCAAAGTGTTGTCTCCTTTTGATTTTGATCCTCCAAGATAGATCTCCTCCTCTTTTTCTCTCTCAAAATAGGTCTGCTTAGTTAATAATGGATTCTTTACCCTTTTTAATCGTGTAGGAAGGAGTTTTGACAATTATACCCTTTTAGACCAAAATAGAGTAGTTCTACGATTTTTACACGTCCGTGACGCCCTGTGCACCACATACATGGATTGGATAGAGGCAGAATACATTTTAACAGTCAAATAACTGTCAGGTATTTAAGAGAAAATCCTAGAACATGATATCTAGGTGAGCAGAGATTACACAGTATTGAATTAGGACAAAGTGTCAAAGACCTATTTAGCTTGCCTATTGATTTTAGACCCGTTAAAACTGAACAGTCTCAAATAACAAAGCACAATTTTATAGTTGCAGAATTTGAATCGCCCTAGAGGCTTGCCTAAACGCATTATAGTTGTGTCCTAAGAGCATGATATCTATTAGGAATGCAGTAAAACAATGATCAAGTTTTAATCGGACAACTTGAGATCCTATAGACATATTTTCTAGCGGGATGAATTAAGGCAATGTTTGAGAAAAACATATTTAAAGAAATGGATAGTTAATTAAACCAATTTAAACATGAATTAGACTGATTTGTTTAACTAAACTGATTTTAAGTTCTATAGGCGTGGTTTCTATTAGAGCCAATTTTAATCCCTATAGGCACGGTATCTAGTTATTAAAGCTGACTCTTGAACTTATAGGCATGATATCTAAGAAGACGAAGGTGAATACATATTGTAACAAAAACTGAACTTTAATTACTTTATCTCTATAGGCATGATATCTAAATATAAAGTTGATTTTAACCCTATAGGCATGATCTCTATTATTAAAGCCATTTGGATCCTATAGGCATGGTTTCTAATACTGTGAAAGTAAAGAAAACATAGCAAATGAATTTTAATTAACACAACCTTATAGGCATGGTATCTACCCGATTTACCCAACATATATAACTACCCATCCCTTTTTACTAATCACCCCAATGTTGTTTACAATAATTATTACAAACCAATGAATTAAATAAAAATACATAAATAAATAGGAGTTAACCTATATGTAGCCTGTAGTAGGCCCAAATGACTTCCAAGCCTCCAATAGCATCAAATGACAAAGTTCCATAACAAATTATCATGTTTAGGTGTGTCAAAGTTCCCTAAGGACCTCAAGGATCCCGGGCAATGCTCACACCTAGACCTTTTTTCAAACTTTAACTTATTTAGGTGCAGTGTGGAAAGGCCAGCTCTGACATGCCAGAGTTCAGAGAGACCTCAAAGGGTCTCAACCCAGTATCAGAAGGTCAGAACCTAGTATTCTAAGAGTAATGTGAGAGTGCATAATGAGTTTGAAAGAGTTTGGTAAACAGAGAAAGAAGGTCTTAGTAAGAAAAAGAATTTTATGAAAATCAGAACAAAGTTAGAGTAGGAATAGTTTGAGAAAACATGAAGAACATTTTTAAAACAATCAGAAATCAAGTCAGAGAACACACAGATTCAGAACAAACCTAACACAAGGGAAAGAGGAAGGGGGAACACCTCGAATGCACCTTAGTGATGGCAACCAAATACACAAATTGTAGTTCCAAAGTTAAGTTGAGAACACATAGGTTTAAGACAGAAGTAGGATGTCATTAGTGAAATAGAACAAACTGGACTAGACAAACACATCATGAAACATTCAAGATTTTAGAATATGGAGGCTTTGGTCATGTTGGGTGAAATCATAAGCACACAATGCGGCTTGGGACATACTAGTGAACCAATTATTTAAAGAAAGATTGGCATGCCAAACAGTATAATAGCTACAAGCTTAAACATGCTTTGTGATACAGTAATCTAGGCATGCTGATTGCATATTAAGTAGAATAGCACATAGAACTGGAAATCACAAATTGATGAACCACAGCAACAAAGGAAACACATAGTTTTGAATGTGAATTGAATCAGAACATACCAGTTAATGAGAGTATACAGAATACAAAGTAGAGATGATGCAAGTAGCCAGCCTTGGCTTACAATCGTATGAACTAATAAAAATTTCAAGGAACGGAAGAGAGTGGAGAGCTTTTGAGAGTATATTAGTGTGGATGAACTAGTGTTCGTTGTTCAGAACTTAAAATAAGAGGGAGTTTATATAGTAATCAAAAGCTTAACAAGTAAGGTAAGAGATCAATTAGGTAGCACATCAGGGAAGTCACATGTAAATTATCAAGTCTTTCCCTTAATCAAGGGACAATTAAATCATTGGTAAAAACATGCTAAGTATTTAAGGAAAAAAATCAATTAAGGCTTTGTATAGAGTAGGTAATTAGCGGTAAATGAATAGAAGTTTTAACTAAGGAAACAAATCAGTAAGAATCGGCACAATAGAAACAAGTCAAGGAAAAAATAATTAAGGCAAGCAATTCAATCAAATCGAGTAGAGAGGTAAGATTTGAAAGTTTAAGAGAAAGTGTTCAAATCAAACAAATAAATAAGGAATTAAGAATAATCAAAGAGAAAGTCATGAAAGAGTCAGTATGTTTAGCATATAAAACAAGGCAAGACATGAAAAGTCGAAAATCGACACATAATTTTAATAAATCAAAGGTTAAATGACACTGATTCAATGAGAAAAGTACAGGTCTTGACATGAATAGTCAGGATGAACACGAGCATATAGAATCAGTCAAAGGGTTGAACTAAGAGATTTAGTAGAAGCATATTAGGACAAGAAAATCACAAAAACCCAAAGCAAGAACATAGTCAGATGTACCAATACTCAGAAACCAAACGAAGAACCCTAAAAAATTAGTTCTTTCAGTACAAGCAAGCTAAGGTTGTAGCAGACTTACAAAATCGGTAAAAACGTATGAGAAGCAGAAGATTAAACACAAAAAGTCATTAAATAATTTGTAAAAAGAAATTCCGGAAACCCCAGTTTAGAAAAAGAGGGAAATCACTTAAAAATCACTCGATTCTAGTAAAGAATCTCAAGGCTATTGTAAAATTCACATGAAACAAACCCAAATCATTTTAGTTCTATACAGGTCTAAGAGGTTTTAGAAAAGAAATTTGGGTTTCGAAGAGAACCATATAGAGGTGAAGAACCTGCTTAGAAACCATAGATCGTAGTCAATATAGGAGATCTTACTCGGAATCACATTGGAATGGCCTGAACAGGCGAGAGAGGAACCATAGATGCAAGCCAACTAGCCCTGGTCCCTTGAGGGCCTTGGAGAGGGCAAGAGTAACGCGAGGGAGGCTATTGGAGGCGTGGGAGGTGGTGAGAAGTTACCAGAGATAGCCATGGACGAGGTCAGTGAGGTTTGATTAGGGTTAGGTGAAAGGAATAGATTACAGCGGTGAGTATAGAATGATAGGGTTCGAGGGGTCTTTTGGGTTTATTTTAGGAATGGTCGTTTGTGGTCCTTGATCTTTATGGTCAATGGCCATGATTAAAAGGTTTTGGGGGTCGGATCGGGTAGGTGGGGTTTGGGCTGGGTAATTTAATTGATATTGGGCTGGTAATTGGGTTAGGTTGAGGCTGAAATTGAAAAATAAAATAGGCTAGATTTTAAGTAGCCACTTTTAATAGATATATAATTTATGAAAATAATAAATGGTTTTCAAAAAACAGTTTAGTGTATTAAAATGATTTGAAATAGTTTTTTAATATTTTAAAAATATAAAAGATCATTTTATGCATCAATAAAGTAATTATGCATTAGTAGGGCTATTATTGCAAAGATATGCAATTTAGCCTAAAAAATGTAAATGCAATTATAAAAAATGTACTAAAATATTTAAACAATATTTTGGCATAAATAAATAATTTAGATGACTAAATCACCACAAAAATAATTTGAAGGGTATGTGCTATTTTGAAAGTATATATATATATATATATATATATATATATATATATATATATATATATATATATATATATATGAGAAAAAATTGGGTATCAACAGCTGCCCCTCTTTATCCGGGAAGGATGAAAGAGCTTTCAGGGTAAAGATATGATGGTAAATTTTGACCGAGCGGGATGTTTTGAAAGATAGTGGCCGGAATCCGGTCTTCGAGTTGCATACATATCCCTGGTCTTACAAGAATCAGGCCATGTGTAGTTCTGGATTCACCGGCGGATTATACCGATGAAGTCATTACAAGAATGGACACGGGATTTCGAGATAGGTAAAAGAATGGTTATGGTTAAAGCTTGAGATAGCTAAAGAAACTGGAGCGAGGTTGCTCCTGCTGGGATAGCGGTTGCTTACTGGTTACCTGTTGATAAAAAGATGCTACGAACATGTATTTGTGCAAAAATTTAAACATGATGCAGATTCCATTTTTGGACCATGAGAGTTGTCTTTGGATGGTTAATGATGACGTCCTCAGACAATGATGTCCTGGATCATGAATTGTTTAGTGAGGGATTCGCATACCATAAAATGATGTTCTTGGGCCATGAAAAATGGTGCCTCCGAACCATGACGCCTTTGAATAATAATATGCAAATTTTAGGGATCCTCAGGCCATGGCATGGTGTCTTCCGGCTATGAGGATGATGCCTTTTAGACTATGGCGCCTTTGGATAGATTGGCAATATTTTAGCCCAATATATGCAATAACATGATGTTAAAAAGATAAGGCTTAGTCTTGTGAAATGGAGGGCAGAGCTTAACCCGTTTGAAAAGCAAATAAATAATACTAGAAATAGAGCAATATTGGTGCAAAGACAGACAATACTTAGTCCCTTGCGGATATGGGAGGCAAGGATTAGCCTCATGCAAATATGGAGGCAAGAATTAGCCTCATGCAGATAGGGAGCCAGGGATTAGCCTTATTGTGATGATCCGGCCAGTCGTCTCATGCGTTACCACTCCATTTTCCCCCATTTTAGCTTCTTTACGCTTCGTTATCCGTGTTTTATGTGATCAGGTTGATTAGTTTGAGTTCGAAGAGGATTTTTGTAAGAAATGAGACACTTAGTCTCTTTTAAGAAGGCTTAATTTGGAAATGCCAATCGGATATTGATTTATATGTTAGAGGGCTCGGATGTGAGTTCTAATGGTTCGGTTAGATTCGGGAGGTGATTTGTGACTTAGGAGCGCGATCTGAATAGGTTTTGGAGTTGTAAAGAAGATTTAGGCTTGAATTGGCGAAGTTGATAGTTTGGTGATTTCTGGTTGATAGGCGAGATTTTGATATAGGGGTTGGAAAGGGATTTCAAGAGTTGCAGTAGCTTCGTTGTGTCATTTGGGATGTGTGTACAAAATTTAAGGTCATTCGGGTGAGATTTGATAGACTTTTGATCGAAAGCATAATTTAAGAGTTCTTGGAGTTCTTAGGCTTGAATCCCATGTTAAATTGGTGATTTGAAGTTGTTGTGAGCGTCCTGAGGTTTTGAACAAGTTTGAATGATGTCATGGGATGTGTTGGTACAATTTATTTGAAGTCCCGGGGATTTGGGCGAGTTCCGGGATGTTTTAGGCTAAAAATACTTGGTTTTTGGGTTTTATTTGATATTTTGACCTTGAGAGCTCGGATTTTGGCTATTTTACGAAGGTTTTTCAAGAAATTCATCGGGGTAAGTGATTCTAACTCAGATTTGGCTAGAGTACATGAATTCATTATTTAATTCGTGATTTGGGATGAAATTTAGGGAGAGAATTGTGAAATCTTTCAAAAATGTAAAATGATGATTTGAAGAGACCAAATGGTATCGGAATTGAATAATTTTCATATGGTTAGACTCGTGGGAGTATAAGGATTCTAGTTTTGTGAATTTTGTCAAATTCCGAGATGTGGGCCCGGGGGTCGGGTTTGACCAAATCCAGGAATTTGGTGGTAATTCGATTGTTTTCGCTTGGGTTATGTTCCCTTAGCATATTGTGACATATTCGTTCTGGTTTTGGTTAGATTCGACGTGCGAGGAGGTCGATTTGAGAGGGAAAGGCGTAGCGAGCTAGAGTTTTTGCCGGTTCGAGGTGAGTAATGAATGTAAATGATGTCCTGAGGGTTTGAAATCCCGGATTTGCACATCGTAGTGCTATATTGAGGTGAGACACGCGCTTGATGATGAACGTGGGGTCGTTTACTATTGGGGATTGTGACTTGGTCCATCCCGGGTGATGCTTTTACCGCGTATTTGATTAAAGCTTGTTTGTTATCATCATTATTTGGACTGATTGCCATATTTGGGCTTCGTGCCAACTATTTGAACCCTCCGGGGAGTTTTATTATTATTTCCTCACTGTTTTGACTTGCTACTTGAACTCAGTCATACCGTTTTCCACTGTTTTACAACTCAGCCACTTTTACTCGGTTTTGAAACTAAAATGATATATTAATTTATGTTTTGGGCTGAGAACTACTGTTTTACTAATGCCCGAGAGGCTTATATGATTTTTGGACTGAGTACGACCAAGGGTCATATGTGAGGATACTATGGAATCGGGCTGCATGTTGCAGTAGTGTTATACTGATATTGATATGAGGCCGAGGGCCTAGATTTGGCCACAAGATGACTTGATATTGCGCTTGGACCATAAGAGGCCCCTCCCGGAGTCTGCACACCCCCATTGAGCGCCGTCGACAAAATATATAGATCGGGCTGCATGTTGTAACGGGTACTATAGGGTACCGTTCCATGTGTTGATTTTCTTTATATGTCTGTCACATAACTGCTTATTTGTTGTAGCATTTATATATTTCGTTTCCATTGGTTTATTGCTTCCATATTACCTGTTTAAACTGCCGCATTATAGATTACTCTATCTTTTCCGTGATTTCTTATTCTTAGTCATTATTTATGCTTATTACTCACTGCGTCGGAGTACTTACATTACTCCCTGCACATCGCGTGCAGATCTAGGTGTTCTAGAGGCTGAGTGAGGAGTCTAAGTCGATCATTTCATATCCGGGAGCATCGAGGTAGCTGCACGGCGTCCGCAGCCCAGATCTCTCCCTTCTATCCTTTCATTTTATTCGCATCTTCCTAGACCGATTATGTATTAGGTTGTTAAACTTGTACTAGAGGCTCGAGACTTGTGACATCGGATCTGTATGGGCTATGTAGTAGTATTAACATCTGAATCTCCACATATTTAACTCGTTGTCTTAAACTCTTATTAGGGTAATTTAGCAATTTAACAGTGTTAGCTGATAATGATTTTTATAAGAAAACGGATTGAGGTTGTTAGTTGGTCAGGCTTTCCTAGCAGTATGTTGGGCGCCATCACGACCGGGGTTGGGGTCGTGACAAGTTGGTATCAGTGCATATGTTACATAGGTCTCACAAGTCATGAGCCAGTTTAGTAGAGTCTCGCGGATCGGTACAGAGACGTCTGTATTTATCCTCGAGAGGCTGCAGAACCTTTAGGAAAAATTTCACATTCTTGAAATTCTTGTCGTGCGACTTTGTTGATCCGAGAACTAAACTTCTGTTATTGTATTCTCTAGTAGATGGTGAGGACGTGAGTTACCGGACGAGGTGGAAGACCACCAGTGACACCCACTGAGGCCACCAGAGGCCGTGGACGCGGTCGTGGACGTGGCAGAGGCAGAGCAGTGAGGGCAGCACCTGTTGATCGACCAGATGCCCCAGCTCCGGATCAGGCTCTAACAGCACCAGTTCAGGCACCAGTTGTGCCCATCGTGATTCTGGGTCTTCAGGAGTCCTTGGCACAGATCTTATCAGTTTGCATTGGCCTGTCTCAAGCAGTTTTAGCCACTACCGCAACAGTTACTTCATAGGCCGGGTGAGGCAATTAGACCCCCGCTGCTCGCACACCTGAGCATGTTGTGTAGGGACTACAGACGCCGGGGGCACCTCCAGCTTAGGCGATTCCGCCAGTTCAGGAGTTCATCGTACCAGCCATGTCGGATGATGAGTAGCGTCGTCTTAAGAGATTTGGTAGGCTCCCGCCTCCGTCGTTCAGTGGTGCTGAGGGCGGGATGCCCAGGTTTTTCTTGACAAGTGTCAGCGGATTCTCAGTATTGTAGGGATTCTTGAGTCTAGTGGTGTGGCATTTACCACCTTTCAGTTCTCGGGGGATGCCTTTACATGGTGGGAGGATTTTGAGAGGCGTAGGCCTGTCGGTGCATCACACCTTTCTTGGTATCAGTTCTCCGCTCTCTTCTTGGAGAAGTATGTACCGTAGTCCCGCAGAGAGGAGCTGCGTAGGCAGTTTGAGTGGTTGATGCAGGGGGGTATGACAGTGAGCCAATATGAGATGAGGTTTTCTGAGTTGGCTCATCATGCTATTTGGATGATTCCATCAGATCGTGAGAGGATGAAGAGATTTGTGGATGGACTTGACTACCATCTCCGTATTCTGATGACTAGAGAGAGAGTATTGGGTGCTACATTCGAGAAGGTGGTTGATATCGCTTGTGAAATTGAGACGGTTTGCCTTCGGGAGAGAGATGAGAGGGAGGCCTCGAGGATCAGGCAGTTATAGTGGTGCTCCTTCGAGCGGCCAGTTCTAGCATGGTAGAGGTCGTTCTTTCAGGCCTGCTCAGTTGGTCCGTCTAGAATATCATGGGGCATCTTCAGGTCGTGGTCATCATGGGTCTTAGCAGGGCCAGCCTTCATTTAGTGCCCTCTCAGCTCAGAGTTCATCTCGTGCCCATCACCTCAGGGTTCTTATGCACCGAGCACATCTGCTAGTCACTACGGTACAAGGGGTTCCCTTTAGTCCCCATCTCCAGCACCGGGTAGTTGTTATGAGTGCGAAGAGTTTGGACATATGAGGAGGCAGTGCCCTCGACTTCGTGATGGTCAGTTTCAGCAGAGGGGTCAGCCCTCGACTTTTGCTCCAGTTACATCACCACCCGCCCAGCCAGCTAAGGGTGGAGGTCAGGCAGCTAGGGGCCGCCCTAGAGGGGGAGGTCGATCAGGTGGTGGCCAGGCTCATTTCTAAGCTATTCCAGGCAGGACAGATGCTATTGCTTCAGATGTTTTCATTACAGGTATTGTTTCAGTGTGCCACAGAGATGCCTCTATATTATTTGATCCCGGTTCCACCTATTCTTATGTGTCCTCATATTTTGCTCATTGTTTAGGTACGCCCCGGGAGTTTCTTGCTTTACCTGTTCATGTGTCTACCCCGCTGGGCGATACTGTTGTTGTGGATCGTGTGTACCGGTCATGTGTTATGACTATTGGGGGTTTGGAGACCCAAGTTGATCTATTGCTATTGAGCATGGTGGACTTTGATGTTATTTTGGGCATGAATTGGTTATCTCTGTGTCATGCTATTCTAGACTGTCATGCTAAGACAATCACTTTGGCTATGCTGGGTGTACCGCGAATTGAGTGGCGTGGCGTGACTAATTATGTTCCTAGTAATGTGATCTCTTTCTTGAAGGCAGAGTGTATGGTTGGGAAGGGTTGTCCGTCATATCAGCGTTTGTGAGGGATGTTAGAGCTGAGACTCTAGCATTGATTCTGTTCCAGTCGTGAGGGATTTTCCCGATGTTTTCCTACAGACCTACCGGGCATGCCACCAGAAAGGGATATTGATGTTGGTATTGACCTGGTGCCGGGCACTCAGCCAATTTCTATTTTGCCGTATCATATGGCACCAACAGAGTTGAAAGAATTGAAGGAGCAGCTTCAGGAACTCCTAGATAAGGGGTTCATTTGGCCTAGTGTGTCACCGTGGGGTGCGCCGATTCTGTTTGTGAAGAAGAAGGATGACACAATGAGAATATGCATTGTTACAGGAAATTGAACAAGGTAACAGTTAAGAACGAGTATTCTTTGCCTCGCATTGACGATTTGTTTGACCAGCTTCAGGGAGCGAGGGTGTTCTCTAAGATTGATTTTCGTTCGGTCTATCACTAGTTGAAGATCAGGGATTCAGATATTCTTAAGACTACTTTCAGGACTAGGTATAGTTACTATGAGTTTCTTGTCATATCCTTCGGGCTAACCAATGCCCCAACAACGTTCATGCATTTGATGAACAATGTATTTCATCCTTATTTGGATTCATTCGTTATTGTATTCATTGATGATATTCTTGTGTACTCGCGTAGTCAAGAGGAGCACGCAGAGCATTTGCGAGTTGTATTGCAGAGATTGAGGGAGGACAAGCTTTATGCAAAGTTCTCTAAGTGTGAGTTTTGGCTCGGTTCAGTGGCTTTATTGGGACACGTGGTGTCCAGCGAGGGTATTCAAGTTGATCCGAAGAAGATAAAGGCGGTTCAGAGTTGGCCTAGACCATCCTCAGCCATAGAGATTCGTAGCTTTCTTGGGTTGGCAGGCTATTATCGCCAGTTTGTTCAGGGATTCTCATCCATTACATCTCCCTTGACCAAGTTGACTTAGAAGGGTGCTTCATTTATATGGTCGGATGAGTGTGAGGAGAGCTTTCGGAAGCTCAAGAGAGCTTTGACCACAGCTCCAGTATTGATTTTGCCATTAGCTTCAGGTTCATATACCGTATATTGTGATGCTTCAAGAGTTGAGATTGGTTGTGTATTGATGCAAGAGGGTAGAGTTATTGCTTATGCTTTTCGTCAGTTGAAGCCTCATGAGAAGAACTACCCTGTTCATGATTTAGAGTTGGCTTCCATAGTTCATACATTGAAGATTTGGAGGCATTACTTGTATGGCGTATCTTGTGAGGTATTCACCAATCATCGCAGTCTTCAGCATTTGTTCAAGCAAAAGGACCTTAATTTGAGGCAGCGGAGATGGCCAGAGTTGCTTAAGGATTATGATATTACTATTCTGTATCATTCGGGAAAGCCCAATGTAGTGGCCAATGCTTTGAGTTGAAAGGCCATGAGTATGGGGATTTTGGCGTACATTCCAATTGGGGAGAGACCCCTTGAAATTGATGTTCAGGCTTGGGACAATCGGTTTGTGAGACTAGATATTTCGGAGCCCAGTCGGGTATTAGCTTGTGTGGTTTCTCGGTCATCCTTATATGATCGCATCAGAGAGCGCCAGTATGATGATTTGCATTTGCTTGTCCTTAAAGACTGGGTTCAGCATGATAATGCCAGAGATGTGACCATCGGTGATGATGGTGTGTTGAGGATGTAGGGCCGGATCTGTGTACCCAATGTAGATGGGCTTAGAGAGTTGATTCTGGAGGAGGCCCATAGCTCGCGGTATTTTATTCATCTGGGTGCCGCGAAGATGTACCAGGATTTTAGACGGCACTATTAGTGGAGGAGAATGAAGAAAGTGATTATGGGATTTGTAGCTCGGTGTCTTAATTGTTAGTAGGTGAAATATGAGCATCAGAGACAGGGTGGCTTGCTTTAGCAGATGGTTATTCCCGAGTGGAAGTGGGAGAGGGTCACTATGGATTTTGTTGTTGGACTTCCACGGACTTTAAAGAAGTTTGATGTTATTTGGGTGATTGTGGATCGGCTGACCAAGTCCGCGCACTTCATTCCGGTGTGTACTGCCTATTCTTCAGAGCGGTTGGCAAGGATTTATATCCGCGAAATTGTTCGGTTGCACGGTGTTCCGGTTTCCATCATCTCAGATAGAGGTACTCAGTTTACTTCGCAGTTTTGGAGAGCCGTGCAGAAAGAGTTGGGTACTCAGGTTGAGTTGAGCACAACATTTCATCCTCAGACGGACGGACAGTCCGAGCATACAATTAAGATATTGGAGGACATGTTGCGTGCCTGTGTTATGGATTTTGGAGGTTCATGGGATAGATTTCTACCGCTTGCAGAGTTTGCCTACAACAACAACTACCGATCGAATATTCAGATGGTTCCATATGAGACATTGTATGGGAGGCGGTGTAGATCTCCAGTTGGTTGGTTCGAGCCCAGCGAGGCTAGACTACTGGGGATAGATTTGGTTCAGGATGCCTTAGAGAAGTTGAAGGTGATTCAGGAGAGGCTTCGTACAGCACAGTCGCGTTAGAAAAGTTATGCGGACCGGAAGGTTCGATACGTGTCCTACATGGCTAATGAGAAGGTTTTGCTCAAGGTTTTGCCCATGAAGGGTGTTATGAGATTTGGAAAGAAAGGGAAGTTGAGTCCGCGGTTCATTGGGCCTTTTGAGGTGCTTTGGAGGATCGGGGAGGTGGCTTTTGAGCTTGCTTTACCACCCATCTTGTCTAGCGTGCATCTAGAATTTCATGTTTCTATGCTCCAGAAGTATATTGGGGACCTGTCTCATGTCTTGGACTTCAACACGGTTCAGTTGGATGATGATATGACCTTTGATGTGGAGGCAGTAGCTATTTTGGGTCGTTAGGTTCGGAAGTTGAGGTCAAAGGATATAGCTTCAGTGAAAGTACAGTGGAGAGGTCGGCCCGTGAATGAGGCTACCTAGGAGACCGAGCGGGATATGTGGAGCAGATATCCTCACCTATTCGAGGCTTTAGGTATGTTACTTGACTCATTCGAGGACGAACGTTTGTTTAAGTTGGGGAGGGCGTGACGACCCGGCCAGTCGTCTCATGAGTTACCGCTCCGTTTTCCCCCATTTCAGCTTCTTTACGCTTCGTTATCTATATTTTATGTGATCAGGTTGATTAGTTTGAGTTCGGAGAGGATTTTGGTAAGAAATGAGACACTTAGTCTCTTTTAAGAAGTCTTAAGTTGGAAATCGGATGTTGACTTATGTGTTAGAAGGCTCGGATGTGAGTTCCGATGGTTTGGTTAGCGTCGGGAGGTGATTTGTGACTAAGGAGCGTGATCGAAATGGGTTTTGAAGTTGTAAAGAAGATTTAGGCTTGAATTGGCGAAGTTGATAGTTTGGCGATTTCCGGTTGATAGGCGAGAATTTTGATATAGCGGTCGGAAAGGGATTCCAAGAGTTGTAGTAGCTTCGTTGTGTCATTTGGCATGTATGTACAAAAATTCTAGTCATTCGGGTGAGATTTGATAGACTTTTGATCGAAAGCATAATTATAAGAGTTCTTGGTGTTCTTAGGCTTGAATCCCATGTTAAATTGGTGATTTGATGTTGTTGTGAGCGCCCCGAGGTTTTGAACAAGTTTGATCGATGTCATGGGACATGTTGGTACAATTGGTTTGAAGTCCCAGGGATTTGGGCGAGTTCCGGGTTGGTTCCGGGATGTTTTAGGCCAAAAATCATAGCTGTAGCAAGTCTAGAAGGGTTGCAGGCCTCAGAACCCACCCGTACGGACCACACAAAAAGAAGTGCGGCCGCGGTATGTGTTGTGGGGACCATACAAAATGAGGTGCGGCCGCGGTAGGTGATCTGAGGACCGCGGTGGTTTTGTGCGGACCGTGCTGGCTTGTGCGGCTGTGCTGGCTTGCTGTGCGGACTATAGTGGTTTTGTGTGGACCGCGGAGGTGGAGATCGGTGGGGTACTCTATAAATACTTGGTTTTTGGGTTTTATTTGATATTTTGACCTATAGAGCTCGGATTTTGGCGATTTTTTGAAGGTTTTTCAAAAATTCATCGGGGTAAGTGATTCTAACTCAGATTTGGCTAGAGTACATGAATCTATTATTGAATTCATCATTTAATTTGTGATTTGGGATGGAATTTGGGAAGAAAATTGTGAAATCTTTCAAAAATGTAAAATGATGTTTTGAAGGACCAAATGGTATCAGAATTGAATAATTTTCATATGGTCAGACTCGTGGGAGTATAAGGATTCTAGTTTTGTGATTTTTGTCAAATTCTGAGATATGGGCTCGGGGTTCGGGTTTGACCAAATCCTGGAATTTGGTGGTAATTCGATTGTTTTCGCTTAGGTTATGTTCCCTTAGCATAATGTGACATAATCGTTCTAGTTTTGGTCAGATTCGACGCGCGAGGAGGCCGATTTGAGAGGGAAAGGCGTAGCGAGCTAGAGTTTTTGCGGGTTCGAGGTGAGTAATGAATGTAAATGATGTCCTGAGGGTTTGAAACCCCCAATTTGCACATCGTAGTGCTATATTGAGGTGAGACACGGGCTTGATGATGAGCATGGGGTCGTTTACTATTAGAGATTGTGACTTGGTTCGTCTAGGGTGACGCTTTTACCGCGTATTTGATTAAACCTTATTTGTTATCATCATTATTTGGACTGATTGCCATATTTGGGCTTCGTGCCAACTATTTGAACCCTCCAGGGAGTTTTATCACTATTTCCTCACTGGTTTGACTTACTACTTGAACTCAGTCGTACCGTTTCCACTATTTTACAACTCAGCCACTTTTACTCGGTTTTGAAACTAAAATGATATATTAATTGATGTTTTGGGCAGAGAACTACTATTTTACTAATGCCCGAGAGGCTTATATGATTTCTGGACTGAGTACGGCCAAGGGCCAGATGTGAGGATACTATGGGATCGGGCTACGCACCGCAGTAGTGTTATACTGATATTGATATGAGGCCTAGGGCCTAGATCTGATGCCACGAGATGGCTTGATATTGCGCTTGGGCCGTAAGAGGCCCCTCCCGGAGTCTGCACACCCCAGTGAGTGCCTTCGACAAAATATATGGATCGGGCTGCACGCCGCAGTGGGTACTATAAGGTACCGTTCTATGTGTTGATTTTCTTTATATGTCTGTCACTTAACTGCTTATTTTTTGTAGCATTTCTATATTTCATTTCCATTGGTTTATTGCTTCCATATTACCTATTTAAACTGCTGCATTATAGATTACTCTGTGTTTTCTATGATTTCTTATTCTCAGTCATTATTTATGCTTATTACTCACTAAGTCGGAGTACTCACATTACTCCCTACACCTTGCGTGTAGATCCAGGTGTTCTAGAGGCTAAGTGAGGAGTCTTAGTCGATCATTTCATATCCGGGAGCATCGAGGTAGCTGCACGACGACCGCAGCCCAGATCTCTCCCTTATATCATTTCATTTTATCTACATTTTCCTAGACCGGTTATGTATTAGGTTGTTAAACCTGTACTAGAGGCTCGAGACTTGTGATACTGGATCTGTATAGGCTATGTAGTAGTATTAACATCTGAATTTCCGTATATTTAACTCGTTGTCTTAAACTCTTATTAGGGTAATTTAGAAATTTAACTGTGTTAGTTGATAATGATTTTTATAAGAAAACGGATTGAGGTTGTTAGTTGGTCAGGCTTGCCTAGCATTATGTTGGGCGCCATCACGACCAGGGTTGGGGTCGTGAGACTCATGCAATATAGAGAGGCAAGAATTAGCCTCATCCAAATATGGAGGCAGAGATTAGCCTCATGCAAGTATGGAGGCAAGGATTAGCCTCATGCAAATATGGAGGCAGGGATTATCCTTATGCAAATATGGAGGCAAGAATAGCCTAATACAAGTACGGAGGCAAGGATTAGCCTCATGCAAGTATGGAGCCGAGGATTAGCCTCATGCAAATATGGATGCAAGGATTAGACTCGTGCAAGTACGGAGGTAAGGATTTGTAAGGCCCTGGAAAATTTCGCTAAGTAATTTAGGATTTCCTGGTTCCAGGTAGGCTAATTATAATATTTTATGTGCTATTAACATGATGGGAATCAATTAGAGTTGGTAAATAAGTATATAAGTCTTATAATAAGTAATTTTGGGTCCAAAGAAAGTCCTAAGTCTAAGTCAAATTGGAAAATTTCATAATAGCCTAAAATTCCAAGTGATTTCACACAAGTCCACACTTTGGACGAGCATATCTATATATATATGAGCTTTTATGTGATGACCAACCTATCAAATGAAAGGTCTTCGAGTCTAGTTTTTAACGCTTCAGACCGTTCATATTTGAACTTTCTTACACAAAGTTATGATCAAATTACCAAAGGCTAGCAAAATGTGATCTCGGGGCAGATTCTGCGATCGCAAAATCATTATCCCGTCCATATAATTGATCTGCGACCGCCAAAATGGTTGCAAAATGGGCCAGTGTAGCCCAGTTTTAGGCACCAATTTTGCGGTGCATTATGCAACCCGCATACCAATTGTGCGGTCCATTATGCGACCGTAGACCTGAGTTTGGAGGGTTAATTTTTCTATTTTCCTGACCCGACCCCATTTTGATATATAGGCTTTGGGGCATCATTTGTGGCGATATTCTGATGATTTTAGATAAAGTTAAGAGAATTTTAGAGACATAAGGAGAGAGCCTAACATTCTAACCATTCAATCTTCCATCAATCTTCAAGAATCAAGGAAACCAATCACAAGATCTTCATCTAAGAGGTAAGGTTCTATACACCAGACTTTAATTTCGAGTTTTGGGTATAAAATGGGTTATTGAATATGATTTTTGGGTGTAATAGTATTATGTATACATGCATGTACAAATTAGGTGTGTGGTAGATTGTTGAACACAAATAAAGATTGGGTTGGGGAATGAAGGAAATCTTGTAAAAGATCTTTGAAATCAAGATGCACAACTAGTATTTGATAAAATGCTCGAATGAGCTTAAACCATGAATATCTTCCTAATTTGTGTTCGATTTTGTTATGTCTCAAAGTAGATTGGGATTACTAGAAATTTCCGGAACGTTGTAGTAACTTAAGAAAAGCATAAACAAGGTATGATGGCTAAACATTCTCTCTTAGAATCGAATTCCATAAATGTTTTCATAAGTTCAAGCATGGTGGCTCAAAGTTCATAAATCTTAAATTCCGAGTTATTATTCATAAATATGACTATTCTAAAATGAGCCATATGAATATATATATATATATATATATATATATACTAAATATGAGTTGCATATTAAAATGGTACGGCTTGAGTCGTGTTTCAAATAAAGGCTAGTATGCCAAATTGTGTGAGAAACATTGATATGGTTGATACTCCTAATTGCTCTTATGTGTACCAAATGTATTTGACTGATTGTGTCTAATTGTTGGTAATCTATAAAGATGTTTGAAATGAATTAAATGAATTTAGAAAATAGACTGTGGCCAACGTGCCGAGAACTTGAGTTATAAATTATGCCTGGAGATGCCTATGACATGAGAAAATGTGAATAGATTATGAAATGAGCCTTGACTTTACTTTTTGTAAATGACTTCAAAAATAAAGTGGCCTAAAGGCTTTGTACTCAATTTATGCCCATAAGTGGCTATTCGAGTTAATGTTTTGCCTTATAAGTACATCCAATGTGATCCAAGGTGTTACAGACTCCGATGTTGAAATTGTATATTGTCGTGATTGGTAAAAAGTAGTTCAAGAATAATTTGTGTGATTGCCTCCTTTTGGAAGAATCCTCTGTGTTTAAAGTTCCATTGCTAATGAACTTGAGGTGTATGATTTCTGAAATATTCTATATGACCATGATTCATGTTTCCTCTCATGTGTACTTGACATCTTGAATTGAATGGCTTGTTGTTGAAGTTGATATTGATGTGAAATATGTGAAAAGAACTCGAATTATGAAATGCGGCCAAGTGCCAAGTATGATGTATGTATTGTGGCTCCAAGTGCCGATGAATTGATATGTGTGATATAAACTTGAAGGAGATGATTGATGAAAAATGGAAACGTCTTGGTAAGATGGCTTAGCCAATCGGGCCATGATCTGACGCCATGCCTCACACATGGTGATATTGTGCTGATATTGAAACCAGAAAATAAGAATGAAATTGTGATTGAGGTATACATCTCAAATGAGACGGCTTAGCCGATCGGGCCGAGATCGGATGCCATGCCGCACACATGGTGGTATTGTGCTAATATCGAAACTGGAAAGTGACAGTAAAATTATAATTGAGGTACACGTCTAAAATAAGATGGCCTAGCCGATCGGGCCGAGATCGGACTCCGTGCTAAGATTCACGGTGGGATTTGTAGATGTATATATGGGCCTAGAAATTGTGATTGAAATTGGGAGTTGGTTTGATTGCATATTGTGAACAATGGTTGTGGTGAATCAGTATTAAATATCTTCTATCCAATAATAGTATTGTCTTCAAATCTCGAGTTTCTTTTTTTTACCATATGAACACTAGTATATTGAAAAATTGTTTTGTTTAACTTGGCCTTTAGATATCATTGATTGTTACTTGTTGTTTACATGATTGTCTTTCCTTATATTGGCATTCTATTTTGAAAAAGGACTTTTAGCTATTCATACTAGTGCTATTCGACGGCGCTAACGTCCCTTTTGTTGGGGCCGCTACATCTTTAAATGGATGTAGGTGGTTCCATAGCAGGCAATGTTGGTCGCAGCTAGTGACGCATATTCCTTTCAGCTGACTTGGTGAGACCCACTTCATTTTGGGGTCATGTATCGTTGTTTATCATGTACTTTGTATTTTGAGATATAGTCGGAGCCTTGTTGCCGGCATTTTCATATTACTCTTCAGTTGTATTTACAGGCTCCGTAGACAGGTTGTGGGTGGTGTTTGATATTGGAAATTAAATTAGAAATATTGGTATTTGGCAAATATGTTTTTCTTCATATCTATAAAAAAATTGTCATAGTTTGGATATTATGGTTGAAATGGCTAATAGAAACAAAATGGAAGTTGTTAATGAAATATTTACAAAGTATGATTAATGGAGTTCATCTCCTATTTATTCATGAATTATTTTGGGTAGAATGAATCATTACAAGCTTACTCAGTTGGGTTTACTCGATTGAGCGCCGGTTGCGCCTCCCGAGGTTGGGCGTGATAGGATTAGCCTCATGCAAGTACAGAGACAAGGATTAGCCTCATGCAAATATGGAGGCAAGGATTAGCCTCATGCAAATGTGGAGGCAAGGATTAGCTTCATGCAAATATGGAGGCAAGGATTAGCCTCATGTAGAGAGAAAGTAGCAAATAAGAGTAGTATATGTCATAGATGGAGATATATTCGGTGTCTGATGTCCTGATTGATAGCGAATTTTGTTATGTGTTTATATTTGCGGATGCTATCGCTACGTCTGATGTGCCTGCGTTCATAGAAATTTTTTAAGTTTTGTGAGGGGTGGTTGGTTCGTGCCTTTGTCTGCTGGCATTCTGGAGGCCTTTTCGAGTTTCCCTGGGTAACACCTGATTTTCACGAAAATAGAGTTTTCGAAAATATGCAATTATTGATATAAATAGAGTCATTTTAGAAACGTATTGATATATCAAGTGATTTTTGATGAACTAGTGACTGTAACA
The DNA here is from genome assembly GCF_000393655.2 of Nicotiana sylvestris. Classification (NCBI taxonomy): domain Eukaryota; kingdom Viridiplantae; phylum Streptophyta; class Magnoliopsida; order Solanales; family Solanaceae; genus Nicotiana; species Nicotiana sylvestris. The sequence continues at coordinate 118,005,901 of NC_091057.1, read as the reverse complement.
CATTTCAAAGACATTGCAGCTTTCTTATGTTAGAATTTTGAGGGTCCTCCTCAAAATTCTGCCCTAGTTTGATAGATGATTCTTTAGTTGTTTGCGAGTAATGAGCCTTGTTGAACCTTCTTCGGAATTTTGGGAATCCTTCTCAAAATTCCGCCCTAGTTTCTTAACTGATTACTGACCATCCGACATATGTTGGCGTTGGATGGACTTGCTCCAGAACTTTGAGGGTCCTCCTCAAAATTCTGCCTTAGTTTATGATCTTGGGAGAAATGGAAATTTTATTATGAGATGACCGAACCCATAAGGCTGCCTACGTATCCCCTCTTAAACGGGAATCAGGTCAAGCGTAGTTCAATCACATCAGATGAGGAAATGTAAATAATCTAAGCATAGTATCTCTTGACTGTGTCTGAATTGAATGGTTTTGGCCAGATATCTCCATTTATTTCTACAAGTATGAGTGCTTCTTCTGTCAGCACCCTGTGAACCATGTACAGACCTTGCCAGTTGGGAGAGAATTTACCCTTGGCTTCATCTTGACATGGGAAGATCTTCTTCAACACCATTTCACCTGGTGCAAATTGCCTTGGTTTGACCCTTTTATTGAAAGCTCTGGACATTCTGTTATGATAAAGTTGGCCATGACATACTACGTTCATCCTCTTTCCGTCGATAAGGGCCAATTGCTCATAGCGACTCTTTATCCACTCTGCATCGCTGAGTTCAACTTCCCATATGACTCTTAAAGAACGAATCTCTACCTCAGTTGGGATGACAACCTCGGTACCAAAAACTAGCATGTAGGGAGTTGCCCCGGTTGATATGCGAACTGTAGTGCAGTATACGAATAAAGCAAAAGGTAGCTTCTCGTGCCATTGTTTGTTATTCTCTACCATCTTCCTTAGTATATTCTTGATGTTTTTGTTGGCAGCTTCTACTGCTCCATTCATCTGAGGTATGTATGTTGTGGAATTATTGTGCTTGATTTTGAAAGTTTCACACATGGCTTTCATAAGATCACTATTGATATTGACAACATTATCAGTAACAATGGACTCGGGAACTCGGAATCGGTAAACAATACAATCATTGACAAAATCTGCGATGACTTTCTTGGTTACAGCTTTGTAGGATGCATCCTCTACCAATTTTGTGAAGTAATCAATGGCTACACGAATAAACCTGTGTCCGTTTGAAGCAGCGGGCTCAATCGAACCAATAACATCCATTCCCCAGGCGGCGAATGGCCAAGGTGAGATTGTTGCATTGAGCTCGTTTAGTGGCAATTTTATCATGTCGTCATGCACTTGTAATTGAAAGCATTTGCGGACATACTGGATGCAATTTGTCTCCATGGTTATCCAAAAGTAGCCGGCACTGAGTATCTTCTTAGCCAAGACAAAACCGTACATGTGCAGGCCACAGGTTCCGGCATACACATCGTCAAGCAGTTTAGAAGCTTCTCTTGTGTTGACAAACCTTAGCAATCCCAAATCAAGAATTTTTCTATACATATTTCCTCAATTATCAAAGAAGTGATTGGACAATCTCCGGAGTGTGCGTTTTTGAGTGTGATTTGCATGCTTCAGATATTCTCCCTTCGACAAATACTCCTTGATGTCATGGAACCAAGGCTTTCCATCTATTTCTTCTTTTACATGAGCACAATATGCTGGCTGATTATGGATTTTCACCGGAATGGGATTAATATAATTCTTATCTGGATGGGTATCATAGATGACAACGTGGCCAATGCATCGGCAAACTCATTCTGAATTCTTGGCACATGTCGGAATTCTATCTTCGTGAACCTATTTCTCAATTCCTACAGATGGTGCAAGTATGGCAATATCTTAGAATTCTTGGTGGCCGACTCTCCTTGTACCTGGTGCACAAGCAAATCTGAATCACTGTTTAATAGGTTTCCCCTCCTAGCCTTCTTTTATGCCTAATAGCCGGGATGGTTTGACTAGTGTAAATGGGGTTACTCCCATCTCTGTGAATGATCACCTCCTGATGATTCCATCCGAACTTCACGGCTTGATGTAGTGTGGAAGGCACGACTCTAGCAGCATGGATCCATGGTCGGCCCAATAGAAGATTATATGAGGCTGGTATGTCAAGAACCTGAAACTTGACGTCGAACCAAGTTGGCCCCATCTGCAAGCATATGTTGATTTCCCCAATTGTGGCCCTTTAGGACCCATCAAAAGCTTTCACGTTCATGTTTCTTACCCGTATTTGTCACGACCCCGGTTCGCCCTCCGTGAACTATCGTGACGGCACCTAGTCTCTACAACTAGGTAAGCCTAATTTGTGGAAGAAAACCAAAAATTACGGAAGTAAAACAATTTAAAATAGAAATAAATAGTAACAGTGTTTAAATATGCTACTCAGCTCACACCATATTTAACTCTCAATATCAATACATAAATCCAAGACCCGGAAACCCAAGAATCACATGCTAAGATCAATACTACATAGTTCTAACTCCGGAATGTCTAATAAGAACAGAAAAAAATACAAAAGGGCTAAATACTAAAAGCAGGAATAGAAAGGGACTTCTCAGTCTGCGGATGCGACAGATGTACCTCGAAGTCTCTAAAGCAGTCGCCTCCTCAAGGATGATAGGCCTGAGTAGCGGTACCTGGATCTGCACATGAAAAACATAACAGAAACAGTAACAGAAATAGAGATGAAGGCAAACCACAATGAAGTACCACTCAATACAAGGGTGATAACCGAGGATCTCTTGGTATTCTAAGGATCTCTTGGTATTCTGAGGATCTCTTGGTATCCTCAATATATGTTAGGGATCTCTAGGTATCCCGAGGATCTCTTGGAATCCTCAATATATGCTAGGGATCTCTTGGTATCCTCAATATATGCTAGGGATCTCTTGGTATCCAGAGGATCTCTAGGTATCCTAAATATACGTGCCAAGGATCTCTTGGTATTCCGCACCTCAGTTCAAATCATAAATACATACAGGGGATCTCCCGGGATGCCATCCCGTAGTCCCAAAGTAAAAAACACACAACAGCAACACAAGAATACCTAATTAAGCTAAATTTCGTACCAAGTAAATAGTTAATTCTAGCCTAACATGCTTCACGTAATGCAATTAAGGCTGTTTAAGCAAATAGGCAATTAAGTCAACTAAACATTCTTTTCTAAACTAGCACCAGGCTAAATTCACAAGTAGAATAAAATAGGAAAAAGAACTCAATTGAAATACTTAAGGAAAAACCAGATTTTCAACAATTAGCTCAAGTACGTGCTCGTCACCTCATGTACAAGGCATTTTAATTATCAAATATATTATATCCTAAGGGGAAGGTCCCCCACACAAGGTTAGACAAGCCATTTACCTCGAACCAGCTCAAAATCAACCTGACACCACGTCTTTGCCACGAGTACTCGACTCCAAATGGCCCAAATCTATTCAATTCAATTGCATAAAGTAAATAACACTTCAAGTAACTGATTCTACAATTAAAGTCTAAGCTAATACACGAAATTATGTAAAATGACCAAAATGCCCCTCGCTCCCACGTCTCGAAATCTTATAAAATTTATATTTTCAGAATCCTTACGCTCTCACGGGTTCATGCATACCAAAATTATTCAAAACTAAGGTCAAATTCCCAATCAAAAGTCAAATTCTAGGTCTAAAAACTTTCTTCCAATTTTTCCCCAATTTTTATCTCTAATCCGAAATTAAATGATGAAACTAACTATAGATTGATGGAATAAAACTAGAAAGGGTTAAAGAATCTTTACCCAATGATCTCCTCTTCAATTTCCTCTCAAAATCGCCCTCTCCCGAGCTCCAAATCAAATTTCCAACTTTTTAAACTAAACCCTCGAAATTTCATATTTCTGCCCAGTTGTTTCCTCATCTGCGGTCCCGCTTCTGCGGAACTAATGTCGCATCTGCGACTTTTCACTTAATGGCCAATTTCCGCATCTGCGACTCCCAATCCGCAGATGCGGTACCGCTGCTGTGGAAATACCACCACTTTTGCGGTTCATAAAGAAGTCCCCAATTTCCGCTTCTACGGCGCCGCACCTGCGGAACACAAAACGTTGGTGCGGTTATGACAGAACCAGCAGCTGAAGCTGCAACTTAAATTCAAAAATCTTTCCATCAACTATCTGAATTCATACCGTGGCCCCCGGCACCTCAACCAAAAGCACAAACATCACCTAATACCTTATTCAAACTTGTACCAATCTTCAAAACAATTCAAACAACATCAAGTCAACCAAAACACATCGGATTCAAGCATAAGTTTCTAAAATCTTCTAAATTCCACTTTTGATCAAAACTCAACCAAACCATGTCCTAATGATCTGAAATTTTGCAACACATCCCAAATGACACAACGGAACTACAACAACTCTCGAAATTCCATTTCGACCCTCGGATCAAAATCTCGCTATTGAACCGGAAACTTCAAAAATTCAACCTTTGGCATTTCAAGCCTAAATTAGCTAGGGACCTCCAAAACACACGCTCCTAACCCCGAAATCACCCAAAAAAGATCACAGAACCATCAGATTTCCATTCCGAAGCCGTCTTCACATTGTTCCGACTACGGCCAACCTTCCAACACTTAAGCTCTCAATTAGGGACTAAGTGTCCCAAAGCTCTCAGAAACTCATAACCGAACATCCCGGCAAATAAAAATAACAGAAATAAACTTGGGAAAAGCAGTTAATAGGGGATCGAGGCATTAGTTCTTAACACGATTGGCTAGGTCGTCACATCCTCCTACACTTAAACATTCATTCGTCCTTTAACGATCATAGAGACACACCTGAAGTAGTGAAAAGATGAGGGTAACGACTGCGCATATCCTGCTCGGTCTCCCAGGTTGCCTTCTCGACCAGATGACCCTACCACTAAACCTTCACTAATGCAATGTTCTTTGACCTCAGCTTTCTGACCTGACTGTTCAATATTGCCACTGGCTCCTCAACATAAGATAGATCCTTGTTCAACTGGACTGAACTGTAATCCAACATGTGCGACGGGTCATTGTGATACCTCCGGAGCATCAAAACATGAAATACCGGATGAACCCCTACCAAGTGTGGAGGTAAGGCAAGCTCATAAGCAACATCCCCAATACACCTCAATATCTCAAAAGGAGCAATAAACCTCAAACTCAACTTCCCTTTCTTCCCAAACCTCATAATACCCTTCATAGGCAAAAACTAAAACAGAACCCGCTCTCCAACCATATAGGAAATATCGCAAACCTTCCGGTCCACGTAACATTTATGTCTGGACTAGGATGTAAAGAGTCTATCCCGAATCACCTTAACCTTCTCCAAAGCATCCTGAACCAAGTCTGTGCCCAATAGTATAGCCTCACCCAGCTCAAACCAACCCATCGGGGATCTACACCATCTCCCATATAAAGACTCACACAGTGCCATCTGAATGATGGACTGATAGCTGTTGTTGTAAGCAAACTCTGCCAATGGCAAGAACTGATCCCAATACCCTCCAAACTCAATCACACATACACGGAGCATATCCTCAAGAATCTAAATAGTGCGCTCGGACTATCCGTCCATCTGAGGGTGAAATGTTGTACTCAACTCTACCCAAGTACCCAACTAATGTTGAACACCTCTATAGAACCGCGATGTGAACTGAGTACCTCTATCTGAAATGATGGAAACCGGAATACCATGCAGACGAAAGATCTCCCGGATATAGATCTCTGCCAACCGCTCCAAGTAATAAGTAGTACACACAGGAATAAAGTGAGTGGACTTGGTCAGCCGATCCACAATCACCCAAATAGCATCGAACTTTCTCAAAGTCCGTGGAAGTCCAACTACAAAGTCCATGAAAATCCGCTCCCACTTCTATTCTGGAATCTCTATATGCTGAAGCAAACCCACCCGGTCCCCGGTGCTCATACTTCACCTGCTGACAGTTGAGGCACCGAGCTACAAATCCAACTATATCCTTCTTCATCCACCTCCACCAGTAGTGCTGCCTCAAATCCTGATACATCTTTGCGGCACCCGGATGAATGGAATATCGTGAGCTATGGGCCTCCTCTAGAATCAACTCTCGAAGCCCATCAATATAGGGTACACAAATCTGACCCTGCATCCTCAATAGCGCATCATCACCAATAGTCATATCCCTAGCATCATCGTGCTAAACCTTGTCCTTGAGGACAAGCAATTGAGGGTTATCATACTGCACTCCCTGATATGATCAAATAAGGAAGACCGAGAAACCACACAAGCTAGAACGCGATTGGGCTCCGAAAGATCCAATCTCATAAACTGGCTAGCTAAGGCCTGCATATCCATCGTCATAGGCCTCTCCGATGTTGGTAAATAAGCCAAACTCCCCAAAATCTCTGCTCGACAACTCAAAGCATTGGCCACCACATTGTCCTTGCCCGGGTGATACAGAATAGTGATGTTATAGTCCTTTAGCAACTCTAACCACCTCCCCTGGTGCAAATTTAGATCGTTTTGCTTGAACAGGTGCTGTAAGCTCTGATGGTCAGTATAAACCTCACAAGGTACACTGTATAAGTAATGGAGCCAAATCTTTAGGGCGTGAATAATGGCAGCTAACTCAAGGTCGTGAACAGGGTAGTTCTTCTCATGTATCTTCAATTGCCTGGACGCGTAGGCAATCACCCTACTGTCTCGCATCAACACCGCTCCAAGGCCAACCCTCGAGGCATCACAATAGACCATATAAGACCCCAAACCTTTAGGTAATATCAAAATTGGGGTTGTGATCAAAGTTGTCTTGAGCTTCTGAAAGCTTGCCTCACTCTCCTTCGTCTACTGCAATGGAGCACCCTTCCGGGTCAACTTTGTTATAGGGGCTGCAATCAATGAAAACCCATCCACAAAACAACGATAGTAGACCACCAAACTAAGGAAACTATGGATCTCGGTAGCTGAGGATGTTCTGGTCCAACTCTGCACGACCTCTATCTTCTTCGGATCCACCTGAATACCCTCACTCGATACCACGTGGCCTAAGAATGACACTGAATCCAACCAAAACTCACATTTCGAGAACTTAGCATATAACTTCTTCTCTCTCAAAGTCTGAAGCACAGTCCTCAGGTGCTGCTCATGATCTTCCCGACTCCGGGAATATATCAGAATATCATCAATAAATATAATGACAAATGAGTCAAGATACGGCCGAAACACACTGTTCATCAAATGCATAAAGGTTGATGGGGCATTGGTCAACCCAAATGACATAACAAAGAACTCGTAATGACCATACCGAGTCATGAAAGCAGTCTTCGAGATATCTGGCTCCCGAATCTTCAACTGATGGTAACCTGAGCACAAATCAATCTTAGAAAACACCTGTACGCCAGAAGCTGGCCAAACAGATCATTAATACGAGGCAAAGGATAATGGTTCTTAATTGTAACTTTGTTCAACTGGCGATAATCAATACATATACGCATAGAACCATCCTATTTCTTCACAAACAAGACAGGAGCACCCCAAGGTGATACACTAGGCCGAATAAAACCCTTATCAAGCATTTCATATAACTGATCCTTCAACTCAGGAGGAGCTATACAATACGGAGGAATAGAAATTGGTTGAGTGCCCGGCAACGGATCAATGCCAAAATCAATATCTCTATCAGGCGGCACGCCTAAAAGATCAGCTGGAAACACATCAGGAAAATCCTGTACTACTGGAACTGAATCAACTGAAAGGGTATCAATACTGACATCTCTCACATAAGCTAAATACGCATCACACCCCTTCTCAACCATATGCTGAGCTTTAAGAAAAGAAATAACTCTACTAGGAATGTGATCTAAAGTACCCCTCCACTCAACACACGGTACATCTGGCATAGCCAGCGTCACAGTTTTGGCGTGATAATCAAGAATAACATAATGGGGTGTCAACCAGTCCATGCCCAAGATAATATCAATGTCAACCATGCTGAGTAACAATAAATCGGCTCTTGTCTCAAAACCACTATGAGCAACCAAACATGACCGATAGATGCAGTCCACAATAAGAGAATCTCCCACAAGAGTAGAAACATAAACAGGGGAACTCAAAGAATCCCGAGATACACCCAAATACGGAGAAAAATAAGAAGACACATAATAATAAGTAGATCCTGGATTGAATAGAATTGATACATCTCTGTGGCAAACCAATATAATACCTATGATGACAGAATTAGAGGCAACAACCTCCGTACGGGCAGGAAGGGCATAGTATATGGCCTGGCCTGCCCCTCTAGGGTGACCTCTACCTCCCCAACCTCTACCTCTAGCTTGCTGAGTAGGTGGGGTAGCAATTGGAGTAGTAATCATAGCCTGGGAACTTTGCGTGGCACGCTGTGGCCGAGAAGTCTGTGGAGGTGCACTCCACCCAAGTCTAGGGAAATCCCTCACCACGTGGCATGCGTCACCATACTCAAAACAAGCTCTAGAAAGACGCGGCAACTATGACTAGCTCAGAACAGGTCTGGTGGACTGACCTCTAAAAGCACCCTGCGTAGGAGGCGTGCTAGAAACGGAGGTGCATAATAAGGCTCTTGAGGCCTAGGAGGAGCTGGAGCACTACTGGCTACTGGAAGGGCTGAATGAATAGGACGACTCATATAACCCCTACTATGACGACCTACAGCTGGGGTACGGGCACCAGAATAATGGCCCGTCTCTTGAGACCTCATTGCCTCCCTCTCCTCTCTCTCCCTAGCACGCATACCCTCAATCCTCATAACAATGTTCGCTGCATGCTGATAAGAAATATCCATCTCCAACTCACGAGCTATGCTAGACCTAATGCTGGGAATAAGGCCCTCAATAAATCGGCGAACACTCCCACGAACAGTAGAAACCAAGGCTGGTGCATGCCTAGCTAAACTAGTGTAACAGACAGCATACTCTGAGATAGTCATAGCACCTTGGCGCAAATGCTCAAACTCTGTGCGCCATGCGTCCTAGAGGCTCTAAGAAACATACTCTCTCAGGAATAGATCTTAAAACTGAGTCCAAGTCAATGAAGTATCCTCATCTGGACTATCTAACTCATAGGTGTGCCACCACTCATAGGAGGCACCTCAAAGCTGGAAGGTAGTGTAGGAAACCCCGCTCGATCCTGATATACACATAGTATGGAGAATATGGTAGCTCTCATCTAGAAATCCTAGAGCATCCTCTGATGCTAGACTGCTGAATATAGGAGGCTTGTACTTCTGGAATCTCTCAAGCCTTAGGTGCTCCTCCTCGGAAACCGCTGCCCTATCCTCGGGCTGAACGGGCACTGCAGGTGGTCCACGAATAAAATCAGGGACCTGCTCAACAAGCACTCGCTGCTCAGGAGTGTGGGTGGCAGGAGTCTGTGCTCCTCCCCCGGCCTGAGATGTGGCTGCAGCAAGGGGAAGCAACCCTGCCTGAGACAAGGTGGTGTACATGGTCATGAACTGCGCCAAAGTCTCCTGAAGAGCTAGAGTAGTAGTAGCACTAGACATATCAGGTTCTTAGGCTCCAGTTGGAATTGTGGGTGGTACCTCGGTGGTAGCTCGCTCAGGTGCTCTAGCTGCACCACGTGCACGTCCTCGGCCTCTACACCGACCCCGGCTTCTGACAGCTACAGTAGGGGGCGCGGGTGCCTGACATCTCTCATAGCATGTGTCCTCACCATCTATGAGAGAATAGAAGACAGAAGTTTAGAATTGTGATGTCAAAATATCACACGACAAGGAATCAAATTAAGTGGAAATTTTTCCTAACAGTTACATAGCCTCTTGTAGATAAGTACAGACGTCTCCATACTGATCAACGAGACTCTAATAAACCAGCTTATGATCCATGACTCCTATGAACCTAGAACTATGATACCAACTTGTCATGACCCCGGTTTGCCCTCCGTGAGCCATCGTGACGGCACCTAGTCTCTATGACTAGGTAAGCCTAATTTACGGAAGAAAAAACCAAAAATTGCGGAAGTAAAACTATTTAAAATAGAAATAAGTAGTAACAGTGTTTAAATATGCCGCTCGTATCACAGCATGTTTAACACTTATCATGTTTAGCCTAATATCAGATGTCTACGTGTCTTAAATGCTTATTTGAAATCTATGCAGCATGCTTAGTTAAATTCCTATTTTTCCTTGATTTATATCAGTTTTAAATGTAGAGTTCTTGTTGTTAATTGTTGTTTCCATCGGTTTCGAGTTGTGTGTTTACTTTTGGGAATACAAGGCGGTACCTTGGGAGATCCCCCATGCATATTTACTTTTTGGACTATGAGGCAGTACCTCGGGAGATCCCGCAGCACATTTACTTTTGAGACTATGAGGAGGTACCTCGAGAGATCTCCTTGTATGTTTCCTTTTAGAGTACAAGACTATCTCTGGAGATCCTCTGTTGAGCATTTACTTTTGGGACTACGAGACGGTATCTCGGGAGCGCCCCTGTTGTTTATCACTATGTGTTACGTTGTTATTTTGTGTATAATTCTCCTTGTTATATTCTCAGTTTTTTAACATTATTATATCTTTTGTCCTATTTATTATATACTAGTAGGACCCTAACCTAACCTCATCACTACTCTACCGAGTTTAGGCTTGACACTTACTGGATACCGTTGTAGTGCATTCATGCTACTCTTGTGCACATGTTTTTTATGCATATCTAGGTACCTCCTACCAGCCCGGCTATTAGTTGCGTACTTGCTGCTGCTTCGGAGACTTCAAGATATATCTGCCAGCGTTCGCAGACCTCCGAGTCCCCCTCTATCCCTTTTATATTATTCCTCCTTTATTTCTTCTAGTTACTGATGTAAAGAAACAGTTAGACAAATTTATAGAGCTTGTGACTTATGACTATTGGGTTTTAGGAACACTGTATATACTCGAGTGCTCGCTTACTTGTACATGCCGAGCAATATTTATTCATTTATATAATTATATGTTGCACTTAGTTGTTGATTGTGTCTTTATTTTCAATTATTTCTCAATTGTTAAGCTTACCTAGTCGTAGAGACTAGGTTCTGTCACGACATCTTACAAAGGGAGATTTGGGTTGTGGCAAGTTGGTATTAGAGCTCTAGGTTCATATGTGTTATGAGTCACAAGTAGGCTTAGTAGAGTCTCACGGATTGATATGGAGACGGTTGTACTTATATTCGGGATGCTATGGAACTGTTAGGAAAATTTCACTTCTTTTGATTCACTATCGTGTGAAATTGTTTACTTTAGAATTCTGAACTTCTGTCTTCTATTCTCTCATAGATTTTGAGGACACGTACAGCTGGGTCAGATGACCAGGCACCCACGCCCCCTACTAGAGCCACGAGAGGGCGAGGCTAGGGTAGATGTCGAAGACTTCCATGTGGTGCAGCCAGAGCACCCGCATGAGCTGCTATAGAGGAGCCACTAGTAGCTCCAGTCGGAGCGCAAGCACCTACGACGCTTGTTACTGCACCAACTCTTCAGGAGACCCTTGCATAGTTCCTGAGCATGTTCGGTACTCTAGCTTAGGCAGGGTTCATTCCCCTTGCTCCTACCACATCTCAAGCTGGGTGAGGAGCATAGACTCCCGCCGCTCGTACCCTAGAGTAGCGAGTTCATATCGACCAAGTTCTAGAGGTCATACCAGTACAGTCGATAGCCCTAGTTCGGCCTAAGAGTAGGGTAGTAGTTTTTGAGGATGAGAAGCTCAAGCTCGAGAGGTACAAGAAGTACCACCCTCCTACTTTCAATGGCTTGGCATCAGATGATGCTTAGGATTTTCTTGAGGAGTGCCACAGTATCCTCCATACTATGGGATTAGCAAAGTCGAGTGGGGTTTCTTATACCATGTTCTAGCTTCGAGGAACGGCCTTTCAATGGTGGCATACTTATGAGTTAGGTAGTCCAGCTGAGGCAGCTTCACTTACATGGACTTAGTTCTCGGATATATTCTTGAGGGAGTAGGTTCCCCAATGTATCAGGGATACTTGGCGCACAGAGTTTAAGCCGTTGCACCAAGGTTCTATGATTGTATCAGAGTATGCGGTTCATTTCACTGGTCTGGCTAGACTTGCACCAGCCTTGGTTGCTACAGTTCGAGAGAGGGTCCGTCGGTTCATTGAGGGGCTCCACCCCAGTATCAGGCTTAGCATGGCCTGGGAGTTGGAGATGGATATTGCATACCAGCAGGTTCTGGAGTGGAGGGTATACTTGCTCAGGAGAGAAAGCAGTGAGAGGCCAAGAGGTATCGAGAGTCTGGTACTTATAGTGGTACTCATTCCCTAGTGGTAGCTCGTCATGGTAGGGGCTATATGAGTCGCCATGTTCATTCAGCACTTCCAACCGCTAGTGGTATTCTGGCTAATCCTAGGCCCCAGGAGCCCTATTATGCTCTGCCAGTGTCTAATTTACTTCTTGCACGGGGTGCTTTCAGCGGTTAGACCAGCAGACCTGGCCAAAGCAAGCCACAACAGCCACGCCCTCAAAGAGCTTGTTTTGAGTGTGCAGACACTCGCCATATTGTGAGGGATTACCCCAGACTTAATAGGGGTTCACCTCCATAAACTTCTCAGGCACCGCGTGCTCCACCGAGTCCCCAGGCTTTGATTATAGCACCAGCTACTACCCCACCTACTCAACTAGCTCGGGGTAGAGGTCGGGCAGGTAGAGGTCTCCATAGAGGGGAAGGCCAGGCCATATATTATGCCATTCCTGCTTGTCATTATAGGTATTGTTCCGGTCTATCATATAGATGTGTCAGTTTATTTGATCCAGGATCCACTTATTCCTATATGTCCTCTTATTTTTTCCTCGTATTTGGGAGTATCCCGTGATTCTTTGATTTCTCATGTTTGTGTGCCTACACTTGTGGGAGATTCTATAGTTGTAGACTGTGTGTATAGGTCGTGTTTGGTTGTTCTTAGTGGTTTTGAGACCAAAGCCAATTTATTATTTCTCAGTATGGTAGATTTTGATATTGTCTTGGGCATGGACTGGTTGTCACCCCATTATGCTATTCTTGATTGTCACGCCAAGATTGTGACACTGGCTATGCGAGGATTACCGTGGTTACAGTGGAGAGGTACCTTAGATTACACTCCTAATAAAGTTATTTCATTTCTTAAAGCTCAATGAATGGTTGAGAAGGGGTGTGATGCGTATCTATCTTATGTAAGAGATATCAGTATTGATACCCCTATGGTTGAGTCTGTTTCAGTAGTAAAGGATTATCCCGATGTATTCCTAGCTGATCTTTTGGGCATGCCGCCTGATAGAGATATCGACTTTGGTATTAATTTGTTGCCAGGCACTCATCATGTGTCTATTCCTCCAAATAGTATGGCTCCTCTTGAGTTGAAGGAACAATTACAAGAATTGCTTGAAAAAGGCTTCATTCAGCCTAGTGTGTCACTTTGGGGTGCCCTAGTCATGTTTGTGAAGAAGAAGGATAATTCAATAGGTATGTGCATTGTTTATTGCCAGTTGAACAAAGTTACAGTGAAGATCAGGTATCCATTTCCTCGTATTGATGACCTATTTGATCAGTTACAGGGTGCCAGAGTGTTTTTCAAGATTGACTTACGTTCAGGCTATCATCGGTTGAAGACTTGGGAGCCAGATATCCCAAAGACTGCTTTCATGACTCTATATAGTCACTACAAGTTCCTTGTGATGTCATTTGGGCTTACCAACACCCTAGGAACATTCATGCATTTGATGCATAGTGTATTTCGACCCTATCTTGACTCATTCGCCATTGTGTTTATTGACGACATTTTGGTGTACTCCCGGAGTCTGGAGGATCATGAGTAACACTTGAGGACTATGCTTCAGACCTTGAGAGAAAAGAAGTTACATGTAAAATTCTCAAAGTGTGAGTTCTGGCTAGATTCAGTGGAATTTTTGGGTCATGTAGTGTCGAGTAAAGGGATCAAGGTTGATCCAAAGAAGGTAGAAGCAGTGCAGAGTTGGCCCAGACCATCCTCAGCTATAGAGATCCGGAGTTTTCTTGGTTTGGTGGGGTATTACAATCGATTAGTTGAAGGTTTCTCATCTATTGCAGCAACTATGACCAAGCTGACCTAGAAGGGTGCTCCATTCAAGTTGATAGAGAGTGTGAGGAGAGGTTTCAAAAGCTCAAGACAACTTTGACTACAGCCCTAGTGTTGGTATTGCCTACAGGTTTGGGGTTTTCAATTGTATATTGTGAGGCGTCGTGGATTGGTCTCGGTAAGGTGTTGATGCAGGACGGTAGGGTGATTGCCTACGTATCCAGACAACTGAAGGTGCATAAAAAGAACTATCCTGCTCACAACCTTGAGTTAGCAGCTATTGTTCATGCCTTGAAGATTTGGCGACACTATTTGCAGGTGTACCTTGTGAGATATACACTGATCATTGGAGTTTGTAGCATATGTTGAAACAGAAGGATCTTAATTTGCGTCAGCCGAGGTTGTTAGAGCTGCTTAAGAATTATGATATCACTATACTATACCATCCCCGGAAGGCCAATGTGGTGGCCGATGCCTTGAGTCGCAGGGTGAAGAGTTTGGGGGCTTAGCATATCTACCAGCAGTAGAGAGGCCATTAGCATTTGATGTTCAGGACTTGGCCAACCAGTTTGTTAGATGCATATTTTTGAGCCGAGTCGAGTTTTGGCTTGTGTGGTTTCTCAGTCTTCTCTTTATAATTGTATCAAGGAGCATCGGTATGATGACCCTATCTGCTTGTCCTTAAGGACACGGTTCAGCACGATGATGCTAAGGAGGTCACTATTGGAGATGATGGTGCACTGAGGATGCAGGGTAGGCTATGTGTGGCCAATGTAGGTAGTTTGCATGATGTTATTCTCGAGGAGGCTCACAGTTTCCGGTACTCCATTTATCCAGGTGTCGCGAAGATGTATCAGGACTTGAGACAACATTATTAGTGGAGGAGAATGAAGAAGGACATAGTGGAATATGTAGCCCGATATCTAAACTGCTAACAGGTGAAGTATGAGCATCATCAGCCAGGTGGATTGCTTCAGAAGCTAGAGATTACACAGTGGAAATGGGAGCGGATCAATATGGATTTTGTTTGTGGGCTTCCGCAGACTCAGTGAAAGTTTGATGCAGTTTGGTTGATTGTGGATAGGATTCATGTGATGACTACTTATTCTACCGAGTAGTTGGGTCGAGTTTATATCTGCGAGATTGTCAGGCTTCAGGGCGTGCTGGTATCTATCATCTCTGACCGGCGTATGCAGTTAACATCACAGTTTTTGAGGGTTGTACAGAAGGAGTAAGGTACTCAGGTTGCGTTAAGCACAACATTTTACCCTCAGATGGACGGACAGTCCGAACGCATTATTTAGATACTAGAGGATATGCTTTATGCGTGGGGATCGGTTCTTGCCACTTGCGAAGTTTGCCTACAATAATAGTTATCAGTTGAGTATTCAGATTGCACCGTATGAGGCTTTGTATGGTAGGCAGTGTCGGTCTCCAGTGGGTTGGTTCGAACCAGGAAAGGCTAGGCTATTGGGTACTGACTTGGTTCAAGTTGCATTGGAGAAGGTTAAGGTGATTCAGGATCGACTTCTCACAGCCTAGTCCAGACAGAAGAGTTATGTGGATCGGAGGGTTTGCGATGTTGCAGTCATGGTTGGAGAGCGGGTTTTGCTCCAGGTTTCGCCCATGAAGGGTGTCATGAGGTTCGGAAAGAAGGGTAAGCTGAGCCCAAGGTTTATTGACACATCCGAGGTGTTGCGGCAAGTTGGGGAGGTTGCTTATGAGCTTGCAAGCCTTCCAGTCTACCAGGTGTTCATCGTGTATTCCAACTATGCTCTGTAAGTATCACGATTATCTGTCACATGTGTTGGATATCATCTCAGTCCAGTTAGACAAGGATCTATCATATGTTGAGGAGACGGTGGCTATTTTGGATAGGCAGGTTCAAAAGTTGAGGTAAAAAAACATAACTTCAGTGTTCAGTGGAGGGGTCAGCCGGCCAAGGAGGCAACTTGGGAGACCGAGCATGATATGCGTAGTTGTTATCCTCATTTTTTCACCCTTTCAGGTATGTCTCTATACTCGTTTGAGGACAAACGATTATTTTACGAGAAGGAGAATGTAAACGACCCAGCCGGTCATTTTGAGAGTAATATCCCCGATGATGATACCCAATATATATAAATATATACACACAAATACTTTCAAAATAGTGCGTATGCATCATCATTTGGTTTATTAGTATATACAAATACTCTTTATAATTTTCCATAATTTTAAAGACTTTAAATCAATTTATTTTCGCATTTTATTATATGAATAACATGACTTTTTACATTTTTATAATGTTAAGTAATTATTTTTAATCATGTTAGTGCACAAATAATATTTTTTCTATTTATTAATTATTTTTATAAATTATTTCTTGCTTAATATAGGGTATTCAAAAACTAGCCTAAATTCCTAATATATTTGGACCTAATAACCATTCCCAATTACCCAATACACCAGCCCAATACCCCTGGCCCAAGACCAAACAACCCTATCTAATACCCGATCGCGACCCGTTTAAACCACCCGACCCAAAACCCCTTTAAAATCATGGCCGTTGATCTCTGAGATCAACGACCCATATTATTCCCTCCCTTTTAATTACCCTAAACATCCCCTAACCCCAATCATTCTCACCCATCTGCCGACCTTGAATCCTCTCATCTCTCATCTCTCATCTCGCAAACCCTAGTCGTCTTCCCCAAATCACTATCCTATTCCCAAATGACATAGGATTCCACGGCTGTTTCTTGTCATTTATGATCTCTCCCTAGTACTGAATCCTTTTCTATACTACTTTCCTAAACATGACAACCATATTTCACATGAATCGAACCAAAAATGGTTCAGACCCTTGATTTTTTTGATTATTTCGTCTATATTCGTTATATGCTCTATTGTAAGCAGGGATATTATTATATCTCCTGTTGATTCTTACTTACCTTAAATTAGGATTTTTAGATCCCTTTAGATCGGACAAAATAAGTTTGATTCTCTAATTTTTAGTGTTATTTGTGTCTATATTCACCCTACGTTACTATGTTAATGTATATTCCGTTGGTATTTATTTTCCCTAAAACTAGGGTTTACCAATTTTTTTCTAAATGCGATTTTACTGATTCTACATGATATTTCTTCCTTATTTGCGTTTGATTTTACAGTGTTTCCTTGTTTATTTGTTTAATTTCCCCTACTATATAAATCCCTCCCCTCATTCCCTTTAGACAAGACAAGAATCGTTAATGTTTACTTAAAAACTGATGTTATTGGTCTTTGTTCCCTAAATACTCTTGTTCTATATTCTGGTTCCTGGCCGACTAAAAGCCAAGGCCAGGAATTCTGGGCTCTTGCTACTATGGTCTTTGTTCTTTCTTGTTTTTCGCTTAATTGGTGAGTTGTTGAACTTTTGTCACTTCATTCCTATTTGCCTGTCATTTGCACATGTTTCACTTCTGGAGATTGTATATGTTTTCTAGGCTGTTCTTGCATGCAATTCTGATTACTTTATTTCAATTTTAGGTCTCTCTAATCTTTAACTTCATTATGTTGGTAATTTGAGACATGCCTGAACTTGATTTGAATCGATTAATTTCTTTTCAAGCTCATCTAGCCTATGTGTTGCAACTTGCTAATATTAAAGACCTTTTTACTGTAGCCTCTTTGTAGTGATTAATTTTGCTATCAATCTTGTTACCTGGGCATGCTTGCATATCCCTTTTAATAGATTAGTTGATGAATATAGTCATTAGCTATATAGAACAAGTTTGCTTCCTGTCCTTTTCCAAACTTGCTATGGTAATATCCTGCATAGGTAGCATATTTGATAATGTATGCTTCTAGTATGTCTTGACTTTCCGGTAGTTGCAATAATCTGTTCTCATCCTATCTAAATTATGTTGCCAGTCGATGTGATTCTTTATTGTATCATTAGCACCTACTTAACATAATTTGAATTTCTTCTTTATTATGAGTATGTGTATACCAATTGTGCAAACTTGGTTTATTAATGTTTGATTACTTATGCACTATGTGTTGAACTTGTTCTTCTGAATCTTTGCTAAGTCTGCTCTTAAAACCTAAAGCCTGTTTTATTATTTGCTCTATGTGCTCAACTTTTACTCTTCAGTTCTTCCCTCAATTGTTGTCCAGTCTTTCTCATTATCACTTATGTTATCTGAACTTCTTATTCTTAGTCGGTCGAAAGCCAAGGCTATCAAGGTTCTTGTTATTGACCTCCCTAGTGTGAGCACTGCTCGGGGTCCAATTGAGACTCTTGTGAACTCTGACACACTAGGACTTGGTCCCTAGTATATCCTTGAATCTCCTCTTTTAACCTCCCTATTGTGAGCACTACCCTGGGTTCTTGAAGCGTTTGGGAACTATGACGCACTATGGTCTAAGGTTTCTTGCCATCTTGTCCTAATTGCTCAATTCTGTCCCATTTTCACTTACTGAATAAGCCAATGGCTTGTGATATGGCTGCTTCTTTCCGAATCTTTGATGACTATTGGTTTTTGGCTATGAAGACTGTTTTCTAGGCTGTTGTGAACTATGTTGATTTAAAATTGAAGGCCTAGTTTGGGCGGGCATACTTTGGGTCTGTCTTAGGCCCACTATAGTTATTTTTGTAACTTGGTAATTTATTTCATTCATTGTGACTGTAATAATGATGTAATAATAATTGGGTATTAGTAAAATCAGGAAATTGGGCTTATTTTAATATTGCATGAAACAGGTAGAAATCCTGCCTATAGGTGTTCAATTTGCTCGAAATGCTCTTCTACTGTGTGTGCTAGATAACCTGCCTATAGATGTTTAACTCATTTGATATATTCTGCCTCTACATGTTTGATAGATAACCTGCCTATAGGTGCTCAATTTGTTTAACATATTCTGCTTCCACATGTTTATTAGAAATCATGCCTATAAGAAATAAAATAATTAATCTTTCAACTGCTGCATGTTCACATAGACACCATGCCTATAGGATTACAGTGATTCACAAATACCTGCTCTTTATAATATTCACATAGATATCATGCCTATAGGAACATAATCAGATTATATGACATTTCTATTATACTGTCACCCGCCTAGAAAGCATGCATATAAGGATAAAATGCCATAAAATCAAGTATAATTATCAATTTCTAGAAATCCTGTCTATATGATGTTCTATTAATATTGCTAATCTTATGTCTTCAAACAACTCTACTGCATAATCACGCCACGATTAGATATCATGTTTACAAGACCTGTAACATTCTAATACATCAAAATTACAGCGTTACCTTTATAATACAGAATTACTTAGCAATCATGTCTATAGGATCAATAACTCATAACCTATTGTCTCAATAATCAGCATGTAATATCAGATTTCCTAAACTATGCACCTATTCAGAAAAGCATGCCTCTATAACAATATATCGCCTCTGAAAGTGTTTGCGCATCCAAATCTATAGCAACATAGAAATCATGCCTATAGGAGTCAATGACTTTAACTCGTCTCCGCCTAGCTCATTTGCGTGCATTTGTTGCCTAAGTGTGGAGGCTAACTTGAGCCCATATTTTTTTATACATGAAAGTCCAACCTATTTTGTATGTCACCTAGTTTTCTTATTTTGAGCAACCTAAGTTATGTCTAGAACCACCTAAGATAGAGGTCCAAATGCCTCCGAGACTATAGGCATGGGACGGGTAGTGCACGCATAAAGCACAGTTTAGTATCAACTAGTGCACTTTAGGTAACAACTTAAAGATAGTAATCGAGTAGCAAGAGATAATAGTTTGTGCTAGCTGAATAATACAAGTAACACCCCATCTCGAGGGAGTTACGAAGTATTATTTATGTTGCACGGGGTGATCCTTTAGGCTAAAAAATTTAGGTCCCCCCCCCCTTTTGTCCTTAAATCAATTATTTGTGTTTGATAATGAACTTCATAATTTTTTGTGCTCTCTCTCTTCGTTTATTT
This sequence comes from Nicotiana sylvestris, assembly GCF_000393655.2. Lineage (NCBI taxonomy): Eukaryota > Viridiplantae > Streptophyta > Magnoliopsida > Solanales > Solanaceae > Nicotiana > Nicotiana sylvestris. The sequence goes on along the minus strand of NC_091057.1, from coordinate 117,985,874 downwards.
GATCACATAGACCAATTCATATAATTCGAGTTCGGCCGAGACCCACAGTTGTGGACCTCAAAGAGTTCCTAACACCTTCTCTTCGAGGTAATTTCGAACCCATACCTTATCATTAGTAATGCAAACGAGTCAAATAGAGTTATTTGCAAATAGGTGCCCTAACGCACCGTAAACCCATTAGGTGTCCCTCCCCACTCTCACCCCCTTATCTACTTTATTATAATTTCCACATTGTGCGAACTAAATTCTTCCTTGTTTTTCTTTCTTTGTCTTTACGTTTCATTCAATACTACATTTATTGCTTTCATCATGCAAAAAATATTTGACAACGTGTTGTTTCAACTTTTCATAAAGCATGCTCCACATCATATTCCACTCGTGCGTAATTAATGTCATAACGGCTCTTTATGAGTGTCCACGCTCTTCCTAGAATTACCCTTTAAATTTGGAAAGGCTTATTTGTGATAAAACTAGTCGATCAGCGGTGCAGTCGACGGTTTCGTGCCTTTTCCTCTCATGTTGTCTACTTGAGGGTACCGGTCTAGACTCTTATAGAAACCCCTACTCTAGTATTAACTGTGCATGCATCATGTCCAAACCTAGTATGAGTTAGAATGCAGTATGCGTAATAATTCGCTAAGTCATGCCTTGTCCAAAGTCTGTCGGGATTTTCATAATCCCAATGCGCACAATCATGATCTGTGCATTATTTGGAGAAAGCGTGACAATATATTGATCATTAACATGTAAATAGGCAAATCTAGAGGGGGAATGGCTAACTTTACTAGTTTTGTAAAAATGAGGCACGAAAACCCCAGGATTGACGTGGTTCAAAATATCCCACCTTTGCTGCTAGATTGTTAGGAAAATCTCCCTCCAATTGACAAAAACCATGTGAAAAGAGTCCTTGGAAGTTTACCCTCTATGTTAGACATTCAACAAAACAATGCATTAATCGAGCCCGCTACTATGTTCTGGGATGAGAAGAGAGCCATTTTCCGTTTTGGTGACATAGAAATGACTCCCTTTTTAGAAGAAATAAGGGGTTTCGCTGGGCTCCCATGGGATAGTCCTAGTTTGTTGGTACCAAAAACCCGCACTCCTCGGGGTTTCTTAAAAATGATGGGTTTTAGGAAAAATGATGATTTAGTTTGTTTGAAGAAGTCTTATATACCATTCGATTTCCTCTATGAGTGTTATGGACATAGCAAGTCATACCGCTTTTACCATGATGAGTTTGCCACCACTTCTTTGGGTTGGACTCACAGCTGAGTTTTTGTATTCATTGTCTGTTTTCTAGGGATACTAGTATTTCCAATACAAGGAGAACATATCCACACTCACCTATCTATGGTCACAAAGGCTTTAATGGAAGGGATTGAGGGGCAGACTTATACTATTGTCCCTATGATTCTGGTTGATATGTATCGGGCTCTAGATCATTACAAAAAGGGGTATATGCATTTGGAGGGTTGCAATATATTGTTCCAAGTATGGTTGTTAGATCACCTTCAGAGGGGAGAATACCGTCAAGAATTTCCGCAACGACCATGGAATGACCACATAGCCTATCACCATCCGTAGAGAATGACTTTCATCCCAAACAGGTTTGCACAATCGGAAAACGTTGTGAGTTGGGCACACTTCTTCAACAATCTAACTGATGACAAAGTACATTGGATGTTCGAATGGTTCACTAAAAGAATTCATCATCAGGTCGAGAGATAATCCTCATCTAGTTCTAATCGGATTGAGGGGGATCTATCCTTATGCTCCTATCAAAGTCATGAGGCAAGCTAGGAGAAAATAGGTTATACCACGAGTTTCCAAAATACTTCAATACAAGGAAGACTTCCAAGGGTACGCCATTCCATTCTAGTTCGAGGCACAACACATGTGGCATCAAAAGATCATTGTGGAGAAAAATACAATCGAGCCAGATTGGTATCATGTCATCCATGTGCACTTCTATCCATCATGGTTGGTAGATGATATAGCGGGGGATGTCAAGCAAGGGATTAATTTGAATAATAGGATTGTAGATGACGCTTTTGAAGCACAAGTCAAATATAGGATGTTGCGCAAAAGGGTTTTCAAGTCTGAAGACAGGTATTTGGAACAATATAAAACGAATATGGAAGTAATCAACGAGTGGGGAGAAATCGCTACTAAGTCAACAGAGAGGTTGTAATATTTAGAGCAGGGTTTGATAGAGCTTGAAGGGAAGATGAGAAATGGGGTTGCAGGCTGTGAAAACATAGATGGCAATGAAGAAGGGCTCATAGCAAGGGTATATCTTCTGTTGGACATGCACGACCTGGGAATCTGATCGATGGAGCAAAGAAGGCGAAGCATGGAAAGGTCCATTTGGGACCAAATAGATTACGAATTATGTTTTACTTGCTTTCTATATTCGTTTTAGACTTTTTTGTAATAAGGCATATGCCATTAGTGACTCTTTATGATCATTGTCCTTTTAGTAGAGATTTGGCTTATTTATCATATTAATGAGATGATGTAGTTATTGGCATCAATTTTCTCCAAATCTATATGTTGCTTAGGCCTACCTAGGGCACAATGAGGTCCCCAAATTAGGACGCGAATTTATAATTCTGCAATATATGTTTAAATACCGCAAACATCTTTTAATACTCCTTACTGATTTGTTTACCTTTTTTTGTTTTTCTTCTTTTCTTTATTTGTTTATTCCCGTCTCCTAAGGTTGGTTCGTGCATACTGGCATTATCAACATATCATACCCGATCTATATGTCCTCCACCTCCTCCTCCTCTCCAAGTGATCCAATAATCAAAGGAAACGCCAGAATGGATGATGCGAGTAGTATCAGGAAAGACAACGCTACAAATGCAGTGAATGTTGAGACTTCAGATGGTCGGAGTACTCCGGCACAGAATGCCTTTGTTTTACGATTGGAACAGAAGATACTGGACCTACAAGGGGAACTTGAGTAGGTCCAAAACTTGGAAAACCTTTCCCTTACCCTGAATATCCCCGACGTCAACCAACAAAACACCCAAAACCCTACACCTCCCTAGACCACAGAAAACCAACAAAATCCTCCTGCACCTCATCGATATGCCACACCTCTTAAAAATCCTAATCCTCCACCATTACCAACACCTCCAGAACATCACCACCATCTAACTCAATATCCACAAACCACCCCATACCACACTCCTCAAAACGTACCACAACCTACCCCTGATCCCCAAAACTCAACTAACGACCACCACTATGCCTAAATTCATAGAGTCCATCAAAGTAACCCCATATATGTGGAAACCTTACCCCACACTCCACAACAAACCTTATACATACCTGAATCCACCAAGAAGGACCTGCTCATTAAGAACATGGCGAAAGAACTCAAGAAACTTACTAGTCGAGTCAAAGGTGTTGAAGGTGGTATAGGCATCGAAGGTATGAATTATGAGGATTTGTGTATTCAGCCAGATGTAGAACTACCAAAGGGTTACAAACCTCCTAAGTTCGAAATGTTCGACGGAATAGGTGATCCAAAGGTACATTTGAGAACATATTGTGACAAGCTCATAGGGGTTGGTAAAAATAAAAGAATCTACATGAAGCTGTTTATGAGGAGTCTCACTAGAGAGGCCCAGTCTTGGTAAATCAGTCAAAACCTGGAGAAATGGGTTAACTGGGTGAGCATGGCGTTAGATTTTACGGATCAGTTTAGGTTCAATATAGAAAATGCGCCATATGCCTTCTACATTCAAAATCTTAAGAAGAAGCCTATATAAAATTTTTGCGAGTATGCCACTCGATGGAGATCAGAAGCTACGAAAGTAAGGTCAGTGCTGGAAGAAGAACATATGAAAGAGTTCTTCGTCCGAGCTCAAGATCCATAATATTATGAGACGTTGATGGTTATTGAAAGCCTTATAGTTGGGAGGTATAACTAAGAAGAAAGAAGTTGGTGCAGTAATGGTAGCCCAGGGTTTGAAGTCTCCTCTTACATACCAAACCCCACCACCCACATATCAGCCTTCACCTCTCAGATACCAACAAACCGCCGCCACCTACCATACTTATAACACTCAACCATCATATAACAATTTACCACCAGCAGCACGCCAAAACTACCAAAAACCCAGACTAAACTTCGGCCGTAGACCACCCAGACAATACATTCTCATTGATGAACCCATTGATCAGTTGTTTGAGAGTTTGAAGGCTGCTGGATACATCACTCCTATTCCTTTCATTGCCATGGAAAACACCTCCCGGTGGGTTAATCCAAATAAGACATGTGCCTACCACTCGTGCATGAAGGGTCATATTATTGATGGATGTCACACTTTGAAGGATAAGATCAAGATGTTGATTGACACCAAGGTTATACAAGTAAAATGAGGTTGCACCAAATGTCCGCAACAACCCTCTCCCGGATCACAAGGGCGAATGGTAAATGTGATCGAAACTGATGAAGAATGGGATCTAGAAGGATTGATTAGACTTAGGATGAACTTAAAATACCTCCAGTCACTCTCACACCTATTATAGTGCAGATTCAATCACCGATTGAGGTTGAAATAGCCACGCCAACTCCGTTTGAGGTTAAAGCAACAACGCCCTTAGCCGCACCAACCCCATTTGAGGTGGAAGTAAACACACATTTCACTGTAATAGTAGCACCTAACCCCTCTTATCACCCTAAAGCTATACCCTAGGACTATGCTGCAGAGGAGAGAAGTAAAGGAAAGGGGAAAATGGAAGAAACTGGTACAGCACAAGGTATGACCAAGACTGGTAGGGTTTACAAGCCCGGGCATTTGGGAGGAACAAGTAAAGAAGCCGCTCCCAAGTAGCCTATTATCAAAACTAGCCTGGATGATCTTTGGAGAAAAGTGAAAGCAAGATAGTATTATGTGGTTGAACATCTGAACAAAACCCCTACTCAGATATTTGTTCTATCGCTGCTACAGAATTCTGAGACGCATAGGAATGCATTGATGAAAGTGTTGAACAAAGCCTATGTCCAAATAATATGACAGGTGAAGAAATGACTAATATGGTGGGATAGGTGTTGGAAAGCCACAAGATCATGTTTCACTAAGACAAACTGCCGCCTGAAGGATTGAGTCACAACAAGGCACTACATATCACAGTACAATTTTAGGACAAATTAATTGCCAGAGTCCTAATAGATGGGGTTCGAGTCTCAACATTTGTCTGTTGACTACTTTGAAAAGGTTGGGTAAAGGTTTGCACGAGATGCAAGCAGGAACTATGAACGTGAAAACATTAGATGGGTTCCAAAGGGCCACGATTGGGGAAATCAATCTATGTTTGCAGATGGGCCCCACTTGGTTTGATGTTGAATTTCAAGTATTAGACATATCCGCCACATATAATCTAATGTTGGGTCGACCGTGGATACATGCTGTGGGGCCATAGCCTCTATACCAGGCTATAAAATTTGAATGGAATCATCAGGAAGTAATCATCCACGGGGATGGGAGTAACCCCATTTACACCAATCAAAATGTTCTGGTTGTTAAGAATAGAAGGAAGTTGGGTGGATAAACATACCATCACATCGAGCACATCAATGCAATTGAGAAAGACAAATGGTTGAGTAATAAGATCGAAAGCATACTATCATGGACAGGGTATGAACCCGTCAAGGGTCTCGATAAGAATCACCAAAGGATCACTAAACCGATACAGCTAAAGTGTCACAACACAAATTTTAGGCTTGGGTGTGAATATACCTGGCACGAATATCAAAATTGGTCGCCGCCATAGCGTGGTCCTTATTCCCACTTGAACAACCAATACCACATCTGCACCAGACATTCTAACATGCTGACGTGATATGGGATCTGAAGAAGATGAGGCTTTATCTAGCTTGAAGAATCTATTTCTGGATGGTGAAGACATGGATTGCAATGCAATAGTTGAAGAGGAGGAGGAGGAGGAGGAGGAAGATCTTACAATTCAGATCATGGGAAAAGGAGTTGTTCTCAAAAACTAGACTGTCGCACCGTCCCAGGCCCGTCGAGTTCCTGGGTAGCCTGGCAATTAGCATGATCTATTTTTAAAATGCAATTTATGCATTTAAAACATTTTGATTATTTTGTTTTAAAACAATTGCTCGAGTCATCGAGTCATACTTATTTTAATGCTTTCAAAATTTATCTAATGCATTGCTATTTTAGTATTAAATATTATCCTTTACATTTTTCTATTGTGTTATTATTACTTATCCTAATTAACCAACAACTGTGACATGTAATGAGATAACACAACGTAAGGGTAGTGATTCAGAGGAGAAGAAAAAGATATAATACCTAAAGAAATTATCATAGAAGTGGAAAATTTTGAGAACAAGCCTAAGTCCAATTTAGACAAAACCGAGATAGTCAATTTGGGAGATTCCGAAATAGTCGATGAAACTCGCATAAGCATTCACCTGTCACCATCAGAGAAAGAAGAGTACACCCGTTTCCTGAAAGATTATGAAGATATTTTTGCATGGTCGTATGATGATATGACTGGTTTGAGCACATCTATAGTGGCTCATAAACCTACCAATCCGATTGAGCCCACCACTTCGAACGGGCGCAGGTTCATTTTAGTGGCCATAGACTACTTCACAAAATGGGTTGAGGCTGTATCTTACAAGGTTGTAACCAAGAAAGTCGTCGCAGATTTTGTCAGGTATCGTATTGTTTGCTGATTCGGGGTACCAAAATCCATCATCATCGACAATGCTGCCAATCTCAATAGTGACTTAATGAAAGCTATGTGTGTAACTTTCAAATAACAGGCATAAGAATTCCACAACATACATGCCTCAAATGAATGGAGTCGTGGAGGCCGGAAACAAGAATATCAAGAAAATATTGAGAAAGATGGTAGACAACCACAAGAAATGGCACGAGAATTTACCATTTTCCTTATTTGGATATCGTACCACAGTCCGCATATCAACCGGAGCAACTCCCTGTCGCGCCCCTTTTTTCTCGCGAAATCGGGTTTATGACATTTGGGAGGAAAACTCATTCACTTTTGGGAATTTTGGGTTTGAATCAAAGAGTCGCCACCTCATGATTAATGTGCATTAGGACACCAAGAAGGTTTAATTTGAGTAACCAAAGATTGGGGTACGGTCTTGAAATTATCCCAAGCGGAAGGTGTTAGGCACCCCTCAAGATCCACTAGTGTGGTTCCCTGCCCGACTATTATTGTGAATTTAGGTGCAAGTAACATGTAGGCAAATAAAACTTCAAATAAGAGGGGATTTTCACATAATGGTTAGAAACAAAATTGGAGAAGCTGATTTTCTTAAAAGAAATAGTTTGAAATCTTTAGAAGAAACAAAGAAACAAAGGAAAAAAAAGGGGGGTCCTAGGTTTATTAATAATATGGATCACCCCACACAATGTTCGGTAATCACTCCTCAATGAGAGGCTACACGTGACATTATCGCGTGGTCATCATATTCATATCTACCCTTTCCCACCCCGTTAAGGTAATAAAGCACGGAATGGTCTCATTTACTTATTGCATGCTATTACCCATCCCAATCCTATCAGTCCCGGAGGCATTTAGGACTACTAATCCTAAAGGGGAGGGATATTAGGCTTATTTGTAGTTTCAAAAGGCAAAATTCTAAGGCAACAACAAAACATGTATAGCAAGTTGGGGAAAAGCACATAACAAGTAAGAGGCTCAGATATACCTCCTTGAACAAAGAAAGCACATAATTAGCATGACTTTCACATACTGTTTATGGTCTGATTAAGAACTTAAAGGTTGAGGCGGACTGATTTATTACATAATTCGGATAAGAAGCCCAAATCAGGCCTACCTGCTGGTTGTAGTTAATACCACAGATTCAGTTTATAACTTCTCCCTAAGGCTTGTCTAAGTGTTGGACAAGGATCCTATAGGCATGGTATCTACTGAATTCAGGAAGCAATAATAAACTAAACAAGTACTAGTTAAAAAGGTTGTTAGATTATTAAAGAGAGCAAGTTTTTACGAAGGTCACAAGTTCTGCCACTGATGATACTCGTTATTACTGGTTTTATCTCTAGACGTGAATGAAGCGATTCAGATTCGATTAGGAATTCTTATAGACATGCTTTCTACGTGTAGTTGATTTTGAACCTTCTATACATGATATAAAAATGCAGAAAACTCGTTTTAAACTTATGAACAAGATATCTAGATGCTGAATTTTGTTTAGAACCTATGGACATGATATCTAGGTGTAATTGAACGTGCAGATTTAGACAATGTTGTAGGCATGATTTCTATATGAGCATAGTAGTCCTATGATCATGAGTTCTATATGAATGTAGGATATATAGAATTCAGAAGGAGCTGTAGGCATGATTTCTATATGAATAATAAAAATTCCTATAGATATGGCATCTATGTGAGAAATGCGGAATTCAGAAATACCTATAGGTGTGATATCTACCCTTCGCATAAATAGTTATCCCCCTTTCTCACTACTGTCCCCACGAGTTTATTACAAATTATTATAGCCCAAAATAAAGTAAAAAACAAATCATAAAATATAAATAAAAGTACAACCAAAGGAGAGACTGATTCAGACTTCATATCTGAAATATGAGGTAAACCAACTCCAAGGGATCATGATCCAAAGCCTTTCTCCCATTTGAGTGTGTCAAAGTTCCCTAAAAGCCTCAAAGGGACTCCAGGCAATGCTCACACCCAAATGTATAACCAGATTAGGACAAGTGCAGTATGGAAGGGCCAACCCTCAAGTGTCCAAGTTCAGAGGGAACTCAAAGTGTCCCAAGGCAAGGCTCATAAGAGGGGGGCAGAACATAAATACTAAGAAAGTGTGCAAGTGCTGAATAGACTACTAAAGGGGAAAAGGAGAGGGAAACAGTTACTAATAAACACACATAGGGAGTTCGGGGGGGGGGTAGGGAAATTATGAAGAGCCTATTGCTTAGGCCAGGACAAGCTTCAAGCATGCTCTGCAATGGAGGATGCTATCATACTCTTAAACCTGTCAGAACACACTATTTAGAGGCTAGGATCCCAAGGGATCGAGTTTGATTCATGGAAAATAACTTGTAGTATTGCCATGCCTCAAACCATAGCTTAAACACATAGGGGGCAGGGGTGTGGGATTCATACTAGAATAGGCAGAAAGAGATCAGTAGTGTTGAAACACACAGAAATAGTAAGTAGACAAGGATACAAAAACAGTAAATAAACACATTGTTGTGATACTAAAAGCTTAAATCAGGACATACCAGTTTTCAAAGAAGCAAGTAAAGAAAAGTAAGTAGTAGGTCTTGTAAACTGGCCACAATACAAGCAACAAGAAAGAATATTTTCTTTTGAGTGTAAGTGTAAGTTCAGAAAGACTATGAGTGATCGTTGTTTGTGTCAATGAAGAGCATGTATTTATAGTGTGAAGAACAGGAAGAAACAAGCAAATCACACATTAAATGGTCTCAAAACTCAAATGAATCCCTAAATTTTAGGGTTTTACCATCAATCGAGCGTAAAGATGAAATGACGAGTAAATCAGGCAGCAATACTAATGAATTAGTTCAGAAATCCCAAAAAGTGAACTAAGACTCTTAGTATGCATATTCCAGTAGAAGAACATAAGAAACACAGTAGAGAAGAAACGTAAGAAACATGGTAGAAGAATCAACATAAGAAACATATTATAAGAAACACAGAAGAACATAAGAAACACAGTAGGGAAGCAACATAAGAAACATTGTTGATGAATCAACATAAGAAACACAATATAACATGCTAAACATCAGATAAACTTCTAAACCACTCAAAAAAACCCTAGATCAGAAAAGATAAAAGTTTTGAAAGCAGAGTTTTGAAAGAAACTTTGAGAAAACGTTTGAAAGCTTAGAGTAAGCACAAATCTACAATGAATCTAAAAGAATCAGAAAAACCTCGAAGGTTAGGGTTTCAGAAGAAACCCAGAGTGTGAGAAAGGCTTGGAAATCATCGATCTAAGTAGGAGAGGTCGAGATCAAGCTCGAATAACCATAGCTGGCCGGAACAAGGTCGAAAATGGCCGGAGATAGTCATAGCACCGAAAGTATCCAAGGTCTGGACCAAGCTTCTTCATGGTCAGGCCTTGAAACTATAGTGACCAGGCGTGTAAGAGTTATAGTAGGCCGGAATAGGGCTTCAATGGCCTTGGAAGCCATGGATTGCGGTGATTTTAGAGTGAAACATAGGGAGGCGGCTAGGGTTTGAGAGCGGAGTTGAGAGAGAACTGAGAAAGGAGGGAGTTTTAAGGCGGCTACATGTGCAAATGACTAGGGTTTTGGGGGTAGGTCGGGATTAATTTAGGAAAGGTTAAATGGTGGCCGTTGATCATTTTGATCAACGGTCTGGAGTGAATGGGGATCCGGGCGAGTTATTCAAATGGGTTGTGAGTAAGGAAGATATAGGATTTGGGCTGGGTAATTGGGTTTGATATTGGGTTTAATTAGGTGTTCAAATTTGGCCAAAATTGAAATACAAATGGGCTATCATTTAAATAGTCATTTTCCCTTATTTATGTTATAAAAAATAGTAAAATGATTTCCAAAAATAAATTAAAATCACTAAAATGATTAATAATATATAATTATCAAATTACAAATACTGAAGTTAATTTTATAAATATAAATACAATTACATCTTAAAAGAGGCCAATATTGCAATTATATGCAATTTAGATTTAAAAATGACAAATAAATTTGTAAAAATATGCAAAAACTTATGTTAGCTATATTTTAGTATAAATATGAGAATCCAATAAATGAATCACCAAAATGATAATTTTGGGAATAATTATTGGGTTTTTCTTGCTAAAATAGGGCAATAAATTGATTTAAAAATCCTTAAAAATTAAGAGAAACATATTAAAACCTTGGGACATACTTACATATACATATACATGCTATTTTGAAAGTATTTTGTATATAAAAATATACAGGGAAAAATTGGGTATCAACAACTGCCCTCTTTACCCGGGAAGGATGAAAGAGTTGTCGGGTAAAGATATGATGGCCAATTTTGACCGAACGAAATGGTTCGAGGAGACTTAGGCCGTACTCTGGCTTCTAAGCTTCCTAGATATCCCTGATTCTACAGGAATTAGGCCGTATGTAGTTCGAGATCCGTCGGTGGAGTATGCCAATGGAGACCTTTTCAAGAACAAGCGTAATATTCAGGTCGGGATGAATGGTTAAGGTCTAATAGGGTTGCAGGAAATGGAGCGGGATTGCTCCTGTTGAGATGACCGTTGCTCGCAGGTTTGCCTGCAAATGAGCAATACAAGCATATATTGTGCATAAATTTAAACGTGATGCAAGTTTCCATCGGACCATGAATGTTGTCTTCGGACGGTTAGGATGACGTCCTCAGACCATGGTGTCCTGGGCCATGAAGCGTATGATAAAAGATTCACAGGCCATGAAATGTTGCTCTCGGGCTATGAGTCTGAACTATGATTGTAAGATAATTAATCTATAGCCATAGCAGAGATTAAAACACAATCATACAGATATAATATCATAATCTTGAGTTAGAGTCTAAGGAAGCATACCGTTAAAGTCCATGCATTCAGCAGCGACAACAAACAGTGATTAAGCCTGACACCAACTTCCACAATTCACTAGCTACGTGCTATCACAGTCTGGAGAACTTGACTAATGGGATGTCTACTGTTACCACGTGTTCAAGAAGCAGAATACGCTATGGTTTTATAATAGCTAGGGAAAGGGGGGTTGACCTCTATTTATAAAGAGTGTCTTCCCATCACAGGCCAATAGTTATTGGGTCTCACTTATCCACACACACAATATTTAATATTAGGCCTTTTATTTATGCTCCACTTGGGCCACGTCACTATCCTTTCAGGCTATAACCAATTAACGTTAATCCAAATTCCAACATTCTCCCACTTAGATGCCAACGTTAATTGAGGACAAGAAAACAATTTTAAATATTTGAGTTTTTAAGAAAATCATTTTGAAAAGGGATTTTAGACTCTACGGTGGCCACACTACTCACATAGCCAAGGATAGAATGACCCATATAACAATCCATTCAGTCTCAATAGAAAAGACTAACAATGAATCTTAGCAGGCATCGCGCCATTTTACGGTATGAATTTTATTTACGACCACATATGCTAGAATTTCCATCAACATGGATCAAACATGTATGCTAAGCATTTTATCTTTCTAATCAAGGTGAATAGATTGACACCTCTTAGAAAGAAATAATCCTCCATGTGATATTATAACCATATCACTTCAGGAGCCTCCAAGTGACATAAAATCATATCACCTCAGGAGGATTCCCTTGTGCCTTACCCGGGATAATCAAGGCAACAAGCCGCAAGACTCAAAAATATCATGAGTTTATGTAATGTCCAATTCGAAATAAAAATAAATAAATTATCATGTTAGTTATAAGCATAAGAGATATAAAATAACACAAGCTTGCATAAAAATAGAATTTATTAAAGGCAATATCTCAGTCAGCAATTACAAAGTAACCCAAACTGACTAAAGTACATCAAAAGACTCTAAAATACCCATATTTTTAGCATGTTCATTAAACACTACAGGCCTAAGACCTTTAGTCAAAGGATAAGCCAACATAGATTCTGTGCTAATATGCTCAATACATATATCACCTTCTTTTACCATGTCTCTAACCTTAAGAAGCTTAAGGCTAACATGCTTAGAGCCTCTTGTTCTCTTGTTATTCTTGGAGAAGAACACAGCTGCATTGTTGTCACAGAAAATAGTCACCGGCTTAGATATAAAATCCATAATTTGCAATTTAATAAGAAAATTCTTCATCCAGACAGCATGTGAAGCAATCTCAAAATAAGCAATAAACTCAGCTTCCATTGTAGATGTAGCAGTGATGCTTTGCTTCTCACTTTTCCAAGAAATAGCACCTCCACCCAACATAAAAATATACCCAGAAGTTGATTTCATAGTGTCTTGACAACCTGCAAAATCAGAATCCGAATATACTAGAAGATCCAAGTCATCAACCCTTTTGTACACAAGCATGAAGTCTTTGGTGCGTTGTAGATATCTTATCACTTTCTTTGCAGTCACCCAATGTGCCCACCCAGGATTAGAAGAAAATATTCATAACATGTTAACAGCAAATACAATATCAGACCTTTTACAAATCTGTATGTACATCAAACAACCAACAACACTTGTATATGGCACATCTTTCATTGTTCTCATTTCAACTTCACTTTTTGGACATTGATCTTTACTAAGTTTATCCCCTTTTACAACAGGTGCAACACCAGGTTTACAGTCTTGCATATTGAAAGTTTTAAGAACACTCTCAATATAGGAACGCTGTGATAAACCCAATAAACCACGTGACCTATCTCTTTTAATTTCTATCCCAAGAACAAAAGAGGCTTCACCAAGATCTTTTATATCAAAAGACCTAGACAAAAATTGTTTGGTCTCATTCAATAAGCCCAAATCATTTGTGGCAAGCAGAATGTCATCAACATAGAGAACCATAATAATGAAATTACCATTAGCTATTTTAAGATAAACACATTCATCATGTTTATTCTCCACAAATCTAAATTTTGTAATAATTTCATCAAATTTCAAGTACCACTGCTTGGAGGCTTGTTTAAGCACATATATGGATTTATTAAGCTTGCACACTAGATGTTCTTTACCAGCTTCTTTAAATCTTTTAGGTTGAACCATGTCAACTTCTTCAAGTAGACTCCCATTCAGGAAAGCAGTTTTAGCATCCATCTGGTGCAATTCTAAATCGAAATGAGCCACAAGAGCCATCACAATTCTAAATTCATCCTTGGATGAAACAGGAGAAAATGTTTCTTTATAATCAATACCTTCTTTCTGAGTGTAACCCTTAGCAACTAAACTTGCTTTATAACGGTCTATGTTTCCCTTGGAGTCTCTTTTAGTTTTAAACACCCATTTGCAACCAATAGGTCTAAAACCTTCAGGCAGTTCAACTAATTCCCAAACTCCATTGTGTTCCATGGAGCGCATTTCATCTTTCATTGCCTCACGCCATTTATCAACAAATGGAGAGGAAATAGCTTGAGCATATGATAAAGGATCATTCAGCTCTCCAGTATCACTAAGATTTTCAGTCACATACACGATAAAATCATCAGAGATGGCAGACCTTTTTCTTTTTGTGACCTGCGGAGTGGTTCGTTGTGTACATTTTGTTCAGGAACTATGTGATCTATGTCGTTTTTCCCTTGATTCTCCCCCCGCATGAATAGGTCGGTTTACCACATTTTCATGTATAACTTGTACAGGTACAATGACTTCCTTCTCTTTCAATATAATTTCCTTATCACATGAACAATCACAATCACAAACATCATGCTCAAGAAATTTTGCATTAATAGACTCAACGATTCTAGTGCCACGCCCAGGAAAGAAAAAACTAAAACCTTTCGAGTGATTAGGATAGTCTATAAAGAAACAACTGGTAGTTCTAGGATCAGTTTTCTTTTCTGTGGGTGAATAAATACGAACTTCAGCTGGACATCCCCAAATGTGAAAATGGTTCAAACTAGGTTTTGGGGTTGTCCATAGTTCAAAGGGAGTTTTCAAGACAGATTTTGTAGGAACTCTATTCAGGATATAGCTAGCTTTTTTAAGGATTCACCCCAAAGTGACTCAGGTAGGCTAGTCCTTGACATCATACTTCTCACTATTTCGATGAGAGTACGATTCCGTCTTTCAGCCACACCACTCTGCTCAGGAGTACCTGACATGATATATTGTGCTACTATCCCATATTCTTGCAAAAATAAAGCAAAAGGCCCCATACATTGACCAGACTCATCATATTTTCCATATTACTCACCACCATGGTAAGACCTCACTATCTTAATGGACTTCCCAAGCTGTTTTTCAACTTCAGTCTTGTAAATTTTGAACTTATCAAGTGCTTCAGATTTTTCTTTTAAAATATATATATAACAATATCTTGAAAAGTCATCAATAAAAGTAATAAAATAATTATGATTGGTCAAATTAGGTACATAAGATCCACTAATATCAGTTTGAATTATTTCTAAGAGTTCAGAGCTCCTAGTGGAACCCTTTCTCTTAACCTTGGTCATTTTACCCTTAACACAATCCACACAAGTTTCGAAATCTTTTGGATCAAGAACAGGTAAAATATTTTCCTTTACCAATCGTTCAATTCTTTCTTTAGAAATATGACCAAGACTCCTATGCCATAATAGGTAAGATGTTTTACTCATAACAGACCTTTTGTGGGCAATATTTTCAACATACATTGTAGAAAAAGTTTCATTCAATACATTCAAGCGATATAGACCATCACTTAAAAAGGCATCAGCAACAGCATGTGAATCATAGAAAATTTTAATAATACCATTTTTTTGTTGAAATGAATAACCAGCTTTGTCTAAAAGGGAACCGAAACTAATTTACATCTCATAGACGGTACAAAAATAGTATTTTCTAAACGAATACTAGAATTATTTTTAAAAGGTAAAATAGATGTCCCTATAAACTCTACTTTTGCTTTGAGTCCATTACCCACAACAACACTGGCTTCATCCTCTTTTGGCTTCCGTCTACTTACTAGATCTTCCAAGTCATTGGTTACATGAACAGTTGCACCACTATCCAACCACCAAGAATTTAAAGGAACATGAACAAGACTAGTTTCAAAGTAGACAAAAGGCAAAAGATTACCTGATTTCTTTGTCAGAGAACAGCCAGATTTCTTATGACATACTTGTTTGCAATCCCATCACTTGATTTCTTTCTTAATTATAGCTCGAGGACCAAGAGGGTTATGAGACTGACCTTGGTTAACACCAGGCTTATTAGTAAGACCACTATTACCACCTGGATGATGAGACTGGCCATGTTTCCTTTTGTGAAATTTGGGTCCACCTTTTCTTTTATAAGAGGGATAATTAGCTGATTTAGACGAACTAACAAAGTTCACTACACCCTCAACTTTCTCTTTTTGGATCCTCTCTTCCTCTACCACACAAACAGTAATAAGCTCATCAACACTCCACTTATCTTTTTGTGCATTATAGGTTGTCTTAAGTTGGTTAAACTGCTCAGGAAGGGACCTTAGAGATTGGTGAACAAGAAAATCATCGGTAATGGTTACACCTAAATTGTTCAGTTTGGTAGCAATGTTAACCAATTTCATAATACGATCATGGACATTACCTACAACGTCATACTTTATGGTAGATAGGGAATCAATCAGGCTATCTATCTCAGCTTTATCAAATTCTAGGAATTTCTGTCCAATAGCACTCAAGAAATCTTTAGCATTCCCATTATCCTTAATAGCACCTTTAATGTGATCAGAAATAGATCTATTCATGATCATGATACTCAATTTATTAGCCTTCATCCATTTCTCATACTTAGCCTTTTAATCAGTAGTGCTAGTAGTTGTGGGTTCAGCGGGTTTCTGTTCAATCAATGCAAAGTCCAGGTCTATCAGGCCTAACACTATTTCAACATCTTGTTTTCACTTCTTGTAGTTGCTACTAGTTAGAGTTTCAATGGAATTCAACTGAGTAGTCATGTTGTTAACAGATGTATAAGCAAACAACACAAAATTAGCTAAAATTATGGGCAGGAATATATAAATCAAAAGAGTCAAAGACATTCCTTACACCCCCTCCTTTGGGTAGAATATGCAATTGTCTCCCTTTTTTAAAAAAAAATAAGGAGTCCAAGACATTCATTGCATCCTCACCTTTAGGCAAGAGATACAAAACCTCCCCTTTATTATCTAAGAGTACAAGGAATACATTATGTCCTTCCTTTAGGTAAGAGACACAAAACCTCCTCTTACAAAAACTTATCCTTAGCATTAATTTAGCGTCACTAGTATCAAAAGGTAAACCTCCAACACTAATGTACACTAGTAAAGGATAATTTAGACATGATGGATTGAGAATATTTCAATGACTCAATTAAGCAGACCACTTTGGTGGAAACTGTCTATTAATCATAAATCTCAATCCATGTATTAAATGATCTCACATGTGTATAATATCAAGAACTTTTTAGTGACTCCAAATAAATAGACCACTTTGGTGACACTAATTTTAATCACAGTTTCTTAGTTATACATGTTAATACATGCGATGAAACACCCATATAATTTAAACCTTTCAGTTTACTTTTTATATTAATTTGAATCCATCTCTGACTAAAGTAATAATAATAATAATGATATTTCTATAAGCTCAATATTGTAATTACGTTAATCATTAAACCAACTAGACAAATTTGACACCAAACCAATAGTGTCTATTAGTTCTTTGAACATAAAGGTTCACCGCTTCCTAGCAACACTAGTTTCACAATAATGCCACACCACTTAATTTTCAAGTTGTGTGTGTGGATTATATTTATTAAAATAAACTAACTAAGAAGGCATGATCAGTAAAAAGAAAAGAAGCATAAACTGATTCAAACAAATACATCTAACATGAGCCAATCTCTAGCGGAAAACTCAAACGACCCGCCATCGCCGTAATCCACAAACCAAAAAACAGTGATTTAAGCCTTCTTTTTATAAGACAAATTTTCAATAAAAGGAACCAGTCATTAAATCCTACTTTGCACAGTTATTATTTCTGACGTTGTTGAAAAGACCAGAATGTACAAGATCTTTTTTTCTTTTAATAGTCAAGGTGGAGCAGTTGTCTAATTCACACTAGTTATTCATAACTTTTTCCATCATCGTTTGAAAACCGATAGCACACTATGTACTAGGAAACTCAAGATTAATTCATTGATCTTAATCCCTGATTATAGTGGCTCTGATACCAACTGTAAGATAATTAATCTATAGCAATAGCAAAGATTAAGACACAATCATACAGATATAATATCATAATCTTGAGTTAGAGTCTAAGGAAGAATACCGTTAAACTCCATAGATTCAGCAATGACAGCAAACAGCGATTAAGCCTGAGACCATCTTCTACAATTCACTAGCTACGTACTCTCACAGTCTGGAGAACTTGACTGATTGGACGTCTACCGTTATCACGTATTCAAGAAGCAAAATAAGCTAGGGTTTTTTAATAGCTAGAGAAAGGGGGGTTGACCTCTATTTATAAAGAGTGCCTACCTATCATAGGCCAATAGTTATTGGGCCTCACTTATCTACACACACGATATTTAATATTAGGCCTTTTATTTATGCACCACTTGGGCCACGTCACTATCCTTTCAGGCTATAACTAATTAACGTAAATCCAAATTCCAGCAATGATGGCTTTGAATAATGATATGCAAAAGATGAAAGGGATCTTCAGGCCATAACATGGTGTTCTTAGGCTATCTAAATGGTGCCTCCAAATAATGACGCCCTTAGATAATTTGGCGATCTTTCAGCTCATGAAATGCAATGTTTGGCGATATTTTAGCCCATAAAATGCAATAAGCGGCGATCTTTCTGCCATGCAAGTGTAAAATAAAGTGGCGATCTTTCAGCCATGCAAATGTAAAATACAGCGGCGATATTTCAGCCATGCAGGTGTAAAGGTGACGATCTTTCGGCCATGCAAGTATAAAATGAAACGGCGATATTTCAGCCATGTAGGTGTAGAGGTGGCGATCTTTTGGCCATGCAAATGGAGGTAGAGCTTAACTTCGGAAAGCAAAATGGTAGCCTTAGGCAATGCAGAAAATGCAGATGGAGACAGTGCTTAGTCTCAAGAAGGAAAAATGGTAGACTTATGCAATGCAAAAATGCAGATGGAGACAGTGCTTAGTCTCGGAAGGCAGAATGGTAGCCTTATAGAATGCAGAAAATGCAGATCGAGACAGTGCTTAGTCTTGGAAGGAAGAATAGTAGCCTTATGCAATGCAAAAAATACAGATGAAGACAGTGCTTAGTCTCGGAAGGAAGAACAGTAGTCTTATGCAATGCAGAAAATGCAGATAGAGACAGTGCTTAGTCTCGGAAGGCAGAATAGTAGCCTTATGCAATGCAGAAAATGTAGATGGAGATAGTGCTTAGTCTCGGAAGGCAGAATGGTAGCCTTGTGCAATGTAGAAATAAAAATAAAAGGGCAGATGATAATAGAGTTTCTTAGCTGATAGCAAGTTGCGAAATTGTGACTACCGGGGACATTGCGATATAGGGAATAGCAAATGCTGGTAAATATGAACAATTCTAAGAGTTGTATTCCTGAACAATATGAGCGTATAATATGTTCGATGAATTTGCAACTCAGGTGCCTACATCCAAAGAAAAATCATGAGTTTCGTAAAGGGGAAAGGTTAGTTCGTATCCCCGCTGGCTCTACTCGATCTACTCGGCTCTGTTTCAGTGATACTGTACGTATCATTGGGGTAGCATTGTTAAACAGAGCAATTTTGATAACAAACATGCATGATTTGGTAAAAATATAACATAAGTACATAATCGAGAATAGTTTTCTTTCGATGAACCGACGACTGCGACGTGGTTCAAGACACTGTAACGTTTCTTGCTACGGAATTTTGAGGGTCCTCCTCAAAATTCTTCCCTAGTTTACTGGGTTGATGCTTCTGATGGCTGCTTGCAATGACTAACTGAAATCACTTCGGAATTATGAGGGCCCTCCTCAAAATTCTGTCCTAGTTTCCAATTACGAGGGGAAATGAAAATTTTATTGACTTGTGACCAAAGCCATAGGGCTGCCTACGTATCCCCTCTTAAATGGAAATCAGGTCGGGCGTAGTTCAAATTATATCATATAAGGAAAGCATAAGATTACACATAGTATTGCTTGACTGCATCTAAGTTGATAGGTTTTGGCTAGACTTCTCCGTCCATTTGCGCAAGTATAAGGGCTCCTCTTGTTAGAACCCAATGAACCATGTACGGACCCTGCCAGTTAGGAGAGAATTTCCCTTTGGCTTCATCTTGATGTGGAAAAATTTTCTTTAACACCAGCTGCCCCAGTGTGAATTGTCTTGGCTTGACTCTTTTGGAAGGCTCGGGACATTCTGTTCTGATAAAGCTGATCGTGGCAAACTGCATTCATTCTTTTTCCATCGATAAGAGACAGCTGCTCGTAATGACTCTTTACCCACTCTGCATCATCGAGCTCTGCTTCCTGTATGATTCTTAGGGAGGAAATTTCTACTTCAGCGAGAATGACGACCTCTGTACCGTAAACTAGCATATAGGGGGTTGCCCTGGTTGATGTGCAGACTGTGGTGCGATATCCCAATAAAGAAAATAATAGCTTCTCGTACCACTGCTTATGCTTTTCTATCATTTTCCTTAATATCTTCTTGATATTCTTATTGGCGGCTTCTACGGCTCCATTCATCTGAGGCATATAGACTGTAGAATTCTTATGTTTGATCATGAAGGTTTCACACATAGCTTTCATCAAGTCACTGTTGAGATTGGAGCCATTATCAATGGTGATTGACTCCGGAATCCCAAATCGGCAAACAATGCGGTTGCGGACAAAGTCTGTCATGACTTTCTTAGTTACTGCTCTATAAGATGATGCTTCGACCCATTTGGTGAAATAGTCGATTGGTACTAGGATGAATCTATGCTCGTTGGACGCGGCAGGTTCGATTGGTCCAATAACGTCCATTCCCCAGGCGGCGAACGGCCATGGTGAGCTTGTTGTAGTAAGCTCATTTGGGGGTACCTTGATCATGTCTATATGTATCTGGCAGTGGTGGCATTTTCGGACATACTGGATGTAGTCTGTTTCCATAGTCATCTAGAAGTAACTAGCCCGGAGTATTTTCTTGTCTTAGACAAAACCATTCATATGTGGACCGCAGGTCCTAACATGGATTTCTTCTAGTAGTTTAGAGGCTTCTTTCGCGTCGACACACCTCAATAATCCCAAATCAGGAGTCCTCCTATATAGCATACCTCCGCTATCAAAGAAATTTTTGGACAACCTCTGAAGTGTGCATTTCTGAGTAGGTTTTTCAAGTTCTAGGTATTCTCCTTTCGTCAAATATTCCTTGATATCAGGAAACCAAGGCTTTCCATCTGCTTCTTCTTCAACATGAGCACAATAAGCTGGTTCATTATGGATCTTTACCGAAATGGGGTCAATAAAGTTCTTGTCTGGATGTTGTATCATGGATGATAGTGTAACTGGAAAGTCTGCTCCAGATGTGGTATTGGCTGCTCCAGCGGATAGTAAGGACCGCGACATGGTGGCGACCAGTTGTTGAATTCCTCCCAAGTGTACTTATATCCTAGACCAAAGGTGGTGCCATGTTTCTTTAGTTTGATAGGCTTAGTGATTCCTTGGAGGTTCCTTCCAAGTTCGTATCTGCTCCAGTTCAATATATTCTCGATTTTGTTATCCCACCATTTATCTTTGTCAATAGCGTTCACCCTTTTGATGTGATGGTATGTTTCCCCTCATAGCTTCATTTTTCCTTCGATTGATGGAATGGTCTAGCGACTGTATGTAGGATTGCTTTTATCGTCGTGGATGATTACCTCTTGATGGTTCTATTCAAATTTCACTGCCTGATGCAGTGTCGATGCTACAGCCCTAGCAGCATGAATCCATGGTCATCCCAGCAGCAGATTGTAAGATACCGGTACATCTATCATTTGAAAATCAACATCGAACCAAGTAGGCCCCATTTGCAAACACAGGCTGATTTCCCCAATGGTGGACCTTTGGAAATCGTCAAAAGCTTTGACGTTGACGGCCCCGTCCTTGATCTCATGAAGCCCTTTTCCCAATGTCCTGAGTGTTACCAACGAAAAAATATTGAGGCTGGACCCTCCATCGATCAGGATTCTGGTGATAAAATAATCTTCGTATTGAACTGCGATGTGCAACGCCTTGTTATGATTCAACCCTTCGAGTGGTAGCTCATCTTCATGGAAAGCTTTCTTGTGACTTTGCAATACCTGCCCCACCATGTTTTCCATATCTCCTCCAGTGCTGTTGCTTGGTACATATGCCTCGCTCAGTACCCTTAACAAGGCATTCTTGTGTGCATCGGAATTTTGTAGCAAAGCTAGGATAGAAATTTGTGCCGGCATTTTATTCAGCTAATCAATGACCGAGTATTCCTTGGCTTGTATCTTTCTCCAGAGATCATCGGGCCCGATTTCAGTGATGGTTGTCCAACCAGAGGCCTTCTTGCTTGACTCAGCCAAATGTTCCGGGGTATAAACCCTACCGGTTCTCGTCATACCCTGTGCTGTAACGGCTTTCCCAAACTTGACCTTCCCTTTTCTTCTTGCCTCGGCTGTGTAGTCCCAAGTTATGACATTTGTATGTCATGGTGTTACGACAGATATTGCCACCAGAATTGGCGTGGATATCTTCACTCTGAATGGATCATGCACCTTAGGCGGTAAAATTGCAATTACAAAAGGTGTAGATACATTTCCTGGTGACATAAATTCGACCTCAATCGATGTTGGTGTCTTTGCAGTGGATGGTGCTTCAAACTCAAGTGGCATGGACATATTTACCTCGGCGTCCCCAGAAGGCTGAATCTGGACTATAATCGGAGTAAGGGTGACTATTGGCTTCTCTAGATCGTTGCCTCCTGTGATCAAACCGATCGATCCCTTGGAGTCCCAATCATCCTCTATTTCAATCATGTGAACACATCCACCCTTGTGGTTTGGCAGAGGGTTATTGCGGACATTCAGAGCAGGCTCATTTGCCATAATAATCTTGGTATCAATTAGGTCCTGAATCTTGTCTTTCAGGGAGCGACATTCATCGATGGTATGTCCTTTCCTGCCGGAATGGTATGCATAGGATTTGTTTGGATTGACCCACTGAGAAGGGTTCCCAAGGGTTATGGTAGGGATATGGGTGACATAACCAGTAGCTTTGAGCCTTTCGTACAGCTGGTCAATGGGTTCAGCAATGGCAGTATACTGTATTGGATGTCTTTGGTCAAAATTTTGTCGAAGTCTAGGAAAGTTTTGACGTGTGGGAGGCGATTGATAGTGGGATGGGTGAGCATTATATTCTTGGTAGACATGTGCAGGTTGGGAATATCTTGGTGAGGTAGGTTGATATGTGGGAGGTAGATGTGATTGATAAGTGGGTGGTGGAGTTTGGTAAGAGGGTGAGGGTGCCTGGTTGTTCAGAGTAGGCTAATATGTGAGTGAAAGCATTGGTTAGGTTTGGTATTTGATAGGGGATTTGGTTCTCTGTGCCACCATTATGGCACCTACGTCCCTTTTCTTGGACGTACCACCAGACTGTAAAGCCTTATTGGTGGCTTGTAAGGCTTCAAAGTTTGTAAACATACCCCTTTTGATGCCTTCTTCGATCCTTTCTGCCAGCTTGGTGATGTCAGAAAATTTATGGTTCTCAATAAACATTAGCCTTTCATAAAACTACGGGTTCGGAGCCTGGACGAAAAACTTATTCATTTGCTCCACCTCTAAAGCAGGCCTGACCTTAGCAGCTTCTGATCTCTAGCGAGTAACATACTCGCAGAATGTTTCCGTGGGCTTCTTCTTTAGGTTCTGGATGTAGACCACATCTGGTGCATTTTCTGTGTTAAACCTGAATCTGTCCATAAAGTCGAATGTCATACTCACCCAGTTCGACCATTTCTTCGGGTCTTGGCTAATGTACCAAGACAGAGCATCTCCTTTCAAACTCCTCATGAAAAGTTTCATGTGGATCCTCTCGTCCTTTCCTACCCCTACCAGCTTGTCTTAGTATATTTTCAAATGAACTCTTGGATCCCCTATAGCATCAAACATCTCGAACTTAGAAGGTTTGTACCCCTCGGGCAGTTCGATATCAGGTTGTATGCAAAGACCTTCGTAGTTCAACCCTTTATCCTCTTACTTTCTTCGACGCCCTGAATTCGGCTAGTCAATTTCTTGAGTTCTTCAGCCATATTCCTAATGAGCAAGTCTTTATTATCAGACTCGGGTGGACTTGATATGGGTTGGGTGGAGTGTGGCATGGTTTCCACGTAGATGGGGGTGTTACGATGGGTGTGAAAGTGGTCATTTGTGGAGTTTTGGGGTTCCGGGATGGCAGTGGAGTATTGTTGGAAGTGTGGCAGGTGTTGCAGTGGTGGTGAGGAGCAGGATGGTTTAGTGGATTTAGGATATTTTGTGGAGGTGTGGGGTCTTGAGCATTTGGGAAGTTGACATCTGGAGTGGTGTGGGAAAATGACAAATTCGCCAGATTCCAAACTTGATCAAGTTCCTCCTAGAACTTCAACAGTTTTTGCTCGTGTTGGGATGCACTTTCTTTGGAAACTTGAGTACCATGAGTGACCTCTACCCGTTCAGTTGAGTTTTTCTTTTTGGTGTTGTTCGAATCTTCCATCTTCTCTTTGTTCTTGTTTCTGATAGGACTAAGAGGAGGAGTGGGTGGAGGGCCCCTGGATCATGTTGAATAGGATGATGATGCCAGAGTGCACGAGCTAACCTTTGGGGAGGGGAATAATAAAAACAAAAACAAAGAATAAAGCAAAAGGTAACCAAGTTAGTGAGGATCATAAAAAGTATTGCAGTATTTAAACACATAGTGTGGGAATTTAAATCGTGTCCTAATTTGGGGACCTCTTTGTGCTCGAGGTAGGCCTAGCGACAAATTGTTTTGGAGAACTTAGGATGCTAATTGCCTCATTTTATTGATAAAAAGTAGACAAATCCCAAATTGACACTAAATAAACCGGAAATGAAAAATCACTAATGGTCGTTGGCCTTATTACATCTTGTAAAGCGAAAAAGGAAAAACTCTTATCTACTTGGTCCCAAAAGGACCTTCCCCAGACTCGGCATCTTTGGCTACATCGAAAAGCTTCACCATCCTCGTTTCCTTCAGCATCCTGGCAATCCTCGATTCTTTTGAAAAATTTCCTTTCCAGCTCTATTAAACCCCGCTAAAAGTATCCTAGTCGCTTGTTGGCACTAACAGCCGTGTCTTTCCACTTTTCAACCATTTAATGGGCTTCTTATATCTCACGGTTCTCGCTTTCACATTCCCAAATCCTCTGGCGTAGTTGATTGTATTTGACCTCTGCCTCGGCCCTCTCGTCTATGATCTTGTGGCCCCTAGCAAGTCCTAGCTGACCCAGATAGTCATGATTAGATTCTAACCAGCCTGAATAGTAGGGACCGCAACCAGTGTGGTATCTGTCTGGTTCGATAGTATCTCTTCCCATGATAATCTTGCAATGCCACATGTGCTGAGCTTGACACTTATATGGACTGTCATCGGCATGGAAGCCGGCCCGGAAGTGACTCATCTTGTCGACCCTTGGTATAACCTGCTTCCTACCAGCATGTCTCATAACTCGAAGAGGGAAATAAAGGTAGGTTCCTCTCAGACCGATTAATATCAGAAATGGCACGTCCCTGGATTGGGCGATAAACTGCTCGGTGGGGAACCATTCGAACATCCATTATATTTCATCCTCAGTTAGGTTTTCAAATAGCTCTAACTATCCCTTGGCGTCTTCAGGCTGGGCGAAATTTATCCGCCTTGGATGATGGAAAGCTATATGATCGTCCTAGTCCCTTCACTGAATATCTTGCTGGTATTCACCCCTTTGGAGGTGTTTTATGAGCCAGAGCTGGAGTAGCAAATTGCAGCCCTCGAAGTGTCCGGCTCCTTGTTGACACTTCTCCAAGGCTCGGTATATCTCTGCAATGATCATGGGCACCATGCTGAATGGTTTCCCACCAATTCCCTCGATCAGAGTTTTAGTTACCATAGCCAGCCTGGTATGGATCCTTGCTTTCTTTATTGGGAACACTATCAACCCCAGGAAACAAAACATAAATACAAAACCCTTCAGTGAATATGCCCTAATAATGTGATGGAAAATTCGGGATAGGTACGGTAGGACTTGCTGTGACCATACCTCTCATACAAGTAGTCGAAGGGGACATAAGGTTCCTTCAGACATGTCAGTTTTGGATTCTTCTTCAGACCCATCATTTTGAGAAAACCTCTACCCTTGCTGGTTTTCGGCATTAACAAACCCGGAGTTTCCCATGGTATACTGGCTAATCCTCCTATTTCCTACAGCAGGTGTGTCATCCCAATGTCTCCGAAGCGGAACACAAACTTATCTCAATCCCAGAACAGAGTAGCAGCTTCTATGATCTTGTTGTTAGCTTGGATTTCTAGGAGAGAAGGTAGATTTCCTATGTATTTTCGGCCAAGAGTCTGATCACTGGAATGAAGATCCTCCCACCAGCTTAGCAATTTTGGGTGGATGTTGGTGACCATACCGAGTCTAAGTATTTCGTGCCTCATATTTCTGCAAGACAAAAGGGTTAGGCCCTTACCCCCACCAGACTCAACTACTAAATACCAACAATTAGCATAAATATTTAGTTCTCCAAATAAATGCACAAAATGTGGTAGTGTCCGTTTGGGTTTTAGGGAAACCCAATGGACTTTGGACAAGGCTATCTTAAAGAGTCATTATGCGGACAACACAACTGATTCAGCTAGGTTTGACCATGATTCATGCACAATTCAACAGAGTAAGGTTTCCATAGGGTTTTAGACTGGTACCCTTGAGCGGACAACTCAAAAGGCAAAGGCGCAGAACCATCGACTACACTGTTGATCGACTGGTTTTACCACAAATATGCCTTTGCCGGATTTAGGGGGTGATAACATCGGAAGAGCGCAACCACTCATTATAAGCGTTGCTATGGTATTTTGTTTGGCACAAGTGGAATATCATGTTGAAAACATGTTTATGCAATAACTAAAGCAGGTTGTCATGTATTTGCACATTGAGAAAGCAGTAAATACAACAGTTCTTCATAATTTAAAGCAGCAATAAAGAAAAGCAGTAAAGGAATGCAGTAAAAGAAATAAAGAAAAGAAACAAAAGACACGTCAGTTTTGTAGTTGAAAAGGGGAACTGAATGCTTAAAGAAATTAAATAAGTAATTGCCACATATATAGGTATAAATTCACAATAGCAGTCTGAAATGCTAAAAGCCTAAAGTCCCCAGCAGAGTCGCCATGCTGTCGCGCCCCTTTTTTTCTCGCGAAATCGGGTTTATGATATTTGGGAGCACAACTCATTCCCTTTTGGGAATTTTGGGTTTAAATCGAAGAGTCACCACCTAATGATTAAGGTGCATTAGGACACCAAGAAGGTTTGATTTGAGTAACTAGAGATTGGGGTAAGGGCTTGAAATTATCCCAAGGGGAAGGTGTTAGGCACCCCGCAGGATCCACTAGTGTGGTTCCCGACCAGACTATTGTTGTTAATTTAGGTTACATGTAGGCAAATAAAACTTCAAATAAGAGGGGATTTTCACATAATGGTTACAAACAAAATTGGAAAGAATTAAAAGGAAGCTGATTTTCTTAAAAAAAATAATTTGAAATCTTTAGAAGAAACAAAGAAACAAAGGAAAAGGGGGGGGGGGGTCCTAGGTTTATTAATCATATGGATCACCCCACACAATGTCCGGTAATCACTCCTCAATGATGGGCTACACGTGACATTATCTCGTGGTCATCATATCCATATCTACCTTTTCCCACCTCGTTAAGGTATTAAAGCGCGGAATGGTCTTGTTTACTTATTGCATGCTATTACCGGTCCAAATCCTATTAGTCCCGGAGACATTTAGGACTACTAATCTTAAAGGGGAGGGATATTAGGCTTATTTGTTGTTTCAAAAGGCAAAATTCTAAGGCGACCACAAAACATGTATAGCAAGTTGGGGGAAAGCACATAACAAGTAAGAGGATCAGATATACCTCCTTGAACAAAGAAAGCACATAATTAGCATAACTTTCACATATTGTTTATGGTCAGATTAAGAACTTAAAGGTTGAGGCAGACTGATTTATTACATAATTTAGATAAGAAGCTCGAATCAGGCATGCCTGTTGGTTGTAGTTAATAGCACATATTCACTTTATAACTTCGCCCTAAGGCTTGCCTAAGTGTTGGAAAAGGATCGTATAGGTATGGTATCTATTGAATTGAGGAAGCAATAATAAACTGAACAAGTACTAGTTAAAAAGGTTGTCAGATTATTAAAGAGAGAGTTTTACGAAGGTCACAAGTTCTGCCACTAATGATACTCGTTATTACTGGTTTTGGTTCTAGACATGAATGAAGCAATTCAGATTCGACTAAGAATTTGTATAGACATTCTTTCTATGCGTAGTTGATTTTGAACCATGTAGACATGATATAAAAAGGCAGAAGACTCGTTTTAAACTTATGAACATGATATCTAGATGCTGAATTTTGTTTAAGACCGATGGACATGATATCTAGGTGCAATTGAACATGTAGATTTAGACAATCTTGTAGGCATGATTTCTGTATGAGTATAGTAGACTGATGATCATGATTTCTATATGAATGTAGGATATACAGAATTCAGAAGGAGCTATAGGCATGATTTCTATATGCATTTGCATGTGCAGATTCCAAACACCTATAGGCATGATTTCTATATGCATATTCAAAATTCCTATAGACATGGCATCTATGTGAGAAATGCAGAATTCAAAAATACCTATAGGCATGATATCTATGTGAGAATGCAGAATTCAGAAATACCTATAGGCATGATATCTATGAGAGAAATGCGGAATTCAAAAATACCTATAGGCATGATATCTACCCTTCGCATACATAGTATCCCCCCTCCTCACTATCTATCCTTAAGAATTTATTACAAATTATTACAGCCCGGAATAAAGTAAAAAATACATCAAAAAATATAAATAAAAGTACAACCAAAGGAGAGCCTGATTTAGAATTAATGTCTGAAATATGAGGTAAACCAACTCCAAAGGATCATGATCCAAAGCCTTTCTCCCATTTGAGTGTGTCAAAGTTCCCTAAAGGCCTAAAAGGGACTCCAGGCAATACTCACACCCAAATGTATAATCAGATTAGGACAAGTGTAGTGTGGAAAGGCCTGCCCTCAAGTGTCCCAGTTAAGAGGGAACTCAAAGGGTCCTAAGGCAAGGTTCACAATAGGGAGGTAGAACTTAAAGACTAAGAAAGTGTGCAAGTGCAGAATAGATTACTAAAGGGAAAAGGAGAGGGAATTAGTTACTAATAAACACACATAAGTAGTTCAGGAGGGGTAGGGAAATTATGAAGAGCCTATTGCATAGGCGAGGACAGGATTAAAGCATGCTCAGCAACCGAGGATGCTAGCATACTCTCAAACCTGTCAGAACACACTATTTAGGGGCTAGGATCCAAAGGGATCGAGTTTGATTCATCGACAATAACTTGTAGTATTGTCGTGCCTCAAACCATAGCTTAAACACATAGGGGCGGGGGTTTGGGATTCATACTAGAACAGGCAGAAAGAGATTAGTAGTATTGAAACACACAGAAATAGTAAGAAGACAGGGATACAAAATCAGTAAATAAACACATTGTTCTGATGCTAAAAGCTTAAATCAGGACATACCAGTTTTCAAAGAAGCAAGTAAAGAAAAGTAAGCAGTAGGTCTTGTAAACAGGCCACATTACAAGCAACAAGAAAGAATAGTTTCTTTCGAGTGTAAGTGTAAGTTTAGAAAGACTATGAGTGATCGTTGTTTGTGTCAATGAAGAGCATGTATTTATAGTGTGAAGAACAGGCAGAAACAAGGTAAGAAAACAATTAAGGAACTTAATATCAATTAAAATCAATCAATATAAGACTTGCTTTAATCAAGGAATTCAGACTTATGGTAAAAGCTATTTAGGTAAAGGAATCAAATAAACATCTTGTGCAAAGAGGCAATTAGGGGTAAATACATTGGGGTTTAATTAAGGGAAGAATTTTGAAATACACAGTTAAAACAAATAAGGTAAGGATCCCCCAGTATGCAGTAAATCAAGGAGTCAAAGATTATGTAAGTATTGGTCCACAAATGAACCATGTCAGAAAAGCTAAGGAAAACTTTTAACTTAAATCGAGTCACAGGGAAATCAGCAAACAAGGAAAGAAATCAATCAAACCTATAAAGAAGGAAGTCTGAAACTAATCAAAATTTGAAAGTCCTTTAGAAGGGAAGTTCAACGCATATAAAAAGTACACAGGTATCAGACATGCGAGGCTGAATTTAGGATAAAGAAAGGTGTCATGCAATTGAAAAATCAGTGAACTATAGGAGCATGGTAGTCACATAGTAACTCAGCAAGAGAGAGAGTATCAAATAACATGCAGAGTGTCCAGTAGAAGGACCTTATAAGAGTTTAGCAGGGAACCAGAATCATATAAAGAAACAAAAGTCAAAACAAAGATTTCGAAACTCAATCGAGTAGTAGATAAAACAACTTCGGAAACTCGACTAGGTCCAAAAAAGTTTAGGTTTTTTGAAATCGAACAAGTTTAGAGATGAAGAACCAGCAAATCACACAACAAATGGTCTCAAAACTCGAATGAATCCCTAAATTTTAGGGTTTTACCATCAATCGGGCGTAAAGATGAACGGACGAGTAAATCAGGCAGCAATACTAATAAAATAAGTTCGGAAATCCCAAAAAGGGAACTAAGACTCATATTATGCGTATTCCAGTAGAAGAACATAAGAAACACAATAGGGAAACAATATAAGAAACATGGTAGAAGAATCAACATAAGAAACACAGTATAAGAAACATAGAAGAGCATAAGAAACACAGTAGGGAAGCAACATAAGAAATATGGTAGAAGAATCAACATAAGAAACATAGTAGAACATGCTAAAGATCAGAGAAACTTCTAAACAACTCAACAAAACCCTAGATCGAAAAAGATAAAAGTTTTGAAAGCAGAGTTTTGAAAGAAACTTTGAGAAAACGTTTGAAAGCTTAGGGTAAGCACAGATCTACAATGGATCTAAAAGAATCAGAAAAACCTCGAAGGTTAGGGTTTCAAAAGAAACCCAGAGGGTGAGAAAGGCTTGGAAATCATCGATCTAAGCAGGAGAGGTCGAGATCAAGCTCGAAAAACCATAGCTGGCCGAAACAAGGTCGAAAATGGCCGGAGATAGCCATAGCACTAAAAGCATCCGAGGTCTGGACCAAGCTTCTTCATGGTCAGGCCTTGAAACTATATTGACCAAGCGTGTGAGTTATAGGAGGCCGGTATAGGGCTTCAATGGCCTAGGAAGCCATGGATTCGGGCGATTTTAGGGTGAAAGCGTAGGGAGGCGGCTAAGGTTTGAGAGAGGAGTTGAGAGAGAACTGAAAGAGCAGGGAGTTTGAATGCGGCTACAGGTGCAAATGACTAGGGTTTGGGGGTAGGTCGGGATTAATTTAGGAAAGGTTAAATGGTGGCCGTTGATCAAAATGATCAACGGCCTAGATTGAATGGGGATCCGGGGGTTATTCAAACGGGTTGTGGGTCGGGTAGATTTAGGATTTGGGCTGGGTAATTGGGTTTGAGATTGGGTTTAATCAGGGATTCAAATCTGGCCAAAATTAAAATACAAATGAGTTATCATTTAAATAGCCATTTTTTCATTATGTATTTTATAAAAAATAGAAAAATTATTTATAGAAATAAATTAAAAGCACTAAAATAATTAATAATACGTAATTATCAAATTAAAAATACTGAAGTTAATTTTATAAATATAAATATAAACTAAATCTTAAAAGAGGCCAATATTGCAATTATAGGCATTTTAGATTTAAAAATAAATAAATTTGTAAAAATATGCAAAAAAATTATGTTAGCTGTATTTTAGTATAAATATGAGAATCCAATAAATGA
Source organism: Nicotiana sylvestris (assembly GCF_000393655.2). Lineage (NCBI taxonomy): Eukaryota > Viridiplantae > Streptophyta > Magnoliopsida > Solanales > Solanaceae > Nicotiana > Nicotiana sylvestris. The sequence continues at coordinate 117,954,098 of NC_091057.1, read as the reverse complement.
ATCACCAAAATGATAATTTTGGGAATAATTATTGGGTTTTTCTTGCTAAAATAGGGCAATAAATTGATTTAAAAATCCTTAAAAATTAAGAGAAACATATTAAAACCTTGGAACATACTTACATATGCATATACATGCTATTTTGAAGGTATTTTGCATATACAAATATACAGGAAAAAATCGGGTATCAACACTCCCTACATGTTGGTCTACGGTACTGAATATGTCATTCCCATCGAGGTCGAAATTCCTTCTTTGAGAATTATACAAGAAGCAGAACTCAGTGATGCAGAATGGATAATAAGTTGCTACGAAAAATTAGCTCTTATTGACGGAAAGAGAATGAATGCGGTATGCCATGGTCAACTTAATCAAAACAGAATGTCCAGAGCATTCAATAAATGGGTCAGACCCACATAGTTCGCACCGGGATAGCTGGTGCTGAAGCGGATCTTCCCACATCAAGATGAAACTAAAGGGAAATTTTCACATAATTGGCAAGGGAACTACATGGTTCACGGGGTACTAACAGGAGGATTACTCATACTTGCAGAAATGGACGGAGAAATTTGGCCAAAGCCTATCAATTCAGACGCAGTCAAGAGATACTATGTTTAGGATTGTTTGCATTCTTCAATTGATGTAATTGAACTACGCTTGACCTGATTCCCATTTAAGAGGGGATATGTAGGCGGCCATGTGGGTTCGGTCACATCTTAATAAAATATTCATTTTACCAATGGTCAGAAACTGGGGCAGAATTTTGAGAAGGGCCCTAAAAATTCTAAAGCAAGTCCAGCCAACTTCATCATATGCAGAACGATCAAAGAATCACTTATTAAACTGGGGAAGAATTTTGAGGAGGACCCTCAAAATTCTAGTGCAAGGAAATTGCAATGTCTCTAAAAGTGTCACAGTCATTGGTTCATCTATTTTACTTGCTATTGAATACTATTATGTTCTGTAAAACTATGTTTATCAAAGTGCTTGTGTACGCGGCAAAACCATAGGACTTGATTTCTCGCTGTCAAGTCATTTCGGAAGAACGCCTCGATACCTCGAGGACGGGAAGCCATGACCGAGTTCCCGACCTCGGGGCTCGTCGAGGTTCGACTCAGAGAAGGCAGAGATCAAAGCCAGGACAGAAAGGGAATATCCCAAGGCATACGGCTATGTCTGACAGGGCCGGCCTATCTAGAGCCTATGCTGAGGTATCGCATCAAGCCATCCCATCTCCATGCTTTGTAATTAATGCCCATGTGCTTGTATCCAAGTTCCCCTCCTATATAAAGGGGACTCACGCTACCTTATAACGGGCTAATGTTGCTCCATTTCTCCACAAGTGCAATAATATACCTCTCTCTCTTTTCTTCCTGACTTATTCGTTCTCACTGGCCCGAGGTTACCTTAATATCCATTGCTTTCTTACTCGTTCTTCATCACATAAGCTCAGTATCGTCCATAAAGAGCCTTGTTTAATTATATCTTCCACTGTTATCCCATTCCCGACTATCCCTGATAGCTTGAATTCGACCTTGACTTTGACCCCGATTCCCCAATCGACCAGACATACATCTGAGGGGCCTATCTCGTTTTAGCTTACACTTCATCGTTGAACTCAATATTATTAGCATCAACTACTCTAACAACTAGCTTGGGAATAAATTACGTATTTTTATAATCTCATTTACAAATTTAATTGTTGTTACCATTTTCACGGTAAACAGTTTGGCGCCCACCGTGGGGCTAAAAATAATAGTGATTATTTTCTTGCTAGTTTCACTGCACAAATGCACATTATCTTTCATACTATTTCTTGCCCAAGATCCTTTGATTTCAGGTCAAAATGTTTGGCTCGGTAAACGGAGTCGAGAACAACAACCTCAAAAATCACGGGGAAAATGGCGTGGCTATCCTGGCCACCAGAGCACCACTACAGAATCCCGATAACGCGCCCGGACCGATTCTACCGGATGCGGACTCACAGAACGCACAACAAGTCGGCGAAACTTCTCACACCAATAGGAGCATATGGCACATCGACCAATAGAAAGCCCAAAAAACCTCGGCTCGGGAAGAATAGGAAGTTAGTTTTCATGAAATTTTGAAATATTGCAGGCACAACAGTTGGCTATCGCTCAGTTGCAGAGCCATCTAGGGATCCCCAGCACAATAGCTTCGGAAATGGTTCCCTAAGACAAACAAATACCCAATCAAACAATAACGGATCGATAACAGACCCTGCCACAACAAAGACGATGGAGGATCTCTCCAAGGGTATCAAGTAAAGTTCATGGAGGCTCATGCAATAGTTATCTCGCAGGGAAGCGGTCCCGGAACCCACCTTACAAAAATACGGAATGCTAGAACTCCCTAGGTGCGATAGGACCTCAGATCCCGACGAGCGCACCATCGCATACACGTGTGCGGAAAACGACATCGACCTTCAAGATGATGAGTTCAAGACTGTCCCGTTGAAAACGTTTGGGGAAACACTCTCAAGAGAAACCATGATGTGGCGCCACAGCCTATCGCCTGATCTCATGAACTCACTTATCGCGCCAGCAGATTCCTCCGAAGAAGCATATGTTGACGCCATCAAAGTAGTAACGGAAGAGCCCGGAACATCGGAACATCGAAGGCCAAACAAAGAAAGAATGAAACACCATAGGAAGTCGCGCCTCATTACTTGATAGGATGAATGAGATCACTCATGGTTTCGGATGACTGGGCAACCCAGCCCTTCATCCAAAGTTTAAACGAAGCATGCCCGGCGACTCCGGGTCATTTCAAACGAAGCCTAACAAGATACCCAGCCAAGACCTGGTCGAATGCATGTACCCGGCACCTACCACGAATCAGGGCCACCTACAGCCATCCGGGAGCCTCTGCAGGCCCAGTATACCCAAGCAGGCTCCCAGCAAAGAAACTAATACCAAACAGATAGAGGTACCATCTTACACCGCGAATGGGAGGAACGCCACAAGATGTGGCTTACCTCGCAACGGTATGGAAATAGTTCGAGGGCAACGTCCTCGAGGAACCTTCAGTGGAACTGGATCTGACGAGGCACAACCAGCAGAGGAACCTCGCTCAGCGGAGTACGATTTGAACATTGCTATACCAAATATCATGATCACCCATAAGCGAAACTAGGGACGCCGAACGACTCAGGCCTATTCAACTAAGACCCTTTCAATGGAACCACAACCCGGCGCAGGGACCGCTGGGCGTGCGCGACCATAGGGTTAAAATTGGCCACTAGCTCAGAGTACCATCAAACGGTGAGGCTCGAGTCCAGCCCCAAGGGAGGTGGCCAACCGAGAAGGATGAAGCGAACAAACCAAGACGTATTACTACAACAGTGAAGGAGCAACGACACCCTCCAGGCACTCATAAAATGGGAAGTAAAAATGTTCACCATCAAGAAAAAATGGGCCTGGGGAAATATTTTGGAATACACCCTTACACCCAGGAAAAAGGGCACCGAGACTCCGCCCCACCCGGGCGTCACATTGACACATTGGTAACCCTCTCCTTCATTTGATTTATCTTAAATAAAACATGTGTTCTTGAATTTAGGTGGTTCGGTCACGCACAAAAATGATGTCGGACCAAAGTCAGTCGGGCGGTCCAGACTAATGGACCAAATTGCTCCTGCATCCCGAATCCTTGGTGAATTCCGAATGACAAATCACCTCAAAGACCATTCTCTTGATACAGCCCGTCTGAGCTCGAGCCGGGATGTCGAGCTCTATACCATCAGAGGAGGCGCAAAGCACGGACATCTTATTTGGATGACCACCGGCATACCACCCGGAGATAATGTCGGCCCTATTTCTCCAAAAGCATGAAACCCCTCGCAAAGGGAAAGACTAAAATAAGTCGAAAGAAAGCAATACGCGACAAGAGGAAATTTTTCGCCATTTGGCGCGTCGCCGACATCAATACCCAAACCCTCAAAAGGATGAAAGGGTAAGCAAACCACATCTTCGGTCAAGCCTGACAAGACACAGCGGGGGCTGTATCAACACTCACGCCTCTAAAGAGTAGGAACATACCAAATCTCAAAACGTCTCCTACACATCCCGTAGTGAGGAAGAACTGCTTTACTCCCTTGTTATTTTTTCACTAACCTGTATGCAGACAACTGGCCAGGATATTCAAAGGTTCTAACTCTACCCGGAGATCCCTAGGCTCTAAAAAGGGCCCGTTGCGCTTTTTCCCCTCAATCAGATTTTCACCACGAAGAGGGCCTCGTCAGCAAGATTATTAGCAGAGTAGTGTACCCCCACAGGAGAATCCAATAAGATCGTTGGCCTTCTTCTATAACAATGAGTGGTGATCTTCTTCTAAGGGCATCGTCCCCTCGGGAGGACTAGGAAATGGCAGACTAAGTCTAGATAGGGAATTATGTACCGGATCAAATCGTCCAAGAAGCTAAGCACGCACGAGCCGTGCTCATGACAATGAAACAATGTATGTATACACCAAGCAATAAAAGGATATCGTTTTTCAACATCTTATTCTCCAAACAAGGAAATCTCAAGTATACCCCCGACAGAGGCCCCTCCACCAAATGCATCCCGAAATACTCGGATACTTAATGTCAACAATTTGGCACTCACACGACCCCAGGGTTGGAACTCCGGGATCATAAAGCCCCTAAGAGGCAACTCCGAGCTCACGAAAAGCAGTCTTCATGCTTAATCAAATTCGATGACTCGGAGATTGTCATTAATCGCCATGCACTGGAAAACCCAAAACTATAAGACCCCTAGTAGGCAAACTCGGTGTAACCAGATTTATTCTACATTACAACAAAAATTGTAAAACCTCAACAGGCATGACAAACTATAAGACCTCAACAGGCATGAAAACCCCCAAGTTCAGGCTCTACGTCACATTTGTAAGAGTCCCGAAAGGGCATATCCTTGGTGTAGATGCCTGAACTATCACTCGAGATCAAAATGGCTCCGGCCAAACACATATGACTATGGTCAAAACGACTGATACAACCAAACTAACGTGACTTGAGGACGCCCGAACGTCGCTAAATAAAATCGCAGGCCACTACTTCGAATATACTTCCGAAAGAACCAGTTAAAACAAGCTTCCATCAACAGGCAAAAATGAGCTTCGACCATGTCAGCTCCAAATCACAAAGGCTTCGACCTACTCATCCTACGAGCTATGAACCTTCCGAGGTGCTCGAAACATCGCCGATAACGACCTGAAATCGAGGTTCTTCTAAAACTGACGACGGGTCAGGCAAAAAAGTTTCAAAAGACATTAACCAGTGAAAAATAAAGCCTACAAAAAAGCCCACGGGCAAAAAAAGCATAAGAGCCATTATTGCCAACTAAGCAAGCCTCTGGGCCACATATTAAAAGGTCTTTACGACCAAACAGCGTAAGAGCCATTATCACCAGCTAAAAATTTGACAACTTGAGGACTAAAATGAGCTCGAATCGTAACCCGATTCGGAGACCGGATCCAACATAGTTAACTATGCAAGCCTTCGGGCCACATATTGAAAGGTCTTAATGACCAAAATAGCGTAAGAGGCACTATCACCGGTCTGAAAAAACTTGAGGGTCAATTGAAGCTCGAGTCATAATGCAACTCGGAGACTGGATCCGAGTGGTTAAACTACAATATGCCTAAGGGCACGACATAAATGCTACTATCACCAGTCGAGTGAGCCTCCGGGCTACCCACCTGTAAGGTCACTTCGATCCGAAGCACAAAAGGTCATCGTCATCCGCCTATGCAGGCATGATACAACTTGAGGGTCAATTTGAACCTAGAATCGCAACGGGAGACTGAACCCAAAGTAGTCAAAATGGAACGCCCAAGGGCAAGAAATTGGAACAATTACTACATGCACACACGGGCATAGATAATTTAAGGGCAGGAAAGCTCGAGTCAAAGCCTGACTCGGAGACTAAGCCTGAACAGTAGGGCAAAGCACGAAGGCCACAACACCCTCTCACGTCAAGGATTGCACTTAAGAGCCCCTAGGCCTGTTCGATCAGTTCCGGACCTGTGAGGATCCCGCCAAACACTAAAACTAGCCCGTCTAGTCAAAAGCAATAACAGAAAAGAGATGCGGAAGAAATAAAGCTTCAAGATTCCTCTTATCTTACATACGCAAAGAAAAAAAAAAGAGAAGGGTGCACTCTCCATACACATACATGCTCTACATCTATCAAAGACAAAGCTACAAAACGGCGAAATCTATGCGCCGCTCCAAAGGGCTATAGCTTGCCGAGTTCGCTCTTCACCTTGTTAGCAAGAAGTGACCACGCATCACGCTCGTCCGCCCTTGCTCGAGCCAATTCCTCTAAGATAACAAAGCCCCTATCACTGATCTCCTTGAGTACTTCTCTTCGGGATCTGCAACAAACATATTCTTCGATCATTTTCTCCCGGTCAAGGGCTCGCTTTAGCTCAGCCTGAGCGTCTATAGTGTCCTTCAAACGAATTGTCATCTACTAATCAGCCTTGGTTTGGCTTAGTACCACTTCATCCCAGACATCAATTATCTCAGCCATGATCTTTGAGCGGTTAGATTCAAGTTTCCCGATCATATCAGCTTGAACTTTGGCATTATCACGAGCCAAGCGGAGTTGGGATTCGAAGGCGGGGACCTTGGCTGAGGTGCCTGTCTCCTCTAAAGCTTGAGCTTGCACCTGAGCCCTTAGCTCTCCACGGGCAGTCTTGACGCGGTCAATGTCGCCCTTGAGGTACTCCAAAGCCTTCGTCTTTTTTTGCAGCTAATATAACAAAAAGGGGTTAACCTTAAGGGACAAAGAAAGCAAAGAACTAGCTGTAAAAGGTTACCTGCTCCATAAAATAGCTCTAGTAATTCGAGCTCCGATACGCCTCATATCGCCATTGCAGGAACTCGACCTCCTTCTCCTCGCTAAGGAGACTAAGGGACTCGCCCACGCCCAAAGTTTTCTGAAGCATGGCCCCTTGACGGAGCAGCTCGGACATAAGCCTATCGTAGTCCTGCATAAGGAAAGCTCAATAGGGAAGAAGGACGCGGAATATAGGACGCCTAAACTCACCACGAAGTGAAGCCGACGGACTTTCTCGAAGTCAGAATATACTCCTGCTGATCTTGCATCTTCGGCCCCAGAATAACCGACCTTGGGTAAAGAATATTCACTCGGAGGAACTGCCGCCCGAAAATTAGATACTCCGGGAGCAGCAGACTCGGACGATGCCCTCTCCTCAGAAACACGGGCCCGTTCAGCACTACTAAAAACTCCATAGCATAGCAGGTGTCGATCCCTCTTATCTCCATCGTCCCTCGGCTCGGAGACCGACGACTCCTTCCACTCTTCAGAAGAGCACTGTTTCATCCCAAGAAACTACTCGATATCTGCAAGCGGCGAATTCGGTACAAATGGAAGGGTAAAACGTTACCTCAAATATACGAAGACCAAGGAAAAGGTAGCATGCGCACATACCTTGGTATTTTGCTCCCCATCTGATACGAAGCACAACTCGCCACCGACGCTCATCGCAGGTCGAATGAGTCACCAACCTCCAGACCCAGTCGCGCAGGTCAAAGACTTCGCCCAACGTCCTTGAAGTTGCTACAACAAGGTAAAAAACACTATTAATCAATTGATTTTCGCTATAGGAAAAATCTGAAAAAGCACCAGACGCTCCACTCACGTACATAATTCTACCCTTTAGGAAATGGAAAAAGCTCCACAGGGATAATGTCGACCATCCGGACCTAGATAAACCAACCGGCCCACTTTCGATCACCGTCCTCTTCGTCGTCAACTACAAAAAATGTGGACGAACGGCACCTCAAGGTTAGCAGGACCTGGTGATGAACGGGTCGGTATAGCCTGACGGGATGGTTGAGTGTGAATTAAAGCCTAGCCTTCTGGGTAAAGAACCTCATCATCAGCACCACTCACCAAAACGAAGGATGTATGTGCGCCAAAGTAACCCGATACTTCAAGCAAAAATCAAGTACAACCCTATCGAGGGGGCCAAATGCGAAAGGACATAGGTATACGCTCAAGAATCTATCAGTAGAGTCTGTAATACTCTCATCCGGGGGAAGCACCTACAGCGCTATCCCCTCGCTCCATCCGCAGTATTTTCTCACCATCTCCAGATATTCCCCTCTTATCAAAGACGCCGTCTTCAGAGCAAACTCCCACGGTTCCTGAGCATTGGGGACATCACTCCCCACTCCTTGTCGGGCCGGCCCCGAAGTGGTTGCCATAACTATGGTAATACTAACAGATCAGAGCAAGGTCATGCACCAACACTTTTTGCGCATGAAGAAATGAAGAACCCTATGCCAAAGCGGAAGAGCAGCTATCTAAAAATAGTGAGGTCTTGCAAAGGAGCCAAAGCCGCCCCACATATATGCGAGAAGCAGCAACGACTCGCCTACCCGGAGTGAGCCCCAGGGATTCGGCAGCCTCGATACAAAACTACGGAGCGATACCCAATCTAGAAAGCATCTTTCGACAAGAAGCCGAGACTCAAGGAATCGTCTGTATTATATCCAATCTCGAGATAGCATTCTACTTCGAGGATTCCCTCCCAAAAGAAGTCGGACCTTGGGAAGCTTTCAACGCCATCACTCAACGCGAGGCAGAACCTGATCCCATGGTTCCCTTTCTTAAAAGGGGATTAAGCACAGGAAGCTCCGATCACGAAAGCTCCATAAAGGTTTGAGGCAGCGCCATAGTACAGGCAACTCCTTAGCAGAAGTTCATCCTACACATTTTAACAAGGCTATCTGTATCAAGATCAAAAAGGGACCCCCAAGTACCCAAAGCTGACCTTCATTCAGGATAACATCCTCAAAAGCCCCAAAATTTGGCGTACTATCTCCATACAACTCGGAGGTCACCGACAGTCCGGGCCTATCAAATCAATTTAGGATTGGCCCGAGGTAAGGCGATGGCTTCGAGAGGGAGCTATGTAGATCGGCAGAGGAGCGGAAAGAACGCTCACCCCCAAGTTAAATGCAAGTAGTCAACAATAAAATGAGACATTCAAAATGCCTCGAAGGGCGTAGGAACATGCAATTACAAAGCGATAATTGAAAATAGAAGTCAATGAAATATATTCATATTTATAAAGAACCGTGTACAACAGCTCTCGAGGGTTCCTTACAAACAATTGCAAAAGCATACAAAGATCTATAGGAGGAACGGAAGGATGTACATGTGATGAAACCCAATGGCCCGGTCCACCCTCGAAGATCCATCTCCAATACCAGCATCCTCGAGCGTCGCCCTCTCGAGCACGCATCCTCGAGTGTGATTCCTTCGACCTCCACCTCCTCTAGATTCCCAGCTCAATCCCTCAACAAAAGAAGATGAAGAAGAGGAAAAAGAGGGGACGCAGAGGAGGCAGAGAAAACCAACTCAATCCCTCAAGGGATTGAACCTTTGGCTTCAGCGGGCCACAGCCTCAATGGCCGGTAGTGTCAATTTATCCCTTGGGAAAGAAAAAACCTTAGGGATGAAGGGCTATACCAGGCCTAGGTAGGAGAGTGAGCAGCGGTGCATAACCTGAATGACTATCTACCTGAGGGGGAAACCGACTCCCCGTCCATCATCACCTCAGGCCAAAAGAAGCAGCAAAGGCCAGCATATCGACGACCACAACAATAGCGGGACATCACGATTATGCTCGACAAAGAGAAGTCCCGGCAAGGGGCCACAACACAACCTAAGGGAGCTCGCCCAAACGGCCTTGAGGCCATGAGCCCCAAACAAGATGTTCAAGGATAGAAGGAGATGATAAGAATAAATAGGCAAGTAAGATAATGAAGGCACTAGATAGGAAAAACAACGCCAAAATACCCCCATTTATAGGGGATTACGACCCGGTCATCGAGATTGACCGACCGATGCAGTTAATGCATCCTTGGAAAACCGAATCGACGGCGGTACCTTCACTTTGGAGAGCGGGAATCGAGAGTGCATTGGATGGAGTCGAAAATAAAGGAGCTCGTGGATGCCCAGTTATCATAAAACTCACGCCAGTAAAAAGCCCGAGGAGTTAAGTGCCAGAATTATTTCCCATCACTTTGTTATGGGAAACACGGAAACTATCTGTACGCAACAAAATTAGAGGACTTGATTTCTCGTTGTCAAGTCATTTCGGAAGAATGCCTCGAGACCCCAAGAACGGTAAGCCACGTCCGAGTTCTCGACCTCGGGGATCATCGAGGCCCGACTCAGAGAAGACGGAGATCGAAGCCACGACAGAAGGGGAAGCTACCAAGGCACACGACTAAGTATGACAGGGCCAGCCTATCCAAAGCCTATGCTGAGGCATCGCGTCCAGCTGTCCCATCTCCATGCTTTGTAATTAATGCCCATGTGCCTTTAGCCAGGTTGCCCTCCTATATAAAGGGGACTCACGCTACCTTGTAACGGGCTGATGTTGCTCCATTTCTCCACAAGTGCAATAATATATATAGCTCTCCCTTTTCTTCCTAACTTATTCATTCTCACTGGCCCGAGGTTACCTTTATATCCATCGCTTTCATACTCATTTTTCATCACATAAGCTCAGTATCGGCCGTAAAGAGCCTTGTTTAATTATATCTTCAACTGTTATCCCATTCCCGACTATCCCCGATATCTTGAATTTGACCCTGACTTTGACCCCGATGTCCTCCATCGACCAGACCTACATCTGGGTAGCAGGCCCCCAGTTCGATTATTATCTCGTTTTAACTTGCATTTCAATGTTAAACTCTATATTATTATCATCAACTGCTCTAACAACTAGCTCGGGAATAGATCACATATTTTTAGAATCACATTTACAAATTTAATTGTTGTTACCATTTTCACGGTAAACACCTTCCATATTCTATCAAAAACTTCATTTCTATGGCAGCCATATATTACCCAGGGTAACTCGAACAGGAGCTCCAGAGCAAAGCAAAGCAAAGCAAGAGGCGAAGGCATGAACCAACCTTCCCTGCAAAACTCACGATTTTGCTTTGGATGCAGGCACAACGAAGATAACAGGAGCATTCACACATATACACATATCAAAATCATTACATTCATGACGACAAGGCTGCCAAACGCAAAAATGTCTCCAGATAAGAAAATACTCTACTATCACTCATATTATTTCCTTGCATGAGACTAAGCATCGTCTCCTCTATAGAAATGTGATTTTTGACCCTCCCAAAGATTTTACACATTTTTAGCGTAAAATATTTAGTTTAGGTTTAATATCGTTATTTTAAATAGTTTTGACTCTTTTACTTTATTTTATCACAAAAAATAAAAATTACAAAAAAATAAATATTTTCATCTTTAGGTTAAAATCAATTAGTATATTTATATTTATAGTATTATGACATTTGAAAATACAAAAAAAAAATTAGTTTCACTCATAGTATTTATTTTTATATTAGTTTGTTTTAATTTAGAGTGATATTTACATTTTTATAGATACATTATATTATTTGGTCTTTTTAGCGTAAGTTCAAACCCAAAAGACATGGTCTAACCCAATTACCCTTCGCTCATTCTTCCCAACTCATTAGCTCATTTAAGTGCAAGATTTAATCTTAGTCATCTATTTCTTCCTAATTCAATGGTCATCATCCCTTCCCACCTCTATATAAAATACCTAATTATAGAAACTCTATCCTAAATTTTCAATTCCAAGACCCTAGACAAAAACAAAAAACGGCAGATTCTCAAAATAGCTAAGGCCTCCGCCCTCCACCCTCTGTTCCCATTTCGTTCCTACATATCACACTTCACCTAAGATTTTACTTTTAAATATTCACCGTGAATTCAACTGGATTATATATTGTACGAAATCCATTGAAGAATGGTCTATTTTTGGTGATTCTACTCTATTTTGTTTCAGCCAATTTTTGGCTCCTTTGTAAAGTCGTGCATTTGATTGAACGAAATATTTATGGCTTCAACACTTACCTCTCATTCGACACTTTTTGTTTCAGTGCAATCTTAGGGATATATATAGGAAAGCTTTTGTCTTTTAGTTCTATGTACATATGGATCCATAACAGACGTTTATAAGGGTTCAAGAACGATTTGCACAAATGATTCGGAAATTGTGAAATTAGCGAAAAGCATAGTTAAGAAAGCGAAGCAAGTTCATAATGATGTCTCTTCAGTTCCAGCTGTAGATATTTATCAGATATTTGGAGGTTTTAGTTTATCGTTAGACTGAGGCCGATTTGGGTTTCGAGCTTTCTAGTGTCGATTTGAGGTTTTGGTTTATAATTTCGGTGTTTCGGTCCAAGGATTGTTGCTTTATTTAGCCCGATTGATTTGTAATTTTTAATTTTGTTCATCAATAAAAGGTCCATTTCTCACATTTTTATTTCTTGAATTTAACGAATCATGCTAATCTTGTTTTACATGTGTTTGCTTAGTTATAAAGTTCTGACGTACATTTGTGAGTTTAAATTTGGTTGTTTGATTCTTGACATTTGATTTTCCTTAGTTTGAACTAAATTTTCATTATTTTGTTGTTGTTTTGTTTTGTTTGCTATTGTTGATAAAGTGAAAAATGAAAGATATAAAGAAAGGAAATGTTGGCCAGTGATAGATTAATTGCAAACGTACCATGGGGGATTATTCTTGAAATCATAGAAAACTAGTTTTAAAAAAAATCTTAAATTGTAGCAGGCTTTAGGCACATTATTTTATTATCGTGAGTATGTATATTTTCGCGTAACGTAATTACGATTTCAAAAAATAAAAATATTCGTGGTTTGCTTTAGGCACGACTTAGTCTATTATCGTGATTGTGTACACGTTCGCGTGACATATTTACGATTTTCAAAATAAATCGAGATTTGCATTCGCGCAACTTCGGCCAAACTTTCTCATTATTAATAAAGCGTGATTAATTGTGGACACGTACGCGTGACATGATTCTTGACGCCCCAAACGAAATGAATACATGTACGCATGACTCGTTTCCTGTTAATTTCTTAATTATGAATAATCAAGCAATTAAAAGAGGTTAAGGGGTAGATGCACGTAGGTTTTAAAAATAAGTAATTAAACAATTTATTAAGCCAAGTATTATTAAAGCGACCGTGCTAAAACCACAGAACTCGAAAATGCCTAACACCTTCTCCCGGGTTAACAGAATTCCTTACCCGGATTTTTGTGTTTCGCAGACTTTAAACGGAGACAAACTTCCTAGATTCGGGATTTTAAACCGGTGACTTGGGACACCATAAATTTATCCCAAGTGACGACTCTAAATTTGAATAAATAATCCCGTTTTGATTATTGTCACTTTAATTGGAAAAACTCCCTTATAACCCCTCGGGGTAGAAAAAGGAGGTGTGGCATCCTCTTTTTGCGTGAGTATAAACATTTCCTCCCTATTGCATAAGGCTAAGCACTGCCTTCCACTGCATGAGACTAAGCATTGTCTCCTCTTCTTGCATGAGGCTAAGCCATGTCTCCCTAATTGCATAAGGCTAAGCGCTACCTTCCCTTGCATGAGGCTAAGCATCGTCTCCTCTTCTTGTATGAGGCTAATCCCTGCCTCCCTAATTGCATAAGGCTAAGCACTACCTTCCACTACATGAGACTAATCATTGTCTCCATTTTGCATGAGGCTAAGCCCTGCCTCCTCAACTACATAAGGCTAAGCACAACCTTTCCTTCCATAGAGACTAAGAATTGTCTCCTCTTTTTGCATAAGGTTAAGCCCTGCCTCCTCAATCACATAAGGCTAAGCACTGCCTTTCCTTGCATCGAGACTAAGCATTGTCTCCCCTTTTTCTATGAGGCTAAGCCATGCCTCCTAAACTACATAAGGCTAAGCATTGCTTTTCTTGCGTCGGGACTAAGCATTGTCTCTTCCTTTTGCATGGGCTGAGCCCTACCTCCTCAACTGCATAAGACTAAGCACTGCCTTCCATTTCATGAGACTAAGCATTGCCTCCCTTTCTTGCATGAGGCTAAGCATTACTTCCCCAGTTGCATAAGGCTAAGCCTTGCCCTTCCTTGTCCAATACAAAATGTTATGCTACTAGAAATCTAGCGCAATTTTGCCTTCCTGGGGCTAAGCTCTGTCCCAATATTATGCAATACTAAGCTTTGTCTTGTTTCTCTTATATGACCCAGCATCATATCTTTGCATTTCATGGGCTGAAACATCGCCATTTTGTTCAACGGCGTCATAGTCTGAATGCATCATCCTTATAGCCTGAAGACACCATGTCATGGCCTGAGGATCTCTCAATATTGCACATCATTATTCAAAGGCGTCATGGCTCAGAGGCACCATTCTCATGGCCCCAGAACATCATTTCATGGCATGTGAATCCCTTATCTCATGATTCATGACCCCGGAAGTCATGGTCTAAGGACATCATCTTCACGTCCAAATACAATCTCCATAGTCCAAAGGGAATTTGCATTATGTTTATATTCTTACAATAACCCATATATATTTGGCATGCATCGTGTTTTAAGTATTGCAGGTAATCTAGGAAGTAACCGTTCATCAAATAGGAGCAATCTTTGCTCTGGATTCCATTCATAATGTTCACATTCTGCAAATGTTTTAAACGTAATTGATTCCCATCAATTACTCACTTTTCTCTATGCTTATTCAGATACTTACCACATCCCTTATGTTTCATATTCATATTCATAATTTCGCATAAATCCATCTGATACTATCCTTCCCAAAAGAACCCTTTCTGAAACACACGCCCCATATAACAACTCCATCGGTTTCATTCATCGTTGGTTCCAGAACTACACATGGCCTGATTCTTGTAAAATCAGGGATATGCAGGCAACTCAGAAACTGGGTTTCAGACTCTATTTTTAAATCATCCTATTCGGTAAAAATCGGTCATTATTTCTTTATCCGACAACTATTTCATCATTCCCGGGTAAAGAGGGGCAGTTGTTGATACAAAATAGTGCATATGCATCATCATTTGGTTTATTAGCATATACAAGTATTTTTCATAATTTTTAATGATTTTAAATCAACTTATTTCCGTATTTTATTATATAAATATCCATAAATTATCTTGCAAATTATTTTTATGATGATTTAATCATCTAAACCTATCATAATTACAATATAATATTTTAAATATTTTTAGTGCATTTTATAATTACATTTTTGCATTTAAGGCTGATTGCATTTTTTTTGCAGTAATAGCCCATATTAATTTATAATTACATTATTTATGCATAAAATAACTTTTTACATTTTTATGTTAAGTAATTATTTTTAATCATGTTAGTGCATAAATAATATTTTCTATTTATTAATAAGTTTTATAAATTATTTCTTGCTAAATATTGGGTATTTAAAAACTAGCCTAAATTCCTAATCAATTTCGAACCTAATAACCCAACCTAATTACCCAATACACCAGCCCAATACCCCTGGCCTATGACCGAACAACCCTATCTAATACCCGATCATGACTCGTTTAAACCACCCGACCCAAAACCCCTTTTAAATCGTGGCCGTTGATCTCTAAGATCAACGACCCACATTATTCCCTCCCTTTTAATTTCCCTAAACACCCCCTAACCCTAATCATTCTCACCCATCTGCCGCCCTTGAATCCTTTCATTTCTCATCTCTCATACCCTAGCCGTCTTCCCCAAATGACTCTCTTAATCCCACCTAACATGGGATTCCATGGCTGTTTCTTGCCATATATGATCTCTCCCTGGTACTGGATCCCTTTCTATACTGCTTGCCTAAACATAGTAAGCAGATTTCACAAGAATCAGACTAAAAATGGTTCAGACCCTTGATTTTTCTGATTATTCCGTCTATATTCGTTATATGCTCTATTGTAAGTACGTATATTGCTATATCTCTTGTTGATTCTTACTTACCCTAAATTGGGGTTTTCATATCCCTTTATATCAGACAAAATTAGTTTGATTCTCTGATTTTTAGTGTTATTTATGTCTATATTCATCATATGCTACTGTGTTAATATATATTCTGTTGATATTTGTTTTCCCTAAAACTAGGGTTTACCTATTTTTTCCTAAATCCGATTTTACCGATTCTACATGATACTACTTCCTTATTTATCTTTGATTTTATAGTGCTTCCTTGTTTATTTGTTTAATTTCCCGTACTATATAAACCCCTCCCCTCATTCCCTTTAGACAAGACTGGAATCGTTAATGTTTACTAAAAGACTGAAGTTATTGCTCTTTGTTCTCTAAATACTTTTGTTCTATATTCTGGTTCCTGGCCGGCTAAAAGCCAAGGCTAGAAATTCTGAGCTCTTGCTAGTGTGGACTTTGTTCTTCTTGTTTTTCGCTTATGCAACGAGCCGACTGGTCGTTTTGAGCATTTGCACTTCGCTCGCCAGTTCTCGTGCATGAATAGCTCTGTATGATGTATTATGACTTATGTAAATCGTCTGTTTTGGTTTTCAGGATAATTTGAATAGATTTGGAAGAACAATTCTCAGTTTGAAACTTTAAATTTGAAAAGTTTTACCAAGTTTTGACTTTTTAGTACTCGATCTTGGATTTGGGTTTTTATGATTTGGTAAGCTCTGTTAGGTGATTTTGGACTTGGGAGCGTGTCCGGCTGTATTTTGGAGGTCCGTGGTATATTAGGTTTTAATTAGCGAAATTGGAAATTTGGCATTTTCCGGTCGGCAGTGAAAATTTTGATATCGGGGTGGGAATGGAATTCCAGAAATTGGAGTAGGTTTGTTATGTCATTTTTGACGTGTGTGCAAAATTTCAGGTCATCCGGACGAGGTTTGATAGACTTTTTGATCGAAGTCGGAATTCTGATGTTTTGGAATTCTTACGCTTGAATCCGAGGATGATTTGATGTTTTGATGTTGTTCTGAGCATTCCAAAGGTTGGAACAAGTTTGAATGATGTTATGGGATGTGTTGGCATGTTTGGTTGAGGTTCCGAGGGCCTCGGGTGAGTTTCGGAGTGGTTTCGGACCATTATTAGGCCATTTATAGTTGTTGGTTTTTGGCTCCAGGGGTGTACAATGCGTTTTTATAGATATATACGTGTTAGCATAGAGAAAATTTGGGAAAATGGAGTTGTGCTATGCGATTGCGTAAGTGTTCCCGCGATCGCATAGAGTAAAATTGTTGATGCACTGACCCAACTTTGGAAGCTTATATCTCTCAATCTATAAGGAATTTAAAGATGATCCAAAAATAAAAGTTGTAGCCCTTGATGTCTAGTTGTGAGAAAGGCAAACCAATTATAATTTGAAGTTTTGTAAAAAAAGTTATGACAAATAGAGTAGAGGCTGTCCGGAAGAGTTGGAGAAGGTTGTTGGAAAAATTTGTTCTACGCAATCGCGAGGGAATGGTTGCGATCACATAGGGTAAAAGAAGGGATGGAAAATTTTGTGCTTTGCTATAGCATTAGTTTGTCCGCGATAGCATAGGGTAAATATCTGGGCAGATTATAAAGTACTCTGTTTCTAGGGTTTTGACCATTTTTGCATTTTTGGAGCTTTGGAGCTCGAATTGAGGCGATTTTTGAAGGGATTTTCAGAGAAGTGATTGGGGTAAGTGTTATTTACTTGTTTTTGGTTAGATTCCATGATTGAATATTAATTTTTATCATATAAATTGGGAATTTTGGGTGAAAATTGGGTGTGGGAGGGGGGAATGAAAGAGAATTGGAGAGATGATTTTGGAGATTTGAATGGTCATATGATGTCGGATTTTGATGAATTTGGTATGGGTAGACTCGTGAGTGAATGGGATTTCTAGTTTTATGACTTTTTCGGATTCTGAGATGTGGGAACGGGGGCCGGGTTTGAGTGGATTTCGGGATTTGTGCTTAATTTGATAGTTTTTCTTGTGGAATTCATTCCATTAGCACATGTTGATGGTATCATTCTGGTTGTGAATAGATTCAGAGCGATTGGAGGTCGAGTAGAGAGACAAGGGCATCACGGGCTAGAGTTTTATCCAATTTGAGGTAAGTAATAATTGTAAATGTTGTCATAAGGGTATGAAACCCCGGATTTCACATTGTTGTGCTACTTTGAGGTGACGTACACGCTAGATGATGAGTGTGGGGTCCTGCACCATTGGGGATTGTGACTTGGTCCGTCCCATACGACTGTTAAGTCGCGTATTTTATTAAAACCTATTTGATAATATTGTGTTTTTGAAATTTTTACTATGTTTTGGGCTGAATGCCATAGTTGGGACTCATGCCAACTATTTTGGACCCTTAAGGGCTTTTTACTACTATTCCTCACTATTTTGGCTTAATATCTGTAATCAGTCATATTGTATTCCACTAATTTTATAACTCAGCCGTATTTCCATTGATTTCATAATTCAGCCGTATTTACTCCATTTTTTTTATATTTAAATGATATTTTGGGCTGAGCATCATGTTTTAAAGTTGCCCGAGGTGCTTTAGAGATTTTTGACTAAGCGAGGCCGAGGGCCTATGTTGTGAGGATACTATGGGATCGGGCTGCGTGCCGCAGCATGTTGTTACTGGTTCATGATTATGAGGCCGAGTGCTTGATTTGTTATACCATGAGGTGGCTTGTTACGAGACTGAGGGCCTATTTGATTATACCACAAGATGGCTTGTTATAGCGCTTGGGCTGTAAGAGCCCCTCTAAGAGTCTGTACACCCTCAGTGAGCGCGGGTACCCAGTGTGAGTGATGTGATGCAACTCGAGGGGCTATTGTTGTTTTATGTTGTTACCCGATGGGTTGTTCTTGATCCATGTTTTGCCTGAGGGGCAGTTCTTGATTCATGTTATGCCCGAGGGGCTTGTTATGAGGTAGCTCGAGGGGATAGTTTTGTTGATATTATGCCTAAGGAGCGGTTTATGGTACATGATTTGCCCGAGAGGCTATTTACGTTACTATCCTTTTCTCATTGTTTTCATCACTCGCTTGGAACTATTGAAAGATGCTTTCATCACTCGTTTGAAACTATTGAAAGATATTTTAAAAGAGTTTTACTGCAACTGATATGTTTTACGAGAAAACTAGCTTCTGCACTATTTTTGAGCAATGTAATGTATTTGTTGTAGTGTTATGATTTGTGACATCCCGATATCGGGCTTGTGTTATGTTTTCGCACTGTCATTTAGACTTATATTATGAGATTGTTAATTAATTAATGGCTTAAAAATGTCCTTTATTGAATAATGGTTTGATTCGGAAATTGTATCGGCTGGCCTAGTTTTACGATAGGCGCCGTCACGACCAGGTTGGTTTTAGGGTTGTGACAACTTAACTGGTGAGTTGCTGAATTTTTGTCACTTCATTCCTATTTGTATGTCATTTGCACATGTTTCATTTCTGGTGATTGTAGTTTAATGTATTTTCTGGGCTATTCTTGCCTGCCATTCTGATTGCTTTATTTCAATTTTAGGTCTCTCTAATCTTTAACTTCATTATGTTGGTAATCTGAGACATGCCTAAACCGGATTTTAATCGATTAATTGTTTTTCAAGCTCATCTAGCCTATGTGTTGCAACTTGCTAATGTTAAGGACCTTTGTAATTTAGTCTCTCTATAGTAATTAATTTTGCTATCAATCTTATTACCTGGGCATGCTTTCATATTCCTTTTAATAGATTAGCTGACGAATATTGTCATTAGCTATGTAGCACAAGTATGCTTCTTGTCCTATTCTAAACTTTCGATGGTAATATCCTACATAGGTAGCATGTTTGATCCTGTATGCGTCTAGTATGTCTTGACTTCCCAGTAAATGCAATAATTTGTTCTCACCTTGTTTAAATTTTGTTGCCAGTCAATATAATTCTTTCTTATAACACTAGCACCTACTTAACATAATTTGAATCTCTTCTTTATTATGAGTATGCGTATACCAATCCTGCAAACTTGTTTTATTAATGTTTGATTATTTATGCACTAGGTGTTGAACTTGTTCTTCTGAATCTTTGCTAAGTTTGCTCTTAAAACCTAAAGCCCGTTTGATTATTTGCTCTATGTGCTCAACTTGTACTCTTCAGTTTTGTCCCTCAGCTGTTGTCTAGTCTCCCTCATTATCAGTTATGTTATTCTGAACTCTTTATTCTTAGTCGGCTGAAAGCCAAGGCTATCAAGGCTCTTGTTACTGACCTCCCTAGTGCGAGCACTGCTCGGGGTCCAATTGAGGCTCTTGTGAACTCTGACACACTAGGACTTGGTCCCCAGTCTATCCCTGAATCTTCTCTCTTAACTTCCCTAGTCTGAGCACTACCCTGGGTTCTTGAAGCCCTTGGGAACTCTAACGCACTAGTGTCTAAGGTTTCTTGCTGTCTTGTCCTAATTGCTTAATTCTGTCCAATTTTCCTTACTGAATAAGCCAATGGGCTTCTGATATGGTTGCTTCTTTCTGAATCTTTGATGGCTACTGGTTTTTGGCTATGAAGACTATCTTCAGTCTGTCTTAGGCCCACTATAGTTATTTTTGTAACTTTGTAATTTATTTCATTCATTGGGCATGTAATAATGATGTAATAACAATTAGGATATTAGTAAAATCGGGAAATTGGGCTTATTTTAATATTAAATGAAATGGGTAGAAATCCTGCCTATATGTGTTCAATTTGCTCGAACATGCTCTACTACTGTTTGTGCTAGATAACCTGCCCATAGATTTTTAACTCGTTTGATATATTCTGCCTCTACATGTTTGATAGATAACCTGCCTCTAGGTGCTCAATTCATTTAACATATTCTGTTTCCACATGTTTATTAGAAATCATGCCTATAGGAAATAAAATGATTAATCTTTCAATTGATTCATGTTCACATAGACACCATGCCTATAGGATTACATTAATTCACAAATAACTGCTCTTTATAATGTTCACATAGATATCATTCCTATAGGAACATAATCATACTAGATGACATTTCTATTATACTATAACCCACCTAGAAAGCATGCATATAAGGATAAAATGTCATAAAATCAAGTATAATTGTCAATTGTTAGAAATCCTACTTTTAGGGTGTTCTATTAATGTTGCTAATCTTATGTATTCAAACAACTCTACTACATAATTATAAAACAATTAGATATCATGTTTACAAGACCTATAACATTCTAATATGTCAAAATTACAACGTTACCTTTATAATCCAGAATCACTTAGCAATCATGTCTATAAGACCAATAACTCATAACTTGTAGTCTCAATAATCAGCATGTAATATCAGATTTCCTAAACTGTGCACCTGTTCAGAAAAGCATGCCTCTAAAACAACACCTCGCCTCTGAAACTATTTGCACATTCAAATCTAGAGCCACATAGAAATCATATCTATAGGATTCAATGACTTTAACTCGTCTCCGCCTATCTTGTTTACGTGCATTTGTTGCCTAAGTGTGGAGGCTAACTTGAGCCCTTATTTGTTTATAAATGAAAGTTAAACTTGTTTTGCATGTCGCCTAGTTTTCTCATTTTGAGCAACCTAAGTTATGTCTAGAACCACCCAAGATAGTGGTCCAAATACCTCTGGAACCATAGGCATGGGACGGGTAGTGCATGCATAAGGCACGATTTAGAATCAATTAGTGCGCTTTAAGAAACAACTAAAAGATAGTAATCGAGTAGTAGGAGATGATAGTCTAACTAAATAATATGAGTAACACCACATCTCGAGGGAGTTACGAAGTATTATTTATGTTGCACGGGGTGATTATTTAGGCTAAAAATTTAGGACCCCCCCCCCCATCTTGTCTTTAAATCAATTATTTGTGTTTCATAATGAACTTCTTAAATTTTTGTGCTCTCTCTCTTTGTTTATTTGATCACATAGACTAATTCATATAATTCAAGTTCGGTCGGGACCCACAGTTGTGGACCTCGAAGAGTGCCTAACACCTTCTCTTCGAGGTAATTTCAGCCCTTACCCAATCTTTGGTAACGTAGACCAGTCAAATAGAGTTATTTGTAAATAGGTGCCCTAACTCACCTTAAACCCATTAGGTGGCAACTCTCTCTTTTAACACCTTCCTTAAAAGAGTCATTACATGTTGATACCCGATTCCGCGAGAAAAGGGGAACGCCACCCGATCCCCTATTTATTGCTTTTCCTGTATCTTTTTATGCTTATGTGACTTTCTAGAAAGTTTTGTTTTTGGTTTCGAAGTGATTTGGGACACTTAGTCCCTAAAACGGAAGCTTAAGTTCTAGGATTTTGACCATTGTTGAACTATATTAAGACGACTCCGGAATGAAATTTCGTCGGTTCGGTTAGCTCTGTTGGGTATTTTTGACTTAGGAGCATGGGATTATAAATTGGAGGTATGTAGCTAAATTGGGCTTGAAATGGCGAAAGTTAAATTTTTGGGAAGTTTGACTAAAATTGGACTTTTTGATATCGGGGTCGGATTCCGATTCCAGAAGTTGGAGTAGGTCCTTAATGTCAAGTTTCACTTGTGTGCAAAATTTAAGGTAAATACGACATGATTTGATAGGTTTCAGCATCGGTTGCAGAAGTTTGAAGTTTCAAAGTTTATTAAGTTTGAATTGGAGTGTGATTCGTGTTTTTGTTGTTGTTCGATGTGATTTGAGGTCTCAAATAAGTTTTTATGATGTTTTAGGACTTGTTGGTATGTTTGGTTGAGGTCCCGGGGGCCTCGG
This sequence comes from Nicotiana sylvestris, assembly GCF_000393655.2. Lineage (NCBI taxonomy): Eukaryota > Viridiplantae > Streptophyta > Magnoliopsida > Solanales > Solanaceae > Nicotiana > Nicotiana sylvestris. The sequence continues at coordinate 117,931,442 of NC_091057.1, read as the reverse complement.
TGAGTTTCGGATAGTTAATAGATCAATTTGGACTTAGTATTGCAGCTGAAGTTCCAGGAATTGCTGGTGTCTGGTTTCCTTTTATGCATTCACGAAGGTTCTCCTGCGTTTGCATAGAGGAAGTTTGAGTGTTAATAGAAATTGGCCTTCATATTCGCGAAGTATCTTTTGCGTTCGCGAGGCACTGTGGTCTTAGGCCTATGCGTTCGTGAGTGGGCACTGGAGTTCGCGTAGAGGAAAAGGCAGATGGGTCCCCAAATAATTAGACTACTCGTTCACGATGAGGGTCCCGTGTTTGCGTATGTCCAAGCTATGTAAGCTCCGCGTTCCTAATTATGTCATCGCGTTCATGATGAAGAAATTTGGACTGAAGTGTTTTTATGCTTCGCGAACGCGAGGATATTTCTGCATTCGCGAAAAAGGAATCATTGGGCAGTTATAAACATTTCAAAATGAGTATTTAGCCATTTTTATCAAAACTTGAAATAGAGAGCTTGGATTTGGACGAGATTTTGAGGGATTTTTAGAGGCATAGATTGGGTAATGATTCTTCACTTGTTTTTGGTTAAATCCCACTATTCTATCATTAAATTCAACTTCTAATTTAAGATTTTGAGTTGAGAAATTTGAGAAAGTGGGAAAAGTTATTCAACCAAACTTTTGGGTTTTGATTGAGATTTTGACAACGGATTTGAGTAATTTTGTACGAGTGAAATCATGGGTGAATGGGTATTCATATTTTGCGACTTTTACCCAATTTTGGGACGTGATCCCTGGTCAACTTTTGGGGGTAATTTTCTAATTTCTTGCTAAAGTCTTGATTTCATTCATTAGATTAGTTTCTTATCGTTATATTTTATGATATGTAATTTTTTAAAGCTAGATTTGGGCCATTCCGAGTAGGAAAATTATGGAAAAGGCATTCTTATTGATTGATTGAGCTTGGTTCGAGGTAAGTTGCTTGCCTAACCTTGTGCCAAGGAATTCCCCTTAAGATTTTGTATTGTTGTGATATGTGAGCGCCATGTATGTGAGGTGACGAGTGCGTACATGGGCTAATTATTGAAAATTTTGATTCTTACTTAGTAGTAACATGTTACATATTAATGGATTTACACCAGCATGTGTAGTTATCTAATATCCCATGTCTACGATCTTAAATTCTTATTTGAAATCTGTGAAGTATGCTTAGTTAAATTCCTATTTTTCCTTGATTTGTATCAGTTTTAACTCTAGAGTTCTTGTTGTTAATTGTTGTTTCCATCGGTTTCGAGCTGTGTGTTTACTTTTGGGACTACGAAGAGGTGCCTCGGGAGATCCCCCTACACATTTACTTTTGGGACTACGAGGCGGCACCTCGGGAGATTCCCCAACACATGTACTTTTGAGACTATGTGGTGGAACCTCAGGAGATCTCCTTGCATGTTTACTTTTGGGACTACGAGACGGTAAGTTAGGAGATCCCCTGTTGAGCATTTACTTTTGAGACTACGAGACGGTATCTCGGGAACTCCCATGTTGTTTATCAATGTGTGTTACGTTGTTATTTTCTGTAGAATTATCCTTGTTAGATTATTAGCTTTTTAACATTATTATATATTTTGTCTTATTAATTATATACCAGTAGGGCCCTGACATGACCTCGTCACTACTCTATCGAGGTTAGGCTTGGCACTTACTAGGTACCATTGTGGTGTACTCATGCTACTCTTCTGCATATGTTTTGTGTGCAAATCTAGGTACCTCCTACCAGCCATGCTATTAGTTGTGTACTTGCTGCTGCTTCGGAGACTTCAAGGTATATCTGCCAGCGTCCGCAGACCTAGGAGTCCCCCTCTATCTCTTTTATGTTGTTCCTCCTTTATTTCTTCTAGTTACTGATGTTTTGAAATATATATACAGATTCATAGAGCTTGTGACTTGTGACAATTGGGTTTTGGGAATACTATGTATACTCGAGTGCTAGTTTACTTGTAAATGCCATTCAGTTATAAAATTATTTGTTGCACTTAGTTGTTGATTCTGTTTTTATTTTCGATTACTTCGCAGTTGTTAGGCTTACCTATCGTAGAGACTAGGTGTCATTACGACATCTTACGGAGGGAGATTTGGGTTGTGACATAAGTGTAAACTCTCGAATACCCCTCCACGTGGGTAGTAAATCATCCTTGGGACCGGGGACTACCACAATCTTTCCTTCACATTTAGAGTCCTTTCAGACTGTGAGAAGGACAACTTCAGTAGTGGAGCATATGTATCTCCATACTCCTTCAACCCGATCCTATTTGGATGAAACTTCTCAACTTTGAAGTCGTTTGCGATTGAGCTAACCCCGGGAATAAAGCATTTCATGGGGCTCGGGGTGGCCACGGGGGAAACCACCTCGACATCTGTAGCCGGGTGGGAAGATGGAGGGGCAGCCTGATGGGGAACCGATTTGAAATTTTTAGCCATTGCAATCTGGAATAAATGTGAAGATTTGAAGAAGGAAATATGAAGATTTGAAGGAACAAACATGAAGGTTGGAGAGAAGAGGATGAAGGTTTGAAGGTGGGATGAAGGTTTGAAGGTGGGATGAAGATATGGGTAGAAACCTAAGAACAATTATGAAGATTTGAATACCAAAGATGAAGATATAAAGGTTTGAAAAACTTGATGGTCTCTAGTAAACGAAGGTTGAAGCTTGGATCGGAGAGTAGAAGAAGTATAAAATGTGAAAGATTTTATAGGGGAAATACGCGACGTTTCGCATTCGAAGGCAACCAGCCAATAAACGACATGTGTCCGAAGTCATAGCGACATGACTGATGGGACATTTGGCTTATCCGCCATCTCGGTTGTAACATGTGAAGGAAGGAACCGGGGTTCACCTATTATTTCCCATCATTGCGACAAATCTACTCTCTAGGAAACGAGGGGACTATCTGAATACAGGTAAAACCGGGGCTAATGAGCATCCAGATTTTCCGATGGGAAAACGAAACAAAGACATGACTATATAGGATCAGAATCGAAGCTGGGAACTTCTTGTACTAAGACCTGAACAGAGTGCTCGCCACCGGGCCCAATAAGGCAACACCGCCGAACCCTATATGAGACCTCGACCTCAGAAAGCACTACTAACGATTGTGGACGACTAACAGAATGCCGTGATATCCAAACCCAACCGGATATCACGACGTGGATCTTGCCCGGTGATGGTAGTGTATCGGTAATTGATATTCAAGGAGGATTTTTACCTATTTTAGAATTGTACTAAGGGTAAAACTCCCCTACTATAGAAAGAGGAATTTTCTTATTCAATGGACAAACTGTAACACGCATATCAAGGCAATACAAACTTGTTTCTTTGCTTTTCTAGTTATTGAAAGGTTCTTAATTTAATCAAAGCTCTTGTCACGACCCGAATTTCCCACCGTCAGGACCGTGATGGAGTCTAACATTGTACTCGCTGGGCAAGCCAACGTTACAAAATATTTCACCTTTTTTCTTTATCGTTTAACAATTAAAACTTAACAAAAGTAAATCAGTGGAATTAATATGGAAGAACACAATTTAAAAAGTTATTTTCATGCTAATAACAAAAATCGTAATAAATTTCACCTAGAACTCGTGTCACACTCACGAATAGTCTATGAATACTACAAATAATGGCCTGAACGAAAAATATACATCTGTCTCGAATGAAGATATAATAGAAATGAAAATAGGATATAAGGGGATGCCTGCATGACTACTTTGGGTCTTCGGTGGACTGAAGGCAGCAACCTCGAACTATGGTCAGTATGGACCAGTACCGGGATCTGCACAGAAAGTGTAGAGTGCAGCATCAGTACAACTGACCCCATGTACTGGTAAGTGGTGAGCCTAACCTCGGCGAAGTAGTGACAAGGCTAGGACACGACAAACAACATAAACCTGTGCAGTTAAACAATATACTAACAGAACAATAATAATTGAAGCTAAATAGAATTAACGGGAAGGGGCAACATGCTATGGGGATACCAAAATAAGGAAATCATGGTAATAATAGAAATTAAACAATTAATGCACTTGAACCGATAACAACAAATAACCACAGTAAACAGGAAATGCAGGGCATCACCCTTCGTGATTTTACTCTCAATCCTCACCATGCAATCATTAATAGAAATGTGCATGGCATCACCCTTCGTGCTTTATCACTCTTCCTCACTATATGAATAATAAAAATGTGAACGGAATCACCCTTCGTGCTTTATCTCTCTTGCTCACCATATGCATCAATATAAATGTAAATATGCATGGCATCACCCTTCGTGCTTTATCACTCTTCCTTACCATATGCATAAGTATGAATGTGCATGGAATCACCCATCGGGATTTATCACTCTTCCTCACCATAACAACAATAGAAACAACAACAACCCGGCAAGGGCATCACAATCAAACAACATTGTTTCATCATTTAATTTCACAATAGAAATCTCAACTTCAGCCAATACTCACCCAATATCCAAATCAGGAACAACAGAGTAAAACTTGTTAGCATGATCAATAACTAGCTTAAGCAGGAAATATACGTATAAAGAAACACAACTGTCACAAGTATAGAACTCACTCGCATGCTATGACCTGACAACGACGTATAAATACTCTTCACCACACCTATACGTCGTACTTGTTGATACACAATTTCTCCTCATATATTTTTAATACATATATATACTTTTAAAATAGCACATATGTAGTTATAATCATGCATAAACTTTTTAAATATTTCTATAATTTTTAAAATAAATTTATTTCATTTCTTTTATTTATAAAATATCCAATAATTATTCTTCAAAATACTTTTGGAATAATTTAGTCATCTAGATTCTTTATTTATGCCAACACAGTGTTTAAATGTTTTTAGTGAATTTTTTGTTATTATATTTACATTTTTAGGCTAAATGCACATCTTTGCAATAATAGCCCATACTAATGCATAATATGCATAAAATGGTCTTTTATATTTTTAAAATGTTAAAAAACTATTTATAAATCATTTTATTACGCAAAAATATTTTTTGGAACTCATATACTATTTTTATAAATTATGTAACTATTAAAAGTGGCTATTTAAAATCTAGCCTATTGTTTATTTCAATTCTAGCCCTAATTCAACCCAATACCAGCCCAAACCCTAAAGGGTTGATCCAGCCCCAAAACCCTTTAATCTCGGCCATTGATCATAAGATCAACGGCCACAAACAACCGTTACCCAAAATAAACCAAACGACCCCACTAAACCCTTCTATTTTCCACCATCCGCCGCCTTGAAATCCATCTCCTCTCTCAAATGCTCTCAAACCTAACCCTAATCGGACCTCACCATCACTTATCTATGGCTATCTATGGTGGTTTCTCACCAACCCAGGCCTCTATTAGCCTTTCTCGCGTTGGTATTGCCATCTCAAGGGCCCTCAAGGGACCAGGGTTAGTTGGCTTGCATCTATGGCTCCTTTCTCGCCTGTTTCAGGCTGTTCCAGTGTGATTCCGAAAAAGATTGTCCTACATCGACTACGATATATAGGTTTCTAAGCATGTTTCTTCACCTCTGTGTTGTTCTCCTCGAAAACCCTAATTTATTTCTTCTGAACCTTTTAGATCTGTACAGATATGAGATGATTTAGACTTGTTTCGTATGAGTTTTACAATAATCTTGTGATTCTTTACAAGAATCACGTGATTTTCGAATGATTCTTCATCTTTCTCTAAACTAGGGTTTCTGAGATTTATTTTTTCAAAACAGTTGGTAATTTTTTAAGTGTTTGTTCTTCTGCTTCTTACGTGTTTTGACTGATTTCGTAAGTTTGCTACAACCTTAACTCGTTTATACTAAAAAAACCTAATTTTCTAACATTTCTTTGTTTGGCTTCTAAGTACTAGTGTACTGATTGTGTTCTTGCCTTGGTTCTTGTGATTTCTCTTTAGCCATTTCAATGTCTTGTGGTTTTCTTGTCCTAATATGCCTCTACTAAATTTCTTAGTTCAACTTTTCACTGATTCTATATGTTTTTGTACATCCTGACAATTCATCTTAAATCAGTGTCGATTTAACTATTTGTTTTAAAATTATGTGTCGAATCCTGGCTATTCATTTCTTACCTTATTTTATCCGCTAAACTTGCTGAGTTTTTCATGATTTTCTCTTTGACTGAACCCTTCATTATTCTGAAGTCCTTATTTCTTGGTTTGATTTGAACACTTTTCCTTAACAAAACTATCGATTCTTACTTCTCTACTCGGTTTAATTGAACACCTTGCCTTAATTAATTTTCCCTTGCCTTATTTGTTATTTTGCCGATTCTTACTGATTGTTTCCTTAATTGAAAACCCTGTGCATCCGCCCCTAAGTACCTACTATGTACTTGATTTCCTTCCTTAAGTATCTGCTATGTTGTTACCTTTGATTGATGTTCCCTTTATTTAATGAAGGACTTACTGATTTTACATGTGATTGATTCTGTGATTTCTCTAATTGCTACTTAATTGATCCCTTACCTTATTTTGCTAAGCTTTTGATTACTATATAAACTCCCTCCTATTCTCACTTCTGACAACAAACATTAGTTCACAAAAGCACACTTACACTCTATAACTCGCCTTTTCTCCTCTGCTACTTGTGATATTCATTGGTCTAGTCGGCTGAAAGCCAAGGCTAGACTTTGGAACTACATCTGCTTTATATTCTGCATTCTTTTCTTCTACTGGTATGTCTCTAGTTAAATTTTGAAATCGAAAACCTGTGTGTTTCATTCCTGCACTAGCTCATCAGCTATGAATCTAACTTGTATTCCTGCTTACCTCTTTGCCTAGCATGTCTAAACTATGTCTTGTTCAATGCATGATTAACATATCTACACTTCACCTAATTATTTGATAATTAAGTAGTCTGTTTGTGAATATCTGTTCAATCCCTCAATTATGTGATCATGTTGGCTATTTGATGTATGTGATTAACCCTGCCTGTATGTTTAATCCTGTTCAAAAAATGTCAGGCCTTTCTGTATTACAACTATGTCTTAACTATTTACTGGCCATGACTAGCCTGCTATGTCTCTAAGACCCTAAGTGTTTTATGCAGTTTATTGACTGTATGTTTCTTTTATACCCTACCCATGTACCCCCAATATGACTCTTCTGTGTCCCAATCCCTTTATACCCATGTGAGATATGTTTGTTGAGTGTTTCTTAATTTGGATGTTTTATGACCAATTTATTGTCTGTTGTTTTTCAAAAGAGTTTTGGTACTCTTCTCAAACTGTCTTTTACCACCAAAATATTTCCCATTTCAGAAAACCTTTTCACTCCTAGAGTCATCTCTATACTATTTTCAAAACCTTTTCAAAACTATGTCAAGCACACTCACTTTACTCTTAGAATTCTAGGTTCTGCCCCTCAGATATGTGTACGGCCTTGAGATCCTTGAGATCTCTCTAAACTCTGGCATGTTAGAGTTGGCCTTTCCTCACTGCACCTAAATCAGTTATTATTTTAGAAAAGGTTTGGGTGTGAGCACTGCCCGGGATCCTTGAGCTCCTTAGGGAACTCTAACACACCTAGATATGAAATTTATTTATATCAATGGTCTGTAATAATTATTGTAAACAAACAGTGGGGTGATTAGTGAAAAAGGGAGGGTAGTTATATATGTTGGGTACATTGGGTAGATACCATGCCTATACGGTCCATGCTGATTCAAATGTGTTTGTTATGTTTTCTTTACTTCCACATAATTAGAAACCATGCCTATAGGATTTAAAATGACTTTAATAATAGAGATCATGCATATAGGGTCAAAATCAGCTCTATAGAAATCATGTCTATAGGGGTTTCACTTTGGTTAAGTGTATGCTGTTTATTTTACCTCATGCTTAATTAGAAGTCATGCCTATAAGACTTAAAATAGTTCATTTAGAAAGTCAGTTCAATTCATGTTTATATATTCTGAATTGGTTTAGTTAATTTAATATGTCCGCTTCTTAAAATGGTTTTCAAATGCTGCCAAAAAAATTGTTCACTGTTTTACTGCATTCCTAATCAATATAGATATCATGCTCTTAGGACATCACTGTTATGTGCTTAGGCAAGCCTATAAGCGATTAAAATCCTGTAACTGTAAAACTACGCTTTGTTATTTGTGACTGCTCATATTCAACAGGTCTAAAATTAGTATGCAAGCAGAATAGGTGTTTGACACTTTCTCTTAATCTAACACTGTATAATCTCTGCTCACCTAGATATCATGTTCTAGGGTTTTTCTCTTAAATACTTGAAACTGTTGTTTGAGACGTGCACTTACTTGTTATGTTTGTGGGGGTGAATGTGAGCCTGTATTTGTTCTCTTTAAATGCAGTTCTAATTGTTTTTTGATTGACGCCTAAAATTTTATCCTTTAAAACCTTAGGATGTTCTAGAAATACCTAAATTAGAGGTCCTAAATACCTCCAAGGCCATGAGGAAGGGACGGGTAGTGCATGCATAGGACGTCTATCAAGGTTATTAGAACGCTTTAGGATTTAACCAAGGGGAGGGAATTGGGTAGTAAGGATATGATCACTACGCGCTAATATCACGTGTATCCCCTCATTGAGGAATGATTACCGCGAATTATTTGGGGTGATCCTGTAGGCTATCCAACCTAGGACCCCTCTTTCCCAATTTCCGTTGTTTAAAAAAATTTACTTTCCTTTATATATGTGCAACTTGTTCAAAACTTTTCTTTTATTACTTGAATCATACATGTGCTTAGCATGTCAAAACATGCCTTTACTTGCAAGTACGTGTTAAAACTGTTTGTGTGCTGAAATGACTAATTCACGTAGTTTAAGTTTGGCCGGGACCCACCGTTGTGGACCGAGAGGGGTGCCTAACACCTTCCCCTCAAGGTTATTTCGAGCCATTACCCTAAATCTCTATTAATGCAAACTAGTCTAAGAGTTAATCGCTCTACGTGCCCTAATGCACCATAATCCGTTAGGTGATGACTCTTCAAATACCCAATTCCCAAAAGGAAATGAGTCATTACCCCATGAATGTCGAAACCCGAACTTTCTCCGCGGAAAAAAAGAGGGCGCGACAGCATGGCGACTCTGCTGGGATACCTTTAGGATTTTACCATGACGAACTTATCTTTTCTGAATTAGTCCAAGCATGCCTTATCCCGTACCCTTTCCCCTTATTTGAATATAACTGTCTATTTTTTAAAAGCATTTATGATTTCTGTATGCGGGGAAATCAGAAGACTTGATTTCTCGATGTCGGGACATTTCAGGAGCATGCCTCTTGACTCCAAAGGCGGGAGGCCGCGACTAAGTTCCCGACCTTGGGGCTTGTCGGAGCCCCCAAGGCACATGGCTACGTCAGACATGCCCGACCTATCCAGATCCTACGCTGAGGCAGCACGTCAAACCATCCCATCTACGTACGTCATGTTTAATCTCCATATATTTATACCATACCGTGTTCCCTCGCCTATATAAGGGGAACCCATACCACTTTGAAAAGGGTTGAGGTTGCTCCATTTCTACACTAAAACAATAATATCTCTCCCTCTCTCTCTTTATCTTATTTTGTTCGCTCTCATTGGCTCGAGGGCGCTTTAACATCTATAGTCTTCTTACTTATTTCATGCTATATTGCGCGATTTTGGCCGTAAAGAGCCTTGCTTTATCATTTCCTTAATTTTTATCCTATTCCTGGTTGCCCCCAATAGCTCGAGGTCGATTTGAGTCCCGACCCCGAGGTCCTTATCGACTGGCTTTGCATATGGGCAACATGCCACTTTGGTTTGATTAATGTCTTGTTTTAGCGTGCATTTCATCGTTAAGCATCACGTTTTTAGCATCAACTGCTCTAACAACTAGCTCGGGAATAGATCACGTATTTTTAGAATCCCTTTTAGAAATTTAATTGTTGTTACTATTTTCACGGTAGACAGGTTGGTGCTCACCGTAGGGCTAAAAATAATAGTGATTATTTTCTTGCTAGTTTCGTCACACAAACGCACATTATCTTTCACACTTTTTCTTGCCCAAGATCTTTTGATTTGAGGTTTATGTCTGGCTCGGTAAGCAAAATCGAGAACGACTACCGCGAAAACCACGGCAAAAATAGTATGACTGCTCTAGAGGTTAGCGTGACACCGCAGGACCCCAATAATGCATTTTGGTCAATTAAAGCGGATGCGGGCTTGCAAGTCACGCAACAGGTCGACGAAGCCTCGCGCACCGATGACAGCATACAACGTATTGACCGACAGGAAGCTCAAAAAATCCCGGCCCAGGTAGAATAGGAAGTTAATCTTCATGTTATTTTTGTAATGTTACAGGCACGACAATTGGCTATCGCTCAGCAACAAAGCCGCCTGGAGACTCCCAACACAGTAGCACCGGAGACACCTCCTTATACCGCGCTAGTACCTGAGAGATCAAGTAATGACGGATCGGTAACCGACCCCGCCATAGTGAGGATGCTTGGAAATATCTTTGAAATGATTGAATCAGGTTCGTGGAAGCTGTTACAGCAACCGTCTCCCAAGGAAACGATCGCGGAACTCGCTTCACAAAAATCTGTAATGCCGAAACCCCCTAGGTGCGACAGGACCTCAGATCCCTATGGGTGCACCACCACTTACGCGATCTCATTCAAAGGTAGCAACCTCCAAGATGATGAGTTAGAGCCCGTCTAATTGTGGAAGTTCGAAGAAACTCTCTCGAAAGAAACCATGAAGAAGTGTTACCACCTGGCCCCTGACCTCACAGACTCGTTTACCATACCAGCGTGGACTTCCGCGGAAGCACGTGCCAACACCATCAAAGCAGTACCGAGAGGCCCCAATACGCCTGAGTCTAAACGAAGAAATAATGAAATATCGCGGGAAACTGCACCCCATTCCTGATAGGACGATTGAGATCACTCCCGGTCTCGGATGATCGGGCAACACAGGCCTTCACCAGAGGCCTGATCGAAGCATACCCGATGACTCTAGGACATTTCAAGCGAAGCCTGATCAGATACCCAGCCGAAGTCTTGTTGGATGCCCACACCGGACACCAACCACAAATCACGGCCGTGGACAACTATCCGGGAACCTCCTCGGGTTCGGTATATCCAAGCAGACTCCCGCTAAAGAAGCTAATGCTAAACGGATGGAGGTATCATCCATGCGCTGCAAATGGAAGGAACGACTCGAGATGCAACCTACCTCACAACAATAGGGAAATAGCCCGAAGACAGCACCCTCGAAGAACCTCCAATAGAACCATATTCAATAAAGCAAAACTGGCAGTAAAACCTCGCCCAGCCGAGTACGATTTCAGCGTTGCTACACCAAACATTGTGATCACCATAAGCAAAACCGGGAATGCCATGCAGATCAGACCTATTCGACCAAGACTTCTTCAAGAGAACCATGGCCCGGCGCAGGAATCGCAGGGCATGCGCAATTACCGGCTCAAAAGAACAACAACTGTGCTATTCAATAGAGATCGCCACCAAGTATCATCGAGCGGTCTGGCTCAGATCTAGATCCAAGGGAGGAAGGAGATCGGGAAAAATGAAGCTTACAAGCCATGGCGTATTGCCACGACAGTAAAGGGGCAGCAACACCCTTCAAAGATCCATAAAATGCAGAGTGAAAGGGCTCATCGCCGGGGAAAGATAGGTCCGGGAATATACCCAAAGGAAAGGGATGCAAAGACTTCGCCTCGGGCTCATATTAATGCGATTGGTAACCCCCTCCCTCATTTGACTCATTTCACATAAAACATGTGTTCATGAGTGCAAATGGTTCGATCAATTATACTGATGATATCAGGCCAAAGCTAATAGGACAGTTCAGAACGAACCAAATCACTCCTAGACCTCGAATCTTTGATGGATTCCAGATGCCGATCGCCACAACAATCAGGAAGGTCGCTCCCTCTATACAGCCCGCCTGAGCTCGGGCTGGAACTCTGAGCCTGCGAAACACGGATGTTTCATTCGAATGACAAAGGGCACACTGCTCGGAGGCGACTTCGATCGCACTCCGCCAAAAGGATGAAACTCCATGCCAGAGGTGGGACTAAAGTATTTGACAAGGAGCTACATGCGATGAGAGGAAATCCCTCACCGTATGACCCATCGCCGGCATCAATGCCTCTGCCCTCGAAAGGATCAAAGGGTGAGCAGAACCACATCTTCGGCCAAGCCTGGTTGAACATAACAGAAGGTTGTATTAAGGGTTCGCGCCTTGAAATGGCAGAAACATACTAGACCTCTAAACGTCGCCTACACATCCTGCATGAGGGAAGAACTACTCCGCTCCCTTGTTGTTTATTTTCTTTTGCTAACCTATATGCAGGCAGTTAGTTGAGGCATCCATAAGTTCTAACTGCACTCGGAGATCCGAGGCCTCCACGGGGCCTGTCGTGCTCTCTTCCCTCGACCGGACTTCCAATCTAAAGAGAGTCCCGCCAGCAAGATTATTAGTAGAGCAGCACACCCCCCAAAAGTGGATCCGACGAAATCGTAGGTCTTTTTTCTGCAGTCAAACGACGTGCGATGGCCTTCTCTTAAGGACACCGTCCCCTCGGAAGGGCCAATAAATGGTAGGCTAAGTTTCAAAACGGAATCATGTAAACAGATCAGATGATCATAGGAGCCGCACCCACGCGGGCCGAGCTCATAGCAACTAGATGACATGTATTTACAGCCTATATTTATGCCAAGCATTAAAGAATATCTTTTCGGCATTTCATACTTCGAAAATGGCTATTTCGGCATATTCGCAGCAAAGGCCTCTCCGCTGAATACGCCCTAAGATACTCGGAGACTTAAACGGTTCAACGCCCAGGTGGCCCTAGGGTCGAAACCTCGGGCTCACAAAGTCCTCACAATGCAACTCCGAGTTCACGAGAAGCGGTCTTCACACTTAAACAAACTCGATGACTTGGAGACTGTTGCCAATCGCCGAGCACTAGAAAATCCAAAACTGTAAGACACCTAGCGGGCAAACTCGACATTACTAGATCTATTCTACATCATACAAATTGTAAGACCTCAATAGGCATGACAAACTGTAAGACCTCAATAGGTACGACAAACTCTAAGACCTCAATAGGCATGAAAACCCCAAAGTTTAGGCTATATATCGCATTTGTAAGAATCCCTAAAGGGCATACCCTCGATGTAGATGCCTAAACTATCGCTTGGGATCAAAAATGGCTACGGCCAAACGTACATGACTATGGTCAAAACGGCTAATACAGCCATAATAATGCGACTCAAGGACGCCCGACTGTCATTGAAAATCGTAGGCCACTACTACAATATACTTCGGAATGAACTGGTTAAAACAGGTTTCCCTTAATAGGAAAAAACGAGCTTCGACCACGTCAGCTTCAAACCGCAAGAGCGTCGATCTACTCGACCTACAAGCTATGAACCTTACGAGGTGCTCGAGACATCACCGACAACGACTTGAAATAGAGGTTCCTTTGGAACCGACGACGGGTTAGGCAAAAATACTCTAAAAAGACCTTAATGAGCGGAAACAAAGCCTACAAAAAAGCCTATGCGCGAAAATAGCGTAAGAGCCATTTTTGCCAGCTAAGCAAGCCTACGGGCCTCATATTGAAAGGTCTCTATGACCAAATAGCATAAGAGCCACTGTCACCAGCTAAAAAATTTTGGACAACCTGAGGATTAAAATGAGCTCGAATCGTAACCCGATTCGAAGACCGGATCCAAAATAGTTAACTATGCAAGCCTCCGGGCCACATACTGAAAGGTCTCAACGACCAAATGGCATAAGTGCCACTAACACCGGCCAGGAAATCAAGGAAATTTAAGGGGTGGTTACAGCTCAAATCGCAACAAGACTCAGAGACTAGACCCGAAAACTGCAATATGCCTAAGGGCATGAGTGCCACTATCACCGTCCAGGAAATCGAGGAAGTTTAAGGGTCGATTACAGTTCGAATCGCAATGCGACTCGGAGACTGGACCCAAAAACTACAATACGCCTAAGGGCATGTCATAAGTGCCACTATTGTTGGTCGAGTAAACCGCCGGCCACACGCCCGTAAGGTCACTTTGACCCAGATCAAAAAGGGCCATAATCATCTGCCCATGCAGGCACGAAAGAGCTTGAGGGTCAATTGAAGCTTGAGTCACAATGCGACTCGAAGACTGGACCCAAAATAGTTGGAACGGCAAATGCCAAAAGGCAAAAGATAAAAACGATAACTACCTACCCGCACGGGCACACAAGATTCGAGGAGAAGAAGGCTCGAGCCGGAGCCCGACTCAGAGACTAAGCCTAAAAAGCTGGGCCAAACACGGAGGTCCCAGCACCTGCTCGCGCCAAGGATCGCGCTTAAGAGCCCCCGGGTCTGTCCGATCCGTTCTGGACCTATGAGGACCTCGCCAAACACCAAAACCAGCCTTCCCGATCGAAAGCAACAACAGAAAAAAGGTACAGAAGAAATAAAGCCTCAAGGTTCCTCTTATATATTACATGCGCAAAAAACGCATTCTCCATCTACAGGCATACCCTATGTATATCAGAGGCAAAGAGACAAAATGGCAAAATCAAAAGCGACAAAATGGCAGAGTCTACACTTTGCGCTAAAGGGCTACAGCTTGTCAAATTTTCCCTCTACAACATCAACAAGAAATAATCAAGCGTCACGCTCATCCGCCATTGCTCGAGCCAATTCCTCTGAGAGGACGAAGCCCTTTGCACCGACATCCTCGAGTACCTATCTTCGGGATCTACAATAAGCATATTCCTCGAACCTCTTCCCCCAGTCGAGGGCTCGCTTTATCTCGGCTTGGGCATCAGTAATATCCTTCACAAGAATCGCCATCTCACGATCAGCCTTGGTTCGGCTTAGTGTCGCTTCTGCCCGGGCATCAATTATCTCGGCTCTGACATTCAAGAGATCAGATTCGAGTCTCCCAATCATATCCGCTTGAACTTTGGCATTGTCATGAGTCAAACGGAGTTGGACCTTGAAGGAAGGAACCTTAGCCAAGGCACTCTTCTCCTCCAAAGTTTGAGCCTGCACTTAAGCTATTAGCTCCCCCCAAGCAAAACTGACACGGTTGACGTTGCCTTTGAGGTACTCTAAGGCCTCTGCCTTTCTCTATAGCTGATACAGCAAAAGGGGTTAGTCTTAAGGTTAGAAAAGATCGAAGCACGTACTACAGAAAGTTACCTGTTCCATCAAATAACTCTCATAGTTTGAGCTCCAGTGCGCCTCATATCGTTAATGCAATAGCTCAACTTCTTTCTCCTCGCTAAAGAACCTAAGGGATTTGTACTCATCCAGAATTTTTTAAAGCTTGACCCCTTGACGGAGCAGCTCAGACCTAAGCCTATCATAAACCTGCACAAGGAAGGTTCAATTGAGGGAGGAGGGCACAGGGCACAGGCAAACTGTACATGAACTCACCACAAAGTGAAGCCGACGGACTTTCTCGAAGTCGGAACACACTCTTGTTGATCTTTCCCTTACGTCCCCAGAAGAACCGACCTCAGGCACGGCGTATTCACTCAAAGGAACTGCCGGCCAAGAATCAGGCACTCGGGGAGTAGCGGACCCGGGCGACGCCCCTTCCTCAGAACTGTGAGACTAAAGGCTCCATCACACCGCGGATGCCCCATCCCAAAGAACCGCCCGATATCTGCAAATGGCAAATCCAGCACAAATAAAAAGGGTAAATATTACCTCGGTTATACGAGGTCAAGGCAAAGGCAGCATACACAAATACCTTGGTACTGCGCTCCCTATCTGGTACAAAGTACAGCTCGCCACCTGCGCTCGTCACAGGACGAATAGGTCACCAGCTTCCGGACCCAGCCAGGCAGATCATGGACTTCACCCGGTGTCCATGAAGTTGTTGCAACAAGGAAGACAAAATTATTACTCAGCTGATTTTTGCTATAGGCGAAATCTGAAAAAGCGCCAAACGCCTCACTCACATGCATAATTCCACCCTTCAGGAAATGGCAAAAACTCATAGGGATAATGTCGGTCATCCGGACACGGATAAACTAACTGGCCCCCTCTCGATCCACGCTTTCCTCATCATCAATAACAAAGGCATGGACGAGCGACATCTCAGAGTTAGCAGGCCTCGACGATGAAAGGGTTGATATAGCCTGACAAGGTGATCAAGCATGAATTCAAGCCCAACATTCTTCGCAAAGAACCTCATCATCAATGTCGTTTGCCAAAACGATGGATGAATCTATGCCATGGTAACCCGATACTTCAAGCAAAAATCAAGCACGACTCTATCAGGGGGGACAAATGCAAAAGGGTATAGGTATACGCTAAAGAATCCATCGGTGGAGTCCGCAATGCCCTCATCTAGGGAAAGCACCTGCAGTGTTATCCCCTCGCTCCACCTGCAGTATCTCCTCGCCATCTCCAGATGTTCCTATCTTATCAAGGACGCTGTCTCCAGAGCGAACTCCCTCGGTTCCTGAGCATCAGGAGCAGCACCCCCCGTCCCCTGCTGGATCGGCCCCGAAGTAGTTTCCAAGACTATGGTGAAACTAACATGTCAAAGCAAGCAAGCGCACCAACACTTTTTGTGCCTAAAGAGATAAAGTACCTTGTGCCAAAGCAGAAAGGCAGCTATCTAAAATTAGTGAAGTCTTGCGAAAAAGCCGAAGACGCCCCACATGTATGCGAGAAGCAACAACGATTCTCCTGCCCAAGGCAGGCCCTGGGAAGCCAATAGCCTCGATACAGATCGACGGGTCAATACCCGATCTAGAAGGCATCCTTCAATGAGGAGTCAAGACTCGAGGGGCCGTTTGTATTATCTCCGAGCTTGAGATAGCACTCTACGTCAAGAACCTCCGGCCCAAAGAAGTTGAACTTCGGGAAGCTTTAAATGCCAACACTTGACGCAAGGCAAGTACCTGGTCTCGTGATCCCCTCTTTTTGAAAAGAGGAATTAACATTGGAAGCTCCGATCACAAAAGCTCCACGAAGGTACGAGAAAGCGCCCAAATACAGCCAAACTCCTCAGCAGAAATCTATCCTATACATTCTAAAGAGTCTATCTACATCATGATCAATAGGGGCCCCTGAGTACCCAAAGATGACCTTTATCCAGGGTAACATTCCCGAAGGCCCCTGAATTTGACGCATGATCTCCGTACAACTCGGAGGGCCTCGATAGCGCGGACCTATAAGAGTAATCCAAGATTGGTCCGAAGTACGGCGACAGGTTTGGATGAGAGCTATGTTGATCAGTAAAAGACCGGGAAGGACGCCCTTGCCCAAGCCCGATATTAGTAGCTAGCAAACAAAAGAAAGCGTTCACAGGGCCCTGAAGGGAATGAGAGCATACAGAAACAAAGCAAAGTTCGAAAGCAAAAATCAATGGGGTATATTCTTATTCATGAAAGTTTGTGTACAAGAAACCCTCGAGGGGTCGTTACATACAAATTGCAAAAGCCTACAGGGGTCTACGCCTAAAGGAAGAGACAAAGGGATGTACACACAAGGTGAGAGCCTGAAGACCGATCCACCTTCGAAAGTCCACAACAGGCACCTCCGGACACACCCTCTCGGAAATTTCATCCCAACTTTACACACTGATATCCCCAAGGGACAAGGCGAGTAGTAGGGAGGGATGAAAAAAGGCCATAGCTCTCCAAAGCTCGAGGACCCTCTTTGGCCAAGGAAGCCTCGGAGATATAGCAGACCGAACAATCCTCGGTCCCGCTTGCACGGCTACTTTGAATCCACTTCTTGGAATGTCTAGCCATACAAGCCTCCAACTTGGAGTAGAGCACCACGTCGAGCCGGGGTATGAAGGTGAGCAGAAGTGTATAATTCGAGCCCCTTTTTGAGCAGTAGTGCATAATCCGAATAGCTATTTATATAAGGGAGAAACCGACTCCCCGTCCCCCATCGCCTCGGACTAGTAGCAACAGCAAGGGATATCATACCTACAACCATAGCAATAGTGGGAAAGCACGCTTATGATCGACAAAGGAAAGCCCCAGAAGAAGGCCACAACACAGTCTAAGGGAACTCCTTCAAACGGCCTTAAGGTCAAGAGCCCCTAGCATGATGTTCAGGGGTGAAAGAAGATGATAAAAAGGGAAAGGTGAGCGAGCCAACGGAAGCATTGGGATAGGAAAAGCAAAGCCAAGGCACCCCCATTTATAGGAGATTACGACACGATCATCTAGGCTTTGGAAAGCTGACCAACGGATGCAGTTAATGCATCCATGGAAAATCGAGCCGACGGCAGTACCTTCACCTTGAAAAATGAGAATCATGGGTGCAATGAATGAAGTTGAAAAGCATGAGCCCATGAATGTCCAATAACCACGAAGCTCAGCCCAGGAATTGCATCATCGGTATGTCGTCGCCGAAAGAAGCTCAAGGAATCAAGTGTCAGAATCATTTCCCATCTTTTCATTATGGGAAACGCGGAGATTATTTGTATGCAGTGAAATTAGAAGACTTGATTTCTCGCTATTGGGACATTTCGGAAGCTTGCCTCAGGACCCCGAGGGCGGGAAGCCGCGACCAAGTTCACGACCTCGGGGCTTGTCAAAGCCTAACTCGGAGAAAATGAAGACCGAAGCCAGGGTGGAGGGGGAAACCCCCAAGGCAAATGGCTACATATGACATGCCTAGCCTATCTAGAGCCTACGTTGAGGCATCACGTCAAACCATCCCATCTCCGTACTTTGTGTTTAATCTCCATATATTTGTACCATACCGTGTTCCCTCACCTATATAAGGGGAACCCTTACCACTTTGTAAAGGGCTAAGGTTGCTCTATTTCTCTACTAAAGTAATAATATCTCTCTCTCTCTCTTTCTCCTATTTTGTTCGTTCTTACTGGCTCAAGGCTGCTTTAACATCTATTGTCTTCTTACTTATTTCATGCTATATTGTGCGACTTTGGCCGTAAGGATCCTTGCTTGATCGTTTCCTTAATTGTTATCCTATTCCCAGTTGCCCCCAATATCTCGAGCTTGATTCGAGTCCCGACCCCGAGGTCCTTATCAACTGGCTTTGCATCCGGAAAACAGGCCCCTTCAGTTTGATTAATGTCTTGTTTTAGCTCGCATTTCATCGTTAAGCTTCACGCTCTTAGCATCAACTGCACTAACAACTAGCTCGGGAATAGATCACGTATTTTTAGAATCTCATTTACATATTTAATTGTTGTTACCATTTTCACGGTAAATAATTTCTTTTATTCGTGAAACTGACTTGTCTCCTAGTTTTCTTTTTCTGTAAATGTATTTCAATTATTTAAATACTGCATTTATTATTTTTACGTGCAAATACTTGATTACATGCTATTTATTGCTTCATAAATATGCTCCACATCATATTCCACTCATGCGTATTAAATCATATAGCAACACTTGATGAGTGGTTGCGCTCTTCCTATTTATTACCCTTAAATTTGGAAAGGCTTATTTGCGGTAAAACTATTCAATCAGCGGTGCAGTCGATAGTTCCGTGCCTTTCCCCCTCAAGTTGTCCGCTTGAGGGTAGTAGTCTTGACCCCTCAGTAACCTTACTCTAATTGAAATTATGCAGGCATCATGGTCAAACCCAGTCGGATTAATATGTTGTCCACATAATAATCCTTTATAACGAGCCTTATCAAAAAGTCCACCAGGGTTTCCAACGGACACAACCACGTTCTATGCATTAATGTGGAGAACTAAATGTCAATATGCTAATCATGAATGTATAAATAGTCAAGTCTGGTGGGGGAAAATGGCCTAAATTTTTTCGTTTTGCAGAAAATAAGGCACGAGGTCCCCAGAATCGGTATGGTTAGTAACATTCCACCATTGCTACTAGACTGGTGGGATGACCTTTCCTCAAGTGACAAGAAACATGTAAGAAAGCACTTGGGAAGCTTGCATTCTTTCTTAGACATTCAGCCAAACAACAGGTTGATCGAGGTTGCCACTTTGTTCTGGGACAGTGAAAGGTTTGTGTTCCGTTTCAGCGAAATAGAGATGACTCAACTTCTAGAGGAAATTGGAGGACTTGCATGATTGACTTGGGATAAACCTGGGTTGTTGGTACCAGAGAAACGTACTGGTAAGGGGTTCCTAAAGATGATGGGGTTGAAGAAAAATGCTGAATTAGGATACCTGGAGAAGTCCTACATACCCTTCGAGCACATGTAAGAGATATGGCCATAGCAAGTCCTACCGTACCTTCCATGATGAGCTTTCTATCACTTCTTTAGGCCATATGCATCGCAGAGTGTTCGTGTTCATTGTGTTTTTCTTAGGCCTGATAGTGTTCCCAATGAAAAGGGAAAGAATCCATACTAGGTTGGCCATGGTCGCCAAGACTTTTATGGAAGGGATCAATGTGCAAACATACACTATAGTCCCCATGATCATAGCCAACATCTATAGGGCTCTGGAGAGATGTCAAAGATGGGTCAATCATTTTGAGGGTTGTAACTTATTCCTGTAGTTGTGGTTATTAGAACATCTTCAAAAAGGTCACTATCGCTAAGAATTTCCGCAAAGGGCTTGGAATGACCATATTGCCTTCCATCACCCCAAGCGGATGACTTACATTCCGTACAGGTTTGCTAAGTCAGAAAGCGCCAAATAGTAGGTATAGTTCTTCGACAATCTGATTGAGGAACAAGTGCAATGGATGTTTGAATGGTTCCTAATAGACGAATTCATCATCAGATCTAAGGACGCTCCACACTTGGTGCTGATTGGGTTGAGAGGGATATACCCTTATGTCCCTATCCGAGCCATGAGGCAAGCAGGCAGGAAACAGGTTGTACCCAGGATCGCCAAAATGAGCCATTTCAGAGTAGACTTTTAGGATGATGATTTCCCTTACAAGTGACAAGCTCAACACATGTGGCACTGCAAGATCATCATGGAAAAAAACACCATTGAGCCAGACAAGTATCATGCGAGGTGTGAACTTCTCTACCCAGCATGGTTAGAGGACAATTTGAAGGGGATGGTGATGCTAGGAGCTGGTCGAGGGAATAGGATCATAGACGAAGAAGATGAGGCTTAATCCAAATACAACAGGCTACGCAAGAGGGTCCATGACTTTGAAAATGAGCACCGGGAAATAAACGAGAGAAATATGAGGTTGATAGACGAATGGAAAGAAATGGTTGTCACTTCCAACAGAAAGTTGGAATATCTAGAGGGAGGATTAGTGGAGCTAGACTGAAAAGTCAAAAAGAGGATTGAGGATTGCCAGAATGCTGAAGGAAGTGAAGGAAGACTGATAACTAGGGATTCAAGATCATTTTAGACTTCTTTTTACTTGAGTTTTAATTAAAAATGTATACAAATAGTCCCAAAGACTTACATGTTGTGCTAGTTTGCAAGGTTTGATCAAAAAAGTAACAAGTAGTCAAAACTAACTCAAAAAGGAGGGAAACCTGCACAAGTACCAAGAATAAGTCAACGCACTACTGCAGCATAAAACCAACTGTAGCCGCAACAGACCCACTGGATAAGTTCAGAGAGGTGCACTTTAGGATCCTCAAACAATGCGGTCCACGGAGTATTTCTCGCGGCAGCAATCTGTTTTATGCGGTCCGCGGAAAGGGGATTCAGAGAGTTGGAAGTTTTGAAGATCGATGCTATTGCGGTCCGCGGTCCTTTATGTGCAGACTGCAGTGAAGCCACCGCGGCCGCAGTACATTTTATGCGGTCCGCAGTGGCTAATTTCAGAGAATGAAAATTCAAGATAAAAAGCCTCATCGAGGCCGCAGTGCATTTTTCGCGGTCCGCGGTACATCCGTTAGGGGTATTTTTGTCCAAAAAACTCGGTCATGTATAAATAGTTCTTTTTTAGATTTTTAGGGTATCTAGTTCGTAGGTGAGTACGTGAAGGCCATTTTGGACCTATTTTAATTTTGTGGCTAGTTCAACATTGAATCTTTAATTATTAGTTTATAATCATATTATATGGGTTATTCTTAGTCTAATTATCTGTTTTCTTCCATTATTATGAGTAGCTACACCCATTAGCTAGGGTTGCGGCTCAACCCTAGTGTGGGTATTTGATGGGTCTTTTGTTTTAAGACTTAGATGTTTATGGGTGTTTGATATTTGGACTGATTTGTGTTTTCCATGTTGAATTAGTGGTTGCAAACACTAATTTGTGCCTTTTTTACTTGGTCTCTTCTTGAGAAAGAGAGCTTCAGTCTAGGAAAATCAGTCCAACAAGGAATTGTGGTGTAATCAAGATGTTAATAGCCCGAATTAAAGGGTTAAACCTAGAGATAGTAATACCCGACTTGAGCCTATATTTGCTTGCACAATTTTGACACCCAATTGGTCTTGAGAAAGTCAATTAGGGAAAAGTCACTCAAGCTACCGAGAGGTATCGAGTGAGTAGTTTCGTGCATTGGCTATATATCAATCCCCAACATAACAACTTTGTCTTAGGCTTTATAACCCATCAAGTATTCACCTAGGAGGAAGTCACTTCCCTAGTGCCTCCTTATACATTTATACAACCATACAAGTATTTACTCGTAGTTTAAGTTAGCTTCTCATTAGTATAAAATTAGAAGTAACAAACAACAATTATGATTGGAAATTTAATTAAGAGCATTGCGCACTGCTAGTTTAGATAGGAATCCAAATCCCAATTAATCTAGCTCCATGTGGATTCGATCCCGACCATCTCGGGTAAAAGATGCATCGACCGCTCTTGCCACTTGGTAGTGGTGTAGGGTTGGTCCCGATCACTTTTTGGCACCGTTGCCGGGGATCTAACAATTTTAGCTATCTATCTAAATAGTCTTGTGTATTGTTTTTATTTCCTTCCGTGTTACTAATTTGTGAGTGTCACAAATTCAGGTACAAAATGGCAGCAAACAATGTAGCTCTTGGAGATCTTCCGTCGGGGGAGGAGGTAGATGACAATATTGATGATGAGGTTCCTATTGTGCCTCAAGCTCAAAGGAAAGGCCTCCAAGCCAATGATAATGTTCCAGACCCTCCCCCACAACCTCCAAGAGTGGCTCCTCGAGTGCTTCCCAACCAAGGATATGCTAGTGCAATTGTCCCACCTCAAGGTATTTCAAATGTTGAGGGTATTTCAAATGTGATCCCCATCAGAATGCTTACAAACACCTCAAGGCATTCGTGGATACCTGTTGGGGGAGCAAGCAAACAAATGTGTCAGAGGATGCACTTCGGTTGAGATTATTCCCATTCTCACTTCGAGGGAAAGCTGTGGATTGGCTTGAAAGGATTCCCAACTATTCCATCACTACTTGGGATGAGTTGGCAGATAAAGTCATTGCAAAGTTTTTCTCACCGGGGCACATGGCAACTTTAAGGGATGAAATTATAGCTTTCAAGTAGGAGCCCAACGAACCACTACATGAGATATGAGAGAGATATCGGTCCATGGTAAAGTAATGTCACAACAATGATATGACTGAGGCAATGATACAACAAACATTCTACTGGGCCATTAACACAATAAATCAGTGCATAGTGAAACAACTCGTCGGGGACAATTTCATGAACACACCGTATGATAAGGGTAATGTAATATTGGATGAGATGGCTAACATGTCTTCCGCTTGGCAAATTAGAGACAATATCCTACAGGGTGACCCCATGGTCATTTACTTGCATAAAGAACTTCATGATCATGGGCAGGCAATAGCAGAACTGACAACCACAATGAACCAGCTAGCAAAGGCACAATTACAGCAGGTTCAAAATCCACGACAAGTGAATGCTATGGAGGGTGTCAACATGCTAGTGAACAAAAGAAGACAAAGAGGTCAACCAAATCAAGGGAGTTTGGATCAATATGACCAAGACAGTGGTGGGTTCCAAGATGATGGTTATGATGAGCAGAATAAAGAAGTGCAATATGTGAACAACTATCAGGGCCAAAGCGGCAATTCTTCCAGCCAATAACAATGGATACCACAAGGTAATTGGGGCAATCAACAACAACAAGGGAATAGTAATTGAGGTAACAACAACAAAAATTCAAATTGGGGCAAGCATAACAATAATGAGAATAATCAGGGTAATTGGAGTGGCAACAACAACAACTAGGGTGGAAACAACAATTAGGATGGTTGGAACAATGACAACTAAGGAAATTGGGGGCAAGGCTTTCAAAGGCCCCTGATATACCAACAACCGAACAATCTACCCCTATTTCCATCCCAAGGTCCTAATTCTTCCAACAATGAAATTAGGAGAATCGAAATGATTTTTGAACAAATGATGAAAAAGAATGCTGACTCTGATACCCAGTTGGCATCCCACATTACTTCAATTAGAAACTTCGAGGTTCAATTAGGCCAAATCTCACAATCCTTGAATACTCGCCTTAGGGGGGCTCTACCTATTGATACAGTAGTCAACTCGAAGGGTGGGAACAATTACGGGCATGTAATGGCAGCAACTACAAGAAGTGGACGAGGCGGTGAAGTGAATGCCTCCAAAAAAAGAAATTTTTAGTGATGAAGTAGAGTTGCAAGAAGATGAGATCCCTTTGGTGGTTGAAAAATATGATTGATGAGAACGTAAATGAGGAAGTGAGGATTGATATCCAAAATGCTGAAGTGCAAACTCAGAATGACGTGAACCCGTCTATGGAACATGTAATAGACGTGCCGGAAACGATTTTGCCTAAAGCCAAAGCTCCTTTGCCAAGGCCACCTCCACCTTATCCTCAAAGGCTCGCGAAGCAGAAAAATGAGAATAAGTTTAAGAAATTCATTGACATGATGAAGAGCTTATCCATTAATGTGCCTTTGGAGGAGGTTTTAAAGCAAATACCGGGTTACGCTAAATTCATGAAAGACTTGGTGACAAAGAAAAGATCCATGGATTGTGAAACTATCAAGATGACCCACCAAGTTAGTGCAATAGTGCACTCAATGGCTCCGAAGTTAGAAGATCTCGGTGCTTTCACCATTCCTTGCACCATTGGGAGTGCAGACTTTGCAAAAGCTATATGTGATTTGGGGGCAAGTATCAACTTGATGCCCTACTCAGTTTTCAAGACTTTGGGTATTGGGAAACCAAGGCCAACTTCCATGAAATTGCAAATGGCGGATAGAACAATGAAGAGGCCATTGGGTATAATTGATAATGTTCTTGTTCGGGTGGAAAAATTTATCTTGCCAGCTGATTTTGTGATCTTGGATTGTGAGGTAGGTTATGAGGTTCCAATCATATTGGGAAGACCTTTCCTTGAAACTGGGAAGGACCTAGTTGATGTGGAAGCAGGGAAACTCACCTTCCGGGTGGGTGATGAGAAAGTGGTCTTTCATGTGTGCAAGTCAATGAAGCATCCCAATAGTTTTGAAGTGTGCTCTTTTGTAGATCTTGTCATGGTAGTGATAGTTGATGATACTAGTGCAATGATCAATGTGGAGGGCCCTCTAGAGGCGGTATTGTTGAATCTTGATGTAAACGAGGTTGAAGGCCGAGTGGAGTGTGTCAACGCTTTACATGGAATGGGATCTTACTCTTATGAGCCTTGGAAAATCTCTTTGCATCTTGAGAATATGAAGACTCCACCAACAAAGCCATCAATCGAGGAACCTCCGATGTTGGAGTTGAAGCCATTGCCTCTATACCTCAGGTATGAATTTTTAGGCCCTAGCTTAACTTTGCCAATTATTCTTTCCTCTTATCTTACTAACATGCAGGTAGAGGCCACATTGGCGGTGCTCCAAAATAGAAGAAGGCAAGTGGATGGACTTTAGCTGATATGCGGGGGATAAGCCCCGCCTTTTGTATGCACAAGATCATTCTTGAAGATGATGCAAAGCCCTCCTTGGAACATCAAATGAGGTTGAACGAGGCAATGCAAAAAGTTATGAAAAAGGAGGTGATAAAATGGTTGGATGTCGGGGTTATGTACCCCATCTCTGATAGGGTCCTGAGAATTTAAAACTAAATCCCATTATCCAGGAGGGCCCTGAAAATTTAAAAACTAAATCTCATTATCCATGAGGATCCTGAAAATTTAAAAACTAAATCCCATTATCCAGGAGGGTCCTGAAAATTTAAAAACTAAATACCATTGTCCAGGAGGGTTCTGAGAATTTTAAAACTAAATCCCATTATCCAAGAGGGTCCTGAAAATTTTAAAACTAAATCCCATTATCCAGGAAGGTCCTGAAAATTTAAAAACTAAATCTCATTATCCAGGAGGGTCCTGAAAATTTGAAAACTAAATCCCATTATCCGGGAGGGTTCTGAGAATTTTAAAACTAAATCCCATTATCCAATCCCATTATCCAAGAGGGTTCTGAGAATTTTAAACTAAATCCCATTAACCAGGAGGGTCCTGAAAATTTAAAACTAAATCACATTATCCAGGAGGGTCCTAAAAATTTTAAAACTAAATCCCATTATCCAGGAGGGTCCTCAAAATTCAAAAACTAAATCCTATTATCCAGAAGGGTCCTGCAAATTCAAAAACTAAATCCCATTATCAAGGAGGGTTCTGAAAATTTTAAATTAAATCCCATTATCCAAGAGGGCCCTAAAAATTTTAAAACTAAATCCCATTATCCAGAAGGGTCCTGAAAATTTAAAAACTAAATCCTTTTATCCAGGAGGGTCCTGAAAATTCGAAAACTAAATCCCATTATCCAATAGGTTCTGAGAATTTTAAAACTAAATCCCATTATCCAGGAGGGCCCTGAAAATTTAAAAACTAAATCTCATTATCCAGGAGGGTCCTGAAAATTTAAAACTAAATCCCATTATCCAGGAGGGTCCTGAAAATTTTAAAACTAAATCTCATTATCCAGGAGGGTCCTGAAAATTCAAAAACTAAATCCCATTATCCTGGAGGGTCCTGAAAATTCAAAAACTAAATCCCATTATCCAGGAGGGTTCTGAAAATTTTAAAACTAAATCCCATTATCCAGGAGGGTCCTGATAATTTAAAACTAAATCCCATTATCCAGGAGGGTCTTGAAAATTTAAAACTAAATCTCACTATCCAGGAAAGTCCTGAAAATTCAAAAACTAAATCCCATTATCCATGAGGGTCTTGAAAATTCAAAAACTGAATCCCATTATCCAGGAGGGTTCTGAAAATTTTAAAACTAAATCCCATTATCCAGGAGGGTCCTGAAAATTTAAAACTAAATTACATTATCTAGGAGGGACCTAAAATTTTAAAACTAAATCTTATTATCAATGAGTGTCCTGAAAATTCAAAAACTAAATCTCATTATCCAGGAGTGTCCTAAGAATTTTAAAACTAAATCCCATTATCCAGTAGGGTCCTGAAAATTTAAAACTAAATCTCATTATCCAGGAGGGTCCTGAAAATTTAACAACTAAATCCCATTTTCCAGGAGGGTTCTGGAAATTTAAAACTAAATCCCATTCTTTAGGAGGGTCCTGAAAATTTAAAAACTAAATCTCATTATCCAGGAGGGTCCTGAAAATTCAAAAACTAAATCCCATTATCCAGGAGAGTCCTGAAAATTTGAAAACTAAATCTCATTATCCAGGAGGGACCTAAAAATTCGAAAACTAAATCCCATTATCAAGAAGGAACCTGAAAATTTAAGACTAAATCCCATTATCCAGGAGGGTCCTGAAAATTTAAAAACTAAATCCCATTATCCAGGAGGGTCGTGAAAATTTAAAACTAAATGCCATTATCCAGAAGGGTCCTGAAAATTTAAAAACTAAATCCCATTATCCAGGTAGGTCCTGAGAATTTAAAACTATATCTCATTATCCAGGAGGGCCCTGAAAATTTAAAAACTAAATCTAATTATCCAGGAGGGTCCTGAAAATTTAAAAACTAAATCCCATTATCCAGGAGGGTCCTGAAAATTTAAAAACTAAATACCATTGTCCCGGAGGGTTCTAAGAATTTTAAAACAAAATCCCATTATCCAGGAGGGTCCTGAAAATTTAAAACTAAATCCCATTATCCAAGAGGGTCCTAAAATTTTTAAAACTAAATCCCATTATCCAGGAGGGTCCTCAAAATTCAAAAACTAAATCCTATTATCCAGGAGGGTCCTGAAAATTTAAAAACTAAATCCCATTATCCAGGAGGGTTCTGAAAATTTTAAAACTAAATCCCATAATCCAAGAGGGTCCTGAAAATTTTAAAACTAAATCTCATTATCCAGGAGGGTCCTGCAAATTTAAAAACTAAATCCCATTATCCAGGAGGGTCCTAAAAATTCAAAAACTAAATCTCATTATCAAGGAGGGTCCTGAAAATTTAAAACTAAATTACATTATCCAGGAGGGACCTAAAAATTTAAAACTAAATCTTATTATCAATGAGTGTCCTGAAAATTCAAAAACTAAATCCCATTATCCTGGAGTGTCCTAAGAATTTTAAAACTAAATTCCATTATCCAGTAGGGTCCTGAAAATTTAAAACCAAATCCCATTATCCAGGAGGGTCCTGAAAATTTAAAACTAAATCCCATTATCCAGGAGGGTCTTGAAAATTTAAAACTAAATCACATTATCCAGGAGGGTCCTGAAAATTTTAAAACTAAATCTCATTATCCAGGAGGGTCCTCAAAATTCAAAAACTAAATCCTATTATCCAGGAGTGTCCTGGAAATTCAAAAACTAAATCCGATTATCCAGGAGGGTTCTGAAAATTTTAAAACTAAATCCCATAATCCAAGAGGGTCCTGAAAATTTTAAAACTAAATCTCATTATCCAGGAGGGTCCTGCAAATTTAAAAATTAAATCCCATTATTCAGGAGGGTCCTGAAAATTCGAAAACTAAATCCCATTATCCAGGAGGGTTCTGAGAATTTTAAAACTAAATCCCATTATCCAAGAGGGTTCTGAGAATTTTAAAACTAAATCCCATTATCCAGTAGGGCCCTAAAAAATTAAAAACTAAATCTCATTATCCAGGAGGGTCCTGAAAATTTAAAAACTAAATCCCATTATCCAGGAGGGTCCTAAAAATTCGAAAACTAAATCCCATTATCCAGGAGGGTCCTGAAAATTTAAAACTAAATTACATTATCCAGGAGGGACCTAAAAATTTAAAACTAAATCTTATTATCAATGAGTGTCCTGAAAATTCAAAAACTAAATCCCATTATCCAGGAGTGTCCTAAGAATTTTAAAACTAAATCCCATTATCCAGTAGGGTCCTGAAAATTTAAAACTAAATCCCATTATCCAGGAGGGTCCTGAAAATTTAAAAACTAAATCCCATTTTCCAGGAGGGTTCTGGAAATTTAAAACTAAATCCCATTCTCTAGGAGGGTCCTGAAAATTTGAAAACTAAATCTCATTATCCAGGAGGGTCCTGAAAATTCAAAAACTAAATCCCATTATCCAGGAGAGTCCTGAAAATTTGAAAACTAAATCTCATTATCCAGGAGGGACCTAAAAATTCGAAAACTAAATCCCATTATCAAGAAGGAACCTGAAAATTTAAGACTAAATCCCATTATCCAGGAGGGTCCTGAAAATTAAAAAACTAAATCCCATTATCCAGGAGGGTCCTGAAAATTTAAAACTAAATGCCATTATCCAGAAGGGTCCTGAAAATTTAAAAACTAAATCCCATTATCCAGGTGGGTCCTGAGAATTTAAAACTAAATCTCATTATCCAGGAGGGCCCTGAAAATTTAAAACTAAATGCCATTATCCAGAAGGGTCCTGAAAATTTAAAAACTAAATCCCATTATCCAGGTGGGTCCTGAGAATTTAAAACTAAATCTCATTATCCAGGAGGGACCTGAAAATTTAAAAACTAAATCTCATTATCCAGGAGGGTCCTGAAAATTTAAAAACTAAATCCCATTATCCAGGAGGGTCCTGAAAATTTAAAAACTAAATACCATTGTCCAGGAGGGTTCTAAGAATTTTAAAACTAAATCTCATTATCCAGGAGGGTCCTGAAAATTTAAAACTAAATCCCATTATCCAAGAGGGTCCTAAAAATTTTAAAACTAAATCCCATTATCCAGGAGGGTCCTCAAAATTCAAAAACTAAATCCTATTATCCAGGAGGGTCCTGAAAATTTAAAAAGCAAATCCCATTATCCAGGAGGGTTCTGAAAATTTTAAAACTAAATCCCATAATCCAAGAGGGTCCTGAAAATTTTAAAACTAAATCTCATTATCCAGGAGGGTCCTGCAAATTTAAAAACTAAATCCCATTATCCAGGAGGGTCTTGAAAATTCGAAAACTAAATCCCATTATCCAGGAGGGTTCTGAGAATTTTAAAACTAAATCCCATTATCCAATCCCATTATCCAGGAGGGTTTTGAGAATTTTAAAACTAAATCCCATTATCCAGGAGGGTCTTGAAAATATAAAACTAAATCACATTATCCAGGAGGGTCCTGAAAATTTTAAAACTAAATCTCATTATCCAGGAGGATCCTCAAAATTCAAAAACTAAATCCTATTATCCAGGAGGGTCCTGAAAATTCAAAAACTAAATCCCATTATCCAGGAGGGTTCTGAAAATTTTAAAACTAAATCCCATAATCTAAGAGGGTCCTGAAAATTTTAAAACTAAATCTCATTATCCAGGAGGGTCCTGCAAATTTAAAAACTAAATCCCATTATCCAGGAGTGTCCTGAAAATTCGAAAACTAAATCCCATTATCCAGGAGGGTTCTGAGAATTTTAAAACTAAATCCCATTATCCAAGAGGGTTCTGAGAATTTTAAAACTAAATCCCATTATCCAGTAGGGCACTAAAAATTAAAAACTAAATCTCATTATCCAGGAGGGTCCTGCAAATTTAAAAACTAAATCCCATTATCCAGGAGGGTCCTAAAAATTCAAAAACTAAATCTCATTATCAAGGAGGGTCCTGAAAATTTAAAACTAAATTACATTATCCAGGAGAGACCTAAAATTTAAAACTAAATCTTATTATCAATGAGTGTCCTGAAAATTCAAAAACTAAATCCCATTATCCAGGAGTGTCCTAAGAATTTTAAAACTAAATCCCATTATCCAGTAGGGTATTGAAAATTTAAAACTAAATCCCATTATCCAGGAGGGTCCTGAAAATTTAAAACTAAATCCCATTATCCAGGAGGGTCTTGAAAATTTAAAACTAAATCACATTATCCAGGAGGATCCTGAAAATTTTAAAACTAAATCTCATTATCCAGGAGGGTCCTCAAAATTCAAAAACTAAATCCTATTATCCAGGAGTGTCCTGGAAATTCAAAAACTAAATCCCATTATCCAGGAGGGTTCTGAAAATTTTAAAACTAAATCCCATAATCCAAAAGGGTCCTGAAAATTTTAAAACTAAATCTCATTATCCAGGAGGGTCCTGCAAATTTAAAAATTAAATCCCATTATCCAGGAGGGTCCTGAAAATTTGAAAACTAAATCCCATTATCCAGGAGGGTTCTGAGAATTTTAAAACTAAATCCCATTATCCAAGAGGGTTCTGAGAATTTTAAAACTAAATCCCATTATCCAGTAGGGCCCTAAAAAATTAAAAACTAAATCTCATTATCCAGGAGGGTCCTGAAAATTTAAAAACTAAATCCCATTATCCAGGAGGGTCCTAAAAATTCGAAAACTAAATCCCATTATCCAGGAGGGTCCTGAAAATTTAAAACTAAATTACATTATCCAGGAGGGACCTAAAAATTTAAAACTAAATCTTATTATCAATGAGTGTCCTGAAAATTCAAAAACTAAATCCCATTATCCAGGAGTGTCCTAAGAATTTTAAAACTAAATCCCATTATCCAGTAGGGTCCTGAAAATTTAAAACTAAATCCCATTATCCAGGAGGGTCCTGAAAATTTAAAAACTAAATCCCATTTTCCAGGAGGGTTCTGGAAATTTAAAACTAAATCCCATTCTCTAGGAGGGTCCTGAAAATTTAAAAACTAAATCTCATTATCCATGAGGGTCCTGAAAATTCAAAAACTAAATCCCATTATCCAGGAGAGTCCTGAAAATTTGAAAACTAAATCTCATTATCCAGGAGGGACCTAAAAATTCGAAAACTAAATCCCATTATCAAGAAGGAACCTGAAAATTTAAGACTAAATCCCATTATCCAGGAGGGTCCTGAAAATTAAAAAACTAAATCCCATTATCCAGGAGGGTCCTGAAAATTTAAAACTAAATGCCATTATCCAGAAGGGTCCTGAAAATTTAAAAACTAAATCCCATTATCCATGTGGGTCCTGAGAATTTAAAACTAAATCTCATTATTCAGGAGGGCCCTGAAAATTTAAAAACTAAATCTCATTATCCAGGAGGGTCCTGAAAATTTTAAAACTAAATCTCAATATCCAGGAGGGTCCTCAAAATTCAAAAACTAAATCCTATTATCCAGGAGGGTCTTAAAAATTCAAAAACTAAATCCCATTATCCAAGAGGGTTCTTAAAATTTTAAAACTAAATCCCATAATCCAAGAGGGTCCTGAAAATTTTAAAACTAAATCCCATTATCCAGGAGGGTCCTCAAAATTCAATAACTAAATCCTATTATCCATGAGGGTCCTAAAAATTCAAAAACTAAATCTCATTATCCAGGAGGGTTCTGAAAATTTTAAAACTAAATCCCATAATTCAAGAGGGTCCTGAAAATTTTAAAACTAAATCTCATTATCCAGGAGGGTCCTGCAAATTTAAAAACTAAATCCCATTATCCAGGAGGGTCCTGAAAATTCGAAAACTAAATCTCATTATCCAGGAGGGTTCTGAGAATTTTAAAACTAAATCCCATTATCCAATCCCATCTTGAAAATTTAAAACTAAATCACATTATCCAGGAGGGTCCTGAAAATTTTAAAACTAAATCTCATTATCTAGGAGGGTCCTCAAAATTCAAAAACTAAATCCTATTATCCAGGAGGGTCCTGAAAATTCAAAAACTAAATCCCATTATCCAGGAGGGTTCTGAAAATTTTAAAACTAAATCCCATAATTCAAGAGGGTCCTGAAAATTTTAAAACTAAATCTCATTATCCAGGAGGGTCCTGCAAATTTAAAAACTAAATCCCATTATCCAGGAGGGTCCTGAAAATTCGAAAACTAAATCCCATTATCCAGGAGGGTTCTGAGAATTTTAAAACTAAATCCCATTATCCAAGAGGGTTCTGAGAATTTTAAAACTAAATCCCATTATCCAGTAGGGCCCTAAAAAATTAAAAACTAAATCTCATTATCCAGGAGGGTCCTGAAAATTTAAAAACTAAATCCCATTATCCAGGAGGGTCCTAAAAATTCGAAAACTAAATCTCTTTATCAAGGATGGTCCTAAAAATTTAAAACTAAATCCCATTATCCAGGAGGGTCCTGAAAATTAAAAAACTAAATCCCATTATCCAGGAGGGTCCTAAAAATTTAAAACTAAATGCCATTATCCAGGAGTGTCCTAATCAATATAGATATCATGCTCTTAGGTCATCATTGTTATGCGCTTAGGCAAGCCTATAGGGCGATTAAACCCCTGCAACTGTAAAACTACGCTTTGTTATTTGTGACTGCTTATATTTAACATGTCTAAAATCAGTAGGCAAGCAAAATAGGTATATGGCACTTTGTCTTAATTCAACGCTGTATAATCTCTGCTAACCTAGATATCATGTTCTAGGGTTTTTCTCTTAAATAATTGAAACTGTTGTTTGAGACGTGCACTTACTTTTTATGTTTGTGGGGGTAAATGTGAGCCTATATTTGTTCTCTTTAAATGCAGACCTAATTATTTTTTTATTGACGCCTAGACTTTTATCCTTTAGAACCTTAGGATGTTCTAGAAACACCTAAATTAGAGGTCATAAATACATCCAGGGCCACGAGAAAGAGATGGGTAGTGCACGCATAGGACATCTATCAAGGTTATTAGAATGCTTTAGGATTTGACCAAGGGGAGGGAATTTGGGTAGTAAGGATATGATGACTATGCACTAATATCACGTGTAGCCCATCATTGAGGAGTGATTACCCGGCATTGTGTGGGATGATCCTGTAGGCTAACCAACCTAGGACCCCTCTTTCCCAATTCCTGTTGTTTAAATAAATTTACTTTCCTTTATATATGTGCAACTTGTTCAAACCTTTTCTTTTATCACTTGAATCATATATGTGCTTAGAATGTCGAAACATGCCTTTACTTGAAGTACGTGTTAAAACTGTTTGTGTGTTAAAATGACTAATTCACGTAGTTTAAGTTCGTCTGGGACCCACCGTTGTGGACTGAGAGGGATTTCTAACACCTTTTCCTCAAGGTTATTTCGAGCCCTTGCCCAAAATCTCTGGTAATGCAAACTAATCTAAGAGTTAATCGTTCTAGGTGCCCTAATGTACCATAATCTGTTAGGTGGCGAATCTTCAAATACCCAATTCCCAAAAGGAAATGAGTCATTACCCCCATGAACGTCGAAACCCGGACTTTTTTTGCGGGAAAAAGGGGGCGCGTCAGTACTAAGCAACTAACAAGTAGCAAATAAGGCAAACAATACCTAATCCCTTACGCAAAGGTTAGCCACAACACTTACCTAGATTCCACGGCCAAAATAAGGCCTAAAATACCGCTTTTCCTCTAGATTCCACCTCCAACCCGCTTGTATCTAAGCATAATTAACTTAAAAACATCAATAAATTTTCAAGCCCCAAAAACCGTGGGGCGCGACAGTCGCTCGACCGGGTAGCCCCCAGCCAAGCGGACCTGGGTGCCTTTCCTATTCCACGTGATACCCTGCGTTTCCATTACCCATTAACCAAGTGAAATAGCCATTTATAAATTTAAACACATTCTTACGAGATTTACATAACATACATAGTTACTTAGCGTGGTTTACAAGTTATACAGCCCAAAATACATAAGTACATAACCCATATTTCCTGTCTACGGAGCCTCTAGAGATACAGAAGAGTGTTACAATACTTGCCGGTAACAAGGCTCCGACTTTACCTTACGCAAATACCAAAATAAAATTTTCGGGAGGATAAGCGGCATGAGACACGCAAGGTCCCGAGAGAAAAGGGGCTCACCAATTCAGCTGACGGGAGGTGAAGGAGTTCTACTGTCGATGGGCTGGAGTACCTATTATGGAACCACCTACAATCGTAACACGAATGTAGCGTCCCCGGCAAAAGGGACGTCAGTACATTTGAATTGTACTGGTATATATGAACAAAATTTACCCCAAGTAAAATCAAGAAATATACAGATAACAAACAGTAATAGAATTGACAATCAAAGGCACATGAAAGGAACAACCAAAGCCAAACAAACTCCACAATCTCTCCTTTTCCCCTTTCAACATTATTTCATCACATCAATGATTTCACAACTTTCACATATTTTTATTTCAATAGTGATTTCGATCACTTTTCCACCCTTATTACCTCGGCCACCCTTATTACCTCGACCACCCTTATCACCACAACCCACACCTTATAACTTCGTGTTGCGGCGCACAACTCGATCCTACCGGACAATCACATTTCACACGACGACAACAACAATTCACAAAGAATTTTCATAAACATCAATACCATTTCCATCATATGAAACAGCCCGTATACAACTTAAGTCACAATGATAATTGCCCGCGACAAGTCACGTATGATATTACCACAGTTGTTTCAATTGCATCAATTACGATTTCTTTCCATCATTTGTTACACAACTCTTACCACATAAACACATTCACACACATACTTGGTTTGTTGCCATTTACTTACACCCTTATATCGGGAGACTTAACCAACAACATTCAAGGCATATTAATCACAAGAATTCGCAAATAGTCCACATAAGTAACACATACCAATTACTCGTACACCAAACAAGGTCACTTTACAAAGGTTAAAGTTAGCAATACAAACCTGGAGTCGAATTCCCCCTTTTTCTTCTTCTATTTCCAATTCACCAACAACCTAGTACCGTTAATCTAGTTCACAAGTTAACACATATAACTTAGAATTGAAGTTCACAAACTCAGCCCGAACTTACTTAGGTTATCAACCCCTCTTTTGCAAATCTTTAATTCTATCCAATTCCTCTTACTAGATTCTAGGTTTTAAAGGACATGCATGTGTATCTAAACTTCCATTTTCAAGAATTAACGCATGAGAATCCCTCTTTTTGTTTAAATCTGAAAACAATGGAAAAGGGTTGGGGATTTTGCCTGCAAGAATGGCGATGAAGACAATTACTTGAAATTCCTAGGCCCGAGTGACTTTGAAGAATTAAATTGATGAATGTAGGACTTTATCTCTCAAGAATTCTCTCTTCCCTCTCTCTAGTTTTGTTCAGAAAATATATTAAAATAAGGGGTTGGGGTGTTTTATTGAAGAAGGGGTCAGATTTAAAATTTAGAAAAATAGGAGCCCGAGTTAGGTATGCGATCGTACTTTGCGATCACAGTGTTGAAATGCGGTCCGCAGAATGGACCGCAAAAGTGCTCCCAAAATATGAACACACTGCCTGGGTATGTGGCAGAAATGCGGTCCGCATACCCGTTATGCGGTCGCATAGTGCACCGCAGAACTGTCCCTCACAAAATCCCAAGGGAAATATGTGACGATTATGCGCTCCGCATATCTGTTATGCGATCGCATATTAGACCACATATTTAACCTCCAATTCGACCAACACACTGACTCACTTTGCGGCGATTATGTGGTCCGCATATCTGTTATGCGACCGCATTCTAGACCGCAAAATTGCATTTCCTGGAAAACAGTATTTCTTGACTTTTTATAACATAGATCAGTACCAAAAGGGTCCGAACCGCGGCTCGCTTAATTTTACACATTCCTAACATATATTCGAGACTTGGCACCACGAGCTACCCGGTTTTGGGTACATGTTTTCATGGGTCCTTACATAAATACTAAAGAACTCAATTCCAATGCTTAATTATAGGTTTTTCAATATATTTCCCAAAAAGTCAAAAATCGACCCCAGTCCCTCTTGGTCAAAACTCAAATTTCGGACCAAAACCCGATTACCCATTCACCCCGAGCCTGGATATGTAATTTGTTTCGGAATCCAACCCCAAATCGAGGTTCAAATTCCCAAATTTGCAAAATTCCCAATTCCCCCCAAAACCCCTAATTTCTACCTTTAAGAACAAGATTTAGGCCTAGAAATCTAATGGGTATTGATGAAAAATGAAAAAGATAAGTTTAAGAACACAAACCTATGATTTAATGTTGAATCCCCACTTCAAAAATCGCCCAAGGTTGAGTTTTAATGGAAGAGATATGAAATTTTGAACAAATCCCGTAGGTTCTGTTTTAAAATCGCTGGACAAGTCTTCTTCGCGTTCGTGAAGCATTGGCCAGAAGAGCCTTCACGTTCGCGAGCCGATTGCCGCGTTCGTGTAGAGTATTTCACCCTTCCCCTAGGTCCCTGCCAAAATGGCCTTCGCGTTCGCGATAGCCAGGTCGCGTTCGCGAAGGGTAATGCCCCCAACGCTCCGCGTTCACAACATGTGCCTCGCGTTCGCGTAGAAGGAATTTTCCTTCAGACAATTTTACTCTTCGCATTTGTGAGAGATCCTTCGCGAACGCAAAGAAGGATACATCTGTGCATATGCAACAGCAAAACAGCAGAAATCTCTAAGTCCAAAACATCCCGAAACCTATTCGAAACACTCCCGAGCCTTCGGGGCTCAAAACCAAACATGCACACAAGTCTAAAAACATCATACAGACTTGCTCGCGCGATCAAATCGCCAAAATAACACCTAAAACTACGAATTTAGCATCAAAATCAATGAAAATATCAAGAACACTTAAAGTTACTATTTTCACAACCGAGGGTCCGAATCACGTCATATGAATTCCGTTTCTTACCAAATTTCACCCATATGACTTAATTACCATATTAAACCTGTACCGGACTTCGGAACTAAAAGTACGGGCCTGATACCAACAAGATCAATCATTATTAAAAATTCTAAAAACCATTATATTTTTCAGTTAACAATTTTCTTCAAAAATTCATTTCTCGGGCTAGGGACCTCGGAATTCAATTCCGGATATACACCCAAGTTCCATATTTTTTCACAGACCCTCCAGTACCGTGAAATCATGGGTTCGTATCCGTTATCCAAAATGTTAATCGAAGTTAACTTAATTCAATTTCCAAGGCAAAATTAGCATTTTTTCTCAAATTTTTACATAAAGGCTTTCCGGAAGCGCGCCCTGTTTACGCACGCAAATTGAGGAGAAAGAAAATGAGGTCTTGAAGGCCTCAGAACCCTAAATTGGGTTCTAAAGTGCGAGATGACCTTTTGGGTTATCACAACTCTTCATACACGTTTGGCTCCAAATCGGGGGCATACCAATTGTTAAGCGTAGATCCGCGCCTGGACTAAACGTCACAACTGGTTTGGGTATTTATTTTATTTTTAACTCGCTTATCTTATATTCTTGATCATTTAAGTTGAATGAATCCACGTATCTTTAAAATTTCGTATAAATTCAATTGTTATCTATTTTAAGGATAAACAGTATCTTAAGAGAAACTTCTTCATAACTTTTACTATTAATTAACGTTAAAACATTTGAGCATGTTAAAACATGCATTTGTAAGTTGTAACCAGTCATTTTAAACGTGGTAGGTTCCATGATGTTTTTCCTCTAAATGAGGTATCTAGGGGTTGGTTATTTCCTATGCATTATTGGTGGACCTTCATATTGTAATCATATTGACCTATATTTTCTATGTAGTAACAAAGAAATTTTTAACATAGAAACTAATTAGGTAAAGTCGGTCAAACCAAGGTGGACCGTTGACTTTCACTATACTACCTATATTTTCGGGTAAAATTCACAAAATCACTTTTCATTATAATTCCTTATAAAATAGCATTTCCTCCTTCCCAATTTTTGTGCTGCTCGAATTTTAAAAGTCAAACAAATTATTCTTTGACCATTATTTTTTCTTATTCCTTTTAATTATTTAATTATACTGTGACTTATAGTATTTTTTACATAGTTTTTAAATATAAAAATTTTATTAAGAAAAAATAAAAATTCTATATTCAAATGTATTGTCAAAATTAAAATGTTTGAATTAATTGGAAGAAAGAAAAATATTACATAAATTGGGACAGAGGAAATAACTCTAAATTCTAGGACATTATTTTGAAACTTCATGGCAATGCCTATTTTTACTAATGTCAATATTTTCTTGAACTGACTTAGTCACGTACAAAATTACATAATGGAATTTAAGAAGAAACAATAGCTAAGCAGAGTACATATCGACCTCTTATTTAGAATTTAATACTGCCAACATAACTTTAAGCAGAGTAGCATATCATCCTCCTTTATTCGCGTAATTCGTCCTTCTTAAAAGATGTACTTCACTAATCCGGGAATATGAATTTCCTTAAAGTATTTTTCCCACTGAATAGTTGTTGGATCAAAATTAAACGTATCATCTGCATTACTTTCTTTTGTTACCATTAGCAACATCTCAGCGTTAGTATCATCGAAACTGGTAAGAAATCAACGGTAATGGTGTTAGAATACCAATTAAGCACATCACAGCTTTAAATTTGATTAATTATTAGATACTTAAACAAACTGTTAACTATTTGGATGTGTTAATAGAAAAAATACTCACACTCCTTTGAAGAACACGTAGGGCTTGTAGAGTTCAGCTAGTCGAATGACGAGATTGTTCCTTCTTTCCAAGTCTGTATGCAGCTTTTGGAAAAGTTGGCAAAGTATCAAGTTTGCCCACTCTAATATCTGAAATTTAACCAGTGGTAGACCATTAATGCGGCCATTAATGCTGAAGTGCATGCCGACATTACGTATCTCTCTTGCATAAATTTCGTAGTTTTTCATAAGAAGATATTAGTATTATTAAACCAACCTTTAATAATGGCTTGTAGTAGATTGTCATGTATTTATGAAGGCTAGCCATGCTATCCAGTGTACGAACTTTCTTTAGTTTGACCGGCTTCCCTCTTTCGTCAATCCACCGATTCTTCTTGAAGTAATCAACGGAAAATTGTATAGTATCACCAATATTTAGTTGATTCCTCCTAGAGGAGCTAATATGGTAAACAGTAGTTGAATGGGAAGAGCAATTTCTATGGGCTACCATAGCCGCGATGATTGAGTTCACTACCATATCAGCTGGAATCTAGGCAAGATGACATTAAGGAATTATAGACGAGCTAATTAAGACCAGCTGATGCAAACAAGAGAAAGTTGGGCATTTCAATATAACATAAGGTATACACAGGACATGCACACATACCACATCTATTATCGATTCTTTATCTCCCATGATAACATTCTGTTTTCCTTTACCATAGGCAACAATGAAGGTGTCCGCGGTTCTGTTGGAAGGAAGAATCGGATTCGCTTCGCTAAGACTCTTTTCCATATGCTCATGCATAAATTGGGGGGGGGGGGGAGGGTACATATATGTATATATATTACCTCATTCCTTCAATCCATCCGGGGAATGGTTCCTTGTAGGTGCTTAATATAATTGTTGGCCGTAGGATTATGAGTTGGAGATCCTCCTTTAAGTGTCCTAAAAGCATCTCTCCCATTGCTTTTGTGAACGTGTATGTGTTTGGCCATCCATGTATCTTTGCCCTGAAGAATCATAATTGTCGTAAAAGAAGGGAAGCAACCCTATAAATCTTCAAAAGAATAGTGAGACTGATTTTATGAAACGTTTAATTACCTCTCAATACCTAGAACTCTCATAGCTAAAGTTACTTCCTTTTCAGCGGCATTCCTAGCTTTAAGGTCGTTTAGTGTCTCCTCTACAACCTTTTGCTCCACTTCTATGTCCAATTGAGAGCCTCCATTAAGCGTCTCACCATAGTGCAATGGTTTCTCTAGTATCAATCCATCATTTTCTCCACAAACATAAGCTGAATTAAAGAATCAGGAGTCTTTACGCTAAAGTCAATGCGCCCCAAGTCATGGTTAGAAAAATTAGTTAAATAATATGGAGCTCACCTGTGCTAATATGGAGAAGCATATTTAGTTTTGAGCACTGTTTGGAAAACTTAAGAATATTCAGGGCACCCAGTGTATTGGTCCTTATTGCCGTATCATATCTGCAAATGGAGTAATTAGTTTTTATTTTTATTTTTATTTATCTTAGGAAAAAGAATGTTAATCTATAACTGCACCTTTCATCAAATCTAGTTGCAGCAGCTGAGTTTACAATTATGTCTATTTCTTTGAACATCTCATTTTTCAGCTCAGAATTTATCCCCAAATTATCACAAGCTATATCACCAGCAACTAGGAAAACTCTGTCTTCTATAAGGGCCTGTAAGTTGGCACCCAATTTCTTCCTTAGAACTCCAAACAGATCTGTCTTTATAACCTGCATTTAGAACATTCTATTCTTTGATTGATCACGTTGAGTAGTGAACTCTGATAATCTTGAATTCTCATGTGGTATAGTCTAATATGATGGCTATTATTTCTACTGCTACACTACTATTACTTCTGTGATAGTTTGGTAGTACCTCGTTGTTAAAACGCTCTTTAGCTAAATTTGAATCTGGAGCTCTAATTAGCAAGTAGAGCTTCTTCACATTTGGCTGGACACGGAGTATCTTCTCGATGAGAACTACATTAATATGTAACAAATAAAGCACTAGAAATTTCATCTATGTTATCATCTCCTCAAGAAGCACTGTTAATGCAACCTATATATAGGAGGGAGAAAGA
Source organism: Nicotiana sylvestris (assembly GCF_000393655.2). Classification (NCBI taxonomy): domain Eukaryota; kingdom Viridiplantae; phylum Streptophyta; class Magnoliopsida; order Solanales; family Solanaceae; genus Nicotiana; species Nicotiana sylvestris. The sequence goes on along the minus strand of NC_091057.1, from coordinate 117,889,718 downwards.
GAAAGAGAGAGAAAGTACTCTTTGCTAGGTAGCCAGTTGCACCAGCGATGAAAATGGTCTTGCCTTCAAGAAACTGATTAATGCCGCACGATTCCATTGATGAAGAATGTTCACAGAAGTGAGCTAGAGGTAAGAAAATTTATGGGGGTTAAATTCATATTATAAATACTTGTACATATGATATTATTAGGCCTAAAAAGTACTAGAAAACTATGTGTTGCAGGGAAATTATACTGGAAAACTAATTAAGTAAAGCATTTGCACATGTACAAAATCACCTGGATTTCTTGAATGATTTTACGTATGTAGATGGAGTCCAGTACCTACTATATATGTTGAAATGTTCTAAAGACAATATGAGAGTACCAATATTATGTGGTATGTGGCTAGTTAGATACAAATATTTTCAAAGAGAAATGAATGCTACCCATCTCTGCAGTTGCAACTGTAGAGCTATCCAAATATTTATAATGAATTAACAAAGTCTATCTTGTCATAGGCTCCGGCTTGCAGCATGGGATATTACTTTAGTTAGGCGCGGCTTAATAAAAGACCTTAAACTTATCTTTGCAAATATAAACTCCGCGGCACGCATCCGCTTCAATCTATTTAAGCGGCCTCTTAAAGTTATTATTAATTTTCATTTGGATATTTGAATTAAGGCTTGTTCCTATTAGATACTTCAACGTCATTTAAGTTGTGCTATTGAACATATGCTACCACGTATGAACTTGGCATAAAGATCATTTCAAATTAAAAAATAATATATTAATTCGACTCGGCATGCATGCAGTGCGAGGACAATGAATGGAATTGGAGTAATTAGCACTTTTGATTCAAAATCAACCACATAGTGGTAGATTCAATGTACTTCAATTAACGTGTAATAACATAGTCTAAGAACTAAGTCGCTATCACGTAAATCTTACCTACGAGTCTACAACTGCTACGTGAAATCTCAACAACAATAACAACTACACCACAATTTAAACGAGTGGAGTCGATTATGTTTATCCAATTAAATGCGTCTTAGGCCAACTTTATGCAAATATAAAATTTAAATTATGTAACATATTTATAGAGATTATGATGTAACAGCTAAAGCACAACGCCAAACAATAGCTTAGGCTGATTCTACCAAAAGTTTGATTATCTTCGTGTCTGCTTTTATATGATACTAATATTAATTGCATGTTTGAGAGTCTGCCTGAACGAGCTATTTAACCTTTCAGGTAGGTCAAATGACATTCCGGCTACTGACCTAATCGACTATTAGGCCATTGAACATATTATAAATCCTTATACATAAGATATCATCATGGAAATTATACTGGAAAGCAAAGCAATGCCTTTGAACATATGCAAAATCACCTGGATTTCTTGAATGATTCTACTTACATATGATGGAGTTTAGTACCTACTCTATATACTTATATACTGAAGTTTTCCGAGTACCCGTTTTATGTGATATGTGACTAGTTAATTAGATACCCATATTCAAACTTGCATACTGAGTATTACTTTCTCCGGTCTATAATAAGTGAATTTTAATATCTTATTATTTTTTTATTTTAATCCGAAATAAGTGATCTTTTATATAATCAAGAAGGAATTAACTTTGTTTTTCTAAAATTTGCTCTTTTGTATTTTCTTTAGGGGTGTGTCAAACACCTAAAAATCACTTATTATTAACGGGAGCGAGTACCTATATGTGCGGTTGCAACTCTAGTATGCAGACCTGCCCAAATATTTATAGTGAATTACCAAGGTCTATCTTGTCATAGGTCGTGGCTTGCAACAAGGGGTATTACTTTGTTAGGTGCGGCTTAATAAAAGATCTTAAACTTATCTTATATAATTTCATGTATATCTTTATTTGAAGTTTATTCTTGTTGCCTTTTAAGATGCAAAATTATTAAATAATTTTTTGGTTATAATCAATTTCTTCTAATAGTATTTTTGTCAATTAATAATATAGTCAACCGATTTAATTTTTCTCGAAACATTATTGATCATCCTAGATATGATTTTATCATTTTCAATTTTGAAAAAAAAATCTTTTACTTGAGGTTACTGTTATAAAAACGATTAATAAAAAGCCTTAAACTTATCTTTGCAAATATAAACTCTTTGAATGCAACAGTCAGGGGTGTACAAAGAAAACTGACAAACCGCACTAACCTGATTATTCAAGTCAAACCGAGAAAAAAAAATCGATTATGATTTGGTGTTGAAAAAAACCCCCGACCATAATTGGTTTGGTTTGGTTTTAACTAAAGAAAGTCAAATCGAAACCAAACCAACCCGACATTATATATATAGAAATTTTAGATTTATTTAGTATATAAATATACATATTGTGATGTAATTTATAAATATTTCTTAAACTTTTTCATAATTTTATCTTTCAAAGTATTATTTTAAGGTTGGACTTAATTAGAACTTTCGAATATTCCAATAACTTTTATACCCATTAATATTAGTAACTTAAATAATGCTAACAAAATTTCAAACCAAAATCAAATCAATACTAATGCTAACAAAAGACATTCAATTGAATACTACGAACGGCAATGTATTGAATATCTATTTTTTGTTTTGCAATAATTTAGATAAAAATGCATAACCTATTTTTATTTTTTCTTTAGCTTTTAGTCATGTAATTAATACTCCCTAATTAGTCTACTTATTTTAGCATGACTTAGTACTTTTAGATTATGTTTATTTTTATTATGCTTTTTAATTAGCAATATTTATGTTATATTATTTTATTGTTTTTATTGTTGAATATTTAAGGGTAATATTTTGTTTTTGAAAATACCTTATATAGTTGTATCTTACGAGGAATAAAGAAATATTTTGAGCACAGGTTATACGTTTTGTTCTACGAAGAATTTATCGAAAAAAACCCGAAAACCCCCGAATAACCTGAAAACCCGAGATTGAAAAACTCGAATTTTATTAATTTGATTTGGTCTTTAAATTTAATAACCCGACACAATTAATCTAATTTAGTAATTACAAAATACGAATCAACCCGACCTATATACACCCCTAGCTTCCATCTATTCTTCGTAGACGAGCAAGACATACTTAAAGTACAATTGTGGGAGTTGCAGATTAATTAAAATAAGGCAGTTTTGAACATTAGAAATTCAAACCAAAACTTTAGATTAGGTGGAAAAAATTGAACTGCCTATAAAAAGAAATTTAGGCCAAATAGATAAGCGGCCTCCTAAAGTTATCATCACTTCTTATTTGTATATTTAAACAGTTTGGATGGTTACTCATTGCATCGTATTGTATTATTATCCTAATATAGTGTTTGTTTTGATTGTTTATTTAAAATTTATTGTATTATATTATTAAATTCGTTGTTCTGGAATAATGAAAAGTCTCATTTTATTAAACAATAATTTGGTGTGGTGGGATTATTGTTTATTTTTCTTTTTAATTATACCCTTTCTTATTACTCCATAATTATGTTTATACTTTTTTTTTTAACTTCAAATCTCCAACTTATTGACTTAGTTTGTCTTTGTCCATCTTTTCAACAATTCATTCGTGCCGTTCTTTTAATCCAAATCTCTGTTTGATTCTTTGTCTCTTCCCATAGCACAAGTGTCACGACCCCAAATACCCCGGTTGTGATGGCGCCTATCACAATACTAGGCAAGCCAACCCAACAATTACCACATCAAGTTCCTTTTATAAAAATCATTTCTAGAACCGTTTGAGTCTCAAATTCTTCATATGTAATATAACATCAACAAAAATATGCAAAAAATAGTACAAAATATACTGACACAGCCCAACAATCTGGTGTCACTAGTCATGAGCCTCTAAGTACAACCAAACGCGGTCTGAATAATACAAAGTAGACTGAGATAATAAAATGCTAAGATAGGAAAGAGGAAGGCTGAGTTGTGCACGTCGTGCAACTACCTTGCTTTCTCCGAAAATACTCTGAGAGTGTTGGAAGCTCTCACTCTGATGAACGATCAACTGGATCTGCACACAAGGTGCAGGGAGTAACGTGAGTACGCCAACTTGGTAAGTAACTAAAGTACATAAAGTATGAGTTCAGTGATGAGCATTTAAAAATCATATATCAGGAAATCTCAATAGAAATATCAAGTCAAAAATCTGCAGTTCAATAATCAATTTAATTCGTAAAAACTCAAGTCTCAGTTAAAAATCCTTTAAAACATTTATTAAACAATTTCAGTAGAGGCTCAGTAAATAAGACGAGTGAAAACAGGGAAAACGTCATAAACAGGCCCCTTGGGCAAGATATCACTCATAAGTATAGCCCCTAGGGCAAGCCTCTCAGTCACTCGTGACTCAGCTCTCGTCACACAGTACTCGCACTCATCACTCCGGCTCAATAAATATTTCATGGTAATAATAATAATAATAATTGTTGCGGCGTGTAGCCTAATCCAATATGTATAGTCGACTACGCTCACTGGGGTGTACAGACTCCGGAGGGGCTCCTTCAGCCCAAGCGTCATATCGCTAGTATGCAGCCCGATCCAATATATCGCTGCGGCGTGCAGCCCGATCCATAAATATATAATAATATTAATGCGGCGTGCAACCCGATCCATACATACATATATATATATATATATATATATATATAATAGTCCTCACCATCCGGTCCTCGACCTCACTCTCAGTCATCAACCTTATAGCCACTCAGGCATTTCAGTAAAAATAGGGGAAACTCAGCCAAAGCAGTTTGTAGTTTAAAAATAGAGTAATGAAAATCGGGTTAAGAAAATAACAGGTAAACATGACTGAGGTTATGTTTTCAAATCAAACAGTGTGAGGAAATCAGTAAAACGCCCCTAAGGGTCTAAACAGTTCGGCACAAAGGACCCAAACATGGAATTCAACCTAAGTTAACAAAACAACTTCTAAAATACATGGATATCATATACAATATATCAAAATATGCAACTATACAGTCGCTACGGGTTGGACCAAGTCCAATACATACTGGTGTACACCCACACGCCCGTCACCTAGCATGTGCGTCACCTCATTTATCAAAACAATATAAAATTTCGGGGTTTCATACCCTCAGTCTAGATGTACAATCATTACTTACCTCAAATCGGGTGAAATACTACTCCGCGACGCCATTGCCTCTCAACTAGGCCTCAACCCACGTCGAATCTATTAAAAAATAGCATCACAACATCAATATATTCTAAGGGAATGAAGCCCATGCAAAAATAATCAAATTACAACACAAATCCCGAAATTGGCAAACCCAACCCCTAGGCCCATGTTTGAAATCCGATACACATTTCTTCAATAGAACCCTTATCCTCCCACGAGTCCATACATATCAATAATACCAAAATCCGACCACAAATGATCCCTCAAATCCTTAAATTTAGGTCTCCAATTTCCAAGACCTAAACCCCTAATTTTAACCACTAGTTACCACAAAATTTCAAGCTTAAAAAGTTAAAAACCATCAACAATTTTAGGGTCCAAAAACCTTACCTCCACGAAACCCTTTTGAATTCCCTCTTCAATTTTGAAACGACCCGGCCGGTCGTTGCATGAGTCACTACTCTGTTTCCCCCATTTTTGCTTCTTATTATCTTGTTCAGCTGTATTATGTGGTATCGGGTTAGTCGGTTCGAATCTGGAATGGTTTTGGTAAGGTTGGAGATACTTAGTCTCTTTTGAGTAAGTTTAAGTTGGAAAAATCAACCGGATGTTGACTTGTATGAAATAGGTCTTAGATGTGAATTTTGATGGTTTGGATAGCTTTGGGAGATGATTTGGGACTTAGAAGTATGATCTGAATGTATTTTGGAGGTCCGGAGTAGATTTAGGCTTGAATTGGCGAAATTGGATTTTTGGCGTTTTTCGGTTGATAGGTGAGATTTTGATATAGGGGTCAGAATGGAATTCTGGGAGTTGCAGTAGGTCCATTATGTCATTTGGGATGTGTGTGCAAAATTTCAGGTCATTCGGATATGATTTGATAGACTTTTGGATCAAAAGCGAAATTTGGGAGATTTTTGGATAGTGGTATTTGACTTGTTCGTGCTTTTGGTTGAGGTGCCGGGGGCCTCGGGGTGATTTCGGATGGTTTACGGAAAGTTAGGAGTTGGGAATTTGCAGCTGAAGCTGAGTTTGCTGTCATAACCGCACCTGCGGCTAGGGGACCGCAGGCGCGGGCTCGTAGAAGCGCCCAGTGGGTCGCAAATGCGGAAATGGCCATGGGAGTTGGAACCTCAGAAGCGGTTGTTTGAGCACAACTACGGTATCGTAGGTGCGGGTTTTCGATCGCAGGTGCAGTATTGGAGTTTTAAGTAGAAACCGCAGATGTGGTGCTTTGGCCGCAGGTGCGGTACCACAGACGCGGTGAAGGGACCACAAGTGCGAGAAGCCTGGGTCAGGAAGTATATATTTCATCCTTTGCGATTTTCAGCTTTTCTTCACCATAATTAAATCGATTTTAGAGCTTTTTGGGGGATTTTGAAGAGGGAATCCAAGGGGACTTCATTAAGGTAAGATTTTTGAATAGAAAACTCGTTCCAATGATGTTATTTCATTGCTTAGGCTTGAAATTTATGGAAATTGGTGGGTAAATATTGAAGAAATTTGGGCTTGTAATTGGAGTCCTAAAATTAGGGATTTGAGGGGTCATTCATGGATGGAATTTGGTAAATTTGGTATGTTTGAACTCGTGGGAGGATAAGGAGTGTGTTGATTAAATTTTTATTGGATTCCGAAATGTGGGCCCGAGGGTCGGGTTTGGTTAATTTCGGAATTTGTGTTTAATTTGATTATTTTCGCATGGGCTTTGTTCCCTCGGCGTATTTTGACGTCATGATTCTGGTTTTGGATAGATTCGACGCGAGTTGAGGCCGAGGCGAGAGGCAAAGGCATCACAGGCTAGAGTTTGGACCGGTTAGAGGTAAGTAATGATTTTAAATGCTATCCCAAGGGTATGAAACCCCGGCTATCACATCGTTGTGCTACTTTGAGCGTAGGGTCGTGCACCATTGAGGATTGTGACTTAGTCCGTCTCGTATGATTGTTTAACTGCGTATTTGATTGAAAACTGTTTGCTATCATCATGTTTTGGGCTAAATGCCATATTTGGGCCTCATGCCAACTGTTTGGACCTCTAGGGGATTTTACTACTATTCCTCACATTTTTGACTTCGTATTTGTACTCAGTCATACTATATCCTACTATTTTCACAACTCAGCCATCTCTACTCGTTTTTGATATTTTAAATGATATTCTGGGCTGAGCATCACGTTTTTACTGTTGCCCGTGTGGCTTGTGAAATTTTGACTGAGTAAGGCCGAGGGCTTGTGTTGTGAGGATACTATAGGATCAGGCTGCGTGCCACAACAGTATTATACTGATTTATGATTATGAGGCCCAGGGCCTGAGTTGCTATGCCATAAGGTGGCTTGATATGAGGCCGAGAGCCTGTTTGATTTTGCCACGAGATGGCTTGTTGTTGCGTTTGGGCCGTAAGGGGCCCCTCCCGGAGTCTGTACACCTCCACTAAGCGTCGGTACCCAATGCAAATGTGATATAGCCCGAGGGACTGATGTTGTTCCATGTTATTGCCCGAGGGGCTGGTAAGAGTGATTGTGAGATAGCCCAAGGGGCTGGTTCTATTGGTATTTTGCCCGAATGGCTGATTTTATGTGACTATCTTTTCTTATTGCTTTTCATTCACTCGTTTAAACTGCTAAAAGATGTTTTAAAGAGGTTTTCACTGAACTAAGATGTTTCTATGAGATTTTACTATTTTATTACATTGTTCTAGTTTTATACTGCCTCTTTGTAGCATTTTGCTGTGTTTTACATGTTTTCTTATCGCTCAGATGCCTTTACTTTTATTACTTACTGAGTTGGCATACTCACATTACGCCCTACACCCTATGTGCAGATTCAGGAGTCTTGGGTCACGCTAGCGAGGGTTGGTTGCTTCCAGCAGGCTATTAGGAGTTCACTAGGTAGTTGCTCAGCGTTCGCAGCCCAGTGCTTCTCCTTCCTATCTTTAATTTCCTTTGTACTAGCTTTGTAATAGACTATCTAGTCCTTTTTCATACTCCTAGACGGATGTTTAGATGCTTATGACTGGTGACACTCCGATGTCGGGTTGTTTTTGTTTCCGTATTTGTTCTATTTCACTTTATTTTGGGATTTATTACTTATTAATGACTTAATTATGAATTATTATAACTGTTAATTGGTTTGGGGATTTGTGTCAGTTGTCCTTGTTTCACGATAGACTCCATCACGACCGGGTCCGATTTAGAGTCGTGACAAGTTTGTATCAGAGCCTAAGTTACATAGGTCTCACAAGTCATGAGCAGGTTTAGTAGAGTCTCGCGGATCGGTACAGAGATGTCTGTAATTATCCTCGGGAGGTTGCAGAACCTTTAGGAAGACTTCATATTCTTGAATTCTTTTCGTGCGAATCTGTTGATCTGAGTACTAAACTTTTGTTATTCTATTCTCTCACAGATGGTGAGGACACGAGCGATCGGTCAGGATGGATGACCACCAATACCACTAGGTATGGCCACTAGAGGCTGAGGACGCGGTTGAGGCCGTGGTAGGGGTAGAGGTGTAGCCCACACAACAGCTAGGGTAGCACCTGCAGATCTACCAGCCACCCTAGTTCATGATCAGGTCCCAGTTATGGATGCTCCAGTAGCACCAGCTCAGGCACCAGCTGTGCCCATTGTGATTCCAAGTCTTCAGGAGGCCCTGGCCCAGATTCTATCAGTATGCGCTGGCCTAGCTCAGGCGGTCTCAGTTACTATAGCCGCAACTACTTCTCAGGACGGGGGAGGCACTCAGACTCCCGCCGCTCGCACACCTGAGCAGGTCGTGCAGGGACTTCAGACACCGGGGGCACATCCAGCCCCCGACTTTTAGTGGTGCAGAGGGCGAGGATGCCCGGGGTTTCTTGGACAAGTGCTAGAGGATTATTCGTACAACGGGTATTCTGGAGACCAACAGGGTCGCTTTCACAACTTTTCAGTTTTCTGGAGCCACCATCACTTGGTGGGAGGTTTATGAGAGGTGTAAGCTGATACGCTCAAATTACACTTTAATTAAATAGTGTAAGGCGGTCGGTGTCAAATATAATAACCTAACAAGGTTGAGGTCGAATCCTACAAGAAATAGGTGTGAAAAGGTTACTCAAATAGTGTGTTACTTGACTAAAGTCGTAATTCTATTCGGTTAATGGTAACAAGAGTATGAATTGAGTTTGGTTTGAAGAAATAACTAATTGTGATAATGAGAATGTAAATAATTTGGTAAAAGAAACCAAGGTTGTATCCCCTTCAATGATGTGTAATGCTATTGGTGTTAATATTTCTAATGGAAGGTTCTTTTGATATGCAAATGATTTCTAAATGACTACCCAATATTTTTCAATAGTTGGGTAGTATATCCTCTTTATGATTTTTCCAAATATAAAAGAGTTGCAATTAAGAATAATCAGTATATGCCAAATAAAACCCACTTATTCCTAAGCGATTCTATTAAACAAGGTTTAAAGCCTTGAGACTTTGATACTTACTTATACCAACTAACCCACTGTGCCAAGCAAAGTAAGAATTTAATGGCACTTGTTAATGTTTGCAACCACCAACAATAAATGAAGAATGAGAAGTAAATAAATGTCAACCAACCATTATACATATATTCAATGTTAAACACCCATTAACATAACACTCATTTAGGGTCCACAACCTTAGAATTTAAAGTTAGCTACACATAGTAGAATACAAAAGGAAGAGAATATTTAATGCCATAAAACTTACAAAGTGCAAGATTCTTGACCCAAAAGCTTTCAAAAGAGAGGAATATTAAAGCCTTGTATTGTAGCTCCAAAATCAGACAAGATGCCCCCACAAAACCCCAATAAATCTATTTATAGTGGGTCAAAACTGGGGACAAAATTTGGACAAAAATACCCTTTTTTGGTTAAATATGCGACCGCATATCTGTCACATAACAGACATGTGGTCCGCATTCTTGACATAGCCATCGCATCTTCAAACCCTTGTTTCCAGGCCTTTATCACATTCACATTTTATGGTCCACATTGCAGATGTATGATCGCATTGTGCATCACATTTTCCACCTTCAGCAACCTTCATGACACGTTTGTGGTCCATTATGCGGCTCGCAAACAGGTTATGCGATCGCACACTGGACCACATTTTTTGCACTGGGCTTTTCCCACAAATCTGTTGTGGTTTGCGATTCCCTTGAGCATTCTGTGATCCACATGTTGGATTTGCGATCGTATATCCACATTTACGATTCATTTTGCTATTTTCTTGTCTTTTTGTGGCTTTTTGATTTCATTTCCATGCTCTTAAGTTCGTAAACCTCATGCACTGCAAAAATACTAAGATTACATATGTATAAAAAATAATTGCATCTAAAACACGCTAAAATCTAAGCAATTTGTATTAAATGTGCCGAAATTCTCCGGCAAATCAACACCCCCAACTTAAACTCTTGCTTGTCCTCAAGCAACTAAAGCGACACTATCCTATTCTAGACTCCATCTAAAAATATATGAAATAAAAGTGACCTTGAACGGTGTTCGTTGTCAGTACTACAATCATGCATTTTTGATTGTTTTACCTTTCCTGAACCATCAATATTTACAAAGAAACTAATCAACTTGTGAAACTTTGAGCCTCGACCAATTTGACAAAATGTTATCCTCAGCTGAGTGCACTTGCCCTTATTTTAATTCACCGCTTTATTCGAAGAACGCTCGGTTGGAGATCCCATAAGGACTTTTTAAGCTTGTAATGTAGGTCTAGGGAAGGGTCGGATAAGCATTTGAGTACAAGTGACTACACCCTCCTTAAACACTACTCACATTTTTCTTTCTTGTTGCTCTTTGCTTCTTTTCAAACCACATAGCCTTCATTAGCTTCTACTTTTCCAACATTGAGCCACCTCAACTACCTCTTTTATTCTCTTCAAGACTCCTTATGTATATATACTCACAACTCTTTTTTTATATATATATTTTTCACAAGTTTTGCTTTTGGAGCTTGAGTAGTTTCACATTTTGAGGTACACTTTCCTACACTCACTGCACAACCTTGCCAATTTCTGGCTTGACACCACACCCTCAACTTAGGCTTTTAGCCTCATTCTCAATGTTCAAGGAGGGACGAGTTCAAAAGAGGGAATTATTTTACACAAAGGGAAAGGTTTGTAATGAGGTAGCCAAAGAAAAGGCCGAAGGCTCAAATGGGATGACTAGGGATACTATCTGTATAATGGGTCGCTTGAAAGGCTAACTGGTTTCCCAAAAATTACAAAGATGGCCTAAGGTCGTTTCTCCAACCAAATGTAATTATTATAAGCATCGAAAAACCAACCGGGCAAGTTCTAGATGTCAGAAGTAAACACAAGAATTATTTACACAAAGACTCACACAGATGGCACACGAACTGTTTGGCTCACTTAGTTTGAAGCCCTCGAGTCACCACTTGACAACTCAATGCTTTCATCATATATACATGTATAACTCTAGGCAGACGTAGAGTCATAGAGCGAGCCTCAAGTTCACACAATTGATATCTTTTTTTATATTAATGGAAGGGTATAGGCTATATACAGGCACACATGCTTGAAACTAGACAATTACACCAAACCAGTCAACATGCTTCATTGTACTGTCCTAGTTCTACTATTACACCCTTGGAAAAGAACCCGGCGAAGAAAAATCAAGGATTGCTAATTACTAAAGATGGACATGCAACTATTTACTTGTTTTTGTTTTTTTATATACACAAGGACAACTTATGTACTAAAACCACAAAACACCAATATATACAGAATCACAAAACACAAATAAATACAGAAATTTGCTTATATAGTACAAAAACATAAACATGTACAACAGTTGCCAATTTCACAAAAATATATACAAGGCTACCACCCTCAACTAAAAAGCATGCATTGTCCCCAATGCATAAGAACGTAAATAGAGTTTAGGGGCTCCCTGAGGCGCACTAAGTGCTATGGGAGTCGGAAGCCGGCTGAGTGATGGTGGGGTCACCCTCTGATGCTGAAGCTAGGACCGATGAGATCTTGGCCTGAGGAGTGACCTTCACTGATGGAGGATGGATATCTGACTGACCTAATACTGGAGCTGGGGCCTGTGAGCTACTAGCCTCCCCTACTAATGGCTGAGTGGTCGATGGATCTACTGGAGCGACCGTATCTGCTAGCGAATGTGCTATCGCCACCTGAATGGTTGTTTCTTCTTCATCCTCAACTGTCGAGGTAGCAACCTGCTTGCCCTTCTCATGGGGGCCATCCTCCTCCTTGGACCATGAATCCTCCTCATCCTCTCCCTCGTATGCCTCCTCACCTTCGAACTCTACATATTCTCCGAAATCTTCCTCAGAAGGAATATCAATATGTGTAGAGGGAGTTGGAGGCTGGGAAGCCCCGACAGTCGGAGGTGCAATATCTGTCATCAGAGTGGAGAAATCAAGATCTAGGCCTGGTGCTGCTGTGTTTGCTCCCTACTCACCTTCCTTGAGCAGGAAGGATGATAGATCGAACTCCAAAGTCTACATCTTGTGGAGCTCAGTCTTCATAGTGGCAACTTCCTCCCGGAGCTTTGGCAAGTCACTAACCTCTCCTTGCTCTATCTTCTCAACCATCAACTCCAGCTGTTGCAAGTGATCCCCATAAGATGTCTATTGCTGCTGAAGAGCCATCACTGAAGACTGGATAGGAGTTAGATCTTGCTTGATGAGTGTAGGGAGACTTTTCAGGAGCTGGTCTATCTTAGCATTGGCATGTTGCGCTAAGAGACCTAGCCTCGAGACAACTAGCAGTGCAGTAGAGGGCTGAGCAATGGTGGACTGAGAAGTGGGTTGTGAAGTGGAAGCAGATGTAATTGTAGCCTGAGGAGACACCAGAGTCTGGGAATCTGAGGGTTTTACATCAATAGGAACCTGAGTATGCACATTTAGGGGAGCAACATCTGCTGTGTCATTGATGCACGTGATATTAATATCCTTCAGCGACTTCCCTGTCTTGTCAGTGTGCGGCATGGTAGGGACTTTCACAGCCTTACAGAGGGTTGTGATCAAGCAGGGGAATGGAAGTGAAGTGGCTGTTTGCTTTACCCGGATCCCTAGCTCTCGGAAGATAAAGTTACCCACATCAATCTTGATTCCTTCCATAATGCATGCAATGAGAAGAGCTTTCTCAATGCTTATGTCTGTCTCGTTTTTGGACGGTATCAGTTGAGAGGTGACAAAGCTAAGCCAATATCTGCCCTCTCATGTGATATCCTCCTTGTATATTTTGTGCACCGGGTTGATCCAAGTAGGGGTCCCCTTAGCTATCACAGAAGCTATCTAACTATGCTTATTGTCCCGATTTGCCCATTTGGCCACGTACTCAGCTATTCCCGGGCTCCAATCAGGGATGTAAAACTCATTGATAGTCTCATCGCTATAGAACACACTCTTCCCCTGAACTAACAGAGTGTCATAGAAAACCCTGTTGCGCTTGTGATGAGCAGTCCTGGAGTCTCCAGAGGAGGCATAAAACTCACAGACAATGGTTTCATTATATTCATCAGGAAACTCTGTGAAGCACTCCCATTTTCTTGCCTTGATGTTCTCCCAGATGTGGGGATACTACTCTTGTAGCCCATTCACACTCAGTTGTTTTTCGGCCAGGATTTTTCGTTTGGTCAGCCTTTCTCTATAAAGCTCCCTGGACCCTTCGACCCCAAACCTGAGTTGGAAGTCATCTCCTCGTTTCCTTTTTTCCTTAGCTTGTAGGTAAACTTCGGGCAAGATCTCCTCCTCATCAGTTTTGGAGGGAAGTGTAGCAGTAGGGTCTGGTCGCGGTCGTTTTGCTTGTTGAGTTTGACAACTGGAGGAGGCCCTTTTTTGGGCAGAGGCTGTATGTTTCCTGGGACCCATATCTGCACAGAAATGAGATGTGAACAACATAGTAGGCATTAATGAAACAAAAACAGAAAAACTCAAGAAAAAGTTAAGAATGCGACAGGTTATGCGGGCGCATAACCACTATGCGCACCGCAAGCTTGTTGCAAGCTCGCAGGCAATTCAAATGAACTAAGTATGCGATGGTTTATCCGATCGCATAACCACTATGCGGTTCACATAACCATCACATACCTGATTGCTCAGAAAACAAAATCACAAAATGTGATCGCAAAATCCACTACGAAGTTGGAAATGCGATCGCAAAGTGGCCGCAGACAGCATGTTATTATACTGGGTATTCCGTGTCAGTATGCGGTGATTTTGGAGTCCTCATATCAATTATGTGATCACAAAGTCATCGCATTTTGAAATCTGCTTCAGTCAGCTAGGGTTTACTTATGTGGCAGAAAAGTGGACCGCATTTTGATTATGCAAGCCGCAAACTTCATCTCTCCCAATGATTGAACTTAACCCTCAACAATGGCAGTCCTAATTTTTACTACCCAAGTGTCCCAAAACACACGACTTAACCAAAATCACATTATGAACAGACATCTAACTACAAAACACAAGTAAGGAGAAAAAAGAAACATGAAACAAAAACAGGAGAAACAAGAACAAGAACAAATGTAAAACTAAAGCTTGCAATGATGGAATTAGTACAAGGAAAACATATCAGTGATGGGTTTATGAGCACACTTGGAAGATTAGTTCACAGATGTTGCCTTATGTACGTGATGCACTAGCCGTTTTGCCTTCTCCGTTCCTCCGTTCCTTTTCTTCTTCTTTTTTTTTCGTTTTGTTTTGTTTCTAATAATAATAATAATAATAAATTTCTTTTTGTTTTGAATGAAGAGATGTGAAGGGATGCGAGGGACTTACCTAGGAGAATTGCGACGGGCAAGTAACCGTATAACACACTATGCGACCGCATAAGTGTTATGCGGTGGATTCAATTAAGATGCTGTAGGGCCAAAAATGCGGCGATCACATAGTGGAAATGCGGTCCGCAAAGTGCACCACCTTGTCGTAGTTTTATCACCAATTTTAGCCAAACACACTGTCTGGGTTTGTGACCAAAATGCGGTCCACTTAGTGAAAATGCGATCGCATATGTATAGCAAACATCCCAAGGTGATTTTTCTTCCCTTTCTCATGCCCCGTGTTATGATCTTTTGAATCTCCTGCACTCTAACACACACTTTAAATTGTTCAATTAAATCTATCTAACAAAAATTAAAAATTTAAAGGCCAAAAAAGGGTGGTTGCCTCCCATGAAGCACTTGATTTAACGTCGCGGCACGACGAAGTTGGCATTCCTTTGGATTCACTCATTAGTCGGGCACGGACCATCTTTGAGAGCCAACTGCTCCACCAAATGTTTTTCGCCATTTGTGCCCAAGTAGTGCTTGACTCGCTGGCCATTCACTTTGAAGGTTCGGAGCCCATCCTCCGATTCTAGTTCCGCAGCTCCAAAAGGAGAGACATTTACTACCTTGAACGGATCAGACCATTTTGATTTGAGCTTGCCGGGAAACAATTTGAGCCTTGAGTAAAGAGCAAAACCAAGTCACCCGACTTGAACTCCCTCTCCAAGATCTTTTTGTGGTGGACGAACTTTATCCTCTCTTTATACACAGCTGTGATTTCATATGCATGGAAACGGAATTCCTCTATTTCATTGAATTGTGTTAACCTCAAATTTGCAGCTTCAGCCCAGTCCAAGTTCAACCTCTTCAAAGCCCACATGGCTTTGTGTTCCAGTTCTACGGGTAGATGACAAGCTTTTCTGAAGACTAACTGATAAGGAGAAGTGCCAATATGAGGTTTGTACACCGTGCGGTATGCCCACAATGCGTCATCTAGCTTCCTTGACCAATCGGTCCTGTTTGCATTAACAGTTTTTGCTAGAATGCTCTTTATCTCCCGGTTGGAAACCTCAACTTGACCACTTGATTGGGGGTGATAAGGTGTGGCCACCTTATGCTTGATGCCATATTTCTCTAGTAGCCCCGTGAACGCCTTGTTACAGAAATGAGACCCATCATTACTAAGAATGGCTCTAGGAGTGCCAAACCGAGTGAATATGTTTTTCTTTAAGAATGCGGTCACACTTCTTGCCTCGTTGTTTGGTAAGGCAATCGCTTCAACCCATTTGGACACAAAGTCCACATCAACCAAGATATATTTCATACCACAAGAGCTTACAAAGGGACCTATAAAATAAATTCCCCACACGTCGAAGATTTCTATCTCCATCACAAAGTGCATTGGCATTTCATGCCTCTTGGAGATTGATCCTTGCCTTTGGCATTGATCACAAGCTTTGACCATTTGATTGGCATCATGATAGATCGATGACCAATAATAACTATATTCAAGCACCTTAGTCGCTGTTCAATTTCCCCCATGGTGACCCCCAACCAGTGAGTCATGGCATGCCTTTAGAATTGGCATAGTTTCTTCTTCTAGAATACACCTTCTAATGATGTTGTCAGTACAAACACGAAACAAGAATGGTTCTTCCCAATAGTATTGCCGATAGTCTCTCAAAAACTTCTTCTTTTGATAGATTCCAATCCATGCGGAATAAGGTCACTAACCAAGTAGTTAGTAATATCGGCATACCAAGGAGCAAAAGTGCTAGATAGTGCTAATATGTGTTCATCCGGGAATGCATCATTGATATCAAGATCTCCCTTTGGCCTCCCTGCCTCTTCAAGCCTTGATAAATGATTCGCTACTTAATTTTGAGTTCCCTTGCGATCCTTGACCTCGAAGTCAAATTCTTGCAACAATAAGACCCATAGAATCAACCTAGGCTTTGCATCCTTTTTTGCCATGAGATAGCGAAGAGCAGCATGACCTCGGTACACTATCACCTTGGATCCCAACATATAAGCCCGAAACTTCTCAAAGGCATAGACAATGGAAAGAAGTTCTTGCTCAGTCACCATGTAATTCATTTGTGCCCCATTGAGTGTCTTGCTTGAATAATAGACCGAGTGGAGAACCTTGTTGTGACATTGGCCAAGCATTGCTCCAATAGCTACACCACTAGTATCACACATGAGCTTGAAAGGAAGAGACCAATTGTGTGTGACAATAATAGGTGCTGCGGTGAGCTTTTGCTTCAATTCCTCAAAGTCTTTGAGGCATGTCTTGTCAAACAAAAATTTTGCATCTTTCTCAAGGAGTTTGCACATAGGATTTGCAATCTTGGAAAATCCTTGATGAAACGCCTATAGAATCCGGCATGCCCCAAGAAACTTCGGACACCTTTAACGGAAGTAGGTGGAGGAAGCTTGGAAATAATCTTGATCTTTGCCCGGTCAACTTCAATGCCATATTTTGAACTTTTTATGCCTCAATATAATGCCTTCATCCACCATGAAATGACATTTCTCCCAATTGAGCACAAGATTGGTATCCTCACATCCCTTTAGCACTTGTCTAAGATTGTTGAGACACTGCTCAAAAGAGTCACCTACCACCGAGAAGTCGTCCATGAAAACCTCTAGAAAATCCTCCACCATGTTGGAGAAAATGGACATCATGCATCTTTGAAAGTAGCCGGAGCATTGCACAAACCAAATGGCATTCGGCTAAAAGCAAAAATTCCTTAAGGGCAAGTGAATGTTGTCTTATCTTGATCCTCCAATGCGATGTTGATTTGGTTGTAACCAGAATATCCATCAAGAAAGAAATAGAATGACCTTCCCGCTAGCTGATCAAGCATTTGATCAATAAAAGGCACAGGGAAATTGTCACGACCCAAACCGATGGGCCGCGACGGGCGCTTGAGTCTTACCTGTCAAACACCCCTAAGCATGCGTCTAAAATATGAACCTGAATAACATCTGCTGCATTACAAAATTAACATAGGTGAAAGAAGCCTACCATCAAGGCATATGTACTTATATAGGGAGAATACAGTGGGCGAGCCGGCAAGGCTGCTATAGACAACTATACATTAAAAACTGAAAGCCGACAAGGCCACATACAACCCAACTAGACATACTGTCTACAGACCTCTAACAGAAACATAGCTGTACAAAGATGGGACTGAGCCACATCATACTCATATACATATATATGTACAAACGTATCGTACCAATATCAAAAGTAGCTCTGGATCAAATGGAGCACGCTAACTCTCGCTGATCAGGGATCCTAAGAATGGGGACTATCAGCTTGCCTACCTGCACCTGCGGGCATGAAACGCAGACCCCGTGAAATAGGGTGTCAGTACGAAAAATGTACTGAGTATGTAAGGCATGGAAATTAGTATGTAAAAGACATAGATGAAACATGGAATACTAAAACACATTTTTCAATTTGAATAACTTTGTAAATACTGAAACATTTATAATGTCATGCACGTGCGTGTAAATGTCATGACATGCATAGGTATGGTGTACATAATATCATCAAGCCACTGGGGGCATCCCATCATATCATCTCGGCCACTGTGGGCAATATCATCAACATATACCAGCTAATCAGGTGGTGGTGCGTATATAACGCCATAACCTTTTCCATATCCCATATACATATATATACATACATATATACGCGTATATAACGCTATTTGAATACATACATATATACGCATATATAACGCTGTTTGAATCATATTTTAGCCAATGTGGGCAATATCATCATCATATACCAACTGATCAGGTGGTGATGCGTATATAATGCCGTAACCTTTTCCCATATCCAATATACATATATATATATATATATATATATACATACATATATACGTGTATATAACGTCGTTTGAATATATATATATAACGCCGTTTGAATCATATTTTTGCCACTGTGGGCAATATCATCATCATATACCAACTGATCAGGTGGTGATGCGTATATAACGCCGTAACCTTTTCCCATATCCCATATACATATATTTACATATATACGTGTATATAACGCCATCTGGTCATGGGTCAATGCACATGTACGAAATGCATGAAAAAATACGTAATAATCTCAATATTCCTTCCGGATAGATTTTTCCAACTGCGTATTATTTTGATACCCATGAACAGAAGAAAATAATAATTCTCATGGGTAGTCAAGAATATAGACACCCCTACTATTTCTATGAATAGAATAATTTATAGAAATCGTGTATTTGCTCGTTTCTTTCGTATAATCTAGACCATGCCAAAAGAAAGAAGGGAGAGCCTTAACATACCTAGAATAGGGAAAACTCTATATAATATTCTTGGCGAAGATTGCACCGCACTCTTTTAGAATCGCAAAATTTTACGTTGCTATTATTTCAACAAATTTGCGTTGGAAGTTCTTCAGAATCGAATTTGGCTTCTGCTCCAAACTTATTTGAACTTGAGAAGGAAATTATTTTGCTCCAACATATTTGAATTTTTAAGAAACAATTTCTGTTCTTTTGCGTTTTTGAAACTCAGAAGGGATTGAATTACTATCTAATGTATATGAAATTTGACTAAGACCCAATTGATATATACATTTCATGCTAAGCACATATGACTCTCAGTCATATGCTTAAATTGTGGTACACTGCCACGTTTCTTTGTGGATATAATTAATTATCTTTTATCCACTTATTAGTTAATCGGAAAATGTTTCGTTACCTAGTAATTTATTTATTACCCGCATAATTTAAGAATTATCACAAATTACTTAACATTCTATTTATTTTCAAAATACTTCATATATATTTTATATATTACACTACCGTGGTCATATGGTACTTTGCATGGAACTAGTTTGTAATTATCGGGTATTATTACTTGATCCGTAGTTTATCCCAACTTGGCCATTTTCAACGAAACTCATTTTCTATAATTTGTGCATCCTTTATCCCTAATGGCACTTATTTATTTCTTGTTAATACGTTAACGTCAAGATGATCTCATCCCTGATTCTACGTTAGTTGACCGAAGACGAAACATTTAACGTACAAAAATGCGAGATGTAACATCCTTCCCCCCTTAGAAACATTCGTCCTCGAATGTTCCATTCTCCGTGATCCATATAACTTTGGCAAGGTCGCCTTTTGTAACAATACTACTACCAACTCTCCCCGTAGAAGCTTAATAATTCAACGACACATAAGACAACGACAATAATCAATAGAAGAATTTATACACGCACCTTGAGGTTATGACGTCTCAATTAGACCCTTCTTTGGAAGAGAAAATAGGTAGGGATATCTAGACTTCATGTCTTCCTCGGCCTCCCAAGTCATTTCTTCTACATTGTTGTTCCTCCAAAGCACTTTCACGGAGGCTACCTCCTTATTCCGCAGCTTGCGGACTTGTCGGTCTCAGATGGCTACCGGAATTTCCTCGTATGACAAGTCCTCTGTAATCTGTACATCATTTGTGGGCACTACTCGGGTAGGATTGCCAATGCACTTTCGTAACATAGATACGTGAAAAACTGGATGGACAGACTCCAATTCCAAGGGCAATTCTAACTCATAAGCTACTCGGCCCACTCTCCGAATAATCCTATAAGGCCCAATATACCGTGGGCTAAGTTTACCCTCTTTTGCCAAATCTCATCACACCCTTCATAGGCGACACCTTCAAGAATACCCAGTCATCAGTCCCGAATTCTAAATCTCGACGTCGCACATCTGAATATGACTTCTGACGACTCTGAGCTGTCAATAGTCGATCCAGGATAAGCTTTAATTTTTCTATGGCTTGTTGAACCAGGTCTGGCCCGTGTAATCCAGATTCTCCAACGTCAAACCACCCTATAGGTGACCTACACTTTTGTCCGTAAAGAGCTTCGTATGGAGCCATCTGAATGCTGAAATGGTAGCTATTATTATATGCGAACTCAATAAGCGGCAGATGACCATCCCAGCTACCTTTGAAGTCTATTACAAAAGCTCGCAACATATCCTCCAGTGTTTGAATAGTACGCTCAGCTTGTCCGTCTATCTGGGGATGAAATGATGTACTAAGACTTACTTGAGTCCCCAATCCCTTTTGGAAGGACCTCCAAAAGTTAGCTGTAAATTGAGCTCCTCTCTCTGAGATAATAGATACCGGTAGACCATGCAGTCGTATTATCTCCTTAATATAAAGTCTCACATAATCTTCTGAGGAATATGTTGTTCTAATGGGCAAAAAAATGGGCTGACTTTGTGAGCCTATCAACAATCACCCATATCGAATCGAACTTATGCTGGGTATGAGGTAAGCCTACGATGAAGTCCATATTGATTACTTCCCATTTCCAAGTCGGAATCTCCATAGCCTGCAATAATCTACCGAGTTTTTGGTGCTCAATCTTACCCTACTGACAGTTAGGGCACTAAGCAATAAATTCCGCTATATCCTTTTTCATTCCATCCTACCAATATATTTTCCTGATGTCATGATACATCTTTGTTGCTCCTGGATAGATAGAATAACAAGAATAGTGAGTTTCTCCCATAACCTGCCGATGCAGCCCTACAACATTAGGCACACATAATCGCCCTTGATATCTGAGAACCCCATCTTTGGTAATTTCAAAAGGTGTCTTCTCCTTTTGAAGATTGTTATCTCTACAATGAATTAGCACAGGATCCTTGTACTGGCGTTCCTTTACCTCAGTTATTAAAGATGATGTTGCTGTATCCTGAAGAGTAATTCCAATGTCACCTGAGTCCAGTAACCGAACTTCAAGACTAGCTAGCTGATGAACCTCATGGGCTATTCCCCTCTTTTCTGAATGCAAATACGACAGGCTACCCATAGATATACGGCTGAGAGCATCGGCAACTACGTTTGCCTTCCCCGGATGTTATAAATATAAACGTCATAGTCTTTAAGTAGCTCCAACCATCTCCTTTGACGAAGATTCAATTCCTTTTGCTTGAAAATGTACTGAAGGCTCTTATGATCTGTATACATATCAACATGAATGCCATACAAGGGCCTCCACATCTTTAGTGAATGAATTACCATGGCTAACTCTAAATCGTGGGTCGGGTAGTTCTTCTCATGCTTTATTAGTTGTTTAGAAGCATAGCCACAACCTTACCATGCTGCATCAGCACACAACCCAATCCAATGCTTGAAGCGTCACAATGGATAACATAACCATCGGTCACTTCTGGAAGTATTAGAATCAGTGTTGAAGTTAATCTGTCCTCTAAGGCCTGGAAAACTTCGTTCACAAGCGTCAGTCTACTGAAATATAGTTCCCTTCTGAGTTAACTTGCATAGTTTTCCTAATCTTGCACAATTCAGGAAATTCCCCTCTTCGGAGGCCCAAGCTTCATCTTTTATCCCTCACAATTGCGCCCTTATCCCACTATTAGGGCAACATTTCATCTATTCTAAACGTTACTAGTCTTAGACTCCGTTGAGTTCATTCGGGCTATACTGAGCCTCTTATAACTTAGGGAAACCATCAGCTCTCTTATGAGCTTAACCCCAAGGACTTACCCATTCCCGTTACCTTTTCACTCATCTTTTCTTATCCTTCCTCGTAACTTTCTAAAACCTTGCCGCTCTACCATACTTTTTAGCTTGTGACCTACATATATCTATCTATACTTATTCGTAATATTTCTTCATCTTACTTGAATCATAGATTTCCTTATGTTATTCTGGAACATTAAACGAGACAATTACAGATTTCCTGTAATATCCTGCGAAATGGAGAAGCTACGAACCTTTATCGGTGTTGTGGGTCTAGGCAAAGTCTTCACTGCTTCGGTCTCTTGTGTATCCTATCGGATGTCTTTACCCAAAATAATATGCCCAAGGAAAGTTACGGAGTTCAACCAGAGTTCATAGTTAGAAAATTTTGCACACAACTTCCCTTCTTGTAGAACTCTGAGCACAATATGCATATGATGTGCATGCTCAGCCTCTGAACGAGAATATACCAATATATATCGCCGATAAATATGATTATGAACAAATCTTAAAAAGGGCCTGAAAACACGATTCATCGAATCCATGAATACTGCTGGGGCATTGGTCAAATTGAACGACATAACATGAAACAAAAAGTGCTCGTATCCGGTCCTGAATGTTGTCTTCGGAATATCTTCCTCCTTAACCCTTACCTGATGGTACCCGGTCCTCAAGTCTATCTTTTAAAAACACTTGGCACCTTGTAAATGATCAAATAAATCCTCAATCCTCGGGAGCAGATACTTATTCTTGATCGTCACCTTATTCAACTACCTATAATTAATACACGTTCGTAAGGGACCATCCTCTTTTCTCATAAACAACACAGGTGCTCCCCATGGTGACGTACTAGACCTGATAAAAAAATTTTCAAGCAAGCCCCTTAGTTGTTCCTTTAACTCGTTTAGCTCTGCGGGGGCATTCTATAGGGAGGAATAGATATTGAGTGAGTATCTGGTAGTAGTACAATAGCAAACTCAATTTCTTGCTTGACGGAAGACTCGAAAGCTCATCAAGAAAAACATCGGGAAACTTATTCACCATAGGGATGGACTAAATGGTTGGTAACTCTACTTCCGTATCCCAAACCCGACCTTAGTGATAAATGTAGTGCTTTTTGATTATCTTCCTTGCCTTGAGATGGGAGATAAATTTACCTCTTGGTGATGCGGTATTATCTTTTCATTCTAAAACAAGCTTTCCTGGAAACTGAAATCAATCCACCTTTGGTCTATACTTGATGTTAGCATAACAAAAGGCAAATCAATCCATATCAATTATAATATCAAGTCCTACCTAACCGAGCACCACGTACCTTATCCTTGTTTGTTCTCAAATCTATCATGGGTCATTATGGCAACATCCATATATATATATATATATATATATATATATATATATATAACAACATTAAGACTTAACTCGCATAACTAATTTAGAAAAAGGTTTATATACATAGGGGTCAACTAGGCCGTAGACATATCATACCCAAAACTATATACATGATACTATCTGCAAAGCCTCTAAGTAGGCATAACTAATATATATACAAGTCGGGACGGGGCTCCCTACATCCTCATAAAACAACCAAACACCTTTAAAACCCTGACATGGTAATATTCTAAGAAGAGGTGGAACCCACCAACCAAAAACTGACACTTGTAGGAAGCCTACAGTAGAGGGTCCTTGCCTCGTCCTACATAAGAACCTCGATCAGATACGCTTCGAAGTGGAATCTTCATGTCCTTATCAGTTACCTTCCTTTTCTTGGCCCGACTACTATCTTATTCCTCTGCGTATCCCATAACATACACTGAAGAACCTTGATTGACAGACTCCCAAGACTGTGGACTATCCGGAACCTCAGAAGAGCTGGTGTCCTCAAATACCTTGACATAGTTTTGAGCCTGAGGGAATCTCGATTGTGCCAATCCATGCACTACTCCCCTCATACCCTGATCAACGGGCTGTGAAACTAAGCGCCTTGGTGAGGTCGGAACACCTCTCACCCCATCTACTACCGGAGTGGTTGAAACAACTCTAACGGATGGCTCATATGGATCCTCGGATGGATCCTCCTCAATAGAACCCATAATCTCTGATGGGCCTGAATCCATAGTATAACTTATCTCTCTTTCTGGAACATTTGTATACTTCTGACCCGTGCTAGCGGCTGTAGTCTTCGGAGGCATCGCTAAGAACGTAACACATCGTTAGGAACACGAATGCTTATATTGCACGATCTAAGATAAGAAAAGAGGATAACATCCTATATGTCCTGTAGCCTCATGTCTATAAGTGTGGTGCATGACACACCCATAAACAAGACTCTACTAGACACGGTCTGTAGACAACCCTAGGATAGAACTGCTCTGATACCACTTTTGTCACGACCCAAACCGATGGGCCGCGACAGGCGCCTGAGTATTACCTGTCAAACACCCCTAAGCATGTGTCTAAAATATGAACCTGAATAACATCTGCTGCATTACAAAATTAACATATGTGAAAGAAGCCTGCCATCAAGGCATATGTACTTATACAGGCAGAATACAGTGGGCGAGCCGACAAGGCTGCTATAGACAACTATACATCAAAAACTGAAAGCTGACAAGGCCACATACAACCCAACTAGACATATTGTCTACAAACCTCTAACAGAAACATAGTTGTACAAAGACGGGACTGAGCCACGTCATACTCATATACATACATATGTACAAACATATCGTTCCTATATCAAAAGCAGCTCCGGATCAAATGGAGCATGCCAACTCTCGCTGATCAAGGATCCTAAGAATGGGGACCGTCAGCTTGCCTACCTGCACCTGCGGGCATGAAACGTAGGCCCCGTGAAACAGGGTGTCAGTACGAAAAATGTACTGAGTATGTAAGGCATGGAAATTAGTATGTAAAAGACATAAATGAAACATGGAATACTGAAACACATTTTTAAATTTGAATAACTTTGTAAATACTGAAACGTTTATAATGTCATGCACGTGCGTGTAAATGTCATGCCATGCATAGGTATGGTGTACATAATATCATCAAGGCCACTGTGGGCAATATCATCAACATATACTAGCTGATCAGGTGGTGGTGCGTATATAACGCCATAACCTTTTCCATATCCCATATACATATATATATATACATACATATATACGCATATATAACGCCGTTTGAATACATACATATATACGCGTATATAACGCCGTTTGAATCATATTTTAGCCACTATGGGCAATATCATCATCATATACCAACTGATCAGATGGTGATGCGTATATAATGCTGTAACCTTTTCCCATATCCCATATACATATATTTACATATATACGCATATATAATGCCATCTGGTCATGGGTCAATGCACATGTACGAAATGCATGAAAAATACGTAATAATCTCAATATTCCTTCCGGATAGATTTTTCCAACTGCGTATTATTTTGAGACCCATGAATAGAAGAAAATAATAATTCTCATGGGTAGTCAAGAATATAGACACCCCTACTATTTCTATGAATAGAATAATTTATAGAAACCGTGTATTTGCTCGTTTCTTTCATATAATCTAGACCATGCCAAAAGAAAGAAGGGAGGGCCTTAACATACCTGGAATAGGGAAAATTCTATATAATATTCTTAGCAAATATTGCACCGTACTCTTTTAGAATTGCAAAATTTTACGTTGCTATTATTTCAACAAATTTGCGTTGGAAGTTCTTCAGAATCGAATTTGGCTTCTGCTCCAAACTTATTTGAACTTGAGAAGGAAATTATTTTGCTCCAACATATTTGAATTTTTAAGAAGCAGTTTCTGTTCTTTTGCGTTTTTGAAACTCAGAATGGATTGAATTACTATCTAATGTATATGAAATTTGACTAAGACCCAATTGATATACACGTTTCATGCTAAGCACATATGACTCTCAGTCATATGCTTAAATTGTGGTACACTGCCATGTTTCTTTGTGGATATAATTAATTAACTTTTATCCACTTATTAGTTAACCGGGAAATATTTCGTTACCTGGTAATTAATTTATTACCTGCATAATTTAAGAATTATCGAAAATTACTTAAAATTCTATTTATTTTCAAAATACTTCATATATATTTTATATATTACACTACCGTGGTCATATGGTACTTTGCATGGTACTAGTTTGTAATTATCGGGTATTATTACTTGATCTGTAGTTTATCCCAACTTGGCCATTTTCAACGAAACTCATTTTCTATAATTCGTGCATCCTTTATCCCTCATGGAACTTATTTATTGCTTGTTAATATGTTAAAGTCAAGATGATCTCATCCCCGATTCTACGTTAGTTGACCGAAGATGAAACTTTTAACGTACGAAAATGCGAGATGTAATAGAAATGGTCTTTGCATGTGGCACTGTTGAGCTTTCGATAATCCATACACACCCACCATTCGTTCACCGTTCTTGTTGGGATGAGCTCATTTTTATCATTTTCGATCATGGTCATGCCTCCCCTTTTCGGCACACATTGCACCGGGCTCACCCAAGAACTATCGGCAATAGGGTAGACTACCCCGACATCCAACCACTTGATGATTTCTTTCATTACCACCTCTTGCATGTACGGGTTCAACCGTCGTTGATGTTCCACACTTGGTTTTGTCTCACTCTCCAATTGGATCTTGTGTTCGCAAATTCCCGCGGGAATCCCTCGGATGTCCGCAATTGTCCATCCAATAGCTTGCCTATGCTCCTTCAAGACTTCCAACAATTGTTCTACCTGCACATCATTCAACAAAGAAGAAACAATTACCGGTAAAGTATCATTTGAGCCAAGAAATTTATACCTCAAGTGTGGTGGAAGTGGTTTGAGCTCTAGTTGTGGTGGTTCGATAATAAAAGTCTTTGCGGGAGGAGTGGCTATATTCTCCAAGTCAAGAGAGAGCTTTACCGGAGCATAAGTGTAAGACCCAAGCCCCTCCAATGCATTTACCAATTCCATATATCCTTCCATATCTTCACCATCAAAGTTTACCAAAATAGCTTCCAACGCCTCACCGAGGCATTGTTCTTCCATCTTCATTTCAACCGCATCTTCCACTCCATTAACAACATCAATCACTGAGATGCTCTCATATTCATGTGGTAGTTTCATACCTTTGCTTTCTTGGAATGTAACCTCTTCATCATTCACATAAAATTTGATCTCATTCCGTTCTGAATCCATTAGTGCTCTACCTGTGGCTAGGAATGGTCTCCCCAAAATGATAGGGATCTCTTTGTCAATTGCACAATCAAGGATTACGAATTTGGCGGGTAAATGAAACTTTCCCACTTTAACAAGCACATCATCAACAATTCCCACCGATCTCTTTATGGAATGATTGGTTGTTTGCAATCTCATACTTGTGGGACTTGGCATACCCAACCCTGCTTGCTTGTAAATGGCAAGAGGCATCAAGTTGATGCTAGACCCATTATCACAAAGGGCTCTTGCAAAATAATGTGCCCCAATAGTACAAGGAATGTTGAAAGCTCCTGGGTTTTCTTTGTTTTGAACGGTAGATGTTGCAAAAATGGAACTAATCTGGTGAATCACATTCACCACTTCATTTTTGGTAATTCTCTTCTTGGTAATCAAATCTTTCAAATATTTAGCAAAACCCGACATCTCTTGAAATGCTTCCACAAATGGAATGTTCACCGATAATTGCTTGAGAAAGTCATAGAACTTTTCGAGTTTACTATCATCAACCTTCCTAGCAAGTCTTTGAGGGAATGGAGGAGGAGGTCTAGGAATAGGTGGTAGACTTTTTGGTGTCTCTTTTACCTTTTCATTTACCTCTTCCCGGTTTTCTTGTTTCACTTTCAACTCTTCCGGCACTTTTTCACTTTCAACAACACTTGGCTCTTCAACCTCACCTTTATGTTCGGAATCTTCAACTTCAACCACTTGTTCTCTCCCTCCTTGTAGTACCTTCCCACTCCGAGTAGTAATTGCCCTGACATGTGAAGTTGGACCACTCCCACTACCCTTGGGGTTCACAATTGTGTCACTTGGAAGTGTCCCTTTTTGCTTCGGATTTTGTTCCCTAGAGAGGTCTCTCATTTGCATCTCCAATTTTTGAATGGATGCGGTATACGAACCAACAAGCTCGATCATATTCATCATAGAAGTGTCAAACTTCTCTTGATTTTGCAACACCCGTTCAAGCATTCCTTCCAACTTAGACTCACTTGAGGAACCTTGATTTGAATATTGACCCTTTGGAGGAACATAAGGGTTTGAACTCCGATTTGGGAAGTTGTTGTTGTTGTTCCAATTACCTTGATTTGAGACGCCTTGGGCATTTCTTCACTGTTGGTTGCCTTGCCCTTGCGAGTGAGGCCTCCATTGATTTTGTTGTCCTTGACCTTGGTATTGTTGACTTTGATAACCTCTTTGAGAGTTGTTGACATAGTTTGCCTCCTCAAAGTCTTCATTTGATATGGGTTGCACATCTTCCACCACATTTACTTTCTTCGTTTGGCTTTCTGTGAACATCTTTGTCAACACATTGACATTTGTGGCAAGCCCTCCAATCACTTGATCCCTCTCTTGATTTTCCTTGATCATGGTGGTCAAGGACGAGGATCCATATGCAATTCCACCTGTGGTGTCCTCTAAGTGCCATGCTTGATTATGCTTTGCCATTTTGTCAAGTATTTGTGTGACCCTTACGAATGATTTGTCCATGAAAGATCTGTCAGCTGCATTCTTGGTTATAAATTGGTTCATAGGATCCAAGCCCATGTACAACAAGATAGAATCCGGAAAACCATGGTTTGGAGATCTCACTAAATATAACTTCAACTGATCTCATGCCTCATGTAGATGTTCTCCCGGTACTTGCTTGAAAAAGAAAATTTTATCCCGGAGCTCAGACTTCTTACTTTGCGGGAACAGTTTAGCTAAGAATGCCCAGACAAGTTTAGGCCAAGAAGGAATGGAGTTTGGTGGCATATTCTGAAGCCATTTCCTTGCGTCCCCAGCTAGTGAGTACTTGAAGCACCTCAACCTTAGAGCATCATCCGAGACTTTGTTCTGCTTATGCATCGCACACACAACCAAGAAGTTTCTATGATGTTGTGTCGGATCATCATAAGTGAAATTCCTAAAAAAACTCTCCGCTTTGAGCATAAGGATTAAACCACGTTCCATCTTGAAAGTTGCAACGCCAACTGCCGGAGGTACAATAGCATTTGTATCCTCAATGTACTCCTCTATGACCACAAAAGGATTTTCTTCCATTTCTACCTCCATTTCTTCTTCATATTCGGCCAAATTTTCCAATCAACACCAAGCAAAACAAGCAAAGTGTGATGGAATAGACTAAGACGTAAAGTAAAGCACACACTAATTAGTAATTTTACATTATTCCCCAACAACGACGCCAAAATTTGATACGCTCAAATTACACTTTAATTAAATAGTGTAAGGCGGTCGGTGTCACATATAATAACCCAATAAGGTTGGGGTCGAATCCCACATGGAATAGGTATGAAAATGTTACTCAAATAGTGTGTTACTTGACTAAAGTCGTAATTCTATTCGGTTAATGGTAACAAGAGTATGAATTGAGTTTGGTTTGAAGAAATAACTAATTGTGATATTGAGAATGTAAATAATTTGATAAAAGAAACCAAGGTTATGTCCCCTTCAATAAAGTGTAATGTTATCAGTGTTAATATGATATATTTCTAATAGAAAGATTCTTTTGATATGTAAATGATTTCTAAATGACTACCCAATATTTTCCAATAGTTAGGTAGTATTTCCTCTTTATGATTTTTTCAAATATAAAAGAGTTACAATTAAGAACAATCACTATATGCCAAATAAAACCCACTTTTTCCTAAGTGATTCTATTGAACACGTTTAAAGCCTTGAGTCTTTGATAGTTACTTCTACCAAATTCTAACCCATTTTCCCAAGCAAAGTAAGAATTTAGTGGCACTTGTTAATGTTTGCAACCACCGACAACAAATGAAGAATGAGAAGTAAATAAATATCAACCAACCATTATACATATATTCAATGTTAAACACCCATTAACATAATACCCATTTAGGTTCCACAACCTTTGAATTTAAAGTTAGCTACACATACTAGAATACAAAAGGAAGAGAATATTTAATGCCATAAAGCTTACAAAGTGCAAGATTCTTGACCCAAAAGCTTCCAAAAGAGAGGAATATTAAAGCCTTGTATTGTAGCTCCAAAATCAGACAAGATGCCCCCACAAAACCCCAAGATCTCAGTTCCGATTTTTTTTTTCATCGGCGTACACACTTCTATATATATATCTCGGTTTTGGTTTAGCTAGGTGGCATTGGTTTATAGTGGGTCAAAACTCGGGACAAAATTTGGACAAAAATACCCTTTTCGGTTAAATATGCGACCGCATATATGTCGTATAATAGACATGCGGTCCGCATTCTTGACATAGCCATCGCATCTTCAAACCCTAGTTTCCAGGCCTTCATCACATTCACGTTTTGCAGTCCACATTGCAGATGTGCGATCACATTTCGCATCGTATTTTCCACCTTCAGCAACCTTCATGACGAGTTTGCGGTCCATTATACAGCTTGCAAATAGATTATGCAATTGCAGACTAGACCGCATTTCTTGCACTGGGCTTTGCCCACAAATCTGTTGTTGTTTGCGATTCCCTTGAACATTCTGCGATCCGCATGTTGGATTTGCAATCACATATCCACATTTGCGATACATTTTGCTCTTTTCTTGTATTTTTGTGGCTTTTTGATTTCATTTCTATGCTCTTAAGTCCGAAACCTCATGCACTGCAAAACACACTAAGATTACATAAGCATAAAAGATAATTGCATCTTAAACACGCTAAAATCTAAGCAATTTGTATTAAATGTGCTAAAATTCTCCGGCACATCATAGGCCTGTTGGTGCAGCACCCCTTACTTGGCAGCAGTTCTCCATTCTCTTTTTGGAGAAGAATGTGCCACAGTCACGCAGAGAGGAGCTGTGTAGGTAGTTCGAGTGGTTGCGTCAGGGAGATATGACTGTGATGTAGTATGAGATGAGGTTTTCGGAGTTAGCTTGTCATGTTGTTTGGTTGGTTCTTATGGAGAGAGAGAGGATTAGGAGGTTCGCTGATGGCCTAACATATCAGCTTCAGATTCTTATGACCAGGGAGAGAGTGTCTAGTGCTACTTTTAAGGAGGTTCTTGACATTGCTCGCAAGATTGAGTCAGTTTGTCGCCAGGAGCGAGATGAGAGGGAGGCCAAGAGGCCTCGAGGACTGGTAGTTATGGTGGTGCTCCTTCGAGCGGTCAGTTTCAGCATGGTAGAGGCCATCTATTCAGACATGCTCAGTCAGCACGCCTAGGTTATCGTGGGGCGTCATCGGTTCATGAATCTCGTAGTTATCATCAAGGCCAATCATCACTTAGTGCCCTTCTAGCCTAGAGTTCGTCTCGTGCTCCGTTAGTTTAGGGCTCTTCTATGCCAGGTGCATCTGCTAGTCATTCCGGTGCTAGGGGTTCCCTTCAGTCCCTGTATCCAGCACTAGAGAGTTGTTATGAGTGTGGAGAGTTGGGTCATAAATGGAGGCAGTGTCCTCGTCGTCTTGGGGGTTCATCTCAGCAGAGGATTCAGCCATAGGCTTCAGTGCCAGTTACTTCACCACCACCCACCTAGCCAGCTAGGGGTGGAGGTTAGTCAGCTAGGGGTCTCCCTATAGGGGGAGGTCGATCAGGTGGCGGTCAGGTCCGTTTCCATGCACTCCCAGCTAGGCCCGATGATATTGCTTCAGATGCTGTGATTACATGTATTGTCTTAGTATGCCACAGAGATGCCTCTATATTATTTGATCCTGGTTCCACTTATTCTTATGTGTCATTATACTTTGCTCGTTATTTGAATATGCCCCGTGAGTCTCTTCTCTTATCTATTTGTGTATCTACTCTGGTAGGCGATATTGTTTTTGTAGACCGTGTGTTTCGGTCATGTGTGGTGACTATTGGGGGTTTGGAGACCCGAGTGGATATTCTGTTGTTGTGTATGGTAGACTTTGATGTGATATTGGGCATAGATTGGCTATCTCCATCTCGTGCTATTTTGGACTGTCATGCTAAGACAGTGACCTTGGCTATGCGGGGTGTGCCACTAACTGAGTGCCGAGGTTCGACCAATTATATTCCCAGTACGGTGATTTCATTCTTGAAGGCCTAGCGTATGGTTGGGAAGGGTTGTCTTTCCTACTTAGCCTTTGTGAGGGATGTCGATACAGAGACTCCCAGTATTGATTTTGTTCCAGTTGTGAGGGATTTTTCCCGTTATGTTTCCTGTAGACCTGCCGGGCATGCCACCGGACAGGGATATTGATTTTCGTATTGATCTGGTGCCAGGTGTCACACCTTTTTTTCACTACACCCGTAAAGGGTACAAGGGAGTTTTTTCCAATTTAAGTGACAATCGAAACAGGATTATATTTATTAAAATTTAGAGTTGCCACTTGGGATAATTTATGGTGACCCAAGTCATTGATTCAAATCCCGAATCGAGGAAAATGTTGACTCTGTATTACAGTCCGCGAACCAGAAATCCGGGTAAGGAATTCTGTTAAACCGGGAGAAGGTGTTAGGCATTCCCGGGTTTCGTGGTTCTAGCACGATCGCTCAACTGTCATAATTGTCCTAATTATCTGATTTTAAACACTTTTAAACCTATCTGCATTTTTAGCTTTAACCACTTTCAATTAATTTGAAGGAAAAGTCCAACGTCACATAAAACGCGTTTTGAATCGCGTCACATAAATGCACCCGTAGTCCGCAACACATTTTATATAACATTTTTAGGATTTAGATTTGGGTCACATAAATGCGCACCCGAATTTAGGAAGGTAAATTATTAAACTAACGCACCTAAAGCATTTGCGTTTGCAACTTTGTGAGGGTCATGAAAATTTCACTAAGTGGAACACCTCGAATTCCAAGGATTAAACAAAACTTAATTAAGCGAGGGCCGCGTAATTTGTCATTTTATTTAGCACGATGCACCTCAAGTTATTTTAGCTTAAGTGTTTCTAAACTAATTCATGAGGGCCATACATTATTTTAAGTTATCTAATTATGACTCACCTCAATTTATTTGTTAAGATTCTAAATTTATTAAAGGAAAGAGCCTAGAGGAATTCAAGAAATGTTAAAGTTATAACTTCTAAAATAGTATATGTACGCAAATGCCTATTTCCATTTTAAGCTTGAGCCCAATAACCCATAGCAGACCCAATAAACGCAAATGACTTCAAAAGTGATACGCTGGACCTCCATAGCAGGCCCAAATCGTGGGTGTGTTGTAGCTGAGAGACGCGGCCCTCAGGATAGAATCCCTGAGGCGCCCAAATTGCACTTGAATAATCATAGAGGAATGAGTTATTAACAAGACATTCCACTGATTTTAAAACACAAAAAACAAAGCTCCATTTTGACAATTAAGCTGTATGCAACTTCAGATTTTTAAGTCTCAAACTAAATCTAAGTACTGTGAGGGAAAAGAATTTCAACAAAGCTGGGAAAATTGTCCTCAAATTGTTGAAGAATCCGATTCATCAGTAACTAGCTGTTGGAATATTAATTAACCTTAAAACAATAATTACTTCAAACCATATGTCAAGCTTAACCACATTCACATGATACTCTTTTACATATTAGAACATGAAGAATCATCGAAAACACTAACTACATAGTCATAATTACTGAAAACACAAACTACACATTAGCTTTCATTTTAAATGCTAAAACTCAGATCAAATGTCAAGTGTTAATTCTGTAAGCAAATTTAGCACTTCAAAACTGCATTTGTAAAAGCCAAAAAACAATACACATGCGAAATCAAGACTAGAATCTGACGATTTTCAGCAGAAAACTAACATGAGATGTGACCCAGAATACAAAATCAAACATGAATCTAAATAATCGAAGTCCATAGTCCACTTATCAATACACATACGAAATACTCTATAAGTCACTCTCACACACACAGTTTCAGAAAAAGAGAGCCTAATTAATGTCTATAATTCAAAGCCTAAGTACAGAATATGAAAACAGTAAAGAAATAGGGAAATCAACTTTGAATGCAGCCTTCATTTAACAAAACTCCAATCACATTACATGTCCAACAATCATTCCTCAATCATAAGCTAAGGAAGGTACCTGGAAATTGGAAAGAAAATAGAAATGAGCACTCAGCAACATTCAGCAGCAAGGAACAGTCCCAGATTCAACCAAATTCCCAATGAAATCAGCTCATAAACCAATGAAACAGTGACCTTAATGCAGAATTCACCCAGACTTTTCAAAAGAAAAACAAATTCAAGCCATTTCAGACCCTCAATGAATCAAAGATTGTTTCAGCAAATTCCATATTGAAAATCCGAAAAAAAGAAATCAATGAAATAGTAAGAAAATTGCAGCCGTTTGCATTTTTTTTAAATTTATCTCTTAGGTCTCTCTCTCTCTCTCTCTTGTTCTCTTCTCTATTCTTATTTTCAGGGTTTTTTCTTCTTTTTTTTCAAGCTTTGTATTTTTTAGTCCTTAAATAGGCATTCGACTAGTGCCATTCCCATTATCAATTCAACTTTTCTATTTTTAAATTATCTACACTAGCTTAGTGCCTTTTACTTTAATCAGTAGTGCATTTTCAAACCCAACCACTTATTAGAAGCATCCTAAATTAGGTGAGATTCACTTCAAACTACCCCTACGTTACCCCTTAAACTTCTGTCAACTACTTTCAAGAAACCAGACGGATATGGGTCAATCTTGACCCAAAACATATCAGGCCTTTGAAGTGGGATCAAGAATGGCCTGAAGGCCCAAACAATCCAACTGACCTATGCCCAAATTCAGTTATTTTACCAAAATCAGAAGAAAACAAACATTTGAAGTGTTCGAAAACTAAAATTAGCTATAGGGATGATTAACAACATACACAAACATGGAATGAACTAAAGAAGAACAAAATGGACAATTAACAATTTCAAATAAAACATAATTCAAATCTTAACTAAGTTGTTCAAAGAAGAGAAAAAGAATAGGCAGAGGTGAAATATACATTAAAATAAAATGAAATGATATAGGGAAACTCACCGATTAAACTGGAAAAACTTGGTACCCTGACTTTCTGATTTCATCGCCAATAATGTTAGTCACTTGTTCTTTGTCAAAACAAGTAAGTAACACCATTTCGTGATGAAACCGGTTCTAAAATCATCATCAGTCTTGAGTTTAGGTTTGGCTTTTAGAAACCGGATTTGGGATTTAAGATTCGACACGTTTCAGCCAGATTCGAGGGAAACCAGTGATATATTGGCATGAGGGGGTTATAAGGTATTAGTTTGGGGTCGATTGGGTAAACTAGGGTTTGAGGTTCAAACTTCGATCGAAGATTCGACGAGTTCGGTATGATTCGAAGGAAAAAGTTTGGGGATTTGGGATGAGGAGGTGAAGGGGATTCTGGGGTGTAATTTTGGGATTGTTTGGTGGTTGCCCGCCTCCATGGGCAATTTTCGGCGAGCGGCGAGACAGTCTGGTCTCTGAAGAGAGATGAGAGACGAAGGAGGGGGGGTTCTGAGAGGGTAAGGGGGTTTGGGGTTTAGGTATATTAAATCATTAATTTAATTAGGGCCGTTGGATGATTAGAATCCAACAACTCTGATTAAATCATTAACGGAAACAGGATCGTTTTGGTTTATTGGGTCTGGGTCGGGCACGGAATGCGGGTCGGGGTAGGTTAAATGGGTAATAGAGTAACGTTTTGACCTTTGGATGTATATAGATGAACGGTTGAGATCTTTTGGTCATGAAACGACGTAGTTCCACTCCAATACTACGTCGTTTTCAGGGTTTGGGCGACTGACTTCTTGGACCGGGTTATTGCATGGGTTTTATGCCTGGGTCGGTGGGTTTTTGGGGTAATTGAATTGGGGTTTTGAATTTGGCCCAAAATTCCGAATTCTTTTTCCTTCTCTTTTGTTTTAAAATTAATTCTTTTCTTTTCTTTTTTTTCAAAAAATTAAAACTAAAATCCCAAATTAAGTTATAAAACCAAATTAACTTATCACAAATATTAACTAACCCTAAATAATCACCACAATTAATAAATTAAAAAAAAACTACTCAAAAATTAAAATTAAAAGGTGTGAAATAACTATTTTTGTGATTTTCTTTTTCTTCTTTTTTCTTTCTATAAAAACTTAATTACTAATTAATTCTTAAAAATACAAAGTCAAATTTTAAATGCACATGCAACACATTTTTTGTATTTTTTCAATAAACGTGCACAGACAAAAACAATTGAAAGAAAAATACCAAAAAAATCCACAAAATTGCAAACAAAAGAAAAAATTATTTTATTTTGAATTTTTAAGGAGTAATACGTATAGGGCAAAATTCACGTGCTCACAGATGCCCCTCTTTGCTCGGAAACATGAAGAGTTTTCGTGCAAAGATAAAGTGAGCGGGTACGAGTGATTTTTGCCCGTTTGAATACTCCGTGGGAAGTATTTTTTGAAAGATTTGACTGAACCTCTGCTTCAAAAGTTTCCTACATATCCTTGGATATAAAGGAATCAGGTCAATGTAGTTTGGAATGTTTTCGGTAGCCGGGACTACCATGAAGCTGTGATTTCACTGTTGCTGCTGCTGCTTACTAATCTCCTTATTACACCATGACAAAATAAAAGAAACTAGACCAAACTATGATCTATGCATTACAAAGATCTATTCTATACTTCTCAGGCTTGATCTTGCAGTTTCTGCTGTTTGTTTGACTTGTATTCTCCAAGCGAGATTCCTTTGTTGCCGACTTGAATTGTAATCTGAAATGCTTTCCCTTTTCTTCAGGTGGATGCCTGATTGCTGAACTTGAAGTGCTTCTTCCCTTCCTATGAAACTCGAATTGTTTTCCCCTTGAAACTTGAATTGTCTTCTTTTGACCATTGTTGCCTTTGTTCTCCGGGTGGACTCCTGATTACCGACGCTTGATTTGCTTTGTTGTCCGGGTGTGATCCTGATTACTGATGCTTGATTTGCTTTGTTCTCCAGGTGGGCGCCTGATTGCCAAAACTTGAACTGTATTCCCTTGCTCTCTAGGTGGGTGCCTGATTGCTGAATCTTTAACTGTTTTTCCTTGTTCTCTAGTGGACGCCTGATTGTTGAATCTTTAACTGCTTTTCCTTGTTCTCCAGGTGGATGCCTGATTTCTGAAACTTGGTCCATCTTTTTCTTGAACTGCTTTTCTTCGACTTGGTCTCCCTTGTTCCTCCAGGGAGACTTGGGTCAATCTTCCTTGAAACTTGATTTGTTTTCTCTTGTTCTCCAGGTGGGCTCCTGACTACTTGATCCTGAACTGCTTTTTATCCGTAACATACGTGTTGTTCTTCCCTGTTCTTCAGATAGGCACCTGACTTCAACAAAATAGACAAAACAAAAGAAAATTTTCTGCCCCAGTTTGGTAGCAGGGCATATCCGTGAGTGTTAATTGAATCATGCTACCAAATATCTATAAGAATTTGAAAGTTAGATCCCATTATCCAAGAGGGTCCTGAAAACTTCTAGTAAAATGCCTGTTTCAAAGCTACATTATATTTTATAAAGGTATGATTTCTGTTGAATCTTGTTATTTAAGACAGTCTTAGAACTCATGCCATTATCCAGGAGGGTCCAGAAAATCGAAATCAAGTTTTATCTTAAGAGTGACAATTTTAAGGCTTAATTATACTCCCTTATAGTAGAACTTACGCTAAATCTTGTTATATAATGGAACTCTTAAAGCTAGGTCCCATTATTCAGGAGGGTCCTGAAATGTCGAATTGAATCCTATTCTAAAATGA
This sequence comes from Nicotiana sylvestris, assembly GCF_000393655.2. Taxonomy (NCBI): domain Eukaryota; kingdom Viridiplantae; phylum Streptophyta; class Magnoliopsida; order Solanales; family Solanaceae; genus Nicotiana; species Nicotiana sylvestris. The sequence continues at coordinate 117,851,353 of NC_091057.1, read as the reverse complement.
AACTTCAAAGCCAACTTACATTTCTTTCGGGGTAAGACTTATGCTAGATCTTGTTATTTATAATTGTATTGAATTTTAACTAAGTACCATTATCTAGGAGGGTCCTGATAATTTTGCGATCAAATCTGCTTGGTACTTGTTTTCCTTACAGGGGTCTTTCCAAAACAAACAAAATTTTTGCCCCTGTTTCAAATCAAAGAAAATCTTATCAGTTTAAAATGTGGTGGTTAATTTTGGCATTCTTGCTGAAGGTGGTTCTTCCATTGCCATGCTTTTCTTTGACTGGCTGCCTTGAGCCGGTCGAGAATCGTTTAACCTTCTGATTGATCCTTAACCCCAAGACCCTGGATGATCTGAGTGCTCTACACCCCAACCGCTGTTTTTCATTTCTGACATCTGCATCTCCTGTGACATTGCTGAAACATTTCACCAATTTAACTTTTGCTTACACTCTATGTCCCACTTTTCGTCACACTATCTGTGCCATGTCCTGGCCGCATTTTGCTTTGTGCAATTTTGAAACTTGTAGTAAACTTTGAAATTCCTTCTTATTTATTGAAACAAGGCTAACCTTGGAAGAGCTTTAGAGGAGTAAAATTAACAGCAATGAAATGTGACAATTTTGAGAATTAAGAATAAAGAAGAAAATCCAAATTTAGATGACTGTTGGAGAGAAGAAAAGAAACTTATCTAAATGGAGTAACTGCCACCAATAATCATGGTATGCATTTTGGATTAATCAACCCAGTCCATTTAACCAATCGCTTTTCCAATTATTTTACTTTGTGCTCCAAGATCTCCACAGCCCAATTTTTACCTTCCGCCAACTTATGGATCTTGTTCGGCTTGCAGTGCCCTGAAGGGTTTTCACCGACAAACCTCTCTCATTTATTCATTCCTCAATTTCTTGTCGCCTCACGGTGCCCGTGAAGGTTTCACCAATAAGACTCTCCCATTTTTACTTTCTCTCAGCTTTTGTCGCCTCATGGTGCCCACGAGGGTTTTCACCAATAAGACTCTCATTTTTTTATTTCTCTTGCTTAAACCAGAGTATTGCCCCTGATATGAATCCTCTTTACTTGCTTGACTTGGCATCTCTCTAAGACTGATCGGGAGGTCTTTCTTTGGATAATAATGCGGGCTCTTGGATATGTTTGGAAAGAAAAGGGGATCAAAAAGGCTCAAAACAACTTAGGTGGGTTCAAAATTACATTTTTTGGAATCTGATTTCTAACCACAATCACAACTTCTGCCCTAGTTTCTTTCTTGGGGATTTTTTTGATTTTTATTTTGATATGACCGAGCCGTGAGGCTGCCTACATATCCGTCACAGGAATCGGGTCAAACGTAGTTCACACCTGAATTTCTTTGTTTTCTTGTATTTTCTCTTTTCGCTTCTTTTCTTTTCTCTCTTTTTTTCTTTTCTTTCTTTTCTCTCTTTTTCGTTATTGATTCCAAAAGAGGGGTATGAAATAAAATAAATAAGGCTCAAAAGGGGAAACAAAGGGTAGAGTGTTTAGATAGCAGAACAAATTGCCTTCGTCATTCCAATTTTCGAAACAATGCCAAGTACAAACAATCAACAATTGAACCAAAGAAATCATACATAATATCTCTTGACTGCATCAGAATTGATAGCCATGTCTACACATTTTCCTTCGATATCTGTTAGATACAAAGCACCATTGGACAACACTTTTGTTACAATGAACGGCCTTGCCAATTTGGGGCGAACGTTCCCTTCGCTTCGGCCTTGTGTGGAAGGATGCGCTTTAATACTTGCTGACCCACTTAAAAATTTCAGGAACGCACATTTTTGTTGTATGCTCTCGCCATTCTCTTTTGATATCACTGGCCATGACACACTGCTGCCAATCTTTTTTCATCAATCAAACTCAACAGCTCCAAACGGGTTTTGACCCACTCATCATCATCAATCTCAGCCTCAGCGACAATCCGAAGGGATGGGATTTCAACTTCTGCAAGTATTACTGCTTCAGTGCCATATACCAACAAATAAGGAGTTGCTCCTACTGAAGTACGGACAATAGTGCGATAAACCAGCAATGCAAATGGTAATTTTTCATGCCATTGCCTGGAACCTTCTATCATTTTCCGAAGTATCTTCTTTATGTTTTTGTTGGCTGCCTCGACTGCTCCATTCTCCTTGGGACAATATGGGGTGGAATTGCGATGTGCAATCTTAAACTACTGACATACCACTTTCATCAAATTACTGTTGAAATTAGCACCATTATCCGTGATGATCACCTTTGGGATTCCAAATCGACAGATGATATTTGAGTGAACAAAATCAACCACTACTTTCTTGGTTACAGACTTGAAAGTTTTAGCCTTAATCCACTTGGTGAAATAATCAATGGCTACCAGAATGAACCTTTGCCCGTTGGATGCTGCTGGCTCAATTGGTCCAATGACATCAATGCCCCAAGCAACGAAGGGCCATGGTGCTGACATTGTGTGCAATTCCGATGGTGGAGAATGAATCAAATCTCCGTGTATCTGGCACTGATGAAATTTGCACACAAAACTGATACAATCTCGCTCCATGGTGAGCCAATAATAACCTACTCGGAGAATTTTCTTCGCCAACACATATCCGCTTATATGTGGTCCACAGACTCCCGAATGTACTTCAGACATGACAGTCATAGCTTGTCTAGCATCTATGTATCTTAACAATCCAAGGTCTGGTGTTCTTTTATACAAAACTTCTCCACTTAAGAAAAATCCACTTGCCAACCGTCAAATTGTTCTCTTTTGATCCCTCATGGCTTGCGCCGGATATACCCCCATTCTGATGTACTCCCTGGTATCATGGAACCACGGTTCACCATCAAGTTCTTCTTCCACCATGTTACAGTAAGCATGCTAATATCGGACTTGAATATGTAGAGGATCGACATAAGCTTTGTCTGGATGGTGCAACATTGATGCTAAGGTAGCCAAAGCATCGGCCACCTCATTATGGACCCTTGGATTATTCCTGAACTCTACTGATTGAAACCATGACAAAGATCATGCAAACATTATCGGTATGGTATGAGCTTTAAATCCCGTGTTTCCCATTCTCCTTAAATCTGGTGCACCAGAAGATCCGAGTCTCCCAAGACCAAGACTTCCTGGACATGTATATCTGTAGCTAGCCTTAAACCCAAAATGCATGCCTCGTACTCAGCCATATTGTTGGTACAATAGAAATGAAGCTGAGCCGTAATAGGATAGTGATGCTCTGTTTCAAAAATAAGCACAACCCCTATTCCAACTCCTTTCATGTTGGCAGCCCCATCAAAGAAAAGTTTCCAACCCGGTTTTTCAATCTGCTCCAGTTCGTCGATATATATCACCTCTTCATCGGGAAAATAAGTTCGTAATGGCTCGTACTCTTCATCGATCGGGTTCTTGGCCAAATAATGGTCCGAGTCACATAGATGATGTCAAACTTCGTGAGCAAAATCTACCACTTTGCAAGTCTTCCTGTGGGCATAGGATTTTGAAAGATATACTTCAACGGATCCAAGTGCAAAATGAGGTAAGTAGTGTAGGATGACAAATAATGTTTCAATTTCTGTGCTACCCAAGTTAGGGTGCAACATGTCCTTTCCAAGTGAGTGTACTTAACCTCATAAGCCGTGAACTTCTTGCTAAGATAGTAAATGGCCTTTTCCTTCCTGCCAGTGATGTCTTACTGACCCAATACACAACCAAATGAATTTTCCAAGACTGTCATGTAAAGAATCAAAGGTCTCCCTGGTTCTGGTGGAACCAGCACAGGTGGGTTTGACAAGTATCCTTTTATCTTATCAAATGCTTCTTGACACTCATCAGTCCACTTGACCACATCATCCTTATTCAGCAACTTGAAAATAGGCTCACAAGTTGTCATGAGTTGAGCAATAAACCTGTCGATGTAGTTCAATCTCCCTAACAGACTCATCACCTCAGTCTTGTTCCTCGGAGGTGGCAATTCTTGGATAGCTTGGATCTTTGATGGGTCCAACTCAATGCCTCGATGACTGACTATGAATCCCATCAATGTTCTGGATGGAACACCAAATGCGCACTTGGCAGGGTTAAGCTTGAGGTTGTACCTACAAAGCCTCTAGAAAAATTTCCTCAAATCTCCGACGTGGTTGGTCTGCTACTTCGACTTTATTATTACATCATCTACGTACACCTCAATCTCTTTGTGTATCATAGCATGGAACACAATAGTCATTTCCCTCATGTAAGTTGCCCCAGCGGTTTTCAAACCAAATGGCATTACTCAGTAACAATAAGTTCCCCATGGCGTGATGAATGCTGTATTTTCCGTATCTTCTTCATCCATTAAAATCTGATGATACCCTGTATAGCAATCCACAAAAGATCCAATCTCACGCTTAGCGCAATTATCGATCAAAATGTGGATGTTGGGTAGTGGAAAATTTTCATTTGGACTTGCTTTGTTGAGATTGCGATAATCAATGCATACTCTGATCTTGCCATCCTTCTTTGGTACTGGCACAACATTAGCTAACCAAATGGGATATCATGTGACTCGAATGACCTTTGCATCCAACTTTTTAGTGATTTCTTCCTTAATCTTCAAACTCGTATCAGTTTTGAACTTTCTCAATTTTTGCTTGACGGTTGGGAATGTCAGGTCAGTGGGTAACTTGTGGACCACTAAATAAGTGCTAAAACCTGGCATGTCGTCGTATGACCATGCAAAAATATCTTTGTATTCAATCAGGGCTTTGATTCATCTCTTCCCTGATCTTTAGTTCAAGGTGGACGCTTATTTTAGTCTCTCTGATATTATCTGCGTCCCCTAAATTGATGGCTTATGTATTATTCAGGTTAGGTTTGGGTTTTTATTCAAAGTGATTTAATTCCTTACTAATTTCTTCAAAGGCCTCTTCCTCATCATATTCTGATTGGTCATCACACTCTACTTCTTGAATTATATTTTCAGAATCATATTGATTTTTTAGATTGGGCTGAGGATTCCTCATGCATGCCATGTCATTAGAACCAGTGTAAAAAGAACTGTACTGAAAAGAAAAGAAAAACAAAACGGAAACTATCAGGAATGATGAAGAAAGGGAAATTGCATTTCATTGAATGATAAAAGATAACAAGGTTTGCACACTCAAATAGACTGGAAAAATAAATCTGGATTACAACCCTGGAATAACCCAGACAAACTGAAGGAAAATCAAAATAAACTACCAAGACTCCTTTCGAGTGGGCAGAGGAGTGGCTTTCCAATTATTAAGCTTTGTTTTTGGCCCGACGAATTGAATTTCTGCGTTGCTAGAACCTTCACTACTTTCCACCATGTTCACACCGTCGAACAACTTCTCAAATCCTTCAATTAACTCCTTTTCAAGATCAATCACAGGACTGGGAATTGTTGTTACCGGTCATTTTCTGGTACCGGACTTGACAAATGATCTGGAGAGACGTGGGACTGGATTTGGAAGGAACCATACCCTCTGTTTTAACTTTCTGGCTCTTCTTATGTCTGCGGCAGTGGGCTTGAATCCAAGACCAAATGATCCCAAGTTTTCAGGAAGATACACCGGCTATATGATGCCTTGCAAGTATGAGCCCAAACCTTTACCAAGTACAAAACCATTCTTCAACATCTCATAGGCCACCATGACTAATACGGCGATTATCTTCGGATATGGAACGTATTTCCCCTTTGGAACTTTTTCTACCAACATCATGTCAAAAACCTGGTAGACCCATGGTGACTTATCATCTTCCATTTCAATGAACGGTACAATGGCATCACTGTGAGCGCATAAACTATCATCGCCATGCACAACTATTTCCTGTCTATCCCATTCAAATTTGACCATCTGGTGTAGTGCTGATGGGACTGCTTTAGCGGCGTGAATCCACGGTCGACCTAATAGTAGATTGTAGGAAACAGCTACATCTAGCACATGAAATTCCATTGTGAACTCAACTGGCCCTATCGTCAGCTCTAGCATTATATCCCCAACTGAATCTTTACCTCCGCTATCAATTCCCCAGACACAGATACTATTCTTATGAATCTTCTCATCTTCCACTTTCAAGTTACTCAGAGTGTATAGAGGGCAGATGTTCGCACTGGAACCATTATCGACCAATACCCGGGTAACCACGGAGTTCTCATATTTCGCCGTAAGGTAAAGGGCTCTGTTATGCTCAGTACCCTCTAGTGAAATTTGAGCAGGCGTCTTCCTTAATTTTTCCACGATAGAATAGTCCTGCGCCTTCATCTTCCTCAAGAATTCCTCTGCCTCTTCTTTAATTACAACTTTCTTTACCAGCACTAGGTTATCTTTGGAGATCTTAGGTTTTCTCAACTCCTCGGAGGCAAAACATCTTCTCAAGCGAGTCAAACCCTGGGTTTCGCAAACATCTTCTTTGATTTCTTTCCCTTTGTAAGTCACTGTCACCCGTTCGTAATTCCATGAAATAACCCTGCTATTGACTATTGGTAACTGTGTTACCGGTTTGATAATGACATGATCTGCGTGGGCGCCCCCACGATTATGACAGGTTTGTTTGCCACTCCTGGCACAACCACTTTCATCCTTTCTTACTTTGCTACAACATCACTCGAAGACCCCTTCTTAACTATTATGGATGGTTCACTACTCCTTTCGCTTGACTTGAGCACTGATTTCTCACTTGTTGATTGTTCAACTGTCTTGACCCCACTGGACCGAATCATCATGACGGTCTGTGACGGCTTTTTGGGCTCCCCTCCCTCATGCACTATTTCAATCATATTTGCCTCCTCATGCACTATTTTAATCATATGGGCTGGCATCAGATTCTGGTTGATATTGGGCGACTCGAGAGCTTGAACTTCAATCTGATTGGTATCAATAAGCTCCTGGATAGCACTTTTTAAGAGCCAGCACTTCTCTGTGTCATGACATGGAGTACCAGAACAATACTCATAGATTACGGAATAATCAAGATTTTTCGGGGGAGGATTTGGCAATTTGGACTGTATCAGTATCAGCATGTCTAATTGTCTTAGCCTGTGGAATGAACCAGTATATGACTCTCCCAATGGAGTAAAGGTTTTCTTTTTCTACAACTTTTCATCCTTAAATGCTTGATTAGGCCGGAAACTTAGTCCAGGAGGGTTTTAGTAGGCTCGTGGGGGTGGATAAGTGTTTTGGGGAATGGGCGCACGCCATTGCGCGTGTGTGGGAGTTTGGTTGTATATTTGGGCATGGTGGACAAAAAAATGAAGTTTTGGTAGGGGTAGTAGTGTTGGGGTGGATTATATGGGCTATAAGAGTAACTTTAGTGTTGGGGTCGAGGCTGAATATAGTGGTGAGATGAGCCTATGGGTCCGAACCAAGTTCCTGAATCAACCATTGCTACGTCCTCTCTTTTCTTTTTCCCAATTCCTCCTGTGCCGCCCTGAATAACCTGAGTGGTCGCCTTAATAGCTGAATAGCTCATGATTTTATTCGACTTGAGCCCCTCTTCTACCATACCTCCCATTTTCACTACTTCATTGAAGGATTTTCCTATAGCTGAGACCAGATGGCCATAGTAAGTAGGTTCTAAGGCCTGTAGGAAATAATCCACCATTTCACTTTCTTTCATTGGAGGGTCTACTCTTGCTACCTGCTCTCTCCATCGGAAACCATACTCTCTGAAACTTTCACTGTTCTTTTTCTCTAGTTTTGTCAAGGACAGTCGATCTGGAACGATCTCAATATTGTATTGGAAGTGACAAGAGAATGCTTGCGCCATATCATCCCATGTATATCACCTTTCGTGATCCTGCTGGGTGTACCACTCTAGCACCGATACACTTGGCTTTGACTGAAATATGCCATCAGCAATTCATTTTTTCCTCTAGCTCCCCTCATCTTGCTAAAAAAACCTCTCAAGTGTGCTACTAGATCACCGTGCCCATCGTACAAATCGAACATGGGCATCATAAACCCTACCGGTAATTGCAAAATTGGAAACAAACACAGGTCTTTGTAAGCCACACTTACTTGACCTCCTAACCCCCGCATGTCTCTGAATGATTGTTCTAAGCTTTTAATTTTTCTGAACATCTCCTCCTGTTCGAGATTTTTGGATGGGTTTTCAGCTTCCGCAAGGAGATCAAAATGAGGAGTATAAACTTCTGAAGCTTTGAAAGTGGGCTCTAGGGGGTAGTGTTGGTTATCTTGGGCTTGGAACACAGGCTCACTGGAAGATTGGTGTAGTGTAGCAGATGGGGATGTTACGAAGACAGGAATGATTGGGGGAGGAGGATATGGAACTGGTTTGGGTGGTGGAGCTTGCGGGGTTTGGGAGGTGGTGCCTTGGTAGTGATGGTAAATATGAAATCATGTAGATGAATCAACAGTAAGATGTTCATGGGTTTGAGTCAATGGCGGGATGAAAGCAGAGTTGGCGGGGTAAGTTGGTGGTGGTTGCCCTTTTGCCCAGGCCTGGTACATTTTGGCCATTTGCTACTTCACTTATACATCTCTTCTTTCATCGAATTAACATCCAATTTTTCCACCTCTCTTGAAGGATCGATGCTACTCGCATCAAGTTCTTGGTTAGACATGATCAATTCGCCTTTGGACCTGGTGTTGTATGGATGGGTTGCCAGAATGCTCAACAAACTAACCACCTACCTTAGTTCTAGAGCATCAACAACAAACTCGTTAGTGATTAGAGATTAATAGATTGGTAACCGCATATTTGTGGAGTGCAATGCACCTAAGTAATTAATCATTTCTATCATGTATTTTCTCGATTGCTTGTGTCATCCCGACTTTTCCTTATTTTCATGTGCAACTTCCCTTTGGGATTTTCAAAAAGCAAATACTTTGATTATAACGACTCAAAGACTAACAGACTCAAAAAAAACTAATTGAAATAAAATACAGACTAAAGTAAAAAAAATCACGAATACATTAATGCCTCAAATGCTCTTGGGGCCCGCGGGACATCATTCGGTCTCGCCACATGACTATATGCAAGATCCCTTTGAAGCCTCTCCAAGTCACTCATTATCTGTCGGACAAACGTCATCACTGCCGCGAAGAAAGTGGTGTGAGTCATAACCTCACATGATTGGCATTTCACAACAATGTAGTCGGCGATGACTTTGACCCTCTCTCAGATTCTACCCTTTTCCTGAAGTAGACGCTCGACCTGTTGATTCCGGGCTTCTAACACCTGAGTGTCGTGAAGATGTTGATTTTGCAACTTTTGCATTTCGTCCTCCATCTGAGCCATCAAATTATAGCAGTGTTCCCTATCAGCTTTAAAGTCCTTGGCCTGCTTGGCTGCCTCATTCATGAGGGTAGTCATTTTTTCTTTTCAGGCTAGTGATTGTCCCTTCATACTTTCTTTTCATTTGTTGCAAAAACTTTGCCCGCTCTTCCACCTCCTTTACCCATTGTGCCCGGACTTTGGCTAGGTTGGCCTTAGACTTTTTCAGATCATCTTGACACTCAAGGGCTTTCTTTTTTAGACTGCTTATAAGCCTTTCATCTGCTCGGCTTCTTTCCGGGTTTCTAGCAGCCGTTCTCATTTTCTGAATTTGGGCTTTGAGGGCTTCATTTTCCTGAATTAGCTTTTTCTTCTCGCCTTCATCCGCGGCAGTTTGCAAACCATTCTCAAACTGAAGGTCCATGACTCGCTTTTCTATCCTACCTATGGTGGCTCTGTACTCATTTTCTTTGGCCAGCCAATCTCATTGCTCTTGTGATGCTCCGACAAATTCTTGAAGATGGGGTCTTTTGGCCAACTTTCCAAACTCAACTTCCCTTTTATACCAGGAAAGATTTCCTGGTGCAACTTCACCTCTAGGTAGATCATGCACTCGAGTGTTCGACTGACATTCGCTCCAAATTTGGCGGACTGCTGCTTCATGAAACTGACCATCAGGACCAGTCTCGACCACATGGCGACTAGTGTCTTCATCCCTGGGAACCATTTAATATCTCCCTAATTGTCTCAAAACCCGGTAATGGGCATAAGGCTGGATACTCCTGAGACCCACCAAAAGGAAATGAGGCCCGGTAGCTGGCATGTATATGATCTCATCTAGGGGAAGCCACCCCAACGTCCACTCTATTTGATTTTTACTGATGGAATAGAGATGTGATACCCATTCTATAACCCCTACTGGAAAGCTGATCCCATCAACCCTCGTATAAAATTCCTCGATGCAATTTTTCTCTATCGACCCATAACTCAGGAATTGAGGACGATGGAATAGATGTTCAATCATCCATATCTGCAGCAACAACTTGCACCCCTCATAAATGTCTTCTCCGGCTTTGCAAGCTGTGAGAGCGCGGAAGCTTTCAGCTACTATCATGGGTGCGAGGGTGCGTTTGGCCTGAGTAAGCAAAGTGTTGACAACCCCAGCTATTCGTATGTCGATATTTCAATCTTTCCTAGGAAACACCAGAAATCTTAAGAAGACCACCATAAAAGCAAAACACATGTGTTCTTCCCATTTGAGGCAGTTCACTTTGCTACAAATTTTGTTTTCTGGATTGTTAAACCCTCATATGTGACCATATCTTTGGTGTATAAACTGCAGAGTGGAAAATCCTGCGGCCAAATCTAGGTTATGGACTCCCCTGCTTATCTTTAAGGAATCTAGGAATCTGTGCACAGCGACGACTCTTGGAGCAACCAGATACTTGAGTCTCAGAGGAACTTTAGCACTCCTAATATATCCGACTATTTCTTTAGGAGTTGGGGTGAGTTCAAAATTTGAGAAATTAAAAACGTTGTGGGCCGGATCCTAGAATGTAACCAATGCATTTATGATATCCCCTCTCGTCCTGATATATTCGGTTGTTTCTTCTAGAGTTGGGGTGAGTTCAAAATCAAAGATATGAAAAACGTTATGGGCCGGGTCCCAGAATGTAACCAATACCTTTGTGATGTCCCCACTAGGCCTGATCTTCAACAACCCGGTGAGTCCTCCCAAGTATAGATTGACCTTATCTTGCCCCGATTTACCCAGATCTTCCCACCACATATACAGCTCCAAAGGGATGTTATTCATGACTGTTATTGGCAAATTTTGACTCGTGCTCATTCTGCACAGTGATTAAGCAAAATCATAACTCATTTGACTCAAGAAAAGTTAATTTTTGAAATTGTCATTTCAAAAATAAAATCCGACTTTGCAAATACGACCTTTCAGCACTTCCGGGGAGAAGATTTTAAGTTTGTGATTGCTAACCGGCCAAAATTTCGAAAAAGAGACCAAAATTTGCAAATACGACCTTTCTTTTGGGGACATTCGGCTATTTTAGACAAAAATGGCATCACCCTACTTATTTAAAATAAAATAAATTTTTTTGTTCTTTTGGGCTATTTTTGCAAAAGGGAAGTTGGACCCATTGGGGGTTGCCTACGTATCCCACATCCGACAAAAATCAAGCTGGCGTAGTTCGGGCAATTTTGACAAAACAAAAACCAACTCTTTTTTTCTTCTTTTTCACAAAAATTCTCTACTTTGTTTTCAAACTTTTGGAAGAGTTTCGGTATGTTTTGGACATTGGTTTTCAAAAACAGATAATTATCTCTCTCAGTCCCCACATTTTCCTTTTCAACTTTTCGTCTATGAGCCGGTCAACATGAAAATCCGAAGCAAATGAATGCACAAGTAGCAAGTAAGATGCATCAGGATGGTCTTTTCATTTCGGGTACACCTGTCCTAGATAGACCCAACCCCTATGTTGACTCTCCAAAGTTAAATGCACACGATGCAAACAAACATTCCTACTAGTGATCCGGTATGAGGCTGAGTTATTCTAGGTTCAAAACTTGGGTATGTGTTCTAGACTATGTACCCGAGCGGACAACTCGAGCCGAGGAGGGGACTACATACCGGGAACCAAAAGGCCATCCGGCTTAGTAACTTGTCCGAGCCTCTTTCTTATTTCAAGGTATGACACTAACAGAATAGGGAGTCTCGACCAGCGAGCACATCCCCGAAGATGAGAAGAGAAGGGTTTCGTAGCAGTTTATATATAGTTTAAATAGTATCAAAGCGGTAAAAGCAATATTTAGCACATTAGGCCCAAACATGTAATCAGATAAAAAAAATCCAAATATAACAATTCATCTAAGCTCGAATTATGATCCCTGAACCAGAGATTCTGGGTTCGGTCCCCAGCATAGTCGCCAGAGCAGTCACACCTCCTTTTCACTACAACCGTAAAGGGTACAAGAGAGTTTTTTCCAATTTAAGTGACAATCGAAACTGAATTATATTTATTAAAATTCAGAGTCGTCACTTGGGATAATTTATGGTGTCCCAAGTCATTGGTTCAAATCCCGAATCGAGGAAAAGGTTGACTCTCTATTCTAGTCCGCGAACCAAAAATCCGGGTAAGGAATTCTGTTAACCCGGGAGAAGGTGTTAGACATTCCCGGGTTCCGTGGTTCTAGCACGGTCGCTCATCTGTCATCATTGGACTAATTATCTGATTCTAAACACTTTTAAATCTATGTGCATTTTTAGCTTTAACCTCTTTCAATTAATATTAAGGAAAAGTCCAACGTCACATAAAACACGTTTTGAACCGCGTCGCATAAATGCACTCGCAGTCCGCAACACATTTTATATAACATTGTTAGGATTAAGATTTTGGTAACATAAATGCACACCCAAATTTAGGAAGGTAAATTATTAAACTAACGCACCTAAAGCAATTTTGCGTTTGCAACTTTGCGAGTGCCATGAAAATTTCACTAAGTGGAACGCCTCGAATTCTAAGGATTAAACCAAACTTACTTAAGTGAGGGCCATGCAATTTGTCATTTTGTTTAGCACGGCGCACCTCAAATTATTTTAGCTTAAGGTTTTCTAAACTAATTCATGAGGGTCATACATTATTTTAAGTTATCTACTTATGGCTCACCTCAATTTATTTGTGAAGATTCTAAATTTATTAAAGGAAAGAGACTAGAGGAATTCAAGAAATGTTAGAGTTCTAACTTCTAAAACAATATATGTACGCAAATAACTATTTCCATTTTAAGCTTGAGCCCAATAACCCATAGAAAACCCAATAAACGCAAATGACTTCAGAGTGATACGCTGGACCTCCATAGCAGGCCCAAATCATGGGTGTGTTGTAGCTGAGAGACCCAGACCTCAGGATCAAATCCCTAAGAAGCCCAAATTGCACTTGAATAATCATAGAGGAATCAGTTATTAACAAGACATTCCACTGATTTTAAAACACAAAAAACAAAGCTCCATTTTGACAATTAAGCTGTATGCAACTTCAGATTTTTAAGTCTCAAATTAAATCTAAGTACTGTGAGGGAAAAGAATTTCAACAAAGCTGGGAAAGTTGTCCTCAAATTGCCGAAGAATCCGATTCACCAGTAACTAGCTGTTGGAATATTAATTAACCTTAAAACAATAATTACTTCAAACCATCTGTCAAGCTTAACCACATTCACATGATACTCTTTTACATATTAGAACCTGAAGAATCATCGAAAACACTAACTACATAGTCATAATTACTGAAAACACAAACTACACATTAGCTTTCCTTTTAAATGCTAAAACTCAGATCAAATGTCAACTGTTAATTCTGTAAGCAAATTTAGCACTTCAAAACTGCATTTGTATAAGCCAGCTCACATACAGGCCAACATCCAGCATTTCAAGACTAGAATTTGACGATTTTCAATGAACGGTACAATGGCATCGCTGTGAGCGCATAAACTCTCATCACCATGCACAACTATTTCCTGTCTATCCCATTCAAATTTGACCACCTGGTGTAGTGTTGATGGCACTGCTTTAGCGGCATGAATCCACGATCGACCTAATAGCAAATTGCAGGAAACATCTACATCTAGCACCTGAAATTCCATTGTGAACTCAACTGGCCCTATCATCAGCTCTAGCATTATATCCCCAACTGAATCTTTGCCTCTGCCATCAAATCCCCTGACACAGATACTGTTCTTATGAATCTTCTCATCTTCCACTTTAAACTTACTCAGAGTGGAGAGAGGGAAAATATTTGTACTGGAACCATTATCGACCAAAACCCGGGTAACCACAGAGTTCTCACATTTCACCGTAAGGTAAAGGGCTCTGTTATGCTCAGTACCCTCTAGGGCAATTCATCATCGGAAAAAGTGCCTCTATTCACTTCAAAGATTTTATTGGCTATTTTTTCTAGATGGTTCACGGTGATTTTATCGGGAACGTGAGCCTCATTCAATATTTTCATTAAAGCTTGACAGTGCTCGTCTGAGTGGATTAACAATGACAATAGTGAAATTTGAGCATGCGTCTTCCTTAATTGTTCCACGATAGAATAGTCCTATGCCTTCATCTTCCTCAAGAATTCCTCTGCCTCTTCTTCAAATACAACTTTCTTTACCAGCACTGGGTTATCTTTAGAGATCTTAGATTTTCTCAACTCCTTGGGGGCAAAACATCTTCCCGAGCGAGTCAAACCCTGGGTTTCGCAAACATCTTCTTTGATTTCTTTCCCTTTGTAAGTCACGGTCACCCGTTCGTAATTCCATGAAATAGCCCTGCTATTGACTATTGGTAACTGTGTTACCGGCTTGATAATGACATGATCTGCGTGGGCGCCCTCCACGATTATGACAGGTTTGCTTGCCACTCCTGGCACAACCACTTTCATCCTTTCTTTCTTTGCTGCAACATCACTCGAAGACCCCTTCTTAACTATTACTGATGATTCACTACTCCTTTTGCTTGACTTGAGCACTGATTTCTCACTTGTTGATTGTTCAACTGTCTTGACCCCACTGGACCGAATCATCATGACGGTCTATGATGACTTTCTGGGCTCTCCTCCCTCATGTACTATTTCAATCATATTTTCCTCCTCATGCACTATTTCAATCATTTAGGCTGGCATCAGATTCCGGTTGATATTGGGCAGCTCGAGAGCTTGAATTTCAATTCGATTGGTATCAATAGGCTCCTAGATAGCACTTTTTAAGTGCCAACACTTCTTCGTGTCATGACCTGGAGTACCAGAACAATACTCATAGCTTATAGAATAATCAAGATTTTTCGGGGGAGGATTTGGCAATTTGCACTGTATCGGCATCAACATGTCCAATTGTCTTAGCCTGTGGAATAAACTAGTATATGACTCTCCCAATGGAGTAAAGGTTTCCTTTTTCTGCAACCTTTCATCCTTAAATGCTTGATTAGGCCGAAAACTTAGTCTAGGAGGGTTTCGGTAGGCTCGTGGGGGTGGATATGTGTTTTGGGGAATGGGCGCACGCCATTGCGCGTGTGTGGGAGGTTGGTTGTATGTTTGGGCATGGTGGACAGAAAAATGAGGTTCCGGTGAGGGGTAGTAGTGTTGGGCTGGATTATATGGGCTATAAGGGTAACTTTGGTGTTGGGGTCGAGGCTGATTATAGTGGTGAGATAAGTCTATGGGTCCGAACCAAGTTCCTGAATCGACCATTGCTACGTCCACTCTCTTCTTTTTCCCAATTGCTCCTGTACTACCCTGAATAGCCTGAGTGGTCGCCTTAATAGCCGAATAGCTCATGATTTTATTCGACTTGAGCCCCTCTTCTACCATACCTCCCATCTTCACTACTTCATTGAAGGATTTTCCTATAGCTGAGACCAGATGGCCATAGTAAGTAGGTTCTAAGGCCTGTAGGAAATAATCCACCATCTCACTTTCTTTTATTGGAGGGTCTACTCTTGTTGCCTGCTCTCTCTCCATCAGAAACCATACTCTCTAAAACTTTCACTGTTCTTTTTCTCCAGTTTTATCAAGGACAGTCGATCTGGAATGATCTCAATATTGTATTTGAAGTGGCAAGCAAATGCTTGCGCCAGATCATCCCATGTATACCACCTTTCGTGATCCTACCGGGTGTACCACTCTAGCACCGACCCACCTAGGCTTTGACTAAAATATGCCATCAGCAATTCATCGTTTCCTCTAGCTCCACTCATCTTGCTATAAAAACCTCTCAAGTGTACTACTGGATCACCGTGCCCATCGTACAAATCAAACTTGGGCATCTTAAACCCTACCGGTAATTGCACATTTGGAAACAGACACAGGTCTTTGTAAGCCACACTTACTTGACCTCCTAACCCCCGCATGTCTCTGAATGATTGTTCTAATCTTTTTACTTTTCTGAACATCTCCTCCTGCTCGAGATTTTTGGATGGATTTTCAGCTTCTGCAGGGAGATCAAAAAGAGGAGTATAAACTTCTGAAGCTTTGAAAGTGGGCTCTAGGGGTTAGTATTGGTTATCCTGGGCTTGGAACATAGGCTCACTAGAAGATTGGTATAGTGTAGCATATGGGGATGCTACGAAGACAGGAATGATTGGGGGAGGAGGATATGGAACTGGTATGGGTGGTGGAGCTTACGGGGTTTGGGAGGTGGTGCCTTGGTAGTGATGGTAAATAGGAAATCCTGTAGATGAATCAACAGTAAGATGTTCCTGGGTTTGAGTCAATGGAGGGATGAAAGCAGGGTTGGCGGGGTGAGCTGGTGGTGGTTGCCCTTTTGCCCAGGCCTGGTACATTTCGGCCATTTGCTGCTTCAACTTATACATCTCTTCTTTCATCAAATTAACATCTAATTCTTCCACCTGTCTTGAAGGATCGATGCTACTCGCATCAAGTTCTTGGTTAGACATGATCAATTCGCCTTTGGACCTGGTATCATGTATTTTCTCGATTGCTTGTGTCATCCCGGCTTTTCCTTATTTCCATGTGCAACTTCCCTTTTTCTCTTCTTTTTTTCTTTCTTGCCTTTCTTTGTTTGACTTCTCTTTTTTTTTATTCTCTCATTTTCCTTTCTTATTTTGTTTCGTTCTCACGGTTTCTTATTTTCTTTCTCTTTTATTTTGGTTATGGTCGAATCCTATGGAGATTGCCTACGTATCATGACCCCGCATGAATCAGACCGAGCATAGTTCTGGGGTATAAGTGTAAAAATAAGTAATAATACATTTTTGAGATTATCAAAAAGCAAATATTTTGATTATAACGACTCAAAGACTAACAGACTCAAAAGAAACTAACAGAAAGAAAATACAGACTCAAGTTAAAAAAATCACGAATACATTAATGCCTCAAATCCTCTTGGGGCCCACGGGACATCATTCTGTCTCGCCACGGGCCTATATGCAAGATCCCTTTGAAGCCTCTCCAAGTCACTCATTATCTGTCGGACAAACGTCATCATTGCTGCGAAGAAAGTGGTGCGAGTCATATCCTCACATGATTGGCATTTCACAACAATGTAGTCGGCGATGACTTTAACCCGCTCTCGGATTCTACCCTTTTCCTGAAGCAGACGCCCGACCTGTTGATTCCAGGCTTCTTACACCTGAGTGTCGTGAAGATGTTGATTTTGCAACTGTTGCATTTTGTCCTCCATCTGAGCCATCAAATTATAGCAGTGTTCCCTATCAGCTTTAAAGTCCTTGGCCTGCTTGGCTGCCTCATTCTCGAGGGTAGTCATTTTTTCTCTTCAGGCTAGTGATTGTCCCTTCATACTTTCTTTTCATTTGTTGCACAAACTTTGCCCGCTCTTCCGCCTCCTTTGCCCATTGTGCCCGGACTTTGGCTAGGTTGGCCTCGGAATTTTCCAAATCATCTTGACACTTAAGGGCTTTCTTTTTTAGACTACTTATAAGCCTTTCATCCGCTCAGCTTCTTTCCGGGTTTCTAGCAGCCGTTCTCATTTTCTGAATTTGGGCTTTGAGGGCATTATTTTCCTGAGTTAGCTTTTTCTTCTCGCCTTCATCCGCGGCGGTTTGCAAACCATTCTCAAACTGAAGGTCCATGACTCGCTATTCTAGCTTGCCTATGGTGGCTCTGTAATCATTTTCTTTGGCCAGCCAATCCCATTGCTCTTGTGATGCTCCGACAAATTCTTGAAGATGGGGTATTTTGGCCGGCCTTCCAAACTTAACTTCCCTTTTATACAAGGCAAGTTATCCTGGTGCAACTTCACCTCTAGACAGATCACGCACTCGAGTGTTCGCCGTCAAATACTGACATTCTCTCCAAATTTGGCGGACTACTTCTTCATAAAACTGACCATCAAGACCAGTCTTGACCATATGGCGACTAATGTCTTCATCCCTGGGAACCATTTGATATCTCCCTAATTATCTCAAAACCCGGTATGGGGCATAAGGCTGGATACTCCTGAGACCCATCAAAAGGAAATGAGTCTCGGTAGCTGGCATGTATATGATCTCATCTAGGGGAAGCCACCCAAACGTCCACTCTATTTGATTTGCACTGATGGAACAGAGATATGATACCCATTCTATAACCCCTTCTGGAAAGCTGATCCCATCAACCCTCATATAAAATTCCTCTATGCAGTTTTTCTCTGTCGACCCATAACTCAGGAATTGAGGACGATGGCATAGATGTTCAATCATCCACATCTGCAGCAACAAGTTGCAACCCTCATAACTGTCTCCTCCGGCTTTGCAAGCTGTGAGAGCGCGGAAGATTTCAGCTACTATCATGGGTGGGAGGGTGCTTTTGGCATGAGTAAGCAAAGTGCTGACAACCCCAGCTATTCGTATGTCGATATTTCCATCTTTCCTAGGAAACACCAGAAGTCCCAAGAAGACCACCATAAAAGCAAAACACATGTGTTCTTCCCATTTAAGGCGGTTCCTTTTGCTACAAATTTTGTTTTCTGGATTGTTAAACCCTCCTATGTGACCGTATCTTTGGTATATAAACTGCGTAGTGGAAAATCCTGCGGCCAAATCTGGGTTATGGACCCCACTGCTTATCTTTAAGGAATCTAGGAATTTGTGCATAGCGACGACTCTTGGAGCAACCATATACTTATGTCTCCAAGGAACTTCAGCACTCCGAATATATCCGGCTATTTCTTCCAGAGTTGGGGTGAGTTCAAATTTTGAGAAATGAAAAACGTTGTGGGTCGGATCCCAGAATGTAACCAATGCATTTATGATGTCCCCTCTAGGCCGGATATATCCGGCTATTTCTTCTAGAGTTGGGGTGAGTTCAAAATTTGAGAAATGAAAAACGTTATGGGTCGGCTCCCAAAATGTAACCAATACCTTTGTGATGTCCCCTCTAGGCCTGATCTTCAACAACCCGGTGAGTCCTCCTAAGTATAGATTGACCTTATCTTGCCCTGATTTACCCAGATCTTCCCACCACATATACAGCTCCAAAGGGATCTTGTTCATGACTGTTATTGGCAAATTTTGACTCGTGCTCATTCTGCACATTTATTAGGGTGATTAAGCAAAATCATGACTCATTTGACTCAAGAAATGTTAATTTTTGAAATTGTCATTTCAAAAATAAAACCAGGGTTTGCAAATACGGCCTTTCAGCACTTTCGGGGAAAAGATTTTAAGGTTGTGCTTGCTAACCGGCCAAAAATTCAAAAAAGAGACCAAAGGTGGCTGTTCTTGCTAAAGCAGACTTCCGGCGTTCTTTTGGGGACATTCGGCTAGTTTAGACAAAAATGGCATTACCATACTTATTTAAAATAAAATAAAATTTTTTGTTCTTTTGGGCTATTTTTGCAAAAGGGAAGTTGGACCCGATGGGGTTGCTTACGTATCCCACATCCGGCGAAAATCAAACTAGCATAGTTCGGGCAATTCTGACAAAACAAAAACCAACTCTTTTTTTTTCTCAAAATTTTGGTAGAGTTTCAGTATGTTTTGGACATTGGTTTTCAAAAGCAGATAATTATTGCTCTCAGTCCCCACATTTTCCTTTTCAACTTTTCTTCTATGAGTCGGTCAACATGCAAATCTGAAGAAAATGAATGCACAAGTAGCAAGTAAGATGCATGAGGATGGTCTTTTCATTTCGGGTACACCGGCCCTAGACAGACCCAACCCCTGTGTTGAGTCTCCAAAGTCAAATGCATATGATGCAAACAAACGTTCCTACTAGGGATCCGGTATGAGGCTGAGTTATTCTAGGTTCAAAACCTGGGTATGTGTTCTAGACTGTGTACCCGAGCGGACAACTCGAGCCGATGAGGGGACTACATACCGGGAACAAAAAGGCCATCCGACTTAGTAACTTATCCGAGCCTCTTTCTTATTTAAAGGTATGACACTAACAGAATAGGGAGCCTCGACCAGCGAGCACATCCCCGAAGATGAGAAGAGAAGGGTTTCGTAGAAGTTTATATATAGTTTAAATAGTATCCAAGCAGTAAAAGCAATATTTAGCACATTAGGCCCAAACATGTAATCAGATAATAAATAAAGCCAAATATAACAATTCATCTAAGTCGAATTATGAACCTTGAACCAGAGATTCTGGGTTCGGTCCCCAGCAAGTCGCCAGAGCTGTCACACCTCCTTTTCACTACAGCCGTAAAGGGTACAAGGGAGTTTTTTCCAATTTAAGTGACAATCGATACGGAATTATATTTATTAAAATTCAGAATCGCCACTTGGGATAATTTATGGTGTCCCTAGTCACTGGTTCAAATCCCGAATCGTGGAAAATGTTGACTCTGTATTACAGTCTGTGAACCAGAAATCCGGGTAAGGAATTCTGTTAACTCGGGAGAAGGTGTTAGGCATTCCCGGATTTCATGGTTCTAGCACGGTCGCTCAACTGTCATAATTGGCATAATTATCTGATTTTAAACACTTTTAATCCTATGTGCATTTTTATCTTTAACCTCTTTCAATTAATATTAAGGAAAAGTCCAACGTCACATAAAACATGTTTTGAACCGCGTCGCATAAATACACCCGCAGTCCGCAACACATTTTATGTAACATTGTTAAGATTTAGATTTGGGTCACATAAATGCGCACCCGAATTTAGGAAGGTAAATTATTAAACTAACGCACCTAAAGCAATTTTGCATTTGCAACTTTGCGAGGGCCATGAAAATTTCACTAAGTGGCACGCCTCGAATTTTAAGGATTAAACCAAACTTACTTAAGTGAGGGCCGTGCAATTTGTCATTTTGTTTAGCATGGCTCACCTCAAATTATTTTAGCTTAAGGGTTTCTAAACTAATTCATGAGGGCCATACATTATTTTAAGTTATCTACTTATGGCTCACCTCAATTTATTTGTGAAGATTCTAAATTTATTAAAGGAAAGAGACTAGAGGAATTCAAGAAATGTTAAAGTTCTAACTTCTAAAACAATATATGTACGCAAATAACTATTTCCATTTTAAGCTTGAGCCCAATAACCCATAGAAAACCCAATAAACGCAAATGACTTCAGAGTGATACGCT
This sequence comes from Nicotiana sylvestris, assembly GCF_000393655.2. Classification (NCBI taxonomy): domain Eukaryota; kingdom Viridiplantae; phylum Streptophyta; class Magnoliopsida; order Solanales; family Solanaceae; genus Nicotiana; species Nicotiana sylvestris. The sequence goes on along the minus strand of NC_091057.1, from coordinate 117,830,046 downwards.
GGACCTCCATAGCAGGCCCAAATCATGGGTGTGTTGTAGCTGAGAGACCCAGACCTCAGGATCAAATCCCTAAGGCGCCCAAATTGCACTTGAATAATCATAGAGGAATCAGTTATTAACAAGACATTCCACTGATTTTAAAACACAAAAAACAAAGCTCCATTTTGACAATTAAGCTGTATGCAACTTCAGATTTTTAAGTCTCAAACTAAATGTAAGTACCGTGAGAGAAAAGAATTTCAACAAAGCTGGAAAAATTGTCCTCAAATTGTCGAAGAATCCGATTCACCAGTAACTAGCTGTTGGAATATTAATTAACCTTAAAACAACAATTTCTTCAAACCATCTGTCAAGCTTAACCACATTCACATGATACTCTTTTACATATTAGAACCTGAAGAATCATCGAAAACACTAACTACATAGTCATAATTACTGAAAATACAAACTACACATTAGCTTTCCTTTTAAATGCTAAAACTCAGATCAAATGTCAGGTGTTAATTCTGTATAAAAATTTAGCACTTCAAAACTGCATTTGTGTATGCCAACACACATACAGGCCAACATCCAACATTTCAAGACTAGAATTTGATGATGTTCAGCAGAAAACTAACAAGAGATGTGACCCAGAATAGAAAATCAAACATGAATCTAAATAATCAAAGTCCATAGTCCACTTATAAATACACATGCGAAATACTCTATAGGTCACTCTCACACATACAGTTTCAGAAAAAGAGAGCCTAATTAATGTCTATAATTCAAAGCCTAAGTACAGAATATGAAAACAGTAAAGAAACAGGGAAATTAACTTTGAATGCAGCCTTCATTTAACAAAACTCCAATCACATTACCTGTCCAACAGTCATTCCTCAATCATAAGCTAAGGAAGGTACTTGGAAATTGGAAAGAAAATAGAAATGAGCACTCAGCAATATTCAGCAGCAAGGAACAGTCCCAGATTCAACCAAATTCCCAATGAAATCAGCTCATAAACCAATGAAACAGTGACCTTAATGCAAAATTCACCCAGTCTTTTCAAAATAAAAAAAAAATTCAAGCCATTTCAAACCCTCAATGAATCAAAGATTGTTTCAGCGAATTCCAGATTGAAAATCCGAAAAAAAAAAGAAATCAATGAAACAGTAAGAAAATTGCAGCCGTTTGTATTTTTCTGAAATTTATCTCTCAGGTCTCTCTCTCTCTTGTTATCTTCTCTGTTCTTATTTTCAGTATTTTCAGGGTTTTTTCTTCTTCTTTTTTCAAGCTCTGTATTTTCCAGTCCTTAAATAGGCATTCGATTGGTGCCATTCTCATTATCAATTCAACTTTTCTATTTTTAAATTATCTACACTAGCTTAGTGCTTTTTACTTTAATCAGTAGTGCATTTTCAAACCCTACCACTTAATAGAAGCTTCCTAAATTAGGTGAGATTCACTTCAAACTACCCCTACATTACCCCTTAAACTTCTGTCAACTACTTTCAAGAAACCAGAGGGATATGGGTCAATCTTGACCCAAAACTTATCAGGCCTTTGAAGTGGAATCAAGAATGGCCTGAAGGCCCAAACAATCTAACTGACCTAAGCCCATATTCAATGATTTTACCAAAATCAGAAGAAAACAAACATTTGAAGGGTTCAAAAACTAAAATTAGCTATATGAATGATTAACAACATACACAAGCATGGAATGAACTAAAGAAGAACAAACGGACAATTAACAATTTCAAATAAAACCTAATTCAAATCTTAACTAAGTAGTTCAAAGAAGAGAAGAAGAAGAGGCAGAGGTGAAATAGACATTAAAATAAAAAGAAATGATACATGGAAACTCACCGACTAAACTGGAAAAACTTGGTACCCTGACTTTCCAATTTCATCACCAAATAATGTTAGTCACTTGTTCTTTTTCCTCAACATTTATTTTTTCATGCTTATTCTCGTGAGAATATAATTGGCATATATCTTTGGCCTTAAGATGATACATATAATCTCCTTCTAATTTTATTAGTGTTTCGGGTTATGCGTTATTTGTTGTAGTAAATTTGTAGCGTGTTATTATGTATGTGCATTTTGCATTGTGAAAGAAAATGCATATTTTTTTTACTCTTATAAGAGATGCTTTTGTAGTTCTCTTTATCTTGAATGTTTTGAATTTCCTCTCTTAAAATTTTAAAGAGGAAATATATTATTTGTTTTGAGTAGTGGTAAAACTTGATTTTCTAATGCATCGATATTTTACAGTTTACTTATGTTTCTAGAGATCTTAGGTGAACTATTAAATGATTTTAAATATGGCTTTAGCAAAAATGGTTATTATAAATATATCTAAGAGAACTCATATATGTATATTATTGTCGATTGCTTTTTCCGCCCTTGCCTCGCGGAAATAATTTTTTTAAATGTCAATATGGAAGAGCCTTACAAAATTTGTGATTCTTGTGGCGACAATATATATTGGAGTGCCAAAGTATATTGCATTTTGGTGGAAGTACTTTGTGATCTTAAAATAAACTTTGCTTATCTCTTGGTCATTTAGGTGAATGTTGAGTAATGACTAATTTTTCTTCATATAACTATGAGTTATTTATTTGAGATCAAGCTTTATTGGAAATAATAATTGTTTTGTGGGGCCACACTAAGCCATTATATATTTCTCAATGTAGAAAAGGATTCGAGAGAAATAATAATCCTGCAAAGTCAAATATAATTCTGACTAAGTGGATGATATAATTATTGTGGTCATTTCTCAAGCGAATCTTATGGCTAATGGTGTTAGACTTTTGTGCTACTAAGTAGATTCGTGCTAATAAAGTTAATGTTGTGTCCTACACCGAAGTTGAAGAACAAGAAGAATAATTTATTATTTTGGTGATTCAAAAACTACTCAAGTTCTCGGAATGGAAAATTTCTTTTTAATCTCACTTCTGAAAAATATTGGCATTAGTTGGGCGATCCATAACTCTAATATTCGGGCAAATTTGGTTCCTGTTGAATTGTTAGAAAAAGTTAGATTATAAATTTTCTTTGAGAATGATGGGTTGCATCAAATAATTTTTTTTTTTATGGGCAGTGAATATTGTAATCATGATTTGTTAATGTTTCTTACTAATTTTAAAATAAATGTCGAATATGCTAGTACTTGTACTTACTTAAAATAAGTGTTTATGATGACATAATGTCGGTAGATATATATAATTGTTTGAGTGAAACTATATACTGTTATTTATGAGATGAAATATCTTATATATGAGAAGTTGGTAATACTTCTTATAAGTTATGAAAAATATTACTCCCTACCTTAAACTTTTTGAAAATGTAGAGGTCACAGTATTTTACTTTGGGTTTCTTAAATATTTGGGTTGAAAAGATTATTGAATTATAACCCATTTCTTATTTAAGATATTTCTGGATAAGTTAAAGTTGCTTCCATGTTTAGAAAATTTTCTTTGGTACTTGATTATGGAAGATACAAGAAGAAAATAAATTCTTATGTGTTGAAAGATGTTTCAAAAGGCACTTGTATAGAAGTCAAGTTTATTTCATTTAGAGATGATTTCATGCCTTACTTGAGAAGTACTATGAGTTATTATTTAGTATGTGAATTTTCTACTGTATTAGAAGGATACAGTGATGATATTGAATCTCTGATTCAGATGAGAAAAGCTCAATAGTGATTATGTGATCACTTTTTTGGTGGGTGTTGTGGTATTAAAATTGCCTTGAAGTGAGGTTGATTAAACAACCTCTTGGTGAGTTAAACCGACAATAATTTTGTGGATAAATTGTGATTGCCAAGGTGCAATAACCATTGTAAGAAAATAAATCTCTCAATGGGAAGAGTAGATACATTTTCTAGAGACATTATGTGATAAAGCAATTGCCTAGATATGAGAATTTTTTTATATATATTATGTATAGTCAATAGAGGATTTGGCCGATCTTTTGACTTATAAGTGAAACATCGAGGGGTTGAGACTTTTGCCAAATTGAGATGTATCAACAATGATGGTAACCCAACCTATGTGATTGGATATCCCATGAAGTATGTTCATATGGGTAATAACAAGTCATTAGTTGATAAAATATGCACTATTAATATATGTCTCTTCATATGGTGTCTATGTGTATACATAGTGCAAGACTGCAAGGAAAGTTTGAGTTATTATACTCTTAATCCAATAATCCATAGCCTATTGTAGGTGGTGTATTGTGCTGCAGAATACACTTGATGGATGGACCTATATGAGTGTGGAGTGGGACCGCTCCTATGAAATTTGTGGCAAAATTTCTAGAGCACTCATGAAAACCAGGTGCGCGCATGGCCTATTAGCGCAAAATCGCGATAACAACAGAAATTGTGGGGGTGTAATATGATGAATAAGATCCCTAGCTTACAACAAGAATTTTTGGTTCATAGAAGTTATAAACTTCACCAATTATTTTGTAAGTTAAATCTTGTTTTATCTATATCTGGTTCATAGTCTATAAGATATCAGATGAATTTTATTATACCCGAAACTCAACAAATTATCTTTCTTTCTTTCTTTTTTTACTATTTTTTATATCCCTTTTGAGATATGTGGGGGATTGTTGAAAAATTAGTGATATCTCAAAAGGTAATGTCCATCTTGGTTTGGAAAAGTTTTTCTCTTTGAAATATTATTTACATATACTTATTATTTAGTAAGTTATTTTAAAATTAATAGAGTCAAACTAGCCGTTAACGAGCCGTTATCTAGCTATTGAAGCAACACTTATATAAACATGGTCTATAAAGAGCTAAAGACTCATTTTCTAATACAGCTTTCTGAATATCTACTTCCTTCTATGTGTTGGGTTTCTTTCTTGAGTTTTCTGCTAGTTCTATTCCTATTTTAATAACTGGAAGAGCTAGTTGAATCCTGGGGGATACGCCTAATTTTATTTATCACTGTGTGGGCGAAATATCCTTAAAGACAGTGTCCCTGACACGCCTCAAGCTAAATCTTATTTTCTATAATCATCAATATTTTTCCAACAAGAAGTTCATGAAAATACTAAATGTTGATCATATTTACCAAACTCAATAAAAGAAGGAACTTTGTGTGGCTTAAGTCTTTCAATCTTTATTGCAAAATAAATGTATTTGACAAATAAATAAAACGTCTCCATAGAGACTTCATCTAGCTCTTCTGACTAATATACTTTAAAAATTGCACGGGGCGCTCTATTTGGTCGCCCCTATTTAACCTATACCCATTTTTTAAAAAGTTTTAACTTGTATCCACTTTTTAAACAACTTGTCACGACCCTAAACCCAGACCCTGTCGTGATGACGCCTCTCGTGAAGACAAGGCCATCCGACACATTCCTATTTCAATTTTAAGCAATTAAAATAATAAATAGTAAGTCTTAGATATGACAAATTCCAAAATAAGTAGTGAACAGTACAATTTGTGAAAATGAAACCCAACACAGCCCGATACCGGGGTGTCACTAGTCATGAGAATCTATCAATATACTATAAGTCTGAAGCATCTACAAGCTATTACAGAATCACTAACAAGGGAAAGGAAATGAGATAAAGGGAGAAAAACACAGGGCATACGCCAAACAGCTACCTCGTGAACTCCGAAATCTGCCGGAAGATCTCAACCTTCGCAAGCAGGATCAGCAGCACCGGAATCTGCACACAGAGTGCAGGGAGTAAAATGAGTACTCCAACTCAGTGAGTAATAATCATAAATAAAGACTGAGAAATATGAAATCACGTAAGGCACATTACAGGCAATAATAAAGCAGTAAAAGCCAGTAAAAATAGTGAATCAGTGAAGATATATAAAGTCATTTTAATTTAGTTTAAACTTCATGAAATGCCTTTTTAACAATTAAGCAGGTAATGACAGGCAACTAGGAAAGGTAAACACATAAAGGATCGCCCTTCGGGCACAATGTCAACAAATCCGCCCCTCGAGAAATATCTCAGAATAATACCAGCCCCTCGGGCTATATCTCACATCACAATGGGTACCCGTGCTCACTAGGAGTGTGCAGACTCCTGGAGGGGCCCCTTATAGCCCAAGCGCAATATCAGTCTATCTAGTGGCATCATCACTAGGCTCTCAGCCTCACATCAACAAGCCACCTCGCAGCGTACAATCTCAGGCCCTCAGCCTCATAATCATAATCAGGTGTTTTCTCACAACATAGGCCATCGGCCTTACTTAGTCAAAATCTCAAAAGTCACTCGGGCAACAGTAAAACATGATGATCAGCCCAAAATATCATTTAAATATCATTTCAAGTGTTAAAGCAGAGTAAAGATGGTTGAATTATGAAAAGCAGTAGAGTATAGCATGACTGAGTACAAGTATAAAGTCAAAACAATAAGAAAATATCAATGAAAATCACCTAAGGGTTCAAATAGTTGGTATGAGGCCCAAATATGGCATTCAACCCAAAATATAATGATAGCAAATAGTTTTCAGTCAAATACGCGGTAAAATAGTCATTCGGGACAGACTAAGTGACAATCCCCAACCGTGCACGACCCCATGCTCGTCATCTAGCATGTGTGTCATCTCAATATAGCACAACGATGTGCAATCCAGGATTTCATATACTCAGGACATCATTTACAATCATTACTCACCTCAATCCAGTCCAAACTCTAGCTCGTGATGCCTTTGCCCCTAGAATCGGCCTCCACTCGTGTCAAATCTATCCAAAATCAGAATCACGCAAAATATGCTAAGGGAACGAAGCCCAAGCTAAAATAATCAATTCACAACATAAATCCCGAAATTACCAAAACTCAACCCCCAGGCCATGTCTCAAAATTCGATAAAATTTCCATCAATAGATTCCTCATGTCACGACCCAAACTGATGGGCTGCGATGGGCACCCGGTACCTTACTCAACCGAGTACCAACGTAACGTATCTTTCATATTACATCATCATATACACGTGACATACGAGCCTAATAGGCCAACATAATCATTTATAAACTCAAAACAAAGGCTGACAAGGCCGTACAATCTTTCACGTACATGACATATGTCTACAAGCCTCTAAGAATACATAAATGTCATAAAGGTCGGGACAAAGTCCCGCCATACCAAACAATACACGTCTAAATCATACTAACCAAACGAGAAACTCCGAAGCAAATGGAGCGCACCAATATCTTCCACTGAGCTGATAGCCTACTTGGAGGGCTCTCGACCTGTCTATCGGGACCTGCGGGCATGAAACACAGCGTCCCCAAGCAAAAGAGACGTCAGTACGAATAATGTACCGAGTATGTAAGGCACATAAATAAGTACATAAGAGACATGGAAGAAATATAGAGTACATGACTCAACCTGTAAGTCTAAATAACTTTGTAAATCATAAACTACCTTTAGCGTCATGCATATGCATATGAATGTCATGTCGTGCATAGGTACATGTTTCATAACATCATCAGCCTCTAAGGGCATCCCATCATATCATATCGGCCACTGTGGGCAAAATCATCATCGTGTACTAGCTGATCAAGTGGTGGTGCGTATATAACACCATAACCTTTCCCATATCCCATATACATATATATACATACATATATATGCGTATATAATGCCGTTTGAATCATATTTACATATATACGCGTATATAATGCCGTTTGAATTATATTTCAGCCACTATGGGCAACATCTTCATCATATACCAGCTAATTAGGTGGTGATGTGTATATAACATCGTAACCTTTTCCCATATCCTATATACATATATTTACATATACGTGCATATAATGCCATCTGGTCATAGGTCAATGCACATGTATAAATGAGTGAAATGCATGAAAAATACATAATAATCTCGATATTCCTTACGGATAAACTTTTCCAACTGCGTATAATTCTGAGACCCATGAACAGAATATTATAATAATTCTCATGGGGAATCAAGAATATAGACACCCATACTATTTCTATGAATAGAGTAATTTATAGAAACTGTGTATTTGCTCATTTCTTTAGTATAATTTGGACCATGCCAAAAGAAAGAAGGGATAACCTTAACATACCTGGAGTAGGAACAACTCCGTATAATTATCCCGTTGAAAACCTTCGTGGTTTGAATTTAGAACCAAAAAAAGATTTAGGCTTCTGCGTTTTTCGAATTTGCGAAATGAGTTTGGCTTAAATACCAAATTAATGAATTAAAGAGTGTAGTTTTGGACGTTGAAAAGCTTCTGGCTTTCATTTCAACATAATGTAACAAGTTTTGCTTTTGCCTTTTGAAATGAGATCCTTATTTCCTTTGATTTGATAAGGCTTGCCATAAAGTCTTGGAAAGACTTTAATACTCAACTCTTTGACACATGTAAGCATGAATTAATGACTCACTTTATACAAAAGGAGGGGATGCCACGTTCCCTCTTGGTATAATTAATTAAACTTTTGTCCGCTTATTAGTTAACTTGGTAATGTTTTGTTACCAGGTAATTAACCAATTACCCGCATAATTTAAAATTTGCCCCGAATTACATAAAATATTACTCACTTTTCACATACCTTATACATCTTTCTATCATGGCCATGTAGTACCTTGTATGGTAATAGTCCATAAATACCGGGTATTTTAGCTCGGGCCGTATTTTATCCCAACATGCCAAACATTGACAAAATTTATTTTTCTTCGACATTACCTACCCTCTTACTTTCACGAATTTGCTCATCACTTATAATCCTTATAATCCCCAAATAATCTTTTCCTTGGACTGATGTCAATTACCTTACGACAAATTCAACGTACATTACTGCAGGGTGCAACATCATCGTAACTTATTACTGCAAAGCGTAACATCATCCTAATGTAATACTACAGGGTACAACACTGTCATAACTTATTACTGCAGGACGTAACATCATCGTAATATATTACTGTGGGACGTAATATTGACGTAATATTGCGGGGTGTAACACCTCATCTCCCCACGAGTTCATACATATCAAAAGTACGAAAATCCGACCACAAATGGCCCATCAAATTCTCAAGTCTAGGTCTCCAATACCAAACCCTAGTTTCCCCAATTTTAACCCTTAAATTCCATTAATTACAGCTCTAATCCGTGAAATAATACCATTGGAACGAGTTTTAGGTCTAAAATCCTTACCTCAATGAAGTCCCCTTGAAATCCTTCTTCAAATCGCCCAAATAGCTCCAAAAACCGACTTAGCAATGGTGGAATAGCTCAAAAATCGCAAAGGAAATAATTTATACCTTCTGGCCCAGGGATTTTGCATCTGCGGACAAAATCCCGCTTATGCGGTACCGCATTTGTGGTCCTTGAACCGTTTCTGCGGTTTTCACTTAAGCCACAAAATTTTGCATCTACGATGCACTAGCCGCACCTGCGCCATTGCAGGTGCGGTTCACCAACCGCTTCTGCGGTCACAGCCTTCCTAGCTTCTTCCGCATCTGCGGGGCTCGCACCTGCGGCCTCCCAACTGCAGATGCGGTTATGACAGAAGAATTTCAACTTTAGCTGCCATTCAAACTTACATTCTTTCCGTCAACCATCTGAAATCACCCCGAGGCCCCCGAAACCTAAACCAAAAGCACAAACATATCATATACCACTACTCAAACTCATACCAATCTTCAAAACACCTCAAACGACATCGAATCAACCAAAACACATCGGATTCAAGCCTAAGTTTCCAAAAATCTATCGAATTCCACTTTTGATCAAAAACTCAACCAAACCACATCCGAATGACCTGAAATTTTACACACACATCCCAAATGACACAACAGAACTACTGCAACTCTCAAAATTCCATTCCGACCCCTATATCAAAATCTCACCTATCAACCGGAAAACGTCAAAAATTTAATTTTGCCAATTCAAGCCTAAAACTACTCCGGACCTCAAAACATATTCCGATCATGCTACTCCATACCTCAAAACACATTCCGATCATGCTTCTACACCACCCGAAGCTATCCGAACCATTAGAACTCGCATCCAAGCCCTCTAACTCATAAGTCAACATCTGGTTGACTTTTCCAACTTAAGCTTCCTCAAAAGAGACTAAGTGTCTCAAACCTTACCAAATCCTTTCCGAACTCGAGCCAACCAACCCGGTCACATAGAGAACTGATACAAAAGACAATAAGAAGCAAAAATGTGAAAAATGGAGCGATAACTCATGAGACTACTGGTCGGTTTGTCACATCCTCCCCCTCTTAAACAATCGTTTGTCCTCAAACGAGTCAAGAAACATACCTGAAGCCTCAAAGCGGTGAGGATATCTGCTTCGCATCTCCCGCTCGGTCTCCCAGGTAGCCTCCTCCACGGGCCGACCTCTCCACTGAACTTTCACTAAAGCTATATCCTTTGATCTCAACTTTCAAACTTGATGACCCAAAATAGCTACCGGCTCCACATCATAAGTCAAATCACCATCCAACTGAACCGTGCTGAAATCTAGGACATGAGACGGATCCCCAATATACTTCCGGAGCATAGAAACATGAAATACCGGATGCATACTCAACAAGCTGGATGGAAAAGCAAGCTCATAAGCCACCTCCCCAATCCTCCGAAGAACCTCAAAGGCCCAATGAACCGAGGACTCAATTTATCCTTCTTCCCAAATCTCATAACACCCTTCATAGGCGAAACCTTCAACAGATTCTTCTCACCAACCATGTAGCACACATCTCGAACCTTCCTATCAGCATAACTCTTTTGCCTCGACTGCACTGTACGAAGCCTCTCCTGAATTACCTTCACCTTCTCTAAAGCATCATGCACCATGTCTGTCCCCAATAGCCTAGCCTCACCCGGCTCAAACCAACCAACTAGAGATCTACACTGCCTCCCATACAAAGCCTCATATGGAGCCATCTGAATACTCGACTGGTGGATGTTGCTATAAGCAAACTATGCAAGCAGTAGAAAATGATTCGATGACCCTCCGAAATCAATGACACAAGCACACAACATGTCCTCTAATATCTCAATAGTGCGCTCAGACTGCCCATCCGTCTGAGGGTGAAAAGTTGTGCTCAACTCAACCTGAGTACCCAACTCTCGCTGCACAAACCTCCAAAACTGTGAAGTAAACTGAGTGCCCCTACCTGAAATAATGAAAACTGAGATACCATGCAAAAACGAACGATCTCCCGGATATAGATCTCTGCCAACCACTCTGAAGAGTAGGTAGTACACACAGGAATGAAGTGCGCAGACTTGGTCAGCCGATCCACAATCACCCAAATAGCATCGAACTTCCTTAAAGTCCGTGGTAGTCCAACTACAAAATCCATAGTGATCCTCTCCCACTTCTACTCTGGAATATCCATCCGCTGAAGCAAGCCACCTAGTCTCTGATGCTCATATTTCACTTGTTGACAATTGAGACACCGAGCTACAAATCCCACAATGTCTTTCTTCATTCTCTTCCACTAATAATGATGTCTTAGATCCTGATACATCTTCACGGCACCCGGATGAATGGAATACCGCGAGCTATGGGCCTCCTCCAGAATCAACTCCCGAAACCCATCTACATTGGGCACACATATCTGGCCATGCATCCTCAACACCCCATCATCACCAATGGTCACATCTCTGGCATCATCGTGCTGAACTCTGTCCTTAATGAAAAACAAATGTGGATTATCATACTGGCTCTCTCTGATGCGATCATATAAGGAAGACCAAAAAACCACACAAGCTACTACCCGACTAGGCACCGAAATGTCCAACCTCACGAACAGATTGGCCAAGGCCTAAACATCAACTGCAAGAGGTTTCTCCCCAACTAGAATGTATGCCAAACTCCCCATACTCACCGCCTTTCGGCTCAAAGCATCGACCACCACATTAGCCTTCCCCGGATGGTACAGTATAGTGATATTAATCCTTTAGCAACTCCAACCATCTACGCTGCCTCAAATTGAGATCTTTCTGTTTGAACAAGTGCCGGAGGCTATAATGATCAGTAAACACCTCACAAGACACATCATACAAGTAACGTCTCCAAATCTTCAACTCGTGAACTATGGCAGCCAACTCCAAATCATGAACGGGGTAGTTCTGTTTATCGGGCTTCAACTGACGAGAAGCATATGCAATAACTCTACCTTCCTACATCAAAACACACCCAATACCAATTCTCGAAGCATCATGATACACGGTATATGAACCTGAATCTAATGGCAAAACTAACACTAGAGTTGTGGTCAAGGCTGTCTTGAGCTTCTGAAAGCTCTCCTCACAATCATCCGACCATACAAATGAAGCACCCTTTTGAGTTAACTTGGTCAAGGGCGATGCAATAGATGAGAAACCCTGAACAAACCGGTGATAATAGCCTGCAAAACTAAAAAATCTGCGAATCTCTATGGCTGAGGACGATTTGGGCCAACTCTGAACCGCCTCTATCTTCCTCGGAACAACTTGGATACCTTCACTGGACACCACATGCCCCAAAAAAGCCACTGAACTGAGCCAAAACTCACACTTGGAGAATTTTGCATAAAGCTTATCCTCTCTCAATCTCCGCAACACACTCTCAAATGCTCTATGTGCTCCTCTTGACTACGTGAATACACTAGAATATCATCAATGAAGACTATGACAAATGAGTCGAGATAAGGCCGGAACACACTGTTAATCAAATGCATGAACGTTGTTGGGGCATTGGTCATCCCAAAAGACATCACCAATAACTCATGCTCTTAATAATATCTGAGTCCCTGATCTTCAACCGGTGATAACTAGAATGGAGATCAATCTTGAAGAACACTCTCGCTCTTTGAAGCTGGTCGAGTAAATCATCAATGCGAGGCAAAGGATACTTTTTCTTAACTGTTACTTTGTTCAATTGCTTATAATTAATGCACATCCTCATAGTGCCATCCTTCTTCTTCACAAATATAACCAGCGCACCCCAAGGTGACACACTAGGCCGAATGAACTCCTTATCAAGAAGTTCCTGAAGCTGCTCCTTTAACTCCTTCAGCTCAGCTGGTGCCATATGATACGGCAGAATAGAGATGGGATGAGTGTCTGGCACCAGGTCGATACCAAAATCAATATCCTTGTTCGGTGGCATGCCCTGTAGGTCTGCAGGAAACACATCGGGGAAATCCCTCACAATTAGAGTAGAATCAATACTAGAGTCTTTGCACCGATATCCCTCACAAAAGTTAGATACAAAAGACAACCCTTCCCAACCATACACTGGGCTTTCAAGAATGAGATTACCCTACTGGGAACATAATCAATCAAACCTCGCCACTCAATTCGTGGCACACCCGGTATAGCTAATGTCACTATCTTAGCATGATAGTCCAGAATAGCACGATATGGAAATAGCCAATCCATGCCCAAAATGACATCAAAATCCACCATACACAATAGTAAAAGATCCACTCGGGTCTCCAGACCCCTAATAGTCACCACACACGACCAGTACACATGGTCTATAATAATAGAATCGCCCACCAGGGTAGATACATGAATAGGTGAAGTAAGAGACTCATGAGGCGTACCCAAATAACGAGCAAAGTATGATGACACATAAGAAAAGGTAGAACCGGGATCAAATAATACTGAGGCATGTCTGTGGCAGACTGAAACAATACATGTAGCAACAGCATCAAAAGTAATAGCATCGGATCTAGATGGAAATGTATAGAAACGGCCCTGACCGCGACCTGATCGACCTCCCCCTCTAGGGTGACCCCTAGCTGACTGACTTCCACCCCTAGCTAGCTGAGCGGGTGGTGGTGAAGTAATTGGTGCGGAGGCTGATGACTGACTCCTCTATTGATATGGACCCACAAGACGACGAGGACACTGCCTCCATATATGACCCATCTCTCCACACTCATAACAACTCCAGGGGAGCTGGAGAAGGGGACTGAAGGGAACCCCTAGCACCGGAATGACTAGATGATGCACCTGGCATAGAAGAGCCCTGAACTGATAAAGCACAGGACGAACTCTGAGATGGGAAGGGCATTAAGTGATGATTGGCCCTAATGAGAACTATGAGAACCATGACCCAATGACGCCCCACGATAACTTGGGTGAGATGGCTGAGCATGCCTGAATAGAAGGCCTCTACCGTGCTGAAACTGACCTCTCGATGGAGTACTACTATAACTACCAGATCCTCGAGGCCTCTTGGCCTCCCTCTCCTCTCGCTCCTGGCGACGAACAGACTCAATCTCATGAGTAATGTCTACAATATCCTCAAAGGTAGCACCAGTCACCCTCTCCCTAGTCATAAGAATATGAAGTTGATAAGTGAGGCCATCAACAAACCTCTTAATCCTCTCTCTATCTGTCGGAACTCACCAAATAGTAAGACGAGATAACTTAGAGAACCTCATCTCATACTACGTCACAGTCATATCTCTCTGACGTAACCATTCAAACTGCCTGTGCAGCTCCTCTCATCAAGACTGCAGCACATACTTCTCCAGAAAGAGAACGGAGAACTGCTGCCAGGTAAGGGGTGCTGCACCAACAGGCCTACGCCTCTCAAAAGCCTCCCACCAAGTGAAGGCAGCTCGAGAAAACTTATAAGTAGTAAAAGTGACCCCGCTGGTGTCCAGAATACCCATTGTACGAAGTATCCTCTAACACTTATCCAAGAAACCCTGGGCATCCTCGCCCTCTGCACCACTAAAAGTCGGAGGCTGAAGTCTACCAAACCTCTCCAACGTACGTTGCTCGTCCTCTGACATGGTAGGAACAACATAGTCTTGAGCAGCTGCAACCGACTCTGCGGTCCTTGAACCTCCTCTGCAGTACCGCATTTGTGGTCCTTGAACCGTTTCTGCGGTACCGCATTTGCGGTCCTTGAACCGCTTCTGCGGTTTTCACTTAAGCCACAAAATTTCGCATCTACGATGCACTAACCGCACCTGCGCCATCGCAGGTGTGGTTCACCAACCGCTTCTGCGGTCACAGCCTTCCTAGCTTCTTCCATTTCTATGACTTCTTTTCCGCATTTGTGGCCTCCCAACCGCAAATGCAGTTATGACAGAAGAATTCCAACTTCAGCTGCCATTCAAACTTCCATTCTTTCTGTCAACCATCCGAAATCACCCTAAGGCCCCTAGGACCTCAACCAAAAGCACAAACATATCATATACCACTACTCAACCTTATACCAATCTTCAAAACACCTCAAACGGCATCGAATCAACAAAAACACATCGGATTCAAGCCTAAGTTTCCAAAAATCTTCCGAATTCCGCTTTTGATCAAAAACCTAACCAAACCACGTCCGAATGACCTAAATTTTTTCACACACATCCCAAATAACACAACGGAACTATTGCAACCCTCGGAATTCCATTCCGACTCCTATATCAAAATCTCACCTATCAACCGGAAAATGCCAAAAATTTAATTTTCCCAATTCAAGCCTAAATCTACTTCGGACCTCCAAAACACATTCCGATCACGCTCCTAAGTCCCAAATCACCTGCCGAAGCTATACCAACCATCGAAACTCGCATCCCATCACTCTAACTCATAAGTTAACATCCGGTTGAGTTTTCCAACTTAAGCTTCCTCAAAAGAGACTAAGTGTCTCAAACCTTACCAAATTCTTTTCAAACCCAAGTCAACCAACCCGATCACATATAGAACCAATACACAAGGCAATAAGAAGCAAAAATAGGGAAAACAGAGCGGTAACTCATGAGACGACTGACCGGGTCGTCACACAACTTCATCCCTCTTTTTCCTCCTCCTTCTCCAATACTCGCACCATTATAGAAAACCAGATCTGCCATGGAAACAAAGGCTTCTCCAATGCTCCCACCACTATAGAAAAAATAAATAGTGATGTCTATGTACTTGTAAGGTCCAAAATTAGTGTTCTTGACATCAAATTTAGCATTCATTGTAATGTTGAATGAAGAGTATTCTACATTTTTGGACAACACATCAAAGGTAGCGGACTGGATGTGAAACTTGGGAGTTCTGACTTTCATTATGTACAATGAAGAGAAGAGAGTGATTGCAATTTGAAATAGAGTAGAGAGTGCATCAAAAATTAAGAATTTCTTGCGTTTCTTTTTGCTCAGCTCTTTGGATTGTATGGAGTTGGTTGATTCTTCAGCTTGCTTTGTATGTCCGTTAATATGAAGTTGATGTTCCTCTTCTACTGCCATTTAGTTTCAAGTCAAATTTTATTTCAAAAACTTCAGCTTATATAGTGCTAAAGTTTTTACAAATGAACTAAATAACTTCAGCATCTTCTGCTGAAATTTTTGAAAAAGCTTATCCGGGATAAAAGAACTTCAGCATTTTTAATGCTGAAGTTTTTACAAATGAACTAAATAACTTCAGCATCACAAAACTCAGCTACTAGAATGCTTAAGTTCAGCAAATAGAGAACAAAACTTCAGCATTAGAATGCTTAAGTTCAGCAAATAGAGAACAAAACTTCAGCACTAGAATGCTTAAGTTCAGCAATTACAAACAAAAACAAGTTCATCAAATAGAGAACAAAACTTCAGCACTAGAATGCTTAAGTTCAACAAATAGAGAACAAAACTTCAGCACTAGAATGCTTAAGTTCAGCAATTACAAACAAAAACTTCAGCACATTTGGTCTACTTCAGGCCCGGCTACTAGAATGCCGAAGTTTTGTGTGATTGTCTTTCCTACTTCAGCCCCGTATGTTGAAGTACCGCGAAAAAGTGGGTACACTTGCAATTTTTTTTGCAAAGCGGGCATAAGTTAAAACGTGACCCAAAAAGCGGTTATAGATGCAAATCCCCCTAATATACTTGAAAATAATATCTACTTACTTAATTGAAACATTTTGTTATTATTAATCATTAAATTGTTCAAACAATTGTGAGATAATTTAACTAAAAGGTGAGTAATGAGCTATATATTCTAGTTTCCTTTAAGTAAAATAAATATCTTATGAAAGAATAGATTAACCAAAAAGTTCAATATATTCTAATTTTGCACTGAAGTGTACTTTTTGCCTATGAAGTATGAACCAATCATTTAAATACTCAATTGAATAAAATTAATTATTTATTATCAAATTGCATGTCACACTGGACTTCAAAATAGAGCTCATAAAAGTGCTCCAGTTTTACTATTACGTTAATGATGTAAAATTCCATGCAATAGTTCAAATTTTGAATGATTTTTATAAGGTAAAATCTTGATTTTAAAGTTCTAAATATTAGGTTCCTAATATAGTATTTCAAATAAGGGAAAAAAATCAATAATCGAATTTTTAGTTGATTTCAAATTCCTAAATATTAGGAAAATAATTAAATTACTATTTTCTCCAATATAAAATTTATTTTTAAAGAATAAAAAAGGCGAACGATATTTCGCTAAGAGTCTTCGTGCTTTTAATATAGTATATATATATATATATATATATAGATAGATTAGGATACGCGCGTTGCGCATGTACCTTATCTCAATGAATATAAAATTATAAAATTAAATAAATATTATATTAAAATTAAATCTAAAAAAATATTAAATTATTATCGCAAAAGGTATTATTCAATCGCTATATTTTTTATTAACTCTTTTTCATTTTGGAGTGAGCTTTCTTTTTCTATCCAGGCATATAATCGTTTTGGAGTGAGATTATAACATGTTATAATCATGTTATAAGTAGGAGGTTAAGATTGTAATGAAGTTACTTATTATTAATGGATTCTAGAAGGACTATGCTACTTAGCAAAAAATATGGAGCATATGTTAAAAAATAATTCCTAAATAATTTGTAGTCTTAGCTACCCTCTAAAGTTGGCTATTTGTCTTTTTCTGTTTTTAGTTATTAACTAATATAATTATGAATTTTGAAATATTTTTAGCAAAAATGCCAGTAACATCTAGAGATTTAAAAGTCATATATATTTAAAAAGCAAAGGACACAATGTTTGAGAGCCTAAAATACCATTGAATATAGAAGGAGCACGGATTGATATTATCAATTTTAGTAACAAATAGTTCTTACTTATCTTTTGTGAACTTTATCATTTTTTGTTTACTTGTTTATCATTATATTTAAACTCATTTCTCTCGTTTGAATTGACAATATAGTAATTTTATTTGAACTTATCATCAGAAGTAGAAGAAAATATACCTTGATATTTTGATTTCTCCTTAATTCAAAACAACATTGTCACAACCGGTGTAACTTTATTTGTTCGTATACATTATTTAGTTGTTATTAGATCTTGATAACAGGAATTTGAAATTAAATTTTTTATTTTTCTTCTTTTAACATTAATTAAACTAAGGAGTTATAGTCATTTTATGCAATTTAAGTAAAAAATAATAATTAATATGATAAAAATATTATTTAATTTTGAATTCTAAATATTAATAGTTCCTACTATAAGAAAACATTCAATTAATATTTGAATTTTAAATAAAAATAATTAATGACAATGATAATATATAAAATGACGTACGTGTGTGATGACCAAAAGGTCATCACTTGATTTGCGAATAAATTCTGTGTTCCAGGCCTTAGAAGACTCCTTTTTCTCACTCGATTTGTGTGCATGGTCCGAGCATATATTCGGAACGCTTTTATATGGAAATGTGATGAAAATATTAATTTGACCTTTAAAATTTAATTCAAGTTGACTTCGGTCAATATTTTGGGTAAACGGACTCAGACCTGTGATTTGACGGTCCAGTAGGGTCCGTAGGAAAATATGGGACTAGGGCGTATGCTCGGAATCAAATTTCGAGGTCCCAAGCCCGAGAAATGAATTTCTAAAAGAAATTGTTATACTGAAAATATAAGAGTTTTTGGAAATTTGATTATATTTGAAATTTATGGTATCGGGCCAGTTTGGTTCTAGAGCACGGTACATGTTCAATATGACATTTAAGATGCGTCTGTGAAATTTGGTAAGAAAAAACAGAATTCGTTTGATGTGATTGTGATGACCCGGCCAGTCGTCTCATGATTTACCACTTCGTTTCCTCCATTTCTACTTCTTTATGCTTCATTATCCGTATTTTGTGGTATCGGGTTGGTCGGATCGAATCCGGAATGATTTTGGTAAAGTTTGAGACACTTAGTCTCTTTTAAGGAAGTTTAAGTTGGAAAAGTCAACCGGATGTTGACTTATGTGTTAGAGGGCTCGAATGTGAGTTCTGATAGTTCAGTTAGCTTCGGGAGGTGATTTATTGTCACACCTCCTTTTTCCGCGCCCGCAGGGGCGCAGGGGGAGTTTTTTCCAATTAAAGGACAATCGAAACGGGATTTATTTATTAATTTCAGAGTCGCCACTTGGGAGATTTAGGGTGTCCCAAGTCACCAATTTTAATCCCGAATCGAGGAAAATAATGACTCTATATTATAGTCTGCGTACCAGAAATCCGGATAAGGAATTCTGTTAACCCGGGAGAAGGTGTTAGGCATTCCCGAGTTCCGTGGTTCTAGCACGGTCGCTTAATTGTTATATTCGGCTTGATTATCTGATTTTATACAAGTATGAACTTATGTGCAAATTTTAACTTTTAACTGCTTTATTATTATTGTTTTTTACATGAATGTGAACATCGCTTAAAACACGTCTTTGGACTGCGTCACATGAAATGCACCCACGATCCGGAACGCATTTTATTTGATGTTTTGAGATTTGGATTTGGGTCGCATAAAATGCACACCCGAGCTTAAGAAAGTAAATTATTAAACACGCGCCTAAAGAGACTATCGCGTTATTATTTTGCGGAGGCCGCGAAATTCGCTAAACGACCCTCCTGAATTCTAAGTAATTTTAAACAAGTATTTACTGAGGGCCCCGCAATTTGTATTTTTATTCGGCGAGGCTCATCTCATTCTTATTTTTTAAAGAATTTGCAACGTCATGGAAATGCATCTCGGGCCACGCCACAATCAATGCGCCCGTGACTAGAGACATATTTCGACTCCGTTGAGATTTGGATTTGGGTCACATAAATGTGCACCCGAGTTTAGGGAGATAACATTATTAAAGGCGCGCCTAAAGCAACTAGCGCATTATTATTTTAGGTGGGGCCGTGAAATTTTCTAAACGGCCCGTCCCGGAATCTAAGTGTTTAATACATACATTTAGAGGGCCCCGCGGCTTGTGCATTTTTTCTTTTCTTTTTTTTTTCTTTTTTTTTTATTGTTTTTTTTTTGCGAGGCTCGTCTCATTTTTACTATTTAAGGGCAAACTTAAAACAACTACGATTTCCTACTAGTGAAGCCATCTGAGATTAAACAAAAAAACGATTCTAACAGGTAATAATATCCATGGTAAAAATAAAAAATAGAATAACCTCGTTCATATGCTCATATTTACTTTAAGCATGCAGTAACCAAACATAAAATACCATTTTTAACACAACAACAAAAATTGCATCGTTGACATTCATAAATATAGAATATTTTCATTTATTGCCTTGAATCATAACATGCGAAACGAACAAAATGAAACAAGGGACGAAGAACACCAACCTTCGAACCTCGACAATCCTAGAACGACAAACAGTGCTTCCCCCGGAACTCAAACCGGACTTCACTGAACAAGGAACAATGATGAAACCTCGGACAAAACACCTCGACGAGCAATAGCAAACTCACCGGAAAAACAGAAAGCTCGGACCAAAGTCGAATCGAGGCAACCAACAGCTGCTCGACAATGCCGACAGTAGTAAGGTCGACGCCAGGGGGGCTGCTGACGGGCTTAGGGCAGTGACGTTTGGTGGTGGTGTTGAGCTGGTTTTTGGACGTGAGGGGAGTGTCACGACTGGAGGGTCAGTTACGAGAGGGTTCGACGGGTCTGGTTTTTCCGGTGGGAAGCTTAGGAGGAGGAGGGGTCGTGGTCGTTGATGGTGGTTATGGCGTCGGGGCAGGTGGTCGACGAGACTGGTCAGGAAGGTGACACAGCAGTGGTGGTGGTGTTCGGACAGTAGTCGATGGCCGGGGTTGGATGGGTCGTTTGGTGAGTTGAAGAAGAAGACGATGGTGTCTTCCTCTTCAGGTGGTTTGGCTTTTTGGCGACGGGGACGCGACGGGCCTGTGTGGTCACGACAAGGGGTCGACGGAGGGAAGGGATCGTTTGTGGTGGTGTTGAGGAGCTGGGGGGTTCAGACGGTGGAAGGGCTGGAATGGAGGGTTTTCGCGTGGTTTTACAGTAGGGTTTCTTGGTTTTTCGAAGGAGGAAGACGATGGTGGTTTTGGGTAGGGTTAACGATGGTTTAGGGTGGTGTTTGGTGGTGACGGGGAGCTGAACGGAGGTCTGTTTGGTTGTTGACGGAGGGGGTTAGCTATGGCTTCTTCTTCTTCTTCTTGAGGAAGAAGAAACGTGAACAGTACATGTTTTCAAAAAAATTCCCAAGTCCTCGTTCGTTCCCTTCCCAGTAGGTTTTTTCTTCTGTTTTTTCTTTCTTTTCAATTTTTTTTTTGAACGTTTTCTCCCTTTCTTCTTTTAAGAAGAAAGAGGAACAGTAGTATGTTCCAAAGTCTCCACGTCCTCTCTTTCGTCCGTTTTTTATTTTTGATATACAGTACCCCCTTTTTCAAAATCCCTTTTTCGTTGGTCCCCGTGTTTTGTAACATAATGCCCATGAAAATGAGCCCCACGCGTGGTGGGGTTCGAGGCATATGTCCCCCACGCGTGGTGGGGTTCCCCACGTGTCCTGGACACGGTTTATTACGGGCTAGGTCCGAAAATTAGGCCTAAAATCGGGTAGTTTGAACCCGAATATTATTCTTTTGCCCGGACCCGAGAAATAGGAACACGTTGCTTAACTAGTCCTATGTAAGCAAAATAACTACCAAAAATAAGACTAGTATTTAAACAAAACTATATATTTTTAAATATTTTTCAAGATTTTAAAATAGCTACAAAATATTAATAAAACTATTTTTTTGTAATTTTCGTTTTTCAATATTAAGATAAAATATGAAGTAATATTTTTTGTATTTTCAAAGTTAAAATGACTATAAAATCTTAATAGAACTATATTTTATTTATTTTTCTGTAATTTTCGAAATTATATAAAGTACAAAAATAAAGTACAATTTTTGTATTTTCAAATTTATGAGAGATACATAAACTAAAATTTATATATATATTTTTTGAAATTTTTCTTTTTGCAACGAAATAAAGTAAAAATAGTTAAAATGGCTATACTAGTCCTAAATTAGATATTTAAGCTTAAGAACGTAAAAATTCCCGGGGAGGGTCAAAAATCACGTGCTTACAGCTGCCCCTCTTTGACTGGAAACACGAAGAGTTTTCCGACAAAGAACGACTAGACGTGTTTTTGACCCGACCATTACTTGGACGGACTACACTAAGGAAAGGGAGGGAATGTGACCGAGCCCTGGTATCTGAGCTGCCTACATATCCTTGGTTATATAGGAATCAGGCCACGTGTAGTTCGGAAATGAGAGAGATAGTGAAGTGTACCGAGGTGGAGAGCCGATCGAGGTGTCGTTCCGTCGAGATTCCGGTCCGCGGTCCTGTCATTACAACAAAAATGAAAACTGAAAAAGACTAACTAAGCCTATCAGCTACTTGTTACAAGGATTCCTATCTCTTAAGTCTTCTGAAACTTGGTCTTGAGTCTTGAATGGTGCTTCATGCAGACTTTGGATCTGAACCTTGATACTTGCTAGTTGTAGGTGCTAGTTCTTGAGCAGACCACATTTGTTCTCCACTTCCGTAATTTGGGTTTTTTTTTCTTTTTCTTCTTGTTTTTTTTTGTTTTTTGGTGACCAGCTTCTGTTGATCATCCCAGACTGTGGACTTGCATTCTTGGGGTGAGCTTCTTGTTGCTTCTGTCTTGGATTGAGTGCTGGGGATTTTTGTTGTAACCTTCTGCTTTCCAGTGGGTCACTGCTTGATCTTGAAAAATGTTTCCCCGTTCTACAAGCGGACTCCTGACTTCTTCTATCTTCGACACGCAACAACCTCCGTTCTACAGGCGGGTCCCTGACAATCAAAACAAACAAAATTTCCTAACCCAGTTTGTACTGGGAAGGTTTGTGAGTCGTTTAGCAAAATCGTAACTTACTTACACTACTGATGCAATGATGAGAGTAAACTAAAGACTAGGCTAGGATGTGCATCTCCTATTGAGTAAAACCAAAACTCTTGCTAGCAAATGTGTCTGCTAAAACCTCAATGACTCAAACTAGAAAGTGCTTCTTCTATGGTTGAATCGGAATGAGCTAAACTAGGAAGTGCGTCTCCTAAGGGTGAAAACTTCAGTGACTAGAAACTAGGAAGTGCGTCTCCCATGAATAAAATCTCGATTAGGAAGTGCGTCTCCTACGGGTAAAACTAAACTTTGAGGAAGTGCGTCTCATGTGGGTACAATAAACTTAGGAAGTGTGTCTCCTATGGGTACGATAAACTTAGGAAGTGCGTCTCCTATTGGGGATAACTGTTCTTAGGAAGTGCGTCTCCTATTGGTGAAACTGAACTTAGGAAGTGCGTCTCCTATGGTAAAACTGAACTTAGGAAGTGCGTCTCCTATCGATGAAATATTTTTAGGAAGTGCATCTCCTTTTGGTGAAACTGAACTTAGGAAGTGCGTCTCCTACTGGTGAAACTTATCTTAGGAAGTGCGTCTCCTACTGATAAAACTTGCTTAGGAAGTGCGTCTCCTACTGGTGAAACTTATCTTAGGAAGTGCGTCTCCTACTGGGTGAAACTTGCTTTAGGAAGTGCGTCTCCTACTGATAAAACTTGCTTAGGAAGTGCGTCTCCTACTGGTGAAACTTGCTTAGGAAGTGCGTCTCCTACTGGTGAAATATTTTTAGGAAGTGCGTCTCCTATTGGTGAAACTGAACTTAGGAAGTGCGTCTCCTACTGGTGAAACTTATCTTAGGAAGTGCGTCTCCTACTGGTGAAACTGAAACTTAGGAAGTGCGTCTCCTACTGGTGAAATATTTTTAGGAAGTGCGTCTCCTATGGTGAAACTGACTTAGGAAGTGCGTCTCCTATTGATGAAACTTGCTTAGGAAGTGCGTCTCCTATTGGTGAAACTTGCTTTAGGAAGTGCGTCTCCTATGGTGAAACTGACTTAGGAAGTGCGTCTCCTATTGATGAAACTTGCTTAGGAAGTGCGTCTCCTATTGGTGAAACTTGCTTTAGGAAGTGCGTCTCCTATGGTGAAACTTGAACTTAGGAAGTGCGTCTCCTATTGGTGAAACTTGCTTTAGGAAGTGCGTCTCCTATGGTGAAACTAACTTAGGAAGTGCGTCTCCTATGGTGGAACTGACTTAGGAAGTGCGTCTCCTATTGATGAAACTTGCTTAGGAAGTGCGTCTCCTATTGGTGAAACTTGCTTTAGGAAGTGCGTCTCCTATGGTGAAACTTGAACTTAGGAAGTGCGTCTCCTATTGGTGAAACTTGCTTTAGGAAGTGCGTCTCCTATGGTGAAACTAACTTAGGAAGTGCGATGAAACTTGCTTAGGAAGTGTGTCTCCTATTGGTGAAACTTGCTTTAGGAAGTGCGTCTCCTATGGTGAAACTCGCTTTAGGAAGTGCGTCTCCTATGGTGAAACTGAACTTTAGGAAGTGCGTCTCCTATGGTGAAACTATCTTAGGAAGTGCGTCTCCTATTGGTAGAACTGAACTTAGGAAGTGCGTCTCCTATGGTAAACTAAAACTTAGGAGGAAATGCATCTCCTATGGGTAAAGACGTGGAATGTATGCCTCTGTTATCTGGGCGGGCTCCCAATTTCAACACCTAAAAGTAAAGACTGAATGTATTCCTCTGTTATTATGGGCGGGCTCCCAACTTCAACACTTAAAAGTAAAAAGACTGAATGTATGCCTCTATTATCTGGGCGGGCTCCCAAATTCAACACTTGAAATAAAAAGACTGAAATGTATTCCTCTCGTTATACAGGTGGGCGCCTGGTGAGAATTTTAAAGACTGAAAGTATTCCTCTCGTTATACAGGTGGGCGCCTGGTTGTAAAGATATGAAAAATGATATGCCCGTATTATACTGGTGGGTGACCTAGAACAGAAATGAAAAGACAGAAATGTATTCCCGCATTATACTGGTGGGTGACCCAGAACAAAAAATGAAAAGACAGAAATGTATTCCTCTCGTTATTCAGGTGGGCGCCTGTCTTCAACAATAACTTTGAAAATAAGATCCTATTTGAGGGCGGATGAACCCGACATATCCTGTTTGAGGGCGGATGAACCCAAAATATCCTATTTGAGGGCGGATGAACCCGACATATCCTATTTGAGGGCGGATGAACCCAACAGATCCTATTTGAGGGCGGATGAACCCAACAGATCCTATTTGAGGGCGGATGAACCCGACAGATCCTATTTGAGGGCGGATGAACCCAACAGATCCTATTTGAGGGCGGATGAACCCAACATATCCTATTTGAGGGCGGATGAACCCAACAGATCCTATTTGAGGGCGGATGAACTCGAAATATCTTTAAGACTTGAAAATGTCTTACCTCGAATACTTGCTGGGGATTGGGATGAATTTTCCTTTTCTACCTTCCCCATTTTTATTATTATTCTTTTTTTTATTCCTTTTTTGTTTTGTTTTTGCATAGCTTCTTCCTTCAAAGACTACCTCCCTTGATTTACTTACCTGTTGGGGGGTAAAATGTTATCAGCTGAGGGTACCTGACTTCCAGAAAATTTTCTAAATGGAAGGAAAATTTTCTGCCCCAGTTTGATAATATCCTTTGTGGCATGCGTTTCTGCATCAATGCCATTTCCTTTACCTGTTTCAAATCAAACAAAAACTGTTAGTTTTAAACGTGGTGGTTGGTTGTGATACTCCCAACGGGATGGCTTTTCCTTTTTTCCTTCTTTGCTTTGCGTTGCACAACTTGTTGGGGACGATTTTATTTGCTGGGTACAATCCCTTTCTGCTGGGGATATCCCTCTTCTTTTGTGGCATAGCTCGGAAACTGGCATTTCCCCGACCTTTTAGTCTAGTATGGATTTCGCCAAATCATGCTCACTGCTTTCCTTGCTTTGTCCATGGGCCTTGGCCTTGAGGTTTATAACTTTTGATAAAGGCAACGGTATCCCTCTTCACTGCTTTACTAGTCAGATCTCATTTTGGAAAGCTGATGGCCTATTTGAAGTTATTTCGTACTTGTTCTGACCAGACAGACTCTATTGGGGATTTTTCTATGAAAGGAAAAAGATAAACATGACTTTTTAAACAAAAGAAACTATAAATAAAAACCCTATCAAATGCAGACACCGACTCTAATGGCCATGACATGCGTATGTGGCCTATCCTCTACCGTCAATCATCTTTTAAGATCTTCAATTGGTGATTCCCCCTCTGACTCTCAATCTTATTCGACTTGTAGTGCCCGAAGGGTTTTCACTATCAAGTCTCTCTCATTTTTGGGTTCTTCTCTCAGCTTTCATCGCCTTATGGTGCCTGTGAAGGTTTTCACCGATAAGACTCTCTCATTTGTATCACTTTCCATCTGGGGATTTGGAGTGTCGCCGGTATGACTCTTTCTGCTGGAGATTAGAGTCCCTTTTGCTGTGGAACAGAATGTTATGCTCGCCGGCAAGACTCTTCATTAGTCTGACTTGACATCTTTTGAAGGCTGATCGGAAGGTCTTTCTTTGGACCGTAATGTGGGTTTTTGGATTGGCTAGAAAGAAAGGGTATAAAAGGCTCAAAAATACATTAATTTTTTTTGGGTTATTAGTTGCAACCTTCGGAATTAGATTTATTTACAACGACCGCAACCTCTGCCCCAGTATCTTGCTTGGGGATATCTTAATTGTTTTTTGTTTTTTTTTTTCATTTTTCAAAACTATGACCGAGCCGTGAAGCGCCTACGTATCCTCTTTGAGGAATCAGGTCAAACGTAGTTCCCAATTCCTCTTTTCATTTGATTTTTTTTTCTCTTTGTTATCAATTTCTTTTCTTTTCTTTTTCTCTTTTTTTTCTCTCTTTTCGTTTTGTTGTTTTCTTTCTTTCTCTTTTTTTCTTCGTTGCTACTGATTCCGAACGAGGGGTATGAAAGAAAAATAAATAAGGCTCAAAGGGGTAACGAAGGATAAAAGTGTTTGGGTAGCAGAACAAAATGCCTTCGTCATTCCAGTCTTCAAAATATGCCAAGTGCAGACAACACAATTTAAACTTGTAGTCTCTTCTGATGGTGCTGGACTTGACAATTATGTTAAACGTTTTATTTTTCCTTTGTCATTTCTAAAGCACCGTCGGGTGACACTCTCATTATCAAGACCGACCCTCATGCCAATTTGGCGAATCTTGCTTTGAACGGTTTTCTTTTTGTTTAACTTGCCCCAGTTCTACATGACTCGAGCTCTGAATAATCTCAAACCGTCCTTATTTCCTTTAAATGCTTTGATCACCTTCTCGGGGTTTTATGATTAACTTTAAAGACTAGGCCCAACTGGGTGCGCATGTCATGTCCCTAGAATCGGCATTGAACAAAAAATGATAAAAGGACTAAACAAAAAGATGACTGGAAATAATAAAAGACCGGATTTTGTATTAGACTACCGGTGAAATGGTTTGAATAACAAACAAACGAAATAAAAATCCTAAACAACCTGGACAAAACTAAAACAAACCGCTATGACAAAACGGAAAGATAAGCGGAAAGATATTGACACAAAACAAAATCCGAATTACAATCCTAATAATCCGAACAAACAGGAATGACAACAAAATAAGCCACCAACTGCTTCTTTCTTGTTAACCAAGGAACGGAGCGTCCTCCCATTTTATCAAAATTGGCCTTTTAACCACTGAGCTTTGCATCAATACTGCCAAGACCATTACCAGCTTCCATATCTCCGTCAACAAGTTTCCAACAGGATTCGAGTGCTTCTGTCATCAGGCCTGATCCCCGCAGAGTGTGCATCATGAGGTGCAAGTAAAGGATTCCGGGTGTCATTGTCCGGCTTACCACAAACCAACCACCTTAATTTTATTTGCAAAACAAACAGGTTAGAATGGACTCAGTCGGTCCTTATTATTGACAACATCTTTTTTCTTTTTCTCTTTTTTCGATTTTTTCAATTTTTTTTCTTTCTTTTTTTCATTTCCATTTTTCATTTTTTCATTTTTTTCATTTCGTTTTTTTTCATTCTCTTTTTTTCATTCTCTTTTTTTCATTCTTTTTTCTTTTGTTGTGGTCGAATCTTATGGAGATTGCCTACGTATCATGACCCCGCATGAATCAGACCTTGCGTAGTTCGTGCCAATAAGAGATAAACCATAACAAACAATTTTTCTTTTCACTTTTCATATTAAAACAAACTGGGTTTCAAAGGTTTAAAGATGACCTACCAACTTGAAAATCAAACAACCCGCCTATTTTAATCAAAAGATTTATAAACTCAAAAACAAAAGGCTAACTCCCTTTCTCTGTTCGACAAATGCAACCAAATGGTTATTTTTGCCAATGTGGCCCCTTCCAAATTTCACATGAATTTTGAGGCCGGGGAGGATTATTTTATGACACTTTTACAAACTTGTCCGTTCTTTTACGAAAATAACCTTTCGACAACTGACAGATACTCTAAGGCTACTTCGGCAAGAACGGTTTAAGACGCGGCCGAAACTGGCTCGGCTTATTTTATTTTTTCATATTCTTTTTGACTAAACATCCAAACGGCATTCACCTGACCGTCGACTCTTTGTTTTTTTTTCTTTCAAATTATAATGAAAACCTGGTGTTGCAAACACGGCCCTTCAGCGCCTCGGGGACGAAAATTTTGAAGGCTGTGTGGGTCTATATCTCAAAATGACCCAAATATGGCTGTTTATGCCAAGTCAGCCTTCCGGCGTCCCTTTCGGGAACATTCGGCTATTTATGACAAAACAGCATCACCTGACTTATTTATAACTCTTTTTATCATTTTTCAAAATTAGAAAAGTCAATATTGCGAACACGGCCTTTCAACGTCTCGGGGACGAAGATTTTTAAGGCTGTGTGGGTCAACTGGGCCAAATCTTAAATATGACCCAAAGGTGGCTGTTTATGCAAAGTCAGCCTTCCGGCGTCCCTTTCGGAAACATTCGGCTATGTCTTGATAAAACAGCGTCACCCGACTTCTTTATGACAAAAATTAAAATTTGACATATATATTTTTTTTATGATTATTATTAATTAATTGTTTTTGGCTTTTTAGCAAAAGATGGGGTTGGACCCGATGAGGGTTGCCTACATATCTCACATCCGGTGAGAATCAAACCCGCGTAGTTCGGGCAAATAAACTATTATTGAGAAGACCCTTTTCCATTTTCTATATATTTTTTATTATTATTTTCACAACAAACAAATAGACTATTATTCTGTTATTTTTCATTTATAACAAACAAACGAATTAATGAAAAACATAAAACATTCCTTCTTTTTGAGAAGGTGGGGTTGGACCCGATGAGGGCTGCCTACGTATCTCACATCCGGTGAGAATCAAACCCGCGTAGTTCGGTCGAATAAACTATTTTTGAGAGGACCCTTTTCCATTTTCTATATATTTTTTTTTGTTTTATTATTTTTCCCACAACAATCAAATAGACTATTATTCTTCATTCATAACAAACAAACAAATTAACGAAAAACGTAAAACATTCCTTCTTTTTTGAGAAGGTGGGGTTGGACCCGATGAGGGTTGCCTACGTATCTCACATCCGGTGAGAATCAAACCCGCGTAGTTCGGTCGAATGAGAATAAGTAGGCAAATAAGAATAAGTAGATGAACTAACTTTTTTTTTTTGAATTTGCGAAGGAAGGCAAATAAAAGAAGCAAGGAAGTATTTTTTTTGATTGATTTTCTTTTAAAAGAAAGACTTCTAAGATATTTTTTGAATTTTCATTTGCTCTTTTTTTTTTCTTTATTCTAAAGAAGAAGAAGAAAATATTTTCGGAATTATGCTTTCAATAAAAGAAATGTTTCTCAAAATGTTTTTTTTTTGAATTTTGAATTTTCTTTTCAATTTTGAAAAAAAGAATCAAAATATTTTCGGATTTTTATTTATCTATTTTATCTTTTTGAATTTTGAACTTTCTTTTGAATTTTTTTTTTTTTGGATTATATATATACTTATTTTTGGAACAAATAATAAAATCACATTCAACGCCAGACTCTTTTTTTTTTATTTCTGGCATTTTCATAGACAAGCAAAATAGAATAAAATAAAACATTTTTTAAAAAAACAAACTCATTTTCATTTTTATTCAATGGCAAAACAAACTATTTTCTTTAATATTTTAAAAAAAACCAGACAGAACAATGATGATCTTTTTTTATTTTTATTTTTCCTTTGCTTTCAATATAACAAACTAACAAGACATTTTTCATTTTCAAAATTTCGTCAGAGTTTTGACTCTACTAGGACTTCTATGATGTTATTTTCTCCCTTTTTTTCACGATTTTCTTATATGTGGAAAATGATGGCAACATACAAAATCTTTTTGAATTTTCATGCTTTGTTTTATTTGTAATTTTATTTTTTATATTTATCATTTCTTTCAAAAATGTGGCATGGGAGACATAACGATTTCCAAGACTTCTTGGATTCCGCAAATGCTCCTCATGCGCTTTTCCCAACCTATGAAGCGTGGGGGACATATGGGAATTCCAAGACTTCTTGGCTTCCACAAATGTTCCCCATGTGCTTTCCCCAAAAAAGCAAGCGTGGGGGACATAGGGAATTCCAAGGCTTCTTGGATTCCACAAATGTTCCCCATGCTTTGATTAAAATAAAATCACGCTGGAAATGACCAAATGACTCATTCGCCCTTGACTGAATACAACATGTAGCACATAGGATGCCATAAGATGGTCTATTATTTTCAGGTTGCTTGTCCTAGACGGACCCAACCCCTGTGTTGAGTCCCCTAAGTCAAATGCACATGATGCAAATAAACGTTCCTACTAGGGATCCGGCATGAAGTCACGTTATTCTATGTTCAAAACCTGGGTCAGTGTTCTAGACAGTGTACCCGAGCGGACAACTCGAGTCGAGGAGGGGGCAACTTACCGGGAACCAAAAGGCCGTCCGGCTTCGTAACTTATCCGTCCTCTTTCTTATTTCGGGTATTGACACTAACAGAATAGGGAGTCTCGACCAGCGAGCTTCTCCCCGGAGGTAAGAAGAGAAGGGTTTCGGCACAGTTTATATACAGTCCAAATAATATCAAAGCGGTAAAAGCAGCATTTAGCACATTAGGCTCAAACATGTAAAAATCAGATAATAAA
This sequence comes from Nicotiana sylvestris, assembly GCF_000393655.2. Taxonomy (NCBI): domain Eukaryota; kingdom Viridiplantae; phylum Streptophyta; class Magnoliopsida; order Solanales; family Solanaceae; genus Nicotiana; species Nicotiana sylvestris. The sequence continues at coordinate 117,798,785 of NC_091057.1, read as the reverse complement.
TAAAGCCAAATAATAACAATTATTTTAAGCTCGAATTCTTAACCCTGAACCAGTGGTTCTGGGTTTATCATCTCCAGCAGAGTCGCCAGAGCTGTCACACCTCCTTTTTCCGCGCCCGCAGGGGCGCAGGGGGAGTTTTTTCCAATTAAAGGACAATCGAAACGGGATTTATTTATTAATTTCAGAGTCGCCACTTGGGAGATTTAGGGTGTCCCAAGTCACCAATTTTAATCCCGAATCGAGGAAAATAATGACTCTATATTATAGTCTGCGTACCAGAAATCCGGATAAGGAATTCTGTTAACCCAGGAGAAGGTGTTAGGCATTCCCGAGTTCCGTGGTTCTAGCACGGTCGCTTAATTATTATATTCGGCTTGATTATCTGATTTTATACAAGTATGAACTTATGTGCAAATTTTAACTTTTAACCGCTTTATTATTATTGTTTTTTACAAGAATGTGAACATCGCTTAAAACACGTCTTTGGACTGCGTCACATGAAATGCACCCACAATCCGGAACGCATTTTATTTGATGTTTTGAGATTTGGATTTGGGTCGCATGAAATGCACACCCGAGTTTAAGAAAAATAAATTATTAAACACGCGCCTAAAGAGACTATCGCGTTATTATTTTGCGGAGGCCGCGAAATTCGCTAAACGACCCTCCTGAATTCTAAGTAATTTTAAACAAGTATTTACTGAGGGCCCCGCAATTTGTATTTTTATTCGGCGAGGCTCATCTCATTCTTATTTTTTAAAGAATTTGCAACGTCATGGAAATGCATCTCGGGCCACGCCACAATCAATGCGCCCGTGACTAGAGACATATTTCGACTCCGTTGAGATTTGGATTTGGGTCACATAAATGTGCACCCGAGTTTAGGGAGATAACATTATTAAAGGCGCGCCTAAAGCAACTAGCGCATTATTATTTTAGGTGGGGCCGTGAAATTTTCTAAACGGCCCGTCCCGGAATCTAGTGTTTAATACATACATTTAGAGGGCCCCGCGGCTTGTGCATTTTTTCTTTTCTTTTTTTTTTCTTTTTTTTTTATTGTTTTTTTTTTGCGAGGCTCGTCTCATTTTTACTATTTAAGGGCAAACTTAAAACAACTACGATTTCCTACTAGTGAAGCCATCCGAGATTCAACAAAAAAAACGATTCTAACAGGTAATAATATCCATGGTAAAAATGAAAAATAGAATAACCTCGTTCATATGCTCATATTTACTTTAAGCATGCAGTAACCAAACATAAAATACCATTTTTAACACAACAACAAAAATTGCATCGTTGACATTCATAAATATAGAATATTTTCATTTATTGCCTTGAATCATAACATGCGAAACGAACAAAATGAAACAAGGGACGAAGAACACCAACCTTCGAACCTCGACAATCCTAGAACGACAAACAGTGCTTCCCACGGAACTCAAACCGGACTTCACTGAACAAGGAACAATGATGAAACCTCGGACAAAACACCTCGACGAGCAATAGCAAACTCACCGGAAAAACAGAAAGCTCGGACCAAAGTCGAATCGAGGCAACCAACAGCTGCTCGACAATGCCGACAGTAGTAAGGTCGACGCCAGGGAGGGCTGCTGACGGGCTTAGGGCAGTGACGTTTGGTGGTGGTGTTGAGCTGGTTTTTGGACGTGAGGGGAGTGTCACGACTGGAGGGTCAGTTACGAGAGGGTTCGACGGGTCTGGTTTTTCCGGTGTGAAGCTTAGGAGGAGGAGGGGGTCGTGGTCATTGATGGTGGTTATGGCGTCGGGGCAGGTGGTCGACGAGACTGGTCAGGAAGGTGACACGGCAGTGGTGGTGGTGTTCGGACAGTAGTCGATGGCCGAGGTTGGATGGGTCGTTTGGTGAGTTGAAGAAGAAGACGATGGTGTCTTCCTCTTCAGGTGGTTTGGCTTTTTGGCGACGGGGACGCGACGGGCCTGTTTGGTCACGACAAGGGGTCGACGGAGGGAAGGGATCGTTTGTGGTGGTGTTGAGGAGCTGGGGGGTTCAGACGGTGGAAGGGCTGGAATGGAGGGTTTTCGCGTGGTTTTACAGTAGGGTTTCTTGGTTTTTCGAAGGAGGAAGACGATGGTGGTTTTGGGTAGGGTTAACGATGGTTTAGGGTGGTGTTTGGTGGTGACGGGGAGCTGAACGGAGGTCTGTTTGGTTGTTGACGGAGGGGGTTAGCTATGGCTTCTTCTTCTTCTTCTTGAGGAAGAAGAAACGTGAACAGTACATGTTTTCAAAAAAATTCCCAAGTCCTCGTTCGTTCCCTTCCCAGTAGGTTTTTTCTTCTGTTTTTTCTTTCTTTTCAATTTTTTTTGAACGTTTTCTCCCTTTCTTCTTTTAAGAAGAAAGAGGAACAGTAGTATGTTCCAAAGTCTCCAGGTCCTCTCTTTCGTCCGTTTTTTCTTTTTGATATACAGTACCCCCTTTTTCAAAATCCCCCCCTTTTCAAATTCCCCTCGTCCGTGTTTCAATGCCCATAAAAATGAGCCCCACGCGTGGTGGGGTTCGAGGCATATGTCCCCCACGCGTGGTGGGGTTCCCCACGTGTCCTGGACACGGTTTATTACGGGCTAGGTCCGAAAATTAGGCCTAAAATCGGGTAGTTTGAACCCGAATATTATTCTTTTGCCCGGACCCGAGAAATTGGAACACGTTGCTTAACTAGTCCTATGTAAGCAAAATAACTACAAAAAATAAGACTAGTATTTAAACAAAACTATATATTTTTAAATATTTTTCAAGATTTTAAAATAGCTACAAAATATTAATAAAACTATTTTTTTGTAATTTTCGTTTTTCAATATTAAGATAAAATATGAAGTAATATTTTTTGTATTTTCAAAGTTAAAATGACTATAAAACCTTAATAGAACTATATTTTATTTATTTTTCTGTAATTTTCGAAATTATATAAAGTACAAAAATAAAGTGCAATTTTTGTATTTTCAAATTTATGAGAGATACATAAACTAAAATTTATATATATATTTTTTGAAATTTTTCTTTTTGCAACGAAATAAAGTAAAAATAGTTAAAATGGCTATACTAGTCCTAAATTAGATATTTAAGCTTAAGAACGTAAAAATTCCCGGGGAGGGTCAAAAATCACGTGCTTACATTTATGACTTAGGAGTATGACCGGAATGGGTTTTGGAAGTTCGGAGTAGATTTAGGCTTGAATTGGCGAAGTTGAGATTTTGGCGATTTCTGGTTGATAGGCGAGATTTCGATATAGAGGTCGGAATAGAATTTTGAGAGTTACAGCAGTTTTGTTGTGTTATTTGGGATGTGTGTGTAAAATTTCAGGTCATTCGAATGTGGTTTGGTTGGGTTTTTTATCAAAAGCATATTTCGGAAGATTTTAGAAACTTAGGCTTGAATCCGATGTGTTTTGGGTGATTTTATGTTGTTTGAGGTGTTTTGATGATTGGAACAAGTTTGAATAAGGTTTTAGTATCTGTTTGTGCCTTTGGTTGAGGTCTCGGGAGCCTCGGGTGAGTTTCGGGTGGTCAACCGGATCATTTTGAAGTTTGAAAAAATTGCAGATTTTGAGTTCCAGCAGTTGCAGACATTTTGGTCTTCGCGTTCGCGAGAGGACCCTCGCATTCGCGAAGAGTCTTCTGAGGGAGGTGGAAGTTTAGCCTTCGCGTTTGTGTGGGTTGTATCGCGTTCACGTAAGAGGATTATGGTCAACGTTATTTTGTGCTTCGTGAATGCGGGGCTTTGACCGCGTTCGCGAAGAAGGAAATTAAGGCCTGGGCAGAATGTTTTTAACACGTCTTGTCCGCGATTTTGGGGCTCATTTCCTCCACAGTTGGCCACTTTGGGAGATTTTTGAAGGAGATTGGAGATGGATTCAAGGGGAATCGTTGGGATGTAATATTTTCGGACATAAAACTCGATTATTATGTGAATTCAACCTAGAAAATCATGGAAACTTAAGCTAAAAATGGAAGAACTAGGGCTTGGAATTTTGGACTTATGATGGGGGATTTGGAGGACCATTTGGGGTCGGATTTGAGAATTTTTGATATATATGAACTCGTGGAGAGATAAGGAATCTATTGATGTGAAAATTTCTGAATTCCGTGATGTGGGCCTGGAGGTCGGGTTTTGGTAATTTTGGAATTTGTCCTCTTTATTGATTGTTTTTACATGGGCTTCGTTCCCTTAGCATATTTTGACGTCTTCGTTCTGATTTTGGATAGATTCGACACGAGTAGAGACCGATTCGAGGGGCAAAGGCGTCATGAGCTAGAGATTTAGCCGGTTCGAGGTGCGTAATGATTGCAAATGATGTTCTAAGGGTTTGAAACCCCGGATTGCACATCGTAGTGCTATATTGAGGTGAGACACACGCTCGATGACGAGCGTGGGATCGTGCACTATTGGGGATTGTGACGTGGTCTATCCCGGTTTATGATTTTACCCGCGTATTTGACTGAAAACTATTTGTTATCATCATTATTTGGGTTAAATGCCATATTTGGGCTTCGTGCCAACTATTTGAACCCTTTGGGGATTTTTATTGCTATTTCCTCACTATTTTGACTTTATACTTGAACTCAGTCATGTTATTTTCAACTGTTTTCATACTCAGCCATGTTTACTCAGTTTTAAGACTTAAATAATATTTTAAATGATGTTTGGGCTGAGAAACACTGATTTATTATTGCTCGAGGGGCTTGTGTGTATTTTTGACTGAGTAAGACCGAGGGCCTAGTTGTGAGGAAACACTGATACTGATTTGAGGCCGAGAGCCTGAGATATATATATATGCCACGAGGTGGTTTGATTGATATGAGGTCGAGGGCCTAGTTTTCATGCCACGAGATGGCTTGTTATTGTATTTGGGTCGTAAGGGGCCCCTCTAGGAGTCTACACACCCCCAGTGAGCGCGGGTACCTATTGTGATGTGAGATTGAGCCCGAAAGGGTGGTATTGTTTTGAGATATTTCCCGAGGGACGGATTTATTGATACTGTGCCCGAGGGGCGAACTTCTAATTGTTTATTTTGCCTTAATTGCCTGTCAATTACCTGTTTACTTGTTGAAAAAGGATTGTTACTTAACTTTTCACTGGTTTACTGATTTTAAATGGTTTTACTGCTTCATTATGGAATGCCTTGTGCCTTACGTGTTTTCTTACTTTTAGTCGTTATTTACATTTGTTACTCACTGAGTTGGAGTACTTACTTTACTCCCTGCACCCCGTGTGCATATTCAGTGTAGCTGACACCGCTCTCGAGTGTTGATTGCTCCAGCTTTAGGTGGGTTTTTGGAGATTAGGAGGTAGTTGTTGACGTCTGCAGCCCCGTGTCTCTACTCCTCTATCATTTCTATTTCTTTCCAAACAATTGCACTAGTTTATGATTTTAGCAGACTCGTATTATCGCTTATAGATGCTCCTGACTTGTAATACCCTGGTTAGGGTTGTGTTGGGTGGCACTTCCGCATTTTATCGATATTTTCCGCTGTTTAGTATTATTAAATCATGTTTAGACTACTTTTGTGTTGATTAACTATTTTAAAAATTCAATTGGGTATAATCGGTTGGCCTTGTCTTCACGAGAAGCGCCATCACAACCGGGTCCGGGTTAGGGTCGTGACAAGTTGGTATCAAAGCCTAGGTTACATAGGTCTCATAAGTCATGAGCAAGTTTAGTAGAGTCATGCAGATCGGTACAGAGACGTCTGTATTTATCCTCGAGAGGCTGCAGAACCTTTAGGAAAAACCTCATATTCTTGAAATTCTTGTCGTGCGAACTTGTTGATCTGAGTACTAAACTTCTGTTATTCTATTATCTCATAGATAGTGAGGACACGCGCTATCAGACGGGGTGGACGACCACCAGTGCCACCAGCTGAGGCCGCAAGAGGCCGAGGACGCGGTCGTGGTCGTGGTAGAGGCAGAGCAGTGAGGGCAGCACCTGTAGATCCACCAGTTGCCCCAGCTCAAGATCAGGCTCCAGCTATGGATGCTCCAGCGGAACCAGTTCAGGCACTAGTTGTGCCCATCGTGATTCTGGGTCTTTAGGAGGCCTTGGCACAGATCTTATTAGTTTGCATTGGCTTGGCTCAGGCGGTTTCAGCCACTACAGCTAGGAGGCAATTAAACTCCCGCCACTCGCACACCTAAGCAGGTCGTACATGGACTTCAGACGCTGAGGGCGCATCCAGCCTAGCCAGTTGCAGCTGCTCAGGACTATGTAGTTCCTGCTATGCCGGAGGATGAGCAGCGTAGGTTGGAGAGGTTTGGTAGACTTCAGCCTCCATCATTTAGTGGTGCAGAGGGTGAGGATGCCCAGGGTTTTATGGACGACAAGTATTAGAGGATGCTTCGTAATGCAGGTATTATGGAGACCAACGGGGTCGCTTTTATCACCTATTAGTTTTCAGGAGCTGCTTTCACTTGGTGGAAGGATTTTGAGAGGCGTAGGTCTGTTAGTGCAGCACCCCTTACCTGGCAGCAGTTATCCGTTCTCTTTTGGGAGAAGTATGTGTCGCAATCTCGCAGAGAGAAGCTGCATAGGCAGTTTGAGTGGTTGCGTCAGGGGGAGATGACTGTGTCGCAATATGAGTTGAGGTTCTCAGAGTTGGCTCGTCATGCCATCTGGTTGGTCCCGACAGATTGAGCGAGGATTAGGAGGTTTGTTGATGGTCTTACTTATCAGCTCCGTATTCTCATGACCAGGGAAAGGGTGACTGGTGCTACTTTCAAGGAGGTTGTGGATATTGCCTGTGAGATTGAGTCTGTTCATTGCCAGGAGCGATAGGAGAGGGAGGCCAAGAGGCCTCGAGGATCTGGCAGTTATAGCAGTACTTCTTCGAGGGGTTAGTTTCAGCATGGCAGAGGTCGTTCATTCAGATCTGCTTAGCCAGCTCGCCCAGGTTATCGTGGGGCATCTTCGGGTCATGGTTATCATGGTTCTTAGCAGGGACAGTCATCACTTAATGCCCTCCCAGCTTAGAGTTTGACCCGTGCTTCATCAGATCAGGGCTCTTCTATGTCGAGTGCATCTGCCCGTCACTCCGGTGCGAGGGGTTCCCTTTAGTACCCTTCTCCATCACCTGGGAGTTGTTATGAGTATGGCGAGATGGGCCACATGTGGAGGCAGTATCCTCATCGTATTGCTAGTTCGTCCCAGCAGAGGGGCCAGTCATTGGCTTCAGCGCCAGTTTCTTCACCCCCACCTGCTCAGACAGCTAGGGGTGGAGGTCAGTCAGCCAGGGGTCGCCCCAGAGGGGAGGTCAATCAGGGGGAGGTTACGCCCGTTTCTATGCACTCCTAGGCAGACCCGATGGCATTGCTTCAGATGCTGTCATTACATGTATTATTTTAGTATACCATAGAGATGCCTCTGTATTATTTGATCCCGGTTCCACCTTTTCTTATGTGTCATCATACTTTGCTCATTATTTGGGTATGCCCCATGAGTTTCTTGCTTTACATGTTCATGTATCTACCCCGGTGGGCGATACTGTTATACTAGATCGTGTGTACCGGTCATGTGTGGTGACTATTGGGGGTCTGGAGACCCAAGTGGATCAATTGCTATTGAACATAGTGGATTTTGCTGTCATTTTGGGCATGGATTGGTTATCTCCGTGTCGTGCTATTCTAGACTGTCATGCTAAGACAGTCACATTGGCTATGCCGGGTGTGCCACGGATCGAGTGGCGAGGTGTGACTGATGGTTGGGAAGGGTTGTCTTTCATATCTAGCATTTGTGAGATATGTCGGAGCTGAGACTCCTAGTATTGATTCTGTTCCAGTTGAAAGGGATTTTACCGATATGTTTCCTGCAGACCTGTTGGGCATGCCACCGGACAGGGATATTGATTTTGGTATTGACCTTGTGTCGGGCACTCAGCCCATTTCTATTCCTCCGTATCATATGGCACTAGCGGAGTTGAAAGAATTAAAAGAACAACTTCAAGAACTCCTTGATAAAGGGTTCATTTGGCCTAGTGTGTCAACTTGGGGTGCGCTGGTTCTGTTTGTGAAGAAGAAGGATGGTACTATGAGGATGTATATTGATTATAGGCAATTGAACAAGGTAACAATTAAGAACAAGTATCCTTTGCCTCGCATTGATGATCTACTCGACCAGCTTCAGAGAGCGAGGGTGTTCTCCAAGATTGAACTCCATTCGAGTTATCACCAGTTGAAGATCAGGGACCCGGATATTCTTAAGACATCTTTCAAGACCCGATACGGTCATTATGAGTTCTTGGTGATGTCTTTTGGGCTGACCAATGCCCTAGCAGCGTTCATGCATTTGATGAACAGCGTGTTCCGGCCTTATCTCGATTCGTTTGTCATAGTCTTTATTGATGATATTCTGGTGTATTCGCATAGTCAGGAGGAGCACGTGGAGCATTTGAGAGTGGTGTTGCAGATATTGAGGGAGGAGAAGCTTTATGCAAAATACTCCAAGTGTGAGTTTTGGCTCAGTTCAATGGCTTTCTTGGGGCACATGGTGTCCAACGAGGGTATTGAGGTTTATCTGAAGAAGATAGAGGCGGTTCAGAGTTGGCCCAAACTGTCCTTAGCCACAGAGATTCGTAGCTTTCTTGGTTTGGCAAGCTATTATCGCTGGTTTGTTCATGGATTCTCATCCATTGCATCGCCCTTGACCAAGTTGCCTCAGAAGGGTGCTTCATTTGTATGGTCGGACGAGTATGAGGATAGGTTTCAGAAGCTCAAGATAGCTTTGACCACAACTCCAGTGTTGGTTTTACCATCAGCTTCAGGTTTATATACCGTGTATTGTGATGCTTCGAGAGTTGGGATTAGGTGTTTGTTGATGCAGGAGGGTAGAGTTATTGCTTATGCTTCTCGTCAGTTGAAGCCCCATGAGAAGAACTACCCCGTTCATGATTTGGAGTTGGCTGCCATAGTTCACACGTTGAAGATTTGGAGACATTACATGTATGGTGTGTCTTGTGAGGTGTTTATTGATCATCGTAGCCTCCAGCACTTGTTCAAACAGAAGTATCTCAATTTGAGGCATTGGAGTTGCTTAAGGATTATGATATCACTATATTTTACCATCCGTGAAAGGCCAATATGGTGGCCGATACTTTGAGCCGAAAGGCAGTGAGTATGGGAAGTTTGGCATATATTCCAGTTAGGGAGGGACCTCTTGCAGTTGATGTTCAGGCCTTGGCCAATCGGTTTGTGAGGTTGGATATTGTGGAGCCCAGTCGGGTATTGGCTTGTGTGGTTTCTCGGTCTTCCTTATACGAGCGCATCAGAGAGTGCCAGTATGATGATCTGCATTTGCTTGTCCTTAGGGACATTGTTCAGTATGATGATGCTAGAGATGTGACCATTGGTGATGATGGGGTGTTGAGGATGCAGGGCCGGATTTGTGTGTTCAATGTGGATGGGCTTCGGGGGTTGATTCTGGAGGAGGCCCATAGCTTGCAGTATTACATTCATCTGGGTGACGCAAAGATGTATCAAGATTTGAAGCAGCACTATTGGTGGAGAAGAATGAAGAAAGATATTGTGGGATTTGTAGCTCGATGTCTCAATTGTCAGCAGGTGAAATATGAGCATCAGATATCGGCTGGCTTGCTTTAGCGGATAGATATTCCAGAGTGGAAGTGGGAGAGGATCACTATGGACTTTGCAGTTGGACTTCCACGGACTTTGAGGAAGTTTGATGATGTTTGGGTGATTGTGGATCGGCTGACCAAATCCACGCACTTCATTCCTGCGTGTACTACCTATTCCTCAAAGCAGTTGGCAGAGATATATATTCGGGAGATTGTTCGTTTGCATGGTGTCCCAGTTTCCATCATTTCAGATTGGGGCCCTCAGTTTACATCGCAGTTTTGGAGGTCTGTGCAGCGAGAGTTGGGTACTCAGGTCGAGTTGAGCACAGTTTTTCATCCTCAAATGGATGGGCAGTCCGAGCGCATTATTCAGATATTGGAGTACATGTTGCGTGCTTGTGTCATTGATTTCGGAGGGTCATGGGATGAGTTTCTACCACTTGCAGAGTTTGCTTATAACAATAGCTACCAGTCGAGTATTGTGATGGCTCCATATGAGGCCTTGTATGGGAGGCGATGTAGATCTCCAGTTGGTTGGTTCGAGCCCGATGAGGCTAGGCTATTGGGGATTGATTTGGTGTATGATGCTTTGGAGAAGGTGAAAGTGATTCAGAAGAGGCTTCGTACAGCGCAGTCGAGGCAAAAGAGTTATGCTGATAGGAAAGTTCGGGATGTATCCTACATGGTTGGTGAGAAGGTTCTGTTAAAGGTTTCACCCATGAAGGGTGTAATGAGATTTGGGAAGAAAAGGAAATTGAGTCTTTGGTTCACTGGGCCTTTTGAGGTGCTTCAAAGGATTGGGGAGGGGGCTTATGAGCTTGCTTTGCCACCCAGCTTGTCGAGTGTGCATTCGGTATTTCATGTTTCTATGCTCCAGAAGTATATTGGGGATCTGTCTCATGTTCTGGAATTCAGCACGGTTCAGTTGGATGATGATTTGACCTATGATGTGGAGCCAGTAGCTATTTTGGGTCGTCAAGTTCGAAAGTTGAGATCAAAGAATATAGCTTCATTAAAAGTGCAATGGAGAGGTCCGCCCATGTAAGAGGCAACCTGGGAGACCGAGCAGGATATGCGGAGCATATATCCTTACCTATTCTAGGCTTCAGATATGTTTCTTGACTCGTTCGAGGACGAACATTTGTTTAAGTTGGGGAGGATGTGATGACCCGGACAGTCGTCTCATGAGTTACCGCTCCATTTCCCCTATTTCTACTTCTTTATGCTTCGTTATCCGTATTTTGCGGTATCGGGATGGTCGGATCGGATCCGGAATGATTTTGGTAAGGTTTGAGACACTTAGTCTCTTTTAAGGAAGTTTAAGTTGGAAAAGTCAACTGGATGTTGACTTATGTGTTAGAGGGCTCTGATGTGAGTTCTAATGATTCGGTTAGCTTCGAGAGATGATTTATGACTTAGGAGCGTGACCGGAATGGGTTCTCGAGGTTCAGAGTAGATTTAGGCTTGAATTGGCGAAGTTGAGATTTTGGCGATTTCCGGTTGATAGGCGAGATTTTAATATAGGGGTCGAAATGGTATTCCGAGAGTTGCAGTAGCTTCGTTGTGTCATTTGGGATGTGTTTATAAAATTTCAGGTCTTTCGGACGTGGTTTGGTTGGGTTTTTGATCAAAAGCATTAGGGGTGGGCATAAAATCCAAAAAACCGAATTCCAAACCGAACTGAGTTAATTTGGTATTCCGGTATTCGACTTTTCGGTATTATTCAGTATAGATTTTTTGGTATTTCGGTTCGGTACTCGGTATTGATTTTTTGATATTTTGGTATATCGAAATACTGAAATATATTAAATCGAAGCCCACCTTTATTTCTATAATCCAGCCCAATAAAGAATAAACCTAAGCCTAAAACCCCTAATCCCTTAGGCCTTAGTTAGTCCCTTGGGGCTTAGAGACTTAGAGAGCAAACGGCAAAATTTAGCTTCTGCTTACCTCTTGCCTTTTCTTTTGCAACTAAATAGTTCTCTTACTTTCTGGCATCATTTTGAAGAATATAAAGTGGAGAGAAACTTTTAGATGCTGAGTCTTGGATTCATTTTGTTTTTAAAGCATTTAAATAGAGATTGAAAATTTTGCAAGCCTGTCAAATGTATTGGAGTTGCTAAGTTTGTCGCCAACTTTGTTGCGCCTGAAACACATCTATTGCAGCATGGTGTCGTCTTCAATGGAGGCAGATTATTAGGCATTTTTGTTTGTTTCCATTCATTTTGTTCCCACTTTGTATTTCTGTTTGCCTCCGAATGGCAGATTATTAAATCAAAATCGTACCGAACCAAAATAAGAAATACCAAACCGTACCGAATATTTCGAAAGATTTTAGAAACTTAGGCTTGAATCTGATGTGTTTTGGGTGATTTAATGTTGTTTGAGGTGTTTTGATGATTGGAAAAAGTTTGAATAATGTTTTAGGATGTGTTGGTGCCTTTGGTTGAGGTCTCGGGGACTCGGGTGAGTTTCGAGTGGTCAATCGGATCATTTTGAAGTTTGAAAAATTGCAGATTTTGAGTTCCAGCAGTTGCATACATTTTGGTCTTCGCGTTCGCGAGAGGACCCTCGCGTTCCCGAAGAGTCAACTGAGGGAGGTGGTAGTTTAGCCTTCGTGTTTGCGAGGCAGGTGACGCGTTCGCGAAGGGCTGCGAGGTTGTGCATCGCGTTCGCGGGCGTGTAGTCGCGTTCGCATAGAAAGAATTGAAAGGTCAAGCTTCAATGGAAATTAACCCAATGCGTTCGCGATGGAAGGATCGCATTCACGAAGGTTCATCTGGGAAAAGCATCGCGTTCGCGTAAGAGGATTATGGTCAACGTTATTTTTGCACTTCGCGAACGCGAGGCTTTGACTGCATTCGCGAAAAAAGGAAATTAAAGCCTGGGCAGAGTGTTTTTAACTCATCTTGTCCGCGATTTTGAGGCTTATTTCCTCCATAATTGGCCATTTTGGGAGATTCTTAAAGGAGATTGAAGAGGGATTCAAGGGGAATCGTTGGGAGGTAAGATTTTCGGAATAAAAACTCGATTATTATGTGAATTCTACCTAGAAAATCATGGAAACTTAAGCTAAAAATGGAAGAACTAGGGCTTGAAATTTTGGACTTATGATTGGGGATTTGGAGGATCATTTGGGGTCGGATTTTAGAACTTTTGATATGTATGAACTCGTGGGGAGATAAGAAATCTATTAATGTAAAAATTTCTGAATATTGAGACGTGGGCCCGGGGGTCGGGTTTTGGTAATTTCGGGATTTGTGCCCTTTATTGATTGTTTTCGCTTGGACTTAGTTCCCTTAGCATATTTTGACGTCCTCGTTCTGATTTTGGATAGATTCGATGCGAGTAGACACCTATTTGAGGGGCAAAGGCATCACGAGCTAGAGATTTAGCCGGTTCGAGGTGAGTAATGATTGTAAATGATGTTTTGAGGGTTTGAAACCCCGGATTGCACATCGTAGTGCTATATTGAGGTGAGACACATGCTCGATGACGAGTGTGGGGTCGTGCATTATTGGGGATTGTGACTTGGTCCGTTTTGGTTGATGCTTTACCGCGTATTTGACTAAAAACTATTTGTTATCATCATTATTTGGGCGGAATGCCAACTATTTGAACCCTTCGGGGATTTTCATTGTTATTTCCTTACTGTTTTGTCTTTATACTTGAACTCAGTTATGTTATTTTCCACTGTTTTCATACTCAGCCATGTTTACTCAGTTTTGAGACTTAAATGATATTTTAAATGATGTTTGAGCTGAGAAACACTGATTTACTATTGCTTGAGGGGCTTGTGTGTATTTTTGACTGAGTAAGGTCGATGGCCTAGTTATGAGAAAACACTGATACTGATTTGAGGCCGAGGGCCTGAGATATATATATATATATATATATATGCCATATATATATATGCCACGAGGTAGTTTGATTGGTATGAGGTCGAGAGCCTAGTTTTCATGCCACGAGATGGTTTGTTATTGTGTTTTGGCCATAAGGGGCCCCTCTAGGAGTCTGCACACCCCCAGTGAGCGCGGGTACCCATTGTGATGTCATATTGATCCCGAGGGGCTGGTATTGTTCTGAGATGTTACCCGAGGGGCGGAGTTGTTGATACTGTGCCCGAGGGGCGAACTTCCAATTGTTTACTTTGCCTTAACTGCCTGTCAATTACCTGTTTACTTGTTGAAAAAGGATTGTTACTTAACTTTTCACTTGTTTACTACTTTTAAATGGTTTTACTGCTTCATTATGGAATGCCTTGTGCCTTATGTTTTTTCTTACTTATAGTCGTTATTTACATTTTTTACTCACTGAGTTGGAGTACTCACTTTACTCTGTTCACCCCGTGTGCAGATTCAGGCGTAGCTGGTACCGCTCCCGAGTGCTGATTCCTCCAGCTTCAGGCGGGTTTTCGGAGATTACAAGGTAGTTGTTGACGTCCACAGTCCCGTGTCGCTACTCCTCTACCATTTCTATTTCTTTCCAAACAATTGTACTAGTTTATGATTTTAGCAGACTCGTATTATGGCTTATAGATACTCATGACTTGTGACATCCCGGTTAGGGCTATGTCGGGTGGAACTTCCGCATTTTATCGATATTTTTCCGCTGTTTAGTATTATTAAATCACGTTTAGACTACTTTTGTGTTGATTAACTATTTTTAAAAGTGAATTGGGTATAATCGCTGGCCTTATCTTAACGAGAGGCACCATCACGACCGGGTCCGGGTTAGGGTCGTGACAGTAATTCGGACTCGTAGTTGTAAAATTTTATACTTTGAAAGTTTTGAGATTGTTTTTAGATTTCTATGCTAAATTCGTTGTTTAAGATGTTTTTTTGGCGATTTGATCGCACGAGTAAATCCATAGGATGTTTTTGAGGTTGTGTTCATATTTGGTATGGAGCCCCAAGGGCTCGGGGTGAGTTTCGGATAGGCGTCGGAGTGTTTTTGGACTTAGAAAATCTGGTATTTTGCTGTTTGCTGGTGTCCAGGTTTTTGTGCTATGCGATCGCATAGGTAGGTTCGCGATCGCATATTGTAGTCTCAAGGGGCCTTATTTTGTGCTATATGATCGCATAGCAACTTCCGCGATCGCATAGAGTTAATTCTAGGGGTCACCATTTGTCCTATGCAAACGCAAGGCTTCTCACGCTATCGCACTGAGTTAACTAGGCCTGGGGGAAGGGAAACCCATTTTTCTCTATGTGATCGCACTCCCTGCCCCGCGATCGCAATGCCCATCCCCCCTTACCCTATGCGAACGCATCCAATTGTGTGCGAACGCATAGGTTCCCCGTCCATTTATTTTAAAACAGTAGCAAAATGGGATTTCTTCAAAACTTTATAACGTTTTCACTTAAACTCGAACTTGGGCGATTTTTGAAGAGGGACTTCACCATAAAACCATAGGTATATGTTCTTAGACTTGTTTTCTTCAATTTCTATTATCACCCATTAGATTTCTAGGCCTAAATCGTGTTCTTAAGGGTAGAAAATTGGGGATTTGGGTAGAGTTAGGGCTTTTTGACTAATTAGAATTTAGACCTCTTTTTGGGGTCAAATTCCTAAACTAATTACATATTCGGGCTCGTGGGTGAATGGATGATTGGGTTTTGGTTCGAACCTCATGTTTTAACCAAGTGGGCCCAGGGTCAATTTTTGACTTTTTGGGAAAAACGATAAAAACCTATAATTAAGCATTGGGTATGAATTCTTTAGCATTTATTGATGTTGTTAAATCAATTTGGACTAGATACGAGTTATTTGAAGGCGAATTCTAAAGGAAAAGCGGTGTTTGAGGCTTGAGTTGACCATGGAAGTTGAGGTAAGTGTTTGGTCTAACCTTAGCTTGAGGGATTAGGAGTTTTGTCTTATTTGCTATGTGCTAATTATGGAGTACGACGTATAGGCATGGTGACTAGTATCTATACGTCGGTGTCAAGCATGTCGGTGAGTAATTGTTGTGACTCTGTTGTGGTTTATTATGCTTCATATGAGGATTATCATTATTGTTCCCTTGCTGGGATGTTGTTGTCGTTATTGTTCTCTTACCGGGATGTTATTGTGATATTATTGGTCCCTTGACGTGATGTTATTATCATACTATTGTTCCCTTTCCAGGATGTTGTTGTTATATTATTGTTCCCTTGCCGGGATTCTTTTATGATTGGTATTGATAAACAAAAAGGGAGTGGGTTGCACGCCTGCAACAGTACTATATGAAATGGGAGCAGGTTGCACGCCTGCAACGGTACTATATGAAATGGGAGCGGGTTGCATGCCTGCAACGGTACTATGTGAAATGGGAGCGGGTTTATATGAAATGGGATCGGGTTGCACGCCTGCAACGGTATTACATGTGTACTTGTTTCTTATTTCCTTATCTTTTGCTGGTATTTGATTTGTGGTGTTCCTTACATTTATCTACTGTTATTCTATTGTTACTTGTTACTCCCCGCAGCATGTTTCCCCGCCCAACTTTAGTTGTAATTATCTTCTTCTATTTTCGCTGTGTATGATTTAACTGCACAGGTTTATTTGGTAGTCTGGTCCTAGCCTCATCACTACTTTGCCGAGGTTAGGCTAGGCATTTACCAGCACATGGGGTCAGTTGTGCTAATACTACACTCTGCACTGTGTTCATATACTGATATCGGAGCATTTGGACCACAGTGAGGGTGTTGTCTTCAGTCCATTCAGGCGACCTGAGGTAGTCCTGCGGACGTCCACAAGCCTTGGCGTCTCCTCCTATCTTTTCTCTTTCTATTTTTACTTATTCAGAGACAGACTTATATATTTCCATTCAGTCCTTATTTGTAGTATTCTTAGATAGTCTGTGACTTGTGACACTAAATTCTGGTTAGTATTGTACTTCAGATTATGTAGCAATATTTGGTTGAATTATTAAGTTTTCGTCTTCCGCATTTCTGGTTATTTAATTTATTCTGTTGTTTAATCACTTATTATTTTAAATTGTTGAACATGTTTAATAAAAAGGGTAATGATTTTATAATATTCGACTTGCCTAGCCTCCATGAGTAGGCGCCTTCACGACTCTCGAGGGTGGGAAATACGGGTCATAACAAGTTGGTATCAAAGCACTAGGTTACATAGGTCTCACAATTCACAAACAAGCTTAGTAAACTCTGAGGGATCGGTAGGGAGATGTCTATATTTATCCCCTAGAGGCTACAGAGTTAAGAAAAACTTCACATCTATTCTTTCATGTCATGCGGTTTGGTTTCTCAATGCTAATTGAATTTCTACTCTGTTCTTTCGCAGATGGCAAGAACGCACGCTTTCTCATCCACTGATCAGTAGCTTAGCCCCCAGCAGCAGCTCCCCCAAGGGGCAGAGGGCGAGGGCGAGGCTGTACTAGAGGCCGAGGCAGGGGCAGAGCTCCGCTCAGTGCAGCAACACCAGCGGCGGAGCCTTGGGTTGAGTTTGATGATGAGGTTCCAGCCCAAGCAATTTTGGTGGGCCCAGCTTAGGTCCCAGAGGGGTTCATTGCTACCCCAGTACTTCAGGATGCTCTGGTCCGTCTAGTGGGCCTTATGGAGAGTGTCACCCGGGTAGGCTTGCTTCCTGTAGCACCAGCCGCCTCTCAGGCTAGAGGAGGAGCCAGACTCTTGCTACTCGCACTCCGGAGCAAATGGCTCCCAAGTTTTAGACTCCAGCAGCTCAGCAAGTTGGATCAGTTCAGCCGAGTTTGGTAGCTCATACCGGTGATGGAGCAGCTATGTCTGCTGATGCCTTGTGGAGATTGGAAATGTTTACCAATGTCACGACCCGGATTTCCCACCATCGGGTGTTGTGATTGCGCCTACTATCGGAGCTAGGCAAGCTAAATATTTAAAACACCTTTCCTGCTTTCTTTCAAAAATATAATAAACGAGACAAAATTTAAACGGAAGACTTTAAATCTAAAGAACTGAAAACCAAAAGTGCGGAAGTTTAATACACATAACTACCCAAGGTCTGGTGTCACTAGCTCACGGACTACTACAGAATACTACAAACAATGTCTGAAAGGAAATACATCATGTTTGTCTGATACAAGATGAACAAACGAAAAACATGGAAAGGGACTTCGGCTTGCGAACGCCAGCTAGGCTACCTCGAGAGTACCTGGATTGAAGATAGCTCCCAGAAGTCCTACTGCTGCGGTCCGTAAGCTGCTCCCTGATCTGTGCACAAAAATGCACAGAGTGTAGCATCAGCACAACCGACCCAAATGTGCTGGTAAGTGTCTGGCCTAACCCCGGTGAAGTAGTGACGAGGCTAAACCGGACCTACCACAATTAACCTGTACAGATATATATATACAAGTGCAAGAAAAAAAGAACAATAACAAAATAATACAAAGTAAAGCTAGGAAGGGACATGCTATCGGGGAGTAACAAGTAAAAATGAAATATCGGAAATAAACAGAAGAAACTCTGGTTACCATGATATATATATTGTCACACCTCCTTTTTCCGCCCCGCGAGGGTGCAGGGAGTTTTCTCCAATTAAAGGACAGTCGAAACGGGATTTGTTTATTTGTTTCAGAGTCGCCACCTGGGAATTTTATGGCATCCCAAGTCACCGATTTTAATCCCGAATCGAGGAGAATATGACTCTGTTTGTCATTCTGTGAACCAGAAATCCGGATAAGGAATTCTGTTAACCCAGGAGAAGGTGTTAGGCATTCCCGAATTCCGTGGTTCTAGCACGGTCGCTTAACCATTTTTATACTTGGCTTAATTATCTCAATTTACTAAATATATTTTTTATTGTTGCCTGATTTCGTTACCGCCTTAGATTGTTTATGATTATAGACCCTTCTTTGAAACGAATCACGCGCACGTATATTCGTATTATATATTTTTTATAAACGTAGAGAATCGTGTCACGCATACGTGTACACAATAAGATTGATAATATTTTTATATTTTTGTTATAAAAAAAATATTTTCGAAATAAAATTAAGAATATCATCACCCTTGTATTATTAAATAGTGAACTGCACATCTCGGGTTATATGAAATTATTTTAACATCCTCCGAGGAACCCCTTTTATTAAAAATTTGCTCGAAGTTGCGCGAACGCATAATCCGAATTGCCTTTAGAAGTATAATCAAGTCGCGCGAACGCATCCCTAATTATGCAAATATTCTTGATGGTAATATAAATTCTCTACAAATGTTTATTGCATCCATCTATTTTTAAATGTGAGAGTCATGGAGAATCACCGATTGGGATGCCACCAAATTTCTTGAAAAAAGAATTCAAAATTTATTAGGCGTTGACCGCGAGTTATATTTTACACGTATGGGTTATGTCTCTCAAAGATTATTCAAATTTAAGAAATTAATGATAAAGAATAAATAACGTGCGGCTACACTTACCATTTTATTAGTTAATATGGTATTAGTATAAAAAGTGAATTACAACGCAAAATTCGGAAAGATTTAAACGGATAAACAAACTAATATTTTTTCGAAGAATTTGCATTATTCTATTTGTAGCAAATGCTATTTACACATTCTTAAAATGTTGCAATTTATAAATCCAATCTTCTTCTACACCACTTGTTTTTAATCCAAATGTATGATTATTTGGTTAATTTGCTCACGATGATTGAATTTTAGGATAAATATAATCAAACCAATTCTTATTCTCGGCCTATGCGAATATTTGCAAACACTAACTCTATATTTTGTAAAATTATTGACATTATTTTTATACTTTGTTTTTATTTAGAATTGAGTTGATCGCACTCTCAAAATAACTATGGCCATTTGTTATTAAGAAAGAGAACTAATCTACCAATTGATTTAATAAGACGATATCACATATAACGCAAACATACATCATGAACTGTTCGCAATATTCCAACATTGTAATCGTAACGGATTATATCAATTCACCTTTCAACTATTGATTATACGCATAACCATTATTGCGCCATATATGATCAAAATACAACTAACAATCATCTAGCTTTGAACAAAATCAAATATTGGACGAGATATGCCAGTAATGTAGTTTCTTGGTATTTCCATACTATCCTACGCTTAACCAACAGTATCACAAAATGTAATTAATGGCCAACTTTCTGCCATGTTCCCTATCTCAACAATTCAAACAGTAAATGTCATCACTAGTCCTTAAAACATATAAGATTATCGTGGAATTTACTACTCCAGAATGTTAATTAGTTAACAGTTTATCATGTCAAGTATAATACTATATTAACCAACTAAAACAAAACTGAAACTTAAACTAATAAAATTTAAATGAGTAGAAGACATCCTTATAATTCCAAACTTCATTTACTTGCCATGTTGAAGCTTTTCATGACATGAGTTTACAGATATGTACCTGATATTGGAAGCAAAAGAAAATGAAGATGAGAATCAGCAGCAGTAATAACAGTACAGCACAGCAACAACAGCCCAGCAACAGTAACAACCCAGGAAAAGAGTTTGCAAACCAGTAGAGCAGTAATCCCAAAAATGTTTCCAGCTTTGAATCAAACAACAACAATTAATACTGATTTCAAACAATAAAGAAAGCATAAGATTTTTTTTTTAGTTTTTTTTTATTTGAAAGCTTAAATATTTTTCGGAATTTTTCATTCTCCTAAATGTTCAGCCCTTTTTTCTCTCTTTCCTATTCTCGTTTTTTTTCTGTTCTATTCTCTCTCGTATCTTCAGATTCGTTCCTCTATCTGTGTGTGTATTTTCTAATTATGTGTGTTTGTCTTGTGTTCAAGACTTCCTATATATAATCTCATCCCATAAATCTTTTAATCAATTAAAATCAACCCATTTTCTCTACCAAACCTATTATCTTCCCACTCATCCCCATTACATTAAATAAACATATCACACCACCCCATTATATTTTGTCCCCCATGCCTAACATAAACAAATACAAGATTCCCCCACACTAAAATTTGTCTTGTCCCCCCTTTATATTAAATAACTATATCACAACCCACCCCATTTCATTTTGTCCCCCATGCTTCACATAAAAAATTACAAAATGTACAATTCCTAAACTACCCCTCCGACCTTATTGCAATTACTATTTTACCCCTGAACGTACTACAAATTACCAAACTACCCCATCAGCTATAACAATCAATTAATCAAACTTAACCAAAATATAGACAATATGATCAATTTCTAACAATGTTCAAACAACAATATGAACACGGATGAACATCATAACAACAATATCACATGAACACAAATTGAACAACAAAGAACAACTAAAATTTGATTGAACAATATTTTTAGCAACAAACAATCCTATTTTTGGATTCAACAACAACAACAAACAAGTATATTTAGATTTCTAAATTCAATCATATTGAACTTAAAATTAACTCTAACAACATTACAACCAACAATTCCTATATTAAACTTAAACAAGATTATGAGACAAATTCAATAAATAATCATAAATGATAAACAAGAAATCAAACTATACAAATTTCGGATTCAAGATCAACCAAACAAAGTATGAACATGAATGAAAATATTCAATAACAATAACAAACAAACTTTGTTCAAACTTCGAATTAAACTTAAACAAAACAAATAAACATATTCAAATCACTAATCTTCAAATAATCAACTAATCTTTCTTAAATTAAATCCAACAAAACTTATAACAAAGATGCATGATCCAAAAATTAAAACCAAAACATAACTTCACATTAAATCACTGAATTAAAACCAACTTCAAAAAATGAATACGAATTAAATCTATATTAACAACAAACAACGGATTTAAACGATTTAAACTAACACCTTTCTACATTAAAACTAAATCCTCTTAAAATTAATAAAACAAACTGAAAATAATTAAATTGAATCTTCAACTTAAATCTAACAACAATATAATTAAACTAACAATTTTTTCTAAAAAAATAAGAAAAATAAAGCAAACTTACGCTAATTCAAAATCTGAAAATATCAAACAAATTATGGACGTAATAGAACTTAGAACAACTAACCGTGAATGACCAACGACGAACATCGAACGAACTCTAAACGAAACCAAAGAACTTGGGCATAAACGGACTTGAAGACGACAAAGCAACAAGCATCAGTTGAGGTGAAAGATGAAGAAAAACGCAGCAAGAAGCAGCTGGAACGGAGCAGCAGTAGCGCGATGGAGTTGGGCTTCGATGAAGAAGAAACAGCGGCGTCCATGGATGTCGAGCTCAAGCTTGAGCTCGACGAAGAGGATGAAGGCAGACCCGGCGAGAAGCAGCTGAAGCAGAAACGTGAGCAGCAGCAGCAATGGTGAAGCTGAAGACGCAGCGACGCAGCAGCACGACGGAGCAACGGTGGAGCTCGTTTTTGGGCTGGTTTCGAGCAGCTCTCATTGCTGCGTTTTGGAGAACGGAGCAGCTTGGTCGTTTGGACTTGAGGTTTAGAAGATGGAAGTAGAAGGACCTCCATGGATGACGAAGTAACAGCAGTAGCAGCTGCAATGACTGGAAGAAAACGCAACAACAATGGCGAACGTGAAGCTACTCCAATGGTCATTTGGTTTCGACAACGGGAAACGAGGGGGGGAAAGCAGCCATGGCTGCTCGTGTTGGGGTCGATGGGACGATGGAGAATGTCGTGTGTGTGTGTGTTGAGGTGGTGGAGGAGTGAGGAAGGGCAGCCATGGGAGGTGGGGCTTGGAGGTTGGAGAAGATGAAGATAGGAGGGGGGGCGGATGGCTTAAGCCTAGGGTTTTCTTCTTCTTCTTCTTCTTTTTGTTTTATTTTTGTTTTGTAAAAATGAAAAAATAAAAATGAATAGGGGGAATTGGGTTATGGACTGGGTCAACCCAGTTCGAAATGGACTGGGTCGTTTGGGAAGATTGGGCCATTTTTGGGCCTGTGGCTTGAAATCGAAGAAGAGGCCCAATTCCGACTTTCTTTATATTTTCGCTCTCTTTTCTTCTTTTATTTCTCTAAAACTAAATTATAAAAATACTTAAACTATTATTAAGAACTAAATTAAGTTATAAAAGCGCAAATTAACTCCCAATAATAATTGACGCATAATTAAGTAATAATTAAGCATAAAATTGTATATTTGGACATTAAATGCTAAAAATGCAAACGATGCCTATTTTTGTAATTTTTGTTTTTTGTAAAACAAACTTAGTTACTAACAATTGTATAATTAAATCCTACACGAAGTCTGCGAACCAGAAATTCAAAGTAAGGAATTCTGTTGACCCGAGGGAAGGTGTTAGGCACCCCCGAATCCCGTAGTTCTAGCACGGTCGTTTAAACTGTTGTAATGGCTAAAATATCTGATTTTAATACATGTTCAAAAACTATAGTGCAATTTTAACTTTTAACCGCTTTTATTGTTATTATTATATTTTTTAAAGAATGTGAACATCGTTTAAAAACATGTCTTTGGATTGCGTTACATAAAATGCATCCACGATCCGGAACATATTTTTATTCAATGTTTTGGGATTTGGATTTGGGTCGCATAAATGCGTACCCGTGTTTAAGAATGTATTATTATTATATCGCGCCTAAAGCGATTAGCGCTTTATTACTTTGGGGAAGGCCGTGAAATTTGCTAAACGGCCCATCCCGAAGTTTAAGTAATTTTTTTTTTAATTAAATTCTCTCAACACTGCTGGGGATAAAAGTGTTATCTTCTTGGGATAACGCTGTTGAGGATAACGCTGTTGGGGAATTTTATCCCTACAGATCGATGCTTTATTCTTCTGGAAGCCGCTGGGGATGATAATGGCTCTTTGCTTTTCTGAGCACAAATGTCATCCCTTTGTTCTGTCTGCTGGGGATCAACTTCCTCCATTGGAAACTTATTATGTTGGGGGCAACCCTGGTTCAAAGACCAATTCCTTTGTGCTATCTTTATTCTTCCCCAAATGGGTACCTGATTTCCAGAAAATTTTCTAACCTGAGAAGAAAATTTTCTGCCCCAGTTTGACAATCTTTCTTGTGGCATGCATTTCCGTTATAAATGCCATTTTTTTTTACCTGTTTCAAATCAAACTTTTGTTAGCTTAAAGCGTGGTGGTTGGCTGTGATACTCCACTGGGATGGTTTTCCCTTTCTCCTTCCTTGCTCTGCGTTCCAAAACTTGTTGGGGATGATATTATTTCTGGGGATAATCTATTTCTGCTGGGGATATCCCTCTTCTCTCGTGGCATGGCTCGGAAACTTGCATTTTCCCGACCTTTTAGTCTCGTATGAATTTCCTAAATCATGCTTATTGCTCTCCTTGTTTGTCCATGTGCCTTGGCCTTGAGGTTTTAATAACCTTTGATTTTGGCAAGGATATCCCTCTTGACACTCGTTGATCCTTTTGTCAATATCCTTTTGCTGGAGATATCTTTCTTGATACTGGCCTCGCGCTTGTTCCTTCCTGACTATATCATTTGTATGTATTAGTTAGATCTTATCTTGGAAAGCTGATGGCCTATTTTGAAGTCATTTCCCACTGGTTCTGACCAAACAGACTCTACTGGGGAAATTTCTATGAAAGGAAAAGATAAAAGGAAACAGAATAAAAGACAACGGAAAAAGATGACTCTTTAACAAAAGAAACTATAAATAAAAACCTATCAAATGCAAATACCGACTCTAATGGTCATGACATGCACTTGTGGCCTATCCTTCGTCATCAATCGTCTTTCAAGGTCTTCCCTTGACTATTCCCCATCTGATTCCCAATCTTATTCGACTTGTAGTGCCCGAAGGGTTTTCACTATCAAGCCTCTCTCATTTTGGGTTTTTCTCTCAGCTTTCATCGCCTTATGGTGTCCGTAAAGATTTTCACCAATAAGACTCTCTTATTTGTATCACTTTCCAGCTGGGGATTTGGAGTGTTGCCGGTATGACTCTCTCTGCTGGAGATTGAAGTCCTTTCTGTTGTGGAACAGAGTGTTATGTTCACCGGTAAGACTCTCATTTGTCTGACTTGGCATCTTTTGCAGACTGGTCAGAAGGTCTTTCTTTGGACCGTAATGTGGGTTTTTGGATAGGCTAGAAAAAAAGGGTATTAAAGGCTCAAAAACAAAATAAATTTGGGGTTTAAAATTACAACCTTCGGAACCAATTTTGCTTACCATAAGCGCAACCCTTGCCCCAGTTTCTTGCTTGGGGATTATTTATTTATTATTTTTTAATTTCTTTTTACACTATGCACATTATGCACATTATGACCATTATGGCCACTATCCCCAGCAGAGTCGCCAGAGCTGTCACACCTCCTTTTTCCGCCCCCGAGAGGGTACAAGGGAGTTTTTCCAATTAAAGGACAATCGAAACGGGATTTGTTTATTTATTTTCAGAGTCGCCACCTGGGAGATTTAGGGTGTCCCAAGTTACCAATTTAATCCCGAATCGAGGAAAATTTTCGACTTTCCAAATGAAGTCTGCGAACCAGAAATTCTAAGTAAGGAATTTTGTTGACCCGAGGGAAGGTGTTAGGCACCCCCGAATCCCGTGGTTCTAGCACGGTCGCTTAAACTATTGTAATGGCTAAAATATCTGATTTTAATACATGTTCAAAAACTATAGTGCAATTTTAACTTTTAACCGCTTTTATTGTTATTATTATATTTTTTAAAGAATGTGAACATCGTTTAAAAACATGTCTTTGGATTGCGTTACATAAAATGCATCCACGATCCGGAACATATTTTTATTCAATGTTTTGGGATTTGGATTTGGGTCGCATAAATGCGTACCCGTGTTTAAGAATGTATTATTATTATATCGCGCCTAAAGCAATTAGCGATTTATTACTTTGGGGTAGGGCCGTGAAATTTGCTAAAACGACTCCTCCTTAATTCTAAGCAATTAAATGTACATTTATTGAGGGCCCCGCAATCTATACATTTTATTAAGCGAGGCTCATCTCATTTATTTTCCTAAATGGATAAATCTTAAAGCGACTACATTTTGCTATTTAAAATTAGTCTCTAAAATGAATAAAGAAAATCCTAATTAATTACGTTTTTTTTATTATTATTATTTAAGAAAACATGACACGCTAATTGCTTGATTCATACAAATATTGATGAAAAAGGGATTTTATTCTTAATTTCGAAAATTATAAATTAAATAAAAATTCAACAACTAATATTCAAAATAAACAAATATAGCTAGATTAAAACTTAGCATTGTTATTTTTTTAAAAAAATATTATTGAGATTAATTATTCACAATCATTTGAAACTAAATTTAACCATAATTACTAAAGCTTATTAGAAAGTTTATTAGACTTAAACGTTCTTCTAATCTTGCTTAAGCTCAAGTCATGCCTTAATGCCTAATTTACGATGTTTAATTTAAATTCGTGTCTTAGCTAAATTTAGCTACTTGTTCATGATCAACCTATAATCTTGAAGCCTTCATAACTAGTGAATTAACCTATTTTGCCGAACTGATTTATTACAGACTAACTTATGATATTATTTTCTTATTCCAGTTATTATTTAGTAATTCATGAAATAGCTTAAATACAATCAACAAAAGGAACAAAGAAATAAAAACGAAATTAAAACTTCAAATTTTCATTCTTCATATGTATTCACGCTTCATATTTCGGATTACAATAAACAGCTTTTCAGTTGTGTACCTGATATTGGAAGCAAAAGAAAATAAAGATGAGAATCAGCAGCAGTAATAACAGTACAGCACAGCAACAACAGCCCAGCAACAGTAACAACCCAGGAAAAGAGTTTGCAAACCAGTAGAGCAGTAATCCCAAAAAACAAAAGCTTCGAGCTTTGATGAAACAACAATTAATTCTGATTTCAAACAATGAAAGAAAACAGAATATTTTTTAGTTTTTTTTTTATTTGGAAGTTTAAATATTTTTCGGAATGTTCTCTCTCTTAAATGTTCAGCCCTTTTCTCTCTCTTATTTTCAGATTTGTTTCTCTCTCTCGTTTTTTTTTCTCTTCTGTCTGTGTATGTTCTCTCGTATCTGTATGTGTTTTTCTCTTCTCTGTGTTCTGTTCAAGACTTCATATATATAATCTCATCCCATAAATCTTTTAATCAATTAAAATCAATACTTTTTCTCTACCCAACCCATTATCTTCCCAATCATCCCCATTACATTAAATAAACATATCACACCACCCCATTATGTTTTGTCCCCCATGCCAAACATAAAATAATACAAGATTCCCCCCACTAAATTTTGTCTTGTCCCCGCTTTATATTAAACAATTATATCACAACCCATCCCATTTCATTTTGTCCCCCATGCTTCAGATAAACAATTACAAAATGTACAATTCCTAAACTACCCCTCCGACCTTATTGCAAATTACTATTTTACCCCCGAACGTACTACAAATTACCAAACTACCCCATCAGCTATAACAAACAATTAATCAAACTTAATCCAAAATATAGACAATATGATCAATTTCTAACAATGTTCAAACAACAAATTTCATGAACATGATTTCTTCAACATTTCAATAACAAATCACATGAACATGATTTCAACCACAAATCATATGAACACAAATTGAACAACCAAGAACAACTAAAATTTGATTGAACAATATTTTTAGCAACAACAAACCTATTTTCGGATTTAAACAACAACAACAATCAAACAAGTATATTTAGATTTCTAAATTCAATAATATTGAACTTAAAATCAACTACTCTAACAACATTACAACAAACAATTCTTATATTAAACTTAAACAAGATTATGAGACAAATTCAAGAAATAATCATAGATGATAAACAAGAAATCAAATTATACAAAATTCGGATTCAAGATCATCCAAACAAAGTATGAACATGAATGAATCTATTTTAACACAACAAACATGACGGATTAAAACGATTAAATCAATATATTTCCTTTAACACAACTAAATTCTTTTTAGACAAATAACAAGATCGACGAATAAACAATTATGAACTTAAGCTTGAACTTAACAATATTAACAATTTCTAACAATACATAAACACATGAAACAAATTGAAGAAATAGTTAATTAAATTTCAATTTGAATCTAACAAACATCAAACTAACAAATATTCATTTAAACAATAATACAAACATGAAATGAATATGAAAACAACTAATTAAACTTCTATTTTGAAATCTGAAAATTAATTTAACAAACAACATGAACATGAACAAAACCAAAAATCAAATATCTAACCATAGACATGAACAAAACAAACATTCGCCGATTTTAGATTCGAAAAATATCAAAACAAAATACGGACAAAATAAAATTCAAAAACTACTAACCGGATTGAAACGACGAATGACTAACCAACGACGAACTCGAACTCAAAGAGTGGGCTGAAACAATGCCGAAGCAGTAGCAATGGCATCCGTTCGGAGCAGCCATGGATGCTCGTCGTAGCTGGACACGGCGAGAAGCAGAAGCAGACCGGAATGCACCAGTAGTGGCAGAAACGGGCAGTAGCTGCGGCGATCAGATAGAGTAGAAGAAGCAGCCGCGACAGTAGCGGCGTGGCGCAGGCAGGTTGTTTGGAGGTGGTGTTTGGACGGAAAAGATCTAAGCAACCACAGCAGCATGTCCATGGAGGAAACGTGAGCAATAGCGATGACTCAACACAGCAGCAGCTCGACGTGCTCGGAAGGAAGAAGAAGCAGCGTCGCGGCAGCTGGGAGGAGGAAGGGAAGCCGCAGCGATGGGGTTCCTCCTTCGTTGGTCGAGGGTTTTTCCGGCGTGACTGGGGTTGCCTCGGGTGAAAGACGAGGCTGGTTGTTCGACGAAGAGGATGAAAGGGACTGTGAGGACGCAGCCATGAACGAGCTTGAGCTTGGGGTCGTTCATGGTGCTACGAAGAAAGCTTGGGGTCGTTCATGGTGCGATGGTGGAGTTGTTGGTGTTTAAGAGAAGAAGAAGCAGCCATGGGACTGCTCGTTCATGGTGCGATGAAGAAGATGAGGACGAGGCAGCCATGGGAGCTTGAGGGGGAAGCCATGGATGAGCTTTGGAGAAACTTGGAGAAGAAGAAGATAGGGAAGGGGGGTGGCGGATTGTTTAGAAATTTTTTAGGGTTTTTGTCTTCTTTTTGTTTTGTTTTGTTTTGTAAAATGTAAGACAAAGGGGTTTGAGTCTTTTGGGTTATGGACTGGGTTGACCCAGTTCGAAATGGACTGGGTCGTAGGGAAGATTGGGCCATTTTTTGGGCCTGTGGCTTGAAATCGAAGAAGAGACCCAATTCCGACTTTCTTTATATTTTCGCTCTCTTTTCTTCTTTTATTTATCTAAAACTAAATTATAAAAATACTTAAACTATTATTAAGAACTAAATTAAGTTTAAAAAGTGCAAATTAACTCCCAATAACAATTAACGCACAATTAAATAATAATTAAGCATAAAATTGTATATTTGGACATTAAATGCTAAAAATGCAAACGATGCCTATTTTTGTAATTTTTAATTTTTGTAAAACAAATTTAATTACTAACAATTGTAGAATTAAATCCTACATGCAAAATGCGACATATTTTTGTATTTTTATTAATTTAACAAATAAACATGCACAGAACAAATACAAATAATTATTCAAAATATCACAAAATTGCACACCAAAGAAAAATCATTTTATTTTTGAATTTTTTGGGAGTAATTCTCATATTGGGCAAAAATCACGTGCTTACAGCTGCCCCTCTTTGCCCGAAGACACGAAGGGTTTTCGTGCAAAGATAAAGCGAGTGATTTTTGCCCATCCGAGTACTCCGTTGAAGCATTTTTTGAAAAAGATTTGACCGAACCTTTGTTTCAAAGGTTTCCTACATATCCTGGGCTAAACAGGAATCAGGTCAATGTAGTTCGGGAAATTTTGGTAGCTGGGACTACCGTGGGACTGCATTGTTACTGTTGTTGCATGCTATTACCACTGCTTACCGATCTCCTTGTTACACCATGCTTAAAAGAAAACAAGAAGCTAGGCTAGAGTACAATTTGTTTTTGTTGCCTTGCTTCCTTGTCTGCTTGCATTTCTTCCGGTGCTTTTCTTCTTTTGACACATGTACTTGAGTTTGTACTGTGACCTCTTGTTGCAACCTTCTGTTTCCCGGTGCCGGGGAATTTTATTGTTTCCTGCTGGGGATTCCTATTGTAACCCTCTGTTTTATTGTCCTCTGACTTGATCTTGAAATGTATGCCTCTGTTATCTGGGCGGGCTCCCAACTTCAATACTTGAAAATTAAAGACTTGAAATGTATGCCTCTGTTATCTGGGCGGGCTCCCAACTTCAATGCTTGAAATGTAAAGACTGAAATGTATGCCTCTGTTATCTGGGCAGGCTCCCAACATCAACAACAACTTTTAAAAATAAGCGTCATTCCTCTCTTCAGGCGGGCTCCTGACTTCAAATACACAACTTTTAAAATAAACGCCATTCCTCTCTTCAGGCGGGCTCCTGATTTCAACAACAACTTTGAAAATAATCGCCATTACTCTTTTCAGGCGGGCTCCTGACTTCAATAACTTTAAAATAAAATCCTATTCGAGGGCGGATGAACCCGAAATATCCTATTCGAGGGCGGATGAACCCAAAATATCCTATTCGAGGGCGGATGAACCCAAAATATCCTATTCGAGGGCGGATGAACCCAAAATATCCTATTCGAGGGCGGATGAACCCAAAATATCCTATTCGAGGGCGGATGAACCCAAAATATCCTATTCGAGGGCGGATGAACCCATTATATCCTATTCGAGGGCGGATGAACCCAAAATATCCTATTCGAGGGCGGATGAACCCAAAATATCCTATTCGAGGGCGGATGATCCCATTATATCCTATTCGAGGGCGGATGAACCCATTATATCCTATTCGAGGGCGGATGAACCCATTAAATCCTATTCGAGGGCGGATGAACCCATTATATCCTATTCGAGGGCGGATGAACCCAAAATATCTTATTCGAAGGCGGATGAACCCATTATATCCTATTCGAGGGCGGATGAACCCAAAATATCCTATTCGAGGGCGGATGAACCCAAAATACCCTATTCGAGGGCGGATGAACCCAAAATATCCTATTCGAGGGCGGATGAACCCAAAATATCCTATTCGAGGGTGGATGAACCCAAAATATCCTATTCGAGGGCGGATGAACCCAAAATATCCTATTCGAGGGCGGATGAACCCAAAATATCCTATTCGAGGGCGGATGATCCCATTATATCCTATTCGAGGGCGGATGAACCCATAATATCCTATTCGAGGGTGGATGAATCCAAAATATCCTATTTGAGGGCGGATGAACCCAAAATATCCTATTCGAGGGCGGATGAACCCAAAATATCCTATTCGAGGGCGGATGAACCCAAAATATCCTATTCGAGGGCGGATGATCCCATTTTCAAAATCTTGGAATTGTCTTACCTCCGACTGTTTTTCTTCGAATCGTGTTGTCTTGCTATCTCTTAAAACTTGAATTGATTTCCTCGTTCTTCCGAGAAAATTTTCGACAATGGCAGAAAATCTTCTGCCCCAGTTTTGGTGCTTTTCCTTGTTCTCCAGGTGGACGCCTGACTTCTGATATTTCAACTGTTCTTCCTTGTTCTCCACGTGGACGCCTGACTGCTATTTTAATTCTTCATCCTTGTTCTCCAGGTGGATGCCTGATTGCTATTTCTTTTCTTCATCCTTGTTCTCCAGGTGGACGCCTGATTGCTGTTTCTTTCATTGCTCTTCCTTGTTCTCCAGGTGGACGCCTGATTTCTAATACTTCCGTTGCTCTTCCTTGTTCTCCAGGTGGACACCTGATTGCTGGGGATAATACCACTGGGGGAGTCTCCTTTCTTCCCCTCCTTCAAATTCAATATTTTTTTTATTTTGTTTTTTTTGTTTTTTTTTCTTAACACTGCTGGGGATAAAAGTGTTATCTTCTTGGGATAACGTTGTTGAGGATAACGCTGCTGGGGAATTTTATCCCTTCAAATCGATGCTTCATTCTCCTGGAAGCTGCTGGGGATGATAATGGTTTTTGCTTTTCTGAGCACAAATGTCATCCCTTTGTTCTGTCTGCTGGGGAACAACTTCTTTTATTAAAACTTGTTATGCTGGGGGTAAAACTGGTTCAAAGACCACTTCCCTTGAGACTGGTGCTATATTCATTTTACCCTGAATGGGTATCTGACTTCCAGAAAAATTTCCAAATGAAAGGAAAATTTTCTGCCCCAGTTTGACAGTCTCCCTTATGGCCTGTATTTCTGTCATCAATGCCACTTCCTTTACCTGTTTCAATTTAAACAAAATTTGTTAGTTTAAAACGCGGTGGTTGGTTGTGATACTCCCACTGGGATGGTTTTCCCTTTTCCCTTCCTTGCTCTGCGTTCCACAACTTGTTGGGGATGATATTATTTGCTGGGGATAATCCTTTTCTGCTGGGGATATCCCTCTTCTTTCGTGGCATGGCTCGGAAACTTGCATTTTCCCGACCTTTTAGTCTCGCATGAATTTCCCAAATCATGCTTATTGCTCTCCTTGTTTTGTCCATGGGCTCTGGTCTTGAGGTTTAATAACCTTTGATTTCGGCAAGGATATCCCTCTTGACACTCGTCAATCCTTTTGTTGGGGATATCTTTCTTGACACTGGCCTCGCGCTTGTTCCTTCCTGACTATACCACTTGGATGTACTAGTCATATCTCATCCTGCATAATTAGAAAGCTGATGGCCTATTTTAAAGTTATTTCCCACTGGTTCTGACCAAACAGACTCTATTGGAGAATTTTCTATGAAAGGAGAAAGATAAAAAGGAACAGAATAAATGACAAAGGAAAAAGATGACTCTTTAACACAAGAAACTATAAATAAAAAACCTATCAAACGCAGACACCGACTCTATTGGTCATGACATGCATATGTGGCTTATCCTCCGTCGTCAATCGTCTTTCAAGATCTTCCCTTGACTATCCTCCATCTGATTCCCAATCTTATTCGACTTGTAGTGCCCGAAGGGTTTTCACTATCAAGCCTCTCTCATTTTGGTTTTTCTCTCAGCTTTCATCGCCTTATGGTGTCCGTGAAGATTTTCACCGATAAGACTCTCTCATTTGTATCACTTTCCAGCTGGGGATTTTGGAGTGTTGCCGGTATGACTCTCTCTGCTGGAGATTAGAGTCCTTTCTGCTGTAGAACAGAATGTTATGTTCGCCGGTAAGACTCTCATTTGTCTGACTTGGCATCTTTTGCAGACTGGTCAGAAGGTCTTTCTTTGGACCGTAATGTGGGTTTTTGGAAAGGCTAGAAAGAAAGAGTATTAAAGGCTCAAAAACAAAATAAACTTGGGGTTTAAAATTACAACCTTCGGAACCAATTTTACTTACAACGAGCACAACTCTTGCCCTAGTTTCTTGCTTGGGGATTATTTATTTATTATTTTTAATTTCTTTTTACACCATGACCGAGCCGTGAGGCGCCTACGTATCCTCTTTGAGGAATCAGGTCGAACGTAGTTCCCAATTCTTCTTTTTTCTTCTGACTTTTTGTTTTTTTAATCATTGTTCTCTTTTTTTCGTTTTTTGTTGATTTTTTTTTTACCTTCCAGGCTCGTATTTCCTAGTCGTTTCTATTGATTCCGAACGAGAGGTATGAAAGAAAATAAAATAAAGCTCAAAAGGGGTAACGAAGGATAAAGTGTTTAGGTAGCAGAACAATATGCCTTCGTCGTTCCAGTCTTCAAAACATGCCAAGTGCAAACAACACAATTGAACATAGATTTATAGTCTCTTCCGACGGTGCTGGTCTTGACAATTATGTTAAACACTTGCTTTTCATTTGTCATTTCTAAAGCACTGCTGGGCGACACTCTCACTCTCATGAACGACCCTCATGCCAATTCGGCGAATCTTGCATTTAACGGTTTTCTTTGTGTTTTACTTGCCCTAATTCCACATGACTCGGGCTTCAAATAATCTCACACCGTTCTTATTTCCTTTAAATGGTCTGATCACCTTTCCGGAGTTTTATAATTAACTTTTAAGACTAGGCCCAAACTGTGTGCGCATGTCATGTCACTAGAATCGGCGCTGAACAAAATGATAAAATGACTAAACAAAATGACTGGAAATAATCAAAGACCGGATTTTCCATTAGACTACCGGTTAAATGGTTTGAATAACGAAACAAACAAAAACAAACCAAAAATAAAATCCTAAAACAACCTGGACAAACTTAAACAAACCGTAATGAAAAACCGGAAAGATAAGACAGTTTGACACAAGACAATATCTGAATTACAACCCTAATAATCCGAACACCAGAAATGACAACAAAATAAGCCACCACAAGCTTCTCTCTTGCTGACCAAGGAACGGAGTGTTCTCCCATTTTATCAAAACTGGCATCTCAGCCATTGAGCTTCGCATCAGTATTTCCCAGACCATTGCCAACTTCAATATCATCAACTTTAGTCAACAAGTCCCAATAAGATTCGAGTGCTTCTGTTATCAGGCTTGATCCCCGCAAAGTGTGCTTCTGGGTCTTGTATTTCCGGCTTACCACAAACCAACCACCTTAACTTTCTTTGTGATTCCAAAGCGAAACAGGTTAGAATGGACTCCGTCGGTCCCCATTATTAATAACTTCTTTTTTTTCATTTTATTTCTTTTTTTTCATTTTCCTTTTTTTGATTTTTTTTTTTTTCATTTTTTCCTTTTCTTTTTTTTTTCGATTTTTTTTTCATTTTTTGTTGTGGTCGAATCTTATGGAGATTGCCTACGTATCATGACCCCGCATGAATCAGACCTTGCGTAGTTCGGACCAATAAAAGATAAACAATAAACATTTTTTATCAATTTTCATATTAAAACAAATTGGGTTTCAATGGTTTGAAGATGACCTACAAACTCGAAAATCAAACAACCCACATATTTTAATCAAAATATTTACAAACTCCAAAAATAAAGGGCCAGCTCTTTCTCCGTTTGACAAATGCAACCGAGCGGTTATTTTTGCAAACCTGGCCCCTTCCAAATTTTGAGGCCGTAGAGGATTATTTTATGACACTTTACAAACTTGTTCATTCTTTTACGAAAATAGCCTTTCGACAACTGAAAGATACTCTAAGGCTATTTCGGCAAGAACGGTTTAAGACGCGGCCGAAGCTGGCTCGGCTTATTTTGACCAAAAATCTAAACGGTATTTACCTGACCGTTGACTCTTTCTTTTTTTTTTTCAAATTACAATAAAATCGTGGTGTTGCAAACACGGCCCTTCAGTGCCTTGGGGACGAAGATTTTTAAGGATGTGTGGGTCAACTAGACCAAAAAATCCTAAACATGACCCAAAAAGTGGCTGTTTATGCAAAGTCAGCATTCCGGCGTTCCTTTTGGGAACATTCGGCTATGTCTTGATAAAACAGCGTCACCCGACTTCTTTATGACAAAATTAAAATTTGACATGTTTTTTATTGGCTATTTTTAGCAAAAAGGGAGGTTGGACACCACTAGACTTATTTATGACAAAATAAAAAATTTTGACACGTTTTTTATTTATTTTTTTGGTTTTTGACTATTTTAGCAAAAAGGGGGTTGGACCCGATGAGGGTTGCCTACGTATCTCAAATCCGGTGAGAATCAAACCCGCGTAGTTCGGGCTGATCAAGAATAAGTAAATGAACTAATTTCTTTTTTTCTTTTTTTTTTGAATTTGTGAAAGAACTACTTTAAAAGAAGAAAGGAAGTTTTTTTTTTTGATTTTCTTTTAAAAAGAAAGACTTCTAAGATATTTTTTTGAATTTTCATTTGTTTTTTTTTCTTATTCTAAAAAGAAAAGAAAATATTTTTTTTTTGAATTTTACCTTTAATAAAAGAATGCTTTCTAAAAAAAATATTTCTTGAATTTTGAATTTTCTTTTCAATTTTTAAAGAAGAAGGAAAATATTTTCGAATTTGTTTTATTTTATAATATATATTTTTTTTAATAATTAAAAAGACTTTCTAAAGAAGTCAATAATGTAAAATATTTTTAGATTTTTTGTTTTGAAAATTGGGAGTCTAAAAAAAACTTTTCCAGACTTTTTTTTTTTGGCAGGACAAATATTTTTGCAACAAATAAAGATATATATATATATATATATTTTGGAAATAAAGAAAAACTTTTTGGATTTATATATATATATATATATATTTGCAACAAATAATAAAACAACTTTCAACGCGACTCTTTTTATTTTATTATTTTGAATTTTTCAGAAATGAATAAAAAAAACTATTTTAAAAGTAAGACTCTTTTTTTTCATTGTCATTTTTCAGGGGAAGACAAACTATTTTTTTTTTTTAATTTTTATTTATTTATTTTTGAAAAAATAAGACAGAACAACGACCCTTTTTCTATTTTTTTTTTTCTTTTGCTTCTAATAAAACATTATTTTTTCATTTTCTCAAAATTTCGGCAGAGTTTTGACAGTATTTGGGCATTGGTTTTTTTTTTCAAAAATAAACAATCAATTCCCTAACCGCTATTTCTTTTTTTTTTTCAATTTCAAAATATTATTCCTGATATTCAAAAGTCAGCCAACACACAAATCCGGATCAAATAAATGCGCAACTAGCAGCAAGTAAGATGCATCAGGAGGGTCATTTTCATTTTTTGGTGCAACTGTCCTAGACAGACCCAACCCCTGTGTTGAGCCTCCAAAGTCAAATGCACGTGATGCAAACAAACGTTCCTACTAGGGATCCGGCATGAAGCTGAGTTATTCTAAGTAAAAAACCTGAGGTATATTGTTCTAGCCCTGGCTTACCCAAGTGGACAGCTTGAGCCGAAGTGGGGGCAACGTACCGGGAGCACAAAAGTCTGCCCGGCCTAGTTACTTGTCCCAACTTCGTCTTATTTTGTATGACTTCTAACAGAAAGGTGGGCCACGCGCACGTGTACACCATAAATTTAGAAGACTCAGAAAGAAGAAGGGTTTCGTAGTAGTTGTATATACACAATTCAGATAATATTAAAGCGGTAAAAGCATCATTTAGCACATTAGGCATATATCATGTAAAAATCAAATAATAAATAAAGCCAACTATAACAATCATTTTAAGCTCGAATTCTTGAACCCTGAACCAGTGGTTCTGGGTTCCAATCCCCAGCGGAGTCGCCAGAGCTGTCACACCTCCTTTTTCCGCCCCGCGAGGGTGCAGAGAGTTTTTTCCAATTAAAGGACAGTCGAAACGGGATTTGTTTATTTGTTTCAGAGTCGCCACCTGGGAATTTTATGGCGTCCCAAGTCACCGATTTTAATCCCGAATCGAGGAGAATATGACTCTATTTGTCATTCTGCGAACCAGAAATCCGGATAAGGAATTCTGTTAACCCGGGAGAAGGTGTTAGGCATTCCCGAATTCTGTGGTTCTAGCACGGTCGCTTAACCATTTTTATACTTGGCTTAATTATCTCGATTTACTAAATATTTTTTTTATTGTTGCCTGATTTCGTTACCGCCTTAGATTGTTTATGATTATAGACCCTTCTTTGAAACGAATCACGCGCACGTATATTCGTATTATATATTTTTTATAAACGTAGAGAATCGTGTCACGCATACGTGTACACAATAAGATTGATAATATTTTTATATTTTTGTTATAAAAAAAATATTTTCGAAATAAAATTAAGAATATCATCACCCTTGTATTATTAAATAGTGAACTGCACATCTCGGGTTATATGAAATTATTTTAACATCCTCCGAGGAACCCCATTTATTAAAAATTTGCTCGAAGTTGCGCGAACGCATAATCCGAATTGCCTTTAGAAGTATAATCAAGTCGCGCGAACGTATCCCTAATTATGCAAATATTCTTGATGGTAATATAAATTCTCTACAAATGTTTATTGCATCCATCTATTTTTAAATGTGAGAGTCATGGAGAATCACCGATTGGGATGCCACCAAATTTCTTGAAAAAAGAATTCAAAATTTATTAGGCGTTGACCGCGAGTTATATTTTACACGTATGGGTTATGTCTCTCAAAGATTATTCAAATTTAAGAAATTAATGATAAAGAATAAATAACGTGCGGCTACACTTACCATTTTATTAGTTAATATGGTATTAGTATAAAAAGTGAATTACAACGCAAAATTCGGAAAGATTTAAACGGATAAACAAACTAATATTTTTTCGAAGAATTTGCATTATTCTATTTGTAGCAAATGCTATTTACACATTCTTAAAATGTTGCAATTTATAAATCCAATCTTCTTCTACACCACTTGTTTTTAATCCAAATGTATGATTATTTGGTTAATTTGCTCACGATGATTGAATTTTAGGATAAATATAATCAAACCAATTCTTATTCTCGGCCTATGCGAATATTTGCAAACACTAACTCTATATTTTGTAAAATTATTGACATTATTTTTATACTTTGTTTTTTTTTAGAATTGAGTTGATCGCACTCTCAAAATAACTATGGCCATTTGTTATTAAGAAAGAGAACTAATCTACCAATTGATTTAATAAGACGACATCACATATAACGCAAACATACATCATGAACTGTTCGCAATATTCCAACATTGTAATCGTAACGGATTATATCAATTCACCTTTCAACTATTGATTATACACATAACCATTATTGCGCCATATATGATCAAAATACAACTAACAATCATCTAGCTTTGAACAAAATCAAATATTGGACGAGATATGCCAGTAATGTAGTTTCTTGGTATTTCCATACTATCCTACGCTTAACCAACAGTATCACAAAATGTAATTAATGGCCAACTTTCTGCCATGTTCCCTATCTCAACAATTCAAACAGTAAATGTCATCACTAGTCCTTAAAACATATAAGATTATCGTGGAATTTACTACTCCAGAATGTTAATTAGTTAACAGTTTATCATGTCAAGTATAATACTATATTAACCAACTAAAACAAAACTGAAACTTAAACTAATAAAATTTAAATGAGTAGAAGACATCCTTATAATTCCAAACTTCATTTACTTGCCATGTTGAAGCTTTTCATGACATGAGTTTACAGATATGTACCTGATATTGGAAGCAAAAGAAAATAAAGATGAGAATCAGCAGCAGTAATAACAGTACAGCACAGCAACAACAGCCCAGCAACAGTAACAACCCAGGAAAAGAGTTTGCAAACCAGTAGAGCAGTAATCCCAAAAAAGTTTCAAGCTTTGAATCAAACAACAACAATTAATACTGATTTCAAACAATAAAGAAAGCATAAGATTTTTTTTTTAGTTTTTTTATTTGGAAGCTTAAATATTTTTCGGAATTTTTCTTTCTCCTAAATGTTCAGCCCTTTTTTCTCTCTTTCCTATTCTCGTTTTTTTTCTGTTCTGTTCTCTCTCGTATCTTCAGATTCGTTCCTCTATCTGTGTGTGTATTTTCTAATTATGTGTGTTTGTCTTGTGTTCAAGACTTCCTATATATAATCTCATCCCATAAATCTTTTAATCAATTAAAATCAACCCATTTTCTCTACCAAACCCATTATCTTCCCACTCATCCCCATTACATTAAATAAACATATCACACCACCCCATTATATTTTGTCCCCCATGCCTAACATAAACAAATACAAGATTCCCCCACACTAAAATTTGTCTTGTCCCCCCTTTATATTAAATAACTATATCACAACCCACCCCATTTCATTTTGTCCCCCATGCTTCACATAAAAAATTACAAAATGTACAATTCCTAAACTACCCCTCCGACCTTACTGAAATTACCAAACTACCCCTGAACGTACTGCAAATTACCAAACTACCCCATCAGCTATAACAATCAATTAATCAAACTTAACCAAAATATAGACAATATGATCAATTTCTAACAATGTTCAAACAACAATATGAACACGGATGAACATCATAACAACAATATCACATGAACACAAATTGAACAACAAAGAACAACTAAAATTTGATTGAACAATATTTTTAGCAACAAACAATCCTATTTTTGGATTCAACAACAACAACAAACAAGTATATTTAGATTTCTAAATTCAATCATATTGAACTTAAAATTAACTCTAACAACATTACAACCAACAATTCCTATATTAAACTTAAACAAGATTATGAGACAAATTCAAGAAATAATCATAAATGATAAACAAGAAATCAAACTATACAAATTTCGGATTCAAGATCAACCAAACAAAGTATGAACATGAATGAAAATATTCAATAACAATAACAAACAAACTTTGTTCAAACTTCGAATTAAACTTAAACAAAACAAATAAACATATTCAAATCACTAATCTTCAAATAATCAACTAATCTTTCTTAAATTAAATCCAACAAAACTTATAACAAAGATGCATGATCCAAAAATTAAAACCAAAACATAACTTCACATTAAATCACTGAATTAAAACCAACTTCAAAAAATGAATACGAATTAAATCTATATTAACAACAAACAACGGATTTAAACGATTTAAACTAACACCTTTCTACATTAAAACTAAATCCTCTTAAAATTAATAAAACAAACTGAAAATAATTAAATTGAATCTTCAACTTAAATCTAACAACAATATAATTAAACTAACAATTTTTATCTAAAACAAAATAAGAAAAATAAAGCAAACTTATGCTAATTCAAAATCTGAAAATATCAAACAAATTATGGACGTAATAGAACTTAGAATAACTAACCGTGAATGTCCAACGACGAACATCGAACGAACTCTAAACGAAACCAACGAACTTGGGCATAAACGGACTTGAAGACGACAAAGAAACAAGCATCATTTGAGGTGAAAGATGAAGAAAAACGCAGCAAGAAGCAGCTGGAACGGAGCAGCAGTAGCGCGATGGAGTTGGGCTTCGATGAAGAAGAAACAGCGGCGTCCATGGATGTCGAGCTCAAGCTTGAGCTCGACGAAGAGGACGAAGGCAGACCCGGCGAGAAGCAGCTGAAGCAGAAACGTGAGCAGCAGCAGCAATGGTGAAGCTGAAGACGCAGCGACGCAGCAGCACGACGGAGCAACGGTGGAGCTCGTTTTTGGGCTGGTTTCGAGCAGCTCTCATTGCTGCGTTTTAGAGAACGGAGCAGCTTGGTCGTTTGGACTTGAGGTTGAGAAGATGGAAGCAGAAGGACCTCCATGGATGATGAAGGAACAGCAGTAGCAGCTGCAACGACTGGAAGAAAACGCAGCAACAATGGCGGACGTGAAGCTACTCCAATGGTCGTTTGGTTTCGACAACGGGAAACGAGGGGGGAAAAGCAGCCATGGCTGCTCGTGTTGGGGTCGATGGGAAGATGAAGAATGTCGTGTGTGTGTGTGTGTGTTGAGGTGGTGGAGGCGTGAGGAAGGGCAGCCATGGGAGGTGGGGCTTGGAGGTTGGAGAAGATGAAGATAGGAGGGGGGGGCGGATGGCTTAAGCCTAGGGTTTTCTTCTTCTTCTTCTTCTTTTGTTTTGTTTTTGTTTTGTAAAAATGAAAAAATGAAAATGAAGAGGGGGAGTTGGGTTATGGACTAGGTCGACCCAGTTCGAAATGGACTGGGTCTTTTGGGAAGATTGGGCCATTTTTGG
Source organism: Nicotiana sylvestris (assembly GCF_000393655.2). Taxonomy (NCBI): domain Eukaryota; kingdom Viridiplantae; phylum Streptophyta; class Magnoliopsida; order Solanales; family Solanaceae; genus Nicotiana; species Nicotiana sylvestris. Next base: position 117,757,621 of record NC_091057.1, on the reverse strand, counting down.
GCCTGTTGCTTGAAATCGAAGAAGAGGCCCAATTCCGACTTTCTTTATATTTTCGCTCTCTTTTCTTCTTTTATTTCTCTAAAACTAAATTATAAAAATACTTAAACTATTATTAAGAACTAAATTAAGTTATAAAAGCGCAAATTAACTCCCAATAACAATTGACGCATAATTAAGTAATAATTAAGCATAAAATTGTATATTTGGACATTAAATGCTAAAAATGCAAACGATGCCTATTTTTGTAATTTTTATTTTTTGTAAAACAAACTTAGTTACTAACAATTGTATAATTAAATCCTACATGCGAAATGCGACATATTTTTGTATTTTTAATAATTTAACAAATAAACATGCACAGACAAACATACAAATAGTTACACAAAATATCACAAAATATCACAAAAATTGCACACCAAGAAAAATTATTTTATTTTTGAATTTTTTGGGAGTAATAAGTGGACGGCGTGCCACACGATCCCATAATATCATATATAAGTGGACGGCGTGCCACACGATCCCATAATATCATATATAAGTGGACGGCGTGCCACACAATCCCATAATATCATATATAAGTGGACGGCGTGCCACACGATCCCATAATATCATATATAAGTGGACGGCATGCCACACGATCCCATAATATAATTCGAAACATCTGATTTTGTAAGGAGAGTCCCATTAGGGGAAATCAACAACATATCACTCTAACCCGGCAAGGGTACAAATAACAGCCCAAAATATCCCGACAAGAGAGAGTATATATATCGGTCTATACATCCCGGCAAGGGAGTAATCACAACACATTCTCTTTTTAAATCCATTCTTCCTCAACTAACACATTCATGTTTGAGCTAACACTCCAAAAGTACATTAATCACAATTTTACCTCAACCGTTCACATTATATGAAACTCATCAAATAAACAAGGAGGTTGTGTCACGTTATTCGAATTAAAAGCAATTAAGACTCACGGTCATGCTAGACTCTGGTGCATAGATAACCGTCACCATGCCTATACACCGTACTCCACATTAGCAAGTAGCAAATAACATCCTTGTCATATTCCCTCAAGCCAAAGTTAGAACAAACACTTACCTCGAATGCTCCAAACTCAACTCACGCTTCTAGTATAGTTTTACCTCTTGATTCCACCACCAATCCGCTCAAATCAAGTCATAAGTTACTTAATCACATTAATAATTACTAAATGAATCACTCCCCATGCATGAAAATAAATTTTACATAATTCACATATTCTAACATAAAAAAAAAAAACTTTCCGGCTACGCGCCCGAACAGCGCACGCAAATAGAGGCAACTAAAAGAGAGGTTTTCAAGGCCTCGGAAGTACGGAACTAGGAAGAATTACGGTGATGACCCTTTGGGTCGTCACATTCTCCACCTCCAAAATAACCGTTCGTCCTCGAACGGACAAAAGAAAGAAGTACCTGAGTCAGGAAATAAATGAGGATAGCGACTCCGCGTATCGGACTCGGACTCCCAGGTCGATGCCTCAAGAGGCTGACCTTTCCACTGAACATGCACCGAAGGAAAACTCTTCGACCTCAACTGTCGAACCTGCCGGTCTAGAATAGCCACCGGCTCCTCCTCATATGACAGACCCTTGTCCAATTGGACAGTGCTAAAATCTAACACGTGGGATGGGTCGTCGTGATACCTCCGAAGCATAGATACATGAAAAACTGGATGCACGGCTGACAAGCTAGGCGGCAAAGCAAGTCTATAGGCCACCTCTTCCACACGCTCAAGAATCTCAAATGGGCCAATGAACCTAGGGCTAAGCTTGCCCTTCATCCCAAATCTCATCACGCCCTTCATAGGCGACACACGGAGCAATACCCGCTCCCCAACCATGAAAGCAACATCTCTGACCTTGCGGTCTGCATAACTCTTTTGTCTGGACTGAGCTGTACGAAGTCTATCCTGAATAATCCTGACCTTGTCCAAGGCCTCCTGAACCAGATCCGTACCCAATAATCGAGCCTCTCCCGGCTCAAACCATCTAACTGGAGACCGACATCGCCTACCATACAACGTCTCATACGGAGCCATCTGAATGCTGGACTGGTAGCTGTTGTTGTAGGCGAACTCTGCTAAAGGCAAAAACTGGTCCCACGAGCCTCTAAAATCAATGACACAGGCTCGGAGCATGTCCTCAAGAATCTGAATAGTCCTCTCGGACTGACCGTCCGTCTGGGGATGAAATGTTGTACTCAACTCAATCTGGGTGCCCAACTCTCGCTGAACCGCTCTCCAGAAATGCGATGTAAACTGCGTACCCCGATCCGAAATGATAGATAGCGGCACCCCATGAAGGCGAACAATCTCCCTAATATAAATCTCCGCTAACCTTTCGGACGAATAGGTGGCTGTAACAGGAACAAAATGCACTGACTTGGTCAGCCTATCAACAATGACCCAAACTGCATCAAACTTTTTCTGAGTCATCGGAAGTCCAGTAACGAAATCCATCATAATCCTCTCCCACTTCCACTCGGGAAGTGCAATCCTCTGAAATAGACCACCAGGTCTTTGATGCTCGTACTTAACCTGCTGACAATTCAAACACCGAGCCACATGCACAATGATGTCTTTCTTCATCTTACGCCACCAATAGTGCTGCCTCAGATCCTGATACATCTTCGCGGCGCCCGAGTGAATAGAATACCGAGAACTGTGGGCCTCCGCTAAGATAAACTCTCGAATCCCATCAACATTAGGTACACAAACTCGCCCCTACAATCTCAATACGCCATCATCATCTAAGGTTACTTTCTTGGCACCTCCACGCTGCATCGTGTCTCTCAAGAGACACAAATGGGGATTCTCAAACTGTCGCTCGCGGATACGCTCTAATAGTGAGGAATGAGCAACCGTGCAAGATAACACTCTGCTAGGCTCAGAAATATCCATCCTCACAAGACGATTGGCCAAGGCCTGAACATCCAAAGCAAGCGATCTCTGGCTGACTGGAATATAAGCAAGACTACCCATGTTGGCGGACTTCCTGCTCAATGCATCGGCTACCACATTGGCCTTCCCCGGGTGGTATAAGATAGTAACATCATAATCCTTTAGCAACTCTAACCACCTCCTCTGCCTCAAATTCAACTCTTTCTGCTTGAACAGATACTGAAGACTCTTGTGATCAGTGTAAACCTCACACGTCACGCCATATAAGTAATGCCTCCAGATCTTCAAGGCATGAACAATGGCTGCCAACTCGAGATCATGAACCGGATAATTCTTCTCGTGGATCTTCAACTGCCTCGAAGCATAGGCAATGACTTTGCCTGCCTGCATCAACACTGCACCAAGACCAATACGAGACGCATCACAATAGACCGTATATGGCCCTGAACCTGTGGGCAAAGCCAATACCGGTGTCGTAGTCAGAGCCATCTTGAGCTTCCGAAAGCTCGCCTGACACTCGTCCGACTACTTGAACTGGGCACCCTTCTGGGTCAATCTGGTCATAGGGCCTGCAATGGATGAAAACCCCTCCACGAACCGACGATAGTAACCTGCTAACCCCAGGAAACGCCGAATCTCCGCAGTTGAAGCTGGTCGAGGCCAGTTCTTGACTACCTTTATCTTCTTCGGGTCTACCTGAATACCTGCTGCTGATACGACATGACCCAGGAATGCGACCGAACTCAACCAAAACTCGCACTTTGAGAACTTAGCATACAACTGACTACCCTTCAGGGTGTTAAGAACCACTCTGAGGTGTTGCTCATGCTCCTCTTGAATGCGGGAGTATATCAGAATATCGTCAATGAAAACAATCACGAACCAATCCAGATAGGGCTTGAACACTCGGTTAATCATTCCATAAATGCTGCTGGGGAATTGGTCAACCCAAATGACATGACCAAAAACTCAGAATGCCCATACCGAGTACGAAATGTTGTCTTAGGGACATCGGACGCCCTAATCCTCAGCTGATGATAACCAGATCTCAAATCTATCTTCGAGAACACCCTCGCACCCTGAAGCTGGTCGAATAAATCATCAATGCTCGGCAGTGGATACTTATTCTTAATTGTAACCTTGTTCAATTGCTAGTAATCGATGCACATTCTCATCGAACCATCATTTTTCTTAACAAACAACACCGGCGCACCCCAAGGCGAAACACTAGGTCTAATGAAACCTTTGTCAAGCAAATCCTGCAGCTGTTCCTTTAACTCTTTCAACTCCGGTGGGGCCATACGATATGGCGGGATAGAAATGGGCTGAGTGCCCGGGGCCAAATCAATACAAAAGTCGATATCCCTGTCGGGCGGTATACCTGGCAAGTCTGAAGGGAAAACCTCAGGAAACTCCCGAACAACGGGCACAAAATCAATAGAAGAGGCCTCCGCGCTAGAATCGCGAACATACGCCAAGTAGGCCAAACATCCCTTCTTGACCATACGTCGAGCTTTCACATACGAGATAACACTGCGGGTACAATAACCAGAAGTCCATCTCCACTCTAAACGGGGTAAATCCGGTAAGGCTAAGGTCACGGTCTTGGCATGGCAATCCAAGATAGCATGGTACGGGGATAACCAATCCATCCCCAATATAACATCAAAGTCGACCATGTCCAAAAGCAACAAATCAACACGGGTATCAAGACCCCCAAACACTACGATACAGGAACAATGAACTTGGTCGACCATAATAGAATCACCCACCGGTGTTGACACATAAACAGGAATACTCAACGAGTCACTAGGCATAACCAAATAGGGTGTAAAATAGGACGACACATATGAATACGTAGATTCGGGATCAAATAGCACAGAAGCATCCCTATTACAGACCAGAATAGTACCTGTAATCACAGCATCTGATGACTCAGCCTCTGGCCTGGATGGTAAAGCATAACAACGGGACTGGGCCCCACCTCCCTGAATCATATCCCTGGGACGATCTGCTGCTGGCTGACCCCTACCTCTAGCGGTCTGAGCTCCACCTCTAAGACCTTTACCTCCACCTCTATGTCCTCTACCCCCGCCTCTAGCTGGCTGGGCAGGCTGTGGGGCAACTGGTGCCTAGATCATCGGGCAAGGACCCTGCTGCTGCGAGCCGCTGGAAGCTCGAGGCAATATCTGGCAATGTGACTCACATCGCCGCAAGTATAAAAAGCCCTCGGCTGCTGAGAATAATGAAGTGGTGGTGTGCTGATAGGTGTTGATGGTGAACTGAAGAGCTGCTGGTCAGAATACTGCGGCTAAGAACCACGACCACCTGGTGTACCGTGAGAAGCCTGGAGAGCTGACTGAAAGGGCCTTGAAGGATGGCCTCTACCATAAGAATCCCTACCTCCAGATGAGGTACCATTAAATATACCAGAATGACGGGGCCTCTTATCAGACCCATGACCACCTCTCTAAGCAAGTGCCATCTCTATCCGGCGGGCACCATCTGCCGCCTCCTGAAATGAAATCTCACACTAGCACTCATGACCATCTGAACACGGATCGGCTAAACTGTTGGAACCTGAGCCTGAGGAGCTACCGGCTCTGGAGTACGAGTATCGGGAGTCTGAACTCCTCCCCCAGCCTGAGATGTGGCTGGAGCTACGGGAAGAAAACCCGCTCTAGAAATGCCCTCCATAAAACCTACCAGTTGGACCAAAGCGTCCTGAAGCACTGGAGTGGCTATGAAACCCTCTGGGACCTGAGCTGGGCCTACTGGAGCTGCTGGAGCTGGAACCTCCTCGTCATAGTCAGTACGAGGCTCCACCTCTGGGACTGCTACTCGGGGCTGAGCTCTGCCTCGGCCTCGGCCTCTGGCACGGCCTCAGCCTCGCCCCCTGCCCCTGATAGGAGCTGGGGGCTCAGGCTGCTGCGCGGTAGAAGAGGAAGCACGTGTTCTCGCCATCTGCGAAAGAATAGAGTAGGAAGACGATCAATACTTGAGAATCAGAATCGTACGACACGAATGAACAAAGTGAAGTTTTCCTAACTCAGTAGCCTCTACGGGATAAATACAGACGTCTCCGTACCGATCCCTCAGACTCTACTAAGCTTGTTCGTGAGTTGTGAGACCTAAGTAACCTAGTGCTCTGATACCAACTTGTCACGACCCGGATTTCCCACCATCGGGTGTCGTGATGGAGCCTACTATCGGAGCTAGGCAAGCCAAATATTTAAAACACCTTTCCTGCTTTCTTTCAAACAATATAATAAACGAGACAAAATTTAAACGGAAGACTTTAAATCTAAAGCAACTGAAAACCAAAAGTGCGGAAGTTTAATACACATCACTACCCAAGGTCTGGTGTCACTAGCTCACGGACTACTACAAAATACTACAAACAATGTCTGAAAGGAAATACATCATGTTTGTCTGATACAAGATGAACAAACGAAAAACATGGAAAGGGACTTCGGCCTACGAACTCCAGCTAGGCTACCTCGAGAGTCCCTGGACTGAAGATAGCTCCCAGAAGTCCTACTGTTGCGGTCCGTAAGCTGCTCCCTGATCTGTGCACAAAAATGCATAGAGTGTAGCATCAGCACAACCGACCCCAATGTGCTGGTAAGTGCCTGGCCTAACCCCGGCGAAGTAGTGACGAGGCTAAACCGGACCTACCACAATTAACCTGTAGAGATATATATATAAGTGCAAGAAAAAAAGAACAATAACAAGATAATACAAAGTAAAGCTACGAGGGGACATGCTATTGGGGAGTAACAGGTAAAAATGAAATATCAGAAATAAACAGAAGAAACTCCGGTTCCCATGATATATATATATATATAAGTGGACGACGTGCCACATGATCCCATAATATCATATATAGGTGGACGGCGTGCCACACGATCCCATAATATAATTCAAAACATCTGATATTTTAAGGAGAGTCCCATTAAGGGAAATCAACAACATATCACTCTAACCCGGCAAGGGTACAACTAACAGCCCAAAATATCCCGACAAGGGAGAGTAGATATATCGGTCTACACATCCCGGCAAGGGAGTAATCACAACACATTCTCTTTTTAAATCCATTTTTCCTCAACTAACACATTCATGTTCGAGCTAACACTCCAAAAGTACACCAATCACAATTTTACCTCAACCGTTCACATTATATGAAACTCATCAAATAAACAAGGAGGTTGTGTCACGTTATTCGAATTAAAAGTAATTAAGACTCACGGTCATGCTAGACTCCGGTGCATAGATAACTGTCACCATGCCTATACACCGTACTCCACATTAGCAAGTAGCAAATAACATCCTAGTCCTATTCCCTCAAGCCAAAGTTAGAACAAACACTTACCTCGAATGCTCCAAACTCAACTCACGCTTCTAGTATAGCTTTACCTCTTGATTCCACCACTAATCCACTCGAATCTAGTCATAAGTTACTTAATCACATTAATAATAACTAAATGAATCACTCCCCATGCATGAAAATAAATTTTACAAGGTTTTTTTCCCAAAAAGGTCAAAAACACCCCCAGACCCACGTGGTCGAAACTCGAGGTTCGGACCAAAACCCGGTTACCCATTCTCCCACGAGTCCAAATATATGATTTGTTTTGAAATCAGACCTTAAATTGAGGTCCATCTCCTCAATTTGTAGAAAACCTAGGTTCTACCCAAAACACCCAATTTCACCCCTGAAAATCTTTGATTTGAAGTTGAAATTATGTTAAAAGATGTTACGGGATAAAGAAGTTAAGTTAGAAATCACTTACCAATCATTTTGGAGAAGAAAAGTTGTTTGGAAAATTGCCTCTTAGGTTTTGGGTTTTTGAAAAGTGAAAAATGACTGAGATTTTCCGAACTTGTATACCTTTCTGAAGACCTAGCGCGGACCGCACAAAAATGTGTTGTGGCCGCGCCGAGTGGGAGAAAAATTGGGGCTTCTCTGAACCCTTCCAGCGCGGACCGCACTGTTTTGGTGCGCGGCCGCACTGGTTAACCTGAAACCCTAGCCCTCAGACTCAGCCACACGGACCACACAGAAATGCATCGCGGCCGCGCGGCTCCAGCGCGGACCGCGCGTAAATGACCGCGGCCACGCTGGTGTCTACAACACCTGAACCTGTATTTTCTTAAGTCCAAGACCTCCCGGGCCCCATTCAAAACTCACCCGAGCCCTCGGGGCTCCAAACCAAACATTCATATTATCTCGAAAACACCTTACGGACTTACTCGTGCGATCAAATCGCCAAAATAACATCATATACATAGGATCAAGCCTCAAAATACATGATTTTCTTTCAACTTTAATAAAAACTCAAATTCCCCATTTTAAGTCCGAAACACGTCATATGACGTCCGTTTTTAGCCAAACTTTACAGATAGTGCTTAAAATATATTTAAGACTCGTACCAGGTGTCGGAACCAAAATACGAGCCCGATACCATAGTTTTCTGATCAATTTTCTTCTTCATTTTCCTTAATTAATTTCAGAAAACAATTTCACACAAAAATTCATTTCTCGGGCTTGGGACCTCGAAATTTAATTCCGGGCACACGCCCAAGTCCCATATTTTTCTACGGACCCTTCGGGACCGTTGAATCACAGGTCCGGATCTGTTTACTCAAAATATTGACTGAAGTCAATATTATGCATAGTAATATCAAAATTCATCAAAAATTTTCACATAATTCACATATTCTAACATAAAAAAAAACTTTCCGGCTACGCGCCCGAGCTGCGCACGCAAATAGAGGCAACTAAAAGAGAGGTTTTTAGGGACTCGGAAGCACGGAACTAGGAAGAATTACAGTGATGACCCTTTGGGTCGTCACAACCAAGATCTTCACTACCACTTTCAGTGGAGCATCTTCTGAGGATCCCCAGGATTATTTAGACAGTTGTCATGAGGTTCTCAGGAACATGGGGATAGTGGAGACCAATGGGGTCGACTTTGCTACTTTTCGCTTATTTGGATCCGCCAAGACTTGGTGGAGAGATTATTGTTTGGCTAGACCAGTTGGGTCACCAACTTTGACTTGGGATCAGTTTTCTTAGTTATTTCTGGAGAAGTTTCTTCTTATCACTCAGAGAGAGATCTATCGAAGGCAGTTTGAGCGTCTCTTGCAAGGTTCTATGACTGTTACTCAGTACGAGACCAGGTTTATTGATTTGGCCTGTCATGCTCTTCTTATACTTCCCGCTGAGAGAGAGAGAGAGAGAGAGGAAGTTCATTGAGGGACTCATTCAGCCTATTCGACTTCAGATGGCTAAGGAGATAGGGAGCGAGATTTCCTTTCAAGATGCAGCCAATGTGGCCAGGAGGGTTGAGATGGTTCTATCACAAGGAGGTGGTTAGGGGTCTGACAAGAGGCCTCGTCACTTAGGCAGATTCAGTGGTGCCTCGTCTGGAGGTAGGGATTCGTATGGTAGAGGTAATCCTCCTAGGTCATTTTAGTTGGCACTTCAGGCTTTTCACGGTGCCCCAGGTGGTCGTGGTTCTCACATGCAGTATTCCGATCAGCAGTCTTACAGTGCATCACTAGCTCCTATCAGTGCACCTCCGCTTTAGATTTTTTAAGGTCCTCAGCCTCAGCAGCCGAGGGCTTGTTTTACTTGTGGCAACATATTGCTAGATTTTTCCCTCGAGCACCAAACAGTTCCCAACACCAGGGTTCCCGTGCCATGCTTTAGGCACCAAGTGTTCCACCGCTCGCCCAGCCAACTAGAGCTGGAGGTAGAGGTGCTAGATGTGGAGGTAGAGGTATTAGAGGTGGAGCTCAAGCCGCTAGAGGTGGAGGCCAGCCAGCAACAGGCCGTCCCAGAGATGTAGTTCAGAGTAATGGGGCCTAGCCCCGATGTTATGCTCTTCTAGCCAGGCCTGAGGCTGAGGCTTCCGATGCTGTTATCACAGGTACTGCTCTGGTTGTAGGAGAGATGCTTCAGTTCTATTTGATCCAGGATCTACGTACTCATATATGTCATCTTATTTTGCACAATATCTGGTCATGCCTAGTGATTCCTTGAGTACTCTTGTATATGTGTCTACACCGGTGGGTGATTCTATTATGGTAGATCGTGTCCATCGTTCTTGTATAGTTATGATTGGGGGTCTTGAGACCTGAGTAGGCTTGTTACTTCTGGACATGGTTGATTTTGATGTCATATTAGGGATGGACTGGTTATCACCTTACCACGCGATCTTGGGCTGTTATGTCAAGACTGTGACCTTAGCCTTGCTAGGGTTTCCTCGTTTAGAGTGAAGAGGGACTCCTGGTCATTCTACCCGTACTATTATCTCATATATGAAGGCTCGGTGTATGGTCGAGAAAGGATGTTTGGCTTATTTGGCATATGTTAGTGATTCGAGTGCTTGGGTTCCTTCTATTGATTCTGTGCCTGTTGTTCGTGAGTTTCCTAAGGTATTTCCTTCAGACCTGCCGAGTATTCCACCCGACAGGGATATTGACTTCTGCATTGATTTGGCTATAGGAACTCAGCCCATTTCTATCCAGTCGTATCGTATGGCCCCGCCTGAGTTGAAAGAATTAAAGGAGCAGTTGCAAGACTTGCTTGAGAAATGCTTCATTAAACCTAGTGTCTTTCCTTGGGGTGCATCGGTGTTGTTTGTTAAAAATAAGGATGGATTGATGCGAATGTGTATATATTACCGGCAGCTGAACAAGGTTACAATCAAGAATAAGTATCCATAATCGAGGATTGATGATTTGTTTGATCAGCTTCAGGGTGCCAAGGTATTTTTGAAGATCGATTTGAGATCGGGCTACCATCAGCTGAGGATTAGGGCATCTGATGTCCCTAAGACATCTTTTCACACTCGGTACGGGCATTATGAGTTAAGACATCTTTTCACACTCGGTACGGGCATTATGAGTTCTTAGTGATGTCATTCGGGTTGACAAATTCCCCAGCAGCTTTTATGGATTTGATGAACCGAGTGTTTAGGCCTTACATGGATTCATTCGTGGTAGTCTTCATTGATGATATTTTGATGTATTCCCGCAGCCAGGAGGAGCATGAGCAGCATCTGAGAGTGGTTCTTCAGACTTTGAGAGATAGTCGGTTGTATGCTAAGTTTTCGAAGTATGCGTTCTAGTTGGGTTCGGTTGCATTCTTGGGTCATGTTGTATCATGAGAGGGTATTTAGGTAGATCTGAAAAAGATAGAGGCAGTCAAGAGCTGGCCTAGACCCGCATCAGCTACAGAGATCCGGAGTTTCTTGGGTTTGGTAGGCTATTATTGTCGGTTTGTGGAGGGATTTTCATCTATTGCAGCCTGATGACTAGGTTGACCTAGAAGGGTGCCCAGTTCAGATGGTCAGACGAGTATGAGGCGAGCATTCAAAAGCCTAAGACAGCTTTGACGAAGGAGCCGGTATTGGTTTTGCCCACAAGTTCAGGGCCATATATAGTTTATTGTGATGCATCTCGTATTGGACTTGGTGTAGTATTGATGTAGGATAGCAAGGTCATTGCTTATGCTTCGCATCAGTTGAAGATTCATGAGAAGAACTATCATGTCCATGATTTGGAATTAGCAGCCATTGTTCACGCATTGAAGATTTGGAGGCATTATCTGTATGGCATGGCATGTAAGGTGTTCACGGATCACAAAAGTTTGCAATACTTGTTCAAGCAGAAGGAGTTGAATTTGAGGCAGAGGAGGTGGTTGGAGCTATTGAAAGACTATGATCTCACCATCTTATATTATCCGGGGAAGGCCAATGTGGTAGCCGATGCTTTGAGTAGGAAGTCAGCCAGTATGGGCAGTATTGCATATATTCTGGCCGGTGAGAGTCTGCTTGCTTTGGATGTTCAGGCTTTGGCCAATCAGTTTGTGAGATTGGATGTTTTTGAGCCCAGCCGTGTATTAGCTTGCACAGTCGCTTGTTCTTCTTTATGGGAGTGTATCCATGATCGGCAGTATGATGATCCTCATTTGTGTGTTCTCAAGGACACAACGCAGCACGGTGGTGCCAAGCAGGTTACATTAGGAGATGATGGAGTTTTGAGGCTTTAGGGTCAAGTTTGTGTGCCTAATGTGGATGGACTCTAAGAGTTGATTTTTGAGGAGGCCCATAGTTCCCAGTACTCTATTCATCCGGGTGCCGCTAAGATGTATCAAGATTTGCGGCAGCACTATTGGTGGTGGAGGATGAAGAAGGATATTGTTGCGTATGTGGCCTGTTGTTTGAATTGTCAGCAAGTAAAGTACGAGCATCAGAGACCTAGTAGTTTGTTTCAGAGGATTGAGCTTCCCGAGTGGAAGTGGGAGCGTATCACTATGGTCTTTGTTGTTGGACTCCCATGGACTCAGAGGAAGTTCGATACAGTGTGGGTTATTATTGATAGGCTGACTAAGTCATCACATTTCATTCATGTAGTCATCTCTTATTCTTCCGAGAGGTTAGTTGAGATCTATATCCGAGAGATTATTCGTCTTCATAGTGTGCCCGTGTCTATCATTTCTGATCGAGGTACGTAGTTTACCTCGCATTTCTAGAGAGCAGTTCAGTGTGAGTTGGGCACGCGGTTTGAGTTGAGCACAGCATTTCATCCTCAGATGGACGGGCAGTCCGAGCGGACTATTCAAATTTTGGAGGATATGCTCCGAGCTTGTGTCATTGACTTTGGAGGCTTGGGGGATTAGTTTTTTCCTTTAGAGGAGTTTGCCTACAACAGCATCTACCAGTCGAGTATCCAGATAGCTCCTTATGAGGCTTTGTATGGTAGGCGGTGTCGGTCGCTGGTTGGATGGTTTGATCCGGGAGAGGCTCAGTTGTTGGGTACAGATCTAGTACATGATGCCTTGGATAAGGTCAGGATCATTCAGAATAGTCTTCGTACAACTCGGTATAGGCAAAAGAGTTATGTCGATCGTAAGGTTCGTGATGTGGCATTCATGGTTGGCGAGCGGGTGTTGCTTCGAGTGTTGCCTATGAAGGGCATGATGAGATTTGGAAAGAAGGGCAAGCTTAGCCCTAGGTTCATTGGCCCATTTGACATTCTTGATCGAGTGGGAGAGGTGTCTTACAGACTTGTGTTGCCGCCGAGTTTATCAGCCGTGCATTTAGTGTTTCATGTATCCATGCTTCGGTAGTATCACGGCGATCCATCCCACGTGTTAGACTTCAGCACTGTCCAGTTGGACAAGGACTTGTCATATGAGGAGGAGCCGGTAGCTATTCTAGACCGGCAGGTTCGTTAGTTGAGATCGAAGAGTTTCCCTTCTGTTCGTGTTCAGTGGAGAGGTCAGCCTGCTAAGGCATCGACCTAGGAGTCCTAGTCCGATATGCGGAGCCGTTATCCCCATCTTTTCTCCGACTTAGGTACTTCCTTCTTATGTCCATTCGAGGATGAACGGTTGTTTTAGAGGTGGAGGATGTGATGACCCAAAAGGCCATCACTTGATATGCGAATATATTATGTGTTCTTAGGCCTTAGAAGCCTCCTTCTTCCTCACCTCGATTTGTGTGCACGGTCCGGGCGTATATCCGGAACGCTTTTATGTGGAAATGTGACGAAAATGTTAATTTGGCCTTTAAAATTAAATTTAAGTTGACTTTGGTCAATATTTTAGGTAAACTGACCCAAACCTGTGATTTGACGATCCCGGAGGGTCCGTAGGAAAATATGGGACTTGGGCATATGCCCGGAATCGAATTCCGAGGTTCCAAGCCCGAGAAATGAATTTTTGAAAGAAATTATTTTACTGAAAATATAAGAGCTTTTGGAAATTTGATTATATTTGAAATTTATGGTATTGGGCCCGTATTGTGGTTCCAAAGCCCAGTACAGGTTCAATATGATATTTAAGATGCGTCTGTGAATTTTGGTAAGAAAAAACGGAAGTTATTTGATGTGATTCGGACTCGTAGTTCTAAAATTTGATACGTTGAAAGTTTTGAGATTTTTCTTAGATTTCTATGCTAAATTCGTTGTTTAAGATGTTATTTTGGTGATTTGATCGCACGAGTAAGTACGTAGGATGCTTTTGAGGTTGTGTTCATGTTTCATTTGGAGCCCCGAAGGTTCGGGTGAGTTTCGGATAGGCGTTGGAGTGTTTTTGGACTTTGAAAATCTGGTGTTTTTGTTGTTTGCTGGTGTCCAGGTTATTGTGCTATACGATCGCATAGGTAGGTTCGCGATTGCATAGTGTAGTCTCAGGGGGGCCTATTTTGTGCTATGTGATCGCATAGCAACTTCCGCAATCGCATAGAGTTAATTCTGGGGGTCACCATTTGTTCTATGTGAACGCAAGGCTTCTCACGCTATCGCACTGAGTTAACTAGGCCTGGGGGAAGGGAAACCTATTTTCCTCTATGCGATCGCACTCCCTGCCCCGCAATCTCAATGCCCATCCCCCTTTACACTATGCGTGTCATGACCCAAACTGATGGGTCGTAACGGGCACCCGGTACCTTACTCAACCGAGTACCAACGTAACGTATCATTGTTATTATATCATCATATACACGTGACATACGGGCCTAATAGGCCAACATGATCATTTATAAATTCAAAACATAGGCCGTCAAGGCTGTACAATCTTTCGCGTACATGACATATGTCTACAAGCCTCTAAGAGTACATAATTGTCATAAAGGCCATGACAGAGTCCCGCCATACCAAACAATATACGTCTAAATCATACTAACCAAACGAGCAACTCCGAAGCAAATGGAGCGCACCAACATCTTTTGTTGAGCAGATAGCCTACTTGGAGGGCTCTCGACCTGTCTATCGGGACTTGCGGGCATGAAACGCAGCGTCCCCAAGCAAAAGGGTCTTCAGTGCGAATAATGTACCGAGTATGTAAGGCACATAAATAAATACATAAGAGACATGGAAGACATATAGAGTACATAACTCAACCTGTAAGTTTGAATAACTTTGTAAATCATAAATTACTTTTAACGTCATGCATATGCGTATGAATGTCATGTCGTGCATAGATACATGTTTCATAACATCATCAGCCTCTGAGGGCATCCCATCATATCATATCGGCCGCTGTAGGCAAAATCATCATCATATACCAGCTGATCATATGGTGGTGCGTATATAATGCCATACCCTTTCCCATATCATATATACATATATATATATATATATGCATACATATATATATGCGTATATAATACCGTTTGAATCATATTTACATATATACGCGTATATAACGCCGTTTGAATCATATTTCAACCACTGTGGGCAACATCATCATCACATACCAGCTGATCAGGTGGTGGTGCGTATATAACGCCATAACATTTTCCATATCCCATATACATATATATACATACGTATATACGCATATATAACTCCATCTGGTCATGGGTCAATGCACATGAATGCAATGCATGAAAAGTAAGTTAATAAAATCTTTCGGAGCTTCATAAGACCATTTTGCCTTTGAGTAATATCATAAAGTAAACTCTTTTCAACTTTCATATTTTTCTAATACCCATGAACAGATGATAAAATATTATGATACACGGAAATTCAAGAACATAGATATCTCTAATAGTTTTATGAATAGAATCATTCATGAAATTTGTGCATTTGCACATTTCGTTCGTATCGTATGGATCATGCCAAAAGAAAGAAGAGCTTAGTCTTAACATACATGTTTCAAAATTTACGAACTTGAATTAATCACTACCCAGTTATACTTCACGAGCTGGAGTTCTCTTCATTTTCTAGCACCATATGATTTTTTGAAAAGATGTATACCATGGAGCCCAGTATATACCTCTTAATTCCATTGAGCTATTTCTACATAAACTTAGCAGATCTTTCTTCTCCATAGATCTTGGACATATAATACCAACAAGATTTATAAAGCCATGAATACCATAAAATCAATGTTATCCGGAAATTTGATCTTGCCTAAGGCCATTCGTCCCAATTCAATGGACAACTGTGGCAAATAATAAATTACAAGAGGAAAGAAACTATTGGAACTTACACTTTCTTGGTTTCCAACGTTCTTAGGTAAAAAAAATATGAGTTGAATTGCCAAAAATTCACAATGATTTTATGGATCAGATTATTATAAGTCTTATTAAGACTTATCTTTAAGTTACTTTAGATATAGCCACCTATCACATTTTAATGAGTCATCCTTCCTAGTTAGTGGCCTTATGCCACATGTCTTTTGGGCATAATTAGTAAATTTTTGTACGTTTATTAGTTAACTGGGTAATATTCTGTTACCCGGTAATTAATCAATTACTCGCATAATTTAAAAATTACCACAAATTACTTAAAATTCTTATTTATTTTTAAAATACTTCATATATACTTTATATATTATACTACCATGGTTATATGGTACCTTACATGGTACTAGTTCATAATTATTGGGTATTATCGCTCGACCCGTAATTTATGCCAAATTGGCCATTTTCAACAAAACTCATTTTATTAATCTGTGTACCCCTTTATCCTTCATAACACGTACAATCCTTGTAATCACTATATAATCTTTTCCATGGACCGATGTCAATTACCTTACAACAAATTCAACGCACAATACTACAGGGTGCAACACTGTCGTAACTTAATACTATTGGACGTACTATCGACGTAATATTGTGGGGCGTAACATCAATCCCCCCTTTGGAACATTCGACCTCGAATGTTGACTGATGCTCTTATCATTTTTTTAACTTATAGCTCTTATGAATTCCTTAATACTCTTCTTGCCATTAAACAGTTGCTCTGTGAATAAATCCAAAGTCTAGGTTATTTCCCCCTTTAATTTTCTTACTCATATCATGACTTGTGGTCGAAATCTTTCTAATCTCGCAACTGTTGTTACCTCTTGTCATGCAGCTTGTATGACCCTGGCTTTGTAAGTGCGCTTATGCGATTCATCGTTGTTTTTTTATTTTAGCTTTTAGTCAATATCTAGGCCTTACTTTGTAAACATGTACAAGGCTTAATAGGATGCCTCTCTGGGTATCTATAGGTGTATTGAAGTTCTTCACTTGATACTTTGTAGAACTTGCGAATATGGCCATATCTTATTTCATAGATCTGGTTATCCATTCATATGGCTTTACTGCATCTACATGGGTCATATTATACCATAATTTTTACTTCAATTTATCGTTATTGAGGTATGCTTACCAAACTTCAGTTACTTTTGTTGTTTATCCTTTAGGTATAAATCTTATTCCTTTAACGCTCCTTCATTACCGTTCGTCTTAAAAAGGATGGTGTAATCTCATGTCATACTTTGTAACTTGTATCTGTCCATTGTTGATTCACCTCAATATTGATCTACAATCCTCCACTTGAAGACTTGAAACTTCTTACGTAATACATTGCCGCTAGGGCTTACGTTGCATTGAGGAATATTTGAAGTGATTTCAATAATTGTATTTCATATTGTCTCAAAGTGATTCACCTTATAGGGGTATCCTAATCTCGTGCTGTCAGTGAAATCTTTTCTCCTTCTTTTCTTTTTTTCTTCAAAATCATTATTCAAACGAAGGTCCACATGTCATTCTTTATCTACCACAGTTACACCCTCATTTTATTACCAGGTCAGTGTTTCATTCTTTCTAAATTCTATTAATCTTAGACTACTTTGAGTTCATTCAGGCTATACTGAACTTTCAATAACTTAGAGAAACCACTATCTCTCTTGTTTTCATGGACTTAGTCCCGAGGACTTATCCATTCTCGTCACCTTTTCACTTGCCTTTCCTTATCCTTACCCATGTTTTTTTTTAAACTTTGTCGCTCTACCATACTTTAGCTTGCGACCTAACCATATCCATTTATATTACTTGTAACCTTCTTTCAACTTGTTTGTACCATAGATTTCCGTATGTCACTCTGGAATATCAAGCGAGACATCACATCGTCTCTAACTCTTCTTTACTGTCTTAATTAGCCTCCTCGATACCTAGAAACCATAGGTAATGAGATATGCCACTAACGATGTCGCTATCATTCCTAGATATCAAATCCCCACGCTTCTAGCCTTGTATCCGAAGTATGGACTATTCACAACTTTCTGCATTTAAGTATCCCGTACGTTGTTCACCTTTACCTTACTTACTTAAAATTCACATCATATCTTCTATCCCCTTCATAACCTACCTCCCACATAGGTATGATTTATACCACAACTTGAACCTCTACTATAATACTACAATCTGGTGGGAGCTTCATACTCACTTCTTATGATACTATTACTTTACTTTTTTAACTGGCTTTATCATAGAGCCGTTATAGACTATGGTTGTTGTACTATCTCTCTCATACCTCTGATTTTAAGGAAGATCCTGCAATGTTCTCGATCACGATGCTTCTATTTTTCTAGGTTTAATAATCAAACTCCTGATTTACTTAGGTGATGTAACTCTTTAGTTTCCTCCTTCTTTTGATCGGGCTTTGCGTCGGCTTAAGATATCTTCCGATCTGTGGTTCCTGGTATTAGTCACTCTATTTAGCCTCTCATTGGCATTGAGGAATATACATGATGTAGTCCATTAATAATTTAATCATTCATTTATTACCTGGGCTCAATTCTTTCTTTTAACGTATACCAGAATCTTCTACGACTGTATATGCTGCATGTATAAAACTCTGAACCCTTAAGTGCATTCATAACGTAACCAACTCTGGATCATTGATCGAATAATTTCTTTCGTTCTATCTTAGCTTTCTTTCAACCTAAGCCATTACTTTTTACGGTTTTTCTGCCCCCTTGTTGCGTCCATACTTAGCTCACCTTATTGCCCACACATACTAGAGTTTTCATGCAACTCATATGATATCGAATATTACTTTTAACTTTTCTTCCTATTCATTAGTCACGGTAGGTGCCACTTTCCTTTGGAGTACTTATATTGTTTTTATGAGACTGTTGTTACACGACCAATTCCTCTTTAGGTCGTTATGCTTAAGTTGAAGCCTTATTCCTTATTTCCTCATCTAGTCTTTTGTTGTAGTACTCAGGGAGGACCCTTGACCCTCGTAAAGTTGTGAACTTATTACGGGCCTTTTTGATGTCCTTACTTGCCTATAATCATCTGTAGTTTCTTACTTTCCATGCCCTTGTGCATGTATGGTTGCTCCTGAACTGATATTTTAATTGCCTTCCTAGTGGCACTTTCTTTTATTCCCGTAACACTCATAAGGTACCTTTAACTACCCCGACTCTTGTTTGAATATACCTCAAGTATGATAATGATATTCTTCGAGGCTGAATTCTCCGTGTTGGCTTCTACTATGTTTATGTCACACGATTTGACGACTCGTTTATAACCTCCTATTTAGACATAATTGGGATCTCCCTGACCATTCACTAACTACTCATTGGCCCATTCTCATATCAATATTCCTTGTAATCTTTCTTGGGTTATTTCCTTTGTCTTAACTTACGTCTCGCACTGGCTCCTTATTTATTAATACCAGCTCCGGTAGGAACCTTTACTTTCTCTCCTTGACATCGTGCGTGTACAATATTCTTGAATAGTAGTTATCTGTAAGATTTGGATAAGTTCCATCTCATTCCTCTTTCATTTATCGCATTCTTCCTTTACTATTCCATAGTCACTAGAAACACTTAATTCTAACTTAATGTCACATCACTCCATATTCCCCCCTTAAAGGGAGTACTAAGAGGTGGAGCTATAATGACCTGCCTATAGATGTTTCACCTTTTCATATTTGGCATCCTTTCATATCATCGATGACTCTTACTTGCCTTGCGGTAATCCTCATGTACCAAGGATAGCAAAATCCCTTACTCACGAAGGTGAAATTTAGTATAACTGGCACATACAGTCCTTTAAGCTAAACTTTGCTCACATTGCTTGCTATAGGGAAGTGTCTTCCTGAATGATCATTCTTAGAATTTCTCATAAATCTTCTTTTGTCGTCCATTCTATTATCAGCAGAACAAAATCTGAAGTACTTATAATGGCGACTATCACCAATCACTCAGTCCCTAATTCATGTTTAGTTTATCTTGTTCATCAATCCATACTGGTTTTATTACTTTGGGTTCTAACTTTTTCTCTTGGTAATCACGCTAGAGTTGCGAATTTATTTCTTGAAATGAGGACATGATTATATGACCTATACTCTTTTGTTGTCTTAAGGCATGTCACTTCTCGTTTCTTCCTTCACTTGACTATAGATTTTGTAATATTGTCATCTTTTGATATACCGTTGTCATCCATGTATCATATATTACTCATAATACTTTATTAACTCTTTTCTTATTTCCCGCTAACATTTATGCCGATCAATTTATTCTGAAAACTTGAACAAGATATTCTTTTACTCTTAGCTTCCCTTTGCTCTATCCAATGGCTCTTCACGTTGCTTAACGTTCTCACTTTATTAGGGACACGAGCCACACTAAGGTAATATTTATCCCTTCAAAGCTTATAGTGCATGTCTTTGTAGTACTCATATCTTGCTGCACTATTTCAGAGTGCAATATCTAGTGTCTCATAAAGAGATATATTAGCATATTTGCAATTTCCTTCGGAAATGTCAACTGACGCAAACAATTCATCTATCATATCTTCTTATACTACTTCTGTTAATCCCCATAGGGCATATCTGGAATGGGTGTGACCAATTGTATATACCTCTGTTACTATTGAATATAACTCAAAAAGCTTATGTTCCTCTGCCTCAATTATAAACGTCGTTAGCCTTCATTAATTGGGTGCATCGTACTCTTCTTCCGCTTGCTTCTTTTGCTTGTTGAAACTTGTATTTATCTTCTTAATCTCTCATTGTCTTTTACCATAAAGATGGATAGACATTCTTGCCTTAAGGCTTCTTATCAGGAAGCTTGCTGTTACAACCCATATTCACGTATGTTAGCTCATGCCATAAGTTAGTCAATGTATACCCATGAAGAGATTATCTTTAAGATGATAAGAAGTTAATCCTATTGATCTTAAATGATACAAAGGTGTATAAGGGTGGTTAACAGGTATTAGAAGTTAAACGAATCAAGGATGTTGTCAGTCGTATTTTCGAATAAACCTAGAGGTTCTTAATACACTCAAGAGGTAGTGTTTTAAGGTATTTGAATCATATAATATCCGTATTATAAGTCTTGAAGTCAAACGAGTTATGAGACAAAAGTTGATAAAAATTGTCACAACTTAGGTTCATAATTTTACTTAAACATTAGGTCAAATGTTACTAAGCTTTTCTCTCAATTTACTTAGATTTATGGGGTAATCTACCCACCAAATTGAAGATCTATGAGTCTAGTTTCAACTCAGTAAATCGTTCATCGATAAGATCTCGGAGTAGAGAGATATTAGCGTTTTTGTGAGACTGCGCCAAGCACCTCTCTCTGGGGCCCACTTAGGTGGTTTAAGACATTTGGGTATATATATGATGCCTCCAACCCGTTTTAAGTCATTGTTTTCACGATATTCAAACCTTAGAATCCTAGGAACACCCTCTCAAGGTTCTCTCAAGATTCAAGATCCAAACAAAGGGCAAACAACACAAATCAAGTGTCAGGAATCCCGTGGCGCTAGTAAGTTTCTTTTTCTTCTTGTTGTTTCTCATTTTTGTGTTGTTCTAGCTCGTGTGGGAGGTTGTTTTAAAAGGTTTATGTTCTATAAATACTCCCTCAAGTTCTTAATATCAACCCTAGGAGATTTCAAGCCTTCTAAAGTGATTTTAGTGCTGAAAAACACTAATTGATTGCTAGTTTCGCTTTCTTGTTGTTGTGGCAGCATTAGAGGGATATTTCATGGAAAGTTAAGGTAAAATTGGAGTTGTTCTTTATGTATAAAGGTAAGCAACATCTTACTCTACAATTATTTAAGATTATCCAAGTTGCGACTAAGTCTTTGAAGCTAGAACTTGTGGAATATATATCGAAAGGCTTGGTAGTAATGTTATCAGTTGGTGGACTATTTTGGGAGGTTAAATATGATTAACATTGATGTTTTTTGGGATATCTGGTGATTGTTTTCACTTGTGGAAGTCATATAAATAGGGGAGGTGTTGTCCAATTCATCATAAAATAGGTTGTGGTCGGTACATAATAGTTACGACGCTTAAACGTTAACGATAGTGTCATTTCTACTGTTGTAGACAAAGGAGTCTTGACATTTGCATAGCTTGAGGTTGAGCAGTATATACAAGGTATGTGAGGCTATCCCTTTCCTTCTTTTGCATGAGTCCGATTATACATAATGTAATGAACGAGCTTCCAAAGATACTCAACTCTTAGAAGCTAGCAGTACTTACATTATTTACCCTCTTGTGGAACGATTAATGTTGATGTTGCTTCTCTTATTCTTATATTATCAATGTTGTTGGTACTTCCTAATTCTTATAAGGTTCGTAGTGAAGAGTTAGTCCTAATAATGTGTATAGAGAATACCGACCTTACGTCACTCCGAAAGGTTTAGAACGTGATTCCATGAGTCGAGCATACAGTATTATATATGTATTTATTTTACTCTACCGAGCCATGCTATAGTCGGCCGGGTACGGCACCTATTGTGCAACCACTGATCAATTGGATTTTACCGAGCTCCACATAGCCGGGTACGATTCTACCGAGCCATATGATGGTCGGGTACGTTTTTACCGAGCCTATTATGGCCGGGTATGATATGATGATGATGATGCCCATAGAGGCATATGTTTTAAAAATTTATGCATATATACATATGTATCATGCATTGCATGTCAGTAGCCTTCAGAGGTACCCAGACGTTACAAGTTGTATATTCTCTATTTCTGCTTACATTACTATTCGTACTTATGGTTCCATGCCTTACTTACTAAGCATTTTATTCGTACTAACATCCTTTTATTTATGGATGCTACATGTCGTGTTGCAGGTCCTGATAGACAGCCAGGCGCAGCTCCCCCACCACAGTAGGCGGTCCAATTCAGTAATGATTGGCGAGATCCCTTCTTTGGACTTGCCGTGGTCTTGGTATGCATTTTTGTTATAGACATTATGGGTATGTCGGGGCCCTATTCCGACAATGTTGCAGCACTTATGTTCCTTTAGAGGCTTATAGACAGGTGTCGACTCATGTATAGTTTGGTATGCTTTGTCGGTTGATTTTTGTTGTGTAGTCTTTCATGGTAGCGTGGTAGCTCGTACCTTATATATAGTTTCTTGATTGTCTGGTCATCCATGTTATGTATGTTCATGTCATCATCTTTTGTTGTTAGTTGTCCATGATCTATGTCTACCAATTATATTGATCTCGTCTGCCCTAAGAGATATTAAAGAAGGTTATATAAAATGTACGTTGGTGCTCGGCAAGTATAGTCGGGTGCTAGTCATGGCCCTCCAGTTTGGATCGTGACACTTGCACCTTTCAGTACACCCATGATCTGTTAAAGACCTCACATTTACTTATCGTAGGTATTATATAAAAATCCAATTCCTCTGACTCAGCTCTTCCACAACTATCTCTCTCTCCAGTCCTTCTTTCCGGATGTAGGTATCGTCTTATTACGAATAATAAAAAAAGAATTTCGGAATTTGAATTCTTAAAAGTGAGCTCATCCACACGATTTAGAGTAAGAAGAAAGAGTGACAATCCTAAATGCCCTGTAGCCTCCTGCTTATAAGTGTGGTGCACGACATACCCATAAACAAGACTCTACTAGACACGGCTTGTAGACATCCCTAGGAAAGAACTGCTCTGATACCACTTTTCTCACGATCCAAACCGATGGGCAGTGACGGGCACCTGGTACCTTACTCAATCGAGTACCAACGTAACATATCTTTCTTATTATATCATCATATACACGTGACATACGGGCCTAATAGGCCAAAATGATCATTTATAAATTCAAAACATAGGACGACAAGGCCGTACAATATTTCACGTACACGACATATGTCCACAAGCCTCTAAGAGTATATAATTGTCATAAAGGTCATGACAGAGTCCTGCCATACCAAACAATACACGTCTAAATCATACTAACCAAACGAGCAACTCCGAAGCAAATGGAGCGCACCAACATCTTCTGTTGAGCTGATAGCCTACTTGGAGGGCTCTCGACCTGTCTATCGGGACCTGCGGGCATGAAACACAGCATCCCCGGGAAAAGGGTCGTCAGTACGAATAATGTACCGAGTATGTAAGGCATATAAATAAATATATAAGAGACATGGAAGACATATAGAGTACATGACTCAACCTGTAAGTCTGAATAACTTTGTAAATCATAAATTACTTTTAACGTCAAGCATATGTGTATGAATATCATGTCGTGCATAGGTACATATTTCATAACATCATTAGCCTCTGAGGGCATCCCATCATATCATATCGGCCAGTGTGGGTGAAATCATCATCGTATACCAACTAATCAGGTGGTGGTGCATAAATAACGCCATAACCTTTCCCATATCCCATATACATATATATACATACATATATACGCGTATATAATACTGTTTGAATCATATTTACATATATACGCATATATAACGCCATTTGAATCATATTTCAACCATTGTGGGCAACATCATCATCATATACCAGCTGATCAGGTGGTGGCACGTATATAACATTGTAACATTTCCCATATCTCATACACATATATACATATGTATATACGTGTATATAACGCTATCTGTTCATGGGTCAATGCACATGAATGCAATGCATGAAAAGTACATTAATAAAATCTTTCGGAGCTTCATAAGACCATTTTGCCTTTGAGTAATATCATAAAGTAAACTCTTTTCAACTTTCATATTTTTCTGAGACCCATGAATAGATGATAAAATATTATGACACACAAAAAATCAAAAACATAGATATCTCTAATACTTCTATGAATAGAATCATTCATGGAATTTGTGCATTTGCACGTTTCGTTCGTATCGTATGGATCATGCCAAAAGAAAGAAGAGCTTAGCCTTGACATACCTGTTTCAAAATTTACGAACTTGAATTAATCAATACCCAGTTACACTTCACGAGCTGGGGTTCTCTTCATTTTCTAGCACCATATGATTTTTTGAAAAGATGTATACCATGGAGCCCAGTATATACCTCTTAATTCCATTGAGCTATTTCTACATAAACTTAGCAGATATTTCTTCTCCATAGATCTTCGCCATCTAATACCAACAAGATTTATAAAGCCCTAAATACCTTAAAATCAATGTTATCCGGAAATTTGATCTTGCCTAAGGCCATTCATCCCAATTCTATGGACAATTGTGGCAAATAATAAAGTACAAGAGGAAAGAAGCTATTGGAACTTACACTTTCTTGGTTTCCAACGTTCTTAGGCAAAAAAATATGAGTTGAATTGCCAAAAATTCACAATGATTTTATGGATTATATTCTTATAAGTCTTATTAAGACTTATCTTTAAGTTACTTTAGATATAGCCACCGATCACATTTTAATGAGTCATCCTTCCTAGTTAGTGGCCTTGTGCCACATGTCTTATGGGCATAATTAGTCAATTTTTGTACGCTTATTAGTTAACTGGGTAATGTTCTGTTACCCGGTAATTAATCAATTACTCGCATAATTTAAAAATTACCACAAATTACTTAAAATTCTTATTTATTTTTAAAATAATTCATATATACTTTATATATTATACTATCGTGGTTATATGATACCTTACATGGTACTAGTTCATAATTATCGGATATTACCGCTCGACCAGTAATTTATTCCAAATTGGCCATTTTCAATGAAACTCATTTTATTAATCTGTGTACCCTTTTATCCTTCATAACACGTACAATCCTTATAATCACTATATAATCTTTTCTTTGGACCGATGTCAATTATATTACAATAAATTCAACGCACAATACTATAGGGTGCAACACTGTCGTAACTTAATACTGTTGGACGTACTATCGACGTAATATTGTGAGGCGTAACATCATTCCCCTCATTGGAACATTCGTCCTCGAATGTTGACTGATGCTCTTGCTATTTTCGTAACTTATAGCTCTTGTGAATTCCTTAATACTCTTCTTGCCATTTAAGCAGTTGCTCTATGAATAAATCCAAAGTCTAGGGTATTTCCCCCTTTAGTTTTCTTGCTCATATCATGACTTGTGGTCGAAATCTTTCTAATCTCGCAACTGTTGTTACCTCTTGTCATGCAGCTTGTATGACCTTGGCTTTGTAACTGCGCTTATGCGATTCATCGTTCTTTTTTTCTTTTAGCTTTTAG
The DNA here is from genome assembly GCF_000393655.2 of Nicotiana sylvestris. Classification (NCBI taxonomy): domain Eukaryota; kingdom Viridiplantae; phylum Streptophyta; class Magnoliopsida; order Solanales; family Solanaceae; genus Nicotiana; species Nicotiana sylvestris. Next base: position 117,731,434 of record NC_091057.1, on the reverse strand, counting down.
TCAATATCTAGGCCTTCCTTTGTAAACAAATACAAGGCTTAATAGGATGCATCTCTGGACATCTATAGGTGTACTGAAGTTCTTCGCTTGATACTTTGTAAAACTTGCGAATATGGTCATATCTTATTTCATAGCTCTGGTTATCCATTCATATGGCTTTACTGCATCTACATGGGTCATACTATACCATAATTTTTACTTCAGTTTATCATTATTGAGGTATGCTTACCAAACTCCAGTTACTTTTGTTTCTTATCCTTTAGGTATAAATCTCAGTCCTTTGACGCTCCTTCATTACCGTTCGTCTTAAGAAGGATGGTGTAATCTCATGTCATACTTTGTAACTTGTATCTATCCATTGTTGATTCACCTCAATGTTGATCTACAATCCTCCACTTGAAGACTTGAAACTTCTTACGTAACACATTGCCGCTAGGGCTTACATTGCATTGAGGAATATTTGAAATGATTTCGATAATTGTATTTCATATTGTCTCAATGTGATTCACCTTATGGGGGTATCCTAATCTCGAGCCGTCAGTGAAATCTTTTCTTGTTCTCTTCTTTTTTTTCTTCAAAATCATTATTCAAACGAGGTCCAAATGTCATTCTTTATCTACCACAGTTACACCCTCATTTTATTACCAGGTCAGTATTTCATTCTTTCTAAATGCTATTAATCTTAGACTCCTTTGAGTTCATTCAGGCTATACTGAACTTTCAATAACTTAGAGAAACCACAATCTCTCTTGTTTTCATGGACTTAATCCCGAGGACTTATCCATTCTCGTCACCTTTTCACTTGCCTTTCCTTATCCTTACCCATGTTTTTTTTAAACTTTGTCGCTCTTTAGCTTGCAACCTATACATATCCATTTATATTACTCGCAACCTTCTTTCAACTTGTTTGTATCATAGATTTCCATATGTCACTCTGGAATATCAAGCGAGACATCACATCGTCTCTAACTCTTCTTTACTTTCTTAATTAGCCTCCTCGATACCTAGAAACCATAGGTTATGAGATATGCCACTGACAATGTTGCTATCATTCCTAGATATTAAATCCCCGCGCTTCTAGCCTTGTATCCAAAGTATGGACTGTTCAGAACTTTCTGCATTTAAGTATCTCGTACGTTGTTCACCTTTACCTTACTTACTTAAAATTCACATCATATCTTCTATCTCCTTCATAACCTCCCTACCACATAGGTATGATTCATACCACAACTTGAACCTCTACTATAATACTACAATCCGTTGGGAGCTTCATACTCACTTTTTATGAGACTATTACTTTACTTTTTTAACTGGCTTTATCATAGAGCCGTTATAGACTATGGTTGTTGTACTATCTCTCTCGTACCTCTGATTTTAAGGAAGATTCTGCAATGTTCTCGATCACGATGTTTCTATTTTTCTAGGTTTAATAATCAAACTCCTGATTTACTTAAGTGATGTAACTCTTTAGTTTCCTCCTTCTTTTGATCGGGCTTTGCGTCGGCTTAAGATATCTTCCGATCTGTGGTTCCTGGTATTAGTCACTCTATTTAGCCTCTCATTGGCATTGAGGAATATACATGATGTAGTCCTTTAATAATTTAATCATTCATTTATTACCTGGGCTCAATTCTTTCTTTTAACATATACCAGAATCTTCTACGACTGTATATGTTGCATGTATTAAACTCCGAACCCTTAAGTGCATTCATAACATAACCAACTCTGGATCATTGATCGAATAATTTCTTTCGTTCCATCTTAGCTTTCTTTCAACCTAAGCTTTTACTTTTTAAGGTTTTTCTGCCCCCTTGTTGCGTCCATACTTAGCTCACCTTAGTGCCCACAGATGCTAGAGTTTTCATGCAACTCATATGATCTCGAATATTACTTTTTACTTTTCTTCCTATTCATTAGTCACAGTAGGTGCCACTTTCCTTTGGAGTACTTATATTGTTGTTATGAGACTGTTGTTACACGACCATTTCCTCTTTAGGTCATTGTCCTTAAGTTGAAGCCTTATTCCTTATTTCCTCAGCTAGTCTTTTGATGTAGTACTCAGGGAGGACCCTTGACCCTCGTAAAGTTGTGAACTTATTACGGGCCTTTTTGATGTCCTTACTTGCCTATAATCATCTGTAGTTGCTTACTTTCCATGCCCTTGTGCATGTATGGTTGCTCCTGAACTAATATTTTGATTGCCTTCCTAGTGGCACTTTCTTTTATTCCCGTAACACTCATATGGTACCTATAACTACCTCGACTTTTGTTTGAATATACCTCAACTATGATAATGATATTCTTCGAGGTTGAATTCTCCGTGTTGGCTTCTACTATGTTTATCCCACACGATCTGACGACTTGTTTGTAACCTCCTGTTTAGACATAATTGGGATATCCCTGACCATTCACTAACTACTCGTTGGCCCATTCTCATATCAATATTCCTTGTAATCTTTTTTGGGTTATTTCCTTTGTCTTAACTTATGTCTCGCACTGGCTCCTTATTTATTAATAACAGCTCGGGTAGGAATCTTTACTTTCTCTCCTTGACGTCGTGCATGTACAATATTCTTAAATCGTAGTGTATCTATAAGATTTGGATAAGTTCCATCTCATTCCTCTTTCATTTATCGCATTCTTCCTTTACTATTCCATAGTCACTAGAAACACTTAATTCTGACTTAATGTCACATCACTCCATATTCCCCCCTTAAGGAGAGTACTAAGAGGTGGAGCTACGATGACCTGCCTATAGATGTTTCATCTTTTCATATTTGGCATCCTTTCACATCATCGATGACTCTTACTCGCCTTGCGGTAATCCTCCTGTACCAAGGATAGCAAAATCCCTTACTCACGAAGGTGAAATTTAGTATAACTAGCACATAGAGTCCTTTAAGCTAAACTTTGCTCACATTGCTTGCTATAGAGAAGTGTCTTCCTGAATGATCATTCTCTGAATTTCTCATGAATCTTCTTTTGTCGTCCATTCTATTATTAGCGCAACAAAATCTGAAGTTCTTATAATGGCGACTATTACCAGTCACCCAGTCCCTAATTCATGTTTAGTTTACCTTGTTTACCAATCCATACTGGTTTTATTACTTTGGGTTCTAACTTTTCCTCTTGGTAATCACGCTAGAGTTGCGAATTTATTTCTTGAAATGAGGACATGATTATATGACCTATACTCTTTTGTTGTCCTAAGGCATGTCACTTCTCGTTTCTTCCTTCACTTGACTATAAATTTTGTAATATTGTCATATTTTGATATACCGTTGTCATCCATGTATCATATCTTACTCATAATGCTTTATTAACTCTTTTCTTATTTTTCGCTAACATTTATGCCTATCACTTTATTCTGAAAACATGAACAAGATATTCTTTTGCTCTTAGCTTCCCTTTGCTCTATCCAATGGCTCTTCACTTTGCTTAATGTTCTCACTTTACTAGGGACGCGAGCCACATTAAGGTAATATTTATCCCTTCAAAGCTTATAGTGCATGTCTTTGTAGTACTAATATCTGGCTGCACTATTTCAGAGTGCAATATCTGGTGTCTCATAAAGAGATATATTTGCATAGCTGCAATATCCTTCAGAAATGTCAACTGACGCAAACAATTCATCTATCATATCTTCTTATACTACTTCTGTTAATACCCATAGGGCATATCTGGAATGGGTGCGACCAATTGTATATACCTCTGTTACTATTGAATATAACTCAAAAAACTTATGTTCCTCTGCCTCAATTATAAACGCCGTTAGCCTTCATTAATGGGGTGCCTCGTACTCTTCTTCCTCTTGCTTGTTTAAACTTGTATTTATCTTTTTAATCTCTCATTGTCTTTTATCATAAAGATGGATAGACATTCTTGCCTTAAGGCTTCTTATCAGGAAGCTTGCACCTTTCAGTACACCCATGATCTGTTAAAGACCTCACATTTATTTATCGTAGGTATTATATAAAAATCCAATTCCTCTGACTCAGCTCTTCCACAACTATCTATCTTTCCAATCCTTCTTTCTGGATGTAGGTATCATCTTATTACGAATAATAAAAAAAGAATTTCGGAATTTGAATTTTTATAAATGAGCTCTACCACACGATCTAGAGTAAGAAGAAAGAGTGACAATCCTAAAGGCCCTGTAGCCTCCTACTTATAAGTGTGGTGCACGACATACCCATAAACAAGACTCTACTAGACACGGCTTGTAGATATCCCTAGGAAAGAACTGCTCTGATACCACTTTTGTCACGACCCAAACCGATGGTCCATGACGGGCACCCGGTACCCTACTAAACCGAGTACCAACATAATGTATCTTTCTTATTATATCATCATATACACGTGACATACGGGCCTAATAGGCCAACATGATCATTTATAAATTCAAAACATAGGCCGACAAGGCCGTACAATCTTTCACGTACACGACATATGTCTACAAGCCTCTAAGAGTACATAATTGTCATAAAGGTCATGACAGAGTCCCGCCATACCAAACAATACACGTCTAAATCATACTAACCAAACGAGCAACTAAGCAAATGGAGCGCACCAATATCTTCTGTTGAGCTGAGAGCCTACTTGGAGGGCTCTCAACCTGTCTATCGAGACTTGCGGGCATGAAACGCAGCATCCCCAGGCAAAACGGTCATTAGTACAAATAATGTACCGAGTATGTAAGACACATAAATAAATACATAAGAGATATGGAAAACATATAGAGTACATGACTCAACTTGTAAGTCTGAATAACTTTGTAATTCATAAATTATTTTTAACGTCATGCATATGCATATGAATGTCATGTCGTGCATAGGTACATATTTCATAACATCATCAGCCTCTGATGGTATCCCATCATATCATATCGGCTATTGTGGGCAAAATCATCAACGTATACCAGCTGATCAAGTGGTGGTGCATATATAATTTCATAACCTTTCTCATATCCCATATACATATATATACATACATATGTATGCGTGTATAACGCCGTTTGAATCATATTAACATATATACGCGTAATAATGTCGTTTGAATCATATTTCAACCATTGTGGGCAACATCATCATCATATACCAGCTGATCAGGTGGTGGTGCATATATAACGCCGTAACTTTTCCCATATCCCATATACATATATATACATACATATATATGCGTATATAATGTCATCTGGTCATGGGTTAATGCACATGAATGCAATGCATGAAAAGTACATTAATAAAAAATTTTGGAGCTTCATAAGACCATTTTGCCTTTGAGTAATATCATAAAGTAAACTCTTTTCAACTTTCATATTTTTCTGAGACCCATGAACAGATGATAAAATATTATGACACACTCTTTTCAACTTTCATTCATGGAATTTGTGCATTTGCACGTTTCGTTCGTATCGTATGGATCATGCCAAAAGAAAGAAGAGCTTAGTCTTAACATACCTGTTTCAAAATTTACGAATTTGAATTAATCAATACCCAGTTATACTTCATGAGCTGGAGTTCTCTTCATTTTCTAGCACCATATGATTTTTTGAAAAGATGTATCCCATGGAGCCCAGTATATAACTCTTAATTCCATTGAGCTATTTCTACATAAACTTAGCAGATTTTTCTTCTCCATAGATCTTGGCCATATAATACCAACAAGATTTATAAAGCCATGAATACCATAAAATCAATGTTATGCGGAAATTTGATCTTGCCTAAGGCCATTCATCCCAATTCTGTGGAAAACTGTGGCAAATAATAAATTACAAGAGGAAAGAAACTATTGGAACTTACACTTTCTTGGTTTCCAACGTTCTTAGGTAAAAAAATATGAGTTAAATTGCCAAAAATTCACAATGATTTTATGGATCAGATTCTTATAAGTCTTATTAAGACTTATCTTTAAGTTACTTTAGATATAGCCACCTATCATATTTTAATGAGTCATCCTTCCTAGTTAGTGGCCTTGTGCCACATGTCTTATGGGCATAATTAGTCAATTTTTGTATGCTTATTAGTTAACTGGGTAATGTTCTGTTACCCGGTAATTAATCAATTACTCGTATAATTTAAAAATTAACAAAATTTACTTAAAATTCTTATTTATTTTTAAAATACTTCATATATATTTTATATATTATAATACCGTGGTTATATGGTACCTTACATGGTACTAGTTCATAATTATCGGGTATTATCGCTCGACCCGCAATTTATTCCAAATTGGCCATTTTCAACGAAACTCGTTTTATTAATCTGTGTACCCCTTTATCCTTCATAACACTCACAATCCTTATAAGCTCTATATAATCTTTTCCTTGGACTAATGTTAATTACCTTACAACAAATTCAACGCACAATACTACAGGGTGCAACATTGTTGTAACTTAATACTGTTGGATGTACTATCGACGTAATATTGCGGGGCGTAACAATGCGAACGCATCCAATTGTGTGCGAACGCTTAGGTTCCCTGTCCAATTATTTTAAAATAGTAGCAAAACAGGATTTCTTCAAAACTTCATGACTTTTTCACTTAAACTCGAACTTGGGCGATTTTTGAAGAGGGACTTCACCACAAAACCATAGGTATGTGTTCTTAGACTTGTTTTCTTCAATTTCCATTATCACCCATTAGATTTTTAGTCCTAAATCGTATTCTTAAGAGTAGAAAATTGGGGATTTGGGTAGAGTTAGGGCTTTTTGAATAATTAGAATTTAGACCTCATTTTGGGGTCGAATTTCGAAACTAATTGCATATTCAGGCTCGTGGGTAAATGGATGATCGGGTTTTGGTTCGAACCTCGTATTTTGACCAAGTGGACCGGGGTCGATTTTTGACTTTTTGGGGAAAACGATAGAAAACCTATAATTAAGCATTGGTTATGAATTCTTTAGCATTTATTGATGTTGTTGAATCAATTTGGACTAGATACGAGTTATTTGGAGGCGAATTCTAAAGGAAAAGCGGTGTTTGAGACTTGAGTTGGCCGTGGAAGTTGAGGTAAGTGTTTGGTATAACCTTAGCTTGAGGGATTAGGAGTTGTGTCTTATTTTCTATTTGCTAATTGTGGAGTACGACGTATAGGCATGGTGACGAGTATATATACGTCGGTGTCAAGCATTCCCGTGAGTCTTGTATAGTAATTGTTATGACTCTGTTGTGGTTTATTGTGCTTCATATGAGGATTATCATTATTGTTCCCTTGCCAGGATGTTATTGTGATATTATTGGTCCCTTGCCGGGATGTTATTGTCATATTATTGTTCCCTTGCCAGGATGTTGTTGTTATATTATTGTTCCCTTGCCGGGATGTTGTTGTTACATTATTGTTCCCTTGCCGGGATTCTTTTATGATTTGTATTGATAAATGAAAAGGGAGCGGGTTGCACGCCTGCAACGGTACTAAATGAAAAGGGAGTAGGTTGTATGCCTGCAACGGTACTAAATTAAAAGGGAGCAGGTTACACGCCTGCAACGGTACTATATGAAATGGGAATGGGTTGCACGCCTGCAACGGTACTATATGAAATGGGAGCGGGTTGCACGCCTGCAACGATATTATATGAAATGGGATCGGGTTGCACACCTACAATGGTATTACATGTGCACTTGTTTCTTATTTCCTTATCTTTTGCTGGTATTTTATTTGTGGCGTTCCTTATATTTCTCTACTGTTATTCTGTTGTTACATGTTACTCCCTGCAACATGTTTCCCCCACCCAACTTTAGTTGTAATTATCTACTTCTATTTTCGTTGTATATGATTTAACTGCATAGGTTTATTTGGTAGTCCGGTCCTAGCCTCGTCACTACTTTGCTGAGGTTAGGCTAGGCACTTACCAGCACATGGGGTCGATTGTGTTGATACTACACTCTACACTGTGTGCAGATACTAATATCAGAGCGTTTGGACCACAGTGAGGGTGTTGTTTTCAGTCCATTTAGGCGACCCGAGGTAGTCCTACAGACGTCCTCGGGCCTTGGCGTCTCCTTCTATCTTTTCTATTTTTGTTTTTACTTATTCAGAGACAGACTTATATATTTCTATTCAGACCTTATTTGTAGTATTCTTAGATAGTCTGTGACTTGTGACACCAAATTCTGGGTAGTATTGTACTTCAGATGTCACGACCCTAAACCCAAACCCGGTCATGATGGCATCTCTCGTGAAGACAAGGCCAGCTGACACTACCCATTTCAGTATTTAACAATTAAGCATTTAAGAAAAGTCTAATCATGATCAAATAAACCAAGGTTGAAGCAGTTAATAGCATAATTCGCGGAAAATAACCCAACACAGCCCGATACCGGGGTGTCACTAGTCATGAGCATCTAACAAAAACGGAATACTCCAAATATATATAACTACAGAGTTTAATACAGAAACTAAGAATATAAAGGAATAAAATATGGAAGAGCTCCGGGCTGCGAACGCCAACTGCTACCTAGAGACTCCTCAGATCCGCCTGAGCCAGAATGATCAGCACTCAAGAGCGGGACCAGATACGCCTGAATCTGCACATAGCGGTGCAGGGAGTAAAGTAAGTACTCCAACTTAGTGAGTAATAATCATAAATAAAGACTGAAAGTAGGAAATCACGTAAGGCACAAAAGCATGCTATAATGAAGCAGTAAAACCATTAAAAACAGTAAAAACCAGTGAAAGATAGGTAGAAATCCTTTAACTCAAATTTAACTTCATGAAAGCCTTTTTCAACAATTTAACCGATAATTGACAGTCAATTATGAAAAGTAAACACATAAAGATTCTCCCCTCAGGCACAATATCAACAAATTCGCCCATCGGGCAACATCTCAGAACAATACCAGCCCCTCGGGCTATCACATAGATTAATATTAGCCCCTCGGGCTCAATCTCACATCACAATGGGTACTCGCAGTCACTGGGGGTGTACAAACTCCTAGAGGGGCCCTCGGCCCAAGCGCAATATCAAGCCACCTCGTGGCATCATCACTAGGCCCTCGGCCTCATAATCAATATCAAATATTTCCTCACAACATAGGCCCTCGCCCTACTCAGTCAAAATCCTCACAAGCCACTCGGGCAATAGTAAAACATGATTCTTAGCCCAAAAATATCATTTAAAAGATCATGTAAGTGTTAAAACAGAGTAAAACATGGCTGAGTACAAAAATAGTGAAATATAACATGACTGAGTTCAAGTATAAAGTCAAAACAGTGAAGAATACCAGTAAAAATCCTCGAAGAGTTCAAATAGTTGGCACAAGGCCCAAATATGGCATTCAGCCCAAATCATGATGATAGCAAATAGGTTCAGTCAAATACGCGGTAAAATAGTTATTCGGGATAGACTAAGTCACAATCCCCAATAGTGCACGACCCCATGCTCGTCATCAAGCGTGTGAGTCACTTCAATATAGCACAACGATGTGCAATCCGGGGTTTCATACCCTCAGAACATCATTTACAATCATTACTCACCTCGAACCGGTCAAATATCTAGCTCGAGACGCCTTTGCCCCTCGAATCGGCCTCCACTCGCGTCGAATCTATCCAAAATCAGAACGAGGACGTCAAAATATGCAAAGGGAACGAAGCCCAAATGAAAATAATGAATTTACAACATAGAAATTACCAAAACCCGACCCTAGGGCCCACATCTCAGAATTCTATAATTTTTACATTAATAGATTCCTTATCTCCCCACGAGTTCATACATATCAAAAGTTCTGAAATCCGACTCAAATGGTCCTTCAAATCCTCAACCAAAGGTCTAAATTTCCAAGCCCTAGTTCATCAATTTTTGGCTTAATTTCCATGATTATTTAGGTGGAATTCACATTAAAATCGAGTTTTAAGTCCAAGAATCTTACTTCCAAGTGATTCCCCTTGAATCCCTCTTCTATCCCCTTCAAAAAGCTCCAAAAATGACCAACAATGGAGGAAATAAACCCCAAAATCGCGGACAAGACGAGTATTAAAACATTCTTCCCAGGCCTTAATTTCCTTCTTCGCGAACGCACTCCCTCTCTCGTGAACGTGATGAACAACTCGACCTCAAACCCAGCTGACCAATTTCCTCTACACGAACGCGATGCACGAACATCCAGCCCTTCGCGAACGCAGAGCCTTCCTCGCGAACGTGAAGGCTAAAATCATCTGCCTTCTCAACTAACCCTTCGCGAACGCGAAGGTCAAATTCTCTGCAACACTTCAGCATTTGTTTTGCAATTCCAAACAACAAGAAATGATCCGATTGACCACCCGAAACTCACCAGAGGCCCCCGGGACCTCAACCAAAGGCACCAACATATCCCAAAACCTTATTCAAACTTGTACCAATCTTCAAAACACCTCAAACAATATCAAATCGACCAAAATACATCGGATTCAAGCCTAAGTTTCCAAAAACTTCTAAATTCCGCTTTTGATCAAAAACCCGACCAAACCATATCCGAATGACCTAAATTTTTGCACACACGTTCCAAATGACACAATAGAACTACTGTGACTCCCGAAATTCCAATCTGACTCCTATATCAAAATATTGCCTACCAACCGGAAATCGCCAAAATATCAACATTGCCAATTCAAGCCTAAATCTACTCCAAACCTCCAAAACTCATTCTAGTCGTGCTCCTAAGTCCCAAATCACCTCCCGAAGCTAACCGAACCATCAGAACTCACATCTAAACCCTCTAACACATAAATCAACATCCGGTTGACTTTTCCAACTTAAGCTTCCTCAAAAGAGACTAAGTGTCTCAAACCTTACCTAAATTATTTCGGATTTGATCCGACCAACCCGATACCACATAACATGGATAAACAAGGCATAAAGAAGCAGAAATGGAGAAAACGGAGCAGTAACTCATGAGACGACTGGTCGGGTCGTCACATCAGATTATGTAGCGGTGTTTGATTGAATTATTAAGTTTTCGTCTTTCGCATTTCTGGTTATTTAATTTAATCTGCTATTTAATCACTTATTATTTTAAATTGTTGAACATGTTTAATAAAAAGGGTAATGATTTTATAATATTCGGCTTGCCTAACTTCCACGAGTAGGCACCATCACGACTCCCGAGAGTGGAAAATCCGGATCGTGACAACATGTTATCTATCATTATTAATTAAAGTGCTTATATTAAGTATAAAAAATATATAAGTCACCTTAAACACTTTGTCTATATATGAAAATTCAGTACTTTCTACTCACATGCTCCAAAAACGAAAGGGACAAAGAATTAGAATTTGGAAACTTGCACGAAGATGTGACGACCCGGCCAGTCATCTCATGGGTTACCGCTCTATTTCCCCCATTTTCAGCTTCTTTACACTTCGTTATCCGTGTTTATTGTGATCGAGTTTATTAGTTCGAGTTCGGAGAGGATTTGGTAAGAAATGAGACGCTTAGTCTCTTTTAAGAAGGCTTAAGTTGGAAAAGTCAACCAGATGTTGACTTATGTGTTAGAAGGATCGGAAGTGAGTTTCGATGGTTCGGTTAGCTTCGGAAGTTGATTTGTGTACTCAAGCGCGATCAGAATGGGTTTTGGAGTTGTAGAGAAGATTTAGGCTTGAATTGGCGAAATTGATATTTTGGCAAATTCCGGTTGATAGGCGAGATTTTGATATAAGGGTCGGAATGGAATTCCGAGAGTTGCAGTAGCTTCATTATGTCATTTGGGATGTGTGTGCAAAATTTCAGGTTATTCGGACGAGATTTGATAGACCTTTTAATCGAAAGCATAATTTAAGAGTTCTTGGAGTTCTTAGGCTTAAATCCTATGTTAAATTGGTGATTTGATGTTGTTGTGAGCATTCCGAAGTTTTGAGCAAGTTTGAACGATGTCATGAGATGTGTTGGTACAATTGGTTTGAAGTTCCGGGAGTTCGGGGTAGGTTCCGGGATGTTTTAGTGCAAAAATCATAGTTGTAGCAGGTCTATAGGGGTTGCAGGCCCCAGAACTCACCCATGCGGTCCGTACAAAAATGTGTTGAGTGTTGTGCGGCCCGCACAAAAGTGGGTGCGGCCGCGGTAGGCGTCGCGCAGACCGCACAAAATGGTGTGCGGCCGCAGTGAAGAACATTCTGTTGGTCTTACTTCAGAAGCTCATATCTTTTGTTCCACAACGAAATTTAAGGTGATTCAAAAACGGGAGTTGTAGCCCTTCGTGTCTAGTTTCCAGATAGGTAAAGATATTGGAATTTGGACATCTGTAGCAAAGGTTATGGCTAAAATACTAAAGCCTGTCACTGCAAAGAGAGGCCTGTACGGCCGCACGTTGCCTTTGCGCGGACAGCACTGGCTTGTGCAGATCGCGTGAGTTTTGGTGCAGCCCGCGATAGATGATACCTGAGGGGTACCTATAAATACAAGGTTTTGGGTTTTATTTAATATTTTGACCTAGAGAGCTCGGATTTTTGCGATTTTTCGAAGGTTTTTCAAGAAATTCACCGGGGTAAGTGATTTTAACTCAAATTTGGCTAGAATACATGAATCTATCACTGAATTCATCATTTAATTCGTAATTTGAGATGGAATTTGGGAAGAAAATTGTGAAACCTTTCAAAAATGTAAAATGATGATTTGAAAGACCAAATGGAATCGGAATTGGATAATTTTGGTATGGTTAGACTTGTGAGGGTATGATGATTCTGAAAATGTAAATTTTACCCGATTTCGAGACGTGGGCCCGGGGCTCGGGTTTTGCTAATTTCGAGATTTTTGATATTTTTCGAATGTTTTCGTTTGGGCTTTGTTCTCTTAGCATATTGTGACGTATTCGTTCTGATTTTGGATAGATTCGACATGCGTGGAGGCCAATTCGAGGGGAAAGGCGTCACGAGCTAGAGAATTAGCCAGTTCTAGGTGAGTAATAATTGTAAATGATGTCCTGAGGGTTTGAAACCCCGGATTGCACATCGTAGTGCTATATTGAGGCAAGATACGCGCTGGATGATGAGCGTGGGGTCTTTCACTACTGGGGATTGTGACTTGGTCCATCCCGATTGATGACTTTACTAAATATTTGACTGAAATTCATTTGTTATCATCATGATTTGGGTTGATTGCCATATTTGGGCTCCGTGCCAACTATTTGAACCCTTCGGGTATTTTTATCACTGTTTCCTTACTACTTGACTTATTATTTGAACTCAGTCCTGTTGATATCTACTGTTTTACAAACTCAACCACATTTACTCAGATTTGAAACTTAAATGATATTTCTACATCATGTTTTGGGCTGAGAACTACTGTTTTACTAATGCCCAAGGGGCTTATGATGATTTCTGGACTGAATGAGGCCGAGGGCCATATGGGAGGATATGCTGAGTGATATGAGGCTGAGGGACTGAGATACTATTTATGCCATGCGATGGCTTGAGTGATGTGAGGATATGTTGAGTGATGATGCCACGAGGTGGCTTGATATAGCGCTTGGGCCGTAAGGGGCCCCTCCGGAGTCTGCACACCCACAGTGAGCGCGGGTACCAATGTGATTTGAAATAGTGGTAACAATGACACTGTTTGATGCAATTTGGTCAGGTAACAATGGCTAACCATTATGCTGAGTGATGTGAGGTAGCCCGAGGGGCTGATACTGTACTGATAGTGAGCCCGAGGGGCTGATACTATGCTGAGCGATTGATACTGTGCCCGAGGGGCAGATTTCTACTTGTTAATTACTTGTTAAATTACCTGTTTTACTTATTTTTAAAAAGGAATATCATTTGATTTCTTCACTGATTTACTGATTTAAGTGATTTTACTGCTTGATATGGAATTGCTTTGTGCCTTTACGTGTTTTCATACTTTCAGCCATTATTTGTAATTATTACTCACTGAGTTGGAGTACTCACATTACTCTCTGCACCGTGTGTGCAAATTCAGGTATAGCAGAGTCCGCACTTGAGCGTTGATTCCTTCCAGGCTAGGCAGTGATTTAGAGTTATGAGGTAGCTGTTGACGTCCGCAGCCCCTTGTCTCTCTTATCCTCTATCATTTATATTTTCTTCAGACTGTTGTATCGGATTCCGTACTTTGTAGACCTATAGCAGATTCTATAGTAGCTCATGACTTGTGACACCCCGGTTTGGGCTGTGTCGGGATGGTTCCTGCTGTTATTATCGTTAAATTCCGCAATTTATGAACATTATATTATATGTTACTACTGTTTTTGATGATTAACTATTTAAAAGAGGTGTTCCATTTTGGTCTGGCTGGCCTTGTCTTCACGAGAGGCGCCATCACGACCGGGTTCGGGGATTGGGTCGTGACAAGTTGGTATTAGAGCCTAGGTTACTTAGGTCTCACGAGTCATGAGCAGGTTTAGTAGAGTCTCGCGGATCGGTACGGAGACGTCTGTATTTATCCTCGAGAGACTGCAGAACCTTTAGGAAAAATTTCATATTCTTGAAACTCTTGTCGTGCGAACTTGTTGGTCCGAGTACTAAGCTTCTGATATTCCATTCTCTCACAGATGGTGAGGATGCGAGCTACCGGATGAGGTGGACGACCACCAGTGCCACCCACTGAAGCCACCAGGGGCCGTGGACACGGTCATGGACGTGGAAGAGGTAGAGCAGCGAGGGTAGCACCTGTTGATGCACCGGCTGCCCCGACTCCGGATCAGGCTCCCGCTATGGATGCTCCAGTAGCACCAGTTTAGGCACCAGTTGTGCCGATCATGGTTCCAGGTCTTTAGGAGGCCTTGGCACAGATCTTATCAGTTTGCACTGGCCTGGCTTAGGCAGTTTCATCCACTACAGCAGCAGCTACTTCACAGGTCGGGGGAGGCAATCAGACCCCCGCTGCTCGCACACCTGAGCAAGTAGTGTAGGGACTACAGACATCGGGGGCACCTCCAGCTCAGCCGGTTGCACCAGCTCAGGAGTTTATTGTACCAGTTATGTCGGATGATGAGCAGCATCATCTTGAGAGGTTTGGTAGACTCCAGCCTCCGTCATTCAGTGGTGCCGAGGGTGAGGATTCCCAGGGTTTTCTTGATAAGTGTCAGCGGATGCTCCGTACAGCAGGGATTCTTGCGACTAGTGGTGTGGCATTTACCACCTTTCAGTTTACTGGGGCTGCCTTCATATGGTGGGAGGCGTATGAGAGGCGTAGGCCGGTTGGAGCAGCGCCCCTTACTTGGCAGCAGTTCTCCACTCTCTTCTTGGAGAAGTATGTGCCGAAGCCCCGCAGAGAAGAGCTGCGTATATAGTTTGAGTGGTTGCGACAGGGGGATATGACTGTGTCACAGTATGAGTCGAGGTTTTCTAAGTTGGCTTGTCATGCCATTTGGATGGTTCCGATAGATCGTGAGAGGATCAGGAGATTTGTTGATGGCCTTAACTATCACCTCCGTATTCTTATGACCCGAGAGAGGGTGTTGGGTGCTACGTTCGAGGAGGTAGTCGATATCGCTTGCGATATTGAGACAATTCGCCGTCAGGATCGAGAGGAGAGGGAGGCCAAGAAGCCTCGAGGATCTGGCAGTTATAGTGGTGCTTCTTCGAGGGGCCAATTTCAGCATGGTAGAGGTCGTTCTTTCAGGCATGCTCAGTTAGCCCGCCTAGAGTATCGCGGGGCATCTTCAGGTCATGGTCATCATGGATCTCAGCGGAGCCAGTCATCACTCAGTGCCCTTCCATCCCAGAGTTCATCTCATGCCCCATCAGCTCAGGGTTCTTCTATGCCGAGTGCATCAGCTGGTCACTCCGGTGTGAGGGGTTTCCTTCAGTCCCATTCTCCAGCACCTGGGAGTTGTTATGAGTGTGGAGAGTTTGGACATGTGTGGAGGCAGTGTCCTCGTCGTATGGATTGTTCATCTCAGCAGAGGGGTCAGCCCTCGACTACTACTCCAGTTACCTCACCACCCGCCCAGCCAGCTAGGGGTGGAGGTCATGCAGCTAGGGGTCGCCCCAGAGGGGGAGGTCGATTAGGGGGCGGTCAGGCCCGTTTCTATGCACTTCCTGGCAGGCCAGATGCTATTGCTTCAGATGCTGTCATTACAGGTATTGTTTCAGTCTGCTACAGAGATGCCTCTGTATTATTTGATCCTGGTTCCACCTTTTCTTATGTGTCATCATACTTTGCTCGTTATTTGGGTACGCCCCGTGAGTTTCTTGCTTTACCTGTTCATGTATCTACCTAGTGGGCGATACTGTTGTTGTAAACCATGTGTAATGGTCATGTATGGTGACTATTGGGGGTCTGGAGACCAAAGTGGATCTATTGCTATTGAGCATGGTGGATTTTGATGTCATTTTAGGCATGGATTGGCTATCTCCATGTCGTGCTATTCTAGACTGCCATGCTAAGACAGTCACTTTGGCTATGCCGGGTGTACCGCGGATCGAGTGAAGTGGTGTGACTGATTATATCCCTAGTAGAGTGATCTCTTTCTTGAAGGCCTAGCGTATGGTTGGGAAGGGTTGCCTTTCATATCTAGCATTTGTGAGGGATGTTGGAGCTGAGACTCCTAGTATTGATTCTGTCCCAGTTGTGAGGGATTTTCCCGATGTTTTTCCTGCAGACCTGTTGGGCATGCCACCGGACAGGGATATCGATTTTGGTATTGACCTGGTGCCGGGCACTCAGCCCATTTCTATTCCGCCATATCGTATGGCACCAGCAGAGTTGAAGGAATTGAAAGAACAGCTTCAGGAACTCCTAGATAAGGGGTTCATTCGGACTAGTGTGTCCCATTGGGGTGCACCGGTTTTGTTTGTGAAGAAGAAGGATGGCACGATAAGAATGTGAATTGATTATAGGCAAAAGAACAAAGTAACAATCAAGAACAAGTATCCTTTGCCTCGCATTGATGATTTATTTGATCAGCTTCAGTGAGCGAGGGTGTTCTCCAAGATTGATCTCCGTTTGGGTTATCACCAGTTGAAGATCAGGGATTCAGATATTCTTAAGACTGCTTTCAGGACCAGATATGGTCATTATGAGTTTCTCATTATATCCTTCGGGCTAACCAATACCCCAGCAGTATTCATGCATTTGATGAACAGTGTATTTCGGCCTTATCTGGATTTGTTCGTTATTGTATTCATTGATGATATTCTGGTGTACTCGCGTAGTCAGGAGGAGCACGCGGAGCATTTGAGAGTTGTGTTGCAGATACTGAGGGAGGATAAGCTTTATGCAAAATTCTCCAAGTGTGCGTTTTGGCTCAGTTCAGTGGCTTTCTTGGGGCACGTGGTGTCCAGCGAGGGTATACAGGTTGATCTGAAGAAAGAGGCGGTTCAGAGTTGGCCCAGACCGTCCTCAGCCACAGAGATTCGTAGTTTTCTTAAGTTAGTAGGCTATTATCGCCGATTTGTTCAGGGATTTTCATCCATTGCATCGCCCTTGACCAAATTGACTCAGAAGGGTGCTCCATTCGTATGGTCGGACGAGTGTGAGGAGAGCTTTCAGAAGCTCAAGACAGCCTTGACCACAGCTCCAGTGTTGGTTTTGCCTTCAGCTTCAGGTTCATATACTGTGTATTGTGATGCTTCAAGAGTTGGGATTGGTTGTGTGTTGATGCAGGAGGGTAGAGTTATTGCTTATGCTTCTCGGCAGTTGAAGCCCCATGAGAAGAACTACCTCGTTCATGATTTGGAGTTGTCTGCCGTAGTTCATGCATTGAAGATTTGGAGGTATTACTTGTATGGCGTATCTTGTGAGGTGTTCACTGATCATCGCAGTCTTCAGCATTTGTTCAAGCAAAAGGATCTTAATCTGAGGCAGCGGAGATGGTTGGAGTTGCTTAAGGACTATGATATCACTATATTGTACCATTCGGGAAAGGCCAATGTGGTGGTCGATGCTTTGAGCTGAAAGGCAGTGAGTATGGGGAGTTTGGCATATATTCCAGTTGGGGAGAGACCTCTTGTGGTTGATGTTCAGGCCTTGGCCAAACGGTTCGTGAGGTTGGATATTTCGGCGCCCAGTCGGGTGTTGGCTTGTGTGGTTTCTCGGTCTTCTTTATATGATCGCATCAGAGAGCACCAGTATGATGATACGCATTTCCTTGTCCTTAGGGACAGAGTCCAGCATGATGATACCCGAGATGTGACCGTCGGTGATGATGGTGTGTTGAGGATGTAGGGCCGGATTTGTGTGCCCAATGTGGATGGGCTTAGAGAGCTGATTCTGGAGGAGGCCCATAGCTCGCGGTATTCCATTCATCCGGGTGCCGCAAAGATGTATCAGGATTTGAGGCAACACTATTGGTGGAGAAGAATGAAGAAAGATACTGTGGGATTTATAGCTCGGTGTCTCAACTGTCAGCAGGTGAAGTATAAACATCAGAGACCGGGTGGCTTGTTTCAGCAGATGGTTATTCCCGCGTGGAAGTGGGAGAGAATCACGATGGACTTTGTGGTTGGACTTCCTCGGACTTTGAAGAAGTTCGATGCTATTTGGGTGATTGTGGATCGGCTGACCAAGTCTGCGCACTTCATTCCTGTGTGTACTACCTATTCTTCAGAGCGGTTGGTAGGGATTTATATCCGGGAGATTGTTCGGTTGCATGGTGTTCGTGTTTCCATCATCTCAGATAGAGGTACTCAGTTTACTTACCAGTTTTAGAGAGCCGTGCAGAGAGAGTTGGGTACTCAGGTAGAGTTGAGCACAACATTTCATCCTCAGACGGACGGACAGTCCGTGCGTACTATTCAAATATTGGAGGACATGTTGCATGCTTGGGTTATTGATTTTGGATGTTCATGGGATAAGTTTCTACCACTTGCAGAGTTTGCTTACAACAACAGCTACCAATCGAGTATTCAGATGGCTCCATATGAGGCTTTGTACGGGAGGCAGTTTAGATCTCTGGTTGGTTGGTTCGAGCCTGGCGAGGCTAAACTATTGGGGACAGATTTGGTTCAGGATGCCTTAGAGAAGGTGAAGGTGATTCAGGAGAGGCTTCGTACAGCATAGTCACGTCAGAAGAGTTATGCGGACCGGAAGGTTCGAGATGTGTCCTACATGGTCGGTGAGAAGGTCTTGCTAAAGGTTTCGCCCATGAAGGGTGTTATGAGATTTGGGAAGAAAGGCAAGTTGAGTCCTCGGTTCATTGGGCCTTTTGAGGTGCTTCGGAGAATTGGGGAGGTGGCTTATGAGCTTGCTTTGCCACCCAGCCTATCGAGTGTGCATCCGGTATTTCATATTTCTATGCTCCGGAAGTATAGTGGGGATCCTTCCCATGTTTTGGACTACAGCACGATTCGGTTGGATGATGATTTGACCTTTGATGTGGAGCCAGTAGCTATTTTGGGTCGCCAGGTTCGGAAGTTGAGGTCAAAGGATATAGCTTCATTGAAGGTGCAGTGGAGAGGTCGGCTCGTGGAGAAGGCTACTGGGAGACCGAGCGGGAGATATGGATCAGATATCCTCATCTGTTTGAGGATTCAGGTATGTTTCTTGACTCGTTCGAGGATGAACGTTTGTTTAAGTTGGGGAGGATGTGACGACCCGGCCAGTCGTCTCATGGGTTACCTCTCCATTTCCCCTATTTCAGCTTCTTTACGCTTCGTTATCCGTGTTTTATGTGATCGAGTTTATTAGTTCGAGTTTGGAGAGGATTTGGTAAGAAATGAGACGCTTAGTCTCTTTTAAGAAGTCTTAAGTTTGAAAAGTCAACCGGATGTTGACTTATGTGTTAGAAGGCTCGGAAGTGAGTTCCGATGGTTCGGTTAGCTTCGGGAGGTGATTTGTGACTTAGGAGCGCGATCGGAATGGGTTTTGGAGTTGTAGAGAAGATTTAGGCTTGAATTGGCGAAATTGATATTTTGGCAAATTCCGGTTGATAGGCGAGATTTTGATATAGGGGTCGGAATGGAATTCCGAGAGTTGCAGTAGCTTCATTGTGTCATTTGGGATGTGTGTGCAAAATTTCAGGTCATTCGGACGAGATTTGATAGACCTTTTGATCGAAAGCATAATTTAAGAGTTCTTGGAGTTCTTAGGCCTGAATCCTATGTTAAATTGGTGATTTGATGTTGTTGTGAGCGTTCCGAAGTTTTGAGCAAGTTTGAACGATGTCATGAGATGTGTTGGTACAATTGGTTTGAAGTTCCGGGAGTTCCGGGTAGGTTCCGGGATGTTTTAGTGCAAAAATCATAGCGGTAGCAGGTCTACAAGGGTTGCAGGACCCAGAACTCACCCATGCGGTCCGCACAAAAATGAGTGCGCCCGCGGTGAGTGCTGTGCGGCCCGCACAAAAGCGGGTGCGGCCGCGGTAGGCGTCGCGTGGACCGCACAAAATGGTGTGCAGCCGCGGTGAAGAACATTCCGCTGGTCTTACTTCGGTAGCTCATATCTTTTGATCCACAAGGAATTTTGAGGTGATTCAAAAACGGAAGTTGTATCCCTTCGTGTCTAGTTTCCAGAAAGATAAAGATATAATTATTTGGACATTTGTAGAAAAAGTTATGGCCACAATACTAAAGCCTGTCACTGTAGAGGGAGGCCTGTGCGGCCGCACGTTGCCTTTGCGCGGACCGCACTGGCTTGCGCGGACCGCGTGAGTTTTGGTACGGACTGCGGTAGCTGATACCTGCGGGGTACCTATAAATACGAGGTTTTGGATTTTATTTAATATTTTGACCTAGAGAGCTCGAATTTTGGCGATTTTTCGAAGGTTTTTCAAATATTTCACCAGGGTAAGTGATTTTAACTCAGATTTGGCTAGAATATATGAATCTATCACTGAATTCATCATTTATTTCGTGATTTGAGATGGAATTTGGGAAGAAAATTGTGAAACCTTTCAAAAATGTAAAATGATGATTTGAAGGACCAAATGGTATCGGAATTGGATAATTTTGGTATGGTTAGACTCGTGAGGGTATGAGGATTCTGAAATTGTAAATTTTACTCGATTTCGAGACGTGGGCCCAGGGCTCGGGTTTTGCTAATTTCAAGATTTTTGATATTTTTCGAATGTTTTCGCTTGGGCTTTGTTCCCTTAGCATATTGTGACGTATTCGTTCTGATTTTGGATAGATTCGACGCGCGTGGAGGCCAATTCGAGGGGCAAAGGCACCACGATCTAGAGAATTAGCCAGTTCGAGGTGAGTAATGGTTGTAAATGATGTCCTGAGGGTTTGAAACCCCGGATTGCACATCGTAGTTCTATATTGAGGCAAGATACGCGCTGGATGATGAACGTGGGGTCTTTCACTACTGGAGATTGTGACTTGGTCCATCCCGATTGATGACTTTACTGAATATTTGACTGAAATTCATTTGTTATCTTCATGATTTGGGCTGATTGCCATATTTGGGCTTCGTGCCAACTATTTGAACCCTTCGGGGATTTTTATCACTGTTTCCTTACTACTTGACTTATTATTTGAACTCAGTCCTGTTGATATCTACAGTTTTACAAACTCAGCCACTTTTACTCAAATTTGAAACTTAAATGATATTTCTACATCATGTTTTGGGCTGAGAACTACTGTTTTACTAATGCCCAAGGGGCTTATGATGATTTCTGGACTGAGTAAGGCCGAGGGCCATATGGGAGGATATGCTGAGTGATATGAGGCCGAGGGCCTGAGATACTATTTATGTCATGCGGTGGCTTGAGTGATGTGAGGATATGCTGAGTGATGATGCCACGAGGTGGCTTGATATAGCGCTTGGGTCGTAAGGGGACCCTCCGGAGTCTGCACACCCACAGTGAGCGTGGGTACCCATGTGATTTGAAACAGTGGTAACAATGACACTGTTTGATGCAATTTGGTCAGGTAACAATGGCTGACCATTATGCTGAGTGATGTGAGGTAGCCCGAGGGGCTGATACTGTACTGATAGTGAGCCCGAGGGGCTGATACTATGCTGAGCGATTGATACTGTGCCCGAGGGGCAGATTTCTACTTGTTAATTACCTGTTAAATTACCTGTTTTACTTATTTTAAAAAGGAATATCATTTGATTTCTTCACTGATTTACTGCTTTAAGTGATTTTACTACTTGATATGGATTGCTTTATGCCTTTACGTGTTTTCATACTTTCAGCCATTATTTGTAATTATTACTCAATGAGTCAGAGCACTCACATTACTCCCTGCACCGTGTGTGCAGATTCAGGTATAGCAGAGTCCGCACCTGAGCACTGATTCCTTCCAGGCTAGGCAGTGATTTGGAATTACAAGGTAGTTGTTGACGTCCGCGTCCCCTTGTCTCTCTTATCCTCTATCATTTATGTTTTCTTCAGACTGTTGTATCGGATTCCGTACTTTGTAGACCTATAGCAGATTCTGTAGTAGTTCATGACTCTTGACACCCCGGTTTGGGCTGTGTCGAGATGGTTCCTGCTGTTATTATCGTTAAATTCCGCAATTTATGAACATTATATTATATGTTACTACTGTTTATGATGATTAACTGTTTAAAAGAGGTGTTCCGTTTTGGTCTGGCTGGCATTGTCTTCGCGAGAGGCGCCATCACGACCAGGTTCGGAGATTGGGTCGTGACAGAAGACAAAAACTTTGCAATTCATTACAATTCCTAACGTGTAAAAACTTGGAAATATGGAAGGGTTATATGTAAGGAAAATAGTTACACTAAATACAGAAAAATTATCTTTGTAAAATCTAACTCAATATCAGATTCCTAAATATTAGGAATTTTTACATAGTCCAAATAAGGAAAAAGTTAATTAATTTAAAGTTCTAAATATTAGAAAAATAATTAAATTATAAGTACAATTTTATCCGATGTAAAATCTATTTTTAAAGGGTAAAAAAGGCGAACGACATTACGCTAAGGACCTTCGTGCTTTTAATATAGTACTAGTTAATATGTACGTCCGTTGCACGTAAGTTTTTAGTTAGAACTTTTATGTGAAAAAATAACTAATTAAATATAGTAACAAATTATTTACACGATGAAATGATCATTGTAATGTAATTAACATGATAAAAATACAACAATCATTTAAATACTAAAAATATACTTGAATTCAAAATGATATTGTCTTAACCTATAAAGATGATCAATTTAGTTAAATTAGAAAATATCTAATTTATAGTGTATAAATATTCAGTGTGTTAATATCATATCTAATTCTTCTTTATAGATGACGTTTCTCGTGTATATTTTCTATAACTTTGGCTTCTCTCTCTTAAAAGTGAAATATATAGTTGTCCATCTTTGAATCACCTCCAAAAAGTATTACTTTTTCTCTATTGAGTACTTTGACAATTATTTATAAAGTTATGTCGAATTTACCTTATGACGTATATAACCCGAGTAAAATTATTACTGCTTTATCATATTCAAAGCAATAAAATAT
The DNA here is from genome assembly GCF_000393655.2 of Nicotiana sylvestris. NCBI lineage: Eukaryota > Viridiplantae > Streptophyta > Magnoliopsida > Solanales > Solanaceae > Nicotiana > Nicotiana sylvestris. Next base: position 117,708,139 of record NC_091057.1, on the reverse strand, counting down.
TAATTATACACATGTTCTGATAAATCAAGTCCATAATTAAAGATTTTAAAAATATATATATTTTTGTATATATGTGCATATATGTGCATTATATATATATATATATATATATATATATATATATATATATATATATATATATATATATATATACATACTCACTTTTTAGCTAGTTAATACTATTATTATGCAAAGCGATCAATTTTGTATTTTGCCTGAATTTAAGCATTGTATACTCCATGATTATTTAATAAATTGTAAAGAATTTTGAGTTTTTTATATTTTTACTCAAAATGATCACCTCGCTCCTCAAATATAACCAAAAATAATAGTCATATCCATGCAAGAAAAACAATTACATGTGGCACCTATTAAGATGAATTTTTTAACATATAGCTTAACATTGTTGAGAAGTTTTTTTATAATTTCATTGAACATACGTAAGAGTAATAAAATACATGATAATCACATGATCACATAATTTTGTCGAGTTCGCGCCTTTTTACTTGAAAATATTATCAAAAATTACGAAAAAGTATAGGATAACTTTGAAAATCATTCCATGTCATTTGAGTTAAAACAATGTTAAAACATTGAGATATATCTCCATTATTTAAATATGTACTATCGAGAGTAATCAAGAATTACGTGGACATGAAGAATAGATACATTTTAAAAAAATTATATTACTCTAATGCTCTAAAAATAGCATACGTATCCCTCAACAAATCAGCAACTTAAACAATACAAATATTTATTTTGTAAAAAAAAAATATTTATCATCTAGAATAAGGTAAATATGAAAAGATAGATAGTTTGAAAAAAACACTTAAATTCATAAATCCAATATCTTCAAAACGATACACAAAGATAAAATCAATACCTTATATTATGCAAATATCCTATTTGTTTGGAAAGTCCCAGTTGATTTTCACATTCTATATGAATATCATTTTTGCTTATGTCGTAGAGCCGATCCAATCATTGTGTTCTATTTTAAATGTTTTTAACCAATCTTTACACATAATACATTGTGTCACGACCCGGATTTTCACCCTCGGGAGTCATGATGGCGCCTACTAGTACGAGCTAGGCAATCCAATTAATTGCAAAATTTACCTTTTTACCCATTTTATATTAATTAATAATTTCGGAATAATAACATTTAAATAGCGAAATTTAACACAAGCGGAAGAAAGAAACAATAAGCTATCTGAACATGAATATCTAATACAACTGTTTGAGTCTCGACTATCCAGAACTGGTATCACAGTTTCACAGACGGTCTAAGAATACTACAAATAAAGGGTCTGAAAGGAATAAATACAACATTGTCTCTAGATGCAAGAAAGAAACGGGAATAGTAGATAGAAGGAGACATCAAGGCTTGCGGACGCCTGCAGGACTACCTCGGGTCACCTGATGATCAAGAATCAGCAATCTCACTGCGGTTTGAAGTCCACAACACTAGGGTCTGCACAAAAGAGTGCAGAGTATAGTATCAGCAGAATCGACCCCATGTGTTGGTAAGTGCCTAGCCCAACTTCGGCGAAGTAGTGACGAGGCTAGGACCAAACTACCAAATAAACCTGTGCAGTTATATAATATACATCAGAAATAAACAATTAAAGATGGGAGGGGAAAACATGCTGCGGGGGTATACCAGTAATAACAGTAAATCCGGAGTAACAGTCTAAGGGCAGCTTAGGAAGAAACTTATATCCAAAATAAACACACTTGTATCAATAATTGTTGCGGTGCGCAACCCGATCCACATATAATATTGTTGTGGCGTGCATATCGATCCACATATAATATTATTGCGGTGTGCAACCCAATCCCGATATAATATTATTGCGGTGTGCAACCCGATCCACATATAATATTATTGCGGCATGCAATCCGATCAACATATAATATTATTGCGGCGTGCAACCCGATCCATATATAATATTGTTGTGGCATGCAACCCGATCCACATATAATATTATTGTGGCATGCAACCCGATCCATATATAATATTATTGCGGCGTGCAACCCGATCCATATATAATATTATCAACAATCATAACAAGAGTCCCGACAAGGGATCAATAAGGTCTACACTATCCCGGCAAGGGAGAAACCGCTATAACCAAACTTGTTACAACACCTAACTACCTCAGCTACAACCAAACTTGTTACAACACCTAATTACCTCAGCTATAACTAAATTTATTCCAACATCTAACTACCACAGCTATAACCAAACTTGTTACAACACCTAACTACCTCAACTACAACCAAACTTGTTACAACACCTAACTACCTCTGCTATAACCAAACTTGTTCCAACATCTAACTACCACAGCTATAACCAAACTTGTTACAACACCTAACTACCACAGCTATAACCAAAATCCTTACCCAACACAAAGAATCATCAACCTAAGCATCAGTAATATCAATTAAGAATACAATGCAAGGGAACCACAACTCAACAATAGCCCGGCAAGGGGGCAACATAATGATCTCTTCTCTTTCTCACTTTTACTTCACATTTCATTTCACAACTCGAGCCAATGCTCTAGAGTTTCAATTATCACTTATACCTTCACAATTTGTTATAAAACTGGAGCCAACGCTCTTCAATGTTCATAGGTCACAATTCTTCTACAACTTTACACAACAAATAGAAATCTTCACCAAGGAATGAATAATACAACGAAATCATGAAAATCATAATATAAGACTCACGGTCATGCTTGACACCAACATATAGATACTCGTCACCATGCCTATACGTCGTACTCAACAAGAAACATATATAAAATAGGACACCACTCCTAATCCTTCAAGCTAAGGTTATACCAAACACTTACCTCGAACTTCCACGGCCAATTCAAGCCTCAAACGCCGCCTTCCGTTTCGAATTCGGCTCCAAATCAATTGTATCTATACATAATCGATTTCATAACATCAATAAACTCTAAACAATCCAATTCCAATGCTTAATTATAGATTTGTAATCATTCTTCCCAAAAAGTCAAAAATTGACCCCGGGCCCTCTTGGTCAAAACACGAGGTTCGGACCAAAACTCGATCACACATTCACCCACGAGCCCGAATATATAATTTGTTTTGAAATCCGACCCCAAAACGAGGCTACCCAAATCCCTAATATTCTACCCTTAATCTCATGTTTTAGGCCTAGAAATCTAGTGGGTGTTGATAAAAATGGAAGAAAACAAGTTAAAGATTACTTTCCTAAGAGATTATGGTGAATAAATACTTCAAAAATCGCCTAAGAGCTTTGGAGAAGAAGAGGTTTGTGAAATTTTGCAAAAATCCCGTAAGTGTTCTGTTTTTGAGACTTTTAAATAACTGGGCAAAATTACCCTTCGCGTTCGCGACAGACACATTGCGTTCGCGATGAATCAGGCTTGAAAACCTTCGCATTCGCGACATAGGGCTCACATTCGCGACTTAGGGCTCGCATTCGCGGAGCTTTAGCCCTTTGAACCCTCGCGTTCGCATCCAACGGGTCGTGTTCGTGTAAGACAACTACCCCATCCCCTGCCCAGGCCCACTTGGCATTCACATTCGCATGGCCAGGACCGTGTTCGCGAAGGGATAACCCCCCACTGCCTCGTGTTCGCGATTTGACCTACGTGTTTGCGTTGAAGGAAATTCTTTCAGCAAACATTAATGTATCGTGTTCGCGTGAATTCTCTCGTGAACGCGAAGAAGAACACATCAGTACACCAGATCAATTGTTTCTGCAATTTTTCTTAAGTCCAAAACTTTCCGAAACACACCCGAGCCCTCAGGGCTCCTAACCAAACATACATACTAACTCAATAACATCATACGAACTTATCCGTGCGATCAAATCGCCAAAATAACCTCACTAACAACGAATTAAACCTCAAAATTAAAGAATTTTTCTCAAACTTCTTAAAACATCAACTTTGGAAATTTAGGTCCGAATCACGTCAAATGACATCCGTTTTTCACCAAATTCCACAGAAACGTCTTAAACCATTTATAAGACTTGTACCGGGCGCCGGAACCAAAATACGGTTCTGATACCATCATGTTCTAATCAAATTTCATTTCAAATTTGTTTAAACAGTTTCAAAAAATAATTTTTTTATATATTTATTTCTCGGGCTTGGGACCTCGGAATCTGATTCCGGGCACATGCCCAAGTCCCATATTTTCCTACGGACCCTCCGGGACCGTCAAATCATAGGTCTGGGTCCGTTTACCCAAAACATTGACCGAAGTCAAATTAACTCATTTTTAGCCAAATTTTATCATTTTTCACAGATTTTTATATTTAAGCTTTCCGGCTATGCGCCCGGACTGTACACGCAAATCAAGGTGACATTAAATGAGGTTTTCAAGGCCTCAAAAATACAGAATTCAATCCAAAGGGTCATCACATTCTCCACCTCTAAAACAACCGTTCGTCCTTGAACGGACATAAGAAGGAAGTGCCTAAGTCAGGGAAAAGATGGGGATAACGGCTTCGCATATCGGACTTGGACTCCCAGGTCGATGCCTCAGGAGGCTGACCTCTCCACTGAACACGAACAGAAGGAAAACTCTTCGATCTCAACTGACAAACCTGCCAGTCTAGAATAGCTACCGGCTTCTCCTCATAAGATAAGTCCTTGTCCAACTGGACAGTGCTGAAATCTAATACGTGGGATGGATCATCGTGATGCATCCAAAGCATGGACACATGAAACACTGGATGCACGGCTGATAAGCTCGGCGGCAATGCAAGTTTATAATCCACCTCTCCCACTCGATAAAGAATCTCAAACGGACCAATGAACCTAGGACTAAGCTTGCCCTTCTTCCCAAATCTCATCACGCCCTTCATAGGCGACACTCGGAGCAATACCCGCTCACCGACCATGAAAGCCACATCACGAACCTTACTATCGACATAACTCTTTTGCCTAGACCGAGCTGTACGAAGACTATTCTGAATGATCCTGACCTTATCCAAGGCATCATGTACTAGATCTGTACCCAACAACCGAGCCTCTCCCGGATCAAACCATCCAACCGGAGACCGACACCACCTACCATATAATGCCTCATAAGGAGCCATCTGGATACTCGACTAGTAGCTGTTGTTGTAGGAAAACTCTGCTAATGGCAAAAACTGATCCCACGAGCCTTCAAAGTCAATGACACAAGCTCGGAGCATATCCTCCAAAATCTGAATAGTCCGCTCGGACTGCCCGTCCGTTTGAGGATGAAATGTTGTGCTTAACTCAACCCGCGTGCCCAACTCTTGCTGAACTGCTCTCCAAAAACGCGAGGTAAACTACGTACCTCGGTCCAAAATGATAGACACTGGCATACCATGAAGACGAACAATCTCCCAGATATAGATCTCACCTAACCTCTCAGATGGATAGGAGACTGCCACAAGAATGAAATGCGCTGACTTGGTCAGCCTATCAACAATAACCCACACTGCATCGAACTTCCTCTGAGTCCGTGGGAGTCCAACAACGAAGTCCATAGTGATCTGCTCCCACTTTCACTTAGGAATCTCAATCTTCTGGAACAAACCACCAAGCCTCTGATGCTCATACTTAACCTATTGACAATTCAAACACCGAGCCACATATGCAACGATATCCTTCTTCATCCTCCTCTATCTATAATGCTGCCGCAAATCCTGAATAAATCAACTCTCGGAGTCCATCCACATTAGGCACACAAACTCGACCCTGCAATCTCAAAACTCCATCATCACCTAAGGTAACCTGCTTGGCACCTCCGTGCTGCACCGTCTTTGAGGACACACAAATGGGGATCATCATACTGCCGATCACGAATACGCTCCAATAAAGAAGAATGAGCGACCGTGCAAGCTAGCACCCGACTAGGCTCAGAAACATCCAACCTCACGAACTAATTGGCCAAAGCCTGAACATACAAAGTAAGCGGGGTCTCACCAACCGGAATATAAGCAAGACTGCCCATACTGACTGACTTCCTACTCAAAGCATCAGCCACCACATTGGCCTTTCCCGGATGATATAAGATAGTGATATCATAGTCTTTCAACAACTTCAACCACCTCCTCTGTCTCAAATTTAACTCCTTTTGCTTGAACAAATACTGAAGACTTTTGTGATCCGTGAACACCTCACATGCCACGCCATACAGATAATGCCTCCAAATCTTCAACGCATGAACAATGGCTGCCAACTCTAAATCATGAACCGGATAGTTCTTCTCATGAATATTCAATTGCCGCGAAGCATAGGCAATGACCTTGCCATCATGTATCAACACTATACCAAGTCCAACACGAGATGCATCACAATAGACTGTATAAGGTCCTGAACCTGTGGGCAAAACCAACACCTGTGTTGTAGTCAAGGCTGTCTTGAGCTTCTGAAAGCTCGCCTCACACTCGTCCGACCATCTAAACTAGGCATCCTTCTGGGTCAACCTGGCCATCGGGGCTGCGATAGATGAAAACCCCTCCACGAACCGACGATAGTAGCCTGCCAATCCCAAGAAACTCCGAATCTCTGTAGCTGATGCTGGTCTAGGCAAGTTCTTCACTGCCTCAATCTTCTTCGGATCAACCTGAATACCCTCTGCCGATACAATATGACCCATAAATGCAACTGAACTCAACCAGAACTCACACTTCGAGAACTTAGCATATAACTGACCATCCCTCAGAGTCTGAAGAACCACTCTGAGATGCTGCTCGTGCTCCTCCCGGCTACGGGAATATATCAGAATATCATCAATGAAGACTATTACGAACTAGTCTAAATAAGGCCTGAACACTCGGTTCATCAAATCCATAAAAGTTGATGGGGCATTGGTCAACCCAAATGACATAACCAAGAACTCATAATGCCCGTACCGAGTGCGGAAAGCTGTCTTAGGGACATCGGGTGACCTAATCCTCAACTGATGGTAGCCAGATCTCAAATAAATCTTGGAAAATACCTTGGCACCCTGAAGATGATCAAACAAATCATCAATCCTCAGCAATGGATACTTGTTCTTGATTGTAACCTTGTTCAACTGCCGGTAATCAATACACATTCTCATCGACCCATCCTTCTTCTTAACAAACAACACCGGCGCGCCCCAAGGCAAAACACTGGGTCTAATGAAACCCTTCTCAAGCAAGCCTTGCAACTGCTCCTTCAACTCCTTCAACTCAGGCAAGGCCATACGATACGGCGGGATAGAAATGGGCTGAGTGCCCAGAGGCAAATCAATGCAAAAATTAATATCCTTGTCGGACGGCATACCAAACCCGAAAACTCAAGAACAACGGGCACAAAATCAATAGAAGGAACCTCGGCACTAGAATCACGAACATATGCCAAATAGGCGAAACACCCTTCTCGACCATACGCCGAGCCTTCACATATGAGATAACACTACGGGTAGAATGACCAACAGTCCCTCTCCACTCTAAACGAGGCATACCCAGTAAAGCTAAGGTCACAGTCTTGGCTTGACAATCCAAGATAGCATGGTAAGGTGATAACTAGTCCATCCCCAATATAACATCAAAATCAACCATGTCTAGAAGCAACAAATCTACACGAGTTTCAAGACCCCCAATCACCACCATACAAGAATGATGGACTCGATCTACCACAAAAGAATCACCCACCAGTGTAGACACATAAACGGGAACACTCAATAAATCACTAGGCATAACCAGATACGGTGCAAAATAAGATGACACGTACGAGTAGGTAGACCCTGGATCAAATAACACTGAATCATCTCTATCACAAACTAGAATAGTACCATGATAACCGCATCTGAAGCCTCAGCCTCGGGCCTGGATGAAAGAGCATAAAATCGGGGTTGGGCCCCACTACCCTAGACTACATCTCTGGGATGGCCTGCAGCTGGTTGGCCTCCACCTCTAGCGGTCTGAGCTCCACCTCTAAATCCTCTACCTCCACCTCTAGCACCTCTACCCCCACCTCTAGCTGGTTGGGCGGTCTGTGGAACACCTGGTGCCTGGACCATAGCACGGGAACCTTGCTACTGCGACTGAGTACCTACCAACCTCGGACAAGTCTTCCTGATATGACCATACTCACCACACTCAAAACATCTACCTGAGTGCTGTGGCTGAGGAAACTGAGACTGACCCTGGCGACCCGAATGACCACCCCGAAAACTCTGGAGCGGCGGTGCACTGATAGGAGCTGGTGGTGCACTATAGGACTGCTGATTAGAATACTGCATCTGCGGACCACGGCTACCTGAAGCACCGTGAGAGACCTGAAGAGCTGACTAAAAGGGCCTAGGAGGATGGCCTCTACCATATGAATCTCTGCCTCCAAACGAGGCACCACTGAATCTACTTGAATGACAGGGCCTCTTATCCGACCCATGACCACCTCCCTGGGACAGAACCATCTCCACTCTCCTGGCTACATTGGCCTCCTCCTGAAAAGTAATCTCACTCCCAGTCTCCCTAGCCATTTGAAGATGAATCGGCTGAATAAGACCATCAATAAACCTCCTCACCCTCTCTCTCTCTCTCTCTCTCTCTTGGTGGGAAGTATGATAAGAGCATGACGAACCAAGTCGATAAATCTGATCTCGTACTAAGTAACAGTCATAGAACCCTGCTGGAGACGCTCAAACTGCCTCTGATAGACCTCTCTCTGAGTGATGTAGAGAAACCCCTCCATAAATAGCTGCGTGAACTTTTCTCAAGTCAAAACCGATGATCTAACTGGTATAGCCAATCAATAATCCCTCCAACAGGTCTTGGCGGATCCAGACAAGCGAAAAGTAGCAAAATTCGACCCCATTGGTCTCCACGATCCCCATGTTCCTGAGAACATCATGATAGCTGCCTAGATAATCTTGGGGATCCTCAGAAGATGCACCGCTGAAAGTAGTAAAGAGCTTGGTGAGACTTATCCAACCTCTACAAAGCCTCCAAAGACTTAGCTGATCTATCACTGGTTTGTGCTGTTGCTCGGCTGAAGAAGTGGTACATGACCTTGCCATTCGCGAAAGGACAAGAGTAGAGGTTTCAATTTAGCATTGAGAGAACAAAAATCGCATGACAGGAAAGAATGAATGTGAAGTTTTTCCTACTCTGTAGCCTCTAGGGGATAAATACAGACGTCTCTGTACCGATCCCTCAGACTCTACTAAGCTTGTCTGTGAACTGTGCGACTCATGTAACCTAGAGCTCTGATACCAACTTGTCACGACCCAAATTTCTACCCTCGGGAGTCATGATGGCGCCTACTAGTACAAGCTAGGCAAGCCAATTAATTGCACAATTTACCTTTTCACTCATTTTATATTCATTAACAATTTCGGAATAATAACATTTAAACAGCGGAATTTAACACAAGCGAAAGAAAGAAACAATAAGCTATCTGGACATGAATATCTAATACAACTGTTTGAGTCTCGACTACCCAAAACTGGTGTCAGAGTTTCACAGATGGTCTAAGAATACTACAAATAAAGGGTCTGAAAGAAATTAATACAACACTGTCTCTAGAAATGCAAGAAAGAAACAAGAATAGTAGATAGAAGGAGACACCAAGGTCTGCGGACGCCTGCAGGACTACCTCAGGTCACCTGATGATCAAGAATCAGCAATCTCACTGCAGTCCGAAGTCCACAACACTGGGGTCTACACAAAAGAGTGCAGAGTGTAGTATCAACAAAACCGACCCCATGTGCTGGTAAGTGCCTAGCCTAACCTCGGCGAAGTAGTGACGAGGCTAGGACCACACTACCATATAAACTTATGCAGTTATATAATATACAACAGAAAGTAGAGCATAAATAAACAAGTAAAAATGGGAGGGGGAAACATGTTGCGGGGGAATACCAGTAATAATAGTAAATCCAGAGTAACAGTCTAAGGGCAGCTTAGGATTCACAGTGAACAAAAGAAACTAATATCCAAAATAAACACACTTGTATCAATAATTGTTGCGGCGCGCAACCCAATCCACATATAATATTGTTAACAATCATAATAAGAGTCCCGACAAGGGATCAATAAGGTCTACACTATCCCAGCAAGGGAGAAACTGCTATAACCAAACTTGTTACAACACCTAACTACCTCAGCTACAACCAAACTTGTTACAACACCTAACTACCTCAGTTATAGCCAAACTTGTTCCAACATCTAACTACCACAACTATAACCAAACTTGTTACAACACTTAACTACCTCAGCTACAACCAAACTTGTTACAACACTTAACTACCTCAGCCATAACCAAACTTGTTCCAACATCTAACTACCACAGCCATAACCAAACTTGTTACAACACCTAATTACCATAGCTATAACCATAATCATTACCCAACACAAAGAATCATCAACCTAAGCATCTGTAATATCAATTAAGAACACAATGCAAGGGAACCACAACTCAACAATAGCCCGACAAGGGGGCAACATAATGATCTCTTCTCTTTCTCACTTTCCTTCACATTTCATTTCACAACTCGAGCCAATGCTCTAGAGTTTCAATTATCACTTATACTTTCATAATTCGTTATACAACTGGAGCCAACACTCTTTAATGTTCATAGGTCACAATTCTTCCACAACTTTACACAACAAATAGAAATCTTCGCCAAGGCATGAATAATACAATGAAATCATGAAAATCATAATATAAGACTCATGGCCATGCTTGACACCAATGTATAGATACTCGTCACCATGTCTATACGTCGTACTCAACAAGAATCAAAAAGTAAATAGGACACCACTCCTAATCCCTCAAGCTAAGGTTAGACCAAACACTTACCTCAAACTTCCACGGCCAACTCAAGCCTCAAACGCCGCCTTCTCTTTCGAATTCGGCTCCAAATCAATTGTATCTATACATAATCGATTTCATAACATCAATACACGCTAAACAATCCAATTCCAATGCTTAATTATAGATTTCCAATCATTCTTCCCAAAAAGTCAAAAATTGACCCCGGGCCGGTTAAAACACGAGGTTCAGACCAAAACCTGATCACCCATTCACCCATGAGCCCGAATATATAATTTGTTTTAAAATCCGACCCCAAAATGAGGTCAAATTCCCAAATAATCAAAAAGCCCTAACTCTACCCAAATTCCTAATTTTCTACCCTTAATCTCATGTTTTAGGCCTAGAAATCTAGTGGGTGTTGATAAAAATGGAAGAAAATAAGTTAAAGATTACTTACCCAAGAGATTATGGTGAAGAAATGCTTCAAAAATCGCCCAAGAGCTTTAGAAAAGAAGAGGTTTGTGAAATTTTGCAAAAATCCCGCAAGTGTTCTGTTTTTTAGACTTTTAAATAACTGGGCAAAATTACCCTTCGCGTTCGCGACAGACTCATCGCATTCGCGATGAGTTAGGCCTGAAGACCTTCGTGTTCGCGACATAGGGCTTGCATTCGCGGAGCTTTAGCCCCTCAAGCCCTCGCGTTCGCGTCCAACGGGTCGCGTTCGCGTAAGACAACTACCCCACCCCCTGCCCAGGCCCACTTGGCCTTCGCATGGCCAGGACTGCATTCGCGAAGGGATAACCCCCCCCCCCCACTGCCTCGCGTTCGCGTAGAAGGAAATTCCTTCAGCAAACATTAATGCATCGCGTTTGCATGGGTTCTCTCGTGAACACGAAGAAGAACACATCAGTACACCAGATCAATTGTTTCTGCAATTTTTCTTAAGTCCAAAACTTTCCGAAACACACCCGAGCCCTCGGGGCTCCTAACCAAACATACGTACTAACTCAATAACATCATACGAATTTATCTGTGTGATCAAATCGCCAAAGTAACCTCAATAACAACGAATTAAACCTTAAAATCAAAGAATTTTTCTCAAACTTCTTAAAACATCAACTTTGGCAATTTAGGTCCGAATCACGTCAAATGACATCCGTTTTTCACCAAATTCCACAGAAATGTCTTAAACCATATATAAGACTTGTACCAAGCGCCGGAACCAAAATACGGGCCCGATACCATCATGTTCTAATCAAATTTCATTTCAAAATTTTTAAATAGATTCAGAAAACAATTTTCTTTAAAAATTCATTTCTCGGGATTGGGACCTCGGAATCCGATTCCGGGCATATGCCCAAGTCCCATATTTTCCTACGGACCCTCCGGGACCGTCAAATCACGGGCCCGGTTCCATTTACTAAAAACGTTGACCGAAGTCAAATTAACTCATTTTATAACCAAATTTTATCATTTTTTATAGATTTTCATATTTAAGCTTTCCGGCTACGCGCCCGGACTGTACACGCAAATCAAGGTGATGCTAAATGAGGTTTTTAAGGCCTCAAAAATACATAATTCAATTTAAAAGCAAGTGATGACCACACATTGATAATAATATTCTAAAGTATTTTGCTTTTTATTTGAATATACATTGATGTAAATCTTGAATTGGAGATAATTTATGGCACATGAGCATATAATAAAAGTAACCAATCAAAGAAAAAAATTGTTAAACTTCGATATATGAGAGACTTGGACGAACTTGTTCTAGGAAACCTTATCTAACATCCATCGATTTTCTTTCAGAAATTTGTAAAAGAATCAATTACTCATACTAAATTAGAAATAATTAAATTAAAAAAGAGCACAATCTCATCTTATCATTAGAACCACTTTATTAGCATGTAAAAGAAAAATATTCATATAAAGTTGCCCCTATAACTTTGTATATTTTTTAAATTAGATTTTATATTTTAAAAAATTATCATTTAATTATTTTATTATTATTTAATATTTTAAAAATTAACTCAATTTATGTGAATTATGTAGTAACTCCTAATATTTAGGAACACAAAATATATCATAAAAGATAATATTTAATTTAGTTTTAGCTTTATAATAACTAATACAAATTAATACTTTAAAGGGAAGTAAGAATTTTTCACTTTGTTTAAAATATTATAAATATTTTAAGAGCATATTACTAATTTTTTTTGTTTTAGTACGCGCCTTTTTTTTAGTACATGCCTTATTATAAAGAATTGTAATTAGGAAATACAATTCTTTTAGAAAGAAAATTATGAACGTACTCTAATTTAAGTAGGATCAATATTGTGGGGTCGGGCATATGTAGAGTTTAAATCGGAGAAGAATTCCATTATTAGGTAATTTATTATTAGATCCTTAAATTATACAAATATTTAAGAGTATAAATGTCGATCAATATTTCAGGAATATTTTAGTGGTTCAACATTGAGCATAAATTATTCGTGTTTTTATAATAATATAGATATAGATAGATTGATAGATAGAAATATCGAAAACGACATCACTTTTTGACAAAACAGCATAGCCCTAAAAAAAAAAATCGTTTTTCTACTCCCAAATCAAAATAAAGACCAATGGGCCAAATATATATGGTATATATTTGATACCGAATCACGACAATCTGGTTTGCTAATTCATAGAAAATTTACCAACATATTGACACATACATAAGCCGAAGTCAAAATTCTGAAAGAGAAGTAAAGCGAATGATGTGTGACAGAGCTAACATGCGCAGGTGGGTGTTACTATCACTGCCGTTGATGATACTCGTCTGTTTATTGCGGAAGGGAGAAGCAATATGGTTGACTGTGCCGGCTAGCGGAACAAAGTGTGTTTCCGAAGAACTTCACAATAACGTCGTCGTTTTGGCTGATTACTTTGCTATTTCCGATGATCATTCGAATCCCATCCCCACTATTTCCGTCAAGGTAATGAGGACAATCGGTTTGCGCGCTCTTCAATTAATTAATTCATTCATATGAGTGACAGCCCCCTAGTACAATAGCTGGTCAACTTGCCCCACGACTAGGGGAATTGTGTCAAACCTTATTTATTAGGCATAATTTCGTTCTTCTTTGTCTGTGAATCTGTGATTTTATTTGCTTAAAGGGTAATTTTGCGTGATACCCGTTAGGTCTTATGATTATAACTTCTTTTTAGGATTAGAGAGAGGTAAAGTTTAAGCAGATTGATTTTCGTGAACCTTTTAGATCAGCTGGGAAATGGTCCCATCGGATTTCTGGAAAAGATTGGTTTTGGGGTTATATATGGCCATGCGATTGGTTTTTACTTATTAGAAAAATAGAGCATAGACCCAACAAGTGTTTGCACACAAAAAGAATGATTTGGATAATGTTTAGGTCTTTGCCAAGTTGTCAAGAAGATTGTTTTGCTGATTTAGCAATCTTACTTTTTATTCCAGAGCATTCATTAAATTAGAATCAGTTACTCCTAACTAAGTTAATGTGAGAGAATAATGGAAACATAGGCATCTGTTGTGTGAAGGGGAGCCCCGGAGTAACGATAAAGATGTCTCTGTGTGACCCATAGGTCACAGGTTCGAGCCGTGAAAGCAGCCACTAATGCTTGCATTAAGGTAGGCTGTCTACATCACACCCGGGTGCAGCCCTTCTCCGAATCTTGCGTGAATGTAGGATGCCTTGTGCATTGGGCTGCCCTTTTTAGGCATATATTGTGCTATATGTGATAGATCTTTATAAGGTATACTTTAATACATTCAAGTTTTTGTTGGTTGAAGAATAACCTAAAGGTACTATAATGAAACTATCATTTCTGAAACAGTGAAGAATGATCTTTTGGGTGAAGGACCTTTAATATGACCAATTATTATTTTTTACTAGATTAAGCTGTAAAGAACCCAAAGCACATACTCTATTCAGTCTGTGGATAAGGAAAAGGAAGTCCCTTGTGTCGAAACTTTGTGAAGAATATCTAAATTCTACATAGTGGTTTTCAAAGTGAAGACTTGTTATTGTGATAACATCTTAGGCTCTAGATTCTACATCAAACTTTAAGGTTTTTAGATTGGCGACTTGTCAATTGTCATCATGGGTTCCAAGGGCGGAGCTACAGGGCAGACAAGGCTGTCGCTCCCTGAATTTTCACTTTTAAAGTATTGTTTCTTTTAATTTTTGTGAAAATTGAGTTTAAGGACACATCTTTGCCCCCATCCCCCAGATTTTTGCAACATTTCTTAAGCAGGCTCCTCCATGATACAAAACAAGTCTGCCACTATGGACTCCTTGCTTGACCTAGCTCTTGAGTTTGCTTTGTGGTTAGAAAAGCGAGACAAGTGACATCTAATTACTTTGTTGAGGGTGAATTGCATAAACTCCTCTCAACTTTGACCATGTAATTTTTCTTACGGTTTCAATTTGAATCTTGTTACAGTTAATTCATACATATTTGTCGGCTATGAAGTAGACAATTAGAAAAGTTATACTAAAATGTCCCACTTCTCTATAATGTATGAAAAGCTCTTTACCAAGGATCCGTTACATTAACCCACTTTTGGGTGAAAATTCACAGCAATTAAAATTGACCGTGCTTATTTGGCTGTTATATATTACAAAATTCTAGTCCAAGAAGAGAAAAAAAGATGCTGTCTAAGTTCAGGAGTCTTTAGTGTAATTCATGTTTATTTGAGAGGTGGGTGCCAAGTTGCTAAAGGCTATTGATAGGAATGTGATTAGTTAGTCTATCTGAGGTGGTGAATTTACTTTTTTGATGCTTATACATTCTTGATTTTCTTTTAAAAAATAAAAAATGATAAGTTCATCTTTAACGATAGTATGATACTAATACAGAGTAAAATCCTTATTCTAGCCCATCGAATAAGAAACCTGCTTATAGAGTACTGAAGTAAATTGTCAAAGTTATCGTATCACAAAAAAAAAAAGAAGGTAAATTGTCAAAGTTAATTTCCAAAGCCATACCATAGGCAGATTAAGTTTTCAGGCTTTCAGCTTTCTTTAGAAGACAAAAGACAATCCACACAGCATATATCTTGTTGTCCTGCCAGTTTGTGTCATGGTTATGCAGGTTTTAAATGGTTTTGAATGTATTAAGAGGAGGTAGGAAGAAGTTGTATTTGCATGAAGAAAGTGGGTGGGGGGTTGGGGGGGGGGGGGGAATGGATGTGCTAGTTAGCATATTGGAGAGATTCCTTGTCAAGCTTGCAATTTTTTTTTTTGAGAAGGTAACATATTTGTATATTAATATATAGACTACACAAAAACTATGAAGTCACCCATCATTACCAAGAGGAATGCATAGAATACTCCTAATCCTTTGTCTTCTTACAAGGATTATAAAACATCAAAAATGGATTCGTAAGCCTGCAATTATTTCAATAGTCACACTTTATCCACACACACAAAAAAAAAAAAAAACAATAGTCACACCTTAAACTACCTGGGCTCTCCCATAATAAGTAAATTGATGGTTGTATTTGAATAGCTTTCGTCACACCTTTTTGTCATTTGACTCCATAGAGAAGCTTAAAGGCTCTATGATTATCGTATTCTTAGTTTGGTGGTTTTTGTTTTTCTCTTGCCTCGCCTTCTTGTTCTATTGTACTGCTACATGTCTAGACAGGTCTAATGATACAATGCATCAACTCATTAGTTGGTTAGTGTATTTTGTTTGTATATTCCTGATTGTACACTAAGTATTGATGATATGAAAGCACATGGGCTTGTGCCCTGAAGGCTCAGACACACACAAATGAACTCATATTGGGAAGTATTTAAATTTGAGGTTTTTCTCGAGATTCAGGGTGTCTTTACTTTGTTGGGCTAGAACATGTGTGAAATTGCACTTGAAATGTTTTCTACTGATGTCATATTTCTTCATTTGTGTTAATATAGTGAATCTTATGGCATGTTATTACTTGTGCAGGTCACCTCACCATTTGGGAACAACCTTCATCACAAGGAGAACATGACACACGGTCAGTTTGCCTTCACAACAACTGAGGCTGGTAACTATCTAGCATGTTTTTGGGTTGATGGTCATAATCCAGGAGGTGGGAGCTTAACTGTTAACCTTGACTGGAAAACCGGAATTGCTGCCAAGGATTGGGAATCAGTTGCCAGAAAGGAGAAGATAGAGGTGGGACCTGATTTTCTTGCCCTTTCAGCTTCTGATCTTTGCTTGTAACATAATTGTCTGAAACTAAAGTGCACTCATTTGAAGAAAGTACGAACCCTTGAGGGAGAAAGGGGGACTAAACTCTACGAATTTGAAGCATGTTTTACAAATGAGTTAAAATGGCTATAGGTTAATAGAAATAGAAATTTCTGACCAAAGCTTGTGTTTGTAACTTGTTTAAGCTTGGGTTGTGTAGGTGTTATCTCGGCCTGTGCAATTGATACTTCCCTAAAGGATTATACATTGGCTATTCTTTTCTTTTCCTGATAAGTAGACAAATAGATCTTTTCTGGAAACTCTAGAAATTTTACGCAAATTTCTGCCTCTAGTAGGGTATTGAACTTGAGTTGAGAAAGCTTGAGGGAGCTGTGGAGGCCATTCATGAAAATTTGATCTACTTAAAGAGCAGGTAACTTTTTAATATGCTTATGGATGCAGTGCTTGTGGTTTACTTGCTCTTGTCGTTTCACCTTTCTACCTTCTTCCTTGTGTCCTTTCAGAGAAGCAGAGATGCGGTCGGTTAGTGAAACAACTAATACACGGGTGGCTAGCTTTAGTATCGCATCCTTAGGAGTCTGCATCTTGGCTTCGGTTTTACAAGTTTTGTATCTGAAGCGATATTTCCGAAAGAAGAAGCTAATTTAGGCTTCCTTCAGTTGAAACCACATTCTAGATGGCACATTAAATCTTAGGAGTAGCATCATTTGGCACTTTTTATGAAACAGAGAATTTTTTATGTGATATTAGTGGATCTAGCTTTTACTGTATCAGATAATGAAGGCAAAGGTGTTGTGCCTTAGCTTTGAGTGTACACTTGAATTACTTTCTACTACTTACCTGCCCTTTCATTTTGTTATTCTCTTCTTCACTTATCATTTCAGTGGACATTTATGTTGTACACTCTCTGAAGCGTGTGTTTATTCAAGTAGCAGAAAACACTGTATTTCTTCCTCAAGTGATAGCTCAGAGTTGAACCTTTCTTGATATTCCTTTCTCTTACAAGTAGTTGTCCCAATGATTCCTTTAAATTATCCGTGTATGGTTGGTATTGCTCCTATAGACATACTGAAGCTGTTAGTTATCTCCTGTTTCTGATTGCACACTTGCATCAATGGAGCTTGTTTCTCTCTCGCTCTTGTCCATCTATATTATGCCTCAGGACTTAAAAAGATTATAGAGAATAAGAACCTGTCTTAACTCTTAATCCTACTCTCGTCTACAGCTGCTAAACTTGAATTGTTTAATAGGTTAATCTTGTTTATTAAATGAGAGTGGATTCAATAAGTAGTTTCACTAATTATATACTTGTACAAGTTTTAGTTTTTAAATCTTTTAGAATTCAAAAATTGCAAGAATTATCACTATATGTATTCTTACAATATAATGGTGCTTTTTTTTAAAACAATTTAGTAATGCGAGATGCCGTTTTACAATGACATAGTTTTAATTTTGAGCGTAATTTTATCAATTTAGGACTCTTCGTAATTTTTTGCCAAACCGTGTATTCTTATTCCATATTGTATTCCACATAATAATATGCAAATTTTCCTCAAGTTACAAGGGTAGTAGTTGTGCAGAAAAAAGAAATCATACATTTGTATTAGATAATCCAGAATTTTACAGAGATAATGTTTTCTTGTGCCAAATATAGAATGAGCCCTTAGTGGCATAGGTTATGATTTTGCTATAAATATTGCCTGAAGCTAAACTTCTCAAGAACATAAATGATTTTATAATTTCTAGAAAAACAATCGTCCCATTTCCTTATATGAAATAAGGAACTCATTAATGATCTTTTCCAAGTACATAACAATGACCTCTAAGTCTGGTTTAAAAATGCAAGGCAGTTTGAGCCTCTAGTCTGGTTAAAAAATGTAAGCTACATAAATCAAAGTACAAACTTGTCGGAACTTACAAGGAAATGGTCCAAGAATGTTCCTATCAAAATCAACAGAAGGATCCCTCCTCCCATGAAAAGAAACCCAATGATAAGGGGGAAAGGGAAAATTTTCAATCATTATTCGATTGAAACAATCCTGCGATTCATACGTGTGAATCTGCAAATTTCCTCGAAAAAATCATCTGTACTGCTATGGCTGCTCTTCATCTGAAGAATTTTTATTCTCATCTTCCTCAGCTTCTTCCCATAGTTGATTAATGACTCTAGTGTACTCATTTTCTGTTCAGCATTCAGTGGCGATCTTACAGTGACTACAACCTCCTCAAGGCAAGGGATCATAAATCTGTAGTCCACCTGCAAACATCCAAGAATTTGAAATGTTAAAACAAACATTAAGTGCACTATTTGAACTGTTGAGCAATGAGAAACAGAAGACTCACATTTTTCAAACTGTTTCTCTGGCAAAGCGCAGCAAACATGGCACCATGGATGTCAAATTTTGTTAGCTTGGGGTGGCTGTTAAAGAAATCAACGAAGTCGATCTCTGGGAATGGCTGAAGGGAATCAGAATCTCCAGTGAATTCCACCTTCATGAAGAGATGCTTGACTTCACTTGACAATCGAAGCATTTCATTTACAGCGTCCCAACACCATTGAACTCCTCTCATCTCCAATGACTCAAGTGCCACAAGCTTCCCAAAAACTACACCGTTAACCCGTCCTACAATAAAAGATTGGTTGTTTGTGATACTGTTTGAAAGTAAAGCACAAATAGTGGAGTATCAAAAAATGGAATTTTTCAATACCTGAAGTGTTGGAAATGGAAAGGTTTCTGAGTAACCGAGTTTCAAGGACTCTGATCCAACTACAGCCTTGCACTTCAAGATGCTGAATTTTTGGACAATTGAGATAGAGGGAGCAGTTACCTAAGCCATTGAAATCAAGGTTGCACACCTCCAGCTGAGGAAGCTCAATAGAAACATATTTCAGTCCCTCACAACCAAGGAGTAACAGGTTACTCAAATTGGGGCAAGCCCTTAATGCAGTAGAGAGGGTAGAGTCATCTGTTACTGTACCAACTATTTGGAGATCTCTAAGCCTATAGAAAGTGTCCCATTTGGGGCAATGTGTCATATTCACCCCCCAAAGTTTCAAAGATTCCAAATGCATTGCTGCTGAGATACAGTCCAACTTTGAGGGGTTCCTGGAGCCCGGGTTCTGCTCAATGAGGTTGTCGTCCATCTTTAGCTCAAGCCTCCGTAGAGAAGGTCCTGCCAATGAAAGCCACGATGCTAGGCCAGAACCAGTAAACGGGCAGTATACAACAAGTTCTTCCAATCGAATAATTGATGAAACCATGTGCCCAACAATGTCATCAGGAGAGTACTTCTTAAGGTTGTCAAAAACATTACGAGTGAAGACAAGCCTATTGAGATAAGGAATTGACTCCTTCCACCTTCTTGATACACAAGAAGAAGAAGCCACATCTTTTGCATTGGTTATGTTGGATAGGATGCACTGGACAATGGCATCAGGCAAAGAGTCCATTATTCTGGGTACAAATATCAAACAGGTAATGGTCAATTACAAATCATAACAAAAAAGAAAAGAACAATCAAATTCTCAAGCATCTATAAATTACATAAGCGGTGGATTCATCTGTTAAAGATGCTTGAACAGAAACAACAAACAAACGTAATCATCATTAGCTAACACGCAGTAGTAGATAAGGTGTGAGGGGACGAAAATAAATAGATAGGTACATAAATGAAGTTCATAAGGTTTAAAAAAAAAGGTAAGCATTTTTAGCTGAATCAACGAGTAAGCCAGAAGAAAGATCTATCAAGGATTTGAAAGATCTTAAAATTGGTTCTATATAAACTACTCGGGCCTGAGTGGTATGAATAAGAATTCAAATGGACATATGCAAAAACAAATCCATGATTATGGAGAAACGACCACATTGGAGCACAACTACAACACTAGCCACAGCTTAGATATCAAACTGTTTGATGAAACCTAACATAACATATACTACATGGACAATAATACTATCATTCTATCAACCCATGTCAGTCTTAATTTGTACTTCTAAGTTCAAACTAGACCAATGCACCGATTGGTCTTTTATTGACCATAGAATATATGTCAAATTTCAGCTATATGTTAAAGACAGTGCTTCATCCGCCAATGCCAGCTTGGGGTTGGAAGTGGCACAAATTAGGAGCAGAAACTAAGGATGAACTTAATTATGTAAAGAAATGCATCGATAATGAACAATTGATACGAAATTAATCAGATTATTTAACAGCAAATCAAATGTATCCCCATGAGATAAGAAACAAGATTAAATCCATCATTGAATCAGCACATTGAAAAAACTGATAAATCATAGCCAGACAATTAAGAGAAGCTTACAATGAATAATTCAGTGGAGTTTTTTAGGCTTAATCCGATGAAAAGTTAGATGCTCAGATTTAAGCTACTGCACTGCTTATTCAAGAGAGAGAGAGAGAGAGAGAGAGGAGAGAGGTGAAAGAAGAGTGAGGGGCGGGTATAAATGGAGCGCTGAGAGCTGTTTTCAAATTTCAAAAATGTTTAGAGAGAGAAAGTGAGTTATTTTCATGCATGCAAAATAAAAAAAATGTAGCCCGCTTCGTTTTTGAACAATTTTGAATTTTCGACCGTTCCCTCATTAGAGCCCTTTTTTGATTTTTGAATTAGTGAAATGATTCCAATAGCGCCTACCCACCACGTTTTAACTTCTTACATTAGTAGTTAAATTTCAGATCTTACATTTTCCTCTTGAAATTTGCAATACATAAGTAGTATTTATTAATCAATTAACCGAAGATTAGTTATGTTAATAATTCTTCTCTATTCATAGCTTGCTTGGCCAACCTGGGAAAATTCGCTTATTTTGAGAAATATTTTTTTTCAAAAGTACTTTTGGTGAAAGTTATTTGCGTTTGGCTAATTAATTTAAAAAGTACTTCTAAGCAGCAATTAGTGTTTGACCAAACTTTTAAAAAGTGCTTCTAAATATATTTTTTTCAAAAAAGTGTTTCTGAGTTGAAACTATTTTTTTCTGTTTCTCCAAAATTGATTCTGCTTCTACTAAAAAATACTTTTTTTTCTTCTAAAGTTTGGCCAAACATTTTAACTTTAGAAGAAAAAAACACTTTAAAATTTTTTAGTTTGGACTTGGAGAAGCTTGGCCAAAGAGGCTATTGAATATTCATTTTATTACAATAATAGATAATGTAGCTTTAAAGTAAATTTGAAGCTTTTAGAATACTACGCTTATCTGCAGTTCCACACAAGACATTTGATTTAATTTCACTAGTTAGAGTTGTATGTACGGATTGTTCATTTTAATTCTTAACTGAAGATTTATTGATTCTTAGAGATTTTAGGGAACTAGAGAATTAATCTACAGTATTATTTTTATTTTTTTAATTTTATCTAGACTTTCCACCGTTTATGTCGTGTAACCAACCTTTATTATTTTCAAGGTCTATACTCCAAATAAACAAAAGTTTTGAAAAATGACGCAGCGACAAACAATACTTTCTTGCGAATTTTCTCATTGCGTTTATTTCCAGTTATTTCTGTAAAAATTGCACGGGACGTCCTATTTGGTCACCCTCATTTAACCTATAATTATTTTTTTAAATTTTAACTTGTACCTACTTTTTAAACAACTTCAGCCCCTTTCTCCTCCTCCTCCTCTTCCTTCTTCCTCCTCTTCTTCTTCTTCTTCTTCTTCTTCTTCTTCTTCTTCTTCTTCTTCTTCTTCTTCTTCTTCTTCTTCTTTCTTCTGCTGCTGTTGGTGCTGCTATGAAATTTAAGTTCATAGGATGATTGCCATAAATATATTTATCAGATTATTTAAAAATAAATTATAAATAATTACGTAAGTTAGTAGACAATAATTTGTGAATATTTCCACATACGTAAGTTAGTAGACAATGATAATTTTGTTCTTTTCACGTTTATTGTTTCCAAAATTTATGATTTAGATACTGTTGGCAATCCGATTATTTATCTAGTATATTAGAAAGCTTTTTCAAAAACTTCAACTTATATAGTGCTGAAATTTTTACAAATGAACTAAATAACTTCAGCATCTTCTACTGAAGTTTTTGAAAAAGCTTTATGATAAAACTAATGAATCCAGGACAAAAAAACTTCAGCTTTTAGTGCTGAAGTTTTACAAATGAACTAAATAACTTCAGCATCTTCTGCTGAAGTTTTTGAAAAAGTTTATCCAGGACAAAAAAACTTCAGCTTATTTAGTGCTGAAGTTTTTATAAATGAACTAAATAACTTCAGCATCTTCTGCTGAAGTTTTTGAAAAAGCTTAATGACAAAACTAATGAATCCAGAACAAAAAAACTTTAGCTTATGTAGTGCAATTACAAACAAAAACTTCAGCAAATAGAGAACAAAACTTCAGCTGCTATGCTTAAGTTCAGCAATTACAAACAAAAACTTTAGCAAATAGAGAATAAAACTTCAGCTACTATGCTTAAGTTAAACAATTACAAACAAAAACTTCAGCACACTTGGTTCAGCACACTTGCTACTTCAAGCCCGTCTACTAGAATGCTGAAGTTTTGCGTGATTGTCTTTGCTACTTCAGCCCCATATGTTGAAGTTACGCGAAAAAGTGGGTACACTTGTAATTTTTTTGCAAAGTAGGCACAAGTTAAAACGTGACCCCAAAAACGGGTATAGATGTAAATACCCCGCTATTTCTATATTTGATGTATCGGCTTGGCTATAAACTCGTTATCACTACACACAACAAACGAAACTATTACACAAATATATTTACCCATAAAATTGGATAACAATTAAATTTGTACGCGGTTTTAAGGATATGTGATATAACTTGATACAAATTAAGAAGTGTATATGGTCAAAATCGGACTTGCCCTTTTTGTATGACTGATCGAGACTGGAGCACGATAAGCCAAGGTTCAGCCTCGTATTATATCGAACTATGATGCAAAGTTAGGTTGCCGAGCTCGTGGCCCTGAGACCGATTAAGATCAAGATCGACCAAGATCCGGATCGACCAAGATCGAGACCGAACAAGATAGAGATCGAGGAAAACTTACTGAGTCGAATAACGGTAAGACAAAATATCCGCAATTGGGCAAGGATCACGATGTGAATCCTGTCACGTATCAAGAAGAGGCCGATTAATTAGACAATCATGAAATTTTTTACCTCATATAGAATTATACTTAGAGTATGACTCCCCTGCTATATAAAGGGGGCCTGATCATTTGTAAACATCATCATATTCACGTAATACAAAGCAATATACTGTCATTCTCTAGTTATCATTGTCTTGTTATTTTGTTCTTAATCTAGTTGATACTTATTTGGTTCAAGGGTGAGTGAAATCGAGGGCCAAGGTTGTCCAATTTGTGAGGTTTTCATCTGTTCTTTTATTGTCATTTCAATACTAATTTATTCTTCTCAATTTGTATTAAGTTATATCACGTATCCTTAAAACTGCGTATAAATTCAATTGTTATCCGATTTTAGAATAAACAGTTTGGCACCCACCGTGGGGCTAAGGATAATAGTGATTACATGGTACAAACTTTTGTGACACGTAGTATTTTACACTTCTTTTTTGAAGTATCTTTGATTACAGGATTAAAAAATATCAAACTCTCAGTCAGCACCTCAACACATTGACAATGATCTCGGCCACCACGGCGAAAATGAGAACAGTGCACCAGGAAACATTGTACCCCATGTTGACCTCGATGGAATTCCCGTTGTAGATCCAATCGACGTCAGTTCACATGTAGCCATCAATGGAAATCTGGTCGTCGATCCCGAAAGCAGCGTTCGTGGGGATGCTCGATCAGCTACTCAGAGCACACGTGGCAGTGAAGATGGTGGGATCAACATGCAGGTGATCTTCAAAATGTTGCAGGCTCAGCAGGAAGCAATAGGCCAACTCCAAAACCAGAACCACACACCGAGCAGGGTCAAACTCTAGCCATCCCATGCAATCGTACATAGGGTCGAATCGATTTCAAGAAAATCGAACGAGAAGGAATCAGAGACCAATCCTGCTATCATATAGATGCTTGAAGAACTGACAAAGCGAATAGAGACAGGGGAAAAGAAGATCGAGGAAAATGACAAGAAAGTGGAGACCTATAACTCCAGGGTTGGCCCAATCCTGGGGGCACCACCAATATTAAAAGGATTGGATTCCAAAAAGTTCGTACAAAAATCTTTTCCCCCAGTACGGCTCCGAAGCCAATCCCAAAGAAGTTCCACATGCCCGAAATCCCTAAGTATAATGGGACGACTGATCCAAATGAACACGTCACCTCTTACACGTGTGCTATCAAAGGAAATGGCTTGGAAGATGACCAGGTCGAATCCGTCTTACTGAAGAAATTCGGGGACACTCTATCGAAGGGTGTTATGATATGGTATTATAATTTACCGCCTAATTCTATACTATGCTAGCAGATTTTTTTGTAAAGGCACACGTCGGGACCATCAAGGTCGAAACTAGGAAGTCAGACATTTTCAATGTAAGGTAGAAGGACAACGAGATACTCAGAGAATTAGTATCCCGATTCCAAATGGACGGATGGACTTGCCACCGGTCGATGATGATTGTGTTGTTCAAGCTTTCACTCAAGGTCTCAACGTTCGAAGTTTAGTGGCTTCACAACAGTTGAAGTAGAATTTGATCGAATACCCAGCTATCACTTGGGCCGATGTGCACAATCGATATCAGTCGAAGATTAGGGTCGAGGATGATCAATTAGGGGCTCCTTCTGGGTCTGTTTATCCTATCAGACCCATCGATAGAATCAAAAGGGATATCGACCGAGAGCCAAAGTCAAATAGAGATCGATATCAACCATATAATGAAGACCATAGGAATAGTGGATCTGGGCGAAACTCTACACGAAACAAAATGAGAAATGATCGAGGTCAAAGTTCACGGAGACTCATGAGTAAAACCATCTTCGAAAGATCTATTAGTCCCAAAGAAGACCATGATTGCCGGAGTACAACTTTAATGTGGACGCATCGGCCATCGTGTATCGGCCATTGGACGTATCAAAGATACCAATAGCCTCGACCTTTGCAAACTGATCTAGCACAAAGGCATCCCAACCAAATATGCAAATATCATGGCACACATGGCCCCGGGACGGAGGATTGTCAACAATTGAGGGAGGAAGTAGCTCGTTTGTTCAACGACGGTCATCTTCGAGTATTTATGAGTGATCGAGCTAAGAGTCACTTCAGAAATAGGGATTCCAACAAACAAAACGGACAAGACAAACCCCAGCAAGTCATCCATATGATCGCTGGAGGGTCGATGTTCCTCAAGGTATGATGATGAAACACACCAAAGTGTCAATCATAAGAGAAAAACGAACTCGGGATTACTTACCAGAAGGGACTCTATCTTTCAGCAACGAGGGCGCAGAAGGAATCATGCAACCTCATAATGATGCACTGATAATTTCTGTACTTATGAATAAAACTAAAGTTAAACATTTGCTAATTGATCCAGGTAGCTCGGCCAACATCATTCGATCGAGGGTCGGAGAAAAACTCGGCCTTGAAGACCAGATCATACCTGTGGCCCGAGTGCTGAATGGATTAAACATGGCTTGCGAAACTACTAAGGGAGAAATAATGTTGCCGGTAAACACTATCTGTACCATCCAGGAAACCAAGTTCTATGTAATCGAGGGGGACATGAGATACAATGCCATGTTCGGGAGACTATGGATCCACAACATGAGGGTCGTACGTTTGACCCTCTACCAAGTATTAAAACTTCCAGCATCAGAGGAGTTAAAGACGGTTTATGGGGAATAACCCGCCGTGAAGGAAATGTTTGCCTTCGATGAGATAATTCCAATATCAACACTCTCATCGACGAAGGACTCAGGTTCGAAAGCAAAACAAGAATCCAAATAGCAATCATCGATGCCAGCTTTGACCAAATCAGATAAGGAAGGGATCAACGAAGATGACGACTTTGGGGATTCCTTGATCCTTTATCACCCTTGATGATTCTGATGCTACCAAGCCAATGGTCGAAGAGCTGGAGCAGGTCGTGCTAATCGAACATCTACCCAATCGGAATGTATACGTGGGCACGGGGTTAACTCCCAAGCTTAGGAAAAAACTCATTCAGTTTCTTATAGCGAATATGGATTGTTTTTCTTGGTCCCATATCAATATTACAGGGATCCCATCGGAGATCACTATTCACAAACTAAGCTTGGACCCGAAGTTTCACCCGGTAAAATAAAAAAGGAGACCCCACTCTGAGATCAAACATGCCTTCATCAAGGATGAGGTAACTAAGCTCCTTAAAATAGGATCCATACGAGAGGTCAAATACCCGAATGGTTAACAAACGTAGTCGTGGTTCCTAAGAAAGGAAACAAACTTAGGATGTTTGTAGATTATAAAGACCTAAATAAAGCATGCCCTAAAGATTCTTTCCCTTTGCCTAACATCGATCGCATGATCGATGCCACAGCCGACCATAAGACTCTAAGTTTTCTCGATGCCTATTCCGGGTACAACCAAATATGGATGAACCCGGGCGACCAAGAAAAAACCTCTTTCATCACTAAATATGGCACATTGCTATAACGTAATGCCATTCAGATTAAAAAATAGCGATGCCACTTACCAACAACTAGTAAATCGAATATTCGAGGAACAAATAAGAAAAACCATGGAAGTTTATATTGACGATATTCTAGTTAAGTCCCTACGATTAGAGGACCATTTAAAGCATTTGGAGGAAACCTTCAATAAATTGAGGAAATACAACACGAAGCTGAATCCAAAAAAATGTGCATTCAGGGTCGGGTCCGGCTTGTTTCTCAGATTCATGGTATCAAATCGAGGGATTGAGATCAACCTGGATAAGATCAAATCTATCGAGGATATCACGGTAGTGGATAATGTGAAGGTTGTACAAAGGCTAACCGGGCACATTGCAGCCCTGAGGCGATTCATCTTGAGGTCGTCCGATAAAAGTCATCAATTTTCTCGTTGCTAAAAAAGAAAACAACTTCACATGGACCCCAAAATGTCAACGAACTTTAGAGGAACTTAAGCGATACTTGTCGAGCCCACCATTGCTTCACATACCGAGGGCGGATGAACGACTGTAAGTGATATCAGAAATAGCGGTAAGTGGAGTCCTAGTCCGAGAAGAACAAGGTACGTAATTTCCAATTTATTATGTCAGTAGGACCTTAGGTGAGGTCGAAACTAGATACCCACACTTAGAAAAATTGGCACTCGCTTTGCTAAGTGCCTCTAGGAAACTAAAGCCATATTTCTAGTGCCATCCTATATGTGTTGTAATAACCTACCCTTTATGAAATAAAATGCATAAACCCAAACTCGTGGGACAATTGGCCAAATAGGCTATAGAAATCAGCGGGTACAATATCAAATATCAACCTCGAATGGCCATTAAATCTCAAATTTTGGCCGACTTTACATTGGCCCTAATACCCGAAGTCGAAAGGGAGTTATTGGTAAATTCGGGAATATCCTCGGGAATCTGGACCCTCTTTACAGACAGTGCCTCGAACGTAAAATAGTTCGGACTTGGCATCGTACTGAAGTCCCCCACGAGCAATACAGTTAGACAATCTATTAGAATTGTAAAATTGACTAACAACGAAGCTGAATATGAGGCCATGATTGCAGGTCTCAAACTAGCCAAAGGCTTGGGGGTAGAGGTGATCGAGGCTAAATGCAACTCCCTCCTTGTGGTAAACTAAGTAAACAGAATGTTCGAGGCCAGGGAAGAACGAATGCAAAGGTACTTGGACAAGCTACAGGTAACATTGCATTATTTCAAAGAATGGACTTTACAGCACGTGCCCCGAGATCAAAATAGCGAAGCCGATGCCCTGGCGAACTTAGGGTCATCGGTCAAAGATAACGAGCTCAACTTGAGGGCGGTCATACAACTTATGAGGTTGGTAGTAGAAGAAGGTCATGCCAAAATAAACTCCACAAGCTTCACTTGGGATTGGAGAAATAAATATATGGAGTATTTGAAGACCAGAAATCTTCCCTCAGATCCAAAGGAATCGAGGGCCTTGCGCACAAAGGCAGCCCGATTTAGCTTATCTGAGGACAAAACCTTACTCAGAAGAACATTCGACGAGCCTCTAGCAATATGTCTAGGACCAGGTGATACCGAGTACATTTTGAGGGAAGTCCATGAAGGCACGTGCGGTAACCACTCAGGCGTTGAATCATTGGTTTGAAAGGTAATCAGAGCCGGCTATTGCTGGGTCGATATGGAAAAAGATGCGAAGGAGTTTGTGCAAATGTGTGATAAGTGTAAAAGACATGCTCCGATGATTCATCAACCCGGGGATCTTCTACATTCAGTCTTATCACCATGGCCATTCTGAAGTGGGGGATGGACATCGTCAGCCCTCTTCCATCGACACCAGGTAAGGCTCAATTTGTTTTATTTATTACTGACTATTTCTCTAAGTGGGTTGAAGCACATGCATACTAAAAGATCATTATGACAACGGAACACCATCATATGTCGATTTGTAACACCATCTCAAATTGCGTGTGACAACGAAAAATAATTTATCGGCAACAAAGTGACCAAATTTCTCGAAGATCATAAGATCAAAAGGATCTTATCACCCTAGTGGGAATGGGATGGATGAATCTACCAACAAAACCATAATCCAAAACCTTAAGAAAAGGTTGACCGATGCCAAGGGGAAATGGAGATAGATCCTGCCCGAAGTCCTTTGGGCGTATCGCACAATTTCGAAGTCCAGTACCGGGGCTACCCTGCTCTCATTGGTTTATGGCACCAAAGCTTTAATACCGATCAAAGTCAGGGAGCCGAGCATCATATTCCGATGTGCGATGAAGGAATCAAATTACGAGGCCATGAATATAAGCCTAGAGCTATTAGATGAATGGCGTGAAACTGCCTTTGTTCGATTGGCTGCCCAGAAGCAACAGATCGAAATGTATTACAATTAAAGGGCCAACCTTCAATATTATAATGACGGGACTTAGTGCCGAGGAAGGTCACATTAAACACCCGAAATACAAATGACGAGAAATTGGGTCCGAACTGGGAAGAGTCATACCAAATTCTCGAGATCACAAGGAAAGGATCCTATAAGCCCGGAATGATGGACGAAGAACAACTACCAAACAATTGGAATGTAACTCATCTTAAATGATATTACTGCTGAGATACGACCCCATTTCAATTCTTTCTATTTTTTGACTAACATTTGAAGGTTATCGACAAGGAGCGGCACAAAGCCTTTAGGTCTGAAAGCATGCGTTGCACTCTTTTTCCCTTGAATTTTTTTGGCTCACTTGATTTTTTAGTAAGGTTTTTAACGAGGCAACAATGGATCGTGCCAACTTAGAATCGAAGGCCGATCACGAATCGATGTGAAGACAACACTAATAGTATCTGAGGTTCCTCTACAATCAACCTCGAATACTGGGGGGCATTTCCCTTGGATGTCAACTTTTTTGTGAGGAAATTACTTCATTATAGTGGGGTCTTGATAGGTGAAATTTGTTGTAAGGGCCAAATGGTCAAACGAACCGTGCCTACATAGGTTGCTCGAGCCCTGACACAAAACATGTACGCATGTGTAATCATTTTTCAAAAATAAAGAGAAGTATTTTTCCTTGAAATTATCTTATGTCATAGAGAAAAAATTTCCACTTTACAATTTCGTACTTTCGAACAATTATGGAAATGAGCCCAAGGGCCGATTATAACCAGAGTTCGGATGATCACTCCAACACTCGGGGACTACCATCCGAAAAACAAACTAGAACAGATCAAACTATTAAATGTCGAGGACATAAGACCTCTTAGGAAGCCCCCGAATTTTAAAGGCCACGCCATACCCCACTCGGGGACTATTATCTTATGTAAGCCTAGATAACTTGGGAAGGCAAACTCACTGGGCAACGCCCGAACTAAAAGGCTACGGCCAATTTAACACAGTTCGGAGACGTCCGAAATTCGTAACAAAAACAGACCTTCGAAAAAGAAAAAATAATTTTTTTTCATAATTGGTTCTAAAGGCTACCCTCGTTAGAATCTCAAACTTAAGATATTTTCGGGAGAAAACTTTGGTAACATCAAACCCCAATAACACCATAACCTAGAAAGGCAATAAAGTCAAGGTTTGTTCGAACCCTCAAACACAACCTTATTGTTTCATGCTAAGGCATTCCAACCTTTGTGAATACAAATGATAAAGCAAAGGAAAAAAATTGAAAGCCGAAAGGGAAAGAAAAGCCTTATATTTATATATAATAATTTTTAAGAAGGGCCAAATCAGCCTAATACAAAATCTACAACGACTGAGATGGCCTAAAAAAGATACCAAGGAAAAGCGAAAAATACAACGGCCTAAATGACTTGGTCTTCAATCTTCATCAGAGCCGTCATCTCCACCCTCAAGATATTCCCCGCCTTCAGACTCACTTAAACTATTTGAGTCTTCCTCGGGAAAGGCCAGCTTTCAAGCCCTAGCTTCCTCTGCTTTGGCATTCTTGAGTGTGGATTGTATATCGAAGCCCTGAGCACGGATGTATGGCCCCAGAAAACTTCACTATGTAAATTAAGGTTTTGTGGTGTCAAGGTAGGCTAATACGTTGCATTTTCGGAGTTTTGGGTTGAACAATGCATTGGGGAGTTGAAATTTTTCATCACGGCTAGGCCAGGCTTTAAGCTGGTGAGGCCTGGATAAAGCCAGGCTAGACCAGGCTTTAAGCTGGCAAGGGCTGGATAAAGCCAGGCTAGACCAGGTTTTAAGCTGGCGACGCCAAGCCTGTAGCTCGATCCGGAATCTTGGACTATCCATTATTCTATCTTTATAACCCGACCAAACTTCATTAAATACTTGCAATGGGTCATTTTTTAGCAAAATTCTTATGTTATAGAGTGAGAGGGGGAGCCCTAGAGTGAGAAAGTGATCTTCATTAAGGCATCCTTCAATTCTTACACAAATCTTTGAAGATTAACAAGGAAAAACATACTAGATTTTCATCCTTTAGGTAAGATTCTACACCCTAACCCTTAATTTCAAATTTTAGCTAAATATGGGTAATTATCAAGAAAGTTTGTGGGTATTTGAGTTATTATATTGCATGCATGTATGATAAAGGGTATAGGGAGATTTTTGAGCTAAAAATGTTAAAGATTGGGGTGTGAGATGATATAATTTTACACAAAAAGAGTCTTGAAACACAATGCACACATAATGTTTGGTAGAATGCTTTAGTGAGCTAGACTTACACATCATTCTCCTAATTTTGGGTCCCATTTTGTGCTATTGCTAAAATAGATTGAAGTTGCTAATTTCGGACCCCCCCCTTAAAGTATTAAGGAAAGCTCTATTGAGGTATGTATGGCTAAACCCCTTTCTTCTTAGAATCGAACCCCTGGAATCCGTGAAATTGGTATAAGTCCCTAAAGTGATCATACGAGAATCGTTTTCCCTATTGTGTTGTGTTTATAGATTCATGTTCAATGGTTGTCTATCTGCTTATCATGTCTGATGTCACGACCCGAATTTTTCACCCTCGAGAGTCGTGATGACGCCTACTCGTGAAAGCTAGGCAAACCAGCTATTAAGGTTCTACACGTTTAACATGAAACCTAACAGATATAAGCCAAAACTAAAGTTAAACAAATTATAAATGCGGAAGAGTTATAACATAATCAAATAAACCGATACAAGTCTACCCATGAATCTGGTGTCACAATATCATGAGCATCTATGATTTTTACTACAACCATTTGTCTAGGAAGAAAGATACAATTATTCTCAGAATGAAAAAGACATCAGAAAAACTAAAGCAGGGAAGGGGGACTCTAGGCTCTGTGGACGCCAGCAGACCTACCTTGGTATCCCTGGACTGAAGGCAGCTACCTCAGTTACTCACCAGGTCCGGTACCGAAATCTGCACAAAGGAGTGCAGAGTGTAGTATCAGTACAATCAACACCATGTACTGAGTAAGTGTCGAGCCTAATCTCGGCGAAATAGTGATGAGGCTAGGACACGACAATCATTTATACTTGTGTAGTTAAATCATGTACAAACAGAAACATAGTAACAAAAATCAACAGAATAAAGTGGGAAGGGGACATGCTACGGGGGATACCAGATTCTAACAATAACCAACAAAGAAGCATCAATAAAGGAGCATAATGAACATCATATCTAAAGAAACAAAATAATGAAGTGGTAACACGTGCACGACATCACCCTTTGTGCTTTTACTCTCATCCTCACCATATAAATCAACAGAAATAGCACGGCATCACCCTTCGTGCTTTACCTCACAAAATCATGGTACGACATCACCCTTCGTGCATTATACCTCACAATATCGACACTGTATCACCCTTCATGCATTAACTCTCAAATCATGGCACGGCATTACTCTTCATGCATTACACTCTCTCACAATAACATGCTCGGCATCACACTTCGTGTTTTACACTGTTCCTTACTCAAATAATAGAACACAATATGTCATGGCAAGGAAATCAACATTATCAACACTAACATCCCAGTAAGGGAATCAACAATATCAACAAACATCCCGGCAAGGGATTCAGCTATAACCAATCTCGTTTCAACAATTTCTTTACAAAATAAAACTTCAATTCGAGTCAATACTCAACAATAATCAAATTACTAAGAAACTTTCATATTCTTTGTTCAACATTACTAATCATCAATTGAGCATGATTGGTACATAATAGATTCACAAAATCATGATATAAGACCCACGTGCATGCTTTCCACAAACGTATAGATACTCGTCACCACACCTATACATCGTATTCGATACAAACACATAGCAAATAGACCACAACTCTTATTCCCTCAAGCTAAGGTTAGGCCAAACACTTACCTCGATTCCACGAACAAGATTAAGCCTCTACTACCGCTTTACCTATCGATTCCACTTCCAACATCTAGTCACAATTTACTTAACGATGTCAATAAATTCTAAATAAACCAATTCTATTGCATGAAAATAGGTTTTCTAATGATTTCCCCAAAAAGTCAAAAATCGACCCCGGGCCCGCTTGGTCAAAACTCGAAGTTCGAACCAAAAACCGATAACTCATTCACTCACAAACTCAAATATGTAATTACTTTTGAAATCAGACCTCAAATCGAGGTCCAAATCCCCAAAATTTGAAAATCCTAACTTCTACGGAAAAACACCCAATTTCCCATGAAAAACCCTTGATTTTGAAATGAAATAATGTAAAAAGATGTTATAGATTTGGAAAAGAATATTTCATTGGAAAATCGCCAAAGGGAGTTTAGGGTTTGAAAGAGTTTGAAAATTAGATGAAATCCCGTCAAAAATCCCACTTATCAGGTGCAGATGTCACAATTTCGACTAAATTACGAACCCTGAAAATTTCTGCTACCCTCGCATTTGCGACTACTGGGAATTTCTGAGAACTTCGCATTTGCAAAGAAAAGCTCGCAAATGTGAGCAAGGATGGCCAGGGCATTTTTCGCAATTGCGATCAACCCCTCGTAATTGCCAAGCCTGTTGGGCTCACAATTGCAAAGCCTGACCTCGCAATTGCGAGATCGGAGCCTGCAACATCACTGAACCTGCAACAACTATTTTTTTAAGTCTAAATTCACTCTGTGGCCTATTCAAAACTCACCCGAGCCCTCAGAGCTCCATACCAGTCATGCACTCAAGTCTAAAAATATCATATGGACTTGCTCGTGCGATCAAATCATCAAAATAACATCAACAACTATGAATTAAACCTCAAATTCATGAAATTGCCCAAGAATATTGAAATTTTCATTTTCTCAACTATAGGTCCGTTTTATACCAAACCACTTCCGATTCTTGCCAAATTTCACAGATTCAGCTTAATTACTATTTTAAACTTGTACCAGGCTCCAGAACTAAGATACAGGCCCGATACCATCAAGAAAATGCATCAGTTCCCTTCTAAAATCCTCTATATTTTTCAGCAAATAATTTTCTTTAAAAATTCTTTTCTCAGGATTGTGACCTCATAATTCGATTCCGGGAATACGCCCCAATCCCATATTTTACTACGGACCCTATGGGACCGTCAAATCACAGGTCCGAGTCTATTTTCAAAGAATGTTGACCAAAGTCAACTTTAACTAATTTTAAAGGCCAATTTCATTATTTTTCTTAAATTTCACATAAAAGCTTTCTGGAACACGCCCGAACTGCGCACGAAATTCGAGATGGGACAAAAAGAGGTTTTCAAGGCCTCGAAACTCAGTTTTGACTTTTAAAATAAGAGATGACCTTTAGGTTCATCACATCTGATCTCCCTATATGATTATGTTTGATGGTGTAGAATATGTGCGAGGAAGGTTAAGAACTCATGTCAAGAAATCGAATAAAGGGTTTTGTGCCAATTCATATGTGAAGTCTCTATTGTTTAGAATTCCCGTGCTTTTCCCTTGCGTGTGAACATGCCTTATATGATAGGCCTTATTGTTGCTATGATGATGTTGTTGAACGTGTAAAAAGGGAACTTGAATTGCGAAATACGGACAAAGTCCCAGAACGATGTGATATATGAGGTTACATGTGCCATGTAATGAAAAATTGAAAGGAAAAATGAATTAAGATGAACGATTGAAGGGATGATGTCTCAAGAGAGATGGCCTAGCCAATCGGGCCATGATCGGATACCATGCCGCACACATGGTGGTAATTGTGGTGAATTGATTGATTGGAATTATGGATACGGATGATGTCTCAAATAAGATGATCTAGCCAGTCGGGTCGAGATCGGACTCCGTGTAGGAACACGGTGGTATTTGTGGATTGTGGCACATGGCACTGAGATTATCAAACCTAAATAAGATGGGAACTTGTCCGGAAATTATATGATCCTTACTTGATGTTTTGATATGTGTTGTAGCTCTTGTTGTATATCATGATGGACTCCCTTCTTGATTTCTTTTTGTTTCATTGTTCGTTCTATTAAGATTGGTATTTAACATTACATACTAGTACTATTCCATAGTACTAATGCCCCTTTTGATGGGGGCGCTACATCATTTAATGGATGTAGGTGGTTCCATAGCTGACAGTGTTGATTATAGCTAGAGGTGCTTGCTTTCATCTTCCCAACAGTCTTGGTAAGCCCCACTTCTTCCCGGGGTCATGTAATACATCTTTTGCATATGTGATTTCCACGTTTTGAGGTATTGTCGGGGCCATGTTGCCGACACTTTTGTAGTACTTTCTTTTGTACCTACTTAGAGGCTCCGTAGACATTATGTGGGTTGTATATGGGTGTTGGGAAGGTCAAAGTTGAGGTTGTCTTTAGATTATTGTTCCACTAAATAGTAAGGTGTATGTATTTTGAAAACTAAACAATGATGTGATTAATGGAATGGCTTTGTAACTCGTGCGTTGAGATTCAAGGTAAGTTTAAATGGTCTTTCGTCTTTTTCAAGTAATGTTATCTTATGGCATGACCAATGGGCAATGGCATGAATATTAAGGAGATGACATATGTATCTTGTTGAACGAATGGTATGGGCATATAGGATAAGTACATAGTACCATGAGCATAATTTATTCGAGAAAAGTGTTAAAAATGATTACCACCTCCAAAGAAACATTGAATTGATAAGTGACATGTAAGCTTGAATATCACATGTGGGTAGTGTGGGAAGTATGTAAATCATCCTAAGGTGTGAAATAAAATTGGTTATATAAGCACGTGGTATATAGGAGGCATGACCAGGAGATTAATGATGAGAGTGAAAGTCTCTCCTGGGAGACAAGAAGTTATGAAAGGAGAGTCAATTGAACCCACAATGAAAAGACCCCTGTACTACGAACTTAATAAAAATCCAGAAATGTACGAAGTGATATTACACTCCTAAAGGATATTGACATGAGGAATTGGAATCCCAAGCCCGTGTGGCTGAATAAGAGCAGAGAACTTATGAGGTTAATACCATGGTGACTTAAATCTCCCTAATAGTTGAACATATATATGAGGGATAGAGACATGAGACATATGTCCCTGAAGTTGCTAAATTCAAGACTTGTATCGAAATCCGAGACATTCGCCCCAAGTGGGGGAGGAAGGGCCATAGTAAGGCCACTTAAATACAATGAAACAAGAGTAAGACCATGTAGCTATGATGTTTGAATATTTTGTTGAAGACATGCGTAGTCTAGAAAAGTGATAATGGGTAACGTGATTCTCTGAAAGAATATGTTAATGATAGACCACTAGTACCCCCAAAAAGGTGGAAGGTTAAGGAAGGTAAATTCTTCATACATGGCAATGTGAATGATAGGGTCAATGATCCTAGAAACTAAGAGTATGTTTGTAAATGGATTTTATACTTGTTAGAAGGTCAGGAACAATGGAACTTAAGGAAGTACTATAGGTCAAATGTGGAAGGTTGCGAGTTTTTAGAATGGTTTAATCATAGATTTGCGATTTAACCAAAGTTTCAAGGCGTTAAGAAAGGCGGAATGAGTGGGAGAAATAAATGTGATGCTATAATAAACCAAGAGGGTATTTGGTCTTGATGGAGAGCCTCTAAAGAATCTTACAAGCAAAGAAATGTTTAGTGATATGCAGATGAACACACTTTCCCACGGATATCCCAACAAGAGTTAAGAGGTGAGCGGGATGAAATACCAATTAAGGGAAAAAACCACGTAACATATGGAATAGTGCATGGCTATTCACTAGCTAGGAAGAATGAGGCAAGAAGAAATGGGGAGAAAACCTATAAATTTAGATGGTCATGGTTATTATAAAATATCTTGTATCAGAATGGTGGACTAGCTTAGAGCATAAGTGTTAATAAAAGTTATAAAGGACTAACCGTAATGTAACCGACTTAGGTGACACTGAATATCAACTAAAGGATCTAGAGAGAGTTCATGTCTACATACAATAGAAAGTGAGAATACCGGTGGTGAAGTTATGGTACGGTAAACTGATTAAACCAGGCACAATGATATTACAAGTTCACGCGAGGCAGACAAGTGTGCAACACAATAAGGCTATCAACTATGTACTATGAGCAAAATGGAATGGGAATGAATGTTCTAGTTAGAAAGAAAAGATGGTACCAACATATTGTCCATGCCAAAGGGAGATCAAAAAGGGAAAGACAACACAATCTACCCAAAGGGCAAACAAAAGGTTCAAAATAGATTGAAAGAGGATGAATACTTGTTACGGACCAGACATGTTTAACATGGTAACTCTTAAGCCGCAATATCAGGGAACTATATTGGTAGCTACAATACGGGGAATGAGGTGAGTTACTCATCGAGGATGGAATCAGGTGGACTAAGTCTTACACTTAAGAGTAAAACCAAAAGTTGTTGTTGAAGAATTGAGGAGGATCTCAAGTTTCAGAGAATGCCCTGTTCAGGCCAGTGACTCTTCCTGAATTGTATATATATAAAGGGTGTCGATATGTTTTTTGGGAGGTGTTTATCCATAAAAAGGGATCGTGAGAATGTTCACAGGGGAACTAGTGCGGTTTTTTGAATTCTATAAGGCACATAAGGGGAGAAGAGGCTGGCTAAGAAAAGTCTGAGCACAATGTTACCTTACATTTGATGCAATGTCGTGCATGTTGATGTTATTAGGGTATGTGCGCAAGTTAGCAGGTGTTATTCATTTGAGACAGAAGGTCCTAAGAGAAAACTATTTCAGTAA
Organism: Nicotiana sylvestris; assembly: GCF_000393655.2. NCBI lineage: Eukaryota > Viridiplantae > Streptophyta > Magnoliopsida > Solanales > Solanaceae > Nicotiana > Nicotiana sylvestris. The sequence goes on along the minus strand of NC_091057.1, from coordinate 117,669,419 downwards.
TATCTTTTGTTGAGAATTTGGAAGAGTTAGTTGTAAGTATTCACAGGAGATTGTAACCATATCAGGGAAATTATTGTAGAACTCGATCCGTGGAAGGTCTTATGTAAGAGAAATGTGATAAAGATATTCCACTAATGGTGCAACGTGTTAAGGTGATAGTTTATGCCGCTAGGCAACTCAAGAATCATGGAAAGAACTATGCAGCACATGACTTAGAACTTGCAGCAGTGGTATTTGAATTAAAGATTTGGCGCCATTGTCGGTATAGGGTCCACATGGATATAGTCACGGACCATAAGAGCCTTCAATATACTTTCAAACAGAAGGAATTTTATTTGAGGAAGAGAAGATAGGTGGAGTTACTCAAAGGTTACGACATCCATATTCTATATCACCCAGGAAAAGCCAATGTCGTGGCGGATGCTCTTAGCCGGAGATATATGGTTAGTTTAGCTCACTTCGAGCCACATCAAAGGTTGATTGGCCAGTGAGGTTCATCGGTTGGCTAGTTTAGGAGTTCGTCTTGCGGACTCTAATGAAGGAAGGGTAATTGTGCAAAATAAGGCTGAATCATCGCTTGTTGTGGAAGTCAAAGAAAAACAATACGATGATCTATTGTTGGTATAGTTGAAGGAGGGGATTCATAAACATAAGACCATAGTTTTTTTTCTCTCTTGGAATGGATGATGGTACGCTACGGTACCAAGGGCGGCTATGTGTTCTAAATATAAATGGTCTTCAGGAGAGAATAATGACCAAGGCTCAAAATTCTAAATTTCGTGCACCCAGGCTCTACAAAGATGCATTATGATCTTAAGGAAGTCTATTGGTGGAATGACATGAAGAGGAGTGTAGCAGACTTTATGGAAAATTGTCCAAATTGTCAGCAAGTGAAGGCCGAACACCAAAGGCCTGGTGGGTTGGCATAGAACATAGAAATTCCAATGTGGAAGTGGGAAATGATTAATATGGACTTTGTGGTAAGACTACTACGCATTCCGCGCAAGTTCGACTCAATTTGGGTAATCGTGGATCGACTCACAAAATCAGCACACTTTTTGACCGTTAAATCTACCGACACAGCAGAACAGTATGCTCAGTTATATATCAAAAAAATAGTGAGGTTACATGGCACCCTAGTTTATATCATTTCTAATCGAAGGGCACAGTTCGTGACTAATTTTTGGAAGAAATTTCAGAAAGGTTTGGTTACTCATGTGAATATTAGTACAACCTTTAATCCACAGACCGACGGGCAGGCAGAGCAGACTATTCCAACACTTAAGGATATGTTGCGCGCTTGTGTTTTTGAATTCAAGTGTAGCTGGGATGATCATTTACCGCTCGTAGAATTTTCCTACAACAACAATTATCATGCTAGTATTCAGATGGCACTGTTCAAGGCTTTTTATGGTAGGAGATGTAGATCTCCCATTGGATGGTTTAAGATTGGGGAAGCCGAATTGATAGGACCATACCTCGTGCATCCGGCTATTGAGAAGGTTAAGATCATAAAGGAACGATTGAAAACTACTCAGAGTCATCAGAAGTCCTATTCGGATGTTCGTCGTAGAGACTTGGAGTTCAAAGAAGTTGATTGGGTATTCTTGAAGGTCTCCTCCATGAAGGGCGTAATGCGGTTTGGAAGGATAGGGAAATTGAATCCGAGGTATGTTGAGCCATACAGAATCATTCAGAGGATTGGTCAGGTGGCGTATAGGCTCGAGCTACCACCTGAAATATCATTAGTGCACCCGGTATTCCACGTGTCTATGTTGAAGAAAGTAGTTGGATATCCGTCGACTATTATGCCAGTTGAGACTATAGAGGTTTGTAGACATGTGATTTTTGACCCTCCCCAAGATTTTTTATATTTTAGCATAAAATATTTAATTTAGGCCTAATATAACTATTTCAACTTATTTTTACTCTTTTACTTTATTTTCGTCATGAAAATGGAAAATTACAAAAAAATATTTTAGCTTACGTATCTTTCATAAATTTAAATAAAATATATATACAAAAATAGTACCTTATTTTTATCTTTACATAATCTTGAAAATACAAAAATACGTAATAGTTTCATGTTAGCTTTTGGATTGTGTAGTATTTTTATCTTATTTTAAAAAGGAGTCAATTAAGGTGTTGGATCACAATTTTAAGAGTTTTAGAGCCCAATTCTTGGCCCAATTCAGATTAGTCCATTAAGCCTAGGGACCCTTCTAGACTCTTCTTTGGAACAAAAATAAATAAAAAAAGACCCTAAGGACTTCACACAAAAAGACCTAGGGACTAATTGGCAAAATACACCTAAACCTAGACTCTACATATAAAGTAATGCTTAAAAAATCTAAAAAAAGGGCTAGAGCTTAAGACCCCTAAGGTCTTCTTCTTCACTTACACGCAGCAGCAGCCATACATGACCTTCAGCCACCCGAGCAGCAGCCATCTTCAGCGAAAGAGGAAGGGACCTCCATCAACGAATAACAACTATGCCAAACAGCCCTCCGCCATCTTCTCCGCATCCCAACCAGACCTGAACGACACCCAACAGCTGAACCCAACGACCATTCCAGTCGCTGCTGCATCATCTCCCAGTCTTCATCTTCTCGAACACACCCCGTCCCCATCAGTTCTGCTCCTTTTCTTCAACCACATGACCCCTTCACAAGTCGTCTTCTTCAACCAGCAACAGCTGAAGCTCTTCATCTTCCTTAAACAAAATGGACGAACCCTAGAGACCAAGCAGTGCCATTGACGACCAAAAACGACCTCCCGTTCTGCTTTCGTCTTCAAGTTCTAAACACAAAACCTAAAACCGATGGTTGCTTCTTAACAGAGACCTAGAACCAAAAGCTCAATCCCAACCATTTCCATGGAGTTATTAGAGCCAGCTTGTTCACTGTAACAAGAAGCCTCATCCGCTAGGAGCTCGACCTGAAACCATTTCCTCAGCCGCTGAACGACTCTTTAAGTTCGAGTCCGTCAACAAAAATCAGTTTCCCCGACAACGTTTGAGGCCTGTTTGTGGTCGCCGGCGTGGTCCAGCTTGAGTTCTGGCGAGTTCGAGTCTATCGTCGTTCATTGGCTTCCGTCCGAGGTTCTGTTTCTTTCTTCGTAAGATGTCTGCTGCTTTTTGTTTACATGTCAAAGTTTATCAACTCATTGATGTTTTCAATTGCAATAATGCTCTTGTTATAATGTGGTTGAATTTATCTTTATTGATTTTATGAAACGTATAGTTTGCTTTTGAATTATGAGCATGTGGCATTAATTTATTAATTATTGATTTTGTTTTTTCTGAAAGTTGAATTAAAAATCAGTGAATACTAGTGTTAAGCCTTGGGTTTTTTTAATTTGAATTAATAGAAGTTGGGTTTAATAGTGGCGTGATTGGTTAGTGGCTATGGGTACTGTTCCCGTGGCATGGTTACGATATGTGAATCTCAATTCGGGGGTGCATTTCATGTAGCCCCATTATAACAACTTCGAATAATAAAATCCTTTGAAATTAGAAATCGAAGCATGCCATTTAGTCGAATTTCCATGGCCCTCGCAAAGTTAAAAACGCATAGCTGCTTTAGGCGCGTCGTTAAAAAACATTACCTTCCTAAATTCGGGTGTGCATTTCATGTGACCCAAATCAAAATCTTAAAATATTGACTAAAATGTGTTTAGGATTGCGGGTGCATTTCATGTGGCGCGATCCAGAGACACGTTTTAAACGACGTTCAATCTTCTTTAAAAATTAAATAAAAGAGGTTAAAAGTTAAAATTTGCACATAGGTTCATAATCGTTAAAAATCAGATAATTAAGCTGAATATAACAGTTGAGCGACCGTGCTAGAACCACGGAACTCGGGAATGCCTAACACCTTCTCCCGGGTTAACAGAATTTCTTACTCGAATTTCTGTGTTCGCGGACTATAATACAGAGTCAATCTTTTCCTCGACTTGGGATTTGAACCGGTGACTTGGGACACCACATGAAATCCCAGGTCACTAGTTCAAATCCCAAGTCGAGGAAAAGATTGACTCTGTATTATAGTCCGCGAACACAGAAATCCGAGTAAGAAATTCTGTTAACCCGGGAGAAGGTGTTAGGCATTCCCGAGTTCCGTGGTTCTAGCACGGTCGCTCAACTGTTATATTCAGCTTAATTATCTGATTTTTAACGATTATGAACCTATGTGCAAATTTTAACTTTTAACCTCTTTTATTTAATTTTTAAAGAAGATTGAACGTCGTTTAAAACGTGTCTCTGGATCGCGCCACATGAAATGCACCCGCAATCCTAAACACATTTTAGTCAATATTTTAAGATTTTGATTTGGGTCACATGAAATGCACACCCGAATTTAGGAAGGTAATGTTTTTTAACGACGCGCCTAAAGCAGCTATGCGTTTTTAACTTTGCGAGGGCCATGGAAATTCGACTAAATGGCATGCTTCGATTTCTAATTTCAAAGGATTTTATTATTCGAAGTTGTTATAATGGGGCTACATGAAATGCACCCCCGAATTGAGATTCACATATCGTAACCATGCCACGGGAACAGTACCCATAGCCACTAACCAATCACACCACTATTAAACCCAACTTCTATTAATTCAAATTAAAAAAAAACCCAAGGCTTAACACTAGTATTCACTGATTTTTAATTCAACTTTCAGAAAAAACAAAATCAATAATCAATAAATTAATGCCACATGATCATAATTCAAAAGCAAACTATACGTTTCATAAAATCAATAAAGATAAATTCAACCACATTATAACAAGAGCATTATTGCAATTGAAAACATCAATGAGTTGATAAACTTTGACATGTAAACAAAAAGCAGCAGACATCTTACGAAGAAAGAAACAGAACCTCGGACGGAAGCCAATGAACGACGATAGACTCGAACTCGCCAGAACTCAAGCTGGACCACGCCGGCGACCACAAACAGACCTCAAACGTTGTCGGGGAAACTGATTTTTGTTGACGGACTCGAACTTAAAGAGTCGTTCAGCGGCTGAGGAAATGGTTTCAGGTCGAGCTCCTAGCGGATGAGGCTTCTTGTTACAGTGAACAAGCTGGCTCTAATAACTCCATGGAAATGGTTGGGATTGAGCTTTTGGTTCTAGGTCTCTGTTAAGAAGCAACCATCGGTTTTAGGTTTTGTGTTTAGAACCTGAAGATGAAAGCAGAACGGGAGGTCGTTTTTGGTCGTCAATGGCACTGCTTGGTCTCTAGGGTTCGTCCATTTTGTTCAAGGAAGACGAAGAGCTTCAGCTATTTCTGGTTGAAGAAGATGACTTGTGAAGGGGTCGTGTGGTTGAAGAAAAGGAGAAGAACTGATGGGGACGAGGTGTGTTCGAGAAGATGAAGACTGGGAGATGATGCAGCAGCGACTGGAATGGCCGTTGGGTTTAGCTGCTTGGTGTCGTTCAGGTCTGGTTGGGATGCGGAGAAGATGGCGGGGGGCTATTTGGCATAGCTGTTATTCGTTGATGGAGGTCCCTTCCTCTTTCGCTAAAGATGGCTACTGCTCGGGTGGCTGAAGGTCGTGTATAGCTGTTGTTGCGCGTAAGTGAAGAAGAAGACCTTAGGGGTCTTAAGCTCTAGCCCTTTTTCAGATTTTTTAAGCATTACTTTATATGTAGAGTCTAGGTTTAGGTGTATTTTTGTGTATTTTTCCATTTAGTCCCTAGGTCTTTTTGTGTTAAATCCTTAGGGTCTTTTTTTATTTGTTTTTGTTCCAAAGAAGAGTCTAGAAGGGTCCCTAGGCTTAATGGACTAATCTGAATTGGGCCAAGAATTGAGTTTTAAAACTCTTAAAATTCTGATCCAACACCTTAATTGACTCCTTTTTAAAATAAGATAAAAATACTACACAATCCAATAACTAACATGAAACTATTATGTATTTTTGTATTTTCAAGATTATGTAAAGATAAAAATAAGGTACTATTTATATATATATATATATATATATATATATATATATATATATATATATATATATATATATATATATATATTTTATTTAAATTTATGAAAGATACGTAAGCTAAAATAATTTTTGTAATTTTCCATTTTCATGACGAAAATAAAGTAAAAGAGTAAAAATGAGTTGAAATAGCTATATTAGGCCTAAATTAAATATTTTACGCTAAAATATAAAAAATCTTGGGGAGGGTCAAAAATCACATGTCTACAAGGTTAATGAAGAACTGTCATATGAAGAAATTCCAGTTTCTATTCTTGATAGGCAAGTCCGAAAGCTAAGAAATAAAGAAATTGCCTCTATAAAAGTGTTATGGCGAAACCAACAGGTTGAGGAGGAAACTTGGGAGGCCGAGGAAAATGAAGAAGAAGTACCCTCATTTGTTTGAATAGCTATGTAATCTTTCTGTGAAAATGTCGCCTATGAATTTTGTATCACTTGTGCGTAAATGTTAGAGATGTTCCTTTTGGTTATATGATTGGTCTTGAGGCTACTGTCGGTGTTGTCTTGAGTTATGTTATATCAATGTGTTATATATATGTTGTTAGGATTGGTTTCTTGGATTCTCTGACAGGTGGATAGACCCAATTACAAAGGAAACTATGCCGAAATATATGGAAAATTTGAGAGTTGATAAAAATGTGGGATATTTAGTTGTGCAAAAGAAGAGATAAGTTATGTTATGTGTTAGGAGGAAGAACTTACTTCTCATTCGAGGACGAATGATCCTAAACGGGGGAGAATATAAGGCCCCGAAAAATTTCACTATGTAAATTAAGGTTTTGTGGTGTCAAGGTAGGCTAATACATTGCATTTTCGGATTTTTGGGTTGAACAATACGTTGGGTAATTGAACTTTTTTGTCACAGCTAGGCCAGGCTGGACCAGGCTTTAAGCTGGCGAGGCCTGGATAAAGTCAGGCTAGACCAGGCTTTAAGTTGGCAAGGCCTGGATAAAGCCAGGCTAGACCAGGCTTTAAGTTGGCGATGCCAGGCCTGTAGCCCGGTCCGAAATCTTGGACTATCTATTCTTCTATCTTTATAACCCGACCCAACTTCATTAAATACTCGTAATTAGTCATTTTTTAGCAAAAAATTAATGATATAGAGTGAGAGAGGCAGCCCTAGAGTGAGAAAGTGGTCTTCATTAAGTCATCCTTCAATTCTTACACAAATCTTTGAAGATTAACAAGGAAAAAATACTAGATTTTCATCCTTGAGGTAAGATTCTACACCCTAACCCTTAATTTCAAATTTTAGCTAAATATGGGTAATTATCAAGAAAGTTTGTGGATATTGGAGTTATTAACTTGCATGCATGTATGATAAAAGGGTACAGGGAGATTGTGACCTAAAAATATTAAAGATTGGGGTGTGAGATGATATAATTTTAAACAAAAAATGTCTTGAAACACAATGCACACATAATGTTTGGTAGAATGCTTTAGTGAGCTAGAATTACACATCATTCTCCTAATTTTGGGTCCCATTTTGTGATATTGCTAAAATAGATTGAAGTTGCTAAGTCCGGAAACCCCCCCTTAAAGTATTAAGAAAATCTCTATTGAGGTATGTATGGCTAAACCCCCTACTTCTTAGAATCGAACCCCTAGCATCCGTGAAGTTGGTGTAAGTCCCTAAATTGATCATGCTAGAATTGTTTTCCTTATTGTGTTGAAAGATTCATGTTAAATGATTGTCTAACTGCTTATCATGTCTGATCTTCCTATGTGAGTATATTTGACAGAGTAAAATATGTGTGAGGAAGGTTAAGAACTCATGTCAAGAAATTTAATAAAGGTTTTTGTGCCAATTCATATGTGAAGTCTTTGTATGTTTAGATTTCCCGAGTTTTTCCCTTGGGTGTGAACATGCCTTACATGATAGGCATTATTGTTGCTATGATAATGTTGTTGAACGTGTAAAAAGGGAACTTGAATTGTGAAATGCAGCCAAAGGCCAAGAACGATGTGATATATAAGGCTATACGTGCCATTTAATGAAAAATTGAAAGGAAATGTGAATTGAGATGAACGATTGAAGGGATGATGTCTCAAGTGAGATGGCCTAGCCGATCGGGCCATGATCGGACACCATGCCACACACATGGTGGTAATTGTGCTGAATTGATTGATTGAAATTATGAAAATGGATGATGTCTCAAATGAGATGACCTAGCCGGTCGAGTCGAGATCGGACTCCGTGTAGGAACATGGTGGTATTGTGGATTGTGGCACATGGAACTGAGATTATCAAACCTAAATAAGATGGAACTTGTCTAGAAATTATGTGATCCTTACTTGATGTTTTGATATGTGTTGAAGCTCTTATTGTATATCATGACGACCTCCTTTATTGATTTCATTTTGTTTTATTGTTCGTTCTATTAAGATTGGTGTTTCACTTTACATAGTAGTACTATTCCACAGTACTAACACCCTTTTTTCTGGGGGAGCTACATCTTTTAATGGATGTAGGTGGTTCCACAACTGACAATGTTGATCGTAGCTAGAGGTGCTTGCTTTCATCTTCCCAGCAGTCTTGGTGAGCCCCACTTCTTCTCGGGGTCATGTAATACATCTTTTGCATATGTTATTGCAACGTTTTGAGGTATAGCCGGGCCTTGTTGCCGGCGCTTTTGTAGTACTTTCTTTTGTACCTACTTAGAGGCTCCGTAGGCCTTATGTGGGTTGTATATGGGTGTTGGGAAGGTCAAAGGTTCAGGTTGTGTTTGGATTATCGTTCCACAAAATAGTAAGGTGTATGTATTTTGAAAACTAAACAATGATGTGATTAACGGAATGGCTTTGTAATGTACTTGTATGATCTCTTATTGTCTAATTAATAGAATCACGTCTTCTCTTGAGCGTAAGTGAGTTGGGTAGGAAGTGTCTAGCAGGCTTGCTTGCCTGGGTTCACTCGATTGAGCGCCGACCGCACCTCCTGAACTTGGGGCGTGACAACGGACTTCCTCGAGGGCTTCCCTTTGAGATTTCCACTTCGCATGATCCACCATGTTTTTGTCCTACACCTGGATGGCTAGAAAATCAACCTTATACTGAGTCACATTAACATTGTCTTTGGTGTTGGCCACGGCCATCTTAGATTTGGTCTCCTCGAGCTCGCTGGCCAAGTTTGTTAATTGGGACTAAAGCTTTTTGATTTTCTTGGCTTGCACCGAGGCCTTCTCTCTTGCATCCCGGAGCTGGGACTCGGCCTACTCCAACTCTGCTTGGACGACCTCCTTTTTCGAGGCTAAGATGTCTATATTCTTCTTGAACTTTTCAGCCTTGGCTCGTACTGCATCTATTTGTTTCTGAAGGTCCTCGATCTATTCGAGCCTCTGCCGAACCTACAGAATTGGATCATTAGTCATTATCTCTAATTCTTCTTTGCTACCATGAAGCACTCGAAATACATGTTCGGCCAACTCATCCCGAGCCGTCACTAGATCTGCCTGAAGCTTCTTACTGAGAAGCTTGTAGGTGTCGTTTTTCTCAATGAGGTCCCGAAACTCAGCCTTGTGCTCCTCCCGGATTCGAAGGAAAGCTTCGTGATGCAACACTGAAACCTACAAGCAAGGAAGAAGATATTAGAATTACCTACGACTCCAAGTTTAAAAGAGATAATGTGATGGCCCTAGAAGTTACCCGATTTAGAGCATGTTGTGCCTCATTGAATAGGCAAGCGGCTCCCACCGCATTCATCACGGCTTGGTCTTCCTCGGTCACCAAGAATTTGAGATAACTAGCAATCCCCAAGGGGGAGAGAAGGCCCGGTCATCCTCCGGGACAGAAAGCACTATGTTGCGCATACGATCAGGGTTAACACTTGGGGCCAGGAAACGATCCACCAGTTTTGGGCTCGATGAAGACCCAGTAGCGCCTGATGACAGTGCTTTCTTTGGCACCGGTAAGTCACCAAGCCTGGTGACATCTCCCAAAGCAGCAAACTCTACCCCATCCAAGAAGCCGTGGATATCAACCACCCCATGAGGACCCTCGCAAGAACGACCTTCCAACATATTTGGCTCACGCAGCATGGCATCTGAAAATTGAGGAGATTCGGATATATGAATCACTTTGAGGTCATCCCTCGGGACATCCTTAGATACTCGAGAAGCATCGCCTCTGGTTTCTTCCTCGACCATCTCGGCTTGGGACGGAGTGGCCTCAATTTTTTCTGGTTCAAGAACTTCGGCCGAGGCTCCCTCATCAACCTCCTCCGGTTCAGAGGAATTTTTTATCGAAGAACCATCCCGCACACGGGCTATCAGATTTGATTCCTCTTCTTCTATATCTTGGGACTCATCCCTTAGCCAACGGACTCAGGCTAAAGACAAAACGATGATACTCCCCTTGGGTTTACGGTTTGCCTTTTCTTTGGCTTTTGCTTTTTCGAGTTTGGGGAACTCGGAGCCCCTTTTCTCTTCTTCTCTTTGGCCTGCTTCGGAGCAGGTAGCTGGGAAATGATTTCTTCTTCAAATGTGGGCCTCATTTTCCACATCCTTCCCGAGTCTTACAAAAGAAAAAAGATGAGTAAGCTCGAGAAGTAGCCTGAGTGATAACCATTCTAAGAAAGAAGCTTACCATGATTGTGGGCCTCCCATCGACCCTTTGACAATTCTATCCAAGCGCGCTCGGAGTAAGGTCTCTACGATACTAGGCTCTCGACCCATTGCTTGAGATTAGGGATAACCTCAGGCGCCTGGGTCACAAATGCAACACCAAAAAATACAGATGAGGAAAAAAGATAAGAGGTAAAACAACAATATTAGAGAGGCAAAATACTACTCACGATTCATGTTCCATTTCTCCGGAAACAGCATATCTTCAGCAGGGATCAGGTCCGAAGTCCTTATTCGGACAAATCGGCACATCCAACCTCGATCGCGAGACTCATCTATGCTCGAGAATGGAGCCTTGATGGCCCGACGAGCAAGCTTAATCAGCCCTCCTTGATAGAGTCGGGGACTGTAAAGGCGCATAAGGTGGTCGAGTGTGAAAGGAAATTTCTCGATTTTGCTCATGAAGAATCACTATTCTCCAAAAGAAAGGAAGGATCTGACCGAGGGTCACATCATATCGCTTGCAGAAGGTGATGATGATATGGTCTAAGGGACCCATCATGAAAGGGTAAGTGTAAACACTTAGAAAACCCTCCACATGGGTACTGATCGACTCCTCGCGTGAATGTACCACGACATGTTTATCGACCCAGTGGAACTCCTCTTTAACTTTGTCAAGGAGATCGCTAGTTATCGTACATATGTACCTCGAGATTGGTTCACATCGACCAAGTACTGAGGAGGCTTTTTCAATCCTAAAATCGGTGATAGTAGGGCACCCTCCCTAAACAAAATCCTCAAGGGGAGGTTCTACCATAGCTCCATCACCAGCGGGCTGTGAAGAAGAGGTGACCTCCTTTTGCAGTACGGTTTTAAAAGTTTTTGCCATTGTAAAATAGAAGAGAAGAGAATTAGGATGATATGCGATTTAACAGATTTGGAAGCAAGAATACCAAAACAAAGAGATTTTTGAAGAGAGGCAACAATGAGGGAAATTTTGAGTATAATGTTTGAGTGGAAAGAAGGTGGTGGTACTTATAGCTTGCTGGTGGTGGTTCAGAACCAGTGGTGGCTGGCCAACAACTAAAAAGCTTCTAATGCCTGGTAACCGAATCGACGGGATATTTTGATACCCACTTGTTGCTGACATCATAATCGGGCTCGTCGTTTACGTCATGACATATCAAGACAGGATTAGAAAAGTTCATATCGTTTCTCATCATCTTCTCTCCAAGAAATGAGGAAACTATCTGTATATAGTCAAAATCAGGCTTGCCCTTTTTGTATGACTGATCGAGACTGGAGCGCGATAAGCTAAGGTTCAGCCTCTTATTATATCGAACTATGATACAAAGTTAGGTTACCGAGTTCGTGGCCCTGAGACCGACTAAGACTGAGACCGATTAAGATCGAGATCGACCAAGATCGAGATCGACCAAGATAGAGATTAAGGGAAGATTACCAAATCGAATAATGGAAAGATGAAATATTCGCAATTGGGCGAGGATCAAGGCACAAATCCAATCACATATCAAGAAGAGGTCGATTAGTTAGCCAATCATTGGATTTCTTACCTCATATAGAATTGTATTTAGAGTAGGACTCCCCTACTATATAAAGGGGAGTATGATCATTTGTAAATATCATCATATTCACGCAATACAAAGCAATATACTGTCATTCTCTAGTTATCATTGTCTTGTTATTCTATTCTTAAGCTAGTTGATACTTATTTGGTTCAAGGGTGACTGAACTCGAGGGCCAAGGCTATCCAATTTGTGTGGTTTGCATTTGTTCTTTAATTGTCTATTTCAATACTAATTTATTCTTCTCAATTTGTATCAAGTTATATCACGTGTCCTTAAAACCACATATAAATTTAATTGTTCTTCGATTTTAGGGTAAACAAGAAAACATATTAATATTGAAATTAACGAAAATAAAATAAATGCAAACCACACAATTGATCAGCCTTAGCCTCTGAGTTTGATCACCCTCGAGCTAAGAAATGTCTACATTAGTATTAGAACTGAACAACAAGATGATGAGAACTAGAAATGATCATTATATTGCTTTCTTTTTATGTGTTACAATGTATCTTAAAAATGATCAGAACCCCCTTTATATAGTGGGGGTGTTCTACTTTTGGTATAATTCTATACAAGGTAAAAAAATCTCATGATTTGCTAATTAATCGGCCTCTTCTCGATACGTGCCGAGATTTCTGCCATGATCCTCGACCGATTGCGAATGTTTCAACTTTTCGTTATTTGGCTCGGTAAGTTCCCCTCGGTCTTGCTCAGTCTCGATCTTGCTCGGTCTTTTGGTCACGAGCTCGACGATCTAATTTTGTGCCTCGGTTTGATTTAACCCGAGCTCGAGCTTTGACCTGCCATGTTTCAGCCTCGATTGGTCAAAGAATGGATGAACCTGGTTTCGAGCGTATACAAATAGTCCCCTCATTTTTCGAAGAGAAGATGACGAGAAACAATATGAACTTCTAAACCTCGCTCCGATAGATCATGACGTAAGCAACAAAAGGTCACTGAAATGTCCCGTCGGTCCAGTCTCCAAGGCATTAAATGTGTGTCAGTGTTAGTCGGCCACTAGTGGTTTTGAACCGTCATTAGCAAACTATAAGTATCCCAACTTTCACTCATTCAAACTTTATGTTCAAAAAAGCTTCTTCTACTCTTGTTCTCTAAGAATCTCTTCACTCTCCACCTTTTGTGACTAGACTTCTTGAACTTTTTATAACCTTCTCCTTTTCTTCATCTATGCTAAAAAATGGTGAAAACTTCTAAGACTGTTCCACAAAAAGAAAAAGCCTCTTCATCATGGCCTGCTAGTGATGGGAGTGCAGCGGAGCCACTCGCTGAGGAGTTCGTTCCAGGAGGGTGCCCAATCGGAGTTGATTTTACGATCGAAAAAACTTCCTCGGTATCGGTTCGATGTGAACTGGTCTTGAGATATATATGTACAATCATCGATGATCTCCTATCCAAGGTCAAAGAGGATTGTAAATGTGCCAATAAACACGTGGTGGTGCCCGCGCCTGAGGAATCAATTAATACCCACGTGGAGGATTTTTAAGTGTTTTGCACTTACCCATTCACGTTAGGTCCCTTAGACCCAGCCATTACTGCCTTCTACAAAGGTACAAAGTGACTCTCGGTTAGATTCACAACTCTTTCTAGAGGATAGTGATTCTCTTTTATTTTTCCGTAAACAAAATCGAGGGATGTGCCTTCAGCCTCGATCATCTTATGCGCCTGTACAGTCCCTAGCTATATCGAGGGGGATTAATCAAACTTGTTCGTCGGGCCACCAGGGCTCCGTTCTCAAGTACAGATGAGGATCGGGACCGAGGATGGATGGGCTAATTCATTCAAGTGAGGACCTCGGACTTGATCCCTGCCACACCTCCTTTTTACCCAAAAGGGGGATATAAGGAAGTTTTTCCAATTAAAGTGACATTATTTAAAATGTGCTTATTTATTTAATTCTTGAGTCGCCACTTGGGATAATTTATGGTGTCCCAAGTCACCATTTTATTTTAAATCCCAAATCGAGGAGAATTTGATCTTTTTTAAAAGTCTGCGAAACCAGAAAAACTAAGTAAGGAATTCTGTTAACCCGGGAGAAGGTGTTAGGCATTCCCGGGTTCCATGGTTCTATCACGGTCGTTTAACTATTAATAATTAGCCTAATTATCTGATTAATTATAGTTTTTAAACCTATTGTGCTTTTTAACCTTTTAAACTGCTTTTAATTATTTATGGAGTTATTTCTGGAACAAGTCACGATTGTCGTACACTTTCCGTTTTGGAACACATTGCAAACCACGTTACATGAAATTCACCCGCGATTTGTGACATGTTCATTTTATTATTGTTCAAAGTTGTTATAATTGGGTCACATGAAATGCACACCCGAATTGGAAAATTAGACATCATAACTATGTCACGGGAACCGTAGCTATAATCACGATGATTTATTAATCGCGCCTAAAGCATGCTACGAATGTTCATGGGTTGTTTTTCTTAAAACTAGTTTGAGATTATTGTGGAAGATCTATGGGTTTATGGAATCTATTTGTAATTAGAATTGTAGATACAAGAATCTTAAAGAATATATAGAAAGACTAATCAAACAATTGAAGTGCAAAGAAATGAAAACATGATCCAATTAGACATGGATTCGAGTTACAACATTTAAGTGATAGTAAGAGACTACGTCCAGCAGGTTCGAATATTTTCCTCCTAATTAATTGATTCAAACATGGAATGCAATATGGACAATAATAACATAAAGAGTTTTGTTTGGTTAAAGGGCTGTACCGAACCTCCAACAGGTCCAGTAAGGTAAGAACGACCCAACGTATATTATTTAAGCCCAATTGTAGTTCACGAAAGATGTAATATCAGAAAAAAATCATTCATTTCAAGTTATAAAATATGATGCTGCAATTTCTAACACCTTAACTAGAATTAGAATTATGTTAACCCTAAAAAAAAAAAGCTCATAGCTTAAGTCTGAGCCATTGGGATTGGTACCCAGGCCTAGCGGCCTAGGCCCAGACTCGTTTTAGGTCATTTTCCTAATTGGGCAAAATCACGAATCTGGCCCAAAACTGAATCACAAAGGCAAAAATCTAACTTTAAGGTTCAGCCCATAACCTGAATTCTTTCAACATTGTGCTGACATTACAAATTACAATAATAAATTACTACTAATTTTTTCTAACAGTGATAATGTTAATCACAACACATGAATCCGAAGCCTATATAACTACAGTAAATAATGTAAAGGCATTTGAAAATCAGAAACTACATTGTAGTCCCTAATACATAAATCACTACATCAATAACTAATCTATTACACTAGAATTCTATCTTTAAAGGGAAAATATCAACTAATTCTATTAAAACTTGTATGAAATTGGTAGCCTAGTGAACATGTGCCCCTTTTGGATATAATCGATCCATCAAAGCTTAGTCCACCACATGGAGCTATTAATTTCAGCATGACATTAATAGTAGAATTCCAGATCTTGGCTTTAGAACATGCTAATTTGGCCAACTAGTAACCAAATTCGCAAGTTATAGCCCAAGAAGCAACATGACCTCAAATAAACACCATGTTATTCATCACACAAGCAGAAGAAGAAAGGAAAAGACTCAGCAGCTAATGTTCAAAATCAGTGTTTGATACTTAAAAATTTAACTAAAGAAACAACTTCAAACAAGGCCACTGGAATCAGTACCTCACATATTTTAAGAGAAAGCTACAAGTATCAATGTACCAACCAACCTACTTACACTAGATCATTTCAACCTTAAACTCACATAACAAAAGATTAATCAGATATATAACAATGTAATCGGTAACTACATGAAATGACACTCATTTATCACACATAATTGCAGCTTTTGATATTATATCATTCAAACATACAGTACATTAAGAAGGATGAAATTAGTACCTTAAAACAGCAAAAACCAACAGGAAACAAAGTGAAATGCTGGCTGAAACTTAAAGAGGAAACAACAACAAGAAAACAGAGCAGCACAGCTGAATATCAGCCAAGAACCAAAGAAACAAAGCTGATTTGAATACCCAGAAAAGTAGACTGCACTAAAATAAACCAGTAGGGAAATTAAAAAGAAAACTGATGTTGAGAGCAAGGAAATGCAAGGAGCTTTTTCTTTTTCTCCTTTGTGTATTCAGAGAATTTTTTTAAAGTAAATATGTTAATGATGCTCTTTTCTCTGAGTGAAGGTCTCCTTTTCTTTTTATAGAGTGTGCAAAAAACATCATCAAAAGAATATTCTGACCTAAATTCCCTAAATGTCAGATAGTACAACATATTTGAACATCTCTCTGTCCTTTTTTCAGCCCAATTTCAGCATTATTCATGCTAAAAATGGGGACAGTTGTACAATGCTAGAACATTCTAATATTTACTCATTGTAAAATCGAATTTTACCCTTTCAAGTACTAATTATTTCAATATACCCTAAATTATGATCTTTAACTACCCATTAAACCCTTCTAGAACCTCCTAGAATCATCTAGGGAATTCTAGTATTGGAGTCCCTGATTTTGGTTTTCCAATTACCCTTCCCAACCATTTTTAATTCCAATTGGCATTCAAACTCAAACGATTAGAGTTAATCAAAGATAGATTAAGCAGCTTCTCAATTATCACTTAATTAGACTTTGAATTTGACTAAAACTAATCTAATCAATCTAAGCTAATCACCAAATCTAAAACAAACAATACAAAAGAGAAACAACCACAAAATGGAAAAACACATTAATTATGCAATGCTAAAAAAGCTAAAACTAACCTTAATTAGTCTAAAGTTTATGCAATCGAAACTAATTTTCAGACAATTACAAAATTTAGCATGTTTCAATTAGCATAAACAAACAGATAATACAAAACAAAAGGAAAAGAACAAGCACTGTAATTACCTAAATCATGTAGGCTAAACAAAAGAAATAAAGAAAAGAGATAAGCAAGGGAACAATGGAAAAAGAAGTTACCAAAGCTCACTTAGAACTGGACCAGTCACGACCTCAGACAAATTTTGATGGGATAAAATGAACTTAGACTATCATCAATCGATTTCTCTCATCAAGAGCAATCGATTAATGAATGTCTTGGATTCAAATGGCCCAAAATAGGACGAAAATTGAAAGTGGAACAAACTAGGGTTTTGGATCTTAGATCTGAGATTGGGGAATTTCTGGGCTTGTTTGAAGGGAACGGTTGTGAGATATGGAAAGAGGTAGAGGGGGTGTATGTTTGGTGTTATTTTGGTATAGTTTGGAGGCGATTCGCCTCTGTGATGCGATTTCCGGTCAGCGGACCACGACGGAGCCGGTGGGCAATAATAGGGCGGCTAGGGTTTTCATTTGAGAGAGATGGGTGAGGGAAATGAGACAAGTCTCTAAGGTATGGGAGGGGGAGTTAGGACAGTTTTATATTTTAGGAGGGATTATATGGGAAGCCAAATGATGTCGTTTTGGGTAAGTAGGGTTTGGACTGGGTGATTTTAAATTGGGCTGGGTGGGGCGGAACAAAAATTTGGGCCACTGTATTTGTTCTTCGGGGTGGCTGTTGATACCCAATTTTTCCCTGTATATTTTTCGTCTATACAAAATACTTTCAAAATAACATATGTACGCATATATAAGCATGCCCAAGTGTTTTAGTATTTTTTCCAATTTTTAAAACCAATTTATTGTCCATTTTAGCAGCACAAAATCAATAATTACTCACAAAATCATCAATTTTGGTGAATAATTTATTTTATTCCAATATGTATACTAAAATATAGTTAATGTAATTTTTATATATTTTTACAAATTTATTTGGTATTTTTTAAAGCTAAATTGCATATAATTGCAATTCTAGCCTACTTTAAGATTTAATATCATTTTTAAAACCATAAAATTGGTTCCAGTATTTTTAAATTAATATTTATATATTATTTACTGATTCAGTACTTTTAATTTGTTTTCAAAATCATTTTTACTATTTTTGTAAAATAAAAGGGAAAAACTGGCTATGTAAATTTTAGCCTCATTTCGTTTCAATTGTAGCCCCATTACATTTCAATTTTAGCCTCCAATTGACCCAATCTTAACCCCCAATTGGACCAGCCCAATTTCGTTCCAAGCTTTCTTAAAACGTGTTCTTTATACTTCAAATTAGCTTTCTCACATTGTTGTTTCAAACTTGCTATTACATCTTTTTTTCTTATAAGTCTCTGAAAAAGACCTCTAAGCCTGTTTCCGTTATTTGTCTTTTTTTCTCTGTATCTG
Source organism: Nicotiana sylvestris (assembly GCF_000393655.2). Taxonomy (NCBI): domain Eukaryota; kingdom Viridiplantae; phylum Streptophyta; class Magnoliopsida; order Solanales; family Solanaceae; genus Nicotiana; species Nicotiana sylvestris. The sequence continues at coordinate 117,651,024 of NC_091057.1, read as the reverse complement.
ACTCGAGTTGAAAACCCTAGGGTTTGGGGTTTTTGGCGAGTTTCGATCTTGTGTTTGAGACTACGGATCTATTTTGGAACTCTAGGTTTCTCAGAATCGTTTTGAGTCTTTGTACTGAACTCGAACTTCTTTGACTCTGAACTTTTCTATGCTAGACTTTTCTAATTAGCATGACAACTCTTTCTTGATTCACATGTCTATGCACTTTATATATGATGAATTCTTCCTTCAAAAAAGATTTTACCGATTTGTGATTGATTCAGAATTCCTTTTAATAAGTATCGATTGATTGTTACTGATTTTCTTTAATTAAACCTTTCTTCACCTTTTCTGGTTGGATTCATTCATACCAAAACTCAATTTCTAATTTTTTTTACTGGCTGTTGGTTGATTGCCTTTCCTTATTTGCACAAACCGTGTTGCTATCAAACTCTTTCCTTAAATAACTTCTGTGTATTTACCCTTCTTGTGCTACTTTGGAAAAGATCTTGATCAAACTCTTTCCTTAGTTATCCTTTACCCGTTTAAAATCAGAATCCCTTAATTGAAGGGAGACCTTATGTGATTGATTTCGAAACTATTTTCTTACCTTTTCTTACTTGCGTTCTGCACTGTAAAGGGCACGACCCTTCTGCACTTTTGAGGACTTCCAATTCAATACTCTTTAAGACCTTGAGTTCAACACTTACACAACACTTATTGAACACTTTCAATTTCAATACTCCTACATTCTCAATTCAACATTCTACTCTCTTCTGAAATCTTCTGGCTGTGTGTTTGCAATTTGGCTTTACTACTGCTCGTCTCTTCTTATTTCCCTGAAACTATTATGTTCTAATTTAACTTTTGGCTTCATCCCTATGTGTTTGCTTTACACTTTCAACAATCTTGTCTACTTTGTTGTTTATGTTCTGTATTGAATATGTTGTTCTCTTTACATCTGTTGCTTTGTGAATTCCCCATACCCTTATTCCCTTCTATGTGTTTGAGTTAAGGTTCAGGCATGGCAGTATCCAAATTGCTGCTCATGTCTGGACCTGATCCTTTAATGGATCCTAACTCCCAAACAATGTGGCTAACAGGCTGGTTAGGGGTGTGCCAACACTCCTAATTGCTGGGTATGACCACTAGCCTATCTTGGCCTTCCCTAAAATCCCCTCTATGTACTTTCACTCTCTCTTAGATTCTAAGTTCTGCCCCCTTCCTATGAGCCTTGCTTTGGGACCTTGAGCTCCCTCTAAACTTGGACATCTGAGGGTCGGCCCTTCCACACTACACTATAATCCAATTCTGCAATATATTTGAGTGTAAGCACTACCCGGAGTCCACTTGAGACTCTTAGGAAACTCTGATACATCCCAAATAGGATAAAGGCTTTGGAATTTGATCTTTGGAGTTGGTTTACTTCATGCTTCAGACAGAAGTCTGAATCAGGCTCTCCTTGGTTGGGATTTTAGCTTTCTGATGTAATTTTTACTTTTTTTTCTTCATTCTGGGATGTAATAATTTGTAATAACTCATGGGGGCTTATAGTGAAAAAGGGAGGGGTACTCATGTATGTATAAGGGTAGATATCATGCTCATTAGGTCTTTATTTCTGCAAATCATTGCAAGTTCTACATTTCGGCATATTTGAAATCCTGTTTTAGGTTCTGCACTTCTACATTTTCATATAAAAATCCTGTTTTAGGTTCTGCACTTCTACATTTTCATATAGAAATCCTGTCTATGAACTTCTGCACTTTTGCATCTTAGAAATCCTGCCTATAAGTTCTACATATATATCATATCAATAGCTTTTGCATTTCTGCATCTCATATAGAGAACATGGCCATAGGATTCTGCATTTTGCCTATCATATAGAAAGCATGTCTATAGGGTTTCTGAATACTGCATACATATCCATCACTAGGCAAACGATATGTAGGCTTAAATAATAAAAATCAGCGTTTTAGATGCCATGCCTATAGGATTTCTGCATTTTCGTAAAGGTTAAAATCAGTCACACTTAGAAAGCATGCCTATATGAATAAGCAACTAATCTGAATCCCTAAACTTGCTTATAAGTTTAAAATCAGTAATAGCATTGCTTAAACGCTTGCAGAACTTATGTTCCTGCTGTTAATAAATCTTCTTTTGAAATCAGTATCTTTCTCTCGTATTTAGATATCATGCCTATAGGTTTCACCTAAGAAAGCTATAAGGTAAATTAGCTAATTGAATCAGACAGTGTTAATGCCAACCAGTAAGCAGGTCTGATTCCGGTTTCTTATCTGAAATGTGTAATAGACCAGTCTGCCTCCCTAACATTTAAGTTTAATTCAGACCATAACCAGTATCTGCAAGACATGCTAAACAATCTGTCTTTAAGTGAGAAGGCCTGTCTGAGCCTTTTAAATTGTTATGTGTTTCCCAATCTGCCTTATGTGTTTTTGTTTGTCGCTTTAGAATTTTATCCTTTTAAACCATACAAAGCCCAAATCTCCTTTACCTTTAGGACTAGTAGTCCCGAATGCCTCCGGGACTGATAGGATTGGGGTGGGTACTAGCATGCAATAAGTAAACGAAAACATTCTGCGTTTAATACCTCAACGGGGTGGGAAAGGGTAGATATGGATTGTATGACCAGTGCGCTAATACCACGTGTAACCCCTCTTCTGAGGAGTGATTACAGGGTATTGCATTGATGTGATCCATATATTTATAAACCTAGGACCCTCTTCCCTTTACTTGTTTATTTTATTACTTTAAAAATTTCAAATCTCTTTTTTCTCAAATTTCAGCTTCCTTGTTTCTTCAAACTTTAACTTATTTGCAATCACAATGTGACAACCCCTCATATTTGAAACCCTTATTTGCTTATTTATTGTTTTTACTTAAGTCACAATTGTAGCATGGCCGGGAACCATACTAGTGGATGTTGAGGGGTGCTTAACACCTTCCCCTCGCGATAATTTCTAGCCCTTACCCAAACTCTAGTTTTTCTAAACAAATTCTTCCTAGTGTCCTAATGCACTTAATCATTAGGTGGCGACTCTTCAAATAAAAAAACCCAATTCCCAAAAGGGAATGAGTTGTCCTCCCAAATGTCATAAACCCGATTTCGCGAGAAAAAAGGTGGCGTGACAGCATGGCAACTCTGTTGGGGATTTCTTTAAGGCTTTTACCATTTCATGCTATTTGTGATTTTATGCTTCCTTGAATGTCTTTAATGCCTTTAAGTATTTATTTGGCTCTCCTACTTCAGAAACTGACTTGGCTCTTCATTTCTTCTCTTTGTTTCTCTTAATGCTTTTTTTTACCGCTTTCCTTTAATACTGTTGTAATTTTGAGCAATTATTGTAATTATTACCTTATGAATGTGCAAATACCTGACAATTTGTTTAATTATTGTAACTACATATTCAACATCATATTCCACTCATGCCAAACAAAATACCATAGCAACGCTTATAATGAGTGGTTGCGCCCTTCCGATATTATTACCCCCTAAATTTGGCAAAGGTGTATTTGCAGTAAAACTAGTTGATCAACGGTGTAGTCGATGGTTCCGTGCCTTTCCCTCTTGAGTTGTCCGCTCAAGGGTACCAGTCTAATACCTCATAGAAACCCTACTCTGTTTAATTATGCATGCATCACTGTCAAAACCTAGCCGAGTCAGTTATGTTGTCCACATAATGACTCTTTAAGATAGCCTTGTCCAAAGTCCACTAGGTTTCCTTGGAACCCAAACGGACATTACCACGTTCTGTGCATTTATTTGGAAAATTGAATGCTGCTTATGCCAATTATTGGTATTTAATAATCGAGTCTGGTGGGGGTAAGGGCCTAACCCTTTTGTCTTGCAGAAACATGAGGCACGAGGTCCCCAACTTTGGTATGGTTAGCACACCCTCACTCTTGCTATACTGGTGGAGGAGTCTTCCATCAAATGACCAAATCAACGAGTGGAAAGAGAGGGCCACCAAAGTTAGCGAAAAGTTGGAATATCTGGAGTAAAGTCTACTGGAATTGGAAAAGAAAGTGAGGAAGAGAGTCACCGACTGCCAGAACGTTGAAGGAAACGAAGGAGAACACATGGCAAAGGCATTTCTACTGGTGAACCTACGCGAGCTGGAGGATTTGATTAACGAGAGCATTCAACCTGAGGAAGGTCCTTCTGGGACAAAATAGTAGGAGTTTTCTGTTACTTTATGAAATATAATAAGGCCAACGGCTAGTAATGACATTTTATCTTCTGCTATTTTCGTGTCATTTTTGGGATTCATCTTATTTTTATCAATAAAATGAGGCATTTAGCATTATAAGTTCTCCAAATCAACTTGTCGCTAGGCCTACCTTGGGCACAACGAGGCTCTCAAATTAGGACACAATTTATATTCTCGCACTATGTGTTTAAATATCGCAACATCTTTTCCTTATAATCCGCATTAACTTGCTACCTTTTTGTTTTTATTTTTGTTTTATTCCCCTCCCTAAAGGTTAGTTCATGCACTCTGTCATCGTCATCATACTCCACAAGATCCAAGGGCCCTCCACTTACTCCTCCTACTAGTCCCATCAGAAACAGGAACAAGGGAAAAATGGAAGATTTGAGCAACATCAGAAAGGAAAACTCGGTTGAACGGGTAGAAATCACTCAGGGTACTCATGTCTCCAAAGAAGGTGCATCCCAACTCGAGCAGAAACTGCTGAAATTTCAGGAGGAACTTGATCAAGTCCGGAATTTGGCAAGCTTGTCGTTTTCCCTCACCACCCCAGATGTCAACTTTCCTAACACTCAAAACCCCACACCTCCACAAAACATCCCGAAACCATAAAACTATTCCGCTCCCCATCACCATTGTAACACTTGCCACACTTCCAACAACACCCCGCTACTCATCCCTGAACCATTGAACTCCGCAAATGATCATCTCCACACTCACCATAACATCCCCATCTATGTGGAAACCATACCACAGTCCTTTCCACCCATCTCAAGCACACCTGAATCTGATGACAAAGACTCCCTTATCAGGAACCTGGCCACAGAACTCAAGAAGTTGACTAGCCGAGTTCAGGGTGTTGAAGGAAGTAAGGGAATCGAGGGATTGAAATACGAAGACCTCTGCATACAACCAGATGTCGAACTGCCCGAGGGGTACAAACCTCCTAAGTTTGAAATGTTTGATGGTACAGGGGATCCTAGAGTCCATTTAAGGACATACCGCGACAAGCTGGTCGGAGTAGGGAAGGACGAAAAGATTTGCATGAAGCTTTTTATGAGAAGTCTGAAAGGAGATGCTCTGTCTTGGTACATTAGCAAAGACCCGAAGAAGTGGTCGAATTGGGTAAGTATGTCGTCCGATTTCATGGACAGGTTCATGTTCAACACGGAGAATGCGCCAGATGTGTTCTACATCTAGAACCTAAAAAAGAAACCTACGAAGACTTTCCGCGAGTATGCCACTCGTTGGAGATCAGAAGCTACTAAGGTCAAACCGGCTTTATAAGAAGAACAAATGAAAAGGTTTTTCGTCCAAGCTCAAGACCCAAAGTACTATGAAAGGTTGATGCTGATTGAAAGCTAGAAATTTTCTGACATCATCAAGCTGGGGGAGAGGATCGAGGAAGGTATCAAAAGTGGCATGGTCACAAACCTTGAAGCTTTGTAGGCTACCAACAAGGCTCTACAGTCTGGTGGTACATCCAAGAAGAGGGACGTAAGCGCCGTGATGGTTGCATAGAGAACTAAATCCACTATCAAATACCAAGACTACCCGATGCCTCCACTCACATATCAACCTACCCCAAATTACCAAGCACCCTCGCCCTCTTACCAAGCTCCACCACCTACTTACCAATCACCTCTACTACCCATATATCAACCTACTCCACCCAGATACTCCCAACCCGCACATGTCTACCAAGCCTACAACACCCAACAAGCCCACTATCAATCACCTCCCCTTCGCCAAAACTTGCCTAGACCCTGACCAAATTTTGACCGCAGACCTCCCAAATAGTAGACCGCCATTGCCGAACCAATTGACCAGCTGTATAAAAGGCTCAAAGCTACTGGTTATGTCACCCCTATCCCTACCATAACCCCCTAAAACCCCTCCCAATGGGTCAACCCAAACAAAATTTGTGCATACCATTCCGGCATGAAAGGGCATACCATTGATGAGTGTCGCTCTCTGAAGGATAAGATCCAAGCTTTGATTGACAACAAGATCATCGTGGCAAAAGAGCCTACTCCAAATGTCCATAGAAACCCTCTACCAGACCACAAGGGTGGAGGCATTCAATGATTGAGATAGAGAATGATTGGGACCCCAAAGGATCGATTGGATTAGTCACAGAAGGTGACGAGCCAAAGAAATCAACAGTCACCCTTAACCCGATTGTGGTCTAGATTCAGCCTTCTGGGGACGCCGAGGTGAATATGTCTGTACCACTTGAGTTTGAAGCACCACCCCCTACAAAGACGCCAACACCAATCGAGGTCGAGTTTGGGTCCCCAAAGGCACCTGCGCCATTTGAGGTTGCTGTGTTACCTTCCAAAGCAAGGGTGCCCATTCCGGTAGCAATGATAGCCATAACACCATTCTACACAAAGGCCATACCATGGGATTACACAGCCGATGCAAGAAGGAAAGGGAAAACCAAGTTCGGAGAAGCAGTTGTGGCACAGGGTATGACAAGGACCGGCAGGGTTTATACTCCAGAACACTTGGCTGAGTTTAGTAAGCAGGTATCTGGACAGCCAGCCATCACTGAAGCTGGGTCTGACGACCTCTAGAGGAAGATACAGGCCAAAGAGTATTTAGTCATTGATCAGTTGAACAAAACGCCAGCCCAGATCTCTATATTAGCTCTGCTACAAAGCTCTGACGCACATAAGAATGCCTTATTGAAGGTGCTGAGTGAGGCATATGTACCAAGTAACATCACTGGAGGAGAAATGGCAAATATGGTGGGACAGGTATTGGAGAGTCACAAAATCACTTTTCATAAAGATAAGTTGCCACCAAAAGGGCTGAGCCACAATAAGGCGTTGCACATCACCGTGCAATGCGAGGATTATTTTATCACTAGGGTCCTGATTGATGGAGGGACCAGCCTTAACATTTGTCCACTGGTAACACTCAGAATATTAGGGAAAGGGCTGCATAAGATCAAAGACGCGACCATTAACGTCAAAGCCTTCGACAGTTCCTAAAGGTCCACTATTGGAGAAATCAGCCTATGTTTACAGATGGGGCCTACTTGGTTTGATGTCGACTTTCAAGTAATAGACGTGCCGACATCTTACAACTTGCTCTTGGGATGACCATGGATTCATGCTGTTGGAGCTGTAGCATCAACCCTATATCAGGCAGTGAAATTTGAGTGGAATCACCAAGAGGTGATCATCCACGGCGACGGTAGCAATCCTATATACAGTCGCCAGACCATCCAAGCGATCGGAGGAAGAAGGAAGATAAGCGGATAAACCTATCACCACATCGAGCGAGTCAACGTCGTTGACAAGGATAAATGGTGGGACAACAAAATCGAAAGCATATTGAACCGGTGTGGATATGAGCCAAGTAAGGGACTTGGCAAGAACCTCTAAGGAATCGCTAAGCCTGTCAAGATGAAGAAACATGGTACCACATTCGGTTTGGGATACGAGTACACCTAGAAAGAGTTCAATGAATGGTCATCGCCATGGTGCAGGACTTATTATCCACTAGAGCATCCGATACCTTGCTTAGAGCAGATTTACCAGCCATCATATGTTATATATGGGTCAAAAGAAGAGGAAGCACTGGCAGCGATGAGGGATTTGTTTTTGGAAGAGTATGCATGGATTGCTGTGTCATTTTCGAGGAGGAGGGGGAGGAAGTCCCTTCCATACAAGCCGTGAGCCGAGGAGTGTGCCTCAACAATTGGTCCATTAGAACCATCAGAGCCCGAAAAGCCTCGGGGTAGCAAGGCTAAACAAGTATCATGCACTATTTTTCATTTTTTACTAGTTGACTTTCCTTTTGCCTTTTAATTTCGCAATAAGATCTTCAATGTTCAAAATAGTTATAGAATTTTTCAAAGCATTTTGATTTTTCGTATGAATCTTACTCTTATTACTTTCTCTTATTTACTTTATTTACAGTATTACTATTACTTATCTTGATGAACCAACGACTATGACATATAACGAGACAACGCGACAAACAGACTCAGAGAAAGATGATATACTAAAAGAGGTTGTTAAAGAAGTTGAGGATTTTGAGAACAGACCTAAGTCCAACCTGGACGAGACCGAGATTGTTAACCTGGGAGATGTAGAAAATGTCAAAGAAACTCAGATCAGCGTTCATTTGTCACCGGCAGAAAAGGAAGAATACACAGAATTTCTGAAGGAATATGAGGACATATTCGCCTGGTCGTATGACGACATGACTGGTTTGAGTACATCTATTCTGGCGCACAAGCTGCCAACTGATCCGACATGCCCACTGGTAAAGTAGAATCTCAGGAAGTTCAAGCCTGACATGAGTTTGAAAATCAAGGAAGAAGTCACCAAGCAAGTCAAAGCTAAGGTTCTTAGAGTAGTAGAGTATCCAACATGGTTAGCCAACATCGTGCCAGTACCAAAGAAGGACAGGAAGGTCAGAGTCTGTGTCGACTACTGGGACCTCAACCAGGCCAGTCCCAAATACGACTTCCACTTGCCAAACATACACACTCTAATTGACAACTGTGCAAAGCACGGGCTGTAGTCGTTTGTTGATTGTTTTGCTCGGTATCATCAGATCTGGATGGATGAAGAAGATGCTGAGAAAACGACCTTCATTACGCCGTGGGGAATGTATTGTTACAAGATGATGCCGTTTGGGTTAAAATAATGCTGGGGCCACCTACATGAGGGCCATGATTACCATTTTCCATGATATGATACACAAGGAGATCGAGGTATATGTAGATGACATCATCATCAAGCCCAAGAAAGCCACTGATCACATGGAAGATTTGAGGAAGTTCTTCAATAGACTAAGAAGGTACAACTTGAAGCTGAATCCCACAAAATGTGCATTCGGGGTTCCTGCCGGAAAACTACTTGGGTTTATTGTGAGTCGCCGAGGAATAGAACTAGATCCATCAAAGGTCAAAGCCATTCAAGAGTTGCCACCGCCAAAGAACAAGAAGGATGTAATGAGTATCTTGGGAAGACTTAACTACATCAGCCGGTTCATAGCACAATCTACTGTCGTTTGTGAGCCAATCTTTAAGATGTTGCAGAAATGGACAGAGAAGTTTGGCCAAAGCTGATCAATTCAGACGCAGTCAAGCGATACTATGTGTAACCTTTATGCTTTCTTTTATGTTGTAATTTGAACTACGCCTGACCTAATTCCCATTTAAGAGGGGATACGTAGGCAGCCCTATGGGTTCGGTCACAATTCAATAAAATTTCCATTTCCCCGCTATTGGAAACTGGGGCAGAATTTTGAGGAGGACCCTCAAAATTTCAAAGTCAATTCTAGCCATTTATCATTAACAGCTGTCAGGAGCAGCATCCTAGTAAACTGGGGTAGAATTTTGAGGAGGACCCTCAAAATTCCGGAGCAAGCAAAGTTGTAATGTCTTGAACCACGTCACAGTCGTCGGTTCATCTAAAGAAAATTATTCTTAATTATGCACTTATATTATGCTTTTACTAAATCATGCATGTTCATTACTAAAATTGCCTTGTTTAGCAATGCTACCCCAATGATACGTACAGTATCACCAGATCAAAGCCGAGCAGGTCTAGCAAAGCTAGCAGGGATACGAACTAACTTTTCCCCCTTTACAAACTCACAATTTTTCTTTGGATACAGACACTTGAGTTGCAAAATCATCAAATGTACTATACGCTCACTCACAAAGTTCAGGAATACAACTCTCCAAACCGGTGCACTTGCTCGCAACTGCTATCCGCACAACAATGTCCCCAGTAGGCACAATATCCCCAGTAATCACGATACCGCAATCCGCTATCAGCTAAGAAAACTCTATTGTCATTTGTCATTTTTACTTCCTGCATAAGGCTACCATTCTGCCTTCCGAGGTTAGGCTCTACCTCCACCTGCATTTCTTGCATTGCATAAGGCTACCATTCTGCCTTCCGAGACTAAGCTCTGTCTCCACCTGCATTTCTTGCGTTGCATAAGGCTACCATTCTGCCTTCCGAGACTAAGCTCTGTCTCCATCTGCATTTCTTGCATTGCATAAGGCTACCATTCTGCCTTTCAGGACTAAGCTCTGTCTCCACCTGCATTTCTTGCATTGTATAAGGCTACCACTCCGCTTTTCAGCACTAAGCCCTGTCTCCACCTGCATGGCTGGAATATCGCCACTTTATTTATGCCTCGTGTGGCTGAAATATAGCCACTTTATTTATGTCTCGCATGGCTGAAAGATTGCCACCTTCATCTACATCTTGCACAGCTGAAATATTGCCACTTTTATTTTTCTTGCATGGCTGAAATATCGCCACTTTCTATCTACATCTTGCATCGGCTAAAATACAGCCACCTCGTTTACATTTTTGCATGGCTGAAATATCGCCACTTTCTATTTACATCTTGCATCGGCTGAAATACCACCACCTCATTTACATTTTTGCATTGGCTGAAAGATCGCCTCATTCTACATCTCATGGGCTGAAATATCGCCAAATTGTCCGAAGGCATCATTGTTTGGAGGCACCATTTTTATAGCCCGAGAACGCCATGCCATGGCCTGAGGACCCCATTTTATCTTTTGCATATCATTATTCAAAGGCATCATAGCTCGGAGGCATCATCCTCATAGCCCGAGAGCATCATTTCATATCATGCGAATCCTTTATTATACGCTTCATGGCCCAGGATGTCATGGTCTAATGACGTCATCTTAACCGTCCAAAGACAACATTCATGGTCCAAAGGGAACTTGCATCACGTTTAAAATTATGCACAATATATGTTCGTATTGCTCATTTGCAGGTAAACCGGCTAGCAATGGCCGTCTCAGCAGGAGCGATCCCGCTCTAGTTCCCACAGCTCTACTAGACTATAACCATCCACCCCAACCCGAATATCTCGTCCGTTCTTGAAAAAATCTCCGCCAGCATATTCCGCCGATGGTTCCTGAACTACATATGAACTGATTCCTGTAAGACCAGGGATATGTAGGCAACTCAGGAACCAGAGCATGGTCAAATTCTTCAAGTCGTTTCGTTCGGTCAAAATTGGCCATCATATCTTTACCCGACCACTCTTTCATCCTTCCCGGGTAAAGATGGGCAGTTGTTGATACCCAGTTTTTCCCTATATATGTTTCATATATACAAAATAATTTCAAAATAACATATGTACGCATATATAAGCATGCCCAAGTGTTTTAGTATTTTTCCCAATTTTTAAAAGATTTTTAAAACCAATTTATTATCCATTTTAGCAGCACAAAATCAATAATTACTCCCAAAATCATCAATTTTGATGAATAATTTATTTTATTCCCATATTTATATCAAAATATAGTTAAGGTAATTTTTATATATTTTTACAAATTTATTTGGTATTTTTAAAGCTAAATTGCATATAATTGCAATTCTAGCCTACTTTAAGATTTAATAGCATTTTTATAATTATAAAATTGGTTCCAACATTTTTAAATCAATATTTATATATTATTAACTGATTCAGTACTTTTAATTTGTTTTCAAAATCATTTTTAGTTTTTTTGTAAAATAAAAGGGAAAAACTGACTATGTAAATTTTAGCCTCATTTCGTTTCAATTGTAGCCCCATTACATTTCAATTTTAGCCTCCAATTGACCCAATCTTAACCCCCAATTGGACCAGCCCAATTTAAATTTCAACACAACCCTTTAACCCATTTATCCAACCTGCCTAGTCTTCCTTTTAATCCAGGCCGGTTGATCGAAACGATCAACGGCCACGATCACCCCTTACCATTTTTAATCCACCGACCCTACTCTAATCCCATCATTTCCATCTCTCAGCCGCCTTTGAATACTCTCCTCTCTCAAACTCTCTCAAAGGTTCCCTGGAACCCTAGCCTCTGTCATCCTCTCCGACCATAACCTCACTGGAATCCATGGCTTCTCAGGCCATGGATGGCATGTACTCACCTCCCTCCACTCTCAAACATCTGGGGTTCGAAGCTTTCAGGTCTGACCTCAGTGGTGTCCATTCAGATACTCTCAAATCCATGGTTTTGAAGCCTCTTCGGCCTTGCTCCGGCACATCTAAAGCATTTCGAGCCTGGTTCTAACTCATCCGACTCAAGATCGGACTTTTCTTCCAAGCCTTTCTCATTTCTAGGGTTTCTATGAAACCCTAGCCATTCGAGGTTTTTATCTGGTTGTTTTCTTAAATCTATGCTATATCTGTGCTATACTGGAGTTTTAAAATGTTTTCCCCATTTTTTTCTTTCAAAATTTGTTTCTCTTCGATTTAGGGTTTCTGAAAAAATTTCGAAATGTTTCTCTGACTCTTACTCTTCTTTTCTTTGTGTGTATCTGTCTATGCTATGTTTTATGTTTTCTTTTCCTACCTAGCATGTTCTTCTCCTGTATCTTTATGTTTGCCTTATTTTGCATGTTCTTCTATTGTGCTCCGTTCTTTCTTCTACTGGTTTCTATATCATGCTTTCACATGTTTATCTTATGTGTTTGTTTACCCCTATATTCCTTTACTGTATTTTCTAATAAGCTTTAGGTCTTTAGTTGCCTTCTTCTGGACTTTGTTTGAGTTCTTTGTTAAACATGTTTCCTCTAGTGTTCTCTTAAGTGCTATACTATCTCGTTTCTCTTCTGAAACTTGTTAAGTTCCAAGCTTTCTTAAAACGTGTTCTTTATGCTTCAAATCAGCTTTCTCACTTTGTTGTTTCAAACTTGCTATTACATCTTTTTTTTTCTCATAAGTCTCTGAAAAAGACCTCTAAGCCTGTTTCCGTTATTTGTCTTCTTTTCTCTGTATCTGACTCGAGTTGAAAACCCTAGGGTTTGGGGTTTTTGGCGAGTTTCGTTCTTGTGTTTGAGACTACGGTTCTATTTTGAAACTCTAGGTTTCTCAGACTCGTTTTGAGTCTTTGTACTGAACTCGAACTTCTTTGACTCTGAACTTTTCTATGCTAGGCTTTTCTAATTAGCATGACAACTCTTTCTTGATTCACATGTCTGTGCACTTTATATATGATGAATTCTTCCTTCAAAAAAGGTTTTGCCAATTTGTGATTGATTCAGAATTCCTTTTAATAAGGATTGATTTATTGTTACTGATTTTTCTTTACTTAAACCTTTCTTCACCTTTTCTGGTTGGATTCATTCATACCAAAACTCAATTTCTGATTTTTTACTGGTTGTTGATTGATTGACTTTTCTTATTTGCATAAACCGTGTTGCTATCAAACTCTTTCCTTAAATAACTTCCGTGTATTTACCCTTCTTGTGCTACTTTGGAAAAGATCTTGATCAAACTCTTTTCTTAATTATCCTTTACCAGTTTAAAATCAGAATCCCTTAATTGAAGGGAGACCTTATGTGATTGATTTCGAAACTATTTTCTTACCTTTTCTTACTTGCTTTCTGCACTATAAAGGGCACGACCCTTCTGCACTTTTGAGGACTTCCAATTCAATACTCTTTAAGACCTTGAGTTCAACACTTACACAACACTTATTGAACACTTTCAATTTCAATACTCCTACATTCTCAATTTAACATTCTACTCTCTTCTGAAATCTTCTGGCTGTGTGTTTGCAATTTGGCTTTACTACTGCTCTTCTCTTCTTATTTCCTGAAACTATTATGTTCTAATTTAACTTTCGGCTTCATCCCTATGTGTTTGCTTTACAGTTTCAACAATCTTATCTACTTTGTTGTTTATGTTCTGTATTGAATATGTTGTTCTCTTTGCATCTGTTGCTGTGTGAATTCCCCATACCCTTATTCCCTTCTATGTGTTTGAGTAAAGGTTCAGGCATGGCAGTATCCATATTGCTGCTCATGTCTGGACCTGATCCTTTAATGGATCCTAACTCCCAAATAATGTGGCTAACAGGCTGGTTAGAGGTATGCCAGCACTCCTAATTGCTGGATATGACCACCAGCCTGCCTTGGCCTTCCCCAAAATCCCCTCTATGTACTTGCGCTTTCTCTTAGATTCTAAGTTCTGCCCCCTTCCTATGAGCCTTGCTTTGGGACCTTGAGCTCCCTCTAAACTTGGACATTTGAGGGCCGACCCTTCCACACTGCACTATAATCCAATTCTGCAATATATTTGGGTTTAAGCACTACCCGGAGTCCACTTGAGACTCTTAGGAAACTCTGACACATCCCAAATAGGAGAAAGGCTTTGGAATTTGATCTTTGGAGTTGGTTTACTTCATGCTTCAGACAGAAGTCTGAATCAGGTTATCCTTGGTTGGAATTTTAGCTTTATGATGTAATTTTTACTTTCTTTTCTTCATTCTGGGCTGTAATAATTTGTAATAACTCATGAGGGCTTATAGTGAAAAGGGAAGGGGTACTCATGTATGCATAAGGGTAGATATCATGCTCATTAGGTCTTTATTTCTGCAAATCATGGCAAGTTCTACATTTCAGCATCTTTGAAATCCTGTTTTAGGTTATGCACTTCTACATTTTCATATAAAAATCCTGTTTTAGGTTCTGCACTTCTACATTTTCATGTAGAAATCATGTCTATAAACTTCTGCACTTTTTCATCTTAGAAATCCTGCCTATAAGTTCTGCATATATATCATATCAATAGCTTTTGCATTTCTGCATCTCATATAGAGAACATGACCATAAGATTCTGCATTTTGCCTATCATATAGAAAGCATGTCTATAGAGTTTCTGAATAATGCATACGTATCCATCACTAGGCAAACGATATATAGGCTTAAATAATAAAAATCAGCATTTTAGACACCATGCCTATAGGATTTCTACATTTTCGTAAAGGTTAAAATCAGTCACACTTAGAAAGCATGCCTATAGGAATAAGCAACTAATCTGAATCCCTAAACTTGCTTATAAGTTTAAAATCAGTAATAGCATTGCTTAAACGCTTGCAGAACTTATGTTCCTGCTGTTAATAAATTTGCTTTTGAAATCAATATCTTTCTCTCGTATTTAGATATCATGCCTATAGGTTTCACCTAAGCAAGCTATAAGGTAAATTAGCTAATTGAATCAGACTCTGTTAATTCCAACCAGCAGGCAGGTCTGATTCCGGTTTCTTATCTGAAATGTTTAATAGACCAGTCTGCCTCCCTAACATTTAAGTTTAATTTAGGCCATAACCAGTATCTGCAAGACATGCTAAACAATCTGTCTTTAAGTGAGGAGGCATGTCTGAGCCTTTTAAATTGTTATGTGTTTCCCATATCTGCCTTATGTGTTTTTGTTTGTCGCTTTAGAATTTTATCCTTTTAAACCATACAAAGCCCAAAATCTCCCTTCCCTTTAGGACTAGTAGTCCCAAATGCCTCCGGGACTAATAGGATTGGGGCGGGTACTAGCATGCAATAAGTAAACGAAACCATTCTGCATTTAATACCTCAACGGGGTAGGAAACGGTAGATATAGATTTGATGATCGGTGCGCTAATACCATGTGTAACCCCTCTTCTGAGGAGTGGTTACCGGGTATTGCATTGATGTGATCCATATATTTATAAACCTAGGACCCCCTTCCCTTTACTTGTTTATTTTATTACTTTCAAAATTCCAAAACTCCTTTTTCTCAAATTTCAGCTTCCTTGTTTTTTCAAACTTTAACTTATTTGCAATCACAATGTGACAACCCCTCATATTTGAAACCCTTATTTGCTTATTTATTGTTTGTACTTATGTCACAATTGTAGCATGGCCGGGAACCACACTAGTGGATCTTGAGGGGTACCTAACACCTTCCCCTCGAGATAGTTTCTAGCCCTTACCCAAACTCTAGTTTTTCTAAACAAATTCTTCCTAGTGTCCTAATGCACTTAATCATTAGGTGACGACTCTTCAGATCAAAAAATCCAATTCCCAAAAGGGAACGAGTTGTCCTCACAAATGTCATATACCCAATTTCGTGAGAAAAGGGGGGCGCGACAGTGGCCCAATACACCAAAACTAAATCAATTTCTTTTCCATTTTCCTTTTTCTTTGTTTTCTTTTTCTTTTCTTTAATTTAAAATCCTAACTAAATTAATTAAGTTCTAAATTTAATCCTAAATTAATCTAAATTATAAAATTAAACTAATCATCTTCTTATACTATTTACCAATTAATTAATCCTAAATTAATAAAGAGGAAATTACTAATCTAATATTAGAATCTAAACTGTAAAAATGAACAATTTTTTTTAATTTTCATTTTAATAAAGCAATTAATTAACCAATTAATCCTACCTAAGATAGGAAACCTAGTCTGATGAATTTTCTCCTAGGATAGAAATCTTAGTCTGATGAATCTTTCTCCTAAGATACCAAAAAAAAGTGAAAAAAAGTGACCTAGTTTGATGAATTTCTCCTAAGATCAAAATCTTAGTCTGATAAATCTTTCTCCTAAGATAGGAAACCTAGTCTGATGAATTTTCTCCTAGGATAGAAATCTTAGTCTGATCAATCTTTCTCTTAAGATAGAAAACCTAGTATAACGAATTTTCTCCTAGGATAATTTGAAAAAGAAAAAAAGGATGTCTCGATTAAAAAAAAGGCGTTGGGGCAATTTGTTTAAAAGAATGATTTTCTCAAAAGAGAAAAAAATGTTGATTTTTCTTAAAAAAAAAGAAAAGAAAAAAAAAATCCTTCTTGGATCATTTTAGCATAGGTACACAAGTCAGTAGTCTCACTTTCCAACATAGGGTCTCACTCACTAGTTGATGCCAGTATAACCTGGTAATCTTTCCAACATAAGGTCTCCGTTCCCTAGTTGATTTTATTTAGACATAGGGTCTCCACTCCCTAGTCTGCTTTTTCCAACATAGGGTCTCCAATCCCTAGTTGATTTCATTTTAGATACAGGGTCTCCACTCCCTGTATTTCTTTTCCCAAGGATACATAATCCTAATTTTATTGCTTTCAATAAAGAAGTAGTTTAGATTTTTGTTACAAATAACTCACGAAATTTTCCTAGTGAAAACTGGGGCAGAAAATTTCGTTTGTTTGTTTGCTTTGGTGCCTGAACAGGGTTCTACTGTGAGGCACAAGGTTTGAGATGACCAAAAGAAGAAGTCTCAACCCAAATAAAAGAAAGGAAGAACAAGAAAAGAAGTTGAACTCAAAGTGCAGAAGCGGAGAAAAGATGTGGACTGCTCAAGACATGATTGAAGTCACAAGCTTTGCACGTCCCGCCTTGATCCGAGAAGTTGAAAAGGGAGAGAACCAGCACCTGGAGCTAACAAGCAGCAAGATTTAGACCAGAGTCCACATGAAGAACCAACCAAAACTCAAGATCAAGCTTCAGAAGACTCATATATAGGAATCTTTAAGTCGTAGTTGATAGTCTTAGCTAGTTTAGCTTTTGTTTTTCATTTTTGTGTAATAAGGAGCTCAGCAAGAAGAAACAACAGCACCAACAGTGAAATCACAGCTTCTCTGTAGTCCCAACTACCAAAACTTTCAGAACTACACCGACCTGATTCCTTTATAGCCAAGGATATATAGGCAACCTCCGAAGCAAGGTTCGAATTCAAAATGCTTCCAAATAGAGTTTTCAAACGGGCAAAACTCGTAGTTGCTCATTTTATTTTTGCCCGAAAACTTTTCATGTTTCCGAGCAAAGAGAGGCAGCTGTGAGCACCTAATTTTTGTCTTACATGAAAATAACTCTTAAAAATAGACCAAATTAATTTTTATTGATTTTTAGGTGTTTTTCTTTATTTAGTTGCATTTCATGTATTTTTAAAATTTTAAAACATAGAAAAAATCATAAAAATTATCATTTTAATTTCATGCCATCTTAAGTTTAATTTGCATTTAGGTATTTAATTTCATAGTTTAATTGCATTCATTAAACAAAAATCACAACAAAAAAAATTACTACAATAGGCATGTCCACATTTTAGTTTTTAGTTTTAAATTAATTAGTTTTAAATTAGTGAAATAAGTAAGATTAACTCTACGAAATAATTTAAGGTAGAGCCTAATTTTAGGATTTTATTTAGCTTGTTTAATTATTTCAATTATATTTTTGAATCAAAAGAAAAACAAAGAAAAGAAGTAGATTTGGTCTTTTAATTTCGTCTGGCCAGCTTAACTTGAAGCCCAAAAATCCCAAATAACCCAATTACCCACACTCCAGCCCAATTGTTTTGGCCCATTAACCCTTACCCTCATTAAAACCTAATCCCTAATTCCTTATAATGATTAGATCATATACACATTAAGAAGAGAACCCTTCCCCCTAGACAACAGAATAAAAACGACGCTGAAGTCCCCCCCGGTTCTGATGACATCAACTGCATGATAGGAGCTGATGAAAGAGAGGTTTCCTAACACCATATAGCCTCTGGAAGATAAGTACGAACGTCTCTGCACCGATCCGCAAGACTCTATTAGGACTGCTCATGACTTGTGAGACCTACATGAACCTAGTGCTCTGATACCATATTGTCACGACCCAATTTCCCCTATAGGCCGTAATGGCGCACAACGCTGCTGCTAGGCAAGCCAACGGTGAACCAACCATATATTTATTCTTTTTAATAATTTCAAAGTAGTTGACTTTTATTTATTAAGTAAAAAAGAAGTGAAAAATTATAGTAAAGTAAAGCGTAAACAAATGAAAGAGAAAAATATGGTGAGATGAATCCCTAAAGCCATAAAGTGTCTACTAGAATGTTCCCAAAACCCGGTGTCATAAGTGTATGAGCAACTAGTAGAATATACAAAACACCTATGCTACTATCTGAAATAAAATAGATAGGATGTAAATACGAAAGAGAGACGACAGGTGCTATATAACAAACTCAGAAAGCAGCTCACCAGTATGCCTCGGGTAATGGGAGTGCGCGCCTGAATCACTGCCAGATGCACCTACCTTAGATCCTGCACGATTAGTACAGAAGTGTAGCGTGAGTACATGAACAACATGTACCCAGTAAGTATCTAGTCTAGCCTCGAAGAAGTAGTGACGAGGGGTCAAAATCAACACTTACTATGGGCCAACAAATAAAATACAGAAATTTTAATTTGGAATATGTGAATAATAATAATAACACAATAGCAAGTATTGAATAAATGATTCTTTAACTAATAGTCTATTTAAAGATATCCAACTAACTCATACTGATCCTCACAATTTTGGGCCAATAAATAAATTATAACCTCTCAAGTAATAAATATAATATCAAGTGTCATCGGACTCCAAGCATATTCACGTACGATTTATGCTGAGGTCGTAAGGCCCGGCCCAGAATAATGTGTACACTGCCGAGGGTCGAACAACATGAACCATAGATGCATCTATTATACTACCGAGACATTCGTCCTGCTCCATAAGAAGAGAGAATAATCTATGAACATTCGATTTAAAAGCTATTACAAGACTAATACACACAGAGGCACAATCTCTATTAAAGGTCAAATAATCGCCAAAACTCAAAGTAAGTGAAATTCGGTCTTTACAAATCCTTTATCAAGTTTCAATATAATTTAGGCACTTAAATTAATAAGTAGAGTTCAAACAATACAACTATTTCATGTTTCCGGTCCTAAAACTACCCAGACTTAAGCATGATTTGTAGCTATGCACCGACTCTCATCACCTAATGCGTACATAGCCCCTATAATTAGAAGAAAATAGTAATTTAAAACACCTATGGGGTAAATTCCCTCTTGCCAGGTTAGGAAAGAGACTTACCTCATCCCAAAGCTCACTCTCTTGCCCATAAATTCACTATAAGGCCTCAACTTGGTGCCGAACAATCCGAAACTAGCCAAATATTATATAAATTAATCAATACACACACACAAGTTCATAATTTAGCTATAAGAGTAATTACCCAACCCAAATTGGAAGATTCTTAAAATTTACCCTCAAGCCCACGTGTCCGGACTCTGAAAATGTTCGAAGATAAATGTTACCCATAACCTTATGAACTCATATATATAATTTGCACCGAATTCCATTATCATTTTCATGGTTAAATCCCATTTTTCTCAAAATCTAGGTTTTTCAGCTAAACCCATAATTTCTCCAATTTATATGTTAAGAATTTACCCAAAATGCATGTATTAAACTCATATTGTTTAGAAATTACTTACCTCAAAGTACTAGGTGAAAACTTCTCTTCAAAGAGCTCTAAAATAGCCCAACAAGTGAAAGAAATTAACCAAAAAGCCTAAGTCCCGATATTTTAAAAGACACTACCCAGGCGTCCCTTCTTCCCGATCACGAAAAAGCCATCGCAATCGGGAAGGCAGTCTGCCTACGGCCTAGGAAAATAGTCATCATGAACTCGATCAACCACACGTGAACGCGAAGGCTGACAAGCCTAAGCTTCATGAATGCGAAGAAGAAAAGCTCACACCCCCAGGCCTATCTCCCTATGTGAACGCGGGCCTCCTCACGCGAATGCAGAGACCACAACTCCCAGACCTTCGCGAAAGCGGGCAAGGGATCACGAACACGTTGAGAAAATCTCAGACCCTCACCTTTTCCTTCTCCGCGAACATGACACAGCCCTCACGATCATGAATAAGGAAACTAGAACAAGCATACCAGATTTTTGGAACTTAGCTCCGAGTTGTCTGAAACTCACCTGAGCCACCCAGGGCCCTGTCCAAGTGCACCAACATGTCCATAACCATAATACGGACCCCCTAGAACTCTCGAAACATATAAAAAACATCAAAACTGAGAATCGCACCTCATAATAAAATTTGAATTAAGTTATGAATTTCAAACTTCTCAACTAGCTCTGAACGTGCCAAAACATACTTAGACTACTCGGAATGACGCCAAATTTTGTGTGCTAGTCTTAAATCACCATATAGAACTATTATCAGGATCGGAGTCCCAAAAGGACCTCAATAACACCAAAACCTCCTCCAAACCTAACTTAAAGAACTTGAAAACCTTAAATGCTCCAATATTCAATATTAAGCGTCGAAACGCTCCTGAGTCATCCGAAAACTGATCCAAACATACGCCCAAGTCCAAAATCATCATACGAACCTATTGGGACTGTAAAATCCTGGTTCCAATGTCATTTACTTAAAACGTTGACTCAAGTCAAACTTAACCATTATTAAGCCACTATTAAGGAACTAAGTGTTCCGATTTCAACCCGAACCCTTTCAAACCCGAACTAACAATCCCCACAAGTCATAATACAGTAAAATTACATATGATGAGTCTTAAATTAGGAAAACAGATGACTAGAAAGCAAAACAACCGGTCGGGTCATTACAAGGAAACTTCTATTGCTTCATCTCCCATCGTTTAATTGATATTATGCTAAGTATCTTTCCATTGATCTCTTATAGATGGTGAGAATGCGCATGGTGGATGTACCTGGCGGTAGAAAAGCTATTCCCCCTAATGCTAGAGGGTGAGGTAGAGGCCAGGGAGGGCTCCAGCTCCTGTTAGAGGATGAGGACGTCCTAGAGTTGCTCCCATTGTACCACTAGTGGATCTAGTGGAGGATCCTATTATTGGGGAGCCTGTAGCTAAGCCATCCCCAGCAGATTTCGTGACTGCACTGGGATTCTAG
Source organism: Nicotiana sylvestris (assembly GCF_000393655.2). Lineage (NCBI taxonomy): Eukaryota > Viridiplantae > Streptophyta > Magnoliopsida > Solanales > Solanaceae > Nicotiana > Nicotiana sylvestris. The sequence continues at coordinate 117,629,287 of NC_091057.1, read as the reverse complement.
GAGGTCATGGAGTGTATGCTACGATTCATGTACTCTATGATACAGGTTGGTTTACCAATGAACCCTTCCATATATCAGGCGTGATGGGGGACATAGACCCCTATCGCTCGGGATCTAGGGCACACTGCTACCATTTATTAGACCTAGGTGCAATACCTGCTGGCCGGGCCTAGCCAGTTGCAGTGGCTTTGCCAGAGTCTGTACTAGTCGCGACCATTGGTCAGCAAAATCAGCTTGGCAGATGGACCAGACTTCTCCCCCTAACGTTTGGGATGAGCAGTCAGAGTACCCCTAGGATTTCATTGATCGGTACAAGGATAGGCTACGGAACATGGGGATATTGGAGTCCAAATGGGTGGACTTCACCACCTTTCAACTTTAGGGCAAGGCCCACAGATAGTGGCAGGCTTACCTTCTTATTAGGCCAACAGGTTCAACTCCCTTGAGTTGCGATCAGTTTACCCATCTGCTCTTGGAGAATTGCATATCACCCTCGAAGAGAGATGAGCTTTGGGGTCAGTTTGAGTGACACCATCAGGGTCATAAGTCAGTGATCGACTATGATACAAAATTCACTTACTTGTCTCGCCATGTAGCTATAATACTCCCCAAAGACGCAGAGTGGGTGTAGAGGTTCATTGCAAGTCTCCACCGTGAGATTCAGGTTTCTATGGCCCGTGAAGTAGAGATGCATACTCCCTTTCATCAGGTTGTGGATATAGCTCGGAGGATCGAGCGCACTTGTATCCGTAGAGAAGAGCTTGCGATAAGGGACAAGAACCCCTGGCAGTTTAGAGCATTCAGTGGCGGCTCACTTGGGGGTAGAGGTCAGTTCATGAGGGGAAGTCTATAAGGCCCATGCAGTCAGAACCACCGCCTGCTCGAAATGCTCCAGCATGACCCTATTTCAGTGCCATTATAGAGAGTGCCTGCCGTCTTCCAGCTACTCAAGCTTCTTCCAATAGGTATTCAGGCCATCAGGGTCAGATTTCAAGTAAGCAGCCCAATACTCCGAGGGTTATTTCGAGTGCAGGGATCTTTGCCCCGTGAAGAAGTTTTGTCCCATACTTTGGGGCAAGGCCGAGTAGTAGGACCATCGGCCCATGATTGCCGCACCATCTACCACATTGCTCGGCCAGCCTACCATATGCGGAGGGAAGGTGGGTATGAGTCTCTCTAGAGGTGGAGGCCAGTTAGGTGGCGCTCCAGCTAGATTCTATGTTATCCCCTCTAGGCCGGAGGCAATTTACTCTGAAGCAGAGATCACATGTACTACTTAAATGTTGAAAAGTGGTAATTCATAGAATTTAAGGGTCCACAAAACTATATAGAGAACCAGGTTCTCTATTAGTTCCATAGAACACACGCACACTACAGTAAGTAAATAACACAAAGAAGTTTTACGTGGAAAACTCCCAGTTCGTGGGATTAAAAACCATGACCTACCCTTGTAGGATTTCAACTTCACTACTAAGAAAACTTTAGATTACAACCTATTGTAACCTAAGAATTAACTTCTTAATCCATCACTAACTTGTAATAACTCTGTTGCATACCACTTTGTAAAAGCTCTATTACAAAGACTTTACAACATCACTAACTCTAGCCAAGACGCAAACACAAGGGTTTATGATTTACAAAGATTTACTATGAAACGCTCCTAACTAAGCTAAATAGGAATTACAAGTAAAGAACTTCAACAAAGGTACAATACAACTAAGGACAAATAATAACTCAATATAGGGAGCTGGTCTGTTACTATGTTGTTCTTTGTTCTTGATACCCTAGACAGTCTTGTAAGATGATAGATGACTTGAGAGAATGCTTGATCAATTCTTCAATGTGCAAGTGTTTTGTTTTACCTTTGCTTGATGTTATTAATTCATTTGTGACATCACTTGAATGATGTAAGCAAGGTAGGTAAAGGACATTCCATATAAAGTTGACTATTGTACTGTTTTTGCACTGTTGCGTGTGCAGGCAGCAACTTTACAGCTGGAGCATTTGACTTGTCTAGTCACCATGGGAACTAGCACCTATCTGTTCCCTCCGTTTTTCCTTTGTCTCTAAAAAAGTGAACCATGTCCCTAACTAGAACCTTGTTGATCTTATGATCTTGAGAATGTGTAACATATTCCTTATCTGGTTCTTGACAGTATGTTTGTTAGATCATCAAAACATAATAAGGATGTATATATAAAATATCAATTTCCCCCTTTTTGATGATGAAAAACTTATAATTCAAGTTCTCCCTAAGAACCAGAATGACATTCATATTTCCTATATTCCCTCTGAATCTGTTCCCCATCCTGCTCCCCCTAAATTATTTTTCCCCCTTTTGGCATCATCAAAAGATTATTAGCATGCCTTAAGAAAAAAAAGAAGTCTAGCTTGAGTTAACTAAAGCCACTTATGTGCACACAATATGACTAAAAACAGAACAAAAAAGCATGGTATACACAATAGAAGGGGAAATTTAAACAATTTGGAGTATAAGACATGAGAGTAGTTTCAGTGTTGCTAACAACCATCTACAATTCAAAACAGAAAAAAAAGTAGCAGCCACAACATCATCAAAAACTTAACACAAGAAACAAACATTTAAAACTTGACAATGGAGGGGACACTTTTCAGGGAGCATTGGAAGGAGAGGTCTTAGAGGAAAAGGCAAGGGTTTTGAGGACTAAATCCATTCGTGCATCCGCCGACATTTTCTCATTGAGCAGTTTCTCCTTCAGGTCTCAAGTTGTTTCTTGAGCTCAACGTTCTCCTTGGTCAAATGAGCAACCTTTGTGCTTTGGGAGCCACTAGAACAAGGTGCCTCTTGATGCTGACTTAGCTGACCCTCAAGAATAACATTCCTTGCTTTCAACTGCCTTATCTCAGCAGTGGCACTATTTTGAGCGTTGATCAACTGAGAGATGGTGGAAGTGCTTCCAACTCCACCAACCTTGTCAATGCACTCACATTCTTCGAGAGTGGTCTTGGAGAAGGTTTTCTTACGAGTGCCCACTTTTGCTTGTCCCAAGGGAACTTTGAAGTACTCAAACACCTTAGTTAGAAGGAACACATAAGGCAGCCCATGATTACCATCCTTGAACTCTGCCACTTTCTGCATGTGCTATATCATGATGCCAGGCATGTTGATGGTTGTGTAGTTATCCAGTGCTTCCATGAGGACCAGTCTGCACGAGAAGTAATGGATCTTCTTTCATCATGGGGGAGCAAGACCTTTTTCACCATGTAAAACAACAATTGGTACACTGGAAGGAGGGCCTTCTTCTGTACCCGTTCCCTTTCCTGAAATACTTTATCCTTCAGATAACATTTCTGAAGTTCGAAGTGCAGGTTCCCTGAACAGTAGAAAAACCGTTAGCAGGTACACCTAGAATAGACCCCAGCATTGTAGTATCCATCACAAAGTCCACCTTATTCACCATCATTCAGATATGGTCATCCTCAACTTTGAAGAAGTCAGCATAGAAGTTACGCACTTACTCCTCATATACATTGGGAGCATTTCCTCTGAACAAGTGTGTCCACTATTGAAACTCATAAATTTCAACCAATTGTCGCATTCTAGCCTCCTCCAAAATGCCAGGGCCAAATGTGCGGCCCCGTAGCACCTTTTGATTCTTTAATTTCTCTTTCCTAGCACTCTAGAGATCACCAACTTTGACCTTCTTGGAGGAACCAGGTTCCTCATCAGATAAACTTTTCCTTTTACAGATTTGCGAACACTTTTTCCATTATTAACAGACTTCACAGACTCTGGCTTCTTGGATAAGTTTTTACCTAATTCTTCCACCACCTTTCACCCGTGATAACATCATAAAACTTGTTCAAACTCTCAGAATTCACAGAAGATCCCTTTTAAGCCTTGGGGAAAGTGTGCTTATATGAGTGCTTGTGAGTCAAGGAACTAGGTTCATCATCCATTTTGTCATCCACAGTGACAACATGCACTACCTTCTCATTCACAGACTTCCCATCTTTCACCAATTTCCTCCTCCTTTGATTGTCTTGGCTTTTTTTAAGAATAGACTCAAGAGCCTCTTTCTTTTATAACCTTGTAGTAGGTCTTTTAGGAGTTGATTCTTGAGTAACAACTGGTCTATGCCTAGCCAAGCTAACAATCATCATATCATCAAAATTTGCTTCATTGTCCCTATTTTCTTCTCCAGATGCAGATCTCATCTTAGGCACAACCATAGATAGGGGATCAACATAGAAATGAGGAGAGGGAGCAGGGTCAGTACTGACCTAGGGTTCTTGAGAGGTCCCCTGAGTTGGATCCTCCGAGGAGGGATCAGGTCCTTTAGTAGGTTCCCTAGTAGAACTGTCCAGTGCCAATGGTTCAACAGGCACATGCTCTCTATTCTCCACCAAGGTTTTAGTTTCTTGCTTTTGAGGCTCAAACACATTCTCACTTTCCTTAATAAAACCCCCTTGAACAGCTATAAACAACATGTTTTCTATTGCTTTTTTTGTAAGCATATGGAAAATGCAGTATAAGGAGGAGCGTTACATGTCGACTAATGAATAGGGACTGACATTGCTGAGTCAGCATTGACAAGACCAGCAGCTTGGCCTGTATTAGAGCCTTCTTCCACATGACAACTGGAGATCTCTTGATTTCCCTCTTCTTCAATTATATCCTTTTCACCCATTTTTTCCAGTAAAGCAGGAGGAGAGTTCCTAGGCACGAACTTCATAGGAGTTGAAGTTTTGCGACTCCAATGAGAACCAGTACTTGATTGGGTAGGAGAGAAACAGAGGGAGGTGGTGATTCTGCCTTAGGGTTTAGGCTGGTTGTGGTGGTGAGTGGGGGATTCTGTGATCAACGATTTGATAGGTGAAGACTTATTGGGGGTGATACTTGGAATATTTGGGGTTTCCTATTGTTCAGACATGGTGGGAAGCGGTGAGTTGGAGAAGGAGAGAATAGTGGTTTGAAGAGAGAAAAAGGGAATTTTGAACTTTTGATGTGAATAGTGGTGATAGTGATTGTGAAGGGATGTATTTAAGAGAGATAAGGGACTAGTTAAGAAAATGAGGCTGTTTTAGAAGTCGGGTCACTTCCTAATGGGTGAGAATCTTGAGTTCAAAGGACAAAAAGAAAAGAAAATGACAATATAATGACGTGGCACTTATTTAAACTGTTTAAAATTATGCGTGAGAGAACGAAGAAACTACTAACCTGTGTCAGGAGAACCATGTTCCCTGAGGAATTTTGCAAGTGTAAGCTTTACCCTATAGACCAACATGTATTGCATTAGATGCTTATTTGTTCTATAATCATCATGTGTGTCTATCTGCAACAGTATAAAGATGAGTTAGACTTTGCCAGAAAACACTCTTTAGTTAATTTTACCTGAACATTTCTTTCATAGCCAATCATTGGGGGACCGGGTTCTCAGTTGGGTTATATGAACCCAGTGCCAGGCGATTTCTTTCAAAATGTTCTCTGCTCAAGGATTTGGTGAATATGTCTGCGATATGATCTTCTGTGATGCAGAATTTCATACAGATGAGTCCTTTCTCAACATTGTCTATGATGAAATGGTGACGCACATCAATGTGCTTGGTTCTCTTATGTTGGACTAGATTCTTTGCCATGTTGAGTGCACTGGTATTGTCATATAGTAAGGGCTCGCACTTAGAGAACACACCAAAATCTTCTAGCTATTGCGTAATCCATAAAAGTTGAGCACAACAAGATGCTGCAACTACATATTCAACTTCTACAGTAGAGAGGGGCACTAAGTTTTGTTTTCTTGTACCCCATAAAATCAGACATGAACCTATAAAATGTGCCACGTTGGAAGTGGTTTTCCTGTCCACCAGATAGCCGGCATAGTCAGCATCTGCGTACCTAACTAGATAAAAATTCTCTCCTGATGGATAGTAGAAAACCAGGTCATGTGTTCCTTTGAGATATCTCAATATTCTCTTAGCAGCTTTCAGATGAGATTCATTTGGATTGGATTGAAACCTGGCACAAGGACCCACACTGAAAACAATATCTGGTCTGCTTGCTGTGAGGTACAGAAGTGACCCTATGATACCTCTATACATGGTCTGATTTACAGAGGAACCAGGTTCATCCATGTCTAGACGAGTGGTTGTGGCGATAGGAGTGTCAATGATTTTTTATGTTTCCATGTCAAATCTCTTCAGCAGCTCTTTGATGTACTTCCGCTGACTTATCATTGTCCCCTTTTGAGACTTCTTCACTTGTATACCCAAGAAGAAATTCAGTTTTCCCATCATGCTTATTTCAAACTCACTTTCCATTAGTTTTGCAAATTCTTCACATAGGGAGTCAACTGTTGCTCCAAAAATAATATCATCAACATAGACTTGCACAATGAGCAGGTTCCTTCCTCGTTTCTTCAAAAAAAGAGTGTTGTCGATTTTCCCTCTTGTAAAGCCATTTTCTAGAAAGAATTTTGACAACCTTTCATACCAAGCATGGGGAGCCTGCTCTAGCCCTTACAAAGCCTTGTCGAGTTTAAAAACGTGCTCAGGATGCTCAAGATGCTCATGATTCTTTAATCTAGGAAGCTGCTTGACGAATACTTATTCTTTTAGAAAGCCATTCAGAAATACGCTTTTGACATCTATTTGTAACAATGTGAATTCCATTTGTGATGCAAAGGCAATAAGATTTATGATAGCTTCTATTCGAGATACTGGAGAAAAAGTATCATCATAGTCAATCCCTACTTCCTGATTGTAGCCTTGAACAACAAGTCTTGCCTTGTTTCTTATTGTGTTTCCATACTCATCAAGTTTGTTCCTGAATACCCATCTAGTTCCTATAACTGTTCAATCTGTAGGTCGAGGAACAAGGTGTCATACCTTGTTCTTCACAAATTGATGGAGATCCTCTTGCATGGTAGTAATCAAGTCTGCATCTTCCAATACTTCTTTGATGTTTTTGGGCTCTATTTGTGAAAGAAAGGCTGAGAAGGCAAGTGAGCTTCTTGTCTTTAATCTGGTTTGAATGCAAGAATCAAAAGGAGTGATTCTGTTATTAAGGGGGTGTGAACTCTTGTGCTTCCAGTTAGACACCTGAACCTCGTTGTGAGAAAGTCCAAGTACTTTTGACAGTGAACCTTGATTGCTTATCATCTCAGCATGTGGGGTCCTTTGAACAACATCGACAACTCTATTTTCAGCTTCAGTTGTTGTGATCGAGGGGCCAGGTTCCTCTCCACCAGTTGGAGATATGGTTGCAACATTCTCAATTGATTCTTTGACATGATTCATCATTTCAGCCTTCCCATTTTCCATGTCAATAACTTCACCAGGGACAGCTAATTGCTCTCTATCTTGATCACTTTTGTCATTAGACTCCTTTCCACATAAGTGATTAGATTCATCAAATATGACATGTATGCTTCCCTCAACACATTGAGTTCTCCTGTTGTATACTTTTTAGGATTTATTTTGTGATGTATAGCCCAGAAAGATTCTTTCATCGCTTTGGCATCGAACTTTTCAAGAGCTCCCTTCCCGTTGTTGAGAATGAAGCATTTGCAGCCAAAGGTCCTTAGATGAGTCATCTTCGGCTTTCTTCTATTCAGCAGTTCATGTGGAGTTTTGTTCAGAAGGGACCTGATCATGCACTTGTTCACCAACAACATGCAGTATTGACAACTTCTGCCCAAAATGTTTTAGAATCCCACTATCAATCAATATTGTTCATGTCATGTCATAAAGAGTCCTATTCTTCCTCTCCACAACACCATTTTTTGATGTGTTCTTGGAGCTAAAATATTGTGAGTGATACCATTTTCAACACAGAATTCATCGAATTTGGCATTATCAAATTCTATCTAATGGTAAGATCTGATGCATGCTACCTTATTACCCATCTTTACCTTGATCTTTTTGACAAAGGCAACAAACACTTTAATATTTTCATCCTTGGTTTTGAGAAATAGAATCTAGGTAAATTTGGAATAGTCGTCCACTATAACAAAGATGTAACTCTTTCATCCTCTGCTTGGCACCCTCATATGTCCACATTGATCCATGTGAAGAAGATAAAATGGCCCTGAGGTGCTAAATTTCTTTTTGGGCTCGAATGAGGATCTGACTTGTTTCCGTTTACACATGCATCACACACCTTATGATCCTTGAAGCTTGACTTGGGCAGACCACGATCCAGATCCTTCTTCACCAATTTGTTCAGCAATGTAAAACTTCCATGAACCAGTCTTCTATGCCATAGTTCAACATCATCATCAACAACACTCAGATAGTTGACCCCATTTTTCAAGGACTTAAAGTCGGCAACGTAGATAATTTTTCTATCTTTTCGCCACTAGCACCACCTCACCAGTCATGAGATTTGTGACTGCGCATATCTTTGACACAAATTCCACTTCGTTTCCCTTGTCACATATTTGGGAAACACTCAGCAAGCTATACTTCAGTCCGTTCACGTAGTACATATTTTCAATTGACTGAGAGAGAGACTTTCCAATCTTTCCAACTTCCAAAATGTATCCATTCATGCAATTTCCACAGGATACACTCCCTCCCTGCAGGGCATTTAGTCAAAGAAAATTATTTGTACTTCCAGTCATGTGCTTTGAGCAGCCGCTATCCATGTATCATTGTTGGTTGCTTCCTTTCATTATTCCCTACACAAGAAAGTCAAGAGCTAGACTTAGGAATACAAACGAGTTTGGGTCCCTTGTAATGAGGAAAGAGGTGAATGAGGGCTCTTTTAGTCCAATAGGCATTACACATTTTTGTATGAAGGACCAGGTCCTCTAGTATTAGTTACTTTTTTAGCAAAAACTTTATTTTTCTGTTGAGACTGAAATCTGGACTTATAGTATAGTGTCCAATGTAGCCATAGTGAGTGCAAAGGCAATTGTCAGGTATGATAACGTACTTGCTATGAGGGTGTAGGTGTTGATAGCCAATTTTTCCTTATATGTTTTTAATACATATATATTCCTTTAAAATAGCATATATTCATATATAAGCATGCATGAGCATTTTTATAATGTTTCTATAATTTTAAAGGCTACAAATTGATTTATTTCTTCCCCTTTTTACTTATAAAATTTTCAATAATTATCCTTCAAACTATTATTGTCGTGATTTACTCTTCTAAATTCTATATTTATACCAAAATATTGTTTAAATATTTTTTGTGCATTTTTATAATTGCATTTACATTTTTAAGCTAATTTGCATATATCTGCAATACTAGCCCTATTAATGCATAATTACTTTATTAATACATAAAATGGTCCTTTATATTTTTAAAATATTAAACAATTATTTTTAATCATTTTTGTACATGAAATTATTTATTATCTCTTATAAATTATATAGTATTAAAATGGCTATTTAAAATATAGCCTAATTTTATTTCAATTTTAGCCCAAATCAAACCCCTACACCAGCCCAATTTTTAAACCTAAATCTACCCAGGCCCAATACCCATCTGCCCAATCCAAATACCCATCAAATCCTAGTAGTTAATCATTTTGATCAACGGTCAAGGTTTCCTCTTTCCTTAATTAACCCAACCTATACCCCAAAACTCTAATTCATTTCCCACCTTATATCGTCGTCACCTAATCCTCTATGCTATCAAATTCTCTCAACCTATACCCTAATATCAAAACGTCGTCACTCATCTATGGCCGTCTCTGGTGACCTCTCAACACCTCTCAAGCCTCCAATGGCCTCCCTCACATCATTCTTGCCATCTCTAGGGCCCTTAAGTGACCAGGGGTAGCGACTTGCACCTATGGCTCCTCCCTCGCATGTTTCAGGCCATTCTGGTGAGATTCTGAGTGAGATCGTCCTATATTGACTTCGATCTATGGTTTTCTAAACAGGTTCCTGCACCTCTCTATGGTTCTCTTCGATACCCTAATTTTTTTTCTAAACCTCTTAGATCTGTACAGATCTACGATGATTTGGGTTTGTTTCATGTGAGATTTATAATAGCATTGGGATTCTTTACAAGAATCGTGTAATTTTTAAGCGATTTTATTCTTTTCCTAAAACTAGGGTTTCCGAAATTTCTTTTAAAATTTGTTTGATGATATTTTGTGTTTAATCTTCTGCCTCTCATATATTTTGACTGATTAACCCGTTTGTACTGAAAGGCCTAATTTTCTAAGGTTTTTCGTTTGGTTTCTAAGTAATGGTGCATCTGACTGTGTTCTTGCTTTGAGGTCTTCTTATTTCCCGTGATTTTCTTGTCCTAATATGCTTCTACTAAAGTTCTTAGTTCGACCTTTCACTGATTTTATGTGCTTGTACTCGTTCTGACCATTCATGCAAAGACTTGTATATTTCTCCTTGAATCAGTGTCGTTTAATTATGTGTTTTGTTAAAGCTATGTGAAATCCTGACAATCCATGTTCTGCCTTATTTTATATGCTGACTCTTTCATGACTTTCTGAACCCTTGATTACTCTGAATCTCTTATTTTCTGGTTTAATTTGAACGCTTTCCTTTAAACGTTTGATTCTTACCTTTTACTTAATATGATTGAATTTTCTTGCCTTAATTGTTATTTCTACCTGTTTTGTATTCCGCTGATTATTACTGATTTACTTCCTTAATTAAACTGCTGTTCATTTACCCCTAATTACCTATTCTATACCTAAACTTTACTTGATTCTTTTCCTTAAATACTTAGTATATTTTACCGTTGATTTAATTGTCCCTTGATTTAGGGAAGATCTTGCTTATTTACATATGACTTCCTTGATTTTGCTACTTAATTTATCTGTTACTTATGTGTCAAGCTTTCGATTACTATATAAACCTCCTCTTATTTTAAGTTCTGTACAACAACGAACACTAGTTCATCTATACTATTATACTCTCAAAAGCTCTCTACTATCTTCTGTTCCTTGCAATTCTTATTAGTTCAGCCGGTTGTAAGCCAAGGATGGCTACTGGCATTATCTCTACTCTGTATTCTGTATACTCTCCTTAACTGGTATGCTCTGATTCAATTCACATACTAAACTTTGTGTTTACTTTGTTCCTATAGTTTATCAATTTTGATTTCCAGTTCTATGAGCTATTCTACTTAGTATGCAATCAGCATGCCTAGTTTATTATATCACAAAGCATGTTTAAGCTTATAGCTTTATACTGTTTGGCATGCCAATCCTGGTTTAAATAATTGGTTCAATAGCATGTCCCATGCTGCATTGTGTGCTTATGATTTCACCCAGCATGACCAAATCTTGCTTGTTCTAAAATCTTGAATGTTTCCATGAGCTGTTTGTCTAATCCAGTTTGTTTTATTTCACTAATGTAATTCTATTTGTGTCTTAAACCTGTGTGTTCTCAACTTTACTTTGCAACTACTATCTGTGTATTTGATTGACATCACTAAGGTGTATGCTAGGTGTTCCCCCTACCTCTTTCCCTTGTGTTAGGTCTATTCTGAAGTTGTATGTCCTCTGACCTGCTTTCTGATTATTTTAAAATGTTCTTCATGTCTTCTTAAACTATTCCTACTATAGCTCTGTTCTAACTTTCATAAAAGTTCTTTTTACTACTAAGACCTTCTTTCTCTGTTTACCAAACTCTTTCAAAATTATTATGCACTCTCCCATTACTTCTAGAATATTAGGTTCTGCCCCTCTGGCATGTGTACTGCTTTGAGGTCCTTGAGAACTTTGGCATGTCAGAGCTGGCCCTTCCACACTGCACTTAAATCAGTTGTTGTTGAGAAAAGTCTAGGTGTGAGCACTACCCGGGATCCTTAAGGTCTTTAGGAAACTCTGTCACACCTAAACATGATACGGTCTATGGAACTTTGGCATTTGAGTCTATTGGAGGCTTGGAAGTCATTTGGGCCTACTCTAGGCTCCCTGTAGTTAACCTCTTCTTTTTTTTATTTCTATAAATTATTCATCTGGTTTGTAATAATTATTTGTAAACAACATTGGGGTGATTAGTGAAAAGGGTTGGGTAGTTATATATGTTGGGTAAATCGGGTAGATACCATGCTTATAGGATCTGTGTTAATGCAATTGTTATGTTTGCTATGCTTTCACAATATTAGAAACTATTCCTATGGGATCTGTGTTAGTGTAATTGCTATGTTTGCTATGCTTTCACAATATTAGAAACCATGCCTATAGGATCTGTGTTAATGCAATTGCTATGTTTGCTATACTTTCACAATATTAGAAATCATGCCTATAGGATCTAAATAGCTTCAATAATAGACACTATGCCTATATGGTTAAAATCAATTTTATAATTAGATATCATGCCTATAGAGTGTAAAGTGATTAAGTTCAGTTTCTGCTACATCATGTGTTTACAGTTGTCTCACTAGAAATCATGCCTATAAGTTCGAAAGTCAACTCTTAACAATTAGATTCCATGCCTATAGTAATTAAAATCAGAAATCCTGCCTATAGAACTAAAAATCAGTTAGTTAAAAAATCTGCATTATTCACGTTAGATCATTCTGGATTGGTTCTATCAATTGTTCGCTTTTTTTAATGAGTTTTCAAACACTACCTTAAATCAGTACCGCTAGAAAGCATGTCTATTGGATTCCAAGTGTCCATTTAAAAACTGTTCATTTTTTTATTGCATCAATGTAGATATCATGCTCTTAGGGCATCGCTGTCTGTGTTTAGGCAAGCCTATAAGGCGATTTAAATTCTGCAACTCTAAGACTGTGCTTTGTTATTTAAAACAATTCAGATTTAACAAGTCTAAATCAGTAGGCAAGATAAATAGGATTTTTACACTTTGTCACAAATCAATACTGTATAATTCCTGCTCACCTAGATACCATGTTCTAGGATTTCCTCTTAAATACCTGATTGCTTGTTTGAAGACGTGCATTTATTTTTTATAGTCGTGGAGGTGACTGTGAGCCTATAACTTGTTCTCTTTAAATACAGTCTTAACTGTTCTTTATTGACGCCTATACTTTTTTCCTTTAAAACCTTAGGAAGGTCTAGAACAGCCCAAAATAGAGGTCCTAAAATACCTCCAAGGCCACAAGGAAGGGATGGGTAGTGCACACATAGGACATTTTCAAGGTTGCTAAAGTGCTTTAGGCTATGACCAAGCGGACGAAATTGGGTAGTAGGGTTATGGTGACTACGCGCTAATGTCACGTGTAGCCCCTCGTTAAGGAGTGTTTACCGGATATTGTGTGGAGTGATCCTATAGGCTAACCAACCAAGGACCCCTCATTTCCAACTCTTGTATGTTTTTAAACAAACTTACTTCTCTTTATATATGTTCAAACCTTTTTCCTTGTTTTCATTACTTGAACCTTACATGTCCTTACAATGTCTAAAATATGCCTTTATTTGCAAGTATGTGTTTAAGCTATTTATTTGTTCAAAAGGACTAATTCATAAGTATAAGTTCAGCTGGGACCAACCGTTGTGGACCGAGAGGGTTCCTATCACCTTCCTCTCAATGTTATTTCATGCCCTTACCCTAAATCTATGGTAGTGAAAACCACTCTAAGTGTTAATCGCTCTAGGTGCCCTAACACACCATAATCCGTTAGGTGGAGACTCTTCAAAAATCAAAATTCCCAAAGGAAATGAGTTATTACCCCCCATGAATGTCGGAACCCTAACTTCTCTCTCTCTCCGCGAAGGATAAAAGGGGGCGCGACAGCATGGCAACTCTGCTGGGGATATTTTTTACCATAACGAACTTATCTTTTGTGAATTAGTGCAAGCCTGCTCCATCCCACGTACCCCTTTCTACTTATTTGAATTTAACTGTCTATTTTCAAGCATTTATGATTTCTTTATTCCTGAAACTAACTTGTTGTTTTTTTTCAGTAACTATTTTTTAATTATTTAAATACTGCATTTATTATTTTCTTACGTGCAAATACTTGACAACATGCTATTTATTGCGGCTTAAATCATACTCCACATCATATTCAACTCGTGCGTGTCAAATCCTATAGCAACGCTTAATGAGTGGTTGCGCTCTTCCTATTTATTACCCTTAAATTTGGAAAGGCTTATTTACGGTAAAACTAGTCGATCAGCGGTGCAGTCGATGGTTTCTTGCCTCCCCCCTCGAGTTGTCCGCTTGAGGGAACCAATCTAGACCCCCATAGTAACCTTACTCCGATTGTAATTGTGCATGCATCATGGTCAAACCTAGTCGGATTAATATGTTGTCCACATAATAATTCTTTAAAATGAGCCTTATCCAAAAGTCCACCGGACTTTCCATAATCTCAATGGACACAACCACGTTCTGTGCATTAATTTAGAGAGCTAAATGCCAATATGCTAATCATGAATATATAAATAGTCGGGTCTGGTAGGGGAGAAGGACCTCGTTCCCTAGCTTCGGTATGGTTAGCACACCCTCACTCTTGCTAGACCGGTGGAGGAATCTTCCATAAAGTTACCAAATCAATGAATGGAAAGAGAGGGATGTCAAATCTAGCAAAAAACCTGGAATATCAGGAATACAGTCTGTTGGAATTGGAAGGAAAAGTGAGGAAGAGAGTCACCGACTCCCAGAACTCTGAGGGAAACGAAGGAGGACATTTGGCAAAGGCCTTCTTACTGATGAATCTGCATGAACTAGAGGATTTGATCAACAAGAGCATTCAGACTGAGGAAGGTCCTTCTGAGACCAAATAGATTAGGTTTACTCGCTTCCCAAATGTAATAAGGCCAAGTGCCAGTAGTGACTTACTTTTCTACTATCTTAATGTCGTTTGGGATTCGTTTATTTTTCATATTATGAAATGAAGAATTTATTGGTATATAAAGTTCTCCAAATTTATTTGTCGTTAGGCCTACCTTGGGCACAATGAGGCTTCCAAATTAGTACACGAATTTATATTTCCGCAATATGTGCTTAAATACTGCAAACATTTCAGAATCCTCACTGACTTGCTACCTTTTTGTTTTTGCTTATTTTTTATTATTGCCATCCCCTTAGGTTGGTTCGCTCATATTGGTCTCATCAGTATATCATACCAGATCTAGAGGCCCTCCACCTCCTCCTCCTCCTCCAAGCAATACAAAGGCAGAGGAAAAGCAAAAATGGACGACTTAAGTGGTATCAGAAAAGAGAATATTGAGAACGCAGAAACATTAGATGGTTGTAGTACTCCGGCCCCAAATGATCTAGTCTTGAGACTGGAACAAAAGATATTAGAATTGCAAGGAGAACTTGAGCAGGTCCGCAACTTGGCAAACTTGTCACTCACCCTAAATGTCCCCGACATCTACCAACGAAACACAAAGAACCCAGCACCTCCCCAAAACACACAAAACCAACACCCACAAAATCCTCCTACACCGAATCAATACACAACTCTACCCCAAAATCTCAATCCATTGCCAATACCAACTCTACCACAATATCACCATCAACCAATTCAAAACCCACCGACCACCACTTACCACACTCCCCAAAACACACCACAAGCCATTCATGATCCCCAAAACTCCACTAATGACCATCATTACACCAAAGTCCCTGGCATCCATCAAAGCAATCCTATATACGTAGAAACTGTACCTCACTCTATCCAACCAATCTCCTATACACCGGAATCCTACGAGAAGGACATGCTCATTAAAAACATGGCTGAAAAACTCAAGAAGTTGATAAGTCGAGTTCAAGGTGTCGAAGACGGCAAAAGAATAGAACAGTTAAACTATGAATATTATGCATACAGCAAAATGTAGAACTGCTGGAGGAATACAAAACTCCCAAGTTTGAGATGTTTGATGGCACAGGTGATCCCAAAGTCCATCTGAGGACCTATTGCGACAAACTTGACGGGGTCACCAAAGACGAAAAGATCCAAATGAAACTCTTTATGATGAGTCTTACTGGGGATATTTTGTCTTGGTACATCAGCTAAGATCCCAAGAAATGGTCCGATAGGGTAGGTATGTCGTCATATTTCATGGACCGGATCAGGTTCAATACGGAGAATGCACCGAATGTTTTCTACATTCAGAATCTTAAGAAGGAACCTACTGAGACTTTCCGTGAGTACGCTACTCGTTGGAGGTCGGACGTAGCCAAGATCAGGCCATCTTTGGATGAGGAACAGATGAACAAGTTCGTCGTTAGAGCACGGGATCCACAATATTATGAAAGGTTGATAGTTATTAAAAATCATAAATTCTCTGATATCATCAAATTCAGAGAAAGAATAGAAGAAGGAATCAAGTGCGGGATGGTAACGAATTTTGAGCCACTACAGGCCACAAATAAGGCATTACAATCAGGTGGCATATCGAAGAAGAGAGATGTTGGGGCAATAATCATGGCCTAGGGCCCAAAATCTCCACTTACCTATCAAACACCTCCACGCACATATCATACACCCCACCCACATATCAGACACCTATACCCACATACCAAGCATCACCGTCCACATATCAGCCCTTATCTCCTAGATATTCCTAACCAGCCACTGTCCATCACACCTATAACTCCCAACCGTCTCATTTCCAGTCACTACCTACTCGCAAAAATTATCTAATAGCAAGACCTAAAATTAAACCTACTTGCATGAGGCTAATCTTTGCCTCCATACTTGCATGAAGCTAATCTCTGCCTCTGTATTTGTATGAGGCTAATCCTTGCCTCCATACCTGCATGAGGCTAATCTCTGCCTCCATTTTTGCATGAGGCTAATCCTTGCCTCTATACCTGCATGAGACTAATCTCTGCCTCCATACCTACATGAGGCTAATCCTTGCCTCCCTACTTGCATGAGGCTAATCCTTGCCTCCATACTTGCATAAGGCTAATCCTTGCCTCCCTACTTGCATGAGGCTAATCCTTGCCTCCCTACTTGCATGAGGCTAATCCTTGCCTCCATACTTGCATGAGGCTAATCCCTGCCTCCCTACATGCATGAGGCTAATCCTTGCCCTCATACTTGCATGAGGCTAATATCTGCCTCCATATTTGCATGAGGCTAATCCTTGCCTCAGTATCAGCATGAGGCTACTTCTTGCCTCCATACCTACATGAGACTAATCTTTGCCTCCATACATGCATGAGGCTAATCCTTGCCTCCCTACTTGCATAAGGCTAATCCTTGCCTCAATATTTGTATGAGGCTAATATCTGCCTCCATATTTGCATGAGGATAATCCTTGCCTCAGTATCTGCATTAGGCTAATCCTTGCCTCCATACCTTCATGAGGCTAATCCTTGCCTCCACATTTGCATGAGGCAAATCATTTCCTCCATACTTTCTGAAGCTAATCCCTGCCTCCATACTTGCATGAGGCTAATTCTTGCCTCCATACTTGCATGAGGTTAATCCTTGCCTCCATACCTGCATGAGACTAATCCTTGCCTCCATACTTGTATGAGGCTAATATCTGCCTCCATATTTGCATGAGGCTAATCCTTGCCTTCGTATCTGCATGAGGCTAATCCTTGCCTCCATACCTGCATGAGGCTAATCCTTGCCTCCACATTTGCATGAGGCAAATCCTTGCCTCCATAGTTTCTGAGGCTAATCCCTGCCTCCATACTTGCATGAGGCTAATCCTTGCCTCCATGCCTGCACTAGGCTAATATCTGCCTCCATACCTCCATGAGGCTAATCCTTACCTCCCTACTTGCATGAGGCTAATCCTTGCATCCATACTTGCATGAGGCTAATCCTTGCCTCCATACCTGCATGAGGCTAATCTCTGCCTCCATATTTGCATAAGGCTAATCCTTGCCTTCGTATTTGCATGAGGCTAATCCCTGCCTCCCTACTTGCATGAGGCTAATCTCTGCCTCTATACCTGCATGAGGCTAATCCTTGCCTCCATACTTGCATGAGGCTAATCTATGCATCCATATTTGCATGAGGTTAATCCTTGCCTCTGTATCTGCATGAGGTTAATCCTTGTCTCCATACCTGCATGAGGCTAATCTATGCCTCTATATTTGCATGAGGCTAATCCTTGCCTCCCTACTTGCATGAGGCTAATCCTTGCCTCCTTACTTGTATGAGGCTAATCATTGCCTCCGTACCTGCATGAGTCTAATCTCTACCTCCATATTTGCATGAGGCTAATCCTTGCCTCTGTATCTATATGAGGCTAATCCCTGCGTCCCTACTTGTATGAGGCTAATCTTTGCCTCCATACCTACATGAGGCTAGTCCTTGCCTCCCTACTTGCATGAGGCTAATCCTTGCCTCTATACTTGAACGAGGCTATTCTCTGCCTCCGTATTTGTATGAGGCTAATCATTGCCTTCGTATCTGCATGAGGCTAATCTCTGCCTCTATTTTTGCATGAGGCTAATCCTTGCCTCCATACCTGCATGAGACTAATCTCTGCCTCCATACCTACATGAGGCTAATACTTGCCTCCCTACTTGCATGGGGCTAATCCTTGCCTCCCTACTTACACGAGGCTAATCCTTGCCTCCCTACTTACATGAGGATAATAATTGCCTCCATACCTGCATGACGATAATCTCTGCCTCCATATTTTCATGAGGCTAATCCTTGCCTCCGTATATGTATGAGGCTAATTCTTGCCTCCGTATCTACATTAGGCTAATCCTTGCCTCCTTACCTGCATGAGGCTAATCTCTGCCTCCATATTTGCATGAGGTTAATCCTTTTTTCCATACATGCATGAGACTAATCTCTGCCTCTATACCTGGATGAGGCTAATCCTTGTCTCCCTACTTGCATAAGGCTAATCTTTGCGTTCATACTGGCATGAGGTTAATCCTTGCCTCCATACTTGCATGGGGCTAATCCTTGCTTCCAAACCTGCATGAGGCTAATCGCTGCCTCCATATTTGCATGAGGCTAATCCTTGCCTCTGTATCTGCATGAGGCTAATCGCTGCCTCCCTACTTGCATTAGGCTAATCTTAGCCTGCATACCTGCACGAGGCTACTCTTTGCCTCCCTACTTGCATGAGGCTAATCCTTTCCTCCATACTTACATGAGGCTAATCTATGCCTTCATATTTGTATGCGGCTAATCCTTTCCTCTGTATCTGCCTAAGGTTAATCCTTGCCTCCATACCTGCATGAGGCTAATCTCTGCCTCCATATTTGCATGAGGCTAATCCTTTCTTCCATACCTGTATGAGACCAATCTCTGCCTCCGTACCTGCATTAAGCTAATCCTTGCCTCCTTACCTGCATGAGGCTAATCTCTGCCTCCATAGTTGCATGAGGTTAATCCTTTCCTCCATACTTGCTTGAGGCTAATCCTTTCCTCCATAGTTTCATGAGGTTAATCCTTGCCGCCATACTTGCATGAGGCTAATCCCTGCCTCTATACTTGCATGAGGCTAATCCTTGCCTTCATATTTGCATGAGGCTAATCCTTGCCTCCATGTTTGCATGTGGCTAATCCTCGCCTCCCCATTTGCATGGGACTAAAGCATTGGCCCACTGTGCACAGATATTGCGCTATTTCTAGTACTATCTCTTTGCTTTTTAGTCGGGCTAAGCTCTGCCCTCTATTTCACAATACTAAGTCGTGTCTTGTTAACATCATATTGTTGCATATCATGGGCTGAAACATCGCTAATCTATCCGAAGGTGTCATATTCTAAAAGTCATCATCCTCATAGCTGGAAGATACCATGCCATGGCCTGAGGATCCCTCAATTTTGCATATCATTATTCAAAGGCGTCATGGTTCGGAGGCACCATCTTCATGGCCCGAGAACACAAATTCATGGCCTGGGAATCCCTCACTAAACAGTTCATGGCCTTGGACATCATGGTATGAGGACGTCATCTTTAACCATCCAAAGGCTACCTTCATGGTCCAAAGGGAACCTGCATCATGTTTAAATTTTCGTACAAATATATGTTTGTAGCATCTTTTATCTGCAGGTGACCAGTAAGAAATAGTTGTCCTAGCAGGAGCGACCTCGCTCCAGTTCCTTTAATTGTCTCGAACCTTAACCACTCAGCATGGCCACTTTTGCATCCCGTGTCTGTTCTTGCAATGACTTCATCGGTATATTCCGCCAATGAATCCATAACTACACATGGCCTGATTCATGTAAGACCAGGGATATGTAGGCAACTTGCAGATCAGATTCTGGCCTCTGTCTTTCAAAATATCCCATCCGGTCAAAATTGGCCATCATTTCTTTACCCGAAAACTCTTTCATCCTTCCCGTGTAAAGAAGGGCAGCTGTTGATAGCCAATTTTTCCTTATATATTTTTAAAATATATATATACCTTAAAAATAACATATATGAATATATAAGCATGCATGAGAATTTTTATGATTTTTTTATAATTTTAAAGGCTTCAAATTGATTTATTTCTTCACTTTTTACTTATAAAATTTCCAATAATTATCATTCAAATTATTTTATGGTGTTTTAGTCATCTAAGTTCTATATTTATGCCAAAATATTGTTTCAATATTTTTAGTGCATTTTTATAATTACATTTATATTTTTAGGCTAATTTGCATATATTGCAATACTAGCCTTATTAATGCATAATTACTTTATTAATACATAAAATGGTCTTTTATATTTTTAAAATGTTAAACAACTATTTTTAATAATTTTACTACACAAAATATAGTATTAAAATTGCTATTTAAAATATACCCTAATTTTATTTCAATTTTAGCCCAAATCCAACCCCAATACCAGCCCAATTTTTAGACCTAAATCTACCCGGGCCCAATACCCATCTATCCAACCCAAATACGCGGCCAAATCCTAGCCATTGATCATTTTTATCAACGGTCCAGGTTTCCCCTTTCCTTAATTAAACCAACCTATACCCCAAAACCCTAATTCATTTCCCACCTTATACCGCTGTCACCTAATCCTCTCTGCTCTTAAACTCTCTCAACCTAAACCCTAATCTCCAAACACCGTCACTTATCTATGGCCATTTTCGATGACCTCTCACCACCTCTCAAGCCTCCAATGGCCTCCCTCACATCATTCTATCCATCTCCACGACCCTCAAGGGACCAGGGTTAGCGACTTGCACCTATGGCTCCTCCCTCGCCTGTTTCAAGCCATTCTGGTGTGATTCTGAGTGAGATCGTCCTATATTAACTTCGATCGATGGTTTTCTAAACAGGTTCCTTCACCCTTCTATGGTTATCTTCGAAACCCTAATTTCTTTTCTAAACCTCTTAGATCTGTACAGATCTAAGATGATTTGGGTTTGTTTCATGTGAGTTTTACAACAGCGTTGGGATTCTTTACAAGAATCGTGTGATTTTCAAGCGATTTTCATCTTTTCCTAAAACTAGGGTTTCCGAAATTTCTTTTAAAATTTGTTTGATGATTTTTTGTGTTTAAACTTCTGCCTCTAATATCTTTTGACTAATTAGCCCGTTTTTACTGAAAGCCCTAATTTTCTAGGGTTTTTCGTTTGGTTTCTGAGTACTAGTGTATCTGACTGTGTTCTGTCTTTGGGTTCTTCTGATTTCCCGTGATTCTTGTCCTAATATGCTTCTACTAATATGCTTCTACTAAAGTTCTTAGTTTGACCTTTCACTGATTTTATGTGTTTGTGTTCTTTCCGACCATTCATGCTAAGACTTGTATATTTTTCCTTGAATCAGTGTCGTTTAATTATGTGTTTTGTTAAAGCTATGTGAAATCCTGACTATCCATGTTCTACCTTATTTTATATGATGACTCTTTCATGACTTTCTGATCCCTTGATTACTCTGAATTGCTTATTTCCTGGTTTAATTTGAACGCTTTCCTGTAAACCTTTGATTCTTACCTTTTACTCAATTTGATTGAATTTGCTTACCTTAATGGTTTATCCTGCCTTGTTTGTATTCCGCTGATTATTACTGATTTACTTCCTTAATTAAATTATTGTTCAATTACCTCTAATTACCTATTCTATACCTAAACATTACTCGATTGTTTTCCTTAAATACTTAGCATATTTTACCGTTGATTTAATTGTCCCTTGATTAAGGGAAGATCTTGCTGATTTACATATGACTTCCTTCATTTTGCTACATAATTGATCTCTTACCTTATGTGTCAAGCTTTCGATTACTATATAAACCTCCTCTTATTTTAAGTTCTGTACAACAACGAACACTAGTTCAACTACACTATAATAATCTCAAAAGCTCTCTACTCTCTTATGTTCCTTGCAATTCTTATTAGTTCAGTCGGTTGTAAGCCAAGGCTGGCTACTGGCATTATCTCTACTCTGTATTCTGTATACTTTCCTTAACTGGTATGTTCTGATTCAATTCACATCCCAAACTATGTGTTTACTTTGTTCCTGTAGTTTATCAATTTTGATTTCCAGTTGTATGAGCTATTATACTTAGTATGCAATCAACATGCCTAGATTATTGTATCACAAACCATGTTTAAGCTTATAGCTTTGTACTATTTGGCATGCCAATCCTGCTTTAAATAATTGGTTCACTAGCATGTCCCAAGCTGCATTGTGTGCTTATAATTTCACCCAGCATGACCAAATCCTGCTTGTTCTAAGATCTTGAATGTTTCCATGAGTTGTTTGTCTAGTCCAGTTTGTTCTATTTAACTAATGTAATTCTATTTGTGTCTTAAACCTATGTGTTCTCAACTTAACTTTTCAACTACTATCTCTGTATTTGATTGTCATCACTAAGGTGTATGCTAGGTGTTCCTCCTACCTCTTTCCCTTGTGTGAGGTCAATTCTGAAGCTGTATGTCCTCTGACCTGCTTTCTCATTATTTTAAAATGCTCTTCATGTCTCTTTAAACTATTTCTACTATAGCTCTGATCTGACTTTCATAAAAGTTCTTTTTGCTACTAAGACCTTCTTTCTCTATTTACCAAACTCTTTCAAAATCATTATGCACTATCACATTACTCCTAGAATATTAGGTTCTGCCCCTCTGACATGTGTACTGCCTTAAGGTCCTTGAGATCTCTCTGTACTCTGGCATGTCAGAGCTGGCCCTTCCACACTGCACTTAAATCTATTGTTTTTGAGAAAAGTCTAGGTGTGAGCACTTCCTGAGATCCTCGAGGTCCTTAGGGAACTCTGACACACCTAGATATGATATTGTCTATGGAACTTTAGCATTTGAGGCTATTGGAGGCTTGGAAGTCATATGGGCCTGCTCTGGGTCCCCTATACTTAACTTCTTCTCTTTTTTTATTTCTATAATTTATTCAGCTGGTTTATAATAATTATTTGTAAATAACTTTGGGGTGATTAGTGAAAAGGATTGGGTCGTTATATATATTGGGTAAATGGGGTAGATACCATGCCTATAGGATCGGTGTTAATGCAATTGTTATGTTTGCTATGCTTTCATAATATTAGCAATCATGCCTATTAGGATCCGGGTTAATGCAATTGCTATGTCTGTTATGCTTTCACAATATTAGAAACCATGCCTATATGATTTGTGTTAATGCAATTGCTATGTTTGCTATACTTTCCCAATATTAGAAATCATACCTCTAGGATCTAAACGGTTTCAATAATAGATACCATGGCTATATGGTTAAAATCAGTTTTATAATTAGATATCATGCCTATAGAGTGTAAAATGATTAAGCTCAGTTTATGCTACAGTATGTGTTTACATTCGTCTCACTAATAATCATGCCTATAAGTTCGAAAATCAGCTCTTAACAATTAGATACCATGCTTATAGGAATTAAAATCAGAAATCCTACATGCAGAACTGAAAATCAGTTTAGTTAACAAATTAGCTTAATTCACGTTTGTTCATTCTGAATTGGCTCAATCAACTGTCCGCTTCTTTAAATGAGTTTTCAAACACTACCTTAAATCAATACCTCTATAAAGCATGTCTATTAGATCCCAAGTGTCCGTATAAAAACTGTTATTATTTTATTGCTTCAATATAGATATCATACTCTTAAGGCATCATTGTTCTGCATTTAGGCAAGCTTATAGGCCGATTTAAATTCTGCAACTCTGAAACTGTGCTTTGTTATTTAAAACTGTTCACATTTAATATGTCTAAATTAGTAGGCAAGATAAATAGGATTTTTACACTTTGTCCCAAGTCAATACTGTATAATTCCTGCTCACCTAGATACCATGTTCTAGGATTTCCTCTTAAATACCTGAATGCTTGTTTGAAGACGTGTATTTATTTGTTATATTTGTGGAGGTGACTGCGAGCCTATAACTTGTTCTCTTTAAATGCAGTCTTAACTGTTCTTGATTGACGCCTAAACTTTTATCCTTTAAAACCTTAGGAAGGTCTAGAACAACCCAAAAATAGAGGTCCAAAAATACCTCCAGGGCCACAAGGAAGGGACGGGTAGTGCACGCATAGGACATTTTCAAGGTTTCTAGAGCGCTTTAGGCTATGACCAAGGGGAGGGAATTGGGTAGTAGGGATATATGATGACTACGCGCTAATATCACGTGTAGCCCCTCATTGAGGAGTGTTTATTGGACATTGTGTGTGGTGATCCTATAGGCTAACCAACCTAGGACCCCTCTTTTCCAACACTTGTATGTTTTAAAACAAACTTACTTCTCTTTATATATGTTCAAACCTTTTCCCTTGTTTTTATTACTTGAACCTTACATGTCCTTACAATGTCTAAACCATGCCTTTATTTTGCAAGTATGTGCTTAAGCTACTTATTTGTTCAAAAGGACTAATCCATAAGTATAAGCTCGGCTGGGACCTACCGTTGTGGACCGAGAAGGGAGCCTAACATGTTCCCCTTAAGGTTATTTTGAGCCTTTACCCTAAATCTCTGGTAATGCAAACCAGTCTAAGAGTTAATCGCTCTAGGTGCCCTAACACACCATAATCCATTAGGTGGCAACTCTTCAAAAACCCAAATTCCCACAAGGAAATGAGTTATTACCTTTCATGAATGTCGGAATCCCGGACTTCTCTCTCTCTCCATGGAGGGAAAAAAGGGGGCGCGATAGTAGGGAGTCTTTTCCCTTTGGAACCCAATTCCCTGCATGTTTCCCCCATTGTTTGTGTACAAGGAAGTGATAGCATCAAAGGACCAAGTCCACTTAAGTGATTTTTCAAGATCCCTCTTCACTCTTCCTAGTTCTTCCTAAAGTTGTTTGTTTTTCTCAAGCTCGGCACACAAACTAGATTTCACTAATTTTAACTCGCTTTTAAGCTTAAGGTGTTCCTCACTTGCAACTTCCTTTCCCTTTTGAGTGTTCCCAGGCCTACACTCCATTTTAAGCTCCTCAATTGTTTCCTTTAGGTCTACCACCACCACTAATAGGTCATCTCTCTCATGCTCAATGTTAGCAACTCTCTTAGTTAAAACCTCTTTCTCCTTTTTAGCACACTCAATGGTCTCGTTTAGATCAACTACAACAACCACTAGATCATCTCTCTCATGTTCTATATTTACAATATTTTCGGCTAAGGCATCCTTTTCTTTCTTCAGACTCACAATTTTTTCCTCTAAATCAACCACAACGACTACTAGGTCATCTCTAGACTGTTCTGCTTATCCTATTTCTACAGTTAAGGCATCTTTATAATTTATAAGACCATGATAAGAATAAATTAAAGCATTTGACAATGACATAAATTTTTTTAGGAGAATAAGACTTTAGATTTCTTTGAACATCTAGAAAGTTTACCCCATCATTCGTGGTCATCTCCATCATCATCAAACTGTGCCATAAAGGAAAAAATGGAGTCATACTTAGCTGATTCACTTTCTACTGCCATCATGGAGTTGTCACCTTGATAATTATCTTCTTCAGTTTCGTTGGAGGAGTCTCCCCATGTAGCAAGAGCTTGCTTCACAACATTGTTAGCGACATTCTTCCTCTTGAAGCGTTTATCAGGAACTAGCTTCCTCTTGGTTGCTTTGTCTGTGTTGTGCTTGAATTGATCTTGCTTTAGGAGGTGACAGTCCTTGATTAAGTGTCCATGCTTGCCATATTTATTACATAGGTCATAATTTTTTGGCTTGATAGAACTGCCCTTTTTTGGTATGCCTCCATTTATGCAAACCATTTTCTATAATATTTTTGCCAGGTAAGCCATATCAGTATCCTCACCACTTGAATCATTGCTATCTATCATGTGGGCCAGGTTCTTGTCCCTTTTGGGTCATCTTCTTTCATTGTCATTCTTGTTCTTCATTTCATATGTTTTCAGATTACCAACAAGTTTATCTATGGTCAGCTCCTGCAAGTCATTTGCCTTTGTGATAGTGTTTACTTTGCTTTCCTAGGAGCTGGGTAGAACACTAATTATTTTCTAGACAAGTTTGTTTCTTGGAATGATTTCTCCAAGAGAGTGAAGCTCATTGATGATAGAGGTGAACCGAGTATGCATGTCTTAGATGTGTTCCTCATCTTTCATCCAGAAAAGCTCATATTAAGTTGTAAGCATGTCAATCTTTGATTTCTTGACTTTTGTTTTTCCTTCATGTGCTGTTTGGAGAGCTTCCCAGATTTTCTTAGCTGATTGGCATACCGATATCCTGTTATATTCATCAGGACCAATGCCACAAACAAGAATTTTCTTTGCACAAAAATTCTTTTCTATGGCCTTTTGGTCAGCATCGTTGAATTCCTTTCTTGTTTTGGGAATAGTTACAGCTATAGCTGGGTCGCCAAAAGTCTTAGTAAGAATGAAGGGTCCATTATAGATGACATCCCAAAGCTCAGAATCTTTGCTCATGTTTGAGTCTTGCATCCTAGTCTTCCACTATCTATAATATTGGCCATTGAACTTTGGTGTCCTATAGGTAGATTGACCTTCTTCAAAGTTTGGAGGAGCAACCCTGAGGATCCTTTATAAGTGTTAGTCTGATAGCCCGCTATGATACCAATTGATAGAATTTAAGGGTACACCAAACTATATAGAGAACTAGGTTCTCTATTAGTTCCCACAGAATACAACGCATACTGCAGTAAGTAAATAATATAGAGAAGTTTTACGTGGAAAACTCCTAGCTCATGGGATTAAAAACCATCACCGACCCTTGTATGATTTCAACTTCAATAATGAGCAAACTTTATATTACAACCTATTGTAAACTAGGAATTAACCTCTTAATCCATCACTAACTTGTAACAACTCTGTTACAAGCCACTTTGTAAAAACTCTATTACAAAGACTTTAAAACTCAACTAACTCTAGCCAAGACACAAACACAAGTATTTATGATTTAACTCGACTAACTCTAGCCAAGTCACAAACACAAGGGTTTATGATTAACAAACATTTCCTATGCAATGCTTCTAACTAAGCTAAGTAGGAATTATAAGTAAAGAACTTCAACAAAGGTACAACACAACAAAGGACAAATAATAACTCAATACAGGGAAGTGGTCCGTTGCTATGTTGTTCTTTGTTCTTGATGCCCTAGAGAGTCACTTGCAAGATTGATAGATAACTTGAGAGAATGCTTGATGAATTCTTGAATGTGCAAATGTTTTGTTTAACCTTTGCTTGATGTTAATAGTTCATTTGTGACATCACTTGAATGATGTAAGTAAGGTAGGTAAAGGGAATTCCCCATAAAGTTGACTGCTTCACTATTTTTGCATTGTTGCGTGTGCAGGCAGCAACTTTACAACTGGAGAGGTTGACTTGTCCAGTCACCACGGGAACTAGTACCTATTTGTTCCCTCTGTTGTTCCTTTGACTCTGAAGAGTTGAACCATCTCCCAACTGGAACCTTGTTGATCTTAAGGTCTTGAGAATGTGTAATAGGTTGCTTATCTAGTTCTTGACAGTAAGTTTGTTAGATCATCAAAACATAACAAGGATGCATATATTTCTCCCTTTTTGATGATGACAAACTTATAATTCAAGTTCTCTTTGAGAACCAGAATGACATTCACATTTCTTGTATTCCCCTTGAATCTATTCCCCATCCTATTCCAATGAATTATTTTTCCCCTTTTGGAATTATAAAAAGATTAGTAGTAGGCCTTAAGTAAAAAAGAAGTCTGGCTTGAGTTAAATCATGCCACTAATGTGCACACAACATGACTAAAAACAGAACATAAAAGCAAGTCATACATAACAGAAGGGGAAAAGCTTTCATTAAACAATTTAGATTTTAAGACTGGGAGGAGTTTCAATGTTGCCAACAACCATCCACAATTCAAAACAGAAAAAAACAAGTGCCATCCACAACATCATTAGAAACATAACACAAGAAACAAACATTTAAAACTTGACACTAGAGGGACACTTTCAAGAGAGCACTGGAAGGAGAGGGTAGTGAAACCCATGATTACCAAACACCTTTGTAAGAATAAACCTATAATGAAACCCATGATTACCATCTTTGAACTTTGCCACTCTCCGATTTTTGCAGGTAGTGCATTTTTATCTTTCTTTAACTCCTTTATTGATTCCTTCAAATCAGCAACTATGACCAACAAATCATAATTAAGACATTAGCTAAAGATACTAGCTTCTTTGACAATAAGACTTCAAATTTCGTTGAACATCTAGAAGTTTACCTCATCGTAATCATCATCTTCATCCTCATCAGATTTTTCCATTAGGTCAAATATGGAATTATATTCTGCAGCTTAGCTTTCAACGGCCATCACGGAGGTGTCACCTTGTCCATCATCACCCTCAGATTCACAAGAGGAATATCCCCAAGTGGCAAGAGCTTGTTTCACAACATTTTCAGCGACATCTCTTCCGTTGAATTTCATGTCAAGGGTCGAGTTCCTCTTAGACGTCTTTTCCATGTTGTATTTGTAATTGCCCTTCTTCTCGAGAGGGCAATCTTGTATAAAATATCCTGGCTTTCCGCACTTGTGATAGTAATTTTGTGTTCCTGCTAGAGCTGCCTTTCTTAGGAATTCATCCATTTCTACGAACCATTTTATCAAATCTCCATGTAGTATTGGCCATGTCAGCATCATCACCACTTGAATCATTGTTGTCCACCTTGAGAACCAAGTTCTTCTCCTTTTTGGGTTCTCTTCTTTCATGGTCTTTGTTTGTCTTCATTTCATTGGATTTTAGATTTCTAATGAGCTCGTTAATCGTCAGCTTTTGTAGATCTTTGGCTTCTATGATAGCATTGACTTTGCTATACCAGGAACCAGGCAACACAATAAGTATTTTTTTGACCAGTTTGGTCCTTGGGATAATATATCCAAGAGAGTGAAGCTCATTGATGATGGAAGTAAAGCGAGGATGCATGTCATGAATAGACTCGTCCTACTTCATCTTGAAGAGTTCATACTTAGCAGTGAGCATGTCGATTTTTGACTGCTTGACTTGAGTGGTTCCTTCCTATGCAGTTTGGAGAGCCTCCCAGATCTCCTTTGTAGATTGGCAGACTGAGATGTAGTTGTACTCATTTGGTCCAATGCCACAAACAAAGATCTTCTTTACTTTGAAGTTTTTCTCGATGGTTTTACGATCAACATCTTTATATTCCTTCCTTATCTTTGGAACTGTGATTGTTGTCTCACCAATGGTCTTCATAGGGACAAAGGGTCCATCATAGATAACATCCTAAAGATCTGAATCTTCTTCCATGATACAATCATGTGTTCTTTTCTTCCACCACCCGTAGTATTGTCCATTGAATCTCTGTGGTATGTAGATTCATTGATCTTGTTCAAAATTTTGGTGGTGCAGCCATGAAGATCCTTTCTAGGTGTTAGCCTTATATAAAGAACCCGTTCTGATACTAATTGATATATACTAGATTCCACCAAACTGTATGAAGAACCTGGTTCTCTATCAGCTTCTACATAACACATCAGTAAGTAATTAACACAATGATATTTATGTAGAAAACTCCTAGCTCAAGGGATTAAAAATCACGACCTACACTCCTAGGATTTCAACTTCACTAACTAAGCAACTTTAGATTACAACCTATTGTAACCTAGGAATTAAACTCGTAATCCAGCACCTACTTACAATAACTGTATTACAAACCTCTTTGTAATAACTCTATTACAAAGCTAATAACTTGACTAACTCTAGTCAACACAACCAAAAGGTTTATGGTTTACAAAGTGTCCTACGAGATACTTTTAAATAAGCTGAGTATTAGTTACAAGAGAATAACATTAAAAAAATACACAACAATACTAAGAACACATAATGTAATCAATGTTGGGATCTGGTGCTTCGTTATGTTGTTGTTTTGTTCTTCAATGCATTGAGAGAATGAAGGCAGCTGCACACTTGAAAATAAAATATGTTTATGGTTTTTCAAGTGTATGTAATCCATTGCCTCATGTTAGTAATATATAAGTGAGGTTATCAAAGATGATGTAAGGTATAGTCCGACACACAATATTCTTCAACAATGCTGTTGTATTGTTGCGTGTACAATGCAACAACTTTAACAACAATAAGAGTTGACTTGTACTGTGACCGGAGGAACTGATATCTATATGCTCACTCTATTTTTTACTTAACTGATTTCATTGAAACTTGTGCTAGTTATTTGACTTGTTGTTCTGAACGCGGAGGAACTAGTTATATCAGGATCTGATTCTCGTATGAAGTTTGTTAAATCATCAAAATAAAAGACACATAACTTATCAGTAGCACTATTTCTCATCATTTTTCCTATCCAGTGGAGTATGTTTTATTTGTTTATCAATTGAGCGGTTTCTTCTCTTTGGAATGGTTTCTTCTCTTTGGAATATTTCTCTATATTATTATTGGATGGTTTGTTCTCCTACTATAACTGTTTAATATTTGTTATCGTTATGTTAAGAGTTTTAATGAGTGTTAATACTTTGTAATATTTTCTTGGTTCTGTTCATATACCTAGCAATTCTTTTCCTATAATTTATATAACAAGGTAATTAGTGTTCATTAATGTCTATGGTTCTCAATATTCTTTAATATGTTCTTATATAATATAGATCTTGAAGTGTATATTGGGTTTCCTTTAATTTTACCTTTTTGGAGCAATAGCACAAACAACTTATTATATGGAATCTAATAGAAACTGAAGTAGTAGAGTCTGAAGAAGTAGGAGAACATACCTCAGCAATTTGAGATTATTTAAATTTGTTGCTGAATGGTAGTGTAATTTCAAACATATTATTGGTAGGTAGAACATGATGTACATGCCAATAATTTTCTCACAAGAGCCATATAGTACAACAAGAAAATATGTCAATATCTAATTAAATTTCCTTTTTTTTGTTCGTGTAACTAATTCATTTTGATAATCTAAATCTTATTCTTTTTTCATATCAACTAAACTTATAAAATGAGTTATTCGACTGTGTGAAGTACGAATAAATTAACTAGTATTTAAAATAATTAATGGGAACCTTTTGCACTTATAAAATAGTTTTCAAGCTTTTTCTTGATTGATTAAGTTACGAAAGAGTTACTTTCTCATTCACAACAGAAAAGGTTATTGTTTTAGGCTTGAAAATGAAGCTGAAAATCTGTTGAACTGTTACTTGTTTCATGGGCATCATAAAGAAAAAGGTAATTTTTAATTAATTGTGAGTATAATTCTGTTTATTCCCTTTATTCTTCTCACTAAATTAATCCCCGTAATTCAAAGACTTAAACAACATATTATTCTAACGTAGGATGATGCAGACCTCCTTATAATATATTTGATCTCCAAGAAAATCGGGCAATACTCCAGATCAATCATGAGGAACGACTTCTCTTGATATCTCCTTCTTGTTTCTTTAATCGAGGGCAACAATCAAGGGCCAAATACAAATTTTCTTGAATTACTTGATTGTCGCAAAATATCTAACCTCGTTTTGAGTTGATCTTGAGGAAGAATGTCTTTTGTTTACTTCAACTTTGAGAAAGGCAATATTTGAAGTCTTGATCTATTTGTGAATAAACAGTTTATGAGATTTTTCGGGTTAGGCATCTTCTATAAATGTGCCTAAATTATAGTGTAATTGCTTTCAATATATAACAAATTGATTTTGATTAAATCATCTCTCGTTGTTCTTTTATTTGAAGCAAATCATTTTATACTGCAAAAGTTAAGAATACAAAAAGAAAAAAAAATAGAAATAGAACTCATATGACTATCTTATGAATGATCTAGCATCAGTCAAACAAAATTTTTTAATATTTTACCACTATCTAAGATACTGAAAAGCAATACCATAGATACTGACCACCAGATATTTGGAAACACTAAAACGTGAATAGGCAGTAGTATTATTTATGAGTAAATCAAGCCTACTTAAAAGATTTGGTCACCAATAATATACGTGTCAAAGAAGCTAATTGGGGCCTCCTCCTATTTGTTTATGATTATTGTACGTCTCTCATCGGTCCTACAAGAGTGTGTGAATCATGTTGAACATGCTTGACAATAACTTGTTACATGCAATATGATTTTATAATAGCTTAACCTGTCTATATAAATTCATAATATGCTTTAAGCAAAGATCAATAACAACAACTTCTGGGTCATACATATTCCTAGTGAAGTGACCATGAAATTACATGTTGCTCTTATCCTGCTCTTTTCATTTGCTCTGGTAAGTTTTTACAGATGATTAATTATATACTTCCTTTTTGGTGGGTTATTATTAATTACTACTTTCTTGGTGCACTATCATGCGCTTCTCTTTCAACTGTCTTGCCTTTCGAATTGTAATGTCTTTACATATAAGATATTAACAATTGAATTATTTAACTTATGCTCCAGCTCTTTTTATTTATATGAACGTATTTGACTGGGCACAGAGGTTTTCAATAAGACAAAATCTTTTGAAATCTTAAACATATCGTAATATTTGTGTGGCTATAAGATTATTAACATATGTAGTATTAAATATGTGATACCATTTGTGAGGTTATGAAAATCTTTTATTAAAGGTAATATTAAAATCCTAAAACTAAAAGAGTTTCTTTATTAGAAGTGGGTTCATACTGAATCAAGAGGAGATAGGTTCATGTAAAACTGAAACATATGGAATAATATATTCTCGACTGTCTGAAAAGAATGCTTGCTTTTTGAGCATAACTAACATAAGAATGCTAGTGAGAGGTTTAGCCTATTTAACCGGATTATTCATTTGTCATGGCATATCCCTATCGAACATGTGTAAATAAGAAAACTTTCTTTTTGGCAAATAACTCTTCAAAATGCAATAGAATTTTACATAGAACTCTATTTGCCAATACTAAATATTTACATAACCGGTACCTACAAAGGTGAATAAAGCATTAGAATTCTGTGGATTCTTTATTTTAGAACGATCTCAAGCTTTAATAACTGAGTTTCGAATTTAATTTTTGTATATACTTAGTGAATTTTTCGGATACTTAAATAGAATTTCTTGGAAAACATTACTGGTTATATTGGACCCATATGTTAAAGCCTACATTTTCCCTGAATATACCAAATATCTACGCATATCAGTTTATATAAATTATATATTCGAATGTAAAGAAGTTCATATAGCATATATTCAAAAAGTCTTTTTTTGGTCTCTCTTTCTCCGGCAGTACACAAACAGCACCAATGCAAGAAAAGATCCTGGAGATACTGGAGAGCTGTGATGAACGATGAGCCAATGCCTGAAGCAATCAAACATCTTATGCCTCAGCATTCTGTTCCTCTTTCCATAGAGAAAACTGATTGTTACACATCACCTTCTATTGGAGGTGAAGCCTTTGAACCAAGGCCTAATATATCTGTCTACCACGATGACGCCAAGCTGAAAGAAGCTGAGAAATTATTATTTACGAAAGATTTTGAGCCAAGGCCTACTATAACTGGTTATCATGATGATGATGCTGGTCTTAAACAAGAAAATCCCTTTATCAAAGATTTTAAGCCTAGGCCAAATGCTTCTGTGTACCATGATTGATATTGCATATAATGTACTGTGTGTCTTTTTACATTTGTGATTTACATTTTGTATGCCTCCTGGTATTAAGTGATTTATGAAATAAAGATTTGTAACCATATTTGATGGTTATATTGAAGTATCTCTTTACATTATTATGTGTTCTGAGCAATGATTGATATGCTTGGATTCCTTTTAGCTGGTTTGTTTATAATATTTTATGGGGTTACTATGAGTGGTCACTCAATTTTTACGTCATTACTCAAAGTTATTATTTTTTATACTTTAAAATCATTAAACTTTACCTAAATATGACAAACGTAAATGTACTATTTTCTGTAACCAAAAGATCACTTAACTCTTCCCAGATATCACATAAAGTCACTAGGAGGATACTAGTATGACATTTTCTATTATAGCCTTTTGGTTAAAAAATAATTATTTAGTGATTTTCCATGATGCTTAGGCAAAGTGAGTGATATTTTGGCTACAACAAATGGTTTAGTAACGTTCTTGTTTAAGCTAGCTAATTTTTGTATCGCTAACCTGTATAATTGTATATTGAATCAACTCGCATAATGTGAGTTATAGAAAATGTATTTTGTTATGAATAAATGGAAAATATTTACGTGAAAAACTCTCAGCTCACGCGATTAAAAACCACGACCGACACTCTCGGATTTCAACTTGACTAACTGAGCAACCTTAGATAAAAATCTATTGTAACCTAGGAATTAAACTCTTAATCTCTCACCTACTTACAATAACTATATTGCAAACCGCTTTGTAATAACTCTATTACAAAGCTAACCGCTTGACTAACTCTAGTCAACACAACCACAAGGTTTTTCTTTTACAATGTTTCCTACGAGATGCTTTATAAGATGAGCATGAGTTACAAGTAAAAAACATAAAAAAAAGACATAACAATACTAAGGATACACGATATAATCAATATAGGGATTTGGTCCTTCGTTATATTGTTGTTTTGTTCTTCAATGCCTTTGAGAGAATGAAGGTGGCTGCACACTTGAGAATAAAATATGTTTTTGGTTTTGCAAGTAAATGTAATCCCTTGCCTCATGGTTATAATATATAAGTGAGGTCATCAATGATGATGCAAGGGAGTGTCCGGTACATGGAATGCTTCAACAATGTTGTTAAACTATTGTGTGTGCAATGCAACAGCTTTAACAGCTGTAAGAGTTGACTTATACTGTGACCAGAGGAACTGATATCTATCTGTTACCTCTGTTGTTACCTTAACTTCTTTCACTAAAACATGTGTCAGACATTTGACTTGTTGTTCTGAACAAGAAGGACCTTGTTCTATCTGATTCTCATATGAAGTTTGTTAAATCATCAAAGTAAAAGACACCTAACTTATCATTTTTCCCCTTTTTGATGATGAGAAACTTAGAATTGATATTTCCCCGTAGAACTACATCTCCATATTTTCCCCAGGACAATAACCATATCCCCCCTGAGAACCTGTTTCTCCCCATCAATTTTCTTCCCTCTTTTGGAATCATAAAAAATCAAACAAGTAATTGAAAAAAAAAAGTGTAGCAAAGTTAACTCATGCCACTTATGTACACACAATATAGCTATAAACAGAATATAAGAGTGCAACATGCATTTAAAAAGGACTAAGATGTAACGATCCAGCCGGTTGTTTTATGAATTGCAGCCTTGTCTCCCCCCTTTCTTCTTCTTCTTTATGTCTTATTTAGCTATATTATGTGGTATCGGGTCAGTTGGTTCGAGTTCAGAGTGGTTTTGGAGTGTTATGAGACACTTAGTCCCTTAAGTTAGTCATTTAGTTAGAAAAGTCAACCAAAAGTTGACTTATGAGAAAACAATCTTGGAATTTGGTTTTTATGATTCAGATAGCTTCGTGAGGTGATTTGGGACATTGGAGCTTGTTCGGAATGTAATTTGGAGGTCCGTGGTAGATTTAGGCTTGAATTGGCAAAATTAGAATTTCGTTGTTTTTTGGTTGGTAGTAAAATGTGGTCGGAATGGAATTCCAGAAATTAGAGTAGCTCCTTAATGTCATTTGTGATATGTGTGCAAAATTTCAGGTCATTCGGAGTTGATTTGATAGGTTTTAGCATCATTTGTGGAAGTTGAAAGTTTCTAAGTTCTTAAGCTTGAATCCTAGGTTGATTTGGTGTTTTAGTGTTGTTTTCAGTGATTCGAAGGCTCGACTAAGTTTGAATGATGTTATGGGATGTGTTGGCATGTTTGGTTGAGGTCTCGAGGCCTTGAGCGAGTTTTGGGTGGTTAACAGACCAATTCTTGGCTTTGGAGAGTTGCCGATTTTTTTTCTGGTTTTTGTCGCAGAAGAATTCATTCTTCGCGTTCGCCAAGATTGTCCCGCATTCGCAAAGAAGAGCTGGGTCTAGAGGAGAAAGTGTTCTTCACGTTCGTGAGTCGGGGGACACATTCACATAGGTTTGGATTCTAGTGAATCGCGAACGCATGAGATGAGTCGCGTTCGCGTAGGGTAAATTGGTGAAGCTGGGACCCCCCGGAGTTGTGCATCGTGTTCGTGTAGGTAAGATCACGTTCGCGAAGGCCTGGGCAGCTGAGTCTTCGTGTTCGCGTGAAGGAAGTCACGTTCGTGAAAGAGTATTTAATTTTCCAGTGATTTTTGTGCTTCGTGAACGCAAGGCCTTGACCGCATTTGCGAAGAAGGAAATATACCTAGGCAGAATGTTTAAATAGCCATCTTCACGATTTTTAGGCCATTTCGCACCATTGTTGGCCGTATTTGAAGCTTTTTGAGAGGTATTGAAGAGGGATTCAAAGTGTAGCACTTGAAGGTAAGATTTTTGAACTTAATACTCGATTATATGATGATTTCTAACTAATTTGACATGAAATTAGTGGGATTTAAAGCCAAAAAAATTGGAGAATTAGGGTTTGAAATTGGAGAGTGTAAATTTGGGATTTGAGGGGCCATTTGTGGTCTGCTTTTGATGTTCTTGGTATGTACGAACCCGTGGGAGAACAAGGATTCTATTGATATGATTTTTGTCGGATTCTAAGACGTGGGTCTGGGGGTCAGGTTTGTCCAATTTTGGGAGTTTGGATGTAATTTGATTATTTTCGCGTGGGCTTTGTTCTTTAGCATAGTTTGATGTTATAGTTCTGATTTTGGTTAGATTCGGGGCATTTGGAGACCGAATCGAGAGGCAAAGGTATCGCGGGCTAGAGTTTGGCTTGGCTTGAGGTAAGTAATGCTTCCAAACTTGGTTTTGAGGGTTCGAAATCCTGAAATATGTGTTCTATGATTACTGTTGAGGTGACGCAAATAACAAGTGACGGGCATATGGGCGTGCACCGTGAGAATTATGTCCAGGATCATTCCATGGCACCACGTAATGATTCTTTCTTGTTGATACCCATGTTTCTATCATGTGATTAAGTAAATGGGCTGTAAAAACATGATAGATATCCTGTTAGGGCTTCACGCCGATACTGTTGAGACCCGAGTGGTCGTATCTTGCTGTCATCTCATTACATTCACTAATATTCTATACTCAGTCTTGCTCATGCATATCATATCATGTCTCAGTTTCAGTTATTATTATTTGGCACATCGTATCATTGTTTTGGGCTAATTTCATGACATTGTGAGCCCGTGTGTGGGAGACTGGAGAGTGATGACTGAGTGAGGCCGAGAGCCTGATTGTGAGTGACAGTTATGGGATCGGGCTGCATGCCGCAGTGGATTATTGATATATGCCTTCGTTGGCTTGTGAAAGCACTTAGGCTGTAGGAGCCACTCCAGATTCTGTAACAGATCCCTAGTGAGCGTAGTGGATTATATTCAGTGATGGATCTTCCATTGGTATGGAGATGGATCTTCTCCATGATGGTTGGATTGGCCTGTTCCGCGGTACTGGAGACTGTTGGTCTGTGATGTGTATATATTCCGGGATGGATCTTCCTTGGGCCTTGTGAGCCATATACAGTACCGAGTGGTTGTGAGGTTGTTATTGTTACTATATGGAGATAGATCTTCTCTATAGGCTGGAATGGCCTTCCTCAGTACCGAGTGACTGTTGTCCGAGATGTATATATTCCAGGATGGATCTTCCTTGGTCCGCACGAGCCATATACAGTATTGAGTGGACGAGCATTTGATATTATGGGCACATGAGGCACTCAGCATGGTGCATTTCATACAGCATGTGCATAGACATGTAGATGTAGCAGAGTTACAATTCTTTACCTTGTTCATACTTGCTCTATTTTACTATTCGAGCTGTTTATTTAACTGAAAGCATGCCTATGTTTCTGTACATTATTTCTGTTATCCTTGAGGAGGTTGAGTTTGTCACTACCTATCAGCCCAAAGGTTGGACTTTTTGGACTTGTTACTTATTGAGTTGGTGCACTCACATTACCGCCCACACAACGTGTGCAGATTTAGACACTTTGGATCCAGTGGCGAATGTTTGATCAGGGCTTCTGACTTAGAAGATTATTGAGGTACCTACACGGCGCTCGCAAGACTTGGGTCTCCACCTTACTTTCCAATTGTATTTCAGTTGTTCCCTTAAACATTATATTAGACTATGTATTTTCCTTAAGCACTCACACACTCAGTGACACCTCGATTTTGGGCTGGATTGTATCTATTCTTGGAGTTTCTTATGTTTCAAATAGTTCTTTAACTATTAAAAGCTTCCGTAAATGTTTTAAAACTTATTATTATTCTGTTGATTGTTGAGTTGAGGCAGGCCTAGTTTTACAATAGGCGCCATCACGATGGGTTGGGTTTTGGGTCGTGACAAGTTGGTATCAGAGCCTAGGTTACATAGGTCTCACGGGTCATGAGCGAATTTAGTAGAGTCTCACGGATCGGTATGGAGACGTCTGTACTTATCTTCGAGAGACTGCGGAATATTTAGGAAATAAACTTCACATTCTTTAATTCCTATCGTACGACGTTGATTCAGCTTGAAGCTTAACTCCTTAAATTCCTTCCAGGCGTTTATATGCGCACATGAGCATTCGGTATCAGCTGTGCATCGACGGCTTGTGATTCCCTGATCAAGGGATGAGATATGATTTCTATGTGTTGATGTTGGGCCAGTCTAGAGGACTTGGGCCAGACTTTGCTTGTAGCTTGAGCACTGAGGTGTTGATTGTGTGAGCACGTGCTTTTGGATTTGTATGTCTGATAATGTCCCTATTAGTGGGAGTGATGACTGGTGGCTACGTGATGAGTATGATGTGACTGTGAGATGTGTTCATATGATTTGAATGTGATGAGAAGGGTCTGCATGAGGGTAGAGAGAACTATCTGGTGCTTGATTTCCATCGTGATTTGATGTATAGCCCGATTTGTAGGTGTGTTGAAGGATCTTTTCATGTTGTCTAGTGGGAGAGTGAAGTTGACTTCATTTTACGATATGAGTTTAGACTCAGGAAGATTTAGTGATTACGCAATGTTTATGGCGGTGGAAAGGTATAAAGAGAGGTTAGTTTGAGGCGGAGCAGGTGGGTTATCTCTTGTGGAGTGTTTGGAAGTGGTGTGAACCCTATGTTGTTTGTTGAAAGTCCTCTTTTACCAGTAAATATATGTGCTACAGTTCGAGTTTAGATCGCGTATACAAGTTGTCTTAATTGTTATGGGGGTGAATGTGAGATTTGCAGATGATTTGAAGTACTAGATGGT
Source organism: Nicotiana sylvestris (assembly GCF_000393655.2). Taxonomy (NCBI): domain Eukaryota; kingdom Viridiplantae; phylum Streptophyta; class Magnoliopsida; order Solanales; family Solanaceae; genus Nicotiana; species Nicotiana sylvestris. The sequence continues at coordinate 117,589,810 of NC_091057.1, read as the reverse complement.
TTGTGTTGCACAAGCTTATGAAGGATTTAGTTAAACCTCACTATGGTATTATGGCATAAATAGAGTATGGGCATTGTGACTTTTTGGGTGTTTTGGTCTATGTCTTTGAGACAAGTGGGGGAGTTCGCTATTGATTAGTTGATTGCACGGTTATGTGTTGAATTGGTTTCAGTTTGAGGATATTAGTGAATCAGTTGTGGCTTATAAGGGTTAAGATCGAGGATAGCTCGAGTAAAGTAAAAATTTGGATAAGGGTTGTGTTATGCTTTGTGGGTGTCTGAGAAACGTTGGATGAATTAGTTGTTATTGTAAGGGATGTAACAGGTATGGAGTAGGATATCACTCGGTTGCTTAGAAGGATGGGTTACTTCTTTAGGTGTTGCTGATGGGGCGTAGGTCATTCGGTTCGTTTGATCAGTGTAATTGAAAGCTGAGTAGAGTGGATGACTCCCAATGCTGGTTTTAATAGATTCGAGACTTATATGTAATAATTGGAGATCTTCAGGGGGTGTATTTGGCCAAAAACTGAGGCTTACAGTAGAGAGTGTTAAGACTTGTGGCATTTCTATATCATTAATGATTTTACACATCAGTATCAGGAAGGTGAAGGTAATGGCTTTAGATTCACAGGAAGTCTCTTCAGGGTAAGTATTTTGAATGTGGTGCTTTTAAGAATATTTAAGAGAGTATTCAACGGCTTATGAGCCTTAGACGATGCGGTTTCATGTTTGTGTCTCGTGTAGTGAGTTTGGGTTGAGGATTGAGGTATTATGGCAAGAGGAAATATCAATTTGAAAGAAATTTAGAAGTAACTTGGATGAATAGGACAACTTGGTAGTAGGGCGGATCGTCATGGTAAGGGATATGATTAGTTCTTTGGGTGCTTATGAGGTAATGATATTCTACAGGTGTTTTGTGGCAATGCTCTTAGGTTTTTGGTAGCTTGCATGGCTTGGTTAAGTTAGAAGGATTCAGTTTTGACGGTTTGGTTTTATGCAAATAGGATTCGGGGAATTCTTGATGGTTTCTACCACGGTTAAAGATGTATAGTTTCTATTGGCTGGAAGAGCATGTAATGTATAGCACTTTTATCCTAGATTGGATCAAATGAAAAGTTATTGGTTTGTGGAGTACGTAGTTGCTTGTGGCTCGGAATAGATTATGAAGTTCTCATATTTGTCATAAGATGGCATGGTATATGCTGTATGTTGTGTATGGTTGAGCTTGGCATGTGAAAGGTCACGGTTCAATTATGAAAGGAAGGTCATAAATTCTTAGGCAGCACATGCATTTTCAGATGATTAGGCAAATGATATTGCTAATTGGTATGGTGACTATCGGGGGTTCGGAGACCCGGGTGGATACTTTGTTGCTTAGTATGTTAGACTTTGATGTGATATTGGGGATGGACTGGTTATCTCCATGTTGTGTTATTACGGACTGTTGCGCTAAGATGGCGACGTTGTCTATTTTTGGGATGCCAGTGATTGAGTGGCAAGATTCGACGGATTATGTTCCCAGTAGGGTAAACTTCAATTTGAAGACCCATCGGATGGTTGTGAAGGGTTGTCTTTATTATTTAGTCTTCATGAGGGATGTCAATGTAGAGACTCCTATCATCGATTCAGTTCCGATGGTGAGGGATTTTTTGAATGTGTTTCCGGCTGTCGGGCATGCCACCGGGCAGGGTTGTTGATTTCAGTATTGATCTGGTGACCGATCACTGTATCGTATGGCACCAACGGAGTTAAAGGAGTTGGAGGAGCATCTTCAGGAAGTCCTTGATAAGGGGTTCATTGGTAGGACAATATGGATGTATGTTCTACATCGAGTCGGCTTGTTGACTCCGAGTTGCTATTGTTGAGGGATGTGTTGATTCGGTTGTTACTGAGCTTATTAGTGTTTTGGGTGATCTATGAGTTACTTTTTCGTGTTGAAAGTCATTATGATTTGTTGGTTATAGGCACATATGGTGCAGTTCTATTTGGGTCTCATAGTGGAATTCGAGCGGGAAGAGTATTGGGTATTGATTGATGGATGGTGTATAGGTGATGTCCTTTCGGGTTTTGTGTGGTGTTATGTAATTTGCTTCGCCGTGGTTATGATGATTTGCTTTTGGTACTAGATATCAAATTGTGCGTGGTTGTAGATTTTGAGCATAGTGACTTGAGGTGTTTCATGTGGACCAGTGTTTGATAGGGTCGTGCATTGTAGCGCAGTTATGTGGAGGTATTTTCCTTCAGGTTAGATTCGTGTGTTCTGGTTCTATGATGTGTGATGGGTTCCTAGCATTGTGTTATGGTGGTACTGGTGAGCTTGCAGTACAACTCTCTCATTTGAGTCATCTTTCCATGTTTTAAGTACATTTGGACTGTTGCTTATTGGTGTGCGGGTCGCACGGGTTGTGGATATAGATTGTATCGATATGTCATGTCACTAGAGTAGTCGTGTTGGATGAGATGGGATCATTGGGATCTAGAATGACTACTATCGAATTCGATTTCAGCATGTTGGAAGGAAAATATCAGGGCTCGGCTTAGAAATTTATTATGGTCCTTGCCGAAGGAGTGGGAGCTCCACGACTAGCTGATCTGAGGAATGGTTATGACTTTCTGCGTGTTTCATTAATCGTTGGCAGTGCGAAAGTGTTGGAATGAGACATTATTTGATAAGAGGTTTATTATCGGTATTCGGTTGTTTTGAGCAGTTGCTGTGATTTGAAGTTTTTGCTATGGGTGTTCGAGTAGTATGGTATATCTTGTGATTTCCATCTTGAATTGTGGTTATGGATTGATACAACGTGTTCAAATTTATTCGGTGTGTAGATGTGAGATTATGATCTTCTAGATAATTTCGGAAGTGGAAACTTGGTTCTAAGGTTTTTGGGCTAGGTTGGATTGTGACACTTCAGTTAGATTGTGCTATCAGACCTATATGAGATAGGGTGACGTGGGATCACCCCCGGGTATGCGCATGGTAAGGTTATTGTTATGCCCCCTTTTTCCTCATGGAGTCCGAGTTTCGATATTCATTGAGAACAACTCATTTCCTTTCATGAATTGGGTATTTGATTTTGAAGAGTCGCCACCTAACGGATTTAAGGTGCATTAGGGCACCTAGAGTAGATAACGCATAAAACCGATTTGCATTACCAGAGGTTGGGTAAGGGCTCGAAATAACTTTGAGCGGAAGGTGTTAGGCACCCCTCACGGTCCACAATGGTGGGTCCCAACCGAAGTCAAATTATGAATTAGTCAATTAATAGATAGGCAGTCTAAGCACACATATAAGATAAAGGAAATTTAACAAATAAGCAGTCTAAGCATACATATGTAAATAAGATGAGGGAAGTCCTAGGTTTGTTAGCCTACAGGATCATATTTGTACAATGCTTGGTAATCGTCCCCAAGTTGGAGTGCTACACATAGCATTAGCGCACATGTTATCATATCTTTTTACTACCCAATTACCCTACCCTTAGTGATTGTATAAGCGCTTTTAATTTAACGAACCCTATGCGTGCATTTTTCTTCCCTTCCTTGTGGCCCTGGAGGTATTTAGGACCTCTAATTTAGGGAGTTCTAGACTTTCCTATGGTTCTTAAAGGAGAAAGATCTAGGCGACAATCAAAACAATTAGGATTGTCAAATAAATAACAATTAAGGGGCTTACGTTTACCTCCACAAATAAACAAACAATTAGCACGTCTCAAACAACAAATTTCAGATATTTCAGAAAGGTCCTAGAACAGGATATCTAGGTAGGCATGACAAGCAGAGAATATGCAGCATTGTATTAAGGTGAAGCGATAGGGAACTAATAAGTTTGCCTACTGATTTTTTAGAATTTGTTGAATCTGGGCAGTCACAAATAAGCAAAGCATAGTTTCACAGTTTTTATTAGTCCTTGATTACCTATAGGCTTGCCTAGGCGTGGATCTGTAACACCTTATAAGCATATTGTCTAAATGCAATCAGAATTCTGGGAATCAGTTTAAAACAATTTGAATTTATTATGGCCTATAGGCATGCTGGTCTAGGTGCTGAATATTACATTACAGAACTTATTTATACACGCTCATCTCTATGACATCTAAGTGATGGGATTATTTTTAAACATTTTTATAGACAAGATAGTTATTGGATCAGGTGATGTAGACATGGTTTAAAAGCAAATACAGTCCTAAAGCAGGATCTCAAATGCACAGAAAGAATGGACGTTTTTTATTTGGCAGAATTATAGCAGTGACTTAATAATATGATTTTCTAGTGGTCATGATTATGTAGAAACAGAATTTCTTAACAAATGAGGTAGTGTGCTTATAACATGTTGTCCAGTATGCCAAGTGATTCTAAAAGCATGGTTTCCAATGCAAGTAAACATAGTATAAACCTAAAGCATGATTTCTAATGCAAGTAAGCATCATATAGACCTTAAGGCATGATTTCTACCTGATTTCCCCACAAAAATCATATAAGAATCCATCCCTTTTACTAATTTTCCCAATATCTATTTTACAAAGATTATTATTACAGACATAGAACAAATGAATTACAGAAAAAACCAAGCTATGCTATATGGAGCCTGAATATAGGCCCGAAGGATAAACCTGGCAAACCAGGCCTTTAACTAGTCTCAAAATGCCATAATCTCATAGTGCACTGAATAGTATCCTAGTATGTCAAAGTTCCCAAGGGCCTCAGGAACCTCGGGCAATGCTCACACCAAGATCCCTTTCAAAGAGATGTAGTTATTTGTGCAGTGTGGAGAGGCCAGCCCCAGTGTGCCAGAGTTCGGAGAAATCTCATAGATTCCTAGGCAATACACACACCGGAGGGGCAGTAGCCTAAGTATTCTAAGAGTAAGAGTGGGAGATAATGCTTGAAAAAGTGAAAAATAGTTTTAAGAAACATTTCAGAAGTAAAACAATTCAGGGGTGCGCATAGTTTAACAAGGGAAAACATTTAGGAGTTAAAATAGTTTTAAAAGTCAAGGCAATGTTAGAAGTGTGAAATAGTTTAGAGATAAGGTCATATCAGGAGTGAAAAATAGTTTAGGAAACATTTTAATCAAAGGTTTAGCAACCCAAAAAAAATACACAGAACATAGTCATAAAACATCAAAGTAGAGACTCTCATTCATCTTAATTTATTAACTGTTTCTAGATAAGCATATAGTCACATGCAAAGGGGTAGTAGGGTTGGGAGTCATATTGCGAGAGGTGAACATTTTAAGAGCATGCTAGTGGGAAGTAGACATAGGTCCAACAAGTATACAGACTTGCTGAAAGCAGAAGCACATAGGTCTGGCTGAACAGGAGTAAACAGGTTGAAAACAAGACACATAGGTTCAATCAAGCAGAAGTAGGCATGCCATTGTAGTAAACATATAGGTATACATACTATTGCAGCATGCACATCCGTTTGATTAAGTAGAAGGAAGGCATGTTAATCATAAGGAAGCACATTGAACAGCAGGAAGCATATAGTCTAATTGAACGACAGTACACATGCTGATTAGGAACAATAAACATAGAGAACATAGGTTTAAATAAAGATAGACAGACTGATAAAAGATCCTACTGGTTTAATAACAGAGAAGTGAACATGCTGATAACATGGGACATAGTTGAATCAAAATAGTAGTAGACATGCTGAGTAGGAAAACATACAGGTTCAGAAGAAGGCATACTGATTGTAAGAAAAACATATAGGTTTAATTGAATGGCAATAGTGAGAGGATAACAATTAAGGAAGCAGAAGCAGAAGGTAAAGTAGGAAGGATTCAATAGTCTAATCTTGGCTTTCAGCTGACTAGAACAGCAATGAACACAAGAAGCCGAAAGAGATATGAGCAAAGTTTGTGTGTGAGTGTGTTTGTAAACTATTGTTCGTTTTTGAAAAATCAGAATGAGAGGGTATATATAGCACTTAGTGTGGTAAAACAAATAAGGTAAAGAAGAAATCACAGTCTATAAAACAATCAAATAAGATCAATTAGCCAATTAAGGGATCAATTCCTGTGGAAAATCCAGAAAGGACCCCTTAAATTGAGGAGAGTCAATTAACAATAAAAAATTAGGGTTCAAATAAGGAAAGTAATCAATATCATGCCATATAGGTAGTCGGTCAAATCCCCAAACCCTACTTATAATTAATTAAGGCAAGTATAATGAATCAAGGTCACAAATAAGGAAACAAATAAAAATCCCAGACAATATCAATTTTAACAGGTATTCGAATCCCTAATAGAAATAAATCAGTAAAAATCCAAACAAATACTGATTTTAATAGGAAAGAATTATTCAAAACTCAAAATAGAATCAGTCAATATAACGGGTGTAAGCACGTGATTTTTTCCCTATGAAAGAATTACTCCCAAAAAAATTCAAAATAAAACTATTTTCCTTGGTGTGCAATTTTGAGAATTTTTGGATAATTATTTGTATTTGTATGTGAATGTTTATTTGTTAAATTAATTAAAAAAATACAAAAATATGTCGCATTTTGCATGTAGGATTTAATTCTACAATTGTTAGTAATTAAGTTTGTTTTACAAAATTGAAAATTACAAAAATAAGCATCTTTTGCATTTTTAGCATTTAATGTCCAAATGTATAATTTTATGCTTAATTATTACTTAATTGTGCGTTAATTGTTATTGGGAGTTAATTTGCGCTTTTATAACTTAATAATAATTTAAGGATTTTTAGAATTTAGTTTTAGAAAAATAAAAGAAGAAAAGAGAGCAAAAATATAAAGAAAATCGGAATTGGGCTCTTCTTCAAATTCAAGCCACAACCCAAAAAATACCCAACCTTTCCCATGACCCAGTCCATTTCAAACCGGGTCGACCCGGTCAACAACCCAAATACCCAACACCCCCCTATCTTACACAAAACAAAAAAAAACAAAAACCCTAAAAAACTAATCCCATCCGCCCCCCTCTCTTCTTTTCTTCTTCTCCAAAAAACTCCCAAAAACCCTCCAATGGCTGCCTCAAGCCCACTCCAAACAGCCCCTCCCTCGTCCTCCATTAAAGAGCAAACAACCCCCATTACTGTGCATCTTCTTCTTCGACCAGCTACTGCCCCAAGCTTCGTCTTTATCGACGAACAACATCCGCCATTGACAAGCTCGTCAAGCTCCCATGGCTGCTGCGTTTTGTTGCTTCTGCTACATCCAAACAGACCCAGCTGCTTCTGCCTTCATCTTCCTCGTCGTCAAGCTCAAGCTCGAAGCTCCCATGGCAGCCATGACTACTCCTTCATCTTCTTCATTGGCCTCGACAGTAGCCCCTCCTCACCATATCGGACGACCACCTGAAACAGTCGCTTCTGTTGCGTCGCTGCGTCTTCTGCTAAGTCCAAGCACCTCCGCCAACAACCATCCTAGCTCGCCGCTGCTACCTCCTACTTCCTCGACGAACAACGACCAACTGCCTCGACTGCTTCTGCTTCACTTCATTGTGATCGTCTTCAACCAGCTGCCTCGATTGCTTCTGCTTCTGCTACGTTGCTGCTGCCATAGCCCGTTCAGCAGCTGCTTGGGCTGCGATGCTGCTGCTTTGCCAAGCAGCTGGACTTAAAACCAAATCGCGCTGCTTCACTTTTGTTTTCGTCGCCTTCAGTCCAAAACCAAAACGAGACCTCACCATTTCGTTTATTCGAGATTTTGTCGGGGTTTGTCGAAACAGTCCATACATAGTTCGAGTTCGTCGTTGGTCAGTCGTTGTTCGTGGTTCCGATCCGGTTAGTGGGTTTGAGTTTCGCTTTTATCCGTATTTTGTTTTGATATTCTCGAATCTAAAATTGGTAAATGTTTGATTTTTGTTTTGTTCGTGTTCATTGTTTTGTTAATTTTTTAGTTTGTTCATGTGAAATTGTTAGTTTAATGTCGTTAGATTCAAATTGAAGTTTAATTAATTATTTCGTCATTTTGTTTCATGTGTTGTTATGTATTTTTTCAGAAATTGTTAATGTTGGTTAAATCATTTGAATCCGTCATGTTTGTTGTTTAAAATAGATTTAATTCATGTTCATATTTGTTTGAAGTTCGTTTGTAACCCCAGTGATTTAATGTAAGTTTGGGTTTTGGGTTTTGACTTGTTGATTTAGTTTGAATCATGTATTTTGTTGTTGATATTGTTGTCTCTTTGCTCAATCATTTTTTGTCTAAGTTAACCAGGATTGGTTCCCAATATGGTTAACTTATTCCCGTTAATTCGAAGCTGTATGATTCATCTGTGTTCATGAGATTTGTTGTTGAAATTTGTTTAGAAATTGGTCATATTTGCTGTATTTTGGTTGAGATTGATTAGGTGATTGGTTATAGCTGATGGGGTAGTTTGGTAAATTACAATACGTTTAGGGGTAAAATGGTAATTGCAGTAAGGTCGGAGGGGTATTTTTGGGATTAAACATTTGAACAATTGTTTAATATAATGGGGGACAAGACATAAATTAGTGGGGGAATAATGTAATTCTTTATGTTAAGCATGGGGGACAAGATGTAATGGGGTGGGGGTTGATATAATTGTTTAATATAATGGGGGACAAGACATAATGTAGTGGGGTGAGAATAATGTAATTATTTATGTTAAGCATGTGGGACAAGGTTTAAAATAAAGAAAACATTAATTAGTGGGGAGAAAGCATGCAATTGGGGGAATATTTGGGGTTGGGGATTCAAGACAAGAGTTTTGTTATAAATAGAGTCATTTTGACACATTTTAAGGGGGCTAAAAAAAAGACTTGAGAGAGGAAGACTTAGACTAGAACTTAGAGGAATTTTGGGGAGAACATTTTTTGAGAGAGGAATACATTCTGAAAATCGGAAGAGAGTGTGATAGAGTTTAAAAAGAGAAAACAAAAACAAAGTGAGAAACGAGTTTAGTTTCGGGTTTTAATAAACGCGTGGGTTGTTACTTTTTAGGTTGTTTACATACTTTTGGGTTTGTTCTATTGAGTTGTTCGGTTTTTCTTTAAAGTTTTCTGGGCCTTGAATCTGGGTCGAATTGCTGTTGGGTTGCTGTTGTTGCTGTGTATTTACACGACTGCTGCTTCTATTGATCTTCATCTTCTTTCCTTGCTTTCCAAATACCAGGTACACAAACTGATACATTGGTTCATCTTATAAGCCACTCAAAGCATGAATGCAACAATGAGAAAGATTTGAAGTTGCAGTTTAATGTAGTCTTTTCTTTCTTTTACTGTCTGTATATAGAACATTATATCCGTTGTCCATGTAAACTCTTTAAACGACTCACTTTCGAAACTTGACTATAATAACTCGAAAGTATGTAAATAAAGTAGGACCTTTTCTTCATTTATTTTAGAAAACGAACTTAATAGAAAAAAATGTAGTCACTATAGGTTTATCCTTTTAAATAAAATGAGACGAGCCTCGCCAAATAAAACCCACAGATTGCGGGGTCCTCACAAAATGTATGCTTTAATTATTTAGAACTCGGGATCGGCCGTTTAGCGAACTCCACGGCCTTACCCAAAATAATAATACGCTAATCGCTTTAGGCACGATTTAATAATAATACATTCTTAAACATGGGTGCGCATTTATGCGACCCAAATCCAAATCCTAAAACATTGAATAAAAATACGTTCCGGATCGCGGGTGCATTTTATGTGACGCAATCCAAAGACATGTTTTTAAACGATGTTCACATTCTTGTAAAAATAATAATAACAATTATGAAAGCGGTAAAAAGATAAAATTTGCACATAAGTTCATATTTGTATAAAATCAGATAATCAAGCCGAATATAACAGTTGAGCGACCGTGCTAGAACCACGGAACTCGGGAATGCCTAACACCTTCTCCCGGGTTAACAGAATTCCTTATCCGGATTTCTGGTTCGCGGACTGTAATACAGAGTCATTCTTTTCCTCGATTCGGGATTAAATTGGTGACTTGGGACACCCTAAATCTCCCAAGTGGCGACTCTGAAATAAATAAACAAATCCCGTTTCGATTGTCCTTTAATTGGAAAAACTCCTTCACCCCTCGCGGGGGCGGAAAAAGGAGGTGTGACAGCTCTGGCGACTCTGCTGGGGACGCCGAAACCTAGAACCACTGGTTCAGGGTTAGAAATCGAGCTTAGAATAAATTGTTATATTTGGTTTTATCTGATTTTTACATGATTGAGCCTAATGTGCTAAATGCTGCTTTTACCGCTTTGATATTACGTGAACTGTGTATAAACTGTGCCGAAACCCATCTCCTCTCTGAGTCTTCTAAATCATGAAGAAGGGTGTACTTCGTACGACTTCTTTTCTGTATAGTGTCAAATCCCAATTTAGAACGAGGTTCGGACAAGTTGCTAAGCCGGTGAAGCTTCTGTATTCCCGGTACGCTGCCCCCCTCGGCTCGAGCTGTCCGCTCGGGTAAGCCAGGTATAGAACAAACATCCAGGTTCTGAACCTAGTATAACAAAGCCACATGCCGGATCCCTAGTAGGAACGCTTATTTGCATCATGCGCATTTGACTTAGGGGACTCAACACAGGGGTTGGGTCCGTCTAGGACTAGCAACCTGAAGTGAAAAGACCATCCTGCTGCATCCTGTGTGCTTTATGCATTTACTTGTTTCAGACTTGCATGCTGACCGGCTTCAAAAATCGGGAATATTAGGAAATTGCGAAAAAGAAGGAAGTAACTGTGTAGAGAGTTAATTGCCTATTTTAGAAAAAAAAACCAATGCCCCAAATACTGGCGAAATTCTGCCGAAATTTTGGAAAAAATGAAAAAAATATATTTTTTTATATAGTTTGTTTCACTCAAAAAGAGTAAAAGAAAAAATAGAAAAGAGTCTCTTATTTTCAGGTTGAAAAATAGGTTAGTCATTTTGTTGAAACGAAAAAAAATCTTCACTTTGTCTTGTTTTCAAAATGAAAAAAAAGAAGAAAAAGAAAAATAGTTTGTCTTGCCATGAAAAATGAAAATGAAAAAAGAGTCTTGTTTTTAAAATATTTTTTTATTTATTTGTTTGTTTATGAAAATGCCAAAAATGAAAATAAAAAGAGTCTTGCGTTGAACGTGGTTTTATTATTTATATATATATATAAATCCAAAAAATATTTTTCTTTATTTCCTTTCTAGAAAAGTTTTTTTTAGACCCCCAATTTTTAAGAAAAAATCCAAAACTATTTTCCATTATTGATGTCTTTAGAAAGTTTTTTTAATTGTTTTAAATAAAAAAAAAAAATATTTTCTTTTAATTTCTTCCAAAAAATCCCAAAATATTTTCATTCTTTTTTCAAAATTGAAAAGAAAGTCAAAATTCAAAAATATTTTTAGAAGCATTTCTTTCATTGAAAATAAAATTCCAAAAATATTTTCTTTCTTCTTTAGAAGTTTCTCTTTCAAAATTCAATTTTTTTTAGAAATCCTTCTTTGAAAAAAATGCTCCATTTCTTCTTTATAAGTCTTTCCTTCAAAAATAAATAAAAAAAATAATTAAAAAAATTAGTTTATTTATTTATGATGTCCCGAACTACGCGGGTTTGATTCTCACCGGATGTGAGATACGTAAACCCTCATCAGGTCCAACCTCCCCTTTTGCTAAAATAGCCAAAAACAAATAAGTAAACAAAAAAAAACATGTCAAAATTTTAATTTTGTCGTTAATAAGTCGGGTGATGTCCAACCTCCCCTTTTACAAAAACAAAATAGCAAATATATATATGTCGAATTTTAATTTCATCATAAAGAAGTTGGGTGATGCTGTTTTGTCAAGACATAGCCGAATGTTCCCGAAAGGGACGCCGAAAGGCTGACTTTGCATAAACGGCCACTTTTTGGGTCATGTTTAAGATTTGGTCCAATTGACCCACACAGCCTTAAAAATCTTCGTCCCTGAGGTGTTGAAAGACCGTGTTTGCAATATTGAGTTTTCTATTTTGAAAAACGATAAAAGAGTCATAAATAAGTCGGTGATGCTGTTTTTCGTCAAAAATAGCCGAATGTTCCCGAAAGGGACGCCGGAAGGCTGACTTTGCATAAACAGCCATCTTTTGGGTCATGTTTAAGATTTGGTCTAGTTGATCCACACAACCTTAAAAATCTTCGTCCCCGAGGCGTTGAAAGGCCGTGTTTGCAATATTGAGTTTTCTATTTTGAAAAACGATAAAAAGAGTCATAAATAAGTCGTGTGATGCTATTATGTCAAAAATAGCCGAATGTTCCCGAAAGGGACGCCGAATGGCTGACTTTGCATAAACAACCACCTTTTGGGTCATGTTTAGGATTTTGGTCCAGTTGACCCACACAGCCTTAAAAATCTTCATCCCCGAGGCGCTAAAGGGCCGTGTTTGCAACACCAGGTTTTATTGTAATTTGAAAAAAAAAGAGTCAGCGGTCAGGTGAATACCGTTTGGATTTTTAGTCAAAAATAAGTCGAGCCAGCTTCGGCCGCGTCTTAAACCGTTCTTACCGAAATAGCCTTAGAGTATCTTCCAGTTGTCGAAAGGCTATTTTCGTAAAAGATTGGACAAGTTTGTAAAGTGTCATAAAATAATCCTCCCTAGCCTCAAAATTCATGTGAAATTTGGAAGGGACCACATTTGCAAAAATAATCGTTTGGTTGCATTTGTCAAACGGAGAAAGGGAGCTGGCCTTTTGTTTTTGAGTTTATAAATCTTTTGATTAGAATATGTGGGTTGTTTGATTTTCAAGTTTGTAGGTCATCTTTAGACCTTTGAAACCCAGTTTGTTTTATTATGAAAATTGATAAAGAAAAAAATGTTTCATTGTTGTTACCTTTCATTTTGTCCGAACTACGCAAGGTCTGATTCATGCGGGGTCATGATACGTAGGCAATCTCTATAAGATTCGACCACAACACAACAAAAAAAAATGATGAAAAAAAATGATGAAAAAAAAAGAAAGGAAAAGAAAGAAAAAAAGAAAGAAAAAAGAAAAAAAAAAGTGAAAAAAGGGGGAAAAAGATGTTAATAATGAGGACCGACTGAGTCCATTCTAACCTGTTTTGTTCGGAATCATAAAGAAAGTTAAGGTGGTTGGTTTGTGGTAAGCCGGAAATACAAGATCCAGAAGCTCACTTTGCGGGGATCAAGCCTGATGACAGAAGCACTCGAATCCTATTAGGAACTTGTTGACTAAGGTTGATGATATTGAAGTTGGTAATGGTCTAGGAAATACTGATGCGAAGCTCAGTGGCTAAGATGCCAGTTTTGATAATGTGGGAGGACGCTCCGTTCCTTGGTTAGCAAGAGAGAAGCTTGTGGTGGCTTATTTTGTTGTCATTTCTGTTGTTCGGATTATTAGGATTGTAATTCGGATATTGTTTTGTGTTAAATTGTCTTATCTTTCCGCTTTGTCATAGCGGTTTGTTTAAGTTTTGTCCAGGTTGTTTTAGGATTTTATTCTGGTTTGTTTTTGTTTGTTTTGTTATTCAAACCATTTCACCGGTAGTCTAATGCAAAATCCGGTCTTTTATTATTTCCAGTCATCTTTTTGTTTAGTCCTTTTATCATTTTTTGTTCAGCGCCGATTCGAGTGACATGACATGCACAAATAGTTTGGGCCTAATCTTAAAAGTTAATCATAAAACCCCGAAAAGGTGATCAGAACATTTAAAGAAAATAAGGACGGTTTGAGACTATTCGGAGCTCGAGTCATGTGGAACTAGGGCAAACACAAAGAAAACCGTTAAAAGCAAGATTCGCCAAATTAGCATGAGGGTCGTTCATAATAATGAGAATGAGAGTGTCACCCAACGGTGCTTTAGAAATGACAAATGAAAAAGTAAATGTGTGAATATAATTGTCAAGTCCAGCACCATCAGAAGAGACTACAAATCTTTGTTTAATTGTGTTGTTTACACTGGGCATGTTTTGAAGAATGGAATGATGAAGGCATTTTGTTCTGCTACCTAAACACTTTATCCTTTGTTAACCCCTTTTGAGCCTTATTGTTTTTCTTTCGTACCCCTCTTTCGGAATCAATAGAAATGACTAGAAAACGCAAGCATGGTAGGTAAACAAAAAAGAAAAAAAAAAGAAAACAACAAAACGAGAAAAAAAGAGAAAAAGAAAAAAAAGGAGAAAACAAAATAAAAATTATAACAAAAAAAAACAAAAGAAAGTCAGAAGAAAACGGAGGAATTGGGAACTACGTTTGACCTGATTCCTCAAAGAGGATATGTAGGCGCTTCACGGCTTGGTCATAGGGTGCATAATGTGCATAATATGCATAGTATGCATAGTGTAACATAATATAACAAAAAGTAAAAAATCGCCAAGCTAGAAACTAGGACAAGGGTTGCGCTTGTTGTAAACAAATATGGTTCCGAAGGTTGTAATTTTGAACCCCAAACTGATTTGTTTTTTTGAGCCTTTAATACCCTTTCTTTCTAGCCCTATCCAAAACCCCACATTACGGTCCAAAGAAAGACCTTTTGATCAGTCTGCAAAAGATGCCAAGTCAGACAAATGAGAGTCTTACTGGTGAACATAACACTCTCTTCCACAACAGAAAGGACTCTAATCTCCAGCAGAGAGAATCATATCGGCAACACTCCAAATCCCCAACTGGAAAGTGATACAAATGAGAGAGTCTTATCTGTGAAAATCTTCATGGGCACCATAAGGCGATAAAAGCTGAGAGAAAAACCAAAATGAGAGAGGCTTGATAGTGAAAACTCTTTGGGCACTACAAGTCGAATAAGATTGAGAATTAGATAGGGAATCGCCAAGCGAAGATCTTGAAAGACGATTGACGACAGAGGATAGGCCACATGCGCATGTCATGACCATTAGAGTCAGTATCTGCGTTTGATAGGTTTTTATTTATAGTTTCTCTTATTAAAGAGTCATCTTTTTCCTTTGTCTTTTATTCGGTTCCCTTTTTGTTTATCTTTCTCCTTTCATAGAAAAATTCCCCAGTAGAGTCTGTTTGGTCAGAACAAGTGAGAAATGACTTCAAAATCTGCCATCAGCTTTCCAATTATACAAGATGAGATCTGACTAGTACATCCAAGTGGTATAGTCAGCAAGGGACAAGCGTGAGGCCAGTGTCAAGAAAGATATCCCCAGCAAAAAGGAATTGACAAAAGGATTGACGAATGTCAAGAGGGATATCCTTGCCGAAATCAAAGGTTATAAACCTCAAGGCCAAGGCCCGAGGAGAAATCAAGAAGAGCAATGTACATGATTTGGGAAATTCATACGAGACTAAAAGCTCGAGAAAATGACAGTTTCCGAACTATTCCACAAAAGAAGAGGGATATCCCCAGCAGAAAGGGATCATTCCCAGCAAATAATATCATCCCCAGCAAATTTTTTGGAATGCAAAGTAGGGAAGGAGAAAGGGAAAAATCATCCCCAATAGGAGTATCACAACCAACCACCACAGTCGAATCTTAAAAGGAAATGACATTGATGGAGGAAAGGCATGCCATAAGGGAGGCCGTCAAACTGGGGCAGAAAATTTTCCTGTCATTTAGAAAATTTTCTAGAAGTCAGATACCCATTCGGGGAAGAATAAAGATAGCACCACTCTCAAGGGAAGTGGTCTTTGAACCAGTTTTATCTCCAGCGTAACAAGTTTTAATAAAATAAGTTGTTCCCCAGCGGACAGAACAAAAGGACGAAACTTGTGCTCGGAAAAAGCAAAAGGCCAGTATCATTCCCAGCAGCCTTCCGAAGAGTGAAGCACTAGTTCTGAAGGGATCAAAATCCCCCAACAGTGTTATCCTCGACAGCGTTATCCCCAGCTGATAACATTTTATCCCCCAATAGGTAAGTAAATAATTCCCCAGCAGTGTTATCCCCAGCAAGTTTTGAGGTAAGACATTTTCAAGTTTTGAGGATATGTCGGGTTCATCCGCCCTCGAATAGGACATTTTGGGTTCATCTGCCCTCGAATAGGATATGTTGGGTTCATACGCCCTCGAATAGGATATGTTGGGTCCATCCGCCCTCAAATAGGATATTTTGGGTTCATCCGCCCTCAAATAGGATGTGTCGGGTTCATCCGCCCTCAAATAGGATATGTCGAGTTCATCCGCCCTCAAATAGGATATGTCGGGTTAATCCTCCCTCAAATAGGATATGTCGGGTTCATCCGCCCTCAAATAGGATATGTCGGGTTCATTCGCCCTCGAATAGGACATTTTGGGTTCATCTGCCCTCGAATAGGATATGTCGGGTTCATCCGCCCTCGAATAGGATATGTTGGGTTCGTCAGCCCTCGAATAGGATATGTCGGGTTCATCCGCCCTCAAATAGGCTATGTCGGGTTCATCCGCCCTCGAATAGTATATGTCAGGTTCATCCGCCCTCAAATCGGATATGTCGGGTTCATCCGCACTCAAATAGGATATGTCGGGTTCATCCGCCCTCGAATCGGATATGCCGGGTTCATCCGCCCTGGAATAGGATATGTCAGGTTCATCCGCCCTCGAATAGGCTATGTCGGGTTCATCCGCCCTCGAATAGGCTATGTCGGGTTCATCCGCCCTCGAATAGGATATGTCGGGTTCATCCGCCCTCGAATAGGATATGTTGGGTTCGTCCGCCCTCGAATAGGATTTGTCGGGTTCATCCGCCCTCAAATAGGATATGTCGGGTTCATCCGCCCTCGAATAGGATATGTCGGGTTCATCCGACCTCGAATAGGATATGTCGGGTTCATCCGCCCTCGAATAGGATATGTCGGGTTCATCCGCCCTCGAATAGGATATGTCGGGTTCATCCGCCCTCCAATAGGATATGTCGGGTTCATCCGTCCTCAAATAGGATATGTCAGGTTCATCAGCCCTCCAATAGGATATGTCAGGTTCATCCGCCCTCCAATAGGATATGTGGGGTCCATCCACCCTCAAATAGGATATTTCGGGTTCATCCGCCCTCGAATAGGATATGTCGGGTTCATCCGCCCTCAAATAGGATATGTCGGGTTCATCCTCCCTCGAATAGGATATGTCGGGTTCATCCTCCCTCGAATAGGCTATGTCGGGTTCATCCACCCTCGAATAGGCTATGTCGGGTTCATCCGCCCTCGAATAGGCTATGTCGGGTTCATCCGCCCTCGAATAGGATATGTCGGGTTCATCCGCCCTCGAATAGGATATGTCGGGTTCATCCGCCCTCGAATAGGATATGTCGGGTTGATCCGCCCTCGAATAGGATATGTCGGGTTCATCCGCCCTCGAATAGGATATGTCGGGTTCATCCGCCCTCGAATAGGATATGTCGGGTTCATCCGCCCTCAAATAGGATATGTCGGGTTCATCTGCGCTCGAATAGGATATATCGAGTTCATCCGTGCTCGAATAGGATATGTCGGGTTCATCCGCCCTTGAATAGGCTATGTCGGGTTCATCCGCCCTCGAATAGGATATGTCGGGTTCATCCTCCCTCGAATAGGATATGTCGGGTTCATCCGCCCTCAAATAGGATATGTCGGGTTCATCCGCCCTCGAATGGGATATGTCGGGTTCATCCGCCCTCGAATAGGATATGTCGGGTTTATCCGCCCTCGAATAGGATATGTCGGGTTCATCCTCCCTCGAATAGGATATGTCGGGTTCATCCTCCCTCGAATAGGATATGTCGGGTTGATCCTCCCTCGAATAGGATATGTCGGGTTGATCCGCCCTCGAATAGGATATGTCGGGTTCATCCGCCCTCGAATAGGATATTTCGATTTCATCCGCCCTCAAATAGGATATGTCGGGTTCATCCGCCCTCGAATAGGATATATCGGGTTCATCCACCCTCGAATAGGATATGTCGGGTTCATCCGCCCTCGAATAGGCTATGTCGGGTTCATCCGCCCTCGAATAGGATATGTCGGGTTCATCCGCCCTCAAATAGGCTATGTCGGGTTCATCCGCCCTCGAATAGTATATGTCAGGTTCATCCGACCTCGAATCGGATATGTCGGGTTCATCCGCACTCAAATAGGATATGTCGGGTTCATCCGCCCTCGAATCGGATATGTCGGGTTCATCCGCCCTCGAATAGGATATGTCGGGTTCATCCGCCCTCGAATAGGATATGTCGGGTTCATCCGCCCTCGAATAGGATATATCGGGTTCATCCGCCCTCGAATAGGATATGTCGGGTTCATCCGCCCTCGAATAGGATATGTCGGGTTCATCCGCCCTCGAATAGGATATGTCGGGTTCATCCGCCCTCGAATAGGATATGTCAGGTTCATCCGCCCTCGAATAGGATATGTCGGGTTCATCCGCCCTCGAATAGGATATGTCGGGTTCATCCTCCCTCGAATAGGATATGTCGGGTTGATCCTCCCTCGAATAGGATATGTCGGGTTGATCCTCCCTCGAATAGGATATGTCGGGTTCATCCGCCCTCGAATAGGATATGTCGGGTTCATCCGCCCTCGAATAGGATATGTCGGGTTCATCCGCCCTCGAATAAGATATGTCGGGTTCATCCGCCCTCCAATAGGATATGTCGGGTTCGTCCGCCCTCGAATAGGATATGTCGGGTTCATCCGCCCTCGAATAGGATATGTCGGGTTCATCCGCCCTCGAATCGGATATGTCGGGTTCATCCGCCCTCGAATAGGATATGTCAGGTTCATCCGCCCTCGAATAGGATATGTCGGGTTCATCCGCCCTCGAATAGGATATATCGGGTTCATCCGGCTTCGAATAGGATATGTCGGGTTCATCCGCCCTCGAATAGGATATGTCGGGTTCATCCGCCCTCGAATAGGATATGTCGGGGTCCATCCACCCTCAAATAGGATATTTCGGGTTCATCCGCCCTCGAATAGGATATGTCGGGTTCATCCGCCCTCCAATAGGATATGTCGGGTTCATCCTCCCTCGAATAGGATATGTCGGGTTCATCCGCCCTCGAATAGGCTATGTCGGGTTCATCCACCCTCGAATAGGCTATGTCGGGTTCATCCGCCCTCGAATAGGCTATGTCGGGTTCATCCGCCCTCGAATAGGATATGACGGGTTCATCCGCCCTCGAATAGGATATGTCGGGTTGATCCGCCCGCGAATAGGATATGTCGGGTTCATCCGCCCTCGAATGGGATATGTCGGGTTCATCCGCACTCGAATAGGATATGTCGGGTTCATCCGCCCTCGAATAGGATATGTCGGGTTCATCCGCCCTCGAATAGGATATGTCAGGTTCATCCGCCCTCGAATAGGATATGTCAGGTTCATCCGCCCTCGAATAGGATATGTCGGGTTCATCCGCCCTCGAATAGGATATGTCAGGTTCATCCGCCCTCGAATAGGATATGTCGGGTTCATCCGCCCTCGAATAGGATATGTCGGGTTCATCCTCCCTCGAATAGGATATGTCGGGTTGATCCTCCCTCGAATAGGATATGTCGGGTTGATCCTCCCTCGAATAGGATATGTCGGGTTCATCCGCCCTCGAATAGGATATGTCGGGTTCATCCGCCCTCGAATAGGATATGTCGGGTTCATCCGCCCTCGAATAAGATATGTCGGGTTCATCCGCCCTCAAATAGGATATGTCGGGTTCGTCCGCCCTCGAATAGGATATGTCGGGTTCATTCGCCCTCGAATAGGATATGTCGGGTTCATCCGCCCTCGAATCGGATATGTCGGGTTCATCCGCCCTCGAATAGGATATGTCAGGTTCATCCGCCCTCGAATAGGATATGTCGGGTTCATCCGCCCTCGAATAGGATATATCGGGTTCATCCGGCTTCGAATAGGATATGTCGGGTTCATCCGCCCTCGAATAGGATATGTCGGGTTCATCCGCCCTCGAATAGGATATGTCGGGGTCCATCCACCCTCAAATAGGATATTTCGGGTTCATCCGCCCTCGAATAGGATATGTCGGGTTCATCCGCCCTCCAATAGGATATGTCGGGTTCATCCTCCCTCGAATAGGATATGTCGGGTTCATCCGCCCTCGAATAGGCTATGTCGGGTTCATCCACCCTCGAATAGGCTATGTCGGGTTCATCCGCCCTCGAATAGGCTATGTCGGGTTCATCCGCCCTCGAATAGGATATGACGGGTTCATCCGCCCTCGAATAGGATATGTCGGGTTGATCCGCCCGCGAATAGGATATGTCGGGTTCATCCGCCCTCGAATGGGATATGTCGGGTTCATCCGCACTCGAATAGGATATGTCGGGTTCATCCGCACTCGAATAGGATATGTCGGGTTCATCCGCCCTCAAATAGGATATGTCGGGTTCATCCGCGCTCGAATAGGATATATCGAGTTCATCCGCCCTCCAATAGGATATGTCGGGTTCATCCGCCCTCGAATAGGCTATGTCGGGTTCATCCGCCCTCGAATAGGATATGTCGGGTTTATCCGCCCTCAAATAGGATATGTCGGGTTCATCCGCCCTCGAATAGGATATGTCGGGTTCATCCGCCCTCGAATAGGATATGTCGGGTTCATCCGCCCTCGAATAGGATATGTCGGGTTCGTCCGCCCTCGAATAGGCTATGTCGGGTTCATCCGCCCTCGAATAGGATATGTCGGGTTCGTCCGCCCTCGAATAGGCTATGTCGGGTTCATCCGCCCTCCAATAGGATATGTCGGGTTCATCCGCCCTCGAATAGGCTATGTCGGGTTCATCCGCCCTCGAATAGGATATGTCGGGTTCATCCGCCCTCGAATAGGATATGACGGGTTCATCCGCCCTCGAATAGGATATGTCGGGTTGATCCGCCCTCGAATAGGATATGTCGGGTTCATCCGCCCTCGAATGAGATATGTCGGGTTCATCCGCACTCGAATAGGATATGTCGGGTTCATCCGCCCTCAAATAGGATATGTCGGGTTCATCCGCGCTCGAATAAGATATATCGAGTTCATCCGCCCTCCAATAGGATATGTCGGGTTCATCCGCCCTTGAATAGGATATGTCGGGTTCATCCGCCCTCGAATAGGATATGTCGGGTTCATCCGCCCTCGAATAGGCTATGTCGGGTTCATCCGCCCTCAAATAGGATATGTCGGGTTCATCCGCCCTCGAATAGGATATGTCGGGTTCATCCGCCCTCGAATAGGATATGTCAGGTTCATCCGCCCTCGAATAGGATATGTCGGGTTCATCCGCCCTCGAATAGGATATGTCGGGTTCATCCTCCCTCGAATAGGATATGTCGGGTTGATCCTCCCTCGAATAGGATATGTCGGGTTGATCCTCCCTCGAATAGGATATGTCAGGTTCATCCGCCCCGGAATAGGATATGTCGGGTTCATCCGCCCTCGAATAGGATATGTCGGGTTCATCCGCCCTCGAATAAGATATGTCGGGTTCATCCGCCCTCCAATAGGATATGTCGGGTTCATCCGCCCTCGAATAGGATATGTCGGGTTCATCCGCCCTCGAATAGGATATGTCGGGTTCATCCGCCCTCGAATAGGATATGTCGGGTTCATCCGCCCTCGAATAGGATATGTCGGGTTCATCCGCCCTCGAATAGGATATGTCGGGTTCATCCGCCCTCGAATAGGATATGTCGGGTTCATCCGCCCTCGAATAGGATATGTCGGGTTCATCCGCCCTCGAATAGGATATGTCGGGTTCATCCGCCCTCGAATAGGATATGTCGGGTTCATCCGCCCTCGAATAGGATATGTCGGGTTCATCCGCCCTCGAATAGGATATGTCGGGTTCATCCGCCCTCGAATAGGATATGTCGGGTTCATCCGCCCTCGAATAGGATATGTCGGGTTCATCCGCCCTCGAATAGGATATGTCGGGTTCATCCGCCCTCGAATAGGATATGTCGGGTTCATCCGCCCTCGAATAGGATATGACGGGTTCATCCGCCCTCGAATAGGATATGTCGGGTTGATCCGCCCTCGAATAGGATATGTCGGGTTCATCCGCCCTCGAATGGGATATGTCGGGTTCATCCGCACTCGAATAGGATATGTCGGGTTCATCCGCACTCGAATAGGATATGTCGGGTTCATCCGCCCTGAAATAGGATATGTCGGGTTCATCCGCGCTCGAATAGGATATATCGAGTTCATCCGCCCTCCAATAGGATATGTCGGGTTCATCCGCCCTTGAATAGGCTATGTCGGGTTCATCCGCCCTCGAATAGGATATGTCGGGTTTATCCGCCCTCGAATAGGATATGTCGGGTTCATCCGCCCTCGAATAGGATATGTCGGGTTCATCCGCCCTCGAATAGGATATGTCGGGTTCATCCGCCCTCGAATAGGATATGTCGAGTTCATCCGCCCTCGAATAGGCTATGTCGGGTTCATCCGCCCTCGAATAGGCTATGTCGGGTTCATCCGCCCTCGAATAGGCTATGTCGGGTTCATCCGCCCTCGAATAGGCTATGTCGGGTTCATCCGCCCTCGAATAGGATATGTCGGGTTCATCCGCCCTCGAATAGGATATAACGGGTTCATCCGCCCTCGAATAGGATATGTCGGGTTGATCCGCCCTCGAATAGGATATGTCGGGTTCATCCGCCCTCGAATGAGATATGTCGGGTTCATCCGCACTCGAATAGGATATGTCGGGTTCATCCGCCCTCAAATAGGATATGTCGGGTTCATCCGCGCTCGAATAAGATATATCGAGTTCATCCGCCCTCTAATAGGATATGTCGGGTTCATCCGCCCTTGAATAGGATATGTCGGGTTCATCCGCCCTCGAATAGGATATGTCGGGTTCATCCGCCCTCGAATAGGCTATGTCGGGTTCATCCGCCCTCAAATAGGATATGTCGGGTTCATCCGCCCTCGAATAGGATATGTCGGGTTCATCCGCCCTCGAATAGGATATGTCAGGTTCATCCGCCCTCGAATAGGATATGTCGGGTTCATCCGCCCTCGAATAGGATATGTCGGGTTCATCCTCCCTCGAATAGGATATGTCGGGTTGATCCTCCCTCGAATAGGATATGTCAGGTTCATCTGCCCTCGAATAGGATATGTCGGGTTCATCCGCCCTCGAATAGGATATGTCGGGTTCATCCGCCCTCGAATAAGATATGTCGGGTTCATCCGCCCTCCAATAGGATATGTCGGGTTCATCCGCCCTCGAATAGGATATGTCGGGTTCATCCGCCCTCGAATAGGATATGTCGGGTTCATCCGCCCTCGAATAGGATATGTCGGGTTCATCCGCCCTCGAATAGGATATGTCGGGTTCATCCGCCCTCGAATAGGATATGTCGGGTTCATCCGCCCTCGAATAGGATATGTCGGGTTCATCCGCCCTCGAATAGGATATGTCGGGTTCATCCGCCCTCGAATAGGATATGTCGGGTTCATCCGCCCTCGAATAGGATATGTCGGGTTCATCCGCCCTCGAATAGGATATGTCGGGTTGATCCGCCCTCGAATAGGATATGTCGGGTTCATCCGCCCTCGAATAGGATATGTCGGGTTTATCCGCCCTCGAATAGGATATGTCGGGTTCATCCGCCCTCGAATAGGATATGTCGGGTTCATCCTCCCTCGAATAGGATATGTCGGGTTGATCCGACCTCGAATAGGATATGTCAGGTTCATCCGCCCTCGAATAGGATATGTCGGGTTCATCCGCCCTCGAATAGGATATTTCGATTTCATCCGCCCTCGAATAGGATATGTTGGGTTCATCCGCCCTCGAATAGGATATATCGGGTTCATCCACCCTCGAATAGGATATGTCGGGTTCATCCGCCCTCGAATAGGCTATGTCGGGTTCATCCGCCCTCGAATAGGATATGTCGGGTTCATCCGCCCTCGAATAGGATATGTCGGGTTCATCCGCCCTCGAATAGGATATGTCGGGTTCATCCTCCCTCAAATAGGATATGTCGGGTTGATCCGACCTCGAATAGGATATGTCGGGTTCATCCGCCCTCGAATAGGATATGTCGGGTTCATCCGCCCTCCAATAGGATATGTCGGGTTCATCCGCCCTCCAATAGGATATGTCGGGTTCATCCGCCCTCGAATAGGATATGTCGGGTTCATCCGCCCTCGAATGGGATATGTCGGGTTCATCCGCACTCGAATAGGATATGTCGGGTTCATCCGCACTCGAATAGGATATGTCGGGTTCATCCGCCCTGAAATAGGATATGTCGGGTTCATCCGCGCTCGAATAGGATATATCGAGTTCATCCGCCCTCCAATAGGATATGTCGGGTTCATCCGCCCTTGAATAGGCTATGTCGGGTTCATCCGCCCTCGAATAGGATATGTCGGGTTTATCCGCCCTCGAATAGGATATGTCGGGTTCATCCGCCCTCGAATAGGATATGTCGGGTTCATCCGCCCTCGAATAGGATATGTCGGGTTCATCCGCCCTCGAATAGGATATGTCGAGTTCATCCGCCCTCGAATAGGCTATGTCGGGTTCATCCGCCCTCGAATAGGCTATGTCGGGTTCATCCGCCCTCGAATAGGCTATGTCGGGTTCATCCGCCCTCGAATAGGCTATGTCGGGTTCATCCGCCCTCGAATAGGATATGTCGGGTTCATCCGCCCTCGAATAGGATATAACGGGTTCATCCGCCCTCGAATAGGATATGTCGGGTTGATCCGCCCTCGAATAGGATATGTCGGGTTCATCCGCCCTCGAATGAGATATGTCGGGTTCATCCGCACTCGAATAGGATATGTCGGGTTCATCCGCCCTCAAATAGGATATGTCGGGTTCATCCGCGCTCGAATAAGATATATCGAGTTCATCCGCCCTCTAATAGGATATGTCGGGTTCATCCGCCCTTGAATAGGATATGTCGGGTTCATCCGCCCTCGAATAGGATATGTCGGGTTCATCCGCCCTCGAATAGGCTATGTCGGGTTCATCCGCCCTCAAATAGGATATGTCGGGTTCATCCGCCCTCGAATAGGATATGTCGGGTTCATCCGCCCTCGAATAGGATATGTCAGGTTCATCCGCCCTCGAATAGGATATGTCGGGTTCATCCGCCCTCGAATAGGATATGTCGGGTTCATCCTCCCTCGAATAGGATATGTCGGGTTGATCCTCCCTCGAATAGGATATGTCAGGTTCATCTGCCCTCGAATAGGATATGTCGGGTTCATCCGCCCTCGAATAGGATATGTCGGGTTCATCCGCCCTCGAATAAGATATGTCGGGTTCATCCGCCCTCCAATAGGATATGTCGGGTTCATCCGCCCTCGAATAGGATATGTCGGGTTCATCCGCCCTCGAATAGGATATGTCGGGTTCATCCGCCCTCGAATAGGATATGTCGGGTTCATCCGCCCTCGAATAGGATATGTCGGGTTCATCCGCCCTCGAATAGGATATGTCGGGTTCATCCGCCCTCGAATAGGATATGTCGGGTTCATCCGCCCTCGAATAGGATATGTCGGGTTCATCCGCCCTCGAATAGGATATGTCGGGTTCATCCGCCCTCGAATAGGATATGTCGGGTTCATCCGCCCTCGAATAGGATATGTCGGGTTGATCCGCCCTCGAATAGGATATGTCGGGTTCATCTGCCCTCGAATAGGATATGTCGGGTTTATCCGCCCTCGAATAGGATATGTCGGGTTGATCCGCCCTCGAATAGGATATGTCGGGTTCATCCTCCCTCGAATAGGATATGTCGGGTTGATCCGACCTCGAATAGGATATGTCAGGTTCATCCGCCCTCGAATAGGATATGTCGGGTTCATCCGCCCTCGAATAGGATATTTCGATTTCATCCGCCCTCGAATAGGATATGTTGGGTTCATCCGCCCTCGAATAGGATATATCGGGTTCATCCACCCTCGAATAGGATATGTCGGGTTCATCCGCCCTCGAATAGGCTATGTCGGGTTCATCCGCCCTCGAATAGGATATGTCGGGTTCATCCGCCCTCGAATAGGATATGTCGGGTTCATCCGCCCTCGAATAGGATATGTCGGGTTCATCCTCCCTCAAATAGGATATGTCGGGTTGATCCGACCTCGAATAGGATATGTCGGGTTCATCCGCCCTCGAATAGGATATGTCGGGTTCATCCGCCCTCCAATAGGATATGTCGGGTTCATCCGCCCTCCAATAGGATATGTCGGGTTCATCCGCCCTCGAATAGGATATGTCGGGTTCATCCGCCCTCGAATAGGATATGTCGGGTTCATCCGCCCTCGAATAGGATATGTCGGGTTCATCCGCCCTCGAATAGGATATGTCGGGTTCATCCGCCCTCGAATAGGATATGTCGGGTTCATCCGCCCTCGAATAGGATATGTCGGGTTCATCCGCCCTCGAATAGGATATGTCGGGTTCATCCGCCCTCGAATAGGATATGTCGGGTTCATCCGCCCTCGAATAGGATATTTCGATTTCATCCGCCCTCGAATAGGATATGTTGGGTTCATCCGCCCTCGAATAGGATATATCGGGTTCATCCACCCTCGAATAGGATATGTCGGGTTCATCCGCCCTCGAATAGGCTATGTCGGGTTCATCCGCCCTCGAATAGGATATGTCGGGTTCATCCGCCCTCGAATAGGATATGTCGGGTTCATCCGCCCTCGAATAGGATATGTCGGGTTCATCCGCCCTCGAATAGGATATATCGGGTTCATCCGCCCTCGAATAGGATATGTCGGGTTCATCCGCCCTCGAATAGGATATGTCGGGTTCATCCGCCCTCGAATAGGATATGTCGGGTTCATCCGCCCTCCAATAGGATATGTCGGGTTCATCCGCCCTCCAATAGGATATGTCGGGTTCATCCGCCCTCGAATAGGATATGTCGGGTTCATCCGCCCTCGAATAGGATATGTCGGGTTCATCCGCCCTCGAATAGGATATGTCGGGTTCATCCGCCCTCGAGTAGGATATGTCGGGTTCATCCGCCCTCCAATAGGATATGTCGGGTTCATCCGCCCTCGAATAGGATATGTCGGGTTCATCCGCCCTCGAATAGGATATGTCGGGTTCATCCGCCCTCGAATAGGATATGTCGGGTTCATCCGCCCTCGAATAGGATATGTCAGGTTCATCCGCCCTCGAATAGGATATGTCGGGTTCATCCGCCCTCGAATAGGATATATCGGGTTCATCCGGCTTCGAATAGGATATGTCGGGTTCATCCGCCCTCGAATAGGATATGTCGGGTTCATCCGCCCTCGAATAGGATATGTCGGGGTCCATCCACCCTCAAATAGGATATTTCGGGTTCATCCGCCCTCGAATAGGATATGTCGGGTTCATCCGCCCTCCAATAGGATATGTCGGGTTCATCCTCCCTCGAATAGGATATGTCGGGTTCATCCGCCCTCGAATAGGCTATGTCGGGTTCATCCACCCTCGAATAGGCTATGTCGGGTTCATCCGCCCTCGAATAGGCTATGTCGGGTTCATCCGCCCTCGAATAGGATATGACGGGTTCATCCGCCCTCGAATAGGATATGTCGGGTTGATCCGCCCGCGAATAGGATATGTCGGGTTCATCCGCCCTCGAATGGGATATGTCGGGTTCATCCGCACTCGAATAGGATATGTCGGGTTCATCCGCACTCGAATAGGATATGTCGGGTTCATCCGCCCTCAAATAGGATATGTCGGGTTCATCCGCGCTCGAATAGGATATATCGAGTTCATCCGCCCTCCAATAGGATATGTCGGGTTCATCCGCCCTCGAATAGGCTATGTCGGGTTCATCCGCCCTCGAATAGGATATGTCGGGTTTATCCGCCCTCAAATAGGATATGTCGGGTTCATCCACCCTCGAATAGGATATGTCGGGTTCATCCGCCCTCGAATAGGATATGTCGGGTTCATCCGCCCTCGAATAGGATATGTCGGGTTCATCCGCCCTCGAATAGGATATGTCGGGTTCATCCGCCCTCGAATAGGATATGTCGGGTTCATCCGCCCTCGAATAGGATATGTCGGGTTCATCCGCCCTCGAATAGGATATGTCGGGTTCATCCGCCCTCGAATAGGATATGTCGGGTTCATCCGCCCTCGAATAGGATATGTCGGGTTCATCCGCCCTCGAATAGGATATGTCGGGTTCATCCGCCCTCGAATGAGATATGTCGGGTTCATCCGCACTCGAATAGGATATGTCGGGTTCATCCGCCCTCAAATAGGATATGTCGGGTTCATCCGCGCTCGAATAGGATATATCGAGTTCATCCGCCCTCCAATAGGATATGTCGGGTTCATCCGCCCTTGAATAGGATATGTCGGGTTCATCCGCCCTCGAATAGGATATGTCGGGTTCATCCGCCCTCGAATAGGCTATGTCGGGTTCATCCGCCCTCAAATAGGATATGTCGGGTTCATCCGCCCTCGAATAGGATATGTCGGGTTCATCCGCCCTCGAATAGGATATGTCAGGTTTATCCGCCCTCGAATAGGATATGTCGGGTTCATCCGCCCTCGAATAGGATATGTTGGGTTCATCCTCCCTCGAATAGGATATGTCGGGTTGATCCGACCTCGAATAGGATATGTCAGGTTCATCCGCCCTCGAATAGGATATGTCGGGTTCATCCGCCCTCGAATAGGATATGTCGGGTTCATCCGCCCTGAAATAGGATATGTCGGGTTCATCCGCGCTCGAATAGGATATATCGAGTTCATCCGCCCTCCAATAGGATATGTCGGGTTCATCCGCCCTTGAATAGGCTATGTCGGGTTCATCCGCCCTCGAATAGGATATGTCGGGTTGATCCGCCCTCGAATAGGATATGTCGGGTTCATCCGCCCTCGAATAGGATATGTCGGGTTCATCCGCCCTCGAATAGGATATGTCGGGTTCATCCGCCCTCGAATAGAATATGTCGGGTTCGTCCGCCCTCGAATAGGCTATGTCGGGTTCATCCGCCCTCGAATAGGCTATGTCGGGTTCATCCGCCCTCGAATAGGCTATGTCGGGTTCATCCGCCCTCGAATAGGATATGTCGGGTTCATCCGCCCTCGAATAGGATATGACGGGTTCATCCGCCCTCGAATAGGATATGTCGGGTTGATCCGCCCTCGAATAGGATATGTCGGGTTCATCCGCCCTCGAATGAGATATGTCGGGTTCATCCGCACTCGAATAGGATATGTCGGGTTCATCCGCCCTCAAATAGGATATGTCGGGTTCATCCGCGCTCGAATAAGATATATCGAGTTCATCCGCCCTCCAATAGGATATGTCGGGTTCATCCGCCCTTGAATAGGATATGTCGGGTTCATCCGCCCTCGAATAGGATATGTCGGGTTCATCCGCCCTCGAATAGGCTATGTCGGGTTCATCCGCCCTCAAATAGGATATGTCGGGTTCATCCGCCCTCGAATAGGATATGTCGGGTTCATCCGCCCTCGAATAGGATATGTCAGGTTCATCCGCCCTCGAATAGGATATGTCGGGTTCATCCGCCCTCGAATAGGATATGTCGGGTTCATCCTCCCTCGAATAGGATATGTCGGGTTGATCCTCCCTCGAATAGGATATGTCGGGTTGATCCGACCTCGAATAGGATATGTCAGGTTCATCCGCCCTCGAATAGGATATGTCGGGTTCATCCGCCCTCGAATAGGATATGTCGGGTTCATCCGCCCTCGAATAAGATATGTCGGGTTCATCCGCCCTCCAATAGGATATGTCGGGTTCATCCGCCCTCGAATAGGATATGTCGGGTTCATCCGCCCTCGAATAGGATATGTCGGGTTCATCCGCCCTCGAATAGGATATGTCGGGTTCATCCGCCCTCGAATAGGATATGTCGGGTTCATCCGCCCTCGAATAGGATATGTCGGGTTCATCCGCCCTCGAATAGGATATGTCGGGTTCATCCGCCCTCGAATAGGATATGTCGGGTTCATCCGCCCTCGAATAGGCTATGTCGGGTTCATCCGCCCTCGAATAGGATATGTCGGGTTCATTCGCCCTCGAATAGGATATGTCGGGTTCATCCGCCCTCGAATAGGATATGTCGGGTTCATCCGCCCTCGAATAGGATATGTCGGGTTCATCCGCCCTCGAATAGGATATGTCGGGTTCATCCTCCCTCGAATAGGATATGTCGGGTTCATCCGCCCTCGAATAGGCTATGTCGGGTTCATCCGCCCTCGAATAGGCTATGTCGGGTTCATCCGCCCTCGAATAGGCTATGTCGGGTTCATCCGCCCTCGAATAGGATATGACGGGTTCATCCGCCCTCGAATAGGATATGTCGGGTTGATCCGCCCTCGAATAGGATATGTCGGGTTCATCCGCCCTCGAATGGGATATGTCGGGTTCATCCGCACTCGAATAGGATATGTCGGGTTCATCCGCACTCGAATAGGATATGTCGGGTTCATCCGCCCTGAAATAGGATATGTCGGGTTCATCCGCGCTCGAATAGGATATATCGTGTTCATCCGCCCTCCAATAGGATATGTCGGGTTCATCCGCCCTTGAATAGGCTATGTCGGGTTCATCCGCCCTCGAATAGGATATGTCGGGTTTATCCGCCCTCAAATAGGATATGTCGGGTTCATCCGCCCTCGAATAGGATATGTCGGGTTCATCCGCCCTCGAATAGGATATGTCGGGTTCATCCGCCCTCGAATAGGATATGTCGGGTTCGTCCGCCCTCGAATAGGCTATGTCGGGTTCATCCGCCCTCGAATAGGCTATGTCGGGTTCATCCGCCCTCGAATAGGCTATGTCGGGTTCATCCGCCCTCGAATAGGATATGTCGGGTTCATCCGCCCTCGAATAGGATATGACGGGTTCATCCGCCCTCGAATAGGATATGTCGGGTTGATCCGCCCTCGAATAGGATATGTCGGGTTCATCCGCCCTCGAATGAGATATGTCGGGTTCATCCGCACTCGAATAGGATATGTCGGGTTCATCCGCCCTCAAATAGGATATGTCGGGTTCATCCGCGCTCGAATAAGATATATCGAGTTCATCCGCCCTCCAATAGGATATGTCGGGTTCATCCGCCCTTGAATAGGATATGTCGGGTTCATCCGCCCTCGAATAGGATATGTCGGGTTCATCCGCCCTCGAATAGGCTATGTCGGGTTCATCCGCCCTCAAATAGGATATGTCGGGTTCATCCGCCCTCGAATAGGATATGTCGGGTTCATCCGCCCTCGAATAGGATATGTCAGGTTCATCCGCCCTCGAATAGGATATGTCGGGTTCATCCGCCCTCGAATAGGATATGTCGGGTTCATCCTCCCTCGAATAGGATATGTCGGGTTGATCCTCCCTCGAATAGGATATGTCAGGTTCATCTGCCCTCGAATAGGATATGTCGGGTTCATCCGCCCTCGAATAGGATATGTCGGGTTCATCCGCCCTCGAATAAGATATGTCGGGTTCATCCGCCCTCCAATAGGATATGTCGGGTTCATCCGCCCTCGAATAGGATATGTCGGGTTCATCCGCCCTCGAATAGGATATGTCGGGTTCATCCGCCCTCGAATAGGATATGTCGGGTTCATCCGCCCTCGAATAGGCTATGTCGGGTTCATCCGCCCTCGAATAGGATATGTCGGGTTCATCCGCCCTCGAATAGGATATGTCGGGTTCATCCGCCCTCGAATAGGATATGTCGGGTTCATCCTCCCTCGAATAGGATATGTCGGGTTCGTCCGCCCTCGAATAGGCTATGTCGGGTTCATCCGCCCTCGAATAGGCTATGTCGGGTTCATCCGCCCTCGAATAGGATATGTCGGGTTCATCCGCACTCGAATAGGATATGACGGGTTCATCCGCCCTCGAATAGGATATGTCGGGTTGATCCGCCCTCGAATAGGATATGTCGGGTTCATCCGCCCTCGAATGGGATATGTCGGGTTCATCCGCACTCGAATAGGATATGTCGGGTTCATCCGCCCTCGAATAGGATATGTCGGGTTCATCCGCGCTCGAATAGGATATATCGAGTTCATCCGCCCTCCAATAGGATATGTCGGGTTCATCCGCCCTCGAATAGGATATGTCAGGTTCATCCGCCCTCGAATAGGATATGTCGGGTTCATCCGCCCTCGAATAGGATATGTCGGGTTCATCCTCCCTCGAATAGGATATGTCGGGTTGATCCTCCCTCGAATAGGATATGTCGGGTTGATCCGACCTCGAATAGGATATGTCAGGTTCATCCGCCCTCGAATAGGATATGTCGGGTTCATCCGCCCTCGAATAGGATATGTCGGGTTCATCCGCCCTCGAATAAGATATGTCGGGTTCATCCGCCCTCCAATAGGATATGTCGGGTTCATCCGCCCTCGAATAGGATATGTCGGGTTCATCCGCCCTCGAATAGGATATGTCGGGTTCATCCGCCCTCGAATAGGATATGTCGGGTTCATCCGCCCTCGAATAGGATATGTCGGGTTCATCCGCCCTCGAATAGGATATGTCGGGTTCATCCGCCCTCGAATAGGATATGTCGAGTTCATCCGCCCTCGAATAGGCTATGTCGGGTTCATCCGCCCTCGAATAGGCTATGTCGGGTTCATCCGCCCTCGAATAGGATATGTCGGGTTCATCCGCCCTCGAATAGGATATGTCGGGTTCATCCGCCCTCGAATAGGATATGTCGGGTTCATCCTCCCTCGAATAGGATATGTCGGGTTCATCCGCCCTCGAATAGGCTATGTCGGGTTCATCCGCCCTCGAATAGGCTATGTCGGGTTCATCCGCCCTCGAATAGGCTATGTCGGGTTCATCCGCCCTCGAATAGGATATGACGGGTTCATCCGCCCTCGAATAGGATATGTCGGGTTGATCCGCCCTCGAATAGGATATGTCGGGTTCATCCGCCCTCGAATGGGATATGTCGGGTTCATCCGCACTCGAATAGGATATGTCGGGTTCATCCGCACTCGAATAGGATATGTCGGGTTCATCCGCCCTGAAATAGGATATGTCGGGTTCATCCGCGCTCGAATAGGATATATCGAGTTCATCCGCCCTCCAATAGGATATGTCGGGTTCATCCGCCCTTGAATAGGCTATGTCGGGTTCATCCGCCCTCGAATAGGATATGTCGGGTTTATCCGCCCTCAAATAGGATATGTCGGGTTCATCCGCCCTCGAATAGGATATGTCGGGTTCATCCGCCCTCAAATAGGATATGTCGGGTTCATCCGCCCTCGAATAGGATATGTCGGGTTCGTCCGCCCTCGAATAGGCTATGTCGGGTTCATCCGCCCTCGAATAGGCTATGTCGGGTTCATCCGCCCTCGAATAGGCTATGTCGGGTTCATCCGCCCTCGAATAGGATATGTCGGGTTCATCCGCCCTCGAATAGGATATGACGGGTTCATCCGCCCTCGAATAGGATATGTCGGGTTGATCCGCCCTCGAATAGGATATGTCGGGTTCATCCGCCCTCGAATGAGATATGTCGGGTTCATCCGCACTCGAATAGGATATGTCGGGTTCATCCGCCCTCAAATAGGATATGTCGGGTTCATCCGCGCTCGAATAAGATATATCGAGTTCATCCGCCCTCCAATAGGATATGTCGGGTTCATCCGCCCTTGAATAGGATATGTCGGGTTCATCCGCCCTCGAATAGGATATGTCGGGTTCATCCGCCCTCGAATAGGCTATGTCGGGTTCATCCGCCCTCAAATAGGATATGTCGGGTTCATCCGCCCTCGAATAGGATATGTCGGGTTCATCCGCCCTCGAATAGGATATGTCAGGTTCATCCGCCCTCGAATAGGATATGTCGGGTTCATCCGCCCTCGAATAGGATATGTCGGGTTCATCCTCCCTCGAATAGGATATGTCGGGTTGATCCTCCCTCGAATAGGATATGTCAGGTTCATCTGCCCTCGAATAGGATATGTCGGGTTCATCCGCCCTCGAATAGGATATGTCGGGTTCATCCGCCCTCGAATAGGATATGTCGGGTTCATCCGCCCTCGAATAGGATATGTCGGGTTCATCCGCCCTCGAATAGGATATGTCGGGTTCATCCGCCCTCGAATAGGATATGTCGGGTTCATCCGCCCTCGAATAGGATATGTCGGGTTCATCCGCCCTCGAATAGGATATGTCGGGTTCATCCGCCCTCGAATAGGATATGTCGGGTTCATCCGCCCTCGAATAGGATATGTCGGGTTCATCCGCCCTCGAATAGGATATGTCGGGTTCATCCGCCCTCGAATAGGATATGTCGGGTTCATCCGCCCTCGAATAGGATATGTCGGGTTCATCCGCCCTCGAATAGGATATGTCGGGTTCATCCGCCCTCGAATAGGATATGTCGGGTTCATCCGCCCTCGAATAGGATATGTCGGGTTCATCCGCACTCGAATAGGATATGTCGGGTTCATCCGCCCTCAAATAGGATATGTCGGGTTCATCCGCGCTCGAATAGGATATATCGAGTTCATCCGCCCTCCAATAGGTTATGTCGGGTTCATCCGCCCTTGAATAGGCTATGTCGGGTTCATCCGCCCTCGAATAGGATATGTCGGGTTCATCCGCCCTCAAATAGGATATGTCGGGTTCATCCGCCCTAAAATAGGATATGTCGGGTTCATCCGCCCTCGAATAGGATATGTCGGGTTCATCCGCCCTCGAATAGGATATGTCGGGTTTATCCGCCCTCGAATAGGATATGTCGGGTTCATCCGCCCTCGAATAGGATATGTCGGGTTCATCCTCCCTCGAATAGGATATGTCGGGTTGATCCGACCTCGAATAGGATATGTCAGGTTCATCCGCCCTCGAATAGGATATGTCGGGTTCATCCGCCCTCGAATAGGATATTTCGATTTCATCCGCCCTCGAATAGGATATGTTGGGTTCATCCGCCCTCGAATAGGATATATCGGGTTCATCCACCCTCGAATAGGATATGTCGGGTTCATCCGCCCTCGAATAGGCTATGTCGGGTTCATCCGCCCTCGAATAGGATATGTCGGGTTCATCCGCCCTCGAATAGGATATGTCGGGTTCATCCGCCCTCGAATAGGATATGTCGGGTTCATCCTCCCTCAAATAGGATATGTCGGGTTGATCCGACCTCGAATAGGATATGTCGGGTTTATCCGCCCTCGAATAGGATATGTCGGGTTGATCCGACCTCGAATAGGATATGTCGGGTTCATCCGCCCTCGAATAGGATATGTCGGGTTCATCCGCCCTCGAATAGGATATGTCGGGTTCATCCGCCCTCGAATAGGATATGTCGGGTTCATCCGCCCTTGAATAGGATATGTCGGGTTCATCCGCCCTCGAATAGGATATGTCGGGTTCATCCGCCCTCGAATAGGATATGTCGGGTTCATCCGCCCTCGCATAGGATATGTCGAGTTCATCCGCCCTCGAATAGGATATGTCGGGTTCACCCGCCCTCGAATAGGATATGTCGGGTTCATCCGCCCTCGAATAGGATATGTCGGGTTCATCCGCCCTCGAATAGGATATGTCGGGTTCATCCGCCCTCGAATACGATATGTCGGGTTCATCCGCCCTCAAATAGGATATGTCGGGTTCATCCGCCCTCGAATAAGATATGTCGGGTTCATCCGCCCTCCAATAGGATATGTCGGGTTCATCCGCCCTCGAATAGGATATGTCGGGTTCATCCGCCCTCGAATAGGATATGTCGGGTTCATCCGCCCTCGAATAGGATATGTCGGGTTCATCCGCCCTCGAATAGGATATGTCGGGTTCATCCGCCCTCGAATAGGATATGTCGGGTTCATCCGCCCTCGAATAGGATATGTCGGGTTCATCCGCCCTCGAATAGGATATGTCGGGTTCATCCGCCCTCGAATAGGATATGTCGGGTTCATCCGCCCTCGAATAGGATATGTCGGGTTCATCCGCCCTCGAATAGGATATGTCGGGTTCATCCGCCCTCGAATAGGATATGTCGGGTTCATCCGCCCTCGAATAGGATATGTCGGGTTCATCCGCCCTCGAATAGGATATGTCGGGTTCATCCGCCCTCGAATGGGATATGTCGGGTTCATCCGCACTCGAATAGGATATGTCGGGTTCATCCGCCCTCAAATAGGATATGTCGGGTTCATCCGCGCTCGAATAGGATATATCGAGTTCATCCGCCCTCCAATAGGATATGTCGGGTTCATCCGCCCTTGAATAGGCTATGTCGGGTTCATCCGCCCTCGAATAGGATATGTCGGGTTCATCCGCCCTCAAATAGGATATGTCGGGTTCATCCGCCCTAAAATAGGATATGTCGGGTTCATCCGCCCTCGAATAGGATATGTCGGGTTCATCCGCCCTCGAATAGGATATGTCGGGTTTATCCGCCCTCGAATAGGATATGTCGGGTTCATCCGCCCTCGAATAGGATATGTCGGGTTCATCCTCCCTCGAATAGGATATGTCGGGTTGATCCGACCTCGAATAGGATATGTCAGGTTCATCCGCCCTCGAATAGGATATGTCGGGTTCATCCGCCCTCGAATAGGATATTTCGATTTCATCCGCCCTCGAATAGGATATGTTGGGTTCATCCGCCCTCGAATAGGATATATCGGGTTCATCCACCCTCGAATAGGATATGTCGGGTTCATCCGCCCTCGAATAGGCTATGTCGGGTTCATCCGCCCTCGAATAGGATATGTCGGGTTCATCCGCCCTCGAATAGGATATGTCGGGTTCATCCGCCCTCGAATAGGATATGTCGGGTTCATCCTCCCTCAAATAGGATATGTCGGGTTGATCCGACCTCGAATAGGATATGTCGGGTTTATCCGCCCTCGAATAGGATATGTCGGGTTGATCCGACCTCGAATAGGATATGTCGGGTTCATCCGCCCTCGAATAGGATATGTCGGGTTCATCCGCCCTCGAATAGGATATGTCGGGTTCATCCGCCCTCGAATAGGATATGTCGGGTTCATCCGCCCTTGAATAGGATATGTCGGGTTCATCCGCCCTCGAATAGGATATGTCGGGTTCATCCGCCCTCGAATAGGATATGTCGGGTTCATCCGCCCTCGCATAGGATATGTCGAGTTCATCCGCCCTCGAATAGGATATGTCGGGTTCACCCGCCCTCGAATAGGATATGTCGGGTTCATCCGCCCTCGAATAGGATATGTCGGGTTCATCCGCCCTCGAATAGGATATGTCGGGTTCATCCGCCCTCGAATACGATATGTCGGGTTCATCCGCCCTCAAATAGGATATGTCGGGTTCTTCCTCCCTCGAATAGGATATGTCGGGTTCATCCGCCCTCGAATAGGCTATGTCGGGTTCATCCGCCATGGAATAGGGTATGTCGGGTTCATCCGCCCTCGAATAGGCTATGTCGGGTTCATCCGCCCTCGAATAGGATATGTCAGGTTCATCCGCCCTCGAATAGGATATGTCGGGTTCATCCGCCCTCGAATAGGATATATCGGGTTCATCCGCCCTCGAATAGGATATGTCGGGTTCATCCGCCCTCGAATAGGATATGTCGGGTTCATCCGCCCTCGAATAGGATATGTCGGGTTCATCCGCCCTCCAATAGGATATGTCGGGTTCATCCGCCCTCCAATAGGATATGTCGGGTTCATCCGCCCTCGAATAGGATATGTCAGGTTCATCCGCCCTCGAATAGGATATGTCGGGTTCATCCGCCCTCGAATAGGATATGTCGGGTTCATCCGCCCTCGAATAGGATATGTCGGGTTCATCCGCCCTCGAATAGGATATGTCGGGTTCATCCGCCCTCGAATAGGATATGTCGGGTTCATCCGCCCTCGAATAGGATATGTCGGGTTCATCCGCCCTCGAATAGGATATGTCGGGTTCATCCTCCCTCAAATAGGATATGTCGGGTTGATCCGACCTCGAATAGGATATGTCGGGTTTATCCGCCCTCGAATAGGATATGTCGGGTTGATCCGACCTCGAATAGGATATGTCGGGTTCATCCGCCCTCGAATAGGATATGTCGGGTTCATCCGCCCTCGAATAGGATATGTCGGGTTCATCCGCCCTTGAATAGGATATGTCGGGTTCATCCGCCCTCGAATAGGATATGTCGGGTTCATCCGCCCTCGAATAGGATATGTCGGGTTCATCCGCCCTCGCATAGGATATGTCGGGTTCATCCGCCCTCGAATAGGATATGTCGGGTTCAGCCGCCCTCGAATAGGATATGTCGGGTTCATCCGCCCTCGAATAGGCTATGTCGGGTTCATCCGCCCTGGAATAGGCTATGTCGGGTTCATCCGCCCTCGAATAGGCTATGTCGGGTTCATCCGCCCTCGAATAGGCTATGTCGGGTTCATCCGCCCTCGAATAGGATATGTCGGGTTCATCCGCCCTCGAATAGGATATGTCGGGTTCATCCGCCCTCGAATAGGATATGTCGGGTTCATCCGCCCTCGAATAGGATATGTCGGGTTCATCCGCCCTCCAATAGGATATGTCGGGTTCATCCGCCCTCGAATAGGATATGTCGGGTTCATCCGCCCTCGAATAGGATATGTCGGGTTCATCCGCCCTCGAATAGGATATGTCGGGTTCATCCGCCCTCGAATAGGATATGTCGGGTTCATCCGCCCTCGAATAGGATATGTCGGGTTCATCCGCCCTCGAATAGGATATGTCGGGTTCATCCGCCCTCGAATAGGATATGTCGGGTTCATCCGCCCTCGAATAGGATATGTCGGGTTCATCCGCCCTCGAATAGGATATGTCGGGTTCATCCGCCCTCGAATAGGATATGTCGGGTTCATCCGCCCTCGAATAGGATATGTCGGGTTCATCCGCCCTCGAATAGGATATGTCGGGTTCATCCGCCCTCGAATAGGATATGTCGGGTTCATCCGCACTCGGATAGGATATGTCGGGTTCATCCGCCCTCAAATAGGATATGTCGGGTTCATCCGCGCTCGAATAGGATATATCGAGTTCATCCGCCCTCCAATAGGATATGTCGGGTTCATCCACCCTTGAATAGGCTATGTCGGGTTCATCCGCCCTCGAATAGGATATGTCGGGTTCATCCGCCCTCAAATAGGATATGTCGTGTTCATCCGCCCTAAAATAGGATATGTCGGGTTCATCCGCCCTCGAATAGGATATGTCGGGTTCATCCGCCCTCGAATAGGATATGTCGGGTTTATCCGCCCTCGAATAGGATATGTCGGGTTCATCCGCCCTCGAATAGGATATGTCGGGTTCATCCTCCCTCGAATAGGATATGTCGGGTTGATCCGACCTCGAATAGGATATGTCAGGTTCATCCGCCCTCGAATAGGATATGTCGGGTTCATCCGCCCTCGAATAGGATATTTCGATTTCATCCTCCCTCGAATAGGATATGTCGGGTTCATCCGCCCTCGAATAGGATATATCGGGTTCATCCACCCTCGAATAGGATATGTCGGGTTCATCCGCCCTCGAATAGGCTATGTCGGGTTCATCCGCCCTCGAATAGGATATGTCGGGTTCATCCGACCTCGAATAGGATATGTCGGGTTCATCCGCCCTCGAATAGGATATGTCGGGTTCATCCGCCCTCGAATAGGATATGTCGGGTTCATCCGCCCTCGAATAGGATATGTCGGGTTCATCCTCCCTCAAATAGGATATGTCGGGTTGATCCGACCTCGAATAGGATATGTCGGGTTTATCCGCCCTCGAATAGGATATGTCGGGTTGATCCGACCTCGAATAGGATATGTCGGGTTCATCCGCCCTCGAATAGGATATGTCGGGTTCATCCGCCCTCGAATAGGATATGTCGGGTTCATCCGCCCTCGAATAGGATATGTCGGGTTCATCCGCCCTTGAATAGGATATGTCGGGTTCATCCGCCCTCGAATAGGATATGTCGGGTTCATCCGCCCTCGAATAGGATATGTCGGGTTCATCCGCCCTCGAATAGGATATGTCGGGTTCATCCGCCCTCGAATAGGATATGTCGGGTTCATCCGCCCTCGAATAGGATATGTCGGGTTCATCCGCCCTCGAATAGGATATGTCGGGTTCATCCTCCCTCAAATAGGATATGTCGGGTTGATCCGACCTCGAATAGGATATGTCGGGTTCATCCGCGCTCGAATAGGATATATCGAGTTCATCCGCCCTCCAATAGGATATGTCGGGTTCATCCGCCCTTGAATAGGCTATGTCGGGTTCATCCGCCCTCGAATAGGATATGTCGGGTTCATCCGCCCTCAAATAGGATATGTCGTGTTCATCCGCCCTAAAATAGGATATGTCGGGTTCATCCGCCCTCGAATAGGATATGTCGGGTTCATCCGCCCTCGAATAGGATATGTCGGGTTTATCCGCCCTCGAATAGGATATGTCGGGTTCATCCGCCCTCGAATAGGATATGTCGGGTTCATCCTCCCTCGAATAGGATATGTCGGGTTGATCCGACCTCGAATAGGATATGTCAGGTTCATCCGCCCTCGAATAGGATATGTCGGGTTCATCCGCCCTCGAATAGGATATTTCGATTTCATCCTCCCTCGAATAGGATATGTCGGGTTCATCCGCCCTCGAATAGGATATATCGGGTTCATCCACCCTCGAATAGGATATGTCGGGTTCATCCGCCCTCGAATAGGCTATGTCGGGTTCATCCGCCCTCGAATAGGATATGTCGGGTTCATCCGCCCTCGAATAGGATATGTCGGGTTCATCCGCCCTCGAATAGGATATGTCGGGTTCATCCGCCCTCGAATAGGATATGTCGGGTTCATCCTCCCTCAAATAGGATATGTCGGGTTGATCCGACCTCGAATAGGATATGTCGGGTTTATCCGCCCTCGAATAGGATATGTCGGGTTGATCCGACCTCGAATAGGATATGTCGGGTTCATCCGCCCTCGAATAGGATATGTCGGGTTCATCCGCCCTCGAATAGGATATGTCGGGTTCATCCGCCCTCGAATAGGATATGTCGGGTTCATCCGCCCTTGAATAGGATATGTCGGGTTCATCCGCCCTCGAATAGGATATGTCGGGTTCATCCGCCCTCGAATAGGATATGTCGGGTTCATCCGCCCTCGAATAGGATATGTCGGGTTCATCCGCCCTCGAATAGGATATGTCGGGTTCATCCGCCCTCGAATAGGATATGTCGGGTTCATCCTCCCTCAAATAGGATATGTCGGGTTGATCCGACCTCGAATAGGATATGTCGGGTTTATCCGCCCTCGAATAGGATATGTCGGGTTGATCCGACCTCGAATAGGATATGTCGGGTTCATCCGCCCTCGAATAGGATATGTCGGGTTCATCCGCCCTCGAATAGGCTATGTCGGGTTCATCCGCCCTTGAATAGGCTATGTCGGGTTCATCCGCCCTCGAATAGGATATGTCAGGTTCATCCGCCCTCGAATAGGATATGTCGGGTTCATCCGCCCTCGAATAGGATATATCGGGTTCATCCGCCCTCGAATAGGATATGTCGGGTTCATCCGCCCTCGAATAGGATATGTCGGGTTCATCCGCCCTCGAATAGGATATGTCGGGTTCATCCGCCCTCTTATAGGATATGTCGGGTTCATCCGCCCTCGAATAGGATATGTCGGGTTCATCCGCCCTCGAATAGGATATGTCGGGTTCATCCGCCCTCGAATAGGATATGTCGGGTTCATCCGCCCTCGAATAGGATATGTCGGGTTCATCCGCCCTCGAATAGGATATGTCGGGTTCATCCGCCCTCGAATAGGATATGTCGGGTTCATCCGCCCTCGAATAGGATATGTCGGGTTCATCCTCCCTCCAATAGGATATGTCGGGTTGATCCGACCTCGAATAGGATATGTCGGGTTTATCCGCCCTCGAATAGGATATGTCGGGTTGATCCGACCTCGAATAGGATATGTCGGGTTCATCCGCCCTCGAATAGGATATGTCGGGTTCATCCGCCCTCGAATAGGATATGTCGGGTTCATCCGCCCTCCAATAGGATATGTCGGGTTCATCCGCCCTCGAATAGGATATGTCGGGTTTATCCGCCATCGAATAGGATATGTCGGGTTGATCCGCCCTCCAATAGGATATGTCGGGTTCATCCGCCCTCGAATAGGATATGTCGGGTTCATCCGCCCTCGAATAGGATATGTCGGGTTCATCCGCCCTCGAATAGGATATGTCGGGTTCATCCGCCCTCGAATAGGATATGTCGGGTTCATCCGCCCTCGAATAGGATATGTCGGGTTCATCCGCCCTCGAATAGGATATGTCGGGTTCATCCGCCCTCGAATAGGATATGTCGGGTTCATCCGACCTCGAATAGGATATGTCGGGTTCATCCGCCCTCGAATAGGATATGTCGGGTTCATCCGCCCTCGAATAGGATATGTCGGGTTCATCCGCCCTCGAATAGGATATGTCGGGTTCATCCGCCCTCGAATAGGATATGTCGGGTTCATCCGCCCTCGAATAGGATATGTCGGGTTCATCCGCCCTCGAATAGGATATGTCGGGTTCATCCTCCCTCGAATAGGATATGTCGGGTTCATCCGCCCTCGAATAGGATATGTCGGGTTCATCCGCCCTCGAATAGGATATGTCGGGTTCATCCGCCCTCGAATAGGATATGTCGGGTTCATCCGCCCTCGAATAGGATATGTCGGGTTCATCCGCCCTCGAATAGGATATGTCGGGTTCATCCGCCCTCGAATAGGATATGTCGGGTTCATCCTCCCTCGAATAGGATATGTCGGGTTGATCCTCCCTCGAATAGGATATGTCGGGTTTATCCGCCATCGAATAGGATATGTCGGGTTGATCCGACCTCGAATAGGATATGTCGGGTTCATCCGCCCTCGAATAGGATATGTCGGGTTCATCCGCCCTCGAATAGGATATGTCGGGTTCATCCGCCCTCGAATAGGATATGTCGGGTTCATCCGCCCTCGAATAGGATATGTCGGGTTCATCCGCCCTCGAATAGGATATGTCGGGTTCATCCGCCCTCGAATAGGCTATGTCTGGGTTCATCCGCCCTCGAATAGGATATGTCGGGTTCATCCGCCCTCGAATAGGATATGTCGGGTTCATCCGCCCTCGAATAGGATATGTCGGGTTCATCCGCCCTCGAATAGGATATGTCGGGTTCATCCGCCCTCGAATAGGATATGTCGGGTTCATCCGCCCTCGAATAGGATATGTCGGGTTCATCCCGCCCTCGAATAGGATATGTCGGGTTCATCCGCCCTCGAATAGGATATGTCGGGTTCATCCTCCCTCGAATAGGATATGTCGGGTTTATCCGCCATCGAATAGGATATGTCGGGTTGATCCGCCCTCGAATAGGATATGTCGGGTTCATCCGCCCTCGAATAGGATATGTCGGGTTCATCCGCCCTCGAATAGGATATGTCGGGTTCATCCGCCCTCGAATGGGATATGTCGGGTTCATCCGCCCTCGAATAGGATATGTCGGGTTCATCCGCCCTCGAATAGGATATGTCGGGTTCATCCGCCCTCGAATAGGATATGTCGGGCTCATCCGCCCTCGAATAGGATATGTCGGGCTCATCCGCCCTCGAATAGGATATGTCGGGTTCATCCGCCCTCGAATAGGATATGTCGGGTTCATCCGCCCTCCAATAGGATATGTCGGGTTCATCCGCCCTCGAATAGGATATGTCGGGTTCATCCTCCCTCGAATAGGATATGTCGGGTTGATCCTCCCTCGAATAGGATATGTCGAGTTTATCCGCCATCGAATAGGATATGTCGGGTTGATCCGACCTCGAATAGGATATGTCGGGTTCATCCGCCATCCAATAGGATATGTCGGGTTGATCCGACCTCGAATAGGATATGTCGGGTTCATCCGCCCTCGAATAGGATATGTCGGGTTCATCCGCCCTCGAATAGGATATGTCGGGTTCATCCGCCCTCGAATAGGATATGTCGGGTTCATCCGCCCTCGATTAGGATATGTCGGGTTCATCCCGCCCTCGAATAGGATATGTCGGGTTCATCCGCCCTCGAATAGGATATGTCGGGTTCATCCTCCCTCGAATAGGATATGTCGGGTTTATCCGCCATCGAATAGGAT
Organism: Nicotiana sylvestris; assembly: GCF_000393655.2. Taxonomy (NCBI): domain Eukaryota; kingdom Viridiplantae; phylum Streptophyta; class Magnoliopsida; order Solanales; family Solanaceae; genus Nicotiana; species Nicotiana sylvestris. Next base: position 117,545,875 of record NC_091057.1, on the reverse strand, counting down.
ATGTCGGGTTTATCCGCCCTCGAATAGGATATGTCGGGTTCATCCGCCCTCGAATAGGATATGTCGGGTTCATCCGCCCTCAAATAGGATATGTCGGGTTCATCCGCCCTCGAATAGGATATGTCGGGTTCATCCGCCCTCGAATAGGATATGTCGGGTTCATCCGCCCTCGAATAGGATATGTCGGGTTCATCCGCCCTCGAATAGGATATGTCGGGTTCATCTGCCCTCGAATAGGATATGTCGGGTTCATCCGCCCTCGAATAGGATATGTCGGGTTCATCCGCCCTCGAATAGGATATGTCGGGTTCATCCGCCCTCGAATAGGATATGTCGGGTTCATCCTCCCTCGAATAGGATATGTCGGGTTTATCCGCCCTCGAATAGGATATGTCGGGTTGATCCGACCTCGAATAGGATATGTCGGGTTCATCCGCCCTCGAATAGGATATGTCGGGTTCATCCGCCCTCGAATAGGATATGTCGGGTTCATCCGCCCTCGAATAGGATATGTCGGGTTCATCCGCCCTCGAATAGGATATGTCGGGTTCATCCGCCCTCGAATAGGATATGTCAGGTTCATCCGCCCTCGAATAGGATATGTCGGGTTCATCCGCCATCGAATAGGATATGTCGGGTTGATCCGACCTCGAATAGGATATGTCGGGTTCATCCGCCCTCGAATAGGATATGTCGGGTTCATCCGCCCTCGAATAGGATATGTCGGGTTCATCCGCCCTCGAATAGGATATGTCGGGTTCATCCGCCCTCGAATAGGATATGTCGGGTTCATCCGCCCTCGATTAGGATATGTCGGGTTCATCCCGCCCTCGAATAGGATATGTCGGGTTCATCCGCCCTCGAATAGGATATGTCGGGTTCATCCTCCCTCGAATAGGATATGTCGGGTTTATCCGCCATCGAATAGGATATGTCGGGTTGATCCGCCCTCGAATAGGATATGTCGGGTTCATCCGCCCTCGAATAGGATATGTCGGGTTCATCCGCCCTCGAATAGGATATGTCGGGTTCATCCGCCCTCGAATGGGATATGTCGGGTTCATCCGCCCTCGAATGGGATATGTCGGGTTCATCCGCCCTCGAATGGGATATGTCGGGTTCATCCGCCCTCGAATAGGATATGTCGGGTTCATCCGCCCTCGAATAGGATATGTCGGGTTCATCCGCCCTCGAATAGGATATGTCGGGTTCATCCGCCCTCGAATAGGATATGTCGGGTTCATCCGCCCTCGAGTAGGATATGTCGGGTTCATCCGCCCTCGAATAGGATATGTCGGGTTCATCCGCCCTCGAATAGGATATGTCGGGTTCATCCGCCCTCGAATAGGATATGTCGGGCTCATCCGCCCTCGAATAGGATATGTCGGGCTCATCCGCCCTCGAATAGGATATGTCGGGCTCATCCGCCCTCGAATAGGATATGTCGGGCTCATCCGCCCTCGAATAGGATATGTCGGGCTCATCCGCCCTCGAATAGGATATGTCGGGTTCATCCGCCCTCCAATAGGATATGTCGGGTTCATCCACCCTCGAATAGGATATGTCGGGTTCATCCGCCCTCCAATAGGATATGTCTGGTTCATCCGCCCTCGAATAGGATATGTCGGGTTCATCCGCCCTCGAATAGGATATGTCGGGTTCATCCTCCATCCAATAGGATATGTCGGGTTGATCCGACCTCGAATAGGATATGTCGGGTTCATCCGCCCTCGAATAGGATATGTCGGGTTCATCCGCCCTCGAATAGGATATGTCGGGTTCATCCGCCCTCGAATAGGATATGTCGGGTTCATCCGCCCTCGAATAGGATATGTCGGGTTCATCCGCCCTCGAATAGGATATGTCGGGTTCATCCGCCCTCGAATAGGATATGTCGGGTTCATCCGCCCTCGAATAGGATATGTCGGGTTGATCCTCCCTCAAATAGGATATGTCGGGTTTATCCGCCATCGAATAGGATATGTCAGGTTCATCCGCCCTCGAATAGGATATGTCGGGTTCATCCGCCATCCAATAGGATATGTCGGGTTGATCCGACCTCGAATAGGATATGTCGGGTTCATCCGCCCTCGAATAGGATATGTCGGGTTCATCCGCCCTCGAATAGGATATGTCGGGTTCATCCGCCCTCGAATAGGATATGTCGGGTTCATCCGCCCTCGATTAGGATATGTCGGGTTCATCCCGCCCTCGAATAGGATATGTCGGGTTCATCCGCCCTCGAATAGGATATGTCGGGTTCATCCTCCCTCGAATAGGATATGTCGGGTTTATCCGCCATCGAATAGGATATGTCGGGTTGATCCGCCCTCGAATAGGATATGTCGGGTTCATCCGCCCTCGAGTAGGATATGTCGGGTTCATCCGCCCTCGAATAGGATATGTCGGGTTCATCCGCCCTCGAATAGGATATGTCGGGTTCATCCGCCCTCGAATAGGATATGTCGGGTTCATCCGCCCTCGAATAGGATATGTCGGGTTCATCCGCCCTCGAATAGGATATGTCGGGTTCATCCGCCCTCGAATAGGATATGTCGGGTTTATCCGCCCTCGAATAGGATATGTCGGGTTCATCCGCCCTCGAATAGGATATGTCGGGTTCATCCTCCCTCGAATAGGATATGTCGGGTTGATCCTCCCTCGAATAGGATATGTCGGGTTTATCCGCCATCGAATAGGATATGTCGGGTTGATCCGACCTCGAATAGGATATGTCGGGTTCATCCGCCCTCGAATAGGATATGTCGGGTTCATCCGCCCTCGAATAGGATATGTCGGGTTCATCCGCCCTCGAATAGGATATGTCGGGTTCATCCGCCCTCGAATAGGATATGTCGGGTTCATCCGCCCTCGAATAGGATATGTCGGGTTCATCCGCCCTCGAATAGGCTATGTCTGGTTCATCCGCCCTCGAATAGGATATGTCGGGTTCATGCGCCATCCAATAGGATATGTCGGGTTGATCCGACCTCGAATAGGATATGTCGGGTTCATCCGCCCTCGAATAGGATATGTCGGGTTCATCCGCCCTCGAATAGGATATGTCGGGTTCATCCGCCCTCGAATAGGATATGTCGGGTTCATCCGCCCTCGATTAGGATATGTCGGGTTCATCCCGCCCTCGAATAGGATATGTCGGGTTCATCCGCCCTCGAATAGGATATGTCGGGTTCATCCTCCCTCGAATAGGATATGTCGGGTTTATCCGCCATCGAATAGGATATGTCGGGTTGATCCGCCCTCGAATAGGATATGTCGGGTTCATCCGCCCTCGAATAGGATATGTCGGGTTCATCCGCCCTCGAATAGGATATGTCGGGTTCATCCGCCCTCGAATGGGATATGTCGGGTTCATCCGCCCTCGAATGGGATATGTCGGGTTCATCCGCCCTCGAATAGGATATGTCGGGTTCATCCGCCCTCGAATAGGATATGTCGGGTTCATCCGCCCTCGAATAGGATATGTCGGGCTCATCCGCCCTCGAATAGGATATGTCGGGCTCATCCGCCCTCGAATAGGATATGTCGGGTTCATCCGCCCTCGAATAGGATATGTCGGGTTCATCCGCCCTCCAATAGGATATGTCGGGTTCATCCGCCCTCGAATAGGATATGTCGGGTTCATCCGCCCTCGAATAGGATATGTCGGGTTCATCCGCCCTCGAATAGGATATGTCGGGTTCATCCACCCTCGAATAGGATATGTCGGGTTCATCCGCCCTCGAATAGGATATGTCGGGTTCATCCGCCCTCGAATAGGATATGTTGGGTTCATCCGCCCTCGAATAGGATATGTCGGGTTCATCCGCCCTCGAATAGGATATGTCGGGCTCATCCGCCCTCGAATAGGATATGTCGGGCTCATCCGCCCTCGAATAGGATATGTCGGGCTCATCCGCCCTCGAATAGGATATGTCGGGTTCATCCGCCCTCGAATAGGATATGTCGGGTTCATCCTCCCTCCAATAGGATATGTCGGGTTCATCCGCCCTCGAATAGGATATGTCGGGTTCATCCGCCCTCCAATAGGATATGTCTGGTTCATCCGCCCTCGAATAGGATATGTCGGGTTCATCCGCCCTCGAATAGGATATGTCGGGTTCATCCGCCCTCGAATAGGATATGTCGGGTTCATCCGCCCTCGAATAGGATATGTCGGGTTCATCCGCCCTCGAATAGGATATGTCGGGTTCATCCGCCCTCGAATAGGATATGTCGGGTTCATCCGCCCTCGAATAGGATATGTCGGGTTCATCCGCCCTCGAATAGGATATGTCGGGTTCATCCGCCCTCGAATAGGACATGTCGGGTTCATCCTCCCTCGAATAGGATATGTCGGGTTGATCCGACCTCGAATAGGATATGTCGGGTTTATCCGCCCTCGAATAGGATATGTCGGGTTGATCCGACCTCGAATAGGATATGTCGGGTTCATCCGCCCTCGAATAGGATATGTCGGGTTCATCCGCCCTCGAATAGGATATGTCGGGTTCATCCGCCCTCGAATAGGATATGTCGGGTTCATCCGCCCTCGATTAGGATATGTCGGGTTCATCCCGCCCTCGAATAGGATATGTCGGGTTCATCCGCCCTCGAATAGGATATGTCGGGTTCATCCTCCCTCGAATAGGATATGTCGGGTTTATCCGCCATCGAATAGGATATGTCGGGTTGATCCGCCCTCGAATAGGATATGTCGGGTTCATCCGCCCTCGAGTAGGATATGTCGGGTTCATCCGCCCTCGAATAGGATATGTCGGGTTCATCCGCCCTCGAATAGGATATGTCGGGTTCATCCGCCCTCGAATAGGATATGTCGGGTTCATTCGCCCTCGAATAGGATATGTCGGGTTCATCCGCCCTTGAATAGGATATGTCGGGTTCATCCGCCCTCGAATAGGATATGTCGGGTTCATCCGCCCTCGAATAGGATATGTCGGGTTCATCCGCCCTCGAATAGGATATGTCGGGCTCATCCGCCCTCGAATAGGATATGTCGGGTTGATCCTCCCTCGAATAGGATATGTCGGGTTTATCCGCCATCGAATAGGATATGTCGGGTTGATCCGACCTCGAATAGGATATGTCGGGTTCATCCGCCCTCGAATAGGATATGTCGGGTTCATCCGCCCTCGAATAGGATATGTCGGGTTCATCCGCCCTCGAATAGGATATGTCGGGTTCATCCGCCCTCGAATAGGATATGTCGGGTTCATCCGCCCTCGAATAGGATATGTCGGGTTCATCCGCCCTCGAATAGGCTATGTCTGGTTCATCCGCCCTCGAATAGGATATGTCGGGTTCATGCGCCATCCAATAGGATATGTCGGGTTGATCCGACCTCGAATAGGATATGTCGGGTTCATCCGCCCTCGAATAGGATATGTCGGGTTCATCCGCCCTCGAATAGGATATGTCGGGTTCATCCGCCCTCGAATAGGATATGTCGGGTTCATCCGCCCTCGATTAGGATATGTCGGGTTCATCCCGCCCTCGAATAGGATATGTCGGGTTCATCCGCCCTCGAATAGGATATGTCGGGTTCATCCTCCCTCGAATAGGATATGTCGGGTTTATCCGCCATCGAATAGGATATGTCGGGTTGATCCGCCCTCGAATAGGATATGTCGGGTTCATCCGCCCTCGAATAGGATATGTCGGGTTCATCCGCCCTCGAATAGGATATGTCGGGTTCATCCGCCCTCGAATGGGATATGTCGGGTTCATCCGCCCTCGAATAGGATATGTCGGGTTCATCCGCCCTCGAATAGGATATGTCGGGTTCATCCGCCCTCGAATAGGATATGTCGGGCTCATCCGCCCTCGAATAGGATATGTCGGGCTCATCCGCCCTCGAATAGGATATGTCGGGTTCATCCGCCCTCGAATAGGATATGTCGGGTTCATCCGCCCTCCAATAGGATATGTCGGGTTCATCCGCCCTCAAATAGGATATGTCGGGTTCATCCGCCCTCGAATAGGATATGTCGGGTTCATCCGCCCTCGAATAGGATATGTCGGGTTCATCCGCCCTCGAATAGGATATGTCGGGTTCATCCGCCCTCCAATAGGATATGTCGGGTTCATCCGCCCTCGAATAGGATATGTCGGGTTCATCCGCCCTCGAATAGGATATGTTGGGTTCATCCGCCCTCGAATAGGATATGTCGGGTTCATCCGCCCTCGAATAGGATATGTCGGGCTCATCCGCCCTCGAATAGGATATGTCGGGCTCATCCGCCCTCGAATAGGATATGTCGGGCTCATCCGCCCTCGAATAGGATATGTCGGGTTCATCCGCCCTCGAATAGGATATGTCGGGTTCATCCGCCCTCCAATAGGATATGTCGGGTTCATCCGCCCTCGAATAGGATATGTCGGGTTCATCCGCCCTCCAATAGGATATGTCTGGTTCATCCGCCCTCGAATAGGATATGTCGGGTTCATCCGCCCTCGAATAGGATATGTCGGGTTCATCCGCCCTCGAATAGGATATGTCGGGTTCATCCGCCCTCGAATAGGATATGTCGGGTTCATCCGCCCTCGAATAGGATATGTCGGGTTCATCCGCCCTCGAATAGGATATGTCGGGTTCATCCGCCCTCGAATAGGATATGTCGGGTTCATCCGCCCTCGAATAGGATATGTCGGGTTCATCCGCCCTCGAATAGGACATGTCGGGTTCATCCTCCCTCGAATAGGATATGTCGGGTTGATCCGACCTCGAATAGGATATGTCGGGTTTATCCGCCCTCGAATAGGATATGTCGGGTTGATCCGACCTCGAATAGGATATGTCGGGTTCATCCGCCCTCGAATAGGATATGTCGGGTTCATCCGCCCTCGAATAGGATATGTCGGGTTCATCCGCCCTCGAATAGGATATGTCGGGTTCATCCGCCCTCGAATAGGATATGTCGGGTTCATCCGCCCTCAAATAGGATATGTCGGTTCATCTGCCCTCAAATAAGATATGTCGGTTCATCCGCCCTCAAATAGGATATGTCGGGTTCATCCGCCCTCGAATAGGATATGTCGGGTTCATCCGCCCTCCAATAGGATATGTCGGGTTCATCCGCCCTCGAATAGGATATGTCGGGTTCATCCGCCCTCGAATAGGATATATCGGGTTCATCCGCCCTCGAATAGGATATGTCGGGTTCATCCGCCCTCGAATAGGATATGTCGGGTTCATCCGCCCTCGAATAGGATATGTCGGGTTCATCCGACCTCGAATAGGATATGTCGGGTTCATCCGTCTCAAATAGGATATGTCGGGTTCATCCGCCCTCGAATAGGATATGTTGGGTTCATCCGCCCTCGAATATGATATGTACGGTTCATCCGCCCTCGAATAGGATATGTCGGGTTCATCCGCCCTCGAATAGGATATGTCGGGTTCATCCGCCCTCGTGTTCATCCGCCCTCGAATGGGATATGTCGGGTTCATCCGCCCTCGAATAGGATATGTCGGGTTCATCCGCCCTCGAATAGGATATGTCGGGTTCATCCGCCCTCGAATAGGATATGTCGGGTTCATCCGACCTCGAATGGGATATGTCGGGTTCATCCGCATTCGAATGGGATATGTCGGGTTCATCCGCCCTCGAATAGGATATGTCGGGTTGATCCGACCTCGAATAGGATATGTCGGGTTCATCCGCCCTCGAATAGGATATGTCGGGTTCATCCGCCCTCGAATAGGATATGTCGGGTTCATCCGCCCTCGAATAGGATATGTCGGGTTCATCCGCCCTCGAATAGGATATGTCGGGTTCATCCGCCCTCGAATAGGATATGTCGGGTTCATCCGCCCTCGAATAGGATATGTCGGGTTCATCCGCCCTCGAATAGGATATGTCGGGTTGATCCTCCCTCAAATAGGATATGTCGGGTTTATCCGCCATCGAATAGGATATGTCAGGTTCATCCGCCCTCGAATAGGATATGTCGGGTTCATCCGCCATCCAATAGGATATGTCGGGTTGATCCGCCCTCGAATAGGATATGTCGGGTTCATCCGCCCTCGAATAGGATATGTCGGGTTCATCCGCCCTCGAATAGGATATGTCGGGTTCATCCGCCCTCGATTAGGATATGTCGGGTTCATCCCGCCCTCGAATAGGATATGTCGGGTTCATCCGCCCTCGAATAGGATATGTCGGGTTCATCCTCCCTCGAATAGGATATGTCGGGTTTATCCGCCATCGAATAGGATATGTCGGGTTGATCCGCCCTCGAATAGGATATGTCGGGTTCATCCGCCCTCGAGTAGGATATGTCGGGTTCATCCGCCCTCGAATAGGATATGTCGGGTTCATCCGCCCTCGAATAGGATATGTCGGGTTCATCCGCCCTCGAATAGGATATGTCGGGTTCATCCGCCCTCGAATAGGATATGTCGGGTTCATCCGCCCTCGAATAGGATATGTCGGGTTCATCCGCCCTCGAATAGGATATGTCGGGTTCATCCGCCCTCGAATAGGATATGTCGGGTTCATCCGCCCTCGAATAGGATATATCGGGTTCATCCGCCCTCGAATAGGATATGTCGGGTTGATCCTCCCTCGAATAGGATATGTCGGGTTTATCCGCCATCGAATAGGATATGTCGGGTTGATCCGACCTCGAATAGGATATGTCGGGTTCATCCGCCCTCGAATAGGATATGTCGGGTTCATCCGCCCTCGAATAGGATATGTCGGGTTCATCCGCCCTCGAATAGGATATGTCGGGTTCATCCGCCCTCGAATAGGATATGTCGGGTTCATCCGCCCTCGAATAGGATATGTCGGGTTTATCCGCCCTCGAATAGGCTATGTCTGGTTCATCCGCCCTCGAATAGGATATGTCGGGTTCATGCGCCATCCAATAGGATATGTCGGGTTGATCCGACCTCGAATAGGATATGTCGGGTTCATCCGCCCTCGAATAGGATATGTCGGGTTCATCCGCCCTCGAATAGGATATGTCGGGTTCATCCGCCCTCGAATAGGATATGTCGGGTTCATCCGCCCTCGAATAGGATATGTCGGGTTCATCCGCCCTCGAATAGGCTATGTCTGGTTCATCCGCCCTCGAATAGGATATGTCGGGTTCATGCGCCATCCAATAGGATATGTCGGGTTGATCCGACCTCGAATAGGATATGTCGGGTTCATCCGCCCTCGAATAGGATATGTCGGGTTCATCCGCCCTCGAATAGGATATGTCGGGTTCATCCGCCCTCGAATAGGATATGTCGGGTTCATCCGCCCTCGATTAGGATATGTCGGGTTCATCCCGCCCTCGAATAGGATATGTCGGGTTCATCCGCCCTCGAATAGGATATGTCGGGTTCATCCTCCCTCGAATAGGATATGTCGGGTTTATCCGCCATCGAATAGGATATGTCGGGTTGATCCGCCCTCGAATAGGATATGTCGGGTTCATCCGCCCTCGAATAGGATATGTCGGGTTCATCCGCCCTCGAATAGGATATGTCGGGTTCATCCGCCCTCGAATAGGATATGTCGGGTTCATCCGCCCTCGAATAGGATATGTCGGGTTCATCCGCCCTCGAATAGGATATGTCGGGTTCATCCGCCCTCGAATAGGACATGTCGGGTTCATCCTCCCTCGAATAGGATATGTCGGGTTGATCCGACCTCGAATAGGATATGTCGGGTTCATCCGCCCTCGAATAGGATATGTCGGGTTCATCCGCCCTCGAATAGGATATGTCGGGTTCATCCGCCCTCGAATAGGATATGTCGGGTTCATCCGCCCTCGAATAGGATATGTCGGGTTCATCCGCCCTCGAATAGGATATGTCGGGTTCATCCGCCCTCGAATAGGATATGTCGGGTTCATCCGCCCTCGAATAGGATATGTCGGGTTCATCCGCCCTCGAATAGGATATGTCGGGTTCATCCGCCCTCGAATAGGACATGTCGGGTTCATCCTCCCTCGAATAGGATATGTCGGGTTGATCCGACCTCGAATAGGATATGTCGGGTTCATCCGCCCTCGAATAGGATATGTCGGGTTCATCCGCCCTCGAATAGGATATGTCGGGTTCATCCGCCCTCGAATAGGATATGTCGGGTTCATCCGCCCTCGAATAGGATATGTCGGGTTCATCCGCCCTCGAATAGGACATGTCGGGTTCATCCTCCCTCGAATAGGATATGTCGGGTTGATCCGACCTCGAATAGGATATGTCGGGTTTGATCCGACCTCGAATAGGATATGTCGGGTTCATCCGCCCTCGAATAGGATATGTCGGGTTCATCCGCCCTCGAATAGGATATGTCGGGTTCATCCGCCCTCGAATAGGATATGTCGGGTTCATCCGCCCTCGAATAGGATATGTCGGGTTCATCCGCCCTCGAATATGATATGTCGGGTTCATCCGCCCTCAAATAAGATATGTCGGTTCATCCGCCCTCAAATAAGATATGTCGGTTCATCCGCCCTCAAATAGGATATGTCGGGTTCATCCGCCCTCGAATAGGATATGTCGGGTTCATCCGCCCTCCAATAGGATATGTCGGGTTCATCCGCCCTCGAATAGGATATGTCGGGTTCATCCGCCCTCGAATAGGATATATCGGGTTCATCCGCCCTCGAATAGGATATGTCGGGTTCATCCGCCCTCGAATAGGATATGTCGGGTTCATCCGCCCTCGAATAGGATATGTCGGGTTCATCAGACCTCGAATAGGATATGTCGGGTTCATCCATCTCAAATAGGATATGTCGGGTTCATCCGCCCTCGAATAGGATATGTTGGGTTCATCCGCCCTCGAATAGGATATGTCGGGTTCATCCGCCCTCCAATAGGATATGTCGGGTTCATCCGCCCTCGAATAGGATATGTCGGGTTCATCCGCCCTCGAATAGGATATATCGGGTTCATCCGCCCTCGAATAGGATATGTCGGGTTCATCCGCCCTCGAATAGGATATGTCGGGTTCATCCGCCCTCGAATAGGATATGTCGGGTTCATCCGCCCTCGAATAGGATATGTCGGGTTCATCCGCCCTCGAATAGGATATGTCGGGTTCATCCGCCCTCGAATAGGATATGTCGGGTTCATCCGCCCTCGAATAGGATATGTCGGGTTCATCCGCCCTCGAATAGGATATGTCGGGTTCATCCTCCCTCGAATAGGATATGTCGGGTTGATCCTCCCTCGAATAGGATATGTCGGGTTTATCCGCCATCGAATAGGATATGTCGGGTTGATCCGACCTCGAATAGGATATGTCGGGTTCATCCGCCCTCGAATAGGATATGTCGGGTTCATCCGCCCTCGAATAGGATATGTCGGGTTCATCCGCCCTCGAATAGGATATGTCGGGTTCATCCGCCCTCGAATAGGATATGTCGGGTTCATCCGCCCTCGAATAGGATATGTCGGGTTCATCCGCCCTCGAATAGGCTATGTCTGGTTCATCCGCCCTCGAATAGGATATGTCGGGTTCATGCGCCATCCAATAGGATATGTCGGGTTCATCCGCCCTCGAATAGGATATGTCGGGTTCATCCGCCCTCGAATAGGATATGTCGGGTTCATCCGCCCTCGAATCGGATATGTCGGGTTCATCCGCCCTCGAATAGGATATGTCGGGTTCATCCGACCTCGAATGGGATATGTCGGGTTCATCCGCATTCGAATGGGATATGTCGGGTTCATCCGCCCTCGAATAGGATATGTCGGGTTGATCCGACCTCGAATAGGATATGTCGGGTTCATCCGCCCTCGAATAGGATATGTCGGGTTCATCCGCCCTCGAATAGGATATGTCGGGTTCATCCGCCCTCGAATAGGATATGTCGGGTTCATCCGCCCTCGAATAGGATATGTCGGGTTCATCCGCCCTCGAATAGGATATGTCGGGTTCATCCGCCCTCGAATAGGCTATGTCTGGTTCATCCGCCCTCGAATAGGATATGTCGGGTTCATGCGCCATCCAATAGGATATGTCGGGTTGATCCGACCTCGAATAGGATATGTCGGGTTCATCCGCCCTCGAGTAGGATATGTCGGGTTCATCCGCCCTCGAATAGGATATGTCGGGTTCATCCGCCCTCGAATAGGATATGTCGGGTTCATCCGCCCTCGAATAGGATATGTCGGGTTCATCCGCCCTCGATTAGGATATGTCGGGTTCATCCCGCCCTCGAATAGGATATGTCGGGTTCATCCGCCCTCGAATAGGATATGTCGGGTTCATCCTCCCTCGAATAGGATATGTCGGGTTTATCCGCCATCGAATAGGATATGTCGGGTTGATCCGCCCTCGAATAGGATATGTCGGGTTCATCCGCCCTCGAATAGGATATGTCGGGTTCATCCGCCCTCGAATAGGATATGTCGGGTTCATCCGCCCTCGAATAGGATATGTCGGGTTCATCCGCCCTCGAATAGGATATGTCGGGTTCATCCGCCCTCGAATAGGATATGTCGGGTTCATCCGCCCTCGAATAGGACATGTCGGGTTCATCCTCCCTCGAATAGGATATGTCGGGTTGATCCGACCTCGAATAGGATATGTCGGGTTTATCCGCCCTCGAATAGGATATGTCGGGTTGATCCGACCTCGAATAGGATATGTCGGGTTCATCCGCCCTCGAATAGGATATGTCGGGTTCATCCGCCCTCGAATAGGATATGTCGGGTTCATCCGCCCTCGAATAGGATATGTCGGGTTCATCCGCCCTCGAATAGGATATGTCGGGTTCATCCGCCCTCGAATATGATATGTCGGGTTCATCCGCCCTCAAATAAGATATGTCGGTTCATCCGCCCTCAAATAAGATATGTCGGTTCATCCGCCCTCAAATAGGATATGTCGGGTTCATCCGCCCTCGAATAGGATATGTCGGGTTCATCCGCCCTCCAATAGGATATGTCGGGTTCATCCGCCCTCGAATAGGATATGTCGGGTTCATCCGCCCTCGAATAGGATATATCGGGTTCATCCGCCCTCGAATAGGATATGTCGGGTTCATCCGCCCTCGAATAGGATATGTCGGGTTCATCCGCCCTCGAATAGGATATGTCGGGTTCATCCGACCTCGAATAGGATATGTCGGGTTCATCCGCCCTCGAATAGGATATGTCGGGTTCATCCGCCCTCGAATAGGATATGTTGGGTTCATCCGCCCTCGAATAGGATATGTACGGTTCATCCGCCCTCGAATAGGATATGTCGGGTTCATCCGCCCTCGAATAGGATATGTCGGGTTCATCCGCCCTCGTGTTCATCCGCCCTCGAATGGGATATGTCGGGTTCATCCGCCCTCGAATAGGATATGTCGGGTTCATCCGCCCTCGAATCGGATATGTCGGGTTCATCCGCCCTCGAATAGGATATGTCGGGTTCATCCGACCTCGAATGGGATATGTCGGGTTCATCCGCATTCGAATGGGATATGTCGGGTTCATCCGCCCTCGAATAGGATATGTCGGGTTGATCCGACCTCGAATAGGATATGTCGGGTTCATCCGCCCTCGAATAGGATATGTCGGGTTCATCCGCCCTCGAATAGGATATGTCGGGTTCATCCGCCCTCGAATAGGATATGTCGGGTTCATCCGCCCTCGAATAGGATATGTCGGGTTCATCCGCCCTCGAATAGGATATGTCGGGTTCATCCGCCCTCGAATAGGATATGTCGGGTTCATCCGCCCTCGAATAGGATATGTCGGGTTGATCCTCCCTCAAATAGGATATGTCGGGTTTATCCGCCATCGAATAGGATATGTCAGGTTCATCCGCCCTCGAATAGGATATGTCGGGTTCATCCGCCATCCAATAGGATATGTCGGGTTGATCCGACCTCGAATAGGATATGTCGGGTTCATCCGCCCTCGAATAGGATATGTCGGGTTCATCCGCCCTCGAATAGGATATGTCGGGTTCATCCGCCCTCTATTAGGATATGTCGGGTTCATCCCGCCCTCGAATAGGATATGTCGGGTTCATCCGCCCTCGAATAGGATATGTCGGGTTCATCCTCCCTCGAATAGGATATGTCGGGTTTATCCGCCATCGAATAGGATATGTCGGGTTGATCCGCCCTCGAATAGGATATGTCGGGTTCATCCGCCCTCGAGTAGGATATGTCGGGTTCATCCGCCCTCGAATAGGATATGTCGGGTTCATCCGCCCTCGAATAGGATATGTCGGGTTCATCCGCCCTCGAATAGGATATGTCGGGTTCATCCGCCCTCGAATAGGATATGTCGGGTTCATCCGCCCTCGAATAGGATATGTCGGGTTCATCCGCCCTCGAATAGGATATGTCGGGTTCATCCGCCCTCGAATAGGATATGTCGGGTTCATCCGCCCTCGAATAGGATATGTCGGGTTCATCCTCCCTCGAATAGGATATGTCGGGTTGATCCTCCCTCGAATAGGATATGTCGGGTTTATCCGCCATCGAATAGGATATGTCGGGTTGATCCGACCTCGAATAGGATATGTCGGGTTCATCCGCCCTCGAATAGGATATGTCGGGTTCATCCGCCCTCGAATAGGATATGTCGGGTTCATCCGCCCTCGAATAGGATATGTCGGGTTCATCCGCCCTCGAATAGGATATGTCGGGTTCATCCGCCCTCGAATAGGATATGTCGGGTTCATCCGCCCTCGAATAGGCTATGTCTGGTTCATCCGCCCTCGAATAGGATATGTCGGGTTCATGCGCCATCCAATAGGATATGTCGGGTTGATCCGACCTCGAATAGGATATGTCGGGTTCATCTGCCCTCGAATAGGATATGTCGGGTTCATCCGCCCTCGAATAGGATATGTCGGGTTCATCCGCCCTCGAATAGGATATGTCGGGTTCATCCGCCCTCGAATAGGATATGTCGGGTTCATCCGCCCTCGAATAGGCTATGTCTGGTTCATCCGCCCTCGAATAGGATATGTCGGGTTCATGCGCCATCCAATAGGATATGTCGGGTTGATCCGACCTCGAATAGGATATGTCGGGTTCATCCGCCCTCGAATAGGATATGTCGGGTTCATCCGCCCTCGAATAGGATATGTCGGGTTCATCCGCCCTCGAATAGGATATGTCGGGTTCATCCGCCCTCGATTAGGATATGTCGGGTTCATCCCGCCCTCGAATAGGATATGTCGGGTTCATCCGCCCTCGAATAGGATATGTCGGGTTCATCCTCCCTCGAATAGGATATGTCGGGTTTATCCGCCCTCGAATAGGATATGTCGGGTTCATCCGCCCTCGAATAGGATATGTCGGGTTCATCCGCCCTCGAATAGGATATGTCGGGTTCATCCGCCCTCGAATAGGATATGTCGGGTTCATCCGCCCTCGAATAGGATATGTCGGGTTCATCCGCCCTCGAATAGGATATGTCGGGTTCATCCGCCCTCGAATAGGATATGTCGGGTTCATCCGCCCTCGAATAGGACATGTCGGGTTCATCCTCCCTCGAATAGGATATGTCGGGTTGATCCGACCTCGAATAGGATATGTCGGGTTTATCCGCCCTCGAATAGGATATGTCGGGTTGATCCGACCTCGAATAGGATATGTCGGGTTCATCCGCCCTCGAATAGGATATGTCGGGTTCATCCGCCCTCGAATAGGATATGTCGGGTTCATCCGCCCTCGAATAGGATATGTCGGGTTCATCCGCCCTCGAATAGGATATGTCGGGTTCATCCGCCCTCGAATATGATATGTCGGGTTCATCCGCCCTCAAATAAGATATGTCGGTTCATCCGCCCTCAAATAAGATATGTCGGTTCATCCGCCCTCAAATAGGATATGTCGGGTTCATCCGCCCTCGAATAGGATATGTCGGGTTCATCCGCCCTCCAATAGGATATGTCGGGTTCATCCGCCCTCGAATAGGATATGTCGGGTTCATCCGCCCTCGAATAGGATATATCGGGTTCATCCGCCCTCGAATAGGATATGTCGGGTTCATCCGCCCTCGAATAGGATATGTCGGGTTCATCCGCCCTCGAATAGGATATGTCGGGTTCATCAGACCTCGAATAGGATATGTCGGGTTCATCCATCTCAAATAGGATATGTCGGGTTCATCCGCCCTCGAATAGGATATGTTGGGTTCATCCGCCCTCGAATAGGATATGTACGGTTCATCCGCCCTCGAATAGGATATGTCGGGTTCATCCGCCCTCGAATAGGATATGTCGGGTTCATCCGCCCTCGTGTTCATCCGCCCTCGAATGGGATATGTCGGGTTCATCCGCCCTCGAATAGGATATGTCGGGTTCATCCGCCCTCGAATCGGATATGTCGGGTTCATCCGCCCTCGAATAGGATATGTCGGGTTCATCCGACCTCGAATGGGATATGTCGGGTTCATCCGCATTCGAATGGGATATGTCGGGTTCATCCGCCCTCGAATAGGATATGTCGGGTTGATCCGACCTCGAATAGGATATGTCGGGTTCATCCGCCATCGAATAGGATATGTCGGGTTCATCCGCCCTCGAATAGGATATGTCGGGTTCATCCGCCCTCGAATAGGATATGTCGGGCTCATCCGCCCTCGAATAGGATATGTCGGGCTCATCCGCCCTCGAATAGGATATGTCGGGCTCATCCGCCCTCGAATAGGATATGTCGGGTTCATCCGCCCTCGAATAGGATATGTCGGGTTCATCCGCCCTCGAATAGGATATGTCGGGTTCATCCGCCCTCGAATAGGATATGTCGGGCTCATCCGCCCTCGAATAGGATATGTCGGGTTGATCCGACCTCGAATAGGATATGTCGGGTTCATCCGCCCTCGAATAGGATATGTCGGGTTCATCCGCCCTCGAATAGGATATGTCGGGTTCATCCGCCCTCGAATCGGATATGTCGGGTTCATCCGCCCTCGAATAGGATATGTCGGGTTCATCCGACCTCGAATGGGATATGTCGGGTTCATCCGCATTCGAATGGGATATGTCGGGTTCATCCGCCCTCGAATAGGATATGTCGGGTTGATCCGACCTCGAATAGGATATGTCGGGTTCATCCGCCCTCGAATAGGATATGTCGGGTTCATCCGCCCTCGAATAGGATATGTCGGGTTCATCCGCCCTCGAATAGGCTATGTCGGGTTCATCCGCCCTCGAATAGGATATGTCGGGTTCATCCGCCCTCGAATAGGCTATGTCTGGTTCATCCGCCCTCGAATAGGATATGTCGGGTTCATGCGCCATCCAATAGGATATGTCGGGTTGATCCGACCTCGAATAGGATATGTCGGGTTCATCCGCCCTTCGAATAGGATATGTCGGGTTCATCCGCCCTCGAATAGGATATGTCGGGTTCATCCGCCCTCGAATAGGATATGTCGGGTTCATCCGCCCTCGAATAGGATATGTCGGGTTCATCCGCCCTCGAATAGGCTATGTCTGGTTCATCCGCCCTCGAATAGGATATGTCGGGTTCATGCGCCATCCAATAGGATATGTCGGGTTGATCCGACCTCGAATAGGATATGTCGGGTTCATCCGCCCTCGAATAGGATATGTCGGGTTCATCCGCCCTCGAATAGGATATGTCGGGTTCATCCGCCCTCGAATAGGATATGTCGGGTTCATCCGCCCTCGATTAGGATATGTCGGGTTCATCCCGCCCTCGAATAGGATATGTCGGGTTCATCCGCCCTCGAATAGGATATGTCGGGTTCATCCTCCCTCGAATAGGATATGTCGGGTTTATCCGCCCTCGAATAGGATATGTCGGGTTCATCCGCCCTCGAATAGGATATGTCGGGTTCATCCGCCCTCGAATAGGATATGTCGGGTTCATCCGCCCTCGAATAGGATATGTCGGGTTCATCCGCCCTCGAATAGGATATGTCGGGTTCATCCGCCCTCGAATAGGATATGTCGGGTTCATCCGCCCTCGAATAGGATATGTCGGGTTCATCCGCCCTCGAATAGGACATGTCGGGTTCATCCTCCCTCGAATAGGATATGTCGGGTTGATCCGACCTCGAATAGGATATGTCGGGTTTATCCGCCCTCGAATAGGATATGTCGGGTTGATCCGACCTCGAATAGGATATGTCGGGTTCATCCGCCCTCGAATAGGATATGTCGGGTTCATCCGCCCTCGAATAGGATATGTCGGGTTCATCCGCCCTCGAATAGGATATGTCGGGTTCATCCGCCCTCGAATAGGATATGTCGGGTTCATCCGCCCTCGAATATGATATGTCGGGTTCATCCGCCCTCAAATAAGATATGTCGGTTCATCCGCCCTCAAATAAGATATGTCGGTTCATCCGCCCTCAAATAGGATATGTCGGGTTCATCCGCCCTCGAATAGGATATGTCGGGTTCATCCGCCCTCCAATAGGATATGTCGGGTTCATCCGCCCTCGAATAGGATATGTCGGGTTCATCCGCCCTCGAATAGGATATATCGGGTTCATCCGCCCTCGAATAGGATATGTCGGGTTCATCCGCCCTCGAATAGGATATGTCGGGTTCATCCGCCCTCGAATAGGATATGTCGGGTTCATCAGACCTCGAATAGGATATGTCGGGTTCATCCATCTCAAATAGGATATGTCGGGTTCATCCGCCCTCGAATAGGATATGTTGGGTTCATCCGCCCTCGAATAGGATATGTACGGTTCATCCGCCCTCGAATAGGATATGTCGGGTTCATCCGCCCTCGAATAGGATATGTCGGGTTCATCCGCCCTCGTGTTCATCCGCCCTCGAATGGGATATGTCGGGTTCATCCGCCCTCGAATAGGATATGTCGGGTTCATCCGCCCTCGAATCGGATATGTCGGGTTCATCCGCCCTCGAATAGGATATGTCGGGTTCATCCGCCCTCGAATAGGATATGTCGGGTTCATCCGCCCTCGAATAGGCTATGTCGGGTTCATCCGCCCTCGAATAGGATATGTCGGGTTCATCCGCCCTCGAATAGGCTATGTCTGGTTCATCCGCCCTCGAATAGGATATGTCGGGTTCATGCGCCATCCAATAGGATATGTCGGGTTGATCCGACCTCGAATAGGATATGTCGGGTTCATCCGCCCTCGAATAGGATATGTCGGGTTCATCCGCCCTCGAATAGGATATGTCGGGTTCATCCGCCCTCGAATAGGATATGTCGGGTTCATCCGCCCTCGAATAGGATATGTCGGGTTCATCCGCCCTCGAATAGGCTATGTCTGGTTCATCCGCCCTCGAATAGGATATGTCGGGTTCATGCGCCATCCAATAGGATATGTCGGGTTGATCCGACCTCGAATAGGATATGTCGGGTTCATCCGCCCTCGAATAGGATATGTCGGGTTCATCCGCCCTCGAATAGGATATGTCGGGTTCATCCGCCCTCGAATAGGATATGTCGGGTTCATCCGCCCTCGATTAGGATATGTCGGGTTCATCCCGCCCTCGAATAGGATATGTCGGGTTCATCCGCCCTCGAATAGGATATGTCGGGTTCATCCTCCCTCGAATAGGATATGTCGGGTTTATCCGCCCTCGAATAGGATATGTCGGGTTCATCCGCCCTCGAATAGGATATGTCGGGTTCATCCGCCCTCGAATAGGATATGTCGGGTTCATCCGCCCTCGAATAGGATATGTCGGGTTCATCCGCCCTCGAATAGGATATGTCGGGTTCATCCGCCCTCGAATAGGATATGTCGGGTTCATCCGCCCTCGAATGGGATATGTCGGGTTCATCCGCATTCGAATGGGATATGTCGGGTTCATCCGCCCTCGAATAGGATATGTCGGGTTGATCCGACCTCGAATAGGATATGTCGGGTTCATCCGCCCTCGAATAGGATATGTCGGGTTCATCCGCCCTCGAATAGGATATGTCGGGTTCATCCGCCCTCGAATAGGATATGTCGGGTTCATCCGCCCTCGAATAGGATATGTCGGGTTCATCCGCCCTCGAATAGGATATGTCGGGTTCATCCGCCCTCGAATAGGATATGTCGGGTTCATCCGCCCTCGAATAGGATATGTCGGGTTGATCCTCCCTCAAATAGGATATGTCGGGTTTATCCGCCATCGAATAGGATATGTCAGGTTCATCCGCCCTCGAATAGGATATGTCGGGTTCATCCGCCATCCAATAGGATATGTCGGGTTGATCCGACCTCGAATAGGATATGTCGGGTTCATCCGCCCTCGAATAGGATATGTCGGGTTCATCCGCCCTCGAATAGGATATGTCGGGTTCATCCGCCCTCGAATAGGCTATGTCGGGTTCATCCGCCCTCGAATAGGATATGTCGGGTTCATCCGCCCTCGAATAGGCTATGTCTGGTTCATCCGCCCTCGAATAGGATATGTCGGGTTCATGCGCCATCCAATAGGATATGTCGGGTTGATCCGACCTCGAATAGGATATGTCGGGTTCATCCGCCCTTCGAATAGGATATGTCGGGTTCATCCGCCCTCGAATAGGATATGTCGGGTTCATCCGCCCTCGAATAGGATATGTCGGGTTCATCCGCCCTCGAATAGGATATGTCGGGTTCATCCGCCCTCGAATAGGCTATGTCTGGTTCATCCGCCCTCGAATAGGATATGTCGGGTTCATGCGCCATCCAATAGGATATGTCGGGTTGATCCGACCTCGAATAGGATATGTCGGGTTCATCCGCCCTCGAATAGGATATGTCGGGTTCATCCGCCCTCGAATAGGATATGTCGGGTTCATCCGCCCTCGAATAGGATATGTCGGGTTCATCCGCCCTCGATTAGGATATGTCGGGTTCATCCCGCCCTCGAATAGGATATGTCGGGTTCATCCGCCCTCGAATAGGATATGTCGGGTTCATCCTCCCTCGAATAGGATATGTCGGGTTTATCCGCCCTCGAATAGGATATGTCGGGTTCATCCGCCCTCGAATAGGATATGTCGGGTTCATCCGCCCTCGAATAGGATATGTCGGGTTCATCCGCCCTCGAATAGGATATGTCGGGTTCATCCGCCCTCGAATAGGATATGTCGGGTTCATCCGCCCTCGAATAGGATATGTCGGGTTCATCCGCCCTCGAATAGGATATGTCGGGTTCATCCGCCCTCGAATAGGACATGTCGGGTTCATCCTCCCTCGAATAGGATATGTCGGGTTGATCCGACCTCGAATAGGATATGTCGGGTTTATCCGCCCTCGAATAGGATATGTCGGGTTGATCCGACCTCGAATAGGATATGTCGGGTTCATCCGCCCTCGAATAGGATATGTCGGGTTCATCCGCCCTCGAATAGGATATGTCGGGTTCATCCGCCCTCGAATAGGATATGTCGGGTTCATCCGCCCTCGAATAGGATATGTCGGGTTCATCCGCCCTCGAATATGATATGTCGGGTTCATCCGCCCTCAAATAAGATATGTCGGTTCATCCGCCCTCAAATAAGATATGTCGGTTCATCCGCCCTCAAATAGGATATGTCGGGTTCATCCGCCCTCGAATAGGATATGTCGGGTTCATCCGCCCTCCAATAGGATATGTCGGGTTCATCCGCCCTCGAATAGGATATGTCGGGTTCATCCGCCCTCGAATAGGATATATCGGGTTCATCCGCCCTCGAATAGGATATGTCGGGTTCATCCGCCCTCGAATAGGATATGTCGGGTTCATCCGCCCTCGAATAGGATATGTCGGGTTCATCAGACCTCGAATAGGATATGTCGGGTTCATCCATCTCAAATAGGATATGTCGGGTTCATCCGCCCTCGAATAGGATATGTTGGGTTCATCCGCCCTCGAATAGGATATGTACGGTTCATCCGCCCTCGAATAGGATATGTCGGGTTCATCCGCCCTCGAATAGGATATGTCGGGTTCATCCGCCCTCGTGTTCATCCGCCCTCGAATGGGATATGTCGGGTTCATCCGCCCTCGAATAGGATATGTCGGGTTCATCCGCCCTCGAATCGGATATGTCGGGTTCATCCGCCCTCGAATAGGATATGTCGGGTTCATCCGCCCTCGAATAGGATATGTCGGGTTCATCCGCCCTCGAATAGGCTATGTCGGGTTCATCCGCCCTCGAATAGGATATGTCGGGTTCATCCGCCCTCGAATAGGCTATGTCTGGTTCATCCGCCCTCGAATAGGATATGTCGGGTTCATGCGCCATCCAATAGGATATGTCGGGTTGATCCGACCTCGAATAGGATATGTCGGGTTCATCCGCCCTCGAATAGGATATGTCGGGTTCATCCGCCCTCGAATAGGATATGTCGGGTTCATCCGCCCTCGAATAGGATATGTCGGGTTCATCCGCCCTCGAATAGGATATGTCGGGTTCATCCGCCCTCGAATAGGCTATGTCTGGTTCATCCGCCCTCGAATAGGATATGTCGGGTTCATGCGCCATCCAATAGGATATGTCGGGTTGATCCGACCTCGAATAGGATATGTCGGGTTCATCCGCCCTCGAATAGGATATGTCGGGTTCATCCGCCCTCGAATAGGATATGTCGGGTTCATCCGCCCTCGAATAGGATATGTCGGGTTCATCCGCCCTCGATTAGGATATGTCGGGTTCATCCCGCCCTCGAATAGGATATGTCGGGTTCATCCGCCCTCGAATAGGATATGTCGGGTTCATCCTCCCTCGAATAGGATATGTCGGGTTTATCCGCCCTCGAATAGGATATGTCGGGTTCATCCGCCCTCGAATAGGATATGTCGGGTTCATCCGCCCTCGAATAGGATATGTCGGGTTCATCCGCCCTCGAATAGGATATGTCGGGTTCATCCGCCCTCGAATAGGATATGTCGGGTTCATCCGCCCTCGAATAGGATATGTCGGGTTCATCCGCCCTCGAATAGGATATGTCGGGTTGATCCGCCCTCGAATAGGACATGTCGGGTTCATCCTCCCTCGAATAGGATATGTCGGGTTGATCCGACCTCGAATAGGATATGTCGGGTTTATCCGCCCTCGAATAGGATATGTCGGGTTGATCCGACCTCGAATAGGATATGTCGGGTTCATCCGCCCTCGAATAGGATATGTCGGGTTCATCCGCCCTCGAATAGGATATGTCGGGTTCATCCGCCCTCGAATAGGATATGTCGGGTTCATCCGCCCTCGAATAGGATATGTCGGGTTCATCCGCCCTCGAATATGATATGTCGGGTTCATCCGCCCTCAAATAAGATATGTCGGTTCATCCGCCCTCAAATAAGATATGTCGGTTCATCCGCCCTCAAATAGGATATGTCGGGTTCATCCGCCCTCGAATAGGATATGTCGGGTTCATCCGCCCTCCAATAGGATATGTCGGGTTCATCCGCCCTCGAATAGGATATGTCGGGTTCATCCGCCCTCGAATAGGATATATCGGGTTCATCCGCCCTCGAATAGGATATGTCGGGTTCATCCGCCCTCGAATAGGATATGTCGGGTTCATCCGCCCTCGAATAGGATATGTCGGGTTCATCAGACCTCGAATAGGATATGTCGGGTTCATCCATCTCAAATAGGATATGTCGGGTTCATCCGCCCTCGAATAGGATATGTTGGGTTCATCCGCCCTCGAATAGGATATGTACGGTTCATCCGCCCTCGAATAGGATATGTCGGGTTCATCCGCCCTCGAATAGGATATGTCGGGTTCATCCGCCCTCGTGTTCATCCGCCCTCGAATGGGATATGTCGGGTTCATCCGCCCTCGAATAGGATATGTCGGGTTCATCCGCCCTCGAATCGGATATGTCGGGTTCATCCGCCCTCGAATAGGATATGTCGGGTTCATCCGACCTCGAATAGGATATGTCGGGTTCATCAGACCTCGAATAGGATATGTCGGGTTCATCCATCTCAAATAGGATATGTCGGGTTCATCCGCCCTCGAATAGGATATGTTGGGTTCATCCGCCCTCGTGTTCATCCGCCCTCGAATGGGATATGTCGGGTTCATCCGCCCTCGAATAGGATATGTCGGGTTCATCCGCCCTCGAATAGGATATGTCGGGTTCATCCGCCCTCGAATAGGATATGTCGGGTTCATCCGCCCTCGAATAGGATATGTCGGGTTCATCAGACCTCGAATAGGATATGTCGGGTTCATCCATCTCAAATAGGATATGTCGGGTTCATCCGCCCTCGAATAGGATATGTTGGGTTCATCCGCCCTCGAATAGGATATGTACGGTTCATCCGCCCTCGAATAGGATATGTCGGGTTCATCCGCCCTCGAATAGGATATGTTGGGTTCATCCGCCCTCGAATAGGATATGTACGGTTCATCCGCCCTCGAATAGGATATGTCGGGTTCATCCGCCCTCGAATAGGATATGTCGGGTTCATCCGCCCTCGTGTTCATCCGCCCTCGAATGGGATATGTCGGGTTCATCCGCCCTCGAATAGGATATGTCGGGTTCATCCGCCCTCGAATAGGATATGTCGGGTTCATCCGCCCTCGAATAGGATATGTCGGGTTCATCCGCCCTCGAATAGGATATGTTGGGTTCATCCGCCCTCGAATAGGATATGTACGGTTCATCCGCCCTCGAATAGGATATGTCGGGTTCATCCGCCCTCGAATAGGATATGTCGGGTTCATCCGCCCTCGTGTTCATCCGCCCTCGAATGGGATATGTCGGGTTCATCCGCCCTCGAATAGGATATGTCGGGTTCATCCGCCCTCGAATCGGATATGTCGGGTTCATCCGCCCTCGAATAGGATATGTCGGGTTCATCCGACCTCGAATAGGATATGTCGGGTTCATAAGACCTCGAATAGGATATGTCGGGTTCATCCATCTCAAATAGGATATGTCGGGTTCATCCGCCCTCGAATAGGATATGTTGGGTTCATCCGCCCTCGTGTTCATCCGCCCTCGAATGGGATATGTCGGGTTCATCCGCCCTCGAATAGGATATGTCGGGTTCATCCGCCCTCGAATAGGATATGTCGGGTTCATCCGCCCTCGAATAGGATATGTCGGGTTCATCCGCCCTCGAATAGGATATGTCGGGTTCATCAGACCTCGAATAGGATATGTCGGGTTCATCCATCTCAAATAGGATATGTCGGGTTCATCCGCCCTCGAATAGGATATGTTGGGTTCATCCGCCCTCGAATAGGATATGTACGGTTCATCCGCCCTCGAATAGGATATGTCGGGTTCATCCGCCCTCGAATAGGATATGTCGGGTTCATCCGCCCTCGTGTTCATCCGCCCTCGAATGGGATATGTCGGGTTCATCCGCCCTCGAATAGGATATGTCGGGTTCATCCGCCCTCGAATCGGATATGTCGGGTTCATCCGCCCTCGAATAGGATATGTCGGGTTCATCCGACCTCGAATGGGATATGTCGGGTTCATCCGCATTCGAATGGGATATGTCGGGTTC
The DNA here is from genome assembly GCF_000393655.2 of Nicotiana sylvestris. Classification (NCBI taxonomy): domain Eukaryota; kingdom Viridiplantae; phylum Streptophyta; class Magnoliopsida; order Solanales; family Solanaceae; genus Nicotiana; species Nicotiana sylvestris. The sequence goes on along the minus strand of NC_091057.1, from coordinate 117,520,495 downwards.
ATCCGCCCTCGAATAGGATATGTCGGGTTGATCCGACCTCGAATAGGATATGTCGGGTTCATCCGCCATCGAATAGGATATGTCGGGTTCATCCGCCCTCGAATAGGATATGTCGGGTTCATCCGCCCTCGAATAGGATATGTCGGGCTCATCCGCCCTCGAATAGGATATGTCGGGCTCATCCGCCCTCGAATAGGATATGTCGGGCTCATCCGCCCTCGAATAGGATATGTCGGGTTCATCCGCCCTCGAATAGGATATGTCGGGTTCATCCGCCCTCGAATAGGATATGTCGGGTTCATCCGCCCTCGAATAGGATATGTCGGGCTCATCCGCCCTCGAATAGGATATGTCGGGCTCATCCGCCCTCGAATAGGATATGTCGGGCTCATCCGCCCTCGAATAGGATATGTCGGGTTCATCCGCCCTCGAATAGGATATGTCGGGTTCATCCGCCCTCCAATAGGATATGTCGGGTTCATCCGCCCTCGAATAGGATATGTCGGGTTCATCCGCCCTCCAATAGGATATGTCTGGTTCATCCGCCCTCGAATAGGATATGTCGGGTTCATACGCCCTCCAATATGATATGTCGGGTTCATCCGCCCTCCAATAGGATATGTCGGGTTCATCCGCCCTCGAATAGGATATGTCGGGTTGATCCGACCTCGAATAGGATATGTCGGGTTCATCCGCCCTCGAATAGGATATGTCGGGTTCATCCGCCCTCGAATAGGATATGTCGGGTTCATCTGCCCTCAAATAGGATATGTCGGGTTCATCCGCCCTCGAATAGGATATGTCGGGCTCATCCGCCCTCGAATAGGATATGTCGGGCTCATCCGCCCTCGAATAGGATATGTCGGGTTCATCCGCCCTCGAATAGGATATGTCGGGTTCATCCGCCCTCGAATAGGATATGTCGGGTTCATCCGCCCTCGAATAGGATATGTCGGGCTCATCCGCCCTCGAATAGGATATGTCGGGCTCATCCGCCCTCGAATAGGATATGTCGGGCTCATCCGCCCTCGAATAGGATATGTCGGGTTCATCCGCCCTCCGAATAGGATATGTCGGGTTCATCCGCCCTCGAATGGGATATGTCGGGTTCATCCGCCCTCGAATAGGATATGTCGGGTTCATCCGCCCTCGAATAGGATATGTCGGGTTCATCCGCCCTCGAATAGGATATGTCGGTCTCATCCGCCCTCGAATAGGATATGTCGGGCTCATCCGCCCTCGAATAGGATATGTCGGGCTCATCCGCCCTCGAATAGGATATGTCGGGTTCATCCGCCCTCGAATAGGATATGTCGGGTTCATCCGCCCTCCAATAGGATATGTCGGGTTCATCCGCCCTCGAATAGGATATGTCGGGTTCATCCGCCCTCCAATAGGATATGTCTGGTTCATCCGCCCTCGAATAGGATATGTCGGGTTCATACGCCCTCCAATATGATATGTCGGGTTCATCCGCCCTCGAATAGGATATGTCGGGTTCATCCGCCCTCGAATAGGATATGTCGGGTTCATCCGCCCTCGAATAGGATATGTCGGGTTCATCCGCCCTCGAATAGGATATGTCGGGTTCATCCGCCCTCGAATAGGATATGTCGGGTTCATCCGCCCTCGAATAGGATATGTCGGGTTCATCCGCCCTCGAATAGGACATGTCGGGTTCATCCTCCCTCGAATAGGATATGTCGGGTTGATCCGACCTCGAATAGGATATGTCGGGTTTATCCGCCCTCGAATAGGATATGTCGGGTTGATCCGACCTCGAATAGGATATGTCGGGATTCATCCGCCCTCGAATAGGATATGTCGGGTTCATCCGCCCTCGAATAGGATATGTCGGGTTCATCCGCCCTCGAATAGGATATGTCGGGTTCATCCGCCCTCGAATATGATATGTCGGGTTCATCCGCCCTCAAATAAGATATGTCGGTTCATCCGCCCTCAAATAAGATATGTCGGTTCATCCGCCCTCAAATAGGATATGTCGGGTTCATCCGCCCTCGAATAGGATATGTCGGGTTCATCCGCCCTCGAATAGGATATGTCGGGTTCATCCGCCCTCGAATAGGATATGTCGGGTTCATCCGCCCTCGAATAGGATATATCGGGTTCATCCGCCCTCGAATAGGATATGTCGGGTTCATCCGCCCTCGAATAGGATATGTCGGGTTCATCCGCCCTCGAATAGGATATGTCGGGTTCATCCGACCTCGAATAGGATATGTCGGGTTCATCCGTCTCAAATAGGATATGTCGGGTTCATCCGCCCTCGAATAGGATATGTTGGGTTCATCCGCCCTCGAATAGGATATGTCCGGTTCATCCGCCCTCGAATAGGATATGTCGGGTTCATCCGCCCTCGAATAGGATATGTCGGGTTCATCCGCCCTCGGGTTCATCCGCCCTCGAATGGGATATGTCGGGTTCATCCGCCATCGAATAGGATATGTCGGGTTCATCCGCCCTCGAATCGGATATGTCGGGTTCATCCGCCCTCGAATAGGATATGTCGGGTTCATCCGACCTCGAATGGGATATGTCGGGTTCATCCGCACATTCGAATGGGATATGTCGGGTTCATCCGCCCTCGAATAGGATATGTCGGGTTGATCCGACCTCGAATAGGATATGTCGGGTTCATCCGCCCTCGAATAGGATATGTCGGGTTCATCCGCCCTCGAATAGGATATGTCGGGTTCATCCGCCCTCGAATAGGATATGTCGGGTTCATCTGCCCTCGAATAGGATATGTCGGGTTCATCCGCCCTCGAATAGGATATGTCGGGTTCATCCGCCCTCGAATAGGATATGTCGGGTTCATCCGCCCTCGAATAGGATATGTCGGGTTCATCCGCCCTCGAATAGGATATGTCGGGTTCATCCGCCCTCGAATAGGATATGTCGGGTTCATCCGCCCTCGAATAGGATATGTCGGGTTCATCCGCCCTCGAATAGGATATGTCGGGTTCATCCGCCCTCGAATAGGATATGTCGGGTTCATCCGCCCTCCAATAGGATATGTCGGGTTCATCCGACCTCGAATAGGATATGTCGGGTTCATCCGCCATCGAATAGGATATGTCGGGTTCATCCGCCCTCGAATAGGATATGTCGAGTTCATCCGCCCTCGAATAGGATATGTCGGGTTGATCCGACCTCGAATAGGATATGTCGGGTTCATCCGCCCTCGAATAGGATATGTCGGGTTCATCCGCCCTCGAATAGGATATGTCGGGTTCATCCGCCCTCGAATAGGATATGTCGGGTTCATCCGCCCTCGAATAGGATATGTTGGGTTCATCCGCCCTAGAATAGGATATGTCGGGTTCATCCTCCCTCGAATAGGATATGTCGCGTTCATCCGCCCTCGAATAGGATATGTCGGGTTCATCCGCCCTCGAATAGGATATGTCGGGTTCATCCGCCCTCGAATAGGATATGTCGGGTTCATCCGCCCTCGAATAGGATATGTCGGGTTCATCCGCCCTCGAATAGGATATGTCGGGTTCATCCGCCCTCGAATAGGATATGTCGGGTTCATCCGCCCTCGAATACGATATGTCGGGTTCATCCGCGCTCAAATAGGATATGTCAGGTTCTTCCTCCCTCGAATAGGATATGTCGGGTTCATCCGCCCTCGAATAGGCTATGTCGGGTTCATCCACCCTCGAATAGGCTATGTCGGGTTCATCCGCCCTCGAATAGGCTATGTCGGGTTCATCCGCCCTCTAATAGGCTATGTCGGGTTCATCCGCCCTCGAATAGGATATGTCCGGTTCATCCACCCTCGAATAGGATATGTCGGGTTCATCCGCCCTCGAATAGGATATATCGGGTTCATCCGCCCTCGAATAGGGTATGTCAGGTTCATCCGCCCTCGAGTAGGATATGTCGGGTTCATCCGCCCTCCAATAGGATATGTCGGGTTCATCCGCCCTCGAATAGGATATGTCGGGTTCATCCGCCCTCGAATAGGATATGTCGGGTTCATCCGCCCTCGAATAGGATATGTCGGGTTCATCCGCCCTCGAATAGGATATGTCGGGTTCATCCGCCCTCGAATAGGATATGTCGGGTTCATCCGCCCTCGAATAGGATATGTCGGGTTCATCCGCCCTCGAATAGGATATGTCGGGTTCATCCGCCCTCGAATAGGATATGTCGGGTTCATCCGCCCTCAAATAAGATATGTCGGTTCATCCGCCCTCAAATAAGATATGTCGGTTCATCCGCCCTCAAATAGGATATGTCGGGTTCATCCGCCCTCGAATAGGATATGTCGGGTTCATCCGCCCTCCAATAGGATATGTCGGGTTCATCCGCCCTCGAATAGGATATGTCGGGTTCATCCGCCCTCGAATAGGATATGTCGGGTTCATCCGCCCTCGAATAGGATATGTCGGGTTCATCCGCCCTCGAATAGGATATGTCGGGTTCATCCTCCCTCGAATAGGATATGTCGGGTTCATCCGACCTCGAATAGGATATGTCGGGTTCATCCTCCCTCGAATAGGATATATCGGGTTCATCCGCCCTCGAATAGGGTATGTCGGGTTCATCCGCCCTCGAATAGGATATGTCGGGTTGATCCGGCCTCGAATGGGATATGTCGGGTTCATCCGCCCTCCAATAGGATATTTCGGGTTCATCCGCCCTCGAATAGGATATGTCGGGTTCATCCGCCCTCGAATGGGATATGTCGGGTTCATCCGCCCTCGAATAGGATATGTCGGGTTCATCCGCCCTCGAATGGGATATGTCGGGTTCATCCGCCCTCGAATAGGATATGTCGGGTTCATCCGCCCTCAAATAGGATATGTCGGGTTCATCCGCCCTCGAATAGGATATGTCGGGTTCATCCGCCCTCCAATAGGATATGTCGGGTTCATCCGCCCTCGAATAGGATATGTCGGGTTCATCCGCCCTCGAATAGGATATATCGGGTTCATCCGCCCTCGAATAGGATATGTCGGGTTCATCCGCCCTCGAATAGGATATGTCGGGTTCATCCGCCCTCGAATAGGATATGTCGGGTTCATCCGACCTCGAATAGGATATGTCGGGTTCATCCTCCCTCGAATAGGATATGTCGGGTTCATCCGCCCTCGAATAGGATATGTCGGGTTCATCCGCCCTCGAATAGGATATGTCGGGTTCATCCGCCCTCGAATAGGATATGTCGGGTTCATCCGCCCTCGAATAGGATATGTCGGGTTCATCCGCCCTCGAATAGGATATGTCGGGTTCATCCGACCTCGAATAGGATATGTCGGGTTCATCCTCCCTCGAATAGGATATATCGGGTTCATCCGCCCTCGAATAGGGTATGTCGGGTTCATCCGCCCTCGAATAGGATATGTCGGGTTCATCCGGCCTCGAATGGGATATGTCGGATTCATCCGCCCTCGAATAGGATATTTCGGGTTCATCCGCCCTCGAATAGGATATGTCGGGTTCATCCGCCCTCGAATAGGATATGTCGGGTTCATCCGCCCTCGAATAGGATATGTCGGGTTCATCCGCCCTCGAATAGGATATGTCGGGTTCATCCGCCCTCGAATAGGATATGTCGGGTTCATCCGCCCTCGAATAGGATATGTCGGGTTCATCCGCCCTCGAATAGGATATGTCGGGTTCATCCGCCCTCGAATAGGATATGTCGGGTTCATCCGCCCTCGAATATGATATGTCGGGTTCATCCGCCCTCAAATAAGATATGTCGGTTCATCCGCCCTCAAATAAGATATGTCGGTTCATCCGCCCTCAAATAGGATATGTCGGGTTCATCCGCCCTCGAATAGGATATGTCGGGTTCATCCGCCCTCCAATAGGATATGTCGGGTTCATCCGCCCTCGAATAGGATATGTCGGGTTCATCCGCCCTCGAATAGGATATATCGGGTTCATCCGCCCTCGAATAGGATATGTCGGGTTCATCCGCCCTCGAATAGGATATGTCGGGTTCATCCGCCCTCGAATAGGATATGTCGGGTTCATCCGACCTCGAATAGGATATGTCGGGTTCATCCGTCTCAAATAGGATATGTCGGGTTCATCCGCCCTCGAATAGGATATGTTGGGTTCATCCTCCCTCGAATAGGATATGTCCGGTTCATCCGCCCTCGAATAGGATATGTCGGGTTCATCCGCCCTCGAATAGGATATGTCGGGTTCATCCGCCCTCGGGTTCATCCGCCCTCGAATGGGATATGTCGGGTTCATCCGCCCTCGAATAGGATATGTCGGGTTCATCCGCCCTCGAATCGGATATGTCGGGTTCATCCGACCTCGAATGGGATATGTCGGGTTCATCCGACTTCAAATGGGATATGTCGGGTTCATCCGCCCTCGAATAGGATATGTCGGGTTGATCCGACCTCGAATAGGATATGTCGGGTTCATCCGCCCTCGAATAGGATATGTCGGGTTCATCCGCCCTCGAATAGGATATGTCGGGTTCATCCGCCCTCGAATAGGATATGTCGGGTTCATCTGCCCTCGAATAGGATATGTCGGGTTCATCCGCCCTCGAATAGGATATGTCGGGTTCATCCGCCCTCGAATAGGATATGTCGGGTTCATCCGCCCTCGAATAGGATATGTCGGGTTCATCCGCCCTCGAATAGGATATGTCGGGTTCATCCGCCCTCGAATAGGATATGTCGGGTTCATCCGCCCTCGAATAGGATATGTCGGGTTCATCCGCCCTCGAATAGGATATGTCGGGTTCATCCGCCCTCGAATAGGATATGTCGGGTTCATCCGCCCTCGAATAGGATATGTCGGGTTCATCCGCCCTCCAATAGGATATGTCGGGTTCATCCGACCTCGAATAGGATATGTCGGGTTCATCCGCCATCGAATAGGATATGTCGGGTTCATCCGCCCTCGAATAGGATATGTCGAGTTCATCCGCCCTCGAATAGGATATGTCGGGTTGATCCGACCTCGAATAGGATATGTCGGGTTCATCCGCCCTCGAATAGGATATGTCGGGTTCATCCGCCCTCGAATAGGATATGTCGGGTTCATCCGCCCTCGAATAGGATATGTCGGGTTCATCCGCCCTCGAATAGGATATGTTGGGTTCATCCGCCCTAGAATAGGATATGTCGGGTTCATCCTCCCTCGAATAGGATATGTCGCGTTCATCCGCCCTCGAATAGGATATGTCGGGTTCATCCGCCCTCGAATAGGATATGTCGGGTTCATCCGCCCTCGAATAGGATATGTCGGGTTCATCCGCCCTCGAATAGGATATGTCGGGTTCATCCGCCCTCGAATAGGATATGTCGGGTTCATCCGCCCTCGAATAGGATATGTCGGGTTCATCCGCCCTCGAATACGATATGTCGGGTTCATCCGCGCTCAAATAGGATATGTCAGGTTCTTCCTCCCTCGAATAGGATATGTCGGGTTCATCCGCCCTCGAATAGGCTATGTCGGGTTCATCCACCCTCGAATAGGCTATGTCGGGTTCATCCGCCCTCGAATAGGCTATGTCGGGTTCATCCGCCCTCTAATAGGCTATGTCGGGTTCATCCGCCCTCGAATAGGATATGTCCGGTTCATCCACCCTCGAATAGGATATGTCGGGTTCATCCGCCCTCGAATAGGATATATCGGGTTCATCCGCCCTCGAATAGGGTATGTCAGGTTCATCCGCCCTCGAGTAGGATATGTCGGGTTCATCCGCCCTCCAATAGGATATGTCGGGTTCATCCGCCCTCGAATAGGATATGTCGGGTTCATCCGCCCTCGAATAGGATATGTCGGGTTCATCCGCCCTCGAATAGGATATGTCGGGTTCATCCGACCTCGAATAGGATATGTCGGGTTCATCCGCCCTCGAATAGGATATGTCGGGTTCATCCGCCCTCGAATAGGATATGTTGGGTTCATCCGCCCTAGAATAGGATATGTCGGGTTCATCCTCCCTCGAATAGGATATGTCGCGTTCATCCGCCCTCGAATAGGATATGTCGGGTTCATCCGCCCTCGAATAGGATATGTCGGGTTCATCCGCCCTCGAATAGGATATGTCGGGTTCATCCGCCCTCGAATAGGATATGTCGGGTTCATCCGCCCTCGAATAGGATATGTCGGGTTCATCCGCCCTCGAATAGGATATGTCGGGTTCATCCGCCCTCGAATACGATATGTCGGGTTCATCCGCGCTCAAATAGGATATGTCAGGTTCTTCCTCCCTCGAATAGGATATGTCGGGTTCATCCGCCCTCGAATAGGCTATGTCGGGTTCATCCACCCTCGAATAGGCTATGTCGGGTTCATCCGCCCTCGAATAGGCTATGTCGGGTTCATCCGCCCTCTAATAGGCTATGTCGGGTTCATCCGCCCTCGAATAGGATATGTCCGGTTCATCCACCCTCGAATAGGATATGTCGGGTTCATCCGCCCTCGAATAGGATATATCGGGTTCATCCGCCCTCGAATAGGGTATGTCAGGTTCATCCGCCCTCGAGTAGGATATGTCGGGTTCATCCGCCCTCCAATAGGATATGTCGGGTTCATCCGCCCTCGAATAGGATATGTCGGGTTCATCCGCCCTCGAATAGGATATGTCGGGTTCATCCGCCCTCGAATAGGATATGTCGGGTTCATCCGCCCTCGAATAGGATATGTCGGGTTCATCCGCCCTCGAATAGGATATGTCGGGTTCATCCGCCCTCGAATAGGATATGTCGGGTTCATCCGCCCTCGAATAGGATATGTCGGGTTCATCCGCCCTCGAATATGATATGTCGGGTTCATCCGCCCTCAAATAAGATATGTCGGTTCATCCGCCCTCAAATAAGATATGTCGGTTCATCCGCCCTCAAATAGGATATGTCGGGTTCATCCGCCCTCGAATAGGATATGTCGGGTTCATCCGCCCTCGAATAGGATATGTCGGGTTCATCCGCCCTCGAATAGGATATGTCGGGTTCATCTGCCCTCGAATAGGATATGTCGGGTTCATCCGCCCTCGAATAGGATATATCGGGTTCATCCGCCCTCGAATAGGATATGTCGGGTTCATCCGCCCTCGAATAGGATATGTCGGGTTCATCCGCCCTCGAATAGGATATGTCGGGTTCATCCTCCCTCGAATAGGATATATCGGGTTCATCCGCCCTCGAATAGGGTATGTCGGGTTCATCCGCCCTCGAATAGGATATGTCGGGTTGATCCGGCATCGAATGGGATATGTCGGGTTCATCCGCCCTCCAATAGGATATTTCGGGTTCATCCGCCCTCGAATAGGATATGTCGGGTTCATCCGCCCTCGAATGGGATATGTCGGGTTCATCCGCCCTCGAATAGGATATGTCGGGTTCATCCGCCCTCGAATGGGATATGTCGGGTTCATCCGCCCTCGAATAGGATATGTCGGGTTCATCCGCCCTCAAATAGGATATGTCGGGTTCATCCGCCCTCGAATAGGATATGTCGGGTTCATCCGCCCTCCAATAGGATATGTCGGGTTCATCCGCCCTCGAATAGGATATGTCGGGTTCATCCGCCCTCGAATAGGATATATCGGGTTCATCCGCCCTCGAATAGGATATGTCGGGTTCATCCGCCCTCGAATAGGATATGTCGGGTTCATCCTCCCTCGAATAGGATATATCGGGTTCATCCGCCCTCGAATAGGATATGTCGGGTTCATCCGCCCTCGAATAGGATATGTCGGGTTCATCCGCCCTCGAATAGGATATGTCGGGTTCATCCGCCCTCGAATAGGATATGTCGGGTTCATCCGCCCTCGAATAGGATATGTCGGGTTCATCCGACCTCGAATAGGATATGTCGGGTTCATCCTCCCTCGAATAGGATATATCGGGTTCATCCGCCCTCGAATAGGGTATGTCGGGTTCATCCGCCCTCGAATAGGATATGTCGGGTTCATCCGGCCTCGAATGGGATATGTCGGATTCATCCGCCCTCGAATAGGATATTTCGGGTTCATCCGCCCTCGAATAGGATATGTCGGGTTCATCCGCCCTCGAATAGGATATGTCGGGTTCATCCGCCCTCGAATAGGATATGTCGGGTTCATCCGCCCTCGAATAGGATATGTCGGGTTCATCCGACCTCGAATAGGATATGTCGGGTTCATTCGCCCTCGAATAGGATATGTCGGGTTCATCCGCCCTCGAATGGGATATGTCGGGTTCATCCGCCCTCGAATAGGATATGTCGGGTTCATCCGTCTCAAATAGGATATGTCGGGTTCATCCGCCCTCGAATAGGATATGTTGGGTTCATCCGCCCTCGAATAGGATATGTCCGGTTCATCCGCCCTCGAATAGGATATGTCGGGTTCATCCGCCCTCGAATAGGATATGTCGGGTTCATCCGCCCTCGGGTTCATCCGCCCTCGAATGGGATATGTCGGGTTCATCCGCCCTCGAATAGGATATGTCGGGTTCATCCGCCCTCGAATCGGATATGTCGGGTTCATCCGCCCTCGAATAGGATATGTCGGGTTCATCCGACCTCGAATGGGATATGTCGGGTTCATCCGCCCTCGAGTAGGATATGTCGGGTTCATCCGCCCTCCAATAGGATATGTCGGGTTCATCCGCCCTCGAATAGGATATTTCGGGTTCATCCGCCCTCGAGTTGGATATGTCGGGTTCATCCGCCCTCGAATAGGATATGTCGGGTTCATCCGCTCTCGAATAGGATATGTCGGGTTGATCCGACCTCGATTAGGATATGTCGGGTTCATCCGCCTTCGAATGGGATATGTCGGGTTCATCCGCCCTCGAATAGGATATGTCGGGTTCATCCGCCCTCGAATAGGATATGTCGGGTTGATCCGACCTCGAATAGGATATGTCGGGTTCATCCGCCCTCGAATAGGATATGTCGGGTTCATCCGCCCTCCAATAGGATATGTCGGGTTCATCCGTACTCCAATAGGATATGTCGGGTTCATCCGCCCTCGAATAGTATATGTCGGGTTCATCCGCCCTCGAATAGGATATGTCGGGTTCATCCGCCCTCGAATAGGCTATGTCGGGTTCATCCGCCCTCGAATAGGATATGTCGGGTTCATCCGCCCTCGAATAGGATATGTCGGGTTCATCCGCCCTCGAATAGTATATGTCGGGTTCATCCGCCCTCGAATAGGATATATCGGGTTCATCCGCCCTGGAATAGTATATGTCGGGTTCATCCGCCCTCGAATAGGATATGTCGGGTTCATCCGCCCTCCAATAGGATATGTCGGGTTCATCCGCCCTCCAATAGGATATGTCGGGTTCATCCGCTCTCGAATAGGCTATGTCGGGTTCATCCGCCCTCGAATAGGATATGTCGGGTTCATCCGCCCTCGAATCGGATATGTCGGGTTCATCCGCCCTCGAATAGGATATGTCGGGTTCATCCGCCCTCGAATAGGATATGTCGGGTTCATCCGCCCTTGAATAGGATATGTCGGGTTCATCCGCTCTCGAATAGGCTATGTCGGGTTCATCCGCCCTCGAATAGGATATGTCGGGTTCATCCGCCCTCGAATAGGATATGTCGGGTTCATCCGCCCTCGAATAGGATATGTCGGGTTCATCCGACCTCGAATAGGATATGTCGGGTTCATCCTCCCTCGAATAGGATATATCGGGTTCATCCGCCCTCGAATAGGGTATGTCGGGTTCATCCGCCCTCGAATAGGATATGTCGGGTTCATCCGGCCTCGAATGGGATATGTCGGATTCATCCGCCCTCGAATAGGATATTTCGGGTTCATCCGCCCTCGAATAGGATATGTCGGGTTCATCCGCCCTCGAATAGGATATGTCGGGTTCATCCGCCCTCGAATAGGATATGTCGGGTTCATCCGCCCTCGAATAGGATATGTCGGGTTCATCCGACCTCGAATAGGATATGTCGGGTTCATTCGCCCTCGAATAGGATATGTCGGGTTCATCCGCCCTCGAATGGGATATGTCGGGTTCATCCGCCCTCGAATAGGATATGTCGGGTTCATCCGTCTCAAATAGGATATGTCGGGTTCATCCGCCCTCGAATAGGATATGTTGGGTTCATCCGCCCTCGAATAGGATATGTCCGGTTCATCCGCCCTCGAATAGGATATGTCGGGTTCATCCGCCCTCGAATAGGATATGTCGGGTTCATCCGCCCTCGGGTTCATCCGCCCTCGAATGGGATATGTCGGGTTCATCCGCCCTCGAATAGGATATGTCGGGTTCATCCGCCCTCGAATCGGATATGTCGGGTTCATCCGCCCTCGAATAGGATATGTCGGGTTCATCCGACCTCGAATGGGATATGTCGGGTTCATCCGCCCTCGAGTAGGATATGTCGGGTTCATCCGCCCTCCAATAGGATATGTCGGGTTCATCCGCCCTCGAATAGGATATTTCGGGTTCATCCGCCCTCGAGTTGGATATGTCGGGTTCATCCGCCCTCGAATAGGATATGTCGGGTTCATCCGCTCTCGAATAGGATATGTCGGGTTGATCCGACCTCGATTAGGATATGTCGGGTTCATCCGCCTTCGAATGGGATATGTCGGGTTCATCCGCCCTCGAATAGGATATGTCGGGTTCATCCGCCCTCGAATAGGATATGTCGGGTTGATCCGACCTCGAATAGGATATGTCGGGTTCATCCGCCCTCGAATAGGATATGTCGGGTTCATCCGCCCTCCAATAGGATATGTCGGGTTCATCCGTACTCCAATAGGATATGTCGGGTTCATCCGCCCTCGAATAGTATATGTCGGGTTCATCCGCCCTCGAATAGGATATGTCGGGTTCATCCGCCCTCGAATAGGCTATGTCGGGTTCATCCGCCCTCGAATAGGATATGTCGGGTTCATCCGCCCTCGAATAGGATATGTCGGGTTCATCCGCCCTCGAATAGGATATGTCGGGTTCATCCGCCCTCGAATAGGATATATCGGGTTCATCCGCCCTGGAATAGTATATGTCGGGTTCATCCGCCCTCGAATAGGATATGTCGGGTTCATCCGCCCTCCAATAGGATATGTCGGGTTCATCCGCCCTCCAATAGGATATGTCGGGTTCATCCGCTCTCGAATAGGCTATGTCGGGTTCATCCGCCCTCGAATAGGATATGTCGGGTTCATCCGCCCTCGAATCGGATATGTCGGGTTCATCCGCCCTCGAATAGGATATGTCGGGTTCATCCGACCTCGAATGGGATATGTCGGGCTCATCCGCCTTCGAATGGGATATGTCGGGTTCATCCGCCCTCGAATAGGATATGTCGGGTTGATCCGCCCTCGAATAGGATATGTCGGGTTCATCCGCCCTCGAATAGGATATGTCGGGTTCATCCGCCCTCGAATAGGATATGTCGGGTTCATCCGCTCTCGAATAGGATATGTCGGGTTGATCCGACCTCGATTAGGATATGTCGGGTTCATCCACCCTCGAATGGGATATGTCGGGTTCATCCGCCCTCGAATAGGATATGTCGGGTTCATCCGCCCTCGAATAGGATATGTCGGGTTGATCCGCCCTGGAATAGTATATGTCGGGTTCATCCGCCCTCGAATAGGATATGTCGGGTTCATCCGCCCTCCAATAGGATATGTCGGGTTCATCCGCCCTCCAATAGGATATGTCGGGTTCATCCGCTCTCGAATAGGCTATGTCGGGTTCATCCGCCCTCGAATAGGATATGTCGGGTTCATCCGCCCTCGAATCGGATATGTCGGGTTCATCCGCCCTCGAATAGGCTATGTCGGGTTCATCCGCCCTCTAATAGGCTATGCCGGGTTCATCCGCCCTCGAATAGGATATGTCCGGTTCATCCACCCTCGAATAGGATATGTCGGGTTCATCCGCCCTCGAATAGGATATATCGGGTTCATCCGCCCTCGAATAGGGTATGTCAGGTTCATCCGCCCTCGAGTAGGATATGTCGGGTTCATCCGCCCTCCAATAGGATATGTCGGGTTCATCCGCCCTCGAATAGGATATGTCGGGTTCATCCGCCCTCGAATAGGATATGTCGGGTTCATCCGCCCTCGAATAGGATATGTCGGGTTCATCCGCCCTCGAATAGGATATGTCGGGTTCATCCGCCCTCGAATAGGATATGTCGGGTTCATCCGCCCTCGAATAGGATATGTCGGGTTCATCCGCCCTCGAATAGGATATGTCGGGTTCATCCGCCCTCGAATATGATATGTCGGGTTCATCCGCCCTCAAATAAGATATGTCGGTTCATCCGCCCTCAAATAAGATATGTCGGTTCATCCGCCCTCAAATAGGATATGTCGGGTTCATCCGCCCTCGAATAGGATATGTCGGGTTCATCCGCCCTCCAATAGGATATGTCGGGTTCATCCGCCCTCGAATAGGATATATCGGGTTCATCCGCCCTCGAATAGGATATATCGGGTTCATCCGCCCTCGAATAGGATATGTCGGGTTCATCCGCCCTCGAATAGGATATGTCGGGTTCATCCTCCCTCGAATAGGATATGTCGGGTTCATCCGACCTCGAATAGGATATGTCGGGTTCATCCGCCCTCGAATAGGATATGTCGGGCTCATCTGCCCTCGAATAGGATATGTCGGGTTCATCCGCCCTCGAATAGGATATGTCGGGTTCATCCGCCCTCGAATAGGATATGTCGGGTTCATCCGCCCTCGAATAGGATATGTCGGGTTCATCCGCCCTCGAATAGGATATGTCGGGTTCATCCGCCCTCGAATAGGATATGTCGGGTTCATCCGCCCTCGAATAGGATATGTCGGGTTCATCCGCCCTCGAATAGGATATGTCGGGTTCATCCGCCCTCGAATAGGATATGTCGGGTTCATCCGCCCTCGAATAGGATATGTCGGGTTCATCCGCCCTCCAATAGGATATGTCGGGTTCATCCGACCTCGAATAGGATATGTCGGGTTCATCCGCCATCGAATAGGATATGTCGGGTTCATCCGCCCTCGAATAGGATATGTCGAGTTCATCCGCCCTCGAATAGGATATGTCGGGTTGATCCGACCTCGAATAGGATATGTCGGGTTCATCCGCCCTCGAATAGGATATGTCGGGTTCATCCGCCCTCGAATAGGATATGTCGGGTTCATCCGCCCTCGAATAGGATATGTCGGGTTCATCCGCCCTCGAATAGGATATGTTGGGTTCATCCGCCCTAGAATAGGATATGTCGGGTTCATCCTCCCTCGAATAGGATATGTCGCGTTCATCCGCCCTCGAATAGGATATGTCGGGTTCATCCGCCCTCGAATAGGATATGTCGGGTTCATCCGCCCTCGAATAGGATATGTCGGGTTCATCCGCCCTCGAATAGGATATGTCGGGTTCATCCGCCCTCGAATAGGATATGTCGGGTTCATCCGCCCTCGAATAGGATATGTCGGGTTCATCCGCCCTCGAATACGATATGTCGGGTTCATCCGCGCTCAAATAGGATATGTCAGGTTCTTCCTCCCTCGAATAGGATATGTCGGGTTCATCCGCCCTCGAATAGGCTATGTCGGGTTCATCCACCCTCGAATAGGCTATGTCGGGTTCATCCGCCCTCGAATAGGCTATGTCGGGTTCATCCGCCCTCTAATAGGCTATGTCGGGTTCATCCGCCCTCGAATAGGATATGTCCGGTTCATCCACCCTCGAATAGGATATGTCGGGTTCATCCGCCCTCGAATAGGATATATCGGGTTCATCCGCCCTCGAATAGGGTATGTCAGGTTCATCCGCCCTCGAGTAGGATATGTCGGGTTCATCCGCCCTCCAATAGGATATGTCGGGTTCATCCGCCCTCGAATAGGATATGTCGGGTTCATCCGCCCTCGAATAGGATATGTCGGGTTCATCCGCCCTCGAATAGGATATGTCGGGTTCATCCGCCCTCGAATAGGATATGTCGGGTTCATCCGCCCTCGAATAGGATATGTCGGGTTCATCCGCCCTCGAATAGGATATGTCGGGTTCATCCGCCCTCGAATAGGATATGTCGGGTTCATCCGCCCTCGAATATGATATGTCGGGTTCATCCGCCCTCAAATAAGATATGTCGGTTCATCCGCCCTCAAATAAGATATGTCGGTTCATCCGCCCTCAAATAGGATATGTCGGGTTCATCCGCCCTCGAATAGGATATGTCGGGTTCATCCGCCCTCGAATAGGATATGTCGGGTTCATCCGCCCTCGAATAGGATATGTCGGGTTCATCCGCCCTCGAATAGGATATATCGGGTTCATCCGCCCTCGAATAGGATATGTCGGGTTCATCCGCCCTCGAATAGGATATGTCGGGTTCATCCGCCCTCGAATAGGATATGTCGGGTTCATCCGACCTCGAATAGGATATGTCGGGTTCATCCTCCCTCGAATAGGATATATCGGGTTCATCCGCCCTCGAATAGGGTATGTCGGGTTCATCCGCCCTCGAATAGGATATGTCGGGTTGATCCGGCATCGAATGGGATATGTCGGGTTCATCCGCCCTCCAATAGGATATTTCGGGTTCATCCGCCCTCGAATAGGATATGTCGGGTTCATCCGCCCTCGAATGGGATATGTCGGGTTCATCCGCCCTCGAATAGGATATGTCGGGTTCATCCGCCCTCGAATGGGATATGTCGGGTTCATCCGCCCTCGAATAGGATATGTCGGGTTCATCCGCCCTCAAATAGGATATGTCGGGTTCATCCGCCCTCGAATAGGATATGTCGGGTTCATCCGCCCTCCAATAGGATATGTCGGGTTCATCCGCCCTCGAATAGGATATGTCGGGTTCATCCGCCCTCGAATAGGATATATCGGGTTCATCCGCCCTCGAATAGGATATGTCGGGTTCATCCGCCCTCGAATAGGATATGTCGGGTTCATCCTCCCTCGAATAGGATATATCGGGTTCATCCGCCCTCGAATAGGATATGTCGGGTTCATCCGCCCTCGAATAGGATATGTCGGGTTCATCCGCCCTCGAATAGGATATGTCGGGTTCATCCGCCCTCGAATAGGATATGTCGGGTTCATCCGCCCTCGAATAGGATATGTCGGGTTCATCCGACCTCGAATAGGATATGTCGGGTTCATCCTCCCTCGAATAGGATATATCGGGTTCATCCGCCCTCGAATAGGGTATGTCGGGTTCATCCGCCCTCGAATAGGATATGTCGGGTTCATCCGGCCTCGAATGGGATATGTCGGATTCATCCGCCCTCGAATAGGATATTTCGGGTTCATCCGCCCTCGAATAGGATATGTCAGGTTCATCCGCCCTCGAATAGGATATGTCGGGTTCATCCGCCCTCGAATAGGATATGTCGGGTTCATCCGCCCTCGAATAGGATATGTCGGGTTCATCCGACCTCGAATAGGATATGTCGGGTTCATTCGCCCTCGAATAGGATATGTCGGGTTCATCCGCCCTCGAATGGGATATGTCGGGTTCATCCGCCCTCGAATAGGATATGTCGGGTTCATCCGTCTCAAATAGGATATGTCGGGTTCATCCGCCCTCGAATAGGATATGTTGGGTTCATCCGCCCTCGAATAGGATATGTCCGGTTCATCCGCCCTCGAATAGGATATGTCGGGTTCATCCGCCCTCGAATAGGATATGTCGGGTTCATCCGCCCTCGGGTTCATCCGCCCTCGAATGGGATATGTCGGGTTCATCCGCCCTCGAATAGGATATGTCGGGTTCATCCGCCCTCGAATCGGATATGTCGGGTTCATCCGCCCTCGAATAGGATATGTCGGGTTCATCCGACCTCGAATGGGATATGTCGGGTTCATCCGCCCTCGAGTAGGATATGTCGGGTTCATCCGCCCTCCAATAGGATATGTCGGGTTCATCCGCCCTCGAATAGGATATTTCGGGTTCATCCGCCCTCGAGTTGGATATGTCGGGTTCATCCGCCCTCGAATAGGATATGTCGGGTTCATCCGCTCTCGAATAGGATATGTCGGGTTGATCCGACCTCGATTAGGATATGTCGGGTTCATCCGCCTTCGAATGGGATATGTCGGGTTCATCCGCCCTCGAATAGGATATGTCGGGTTCATCCGCCCTCGAATAGGATATGTCGGGTTGATCCGACCTCGAATAGGATATGTCGGGTTCATCCGCCCTCGAATAGGATATGTCGGGTTCATCCGCCCTCCAATAGGATATGTCGGGTTCATCCGTACTCCAATAGGATATGTCGGGTTCATCCGCCCTCGAATAGTATATGTCGGGTTCATCCGCCCTCGAATAGGATATGTCGGGTTCATCCGCCCTCGAATAGGCTATGTCGGGTTCATCCGCCCTCGAATAGGATATGTCGGGTTCATCCGCCCTCGAATAGGATATGTCGGGTTCATCCGCCCTCGAATAGGATATGTCGGGTTCATCCGCCCTCGAATAGGATATATCGGGTTCATCCGCCCTCGAATAGGATATGTCGGGTTCATCCGCCCTCGAATAGGATATGTCAGGTTCATCCGCCCTCCAATAGGATATGTCGGGTTCATCCGCCCTCCAATAGGATATGTCGGGTTCATCCGCTCTCGAATAGGCTATGTCGGGTTCATCCGCCCTCGAATAGGATATGTCGGGTTCATCCGCCCTCGAATCGGATATGTCGGGTTCATCCGCCCTCGAATAGGATATGTCGGGTTCATCCGCCCTCGAATAGGATATGTCGGGTTCATCCGCCCTTGAATAGGATATGTCGGGTTCATCCGCTCTCGAATAGGCTATGTCGGGTTCATCCGCCCTCGAATAGGATATGTCGGGTTCATCCGCCCTCGAATAGGATATGTCGGGTTCATCCGCCCTCGAATAGGATATGTCGGGTTCATCCGACCTCGAATAGGATATGTCGGGTTCATCCTCCCTCGAATAGGATATATCGGGTTCATCCGCCCTCGAATAGGGTATGTCGGGTTCATCCGCCCTCGAATAGGATATGTCGGGTTCATCCGGCCTCGAATGGGATATGTCGGATTCATCCGCCCTCGAATAGGATATTTCGGGTTCATCCGCCCTCGAATAGGATATGTCGGGTTCATCCGCCCTCGAATAGGATATGTCGGGTTCATCCGCCCTCGAATAGGATATGTCGGGTTCATCCGCCCTCGAATAGGATATGTCGGGTTCATCCGACCTCGAATAGGATATGTCGGGTTCATTCGCCCTCGAATAGGATATGTCGGGTTCATCCGCCCTCGAATAGGATATGTCGGGTTCATCCGCCCTCGAATAGGATATGTCGGGTTCATCCGTCTCAAATAGGATATGTCGGGTTCATCCGCCCTCGAATAGGATATGTTGGGTTCATCCGCCCTCGAATAGGATATGTCCGGTTCATCCGCCCTCGAATAGGATATGTCGGGTTCATCCGCCCTCGAATAGGATATGTCGGGTTCATCCGCCCTCGGGTTCATCCGCCCTCGAATGGGATATGTCGGGTTCATCCGCCCTCGAATAGGATATGTCGGGTTCATCCGCCCTCGAATCGGATATGTCGGGTTCATCCGCCCTCGAATAGGATATGTCGGGTTCATCCGACCTCGAATGGGATATGTCGGGTTCATCCGCCCTCGAGTAGGATATGTCGGGTTCATCCGCCCTCCAATAGGATATGTCGGGTTCATCCGCCCTCGAATAGGATATTTCGGGTTCATCCGCCCTCGAGTTGGATATGTCGGGTTCATCCGCCCTCGAATAGGATATGTCGGGTTCATCCGCTCTCGAATAGGATATGTCGGGTTGATCCGACCTCGATTAGGATATGTCGGGTTCATCCGCCTTCGAATGGGATATGTCGGGTTCATCCGCCCTCGAATAGGATATGTCGGGTTCATCCGCCCTCGAATAGGATATGTCGGGTTGATCCGACCTCGAATAGGATATGTCGGGTTCATCCGCCCTCGAATAGGATATGTCGGGTTCATCCGCCCTCCAATAGGATATGTCGGGTTCATCCGTACTCCAATAGGATATGTCGGGTTCATCCGCCCTCGAATAGTATATGTCGGGTTCATCCGCCCTCGAATAGGATATGTCGGGTTCATCCGCCCTCGAATAGGCTATGTCGGGTTCATCCGCCCTCGAATAGGATATGTCGGGTTCATCCGCCCTCGAATAGGATATGTCGGGTTCATCCGCCCTCGAATAGGATATGTCGGGTTCATCCGCCCTCGAATAGGATATATCGGGTTCATCCGCCCTGGAATAGTATATGTCGGGTTCATCCGCCCTCGAATAGGATATGTCGGGTTCATCCGCCCTCCAATAGGATATGTCGGGTTCATCCGCCCTCCAATAGGATATGTCGGGTTCATCCGCTCTCGAATAGGCTATGTCGGGTTCATCCGCCCTCGAATAGGATATGTCGGGTTCATCCGCCCTCGAATCGGATATGTCGGGTTCATCCGCCCTCGAATAGGATATGTCGGGTTCATCCGACCTCGAATGGGATATGTCGGGCTCATCCGCCTTCGAATGGGATATGTCGGGTTCATCCGCCCTCGAATAGGATATGTCGGGTTGATCCGCCCTCGAATAGGATATGTCGGGTTCATCCGCCCTCGAATAGGATATGTCGGGTTCATCCGCCCTCGAATAGGATATGTCGGGTTCATCCGCTCTCGAATAGGATATGTCGGGTTGATCCGACCTCGATTAGGATATGTCGGGTTCATCCACCCTCGAATGGGATATGTCGGGTTCATCCGCCCTCGAATAGGATATGTCGGGTTCATCCGCCCTCGAATAGGATATGTCGGGTTGATCCGCCCTGGAATAGTATATGTCGGGTTCATCCGCCCTCGAATAGGATATGTCGGGTTCATCCGCCCTCCAATAGGATATGTCGGGTTCATCCGCCCTCCAATAGGATATGTCGGGTTCATCCGCTCTCGAATAGGCTATGTCGGGTTCATCCGCCCTCGAATAGGATATGTCGGGTTCATCCGCCCTCGAATCGGATATGTCGGGTTCATCCGCCCTCGAATAGGCTATGTCGGGTTCATCCGCCCTCTAATAGGCTATGCCGGGTTCATCCGCCCTCGAATAGGATATGTCCGGTTCATCCACCCTCGAATAGGATATGTCGGGTTCATCCGCCCTCGAATAGGATATATCGGGTTCATCCGCCCTCGAATAGGGTATGTCAGGTTCATCCGCCCTCGAGTAGGATATGTCGGGTTCATCCGCCCTCCAATAGGATATGTCGGGTTCATCCGCCCTCGAATAGGATATGTCGGGTTCATCCGCCCTCGAATAGGATATGTCGGGTTCATCCGCCCTCGAATAGGATATGTCGGGTTCATCCGCCCTCGAATAGGATATGTCGGGTTCATCCGCCCTCGAATAGGATATGTCGGGTTCATCCGCCCTCGAATAGGATATGTCGGGTTCATCCGCCCTCGAATAGGATATGTCGGGTTCATCCGCCCTCGAATATGATATGTCGGGTTCATCCGCCCTCAAATAAGATATGTCGGTTCATCCGCCCTCAAATAAGATATGTCGGTTCATCCGCCCTCAAATAGGATATGTCGGGTTCATCCGCCCTCGAATAGGATATGTCGGGTTCATCCGCCCTCGAATAGGATATGTCGGGTTCATCCGCCCTCGAATAGGATATATCGGGTTCATCCGCCCTCGAATAGGATATATCGGGTTCATCCGCCCTCGAATAGGATATGTCGGGTTCATCCGCCCTCGAATAGGATATGTCGGGTTCATCCTCCCTCGAATAGGATATGTCGGGTTCATCCGACCTCGAATAGGATATGTCGGGTTCATCCTCCCTCGAATAGGATATATCGGGTTCATCCGCCCTCGAATAGGGTATGTCGGGTTCATCCGCCCTCGAATAGGATATGTCGGGTTGATCCGGCCTCGAATGGGATATGTCGGGTTCATCCGCCCTCCAATAGGATATTTCGGGTTCATCCGCCCTCGAATAGGATATGTCGGGTTCATCCGCCCTCGAATGGGATATGTCGGGTTCATCCGCCCTCGAATAGGATATGTCGGGTTCATCCGCCCTCGAATGGGATATGTCGGGTTCATCCGCCCTCAAATAGGATATGTCGGGTTCATCCGCCCTCAAATAGGATATGTCGGGTTCATCCGCCCTCGAATAGGATATGTCGGGTTCATCCGCCCTCCAATAGGATATGTCGGGTTCATCCGCCCTCGAATAGGATATGTCGGGTTCATCCGCCCTCGAATAGGATATATCGGGTTCATCCGCCCTCGAATAGGATATGTCGGGTTCATCCGCCCTCGAATAGGATATGTCGGGTTCATCCGCCCTCGAATAGGATATGTCGGGTTCATCCGACCTCGAATAGGATATGTCGGGTTCATCCTCCCTCGAATAGGATATGTCGGGTTCATCCGCCCTCGAATAGGATATGTCGGGTTCATCCGCCCTCGAATAGGATATGTCGGGTTCATCCGCCCTCGAATAGGATATGTCGGGTTCATCCGCCCTCGAATAGGATATGTCGGGTTCATCCGCCCTCGAATAGGATATGTCGGGTTCATCCGACCTCGAATAGGATATGTCGGGTTCATCCTCCCTCGAATAGGATATATCGGGTTCATCCGCCCTCGAATAGGGTATGTCGGGTTCATCCGCCCTCGAATAGGATATGTCGGGTTCATCCGCCTCGAATGGGATATGTCGGATTCATCCGCCCTCGAATAGGATATTTCGGGTTCATCCGCCCTCAAATAGGATATGTCGGGTTCATCCGCCCTCGAATAGGATATGTCGGGTTCATCCGCCCTCGAATAGGATATGTCGGGTTCATCCGCCCTCGAATAGGATATGTCGGGTTCATCCGACCTCGAATAGGATATGTCGGGTTCATTCGCCCTCGAATAGGATATGTCGGGTTCATCCGCCCTCGAATGGGATATGTCGGGTTCATCCGCCCTCGAATAGGATATGTCGGGTTCATCCGTCTCAAATAGGATATGTCGGGTTCATCCGCCCTCGAATAGGATATGTTGGGTTCATCCGCCCTCGAATAGGATATGTCCGGTTCATCCGCCCTCGAATAGGATATGTCGGGTTCATCCGCCCTCGAATAGGATATGTCGGGTTCATCCGCCCTCGAATAGGATATGTCGGGTTCATCCGCCCTCGAATGGGATATGTCGGGTTCATCCGCCCTCGAATAGGATATGTCGGGTTCATCCGCCCTCGAATCGGATATGTCGGGTTCATCCGCCCTCGAATAGGATATGTCGGGTTCATCCGACCTCGAATGGGATATGTCGGGTTCATCCGCCCTCGAGTAGGATATGTCGGGTTCATCCGCCCTCCAATAGGATATGTCGGGTTCATCCGCCCTCGAATAGGATATTTCGGGTTCATCCGCCCTCGAGTTGGATATGTCGGGTTCATCCGCCCTCGAATAGGATATGTCGGGTTCATCCGACCTCGAATGGGATATGTCGGGTTCATCCGCCCTCGAGTAGGATATGTCGGGTTCATCCGCCCTCCAATAGGATATGTCGGGTTCATCCGCCCTCGAATAGGATATTTCGGGTTCATCCGCCCTCGAGTTGGATATGTCGGGTTCATCCGCCCTCGAATAGGATATGTCGGGTTCATCCGCTCTCGAATAGGATATGTCGGGTTGATCCGACCTCGATTAGGATATGTGGGGTTCATCCGCCCTCGAATAGGATATGTCGGGTTCATCCGCCCTCGAATAGGATATGTCGGGTTCATCCGCCCTCGAATAGGATATGTCGGGTTGATCCGACCTCGAATAGGATATGTCGGGTTCATCCGCCCTCGAATAGGATATGTCGGGTTCATCCGCCCTCCAATAGGATATGTCGGGTTCATCCGTACTCCAATAGGATATGTCGGGTTCATCCGCCCTCGAATAGTATATGTCGGGTTCATCCGCCCTCGAATAGGATATGTCGGGTTCATCCGCCCTCGAATAGGCTATGTCGGGTTCATCCGCCCTCGAATAGGATATGTCGGGTTCATCCGCCCTCGAATAGGATATGTCGGGTTCATCCGCCCTCGAATAGGATATGTCGGGTTCATCCGCCCTCGAATAGGATATATCGGGTTCATCCGCCCTGGAATAGTATATGTCGGGTTCATCCGCCCTCGAATAGGATATGTCGGGTTCATCCGCCCTCCAATAGGATATGTCGGGTTCATCCGCCCTCCAATAGGATATGTCGGGTTCATCCGCTCTCGAATAGGCTATGTCGGGTTCATCCGCCCTCGAATAGGATATGTCGGGTTCATCCGCCCTCGAATCGGATATGTCGGGTTCATCCGCCCTCGAATAGGATATGTCGGGTTCATCCGACCTCGAATGGGATATGTCGGGTTCATCCGCCTTCGAATGGGATATGTCGGGTTCATCCGCCCTCGAATAGGATATGTCGGGTTGATCCGCCCTCGAATAGGATATGTCGGGTTCATCCGCCCTCGAATAGGATATGTCGGGTTCATCCGCCCTCGAATAGGATATGTCGGGTTCATCCGCTCTCGAATAGGATATGTCGGGTTGATCCGACCTCGATTAGGATATGTCGGGTTCATCCACCCACGAATAGGATATGTCGGGTTCATCCGCCCTCGAATAGGATATGTCGGGTTCATCCGCCCTCGAATAGGATATGTCGGGTTGATCCGACCTCGAATAGGATATGTCGGGTTCATCCGCCCTCGAATAGGATATGTCGGGTTCATCCGCCCTCGAATAGGATATATCGGGTTCATCCGCCCTCGAATAGGATATGTCGGGTTCATCCGCCCTCGAATAGGATATGTCGGGTTCATCCGCCCTCGAATAGGATATGTCGGGTTCATCCGCCCTCCAATAGGATATGTCGGGTTCATCCGACCTCGAATAGGATATGTCGGGTTCATCCGCCATCGAATAGGATATGTCGGGTTCATCCGCCCTCGAATAGGATATGTCGAGTTCATCCCCCCTCGAATAGGATATGTCGGGTTGATCCGACCTCGAATAGGATATGTCGGGTTCATCCGCCCTCGAATAGGATATGTCGGGTTCATCCGCCCTCGAATAGGATATGTCGGGTTCATCCGCCCTCGAATAGGATATGTCGGGTTCATCCGCCCTCGAATAGGATATGTCGGGTTCATCCGCCCTCGAATAGGATATGTCGGGTTCATCCGCCCTCGAATAGGATATGTCGGGTTCATCCGCCCTCGAATAGGATATGTCGGGTTCATCCGCCCTCGAATAGGATATGTCGGGTTCATCCGCCCTCGAATAGGATATGTCGGGTTCATCCGCCCTCGAATAGGATATGTCGGGTTCATCCGCCCTCGAATAGGATATGTCGGGTTCATCCGCCCTCGAATAGGATATGTCGGGTTCATCCGCCCTCAAATAGGATATGTCGGGTTCTTCCTCCCTCGAATAGGATATGTCGGGTTCATCCGCCCTCGAATAGGATATGTCGGGTTCATCCGCCCTCCAATAGGATATGTCGGGTTCATCCGCCCTCGAATAGGATATGTCGAGTTCATCCGCCCTCGAATAGGATATGTCGGGTTGATCCGACCTCGAATAGGATATGTCGGGTTCATCCGCCCTCGAATAGGATATGTCGGGTTCATCCGCCCTCGAATAGGATATGTCGGGTTCATCCGCCCTCGAATAGGATATGTTGGGTTCATCCGCCCTAGAATAGGATATGTCGGGTTCATCCTCCCTCGAATAGGATATGTCGCGTTCATCCGCCCTCGAATAGGATATGTCGGGTTCATCCGCCCTCGAATAGGATATGTCGGGTTCATCCGCCCTCGAATAGGATATGTCGGGTTCATCCGCCCTCGAATAGGATATGTCGGGTTCATCCGCCCTCGAATAGGATATGTCGGGTTCATCCGCCCTCGAATAGGATATGTCGGGTTCATCCGCCCTCGAATAGGATATGTCGGGTTCATCCGCCCTCGAATAGGATATGTCGGGTTCATCCGCCCTCGAATAGGATATGTCGGGTTCATCCGCCCTCGAATAGGATATGTCGGGTTCATCCGCCCTCGAATAGGATATGTCGGGTTCATCCGCCCTCGAATAGGATATGTCGGGTTCATCCGCCCTCGAATAGGATATGTCGGGTTCATCCGCCCTCGAATAGGATATGTCGGGTTCATCCGCCCTCGAATAGGATATGTCGGGTTCATCCGCCCTCGAATAGGATATGTCGGGTTCATCCGCCCTCGAATAGGATATGTCGGGTTCATCCGCCCTCGAATAGGATATGTCGGGTTCATCCGCCCTCGAATAGGATATATCGGGTTCATCCGCCCTCGAATAGGGTATGTCGGGTTCATCCGCCCTCGAGTAGGATATGTCGGGTTCATCCGCCCTCCAATAGGATATGTCGGGTTCATCCGCCCTCGAATAGGATATTTCGGGTTCATCCGCCCTCGAGTAGGATATGTCGGGTTCATCCGCCCTCGAATAGGATATGTCGGGTTCATCCGCCCTCGAATAGGATATGTCGGGTTCATCCGCCCTCGAATAGGATATGTCGGGTTCATCCGCTCTCGAATAGGATATGTCGGGTTGATCCGACCTCGATTAGGATATGTCGGGTTCATCCGCGCTCGAATGGGATATGTCGGGTTCATCCGCCCTCGAATAGGATATGTCGGGTTCATCCGCCTCGAATAGGATATGTGTGGTTCATCCGCCCTCGAATAGGATATGTCCGGTTCATCCGCCCTCGAATAGGATATGTCGGGTTCATCCGCCCTCGAATAGGATATGTCGGGTTCATCCGCCCTCGAATAGGATATGTCGGGTTCATCCGCCCTCGAATAGGATATGTCGGGTTCATCCGCCCTCGAATAGGATATGTCGGGTTCATCCGACCTCGAATAGGATATGTCGGGTTCATCCGCCCTCGAATAGGATATGTCGGGTTCATCCGCCCTCGAATAGGATATGTCGGGTTCATCCGCCCTCGAATAGGATATGTCGGGTTCATCCGCCCTCGAATAGGATATGTCGGGTTCATCCGCCCTCGAATAGGATATGTCGGGTTCATCCGCCCTCGAATAGGATATGTCGGGTTCATCCGCCCTCGAATAGGATATGTTGGGTTCATCCGCCCTAGAATAGGATATGTCGGGTTCATCCTCCCTCGAATAGGATATGTCGCGTTCATCCGCCCTCGAATAGGATATGTCGGGTTCATCCGCCCTCGAATAGGATATGTCGGGTTCATCCGCCCTCGAATAGGATATGTCGGGTTCATCCGCCCTCGAATAGGATATGTCGGGTTCATCCGCCCTCGAATAGGATATGTCGGGTTCATCCGCCCTCGAATAGGATATGTCGGGTTCATCCGCCCTCGAATAGGATATGTCGGGTTCATCCGCCCTCGAATAGGATATGTCGGGTTCATCCGCCCTCGAATAGGATATGTCGGGTTCATCCGCCCTCGAATAGGATATGTCGGGTTCATCCGCCCTCGAATAGGATATGTCGGGTTCATCCGCCCTCGAATAGGATATGTCGGGTTCATCCGCCCTCGAATAGGATATGTCGGGTTCATCCGCCCTCGAATAGGATATGTCGGGTTCATCCGCCCTCGAATAGGATATGTCGGGTTCATCCGCCCTCGAATAGGATATGTCGGGTTCATCCGCCCTCGAATAGGATATGTCGGGTTCATCCGCCCTCGAATAGGATATGTCGGGTTCATCCGCCCTCGAATAGGATATGTCGGGTTCATCCGCCCTCGAATAGGATATGTCGGGTTCATCCGCCCTCGAGTAGGATATGTCGGGTTCATCCGCCCTCCAATAGGATATGTCGGGTTCATCCGCCCTCCAATAGGATATTTCGGGTTCATCCGCCCTCGAGTAGGATATGTCGGGTTCATCCGCCCTCGAATAGGATATGTCCGGTTCATTCGCCCTTGAATAGGATATGTCGGGTTCATCCGCCCTCGAATAGGATGTGTCGGGTTCATCCGCCCTCGAATAGGATGTGTCGGGTTCATCCGCTCTCGAATAGGATATGTCGGGTTCGTCCACCCTAGAATAGGATATGTCGGGTTCATCCGCCCTCAAATAGGCTATGTCGGGTTCATCCGCCCTCGAATAGGATATGTCGGGTTCATCCGCCCTCGAATAGGATATGTCGGGTTCATCCGCCCTCGAATAGGATATGTCGCATTCATCCGCCCTCGAATAGGATATGTCGGGTTCATCCGCCCTCGAATAGGATATGTGTGGTTCATCCGCCCTCGAATAGGATATGTCCGGTTCATCCGCCCTCGAATAGGATATGTCGGGTTCATCCGCCCTCGAATAGGATATGTCGGGTTCATCCGCCCTCGAATAGGATATGTCGGGTTTATCCGCCCTCGAATAGGATATGTCGGGTTCATCCGCCCTCGAATAGGATATGTCGGGTTCATCCGCCCTCGAATAGGATATGTCGGGTTCATCCGCCCTCGAATAGGATATGTCTGGTTCATCCGCCCTCGAATAGGATATGTCGGGTTCATCCGCCCTCGAATAGGATATGTCGGGTTCATCCGCCCTCGAATAGGATATGTCGGGTTCATCCGCCCTCGAATAGGATATGTCGGGTTCATCCGCCCTCGAATAGGATATGTCGGGTTCATCCGCCCTCGAATAGGATATGTCGGGTTCATCCGCCCTCGAATAGGATATGTCGGGTTCATCCGCCCTCGAATAGGATATGTCGGGTTCATCCGCCCTCGAATAGGATATGTCGGGTTCATCCGCCCTCGAATAGGATATGTCGGGTTCATCCGCCCTCGAATATTATATGTCTGGTTCATCCGCCCTCGAATAGGATATGTCGGGTTCATCCGCCCTCGAATAGGATATGTCGAGTTCATCCGCCCTCGAATAGGATATGTCGGGATGATCCGACCTCGAATAGGATATGTCGGGTTCGTCCGCCCTCGAATAGGATTTGTCGGGTTCAACCACCCTCGAATAGGATATGTCGGGTTCATCCGACCTCGAATAGGATATGTCGGGTTCATCCGCCCTCGAATAGGATATGTCGGGTTCATCCGCCCTCGAATAGGATATGTCGGGTTCATCCGCCCTCGAATAGGATATGTCGGGTTCATCCGCCCTCCAATAGGATATGTAGGGTTCATCCGCCCTCCAATAGGATATGTCTGGTTCATCCGCCCTCGAATAGGATATGTCGGGTTCATCCGCCCTCGAATAGGATATGTCGGGTTCATCCGCCCTCCAATAGGATATGTCGGGTTCATCCGCCCTCGAATAGGATATGTCGGGTTCATCCGCCCTCGAATAGGATATGTCGGGTTCATCCGCCCTCGAATAGGATATGTCGGGTTCATCCGCCCTCGAATAGGATATGTCGGGTTCATCCGCCCTCGAATAGGATATGTCGGGTTCATCCGCCCTCGAATAGGATATGTCGGGTTCATCCGCCCTCGAATAGGATATGTCGGGTTCATCCGCCCTCGAATAGGATATGTCGGGTTCATCCGCCCTCGAATAGGATATGTCGGGTTCATCCGCCCTCGAATAGGATATGTCGGGTTCATCCGCCCTCGAATAGGATATGTCGGGTTCATCCGCCCTCGAATAGGATATGTCGGGTTCATCCGCCCTCGAATAGGATATGCCGGGTTCATCCGCCCTCGAATAGGATATGTCGGGTTCATCCGCCCTCGAATAGGATATGTCGGGTTCATCCGCCCTCGAATAGGATATGTCGGGTTCATCCGCCCTCGAATAGGATATGTCGGGTTCATCCGCCCTCCAATAGGATATGTCGGGTTCATCCTCCCTCCAATAGGATATGTCGGGTTAATCCGCCCTCGAATAGGATATGTCGGGTTCATCCGCCCTCGAATAGGCTATGTCGGGTTCATCCGCCCTCGAATAGGCTATGGCGGGTTCATCCACCCTCGAATAGGCTATGTCGGGTTCATCCGCCCTCGAATAGGCTATGTCGGGTTCATCTGCCCTCAAATAGGATATGTCGGGTTCATCCGCCCTCGAATAGGATATGTTGGGTTCATCCGCCCTCGAATAGGATATGTCCGGTTCATCCGCCCTCGAATAGGATATGTCGGGTTCATCCGCCCTCGAATAGGATATGTCGGGTTCATCCGCCCTCGAATAGGATATGTCGGGTTCATCCGCCCTCGAATAGGATATGTCGGGTTCATCCGCCCTCGAATAGGATATGTCGGGTTCATCCGCCCTCGAATAGGATATGTCGGGTTCATCCGCCCTCGAATAGGATATGTCGGGTTCATCCGCCCTCGAATAGGATATGTCGGGTTCATCCGCCCTCGAATAGGATATGTCGGGTTCATCCGCCCTCGAATAGGATATGTCGGGTTCATCCGCCCTCGAATAGGATATGTCGGGTTCATCCGCCCTCGAATAGGATATGTCGGGTTCATCCGCCCTCGAATAGGATATGTCGGGTTCATCCGCCCTCGAATAGGATATGTCGGGTTCATCCGCCCTCGAATAGGATATGTCGGGTTCATCCGCCCTCGAATAGGATATGTCGGGTTCATCCGCCCTCGAATAGGATATGTCGGGTTCATCCGCCCTCGAATAGGATATGTCGGGTTCATCCGCCCTCGAATAGGATATGTCGGGTTCATCCGCCCTCGAATAGGATATGTCGGGTTCATCCGTCCTCGAATAGGATATGTCGGGTTCATCCGCCCTCGAATATTATATGTCTGGTTCATCCGCCCTCGAATAGGATATGTCGGGTTCATCCGCCCTCGAATAGGATATGTCGAGTTCATCCGCCCTCGAATAGGATATGTCGGGATGATCCGACCTCGAATAGGATATGTCGGGTTCGTCCGCCCTCGAATAGGATTTGTCGGGTTCAACCACCCTCGAATAGGATATGTCGGGTTCATCCAACCTCGAATAGGATATGTCGGGTTCATCCGCCCTCGAATAGGATATGTCGGGTTCATCCGCCCTCGAATAGGATATGTCGGGTTCATCCGCCCTCGAATAGGATATGTCGGGTTCATCTGCCCTCGAATAGGATATGTCGGGTTCATCCGCCCTCCAATAGGATATGTCTGGTTCATCCGACCTCGAATAGGATATGTCGGGTTCATCCGCCCTCGAATAGGATATGTCGGGTTCATCCGCCCTCCAATAGGATATGTCGGGTTCATCCGCCCTCGAATAGGATATGTCGGGTTCATCCGCCCTCGAATAGGATATGTCGGGTTCATCCGCCCTCGAATAGGATATGTCGGGTTCATCCGCCCTCGAATAGGATATGTCGGGTTCATCCGCCCTCCAATAGGATATGTCGGGTTCATCCTCCCTCCAATAGGATATGTAGGGTTCATCCGCCCTCAAATAGGATATGTCTGGTTCATCCGACCTCGAATAGGATATGTCGGGTTCATCCGCCCTCGAATAGGATATGTCGGGTTCATCCGCCCTCGAATAGGATATGTCGGGTTCATCCGCCCTCGAATAGGATATGCCGGGTTCATCCGCCCTCGAATAGGATATGCCGGGTTCATCCGCCCTCGAATAGGATATGTCGGGTTCATCCGCCCTCGAATAGGATATGTCGGGTTCATCCGCCCTCGAATAGGATATGTCGGGTTCATCCGCCCTCCAATAGGATATGTCGGGTTCATCCTCCCTCCAATAGGATATGTCGGGTTAATCCGCCCTCGAATAGGATATGTCGGGTTCATCCGCCCTCGAATAGGATATGTCGGGTTCATCCGCCCTCAAATATGATATGTCGGGTTCATTCGCCCTCGAATAGGATATGTCGGGTTCATCCGCCCTCAAATAAGATATGTCAGTTCATCCGCCCTCGAATAGGATATGTCGGGTTCATCCGTCTCAAATAGGATATGTCGGGTTCATCCGCCCTCGAATAGGATATGTTGGGTTCATCCGCCCTCGAATAGGATATGTCCGGTTCATTCGCCCTCGAATAGGATATGTCGGGTTCATCCGCCCTCGAATAGGATGTGTCGGGTTCATCCGCCCTAGAATAGGATGTGTCGGGTTCATCCGCCCTCGAATAGGATATGTCCGGTTCGTCCACCCTCGAATAGGATATGTCGGGTTCATCCGCCCTCGAATAGGATATGTCGGGTTCATCCGCCCTCGAATAGGATATGTCGGGTTCATCCGCCCTCGAATAGGATATGTCGGGTTCATCCGCCCTCGAATAGGATATGTCGGGTTCATCCGCCCTCGAATAGGATATGTCGGGTTCATCCGCCCTCGAATAGGATATGTCGGGTTCATCCGCCCTCGAATAGGATATGTCGGGTTCATCCGCCCTCGAATAGGATATGTCGGGTTCATCCGCCCTCGAATAGGATATGTCGGGTTCATCCGCCCTCGAATAGGATATGTCGGGTTCATCCGCCCTCGAATAGGATATGTCGGGTTCATCCGCCCTCGAATAGGATATGTCGGGTTCATCCGCCCTCGAATAGGATATGTCGGGTTCATCCGCCCTCGAATAGGATATGTCGGGTTCATCCGCCCTCGAATAGGATATGTCGGGTTCATCCGCCCTCGAATAGGATATGTCGGGTTGATCCGCCCTCGAATAGGATATGTCGGGTTCATCCGCCCTCGAATAGGATATGTCGGGTTCATCCGCCCTCGAATAGGATATGTCGGGTTCATCCGCCCTCGAATAGGATTTGTCGGGTTCAACCACCCTCGAATAGGATATGTCGGGTTCATCCGACCTCGAATAGGATATGTCGGGTTCATCCGCCCTCGAATAGGATATGTCGGGTTCATCCGCCCTCGAATAGGATATGTCGGGTTCATCCGCCCTTGAATAGGATATGTCGGGTTCATCCGCCCTCGAATAGGATATGTCGGGTTCATCCGCCCTCGAATAGGATATGTCGGGTTCATCCGCCCTCGAATAGGAAATGTCGGGTTCATCCGCCCTCGAATAGGATATGTCGGGTTCATCCGCCCTCGAATAGGATATGTCAGGTTCATCCGCCCTCGAATAAGATATGTGTGGTTCATCCGCCCTCGAATAGGATATGTCCGGTTCATCCGCTCTAGAATAGGATATGTCGGGTTCATCCGCCCTCGAATAGGATATGTCGGGTTCATCCGCCCTCGAATAGGATATGTCGGGTTCATCCGCCCTCGAATAGGATATGTCGGGTTCATCCGCCCTCGAATAGGATATGTCGGGTTCATCCGCCCTCGAATAGGATATGTCGGGTTCATCCGCCCTCGAATAGGATATGTCGGGTTCATCCGCCCTCGAATAGGATATGTCGGGTTCATCCGCCCTCGAATAGGATATGTCGGGTTCATCCGCCCTCGAATAGGATATGTCGGGTTCATCCGCCCTCCAATAGGATATGTAGGGTTCATCCGCCCTCAAATAGGATATGTCGGGTTCATCCGACCTCAAATAGGATATATCGGGTTCATCCGCCCTCGAATAGGATATGTCGGGTTCATCCGCCCTCCAATAGGATATGTCGGGTTCATCCGCCCTCGAATAGGATATGTCGGGTTGATCCGACCTCGAATAGGATATGTCGGGTTCATTCGCCCTCGAATAGGATATGTCGGGTTCATCCTCCCTCAAATAAGATATGTCGGTTCATCCGCCCTCAAATAAGATATGTCGGTTCATCCGCCCTCAAATAGGATATGTCGGGTTCATCCGTCTCAAATAGGATATGTCGGGTTCATCCGCCCTCGAATAGGATATGTTGGGTTCATCCGCGCTCGAATAGGATATGTCCGGTTCATCCGCCCTCGAATAGGATATGTCGGGTTCATCCGGCCTCGAATAGGATGTGTCGGGTTCATCCGCCCTCGAATAGGATATGTCGGGTTCATCCGCCCTCGAATAGGATATGTCGGGTTCATCCGCCCTCGAATAGGATATGTCGGGTTCATCCGCCCTCGAATAGGATATGTCGGGTTCATCCGCCCTCGAATAGGATATGTCGGGTTCATCCGCCCTCGAATAGGATATGTCGGGTTCATCCGCCCTCGAATAGGATATGTCGGGTTCATCCGCCCTCGAATAGGATATGTCGGGTTCATCCGCCCTCGAATAGGATATGTCCGGTTCATCCGCCCTCGAATAGGATATGTCGGGTTCATCCGCCCTCGAATAGGATATGTCGGGTTCATCCGCCCTCGAATAGGATATGTCGGGTTCATCCGCCCTCGAATAGGATATGTCGGGTTCATCCGCCCTCCAATAGGATATGTCGGGTTCATCCTCCCTCCAATAGGATATGTAGGGTTCATCCGCCCTCAAATAGGATATGTCTGGTTCATCCGACCTCGAATAGGATATGTCGGGTTCATCCGCCCTCGAATAGGATATGTCGGGTTCATCCGCCCTCGAATAGGATATGTCGGGTTCATCCGCCCTCGAATAGGATATGCCGGGTTCATCCGCCCTCGAATAGGATATGCCGGGTTCATCCGCCCTCGAATAGGATATGTCGGGTTCATCCGCCCTCGAATAGGATATGTCGGGTTCATCCGCCCTCGAATAGGATATGTCGGGTTCATCCGCCCTCCAATAGGATATGTCGGGTTCATCCTCCCTCCAATAGGATATGTCGGGTTAATCCGCCCTCGAATAGGATATGTCGGGTTCATCCGCCCTCGAATAGGATATGTCGGGTTCATCCGCCCTCAAATATGATATGTCGGGTTCATTCGCCCTCGAATAGGATATGTCGGGTTCATCCGCCCTCAAATAAGATATGTCAGTTCATCCGCCCTCGAATAGGATATGTCGGGTTCATCCGTCTCAAATAGGATATGTCGGGTTCATCCGCCCTCGAATAGGATATGTTGGGTTCATCCGCCCTCGAATAGGATATGTCCGGTTCATTCGCCCTCGAATAGGATATGTCGGGTTCATCCGCCCTCGAATAGGATGTGTCGGGTTCATCCGCCCTAGAATAGGATGTGTCGGGTTCATCCGCCCTCGAATAGGATATGTCCGGTTCGTCCACCCTCGAATAGGATATGTCGGGTTCATCCGCCCTCGAATAGGATATGTCGGGTTCATCCGCCCTCGAATAGGATATGTCGGGTTCATCCGCCCTCGAATAGGATATGTCGGGTTCATCCGCCCTCGAATAGGATATGTCGGGTTCATCCGCCCTCGAATAGGATATGTCGGGTTCATCCGCCCTCGAATAGGATATGTCGGGTTCATCCGCCCTCGAATAGGATATGTCGGGTTCATCCGCCCTCGAATAGGATATGTCGGGTTCATCCGCCCTCGAATAGGATATGTCGGGTTCATCCGCCCTCGAATAGGATATGTCGGGTTCATCCGCCCTCGAATAGGATATGTCGGGTTCATCCGCCCTCGAATAGGATATGTCGGGTTCATCCGCCCTCGAATAGGATATGTCGGGTTCATCCGCCCTCGAATAGGATATGTCGGGTTCATCCGCCCTCGAATAGGATATGTCGGGTTCATCCGCCCTCGAATAGGATATGTCGGGTTCATCCGCCCTCGAATAGGATATGTCGGGTTCATCCGCCCTCGAATAGGATATGTCGGGTTCATCCGCCCTCGAATAGGATATGTCGGGTTCATCCGCCCTCGAATAGGATATGTCGGGTTCATCCGCCCTCGAATAGGATATGTCGGGTTCATCCGCCCTCGAATAGGATATGTCGGGTTCATCCGCCCTCGAATAGGATATGTCGGGTTCATCCGCCCTCGAATAGGATATGTCGGGTTCATCCGCCCTCGAATAGGATATGTCGGGTTCATCCGCCCTCGAATAGGATATGTCGGGTTCATCCGCCCTCGAATAGGATATGTCGGGTTCATCCGCCCTCGAATAGGATATGTCGGGTTCATCCGCCCTCGAATAGGATATGTCGGGTTCATCCGCCCTCGAATAGGATATGTCGGGTTCATCCGCCCTCGAATAGGATATGTCGGGTTCATCCGCCCTCGAATAGGATATGTCGGGTTCATCCGCCCTCGAATAGGATATGTCGGGTTCATCCGCCCTCGAATAGGATATGTCGGGTTCATCCGCCCTCGAATAGGATATGTCGGGTTCATCCGCCCTCGAATAGGATATGTCGGGTTCATCCGCCCTCGAATAGGATATGTCGGGTTCATCCGCCCTCGAATAGGATATGTCGGGTTCATCCGCCCTCGAATAGGATATGTCGGGTTCATCCGCCCTCGAATAGGATATGTCGGGTTCATCCGCCCTCGAATAGGATATGTCGGGTTCATCCGCCCTCCAATAGGATATGTAGGGTTCATCCGCCCTCAAATAGGATATGTCGGGTTCATCCGACCTCAAATAGGATATATCGGGTTCATCCGCCCTCGAATAGGATATGTCGGGTTCATCCGCCCTCCAATAGGATATGTCGGGTTCATCCGCCCTCGAATAGGATATGTCGGGTTGATCCGACCTCGAATAGGATATGTCGGGTTCATTCGCCCTCGAATAGGATATGTCGGGTTCATCCTCCCTCAAATAAGATATGTCGGTTCATCCGCCCTCAAATAAGATATGTCGGTTCATCCGCCCTCAAATAGGATATGTCGGGTTCATCCGTCTCAAATAGGATATGTCGGGTTCATCCGCCCTCGAATAGGATATGTTGGGTTCATCCGCGCTCGAATAGGATATGTCCGGTTCATCCGCCCTCGAATAGGATATGTCGGGTTCATCCGGCCTCGAATAGGATGTGTCGGGTTCATCCGCCCTCGAATAGGATATGTCGGGTTCATCCGCCCTCGAATAGGATATGTCGGGTTCATCCGCCCTCGAATAGGATATGTCGGGTTCATCCGCCCTCGAATAGGATATGTCGGGTTCATCCGCCCTCGAATAGGATATGTCGGGTTCATCCGCCCTCGAATAGGATATGTCGGGTTCATCCGCCCTCGAATAGGATATGTCGGGTTCATCCGCCCTCGAATAGGATATGTCGGGTTCATCCGCCCTCGAATAGGATATGTCCGGTTCATCCGCCCTCGAATAGGATATGTCGGGTTCATCCGCCCTCGAATAGGATATGTCGGGTTCATCCGCCCTCGAATAGGATATGTCGGGTTCATCCGCCCTCGAATAGGATATGTCGGGTTGATCCGCCCTCGAATAGGATATGTCGGGTTGATCCGCCCTCGAATAGGATATGTCGGGTTGATCCGCCCTCGAATAGGATATGTCGGGTTCGTCCGCCCTCGAATAGGATATGTCGGGTTCGTCCGCCCTCGAATAGGATATGTCGGGTTCGTCCGCCCTCGAATAGGATATGTCGGGTTCGTCCGCCCTCGAATAGGATATGTCGGGTTAATCCGCCCTCGAATAGGATATGTCGGGTTCTTCCGCCCTCGAATAGGATATGTCGGGTTCATCCGCCCTCGAATAGGATATGTCGGGTTCATCCGCCCTCGAATAGGATATGTCGGGTTCATCCGCCCTCGAATAGGATATGTCGGTTACATCCGCCCTCGAATAGGATATGTCGGGTTCATCCGCCCTCGAATAGGATATGTCGGGTTCATCCGCCCTCGAATAGGATATGTCGGGTTCATCCGCCCTCGAATAGGATATGTCAGGTTCATCCGCCCTCGAATAGGATATGTCGGGTTCATCCGCCCTCAAATAGGCTATGTCTGGTTCATCCGCCCTCGAATAGGATATGTCGGGTTCATCCGCCCTCGAATAGGATATGTCGGGTTCATCCGCCCTCGAATAGGATATGTCGGGTTCATCCGCCCTCCAATAGGATATGTCGGGTTCATCCGCCCTCGAATAGGATATGTCGGGTTGATCCGACCTCGAATAGGATATGTCGGGTTCATTCGCCCTCGAATAGGATATGTCGGGTTCATCCGCCCTCAAATAAGATATGTCGGTTCATCCGCCCTCAAATAGGATATGTCGGGTTCATCCGTCTCAAATAGGATATGTCGGGTTCATCCGCCCTCGAATAGGATATGTTGGGTTCATCCGCCCTCGAATAGGATATGTCCGGTTCATCCGCCCTTGAATAGGATATGTCGGGTTCATCCGGCCTCGAATAGGATGTGTCGGGTTCATCCGCCCTCGAATAGGATGTGTCGGGTTCATCCGCCCTCGAATAGGATATGTCGGGTTCATCCGCCCTCGAATAGGATATGTCGGGTTCATCCGCCCTCGAATAGGATATGTCGGGTTCATCCGCCCTCGAATAGGATATGTCGGGTTCATCCGCCCTCGAATAGGATATGTCGGGTTCATCCGCCCTCGAATAGGATATGTCGGGTTCATCCGCCCTCGAATAGGATATGTCGGGTTCATCCGCCCTCGAATAGGATATGTCCGGTTCATCCGCCCTCGAATAGGATATGTCGGGTTCATCCGCCCTCGAATAGGATATGTCGGGTTCATCCGCCCTCGAATAGGATATGTCGGGTTCATCCGCCCTCGAATAGGATATGTCGGGTTGATCCGCCCTCGAATAGGATATGTCGGGTTGATCCGCCCTCGAATAGGATATGTCGGGTTGATCCGCCCTCGAATAGGATATGTCGGGTTCGTCCGCCCTCGAATAGGATATGTCGGGTTCGTCCGCCCTCGAATAGGATATGTCGGGTTCATCCGCCCTCGAATAGGATATGTCGGGTTCATCCGCCCTCGAATAGGATATGTCGGGTTCATCCGCCCTCGAATAGGATATGTCGGGTTCATCCGCCCTCGAATAGGATATGTCGGGTTCATCCGCCCTCGAATAGGATATGTCGGGTTCGTCCGCCCTCGAATAGGATATGTCGGGTTAATCCGCCCTCGAATAGGATATGTCGGGTTCATTCGCCCTCGAATAGGATATGTCGGGTTCATCCGCCCTCAAATAAGATATGTCAGTTCATCCGCCCTTAAATAGGATATGTCGGGTTTATCCGTCTCAAATAGGATATGTCGGGTTCATCCGCCCTAGAATAGGATATGTTGGGTTCATCCGCCCTCGAAAAGGATATGTCCGGTTAATTCGCCCTCGAATAGGATATGTCGGGTTCATCTGCCCTCGAATAGGATGTGTCGGGTTCATCCGCCCTCGAATAGGATGTGTCGGGTTCATCCGCCCTCGAATAGGATATGTCGGGTTCGTCCACCCTCGAATAGGATATGTCGGGTTCATCCGCCCTCGAATAGGATATGTCGGGTTCATCCGCCCTCGAATAGGATATGTCGGGTTCATCCGCCCTCGAATAGGATATGTCGGGTTCATCCGCCCTCCAATAGGATATGTAGGGTTCATCCGCCCTCAAATAGGATATGTCGGGTTCATCCGACCTCAAATAGGATATATCGGGTTCATCCGCCCTCGAATAGGATATGTCGGGTTCATCCGCCCTCCAATAGGATATGTCGGGTTCATCCGCCCTCGAATAGGATATGTCGGGTTGATCCGACCTCGAATAGGATATGTCGGGTTCATTCGCCCTCGAATAGGATATGTCGGGTTCATCCTCCCTCGAATAGGATATGTCGGGTTCATCCACCCTCGAATAGGATATGTCGGGTTCATTCGCCCTCGAATAGGATATGTCGGGTTCATCCGCCCTCGAATAGGATATGTCGGGTTCATCCGCCCTCGAATAGTATATGTCTGGTTCATCCGCCCTCGAATAGGATATGTCGGGTTCATCCGCCCTCGAATAGGATATGTCGAGTTCATCCGCCCTCGAATAGGATATGTCGAGTTCATCCGCCCTCGAATAGGATATGTCGGGTTCATCCGCCCTCCAATAGGATATGTCGGGTTCATCCGCCCTCGAATAGGATATGTCGGGTTGATCCGACCTCGAATAGGATATGTCGGGTTCATCCTCCCTCAAATAAGATATGTCGGTTCATCCGCCCTCAAATAAGATATGTCGGTTCATCCGCCCTCAAATAGGATATGTCGGGTTCATCCGTCTCAAATAGGATATGTCGGGTTCATCCGCCCTCGAATAGGATATGTTGGGTTCATCCGCGCTCGAATAGGATATGTCCGGTTCATCCGCCCTCGAATAGGATATGTCGGGTTCATCCGGCCTCGAATAGGATGTGTCGGGTTCATCCGCCCTCGAATAGGATATGTCGGGTTCATCCGCCCTCGAATAGGATATGTCGGGTTCATCCGCCCTCGAATAGGATATGTCGGGTTCATCCGCCCTCGAATAGGATATGTCGGGTTCATCCGCCCTCGAATAGGATATGTCGGGTTCATCCGCCCTCGAATAGGATATGTCGGGTTCATCCGCCCTCGAATAGGATATGTCGGGTTCATCCGCCCTCGAATAGGATATGTCGGGTTCATCCGCCCTCGAATAGGATATGTCCGGTTCATCCGCCCTCGAATAGGATATGTCGGGTTCATCCGCCCTCGAATAGGATATGTCGGGTTCATCCGCCCTCGAATAGGATATGTCGGGTTCATCCGCCCTCGAATAGGATATGTCGGGTTGATCCGCCCTCGAATAGGATATGTCGGGTTGATCCGCCCTCGAATAGGATATGTCGGGTTGATCCGCCCTCGAATAGGATATGTCGGGTTCGTCCGCCCTCGAATAGGATATGTCGGGTTCGTCCGCCCTCGAATAGGATATGTCGGGTTTGTCCGCCCTCGAATAGGATATGTCGGGTTCGTCCGCCCTCGAATAGGATATGTCGGGTTAATCCGCCCTCTAATAGGATATGTCGGGTTCATCCGCCCTCGAATAGGATATGTCGGGTACATCCGCCCTCGAATAGGATATGTCGGGTTCATCCGCCCTCGAATAGGATATGTCGGGTTCATCCGCCCTCGAATAGGATATGTCGGGTACATCCGCCCTCGAATAGGATATGTCGGGTTCATCCGCCCTCGAATAGGATATGTCGGGTTCATCCGCCCTCGAATAGGATATGTCGGGTTCATCCGCCCTCGAATAGGATATGTCAGGTTCATCCGCCCTCGAATAGGATATGTCGGGTTCATCCGCCCTCGAATAGGATATGTCGGGTTCATCCGCCCTCGAATAGGATATGTCGGGTTCATCCGCCCTCGAATAGGATATGTCGGGTTTATCCGCCCTCGAATAGGATATGTCGGGTTCATCCGCCCTCGAATAGGATATGTCGGGTTCATCCGCCCTCGAATAGGATATGTCGGGTTCATCCGCCCTCGAATAGGATATGTCGGGTTGATCCGACCTCGAATAGGATATGTCGGGTTCATCCGCCCTCGAATAGGATATGTCGGGTTCATCCGCCCTCGAATAGGATATGTCGGGTTCATCCGCCCTCGAATAGGATATGTCGGGTTCATCCGCCCTCGAATAGGATATGTCGGGTTCATCCGCCCTCGAATAGGATATGTCGGGTTCATCCGCCCTCGAATAGGATATGTCGGGTTCATCCGCCCTCGAATAGGATATGTCGGGTTCATCCGCCCTCGAATAGGATATGTCGGGTTCATCCGCCCTCGAATAGGATATGTCGGGTTCATCCGCCCTCGAATAGGATATGTCGGGTTTTTCCGCCCTCAAATAGGCTATGTCGGGTTCATCCGCCCTCGAATAGGATATGTGTGGTTCATCCGCCCTCGAATAGTATATGTCCGGTTCATCCGCTCTAGAATAGGATATGTCGGGTTTATCCGCCCTCAAATAGGATATGTCGGGTTCATCCGCCCTCGAATAGGATATGTCGGGTTCATCCGCCCTCGAATAGGATATGTCGGGTTCATCCGCCCTCGAATAGGATATGTCGGGTTCATCCGCCCTCGAATAGGATATGTCGGGTTCATCCGCCCTCGAATAGGATATGTCGGGTTCATCCGCCCTCGAATAGGATATGTCGAGTTCATCCGCCCTCGAATAGGATATGTCGGGATGATCCGACCTCGAATAGGATATGTCGGGTTCGTCCGCCCTCGAATAGGATATGTCGGGTTCATACGCCCTCGAATAGGATATGTCGGGTTCATCCGCCCTCCAATAGAATATGTCGGGTTCATCCGACCTCGAATAGGATATGTCGGTTTCATCCGCCTTCGAATAGGATATGTCGGGTTCATCTGCCCTCGAATAGGATATGTCGGGTTCATCCGCCCTCGAATAGGATATGTCGGGTTCATCCGCCCTCGAATAGGATATGTCGGGTTCATCCGCCCTCGAATAGGATATGTCCGGTTCATTCGCCCTCGAATAGGATATGTCGGGTTCATCCGCCCTCGAATAGGATGTGTCGGGTTCATCCGCCCTCGAATAGGATGTGTCGGGTTCATCCGCCCTCGAATAGGATATGTCGGGTTCGTCCACCCTCGAATAGGATATGTCGGGTTCATCCGCCCTCAAATAGGCTATGTCGGGTTCATCCGCCCTCGAATAGGATATTTCGGGTTCATCCACCCTCGAATAGGATATGTCAGGTTCATCCGCCCTCGAATAGGATATGTCGGGTTCATCCGCCCTCGAATAGGATATGTCGGGTTCATCCGCCCTCGAATAGGATATGTCGGGTTCATCCGCCCTCGAATAGGATATGTCGGGTTCATCCGCCCTCGAATAGGATATGTCGGGTTCATCCGCCCTCGAATAGGATATGTCGGGTTCATCCGCCCTCGAATAGGATATGTCGGGTTCATCCGCCCTCGAATAGGATATGTCGGGTTCATCCGCCCTCAAATAGGATATGTCGGGTTCATCCGCCCTCGAATAGGATATGTCGGGTTCATCCGCCCTCGAATAGGATATGTCGGGTTCATCCGCCCTCAAATAGGATATGTCGGGTTCATCCGCCCTCGAATAGTATATGTCTGGTTCATCCGCCCTCGAATAGGATATGTCGGGTTCATCCGCCCTCGAATAGGATATGTCGAGTTCATCCGCCCTCGAATAGGATATGTCGGGATGATCCGACCTCGAATAGGATATGTCGGGTTCGTCCGCCCTCGAATAGGATTTGTCGGGTTCAACCACCCTCGAATAGGATATGTCGGGTTCATCCGACCTTGAATAGGATATGTCGGGTTCATCCGCCCTCGAATAGAATATGTCGGGTTCATCCGCCCTCGAATAGGATATGTCGGGTTCATCCGCCCTCGAATAGGATATGTCGGGTTCATCCGCCCTCCAATAGGATATGTAGGGTTCATCCTCCTTCGAATAGGATATGTCGGGTTCGTCCACCCTCGAATAGGATATGTCGGGTTCATCCGCCCTCGAATAGGATATGTCGGGTTCATCCGCCCTCGAATAGGATATGTCGGGTTCATCCGCCCTCGAATAGGATATGTCGGGTTCATCCGCCCTCGAATAGGATATGTCGGGTTCATCCGCCCTCGAATAGGATATGTCGGGTTGATCCAACCTCGAATAGGATATGTCGGGTTCATCCGCCCTCGAATAGGATATGTCGGGTTCATCCGACCTCGAATAGGATATGTCGGGTTCATCCGCCCTCAAATAGGATATGTCAGGTTCATCCGCCCTCGAATAGGATATGTCGGGTTCATCCGCCCTCGAATAGGATATGTTGGGTTCATCCGCCCTCGAATAGGATATGTCGGGTTCATCCGCCCTCGAATAGGATATGTCGGGTTCATCCGCCCTCAAATAGGATATGTCGGGTTCATCCTCCCTCGAATAGGATATGTCGGGTTCGTCCACCCTCGAATAGGATATGTCGGGTTCATCCGCCCTCGAATAGGATATGTCGGGTTCATCCGCCCTCGAATAGGATATGTCGGGTTCATCCGCCCTCGAATAGGATATGTCGGGTTCATCCGCCCTCGAATAGGATATGTCGGGTTCATCCGCCCTCGAATAGGATATGTCGGGTTCATCCGCCCTCGAATAGGATATGTCGGGTTCATCCGCCCTCCAATAGAATATGTCGGGTTCATCCGACCTCGAATAGGATATGTCGGGTTCATCCGCCCTCGAATAGGATATGTCGGGTTCATCCGCCCTCGAATAGGATATGTCGGGTTCATCCGCCCTCGAATAGGATATGTCGGGTTGATCCGACCTCGAATAGGATATGTCGGGTTCATCCGCCCTCGAATAGGATATGTCGGGTTGATCCGACCTTCGAATAGGATATGTCGGGTTCATCCGCCCTCAAATAGGATATGTCGGGTTCATCCGCCCTCGAATAGGATATGTCGGGTTCATCCGCCCTCGAATAGGATATGTCGGGTTCATCCGCCCTAGAATAGGATATGTCGGGTTCATCCGCCCTCGAATAGGATATGTTAGGATCATCCTCCCTCGAATAGGATATGTCGGGTTCATCCGCCCTCGAATAGGATATGTCGGGTTCATCCGCCCTCGAATAGGATATGTCAGGATCATCCTCCCTCGAATAGGATATGTCGGGTTCATCCGCCCTCGAATAGGATATGTCGGGTTCATCCGCCCTCGAATAGGATATGTCGGGTTCGTCCACCCTCG
Organism: Nicotiana sylvestris; assembly: GCF_000393655.2. Lineage (NCBI taxonomy): Eukaryota > Viridiplantae > Streptophyta > Magnoliopsida > Solanales > Solanaceae > Nicotiana > Nicotiana sylvestris. Next base: position 117,475,993 of record NC_091057.1, on the reverse strand, counting down.
AATAGGATATGTCGGGTTCATCCGCCATCGAATAGGATATGTCGAGTTCATCCGCCCTCGAATACGATATGTCGGGTTCATCCGCCCTCAAATAGGATATGTCGGGTTCTTCCTCCCTCGAATAGGATATGTCGGGTTCATCCGCCCTCGAATAGGCTATGTCGGGTTCATCCGCCCTCGAATAGGATATGTCGGGTTCATCCGCCCTCCAATAGGATATGTAGGGTTCATCCTCCCTCGAATAGGATATGTCGGGTTCGTCCACCCTCGAATAGGATATGTCGGGTTCATCCGCCCTCGAATAGGATATGTCGGGTTCATCCGCCCTCGAATAGGATATGTCGGGTTCATCCGCCCTCGAATAGGATATGTCGGGTTCATCCGCCCTCGAATAGGATATGTCGGGTTCATCCGCCCTCGAATAGGATATGTCGGGTTGATCCAACCTCGAATAGGATATGTCGGGTTCATCCGCCCTCGAATAGGATATGTCGGGTTCATCCGACCTCGAATAGGATATGTCGGGTTCATCCGCCCTCAAATAGGATATGTCAGGTTCATCCGCCCTCGAATAGGATATGTCGGGTTCATCCGCCCTCGAATAGGATATGTTGGGTTCATCCGCCCTCGAATAGGATATGTCGGGTTCATCCGCCCTCGAATAGGATATGTCGGGTTCATCCGCCCTCAAATAGGATATGTCGGGTTCATCCTCCCTCGAATAGGATATGTCGGGTTCGTCCACCCTCGAATAGGATATGTCGGGTTCGTCCACCCTCGAATAGGATATGTCGGGTTCATCCGCCCTCGAATAGGATATGTCGGGTTCATCCGCCCTCGAATAGGATATGTCGGGTTCATCCGCCCTCGAATAGGATATGTCGGGTTCATCCGCCCTCGAATAGGATATGTCGGGTTCATCCGCCCTCGAATAGGATATGTCGGGTTCATCCGCCCTCCAATAGAATATGTCGGGTTCATCCGACCTCGAATAGGATATGTCGGGTTCATCCGCCCTCGAATAGGATATGTCGGGTTTATCCGCCCTCAAATAGGATATGTCGGGTTCATCCTCCCTCGAATAGGATATGTCGGGTTCGTCCACCCTCGAATAGGATATGTCGGGTTCGTCCACCCTCGAATAGGATATGTCGGGTTCATCCGCCCTCGAATAGGATATGTCGGGTTCATCCGCCCTCGAATAGGATATGTCGGGTTCATCCGCCCTCGAATAGGATATGTCGGGTTCATCCGCCCTCGAATAGGATATGTCGGGTTCATCCGCCCTCGAATAGGATATGTCGGGTTCATCCGCCCTCCAATAGAATATGTCGGGTTCATCCGACCTCGAATAGGATATGTCGGGTTCATCCGCCCTCGAATAGGATATGTCGGGTTCATCCGCCCTCGAATAGGATATGTCGGGTTCATCCGCCCTCGAATAGGATATGTCGGGTTGATCCGACCTCGAATAGGATATGTCGGGTTCATCCGCCCTCGAATAGGATATGTCGGGTTGATCCGACCTCGAATAGGATATGTCGGGTTCATCCGCCCTCAAATAGGATATGTCGGGTTCATCCGCCCTCGAATAGGATATGTCGGGTTCATCCGCCCTCGAATAGGATATGTCGGGTTCATCCGCCCTCGAATAGGATATGTTAGGATCATCCGCCCTCGAATAGGATATGTCGGGTTCATCCGCCCTCGAATAGGATATGTCGGGTTCATCCGCCCTCGAATAGGATATGTCGGGTTCATCCGCCCTCGAATAGGATATGTCGGGTTCATCCGCCCTCGAATAGGATATGTCGGGTTCATCCGCCCTCGAATAGGATATGTCGGGTTCGTCCGCCCTCGAATAGGATATGTCGGGTTCATCCGCCATCGAATAGGATATGTCGAGTTCATCCGCCCTCGAATACGATATGTCGGGTTCATCCGCCCTCAAATAGGATATGTCGGGTTCATCCTCCCTCGAATAGGATATGTCGGGTTCGTCCACCCTCGAATAGGATATGTCGGGTTCGTCCACCCTCGAATAGGATATGTCGGGTTCATCCGCCCTCGAATAGGATATGTCGGGTTCATCCGCCCTCGAATAGGATATGTCGGGTTCATCCGCCCTCGAATAGGATATGTCGGGTTCATCCGCCCTCGAATAGGATATGTCGGGTTCATCCGCCCTCGAATAGGATATGTCGGGTTCATCCGCCCTCCAATAGAATATGTCGGGTTCATCCGACCTCGAATAGGATATGTCGGGTTCATCCGCCCTCGAATAGGATATGTCGGGTTCATCCGCCCTCGAATAGGATATGTCGGGTTCATCCGCCCTCGAATAGGATATGTCGGGTTGATCCGACCTCGAATAGGATATGTCGGGTTCATCCGCCCTCGAATAGGATATGTCGGGTTGATCCGACCTCGAATAGGATATGTCGGGTTCATCCGCCCTCAAATAGGATATGTCGGGTTCATCCGCCCTCGAATAGGATATGTCGGGTTCATCCGCCCTCGAATAGGATATGTCGGGTTCATCCGCCCTCGAATAGGATATGTTAGGATCATCCTCCCTCGAATAGGATATGTCGGGTTCATCCGCCCTCGAATAGGATATGTCGGGTTCATCCGCCCTCGAATAGGATATGTCAGGATCATCCTCCCTCGAATAGGATATGTCGGGTTCATCCGCCCTCGAATAGGATATGTCGGGTTCATCCGCCCTCGAATAGGATATGTCGGGTTCGTCCACCCTCGAATAGGATATGTCGGGTTCATCCGCCATCGAATAGGATATGTCGAGTTCATCCGCCCTCGAATACGATATGTCGGGTTCATCCGCCCTCAAATAGGATATGTCGGGTTCTTCCTCCCTCGAATAGGATATGTCGGGTTCATCCACCCTCGAATAGGCTATGTCGGGTTCATCCGCCCTCGAATAGGATATGTCGGGTTCATCCGCCCTCCAATAGGATATGTAGGGTTCATCCTCCCTCGAATAGGATATGTCGGGTTCGTCCACCCTCGAATAGGATATGTCGGGTTCATCCGCCCTCGAATAGGATATGTCGGGTTCATCCGCCCTCGAATAGGATATGTCGGGTTCATCCGCCCTCGAATAGGATATGTCGGGTTCATCCGCCCTCGAATAGGATATGTCGGGTTCATCCGCCCTCGAATAGGATATGTCGGGTTGATCCAACCTCGAATAGGATATGTCGGGTTCATCCGCCCTCGAATAGGATATGTCGGGTTCATCCGACCTCGAATAGGATATGTCGGGTTCATCCGCCCTCAAATAGGATATGTCAGGTTCATCCGCCCTCGAATAGGATATGTCGGGTTCATCCGCCCTCGAATAGGATATGTTGGGTTCATCCGCCCTCGAATAGGATATGTCGGGTTCATCCGCCCTCGAATAGGATATGTCGGGTTCATCCGCCCTCAAATAGGATATGTCGGGTTCATCCTCCCTCGAATAGGATATGTCGGGTTCGTCCACCCTCGAATAGGATATGTCGGGTTCGTCCACCCTCGAATAGGATATGTCGGGTTCATCCGCCCTCGAATAGGATATGTCGGGTTCATCCGCCCTCGAATAGGATATGTCGGGTTCATCCGCCCTCGAATAGGATATGTCGGGTTCATCCGCCCTCGAATAGGATATGTCGGGTTCATCCGCCCTCGAATAGGATATGTCGGGTTCATCCGCCCTCCAATAGAATATGTCGGGTTCATCCGACCTCGAATAGGATATGTCGGGTTCATCCGCCCTCGAATAGGATATGTCGGGTTTATCCGCCCTCAAATAGGATATGTCGGGTTCATCCTCCCTCGAATAGGATATGTCGGGTTCGTCCACCCTCGAATAGGATATGTCGGGTTCGTCCACCCTCGAATAGGATATGTCGGGTTCATCCGCCCTCGAATAGGATATGTCGGGTTCATCCGCCCTCGAATAGGATATGTCGGGTTCATCCGCCCTCGAATAGGATATGTCGGGTTCATCCGCCCTCGAATAGGATATGTCGGGTTCATCCGCCCTCGAATAGGATATGTCGGGTTCATCCGCCCTCCAATAGAATATGTCGGGTTCATCCGACCTCGAATAGGATATGTCGGGTTCATCCGCCCTCGAATAGGATATGTCGGGTTCATCCGCCCTCGAATAGGATATGTCGGGTTCATCCGCCCTCGAATAGGATATGTCGGGTTGATCCGACCTCGAATAGGATATGTCGGGTTCATCCGCCCTCGAATAGGATATGTCGGGTTGATCCGACCTCGAATAGGATATGTCGGGTTCATCCGCCCTCAAATAGGATATGTCGGGTTCATCCGCCCTCGAATAGGATATGTCGGGTTCATCCGCCCTCGAATAGGATATGTCGGGTTCATCCGCCCTCGAATAGGATATGTTAGGATCATCCGCCCTCGAATAGGATATGTCGGGTTCATCCGCCCTCGAATAGGATATGTCGGGTTCATCCGCCCTCGAATAGGATATGTCGGGTTCATCCGCCCTCGAATAGGATATGTCGGGTTCATCCGCCCTCGAATAGGATATGTCGGGTTCATCCGCCCTCGAATAGGATATGTCGGGTTCGTCCGCCCTCGAATAGGATATGTCGGGTTCATCCGCCATCGAATAGGATATGTCGAGTTCATCCGCCCTCGAATACGATATGTCGGGTTCATCCGCCCTCAAATAGGATATGTCCGGTTCTTCCTCCCTCGAATAGGATATGTCGGGTTCATCCGCCCTCGAATAGGCTATGTCGGGTTCATCCGCCCTCGAATAGGATATGTCGGGTTCATCCGCCCTCCAATAGGATATGTAGGGTTCATCCTCCCTCGAAGAGGATATGTCGGGTTCGTCCGCCCTCGAATAGGATATGTCGGGTTCATCCGCCCTCGAATAGGATATGTCGGGTTCATCCGCCCTCGAATAGGATATGTCGGGTTCATCCGCCCTCGAATAGGATATGTCGGGTTCATCCGCCCTCGAATAGGATATGTCGGGTTGATCCAACCTCGAATAGGATATGTCGGGTTCATCCGCCCTCGAATAGGATATGTCGGGTTGATCCGACCTCGAATAGGATATGTCGGGTTCATCCGCCCTCAAATAGGATATGTCGGGTTCATCCGCCCTCGAATAGGATATGTCGGGTTCATCCGCCCTCGAATAGGATATGTTGGGTTCATCCGCCCTCGAATAGGATATGTCAGGTTCATCCGCCCTCGAATAGGATATGTCGGGTTCATCCGCCCTCGAATAGGATATGTCGGGTTCATCCGCCCTCGAATAGGATATGTCGGGTTCATCCGCCCTCGAATAGGATATGTCGGGTTCATCCGCCCTCGAATAGGATATGTCGGGTTCATCCGCCCTCGAATAGGATATGTCGGGTTCATCCGCCCTCGAATAGGATATGTCGGGTTCATCCGCCCTCGAATAGGATATGTCGGGTTCATCCGCCCTCGAATAGGATATGTCGGGTTCATCCGCCCTCGAATAGGATATGTCGGGTTCATCCGCCCTCGAATAGGATATGTCGGGTTCATCCGCCCTCGAATAGGATATGTCGGGTTCATCCGCCCTCGAATAGGATATGTCGGGTTCATCCGCCCTCGAATAGGATATGTCGGGTTCATCCGCCCTCGAATAGGATATGTCGGGTTCATCCGCCCTCGAATAGGATATGTCGGGTTCATCCGCCCTCGAATAGGATATGTCGGGTTCATCCGCCCTCGAATAGGATATGTCGGGTTCATCCGCCCTCGAATAGGATATGTCGGGTTCATCCGCCCTCGAATAGGATATGTCGGGTTCATCCGCCCTCGAATAGGATATGTCGGGTTCGTCCGCCCTCGAATAGGATATGTGGGGTTCATCCGCCCTCGAATAGGATATGTCGGGTTCATCCGCCCTCGAATAGGATATGTCGGGTTCATCCGCCCTCGAATAGGATATGTCGGGTTCATCCGCCCTCGAAAAGGATATGTCGGGTTCATCCGCCCTCGAATAGGATATGTCGGGTTCATCCGCCCTCGAATAGGATATGTTGGGTTCATCCGCCCTCGAATAGGATATGTCGGGTTCATCCGCCCTCGAATAGGATATGTCGGGTTCATCCGCCCTCAAATAGGACATGTTGGGTTCATCCGCTCTCGAATAGGATATGTTGGTTTCATCCGCCCTCAAATAGGATATGTTGGTTCATCCGCCCTCAAATAGGATTTTATTTTCAAAGTTGTTGTTGAAGACAGGCGTCCACCTGTATAACGAGAGGAATACATTTCTGTCTTTAAATTTCATGTTCTAGGTCGCCCACCAGTATAATGCGGGAAAACATTTCTGTCTTTTCATTTCATGTTCTAGGTCACCCACCAGTACAATGCGGACATACATTTCTGTCTTTTCATTTCATGTTCTAGGTCGCCCAACAGTATAATGCGGGCATACATTTCTCTTTTCATTTCATGTTCTAGGTCGCCCACCAGTATAATGCGGGAATACGTTTCTGTCTTTTCATTTCATGTTCTAGGTCGCCCACCAGTATAATGCGGGAATACGTTTCTGTCTTTTCATTTCATGTTCTAGGTCGCCCACCAGTATAATGCGGGAATACATTTCTGTTTTTCATTTCATGTTCTAGGTCGCCCACCAGTATAATGCGGGAATACATTTCTGTCTTTTCATTTCATGTTCTAGGTCGCCCACCAGTATAATGCGGGAATACATTTCTGTCTTTTCATTTCATGTTCTAGGTCGCCCACCAGTATAATGCGGGAATACATTTCTGTCTTTTCATTTCATGTTCTAGGTCGCCCACCAGTACAATGCAGACATACATTTCTGTCTTTTCATTTCATGTTCTAGGTCGCCCACCAGTATAATGCGGGCATACATTTCTCTTTTCATTTCATGTTCTAGGTCGCCCACCAGTATAATGCGGGAATACGTTTCTGTCTTTTCATTTCATGTTCTAGGTCGCCCACCAGTATAATGCGGGAATACATTTCTGTTTTTCATTTCATGTTCTAGGTCGCCCACCAGTATAATGCGGGAATACATTTCTGTCTTTTCATTTCATGTTCTAGGTCGCCCACCAGTATAATGCGAGAATACATTTCTATTTTAATTTCACATTCTAGGTCGCCCACCAGTATAATGCGGGAATACATTTCTGTCTTTTCATTTCATGTTCTAGGTCGCCCACCAGTATAATGCGGGAATATATTTCTGTCTTTTCATTTCATGTTCTAGGTCACCCACCAGTATAATGCGGGCATACATTTCTGATTTTCATGTTCTAGGTCGCCCACTAGTATAATGCGGGCATACATTTCATATTTTTGCATTCAGGCGCCCACCTGTATAACGAGAGGAATACTTTTGAGTCTTATACTTCAGATCTTGAAATCAGTATCCCCCCGGAAGGCAGAAGGTTACAACAGGAATCCCCAGCAGGAAACAATAAAAATCCCCAGCACCGGAAAACAGAAGGTTACAACAAGAGGTCCCAGCAAAAGTTCAAGCGCATGAGTCAAAAGGAAGAAAATACGCGTCTTGAAAGAAGCAGCCTGTGAACATTAAATTATGTCCAGCATAACAAATCTGATAACGAGAGCCGTATTCCCAGAGGAACCGCCGAAAAGCTTAATGAAGAAAGCCATATCCCCAGCGGACCGAACATAATGATAAAAACTGGTATTCAGAAAAGCAAAAGGCCAGTGTCATCCCCAAAGTCTCGGAAGAAAAGCACCGGAAGAAACACAAGCCGACAAGAAAGCGAGGCAACAAGAACAAGTTGAAGATAGATGAGATCTTATGATCCGTAGTCTAGCCTAGCTTCTTGTTTTCTTTTAAGCACGGTGTAACAATGATATTGGTAAGTAGTGGTAATAGTATGCAACAACAGTAACATTGCAGTCCCATGGTAGTCCCAGCTACCAAAACTTCTCGAACTACATTAACCTGATTCCCCTTTAGCCAGGGATATGTAGGAAACCTTTGAAGCAAAGGTTCGGTTAAATCTTTTTCAAAACAATGCTTCACACGGAGTACTCGGATGGGCAAAAATCGCTCACTTTATCTTTGCACGAAAACCCTTCGTGTCTTCGGGCAAAGAGGGGCAGCTGTAAGCATGTGATTTTTGCCCTATGAAAGAATTACTCCCAAAAAAATTTAAAATAAAACGATTTTCCTTGGTGTGCAATTTTGAAACTTTTTGTGACATTTTTTGATAATTATTTGTATTTGTATGTGCATGTTTATTTGTTAAATTAATAAAAAAATACAAAAATATGTCGCATTTTGCATGTAGAATTTAATTCTACAATTGTTAGTAATTAAGTTTGTTTTACAAAAATTGAAAATTACAAAAAAAGGCATCTTTTGCATTTTTAGCATTTAATGTCCAAATGTACAATTTTATGTTTAATTATTACTTAAATGTGCGTTAATTGTTATTGGGAGTTAATTTGCGCTTTTATAACCTAATAATAATTTAAGGATTTTTAGAATTTAGTTTTAGAAAAATAAAAGAAGAAAAGAGAGCAAAAATATAAAGAAAATCGGAATTGGGCTCTTCTTCAAATTCAAGCCACAAGCCCAAAAATACCCAACCTTCCCCATGACCCGGTCCATTTCAAATCGGGTCGACCCGGTCCATAACCCAAATACCCAACACCCCCCTATCTTACACAAAAAAAAACCCTAAAAAAACTAATCCCATCCGCCCATCCGCCCCCCTCTCTTCTTTTCTTCTTCTCCAAAAAACTCCCAAAAACCCTCCAATGGCTGCCTCAAGCCCACTCCAAACAGCCCCTCCCTCGTCCTCCATTAAAGAGCAAACAACCCCCATTACTGTGCATCTTCTTCTTCGACCAGCTGCTGCCCCAAGCTTCGTCTTCATCGACGAACAACATCCGCCATTGATGAGCTCGTCAAGCTCCCATGGCTGCTGCGTTTTGTTGCTTCTGCTACATCCAAACAAACCCAGCTGCTTCTGCCTTCATCTTCCTCGTCGTCAAGCTCAAGCTCGAAGCTCCCATGGTAGCCATGACTACTCCTTCATCTTCTTCATTGGCCTCGACAGTAGCCCCTCCTCACCATATCGGACGACCACCTAAAACAGTCGCTTCTGCTGCGTCGATGCGTCTTCTGCTACGTCCAAGCAGCTCCGCCAACAACCATCCCAGCTCGCCGCTGCTACCTCCTACTTCCTCGACGAACAACAACCAGCTGCCTCGACTGCTTCTGCTTCACTTTGTTGTCATCGTCTTCAACCAGCTGCCTCGATTGCTTCTGCTTCTGCTACGTTGCTGCTACCATAGCCCGTTCAGCAGCTGCTTGGGCTGCGATACTGCTGCTTTGTCAAGCAGTTGGACTTAAAACCAAATCGCGCTGCTTCACTTTTGTTTTCGTCGCCTTCAGTCCAAAACCAAAACGAGACCTCACTATTTCGTTTATTTGAGCTTTGGTTAGGGTTTGTCGAAACAGTCCATACACAGTATGAGTTTGTCGTTGGTCAGTCATTGTTCGTGGTTCCGATCCGGTTAGTGGGTTTGAGTTTCGCTTTTATCCGTATTTTGTTTTGATATTCTCAAATCTAAAATCGGTAAATGTTTGATTTTTGTTTTGTTCGTGTTCATTGTTTTGTTAATTTTTCAGTTTGTTTTGTTAGTTTAATGTCGTTAGATTCAAATTGAAGTTTAATTAATTATTTTGTCAGTTTGTTTCATGTGTTGTTATGTATTTTTTCAGAAATTGTTAATGTTGTTTAAATCATTTAAATCCGTCATGTTTGTTGTTTAAAATAGATTTAATTCATGTTCATCTTTGTTTGAAGTTCGTTTGTAACCCCAGTGATTTAATGTGAGTTTGGGTTTTGGTTTTTGACTTGTTGATTTAGTTTGAATCATGTATTTTGTTGTTGATATTGTTGTCTCTTTGCTCAATCATTTTTGGTCTAAGTTAACCAGGATTGGTTCCCAATATGGTTAACTTATTCCCGTTAATTCGAAGCTGTATGATTCATCTGTGTTCATGAGATTTGTTGTTGAAATTTATTTAGAAATTGGTCATATTTGCTGTATTTTGGTTGAGATTGATTAGGTGATTAGTTGTAGCTGATGGGGTAGTTTGGTAAATTGCAGTACGTTCAGGGGTAAAATGGTTGCAGTAAGGTCGGAGGGGTATTTTTGGGATTAAACATTTGAACAATTGTTTAATATAATGGGGGACAAGACATAAATTAGTGTTGGAATAATGTAATTCTTTATGTTAAGCATGGGGGACAAGATGTAATGGGGTGGGGGTTGATATAATTGTTTAATATAATAGGGGACAAGACATAATGTAGTGGGGTGGGAATAATGTAATTATTTTTGTTAAGCATGGGGGACAAGGTTTAAAATAAAGAAAACATTAATTAGTGGGGACAAATCATGCAATTGGGGGAATATTTGGGGTTGGGGATTCAGACAAGAGTCTTATTATAAATAGAGTCATTTTGACACATTTTAAGGGGGCTAAAAAAAAGACTTGAGAGAGGAAGACTTAGACTAGAACTTAGAGGATTTTTGGGGAGAACATTTTTTGAGAGAGAAATACATTCTGAAAATCGGAAGAGAGTGTGATAGAGTTTAAAAAGAGAAAACAAAAACAAAGTAAGAAACGAGTTTAGTTTCGGGTTTTAATACACGCGTGGGTTGTTGATGTTTAGTTTGTTTACATACTTTTGGGTTTGTTCTATTGAGTTGTTCGGTTTTTCTTCAAAGTCTTTTGGGCCTTGAATCTGGGTCGAATTGCTGCTGGGTTGCTGTTGTTGCTGTGTATTTACACTACTGCTGCTTCTACTGATCTTCATCTTCTTTCCTTGCTTTCCAAATACCAGGTACACAAACTGATACACTGGTTCATCTTGTAAGCCACTCGAAGCATGAATGCAAAAATGAGAAAGATTTGAAGTTGTAGTTTAATGTAGTCTTTTCTTTCTTTTATTGTCTATATATAGAACATTATATCCGTTGTCCATGTAAACTCTTTAAATGACTCACTTTCGAAACTTGACTATAATAACTCGAAAGTATGTAAATAAAGTAGGACCTTTTCTTCATTTATTTTAGAAGACGAACTTAATAGAAAAAAATGTAGTCACTATAGGTTTATCCATTTAGGAAAATAAATGAGATGAGCCTCGCTTAATAAAATGTATAGATTGCGGGGCCCTCAATAAATGTACATTTAATTGCTTAGAATTAAGGAGGAGTCGTTTTAGCAAATTTCACGGCCCTACCCCAAAGTAATAAATCGCTAATTGCTTTAGGCGCGATATAATAATAATACATTCTTAAACACGGGTATGCATTTATGCGACCCAAATCCAAATCCCAAAACATTGAATAAAAATACGTTCCGGATCGTGGATGCATTTTATGTGACCCAATCCAAAGACATGTTTTTAAACGATGTTCACATTCTTTAAAAAATATAATAATGAAAGCGGTAAAAAGATAAAACTTGCACATGAGTCCATATTTGTATAAAATCAGATAATCAAGCCAAATATAACAGTTGAGCGACCGTGCTAGAACCACGGAACTCGGGAATGCCTAACACCTTCTCCCGGGTTAACAGAATTCCTTATCCGGATTTCTGGTTCGCGGACTGTAATACAGAGTCATTCTTTTCCTCGATTCGGGATTAAATTGGTGACTTGGGACACCCTAAATCTCCCAAGTGGCGACTCTGAAATAAATAAACAAATCCCGTTTCGATTGTCCTTTAATTGGAAAAACTCCTTCACCCCTCGTGGGGGCGGAAAAAGGAGGTGTGACAACTGGTTCACAGAAATAAACACAACAATGGGAAAAGTTGTAGAAATCAATGTCACAAACAAGAATATCTAGGGTTTGAGCATACACACAAAAATTAATCAAATATGTAAAGAGATAGTCAGATTCAACATTTTAAAGTTAAAAACCTTTTGAAGAAAGTCAGGACGAACCCTAGTTTTAGAAGAAAGTAAATGAAATCGAAACAGTTAACCAAAAAAAAAGATTTTCGAGGGAAAACACCAAATAATGCTCGAATCATTTTAGATCTACAAAAATCTGAATGGATCCAAGCATTTGTAGAACCAGGGTTTCAAAACAATAGAGATGAGAGAAACGCAGTCAAAAATCATAGATTCAAACTAAAAAATAGGAGGAAATCAGTACTCACATACGAGAATGACCCTAAACAGGACAGTAAACAAATTTCGGACAAAGAACCAAGTTGAATCTCCTTGAGATTCTTTTAAGGATCCATGTAATCAAACAGACAGGAGGTATAGAAGGTCGGTAATGGTCGAAGAATACACAGAAGCATCATAAAAGGGAGGTTTACGCCGATGACAGCAACTAGGGTTAAGGTTAGGTTGAGAGAGAGTTGAGAGATGAAAGGTAGATGATGACGGCGTGTTTTGAGAGAATAAAAGGGGTTAGAGAGTCGTTTGGGATTAATATGGTAAGAAAGAATAAGGGTCGTTGATCTCAGAGATGAACGACTAGGAATAGAAGGGGGTCTGGGTCGGGTTAGGTTTAATTGGATTGGGTCTGATTTGAATTGGGCTTGGGTTAAATAAATTGGATTGGGGGGTCCGATTCGATTTTGGGTGTAAATTAGGGGATGTTATTTAAATACCCATTTTACTAATTAAAATAATTTTAAACAAATAGATAATAAAATGATAAAAAATGATTTTCAAACATGAAGGTGAATTAAAATAATTATTCAATATTATAAAAATATAAAAAGTTATTTTCTGTATAGATAATGTAGTTATGCTTTGTAGGGACTATATTTGCAAAGTATGCAAAACATGCAATTAAAATGTTTGAATTCTCACATGAACATAAAATGATGAATTTAGATGATTAAATCATCATAAAATAGTATGAGGAATAGTTTTGAACATTTATGTAATTAAAATTGCAGAAATAAATGGATTTAGGGCCTTTGAAAAATTATAAAAAAAATGGAAAACACTTGTGCATGTTTGTAAATGCATGTACAATATTTTGAAAGTATTTATGCAAAATTTAAAATATATGAGGGAAAAATCAGGTATCAACAGCTGTCCCTCTTTACCCGGGAAGGATGAAAGAGTTTTCGAGTAAAGAAATGATGACCAATTTTGACAGAATGGGTGTTTCGAAAAATGTAGGCCTAACCCTAGTCTTTGAGCTACCTACATATCCCTGATTTTACAAGAATCCAGCCATGTGTAGTTCTGGACCCACCGGTGAATGAAGCCGATGAAGTTGTTATAAGAGTGGTATCCTGTTTCAGCAAAGGTTCTTTTGTAAAGGGTAATGTCGGATGAAGTTATGGTTGCGAATCTAGAGTGTAACAGATGTATTATAGGGAAGATAGCTGGATATCATAGAGTATGATGGGTAATTGATGGGAATCGGTTATAATGTCAAAGAGAAAATGGTATGAGCGGAAACTGGAGCGAAGGTTCCTCCTGTTTGAATAATGTTTACCTCATGGATTACCTATAAAACTCAAAATACGATACATGCAAGTGTATAGATGATGTAAATTCCCTTTGGACCATGAAAGATTGTCTTTGGACAGTGCAGATGACGTCCTTAGACCATGATGTCTTGGGCCATGAGTTGTGAGAAAGGAGATTCGCAAGCCATGAAATGATGTTCTCGGGCCATGAGGATGGTACCTCTAAACCATGACGCCTTTAAATAATGATATGCGAGTATTGAGGGATCCTTGGGCCGTGACATGACGTCTTCAGGCTATGAGGATGTTGCCTTCGGAATATGATGCCTTGGGATAATGATGGCTATATGTCAGCCCATGGAGTTCAGTGATATGATAAAAATGATAGCGAGATAAAGCTTAGTCTCGTGCGTAGTTTAGGGCAGAGCTTAGCCCGAGAGAAATTGTGCCAAGAATAGAGCAACATCCATGCAGGGGGGGATAATGCTTAGTCCCATGAGAAGGAAGTGCTTGGCCTTATGCAAATATGGAGGCAGGGCTTAGCCTCATGCGAGATTGAGACAGACCTTAGTCTTATGCAAAGAGAAGGCAGTGCTTAGCCTTATGCAAAGACGGCGGCAGGGCTTAGCCTCATGCAAAGATTTGAGACAGGGCTTAGTTTCATACAGATTGGGGACAGAGCTTAGTCTCATGCAAAGAGAAGTGAATGCTTAGCCTTATGCAAATGTGGAGGTAGGGCTTAGCCTCATGCAAAGAGAAGGGAATGCTTAGACTTATGCAGGCGAGAGGCAGGGGTTAGCCTCATGCAAAGATTTGAGACAGGGCTTAGTCTAATCCAAGATTGGAGACATAGCTTAGTCTCATACAAAGAGAAGGCAATACTTAGCCTTCTGCTGGTCAGAGGAAGGGCTTAGCCTCAGACAAAGATTTGAGACAAGGCTTAGTCTCATGCAAAGAGAAGGCATTGCTCAGGCTTATGCAGTGAACCAGTAGCAAATATGAGTAGAGTGTTTCTTAGCTGGAGAATGTTTGGTGTCTAGTGGCCCGATTGATAGTGATTTTGCTGCGTGTATATACCTGCGAATGCTAATGTTACGTCAGATGTGCCTGTGCTGAAAGAAAAATTGTGTGTTTTGTAAGGGGAGGTTGGTTTGTGCCTTTGCCTGCTGACTGTACTTTGCTCCGTTCTGGAGGCCTTGTTTGAGTTGCCCTGTGTAATACCCTGCTATCACGAAAATAGAGTTTTCGAAAATATGCACTTATTGATGAAAATAGAGTTATTTTAGAAAATACAATGGAATACTAAGTAATTTTAGATGAACTATTGATTGTAACACATTTCAGAGACATTGCATCATTCTTGTATTATAATTTTGAGGGTCCTCCTCAAAATTCTTCCCCAGTTTGGTAAATGATCATTTGGCCATTTGCATGCTACTAAATTTGCTGATCTTTCTTCGGAATTTTGAGAACCATTCACAAATTTTGCCCCTAGTTTTTAATCATTTTCTTAGTTTCTAGCCTACCAAGGCGTCGGCTGGACTCACTCTGGAATATGAGGGTCCTCCTCAAAATTCTGCCCTAGTTTCTGGTTCTGGTGAAAATGAAAATTTTATTAAGATATGACCGAACCCACAGGGCTGCCTACGTATCCCCTCTTAAATGGGAATCATGTCAAGAATAGTTCAACTACATCAGATGAAGAAATGTAAACAGTCTAAACATAGTATCTCTTGACTGCGTCTGAATTGATTGGTTTTGACTAGACTTCTCCGTCCATTTCTGCAAATATAAGTGCTCCTCCTATTAGAACCCTATGAACCATGTAGGGACCTTGCCAGTTGGGAGAGAATTTCCCTTTGGCTTCATCTTGATATGGGAAGATCTTCTTCAGCACCAACTGTCCTAGTGCAAACTGTCTTGGTTTGACCCTTTGTTGAAAGCTCTAGACATTCAGTTCTGATAAAGATGACTGTGACATACTACGTCCATTCTTTTTTCCATCTATAAGGGCCAATTGCTCATAGCGACACCTTATACATCCTACATCTGTATGATCCTTAAAGAAGTAATTTCTACCTATGCTGGAATGATAGCTTCGGTACCATAAACCAGTAGATAGGGAGTTGCCTCAGTTGGTGTGCGGACCGTAGTGCGGTACCCTAATAGAGCAAAGGGTAACTTCTCGTGCCATTGATTGTGGTTTTATACCATCTTACTTAGTATCTTCTTGATATTATTGTTAGCAGCTTCTACAACTCTGTTCATTTGAGGCCTGTATGTTGTAGAGTTTTTGTGCTTGATTTTGAAGGTTTCACTCATGGCTTTCATCAAGTCACTATTGAGATTGGTGGCGTTATCAGTGATAATGGACTCGGGAACTCTGAATCGGCAAACAATATGATCCTTGACAAAGTCTTCGACAACTTTCTTGGTTACAACTTTGTAGGATACAGCCTCTACCCATTTTTGTGAAGTAGTCAATGGCCACTAAAATGAACCTGTGCCCATTTGAAACAATAGGCTCAATCGGACTGATGACATCCATTACCTAGGCAGCAAAAGGACAAGGTGCGCTTGTTGCGTTGAGCTCATTAGGTGGTACCCTTATCATGTCTGCATGTACTTGACATTGGTGGCATTTCTGTACATAGAAGATGTAATCCGTCTCCATGGTCATCCAAAAATATCCAGCTCTGAGTATTTTCTTGGCTAGAACAAAACCATTCATATGTGGTCCACAAGTTCCGGCATGTATTTCTTCGAGCAATCTGGAAGCTTCCTTTATGTCAGCACACCTTAACAACCCTAGATCAGGGGTTCTTCTATACAAGGTCCCTCTACTTTAGAAGAAGTGATTGGATACCCTCGACAACGTGCATTTTTGAGTGTGGTTTGCCTGCTTTAGATATTCTCCTCTTGCAAAATATTCTTTGATGTCGTGGAACCAAGGTTCTCTATCTGTTTCTTCTTAAACATGAGCACAGTAAACTGGTTAATTGTGGATCCTCACTGGGACGGGATCAATGAAATTCTTGTCTGGATGTTGTATCATTGATGACAAAGTGGCCAGCACATCTGCAAACTCATTCTGAATCATGGGTACATGTTTGGATTCTATTTTTGTGAATCCTTTCATCAATTCCTGCAGATGATACAAGTATGGTAGTATTTTGGTGTTCTTCATAGCCCACTCTTCTTCAACCTGATGTACTAGAAGATCTCAATCTCCAATAACCAGTAATTCCTGTATATTCATATCGATGGCCAGATTTAGCCTCATGATGCAAGCCTCGTATTCTGCCATGTTGTTGGTACATGGAAACCTAAGCTTCGTAGATACAGGGTAGTGTTGCCCCATTTCTGATACCAAAATCACTCAAATGCCCACTCCTTTGAAGTTTGCAGCTCCATCGAAGAACATTTTCCCACCGTCGTAGGCTTCGGCAATGTCTTCTCCTACGAATGATACTTTTTTATCAGGAAAATATGTTTTCAAAGGTTCGTATTCTACTCCGATAGGATTTTCAGAAAGATGGTCTACCAGTGCCTATCCTTTGACCCCCTTCTAAGTTATATAGACGATATCGAACTCACTTAACAGTATCTGCTACTTGGCTAACTACCCTATTGGCATGGGCTTTTGAAAGATATACTTTAGAGGGTCCATCCTGGATATGAGGTACGTGGTATAGTCATAGAAGTAATGCCTCAATTTTTGAGCCATCCAGGTCAAAGCACAGCAAGTGCGCTCTAGCATAGAGTATCATGCTTCATAGGGTGTGAACTACTTACTCAAGTAGTATATGGCTTGCTCCTTTCTCCCTGTATCATCATGTTGTCCTAAAACACATCCAAAAGCTCCATCTAACACAGATAGATAGAGTAGAAAAGGTCTCCCAGGTTTATGCGGTATTAGGACTGGTGGTATGGACAAGTACTCCTTGATTTTGTCGAAAGCCTTCTGACAATCTTCGGTACAACGTGTTTCAGCATCTTTCCTCAACATCATGAAGATGGGTTCATATATGATTGTGGATAGTGCGTTGAAGCGACTGATATAGTTGAGACGTCCTAGGAAGCTCATCACGTCCTTCTTGCTCTTTGGTAGCGGTAATTCTTGAATAGTCTTAACTTTGGACGGGTCTAACTCAATTCTCTGACGGCTGATAATGAATCCCAATAACTTTCCTGCGGCAACCCTGAATGCACATTTTGTGGGGTTCAGTTTTTAGTTGTACCTCCTTAACCTGTCAAAGAACTTTCTCAAGTCTACTATGTGGTCTGCGGCTCTCTTGGATTTGATGATGATGTCATCAACATACACCTCTATTTCCTTGTGTATCATGTCATGGAAGATGGTTGTCATGGCTCTCATGTAAGTAGCCCCAGCATTCTTTAGACCAAATGGCATCATCTTGTAGGAGTATACTTCCCATGGTGTAATGAAAGCTGTTTTCTCTGCATTTTCTTCATCTATCCAGATCTGATGATAACCTGCGAAACAATCTATAAAGGATTGGAGTTTGTGCGTGGCGCAATTGTCGATCAGGATGTGTATAATTGGCAGTGGAAAGTCATCCTTGGGACGTGTTGTGTTTAAGTCTCGATAGTCAACACATACTCAGACTTTCCCATCTTTCTTCGAAACTGGTATAATGATGGCTAACCAGGTTGGATACTCCCTGAGGACTTTGGCTTTGATCTTCTTAGTATCTTCCTCCTTGATTTTTAGGCTCATGTCTGGTTTGAAATTTCTGAGTTTCTGCTTCACTGGCGGACACATTGGATTGGTAGGTAATTTGTGAGCCACAATGGATGTGCTCAAACCGGTCATGTCAGCATATGACCATGCGAAGATATCCTCATATTCCTTCATAAACTGAATGTACTCCTCATTCTCTATCAGTGATATGTCTTATGCGAGTCTCCTTGACGGTTTTTGCGACTCCCAAATTTACTGCTTTGGTTTCATACAGGTTGGACTTAGGTTTATTCTCAAAGTTCTCAACCTCTCTGACAACTTCCTCAGATGTCTTATTCTCTTCTTCTAAGTCATTATCCTTATGTTGCATAGTCTTAGTACATGTCACTGTCATTGGTTCATCAGGAAATGTAATAACAATGCAGTAGAAAGAAAAGTGTGAAAGATAATAATGAATAATAATAGTCATGCATTGATAAAATTGAAAATATCCAAAATTAGTACGGCTCGATGAATCGAGCAATTATTTTGAAACAAAAAGCGTCTTTTAAAAACAAAATTACTGAAAACATCTGAAATGCCTAGCATGGCTATGGAAATAAATGTAGGCTATATGCCAAGCTACCCAAGGACTCGGCGGTCCCGGAATGGTGTGGCGGTCCAATTTTTGAGAACGGCTCCCTTCTCCACAGTCTGAATGGTCAAGCCTTCTTCCCCGTCCTCTTCAATTATTGCACTGCAATCCATATCCTCATCCTCTAGGAACAAATTCCTCAGCCCCGCTAAAGATTCTTCCTCTCCAGTTCCCCATATTGTATCACCCTGGTGAAAAGTTTGACCCAGATGTGGCACCATTTGCTTGAGAGGGTAATAAGGACGACGTCGTGAAGGCGACCAATCATCATACTCTTGCCATGTATACTGGTATCCGAGCCCGAAGGTTGTACCATGATGTTTCAGCTGTAATGGTTTTGTAATGCCCTAAAGATTCTTCCCAAGCCTCTTACTGGATTCATACCCTGACCATGCTAGTGTGCTTTGTATTTTGTTACTCCGCCATTTGTCTTTCTCAACTGTATTGACATGTTCGATGCAGTGATAAGTTTCCCCTCATAGCCTTCTTATGTTATCAATAACAGGGAGGGTTTGACTGTTGTAAATAGGATTACTTCCATCTCCATGAATGATGACCTCCTGATGATTCCATTCGAAGTTCATGGCCTGATGTAGTGTTGATGCCACAGCCCAACGGCATATATCCAAGGTCGACCTAACAGAAAATTGTATGTAGCTGATATACCAAGCACTTGGAATTCAACATCGAACCAAGTTGGTCCCATCTGTAGACAAATATTAATTTCCCCAATCGTGACCCTTTGAGACCCATCAAAGGCTTTCACGTTTATACTTCCTGCCCGTATCTCATGAAAACCTTTACCCAATCTTTTCAAAGTAGTCAAAGGGAAAATATCAGGACCTCGGTAATGAATTTATCTTCAAACTACACCGTGATGTGCAATGCCCGGTTGTGACTTAAACTATCGGGCAGTAATTCATCCTCGTGGAAGGTAATCTTATGACTTTCCAGCACTTGCCCCACCATGTTGGCCATTTCTCTGCAGGTGATATTGTTGGACACGTAAGCTTCATTCAACACCTTCATCAAAGCATTCTTGTGCGCCTCTGAATTTTGCAATAGTTATATGATGGATATCTGAGTGGGGGTTTTGTTTAGGTGATCGACAACACAGTATTCTCTCGCCTGTACTTTCTTCCAAAGATCATCTAGTCCAGTTTCAATGACAGGTTGCTGAGTAGCAGCCTCTTTGCTTGATCCTCCCAAGTGTTCAGGTGTATAGATACTTCCCGTTATGGTCATTCCTTGTGCAGCATCAGATTCCTCCATTTTTTTTTTTTTTTGCCTAGCATCGGCAACGTAATCCCAAGGTATAGCATTGGATATGAAAGGAAGTGTGGTTGATACTGTCACTATGAAAGGTGTGGCCACTTCTACCTCAAATGGAACAGGTGTGACTATAGGTGGAGCTATCTCTACCTCAAATGGAACTGATGTGGTTACCTCAACCTCGACTGACGACAACGTCTGCACTGTTATAGGAGTGAGTTTGACTGCAAGTTTAAAGTCATTGCCTTCCAGAAAAAGCCCGATTGACCCCTCAGGATCCCATTCCTCATCTGTCTCTATCACATGTAACCCATCACCCCTATGATCTGGGAGAGGATTGTTGCGGAAGTTAGGCGTAACTTCCTTTGCCTGTATGACCTTGTTGTCAATCAATGTCTGGATCTTATCTTTAAATGTTCGGCATTCGTCAATGGTGTGCCCCTTCATACTAGAATGATAGGCATAGGTTTTATTTGGGTTGACCTATTGAGATGAGTTTCTCCATTGCCACAACAAGAATAGGGGTGACATAACCAGTGGCCTTCAACCTTTCGTACAGCTAGTCGATGGGTTCAGCAATAACGGTGTATTGTCTAGGTGGTTTGCAGTCAAAGTTAGGTCGGGGTTTCTGGTAATTTGGTCGAGTTGGAGGTGAATGATAGTAGGACAGCTGGGCATTATAAGTGTGATAGGCAGTGGCGAGTTGAGAATATCTAGGAGATGAGGGTTAGTATGTGGGTGGAGGTGTTTGGTATGTGGATTGAGGTTTCTGATATGTGGGTGGGGGTGTTTGATATATGGGTGGAGGTGTTTGATATGTGAGTGGAGATTTTGGGCCTTGGGCCACCATCTCTAACCCTACTTCTCTTTTCTTTGATATGCCGCCTGATTGTAATGCTTTGTTTATGGCCTGTAGTGCCTCAAAATTTGTCACCATCCCGCTTTTGATACCTTCCTCAATCCTTTCTTCGAGTTTGATGATATCAGAGAACTTGTGATTCTCAATGACCATTAGCCTTTCATAATATTGTGGGTCTTGTGCCCTAATAAAGAACTTGTTCATTTGTTCTTCTTCTAGTGTTGGTTTAACCTTGGCCGCTTCTGACCTCCATCGAGTAGCATACTCGTGGAAAGTCTCAGTTGGCTTTTTCTTTAAATTTTGGATGTAGAAGATATCTGGTGCACTCTCCATGTTGAACTTGAATCGGTCCATAAATTCTGATGCCATACTCAACCAATTGGCCCATTTCTTACGGTTCTGGCTTATGTACCAGGACAGAGCATCTCTAGTATGACTTCTCATGAAGAGCTTCATTCTGATCCTTTCATCTTTTCCAACTCCTACGAGCTTGTCACAGTAAGATCTCAAATGAACCTTGGGATCACCTGTTCCGTCAAACATTTCGAACTTAGGTGGTTTGTAACCCTCTGGCAGTTCCATGTCCGGTTGTATGCATAGATCTTCATAATTCAGAACTTCTATCTCTTTGGGTCCTTCAACACCCTGAACTTGACTTGTCAATTTCTTCAGTTCCTCAGCCATGTTCTTGATGAGCAGATCCTTCTCAGCGGATTCTACTGTATAGGAGATTGGTTGAGTAAAGTGAGGTATAGTTTCCACATATATAAGATTATTTTGGTGTGTGCCAGGGACTTGGGTGTAGTGGTGGTCGTTGGTTGAGTTTTGAGCATCGAGAATATGTTGTGGTGTGTTATGAGGAGTGTGATAGGTAGTGGCTTGTGGGTGGTGGATTGGTTGATGATGGTGTTGTGGTGGAGTTGGTATTGGAAAAGGATTGTGATTTTGAGGTGGGGTTGCATATTGATGTGGTGCGGGATGAGGCTGGTTTTGTGTGTTATGGGGAGGTGTTGGGTTTTTGGTATTTTTTTGGTTGATGTCAGGGACTTTGAGAGTGAGGGAGTTTGCTAAGTTAAGGACCTGTTCGAGTTCTCCCTATAACTCCAGTATCTTCTGTTCCAAACACAAAACTAAGTCATTTGATGCCGGAGTACATCTACTGTCAGAAGTTTCCGCATTCTCGACGTTTTCTTTTCGAATACCACTTAAGTCATCCATGCTAGCTTTCCCTCTACTTCTCTTGTTACTTGGAGGAGGAGGAGGTGGAGGGCCTCTAGATCTGGTGTGATATGCTCATGATGCCAATATGTGCGAACCAACCTTAGGGGATGAGAATAATAAAGAATAAAGAAAAACAGAAGGTAAACAAGTGAGTAAGGATTTAAACAATATTGCAGGAATGTAAATTCGTGTCCTAATTTGGGAACCCCATTGTGCCCGAGGTGTTATGCCCCTTAAGTTAAACAATATTGATATATATATATATATATGCTATTTTTAGTGGAACATTTTTGTAAAGAAAAAAAATGGTTTGAAAAATATAATTTCATATAGTTATTAATATTACTAATTTTGAATATGTTTTAAATTATACAAATAATATGAGAAACGTTTATGGGATTTTCTTTATTATAAAGATATGAATTATTTTTTTCACAAGAAAAGAAGGTTACCCTTTTACCATTTTAAGAATTTAGCATATAAAAATTTTTACTCTTTATATATGAGATTAGAAAAATTAGAAGTTGAGAAAATATATGTATTTTTTCCTTTTCATTGACGTTTTAATGAAATAATAGTGTACGCATTAATTTTATACGGTATCATGGTTTATTAGTATTCAAGTAATATATGGACAAGGAATTAATTATCAATTGTTGTATTGGGAGGGAGTGTGTCTAATTAAATAGAAATTTGTCTTATGTTCACATAAGACCTAATTAAAAGACTAGGTGATGATTCATTGCTAACGTGGCAATACTAGCATAGTCACTAAGTGACTAATATGTGTTAGATAGTGACAGGAATACCTGGCTTGAGCATCGAGTGTGAGATCCCTACTTACCCAAAGCGGACAGAAAAAGAAATATAAAAATGCTTTTTAAAAAACATAAGGAATGGACATCATCCAAAAGGTTTTAAGGTTATATCATGATGTTTGGTAAGTCCAAAATCATTTAAGATGTTACCTCATACTACTATGACATGTCTAGCCCATTTGCCAAACACCAAGTGAGTGTATAACTGTATATTAGTGTAATTATGGATTGATTAAAAGAAAATAATATGTTAGCCCTTCGTTCATTCGGGTATTAAATTAAAGTCACGAAAAGGTCAAAGAAAAGCTATGCTAAAAGTAGGACTTGGCTTTACATGTTTGGAAAAGACAACATATGAGTAGAAAATTTTCTTTCAGTGAAATTTTCTCAACAATAGGCATCATATTAGAAAATTTCTAACTCCCAACTTACAGAGTAGCAAGCTTTGAACCATCAGGATGATACGAAAGTTACTCTTGGTATCAAGTTGTTAGGAGTCGTTACATCAAGAGCAAAAGAGAAATATTGTGCAGAAATGATAGTCTTTGAAGGATGTGCACAAGAAGTATTTTTATATCTCTACTTTGATTTGGCGTTACGTGTTCTTCGCAAAAGACGTATATTGGAGGGATTGCTAAGAGAACTGACTCTGGTATGTTAAGGCTATCCCTTCTTCCTTTTGGCATGGTCCGAATAATGTTGAAGAAACAAACAAACACACAGTTTCCATAAATTACTCTATTCATAGAGATACGAGGGGTGTCTATATTCTTGATTCCCCATGAAAAATATTATTATCTTCTGTTTATGGATCTCACAATAATACACAGCTGAAAAAAGTTTATCCGGAAGGAAATTGAGATTATTACGTATTTTTCATGTATTTCACTCATTTATACATGTGCATTGACCCATGACCAGATGGCGTTATATACGCGTATATATGTATATATATATATGGGATATGGAAAAAGTTTACGGCATTATATACGCATCACCACCTGATCAGCTGGAATACGTTGATGATTTGCCCACAGTGGCCGAGATGATATGATGGGATGCCCTCAGAAGTGTAATAATGTCATGGCGTTATATACACGTATATATAAGTATATATATGTATATGAGATATGAGAAAAGTTATGGCGTTATATACGCACCACCACCTGATCAGCTGGTATAAATGATGATTTTGTCCACAGTGGCTGAGATGATATGATGAGATGCCCTCAGACGCTTGATGATGTTATGAACACATGTACTTACGCATGACATGAGATTCATACGCACATGCATGACACTATAAGTATTTACCAAATATTTAGTGGGGTTTCTTGAATTCATGTTTAAACAAGTTTTGTAGTTAAATTATGATTAGTATAGTTTTTATTATTTATACATGATCAAAGTGAATTTTGTACTATTATAATTTCGATGCGCATTGCCTCTTTTGTTTTTCACGATTTCTTCAATTTGCCAGATTTTGTTTATGTATAACCATTGTTCTTTTTCTTATTGACAATCTAATATTTTGGAGCATTTGAAACCTTAATAACAAGTAGTTTTGTGTATTTATCGTGTGCACATTGTGGAAACTACATATTACCAACCTGGAAGTGATGGTGTATGTTCCCATAAGCTTGGTCTTGGCTAGAATAAACATTCAGAGCTCATGAGGCATGATAATTCGAAAGACAGAAATGTTTATTTCGTGTACTATATTCCTAATAATATTATGTTTTATGAACTGACAAAAATTTGGTCTCATTACTTGACTCTCTCACAAGATTAAATTTTTGAGGTTATAAGTATTTATGATAATTATAACAAGTGATAAGTAAAGTCGTGAAGATGAGAGGGTAAACGAGTTGAAAAAAATAAGTTTCGTTGAGGTTGTCAATTTTGGATTAAATACGGTTGATGATATACAATTTTATCCAGACTTACAGGTTGAGTCATGTACTCCATATTTCTTTTGTGTCCTTTTATATATCGATTTACATACCTTACATACTCGGTACATTGTTCGTACTAACATCCTTTTGTTGTGGATGCTGCATTGATGCCTGCATGTATAAGTAATCAATTTGATGAACCCTCATAGTAGACGAGGTTAGCATTCAGCGAAGGATCGGTAAGACTCCGCCTCATTCGGAATGCAGCCGAGTCTATGAGCCATCGTGTCAGAGTTTTACTTAAGACTTATGGGTAGGCCGGTACCCTGTCCCATTTGATGTCAAATAATCTTACAGGCTCTGTAGACAGAGGTTCAATTTGTACAGTATATCGGAGGCCTTGACGGCCCATATGTATTCATGTGTTAAGAACGATAGTTTATTGATACAACTATTGTCCACTTACAATTGTACATTACGACTTATGGCCATGTTGGCCCATTATAATCACAAAAGGAATGAATGAGTTACAGAGTGGTTTGCTCAGGCCAGTGTGGCATCGGGTGCCAGCCACGCCTCCCGAGGTTAGGGCGTGACATGAGGTAGGCCTAGCGACAAATAGATTTGGAGAAATTCAGTGCCAATAATTGCCTCATTTCATTAATGTAAAGATAGACGACCCAAAACGACTCTAAATAAGATAAGTCACTAATGGCACTTGGCCTTCTTACATTTGAAAAACAAGTAAACCTAATCTACTTGGTCTTAGAAGGACCTTCTCCAGACTGTATGCTCTTGTCGATCAGTTCCCCCAGTTCACGCACATTCAGTAGTAAGAATGCCCTTTCCAAATGTCCTCCTTCGTTTCCTTCAGCGTTCTGGCAATCGGTGTCTCTCTTTCTCATTTTCCCTTCCAATTCCATCAGACTGTACTCCATATATTCCAGCCTTTCACTGGATTTAATAGACCTCACTTTTCACTCATTGATCATTTCCATGTCGGCCTTATGCTTCTCCATATGCTCAGCTTCAGACTCGCGAATCCTTTTGCGCAGTTTGTTATACTTCACCTGTTCTTCGGTAACTTCGTCTATGACCCTGTTTCCTAGACCAACCCTTGGCTCGAAGATTCCTGCTATGTTATCATCCAACCATGAGGAGTAGAAGTATGTATGACCCGCATGATATCAATCCTGCTCAATGGTGTCCTTTTCCACAATAATCATCAAGTGCCACATGCGTTGTGCTTCATCTTTATATGGATGGCATCATCCTAAAAATTGGCTATGAAGTGACTCATTTTTGCGACTTGCGGTATGACCTGTCTCCTGCCTACTTGCCTGTCTCATAACCCCGAGGGGAGCATAAGGGTATATGCCCCTTAACTCAATCAATACCAAGTGTGGAACATCCCTAGATCTGATGATGAAATCGTCGGTAGGGAACCATTCGAACATCCATTAAGCCTGGTCCTCGTTGAAATTGTTGAAAAACTGTACCCATCCTACAACATCCTCTGGTTGAGCAAACCTATATGAGATATAGGTCATTCTCTTAGGATGGTGGAAGGCTATCATAACATTCCACCGCCTTCGCGGAATTTCCTGACGGTATTGACCCTTTTGGAGATGTTCTAGCAACCAAATTAGCTGCAACAAATTGCAACCCTCAAAGAATCTGAATCCCTTCTGACAACGTTCCAAGGCTTGGTATATGTATGCCCTTCGATCCCGTCTATTAAGGTTTGGGCCACCATGGCCAGCCTGGTGTGGATTTTGTCCCCTTGGATCGGGAACACTAGCATTCCCAAGAAACACACGATGAACACAAAGACCCTACGGTGAATCCAACCCAAGGAGGTGATGTAGAATTCATCATCGAAAATACGGTAAGACCTACTATGATCGTATCGTTCATAGAGGAAGTCGAAAGGTATGTAGGAGTCTTTCAGGCACTTCAAGTCATCATTCTTCTTCAACCCCATCATCTTAAGAAATCCCCTAGTGGTGTGATTTTCAGGTACTAGTACTCCAGAGCTATCCCAAGGCAACTCAGTGAACCCCCTATTTCTTCCAAGAGAGGGGTCATTTCTCTGCTTCCAAAGAGGAACACAGCCCTTTCTTTGTCCCAGAATATGATGGAGGCTTCGATCAACATTTTATTTGGCTGAAGGTCTACCAAAGAAGGCAAATTTGCTAAGACCCTTTTTACATTATTTTCGTCACATGAAGGAAGATCCCTCACACGATCAACCTTGGGACTTCGTGCCTCATTTTCTGCAAAACAAAATATGGTTAGGCCCTTTCCCCTCTAGGTTTGTCTATTTATACAACAATGATTAGCATATTGGTACTTATTTCTCCAAAATTAATGCACACAATCGTGGTTTCATCTGTTGGGATTATGGAAAACCCAATGAACTTTTGGGTAAGGTTTGTCTTAAAGAGTTATTATGTGGACAACATATTTACCCGTCTAGGTTTAACCATGATGCATGAATAATTGATCAGAGTAAGGTTGCTATAGAGGTCTAGACTGGGACCCTCAAGCAGGCAACTTGAGGGGGAAAGGGACAGAACCGTCGAACGCACCGCTGATCGACTAGTTTTACCACAAATACGCCATTCGGAATTTTAAAGGTTGATATATAGGAAGAGCACAAACACTCATCAAGCATTGTTGTAGGATTGATTACGCACGAGTGGAATATGATGTAGCACATGATTTACACAACAATAAATAACATATTGTCAAGTATTTGCACGTTTAAAAATGATAAATGCGATATTTAAATAATTGAAAGACATATACGAGAAGAAAACAAGGAGACAAGTCAGTTTCGGGAAATAACGGAAATCATAAATGCTTGAAAATAAGTAATTGCATTCAAGTAAATGGGGGTAAAAGGAAAGGGTACACGTGTGTTAGCAGAAATAAACACGCTTAAGACTAATTCAAAAAAACAAGTTCATTATGGTAAGAGCCTATAATATTCCCAAGCAGAGTTGCCATGCTGTCGCGCCCCCTTTATCCTCGTGGAGTCTGGGTTTCGACATTCATTGGGAACAACTCATTTCCTTTCGGGAATTGGGTATTTGATTTTGAAGAGTCGCCACATAACGGATTCAAGGTGCGTTAGGGAACTTAGAGTAGATAACTCTTAAAAATCGGTTTGCATTACCAGAGATTGGGTAAGGGCTCGAAATAACCTTGAGGGGAAGGTGTTAGGCACCTCTCCCATTCCACAACGGTGGGTCCCGGTCGAACTCAAATTATGAATTAATCAATTAACAGATAGGCAGTCTAAGTACACATATAAGATAAAGGAAATTTAACAGATAAGTTGTCTAAGAACACATATGTAAATAAGATGAGGGAAGTCCTAGGTTTGTTAGCCTATAGGATCACATCGGTACAATGCTTGGTAATCATCCCCAAGTTAGATTGTTACACATAGCACTAGCGCACAGGTCATCATATTCTTTTACTACCCAATTACCCTCCCAAAGTGGTTGTATAAGCGCTTTTAATTGAATGAACCATATGAGTGCATTTCTCGAATGTTCCCTGGTCTTCCAAAACCCGATCCGTTCATACACCCAAGTTCCAAATCATCATCTGAACTTGCTAGAACCTTCGAATCTCTATCTTGAGGTCGTTTACTCAAAAATCCAATCTTAGTCAATTCTTTAAACTTAATGCTTCCAAAATGATATTCTATTTCCAAATCAACTATGAACTTCCCAGAATTCAATCCCGACCATGCGTACAAGTCATAATA
Source organism: Nicotiana sylvestris (assembly GCF_000393655.2). Lineage (NCBI taxonomy): Eukaryota > Viridiplantae > Streptophyta > Magnoliopsida > Solanales > Solanaceae > Nicotiana > Nicotiana sylvestris. Next base: position 117,447,286 of record NC_091057.1, on the reverse strand, counting down.
CCTGAAGTGAAGCTGATCATGGCCTTAAACTGCTGAACGACACGGTAGATCTCAAAACGACCGGTCGGGTCGTTACATTCTCTCCCACTTAAACATACGTTCGTCCGCAAACGTGCTGAGACCTACACTGGAGTTGTCCGAAATCACTGTTTAACACCTCGTGCACCTACCCGTGCTACTACAACCCAGTTGAGCACATTAGCTCGGTCCATTCTGAATATATTCCCTTGTTATTCAAGAAAATAATCTTAGATCCCAATTCCAACATCCGGAATTCTCTTCCAGGCCTGCTTCCAATATATGAATACCGTATCAATCACTACACGAGGTACCAAAACATGACTGTATACATTTGCTGAATTCTCACCATGCACCACTTCATTCACAGGACCATAATAACATTCTCTGATCATAGTAATCGATATTCCTCGAATTTGATGCTCACAATGCACCTCATGACATATGTAAGTCTTGTTCCAACTCTTATGATACTGCCACGACGGAAGAGACGTGTAGAAATTCAAAACCAATGACCGAGCCAACATATCATTGAGTCTATACTCCTAACAAGAACTATCACCTCATCCTGAACCAAATAATGGTATTTGCTTTTTGATATACTTCATATAATCCTATCGCACTAATCCTAGATCCATCAATCTCATCTCACCCAGTACAAGCAGTCCAGGCAACAAGCCACCCCGCACATGACCAATATTCTCATATGATGCCACAATGTGCCAATAAACTACAAACTCAAATGTCATACATAAGGAAAACGAACTCTTGAAGGGACTGCTAAACTCACACAACTAATATGAACTTTCCTAAGAATATGGGAAACAAAACACACAAAATTTAAAATATAGAATATTGTACTCAACATCACACTGTTGCGGTGTGCAACCCGATCTAAATAGCATACCTATGGTGGCGTGCCACCCGATCCACACATAAGATTCACATAAGTAGATACACACCGAGCTAAATTGCTCATTACAACAAAATACCGAATATCGGTCACAAGCATGCTAACTGTATAATAACATCCCTGGGGAGACATATAGCGCCATAGGCTACAAACTTAAGCACAACTGAGGAGCGATATATGATCCGAATCTTAAGAGATATCCGGCTCACATAACACCATCACTATGCGGAACCTCAATGCATAAGAAATTTATCAAGACATCTTACAACTCACATGGCGTAATATAGCATCACATGAAATAGCTAACGACGACATAACACCCAAAGTCTGAATACTGACCAATGTGGAGCTCATTTGTTTACTGTGAAAATGGTAACAACAATTAAATTTGTAAATGGGATTCATAAAATACGTGATCTATTTCTGAGCTAGTTGTTAGAGTAGTTGATGCTAAGAACGTGAAGCTTAACGATGAAATGCGAGATAAAACAAGACAGTAATCAAACCAAAGGGGCCTGTTGCCCGGATGCAAAGCCGGTCGATAAGGACCTCGGGGTCGGGACTCGAATCGAGCTTGAGCTATCGGGGGAAACCGGGAATAGGATAAAAATTAAGGAAATGATCAAGCAAGGATCTTTACGGCCAAAGTTGCGCAATATTGCATCAAAATAAGTAAGAAGACAATAGATGTTAAAGCGGCCTCGAGCCAGTGAGAACGAACAAAATAGGAGAAAGAGAGAAAGAGATATATTATTGCTTTAATGGAGAAATGGAGCAACATCAGCCCTTTATAAAGTGGTATGCGTTCCCCTAATATAAGCGCGGGAACATGGTATGGTACAAATATGTGGAGATTAAACACAAAGTATGGAGATGGGATAATTTGATGTGATACCTCAACATAGGCTCTAGATAGGCCGGGCCTGTCAGACGTAGCCATGTTCCTTGAGGTCTTCCCCCTCCGTCCTAGCTTCGGTCTTTGTTTCCTACAAGTCGGGCTGCGATGAGCCCCGAGGTCGGGAACTTGGTCGTGGCCTCTCGCTCTCGGGGTCCCGAGGCATGCTTCTAAAATGTCCCGACAGCGAGAAATCAAGTCTTCTAATTTCGCCGCATACAGATAGTCTCCGCATTTCCCTTAATGAAGAGATGGGAAATGATTCTGACACTTGACTCCTCGAGCTTCATTTGATGACAACGTACCGATGATGTGACTCCTGACCTGAGCTTTGTGGTGATTGTACATCCATGGGCTCGTGCTATTCAACTTCATTCATTGCACTCTTGATTCTCATTTTAGGTGAAGGTGCCGCTGTTGGTTTAATTTTCCATGGATGCATTAACTGTGACGTCGATCAGTCTTCCAAAGCCTGGATGACCGTATTGTAATCTCCTATAAATAGGGTGCCTTTACTTTACTTTTCCTATCCAGTGCTTCCGTCCGCTCGCTTGCCTTTCCCTTCCCATCATCTTTTTTCACCCCTGAACATTATGCTAGGGGCTCATGACCTTAAGGCCATTTGGAGGAGTTCCCGTAGACCATGTTGTGGCCTTCTGCCGGGGCTTTCCTTCGTCGATCATAAGTGTGTTGTCCCGCTATTTCTATGGTTGTAGGTATGCTGTCCATTGCTGCTGCTGCTGGCCCGAGGCGATGGGGGACGGGGAGTCGGTTTCTCCCTTATGTAGATAGTCGTTCGGATTATGCACTGCTGCTCAAAAAGGGGCTCGGATTATACACCGCTACTCACCTTCATACCCCGACTCGACATGGTGATCTGCTCTGAGTTGGGGGCTTACATGGTTAGATGTTCCAAGAAGTGGATTCAAAGTAGTCGTGCAAGCAGGACCTATGATTGTTCGGTCTGTTGTCTCTCCGAGGCTTCCTTGGCCAAAGAGTGTCCTCGAGCTTCGGATAGCCATGTAATTTTTTATCCCTCCCTTCTACCCGCCTTGTTCCTTGGGGATATCAGTGTGGAAAGATGGGATGAAACTTCCAAGGGGGTATGTCCGGAGGCGCCTATTGTGGACTTTCGAATGTGGATTGGTCTTCGGTCTTTCACCTTGTGCGTGCATCCCTTTGTCTCTTCCTTTAGGCATAGACCCATGTAGGCTTTTGCAAGTTGGATGTAACGACCCCTCGAGGGTTGCCTGTACACAAACCTTTATGAATAAGAATATACCCCATTGATTTTTTGCTTTCGAACTTTACTTTGTTTCTGTATGCTCTCATTCCCTTCGGGGCCTTTTGAACGCTTTCTTTTGTTTGCTGGCTGCTGATATTGGGCTTGGGAGGGAACGTCTGTCCTGGTCTTCTGCTGATTGGCATAGCTCTCATCCAAACCTATCATTGTACTTCGAACCAATCTTGGATTGATCTGATAGGTACGGACTATTGAGGCCCTCCAAATTGTATGGAGATCATGCGTCGAATTCTAGGGCCTTTGGGAATGTTACCTTGGATGAAGGTCATCTTCGGGTAACCGGGGTCCTATATTGATCATGATGTAGATATCCCCCTTAGAATGTATATGATAGACTTCTACTGAGTAGTTTGTTGATACAAGGACATAGAAGAGTCAGATGAAGAAAATTATGACTGAAAAGGATATACAAATTATACAACAAGAAGAACACCAAGATGAACAATCTTCAGAACAAAAAATAATATTTGACGCTAATATATTTGAACAAATAAAAGGAAAAGAATTGGATCTAAGTATAGACAAAATATTAGAAGTACCAACAATAAAGAATTGGTTTAAAAGACAAAAAGAAGAATACTATGTAGTAAGCCAAAGAGAACATATAATAGATTGTAAATACATCAAAGGTAAAGCACAAATACCAATTTTAAATAAAAGACTACTAAATAAAGAAATACAAGATATAAAAGCAAAAAATCCAATAAAATATGTACACTTAGGAGGAACGGAGATCCTAATAAAAGCATATTTTAGGGAAGGAATAGATACCCCTATAGAAATATACTTGGCAGAATCAGTTTCTACAATATATGTAAATTGTTTCTTTTCATCTGGAAAATATAGTTTTGGTAATTTTTTACACATATTTTTTATCTTCTGTATATGTATTTTATCTTTTTCGTCAAAATGATATTCTATGTCCTTTTTTAATTTTTTCTGTAATGGTTTTAAGTTTTCTGCTAATTTAGGAATATATTCTCTTACTTGGTTAACCAATCCTAAAAATGATTGTAACTTCTTTTTTGTATCAAGTGTTTCATTCAAGTTAATTATTTTTTGTACTACATGGGTTTGCATTTTTATTCCGTTTTTATCTATTTGTATACCTAAAAATTCTATTTGATTTTTCATTACTTCTGCTTTCTTTTTACTTAAACTTATTCCTGATATTTCTACAATGTGTATGAATTTTTCTAGTAGTTTTATATGTTCGTTCTCTGTTCTAGAATATAGCAATATATCATCTATATATATTATACAATTTTCTAATTGGTTGAAGTAATTATCCATAAAATGTTGATACCTACCTGGTGCATTTTTATATCCAAAAGGTAATACGTTCCATTCGTAAAATCCTTGTGGTACTGTGAATGCTGTTAACTTTTTAGATTCATCTTCTAGTTTTAAATGGTAAAATCCTGATTTACAGTCAAATTTACTAAAATAGTTATATCCTTGTATTTGTCTAATTTTTAGTATTTTATTTGGTATCGGATAATTATATGTTTTTGTTTTTGCATTTAAGTTTCTATAATCTATAACCATACGGCTTTTTCCTCTTTTTTGTTCACTATGCTTATTTACTATAAATGCTGGGCTAGTATGTTTACTATTACTTTCTTGTATGTAGTTATTATCTAATAATTCTTTTATATGCATTTTAAATTCTGTTAAATCATTAAAATTGTATTTTAAAGGTTTTTGTGTTATTATGCTATTTTCATCTATTAGTTCAATCTTTATTTTTGTTTGATGTTTTTCCCATCCTTGGAGTGGATTATCATTATATAGTAATTCTAGTTTATCTTGTAGTGGTTTTATCTTATTTATGGAGAAAATGATTATCTCTATATTATGGTTACTTTGTATTACATTTTCTAATTTTTGGGTAATCTTTTCACTTCCTTTAATCCAGGGTGTTGTTTTTCTTACTTTATTATTTACTCTTTTTGCTCCTAATTTTTGTTTACACGGGGTAGTAAACCACCAATGTGTTTTTGTTATAATATGTGGGTATAATTTATCTAAAAATGGCATTCCTAATAATATATCTTTATTTGTGAATTCGTAACTATATATTTCTTCTATGGTTAATATTTTATCCCATATTTGTATTTTTATATTTCTTGCTTTATATGTTATCAACATTTTATGGATAATTACTTCAACCAATTAGAAAATTGTATAATATATATAGATGATATATTGCTATATTCTAGAACAGAGAACGAACATATAAAACTACTAGAAAAATTCATACACATTGTAGAAATATCAGGAATAAGTTTAAGTAAAAAGAAAGCAGAAGTAATGAAAAATCAAATAGAATTTTTAGGTATACAAATAGATAAAAACGGAATAAAAATGCAAACCCATGTAGTACAAAAAATAATTAACTTGAATGAAACACTTGATACAAAAAAGAAGTTACAATCATTTTTAGGATTGGTTAACCAAGTAAGAGAATATATTCCTAAATTAGCAGAAAACTTAAAACCATTACAGAAAAAATTAAAAAAGGACATAGAATATCATTTTGACGAAAAAGATAAAATACATATACAGAAGATAAAAAATATGTGTAAAAAATTACCAAAACTATATTTTCCAGATGAAAAGAAACAATTTACATATATTGTAGAAACTGATTCTAGTGATCACAGCTACGGAGGAGTTCTAAAATATAAATATGATAATGAAAAAATTGAACACCATTGTAGATATTATTCCGGATCATACACGGAACCACAATTAAAATGGGAAATAAATAGGAAAGAACTATTTGGATTATATAAATGTTTGTTAGCATTTGAGCCATATATTGTTTATAACAAATTTATAGTAAGAACAGATAATACACAAGTAAAATGGTGGATAACTCGGAAAGTACAGGATTCAGTAACTACAAAGGAAATAAGGAGACTTGTATTAAATATACAAAATTTTACATTTACAATTGAAGTAATACGGACTGACAAGAATGTTATTGCAGACTACCTATCAAGACAAAGGTACCCAAACAGATGAAAGCCAAGAATCAAAAGACATATTTACAATCCTTACTACTCTATCCTTACAGATGGAGAGTATGGGAAAAAGATTACAACAGCTAGAAAGTCAGCAGCATGACTATAAAAATGCGGAGCTAAGTCAATCGGAAGACTCTAAACTTCCAGAGGTAGAAGGAGACGTTGGGAAACTCCAAAAAACCCATAACACAGTTGCTTTATATACAGCTGCAGGTACAAGCAAACAAGTTAGCAAAAAGCCACATATCAATGTAAACCTAAATACCGTATTTGATAAGCCATTTACATCAAAAAAGCCAAGAGAAGCAATGGTTATAGCCCCACAAACTTCAACCTATGCTAATAGCCTACACCACAACAAAAAGGTATATAACCATATTACTCAAACATATATTGAGAATATATATAAAATCCAGACATTTCTGAACCTAAACCCTAGATCAACAACTACTACAGATCCAACACAAGATTATGTAACCCAAAAACTACAGGGATATAATAGGCTTATAGCCCAGCCAAAAACAAAAGCAAACCTAGTAAAAACATGTTACAACTACGGACTACTTAGCACAGTATATACCCATGACGGAGAAGAAATAATTGGAATACCAGAGCTATACAAAGCATTTGTCACCTTCAAGAGAATTACAAAAGGCAACCTATTCTTCATCAAATTCTACACAGCACCAGCGGAAATACTATATGATGAAATAAAACCCATAATACAGGTGATAAAGATAGGACTAACACGAGATATGATAATACCAGAAGAGATAGAGAAACAACCCGAGATACAGAAAATGGAGATACCAAGTTTCTATGCTAATAAAAGAATAATTGGTATAGCAACTATTATTCAAGAACTAGCTAACAATTATCTACAAGGAAATGCTATCTGGAGCTACTATTCCAGAGACCAGTTGATGATATATGCCAATTCAAAGGAACTACGCCAAGGAGATATGGATGAAGTCCAGAAATGGATTTTATCATTATTAAAGCCAGAAATGCAACCAACTACCAGAGCATTGAAAAAAGAATTTATTTCAAACGAGTTATTAACAAGATACTGCAAACTAGTAGGACACAAATATCCAGACCACATATGTTCAAAGTGCAACGGAGATGATAACTATGTACCAGAAGTCCAACTAGAATGAAGGTATCAACAAAGAAGACAAAAGAAGAAGACAACTACTGGAAACATATAATGTAAAGTAAATAGTACTAGTCGCATTCATGAACAGTAAAGGTCGTTCATGAATAGTAAGAGTCATAAAGTAAATAGTATATGTCATAATCATGAACAGTAAAGGTCGTTCATGAATAGTAAGAGTCATAAAGTAAATAGTATATGTCATAATCATGAACAGTAAAGGTCGTTCATGAATAGTAGGAGTCATTTGTAAACAGTAAGAGTCGTTTTAATTTTCTTTATATAGAATGTAAATCTGAGGAAGGAGGACATCCTCAGACATCCTCATCCTCACCTTCTCTCTCTTATCTTCTCTAAGAAATATCTGAGTTATTTACAAGTATCTAAAACAGCTATGGAGCATTCAAACGAGTTACAAAACCAGGTAAGTTTATTTATAATCATGTTTAACTAAACTCTTATATTCCTTATAATCTCTTAAATATCATAATTGTTTATCATGTTATAGTACTGTTATAAAGAACATCTTGAGAAAGTTTGCCTGTCTAATAATGCTGAGAGTAGTTAAGCCCAGACTATGCCATCCTAAAGTGGAAACCAGTAGGCAAGGAAGCCGTTTAGGGGAGTACACAGAGTTGAGGCGCTGTTAGGGTAAATGATTGAAGCATGAAAAACATGGTAGTGACCAGAAAAGATTGTTCAGTATAACTTATTAAAATATGATAAACTCTATGATAAACAAAGAGGTTAGAGGGAATATGTTTAGTAAACACATGATAAGGATAAATAATAAATCTAAATGAACAACCACACGTATTTATTAGAAGAAAATATTGACTACAAAATACTTATGTTATATATCTTTAAGAGACTTAATAACGATGTTAAAAGAAAAATTTACGATATTTTAGTTACTTTTGAAATAATATATGTAATGGAACAAGCATTTACGGAACTAATTGTATCACATGAAATAGATATATTAGATCTATATGAACTAGATTTATATTCAGACTAATGATCACATATCAAGTTAATAAAATCTTTTTATAAATGAAACATAACACTTTTCATTATATAAGATTCTATAATACCCAGAAATGGAAACTTCTTAAAAACCTCAGTAACATAAATAGAAAAATAGATTGTGTTAAATACAATATTAAAACCTGCAAAGATATTATTAGATATAATAAATTACGTAATAAAGCTTTATTAACTATAGAAAATGAAATTGAATTTTATGAAGATAAACTTGAAAGTTATCAACACAGAAAAGAAATAACACTGAGAAATATAGAAACCATGGATATATGTATCAACAGGTATACATCTCAGTATTAATATGAACAAATCAAAAATTGATAGTTACAAATATTTTAAGTACTGGTTAGAAATTCTAAAACATATAAATATGTCAAAAATAATATTAGAAAAAAATATAGAAGAATATCAAAAAACTAAAGATATTAAATACTTAGAATACACACTTGAAAATATAAAAGAAATTTCAAGGTTAATTTCGCTAGCTACAGATAATCATGAAAAAGCATTTAATTCCACAACTACATAAAAAAGATCCTATGAAAAATAAGATGAACTCAAACAACCACCCCCAAATTGGTATCAGAGCTATGAAAAATAAACATTTATATTAAAAGCAAATCATGAAAAATAACACTGACATTAATCAAGTGTTGGCGTTTAAAGCTTCCGGAAGTCCGACTTCTTTGGGCCGAGGTTTCTTGACGTAGAGTGCTATCTCAAGCTCGGAGATAATACGAACGACCCTTCGAGTCTTGAATCCTCGTTGAAGGATGCCCTCTGGATCCGGTATTAACCGTCGATCTGTATCGAGGATGTTGGCTTCCTGGAGCGTACCACAGACAGGCGAATCGTTGCTGCTTCTCGCATACATGTGGGATGGTTTCAGATTTTTGCAAGACTTCACTAATTTTACTTAATATCTTTAGGCGAAAAAAGTGTTTGTGCGCTTGCTTGCTTTGACCTGTTAGTTTCACCATAGTCATGGAAACCACTTCAGGGCCGATCCGGCAGAGGACAGGGGGATACTGCTCCTAGTGCTCAGGAACCGAGGGAGTTCGCTCTGGAGATAGCGTCCTTGATAAGAGAGGAACACCTGGAGATGACGGGGAGATACTACGGGTGGAGCGAAGGGATAAAACTTCAGGTGTTTTCCCCAGATAAGGACATTGCGGACTCCACCGATGGATTCCTGAGCGTATACCTATACCCTTTCGCATTTGGCCCCCCTGATAGGGTTGTGCTTGATTTTTGCTTGAAGTATAGGTTTACCTTGGCACGGATTCATCCGTCGTTTTGGCGAACGATGTTGATGATGAGGTTCTTCGCGGAGAGGGCCAGGCTTGAATTCATGCTTGATCACCTTGTCAGGCTATATCGGCCCTTTCACGTTAAAATGGTAACAACAATTAAATTTGTAAATGGTATTCTAAAAATACGTGATCTATTCTCGAGTTAGTTGTTAGAGAAGTTGATTCTAAGAACGTGAAGCTTAACAATGAAATGCGAGCTAAAACAAGACTGTAATCAAACCAAAGCGGCTTGTTTTCCGAATGCAAAGCTAGTCGATAAGGACCTCGGGGTCCGGACTCGAATCGAGCTCGAGCTATCGGGGGCAACCGGGAATAGGATAACAATTAAGGAAACGATCAAGAAAGGCTCTTTACGGTCAAAGTCACGCAATATAGCATGAAATAAGTAAGAATATAATAGATGTTAAAGCGGCCTCGAGCCAGTAAGGACAAACAAAATAAGAGAAAGAGAGAGAGAGAGAGATATTATTGCTTTAGTGGAGAAATGGAGCAACATCATCCTTTTACAAAGTGGTATGGGTTCCCCTTATATAGGCGAGGAAACGCAGTATGGTACAAAGTGCATTAAATGTAAATATATGGGGATGGGACGGCTAGACATGACACCAGAGCCCTTAACCTCACAGCCTCTGCAGGGCCGCGAATGATCCTCGAGATAATGATCCCGATCATGATCCCATAGCCTCGAGGAGCTGACATGACATTCCTAATATACCTTAATAGCGGGAAATGGATTCCCCTGATTTCACCGCATACAGATAGTCTCCGTGTTTCCTAGAACGCAATAATAAGAAACGATATTGAATCGTCGTCTTGAGGTCATTATTGCCATGATGTAAACTATCTAAGAGCATTAAATGCCATGCCCCTAAGACCGTGTTGGGTCACTGTCAAATGCAGTAATCAAGAAACCCACGAACTGCCATAGGCTCGTCTCCTCTGATTCCCCACGATTCCTATAAATGCACCAGTTGCTAGATACTCCCCATTTTCACCCTTCCTTCAGGCTCGTGAATCAGAATTTTGCTATTCAACATCTTCACATCTTTCCCTCTTTTCACAGGAAGGTTTTACTATTTTTCATGGCCAGGACTTCTAGGACGGTCCCTCGACGAAATAATACTTCATCATTGTCCCGCTTACTTGAGGGGGAAAACAAATCGATTCCTAATTTAGAGAAATGGACTCCTCCCGATATTGACACGTCGAAGGATTTTGACATCGAGACTCCCTCGTCTATGCCTTGTCGATGTGAGCACGTATCTCGATATGTTAGCATCGTGACCGATGTTGACAAAGTGAGGAGGACTGCCAATGGAGCGAGGCAGTGGAGGTAGAGATTTCCGGCCACAACGACAACATTGCCGACTTCAAGGCTAGCTTTCTTTACATATATACTTACCAATTCACCCTGGGTCCTGATAAGTCTGTCGAATCTCCTCCTTTGGAAATCGACCCGAATATCTTTGACTTTTGCACCTGATATCGGGTGACCCTCAGTCAGATTTACACGTCCTTTTGGAGGATTGTGTTAATGCTCAGGCACTTTACTCTTAGCCCTCAGTCACAGGCCAGGTTTTTACCCTTAGCCCTCGATTGTTTTGAGGTTTAATCAAGTTTCGACATCGGTCCAAAAGTCTTTCTTCACGAGTGTTGATAAGGGGAAGGATCGGGGATAGATGAGCAGGTTTATTCGAGTGAGGACCTCGGATATCATCCCGACCCGGAGGATGCCCTTTCTAAAGCAATGGAACAATCGACGTAAGTGAACTTCCCTTTAGCCACTTCTCAACTACTCTTTTGTTTGTCACGATAACCTCTTTGTGCTCTCTCCAGCCGCTGCTTGGCATCCTGAGGTTATCCCAGATTTGGCGGGATAGATTAGGCATTTGGATGAAAGGTTCTCGTATCGTATTCGGTCTTGGACCATCATGGCTAAGGAGCGTTTGGTGGATAAGAATCAGAGTGAGGTTTCTTTACCGCTCGTGCTCCGCACTTTGTGTTTCCTTCCGAGCTCTAATCGACAACGTATCGCGCTTATTGTGTTGGTGCAGGCCTTAGCTAGAATATGCAGATAAGGCCACCCCCCGACGGTGAAGTGGAGGACTTAGAGCCTGATATGAACAAGAAAAGGAAAGACAGGGCGGCCACTACTCGTCCGGGTTGAACCCCAATGTCATGGGGGAGGACGAGGATGGAAGTCTGTTGATGAGGAAAACGGGGTCTGGCGTAAGAGATTTACAGGCACCCCGGTCGGAGGCTGCTGAGTCTGGGACGGCTGGGTCCGGCAGGGATAAGGCGCCGGGGGTCCGCGAAGAGGGCGCTGATGTAGCTTTGAATTGTGTGGCCGAATTCAAAGTAGCTTCCGTTAGAAGGACCGTTGGTCCTGATGGATTGGGGTTCGGGGCTTTCCAAGAACATGGGTTGATATTTGGAGAAATTGGCGACCCGAACGATCTTATTTAGAACTTTCTAATCTCATCAGGAGAGCTGAGGGATGCCGACAGGATGATCGGCGCCACGGTTGTTACCCTTTTCAGAAGGGTAGGCTTCATTGCCAACATTTTTGATGGTGTAATCGATAGAGCTGATCTCGACGTCTCTGGTGCCGTTAAAGCGGCAGAGAAGTCCCCGCAGTAGGTGAAAACTTCTACTTGCGCATTTATTTTCTCTCTCGGGCATTATTCGTCACCTTTCTTAACTTTCTCGTTATGCCACATTGTAAAGAGATGTATGATCATGCCATCTTCCGGCTTCATAGGGAGCTTTCTTGCTACGAGAAGGAGCGTCATAACATTTCTTCAAAGCTACAAGACTCGGAGGCTCGTGGCACCTGGAAGATAAAGAGCTCGGGGAGCTTCAGACCTCTTTGGAGGCGATGCTTCGAGAGAAGGTCGGTCTTGCTACTCAGGTATTCTCCCTTGCTCATACCTGTTCTTTTACTCCGTATCCATACATGTTCTGTGTTCACATATTCACCGTTTTTCCCTTTATTGTAGTTCGAGCAGAGCAGCTCGCGGATTAGTCAATTAGAGACGGAGATCTCTGAGCTGAAGAAGCGGAGCGAGGCTGTGACCGGGGAGTTGGTGACATCTCGGGGCCTTATCTCGGACTCTCGCAAGGAGACTGCTACTTTGGCCGTGGCTAAGTCCGAGGGTGAACGAGATGCTACCGCTTATAAGGAGGATGCGGCCACAGCGCATGCAATGGTTCGTGACATATCCCTGGCGGGTGAGCAGATACTGGTCCGAGCTGTCGAACATGCCAAAACGGAGGCGAAGAGGGAGGTCCTGGAATAACTCGAGGCCAGAGGCTTCGAGCTATCTACCGACCTGGAGGAGGCTCGTGTGATGGAGGGAAGACTGGCACTCTTGATTGCCCCCGATGGGGGTAAAGATGATAGTGGCGAGGAGTAGTCTCCGAGCCCTTTTTTGTATGCCTTCTTTTTTGTTCCCTGTGTTCTCCCTCCTGGGAGACGAATGGTGTAAAGGTGTTTTCCCTTTTTGTCAATGTATGAAAGGAGCTTTTATTCTACTAGTCCTTCTTGCTACTTTCCCTCTCTTTTTTTGCTTCCGAGCATCGAGCATCAACCCTTTGGAGCCTTTTTGTAGGATGGACTGGCGTCCCCGAGACCAGCCATGTACCGAGGTTGATTCAGTAGCCCCTCTGAACCGATATTTGCAACGTCGGGGATCTCCTAAGGTTCCTTGATTTTATGAATTATGCGGGAGCCTGGGATGATTCTGCCAGTGCACTCCCCAAGGAGAAGGTGATGTTAACGAGGCCAGAATTAATTGGCCTTCTTGGGCAATTGAGCAGTTGTTGCCTATCCCCTATATATTTTTCTATCCGCCCTTCAAGCAGAAATTTTGCAATCTTTGATAAACATATCTCCTCTGTAGAGCCTGGCGCTTTGTGAGAGTCCCTCCATTTTTTTACTTCAGGAAGTTTTTTGCCTGGATCCTCCTCTTCTTCACCTTATTCTGTCGTAGTCATGGCCGCTGCTTCGACACCTAATACTCGGACAAAGGGGATTCCTTCCTGCATTCCGCCTTTGGTTGGCGCCAGCGGCTCTCCCCCGATGCCAGGAGAGCGAGACCTGGGGTGCGCAGCCTCCAAGAGGGTCGCCATACCGGGAAAGCCTCCCAATGTTCTGGGCCATTGGGAGCACGCGTTGAGGATTATTTCATTATTGAGGGAGGAGAACCTTGGGTTGATTAGGAGAGAGTGCAGATGGGGGAAGGCGTGATTCTACAAGTACCTTCCCTTGAGGAGAGTGTCATGACGTATGTTGAGGGTTTCTTGAGCGTGTATACCCATGTTCTTGCGCCAGGTTCCCCAGAACAGGTCGTGCTTGTTTTCTGTAGAAGGTATCAAGTAAAGTTGGCGCATGTTCATCCCTTTCTCTAGAGAATAGTGCAGTTTATGAGATATTTTGCTGATAAGGTCGGGATAGAGTGTACCCCCAGTCACCTTATAAGGTTGTACTGGCCATTACGTTATCAGGGCCAAGTTGCTCTTCAGCGTAGGTCCACTCAAGCTTCTGTGATCGACAACAAAGAGGATAAGGACCCTGGATGGATGAGTCTATTCATTCGAGTCTGGACGACCGACATTATCCCTGGAGAATTTTACAGTTTCCTGAGAAATGGAATTTCGCATGTAAGCACTCTGTTTGAACTGTCTTTCTCTTCATATGAGGTTGGCCCCATAATGATGTCTTCTCGTAGGCTAGCAGCTTGTTGGTCTCACGATAGGCGCCGGTGGCAAGATCTTTCAAAAGGGAGATATATGGCGAAGCATTATGGTAGGTATCTGGCGTTCCCCCCCTTTTTAGGGACGACTTCCTTTTTGCTAATTCGCCTGATTTCTCTATCGCAGGTGTCGGGAGCTCATTCAAGGCGAGACTGGGTTCCCCGAAGGAGGGGGAGAGATTGCTGGCCCAGCAGTCAAGGAGTGCTGACAAAAGGAAAGGTGCTCCATGGTGAGAGAAGTCTTGGGGTGAGGTGCCTTCTCCACATCAATTGAGGGGAAGCGATTCGGTTAGCCGGCAAGCTTCTAGGATTGATGCACCATCGGACATTCCTTCGGCCCTCGACAAGGCTCATTATTTTGGCTTTGTGGTGAGTTTTCGTCCGCGGTAGAGATATTCTAGCCCCGTGCTCCTTTTTCTTCCCTTTACTCACCTGGATTTTCTTCTTCAAGCTTTTGATAGGCTCAATGCCAAACTACTTCTTTGCGAGGCCCCATTGTGGGAGGCTTAAGAAAGGGAAAAATCCCTCAAACTTCTCTGTGCAGCAAATTAAAGTGAGCTCATTTCTTCATGGCATGGAGTGGACCAAAAACGTGCCCGGTTGGCCCTCTTGGAGAAACAGGTATTCTGCATTTCATATTGTCCTGTATTCCATTTTTTACCTTGCCGTCTTTTACGTGTTACTGTTTCTATTGAAGGACAAGGCGGATGAGCTGGAACAACTCTGGGGCGAGGTCAACAAAGCCAAACATGAATTCACTGAGCTGCAAGCACGTGTTAGTGCCCATTCTGTGGCCAAAGAGAGGGCTCAGGCCGTGACATCCGTTCTTGAGGCGCAAATTTAGGTCATCAATGCGAATGATTCAGCGTAGGCGAAGAAGATCGCGAGACTCTCATCCGAGCTATCAAGGGCAAAAACATAGGTGGTGAATGTCCGGTCCAAGATTGTAATGAGTAATACTAGGGTGGGGTAAAAAATGGCGGCTCATTCAAGGAGTGTCGCTACCACTAAGACCGAGCTGAAGAAGACCCTCGATCGTGCAAACAATAGTAGGGACTATGAGAGGTGCAGATCCCGGAGGGAGATCCTTGAGGAGATTCATGCCAGAGGCTTTGATCTTTCGGAAGAGATCGAACAAGCCAAATGAGAGGAGTTCGATGCCAAGTTCCTAATGTCCAATGATGAGGATGATGATGAGGAGACCGTCGGGCCGTAGTTGCCGGAAAAAAGGGGGAACGAATATTCCCCGCTTTCTTCGTTGTGCATATATAGTTTTCATTATATGACATAGGCCGATATTGCACTTCATCATCAATATGTAGTAATAAGAGGGGAAACCCTGCAACTTGTACCTTCTGTATGTCTGCTTGTTGGAGTTTCCATTGGGTCGATTCGATCCAGGATTTGCCCTTAGACTTGCATGCTTTAACTGTCTTTGGGTTCAGTCTCTGAGTTGGGGTCCGACTCGAGCTTAATATACCCTCGAGTTTTGCATTTGTTCGGGTTGGCGATGATGGTTTTTCCTATTTCCTACCTTTGGGCATTTGGTAGTTTCCACAGCTTCGGGTCCAGTGTGTTGCGGCTCGAGCTTTAATTGACCCCAAAGTATTTTTGGATTGGCGATAGTGGCACTTATGATGCTTGGTCATTGAGACATTTCAATATGTGGCCCGTAGGTTTGCATAGTTAACTATTTTGGATCTAGTCTCCGAATCGGGTTACGATTCGAGCTTATTTTAATCCTCAAGTTGTCAAAATTTTTTAGCTGGCGACAATGGCTCTTACATTGTTTGGCCATAGAGACCTTTCAATATGAGGTCCATAGGCTTGAATAGCTGGCGACAATGGCTCTTACGCTATTATTGCCCGTGGGCTTTTTGTAGGCTTTGTTTCCACTCGTTAAGGTCTTTTAGAGTATTTTTGTCTAACCCGTCGTCGGTTCTAGAGGAACCTCGATTTCGAGTTGTTGTCGGTGATATTTCGAGCACCTTGTAAGGTTCATAGCTCATAGGTCGAGTAGATCGACGCTTTTGCTATTTGGAGTCGACATGGTCGGAGCTCGTTTTTGCATGTTAAGGGAAGCCTGTTTTAACCGGTTCTTTCCGAAGTATATTCGAAATAGTGGCTTGCGATTTCTAGCAATAGTTGGGCTTCCCAAGCCGCGTTATTTTGCCTGTATCAGCCATTTTGACCGTAGTCATGTGCGTTTGGCCATAGGCATTTTTGATCCCAAGCGATAGTTTAGGCATCTACACCGAGGGTATGCCCTTTAGGGATTCTTACAAATGTAATGTATAGCCTAAACTTCGGGGTTTTCATGCCTGTTGAGGTCTTACAGTTTGTCATGCCTATTGAGGTCTTACAGTTTGTCATGCCTATTGAGGTCATACAGTTTGTATGATTTAGAATAGATCTGGTTATGCCAAGTCTGCCCGTTAGGGGTCTTATAGTTTCGAATTTTCCAGTTCTCGGCGATTAGCCACAGTCTCCGAGTCATCGAGTTTGTTTAAGCTTGAAGACTATTTCTCGTGAACTCGGAGTTGCACTGTGAGGGCTTTGTGAGCCCGGGGATTCGACCCTGGGGCCATGTGGGCATTGAACCGTTTAAGTCTCCGAGTATCTCGGGACGTATTCAGGGGAGAGGCCTTTGCTGCGAATATGCCGAAATAGCCTTTTTCGATGTATGAAATGCAGAAAAGATATTCTTTATTTCTTAACGTAAATATAGGCTGTAAATACATGTCGTCTCGTTGCTGTGAGCTTGGCCCGCGTGGGTGCAGCTCCTCTGATAATCTTATCCGTTTACATGATTCTATTTTGAAACTTAGCTTGCCATTTATTGGCCCTTCCGAGGGGACGATGTCCTTAAGAGAAGGCCACCGCACGTTGTGTGACTGTAGAAGAAAGGCACATGATTTCGTCGGATCCTCTTTTAGGGGGTGTGTTGCTCTGCTAATAATCTTGCTGGCGGGACCCTCTTTAGGTTGGAAGTTCGGTTGAGGGAAGAGAGAACAACGGGCCCCATAGAGGACTCAGATCTCCGAGTGGAGTTAGAACTCATGAATGCCTCGGCTGACTGCCTGCACATAGGTTAGCAAAAGAAAAGATACAATAATAAAGCGGAGTAGTTCTTCCCTGCTGCAGGATGTGTAGGCGACGTTTCGAGGTCTGGTATGTTTCTGCCATTTCGAGGCGTGAGCCCTTAATATAGCCTTCTGCTGTGTTCAACCAGGCTTGGCCGAAGATGTGGTTTTGCTCACCCTTTGATCGCTTCGAGGCCAGAGGCCTTGATGCCGGCGATGGGTCATATAGTGAGGGTTTTCCTCTCGTCGCGTGTAGCTCCTTGTCGAAAACTTTAGTCCAACCTCTGTCGTGGAGTTTCATCCCTTTGGCGGAGTGTGGTCGAAGTCGCCTCCGGGCGGTGTGCCCGTTGTTATTTGAATGAAACGTCCATGTTTTGCAGGCTCGGCCTTCCAGCCCAAGCTCAGGCGGGCTGTATAGAGGGAGCGACCTTCTTGATTGTTATGGCGATCGACATTTGGAATCCACCAAAGATTCGAGCTGTGGGAGTGATTTAGTATGTTAGTCCGAACCGCCCCATTAGATTTGACCTGACATCGTCTGTATAATTGATTGAACCATCTGCACTCATGAACATACGTTTTATTCGAAATAGGTCAAATAAGGTAGGGGTTACCAATCATATTAATACGAGGCCGAGGCAAACTCTCGGTGTCCCTTTCCTTGGATTCAAGGATGTCCTTTAGGTATATTACCCAGACTCGTCTTTCCCCGGCAATGAGCCCTTTCACTCTGCATTTTATATATCTTTGAAGGGTGCCGCCGCCCCTTTACTATCGTGGCATTATGATGTGGCTTGTCAGCTTCATTTTTCCCGATCTTCTTCATCCCTTGGAGCTGGATCTGAGCCTGACCGCTTGATGATACTTGGTGGCAATCTCTATTGAATAGCATAGTTGTCGTTCTTTTGAGCCGGTGACGCGCGTGCGCACCCTGCGGTTCCTGCGCTGGGCCATGGTTTTCTTGAAGGGGTCTTGGTCGAATAGGTCTGAGCCACCTGGCATTCTCGATTTTGCTTATGGTGATCAAGATGTTTGGTATAGCAACACTGAAATCATACTCGGTAGGGTGGGGTTTCCCTGCCAGTTGTGCCTTATTAAATATGGTTCCATTGGAGGTTCTTCGAGTGTGCTATCCTCGGGCTATTTCCCTATTGTTGTGAGGTAGGTTATATCTCGAGTCGTTCTTTCCATTCGCAACGCATGGATGATACCTCCATTCGTTTGGCATTAGCTTCTTTGCGGGAGTCTGCTTGGATATACCGAACCCGAGGAGGTTCCCGAACGGTTGTCCACGACCCCGATTTGTGGCTGGTGCTGGGTGTGGGCATCCAACCAGACTTCGGCTGGGTATCTGATCAGGCTTCTCTTTAAATTTCCTAGAGTCGTTGGGCATGCTTCATTCAGGCTTCGGGTGAAGGCCTGTGTCGCCTGATCGTCTGAAACAGGGAGTGATCTCATTCGTCCTATCAGGGAATGGGGTGCAACTTCCCGCAGTATTTCATTTCTTCTTCGTTTGGCCTTAGGTGTATCGGGCCCTCTCGGTACTACTTTGATGGTGTCGGCGCGTGCTTCCGTAGAGGACCACACTGGTACGGCAAGCGAGTATGTGAGGTCAGGTGCCAGGCAGTGGTGCTACGTCATGGTTTCTTTCGAGAGAGTTTCTTTGAACTTCCTCAACGAGACGGGCCCGAACTTTTCATCTTGGAGGTCACTCCTTTGAATGAGCACGCGTAAGTGGTGGTGCGCCTGTAGGGATCTGAGGTCCTGTCGCACCTAGGGAGTTTCGGCGTTTCTGTGAAGCAAGTTCCAGGACCATTTACTCCGGAGACGGATGCTATAAGAGCTTCCATGAACCTGATTCGATCCTTTCGAAGAGATTCCCAAGCATCCTCACTGAGGCGGGGTTGGTTACCGATCCGTCGTTACTTGATATCTTAGGTACCAGCACGGTGTAAGAAGGTGTCTCCGGCGCTACTGTGTTGGGAGTTTCCGGGCGACTTTGCAACTGAGCGATAGCCAACTGTCGTGCCTGTAGCATTTCAAAAATAACCTGAAGATTAAATTCCTGTTCTGCTTGGGCCGGGGTTTTTTGAGCTTCTTGTTGGTAAATGCGTTGTATGTTGTCATCGGTGCGCGAGGCTTCGTCGACTTGTTGCGCGCTTACAAGCCGACGTCCGCTTGAATCTACCTAAATGCTTTATCGAGGTCCTGCGGTGTTGCGCTAACCTCTGGAGCAGCCATACTGTTTTCGCTATGGTTTTCGGGGTAGTCGTTCTCAAATTTTCTTACCGAGCTGGACATTAACCTGAAATCAAATGATCTTGGGCAAGAAAAAGTGTGAAAGATAATGTGCGTTTGTGTGACTAAACTAGCAAGAAAATAATCACTATTATTTTTAGCCCCATGGTGGGCGCCAAACTATTTACCGTGAAAATGTTAACAACAATTGAATTTGTAAATGGGATTCTAAAAATACGTGATCTATTCCCGAGCTAGTTGTTAGAGGAGTTGATGCTAAGAACGTGAAGCTTAACAATGAAATGCGAGCTAAAACAAGACAGTAATCAAACCGAAGGGGCCTGTTTCTTGGATGCAAAGCCTGTTGATAAGGACCTCGGGGTCGGGACTCGAATCGAGCTCGAGCTATCGGGGGCAACCGGGAATCGGATAACAATTAAGGAAACGATCAATCAAGGCTCTTTACGGCCAAAGTTGCGCAATATAGCATGAAATAAGTAAGAAGACAATAGGTGTTAAAGCGGCCTCGAGCCAGTGAGAATGAACAAAATAGGAGAAAGAGAGAGAGAAATATTATTGCTTTAGTGGAGAAATGGAGAAACATCAGCCCTTTACAAAGTGGTATGTGTACCCCTTATATAGGTGAGGCAACATGGTATGGTACAAATATGTGGAGATTAAACACAAAGTACGGAGATGGGATGGTTTGACGTGATGCCTCAGCATAGGCTCTGGATAGGCTGGGCCTGTCAGACGTAGCCATGTGCCTTGGGGGCTTCCCCCTCCGTCCTGGCTTCGGTCTTCGTTTCCTCCGAGTCGGGCTTTGACGAGCCCTGAGGTTAGGAACTTGGCTGCAGCCACCCGCCCTTGGGGTCCTAAGGATGCTTCCGAAATGTCCCGACAGCGAGAAATCAAGTCTTCTAATTTTGCCGCATACAACATTGCTAAAATGAACACATCTGTCCTGATACAAAGCCCTCATTCATGTCTAAATATAGCCACAGATCTTAAGTCAATTCTAATCGCACCATACTAGGCTACCAAACTTTCACGGGTCCATAATAACCCCTCTTTCCTATAACTCACAAGAACAACCATCATAACCTGAGTAAACCTCCATAGTCCACAACCCAATAAATCATGTGCTCTCTAGGAATAAATTCTCAAATTAGTGATATTACCGAAATCTTCATACTTGGTTTAAATATTCAATCAATCAAGTGACTACATGTCACACCAATACAATCCTCTTATGGGATACTCTCCCACGACCTTCTGCACCAAGTAACAAGTTTGCATGTCCTCACACCAGCCATACAATGCTGTAAAGCAAATCAAGAATCCGCAAATCAATACAGGAAGCCTCTTGCACAAGGCATTGTTCTCACGTGACGCTGAAGATAATACCAACTTACTTTAAACATCCAAACTCCTTCCCTGCTCACTCGAGCTTGTAACATCCTTGTCAACACCGAACCACAACCTTGATTCTCACTTTGAATTTCATACCACTTACTGCACCTAACACACCAATACACGATAGTACAAGATTTTTATCATAACTTCGGAACCACTAATAAATTAATACTTCATCATATAGAAACTTTTCACTTAACGCATTTCAAGAGAACCATAGCAACACACAAGTGAATTCTCATAACCATAGGATATGCAGATCTTCAAGTAGTGGTCTAAGCCACCATAGCCCTTCCGGGATCCGCCTACACATAACAGGACATAATACTAGAATACTTCTGAATAAAATCAATTATGGCGGTCTTCAAGCCTCTCACGAACCGCCACAAATCACATGCATAACCCAACGCACTGAGGGAACTATCCATTGCCACCGTCAAGCCAATTCAATCATGGTTAACCGATCCAACTTCTTCCAACTTATCCTCAATTGTCTTAGAAATAATGCTAACTCCATTCAACACATAATGAACTCAATCCGCACTCATCCCGAGTGGCCCTGTATCACGAGACCATGCTATCTCAAATTTCACGAACCATTTCAAACCTTCCTTGTGCGCATATTTGCATCCTCAACTGGTACGCCCATTTTGATAACTCTCTTATGATTCTGAAGTGATTTTATCTCATTCCCCCAAATGTTACACTGCAAGCCAAAGATAGCATAGAACATTCCCAGCCTCTTTTCATAATCCGTTGCAATGGCTCGATTCTTAACCATACTTACAGACTCGAAATCATTAGATACCACACTTTAACCTTTGAATCCGCTAGGACCGTTTGTTGAGAGTCACCCACTCTGATTTGGTTCCAAATATGATCAACTCAAAGGCTCCACTGGCACATGAATACCATCTACAATGAAGTACCCGACTGAATCACTTCCCTTGTAAGTCATCTCTAGATGATGCATAAATCCTGAATCTTCCCAAATCCTGAACATGAGCCAATAAGGAAAATTATAGCATAGATTTATCAAATCCCCTGGTCAAACTACCACTTATATTCTTTCCCCTAGCTGCAATAACTCACCAATATACCGATAGCCAAAAATCTCATAAACAAATGACCATGCAATCCAACCGTAGGCGGTGGGACTCTACCACTTAGCTTGAAGCCACTATTACACCACTTTAGAACTTACCCAGATTCTTTATCTCTTGTTGACATGACCTTGCACAATCAAACCGCTAAATTCCTCGGAATCCTTCCGTTAGCATTTCATGAACACTTTGAATCTCTAGCAACATTCACATATTCGACCTCTTACTAGACAGCGAGTAAAATCTTTCACATAAGCTTCGCCAACCACGCAATCGCTGACCTACTCACAGGAGATAACCCACCTGTGGAAATTACCTACTGACATCTTCCAATGTCGCTGCATAGGGTACAATCACTACGACATCAACAACCCATCCAGAGACTGTGCTCATTCTACCAGCTGCATAAGTCCATTCACTCACCGTGGACACCAACTAAATGTGCGACAGTATCTCCCTATCTAAAGTCATGTTGTATATTTCTTCATATCAGGCAACTCCTTCCCGTCATATCCAATGTCCCGCCATATGCTAGCCAATATTTCAGATTAAGCTCGTAGACCCGATCACCGTCCACTAAAATTCTCAAATCATCCCCGACTTTCCTCAAGTGGTGTAGTCATCCTGCCACCGAACCTATATGCTCCTATGCCACTATCCCACTTTGGTTAGACTCACTCCCCTAAGACACTACTCGATTTTTGCTTCTTACACCTAGCCTTCTATAAGTTTAACCACCGCATGACACTTCCCACATGTCTTTCCTCATCCTTTATTGCCCAGCTATTGCCTTAAATCAAATCTATCCCCGACACTTGAACTGATAGATCGCTAATAACCCTATACCTTTCCGAAGATCATCTTCCTCGAGACAATATTAGAAACATCGATTCAATCCTCAACCACTGCACCCTGCAATCTCTGATAGCCGCTTCTCCAATATTATTTCACAATATCCTGCACCAAAAGCAAATTGTAGAAGACCATAACACCGGCGAACATAACATATCCAATCGAGGACGACGATACCACGTCGCAGATGAAAATTCCACAACACTTGAAAACACCAAGTCTCGTTACTCCATCAATCCAAATCTGCATATTTGTAGGCCAATTATTTCTCTTCGCCAGAAATGAAATACCAAATCTCTGAATCATGCACTGAGTAGTCCTCTTTTCAAGTCATTCACTACCCCAACACATAGACAAGCACCTTACCATCACGTAAATATTGTGTGATAACCATTTATGAGTATCATAGCAATCTGTGCATAGCCTTAAAGCTCTCAGACGTGCAACTACCGAGCTGAAATGACAGAATATTCTTCCGCAAGGCGACGACAATAGCCCAAACAACTATGCCGGGAGAAACATCCCGCACCATATCTGTAGTACCATTACAATTCTTTAATTCTCAGTTTATAACAAGCGCTTCGCGTCGCGTAGGATTGAGTAGGAAGGAAACAAAGGCATAAGCCTCAAAGGAATCAAATTGCATGATGAGGAATCAATAAGGGAAGTGCTCCTAACAGTCTGGTAGCCTCTCGAAGATAAGTACGCAAGACTCTACTAGACTTGCTCATGACCTGTGAGACCTACATGAACCTAGTGCTCTGATACCATGTTGTCACGACCCAAAATCCACTATGGGTCGTGAGGGCGCTGAACACCACTATCAGGCAAGCCAACACCAAGAAGTTAATTAAATTCTCATTTTAGTACTTTGGAAATCATTTCTTTTCAATACCTTAAACAATAAATAGTGAACTTCACTGAGTAAATAATGATGTTAACAAATTCAAATACTGAATAATCCCATAGTCATCCCAAAACCTAGTGTCACAAGGGCATGAGCAATTTCTAGGAAACAATGTAATACAATAACCGTCCAGAATATAAATTGGACAGTAGAGAAAATACAATATAATACTCAAAAAGAGACTCTACTGGTTGCGGGTCATCTCGAAGAGTGCAGCTCACCGAAGTCTCTGAATCAACCATGTCGCTGCGCCGAACTAGGCCACTAAACATACATGAGCCTGTGCAACAAAAATGCACAACAAGTGTAGTATGAGTACAAAAACAATGTGTACCTAGTAAGTATCCCGCCTAATCTTAAAGAAGTAGAGACGAGAGCAACTTTGACACTTAATAGTGGTCTAATAATAATATACCAATAGTATAGCAAATCGAGGATTTTCATAAAAGTGGTTGTAATTCAATGACATGAAGCCAGTAATAAATTCTTTTATTAATAGGAAATTTCCAAGCTCATTTTCATCATTTATGCATATATCTCGAGCCAGGGAGGAAATATCATTATTTATTAATTTTCAAACCAAACAATACAAGCATGCGCAAATCATGCCGAGCTCGTACAGCCCAATCCAACAAATATTTAAATTGTGCACTGCCAGAGGGTCGAATGGCGCAAATCATAGATACATCTATTTAATCTACCGAGGCGTTCGGCCCGTTCCACAATATATAAACACTTTGAAACAGTCAACCTAGAATTCATCAAGGAGCAACTATCCAAGAAAAAGGCAACTTCTCTTTTAAAAATCAAGAAACGATGTCTAGTCATTTAGAAATTTATTTACACGTTCGATACGTTTTAAGCATTTTAAATTGA
This sequence comes from Nicotiana sylvestris, assembly GCF_000393655.2. NCBI lineage: Eukaryota > Viridiplantae > Streptophyta > Magnoliopsida > Solanales > Solanaceae > Nicotiana > Nicotiana sylvestris. The sequence continues at coordinate 117,422,383 of NC_091057.1, read as the reverse complement.
CAACAAGATTCCAAATATCGCAAGTAAAGCATGTTTTTGGGTCCTAGACTACCCGGACTTAAGAATAATAGTAGCTACGCACGAACTCTGGTCACCTCGTGCGTACGTACCCCCACAAAAAGAAGCAGATATCCAATTAATTTACTGACGGGGACAATTCCCTCTACAAGGTTAAAAAGGAGACTCACCTCGCTCCGAAGTTCCATAACCGGCATTCCACGCCCTTTCGAAGACTCAAATCGATGCATAATGCTCCAAAAATAGTCAATAATTATGTATACCCATTAATATATGTTCAATTACTCATAATAATCCAATTTATAACAATTCCTAACCCCGATCAAAAGGTTGAAAAAATCGCCATCGGTCCCACATGCCCGGATTCCGAAATTTTTCGAAGATGACATTTACTCATAACCTCACAAAATCAAATATATAACATTCTCTCAATTTCATGCCCAAAGTCGTAGTCAAATCCCAAGAATACCAAATTTCTAGGTTTTCCTCAAAATCCCAAATTTCTACAAATTTCCATGCTCAATCAATATATAATCCATGTATTTGACTTATAATGAGCGGGAAAAAATTACCTTGCCATTGATGATGAAAACCCCATCTTAAACCCCTCCAAGAATCGTCCAAAGCAAGAGAAAAATGAAAGAAAATGGACGTCTTTAAAACAGGCCCCTCGCGTTCTTCGTGAACATGACAAGCCCCTCGCGTTCGGGAAGCACAAATCTGCCTCAGCCTCCAACTCCCCTTCGTGAATGCGAGTGCCTTTCGCGAACGCGTCTGCCCACTCGTAAACGCATAGGTCAAAAGAACCTAGTCCAAATTTCCTTCATCGTGAATGCATGAGGTCCTTCGAGTTCGCGAAGAACAACTTTGACACCAGCAAACCAACAACAACAATTTTACCACAATTGCCCCGAGACCACATCGAAACACACCTGAGGCCCCCGGGACACCATCCAATCACACAAACTAGTCCCATAACATAACGCAGACCTGCTCGAGGCCTAAAATCACATCAAACAATGTCAAAATCACGAATCACACTCCAATTAAACTTTGATGAACTTTAGGACTTCGAACTATTTCATTCAATACCGAAATCTATCAAATCTCATCCGATTGACCTCAAACTTTGCGCACAAGTCATATTTGACATTACAGACCTACTCTAACTTTTGGAATTGGATTCCGAACCTGATATCAAAAAGTCCACATTTGGTCAAACTCCCTAGAACTTCAAATTTATATCTTCAGCCAAATGACCCCAAAATGACCCACTGACCTCTGAATTCACTTCCGATCGCGCTCCCAACACTAGAATCACCATAAGGAGCTATTCCCAGACTCGGAGTCCTAAAAGGACATCGGTAACACTAAAATGCACTTCAACCCAAACTTATGAAATTCTTCCAAAATATTAACTTCCACAATAGGTGTTGAAACGTTCCCAAGTTTTCCAAACCCCAATCCGGATATACACCCAAGTCCAAAATAATCATACAAACCTGTTGGAACCTTTGAATCCTGATTTTGAGGCCGTTTACTCACAAATTTAATCTTAGTCAATTCTTTCAACTTAAGGCTTCCGAAATGAGAATTCTCTTTCCAAATCAACTCCGAACCTCCTGGAATTCAATCCCGACCATGCGTACAAGTCATAATTCCTGAAATGAAGCTACTCATCATCTCAAACTGCTGAATGACACACTAGATCTCAAAATAACTGGCCGGATCATTACCGCAATTCATGATTTCTATACTTGAATTCTACCAACTTCATAATGTGTTCAATCAAAATCCCAAGTAGATTAATGGGAGTGTAGCTATCTAGTGTCTCCAAAAGAACTAGGTCCACCATGAGTTGGTATTCTATTAGTAGTGCCTTCTTGTGTCGACTTGTATGGTGAACAAATCAGCAAAGAAACTGTGAACATCCTCCTCATAGACCTTTGGACTCTTAGTAGTAAAGAGATAAGTCCACTTTTGGAAGTTGCAGAATTCAACAACTGTCTCATTCCAGAATTATCAAGAATAGCGGTGTCAAAAACGTTGCCCCACAAAAAATTTTGCTTTTTCAATTTTGCTTTCCATGCAAGCCCAGACATTTCAACTTTGGCCTTCTTTGAGGAAGCAGGTTCCTCACTCCCGCTTGGCTTCCTTTTGAGAGACTTATTTTTTCCAACACTTTTTTCCTTCCCAACAAAATTCTCTTTTTCACCATATTTGTCTTTCTCAACACTTTCTTCACAACCAATTTCAGCAACCTTTACAGATGATACCTTATTATGTTTCACAGAGACCCTTCTTAGTTTTTTTTATAGACAAGAGAACTAGGTTCCTCACTCAACTGCTCATTGTCAACTTCAACAATAGCTGTTGGAGGTACAACCTCCTCATCAACCAGTCTACTTTTCACAAGTCTTCTTATTTTTTCTTTCTCATTGTTCTCTTTTAAAGTATTGTCAAGAGAAACCTTTTTTTGCTGCCTAATGGTGAGCCTTTTAGGAACAGACTCTTGAGTAGCTATCCCACAACTCATAGCAGCGACAAACTGGGCTACAAACAAATTTTCATAGTCCTCCTCACTTTCATCTCCTTATCTTTATAACATAGACTTTATCTCGGGGTACATAACTTCTAAAGGGGCTGCATCAAGGTGAGGGTAAGAGAGAGGGTCAATACTATCTAGGGGCTGTTTAGTAGAGCATGGAGTTTCATCCCAAGTATGAGCAGAGAACTCCTCTCGGGCAGAGGGACTAAGCCTCTCTGTGAGCTCCCTTGTAGTACTGAGCAGTGCCTTGTAACTTTGAGGCACCTGGTCCCTATCCCCTCGGTTCTCCCCCCTGAATACTAGTACTCACACAAAGACACATAATCCCTAACTAGACTTCCCTCAACAACAAAAGTCAAATTATTTTCACCTTTGTCACCCTCATTATCCAACAATGCAATAACAGTAAGGGTGGGTGGAGTATTACCTAATGATAACCTGATGTTCAGATCAAACCCCTGAACAATTGGGGTTTTATAGGCCCCATATATTGACTTATTACCACCCAAAATAATGATAGCCACTTTGTCCACAACTTCTTCCTCAGCACGTTGACTAGAGACCTCTACACCTTCATGTCCTTCCACCAGTTCTTCTATGATTTGGATAAAATGAAAGGTGGACGAAGGTCCTTCTACTTTCATTTTATCTGTGGTAGCAGAAGGTGATGGAGAAGAAATAAACTTTTTAGGAGTTTGAGTTTTTCGGTTGCGATGGGAACCAGAACTAGATGGAGTGGATGACGAGACTGTAGGAGGTGGTTGGTTGAAAATTAGGATTTTTAGAGGGTAAAGGTTGGGGCTCCAATCCTGATAGTTGTGCTTCATAAGACAAAGACACAACAAGGATTCTAGTGGTGGCTTTTGGTGACTCAGATTGTGGTGAAGACATGGTAGATTTTGGAGAGTGAAGGAACAAGAAGAGAGTTTTCAAGAAAATGTGTGTTTGATGAAGACACTTGTGTGAGAGACTGACCTTTTTGGGGGTATGTAGAGGGAAATGAGGTATCAGTTTCAAATGTACATGATTTGATAAAATGGTAGACGGTGGGTTTGTAACATGTGTGTCATTTATGTTTAAGAGGTATGGGAAAAGGTCGAAACAATTAATGACGTGGCACACTAGCAGTGCAAAAATTCATATGCGTGTAAGAGGAACTACTAACCTGAGTCATGGGAACCAGGTTCCCTGACTAATTATGAAAATATGAGCATTATCCTTCCAAAAATTGCAATGTCATTAGCTACTTGTTTGTTACACAGATGCCATGCATGTTTACCTATAACGGCTATAGAATTGAGTTAATAGTTGCCAGTAAACACCTTTTAGCATTTCACCTTACTAACCTATCATAGCTAGTCATCATGGGACTAGGTTCTCAGTTTAACTTAATCAAACCCAACTCCAGTCAATTCTTTTTAAAGTTCTCTTTGCTCAGTGCTTTGGTGAAAATATCGTCTACCTAGTCCGCTGTCTTGCAGAACTTCATACAGATGAGTTCTTTTTCAACATTGTTGCTTAGGAATTGATGTCGCATATCAATGTGCTTTGTCCTCTTATGCTGAACCGAGTTCATTGCCATATTGAGGGAAGTTGTGTTGTCACACAGCAATGGCACACAATAAAAAAACATAAAAATCTTCCAATTGTTGCTTGATCCATAGCAGCTGGCACAACAAGAAGAAGCTTCCACATATTCAACTTCTATAGTAGAGAGAGTCACAAAATTTTATTTCTTTGTACCCCATGTAATCAGGCATGTACCTAGAAAATGAGCCATGCTGGATATGCTCTTTCTATCCATCGGATAACCAGCATATTAACATCAACATACCCAATTAAGTCAAAATTATCTCCTGAGGGATAATAGAGGACCAGGTCCTGCGTTCCTTGGAGATACCTCAGAATTCTTTTGGCAGCTTTCAAATGGAATTCTTTAGGACTTAAATGCAATCTAGCACACAACGTGACACTAAACACAATATCAGATCTGCTGGCTGTAAGGTACAAGAGAGATCCAATAATACCCTGCTGTATAGTTTCATTTACAGGGGAACCAGGTTCATCCATGTCTAGGCTAGTGGCATTGGTAAGGGGAGTGTCAATGGTCTTTGAGATTTCCATCTCAAACCACTACAGAAGCTCCTTAATGTATTTCTGCTAACTTATCATTGTTACCTTAGAGGTTTGCTTAACTTGTAGTCCAAGGAAGAAATTTAGTTCCCCCATCATACTCATCTCAAACTCGTTTCCCATAAGCTTTGCAAACTCCTCACATAAAGAATCATGCATTGCACCAAAAATGATGTCATCAACATAGACCTGTACAACCAGCAAGTTCCTCCCTCTTTTCTTTAGGAAAGGAATGTTGTCAATTTTCCCTCTAGTAAAGCCATTCTCCAAAAGGAACCTGGAAAACCTTTCATACCTTGTACGAGGGGCATGCTTCAATCCATATAAAGCCTTGTAAAGCTTGAAGAAATATCTGCGATGTTCATGACATTCAAAACCAGGTGGTTGTTTGAAAAAAAGTTCTTCCTTAAAATATCCATTTATAAATGTACAATTAACATCCATTTGGAACAATTTGAATTCCATATGAGATACAAAAGCAATGAGAATTCTGATGGCTTTCATTCTTGAATAAGGAGAAAAAGTTTCAAAAAATTAATTCTTTCTTCTTTATTATAGCCTTGGACCACCAGCATGGCTTTATTTCTTGTTGTATTGCCAAACTCATCAAGCTTGTTTCTAAACACCCACCTGGTTCCAATAAGTGATATGCCTGAGGGTCGAGGAACCAGGTGCCACACGTTGCTCCTCTCAAATTGATGGAGCTATTTTGCATAGAAGCAATCTAGTCAGCATATTTCAATTGTTCCTTGATATTTTTTTGTTCAATTTGAGACAAGAAAGATGAGAAGGCAAACATGTTTCTTGTCTTGGATCTAGTATCAATCCCTGAAACCAAAGGAGTGATTACACTTTGCTCTACATCAAGAGCGCCCAGTACCGCATCAGTAACTCTATTTTCAGCTTCAGTTGTTGTGATGGAGGGACAAGGTTCCTCCGAATCAGTTGGATGTTCTGCCGCATCTTCTTCACTAGAGTCCCTAAATTGACTCATTAAATCTGCCTTCCTTTTTGCCATATCAGTAATTTCTCCAAGGACCTTTGATTAACTCCATCTTGATCATCCTTATCATGTGAATCTTTCCCACTTGAGTGGTGTGATTCATCAAAGATTACGTGTACTCTTTCCTCTGCACATTGAGTTCTTTTGTTGTAAACCTTGTATGCTTTATTTTGTAAAGAATAACTAAGAAAGGTTCCTTCATCACTTTTAGCATCAAAGTTTCCCAACACTTCCTTACCATTATTGAGAGTAAAGTATTTGCATCTAAATGTTCTCAGGTAAATCAGCTTTGGTTTTCTCCCACTAAGCAGCTCATACAAGGTCTTGTTTAAAAGGGACCTGATCATGCACTTGTTAATCAGCTAATAGACAGTGTTCAATGCTTCAGCCAAAAATTCTTTGGTACACCACTATAAATTAACATCGTTTTTGTCACATCTTCAAGAGTCCTATTTTTCGTCTCCACAACACCATTTTGTTAGGATGTTTTGGGAACAATAAAATTATTCCTTATACAATTATTAGCACAGAATTCATCAAATTGTGCATTGTGAAACTCGGTACCATGATCAGATCTAATGCTCACAGTATTATCTCTTATTTTTACTTGAATATACTTCACAAAAGCAATAAAGATTGGAAAGGTTTCATCTTTGGTTATGAGAAATAAGGTCCACGTGAATCTGGAATAGTCGTCAACAATAAAGAAGATCTACTTCTTTCCTCCTTTGTGGCATCCTCACAGGTCCACGCAGATCCATATGGAGAATATCTAGTGGCTTTGAGGTGCTCACTTCCTTCTTTGGCTTGAATAAGGACCTGACTTGCTTTCCTTTATTTCCATTATAGCATATTTGTGAGACACTCAGCAGGCTGTATTTCAAAATATTTACATCATACAAATTTTCAATTGAGTTATTGAGTGTTTTCCCAATTTTTCCAACTCCAAGAATGTATCCCTTTTTGCCATTTCTAAAGGACACACCCCACCTTGCATGTAACGATCCGACCCGTTGTTTTGCTTCCTATATCTCCATTCCTCTAATTAAGACTCCCTATATTCGCTTATACTACTTTATTACTTGAGAGGATGGTTGGTATTGGTTTGGAAGGGTTCGGGTTGAAATCGGAACACTTAACTCCTTACTAGTGGCCTAAGGTGGCCAAGTTTGACTTGAGTCAACATTTTGAGTAAACGATCTTGGAACTGGGATTTGAAGGTTTCAATATGTGTGTATGATGATTTTGGACTTGGGCGTGTACTCGTATCGGGTTCGGGTAATCCGGGAGTATTCCTGCGCTTTTTGTGGAAAGTTAGTTCATTGAAGGTTTTCTAGTTCTTCAAATTTGGTTGGCGTAGACTTTAATGTTATGGCGGTCCGTTTGGGATTTCAAGCCTGGAAATATTTCTGTATGGTAATCTATGACTTGTACGAAAAATTTGGTATCACTCCAAGTAGTCTAAGTATGATTCGACGCGTTCGGAGTTAATTGAAAAGTTTGAAGTTCACAAGTTGATTCAAATTATTTTTGGGGTACAATTCTTGATTTCAATGTTTTTTACGTGTTTTGAGGGTTTTAGCAGGTCCTTGTTTTGTTTATGGACTTGTTAGTGCTATTGGTTAGGGTCCGGGTAGCTCGGGTGAATTGCGAACAACCCGGATCTAAATCTAAAAATTTGATGTTGCTGGTTCTGGCTTCCTTCTTCACGAATGAGGAGGTGGAGTTGCATTCACGGAGAAGGAATTAGGGGGACATGCCATTTTTCCCTTCACGTTCTTGTTCATGGGGTCGCGTTTGCGAAGACTGGGTTGGTAGCCTCCATGTTTGCGAATACGGGCCCGCATTCTTATAGAACAAAGGGCCTGGGGGGGAGGGGTCAGACACGTTTGCTCTTCACGTTCGCAAAGTTCAGGCTGGGCAAGCCTTTGTGATCACGAGACAGACATTGCATTTGCGAAGAAGGACTTCACTATTTGGGCCAGTTATGCATTCGCGATCGCGAGGCTTCTTCTGATATCGCGAAGAAGAGATCACTAGGCAGAATTAATTTTTAATACTGGACTTAGTCTCTTTTTTCTTATTTCCCACTTGGTCTTGGGCGATTTTGAGAGCATTTCGTGGGAAATTTTCATCAACATTAAGAGATAAGTGATCCCTATCAATTTTTGAGTTTAATACACGAATTATTGGTAGATTTAACATGAAATTAAGGAGAAAATTGTGGGATTTTGTTGGAACTTAGGGTTTGATAAAATAAGATTTGTCCACAAAATTGATTATATAATTCGGAATAAATTATATATTTGTTTTTTTTGGGTGTAATTTTTTTTGATCCGCTAGGCAATCGCCTAGGGCTAATTTTTATAACCAATAAAATCATAAATAAAATACATTGTCGGGGGTCTAACATAATGAAATAGATAAACTTTGACGGTTACCTGAAACCTATTATCAATATTGAGTTTGAAATTCAACATTGATATTACATTAGATCTAGCATTAGCCAAGTGTTTAAAATGTAGTCCTGCGCAGTAAGCGTCCCATAATAGAGTGTATTTCGACTTTGTTAAATTTATGGAAAATATATCCAAAGTCCAGTATTCGGTCCAGATTGTCTTTAACCGCATCTTGTACATGTCGCTGCACTTGCAATAATAGCGTAACTTATTGTGTATTTGTGTGAACCTTTGATTGCCATAAAAGTGTATGTCTTGTTCCATTATTGACTGCATATTAACCCATTGTGTCTCAAATTCTTCCTGCATCGAAGGTTGCCATGTTGACTCCCTCTTGAAGAACGGTTGAGCTTTTTGAACAGCATTGTTGCTCCATCCAAGCCTTTTTGCTATTAAAGAAAGCCTACTACAGATGATTTCTGCGTAGGCGTGCGTTAGCTTGAGATACTCATAATTATTCCTTGCTGTGCAAAATTTCCAGCACCTCAAAAATGAATGAAGTTTTCCTTTTTTAGTCTTCCATGGGTAATTGTAATGGCCCATGATTTGTCCCAAACCTTAGCTGTGCAGAAAACACTACCCAATGTTCCTTTATTTAAAGTCCTAAGTCTCATAAATCCTTTGTGTCCCCATGTTCTTGGCATGTGCAACCATGCTTCTAAGCTTTTTACTCCTATCGAGTACTTATCCTCGATCCCCTCCCTTTGTTTAACACACCAGTAGAGAGAGTGCATTGGATTTGTGTAGGTTGCTGCATTTGAAAAGTTCTTTATGATGAACTTTAATAAAGCTTCATTATTTTCAGATACAACCTGCTGTCAGAACCATGTGATGCACTTTGTATCCTTCTATTGTATTCCTAAAGACTGATTCCCTGCATGTGCATTTTGTTTCCTATTGTATATTGAAGATATCCACCTACAGGTCACTTCTGCAGCATTATGGATGTTGGGTTCATCAATGATTCTGCTATATTTGACCTCGATGTCATGTGTCCATCCTTTGTGTGTTGTTGAGTTCCCTACACTATTGGATACTTTATGTTCTCGACTATGATGCTGCATTGATGATTTCTTTCTCTTAGCCTTCTATTTTTTTTAATGGATTGCCAGTTCAAATAATTGATTTTCCTCAAACTTATGCATGTCACCTTTCCTCCTTCAAGGGATTGAGCACAAAGTACTAATACCACCCATAAAAGTCGTATTAAGTGACATGGCTTGAGCATAGTATCGATTCCTGCAAAAAATAACCCAAGGTTAGTAAAATAACATTTGTTGACTTCCTTTCCTCCCCTAGGATTTGAAATCATCCCCTTTGCCCTTGTGTTAACCTCTCCTTCTACTGCCTCGAAGCCTTTACTCTCAGAAATGGACATTGCATTTTGTCTCCATTAACTAGTCTTCTGCCTTGTGTATCCAGCTGATGAAAAGAGTGGCATTCTATGACTTCTTGATCAAGAGCATAGTTTGCCAAATGATTAGCTAGCTTGTTCCCCTCTCTGAAAATATGTGTTATCCTGCCATTGCACAGCATTAGCATCTGCCTTATCTCTTTCACTTCCTCCTCAATAACCCATGGTGGTTTCCACTCCCTTGTGATGACCTTCTTAAGCAGTATAGAATCAGTTTCTACCCATATGTTATTCATCTCATTAGTCAAATAATGTTTCAGGGCCTCCAAAATTGCCCTTGTTTCTACTTGAGTGTTTGTCAGCTCTTGAATTTCTTTTCCACACGAATAGACTAGATCTCCTTCCTCATTCCTCAAGTAAAAGTCAATTGAACTCCTACCTGGATTACCTCTCGAGGCCATATCAGTGTTAATTTTTGTTCAACCTGTCATAGGAAGTTCCCATAAAACCTTGTTGAACTTTAGTTTGGGAGTGTAGTTCTCCATCATTCTAAGTATATCAGGCCATCTGAATGGTCTCGATCAATGCCTGGCTTCCTTAGTTTAATAAGAGATTGAATAGTATTGCAGACTTGGTATACCACTCGATTGGTTGACACTGCCTCACCATGCTTGTTGTTGTTCCTCCTTTTCCATAGTTCCCACACAATTATATTAGGCAGTGCTTGGAATATTGGTTCGAGTCTCGGAATTACCTTTGTTGTCCAGCATTTCACAATAGCCTGATGCAGGTTTAAGCCCTCAAGAGATAATCTAGCATGAGAATAGAAGTAAGACCAAACCTTTAAGGCTGTGAGTGATCGATAGAAAACATGGCTTAATATCTCTTCCTTTGGCATTACACACCACCAATATTTAGATGGCATGTAGTATCTCATCCTTCTAATTACATCATCAAGTGGTAGCGTACCTTTCCATAGTTTCCACATAAAAAATGAGATCTTAAAAGGCAATCCTTTAACCCATATCTTTTCGTGTGTAGTAGCTGGATCTTTCCTTCTCCTCAAATATTCCCAAGCTGACTTAACCGTGAATTGACCTCTTGTTTCCAAACACCAGATAGGTTTGTCCAGTTCATCATTCATTGATGGATCTTGTATGGTGTGCATAGCTAAGTCACCTGGCAATATTTCTCTAATTTTATGTTCATCCCACTGCCCTTCCACAACAACATAACTCACATTATGGATTATTTCATCAACTATAAACTCCGGGGGAATTACAAAGTAAAGGGACCCCAAGCATGTCCAATTGTCAAACCAAAATAGGGAAGATCCCATTTTTAGTTTCCAGAAAATCAGATGTTCAGTAGAGTCTCTGCGTTCCAACATTTTTCTCCAAACGTGTGATCCACCTCTCCAAGGAACAACAGTTGCATGCATCTTCTTCAAATATTTTTGACTCATAAAAGAGCCCCATAAAGATGGCTTAGTCCTGAAGTTCCACCATAGCTTGCAAAAGAGAGCATTTGACATATCATTTAAAAATCCCACTCCTCCTTCATGTTTAGGTAAGCATAAAGTATCCCAAGATGCCCAATGTCTAGCTCTGCCATCAATAGAATTGCTCCAGTAGAATCTCACAAATAACTTATGTAGTTTGTTTAAAACATAGGCCAGTTGATTTACTGCAGAAAGTAGATGAATTGTCATGGTTTTTAACACACTGCTGATTAGTACTGCCCTTCCTCCGATAGATAATAGTTTCCCTTTCCACGCTTGGAGTTTATCCAGCACTTTTGATATCAAATCTTCATAATACTCCATTTTTCTCCTTTTGTAAAAAATAGGACAACCCAGATAGATTAATGGGAAATCCTTTCTCTGTATACTAGTTATTACTTCAATCTTTCTAACAACTTCATCCCTTGTAGAATGGTGAACATAAACTACAGATTTTGCCTTGTTGATTAGTTGTACAGATGTTGTTTCGTAAGCATTTATAACTTCCATAATCAATCTTAAAGAAGTAGCATCTGAGGATGAGAAAATGATTGCGTCATCTGCATAAGCAAGATGGTTGATCTTAGGGCTCCACTTCGGCATTCCGAATCCACAAAAGTAAAGATTATGATGTAAAACATTTATACCCCTTGACATTGCCTCTGCAGCTAGTATAAATAGTGTAGGTGACAGAGGGTCACCATGCTTCACCCCTATGGTTGACTTGAAAAAACCATGTGGTTGGCCATTAACTAGAACTGAATACCAATTATTTGATACAATCCTAAAAATCAATCCAATAAACCATTCAGAGAAACCCATCTTCCTCTAGATCTTTGTGAGAAAAATTCAGGAGAGTCGATCATATGCCTTCATCATATCTAATTTTAGAACTACATTAGGGCCTGCCTTTGTCCTCAATCTAATGTCAGTGATTATTTCTTGAGTGAATAATACATTCTCAACAGTACTTCTACCTTTTACAAACCGTGCTTGCTCATCAGATATAATATTAGGAATTTTATCCACTAGCCTCTCATGAATAACCCTCGATATGATTTTGTTAGAGAAATTACTCAAGCTAATTGGCCTTAAATTCGAGTAGTTCTGGACATCCTTCTTCTTAGGTAGTAGGACCAAATTTGTATGAGTCACAAATTTGGGTAGTTCGTACCCATAGAAAAAAAGCCTGCACCATGTCTAGTATGTCTCCCCCAATGATTTCCCAACAATCATGAAAGAAATTACCATTGAATCCATCAGGTTCCCCTGCACTGTCCCCATTCAAACCAAACACAGCCTCCTTCACTTCCTCAATTGTTGGATGCATTGTAAGCTCACAGTTCTGCACTTCATTTAACATTACTGGGACATGATCCAATATCCTAAAGTCAGTAGGAATTGTGGATTCATAAAACTGCTGCTGGAAGAAAAGAACAGCTTCATCTGCAATAGCTAATGGATCTTCCAACGAATTCCCATTCATGTCTTGTATTCTTTTCAGATGTTGCTTCCTTCTTTTGCCATTAACATTAGCGTGAAACAATTTAGTATTTCTATCTCCATCTTTGAACCAAGTCATACCTGCTTTTTGTTTCCAAAATTCGTCTTCCAAAGCCCACAGTCAAATAAGATATGTTTGCACCCTTTGGAGCCTTTCACGATTTTGTACAGTTGGATTCAGTTCAAATTGTGTCTCATGTACCTTCACCACTTCCTCCAAGTTGGCTATCCTTTGAAATATATCACCAAACGCGGCCTTGCTCCATGTAGAAAGAGCTTTCTTCAGTTTCTTCATCTTGTGGTTAAAAAGTATGAATGGACTTGCATGGGAGTCTGCCAGCCAATGCTCCTTAACTACATCCAAAAATAACTCATGTTTGATCCAGAAATTTAAGAATCTAAATGCTTTTTTGATCTGACCAGTACTAGGATTATATGTGAGATGCATTGGGTTGTGGTCTGAGCCAATCTTAGATAAGTGATTTATCTCCAAGCCTGGCCAAAGTTGTTGAAGCTCCATGTTGCCTAAACATCTGTCTAGCCTTTTGAATATGCAATCTTCCTCAGCTCTCCCATTCCACCATGTGAATATGCTTCCTTTGAAGCCAAGATCAAAATCATATTTTTGATCTATGAAGATCCATACTTTGTTTGAAACATTTACAACTACCTGCTAAAAACCCAGCCTTCTTCTATATTGCTCAATCGTTCTAGTCTGTTGCATTAGTTCCATCAAAGCAATAAAATCGAATTGATGTTGTCTATCCAATGTTATTACCCTTTCAAATGCTTGCATTGTGTTAACTGACCTTATATTCCAAATTAGAGCATTCATCATCAATTGATTGATTTGGATAGAGTTCTTCTTGTTTGGACTCCTGGAATATGCACCCCAGTATTCTCTCTTGGTTGTTTTTTCTTCCCTCTTCCCGCTGATTTACCTTTATCCATCTGTCTAGGTGAGATATCACCTTGTCTAGCAGCATTTATGAAGTTCTGTGTAGTAGATTCTGCATCCATATCTCTTCCTTTTGCCCTTTGTGTCTGCTCCTCTTTTTCATAATTTTTTTGATTGATTAACTGATTCCTGGTAGTTGTAGGAACCTTACTCTTAGCGTTAGTTTTAATCGTGACAATTTCCTTTGTAGTTTATGGATTATGGCATGTTACTGCTTCTTACATTTGAGTTAAGGTAGTCCCATCACCTGCATTAGTATTGCCTAAGAACTGCTGCAATTTTAATTCCACTTTCTTCTGAGTTCCTTCCATTTGTTGTTGTCTTGCTTCTTCCTTTTTATTATCTGGATCTCATGGATCATCTATATCCCATGCTTTAAAGGTTTGGACTATAGGTTCATGTGTCTCAATAGTGCCAGAGACATTTGGTTCAGGATTGGATGGTGGTGTTGTGATTTTAAGAGGCTGTTCAATTTGGAAAGGTTGGTCAGCTGTAGTATTAGCATTGTTACTTTCTTCTGCTCTTTGTACTTCAATTCTGCTATTTTTGCCATTGACACTTTGTTGTTCCACATCTGGATCTTTGTTTTGTATTTATTCCACATCCTCATGTTCTTCTAGGAACTCTCCTTCGTCTGATTCTTCCTCACGTTGTTGCTGCCATAGTTTACCTCCTGAAAAATTGACACGATCCTTAAGACTTTCATGCTCAGGAATTATGCTTGTATCTATTGATTGAGATGGGGTTTCTTGGCATGACTGATTTGTAGTAACCTTAGGCATTGGGAAGGTTCTATTTACCCATTGAGAAGTATTCTCCTTACCTATTTTTGCACCTTCCTTAGTTTCATTCCCTTCCCCATTAGGATGCCAAACATGAACTCTCTTTGATGATGCCACTTCATTAGACATAGGAGTATAAATTGCTACATCTGGATCTAAGGCCTTCTGAATAGGCGTGGTCTGCATATCAGCTCCTTCAACAATAGCAAATTGATTTCCTGTTGTACTTTTATGTTCTGCTTGTAGAGATGCAAATTTGTTTGTTGTTTGAAGTTGTTTGGTTGTATTAACTTGAGAAAATTGCCTCCTTCCATTACCAATGTTCTGTTGGTTATTATCATTAGCTGTCATGATTTCCTTTGATGAAGTAGCATTATTTTGAGGATTACCAGATCCTTGCAGTTACTGCCCGTTAGCTTGTTCAACAGGAACAAATTCTTTCCTTGTAACCACACAATTTCCATTCTTCTTCACTCGATGGTTACAGGGAAATATTGCCTTACTAGGATCTGCAGCACCGAAGTCTCCCTCTACCTTGTTTATCATTTCTATCTATTACCTTTGAGACAGTAGTTGTATTAGTTTTGTATATTCTCTAGATTGCTCATGCACTTGTAGTAGCTGGTTTTGGAGGATTTTTGTGTGTACGCACTATTTTATTTATTATTACTACCATTAATGTATTTATAACGTTGGTATTTTTGTTGAAAAAGAGTACGTACGGTTGCATGCAATCTTGCTTATTTCGTTCTTCAAAAAAGGAACTTATGTTTGAAATGTTAAAAAGGGGTAATTACATTGTAGTTTCACATGTGGGCTTGTCTAACAGGGGCGTTAGCTTCCATCACGACCTATAATGGTTTTTGGGTTGTGAGAATTTGGTATCAAAGCTTTACGGTCACATAGGTCTCACGAGTCATAAGCAGGCCTAGTAAAGTCTTTCGGATTGGTGCGAAGACGTCCATACTCATCTCACAGAGGCTATCGGGTGTTAGGAATGTAACGACCAAATTTTCCCTATAGGTCGTGATGTCACCCAACGTCGCCACTAGGAAAGACAACCGTTAACTAGCCATGTATTTATTCTTTTTCATAATTTCAAAGTAGTTAATTTTTATTTATTAAGTAAATGATAAGTGGAAAATTATAGTAAAATAGAGCATGAACCAATGAGAGAGAAAAATACGGTGAAATAAATACCCAAAACCATAAAGTGTCTACTAGCATATTCCCAGGACCTGGTGTCATAAATGTATGAGCAACTAGTAGAATATACAAAACACCTATGCTACTGTCTGAAATAGAATAAATAGAATGTAAATACAAAAGAGAGACTGCGGGTGCTGCAAAATGGACTCAAAAAGTAGCTCACCACTATGCCTCGGGGGTAACGGGGGTGCGCGCGTGAATGACTTCCAGATGCACCTGGCTCATATCTTGCACGATTAGTGTAGAAGTATAGCATGATTACATAAACAACATGTACCTAGCAAGTATCCGGTCTAACCTTGAAGAAGTAGTGACGAGGGGCCGATATCGACACTTACTATTGGACAACCAATAAAATACAGAAATTTTAAATAGGCACAGAATATGTGAATAATAATAATAACACAATCGCAAGCAGTGAATAAATGATTCTTTAACTAATAGTCAATTTAAAGATCTCCAACTAACACATACTAACTCTATCAATTTCGGGCCAATAAATAAATTATAACCTCTCAAGTCATAAATATAATATCAAGTGTAATCGGGCTCCAAGCATATTCACGCACGATTTATGTCGAGGTCGTACGGCACGATGCAGAATAATGTATACACTGCAGAGGGTCGAACGACACATAACATAGATGCATCTATTATACTGCCGAACAGTTCGACCCGGTCCACAAGAAGAGAGAATATGCTATGAACATCCGATTTAAAAGCTATCACAAGACTAATAACCCACCAAAACCCAAAAAGTGAAATTCTGTCTTAATGAATCCTTTATCAAGTTTCAATATAATTTAGGCACTAAATTTAACAAGTAGAGTGCAAACAATACAAGTATTTCATGATTTGGGTCCTAAGACTACCCGAACTTAAGCATGATTTGTAGCCACGCACAGACTCCCTTCACCTCTTGCATACGTACCCCCACAATTAAAAGCAAATAGTAATTTAAAACATCTATAGAGTAAATTCCCTCTTACAAGGTTAGACAAGAGACTTACCCCATCCCAAAGCTCACTTTCCGGCCCACAAATTCACTCAAAGGCCTCAACTTGGTGCCGAACAATCCGAAGCTAGCCAGTTGTTATATAAATTAATCAATATACACACAAAAGTTAATAATTTAGCTATTAGTGTAATTATCCAACCCAAATTGGAAGATTCTTAAAATTCACCCCAGGCCCACGTATACGGATTCCGAAAATTTTCGAAGATAAATGTTTTCCATAACCTTACGAACTCAAATATATAATTCCCACCAAATTTCATAATCATTTTCATGGTTGAATCCCATTTTTATCAAAATCTAGGTTTTTCAACTAAACCCATAATTTCTCCAATTTATATGTTAAGAATATACCCAAAATTCACGTATTACACTCATATTGTTTAAAATTACATACCTCAAAGTGCTAGGTGAAAACCTCTCTTCAAAGAGCTCAAAAATCACCCAATAAGTGAAAGAAATGAACCAAAAAGCCTAAGTGCCGACATTTTAAAAGACATTGCCCAGGAATCCCTTCTTTGTGATCGCGAAGCCAATATGCCCAGGGCCCAGGAAAATGGTCATCGCAAACGCGAGGACCCACATGCAAATGCGAAGGCTAACAAGCCTGAGCTTCACGAATGTGGGGTCCAACTCGCAAATGCGAAGAAGAAAGAGATCACACCCCTCAGGCCCATCTCCTCACGCGAACGCGAGACTCCTCACTCGAACGCGGAGGCACATGTCCAAGACCTTCACGAATGCAGGAAAGGGATTGCGAACGCGTACAGAAAATCTCAGCCCCTTGCCTTTTCCTTCTCTCTGAATGCAACACAGCCCTCACGATCGCAAAGAAGGAAATAAGGACTAGCACACCAGATTTTTGGAACTTAGCTCTGGGTGGTCCGAAACTCACCCGAGCCACCTGGGACCTCTTCCAAGTGCACTCACAAGTCCATAACCATAATAGGGACCAGATCAAAGTCTCGAAACACATAAAACAACATCAAAACTAAGAATCACATCCAAAAATCAAATTGAATTAAGTTATGGACTTCTCAACTAGCTACGAACGCACCGAAATATACTTAGACTACTCGGAATGACGCCAAATTATGCGTGCAACTCTTATATCACCATACAGAACCATTCCCTAGCTCAGAATCCCAAGAAGACCTTGATAATAACATAACCCACTCCAAACCAAACTTAGAGAGTTTGGAAAGCATAAATGCTCCAACATTCAATATTAAGCGTCGAAACGCTCCCGGATCATAAGAAACCCGATCTGAACATACACCCAAGTCAAAAATCATCATACAAAACTAGTTGGACCATCTGATCCCAGTTTTGAGGTCGTTTACTTAAAATATTAACTCAAGTCAAACTTAACCCTTTTTAAGCCACTATTAAAGAATTAAGTGTTTTGATTTCAAACTGAACCCTTCCAAACCTGAACTAACCATCCATGCAAGTCATAAAATAGTAAAAGTACATATGGGAAGTCTTAATCAAGGGAACAAGGATCTAGAAAGCAAAATGACTGATCGGGTCGTTACATTCTCCACCTCTTAACGACTGGTCCTCGAACGGGTCTAGTATTGTACTTGGAGTGCCGAATAGGTGTGGATATTTGCTTCGCATGTCCTCTTCAATCTCCCAAGTCGCCTCCTCAACTGGTTGACCCCTTCCAATGAACCTTTACTCAGAAATCTTCTTGGAGCTCAACTGACGAGCCTGCCTGCCAACAATGGCAACTGGCTCCTCCTCATAACCCAGGCTCTCATCTAGTTGAACCGTACCATAGTCTAACACATGCGACCTATCGACGTGATACTTTCGAAGCATAGAGAAATGGAATACCCGATGAAATCCCGATAAACTAGGAGGCAAAGCAAGCTCATAAGAAACCTCACCAACTCGCCTCAAAACCTCAAATAGGCCTATAAACCTTGGGCTCACCTTTTCCTTCTATCTAAAACACATGATTCTTTTCATCGGTGAAACTTTCAAGAGAACATTCTCGCCCACCATAAATGATAAATCATGCGCCTTCTGATGCGTGTAACTCTTCTATCTGGACTGTGCTGTGCGATGTCGCTCTTGAATCAGCTTCACTTTCTCCAAGGCATCCTTCACTAAATCAGTAACATATAACCTAGCCTTACCGGTATCAAACCATTTAGTGGGCGAACGACATTGCCGACCACAAAAAGCCTCAAATGGATCCATCACGATGCTGGGTTGATAAATGTAGTTATAGGCAAACTCGGTCAAAGGCAAGAATCGATCTCGTTGCCCTTTGAAGTCAATCACACATGCTCTAAGCATTCCTCCAAGATCTGAACCATCAACTCCGATTGCCGGTCAGTATGAGAATGAAAGGTTGTGCTGAGCTCTACTCGGGTCCTTAACTCACTCTCTACTGCCCTCCAAAAATGTGAAGTAAGCTGAGGGCCTCTATTTGATATGATGGAAATAGGCGCACCATGAAATCAAACAATCTCCTGAATATAAATGTTGGCCAATCTTTTTGAATAATACGTAGTCACCACGGGAATAAAGTGTCCCGACTTGGTCAATATATCGACAGTGACCCAAACTGCATCAAACTTTCTCAAGGTCCGCGAAAACCCAACTCCAAAGTCCATAGTGATGTGCACCCATTTTCACTTAGGTATAACCATCTAATGGAGTAGGCCACTTGGCCTTTGGTTCTCATACTTAACCTTCTAGCAATTTAGACATCCCGCCACATACTAACCTATGTCCTCCTTCATCCGCCGCCACCAATAATGCTGCCTCAGGTCATGATACATCTTTGTAGTCACTAGATGAATAGAATATCGAGAACTGTGTGCCTCCTCTAGAATCTCTCCCTCAAGCCATCAACATTAGCAACATATAGGCGACCCTAGAGTCACAGAACACCATACTCACCGCTAACAACCTCTTTGCACCACCCTATAATACCGTCCCTATGAGCATGCAAGAACTCGGCTGGGCTCTAAAATATCCAACCTCACAAGTATTTTTTCCAAAGACTGAATGTCCAAAGCTAATGGCCTCTCCTCTACTGAAATGAATGTCAAACTACCCATACTCTCAGCCTTTCTGCTCACGGTCTCCGCAACCACATTCGCTTTGCCCGGATGATAAAAGATGGTAATATCATAGTCCTTTAGTAACTCAAGACACCTGCACTGCCTCAAGTGGAGATCCCTGTTACATCCCGCATTTCGTATGTTAAAGTTTTGTACTAAGTTAGTCGACGTAGACTTGGGAGCGAGATTATTTTTAAGGTTATAAGTAATTAAGCTATTTGTAGCAAGTTATAAGTAAGTGTTATGAAGGTCAGAGGATTAACAAATTTAATAAATTGAGTATCACTGAAGTTTGTCATTTTGTGATACAATACGATCCAAGCTATAATACCCTGTATTTATGGATTAGTTCTATACAATATACCACATGACCATGATAGTAAAATATATTATAGCAGGATAAATAAAGTGTATTAAAAGTGAGTAGTATTTTAAATAATTTGAAATAATTCTTAATTATGTGGATAATTAGGTAATTAATGAGTTTAATTTCTCAGGTTTCAGCAACTCTGCACAATTTACTGGTGTACATGTTTCCTAAGATGAAAAGATTGTCTTCTAATTGGCCTGAATTGGTTAGTGAGTTGGAGAGCTACATCCCTAGGCTACATTATAGAAGAGTTTAGTGGGAGATTAATTAAAACATTAGCTAAGACATAACGTGGCAGGCCCCTCCCCCATTCCAAAACGAATGTGTGCTAATATGTGACATCTATGTCACATGTCACAATATTTCAATATGGTGGCAAGTGAGGTGGACCCCAGTATCCACTCATTCCCTTTTTGGATGGATACATTTAAGACATGTATATCACAAATAAGACTAGTCACTACCATTATTTAATGGATACATCATGACACATACAAACACACACACATATATATATATGTTCATTTAGCAAAGAAAACACATTTTGCTGGAGATTAGAAACGGTCCTGGAAAAGATTTGATCTACAAAGGTATATTTGAGATTAGAAACGTTCCTTCCATTAGAACAAATCGTGAACATAGATGTGTATTTCCATATCGGTTATTCTCAAAATTGAGGAAATTGTTCACGTATACAAGTAGGAAGTTAACATTAAAGGTGTCATGCCCCAACCTCGGGATGCGCGACCGGCGCTCAATCGAGAAAAACCCAACTGAGCAAGCCTTATCAAACACTTCCTACCAAACTCGATATGAATAAGGAAACCATGCTTTTATTAATTTATTTAAACGAGGAAAGATAGTGCATTCTACATCATTAGTTCATTTTAAATCACAACATTAGACCGTTGATAAGTTCCAAGATTCCATACAAGTACACTTTAGAAAAGCAAGAATTAGAATTACATCATAGTTCTTGGACCCATCCAACGCCCGTACATAACCCACACATATGTCTACGAAGCCTCTAAGGATGAAAAGACAAGTTATGACAATGCCAAAAACAAGTCCCCGACTATACCTTAAAGGTAAAAGTCTACAACAAAAAATGTGCAATATAACCTCTTGAAGGAGAAAGGGTCTCACCAAGACTTCAAGAAAAAGGTACTCCGCTACGCGCGATATGCACTATCTGCAGTGGAGCCACCTACATTCATTTAAAAATGTAGCGCCCCCGGCAAAAGGGACGTTAGTACCATGAAATAGTACTATTATGTATAACTAAACACCATCTAGTTAGAAAGAACTTTCATACAAGAATAAGAAATCACAAGTATAACTCAAGCTTTAAACGATCACCACATTATCAAATAAAAGAATCATAAACCTTCCACATCATTTTTACTTAGCTTTTAGTTTGGGGGTATTTCACACTATTCATCATTGTTCACAATACCACCGCTATCTTGAGCGGAGTCCGATCTCGACCCAATCGGCTAGGTCACCTCATTTGAGGCATATATTTCAATCACAATCTCATTTTCCTTTTCAAAATTCGTTACCAATACCCTCGCTATCTTGAGCGGAGTCCAATCTCGGCCTGATCGGCTAGGCCGCCTTACCAAGGCATTATTCCCTTCTCATTAATCAATTCATTTCACATATATCATCTCATAGGCACTTGGGGCCACAACTTATCATATCATTCTTGGCACTAGGCCGCATTTTACATTATTCCCAATTTCAATATTAGCTTTGCAATTTAAATTGTAAGCATAGACAAGACTTCACATAGATGGCACAACAATGCAACTTCGATCTAAATTTAAGGTTTAAGCATTTCACTACATAATTCATATCTTTTGCCCCTTTCAAGTTATCAAGACAATACGTTGATCATGTTGAGACAAATTTTTCACGCATATAAGGTTACAACACCAATTTATGTAAAATAACACTCAATGCAGCAATTCAACTTTAACATTACCATATTCACACAAACACCGATGAAACTCAATTTCTAAAAGACAGGGTTTGCCATACATACCTCAATAGAGCTTTCTCATAACTCTTATAAAATTCCGGGACACTTAGCACTTCAATCTATTGTGTAAGAATTACAATTGAACCAAGAATTAGTGACGAGATTAAGATTCTAGCTCATTTGAGCATATCATCAAACATCACAGGTGCATTGTAATCTTAGGCCAATTTTTGAAAGAAATTTCTTTAATATTATACCCCAATTGTTGTCTCTTTAGTTCTTATCCTCCCCATGCCCCATTATCTCTTGTGCATGCAAAATTACTAGCCTTATACCCATGTACTCACTTTCTAATTACCTATTTTAACAAAAATTTTGAAATTATTTATGAGGGTACAGTTCTTACCTCATAGGATGAAGACCTAGTAGCTTCAATTGACAATCTTCAAAGATTTGGGGCAAGGGTTTAGAGAGAACTTTGATGAAGATTACTCCTTCTCACCCTAGAACTCCCTCTCTCCCCCTATGTCGTGAAAAATAATAGAAAAATGGTCTATTGGGGTGTTTTTAATGGGATAGGGTCGGGTTTTAAAAATTAGAAAATAGGAGCCCCGAGTCAGATCACAAAGTTGACATGCGGTTCGCATAATGGAACGCAAAAATGCTCCCCAAAACCTGAACATACTTTCTGGGTATGCGGAAGAAATGCGGTCTGCATACCCGTTCTGCGGTCGCATAATGCACCACAGAACTGCCCCTTACAAAATGTCAAGGGAATTATAAGACGACTATGTGGTCCGCATATCGGTTATGCTATCGCATAGTTGACCTCAAATTTGACCAACACACTGATTCACTTTGCGGCAACTATGCGGTCCGCATACCTGATATGCGACCCCATTCTCGGCTGCAGAATCACACTTTTATGGAAAATATTATTTCTTGACTTTTTAATGCATAGACCAGTTCTAAAGGGTCCGAACCACGGGGAGCAAGCTCGCCGAAGAATTTTACGCATCGGTCGAGTAATATGTATTTACCATCGCACTACGGCTAGTCGTGCAATTACCATTGATCAGTTGGGTAGTTAACATTGCGAGAATGATGTAATCAGAACTACTATATTGTAGTTTTTTTTAAATATACGAGATGAGTTTTATTCTATATGTTACATCCCTCCGCGGAAAGTCAGAAGTTATAAGTTGGCTCTTATCTCTCCCCGAGATAGTATCTTATTATTATTACATTTCATTTCTTCCTTACATACTCGGTACATTCTTCCTGCGGATGTCCCTTTTCCTGGGGCACTGTGTTTCATGCCACGCATGTGTAGATAGGCGAGGTGGGTAGGTCAGTACATTCTTCATACAGGTTTGATGGGTAGGTCGAGGCCCTATCCCAACCATGATACAGTTCAGTTATCCCTAGAGGATTGTAGACAAGTCCTGTACATTTTTATATTAGTAATATGGCTTTACCAAACCTATTTATATTTTTAGTTTAGTATTAATGGTTGCAGACGTTATTTTCAGATGATTCAAAATATAGACTCATCGGTATAAGTTGAGGGTTACCCCTCCAGAGTTCACAATTACAGAGTGGTACTCTTGGGCCAAGTATGGTACCGGGTTCCTGCCACGACTCGTCAGGTTTGGGGCGTGACAAACTTGGTGTCAGAGCAGTTCTATCTTAGGGAGTATACAAGTCGTTTCTAGTAGAGCCTTGTTTATAGATATGTTGTGCACCACATTATATAAATAGGAAGCTACAAGGCATTTAGTGGTCTGTTACCCTTCTTTCATATCCACATCGTGCTATAGATTTGAGTCATAAATGTTCTAGCCAAGACTTATGTTTTCTAATTATAGAGATGCTTGCAATTAGAAAAATTACAGCTAGCTAGAGGGTTAATGAAGCAGCAGGTAAGGGCATTAGTAGATAGAGAATTCTTGATGGTGTGGCCCTGTTTGAGGCCCTATTAGATCGTGCATACCATATGGTGCACTCTAGAATTGGATGGTCAGATATGAATACTTGGACATTCAAAAATATCAGAAGACGTGTAGTGGCATCATAGAAGGGATAAATATTGACTTTATTATGACTCCCGCCCCTAGTAACAAGAAAATAGTGGGTGACCCTATAGCCAGTGAGATGGAGCAAGGGTATATAAAATTGAAAGAATGTTTTATTGAAGTTTTCAGAATAAGATAATAAACAGAGGAGAATAAGAAGAGAGTAAATGAAGCATTATGAGTAAGATGTGATAAAAGGGTGGTAATGGTAAATCATAATATGATATGATGACAGAGTTTATAGTCAAGTGAAAGAAAAGACAAGAGGTGACAGGCCTTGAGACAATAAAAGAGTATAGGCCAAAAGTCATATCCTCATTTCGAGAAATGAGTTGCCGAGTCTAACGTGATTACCAGAACAAAATTTTAGACCCCCGGAGTAAGAAAAATCAGCATGGGCTAGTGAACAAGATAAACCGAACATCAATTAGAGATCGAATAATGTGATAATAGTCGACATCAAGAGAAATTCAAAGATTGTATTCCAGCAATAATAAAATGGACAATAGAAGAATAACCTTTAAAGCAAATTCAGGAAGATGCTCCGCCAAAGTAAAAACATTGAGCAAACTTAAGCTTAAGGGATTAAGTGTGCCAGTTACACTAGGTGTCACCCTTGCGTGTAAGAAATTCAGGTATCCCTAGTATAGAAGGGTTACTGCAAGGCGAGTAAGAGTCAGTGAAGATGTGAAAAGACTCCAAAGTTAAAGAGGTAAAATATTTATAGGTCAATCTTCATAGCATTAAAAGTTAGTACACCCCTAAAGGGGGGGGAAGATGGTGTGATATGTTATTAAGTCGGAGTTAGTGTTTCAGCTAATTATGGAATAGCAAAGGAAGATTACAGTAAAAAGGGCAAAAGGAATGAGATCATATAGATATGTTACGGCTCCAAAACATTGTGCAAGCACGATGCCGGAGAGAAGCAGTAAAGGGTTCCCGGCCAGGATGTTATCGATAAATAAGTATGAATGGACACTTGATACATAAGGAGTCAGTGCAAGAGGTAAGTTAAGATAAATGACATAAGCTAAGAGAGATTATGTGAAATATAAATATTATTATGGACTAACGAGTAGTTAGTAGTTGATTTAGGAAGAGCTTAGATATGGCTAGACAAGAGGTCTTAGAAAAATTAGTAGATTATGCAAGATAAACGTAGTGAAACCCAGCATACAAAATTCAGTCTCGAATATACGACATCGTAATCCTTGAGAAATATGCAGATAAGAGTTGGGGTAGTAGAAGGTAGAGTATAAGTGTTACGGAAATAAAAGTGCCACTAGGGAGACAATTGATATTTTAGTTCTGAAGTAACCATACTAGCACAAGGGCGGGGAGCTAAGTAACTAAGGATATTTATAGGCGAGTAAGAACTACAAAAATTCCTCTGGGTATATGGGGCAATAAGCTCGCAGATTTACAGGAGTCACAGGGTCTCCCCTAAGTGCTACAACAAAAGACTAGTTGAGGAAATAATTAAGAAAGATTCAAGATAAGCATAGTGACCTAAAGAAGAAATGATCTTGTAACAACAGTCTCACTATAATATTGTATGCACTCCATAATAAAATGCCACCTATTGTGACTAAGGAACGGGAAGTAAAATCCAAAGTAATATTCGAGATCATGTAGGTTGCACAAAATTCCAATATATGTAGACACTGAGATAAGCCAAGTATTAATGCAAAAGGTGGTAGAACGACCAAGAAAGGTAATTGCTTACTTTTAATGAATGCTGAGAAGGCACGAAAGGAATTATTCGATATATGACCCACAGTTAGTTACGTTGTGAACACACTTAAAATTTTAGAGTGCTATCCATGCGCCATATATGTTGACAATTACACAACTATAGGAGACTCTAATATAAGTTAAAAGAATGAATTGAGTCCACATCACTGACAAAAGCTTGAATTGCTAGAAGGTTATTTAATGGATGTTCCATAGCATCCACGAGGGGCTAAAGTAATAACAAATGCCATGAGCCGCATATCGAAAGATAGATTAAGCCTACTTAAAGGCTGAGAGATAAGAGGAAACTAAAGAGTTACATCAGCTAAGTAAATCAAGAGTTTGATTATTAGATCTAGATAATTATAGAAATCATGATTCAAAATATTGCAGAATCACTCTTAATATCAGATGTACGATAGAGATAGTACAACAGCCATATTCTATAATGGCTTTACAATAAAGCCAGTTAGAAGAGTACCAACCTCATAAGAAGTCAGTATGAAGCTTCCGCCGGATTGTGCATGCACATGAGGTGTAAGTATTATAGTTGAGCTCTAAGGTGTGGATGTTAATTCCATGTATGTGTAAGGGAGGTTATGAAAGAGATAGAAGATATGATGCAAGATTTAAAAGGTAAGTAAGGTACATGTGAAGAAGGTACGAGATTCCCAAGTATAGAAGGTTAAGAATAATTTAGATATCGGATAGAGGGATGGAAGCACTGTAATTCTGTATCAAGAAATGATAGTGGTGTCGTCAGTAGCATATCTTCCAGCCAATGGTTTCCAGGTATAGAGAGGTCTAGTTAAGTGGGTAAAGAAGAGTTAGAGACAATATGATGTCTCGCTTGAGGTTCCAGAATAACATAAAGAAATCTATAGTGATAGCAAGTTAAAGGAAGGTTGCGAGTAGCATAAATAGATATATGTAGGTAGCAAGTTAAAGTATGGTAGAGCGACAAGGTTTTAGGTAGACTGGAGTAAGGATAAGAAAAAGTGAGTGGGAAGGTGACGAGAATAGGTAAGTCCTCAGGATTAAACCCATCACAACAAGAGAGCTCATGGTTTCCATAAGTTATAAAAAGCTCAGTATAACATGAGTGAACTCAGAGGAGTTTAAGACTAGGAGAATTTAGAATAGATGGAATGCTTCCTTAGTGGTAGAATAAAGGTATAACTCTTATAGATAAGAGGATGACGTTTAGGAGTTTGATTGGGAAATGATTCATAGAAAAGGAATTTCATGAATCGTACAGGATTAAAATACACCCATAAGGTGAATCATATTGGGATGCTATGAAATACGGGTATTGAAGTATAGTATTGACCCTAAGTGGATTAGGAAAATAACTCCAGATGTTGCCCGATGAGACGTGAGCCCTAGTGATAATATATCACATAAGAGGTTTCAAGTAATCAGTAGTAGATTATAAATCAACATTAAGGTGAAGCAACAGTAGATGGATGAATGTTCCAAAGTGTGAGATGGGATTAGGCTGTCATTCTTAAGATGAATAGTAATGAGGAAGCATTAAGGGACTTAAATTTATACATATAGGATAAGTAGTGAGAGAGTAAACTGGAGTTGGGTAGCAGACTTTGGCCATAATACATCAAAGTAAGTGTTGTGGTATAGTATAGGCTACCTAGATAGAGTAAAGCCATAAGAATAGCTAACGGAGGCTATGAAACAAGATATAGCAATAGTCGTAAGTTCAACAAAGTACCAGGCAAAAAGCTTCAGTACACCTATAGATACATAGAGGGACAGCTTGTCATAGTTCTGTATATGTTCACAAGGTGAGGCCAACGATTGGCTAAAATCTGTAAGAAAAAAGGAGAGAAGAGTCACATATGTGCACATATAAGGATAGAGTCGTAGAAGCTGCATGATATAAGGTAGAAACAATTATGAGATTGGAAGAATTTCGACCACCAGTCATAGTGTAATAAAGAGGCCTAAAGGGGGGAATGCCCTAGCATTTGGATTTATTTACAGAACAATTGCCTAGATGGAAAGAACATCAGTAAATTATTTATAAGTGCTATAGGTTATGATATGATAAGCGCATCAGTCAACATTCGAGGACGAATGTTCTAGGGGGGAAATGATGTTACACCATATTTTTCGTGTAAGAGTACGTCGTAAGTCAATTGACGTAAGCTCAGACATGAAATCATCTTTGAAAAGGTTATAAAGTAAGTTAATCATGTTAACGTGGAGGTTACAAATATTTAAGATCATAAATACCAAGTACCAAGAGGGTTTAAAGGCATAGAAGCTAAACGAATTGAAGTAGAGAGATAAGTGCATTTCCAGGAGACCGCACAGACTGCTAGATGACAAGTAGGTGTGTCACCTACTTGCTTAAATGAGAGTCCAAAAGAGGCTATTTCGGGTCGGCCAATGAGCCCATTTAAGAGATTATCTCTTGCAATATAACACACAATTATATAACACAATAACCATACCTAAACCCCTGCAAACATCCTCTCAAAAATTTCTCACAAACCCTAATTGATTTTCTCTCCTTTTCAAGTTCTAGTTGGAGGTAAAACCTATAGTTTAAAGAACCAAGATAGAAGATGAGCTATTCAATAAATAAGGTATATTAACTTCTCTCTTTCATCAATTTTTTTCTGTCGGAGATGTATGGAAAGTTATTTTATAATTGTAAAAACCCACTTTACGGTGATCGGAAGCCGTGAGTTCGAGTTATTCACTTGTAGCAGACTATTTTGTGGATTGTTTTGTGTTGTTGTTGGATTGCATGTTTTGCTACTGTTTTCTGGAATTTTGGAGGAGGAAGGAGTTGATACCCAATTTTTTCCTATATATTTTAAATATGCTAAATACCTTCAAAATAACATATATGCATATATAAGCATGTATAAGGGTTCTATTATTTTTTCATAATTTTAAAGGTTTTAAATTGATTTATTTTCTCCCTTTTTATCCATAAAATCTCCAATAATTATTTTCAAAATTTATTATTTTGATAGTTCATCTATCGAATTTCTATATTTATGCCAAAATATGGCTAATATAATTTTTACATATTTTTATAATTACATTTAGTATTTTTAAAGCTAAATTGCACATAATTGCAATATTATCCCTTTTAAGGTTTAATTAGGTTTTATATGCATAAAACCGAATACTATATTTTTAATTTGATAATTATGTATTGTAAACCATTTTAGCATTTTAAAATTATATTTAGAAATTATCTACTATTTTCTATTTGTGAGCACATGATTTTTGACCCACATGAATTACTCCTGCAGAATTCCAAAGAATTAAATTTTTTCTTTTAATTGTTTGTTATTTTAGGAATTATTGTAGAATTTTTTCTAATTATTTGCATTTTTGTATGCATGTTTATTTTTATTTTTGATTCATGAAAAATATAAAAATAAATTGAATTCGCATTTAGAATTTAATTATATATTTGTTTAGATTAATTAGTAAATTAGTAGTTCTATGAAATACGAAAACACCAAAATAGTTCATTTTGCTTTTTAACTCTTCAATTTTGAATTTTATAGTTTTTCTTTAATTTAGGATTTTATTAATTATGTAAATACCATGTCGAGTAATTAATATTATTTTGGTAGGTTAATTTAATTTTTAAGAGTTAATTTTTTTTAATTTAAAAAAAATAAAAGAAAATTGGAAAACGAAAATAAAAGAAAAAGAAATAAAGAAGTCTGATTTTTTGGGCCAATTTAATTCAATCTCCTCAAGCCCAGTTGATTAAACACCATTACCTATTCAAAACCAGCCCAGACCCACGTTATACCCGGTCCAAACACCAGCCAGATCCAAACGACTCCGTTTTGATTGCCCCCAATCAGGACCGTCGATCTCACTTGATCGAACGCTCCAGAACTGGCTGTTTAAGAAGATATAACTGTCCGATCGACCCTTCCACCCCCCCCCCTAGTTTCATCTCCCCACTTCATTGCACCTTCTTCAGGGAACAACCTAACCCTAGTCCGCCTCGCCAATTCTCCACCATCTCTAGCTGGTGGTGCCACCTTTCCCAATCCCTAACAAATTTCCCTCGAATCTTTCCAGAACCCTTCGAATCTTGAATCAAGTTTGAAACCCTAAAATCCCAAATCACCTCACTTTTGAATTTGTGACATGCAAGGTCTATTCCCCGAGTTTCCTAAGTTTTCAAGGCTGATTTATTACAAAACAATGATGTTCTCTTATTCTTGACAAAGAACAAGCTATTAACATTATTTTGGGTTAAATCGGAGTGTGAGTATCGATTTCAAGTTTAATCGGTGAGTTTTCTTCATTTTTCTGTCCATTTTTCGTTTGTTTCACCATCTGTCCCTCTCTCTTTCTTCTACCTTTCTCTAAGTTTATTTTTCTTCTGATGAATTTGGTGAAATTTTTAACTTCTGAATCTAGGTTTTCTTTGTTTGTTTTCTTTTAAAAAATTTCGTTAATTTTGTTTGGTTTGTGCATTTTGCCTATTTAGCTTCTGATTTTGTTTTAGTATTGTACCCGGCTTAATTAGATTTTGTGTTAATTTGGTCATTTGGTTAACTATAGCTCGTTATTTAGTTTAAAAGGAAATCAATCACTCAGTCTATATTTTTAGTTTTGAAATCATTCAAAGTGATTATTTTTTCTGTTTCTTATTAAAATGGCTAAAATGGATTTCTGAATTTTGGTTTGGGCCTTGGGGTCAATTTTGACCCATTTTCAAGAGCAACCCATTTGTTTGGGTTTAGGTCTTGTGTCAATTTGAGTTTGGTTCCAGGGGTAATTGACAAGGGTTTAAGGATTAGTTTGGGGAATTTAGGTAAGGGAATCTTTAGTAACTGATTTAGGAAGCTGCCTAGAAGGTGGGTTTGGGGTTGATTTTGAAAAGCTGATTTTAAATTAAGGGCATAGTAGCAAAAACGAAAATTCCAAAAGGAGTAAAGGGCAAAAGTCTGAACTCATCCTGTTGCCCTAAAAACTTCTCTATAAAGGCATTGTTTCTTCGCTCTCAAGGGAGATTTTTGGAGAATTAACAACAGTAAAAACTTTAGGAAGAGCTTCCTCTAGACTCTAAAAATAATAAAATTTGCTTAGATTTTGCTTGTTTCTGTTCCTTGAGTTCCATGTTAGTCAGATTTTCAAAAGCTCTCAAAAGTTGTGTTGACTCTGGGTTCAAATCTGGTTCAAAAGGCTTAATATTTGTTGTTTGTTTGGTTATTTCCATTGTTGACTATTGCTACTGTTTCATCTTAAATTCCTAGCTCATTTTCCTTGTTGTTTATTGCTGTAACTAGGTACTCATTCAACCTTAAATGACATGTTGAAATGGGAATGAGAATGTTGATGATACCATGTTTCATGGCAGTCTATTTTAGATTATTTGGTTCTGAATTCATTTAGTCTTGTTACGTGGTTATGTGTTCATTAAGTTGTTATTATTAAAGCATTTGTAATGTGGATAAGCAATTAGATATATTTAATCATGCTTTGGTACTATTGGTTTTAATGTGAGTATTGTGTTCAGAAGTTGGACATGTGAGCCTAGTTAATTAACTTGTGGTTATTTACCTCTTTTAGATGTTGGCTTAGCCATTTGAACAAATTCAATGCATGTTATTGTATTTTGATAACTAATTCGAATGGCCGTAATACTCTATTGAAGCCACTAAGAGTACTAGTTCGATGATGATTAGTAGTGATGCTGATGTTCAAATCTACATGGTTTGCATGTTCTTTGAAAATGAAGGGTTTTATTCTGTCTCTAAAAAAGAAAAAAAGCATGCTCTTGTTTTTCTTCTCATCATAAAAGTAGGTTGTGTAGTTTAAAATGGTTAAGTGTTATTATCACAAAAGTTATTGTTTTTTCCCAAATGTGTGCTAAAATGCAAAGCTTCGAGGCTCGTGGGCTTAACATGAAGCCCAGAGAAAACCAGCCTATAGCCACAAGGTTTGGCTCTCTTGTGGGCTCGATGTGAGACTCCATGGCTTTCAGTATGTGTCCATGCTCTTAAGAGAGTTTGATTAGTTCAATAAGAACAAGATTTTGATAAAAAGTCCCTCTTGAAAAATGTTAATTCAACTTCAGATGTCATGAGCCTAAGGTGATTTGTATTTAAATAATTTTTTGTACGACTTATTTTTCTGTGAATTGGGCTCAACGTTGGCCCAGTCAATGGAAAGGCTTAATTTCCTGGACTGCCCTTCACCCATTCATTCTCTTGGGCCTATTCCAGTCCAGAAGCCCAACGTTCCTTTGTAAATAATAATCATGCAATCAATGGCTTTTAGTTACGGTGTTTAAAAATAGTTTGTTTGCTCAATGTGAGGTGTGCCATATAAAATTACATCAATAGTATATGGCCCTCATGATTTTAAAGTAAGAAAATCATTTGAACAATTAGATTAGAGGTGTGTCATATTAAGTAGAATATAATATATGGACCTTAAAGTTTAGTTCGAGCATCTTTTAAAATTAGAATCGAGGTGTGCCATAGTGCAAAATTAGATAACCCATGGCCCTTGTATTAATTTCATAATTTGGATCTAATAAATAACAAATGATCGTAGTTTGATTTAGGCCCGATGTAGATTAGTATTGCGATTATATATACGTTCGCGTAATATAATTTCAAATTAAATTCTTAAAAGACTCGAGGTATGCATTCGCGCAACTTCAACCAAACTCTTCTTAAATAAATAAACAAAGTGTTATTAATTGTGGACACGTTCGCGTGACAAGATTTTTGAAGGACCAAAAGAAAAGAGTATACGTACACGTAACTCAATTCTTTAATTACAAATAATCAAGTGATTTTAAAAGCGGTAAAAAAGATAATTTTACATAGTTATTTTTTTAAAAATGAGTAGTTAAACAACTGAGCCAAGTATAAATTGCTAAGCGGACGTGCTAGAACCACGGAACCTAGGAATGCCTAACAACTTCTCCCGGGTTAACAGAATTCCTTATCTAGAATTTCTAGTTTGCAAATTTCAAAAGGAAAGTCGAAATTTCCTCGATTTAGGATTCAAAATAAACCGGTGACTTGGGACACCAATTAAAATATTCCAAGTGGCGACTCTAAGAATTAAATAAATAATCCCATTTCGAATAATGTCAATTAAATTGGAAAAACTCCCTTATATACCCTCGGGTTGTAAAAAGGAGGTGTGACAGCTCTGGCGACTCTGCTGGGGATAATAACCTAGAACTTCCGGTTCAACATTCAAGAATTCGAGGTTGTTAATGCGATTTTTATTTGGCTTTATTGTTGATATTACTGTATTTTGTGGACTTAAAGTGTTAATTGTCATTTACCACTTTGATATTACTTGAACTATATTTAAATGTCTTCTTACGACACCCCTCTGAGTCTTCTGAATATGGTGTAAACATCTGCGTGGCCCATTTTTCTGTAGAAATTATACCAAATAGATCGAGGTTGGGCCAGCAACAGGGCCAGGTAGACTTTAGTGCTCCCGATACGTTACCCCTCTTCGGCCCTAGTTGTCTGCTCGGGTAACCCAGATTTAGACCACAAACCCCAGGTTTTATACCAAGAATAACGCAACCTCATATCAGATCCCTAGTAAGAACGATTATTTGCATAACGTGCATTTGACCTTGGGGACTCAACACAGGGGTTAGATCCGCCTAGGACAGGTGTACCCAAAATAAAGACCATCCTGATGCATCCTACATGCTATGTAAATATTTATTTGTTTCGGTTTGCATATTGACTAGTTAGGAAAAGGAAATAAAGAGAAAAACCAAGAGTGAAGTAGGAGAGAAAATTTACCCGATTTCAAAAAATCCCGGTATTTGAAAATATCCTAAAACTCTGCCGAATCTTTGAAAAAAGGGAGAAAAAGGAAAATGTATTTCAAAAGAGTGAGTCAAATATCATGTTTTTATGTCAAAATTGACCGAACGACGCAGGTCAGATTCTCACTGGATATGGGATACGTAGGTAACCCACATAAGGTTCGGTCTCATTTTTTACAAATAATAAAATAAAGGGTAGTTCAAGGCTTTGGTCAAAACAACAAGTCGACCCAGCTTCAGTTGTATTTTAAGTCGTTTCTTACCGAAATAGCCTTAGATTACATTTCAATTATCGAAAGGCTATTTTCGGGAGGAAAAGGCAAGTATGTTTAAAAGGTGTCTTTTCCAAATAAATGCGTACCCCCGGCCTCAAAATTTGGTTGGAATTGTGAAGGGGCGACGTTTACAAAAATGACCATTTTTTCTAAAGTAGCAATAAAAGGGGTCTTCTTCCGTTGATTTTCTTTAAAAAAAATTGTTTTGCAAAAAGCGTCCACAAGAGTCAAACCTAACATTAACCCTCCGCAGGTACAAATGAATACTATCCAGGACTCATCGCAATCTATCAAAGAACGGGCTCAGTTGCAGCTTTGCAATTGGTGGGATGATTTAGATGAAGATGGCCGAGATTGGGTGAAAGAACAATCGGGTTCCCTGATAGACATCATGCATATCAAACCTTGGGAGGATTTATCAAAGCCTTGGTAACCTTCTGGGATCCCGTCCACAATGTATTCCATTTCTCAGATTTGGGCTCACCCCCACTTTGGAAGAAATGGCCGGGTATGATTTTGTCCAAGAGTTAAGAAAGCAACAACTCATATTCCCAAGGGCTCCCTTTGTACACAAGTTCTTCGATCTTCTGAATATTAGCAAGAAAATGAATAAGGCCCATGTGAGCAAAGGGTTTTGTTCTTTCTACTTCTTGTACTTCAGGTTCGGGCACTCAACCGAGTTTGAAACATATGAAAAGGGGTGGTTGAATAACAGACAAGACAAGAGCATATGGCAAATTCATCGTCGGTTTGCCTTCATCATGGCATTTCTAGGAGTCATGGTCTTTCCAAATGCAGAGGGCATAGTGGACACTCGTATGGCCAGAATCGTACAGATCCTTGTCACCAAAGAAGATCACACACTTGTCCCATTAGTGTTGGCGGACATTTACCGGGCATTAACCTTGTGCAAATCTAGGGCTCAATTCTTCGAGGGTTGCAATGTTCTTCTTCAAATGTGGATGATCGAACACCTTCCCCGTCATCCTAAGTTCATGAGATATGCTTCGGACGGGAACAATTTCATCAAAAAGTATGAGGAAAGGGTGGAAAACTACAAACCGCCAGAAGGGGTTGAAGCTTGGGTTTCCTATTTGAGAAAATTGAGAGCAAATCAAACTGAATGGACCATAGGATGGCTCCTGGTAACAAAAGCCATATACATGACAGCTTCAAAAGGCTACTTCATGATGATGGGAGTGAGAAGTATACAACCATATCCACCACAAAAAGTGTTGAGACAACTGGGAAGATATCAGGTGATACCCGAAGATGCAGATCTAAGCACCCTAGTCATTGAATTACACCTAGAAACAACACTACCAGAGCCTTTAGTTCAAAGGGATTGGAATGGTTGTCAATATCTAAAAAGTGACACGCAGGTACCAGACCCGGCTAAGGGAGAAGTTGATCCCCATTATGCTGCTTGGTTTGAAAGAAGTTCTTATGTGAACAATGAGCCGGAGCCCGAGCCCAAACCCGAGCCTGAGAGGCCTGCCAGAAGGCCACATGTTCAAGCGTTTGATGACAAAATTCAGGAAAGGTTAGCCTGGGGGAAAGGAAAAGAAATATCAAGCTAGCATTCACGCTTTGTGAGAAGAGTAAGAAATGTCACCTTCAACAATGATCTACAGGAACGAGAGGTCGAGGGTGAGAGAAAAAATCTAGTTCAATAAAATGAAGCTCTCAGTGCCCAGGTTTGACAGTTGAGAATAGCAGCTGAGAATCCGGGCAGAAGCAGGAAAGATGAAAGGCTCATTTACAACCTTACCCAAAAGGTGCGTGACTGTGAAGATGATATACAGAAACCTGAGTCTGAGCTAGCAAAAGTGCGAACAAAGTTGGCTAAAAATGCTGAGGGGCTTGCAGCTTTCGTTCAATAGATGAAAGAAAGATATGAAAGAGGGGTCATAGGTTGGGAAAAGGAGATTAGCAACCTAAAAGGTAAAATGGCTAAACAAGCCAAGAGTTTTAAAGCCAAGAGAGAACATTGCTACGCTTTGATGGCATAGTTAGAGAGAGACCTACAGCACTTGCAAGAGCAGAATCACACTGCCACCCAGGTCTTAGAGGCTAGATCCCAGCAGATTGGGCGTTTGTTGCAAGAAAAGGGCATCATAAGGAAAAGGGTCAGAAGGATCATCGACTACATCACGATGAAATGTAGTGAGTTTGAGGACATGACTAGATCCATATTCTTCGCCACTGTAATGATCTTTGTCCGCCGGATAATGGAGGATCTTTACCGGCTCCAAAATTACATGGTGCGTAGGCTCACTAAAAGACCAGTTGGTGTTCCTATGATAGGGTTGGAAGCACTGATGTACTCTTGATTGTATTTTCTTTTGCGAGTCTATATTTAATTTTCAAAAGTATGTTTTGAGTCTGTTTGAAATTTTAAATTCCTATAAAAAGTATGTCTTGAGTCTGTTTGAAGTTTTAAGGTCCTAGAAAAAGTATGTTTCGAGTCTTTTGTAATTCAGTAAAGTAGAGGTTTTATTAATGAAAATTGGAAATTTCCCAAAAAATTGTTTCTTTATTTTTCGCATTTATTTTCTTCAACTACGAAATAATCTGATTCATGCGGCATCGTGATACGTAGGAAATCCTCATCAGATCTGGTCACAATTTTGTAAATAACTCCAATGGAAGAAAAACCAAAGAAAAAAAGAGAGAGAGAGCCAAAGAAAAAAAAAGAGCGAGAAGAGCAAGAAAAGAGAGGAAGGAAAAGAGAGAAAAATAGGAATAAGAGGAGAAGAATGAAAGAGCCAAAGTGGAAAGAAAAGAAAATTGGAAAGTAAGAAAAAACCGGGATGAAACATGTAACCGTTGCGAAACATGTAGAAATACATTTAACTGTATAGGTGCATCACACCCCCAACGTGTGATTACCTATGTGATAATTGCTTCAAACTGACCGTTTGTTGTCTACTGTTAAGTACAGGTTTTATATTAAGGTGTTTGGTTTTATGGTAATCATGTTTCACATTCGTACTTCACAAGGTCAAAAGGAAGTATTGAAATGTCTTCAGAAAGTCATCTGCCAACAATCCATATCCCGAGGATAGCCCGATCTCAGCAATCCCAACTTCTGAGTCAGCAACGGCTGAGGAAAATAGGATTTTGCGTCTCCGCATGATGGAAATGTGGGACGCCTGGGCCAACGGAAGAGAACCACCAAGTGCGATACCTGGATTACCTGAGCTATTTCCCAGGGCAAGTGGGACTTCCAACGTCCCCATATGTTATCCAAATACCCCACTGGGATATCCTACCATCTCAGCCCACTTTGCTGGAACACCTTCTGAGGCTCGCCCCCCGATGTTAACTTCATATGCAACCTCGAACATATCCACTACGCCACCTTGTTCGGCTACGGCACAACCCACTCTACCCAGGCCTAGCTTTGATCCATCATCTTTCACCTTTCAAGCACCATCTTTCCCAATGGAACCAGCCTAGTTCACTACTAATTTTACCCTCAGCCACCCCGGTACGAGTTTACCGCGGGGCAGGAGAAAACCACAAAAAACCCTGAACAAGAGGAGATTACCAGAAAGATGAGGAGCATGGAGCAGAGTCTCAAAAATATCCAGGGTTTGAGCGGGCAAAAGAGAGTATCCTACGCTAACCTGTTTATGTTCCCACACGTGAACTTACCCTTGGGTTTCAAAACCCCAAAATTTGAAAAGTATGACGGGCATGGGGATCCCATAGCCCACCTCAAAAGGTGCTGCAACCAATTGCGGGGAGCAGGCAGAAAAGAGGAGCTTCTCATGGCTTATTTTTTAGAGAGTCTGGTCGGTATTGCTTCTGAATGGTACATGGATCAGGATAGATCTCGGTGGCATATCTGGGACAACCTGGCTCGGGACTTTGTCAGGCAGTTTCAATATAACATCAACATTGCCCCTGATAGGAATTCATTGTCAAATCTAAAGAAGAAGTCCTCGGAGAGATTCCAAGAGTATGATGTCAAATGGCGCGAACAAGTGGCCAGATTCAAGCCTCCAATGGACGAAATAGAGATGGTTAGTGTCTTTCTTCAAGCCCAAGATGCTAATTATTATCAAAACATGATGTCTGTGATGGGGAAGCCGTTTGTCAAAGCCATCAAAATCGGTGAAATAGTTGAAAATGGGTTAAAATCAAGGCAAATCTTGAGTCAGTCTACTATAAGGCCTACCTCCCAAGCAATCCAAGGTGGGTCTAGAAGTGTAGCAAACCGAAAGAAGAAGGAAGAAGCGGCAATGGCAACTTCAAGTGTAAGAAAATCCGACCACCTAGACCTTATTTCTCTGAAAGAACTCCATAACATTACTATCCCCACCAGGATGTGGCTTATGCTATGGTTCCTCAGCCATACGCAGTGATGAATACCCAACAATACGTTAGGCCACAACAACAATTTAATCAAAACTAATCTCCATTTCCTAGGGATGAACCTCCTCACCAAGTTCAGTATAATCCCCGACCTCCACAAAACATCTTTCGTGCCCGGGAACCACCCAAGATGCCAAACTTCATACCCTTTGGTGAGTCATATTCCTGCCTTTTCCCCAAACTTGTCTAGATGGGTTTATGGCAGCCTGTACCCCAAAGCAGACAGAACCCAGCGTCTCCCGCTTACAGAGCTGGTACTCGATGTGCTTACCACTTAGGGGCGGAAGGGCATGATATAGATGAAACCCTAAAGAGGGCTATGGAAAATCTGACAGAACAAAAGAGAATAGTGCTAAAGGATGAAGACGTTCCTAATGTAACCAACAAACCATTACCGGCTCACAACAACGTGCCGGTTATTGGAATAATTTGTGAATACAGGGAGTTTGACCGAGCTCAAAAAGCCAAAATTCCATAGACGATGTGGAAAAGAAGCCAAGGGCTGTCGCAAAACAAGACAATAGGGAGAAGAAGAGTACACCCACCCCTTGGAATATAGAAAAGAAAGTGGAAACCAGAACTGGGGAAGCACCCTTAAAAGATGTCGTTCTCTATGTCCCCCGGGGCCATAAGAAAGAATAGATGTTATGGAGCCCTCATAGAAGGTTTGAGCTAAATAAGAGAGCTAAAATGTATGTGCCCAAAGGGACCTACATGGTGTGGGGGCCAATATTCCACCAAGGCTGAATGAGCCCGTGGTTATTGGTCGTGCACCGCAATGGCCCATGACACATCCCACTATCGTTCCATGGAACTACAACAAAGCGGTAGTAACTTACAGAGGTAAAGAGATCTCGGGAGAAGTTCATGAAAATAACCTGGCTGAGAAATACCTCAATAGGAAGTGAATAATGGCACAAAGAAGAATTTCCCACCTAAGAAGCCAATGAGTGCTGAAGAAGTAGAAGAGTTCTTCCGAAAAATGAAAATGGCAGACTACGAGATAATTGACCAACTCCGGAAGTGTCGTGCTCAAGTCTCTTTGTTGTCTTTACTAATGGATTCAACTGAACATCAAAAAGTGTTGATCAAAACTCTCAATGAAGCATACGTACCCATTGAAACCACTGTGGAATAGCTAGAGAGGATAACGGAAAGGTTTTTGAATGCGAGGGGTATTATGTGAAAAGGGTCATGCTAGATGGTGGTTCTGGGGTAGATATTTTCCCTCTCTCAACCCTGCAAAGAATGGAGATCGATACCGAGAGAAGCAGACCCAACAAAATCTGCGTGCGTGCCTTCGATGGAATTAAGAGAGATACTATTGGTGAGATTGATTTGATTCTGGCTATCGGCCAAGTGGATTTCGAGGTGACCTTTCAGGTTTTGGACATGGATACTTTCTATAATTTCTTCTTGGGAAGAACTTGGATTCGCGGAGCAAGGGCTGTACCTTCTACTCTCCACCAGATGGTGAAATTCGAACATGAAGACTAGGAGATTGTAGTTCACGGAGAAGATGAGCAGTCGATCTACCGGGACCCATCAGTCTCGTGTCTCGAAGCCAGAGAAGGAAGTGAACATATAGTCTATCAAGCTTTTGAGGTTGTGGTCGTGGACCAATGTGAAGAAGGAAACCCGTGCCCTCAACCTTTTCTCTCAAATGCATCAATTATGGTTGCCAAAGAAATGATCAGACATGGTTACAAACCCGGGAAGGGGCTCGGGACTTCATTGCAAGGAATTACTGAACCTATCACCCTGGCTGCTAGTATGAAGTTCTTTGGGGTAGGTTTCCAACCCATGCCAGCTGATGGAAAATGGGTAGATGAACGAAAGAACAATGGTTGGGTCTTACCTTAGCCGATTTTGCATATTTATAGAACATTTGTCAGACCTAAATACAATAAGGAAGAGGAAGATTAGGCCTTCACGGCCGAGGAAATTGAAGAGATCTGTGGGGCTATGAGGCAGAAGCTGTATGAAATCCACATGATCCAACCAGGGGAATGCTCAAGCAACGCTGAGGTGCTATATATGGGACCCGTTGCCAAGCTCCAAAATTGGAAGGCTACTCCATTCCCAATCAGGCGGAAATCCCGGTAGTCCAGTCCTACCACATTTTCTGCATCACGAGTTATTTCAGGGTGTAACTCGGATGTTTTCTTTAGTTTCCTATCTTTAATTTCCAATGTAAACCTTGTCATCTTCAAAGTCAATGAAATGAAATCAATATTTCATCGTTCATTCTCTCTACTCTTTCTAATTATTTTTTTTCTCTTATTTCAGTTCTAATAATGCGGCTTTAAATAACATGACATGCGTGCGGACTTCATGCCCGTATCCAAACACGCTGTCTAATTGTGAAATAATGAACCAAGAACCAGAATATGATGAAGAAGAGGCTTTTAGGGAAATAAATCATGAATTGGAACAGTTTGAGAATAAACCTAAGCCGAACTTAAATGATACTGAGCCGGTTAATTTGGGTAGTTCTAAAGAAGTCAAAGAAACTAAGATAAGCATTCACACAGATGAAAAGGCTCAGGATGCATTGATTCAACATTTGTTTGAATTCAAAGATGTGTTTGCTTGGTCGTACGATGACATGCTAGGACTAAGTATCGATTTGGTGGTTCACAAGTTGCCAACCTACCCCGGTTATCCCCCTGTCCAGCAAAAGCAAAGAAAGTTCAAAATTGATATCAGTGACAAGATTAAAGAAGAGGTCACAAAACAATTAAAAGCTGGGGTAATCCAAGTGGTTCAATACACCACATGGTTAGCCAATGTAGTTCCAGTGCCAAAGAGAGATGGGAAAACTCGAGTGTGTGTGGACTACAGAGATCTAAACAAAGGAAGTCCCAAGGATAATTTCTCTTTGCCAAACACCCACATCCTTGTTAATAACTACGCCAAACATGAGATATAGTCCTTCGTGGATTGTTATGCAAGATATCACTAGGTGTTGATAGATGAAGAGAATGCAGAAAAGATAGCTTTCACCACACCCTGGGGCACCTACTATTATAGGGTCATGCCTTTTGGTCTGAAGAACGCTGGGGCAACCTACATGATGGCCATGACTAACATTTTTCATGACACGATGCACCAAGAGATAGAATTTTATGTGGACAACGTGATCATCAAATCCAGGAATCAGGACGACCATGTTCGAGACCTGAGGAAATTCTTTAAGCAGCTGCGTAAATATGATCTGAAGCTAAACCCAGCCAAATGTGCATTTAAGGTTCCATCTGGGAAATTCTTGGGATTCATAGTCAGTCGAAGGGGTATCGAGTTAGACCCAACAAAGATAAAGTCCATTCGAGATTTTCCTCCTCCAAGATCCAAGAAAGATGTTATGAGCCTACTGGGAAGATTGAACTACATCAACCGATTCATTGCCCAGTTGACTTCTACATGTGAACCCATCTTCAAGCTGTTAAAGAAAGATGCAGCAATTAAATGGATAGATGAGTGCCAAGAATCCTTTGACAAAATCGAAGAATATCTGTCGAACCTACTAGTGTTGGTCCCACCCGAACCTGGAAGGCCTTTGTTCCGGTATTTGACAGTTTTGGAGAATTATTTTAGATGTATCCTCGGACAACACGCCGTGACCGGAAGGAAAGAGCAAGTAATCTACTATTTGAGCAAAAAGTTCACAAGTTATGAAGCCAAATATACCCTGTTGGAAAGAACTTGTTGCACCCTAACATGGGTCGCTCAGAAGCTTAGGCATTACTTGTTGTCCTACACCAATTACCTCATTACCGGGTTGGATCCTTTGAAATACATATTTCAGAAGCCGATGCCCACAAGGAGGTTGGCAAAATGGCAGATACTACTCACTGAATTTGACATAGACTACGTCACTCGCACGGCAATGAAAGCCCAGGCTTTAGCAGATCATTTGGCTGAAAACCCTGTTGATGATGAATACCAGCCTTAAAGCACATACTTTCTGGATGAAGAGGTAAATTCAGTTGAGATAAAATCAGAAGACATCCATGCTTGGAAAATGTTCTTTGATGGAGCTGTAAACGCAAAAGGTGTTGGAATTGGGGCAACCTTGATCTCACCCACTAGTCAACATTACCCAGCCACAGCCCGGCTTCGATTTTTCTGCACAAACAACACTGCCGAGTATGAAGCCTGTATTATGGGTATAAACATGGCAATCGACCAAGATGTCGAAGAATTTTTAATCATGGGAGATTCAGATTTGATTATTCGACCAGCCCAAGGAGAATGGGAAACTCGAGATGTCAAACTTATTCCCTATAGGCAGCATGTGGAAGATCTTAGCAGGCGATTCAAGTCAGTTGAGTTCAGGTACATTCCTCGTTTTCACAATGAGTTAGTCGATACACTCGCTACTTTGGCCTCGATGATGCCATACCCAGGCAATGCCCACATTGACCCATTGGAAATTCAAATCCGGGAAAGGCACGGTTACTGCAATATAGTTGAGGCAGAACCAAATATTCAACCAAGGTATCATGACATCAAAATGTTTTTAAAAACTAAAGAATATCCCGACCAGGCCAGTGGAGAACAAAAGAGGACCATTAGAGGGCTCGCAAGTGGTTTCTTCTTGAGCGGTGAAGTCTTATACAAAAGGACTCTAGATCTCAACTTGTTAAGATGTGTTGACGCCGAAGAGGCCGGAAGAATCATGTATGAAATGCATGCAGGAGTGTGAAGACCCCACATGAACGGGTATATTTTGGCAAAGAAAATCCTCCGAGAAGGTTATTACTGCATGACTATGGAAAAAGACTGCTTCAGTTTTGTCCGGATATGTCATTAGTGTCAGGTACACGGTGATTTGATTCATGCACCACTTATAGAGTTGCATCCCATGTCAGCACCTTGGCCGTTTGTTGCCTAGGGCATGGACGTCATTGGGCCAATCGAGCCAAAAGCTTCAAATGGGCATAAATTCATATTGGTCGCTATCGACTACTTCACAAAGTGGGTGGAAGCAATTACTCTCAAATCCGTCACCAAGAAAGCTGCAGTAGACTTCGTGCACTCCAACCTTATCTGCCATTTTGGTATTCCTGCAACTATCATTACAGATAATGCTGAAAATTTGAAAAGTCATTTGATGAGGGAGATATGCGAACAATTCATGATAACACATCGGAACACTACTCTTTATCGTCCCAAAGCTAATGGTGTCATCGAAGCAGCAAATAAGAACATCAAAAAGATTTTGAGAAAGATGATTCAAAGTTCCAGGCAGTGGCATGAAAAGTTACCGTTTGCATTGTTGGGATATCTCACTATTGTGCGCACATCAGTCGGAGCAGCCCCGTATCTTTTTGTTTATGGCACTAAATTCGTAATACCCGCAGAAGTTGAAATCCCTTCTCTTCGGATCATTGTTGAAGCGGAAATTGAAGACAGTGAGTCGGTCAAAACCCGTCTGGAAAAGTTAACCTTGATCGATGAAAAGCTAATGGCCGCAGTCTGCCACAGGCAGTTGTACCAACAAAGAATGGCCTGTGCATACAACAAAAACGTGCGACCTAGAAACTTTGAAATAGGACAACTCGTTTTAAGGCGTATTCTTCCCATCATCAGGAAGCAAAAGCAAAGTTTACTCCTAATTGGAAAGGCCCATACATTATCAGAAAATTGTTGTCAAAAGGGGCATTATATATTGGAAATATTGAAGGAAATGACCCTGAAATAGCTGTAAATGCAGACGTGGTCAAAAGGTACTATGTCTAATCCTTCCGCAATAATAACATTATCCGATTGGGATGACGAAAGCATTCATTATCGCTACCCCAAACATTCCAACCCTTTACTAACCCTTTGAGCCTTTTACCTTTCTTTCATTACCCTCTTCGGAACTTGAAGACGTTTGTAAAAAAACAACCAAAACAACAAAAACCAAATGTTTTCCTGAACTATGTTTGACTTGATTCCGAAAGGATACATAGGCAGCCTCTCTCTGGGGTGCAGTCACACCAAAACAAAAATCCAATTTCCCCCAAAAAAGTAAAATTGGGGCAGATATTATAATGGTTCCGCGATGATCCTGCTTGAACGGTTCCAAAATTGTAATTCGATCCAAGTTATTTTTACCCAAACATTGTTCATGTCCTTCCGATCAATCGATGAAAGGTTTTCAAAATCAGAGAATGCAGTTGTTTGGATCCGATGCAATCAAGATGAGATAAATAAAATGAGAGAGTCTTATTGGTAAAAACCTACGGGCACCTTGAGGCGATGGTGAGCAGAGAAACTGAAAAAATGAGAG
Source organism: Nicotiana sylvestris (assembly GCF_000393655.2). Lineage (NCBI taxonomy): Eukaryota > Viridiplantae > Streptophyta > Magnoliopsida > Solanales > Solanaceae > Nicotiana > Nicotiana sylvestris. Next base: position 117,377,888 of record NC_091057.1, on the reverse strand, counting down.
AGTCTTGTTAGTAAAAACTCGTAAACAACACTATAAGGCAACGGTGAGAAGAGAAATGAGAGTGGTCGATTGGCGAAAACCCGCAAAAGGCACCGTTGATCAAAAAGAAGAAACCCCTCACCACCATTGGTACTGAAAGAGTCCTGCCATGGTTTCTCGATTTTTAAAGACAGGTCGCAATGGGTTTATGAGAGGTTGGATACTTGTGCAGATCAGGTATCCAGTCCAAAAAGCATGTCATGTCTATTGAAGTATGCATGCACTCCAGATAAGTCCTTCTTTCCTACCCGAAAGGGACACTTCTCCTTAAATTCACTTTCTTGTCTTTTGTTTACTTTTATTTGAATCCCTTTTGGTCTAGATCTTTTTCTAATCAAACACAAAGAAAAGGTGGCAAGATTGGTTTTACAGGGTTCTGCTTAATAAAAGTCAAGTCCAAAGAAAGTACCCAGCCTCAGCGAGTGCATCAAGTCGATCCTGATTGGGCATGATGGCCGATGCTCTGAAATCAAAGTTATTGAAAATGAAACGAAATCGAGTCAAAATCCCCTAGAGGCAGAATAACGTGAAAGGGCCAAATCCTCATACGGGTGAACAATCATGAGAAATTTTGGAAAAGTTAAGTTCCTCGGCTTTAGAAGAAAGAGCAGCTTTCAGAAAAGCCACCTAGCAACAGAGGTTCTCACCCAAAGAGTTGGGCCGAGATCAAGTGATTAAAAATGATCAAGGCCACAAAACCAATCACCGTTTCAAACTAACAATTGTTCTTTGTTTGAAAATTTTGAAACAGGTACAATCCAAAGCAACCATGCAAGAAGCAGGTGCAACCAAAGGGGAAAAAGAAATGCGCAAGTGCTAGAAACAGCTTTGCAGTAACAATCCATAAAAAGGGATGTCCCCTCCGAATTTTTTCCCGCATTTACTCATTCAATGAAATGAAATAAAAAAAAGAAATGAAAATGAAATGAAAAAAAAAAGACAAGAAGAAAATCCAAAAAAAAATTGTAGTTCAGAATCCCCAATCTCAATCTTTTGCACTTTTCCAACATAGGGGTCCAATCCCTAATTGAGATTTTTAGACATAGGACCTCCATTCCCTATTCGTTTTTTGCCAAAATAGGGCTCCAATCCCTAGTTGAGATTTTTTAGAAATAGGGCCTCCATTCCCTAGTCGTTTTTTGCCAATATAGGGCTCCAATCCCTAGTTAAGATTTTAGACATAGGGCCTCCATTCCCTAGTCGTCTTTTACCAACGTAGGGCTCCAATCCCTAGTTGAGATTTTTTAGACATAGGGACTCTATTCCCTAGTTGCCTTTGTCCAACATAGGGCTCCAATCCCTAGTTGAGATTTTTTGATGTAGGGTCTCCATCGCCTAGTCGCCTTTTACAAACATAGGGCTTCAATCCCTAGTTGACATTTGAGACATAGGGTCTCCATCCTCTAGTCGCCTTTTGCCAACATAGGGCTCCAATCCCTAGTTGAGATTTTTTAGACATAGGGCCTCCATTCCCTAGTTGCTTTTTAGCAACATAGGGCTCCAATCCCTAGTTGATATTTTTTAGACATAGGGTCTCCATTCCCTAGTCGCTTTTTGCCAATATAGGGCTCCAATCCCTAGTTGAAATTTTAGACATAGGGCTCCATTCCCTAGTCGCCTTTTGCCAACGTAGGGCTCCAATCCCTAGTTGAGATGTTTTAGACATAAGGCCTCCATTCCGTAGTCTCCTTTGGCTAACATAGGGCTCCAATCCCTAGTTGAGATTTTTAGACATAGGGTCTCCATCCCCTAGTAGCCGTTTGCCAATATAGGGAACCAATCCATAGTTGAGATTTTTTAGACATAGGGCCTCCATGCCCTAGTCGCCTTTGGCCAACATAGGGCTCCAATCCCTAGTTGAAATTTTTAGACATATGGTCTCCATCCCCTAGTCGCCTTTTGCTAACATAGGGCCCTAATCCCTAGTTGATATTTTTTAGACATAGAGTCTCCAACCACTAGCCGCCTTTTGCCAACATAGGGCTTCAATCCCTAGTTGAGATTTTTAGACATAGGGCCTCCATTCCCTAGTCGCCTTTTACCAATGTAGGGCTCCAATCCGTAGTTGAGATTTTTTAGACATAGGGCCTTCATTCCCTAGTCGCCTTTGGCCAACATAGAGCTCCAATCCCTAGTTGAGATTTTTTGATGTAGGGTCTCCATCGCCTAGTCACCTTTTACCAACATAGGGCTTCAATCCCTAGTTGAGATTTGAGACATAGGGTCTCCATCCTCTAGTTGCCTTTTGCCAACATAGGGCTCCAATCCCTAGTTGAGATTTTTTACACATAGGGCCTCCATTCCCTAGTTTCTTTTTGCCAACATAGGGCTCTAATCCCTATTTGAGATTTTTTAGACATTGGGCCTCCATTCCCTAGTTGCTTTTTAGCAACATAGCGCTCCAATCCCTAGTTGATATTTTTTAGACATAGGGTCTCCATTCCCTAGTCGCCTTTTGCCAACATAGGGCTCCAATCCCTAGTTGAAATTTTAGACATAGGGCCCCATTACCTAGTCTCCTTTTGCCAACGTAGGGCTCCAATCCCTAGTTGAGATTTTTTAGACATAGGGCCTCCATTCCTTAGTCGCCTTTGGCTAATATAGGACTCCAATCCCTAGTTGAGATTTTTATACATAGGGTCTCCATCCCCTAGTAGCCGTTTGCCAATATAGATATCTAATCCATAGTTGAGATTTTTTAGACATAGGGCCTCCATGCCCTAGTCACCTTTGGCCAACATAGGGCTCTAATTCCTAGTTGAAATTTTTAGACATAAGGTCTCCATCCCCTAGTCGCCTTTTGCCAACATAGGGCTCCAACCCCTAGTTGAGATTTTTTAGACATAGGGTCTCCAACCCCTAGTCGCCTTTTGCTAACATAGGGCTTCAATCCCTAGTTGAGATTTTTAGACATAGGGCCTCCATTCCCTAGTCACCTTTTGCCAACATAGGGCTCCAATCCCTAGTTGAGATTTTTAGACATAGGGCCTCCATTACCAAGTCTCCTTTTTTGCCAACATAGGATATCCACTCCCTAGTTGAAGTTATTGTAGATATAGGGCCCCACTCCCTAATATCTTTCTCCTAAAGACACACGATCCTTATGTTATTATTTTCAATAGAGAAATAGTGTAGGATTTGTTACAATAACTCACAAAATTTTTCTAGTGAAAACTAGGGAAGAAAAATTTCGTTTGTTTGTTTTAGTGTTTGAGCAGGTTAACCTCGGGGCACAGTGTTCGAGACAACCGAAAGAATGAGTCTCGATCCAAAATAATGAAAAGAAGAAAAGAGCAAAAAATAAATGAACTCAAAGTGCTGAAGTGGAAAAGGATGAGGACTGCTCAAGATATGATTAAAATCATAGGCTTTGCATGTCTCACCTTAATCCAAAGCTGAAGGGTGAACCAGCGGTTACAGCTGACGAGCATCAAGATTCAGATCGGAGTTCGCATCAAGAACCAGCCAAGACTCTAGATCAAGCTTTAGAAGATTTATAGATAGGAATTTTGTAACTCATAGTTGATAGGCTTTAGCTCTTTACTTTCCATTTTGGTGTTCAACAAGTAGTAGAAACAGCAGCAACAACAATGAAATCACAGCTTCTCGGTAGTCCCAGCTACCAAAACTTCCAGAACTACACTGACCTGATTCCTTTATAGCTAAGGATATGTAGGCAACATTTGAAGCAAAGTTCGGTCAGGCTCTTTTCAAAAATGCTTCTCATGGAGTTTCAAACGGGCAAAAATCCATCATAATTGATCATTTTATCTTTGCCTGAAAACCCTTCGTGTCTCCGAGCAAAAAGGGGCAGTTGTGAGCACGTGATTTTTGCCCCACATGAATTACTCCTACAGAATTCCAAAGAATTAGATTTTTTCTTTTAAATGTATTTTATTTTAGGAACTATTGTAGAAATTTTTCTAATTATTTGCATTTTTGTGTGCATGTTTAATTTTATTTTTGATTCATGAAAAAAACAAAAATACATTGCATTCGCATTTAGGATTTAATTTTATATTTTTTTAGATTAATTAGTAAATTGGTTGTTTTATGAAATATGAAAAATTACAAAAATAGTTCATTTTTCTTTTTATCTCTTTAATTTTGAATTTTATAGTTTTTCTTTAAATTTAGGATTTATTTAATTATTGTAAATATTATGTCAAGTATTTAATATTATTTTGGTAGGTTAATTTAATTTTTAAGAGTTAATTTTCTTTTAATTTAAAAAAATAAAATTTGAAAATGAAAAGAAAAGGAAAAGAAATAAAAAAGTCTGATTTTTTGGGCCAATTTAATTTAATGCCCCCAAGCCCAATTGACTAAACACCATTACCCGTTCAAAACTGGCCCAGACCCACGTTATACCCGGTCCAAACCCCAGCCAGATCCAAACGACTCTGTTTTGATTACCCCCAATCAGGACCGTCGATCTCACTTGATCGAACGGCCCGGAACTGGCCTGTTTAAAAATATATAACTATCCGATCGACCCTTACCCCCCCCCCCAGTTCATCTCCGACACTTCATTTCACCTTTTTCAGGGAACAACCCAACCCTAGTCCGCCGACCCAATTCTCTACCATCTCCAGCCGGCAGCGCCACCCCCAATCAGCCTCAAATCTACACCACAAGACCCTCACAGCATCCCCTTTCCCAATTCCTAACCAATTTCCCTCGAATCTTTCTAGAACCCTTCGAATCTTTAATCAAGTTTGAAACCCTAAAATCTCAAATCGCCTCACTTTTGAATCTGTGACATGCAAGGTCTATTCCCCGAGTTTCCTAAGTATCCATGGTTGATTTATCACAAAACAATGATGTTCGCTTGTTCTTGACAAAGAACAAGTGATTAACATTATTTTGGGTTAAATCGGAGTGTCAGTATCGATTTCGAGTTTAATCGGTGAGTTTTCTTCATTTTTTTGTCCTTTTTTGGTTTGTTTCACCATCTGTCCCTCTCTCTTTCTTCTACATTTCTTTAAGTTTCGTTTTCTTCTGACGAATTTGGTGAAATTTTTAACTTCTGAATCTAGGTTTTCTTTGTTTGTTTTCTTTTAAAATTATTCGTTAATTTTGTTTGGTTTATGCATTTTGCCTGTTTAGCTTCTGATTTTGTTTTAGTATTATACCCATCTTAATTAGATTTTGTGTTAATTTGGTCATTTGATTAACTATAGATCTTTATTTAGTTTAAAAGGAAATCAATCACTCAGTCTATATTTTTAGTTTTGAAATCATTCAAAGTGATTATTTCTTCTGTTTCTCATTGAAATGGCTAAATGGATTTCTGATTTTTGGTTTGGGCCTTGGGGTCAATTCTGACCCATTTTCAAGAGTAACCCATTTGTTTGGGTTTAGGTCTTGGGTCAATTTGACCCGTTTGGTTCCAAGGGTAATTGACAGGGGTTTAAGGGTTTGTTTGGGAAAATCAGGTAAGGGAATCTTTAAAACTGATTTAGGAAGCTGCCTAGAAGGCGGGTTTGGGGTTGATTTTGAAAAGCTGATTTTAAATTAAGGGCATATTAGCAAAAACGAAAATTCCAAAAGGAATAAAGGGCAAAAGTCTGAAATCATCCTGTTGCCCTAAAAACTTCTCTATAAAGGCATTGTTTCTTCACTCTCAAGGGAGATTTTTGGAAAATTAACAACACTAAAAACTTTAGGAATGACTGAGCTTCCTATAGACTCTAAAAATACTGAAATTTGCTTAGAGTTTTCTTGTTTCTGCACCTTGAGTTCCCTGTTAGTCTGATTTTCAAAAACTCTCAAAAGTTGTATAGATTCTGGGTTCGAATCTGGTTCAAAAGGCTGAATAGTTCTTGTTTGTTTGGTTGTTTCCATTGCTGACTATTGCTGCTGCTTCATCTTAAATTCCTAGCTCATTTTCCTTGTTGTTTGTTGTTGTAACTAGGTACTCATTCAACCTCAAATGACATGTTGAAATGGGAATGAGAATGTTGATGATACCATGTTTCATGGCAGTCTATTTTAGATTATTTGGTTCTGTATTCATTTAGTCTTGTTATGTGGTTATGTGTTTATTAAGTTGTTATTATTAAAGCATTTGTAAAGTGGATAAGCAATTTGGTGTAGTATTTTTGAGTTGTGAGCTAATAAGAGTGTTGTTAGATATATTTAATCATGCTTTGGTACTGTTGGTTTTAATGTGAGTATTGTGTTCAGAAGTTGGACATGTGAGCTTTGTTAATTAACTTGTAATTATTTACCTCTTTTAGATGTCGACTTAGGCATTTGAACAAATTCAGTGCGTGTTATTGTATTTTGGCAGCTGTTTCTAATGGCTGTAATACTCTATTGAAGCCACTAAGAGTGCTGGTAAGTCCTCTTTCTGCTATCCAAACACTTTATATCCTTCGCTACCCCTTTTGATCCTATGTTATTTTCTTTGACTACCCTCTTTTGGAATCAAGTTTAGAGTCAAGAGTAAACAAAAAACAAAAAAAAGGAGAAAAAGAGAAAGAAAAAAAAGAGACCATGTCCTAAGAGTACAAACTGGGGCAATTCTTAGGATGTTCAAGTGGAAAAAAAATGAAGAAGAAAAGAACTGGCAAAGGTCCATGCCCCCCAGGAAATAGAAGCTAGGGTAACTTATTTTGAAAACAAAAAAAAAAAAAATAGAAAGAAAGATGAAAAAAAAGTTAGGTCAGATGTTTGAATTAGGTTTGACCTGATTCCTTAAAAAAGGATACATAAGCAGCCTCATTGTTCGGTCCAACCAAACAAGAATTTAAAAAAATCAGAAAAGAAAAGAAAAGAAAAAAAATCCCAAAAAATCCCCAATAGCTGAAACTGGTGCAAAGATTTTATTTCACCTTTGAAAGAGTCGATTCCAAGAGTTGTAAGTCTACAACCCCTAATTTTGAGTCTACTTTGAGCCTTTATGCTGACCCTTCTTTCCAACCCTGTCCAAAAACCTTCCAAATAAATACCTCCCGGTATGCCTTCAAGAATACCAAGAGAAGCATGCAATGAGCAATGGTTGTCACGCGACATAGAACACTGTCAAGTTGCTCAAGAAAGCAACAGGAAAAAAAATGAGAGAGTCTTGGTAGTGAAAACCTTCACGGGCACTGTAAGGCGATAGTAAGCAGAGATGAATAAATGAGAGAGACTTATTGGTGAAAACCCCTTGGGGAACCACTGTGAGCACGTGATTTTTGCCCTACAAGAACTACTCCCACAAAAATTCAAAATGAAATAGTTGTGTGTTGCTTGTGATTTATTTGTATTTGTCTGTGTATGTTTATTCTATTTTTACTACTGAAAAATACAAATAATATATGTGTTGCATTTGCATTTACAATTTAGGATTAATTAACCAGTGATTTGTTTGAGGAAAATGAAAATCATAAAAATAATGTATTTTGCATTTTTACCATTTAATGTTGAATTGTGTGATTTTATTGTTAATTGGCATTTAATTGTATGTGATAAGTGTTATTAAGTGATAATTAGTATTTTTAGTAAGTTAACTTGGTTTATGATTTTAGAAAATAATTTAGAAATCAAATGAATGAAAAGAATAAAAGAAATAAGAAGAAAATATTGAGAGAATCAATAAAAAAGAAAGAACCAAATTTGGGCCAAAAGCAGCCAAGCCCAAACCAAACTCGTCCAAACCCACACCTGATCCAGCCCATTACCAGTCCAATCCAGTCCATCTCGGAGACACCCAAACAGCATCGTTTTGGGGAAGCCCTGATCAGGACCGTTGATCTCACTTGATCAACGGTCCAGATCACTCCGCCCTCACCTGTAACCCCATACCCGACCCATGGCCCCGAATCAACCCGATCTCTTAATAAGACCAAACGACACCATTTGAGTTAAGTGAACTGATCCGGACCCTCGATCTCTCTTGATCGAACGATCAAGATCAAATCACCCCCACTAAATAAATGAAATCTCATACCTAGCCCCCCAAGTCCAAACCCCTTGTTCATCATCGTCTCTCAGAGATGAAGCCCCTTCCCCAAACCCTAGCCGCCATGGCATTCCTTCGCCTGAAACCCGGTGGCAACGATGCCGCCGGCCACCAAAATAACACCCCTGAACCTCCTAACCACCCTCAACACAGATCCAGTACCCGTTTGCTTCGAATTATCCTTAAACGTCTCGAATCTTCATTTGAAGATTCAAGCAAAACATGGACCTACCACAATCTGCCCTGAACTCACACCCTGGCACCCCTTGACCTACATCATGACCAAACTACCATTGGTTTGGTTCGAATCGGGCTAGAAATACTCGAACCCCAAATCAAAACGAAAGAACCCTAGAAAACCAAGACTGGTTTCTGTCCGAAGTTTAAGGGGATTTGGGTTTTTAACTGACCTTAGTCGAAGTGTTCTAAGTTGAGAACACTCGATTAAGGTCCGTTTGACCTCAAAAAGTTCAAGGCCGAGTCGATTCAAGTCCGCCTGTTCTCTGTTCCATTTAAGGTATTTTTTTTTCCTTTTATTCTATTTTTGATATTTTAAAACGTCTGTTTATTTGTCTAGTATTGTTATATTAATTTTTAATTTTTGTCTATTGTTCTGTTCTTCTCCCTCAGACCTTTTTATTTGGTCGAATTTGTTTCTGCTCATTGTTGTGAATAATTATAGGTTGTGTAATCGATTCGAAAAAGTTTCGTCGATTAGTTAAGTTTTATTATAAATCCCTGTTCTTGTCAATGCCGCTTGAATTGCCTGATTATATATTTCTGATTGATTGCTGTCAATTGTTGTAGGCAATCGGTTAATTAGTTTTCGTCGATTAATTCGTTCTTGTTTGTAGACCAATAAGATTGTCAAATGGTTGTTGTGTGTGCTGATCTGTGGACACTTAGCTTCAGGGCATTGTCAATAGGCTGACAATGATCCTGCATTCATGTTGATTTTGATTCAATTTTCAGTTTCAGCTTTAAGGATTCTGATGAGTTTTGTGTTGTGATTAGTTTGGTTTTGATTTAATTTCAGTTCATTTGTTTTAATTGAAATTTAACCTCAGTCATTCAGTTGTCAGAAGTAAGTTGGTTATAGCTGTTAATCAGAATTAGTTTAGATAATTGTTAGCTTGAAGAGATTTTAGAGTTAAAGGTTTTAATGCAGATTGAATAGATTGTATTGGGACAGTAATATTAAGGGGTTTCAGGGATGATTTGGGAATGGAATAGTTAGGGTAATATTTTAGTGTAAGTGACTTGTTAGTGGGGTATTAAACGTCTTTAAATTAATAAGGTGATAGGGAACAAGAGGGAATGGGGGCTGAAAATAAGGAAATAGCTTTCCTTAGTGGGTTTTATGTGGAAAATGCAGATTTTTAGTGGGGAAGGGGGTCGGACAGTTAAGTTGGAAAGAGAGGGCAGGTCTGGATGGCTATATAAAGGAGGAGGATTAGGACTAATTCAGAGGATTGATTTTTGGAAAGCTTGGGGGAGTTGAAAAAGAATAGCTACTGTTTTCATTGCCTCGCTTCGGATCTGAAATAGCTAGAACTTTTCTTCCTTTTACTTCTGCTCTATACTTGGAATCATTCATAGTTGCTGGTTATTTGTTGTTGCACTGCTGTTGCAACTGTTGTTCGTTACTACTGCTGTTGTTGATCCTCTTCTTGTATTGTCAATACCAGGTACATGCTTCGAATTCCCTTGATGTAAGTTCAACCTTGGAGTGAAAATGTAGTTTTATGCCAAAGTCGAGCTCATCTGAATACTTGTAGTTATAGTTCGTTAAAGGGTGTACTTATATTGTTTTTTTAACTAGTTGGCTTGTTGACATGATATGGACTGCACGGATTTGAACTAGGACTGTTTATATTACATGAATAATAGACGATTGTATAATTTGGACTATTTATAAGTTGTTTGGGCTGCTTGATTCCGATACTGTTTGGATTTTGGAATATGATTATGTAATAGTCATATTGGTTTAGTGTTGTTTTGTAGTATAATTTTGAAATAAGAAGCAAGCTACAAGCTGAAATCAGTAAGTATGGGTTTAAATGTGGTTATTGATTAAGAGTGCATCCGTTATTCATATTTTGTTAAGAATTAAACTTGTATCTATGTATTCTCGTAAATTTTTTATTTTTATATATATTTTATAATACATATGTATTCATATATGTTTTAGACAATATTGTCGTTAATAAGTTTAGACAAGTTTTAGACAATATTTTGTAATGCGTAAACTTGTATCGTTGTAGTTTAGACAACTAATATATTTTAGTTGTAATAATAATGATATGGTACACGTTTTCAATCTGATAGTAATAGACAATGGCCAATAGTTAACACGAGATTGGAAATTAATGGTAATGTATTATTAAGCTAATAATTGTAACCATTGCTAATTAGTTAACTGATTAGGAAAGTTGTGCTTGGATTTGGAGATGAAAGCCGGTTGTCCCACGGGTAGGCCTTGGAGGCCCGATGCGGATTAATTATAAGTTTCTTTCTTAAAGGGGAAGTAGCTCTTAAAACAAATTAATTAGGACTTCTTTTCACTTTAGAGACAATAAAAATAGCAAATTATAGTTGCTTTAGGCTTACTTTCTTTTTAAAAATAAAAATTTTAAAAAGACGAGCCTCGCCAAATAAAACGCACAAGCTGTGGGGCCCTCAATAAAGGAATATCATGAATACATAGAATTCGGGACGGTCCGTTTAGCAGATTTCACGACCTTCCCCAAAGTAATAACGCTTTAGTCATTGTTAGGTGCGCCTTTAATGATTTACTTCCTTAAACTCGGGTGCACATTTATGTGACCCAAATTCAAATCTCAACGGAGTCGAAATGTGTCGATAATCACGGGTACATTGATGTGACGTGGTTCGAGATAAGTTTTCACGACGTTGCAATTCTGTGTTAAAATAATAATGATAATAACAAAAGCAGTTAAAAGTTAAAATTTGCACATAGGTTCATAATTGTATAAATATCAGATAATTAAGCCGAATATGACAGTTGAGCAACCGTGCTAGAACCACGGAACTCGGGAATGCCTAACACCTTCTCCCGGGTTAACAGAATTCCTTATCCGAATTTCTGGTGCGCAGACTGTTAAACAGAGTTAATCTTTTCCTCGATTCAGGATTCAACCGGTGACTTGGGACACCATAAATCTCCCAAGTGGCGACTCTGAATCTTTAAATATAATCCCGTTTCGATTGTCCTTTAATTGGAAAAACTCCTTTTACGTCCCTTCACTGGGGTGTAGGTAAAAAGGAGGTGTGACAGCTTTGGCGACTCTGCTGGGGACCGAACCCAGAATCTCTGGTTCAGGGTTCAGAATTTGAGCTTAGATGGATTGTTATATTTGGATTTATTTATTATTATCTGATTTTATTACATGTTTCGTCTTAATGTGCTAAAATTTTGCTTTTACTGCTTTGATATTATCTGAACTGTATATATAAACTGATACAAAATCCCTCTATTCTCTCTCTTGAGGAGTGCACGCTGGTCCTGACTCCTTTCTGTTAGTGTCATATCCCAAAATAGAACGAGGATTCGGAGGAGTTGCAAAACCGGATGATCTTTTGGTTACCGGTACGCAGTTCCCATCCTCGGCTCGAGTTATCCGCTCGGGTAAGCCAGGTCTAGAACAAACACCCAGGATAAACCTAGTATAACAGAACCTCATGCCGGATCCCTAGTAGGAACGCTTATTTGCATCATGTGTACTTGACTTAGGGGACTCAACACAGGGGTTGGGTCCGTCTAGGACAAGCGACCTGAAATGAAAAAGACCATCTTGCTGCATCCTGTTTGTTTTACGCATTTATTTGCTGCAGACTTGCATGCTGACCGGCTTCTGAAAATATTGGAATATCGGAAAAAGAGAAAAAGAAAATAGCAGTGTAGAGAGATAATTTTGAAAAAAAAATAGTGCCCAAACAGCGAACTCTGCCAAAATTTTGTGAAAATGTTTTTTAGTGTAATTTATTTAAACAAGACTTATTGTCAGAATTAGTTTATTGTCGTTTCCCGAATTACGCCGGTTTGATTCTCACAGGATGTGAGATACGTAGGCAGCCCTCATCGGGTCCAACCTCCCATTTTGCAAAAATAGCCAAAAAATGTCAAACATTTTAATCTTTCGTCATAGATAAGTCGGGTGATTCCATTCTTGTAAAAATAGCTGAATGTCCCTAAAAAGACGCCGGAAGGTTGTTTTTGCGAAAATAGCCACTTTTGGTCATTCTCAAGGTTTTGTCCGGTTGGTAAAACACAGCCTTTAAATCTTCTTCGAAGTGCTGAAAAGCCGTATTGACAAGACCGGAGTTTTATTTAAATGTGTGTCAATTTTAGTTTATTCTTTCTTTGAGTCCAATGAGTGTTAATCACCCCAAACAAACATACAGAATGAGCCCGGGTCCAAGTTTGTCGGTAACAGTTAGGAGCAAGATCCCTTTGGAGTTACGCTTATGGTGGGAGGATTTGGAAAAGTCAGAGCAAGATAAGATCAAACTACATCTGGGAGGTCTCACTAGTTTGTTGAACATCAGACCCAGATGTGACATCATAAAGGCTTTGGTTACATTTTGGGATCCGGCCCACAATGTATTCCACTTCTCAGATTTTGAACTTACCCCAACCTTATAAGAGGTAGCAAGTTATATGGACATTACTGAGGGGCTAAGGCACAAATATCTGATTGCTCCAAGAGTCGTCAATTCGTACAAGTTCATGGATCTACTGAAGATAAGCAAGGGAGTCCCGTACTCTGAGTTGGATAGAGGTTTTTCTACTCTGCAGTTCATATACCAGAGGTATGGGCATATAGGAGGGTTCGACGATCTGGAAAGCGGGGTTCGCCTTCATGGGATGAACATAGGCGGTTCGCCTTCATGGTAGCATTCTTGGACATTGTGATGTTTCCTCGGAAAGACAGAAATATTGATTTGAAGGTGGCTGGAGTCGTCAAGGTCCTAATTACCAACAACAAAATCACGCTTTCCCCTATGATAGTGTCCGAGATATACCGATCTCTCACAGCCTGTAAAGTCGGGGCAAATTTTTTTGAAGGATGCAATTTGTTATTGCAGATGTGGATGATCGAGCACTTGTGTCATCATCCTCAGTATATGAGCTATAGATCTACAAACGAAGGTTGTATTAAAGGATATAACATGAGGGTTTCATGGCTCAAATTGCCAGAAGGGTCTGAGGATTGGGTATTTTGCCTTCGCGCCATCACTGCAGCACAAATAGGGTGGACATTGGGTTGGCTTCCTGTTGAAGAAATTGTGTACATGCCCGCCACGGGTCCTTACTTCCTCTTAATGGGACTCCGAGGCATTCAGCCTTATGCACCTTTGCCGGGTGATGAGACAGTTAGGGAGGTGTCAGGTGGTACACCCAGACGAAGATCTCAGTGTTTATGCAATCGAGGTTAGCACCAATGGCCAATTTCATGAAGAAACCGTTCGTTCTATATGGAATGAATGCCAATACTTAACGGTAAACACTCGAGTGCACAACCTATCCAGAGGCGAAGTCTCACCTGCTTATATCGCCTGGTACAGGAAGAGGGGCATTGTAAGAGACGAGCTAGAACGGCCAATCAAAAAACCTCACATTCAAGAGTTCGTCGAGGCGTCACAAGAACCGTGAGACTGGTTGGCCAAAGAGCGCGAATACTGGGCCGAAGTAGGGAAGATGAAACAACAGATTAAGGATCTAAAATTTGAGAACAGGGTGCAAGTTGGTGCCGATGAAGGAGAGAAGAACAAATTAGCCCAAGAAAATGAGGCTCTCAAGTCTCAGATCCGACAAATGAGGATAGATGTTGACAACCAGCAAAGGAGTCGGTCGGATGAAAGATTGATTAACGGACTAAAAAAGGAAATCATTGAGCGTCGGGATGACCTGAAGAAATCTGAGGGTGCTGTAGCACAGCTCCGGGCACAATGGGCGAAAAGAACAAAAGAGCGCATATAGTACTTGCAGTAGGTGAAGATGGAATATGAAAAAACCATCGCCAAACTAAAAGGGAAAATGACCACCTTGAGGACAAGGCAGCTAAGCAAGCCGAAGCTTATGAAATCGAAAGTGGACACTGTTACGATTTACTGGCTCGAATGGAAGATGAAATACGACAGTTGCAGAGGCAGCGTCTCCAGGATTCTTAGGTTTTGGGGGGCCGTAGTGATTAGATAAGGCGCCTTCTCATAGAAAAAGGTCAAACCAGAAACAAGATTGGGACTATTGCCCCTGGCATCATTAGGAGATGCCGAATGTGTGAAGACATGACCCGCACTACCTTCTTGTCAGCAGTAATGATTTTTGTCAAGCGGACAATGTACGAACTGGAGCAACTTGAAAGGGATCTCACACCAAAGCCCGCGGAAAGGCCGAACGATGCCTCGTGGGCACCAACTTTTGGAGCTTTAATGTATTCATAGTTCGAGTCAGTATTTTTGTTTTAGAGTCTGTTGTCTGTCTGTGTATTCTCTTTTGCATCAAAATGTGATAGTAGTTTTTTTAGTCCATAATTGGTTTTACTTCGGGTTTGTTCTCCTTTCCAAAAAGTGTTTAGTTTATATTATAATGTTTCAGTAAAGAAAATGGAAAATTGCCAAAATTTGCTTTCGCATTTATGTGTCAGAACTACGCACGGTCTGATTCATGCAGGGACATGATACGTAGGTAATCCACATAAGATTCGACCACCACTAAAAAAGGAAAGTTTGGAGGCACTTAAAAGAAGTCGGAATGATGCATGCAGTCAGAACAAAGACATGATAGAAATGGTTAAACTGCTTAGGAACATTGCATCCCTAACGTGAAATTGCAATATGTGTTAAACTCTAACGCTAACAAGTTTGTTGTTGATCCAGAGATTTCGAAATAGTTCGCTCGTTAGAACGTTCTGGCAGAATACCATTACCACACAAGATCTAAAGGGCCCATTCCGAAAAGTATGTCTGGTTCGGACAAAAGAGTTGAGGAGGAAAAGACGGAGATGAAAATGATGAAGGAGGAAGTAGACAGGTTGAGACAAGAGATAGTTGGGATGCACCTATCCTGGGCTAGGGGACAAACATCACCAATACCTCCCCCTACTCCTAACCTCTCACCGGCTCGGACTCTGGAACACCCTCCCGCTGGTCCATCAACGAGCCTCCCCAATGCCCAATACTATCAGGGGGAAACTTCCTATAATCCCCAAGCTCCACCACCCAAACAAAACCCTCCTCCACCAACTGTTCCTGTTTTCGTGGCACCTCCACCCGCCACATTGCAAAAATCATCCGATGAACCAGTGTTTTAGGTTCACGACAACCAATACTATCCTCCCGAACTCACCTTCAAAGCACCCGAGCCATACACTTACACCCCTCACCTTCAACTCCTGGCGGAAACTGAGAGGCCGGCTAAGAATCCGGAGTAGGACGAAGTGCTTCGTAAAGTGAAAAGCCTGGAGCAGTCCTTCAGGAATATGCATGGATTGTGCAGCCAAGTTAGTGTGGCCTATAAAGATCTGTGTCCCTTCCCTGATGTTCAATTGCCGACAGATTTTAAGATGCCAAAGTTTGATATATATGACGGATATGGTGATCCCATGGCACATCTACGAGGTTTATGTAGTAAGATGAGAGGGGCAGGTGGAAAGGATGAGCTGCTGATAGCTTATTTTGGTCAAAGTTTAAGCGGGTCCGCACTGGAATGGTACACGAGGCAAGATCCTAGCAGGTGGTATACCTGGGACGATCTAGCACAAGCATTTGCAGGTCACTTCCAATATAACCTTGAGATCGTCCCTGACCGTCTCACACTATTGAAACTTGAGAAAAAGCCTGGAGAGAGCTTCAGGGAATTCCGATTTCATTGGAGAGAACAAGCAACAAGAGTCGATCCACCAATGAAGGAAGGTGAAATGGTGGACTACTTCTTACAAACTTTGGAGCCAACTTACTTTGGTCACCTGGTGACATCAGTTGGTAAATCTTTCAACGAATAAAAATGGGTGGTATGGTTGAAGAGGGACTCAGGTCCAACAAGATAATTAGCTATTCGGAAATCAAGGCCATAACTCAGGCTATCCAAAGCGGCACGGGAGGTGTGCTCGGGATATAGAAGAGAGAGGAGGTCGCAACAGTCGAAGCAGGTACTTGATCCAGATCCATAGGTCCTTCCCCTCACTACCAACCTAGACCCCATCACCCAAATTACCCACACACTCCATACAACCCTCCACAACCCTATTATCCACCACAAGAACCACATTTCTCCGTCCATCACGCCCAAACTTACACCCAACCTCCGGCACACCCACAATGACGTGCGCCGTTTCCCTAGAATACATATCCACCTCCACAAAACACATACCCACCTCCACAAAACACATATCCACCACCAAGGGCCTACAGGAATCATTCAGGGACAGGCTTCCGCGGAAATCAGGCTTTCAGGAATGAAAGGGTGCACAGGCAGAGAACATTCACTCTGCTGGGAGAAACCTATACTACTCTATTCCACAAATTGAGGCAATTAGGCCTGTTGAGCCCAAATTGCCAAATCCCCTTCCCAAAAATCTGGACCACTCGGTAAGTTGTGAATATTTTTTGGAGGATCCCGGGCATGATACTGAGAAGTGCTGGAAGTTGAAGACTGTCGTACAAGATCTTATTGACACAAATAGGATCGAGGTTCAGGCACCAGAGGCACCCAACATCAATGAGAACCCGCTTTCGGTGCACCATGTGGCCCATATGATCGAACTAGTGCATGAAGGAGGGGAGCCCAAGAAACCCTCACATACGGTAATGATGATTCGTGCCAGTCCAAATGAAAAGTCGACCAGTGGAAAGGCAGTGGTACAGTTGGAAAGGGTAGATGACAAGCCAGTTGTGGTAATGGGGAAAGGTTCATCTGTTGTTGAGAAGAAGCTAGAGCCGTTCAGGGTAGTGCTGCAGGGAGTACCAAGCACACCAGTGTTAGTTGTGAAGGCAGCCCACGTAGAACCAGTTTTTATCAGGCTAGTAATGCAGTTGCCGATAACAAGTGAGAAAGTTGTGCCATGGTGCTACAGTCAAGTGACGGTGATGCATAAGGGGAAGGAGATTGTGGAAGAAGTAAGCGAGGCCCAGGGGTTAACTCGTTCAGCAAGGTGTTTTGCTCCCGCAGAATTGAGAAGGGCCAATCCTATAACAATAAAAAAGCCAGTGATGGAGGAAGAAGCAGAGGAGTTTTTGAAGAACATGAAGGCACAGGACTACTCCATTGTAGAGCAGTTGAGGAAGACCCCGACCTAGATTTCATTCTTATCCTTGTTGATCCATTCAAGTGATCATTGTCGGGCATTAATGAAGATTCTGAACGAAGCCTATGTTCCAGACAAGCTCTCAGTGAACTATTTGGAGAAAATAGTGCACAAAATCTTCGAGGTAAACCGAGTGACATTTTCTAACGATGAATTGCTGAAAGAAGTCACAGAACACAACAAAGCCCTCTACTTGACCGTGAAATGCGAAGACTCGGTGGTCACCTGGGTATTGATTGATAATGGGTCAAGCGCAAACATCTGTACTTTGAGTACTCTGAACAAGCTGAAGGTTGATCATGACCAGATTCACAGGAACAATGTCTGCGTCCGAGGTTTTGATGGGGGTGGTACTGACACAGTAGGTGATATCATGCTGGAATTGACAATTGGTCCGGTCGAGTTCACCATAGAATTTCAAGTGATAGACGTGGTGGTGTCGTATTATATTCTGTTGGGGCGACCTTGGATCCACGCAGCCAAAGCAGTGCCTTCTACACTACATCAGATGGTCATATTTGAATGGGATAGACAAGAGATTGTGGTACACGGTGATGACTATGCAGGCGTCGTTAGTGATGCCATTGTGACCTTCATAGAAATCGATGATGACAAGGGCCCATGGGTTTACCAGGTTTTTGACGCAGTCTCAGTGGACAAAATTCCTGAGGGCGGGGGCCTTCCACTTCCCAGAATAGCAGCTACAACCTTCATGATAGCCTCGAAAATGTTAAACAGCGGATTTGTACCAGGAAAAGGTTTGGGGGTTGATCTGCAAGGTATTGTCCAGCCAGTTTCTTTGCCCAAGAACCTGGATACGTTCGGGCTAGGATTCAAGCCTATAGCAGCAGATGTAAGGCGGGCCCGAAAATTGAAAAAGAAAGTTTGGGTTCTTCCCAAGCTAGTTCCACGTCTTTCCAGATCCTTTGCCAGAGCAGGTAGTGGAAGGTTGTCAGTCCCCAAAATTCTCAGACCTCTGATTGGGCCAGACGGAGATTTGAATGAGGGCTTTGAAAGGCTATTCGCCGAAGTCAACATGATAGAAGCTGGAGAAGGTTCCAATAAGGCAGACATACAGTTTGTGGGGCCTAGAGCCAATGTCAACAATTGGACAGCTACTCTTCTTCCTACTCGGAGGGAGTCTTGGTAGTTGGCTCTGATTTTCCTTCCTGTTTTCTGGATTGTTCCAAGGTTATAATCCAGATTTCTTTTTATTTTTATTGTGTTCATCAAAGTGTGAAACCTTGTTATCCCGTAATTCAATAAAATAAAAAGTTTCTTCTTCATTCCTTATTTTATTTTATTTTTAATTTTGTTTTCTTCTTTTCTTTTTCTGTACAGTTCTCTTTATACTGGTCTTAATGGCATGGCGTGCATAAGGAATCCTCAGCCCAGTCTTAAAAATCAATCTGATCTCGAAAAGATAGTTCAAGAAGTAGATTGTGGTTACGAATCAGAATATGATGATGAGGATGAAACCTTCGAAGAAATTAGTAAGGAGTTAATTCACTTCGAAGAAAAACCCAAACTCAATTTGAATGACACAGAAGCCGTCAATTTAGGGGACACAGACAATGTCCGAGAGACTAAGATAAGTGTCCACCTCGAGCCAGAAATTAGGGAAGAACTAGTCAAAACACTCATTGAATTCAAAGATGTTTTTGCATGGTCGTACGATGACATGTCGGGATTAAGCACAGATCTAGTGGTTCACAAATTTCCCACTGACCCGGCATGCCCTCCCGTCAAGCAGAAATTGAGGAAGTTCAAGACAGATATGAGTGTGAAGATTAAAGAAGAAGTAACCAAGCAGCTGCAAGCAAAGGTTATTCGGGTCACTCGATATCCTGATTGGTTGGCTATTGTAGTGCCAGTGCCGAAGAAAGATGGGAAGATCAGAGTGTGTGTCGAGTACCGCAAACTGAATAGGGCAAGCCCAAAGGATAACTTTCCATTACCCAACATCCATATCTTGATCGATAATTGTGTCGGACATGAGATCGGGTCTTTTGTAGATTGCTATGCTTGGTATCATCAAACTCTGATGGATGAAGAAGATGCGGAAAAGACGGCATTCATTACGCCGTTGGGGACTTATTGCTACCGAGTAATGCCTTTTGGCTTGAAGAACGCCGGGGAAACGTACATGAGAGCAATGACTACGGTGTTTCATGATATGATACACAAAGAGATTGAGGTATACGTAGATGACGTGATCATAAAATCTAAGCGTCAGGAAGATCACGTAGCAGACCTGAGAAAGTTTTTCCAAAGACTTCGAAGGTATGATATTAAGCTCAACCCGGCCAAATGTGCATTTCGTGTTCCATCTGGAAAGCTGTTGGGATTCATCGTCAGTTGGCGAGGTATTGAGTTGGACTCGTCAAATATCAAATCCATCCAAGAGTTGCCACCGCCGAAGAACAAAACAGAAGTAATGAGTCTGTTGGGAAGGTTGAATTATATCAGCAGGTTTATCGCTCAACTCACAGCGACTTGTGAACCCATTTTTCGGCTACTGAAGAAAAATGTCGCGGTAGAATGGACGGCAAAATGTCAGAAGGCATTTGACCAAATCAAAGGATATTTATCAAATCCACCTGTGTTGGTTCCACCTGAGCCGGGGAGACCGTTAATTCTTTATCTAACGGTCCTGTAGAATTCGTTTGGCTGCGTACTGGGGCAACACGACATTATAGGAAGGAAGGAGCAAGCCATCTATTATCTCAGCAAGAATTTACAGGCTATGAGGTTAAGTACACTCAACTCGAGAAGACATGTTGCGCCCTAACTTGGGTGGCCCAGAAATTGAAGCATTATCTGTCATCATATACTACTTATCTCATTTCCCGCTTGGATCCACTAAAGTATATTTTCCAGAAGCCTATGCCCACAGGTAGATTAGTGAAATGGCAGATATTACTCGCAGAATTCGACATCGTCTATGTGACGAGGACGACTATGAAAGCCCAAGCATTGACCGATCACTTGGCTGAGAATCCTGTTGATGAAGAATACGAGCCATTGAAGACGTATTTTCCTGATGAAGAAGTGATGCATATAGATGAGTTGGAACTATATAAGGAACCAAGTTGGAAGATCTTCTTTGATGGAGCCGCAAACGCAAAAGGAGTTGGAATAGGAGCGGTACTTATTTCTGAAACAGGACATCATTATCCTGTTACGACACAGCTACGTTTCTTTGTACCAATAACATGGCTGAATATGAGGCATGCATTTTGGGCTTACGGTTAGCTGCAGAAATGGATGTCCAAGACGTCTTGGTCTTGGGAGACTCGGACCTCCTGGTTCATCAGATTCAGGGTGAATGGGAAACACGGGATTTAAAGCTTATACCATATCGATAATGTTTGCACGATCTGAGCAAGTGATTTTGATCAGTGGAGTTCAGACACATCCCAAGAGTTCATAATGATGTTGCCGATGCTTTGGCCATTTTAGCATTGATGTTGCACCACCCAGAAAAAATTCATGTTGACCCATTGCATATTCAGGTTCGTGATCAACATGCTTATTGCAACATGATAGAGGAAGAAATGGATGGCAAACCATTGTTTTATGATGTCAAGGAATACCTCAGGATAGGGATATACCCGGAGCAGGCCACCGATGATCAAAAGAGAGCCATTCGGCGATTGGCAAATGGAATCTTCCTCAGTGGAGGAGTGTTGTACAAAAGAACCCCAGATTTGGGATTGCTGAGATGTGTAGATGCTAGTCAAGCCACGATAGTTATGACAGAGGTACATGCTAGAGTTTGTGGGCCACACATGAGCGGATATGTGTTGGCGAAGAAGATTCTTCGAGCAGGGTACTATTGGCTCACTATGGAGCTTGATTTTATATCAATTTCGTGCGAAAATGCCATCAGTGTCAGATACACAGAGATTTGATTCATTCTCCGCCGACAGAATTACATACAATGTCAGCACCATGGCCATTTGTTTCCTAGGGCATGGATGTCATTGGACCTATTGAGCCGGCAGCTACCAACGGTCATAGGTTCATTCTGGTGACCATCGATTATTTCACTAAGTGGGTTGAAGCTAATACTTTCAAGTCACTAACCAATAAGGCAGTGATAGATTTTGTTCACTCCCAAATCATCTGTAGATTTGGAATCCCAAAGGTGATCATCACAGATAATGGTGCTAATCTTAACAGCAATTTGATGAAAGAGGTATGTCAGCAGTTTAAGATTACACACCGCAATTCCACCCCATATTATCCCAAGGCGAATGGATCAGTTGAGGCAGCCAACAAAAACATAAAGAAGATACTTCGGAAGATGGTAGAAGGTTCGAGGCAATGGCATGAAAAATTACCATTTGAATTGTTGAATTATCGCACTACTATCCGTACTTCAGTAGGTGCAACTCCTTATTTGTTGGTATACGGAACTGAAGCAGTGATACTGGTAGAAGTTGAAATTCCATCCCTGCGGATTATCACTAAAGCTGAGATTGATGATGACGAGTGGGTCAAAACCCGTTTGGAGCAGTTGAACTTGATTGATGAAAAGAGATTGGCATCTGTGTGTCATGGCCAGTTATATCAAAAGAGAAATGGGAAGTGCATACAACAAAAAGGTGCGTCCCCGGAAGTTTGAAGTGGGCTAGCAAGTGCTGAAACGCATCCTCCCACATCAGGCTGAGGCAAAGGGCAAGTTCGCCCCGAACTGGCAAGGGCCATTCATTGTAACCAGAGTGTTGTCCAATGGCGCTTTATGTTTAATAGATATCGAAGGGAGATGCGTCGACATGGCTATCAATTCTGACGCAGTTAAGAGATATTATGTATGATTTCTTTTAATTGTAATTATTGTTTGTTTGTACTTGGCATTTATCGGAGAATGAAATGACGGAGGCAATTCTTTCTTCTATCCAAATACTTTCACCTTTACTTCCCTTTTTGAGCCTTATTTATTCTTTCATACCCCTCTTTTGGAATCAGTAATGAGAATGAAAGAAAAGAGAAGAGAAAAATAATGATAATAAAGACAAAAGAAAAGTAACAAGCAAAAAACAAAGGAATTGGGAACTACGTTTGACCTGATTCCTCAAAGAAGGATACGTAGGCGCCTCACGGCTCAGTCATGGTGTAACAAAAAAATAAAAATCCCCAAGCAAGAAAAACTAGGGTAGAAGTTTGTGTTTGTAAGCTTGGAAAGAAAGTTTGATTCCAAGAGTTGTACTGTTTCACCCATCAAAATTATTTTGAACTTTTGATACCCCTTTTCCTTTTAGCCATACACAAAAACCCATATTGATGTCCAAAAAGACCTCCAGATAAGTATCCAAGAAGTGCCAAGTCATGCAAGTGGAAGTCGGGAATAACACTCTGATCCCCAATAGAGGAGAGGATCATAAGCTGGAAGTGAATTGATAACCGAAAAGAATCCCCAGTAGAGAGAATCATATTGGCAGCACTCCAATCCCCAGCTGAAAAATAAAATAAAATGAGAGAGTCTTATCGGTGAAAACCTTCACAGGCACCATAAGGTGATGGGAGTTGAGAGAAATGAGAGAGTCTTATTAGTGAAAACCCCTCGAAGGGCACTATGAGGCGACAAGACAAGATTGGCGGGAAAGATCTGTAGTTGGCAAAGAGTTGAGTGTCTGTTTATCCCCGGCAGGATGAGGCCGCCCGAAAGATTGATTGATACAAATAGACTGGGTTGATTAATCCGGAATGCACAACATGATCGTTGGGATCGGTTATATCATTCAGATAAGTTCTTTTCTTTCTTTTTCCCCAGCATTTGTTCAGAAAGACTTCTTCTTTTTCTATCTTTTGAAATCATCATTTTTTTCATTTTTGGTCTAAAGACTTTATCTCCCCAGCAGTTTGTTTTTGAAAAGGATTTTCAGAGCTTATTACCAGTTTTCAAGATGGTGCAAAAGCACAATGTGGATAGGACGGGCAAACAAATAATGCAATGGAATGAGAAAGATGTTCGTTGCAAGACCAAATGATGGATTGATCTAGGATTCCAAGGGAAGTTGGATAAAAACGGAAAAGCAACAGTTAAAAGGTTATGAGGATCCCCAACAGATTTGCGAGATACAGGAACAACTCCGACAGATTCTCGACCAAGTTCCGCAATGGTCGGATAGCACAGAGCGGGGAAGGAAGAGAAAAGAAAAATCATCCCTAGCAGGAGTATCATCCTCAACAAATAATATCATCCCCAACAAGTTTTGTAATAAAACACAAAGCAGGGAAAGGGAGAAGGGGGAAACCATCCCCGGCAGGAGTGGCACGACCACTCACCATGTTTTAAACTAACAAATTTTTCTTTGATTTGAAGCAGGGAAAGGAAATGCTATTGACAGCAGGAAGACATGGCCACAAAGAAGATTATCAAACTGGGGCAGAAAATTTTCTCTCATTGCGAAAATTTTCTTGAAATCAGATACCCACTTGGGGAAGATGGAAGATAACACAAGTTTTGAAGGAAGTGGAATCCCCCGTAGTTTACGGGAGAAAGAATACAAGTTTTAAAGAAAGCAATCTTGGAAGAAGCAAGATAACCCAAGTTTTAAGGGTAGTGGTTTTTGAATCAGTATCATCCCCACTGTTGTTAAAAGGAGGAAAGTAACTAGAGGATAATTCCCCAGCAGTGTTATCCCCGACAAGTTTCAGAGAAGTGAAAACACCAGCTTGAGGAAAGTAGTTCCAAGTGGAAGGAAGGCACCAGCTTTAAAGGAAGTAGTCTGTGAAGAAGGAAAATAACATAGTTGTGAAGAAAACACTGGTGTTGTCCCCAGCAGTTTTTCGGAGGAATAAGACACCATTTTTTAGGGAAGCAGTTGAAAGAAGATGATTCAAGTTAAAGGAGTCAGGGACCCTCTTGGAGAATGGAGGTGTTGTATTTTTAAGAAGTTGTCAAAGTCAGGAGCCCGCCTGGAGAATGGAGGTGTTATATTTTAAGAAGTTGTTGAGGTTAGGAGCCCGCCTGAAGAATAGAGGCTGAATTATTTTTAAGTTGTTGTTGGAATCAGGAGCCCGCCTGGAGAATGGAGGCTGATTTATTTTCAAAATTGCTGATGAAGTAAGGAGCCCGCCTGGAGAATGGAGGCTACATTATTTTTAAGTTGTTGATGAAGTCAGGAGCCCGCCCGGAGAATGGAGGATGAATTTTTTTTAAGTTGTTGTTGGAATCAGGAGCCCGCCTGGAGAATGGAGGCTGATTTATTTTCAAAGTTGCTGATGAAGTCAGGAGCCCGCCTGTAGAATGGAGGTTGTTAAATTTTAAGTTGAAAGAGTCAGGAGCCCGCCTGTAGAATGTAGGTTGTTAAATTTTAAGTTGAAAGAGTTAGGAACCCGCCTGTTAGAACGAGGGTTGTTATATTTGAAGTTGATGAAGTCAGAAGCCCGCCTGTAGAATAGAGGAATGCACGTCAAGATCAAGTCAGAAGTCAGTAATGCGGAGGGTCACAACGAAAATACCCCCAACACGAATCCCATTTCAGAGATCATAAAGAAGATTACAAGAGCAAGTCAAAGATAGATAAGATTCTGTAATCATTAGTTTAGTCTAGCTTTTGTTTTCTTTCTAGCAATGGTGTAATAAGGAGGTCGAAAAGCAGTGGTAACAGCATGCAACAGCAGTAACACCAACATCGCAGTCCCATAGTCCCAGCTACCAAAGTTTCCCGAACTACATTGACCTAATTCCCTTTTAGCCAGGGATATGTAAGAAACCTGTGAAACAGAGGTTCGGTCAAATCTTTCAAAAAAAATGCTTCACACGGAGTATTCCAACGGGCAAAAAATCGTTCGTATCCGCTCACTTTATCTTTGCACGGAAACTCTTCATGTTTCCGGACAAAGAGGGGCAGCTGTGAGCACGTGATTTTTGCCCTACAAGAACTACTCCCACAAAAATTCAAAATGAAATAGTTGTGTGTTGCTTGTGTTTTTTTTTTGTATTTGTCTGTGTATGTTTATTCTATTTTTACTACTGAAAAATACAAAAAATATATGTGTTTCATTTGCATTTACAATTTAGGATTAATTAACCAGTGATTTGTTTTAGGAAAATGAAAATCATAAAAATAATGTATTTTACATTTTTAGCATTTAATGTTGAATTGTGTGATTTTATTGTTAATTGGCATTTAATTGTTTGTGATAAGTGTTATTAAGAGATAATTAGTATTTTTAGCAAGTTAACTTGGTTTATGATTTTAGAAAATAATTTAGAAATCAAATTAATGAAAAGAATAAAAGAAATAAGAAGAAAATAAAGAGAGAATCAATAAAAAAGAAGAACCAAATTTGGGCCAAAAGCAGCCAAGCCCAAACCAAACTCGTCCAAACCCACACCTGATCCAGCCCATTACCAGTCCAATCCAGTCCATCTCGGAGACACCCAAACGGCATCGTTTTGGGGAAGCCCTGATCAAGGCCGTTAATCTCACTTGATCAATGGTCCAGATCACTCCGCCCTCACCCGTAACCCCATACCCGACCCATGGCCCCGAATCAACCCGATCTCTTAATAAGACCAAACAAACACCATTTGAGTTAAGAACTGATCCGGACCCTCGATCTCTCTTGATCGAACGGCCAAGATCAAATCACCCCCCACTATATAAATGAAATCTCATACCCAGCCCCCTCAGTCCAAACCCCTGTTCATCATCGTCTCTCAAAGACGAAGCCCCTTCCCCAAACCCTAGTCGCCATGGCATTCCTTCGCTTGAAACCCGGCGGCAACGATGCCGCCGGCCACCAAAATAACACCCCTAAACCTCCTAACCACCCTCAACACAGATCCAACCCGTATGCTTCGAATCATCCTCAAACATCTCGAATCTTCATTTGAAGATTCGAGCAAAACCTGGACCTACCCCAATCCGCCCTGAACTCACACCCTGGCACCCCTTGACCTACCTCATGACCAAACCACCGTTGGTTTGGTTCGAATCGGGCTAGAAACACTCAAACCCCAAATCAAAACGTAAGAACCCTAGAAAACCAAGACTGGTTTCTGTCCGAAGTTTAAGGGGATTTGGGTGTTTAACTGACCTTAGTCGAAGTATTCTCCATTAAGAACACTCGATTAAGGTCCGTTTGACCTCAAAAAGTTCAAGGCCGAGTCGATTCAAGTCCTCCTGTTCTCTGTTCCATTTAAGGTATTTTTTTTTAATTTTTTTTTCCTTTTATTCTATTTTTGATGTTTTAAAACGTCTGTTTATTTGTCTAGTATTGTTACATTAATTTTTAATTTTTGTCGATTGTTCTGTTCTTCTCGCTCACACCTTTTTATTTGGTCGAATTTGTTTCTACTCGTTGTTGTGAATAATTATAGGTTGTGTAATCGATTCGAATAAGTTTCGTCGATCAGTTAAGTTTTATTATAAATCCCTGTTCTTGTCAATGCCGCTTGAATTGCTTGATTATCTATTTCTGATTGATTGTTGTCAATTGTTGTAGGCAATCAGTTAATTAGTTTTCATCGATTAATTCGTTCTTGTTTGTAGACCAATAAGTTCGTAAAATGGTTGTTGTGTGTGTTGATCTGTGGACACTTACCTTCAGGGCATTGTCAATAGGCTGACAATGATCCTACATTCATGTTGATTTTGATTCAATTTTCAGTTTTAGCTTTAAAGATTCTGTTGAGTTCTGTGTTGTGATTAGTTTGGTTTTGATTTAATTTCAGTTCATTTGTTTTAATTGAAATTTAACCTCAATCATTCAGTTGCCAGAAGTAAGTTGGTTATAGCTGTTAATCAGAATTAGTTTAGATAATTGTTAGCTTGAAGAGATTTTAGAGTTAAAGGTTTTAATGCAGATTGAATAGATTGTATTGGGGCAGTAATATTTAGGGGTTTCAGGGGTGATTTAGGAATGGAACAGTTAGGGTAATATTTTAGTGTTAGTGACTTGTTAGTGGGGTATTAAATGTCTTTAAATTAATAAGGTAATGGGGAACAAGAGGGAATGAGGGCTGAAAATAAGGAAAAAGCTTTCCTTAGTGGGTTTTAAGTGGAAAATTGCAGATTTTTAGTGGGGAAGGGGCGAGGGCAGTTAAGTTGGAAAAAGAGGGCAGGTCTGGATGGCTATATAAAGGAGGAGGATTAGGACTGATTCAGTTGATTTTTGGAAAACTTGGGGGAGTTGAAAAGGAATAGCTACTATTTTCATTGCCTCGCTTAGGATCTGATATAGCTAGAACTTTTCTTTCTTTTACTTCTGCTCTATACTTAGAGTCGTTCATAGTTGCTGGTTATTTGTTGTTGCACTGCTGTTGCAACTGCTGTTCGTTACTACTGCTGCTGCTGATCCTCTTCTTGTATTGTCAATACCAGGTACATGCTTCGAATTCCCTTGATGTAAGTTCAACCTTGGAGTGAAAATGTAGTTTTATGCTAGAGTCGAGCTCATTTGAATACTTGTTGTTATAGTTCATTATAGGTTGTACTTATTTAGTTTTTTTTAACTGGTTGGCTTGTTGACATGATATGGACTACACGGATTTGAACTAGGACTGTTTATATTACATGAATAATAAATGACTGTATAATTAGGACTATTTATAAGTTGTTTGGGCTGCTTGATTCCGAGATTGTTTGGATTTTGGAATATGATTATGTAATAGTCATATTGTTTAGTGTTATTTTGTAGTATAATTTTGAAATAAGAAGCTAGCTGTAAGCTGAAATCAACAAGTATGGGTTTAAATATGGTTATTGATTAAGAGTGCATCCGTTATTCATATTTTGTTAAGAATTAAACTTGTATCTATGTATTCTCGTAAATGTTTTATATATATATATATTTTATAATACATCTATTTATGTAAGTTTTAGACAATATTGTCGTTAGTAAGTTTAGACAAGTTTTAGACAATATTTTGTAATGTGTAAACTTGTATCGTTGTAGTTTAGACAAGTAATATATTTTAGTTGTAATAATAATGATATGATACACATTTTCAATCTGATAGTAATAGACAATGGCCAATAGTTAACACGAGATTGGAAATTAATGGTAATGTATTATTAAGCTAATAATTGTAACCATTGTTAATTAATTAACTGATTAGGAAAGTTGTGCTTGGATTTGAGATGAAAGTAAGTTGTCCCACGAGTAGGCCTTGGAGGCCCGATGCGGATTAATTATAAGTTTCTTTCTTAAAGGGGAAGTTGCTCTTAAAACAAATTAATTAGGACTTCTTTTTACTTTAGAGACAATAAAAATAGCAAATTATAGTTGCTTTAGGCTTACTTTTTTTTTTTAAATAAAAATATAAAAAGGAGACGAGCCTCGCCAAATAAAATGCACAAGCTGTGGGGCCCTCAATAAAGGAATATCATGAATACATAGAATTCGGGACGGGCCGTTTAGCAGATTTCACGGCCTTACCTAAAGTAATAACGCATTAGTCACTGTTAGGCGCTCCTTTAATGATTTACTTTCTTAAACTCGGGTGCACATTTATGTGACCCAAATCCAAATCTCAACGGAGTCGAAATGTGTCGATAATCACGGGTACATTGATGTGACATGGTTCGAGATACGTTTTCACGACGTTGCAATTCTCTGTTAAAATAATAATGATAATAATAAAAGCAGTTAAAAGTTAAAATTTGCACATAGGTTCATAATTGTATAAAGATCAGATAATTAAGCCGAATATGACAGTTGAGCGACCGTGCTAGAACCACGGAACTCGGTAATGCCTAACACCTTCTCCCAGGTTAACAGAATTCCTTATCCGGATTTCTGGTGCGCAGACTATTAAACAGAGTTAATCTTTTCCTCAATTCAGGATTCAACCGGTGACTTGGGACACCATAAATCTCCCAAGTGGCGACTCTGAATCTTTAAATATAATCCCATTTCGATTGTTCTTTAATTGGAAAAACTCCCTTTACGTCCCTTCACTGGGGTGTAGGTAAAAAGGAGGTGTGACAACCACTAGTCGAAAATGTGTCACGAAGCTAATGCAAAGAATTGACACGAACAAGCCTAACTTCAAAGGTCATAAGAATGGTAAAGGGGAAGATTGGATTAGCTTGATAAATCAGACTATTGAGTCCAAAATGCATGTCATGATCATTAATGAAAATTATTGAAAAAAAGAAAGAAAAAAAACTCTTCCTTCTATCCTTCCAACAGGGGCATTTCTTGTCGATACTTGTTTCTTTGCATCATTGTGTCCTTCACTCTGAGTCAGTTGTTGTCAAAACAATCAAGAAAAGATTTCAAAATCTGCTACCAGCTTTTCAGTTGCATAAAGTAAATTTAGCCAGCACACTCAGTTGTTACTATCAACATGCCTTGAGGATTCATGCAAAGTCTTCCCCAAAAAACACTTTTGTCAGCCTACTTGGTGCAAGAAAGATAAATGGTGATTCTCTCTGATAGACAAATTGCTCAAAAATCAAGAAGTCATTCAAGATATCATCAAAGGTCACCTAAGAAATGATCTCTAGTTGGGATAAGGTTGATTGAGCCACAAATACAAATGGTGACGGGTGTGAAACAATCAGGGTTGATGCTGAGCAAAAGTCTGTTGAAATCGACTCAAGCTGATTGAACAAAAGCCAAGCTGCCCAGGACTCAAAGCCACAAACCGACCACCACTTTCAAAACTGACAAAATTTTCTTTATTTGAAACAGGAACAAAGCAGTGCAAGGATAGTGGTTCAAAAATAATTCAAAAAAAAATGAGAAAAAGAAAAAAAAGAGAAAAGAAGAGAAAAGCCGACAAAGGGAAGTTTCTCAAATCTTTGCCTTTATTTGTCTTGTTATTATGTATAAAATCTTGCCATTAATCCTAACATTTTTCCTCCTAGGATAAAAAGTCCTAGTCTGATGGATTTTCCTCCCAATAGAAATCTTAGTCTGATGAATCTTTCTACTAAGATACAAAAAAAAAGAAAAAAAGAGACATAGTCTGATGAACTTTCTTCTAGGATCAAAATCTTATAGCCCGTTTGGCCAAGCTGGAAAAATCAGCACTGTTTGGAGAGAAGCTACTTTTTTCTACTTCTCCAAAACTGCTTCTGTTTCTCCTCAAAAACACTGTTTTTCCTTCCAAAAGCTTGGCCAAACACCTCAATTTTTGGCCAAAAGTGCTTTTGGCAAAAAAAAACACTTTTGGCAAAAAAAAAACCACTTTTCGCCTAAAAGAAGCTTGGCCAAATAGGCTATTAGTCCGATGAATCTTTCTCCTAAGATAAGAAAAGAAACCTAGTCTGATGACCTTTCTATTAGGATCAAAATCTTAGTCTGATGAATCTTTCTCCTAAGATAGGAAATCTAGTCTGATGAATTTTCTCCTAGGATAGAAATCTTAATCTGATGAATCTTTCTCTTAAGATACCAAAGGAAAAAAAAGAGAAAAAAAAGGACCTAGTCTGATGAACTTTCTCCTAGGATCAAAATCTTAGTCTGATGAATTTTTCTCCTAAGATACGAAAAGAGACCTAGTCTGATAAACTTTCTCCTAGTATCAAAATCTTAGTCTGATGAATCTTTCTCCTAAGATAGGAAACCTAGTCTGATGAATTTTCTCCTAGGATAAAAATCTTATTCTGATGAATCTTTCTCCTAAGATACCAAAAAAAAGAGAAAAAAATGACCTAGTTTGATGAATTTCTCCTAGGATCAAAATCTTAGTCTGATGAATCTTTCTCCTAAGATAGGAAACCTAGTCTGATGAATTTTCTCCTAGGATAGAAATCTTAGTCTGATCAATCTTTCTCCTAAGATAGAAAACCTAGTATGACGAATTTTCTCCTAGGATAATTTGAAAAAGGAAAAAAGGACGTCTCGATTAAAAAAAAAGGCGTTGGGGAAATTTGTTTAAAAGAATGATTTTCTCAAAAGTGAAAAAAATGTTGATTTTTCTTTAAGAAAAAAGAAAAGGAAAAAATCCTTCTTGGTTCATTTTAGCATAGGTACACAAGTCAGTAGTCTCACTTTCCAGCATAGGGTCTCGCTCACTAGTTGATGCCAGTATAACCTGGTAATCTTTCCAACATAAGGTCTCCACTCCCTAGTTGATTTTATTTAGACATAGGGTCTCCACTCCCTAGTCTGCTTTTTCCAACATAGGGTCTCCAATCCCTAGTTGATTTCATTTTAGATACAGGGTCTCCTCTCCCTGTATTTCTTTTCCCAAGGATACATAATCCTAATTTTATTGCTTTCAATAAAGAAGTAGTTTAGATTTTTGTTACAAATAACTCACAAAATTTTCCTAGTGAAAACTGGGGCAGAAAATTTCGTTTGTTTGTTTGCTTTGGTGCCTGAACAAGGTTCCACTATGAGGCACAAGGTTTGAGATGACCAAAAGAAGAAGTCTCAACCCAAATAAAAGAAAAGAAGAACAAGAAAAGAAGTTGAACTAAAAGTGCAGAAGCGGAGAAAAGATGTGGACTGCTCAAGACATGATTGAAGTCACAAGCTTTGCACGTCCCTCCTTGATTCGAGAAGTTGAAAAGGGAGAGAACCAGCACCTGCAGCTAACAAGCAGCAAGATTTAGATCAGAGTCCACATGAAGAACCAACCAAAACTCAAGATCAAGCTTCAGAAGACTCATAGATAGGAATCTTTAAGTCGTAGTTGATAAGCTTAGCTAGTTTAGCTTTTGTTTTTCATTTTTGTGTAATAAGGAGCTCAGCAAGCAGAAACAGCAGCACCAACAGTGAAATCACAGCTTCTCGGTAGTCCCAACTACCAAAACTTTTAGAACTACACCGACTTGATTCCTTTATAGCCAAGGATATGTAGGCAACCTCCGAAGCAAGGTTCGAATTCAAAATGCTTCCAAATAGATTTTCAAATGGGCAAAACTCGTAGTTGCTCATTTTATTTTTGCCCGAAAACTCTTCATGTTTCCGAGCAAAGAGAGGCAGCTGTGAGCACCTAATTTTGTCTTACATGAAAATAACTCTTAAAAATAGACTAAATTAATTTTTATTGATTTTTAGGAGTTTTTCTTTATTTAGTTGCATTTCATGTGTTTTTAAAATTTTAAAACATAGAAAAAATCATAAAAATTGTCATTTTAATT
This sequence comes from Nicotiana sylvestris, assembly GCF_000393655.2. NCBI lineage: Eukaryota > Viridiplantae > Streptophyta > Magnoliopsida > Solanales > Solanaceae > Nicotiana > Nicotiana sylvestris. Next base: position 117,345,507 of record NC_091057.1, on the reverse strand, counting down.
TCATGCCATCTTAAGTTTAATTTGCATTTAAGTATTTAATTTCATAGTTTAATTGCATTCATTAAACAAAAATCACAACAAAAAAAATTACTACAATAGACATGTCCACAATTTAGTTTTTAGTTTTAAATTAATTAGTTTTAAATTAGTGAAATAAGTAAGATTAACTCTACGAAATAATTTAAGGTAGAGCCTAATTTTAGGATTTTATTTAGCTTGTTTAATTATTTCAATTAGATTTTTGAATCAAAAGAAAAATAAAGAAAAGAAATATATTTGGTCTTTTAATTTCGTCTGGCCAGCTTAACTTGAAGCCCAAAAATCCCAAATAACCCAATTACCCACACTCCAGCCCAATTGTTTTGGCCCATTAACCCTTACCCTCATTAAAACCTAATCCCTAATTCCATATAATGATTAGATCATATACACATTAAGAAGAGAACCCTTACTCCTAGACAACAGAACAAAAACGGTGCTGAAGTTCCCCCCCCCCCCCCCCCCCCCGTTTCTGATTTTTGGACTTTGAGCGCCGCTGCTTATTTTCTTCTTCTTCTTCATTTACATAAAAGGAAAAGGGACGGAAAAAAAACAAGAAAAGGAAAACAGAGCCAAAAGAAATCTAGTAGCTCTTCATCTTCAATCGCCGCTGCTCTTTCTATTTTAGCGAAGAACGCACCAAATAGTTCTGTCGTTCATATTTCCGGCGAGTTTGGAGGACCATTGATTTCGTTCGAGTTTGAGTGCTATTTCGAATTTCGCGTGTAGTGCGCCCTTCCGTCTAGAATAAAAAATAGATTTTGGAAATTAAAAGAAGAATTCAGGTTCAAATTGTTGTTAGATTCCATTGATGTTGCTGTTTGGATAAAATTTTGCTGAGCTCCGTCGATTTGGCTCGTCCGTGATTTCTAATTTTGTGACCGAGTCGGAGGGTCAAGGCTCACTAAGGTCTATTTTTCTTTATTTTTAAGGTTGAATCTTCAATGTTGAGTTATTGATTTCTGGCTTCCATATCGTGAACGTCCTTGCAATTTTCATTATTTGTTGCATGTGTGTCTAATTATGCATTAATTGCCTAGAAATAGGGTGTTCGCTAAGTCTCTGAAAAAATTAGGAAGTGTTCTTTGGATTTTTGTGTAATTCCTGACATTTACGCATCTTGCTTCTATTCCTCGTGTCACTGCATGGGTATGTCGATTAACAACCTCCCACAGACAGATGCAAAAGACTCTTCTTTGATGTGTATATTTTTGGCATGTTTTGCAGGCAAACCTGGAAGTGTAATCTAATTTGTTGTTTCTTTTGGATTTATTTTGCTTGTGTATCACTTGATATGCACTGAGGCTATGTGCATGCCATTTATTTTGAATAAATTTCTTATATCCGTGTATTTTATATAGTGAGAATCCTTACAAAAGCTAGGGTCCAAAAATGGACTATCAATAGTACTGGTTTTTAAGTTGTAATTGCAAATTGCATTGATGTGGAAGAATCTCAGAAATGATTGTCAAGATCCATATACTACTTCCTCCTGTTAGTTTTATTTGTTGTTGTAGCCAAACAAATTTGATCTAAAATAATTGTCGATTTAGGAAACCTAGAAGGGAAAACAATAGTGAACATCGTAGTTTGCTTTAGGCACGATTAATAAACCACCATAACTATGGATGCGGTTTCCGTGATATATTTACAATGCCTAATTCCAAAATTCGGGTGTTCATTTCATGTAACCCGATTATAACAACTTCGAATAATAAAACACCTTTAAAATAAATTGAGGTGTGCCATGCCAAATAAAACCCCTAAGCCCGTGACCCTCATAAAACTAGTTAGCTCTTATAGAAAATTTGAGGTGTGCCATATTCCATTAAATAATCCATGGCCCTCATGAAACTAATTCAAGCCTTCTAATAATCGGGGTGTGCCATCAATTAAATTTTTCATGGCCCTCGTAAACATTGTTATTAATTTGAACCTTCACAGTTGCTTTAGGCGCGTTCTTTAAACTTTTTTTAATTACTAAATTCGGGTGTACATTTCATGTGACCCAATTTCAATTCTCAACAATGTTAAATAGAACGTGTCGGGAACCGTAGGTACATTTCATGTAGCATGGTTCAAGACATGTTTTAAATAACGTTGAATCTTCCTAAAAGCGTTTTAAAATAATTAAAAGTGGTTCTAAAGTTAAAAATGCACCATAGGCTAAAACACGTAATAGAACGGATAATAGCCCAATTATAATAGTTTAAACGACCGTGCTAGAACCACGGAACCCGGGAATGCCTAACACCTTCTCCCGGGTTAACAGAATTCCTTATCTAGAATTTCTGCTTCGCAGCCTTTTAAAATAAAAGTCTAATTTCCTCGATTTGGGATTTTAAAATAAACCGGTGACTTGGGACACCAAATAAACTATTCCAAGTGGCGACTCTAAAAATAAAATAAATAATCCCATTTCGATTATGTCACTTTAATTGGAAAAACTCCTTTATATTACCTTCGGGTGGTAAAAAGGAAGTGTGGCAATAATAAAATGGACAACAGAAGAATAACATTTAAAAGTCATTCAGGAAGACGCTCCGCCAAAGCAAAAACATTGAGCAAACTCAAGCTTAAGGGACTAAGTGTGCCAGTTACACTAGGTGTCACCCTTGCGTGTAAGAAATTCAGGTATCCCTGGTATAGAAGGGTTACTGCAAGGCGAGTAAGAGTCAGTGAAGATGTGAAAAGATGCCAAAGATAAATAGTTAAAATATTTATAGGTAAATCTTCATAGCATTAAATGTTAGTACACCCCTAAAGGGGGGAATATGGTGTGATATGTTATTAAGTCGGGGTTAGTGTTTCAGGTAATTATGGGATAGTAAAGGAAGATTGTGGTTGAAAGGGAAAAAGGAATGAGATTGCATTTATTCATATCATATAGATATGTTACGACTCCAGAACATTGTGCAAGCACGATGCCGGAGAGAGGCAGTAAGGGTTTTCGGCCAGGATGTTATTGATAAATAAGTGTGAATGGACACTTGATACATAAGGAGCCAGTGCAAGAGGTAAGTTAAGATAAATGACATAACCTAAGAGAGATTACGCGGAATATACATATGAGCATGGACAAGATGTCTTAGATAAATTAGTAGATCATGCAAGATAAACATAGTGAAACCCAGCATAAGAAATTCACTCTCGCAGATACGACATCGTAGTCCTTGATAATATTCAGATAGGAGTTAGGGTAGTAAAAGGTACAGTATAAGTGTTACGGAAATAAAAGTGCCACTAGGGAGACAATTAAAATTTTAGTTCTGAAGTAACCCTACGAGCACAAGGGCGTGGAGCTATGTAACTAAGGATAATTATAGGTGAATAAGAATATCAAAAATTCCTCCGGGTATATGGTGTAATAAGCTCGCAGATTTATAGGAGTTAGAAGGTCTCCCCTAAGTGCTACAACAGAAGACTAGTTGAGGAAATAAGGAAGAAAGCTTCAACATAAGCATAGTGACCTAAAGAAGAAATGATCTTGTAACAACAGTCTCACTATAATATTGTATACACTTCATAAGAAAATGGCACCTATCGTAACTAAGGAACGGAAGTAAAATCCAATGTAATATTTAAGATCATATGAGTTGCACAAAATTACAATATATGTGGGCACTGAGATAAGCCAAGTATTAATGCAAAAGGTGGCAGAACGACCAAGAAAGGTAATTGCTTACTTTTAACGAAAGCCGAGAAGTTACGAAAGGAATTATTCAATCTATAACCCACAGTTAGTTACGTTGTGAACACACTTAAGATTTCATAGTGCTATCTATGCACCATATATGTTGACAATGACATGGATATAGGAGACTCTACTATAAGTTAAACGAATGAATTGAGTCCACGTCACAGACAGAAGCTTGAATTGCTAGAAGGTTATATAATGGATATTCCATAGCATCCACGAGGGGCTAATGTAATAACAAATGCCATGAGCAGCAGATCGGAAGATAACTTAAGCCTACTTAAAGGCTGAAAGAGAAGAGGATACTAAAGAGTTACATCAGCTAAGTAAATCAAGAGTTTGATTATTAGATCTAGATAATTATAGAAATCATGATTCAAAACATTGCAAGTTGTGGAACAAAAGTTGGCAAAGGTCATCACAAATTACATTCATATATGTGTTGAAAATTAGGTCAAATGTAGATGCAATTTTATCCCAATATACTTGGAATTAAGGGATGATCTACCTAGAAAATTTAATATCTATGACTCTAGTTTCTAACACATTATACCGTTTGTCCATATGACATCGGAATAGAGAGATAAGTGCATTTCCGAGAGACTGCACAACTGTTAGATGACAAGTAGGTATGTCACCTACTTGCTTAAAGGAGAGTCCAAAAGAGGCTATTACGGGTCGGCCAAAGTGCCCATTTAAGAGATTATCTCATGCAGTAAAACACTCAATTATATAAAATAATAACCAGACTTAAACCCCTGCAAACATCCTCTCAAAAATTGCCCACAAACACTAATTGATTTTCTCTCCTTTTCAAGTTCTAGTTGGAGGTAAAACCTATAGTTTAAAGAACCAAGATATGAGATAGTTATTCAACAAATAAGGTATTATAACTTCTCTCTTTCATAAATATTTTTCTGCTGGAGATGAATGGAAAGTCGTTCTATAATTGTAAGAACCCACGGGACGGTGATCGGAAGCCGTGAGTTTGATTTATTCACTTGTAGCGGACTATTTTGTGGAATGTTTTGTGTTGCTGTTGGATTGGATGATTTACTACTATTTTATGGAATTTTGGATGAGGAAGGTTGTGGATAAACACCATATAAATTCAAGTTGGAGGTCTGGTCTTTCTTTGTAACATATTCGGGCTATTTGACACTACTACGGTGGTCGTTTTGGGTAAGAAGAGATTGGGGTGTATTGGGCTGTTTTGTAGTATTTTATGGTGTATATAAGGTTACAAAAATAATGTATATATGTTGTTATTTTTGTGTTCTTGTGTTGATTGGTGTTATCTTGAATTTGGAGAAAGCAAGGATTATAATGTAGATGTTGTCCGTTTTAATACAAAATAAGCTTGTCGTTCGTTATGCAATAGTTGTACCTTTCGTAGCCTAATGATAGTACTATTATCGTTGTTGTAGATTATGGGGCGAAGAGGCAAGTTCAACTTGGTGATTGGAAAGATTGTGACAAGGTATGTTAAGACTAAACCTTTTCTTTATTTTGGCATGATTCCATAACTCAGTGCGTTTGATAATGAGGCATAAAGAGAAGTTCTTATTCCTGAATTTATGTACATTATCCTAGCCTCCTAAGGTATAGTATTCTCCCTTATCGGCATTTTTTTATTCAATTGAGTATTTTCTTCTTCTAGTCAAGAGAGCAGAGGGTCTATATATATAGTATTACAATAATTTCACTACCATCGAGCTATAATCGGTGGGCAACCCCTTATCGGGTAACCTCTGATTAGATGGTAAGTTATATATCGAGCCTACTATGGCTAAGTGCCTATGGGTGAGCCTATAATGGTCGGGATATAGAGCCTAGTATAGCCGAACACCTATGAGCGAGTCTACTACGTTAGAACAGTTACACATACAGAGCTTTATAGGGCCGAGAAACTATTTTACTTACTATATGTAGAGAGATGAGTCAGTATCAACGGTAAGCATCTCTTCAGATTATCTTTGACTCCCACTTACTTTCAATTATTATATTATCAGTTCAGTTTCACCTTTCAATTATTTTGTTGCTTTACATACTCGATACATTATTTCGTACTAACGTTCCTTTTGCTGGGGATGCTGTATTTCATGCCTCCAAGTCTTGATAGATAGCTGGATAGACCTTCCCAGTAGACAAAGTCAAACATCAGCTCTACTTTCTCGGAGTTACCAGGTCTATACCTTGGAATCCATTTTTTATATATAGGTTATGGGTAGGTCGAGATCCTGTCCCGACCATAATATAGTTCAGTTATCCCTCGAGGCTTGTAGACGAGTCCTGTACATTTTTTATATCAGTATTGTGGCTTTACTAGCCCTATGTAGATGTTTAGTTTGGTATTACTGGTTGTAGACGTTATTTTCAGATGATTCAGAATATGGCCTTATCGGCCTAAGTTGAGGGTTACCCCTCTAGAGTTCACAATTACAGAGTGGTATGCTCGGACCAAGTATGGCACCGGGTGTCGACCATGCCTCGTCAGGTTTGGGTATGACAACAACATACCTCGGCACTCTCTCTACATCGGTGGGGAGTATCATAAGTGCATGGCGAGACAACTCAGAGAATCTCACCTCACAGTCGATCACCGACATCTGACCCTGCCGAAGCTGCTCGAACTGAAGTCGCAACACTTCCCTATGAGAGGGTGAAATTTATCAAAATAGAAAGACACGTGTGAACTGGTCCCAAGTCAAGGGAGGAGAATCTGCCAGCCTGCAGAGAAGATAGGACTGCCACCATCTACGTGCCGTGCCCTCAAACTGAAAGGTGGTAAAGTCCACCCCGTGGGACTCCAATATCCTCATGTTAGGAAGTTTGTCCCTGAAATGATCAATAATGTCCTAGGGGTCCTCATATCGCTCACCTCCAAATACAGAAGGATGTAGCCTGGTCCATCTATCCAATAGCTTCTGTGGCTCACTGGTCGCAGCTGGTCTAGGCTCGGGTATGGCTGCTGCAACTTGCTAAGCTTCTCCTACGGGTAGTGTACCCGTGGTCTGATATACGCCAGCTGCATGCCTTGGAGCCTGTGCGGTAGTGGTCTTTGCTGCCTCTCCCACCTGAGATTTGGCAGGGTTTGCTGCAAATAAACCAGCCTGCACCATAGATTTCATGAATCGCAACCTACGGCCCATGACCTCCTGGAATCCCGGTGTGGACATGAATTCCACTGGGTTGGCTCAGCTGCAGGCATCTGGCCCAACTCCTCACTAACAAGATCTTCCACTGGATCCACTATTGGCACAACTGGAGCAACTCTAAGATGCCCTCGTCCTTTACCACGAGCTAGATCCCTCCCTCTGCCTCTAGCAATAGGGGGAGTTTCTCCTCCACGGTCGGGTACACCTGCCGCACGTGTTCTCACCATATGTGAGATAATAAGAGAAAGATACTTAGCATAACATCAACTGCATGATAGGAGCTGATGAAAGAGAGGTTTCCTAACATCATATAGCCTCTGGAAGATAAGTACGAACATCTCTGCACCGATCCGCAAGACTCTATTAGGACTGGTCATGACTTGTGAGACCTACATGAACCTAGTGCTCTGATACCATGTTGTCACGACCCAATTTCCCCTATAGGACGTAATGGCGCACAACGCTGCCGCTAGGCAAGCCAACGGTAAACCAACCATATATTTATTCTTTTTAATAATTTCAAAGTAGTTGACTTTTATTTATTAAGTAAAAGAGAAGAGAAAAATTATAGTAAAGTAAAGCTAGAGCAAAATATGGTGAGATAAATCCCTAAAACCATAAAGTGTCTACTAGATTGTTCCCAAAACCCGGTGTCATAAGTGTATGAGCAACTAGTAGAATATACAAAACACCTATGCTACTATCTGAAATAAAATAGATAGAATGTAAATACGAAAGAGAGACGGCAGGTGCTATATAACAAACTCAGAAAGCAGCTCACCAGTATGTCTCAGGGTAATAGGAGTGCGCGCCTGAATAACTGCCAGATGTACCTGCCTCAGATCCTGCACGATTAGTATAGAAGTGTAGCGTGAGTACATGAACAACATGTACCCAGTAAGTATCTAGTCTAGCCTCGAAGAAGTAGTGATGAGGGGTCAACATCAACACTTACTATGGGCCAACAAATAAAATACAGAAATTTTAATTAGCCATGGAATATGTGAATAATAATAATAACACAATAGCAAGTATTGAATAAATGATTCTTTAACTAATAGTCCATTTAAAGATCTCCAACTAACTCATACTGATCCTCACAATTTTGGGCCAATAAATAAATTATAACCTCTCAAGTAATAAATATAATATCAAGTGTCATCGGACTCCAAGCATATTCACGTACGATTTATGCTGAGGTCGTAAGGCCCGACCCAGAATAATGTGTACATTGTCGAGGGTCGAATAACATGAACCATAGATGCATCTATTATACTACCGAGACGTTCGTCCTGCTCCATAAGAAGAGAGAATACTCTATGAATATTCGATTTAAAAGCTATTACAAGACTAATACACACAGAGGCACAATCTCGATTAACGGTCAAATAATCGCCAAAACTCAAAGTAAGTGAAATTCGGTCTTTACAAATCCTTTATCAAGTTTCAATATAATTTAGGCATTTAAATTAATAAGTAGTGTGCAAACAATACAAGTATTTCATGTTTCCGGTCCTAAAACTACCCAGACTTAAGCATGATTTGTAGCTATGCACCGACTCTCATCACCTCATGCGTACATAGCCCCTATAATTAGAAGAAACTAGTAATTTAAAATACCTATGGGGTAAATTCCCTCTTGCCAGGTTAGGAAAGAGACTTACCTCGTCCCAAAGCTCACTCTCTTGCCCACAAATTCACTCTAAGGCCTCAACTTGGTGCCGAATAATCCGAAACTAGCCAAATATTATATAAATTAATCAATATACACACACAAGTTCATAATTTAGCTATAAGAGTAATTACCCAACCCAAATTGAAAGATTCTTAAAATTTACCGTCAAGCCCACGTGCCCGGACTCTAAAAATTTTCGAAGATAAATGTTACGCATAACCTTATGAACTCATATATATAATTTCCACCGAATTCCATTATCATTTTCATGGTTAAATCCCATTTTTCTCAAAATCTAGGTTTTTCAGCTAAACCCATAATTTCTCCAATTTATATGTTAAGAATTTACCCAAAATGCATGTATTAAACTCATATTGTTTAGAAATTACTTACCTAAAAGTGCTAGGTGAAAACTTCTCTTCAAAGAGCTCTAAAATAGCCCAACAAGTGAAAGAAATTAACCAAAAGCCTAAGTCCCGATATTTTAAAAGACACTGCCCAGGCGTCGCTTCTTCCCGATCACGAAAAAGCCATCGCGATCGGGAAGGCAGTCTGCCTACGGCCCAGGAAAATGGTCATCATGAACTCGAGCAACCACACGTGAACGCGAAGGCTGACAAGCCTGAGCTTCACGAATGCGAAGAAGAAAAGCTCACACCCCCAGGCCTATCTCCCTATGTGAACGCGGGCCTCCTCACGCGAATGCAAAGACCACAACTCCCAGATTCGCGAAAGCGGGCAAGGGATCACGAACACGTTGAGAAAATCTCAGACCCTCACCTTTTCCTTCTCCGTGAACATGACATAGCCCTCACGATCATGAATAAGGAAACTAGAACAAGCATACCAGATTTTTGGAACTTAGCTCCGAGTTGTCTGAAACTCACTCGAGCCACCCAGGGCCCTGTCCAAGTGCACCAACATGTCCATAACCATAATACGGACCCCCTAGAACTCTCGAAACATATAAAAAAACATCAAAACTGAGAATCCCACCTCATAATAAAATTTGAATTAAGTTATGAACTTCAAACTTCTCAACTAGCTCTGAACGTGCCAAAATATACTTAGACTACTCGGAATGACGCCAAATTTTGTGTGCTAGTCTTAAAACACCATATAGAACTATTATCAGGCTCAGAGTCCCAAAGGGACCTCGATAACACCAAAACCTCCTCCAAACCTAACTTAAAGAACTTGAAAACCTTAAATGCTCCAATATTCAATATTAAGCGTCGAAACGCTCCCGAGTCATCCGAAAACTAATCCAAACATACGCCCAAGTCCAAAATCATCATACGAACCTATTGGGACTGTAAAATCCTTGTTCCAATGTCGTTTACTTAAAAGGTTGACTCAAGTCAAACTTCACCATTATTAAGCCACTATTAAGGAACTAAGTGTTCCGATTTCAACCCGAACCCTTTCAAACCCGAACTAACAATCCCCACAAGTCATAATACAGTAAAATTACATATGATGAGTCTTAAATTAGGGAAACGGATGACTAGAAAGCAAAACAACCGGCCGGATCATTACAAGGAAACTTCTATTGCTTCATCTCCCATCGTGCAATTGATATTATGCTAAGTATCTTTCCATTGATCTCTCATAGATGGTGAGAATGCGCATGGTGGATGTACCTGGCGGTAGAAAAGCTATTCCCTCTAATGCTGGAGGGTGAGGTAGAGGCCGAGGAGGGCTCCAGCTCCTGTTAGAGGATGAGGACGTCCTAGAGTTGCTCCCATTGTACCACTAATGAAGGATCCTATTATTGGGGAGCCTGTAGCTAAGCCATCCCCAGCAGATTTCGTGACTGTGCTAGGATTATAGGAGGTCATGGAGTGTATGCTACGATTCATGTACTCTATGATACAGGCTGGTTTATTTCCAATGGACCCTTCCATATATCAGGCGTGATGGGGCACACTGCTACCATTTATTAGACCCAGGTGCACTACCTGCTGGCCGGGCCTAGCTAGTTGCAGTGGCTTTGCCATAGTTTGTACTAGTCGCGACCAATGGTCAGTAAAATCATCTTGGCAGATGGACCAGACTTCGCCCCCTAACGTTTGGGATGAGCAGTCGGAGTATCCCCAGGATTTCATTGATCAGTACAAGGATAGGATACGAAACATGGGGATATTAGAGTCCAACTGGGTGGACTTCACCACCTTTCAACTTGAGGGCAAGGCCCACAGATAGTGGCAGGCTTACCTTCTTATTAGGCCAACAGGTTCAACTCCCTTGAGTTGCGAGCAGTTTACATATCTGCTCTTGGAGAATAACATATCACCCTCGAAGAGAGAGGAGCTTCAGGCTCAGTTTGAGTGACTCCGTCAGGGTCATAAGTCAGTGACTGACTATGATACAAAATTCAATTACTTGTCTCGCCATGTAGCTATTATACTCCCCAAAGACGCAGAGTGGGTGTAGAGGTTCATTGCAAGTCTCCACCGTGAGATTCAGGTTTCTATGGCCCGTGAAGTAGAGATGCATACTCCCTTTCATCAGGTTGTGGATATAGCTCGGAGGATCGAGCGTACTCGTAGCCGTAGCGGAGAGCTTGCGACGAGGGACAAGAACCCCTGGCTGTTTAGAGCATTCAGTGGCGGCTCACTTGGGGGTAGAGGTCAGTTCATGAGGGGAAGTCTATAAGGCCCATGCAGTCAGAACCACCGCCTGCTCGAAATGCTCCAGCTCGACCCTACTTCAATGCCATTCTAGAGAGTGTCTGCTGTCTGCCAGCTACTCAAGCTTCTTCCAATAGGTATTCAGGCCATCAGGGTCAGATTTCAAGTAAGCAGCCCAATACTCCGAGGGGTTATTTTGAGTGCATGGATCTTGGCCACGTGAAGAAGTTTTGTCCCATACTTTGGGGCAAGGCCGAGTAGTAGGACCATCGGCCCATGATTGCCGCACCATCTACCACATTGCTCGGCAAGCCGACCATACGCAGAGGGAAGGTGGGTATGAGTCTCTTTAGCGGTGGAGGCCAGTTAGGTGGCGCTCCAGCTAGATTCTATGTTATCCTCTCTAGGCCAGAGGCAATTTCCTCTGAAGCAGAGATCACATGTACTACATAAATGTTGAAAAGTGGTAATTCATAGAATTTAAGGGTCCACAAAACTATATAGAGAACCAGGTTCTCTATTAGTTCCATAGAACACACGCACACTACAGTAAGTAAATAATACAAAGAAGTTTTACGTGGAAAACTCCAGTTCATGGGATTAAAAACCATGACCTACCCTTGCAGGATTTCAACTTCACTACTAAGAAAACTTTAGATTACAACCTATTGTAACCTAAGAATTAACTTCTTAATCCATCACTAACTTGTAATAACTCTGTTGCAAACCACTTTGTAAAAGCTCTATTACAAAGACTTTACAACATCACTAATTCTAGCCAAGACGCAAATACAAGTGTTTATGATTTACAAAGATTTACTATGCAACGCTCCTAACCAAGCTAAATAGGAATTACAAGTAAAGAACTTCAACAAAGGTACAATACAACTAAGGACAAATAATAACTCAATATAGGGAACTGGTCTGTTGCTATGTTGTTCTTTGTTCTTGATGCCCTAGACATTCACTTGTAAGATGATAGATGACTTGAGAGAATGCTTTATCAATTCTTCAATGTGCAAGTGTTTTGTTTTACCTTTGCTTGATGTTATTAATTCAATTGTGACATCACTTGAATGATGTAAGCAAGGTAGGTAAAGGGCATTCCATATAAAGTTGACTATTGTAATGTTTTTGCACTGTTGCGTGTGCAGGCATCAACTTTACAGCTGGAGCATTTGACTTGTCTAGTCACCATGGGAACTAGCACCTATCTGTTCCCTCCGTTTTTCCTTTGTCTCTAAAAAAGTGAACCATGTCCCCAACTAGAACCTTGTTGATCTTATGATCTTGAGAATGTGTAAAATATTCCTTATCTGGTTCTTGACAGTATGTTTGTTAGATCATCAAAACATAATAAGGATGTATATATAAAATATCAATTTCCCCTTTTTTGATGATGAAAAACTTATAATTCAAGTTCTCCCTAAGAACTAGAATGACATTCATATTTCCTATATTCCCCCTGAATCTGTTCCCCATCCTGCTCCCCCTATATTATTTTTTCCCCTTTTGGCATCATCAAAAGATTATTAGCAGGCCTTAAGAAAAAAAGAAGTCTAGCTTGAGTTAACTCAAGCCACTTATGTGCACACAATATGACTAAAAACAGAACAAAAAAGCATGGTATACACAGTAGAAGGGGAAATGCTTTTATTAAACAATTTGGATTATAAGACATGGGAGTAGTTTCGGTGTTGCTAACAACCATCTACAATTCAAAACAGAAAAAAAGTACCAGCCACAACATCATCAAAAACATAACACAAGAAACAAACATTTAAAACTTGACAATGGAGGGGACACTTTTCAGGGAGCATTGGAAGGAGAGGTCTTAGAGGAAAAGGCAAGGGTTTTGAGGACTAAATCTATTCGTGCATTCATCGACATTTGCTCATTGAGCAGTTTCTCCTTCAGGTCCTCAAGTTGTTTCTTGAGCTCAACGTTCTCCTTGGTCAGATGAGCAACCTCTGTGTTTTGGGAGCCACTAGAACAAGGTGCCTCTTGATGCTGACTTAGCTGACCCTCAAGAATAGCATTCCTTGCTTTCAACTGCCTTATCTCAGCAGTGGCACTATTTTGAGTAATGATCAACTGAGAGATGGTGGAAGTGCTTCCAACTCCACCAACCTTGTCAATGCACTCACATTCTTCGAGAGTGGTCTTGGAGAAGGTTTTCTTACGAGTGCCCACTTTTACTTGTCCCAAGGGAACTTTGAAGTACTCAAACACCTTTGTTAGAATGAACACATAAGGCAGCCCATGATTACCATCCTTGAACTCTGCCACTTTTTGCATGTGCTCTATCATGATGCCAGGCAAATTGATGGTTGTGTAGTTATCCAGTGCTTCCATGAGGACCAGGTCTGCATGAGAAGTAATGGATCTTCTTACAGCATGGGGGAGCAAGACCTTTTTCACCATGTAAAACAACAATTGGTACACTGGAAGGAGAGACTTCTTCTGTACCCGTTCTCTTTGCTGAACTGCTTTATCCTTCAGATAGTATTTCTGAAGTTCGAAGTGCAGGTTCCCTGAACAGTAGAAAAACCGTTAGCAGGTACACCTAGAATAGACCCCAGCACTGTATTATCCATCACAAAGTCCATCATTCAGATATGGTCATCCTCAACTTTGAAGAAGTCAGCATAGAAGCTACGCACTTACTCCTCATATACATTGGGAGCATCTCCTCTAAACAAGTGTGTCCACTATTGAAACTCACAAATTTCAACCAATTGTCGCATTCTACCCTCCTTCAAAATGTTAGGGCCAAATGTGCGCCCCCGTAGCACCTTTTGATTGTTTAATTTCTCTTTCCCAGCACTCTACGGATCACCAACTTTGACCTTCTTGGAGGAACCAGGTTCCTCATCAGATAAACTTTTCTTTTTACAGATTTGCGAACATTTTTTCCCTTCTTAACAGACTTCACAGACTCTGTCTTCTTGGATAAGTTTTTACCTAATTCTTCCACCACCTTTCACCCGTGATAATATCATCAAACTTGTTCAAACTCTCAGAATTCACAGAAGATCCCTTTTAAGCCTTGGGTAAAGTGTGCTTATATGAGTGCTTGTGAGTCGAGGAGCTAGGTTCCTCATCCATTTTTTCATCCACAGTGACAACATGCACTACCTTCTCATTCACAGACTTCCCATCTTTCACCAATTTCCTCCTCCTTTGATTGTCTTGGATTTTTTTAAGAATAGACTCAAGAGCCTCCTTCTTTTACAACCTTGTAGTAGGTCTTTTAGGAGTTGATTCTTGAGTAACAACTGGTCTATGCCTAGCCAAGCTAGCAATCATCATATCATCAAAATTTGTTTCACTGTCCCAATTTGTTTGTCCAGATGAAGATCTCATCTTAGGCACAACCACAGATAGGGGCTCAACATAGAAATGAGGAGAAGGAGCAGGGTCAGTACTGACCTAGGGTTCTTGAGAGGTCCCCTGAGTTGGATCCTCCGAGGAGGGATCAGGTCCTTTAGTAGGTTCCCTAGTAGCACTGTCCAGTGCTGATGGTTCAACAGGCACAAGCTCTCTATTCTCCACCAAGGTTTTAGTTTCTTGCTTCTGAGGCTCAAACACATTCTCACTTTCCTTAATAAAAACCCCTTGAACAGCTATAAACAACATGTTTTCTATTGCTTTTTTTTGTAACCATATGGAAAATGCAATATAAGGAGGAGCGTTACATGTCGACTAAAGAATAGGGACTGACATGACAACTGGAGAACTCTTGATTTCCCTCTTCTTCAATTATATCCTTTTCACCCATTTTTTCTAGTGAAGCAGGAGGAGAGTTCCTAGGCACGAACTTCATAATAGTTGAAGTTTTGCGACTACAATGAGAACCAGTACTTGATTGGGTAGGAGAGAAACAAAGGGAGGTGGTGATTCTGCCTTAGGGTTTAGGTTGGTTGTGGTGGTGAGTGGGGGATTCTGTGATCAATGATTTGATAGGTGAAGACTCATTGGGGGTGATACTTGGAATATTTGGGGTTTACTGTTGTTCAGACATGGTGGGAAGCGGTGAGTTGGAGAAGGAGAGAATAGTGGTTTGAAGAGAGAAAAAGGGAATTTTGAACTTTTGATGTGAATAGTGGTGACAGTGATTGTGAAGGGATGTATTTAAGAGAGATAAAGGACCAGTTAAGAAAATGAGGCAGTATTAGGAGTCGGGTCACTTCCTAACGGGTGAAACTCTTGAGTTCAAAGGACAAAAAGAAAAGAAAATGACAATATAATGACGTGGCACTGGTTTAAACTGTTTAAAATTATGCATGAGAGAACGGAGAAACTACTAACCTGTGTCAGGAGAACTATGTTCCCTGAGGAATTTTGCAAGTGTAAGCTTTACCCTGTAGACCAACATGTATTGCATTAGATGCTTATTTGCTCTATAATAATCATGCGTGTCTATCTGCAACAGTATAAAGATAAGTTAGACTTTGCCAGAAAACACTCTTTAGTTAATTTTACCTGAACATTTCTTTCATAGCCAATCATTGAGGGAACAGGTTATCAGTTGGGTTATATGAACCTAGTGCCAGGTAATTTCTTTCAAAATGTTCTCTACTCAAGGATTTGGTGAATATGTCCACGATCTGATCTTCTGTGATGCAGAATTTTATTCAGATGAGTCCTTTCTCAACATTGTCTCTAAGGAAATGGTGACGCACATCAATGTGCTTGGTTCTCTTATGTTGGACTAGATTCTTTGCCATGTTGAGTGCACGGGTATTGTCATATAGTAAGGGCTCTCACTCAGAGAACACACCAAAATATTCTAGCTATTGCGTAATCCATAAAAGTTGAGCACAACAAGATGCTGCAACCACATATTCAACTTCTACAGTAGAGAGGGCCACTGAGTTTTGTTTTCTTGTACCCCATGAAATCAGACATGAACCTAAAAAATGTGCCACGTTGGAAGTGGTTTTCCTGTCTACCAGATAGTCGGCATAGTCAGCATCTGCGTACCTAACTAGATAAAAATTCTCTCATGAGGGATAGTAGAGAACCAGGTCATGTGTTCCTTTGAGATATCTTAATATTCTCTTAGCAGCTTTTAGATGAGATTCATTTGGATTGGATTGAAACCTGGCACAAGGACCCATACTAAAAACAATATCTGGTCTGCTTGCTGTGAGGTACAGAAGTGACCCTATGATACCTCTATACATGGTCTGATTTACAGAGGAACCAGGTTTATCCATGTCTAGACGAGTGGCTATGGCGATATGAGTGTCAATGATTTTTTATGTTTCCATGTCAAATCTCTTCAGCAACTCTTTGATGCACTTCCGCTGACTTATCATTGTCCCCTTTTGAGATTTCTTCACTTGTATACCCAAGAAGAAATTCAGTTTTCCCATCATGCTCATTTCAAACTCACTTCCCATGAGTTTTGCAAATTCTTCACATAGGGAGTCAACTGTTGCTCCAAAAGTAATATCATCAACATAGACTTGCACAATGAGTAGGTTCCTTCCTCGTTTATTCGAAATAAGAGTGTTGTCGATTTTCCCTCTTGTAAAACCATTTTCTAGAAAGAATTTTGACAAACTTTCATACCAAGCATGGGGAGCCTGCTTTAGCCCTTACAAAGCCTTGTCGAGTTTAAAAACGTGCTCAGGATGCTCAAGATGCTCATGATTCTTTAATCTAGGAAGGTGCTTGACGAATACTTATTCTTTTAGAAAGCCATTCAGAAATACGCTTTTGACATCTATTTGAAACAATGCGAATTTCATATGTGATGCAAAGGCAATAAGATTTATGATAGCTTCTATTCGAGATACTAGAGAAAAAGTATCATCATAGTCAATCCCTACTTCTTGATTGTAGCCTTGAACAACAAGTCTTGCCTTGTTTCTTGTTGTGTTTCCATACTCATCAAGTTTGTTCCTGAATACCCATCTAGTTCCTATAACTGTTCAATCTGCAGGTCGAGGAACAAGGTGCCATACCTTGTTCTTCACAAATTGATGGAGATCCTCTTGCATGGCAGTAATCAAGTCTGTATCTTCCAATACTTCTTTGATGTTTTTGGGCTCTATTTGTGAAAGAAAGGCTAAAAAGGCAAGTGAGCTTCTTGTCTTTAATCTGGTTTGAATGCATGAATCAAAAGGAGTGATTATGTTATCAAGGGGGTGTGAACTCTTGTGCTTCCAGTTAGACACCTGAACCTCGTTGTGAGAAGGTCCAGGTACTTTTGACAGTGAACCTTGATTGCTTCTCATCTCAGCATGTAGGGTCCCTTGAACAACATCGACAACTCTATTTTCCGCTTCAGTTATTGTGATCGAGGGACCAGGTTCCTCTCCATCAGTTGGAGATATGGTTGCACCATTCTCAATTGATTCTTTGACATGATTCATCATTTCAGCCTTCCCACTTTCCATGTCAATATCTTCACCAGGGACAGCGAATTGCTCTCTATCTTGATCACTTTTGTCATGAGACTCCTTTCCACATAAGTGATTAGATTCATCAAATATGACATGTATGCTTTCCTCAACACATTGAGTTCTCCTGTTGTATATTTTTAGACTTTATTTTGTGATGTATAACCCAGAAAGATTCCTTCATCGCTTTGGCATCGAATTTTTCAAGAGCTCCCTTCCCGTTGTTGAGAACGAAGCATTTGCAGCCAAAGGTCCTTAGATGAGTCATTTTCAGCTTTCTTCTATTCAGCAGTTCATGTGGAGTTCTGTTCAGAAGGGACCTGATCATGCACCTGTTCACCAATATCATGCAGTATTGACAGCTTCTGCCCAAAATGTTTTAGAATCCCACTGTCAATCAATATTGTTCATGTCATGTCTTAAAGAGTCCTATTCTTCCTCTCCACAACACCATTTTTTGAGGTGTTCTTGGAGCTGAAATATTGTGAGTGATACCATTTTCAACACAGAATTCATCAAATTTGGCATTGTCAAATTCTGTCTAATGGTAAGACCTGATGCATGCTACCTTATTACCCATCTTTACCTTGATCTTTTTGACAAAGGCAACAAACACTTTAATATTTTCATCCTTGGTTTTGAGAAATAGAATCTAGGTAAATTTGGAATAGTCGTCCACTATAACAAAGATGTAACTCTTTCATCCTCTTCTTGGCACCCTCATATGTCCACATTGATCCATGTGAAGCAGATCAAGTGGCCTTGAGGTGCTAAATTTTTTTTGGGCTCGAACGAGGATCTGGCTTGTTTCCGTTTACACATGCATCACACACCTTATGATCCTTGAAGCTTGACTTGGGCAGACCACGATCCAGATCCTTCTTCACCAATTTGTTTAACAACGTAAAACTTCCATGAACCAGTCTTCTATGCCATAGTTCAACATCATCATCAACAACACTCAGATAGTTGACCCCATTTTTCAAGGACTTAAAGTTGGCAACGTAGATAATTTTTCTATCTTTTCGCCACTAGCACCACCTCACCAGTCATGAGATTTGTGACTGCGCATATCTTTGACACAAATTCCACTTCGTTTTCCTTGTCACATATTTGGGAAACACTCAGTAAGCTATACTTCAGTCCGTTCACGTATTACATATTTTCAATTGACTGAGAGAGAGACTTTCCAATCCTTCCAACTCCCAAAATGTATCCATTCATGCAATTTCCAAAGGATACACTCCCTCCCTACAGGGCATTCAGTGAAAGGAAATTATTTGTACTTCCAGTCATGTGCTTTGAGCAGTCGCTATCTATGTACCATTGTTGGTTGCTTCCTTTCACTATTCCCTACACAAGAAAGTCAAGAGCTAGACTTAGGAATACAAACGAGTTTGGGTCCCTTGTAATGAGGAAAGGGGTGAATGAGGGCTCTTTTAGTCCAATAGGCATTACACATTTTAGCAAAAACTTTATTTTCTGTTGAGACTGAAATCTGGACTTATAGTATAGTGTCCAATGTAGCCATAGTGAGTGCAAAGGCAATTGTCAGGTATGATAACGTACTTGCTATAAGGGTGTAGGTGTTGATAGCCAATTTTTCCTTATATGTTTTTAATACATATATATTCCTTCAAAATAACATATATTCATATATAAGCATGCATGAGCATTTTTATAATGTTTCTATAATTTTAAAGGCTTCAAATTGATTTATTTCTTCCCCTTTTTACTTATAAAATTTTCAATAATTATCCTTCAAACTATTATTGTCGTGATTTAGTCATCTAAATTCTATATTTATACCAAAATATTGTTTAAATATTTTTTGTGCATTTTTATAATTGCATTTACATTTTTAAGCTAATTAGCATATATCTGCAATACTAGCCCTATTAATGCATAATTACTTTATTAATACATAAAATGGTCTTTTATATTTTTAAAATATTAAACAATTATTTTTAATCATTTTAGTACATGAAATTATTTTTTCAGAAATTATTTATTATCTCTTATAAATTATATAGTATTAAAATGGCTATTTAAAATATAGCCTAATTTTATTTCAATTTTAGCCCAAATCAAACCCCAATGCCAGCCCAATTTTTAAACCTAAATCTACTCAGGCCCAATACCCATCTGCCCAACCCAAATACCCATCCAAATCCTAGTAGTTAATCATTTTGATCAACGGTCAAGGTTTCCTCTTTCCTTAATTAACCCAATCTATACCCCAAAACTCTAATTCATTTCCCACCTTATATTGTTGTCACCTAATCCTCTATGCTATCAAATGCTCTCAACCTAAACCCTAATCTCCCAACGTCGTCACTCATCTATGGCCGTCTCTGGTGACCTCTTAACACCTCTCAAGCCTCTAATGGCCTCCCTCACATCATTCTTGCCATCTCTAGGGCCCTCAAGTGACCAGGGGTAGCGACTTGCACCTATGGCTCCTCCCTCGCCTGTTTCAGGCCATTCTGGTGAGATCGTCCTTCACCTCTCTATGGTTCTCTTCGAAACCCTAACTTTTTTTCTAAACCTCTTAGATCTGTACAGATCTACGATGATTTGGGTTTGTTTCACGTGAGATTTACAATAGCTTTGGGATTTTTTACAAGAATCGTGTAATTTTCAAGCGATTTTCTTCTTTTCCTGAAACTAGGGTTTCCAGAATTTCTTTTAAAATTTGTTTGATGATATTTTGTGTTTAATCTTCTGCCTCTTATATATTTTGACTAATTAACCCGTTTGTACTGAAAGGCCTAATTTTCTAGGGTTTTTCGTTTGGTTTCTGAGTAATGGTGCATCTGACTGTGTTCTTGCTTTGAGGTCTTCTTGTTTCCCGTGATTTTCTTGTCCTAATATGCTTCTACTAAAGTTATTAGTTCGACCTTTCACTGATTTTATGTGCTTGTACTCGTTCTGACCATTCATGCAAAGACTTGTATATTTCTCCTTGAAATAGTGTCGTTTAATTATGTGTTTTGTTAAAGCTATGTGAAATCCTGTCAATCCATGTTTTGCCTTATTTTATATGCTGACTCTTTCATGACTTTCTGAACCCTTGATTACTCTGAATCTCTTATTTCCTGGTTTAATTTGAACGCTTTCCTTTAAACGTTTGATTCTTACCTTTTACTCAATATGATTGAATTTGCTTGCCTTAATTGTTTTTCCTACCTGTTTTGTATTCCGCTGATTATTACTGATTTACTTCCTTAATTAAACTGCTGTTCATTTACCCATAATTACCAATTCTATACCTAAACTTTACTTGATTCTTTTCCTTAAATACTTAGTATATTTTACCGTTGATTTAATTGTCCCTTGACTAAGGGAAGATCTTGCTGATTTACATATGACTTCCTTGATTTTGCTACTTAATTTATCTGTTACTTATGTGTCAAGCTTTCGATTACTATATAAACCTCCTCTTATTTTAAGTTTTGTACAACAACGAACACTAGTTCATCTATACTATTATACTCTCAAAAGCTCTCTACTATCTTTTGTTCCTTGCAATTCTTATTAGTTCAGCCGGTTGTAATCCAAGGATGGCTACTGGCATTATCTTTACTCTGTATTCTGTATACTCTCCTTAACTGATATGATCTTATTCAATTCACATCCTAAACTTTGTGTTTACTATGTTCCTGTAGTTTATCAATTTTGATTTCCAGTTCTATGAGCTATTGTACTTAGTATGCAATCAACATGCCTAGTTTATTGTATCACAAAGCATGTTTAAGCTTATAGCTTTATACTGTTTGGCATGCCAATCCTGGTTTAAATAATTGGTTCACTAGCATGTCCCATGCTGCATTGTGTGCTTATGATTTCACCCAGCATGACCAAATCTTGCTTGTTCTAAAATCTTGAATGTTTCCATGAGTTGTTTGTCTAATCCAGTTTGTTCTATTTCATTAATGTAATTCTATTTGTGTCTTAAACCTGTGTGTTCTCAACTTTACTTTGCAACTACCATCTGTGTATTTGATTGACATCACTAAGGTGTATGCTAGGTGTTCCCCCTACCTCTTTCCCTTGTGTTAGGTCTGTTATTAAGTTGTATGTCCTCTGACCTGCTTTCTGATTATTTTAAAATGTTCTTCATGTCTTCTTAAACTATTCCTACTATAGCTCTGTTCTAACTTTCATAAAAGTTCTTTTTACTACTAAGACCTTCTTTCTCTGTTTACCAAACTCTTTCAAAATTATTATGCACTCTCCCATTACTTCTAGAATATTAGGTTCTGCCCCTCTGGCATGTGTACTGCTTTGAGGTCCTTGAGAACTTTGGCATGTCAGAGCTGGCCCTTCCACACTGCACTTAAATTAGTTGTTGTTGAGAAAAGTCTAGGTGTGAGCACTACCCGGGATCCTTAAGGTCTTTAGGAAACTCTGACACACCTAGACATGATACGGTCTATGGAACTTTGGCATTTGAGTCTATTGGAGGCTTGGAAGTCATTTGGGCCTACTCTAGGCTCCCTGTAGTTAACCTCTTCTTTTTCTTTATTTCTATAAATTATTCATCTGGTTTGTAATAATTATTTGTAAACAACATTGGGGTGATTAGTGAAAAGGGTTGGGTAGTTATATATGTTGGGTAAATCGGGTAGATACCATGATTATAGTATCTGTGTTAATGCAATTGTTATGTTTGCTATGCTTTCACAATATTAGAAACTATTCCTATGGGATCTGTGTTAATGTAATTGCTATGTTTGCTATGCTTTCACAATATTAGAAACCATGCCTATAGGATCTGTGTTAATGCAATTGCTATGTTTGCTATACTTTCACAATATTAGAAATCATGCCTATAGGATCTAAATAGCTTCAATAATAGATACTATGCCTATATGGTTAAAATCAATTTTATAATTAGATATCATGCCTATAGAGTGTAAAGTGATTAAGTTCAGTTTCTGCTACATCATGTGTTTACAGTTGTCTCACTAGAAATCATGCCTATAAGTTCGAAAGTCAACTCTTAACAATTAGATTCCATGCCTATAGTAATTAAAATCAGAAATCCTGCCTATAGAACTAAAAATCAGTTAGTTAAAAAATCTGCATTATTCACGTTAGATCATTCTGGATTGGTTCTATCAATTGTTCGCTTTTTTTAATGAGTTTTCAAACACTACCTTAAATCAGTACCGCTAGAAAGCATGTCTATTGGATCCCAAGTGTCCATTTAAAAACTGTTCATTTTTTTATTGCATCAATGTAGATATCATGCTCTTAGGGCATCGCTGTCTGTGTTTAGGCAAGCCTATAAGGCGATTGAAATTCTGTAACTCTAAGACTGTGCTTTGTTATTTAAAATAATTCAGATTTAACAAGTCTAAATCAGTAGGCAAGATAAATAGGATTTTTACACTTTGTCACAAATCAATACTGTATAATTCCTGCTCACCTAGATACCATGTTCTAGGATTTCCTCTTAAATACTGACTGCTTGTTTGAAGACGTGCATTTATTTGTTATATTTGTGGAGGTGACTGTGAGCCTATAACTTGTTGTCTTTAAATACAGTCATAACTGTTCTTTATTGACGCCTGTACTTTTTTCCTTCAAAACCTTAGGAAGGTCTAGAACAGCCCAAATATAAAGGTCCTAAAATACCTCCAAGGCCACAATGAAGGGAAGAGTAGTGCACACATAGGACATTTTCAAGGTTGCTAAAGCGCTTTAGGCTATGACCAAGCGGACGGAATTGGGTAGTAGGGTTATGGTGACTACGCGCTAATGTCACGTGTAGCCCCTCATTAAGGAGTATTTACCAGATATTATGTGGAGTTGTCCTATAGGCTAACCAACCAAGGACCCCTCATTTCCAACTCTTGTATGTTTTTAAACAAACTTACTTCTCTTTATATATGTTCAAACCTTTTTCCTTGTTTTCATTACTTGAACCTTACATGTCCTTACAATGTCTAAAATATGCCTTTATTTGCAAGTATGTGTTTAAGCTATTTATTTGTTCAAAAGGACTAATTCATAAGTATAAGTTCAGTCGGGACCCCGTTGTGGACCGAGAGGGTGCCTATCACCTTCCTCTCAATGTTATTCCGTGCCCTTACCCTAAATCTATGGTAGTGAAAACCACTCTAACTGTTAATCGCTCTAGGTGCCCTAACACACCATAATCCGTTAGGTGGCGACTCTTCAAAAATCCAAATTCCCAAAAGGAAATGAGTTATTACCCCCCATGAATGTCGGAACCCTAACTTCTCTCTCTCTCCGCGAAGGATAAAAGGGGGCGCGACAGCATGGCAACTCTGCTGGGGATATTTTTTACCATAACGAACTTATCTTTTGTGAATTAGTGCAAGCCTGCTCCATCCCACGTACCCCTTTCCACTTATTTGAATTTAACTGTCTATTTTCAATAATTTATGATTTCTTTATTCCTGAAACTGACTTGTTTTTTTTTTTAGTAACTATTTTTCAATTATTTAAATACTGCATTTATTATTTTCTTACGTGCAAATACTTGACTACATGCTATTTATTGCTGCTTAAATCATACTCCACATCATATTCAACTCGTGCGTATCAAATCCTATAGCAACGCTTGATGAGTGGTTGCGCTCTTCCTATTTATTACCCTTATATTTGGAAAGGCTTATTTACGGTAAAACTAGTCGATCAGCGGTGCAGTCGATGGTTTCTAGCCTCCCCCCTCGAGTTGTCCTCTTGAGGGTACCAATCTAGACCCCTATAGTAACCTTACTCTGATTGTAATTGTGCATGCATCATGGTCAAACCTAGTCGGATTAATATGTTGTCCACATAATAATCCTTTAAAACGAGCCTTATCCAAAAATGAACAAGTTCTTCGTTAGAGCACAGGATCCACAATATTTTGAAAGGTTGATAGTTATTAAAAATCATAAATTCTCTAATATCATCAAATCCATAGAAAGAATCGAAGAAGGAATCAAGTGCGGGATGGTAACGAATTTTGAGGCACTACAGGCCACAAATAAGGCATTACAATCAGGTGGCATATCGAAGAAGAGAGATGTTGGGGCAATAATCGTGGCCCAGGGCCCAAAATCTCCACTTACCTATCAAACACCTCCACGCACATATCATACACCCCACCCACATATCAGACACCTCTACCCACATACCAAGCATCGCCGCCCACATATCAGCCCTTATCTCCTAAATATTCCCAACCAGCCACTGTCCACACCTATAACTCCCAACCGTCTCATTTCCAGTCACTACCTACTCGCCAAAATTATCCAATACCAAGACCTAAAATTATACCTACTTGCATGAGGCTAATCTTTGCCTCCATACTTGCATGAAGCTAATCTCTACCTCTGTATTTGTATGAGGCTAATCCTTGCCTCCTTACCTGTATGAGGATAATCCTTGCATCCATACCTGCATGAGGCTAATCTCTGCCTCCATTTTTGCATGAGGCTAATCCTTGCCTCTATACCTGCACGAGACTAATCTCTGCCTCCATACCTACATGAGGCTAATCTTTGCCTCCCTACTTGCATGAGGCTAATCCTTGCCTCCATACTTGCATAAGGCTAATCCTTGCCTCCTTTGCATGAGGCTAATCCTTGCCCCCATACTTGCATGAGGCTAATCTCTGCCTCCATATTTGCATGAGGTTAATCCTTGCCTCCATACTTGTATGAGGCTAATATTTGCCTCCATATTTGCATGAGGCTAATCCTTGCCTCCGTATCTGCATGAGGCTAATCCTTGCCTCCATACCTGCATGAGGCTAGTCCTTGCCTCCACATTTGCATGAGGCAAATCCTTTCCTCCATACTTTCTGAAGCTAATCCCTGCCTCCATACTTGTATGAGGCTAATCCTTGCCTCCATACTTGTATGAGGCTAATCTTTGCCTCCATACCTGCATGAGACTAATCTTTGCCTCCATACATGCATGCGGCTAATCCTTGCCTCCCTACTTGCATAAGACTAATCCTTGCCTCCATACTTGTATGAGGCTAATATCTGCCTCCATATTTCCATGAGGCTAATCCTTGCCTTCGTATCTGCATGAGGCTAATCCTTGCCTCCATACCTGCATGAGGCTAATCCTTGCCTCCGTATTTCCATGAGGCAAATCCTTGCCTCCATACTTTCTGAGGCTAATCCCTTCCTCCATACTTGCATGAGGCTAATCCTTGCCTCCATGCCTGCACGAGGCTAATATCTGCCTCCATACCTGTATGAGGCTAATACTTACCTCCCTTCTTGCATGAGGCTAATCCTTGCCTCCATACTTGCATGAGGCTAATCCTTGCCTCCATACCTGCATGAGGCTAATCTCTGCCTCCATATTTGCATAAGGCTAATCCTTGCCTCTGTATCTGCATGAGGCTAATCCCTGCCTCCCTACTTTCATGAGGCTAATCTCTGCCTCCATTCCTGCATGAGGCTAATCCTTTCCTCCATACTTGCATGAGTCTAATCTATGCATTCATATTTACATGAGGTTAATCCTTGCCTCTGTATCTGCATGAGGTTAATCCTTGTCTCCATACCTGCATGAGGCTAATCTATGCCTCTATATTTGTATGAGGCTTATCCTTGCCTCCTTACATGCATGAGGCTAATCCTTTGCTCCCTACTTGCATGAGGCTAATCATTGCCTCCGTACCTACATGAGTCTAATCTCTGCCTCCTTATTTGCATGAGGCTAATCCTTGCCTCCGTATCTACATGAGGCTAATCCCTGCCTCCCTACTTGTATGAGGCTAATCTTTGCCTTCATACCTACATGAGGCTAGTCCTTGTCTCCCTACTTGCATGAGGCTAATCCTTGCCTCCATACTTGAATGAGGCTATTCTCTGCCTCCGTATTTGTATGAGGCTAATCCTTGCCTTCGTATCTGTATGAGGCTAATCCCTGTCT
The DNA here is from genome assembly GCF_000393655.2 of Nicotiana sylvestris. Classification (NCBI taxonomy): domain Eukaryota; kingdom Viridiplantae; phylum Streptophyta; class Magnoliopsida; order Solanales; family Solanaceae; genus Nicotiana; species Nicotiana sylvestris. Next base: position 117,318,976 of record NC_091057.1, on the reverse strand, counting down.
CCATACCTGCATGAGGCTAATCTCTGCCTCCATACTTGCATGAGGCTAATCCTTGCCTCCATGCATGCACTAGGCTAATATCTGCCTCCATACCTCCATGAGGCTAATCCTTACCTCCCTACTTACACGAGGCTAATCCTTGCCTCCCTACTTACATGAGGATAATCATTGCCTCCATACCTGCATGACGATAATCTCTGCCTCCATATTTTCATGAGGCTAATCCTTGCCTCCGTATTTGTATGAGGCTAATTCTTGCCTCCGTATCTATATTAGGATAATCCTTGCCTCCTTACCTGCATGAGGCTAATCTCTGCCTCCATATTTGCATGAGGTTAATCCTTTCTTCCATACATGCATGAGACTAATCTCTGCCTTCATACCTGCATGAGGCTAATCCTTGCCTCCCTACTTGCATAAGGCTAATCTTTGCCTCCATACTGGTATGAGGTTAATCCTTGCCTCCATACTTGCGTGAGGCTAATCCTTGTTTCCAAACCTGCACGGGGCTAATCGCTACCTCTATATTTGCATATGGCTATTCCTTGCCTCTGTATCTGCATGAGGCTAATCGCTGCCTCCCTACTTGCATTAGGCTAATCATTGCCTGCATACCTGCATGAGGCTACTCTTTGCCTCCCTACTTGCATGAGGCTAATCCTTTCCTCCATACTTACATGAGGCTAATCTATTCCTTCATATTTATATGCAGCTAATACTTGCCTCTGTATCTGTCTAAGGTTAATCCTTGCCTCCATACCTGCATGAGGCTAATCTCTGCCTCCATATTTGCATGAGGCTAATCCTTGCCTCCATACCTGCATGAGACCAATCTTTGCCTCCGTACCTACATTAGGCTAATCCTTGCCTCTTTACCTTCATGAGGCTAATCTCTGCCTCCATAGTTGCATGAGGTTAATCCTTTCCTCCATACTTGATTGAGGCTAATCCTTTCCTCCATAGTTTCATGAGGTTAATCCTTGCCTCCATACTTGCATGAGGCTAATCCCTGCCTCTATACTTGCATAAGGCTAATCCTTGCCTTCATATTTGAATGAGGCTAATCCTTGCCTCCATGTTTGCGTGTGGCTAATCCTCGCCTCCCCATCTGCATGGGACTAAAGCACTGGCCCATTCTGCACAGATATTGCGCTATTTCTAGTACTATCTCTTTGCTTTTTAGTCGGGCTAAGCTCTGCCCTCTATTTCACAAGACTAAGTCGTGTCTTGTTAACATCATATTGTTGCATATCATGGGCTGAAACATCGCTAATCTATCCGAAGGCGTCATATTCTAAAAGTCATTATCCTCATAGCTGGAAGACACCATGCCATGGCCTAAGGATCCCTCAATTTGCATATCATTATTCAAAGGCGTCATGGTTCGGAGGCACCATCTTTATGGACCAAGAACACCAATTCATGGTCTGGGAATCCCTCACTAAACAGTTCATGGCCTTGGACATCATGGTATGAGGACGTCATCTTTAACCATCCAAAGGCAACCTTCATGGTCCAAAGGGAACCTGCATCATGTTTAAATTTTCGTACAAATACATGTTCGTAGCATCTTTTATCTGCAGGTGACCAGTAAGAAATACTTGTCCTAGCAGGAGTGACCTCGCTCCAGTTCCTTCAATTGTCTCGAACCTTAACCACTCAGCATGGCCACTTTTGCATCCAGTGTCTGTTCTTGCAATGACTTCATTGGTATATTCCGCCAATGAATCCAGAACTACACATGGCCTGATTCATGTAAGACCAGGGATATGTAGGCAACTTGCAGATCAGAGTCTGGCCTCTGTCTTTCAAAATATCCCATCCGGTCAAAATTGGCCATCATTTCTTTACCCGAAAACTCTTTCATCCTTCCCGTGTAAAGAGAGGCAGCTGTTGATAGCCAATTTTTCCTTATATATTTTTAGAACATATATATACCTTAAAAATAACATATATGCATATATAAGCATGCATGAGAATTTTTATAATTTTTCTATAATTTTAAAGACTTCAAATTGATTTATTTCTTCACTTTTTAGTTATAAAATTTCCAATAATTATCATTCAAATTATTTTATGGTTATTTAGTCATCTAAGTTCTATATTTATGCCAAAATATTGTTTAAATATTTTTAGTGCATTTTTATAATTACATTTATATTTTTAGGCTAATTTGCATATATTGCAATACTAGCCTTATTAATGCATAAATACTTTATTAATACATAAAATGGTCTTTTATATTTTTAAAATGTTAAACAAGTATTTTTAATCAATTTACTACACAAAAATATAGTATTAAAATTGCTATTTAAAATATACCCTAATTTTATTTCAATTTTAGCCCAAATCCAACCTCAATACCAGCCCAATTTTCAGACCTAAATCTACCCGTGCCCAATACCCATCTATCCAACCCAAATACCCGGCCAAATCCTAGCCATTGATAATTTTTATCAACGGTCCAGGTTTCCCCTTTCCTTAATTAAACCAACCTATACCCCAAAACCCTAATTCATTTCCCACCTTATACCGTTGTCACCTAATCCTCTCTGCTCTCAAACTCTCTCAACCTAAACCCTAATCTCCAAACGCCGTCACTAATCTATGGCCATCTCCGATGACCTCTCACCACCTCTCAAACCTCCAATGGCCTCCCTCACATCATTCTATCCATCTCCACGACCCTCAAGCGACTTGCACCTATGGCTCCTCCCTCACCTGTTTCAGGCCATTCCGGTGTCATTCTGAGTGAGATCGTCCTATATTAACTTCGATCTATGGTTTTCTAAACAGGTTCCTTCACCCTTCTATGGTTCTCTTCTAAGCCCTAATTTCTTTTCTAAACCTCTTAGATCTGTACAGATCTAAGATGATTTGGGTTTGTTTCATGCGAGTTTTACAACAGCCTTGGGATTCTTTACAAGAATCGTGTAATTTTCAAGCGATTTTCATCTTTTCCTAAAACTAAGGTTTTCGAAATTTCTTTTAAAATTTGTTTGATGATTTTTTGTGTTTAAACTTCTGCCTCTATTATATTTTGACTAATTAGCCCATTTTTACTGAAAGCCCTAATTTTCTAGGGTTTTTCGTTTGGTTTCTGAGTACTAGTGCATCTGACTATGTTCTGTCTTTGGGTTCTTCTGATTTCACGTGATTTTCTTGTCCTAATATGCTTCTACTAAAGTTCTTAGTTCGACCTTTCACTGATTTTATGTGCTTGTGCTCTTTCCGACCATTCATGCTAAGACTTGTATATTTTTCCTTGAATCAGTGTCGTTTAATTATGTGTTTTGTTAAAGCTATGTAAAATCCTGACTATCCATGTTCTACCTTATTTTATATGTTGACTCTTTCATGACTTTCTGAACCCTTGATTATTCTGAATTGCTTATTTCTTGGTTTAATTTGAACGCTTTCCTGTAAACCTTTGATTCTTACCTTTTACTCAATTTGATTGAATTTGCTTGCCTTAATGGTTTATCCTGCCTTGTTTGTATTCCGTTGATTATTACTGATTTTCTTCCTTAATTAAATTATTGTTCATTTACCTCTAATTACGTATTCTATACCTAAACATTACTCGATTGTTTTCCTTAAATACTTAGCATATTTTACCGTTGATTTAATTGTCCCTTGATTAAGGGAAGATCTTGCTGATTTACATATGACTTCCTTCATTTTGCTACATAATTTATCTCTTACCTTATGTGTCAAGCTTTCGATTACTATATAAACCTCCTCTTATTTTAAGTTCTGTACAACAACGAACACAAGTTCATCTACACTATAATACTCTCAAAAGCTCTCTACTCTCTTCTGTTCCTTGCAATTCTTATTAGTTCAGTCGGTTGTAAGCCAAGGCTGGCTACTGGCATTATCTCTACTCTGTATTCTGTATACTTTCCTTAACTGGTATGTTCTGATTCAATTCACATCCCAAACTATGTGTTTACTTTGTTCCTGTAGTTTATCAATTTTGATTTCCAGTTCTATGAGCTATTATACTTAGTATGCAATCAACATGCCTAGATTATTGTATCACAAACCATGTTTAAGCTTATAGCTTTGTACTATTTGGCTTGCCAATCTTGCTTTAAATAATTGGTTCACTAGCATGTCCCAAGCTGCATTGTGTGCTTATGATTTCACCCAGCATGACCAAATCCTGCTTGTTCTAAGATCTTGAATGTTTCCATGAGTTGTTTGTCTAGTCTAGTTTGTTCTATTTAACTAATGTAATTCTATTTGTGTCTTAAACCTATGTGTTCTCAACTTAACTTTTCAACTACCATCTGTGTATTTGATTGTCATCACTAAGGTGTATGCTAGGTGTTCCTCCTACCTCTTTCCCTTGTGTGAGGTCAATTCTGAAGCTGTATGTCCTCTGACCTGCTTTCTCATTATTTTAAAATGCTCTTCATGTCTTTTTAAACTATTTCTACTCTAGCTCTGATCTGACTTTCATAAAAGTTCTTTTTGCTACTAAGACCTTCTTTCTCTGTTTACCAAACTCTTTCAAAATCATTATGCACTATCACATTACTCCTAGAATATTAGGTTCTGCCCCTCTGACATGTGTACTGCCTTAAGGTCCTTGAGATCTCTCTGTACTCTGGCATGTCAGAGCTGGCCCTTCCACACTGCACTTAAATCTGTTGTTTTTGAGAAAAGTCTAGGTGTGAGCACTGCCTGGGATCCTCGAGGTCCTTAGGGAACTCTAACACACCTAGACATGATACTGTCTATGGAACTTTGGCATTTGAGGTTATTGAAGGCTTGGAAGTCATTTGGGCCTGCTCTAGGTCCCCTATACTTAACTTCTTCTCTTTTTTTATTTCTATACTTTATTTAGCTTGTTTGTAATAATTATTTGTAAATAACATGGGATGATTAGTGAAAAGGGTTGGGTAGTTATATATATTGGGTAAATGGGGTAGATACCATGCCTATAGGATCTGTGTTATTGCAATTGTTATGTTTGCTATGCTTTCACAATATTAGCAACCATGCCTATTAGGATCTGTGTTAATGCAATTGCTATGTTTGCTATGCTTTCACAATATTAGAATCCATGCATATAGGATCTGTGTTAATGCAATTTCTATGTTTGCTATACTTTCCCAATATTAGAAATCATACCTCTAGGATCTAAACGGTTTCAATAATAGATACCATGGCTATAGGGTTAAAATCAGCTTTATAATTAGATATCATGCCTATAGAGTATAAAATGATTAAGCTCAGTTTATGCTACAGTATGTGTTTACATTCGTCTCACTAATAATCATGCTTATAAGTTCGAAAATCAGCTCTTAACAATTAGATATCATGCTTATAGGAATTAAAATCAGAAATCCTACATGCAGAACTGAAAATCAGTTTAGTTAACAAATTAGCTTAATTCACGTTAGTTCATTCTCAATTGGCACAATCAATTGTCCGCTTCTTTAAATGAGTTTTCAAACACTACCTTAAATCAATACCGCTATAAAGCATGTCTATTAGATCCCAAGTGTCCGTATGAAAACTGTTCATTATTTTATTGCATCAATATAGATATCATGCTCTTAAGGCATCACTGTTCTGCATTTAGGAAAGCCTATAGGCCGAATTAAATTCTGCAACTCTGAAACTGTGCTTTGTTATTTAAAACTGTTCACATTTAACATGTCTAAATCAGTAGGCAAGCTAAATAGGATTTTTACACTTTGTCCCAAGTCAATACTATATAATTCCTGATCACCTAGATACCATGTTCTAGGATTTCCTCTTAAATACCCGACTGCTTATTTGAAGACGTGCATTTATTTGTTATATTTGTGGAGGTGACTGCGAGCCTATAACTTGTTCTCTTTAAATGCAGTCTTAACTATTCTTGATTGACACCTAAACTTTTATCCTTTAAAACCTTAGAAAGGTCTAGAACAACCCAAAAAATAGAGGTCCTAAAATACCTCCAGGGCCACAAGGAAGGGACGGGTAGTGCACGCATAGGACATTTTCAAGGTTGCTAGAGCGCTTTAGGCTATGACCAAGGGGAGGGAATTGGGTAGTAGGGATATATGATGACTACGCGCTAATATCACGTGTAGCCCCTCATTGAGGAGTGTTTATTGGACATTGTGTGTGGTGATCCTATAGGCTAACCAACCTAGGACCCCTCCTTTCCAACTCTTGTATGTTTTAAAACAAACTTACTTCTCTTTATATATGTTCAAACCTTTTCCCTTGTTTTTATTACTTGAACCTTACATGTCCTTACAATGTCTAAATCATGCCTTTATTTGCAAGTATGTGCTTAAGCTACTTATTTGTTCAAAAGGATTAATCCATAAGTATAAGTTTGGTCGGGATCCACCGTTGTGGACCGAGAGGGGCGCCTAACATGTTCCCCTTGAGGTTATTTTGAGCCTTTACCCTAAATCTCTGGTAATGCAAACCAGTCTAAGAGTTAATCGCTCTAGGTACTCTAACGCACCATAATCCATTAGGTGGCAACTCTTCAAAAACCCAAATTCCCACAAGGAAATGAGTTATTACCTTTCATGAATGTCGGAACCCGGACTTCTCTCTCTCTCCATGGAGGGAAAAAAGGAGGCGCGACAGTAGGGACTCTTTTCCCTTTGGAACCCAATTCCCTGCATGTTTCCCCCATTGTTTGTGTACAAGGAAGTGATAGCATCAAAGGACCAGGTCCACTTAAGTGATTTTTCAATATCCCTCTTCATTCTTCCTAGTTCTTCCTAAAGTTGTTTGTTTTTCTCAAGCTCGGCACACAAACTAGATTTCACTAATTTTAACTCTTTTTTAAGCTTAAGGTGTGCCTCACTTGCAACTTCCTTTCCCTTTTGAGTGTTCCCAGGACTACACTCCATTTTAAGCTCCTCAATTATTTACTTTAGGTATACCACCACCACTAATAGGTCATCTCTCTCATGCTCAATGTTAGCAACTCTCTTAGTTAAAACCTCTTTCTCCTTTTTAGCACACTCAATGGTCTCGTTTAGATCAACTACAACAACCACTAGATCATCTCTCTCATGTTCTATATTTACAATATTTTCGGCTAAGGCATCCTTTTCTTTCTTCAGACTCTCAATTTTTTCCTTTAAATCAACCACAACGACTACTAGGTCATCTCTAGATTGTTCTGCTTCTCCTATTTCTACAGTTAAGGCATCTTTATAATTTATAAGACCATGGTAAGAATAAATTAAAGCATTTGCCAATGACATAAATTTTTTTAGGAGAATAAGACTTTAGATTTCTTTGAACATCTAGAAAGTTTACCCCATCGTTCGTGGTCATCTCCATCATCATCAAACTATGCCATCAAGGAAAAAATGGAGTCATACTTAGCTGCTTCACTTTCTACTGCCATTATGGAGTTGTCACCTTGATCATTATATTCTTCAGTTTCGTTGGAGGAGTATCCCCATGTAGAAAGAGCTTTCTTCACAACATTGTCAGCGACATTCTTCCTCTTGAAGCATTTATCAGGAACTAGATTCCTCTTGGTTGCTTTGTCTGTGTTGTGCTTGAATTGATCTTACTTTAGGAGGTGACAGTCCTTGATTAAGTGTCCATGCTTGCCATATTTATTACATAGGTCATAATTTTTTGGCTTGCTAGAACTGCCCTTTTTTGGTATGCCTCCATTTATGCGAACCATTTTCTATAATATTTTTGCCAGGTAAGCCATATCAGTATCCTCACCACTTGAATCATTGCTATCTATCTTGTGGGCCAGGTTCTTGTCCCTTTTGGGCTATCTTCTTTCATTTTCATTCTTGTTCTTCATTTCATATGTTTTCAGATTACCAATAAGTTTATCTATGGTCAGCTCCTGCAAGTCATTTGCCTCTGTGATAGTGTTTACTTTGCTTTCCTAGGAGCTGGGTAGGACACTAAGTATTTTCTAGACAAGTTTGTTTCTTGGAATGATTTCTACAAGAGAGTGAAGCTCATTGATGATAGAGGTGAACCGAGTATGCATGTCTTAGAGGGGTTCATCATCTTTCATCCAGAAAAGCTCATATTAAGTTGTAAGTATGTCAATCTTTGATTTCTTGACTTTTGTTTTTCCTTCATGAGCTGTTTGGAGAGCTTCCCATATTTTCTTAGCTGATTGGCATACCGATATCTTGTTATATTCATCAGGACTAATGCCACAAACAAGAATTTTCTTTGCACAAAAATTCTTTTCTATGGCCTTTTGGTCAGCATCGTTGAATTCTTTTCTTGTTTTGGGAATAGTTACAGCTATAGCTGGGTCGCCAAAAGTCTTAAAAGGAATGAAGGGTCCATTATAGATGACATCCCAAAGCTCAGAATCTTTGCTCATGTTTGAGTCGTGCATCCTAGTCTTCCACTATCTATAATATTGGCCATTGAACCTTGGTGTCCTGTAGGTAGATTGACCTTATTCAAAGTTTGGAGGAGCAACCTTGAGGATCCTTTATAAGTGTTAGTCTGATAGCCCGCTATGATACCAATTGATCGAATTTAAGGGTACACCAAACTATATAGAAAACTAGGTTCTCTATTAGTTCCCACAGAATACAACGCATACTGCAGCAAGTAAATAATATAGAGAAGTTTTATGTGGAAAACTCCTAGCTCATGGAATTAAAAACCATCACCGACCCTTGTAGGATTTCAACTTCAATAATGAGCAAACTTTATATTACAACCTATTGTAACCTATGAATTAACCTCTTAATCCATCACTAACTTGTAACAACCCTGTTACAAGCCACTTTGTAAAAACTCTATTACAAAGACTTTAAAACTCGACTAACTCTAGCCAAGACACAAACACAAGTGTTTATGATTTAACTCGACTAACTCTAGCCAAGTCATAAACAAAAGGTTTTATGATTAACAAAAATTTCTTGTGCAATGCTTCTAACTAAGCTAAGTAGGAATTATAAGTAAAGAACTTCAACAAAGGTACAACACAACTAAGGACAAATAATAACTCAATACATGGAAGTGGTTCGTTGCTATGTTGTTCTTTGTTCTTGGTGCCCTAGAGAGTCACTTGCAAGATTGATAGATAACTTGAGAGAATGCTTGATGAATTCTTGAATGTGCAGATGTTTTGTTTAACCTTTACTTGATGTTAATAATTCATTTGTGACATCACTTGAATGATGTAAGCAAGGTAGGTAAAGGGAATTCCCTATAAAGTTGACTTCTTCACTATTGTTGCACTGTTGCGTGTGCAGGAAACAACTTTACAGCTGGAGAGGTTGACTTGTCCAGTCACCACGGGAACTAGTATCTATTTGTTCCCTCTGTTGTTCCTTTGACTCTGAAGAGTTGAACCATCTCCCAACTGGAACCTTGTTGATCTTAAGGTCTTGAGAATGTGTAATAGGTTGCTTATCTGGTTCTTGACAGTAAGTTTGTTAGATCATCAAAATATAACAAGGATGCATATATTTCTCCCTTTTTGATGATGACAAACTTATAATTCAAGTTCTCTTTGAGAACCAAAATGACATTCACATTTCTTGTATTCCCCTTGAATCTATTCCCCATCCTGTTCCAATGAATTATTTTTCCCCTTTTGTAATTATAAAAAGATTAGTAGCAGGCCTTAAGTGAAAAAGAAGTCTGGCTTGAGTTAACTCATGCCACTAATGTGCACACAACATGACTAAAAACAGAACATAAAAGCAAGGCATACATAACAGAAGGGGAAAAGCTTTCATTAAACAATTTAGATTTTAAGACTGGGAGCAGTTTCAATGTTTCCAACAACAATCCACAATTCAAAACAGAAAAAAACAAGTGCCATCCACAACATCATTAGAAACATAACACAAGAAACAAACATTTAAAACTTGACACTAGAGGGACACATTCAAGGGAGCACTGGAAGGAGAGGGCTCAGAGGAAGAGGCAAGGGTTTTGAGAACTAAATCCATCCGAGCATTCGCCGACATTTGCTCATTGAGAAATTTCTCCTTCAGGTGCTCAACTTGTTTCTTGAGCTCAACATTCTCCTTGGTCAGGCGGGTAACCTCTGTGCTTTGAGAGCTACTAGAACCAAGTGTTTCCTAAAGCTTAATTAGCTAAACCTCAAGAATAGCATTCCTTGCTTTCAACTGCGTTATCTCAACAATGGCACTATTTTAAGCGTTAATCAACTGAGAGATGGTGTAAGTGCTTCAAACTACTCCAACCTTATCAACGCACTTACATTCTTCGAGAGTGGTCTTGGAGAAGGTTTGCTTACGAGTGCCCATTTTTGATTGTCCTAAGGGAACTTTGAAGTACTCAAACACCTTTGTAAGAATAAACCTATAAGGCAACCCATGATTACCATCTTTGAACTCTGCCACTCTCCGATTTTTGCAGGTAGTGCATTTTTATCTTTCTTTAACTCCTCTATTGTTTCCTTCAAATCAACAACTACGACCAACAAATCATAATTAAGACATTAGCTAAAGATACTAGCTTTTTGACAATAAGACTTCAAATTTCGTTGAACATCTAGAAGTTTACCTCATCATAATCATCATCTTCATCCTCATCAGATTTTGCCATCAGGGAAAATATGGAATTATATTCGGCATCTTAGCTTTCAATGGCCATCACGGAGGTGTCACCTTGTCCATCATCACCCTCAGATTCACAAGAGAAATATCCCCAAGTGTCAAAAGCTTGTTTCACACCATTTTTAGTGACATCTCTTCCCTTGAATTTCATGTCAAGGACCGAGTTCCTCTTAGACGTCTTTTCCATGTTGTATTTGTAATTGCCCTTCTTCTTGAGAGGGCAATCTTGTATAAAATGTCCTGGCTTTCCGCACTTGTGATAGTAATTTTGTGTTCCTGCTAGAGCTGCCTTTCTTAGGAATTCATCCATTTCTACGAACCATTTTATCAAATCTCCATGTAATATTGGCCATGTCAGCATCATCACCACTTGAATCATTGTTGTCCACCTTGAGAACCATGTTCTTCTCCTTTTTGGGTTCTCTTCTTTCATGGTCTTTCTTTGTCTTCATTTCATAGGATTTTAGATTTCTAATGAGCTCGTTAATCGTCAGCTTTTGCAGATCTTTGGCTTCTATGATAGCATTGACTTTGCTATACTAGGAACCAGGAAACACAATAAGTATTTTTTTGACCAGTTTGGTCCTTGGGATAATATCTCCAAGAGAGTGAAGCTCATTGATGATGGAAGTAAAGCGAGGATGCACATCCTGAATAGACTCATCCTACTTCATCTTGAAGAGTTCATACTCAGCAGTGAGCATGTCGATTTTTGACTGCTTGACTTGAGTGGTTCCTTCCTGTGCAGTTTGGAGAGCCTCCCAGATCTCCTTTGTAGATTGGCAAACTGAGATGTAGTTGTACTCATTTGGTCCAATGCCACAAACAAAGATCTTCTTTACTTTGAAGTTTTTCTCGATGGTTTTCCGATCAACATCTTTATATTCCTTCCTTATCTTTGGAACTGTGATTGTTGTCTCACCAATGGTCTTCATAGGGACAAAGGGTCCATCATAGATAACATCCTAAAGATCTGAATCTTCTGCCATGATACAATCATGTGTTCTTTTCTTCCACCACCCGTAGTATTGTCCACTGAATCTCTGTGGTCTGTAGATTCATTGATCTTGTTCAAAATTTTGGTGGTGCAGCCACGAAGATCCTTTCTAGGTGTTAGCCTTATATAAAGAACCCGTTCTGATACTAATTGATATATACTAGAGTCCACCAAACTGTATGAAGAACCTGGTTATCTATCGGCTCCTACATAACACATCAGTAAGTAATTAACACAATAATATTTATATGGAAAACCCCCTGCTCAATGGATTAAAAATCACGACCTACACTCCTAGGATTTCAACTTCACTAACTGAGCAACTTTAGATTACAACCTATTGTAACCTAGGAATTAAACTCGTAATCCCGCACCTACTTACAATAATTGTATTGCAAACCTCTTTGTAATAACTCTATTACAAAGCTAATCACTTGACTAACTCTAGTCAACACAACCAAAAGGTTTATGGTTTACAAAGTGTCCTACGAGATACTTTTAAATAAGCTGAGTATTATTTACAAGAGAATAACATTAAAAAAATACAGGACAATACTAAGAACACATAATGTAATCAATGTTGGGATCTGGTGCTTCGTTATGTTGTTGTTTTGTTCTTCAATGCATTTGAGAGAATGAAGGCAGCTGCACACTTGAAAATAAAATATATTTATGGTTTTGCAAGTGTATGTAATCCATTGCCTCATGTTAGTAATATATAAGTGAGGTTGTCAAAGATGATGTAAGGGATAGTCCGGCACATAATATTCTTCAACAATGCTGTTGTATTGTTGCGTGTACAATGCAACAACTTTAACAGCAATAAGAGTTGACTTGTACTGTGACCGGAGGAACTGATATCTATATGCTCCCTCTATTTTTTACTTAACTGCTTTCATTGAAACTTGTGCTAGTTATTTGACTTGTTGTTCTGAACGCGGAGGAGCTAGTTATATCAGGATCTGGTTCTCGTATGAAGTTTGTTAAATTATCAAAACAAAAGACACATAACTTTTCAGTAGCACTATTTCTCTTCATTTTTCCTATCCAGCGGAGTATGTTTTATTTGTTTATCAATTGAGCGGTTTCTTCTCTTTGGAATGGTTTCTTCTCTTTGGAATACTTCTCTATATTATTATTGGATGGTTTGTTCTCTTACTATAACTGTTTAATATTTGTTATCATAATGTTAAGAGTTTTAATTAGTGTTAATACTTTGTAATATTCTCTTGGTTCTGTTCATATACCTAGCAATTTTTTTCCCTATAATTTATATAACAAGGTAATTAGTATTCATTAATGTCTATGGTTCTCAATATTCTTTAATATGTTCTTATATAATATAGATCTTGAAGTGTATATTGGGTTTTCTTTAATTTTACCTTTTTGGAGCAATAGCACAAACAACTTATTATATGGAATCTAATAGAAACTGAAGTAGTAGAGTCTAAAGAAGTAGGAGAGCACACCTCAGCAATTTGAGATTATTTAAATTTGTTGTTGAATGGTAGTGTAATTTCAAACATATTATTGGTAGGTAGAACATGATGTACATGCCAATAATTTTCTCACAAGAGCCATATAGTACAACAAGAAAATATGTCAATATCTAATTAAATTTCTTTTTTTTCTGTTCGTGTAACTAATTCATTTTGATAATCTAAATCTTATTCTTTTTTCATATCAACTAAACTTATAAAATGAGTTATTCGACTGTGTGAAGTACGGATAAATTAACTAGTATTTAAAATAATTAATGGGAACCTTTTGCACTTAAAAAATAGTTTTCAAGCTTTTTCTTGATTGATTAAGTTACGAAAGAGTTACTTTCTCATTCACAACACAAAAGGTTATTGTTTTAGGCTTGAAAATGAAGCTGAAAATTTGTTGAACTGTTACTTGTTTCATGGGCATCATAAAGCAAAAAGGTAATTTTTAATTAATTGTGAGTATAATTCTGTTTATTCCCTTTATTCTTCTCACTAAATTAATCTCCGTAATTCAAAGACTTAAACAACATATTATTCTAACGTAGGATGATGCGGACCTCCTTATAATATATTTGATCTCCAAGAAAATCGGGCAATACTCCGGATCAATCATGAGGAGCGACTTCTCTTGATATCTCCTTCTTGTTTCTTTAATCGAGGGCAACAATCTAGGGTCAAATACAAATGTTCTTGAATTACTTGATTGTCGCAAAATATCTAACCGCGTTTTGAGTTGATCTTGAGGAAGAATGTCTTTTGTTTACTTCAACTTTGAGAAAGGCAATATTTGAAGTCTTGATCTATTTGTGAATAAACAGTTTATGAGATTTTTCGGGTTAGGCATCCTCTATAAATGTGCGTAAATTATAGTGTAATTGCTTTCAATATATAACAAATTGATTTTGATTAAATCATCTCTCGTTGTTCTTTTATTTGAAGCAAATCATTTTATACTGCAAAAGTTAAGAATACAAAAAGAAAAAAAAATAGAAATAGAACTCATATGACTATCTTATGAATGATCTAGCATCAGTCAAACAAATTTTTTTAATATTTTACCACTATCTAAGATACTGAAAAGCAATACCATAGATACTGACCACCAGATATTTGGAAACACTAAAACGTGAATAGGCAGTAGTAGTATTTATGAGTAAATCAAGCCTACTTAAAAGATTTGGTCACCAATAATATACGTGTCAAAGAAGCTAATTGGGGCCTCCTCCTATTTGTTTATGATTATTGGTCCTACAAGAGTGTGTGAATCATGTTGAACATGCTTGACAATAACTTGTTACATGCAATATGATTTTATAATAGCTTAACCTGTCTATATAAGCTCATAATATGCTTTAAGCAAATATCAATAACAACAACTTCTGGGTCATACATATTCCTAGTGAAGTGACCATGAAATTACATGTTGCTCTTATCCTGCTCTTTTCATTTGCTCTGGTAGGTTTTTACAGATGATTAATTATATACCTCCTTTTTGGTGGGTTATTATTAATTACTACTTTCTTGGTGCACTATCATATGCTTCTCTTTCAACTGCCTTGCCTTTCGAATTGTAATGTCTTTACATATCAGATATTAACAATTGAATTATTTAACTTATGCTCCAGCTCTTTTTATTTATATGAACGTATTTGACTGGACACAGAGGTTTTCAATAAGACAAAATCTTTTGAAAGTTATGATCTTAAACATACCGTAATATTTGTGTGGCTATAAGATTATTAACACATGTAGTATTAAATATGTGATACCATTTGTGTGGTTATGAAAATCTTTTATTAAAGGTAATATTAAAATCCTAAAACTAAAAGAGTTTCTTTATTAGAAGTGGGTTTATACTGAATCAAGAGGAGATAGGTTCATGTAAAACTGAAACATATGGAATAATATATTCTCGACTGTCCGAAAAGAATGCTTGCTTCTTGAGCATAACTAACATATGATTTTTCCATAAACCTAGTCGTTTAAGCCCATCTAGCTAGTGAGAGGTTTAGACTATTTAACCGGATTATTCATTTGTCATGGCATATCCCTATCGAACATGTATAAATAAGAAAACTTTATTTTTGGCAAATAACTCTTCAAAATGCAATAGAATTTTACATAGAACTCTATTTGCCAATACTAAATATTTACATACCCGGTACCTACAAAGGTGGATCAAACATTAGAATTCTGTGGATTCTTTATTTAGAATGATCTCAAGCTTTAATAACTGAGTTTCGAATTTAATTTTTGTATATACTTAGTAAATTTTTCGGATACATAAATAGAATTTCCCTGGATATACCAAATATCTGCGCATATCAGTTTATATAAATTATATATTCGAATGTAAAGAAGTTCATATAGCATATATTCAAAAAGTCTTTTTTTGATCTCTCTTTCTCCGACAGTACACAAGCAGCACCAATGCAAGAAAAGATCCTGGAGAATACTGGAGAGCTGTGATGAACGATGAGCCAATGCCTGAAGCAATCAAACATCTTATGCCTCAGCATTCTGTTCCTCTCTCCATAGAGAAAACTGATTGTTACACATTACCTTCTATTGGAGGTGAAGCCTTTGAACCAAGGCCTAATCTATCTGTCTACCACGATGACGCCAAGCTGAAAGAAGCTGAGAAATTATTATTTATGAAAGATTTTGAGCCAAGGCCTACTATAACTGGTTATCATGATGATGATGCTGGTCTTAAACAAGAAAATCCCTTTACCGAAGATTTTAAGCCTAGGCCAAATGCTTCTGTGTACCATGATTGATATTGCATATAATGTACTGTGTGTCTTTTTACATTTGTGAATTTACAGTTTGTATGCCTCCTGGTATTAAGTGATTTATGAAATAAAGATTTGTAACCATATTTGATGGTTATATTGAAGTATATCTTAACATTATTATGTGTTCTAAGCAATGATTGATATGCTTGGATTCCTTTTAGCTGGTTTGTTTATAATATTTTATGGGGTTACTATGAGTGATCACTCAATTTTTACGTCATTACTCAAAGTTATTATTTTTTATACTAAAAAATCATTAAACTTTACCTAAATATGACAAACGTAAATGTACTATTTTCTGTAACCAAAAAATCACTTAACTCTTCCCAGATATCACATAAAGTCACTAGGAGGATATTAGTATGACATTTTCTATTATAGCCTTTTGGTTAAAAAATAATTATTTAGTGATTTTCCATGATGCTTAGGCAAAGTGAGTGATATTTTGGCTACAACAAATGGTTTAGTAACGTTCTTGTTTAAGATAGCTAATTTTTGTATCGCTAACCTGTATAATTGTATATTGAATCAACTCGCATAATGTGAGTTATAGAAAATGTATCTTGTTATGAAGAAATGGAAAATATTTACGTGAAAAACTCTCAGCTCACGCGATTAAAAACCACGACCGACACTCTCGGATTTCAACTTGACTAACTGAGCAACCTTAAATAAAAATCTATTGTAACATAGGAATTAAACTCTTAATCTCTCACCTACTTACAATAACTATATTGCAAACCGCTTTGTAATAACTCTATTACAAAGCTAACCGTTTGACTAACTCTAGTCAACACAACCACAAGGTTTTTCTTTTACAATGTTTCCTACGAGATGCTTTATAAGCTGAGCATGAGTTACAAGTAAAAAATATAAAAAAGACATAACAATATTAAGGATACACGATATAATCAATACAGGGATTTGGTCCTTCGTTATATTGTTGTTTTGTTCTTCAATGCCTTTGAGAGAATGAAGGTGGCTGCACACTTGAGAATAAAATATGTTTTTGGTTTTGCAAGTAAATGTAAACCCTTGCCTCATGGTTCTAATATATAAGTGAGGTCATCAATGATGATGCAAGGGAGTGTCCGGTACATGGAATGGTTCAACAATGTTGTTGTACTATTGTGTGTGCAATGCAACAGCTTTAACATCTGTAAGAGTTGACATTTACTGTGACCAGAGGAACTGATATCTATCTGTTACCTCTGTTGTTACCTTAACTTCTTTCACTAAAACTTGTGTCAGTCATTTGACTTGTTGTTCTGAACAAGAAGGACCTTGTTCTATCTGATTCTCATATGAAGTTTGTTAAATCATCAAAGTAAAAGACACCTAACTTATCATTTTCCCCTTTTTCATGATGAGAAACTTGGAATTGATATTTCCCCGTAGAACTAGATCTCCATATTTTCCCTAGGACAATAACCATATTCCCTCTGAGAACCTGTTTCTCCCCTTCAATTTTCTTCCCTCTTTTGGAATCATAAAAGATCAAACAAGTAATTGCAAAAAAAGTGTAGCAAAGTTAACTCATGCCACTTATGTACACACAATATAGCTATAAACAGAATATAAGAGTACAACATACATTTAAAAAGGACTAAGATGTAACGACCCAACCGGTTGTTTTATGAATTGCAGCCTTGTCTCCCCCCTTTCTTCTTCTTCTTTATGTCTTGTTTAGCTATATTATGTGGTATCGGGTCAGTTGGTTCGAGTTCGGAGTGGTTTTGGAGTGTTATGAGACACTTAGTCCCTTAAGTTAGTCATTTAATTAGAAAAGTCAACCAAAAGTTGACTTATAAGAAAACAATCTTGGAATTTGTTTTTTATGATTCGGATAGCTTCGTGAGGTGATTTGGGACATTGGAGCTTGTTCGGAATGTAATTTGGAGGTCCGTGGTAGATTTAGGCTTGAATTGGCAAAATTGAAATTTCGTTGTTTTTCGGTTGGTAGTGAAATGTGGTCGGAATGGAATTCCAGAAATTGGAGTAGCTTCTTAATGTCATTTGTGATGTGTGTGCAAAATTTCAGGTCATTCGGAGTTGATTTGATAGGTTTTAGCATCATTTGTGGAAGCTGAAAGTTTCTAAGTTCTTAGGCTTGAATCTGAGGTTGATTTGGTGTTTTAGTATTGTTTTCAGTGATTCGAAGGCTCGACTAAGTTTGAATGATGTTATGGGATGTGTTGGCATGTTTTGTTGAGGTCTCGAGGCCTCGAGTGAGTTTTGGGTGGTTAACAGACCAATTCTTGGCTTTGGAGAGTTGCCGATTTTTTTCTGGTTTTTGTTGCAGAAGAATTCATTCTTCGCGTTCGCCAAGATTGTCCCGCATTCGCAAAAAAGAGCTGGGTCTAGAGGATAAAGTGTTCTTCACGTTCGTGAGTCGGGGGACGCGTTCACATAGGTTTGGATTCCAGTGAATCGCGAACGCATGAGATGAGTCGCGTTCGCGTAGGGTAAATAGGTGAAACTGGGACCCCCCGGAGTTGTGCATCGCGTTCGCGTAGGTAAGATCACGTTCGCGAAGGCCTGGGCAGCTGAGTCTTCGTGTTCGCGAGAAGGAAGTCACGTTCGTGAAAGAGTATTTAATTTTCTAGTGATTTTTGTGCTTCGTGAACACAAGGCCTTGACCGCGTTTGCAAAGAAGGAAATATACCTGGGCAGAATGTTTAAATAGCCATCTTCACGATTTTTAGGCCATTTCTCACCATTGTTGGCCGTATTTGAAGCTTTTTGAGAGGGATTGAAGAGGGATTCAAAGTGTAGCACTTGAAGGTAAGATTTTTGAACTCAATACTCGATTATATGATGATTTCTTACTAATTTGACATGAAATTATTGGGATTTAAAACCAAAAAAATTGGAGAATTAGGGCTTGAAATTGGAGAGTGTAAATTGGGGATTTGAGGGGCCTTTTGTGGTCTGCTTTTGATGTTCTTGGTTTGTACGAACTCGTGGGAGAACAAGGATTCTATTGATATGATTTTTGTCGGATTCTAAGAGGTGGGTCCGGGGGTCGGGTTTGTCCAATTTTGGGAGTTTGGATGTAATTTGATTATTTTCGCGTGGGCTTTGTTCTTTAGCATAGTTTGATGTTATGGTTCTGATTTTGGTTAGATTCGGGGAATTTGGAGGCCGAATCGAGAGGCAAAGGTATCGCGGGCTAGAGTTTGGCTTGGCTTGAGGTAAGTAATGCTTCCAAACTAGGTTTTGAGGGTTCGAAACCCCGAAATATGTGTTCTATGATTACTATTGAGGTGATGCAAATGCCAAGTGACGGACATATGGGCGTGCACCGTGAGAATTATGTCCTGGATCATTCCATGGCACCACGTAATGATTCTTTCTTGTTGATACCCATGTTTCTATCATGTGATTAAGTAAATGGGCTGTAAAAACATGCTAGATATCCTGTTAGGGCTTCACGCCGATACTGTTGAGACCCGAGTGGTCGTATCTTGCTGTCATTTCATTATATTCACTAATATTCCATACTTTCAGTTATTATTATTTGGCACATCATATCATTGTTTTGGGCTAATTTCATGACATTGTGAGCCCGTGTGTGGGAGACTGGAGAGTGATGACTGAGTGAGGCCGAGAGCCTGATTGTGAGTGACAGTTATGGGATCGGGCTGCACGCCGCAGTGGATTATTGATATATGCCTTCGTTGGCTTGTGATAGCTCTTAGGCTGTAGGAGCCACTCTGGATTCTGTAACAGATCCCTAGTGAGCGCAGTGGATTATATTCAGTGATGGATCTTCCATTGGTATGGAGATGGATCTTCTCCATGATGGCTGGATTGGCCTGTTCCTCGGTACTGGAGACTATTGGTCTGTGATGTGTATATATTCTGGGATGGATCTTCCCTGGGCCTTGTGAGCCATATACAGTACCGAGTGGTTATGAGGTTGTTATTGTTACTATATGGAGATGGATCTTCTCCATAGGCTGGAATAGTCTTCCTCAGTACCGAGTGACTGTTGTCAGAGATGTATATATTCCGGGATGGATCTTCCCTGGTCCGTATGATCCATATACAGTATTGAGTGGACGAGCATTTGAGATTATGGGCACATGAGGCACTCAGCATGGTGCATTTCATCCAGCATATGCATTGACATGTAGATGTAGCAGAGTTACAATTCTTTACCTTGTTCATACTAGCTCTGTTTTACTATTTGTGCTGTTTATTTAACTGAAAGCATGCCTACGTTTCTGTACATTATTTCTGTTATCCTTGAGGAGGTTGAGTTTGTCACTACCTATCAGCCCAAAGGTTGGACTTGTTGGACTTGTTACTTATTGAGTTGGTGCACTCACATTACCCCCTGTACCTCGTGTGCAGATTTAGGCACTTTGGATCCAGTAGAGGATGTTTGATCAGGGCTTCTGACTTAGAATATTATTGAGGTACCTACACGGTGCTCGCAAGACTTGGCTCTCCACCTTACTTTCCAATTGTATTTCAGTTGTTCCCTTAAACATTATATTAGACTATGTATTTTCCTTAAGCACTCATACACTCAGTGACACCTCGATTTTTGGCTGGATTGTATCTATTCTTGGAGTTTCTTATGTCTCAAATAGTTCTTTAACTATTAAAAGCTTCCGTAAATGTTTTAAAACTTATTATTATTTTGTTGATTGTTGAGTTGAGGCTGGCCTAGTTTCACGATAGGCGCCATTACAATGGGTTGGGTTTTGGGTCGTGACAAGTTGGTATCAGAGCCTAGGTTACATAGGTCTCACGGGTCATGAGTGAATTTAGTAGAGTCTCACGGATCGGTATGGAGACGGTTGTACTTATCTTCGAGAGGCTACGGAATCTTTAGGAAATAAACTTCACATTCTTTAATTCCTATCGTACGACGTTGATTCAGCTTGAAACTTAACTCCTTAAATTCCTTCCAAGCGTTCGTATGCGCACATGAGCGTTCGGTATCAGCTGTGCATCGATGGCTTGTGATTCCCTGATCGAGGGATGAGATATGATTTCTGTGTGTTGATGTTGGGCCAGTCTAGAGGACTTGGGCCAGACTTTGCTTGTAGCTTGAACACTGAGGTGTTGATTGTGTGAGCACGTGCTTTTGAATTTGTATATCTGATAGTGTCCCTATTAGTGGGAGTGATGACTGGTGGCTACGTGATGAGTATGATGTGACTGTGAGATGTGTTCATATGATTTGAATGTGATGAGAAGGGTCTGCTTGAGGGTAGAGAGAACTATCTGGTGTTTGATTTCCATCGTGATTTGATGTATAGCCCGATTTGTGGGTGTGTTGAAGGATCTTTTCATGTTTTCTAGTGGGGGAGTGAAGTTGATTTCATTTTATGATATGTGTTTAGACTCAGGAAGATTTAGTGATTATGTGATGTTTATGGCGGTGTAAAGGTATAACGAGAGGTCAGTTTGAGGCGGAGCAGGTGGGTTATCTCTTGTGGAGTGTTTGGAAGTGGTGTGAACCCTATGTTGTTTGTTGAAAGTCCTCTTTTACCAGTAAATATATGTGTTATAGTTCGAGTTTGGATCGCGTATACAAGTTGTCTTAATTGTTATGAGGTGAATGCGAGATTTGCGGATGATTTGAAGTACTAGATGATTTGTGTTGCACGAGCTTATGAAGGATTTAGTTAAACCTCACTATGATATTATGGCATAAATAGAGTATGGGCATTGTGACTTTTTGGGTGTGTTGGTCTATGTCTTTGAGACAAGTGGGGGAGTTCGCTATTGATTAGTTGATTTCACGGTTATATGTTGAATTGGTTTCAGTTTGAGGATATTAGTGAATCAGTTGTGGCTTGTAAGGGTTAAGATCGAGAATGGCTCGAGTAAAGGAAAAATTTGGATAAGGGTTGTGTTATGCTTTGTGGGTGTCTGAGAAACGTTGGATGAATTAGTTGTTATTGTAAGGGATGTAACATGTATGGAGTAGGATATCACTCGGTTGCTTAGAAGGATGGGTTACTTCTTTAGGTGTTGCTAATGGGGCGTAGGTCATTCAGTTCGTTTGATCAGTGTAATTGAAAGTTCCATAGAGTTGATGACTCCCAAGGATGGTTTTAATAGATTTGAGACTTATATGTAATAATTGGAGATCTTCAGGGGGTGTATTTGGCCAAAAACTGAGGCTTACAGTGGAGAGTGTTAAGACTTGTGGCATTTCTATATCATTAAGGATTCTACACATCAGTATCAGGAAGGTGAAGGTAATGGCTTTAGATTCACAGGAAGTCTCTTCAGGGTAAGTATTTTGCATGTGGTGCTTTTAAGAATATTTAAGAGAGTATTCAACGGCTTATGAGCCTTAGACGATGCGGTTTCATGCTTGTGTCTCATGTAGTGAGTTTGGGTTGAGGATTGCGGTATTATGGCAAGAGGAAATATCAATTTGAAAGAAATTTAGAAGTAACTTGGATGAATAGGACAACTTGGTAGTAGGCCGGATCATCATGGCAAGGGATATGATTAGTTCTTTGGGTGCTTATGAGGTAATGATTTTCTACAGGTGTTTCGTGGCAATGCTCTTAGGTTTTTGGTGGCTTGCATGGCTTGGTTGAGTTAGAAGGATTCAGTTTTGATGGTTTGGTTTTGTGAAAATAGGATTCAGGGAATTCTTAATGGTTTCTACCACGATTAAAGATGTATACTTTCTATTGGCTGGAAGAGCATGTAATATATAGCACTTTTATCCTAGATTGGATCAAATGAAAAGTTATTGGTTTGTGGAGTACGTAGTTGCTTGTGGCTCGGAATAGATTATGAAGTTCTCATATTTGTCATAAAATGGCATGGTATATGCTGTATGTTGTGTATGGTTGAGCTTGGCATGTGAAAGGTCACGTTTAGTTATGAAGGAAGGTCATAAATTCTTAGGCAACACATGCATTTTCAGATGATTAGGCAAATGATATTGCTAATTGGTATGGTGACTATCGGGGGTTCGGAGACCCGGGTGGATACTTTGTTGCTTAGTATGTTAGACTTTGATGTGATATTGGGGATGGACTGGTTATCTCTGTGTCGTGTTATTACGGACTGTTGCGCTAAGATGGCGACGTTGGCTATGCTTGGGATCCCACTGATTGAGTGGCAAGATTCGACGGATTATGTTCCCAGTAGGGTGATCTTTCAATTTGAAGACCCAGCGGATGGTTGGGAAGGGTTGTCTTTATTATTTAGTGTTCATGAGGGATGTCAATGTAGAGACTCCTACCATCGGTTCAGTTCCAATGGTGAGGGATTTTTCGAATGTGTTTCCGGCTGTCCGGCATGCCGCCGGGCAGGGTTGTTGATTTCAGTATTGATCTGGTGACCGATCACCGTATTGTATGGCACCAACGGAGTTAAAGGAGTTGGAGGAGCATCTTCAGGAAGTCCATGATAAGGGGTTCATTGGTAGGACAATAGGGATGTATGTTCTACATCGAGTCGGCTTGTTGACTCTGAGTTGCTATTGTTGAGGGATGTGTTGATTCGGTTGTTATTGAGCTTATTAGTGTTTTGGGGTGATCTATGAGTTACTTTTTCGTGTTGCGGGGCATTATGATTTGTTGGTTATAGGCACATATGGTGTAGTTCTATTTGCGTCTCATAGTGGAATTCGAGCGGAAAGAGTATTGGGTATTGATTGATGGATGGTGTATAGGTGATGTCCTTTCGGGTTTTTCGTGGTGTTATGTCATTTGCTAAGCCGTGGTTATGATGATTTTCTTTTGGTACTAGACATCAAATTGCGCGTGGTTGTAGATTTTGAGCTTAGTGACTTGAGGTGTTTCATGTGGACCAATGTTTGATAGGGTCGTGCATTGTAGCGCAGTTATGTGGAGGTATTTTTCTTCGGGTTAGATTCGTATGTTCTGGTTCTATGATGTGTGATGGGTTCCTAGCATTGTGTTATGGTGGTACTGGTGAGCTTGCGGTACAACTCTCTCATTTGAGTCATCTTTCCATGTTTTAAGTACATTTGGACTGTTGCTTATTGGTGTGTGGGTCGCACGGGTTGTGGATATAGATTGTATCGATATGTCATGTCACTAGAGTAGTCGTGTTGGATGAGATGATATCATTGGGATCTAGAATGACTACTATCGGATTCGATTTCAGCATGTTGGAAGGATAATATCAGGGCTAGGCTTAGAAATTTACTATGGTCCTTGCCGAAGGAGTGGGAGCTCCACGACTAGCTGATCTGAGGAATGGTTATGACTTTCTGCGTGTTTCATTCATCGTTGGCAGTGCGAAAGTGTTGGAATGAGACATTATTTGATAAGATGTTTATTATCGGTATTCGGTTATTTTGAGCAGTTGCTGTGATTTGAAGTTTTTGCTATGGGTGTTCGAGTAGTATGGTATATCCTGTGATTTCCATCTTGAATTGTGGTTATGTATTGATACAGCATGTTCAAATTTATTCGGTGTGTAGATGTGAGATTATGATCTTCTAGATAATTTCGGAAGTGGAAACTTGGTTCTAAGGTTTATGGGCTAGGTTGGATTGTGACATTTCAGTTAGATTGTGCTATTAGACCTATATGAGATAGGGTGACGTGGGATCACCCCCGGGTATGCACATGGTAAGGTTATTGTTATGCCCCCTTTTTCCTCGCGGAGTCCGAGTTTCGACATTCATTGGGAACAACTCATTTCCTTTCATGAATTGGGTATTTGATTTTGAAGAGTCGCCACCTAATGGATTTAAGGTGCATTAGGGCACCTAGAGTAGATAACTCATAAAACCGATTTGCATTACCAGAGGTTGGGTAAGGGCTCGAAATAACTTTGAGCGGAAGGTGTTAGGCACCTCTCACGGTCCACAACGGTGGGTCCCAACCGAACTCAAATTATGAATTAGTCAATTAATAGATAGGCAGTCTAAGCACACATATAAGATAAAGGAAATTTAACAAATAAGCAGTCTAAGCATACATATGTAAATAAGATGAGGGAAGTCCTAGGTTTGTTAGCCTACAGGATCACATTTGTACAATGCTTGGTAATCGTCCCCAAGTTGGAGTGCTACACATAGAATTAGCGCACATGTTATCATATCCTTTTACTACCCAATTACCCTCCCCTTAGTGATTGTATAAGCGCTTTTAATTTAACGAACCCTATGCGTGCATTTTTCTTCCCTTCCTTGTGGCCCTGGAGGTATTTAGGACCTCTAATTTAGGGAGTTCTAGACTTTTCTATGGTACTTAAAGGAGAAAGATCTAGGCGACAATCAAAACAATTAGGATTGTCAAATAAAGAACAATTAAGGGGCTTACGTTTACCTCCACAAATAAACAAACAATTAGCACGTCTCAAACAACAAATTTCAGATATTTCAGAAAGGTACTAGAATAGGATATCTAGGTAGGCATGACAAGCAGAGAATATGCAGCATTGTATTAAGGTGAAGCGATAGGGAACTAATAAGGTTGCCTACTGATTTTTTAGAAATTGTTGAATCTGGGCAGTCACAAATAAGCAAAGCATAGTTTCACAGTTTTTATTAGTCCTTGATTACCTATAGGCTTGCCTAGGCATGGATCTGTAATACCTTATAAGCATATTGTCTAAATGCAATCAGAATTCTGGGAATCAGTTTAAAACAATTTGAATTTATTATGGCCTATAGGCATGCTGGTCTAGGTGCTGAATATTACATTACAGAACTTATTTATACACGCTCATCTCTATGACATCTAAGTGTTGGGATTGTTTTTCAACATTTTTATAAACAAGATAGTTATTGGATCAGGCGATGTAGACATGGTTTAAAAGCAAATACAGTCCTAAAGCAGGATCTCTAATACACAGAAAGAATGGACGTTTTTTATTTGGCAGAATTATAGCAGTGACTTAATAACATAATTTCTAGTGGTCATGATTATGTAGAAACAAAATTTCTTAACAAATGAGGTTGTGTGCTTATAACATGTTGTCCAGTATGCCAAGTGATTCTAAAAGCATGGTTTCCAATGCAGGTAAACATAGTATAAACCTAAAGCATGATTTCTAATGCAAGTAAGCATCATATAGACCTTAAGGCATGATTTCTACCTGATTTCCCCACAAAAATCATATAAGAATCCATCCCTTTTACTAATTTTCCCAATATCTGTTTTACAAAGATTATTATTACAGACCATAGAACAAATGAGTTACAGAAAAAACCAAACTATGCTATATGGAGCCTGAATATAGGCCCGAAGGATAAACCTGGCAAACCAGGCCTTTAACTAGTCTCAAAATGCCATAATCTCATAGTGCACTGAATAGTATCCTGGTATGTCAAAGTTCCCAAGGGCATCAGGGACCTCGGGCAATGCTCACACCAAGATCCCTTTCAAAGAGATGTAGTTATTTGTGCAGTGTGGAGAGGCCAGCCCCAGTGTGCCAGAGTTCGGAGAAATCTCATAGATTCATAGGCAATACACACAGCAAATGGGTAGGAGCCTATGTATTCTAAGAGTAAGAGTGGGAGATAATGCTTGAAAAAGTGAAAAATAGTTTTAAGAAACAGTTCAGAAGTAAAACAATTCAGGGGTGCGCATAGTTTAACAAGGGAAAACATTTAGGAGTTAAAATAGTTTTAAAAGTCAAGGCAATGTTAGAAGTGTGAAATAGTTTAGAGATAAGGTCATATCAGGAGTGAACATAGTTTAGGAAACATTTTAATCAAAGGTTCAGCAACCCAAAAAAAATACATAGAACATAGTCATAAAACATCAAAGTAGAGACTCTCATTCATCTTAATTTATTAACTGTTTCTAGATGAGCATATAGTCACATGCAAAGGGGTAGTAGGGTTGGGAGTCATATTGTGAGAGGTGAACATTTTAAGAGCATGCTAGTGGGAAGTAGACATAGGTCCAGCAAGTATACAGACTTGCTGAAAGCAGAAACACATAGGTCTGGCTGAACAGGAGTAAACAGGTTGAAAACAACACACATAGGTTCAATCAAGCAGAAGTAGGCATGCCATTGCAGTAAACATATAGTAGACATACTATTGCAGCATGCACATCCGTTTGATTAAGTAGAAGGAAGGCATGTTAATCATAAGGAAGCACATTGAATAGCAGGAAACATATAGTCTAATTGAACGACAGTACACATGCTGATTAGGAACAATAAACATAGAGAACATAGGTTTAAATAAAGATAGACAGACTAATAAAAGATCCTACTGGTTTAATAACAGAGAAGTGAACATGCTGATAACATGGCACATAGTTGAATCAAAACAGTAGTAGACATGCTGAGTAGGAAAACATACAGGTTCAGAAGAAGGCATACTGATTGTAAGAAAAACATATAGGTTTAATTGAATGGCAATAGTGAGAGCATAACAATTAAGGAAGCAGAAGCAAAAGGTAAAGTAGGCAGGATTCAATAGTCTAGTCTTGGCTTTCAGCCAACTAGAAAAGCAATGAACACAAGAAGCAAAAAGAGATATGAGCAAAGTTTGTGTGTGAGTGTGTTTGTAAACTATTGTTCGTGTTTGAAGAATCAGAATGCGAGGGTATATATAGCACTTAGTGTGGTAAAACAAATAAGGTAAAGAAAAAATCACAGTTTATAAAACAATCAAATAAGATCAATCAGCCAATTAAGGGATTAATTCCTGTGGAAAATCCGAAAAGTACCCCTTAAATTGAGGAGAGTCAATTAACAATAAAAAATTAGGGCTCAAATAAGGCAAGTAATCAATATCATGCCATATAGGGAGTCGGTCAAATCCCCAAACCGTACTTATAATTAATTAAGGCAAGTATATGAATCAAGGTCACAAATAAGGAAAGAAATAAAAATCCCAGACAATATCAATTTTAACAGGTATTCGAATCCCTAATAGAAATAATTTAGTAAAAATCCAAATGAATACTGATTTTAATAGGAAAGAATTATTCAAAACTTAAAATAGAATCAGTCAATATAACTGGTTCACAGAAATAAACACAACAATGGGAAAAGTTGTAGAAATCAATGTCACAAACAAGAATATCTAGGGTTTGAGCATACACACAAAAATTAATCAAATATGTAAAGAGATTGTTAGATTCAACATTTTAAAGTTAAAAACCTTTTGAAGAAACTCAGGACGAACCCTAGTTTTAGAAGAAAGTAAATGAAATCGAAACAGTTAACCAAAAAAAAAGATTTTCGAGGGAAAACACCAAATAATACTCGAATCATTTTAGATCTATAAAAATCTGAACGGATCCAAGCATTTGTAGAACCAGGGTTTCAAAACAACAGAGATGAGAGAAAAGCAGTCAAAAATCATAGATTCAAACTAAAAAAAAGGAGGAAATCAGTACTCACATACGAGAATGACCCTAAATAGGCCAGTAAACAAATTTCGGACAAAGAACCAAGTTGAATCTCCTTGAGATTCTTTTAAAGATCCATGTAATCAAACAGGCAGGAGGTATAGAAGGCCGGTAATGGTCGAAGAATACACAAAAGCATCATAGGAGGGAGGTTTACGCCGATGACAGCAACTAGGGTTAAGGTTAGGTTGAGAGAGAGTTGAGAGATGAAAGGGAGATGATGACGGCGTGTTTCGAGAGAATGAAAGGGGTTAGGGGGTCGTTTGGGATTAATATGGTAAGAAAGAATAAGGGCCGTTGATCTCAGAGATCAACGACTAGGAATAGAAGGGGGTCTGGGTCGGGTTAGGTTTAATTGGATTGGGTATGATTTGAATTGGGCTTGGGTTAAATAAATTGGATTGGGGGGGGGGGTTCCGATTTTGGGTGTAAATTAGGGGCTGTTATTTAAATACCCATTTTACTAATTAAAATAATTTTAAACAAATAGATAATAAAATGATAAAAAATGATTTTCAAACGTGAAGGTGAATTAAAATAATTATTCAATATTATAAAAATATAAAAAGTTATTTTCCGTATAGATAATGTAGTTATGCTTTGTAGGGAATATATTTGCATAGTATGCAATTATAGTCTTAAACATGCAATTAAAATGTTTGAATTCTCACATGAACATATAATGATGAATTTAGATGATTAAATCATCATAAAATAATATGAGGGATAGTTTTGAACATTTGTGTAATTAAAATTGCAGAAATAAATGGATTTAGGGCCTTTGAAAAATTATAAAAAAAAATGAAAAACACTTGTGCATGTTTGTAAATGCATGTACAATATTTTGAAAGTATTTATGCAAAATTTAAAATATATGAGGGAAAAATCGGGTATTAACAGCTGTCCCTCTTTACCCGAGAAGGATGAAAGAGTTTTCGAGTAAAGAAATGATGACCGATTTTGACAGAATGGGTGTTTTGAAAAATGTAGGCCTAACCCTAGTCTTTGAGCTACATACATATCCCTGGTTTTACAAGAACCAGGCCATGTGTAGTTCTGGACCCACCGGTGAATGAAGCCGATGAAGTTGTTATAAGAGTGGTAGCCAGTATTAGCAAAGGTTCTTTTGTAAAGGGTAATGTTGGATGAAGTTATGGTTGCGAATCTGGAGTGTAACAGATGTATTATAGGGCAGATAGCTGGATATCACAGAGTAGGATGGGTAATTGATGGGTATCGGTTATAATGGCAAAGCGAAAATGGTATGAGCGGAGACTGGAGCGAAGGTTCCTCCTGTTTGAATAATGTTTACCTCCTGGATTACCTATAAAACTCAAAATATGATACATGCAAGTATATAGATGATGTAAATTCCCTTTGGACCATGAAAGATTGTCTTTGGACAGTGCGGATGACGTCCTTAGACCATGATGTCTTGGGCCATGAATTGTGAGAAAGGAGATTCGCAAGATATGAAATGATGTCCTCGGGCCATGAGAATGGTACCTCTGAACCATGACGCCTTTAAATAATAATGTGCGAGTATTGAGGGATCCTTGGGCCGTGACATTACATCTTCAGGCTATGAGGGTGTTGCCTTCGGACTATGATGCCTTTGGATAATGATAGCTATATGTCAGCCCATGAAGTGCAGTGATATGATAAAAATGATAGCGAGATAAAGCTTAGTCTCGTGCGTAGTTTAGGGAAGAGCTTAGCCCGAGAGAAATAGTGCCAAGAATAGAGCAACATCCATGCAGGGGGGGGGGATAATGCTTAGTCCCATGAGAAGGCAGTGCTTGGCCTTATGCAAATATAGAGGCAGGGCTTAGCCTTATGCGAGATTGAGACAGACCTTAGTCTTATGCAAATAGAAGGCAGTGCTTAGCCTTATGCAAAGATGGCGTTATAGCTTAGCCTCATGCAAAGATTTGAGACATGGCTTAGTTTCATGCAGATTGGGGACAAAGCTTAGTCTCATGCAAAGAGAAGTGAATGCTTAGCCTTATGCAAATGTGGAGGCAGGGCTTAGCCTCATGCAAAGAGAAGGAAATGCTTATCCTTATGCAGGCGAGAGGCAGAGGTTAGCCTCATGCAAAGATTTGAGACAGGGCTTAGTCTAATCCAGAATTGGAGACATAGCTTAGTCTCATACAAAGAGAAGGCAATGCTTAGCCTTCTGCTGGTGAGAGGAAGGGCTTAGCCTCAGACAAAGATTTGAGACAGGGCTTAGTCTCATGCAGAGAGAAGGCATTGCTCAGGCTTATGCAGTGAACCAGTAGCAAATATGAGTACAATGTTTCTTAGCTGGAGAATGTTTGGTATCTATTGGCCCGATTGATAGTGATTTTGCTGCTTGTATATACTTGTGAATGCTACTGTTACGTCAGATGTGCCTATGCTGAAAGAAAAATTGTGAGTTTTGTAAGGGGAGGTTGGTTTGTGCCTTTGCCTGCTGACTGTACTTTGCTCCGTTCTGGAGGCCTTGTTTGAGTTGCCCTGTGTAATACCCTTCTATCACGAAAATAGAGTTTTCGAAAATATGCACTTATTGATGAAAATAGAGTTATTTTAGAAAATACAATGGAATACTAAGTAACTTTAGATGAACTATTGATTGTAACACATTTCAGAGACATTGCATATTTCTTGTATTATAATTTTGAGGGTCCTCCTCAAAATTCTGCCCCAGTTTGGTAAATGATCCTTTGGCCATTTGCATGCGACTAAATTTGCTCATCTTTCTCCGGAATTTTGAGAATCATTCACAAATTTTGCCCCAGTTTCTTAATCATTTTCATAGTTTCTAGCCTACGAAGGCGTCGGCTGGACTCACTCTGGAATATGAGGGTTCTCCTCAAAATTCTACGCTAGTTTCTGGTTCTGGGGAAAATGAAAATTTTATTAAGATATGATCGAACCCACAGGGCTTCCTACGTATCCCCTCTTAAATGGGAATCAGGTCAAGAATAGTTCAACTACATCAGATGAATAAATGTAAATAGTATAAACATAGTATCTCTTGACTTCGTCTGAATTGATTGGTTTTGACTAGACTTCTCCGTCCATTTCTGCAAATATAAGTGCTCCTCCTATTAGAACCCTATGAACCATGTAGGGACCTTGCTAGTTGGGAGAGAATTTCCCTTTGGCTTCATCTTGATATGGGAAGATCTTCTTCAACACCAGCTGTCCTAGTGCAAACTGTCTTGGTTTGACCCTTTTGTTGAAAGCTCTAGACATTCAGTTCTGATAAAGCTGATCGTGACATACTACGTCCATTCTTTTTCCGTCTATAAGGGCCAATTGCTCATAGCGGCACCTTATACATGCTGCATCTGTATGATCCTTAAAGAAGTAATTTCTACCTCTGCTGGAATGATAGCTTCGGTACCATAAACCAGTAGATAGGGAGTTGCCTCAGTTGATGTGCGGACTATAGTGCGGTACCCCAATAGAGCAAAAGGTAACTTCTTGTGCCATTGATTGTGGTTTTATACCATCTTCCTTAGTATCTTCTTGATGTTCTTGTTAGCAGCTTCCACAGCTCCATTCATTTGAGGCCTATATGTTGTAGAGTTTTTGTGCTTGATTTTGAAGGTTTCACACATGGCTTTCATCAAGTCACTATTGAGATTGGTGGCATTATCAGTGATAATGGACTCGGGAACTCCGAATCGGCAAACAATATGATCCTTGACAAAGTCTTCGACAACTTTCTTAGTTACAACTTTGTAGGATGCAGCCTCTACCCATTGTTGTGAAGTAGTCAATGGCCACTAAAATGAACCTGTGCCCATTTGAAACAATAGGCTCGATCGGACTGATGACATCCATTACCTAGGCAGCAAAAGGACAAGGTGCACTTGTTGCGTTGAGCTCATTAGGTGGTACCCTTATCATGTCTGCATGTACATGACATTGGTGGCATTTCTGTACATACCAGATGCAATCCGTCTCCATGGTCATCCAAAAATATCCAGCTCTGAGTATTTTCTTGGCTAGAACAAAACCATTCATATGTCATCCACAAGTTCCGGCATGTATTTCTTCGAGCAATCTGGAAGCTTCCTTTATGTCAACGCACCTTAACAACCCTAGATCAGGGGTTCTTCTATACAAGGTCCCTCTGCTTTGGAAGAAGTGATTGGATACCCCCGACAACGTGCGTTTTTGAGTGTGGTTTGCCTGTTTTGGATATTCTCCTCTTGCCAAATATTCTTTGATGTCGTGGAACCAAGGTTCTCCATCTATTTCTTCTTAAACATGAGCACAATAATCTGGGTGATTGTGGATCCTCACTGGGATGGGATCAATGAAATTCTTGTGTGGATGTTGTACCATTGATGGCAAAGTGGCCAGCACATTTGCAAACTCATTCTGAATCCTGGGTACATGTTTGGATTCTATTTTTGTGAATCTTTTCATCAATTCCTGCAGATGATACAAGTATAGTAGTATTTTGGTGTTCTTCATAGCCCACTCTTCTTCAACCTGATGTACTAGAAGATCTCAATCTCCAATAACCAGTAACTCATGTATATTCATATCGATGTCCAGATTGAGCCCCATGATGCAAGCCTCGTATTCCGCCATGTTGTTGGTACATGGATACCTATTCTTCGTAGATACAGTGTAGTGTTGCCCCATTTCTGATACCAAAATCACTCCAATGCCCACTCCTTTGAAGTTTGCAGCTCCATCGAAGAACATTCTCCCACCGTCGTAGGCTTCGGCAATGTCTTCTCCTATGAATGATACTTTTTTATCAAGAAAATATGTTTTCAAAGGTTCGTATTCTACTCCCATAGGATTTTCAGAAAGATGGTCTACCAGTTCCTATCCTTTGACCCCCTTCTAAGTTACATAGATGATATCGAACTCACTTAACAGTATCTGCTACTTGGCTAACTACCCTGTTGGCATGGGCTTTTGAAAGATATACTTTAGAGGGTCCATCCTGGATATGAGGTACGTGGTATAGGCATAGAAGTAATGCCTCAATTTTTGAGCCGTCCAGGTCAAAACACAGCAAGTACGCTCTAGCAGAGAGTATCATGCTTCATAGGGTGTGAACTTCTTACTCAAGTAGTATATGGCTTGCTCCTTTCTCCCTGTATCATCATGTTGTCCCAAAACACATCCAAAAGCTCCATCTAACATAGATAGATAGAGTAGAAAATGTCTCCCAGGTTCATGCGGTATTAGGACTGGTGGTGTGGACAAGTACTCCTTGATTTTGTCGAAAGCCTTTTGACAATCTTCGGTACAACGTGTTTCAGCATCTTTCCTCAACATCTTGAAGATGGGTTCACATATGATTGTGGATAGTGCTTTAAAGCGACTGATATAGTTGAGACGTCCTAGGAAGCTCATCACGTCCTTCTTGCTCTTTGGTGGCGGTAATTCTTGAATAGTCTTAACTTTGGATGGGTCTAACTCAATTCTCCGACGGCTGATAATGAATCCCAATAGCATTCCTGCGGCAACCCTGAATGCACATTTTGTGGGGTTCGGTTTTTAGTTGTACCTCCTTAACCTGTCAAAGAACTTTCTCAAGTCTGCTATGTGGTCTGAGGCTCTCTTGGATTTGATGATGATGTCATCAACATACACCTCTATTTCCTTGTGTATCATGTTATGGAAGATGGTTGTCATGGCTCTCATGTAAGTAGCCCCAGCATTCTTTAGACCAAATGGCATCATCTTGTAGGAGTATACTTCCCATGGTGTAATGAAAGCTGTTTTCTCTACATCTTCTTCATCTATCCAGATCTGGTGATAACCCGCGAAGCAATCTACAAAGGATTGGAGTTTGTGCTTGGCGCAATTGTCGATCAGGATGTGAATAATTGGCAGTGGAAAGTCATCCTTGGGACGTGCTGTGTTTAAGTCTCGATAGTCAACACATACTCAGAC
Source organism: Nicotiana sylvestris (assembly GCF_000393655.2). Classification (NCBI taxonomy): domain Eukaryota; kingdom Viridiplantae; phylum Streptophyta; class Magnoliopsida; order Solanales; family Solanaceae; genus Nicotiana; species Nicotiana sylvestris. Next base: position 117,284,860 of record NC_091057.1, on the reverse strand, counting down.
TTTCCCATATTTCTTCAAAACTGGTATAATGATGGCTAACCAGGTTGGGTACTCCACTACCTTGAGGACTTTGGCTTTGATCTTCTTAGTATCTTCCTCCTTGATTTTTAGGCTCATGTCTGGTTTGAAATTTCTGAGTTTCTGCTTCACTGGCGGACACATTCGATTGTTAGGTAATTTGTGAGCCACAATGGATGTGCTCAAACCGGTCATGTCAGCATATGACCATGCGAAGATATCCTCATATTCCTTCATAAACTGAATGTACTCCTCATTCTCTGTCAGTGATAATTCTTATGCGAGTCTCCTTGACGGTTTTTCCGTCTCCCAAATTTACTGCTTTGGTTTCGTCCAGGTTGGACTTAGGTTTATTCTCAAAGTTCTCAACCTCTCTGAAAACTTCCTTGGATGTCTTATCCTCTTCTTCTAAGTCATTATCCTTATGTTGCATTGTCTCATTACATGCCACTGTCATTGGTTCATCAGGAAATGTAATAACAATGCAGTAGAAAGAAAAGTGTGAAAGATAATAATGAATAATAATAGTCATGCATTGATAAAATTGAAAATATCCAAAACTAGTACGACTCGATGAATCGTGCAATTATTTTGAAACAAAACGCGTCTTTTAAAAACAAAATTACTGAAAACATCTGAAATGCCTAGAATGGCTATGGAAATAAATGTAGGCTATATGCCAAGCTACCCAATGACTCGGCGGGCCCGGAATGGAGTGGCGGTCGAATTCTTGAGAACGGCTCCCTTCTCCACAGTCTGAATGGTCAAGCCTTCTTCCCTGTCCTCTTCAATTATTGCACTGCAATCCATATCATCATCCTCTAGGAACAAATTCCTCAGCCCCGCTAAAGTTTCTTCCTCTCCAGTTCCCCATATTGTATCAACCTGGTGAAAAGTTTGACCTAGACGTGGCACCATTTGCTCGAGAGGGTAATAAGGACCACGCCGTGAAGGCGACCAATCATCATACTCTTGCCATATAAACTGTTATACGAGTCCGAAGGTTGTACCATGATGTTTCAGTTGTATTGGTTTTGTAATGCCCTAAAGATTCTTCCCAAGCCTCTTACTGGATTCATACCTTGACCATGCTAGTATGCTTTCTATTTTGTTACTCCGCCATTTGTCTTTCTCAACTGTATTGACATGTTCGATGCGGTGATAAGTTTCCCCTCATAGCCTTCTTATGTTATCAATAACAGGGATGGTTTGACTGTTGTAAATAGGATTACTTCCATCTCCATGAATGATCACCTCCTGATGATTCCATTCGAAGTTCATGGCCTGATGTAGTGTTTATGCCACAGCCCCAGCGACATATATCCAAGGTCGACCTAACAGAAAATTGTATGTAGCTGATATACCAAGCACTTGGAATTCAACATCGAACCAAGTTGGCCCCATCTGTAGACAAAGATTAATTTCCCCAATCGTGAATCTTTGAGACCCATCAAATGCTTTCACGTTCATACTTCCTGCCCGTATCTCATGGAAACCTTTACCTAATCTTTTTAGAGTAGTCAAAGGGAAAATATTAGGACCCCGGTAATGAATTTATCTTCAAACTGCACCGTGATGTGCAATGCCCGGTTGTGACTTAAACCGTCGGGCGGTAATTCATCCTCGTGAAAGGTAATCTTATGACTCTCCAACAATTTCCCCACCATGTTGGCCATTTCTCCGCAGGTGATATTGTTGGGCATATAAGCTTCATTCAACACCTTTATCAAAGCATTCTGTGCGCCTCTGAATTTTGCAATAGTTATATGATGGATATCTGAGTGGGGGTTTTGTTTAGGTGATCGACAACATAGTATTTTCCCGCCTGTACTTTCTTCCAAAGATCATCCGGTCCAGTTTCAATGACAGGTTGCTAAGTAGCAGCCTCTTTGCTTGATCCTCCCAAGTGTTCAGGTGTATAGATCTTTCCCGTTATGGTCGTTCCTTGTGCAGCATCAGATTCTTCCATTTTTGTTTTTTTTTGCCTAGAATCGGCAACGTAATCCCAAGGTATGGCATTGGAGCTGAAAGGAGGTGTGGTTGATACTATCACTATGAAAGGTGTGGCCACTTCTACCTCAAATGGAACAGGTGTGACTATAGGTGGAGCTATCTCTGCCTCAAATGGAACCGATTTGGTTACCTCAACCTCGACTGACGAGTACGTCTACACTATAATAGGAGTGAGTTTGACTGCAAGTTTAAAGTCATTGCCTTCCAGAAAAGGCCCGATTGACCCCTCAGGATCCCATTCTTTATCTGTCTCTATCACATGTAACCCATTACCCCTATGATCTGGGAGACGATTGTTGCGGACGTTAGACGTAACTTCCTTTGCCTGTATGACCTTGTTGTCAATCAATGTCTGGATCTTATCTTTAAATGTTCGGTATTCGTCAATGGTGTGCCCCTTCATACAAGAATGATATGCACAGGTTTTATTTGGGTTGACCTATTGAGATGAGTTCTCCATTGCCACAACAAGAATAGGGGTGACATAACCAGTGGCCTTCAATCTTTCGTACAGCTGGTCGATGGGTTCAGCAATAACGGTGTATTGTCTAGGTGGTTTGCAGTCAAAGTTAGGTCGGGGTGTCTGGTAATTTGGTCGAGTTGGAGGTGAATGATAGTAGGACGGCTGGGCATTATAGGTGTGATAGGCAGTGGCGAGTTGAGAATATCAGGGAGATGAGGGTTAGTATGTGGGTGGAGGTGTTTGGTATGTGAGTTGAGGTTTTTGATATGTGGGTGGGGGTGTTTGATATATGGGTGGAGGTGTTTGATATGTGAGTGGATATTTTGGGCCTTGGGCCACCATCTCTAACCCTACTTCTCTTTTCTTTGATATGCCGCCTGATTATAATGCTTTGTTTATGGCCTGTAGTGCCTCAAAATTTGTCACCATCCCGCTTTTGATACCTTCCTCAATCCTTTCTTCGAGTTTGATGATATCAGAGAACTTTTGATTCTCAATGACCATTAGCCTTTCATAATATTGTGGGTCTTGTGCCCTAACAAAGAACTTGTTCATTTATTCTTCTTCTAGTGTTGGTTTAACCTTGGCCGCTTCTGACCTCCATCGAGTAGCATACTCGTGGAAAGTCTCAGTTGGCGTTTTCTTTAAATTTTGGATGTAGAAGATATCTGGTGCATTCTCCGTGTTGAACTTGAACCGGTCCATAAATTCTGATATCATACTCACCCAATTGGCCCATTTCTTAGGGTTCTGGCTTATGTACCAGGACAGGGCATCTCTAGTACGACTTCTCATGAAGAGCTTCATTCGGATCCTTTCATCTTTTCCAACCCCTACGAGCTTGTCACAGTAAGATCTCAAATGAACCTTGGGATCACCTGTTCCGTCAAACATTTTGAACTTAGGTGGTTTGTAACCCTCTGGCAGTTCCATGTCCGGTTGTATGCATAGATCTTCATAATTCAAAACTTCTATCTCTTTGGGTCCTTCAACACCCAGAACTCGACTTGTCAATTTCTTCAGTTCCTCAGCCATATTCTTGATGAGCAGATCCATCTCAGCGGATTCTACTATATAGGAGATTGGTTGAGTAAAGTAATGTATAGTTTCCACATATATAAGATTGTTTTGGTGTGTGCTAGAGACTTGGGTGTAGTGGTGGTCGTTGGTTGAGTTTTGAGCATCGAGAATAAGTTGTGGTGTGTTATGAGGAGTGTGATAGGTAGTGGCTTGTGGGTGGTGGATTGGTTGATGATGGTGTTGTGGTGAAGTTGGTATTGGAAAAGGATTGTGATTTTGAGGTGGGGTTGCATATTGATGTGGTGCGGGAGTAGGCTAGTTTTGTGTGTTATGGGGAGGTGTTGGGTTTTTGTTATTTTTTTGGTTGATGTCAGGGACTTTGAGAGTGAGGGAGTTTGCTAAGTTAAGGACCTGTTCGAGTTCTCCTATAACTCCAGTATCTTCTTTTCCAACCACAAAACTAAGTCATTTGATGCCGGAGTACATCTACTGTCAGAGGTTTCCGCATTCTCGACGTTTTCCTTTCGAATACCACTTAAGTCATCCATGCTAGCTTTCCCTCTACTTCTCGTGTTACATGGAGGAGGAGGAGGTGGAGGGCCTCTAGATCTGGTGTGATATGCTCATGATGCCAATATGTGCGAACCAACCTTAGGGGATGAGAATAATAAAGAATAAAGAAAAACAGAAGGTAAACAAGTGAGTAAGGATTTAAACAATATTGCAGGAATGTAAATTCGTGTCCTAATTTGGGAACCCCATTGTGCCCGAGGTGTTATGCCCCGTAAGTTAACAATATTGATATATATAAACAATATTGATATATATATATATATATGCTATTTTTAGTGGAACATTTTTGTAAAGAAAAAAAATGGTTTGAAAAATATAATTTCATATAGTTATTAATATTACTAATTTTGAATATGTTTTAAATTATACAAATAATATGAGAAACGTTTATGGGATTTTCTTTATTTTAAAGATATGAATTATTTTTCTCACAAGAAAAGAAGGTTATCCTTTTACCATTTTAAGAATTTAGTATATGAAATTTTTTACTATTTATATATGAGATTAGAAAAATTAGAAGTTGAGAAAATATATATGTTTTTTTTCTTTTCATTGATGTTTTAATGAAATAATAGTGTACGCGTTAATTTTATACGGTATCATGGTTTATTAGTATTCAAGTAATATATGGACAAAGAATTAATTATCAATTGTTGTATTGGGAGGGAGTGTGTCTAATTAAATAGAAATTTGTCTTATGTTCACATAAGACCTACTTAAAAGACTAGGTGATGATTCATTCCTAACGTGGCAATACTAGCATAGTCACTAAGTGACTAATATGTGTTAGAGAGTGACAGGAATACCTGGCTTGAGCATCGAGTGTGAGATCCCTACTTACCCAAAGCGGACAGAAAAAGAAATATAAAAATGCTTTTTAAAAAACATAAGGAATGGACATCTTCCAAAAGGTTTTAAGGTTATATCATGATGTTTGGTAAGTCCAAAATGATTTAAGCTGTTACCTCATACTACTATGACATGTCTAGCCCATTTGCCAAACACCAAGTGAGTGTATAACTTAGTGTAATTATGGATTGATTAAAAGAAAATAATATGTTAGCCATTCGTTCATTCGGGTATTAAATTAAAGTCACGAAAAGGTCAAAGAAAAGCTATGCTAAAAGTAGGACTTGCCTTTACATGTCTGGAAAAGACAACATATGAGTAGAAAATTTTCTTTCAGTGAAATTTTCTCAACAATAGGCATCATATTAGAAAATTTCTAACTCCCAACTTACAAAGTAGCAAGCTTTGAACCATCAGGATGATACGAAAGTTACTCTTGGTATCAAGTTGTTAGGAGTCGTTACATCAAGAGGAAAAGAGAAATATTGTGCAGAAATGATAGTCTTTGAAGGATGTGCACAGGAAGTATTTTTATATCCCTACTTTGATTCGGCGTTACGTGTTCTTCGCAAAAGACGTAAATTGGACGGATTGTTAAGAGAACTGACTCAGGTATGTTAAGGCTATCCCTTCTTCCTTTTGGCATGGTCCGAATAATGCTGAAGAAACAGGCAAACACACGGTTTCCATAAATTACTCTATTCATAGAGATACGAGGGGTGTCTATATTCTTGATTCCCCAAGAAAAATATTATTATCTTCTGTTTATGGATCTCAGAATAATACACAGCTGAAAAAAGTTTATCCGGAAGGAAATTGAGATTATTATGTATTTTTCATGTATTTCACTCATTTATACATGTGCATTGACCCATGACCAGATGGCGTGGAAAAAGTTTACGGCGTTATATACGCATCACCACCTGATCAGCTGGAATACATTGATGATTTGCCGATAGTGGCCGAGATGATATGATGGGATGCCCTCAGAGGTGTGATAATGTTATGGCGTTATATACACGTATATATAAGTATATATATGTATATGAGATATGGGAAAGGTTATGGCGTTATATAGGCACCACCACCTGATCAGATGGTATAAATGATGATTTTTCTCACAGTGACTGAGATGATATGATGGGATGCCCTCAGACGCTTGATGATGTTATGAACACATGTACTTACGCACGACATGAGATTCATACGCATATGCATGACACTATAAGTATTTACCAAATATTTAGTGGGGTTTCTTGAATTCACGTTTAAACAAGTTTTGTAGTTAAATTATGATTAGTATAGTTTTTATGATTTATATATGATCAAAGTGAATTTTGTACTATTATAATTTCGCATTGCCTCTTTTGTTTTTCACGATTTCTTCAATTTGCCAGATTTTGTTTATGTATAACCATTGTTCTTTTTCTTATTGACAATCTAATATTTTGGAGCATTTGAAACCTTAATAACAAGTAGTTTTGTGTATTTATCGTGTGCACATTGTGGAAACTACATATTACCAACCTGGAAGTGATGGTGTTATGTTCCCATAAGCTTGGTCTTGGCTAGAATAAACATTCAGAGCTCAAGAGGCATGATAATTCGAAAGACAGAAATGTTTATTTCGTGTACTATATTCCTAATAATATTATGTTTTATGAACTGACAATAATTTGGTCTCATTACTTGACTCTCTCACAAGACTATTTTTTTGAGGTTATAAGTATTTATGATAATTATAACAAGTGATAAGTAAAGTCGTGAAGATGAGAGGGTAAACGAGTTGAAAAAAATAAGTTTCGTTGAGGTTGTCAATTTTGGATTAAATACGGTTGATGATATACAATTTTATCCAGACTTACAGGTTGAGTCATGTACTCCATATTTCTTTCATATCCTTTATATATCGATTTACATACTTTACATACTCGGTACATTGTTCGTACTAACATCCTTTTGTTGTGGACGCTGCATTCATGCCTGCATGTATAAGTAATCAATTCGATGAACCCCTCATAGTAGACGAGGTTAGCATTCAACGAAGGATCGGTAAGACTCCGCCTCATTCAGAATGCAGCCGAGTCTATGAGCCATCGTGTTAGAGTTTTACTTAAGACTTATGGGTAGGCCGGTACCCTGTCCCATTTGATGTCAAATAATCTTACAGGCTCTGTAGACAGAGGTTCAATTTGTACAGTATGCCGGAGGCCTTGATGGCCCATATGTATTCATGTCTTAAGAACGATAGTTTATTGATACAACTATTGTCCACTTACAATTGTACATTATGAGTTATGGCCATGTTGACCCATTATAGTCACAAAAGGAATGAATGAGTTACAGAGTGGTTTGCTCGGGCCAGTGTGGCACCGGGTGCCAGCCATGCCTCCCGAGGTTAGGGCGTGACATGAGGTAGGCCTAGCAACAAATAGATTTGGAGAAATTCAGTGCCAGTAATTGCCTCATATCATTAATGTAAAGATAGACGACCCAAAACGACTCTAAATAAGATAAGTCACTAATGGCACTTGGCCTTCTTACATTTGAAAAGCAAGTAAACCTAATCTACTTGGTCCTAGAAGGACTTTCTCTAGATTGTATGCTCTTGTCGATCAGTTCCCCCAGTTCACGCACATTCAGTAGTAAAAATGCCCTTGCCAAATGTCCTCCTTCATTTCTCTCAGCGTTATGGCAATCAGTGTCTCTCTTTCTCATTTTCCCTTCCAATTCCATCAGACTGTACTCCAGATATTCCAGCCTTTCGCTGGATTTAATAGCCCTCACTTTGCACTCATTGATCATTTCCATATCGGCCTTATGCTTCTCCATATGCTCAGCTTCAGACTCGCAAATCCTTTTGCGCAGTTTGTTATACTTCACCTGTGCTTCGGTAACTTCGTCTATGACCCTGTTTCCCAGACCAACCCTTGGCTCGAAGATTCCTGCTATGTTATCATCCAACCATGAGGAGTAGAAGTATGTATGACCCGCATGATATCGATTCGGCTCAATGGTGTCCTTTTCCACGATAATAATCAAGTGCCACATGCGTTGTGCTTCATCTTTATATGGATGGCATCACCCAAAAATTGGCTATGAAGTGACTCATTTTTGCGACTTGCGGTATGACCTGTCTCCTGCCTGCTTGCCTATCTCATAATCCCGAGGGGAGCATAAGGGTATATTCCCTTAACCCAATTAATACCAATTGTGGAACATCCCTAGATCTCATGATGAAATCATCGGTAGGGAACCACTCGAACATCCATTAAACCTGGTCCTCATTGAAATTGTTGAAAACCTGTACCCATCCTACAACATCCTCTGGTTGAGCAAACCTATATGAGATATAGGTCATTCTCTTGGGATGGTGGAAGGCTATCTGAACATTCCACCGCCTTTGCGGAATTTCCTGACGGTATTGACCCTTTTGGAGATGTTCTAGCAACCAAACTTGCAGCAACAAATTGCAACCCTCAAAGAATCTGAATCCCTTCTGACAGCGTTCCAAGGCCCGGTATATGTCTGCCCCTCGATCCCGTCCATTAAGGTTTTGGCCACCATGGCCGGCCTGGTGTGGATTTTGTCCCCTTGGATCGGGAACACTAGCATTCCCAAGAAACACACGATGAACACAAAGACCCTACGGTGAATCCAACCCAAGGAGGTGATGTAGAATTTATCATCGAAAATACGGTAAGACATGCTATGACCGTATCGTTCATAGAGGAAGTCGAAAGGTATGTAGGAGTCTTTCAGGCACTTCAAGTCATCATTTTTCTTTAACCCCGTCATCTTAAGAAATCCACTAGTGGTGCGATTTTCAGGTACTAGTACTCCAGAGCTATCCCAAGGCAACTTATCGAACCCCCCTATTTCTTCCAAGAGAGGGGTCATTTATATGCTTCCAAAGCAGAACACAACCCTTTCTTTGTCCCAGAATATGGTGGCGGCTTCGATCAACATTTTATTTGGCTGAAGGTCCACCAAAGAAGGCGAATTTGCTAAGACCCTTTTCACATGATTTTCGTCACATGAAGGAAGATCCCTCACACGATCAACCTTGGGACTTCGTGCCTCATTTTCTGCAAAACAAAATATGGTTAGGCCCTTTCCCCTCCAGGTTTGTCTATTTATACAACAATGATTAGCATATTGTTACTTATTTCTCCAAAATTAATGGACACAATCATGGTTTCATTCGTTGGGATTATGGAATACCCAATGAACTTTTGGGAGAGGTTTGTTTCAAATAGTTATTATGTGGACAACATATTTAGCCGTCTAGGTTTGACCATGATGCTTGCATAATTGATCAGAGTAAGGTTACTATAGAGGTCTAGACTGGGACCCTCAAGTATACAACTTGAGGGGGAAAGGGACAGAACCGTCGAATGCACCGTTGATCGACTAGTTTTACCATAAATACGCCATTCCGAATTTTAAAGGTTGATATATAGAAAGAGCACAAACACTCATCAAGCATTGCTATAGGATTGATTACGCACGAGTGGAATATGATGTAACACATGATTTACGCAACAATAAATAGCATATTGTCAAGTATTTGCACATTTAAAAATGATAAATGCGATATTTAAATAATTGAAAGACAGATACGAGAAGAAAACAAGGAGACAAGTCAGTTTCGGGAAATAAAGGAAATCATAAACGCTTGAAAATAAGTAATTGCATTCAAGTAAATGGGGGGAAAGGGAAAGGGTGCACGTGTGTTAGCAGAAATAAACACGCTTAAGACTAATTCAAAAAAACAAGTTCATTATGGTAAGAGCCTAAAATATTCCCAAGTAGAGTCGTTATGCTGTCGCGCCCCCTTTTTCCTCGTGGAGTCTAGGTTTCAACATTCTTTGGGAACAACTCATTTCCTTTCGGGAATTGGGTATTTGATTTGAAGAGTCGCCACATAACGGATTCAAGGTGCGTTAGGGCACTTAGAGCAGATAACTCTTAAAATCGGTTTGCATTACCAGAGATTGGGTAAGGGCTCGAAATAACCTTGAGGGGAAGGTGTTTAGGCACCCTTCCCATTCCACAGCGGTGGGTCCCGGTCGAACTTAAATTATGAATTAATCAATTAACAGATAGGCAGTCTAAGCACACATATAAGATAAAGGAAATTTAACTGATAAGCTGTCTAAGAACATATATGTAAATAAGATGAGGGAAGTCCTAGGTTTGTTAGCCTATAGGACCGCATCTGTACAATGCTTGGTTATCGTCCCCAAGTTAGAGTGCTACACATAGCATTAGCGCACAGGTCATCATATCCTTTTACTACCCAATTACACTCCCAAAGTGGTTGTATAAGCGCTTTTAATTGAATGAACCATATGCGTGCATTTCTCGAATGTTCTCTGGTCTTCCAAAACCCGATCCGTACATACGCCCAAGTTCCAGATCATCATTTGAACTTGCTAGAACTGTCGAATCCATATCCTGAGGTCGTTTACTCAAAAATCCAATCTTAGTCAATTCTTTAAACTTAAGGCTTCCAAAATGAGATTCTATTTCCAAATCAACTATGAACTTCCCGGAATTCAATCCCGACCAGGCGTACAAGTCATAATACCTAAAGTGAAGCTGCTCATGGACTCAAACTGTTGAATGGCACGGTAGATCTCAAAACGACCGGTCGGGTCGTTACATTCTCTCCCACTTAAACATACGTTCGTCCTCAAATGTGCTCAGACCTACACTAGAGTTGTCCGAAATCACTGTTTAACACCTTGTGCACCTACCCATGCTACGACAACCCAGTTGAGCACATTAGCTCGATCCATTCTGAATATATTCCCTTGTTATTCAAGAAAATAATCTTAGAGCCCAATTCCAACATCCGGAATTCTCTGCCAGGCCTCCTTCCAATATATGAATACCGTATCAATCACTACACGAGGTACCAAAACATGACTGTACACATTTGCTGAATTCTCACCATGCACCACTTCATTCACAGGACCATAATAATATTATCTGATCATAGTAATCGAAATTCCTCGAATTTGATACTCACAATGCACCTCATGACATATGTAAGTCTTGTTCCAACTCTTATGATACTGCCACGACGGAAGAGACGTGCAGAAATTCAAAACCAACGACCGAGCCAACATATCATTGAGTCTATACTCCTGACAAGAACCATCACCTCATCCTGAACCAAATAATGGTATTTGCTCTTTGATATACTTCATATAATCTTATCGCACTAATACTAGATCCATCAATCTCTTCTCACCTAGTACAAGCAGTCCAGGCAACAAGCCACCCCGGACATGACCAATATTCTCATATGATGCCACAATGTGCCAATAAACTACAAACTCAGATGTGATACATAAGGAAAACGAACTCTTTAAGGGACTGCTAAACTCACACAACTAATATGAATTTTCCTAAGAATATGGGAAACAAAACACACAAAATTTAAAATATAGAAAACTATACTCAACATCACAGTGTTGCGGCGTGCAACCCGATCCAAATAGCATACTTGTGGTGGCGTGCCACCCGATCCACACATATGATTCATATAAGGAGATACACACCGAGCTAAATTGTTCATTACAACAAAATACCGAATATCGGTCACAACCACGCTAACTGCATAATACCATCCCTGGGGAGACATATAGCGCCATAGGCTACAAAACTTAAGCACAACTGAGGAGTGATATATGATCCGAATTTTAAGAGATATCCGGCTCACATAACACCATCGCTACACGGAACCTCAATGCATAAGAAATTTAGCAAGACGTCTTACAACTCACACGGCATAATATAGCATCACATTAAATTGCTGACGATGACATAACACCCAAAGTCTGAATACTGACCAATGTGGAGCGCATTTGTTTACCGTAAAAATGGTAACAACAATTAAATTTGTAAATGGGATTCTAAAAATACGTGATCTATTTCTGAGCTAGTTGTTAGAGCAGTTGATGCTAAGAACGTGAAGCTTAACGATGAAATGCGAGATAAAACAAGACAGTAATCAAACCGAAGGGGCATGTTGCCCGGATGAAAAGCCGGTCGATAAGGACCTTGGAGTCGGGACTCAAATTGAGCTCGAGTTATCGGGGGCAACAGGGAATAGAATAAAAATTAAAGAAATGATCAAGCAAGGCTCTTTACGGCCAAAGTTGCGCAATATAGCATCAAAATAAGTAAGAAGACAACAGATGTTAAAGCAACCTCGAGCCAGCGAGAACGAACAAAATAGGAGAAAGAGAGAGAGATATATTATTGCTTTGATGGAGAAATGGAGCAACATCAGCCCTATATAAAGTGGTATGTCATCCCCTTATATAAGCGTGGGAACATGGTATGGTACAAATATGTAGAGATTAAACACAAAGTACGGAGATGGGATGGTTTGATGTGATGCCTCAGCATAGGCTCTAGATAGGCCGGGCCTGTCAGACGTAGCCATGTGCCTTGGGGGATTCCCCCTCCATCCTGGCTTCGGTCTTCGTTTCCTCCAAGTCGGGCTCCGACGATCCCCGAGGTCAGGAACTTGGTCGCGGCCTCCCGCTCTCGGGGTCCCGAGGCATGCTTCCGAAATGTCCCGACAATGAGAAATTAAGTCTTCTAATTTCGCTGAATACAGATAGTCTCTGCATTTCCCTTAATGAAGAGATGGGAAATGATTCTGACACTTGACTCCTCGAGCTTCATTTGATGACAATGTACCGATGATGTGGCTCCTGGCTTGAGCTTCGCGGTGATGGTACATCCACGGGATCGTGCTTTTTAACTTCATTCATTGCACTCCTGATTCTCGTTTTTCAAGGTGAAGGTGCCGTTGTTGGTTCAATTTTCCATGGATGTATTAACTTTGACGTCGATCAGTCTTCCAAAGCCTGGATGACCGTATTGTAATCTTCTATAAATGGGGTTCCTTGGCTTTGCTTTTCCTATCCCAGTGCTTCCATCCGATCGCTTGCCTTTCCCTTCCCATCATCTTTTTTTACCCCTGAACATCATGCTAGGGGCTCATGACCTTAAGGCCATTTGGAGGAGTTCCCTTAGACCGTGTTGTGGCCTTCTGTCGGGGCTTTCCTTCGTCGATCATAAGTGTGGTGTCCCGCTATTGCTATGGTTGTAGGTATGCTGGCCCGAGGCGATGGGGGACGGGGAGTCGGTTTCTCCCTTATGTAGATAGCGGTTCGGATTATGCACTGCTGCTCAAAAGGGGGCTCGGATTATACAACGCTTCTCACCTTCATACCACGACTTGACTTGGTGCTCTTCTCTGAGTTGGGGGATTACATGGCTAGATGTTCCAAGAAGTGGATTCAAAGTAGTCGTGCAAGCGGGACCTAGGATTGTTCGGTCTGCTGTCTCTTTGAGGCTTCCTTAGCCAAAGAGTGTCCTCGAGATTCGGAGAGCCATGGAATTTTTTATCCCTCCCTTCTACCCACCTTGTCCCTTGGGGATATCAGTGTGGAAAGATGGGATGAAACTTCCAAGGGGGTGTGTCTGGAGGCGCCTATAGTGGACTTTCGAAGGTGGATTGGTCTTCGGTCTTTCACCTTGTGTGTGCATCCCTTTGTTTCTTCCTTTAGGCATAGACCCCTGTAGGTTTTTGCAAGTTGGATGTAACGACCCCTCGAGGGCTGCCTGTACACAAACTTTTATGAATAAGAATATACCCCGTTGATTTTTTGCTTTCGAACATTGCTTTGTTTCTATATGCTCTCATTCCCTTCGGGGCCTTTTGAACGCTTTCTTTTATTTGCTGGCTGCTGATATTGGGCTTGGGCACGAACATCCATCCTAGTCTTCTGCTGATTGGCATAGATCTCATCCAGACCCATCGTCGTACTTCGAACCAATCTTGGATTGATCTGATAGGTCCGGACTATTGAGGCCCACCAAGTTGTATGGAGAACATGCGTCGAATTCTAGGGCCTTCGGGAATGTTACCCTGGATGAAGGTCATTTTCGGGTAACCGGGGGCCCCTATTGATCGTGATGTAGATAGCCCCTTTAGAATGTATAGGATAGACTTCTACTAAGGAGTTTGCCTGTATTTGGGCGCTTCCTCGGACCTTCGTGGAGCTTTCGCGATCAAAGCTTCCTGTGTTTATTCCTCTTTTCAAAAAGAGGGGATCACGAGACCAGGTACTTGCCTTGCGTCAATTGTTGGCGTTTAAAGCTTCCCGAAGTCCGACTTCTTTGGGCCGGGGTTTCTTGACGTAGAGTGCTATCTCGAGCTTGGAGATAATACGAACAACCCGTCAAGTCATGACTCCTCGTTGAAGGATGCCTTCTAGATTCATTATTAACCGTCGATCTATATCGAGGATGTTGGCTTTCTGGAGCCTACCACAGGCAGGCGAATTGTCGCTGCTTCTCGCATACATGTGGGGCGGCTTCAGCTTTTTTGCAAGACTTCACTAATTTTACTTAATCTCTTTAGGCAAAAAGAGTGTTGGTGCGCGCGCTTGCTTTGACCTGTTAGTTTCACCATAGTCATGGAAACCACTTCAGTGAACCTGTACTGCTCCTTGGTTCTCATGTTCATAGCTCAATCCAATGTCATTTGCTCACAAATGACATCCGGCAAAGGACAGGGGGGTACTGCTCCTGGTTCTCAGGAACAAAGGGAGTTCGCTCTAGAGATGGCGTCCTTGATAAGAGAGTAACACCTGGAGATGGCGAGGAGATACTGCAAGTGGAGCGAGGGGATAAAACTTCAAGTGTTTTCCCAAGATGAGGGCATTGCGGACTCCACCGATGGATTCCTGAGCGTATACCTATACCCTTTCGCATTTGGCACCCATGATAGGGTCATGCTTGATTTTTGCTTGGAGTATCGGGTTACCTTGTCACGGATTCATCCGTCGTTTTGGCGAATGACGTTAATGATGAGGTTCTTCGCAGAGAAGGACGAGCTTGAATTCACACTTGATCACCTTGTCAGGCTATATCGGCCCTTTCACGTGAAAATGGTAACAATAATTAAATTTGTAAATGGGATTCTAAAAATATGTGATCTATTCTAGAGCTAGTTGTTAGAGAAGTTGATGCTAAGAACGTGAAGCTTAACAATGAAATGCAAGCTAAAACAAGACTGTAATCAAACCGAAGCGGCCTGTTTTCCGGATGCAAAGCCAGTCGATAAGGACCTCGGGGTCCGGACTCGAATTGAGCTCGAGCTATCTGGGGCAACCGGGAATAGGATAACAATTACGGAAACGATCAAGCAAGGCTCTTTACGGCCAAATTCATGCAATATAGCATGAAATAAGTAAGAAGATACTAGATGTTAAAGCGGTCTCGAGCCAGTGAGGACGAACAAAATAGGAGAAAGAGAGAGAGAAAGAGAGAGAGAGAGAGAGATTATTGCTTTAGTGGAGAAATGGAGCAACATCAGCCTTTTACAAAGTGGTATGAGTTCCCCTTATATAGGCGAGGGAACACAGTATGGTACAGAGTGCATTAAATGTAAATATACGGGGATGGGACGCCTAGACATGACACCATATCCCTTAACCTTGGAGCCTCTGCAGGGCTGCGAATGATCCTCGAGATAATGAGTCCGATCATGATCCCATAGCCTCGAGGAGCTGACATGACATTCCGAATATACTTTAATGGCGGGAAATGGATTCCCCTGATTTCATCACATACAGATAGTCTCCGCATTTCCTAGAACGCAGTAATAAGAAACTATATTGAATCGTCGTCTTGAGGTCATTATTGCCATGATGTAAACTGCCTAAGAGCATTAAATGTCATGCCCCAAAGAACCGTGTTGGGTCACCGTCAAATGCAGTAATCAAGAAACCCACGAACTGCCATAGGCTCATCTCTTCTGCTTCCCCAACGATTCCTATAAATGCACCAGTTGCTAGATACTCCCCATCTTCATCCTTCATTCAGGCTCATGAATCAGAATTTTGCTATTCAACATCTTCATATCTTTCCCTCTTTTCACAGGAAAGTTTTACCATTTTTCATGGCTAGGACTTCTAAGACGGTCCTTCGACGGAATGATACTGCGTCATCTTCCCGATTACTTGAAGGGGAAAACAAATCGATTTCCAATTTAGAGAAATGGACTCCTCCCGATATTGACACGTCGAAGGATTTTGACATCGAAACTCCCTCGTCTATGCCTGGTCGATGTGAGCAGGTATCTTGATATGTTAGCATCGTGACCGATGCTGACAAAATAAAGGAGGACTGCCAATGGAGCGAGGCAGTGGAGGTAGAGATTCCCGGCCACAGCAAAAACATTACCGACTTCAAGGCTAGCTTTCTTTACATATATACTTACCCATTCACCCTGGGTCCTGATAAGTCTGTCGAATCTCCTCCTTTGGAAATCAGCCCGAATATCTTTGACTTCTGTGCCTGATATCGGGTGACCCTCAATCAGATTTACACATCTTTTTGGAGGATTGTGTTAATGCTCTAGCACTTTACCCTTAGCCCTCAGTCACAAGCCAGGTTTTTACCCTTAGCCCTCGATTGTATCGAGGCTTAATAAAGCTTCGACATCGGTCCAAAAATCTTTCTTCACGAGTGTTGATAAGGGCAAGGATCGGGGATAGATGAGCAGGTTTATTCTAGTGAGGACCTCGGATATCATCCCGGCCCAGAGGATGACCTTTCTAAAGCGATAGAACAATCGACGTAAGTGAACTTCCCTTTACCACTTCTCAACTATTCATTTGTTTGTCACGATAACCCCTTTGTGCTCTCTCTAGTCGCTGCTTGGTATCCTGAGGTGGTTCCAGATTTGGCGGGATAGATCAGGCGTTTGGATGAAAAGTTCCCGTATCGTTTTCGGTCTTGGACCATCATGGCTAAGGAGCGTTTGGTGGCTAAGAATCACAGTGAGGTTTCTTTACCGCTCGTGCTCCACACTTTGTGTTTCCTTCCAAGCACTAATCGACAATGTATCGCATTTATTGTTTTGGTGTAGGCCTTGTCTAGAATATGCAGATGTGGCCACCCCCGATGGTGAAGCGGATGCCTTGGAGCCTGATATGAACAAGAAAAGGAAAGACAGGGCGGCCACTACTCGTCCTGATGAAACTGCTGCCCTAACCTCCGAGTTGAACCCCGATGTCATGGGGGAGGACGATGATAAAAGTCATGTTGATGAGGAAAATATGGTATGGCGTGAGAGATTTACAGGCGCCCCTATCGGAGGCTGTTGAGTCTGGGTCCGGCAGGGCTAAGGAGCCGGGGGTCCTCGAAGAGGACGCTGATGTAGCTTTGAATCGTGTGGCCAAATTAAAAGTAGCTTCCGCTAGAATGACTGTTGGTCCTGATGGATCGGGGTTCGGGGCTTTCCAAGAACATGGTTTGATATTTGGAGAAATTGGAGACCTGAAGATCTTATTTAGAACTTTCCAGTCTCATCAGGAGAGCTGAGGGATGCTGAAAGGATGATCGGCGCCACGGTTGGTACCCCTTTCAGAGGGGGAGGCTTCATTGCCAACATTTTTTATGGCGTAATCGATAGAGCTGAACTCGACGTCTCTGGTGTCGTTAAAGCGGCGGAGAAGTCCATGCAGTAGGTGAAAACTTCTCCTTGCGCATTTATTTTCTCTCTCAGGCATTATTCGTCATCTTTCTTAACTTTCTCGTTATGCCGCAGTGTAAAGAGATGTATGATCATGCTATCTTCTGGCTTCATAGAGAGCTTTCTTGCTATGATGAGGAGCGTAATAACATTTCTTCGAAGCTACAAGACTCAGAGGCTCGTGGAACCTGGGGAGATAAAGAGTTCGGGGAGCTTCGGACCTCTTTGGAGGCGATGCTTCGAGAGAAGGCCGCTCTTGCTGCTCTGGTATTCTGCCTTGCTCATACCTTCTCTTTTACTCAGTATCCATACATGTTCTGTGTTCACATATTCACCGTCTTTCCCTTCATTGTAGTTCGAGCAGAGCAGCTTGCGGATTAGTCAATTGGAGGCGGAGATATCTGAGCTGAAGAAGCGGAGCGAGGCTGTGACCGGGGAGTTGGCACTCGGTCTCTCGCAAGGAGACTGCTACTTTGACTGCAGCTAAGTCTGAGGCTCAACAAGATGCTACCGCTTATAAGGAGGATGCAGCCACAGCGCATGCAATGGTTCGTGACATATTCCTGGCAGGTGAGCAGATACTGGTCCGAGCTGTTGAAAATGCCAAACCGGAGGCGAAGAGGGAGGTCCTGGAATAACTCGAGACCAGAGGCTTCGAGTTGTCTACCGAAGTGGAGGAGGCTCGTGTGACGGAGGGAAGACTGGCACTCTTGATTGCCCCTGATGGGGGTGAATATGATAGTGGCGAGGAGTAGTCTTAGAGCCCTTTTTTGTATGCCTTCTTTTTTTCTTCCTTGTGTTCTCCCTCCTGGGAGATGAATGGTGTAAAGGTGTTTTTCCTTTTGTCAATGCACGAAAGGAGCTTTTATTCTGTTAGTCCTTCTTGCTACTTTCCCTCTCTTTTTTTTTGCTTTCGAGCATCGAGCATCGACCCTTTGGAGCCTTTTTGTAGGATGGACCGGGGTCCCCGAGACTAGCCATGTACCGAGGTTGAGTTGGTAGCCCCTCCGAACAAATATTTGTGACGTCGGGGATCTCCCGAGGTTCCTTGATTTTATGAATTATGCAAGAGCCTGGGATGATTCTGCCAGTGCACTCCCCAAGGAGAAGGTGACGTTAACGAGGCCAGAATTAATTGGCCTTCTTGGACAATTGAGCAGTTGTTGCCTATCCCCTATATACTTGTCTATCCGCCCTTCAAACAACAATTTTGCAATCTTTGATAAGCATGTCTCCTCTGTAGAGCCTGGCGCTTTGTGCGAGTCCCTCCACTTTTTTTACTTTAGGAAGTTTTTTGCCTGGATCCTCCTCTTCTTCACCTTATTCTATCGTAGTCATGGCTGCTGCTTCGACACCTGATACTCGGATGAAGGGGATTCCTTCATGCATTCCACCTTTGGTTGGCGCTAGTGGCTCTCCCTCGATGCCAGGAAAGTGAGGCCTGGGGTGCGCAACCTCGAAGAGGGTCGCCACACCGGGAAAGCCTCCCAATGTTCTGGGCCATTGGGAGCACACGTTGAGGATTATTTCATCATTGAGGGAGGAGAACCTCAGGTTTATTAGGAGAGAGTGTAGATGGGGGGAAGGCGTGATTCTACAAGTACCTTCCCTAGAGGAGAGTGTAATGACGTATGTTGAGGGTTTCTTGAGCGTGTATACCCATGTTCTTGCGCCGGGTTCCCCAGAACAGGTCGTGCTTGTTTTCTGTAGAAGGTATCAAGTAACGTTGGCGCATGTTCATCCCTTTCTCTGGAGAATAGTGTAGTTGATGAGATATTTTGCTGATAAGGTCGGGATAGAGTGTACCCTCAGTCACCTTATAAGGTTGTATCGGCCATTACGTTATCAGGGCCAAGTTGATCTTTAGCGTAGGTCCACTCAAGCTTTTGTGATCGACAGAGAAGAGGATAAGTACCCTGGATGGATGAGTCTATTCATTCGAGTCCAGACGATCGACATTATCCCTGGAGAATTTTAACCGTTTCCTGAGAAATGGAACTTCGCATGTAAGCACTCTATTCGAACTGTGTTTCTCTTCATATGAGGTTGGCCCCATAATGATGTCTTTCTGCCCTTTGTTTATAGCAACTTGTTGGTTTCTCGGTGAGGTCCTTGATTTAGCCTAATGGTCTCGTAGGCTGGCAGCTTGCTGGTCTCATGATTGGCGCCGGTGGCGAGATCTTTCAAAAGGGAGATTTGAGGCGAAGCATAATAGTAGGTGTCTGGAATTCCCCCCCCTATTTAGGGATGACTTCCTTTTTGCTAATTCGCCTGATTCCTCTATCGCAGGTGCCGGGAACTCATTTGAGGCGAGACTGGGTTCCCCGAGGGAGGAGGAGAGATTGCTGGCCCAACAGTCAAGGAGTGCTGACAAAAGGAAAGGTGCTCCGTGGTGCCAGAAGGCTTGTGGTGAGGCGCCTTCTCCGCAACGATTGAGGGGAAGCGATTCGGTTAGCCGGCAAGCTTCTAGGATTGATGCACCATCGGACATTGCTTCGGCCCTAGACAAGGCTCATTATTTTGGCCTTGTGGTGAGTTTTCGGCCGCGGTAGGGATGTTCTAGTACCGTGCTCCTTTTTCTTCCCTTTACTCACCTGGCTTTTCTTCTTCAGGCTTTTGATAGGCTCAAAGCCGAACTACTTCGTTGCGAGGCCCCATTGTGGGAGGCTTAAGAAAAGGAAAAATCCCTCAAACTTCTATGTGCAACAAAGGAAAGTGAGCTCATTTCTTCACGGTATGGAGTGGACCGAAAATGTGCTCGGTTGGCCCTCTTGGAGAAACAGGTATTTTGCATTTCATATTGGCCTGTATTCCCTTTTTTACCTTGCCGTCTTTGACGTGTTACTGTTTCAGTTGAAGGACAAGGCGGATGAGCTGGAACAACTCTGGGGCGAGGTCAACAAAGCCAAACATGAATTCACAGAGCTGCAAGCACGTGTTAGTGCCCATTCTAAGGCCAAAGAGAGGGCTCAGGCCATGACATCCGTTCTTGAGGCGCAAATTTAGGTCATCCATGCGAATGATTCCTCTTAGGCGAAGATGATCGCGAGATTCTCATACGAGCTATCAAGGGCAAAAACTGAGGTGGTGAATGTCTAGGCCAAGGTTGTAATGAGTAATACCAGGGTGGGGTAAAAAATGGCGGCTCATTCAAGGAGTGTCGTTGTCGCTAAGGACGAGCGTGCAAACAATAGTAGGGACTATGAGAGGTGTAGATCCCGGAGGGAGACCCTTGAGGAGATTCATGCTAGAGGCTTTGATCTTTCGGAAGAGATCGAACAAGCCAAAGGAGAGGAGTTCGATGCCAAGTTCCTAATGTCCAATGATGAGGATGATGATAAGGAGACCGCCAGGCCGTAGATGTTGGAAAAAAGGGGGAACAAATATTCCCTGCTTTCTTCGTTGTGCATATATAGCTTTCATTATACGATGCAAGCCGAGATTGCACTTTGTCATCAATATGTAGTAATAAAAGGGGAAACCCTGCAACTTGTATCTTCTGTATGTCTGCCTGTTGGAGTTTCCATTGGGTCGATTCTATCCCGGATTTGCCCTTAGCCTTGCATGCTTTAACTGTCTTTGGGTTCAGTCTCCGAGTCAGGGTCCGACTCGAGCTTAATATACCCTCGAGTTTTGCATTTGTTTGGGTTGGCGATGATGTTTTTTTATTTCCTACCCTTGGGCATTTGGTAGTTTCCACAGCTTCGGGTCCAGTGTGTTGCAGCTCGAGCTTTAATTGACCCCAAAGTATTTTTGGACTGGCGATAGTGGCACTTATGACGCTTGGTCATTGAGGCCTTTCAGTATGTGGCCCGCAGGCTTGCATAGTTAACTATTTTGGATCTGGTCTCCGAATCGGGTTACGATTCGAGCTCATTTTAATCCTCAAGTTGTCAAAATTTTTTAGCTGGCGACAATGGCTCTTACACTGTTTGGCCGTAGAGACCTTTCAATATGAGGTCCATAGGCTTGATTAGCTGGCGACAATGGCTCTTACGCTGTTATTGCCCGTGGGCTTTTTTGTAGGCTTTGTTTCTACTCGTTAAGGTCTTTTATATTATTCTTGTCTAACCCGTCGTCGGTTCTACAGGAACCTTGATTTCGAGTCGTTATCAGCGATGTTTCGAGCACCTTGTAAGGTTCATAGCTCATAGGTCGAGTAGATCGACGCTTTTTCAATTTGGAGCCGACATGGTCGGAGCTTGTTTTTGCATGTTGAGGGAATCCTGTTTTAACCGGTTCTTTCTGAAGTATATTCGAAATAGTGGCCTGCGATTTCTAGTGATAGTCGGGCATCCCCAAGCCACGTTATTTTGGCTGTATTAGCCATTTTGACCGTAGTCATGTGCGTTTGGCCATAGCCAGTTTTGATCCCAAGCGATAGTTTAGGCATCTACACCGAGGGTATGCCCTTTAGGGATTCTTACAAATGTAATGTATAGCCTAAACTTCGGGGTTTTCATGCCTGTTGAGGTCTTACAGTTTGTCATGCCTATTGAGGTCATACAGTTTGTATGATTTAGAATAGATCTGGTTATGCCGAGTCTGCCCGCTAGGGGTCTTATAGTTTCGAATTTTCTAGTTCTCGACGATTGGCGACAGTCTCCGAGTCATCGAGTTTGTTTAAGCTTGAAGACCGCTTCTCGTGAACTCAAAGTTGCATTGTGAGGGCTTTGTGAGCCCGGGGATCCGACCCTGGGGTCGTGTGGGCGTTGAACCGTTTAAGTCTCCGAGTATCTCGGGATGTATTTAGTGGAGAGGCCTTTGCTGCGAATATGCCGAAATAGCCTTTTTCGAAGTATGAAATGCCGAAAAGATATTCTTTATTCCTTAACATAAAAATAGGCTGTAAATACATGTCGTCTCGTTGCTGTGAGCTTGGACCGCATGGGTGCGGCTCCTACGATAATCTGATTCGTTTACATGATTCCATTTTGAAACTTAGCCTTCCATTTATTGGCCCTTTCGAGGGGACGATGTCTTTAAGAGAAGGCCATTGCACGTCGTGTGACTGTAGAAGAAAAGTACACGATTTCGTCGGATCCTCTTTTGGGGAGTGTGCTGTTCTACTAATAATCTTGCTAGCGGGACTCACTTTAGGTTGGAAGTCCGGGCGAGGGAAGAGACAACGGTAGGGCCCACAGAGGACTCGGATCTCGATTAGAGTTAGAACTCATGAATGCCTCGGCTGACTGCCTGCACATAGGTTAGCAAAAGAAAAGATACAATAAGGGAGCAGAGTAGTTCTTCCCTGCTGCAGGATGTGTAGGCGACGTTTCAAGGTCTGGTATGTTTCTGCCATTTCGAGGTGTGAGCCCTTAATATATCCTTCTGCTGTGTTCAACCAAGCTTGGCCGAAGATGTGGTTCTGCTCACCCTTTGATCCCTTCGAGGCCGGAGGAATTGATACCGGCGATGGGTCATATAGTGAGGGTTTTCCTCTCGTCGCGTGTAGCTCCTTGTCGAATACTTTAGTCCCACCTCTGTCGTGGAGTTTCATCCCTTTGGTGGAGTGTGGTCGAAGTCGCCTCCAGGCAGTGTGCCCGTTGTTATTTGAATGAAACGTCCATGTTTTGCAGGCTGGGCATTCCAGCCCGAGCTCAGGCGGGCTGTATAGAGGGAGCGACCTTCCTGATTGTTATGGCGATCAACATCTGGAATCCATCAAAGATTCGAGCTGTGAGAATGATTTGGTTCGTTAGTCTGAACCTCCCCATTAGCTATGACCTGACATCATCTGTATAATTGATTGAACCATCTACACTCGTGAACATATGTTTTATTCGAAATAGGTCAAATAAGGGAGGGGGTTACCAATCGCATTAATACGAGGCCGAGGCAAACTCTTGGTGTCCCTTTCCTTGGATGCAAGGATGTCCTTTAGTTATATTCCCCGGACTCGTCTTTCCCCGGCGATGAGCCCTTTCACTCTGCATTTTATGGGTCTTTGAAGGGTGCCGCCGCCCCTTTACTTTCGTGGCAATACGCTGTGGCTTGTCAGCTTCATTTTTTCCGATCGTCTTCATCCCTTGGAGCTGGATTCGAGCCTGACCGCTTAATGATACTTGGTGGCAATCTCTATTGAATAGCATAGTTGTCGTTCTTTTGAGCCAGTGACGCGTGCGCCCTGCGGTTCCTGCACCGGGCCATGGTTCTCTTGAAGGGGTCTTGGTCGAATAGGTCTGAGCCGAATGGCATTCTCGATTTTGCTTATGGTGATCAAGATGTTTGGTATAGCAACGCTAAAATCATACTCGGCAGGGCGGGGTTTCCCTGCCAGTTGTGCCTTATTAAATATGGTTCCGTTGGAGGTTCTTCGAGGGTGCTGTCCTCGGGCTATTTCCCTATTGTTGTAAGGTAGGTTACATCTCGAGTCGTTCTTTCCATTCGCAGTGTATGTATGATACCTCTATCTGTTTGGCATTAGCTTCTTTGGCAGGAGTCCGCTTGGATATACCATACTCGAGGAGGTTCCCGGACGGTTGTCCACGGCCCCGATTTGTGGTTGGTGCTGGGTATGGGCATCCAACCAGACTTCGACTGGGTATCTGATTAGGCTTCTCTTGAAATGTCCTAGAGTCGTCGGTCATGCTTCGTTTAGGCTTCGGGTGAAGGCTTGTGTCGCCTGATCATCCGAAACCGGGAGTGATCTCATTCGTCCTATCAGGGAATGGGGTGCAGCTTCCCGCGGTATTTCATTTCATCTTCGTTTGGCTTCAGGTGTATCAGGCCCTATCGGTACTACTTTGATGGTGTCGGTGTGTGCTTCCGCGGAGGACCACGCTGGTATGGCAAGCGAGTATGTGAGGTCAGGTGCCAGGTGGTGGTGCTACATCATGGTTTCTTTCGAGAGAGTTTCTTTGAACTTCCTCAATGAGATGGGCCCGAACTTATCATCTTGGAGGTCGCTCCCTTTGAATGGGCATGCGTAAGTGGTGGTGCACCTATAGGGATCTGAGGTCCTGTCGCACCTAGGGAGTTTCAGCGTTTCGGGTTTATGTGAAGCGAGTTCCGGGACCGTTACTCGGGAGACGGTTGCTATTAGAGCTTCCACCAACCTGATTCGATCCTTTCGAAGAAATTCCCAAGCATCCTCACTGCGGCGGGGTTGGTTACCGATCAGTCGTTACTTGATCTCTTGGATACCAGCACGGTGTAAGGAGGTGTCTCCGGCGCTACTCTGTTGGGAGTCTCCGGGCGACTTTGCAACTGAGCGATAGCCAACTGTCATGCCTGTAACATTTCAAAAATAACCTGAAGATTAAATTCCTATTCTACTTGGGCTGGGGTTTTTTGAGCTTCCTGTCGGTAAATGCGTTGTATGCTGTCATCGGTGCGCGAGGCTTCGTCGACTTGTTGCGCGGCTTGCAAGCCCACGTCCGCTTGAATCTACCTAAATGTGTTATCGAGGTCCTACGGTGTTGCGCTAATCTCTGGAGCAGCCATACTGTTTTCGCTGTGGTTTTCGGGGTAGTCGTTCCCGATTTTGCTTATCGAGCCGGACATTAACCTAAAATCAAATGATCATGGGCAAGAAAAAGTGTGAAAGATAATGTGCGTTTGTGTGACGAAACTAGCAAGAAAATAATCACTATTCTTTTTAGCCCCATGGTGGGCGCCAAATTATTTACCATGAAAATGGTAACAACAACTAAATTTGTAAATGGGATTCTAAAAATACGTGATCTATTCCCGAGGTAGTTGTTGGAGGAGTTGATGCTAAGAACGTGAAGCTTAACGATGAAATGCGAGCTAAAACAAGACAGTAATCAAACCGAAGGGGCCTGTTGCCCGGATGCAATGCCAGTTGATAAGGACCTCGGGGTCGGGACTCGAATCGAGCTCGAGCTATCGGGGGCAACCGAAAATAGGATAACAATTAAGGAAACGATCAATCAAGGCTCTTTACGGCCAAAGTTGCACAATATAGCATGAAATAAGTAAGAAGACAATAGATGTTAAAGCGGCCTCGAGCCAGTGAGAACAAACAAAATAGGAGAAAGAGAGAGAGAAATATTATTGCTTTAGTGGAGAAATGGAGAAACATCATCCCTTTACAAAGTGGTATGTGTTCCCCTTATATAGGCTAGGCAACATGGTATGGTACAAATATGTGGAGATTAAACACAAAGTACGGAGATGGGATGGTTTGACGTGATGCCTCATCATAGGCTCTGGATAGGCCGGGCCTGGCAGACGTAGCCATGTGCCTTGGGGGCTTCCCCCTTCGTCCTGGCTTCGGTCTTCATTTCCTCCGAGTCGGGCTTTGACGAGCCCCGAGGTTGGGAACTTGGTCACAGCCTCCCGCCCTCGGGTTCCCGAGGATGCTTCCGAAATGTCCCGACAGCGAGAAATCAAGTCTTCTAATTTCGCCGCATACAATATTGCTAAAATGAACACATCGGGCCTGATACAAAGCCCACATTCATATCTAAATATAGCTACAGATCTTAAGTCGATTCTAATCGCAACATACTAGGCTACCAAACTTTCACGGGTCCATAATAACCCCTCTTTCCTATAACTCACAAGGACAACCATCATAACCTGAGTAAACCTCCATAGTCCACAACCCAATAAATCATGTGCCCTATAGGAATAAATTCTCAAATTAGTGATATTACCGAAATCTTCATACTTGGTTTAAATCTTCAATCAATCAAGTGACTACATGTCACACCAATATAATCCTCCTGTGGGATACGCTCCCACGACCTTCCGCACCAAGTAACAAGTTTGCATGTCCTCACACCGGCCATACAATGTTGTAAAGCAAATCAAGAATCCGCAAATCAATACAGGAAGCCTCTTGCACAAGGAATTGTTCTCACGTGACGCTGAAGATAATACCAACTTACTTTAAACGTCCAAACTCCTTCCCTGCTCACTCGAGCTTGTAACATCCTTGTCAACACCGAACCACAACCTTGATTCTCACTTTGAATTTCATACCACTTACTGCACCTAACACACCAATACACGATAGTACAAGATTTTTATCATAACTTCGGAACCACTAATAAATTAATACTTCATCATATAGAAACTTTTTACTTAACTCATTTCAAGATAACCATAGCAACGCACAAGTGAATTCTCATAACCATAGGATATGTAGATCTTCAAGTAGTGGTCTAAGCCACCATAGCCCTTCCTGGATCCGCCTACACATAACAGGACATAATACTAGAATACTTATAAATAAAATCAATTACGGTGGTCGTCAAGCCTCGCACGAACCGCCACAAATCGCATGCATAACCCAACGCATTGAAGGAACTAACCATTGCCACCGTCAAGCCAATTCAATCATGGTTAACCGATCCAACTTCTTCCAACTTATCCTCAATTGTCTTACAAATAATACTAAATCCATTCAACACATAATGAACTCAATCTGCACTCATCGCGAGTGGCCCTGTATCAAGAGACCATGCTATCTCAAATTTCACGAACCATTTTAGACCTTCCTTGCGCTCATATTTGCATCTTCAACTGGTACGCCCATTTTGATAACTCTCTTATGAATCTGAAGTGATTTTTTCTCATTCCCCCAAATGTTACACTGCAAGCCGAACAAAGCATAGAACATTCCCAGCCTCTTTTCATAATCTGCTGCAGAGGCTCGATTCTTAACCATACTTACAGACTCGAAATCCTTAGATACCACACTTTAACCTTTGAATCCGCTAGGACCGTTTGTTTAGAGTCACCCACTCTGATTTGGTCCCAAATATGATCAACTTAAAGGCTCTACTGGCATATGAATACCCATCTACAATGAAGCACCCGACTGAATTACTTCCCTTGTAAGTCATCTCTAGATGATGCATAAATCCTGAATCTTCCCAAAGCCTAAACATGAGCCAATAAGGAAAATTATAGCATAGATTTATCAAATCCCCTGCTCAAACTACCACTTATATTCTTTCCCCTAGCTGCAATAACTCACCAATATACCGATAGCCAAAAATCTCATAAACAGATGACCATGCAATCCAACCGTAGGCGGCGGGACTCCCCCACTTAGCTTGAAGCCACTATTATACCACTTTAGAACTTACCCAAATTCTTTATCTCTTATTGACATGACCTTGCACAATCAAACCGCTAAATTCCTCGGAATCCTTCCGTTACATTTCATGAACACTCTGAATCTCTAGCAACATTCACATATTCAACCTCTTACTGGACAGCGAGTAAAATCTTCACAGAAGCTTCTCCAACCACGCAACCGCTAACCTGCTCATAGGATATAACCCACCTATGGAAATTACCTACTGACATCTTCCAACGTCGCTGTATAGGGTACAATCACTATGACATCAACAACATATCCATAGACCGTGCTCATTCTACCAGCTGCATAAGTCCATTCTACCAGCTGCATAAGTCCAATGTCCTGCCGTATGCTAGCCAATATTTCAGATTAAGCTCGTAGACCCAATCACCGTCCACTAAAATTCTCAAATCATCCCCGACTTTCCTCAAGGGGTGTAGTCATCCTGCCACCGAACCCATATGCTTATATGCCGCTATCCCACTTTGGTCAGACTCACTCCCCTAAAACACTACTCGATTTTTGCTTCTTACACCTGGCCTTCTATAAGTTTAACCACCACATGACACTTCCCACATGTCCTTCCTCATCCTTTGTTGCCCAGCTATTACCTTAAATCAAATCTATCCCTGTAGCACTTGAACTGATAGATCGCTAATAACCCTATACCTTTCCAAAGATCATCTTCCTCGAGACAATATTAGAAACATCGATTCAATCCTCAACCACTGCACCCTGCGATCTCTGATAGCCGCCCTCCAATACTATTTCACAATATCCTGCCCCAAAAGCAAATTGTAGAAGACCATAACACCGACGAACTTAACATATCCAATCGAGGATGACGATACCACATCGCAGATGAAAATTCCACAACACTTGAAAACACCAAGTCTCATTACTCCATCAATCCAAATCTGGACATTCGTAGGCCAATTACTTCTCTTCACCGGAAATGAAATACCAAATCTATGAATCATGCACTGAGTAGTCCTCTTTTCAAGTCATTCACTACCCCGACACATAGACAAGCACCTTACCATCACGTCAATATTGTGCAATAACCGTTTATGAGTATCATAGAAATCTGCACATAGCCTTAAAGCTCTCAGACGTGCAACTACCGAGCTGAAATAACAGAATATTCTTCCGCAAGGCAACAACAATAGCCCAAACAACTATGCCGGGAGAAACATCCCGCACCACATCTGTAGTACCATTACAATTCTTTAATTCTCAGTTTATAACAAGCGCTTCGCGTCGTGTAAGATTGAGTAGGAAGGAAACAAAGGCATAAGCCTCAAAGGAATCAAATTGCACGATGAGGAATCAATAAGGGAAGTGCCCCTAACAGTCTGGTAGCCTCTCGAAGATAAGTACGCAAGACTCTACTAGACTTGCTCATGACCCGTGAGACCTATGCGAACCTAGTGCTCTAATACCATGTTGTCACGACCCAAAATCCACTAAGGGTCGTGAGGGAGCCGAATACCACTACCAGGCAAGCCAACACCAAGAAGTTAATTAAATTCTCATTTTAGTACTTTGGAAATCATTTCTTTTCAATACCTTAAACAATAAATAATGAACTTCATTGAGTAAATAATGATGTTAACAAATTCAAATACTGAATAATCCCATAGTCATCCCAAAACCTAGTGTCACAAGAGCATGAGCAATTTCTAGGAAACAATGTAATACAATAACCGTCCGGAATACAAATTGGACAATACAGTACTCAAAAGGAGACTCTACTGGCTGCGGGTCATCTCGAAGAGTGAAGCTCACCGAAGTCTCTGAATCAACTATGTCGCTGCGCCGAACTAGGCCACTAGACATACATGAGCATGTGCAACAAAAATGCACAACAAGTGTTGTATGAGTATATAAACAACGTGTACCTAGTAAGTATCCCGCCTAATCTCAAAGAAGTAGAGACGAGAGGTCGCCTTTGACACTTAATAGTGGTCCAATAATAATATACCAATAGTATAGCAAATCGAGGATTTTCATAAAAGTGGTTGTAATTCAATGACATGAAGCCAGTAATCAATTCTTTTATTAATAGGAAATTTCCAAGCTCATTTTCATCATTTATGCATATATCTCGAGCCAGGGAGGAAATATCATTATTTATAAATTTGCAAACCAAACAATACAAGCATGCTCAAATCATGTCGAGCTCGTACAGCCCAATCCAACAAATATTTAAATTGTACACTGCTAGAGGATCGAATGGCGCGAACCATAGATACATCTATTTAATCTACCAAGGCGTTCGGCCCATTCCACAATATATAAACACATTCAAACAGTCAACCAAGAATTCATCAAGGAGCAACTATCCAAGATAAAGGCAACTTCTCTTTTAAAAAGCAAGAAACGATGTCTAGTCTTTTAGAAATTCATTTACACGTTTGATACGTTTTAAGAATTTTAAATTGACAACAAGATTTCAAATATCACAAGTAAAGCATGTTTTTGGGTCCTAGACTACCCGGACTTAAGCATAATAGTAGCTACACATGGACTCTGGTCACCTCGTGCGTACGTACCCCCACAAAAAGAAGCAGATATCTAATTAATTTACTGACGGGGACAATTCCCTCTACAAGGTTAAAAATGAGACTCACCTTGCTCCGAAGTTCCATAACCAGCATTCCACGCCCTTTCGAAGACTCAAATCAATGCATAATGCTCCAAAAATAGCTAATAATTATGTATACCCATTAATATATGTTCAATTACTCATAATAATCCAATTTATAACAATTTCTAACCCCGATCGAAAGGTTGAAAAAATTGCCATCGGTCCCACATGCCCGGATTCCGAAATTTTTCAAAGATAACGTTTACTCATAACCTCACAAACTCAAATATATAACTTTCTCTCAATTTCATGCCCAAAGTCGTAGTCAAATCCCAAGAATACCAAATTTCTAGGTTTTCCTCAAAATCCCAAATTTCTACAAATTTCCATGCTCAAATAAATATATAATCCATGTATTTGACTTATAATGAGCGGGAAAAACTTATCTTGCCATTGATGATGAAAACCCCCTCTTGAACCCCTCCAAGAATCGTCCAAGCCAAGAGAAAAATGAAAGAAAATGACCGTCTTTAAAACAAGCCCCTCGCGTTCTTCGTGAACATGACAAGCCCCTCGCGTTCGGGAAGCACAAATCTGCCTCAGCCTCCAACTCCCCTACATGAATGCGAGTGCCTTTTGCGAACGCGTTTTCCCACTCGTGAACGCATAGGTCAAAATAACCTAGTCCAAATTTCCTTCTTCGTGAATGCACGAGGTCCTTCGAGTTCGCGAAGAACAACTTTGACACCAGCAAACCAACAACAACAATTTTACCAAAATTGCCCCGAGACCACATCGAAACACACCTGAGGCCCCCGGGACACCATCCAATCACACCAACCAGTCCCATAACATAACGCAGACCTGCTCGAGGCCTCAAATCACATTAAACAATGTCGAAATCACGAATCACACTCCAATTAAACTTTGATGAACTTTAGGACTTCGAACTTTGATGTCTTTTGCGCACAAGTCATATTTAACATTACGGACCTACTCCAACTTTTGGAATTGGATTCCGAACCTGATATCAAAAAGTCCACATTCAGTCAAACTCCATAGAACTTCAAATTTATATCTTCAGCCAAATGACCCCAAAATGACCCACTGACCTCTGAATTCACTTCCAATCGTGCTCCCAACACCAGAATCACCATACAGAGCTATTCCCAGACTCGGAGTCCTAAAATGACATCGGTAACACTCAAATTCACTTCAACCCAAACTTATGAAATTCTTCCAAAATGTTAACTTCCACAATAGGTGCTGAAACGTTCCCAAGTTTTCCAAACCCCGATCCGGACATACACCCAAGTCCAAAATCAGCATACAAACCTGCTGAAACCTTCGAATCCTGATTTTGAGGTTGTTTACTCAAAAATTTAATCTTAGTCAATTCTTTCAACTTAAGGCTTCCGAAATGAGAATTCTCTTTCAAAATCAACTCCGAACTTTCTGGAATTCAATCCCGACCATGCGTACAAGTCATAATTCCTGAAATGAAGCTACTTATTGTTTCAAACTGCTGAATGGCACGCTAGATCTCAAAATAACTGGCCGGATCATTACCGCAATCCATGATTTCTATACTTGAATTCTACCAACTTCATAATGTGTTCAATCAAAATACCAAGTAGATTAATGGGAGTGTAGTTATCCAGTGCCTCCAAAAGAACTAGGTCCACTATAGAGGCAATGGATATCCTTTCAGCTCTTAGTAGAAAGACCTTGTTCACTACTCAAACATGAGTTGGTATTCTGTAAGTAGTACCTTCTTGTGTCACCTTGTATGGTGAATACATCAGCAAAGAAATTGTGAACATCTTCCTCATAGACCTTTGGACTCTAGTAATAAAGAGATAAGTCTACTTTTGGAAGTTGCAGAATTCAACAACTGCCTCATTCCAGAATTATCAAGAATAGCGGTGTCAAAAACGTTGCCCCACAAAAAATTTTGCTTTTTCAATTTTGCTTTCCATGCAAGCTCAGACATTTCAACTCTGGCCTTCTTTGAGGAAGCAGGTTCCTCACTCCCGCTTGGCTTTCTTTTGAGAGACTTCTTTTTTCCAACACTTTTTTCCTTCCCAACAAACTTCTCCTTTTCACCATATTTGTCTTTCTCAACACTTTCTTCAAAACCAATTTCAGCAACCTTTACAGATGATACCTTCTTATGTTTCACAGAGACCCTTCTTAGTTTTTTTATACACAAGAGAACTAGGTTCCTCACTAAACTGCTCATCCTCAACTTCAACAATAGCTGTTGGAGGTACAACCTCCTCATCAACCGGTCTACTTTTCACAAGTCTTTTTCTTTTCTCTTACTCATTGTTCTCTTTTAAAGCATTGTTAAGAGAAATCTTTTTTTGATGCCTAGTGGTGAGCCTTTTAGGAACAGACTCTTGAGTAGCTATCCCACAACTCATAGCAGCGACAAACTGGGCTACAAACAAATTGTCATAGTCCTCCTCACTTTCATCTCCTTCTCCTTCTAACATAGACTTTATCTCGGGGTACATAACTTCTAAAGGGGTTGCATCAAGGTGAGGGAAAGAGAGAGGGTCAATACTGTCTAGGGGTTGTTTAGTAGAGCATGGAGTTTCATCCCAAGTAGGAGTAGAGAACTCCTCTCGGGTAGAGGGACCAAGCCCCTCTGTGAGCTCCCTTGTAGTACTGAGCAGTGCCTTGTAACTTTGAGGCACCTGGTCCATATCCCCTCGGTTATCCCCCCTGAATCCTAGTACTCACACAAAGACACAGAATCCCTAACTAGACTTCCTTCAGCAACAATAGTCAAATTATTTTCACCTTTGTCACCCTCATTATCAAACAATGCAATAACAGTAAGGGTGGGTGGAGTATTACCTAATGATAACCTGATGTTCAGATCAAACCCCTGAACAATTGGGGTTTTAGAGGCCCCAGATATTGACTCATTACCACCCAAAATAATGATAGCCACTTTGTCGACAACTTCTTCCTCAACACGTTGACTATAGACCTCTATAACTTCATCTCCTTCCACCAGTTCTTCTATGATTTGGATAAAATGGAAGGTGGACGAAGGTCCTTCTACTTCCATTTTCTCCGTGGTAGTATAAGGTGAGGGAGAAGAAATAAACTTTTTAGGAGTTTGATCTTTTTGGTTACGATGGGAACCAGAACTAGATGGAGTGGATGACGAGACTGTAGGAGGTGGTTGGTTGGAAGTTAGAATTTTTAGAGGGTAAAGGTTGGGGCTCCAATCCTGATGGTTGTGCTTCATGAGACAAAGACACAACAAGGATTCCAGTGATGGCTTTTGGTGACTCAGATTGTGGTGAAGACGTGGTAGATTTTGGAGAGTGAATGCACAAGAAGAGGGTTTTCAAGAAAATTTGTGTTTGATGAAGACACTTGTGTGAGAGACTAACCTTTTTGGGGGTATTTAGAGGGAAATGAGGGATCGGTTTCAAATGTACATGATTTAATAAAACGGTAGACAGGTCAGTTTGTAACATGTGTGTCATTTATGTTTAAGAGGTATGGGAAAAGGCCAAAACAATTAATGAGGTGGCATACTAGCAGTGCAAAAATTCATATGTGTGTAAGAGGAACTACTAACTTGAGTCATGGGAACCAGGTTCCCTGACTAATTATGAAAATATGAGCATTATCCTTCCAAAAATTGCAATGTCATTAGCTACTTGTTTGTTACGCAGATGCTATACATGTTTACCTATAACGGGTATAGAATTGAGTTAACAGTTGCCAGTAAACACCTTTTAGCATTTCACATTACTAACCTGTCATAGCTAGTCATCATGGGACTAGGTTCTCAGTTTAACTTAATCAAACCCAACTCCAGTCAATTCCTTTTGAAGTTCTCTTTGCTTAGTGGTTAAGTGAAAATATCGTCGACCTGGTCCGTTGTCTTGCAGAACTTCATATAGGTGAGTTCTTTTTCAACATTATCGCTCAGGAATTGATGTCGCACATCAATGTGCTTTGTCCTCTTATGCTGAACCGGGTTCATTGCCATATTGAGGGCAGTTGTGTTGTCACACAGCAATGACGCACAATAAAAAACATAAAAATCTTCCAATTTTTGCTTGATCCACAACAGCTGCCACAACAAGAAGAAGCTTCCACATATTCAACTTCTATAGTAGAGAGAGCCACAAAATTTTATTTCTTTGAACCCCATGTAATCAGGCATGAACTTAGAAAATGAGCCATGCTGGATATGCTCTTTCTATCCATCGGATAACCAGCATATCAACATCAACATACCTAACTAAGTCAAAATTATCTCCTGAGGGATAATAGAGGACCAGGCCCTGCGTTCCTTGGAGATACCTCAGAATTTTTTTGGCAGCTTTCAAATGGAATTCTTTAGGACTTAATTGCAATCAAGCACACAACCTGACACTAAACACAATGTTAGATCTGTTGGCTGTTAGGTACAAGAGAGATCCAATAATACCCTGATGTATAGTTTCATTTATAGGAGAACTAGGTTCATCCATGTCTAGGCTAGTGGCAGTGGTAATGGGAGTATCAATGATCTTTGAGCTTTCCATCTCAAACCACTACAGAAGCTCCTTAATGTATTTCTACTAACTTATCATTGTTACCTTAGAGGATTCTTAACTTGTAGTCCTAGGAAGAAATTTAGATCATACTCATCTCAAACTCGCTTCCCATAAGCTTTGCAAACTCCTCACATAGAGAATCATACATTGCACTAAAAATGATGTCATCAACATAGACCTGTACAACCTGCAGGTTCCTCCCTCTTTTCTTTAGGAAAAGAATGTTGTCAATTTTCTCTCTAGTGAAGCCATTCTCCAGAAGGAACCTGGACAACCTTTCATACCTTGTATGAGGGGCATGCTTCAATCCATATAAAGCCTTGTAAAGCTTGAAGACATATTTGCGATGTTCATGACATTCAAAACCAGGTGGTTGTTTAAAAAAAAGTTCTTCCTTTAAATATCCATTCACAAATGCACAATTAAAATCCATTTGAAACAATTTGAATTCCATATGAGGTACAAAAGCAATGAGAATTCTGATGGCTTTCATTCTTGAATAAGGAGAAAAAGTTTCATAAAAATTAATTCTTTCTTATTGATTATAGCTTTGGACCACCAGCCTGGCTTTATTTCTTGTTGTATTGCCAAACTCATCAAGCTTGTTTCTGAACAGCCACCTGGTTCCAATAAGTGATATGTCCGAGGGTCGAGGAACCAGGTGCCACACGTTGCTCCTCTCAAATTGTTTTGCATAGAAGCAATCTAGTCAGCATATTTCAATTCTTCCTTGATATTTTTTGTTCAATTTGAGACAAGAAAGATGAGAAGGCAAACATGTTTCTTGTATTGGATCTAGTCTCAATCCCTGAATCCAAAGGAGTGATTACACTTTGCTCTACATCTAGAGCGCCCAGTACCGCATCAGTAACTCTATTTTCAGCTTCAGTTGTTGTGATGGAGGGACAAGGTTCCTCCGAATCAGCTGGATGTTCTGCCGCATCTTCTTCACTAAAGTCCTTAACTTGACTCATTAAATCTGCCTTCCCCTTTGCCATATCAGTAATTTATCCAAGGACCTTTGATTAACTCCATCATGATCATCCTTATCATGTGAATCTTTCCCACTTGAGTGGTGTGATTCATCAAAGATTACGTGTACTCTTTCCTCTGCACATTGAGTTCTTTTGTTGTAAACCTTGTATGCTTTATTTTGTGAAGAATAACTAAGAAATGTTCCTTCATCACTTTTAGCATCAACGTTTCCCAACGCTTCCTTACCATTATGAGAGCAAAGCATTTGCATCTAAATGCTCTCAGGTAAATCAGCTTTGGTTTTCTCCCATTAAGCAGCTCATATAGGGTCTTGTTTAAATGGGACCTGATCATGCACCTGTTAATCAGATAATAGACAGTGTTCAATGCTTCAGCCAAAAATTCTTTGGTACACCACTGTAAATTAACATCGTTCTTGTCATATCTTCAAGAGTCCTATTTTTCATCTCCACAACACCATTTTGTTAGGATGTTTTGGGAACAATAAAATTATGCCTTGTACAATTATTAGCACAAAATTCATCAAATTTTGCATTGTCAAACTCGGTACCATGATCAGATCTAATGCTCACAGTATTATGGCTTATTTTTACTTCAATATACTTCACAAAAGCAACAAAGATTGGAAAGGTTTCATCTTTGGTTATGATAAATAAGGTCCTCGTGAATCTGGAATAGTCATCAACAATAAAGAAGATCTACTTCTTTCCTCCTTTGTGGCATCCTCACAGGTCCACGCAGATCCATATGGATAATATCTAGTGGCTTTGAGGTGCTCACTTTTTTCTTTGGCTTGAATAAGGACCTGACTTGCTTTCCTTTATTTCCATTATCGCATATTTGAGAGACACGCAATAGGCTGTATTTCAAGACATTTACATCATAAAAATTTTCAATTGAGTTAGTGTGTGCTTTCCCAATTTTTCCAACTCCAAGAATGTATCCCTTTTTGCCATTTCCAAAGGACACACCCCACCTTGCATGTAATGATCTGACCGATTGTTTTGCCTCCTAGATCTCCATTCCTCTAATTAAGACTCCCTATATGTGCTTTTACTACTTTATTACTTTCGAGGATGGTTGGTATAGGTTTGGAAAGGTTCGAGTTGAAATCGGAACACTTAGCTCCTTACTAGTGGCCTAAGGTGGCCAAGTTTGACTTGAGTCAACATTTTGAGTAAACGATCATGGAACTGGAATTTGAAGGTACAAATAGGTGTGTATGATGATTTTGGACTTGGGCTGTGCTCGTATCGGGTTCGGGTAATCCGGGAGCATTCCTGCGCTTATTTTGGAAAGTTAGTTCATTGAAGGTTTTCTAGTTCTTCAAATTTGGTTGGCATAGACTTTAATGTTATGGCGGTCCGTTTGGGATTTCAAGCCTGGAAATATTTATGTATGGTAATTTATGACTTGTACGCAAAATTTTGTGTCACTCCAAGTAGTCTAAGTATGATTCGACGCGTTCGGAGCTAATTGAAAAGTTTGAAGTTCACAAATTGATTCAAGTTATTTTTGGGGTACAATTCTTGATTTCAATATTTTTTTACGTGTTTTGAGGGTTTGAACAGGTCCGTGTTATGTTTATGGACTTGTTAGTGCTATTGGTTAGGGTCCGGGTAGCTCAGGTGAATTTCGAACAACCCGGATCTAAATCTAAAAATTTGATGTTGCTGGTTCTGGCTTCCTTCTTCGCGAATGAGAAGGTGGAGTTGCGTTCATGGAGAAGGAATTAGGGGGAATGGGCATTTTTCCCTTCGCATTCTTGTTCATGGGGTCGTGTTTGCGAAGGCTGGGATTGGTAGCCTCCATGTTTGCGAATACGGGCCCGCATTCTTATAGAACAAAGGGCTTGGGGGGAGGGGTCAGACACGTTTGCTCTTCACGTTCGCAAAGTTCAAGCTGGGCAAGCCTTTGTGATCATGAGACAGACCTTGCATTCGCGAAGAAGGACTTCACTATTTGGGTCAGTTATGCATTCGCGATCGCGAGTCTTCTTCTGATATCGCGAAGAAGAGATCACTAGGCAGAATTAATTTTTAATACTGGGCTTAGTCTCTTTTTTCTTATTTCCCACTTGATCTTGGGCGATTTTGAGAGCATTTCGTGGGAGATTTTCATCAACATTAAGAGGTAAGTGATCCCTATCAATTATTGAGTTAAATACACGAATTATTGGTAGATTTAACATGAAATTGAGAAAATTGTGGGATTTTGTTGGAACCCAGGGTTTGATAAAAATAAGATTTGTCCACAAAATTGATTATGTAATTCGGAATAAATTATATATTTGTTTTTTTTTGGTGTAATTTTTTTTGATCCGCTAGGCAATCGCCTAGGGCTAATTTTTATAACTAATAAAATCATAAATAAAATACATTGTCAGGGGGTCTAACATAATGAAATAGATAAACTTTGACGGTTACATGAAACCTATTATCAATATTGAGTTTGAAATTCAACATTGATATTATATTAGATCTAGCATTAGCCAAGTGTTTAAAATGTAGTCCTGCACAGTGAGCGTCCCATAATAGAGTGTATTTCGACTTTGTTAAATTTAAGGAAAATATATCCAAAGTCCAGTATTCAGTCCAGATTGTCTTTAACTGCATCTTGTACCTGTCGTTGCACTTGCAATAATAGCGTAACTTTTTGTGTATTTGTGTGAACCTTTGATTGCCATAAAAGTGTATGTCTTGTTCCATTATTGACTGCATATTACCCCATTGTGTCTCAAATTCTTCCTGCATCGAAGGTTGCCATGTTGATTCCCTCTTGAAGAACGATTGAGCTTTTTGAACAGCATTGTTGCTCCATCCAAGCCTTTTTGCTATTAAAGAAAGCCTATTACATATGATTTATGCGTAGGCGTGCGTTAGCTTGAGATACTCATAATTATTCCTTGTTGTGCAAAATTTCCAGCACCTCAAAAATGCAAGAAGTTTTGCTTTTTTAGTCTTCCATGGGTAATGGTAATGGCCCGTGCTTTGTCCCAAACCATAGGTGTGCAGAAAACACTACCCAATGTTCCTTCATTTAAAGTCCTAAGTCTCATTAATCCTTTGTGTCCCCATGTTCTTGGCATGTGCAACCATGCTTCTAAGCTTTTTACTCCTATCGAGTACTTATCCTCGATCCCCTCCCTTTGTTTAACACACCAGTCGAGAGAGTGCATTGGATTTGTGTAGGTTGTTGCATTTGAAAAGTTCTTTATGATGAACTTTAATAAAGCTTCATTATTTCCAGACACAACCTGCTGCCAGAACCATGTGATGCACTTTGTATCCTTCTGTTGTATTCCTAAAGACTGGTTCCCTGCATGTGCATTTTGTTTCCTATTGTATATTGAAGATATCCACCTACAGGTCACTTCTGCAATATTATGGATGTTGGGTTCAGCAGTGATTCTGCAACATTTGACCTCGATGTCATGTGTCCATCCTTGTGTGTTGTTGAGTTCCCTACACTATTGGATACTTCATGTTCTCGACTATGATGCTGCATTGATGATTTCTTCCTCTTACCTTCTATTTTTTTTAATGGATTGCTAGTTCAAATAATTGATTTTCCTCAAGCTTATGCATGTCACTTTTCCTCCTTCAAGGGATTGAGCACAAAGTATTAATACCACCCATAGAAGTCGTATTAAGTGACATGGCTTGAGCATAGTATCGATTCCTGCAAAAAATAACCCAAGGTTAGTAAAATAGCATTTGTTCCTTTCCTCCCCTAGGATTTGAAATCATCCCCTTTTCCCTTGTGTTAACCTCTCCTTCTACTGCCTCGAAGCCTTTACTCTCAGAAATGGACATTGCATTTTGTCTCCATTAACTAATCTTCTGCCTTGTGTATCCAGATGATGAAAAGAGTGGCATTCTATGACTCCTTGATCAAGAGCATAGTTTTCCAGATGATTAGCTAGCTTGTTCCCCTCTCTGAAAATATGTGTTATCCTGCCATTGCACAACATTAGCATTTTCCTTATCTCTTTCACCTCCTCCTCAATAACCCAGGGTGGTTTCCACTCCCTTGTGATGACCTTCTTAAGCAGCATAGAATCAGTTTCAACCCATATGTTATTCATCTCATTAGTCAAACAATGTTTCAGGGCCTCCAAAATTGCCCTTGTTTCTGCTTGAGTGTTTGTCACCTCTTGAATTTATTTTCCACACGAATAGACCAGATCTCCTTCCTCATTCCTCAAGTAAAAGTCAATTGAACTCCTACCTAGATTACCTCTCGAGGCCACATCAGTGTTAATTTTTGTCCAACCTGTCATCGGGAGTTCCCATAAAACCTTGTTGAACTTCATTTTGGGAGTGTAGTTCTTCATAATTCTAAGTATATCAGGCCATCTGAATGGTCTCGATCAATGCCTGGCTTCCTTAGTTTAATAAGAGATTGAATAGTATTGCAGACTTGGTATACCACTCGATTGGTTGACACTGCCTCACCATGCTTGTTGTTGTTCCTCCTTTTCCATAGTTCCCACACAATTATATTTGGCAGTGCTTGGAATATTGGTTCAAGTCTCGGAATTACCTTTGTTGTCTAGCATTTAACAATAGCCTGATGCAGGTTTAAGCCCTAAAGAGATAATCCAGCATGAGAATAGAAGTAAGACCAAACCTTTAAGGCTGTGAGTGATCGATAGAAAACATGGCTTAATATCTCTTCCTTTGGTATTACACAGCACCAACATTTAGATGGCATGTAGTATCACATCCTTCTAATTACATCATCAAGTGGTAGTGTACCTTTCCATTGTTTCCACATAAAAAATGAGATCTTAAAAGGCAATCCTTTAACCCACATCTTGTTGTATGTAATAGCTGGATCTTTCCTTCTCCTCAAATATTCCCAAGATGACTTAACCGTGAATTGACCTCTTGTTTCAAAACACCAGATATGTTTGTCCAGTTCATCATTCATCGATGGAGCTTGTATGGTGTGCATAGCTAAGTCAACTGGCAATATTTCTCTGATTTTATGTTCATCCCATTGCCCTTCCACAACAATATCATTCACATTATGGATTGTTTCATCAACTATAAACTCCGGGGGAATTACAAAGTAAAGGGCCCCCAAGCCTTTCCAATTGTCAAACTAAAATAGGAAAGATCCCATTTTTAGTTTCCAGAAAATCAGAGGTTCAGTAGAGTCTCTACATTCCAACATTTTTCTCCAAACGTGTGATCCACCTCTCCAGGGCACAACAGTTGCATGCATATTCTTCAAATATTTTTGACTAATAAAAGAGCTCCATAAAGATGGCTTAGTCCTGAAGTTCCACCATAGCTTGCAAAAGAGAGCATTTGACATATCATTTAAGGATCGAAATCCCACTCCTCCTTCATGTTTAGGTAAGCATACAGTATCCCAAGATGCCCAATGTCTAGCTCTATCATCAATAGAATTGCTCCAGTAGAATCTCACAAAAAACTTATGTAGTTTGTTTAAAACATAGGCCGATGGATTTACTACAGAAAGTATATGAATTGGCATGGTTTGCAACACACTGTTGATTAGTACTGCCCTTCCTTTGATAGATAATAGTTTCCCTTTCCACGCTTGAAGTTTATCCAGCACTTTTGATATCAAATCTTCATAATACTCCATTTTCTCCTTTTGTAAAAAATAGGACAACCCAGATAGATTAATGGGAAATCCTTTCTCTGTATACCAGTTATTCCTTCAATCTTCCTAACAACTTCATCCCTTATAGAATGGTGAACATAAACTACAGATTTTGCCTTGTTGATTAGTCCAGATGCTGCTTCGTAAGCATTTAGAACTTCCATAATCAATCTTAAAGAAGTAACATCTGAGGATGAGAAAATGATTGCATCATCTGCATAAGCAAGATGGTTGATCTTAGGGCTCCACTTTGGCATTACGAATCCACAAAAGTACAGATTATAATGTAAAGCATTTAGACCCATTGACATTGCCTCTGCAGCCAGTATAAATAGTGTAGGTGACAGAGGGTCACCCTGCTTCACCCCTCTGGTTGCCTTGAAAAAACCATGTGGTCGGCCATTAACTAGAACTGAATACCAATTGTTTGATACAATCCAATAAACCATTCAGAGAATCCCATCTTCCTCAAGATCTTTGTGAGAAAAATCCAGGAGAGTCGATCATATGCCTTCATCATGTCCAATTTTAGAACTAAATTAGGGCCTGCCTTTGTCCTCAATCTAATTTCAGTGATTATTTCGTGAGTAAGTAATACATTCTCAGCAGTACTTCTACCTTTTACAAACCCTGCTTTCTCATCAGATATAATATTAGGAATTATATCCACTAGCCTCTCATGAATAACCCTCGATATGATTTTGTTAGAGAAATTACTCAAGCTAATTGGCCTTAAATCCGAGTAGTTCTGGACATCCTTCTTCTTAGGTAGTAGGACCAAATTTGTATGAGTCACAAATTTGGGTAGTTCCTGCCCACAAAAAAAATCCTGCACCATGTCTAGTATGTCTCCCCCAATTATTTCCCAACAAGCATGAAAGAAATTACCATTGAATCCATCAGGTCCCCCTGTACTGTCCCCATTCAAACCAAACACAGCCTTCTTCACTTCCTCAATTGTTGGATGCATTGTAATCTCACAGTTCTGCACTTCATTTAACATTACTGGGAAATGATCCAAT
Source organism: Nicotiana sylvestris (assembly GCF_000393655.2). NCBI lineage: Eukaryota > Viridiplantae > Streptophyta > Magnoliopsida > Solanales > Solanaceae > Nicotiana > Nicotiana sylvestris. Next base: position 117,242,468 of record NC_091057.1, on the reverse strand, counting down.
ATCCTAAAGTCAGTAGGAATTGTGGATTCATGAAACTGTTGTTGGAAGAAAAGAACATTTCATCTGCAATAGCTGATGGATCTTCCAACGAATTCCCATTCATGTTTTGTATTCTTTTCAGCTGTAGCTTCCTTCTTTTTCCATTAACATGAGCATAAAACAATTTAGTATTTCTATCTCCATCTTTGAACCAAGCCATACCCGCTTTTTGTTTCCAAAATTCTTCTTCCAAAGCCCACCCTCGAATAAGATCTGCCTGCACCCTTTGGAGCCTTTCACGATTTTGTACAGTTGGATTCAGCTCAAATTGTGTCTTACGTACCTTCACCACTTCCTCCAAGCTGGATATCCTTTGAAATATATCACCAAACGTGGCCTTGCTCCATGTAGAAAGAGCTTTCTTCAGTTTCTTCATCTTGTGGTTAAAAAGTATGAATGGACTTGCATGGGAGTCTGCCTGCCAATGCTCCTTAACTACATCCAAGAATGACTCATGTTTGATCCAGAAATTTAAGAATCTAAATGCTTTTTTGATCTGACCAGTACTAGGATTATATGTGAGATGCATTGGGTTGTGGTCTGAGCCAATCTTAGATAGGTGATTTATCTCCAAGCCTTGCCAAAGTTGTTGAAGCTCCATGTTGCCTAAACATCTGTTTAGCCTTTTGAATATGCAATCTTCCTCAGCTCTCCCATTCATCGATGTGAATATGCTTCCTTTGAAGCCAGGATCAAAATCATATTTTTGATCTATGAAGATCCATACTTTGTTTGAAACATTTACAACTACCTTCTCAAAACCCAGCTTTCTTCTATATTGCTCAATCATTCTAGTCTGTTGCATTGGTTCCATCAAAGCAATAAAATCGAATTGATTCTGTCTATCCAATGTTATTACCCTTTCAAATGCTTGCATTGTGTTAACTGACCTTATATTCCAAATTAGAGCATTCATCATCAATTGATTGATTTGGATAGAGTTCTTCTTGTTTGGACTCCTGGAATATGCACCCCAGTATTCTCTCTTGGTTGTTTTTCTTCCCTCTTCCTGCTGATTTACCATTCTCTATCTGTCTAGGTGAGATATCACCTTGTCTAGCAACATTTATGAAGTTCTGTGTAGTGGATTCTGCATCCATATCTCTTCCTTTTGCCCTTTGTGTCTGCTCCTCTTCTTTATAATTTTTTTGATTGATTAACTGATTCCTGGTAGTTGTAGGAACCACACTCTTAGCACTAGTTTACATCGTGACCATTTCCTTTGTAGTTGATGGATTATGGCATGTTACTGCTTCTTGCATTTGAGTTAAGGTAGCCCCATCACCTGCATTAGTATTTCCTAAGAACTGCTGCAATTCTAATTCCACTTTCTTCTGAGTTCCTTCCATTTGTTGTTGTCTTACTTCTTCCTTTTTATTATCTGGATCTCCTGGATCATCTATATCCCCTTCTTTAAAGGTTTGAACTATAGGTTCAGGTGTCTCAATAGTGCCAGAGACATTTGGTTCAGGATTTGATGGTGGTGTTGTGATTTTAAGAGGTTGTTCAGTTTGGAAAGGTTGGTCAGCTGTAGTATTAGCATTATTACTTTCTTCTGCTCTTTGTACTTCAATTCTGCTATTTTTGCCATTGACACTTTGTTGTTCCACATCTAGATCTTTGTTTTGTATTTATTCCACATCCTCATGTCCTTCTAGGAACTCTCCTTCGTTTGATTCTTCTTCACGTTATTGTTGCCATAGTTTACCTCCCGAAAAATTGACACGATCCTTAAGACTTTCATGCTCAGGAATTATGCTTGTATCTAGTGATTGAGAGGGGATTTCTTGGCATGACTGATTTGTAGTAACCTTAGGCATTGGGAAGGTTTTATTTACCCATTGAGAAGTATTCTCCTTACCTATTTCTGCACCTTCCTTAGTTTCATTCCCTTCCCCATTAGGATGCCCAACATGAACTCTCTTTGATGATGCCACTTCATTAGACATAGGAGTATAAATTGCTGCATCTGGATCCAAGGCCTTCTGAATAGGTGTGGTTTGCATATCAGCTCCTTCAACAATAGCAAATTGATTTCCTGTTGTACTTTTATGTTCTGCTTGTAGAGATGCAAATTTGTTTGTTGTTTGAAGTTGTTTGTTTGTATTAACTTGAGAAAATTGCCTCCTTCCATTACCAATGTTCTGCTGGTTATTATCATTAGCTGTCATGATTTCCTTTGATGAAGTAGCATTATTTTGAGGATTACCAGATCATTGCAGCTACTGCCCGTTAGCTTGTTCAACAGGAACAATTTCTTTCCCTGTAACCACACGATTTCCATTCTTCTTCACTCGATGGTTACAGGGAAAAATTGCCTTACTACGATCTGCAACACCGAAGTCTCCCTCTATCTTGTTTATCATTTCTATCTATTACCTTTCAGACAATAGTTGTTTTAGTTTTGTATATTCTCTAGATTGCTCATGCACTTGTAGTAGTTGGTTTTGGAGGCTTTTTGCATGTACGTACTATTTTATTTATTATTACTGCCATTAATGTATTTATAACGTTGGTATTTCTTTTGAGAAAAGAGTACTTACGGTTGCATGCAATCTTGCTTATTTCGTTCTTCAAAAAAGGAACTTTTGTTTGAAATGTTAAAAAGGGGTAATTACATTGTAGTTTCACATGTGGGCTTGCCTAACAGGGGCGTTGGCTGCCATCACAGCCTATTATGGGTTTTGGGCCGTGAGAATTTGGTATCAAAGCTTTAGGGTCACATAGTTCTCACGAGTCATGAGCAGGCCTAGTAGAGTCTTTCGGATTGGTGCGAAGACGTCCATACTCATCTCACAGAGGCTATCAGGTGTTAGGAATGTAACGACCCAATTTCCCCTATAGGTCGTGATGTCACCCAACGTCGCCGCTAGGCAAGACAACCGCTAACTAGACATGTATTTATTCTTTTTCATAATTTCAAAGTAGTTAATTTTTATTTATTAAGTAAATGATAAGTGCAAAATTATAGTAAAATAGAGCATGAACCAATGAAAGAGAAAAATACGGTGAAATAAATACCCAAAACCATAAAGTGTCTACTAGCATGTTCCCATGACCTGGTGTCATAAATGTATGAGCAACTAGTAAAATATACAAAACACCTATGCTACTATCTGAAATAGAATAAACAGAACGTAAATACAAAAGAAAGACTGCGGGTGCTGCAAAATGGACTCAGAAAGTAGCTCACCACTATGCCTCGGGGTAACGGGGGTGCGCGCCTGAATGACTTCCAGATGCACCTGCCTCATATCTTGCACGATTAGTGCAGAAGTATAGCATGATTACATAAACAACATGTACCCAGTAAGTATCCAGTCTAACCTTGAAGAAGTAGTGACGAAGGGCCAATATCGACACTTACTATTGGCCAACCAATAAATACAGAAATTTTAAATAGGTACGGAATATGTGAATAACAATAATAACACAATAGCAAGCAGTGAATAAATGATTCTTTAACTAATAGTCAATTTAAAGATCTCCAACTAACACATACTAACTCTATCAATTTCGGGCCAATAAATAAATTATAACCTCTCAAGTCATAAATATAATATCAAGTGTAATCGGGCTCCAAGCATATTCATGCACGATTTATGTCGAGGTCGTACGGCACGATGCAGAATAATGTATACACTGTAGAGGGTCGAACGACACATACCATAGATGCATCTATTATACTGCCGAACGGTTCGACCCGGTCCACAAGAAGAGAGAATATGCTATGAACATCAGATTTAAAAGCTATCACAAGACTACTAACCCACCAAAACTCAAAAAAGTGAAATTCTATCTTAACGAATCCTTTATCAAGTTTCAATATAATTTAGGCACTTAATTTAACAAGTAGAGTGCAAACAATACAAGTATTTCATGATTTGGGTCCTATGACTACCCGAACTTAAGCATGATTTGTAGCCACACACAGACTATCTTCACCTCTTGCATACGTAGCCCCCACAATTAAAAGCAAATAGTAATTTAAAACATCTATACAGTAAATTCCCTCTTACAAGGTTAGACAAGAGACTTACCTCATCCCAAAGCTCACTTTCCGGCCCATAAATTCACTCAAAGGCCTCAACTTGGTGCCGAACAATCCAAAGCTAGCTAGTTTTTATATAAATTAATCAATATACACACACAAGTTAATAATTTAGCTATTAGTGTAATTATCCAACCCAAATTGGAAGATTCTTAAAATTTACCCTAGGCCCACGTACCCGGATTCCGAAAATTTTCGAAGATAAATGTTTCCCATAATCTTACGAACTCAAATATATAATTTCCACCAAATTTTATAATCATTTTCATGGTTAAATCCCATTTTTATCAAAAGCTAGGTTTTTCAACTAAACCCATAATTTCTCCAATTTATATGTTAAGAATCTACCCAAAATTCATGTATTACACTCATATTGTTTAAAAATTGCTTACCTCAAAGTGCTAGGTGAAAACCTCTCTTCAAAGAGCTCTAAAATCGCCCAATAAGTGAAAGAAATGAACCAAAAAGCCTAAGTGCCGACATTTTAAAAGACATTGCCCAGGAATCCCTTCTTTGTGATCGCGAAGCCAATATGCCCAGGGCCCAGGAAAATGGTCATCGCAAACGCGAGGACCCACATGCAAATGCAAAGGCTGACAAGCCTGAGCTTCGCGAAGTGGGTCCAACTCGCAAATGCAAAGAAGAAAGAGCTCACACCCCCCAAGCCTATCTCCTCACGCGAACGCGGGCCTCCTCACTCGAACGCGGAGGCACATGTCATAGACCTTCACGAATGCAGGAAAGGGATTCCGAACGCATACAGAAAATCTCAGCCCCTTGCCTTTTCCTTTCTCCGAATGCAACACAGCCCTCACGATCGCGAAGAAGGAAACCAGAACTAGCACACCAGATTTTTGGAACTTAGCTCTGTGTGGTCCGAAACTCACCCGAGCCACCCGGGACCTCTTCCAAGTGTGCTCACAAGTCCATAACCATAATAGGGACCTGATCAAAGTCTCTAAATACATAAAACAATATCAAAAATAAGAATCACATCCCAAAATCAAATTGAATTAAATTATGGACTTCAAACTTCTCAACTAGCTACGAACGCGCCGAAATATACTTAGACTACTCGGAATGACGCCAAATTATGCGTGCAACTCTTATATCATCATACAAAACCATTCCCTAGCTCAGAATCCCAAGAAGACCTCGATAATAACATAACCTACTCCAAACCAAACATAAAGAGTTTGAAAAGCATAAATGCTCCAACATTCAATATTAAGGGTCGAAACACTCCCGGATCATAAGAAACCCGATCTGAACATACACCCAAGTCAAAAATCATAATACAAAACTATTTGGACCATCTGATCCAAGTTTCGAGGTCGTTTACTTAAAATGTTGACTCAAGTCAAAATTAACCATTTTTAAGCCACTATTAAAGAATTAAGTGTTTTGATTTCAAACTGAACCCTTCCAAACCTGAACTAACCATCCATGCAAGTCAAAAAATAGTAAAAGCACATATGGGAAGTCTTAATCAAGGGAACAAGGATCTAGAAAGCAAAATGACTGGTCAGGCCGTTACTTTCTCCACCTCTTAATGACTGGTCCTCGAATGGGTCTAGTATTGTACTTGGAGTGCCGAATAGGTGTGGATATTTGCTTTGAATGTCCTCTTTAGTCTCCCAATTCGCCTCCTCAACTGGTTGACCCCTTCCATTGAACCTTTACTCAGAAATCTTCTTGGAGCTCAACTGTCGAGCCTGCCTGCCAACAGTGGCAACTGGCTCCTCCTCATAACCCAGGCTCTTATCTAGTTGAACTGTGCCATAGTCTAACACATGCGACCTATCGACATGATACTTTCGAAGCATAGAGATATGGAATACCCGATGAAATCCCGATAAACTAGGAGGCAAAGCAAGCTCATAAGAAACCTCACCAACTCGCCTCAAAACCTCAAATGGGCCTATAAACCTTGGGCTCAACTTTCCCTTATATCTAAAACTCCTGATTCCTTTCATCGGTGAAACTTTCAAGAGAACATTCTCGCCCACCATAAATGATAAATCATGCGCATTCTGATGCGTGTAACTCTTCTATCTGGACTGTGTTGTGCGATGTCGCTCTTGAATCAGCTTCACTTTCTCCAAAGCATCATTAACTAAATCAGTAACATATAACCTAGCCTCGCCGGGATCAAACCATCTAATGGGCGAACGACATTGCCGACCACACAAAGCCTCAAATGGATCCATCGCGATGCTGGACTGATAATTGTAGTTATAGGTAAACTCGGTCAAATGCAAGAATCGATCTCGTTGCCCTTCGAAGTCAATCACACATGCTCTAAGCATTTCCTCCATGATCTGAACCGTCAACTCCGATTGCCGGTCAGTATGCGAATGAAAGGTTGTGCTGAGCTCTACCCGGGTCCCTAACTCACTCTGTACTGCCCTCCAAAAATGCGAAGTAAGCTGAGGGCCTCTATCTGATATGATGGAAATAGGCACACCATGAAATCGAACAATCTCCTAAATATAAATCTGGGCCAATCTCTCTGAAGAATACGTAGTCACCACCGGAATAAAGTGTCCCGACTTGGTCAACCTATCGATAGTGACCCAAACTGCATCAAACTTTCTCAAGGTCCGCGGAAACCCAACTACGAAGTCCGTAGTGATGTGCACCCATTTTCACTTAGGTATAACCATCTAATGGAGTAGGCCACTTGGCCTTTGGTTCTCATACTTAACCTGCTAGCAATTTAGACATCTCGCCACATACTAACCTATGTCCTCCTTCATCTGCCGCCACCAATAATGTTGCCTCAGGTCATGATACATCTTTGTAGTCCCTAGATGAATAGAATATCGAGAACTGTGTGCCTCCTCTAGAATCTCTCCCTCAAGCCATCAACATTAGCAACATATAGGCGACCCTAGAGTCACAAAACACCATACTCACCGCTAACAACCTCTTTGCACCATCCTATAGTACCGTCCCTCTGAGCATGCAAGAACTCGGCTGGGATCTAAAATATCCAACCTCACAAGTATTTTAGCCAAGGACTGAATGTCCAAAGCCGACAGCCTCTCCTCTACTGAAATGAATGCCAAACTACCCATACTCTCAGCCTTTCTGCTCACGTTCTCCGCAACCACATTCGCTTTTCCCGGATGATAAAAGATGGTAATATCATAGTCCTTTAGTAACTGAAGACACCTGCACTGCCTCAAGTGGAGATCCCTGTTACATCCCGCATTTTGTACGTTAAAGTTTCGTACTAAGTTAATCGACGTAGACTTGGGAGCGAGATTATTTTTGAGGTTATAAGTAATTAAGCTATTTGTAACAATTATAAGTAAGTGCTATGAAGGTCAGAGGGTTAACAAATTTAATAAATTGAGTATCACTAAAGTTTGTCATTTTGTGATAAAATACGATCCAAGCTATAATACCCCGTATTTATGGATTAGTTCTATATAATATACCACATGACCATGATAGTAAAATATATTATAGTAGGATATATAAAGTGTATTAAAAGTGAGTAGTATTTTAAGTAATTTGAAATAATTCTTAATTATGTAGATAATTAGGTAGTTAATGAGTTTAGTGGGAGATTAATTAAAACATTAGCTAAGACATAACGTGGAAGGCCCCTCCCCCATTCCAAAAAAATGTGTGACTAATATGTGACATCTATGCCACATGTCACAATATTTCAATATGGTGGCAAGTGAGGTGGACCCCACTATCCACTCATTCCCTTTTTGGATGGATACATTTAAGACATGTATATCACAAATAAGACTAGTCACTACCATTATTTAATGGATACATCATGACACACACACACACATATGTATATGTATATATATATATATACATGTTCAGTTAGCAAAGAAAAGACATTTTGCTGGAGATTAGAAACGGTCCTGGAAAGGATTTGAGCTACAAAGGTATATTTGAGATTAGAAACATTCCTTCCATTAGAACAAACCGTGAACATAGATGTGTATTTCCATATTGGTTTTTCTCAAAATTTAGGAGATTGTTCACGTATACAAGTAGGAAGTTAACATTAAAGGTGTCACGCCCCAACCTCGGGAGGCGTGACCGGCGCTCAATCGAGAAAAACCCAACTAAGCAAGCCTTATCAAACACTTCCTACCCAACTCGATACGAATTAGGAAACCATGCTTTCATTAATTTATTTAAACGAGGAAAGATAGTGTATTCTACATCGTTAGTTCATTTTAAATCACAATATTAGACCGTCAATAAGTTCCAAGATTCCATACAAGTACACTTTAAAAAGCGAGAATTAGAATTACATCATAGTTCGTGGACCCATCCAACGCCCGTACATAACCCACACATATGTCTATGAAGCCTCTAAGGATGAAAAGACAAGTTATGACAATGTCGAAAATAAGGCCCCGACTATACCTCAAAGGTAAAAGTCTACAACAAAAGATGTGGAATATAACCCCTTGAAGGAGAAAGGGGCTCACCAAGACTTCAAGAAGAAGGTAATCCGCTACGCGCGATCTGCACTATCTGCAGTGGAGCCACCTACATTCATTTAAAAATGTAGTGCCCCCGACAAAAGGGGCGTTAGTACCATGGAATAGTACTATTATGTATAACTAAACACCATCTAGTTAGAAAGAACTTTCATACAAGAATAAGAAATCACAAGTATAACTCAAGCTTTAAACGATCACCACATTATCAAATAAAAGAATCATAAACCTTCCACATTATTTTTACTTAGCTTTTAGTTTGGGGGCATTTCACACTATTCATCATTATTCACAATACCACCGCTATCTTAAGCGGAGTCCGATCTCGACCCGATCGGCTGGGTCACCTCATTTAAGGCATATATTTCAATCATAATCTCATTTTCCTTTTTAGACTTCGTTACCAATACCCCCGCTATCTTGAGCGGAGTCCAATCTCGGCCCGATCGGCTAGGCTGCCTTATCAAGGCATTGTTCCCTTCTCATTAATCAATTCATTTCACATATATCATCTCATAGGCACTTGGGGCCACAACTTATCATATCATTCTTGGCACTAGGCCGCATTTTACATTGTTCCCAATTTCAATATTAGCTTTGCCATTTAGAACAATAGGTGCACACAAGAACAATTTAAATTGTAAGCATAGACAAGACTTCACGTAGATGGCACAACAATGCAACTTCAATCTAAATTTAAGGTCTAAGCATTTCACTACATAATTCATATCTTTTGCCCCTTTCAAGTTATTAAGACAGCACGTTGATCATGATGAGACACATCTTTCATGCATATAAGGTTACAACACCAATTTATGTAAAATAACACTCAATGCAACAATTCAACTTTAACATTACCATATTCACACAAACACCGATGAAGCTCAATTTGTAAAAGACAGGGTTTTAGCCATACATACCTCAATAGAGCTTTCCCGTAATTTTTATAAAATTTTGGGACACTTAGCACTTTAATTTATTGTGTAAGAATTACAATTGAACCAAGAATTAGTGACGAGATTAAGATTCTAGCTCGTTTGAGCATATCATCAAACATCAAAGGTGCATTGTAATCTTAGGCCAATTTTTGAAAGAAATTTCTTTAATATTATACCCCAATTGTTGTCTCTTTAGTTCTTATCCTCCCCATGCCCATTATCTCTTGTGCATGCAAAATTACTAGCCTTATAACCATGTACCCACTTGCTAATTACCTATTTTAACAGAAATTTTTAAATTATTGATGAGGGTACAGTTCTTACCTCTTAGGATGAAGACCTAGTAGCTTCAATTGACAATCTTAAAAGATTTGGGGCAAGGGATTACAGAGAACTTTGATGAAGATTACTCCTTCTCACCCTAGAACTCCCTCTCCCCCCCTATGTTGTGAAAAATAATAGAAAAATGGTCTATTGGGGTGTTTTTAATGGGATGGGGTCAGGTTTTAAAAATTAGAAAATAGGAGCCCCGAGTTAGATCACAAAGTTGACATGCGGTCCGCATAATGGACCGCAAAAATGTTGCCCAAAACCTGAACACACTGTCTAGGTATGCGGAAGAAATGCGGTCCACATACCTATTCTGCGGTCGCATAATGCACCACATAACTGCCCTTTACAAAATTCCAAGGGAATTATAAGACGACTATGTGGTCCACATATTGGTTAAGTGATCGCATAATTGACCGCATAGTTGACCTCAAATTTGACCAACACACTGACTCACTTTGGCGGCAACTATGCGGTCCGCATACCTGATATGCGACCGCATTCTCGGCCACAGAATCGTACTTTTCTGGAAAATATTATTTCTTGACTTTTTAATGCATAGACCAGTTCTAAAGGGTCCGAACCGCGGGGAGCAAACTCGCCGCGAAGAATTTTATGCATCTCTAACACATGATCCTCATTGCCACTACGAGCTTTTGGGTTTAGAGTGGAAATTTTCACGGGGCCTCACAAAAGGTATGCTAAGGCTATCCCTTCTTTCCTTTTTGGCATGATCCAAGTAACGATACGTAAACGTAATGCTATTTCATCAGTGTTTCTACTCTTAGCAGTTAAGTATGTCTACGTTATTCATTCCAGTAAAATGATATTATAACATGTCTAAGTATGTTTATAGTTACCTATTGAGGCATATGATAAAAATGTTAATATTTATAATATAGTGACACATGCATCTTCATTTACCACCGAGCTACGGTAGGTCGGGCTGTAATGTATTTACCACTGTGCTACGGTCGGTTGGTCAGTTACACATTTACTACTGAGCTACGATCGGTCAAGCAATATGTATTTACCACCGCGCTACGGCTAGTCATACAATTACCACTGATTAGTTGGGTAGTTAACACCATGAGAATGATGTAATCAGAACTACTATATTGTAGTTTTTTTAAATATACGAGATGGGTTTTATTCTATATGTTACATCCCTCAACGGCAAGTCAGAAGTTAAAAGTTGGCTCTTATCTCTCCCCGAGATAGTATCTTATTATTATTACATTTCATTTCTTCGTTACATACTCGGTACATTCTTCGTGCGGATGTCCTTTTTCCTGGGGCGCTGTGTTTCATACCATGCAGGTGTAGATAGGCGAGGTGGGTAGGTCGGTACATTCTTCATACAGGTTTGATGGGTAGGTCGAGGCCCTGTCCCGACCATGATACAGTTCAGTTAACCCTAGAGGATTGTAGACGAGTCCTGTACATTTTTATATTAGTAATATGGCTTTACCAGACCTATGTAGATTTTTAGTTTAGTATTGATGGTTGTAGACGTTATTTTCAGATGATTCAAAATATAGACTCATCGGTATAAGCTGAGGGTTACCCCTCCAGAGTTCACAATTACAGAGTGGTACGCTTGGGCCAAGTATGGTACCGGGTTCCGACCACGATTCGTCAGGTTTGGGGCATGACAAACTTGGTGTCAGAGCAGTTCTATCTTAGGGAGTCTACAAGTCGTTTCTAGTAGAGCCTTGTTTATAGATGTGTTGTGAACCACATTATATAAATAGGAAGCTACAAGGCATTTAGGAGTCTGTTACCCTTCTTTCATATCCACATCGTGCTATAGATCTGAGTTATAAATGTTCGAGCCAAGACTTATGTTTTCTAATTATAGAGGTGCTTGCAATTAGAAAAATTACAGCTAGCTAGAGGGCTAATGCAGCAGCAGGTAAGGGCATTAGTAGAGAGAGAATTCTTGATGGTGTGGCCTTGTTTGAGGCCCTATTAGATCGTGCATACCAGATGGTGCACTCTAGAATAGGATGGTCATATATGAATACTTGGACATTCAAAAATATCAGAAGACGTGTAGTGGCATCATAGAAGGGATAAATATTGACTTTATTATGACTCCCGCCCCTAGTAACAAGAAAATACTGGGTGACCCTAGAGCCAGTGAGATGGAGCAAGGGTAGATAAAATTGAAGGAATGTTTTATTGAAATTTTCAGAATAAGATAATAAACAGAGATATTAGCAGGAGAATAAGAAGAGAGTAAATGAAGCATTATGACTAAGATGTGATAAAAGGGTGGTAATGGTAAATCATAATATGATATGATGACAGAGTTTATAGTCAAGTGAAAGAAAAGACAAGAGGTGACAGGCCTTGAGACAATAAAAGAGTATATGCCAAAAGTCATATCCTCATTTCGAGAAATGAGTTGCCGAGCCTAACGTGATTCCCAGAACAAAATTTTAGACCCCCGGAGTAAGAAAAATCAGCATGGGCTAGTGAACAAGATAAACTGAACATCAATTAGAGATCGAATAATATGATAATAGTCGACATCAAGAGAAATTCAAAGATTGTATTCCAACAATAATAAAATGGACAATAGAAGAATAACCTTTAAAGAAAATTCAGGAAGACGCTCCGCCAAAGCAAAAACATTGAGCAAAATTAAGCTTAAGGGACTAAGTGTGCCAGTTACACTAGGTGTCACTCTTGCGTGTAAGAAATTCGGGTATCCCTAGTATAGAAGGGTTACTGCAAGGCGAGTAAGAGTCAGTGAAGATGTGAAAAGACTCCAAAGATAAAGTGGTAAACTATTTATAGGTAAATATTCATAGCATTAAATGTTAGTACACCCCTAAAGGGGGGAAGATGGTGTGATATGTTATTAAGTCGGAGTTAGTGTTTCAGCTAATTATGGAATAGCAAAGGAAGATTGCAGTAAAAAGGGCAAAAGGAATGAGATCATATAGATATGTTACGGCTCCAGAACATTGTGCAAGCACGATGCTGGAGAGAAGCAGTAAAGGGTTCCCGGCCAGGATGTTATTGATAAATAAGTATGAATGGACACTTGATACATAAGGAGCCAGTGCAAGAGGTAAGTTAAGATAAATGACTTAAGCTAAGAGAGATTATGTGAAATATAAATATGATTATGGACTAACGAGTAGTTAGTAGTTGATTTAGGAAGAGCTTAGATATGGCTAGACAAGAGGTCTCAGAAAAATTAGTAGATCATGCAAGATAAACGTAGTGAAATCCAGCATACAAAATTCAGTCTCGAATATACGACATCATAATCCTTGAGAAATATTCAGATAAGAGTTGGGGTAGTAGAAGGTATAGTATAAGTGTTACGGAAATAAAAGTGCCACTAGGGAGACAATTGAAATTTTAGTTCTGAAGTAACCATACGAGCACAAGGGTGCGGAGCTAAGTAACTAAGGATAATTATAGGCGAGTAAGAACATCAAAAATTCCTCCGGGTATATGGGACAATAAGCTCGCAGATTTACAGGAATCGGAGGGTCTCCCCTAAGTGCTACAACAAAAGACTAGTTGAGGAAATAATTAAGAAAGCTTCAACATAAGCATAGTGACCTAAAGAAGAAATGATCTTGTAACAACAGTCTCACTTTAATATAGTATGCACTCCATAAGAAAAGGGCACCTATCTTGACTAAGGAACGTGAAGTAAAATCCAAAGTAATATTCGAGATCATATAGGTTGCACAAAATTCCAATATATGTGGACACTGAGATAAGCCAAGTATTAATGCAAAAGGTGGTAGAACGACCAAGAAAGGTAATTGCTTACTTTTAACGAATGTTGAGAAGGCACGAAAGGAATTATTCGATTTATGACCCATAGTTAGTTACGTTGTGAACACACTTAAGATTTTAGAGTGCTATCCATGCGCCATATATGTTGACAATGACACAGCTATAGGAGACTCTAATATAAGTTAAAAGAATGAATTAATTCCACATCACTGACAAAAGCTTGAATTGCTAGAAGGTTATATAATAGATGTTCCATAGCATCCACGAGGGGCTAAAGTAATAACAAATGCCATGAGCCGCATATCCAAAGATAGCTTAAGCCTACTTAAAGGCTGAGAGATAAGAGGAAACTAAAGAGTTACATCAGCTAAGTAAATCAAGAGTTTGATTATTAGATCTAGATAATTATAGAAATCATGATTCAAAATATTGCTGAATCATGCTTAATATCATAGGTACGATAGAGATAGTACAACAACCATATTCTATAATGGCTTTACAATAAACCTAGTTAGAAGAGTACCAACATGAAGTCAGTATAAAGCTTCTGCCGGATTGTGTATGCACATGAGGTATAAGTATTATAGTTGAGCTCTAAGGTGTGGATGTCAATTCCATGTATGTGTAAGGGAGGTTATGAAAGAGATAGAAGCTATGATGCAAGTTTTAAAAGGTAAGTAAGGTACAGGTGAAGAAGGTATGAGATGTCCAAGTATAGAAGTTTAAGAATAAACCAGATATGAGATAGAGGGATGGAAGCGCTATAATTCTGTATCAAGAAATGATAGTGGTGTCGTCAGTAGAATATCTTTCAGCCAATGGTTTCCAGGTATAGAGAGTTCTAGTTAAGTGGGTAAAGAAGAGTTAAAGACAATATGATGTCTCGCTTGAGGTTCCAAAATAACATAAAGAAATCTATAGTGATAGCAAGTTAAAGGAAGGTTGCGAGTAGCATAAATAGATATATGTAGGTAGCAAGCTAAAGTATGGTAGAGCGACAAGGTTTTAGATAGACTAGAGTAAGGATAAGAAAAAGTGAGTGGGAAGGTGACGAGAATAGGTAAGTCCTCGGGATTAAACCCATCACAACAAGAGAGCTCATGGTTTCCATAAGTTATAAAAAGCTCAGTATAACATGAGTGAACTCAGAGGAGTTTAAGAATAGGAGAATTTAGAATAGACGGAATGCTTCCTTAGTGGTAGAATAACGGTATAACTCTTATAGATAAGAGGATGATGTTTAGGCCTTTGATTGGGAAATGATTCATAGAAAAGGAATTTCATGAATCGTACAGGATTAAAATATACCCATAAGGTGAATCACATTGGGATGCTATGAAATACAGGTATTGAAGTATAGTATTGACCCTTAGTGGATCAGGGAAATAACTCCAGATGTTGCCCGATGAGACGTGAGCCCTAGTGATAATATATCACATAAGAGGTTTCAAGTGATCAGTGGTAGATTATAAATCAACATTAAGGTGAATCAACAATAGATGGATGAATGTTCCAAAGTGTGAGATGGGATTAGGCTGTCATTCTTAAGATGAATAGTAATGAGGAAGCATTAAGGGACTTAAATTTATACATATAGGATAAGTAGTGATAGAGTAACCTGGAGTTGGGTAGCAGACTTTGGCCATAATACATCAAAGTAAGTGTTGTGGTATAGTATAAGCTACCTAGATAGAGTAAAGCCATAAGAATAGCTAACGGAGTCTATGAAACAAGATATAGCAATAGTCGAAAGTTCGACAAAGTATCAGGCAAAAAGCTTCAGTACACCTATAGATACATAGAGGGACAACTTGTTATAGTTCTGTATATGTTCACAAGGTGAGGCCTAACGATTGGCTAAAATCTGTAGGAAAAATGAGAGAAGAGTCACATATGTGCACATATAAGGACAGAGTCGTAGAAGCTGCATGATATAAGGTAGCAACAATTACGAGATTGGAAGAATTTCGACCACCAGTCATAGTGTGATAAAGAGGCCTAAAGAGGGGAATGCCCTAGCCTTTGGATTTATTTACAGAACAATTGCCTAGATGGAAAGAACATCAGTAAAGTATTTATAAGAGCTATAGGTTATGATATGATAAGCGCATCAGTCAACATTCGAGGACGACTGTTCCAGGGGGAAATGATGTTACACCATATTTTTCGTGTAAGAGTACGTCGTAAGTCAATTGACGTAAGCTCAGACATGAAATCATCTTTGAAAAGTTTATAAAGTAAGTTAATCATGTTAACGTGGAGGTTACAAATATTTATGATCATGAATACCAAGTACCAAGAGGGTTTGAAGGCATAGAAGCTAAACGAATTGAAGAAAATAAGTTTCGTCGAATGTCGACAAGTTGGGAATGTTATAAAGTGTACTTTTGTGTTGAAACTAGGGCATTTAAAAAGATAAGTAGGTTATTTTAGGAGTTATTTTATTCATATGATAGGCGTGTATTATGTTTTTAAGTCAAGCAAGTTGTGGAATAAAAGTTGGCAAAGGTCATCACAAATTACATTCATAAATGTGCTGAAAATTAGGTCAAATGTAGATGCAATTTTGTCCCAATATACTAGGAATTAAGGGATGCTCTACCTACCAAATTTAATATCTATGACTCTATTTTCTAACACATTAAACCGTTTGTCCATACGACATTGGAGTAGAGAGATAAGTGCATTTCCGGGAGACCGCACAGACTGCTAGATGATAAGTAGGTGTGTCACCTACTTGCTTAAATGAGAGTCCAAAAGAGGCTATTTCGGGTCGGCCAAAGAGCCCATTTAAGAGATTATCTCCTGCAATATAACACACAATTATATAACACAATAACCATACCTAAACCCCTGCAAACATCCTCTCAAAAATTGCCCATAAACCCTAATTGATTTTCTCTCCTTTTCAAGTTCTAGTTGGAGGTAAAACCTATAGTTTAAAGAACCAAGATAAAAGATGAGTTATTCAACAAATAAGGTATATTAACTTCTCTCTTTCATCAATTTTTTCTGCCGGAGATGTATGGAAAGTCGTTCTATAATTCTAAAAACCCACGCTACGGTGATCGGATGCCATGAGTTCGAGTTATTCACTTGTAGCAGACTATTTTGTGGACTGTTTTGTGTTATTGTTGGATTGCATGTTTTGCTACTGTTTTCTGGAATTTTGGAGGAGGAAGGAGTTGATACCCAATTTTTTCCTATATATTTTAAATATGTAAAATACCTTCAAAATAACATATATGCATATATAAGCATGTCTAAGGGTTCTATTATTTTTTCATAATTTTAAAGGTTTTAAATTGATTTATTTTATCCTTTTTTATCCATAAAATCTCCAATAATTATTTTCAAAAATTATTATTTTGATAGTTCATCTATCGAATTTCTATATTTATGCCAAAATATGGCTAATATAATTTTTATATATTTTTATAATTATATTTAGTATTTTTAAAGTTAAATTGCACATAATTGCAATATTAGTCATTTTAAGGTTTAATTAGGTTTTATATGCATAAAAATGAATACTATATTTTTAATTTGCTAATTATGTATTGTAAACCATTTTAGAATTTTAAAATTATTTTTAAAAATTATCTACTATTTTCTATTGTGAGCACGTGATTTTTGACCCACATGAATTACTCCTACAGAATTCCAGAGAATTAGATTTTTTCTTTTAATTGTTTGTTATTTTAGGAATTATTGTAGAATTGTTTCTAATTATTTGCATTTTTGTATACATGTTTAATTTTATTTTTGATTCATGAAAAATATAAAAAAAACTGAATTTGTATTTAGGATTTAATTTTATATTTTTTTAGATTAATTAGTAAATTAGTTGTTTTATGAAATACGAAAACACAAAAATAGTTCACTTTGATTTTTAACTCTTCAATTTTGAATTTTATAGTTTTTCTTTATATTTAGGATTTTATTAAGTATGTAAATACTATGTCGAGTAATTAATATTATTTTGGTAGGTTAATTTAATTTTTAAGAGTTAATTTTCTTTTAATTTAAAAAAAAAGAAAAGAAAATTGGAAAATGAAAATAAAAGGAAAAGAAATAAAGAAGTCTGATTTTTTTGGCCAATTTAATTCAATCCCCTCAAGCCCAATTGATTAAACACCATTACCCATTCAAAACCAGCTCATACCCACGTTTTACCTGGTCCAAACCCCAGCCAAATCCAAACGACTCCGTTTTGATTACCCCCAATCAGGATCGTCAATCTCACTTGATCGAACGGTCCAGAACTAGCTGTTTAAAAAGATATAACTGTCCGATCGACCCTTCCCCCCCCCCCAGTTTCATCTCCTCGCTTCATTTCACCTTCTTGAGGGAACAACCTAACCCTAGTCCGCCTCGCCAATTCTCCACCATCTCTAGCTAGCGGCGCCACCTTTCCCAATCCCTAACCAATTTTCCTTAAATCTTTCCAGAACCCTTCGAATCTTGAATCAAGTTTGAAACCCTAAAATCCCAAATCACCTCACTTTTGAATTTACAAGGTCTATTCCCCGAGTTTCCTAAGTTTTCAAGACTGATTTATCACAAAACAATGATGTTCTCTTATTCTTGACAAAGAACAAGCGATTAACATTATTTTGGGTTAAATCGGAGTGTGAGTATCGATTTCCAGTTTAATCGGTGAGTTTTCCTCATTTTTCATTCCATTTTTCGTTTGTTTCACCATTTGTCCCTCTCTCTTTCTTCTACCTTTCTCTAAGTTTATTTTTCTTCTGATGAATTTGGTGAAATTTTTAACTTCTGAATCTAGGTTTTCTTTGTTTGTTTTCTTTTAAAGTTTTTCGTTAATTTTGTTTGGTTTGTGCATTTTGCCTATTTAGCTTTTGATTTTGTTTTAGTATTATACCCAGCTTAATTAGATTTTGTGCTAATTTGGTCACTTGGTTAACTATAGCTCGTTATTTAGTTTAAAAGGAAATCAATCACTCAGTCTATATTTTAGTTTAGAAATCATTCAAAGTGATTATTTCTTTTGTTTCTTATTGAAATGGCTAAAATGGATTTCTGAATTTTGGTTTGGGCCTTGGGGTCAATTCTGACCCATTTTCAAGGGCAACCCATTTGTTTGGGTTTAGGTCTTGGGTCAATTTGACCCGTTTGGTTCCAGGGGTAATTGACAGGGGTTTAAGGGTTAGTTTGGAAAATTCAGGTAAGGGAATCTTTAGTAACTGATTTAGGAAGCTACCTAGAAGGTGGGTTTGGGGTTGATTTTGAAAAGCTGATTTTAAATTAAGGGCATAGTAGCATAAATGAAAATTCCAAAAGGAGTAAAGGGCAAAAGTCTGAACTCATCCTGCTGCCCTAAAAACTTCTCTATAAAGGCATTGTTTCTTCGCTCTCAAGGGAGATTTTTGGAGAATTAACAACAGTAAAAACTTTAGGAAGATCTTCCTCTAGACTCTAAAAATAATAAAATTTGCTTAGAGTTTGCTTGTTTATGTTCCTTAAGTTCCATGTTAGTCAGATTTTCAAAAGCTCTCAAAAGTTGTATTGACTCTAGGTTCAAATCTGGTTCAAAAAGCTGAATATTTGTTGTTTGTTTGGCTGTTTCCATTATTGACTATTGCTACAGCTTCATCTTAAACTCCCAGCTCATTTTCCTTGTTGTTTGTTGCTGTAACTAGGTACTCATTCAACCTCAAATGACATGTTGAAATGGGAATGAGAATGTTGATGATACCATGTTTCATGGCAGTCTATTTTAGATTATTTGGTTCTGTATTCATTTAGTCTTGTTACGTGGTTATGTGTTAATTAAGTTGTTATTATTAAAGCATTTGTAATGTGGATAAGCAATTATATATATTTAATCATGCTTTGGTACTATTGGTTTCAATGTGAGTATTGTGTTCAGAAGTTGGAAATGTGAGCCTAGTTAATTAACTTGTGGTTATTTACCTCTTTTAGATGTTGGCTTAGCCATTTGAACAAATTCAATGCATGTTATTATATTTTGATAGCTGATTCGAATGGCCGTAATACTCTATTGAAGCCACTAAGAGTACTAGTTCGATGATGATTAGTAGTGATGCTGATGTTCAAATCTGTATGGTTTGCATGTTCTTTGAAAATGAAGGTTTTTATTCTGTCTCTAAAAAATGAAAAAAGCATGCTCTTGTTTTTCTTCTCATCATAAAAGTAGGTTGTGTAGTTTAAAATGTTTAAGTGTTAATTTCACAAAAGTTATTGTTTTTTCCCAAATGTGTGCTAAAATGCAAAGCTTCGAGGCTCGTGGGCTTAACATGAAGCCCAAAGAAAACCAGCCTATAGCCACAAGGTTTGGCTCTCTTGTGGGCTCGATGTGAGACTCCATGGCTTTCAGTATGTGTCCATACTCTTAAGAGAGTTTGATTAGTTCAATAAGAACAGGATTTTGATATAAAGTCCCTCTTGAAAAATGTTAATTCAACTTCAGATGTCATGAGCCTTAGGTGATTTGTGTTTAAATAATTTTTTGTACGACTTATTTTTCTGTGAATTGGGCTCAACGTTGGCCCAGTTAATGGAAAGGCTTAATTGCCTGGACTACCCTTCACCCATTCATTCTCTTGGGCCTATTCCAGTCCAGAAGCCCAACGTTCCTTTGTAAATAATAATCATGCAATCAATGGCTTTTAGTTACGGTGTTTAAAAAATAGTTTGTTTGCTTAATGTGAGGTGTGCCATATAAAATTACATCAATAGTCTATGGCCCTCATGATTTTAAAGTAAGAAAATTATTTGAACAATTAGATTAGAAATGTGCCATATTAAGTAGAATATTATATATGGACGTCAAATTTTAGTTCGAACATCTTTAAAATTAGAATCGAGGTGTGCCATAGTGCAAATTTAGATAACCCATGGCCCTTGTATTAATTTCATAATTTGGATCTAATAAATAACAAATGATCGTAGTTTGATTTAGGCCCGATTTAGATTAGTATTGCGATTATATATACGTTCGCGTAATATAATTTCAAATTAAATTCTTAAAAGACTCGAGGTATGCATTCGCGCAACTTCAACCAAACTCTTCTAAAATAAATAAACAAAGCGTTATTAATTGTGGACACGTTCGCGTGACACAATTTTTGACGGACCAAAAGAAAAGAGTATACGTACACGTAACTCAATTCTTTAATTACGAATAATCAAGTGATTTTAAAAGCGGTAAAAAAGATAATTTTACATAGTTTTTTTTTTAAAAAAATGAGTAGTTAAACAACTAAGCCAAGTATAAATTGTTAAGCGACCGTTCTAGAACCACGGAACCTGGGAATGCCTAACAACTTCTCCCGGGTTAACAGAATTCCTTATCTAGAATTTCTTGTTTGCAAACTTCAAAAGGAAAGTCGAAATTTCCTCGATTTAGGATTCAAAATAAACTGGTGACTTGGGACACCAATTAAAATATTCCAAGTGGCGACTCTAAGAATTAAATAAATAATCTCATTTCGAATAATGTCACTTAAATTGAAAAAACTCCCTTATATACCCTCGGGTGGTAAAAAGGAGGTGTGACATCTCTGGCGACTCTGCTGGGGATAATAACCCAGAACTTCCGGTTCAAGATTCAAGAATTAGAGGTTGTTAATGCGATTTTTATTTGGCTTTATTGTTGATATTACTGTATTTTGTGGACTTAAAGTGCTAATTGTCATTTTCCACTTTGATATTACTTGAACTATATTGAAATGTCTTCTTACGACACCCCTATGAGTCTTCTGAAAATGGTGTAAACATCCGCGTGGCCCATTTTTCTGTAGAAATTATACCAAATAGATCGAGGCTGGGCCAGCAACAAGGCCGGGTAGACTTTAGTGCTCCCGATATGTTTCCCCCTCTTCGGCCCTAGTTGTCCGCTCGGGTAACCCAGATTTAGACCACAAATCCCAGGTTTTAAACCTAGAATAACGCAACCTCATGTCGGATCCCTAGTAGGAACGATTATTTGCATCACGTGCATTTGACCTTGGGGACTCAACACAGGGGTTGGGTCCGTCTAGGATAGGTGTACCCAAAATAAAGACCATCCTGATGCATCCTACGTGCTATGTAAATATTTATTTGTTTTGGCTTGCATATTGACCGGTTAGGAAAAGGAAATAAAGAGAAAAACCAAGAGTGAGGTAGGAGAGAAAATTTACCCGATTTCAAAAAATCCCGGTATTTGAAAATATCCTGAAACTCTGCCGAATCTTTGAAAAAATGGAGAAAAAGGAAAATGTATTTCAAAAGAGTGAGTCAAATATCATATTTTTATGTCAAAATTGATCGAACGACGCAGGTCTGATTCTCACCGGATGTGGGATACGTAGGCAACCCACATAAGGTTCGGTCTCATTTTTTACAAATAATAAAATAAAGGGTGGTTCAAGGCTTTGGTAAAACAACAAGTCGACCCAGCTTCAGTTGTATTTTAAGTCGTTTCTTACCGGAATAGACTTAGATTACATTTCAATTGTCAAAAAGCTATTTTCGGGAGGAAAAGGCAAGTCTGTTTAAAAGGTGCCTTTTCCAAATAAATGCGTACCCCCGGCCTCAAAATTTGGTTGAAATTGTGAAGGGGACACGTTTGCAAAAACGACCATTTTTGCTAAAGTAGCAATAAAAGGGGTCTTCTTCCGTTGATTTTATTTAAAAAAATTATTTTGCAAAAAAGAGTCCACAAGAGTCAAACCTAACATTAACCCTCCGCAGGTACAAATGAATACTGTTTAGGACTCATCGCAATCTATCATAGAATGGGATCGGTTGCAACTTTGCAATTGGTGGGATGATTTAGATGAAGATGGCTGAGATTGGGTGAAAGAACAGTTGGGTTCCCTGATAGACATCATGCACATCAAGCCCCGGGAGGATTTAATCAAAGCCTTGGTAACCTTTTGGGATCCCGTCCACAATGTGTTCCATTTCTCATATTTTGAGCTCACCCCCACTTTGGAAGAAATGGCTGGGTATGATTTTGGCCAAGAATTAAGAAAGCAACAACTCATATTCCCAAGGGCTCCCTTTGTACACAAGTTCTTCGATCTTCTGAATATTAACAAGCAAATGAATAAGGCCCACGTGAGCAAAGGGTGTTGTTCTTTCTACTTCTTGTACTTCAGGTTCGGGCACTCAACCGAGTTTGAAACATATGAAAAGGGATAGTTGAATAACAGACAAGACAAGAGCATATGGCAAATTCATCGTCGGTTTGCCTTCATCATGACATTTCTAGGGGTCATGGTCTTTGCGAATGTGGAGGGCACAGTGGACACTCGTATGGCCAGAATCGCACAGATCCTTGTCACCAAAGAAGATCACGCACTTGTCCCATTAGTGCTGGAGGACATTTACCGGGTAATAACCTTGTGCAAATCTAGGACTCAATTCTTCGAGGGTTGCAATGTTCTTCTTCAAATATGGATGATCGAACACCTTCCCCGTCATCCTAAGTTCATGAGATATGCTTCAGACGGGAACAATTTCATCAAAAAGTATGAGGAAAGGGTGGAAAACTACAAACCACCAGAAGGGGTTGAAGCTTCGGTTTCCTATTTGAGAAAACTGATAGCAAATCAAACTGAATGGACCATAGGATGACTCCTGGTAACAGAAGCCATATACATGATAGCTTCAAAAGTCTACTTCATGATGATGGGAGTGAGAAGTATACAACCATATGCACCACAAAGAGTGTTAAGACAACTGGGAAGATATCAGGTGATACCCGAAGATACAGATCTAAGCACCCAAGTCATTGAATTGCACCTAGAAACAACGCTACCAGAGGCTTTAGTTCAAAGGTGTTGGAATGGTTGTCGATATCTAAAAGGTGACACGCAGGTACCAGACCCGGCTAAGGGCGAAGTTGATCCCCATTATGCTACTTGGTTTGAAAGAAGTTTTTATGTGAACAATGAGCCGGAGCCCGAGCCCAAACTCGAGCCTGAGAGGCCTGCCAGAAGGCCCAATGTTCAAGCCTTTGATGACAAATTTCAGGAAAGGTTAGCCTGGGGGAAAAGGAAAAGAAATATCAAGCCAGCATTCAGGCTTTGCGAGAAGAGTTGAGAAATGTCACCTTCAACAATGATCTACAGGAACGAGAGGTTGAGGGTGAGAGAAAAAGGCTAGTTCAATAAAATGAAGCTCTCAGAGCCCAGGTTCGACAGCTGAGAATAGCAACCGAGAATCGGGGTAGAAGCAGGAAAGATGAAAGGTCATTTACAACCTTACACAAAAGGTGCGTGACTGTGAAGATGATATACAGAAAGCTGAGTCTGAGCTAGAAAAAGTGCGAACAAAGTTGGCTAAAAATGCCGAGGGGCTTGCATCTTTCGTTCAACAGATGAAAGAAAGA
Source organism: Nicotiana sylvestris (assembly GCF_000393655.2). Lineage (NCBI taxonomy): Eukaryota > Viridiplantae > Streptophyta > Magnoliopsida > Solanales > Solanaceae > Nicotiana > Nicotiana sylvestris. The sequence goes on along the minus strand of NC_091057.1, from coordinate 117,218,492 downwards.
TATGAAAGAGGGGTCATAGGTTGGGAAAAGGAGATTAGCAACCTAGAAAGTAAAATGGCTAAACAAGCCAAGAGTTTTAAAGCCAAGAGAGAACATTTCTATGCTTTGGTGGCACAATTAGAGAGAAACCTACAGCACTTGCAAGAGCAGAATCACACTGCCACCCAGGTCTTACAGGCTAGATCCCAGCAGATTGGGCATTTGTTGCAAGAAAAGGGTATCATAAGGGAAAGGGTCAAAAGGATCGCCGACTACATCACGATGAAATGCAGTGAGTTTGAGGACATGACTAGATCCATATTCTTCGCCACTGTAATGATCTTTGTCCGCGGGATAATGGAGGATCTCTATCGGCTCCAAAATGACATAGTGCGTTGGCCCGCTACCAGACCAGTTGGTGTTCCTATGACAGGGTTGGAGGCACTGATGTACTCTTGATTGTATTTTCTTTTGCGAGTCTATATTTTCATTTTCAAAAGTATGTTTTGAGTCTGTGTGAAATTTTAAATTCCTAGAAAAAGTATGCCTTGAGTCTGTTTGAAGTTTTAAGGTCCTAGAAAAAGTATGTTTCGAGTCTGTTGTAATTCAGTAAAGTAGAGGTTTTATTAATGAAAATTGGAAATTTCCCAAAAAATTGTTTCTTTATTTTTCGCATTTATTTTTTTGAACTACGAAATGATCTGATTCATGCGGCATCGTGATACGTAGGAAATCCTCATCAGATCCGGTCACGATTTTGTAAATAACTCCAATGGAAGAAAAACCAAAGAAAAAAAGAGAGAGAAAAGAGAGCCAAAGAAAAAAAAGAACGAGAAGAGCAAGAAAAGAGAGGAAGGAAAAGAGAGAAAAATAGGAATAAGAGGAGAAGAATGAAAGAGCCAAAGTGGAAAGAAAATAAAATTGGAAAGTAAGAAAAGTCGGGATGAAACATGTAACCGTTGCAAAATATGTAGAAATACATTTAACTGTATAGGTGCATCACACCCCCAACGTGCGATTACCTATGTGAATATTGCTTCAAACTGACTGGTTTGTTGTTTACTGTTAAGTACAGGTTTTATATTAAGGTGGTTGGTTTTGTGGTAATCATGCTTCACATTCGTACTTCACAAGGTCAAAAGGAAGTATTGAAATGTCTTCAAAAAGTCATCTGCCAACAATCCCTATCCCGAAGGATAGCCCGATCTCGGCCATCCCAACTTCTGAGTCAGCAACTGCTGAGGAAAATAGGATTTTGCGTCTCCGCGTGATGGAAATGTGGGAGGCCTGGGCCAACGAAAGAGAACCACCAAGTGCAATACCTGGATTACCTGAGCTATTTCCCAGGGCAAGTGGGACTTCCAATGTCCCCATATGTTATCCAAATACCCCACTGGGATATCCTACCATCTCAGCCCAATTTGCTGGAACACCTTCTGAGGCTCGCCCCCAGGTGTTAACTTCATGTGCAGCCTCGAACATATCCACTGCACCACCTTGTTCGGCTACGGCACAACCCACTCTACCCAGGACTAGCTTTGATCCATCATCTTTCACCTTTCAAGCACCATCTTTCCCAATGGAACCAGCCCAGTTCACTACTTATTTTACCCTCAGTCACCCCGGTACGAGTTTACCGCGGGGAAGGAAAAAACCACAAAAAACCCTGAACAAGAGGAGATTACCAGAAAGATGAGGAGCATGGAGAAGAGTCTCAAAAATATCCAGGGTTTGAGCGGGCAAAAGAGCGTATCCTACGCTAACCTGTGTATGTTCCCACATGTGCACTTACCCTTGGGTTTCAAAACCCCAAAATTTGAAAAGTATGACGGGCATGGGGATCCCATAGCCCACCTCAAAAGGTACTGCAACCAATTGCGGGGAGCAGGCAGAAAAAAGGAGCTTCTCATGGCTTATTTTTTAGAGAGCCTGGTTGGCATTGCTTCTGAATGGTACATGGATCAGGATAGATCTCGGTGGCATATCTGGGATGACCTGGCTCGAGAGTTTGTCAGGCAGTTTCAATATAACATCAACATTGCCCCTGACAGGAATTCATTGTCAAATCTAAATAAGAAGTCCTCGGAGAGATTCCAAGAGTATGATGTCAAATGACGCGAACAAATGGCCAGCTTCAAGCCTCCAATGGACGAAACAGAGATGGGTAGTGTCTTTCTTCAAGCCCAAGATACTGATTATTATCAAAACATGATGTCTGTGATGGGGAAGCCGTTTGCCGAAGCCATCAAAATCGGTGAAATGGTTGAAAATGGGTTAAAATCAAGGGGAATCTTGAGTCAGTCTACTATAAGGGCTACCTACCAAGCAATCCAAGGCGGGTCTAGAGGTGTAGCAAACCGAAATAAGAAGGAAGAAGCAGCAATGGCAACTTCAAGTGTAAGAAAATCCAGCCACCTAGACCTTATTTCTCTGAAATGACTCCATAACATTACTATCCCCGCTAGGATATGGCTTATGCTATGGTTCCTCAGCCATATGCAGTGATGAATACCCAACAATACGTTAGGCGACAACAACAATTTAATCAAAACTGATCTCCATTTCCCAGGAATGAACCTTCTCACCAAGTTCAGTATAATCCCCGACCTCCACAAAACATCTTCTGTGCCCAGGAACCACCCAAGATGCCAAACTTCACACCCATTGGTGAGTCATATTCCTGCCTTTTCCCCAAACTTGTCCAGATGGGTTTATGGCAGCCTGTACCCCAAAGCAGGAAGAACCCAGCGTCGCCTGCTTACAGAGCAGGTACTCGATGTGCTTACCACTCAGGGGCGTAAGGGCATGATATAGATGAAACCCTGAAGAGGGCTATGGAAAATCTGATAGAACAAAGGAGAATAGTGCTAAAGTATGAAGATATTCCTAATGTAATCAACAAACCATTACCGGCTCACAACAACGGGCCGGTTATTGGAATAATTTGTGAAGACAGGGAGTTTGACCGAGCTCTAAAAGCCATCATTGCCATAGCCGATGTGGAAAAGAAGCTAAGGGCTGTCGCAAAACAAGACAAGGGGGAGAAGAAGAGTACACCCACCCCTTGGAATATAGAAAAGAAAGTGGAAACCAGAACCGGGGCAGCACCCTTAAAAGATGTCGTTCTCTATGTCCCCCGGGGCTACAAGAAAGAATAGATGTCTTGGAGCCCTCCTAGAAGGTTTGAGCTAAATAAGGGAGCTAAAATGTATATGCCCAAAGGGACCTACGTGGTGCGGGGGCCAATAATTCCACCAAGGCTGAATGAGCCCGTGGTTATTGGTCGTGCACCGCAACGGCCCATGACAGATCCCACTGTCGTTCCATGGAACTACAACAAAGCGGTAGTAACTTACAGAGGTAAAGAGATCTCGGGAGAAGTTCAGGAAAATAACCCGGCTGAGAAATACCTCAATCTGGAGGAAGTGAATAATGGCACAAAGAAGCATTTCCCACCTAAGAAGCCAGTGAGTGCTGAAGAAGTTGAAGAGTTCTTTCAAAAAATGAAAATGGTAGACTACGAGATAATTGACCAACTCCGGAAGTGTCGTGCTCAAGTCTCTTTGTTGTCTTTGCTAATGGATTCAACTGAACATCAAAAAATGTTGATCAAAACTCTCAATGAAGCATACGTACCCATTGAAACCACTGTGGAATAGCTAGAGAGGATAGCGTAAAGGTTTTTGAATGCGAGGGGTATTATGTGAAAAGGGTCATGCTAGATGGTGGGTCTAGGGTAGATATTTGCCCTCTCTCAACCCTGCAAAGAATGGAGATCGATACTGAGAGAAGAAGACCTAACAACATATGCGTGCGTGCCTTCGATGGCATTAAGAGAGATACCATTGGTGAGATTGATTTGATTCTGGCTATCGGCCCGGTGGATTTCGAGGTGACCTTTCAGGTTTTGGACATGGATACTTTCTATAATTTCCTCTTGGGAATAACTTGGATTAGCGGAGCAAGGGCTGTACCTTCTACTCTCCACCATATGGTGAAATTCGAACATAAAGACCAGGAGATTGTAGTTCATGGAGAAGATGAGCAGTCGATCTACCGGGATCCATCAGTCCCGTGTCTCGAAGCCAGAGAAGGAAGTGAACATATAGTCTATCAGGCTTTTGAGGTTGTGGTCGTGGACCAATGTGAAGAAGGAAACCCGTGCCCTCAACCTTTTCTCTCAAATGCATCAATTATGGTTGCCAAAGAAATGATCAGACATGGTTACAAACCCGGGAAGGGGCTCGGGACTTCATTGCAAGGAATTACTGAACCTATCACCCTGGTTGCTAGTGTGAAGTTCTTTGGGGTAGGTTTCCAACCCACGCTAGCTGATGGAAAATGGGCAGATGAACAAAAGAACAATGGTTGGGTCTTACCTTAGCCAATTTCGCATCTTTATAGAACATTTGTCAGATCTAAATACAATAAGGAAGAGGAAGATGAGGCCATCACGGCTGAGGAAATTGAAGAAATCTGTGGGGCTATAAGGCAGAAGCTATATGAAACCCACATGGTCCAACCAGGGGAATGCTCAAGCAACGCTGAGGTGCTATACATGGGACCCATTGCCAAGCTCCAAAATTGGAAGGCTACTCCATTCCCAATCAGGCAGAAATCCCGGTAGTCCAGTCCTGCCACATTTTCTGCATCACGAGTTATTTCAGGGTGTAACTCAGATGTTTTCTTTAGTTTCCTATATTTAATTTCCAATGTAAACCCTGTCATCTTCAAAGTCAATGAAATGAAATCAATATTTCATCGTTCATTCTCTCTACTCTTTCTAATTATTTTTTTCTCTTATTTTAGTTCTAATAATGCGGCTTTAAATAACATGACATGCTTGCGGACTTCATGCCCATATTCAAAATGAACCAAGAACCGGAATATGATGAAGAAGAGGCTTTTAGGGAAATAAATCACGAATTGGAACAATTTGAGAATAAACCTAAGCCGAACTTAAATTATACTAAGCCGATTAATTTGGGTAGTTCTTAAGAAGTCAAAGAAACCAAGATAAGCATTCACACAAATGAAAAGACCCAGGACGCGTTGATTCAACATTTGTTTGAATTCAAAGATGTGTTTGCTTGGTCATACGATGACATTCTAGGACTAAGTATCGATTTTGTGGTTCACAAGTTGCTAACCTACCCCGATTATCCCCCTGTCCAGCAAAAGCAAAGAAAGTTGAAAATTGATATCAGTGACAAGATTAAAGAAGAGGTCACAAAACAGTTGAAAGCGAGGGTGATCCGAGTGGTTCGATACACCACATGGTTAGCCAATGTTGTTCCAGTGCCAAAGAAAGATGGGAAAACTCGAGTGTGTGTGGACTACAGAGATTAAACAAAGGAAGTCCCAAGGATAATTTCCCTTTGCCAAACATCCACATCCTTGTTAATAACTACGCCAAACATGAGATATAGTCCTTCGTGGATTGTTATGCAGGATATCACTAGGTGTTGATGGATGAAAAGAATGCAGAAAAGACAGCTTTCACCACACCCTAGGGCACCTACTTTATAGGGTCATGCCTTTTGGTCTAAAAAACGCCGGGGCAACCTACATGACGGCCATGACTGCCATTTTTCATGACATGATGCACTAAGAGATAGAATTGTATGTGGACGACGTGATCATCAAATCCAGGACTCAGGACGACCATGTTCGAGACCTGAGGAAATTCTTTGAGCAGTTACGTAAATATGATCTGAAGCTAAACCCAGCCAAATGTGCATTTGGAGTTCCATCTGGAAAACTCTTGGGATTCATAGTCAGTCGAAGGGGTATCGAGTTAGACCCAACAAAGATAAAGTCCATTTGAGATTTGCCTCCTCCAATATCCAAGAAAGATGTTATAAGCCTACTGGGAAGATTGAACTACATCAGCCGATTCATTGCCCAATTGACTTCTACATGTAAACCCATCTTCAAGCTGTTAAAGAAAGATGCAGCAATTAAATGGATAGATGAGTGCCAAGAAGCCTTTGACAAAATCAAAGAATATCTGTCGAACCTACTAGTCTTGGTCCCACCCGAACCTGGAAGGCCTTTGTTTCGGTATTTGACAGTCTTGGAGAATTATTTTAGATGTATCCTAGGACAACACGACGTGACCGGAAGGAAAGAGCAAGTAATCTACTATTTGAGCATAAAGTTCACAAGTTATGAAGCCTAATATACCCTGTTGGAAAGAACTTGTTGCACCCTAACTTGGGTCGCTCAGAAGCTTAGGCATTACTTGTTTGCCTACACCACTTACCTCATTACCAGGTTGGATCCTTTGAAATACATATTCAAGAAGCTGATGCCTATAGGGAGGTTGGCAAAATGACAGATACTACTCACTGAATTTGACATAGTCTATGTCACTCGCACGGCAATGAAAGTCCAGGCTTTAGCAGATCATTTGGCTAAAAACCCTGTTGATGATGAATACCAGCCTTTAAGCACATACTTTCTGAATGAAGAGGTAAATTCAGTTGAGATAAAATCAGAAGACACCCATGCTTGGAAAATGTTCTTTGATGGAGCTGTAAACACAAAAGGTGTTGGAATTGGGGCAATCTTGATCTCACCCACTGATCAACATTACCCAGCCACAGCCCGGCTTCGGTTTTTTTGCACAAACAACACTGTCGAATATGAATCCTATATTATGGGTATGAACATGGCAATCGACCAAGATGTCGAAGAATTGATAATCATGGGAGATTCAGATTTGATTATTCGACAAGCCCAAGGAGAATGGGAAACTCGAGATGTCAAACTTATTCCCTATAGGCAGCATGTGGAAGATCTTAGCAGGCGATTCAAGTCAGTTGAGTTCAGGTACATTCCTCGTTTTCACAATGAGTTAGCTGATGCACTCGCTACTTTGGCCTCGATGCTGCCATACCCAAGCAATGCCCACATTGACCCGTTGGAAATCCAAATCCGGGAAAGGCACGGTTAATGCAATATAGTTGAGGAAGAACCAAATATTCAGCCAAGGTATCATGATATCAAGAGGTTTTTGAAAACTAAAGAATATCCCGACCAGGCCAGTGGAGACCAAAAGAGGACCATTAGACGGCTCGCAAGTGGTTTCTTCTTGAGCGGTGAAGTCTTATACCTAAGGACTCCAGATCTCAACTTGTTAATATGTGTTGACGCCGAAGAGGCCGGAAGAATCATGTATGAAGTGCACGTAGGAGTGTGTAGACCCCACATGAACGGGTATATTTTGGCAAAGAAAATCCTCCGAGCAGGTTATTACTGCATGACTATGGAAAAAGACTGCTTCAGTTTTGTCCAGAAATGTCATCAGTGTCAGGTACACGGTGATTTGATTCATGCACCACTTATAGAGTTGCATCCCATGTCAGCACCTTGGCCGTTTGTTGCCTGGGGCATGGACGTCATTGGGCCAATCGAGCCAAAAGCTTCAAATGGGCATAGAATCATATTGGTCGCTATCAACTACTTTACAAAGTGGGTGGAAGCAATTACTCTCAAATCCATCACCAAGAAAGCTGCAGTAGACTTTGTGCACTCCAACCTCATCTGCCATTTTGGTATTCCTGCAACTATCATTATAGATAATGCTAAAAATTTGAATAGTCATTTGATGAGGGAGATATGCGAACAATTCAAGATAACGCATCGGAACACTACTCCTTATCGTCCCAAAGCTAATGGTGTCGTCGAAGCAGCAAATAAGAACATCAAAAAGATTTTGAGAAAGATGATTCAAAGTTCCAGGCAGTGGCATGAAAAGTTACCATTTGCATTGTTGGGATATCTCACTACTGTGCGCACATCAGTCGGAGCAGCCCTGTATCTTTTTGTTTATGGCACTAAAGTTGTAATACCCGCAGAAGTTGAAATCCCTTCTCTTCGGATCATTGTTGAAGCGGAAATTGAAGACAGTGAGTGGGTCAAAACCCGTCTGGAAAAGTTAACCTTGATCGATGAAAAGTTAATGGCCGCAGTCTGCCACGGGCAGTTGTACCAACAAAGAATGGCCTGTGCATACAACAAAAAAGTGCGACCTAGAAACTTTGAAGTAGGGCAACTCGTTTTAAGGCGTATTCTCCCCCATCATTAGGAAGCAAAAGCAAAGTTTACTCCTAATTTGAAAGGCCCATACATTATCAGAAAATTGTTGCCAAAAGGGGCATTATATCTGGGAAATATTGAAGGAAATGACCCTGAAATAGTTGTAAATGCAGACATAGTCAAAAGGTACTATGTCTAATCCTTCTGCAATAATAACATTATCCGATTGGGATGATGAAGGCTTTCATTCTCGCTACCCCAAACACTCCAACCCTTTGCTAACCCTTTGAGTCGGTTACCTTTCTTTCATTACCCTCTTTGGAACTTGAAGACGTTTGTAAAAAAACAACCAAAACAACAAAAATCAAATGTTTTCCTAAACTATGTTTGACTTGATTCCGAAAGGATACATAGGCAGCCTCTCTCTGGGGTTCAGTCACACCAAAACAAAAATCCAGTTTCCCCCAAAAAAGCAAAACTGGGGCTGATATTATAATGGTTCGGCGATGATCTCGCCTGAATGGTTCCAAAATTGTAATTTGATCCAAGTTCTTTTTACCCAAACCTTGTTCAAGTCCTTCTGATCAATCGATGAAAGGTTTTCAAAATCAGAGAATGCAGTTGTTTGAATCTGATGCAATCAAGATGAGATAAATAAAATGAGAGAGTCTTATTGGTAAAAACCTACGGGCACCGTGAGGCGATAGTGAGCAGAGAAACTGAAAAAATGAGAGAGTCTTGTTAGTGAAAACTCGTAAAGAACACTATCAATGGTGATGAGAGAAATGAGAGTGGTCAATTGGCGAAAACCCACAAAGGGCACCGTTGATCGAAAAGAAGAAACCCCTCACCACCATTGGTACTGAAAGAGTCCTGTCAAGGTTTCTCGATTTTTAAACACTGGTCGCAATTGGTTTATGAGAGGTTGGATAGTTGTGTAGATTAGGTATCCAGTCAAAAAAGCATGTCATGTCTATTGAAGTATGCATGCACTCCGGATAAGTCCTTTTTTCCTCCCCAAAAGGGACACTTCTCCTTAAATTCACTTTCTTGTCTTTTGTTTACTTTTATTTGAATCCATTTTGGCCTAGCTCTTTTTCGAAGCAAACACAAAGAAAATGTGGCAAGATTGGTTTTACAGGGTTCTACTTAATAAAAGTCAAGTCCAAAGAAAGTACCCAGCCTCAGCGAGTGCATCAAGTCGATCCCGATTGGCCATGATGGCGGATGCTATGAAATCAAAGTTATTGAAAATCAAACGAAATCTAGTCAAAATCCCCTAGAGGCAGAATAAGGTGAAAGGGGCAAAGCCCCATACGGGTGAACCGTCATGCAATATTTTGGAAAAGTTGAGTTCCTCGGCTTTAGAAGAAAGAGCAGTTTTCAGAAAAGCCACCTAGCAACAAAGGTTCTCACCAAAAGAGTTGGGCCGAGATCAAGTGATTAAAAATGATCAAGGCCACAAAACCAAACACCGTTTCAAACTAACAATTGTTCTTTGTTTGAAAATTTTGAAACAGGTACAATCCAAAGAAACCATGCTAGAAGCAGGTGCAACCAAAGGGGAAAAAGAAATGCGCAAGTTCTAGAAACAGCTTTGCAGCAACAATCCATAAAAAGGGATGTCCCCTCCGAATTTTTTCCCGCATTTACTCATTCCATGAAATGGAATAAAAAAAAGAAAGGAAAATGAAATGAAAAAAAGAGACAAGAAGAAAATCCAAAAAAAATGGTAGTTCAGAATCCCCAATCTCAATCTTTTACGCTTTTCCAACATAGGGCTCCAATCCCTAATTGAGCTTTTTAGACATAGGGCCTCCATTCCCTAGTCGTTTTTTGCCAACATAGGGCTCCAATCCCTATTTAAGATTTTAGACATAGGGCCTCCATTCCCTATAGCCTTTTACCAATGTAGGGCTCGAATCCCTAGTTGAAATATTTTAGACATAGGGCCTCCATTCCTTAGTCGCCTTTGGCCAACATAGGGCTCCAATACCTAGTTGAGATTTTTTGATGTAGGGTCTCCATCGCCTAGTCGCCTTTTAGCAACTTAGGGCTTCAATCCCTAGTTGAGATTTTAGACATAGGATCTCCATCCTCTAGTCGCCTTTTGCCAACATAGGGCTCCAATCCCTAGATGAGATTTTTTAGACATAGGGCCTCCATTCCCTAGTTGCTTTTTGCCAACATAGGGCTCCAATCCCTAGTTGAGATTTTTTAGACATAGGGCCTCCATTCCCTAGTTACTTTTTAGGAACATAGGGCTCCGATCCCTAGTTAATATTTTTTAGACATAGGGTCTCCATTCCCTAGTCGCTTTTTGCCAACATAGGGCTCCAATCCCTAGTTGAAATTTTAGACATAGGGCTCCATTCGCTAATCGCCTTTTTCCAACGTAGGGCTCCAATCCCTAGTTGAGATTTTTTAGACATAGGGCCTCCATTCCCTAGTCGCCTTTGGCTAACATAGGGCTCCAATCCCTAGATGAGATTTTTAGGCATAGGGTCTCTATCCCCTAGTAGCCGTTTGCCAATATAGGACTCCAATCCATAGTTGAGATTTTTTGGACATAGGGTCTCCATGCCCTAGTCGCCTTTGGACAACATAGAGCTCCAATCCCTAGTCAAAATTTTTAGACATAGGGTCTCCATCCCCTAGTCGCCTTTTGCCAACATAGGGCTCCAATCCCTAGTTGAGATTTTTAGACATAGGGTCTCCATCCCCTAGTCGCCTTTTTCCAACATAGGGCTCCAATCCCTAGTTGAGATTTTTAGACATAGGGTCTCTATTCCCTAGTCTCCTTTTGCCAACATAGGGCTCCAATCCCTAGTTGAGATTTTTAGACATAGGGCCTCCATTCCCTAGTCGCCTTTTTCCAACATAGGGCTCCAATCCCTAGTTGAGATTTTTAGACATAGGGCCTCCATTCCCAAGTCGCCTTTTTGCCAACATAGGATATCCACTCCCTAGTTGAAGTTATTGTAGATATAGGGGCCCACTCCCTAATCTCTTTCTCCTAAAGACACATGATCCTTATGTTATTATTTTCAATAGAGAAATAGTGTAGGATTTGTTACAATAACTCACGAAATTTTTCTAGTGAAAACTGGTGCAGAAAAATTTCATTTGTTTGTTTGTTTTGGTGTTTGAGCAGGTTAACCTCGGGGCACATGGTTCGAGACAACCGAAAGAGTGAGTCTCGATCCAAAATAATGAAAAGAAGAAAAGAGCAAAAAAGAAATGAACTCAAAGTGCTGAAGTGGAAAAGGATACGGACTGCTCAAGATATGATTGAAATCACAGGCTTTGCATGTCTCGCCTTAATCCAAAGCTGAAGGGTGAACCAGCGATTACAGCTGACGAGCATCAGATTCAGATCGGAGTTGGCAGCAAGAACCAGCCAAGACTCAAGATCAAGCTTAAGAAGATTTATAGATAGGAATTTTGTAACTCGTAGTTGATAGGCTTTAGCTTTTTACTTTCCATTTTGGTGTTCAACAAGCAGTAGAAACAACAACAGCAACAGCAATGAAATCACAGCTTCTCGGTAGTCCCAGCTACCAAAACTTCCAGAACTACACTGACCTGATTCCTTTATAGCTAAAGATATGTAGGCAACCTCTGAAACAAAGTTCAGTCAGGCTCTTTTCAAAAAAGCTTCTCATGGAGTTTCAAACGGACAAAAATCTATCATAATTGCTCATTTTATCTTTGCCTAAAAACCCTTCGTGTCTCCGAGCAAAGAGGGGCCGTTGTGAGCATGTGATGTTTGCCCCACATGAATTACTCCTACAGAATTTCAAAGAATTAGATTTTTTCTTTTAAATGTTTGTTATTTTAGGAACTATTGTAGAATTTTATCTAATTATTTGCATTTTTGTGTGCATGTTTAATTTTATTTTTGATTCATGAAAAATACAAAAATATATTTCATTTGCATTTAGTATTTAATTTTATATTTTTAGATTAATTAGTAAATTGGTTGTTTTATGAAATATGAAAAATCACAAAAATAGTTCATTTTGCTTTTTATCTCTTTAATTTTGAATTTTATAGTTTTTCTTTAAATTTAGGATTTATTTAATTATTGTAAATATTATGTCAAGTATTTAATATTATTTTGGTAGGTTAATTTAATTTATAAGAGTTAATTTTCTTTTAATTTAAAAAAAAAAAAAGAAAATTAGAAAATGAAAAGAAAAGGAAACTAAATAAAGAAGTCTGATTTTTTGGGCCAATTTAATTCAATGCCCCAAGCCCAATTGATTAAACACCATTACCCATTCAAAACTGGCCTAGACCCACGTTATACCCGGTCCAAACCCCAGCCAGATCCAAACGACTCGTTTTGATTACCCCCAATCAGGACCGTCGGTCTCACTTGATCGAATGGCTCGGAACTGGCCTGTTTAAAATATATAACTATCCGATCGACCCTTGCCCCCCCCCCCCGTTCATCTCCCACACTTCATTTCACCTTCTTCAGGGAACAACCCAACCCTAGTCCGTCGCCCCAATTCTCTACCATCTCCAACCGGCAGCGCCACCTCCAATCCGCCTCAAATCTACACCACAAGACCCTCACAGCATCCCCTTTCCCAATCCCTAACCAATTTCCCTCGAATTTTTCTAGAACCCTTCGAATCTTTAATCAAGTTTGAAACCCTAAAATCCCAAACGCCTCACTTTTGAATCTGTGACATGCAAGGTCTATTCCCCGAGTTTCCTAAGTTTTCATGGCTGATTTATCACAAAACAATGATGTTCAAGTGATTAACATTATTTTGGGTTAAATCGGAGCGTTAGTATCAATTTTGAGTTTAATCGATGAGTTTTCTTCATTTGTTTGTCCATTTTTCGTTTGTTTCACCATCTGTCCCTCTCTCTTTCTTCTACGTTTCTTTAAGTTTTGTTTTCTTCTGATGAATTTGGTGAAATTTTTAACTTCTGAATGTAGGTTTTCTTTGTTTGTTTTCTTTTAAAATTATTCGTTAATTTTGTTTGGTTTGTGCATTTTTCCTTTTTAGCTTCTGATTTGGTTTTAGTATTATACTCATCTTAATTAGATTTTGTGTTAATTTGGTCATTTGATTAACTATAGCTCTTTATTTAGTTTAAAAGTAAATCAATCACTCAGTCTATATTTTTAGTTTTGAAATCATTCAAAGTGATTATTTCTTCTGTTTCTCGTTGAAATGGCTAAATGGATTTCTGATTTTTGGTTTGGGCCTTGGGGTCAATTTTCACCCATTTTCAAGAGTACCCCATTTGTTTGGGTTTAGGTCTTGGGTCAATTTGACCCGTTTGGTTCCAAGGGTAATTGACAGGGGTTTAAGAGTTTGTTTGGGGAAATCAGGTAAGGGAATCTTTAAAACTGATTTAGGAAGCTGCCTAGAAGGTGGGTTTGGGGTTGATTTTGAAAAGCTCATTTTAAATTAAGGGCATAGTAGCAAAAACAAAAATTCCAAAAGGAGTAAAGGGCAAAAGTCTGAACTCATCTTGTTGCCCTAAAAACTTCTCTATAAAGGCATTGTTTCTTCACTCTCAAGGGAGATTTTTGGAAAATTAACAACACTAAAAACTTTAGGAATGACTGGGCTTCCTATAGACTCTAAAAATGCTGAAATTTGCTTAGAGTTTGCTTGTTTCTGCATCTTGAGTTCCCTGTTAGTCTAATTTTCAAAAGCTCTCAAAAGTTGTATAGATTCTGGGTTCAAATCTGGTTCAAAAGGCTGAATAGTTCTTGTTTGTTTGGTTGTTTCCATTGCTGACTATTGTTGCTACTTCATCTTAAATTCCTAGCTCATTTTCCTTGTTGTTTGTTGCTGTAACCAGGTAGTCATTCAACCTCAAATAAGAGTGCCACTAAGAGTGCTAGTTCAATGATGATTAGTAGTAATGTTGATTTTCAAATCTGTATGGTTTGCATGTTCTTTGAAAATTAAGGTTTTTATTCTGTCTCGAAAGAATGAAAAAAACATGCTCTTGTTTTTCTTCTCATCGTAAAAGTTGGTTGTGTAGTTTAAAATGGTTAAGTGTTGATATCACAAAAGTTACTATATTTTCCAAAATGTGTGCTAAAATGCAAAGCTTCAAGGTTGGTGGGCTTAACATGAAGCCCAGAGAAAACCAACCTATAACCACAAGGTTTAGCTCTCTTGTGGGCTCGATATGAGACTCCATGGCTTTCAGTATGTGTCCATGCTCTTAAGAGAGTTTGATTAGTTCAATAAGAACAGAATTTTGATAAAAGTCCCTCTTGAAAAATGTTAATTCAACTTCAGATGTCATGAGCCTTAGTTGATTTGTGTTTAAATAATTTTTTGTACGACTTATTGTTATTTGAATTGGGCTCAACGTTGGCCCAGTCAATGGAAAGGCTTAATTGCCTGGACTGCCCTTCACCCATTCATTCTATTGGGCCTATTCCAGTCCAGAAGCCCAACGTTCCTTTGTAAATAATAATCATGCAATCAATGGCTTTTAGTTATGGTGTTTAAAAAATAGTTTGTTTGCTTAAAGTGAGGTGTGCCATATAAAATAACATCAATAGTCTATGGCCCTCATGATTTCAAAGTAAGAAAATCATTTGAACAGTTAGATTAGAGGTGTGCCATATTAAGTAGAATATAATTTATGGCCCTCAAAGTTTAGTTCGAACATCTTTTAAAATTAGAATCGAGGTGTGCCATAGTGCAAAATTAGATAACCCATGGCCCTCGTATTAATTTCATAATTTGGAACTAATAAATAACAAATTATCATAGCTTGCTTTAGGACCAATTTTGATTAGTATTGCGATTATATATACATTCGCATAATATAATTGCAAATTAAATTCTTAAAAGACTTGAGGTATATATTCACGCAACTTCAACCAAACTCTTCTTAAATAAATAAACAAAGCATTATTAATTGTAGACACGTTCGCGTGACACGATTTTGATGCACCAAAAGAAAAGAGTATACGTACGCGTAACTCAATTCTTTAATTATGAATAATCAAGTGATTTTAAAAGCGGTAAAAAGATAATTAAACATAGGTTTTTTAAAAAAAATGAGTAGTTAAACAACTAAGCCAAGTATAAATTGCTAAGAGACCATGCTAGAATCACGGAACCCGGGAATGCCTAACGCCTTCTCCCGGGTTAACAGAATTCCTTATCTAGAATTTCTGGTTCGCATACTTCAAAAGGAAAGTTGAAATTTACTCGATTTGGGATTTTAAATAAACAGGAGACTTGGGACACTAATTAAAATATTCCAAGTGGCAACTCTAAGAATTAAATAAATAATCCCATTTCGAATAATATCACATAAATTGGAAAACTCCCTTATATACCCTCGGGTGGTAAAAAAGAGGTGTGACATCTATAAATTAAATGGGGAAAATGGCTATTTAACTTATATCCAAAATTGGATTTCAAATCTAGCCTAAATCAAACAGACCCCCAACCCAATTAAAAACCCACCGGACCCAAGCCCAAACCCAAGCCATACCCGACCCACCTACCCCATTTAATCTTGACCGTTGATCTATAGATCAACGGTCCCCATCCCCCTTTCCTAAATTAAACCCAAATGACCCCCCCCCCAAACCCTATCATTCTTCACTCAAACGACTCTTATCTCTCTCTCTCTCTCTCTCTCTCTCTCTCTATCTTTGGTTCTCTCTAGAACCTTCTCCACTCCCCTCCTTTCCGATGAACCTCATCCACCTTCTCCGGCCATCCCCTTACCTGAATCCATGGTGGTCTCACCACCTACCAGCCTTATGGCTCCTTCTTGAACATGTGTCATCACTTGGAGGCCTTCAAATGAACCAGAGGCGGTTCACTCGCCTCCCATGGTTTCCCATGCCATTTTATGTCCATCCACGGTCGTTCGAGTAAGATTTGTAACTTTGTTGGTTAAACCGGTAACTTTTTGAAGTTGTCTCACGTTTTCTAGGTTCTCCGAAACCCTAACTTTAAAAATTTTCCGATTTATTTCAGACCTATCTTAGATCTGTATATATTTTGAACCTCTTGGTGTTTTTCTCAAAGGTTTTCACGATTAGTTTTTCAAAGTGACTCTCCGTCTTCAAGATTAGAGTTTCTTAACCTCTTTTAAAGACTTATCCTCTGATTTTCAGTATTGTCACATTTGTTTTAACCTCTTTCTTCTACTTGATTCATCGTATTGAAATCCCTATTTGTTTTGGTTCTATTTGGGGTTCTGAAATTGTCTTGGTTTATTTGATTTGTATATATACCTATGTCAATTGAGTTTTTTTATGGTTAGATCCTTTCCTTTGTTTATCTTAACTGATTCTGAGTTCTTACCACTTTTTAACTCAACTCTGTTAAAACCCTAATTTCTTAAAGATTTCTTCACTTGTTACTGTGAGTTTCAAAGACTCTCTTTACTTGTTTCTGTGTGTTGGTCTAATCTTCTTTACCTGTTAGGTTGGTTTTTCACTCTGGTTCTATGTGTTAGTCATGACTACTTGACTTTGTAGATTACCATGCTTTGAGTAGTCCTTAGCTTGCTCATGTCACTTCTTTATATTTGTGTTCATCTAGTTTGCTTCTTTTTGTCAATATGGTTGACCTTGCATGTCTGATACGCTTGTTCATTCTTCTCTATTTATATGTCAAAGTGCAGAATCATGACACCTTCTTGATTGATCCTGATTTCATTATGTTATGATTTTATTGCAAGGTTTTCTTATAAACCCCTAAAATTTTACTCGTGTTGATTGATTCCATTCCCTTATTTGATATGATGCTTCATTCTTGCTGAATCTTTTTCCCAAATCAGTGTATTATGTACTTAGACTCAATCACATGCTCTATTCTTTTACTACCCCTTATATAGTAAAAATCAATCTTTCACTAACTGATTTTCTCTCCTTAATTATCCCTGTTAGTATCCATTTGAGTTGTAATTCCTTGATTAATGGGAAGTACTTCTATTAATTGGTTTCTAATTGTGATTACTTCCATAATTGTGCTAAACCTTTACTTGTTACCTTATATTCTACTTTTTTTCAAAGCTATAAATACCATAAGTCTTTTATTAACAAGACACGAACTTGGCTTTCAAAAACCCCTCTATTACTTTAAAATTTTGTGCCATTCTACTACTATTGGTCGGCTGCAAGCCAAAGCTAATCATCTGTAAGCCTTGGTTTTTTCATTTGTTTACCTTTGTCTCCATTAGTATGTCCTAGTTCAATTTAAAGCCTTAACAACAACATGTTTCTCTTATTATTTTAGTTTCTCTCATTTCTGATCTACTTCTACTTGTGGCTCTGTTGTGAAACGTGTAGTTGAGTTACATTACTAGCACGCAATTATGTCTCTCCTTCCCTTTAGATTAATGCATTCCCTTATGTGTGTTTCGAAGCATGCCTTGTCAATCACTTATTGTGTACGTACCATCTTATGAATGCCAAATCCCTATCCCTACCATGTGTTTATGTTCTTTCTGATTGGTTTGTGATTATTCCAGTATCAACTATTGCTGAGCACATCCAAACAAGTCCTAAGACCCTTGCAGGGGTTATGTGTTTACAGTCAAATGTCTGTGTATCCCTAAATCCCTTGACCCCCTGTGTGACTACTAATTTTGTGTGTGTTCTCATCTTAAGGTGTTTGAGTTTTTCTTACTACTACAACTGCTTTCAATCATCTCTGTTACTGATTGCTTTCAAAATGGACTTGTCAGTTCAATTTTTTAAACAAACTCCTTTCAAACATGTGTTCTGCACTTTCACTATACTCTTATAATACTAGGTTCTACCCCTTTTGTGTGAGCCTTGCCTTGGGACTCTTGAGCTCCCTCTAAACTTGGACACATGAAAGCTGGCCTTTCCACATTGCACTTACTCTGTCTTGGCTATGAAATCTGGGTGTGAGCACTGCCCGGGATCCCTTGAGGTCCTTAGGGAACTCTGACACACCTAGATATGAGGGAAAGCTATGAACAATCTTGAGCACTTGAGATGATTGATTACATAACTCAGAGGAAGTCCTAATCAGGCTTCCTATATTGTATCTTCTTATTTTTCATTATGTAATTCATTTCAATGTTGGTCTGTAATAACTTGTTGTAAATAAGTATTGGGGATGGCTAGTGAAAAGGATGGGGTAAATATGTATGTTATAGTTGTTAAGGGTAGAAAACATGTTATTAGGTTTATGTTCCTAATTGCATAATAGAAACCCTGTTTAAGGCTCCTGCATCCATCAGAAATCATGCCTTTATGTCTCATATATATTGTTTCAGCATGTGTACTCTCACAAAATCATGTTTTAAAATCTGCTAATAATTAGCAGTTTACTATTATGTCCTACGCTGCCACGTGCATTTAGAAATCCGTTCTTAGGAAATTCTGCAATCTTGGCATATGCATTTAGAAATCCTACTCTAGGAATTTCGACAATCTTGCCATGTGCATTTAGAATTACTGCTCTAGGAATTCTACATCATGAGTTTCATACATGCATATTAAATACCATATTTTAGGATCTTATTCGTACTTGCATTCACACTTAGTGTAAACTGCTGATCATAAAAGAGGTAAAAACAGCTTCACACTTGATTATCCCATTTAAAATAACTGGCAATAATCCTGCATTCGTATCAACTAGAACAACATGCTCTTAGGTAAAAACCATATCCAAACTATTTTTTAATAATTCTGAATAACTGCTGCATATTGCTTTACGTCTAGGCAAGCCTTAGGCAATTGCTTAAAAATATTACCAGAATTGCCTGTGTTTAATTGTCAACCTATTAAAATCAGTAGGCAAGCCTGATTCGGACTTCTTTTCTGAGTCATATAATAAATCTTGTTCTGTTGTTATCACTTAGATACCATGCATAGGATTTGAATTCAGACTTTAATTGTGTATGAGTCATGTTGTCTATATGCATTATTTGTGGAGGTATATTTGAGCCTTCTGTCTGTTTTCTATGTTTTCCCTTTTAAATGCAGTCATATGTGTTCTTGTATGTCTCCTAGTATTTCACCTTTAAACCTGAGGGTCCGCCTAGAACCTTCCTCCTTAGAATAGGAGTCCTAAGTTCCTCCGGGACTTATAGGAAGGGACGGGTAACAGCATGCAATAAGGGTTGAGACCAACCTTCGCTTTAATTACCTTCACGGGGCGGGAAAGGGTAGATATGGATATGATGACCAGTGTGCTAATACCATGTGTAGGACCTCTTTGATGAGTGACATACCGGGTGTTGCATTGATTTGATCCATATTACAAACAAACCTAGGACACCCCCTTTACATTCATAAGCATGCTTTAGATTGTAGTTCTTATCAAAATTTTGCCTTTCGCTAATTGTTTTCAAACACTTGTGTATTTAAACTCAAATCCCCTACTATTTGAGCAATACTTGTTTATTTGCTAATTTCACAAATTCACAAAAACTGTCTGGTCGGGAACCACACTAGTGGATCCTGAGGGGTGCCTAACACATTCCCCTTAGGATAATTTCAAGCCCTTACCCTATCTCTGGTTACCAAAAGGTAGTTGTAGATAAACCATATAGGTGCCCTAACACACCTTAAAATTGTTTGGTGGCGACTCTTCAAAAATGCAAACCCCCTTTCCCAAAAGTAATGAGTCGTCCCATACCAAAATGTCATGAACCCGATTTCCACCGAAGGGGAAATAGGGGGCGCGACGGCATGGCGACTCCGCTGGGGATTTTTAGGCTTTTACCATTTCATACCATTTTTGTGAATTTGTACCCCCTTTATATGCAATTACTTGTTTAATTTCTTTAAGCATTTAATTTCTTCTTCAAAAGCAAAACTGACATATCTTTTTGTTTCCTTCCTTTATAACTTCTTTAAACTATGAAACTGTTGTATTTATCGCTTTCTTAACGTGCAAATACATGTCAACATGCTTTTAATTATTGCATAATCATGCTCAACATCATACTCCACTCGTGCCAAACAAATACTATAGAAACACTTGATGAGTGGTTGCGCTCTTCCGATATCACTACCCCTTAAATTCTAAAAGGCATATTTGCAGAAAAACTAGTCGATCAGCGGTGCAGTCGACGGTTCCGTGCCTTTCCCCTTGAGTTGTTTGCTCAAGGGTACCAGTCTAAAACCCCATAGAAACCTTACTCTGTTAAATTGTGCATTCATCATGGTCAAACCTAGCCGGAACAGTTATGTCGTTCACATAATAATCCTTTAAGATAGCCTTGTCCAAAAGTCCACTGAGTTTCCCTAAACCCAAATGGACATCATCATGTTCTGTGCATTTATTTGGAGAACTAAATACTTCATGCTAATTGTTGATGTTAAATAGTCGAGTCCGGTGGGGGTATTGTCTTAACCCTTTTGTTTGGCAAAAAATGAAGAACGAGGTCCCTAGCTTCGGTATGGTTAGCATACCCTCACATTTGCTTGACTGGTGGAGTAATCTTCTGTCAAATGACCAAATTAACGAATTGAAAGAGCGAGCCGCCAAATACAGCGAAAAGTTGGAATATCTGGAATACAGTCTGCTGGAATTTGAAGGAAAAGTGAGGAAGAGAGTCACCGACTGCCAGAACGCTGAAGGAATCGAAGGAGAATACCTTGCAAAGGCATTTTTACTGGTGAACCTATGCGAACTGGAGGATTTGATCAACGAGAGCATTCAACCTGAGGAAGGTCCTTCTGGGACCAAATAGATAGGAATTTACTTTTTCGCTTTATGAATGTAATAAGGCCAATGACCATTAGTGACTTTTATTTCTTGCTTATTTAGTATCATTTTGGGATTCGCTATTTTTATCAATAAAATGAGGCATTTAGCATTCTAAGTTCTCCAAATAAATTTGCCACTAGGCTTGCCTCAGGCACAAAGAGTTTCCCAAATTAGAACATGTTTTACATTCTCGCACTATGTGTTTAAATATTGCAATACTTTTTACAATCCTCACTAAGTTGATTACCTTTTGTTTTTGTTATTCCCCTTCCCAAAGGTTAGTTCGTGCACTCTGGCATCATCGTCTTATTTCACAAGATCCAAGGGCCCTTCACCCACTCCTCCTTGTAGTCCCATTAAAGGCAAGAACAAAGGCAAAATTGAAGATTAAACAACATCAGGAAGGAGAACATAGCTGAACGGGTTGAGGCCACTGATAGCCAGGGTATTTGGGTTCCAAACGAGAAGGTTTCACAACTTGAATAGAAATTGTTGAAATTCCAAGAAGAGCTCGATCAGGTTCGAAATCTGGCAAATCTGTCATTTTCCCTCAACACCCCAGATATCAACTTTCCTAACACTCAAAATCCTACACCTCCTCAAAATATCCCAAAACAACAAAATCATCCTGCTCTTCATTAGCACGTTGTTCCACCGAAGAACCAATGTAACACCTGCCAAACCCCAAAAAACACTCCACTACTCATCTCGGAACCTCAGAACCACGCAAATGACCATTTCCACACCCATAAACCAGGCCACTATAACACTTCTATCTACGTGAAAACCATGCCACACCCTACCCAGCCTATCTCAAGCACACCTAAGTCTGATGAAAAGAATCTACTTATCAGGAACTTGGCCAAAAAACATAAGAAACTGACCAGCCGGATTCAAGGTGTTGAAAGAAGCAAAAGAATCGAGGGGCTGAACTATGAGGATCTTTGCATACAGCTTGATGGCAAACTGCCTAAGGGGTACAAACCTCCTAAGTTCGAAATGTTTGATGGTACGGGTGATCCAAGGGTCCATCTGTGACCATATTGCGACAAACTGGTTGGAGTAGGGAAGGATGAAAAGATCCGCATGAAGCTGTTCATGAGACGTTTGAAAGGAGATGCATTATCTTGGTACATCAGCCAGGATCCCAAGAAGTGGTCAAGTTAGGTAGGCATGGCGTCTGACTTTATGGACCGATTCAGGTTTAATACAGAGAACGCACCAGACGTGTTCTATATTCAGAATTTGAAGAAGAAACCCACGGAGACATTCCGCGAGTATGCTACTCGCTGGAGGTCCGAAGCTGCTAAGGTTAGACCAGCCTTAGAAGAGGAGCAAATAAACAAGTTCTTTGTCTGGGCTCAGGACCCGCAGTACTATGAGCGGCTGATGATGATTGAGAACCACAAGTTTTCCGACATTATCAAATTAGGTGAAAGAATTGAAGAAGGTATTAAAAGAGGTATGGTTACAAACATCGAGGCCTTGCAAGCTACAAATAAGGCTTTATAGTCCAGTGGTTTGTCCAAGAAAAGGGACGTAGGGGCTGTGATGGTTGCACAAAGGACCAAGTGTCCCCTTAAATACAAAACTTACCCAACACCTCCAATCACATATCATCCAACCCCAAATTACCAGGCACTTTCAACCTCGTACAAAGCTCCGCCACCAACTTATCAGTCATCTCCACCTCCTACATATTAACCTACTTCACCCATACTCCCAATCCACTCATACCTACCAAACTTATAATGCTCAACCCTCCCACTATCAATCACACCCTGCACGCTAAAACTTCCCTAGACCTCGATCTAATTTCGATCGCAGACCTCCAAAATAATATACAGCCATCACTAAACCCATCGACCAGCTGTATGAGAGGCTCAAAGCTGTTGGTTATGTCACCCCCATCCTTGCTGCAACCCTTGAGAATCCTTCTTAGTGAGTTAACCCAAACAAGTCTTGTGCATACCACTCTAGCATAAAAGGGCACACCATCGATGAATGTCGCTCCTTCTAAGACAAGATACAGTCCTTGATTGATAACAAGATCATTGTGGCAAAGGAGCCCGCTCCAAACGTCCACAACAACCCTCTACCAGACCATAAGGGTGAAGGTATCCACATGATTGAAGTAGAAGATGACTAGGATCCCGAGGGATCAATCCGGTTGATCGCAGAAGGTGATGACCCAAAGAAACGAACAATTACTCTCAATCTGATCATAGTCCAGATCCAACTGTCTAAGGACGCTGAGGTGAATATTTCTATACCACTTGAGTTTGATGCAGCACCATCCGCAAAGACACCAGCACCAATTAAGGTTGAATTCGTGTCTCCGTAAAATGCACCCGCACCATTTGAGGTTGCAGTCTTTCCACCCAAGGCACATGTTCTGCTCGGAGTGAGGATAGCCGTGCCAATCCCAGTAGCGATTTCAACCATGACACCATTCTATACAAATGTCATACTATGGGACTATACAGCCGAGGCAAGAAGGAAGGGCACGGTCAGGATTGAAGAAACTATCGCAGCAGAGGGTATGACAAGAATTAGTAGAGTCTATACCCCTAAACATCTAGCTAAGTCAAGCAAGCAGGCCTCCAATCGGCCACCCTTCATTGAGACAAGTCCGGATGACCTTTGGAGGAAACTAAAGGCCAAGGAATATTCAGTCATCGACCAGTTAAATAAGACGCCAACACAAATATCCATTCTCTCTTTGCTGCAAAATTCTGAGACACACAAGAATGATCTACTAAAGGTGTTGAATGAAGAGTACGTATCAAGTAACATCACTAGCAGGGAAGTAGCTAATATGGTAGGGCAAGTTCTGGAAAGCCATAAAATCACCTTTCATGAGGACGAGCTGCCACCTGAAGGGTTGGGCACAACAAAGCACTGTATATCACCGTGCAATGCGAAGATTATTTCATCACCAGAATCCTGATCGTTGGAGATTCCAGTCTTAACATTTGTCCACTATTAACACTCAAGAAATTGGGTAAAGGGCAGCATGAGATAAAGGATGGAGCGATCAATGTGAAAGCCTTCGATGGTTCTTAGAGGTCCACTATTGGTGAGATTATTCTATGCTTACAGATGGGACCAACCTGGTTTGAGGTCGATTTCCATGTGATAGATGTACCAGCATCTTACAACTTGTTGCTGGGAGGACCATGGATTCATGCTGCTGGGACCGTAGCATCAACGCTGCATCAGGCAGTAAAGTTCAAATGGAATCACAAGGAAGTGATCATTCACGGCGACGGTAGCAACCCTATATACAGTCGCTAGACCATTCCGGCGATCAAGGGAAGAAGGAAGATGGGTGGAGAAACTTACCACCATGCTAAGTGGGTCAATGCTATCGACAAAGACAAATGGTGGGATAGAAAAATCGAGAGTATACTGAGTTGGAGTGAGTACGAACCTGGCAAAAGGCTCAGCAAGAACCTCCAAGCAATCTCTAAACCCATAAAACTCAAGAAACATGGCACTACCTTCGGTTTGGGATACGAATAAACCTGGGAAGAGTTCAATAATTGGTCGCCACCATGGCGCGGTCCTTACTACCCACTAGAGTAGCCAATACCGCATTTGGAGTAGACTTTCCGACATGCCGACATTATTTATGGGTCAGATGAAGAAGAAGCACTTGCAGCAGTGAAAAACCTATTCCTAAAAGACAATGATATGGACTATTGTGTTATTCTCGAGGAGGTGGGGGAGGAAGGCCCTTCCACACAGGCTGTGAGCAGAGGGGCACATCTCAAGAATTGGACCATCAGGACAACCAAAGCCCGACGTGCCTCGGGGTAGCAAGGCTAAAACAGGCATTATTCATTGTTTTTACTAAATGATTTTCTTTTCGTATTTTCAATTCCCGGAATAAGATTTTCGATGTTCAAAATAGTTATTCAATTTATCAAAAGCATGTTTAATTTTTCTTATGATTTAATATTTATTGCTATCTCTCCTTACTTTATCCATACAACATTACTATTACTGATCTTGATGAACCAATGACTGTGACATGCAATGAGACAACACAACAAATGGACCTTTATTCATAGGAAGATGACATACCTGACGAGATTGTCAAAGAAGTTGAGAACTTTGAAAATAGACCAAAGTCCAACCTGGACGAGACCGAAATTGTCAACTTGGGAGATGTAGAAAACATCAAGGAAACATGAATCAGCATTCACCTATCACCATCAAAGAAGAAAGAATACACGAAATTTCTAAAGGAATATGAGGACATATTCGCCTGGTCATATGATGACATGACTAGTCTAAGTACGTCCATTATGGCTCATAAACTGCCAACTAATCCAATGTGTCCACCAGTAAAACAAAAGCTCAGAAAGTTTAAGCCTGACATTATTTTGAAAATCAAGGAAGAAGTCAATAAGTAGATCAAAGCTAAGGTTCTTAGGGTAGTAGAATACCCGACATGGTTAGTCAACATTGTGCCAGTGCCAAAGAAGGATGGGAAGGTCAAAGTCTGCGTCAACTACCGGGATCTGAATCGGTCCAGTCCAAAAGACGATTTCCCTTTGCCAAATATATACATCCTGATTGACAATTGCACCAATCATGAGCTACAGTCATTTGTAGATTGCTTCACTAGTTATCATCAGATCTGGATGGATGAGAAAGATGCTGAGAAAATGGCTTTCATTACACCGTGGGGAGTGTACTGTTACAAGATGATGTCATTTGGCCCGAAGAATGTAGGGGCCACCTATATGAGGGCCATGACTACCATTTTCCATGATATAATATACAAGGAGATAGAGGTATATGTGGACGATGTTATTATCAAATCCAAGAAGGCCACTGACCATATGGAAGATCTGAGGAAATTCTTCAATAGACTGCGGAGATACAACTTGAAACTAAACCCCGCAAAGTGCGCTTTTGGGGTTCATACTGGGAAACTGCTTGGGTTATTTGATAGCTGCCGAGGAATAGAACTGGATCCATCGAAGTCAAAGCCATTCAAGAACTACCACCGCCAAAGAACAAGAAGGATGTGATGAGTTTCTTGGGAAGGCTTAACTACATCAGCCGATTTATAGCACAGTCTACAGTTATCTGTGAGCCAATCTTTAAGATGTTAAAGAAGGACGCTGCTACCAAATGTACTAATGATTGCCAAAAGCCCTTCGACCAAATCAAGGAGTATCTGTCAACATTACTAGTCTTAGTCCCTCCCGAGCCAGGTAGACCCTTATTGCTCTACCTTGAAGTGTTGGATGGAGACTTTTGGCTGCGTTCTGGAGCAGTATGACAAAATAAGGAGGAAGGAGCAAGACATTTATTATATCAGTAAGAAGTTCACCCCGTACGAGGCCCGATATTCTCTATTAGAATGCACTTGTTGTGCTTTGACTTGGGTAGCTCAGAAGCTGAGACATTACTTCTGCGCTTATACTACATATCTTATATCGAGAATAGATCCCTTAAAGTACATATAACAGAAGCCCATGCCTACTGGCAAGATAGCCAAGTGGCAAATCCTGTTGAGTGAGTTCGACATTGTTTACGTAACTTAGAAAGTGGTAAAAGGACAAGCACAAGCAGACCACCTTACTGAAAACCCCGTGGATGGAGGATATGAACCCCTGAAAATGTATTTTCCTGATGAGGAGGTATCTTTCATAGGAGAAGACATTGCAGAATCATATGACGGTTGGAGAATATTTTTCGATGGAGCAGCAAACTTCAAAGGATTTGGCATAGAAGCAGTCATAATATCAAAAACCGGTCAACATTATCCGGTGTCTGCCAAACTCAGGTTCCCCTACACCAACAATATGGCCGAGTATGAAGCCTGCATCTTGGGGCTCAAAATGGCCATTGATAGGAACATTCAAGTGTTGCTAGTAATTAGAGATTCAGACTTACTTATACATCAGGTACGGGAAGAATGGACAACCAAGAACTCCAATATACTCCCGTATCTGCATCACGTACAGGAATTGAGAAAGAGGTTCACAAAGACGGAATTCCAGCATGTTCCCAGAATCCAGAATGAGTTTGCAGATGCATTGGCTACCGTATCATCTATGATACAATATCCCGACAAGAATTTCATTGATCTCATTTCAGTGAAAGTCCATAATCGGTCAGCTTACTGTGCCCATTTTGAAGAAGAAGCAAATGGAAAGCCTTGGTTTCATGATATCAAGGAATATTTAGCAAAAGGAGAGTACCCAAAGCTTGCAAATCCTACTCAGAAACGCAAATTTCGAAGATTATCCAACAACTTCTTTCATAGCGGAGGAATCCTGTATAGGAGGACTCTCGATTTGGGATTATTGAGATGTGTCGATGCAAAGGAAGCATCCAGGTTACTAGAGGAAATTCATGCTGGGACCTGCGGTCCACATATGAACGGTTTTGTCTTAGCAAAGAAGATACTCCGGGATGGTTACTTCTGGATGACTATGGAAACAGACTATATCCAGTATGCTCGGAAATACCACCACTGTCGGATACATGCAGACATGATAAAGGTACCTCC
This sequence comes from Nicotiana sylvestris, assembly GCF_000393655.2. NCBI lineage: Eukaryota > Viridiplantae > Streptophyta > Magnoliopsida > Solanales > Solanaceae > Nicotiana > Nicotiana sylvestris. The sequence goes on along the minus strand of NC_091057.1, from coordinate 117,191,219 downwards.
AAGCGAGCTTAACGCAACAAGCTCACTGTGGCCATTCGCCTCCTAGGGAATGGACGTTATTGGACCAATCAAGCCTGTTGCTTCCAACAGACATAGGTTTATCCTAGTAGCCATCGACTATTTCACCAAATGGGTAGAAGGAGCATCTTACAGAGTAGTGACTAAGAAAGTCATGGTAGACTTTGTCCGCGACCGCATTGTTTGTCGATTCGGAATCCTAGAGTCAATCATTACTGATAATGGCCCAAACCTCAATAGCGACTTGATGAAATCTATGTGTGGAACTTTGAAGATCAGACACAAGAATTCCACAGCCGACAGGCCTCAGATAAACGGAGTTGTGGAAGCTGCCAACAAGAATATCAAGAAGATATTGAGGAAAATAATAGAGAAGCATAAGCAGTGGCACGAGAATTATCATTTTCTCTACTGGGGTATCGCACCATAGCCCGCACATCAACTAGGGCAACCCCTATATGTTGGTTTATGGTACAGAGGTCATCATCCCCGCTGAGGTAGAAATTCCTTCCCTAAGAATTATACAAGAAGCTGAGTTTGACGACGCAGAGTGGGTAAAAAGCCGTTATGAGAAACTAGCCCTTATAGATGGAAAGAGAATGAATGAAGTCTGCCATGGTCAACTCTACCAGAACAGAATGTCCATAGCCTTCAACAAAAGAGTCAAGCCAAGACAGTTCACACCGGGGCAGCTGGTGTTAAAGAAAATTTTTCCGCATCAAGATGAAGCCAAAGGGAATTTCTCTCCCAACTGGCAGGGTCCATACATGGTTCATCGGGTCTTGACAGGAGGAGCCCTCATACTTGCAGAAATGGACGGAGAAGTTTGGCCAAAGCTGATCAATTCAGATGCAGTCAAGCACTACTATGTGTAATCTCTATGCTTTCCTTATATGATGCAAATTGAACTACGCCTAACCTGATTCCCGTTTAAGAGGGTATACGTAGGCAGCCCTATGGATTCGGTCACAATTCAATAAAATTTCATTCCCCTGCAATTTGAAACTGGGGCAGAATTTTGAGGAGGACCCTCAAAATTCCGAAGTAATATCAGCCGATCGCCGCATGAGTAGCAGTCAGAAACCACAACCCATCAAACTGGGGCAGAATTTTGAGGGGGGCCCTCAAAATTCTGTAGCTAGAGAGGTTGCAGTGTCTTGAACTACGTCATAGTCGTTGGTTTATCTGAAAGCTATTTTTAATTATACACTTATAATTTTACAAAATCATGCATGTTTATCATTAAAACTGCTTTTTTTAGCAATGCTACCCCAATGATACAAACGATATCACCAAATCAAAGCCGAACAAGTCAAGCAAAAGCCAGCGGGGATACGAACTAACCTCCCCCCTTACAAAACTCACAATTTTTCTTTGGATGCAGGTACTAGGTTTGCGAAATAGTTAAACATATTGTACGCCCATGGGACAAACATTGTTCAATAATAAGATTCTCAGAACCGTTGCACTTGCCAACATTTGCTATCAGCACACACCAGTAATGTCCCGTATGTCACAATGCTCCCAATAATCATGACATCATAATCTGCTACCAGCTAAGAAAACTCTACTGTCATTTGTTATTTTATTTCATGCATAAGGCTACTATTCTGCCTTCCAATCTGCATAAGGCTACCATTCTGCCTTTCGAGACTAAACGTTGTCTCCATATACATTCTACATTACATAAGGCTACCATTCTGCCTTCCGAGACTAAACTTTGTCTCCACCTGCATTCTACATTGCATAAGGCTACCATTCTGCCTTCTGAGACTAAATGTTGTCTCCATCTACACCTGCATTGGATAAGGCTACCATTCTACCTTCCAACTTGCATAAGGCTACCACTCTGCCTTCCAATTTGCATAAGGCTATCATTCTGCCTTTCGATACTAAATGATGTCTCCATCTACTTCGTCATTGCATAAGGCTACTAGTCTGCCTTCCAACTTGCATAAGGCTACCATTCTGCCTTCCGAGGTTAAGCTCTACCTCCATCTGCATCTGCATTGCATAAGGCTACCATTCTGCCTTCCAAAGTTAAGTTCTACCTCCATCTGCATTTGCATTTTTTGCATAAGGCTATCATTCTGGCTTCCGAGGCTAAGTTCTGCCTCCCATTTTCTTCGAAACTCAGCACTATCCCAAGCATTATTTATTTCGCTTCTCTTACGGGCTAAGCTCTACCCTTCAATTCGCAAGACTAAGCTCTATCTTATCTGCATCATACTACTGCATCTTTCATGGGCTGAAATGTCGCCAACTTATTCAAAGGCATCAATGTTCGGAGGTACCATCTTCATAGCCCGAGAGCACCATATCATGGCCCGAGGATCTCTTTCAATCTTTTGAACATCATTACTCAAAGGTGTTATGGTTCGGAGGCACCATCCTCATAGCCCGAAAACATCATTTCATGGCCTGCAAATCCTTTATCATATTTTTTACAGCCCAGGATGTCATTGTTTGAGGACGCCATTCCAAACCGTCCAAATACAACATTCATGGTCTAACGGGAATTTGCATCATGCTTAAATTTATGCACAATATATGCTTGTATTGCTTCTATTTGCAGGTAAGACGGCGAGCAACGGTCATCCCGATAGTAGCGATCCTAATCCAGTTCCCGCAAGTCATATCAAACCTAATCATTCCCGTAAACCGTCCACTCACTCGGCCCTAGATATTGCATCAGTTCTTCAAATTTCTTCATCGGTATACTCCGCTGATGGATCCTGAACTACATACTGCCTGATTATTGTAAAACCATGGATATGTATGCAACTCAGAACCAGGGTGCGGCCTAAATCCTCCCAAATTGTTTCGCTCGGTCAAAATTGGCCATCATATCTTTACCCGACAACTCTTTCATCCTTCCCAGGTAAAGAGGACCAATTGTTGATACCCAATTTTTTCCTATATATTTTAAATATGCAAAATAGCTTTAAAATAGCATATATATGCATATATATAAGCATGTCCAAGGGTTAGATCATTTTTTCATAATTTTAAAGGTTTTAAATTGATTTATTTTTTCCCTTTTTATCCATAAAATCCCCAATAATTATTTTCAAAAATTATTGTTTTGATAGTTCATCTATCGAATTTCTATATATTTATGCCAAAATATGGCTAAGGTAAATTTACATATTTTTATAATTACATTTAGTATTTTTAAAGCTAAATTGCGCATATTTGCAATATTATCCCTTTTAAGGTTTAATTAGGTTTTATATGCATAAAATCAGATCCTATATTGTTAAATTACTTATTATGTATTGTAAATTATTTTAGAATTTTTAAATTATTTTTATAAATTATCTACTATTTTCTATAAATTAAATGGGAAAATGGCTATTTAACTTATAGCCAAAATTGGCTTTCAAATCTAGCCTAAATCAAACAGACCCCCAAACCAATTAAAAACCCACCGGACCCAAGCCCAAACCCAAGCCATACCCAAGCCCCCCAAATCATTCAGATCAGCGGTCCCCATCCCCCCTTTCTAAGTTAAACCAAAACGAACCCCCTCCCCCCAAACCCTCTCATTCTTCACTCAACCGACACTCATCTCTCTCTCTCTCTCTATCTATGGTTCTCTCTAGAACCTTTTCCACTCCCCTCCTCTTCGATGAACCTCATCCACCTTCTCCGGCCATCTCCTTCCCTGAATTCATGGTGTTCTCACCACCTACTAGCCTTATGGCTCCCTCTTGAGCATGTTCATCATTTTGAGGCCTTCAAGTGAACCAGAGGCGGTTCACTCGCCTCCCATGGTTTCCCATGCCATTTTTTGGCCATCTATGACCGTTCGAGTAAGATCAGTGACTTTTTTGGTTAAACTGGTAACTTTTCAAAGTTCTCTCACATTTTCTAGGTTCTCCGAAACCCTAACTTTAAAGATTTTCCAATTTTCTTTCAGATCTGTCTTAGATCTGTATATATTATGAACCTCTTGGTGTTTTTCTCAAAGATTTTCTCGATTTTTTTTCAAAGTGACTCTCCGTCTTCAAGATTAGGGTTTCTTAACCTCTTTTAAAGACTTCTCCTCTGATTTTCAGTATTATCATATAATTTTACTATGTTTAAAAGGTTTATTTATGTTTTCTTCCACCTGATTCATCGTATTGAAAATCCTATTTTTTTGGTTCTAACCGGGTTTCTGGAACTGTCTTGGTTTATTTGATTTGTATGTATACTTGTGTCGATTGAATTCATTATGGTTAGATCCATTCCTTTATTTATCTTAACTGATTCTGAGTTCTTACCACTTTTTAACTCAACTCTGTTAAAACCCTAATTTCTTAAAGATTTCTTCACTTGTTACTGTGAGTTTCAAAGACTATATATACTTGTTTTTATGTGTTGGCGTGATCTTCTTTACCTGTTAGGTTGGATTTTCACTCTAGTTCTAGTGTTATCCATGACTACTTGACTTTGTTGATTACCATGCTTCGAGTAGTCCTTAGCTTACTCATGTCACTTTTGTATGTTTGTGTTCATCTAGTTTGCTTCTTTTTGTCAATATGGTTGACCTTGCGTGTATGATATGCCTGTTCATTCTTCTTTATTTATATGTCAAAGTGCAGAATCATGACTCTCTCTTTATTGATCCTGATTTCCTTAAGTTACGGTTTGATTGCAAGGTTTTCTTATAAACCTCTAAAATTTTACTCGTGTTGATTGACTCCATTCCCTTATTAGTTGTGATGTTTCATTCTTGCTGAATCCTTTTCCCAAATCAGTGTATTATGTACTTACACTCAATCACATGCTATATACTTTTACTACCCCTTATATGGTAAAAATCAATCTTTCTCAAACTGATTTTCTTTCCTTAATTATCCCTGTTAGTATCTGTTTGAGTTGTAATTCCTTGATTAAAAGGAAGTACTTGTATTAATTGGATTCTAATTGTGGTCACTTCCATAATATGCTAAACCTTTACTTGTTACCTTATTTTCTACTTATTTTCAAAGATATAAATACCATAAGTTTTTCATTAACAAGACACAGACCTGGCTTTCAAAAACCACTCTCGTACTTTAAAACTTTATGCCATTCTACTACTATTGGCCGGCTGCAAGCTAAGGCTAATCATCAGCAAGCCTTGGTTCTGTCATTTGTTTACCACTATCTCCACTAGTATATGCTAGTTCAATTTAAAGCCTCAACAACAACATGCTTCTCTTATTGTTTCAGTTTCTCTCATTTCTGGTCTACTTCTACTTGTGGTTCTATTGTGAAACCTGTAATTGAGTTACATTACTAGCATGCTATTATATCTCCCCTTCCCTGTAGATTAATGCATTCCCTTATGTGTGTTTCAAAGCATGCCTTGTCAATCACTTACTGTGTACTTACCATCTTATGAATCCCAAATCCCTATCCCTACCATGTGTTTATGTTCTTTATAATTGGTTTGTGATTATGCCAGTATCAACTATTACTGAGAACATCTAGACTAGTCCTAAGACCCTTGCTAGGGTTATGTGTTTACAGTCAAATGTCTGTGTATCCCCAAATCCCTTGACCCCCTCTGTGACTACTGATTCTGTGTGTGATCCCATCTTAAGGTGTTTGAGTTTTATTTACTACTACAACTGCTTTCAATTATCTCTGTTACTGATTACTTTTAAAATGGACTTGTCAGTCCAGTTTTTTAAACAAACTCCTCTCAATCATGTGTTCTACACTTTCACTATACTCTTAGAATACTAGGTTCTGCCCCTTTTGTGTGAGCCTTACCTTGGGTGTGGCGACCCGTCAGTCATCTCATGAGTTACCTCCTCGTTTTCCCATTTCTGCTTCTTTATACTTTGTTATCCATGTTATGTGGTATCGTGTCGGTCAGATCGAATCCGGAATAATTTTGGCAAGGTTTGAGACATTTACTCTCTTTTAAGGAAGTTTAAGTTGGAAAAGTTAATCGGATGTTGACTTATGTGTTAAAGGGCTCGAATGTGAGTTCTGATGGTTCGGTTAGCTTCAAGAGGTGATTGGGACTTAGGAGTGCGATTGGAATGAGTTTTGGAGGTTCAGAGTAGATTTAGGCTTGATTTGGCGAAGTTGATATTTTGGCGATTTCCGGTCGGTAAGCGAGATTTTGATATAGGAGTTGGAATGGAAATTCGAGAGTTGCAATAGCTCCGTCGTGTCATTTAGGATGTGCGTGCAAAATTTCAGGTCATTCGGAAGTGGTTTGGTTATGTTTTTTTATCAAAAGCGTAATTTTGAAGATTTTGGAATTCTTAGGCTTGAATCCGATGCGATTCGGTGTTTTGATGTTGTTTTGAGCATTCTGAAGGTTGGAACAAGTTTGATGAGGTTATAGGATATGTTGGTTCCTTTGGTTGAGGTCTCGCGGGCCTCGAGTGAGTGTCAGATGACTAATCGGACCATTTCATGCCTTGGAGAAGTTGCAGAATTGCAGGTTTAGCTATTGCAGAGATTCCTTCTCTGCGATCACATAGGGGTTCCTACGATTGCATAGAAGCTTTTGAGGGGGCAGTCCATTTACTCTTCGCGTTTGCGAAGGCTGGGTTGCGATAATATAGAGTGGTGAAGTTGTTGATCGTGAACGCGTAGTGAAGGTCGTGTTCGCATAGAGTTAAGTGGACCTGGGGTCTTGGCTTGAATTCGTTCATTGCGAACGCGGTAGGCGGTCCGCAATCGCGTATAGTTAGTTGCTTGGGAATCACATTCGCAGGGTGCTTTATGCGTTCGTATAGAGTAATTTTTGGGAGCTGAGAATTTGTGCTTCGCGATTGCGAAGGATTTCCCACGATCGCAATGAAGGAAAATAGGCCTGGGCAGAAGGTTTAAAAGGTCATCTTGTCCGCGAATATGGGGTTATTTTCTTCCATAGTTGGTCGTTCTTGGAGCTTTTTGAAGGATATTGAAGAGAGATTCAAGGGGAATCACTTGAAGGTAAGATTCTTGGACTTAAAACTCGATTATTATGTGAATTCAAAAAAGAAATCATGCAAATTAAGCAAAATACTGAAGAACTAGGGCTTGGAAATTTAGACCTTTAATTGAGGATTTGAAGGACCATTTGGGGTCGGATTTGAGAACTTTTGATATGTATAAACTCGTGAGGAGATAAGGAATCTATTGATACAAAAATTATAGAATTCCGAGACGTGGGCTTGGGGGTCGAGTTTTGGTAATTTCGGGATTTGTGCCATTTATTGATTGCTTTTGCTTGGGCTTCGTTCCAATAGCTTATTTTGATGTCGTGATTCTAATTTTAGATAGATTCGATGCGAGTGGAGGCTGATTCGAGGGGCAAAGGCGTCGCGAGCTAGAGATTTGACTAGTTCGAGGTGAGTAATGATTGTAAATGATGTTCTGAGGGTTTGAAACCCCAGATTGCACATCGTAGTACTATATTGAGGTGAGGCACACGTTTGATGACAAGCGTGGGGTCGTGCAGTATTGGGGATCGTGACTTGGTTCATCCCGATTGATGATTTACCGCGTATTTGATTGAAAACTATTTGCTATCATTATTATTTGGGTTGAATGCCATATTTGGGCCTAGTGCTAATTATTTGAACCCTTCGGGGCTTTTTATTGATATTTCCTCACTATTTTGACTTTATACTTGAACTCAGTCATGTTATTTTCCAATGTTTTCATACTCGGCCATGTTTACTCAGTTTTAAGATTTAAATGATATTTTAAATGATGTTTGGGATGAGAAACATTGTTTTACTATTGCCCGAAGGGCTTGTGAGGATTTTTGACTGAGTAAGGCCGAGAGCCTATGTTGTGAGGAAATATTTGATACTGATTATGAGGCCGAGGGCCTGAGATATGTACGCCACAAGGTGGCTTGATTGATATGAGGCCGAGTGCCTAATGATGATGCCACAAGGTGGCTTGATATTACGCTTGGACCGTAAGGGGCCCCTCCAGGAGTCTGTACACCCTCAGTGAGCGCGGGTACCTATTATGATATGAGATTGAGCCCAAGGGGCTAGTATTGTTCTGAGATGTTGCCTGAGGGGCGGATTTATTGATACTGTGCTCGAGGGGCAAACCTTTATGTGTTTATTTTTCATAATTGATTGTCAATTACCTGATCAATTGTTGAAAAAGGCTTTTCAAGAAGTAAAATTTGAGTTAAAGGATTGTTTTTACCTATCTTTCATTGGTTTACTGTTTTAAAAGGGTTTTTACTGCTTCATTATAGAATGTTTTGTGCCTTACGTGATTTCCTGCTTTCACTCTTTATTTATGATTATTACTCACTAAGTTGGAGTACTCACTTTACTCCCTAAACCATGTGTGCAGATTTAGGCATATCTGGTGCTGCTCCCAAGTGCTGATCATTTCGGCTCAGGCAGATCCGAGGAGTCTCTAGGTAGCTGTTGGAGTTCGCAGCCCGGAGCTCTTCTCTATCATACTTATTTATGTTCTTAGTTTTGTATTAAACTCGGTAAATATATATATTGGAGTATTCCGTTTTGTTAGATACTCATGACTAGTGACACCTGATATCGGGCTGTGTTGGGTTATTTTCCGCGAATTATGCTATTACCTATTAACTTTGGATTATCTTATCATGCTTTAGATTTATTTCTTATGGTTTAACTGTTAATAATTGGATATGGGAAGTATCGGCTAGCCTTGTCTCCACGAGAGGCGCCATCATGACCGGGTACGGGTTAGGGTCATGATAAGTTGGTATCAAAGCCTAGGTTACATAGGTCACACGAGTCATGAGCAGGTTTAGTAGAGTCTCGCAGATCGGTACGAAGATGTCTGTATTTATCCTCAAGAGGCTGCAGAACCTTTAGGAAAAACTTCATATTCTTGAAATTCTTGTCGTGCAAATTTGTTGATTCGAGTACTAAACTTTTGTTATTCTACTCTCTCACAGATGGTGAGGACACGCGCTAGCCGTCAGGATGGACGACCACCAGTACCACCGGCTGTGGCCACTAGAGGTCGAGGACGTGACCGTGGTCGTGGTAGGGGCAGAGCAGCTAGGGCAGCACATGCAGATCCACCAGCTGCCCCAGTTCAGGATCAGGTCCCAGTTATGGATGCTCCTACAGCACCAGCTCAGGCACCAGCTGTGCCCGTTGTGATTTCGGGTCTTTAGGAGGCCTTGGCTCAGATCTTATTAGTTTGCACTGGCCTAGCTCAGGCGGTTTCAGCCACTACAGTCGCAACTACTTCTCAGGCCAGGGGAGGCAATTAGACTCTCGCCGCTCGCACACCTAAGCAGGTCGTGCATGGACTTCAGACACCGGGGGCACATCCAGCCTCACCGGTTGCAGCTGTTCAGGACTATGAGCCCATTTGGATGGGCTTGTTTTAAGTTACTTTTAAGCCAAAATAGCTTTTAAGCCATAAGTTAGGAATTCTAACTTTTTGCTTTTGGCTTGTTTTTGTCATTTTAGCTTAAAAATAAGTGCTTAAAAGCACTTTTTTACTTTATCCAAATAGTACAAAATGGCTTAAAAGCTATTTTGGCTTAAAAGCACTTAAAACAAGCCAATCTAAACGGGCTCTATGTAGTTCCCTCTATGCCGGAGGATGTGCAGCATAGATTGGAGAGGTTTGGTAGGCTGCAGCCTCCGACCTTCAATGGTGCAGAGGGCGAGGATGCCCAGGGTTTCTTAGATAAGTATCAGAGGATGCTTTGTACAGCGGGTATTTTGGACACCAGCGGAGTCGCTTTCACTACTTATCAGTTTTCTGGAGCTGCCTTTACTTGGTGGGAGGCTTTTGAGAGGCGTAGGCTTGTTGGTGCAGCACCCCTTACCTAGCAGCAGTTCTCTGTTCTCTTTCTAGAGAAGTATGTGTCGCAGTCCCGTAGAGAGGAGCTGTGTAGGGAGTTTGAGTGGTTGTGTCAGAGATAGATGACTATGACGTAGTACGATATGAGGTTCTCCGAGTTATCTCGTCATGTTGTTTGGATAGTTCCGACAGATAGAGAGAAGATTAGGAGATTTGTTGATGGCCTCACTTATCAGCTTCGTATTCTCATGACCAGGGAGAGGGTGATTGGTGCTACCTTGGAGGAGGTTATAGACATTGCTCGGTAGATTGAGTTTGTTCGTCACTAGGAGCGTGAGGAGAGGGAGGCCAAGAGGCCCCGGGGATCTGGTAGTTACAATAGTACTCCTTTGAGAGGTCAGTTTCAGCACGTCAGAGGCCGTCCATTCAGGCATGCTCAGCCAGCTCGCCTAGTTTATCGTGGGGCATCGTCGGGTCAAGGTTATCACAGTTTTCATTAGGGCCAGTCGTCACTTAGTGCCCTTCCAGCTCAGAGTTCGATCTGTGCTCCGTCAGCCCATGGCTTTTCCATGCCGAGTGCATCTGCTAGTCACTCCGGTGCAAGTGGTTCCCTTTAGTCTCCTTATGTAACACCTAGGAGTTGTTATGAGTATGGTAAGATGGGTCATATGTGGATGTAATGCCCTCGTCATCTTGCGAGTTCATCTTAGCAGATGGGTCAGTCATCATCTTCAATACCAGTTACTTCACCACCACCTGCCCAACCAACTAGGGGTGGAGGTCAGTCATCTAGGGGTCACCCCCGAGGGGGAGGTCTATCAGGTGGCGGTCAGGCCCGTTTCTATGCACTTCCAAGCAGACCCGATGATATTACTTCAAATGTTGTTATTACAGGTATTGTTTCTGTCTGCCACAGAGATGCCTCTATATTATTTGATCTTGGTTCCACCTTTTCTTATGTGTCATCATACTTTGCTCGTTATTTGGGTATGCCCCGTGAGTTTCTTGCTTCACTTGTTCATGTATCTACCCTGGTGGGCGATACAGTTGTTGTAGACCATGTGTACCGGTCGTGTGTGGTGACTATTAGGGGTTTGGAGACCAGTATGGATATGTTATTACTATGTATGGTGGATTTCGATGTAATTTTGGGCATGGATTGGTTATCCTCGTGTCGTGCTATTCTATACTGTCATGCTAGGAAAGTCACGTTGGCTATACCGGGTGTGCCACGGATCGAGTGGCGAGGTGTGACAGATTATGTTCCCAGTAGAGTGATCTCATTCTTGAAAGCCCAGCGTATGGTTGGGAAGGGTTGTCTTTCGTATCTAGCCTTTGTGAGGGATGTCGGTGCTGAGACTCCCAATATTGATTATGTTCTAGTTGTGAGAGATTTTCCTGATATGTTTCCTACAGACCTATCAGGCATACCACCGGACAAGGATATTGATTTTGGTATTGACCTCGTGTCGGGCACTCAGCCCATTTCTATTCTGCCGTATCGTATGGCACCAGCGGAGTTGAATGAATTAAAGGAGCATCTTTAGGAACTCCTTAATGAAGGGTTCATTCGGCCTAGTATGTTACCTTGGGGTGCACCGGTTCTATTTGTGAAGAAGAAGGATGGCACTATGAGAATGTGCATTGATTATAAGCAATTGAACAAGGTAACAATTAAGAACAAGTATTCTTTTCCTCGCATTGATGATTTATTCGACCAGTTTCAGGGAGCGAGGGTATTCTCCAAGATTGATCTCCATTCAGGTTATCACCAGTTGAAGATCGGGGACTCGAATGTCTCAAGATGGCTTTCAGGACCAGATATGGTCTTTATGAGTTCTTGGTAATGTCTTTTGGGCTGACTAGTGCCCCAGTAGCGTTCATGTATTTGATGAACAACGTGTTCTGGACTTATCTTTACTCGTTTGTCATAGTCTTCATTGATGACATCCGTGTATATTCGCGTAGTCAGGAGGAGCACGCGGAGCATTTGAGAGATGTGTTGCAGATGAGAGAGGAGAAGTTTTATACAAAATTCTCCAAGAGTGAGTTTGGCTCAGTTCAGTGGCTTTCTTAGGGCACGTGGTGTCCAGCGAGGGTATTTAGGTTGACCCGAAGAAGATAGAGGCAGCTCAGAGTTGGCCCAGACTATTCCCAGCCATAGAGATTCGCAGCTTTCTTGGTTTGGTGGGTTATTATTGTCATTTTGTTCAAGAATTCTCATCTATCGCATCGGCCTTGATCAATTTGACTCAGAAGGGTGCTTCATTTGTATGGTCGGACGAGTGTGAGGAGAGCTTTCAAAAGCTCAAGACAGCCTTGACCACAGCTCTAGTATTAATTTTGCAACCAGCTTTAGGTTCATATATCATGTATTGTGATGCTTCAAGAGTTGGCATTGGTTGTGTATTGATGCATGAGGTTAGAGTTATTGCTTATGCTTCTTGTCAGTTGAAGCCCCATGAGAAGAACTACCCCGTTCATGATTAGGATTTGGCTGCCATAGTTCACGCATTGAAAATTTAGAGGCATTACTTGTATGGTGTGCCTTGTGAGGTGTTTACTGATTATCGTAGCCTCCAACACTTGTTCAAATAGAAGGATCTCAATTTGAGGTAGCGTAGGTGGTTGGAGTTGCTTAAGGATTATGATATTACTATATTATACCATACGGGAAAAGCCAATGTGGTGGCCGATGCCTTGAGCTGAAAGGCGGTGAGTATAGGGAGTTTGGTATATATTCCAGTTGGGGAGAGATCTCTTGCAGTTGATGTCCAGGCTTTGGCCAATCGGTTCGTAAGATTACATATTTCGGAGCCTAGTCGAGTATTGGCTTGTGTAGTTTCTCGGTTTTCCTTATATGATTGCATCATAGAGCGCCAGTATGATGATCCGCATTTGCTAGTCCTTAATGACAGAGTTCAGCATGATGATGCCAGAGATGTGACCATCGGTGATGATGGGGTGTTGAGGATGCAGGGTCGGATTTGCGTGCCCAATGTGGATGGGCTTTGAGAGTTGATCCTTGAGGAGGCCCATAGCTCGAGGTATTCCATTCATCTGGGTGCCGTGAAGATGTATTAGGATTTGAGGCAGCATTATTGGTGGTGGAGAATGAAGAAAGATATTGTGGGTTTTGTGGCTTAGTGTCTTAATTGTCAGCAGGTGAAATATGAGCATCAAAGACCGGGTTGCTTGCTTCAACAGATGGATATTCCCGAGTGGAAGTGGGAGAGGATCACTATGGACTTTGTTGTTGGACTTCCACGGACTTTGAGAAAGTTCGATGCTATTTGGGTGATTGTGGATCAGCTGACCAAGTCTGCGCACTTCATTCATGTGTGTACTACCTATTCTTCAGAGTGGTTGGTAGATATCCATATCTGGGAGATTGTTCATTTGCATGGTGTCCCAGTTTCCATCATTTCAAATAGGGGCACTCGGTTTACTTCGCAGTTTTGGAGGTTTGTGCAGCGAGAGTTGGGTACTCAAGTTGACTTGAGCATAGCTTTACACCCTCAGATAGACAGACAGTCCTAGCGCACTATTCAGCTATTGGAGGACATGTTACGTGCTTGCGTCATTGATTTCGGAGGGTCATAGGATCAGTTTCTACCAATCGCAGAGTTTGCTTATAACAACAACTACTAGTCGAGTATTCAGATGGCTCCATATGAGGCTTTGTATGGGAGGCGGTGTAGATCTCCAGTTGGTTGGTTTGAGCCCGGTGAGGCTAGGCTATTGGGGACAGACTTGTTGCAAGATGCTTTGGAGAAGGTTAAGGTGATTCAGGAGAGACTCCATACAGCGCAATCGAGACAAAAGAGTTATGCTGACAGGAAGGTTCGAGATGTGTCCTACATGGTTGGTGAGAAGGTTCTGTTGAAGGTTTCTCCCATGAAGGGTGTTATGAGATTTGGGAAGAAAGGGAAATTGAGTCTGCGGTTCATTGGACCTTTTAAGGTGCATGGAGGGTTGGGGAGGTGGCTTATGAGCTTGCTTTGCCACCAAGATTGTCGAGTGTGCATCTGGTATTTCATGTTTCTATGCTCCGAACGTATATTGGGGATCCATCTCATGTTTTGGATTTCAGCACGGTTCAGTTGGATGATGATTTGACTTATGATGTGGAGCCAGTAGCTATTTTGGGTCATTAGGTTCGAAAGTTGAGTTCAAAGGATATAGCTTCAGTAAAAGTGCAGTGGAGAGGTTGGCCCATGGAGGTGGCTAATTGGGAGACTGCGGGAGATGCGGCGCAGATATCCTCACCATTTGAGGCTTTAGGTATGTTTCTTAACTCATTTGAGGACGAATGTTTGTTTAAGTTGGGGAGGATGTGATGACCCGGCTAGTCGTCTCATGAGCAACCGCCCCGTTTTTACCATTTATGCTTCTTTATGCTTTTTTATCCGTGTTATGTGGTATCGGGTTGGTCGGATCAAATCCGGAATGATTTTGGCAAGGTTTGAGACACTTAGTCTCTTTTAAGGAAGTTTAAGTTGGAAAAGTCAACTAGATGTTGACTTATGTGTTAGAGGGATCGGATGTGAGTTTCGATGGTTCGATCATCTTCGGGAGGTGATTTGGGACTTAGGAGTACAATCGAAATGAGTTTTGGAGGTTCGGAGTAGATTTAGGCTTGACTTGGCAAAGTTGATATTTTAGCGATTTCTGGTCAGCAGGCGAGACTTTGATATGGGGGTCAAAATGGAATTCCGAAAGTTGCAATAGCTTCGTCGTGTTATTTGGGATGTGCGTGAAAAATTTCAGGTCATTCGGACGTGGTTTGGTTGGGTTTTTTATCAACAACGTAATTTTGAAGATTTTGGAATTCTTAGGCTGAATCCGATGTGATTCAGTGTTTTGATGTTTTTTAAGTGTTCCAAAGGTTGGAACAAGTTTGAATGAGGTTTTAGGATATGTTGGTGCCTTTGGTTGAGGTCCCGGTGGCCTCGGGTGAGTTTTGGATGGTCAATCGGACCATTTCATGCCTTGGAGAAGTTGCAGAATTGCAGGTTCTGCTGTTGCAAAGATTCCTTATCTGCGATCGCGTAGGGGTTCCTGCAATTGAATAGAAGCTTTTGACGGGGCAGTCCATTTACTCTTCGCATTCGCGAAGGTTGGGTTGCGATCGCATAGAGTGGTGAAGTTGTTGATCGCGAACGCGTAGTAAAGGTCGTGTTCGCATAGAGTTAAGTGGACCTGGGGTCTTAGCTTGGATTTGTTCATTGCGAACGCGGTAGGCGGTCCGTGATCGCGTAGAGTTAGTTTCCTGGGCATCGTGTTCGCAGGGTGCTTTATGCATTCGCATAGAGTAATCTTTTGGAGCTGAGAATTTGTGCTTCGCGATCGTGAAGGATTTCCCACAATTGCAATGAAGGAAAATAGGCCTGGGAAGAAGGATTAAAAGGTCATCTTGTCCGCGAATGTGGGGTTATTTTCTTCCATATTTGGTCGTTCTTGGAGTTTTTGAAGGAGATTGAAGAGGGATTCAAGGGGAATCACTTGGAGCTAAGATTTTTGGACTTAAAACTCGATTATTATGTGAATTCTACCTAGAACCTTTCGGGGCTTTTTATTGATATTTCCTCGCTATTTTGACTTTATACTTGAACTCAGTAATGTTATTTTCCACTATTTTCTTACTCAGCCATGTTTACTCAGTTTTAAGACTTAAATGATATTTTAAATGATGTTTGGGCTGAGAAACACTGTTTTACTATTGCCCGAGGAGCTTGTGAGGATTTTTGACTGAGTAAGGCCGAGGGCCTATGTTGTGAGGAAATATTTGATAATGATTATGAGTTCGAGGGCCTGAGATATGTACGCCACGAGGTGGCTTGATTGATATGTGGCTGAGGGCCTAGTGATGATGCCACGAGGTGGGTTGATATTACGCTTGGGCCGTAAGGGGCCCCTCTAGGAGTTTGTACACCCCAGTGAGCGCGGATACCCATTGTGATATGAGATTGAGCCTGAGGGGCTGGTATTTTTCTGAGATGTTGCCCGAGGGGAAAATTTGTTGATACTGTACCCGAGGGGAGAACCTTTATATGTTTATTTTTCATAATTGACTATCAATTACCTGCTCAATTGTTGAAAAAGGCTTTTCAGGAAGTAAAATTTGAGTTAAAGTATTTTTTACAAATCTTTCACTAGTTTACTATTTTAAAAGGGTTTTTACAACTTCATTATAGCATGTTTTGTGCCTTACGTGATTTCCTGCTTTCAGTCTTTATTTATGCTTATTACTCACTGAGTTGAAGTAGTCACTTTACTCACTGCACCATATGTGCAGATTCAGGCGTATCTGGTCCCGCTCTCGAGTGCTAATCATTCCGACTAAGGCGGATCCGAGGAGTCTCTAGGTAGCTATTGGCGTTCGCAGTCCGGAGCTCTTCCCTATCTTACTTATTTATGTTCTTAGTTCTGTATTAAACTCTGTAGTTATATATATTGGAGTATTCCGTTTTGTTAGATGCTCATGACTAGTGACACCCCGGTATCGGGCTGTGTTGGGTTATTTTCCGCGAATGTTGCTATTACCTATTAACTTTGGATTATCTTATCATGTTTTAGATTTATTTCTTATGGTTTAACTATTAATAATTGGATATGGGAAGTATCGACTGGCCTTGTCTTCACAAGAGGTGCCATCACGACCGGGTCCGGGTTAGGGTCGTGACATTGGGACCTTTCAGCTCCCTCTGAACTTGGACACATGAAAGCTGGCATTTCCACACTGCACTTACTCTGTTTTGGCTATGGAATCTGGTGTGAGCACTACTTGGGATCTCTTGAGGTCCTTAGGGAACTCTGACACACCTAGATATGAGGGAAAGCTATGAACAATCTTGGGGACTTGAGATGATTGATTACATAACTCATAGAGGAAGTCCTAATCAGGTTTCCTATAGTGTAACTTCTTATTTTTCGTTATGTAATTCATTTCAATGTTGGTCTATAATAACTTGTTGTAAGCAAGTATTGGGGTTGACTACTGAAAATGGATGGGTAAATAGGTATACTATAGTTGTTAAGGGTAGAAAACATGCTATTAGGTTTATGTTCCAAATTGCACAATAGAAACCCTGCTAAGGGCTCATGAATGCATCAGAAATCATGCATTTAGGTCTCATGTTTATTGTTTCAGCATGTGCACCCTCACAAAATCATGTGTTAAAATCTACTAATAATTATCACTTTACTATTATGTCCTACGCTACCACGTGCATTTAGAAATCCTGTTCTTATGAAATTCTGCAATCTTGTCATGTGCATTTATAAATTCTGCTCTAGGAATTTCTACAATCTTGCCATGTGCATTTAGAAATCCTGCTCTAGGAATTCTGCATCATGAGTTTTATACATACATCTTAGATACCATGTTTTAGGATCTTATTCATACTTGCATTCACACTTAGTGTAAACTGCTGATCATAAAAGCGGTAAAAATAGTTTCACACTTGATTATCCGGTTTAAAATAACTGGCAATAATCTCTGCATTCGTATCAAGTGGAACAGCATGCTCTTAGGTAAAAACCATCTCCAAACTATTTTTTTAATAGTTCTGAATAATTGTTGCATATTGTTTTATGCCTAGGCAAGCCTTAGAGAATTTCTTAAAAATAAAACCCGAATTGCCTTTGTTTAACTGTCAACCTGTTAAAATCAATAGGCAAGCCTGATTCGGACTTCTTTTCTGAGTCATATAATAAATCTGGTATCTGCTGTTATCACTTAGATACCATGCATAGGATTTGAATTTAGACTTTAATTGTGTATGAGTCATGATGTCTATGTGCATTACTTGTGGAGGTATATTTGAGCCTTCTATCTGTTTTCTGTGTTTTCCCTTTTAAATGCAGTCCTTTGTATTCTTGTATGTCTCCAAGTATTTTACCTTTAAACATGAGGGTCCGCCTAGAACCTTCCTCCTTAGTATAAGAGTCCTAAGTTCCTCCGGGACTGATAGGAACGGAAGGGTAACAGCATGCAATAAGGGTCGAGACCAACCTTCGCTTTAATTACCTTCGAGGGGTGGGAAAGGGTAGATATGGATATGATGACCGGTACACTAATACCACGTGTAGCCCCTCTTTGACGAGTGTCATACCGAGTATTGCATTAATGTGATCCATATTACAAACAAACCTAGGACACCCCCTTTACATTCATAAGCATGTTTTAGATTGTAATTCTTTTCAAAATTTTGCCTTTCGGTAATTGTTTTCAAACTCTTGTGTATTTAAAATCAAATCCCCTACTATTTGAGTCATACTTGTTTATTTGCTAATTGCACAAATTCACAAAAATTGTCTGGCTGGGAACCACACTAGTGGATCCTGAGGGGTGCCTAACACCTTCCCCTTAGGATAATTTCAAGCCCTTACCCTATCTCTGGTTACCAAAAGGTAGTTGTAGATAAACCTTATAGGTGCCCTAACGCACCTTAAAATCATTAGATGCCGACTCTTGAAAAATGCAAACCCCCTTTCCCAAAAGGAATGAGTTGTCCCATACCAAAATGTCATGAACCCGATTTTCGCGGAAGGGGAAAAAGGGGGCGCGACAGAAGGGTGTGGAGGAACGCCATATAAATTTAGGGTGGAGGGTTGGTCATTCGTCGTAACATATTCGGTCTATTTGACACTACTACGGTGGACGTTTTGGGTAAGAAGAGATTGGGGTGTATTGGGCTGTTTTGTAGTATTTTATGGTGTATATAAGGGTGGAAAATAATGTATATATGTTGGTATTGTTGTATTCTTGTGTTGATTGGTGTTATCTTGAATTTGGAGAAAGTAAGGATTATAAGGGAGATGTTGTCCGTTTTAATACAAAATAAGCTTGTCGTTCATTATGCGATAGTTGTACCTTTCGTAGCCGAATGATAGTATTATTATCGTTGTTGTAGATTATAGTGCGAAGAGGCGAGTTCAACTTGGTGACTTGAAAGATTGTGATAAGGTATGTTAAGAATAAACCTTTCCTTCAGTTTGGCATAATCCCATAACTACATGCGTTTGATAATGAGGCATAAGAGAAGTTCTTATTCCTAAATTTATGTACATTATCCTAGCCTCCTAAGCTATAGTATTCTCCCTTATCGGCACTTTTTTATTTAATTGAGTATTTTCTTCTTCTAGTCGAGAGAGCAGAGGGTCTATATAGATACAATATTTTCACCATCATTGAGCTATAATCGATGGGCAAGCCCCTATCGGGTAACCTCTGATCAGAGGGTAAGTTATATACCGAGTCTACTATGGCTGAGCACCTATGAGCGAGCCAAAATGGTCGAGATACAGAGCCTAGTATGGTCGAGCGCCTATAAGCGAGTCTACTATGGTAGAGAAGTTACACACACAGAGCCTTGTAGGGCCGAACAACTATTTTACTTACTATATAGAGAGAGATGAGTCAGTATCAGCAGGTAAGCATCTCTTCAAATTATCTTTGACTCCCAGTTACTTTCAATTATTATATTATCAATTCAGTTTCAGCTTTCAATTATTTTGTTGCCTTACATATTCGATACATTATTTCGTACTGACGTCCTTTTTGTTGGGCACGCTGTATTTCATGCCTCAGGTCTTGATAGACAGCTTGATAGACCTTCCCAACAGACAAAGTCAAACATCAACTTGGTTGGTAAGCTCCACTTTCTTAGAGTTACTAGGTCTATACCTTGGATTCCATTTTATATATATAGGTTATGGGTAGGTCGAGGCCTTGTCCCGACTATGATACAGTTCAGTTATCCCTAGAGGCATGTAGACGTGTCCTGTACATTTTTTATATCAGTATTGTGGCTTTACTAGCCCTATGTAGATGTTTAGTTTGGTATTAGTTGTTGTAGATGTTATTTTCAGATGATTCAGAATATAGCCTCATCGGCCTAAGTTGAGGGTTACCCCTCCAGAGTTCACAGTTACAGAGTGGTACGCTCAGGCCAAGTATGGCACCAGGTGCCGGCCATGCCTTGTCAGGTTTGGGCGTCACAACAACAAACCTCCGTACTCTCTCTACATCGGTGGGGAGTATCATAAGTGCATGGTGAGACAACTCATAGAATCTCACCTCACAGTCGATCCTGTAGAAGCTGCTAGAACTGAAATCGCAACTCTTCTCTTTGAGAGGGTGGAATATATCTAAATAGAAAGACACATGTGAACTGGTCCCATGTCAAGGGAGGAGAACCTATTGGCCTGCAGAGAATATAGGACTGCCATCATCTACGTAACGTGCCCTCCAATTGAAAGGTGCTAAAGTCCATCCCGTGGGACTCCAATATCCTCATATTGGGTAGTTTGTCCCTAAAATGATCAATAAAGTCCTAAGGTCCCCATGTCGCTCACCTGCAAATACAGAAGGATGTAGCCTGGTCCATCTATCTAATAACTTCTGCGGCTCGCTGGCCACAGCTGGTTTGGGCTCAAGTATAGCTGCTGCAACTGGCTAAGCTCCTCCCACGGGTAGTGTACTCATGGTCTTACATATGCCAGCTACATGCCCTGGGGCCTGTGCAGTAGGGGTCTGTTCTCCCTCTCCCGCCTGAGATGTGGCAGGGTCTGCTGCAAATAAACCAACCTACATCATAGAATTCTTGAACTGTAACATACGGCACATGAACTCCTGGAATCTTGGTGCGGACATGAATTCCACTAGGTTGGCTCCGCTGCAGGCATATTTCACTACTCCCTAATAACAGGATCCTCCACTGGATCCACAACTAGAGAAACTCTAAGATGCCCTCATCCTTTACCACGAGCTAGATCCCTCCCTCGGCCTCTAGCCATAGCAGGAGGAGCTCCTCCACAGTCGGGTACATCTGCCGCACGTGTTCTCACCATCTGTGAGAGAATAAAGGAAAGATACTTAGCATAACATCAACTGAATGATAGGAGATGATGAAAGGAGAAGTTTCCTAACACCCTATAGCCTCTCGAAGATAAGTACGAACGTCTCTGCACCGATCCACAAGACTTTATTAGGACTGCTCATGACTTGTGAGACCTACATGAACCTAGTGCTCTGATACCATGTTGTCTCAACCCAATTTCCCCTATAGGCCATGATGGCGCCCAACGTTGTCGCTAGGCAAGGCAACGGTGAACCAGCCATGTATTTATTCTTTTAATAATTTTAAAGTAGTTGATTTTTATTTATTAAGTAAAAGAGAAGTGAAAAATTATAGTAAAGTAAAGCGTAAACTAATGAAAGAGCAAAATATGGTGAGATAAATCCCCAAAACCATAAAGTGTCTACTAGCATGTTCCCAAAACCCGATGTCATAAGTGTATGAGCAACTAGTAGAATATACAAATAACCTATTCTGCTATCTGAAATAAAATAGATAGAGTGTAAATACAAAAGAGAGACCACAGGTGCTATATAACAAACTCAGAAAGCAGCTTACCACTATGCCTCGGGGTAATGTGACTGCACGCCTGAATAACTGTCAGATGCACCTGCCTCAGATTATGCACGATTAGTGCAGAAGTGTAGCGTGAGTACATAAATAACATGTACCTAGTAAGTATCTAGTCTAGCCTCTAAGAAGTAGCGACGAGGGGTCGACATCAACACTTACTATCGGTCAACAAATAAACACAGAAATTTTAATTAGGCACGGAATATGTGAATAATAATAATAATAATAACACAATAGCAAGTAGTGAATAAATGATTCTTTAACTAATAGTCAATTTAAAGATCTCCAACTAACATATACTAACCCTAAAAATTTTGGGCCAATAAATAAATTATAACCTCTCAAGTAATAAATATAATATCGAGTGTCATCGGGCTCCAAGCATATTCATGCACGATTTATGTTGAGGTCATAAGGCCCGGCCCAGAATAATGTGTACATTGCCTAGGGTCACACGGTATGAACCATAGATGCATCTATTATACGGCTGAGGCATTCGGCCCGCTCCACAAGAAGAGAGAATACTCTATGAACATTCGATTTAAAAGCTATTACAAGACTAATACACATAGAGGCACAATCTCTATTAACGGTCAAGTAACCACCAAAACTCAAAGTAAGTGAAATTCGGTCTTTATGAATCCTTTATCAAGTTTCAATATAATTTAGGCACTTAAATTATCAAATAGAGTGCAAACAATACAACTATTTCATGTTTCTGGTCCTAAAAACTACCCAGAGTTAAGCATGATTTGTAGCTATGCACCGACTCTCATCACCTCGTGCGTACAAAGACCCAATAATTAGAAGCAAATTGTAATTTAAAACACCTATGAGGTAAATTCCCTCTTGCAAGGTTAGGCAAGAGACTTACCTTGTCCCAAAGCTCACTTTCTAGCCCACAAATTCACTCTAAGGCCTCAACTTGGTGCCGAACAATCTGAAACTAGCCAAATATTATATAAATTAATCAATATACACACACAAGTTCATAATTTAGCTATAAGAGTAGTTACCCAACCCAAATTGAAAAATTCTTAAAATTTACCCTCAAGCCCACGTGCCCGGATTCCGGAAATTTTCGAAGATAAATGTTACACATAACCTTACGAACTCATATATATAATTTCTACCAAATTCCATAATCATTTTCGTGGTTAAATCCCATTTTTCTCAAAATTTAGGTTTTTCGGCTAAACCCATAATTTCTCCAATTTTTATGTTAAGAATTTACCCAAAATGCATGTATTAAACTCATATTGTTTAGAAATTACTTACCTCAAAGTTCTAGGTGAAAACTCCTCTTGAAAGAGCTCTAAAATATCCCAACAAGTGAAAGAAATAAACCAAAAAGCCTAAGTCCCGACATTTTAAAAGACACTGCCCAGGAAAATAGTCATCATGAACGCGAGGACCCATATGTGAACGCGAAGTCTGACAAGCTTGAGCTTCACGAACGCGAGTTCCAACTCACAAACGCGAAGAAGAAAAGCTCACACCCCCAGGCCTATCTCTCTATGCTAACGCGGGCCTCCTCACGCGAACGCAGAGGCCACAAATCCCAGACCTTGGTGAACGCGAGAAAGGGAACATGAATGCATTGAGAAAATATCATACCCTCACCTTTCCTTCTCCGTGAACACTACACAGCCCTCACGATCATGAATAAAGAAACTAGAACAAGCACACCAGATTTTTGGAACTTAGCTCCGAGTGATCTGAAACTCACCCGAGCCACCCGGAGCCCTGTTCAAGTGCACCAAAAAGTCCATAACCATAATACAAACCCCCTCAAACTCTTGAAACACATAAAAAATATCTAAACTAAGAATCGCACCCCATAATAAAATTTGAATTAAGTTATGAACTTCAAATTTCTCAACTAGCTCCGAACCTGCCGAAACATACTTAGACTACTCGGAAAGACGCCAAATTTTGTGTGCAAGTCTTAAATCACCATATTGACCTATTATCAGGCTCGGAGTCCCAAAGGAACCTCGATAACACCAAAACCTGCTCCAACAAACTTAAAGAACTTGAAAACCTTAAATTCTTCAACATTCATTATTAAGCGTCGAAATGCTCCCAAGTCATCCGAAAACTGATCCGAACATATGCCCAAGTCCAAAATCATCATACGAACCTATTAGGACTGTAAAATCCTGGTTCCAATGTCGTTTACTTAAAATGTTGACTCAAGTCGAACTTAACCATTATTAAGCCACTATTAAGGAACTAAGTGTTCCGATTTCAACCCGAACCCTTCTAAACCCGAACTAACAATCCTGACAAGTCATAATGCAGTAAAGTTACATATGATGAGTCTTAATTAAGGAAATGGATATCTAGAAAGCAAAACAACAGGTCGAGTCGTTACAAGGAAACTTCTATTGCTTCATCTCCTATCGTGCAATTGATATTGTGCTAAGTATCTTTCCATTGATCTCTCACAGAAGGTGGGAATGCACATGGTGGATGTACCTGGTAGTAGAAAAGCTACTCCCCCTAATGCTAGAGGGCGAGGCAGAGGCCGGGGAGGGCTCCAGCTCCTGTTAGAGGATGAGGATGTCCTAGAGTTTCTCTCATTATACCACCAGTGGATCTAGTGGAGGATCCTATTATTGGGGAGCCTACAGCTGAGCCATCCCCAGTAGATTTCATGACTGCACTAGGATTCCAGGAGTTCATGGAGCGTATGCTACGGTTCATGGACTCTATGATATAGGCTGGTTTATTTCCAGTGGACCCTACCATATATCAGGTGCGAGAGGGGTCACACTCCCCTACCGTTCAGGATATAGGCACACTACTACCGTTTATTAAACCCAGGTGCACTACCTTCTAGCCAGGACTAGCCACTTGCAGTGGCTTTGCTAGAGTCTGTACCAGTCGCAACCGTTGGTCAGCAAAATTAGCTTGGCAGATGGACCAGACTTCGCCCCTAACTTTTGGGATGAGTAGTCAGAGTACCCCCCAGGATTTCATTGATCGGTACAAGGATAGGATACGGAACATGGGGATATTGGAGTCCAACGGGGTGGACTTCACCACCTTTCAACTTGAGGGCAAGGCCCGCAGATAGTGGCAGGTTTACCTTCTTATTAGGCCAACGGTTTCAACTCCATTGACTTGTGATCAGTTTACACATCTGCTCTTGGAAAATTACATACCACTTTTGGAGAGAGATGAGCTTCAGGGTCATTTTGGGTGACTCTGTCAGGGTCATAAGTCGGTGACCGGCTATGAGATAAGATTCACTTACTTGTCTCGCCATGCATCTATTATACTCCCCACAGATATAGAGTGGGTACAGAGGTTCATTGCAAGTCTCCGCCTTGAGATTCAGGTTTCTATGGCCCGTGAGGTAGATATGCGTACTCCATTTCATCAAGTTGTGGATATAGCTCGGAGGATCGAACGTACTCGTAGCCGTAGTGGAGAGCTTGCGGCGAGGGACAAGCACCCCTAGCAAGCTAGAGCATTCAATGGTGGCTTACTATGGGGCAGAGTTCAGTTCATGAGGGGCATCCCATAAGGCCCATGTAGTCAAAACCACCGTCTGCTCGAAGTGCTCCAGCACGACCCTACTTCAGTGCCATTCTAGAAAGTACCTATCGTCTTCCAGCTACTCAAGGTTCTTCCAATGGGTATTAAGGCCATCAGGATCAGACTTCAAGTAAGCAACCCAGTACACCGAGGGGTTATTTCGAGTGCGGGGATCTTGGCCACGTGAAGAGGTTTTGTCCCAGACTTTGGGGCAAGGCTGAGCAGTAGGACCATTGACCCATGATTGTCGCACCATCTACCACACTTCTGGTCCAGCTAGCCATACGCGGAAGGAAGGTGGGTATGGGTCACCCTAGAGGTGGAGGCCAGTCAGGTGGCGCTCCGGCTAGATTCTATGTTATGCTTTCTAGGCCAAAGGCAATTTCCTCCGAAGCAGTGATCACATGTACTACTTAAATGTTAAAAAGGGGTAAACAATAGAATTTAAGGTTCCACCAAACTATATTAAGAACCAGGTTCTCTATTAGTTCCCAAAGACCACACGCACACTGTAGTAAGTAAATAACACAAAGAAGTTTTATGTGAAAAACTTCCAGTTCACGGGATTAAAAACCACGACCTACCCTTGTAGGATTTCAATTTCACTACTAAGAAAACTTTAGATTACAACCTATTTTAACCTAAGAATTAACTTCTTAATCCCTCACTAACTTGTAACAACTCTGTTGCAAACCAC
Organism: Nicotiana sylvestris; assembly: GCF_000393655.2. Taxonomy (NCBI): domain Eukaryota; kingdom Viridiplantae; phylum Streptophyta; class Magnoliopsida; order Solanales; family Solanaceae; genus Nicotiana; species Nicotiana sylvestris. Next base: position 117,165,764 of record NC_091057.1, on the reverse strand, counting down.
TTCGTAAAAGCTCTATTACAAGGACTTTACAACTTGACTAACTCTAGCCAAGACACAAACACAAAGGGTTTATGATTTACAAAGATTTCCTATGCAAGGCTCCTAGCTAAGCTAAATAGGAACTACAAGTAAAGAACTTCAACAAAGGTACAATACAACTAAGGATAAATAATAACTCAATACAGGGAACTGGTTCGTTGCTATGTTGTTCTTTGTTCTTTATGCCCTAGACAGTCACTTGCATGATTGATAGATGACTTGAGAGAATGCTTGACCAATTCTTCAATGTGCAAGTGTTTTGTTTTACCTTTGCTTGATGTTATTAATTCATTTGTGATATCACTTGAATAATGTAAGCAAGGTAGGTAAAGGACATTCCCTATAAAGTTGACTGTTGCAATGTTTTTGCACTGTTGCATGTGCAGGCAGCAACTTTACAGCTAGAGCGGTTGACTTGTCTAGTCACCAGAGGAACTAGTATCTATCTGTTCCCTCCGTTGTTCCTTTGTCTCTGAAAAATTGAACCATGTCCCCAACTGGAACCTTGTTGATCTTATGATCTTGAGAATGTGTAACAGGTTCCTTATCTGGTTCATGATAGTATGTTTGTTAGATCATCAAAACATAACAAGGATGCATATATAACCTATCAATTTACCCCTTTTTGATGATGAAAAACTTATAATTCAAGTTCTCCTTAAGAACCAGAATGACATTCATATTTCCTATATCCCCCCTGAATCTGTTCTTCATCCTGTTCCCCATGAATTAATTTTCCCCCTTTTGGCATCATAAAAAGATTAGTAGCAGGACTTAAGCAAAAAAGAAGTCTAGCTTAAGTTAACTCATGCCACTTATGTGCACACAATATGAATAAAAACAGAATATAAAAGCAAGGCATGCATAGTAGAAGGGGAAAAGCTTTGAATAAACAATTTGGATTTTAAGACAAGGAGTAGTTTCAGTGTTGTCAACAACCATCTACAATTCAAAATAGAAAAAAAAAACAAGTACCAGCCAACACATCATCAAAAACTTAACACAAGAAACAGACATTTAAAACTTTACACTGGAGGGGACACTTTTCAGGGAGCATTGGAAGGAGAGGTCTTAGAGGAAGAGGCAAGGGTTTTGAGGACTAAATCTATTAGAGCATTCACCGACATATGCTCATTGAGCAGTTTCTCCTTGAGGTCCTCAACTTGTTTCTTGAGCTCAGCATTCTCCTTGGTCAAATGGGCAACCTCTGTGCTTTGCAAGCTACTGGAACAAGGTTCCTCTTGAAGCTGACTTAGCTGACCCTCAAGAATAGCATTCCTTGCTTTCAACTGCCTTATCTCAGCAATGGCACTATTTTGAGCGTTGATCAACTGAGAGATGGTGTAAGTGCTTCCAACTCCTCCAACCTTGTCAATGCACTCACATTCTTTGAGAGTGGTCTTGGAGAAGGTTTGCTTACAAGTGCCCACTTTTGCTTGTACCAAGGGAACTTTGAAGTACTCAAACACCTTAGTAAGAAGGAACACGTAAGGCTACAAATGATTACCATCCTTGAACTCTGCCACTTTCTGCATGTGCTCTATCATGATGCCAGGCAAGTTGATGGTTGTGTAGTTATCCAGTTCTTCCGTGAGGACCAGGTCTACACGAGAAGTAATGGATCTTCTCTTAGCATGAGGGAGGAAGACATTTTTCACCATGTCAAACAACAATCGGTACACTGGAAGCAGGGCCTTCTTCTGTACCCATTCCCCTTGTTGAACTGCTTTATCCTTCAGGATAGTATTTTTGAAGTTCGAAGTGCAGGTTCCCTGAATAGTAGACAAACCTTCAGTAGGTACACCCAGAATAGACCCCAGCACCGTAGAATCCATCACAAAGTCCACCGCATTAACCATCATGTAGATATGGTCATCCTCAACATTGAAGAAGTAGCATAGAAGCTACACACTTCCTCTTCATATACATTGGGAGCATCTCCTCTGAACAAGTGTGTCCACTATTGAAACTCACAAATTTCACCCAATTGTCGCATTCCAGCCTCCTCCAAAATGTCAGGGCCAAATGTGCGGCCCCATAGCACCTTTTGATTCTTTAATTTCTCTTTCCCAACACTCTAGGGATCACCAAATTTGCCTTCGTGGAGGAACCAGGTTCCTCATCAGTATAAACTTTTCTTTTTACAGATTTGACAAAACGTTTTCCTTTCTTATCAGAATTCACAGACTCTGTCTTCTCGAATAAATTTTCACCTAATTCTTCCACCACCTTGTCACCTATGATAACATCGTCAAACTTGTTCAAACTCTCAGCATTCATAGAAGATCCCTTTTAAGGCTTGGGGAAAGTGTTATTATGTGAGTGCTTGTGAGTCAAGGAACTAGGTTCCCCATCCATTTCATCATCCATAGTGACAACATGCACTACCGTCTCATTCATAGACTTCCCATATTTCACCAATTTCCTCCTCTTTGATTGTCTTGGCTTTTCTTAAGGACAGACTCAAGAGCCTCCTTCTTTTACAACTTTGTAGTAGGTCTTTTAGGAGTTGATTCTTGAGTAACAACTGGTCTACACCTAGCCAAGCTAGCAATCATCATATCATCAAAATCCCCTTCACTGTCCCTATTTTCTTCTCCAAATGCAGATCTCATCTCAGGAACAACCACATATAGAGGCTCAACATAGAATGAGGAGAGAAAGTAGGGTCAGTACTGGCCTGGGGTTCTTGAGAGGTCCCCTTAGTTGGATCCTCCAATGAGGGATCAGGTCCTTTAGTAGGTTCCCTAGTAGCACTGTCCAGTGCCGATGGCTCAACAGGCACAAACTCCCTATTTTCCACCAAGGTGTTAGTTTCTTGCTTTTGAGGCTCAGACATATTCTCACTTTCCTCAATAAAAACCCCTTCAAAAGCTATAGAAAACATGTTTTCTATTGAATTTTTATGTAACCATATGGAAAACGCAGTAGAAGGAGGAGAGTTACCTGTCAACTAAAGAATAGGGACTAACATTGTTTAGTTAGCATTGACAAGACCAGCAGCTTGGTCTGCATTGGAGACTTCTTCCACATGACAACTAGATATCTCTTGATTTCCCTTTTCTTCAATTATATCCTTTTCACCCATTTTTCCCAATGAAGCAGAAGGAGAGTTTGTAGTCACAAACATTATAGGGGTTGAAGTTTTGCAACTCCGATGAGAACCAGTACTCGATTGGGTAAGAGAGAAAATAGAGCGAGGTGATGACTCTGCCTTAGGGTTTGGTCTAGTTATGGTGGTGAGTGGGGGGATTTTGTGATCGGTGCTTTGATATGTGAAGACTCAGTGGGCGTGATACTTGGAATATTTGGGGTTTCCTGTTGTTCAGACATGGTGGGAAGAGGTGAGTTGGAGAAGGAGAGAATAGTGGTTTGAATAGAGAAAAAGGGAATTTTGAAGTTTTCATGTGAATAGTAGTGATAGTGATGGTGAAGGGATGTATTTAAGAGAGATAAAGGACCGATTAAGAAAAGATGGCAGTTTTAGGAGTCGGGTCGCTTTCTAATAGGTGAGATTCTTGAGTTCAAAGGACGAAAAGAAAGGAAAATGACAATATGATGAAGTGGCACTTTTTCAACTGTTAAAATTGTACATTAGAGAATAGAGAAACTACCAACCTGTGTCAGGAAAACCATGTTCCCTGACGAATTTTGCAAGTATAAGCTTTACCCTTTTGACAAACATGTATTGCATTAGCTGCTTATTTGCTCTATAATCATCATGCATGTCTATGTGTAATGGTATAGAGATGAGTTAGACTTTACCAGAAAACACTCTTTAGCTAATTTTACCTGAACATTTCTTTCATAGCCAATCATTGAGGGACCATGTTCTCAATTGGATTATATCAACCCCAGTGCCAGGCGATTTCTTTCAAAATGTTCTCTACTCAAGAATTTGGTGAATATATTTGCGATCTGATCTTCCGTGCTGCAAAATTTCATACAGATGAGTCCTTTCTCATCATTGTCAGTGAGGAAATGGTGATGCACATCAATGTGCTTGGTTCTCTTATGTTGGACTGGATTTTTTGCCATGTTGAGTGCATTGGTATTGTCATATAGTAAGGGCACGCACTCAGAGAACACACCAAAATCTTCTAGTTGTTGCGTTATCCATAAGAGTTATGCATAACAACATGTTGCAACAACATATTCAACTTCTGCGGTAGAGAGTGCCACTGAGTTTTGTTTTCTCGTACCCCATGAAATCAGACATGAACCTAGAAAATGTGCCATGTCGGATGTGTTTTTCCTGTCCACAAGATAGCCGGCATAGTCAGCATCTGCGTACCTAACTAGATCAAAATTCTCTCCTGAGGGATAGTAGAGAACCAAGTCTTGTGTTCCTTTGAGATATCCCAATATTCTCTTGGCAACTTTTAGATGAGATTCCTTTGGATTGGATTGAAACATATCACAAGGACCCACATTGAAAACAATATTTGGTTTGCTTGCTGTGAGGTACAAAAGTGACCCTATGATACCTCTATACATGGTCTGATTTACAGAGGAACCAGGTTCATCCATGTCTAGACGAGTTGCTGTGGCGATAGGAGTGTCAATGATTTTTTATGTTTCTATGTCAAATCTCTTCGGAAGCTCTTTGATGTACTTCTACTGACTTATCATTGTCCCCTTTTGAGATTGCTTCACTTGTAGACCCAAGAAGAAATTCATTTCTCCTATCATACTCATTTCAAACTCACTTCCCATGAGTTTTGCAAATTCTTCACATAGGGAGTCAATTATTTCTCCAAAACTGATATCATCAACATAGACTTGCACAATGAGTAGGTTCCTTCCTCGTTTCTTCAAAAAACGAGTGTTTTCAATTTTCCCTCTTGTAAAGCTATTTTCTAGAAAGAATTTTGACAACCTTTCATACTAAGCACAAGGAGCCTACTCTAGCCCATACAAAGCCTTGTCGAGTTTAAAAACGTGCTCAGGATGCTCATGATTCTCAAATCCAGGAGGTTTCTTGACGAATACTTATTCTTTTAGAAATCCATTCAGAAATGCACTTTTGACATCCATTTGAAACAATGTGAATTCCATATGTGATGCAAAGGTAATAAGAATTATGATAGCTTCCATTCGAGCGGCTGGAGCAAAAGTTTCATCATAGTCAATCCCTTCTTCCTGATTGTAGCCTTGAACTACAAGCCTTGCCTTGTTTCTTGGTGTGTTTCCAAACTCATCAAGTTTGTACCTGAATACCCACGTAGTTCCTATAACTGTTCAATCTGAAGGTCGAGGAACAAGGTGCCATACCTTGTTATCAAGGGGGGTGAACTTTTGTGCTTCCAGTTAGACACTTGAACCTCGTTGTGAGAAGGTCCATGTATTTTTGACTGTGAACCTTGATTGCTTCGCATATCAACATGTGGTGCCTCTTGAACAACATCGACAACTATATTTTTAGCTTCAGTTGTTGTGATCGAGGGACCAGGTTCCTCTCCATCAGTTGGAGATATGGTTGCACCATTCTCAATTGATTCTTTGACGTGATTCATCATTTCAGCCTTCCCATTTTCCATGTCAATAACTTCACCAGAGACAACTGATTACTCTCTAGCTTGATCACTTTTGTCATGAGACTCATTTCCACATAAGTGATTAGATTCATCAAATATGCCATGTACGTTTTCCTCAACGCATTGAGTTCTCTTGTTGTATACTTTTAGGCTTTGTTTTGTGATGTATAGCCCAGAAATATTCCTTCATAGCTCTGGCATCGAATTTTCCAAGAGCTCCATTCCCATTGTTGAGAACGAAGCATTTGTAGCCAAAGGTCCTTAGATGAGTCAGCTTGGGCTTTCTTCCATTCAGCAGTTAATATTGAGTTTTGTTTAGAAGGGACCTGATCATGCACCTCTTCACCAGCAGCATGCAGTATTGACAGTTTCTGCCCAAAAACTTTTTTGAATCACAGGAATGACTCAAATCATATATAAGACCTGTACCAGGTGTCGAAACCAAAATACGGGCCCGATACCATCACCTTCTAATCAGTTTTCATTTCGAATTTCCCTAAACAATTCATAAAACAATTTCACATAAAAATTCATTTCTTGAGCTTAGGACCTCGAAATTCGATTTTGGGCATATTCCCAAGTCCCATATTTTCCTACGGACCCTCCGAGACCGTCAAATCACGTGTCCGGGTCCATTTACCCAAAAGGTTGACCGAAGTCAAATTTATTCATTTTAACATCAAAACTTAGCATTTTTTACAGAGTTTCATATTTAAGTTTTCCGGCTACGCGTTCGGACTGCGCACACAAATCGAGGCTACTATAAATGAGGTTTCCAAGGCCTTGGAGGCACACAATTCAATTAAAAATAGGTGATGACCCTTTAGGTCATCACACTCTATCATCTTCAAAATTATTTCATTGCTTCATTATTAAACTAACTTTTAAGACCAGGCCTAGAATTATGTGTGCATGTAATGTCACTAGAGCCAACATGAAAAGAACTATAAAAGGAGAAAATAACTAAACAAAAAATGACTAGAAATAACAGAAAACAGAAAATTACATTAGACAGATAGTGAAGGATTTGAACAACAAGACAAGCAAAATAAACTAGGATACAACCCTGGAACAAACCTAGATAACACTAAATGAGTTACTATGACTAAAGGAACTATGCAAAATAAAAGGATAGAAGGGTTTGAGTGACAAGAAAATATCCGGATTACAACCCCGAAATAACTCGGACAATGGAAATGACAGCAAAATGAACCACCAAGACTCCTCCCTGGTTGTCAAGAAAGGAGCATCTTTCCGATAACCAAGCTCGACATACTAGCCACTGGGTTCCGCATCAACATTACTAGAACCTTCACAAGTCTTCATTGCATTGTCCTTGGCAAATTGCTTTTGGGTCTCTTTGGACGGCTCGTTCTTAGGATCAACTTCCGGAACCAAGAGTGATAGCGCTGAAAGCTTTGCGGTAAGTGGCCCTCCGAGGATCTCAGAAGAGTTCTCATATTGCTTTTTCACAAAAATCATGTCCACCATATGCGTCTCATTATGAACAAGCAATGAACTTAGGCTAGTATCTGTTGCATTTGGATTTTGCACGGTAATGTCACCTGCATCAATAAGCTTCTGGACTGCTCCTTTCAGATGCCAACACTTTTCTATGGCATGTCTCAGGGCATTAGAGCAATATGCGCACCTTTGAGAAAAATCAAAATTCTTTGGAAGAGGGTTTGGCATTTTTATCTGAATCGGCTTCAACATGTCCAATTGCCTCAATCTTTGGAACAGACTGGCATATGAATCTCCAATAGGAGTGAAAGACTTTTTTCTTTGTTGTTGCCTTCTCATCTTGTACTCTGGACTCGATTGAAAACTTTTATGGGTAGGTGGTTGATATGCTTGAGGAGGCGGGTAAGATATTTGTGAAAATGGTGCAGGCCATTGCAGGTCTCATAGGCGTGGAGCATATGGAGGTGCATTGTGGATAGGGTACTGGGAAGGTGAGGTATGACTTTTGGGATTTTGTGGAGAGAAGTAGCATTGGGGAGAAATATTTGGAGCACGAGGATATCCATGGAGTCAATATTGAGGCTGAAAGTGTTGAGCGGGAATGCCCACTGGATCGTGTCGTTGGCGGGGCTCAGAAACATCTTTTCTATCAATTGAAAGACTGTCCCGTGCAACTTGTTTATTCCATCTAAAACAAAAATCCCTAAAACCTTCCTCCGATTTCTTTTCCATATTAGATAGGTAGGAACGGTCTGGGGTAATGCCTATATTGTATTGAAAGTGTCGAACAAATCTTGAGCCATATCATGCCATGTAGGACACTTACTGACATCTTGACGTGTATGCCATTCCAAGGCTACCCCAGTCAGGCTCTCACTGAAATATGCCATCAGCAACTCGTCTTTCCCGCCAACACTTCTCATTTCACTGCAATAACCCCTCAGATGGGCTACCGGATCTCCACGGCCTTCCTACAAATTAAACATTGACACTTTAAACCCCGCGGGCAGATGAACATTAGGGAACATATTAATCTGATTTCTCATCCCTTGCATGCTCCTTAAGGACTGTTCTATACCTTTCAGCTTCCTGGATATCTCATCTCGCCCTTCTTTTCCTGTGAACTTTTCATTTTCAACACGAGGCTCATCCCGAGAGCTCTGCTTGTATGAGTCAGGAACCTTATGGGCAACTTTTGAGGGGTAAAATTGGGCATCATAAGGTGATAACCAATCCATCCCTAAAATAATATTGACGTCGACCATGTTTAAAAGCAGCAAATCTACACGAGTCTCAAGACCCCCAATCACCACAATACAAGAACGATGGACTCGATCAACCATAATAGAATCACCCACCGATGTAGACACATAAACAGGAACACTCAATGAATCGCTAGGCAATATCAGATACGGTGCAAAATAAGATGACACATACAAGTATGTAGACCCTGGACCAAATAACACTGAAGCATCTCTATCATAAACCAGAACCGTACCTGTGATCACTGCATATGAAGACTCAACCTCGGGCCTTGCTGGAAGGCATAACATCGGGGTTGGGCCCCACCATCCTAAACTACCTCTCTAGGACGGCTGGCTGCTGACTGGCCTCCACCTCTGGCGGCCTGAGCTCCACCCCTAGGACCTCTACCTCCACCTCTAGCACCTCTACCCCCACCTCTAGCTGGCTGGCAGTCTGTGAGACATCTGGTGCCTGAACCATAGCACCAGAACCCTGATGCGGAGAACTGCTCGAAGCTCGAGGGCAATACCTAGCAATGTGCCTCGGGTCGCCACAAGTAAAACAAGCTCTCTGCTGCTGGGGCTGACGACCCTGAAAACACTGAAGCGGTGGTGCACTGATAGGTGCTAGTGGTGCACTGAAGGACTGCAGGTCAGAATACTGAATCGGAGGACCACGGCTACCGGAAGCACCATGAGAAACCTGAAGAGCTGATTGAAAGGGCCTATGAGGACGGCCTCTACCATACGAATCTCTACCTCTAGACGAGGTAGCACTGAATCTACCTGAATGAAGGGGACCCTTATCCGACCCATGACCACCTCCATGTGACAAAACAATCTCAACTCTGCGGGCCACATTGGTTGCCTCCTGAAAAGTGATCTCACTCCCTGCCTCCTTGGCCATCTAAAGATGAATCGGCTAAATAAGACCATCGATAAACCTCCTAACCCTCTCTCTCTCGGTAGGAAGTAGGACAAGGGCATGGCGAGCTAAGTCAATGAACCTGGTCTCATACTGGGTGACCGTCATGGAACCCTACTGGAGGCGCTCAAACTACCTCTGATAGACCTCTCTCTGAGTCACGGGGAGAAACTTCTCCAAAAACAATACTGTAAACTGCTCCCAAGTCAAAGATGGCGACCCGGCTGGCCTAGCTAAGCAATAATCCCTCCACCAAGTCTTGGCGGATCCAGACAAGCAGAATGCAGCAAAATCGACCCCATTGGTCTCAACAATACCCATGTTCCTGAGAACCTCGTGGCAACTGTCTAGATAATATTGGGGATCCTTAGTAGATACACCGCTGAAAGTAGATGTGAAGAGCTTGGTGAACCTATCCAGCCTCCACAAAGCATCGGCAGACATAGCTGCTCCATCATCGGTCTGAGCCACTATACCCGGTTGTACTGTTCCAACTGGCTGAATCGTTGGAGTCTGAATTTGAGGAGCTACCTGCTCCGGAGTAAGAGTAGCAGGAGTTTGGGCCCCTCCTCCATGGCTGGTGCTACAGGAAGCAAGCCTGCCCGGGTGACACTCTCCATGAGGCCCACTAATCGGACCAGAGCATCCTGAAGAACTGGGGTAGCAATAAACCCTCTAGGACCTGAGCTGGGCCCACCGAAGCTGTTGGAGCCGGAACCTCCTCATCAAAATCAACTTGAGGCTCTGCCACTGGTGTTGTTGCTCGGGGCTGAACGTTGCCCCTAACTCGGCCTTTAGCACGACCTCTGCCCCTCGTGGGAGTTGCTTCTGGGGGATTGGGCTGCTGAGCGGTAGATGAGGAAGCGCATGTTCTCGCCATCTGCAAAAGAATGGAGTAGAGACTCAATCAGTATTGGGAAACAGAACCGCATGACAAGAAAGAACAAATGTGAAGTTTTCCTAACTTTGTAGCCTCTAGGGGATAAATATAGACGTCTCTGTACCGATCCCTCAGACTCTACTAAGTTTGTCTGTGAACTGTGAGACCCATGCAACCTAGTGCTCTGATACCAACTTGTCACAACCTGGAATTCCCACCCTCGGGAGTCGTAATGGCGCCTACTAATGTGAGCTAGGCAAGCCGACCCTTAACTATCTACTACCTTTTTCATATTACTTCTTTAAAACAAACATAGGGCGATAATATAAATAAAGTGGAAGTTAGGAAATAGGCGGAAGTCAACATTTACAAAGCTTAGAGCTACGTCTATTACCACTTTTAAACTTCAATAATCTAAAATCTGGTGTCATAGTACCATAGACTGTCTAAGAGTCACTATATACAAAGTCTGAAGAAAATACATAGTATTGTTCCTGAGCAAGAGATAAAGGAAACAGGAAATAGAGATAGAGGGAGACGTCAGGGCCCGCGAATGTCTGCAGGTCTACCTTAGGTCTCCGGATGGACTGAAGGAAGACCTCCAACTACTGTTCGAAAGCTTCTCCTGGATCTATGCACAGTGCAGAGTGTAGTATCAGCACAACTGACCCCGTGTGCTGGTAAGTGTCTGGCCTAACCCTGGCGAAGTAGTGATGAGGCTAGGACTAGACTCTAGATAAACGTGTAGTTATATAATATATGGCGGAAAAGTAAACAGATAATAAGCAATTAAAGCTAGGGAAGGGGAATATGCTTCTGGGGTAGCTGACAAAACAAAATAACAAGAAATAACAAGGAAGCTAACAATATAACTTCTAACACAAATAAAGAGAAGTAAAGATAGCTTTCACTTTCAGTTTCCATCTTGTTACAGGCGTGAAATCTGATCCCATTTCTCATATCTCGTGGTAGGCATACCACCTGCTCCCATTTCATAATATCTTGTGGTAGGCATACCAACCACTCCCATTTCATAATATCGTGTGGTAGGAGTACCACCCGCTCCCATTTTATAATATCTTGTGGTAGGCGTACCACCCGCTCCCATTTCATAATATCTTGTGTTAGGCGTACCACATGCTCCCATTTCATAATATCTTGCAATTTCATGGAATCTCGACAAGGGAAAATAATCAATATAATAACTTCCCAGCAAGGGAAAATCAGCTATAACCAATATCAACTTAGATTGTACTCAGTTCAATTATTGAAAATGCTCAATCATAGAAGATCATTAAGTAAAGCACCCAAGTGTCATTTAAGAACACAACAACTTTCAATTCAAGAATCACGATCATGCTTGACACCAACGTATAGATACTCATCACCATGCCTATACGTCATACTCAACAAGAATCAAGCAGCAAATTGACTCAACTCCTAATCTCTCAAGCTAGGGTTAGACTAAACACTTACCTCAATGCCTTGAGTCTCAATTATAGCTTTACCCCTTAATTCCACCTCCAATTTGCTCGAATCTACTCACAAGTTACTTAATTACATCAGTAAGTGCTAAATGAATCAACCCCAATGCATAAAATTAGTTTTCCAAAGTTTTACCCAAAAAGTCAAAATCACCCTCGGGCCCACGTGGTCGAAACCCGAGGTTCAGACCAAAACCCGATTACCCATTCCCCCACGAATCCAAATATATAATTTGTTTTGAAATCGAACCTCAAATTGAGGTCCAAATCCTCAATTTTAGAAAAACCTAGGTTCTACCCAAAACACCCAATTTCCCCCATGAAAATCTTTGATTTGAAGTTGAAATCATGTTAAAAGATGTTAAGGAGTGAGAAAATGAGTTAGAAATCACTTACCAACATTTTGGAGAAGAAAGGTTGTTCAAAAAATCGCCTCTTATGTTTTTTGGGGTTTTGAAAAGTGAAAAATAACTGAAATTCCTGTTTATTTATACCCCTATCAGGCCCTGTGTGGACCGCATCAAATGGACCGCTGCCGCACAGGCCTCCCTGAAGACCTGCAGTTCAGCACCCTATGCAGACCGCACAAGGCCGACTGCGGCCGCACAGCCTCTACCACGGACCGCACAAAGGCGACCGCGGCCGTGCTGGCCCCTCCGCGGTCATACGCGATTTCTCGCGGACCGCACTAGAGGGTTCAGAGACCTGCAACTTCCTGAACTGCAACATCTGACTTTCTAAGCCTAAGGCATCCCGGAACCTACTTGAAACACACTCGAGCCCTCGAAACTCCAACCCAAGTATACACACAACCTCAAAAACATCCTACGGACATATTCGTGTAATCAAATTACCAAAATAACATCACGAGCATCGAATTAAACCTCGAGATCAATGAAATTTCTCAAAACCCTTTTAAACATCAAATTTCTCAATTAAGGTTCGGATCGCATCAAACGACGTCCGTTTTTAACAAGATTTCATAGGAATGACTCAAATCATATATAAGACCTGTACCAGGTGTCGAAACCAAAATACGGGCCCGATACCATCACCTTCTAATCAGTTTTCATTTCGAATTTCCCTAAACAATTTCATAAAACAATTTCACATAAAAATTCATTTCTCGAGCTTGGGACCTCGAAATTCGATTCTGGGCATATGCCCAAGTCCCATATTTTCCTACGAACCCTCCGAGACCGTCAAATCACGTGTCCGGGTTCATTTACCCAAAATGTTGACCGAAGTCAAATTTATTCATTTTAACATCAAAACTTAGCATTTTTTACAGAGTTTCATATTTAAGCTTTCCAGCTACGCGTTCGGACTGCGCATACAAATCGAGGCTACTCTAAATGATGTTTCCAAGGCCTTGGAGGCACACAATTCAATTAAAAATAGGTGATGACCCTTTAGGTCGTCACACTCTATCATCTTCAAAATTATTTCATTGCTTCATTATTAAACTAACTTTTAAGACTAGGCCTAGAATTATGTGTGTATGTAATGTCACTAGAGCCAGCATGAAAAGAACTATAAAAGGAGAAAATAACTAAACAAAATATGACTAGAAATAACAGAAAACAGAAAATTACATTAGACAGACAGTGAAGGATTTGAACAACAAGACAAGCAAAATAAACTAGGATACAACCCTGGAACAAACCGAGATAACACTAAATGAGTTACTACGACTAAAGGAACTACGCAAAATAAAAGGATAAAAGGGTTTGAGTGACAATACAATATCCGGATTACAACCCCGAAATAACTCGGACAACGGAAATGACAGCAAAATGAACCACCAAGACTCCTCCCTGGTTGGCCAAGAAAGGAGCATCTTTCCGATAACCAAACTTGACATACTAGCCACTGGGTTCCGCATCAACATTACTAGAACCTTCATAAGTCTTCATTGCATTGTCCTTGGCAAACTGCTTTTGGGTCTCTTTGGCCGGCTCATTCTTAGGATCAACTTCCGGAACCAAGAGTGATAGGGCTGAAAGCTTTGCGGCAAGTGGCCCTCCGAGGATCTCAGAAGAGTTCTCATATTTCTTTTCCACAAAAATCATGTCCACCATATGCGTCTCATTATGAACAGGCAATGAACTTTGGCTAGTATCTGTTGCATTTGGATTTTGCACGGTAATGTCACCTGCATCAATAAGCTTCTGGACTGCTCCTTTCAGATGCCAACACTTTTCTATGGCATGTCTCAGGGCATTAGAGCAATATGCGCACCTTTGAGAAAAATCAAAATTCTTTGGAAGAGGGTTTGGCATTTTTATCTGAATCGGCTTCAACATGTCCAATTGCCTCAATCTTTGGAACAGACTGGCATATGATTCTCCAATAGGAGTGAAAGACTTTTTTCTTTGCTGTTGCCTTCTCATCTTGTACTCTAGACTCGATTGAAAACTTTTGTGCGTAGGTGGTTGATATGCTTGAGGAGGCGGGTAAGATATTTGCGGAAATGGTGCAGGCCATCGCAGGTCTCATGGGCGTGGAGCATATGGAGGTGCATTATGGATAGGGTACTGGGAAGGTGAGGTATGACTTTGGGGATTTTGTGGAGAGAAGTAGCATTGGGGAGAAATATTTGGAGCACGAGGATATCCATGGAGTCAATATTGAGGCTGAAAGTGTTGAGCGGGAATGCCCACTGGATCGTGTCGTTGGCGGGGCTCAGAAGCATCTATTCTATCAATTGAAAGACTGTCCCGCGCAACTTGTTTATTCCATCTGAAACAAAAATCCCTAAAACCTTCCTCCGGTTTCTTTTCCATATTAAATAGGGAGGAACGGTCTGGGGTAATGCCTATATTGTATTGAAAGTGTCGAACAAATCTTGAGCCATATCATGCCATGTAGGACACTTACTGACATCTTGACGTGTATGCCATTCCAAGGCTACCCCAGTCAGGCTCTCACTGAAATATACCATCAGCAACTCGTCTTTCCCGCCAACACTTCTCATTTCACTGAAATAACCCCTCAGATGGGCTACCGGATCTCCACGCCCCTCATACAAATTAAACATTGGCACTTTAAACCCCGCGGGTAGATGAACATTAGGGAACATATTAATCTGATTTCCCATCCCTTGCATGCTCCGTAAGGACTGTTCTATACCTTTCAGCTTCCTGGATATCTCATCTCGCCCTTCTCTTCCTGTGAACTTTTCATTTTCAACACGAGGCTCATCCTGAGAGCTCTGCTTGTATGAGTCAGGAACCTTGTGGGCAACTTTTGAGGGGTAATATTGGGCATCATGAGCTTTTAGTGGGTGTTCATTGTTGGATCTATGAAGGGAAGATTGTTGAGAACTTGTGATCATAGGGGTAGTGGATATGACAGGAGAGCAATTTTGGGGAGAGGTAATTGGAGGTTGAGTGACGGAGCTGCTAAGGTGGTTGGAAAAGTTGTGATAAACGGGTGGATCTGGAGAGTATGGGGGATCATCTGGCACTATGGTCGGGATTTGGGTAAGGGTAGCATCTAAGAAGCTAGGTGGTGGCGGTGGCGGTGCCTTCCCAGTCATCCAAGTCTGATACATGTCCGCAATGTGTTGTCTTAACATCCTTACCTCTTCAACCAACCCATTGCCATGTTCAACCAATTGCTTTTCGGCACCATTACCAACCAACTCAATTCCGGTGCCATCTGCCATTGCCTTTCGACTTTATGTTGCAGAGAAGAGTTACCACTTTAAGAACCACAAACCAACCACCCTTCTACTATAATGAAGGAACAAAATGAAGTCATCACGTTAGCGTTAGGGCATTTAACATAAGATAATCTCACATTACGTGCAATGCACCTAGCAACCATTAATGATTCAAGAATGACTTCGAGGGTCACAAGGTCACTTGGCATCATCCCAATTTGTTCATTTCAATCTCCTCTTTTCTTTTCTTTTATACCAGTTCTCAGCTTGCTCATTTTCCTTCCTTTTTTTTCTAATTATCATTCTTTTCTTTCTCACATCCCATAATTTCATTTTTTTTTTTCTCTTTTTATTTCTTTTTCTTTTTTTCCTTCTTTTTATTTTTATTTAATAATAAAAAAAATGATTCGATCGAACCCTATGTAGGTTGCCTACGTATCATGTCCCTCATAAATCAGACCAAGCGTAGTTCAAGTAATGGATAAATTAAACTAAAAAAATAAAAGTCTTTTTGGATTATTCATTTACAACTTTTTGTTTTTGATTTTTCAAAACAAAAACAAGAAATATGATAATGAGAAACTCAACTCAACTATACTATGACAAACTCCGACACCAACTAAAAGATCATTGCTACTGGACATAACTACAAAGTACACGATAGCATAAAAAAGATAGACTCAAAATATAAAAAAAATTCTCCTTAAGCAACTCCTGGATGCAACGGTCCTGACTAGACGGTTCTGGGGTGTTTGTCATGCTCAAAATCTTGTAAGTAGATTCATACCTGCATAAGACACTAAAGCCAAATAGAGTTAAGGATTTAGAACACTGTGTGAGACAATAACACTCCATGTTGGACACATGCAAGACATGATTGTGCAAAATAGCTTGCGTGACCAAAAGGCGGCTAGAAGTGCAAACTCAACAAAGGTGACCTCTAAGACATGGAAAAATTACTTTTGCAGAAATAATCGATTTTATAGAAATGGCCAATGTGGCCAAAAGACGGGTAAGCATGCAAATTCAATATAATGGACCTTACACAGAGAAAACATCTTGTTGTGGACTTAGAACTCTAAAGCATAGGTTAATTGAACAACCTTTGCAAAAATAACCCTACTTTGCAAAACTGCCTGCGTGGCCAAAAGCGGCTGAAAATGCAATTTTAACAAGGACGGACCTCTAAAGTAAAGAGACACCTAATTGTGGATTCAAGACTCTCCATACAATTAAACAAACTACTTTGCGAAAATAGCCATATTTTGTCGAATGATCGATATGGCCAAAAGTAGCTAGACATGCAAGATTTGGCTACGACCCCGCGAAGCCAAGAACCTAAGGCTTACTAGGAAGACCGGACCCTATGTGAGTTGCCTATGTATCACGCCCCGAAAGACGAGAATCAGGTATGCGTCGTTCGGGCAGATTGGATATGGGCAAGAATTAAAAAAACAACTAATTTAGAAACATGTAAACTCTTTTTTTTTTTTGGATTTTCTTTTCCTTTTTTTTATTTTCGAAAAATGATAAATAAAAAAGTGCAAAATCTTTTTTTTTTGAATTTTTCATTTTTTTTCTTATTCTTAATAAAAATGTGACAGAAAACATAATTGGGCCCTACTTGCTTTATTTTTCACACTTCACCCTCTCTTTTTTCTTTTTTTTTCATTTGCCCTCAACTATCATTGGTCCGCCAAATGACCTTTTTACCCTTAAAAACTGCAACATGTAGCACATAGTATGCATCAGGATGGTCTTTTATTTTTTAGGTACATCTGTCCTAGACGGACCCAACTCAACACAACCCCTGTGTTGAGTCCCCAAAGTCAAATGCATATGATGCAAACAAGCGTTCCTACTAGGGATCTGGCATGAGGCTGAGTTATTCTAAGTTCAAAATATAGGTATGTTGTTCTAGACTTGTGTACCCGAGCGGACGACTCGAGTCGAGGGGGCCTACGTACCGGGAACCAAATGGTCATTCGGCTTTGTAACTTGTCAGAGCCTCTTCCTAATTTAAGGTATGACACTAACAGAAAAGGAGTCATGCCACCGTGCACATCCCTGAAGATGAGAAGAAAAGGGTTTCATAGCAGTTTATATACAGTTCAAGTAGTATCAAAGCGGTAAAAAGCAACATTTAGCACATTAGGCCCAAACATGTAATAAAACCAGATAATAAATAAAAGACAAATATAACAATTATTCTAAGCTCGAATTCTTGAAACCTAAACCAAAGATTCTGGGTTCTTTTCCCCAGCAGTGTAACCAGAGCTGTCACACCTCCTTTGACCTACCCCGAAAAGGGTATAAGGAGTTTTTCCAATTAAAGCGACCATCGAAACGGGATTATTTTATTTAAAATTCAGAGTTTCCACTTGGGATAATTTATGGTGTCCCAAGTCAGCGGTTCAAATCCCAAATCGAGGAAAGATTGACCCTGTTTTATAGTCCGCGAACATAAAAATCTGGGTAAGGAATTCTGTTAACCCGAGAAAAGGTGTTAGGCATTCCCGGGTTCCGTGTTTTGGCACGATCGCTCAACTGTTATTATTGGCTTATTTATTTGATTTTAAAAACATCTTTGAAACCTATGTTCATTTTTAACCCTTTCAAACCACTTTTAATAATTCAATTGTTATACAACTAATTATTTGATTACACATGGCAAATCATGTCAAGGGAACCGTACCCACGATCCACAACATGTTTATTTTATTAACAAGATGAAATTGTGGCCTGGTGACATCAATGTACCCCAGGATTTTAGAAATTAAGTGTCTTAACTACGTCACGGGAACCGTAACAATTTATTTAATTAAAGCGCCTAAATCCCATTCAACGAATATTTATTTTTAAATCGTACTCGTGTCACGCGAACGTGTACACAATTATTAAGTTGTGATATGAAATCCAAGAGAATGAACTAATAATAACATATGTACATTTTAAAAAATTGTGAATTAAAATGTCCCGTTGAGTTTCAGATTTCACGTAAATCACAATCTATCACATATCAAACATAAAGTACTAAACCGTACGGATGATTCAGATTTTGTCAAATACCAAATCTAATATATCATATGCCAAATCTATTATTAACAAACCGAACCAGCCCTTAAAATCACAAAAAATTAGTTAAAGACAATTTCAAATCCATATAATAAAATAGATTGAAAATCCCAAATTAACAATGATCAATTAATTCGAGGAATAGAGCAATTATGTAGTCTGTATACTTCCGACTCCCATGTCAGCTTATCCAAGAAGCAACGGAATTTCTCTCTCAAATGAAACTCTAGAATCACGAATCCCCAAGCCGAAAACCACCCAAACCACCTGATATTGATCATGACATTTCCATACAATCCAACCTAGATACTACGTTATCCTTCAAGGACATGCTAACAACATATAATCCGATGATGTTTGATGCTAACCTAAACCATAAAGATATAGAGTTACCCGATAGCTCTCAAGCGGAAGAAAGGATTGACAATCTGGAGTCCCTCATTACAAGAGGTATCAAAGTTATTGCTTTGTCAGAAGAAGATAGACAAAGAATTTACGAACCTTGAAAGTATGCTATTATAGTGAAATTAGTTGGCAAACGCATGGTGCACCACTATTTGCAAAATAAAATCCAAGACCTATGGAGGCCAACGGAAGATTTTCAAATGATTGATCTTGGAGAGGACTACTTTATAATCAAGTTCAAAGAAAAGGACAATATGGAAAAAGCTCTTCAACAAGGCCCTTGGTTTATTAACGGACACTTCCTCTCCATTACAAAATGGAAGCCAAATTTTGTAGCTTCCAAAGAGAAGTTGACAACAACGGCTGTTTGGATTAGACTCCCACAACTGCCTACAGAATTTTACGATGGAAAAATACTACAAAAAATTGGCAATGCAATTGGTCGTTTACTAAAGGTGGATGTTTGTACCTCAACTACACTACGTGGAAGATATGCAAGGCTATGTGTTGAACTTCCCTTAGAAATCCCAGTCCAACCATTTCTATATGTGGGACAATACAAACAACACATCCACTATGAAAGAGATAATTTTCTATGCACAAATTGTGGTAGGCTGGGATACACAAAAAATCAATGCACCTTTATCAAATTAGATACCATGGCTATTAAAGCAGGAACTGAAGCACAGGCAACCAACTCAATGATGGAAAAACAAGAAGAGGAGTGGAAAATAGTCTCGTTTAGTAAAGGAAAAAGGCCATCACAAAGGAACATTCATCAAAATACCACCAAGCCAATCAACAACTCCAAAGGTCCAGGTATCCCTGTTAAAATGTTCAATGCTAGCACTGGTAAGTATCTTGATACTAAATATTTACATTACAAATCAAAGGATTTAAAGGGCTCCCTGCTTCAATGGATATAAAGGTTGATAAAACTAACTGCCAACTCCAAGGTGAGAAATCCGACAACCATGGCCAAAACCACCCCTTCCCTACTAATTAAAAATAATTTTAATATCCTAGAAAATAAGCACATGGTTTTAGAGGAAACCACTAATGAAACCATCCAAAATAATAAGAATTTTCTTAATAATCCTAATACTACCCATGCAAAAGAACCACCATTTCCCTATTAATTAAAAATAATTTTAATATCCTAGAAAATGAGCACATAGTTTTAGAGGAAACCACTAATGAAACCATCCAAAATAATAAGAATTTTCTTAATAATCCTAATACTACCCATGCAGAAAAACAAATGTCCAACACAAATAAGAATTGTGTCATGTTGGATATTAACATGTCTAACTCCAAAAAAAAAGGGAAAATGACCCCATGCAAGAATTAAGGGGAAATGACTTTTGTAACCCTTCTACTAATAATACATCTACTACCCTCCCTACTAATAAAATAAAACCTATTGTTAATTATACTACTTTAACAAAAAATTCGGACAAAATCTTCCTTTAGGATCTCATAATCTCTCCCTCCCTGAGCATGTAAGCCAAATGGCAAATAAAGATGGTCAAGGCTTACGTTTGTCCAACCAAAATAACCAAGCAATGGATACTACTCCTATAGAGGAAATACCTATAAACCATGGTATTGGGCAAACAAAAGTCATGCAAGCGGAACAACAAATCATTACCCTACAACCCAATCCTTCTCAAGCTTTCCCAAGCCCCTCTCACACGCCTAAGTTAGAAACGTTAGGTATTCCTATCCCTCCTCAAAATGCCCAGAATTCCTTTAACCATAAGGAGACGTCCTAGATTGATACAGATCCTAAGGCAACACAGAGCAATTGCCATGGAAAACCTTCCACCCTTTCCTCCACAAGTAGAAAATCCACAGATAATTTATGTCCAACCACCACAAGCACAGGACTATAAACCAGTATCATGGATGGAAATGGGATTAATGGGCCATGTAGTATCATTCAATCTACAAATCAACGGCCAGGACTCAATTGTGATTCTTCACAACACCCAGTATTTGGCTCAACTAGTAGCGGAGGGCATGAGACTAGCCATGAACAACTACCTCAACCATATTTGGCTAAACAACATCCTACAACCCCTAGCTCCCTCAGTAAACCCTCAACTAGTGCATGCAATGAGAAATCACTAGAATTTACCCCTAACTTCAACCCCATATACCCTCACAATGCTCTTCTGGACATGTCATTCTTTCCTCCAGAGACACTAACTCAATTCAACCCTATCTTCATGCCTTGGGAGAATCCTCCACCAGTCTAGGAGCATAACATTTCTCAACCACCCTATCACCACCCCAGCAACAAGCCCAAAACCTAGAACCAGTAGAGGCAGAAATGGAGGAGGAGGAACCTCTCACTATAATATTAGAATGAATCCTAGAGTTCTCAAGCCTAGACGGGGTAAAGGTATTTCTCTTTACGGAGATGCAAGAGAAGAGGCACATACTCAGCTACCATTAGCATTGTACAAATGCTCGATAGACATCAGGCCACCCCAGGATCCAACTGTGGGGAATAGGGCCATGATATTAGTACCAGCTTTGAGAAGGAACCCTATTCTGGGGACTGTGAGGGAAACTGGGGAACCACCAAACCAAAACCTTAATGTCTCCATGAATCATCCAACAAATGTCATTATTTGGAATATTAGAGGTGGCAATAATGAAAACTTTAGGAGGAATTTCAGAGAGATGGTTGACACTCATAGACCTTGCATGGTGGTTTTACTGGAAACAAGAATGGGAAGCCATGTTGAATTGCTCAATAATTTTGGCTTCACATAAATGATAGAAGTTTCATCTGATGGCCAAGCTGGAGGAATTGTGCTGCTACACAACTATGAGGTGGTGACTGTCCAAAACTTCATTCGTAGAAATCAGTAAATCCATTTAACGATTGAGGTATTACCTATACGTAAACACTGGCTATTTAGTACTATTTATGCTAGCATTGATTTATATAATAGAAATGATATATGGGATAACCTAGAAAAAATTAGTAGAAACCATATAGGTCCTTGGATGGTGGGAGAGGATTTTAATAATGTGTTTACTGCTAATGATAAGTTTGGCGGTACATCTATAAAAGGTTCACGGGCAAAATTCCTTTGGTCCAAGATTAATAGTTGCAATCTAATTGATCTTGGATTCAAGGGGTGCAAGTTTACTTGGTCCAATCATAGGCATAAAAGAAATGGCTTAATAATGGAGAGGTTGGATAAGATTTTTGGAAATGATAAATGGATCAAATTATTCCCTAATAGATCTATTATTCATCTATCTAAAACTTATTCGGATCACAATCCCATTCTAGTTGAACTAACTCCTAAAAGTCGACTCCTCCACAAACAACCCTTTTGACTAGAAACTTTTTAGTGTAATCACCCGGAATTCCAACCCCTATTAGGAAAATGTGGTGTGATTCAAATTACCTTAGGAACTGTCATAATTTTTTTCAATTCCTAAAGAAACAGAAAGCTAATATGTTTGGTGACATAATGGGAAAAAACGTAAGTTATTAGCTCGACTAAATGGTATACAAATCTCGAACCATTATGCTACAAGTAGTTTCTTACAAAATCTGGAAAAAGAATAAAAAAAGATTACAATGACCTTCTCTTAATTGAAGAAGATTACTGGAAGATTAGATCTAGGATCATGTGGCTAAACGAAGGCGACTCCAACACAAAATTTTTCCACATTTGTGCCTCAAATAGGAAGAGACATATTAAAATTTTTTTTTTTAAAGATGACGTTGGTAATTGGAACAATGATCCACTTCTTATTATGTCATATGTCAATAATTATTTTAAGGACATTTTTACCTCTTACCATGCAATGACCAGTAGGAGAAACCCCTTAAACCCTAGTTCAAATATTGGTCAAGTTGACATTAGTGCACTGGATAGACCCTTGCAAGAAATTGAAATCAAAAGGGCTATCTTTTTCTTCAAGCCTTTTAAAGCCCCGGGACCGGATGGACTTCACCTTTTATTTTACCAAAAATATTGGAGTATCATAAGTCCTTCAGTTGTGAAACTTTGTACAGAAATATTCGACAGCCAAGTAATCCCTCTCATTATTAATACTACCTACCTTTGTCTAATACCCAAAATACCTAATGCAAACAACATTAAGAATTTTAGGCCAATTGGTTTGTGTAATACGATATACAAAATAATCACAAAGACACTAGCTAATAGACTAAAACCTTTTCTAAATAACCTAATTAGTCCCTTCAAAGCTAGCTTTGTGAAGAACAGAAGAGCTTCCGATAATGTTGTTATTATCCAAGACATAGTTTCAAACTTAAAGAGATTAAAGGGAAAACAAGGTCAAATGATCTTCAAAATCGATTTGGAAAAAGCTTTTGATCGTATTGAATGCTCTTTCATACACTATACCCTTCAATACTTTAATTTTCCTCCCAAGTTCTCAAAACTTCTGTTAAATTGTATTACAACTATCTCGATATCTGTCCTAGTAAATGGCTCTGTCACAAACTCTTTTGAGCCAACTAGGGGAATTAGATAAGGGGACCCCATTTCTCCATATATCTTCATACTTTGTCTAGAAATGCTTTCAAGATATATTTATTATCAAGTAGACTTAACGAAATGGGATCCTATAACCACTGGAAGGAAGAGTCCAATTTTTTCCCACTTGTTCTTTGTGGACGATCTCACTTTGATGGCTAAAGCCAATAAGAAGTCGTGTAACTCCATAAAAGAAGGTCTTGACTATTCTTGTAAAATTTCTGGTCAAAAAGTTAATCTCTCGAAATCTAAAATTTTGTTTTTAAAAAATTATCCTGAATCCGACATAAAAGATATAACTGACATACTAGGTATTAGGAAAAGTGGGTATTTTGGCACCTACCTAGGATTTCCAATATTAAATAACTCTCCTAGGCCAAGTGACTACCAATTCATAATTGATAAGATGAGATTCCATCTAGCTGCTTGGAAAATGAATTTCATTAATATAGCTGGCAGAACTACGCTAGCACACTCTTGTTTAAATTTAATTCCAAACCACTATATGCAATATACCTTACTACCAAAAAAGATTCTCAATAAAATTGACAAGGTGCAAAGGGATTTCATCTGGGGGTCCACCAATGAGAAGAAAAAAATGCACCTTATTAATTGGTCTACCATTTGCCAAGCAAAATCTAATGGTGGTCTAGGAATACATAGTGCCACTTCAAAGAACCTATGTACTTTGGCTAGTATGGTTTGGATATTGCTCACAAATCTCATCTATCCTTAGGCTACTCTTATAATCTCCACCTATGCTTCAAATAATGCTATTAATAAAAACTCTTTTATTTGGAGAAGCATCAAAAAGGGTTGGGAGTTATTCTCAAAAGGAATCACTTGGTCACCCCACATCCTCTTAAACATGAATATTTGGGAAACTAATTGGATCCCTGGTGTAGGAAACCTTAGAGCTACGGTGGAAGGCCCTCTTCAAAAAAGTGAACAAACCATAAAATTAAAGGACTTACTAAATGGGAAATATCGAGAACTTGATAATCTTTCAATTGATATCCCAATCATATTAAGGATATTATTAAAAAGGTAAGAATTCGGGGAAAAGGTCCAAGGAGTGACATACCTATATGGTCACTAACTACCAAAGGCTTTTTCACAACTAAAACTTGCTTTAATTTACTTGAGTCTTCAAAAATCAACTGTCTGGATTTCCAATGGATTTGGAAGCTAAATTGTCCCAACAAAATAAAATACCTTTTGTGGCAATGTCTCCATAACATGATTCCTTGTAGACAATACCTGGCGAGAATTGGTTTGAACTTAGATCTAATGTGTCCGGTATGTAGAAATAACGAGGAAGAATCTATTATTCACATTTTCTTTAGTTGTACGGCAATCAAGACCTTTTGGGAAAGGGTTGGGTGGCATCACTACTACAAAGTTTCAGGTGATCACTGGCTAATCCAACTGAAGACTTTTAACTACCCAATTACGAATAGTCTCATAAATTGGGACCTTTCCCATTCATTATTTGGTATACATGGACAAATAGGAACAATAACAATCATAAGAACACCACTTCCCCAATCAATGGTGACTTTATCATTAAAAAGTCTACTGAATATAAACTCTTCACTAAAAAAAGCATCTTCACTCCTCCTAAAATTCTTATTAATATTGCATGGCACAATCCACCAAAAGGGTGGA
Source organism: Nicotiana sylvestris (assembly GCF_000393655.2). Taxonomy (NCBI): domain Eukaryota; kingdom Viridiplantae; phylum Streptophyta; class Magnoliopsida; order Solanales; family Solanaceae; genus Nicotiana; species Nicotiana sylvestris. Next base: position 117,140,841 of record NC_091057.1, on the reverse strand, counting down.
CTAAGCTGAACATAGATGCTAGCTATAACAATGTTACGCGAAAATGTGGGTTGGGAGGCACTTTCAGAGATACTAAAGGACACTGGATTGTGGGGTTTGGAAAATCTTTATATGCAAGTGGATCACTAGAAGCAGAGTTGAAAGCTCTACTAGAAGGGCTCAAAATGGCTAAGGAATGGAAACTATACCCGCTTGCAATAGAATCAGATTCTGTGGAGGCTATACAAATGATCCTTCAAGGCAATATGCTTTATGATGATATTGTTAATGAATGCAGGCAGTTAATGCACCAACGGAAGGAGATAATCCTCCGGCACACATTCAGGCAGGGGAATAATGCTGCTCATCACATGGCAAAAAAGGCAAAGGAAGAACGTGAAGGCATGAAGATTTTTGTTGAAGCTCCCTCTTATGTTAAATATTTTGTGGAAAAAGACTTATTAGAACAATGTATTTTTGTTAAGCTACTATCTTATGATGTTTGCAACACTTTGGAAAGCCTAGGTAATGAAAGTGTCCTTCGAGACACCAAATATGGGAACAATGTATTTAACCCTCCTTAAGTATTAATATATATATTTCCTATTTGCTCAAAAAAAAAGACTCCCATGTCACCAAGGTATAGAACAGGAGAAAACAAACATTGATTACATAGCTTGCATATAGCTCAAACAAATTAGTATGCAAGAAGATATTCATTTCAAGTTAAACCATTTACAAATTAACAAAACCAGTCATGGGAACGAAAGCAGCAGAAGAAAAATGAAATGGAAGAACTGACCTTATATTATTGAAATTCTGGAGTAAATACAATGAAAATAAAGCTCTAGGACAGCAAAGCATTCGAGTGAGCTACAGACTAGGCATATGGACCGGAATCGCAACCTCGAACAGACCTGTTAACCAAAGAGACGACACAAACTCGACTGGATTTGGGGTGGAGATTTCGAGCTACTGGTCTGGTATGGTTCAGGGAGTTTGGAGTTGGACCTACTACTGGGTTCGAACTCAGCTTCGCCGGATTCAATATGGGGGTCACTGAAGCTACATGTTTTCCGGTGAGCTGGGTTTGGGCGTGCTGCTGGAAACGGCTGCTATGAGGGAATGAAGGAGATGGAAAATGGGTAAAGGGTGAGGGTAGTGTGTCTGGTTGAAGACGAAGCACAACGGTTGGGAAGGGATGAAGAAGACAAGAATATAGGGGGTCGTTTTGGATCCTGTATTGCGGCGCTGATCTTGATAGAATCCCCAGGCATCAGGAAATTAGCTCCTTTTTCTTGTATCCCTTTAGCTGATTAGGTCTAGGGTGTATATATTGTGTATTTGTTTTTGCTCTTAGGTCCTTAGGGTCTTTTTATTTTTATTTTTGTTCCCTAGAAGAGTCTAGAAGGGTCCCTAGGGTTAGCTTGATGGGTATTGGGTATTGGACTTAATGGGATAATCTGAATTGGGACAAAAAATGGGGATCTAGAACTCCTAAAATTGTGGTCCAACACCTTAATTGACTCCTTTTAGAATAAGATAAAAACACTACACAATGCAAAAGCTAATCCTAATTAATTAAACTAACTATATTAAAACATGAAACTATTTTTGTGTTTTCAAGATTAAAAATGACTACAAAACATTGATGAAACTATTTTTTTTTTTTTGTAATTTTTATTTTCTTGTAATAAAATAAAGTAAAAGAGTCAAAATTAGCTGAAATAGCGATATTAGACCTAAATTAAATATTTTACTCTAAAATGAGTGAAATTTCGAGGAGGATCAAAAATCACATGTCTACAGCTACCCCTCTTTGACCGGGAATGCGAAGAGTTTTCAGACAAAGAACGACTAAACATGTTTTTTGGCCCGACCCTTATTTGGAGAGACCAAAACTAAGAGAAAGGGGAATGTGATCGAGCCTTAGTACCTGAGCTGCCTACATATCCTTGGGTATAAAGGAATTAGGCCACATGTAGTTTAGAAGTGAGTGAGATGATGGAGTATACTGAGGTGAAGAGGCAGTCGAGGTGTCGTTCCGCCGAGGTTTCGGTCCACGGTCCTGTTATTACATCAAAAATCAAAAAATGAAAAAGACTAACTAAGCATGTCAACTATGAGTTACAAGATTCCTATATATAAGTCTTCTGAAGCTTGATCTTGAGTCTTGAATGGCTCTTCATGCAGACTTTGGATTTGAACATTGATGCTTGCTAGTTGTAGGTGCTAGTTTGTTATTCTTCAGCTTTTTCGAATGAAAATCGGACATACCATGCTTGTGGCTTCAGTCATGTCTTGAGCAGCTCACATCTTTCATCAACTTCTCCATTTGGATTCACTTCTTGCCTTTCTTTTTTGTATTCTGGGTTGTGACTAACTTCCGTTGATCATCTCGGACTGTTGACTCGCGTTCTTGCCACGAGCTTCTTTTGTTGCTGACTTGAATTGCATTCTAAAGTGAATTCTCTTATTCTCCAGGTAGGCTCCTGATTGCCAACACCTGAACTGTATTCCCGTGTTCTTCAGGTGGGCGCCTGATTGCCGAAACTGGAACTGTCTTCCTTTGAAACTTGAATGGCTTCCCTCGAACTTGACCTATTTTCCATTAAATCTTGTGCTGCCTTTTGAAATGCTTTCCCTTTGTTCTCCAGGTGGGCGCCTGATTACCAACATTTGAATTGTATTCCTTCCCTCTGAAACTTGAATTGTTTTCCCTTTGTTCTTCAGGTGGGCTCCTGATTGCTGAACTTGAACTGTCTTCCTTTGAGCATTACTGCTTTCCCTTTGTTCTCCATGTGGGCGCCTGATTGCCAACCCTTGTACTGCTTTTCCCTCGAAACTTGACTCATTTTCCCTTTGTTCTCCATGTGGGCTCCTGATTGCCAACATTTGAACTGCTTTCCCTTTGTTCTCCAGGTGGTCTCCTAATTTCCAATACTTGAACTACTTTTCTTTTGTTCTCCAGGTGGACTCCTGATTACCAACACTTGAACTGCTTTCCCTTTGTTCTCCAGGTGGGCATATGATTACAAACACTTGAATTGTGTTTCCCTTTGTTCTCCGGGTGGACTCCTGATTACCAACACTTGAATTGTTTTTCCCTTTATTCTCTATGTGGGCTCTTAATTACTAACACTTGAATTGCTTTCCCTTTATTCTCCAGGTGGGCTCCTGATTTCCAACACTTGAACTGCTTTCCCTTTGTTCTCTAGGTGGGCTTTTGATTTCCAACACCTAAACTGCTTTCCCTTTGTTCTCCAGGCGGGCTCCTGATTTCCAACACTTGAACTGTTTTCCCTTTGTTCTCCAGGTGGACTCCTGATTTCCAACACTTGAATTATTTTTCCCTTTGTTCTCCAGGTTGGCTCCTGATTACCAACAGTTGAATTACTTTTCCCTTTGTTCTCTAGGTGGGCCCCTGAATACCATCACTTGAACTGTTTTTCCCTTTGTTCTCCAGGGGGGCTCTTGATTACCAAAACTTTAACTGCATTCCTTGAGACTTGATTTTTTTTCCTTTGTTCTCCAGGTGGGCTCCTGATTACTGAAGTTGAACTACTTCCTCTTGCGACTGCTTTTCCTTTGCATTGTCTTCCCTTTTTTCTCCAGGTGGGTGCCTGATTGCTTGAACCTGAATTATCCTTTTCTTGAAATTGCTTTTCTTTTGAACTGTGCTCACACTTGTTTCTCCAGGTGGGTGTTTGATTGTTTGACCCTGAATTGTCCTTTTCTTGAAACTGCTTTTCCTTTGAACTATCCTCCCTTGTTTCTCCAGGTGGGTGCCTGATTGTTTGACCCTGGACTGCTTCCTATTCTCAAAACTCGTGTCATTTTCCCTTGCTCTCCAGGTGGGCGCTTGATTACAACAGAATAGACAAAACAAAGGAAATTTTTTGCCCTAAGAATTTGAAAGCTAGATCCCATAATCCAGGAGGGTCCTGAAAACTCCTAGTAAAATGACAATTTTTAAGCTAAATTATATTTTCTAAAGGTATGACTTCCGCTAAATCTTGTTATCTATGAAGGTCTCAAAACTGAATCCCATTGTCCAGGAGGGTCCTGAAAATTTCCAATTGAGCCTCGTTCTAAGAATGAAAACTTCATGACCAAGTTATATTTCCTCAAAGTAGAGCTTATGCTAGATCTTATTACTCACGAATGTTTTGAATTTTAAACTAGGTCCCATTGTCCAGGAGGGTCCTGATAACCCCTTTTTTCTTCTTTAAAGAAATTAAATCCCATTATCTAGGAAGGACCTAAAAATTTCAATTTAAATCTCATCTTACGAGTGAAAACTTTAACGCTAAACTATGTTTCCTAAAGGTAGAACTAACACTAAATCTGGTTAAATATGAAGGTCTTAAAATTTAACTAAAGCCTATTATCCAGGAGGGTCCTGAGAACTTTAAATTAAATCCCATTGTCCAGGAGGGTCCTGAAAATTTTAAATTAAATCTCATTATCCATGAGGGTCCTGAAAAGCTGAGAATGAACTTACCTGGGCTATGCTTTCTTCCTGGAGGATCTCTGCAGAACGAACAAAATTCCTTGCCCCTGAACCGTGCTTTTGCTCATGGAAGGTTCCTGTAGATCGGACACTTCCAAGCTTTGATTTGGACACAATTTTCGTCCCTGTTTCAAACAAAGAAAACATGTGAGTTTATAAATATGGTGGTTCGTTTGTGGTCTTGACTTTGAGGGCGATTTATCCTTCACTTTCCATGATAACTTTGGTTTCAACTCGAAAGACCTTGCATGTTCATTGACTAACCACTTTCTCTGTCACCCTTATCCCAGGAGATACCTCTGATTCGTTCAAACCCAAACCCTCTATTTGTTGCATTATGCTCATCCATTGACATAGACTGAACCTTTATGTTTTACATGAATCCCAAAACACGTTGATTTTTACCAACTCAGTGTGCTTGTTGTTTTTTCTTGACGTATGCCACTGGCCTTGGCCTTGAGGTCTATTGCTCCTTCACTTTCCATGATAACTTTGATTTTCGCTTGGAAGACCTTGCTCGTCATTAGTTAACAACTTTCTCTATCAACCTTATCACAGAAAATGCCCTTGATCCATTCAAACCCAACACCCTTTATCTGTTGTATTGTTCATGAATTGACATATACAAAACCTTTGTATTTCACATGAATCACAAAGCACATTGATTGTTACCAACTCTGTGCGCACGCTGTTCTTTCCTGACTTATGTCACTTTAATGTACTAGCCAGACTCCGCTTTGTGCAATTGGAAAGCTGGTGGCAAATTTTGAAGTTATTTCTCACTTGTTCTGCCCAAACAAACTCAGGAGGAGGAAGTAACCAAGACAAAGGAACAGAGTTAAGGACAATGGAAAGAGATGATCCCTAACAAGAAAACTACAAAGTAGAAACTTATCAAATGTGGATACCAACTCTAATGACCATGACATGCACCTTTTGATTAAGTGGTCTAATCTGTCAAGCAAGTCTAATGTTCAACTCTTGTTGTACCTCTTCGCCGTGAAATTGGGCTTTAATGCTCTGATTATCCTATCTGATTCACAATCCTTATTTGACTTGCAGTGCCTGAAAGGTTTTCACCATCAAGCCTCTCTCATTTTGTTCTTTCTCTCAACTTACCGTCGCCTTATGGTGCCTGTGAAGGTTTTCACCGATAAGACTCTCATTTTTGTTTTTCTTCTGTAGAACGGAGTGTTTCCCCTGATGTGAATCATACCTCTAACTCGCTTGACTTGGCACTACTCAAAGATTGATCGGAAGGTCTTTCTTTGGACCGTAATGTGGGCTTTTGGATGGGGTTAGAAAGAAAGGATAAAGGCTCAAAAACAACTTAAAAGGGCTCAAAATTATAACATTTGGAATCAGATCTGTTACAACAACCACAATTCTGCCCCAGTTTCTTTGCTTGGGAACTTTTGAATTTCTTTGAATTTTTCATTTTTTTTCTTGTTCTTAATAAAAATATGACAGAAAATATAATTGGGCCCTACTTGCTTTATTTTTCACACTTCACCCTCTCTTTTCTCTTTTTTTGTTTTCATTTGCCCTCAACTATCATTGTTCCGCCAAATGACCCTTTTACCCTTGAAAATTGCAACATGTAGCACATAGGATGCATCAGGATGGTCTTTTATTTTTTAGGTACATCTGTCCTAGACGGACCCAACCCCTGTGTTGAGTCCCCAAAGTCAAATGCATATGATGCAAACAAGCGTTCCTACTATGGATCCGGCATGAGGCTGAGTTATTCTAAGTTCAAAACCTAGGTATGTTGTTCTAGACTTGTGTACCCGAGCGGACGACTCGAGCTGGGGGCTACGTACCAGGAACCAAAAGGCCATCCGACTTTGTAACTTGTCCGAGCATCTTCCTAATGTAAGGTATGACACTAATAGAAGAGGAGTCACGCCAACGTACACATCCTCGAAGATGAGAAGAGAAGGGTTTTGTAGCAGTTTATATACAGTTCAAGTAGTATCAAAGTGGTAAAAAGCAGCATTTAGCATAGTAGGCCCAAACATGTAATAAAACCAGATAATAAATAAAAGCCAAATATAACAATTATTATAAGCTCGAATTTTTGAACCATGAACCAGAGATTCTGGGTTATTTTCCCCAGCAGAGTCGCTAGAGCTATCATACCTCCTTTGTCCTACCCTCCGAAGGGTATAAGATAGTTTTTCCAATTTAAGTGACAATCAAAACGGGATTATTTATTTAAATTTCAGAGTCACCACTTGGGATAATTTATGGTGTCCCAAGTCACCGGTTCAAATCCCGAATCGGGGAAAGACTGACTCTGTTTTACAGTCCGCGAATACAGAAATTCGGGTAAGGAATTCTGTTAACCCAGGAGAAGGTGTTAGGCATTCCCGGATTGCGTGGTTTTAGCACGGTCGCTCAACTGTTATTATTGGCCTATTTATCTGATTTAAAACATTTTTAGAACCTATGTACATTTTATTCCTTTTAAAACCGCTTTTAATAATCCGATTATTACACAACTGATTATTTGATTACACATTGTGAATCATGTCACTGGAATCGTACCCACGATCCACAACGTGTTTATTTATTTTAACAAGATTAAATTATGGCCGGGTCACATAAATATACCCCCGGATTTTAGAAATTAAGTGTCACAACTACGTCACGGGAACTGTACCCGTAGCTATGACAATTTATTTAATTAATGCACCTAAAGCAAACTACGAAAATTCAAGGTGTTTTTCTACATTAGTTAAGACAATTAATATTAGGGCCATAGACTAGGTGATTGGATGGCACACCTCAATTTTATTAAAGGGAAAGCATTCAACTAAGGATGTTCATATTTAAAAATAATTCGGAATTAAGTATCACAACTCCGTCATGGGAATCGTACCCGTAGTTGTAATAAATCAATTACGTGCCTAAAACAAACTATGAGATTCATAATTTATTCAACTTTTAAACCCCAAACAAACTAATAACTTGTTCAAATCATTGGAGAAACTGCACTAGACGCACAAGCACTGCAACCTGATAATCAAATCAGAGGTTTTTCGTATTTTCTTTCTTGTTAATTGCCTCTTGGAACTCAACTATTACCAGCCTTTTTCTTTTGACTGAGCCATGACACAAATGATGCATTTTATTTGAGCTAGAAATCTTTTGACATCTAATTCTACTGAAACATCACCCTTTACTAACAAAAAGACAAAAGTTGAAGAACTTATGTTCTGAAATGTATAATTCACAAACAGGTTCTATCTATATGCATATGGAAGGTTGAACTTACATTGATATTAGAATCATTATGTGTTATACGATACTCAATTGTATAATTTGAACCATCAGCCGGTAGTAAGTCGAAAACCTGCTTTACAGTTGCGCTTTCTTTAAAGTATACAATGAGAGAAGCCTCCGATACAACGAACCAAAAATCATGCTGATGACCTGAACCTCGAACCGGCGATTGAGCCTCGAACGGACATCGATGACCTCAAACCAACCTCGGCTTCAAACTGTTTCGCGTGATTTTTCGAGAAGAGTAGCAGGCTGGTTTTTGGTGCGCTGTCGTAAATGGGAAGAAGCAAAAGAAGCGACTGGGTTTATCCTCGCCGGGTTCTGGTAATAAAGAGATGGCACCGGCTGATGCTGTCTCTGGTGAGTACCAGGTGGTGTAAGAGGTGTGCGTAGCTAGGAGTTCTAAGTCGCGGAGAAGATGAAGAAAACGACTGGTTCTGTTTCGTCCGCCGCTGCTAGCTCTTAGGAATAGGGTTTCGTTATTTTTTATGTTTGTTGGGTGTTTAGGTGTTACTTCTTAGGTCTAATGTTTTAATGGAGAAGAAGATGGGGGAGGTTGTTTTTTGGAGTTGCTACTGGAGATCCTTAGGCGTTAGGTGAAGAAGATGAAGTCATGGGGGCAGGGTCCTTGTGTTCAAACGGCTGTAGCTTCATATCTCTAGGTGTGTTATGGTTGGAAATGAAAATGGAGAGAGTTGAAGGGTTTCTCCTCCGTTTTGGTGTTCCTAGAAGAAGATGATGAAAGGGGAGCCGGCTCTATGGGTGTAACGGCGCTGATGGTATATTAGGAGTCTAGGTTTAGGCTTTTTTTCTTTGTATTTTCGCTGATAGTCCTTTTTTTAGCTCCCTTTTCAGATTTTTTGCTTTGTTTGTTTTATAGGGTTTTTTAGGTTAGGGGGTAAGGGCCTAGGAATTATGGGCTAGGTACAAAAATTAGGCCTAAAAATGGGTTGCTCGAGCCCAAGTTTTATTCTTTCCCCGCGAATGAGACTAAAAATACGATCTTATTTTTTAATTAATCCTACTTAAGTAAAATAACTATTAAAATAAGACTGACCGTTAAAACAAAACTAGTTTTGGTATTTTTCAAGATTAAAAAATGACTACAAAACCTTAATGAAACTATTTTTTGGAATTTTCGTTTTTTATGAGAAAATAAAGTAAAAGGGTTAAAACTAATTAAAATAGCGATATTAGCCCTAAACTAAATATTTACATGTTAAAATATAAAAAATCTTGGGGAGGGTCAAAAATCACATGTCTACAATCCCAATGGACACAACCACATCTTGTGCATTAATTTGGAGAACTAAATGCCAATATGCTAATCATGAATGTATAAATAGTCGGGTCTGGTGGGAGAGAAATGCCTAACCCTTTTGTTTTGCAAAAAATGAGGAACGAGGTCCCCAGCTTCGGTATGGTTAGCACACCCTCACTCTTGCTAGACTAATGGAGAAATCTTCCATAATGTGACCAAATCAATGAATGGAAAGAGAGGGCCGTCAAATCTAGCGAAAAGCTGGAATATCTGGAATACAGTCTGTTGGAATTGGAAGGAAAAGTGAGGAAGAGAGTCACTGACTGCCAGAACACTGAGGGAAACGAAGGAGGACATTTGGCAAAAGGCATTCTTACTGATGAACCTACGCGATTTGGAGGATTTGATCAACGAGAGCATTCAGCCTGAGGAAGGTCCTTCTGAGACCAAATAGATTAGGTTTACTCGCTTCCCAAATGTAATAAGGCCAAGTGCCAGTAGTGACTTACTTTTCTATTATCTTAATGTCGTTTGGGATTCGTCTATTTTTCATATTATGAAATGAAGCATTTATTGGCATCTAAAGTTCTCCAAATTTATTTGTCGCAAGGGCTACCTCGGGCACAATGAGGCTTCCAAATTAGGACACGAATTTACATTTCTGCAATATGTGCTTAAATACTGCAAACATTTCAGAATCTTCACTAACTTGTTACCTTTTTGTTTTTGCTTATTTTTTATTATTCTCATCCCCTTAGGTTGGTTCGCTCATACTGGCCTCATCAGCATATCATACCTGATCTAGAGGCCCTCCACCTCCTCCTCCTCCAAGCAATACAAAAGGCAGAGGAAAAGCAAAAATGAACGACTTAAGTGGTATCCGAAAAGAGAATATTGAGAACGCAGAAACTTCAAATGGCTGTAGTACTTTGGCCCCAAATGATCTAGTCTTGAGACTGGAACAAAAGATATTGGAATTGCAAGAAGAACTTAAGCAGATCCGCAACTTGGAAAACTTGTCACTCACCCTAAATGTCCCCGACATCCACCAAAAAAACACAAAGAACCCAGCACCTCCCCAAAACACACAAAACCAACACCCATAAAATCTTCCTCCACTGAATCAATACACAACTCCACCCCAAAATCTCAATTCATTGCCAATACCAACTCCGCCACAACATCACCATCAACCAATTCAGTACCCACCAACCACCACTTACCACACTCCCCAAAACATACCACAACCCATTCTCGATCCCCAAAACTCCACTAATGACCATCATTACACCCAAGTCCCTGGCACCCATCAATGCAACCCTATATACGTAGAAACCGTACCACTCTATCCAACCAATCTCTTATACACTGAAATCCTTCGAGAAAGACCTGCTCATTAAAAACATAGCTGAAAAACTCAAGAAGTTGACAAGCAGAGTTCAAGGCGTCAAAGGCGGAAAAGGAATAGAAGGGTTAAACTATGAAGACCTATGCATACATCAAGACGTAGAACTGCCAGTAGGATACAAACCTCCCAAGTTTGAGATGTTTGACGGCACAGGTGATCCTAGAGTCCATTTAAGGACCTATTGTGACAAACTTGTCGGGGTCGGGAAAGACGAAAAGATTCGAATGAAACTCTTTATGAGAAGTCTTATTGGGGATGCTTTGTCTTGGTACTCAGCCAAGATCCCAAGAAATAGTCCAATTTGTAGGTATAGCGTCGGATTTCATGGATCGGTTCAGGTTTAATACAGAGAATGCACCAAATGTTTTCTATATTCAGAATCTTAATAAGGAACCTACTGAGACTTTCCGTGAGTATGATACTCATTGGAGGTCGGAAGCGGCCAAGGTCAGGCCATCTTTGGACGAGGAACAGATGAACGAGTTCTTCGTCAGAGCACGGATCCACAATATTATGAAAGGTTGATGGTTATCAAAAATCATAAATTCTCTAATGTCATCGAACTCGGAGAAATAATCGAAGAAGGAATCAAGTGCGGGATGGTAACGAATTTTGAGGCACTACAGGCCACAAATAAGGCATTCCAATCAGGTGGCATATCAAAGAAGAGAGATGTTGTGGCAGTAATGTTGTCCCAGGGACCGAAATCTCCACTTACCTATCAAACACCTCCACCCACATATCAAACACTCCCACCCATATATCATACACCTCCACCCACATACCAAGTATCGCCGCCCATATATCAGCCCTCATCTCCTAGATATTCCAAACCAGCCATTGTCTATCACACCTATAGCTCCCAACCATCTCATTTCCATTCACCACCTACTCCGCAAAATTATCCAAGACCAAGACCCAATTTCGACCGTAAGCCACCCAGACAATATACCGCCATTGCTGAACCCATCGACCAACTGTATGAAAGGTTGAATCGCTAGTTATGTCACCCCCATTCCTGTTGTGGCATTACAAAATCCATCCCAATGGGTCAATCCAAACAAAACTTATGCGTACCATTCTGGTATGAAGGGTACACCACTGATGAGTGCCGAACATTGAAGGATAAGATCCAGACGCTAGTCGACAACAAGGTCATACAGGTAAAGGAAGTTGCACATAATGTCTGCAATAACCCCCTCCCTGATCATAGTGGTGGCGGAGTTCGTGTGATAGAGACGAACGAAGAATGGGACCCCGATGGTCGATTGGGCTTATTCGAGAAGGCAATGACTTTAAAGTTACAGTCACACTTACTCCGATTGTGGTACAGGCTCCGTCACCAATCGAGGTTGAGGTAGCTGCACCGGTTCCATTTGAGGTAGAGGTAGCTCAACCTACGGCAACCCCTGATCCATTTGAAGTAGAATTTGTCACACATTTCACAGTGACAGTATCAACCACACCTCCTTTTGACTCAAAAGCAATACCTTGGGATTACGTTGCCAAAGCTCGGCAAAAGGGAAAGGCAAAAATGGAGGAATCCGATGCCACACAAGGAATGACTAGGACTGGAAGAGTATATACACCTAAACATTTGGGAGGACCAAGCAAGGATGCCACTACCAGGCAGTCTGTCATTGTGACAGGGCCAGATGACTTGTAGAGGAAAGTACAAGCAAATGAGTATTATGTCATTAATCATTTGAACAAAACTCTTGCTCAGATATCTATCCTATCACTGTTGCAAAACTCAGAGGCACATAAGAATGCTTTAATGAAAGTGCTGAGTGAGGCTTATGTACCCAATAATATCACTGGCGGAGAAATGGCCAATATGGTAGGCCAAGTACTGGAAAGTCATAAGATTATCTTCCACGAAGATGAGATACCGCCTGAGGGGTTGAATCACAATCAAGCATTGCATATCATAGTGCAATTTGAAGACAAATTCATTGCCAGGGTCTTGGTTGACGTAGGTTCAAGACTCAATATTTGTCCGGTGAACACTTTGAAAAGGTTGGACAAAAGTTCACATGAAATACGGGTAGGAAGCATGAATGTGAAAGCTTTCGATAGGTCCTAAAGGGCCACAATCGGATATATCAACCTTTGTTTGCAGATGGGGCCAACTTGGTTCGACGTCGAGTTTCAGGTGCTCGACATACCAGCCTCATATAATCTTCTGTTGGGACAACCATGGATCCATGTTGCTGGAGTCGTGCCTTCCACACTACATCAAGCTGTGAAATTTTAATGGAATCGTCAGGAGGTGATCATTAACGGAGATGGAAGTAACCCCATTTACACTAGTCAAACCATCCCTGCTATCGGGCATAGAAGAAGGCTATGAGGGGAAATATATCATCATATTGAACGGGTCAATGTCGTCGAGAAATATAAATGGTGGAGTAGTACAATAGAAAGTATATTGGCATGGTCTGGGTATGAGCCCGGAAAAGGGCTGGGAAAGAATCTCCAGGGCATCACTAAACCAATACCGCTGAAAAGTCATGGTACTACCTTTGGGCTCGGATATCAGTACACATGGCAAGAATATAATGATTGGTGGCCTCCATAGTGCGGACCGTCTTACCCTCTCGAGAAACCAGCCCAAATCCAATCCCAATACAAGCCCAATTTTTAAACCTAAATCTACCCAGGCCCAATACCCATCCGCCCAACCCAAATACCAAGCCAAATCCTAGTCGTTGATCATTTTGATCAACGGTCCAGGTTTCCCCTTTCCTTAATCAAACCAACATGTACCCCAAAACCCTAATTTATTTCCCACCTTATACCGTGTCACACCTCCTTTTTACATACCCGAGAGGGTACAAGGGAGTTTTTTCCAATTAAAGGACAATCGAAACGGGATTTGTTTGTTTATTTTAGAGTCGCCACTTGGGAGATTTAGGGTGTCCTAAGTCACCAATTTTAATCCCGAATCGAGGAAAAGAATGACTCCATATTACAGTCTGCGTACCAGAAATCCGGATAAGGAATTCTGTTAACCCGGGAGAAGGTGTTAGGCATTCCCGAGTTCCGTGGTTCTAGCACGGTCGCTCAACTGTCATATTTGGCTTAATTATCTGATTTTATACAAGTGTGAACTTATGTGCAAAATTTAACTTTTAACCGCTTTTATCATTTACTGTTTTTATCAAGAATTGCAACGTTGTGAAAATGTATCTCGAACCGCGTTACAATCAATGTACCCGTGGTCGTCGACACACTTTGACTCCGTTGAGATTTGGATTTGGGTCACATCAATGTGCACCCGAGTTTAAGGAAATTAAATTATTAAAGGCGCGCCTAAAGCGACTAGCGTATCATCTACTTTGGGTAGGGCCGTGGAATTTTGCTAAACGGTCCATCCCGAAGTCTAAGAAATTTTAAAACAAGTATTTACTGAGGGCCCCGCAATTTTGTATTTTTATTCGGCGAGGCTCATCTCGTTCTTATTTTTCAAAAGGAATTTGCAACGTCATGGACACGCATCTCGAACCACGTCACAATCAATGTACCCGTGATTAGAGACACATTTCGACTCCGTTAAGATTTGGATTTGGGTCACATCAATGTGCACCCGAGTTTAAGAAGGTAAGGCTTATTAAGGCGCGTCCTAAAGAGACTAACGTATTGTTATTTTAGGAAGAGGCCGTGAAGGTTCATTAAACGGCCAAATCCAAAGTCTAGTCAATGGTTATGTATTTTATTGAGGGCCCCGGCGATGTGTGATTTATTTAGCGAGGCTCGTCTCATTTTTATTTTAAAGGATAAACCTATAACGACTATATTTTTCTATTAAGTTTGTCTCTAAAAATAAAAGAAAATTTCTCAATTAATTACATGCTGAAAACGTAACTTATTAGTTATTAAGTTACGCTAATGTGAATGGAAAGTTGCGATCGAGTTTGTACAAAGGAAAACTGCTTTCATTCTATATTTTATTACTCAGTAATACTAGAACATGAGACAGATAATAATATCGAAACAACTTTGATTAATTTGAACTAATATTATTAGATGAAGAAGTTAACATATGCAACATCATTACTCATTAATCAATCGACTACATTTTTATACAAAGAAAGGAAAATTGTATTCAAACACAAATCCAAACAGGAGGAATTCAACAGGAACAAAGCCTGATTAATATTTCATTTCGCTTCAAGCCGAAAGGGTACAAATGTGTACCTGGAAATGGCAGTACAAGAACAAAAGAAGGAGAAGTCAGCAGCAATAATAACACAGCAACAGCAGGTTCAGCAACACCGCAAACTAGTGACAACCAGTAGAACAAACCAGTAACAGATTGAAAAACTTCAGCAATACCAAAGTGCAATCGTAGTCAAAGCAGAAGAGAGATGGATACAAGATGCAGTAGTTTACTGATTTTGAATAACACTCGAGAAAAGACAAACGGAATTTATTCAAGTAGAAGTTCAAGTTGTCTTTCTCTTTTACTCTCTAACACTCTTGAAATTCTCCAGAATGTATTACTCTCAAAAATGTTCTACCAATAATAATCCCTAACCTCTCAATAATGTTCAACCTCCTCCTTTTAATGTCAAGAATGACTCTATATATATAGCAAGACAAGTCTTGAATCGCTAACCCAAAATATTCCCCCAAGGCATGCTTTGTCCCCACTACTTAATGTTTTCTTTATTTTAAACTTTGTCCCTCATGCCTACATTAAATAAATTCATCAACCCAGCCCATTACAATTTGTCCCCCATGCCTACATTAAATAAATACATCATCCCCAACCCATTACCATTTGTCCCTCATGCTTAACATAAACAAATGCAATATTCTCATCCACTACATTATGTTTTGTCCTATTATGTTAAACAATTATATCAAACACCACCCCATTATATTTTGTCCCCCATGCCTACATAAACAATTATAATAATGTTCAATTACCAAACTACCCCTCCGACCTTATTGCAATTACCATTTTACCCCTGAATGTACTACAATTTACCAAACTACCCCCATCAGCTCTTAAACAATCAATTAATCATAACTTAACCAAAATATAGCCAAGATGACCAATTTCTCAACAATCTTCAACAACAAATCATATGAACACGATGAACAACACAACTCAAAATTAATGGAATGAATTAACCATATTGGGAACCAATCACGGTTAATTTAGACCATCAATTGGATGAGCAAGGAAACAACAACATTAACAACAAAAATAAACTTGAACAACATGAATCACAACTAACAGAACGAAAATGCAAACTGAAACTCATATGATGAACAACAAAAAGCAAGAGACCAAACAATACCCAAAACGAAATCAATCGAACCAATACAAGAATAAACACTCATGGGAATAGCCACAGTTAAAACCAAACATTTGATTTTCCTAACTTGAAATATTGAACAAAAATGAACGAAAGCTAACAACAACAAAAAATTGGTCGGAATCCTACCACATTAAAGGGACGGGCTTGAATGGCGACCTCGACGCGCTGCAAACTCGCCAACCTCAGTTGCGTATGAACTGTTTGTGTGACCCCGACCAGAGCTCGAACAAATGAGGTGGTGAGGTCCAATGGTGGCGGAACTACGTCTCTATCTCCGGGATGAAGCAGACGACGCGCTGCAAACAAGCTTGTCTGTTATGACAACGTCAAGCTGGGCAGCTCGCTCACAGGATGAAGCAGACGACGCAGAGGTCGTTCACGAAGCAACTCGGAGAAGATGAAGTAGAAAGCAGAAGCAACGGGAAGCAGCTCGGCCATGGAAGCGAGGTTGACGAGGGTAGTGACAGCAGGAGGGTGTCGTGCTCATGGCGAGGAGGTCGATGGGCTGTTCGTCGTTGATGGAGCAGTGGAAACGCAACAGCAACGGAGAAGATGAAGCAGTTGCTGGTTGCGTCAATGGTGGATATTCACGATGGTGAGGTAGAGGAAGAAGAAGAAGCAGCAGCCATGGACGGGCTGCTGCGTGTGTGCGTGTGTGTTTGGTTGTGTATGTGTGTGTGTGTGTGTGTTGTCAATGGGGAGGCAGCCATGGCTGCTAGGGAGGGGAAATTGGGAGGTGTTTTTGAGTTTGGGGAAGAAGAAGATCGGGAAGGGGCGGATGGGTTAGTGTTTTAGGGTTTTTGTTTTTATTTTTTTTTTATTTTTTGTTTTGTTTTGTGTTGGACAAAAATGAAGAAGGGGTGTTGGGTATTTGGGTTAATGGGGCGGACCGGGTCGACCCGGTTTGAAGTGGACCGGGTCATGGGGAAGATTGGGCAATTATTTGGGCCTATGGTTTGAAAATTGAAAAAGTGGCTCAATCCGATTTTTCTTTGTATTTTTGCTCTCTTTTCATCTTTTATTTTCCTAAAACTAAATTATAAAAATACTTAAATTATTATTAAGAACTAAATTAAGTTATAAAAGCGCAAATTAACTCCCAATAATAATTAACGCACAATTAAGTAATAATTAAGCATAAAATTGTATATTTGGACATTAAATGCTAAAAATGCAAACGATGCCTATTTTTGTAATTTTTATTTTTTGTAAAACAAATTTAATTACTAACAATTGTAGAATCAAATCCTACATGCAAAATGTGACATATTTTTGTATTTTTATTAATTTAACAAATAAACATGCACAGTCAAATACAAATAATAATCCAAAAATGTCACAAAAATACTCAAAATTGCACACCAAGGAAAATCATTTTATTTTGAATTTTTTGGGAGTAATTCTCATATAGGGCAAAAATCACGTGCTTACAGCTGCCCCTCTTTGCCCGAAGACACGAAGGGTTTTCGCGCAAAGATAAAGCGAGCGATTTTTGCCCATCCGAGTACTCCGTGTGAAGCATTTTTTGAAAAAGATTTAACCGAACCTTTGCTTCAAAGGTTTCCTACATATCCCTGGCTAAAGGGGAATCAGGTTAATGTAGTTCGGGAAGTTTTGGTAGCTGGGACTACCGTGGGACTGCAATGTTACTGTTGTTGCATGCTGTTATCACTGCTTACCGATCTCCTTGTTACACCGTGCTTAAAAGAAAACAAGAAGCTAGGCTAGACTAAAATTTGTTCTTGTTGCCTTGCTTTCTTGTCGGCTTGTGTTTCCTCCGGTGCTTTTCTTCCGATGCTTTTCTTCCTTTTGACACATGCACTTGAGTTTGTGCTGGGACCTCTTGTTGCAACCTTTTGCTTCCCGGTGCTGGGGATTTTTTTTGTTTCCTGTTGGGGATTCCTGTTGTAACCCTGACCTGATCTTGAAATGTATGCCTCTGTTATATGGGCGGGCTCCCAACTTCAACACTTGAAAATTAAAGACTGAAATGTATGCCTCTGTTATCTGGGCGGGCTCCCAACTTCAACGCTTGAAATATAAAGACTGAAATGTATGCCTCTGTTATCTGGGCGGGCTCCCAACTTCAACGCTTGAAATATAAAGACTGAAATGTATGCCTCTGTTATCTGGGCGGGCTCCCAACTTCAACGCTTGAAATGAAAAGACTGAAATGTATGCCTCTGTTCTATGGGCGGGCTCCCAACTTCAATACTGGAAATATAAAGACTGAATGTATGCCTCTGTTATATGGGCGGGCTCCCAATTTCAACACTTGAAATATAAAGACTGAATGTATGCCTTTGTTATATGGGCGGGCTCCCAACTTCAACACTTGAAATCTAAAGACTGAATGTATTCCTCTCGTTATACAGGTGGGCGCCTGGCTTCAATACTTGAAATGAAAAGACTGAAATGTATGCCTCTGTTCTATGGGCGGGCTCCCAACTTCAATACTGGAAATATAAAGACTGAATGTATGCCTCTGTTATATGGGCGGGCTCCCAACTTCAACTCTGGAAATATAAAGACTGAATGTATGCCTCTGTTATATGGGCGGGCTCCCAACTTCAATACTGGAAATATAAAGACTGAATGTATGCCTCTGTTATATGGGTGGGCTCCCAATTTCAACTCTGGAGATATAAAGACTGAATGTATGCCTCTGTTATATGGGCGGGCTCCCAACTTCAATACTTTGAAAATAAACGCCATTCCTCTCTTCAGGCGGGCTCCTGATTTCAACAACTTTGAAAATAAACGTCATTCCTCTCTTCAGGCGGGCTCCTGATTTCAACAACAACTTTTTCAAAATAAACGTCATTCCTCTCTTTAGGCAGGCTCCTGATTTTAACAACAACTTTGAAAACAAAATGCCATTCCTTTCTTTAGGTTGGCGAGATTTAAACAATTTTAAAAATAAACGTCATTCCTCTCTTCAGGCGGGCTCCTGACTTTAACAACAACTTTAAAAATAAACGCCATTCCTCTCTTCAGGCGGGCTCCTGATTTCAACAACTTTGAAAATAAAATGTCATTCCTTTCTTTAGGTTGGCGATATTTAAACAACTTTAAAATTAAACGTCATTCCTCTCTTCAGGCGGGCTCCTGATTTCAACAAACTTAGGAGGAAATGCCTCTCCTATGGGTAAAACTAAACTTAGGAGGAAATGTCTCTCCTATGGGTAAAATAAACTTAGCAGGAAATGCGTCTCCTATGGACAAAACTAAACTTTAGGAGGAAATGCATCTCCTATGGGTAAAACTAAACTTAGGAGGAAATGCGTCTCCTATGGGTAAAAGTAAACTTAGGAGGAAATGCGTCTCCTATGGGTAAAACTAAACTTAGGAGGAAATGCGTCTCCTATTAATGAAATCTTTAACTTAGTAAGTGCGTCTCCTATGCGTGAAATCTTAATTCAGGAAGTGCGTCTCCTCTGGGTAAAATAAACTTAGGAAATGCGTCTCCTATGGGTAAAACTTAGGAATTGCGTCTCCTATTGGCAAAACTAGACCTAGGAAGTGCGTCTCCTATTGGTAAAGGCGTGGAATGTATTCCCTTGTTATACAGGTGGGCGCCTAGAATATGAAATGGATAGACAAAAAAGTATTCCTCTCGTTATTCAGGTGGGCCCTTGTCTAAACTAAGACATAAAAGTATTCCTCTCGTTATACAGGTGGGCGCCTATTGGTAAAGACATGAAATGTATTCCCTTGTTATACAGGTGGGCGCCTAAAACAGAAATGAAAAGACAGAATGTATTCCTCTCGTTATTCAGGTGGGTGCATGTCTTCAACAATAACTTTGAAAATAAGATCCTATTTGAGGGCGGATGAACCCAACATATCCTATTTGAGGGCGGATGAACCCGACATATCCTATTCGAGGGCGGATGAACCCGACATATCCTATTTGAAGGCGGATGAACCCGACGTATCCTATTTGAGGGCGGATGAACCCAGCATATCCTGTTTGAGGGTGGATGAACCCAGCATATCCTGTTTGAGGGCGGATGAACCCGACATATCCTATTTGATGGCGGATGAACCCGAAATATCCTATTCGAGGGCGGATGAACCCAAAATATCCTATTCGAGGGCGGATGAACCCAAATATCCTATTCGAGGGCGGATGAACCCAAAATATCTTATTCGAGGGCGGATGAACCCAAAGTATCCTATTCGAGGGCGGATGAACCCAAAGTATCCTATTCGAGGGCGGATGAACCCAAAATATCCTATTCGAGGGAGGATGAACCCAAAATATTCTGTTTGAGGGCGGATGAACCCAAACTATCCTATTTAAGGGCGGATGAACCCGGCATATCCTATTTGAGGGCGGATGAACCCAGCATATCCTATTCGAGGGAGGATGAACCCAACATATCCTGTTTGAGGGCGGATGAACCCAAACTATCCTATTTGAGGGCGGATGAACCCGACATATCCTATTTGAGGGCGGATGAACCCAGCATATCCTGTTTGAGGGCGGATGAACCTGACATATCCTATTTGAGGGCGGATGAACCCAGCATATCCTATTCGAGGGCGGATGAACCCGACATATCCTGTTTGAGGGCGGATGAACCCAAACTATCCTATTTGAGGGCGGATGAACCCGACATATCCTATTCGAGGGAGGATGAACCCGAACTTTCCTATTTGAGGGCGGATGAACCCGACATATCCTATTTGAGGGCGGTTGAACCCGACATATCCTATTCGAGGGCGGATGAACCCGATATATCCTATTTAAGGGCGGATGAACCCGACAAATCCTATTCGAGGGCGGATAAACCCGTCATATCCTATTCGAGGGCGGATGAACCCGACATATCTTTTAAACTTGAAAATGTCTTACCTCAAAACTTGATGGGGATAACACTGCTGAGGAATTATTTATTTACCTGTCGGGGAATAAAATGTTATGAGCTGGGGATAACGTTGTTGGGGGATTTTCATTCCTTCAAAATTAGTGCTCCACTCTTCTGAAGGCTGTTGGGAGCGACAGTGGCCCTTTGCCTTTCCAAACACAAGTTTCAATCTTTTTGTTCGGTCCACTGGGGATACAGTTTCCTTTATAAAACCTTGGGGATAACACTGGTTCAAAGATCAGCTCCCTTGAGACTGGTGTTATCTTTCTTCTTCCCCAAATGGGCACCTGCCTTTAAGAAAATATTCTGCCCCGGTTTGATGATTTTCTTTATGGCCTGTCTTTCCGCCATCAATAACGTTCATTTTCCCTGTTTCTAAATTAAAGAAAATTTTGTTAGTTTAAAAACATGGTAAGTGGTCATGCCACTTTTGTTGGGGATGGTTTCCTCTTTCTCCTTTCCCAGCTTTGTGTTCCATTATGCTATCAAAACTTGCTGGGGATGATATTAATTGCTGACACTGGCCCATCCCTTTTATCAATCTCATCTTGATGGGGATACCCTTCTTGACACGGGTTTTGCGCCTGTTCCTTGTACCACTTGGGTGTACTAGTTGATGGCCTATTTTGAAGTCATTTCCCACTGGTTCTGACCAAACAGACTCTACTAGGGAATTTTTATATGAAAGGAAAAAGATAAAAAGAAACAAAATAAAAGACAAAGGAAAAGATGACTTTTTAACAAAAGAAACTATAAATAAAAATCTATCAAACGCAAATACCGACTCTATTGGTCATGACATGCACATGTGGCCTATCCTCTGTCGTCAATCATCTTTCAAGATCTTTATTTGGCAATTCCCCGTCTGATTCTCAATCTTATTCGACTTGTAGTGCCCGAAAGGTTTTCACGATCAAGCCTCTCTCATTTTAGTTTTTCTCTCAGCTTTCATCGTCTTATGGTGTCCGTAAAGATTTTCACTGATAAGACTCTCTCATTTGTATCACTTTCCAGCTGGGGATTTGGAGTGTTGCCGGTATGACTCTCTCTGCTGGAGATTAGAGTCCTTTCTGCTGTGGAACAGAATGTTATGTTCGCCGGTAAGACTCTCATTTGTCTGACTTGGCATCTTTTGAAGACTGGTCAGAAGGTCTTTCTTTGGACCGTAATGTGGGTTTTGGATAGGGCTAGAAAAAAAAGGGTATTAAAGGCTCAAAAATGCATTAATTCTGGGTTATTAGTTACAACTTTCGGAACTAGATTTATTTACCACAAACGCAACTTTTGCCCCAGTTTCTTGCTTGGGGATATTTTACTTGATTGATTTATATTTTTCAAAACTATGACCGAGCCGTGAAGCGCCTACGTATCCTCTTTGAGGAATCAGGTCAAACGTAGTTCCCAATTCCTCGGTTTTCATTTGACTTTCCTTTTTTTTCTTTTTTTTTCTTTTTTTTTTTATGCTATCATTTTTCTTTTCCTTTCTTTTCTTTTTTTTTCTTTTTTTTCGTTTTGTTGTTTTCTTTCTTTCTCTTTTTCTCTTCGTTGCTACTGATTCCGAACGAGGGGTATGAAAGAAAAATAAATAAGGCTCAAAAGGGGTAACGAAGGATAAAGTGTTTAGGTAGCAGAACAAAATGCCTTCGTCATTCCAGTCTTCAAAACATGCCAAGTGCAAACAACACAATTTAAATTTGTAGTCTCTTCTGATGGTGCTGGACTTGACAATTATATTCAACATCTGTTTGTTCATTTGTCACTTCTAAAGCACCGTTGGGCGACACTCTCTTTCTCATTATTATGAACGACCCTCATGCCAATTTGGCGAATCTTGCATTTAACGGTTTTCTTTATGTTTTACTTGCCCCAGTTCCACATGACTCGAGCTCCGAATAATCTCAAACCGTACTTATTTCCTTTAACCGTTCTAATCACTTTTCCAGGGTTTTATGATTAACTTTTAAGATTAGGCCCGAACTGTGTGCGCATGTCATGTCACGAGAATCGGCGTTGAATAAAAATGATAAAAGGACTAAACAAAAGAAAAATGGAAATAAAAAGGACCGGATTTTGCATTAGATTACCGGTGAAATGATTTGAATGACAAGACAAACAAAACAAACCAGAATAAAATCTTAAACAAACTGGACAAAACTTAAACAGACCGCTATGACGAAATGGAAAGATAAGAAGGTTTGACACAAGACAATATCCGGATTACAACCATAAGAATAATCCAGACAACAGAAATGACAACAAAATAAGCCACCACAAGCTTCTCTCTTGCTAACCAAGGAACGGAGCGCCCTCCCACTTTATCAAAGCTGGCATCTTAGCCACTGAGCTTCGCATCAGTATTGCCTAGACCGTTACCAACTTCAATATCATCAACCTTAGTCAACAAATCCCCAATAGGATTTGAGTGCTTCTGCTATCAGGCCTGATCCCCGCAAAGTGTGCATCATGATGTGCGAGTGAAGGATTCTGCGCGATGTTCTGGGTGTCATTGTCCGGCTTACCACAAACCAACCACCTTCTTTCTTGGTGATTCAAAACGAAACAGGTTAAAATGGACTCAGTCGGTCCCCATTATTAACAACATCTTTTTTTTTCTTTTTCTTTTTTTTTTTTTGATTTTTTTTCATTTTTTTGTTGTGTGTGGTCGAATCTTATGGAGATTGCCTACGTATCATGACCCCGCATGAATCAGACCGAGCGTAGTTCGTGACAAAATGAAAGGTAAAAGCAATGAAACATTTTTTCTTTATCAATTTTCATAATTAAACAAATTGGGTTTCGAAGGTTTAAAGATGACCTACAAACTTAAAAATCAAACAACCCGCATACTCTAATCAAAATATTTACAAACTCAAAAACAAACGGCCAGTTCCTTTTCCCGTTTGACAAATGCAACTCAATGGTTATTTTAAGCAAATGTGGCCCCTTCCAAATTTCACATGAATTTTGAGGCCGGGAGGATTATTTTATGACACTTTACAAACTCGTCCATTCTTTTACGAAAATAACCTTTTGACAATTGAAAGATACTCTAAGGCTATTTCGGCAAGAACGGTTTAAGATGCGGCCGAAGCTGGCTCGACTTATTTTATTTTTTCATTTTTTTTTTTGACTAAACATCCAAACGGTATTCACCTGACCGTTGACTCTTTGTTTTTTTTTCAAATTACGATAAAAACTGGTGTTGCAAACACGGCCTTTCAGCGCCTCGGGGACGAAGACTTTTAAGGCTGTGTGGGTAAACTGGACCAAAATCCTAAAAAAATGACTCAAGGTGGCTGTTTATACAAAGTCAGCCCTCTGGCGCCCCTTTCGGGAACATTTGGCTATTTTTGACAAAAACAGCATCACCCGACTTATTTAT
This sequence comes from Nicotiana sylvestris, assembly GCF_000393655.2. NCBI lineage: Eukaryota > Viridiplantae > Streptophyta > Magnoliopsida > Solanales > Solanaceae > Nicotiana > Nicotiana sylvestris. Next base: position 117,116,803 of record NC_091057.1, on the reverse strand, counting down.
GACTCTTTTTATCGTTTTTCAAAATAGAAAACTCAATATTGCAAACACGGCCTTTCAACGCCTCGGGGACGAAGATTTTTAAGGTTGTGTGGGTCAACTGGACCAAATCTTAAATATGACCCAAAAGTGGTTGTTTATGCAAAGTCAGCCTTCCGGCTTCCCCTTCTGGAACATTCGGCTATGTCTTGATAAAACAGCATCACCCGACTTCTTTATGACAAAAATTAAAATTTTGACATTTTTTTTATTTATTTATTTTTGGCTATTTTAGCAAAAGGTGGGTTGAACCCGATGAGGGTTGCCTACGCATCTCACATCCGGTGAGAATCAAACCCGCATAGTTCGGGCAGATCATGAATAAGTAAATGAACTAACATTTTTTTTAATTGGAATTTGTGAAAGAACTGCTTTAAAAGAAGAAAGGAAGTATTTTTTTTTGGATTTTGATTGATTTTCTTTTTGAAAGAAAGACTTCTAAGAATTCCCTTTCTTTTGATTTGAACTTTGAGAATTTCAAAAGTAAAAGGAAGATATTTTTTGTCTGAATTTTCATTTGTTTTCGCTTATTCTAAAGAAAAAAGAAAATATTTTTTTGGAATTTTACCTTTAATAAAAGACATGCTTCTAAAAAAATATTTTTTGAATTTTGAATTTTCTTTTCAATTTTGAAAGAAGAATCAAAATATTTTAGGATTTTTTTAAAAGAAAATATTTTTATTGTTATATTTTTTATTTTATTATTTTTTTTTCAAAAACAAAAACAATTAAAAAGACTTTCTAAAGAAATCAATAATGGAAAATAAAGATATATATATATATATATATATATATATATATATATATATATATTTTGCAAGACATATCTTTTTGGAATTTTACTTTGAATTTTCTTGGCAAGACAAATACTTTTTGCAACAAATAAAGATATATATATATATATATATATATATATATATATATATATATATATATATATATATATATATATATATATTTTCTTGCAACAAATAATAAAACCACGTTCAACGCACAACTCTTTTTATTTTTATTTTTGACATTTTCATACACAAATAAATAAATAAAAACCATTTTAAAAACAAGATTTTTTTCATTTTCATTTTCATGGCAAGACAAACTATTTTCCTTTTCTATTTTTTTTTTTGAAAAACAAGATAGAACAACGACTCTTTTTTTTCTATTTTTCCTTTGCTTTTAATAAAACAAACTAATAAGATATTTTTTCTCATTTTCTCAAAATTTCGGCAGAGTTTTGACAGTATTTGGGTATTGGTTTTTTTTTTCAAAAATAAACAGTCAATTCCCTAACCACTATTTCTTTTTTTTTTCAATTTCAAAATATTATTCCTGATATTCACAAGTTAGTCAACACACAAGTCTGAATCAAATAAATGCGCAAGTAGTAGCAAGTAAGATGCATCAGGATGGTCATTTTCATTTTTTGGTACACCTGTCGTAGACAGACCCAACCCCTGTGTTGAGCCTCCAAAGTCAAATGCACGTGATGCAAACAAACGTTCCTACTAGGGATCCGGCATGAAGCTGAGTTATTCTAGGTTCATAACCTGGGTATTTGTTCTAGACTGTGTACCCGAGCGGACAACTCGAGTCGAGGAGAGGGCTACGTACCGGGGACCCGCGGGGTCGTCCGGCTTTGTAACTTGTCCGGCCTCTTTCTTATTTCAAGGTATGACACTAACAGAATAGGGAGTCTCGACCAGCGAGCTTCTCCCCGGAGGTAAGAAGATAAGGGTTTCGGCACAGTTTATATACAGTTCAAATAATATCAAAGCGGTAAAAGCATCATTTAGCACATTGAGCCCAAACATATAACAAAATCAGATAAAACCAAATATAACACTTTATCTAAGCTCGAACTTCTAACCCTGAACTAGTGGTTCTGGGTTTATATCCCCAGCAGAGTCGCCAGAGCTGTCACACCTCCTTTTTCCGCCCCGCAAGGGGGCAAGGGAGTTTTTTCCAATTAAAGGACAATCGAAACGGGATTTGTTTGTTTATTTCAGAGTCGCCACTTGGGAGATTTAGGGTGTCCCAAGTCACCAATTTTAATCCCGAATCGAAGAAAAGGATGACTCCATATTACAGTCTGCGTACCAGAAATCCGGATAAGGAATTATGTTAACCCGGGAGAAGGTGTTAGGCATTCTCGAGTTCCGTGGTTCTAGCACGGTCGCTTAACTGTCATATTTGGCTTATTTATCTGATTTTATACAAGTATGAACTTATGTGCAAAATTTAACTTTTAACCGCTTTTATCATTTACTGTTATTTTTATCAAGAAATGCAACATTGTGAAAATGTATCTCGAACCGCGTTACAATCAATGTACCTGTGGTCGTCGACACACTTTGACTCCGTTGAGATTTGGATTTGGGTCACATCAATGTGCACCCGAGTTTAAGGAAATTAAATTATTAAAGGCGCGCCTAAAGCGACTAGCGTATCATCTACTTTGGGTAGGGCCGTGGAATTTTGCTAAACGGTCCATCCCGAAGTCTAAAAAATTTTAAAACAAGTATTTACTGAGGGCCCCGCAATTTTTTATTTTTATTCGGCGAGGCTCATCTCGTTCTTATTTTTCAAAAGGAATTTGCAACGTCATGGACACGCATCTCGAACCACGACACAATCAATGTACCCGTGATTAGAGACACATTTCGACTCCGTTGAGATTTGGATTTGGGTCACATCAATGTGCACCCGAGTTTAAGAAGGTAAGGCTTATTAAGGCGCGTCCTAAAGAGACTAACGTATTGTTATTTTAGGAAGAGGCTGTGAAGGTTCATTAAATGGCCAAATCCAAAGTCTAGTCAATGGTTATGTATTTTATTGAGGGCCCCGGCGATGTGTGATTTATTTAGCGAGGCTCGTCTCATTTTTATTTTAAAGGATAAACCTATAACGACTAACATTTTTCTATTAAGTTTGTCTCTAAAAATAAAAGAAAATTTCTCAATTAATTACATGCTGAAAACGTAACTTATTAGTTATTAAGTTACGGCTAATGTGAATGGAAAGTTGCGATCGAGTTTGTACAAAGGAAAATTGCTTTCATTCTATATTTTATTACTCAATAATACTAGAACATGAGACAGATAATAATATCGAAACAACTTTGATTAATTTGAACTAATATTATTAGATGAAGAAGTTAACATATGCAACATCATTACTCATTAATCAATCGACTACATTTTTATACAAAGAAAGGAAAATTGTATTCAAACACAAATCCAAACAGGAGGAATTCAACAGGAACAAAGCCTGATTAATATTTCATTTCGCTTCAAGCCGAAAGGGTACAAATGTGTACCTGGAAATGGCAGTACAAGAACAAAAGAAGGAGAAGTCAGCAGCAATAATAACACAGCAACAGCAGGTTCAGCAACACCGCAAACCAGTAACAGATTGAAAAACTTCAGCAATACCAAAGTGCAATCGTAGTCAAAGTAGAAGAGAGACGGATACAAGATGCAGTAGTTTACTGATTTTGAATAACACTCGAGAAAAGACAAACGGAATTTATTCAAGTAGAAGTTCAAGTTGTCTTTCTCGTTTACTCTCTAACACTCTTGAAATTCTCCAGAATGTATTACTCTCAAAAATGTTCTACCAATAATAATCCCTAACCTCTCAATAATGTTCAACCTCCTCCTTTTAATGTCAAGAATGACTCTATATATATAGCAAGACAAGTCTTGAATCCCTAACCCAAAATATTCCCCCAAGGCATGCTTTGTCCCCACTACTTAATGTTTTTTTTATTTTAAACTTTGTCCCCCATGCCTACATTAAACAAATTCATCAACCCAACCCATTACAATTTGTCCCCCATGCCTACATTAAATAAATACATCATCCCCAACCCATTACCATTTGTCCCCCATGCTTAACATAAACAAATGCAATATTCCCCTCCACTACATTATGTTTTGTCCTATTATGTTAAACAATTATATCAAACACCACCCCATTATATTTTGTCCCACATGCCTACATAAACAATTATAATAATGTTCAATTATCAAACTACCCCTCCGACCTTTTTGCAATTACCATTTTACCCCTGAATGTATTGCAATTTACCAAACTACCCCCATCAGCTCTTAAACAATCAATTAATCATAACTTAACCAAAATATAGCCAAGATGATCAATTTCTCAACAATCTTCAACAACAAATCATATGAACACGATGAACAACACAACTCAAAATTAATGGAATGAATTAACCATATTGGGAACCAATCACGGTTAATTTAGACCATCAATGGATGAGCAAGGAAACAACAACATTAACAACAAAAATAAACTTGAACAACATGAATCACAACTAACGGAACGAAAATGCAAACTGAAACTCATATGATGAACAACAGAAAGCAAGAGACCAAACAATACCCAAAACGAAATCAATCGAACCAATACAAGAATAAACACTCATGGGAATAGACATAGTTAAAACCAAACATTTGATTTTCCTAACTTGAAATATTGAACAAAAATGAACGAAAGCTAACAACAACAAAAAATTGGTCGGAATCCTACCACATTAAAGGGACGGGCTTGAATGGCGACCTCGACGTGCTGCAAACTCGCCAACCTCAGCTGCATATGAAATGTTTGTGTGACCCCGACCAGAGCTCGAACAAACGAGGTGTGAGGTCCCATGGTGGCGGAACTACGTCTCTATCTCCAGGATGAAGCAGACGACGCGCTGCAAACAAGCTTGTCTGTTATGACAACGTCAAGCTGGGCAGCTCGCTCACAGGATGAAGCAGACGACGCAGAGGTCATTCACGAAGCAACTCGGAGAAGATGAAGTAGAAAGCAGAAGCAACGGGAAGCAGCTCGGCCATGGAAGCGAGGTTGACGAGGGTAGTGATAGCAGGAGGGTGTCGAGCTCATGGAGAGGAGGTCGACGGGCTGTTCGTCGTTGATGGAGCAGTGGAAACGCAGCAGCAATGGAGAAGATGAAGCAGTTGCTGGCTTCGTCAATGGTGGATATTCACGATGGTGAGGTCGATGAAGAAGAAGAAGCAGCAGCCATGGACGGGCTGCTGCGTGTGTGCGTGTGTGTTTGGTTGTGTATGTGTGTGTGTGTGTGTTGTCGATGGGGAGGCAGCCATGGCTGCTAGGGAGGGGAGATTGGGAGGTGTTTTTGAGTTTGGGGAAGAAGAAGATCGGGAAGGGGCGGATGGGTTAGTGTTTTAGGGTTTTTGTTTTTATTTTTTTTTTATTTTTTGTTTTGTTTTGTGTTGGACAAAAATGAAGAAGGGGTGTTGGGTATTTGGGTTAATGGGGCGGACCGGGTCGACCCGGTTTGAAGTGGACTAGGTCATGGGGAAGATTGGGCAATTATTTGGGCCTATGGTTTGAAAATTGAAGAAGTGGCCCAATCCGATTTTTCTTTGTATTTTTGCTCTCTTTTCTTCTTTTATTTTCCTAAAACTAAATTATAAAAATACTTAAATTATTATTAAGAAATAAATTAAGTAATAAAAACGCAAATTAACTCCCAATAATAATTAACGCACAATTAAGTAATAATTAAGCATAAAATTGTATATTTGGACATTAAATGCTAAAAATGCAAAAGATGCCTATTTTGTAATTTTTATTTTTTGTAAACAAACTTAATTACTAACAAATTGTAGAATCAAATCCTACATGCAAAATGTGACATATTTTTGTATTTTTATTAATTTAACAAATAAACATGCACAGTCAAATACAAATAATTATCCAAAAATGTCACAAAAATACTCAAAATTGCACACCAAGGAAAATCATTTTATTTTGAATTTTTTGGGAGTAATTTTCATATAGGGAAAAATCACGTGCTTACATACCGCTGTCACCTAATCCTATCTGCTCCTAAACGCTCTCAACCTAAACCCTAATCTCCAAACGTCGTCACTTATCTATGGTCATATCTGGTGACCTCTCACCACCTCTCAAGCCTCCAATGGCCTCCCTCACATCATTCTTGCCATCTCCAGGGCCCTCAAGGGACCAGGGTTAGTGACTTGCACCTATGGCTCCTCCCTCGCCTGTTTCAAGCCATTCCGGTGTGTCTGAGTGAGATCGTCCTATATTGACTTCGATCTATGATTTTCTAAACAGGTTCCTTCACCTCTCTATGGTTCTCTTCGAAACACTAATTTCTTTTCTAAACCTCTTAGAACTGTATAGATCTAAGATGATTTGGGTTTGTTTCATGTGAGTTTTACAACAGCCTTGGGATTCTTTACAAGAATCGTGTAATTTTCAAACGATTTTCATCTTTTCCTAAAACTAGGGTTTCCGTATTTTCTTTTAAAAATTGTTTGATGTTTTTTTGTGTTTAAACTTCTGCCTCTAATATATTTTGACTAATTAGCCCATTTTTACTGAAAGCCCTAATTTTCTAGGGTTTTTCGTTTTGTTTTTGAGTAATGGTGCATCTAACTATGTTCTTGCTTTGGGTTCTTCTGATTTCCCATGATTTTCTTGTCCTAATATGCTTCTACTAAAGTTCTTAGTTTGACCTTTCACTGATTTTATGTGCTTGTGCTCCTTCTGACCATTCATGCTAAGACTTGTATATTTCTCCTTAAATCAGTGTCGTTTAATTATGTGTTTTGTTAAAGCTATGCGAAATTCTGATTATCCATGTTCTACCTTATTTTATATGCTGACTCTTTTATGACTTTCTGAACCCTTGATTACTCTGAATCCCTTATTTCCTGGTTTAATTTAAACGATTTCCTTTAAACTTTGATTCTTACCTTTTACTCAATTTGATTGAATTTGCTTGGCTTAATTGTTTTCCTGCCTTGTTTGTATTCCGCTGATTATTACTAATTTACTTCCTTAATTAAACTACTATTCATTTATCCCTAATTGCCTATTCTATACCTAAACTTTACTTGATTTTTTTCCTTAAATACTTAGCATATTTTATCGTTGATTTAATTGTCCATTGATTAAGGGAAGATCTTGCTGATTTACATATTGTTGATACCTAATTTTTCCCCTATATATTTTCAATATGCAAAATTACTTCAAAATAGCATATATATATATATATATATATATATATATATATATGCATATATAAGAATGTCCAAACGTTTTATTATTTTTCCATAATTTTTAAAGATTTAAATTGATTATTTTCCCCTTTTATTATTCATAAAATCTAAATAATTATTTTCAAAATTTATTATCTTGATAATTCATCTATTGGATTTTTATATTTATACCGAAATATGGCTAAAATAATTTTTACATATTTTTACAATTTCATTTAGTATTTTTAAAGCTAAATTGCACATAATTGCAATATTAGCCATTTTAAGGTTTAATTGTGTCTTATATTCATAAAATTGAGTCTTGTATTTGTAAATTGTTATTTTCTGTTATAAATCGTTTTAGTGTTTTCAATTTATTTTCAGAAGCTATTTACTTTTTTTATAAATTCAAAAGGGAAATGGCTATTTAAATAACAGCCCATTTGTATTTCAATTATAGCCTAAATTAGACCCCAAATTTCCCAACCCAATTCCAATTAAAACCTGCCCCTAACCCTTTTAAAACCAACCCGGACCCGTATCCCCACCTACCCCTTTTAATCTAGGCCATTGATCATTCAGATCAACGGTCACCATTTCACCTTACCATTTTTAACTCAAAACGACCCCTAAACCTAAATCATTTCTACCAACCCGCCGCCCTTGAATCCCTTCTCCTCTCAAACCCTCTCTGAAAACCTAAGGTTAACTGTAGTCGCCGCCACCCAAATCTACCCTAATCCCCTTTGATCTTCACCTAATCCATGGACTCCCATAGCTATTTGAGAGGTGTACCGATCTCCTATGACTCCTGGTTGTTTGTTTCCGTGATTTCATGGACAGATCTCAAAGGGATCTAGTCCAGTCTTGGCTCAACTTCTATCTATGGCCTTTTCCCCGCCACCCATGGCCGATAGAGTCGGATCCATGGCTTTTTCGGCTAGATCGATAACTTTTCAAAGTCTTTCTCACCTTTTCTAGGTTCTCTGAAACCCTAGCTCTAAGAGCTTTCTGATTTTCTTTCAGATCTGTCTTAGATCTGTTCATGTTATGAACTTCTTGGTATTTTCTCAAAGATTCTTCGATTTTCTCTCAAAGTAACTCTTCGTTTTCAAATTAGGGTTTCTTAAACTCTTTTTAAAAGATCTCTTCTCCGATTTTCAGTGTTGTTTTATGATTTTACTATGTTTAAATGATTTGTTCATGTTTTTCTTCTACCTGGTTCATCGTGTTAAAACCTTAGGTATTTTTTAGGTCCTGAAGCTGTCTTGCATGTATACTGGTTTCGACTGAGTTCTTTGTGTTTAGATCATTTTCTTTATTTAACTTGACTGATTCTAAAGTTCTTACCTTTTTAATGCAGCTCTGTTAAAACCCTAATTCCTTATAAATTTTTATTTTTTCTTCACTTATTGCTATGAGTTTAAAGACTTTTCTTGTTTCTGTGTGTTGATCTTCTTTACCTATTGCTATGTGCTAGACTATTTCCTTCATTTTTTTGGTTCTATGTGACTACTTGACTTTGTTGGCTACTGTACTTTGAGTAGGATTCTTTTACTACTAAATCCTAGCCTACTCCTGCTACAACTATATGTTTGTGTTGCTTCCTTTGGCAATATAGTTGGCCTTACATGCCTGATACTCTTGTTCATTCTTCTCTATTTATATGGCAAAGTGCAGAATCATGATTCTTTCTTGATTGATCTTGATTTCCTCAAGTTACGACTGATTGCAAATATTTTCTCATAAATCCCTGATTTCACTCGTTTTGTTTAAATTCATTGATTCCTTTCCTTTGCTGTGATGTTTTACCTTTGCTGAACCCTTTCCCCAATTAGATATATTTTGTACTTAGACTCAATTATTTACTCTATACTTTTAATATCCCCTATATGGTCAGAAATCAATCTTTCTCAAATTAGTTTTCTTTCCTTAATTATTCTTGTCAGTATCCGTTTGAACAGTAATTCCTTAATTAAAGGAAAGTACTTGTATTAATTGATTCTGATTGTGATTATTTCCATGTTTGCGTTAAAACTTTACTTGTTACCTTATTTTCTACTCGTTTTCAAAGCTATAAAAACCTTACCCTCTCTTATTTAAAGACACTAACAAATAAGTTCAAAAACACACACTTACACATTCAAACTGTCTTTCTTTCTCTACTACTTGTGCTACTGCCTTGTCTAGCCGGCTGGAAGCCAAGGGTGGACTTTGGAACCCTGATTACTTTTCTTTTCTGCACTTTGCTTTCTCAACGGGTATGTCGTAGTTTAATGTTAAAGCTTCAACAACAACATGCTTCTTTATTTGTTTCATCTTCTTTCATTTTTGGTCTACTTCTGCTTGTGGTCCTGTTAGAGATACATTACCAGCATGTTGTAATATGTCCCCTTCCCCTTTAGATTAATGCACTCCCCTATGTGTGTTTCAAGGCATACTCTATCAGTCACTTATTATGTATTTGCCATCCCAAACCCCTATCCCCTCCATGTGTTTGTTTTCTTTTGGCTGATTTGTGATTATGCCAGTATCAGCTATTGTTGTGCATGTCCAAACAGACCCCTGCTGGCGTTATATGTTTACAATCAAAAGTCTATGCGTCCCAAATCCCTTGACCCCCTCGTATGACCACTGATTCTCTGTGTGATCCCATCTTGGGAGTTTGAGTTTTGTTTACTACTACAATTGCTTTCAATCACCTTTGTTACTGATTGCTTTTCAAAAAATGGATTTGACAGTCCAGTTTTTACACAATCTCTTTTTTACAAACTATGTCAAGCACTCTCGCATATACTCTTAGAATACAAGGTTTTGCCCCTTTTGTGTGAGCCTTGCATTGGGACCCTTGAGCTCCCTCTGAACTTGGACACTTAGGAGCTGGCCCTTCCACAATGCATTCACTCTCTTGGTCATGCAATCTTGGTGTGAGCACTGCCCGGGATCCTTTGAGGTCCTTAGGGAACTCTGACACACCTAGATATGAGCAAGGCTTTGGAACAATATTGACATGGAAATGGTTTATTACATAACTAAGAGAGGAATTCAGGATCAGGCTTCATTTTGTTGTAACTTCTTATTTTTGCACTTATTTTGTAATTCAATCATTTGGTCTGTAATAATTTGTAAACAAGTATGGGGTTGGCTAGTGAAAAGGGATGGAAAATATGCATTCTTTAGCTATCAAAAGGGTAGAAAACATATTATTAGGTTTATATTCCTATTTGCACAATAGAAACCATGCTTAGGACTCATTTCATGCATTAGAGATCATGTTCCTAAGACTTATACTTATTCTTTTCAGCATGTCCATTTCACTATCACATCATTTAGAAAATCCTGCATTAAATGTGTTAATAATCGGTGTTTCTGTAATCATGTTCTTACTGCCATGCACACTTAGAGATCCTGTTTTAGGCTAAACTAATAAGTTGTGATGACCCGGTCAGTCGTCTCATGAGTTACCGCTCAGTTTCTCCCATTTCTGCTTTTTTATGCTTCGTTATCCGTGTTTTATGTGGTCGAGTTGATTGGTTTGCGCTTGGTATGGTTTTGGTAAGAAATGAGACACTTAGTCTCTTCTAAGAAGGCTTAAGTTGGAAAAGTCAACCGGATGTTGACTTATGAGTTAGAGGGATCGGATGTGTGTTCCGATGGTTCGGTTAGCTTTGGGAGGTGATTTGTGACTTTGGAGCACGGTCGGAATGGGTTTTGGAGTTGTAGAGGAGATTTAGGCTTGAATTGGCGAAATTCATATTTTGGCAATTTCGGGTGGATAGGCGAGATTTTGATATAAGGGTCTGAATGGAATTCCGAGAGTTGCAGTAGCTTCGTTGTTCCATTTAGGATGTGTGTGCAAAATTTCAGGTCATTCGGACGAGATTTGATAGACCTTTTGAGCGAAAGCATAATTTAAGAGTTCTTGGAGTTCTTAGGCTTGAATCCTATGTTAAATTGGTGATTTGATGTTGTTGTAAGCATTCCGAAGTGTTGAACAAGTTTGAACGATGTCATGGGATGTGTTAGTACAATTAGTTTGAAGTTTCGGGGTCCCAGGTAGGTTCCGGGATGTTTTAGGCCGAAAATCATAGCTGTAGCAGGTCCAGGAGGGTTGCAGGCCTCGGAAACCACCCGCGCGGTCCGCACAAAAAGAAGTGCGGCTGCGGTATGTGTTGTGCGGACCGCACAAAAATAAGTGCGGCCGCGGTAGGTGTCATGCGGACCGCACAAAATGGTGTGCGGCCGCGGTGGGGAATGATTCGCTAGTCCTACTTCGGAAGCTCATATCTTTTGATCTATAAGGAATTTCGAGATGATTTAAAAACAAAAGTTGTAGCCCTTCGTGTCTAGTTTCTAGAAAAATAAACCTATCACAATTTGGAAATTTGTAGAAAAGGTTTTGGCCAAAATACTAAATCATGTCACTGTAGAGGAAGGCATGTGCGGCCGCGGTTGTTTTTGCGCGGGGTTTGTGCAGACCGCGGTCGATTTGATGCGGCCCGCGGAGGCTGAAATCTGATGGGTACTCTATAAATACGAGGTTTTGGGTTTTATTTAACATTTTGACCTAGAGAACTCGGATTTTAGCAATATTTCGAAGGTTTTTCAAGAAATTCATCAGAGTAAGTGATTTTAACTCAGATTTGGCTAGAATACATGAATCTATCACTGATTTATCATTTAATTCGTGATTTGGGATGGAATTTGGGAAGAAAATTGTGAAACCTTTCAAAAATGTAAAATGATGATTTGAAGGACCAAATGGTATCGGAATTGGATAATTTTGGTATAGTTAGACTCGTGAGGGTATGAGGATTCCGAAAATGTAAATTTTACCTGATTCCGAGACATGGGCCCAGAGCTCGGGTTTTGCTAATTTCGGGATTTTTGATATTTTTCGAGTATTTTTGCTTGGGCTTTGTTTCCTTAGCATATTGTGACGTATTCATTCTGATTTTGGATAGATTCGACGCACGTGGAGGCCAATTCAAGGGGTAAAGGCATCGCGAGCTAGAGATTTAGCCGGTTTGAGGTGAGTAATGATTGTAAATGATGTCCTAAGGGTTTGAAACCCCGGATTGCACATCGTAGTGCTATATTGAGGCAAGATACTCGCTGGATGATGAGCGTGAGGTCTTTTACTACTGGTGATTGTGACTTGGTCCGTCCCGATTGATGATTTACCGCGTATTTGACTAAAATTCATTTGTTATCATCATGATTTGGGCTGATTGCCATATTTGGGCTTCGTGCCAACTATTTGAACCCTTCCGGAATTTTTATCAGTGTTTCCTCACTACTTGACTAATTATTTGAACTCAGTCCTGTTGATATCTACTGTTTTACAAACTCAGCCACTTTTACTTTGATTTGAAACTTAAATGATATTTCTACATCATGTTTTGGGCTAAGAACTACTGTTTTACTAATTCCCAAGGGGCTTGTGATGATTTTTGGACTGAGTGAGGCCGAGGGCCATATGTGAGGATATGAGGCTGAAGGCCTGAGATACTTTATATGCCACAATGTGGCTTCAGTGATGTGAGGCCAAGTGCCGAGTGATGTGGGGCCGAGTGCCGAGTGATGACGCCACGAGGTGGCTTGATATAGAGCTTGGGCCGTAAGGGGCCCCTCCGGAGTCTGCACACCCACAGTGAGCGTGAGTACCTATTATGAACTGAGAGTGAGCCCGAGGGGCTGATACTGTTCTGAGTGATTGATACTGAGCCCGAGGGGCTGATATTGTTTTGAGCGATTGACACTGTGCCCAAGGGGTGGAGTTCTACTTGTTATTTACCTGTTAAATTACCTATTTTACTTGTTTTAAAAAGGAATATCATTTGATTTCTTCACTGATTTACAGTTTTAAGTGATTTTACTGCTTGATATGGAATTGCTTTGTGCCTTTACGTGTTTTCATACTTTCAGCCATTATTTATAATTATTACTCACTGATTCGGAGTACTCATATTACTCTCTGCACCATGTGTGCAGATTCAGGCATTGGAGAGTCCACTCATGAGTGTTGATTCCCCCAGTTCAGGTAGTGATTTAGAGACTACGAGGTAGTTGTTGGCATTCGCAGCCTCGTGCCTCCTTTATCTTATCATTTTCATGTTTTTAGAACTATTGTATTGGAATTAGTGTTCAGTAGACTTGTATCCAGATTTCTTAGTTGCTCATGACTTGTGACACCCCGGTTTGGGCTATGTTGGGATGGTTTTCACTGTTGTTATCGTTAAATTTTCGCAATCTATGGATATTATATTATGTTTATTACTGTTTGTGATAATTAACTGCTTAAAGAGGTGTTCCATTTTGGTCTGGCTGGCCTTGTCTTCACGAGAGGCGCCATCACGATCGGGTTCGAGAATTGGGTCGTGACAAGTTGGTATCAGAGACTAGGTTACATAGGTCCCACGAGTCATGAGCGGGTTTAGTAGAGTCTCGCGGATCGATATGGAGACGTTTATATTTATCCTCGAGCGGCTGGAGAACCTTTTTAGGAAAAACTTCATATTTTTGAAACTCTTGTCGTGCGAACTTGTTGGTCCGAGTAATAAACTTCTATTATTCCATTCTCTCACAGATGGTGAGGATGCGAGCTATCGGACGAGGTGGATGACCACCAGTTCCACCAGTTGAGACCACCAGAGGCCATGGACGCGGTCGTGGTCGTGGCAGAGGCAGAGCAGCAAGGGCAGCACCTATAGATCCACCAACTACTTTAGCTTCGGATCAGGCTCCAGCTATGGATGCTCCAGCAACACCAGTTCAGGCACCAGCTATGCCCATCGTGATTCCGGGTCTTCAGGAGGCCTTGGTATAAATCTTATCAGTTTGCACTGGCCTGGCTTAGGCAGTTTCAGCCACTACAACAGTAGCTACTTCACAGGCCGGGGGAGGCAATCAGACCCCCACTACTCGCACACCTGAGCAGGTAGTGCAGGGACTACAGACATCGGGGGCACCTCCAGCTCAGCCGGTTGCACCAGCTCAAGAATTTGTTGTGCCAGTTATGCCGGATGATGAGCAACGTCGTCTTGAGAGGTTTGGTAGAATCCAGCCTCCGTCATTCAGTGGTACTGAGGGCGAGGAAGCCTAGGGTTTTCTTGATAAGTGTCAGCGGATACTCCGTACAATAGGGATTCTTGAGACTAGTGGTGCGGCATTTACCACCTTCCAGTTTACTGGGACTGCCTTCACTTGGTGGGAGGCGTATGAGAGGCGTAGGCCAGTTGGTGTAGCGCACCTTACTTGGCATGAGTTCTCCACTCTCTTCTTGGAGAAGTATGTACCGCAGTCCCATAGAGAGGAGCTGCGTAGACAGTTTGAGTGGTTGCGACAGGGGGATATGACTGTGTCACAGTATGAGTCGAGGTTTTTTAAGTTGGCTCGTCATGCCATTTGGATGGTTCCGACAGATCGTGAGAGGATCAGGAGATTTATTGATGGCCTTAACTATCATCTCTGTATTCTTATGACCCGAGAGATGGTGTTGGGTTCTACGTTTGAGGAGGTGGCCGATATCGCTCGCAAAATTGAGACGGTTCCCTGTTCGAGAGGAGAGGGAGACCAAGAGGCCTCGAGGATCTGGCAGTTACAGTGGTGCTCCTTCGAGGGGCCAGTTTCAGCATAGTAGAGGCTGTTCTTTTAGGCCTGCTCAGTCAGCTCGCCCAGGTTATCATGGGGCATTTTCGAGTCATGGTTATCACGGTACTCAGCAGGGCCAGTCATCACTTAGTTCCCTTCCACCCCAGAGTTCATCTCGTGCCCCGTCAGCTCAAGGTTCTTCTATGCCGAGTGAATCAGCCGGTCACTCTGGTGCAAGGGGTTCGCTTCAGTCCCCTTCTCCAGCACCTGGGAGTTGTTTTGAGTGTGGAGAGTTTGGACATATGTGGAGGCAGTGTCCTCGTCGTATTGCTAGTTCATCTCAGCAGAGGAGTCAGCCCTCGACTTCTACTTTAGTTACCTCACCACCCACCCAACCAGCTAGGGGTGGAGGTCAGGCAGCCAAGGGTTGCCCCAGAGGAGGAGGTCGATCAGAAGGAGGTCAGGCCCATTTCTATGCACTTCTAGGTATGCCAAATGTTATTGCTTCAGATGTTGTCATTACAGGTATTGTTTCAGTCTGCCACAGAGATGCCTCTGTATTATTTGATCCTAATTCCACCTTTTCTTATGTGTCATCATACTTTGCTCGTTATTTGGGTACGCCCTGTGAGTTTTTTGCTTTACCTATTTAGGTATCTACCCCGGTGGGCGATACTGTTGTTGTAGACCGTGTGTACCGGTCATGTGTGGTGACTATTGGGGGTCTGGAGACCCGAGTAGATCTATTGCTATTGAGCATGGTGGATTTTGATGTCATTTTGGGCATGTATTAGCTATCTCCGTATCGTGCTATTCTAGACTGTCATGCTAAGATAGTCACTTTGGCTATGCCGGGTGTACCACAGATCGAGTGGCGTGGTGTGACTGATTATGTTCCTAGTAAAGTGATATCTTTCTTGAAGGCCCAACGTATGGTTGGGAAGGGTTGTCTTTCATATCTAGCATTTGTGAGGGATGTTGGAGCTGAGACTCCTAGTATCGATTTTGTCCCAATTGTGAGGGATTTTCCCAATGTGTTTCCTACAGACCTGTCGGGCATGCCATAGGACAGGATATTGATTTTGGTATTGACCTAATGCCCGGCACTCAGCCCATTTCTATACCGCCATATCGTATGGCACCAGCAAAGTTGAAGGAATTGAAAGAACAGCTTCATGAACTCCTAGATAAGAGGTTCATTCGGCCTAGTGTGTCACCTTGGGGTGCACCAATTTTGTTTGTGAAGAAGAAGGATGTCAAGATGAGAATGTGCATTGATTATAGGCAATTGAACAAAGTAACAATTAAGAACAAGTATCCTTTGCCTCACATTGATGATTTATTTGATCAGCTTTAGGGAGCGAGGATGTTCTCCAAGATTGATCTCCGTTCCGGTTATCACCAGTTGAAGATCGGGGATTCAGATATTCTTAAGACTGCCTTTAGGACCAGATATGGTGATTATGAGTTCCTTGTGATGTCTTTCGGTCTAACCAATGCCCCAGCAGCGTTCATGCATTTGATGAATAGTGTATTTCGACCTTATCTGGATTCGTTCGTTATTGTATTCATTGACAATATTCTGGTGTACTCGCATAGTCAGGAGGAGCACGCGGAGCATTTGAGAGTTGTTTTGCAGAGATTGAGGGAGGAGAAGCTTAATGCAAAATTCTCCAAGTGTGAGTTTTGGCTTAGTTCAGTGGCTTTCTTAGGGCACGTGGTGTCCAGCGAGGGTATTCAGGTTGATCTGAAGAAGAGAGGCGGTTTAGAGTGGGCCCAGACCATCCTTAGCCATAGAGATTCATAGTTTTCTTGGGTTGGCAGGCTATTATTGCCGGTTTGTTCAGGGATTCTCATCTATCGCATCGCCCTTGACCAAGTTGAGTCAGAAGGGTGTTCCATTTGTATGGTCGGACGAGTATGAGAAGAGCTTTTAGAAACTCAAGACAGCCTTGACCACATCTCCAGTGTTGGTTTTTTCATCAGCTTCAGGTTCATGTACCGTGTATTGTGATGCTTCGAGAGTTGGGATTGGTTGTGTATTGATGTAGGAGGGTAGAGTTATTTCTTATGTTTCTCGTCAGTTGAAGCCCCATGAGAAGAACTACCATGTTCATGATTTGGAGTTGGCTGCCATAGTTCATGCATTGAAGATTTGGAGGCATTATTTGTATGGTGTATCTTGTGAGGTATTCACCGATCATCGCAGTCTTCAACATTTGTTCAAGCAAAAGGATCTTAATTTGAGGCAGTAGAGATGGTTGGAATTGATTAAGGATTATGATATCACTATATTGTACCATTTGGGAAAGGCCAATGTGGTGGCCGATGCGTTGAGCCGAAAGGTAGTGAGCATGGGGAGTTTGGCATATATTCCAGTTGGGGAGAGACCCCTTGCAGTTTATGTTCATGCCTTAGCCAATCAGTTCGTGCGATTGGATATTTCGGAGCCTAGTCGGGTGTTGGCATGTGTGGCTTCTCGGTCTTCCTTATATGATCGCATCAGAGAGCGCCAGTATGACGATCTGCATTTGCTTGTCCTTAAGGACAGAGTTCATCATGATGATGGCAGATATGTGACCACCGGTAATGATGGTGTGTTGAGGATGCAGGGCCGGATTTGTGTGCCCAATGTGGATGGGCTTAGAGAGTTGATTTTGGAGGAGACCCACAGCTCGCGGTATTCTATCCATCCGGGTGCCGCGAAGATGCACCAGGATTTGAGGCAACACTATTGGTGGAGAAGAATGAAGAAAGATATTGTGGGATTTGTAGCTCGATGTCTCAACTGCCAGCAGGTAAAATATGAGCATCAAAGACCGGGTGGCTTGCTTCAGCAGATGGTTATTCTCAAGTAGAAGTGGGAGAGGATCACTATGGACTTTGTGGTTGGACTTCCTCGGAATTTGAAGAAGTTTGATGCTATTTGGGTGATTCTGGATCAGTTGACCAAGTCCGCACACTTCATTCCTGTGTGTACTACCTATTCGTTAGAGCAGTTTGCAGGGATTTATATTCGGGAGATTTTTCGGTTGCATGGTGTTCCGGTTTCCATCATCTCAGATAGAGGTACTCAGTTTACTTCCCAGTTTTGGAAATCTATTCAGTGCGAGTTGGGTACTCAGGTGGAGTTGAGTATAGCTTTTCATCCTTAGACGGATGGACAGTCCGTGCGTACGATTCTGATATTGGAGGAAATGTTGTGTGCTTGTGTTATTGACTTTGGAGGTTTATGGGATGAGTTCCTACCACTTGCAGAGTTTACTTACAACAATAGCTACCAGTCGAGTATTTAGATGGCTCCGTATGAGGCTTTGTGCGGGAGGCGATGTAGATCTCCAGTTGGTTGGTTCGAGCCCGGCGAGGCTAGACAATTGGGGACAGATTCCATTCAGGATTCCTTAGAGAAGGTGAAGGTGATTCAGGAGAGGCTTTGTACAGCGCAGTCGCATCAGAAGATTTATGTGGACTGGAAGGTTCGAGATGTGTCCTACATGGTCGGTGTAAAGGTCTTGCTGAAGGTTTCACCCACGAAGGGTGTTATGAGGTTTGGGAATAAAGGGAAGTTGAGTTCGTGGTTCATTGGGCCTTTTGAGGTGCTTCGGAGGATTGGGGAGGTGGCTTATGAGCTTGCTTTGCCACCCAGCCTATCGAGTGTGCATCTGATATTTCATGTTTATATGCTCCGAAAGTATATTGGGGATCCGTCTTATGTTTTGGACTTTAGCACAGTTCAGTTAGATGATGATTTGACCTATGATATGGAGCCAGTAGCTATTTTGGGTCATCAGGTTCGGAAGTTGAGGTCAAAGAATATAGCTTTAGTGAAAGTTCAGTGGAGAGGTCAGCCCATGGAGGAGGCTACCTGGGAGGCCGGGCGGGAGATGTGGAGTAGATACCCTCACTCATTTGAGGCTTCAGGTATGTTTCTTGACTCGTTCGAGGACGAACGTTTGTTTAAGTTGGGGAGGATGTGATGACCCGGTCAGTCGTCTCATGAGTTACCGCTCCATTTCCCCCATTTCTGCTTCTTTATGCTTCGTTATCCGTGTTTTATGTGGTCGAGTTGATTGGTTTGCGTTTGGTGTGGTTTTGGTAAGAAATGAGACACTTAGTCTCTTTTAAGAAGGCTAAAGTTGAAAAATTCAACCGGATGTTGACCTATGAGTTAGAGGGCTCAGATGTGAGTTCTTATGGTTCGGTTAGCTTCGGGAGGTGATTTGTGACTTCGGAGCGCGATCGGTATGGGTTTTGGAGTTGTAGAGGAGATTTAGGCTTGAATTGGCGAAATTGATATTTTGGCAATTTCGGGTGGATAGGAGAGATTTTGATATAACGGTCGGAATGGAATTCTGAGAGTTGCAGCAGCTTTGTTGTATCATTTGGGATGTGTGTGCAAAATTTCAGGTCATTCGGACGAGATTTGATAGACTTTTTGAGCGAAAGCATAATTTAAGAGTTCTTGGAGTTCTTAGGCTTAAATCCTATGTTAAATTGGTGATTTGATGTTGTTTTAAGCATTCTGAAGTGTTGAACAAGTTTGAACGATGTCATGGGATGTGTTGGTACAAATAGTTTGAAGTTTCGGGGGTCCCGGGTAGGTTCCGGGATGTTTTAGGCAGAAAATCATAGCTGTAGCAGGTCCAAGAGGGTTGCAGGCCTCGGAAACCACCCGCGCGGTCCGCATAAAAAGAAGTGCAGCCACGGTATGTGCTATGCGGACCGCACAAAAAGAAGTGTGGCCGCGGTAGGTGTCATGCGGACCGAACAAAATGGTGTGCGGCTGCGGTGGGGAACGATTCGCTGGTCCTATTTCGGAAGCTCATATCTTTTGATCTATAAGGCATTTCGAGATGATTCAAAAACAAAAGTTATAGTCCTTCGTGTCTAGTTTCCAGAAAGGTAAGGATATCGCAATTTGGACATTTGTAAAAAACGTTATGGCCAAAATACTAAATCATGTCACTGTAGAGGAAGGCTCATGCGGCCGCGGTTGTTTTTGCGCGGACTGCACTGGCTTGTGCGGACCGCGGTCGATTTGATGCAGCCCGCGGAGGCTAAAATCTGAGGGGTACTCTATAAATACGAGGTTTTGGGTTTTATTTAATATTTTGACCTAGAAAGCTCGGATTTTGGCGATTTTTCAAAGGTTTTTCAAGAAATTCATCGGGGTAAGTGATTTTAACTCATATTTGGCTAGAACACATGAATCTATCATTGAATTCATCATTTAATTCGTGATTTGGGATGGAATTTGGGAAGAAGATTATAAAACCTTTCAAAAATGTAAAATGATGATTTTAAGGACCAAATTGTATCAGAATTGGATAATTTTGGTATGGTTAGACTCGTGAGGGTATGAGGATTCCGAAAATGTAAATTTTACCCGATTTTGAGACATGGGCCCGAGGCTTGGGTTTTGCTAATTTCAGGATTTTTGATATTTTTTGAATTTTTTCACTTGGCCTTTGTTCCCTTAGCATATTGTGACGTGTTCGTTCTGATTTTGGATATATTCGACGTGCGTAGAGGACAATTTGAGGGGCAAAGGCATCGCGAGCTATAAATTTAGCCAGTTCGAGGTGAATAATGATTGTGAATGATGTCCTGAGGGTTTGAAACCCCAGATTGCACATCGTAGTGCTATATTGAGGCAAGATATGCGCTAGATAATGAGCATAGGGTCTTTTACTACTGGGGATTGTGACTTGGTCCGTCCTGGTTGATTATTTTACCGCGTATTTGAATGAAATTCATTTGTTATTAACATGATTTGGACTAATTGCCTTATTTGGGCTTCGTGCCAACTATTTGAACCCTTCCGGAATTTTTATCACTGTTTCCTCACTGCTTGACTTATTATTTGAACTCAGTCTTGTTGATATCTACTGTTTTACAAACTCAGCCACTTTTACTCAGATTTGAAACTTAAATAATATTTCTACATCATGTTTTGGGCTGAGAACTACTGTTTTACTATTGCCCAAGGGGCTTGTGATGATTTTTGGACTGAGTGAGGCCAAGTGCCATATGTGAGGATATGCTGAGTGATATGAGGCCGAGGGCCTGAGATACTTTATATGCCATGAAGTGGCTTAAGTGATGTGAGGCCGAGTGCCAAGTGATGACTCCACGAGGTGGCTTGATATAGCGCTTGGGTCGTACTGGGCCCCTCTAGAGTCTGCACACCCACAGTGAGCGCGGGTACCCATTATGATCTGAGAGTGAGCCTGAGGGGCTGATACTGTTCTGAGTTATTGATACTGAGCCTGAGGGGCTGATACTATACTGAGAGTGAGCCCGAGGGGCTGATACTATTCTGAGTGATTGATATTATACCGGAGGGGCGGAGTTCTACTTGTTATTTACCTGTTAAATTACCGGTTTTACATGTTCTAAAAAGGAATATCATTTGATTTCTTCACTGATTTACTGCGTTAAGTGATTTACTGCTTGATATGGAATTGCTTTGTGCCTTTACGTGTTTTCATACTTTCAGCCATTATTTGTAATTATTACTCACTGAGTCGGAGTACTCACATTACTTCCTGCACCATGTGTGCAGATTCAAGCATCGCAGAGTCCGCTCCTGAGTGTTGATTCCCCCAGTTCATGCAGTGATTCGGAGACTACGAGGTAGATGTTGGCGTTCGCAGCCCCGTGCCTCCCTTATCTTATCATTTTCATGTTTTTAGAACTATTGTATCGGAATTAGAGTTTAGTAGACTTGTATCCAGATTTCTTAGTTGCTCATGACTTGTGACACCCCAGTTTGGGCTGTGTCAGGATGGTTTCCACTGTTGTTATCGTTAAATTTTTGCAATCTATAGATATTATATTATGTTTATTACTGTTTATGATAATTAACTGCTTAAAGAGGTGTTTTGGTTTGGTTTGGCTGGCCTTGTCTTCACGAGAGGTGCCATCATGACCGGGTTCGGGAATTGGGTCGTGACATAAGCATATCATCTCGGCATATTCGGTAAATCATGTTCAAACACTGTAATATTTGTGCATAGAAATCCTACCTGGGATTCTGCATCTCTGTACATTAGATACCATGTCTTTAGGATTTCATTCGTTTAAACACGGTTAGGCTAACTATGAATGCATAAAAGTAATAAAACAATTCTACTCAATTTTTTACAAGCAATTGGCCATAGTTTTGTATACCGAACACCTAGAATAGCATGTTTTAGGTAATATAATAATCTCCAAACTATCTTAGCAATCCTGAATAACTACTGAATACTGCTTACGCCTAGGCAAGCCTTAGGTAATTACCTAAATAAAACTAGAGCTGTTTTTTTATCAACTGCTAAAACCAGCAGGCAGGCCTGATTCGGACTTCTTTTCTAAGTTATATAATGAATTTGGTTCTGACATAAACACCCTACTTTAGGATTTTAAAATTCAGACCTTAACTGTGTATGAGTCGTGCTGTCTATGTGCACTATTTGCGGAGGTATAATTGAGCCTTCTATTTGCTTATATGTTTTCCCTAATTGCAGTTTTATATTTTTTGTATGTTGCCTTAGCATTTTACCTTTAAACCGAAGGTTCAGCCTAGAACCTCTTTCTTATAGGAATAGGAGTCCTAAATTCCTCCGGGACTGATAGGAATGGGACGGGTAACAGCATGCAATAGAGGTCGAGACCAACACTCGCTTTAATTACCTTAACGGGGCGAGAAAGGGTAGATATGGATATGATGATCGGTGCACTAATAACACGTGTATCCCCTCTTCTGAGGAGTTTCATATTGGGTATTGCATTAATATGATCCATATTATAAACAAACCTAGGACACCCCCTTTATTTTTATAAGTATGCTTAGACTATAACTCTTTTCAAAACCATGCTTTTATTAATCGTTTTTCAAACACTTGTGTATTTAAAATTAAAATCCCCTATTACTTGAGCCTTATTTGTTTACTTGCTAATTGCACAAATTCACAAAAACTATCTGGCCAGGAACCACACTAGGGGATCCTGAGGGGTGCCTAACACCTTACCCTTAGGATAATTTCAAGCCCTTACCCTATCTCTGGTTATCAAACATAGTTGTAGTTGGACCTTATAGGTGCCCTAACGCACCTTAAAATCGTTAGGTTGTGACTCTTCAAAAACCCAATTCCCAAAAAGAAAATGAGTTATTACACCCCATGAACGTCGAAACCCGGACTCCTCTCCGTGGAGAAAAAAAGGGGGCGCGACAGCATGGTGACTCTGCTGGGAATTTTTAGGCTTTTACCATTTCAGATTGTTCTTGTGAATTTTTACCTCCCTATGTGCAATTATTTGCTTAATTTCTTTAAGCATTTAATTTCTTCTTCAAAAGCGAAACTGACGTATCTTCCTTGTTTCTTTCCTTTATTGTTTCTTTAAATTATAAAACTGTTGTATTTATCGCTTTCTTGACGTGCAAATATGTGCCAACATGTTTTTAATTATTGCATAATGATGCTCAACATCATCTCCACTCATGCCAAATAAATACTATAGCAACGCTTTAATGAGTGGTTGTGATCTTCCTATATCATTACCTCTAAATTTAGAAAGGCGTATTTGCAGTAAAACTAGTCGATCAGCGGTGCAATCGACAGTTCTGTGCCTTCTACCCTGAGTTGTCCATTCAAGGGTACCCGTATAAAACCCTATAGAAACCTTACTCTATTTAAATTATGCACACATCATGGTCAAACCTAACCGGGTCAGTTATGTTGTCCACATAATGATCCTTTAAGAGAGCCTTGTCCAAAGTCCACTGGGTTTATCTAAACCCAAATGGACATCATCACGTTCTGTGCATTTATTTGGAGAACTAAATGCTTTATGCTAATTATTGGTATTAAATAGTCGAGTCTGGTGGTAGTAAGGGCCTAACCATATTTGTCTTGCAGAAATATGAGGCACGAAGTCCCCAGATTCAGCATGGTCACCAACATCCACCCAAGATTGCTAAGTTGGTGGAGAGATTTACACTCTAGTGACCAAACTCTCGTTCGAAAATATCTGGGAAATCTACCATCCCTCCTGGAGATCCAACCTAACAACATGATCATAGAAGCTCCCACATTGTTTTGGGATTGTTAAAGGGATGTGTTCCGCTTTGGGGACATTGAAATGACACCTTTGCTAGAGGAGATAGGAGGACTGGCCGGTCTAGTGTGGGAAACTCCGGGTTTGCTAATGCTTGAGAACCGCAAAGGCAGGGGTTTCCTCAAGATTATGGGTTTTAAGAAGAATACAGAATTGACATGTTTGAAGGAATCATACATCCTTTTTGACTACCTGTATGAAGGTATGGTCACAGCAAATCCTGCCGTAACTACCCTGACAAGTTTGCCATCATGTCCTTGCGACACATCCATTGTAGGGTTTTTGTCTTCATGTTTTGTTTTCTGGGTCTGATCGTGTTTCCAATGAAGAAAGGGAGAATCCATACCAGGTTGGCTATGGTAACTAAGACCCTAATGGAGGGGATTGGTGGGCAGACATTCAGCATTGTGCCCATGATCATTGCGGACATATACAGAGCCTTAGAGAAGTGTCAACGAGGAGCAAAACACTTCAAAGGCTGTAATTTACTACTTCAACTAGCTCATGGAACATCTCCAAAGAGGTGAATACCGACAAGAAATTCAGCTAAGGGACTGGGATGATCACATCGCTTTCCACCATCCAAAGCGAATGAATTATATCCCTGACATGTTCGCTCAGCTTGAGAATGCCAAAGGATGGGTTGAGCTATTCGATAATCTGACGGAAGAATAGGTCCAATGAATGTTCGAATGGTTTCCAATAGAAGAGTTCATCGCCCGATCCAGAGATGCATCTTTCCTAATACTGATTGGTCTAACAGTAACATACTCTTACGTCCCTCTTCAAGTTAAGAGGCAAGCTGGTAGGAAGCAAGTTATACCCTGGGTCAACAAGATGAGCCATTTTCGAGCTGACTTCCAAAATGATGATAGTCCCTACAAGTGCCAAGCCCAGCATATGTGGCACTGCAAGAACGTAATGGGGAAAGATACCATCGAGCCAGACAGATATCATGTTAGTTGTGATCCTTTCTACTTATATTGGTTAGAAGACAATCATGATGGTCTAGGTCAGGCGGGGTTTGTTCGGGGTCACAGAATTATAGATGAAAAGGCTGAGGCACAAGTCAAGTACAACCAGCTGCGCAAAAGGAGCCGTGAGTGTGAAAGAGAACACCGCGAGATACAAGAGTACAACCAGAAGCTAGTTAAGGAATGGAAGTACATGGCTCTCAGTGCCAACAAGAGTTTAGGATACATGGAGCAAGGCATAGTAGAATTGGAGAGAAAATTTCTCAAAAGGGTTGAAGATTGTCAAAATACTGAAGGGACCGAAGGCGGACATCTGGACAGAGCATACCTATTGCTCGGACTTCGCGAGCTGGGGAAGCTGGCGGAGTCATGGATGTCAAATCTGGGGAAGGTCCTTCGGGGACCAAGTAGATATGATTTTATCTTTTTCACTTTATAAATGTAATAAGGCCAATGACCATTAGTGACTTTTATTTCTTGCTTAGTGTCGATTTAGGATTTGTCTATTTTTTTATCAATAAAATGAGGCATTTAGAATTCTAAGTTCTCCAAATTAATCTGCCGCTAGGCCTACCTCGGGTACAAAGAGGTTCCCAAATTAGGACACGTTTTACATTCATGCGCTATGTGTTTAAATATTGCAGTACTTTTCATAATCCTCACTAACTTGATTATCTTTTGTTTTTATTATTCCCCTCCCTAAAGGTTATTTCGTGCATTCTGACATCGTCATCTTATTTCACAAGATCCAGGGGCCCTCCACCCACTCCTCCTCTTAGTCCTATTAAAAGAATGAACAAAGGCAAGATAGAAGATTTGAACAACATCAGGAAGGAGAACACGACTAAATGGGTAGAGGCCACTGACAGCCAGGGTATTCGGGTTCCAAACGAGAATGTGTCACAACTTGAGCAGAAACTGTTGAAATTCCAAGAAGAGCTTGATCAAGTTCGGAATCTAGCAAACCTGTCATTTTCCCTCAACACCCTAGATATCAACTTCCCCAACGCTCAAAACCTTACACATCCTCAACATATCCCAAAACAGCAGAACCATCGCACTCTTCACCATCACGCTGCTCCACCAAAGAACCAATGTAACACCTGTCATACCCCAAACAACACTCCACTACTCATCCCAGATCCTCAGAACTCCACAAATGACCATTTCCACACACCAAAACACTATAACACTTCTATCTACGTGGGATATGAATACACCTAGGAGGAATTCAATAGTTGGTCGCCACCACGGCGCGGTCCTTACTATCCACTAGAGCAGCCAATACCGCATCTGGAGTAGACTTTCCAACAAGCCGACATTGTTTGTGGGTCAGATGAAAAAGAAGCACTTGCAGCAGTAAAGAACTTGTTCTTAGAAGACAATGATATAGACTGTTGTGTTGTTCTCGAGAAGGAGGGAGAGGAAGGCCCTTCCATACAGGCTGTGAGCAGAGGGGCATATCTCAAGAAATGGATCATCAGGACAACTAAAGTCTGACGGCCCTCGGGGTAGCAAGGCTAAAACAAGCATTATTCATTGTTTTTACTAAATGATTTTCTTTTCGCATTTTCAATTCCCACAATAAGATCTTCAATGTTCAAAACAGTTATTCAACTTATCAAAAGCATTTTGATTTTTCTTATGAATTAATATTTATTGTTATCGTTTTCTTTCCTTACTTTACCAATACATCATTACTATTACTTATCTTGGTGAACCAATGACTGTGACATGCGATGAGAAGACGCAACAAACAGACATTGATTCAGAGGAAGATGACATACCTGACGAGATTGTCAAAGAAGTTGAGAACTTTGAGAACAGGCCTAAGTCCAACCTGGACGAGACCGAAATTGTCAATATGGGATATGCATAAAACGTTAAGGAAACACGAATTAGCGTTCACCTATCGCCATCAGAAAAGAAAGAATACATAGAATTTCTAAAAGAATATGAGGACATATTCGACTGGTTATATGATGACATAACTAGTCTGAGTACATCTATTGTGGCTCACAAACTGCCAACCGATCCAATGTGTCCACCGGTAAAACAAAAGCTCAGAAATTTCAAGCCTGATATGAGTTTGAAAATCAAGTAAGAAGTCACCAAGCAGGTCAAAGCTAAGGATCTCAAGGTAGTAGAATACCCGACATGGTTAGAAAACATTGTGCCAGTACCAAAGAAGGACGGGAAGGTCAGAGTCTGAGTCGACTACTCGGATCTCAACCGGGTCAGTCCGAGAAGACGACTTCCCTTTTGCCAAATATACACATCTTGATTGACAATTGCGCCAAGCACGAATTACAGTCAGTTGTAGATTGCTTCGCTGGTTATCATCGGATCTGGATGGATGAAGAAGATGCTGAGAAAACGGCCTTCATTACACCATAGGGAATGTACTGCTATAGGATGATTCCATTCGGCCTAAAGAATGCAGGAGCCACCTACATGAGGGCCATGACTACCATTTTCCATGACATGATACATAAGGAGATAGAGGTATATGTGGACGATGTTATTATCAAATCCAAGAAGGCCATTGACCACACGAGAGATCTAAGGAAGTTCTTCAACAGATTGCGGAGATACAACCTGAAACTAAACCCCGCAAAGTGCGTATTTGGGGTTCCTGCTGGGAAACTACTTGGGTTTATTATGAGCCGCCGAGGAATAAAATTGGATCCATCAAAAGTCAAAGCTATTCAGGAACTACCACCACTAAAGAACAAGAAGAATGTGATTAGTTTCTTGGGGAGGCTTAACTACATCATCTGATTCATAGCACAGTCTACAGTTATCTGTGAGCCAATCTTTAAAATGTTGAAGAAGGACCCCGCTACCAAATGGACTGATGACTGCAAAAAGGCATTCGACAAAATCAAGGAGTACTTGTCAACACCACCAATCTTAGTCCCGCCCGAGCCAGGTAGACCCTTATTACTCTAACTTGTAGTATTGGATGGAGATTTCGGTTGCGTTCTGAGGCATCATGATGAAACGGGGAGGAAGGAGCAAGCCATCTATTATCACAGTAAGAAATTCACCCCGTACGAGGCCCGGTATTCTCTATTGGAATGCACCCGTTGTGCCTACACTTTCAGAAGCTGAGACAATACTTTTGTGCCTACACTACATATCTCATATCGAGAATGGATCCTTTAAAATACATCTTTCAGAAACCTATGCCCACCGGCAAGCTATCCAAGTGGCAAATCCTATTGTGTAAATTTGACATTGTTTACGTAACTCAGAAAGCGGTCAAGGGACATGCACTAGAAGACCACCTTGCTAAAAACCCTGTGGATGGAGGATACGAACCCCTGAAAACGTATTCTCCTGATGAAGAGGTATCATTCATAGGAGAAGACATTGCAGAATCCTATGACGGTTGGAGAATGTATTTCTATGGAGCAGCAAATTTCAAATGAGTTGGCATAGGAGCAGTCCTAATACTAGAAACCCGTCAGCATTACCCGGTGTCTTCCAAACACAGGTTCCCGTGCACCAACAATATGGCCGAGTATGAAGCCTGCATATTAGGGTTCA
The DNA here is from genome assembly GCF_000393655.2 of Nicotiana sylvestris. Lineage (NCBI taxonomy): Eukaryota > Viridiplantae > Streptophyta > Magnoliopsida > Solanales > Solanaceae > Nicotiana > Nicotiana sylvestris. Next base: position 117,088,488 of record NC_091057.1, on the reverse strand, counting down.
AAATGGCCATTGACATGAACGCTCAAGAGCTGCCAGTAATTGGAGATTTAGACCTACTTATACATCAGGTACGAGAAGCATGGGCAACCAAAAACTCTAAGAATTGAGAAATAGGTTCACAAAGATAGAGTTCCAGCATGTTCCCAGAGTCCAGAATGAGTTTGCCGATGCATTGGCTACCCTATCATATATGATACAGCATCCAGACAAGAACTTCATTGATCCCAGTCTGGTGAAAATCTACAATCAACCAGCTTACTCTGCCCATGTTGAAGAGGAAGCAGACGGAAAGCCTTGGTTTCATAATATCAAGGAATATTTGGCAAAAGGAGAGCACCTAGAGCCTGCAAATCGTACTCAGAAACGCACACTTCGGAGATTGTCCAACAACTTCTTTCATAGCGGAGGAATCCCGTATATGAGGACTCCTGATTTGGGACTATTAAGATATGTCGACGCAAAGGAAGCATCCAAGCTACTAGAGGAAATTCATGCTGGGACCTGCGAGCCACATATGAATGATTTTGTCTTAGCAAAGAAGATACTCCAGGCTGGTTACTTTTGGATGACTATGGAAACAGATTGCATACAGTATGTCCGGAAATGCCATCGTTGTTAGATACATGCAGACATGATAAAGGTACCTCTAAGCGAGCTTCACACAACAAGCTCACTATGGCCATTCGTCGCCTGGGGAATGGACGTTATTGGACCAATCGAGCCTGCCGCTTCCAACGGACACAGGTTTATCTTAGTAGCCATCGACTATTTCAGCAAATAGATCGGAGCAACATCTTACAAAGCAGTAACCAAGAAAGTCATGGCAGACATTGTCCGCGACCGCATTGTTTGTCGATTCGGAATTCCAAAGTCAATCATTACTGATAATGGATCCAACCTTAACCGTGACTTGATGAAAGCTACGTGTAAAACCTTCAAGATCAGATACAAGAATTCCACAGCCTATAGACCTCAGATGATTGGAGCTGTAGAAGCCACCAACAAAAATATCAAGAAGATATTGAGCAAAATGATAAAGAAACATAAACAGTGGCACGAGAAGTTGTCATTTGCTCTTTTGGGGTATTACACCACAGTCCGCACATCAACCGGGGAAACCCCCCTATATTCTTGTTTATAGCACAGAGTTGTCATTCCTGCTAGAGTATAAATTCCTTCCCTAAGGATCATACAAAAAGCTGAGCTCGACGACACAGAGTGGGCAAAAAGTCGTTATGAGCAACTAGCCCTTATAGACGGAAAGAGAATGAATGCAGTCTGCCATGGTCAGCTATATCAGAACAGAATGTCCAGAGCCTTCAACAAAAGAGTGAGGCCAAGACAATTCACACCGGGGCAACTGGTGTTAAAGAAAATATTTTCGCATCAAGATAGTACAAGTACTGAAATTGATAATAAATTGTTGTAGTATTTGATTAAAAAATGCTTATAAAATTTTTTCCTGTTAAATTGACTTAAATAACCTTAGAACCGCTTAAACTTATAAGGGCGTAATTTTTTTAAAATTTTAGATTCCGATTCAAATACACAATATTCTATTTGTCATTCCATTTTAAATACAACTATGCTTAGATAAGATAATTTTTACGATAAATATAATCTATTTTATGATAAGCATATAATCATAAGTTATAATAAATAATAAATTGACAAAAGTTCCTCAGTAAAAAACAAACTTAAATAGGACAAAATATTTGAGGCATTGAGTATCGATGTAGGAGTTTTGTTCTAAAAAATGTGTTAAGGATAAAATAGTAAAAATTTTGGTCAAACTTAAAGTGCTTGTAAGCTAAAAATTCATAAGCTGAGGGTGATCAACTTATGGCTTTTGGCTTATTTTTGACTTATAAGTACTTTTAACTTTACCAAACTCGTAAATAAGCCGAAAAATACTTATAAGCTAGTTTGACCAGCTTATAAGCTTAGCCAAACACCCTCTTAGTTGTTTGTTTAACGAACTTGGTATATCTCTTCTAAGACAAGAGGGGTTGCTCATATGGTAAGCAACCTCCACTTCCAACCAAGAGGTTGTGAGTTCGAGTTTCCCCAAGAGCAAGGTGGGAAGTTCTTGGAGGGAAGGATGTCGGGTTTCTATTTGGAAACAACCTCTCTATTCCAGGGTAGGGGTAAGGTCTGCGTACACATTACCCTCCCCAGACCCCACTAAGTAGGGGTGGGCGTTCGGTATTTCGGTTCGGTATGTAAGAATTTCGGTTTGGTGTTTCGGTATTCGGTTTATCAATTGTGTATACCAAATACCATAACAAAATATTTCGGTATGGTTCGGTATTTCTTATTTTGGTTCGGTACGGTTTTGGTACGGTTTCGGTTTAACAATCAATGAATAATCAATGCTAACAACGCACATGCACAATTGAAATTTTCACTCTAAAAGAATCTGTTTTCCGATATATAACAGTGCACAACTACACAATGTGCACATGGCTGAAACAAGAATAACATATTATATTCTGGCAATTCTGACTGAAACCCCTGTGATAACCAATTCACATGGCTTAAGAATAAGTGAAAAGCAAAAGCTGAACAAGACAACAACATCTTTACAATCTGGCAATCTGCAGTTGCACGCCAGTTTATTGTATGCCATATTATTATACAATATTACAATCTGCATTCTGCACGCCAGTATTAGTATACAAGTGAAAAGCAAAAGCTGGCCAACTGCACAATGCACATTACACAACTATATTAAACAACTTAAACACAGTTGACATTTCAATACTGCAATTAACTGGCCAACTGCACATTACACAACTTAATACTTAACACAGTACACAATTGAATCTGTACACAACTACACAACACATTACACAACTTAACACTTAAACACAGTGCAATAAAAACATAGTCCAACAAAAACAGTCTTAACACTTAAACACAGTGCAACTGGCCAACTGCAAGTCTACAACAGTCTTAACAGTCTTAACACTTAAACAGTTAAACATAGTGCAACAAAAACAGAGAGGGCATCCCTCAACAAACAGTCTTAATTCTTAAACATGAATTCCAGGAAGACGCGCAAGACAACGCTTAATATGCTTCCTTAAACCAATTGTTTCATTCCTCTTTGGATTAACATTATATACTTGACCATAATATTTGCACTCTACTTTGCGAACTTCTCCGTTATCTTCTTTCACCACAAAGTATTCCCCAATATCGGAGCGTTGAGCAGTAGCACGGGGCATGATTGCACTTGAACCTAAAAAAAATATAAATCATAAGTTAGAATATTATAGTTTGATGATAATAAAACAAAACTACAAAATATTAAGTATATCATTATCACCAAACAAATAGAGTATTAAACTTACCACTCAAGATGCAAGTTGCAACTATACATCAAACAATGCTAGTAGTGCTTCCATTATTTTCCATATCTAAAGATAATACGACCAAATATGTCATACAAATGAAAAAGCATGATATATTATTTTGAATTAAAATACACACAAAATATTAAAGCTTACCAAGCTCGAGTTCCTCAAGATACTTCAAGTCTTCTTCAACACTAATAGGATTCTTCTCTTCTCTAAGCCAATCTTGAACACAAATAAGAGCTTTCGCACATTTAGGAGTCAATGAACTCCTAAATGAATCAAGAATACGGCCACCAGTGCTAAACGCGCATTCCGACGCCACATTAGAAATTGGAATTGCCAACACATCACGAGCCAACTCTGAAAGAATAGGAAATCTAGGAGCATGTGTTTTCCACCAACTTAAGATATCAAATTCTTCACTATAAGGCTCTTGTTCTTCACTAATGTATTTATCCAACTCCGATTTAGCACCCCCATTTCCATTGTCTTCCTTTTGTTTCTTCAAGCTAAGCTTAGTCCTTATTTTTGATGCACTTATAACACTCCCACTAGGTGTATTAGATGTGTTGTTAGATGAAGTAGAACTAGATGGAGATTGAGGACAAGATTCGGTTGAATACTTTTTTAGATACTCTCCAAACAAAGAATTCATATAAGCATACACCTCAGCATTTATTTTCTTCCCTTTTTCCTCCCCAAAAAGTTCTTCAAGTGCTCCCTCAACATATTCAAATTTGTTACGTGGATCCAAGACGGAAGCAATAAAAATCATTTTATTCATCTTTTCAGGCTCACCCCAATACTTCTTGAACTTTTCTTGCATTTGCTGAGCCATTTTTCTCAAATGTTCATCCTTACTAGCTAAACACATTTTCAAAAGACAATAAAGTTCAGATACATCCTCAAAATGAGAATTACAAGTGACATAACGTGAACCTGAAACTTTTTTAGTTAGCTCGTGAAATCTTGCAAGAAACTCTATCACATTCCTCACATTCACCCAATCATCAGATTCAAGAGGACCTGCATTACCACCATCTTCACAAAGATGAGAACATTGATAAGCAGAAAATCCATCATCAAAAAGATGCAACTTGTCAAAGGCTTTTTCAAAGTGTTGTGTTGTATCCAACATCAAATAGGTGGAATTCCACCTGGTAGGAACATCCAAACACAACGTTTTGGTACATTCTACCTTTACATGTGCACAACATTGTTTAAACTTTAAGGTCCTTGCAGGCGAAGATCTCACATACCTCACAATATTTCTAACACGTGTCACAGAAGCATCAAGTTCTTTCAAACCATCTTGCACAATTAGATTTAGTATATGAGCCATGCATCTCACATGAAGATGTTTACCACTCATCATATTAGTTTTCCACATATCTAACTGTTTAGACAATTCTTTGACAGTGACATCATTTGAAGAAGCATTGTCCACAGTAATAGTGAAAACCTTGTCTAATTTCCATTCAAGCAAACAATCCCTAATAGCTTTAGCCATCTCTTCACCCTTATGACTAGTGATAGGGCAAAAATTAAGTATTCTTTTATGCAACTTCCAATCCCTATCAATGAAGTGGGCTGTCAAACACATATAATTTATTCTTTGTAATAAAGTCCAAGTGTCTATTGTTAGGCAAATTTTTGGTTGTACTTCTCTAAAAGAACTTCTTAGATTTTGCCTCAATTCACCGTAAACTTCATAACAATTCCTTGTTATTGTTCTACGAGAAAGAAGACGAAATAGTGGTTGAGTTTTTCTCATAAACTTCATAAAGCCTTCATTTTCTACAAAGCTAAATGGTAGTTCATCAGTAACTATCATCTCAATTAAGGCCCTCCTCACCACTTTTTGATCGAATTTCCAAATTGATCCTTCATCATTTTGGCAAGATTGAAAATTTATCTTTATTTGACTATTATCTTCTGCAATTTTAAGTGGGTATTCTTTGCATCTAAGCAATTGGTTCTTCAATCCTGTTGTTCCATTCTTAGATGAATTAGCAGCATAAGCTTGTTTACAATATCGACATCGTGCTTTCCCAACCCCATTAACCTCAAATTTATCAAAATGGTTCCAAACGTCAGACTTAGGTTGCATTGCTTTCCTTTTCTTGGAATCTTGAGTATCAATGGTGTTGGTGTTACTATCTACCATAATAGGTAAACTTTCACTAGAACCAACATCACTTACTTTACTTGTATCTTCCATCTATACAAAATTAAACAAATATAAACATAAATTAACAATCAACAAATTAACTACCTTGCTATCAGTAATGCTGAGAGAATGTAAATATGAGAGTGCATTTTTAGATTTTAGTTATTTCAAAGTTCAAACTAGCTATAAGTAGCTTAAACTACCATGTTTCTGCTATAAAGAATTAACAATATCTTTCCAACCGATGCAGCAGCAGTCTAATGTAACTGCAGCTAAGCAAAAGCTAAAAAGGCTAAAGAAGCCATTAACAATATCCTTTTCTAGCCATCTATAAATAAATAAAAAATCATGGTCATTACTACTCAAGTGACAAGTCCACAATTATTTAAATCTTTCCAAACCAGCAACCATAAGAATGTCACAACAAAGAAGACTAACAGTGAATTCACTCAACTGTCATCATCCTAAAGTATCTATCACAAGAAAAATGCAAGGAAAGTTCTAAAAATTATACCTAAACAAAGTAATCATATAGTAAGCCTAACACATAGTCGTGTACTCACAACTGTTATTATACAAGCAAATGAATTAAACAACATGAACGTGATACAGATGATATTTTCCTACTAAAGGGAAAAGCTCGGAACAGCAGTTCATTCAATCAGCAGTACAACCAAAAGAAAATGAAACATACCTTTGAAATTGAAATTAAATCGAGCTCGGAACACTGGAACAGGACAGCAGCGTCTTCGACACTTCGTTTGCCCGGAATTTGTGAAGAGTGAGGAATCGAATCGAGCTGGAAATCGCCGCCTATAACCCTAAATTAGTTTGATGCAGAAAATCAGAAATTAAAAAATTTATGCGTTTGAACTCTGAACTCAAAAAGTTCAAAACTTAAAAATATAAAAACTCAGAAAAAACCTCAGAGAGTAGTCGAGTACTGGGATGAGAATGAGATGAGATGAGACTTACAAAACTTACAAAAGTAGTGAAGTTAACTGGTGAAGATGAGATGAGACTCGAGCTCGACTGTCGATTGGTCGTAAGTTGTAACTCGTAGACTGATATCCTAAGCAGTCGATTCTCGTCTAGACTCGCAGACTGATATCCTAGACTCGCAGTCGATTCTCGTCTTCTTCTTCTCGATGATATCCTAAGCGGTAAGCCATAATGGCTAATGCCCTACTTTGATGAGAATGCCTAATTTGATTCTCGACTTGGGTCTTGGCCTCTTGGGTATTAGCTGACTTGGGTAATTGGTTGGGATTGGGCTTGGGAGTTGGGGGAGCTGGGCCTGGGTGGAACGCTGGGACGGTATGGGACTATGGGCTATTAAATAGGTAATTGGGCTTAGATATAGTCATATATATTATATAGGTTCACCAAATTTTTGGTATTTCGGTTTACCGAAATTGTAAAATTATAATACCGAAAATCGAACCGAAATACCGAAAATCCAGTACCGAATTAGACCGAAATACCGAAAAAATCGAAACCGAAATACCAAATTAATTTGGTTCGGTTCGGAATTCGGTTTTTCGAATTTATGCCCACCCCTATCACTAAGTGGGATTACATTGGGTTGTTGTTATTGTTGTGGTATATCTCTTCTAGTTCTATTGTCCTTCGGCGCCGTGTAATATTAATAATCAAAGTTTCAATCTTCACACTGTACCTAAAATATTTTTAGGTAAATTAATTTACTCTACAGTGGGTGGGAGGATTAGGAAGGCATGTAATACATCATAATCAGATCGAATTAAAAGGAATATGAGATTAGTAATCCAATAATAAGATCTCGTGCTAGTAAGGATGGACTCTTAATCTTCGAATTAAAGATATATGGACTTGTAAGATTATTTTGATTATTAATAATTATTGACATTAATTATACATGTTTGTATTGCTACACAGTAACTATAAGTCTATAACATAGATAAATTACATTATATAACTTAGTCATGTAATGGGCAGTTTAATTATTTTCTTATTGAGATATTTATTTGGAAGTTGGAACTAACCTAGTACGTGACTTCAACCTTGTCCAAAATTTTTAGTATATATTAACAGCGTATCTTATTTAATTTGGAGATATCAGATGGTACCTTGCTCTTTAGGTGACCAAACAAACCTTGTTAATTAATATCGCCTAACCAAACCAGTCCATGGATTTTTTTAATTAGTGTACAAATTTTTTTTAAAAGCATAGGTCCAAAACCATTTTAAGGAAAAAGTATTAGAGTTCTAAACAACATTTTTAATTATTAAATCCTCTAATTTCGAAGGAACAATACTGACGAAGCGTAACCAATTGACCATCCGAAATTTGTACACTTGACTCGCTTAATAAAAACTAAGAATAATTTTGTACACCGACGACGTGTGTGAAAGAGAAAGAGGTGCCACACCACTTTTTTCTGAAAAATAATGTACTCCATTAAGTTTGGAATAACAAAAGGGATTAAAATATGTGCCATGATTTGGTAATACATATACTTCTTATTTATTTTAGTGTGGCTAGCTAACATTTATTCTAGATGTTTAGAATTTTCCATCAAAGGCATGCTTTAGTTTTATAAGAAAATAAAATGAACCATTTAATTAAAATGACTCCTATAAGTCTATCAACTTGAAATTTTAGATGAGGAAGTTCATTTATTTAATCCTAAATGAAGCTGTTAGATATCCTTTGGACCTCGAGTGGAATGCGATACCTATCTAATCTAACTTAATTTTTCTACATTTTGGTTAAATCATTTAGAGGGTGTTTGGCTAAGCTTATAAATCATAAGTTGGTCTCCCTCAACTTATTGCTTTTAAGCTTATAAGCACCTTCAGTTTGACCAAGGGTTTTACTAGTTTATCCTTAATAGTATTTTTTAATTCACAAAATATTTTTCCCAAAATAAATTTTCTAACTTTTTTTTCATTCAATATTCGTTGTTCGTCATTTTCTTTACAGAGAAACTTTTTAATTTATTATCTTTTCTAAAGCTTTTAAGGATATTTTAGTCATTTTAACAAAAGAACAACTTTTCAGTACTTTTCTACCAAACACATCAACTGCTTATTATCAGTTTCAACACGTCTATCCAAACACGTAAATGCTTATTTAAAAAATCAGTTTCAGTACTTAAAAATGTTTTTCAGCACTTTAACCTTATTAGTTATTTACCATCAGTTAATCCAAATAGGCTCTTAATATGAAAAAAAATTACCTAAACATTTAACAGAATTTCAAGTGCTTAGGAATCACGAAAACTAACTTAGCTAGTTCCCATTTGCAACCCAATGAACCAAATGTTGTCATTTAATAAAGGGACTATTAATGGGAGAACTAAAAATATATCAACCAAATATTGCATTATTGATGTAAGAAATTAATACAAATAGTATTTCAAATAATATACTACTATTAAGACCACGACTCTTAACGTTATTACTTACATTTTTGTTAGTTAACGACTTTTGTAAAATATATAGAAAGAGTCACGCAACTAGACTCTAGACCTAACAGCCCAATTAGCCATTTTAATAGCTATGTGACTTTCTTTTTAAACCGTTTAGGTTGTAGAAACTTGATGCCGGTAGTAACTAATAAGTTAAATTAAACTAATCGTCTAAGATCTTTACACTATGAATATGAATAACTTAAACTCATTTTTCTTTTGCATTTTGAACCTCAAATTTGGGTCTCCCCCTGGAGATTTTGGTGTCTTTACCGTGTACGAGATATCAAAGTAACTAATTCAGTTGGTGGACTTTGTTCCCATTGTTAGAGTTAGCAAAACTGAAATTTGTAGCATATAGTTTGTTATAAGTTATAACATTTGCGATAAAAGAACATATATTAGGTAGTTTCAGAACTAAAATTGCATTATACACGTATAATATTATACCAAATACAATTTTATTTTATTTTATTTTATTTTCTATAGTGAGTGACTCGAAAGTTGAAGTTTGTTTTTTTTTTTGAAAAAAAATAATGCCATATGCGCACGTCGTAGAGGCAATACATGTGAGCTTCGTGAAGTGTAAGAGATAATTAACGTTTTCAAACTTTAACCTCATAAAGTTATCAAATATATTGTCACCAAAGCGATAATGATCGTCCTATCAGAATTTGATTGTTAATACTCAATATACCTATATTTGAATTTCATTACACTAAAATATATCATCATGAAATTAGTTACAATCACACATGAAATAATCATCAAATTCCAAGTGTATGCATGTAAATGGCCAAACCTTTTTGCATGTCAATAATCAATTAATAAAATTCAATCCCAGCCACAACATGTTGAGTAACTCTCAAGAAGTGAAAATCAATAAATAATCATAAAAAGCGCACATGCAAAAAGATAAAGTGAAACGTCGAAAAATAATAATAATAATAAAGGAAAGAAGAATACTAGCATCATGAAAATGTGAAGGAATAAACAATTCAGATTCTGTTTATTTAAGGTTTGATAAATAAAGTTATTTGGTACATATACTAGTAATTATATAGTGATAACAAAATTCACTAAACTAATTCACGTGAACCTCATATTCTTTAATTTGCTTAAGAGAAATAGTATAACGCGGGCTCATAAGACAATATTGTCTCGCATTCACATTATTTGTCATTTTGATAAAATTGAATTTGGTGTAAAAAATTTAACAGGCGGAGTGTTGACTATTCAAGAAATTATTCAGCAAAATAAAAGCAGCAAAAGTGAATATGTTGAAATGGATGTGTGGGCACTGAACATACCATGAGAGATAAGATTAAGAATGAAGATATCCGGGACAAGGTGATAGTGGGCAACATAGATGACAAGATGCGAAAAGTGAGGCTAAGATGGTTCGGGTATGTGAAAAGGAGAGACACAGATATTCAATAAGAAGGTATGAGAGATTGACCGTAGTGGGTCCGGTTAGAGGTAGATGTAAGCCAAAGAAGTATTGGGGAGATGTGACTAGGCAGGACATGACGCAACTCCAGCTTACCAAGGACATGACCTAATAAGAGGATATGAATGTCAAAAATTAGGGTAGAAAGATTAGTAGATAGTCACGTGTATTTCTTTTCAAACCAGTAGTATTAGTATTATTCTTGTATTTTCTAATTCTTAATTACTATATGTTGCCTCTTTCGCTCCCGCAATCTTATTATCTCAAATTTTTTGATTCTTATATTTCTATTACTTCATGTTTTTTTTTCTTCGCTTCGGTTATTTGTTGTTATCACTCCTTGTTGTTACTGTTTTTTTTCCTGTCTTCTCTTGAGCCGAAAGTCTGTCAGAAACAACCTCTCTATCTTCTCAAGCTAAGGGTAAAAGTCTTCATATATACTCACCCTGCCTATATTATTATACTGATATTTTTGTTATTGTTTGGTGTAGAAATTTAAAGTTTTAAATAAATAAATAAATAAATAAATAATATGTATTACGTAGTACCTATTTTCTAACTCCAATTTGCGTAGTCTTAACTTTTTTGTAAAAAAAATTGAGGGCACCCTATTTAATCGCAGTGTGCTAATATTTTTCTTTTTTCTGTTACTTCCTTTCTCTTTCACCTTTGCTTCTACCCAACGCTTGCTTTGCCCAATCACTCATTTTCTAATCCAATTAAATAAAATAAATATTCACTTTAGCTTAGTGGGAGTGAAGTGTAATGGCATTCATTGTAATTTGTGAAAAGAAAGGCATACCCATACTTGGGTTTGAGTAGACCCAGTTGTGAATTCTTAGAGAGAGAAAGAAAGTATAGAGTAGTGAAATTCTTACATAGGGAAGGGAGGGAGGGAGAAAAGAGAAAGAGACAGATGCTCTGGACATGGGGAAATTGCAAGGACAGAGACTGCCTTTGCAGCAGAACATCGATGGTTCTAGAACCTTCTTCTGTCGGATGGGTCTTTCTAGAATCTTCAGTTTCAAGTGTATCGTCGTTTTGGTACTGAGTATTGCCCTTTTTCTCTCTGCCTTATTCTGGATCATTCCACATCGTTCTAAGCCATCTGGATTCGACGCCAAAGAGGCAATCAAACTTGCCTGTGAGTTTCCTTGTACTTTTAGGGTTTCATCATAATATTGCAGAATTCTTTTTAGTTTGCTGTGCAATTAGGGTTTATGGATGAATTAGGTTAACGCACTTGGGGTTTTTAGATGAATATTAAGCTGTAGTTGACTGATCGATTGACTGATTGTTGTATCTCCTTGTACCGTTTGAGTAGCAGGATGTTTTTGGTTTTATTTGGCTTATTTATACATGTATGTAGGCTCTGTTGTTTTTGTTTATCAGGATTGTTGTATTTACGGTTTGCTGCTTCACAGAGTTTTAATTTTGTTAGATATGTACTTGTATGCATTAATCTCTTCGCTTCTTGCTCTTGAGCCGGACAGGCTCAAATGTATAAGTTGTTCACATCTCACCACATTCAGAATACTGTTCGCTTCCTCTCAATATTTGTTCAAAATATTTGAACTGTTCACACTCACCAAAAAATATGAGAAAAGCACATTATTTTGCTTGACGACATTCTTCTGCTAGTAAAAATCTAACGAAGAACTTTCTCCTTAGCTGCTTAGGATTTTGGTGATGCTTTATGACGGGTTGCCTTCAATGAAAAAGGGTAAAGGAGAGAAAATACTGATCAAGATAGATGGATCCCTATCTTATCTTGCTTTTATAAATGGAAGTCCTAATTTCTTTCTTTTGGCAGCACAGAAGTAAAAGTTAATCTTTCTTTTTGTTTTCTGGGGGCTACTCGTGATTGTTCTGATAATAGCCGGGGAGTGGTGCTGTAAGGTCTGCTTCACAATTTTATTCCTTTCTGCAAAAGTTTGGACCGCAAACAGTCAATAGACACTGGATTACCTTTGTGCTTCCGTTGGCTGGTGGAATTCTAGTTGAAAGTGGAAATGCTCTTGACCTTGCTGGTATCTGTGTTGATTATAGCCTCAGTATTTTCCTATTAGTTTACCAGATGAATGATAGTGTCCTATTTAAATTTTACGTGTTATGTGACTGATTGATGTGGATAATCTCTAAGAATTGGTGACCTTTCAGATCTTGGTAGCTGCGGAGACTGATTTCCCATTCATTTATTCATCGCCTTTGGTATTTTAACCCATCATCAGTTCTTAGTGTTGCTGTGTTCCTTTGTTTTCAGCCACTACTCAAGCATACTTCAGATTGGAGAAGCCAGTTTCAGATATTGTTCCCCACATTGCAAGACTGGAGTATGATATTTTGGAAGAGATTGCTATCCCTGGCATAAAGGTTTGCAACCTTCCTCAAAATTAAAACCATTGTTTATATATGCTGTCTTGTTTCGGTAGAGTGCAAGCCAGCTTGACAATGGGAATTTTCAGGTTGCAGTCCTATCCGTGCATGGAGCAGGTGTGGCTAACCAGACTGACATAATATTTGGCTTTCTTCCGGATCCAGTTGATTCTTCTATTTCTCCAGTGTCCTTAAGTCTATTGAAGTCTGCTTTATTAGATCTATATCTTCGAGATACCAATTTGACACTAACTTCCTCGATTTTTGGACGGCTGTGTTCATTTGAGGTCTTGAAATGTCCTGGTGGAATCACTATGATACTCGAACGCTTATCCATTTTGAACCTACCCGATATCCTCTTCAATTTTACTCTCCATAATTCTACCGATGAAATAAGGGAAAATTTTATTGAGCTGAAGGAACAACTGAATTTTTACTTGCGTCTCAGGACGGATGAGGTATATCATAATTTATATGAAATCTCTTTTTCTTTTCGAGTTGATGTTTCTGGATGAGCTGTAAGGGCTTAGATGTTGGAGGCTTCTGAAAGCTAAGACTTGGGCATACTTTAGACAGGACTCTTTTTGGAACTAAGGCAAGAATGCAAAACATTTATGCCGAGCAGTTTGACCATGCTTTGTCTACCTAATACTTCCTCTCTTAGGTCTAGCTTAGTCCTTTTTCATGGCGTAGGAATCACCTTAACACTTGGTCGTTGCATTACTGTTATGTTAACTTGTTAACTCAACAGATTAGTTCTGTGATGCTTTTTTGTCTCATTCTCAAAATGTTCTATGGTTCATTTTTATGGGAAACAAACACATGAAAAGACATATGCAGTGTTATTTCATGATTTTTCATTTGGTCCATGGTGCACATGCTTGCTCTTGATTTTTTTATTTCCTTTCAAGGATTTTCATTTTAATAGTTTTTTCCTTATCTTTTAGAATGAGTTTTCTTTACTTTTTTGCTTACAAACTGTGTATTTTTCTTCTGCTGTGTGTTATCCACAGATGTTTTAATAGTAGAGAAGATATTCTATTTCGACGTATACTCCTTTATTTTGTCGTTTCTTTTTGACGATTCTCCTCTTCACATTATAAATACGCTACACAAGCATAGATGAATCACTACAGAAGAAAGAAGTCATATTCCTTATTTCTTTTTCTTTTAGCTATTCATTGGGTGGTATCTGAATTGCAATTCCTACTTGATGCTAAAAGGAACATAATGATACACAACACGTGTGTCTGAAGCTTCTTTCTTAAATGGTGAATAAAGAGATCAATGTTTGTCAAAAAAATAAAACTATGCTGGATATATGTCAGAGATCTTGGTGTATCCGGTTTTAATAAGATTTCCCTGTCAGAAATTTGTGTCATGTGTACAATAGATCTGTTGTCAGGAGTTTCTAGAAATGTTTTTCCTTTGCTGAGGCTGTCATAAGTTGTTCAATATTACTGAAAATGATATAGAAAAGAGGTAAACGCGATGAAAATATACTTTCTTAATATTTTATAGACATTTGGTCGTAGATAAAACTGCATGAGATGTAGTTATATAATTTCTGCAACATTTGCGCGGATTATTTTGGGAGTCCCTGTCAGAAATTTGTGTCATGTGTACAATAGATCTGTTGTCAGGAGTTTCTAGAAATGTTTTTCCTTTGCTGAGGCTGTCATAAGTTGTTCAATATTACTGAAAATGATATAGAAAAGAGGTAAACGCGATGAAAATATACTTTCTTAATATTTTATAGACATTTGGTCGTAGATAAAACTGCATGAGATGTAGTTATATAATTTCTGCAACATTTGCGCGGATTATTTTGGGAGTCCCCTGATAACATTGAAACAAATTTAGTTAGTCATGCTGGTATCCCAGCCTCGGTCATTCCTTTCCAAATATTTGGAACAAGCTATATCAACTATCTGCCACCCTGTACCCTATGGGCAAGTTGATATGTTTTTGTGCTAGGAACGTCAATTTTGCTGCTTTTCCCCATCCTATTTTTCATTTTTCCTTGTCTCGAAAATATAAAAGTGGGTGCAGATGTTACTTGCTTCTTTTCGTTCATGCTGTTTACCATAGTACATTTCTGAATTTGATTGTCATATCTGACTTGTTTTTCTTTTATTTTCTGTCAGCATGTATTTTTACAGGTAACAAATAAAATTGGCTCCACTAAAGATCCCCCAGTTATTGTCGAAGCTTCACTATATTCAGACTCTGGGAGAATACCGGCTCAGAGGTTACAACAATTGGCTCAAATAATTATGGGATCTGTTCCTGCAACTAATCTTGGCCTTGATCACTCTATTTTTGGTAAAGTGAAGCAAGTACGTTTATCTTCCTTTCTAAACCGTACTGGTGACGCTGCCCCACCAACCCTTCCTCCTGCTCCAACTCCAGCTCCTTCTCCAAATGAACCTTTGTGGCCATCACCTTCCCCATCACCAGCTGTTTCTTCATCTCCAGCTCCCTTGCCCAACTGTCATAGGTTCCTACGATCACATGATAAGCTTCATTGTAGCTCAACTCGTGGAAAAGAGCCTAGCGGTTCTCCATCTCCCATGGCTGATCCACCTTCTCCTGTGACAAATACTAGTCCACGTTCAAGTAGTTCCAGAATTGTAGCAAGCCCATCACCATATGCTCCCAGTTATCCTCCTAAATTAAGTCCCGGGTTGAAGCTGTCTCCTGGTCCTTCTCCTTTATCTGCTGAATCATATGGCTCTGGTAACATGAGGAATGTAAGAGATGACATATCTCGTCCACTAATGTCTTCCTCAATCTCATCTTCATCATCATGTAAGTTTCTCCTCTTTACTTGATCTTTATATTCATGCAATCACAATGATTCATTGTTGTCATTTTGACTTGCTTTTACCTAGCAGTAGCATCTATCATTTGTTTGAATGTCTAAGAACCGTTAGGGAATTGGTGACTTTAAGATGTCTCGAATGAAATCTCTTTAGCTATAGCAGATTCTGCTTTAGAGATAGCGAGAAATAAAGTGAAAAAGGAGGAAGCTCTTTCATGGCAACTATGTTATGACCATGTCCGTGTGGAGCTTGTGATATAGTATTGTAGGAATCTGTTGTATATTTGTGCCCCTCATTAGCTGTTTGTTTTGGTTTCAAGTATCCTATTGACGCCTTTTTTCTTGCACAGCTTTTGCACCTGACTTTTCTTATAAGGAGCTTTGCTTATTCTGGTTATTCGGATTAACAGTACTTCATATCCTTAATTGAACATGGTGACAATGTCATGTTCTCTTTCTACAAGAAATTCTCATCTTTAAAGGAAAAGAGAGAAGTATACTTAGCAACAAACAGCTTTATTTGACTAGGATTTTAGCATCTTTTGCCGATTAGTTTGTGGTTACCATGAGAAGCCATGTTATACCCTATATGAACAGAAGAAATCACAGGTCAAAGCCAAATGGTGGCAGGCCTCTAATTGACACAATTACTTCACATGAAGACATTAAAAGATGTTTCTTCCCGAAGGGAATGATTACTCGGGAAAACAACAGTTTCAGATACATGCTCATCTGCAGGTTTTCAAGGAGATACCAGTCGTAAGATGTGTTGGTTCTTCTTGAACAAGCTGCAAAACATGTAACTACGCATTATATAACCTCACTATACGTGATGTATATTCTTACTTTAATCTGTAATTAGCTGCTTTTGATGTGCTGAACTTCAATCAGATAAAAATAGCAGCCTTTTGGCTCTTTCTGTCTAATGTTCCAAACTACTGATTGGTATCGTTCTTTTTCTGGGATTACCGAGAAATCTACGGTGGCACTCTCTGTTGGCTTTGGCTTAGTTCAGAAACTGACACTCTGAACGTTATATGGTCAATTAAGCATTTAAAATGAGGGCTCCTTCCAAATAATCTAGTTCATAATGTGAACCAAATTTCATGGACTCAATTAAGGCATCCGAACTTGCAAAGTACCTCGGAAGGAAAATGGATCCTCTTCCACACGTTTTACTTACATTTGAAACAACAAGAATTACAAGAAAATACACCTGACTTCACACTATAACAAAAAATGACCTTTGTTTTTAAGTTTTATCCGACCTAGCCCATGTTGTACATATTTTGAAAGCACTAGCAAATTCAAAATCTGTGTTCTTACAACCATTGCTTCTAAAAGCTATGGAGTTAAATTTGTGTTCTCATAACCATTGCTTTCACTCGCTCTTCTTCTCATATCTTCTACATATGTTTCAAGGGACCGCATATTTTTTGCTTCTCCTCTTGTCACCTGGTTGCAATGTAAAAAAAATGAAGAGTAGAAGTATACCATTGAAAACCATTCAAAGCTTTGCTTTCGAAAATAATACTCCCTCTGTTCCAGTTTATGTGAACCTATTTCCTTTTTGGTCCGTTCCAAAAAGAATGAACCCTTTCTAAATTTGGTAACAATTTAGCTTAAAGTTACAACTTTACCCTTAATGAGAAGCTTTTATAACCACACAAATTCCAAAAGTCTTCATTTTTTACTTAAACTTCGTGCCTAGTCAAATAGGTTCACATAAATTGGAACGGAGGGAGTATTTTTTTTTTAAGTTTGTTAGTTGTTTGGATTGGGTGTTGTTCCAATTGATTGAAAATATCAAAAGGAGTTCAAAATTTGAATTTGAAGTGATTTGGTATAGATTTGAGCAAGATTTGAGTTAAATTTCAGAAAAGACGCAAGGAAGAAGACGAAGTCAGTTTTTTGTATAATTATGTATAATCTTGTATAATAGTGTATATGAGTGTAGAAACACACATTATACACTATTATACACTTTTATACACCTTTATACAAGCGTCTGTAGACGAACTTCTTCCACGATTTTCAATTGCAATTCTTGTTCAAAACCAGTCCAAAACTCCATTAAATGACTTCAAATTTTATATACAACATGCTTGTACTATTTCTAACAAGTCTAAATAACACCAACTCTAAATTTTCACAAAATCAAATTCGGAATTTAAACCCACATATTTAAGCTTGTTAAAAATCTAATTTTCACCACTCAAATGAATTTGGTTTATTGGATTAATATTTGAGTCACATTTACTAATTCGAAAACTAACTTAAAAGTTTGAAGAATCTTTTTTAAAATTAAATAGTAATTTTGAGAACCTATTGGAGTTGGATGTTGAATCTTAGCCTATTATTTTTGGGCTAGTTAGTTGGAATTGAAATATGAGTTATAAAATTGAAAAGTAGGGAGCCCAATTGTTCTAATGTGAAATTTTCCCAATATTGAACATTTAGTAACTGGATTATTTTAGAGAAATTTTCATAAAGCACTATCGTTTAGTAGTAATTAGTCATCTATAGATACCATTTGCTATATTACGCATTATAAATACCTTTTCTGTGGTTATAAGATCTATTTGATGTATTTAAGCTATTGTATTCATAAATACAGTAGCAAAAATAGGCGTGAATCAGGTAAGTCCAGCTAATCAGTTGTTGTATTCGAGTGTATTCGACTGTATTCATGGAGTGAAACATGGGATTACAACTGGACAGATTATTGTATTCGACTGTATTCACGGCGTGAAATAGGGGATTACATTGTTTTTAAAACTGAAAGTGAACCAATTAACATAATAGACTCCTAATATAACTCAACAAACTCAATTATAACACACAAATTTTGTATTTTCAGTTATAAAAAAGATTTTCAACCGAAAAATACCCTCAAAACATAGCAATCTTCAGAGGAATTATATAATACATCTGAATACATAAATTATATTAATTTTAAAAAATATATGAATACATTTATGGCATATAGCGAGACAATGAATAAAATGAAATACATAGAATACAACGGGATACATTGAAATATAATGGAAAAAAAACAGTGAATACAATGAAATACATGGAATACAACGAGATACATTGAATTACAATGAAAAAAAAGACAATGAATACAATGAAATACATGAAAAAATAGCGTGATACATTGAAAATACATTGAAATATATTAACAGAAAATCAAGTTGCTCAGCTCCAAACTTCGTTGTCTTTGTTCAAGAACAAACCCTAATTTCTGGCGAATCCGCCGTTGAGCAATAAAATGCAGTTGATCGATAAGCTGGCGAGCAGTAGTGAGCATGCCTCTAACGACGTCGTTTTGGCCCGAACTGGAATGCAGTTGTGACGGTGGAGGTTGTGGTGGCAACGCCGTGGACTACGCCTCCATCATATCAGTGTCCGTACTGTCCATGGCATTTCGGTTGCAATTTGCGATCTGCACTTTTGTCGTTGAAGAATACTTTATTTCTGACTCTTATTGTACTGAAGGGTTGGTGTTTGATTCAAGGTATTAGTAAAAAGAGATGAAGATAAGAGAAATGGCGAAGAGACAAGGCCATGTTTCTAGCAATTTCTGGAATATTTGCCCCTTCCCTCGTCTGATTGTTCTCTTATTGAGTAAGGTGTTTTTAGGGAATGAGGGAAGAGAATTGCATGAGAGAGAAAGAAAATAGTGTAACTGAATAGCATATTTAGTAGCTTAGGGGTGGGAGGTAACCAAAATTAGATATTTTGCTATAAACATTAAAAGGTATATATAGAATATAATTTTTTTAAAATAAATAAGGTGTCTTTGCTATAGGAGGTAAAAATTCCATTATTTTACAAATGGATGTTCTTTAAAGTCTCATGACGAATGTGTACATTAAATAACAGACCAACAGCAATCTAAATTAGGTTACCAAGAACGTCGACATTTGCCTAAAAACCTAAATAATGACCGGTAAAGAGACCAAATTTCATGAACTCGATTAAGACACCTGAACTTGCTAAGTACCTCGGAAGGAAAATGGATTCTCTTCCACACATTTAACTAAGAATAAGATATTGACATTTGAAACAAAAAAAATAACAAAATATTGAACATTTAGTAACTGGATTATCTTACAAATGGATGTACTTTAAAGTCTCATGGTGAAAGTGTACATTAAATAACAGACCAACAGCAATCTAAATTAGATTACCAAGAACCTCGACATTTGCCTAAAACCCTAAATAATGACAGGTAAACAGAGGTGCAATACAGCTTATCAGGCCTCCATCATAGTTAATGAAGCGACTCGAAGTATGACCTCTAATTTGCTCCTTTTTTTTTCTGGTCACATAGTCCCTGTTCAGAGGCAAACTATATACAGCACAGACCTGTGAACTGGATCATTACCACAAGTGTATGAATAAATGGATGCCACTTTTTCGTATGTACTGGAAAATCAGTAAAATTGCACGTAGTCAAGGCTTGAGTCACATTAGCTGGCGCACTAGCAGTTGAATAGTAGGGATTATGACTTGTCCCTTTTAGTTCGAACAATAGAGAAAATTGGTGCCGTGTCAGCAAAAACTCGTCGTCCTTCACTGGAGATGGATTGAATCTTCCACGCTGGGCCAAGAAGCCATGAAGCTGCTGCTCCTCCTATTAAGCCTCCAAGCTGAAATGTTCATGAGAGAACACTTAAGAAAGTCTCACAAACATTAAAACATATTCCAATGGTTTTTTTTGGAGAAGGTAACATACTTGTATATTAATAACAAACTACACAAAGGGTGTGTAGTCCCCCATATCTACAAGAATCAAAACAAACTCCTAGTCCGTAGTCTTCTCATGAGGATTCTAATACATCAAAAATAGATTCAAGTTTTTCTA
Source organism: Nicotiana sylvestris (assembly GCF_000393655.2). Taxonomy (NCBI): domain Eukaryota; kingdom Viridiplantae; phylum Streptophyta; class Magnoliopsida; order Solanales; family Solanaceae; genus Nicotiana; species Nicotiana sylvestris. The sequence goes on along the minus strand of NC_091057.1, from coordinate 117,067,981 downwards.
AGACTTCTTGTTTACACCAAAAATAGAGATATTTCATTTTCAATTTTTGGATGCTACTGACCTTGTCCTCAAAATATTTTTGATTTATTTCTTCCCAAATTGTCCACCATGCTAGCGCCTCAAATATTCTTCTTGGCATGGTCCACCTGATGCCCCTCAAACTAATGAACATCCTCCATAACTGAGTTGTCCATTGACAATGTAAAAAGAGATGGTTTATTGTCTCTGCCTCTTGTCCACATAGGCAACACTTGGAACAAAGTTGATAACCTCTCTTGATAAGGTTATCCTGAGTCAACACTGCTTCTTTTGCCAATAACCATGTAAAGCAGGCAACTTTGTATGGAATCTTAACTTTCCATATCATCTTCCATGGCCAGCACCCAATCTGATTTTTTGAAAAATTGAACTCCTTGTAGGCAGATTTAACTGAAAACTTTCCTTGCCTATGCCCTTGCCATATCATGCAGTTTTTTCTAGTTGAAGTCCCTTTAAACTACTCTAGAGTGTTATAGAACTGTGTTACTCTACCAATCTCCCAATTATTCAGAAGTCTTCTGAAGGTTAGGTTCCAACCTTGGTTTGCCCATACCTCTCCAACCGTTGCTGCTTGTTGTTGATTTAAGGAGTGAATGTCCGGAAAAAGTTATTTCAAAGCCCCTTGACCTAGCCAATTGTCTTCCCAGAAGGATATCTTCATTCCATCCCCAACTCTGACTCTAGACTTGATCATCATTTAGGCCACAAATTTCTAATAGATCTCCAGAGACCGATCTCATATGGACTATTAACTGCTTTGGTTGTCCATTCTCCTTTCATCTCATATTTTTCTTTAATCACAAGTTTCCATAGTGGCTGATCTTCTGCTGCAAATCTCCATAGCCATTTCATCATCAAGCTTTGGTTCTGGACTTTAAAATTCTTAATCCCAATACCCCTTCCTTTTTGCTAGCTAAAAGAGAAACCCATTTAACCAAATAATTTTTTTTATTTTCGCTGTTACCTTGCCATAAGAAGTTTCTTCGTAATGCATCTATCCTTTTTCAATACATTTGCTAGAATGGGAAAAAAGAGACATCATATAAGTAGGCATAGCAAGCACATAATTAATTAGAATCAATCTATGCCCCAAGGACACATACTGATTTTTCCAATTTGTCAGCTTCTTCTCACATTTCTCTAACATCCCATTTTATATCCCCTTTGACTTACTCTTGGCCCCTAAAGGCATTCCCAAATAAACCGTTGGCAACTCCCCAATCCTTCCTCCACGAATTCCAGGTAAGCTATGAATTTCTTCCACCTCATTAAAGGGATAAATACTTTTGTTCCAGTTAATGTGCAATCCAGATGTGGCTTCAAAAAGAATGAAGATCACCCTCAGCATCATCAGTTGGTTCTTATCAGCTTCACAAAAGACCAATGTATCATCCACATATTCAAGAAGAGATATCACCAAATTGCTACCAACCCTGGAACTCAATTTGAAACCCCTAATCCAGTTGTTGATTTGAGTTGTCTGTAACATATGATTTAGACCTTCCAGGGCAATGATGGGACAAAGGATCCCCTTGTCTCAAACCTCTTTGCGAAGGAAAGAAACCAGCTGGAGAACCATTAACTAGTATTGAGAATCTGACCATGCTGATACAAAATTTGACCCAATTAATCCATCTCTCTCCAAAGCCCTTTTTCACGAGAGTTCCTAGTAGGAAATTCCAATTTAAATGATCATATGCCTTCTCAACATCCAATTTGCATAATATCCCCGGTTCTTTGCTTTTGGTTCTTGTATCTGCACATTCATTTGCTATTAAAATAGCATCCATAATTTGCCTGCCCCTTATGAAGGCCATCTGTTGTGTATCTACTAGCTTATTAACCACTTTCTTAAGTCTCTTTGTCAACAACTTTGAGATGATTTTGTAAACGCTACCAATAAGATTGATAGGCCTGAAATCTCTCAGCTCCTTAGCTTCAACCTTCTTAGGTATCAATTCTACAAAGGTAACATTAAAGCTTTTTTCGAATATTCCTTGAGCATGGAAATTTTGAACAGCAGCTACTAATTCATTGTGAATCACTTCCCAACAATGGCTAAAGAAAGCCATAGAATAACCATCCGGTCCAAGAGCTTTGTCCCCTGCACATGCCTTAACACTTTCCCATATCTCATGTTCAACAAAAGGACTTTGCAGCATTTGATTCTCCTCAGGGGTAATCATATGGCAATCCCTAAGATTATCTTGTGGTCTCCACACTTCTGATTCTGTATATAACTTCTGGTAGAATGTGACTATTTCTCTTTTGATGTCAACAGTGTTCTCCACAGCTACTCCTTCAACTATCAGCTGGTCAAAATTATTATATCTTCTATGAGCATTTGCAGTTATGTGAAAGAATTTTGTGTTCTTGTCACCTTGTTTCAACCAAAGAGCTCTGGATCTTTGTCTCCAAGCCACCTCACCTCCTCTTGTTTAGCAATCTCCTCAAATTACATTGACAAAGCAGTTTTTGTGTAGATTTCTTCTTCATTCAAGTTCCTTTGATCCTGTAACTCTTCCAATTCTGCAAGTTGATTGAGAATATTTTCCTTTTGTAATTCCAGATTTCCTTGAATGGTTTTGCTCCATTCTTTAAGCTTCTCCTTCAAAGCTTTCAATTTAAAAGCTAAAATAAAATCGGGCCTCCCTTCGCAAATAAAAGACTCTTACCATCCTTTAATTCTATCTTTGAAACCATCAGTTTGCAGCCATGATCCACCAATTTTCAAACTTAAAATAAGACCCAACATGTTCCTAGTTTCCACATTGAAGCATCAGGGGTGTATGATCATATGTGATTCTATAAAGTGTAGTCTGTTTGATGTTTCTGAAAGCTTCATTCCAGTCCACTGAGATCAAAAACCTATCCAATATTGCTGCTATATCATGCCTATCACCTTTCCTCCGTGTGTATGCCCCTCCTGCCAGGTGAAGATCCACCAATTCCATGTCCTCAATGAACTCTGAGAACTCAGTCATAGCCCTATTAATTGTGTAGCAGTTCTTCTCTGATGGGAATTGAATAGTGTTAAAATCCCCACAAACCACCCAAGGCCCAAAAAAAGACCTCTGGCACCAGCCAACTCCCACCAAACTTTCTCTCTTTCTCTTCTATCGTTTGGAGCATATACACTAGATAAATGTCAAGTAAAATCTTGGGTTTACCAGAGAATTTACAAGTAATTGAATAAGAACCTAAACTACTGACCTCCCCTTCCCAAATTCTGCTATCCCAGAGTACTACAATTCCCCCTCTAGTCCCACTAGCTTCCAATTGTGCAAACTTTCCCATCTATTTGCCCAAAGTTCTTTAATAATTTCCCTAATGTCCCCTTCTAGGCTTCTACCTTGGATTCTTGGAAGCAATAAACATCTGCTTTCTAACTGTGAATCAAACTCTTGATCAACAATCTTTTCCTGTAGCGATTTAGCCCCCTCACATTCCATGAGACAATATTCACCTTCATTGATCATGAATAATAATACTTCCCCCTACTTCTGGTACCATTGCTCTTATTTAACTTGGATGTATGTATATACTTATTAAACACTTCTACATGCATTTAAAACAAAGTGGAAGGGCAGAAAAAACACAAGGAAAACAGAACAAGAGAGAGCGGAGGGGGAGGAGGAAGTATGAAGAAGAAGAGAAGGACGTGACCATAAGAGGAATGAAATATCTTCCCATATTACTTCCTCTTCTTTGAATACAGATTTAGTAGCAAGCATGGACCTTGCAGAATGTACTTCAATAAGCGGAAACCGCCTTTTACAAGATGAATTATCCTTTTTCAAATCATAAGAGCCCCAAAGATTTTGCATCCTCGAAATTTAAGCTCTTAAAATATGGCTTGCAGAATGGTTAAAGCGAATAGTTTATGGGCAGAGATCTTGATTTCATGTTGTTCTTTTCTCTTGTCGGGAACTAAAAAGAGCAATAGAATGGAAGAGAAGACAGGTTACTCCTCAAAAAGAAAGGGAAGATGATGTAGGAGATGCTGGAGTGCCACTGATTGTCACTATAAATCAAAAGCAGGCCCATCCAGTAATGTGGTAAAAGCACGAGCTTTGCTAAACAAAGGGCAGCCCGGTACACAAGGCATCCCGCATTCATGCAGGGTTCGGGGAAGGGCCGCACCCTAAGGGGTTATGTAGACAGCCTACCTAATGCAAGCATTAGTGGCTGCTTCAACGGCTTGAAACTTGTGACCTATAGGTCACAACGAGACAACTTTACCATTGCTCCAAGACTCCTCTTCGTTTTGGTGAACAAAAAACATCAATATTGAGAAAATGATGATGAAGTTAAATATTGATATACTTACATGTCCCCAGTTGTCAATCCCTTTGTTCAGTAGTCCAATAGCCTGCAAGAGAAATGGTTGCCAGCAGTTGATGAACAAGGAAAAAATATATATATAAAGAAAAGAGATCAAACTTGACACTTGTGAATCGGTAAACATGCAAGTATTATGATACCGAACACAGAGATATGAGCAGCCCTCAAGAATAATCCGATATTACTTTAAATCCTTAAACCACTAATTAGCATCTTCAACCTATGAAAGTTCACAAGAATATACACTTTTGGAGAATATGCTTAATAATAAGATATGCGCTCTATCACCCGCATGGTGAATGCCAACAAATGGGCCTGGAGCTGAATAGATGATATAGTACTTTACCATATTTAATACAATCACATTTGCTATATATCGAAGATCCCCCTCGGTGCCTTTTACCATGCCTCTATGCCTCAAAACAAATACTGCAAAAGATCCAACCTGGTAATGACACAAAAACATGGATATCAGTATTTCATAACCTGATAAATGAAAAAGCAAGAAGTCTAATTATTTAATTTCCTCGACTGCTCTTGTGACAAAGAGATCCTTGTAGCGGCCAGAAACATAACTTCAGTATTCCAAGTACTCTCATGATAACTGAAACGAATGAGGCATTATTTTTCCTAAACTACATACAACTAGAAGGCAAGTTAATTTTCCCGTAAAATGCCAACAGGATTTACACATCAAGTGTACGGAAAACAATTACATACAAATGAGTGCATATAAGCAGATAGATTTAGAGATCGAAGAGTTGGACAATGTAAGTGATAAGAAATCATGAAATAGCATGAAATGGTAACCCCAGCTGCATGCACTGCAATAGCAAGTACACTAAAACTGCAAAAGAAAAGCAGAACTTACTAATCCCGAGATTGCCCCTGAGGCACCAACTGCAGGTGCCTTGCTAAGCCAGTAACTCATTGCTGAACCTAATCTCTTTCAGAAGATGCAATCAGAATCACTGTATAATAGGAATTACTTCTTTGAAATACGAATATATCTTATATGGTGACGTGTTATTACTTGCAATTGCAGATGTCAAATACAATGCAACATATCTTCTAGGGCCACTGATCTTTTCAACACCAGGCCCAACAGAATTCAACGAATAACAATTAACCTGAAAAGAAGCCACATCTGCTTTAAAACCTTAAGCAAAGATGGATTTAGGAATCCAGAAAACGTGAGTCAAGTAAAACCATGAGATGGCCTATATTTGCATGCAAGAATGAAGAAGTAATCAGCCTCCATAGTTGCCCTTTGTTAATAAGACTATTAATCTGCAAAACATATCAATCAACCATGTGAAAGAAAATATTGTTGATATGGAAGAAGCTATGTCAGCAATTTTACACTTTTAATCCAGTCTAACCTTGGCTCCCCAAAATAAAAGCTTTCCATCAGTTGCAACTTGTGCAATATAGACCCTGTAGTGAGATAGAAATTGTTAGTTCTCTGTGTAACAATAAACTCTTTGTTCCTTATACCAATCAAAACCACTCAAAAGGCGCCTTTTTCTGGTTTTACTTTTTCCGGATATTTGCAAGAAGGCACTTCTCTTCATTCTGAGCAGTGAAAGGGAAAAGATCGAATTGACTTATATAAATATTAATCCAAGATAAAAACAATATCATCGTATTTGCTCCATTTTGGTTAAGAATACTAAACTTACAATATGTTAAGAGCAAGGAATATGTTGGTCCATTTTCTTTCACTAGAGAAGAATGATCTAGACGACTTTGAGGATGACTTCTGAAATTGTTTGAATTCCCTTCTACTTTCATCAGCATTGAAGAATAATAAGTTCGTGTGCGTGCCAGATAAGACATCCTGTGACCATTGAAGGATATTGAATCCAGTAACGTCAATGGTCCATTTATGCCATACATCCTTCAATTTAGGCCCATGACCATGACAATAAATATGCTGTATAGCAACCAAAATGGTGGTTAAGAACTTTGCATTTCCAGAATTTCATGAGACTGCTGGGATAAGGAGACATGTATAACATCAAAGCAAATCACACGATGTTTCAACCAAGGTAAGAACTTTTCAAGCAGAGCTAGTTTACAAGAATCGTATCCAAATATATTTTTGTAACAATAGTTTAGAGAAAATTCAGCTATATGCATAATGGAAAATATTTAAAATATATACTTTTATACTGTATTGGCACCCGTTGTCACAAAGCATTAGTGTGTGCAGCACCAATTAGTTATTAATCCAATATCCCAAGTGATTAACTAATTATATCATGAATTTGAGCAGTATAATCACATTGAACTGAGTTTAATCAAATTAATGGAAACCACAGCTAAAAAAACATTTAACTTTACAAACACTGCAAGGATCAACAAGCCACAGCAAATTCATAAGAAACGCAATCCAAAAAGTTACCTTGATAGAAGTTTGAAGAAGATAAGTGAGGCGGATACGGCGGTGGAGGAAGTCGCCGAGGCGGAGAGCGGCGGCGTTGGTGATGAGGTGGCTGGTTGTGGGACCCCATGTGTGGGTAAACTTTGGATTATTGGATGGTACAGCTGCCCAACCCGCCATTTCCATTTTGCTCCGTAAAATTCTTAAACCCGAACCACATACCCGCTATTTTAACGAGTGGTATTCGAGTTAATTGCTCTACCGTCCCTCCTACTTTGTGATAATTGCAGATGCCTCCGTGTAGTTCTATTGTATTATTGTAATGTAATATAATTTAAATTTTAGTTCCAGTTTTTTTAATCATTTTGTTTTTCTGTGAAACTAATTATGCACTAATTTAACACAATTGAATACTAAAAATTCCGTCTGGTAATTTAAATTGAATTTGCTTTATGAGGTACTCACAGTGAGAGATCCAAAATTTTAAAATCATGAGTGCTTAATTATTTTTTGGTGTTGCTAATACTCATATAAAGACCCATGCACCCATTGCGTTTCTGAGAATTGGGTGCCGGATAACTCTATGTGCAATATTTTACTATTATTTTTTGGTGTAAATTATGTGTTTGAGTCGACGGGATCGCGGTGCATTTTGATATGAACAAATCTCATACATGTAACATATAAAGAAGAACTCTATATAATAATTCGGTTTTTAGATACATTGTATATTTTTCTTTTTCATAAATCAATCTTAACAAACCTGCTTAATTACGTTATAAAACACGTGACCTATTAGATCACAAGATTTTTAATTTGAAATTGGTTAATCTATTCCTTCATCTGCCACAACACACATGTTACCTAATTATTTGTTTTTTAGTGGTTTATCATCATTCTAAGACGAGCTTTACATCTTGAGATTGAGGTTGTACATGGTCCCTTCATATTTTTCTTCCTCTTCTTCTTGCATCATTCTGGCTGAAAACAAATCCATGACTTTAATTGTCGAACCACAATGTCCTTGAAATTCCTCAGGCCATCGAGTTCTAGAGAAAAATTCCAGCTGAAATTAAATTACTGCAATAATTATAAGTTTCCAAAAATGTTAGTAGATTATTATATAGCTAAAAGTAGTGTCGTTTTCTTTTATGTTTGTGAGCCTTGTGATGCTCTGATCGAATCGAATTTGCATACTTTCAACATTCGTGCTCATTCTTATCAACCTCTTGCTGGATGTAACTTACCTTGACTCGTCAAACAACATGATAATAAGTGTGTGTTTGGTACGAAGGAAAATATTTTCCTAGAAAAAGTTTTTATGGAAAATGAGTGGTTTTATCATTTATTTTTTCTTGTTTGGTTGGTGAGTGAAATTTTTTTTTCTGAAAAATGTTCCTTGCTACTCCCCCCCCCCCCAAACCTAAATACCTAATATTTTCATGACTCTATTTTCTTCAACAATTTAATCATTCTTCTAAAAATTCACACATACCCAAAGGAATTAATGTGCTGCTTTACTTTTTTACGCAAAATAACGTTGAAATTTATGCTCCATAACTAAAAAGAAAATACTCTTTTTTTGGTTGAAAAAGAAAGCAATCTTTCTACAATATGGAAATAAAGCAACCATTTTATTGAAATAAAAGAAAATACTTTTTCTACATCATGAAAAGAATATACTCATTTTGTAAAAAATATCTTTTCTACATTATGAAAAGAAAATAAAACTTTTTCTATATCATGTAAAGAAAGTACTTTTTTGTTAAATTGAAAAAAAAAATACTTTTTTATATCATGAAAAGAAAATATTCATTTGTTGAAATGAAAAATAAATCTATCTATAACATGACAAGAAAGTACTATTAATAATATTTTTTTTATTAAGGGTGGGGGTGGGGTGGGTGGGGTAGGGGGGAATGGGGAATAAGGTTGGGAAAGGTTGAAAAAGAGTTTTGAAAAATATTTTTCTTCTCTTGATAGGGAAAACATTTTCCTCCAATTGAAGGAAAACGAGTTCATGAGGAATATTTTCTAAAACATTTAACCCAACCAAATATGAGAAAATTAGAAAATATTTTTCGAAAAATATTTTCCTTCATACCAAACATACCCTAAGTATTAACTGATTCGGTTTTTTTAAGTTGACCTATAATAACAGGTAACTCTTCATAGCAGTATGATATAATAACCTAGAAAATAGAATTAAGGCCAGTAAAATTACATTGATAATATAAAGTTCTTTACATTGTCAGCACATATAAATTATAGCCTTTTTTGTGGGGGGTGGGGTGGGGGGGTATGATAGGCACATACCTTCTGAGTCTCTAATCCTTTAATTTGATTCCATTCTCAGCTACATTTCATCCGCAAATTCATAATGATATAGTTGAGTTGTAAACATACCTGCTAAGTGCCCAATGAAGCAAAGAATGATAAAAACAAACTACTCTGTACATTTTCTAAATGGAACCAATTCAGCCGCAACCAATATCAAGGAAAAATCCGAGGGTTCCACCAAGCTCTCACTGTCCAAAAATCAAATATTTTTCTTAGTGAAATATTAGACCACTGTAAGTCATATTTTCTGCCTTTCTTGTGAAGGGGTTGCTGGAATTAAGTAACTATGAGAGTTTCAGATCTTGAATAAAGAGTTGCGACATAAAAGTTCCTATAAAAAGAGTTACAATGTAAAAAAAATTCTATATATCAAATCACCTAAAAGATAAAATATAGTTAATTGTGATTTAGAAAATAAAGTAGGTAACTTGTTAAAATATGTTAAATTACACTAATAATGTAAAAATTTACAGTTTGCTAATATAAAACATTTGTAAAGAAGCAAAAAAAAGTAAAGCAAGGAATCAGGATGGAGGAAATATTAGCAATATCTTACCTCTGGGAAAACCAGAAGTTGTAGTCTCAAAAGGGTTAAAATATCTCTGTCTCCAACTTGATAGCAAACTAAAAGGCCAAAGGGAAATAAGCTGAGTCCAACCCCATATTAGAGGATTCCTCATGTTATCCTCTTCTTCTTCATTGAATTCATTTGTGTATCCATGTTGCTCTTCATTGTTTGAGAAACCTTCTAGCTGATATCGACAAACCGGACAAGTATTATGCATTCTAAGCCATGGAACAATACATTCTGAATGATAAAAATGTTTGCAAGGAAGTTCTTTAACTTCTATCCCAACTTCGACCTCATCTTTACAAACAGGACAAACAGAGTCATTTTCCAAATGGTTTGCATTTAGCACAATTCTTGGCAATGCATCAATTGCTGAAGATGGCGCTGGAGGCGGCCCTGGCCTATCGTTCTGAGTCAATTCTTGAATGAATGGCAAAGAAAGCGCGTTTTCATGAGGAGAGACAGGTCTAATAGGTTGATCATCAGGGCCTATAAATTGGAGAATGACACGAGCACGTTGTCTAGTCCGATGATTTTGATCGCTATTATTGTTTTGTTGTCTGATTGATGGATCAGTCATGAGTGTCAAGGCATCAAGAAGGCGAGAATTCCAGGATGGTTGTGGTTGTAGCCTTGTGACATCAGAAAGTATTAGCCTAGGCCTTGTAATATCAAGTTCATAGTGAACTTGGCCAAAACAAGTAGGACATAGAATTTCAAATGGATTGGCTGAAGTTGTCCTGATTGATCTTTGGCAATGTCTGCACCAGTAGTAATGGTATGTTCTCATTCTCTGGACTCCATTGACAATAACTCGAGGGCGATTTCGAGGTATCAAGGACATGTTAGCTCTTTTTGGGGGGGAAAGATTAAAGAGGGCTAGAAAATGAGTTACAGAATTGACAAATTAGATGTAACAAAGATACAAATGCAAAGGCTTTTATAAAAGGTTTGAAGAAGAGAAGGGAAGGAAGAAAAAGGATAGCTTTTTGGAAATGCTTTGCATGGAAATATTCTTTCTCCTCTCGAGAGGATATTTCTACAGCTTCGAAAAGTAAAGTATAAGACTAATGTATTGGCAACATGTAATGGTGTTGTCAATTCTAATACACGAAGAAACCCATTTTTAAGATGATTCTTCTTCTTCTTTTATTTAATTTTTTAAGTTATAATATTATATCAAGTAAGTGGTAACTATGAATCTTACAAGGCAAGGGCGGATCTAGTGCCCAAATTATGGTGCCCATCGTCTCTCCACAAAACTAAATATTTTATATACATATTTTCTAGATTAATCTAATATTATTTACTGGTCTCTGTATTCTAAAAAGGAGATCCGTGTCTGCTTGCGAGATGAATCATTAATTGTCATTTTGAAATTGTATACGGTCAAAATCATATGCCTCTGATTTATAGGCTCGGGGTTCCGTCCTAGGCCCGAGTCCGGGCGAGGTCGAGTTCGAAACCGGTAGACCAGACTCGAGCTCGAAGACAGAGTGCAATGCCCGAAATAGAATATCGAGGCCAAGTGTGCTCCGACCCCGAAATAGTACCGTTATGGGTTTGTAACAGAACGAACTAGATTCCTGTCACGTCCCCAAGATCATGGCACGAATCCCAGAATAAGATTGTACGATCCCGTACTAGGCGGTTAGACAGTTGTACCAAGAATATTCCTTACTGTAAATAGAAATATACCTTATTTAGGGATTCCCCTATTATATAAAGGGGACCCCAATCATTTGTAACATCATCTTATCTCTAAGCAAAGAATATACTATCTACCTTTTTGCCTATTGTTCATCAGTATTGTCCTTTAGCTCTACTGTTCTTACTTTACTTTTATTACTTAATTGCTCTTATTATTCTAAGCCTACCTCGAGGTCACTGAGCTCGAGGTCATTGCTGTTGAGTAACGTTGGTTTGATTCACTTGCCTCTCTCATTTCTACTTCACACTTCTTGATTATTAATTGGTATTGAACTAAATCACATATCTTTAAAACCACAAATCAAATTTAATTGCTACTCGTATTTTCGAGGTAAACAGTTTGGCGACCATTGTGGGGCCAAAGATAATAGTGATTATTACTTTACTGATTCTCGTTACACACGTTGTCTTTTACACTTTTTCTTATCAAGATTTTTTTGATTCTCAGGCTGAAACATGTCTAGCTCACAAAACGCACCCATTCATGACAATGAAGGTCTTGGAGAAAACAGCAACGCCGGGGTCGATGTACCACCAATAAACCCAGGGGAAGTGCCAAATGTGGAACTAGTTAATGTTAGTTCGCACATTGCTTTGAATGCAGATCTAGGCGTGGACCCCGAAGGAAATATATGCAGGGAAGCCAGATCCGGTGACCAAAGAACACAGGGAATGGGTAATGGGGGAGTCAGCCTCCAAGTGATATTCGAGATGCTGCAAACTCAGCAAATCGCCATCGCTCAACTTCAGAGTCAGAATAGAACTCCAAACACAACCAAACTAGTAAACACTCGGCGTACTAAACCAACGCTAGAAAGGCCCGATGAAAGCGGCTCGGGGACTGACCCCACGATTATGAAGATGCTCGAAGAGCTCACTAAGAGGATCGAGTTCGGAGAAAAGAAAATTGAAGATAACGACAAAAAGGTGGAGACCTATAACTCCCGTGTAGATCAGATACCGGGGGCACCTCCAGTTTTGAAAGGTTTAGACACCAAAATGTTCATACAAAAGCCATTACCTCAGAGCGCAACTCCAATTCTCATTCCTAAGAAATTTCGCATGCCCGATATACCCAAGTATAACAGAACAACCGACCCCAACGAGCATATTAGTTCATACACTTGCGGAATCAAAGGAAATGATTTGAATGACGATGAGATCGAATTAGTCTTGTTGAAAAAGTTTGGAGAAACACTATCAAAGGGAGCCATGATTTGAATTAGTCTTGTTGAAAAAGTTTGGAGAAACACTATCAAAGGGAGCCATGATTTGGTATCACAACTTAGCTCCTAACTTTATTGATTCATTTGCTATGTTGGCAGATGTCTTCGTGAAAGCACACGTCGGGGCCATAAAGGTGGACATGAGAAAATCGGACGTCTTCAAAATTAAGCAAAGGAACGATGAGATGCTAAGGGAATTCGTGTCCCGGTTTCAGATGGAAAGAATGGAATTACCACCAGTCTCCGATGACTGGGTAGTACAGGCCTTTATGCAGGGTTTGAATGAAAGGAGCTCGATCACGTCTCTATAGTTGAAATAGAACTTGATCGAATATCCAGCTGTGACATGGTCAGATGTGCACAATCATTACCAGTCAAAAATTAGGGTCGGGGACGACCAGTTGGGAGCCCCCTCGGGTTCAATTTATCCCAACAGATTCGCAGCCAAGCCCCCGAGGGATACAGACCGGGAATTGAGAGTCAACAAAGAACGACATCAGCCATATGCCGATCGAAGGAACAGCGGCCCGAGCCGCAACACTCCTCGGAGCGATCGGAGAATCGAGGTCAAGTTCTCGGGGACTCATAAGTAAAAGCGGATTCGATAAGCACACCGACCCCACCGAGGCCCCTCGATTATCAGAGTACAACTTCAACATAGATGCATCAGGGATTGTCTCATCTATTGGGAGAATCAAAGACACCAAGTGGCCCAGGCCAATACAGACCGATCCTTCTCAAAAGAACCCGAACTTGATGTGCAAGTATCATGGCACACATGGTCATAGAACAGAAGATTGCAAGTAGCTAAGGAAAGAAGTAGCTCGGTTGTTCAACAAGGTCACCTTCGAGAATTTCTAAGTGATCGAGCTAAGAATCACTTAAGGGAGAAAGATGCAAGTAAAAATGAACAAGAAGAACCACAACATGTAATCCACATGATCATTGGCGAAGTCGATGTCCCTCAGTGACCTGTATTCAAACGCACCAAGGTGTCAATTACAAGAGAAAAACGGACTCGGAGCTATGTGCCCGAGGACGTCTTATCATTTTGTGATGAGGAAGCAAAAGGCATATCTCAGCTTCACAACGACGCCTTGGTAATCTCTATCCTTTTAAATAAAATTCAAATTAAATGTATTTTAGTGGATCCAGGTAGCTCAGCAAACATAATCAGATCGAGGGTCGTGGAACAACTCGGCCTACAAGATTAGATTGTACCTGCATCCCGGGTCCTGAATGGCTTCAACATGGCAAGCGAAACAATAAAGGGAGAAATCATCTTGCCAGTAAGCATAGCCGGTACCATACAAGATACGAAGTTCCATATCATTGAAGGTGACATGAGGTATAACACGCTCCTCGGGAGACCGTTGATACACAACGTGAGGGTAGTGCCTTCAACTCTTCACCAAATGATGAAGTTCCCAACGGAGGAAGGAGTGAAATAGTTTACGGACAACATGCTGCAAAAGAGATGTTTGCAATCGAGGAAGTGGTGTCGATACCAGGGCCCTTGACCTCGGAGAAATCAAGCACAAAGGTAAGCAGGCGGCTAAATAGCTATCACAGCCCCCGACCTTGACGGAGTCGGAACAACAAGTAACCAAACTTCTTAAAATAGGATCTATTTTGGAGGTAAAGTACCCCGAGTGGTTAACCAACGTAGTTTTAGTTCCTAAAAAGGAAACAAATTTAGAATATGCATAGATTATAAGGACTTGAGCGAAGCAATTTTCCCTTTGCCAAGCATCGATCGTACGATTGACGCCACGGCTGGCCATGAGAATCCTAACTTTTCTCAATGCCTACTGCGGGTACAATCAGATTCAGATGAACCCAGAGGACCAGGAGACGACTTCATTTATTACTGAGTTTGGAACTTATTGTTACAATGTAATGCCCTTCGGGCTAAAGAATGCAGGAGCTACACACCAACTCCTAGTTAACAAAATGTTCGAAGAACAAATAGGCAAAACAATGGAAGTTTATATTGATGATACGTTGGTTAAGTCCCGGTGCGCAGAGGACCATTTAGTTCATTTGCAGGAAACATTTGCGATCTTGAGGAAATACAACATGAAGCTTAACCCGGAGCAATGTGCCTTCGGAGTTGGCTCGGGTAAGTCTCTCGGCTTCATGGTATCAAATCAGGGTATAAAAATAACCCCCAATAAGATCAAGGCTATCGAGGATATCATGATCATGGGTAGCGTGGAGGCTGTGAAAACGCTAACGGGGCGAATATCTACCTTGGGTCGATTCATTTCTAGGTCGTCGAATCGAAGTCACCAGTTCTTCTCTTTGCTAAAAAAGAAATAGGATTTCGCGTGGACCCCAGAATGTTAGCAAGCCTTAGAAGAATTAATGTGATATCTGTCGAGCCCGTCTTTGCTTCATACCCCGAAGGTAGATGAAAAATGAGAAGCAACACTTGTTTGAATGGCCACGCAAAAGCAAAGGATCGAAAGATGCTACAATAGAAGGACCAACCTCCTACATTTCGGAGTCAGAAACTAAGAGGTCACCCTCAATACTCGAGACCCGAATGAAGGAAAACCGCGCTCGAACTGGGAAGGATCATATTAGGTCCTCAGAATTGTTAAAGGACCTTACGAACTCAGCACGATGAACAACTTCCAAACAATTGGAACATATCACTACTCAAACGATACTACTGCTAAGGTATGTCTTTATCCTTTTGACTATTTGGGTTTAAAACTAACTCATTACAGATTTCCAATTAAAGGTATCGAAGGCATACGATCTTGAAGGCATCGTTATTCACACGAAGACCTTAGGTTTTAAAGCATGTGTTGCACTATTTTTCCCTTAGTTCGGATTTTGTCCCAAATTGGTTTATTGGCAAGGTTTTTAACGAGGCAACAACTACGTGCTACCTAAGGAGAACTTAACAGTATCCAAGGTTTCTTTTTAATCAACCCCGAATACTGGGGGGCATCACCCTCGGAGGTTATATTTTCAAGGAAAACACTTCACTCCTAAGAGGGCCTCGATAGGAAAACTTTGTAATGGTCCAAACAGTTAGATGAACCGTGTCCATATAGAATAGTCAATCCCCGACAGCAAAACATGCACGCATGTATCAAATTATTTGAAGAAGCATTCTTTTAATATCAAAAACACTTTGTATCTTAACGAAGTTTACTATTATACGAGCGCCACACTTATAATCCTACGGGAAATAGCTGAAGAGCCAAAGCATAAAAGTACCCCCGAATACTCGGGGACTGTTATCGACAATCAATACATCTGAATCATCGAAAACTCGGACTCATAAGACCTCAAAGAGGCACCCCTCGAAAAAAAGGCCAAGGCCAATATACTCGGGGACTAACTTTTCGAACAAGTTCAAAAAGTTATCGAGAAACAAGTCCAAGTGACATACCCGAAGGCTACGGCCATATTAAAGACCACGTTCATATAAAGGTTACGACCAAAATAATGCGGCTCGGAGATGTCCGACTTCCCTTATAAATCAAGGCCTTCAAACACTTTGTAAAAACCGGCTAAATCAGGCTACCCTCGGCAAAAGCAAAATATAATGGGTTTCGATAAATTCATCCCATGAATAATTTAATAGGATTCGATAATTCAGCCCTAGAATAACTTAAAGGCTTCGATAACATCAACTTTCAATAAAACCTCAAGAGGTATTCGATTATCAATACACGAATAAGGTCCTAACACGACGAACCTTCGAAAAACCCAACGAGTACAAAAAAATACATTCTAATGCATAATTAAATTTTCACTAAGTCTTTTAGCCGAAATGAGGGGAAAATTATATAGCCATTCTAGAGGCCGAATTGGCCCAATTTAAAGAGCCTAAGGGCCAACTTAAAGAACCCAAAGGCAAATTTAAAGAGCCTAAAGGCCAACTTAAAGAGCCTAGGGGCCGATATATAAGAGCCCAAGGGCCAACTTCGAAAGGCTGAAGGGCCAAAAACTTATAGTTCGAGACTCCGTTCTCACTCGACCCGAACTCAAGAGTCACGTTATCCTGAGCTCATATCAAGTCAATTTAAATTTAGCTCGAGGATTATTATATCTATCGATAAAGATCTAAGGGTCTATTATGTCCCGAGTCCAAACCAATTCTCGGACCAATCATTCAAGTTATACAAACGAAGTATTTCATAAATAAAGACAATTTGAAACCCAACAAAAGTCAAAGATGAGATAAAAGGTTCCTCTTGTATTTCCAAAAGATGATTACAGAAGATATTTACATAAGGGATACTTGCACAAAAATAAAATAAGGAAACCTAAAACTACTTCAGGGTCACATCTTCGGCCTTTGCACCTTCAGGAGCCGCATCTTCAAAAGCCTCGCCCTCGAGGACTTCGTCTTCGTCTCATCCACTCTCGGAGCCACTGGTTGAATCATCCTCATCAAAAAGCAGAGCGACAGCTTCTTCTTCCAAAATCTTTGCCCTTTCAATATCGGTTGAGAGATCGAAGCCACGAGCATGCACCTCCTCGAGGGTTACCCTCCGGGATTGTCGCCTAGCATGATCAAGTGCACTTGATAACTTAATTTTTGTCGCAGAAGAGATCTCCTTTTCCCGAGCATTGGCCTCTATGAACACGTGATTTTTTCCCTATGTGAAATACTCCTACAAATTAAAGAAATAGATTTTTTCCAAATTATTTGCAATTTTATAGAATTTTGTTAATTGTTTGCATTTTTGTGCACGTCTAATTCTGTGAAAATCATGGAAAAAATGTCAAAAATATCATGCATTGAATTTAGATTTTGTGTTTATATTTCAGGATTAATTAGTTAATTAATTGCTTTACTAAAATAAAAATCACAAAAAATATCTTTAGTTTTACATTTTTAGCCTTAAATGCTAATTTAGTCATTTCCTTTTCTTTAATTTAGGATCAAATAATTTTATAAATATTATAATTAGATAATTAGTTTAATTTTGTAAATTAGATTAATTTAGGACTCAATTTAAGTTTTTAATTAATTAAAAAAAGAAGATAAAACAAGAAAGAAAAAGAAAAAAAGGAAAAGGAATTGGGAAAAAGGGCTTAATTAATTTGAAATTGAGCCAATCTGTACCCAAGTCAGCCCGCCCCAGCCCAATCCCTTCTACCCGGTCCAGCCCCAACCCTCACCCAAACGACGTCGTTCCCCTGGGTTTCAATCCCAGCCGTTGATCGTTCCAAATCCAACGGCTGGGAACTGATCGTCACTTAACTATAAGACTATCCTAATCCCCTCCCCCCATACCCTAGAGACCCTTTCATTTTCCCCCATCTCTAATCCACAAACTCTAGCCACCCCAAGATGCTCCCAACCTATTAGCTGGCGGCGACCCCATGGAATCTTCCAAAATCTCCCAAGTTCACACCTCATAATCTCCTATCCCTCCTCATCCCGTATCCTGTTTTAGTTCCTCTCAAAACACCTGAAATTCTCTAAGTTTTAGATCTAAAAATGGTTAGAAAATGTCAAGTCTTTTCTTCGATATCTCCGTCGATTTTAGCACGCCTTGAGTGTGAAACTGACATTAGCTAATGGCTTTTGTTAAGAGCCATTGGTTAATGTAAGTTTAAACTCATTTCGGAGTCGCCGGGATCTGGTTGATTTGCCTTTGACTAGACGGAATACATGTGGGTTCGGATTTGTCCCATTTTTAGAGCTGGTATTTTCCCCTTCTCTTCTGGATTTATTAAATGATTTTTTTAAGCTGAATTTTGTTTATTAGATAATTTAAGTTAATTGATGAAAATCTTCTAAGTTCGGATTTGTACCTTATGTTTTTTTTGTTGTTTTCTGGGTAATTTCTTCTTTTCCATATTTTTTTTCTTTGCTTAGTTTGCATGCCTTAGTTAGGTTAATTTCAGTGTCTGTGTTTAATTAGACGTTTGTTAAGTCCTCATCTCAGTAGTCTGTTAATAGGTTTTAACAATTTTCCTTTGAAACCCGTTTTGGTATTAGGTTTGAATATTATTGTTTTGTTTCTTTTTTGAGTTGGTTCATGATTAGTCTAGAGGTTTAATGGCTTAGTGATTTGTTCCTTTGATCTTTATTTTGTATTGTTTCTTGCCTGGTGTTGTTGATCCTGATTTGGGAATAGACAGGACTTATAGGGGGTTAATTGAATAAATAAAAACTTAAAGGGATCATGGGAGGGATATGCAAACAGAAGTTTGGGTAGAAGCTTCTAGAATTTGGGGCAGCTGGCCCTATTTGGCAAGGACAAAAATGCTGAAACCAATTAGAGGCTGCCAGTTATCCCATTTATGTTAGAAAAGATACTTTTAGGGGCTGTGTGAGGGAATAATTCCCTAGTTTTCCGTTTTCATCATACGACATTTAGGCCTATAAAGGATACCCTTTCTTCACTCATTTACAGATACGGATATAGATTTGAGAGCAAAAATACACCAAGAAAAAACTCAGTCACTATTCTATTAGGTAGCTGAATCTCTTTAGTTGGCTAGTAAAAAAACACTTAGATTTTATTGAAGCCCTGGGATGAATATGGAGTAAATCTGGTGTAGCTACTATTGTTAACTGTTATTGTCTCATATTTTTTTATTGAAGCCTCTTTTCTGTTTTTCTTTGCTGCTTTCAAGTATGTCTTGAACTCTGAAAGTGCCAAAAATGAAGCTTGTAACCCAGTGTTGTTGAATGGAATTGCTGGTTTCTTCATGTTATTGTTTAGTCATTTACCTTGTAGCATTTCCTTTAAAGTTTTTCTGATTAAGCCTGTTAGGACTATTAGGATAATGTTTATGATTTAGATATTCAACCTCAGCTCAGAGGTGCAATGTTGTGTTAAACATTTTTATTACTTAAACATTATTGGAGATTTTGGATGTATAAAATGGACTTTTAGTAGAGCAAATGTTTAACTAGGCAAGCTGGATTTGTAATTCCAGCCCACAACTTATGTTTAATAGTCATTTGCGGGACTGTTTGTTCCTCATTCATCTAGTTGTTGTAATTTCATATTGATAAATCAAGTTGATGTTGATTCAAATTGAAGTTTAATCTCTGTTAGTAGCATGATTTAAGCATTAGATTTACAATGCTGAATTTGACATTACATGTGATGTAAAGAAGCTAGATTTTATTGTACATGGGCCTAGCAAAGGCTCAGTAGTGACAACCAAGTCGAACTTAGCTTGGGCTGCCTGCTACTTGGGTTTGCTCTTGTCTTTGGGCTCGACTTCAGGCCCAAGCGACCTTGAATTCCTATTCTTATTTTTCTTGCATAATAAAATTGTTCCTTATTTGGGAACTGGGCCTGCAATTAGCCCAATTAAAAGGCCATGCCAATGGCAAACCAACATGTTCCATATCTGGTACTCGGTTTGTGTATTGGGCTCAACTTTGAGCCCAACTGATACTAATTTCCATATGCAGGTCGTTCAATGGGCCACTGTTGGCCCAAATTCTCTTTTAGATAATCAAATGTTCAATAAACTTACCCCAAACATGTATCTGATTATGTAGCATTACAACAAACTTCGGTTTAGTTTTTTTTAACGATTAAACATCTCTAGTTTGCCATGATTAGGAGTAGCTTGTCTTTAAGTAAATTGAGGTGTGCCATCCAATCATATAGTCTATGGCCCTCAACTCAATCTCTTAACTAATGTAGAAAAATGCTTGGAATTTTCGTAGTTTGCTTTAGGCGCGTTAATTAAATAAACTATCATAGCTACGGGTACGGTTCCCGTGACGTAGTTATGATACGTAATTTTCAAATTCGGGGGTACATTTATGTAACCCGGCCATAACAACTAATAATGTTAATAATTTAAACATGTTGTAAATCGTGGGTACGATTCCTGTGACACGATTCGCAATGTGTGCTAAACAAACAAGTGTACGATAATCGTAACTTGTTCCAGAATAATTTCATAAATTATTGAAAGCGGTCAAAGATTAAAAATGCACAATAGGTATAAAATATGTAATTAACCAAATAATTAGGCCAATAATAATAGTTGAACGACCGTGCTAAAACCACGGAATCCGGGAATGCCTAACACCTTCTCCCAAGTTAATAGAATTCCTTACCCAGATTTCTGTGTTTCGCGGACTATAAAACAGAGTCAAACTTCCTCGATTCGGGATTTTAAATTGGTGACTTGGGACACCATACATTATCCCAAGTGGCGACTCTGAATTTGAAATAAATAATCTCGTTTCGGTTATTGTCACTTTAATTGGAAAAATTCCCCTATACCGCTTCCGATGGTAGAAAAAAGAGGTGTGACAGCTCTGGCGACTCTACTGGGAAGGGGAACCCAAAACTTCTGGTTCAGGGTTCAGAATTCGAGCTTAGAATAATTGTTATATTTGGCTTTTATTTATTATCTGTTTTTTTCATGTTTGGGACTAATGTGCTAAATGTCGCTTTTTACCGCTTTGATATTATTTGAACTGTATATAAACTGCTACGAAACCCTTCTCTTCTAATCTTCTAGGAAGTGCACTCGGGCATGACTTCTTTTCTATTAGTGTCATACCCTAATTTAGAATGAGGTTCGGACAAGTTATAAAGTCAGATGGCCTTTTGGTTCCCGGTACGTAGTTCCCCCCCCCCGGCTCGAGTTGTCCGCTCAGGTAAGCCAGGTCTAGAATAATACACCGAGGATTTAAACCTAGAATAACATAGCCTTATATCGGATCCCTAGTAGGAGCACTTGTTTGCATCACTTGCATTTGACTTTGGGGACTCAACACAGGGGTTGGGTCCGTCTAGGATAGATGTACCCAAAAATAAAAGACCATCATGATGCATCTTATGTGCTACATGTTGCAATTTTCAAGGGTAAAAGAGGTCATTTGGCGGACCAATGAGGCTTGAGGATAAATGAGAAAAAAAGAGGGTGAAGTGTAAAAAAATAAATAAAGCAAGTAGGGCCCAGTTATATTTTTCTTTCATATGTTTTTTAAAGAAAAAGAAAAAAAACATGAAAAATCCAAAAATATTTTGCACTTTCCCATCATTTTCCAAAAATAAAAATAAAAAAAGAGGAAAAAGAAAATCCAAAAAGAGTTTACATGTTTCATCATTTTTCAAAACAAAAGACAAAAAATATATTTTCTCTAAATTATTTATTTTTTTAATTCTCGCATGTATCCAATCTTCCCCAACTACGCATACCTGATTCTCGTCTTTCGGGGCATGATACATAGGCAACCCACATAGGGTCCGATCTTCTTAGTGAGTTTTAGGTTCTTAGCAGGGTCGTAGCCAATTTTTGCATTTCTAGCCACCTTTGGCCATATCGGTCATTTTGCAAAATAGGGCTATTTTCGCAAAGTAGTTTGTTTAATTGTGTCTGGAGAGTCTTCAATCCATAATTATGTATCTCTTTACTTTAAGGTCCGTCCTTGTCAAATTTGCATGTCTAGCCTCTTTTGGCCACATAGGCCATTGTGCAAAATAGGGCTATTTTCGCAAAAGGTTCAATTAACCCATGTCTCAAAGTCTTAAGTCCACAACAAGGTGTCCTTCCTGTTTAGGGTCCATTCTATTGAATTTGCAATGCTTAGCCGTTTTCTGGCCACATAGGCCATTTCTACAAAATGGGTCATTTCGGCAAAATGATTTTTTCATGTCTTTGAGGTCACCTTTGTCGAGTTTGCACTAGTAGCAACTTTTGGCCACGTAGGCCATTTTACAAAAATCGCCTCAATCATGTCTTGCATGTGTCCAGTAGGGAGTTTTATTGTCTCACATAGTGTTCTAAATCCTTAACTCTATTTGGTTTTAGTTTTCTTATACAAGTATGGATCTACTTACCGGAGTTTGAGCATGACAGACACCCCAGGACCATCTGGTCAGGACCGTTGCATCCAGGAGTTGCTTAAGGAGATCTTTTGTCTTTTGAGTCTGTTTCTTTTTATGTTGTCTTGTACTTTATAGTCATGTCCAGTAGTAATGATTCTTTTAGTTTGTGGCGGAGTTTTTCATAGTATAATTGAGTTGAGTCTCTCATTATCATATTTTCTTTTTTGTATTTGAAAATCAAAAAAAAAGTTGTAAATGAATAATCCAAAAAGATTTTTTATTTTTTTAGTTTAATTTATCCATTACTTTTCAAGAACTACGTTTGGTCTGATTCATGAGGGACATGATACGTAGGCAACCTACATTGGGTTCGATCGAATTATTTTTTAAAATTAAAAGAAAAAAGGGAAAAATAGAAGAAGATGAAATTATGGGATATGGAAAATGACAGGAAAGAAAAAGTGATAATTAGAAAGAAAAAAAATGGGAAGCAAAATGAGCAAGCAAGTGCTAGAAAAGAGAAGAGAAGATTGAAATGAACAAAATTGGGATGATGCCAAGTGACCTTTGACCCTCGAAGTCATTCTAGAATCGTTAATTGTTGCTAGGTGCATTGCACGCAATGTGATATTTTTAGTTGTTAAATGCCCTAGTGCTAACAGGATGACCCCATTTTGTTCCTTTTGTTATCTTCATTTGAGCAGAAGGGTGGTTGGTTTGTGGTTCTGAAGTAACTCATCCATACAACACAAGGTCAAAGAGCAAGGTAGCCATGACTAGCAAAGACTTGGACACGGGTGTTATTGATCCGTCTAAGGAGATTATTGAGTCAGAATTTGAGTTGAAAAAAGAGGTCTTAAGGTTGAAAATACAGATGGTCGAAATATACCAAGCCTGGATTAATGGGCGTCCTCCACCATTATTTCCCACTAACTACCCTGAAAGCCTTGTCACCATTCCGCCATTATCACAAATCCAGATTCTCACTGTTGCTGATATCTCCCCACAATCTTTTCACACTCCACCCGCCAAAACCACCTCATATCCCGCTTCTTTGATCATTCATGTTTTTGTAGCCCATCCACCGGCTACCTTTCCTCGATCCTCTAGCGAGACTATGTTCAAAATCCCCGATGCCCAACACTATGCTCCAGAACCAACTTTCAAGGTCTCAGTTCGATACTCCCACACTCCTCATTTTGAGCCTCCTGGTGAAACTGAAAAGCTTGTTAAGACAGTGGAGCAAGATGAGATATCCAGGAAGGTGAAAATCTTAGAGCAGTCTTTAAGAAACATGCAAGGGATAGAGAGCCAGGTGAGAGTGTCTTACAAAGACTTGTGCTTGTTTCCTGACATCCAACTGTCTGTTGGGTCTAAGATGCCAAAGTTTGATTTGTACGATGGGCGTGGAGATCCAGTAGCCCATCTGAAGGGTTATTGCAGTGAAATGAGAAGTGTTTGCGAAAAAGATGAATGATCGGTGGCATATTTCAGTGAGAGTTTAAGTGGGGCAGCCTTGGAATAGTATACTCGTCAAGATGTTAAGAAGTGGCATGCAGGGGATGACATGGCTCAAGATTTTGTTCGACACTTTCAGCACAATAAAGACATTATCCCAGACCGCTCTTCCCTAAAATGGAAAAGAAACCCAAAGAAATTTGTAGGGAGTTTTGGTTCAGATGGAACGAACAAGTTGCTCGGGTCAGTCCTTCGATTGATAGAAAAGATGCTACTGAGCCCTGCCAACGACAGGATCCAATAGGCATTCCTGCTAAATGCTTTTAGCCTCAAACCTACACCCAAACTCCATATAATCCACCCCAACACTACTTCCCACCACTAAACCTTCAGTATTCAGTCAGGCCACCCCAATACCATGTCCATCACGCACAGTCATATGCTCAACCCCCTCCATACCCGCAATGGCGTGCACCAGCTCCACAAAATACTTACCCGCCTCCACAAACATACCGAAACCCTACTGGTCCAAGCTTTTGCCCCAAGATGGAGTATAGGATGGAAATGCAGCAGTAGAAGTGAACTTTCACCCTTCTTGGAGAGTCTTACACCAATCTGTTTCAAAGGTTAAAGTAGTTGGGCGTTCTAAGGTTGATTGAGTCAAAATTACCAAATCTCCCTTCGAAGAACCTGGATTATTCCCTCAGATGTGCATATTGTTCTGACGCTCTAGGGCATGACACAGAAAAGTGTTAGCATTTGAAGAGCACCATCCAAGAGCTTATCGATACAAACAAGTTTGAGGTATAAAGCCCGTAAGCACCAAATATCAATCAAAATCCATTACCAGCCCATGCCGAAACACATATGATTGAGATAGTGTATAAGGATGGGAAGCCCGAGAAGCCTTCAAAGTCTGTCATTATGATATGTGCCAGTAAAAGTAATTCAGTCAAAACTCCAGTTGTTACAAATGTAACATCTTCGATAGTTGAGAGGTTGACATACAAGCTAAGCAAGCTCGATGCTAAGACGTCCGTGATAGGTGTGAAAGGATCCCCAGATGATGCAGAAGCAAAGCAAGGAAAGCTGAAGGTGGTCGTGCTAGGGGTAGCAAGTAAGCCTGTCATAACTGTGGAAGGAGATCGCACGACTCCTATTATTATTAAACTTGTGACCCAGCTGCCAGTATATGACACCAAGGTCATCCCGTGGAACTACAAGCGAGTAGTAGTAACTTATAAGGGGAAAGAAGTGGAAGAGGAAGTTAATGAAACTCGAGGGTTGACTCGTTCGGGGAGATGCTTTGCCCTAGAGGAATTAGGGAAAGCCAAGCCACTCAGAGATAGTCCAATTCTAGTGAAGAAATCAGTCACTGAAAAGGAGGCAGAAGAATTTTTGAGGAAAATGAAGGTGCAGGATTACTCCATAGCGGAACAATTGAGAAAGACCTCCGCTCAGATTTCTCTTCTATCACTATTGATACATTCAGACGAGCACCGCCGAGCTCTTATGAAGATTCTGAATGAAGCCTATGTCCCTGACAATATCATAGTGAACCATTTGGAGAAGATTGCTAACAAGATATTCGAGGCAAATAGGATTACCTTCTCAGATAATGAGTTGCCTTTGGAGGGTACGAAGCACAATCGTGCTCTTTATCTTACAATGAAATGCGAAGATTCTGTGGTCACAAGGGTACTAGTTGACAATGGTTCCAGTGCAAACATTTGCCCTCTCTCCACTCTGCACATGTTGAAAATTGATGATGAGAGGATCCACAGGAACAATATATGTGTTCGAGGTTTTGACAGAGGGGGAAAGGATTCTGTTGGCGATATCATGCTTGAATTGACAATAGGACCAGTTGAATTAACCATGGAGTTCCAGGTACTAGATATGGTTGTTTCTTACAACTTGCTATTGGGTAGGCCCTAGATACATGTTGCCAAAGCAGTCCCGTCTTCTTTGCACTAGATGGTAAAGTTCGAGTGGGACAGACAAGAGATTGTTGTGCATAGAGATGAGAACTTATGTGCTTACAATGATACATCCATCCCCTTTATCGAGGCCGAAGATGATAAGGGGCCTTAGGTTTACCAGGTTTCTAAGACAGTGTCAATTGAGAAGGTTCCAGAAGGGGAATGTATTTGAGGTCCAAAGCTAGCTTCTGCAACCGTCATGGTAGCAAATGAAATGTTGAATAATGGTTTTGTACTGGGCAAGGGTCTGGGTGAATCTTTGCAAGGTATCGTGCAGCCAATGTCTCTACGTGAAAATATGGGTATATTTGGTCTAGGGTTCAAGCCCACAGGGAATGATGTGAAGAAGGCTAAAAAGTTGAGAAAGAAGGTATGGTCGCTCCCTAAGCCTATCCCACGCCTCTCCAGGTCTTTCGTCAAGTCAGGGGTAGTGAAGCGTCCTATGTCAGCAGTTCCAAAGCCTGTGGTTGACTTCGATGAAAAGTTGATTGAAAGGTTTCAGAGGCTATTTGATGAGGTGAACATGGTAGAAATTAGGGAAGGTTCCAGCAAAGCGGACGTATAGTTTATCGGGCCGAAAGTGAAGCTTAACAATTGAATTCTACTCCTCTCCCTACTCGGAAGGAGTCTTGGTAGTTTTCTTTGTTTTCCTTTCTGTTATCTCGATTATTCCAAGGTTGTAATCCAGATTTTTACTTTTCACTTGTTTCGATGTACAAACCCTCATATTCTTTATTTTCAATGAAATGCAATTTCCCTTTTTCCATTACTCCTGATAGTGTCATTTTTGTCTTTCTTTGTACAATTCTTTTTATGCTGGTTTCAATGACATGACATGCATGAGGAATCTTCGGCCAAGTCTTAAAAGCCAATCTAACTCTGAAATAATAATCCAAGAAATAGAGTGCGACGATTAAATAGAATATGATGAAGAAGCGACATTTGAGGAAATTAGTAAAGAACTAAATCATTTTGAAGAGAAAACCAAGCCTAATTTGAATGAAACTGAAGCAATCAATTTAGGGGATTTAGATAATATCAGGGAAACCAAGATAAGCGTACACTTGGAACCACAAATCAAGGAAGAAATAATCAAAGCACTGTTTGAATATAAAGACATTTTTGCATGGTCATATGACGACATGCCGGATTTAAGTACTGACTTGGTAGTTCACAAATTGCCAAATGACCCAGCATTCCCTCCCGTCAAGCAGAAGTTAAGGAAGTTTAAGACTGACATGAGTGTGAAAATCAAGGAAGAAATCACAAAACAGTTGGATGCAAAGGTCATTCGAGTCACGCGATACCCCACTTGGTTAGCTAATATTGTGCCAGTACCAAAGAAGGATGGTAAAACCAGGGTGTGCATTGATTACCGCGATCTCAACAAAGCAAGTCCAAAGGATAACTTCCCATTGCCAAATATCCACATTTTGATTGATAACTGTGCCAAGCATGAGATCGGATCTTTTGTGGATTGTTATGCGGGATATCACCAGATTTTAATGGATGAGGAAGATGTAGAAAAGACAGCGTTCATCACACTATGGGGAACGCATTGCTACAGGGTAATGTCATTTGGTTTAAAAAATGCTGGGGAAACTTACATGAGGGTAATGGCTACTTTGTTTCATGACATAATACATAAGGAAATTGAGGTCTATGTAGATGATGTGATCATCAAGTCAAGAAAGCAGTCCAACCACATCAGAGACTTGAGAAAGTTTTTCCAGAGGCTCCGCAGGTACAATCTTAAGCTCAACCCTGCAAAGTGTGTATTTGGTGTTCCGTTTGGGAAACTATTGGGGTTCATAGTCAGTCGGCGAGGCATTGAGTTGGATCTGTCAAAGATCAAGGCTATCCAAGAATTGCCACCCCTAAGGAATAAGACTGAGGTGATGAGTTTTCTCGGGCGTTTATGTGAGCACGTGATTTTTTGCCTCACGAAAATTACTCCAAAATAAATCAAAAATAAAATAAATTTCTTTTAGTGTGCAATTTTTGAATTTGCGTGGTGTTAAATATTTGTGTTATGTCCGTAAATATTTATGTTGTCATAATAAATGAAAATAAAAATAAAAATATATGTTTCATGCATATCTAGGATTTAATTATGCATTTAATAATTGATTCAAAACAAAATCACAAAAAATATGCATTTTTATTTTTATTTTTCGTCATATTAATTGTGTCATTGTGTGATTAATGTTTTATCTACGTGTTAATGGTTATTAAAAGGTAATTAGTATTATTGTAATGATAATTTTATTTTTATAATTTTGATTAGGATTTTATTAATTAAGAATAAAATTTAGGAAATGAAAAATAGGTTGAAAACATAAAAAATATCGGACCTGGATTAAAATCCAGGCCCAAACCAAGTTACCCCCCCCACACAGCCCAAACCAAACGACCCCAGGTCCGGTCCGTCTCAAAGATACCCCAAACGACGCCGTTTTGGGAAACTTTGATGAAGGCCGTTGATTTCAAATTGATCAACGGTCCGAAAGCATTACTTTCCACCCGACCCGTTTCCCGTCATAGACCGATCCGGTCTTAAAGGAAATGAAACGATGTCGTTTCATTTCAATAAGCAATCCCAGCCGTAAATTGCATTTGATCTAACGGCCAAGATCCACTGATTACCCTAGTATATAAACTCAAAAAATCCCACCCCACACCCCAGGCAAGACCCCTCCCCCTCTCCTTTCTTCTTCCCCGAGTCTCCAAAGATAGGAACTCAAGCCACCGCCCTCACGGCGGCGAACGGTGACCATACCTCCCCATTTTCACACCCCGAACTCACCTCAACTTCCTGATCCTAGATCCCTGAACCTTATCCTCCAAATATCAGCCAACGTCTTCGAATCTCCGATCGAAGATGCAGTCCAAAACCTAGTTCATCTAATAGCCACCAAACTCACACCTTTCAACCTCCGGACCTCTCTCACCACTAGAGCCTTATGAGTTTCCTTCGAATCAGCCTGGAACCCCTCAAATATCGAATCAAAATCAAGAACCCTAGCGCCGCCATGAAATGCCCTGGTGGCGGCGCCATTCTAATCAGTACCAAACTAACGCCAAATGACCTCTAAGCCTCCCTCACCCTTGAGTCATCCTTAGTTTCCTTCGAATCTACCCAAATTTGGTCGAACCCTAAATCTGAGAAAAGTGAAACACTGAAATACCAACTCGTGGGATTTGTCCGAGTTAATTGAAGGTTTGAGGTCTAAGAGAATTTAATCGAGGTATTCTCAATTGAGAATACCTCGAATAAAGTCTGTTCAACCTCAAAAAGATCCGAATTCAAAGTTAAGCTTTTGTCCGTATAGATTTGAAGATTCAAAGGTATTCTTCTGATTTCTTTTGTATCCTATGTATAAATTATTGCCTGTTTCAGTAGCTTGTTTAATTTTTCACATCTGTTTAGTTAATTCTGTGATTCTGCCTTGTACTCGATTAGTTGATCAAAATTATATCATTGTTTCTGTTGATTATGAGTGTTTATAATATGTGTAATCGACTAGATTAAATTCGTCGATTAGTTGTTTTGTGAATTCTTATTGCCACTAATATTGATTGACACAGCCTGTTCATCTACTTGAAGACTGATTGTTTGTCAATTATGGTAATTAGTCGGTCGATTAATGAGTGGTGTCAATTAATCAGTTTCTGTAAAATCCTTGAGTCTGGCAATAATCCTAAAGTTATTTGATTTGCTTGCTTTCATTATTTGCTGATCAATGTCAACTACAATCATCTGATTAAGTTTCATTGATTAGTCTGTCTGTATAAACTGAATCATTTTCAACATTCTGTCTGGTTTTAATTTTTGATTGTTAATTACCCTATTAAACTCTGTAAAAACAATTCTGACATAGTATCCAATGTTTTTCTTTTATTTGTGTTAATCCTAGGATTGGTTATAGCTGCTTAAACAGATTTTAAAATCTGTATAGTTAGATTCTGAATTTAAGGCAGTAATAACAGTAGAAAACAGTAGGTCAGGGACATTTCTGGGGTAAAACAGTGAAGGTAATCTGATAATAATAGTGAGCTGAAAGTGGAATGTTAGTGGCTATAGTTTAAGATAATAATGGGGAACAAAGGGTAATGGGGCTGCTTAAAATCAGGATAAGATCACTTAAAGTATTAAAAGCAGTTTTTAATGGAACTTTCTGATTTTTTAAAAAGAGAAAAGGGTCCAGGCAACACTTAAAAAAGATGGGGCTGACCTGTATAAAAGAGGGGGATTGGGACTGACTTGGAAAGAGCTTTCAGACAGAAAGAAAGAAAAAAATCTGATCTGGAGGACAGATTTTAAAACTGAAGAAAGGAAAAATCAGAAGAAAAAATAAGGAGAGATTAGGAGAAAGGTCAGATTTTGAATACAGAGATTTTAAGAAAAAATACACCTAGAGTGAGATAAAAAGAAAGAGAGTCAAGAAGAAAATCAGAAATGATTTTCTGAAGAGGAAGAAGAAACAGAAAAGAAGCCAAAAGAGAACATTCACACACACACACACAATCTGACACAGATACAACAGCAGAAACAGAAAAAAATCAGAAACAGGAATTTGAAACAGAAAAGAAACTGAAATCTGAAATATTGTCCTTTCATTGAATCTGTTCGGATTTATTTGATTCCATAGTTCAGTTAAAATCTGAAGTTTCTTTAAAAATACTGTTACTGTGCATCTGGGTTCCTCAGGTCTTATTATTGCTCAAATCTGTGGAAGTACTGATATTCTACCAGTATTTTGTTACTACTGCAACTGCTGAAATTTACTTCTTCTACCTTCATTTCCAGGTACTTATTTCTTAAATTCTATGTTGGAAAGAGATTCAGCATGACAAATCAATGAAGCTTGAATTGCAATTCTATTTTTATTTTGTCTAAGTTCATTATTTTAAAAGTTCAGTCTTGTTTCGTGTTTGGTTAATATAGTAGTATGTTTGACATGATAATTAGTAGTTGATCATTCTCTTTTAAAACTCATATAAGTGCTGTAATAGTATTATCTATACCAGAATTTCTCATTAGTATAGTTATATTTGAGTCGTCAAAACAGGGAGTATGGCATAAAAATGGGCCATTGATTACATCCTGTAATACCTTTAGCTAAATGTAAAGTAGAATGGAAGTATTAAGAAGTTACATTATTAGTATATCTTGTAAAAAATATGATTTTGTTTAGATTGATATAAGTTATTATATGACATGATGATAGGTATATTTATAATTATATGAGTAAGGTAAGTTGGTATAGCTCGTTATGATGTTAAGAATATTATGAATGTTTAGGCGCACAACTATGTTGCATGTAATACAATCTTATTGAATCAATTCGAATAATAACTCCTTTCTCAGCAATTTGATTATTTATCGTTATAAATAAATTAACTAAGCAATTATAATTTTGGATTAAAAACAAGCATGTGATAATGAGATGATATGTATAAGCACAAATTGTAACACTTTATATCAATGGTAAGTAGAAATAAAACTTGCACTAAATAAAAAATAATGAAAATTCGGTAAAAATATTTCTTCCCTTTATAAATCATTTTTAATTTCATATGCAATTCATTCTTTGGTAAATACATATGTTGTATTTGCTAAAAATAGCGTTAATCATATTTTATTCTTTTCTTTGAACTTGAATAGTCTGGATGAATATAATTTATACGCGGAAATTATAATCGACGGTCAACATTTAATAAATTGTGAATTCTTTTAAAAGAATTTAAAGGCATCCCTTAAATGTGAATTTCTCAGGAATTTCATATAAAATGTGTAGATATAATAAACAATTCGTGGAAAACCCATAATACCATTAAGAACATTTGGTGTAATTGGGGATACGTTCGCGTAACCTGATTATATGGATAAAAGCAATTCGAATTATGCGTTCGCGCAACTTCGAGTGAACATTTTAATAAAAGGGATTTTTTCGAGGATGTAAAATAATTTCATATAACCCGGGATGCGCAGTTCACTGTTTAAATATAAGGGTGGTGACGTTCTTAATTCTATTTTAAATCATGAACATATGAATTTGTAATAAAGAATATAATATGATCAATTATATTGTGTACACGTACGCGTGACATGATCCCCGTAATTATGAAAGGTATATAATACGAATATACGTACGCGTAATTCGTTTATATAATTGTAAACAATAAGTAAAAGCGATAGTAAAATCATGTAACAAAAACGTATTTAATAAAATCAAGATAATTAAGCCAATAATAAAAACAGTTGAGCGACCGTGCTAGAACCATGGAATTCGGAAATGCCTAACACCTTCTTCCGGATTAACAGAATTCCTTACTCAGGATTTCTGGTTCGCAGAATAATAAACAGAGTCATATTCTCCTCGATTCAGGGATTAAAACCGGTGACTTGGGACGCCTTAAAATTCCCAGGTGGCGACTCTGAAATAATTAAATAAATCCCGTTTTGACTGTCCTTCAATTGGAGAAAACTCCCCACGCGTCCCGCGGGCGCGGTAAAAAGGAGGTGCGACAGCTCTGGCGACTCTGCTGGGGACAATATTGTAACCCAGAACCATTGGTTCAGGGTTTAAAGAATTCGAGCTTAAAATAATTGTTATAGTTGGCTTTATTTATTATCTGATTTTTTTTACATGATATATGCCCAATGTGCTAAATGACACTTTTACCGCTTTAATATTATTTGAATTATGAATATATACAACTGCTACGAAACCCCCTTCTTTCTGAGTCTTCTAAATTTATGGTGCACACGTGCGCGTGGCCCACCTTTCTGTTAAAGTCATACCAAATAAGACGAAGTTGGGACAAGTAACTAGGCCGGGTAGACTTTCGTGCTCCCGGTACGTTGCCCCCGCTTCGGCTCAAACTGTCCGTTTGGGTAAGCCAGGTTTAGAACAATCAACCTCAGGTTTTTCACTTAGAATAACTCAGCCATGTACCGGATCCCTAGTAGGAACGTATATTTGCATCATGTACATTTGGCCTTGGAGACTCAACACAGGGGTTGGGTCTGTCTAGGACAGGTGAACCCGAAATAAAAAGACCATCCTGATGCATCCTACTTGCTACTTGTGCATTCATTTGCCTCGAACATGCTTGTTGACCAGCTTAAATGAAATCATGGTGAGAAGAGAGGAATAAAATGGGTTGTTTTAAAAATTTTAAAAAAAAATAGTTTTAAATCTTGAAATAAAGGTATTTAATAAATAAATTTTTTTTTTTTGAAAATGATTTTTTTAGTGTATATTTTCATAATGAGTCTTGACTTTATTAAATTAAATTTCAGATAAAATGAGCACCACGCAAACCCCCCCCCCCATTCACGAATACAGAAGAGTTTCTATTTCAGCTTCAAATGTGGTGGTATGATTTAGGCGAAGCTGGTCAAAAATGGGTCGTCAAGCATTTGGGAAATCTCACGGATATTATGAAAGTTAAACCCCGTGATGATCTGATTGCGGCGTTAGTAACTTTTTGGGACCCTGTTCACAATGTCTTTCGTTTCTCTGACTTCGAGCTTACTCCTACATTAGAGGAGATAGCTGGATATGCTGGTTTTGACGGAAGTCTAAGAAATCAAAGCCTGATATTCACAAAGGCTCCCTCGGTACATCGATTCTTCGGTCTTCTGAACATCAGCAGTCAAATCAGGAAAAGCAATGTCATCAATGGATGTTGTTCCTTCAACTTTTTGTATTCAAGGTTCGGAAAGTCAGATGGGTTCGAAATTCATGAGAAAGGCCTTACTAACAAGCAAAACAAAGACACTTGGCAGATTCACCGTCGCTTTGCCTTCATGGTGGCTTTTCTAGGAATCATGGTCTTCCCAAACAAAGAGCGAACAATTGATATTCGCACCGCGAAAGTTGTGCAAATCCTCACCACCAAAGAAAATCACACCCTTGTCCCCATCATTCTATCAGACATTTATCGGGCTTTGTCTTTATGTAAATCAGGAGCAAAAGTCTTCGAAGGATGCAAATTTTTGTTATAAATGTGGGTGATTGAACATCTCCAACAACAGCCCAAGATCATATAGTATGGGCCAAACAATGATAATTACATTGAGAGTTATGAGGAAAGAATAAAAAATTATCAGGCTCCAGAAGGGATAGAAGCATGGGTATCTCATCTAAGGGTTTTGAAGGCAAATCAAATCGAGTGGACTTTGGGATGGCTCCCGATGAAGGAAGTGATACACATGTCAACTTCAAATAGTTATTTGCTATTATTGGGATTGAGAAGCATCCAGCCATATGCGCCACTAAGAGTTCTAAGACAACTAGGGAGATACCAAGTAGTTCCTGATGATGAAGATTTGAGTATGCAAGTAATCGAATTACACCCTGAAGCCACTATTCCCGAGGCTCTAATTCAGCAGATGTGGAATGGATGTCGATACTTGAAAAGTGATACTCAAGTCCCAGATACTACAAGGGGTGAGATAAATCCCGGATATGCAAGGTGGTTTGAGAAACGGTCTCGTAGATGATGTACCAGAACCTGAGCTAAATAGACCAACAAAAATACCCCATGTTCAAAGCTTTAATGATAAAATCCAAGAGCGGTTGATTTGGGGAGAAAAGGAAAAAGGGTACAAAGCAACTATCCATGCTCTAAAAGAAAATCTGAGGAGCCTCAGTCTGGAGAAAGATTTGCAAGCATAAGAGACCGAGGGCGAGAAGAAGAGTCTAGCTTGTGAGAATGAAAATCTTCATGCTCGATTCCAAAAAATGAAAAGAGTTTCTGAAACACCAAAGAGAAGCTGGAAGGATCAAAAACCATTGCCAATCTTTTTGAAAAAATGCAAGATTATGATTCCATTCTTGCGGAAAACGAAAGGGCGTTGAGCAAAGCAAAAGAAAGGATCCAACAATTAAACGAAGAAGCCAGATCTAATAAGGAACGCCAAGATAGGCAATCCGAAAAAGACAGGGCACAATTCAAGAAGGAAAAAGACCATTGGATACGATCAGAAAACCAGCTTCGTGCACAACTAGAAGAGGCAAGAAGATGCAACAGAGAACATCAACAAGCAGACCTCGACAGGGAAAGAGCGCAAGCAAGATTAGAGCAGGCCAGACTCCGAGCTCTATTAGAGTCAGCTCTAGATCGTGAAAACCGTGTCAGAGATATAGCCACCACTCGCCAGCAGCAATTACAGAACCAAGACCAACGTCTCCAAGATTTCAGGGCACAAATTCACGACCTGGCGGTCTACACCTCTCAAAGTTATGTAAACTGCCAAGGAATGGATTATGAAAGGTTTACAGAGCATGCACCCATTTTTGCCCGTCATCTAGCAATGGAGTTGGAAAGGATGTATCGTACGCTGGGAGGTCATCCAGGTCAAGCCCCACATTGAGCAAATAATCTATTAACACAAGTGGAAAGTGGGGCACATTGTGAGATGTTAAGAATTGTATCTTTTATTTTGATTTAAATGTGTGTGTTTCAAGTCATTTTCTTACAAAGTTTTCAAATGAAATGTAATTTCATCTTTGTATAATGAATAAAAGTGTTTGCTTTATGTCCGAACTACGCAAGGTCTGATTCATGCGGGGGCATGATACGTAGGCAATCTCTATAAGATTCGACCACCATAATAAAAGATATATATAATAAATAAAATTAAAAGTGAATAAAGCTGGGACGACACAAGCAGCCGAGCAAATGCATAATAGAAAGGGATTATTTGTCTAGGAGCATTGCATCTCAACGTGTAATTATATATGTGTTAAACTCTCAAAACTAACAAGTTTGTTCATTTCCAGAATTCAAGCAGTTAGTTTCTCTAAAGAGTATACTGGCATATTATCATTATCACACGAGATCAAAAGGACCAATACCCGAAAGTATGTCTATCCCAGATGTTGACACAGGTATTGAGCTAGAGGAGATGGATGTCGGGAAAATGAAAGAAGAGATGTTTAAACTCAAGCAGCAAATGGCTGAGATGTACCAAGCCTGGTCTACAGGACAGTTACCCCCATCTTACCCAACTAACCCTGCTCCATCAATGACCCAAACTCAGGATAATATTACCACTGAATTATCCCCAAATTTCCCCATTTACCAACACTACCGAGGAACCACCTCTCAGACACCGCAGTCTCCACCTCCGAAACCAGTTTCATACTTTCCTCCACCTGTGACTCCTGTTTTCGTAGCACCTCCCCCGGCTACATTCCACAAATCTCCTAGTGAGCCTACATTCCAGGCCCAGGACAACCAATATTACCCCCAGAGCCCACCCTCAAAGCCTCTGAAATCCATTCAACTACTCCTCGTTTTGACCTCCCAACCGAAATTGACAAGCCAGCCAAAAATGCTGAACAAGAAGAGATGTTCAGGAAGGTCAAAAGTCTAGAATAATCGTTCCGAGACATGCGGGGATTAGGTGGGCAAGTCAGTGTAGCCTACAAGGATTTGTGCTTGTTCCCAAACGTACAATTACCAGTTGGCTTCAAGATGCCTAAATTTGACCTATACAATGGGCACGGCGACCCAGTAGCCCACTTAAGGGGTTTGTGCAGCAAGATGCGAGGAGTTGGGGGAAAGGACGAATTATTGATGGCTTACTTCAGTCAAAGTTTAAGCGGATCAGCTTTGGAGTGGTATACACGCCAGGACCATGGGAGATGGTACACCTGGGATGACCTGGCACAGGCATTCGCATACCATTTCCAATACAATCTGGAAATCATCCCAGATCGACTATCTTTGACAAAATTTGAGAAGAAACACAATGAAAGTTTCAGAGAGTACGGCTTCCGGTGGAGAGAACAGGCAGCAAGAGTGGATCCTCCTATGAAGGAGAGTGAAATGGTAGACTACTTCCTCTAAGCCTTGGAACCAACTTACTATGCCCACTTGGTTTCAGTGGTAGGTAAATCATTCAACGAAGTAGTAAAAATGGGAGGTATGGTGGAAGAAGGCCTCAAGACAAATAAAATCATGAGCTATTCAGCAATTAAGGCAACTACTCAAGCTATTCAAGGCGGGGTGGGAGGAATCGGAAGAAAGAAGAGGGAGGAAGCAGCAGTAGTTGATTCAGGAATTTGGTCAGGACCCAGAGGTTCACCGCCTTACTATAATCAACAACGACCTCGCCAATCAATTTACCACCACGTTCATCCCAACACTACTATCACCCTTCCGAGCCTCATTTTTCCATTAACCATGCACAAACATACAATCAGTCACCTGTTCACGCCAATTAGCGTGCTCCTGACA
Organism: Nicotiana sylvestris; assembly: GCF_000393655.2. Classification (NCBI taxonomy): domain Eukaryota; kingdom Viridiplantae; phylum Streptophyta; class Magnoliopsida; order Solanales; family Solanaceae; genus Nicotiana; species Nicotiana sylvestris. The sequence goes on along the minus strand of NC_091057.1, from coordinate 117,030,872 downwards.
TACCAAGTACTTACCCACGAGCCTATCCCGGACCAGGTTTCAGGCCTAGGCCAGCATTCAGGGGAGAAAGGGAATAGAAAAAGAAAACGTACACTCCATTGGGAGAGTCTTACACTAGTCTGTTCCACAGGCTGAGACAGCTGGACATGCTAAGACCAATACAATCCAAGCTACCCAATCCTCCTCCAAAGAATCTGGACTACACCATTAGCTGTGAGTATTGCTCCGGTACCAGGCCATGATACGGAGAAATGCTGGCATTTGAAAAATGCAATACAAGAACTGATTGATACTAATAAAATCGAGGTTCAAACCCTCGAAGCTCCCAATATCAATAGAAATCCAATGCCAGCCCATCAAGAGGCCAATATGATAGAAATCATACAAGCTGATGGGGAGACAAAGAAGCCGTCACAAACTGTCATAATGATCAAGTCTCATGAAGCCAAGCCAGATAAACAGTTAACAGAGGAGAAGCCGGTACCTAAAGAGAGTAGAAATGGTGACGAACCATCTGTGGTAGACGAGAAGGGGTCTTCAAGCAAGGTTGCCACAAAGCAAGAAAGGTTGAAAGTGATAGTATTAGGGGTTGCCAGTAAACCCATTATAGTCGTGAAGGGAGCCCATATAGATCGGGTTATTATCACACCTGTAACCCAGCTGCCAGTGATCAACAACAAAGCCATCCCATGGAACTATGAACGGGTGACTGTAATGTACAAGGGAAAAGAAGTCAAGGAAGAAGTGTGTGAGGTGCAAGGCTTGACTCGTTCGGGAAGATGTTTTACGCCCGAAGAGTTAAGAAAAACTAAAAATAATCCAACACCAATAAAGAGAGCTGTGACGGAAGAAGAGGCGGAAGAGTTTTTAAGAAAAATGAAACTCCATGATTATTCTGTTGTGGATCAATTGAAGAAGACGCCCGCTCAAATTTCATTGTTGTCATTACTGATCCATTCAGAGGAGCACCGTCTGGCTTTGATGAAAATCCTGAATGAGGCTCATGTTCCTGAAAAAATCTCTGTAAATCATTTGGGAAGAATAGCCAACAGAATCTTTGAGGCAAACAGAATTACATTTTCTGATGATGAATTGCCTATGGAAGGTACCGAGCACAACAGAGCTCTTTACCTCATCGTGAAATGTGAAAACTCCGTAGTAACCCAGGTATTGGTTGACAATGGGTCAAGTGCAAACATCTGCCCTCTCTCCACTTTAAGCAAATTGAAAATCAAAGAAGAGAGGATCCAGAAAAATAGTATTTGCATACGGGGGTTTGACGGTGGAAGCAGAGATTCATGTGGCGACATAGTGTTGGAACTGACAATAGGGCCAGTTGAATTCACAATGGAGTTTCAAGTACTGGACATAACTGTTTCTTATAATTTGTTGTTGGGTCGACCATGGATCCATGCTGCTAAAGCAGTCCCGTCAACACTACACCAGGCGGTCAAGTTTGAATGGGATCATCAAGAAATAGTTGTGCATGGAGAAGAAAGTTTAAATGCTCACAGCAGTGCCATTGTACCGGTCGAGGGAACAGAAAATGACCAGGGACCATGGGTATACCAAGTGGCCGACACTGTGTCGGTAGAGAAAATTCCAGAGGGAAAGTACCTTCCGAATCCAAAAATATCCTCTGCATCAGTCATGGTAGCCTATAAAATGTTAAAAAATGGTTTTATACCCGGCAAAGGTCTAGGCTCATCGTTGCAAGGAATTACACAACCAGTATCTCTCCCCGAGAACTGGGGAACATTTGGTTTAGGGTTCATACCCACTGTCAATGACGTGATAAAGTCTAGAAAGTTGAAACACAAGGCATGGGTTCTTCCAAAACCAGTCCCACATCTATCAAAGTCTTTTGTCAAGACCGGTGCTAAAAATCGCCCGATAACAACAATTCCTAAATCCCTGGTCAATCCTGAGGAGGAATTAATTGAAAGATTCGAGAAATTGTTTGACGATGTGAATATGGTGGAAAGCGGGGAAGGTTGTAGCAACGCAGAAGTTCAATTCGTTGGGCCAGAAACAAAGCTTAATAATTGGAAAGCCACTCCTCTCCCCATTCGAAAGGAGTCTTGGTAGTTTATTTTGATTTTCTTTCAGTTTGTTTGGGTTACTTCAGGGTTGTAATCCCAAAGCTTATCTTACAGTTTGTTTGAAGTGTGCAAAACCTTGTTATCTTTCATCATCCAATAAAAAGCAGTTTCCTTTTTATTATCATTCCTGATAGTTTTCTTTTCTTTTTCTTCTTTCCTGTACAGTTCTTTTTACGCTGGCTCTAGTGATATGGCATGCATGAGGAATCCTCAGCCCAGTCTTAAAAATTAATCTGGTTCCGAAGTAATAATTCAAGAAATATATTGTGATTATGAATCAGAATATGATGAAGATGAGGTTTTTGAAGAGATTAGTAAAGAGTTAATTCACTTTGAGGAAAAAATTAAACCTAACTTGAGTGATACCGAGGACATCAATATAGGGGACACAAGTAATGTTAGGGAAACTAAAATAAGTGTCCATCTCGAACCAAAGATCCGAGAAGAGTTAATTAAAGCACTCATAGAATTCAAAGATGTTTTTGCATGGTCATATGACGACATGTCGGGCCTGAGCACCGATTTAGTGGTTCACAAATTGCCCACCGATCCAACGGTGCCTCCTGTCAAGCAGAGACTGAGAAAATTCAAGCCTGATATGAGTGTGAGAATTAAAGAAGAAATCACCAAACAGTTGGAAGCAAAGGTCATTCGAGTCACTCGATATCCTGTTTGGTTAGCTAATATCGTTCCTGTACCAAAGAAAGACGGCAAAATTAGAGTATGCGTCGACTACCGCAATCTCAACAAAGCAAGTCCGAAGGATAATTTCCCATTACCCAATATCCATATTTTGATCGATAATTGTGCCAAGCATGATATAGGATCTTTCGTGGATTGTTATGCCGGGTATCATCAAATTCTGATGGATGAGGAAGATGCAGAAAAGACAACATTCATCACACCATGTGGAACTTATTGCTACCGGGTAATGCCATTTGGTTTGAAGAACGCCGGAGCAACCTACATGAGAGCGATGACCACAGTGTTTCATGATATGATACACAAGGAGATTGAGGTATACGTGGACAATGTGATCATAAAATCAAAACATCAAGCCGACCACGTTGGGGATTTGAGGAAATTCTTCTTAAGACTTCGCAGGTACAACCTCAAGCTTAACCCTGCCAAATGCGCATTTGGAGTTCCATCTGGAAAGTTGCTGGGATTCATAGTCAGTCGGCGAGGCATCGAGCTAGACCCATCAAAAATCAAAGCCATCCAAGAATTGCCACCTCCAAGGAACAAAACTGAAGTAATGAGTTTGCTGGGAAGGTTAAATTACATCAGCAGGTTTATTGCTCAGCTCACAACAACCTGTGAGCCAATTTTCAAATTGTTGAAAAAGGATGCTGCGGTCAAATGGACCGATGAGTGTCAAGAAGCGTTCGATAAGATAAAAGGGTACTTGTCGAACCCACCCGTGTTGGTCCCGCCAGAGCCAGGAAGACCTTTGATTCTTTACTTGACGGTCTTGGAAAATTCATTTGGTTGTGTATTGGGACAACATGACCTCACTGGCAGAAAAGAACAGGCCATCTACTACCTTAGCAAGAAGTTCACAGCTTATGAGGTTAAGTATACTCATCTGGAAAAGACATGTGGCGCCCTAACATGGGTAGCTCAGAAGTTGAAACACTATTTGTCGTCCTACACTACTTACCTCATTTCTCGGCTGGATCCGTTGAAATATATTTTTCAAAAGCCTATGCCAATGGGAAGACTTGCAAAGTGGCAGATATTGCTCACAGAATTTGACATCATCTATGTGACTCGAACTGCAATGAAAGCCCAAGCATTGGCTGATCATTTAGCCGAAAACCCGGTCGATGAGGAATACGAGCCGTTGAAAACCTATTTTCCCGATGAAAAAATAATGCATATCGATGAGATGGAGCAAATTGAAAAACCTGGCTGGAAACTTTTCTTTGATGGGGCCGCTAACATGAAAGGAATCGGGATAGGAGCTGTAATCATTTCTGAAACAGGGCATCACTATCCTGTTACGGCTCAACTGCGATTTTATTGCACCAATAATATGGCTGAATATGAAGCTTGTATTATGGGTTTAAGGCTAGCCGCAGACATGGGTATCCAAGAAATCTTAGTCATGGGAGATTCGGATCTTCTGGTACATCAAATTCAAGGAGAATGGGAAACCCGAGACTTAAAGCTCATACCATACCGACAATGTCTACATGATCTTTGTCAGCGGTTTCAATCAGTGGAATTCCGGCATATCCCAAGGATCCATAATGAGGTCGCCGATGCATTGGCTACTTTAGCATCAATGTTGCACCATCCAGACAAAGCTTATGTGGATCCACTACATATTCGAGTCCACGATCAGCACGCTTATTGCAATGTGGTTGAAGAAGAATTTGATGGTGAACCATGGTTCCACGACATCAAAGAGTATATCAGGATGGGGATATATCCCGCACAAGCCACAGGAGATCAAAAGAGGACCATTAGGCGATTGGCAAATGGATTCTTCTTAAGCGGAGGAGTTTTGTATAAAAGAACACCAGATCTTGGATTATTAAGATGCATAGATGCCAGACAAGCTACAGCTGTCATGTCTGAAGTACATTCTGGAGTTTGCGGACCCCACATGAGTGGATATGTGTTGGCAAAGAAAATCCTCCGAGCTGGTTACTATTGGCTTACCATGGAGCGAGATTGTATCAGTTTTGTGCGCAAGTGTCATCAATGCCAGATACACGGAGATTTGATTCATTCTCCACCATCCGAGTTGCACACAATGTCGGCACCATGGCCCTTCGTTGCCTGGGGCATGGATGTGATTGGACCAATTGAGCCGGCAGCATCCAATGGGCACAGGTTCATTCTGGTAGCTATTGATTATTTTACCAAATGGGTTGAGGCCAAGACATTCAAATCAGTGACCAAGAAAGCTGTGGTCGATTTTGTCCACTCAAATATCATATGTCGATTCGGAATCCCAAAGGTGATCATCACAGATAACGGTGCTAATCTTAACAGCAACTTAATGAAGGAAGTATGTCAACAGTTTAAGATTACACATCGCAACTCTACCCCATATCGGCCCAAGGCGAATGGAGCAGTCGAGGCAGCCAACAAAAACATAAAGAAGATACTTCGGAAAATGGTAGAAGGTTCAAGACAATGGCACGAAAAACTACCATTTGCGTTATTGGGATATCGCACTACTGTTCGCACTTCAGTAGGAGCAACTCCTTATTTGTTGGTATATGGCACTGAAGCAGTAATTCCTGCAGAAGTTGAGATTCCTTCCCTTCGGATCATCGCCGAAGCAAAGATTGATGATGATGAATGGGTCAAAACCCGTCTGGAACAGTTAAACTTGATTGATGAAAAACGATTGGCCGCAGTATGTCATGGTCAATTATATCAAAGAAGAATAGAAAGAGCATACAACAAAAAGGTGCGTCCACGGAAGTTTGAAGTGGGTCAGCATGTGCTGAAACGTATTCTTCCACATCAGGTTGAGGCAAAAGGCAAATTTGCCCCGAATTGGCAAGGACCATTCATTGTGACCAGAGTATTATCGAATGGTGCACTATGCTTAACAGATATTGAAGGCAAATGCATAGATATGGCGATCAATTCTGACGCGGTAAAAAGATATTATGCATAACTTTTGAATGTTTGTATTTAGCATTATTTCGAAGATTGGAATGACAAAGGCAATTTGTTCTGCTATCCAAACACTATACCCTTTGCTTCCCCTTTTAAGCCATATTTGTTTCTTTCCTACCCTCTCTTGGAATCAATGAAAATCAAATATGAAATAACAATAATAAAAAAATAAATAAGTGTATATAAAAAAAATCACTATCATTTAGTAAACTACGTTTGACCTGATTCCTCAAAGAAGGATACGTAGGCGCCTCACGGCTCGGTCATAGGGTGCACAATATGCATAATGTGCACAAAAGAAGCATCAATAGACCCCAATCAAGAAAACTGGGGCAGGAGTTGTATTGGAAATAAGAAAAAGATTCCAAGAGTTGTAATTTTAAACCCATACCAAAACTGTTTAGTTTTTTATACTTTTCCATTTCCCACCACATACCAAAAAGACCTTTCGACCAATCTTAGAAAAATGCTTAGTCAAGCAAATGAAGATGGTTCATAACACTCTGGTACAAACAAGAAAAGAAAGTAAAAATGAGAGAGTCTTATAGGTGAAAACCCACACGGGCACCATAAGGCGACGGAAGTTAAGAGCAAGTAAAATGAGAGAGTCTTATTGGTGAAAACCTTCGTAGGCACCATAAGGCGAAAAGGAAGTAAGAAATGAACAAATGAGGAAGGTTTATCGGTAAAAACTGTTTGAGATATTGCAAGTCCAACGGGTCTGTAAAATGAAAAATGAAGTTGGATTACGGAAATTTTGGGGAAAACAAAAATGAGACAATTGAAAGGAGATTGATTAAAAGACTGGGTTGATTAATCCAAATTGCATATCATGATCAATGGCGCCAGTGACTCCAATCAGTTAAGTCCTTTATTCCTTCGTCAATGATCATCCAAATTTGGATTTTTTTTCTTTTCATTCTATAATTGTCGAAATCAACGTGTTTCGTCACTAATAATCTTACTTTTCTAAAGCTTTGAGATAAGTTTTATTCCAAACAAATAAGAAGGAATGTCAAGGTATACTACCAAGATTCAAGATTACATGATGCAAAAAACGGCCATGAAAGGCGGGAGATAAAAATAATAAGATATTGGTGTAAGAAAAGTGAAATCAAAAGTGGATCAGCAATGTCAGGAGGGACATATGATTACAGTTAAAAGGGTTTGAAGGAAAACATACAGAGGGGAATCCTATAGTCAAGGATCAATTACAAAGACAAAATAGTCTTTTTCAACCATTCAAAGGCAATAAAAGGAGACGAAGAGAAGCCCCACCATCGGCAAGAATACCCCAGTTAACCACCCTGCTTTAAACTAACGAAGTTTTCTTTGATTTAAAACAGGGGCAAAAAAAAACATTTGTGTCAGGCGTCCACCTGGAGAATGAGGACAAAAAATTGAAGAAGTCAGGCGTCCACCTGGAGAATAAGGATGAAGAAGTTAAGAAGAAATCAGGCGTCCACCTGGAGAATGAGGATGAGAATTGAAGAAGTCAGGCGTCCACCTGGAGAATGAGGATGAGAATTAAAGAAGTCAGGCGTCCACCTGGAGAATGAGGATAAGAATTGAAGAAATCAGGCGTCCACCTGGAGAATGAGGATGAGAAAAGAAGAAGTCAGGCGTCCACCTGGAGAACGAGGATGAAGAATTAAAAGAAGTCAGGCGTCCACCTGGAGAATGAGGATGAGAATTAAAGAAATCAGGCGTCCACCTGGAGAATGAGGATGAAGAATTAAAGAAGAAATCAGGCGTCCACCTGGAGAATAAGGATGAGAAGTGAAGAAATCAGGCGTCCACCTGGAGAATGAGGATGAAGAATTAAAGAAGAAATCAGGCGTCCACCTGGAGAATAAGGATGAGAAGTGAAGAAATCAGGCGTCCACCTGGAGAATGAGGATGAGAATTAAAGAAAATCAGGCGTCCACCTGGAGAACGAGGATAAAGAATTAAAGAAGTCAGGCGTCCACCTGGAGAATGAGGATGAGAATTGAAGAAATCAGGCGTCCACCTGGAAAATGAGGATGAGAATTAAAGAAATCAGGCGTCCACCTGGAGAATGAGGATGAGAATTGAAGAAATCAGGCGTCCACATGGAGAACGAGGATGAAGAATTAAAGAAGTCAGGCGTCCACCTGGAGAATGAGGATGAAGAATTGAAGAAGTTAGTCGTCCACCTGGAGAATGGGGATGAGAATTGAAGAAATCAGGCGTCCACCTGGAAAATGAGGATGAGAATTAAAGAAATCAGGCGTCCACCTGGAGAATGAGGATGAGAATTGAAGAAATCAGGCGTCCACCTTGAGAACGAGGATGAAGAATTAAAGAAGTAAGGCGTCCACCTGGAGAATGAGGATGAAGAATTAAAGAAATCAGGCGTCCACCTGGAGAATGAGGATAAGAATTAAAGAAATCAGGCGTCCACATGGAGAATGAGGATGAGAAAAGAAGAAGTCAGGCGTCCACCTGGAGAATGAGGACAAAGAGTTGAAGAAGTCAGGCGTCCACTTGGAGAATGAGGATGAGAATTAAAGAAATCAGGCGTCCACCTGGAGAAAGAGGATGAAGAATTAAAGAAGAAATCAGGCGTCCACCTGGAGAATAAGGATGAGAAGTGAAGAAATCAGGCGTCCACCTGGAAAATGAGGATGAAGAATTAAAGAAGAAATCAGGCGTCCACCTGGAGAATAAGGATGAGAAGTGAAGAAATCAGGCGTCCACCTGGAGAATGAGGATGAGAATTAAAGAAAATCAGGCGTCCACCTGGAGAACGAGGATGAAGAATTAAAGAATTCAGGCGTCCACCTCGAGAATGAGGATGAGAATTGAAGAAATCAGGCGTTCATTTGGAGAATGAGGATGAGAATTAAAGAAATCAGGCGTCCACCTGGAGAATGAGGATGAGAATTGAAGAAATCAGGCGTCCACCTGGAGAACGAGGATGAAGAATTAAAGAAGTCAGGCGTCCACCTGGAGAATGAGGATGAAGAATTGAAGAAGTCAGGCGTCCACCTGGAGAATGAGGATGAGAATTGAAGAAATCAGGCGTCCACTTGGAAAATGAGGATGAGAATTAAAGAAATCAGACGTCCACCTGGAGAATGAAGATGAGAATTGAAGAAATCAGGCGTCCACCTGGAGAACGAGGATGAAGAATTAAAGAAGTCAGGCGTCCACCTAGAGAATGAGGATGAAGAATTGAAGAAGTCAGGCGTCCACCTGGAGAATGAGGACAAAGAATTGAGGAAATCAGGCGTCCACCTGGAGAATGAGGACAAAGAATTGAAGAAGTCAGGCGTCCACCTGGAGAATGAGGACAAAGAAAAGAAGCAGTCAGGCGCCCACCTGGAGAACAAGGGAATACAATTAAAGCAGACAGAAGTCAGGCACCCACCTGGAGAACAAGGGAATACAATTGAAGTATTGAAGTCAAAAGCCCGCTCATATGAAAAAGGAGCACACTTAGAATCAATAAAGCAGAGTGATCCAACAAAGTCCCCAGCAGGAAACGACAAGAGTCCCAAACAGATGAAGAAAATACGGGACACAATGAAAAGGAATACGGAATAAGCCAAATGCCCAAGAGTCACCAAGATATCAAGACAACAAGAAACGCAAGGGCATGATCTAGATAAGATTTTATAATTCATGTACCATAGTCTAGTTTAGCTTTTTGTATTACCTTTGAAGTAAGGTGTAATAAGGAGGTCAGCAAGCAGTAAAAACAGCACGAAGCAGCAGTAACATCACAGTCCCACGGTAGTCCTAGCTACCCAAAACTTCCCGAACTACATTGACCTGATTCCTTTATAGCCAAGGATATGTAGGAAACCTTTGAAGCAGAGGTTCGGTCAAATCTTTCAAAAATGCTTCCCACGGAGTATTTGAACGGGCAAAAAAGCGCTCGTATCCGCTCACTTTATCTTTGCATGAAAACTCTTCGAGTTTCCACGCAAAGAGGGGCAGCTGTGAGCACGTGATTTTTTGCCTCACGAAAATTACTCCAAAATAAATCAAAAATAAAATAAATTTCTTTTAGTGTGCAATTTTTGAATTTGCGTGGTGTTAAATATTTGTGTTATGTCCGTAAATATTTACGTTGTCATAATAAAATGAAAATAAAAATAAAAATATATGTTTCATGTATATCTAGGATTTAATTATGCATTTAATAATTGATTCAAAACAAAATCACAAAAAATATGCATTTTTATTTTTATTTTTCGTCATATTAATTGTGTCATTGTTTGATTAATGTTTTATCTACGTGTTAATGGTTATTAAAAGGTAATTAGTATTATTGTAATGATAATTTTGTTTTTATAATTTTGATTAGGATTTTATTAATTAAGAATAAAATTTAGGAAATGAAAAATAGGTTGAAAACATAAAATATATCGGACCTGGATTAAAATCCAGGCCCAAACCAAGTTACCCCCCCCCCCTTAGCCCAAACCAAACGACCCCAGGTCCAGTCCGTCTCAAAGATACCCCAAACGACGCCGTTTTGGGAAACTTTGATGAAGGCCGTTGATTTCAAATTGATCAACTGTCCGAAAGCATTACTTTCCACCCGACCCGTTTCCCGTCATAGACCGATCCAGTCTTAAAGGAAATGAAACGATGTCGTTTCATTTCAATAAGCAATCCCAGCCGTAAATTTCATTTGATCTAACGGCCAAGATCCACTGATTACCCTAGTATATAAACTCAAAAAATGCCACCCCACACCCCAGGCAAGACCCCCCCTCTCCTTTATTCTTCCCTGAGTCTCCAAAGATCGGAACTCAAGCCATCGCCCTCACGGCGGCGAACGGTGACCATACCTCCCCATTTTCACACCCCGAACTCACCTCAACTTCCCGATCCTAGATCCTTGAACCTTATCCTCCAAATATCAGCCAACGTCTTCGAATCTCCGATCGAAGATGCAGTCCAAAACCTAGTTCATCTAATAGCCACCAAACACACACCTTTCAACCTCCAGACCTCTCTCACCACTAGAGCCTTATGAGTTTCCTTCGAATCAGCCTGGAACCCCTCAAATATCGAATCAAAATCAAGAACCCTAGCGCCGCCATGAAATGCCCTGGTGGTGGCGCCATTCTAATCAGTACCAAACTAACGCCAAATGACCTCTAAGCCTCCCTCACCTTTGAGTCATCCTTAGTTTCCATCGAATCTACCCAAATCTGAGAAAAGTGAAACACTGAAATACCAACTCGTGGGATTTTTCCGAGTTAATTGAAGGTTTGAGGTCTAAGAGAATTTAATCGAGGTATTCTCAATTGAGAATACCTCGAATAAAGTCTGTTCAACCTCAAAAAGATCCGAATTCAAAGTTAAGCTTTTGTCCGTATAGATTTGAAGATTCAAAGGTATTCTTCTGATTTCTTTTGTATCCTATGTATAAATTATTGCCTGTTTCAGTAGCTTGTTTAATTTTTCACATCTGTTTAGTTAATTCTGTGATTCTGCCTTGTACTCGATTAGTTGATCAAAATTATATCATTGTTTCTGTTGATTATGAGTGTTTATAATATGTGTAATCGACTAGATTAAATTCGTCGATTAGTTGTTTTGTGAATTCTTATTGCCACTAATATTGATTGACACAGCATGTTCATCTACTTGAAGACTGATTGTTTGTCAATTATGGTAATTAGTCGGTCGATTAATGAGTGGTGTCAATTAATCAGTTTCTGTAAAATCCTTGAGTCTGGCAATAATCCTAAAGTTATTTGATTTGCTTGCTTTCATTATTTGCTGATCAATGTCAACTACAATCATCTGATTAAGTTTCATTGATTAGTCTGTCTGTATAAACTGAATCATTTTCAACATTCTATCTGGTTTTAATTTTTGATTGTTAATTACCCTATTAAACTTTGTAAAAACAATTCTGACATAGTATCCAATGTTTTTCTTTTATCTGTGTTAATCCTAGGATTGGTTATAGCTGCTTAAACAGATTTTAAAATCTGTATAGTTAGATTCTGAATTTAAGGCAGTAATAACAGTAGAAAACAGTAGGTCAGGGACATTTCTGGGGTAAAACAGTGAAGGTAATCTGATAATAATAGTGAGCTGAAAGTGGAATGTTAGTGGCTATAGTTTAAGATAATAATGGGGAACAAAGGGTAATGGGGCTGCTTAAAATCAGGATAAGATCACTTAAAGTATTAAAAGCAGTTTTTAATGGAACTTTCTGATTTTTTAAAAAGAGAAAAGGGTCCAGGCAACACTTAAAAAAGATGGGGCAGACCTGTATAAAAGAGGGGGATTGGGACTGACTTGGAAAGAGCTTTCAGACAGAAAGAAAGAAAAAAATCTGATATGGAGGACAGATTTTAAAACTGAAGAAAGGAAAAATCATAAGAAAAAATAAGGAGAGATTAGGAGAAAGGTCAGATTTTGAATACAGAGATTTTAAGAAAAAATACACCTAGAGTGAGATAAAAAGAAAGAGAGTCAAGCAGAAAATCAGAAATGATTTTCTGAAGAGGAAGAAGAAACAGAAAAGAAGCCAAAAGAGAACATTCACACACACACACACAATCTGACACAGATACAACAGCAGAAACAGAAAAAAATCAGAAACAGGAATTTGAAACAGAAAAGAAACTGAAATCTGAAATATTGTCCTTTCATTGAATCTGTTCGGATTTTTTTGATTCCATAGTTCAGTTAAAATCTGAAGTTTCTTTAAAAATACTGTTACTGTGCATCTGGGTTCCTCGGGTCTTATTATTGCTCAAATCTGTGGAAGTACTGATATTCTACCGGTATTTTGTTACTGCTGCAACTGCTGAAATTTACTTCTTCTACCTTCATTTCCAGGTACTTATCTCTTAAATTTTTTGTTGGAAAGAGATTCAGCATGACAAATCAATGAAGCTTGAATTGCAATTCTATTTTTATTTTGTCTAAGTTCATTATTTTAAAGTTCAGTCTTGTTTCGTGTTTGGTTAATATAGTAGTATGTTTGACATGATAATTAGTAGTTGATCATTCTCTTTTAAAACTCATATAAGTGTTGTAATAGTATTATCTATACCAGAATTTCTCATTAGTATAGTTATATTTGAGTCGTCAAAACAGGAAATATGGCATAAAAATGGGCCATTGATTACATCCTGTAATACCTTTAGCTAAATGTAAAGTAGAATGGAAGTATTAAGAAGTTACATTATTAGTATATCTTGTAAAAAATATGATTTTGTTTAGATTGATATAAGTTATTATATGACATGATGACAGGTATATTTATAATTATATGAGTAAGGTAAGTTGGTATAGCTCGTTATGATGTTAAGAATATTATGAATGTTTAGGCGCACAACTATGTTGCATGTAATACAATCTTATTGAATCAATTCGAATAATAACTCCTTTCTCAGCAATTTGATTATTTATCGTTATAAATAAATTAACTAAGCAATTATAATTTTGGATTAAAAACAAGCATGTGATAATGAGATGATATGTATAAGCACAAATTGCAACACTTTATATCAATGGTAAGTAGAAATAAAACTTGCACTAAATAAAAAATAATGAAAATTCGGTAAAAATATTTCTTCCCTTTATAAATCATTTTTAATTTCATATGCAATTCATTCTTTGGTAAATACATATGTTGTATTTGCTAAAAATAGCGTTAATCATATTTTATTCTTTTCTTTGAACTTGAATAGTCTGGATGAATATAATTTATATGCGAAAATTATAATCGACGGTCAACATTTAATAAATTGTGAATTCTTTTAAAAGAATTTAAAGGCATCCCTTAAATGTGAATTTCTCAGGAATTTCATATAAAATGTGTAGATATAATAAACAATTCGTGGAAAACCCATAATACCATTAAGAACATTTGGTGTAATTAGGGATACGTTCGCGTAACCTGATTATATGGATAAAAGCAATTCAAATTATGCGTTCGCGCAACTTCGAGTGAACATTTTAATAAAAGGGATTTCTTCGAGGATGTAAAATAATTTCATATAACCCGGGATGCGCAGTTCACTGTTTAAATATAAGGGTGGTGACGTTCTTAATTCTATTTTAAATCATGAACATATGAATTTGTAATAAAGGATATAATATGATCAATTATATTGTGTACACGTACGCGTGACATGATCCCCGTAATTATGAAAGGTATATAATACGAATATACGTACGCGTAATTCGTTTATATAATTGTAAACAATAAGTAAAAGCGGTAGTAAAATCATGTAACAAAAACGTATTTAATAAAATCAAGATAATTAAGCCAATAATAAAAACAGTTGAGCGACCGTGCTAGAACCATGGAATTCGGAAATGCCTAACACCTTCTTCCGGATTAACAAAATTCCTTACTCAGGATTTCTGGTTCGCAGAATAATAAACAGAGTCATATTATCCTCGATTCAGGGATTAAAACCGGTGACTTGGGATGCCTTAAAATTCCCAGGTGGCGACTCTGAAATAATTAAATAAATCCCGTTTCGACTGTCCTTCAATTGGAGAAAACTCCCCACGCGTCCCGCGGGCGCGGTAAAAAGGAGGTGCGACAGTTTAAACTACATCAGCAGGTTTATTGCTCAACTCACAACAACTTGTGAGCCCATCTTTAAGTTGCTAAAGAAGGATGTTGTGGTCAAAACGACTGATGAGTGCTAGGAGACATTTGATAAGATCAAGGGGTACTTGTCAAACCCACCTGTGTTGGTCCCACCGGAACCCGGGAGACCATTAATTCTCTATTTGATAGTCCTGGATAATTCATTTGGTTGTGTGTTGGGTCAACATGACATCACTGGCAGGAAGGAGCAAGCCATCTATTATCTCAACAAGAAGTTCACATCCTATGAGGTTAAGTATACTCCCCTTGAAAGGACATGTTGCGCCCTAACTTGGGTGGCACAAAAGTTAAAGCATTATCTGTCGTCCTACACTACGTACCTCATTTCTTGCCTAGATCCTATAAAGTATATCTTTTATAAGACTATGCCCACATGAAGACTTGCCAAGTGGCAGATTTTTCTCACAGAGTTTGACATTATCTATGTGACTCCAACCGCGATGAAGGACCAAACATTGGCCGATCATTTGGCCGAGAACCCGGTGGATGAAGAGTATGATCCATTGAGGACTTATTTTCCTGATGAAGAGGTGATGCATATTGATGAGGTGGAGCGGGATGAAAAGCCATGTTGGAAACTTTTCTTTGATGGAGCCGCTAATATGAAAGGTGTCGGAATAGGGGTTGTGCTCATTTCTGAAACAGGGTATCACTACCTTGTTACGGGCCAACTTCATTTCTATTGTACTAACAACATGGCTGAGTACGAGGCATGCATTCTAGGTTTGAGGTTAGCTGTAGATATGGGAGTCCATGAAGTCTTGGTCTTGGGAGATTCGGATCTGTTGGTGCACCAGATTCAGGGAGAATGAGAGACTCGGGATTTAAAGATCATACCGTATCGACAATGTTTGCATGATCTTTTTCAACGATTCAGATCAGTAGAATTCAAGCATATTCCTAGGATCCATAATGAGGTTGTTGATGTCTTGACTACCTTGGCGTCAATGTTACACCATCCAGATAAGGCTTATGTTGACCCTCTGCATATTAAAGTTCGTGATCAACATGCTTACTGTAATGTGGTTGAGGAGGAACTTAATGGTAAACTGTGGTTCCATGATATTTGGGAATACATCAAGATGGGGGTGTATCTGGTACAGGCCATAGGTGATCAAAAGAGAACAGTTCGACGTTTGGCTAGTGGATTTTTCTTTGGGGGGGGGAATTTTGTATAAGAGAACTCTAGATCTTGGACTGCTAAGGTGCATAGATGCTAAACAAGCCACGACTATCATGACCGAAGTGCATTCTGGAGTTTGCGGACCGCATATGAGTGGGTATGTTTTGGCAAAGAAAATTCTTCGAGTAGGGTATTATTGCCTCACTATGGAACGAGATTGTATCAGCTTTGTGCGCAAGTGTCATCAATGTCAGGTACACGGTGATTTGATTCATTCTCCACTGTCTGAGTTACATACAATGTCTACACCTTGGCCTTTTGTTGTTTTGGGCATGGATATCATTGAACCAATTGAACCAACGGCGTCAAATGGACACAGATTTATTCTGGTGGCTATCGACTATTTCACTAAGTGGGTTGAAGTTATGACTTTCAAATCAGTTACCAAGAAGGCAGTGGCCGATTTTGTTCATTCAAACATATTTGCCGGTTCGGAATCCTCAAGGTAATCATCACGGACAATGGTGCTAATCTTAACAAGCATTTGATGAAAGAAGTATGCCAACAGTTCAAGATTATACATCGATATTCCACTCTGTATCTCCCTAAGGCAAATGGAGTTGTTGAGGCAGCCAACAAAAACATAAAAAAGATACTTCGAAAGATGGGGCAAGGTTCTAGGCAGTGGCATGAAAAATTGCCTTTTGCTTTGCTGGGTTACCGCACTACTATTCGCACTTCAGTAGGTGCAACTCCTTATTTGTTGGTATACGGGACTGAAGCAGTTATACCCACGGAAGTTGAGATTACATCCCTTCGGATTGTTGCTGAAGCTGAAATTGATGACGATGAGTGGGTCAAAACCCATTTGGAGCAGTTAAGTCTGATTGACGAGAAAAGACTGGCGTCAGTGTGTCATGGCCAATTATACCAAAAGAGAATGTCAAGAGCATAAAACAAGAAGGTGCATCCTCGGAAATTTAAAGTGGGTCAGAAAGTATTGAAATGCATCCTTCCACATCAAGTTGAAGCTAAAGGCAAGTTTGCCCCAAATTGGCATGGGTCGTTCATTGTAACAAGAGTGTTGTCCAATGGTGCTTTGTATTTAACGGATATAGAAGGCAAATATGTAGCTATGGCTATCAATTCTGATGCGGTCAAAAGATATTATGTATGATTTCTTTGGTTTGTCTAAATTATGTTATTTGTACTTGGCATGTTTTGAAGATTGGAATGATGGAGGCATTTTATTCTGTTATCTAAATACCTTATCCTTTGTTACCCCTTTTGAGTCTTATTTATTTTCTTTCATACCCCTCTTTTAGAATCAGAGGCAGAGTTTAGAAATACAGATACAGAAAATACAAATAAAAGAGAAAAGAGGAAAAAGAGAAGAGAAAACGAGAAAGAGAAAAATGAAAAGGAAGAAAAGAAAAAAAGAGAGAAAAAGCAAAGTAACAAAAACAAAGCAACTCATGTCTTACGTTCGACCTGATTCCTTTTAAGGATATGTAGGCAACCTCACGGTTCGGTCCCATCAAAATAAAAATTCAAAATTCCCCAAGCAAAGAAATTGGGGCAGAGTTGTGGTATTTCAAAAGATCTGATTCCAAAAGTTGTAATTCTGAACCCTTTTAAGCTGTTTTGAGACTTTATGATATCTTTCTTTCTAACTCTATCCAAAAGCCTACATTTGCCGGTCCAAAGAAAGACCTTCCGATCAATCGTTGAGAATGTCAAGTCAAGCAAGATAGAGGTACGATTCATATCAAGGGAAACACTCTGTTCTACACAAGGGAAAATGAATAAATGGGAGAGTCTTATGGGTGAAAAACCCTCACGGGTACCGTAGGGCGATGAAAATCTAAGAGAAAACTAAAATGAGAAAGTCTTATTGGTGAAAACCCTTACGGGCACCGTAAGGCGACCGTGAGTTGAGAGATGAACAAATGAGAAAGGTTTGTTGGTGAAAACCCGTCAGGGCACTACAAGCCGAATGAGGCTCGTGACTTTGGAGAGATTGGATTATGGAAAAATCCCGGTTTCGAAGTATGAAGACGGGGCGCAAAATAAAATTTGATTAGGTGAACGGTTTGGGCTGATTAGTCCGAAGTACATATCATGATCATTGGAGCCAGTTTCTTCACCCAAATAAGTCTCTTTTTCACTCTTCCTCAAATAGTTATCTTGTTTCAAATTTTTTTCTTTATTCCTAATTCTCAAATTCACTTCGTTTCATTTTCTTTTGGGTCTACTTCTCTAAATTTTTCTCAATGTTAGCCTTGTCAAGCAAGCAAGCAAGGATTTCAAAGCTTATTATCAACTTTCAATTGCACAAAGCAAAGTGCGGCCAAAGCAAAACAAAATAGCATGATTCAAAATGAAAAATAAGGTGCTAGTGGGAGTTTCAAGTAGTCAATTGGTTTCGTGAATTTTGAGGAAATATAGAGTTTCAAATTGGGAGGACAGAAATGTAAAACAGCAAGATGAGTGTGAGGCACTCGGGTCATTCAGGGTTCTATGGTTGAGGTTCAACCAGAAGTTCAAACAATTCTTTGCTAGCCCAAGGCGGCCGATCAGAACAAAAACATGGCAGTGGAAAGGCCACCTTCAGCAAGAATGTCGCAAACTAACCACCACATTTTCAAACTGATAAGATTTTCTTTGATTGAAACAAGGCCAGAAAATATCGTTTGTTCCAGAGGAACCCTCAGTGAGGAAAGTAGGTACCAGACAGGTTCGACCGTAAATTCTCAGGACCCTCATGGATAATGGGATTTAATTTAAAGTTCTCAGGACCCTCCTAGAGAATGAGATTTAATTTAAAGTTTTCAGGACCCTCCTAGATAATGGGATGTAGTTTTAAGTTGTCAGGACCCTCCTGGATAATGAGATTTAAAATCAAAGTTTTTAGGACCCTCCTGGATAATAGGATATAGTTTTAAGTTGTCAGGACCCTCCTGGATAATGAGATTTAATTTCGATGTTTTCAGGACCCTCATGAATAATGGGATATAGTTTTAAGTTGTCAGGACCCTCCTAGATAATGGGATTTAATTTCGAGTTCTCGGGACCCTCCTGAATAATGGGATTTAATTTAAAGTTTCAAGACCCTCCTGGATAATGGGATTTAATTTAAAGTTCTTAGGACCCTCATGGAGAATGGGATTTAATTTAAAGTTTTCAGGACTCTCCTGGATAATGGGATGTAGTTTTAAGTTGTTAGGACTCTCCTGGATAATAGTATTTAATTTCGATATTTTCAGAACACTCCTGAATAATGGGATGTAGTTTTAAGTTGTCAGGACCCTCCTGGACAATGAGATTTAATTTCGAGTTCTCAGGGCCCTCCTGGATAATGGGATTTAATTTCAAGTTTTCAGGACCCTCCTGGATATTGGAATTTAATTTCAAGTTTTCAGGACCCTCCTGGAAATGGGCTGTAGTTTTAAGTTGTCAGGACCCTCCTGGATAATGTAATTTAATGTAAAGTTTTCAGGATCATCCTAGATAATGGAATTTAATTTCAAGTTCTCAGGACACTCCTGGATAATGAGATTTAAGTTCAAGTTGCCAGGGCCCTCCTGGATAATGTGATTTAATTTCAAGTCCTCGGGACCCTTCTGGATAATGAGGTTTAGTTTTAAGTATTTAAGACATTCATAGATAATGAGATTTAATCTTCAGGGCCCTCATGGATAATGGGATTTAGCTTTTAAATTCTTGTAGATCTTTCTGATAACATGATTCGGTTAACACTCACAAATGTTCCTAATATCAAACTGGGGCACAAAAGTTTCTTTTGTTTTGGTTGTTTTATTGCAATGTCAGGCGCCCACCTAGATAACAAAGGAATACATTTCAAGTTTTTGTGTCTGGCGCCCACCTGGATAACAAGGGAAACATTTCAAGTTTTGGCATCAGGCGCCCACCTGGATAACAAGGGAATACATTTCAAGTTTTTGTATCAGCCGCCCACCTGGATAACAAGGGAATACATTTCAGGTTTTAGCATCAGGCGTCCACCTGGATAACAAGGGAATACATTTCAAGTTTTAGCATCAGGCGCCCACCTGGATAACAATGGAATACATTTCAAGTTTTTGCATCAGGAGCCCACCTGGATAACAATGGAATACATTTCAAGTTTTAGCATCAAGCACCAACCTGGATAACAAGGGAATACATTTCAAGTTTTTGCATCAGGCGCCCACCTAGATAATAAGGGAATTCATTTTCAATTTTGGCATCAGGCACCCACCTGGAAAACAAGGGAATACATTTCAAGTTTTCGCATCAGGCGCCCACCTGGATAACAAGGGAATACATTTCAAGTTTTTGCATCAGACGCCCACCGGGAAAACAAGGGAATACATTTCAGGTTTTGGCATCACGCGCCCACCTGGATAATAAGGGAATACATTTCAAATTTTGCATCAGGCGCCCACCTGGAAAACAAGGGAATACATTTCGAGTTTTGGCATCAGGCGCCCACTTGGATAACAAGGGAGTACATTTCAAGTTTTTGCATCAGGCGCCCACCTGGATAACAAGGGAATACATTTCAAGTTTTTGCATCATGCGCCCACCTAGATAACAAGGGAATACATTTCAAGTTTTAGCATCAGACGCCCACCTGTTGTGATACGTTATTTCCAAATCCGGGGGTACATTTATGTGATCCGGCCATAACAACTAATAATGTTAATAATTATAACATGTTGTAAACCGTGGGTGTAGTTCCCGTGACACTATTCGCAATGTGTACTAAACAAATAAGTGTACGACAATCGTAACTTATTTCATAATAATTCCATAATTAATTAAAAGCGGTCAAAGGTTAAAAATGCACAATATGTATAAAATATGTAATTAACTAGATAATTAAGCCACTAATAATAGTTGAGCGACCATGCTAAAATCACAGAACCCGAGAATGCCTAACACCTTCTCCCGGATTAACAGAATTCCTTACCCGAATTTTTGTGTTTCGCGGACTATAAAACAGAGTCAAACTTCTTCGATTTGGGATTTTAAATCGATGACTTGGGACACCATAAATTATCCCAAGTGGAGACTGAATTTGAAATAAATAATCCTGTTTCGGTTATTGTCACTTTAATTGGAAAAATTCCCCTATACCGCTTGGGAGAAAAAGGAGGTGTGACAGCCACTTCAGCGTCGGCTCGATACGAAGATATAATTGCCTCAACATCAGATTTGGCCTTGGCTAGCTCAATAGTGGACTCAATTTTGAGCTCCTCAATTTTGCGGCCTCGAGCCACCAGGCTCTCCTCCTTCGCACTTCGAAGCTGGCGGTTGAGTGAAGCCAGCTGCTCCCAAAGACTTTCTTTCTCGGAGGCAAGAATGTCCATGCATTGCCTCCATCCCAGGGTCTCAGCCTCCTTCATCTTGAGCTCTTCTCGAAGCTGCAACACCAGCTCCCCCTTTCGTTGAAACAGCAAAGCAGAAGTGTTAGAAGACCGATAGAGCAAGTCCATAATAAAATTTAAGATGAAATATTACCTATTCGGTAAGCTCGGTTCGTTGTTGGCATGCCTTTGCCAATTCGGCTCGAAGATCGCTGATTTCCTCCTTTTTCTTGGCATAAAGGGTTTTAAGACTGTCCATCTCTACCGAGATCTTCTTAAGCTCAACCATACATCGAGCAAGATCATCTCGAGATTTAGAAAATGCCCTTTTATGAAGCACCACAACCTTCATAAAAAGGGGAAAAAGTTAGACTAAGAACGGCAAAGCGCATGTGTAATTCTAAAGGGCAGAAAACTCACTTGTTTGGAGAGTCGACAAGCCTCATCAAAGATGAAAGAAACATCTGGGTCGGGGACATCTTCAATCTCTGCGAGGCATTCTCAAAAAATATCATGCCCTTCGTGGCTTGCCCCCATTTCAGAAGATCTCATGTTCTGAGCATCTCGGATTTGCCCCTCGGAGAACTCGATACCAGGCGGTGAGTCATCCACATTAATTACCCCAAGTGATTCACTCGGGTCATTCTTTTCTGTTTGAAGGTGCTCGGGGTCGGGCCCCTCGGCCTTGCCCTCCAAATAGCTTCCTAGGCAAGGTGCCTTTTTGTTGCCCGATGGCTCGAGGAATTTGTTTGAACACCCCTCGGAGATCTCTTCGGCTCTAGAATAAACCACATCAACCGTCACCGGTTCGACAAACTTCGAAGCACCGGTGTTTCCTCTTTTACGAACAACCAACAAGCAGTCATCATCATCTTCTTCCTCCTGATCCTGAAGGCGTTGGGCCATTTCCGGAGATAAGGCCACCGTATCAGCCTTGGATTTCTGAGCTGCGCCTTTCTTGGGCTTCGAGGGATTTACAGGTGACCCCCTTTTTCTTTTCTTTTCTTTAGGAGGCTTCGGGATCTCTTCTTCACCAGCCGGGGTCGGCCGCATAACAATTGCGTCTCCGAGACCTGCATAAAAATGAATTAAGTATTCCACTAAAGAAGTACAAGTGAGCAAACAAGAAAACTCACTATGATTTTTAGCCTCCTATTGGCCCTTGGCCAAATCTCGCCAGCAACGCTCCGAATACGAGTAAGCGGAAGCCAGTTTTCGGACACAACCTTCAAGGTCCGGGACTGCACCAGGGAACCAAGCAGTAGTTGCGCCATCAGAAAGGGGATAGACCAAGGAAAAGGATAAAGCCGAGAAAAATAAGAGAAAGCAGGGTATAAACCTACTATGTACTTACGTTTCATGTTCTACTCCTCAGGGAACGACATCCAATCAGCATGAATCAGGTCAGAGGTCCTGAATTGGACAAACCGGCTCATCTACCCTCGGTCTTTTTCCTTATCAATATTGGAGAAGAGAGACTTCAAGGATCGGCATTGCAGTTTTATCAAGCCACCACGATAAAGTCGAGGATTGTACAATCTGATTAGATGGTCGAGGGTGAAAGGCATCCCCTCGACCTAACTCGAAAAGAACTTGATCAAGTAAATGATTCACCAGAATAAAGGGTAGATCTTGCCAAGCGTCACTCGGTATTGTTGGCAAAAGTCAAGAATAACTGGATCTATGGGACCCTGAGCTGGAATTGCAGGGCCCAGCGTGAATAGGTAGGTATACACACTTAAGTACCCCACTTTATATGTAGTGATATCCTCATCGGGGGAAGGGATCACTACTTCTTTGTTCTCCCACTTGCAGTCCTCATTTACTTGCACGAGCTCGTCCTTGGTTATCAAACAAACATATCGAGACATGGGCTCGCATCGGCTTGGTGTCGATACAGGTTTCTCGATCTTGAAATTGGATGTTATTTCACACGGCGGGGGAATGCACTCCTCAATACGAGAGGACACTACCAGTTTATTCTTGGTCGGTTGAGAAGATAAAAAAGCATTTTCTTTTTAGGGAACCAATTTAGAGGTCTTAGCAATTATAATGTGGAAATTCAAGAAAATGGAGAATGTTGATAATGAAGTAAGAGCTAATAGAAGAGAAGGGAGAATTCAGAGAAATTGAAAGAGCTAATGAGACTTTGAGAACAATATGAGAATAAAGTTTGCAAGATTGCGAAGTTTATCTATTTATAGAGGTCATTTAAGCATATTGAGGAAGCCAAAAGACTGTCAGTCCCCTCCAATTAATGACTTTGGGAACCGCACGAAAAGCAACCTTTCAGTCACTTCAGCTGCTGACGTCACAAGATTAGCATCAGGATCGAGGCGTCGAAGATTAATTCATTTTTTATCGATCTATTTCGAGTTTGAGCAAAGTGTCCACTCAACTACTAAGACAAAGGCTACCCGAGTTTGAGAAAATTCTCACCCGGGGACTATAAAAAAGTCTAAGGGCTAACTTTATTTCGAGTTCGATCAAGTGCTTGCTCGACTACTAAGCTCAAGGGATACCCGAGTTTGAGAAAATTCTCACTCGGTGATTATCTACGAAGCCTAGGGGCTAACTTTATTTCAAAGCCGAGACCTTGCTCTCGCTCAAATCGGACTCAGGAGTCTCAATGTCCCGAGCTCACATCAAATCAATTTAAGCTTAGCTCGAGGATTAATAAGAACCTTAAGGGGTATTATATTGATTAATTAAAAATCTAAGGGTTTATTATGTCCTGAGTCCGGTATTTGGACTAGTCACTGAAAGTTATACAATCAGATTTTCCACAAGTAAAGACGAAGTGGAAATCAACACGAGCGAAAAAGGAGAAAAAAAGATCCTTTTATATTTACAAGAGTTGGTTACAAAATATAACTACAACATCTACGAAGGGTACTTACACAGGAACAAAGAAGCAAAAAAAAGAAAGGCCAAGAACCTAATCTACTTTTAAGGCCACGTCCTCGAGAGCGTCATCTTCGAGAACCTCCTTCCCGGGGACCCCATTTTGATCTTTGGGAATGTTTGTGTGCCTGAAGAAATTTAGGACAGAAGACCCTCGATAAATGTAACTATATTTCTAGCAGCATGGATTGAGCGTTTTGTTGAAATTTTGGGCCATAATCTGTTAAAAAGAGCGGCAAGAGAAAAAGATCAGAAGGGAAGACAAGAAGATGTAGCTTTACCTTCTATCACAAGAAAAAACAAAAAAGGTTGCAAGATGCACGAGCAACAATCTAAGAATATTCATCATTGAGACGTTGTACCGGTGTAGGATGCAAAAGTTAGTAGATGATAGTGCCACTTCACTCCATGAAAGGAAAAGGGAATGAAGTACCACACCAGGTTGAAGTTAAGAGAGATGAGCGGCAGGGTGAATTTCGCATATTTTCTGATGCGGGAAGGATTCTGCGCTCTTCTCTTGTGGTTTCGAAGCGAAGCTTTGAAAAGGGGAGCCTTGGCGTAACTGGTAAAGTTGCTGCCATGTGACCAGGAGGTCGCAGGTTCAAACCATGGAAATAGATGATTAAAGAAGAAAGTAAAGAAGGGAAAAGATCAAAGTGGATGAAGATGAAATAAGTATAGTTCTTTGTTCAACAGAGTAGCCTCCTATTGATAGAAAGGCGACGACATATCGGCAGTGCAAGTGGCCGACCAGTGCTGGGGCACATGTGATATTTTGGGGAAGCGTGCTAACATGACATTTTCGATCACTTCAAGCGCTTACGTCACGAACATGATGTCATCATAAGAAGTTCAGGAAAATCGAGGTCCAAATCGTTTCTTATCATCTTATTCTAAGAAACGCGGGGACTATCTGTATACGGTCAAAATTATATGCCTCCAATTTATAGGCTCGGGGGGGTCCATCCTAGGCCCGAGTCTGGGCGAGGTCGAGTTTGAAACTGACGGACCAGACTCGAGCTCGAAGACAGAGTGCAATGCCCGGAGATAGGAGTTCGAGGAATACCGAGGCTAAGTGTGCCTGATCCCGAAATAATATCGTTATGGGTTTGTAATAGAATGAACTAGATTCCTGCTACGTCCCCAAGATCATGACGCGAATCCCGGAATAAGATTGTACGATTCTATACTAGGCGGTTAGACAGTTGTACCAAGAATATTCCATACTGTAAATAGAAATATACCTTATTTAGGGATTCCCTATTATATAAAGGGGACCTCAATCATTTGTAACATCATCTTATTGCTGAGCAAACAATATACTCTCTACTTTTTCGCCGATTGTTCATCAACATTGTCCTTTAGCTCTACTGTTCTTACTTTATTCTTATTACTTAATTGTTCTTATTATTCCAAGCCTACCTCGAGGTAGGGCTGTTTATCGAGCATATTGGGCGGTTATTTACTCTCAATGGTTTGACTTATCGGTTATCGGCTTTAAAATATATTAATCCGCTAGCCATCCGATAAGATATCGAGCGGATTGGTATCAGTTTAGCTCTTATCAGGCGGTTATCGGACGGTTTACCGACCTAATTCAAACTATATTCAATGAATTACTAGAAAATATGCACCTAATATCTAAATGTTCTCTTGACCAAACCCATTTCATTTCTTTAATTCTCTACCAAGACTCATCATGTAATTAGTAAAAATAATAACTGTATAGGGCATTATTATTATTTCTTCCCTCTAGTAATTGATTAAGTTGCCAATAAAAAAAACAATTTAAGTTGTTTACCTGATATTGACCAAGAAGGGCTTTCGGATGGTTGTGTTGGATCAGATACTGACGAAAACAATTCCAATTTGAATACAGTGCCTATATAATCTGTGACTGGACTTAATTCTCCACAAAATAGGAAAAAGACAATAAAAAAAATAAAAGAATTGAAAAAAAAGTCCGTTCTTTTTTGTTTCAAATAATACCAACTCAAAATTAAGAAAAAAGATAGAAGAATTAAGGATACGTGGTTCGGTTTATCCGTAATATGGGTAAAAATAAATTATATATATAAACGGATTAACGGATTATCCGTTAAAAAAATTGAATAATCCGCCCCCAAACCGATAAGCCGTTAATGAAAAAATTTCAATCTGTTCCCTGTCCGTTAAACCGTTAACCCGATACCAATAAGCCATTAAGTTTTGATTTCGGTTCGGTTTTGAACACCCTTACCTCGAGGTCATGGAGCTCGAGGTCATTGCTGCTGAGTAATGTTGGTTTTCGAGTAATTAAGCCGTTAATGTTGCTTAGAAGTCAATCTATTTTTTTTTTTTAGCTTATCGCTCGCCAATTTTGCTTTTCTCTATTTTTTTTTTTTACAGTGTGCCATATTTTAGTAAAATTTTACAAATAACATCTATATCAAAATTCAAGAAATGATGGAATCATTGTTCATCATATACATCAATTTAATATATAAATCATGTTAAATTAGGACTTATTTATTATTTTTATAGTACTTTTATTGAATAAAGAAAATCCTGGCCATCCATCCCCTTAGCCTACCTCCCCTTAGCACACCAACCACATAAAAAAAAGAAAAAGGCAAGTAACTTTAAATAAGTTGATTTAGCATTTGGGGTTTAAGAGGAAAAGCAAAGGGTGAAGGCGGAGGAGTTAATCATACGCAGTGGATTGGGTTTGTCGCGTAGTCGGCTAATTTTCTCCCCTTCATCTTCAAAACCTCACCCTTTCGTTTCTCTCTGCCCCTTAACGACTGCAGTCTGCCTCTGCTCTGCTCTGCTCTGCTCAGAGAGTTCCATTCCTCTATGAAGAAAAATTTTCCATAAATTTTCTTCCTATCCAAACAAGAAAAAGTTTGAAAAAAAGAGAAGAAAATGTCTCATTCAGTATTCCAAACAGCACAAATCATGCCTATCAATACCCAAATCATCCCTTCCTCTAAACCCCACTTATCTTCAAAACCCTTATTGCCCCCTTTACTCTGCCGCCCTTCTGTTTTTGCCGGCAAAGTTCGTAAAACCAACGGTGTTATCGTCAAGGCTACGGCGTCCCCGGCGGTCGATGGCGACCCTATTGCCGCCTTGGAACGCTGCTTTCAAGCTTCTCCTTCTATCGATTCTCCTGCGTCTTCGTCGTCGTCTTCTTCGGTTATGTACGCTCCGGTAATGAAGGGAGGAAAATACGGTGCGTTTGGTGCGACTACGTTGGAAAAATCGAAGCTTGATTTGACCCAGCAGAAGCAGACCAGGTCTAGCCCTGAGGTTTGTTGCGTTTTTACCCTTAATTTTCCGTTTTTTTCTTCCAAATTTGTAGCTCCAGCTGATTGGTAAAGTGGGAGGTAGAAATAATATAGTGATAGTTGAAAAGGCTCTGCCTAAAATAAGATTTTTAATGTTAGAGTCAGTGAGGTTCTTTTTAAGCTGAAATTAATGTCAAAAGCTTAAATGCTTGGAATTTAGCAAGTTCTAGTGTTTTGGACATTTCCCAACTAGCTTGGATTTTGAGGCTTTGTTGATTGATAAATCGATCAATTGATTGATATAGCTTTGTCTTAGGCTCGTCATTTGTCATTTTATATTATTCTCATAACAACAGAAGGCTCTTTCTATCATTAAGGCATGTTTACCCAAATTAAGTTGATATTCAAGATTTGACTGGCTGACACTCAGCCATAGAAATGGAGCGTGAAATTCTCTTGTATTACCACTGTTATTTTCATACTTAAGTCGTAATTTAGTATATTGCTAACAAAGGTTGAAGGAGGTGTAGAGACACTGCTATGTGTATAGAATGAATAGTGTATAGATGTTTCTGTTCTCCCCACGTGTTATGCTGGAGACTGGGAATGAAGAGTTTTTCTTGGTGCGATTTCGATTGCCATTCGCAATTGATTGACAAAGGTCTGGCCAACTCTGACAAATAGCAAAATAAAATGCAAAGTTTGTTAAAATTGACTGCCTAAAATGGTAATGTGTCCAAGAATAAATAATTCTGAATTTGCTTACTAGATTCGAGATGTGTCGTATGCCTTTACCAAAGGCATCTTGCTGCTATTATTTTCTGTTTTAAGCATCTTTTCTTTTCAATGAAATGGAAAAGTGAAAAAAACAAGAGAAGATATAGCATTCTTCTTGAATGCACTTCTTAGCTGGGTGTAGATGGTGTGGAGTGTCGCTTCTGCTGCTATATAACATATAGCATTCTAATCCAACTATGTTGAGAACGATGCAGTCTCTCTCTCATGATCTTAAGCTTCATTGTTAGCCTTGTGCTACTATTTAATAAACACTTGATTGAGCAAATTTGCTAATAACTTGGCCACATCACAGCTTTCAACTGGCGGAGGAGGTGGAAATATGGGAAAGAATCTAAATCATGGTGGGGGTGATGGCGGTGACGATGGTGGTGATGATGATGATTACTTCGATGATTTTGATGATGGTGATGAGGGAGATGATGGTGGACTCTTTAGGAGGCGAATGATACTGCAGGAGGTAAGAGGCCTCTGCAAGTGGAAACTGTTTCTACTTAATTCTGGGTTTATTCTACAGGGTTTATTCTACAGTATCATGTCACTCATAATTTTTCCATGTTGCCCAGTTGTTTGATCGTAAATTTGTTGATGCCGTGCTGAACGAGTGGCAGAAGACAATGATGGATTTACCAGCTGGACTTCGGCAAGCCTACGAAATGGTAAATTACTCTACTGAGTTGTTTTATTTGGTTGTGTTATTTCTATGTCTAACTTTAGTTTCTGCTTGTTCATCCAGGGATTAGTCAGCTCTGCCCAAATGGTGAAATTTCTTGCTATCAATGCTAGGCCCACCATCGAGAGATCTATTTCTCGGTTACTTCCTCCAGGATTATCCAGGGCATTCATTGGCAGGTAATATATCATTATTACAGTACTCAAAACACCCCAGGGCAATTACTTGGACAAAAGCCTGTCTGCTAGATACATAGTATGTAATGACATGTCAGTAATATCATTGCTGATCAGAGTAGTTATTTTGTCTGTTTAAATTAAGATCATCTCAAATATCTTGCATCTTCAAGTACGTTTCTTAAGTGGGGATCTTAGATTCTTAGTAGCTCAGTTGGTTAGTTATCCGAAATTTCACCTTGTTGGTAAGGGTTCGATTCCCCACTTTGTAATCCCCTCCCCTACCCCTACCCCCTATGTATAATAATAACTTTTTTAAAAGTACGTTTCTTACCATTGCTGCCATTACTTCAAAGCCTTATGATGTTGTTAGCTTCACAAGCTGTTTCATGAAGGTCAATTCCTTTTCACTAACTGGCCGCTAAATGAACGAGATATGAAGACTCTCTGAATGTACTTAGAAGAATTAATGAAATGAATCAAATGGAGGGGTGAAAAAGATATCAACCCAATACCATTTCCTGGGCACTCAGCTGCCAGGGTTTGCCAGGCTTGTTCGAGATCGTGAAAGATCTTTGAATGAAGCAGAACTTTTTTTATGTCCGAGAAATCCGTCTGTGGCCGGCCTTTAGAACCATCTGCAGCCTACGAAACTCGGGCATAATGGGCCCGCCTCTCTACCCAGCTCCACTTAAATACCAGGCTTAGTTTGCATGGCGCAGAACTCGAACCTGTGACCTAAATCACAAGTTCCTCACCCTTTTCCACGCATTCAATGAAAGAGCTGCTACTGCAGTAGTGAACCAAAATGTGGTTTTATTATGGGATTTCTATTATGACATGTGATGAGCTGGCAGGATTGTGTTTGATCTGCTGATGAAGGAGCAGCAGTCTTGTTTTTTCTTTCAAAAACTTGAAAGGAAATTGATAGCACCAATTTTGGACGAAGATCAAATCAAACCAGCAAAACCTATAAGATATAAAACTCTGCAGGATGGAAGTTGCTCTGCCTATATCAGTCCCCAAACTTTAATGCTTTCTAAATCCATGGAGCAGTTTGACACCTTAGGCTATGTCATCTAAGTTTTTCAGATTTTAAATGTTGCCTAATATTTTGCGGTCTAAACCATGTCTTGAGTATTCAAGTTTTTACCACATATTGAAGCCGGTATTTCCAGTTTCCTTATTTTTTTCTGGATTGTCTTTCTGTGACAGGAAGATCGCAGATCCGGCATTTGTATACAAGCTGCTTCTGGAGCAGGCAACTACAATTGGTTGCTCAGTGTGGTGGGAGATCAAAAACCGTAAGGAAAGGTACTTTGTTTTTTTACCTTTTCTTTTAATATTCTATTGGTTAAATTTTTTTATTTGGGGGCCGGGGTGGGTTTTGGGGGAGGGGGGGGGGGGTCTTTGACAGCTTTCTTCAAGCCACCCCACCTTGGGCAATCTTACCTGGTTCAGAAATGTTAAAAGCTAATAAAACTCACTACAAGAGGATTGACTTAGTGCACATGTTTTGTTTTACTCTGATCTAGGATTAAACAGGAGTGGGATCTTGCACTTCTTAACGTTCTAACTGTAACGGCTTGCAATGCTGCTGTTGTTTGGACACTTGCTCCTTGTCATTCCTATGGGAATACATTCCGCTTCGATTTGCAGAACACATTACAGAAGCTTCCGAACAATATCTTTGAAAAAAGTTATCCTTTAAGAGAATTTGACTTGCAGAAGAGAATTCATTCTTTTTTCTATAAGGCAGCAGAGTTGTGTATGGTTGGACTCAGTGCAGGAGCAGTGCAAGGGGGTCTATCAAATCTTCTTGCCAGTAAAAAAGAGGGAAGGTAAGCATTTTTTGGCATATGGGTCATTTAATTTCTCCATTTAAGTTTCATTCATGTAAGGGAAATGTATAAGTATGTCATTGCTGATGGCTTCTTTCTTCCATTCACCAGGTTATCAGTTAGTATCCCATCTGTGAGCAGTAATGCACTTGGTTATGGGGCCTTCCTTGGTGTTTATGCAAACCTGCGTTACCAGCTGTTGAATGGATTTGACAGAGCTGTAATTAGTTACTTTGATGTTATTGGGGTGGCTCTCTTCTTCAGCACTGCCATGAGGTATTTAGCTGGGAAAATAGATGATATCATTACATTTTGCAAACCGCAGTTTTATCACAGTCAATTTCATGTTTTGGTAGTTTACTCGGAAAATTAGTTTTTCCCTTTTCTATTTCCTTCCTTTTCTAATATTGATACAAAAGATGATTGCCCCCAGTGTTTTGGAGAGCGTTAAGCGCAAAAAAGAGACGAGGCCTCTCTTCACAGAAGCGCAAAGCGAAGCGCGCTTTTTTTTGTTGTGAAGCGCAATTTAACACATAAAAAAAAAAAAAATAGGCATAGATAAATGGCATAAAGAGCACTTTTAATAACAGAAAACAGAGCATAACAGAAGAAAAAGAAGTCGTATCATGATAACATAAGAAACTTTTAATAACAGAAGAAAAAGAAGTCGTTTAGGGCAAAAAATGAGCGCTTAAAAAGTGAAAAAATTGAAAGAAGACCAGAAGAGAAGAAGAATAACAGAAGAAGAAGAAGAAACTTACCGAGATCTGGAGATGAAGTCGTCGCTGGAGTTCGCTGGGCTGGAGAAGAAGACCTTCGTATGTTTTGGTAACAGATGCCTTCTGCTCGTATGTTTATTTGCCCAAAATTTTTAAAAAAGCCCTAGCTGATGCCTTCTGCTCGCTTAAGCGAGCTTTTTCTCGCTTTTTCTAACTCGTCGCTTCTCGCTTAAGCGAGAAAAGCGCTCGCTTTTCTAATGTGAGTCGCCTTTTTACCAGAAAAGCGCTACCACTGTGCCTCGCCTCGCTTCATCGCTTAAAGCGAGAAGCAAGCGCTTTTAATAACACTGATTGCCCCTGTGAGTAAAAAGTTGGTTGTGGTCCTTTTCGGCTATAATTTGCCCTTCTGTCAGGTCTATAGTATTTTCTGAGTTCTTCAGATGCAGTACTTGATGACTGCAGTTTTAAGAGCAATTTCTGTTTCTGTAAAAGAAAGATTACCATCTGTATCCCAAGACTAGATGAAATTATATGCAATATCTTGGATTAGAGGTCATGATATATTTGTGTGTATATCGTTGATCTTGTAATAGTATTGGTGTTTACTTGATTTGATCTTTTCCAGCACTATAATATTTTTGTATTGTTATGCAGAGCCTTGAATGTTCAAGTAGGAGAGACATCAAGGCTAGCTTGGCTTGGTGTGGAGGTGGATCCATTGGCTCATTCAGATGATGTATTGAAGGCGTACAGTCGGCCTACTGAAGGTCTCGAGCAGTCATCATCAAAGTGGTTCATATCCAAGAATGCCATTGTTTCCGGGCTCGGGCTTCTTGGTATCAAACAGGGTCAGAGTAACTCAACGACTGAGGGTGAAACACCAGCAGCTCCCAAGGCTCGGAGAAAAAGAGTAGTCAAGAAAAAGGTAGCAAGCCGAGCCTAGGTGGTTGATATAGTAGGCCATCAGCTGCTCACTTTTTGCAAACCTGAGTCTTGGATGAGGATTTTTGGTCTAAAGAAGCTGAGATGCAAGTTCAGTTATGACCGTTACAGCTGGAAGTGATTCAACTGTTCCAGGATACTGGGAAAGCTGCATCTCAGTTGTTTCCTCATTCCTTTCTAGATTTTTATAACAAGATTTAAGATTGAAGTTTGCAAATCTTTTCAATGGCTAGGTTGTAGGTATATTGCTGATCAATCATTTTTTTCAGATGCTTATAGTTTCATGGCTACACCTTATCTACTTTCTTTTTCTCGCTGGTAGTGTCATGCACTAGAGCTCTATTATGAGTACGTTTACTTGCTAGGCAGGGATTGAGAAAACTTAGGCCTTTTTCATTTCTTTTTTGTTATGTTTTTCCTATTCGAATCCAACCAAGATGTACAAACTTCCACAGAAGGATTGACAGCTTATAATCTTTTCTGCCGTAGTTATTCTGTTCTGTTTGATATTTCTATTAATGTAAGCCTACTTGTGTCGTCCCTTTTAAGTGTAATATCTAAATCAAACTACGATTTAGAGTGCTAGTGAAACATCAAATTTAAGTTAGTTTGAATATCTCCAAAAAATAAAGATGCGTGATAATTATTGTTGCTTCCAAACGAACATGCAAGTATACGTGGTCGACAATGATTATAAGTCCAGATATCGTACATACATGGACTTGTGATTAACTATCAACTAAATCAAACCAAACAATTAATCTATTCAAGCGATGGATTTGTGATTAACTATCAACTAAATCAAGCCAAACAATTAATCTATTCAAGTGAATCTTAATGTATGAATATTTAACTAAAATTAATCTAGAGTAATAAATTAAGAAATTAAAGAAAATAAGTTGGCGAATTATAGAGATAAATTCAATGCGAGTGAATATTCTGGAGCTATGGGTTAGCTAACAATCCCGTTGAGTTTTCCACTTAAATTGTCTAATTAATTTATCTCGTTTATTGGTTGACAGGGTTAATATTGCTCGTAGCCTTCTCCCGAAGTACAACTCGCCTATTCAAGCTAACATAATGCCTATATTCCTATGGAATTAGGATTAACAAGAACACATTTATAATTTCCGTATAATAACCAAGCAAGGCGATTAGGTATATTCCTATCCTAACCGCAGATCTGCCACCTCTCAGAGTTAAGATCGTGCTCTACTCAATCTTATATGCAATCTAGAATTCTCTCTCCCGAGTTCAATCCTAGATTCGTAGATAGTATTTAATTGGTGATCAAACAATCAAATAATGAAGCACAAGATTGAATAAATAAACCAATATGATAAAATAACAAGAACAATTCAAGCTTCAAACTACAACGTTCATGTAGCACCCAAAACTCTAGAACTAATAAACTATGAGATTAAAGGAAGAGAAGAGAAGAAAAACTAGTTAG
Source organism: Nicotiana sylvestris (assembly GCF_000393655.2). NCBI lineage: Eukaryota > Viridiplantae > Streptophyta > Magnoliopsida > Solanales > Solanaceae > Nicotiana > Nicotiana sylvestris. Next base: position 116,997,226 of record NC_091057.1, on the reverse strand, counting down.
AAGCCTCCTCCAAGCGTTGTGTGTATTCCTCCACGTGAATTCTCCTTCAAAGTATGTTAGATCTCTCCAAAGTGGCGTCTCCCCCTTCAAAAATATGTTTAGTCTTGCTTTTATACGTGTTAGGTAGGTCTAGGGCCGAAATAACCTTGTCCCGAGCAAAGTTGGACAAATTTCACATCACTGGCGCCCTGGCTAGAGCCAGGCACCCTCCACGGTGCTGCCTCTTTTTTGGTTACTGTTTTTGGCGCCACATGTAGGGCTAGGCGCCACCTGTGGCGCTGAAATGTCCCATTTTTCCTGTTTTTGTCCGTTTTGGCTCTAATTTCGCACATTCTGCCCCCCATTGCTCTTGGATCATCCCTACACATAAAAACACATCAAATTAACATAAATTAACACATTTCACATCCTAAATCCACGAAACAAAAGTAAGATATGAGAAGATATACATACAAATATATATACTTTAAGCGAAACATCAACACCCCACACTTAGACTCTTGCTCGTCCTCGAGCAATGGGACTATCAAATAACCCCCCAACTATGTACAAATCTCAATTATAGAGGAGTACTTTAACTTTTAACCACACACTATACCCTTGACTATGATCAATACCGGCACACGAGCATGAACATACAAAATTTCACATTCTTCCCGTTTAAGCATGCCTAAGTATAATATTTCAATTCAATCAGTTCCAACAACCTATTTGTCACCACCCAACCTCAAAAGCCGACTTGTAACCACTAAGCACCCTCAACTCATGCACTCACCCAACAAGAACGTTTACAACATCACCAATTATTCATGAGATCATGTGCCCTTACCAACAAACGAAAGAGTGAATATATACTAGTCCACACATTCAAATGTGCTTTTGAATATAAATTAAGGACATCACACAGTTGAACAAAATTCGCTCACTCTCACAAAGAATTCATATGCATCCCGTGGTCGTACCATAAGCTTGCTCGTAGTATATATCTCTATTAATTTAAGCTAGCCAAATCTAAGATCAATTAAGACTTTAAGGTTGTAATTTAGGCTAAGGGACATGTATGATACATTTAGAAATAGTGATTAAACCTCCTAAGCACTTTAATACACTACATTCACAATCCAAGCATATATTATTCTCAACCAATTCACTTGCCACAAACCATATGCACATAGCCCTTACTTTCATTAAGCATTTCTATACTCCGACTAGCACAAATTATTAAGAATTGGAGGTGTGTACTTTTTTACATACCTTAACTATCATTTTTTCTTTTTTTTTCTTCTCTTTTTTTCCTCACACACTCCATACATTAAAGTTCATCGGCTAGTGACTTCTGATTTCAACTTTTAGTGCACCAACGAGCCTTCCCATGATTCCACTCAGAAACTACTCCCCAATCTCTAACCTTACTTCTTTTAGCGACTACGTGCCTTAGGAGGTAAAGGTTCATTCAATATCAAATTAAGAATAAAATAAGGGTATGACTTGTAATGTGGTTGCCAAAGAAAATGTCTATAGGCTCAAAGGGGCTGGCAACAAAAAAATTTTGTTTTCTTATGTGACAAGCACATCTATGATCAAGTAAGAAAATGCCTACGTCATCTCCTAGATTAGCACAACTTACAATTTCGCTTCGATTAACACACGGGGCAAGTTCTAGACTACACAGGATAGCACAGAAAATCACAAATCCTCACACACACGTTGCACATGACTCAATCAAGATGCTTTTGTTCAACTCTCAAGTCAAGCAAGCACACATAATTGAGGAATTTAAGCAATATTGCACTATGTGGCATACGAGTCAAACAACTAAGAAAAATGCGTCACAAAATAGGCTATTTACTTTACTTAGGCTTCACAATTCAAACCAAATATACGGGAAAATAGAATGTATATCATAGCCTAATGTGCCCACATCAACCATGTCAATGAGTATCTCAGAGCAACTCAGTTTCTTCCTAAACTACTCCTAAAAAAAGTAAAGTACCCGGTTCGAGCTACACCCTTGAAAAAGAACTGTCGCCCAAAGAAAAACCAATGGATACTACCTAACTATCCTAAAAAAATCTTTTTGATGTTTTTAATCGAACTTTATCCCTCAAAAAAATTGTCCAAAAGATCCATTATCGGAAAAAGTCCAAATTTTCTGATTTTTCATTTTTTTAAAACAAAAACTACTACACTAAAAATGAGTACTACAACTAAGCTAAGATAGCACAGAAAATCACACAGACAATCCCCTCACCCCACATTAAAATTGTGCAATGTCCTCAATGCACACTGAAAAATAACAAGAGGGTAAAAAAGATTCCCTGGTAGGCCAAAGGCTGAAGAATTAGCAGCTCATGGGATACTCAGACTTCTCCCAGGTATGATCTCTTGTGCGGGTACCTCACACTTAGTTTCAACCACCTGCTCGCTTTTGCACATACCTATTGGCTCTGACTCCATGCTCGTACTCCTACAAAATACAAAAGCAACACTACAAATAATAACACAATAAAAAAATAAGCAAGAGTAAAAAAGAAAAAGAAATTTGGGTTGTCTCCCAACAAGCGCTTGATTTAACGTCGCGGCACGACACCATCACTTTCACCGCTTTTCCTTCTACTTTGAAGATATGAATTGCGTCCTCAATTTTGCATCAATTTTTCTATCACGTTCCTGGGGCGATGGTGTAAAAATGAAGGAACCAAGCAATAAATATCGTTTCTTGCACTTCTTGGCCTTTAAGTGAGGAATGTCGTTTTGCCTTCTTGGTATGACAAATTTCAGAATATAAACGCTTTGTTCCTCATCCATTAACTCCTCTATATGATCGACTGAATCAATTCCCATGTCACCAACCAAACACAATGTTGAAAAGTGTGTAGAATGAGGTCCAATACGCTTCAACTCCAAAATTGCATTATTTTTGACATCCTCAATTTTGCAGTCTTAGTCAACCTTAGCATCATTAGTAATATTTTGGTCGAATAGTTGAAGTTCCTCTTTCCGCTCCTCAAGCTTGCCAATATCCACAAAAATTAATTGTAGAGCATCAGACGCCTCAACCTTTTTATTCAATTGATCATACATGTCATGGATATCTAAGCCAAATTAATCTATCTCTTGCCTGAGCTCAGTTTTTTCGTCTATCAGTTGTTCTGTCATATTTGAAAGACCATCACGGAGAAACTTGTGATATTTTATCAGTTGAGCTTGTTCCTCTAGCCAAAATTGACTCACTATATCTGTTTCTTCTAAATTATCTTCTGGTGGGAACTCGCTCTCTTCAGCCACTTCCTCCGCCTCGACCTTCATTCTCATGATTGCTGCACTAATTCTTTGTATAGCCTTTCGATTTTCATCTTGTTGTTCGGCTACTTGCCTCATCATCATGTCCCGTTGCTCAGCTACTTGCATCATCATGTCCATAATACGAGTCATGCTTTCCATAGCCTCCATTTCATTGCTCCTATCAAACTCATAAACATTATAAGAAACATTATAATAAGAACTCTGAGAAGGATAAGCAGAATTAGGACAACCATCCCAATGTCCACCTTGACAACCACACACATTACAAAAATTTCACACATTAGATTGAGATGCACAATTTTGCCACAAGTGTGGTCCTCCACAATATGGACAAGGATCACCATAATAAGAATAACCAATATTCGACCAATTATCATTCCAAGATGCCATGTCAACAAAGATAATAAAATATTAAACTAAGTTTAAAATAAAAATTAAAAACTTGAATAGGCAAAAAGTAAAAATCCAATCTAGTTGAATAGTTAATTTCTAAATCCCCGGCAACGACGCCAAAAACTTGTTGCTTCTAAACAGATATGCAAGTATACGTGATCGACAAGTAATATAGGATTGTAAGTCCTGATATCGTACCCACATGGACTTATGATTAACTATAAACTAAATCAAACCAAATAATTAATCTATTCAAGCGAATCTTAACGTATGAATATTTAACTAAAATTTATATAGAGTAATAAATTAAGAGATTAAAGAAAACAAGTTGGCGAATTATAGAGACGAATTCAATGCGAGTGAATATTCTAGAGCTATGGGTTAGCTAATAATCCCGTTGAGTTTTTAACTTAAATTGTCTAATTAATTTATCTCGTTTATTGGTTGACAAGGTTAATATTGCTCGTAGCCTTCTCCCGAAGTACAACTCGCCTATTCAAGCTAACCTAACGCCTATATTCCTATGGAATTAGGATTAACAAGAACACATTTATAATTCCCGTATAATAACCAAGCAAGGCGATTAGGTATATTCCTATCCTAACCGCAAATCTCCCCCCCAAAGTTAAGATCTTGCTCTACTCAATCTTATATGCAATCTAGAATTCTCTCTCCCGAGTTCAATCCTAGATTCGTAGATAGTATTCAATTGGTGATCAAGCAATCAAATAATTAAACACAAGATTGAATAAATAAATCAATATGATAAAATAACAAGAACAACTCAAGCTTCAAACTACAACGTTCATGTAGCACCCAAAACTCTAGAACTAATAAACTATGAGATTAAAGGAAGAGAAGAGAAGAAAAACTAGTTAGAAGACTCTTCCAAGCGTGGTGTGTGTTCCTCCACGTGAATTCTCCTTCAAAGTATGTTAGATCTCTCCAAAGTGGCGTCTTCCCCTTCAAAAATATGTTTAGTCTTGCTTTTATACGTGTTGGGTAGGTCTAGGGCCGAAATAACCTTGTCCCGGGCAAAGTTGGACAAATTTCACGTCATTGGCGCCCTGGCTAGCGCCAGGCGCCCTCCGCGGCGCTGCCCCTTTTTTGGTTACTGTTTTTGGCGCCACAGGTAGGGCTAGGTGCCACCTGTGGCGCTGAAATGTCCCATTTTTCTTGTTTTTGTCCGTTTTGGCTCTAATTTCGCACATTCTGCCTCCGATTGCTCCCGGATCATTCCTACACATAAAAACACATCAAATTAACGTAAATTAACACATTTCACATCCTAATCCATGAAACAAAAATAAAATATGAGAAGATATACATACAAATATATATACTTTAAGCGAAAAATCAACTATGAAGAGTGCAATACATAATTGGCTTGCAAAAAGTTTACCATTCTTCCCAACATTACCCCTTTCTCCTTAAGCAGATGAGAAAAAAGTAAGACAGGGATGAGCAAAAATGAAACGAACTAAACTAATATATTTAAGTTTGAAAAAAAAAAAACTAATACATTGAAGACGAACACACTGACGAGCTACAGTAAGTAAATGCTAGTAATTATTTATTTATTGTTCATTGCTTTGTTATAAACGTGTACTTCACCTATCTCATTTTATGTGGGAAATTTTCGTTTTTAGTTTGTTCAAAAAAGAGTTACTATCTTTTTTATATTTAACTATCTTTTCCTATATTTAATTTTAAAATTAAAATTTTAATGCTATTCTTAAAAAAAAGTATAGCTCTACAAATATTTATAATTTATATGAAATTACAAGTTTCAAAAATATTTTTTCTAGAAAACTTGATCTTCACTGAAAAACCACCACATAAATGGGATAGAGGTAGTAATAAGTGGGCGTTTGGACATAAGAATTGTAAAATTTCAAAATAGGGTGAATTTTTTTAAGTGAAAATAGTATTTGAAATTTAGAGTTGTGTTTGGATATGAATATAATTTTGGGTTGTTTTTGAAGTTTTGTGAGTAAAAATTTTAAAAAACAGCTTTTTGGAGTTTTTTAAAATGCATCTTTAAGTGAAAATTGAAAAGTGTACGAAGAAATGCTGATTTCGAAAAAGAATGAAAATTTTTTGGGAAAAAAGATAAAACTTTTTATGTCCAATCTGGCTCTAAGTTTCTCCCTAGTAAAAAAGTGAGTGGTGGGATGGTTCAATTGTTTTAAATTTTAGGTACCATTATTGGCAAAAATAGAAAAAAGAAAAAAGAAACCATGTCCATTTGTTTGAAGAGATGACGTGTCGATTTAGATGCCTCACAATCCCCTATCGAAAAGAACACAAGTTGCTGACTTGCCGGATATGGGGATCAATTCTGTAGTATTATCATCTCAGCTTGGAAATAAATAACGTAACCTCATAGCTTCACCGCCTCCATTTTCACCGGCGATCGGCGGCGAAATGGAAGCTCTCTACTCCACTATTCACTATTGGCTAGTTACTCATCCGATTATCACCAACTTCCAATGGAAACAAGGTTCCACATTCGGTGCATCGCCACTTTTCCTCACACTCGCAGTCCTCGCTTACCTCACTCTCACTTTCTCTTTCGACCATTTCCCTCTTCTCCCTCCACTCTCCCCCACCGCCCTCCGCCTCATCTCCGCCGTCCACAACCTTATCCTCTGCCTTCTCTCCCTTATCATGGCCGTTGGATGCTCCCTCTCAGCCGTCCACCAAATGCCAAAAAATGACTGGACTTGGGTCATCTGCTTCCCAGCCAATCACACTCTTCCACGTGGACCTGTCTTTTTCTGGGCTTACATTTTTTACTTCTCCAAGATTCTTGAATTTGTGGACACCCTTTTGATCATTCTAAGTGGGTCTCGAACTAGACGGCTGTCGTTCCTCCACGTGTACCATCATGCGGTGGTGGTTGTCATGTGTTATTTGTGGCTTTCTTCTTCGCAGACTCTGTTTCCTGTGGCGCTTGTTACAAATACTTCAGTTCATGTGCTAATGTACGCTTATTATTTTCTGTGTACCTTAGGAGTACGGCCATGGTGGAAGAGATTGGTCACTGACTTTCAAATTATCCAGTTTGTGTTCAGCTTCTTGATTTCGGGTTTGATGTTGTTCTATCACTTTACCGGGTCGGGTTGTTCCGGGATCCAAGGATGGTGCTTCAATGCAGTTTTCAATGCTTCCTTGTTGGCACTCTTCCTTGATTTTCATTCTAAGAATTATGCCAAGAAGAGGAAAGCTCTCGACAAGAATAAGCTGTCATGATTTTTGGTGGAGGGAGTTGTTCTAGAAGATAGTTTCAAAGCGTACATGAACTTATTTTTTTTGGTGTGTTCCGAAAAAAATGTCTCATTTCTAAATTTGTAAACAATTTAGCTTAAATTTTCAATTTTATCTCTAATGAAAACTTTTATAACAATACAAATACTATGACTCTTTTTTGACTTGTTTAGTACCACAAATTCAAAAAGTTTCATTTTTTCTTAAATTTCGCGTCCAGTTAAACATGTTCACGTAAATTAGAACGAAAGTAGTAGTTATTAGCCGTAGAATTAATTGAGTTAAAGTGCAAGTTGATCACGGACACCGCAATTACTAAAGAAAAAAAAGAATAATAATTAAGCTGTCATGATTCGATGGGAACTTAACTTTCATCTTAATTAATTTTGACATGAGCTCGACTTTAGCTCTGCCCTATTTGTAAAAGGTTATTACTCATTTCAGAATAGCTGAATTTGCATTTTGCATGTTACGTTTTCCATTTAAGAATGAATGGGAAGAATTGTCATTGCTATAGTTGCAGTACTGCTCGTTCCCTGTTTCGCTAAATTAAAGAACGAATAATTGGCTGTGCATAATTCATTTCTTATAATCTCTTTGTTTGCTGAACATGTAAAATTCTTTTGTAGACATCTTTTCTACTATATATTGCTTATCTAGATGCAATGTTTCAGTATTCAAAAATAAAGAAAACAACAACAACAAACTCAGTGTAATTTTACAAGTGGGGGGTCTGAGGAAGGTAGAATGTACGCACACTTTACCCCTGCCTTTAAAAGACATAGAGGTTGTTTCTGGTAGATCATCAGCTCAAAAATAAAGAAAAAGACACGAATATAAATAACTGGAGAGCGACATTATCCTTCTCTACGTGGGATTGGGGTTAATGAAAACGAAATAATTAAAAGCTAAGTATTATCTAGCTACCGAGCCGTGCGGGCAATAACGGAGACATTTTTCAGCAAAGGATGTCACCTAATCGCAAAATGTAAAAGAACATCATTTAGTATGTGTAAATAATATTTTATTAAAAAAATCAAATATATATACCACACCAGCACCGCTTGGAAATAATACAAAGTAAATATTAATTTGATATAAAAAAAGTCCTAATTAAAACCACAATAGTACTTAAAGTTAAATTGAAACAATAGGCGAGTTATGTTCTAAATCCCATATGAATTTAGTACTGACACGAGGAGAAGATAAATGAAGTATACATAGTAGCTTAATCGGAAGCATTCATTCCGTGATCCTAAAAAATCCCATGAACTCCTAAGTCTCAATAAGTTGGGAGGCCAAATGTTTGGAGTAGGGGTGACAACTAGACGGGTTGGGTCGGATATGAGACGGATAAAAAATAGCCAGATTTACAACTGGTCGTTTAAAAATAGTCCAGTTTCAAAAGTAATCGAAATTTAGCCACTTTTCATGTAAAGAAAAATCTGAGCGAAAACAATGTTCAAAACCCGAAAAATACGTCAGTATATTATACTGGAGTTCCAGCATAAGTATGCTTGAACTCCAGCATATTATACTGGAGTTCCAGGATAAGTATGCTGGAACTCCCGCATAATATGATGGAGTTCCAGCATAAGTACACTAGAACTCCAGCATAATATACTGGAGTTCCAGCAAGTATAATATACTGGAGTTTGGAGCACCGGTGCTCTAGTCTCCAGTATATTATACTGGAGTCAGCAAAGTATACCGGTCCAGTATAATATGTTGAAGTTCATACACAGGTGCACCGAACTCCAGTATATTATGCTGGACCGGTCTCTGTTGCAGCAAGATAGTGGCTATTTTTCATTGACTTCGTAAACGCTGGCTATTTTTGAATGACCAGTCCGAAAACTGGTTATACCGTGCTATTTTTACAATAAAAACGGATAAATTATCCGATCCGACCCATATTTAATACAAATAAAAAACGGGTTAACCGACGGATAGTATGTGTAACTATATTATCCATGGCTTCTTGAATATGATCACTTTGGGAGAATTCCTAGCCTCCCAAACTTGAGGAACCCCTAATTCGAGGCTTTACAAATGTAAAGTTAAACCCATTAATTATCCATTTTCAAAATGGATAATATGGTTCTTATCTATATTTGACCCGTTTTTAAAAAGTTCATTATCCAACCCATTTTTAGTGAATAATATGGGTAATTAATTGTTTGTTTTAACCATTTTGTCACCGCTAGTTTGGAGTAACAAAATTAAACAGGCAATTAGTGTGACTCCTAAAAGATATCCCACAGTACATGTATTTAATAAAGGAAAATTAGATATCACGATTCTTGCACCTTTATGTTAATCTTGAATATTAAAAAAAAAAAAGCTCACTAGTAATAGAGGGGGAGAGACAATTGTAACGAACACATGAGTGTAAAAAATGGTCGGAGGTAAGGAATAATCAAGGAAGAAGAAAGGAAGCCTTCTCTTGGCTGGCCACAGTTTCTAATGTTCACTCTCCATTGCACGTATTCTTCTCTTAACTTTTGACATCTTTTCTTCTTCATATAAACTCACTTGTCCTACACTTCTTTCACTATCAAGGCTCAACTACACTAGTTAGAGTACATAATGCTCATGGCTTCCCACTTCACTTCATCTTCCCAAGTTTGGTTTCTCTTCCTTGCTATTGCCTTAGGTAACACATTATCTCTCCTTCCTACATTTTTCTAATAAGAGACCAAAAAGGTTAGCAAGATAGCTCTCTTTCCTTTCTTTATACGTGAATAATATTTCTTATCGTCAAGATTGAGAGTAAGAAAATCTTTCAACTTATTTCATTTTAGAATTAGTATAGTGATGACGCATTCTGTTTCTTAGTGCTCCGTCCTCCCTTGTATAGTAAGTGCTACTTTGGTTGCACGACTTTCTCTTATAGGGTGACTTGAATTGCACTTAGATTATTATTGAGTTTCATGCTCAAGGGAGGATTAGTGTTTCCCCTTTTCTTTACACTTGTTGATCATTTTATATTTGTGAGTTTTGACACATTTTTGTGTGACAGGGGTAAAATTGTCCGAGTGTGCAAATATTACCATTATAAACTATTGTAAAGAGACAGTATGGCCTGGAATTACACCTAAAAACAATTTCAGCGGAGATGGTTTTGAACTAAAACAAGGCCAATCTGCCGTTTTTACTGCCCCGACCGGGTGGAGTGGCCGTATATGGGGTCGAACCGGCTGCGACTTTGACAAGAACAATAACGGTACGTGCCAAACCGGTAGATGCGGAACCGGTCTAAAATGTAACGAACCGGGTCAGCCTCCAGCTTCAATTGCCGAATTTACCCTTGGAGAAACAGATTTTTACGACGTTAGCCTTGTTGATGGGTTCAACTTGCCTATAGTAGTAAAACCTGTAAATGGTAAAGGAAATTGCAGCTCTGCTGGTTGTGACAGTGATCTTAGGCCAAATTGCCCTTCTGAGCTAGCTCTTAAGCTGAACAACAAGACGATCGCTTGCCGGAGCGCGTGTAACGTCTTCGACACCGATGAATATTGCTGCCGGGGTGCATATAGTAGCCCAGTGTCATGTTTGCCTACAAACTATTCAAGGATTTTCAAAACAGCATGTCCTGTGGCTTATAGCTTTGCCTTTGATGATCCAACTAGTGTCATCACTTGCTCTTCTACTGACTATGTTGTGTCATTTTGTTCTTCAAGGTAAGCAATTCTAAATCTTCTTAATTATAAGTCCTTTTTTTTAGTAACAATGGTGTCAGATCAGCTTGTGACCAGAAGGTCGCGGGTTCGAGCCGTGAAAATAATTTTTTACAAAAATGCAGGGTAAAACTGCGTACAATAGACCTTTGTGGTAAGTCCCCAGGCCTCGCACATAGCGGGAACTTACTGCACCGGACTATCCTTTTTGGTGTCAAATCAGCTTGTGCACACCTTGACTATTTCACTAGCACTAAGTTTGGATAACTCCTCCACTAAGGTTTAAGCAGATCGAGAGAAATCGCTTTGCGCTTTCTGTCATTGTTGGAATTTGAACCATAGTCTTTTGTAGTTTTTATCCCACTTCATTGACAGGTCGACCAACAAAGTTGGATGAAGAAATCTTTTATTTTGTTGAAATTGCAGGAACCAGACCCAGTGTACTTATCAAGGCAAAAACGTAACATGTAATGGAGCATATGGATTGAAGTCACTCTTTCAAACAATGCATATATTGCTGGTTGGATTAACAGCAGTGATTAGTCTTGGAGGGGTGATGTTTTGACAGAATCTTGTAAAGATTCAAAACTTTTTTGAATACCTGTAGGCAACAATATTTACTTTTCTCATTCATATTAAGGATTTTGATTGCTTTTCCTTGTATTTTGAAATTTTGTTCACAATCTCGAGAGTAGAGTCTTCAAAACTGGGAAAACATCAATATTTGGCCATTTACCCAAAGTGCATAAGCTTAAACTTCACAGTAAAACTGCATGTCTGGGATATTATCTTTTTATGCTCTGAAGATGATAAATTTCCACCCCATTATAATGCTTTTTCCTTTTCAGAAGACATTCATACAAAATCAATTACCATTTCATCTAGGTTCCAACAGGCTAAACTATAAAATCCCACCCAAATGATACTGTTATTAAGAGCAAAAATGTTTTTCTGCTTCATCTTCAACCTGTCACTCCTACTGCTACCGCCAACTAACCGGATAAAGAACCAAAGACGAGAAAAGAAAATACTTAGAAGAAGATATACAATAACCTACTGCTTTAGCTGTTTTTCTGGTTTTACTACAACATCATTACTGGACTCCTTTCTTTGGCTTGGTGCATCGGACTCATCATCCTCAAATGGTAGCACGACAACTGGAGTGGCAGGCACCATGTCCCACCGCTCCTTCAGAAGGCTCATGAATCTCAAAACCATTTGCCTTCGGAAAGTGAGTTCTCGGGTGAATGCATCAAAAATCAGGAAAGCAGCTATGTACTTGAATGGAACAATTAAGAGAATAGTTGCACCAAACAGTAGTGCCAGAGCAACTTCCATCGTAATCTGACAGATTTTGAAAATAAACTCAATTTAAGTGAAGACAAAATCGAGTATTAGATAAATAACATTATTACCCGAAGTTCAAGCATATATAGTAGTAGACTCAGCATTAAGCCTTTATTGACCCCTAAAATTATTACTCAAAAGTGGACCAAGATAAATAATTAGGACAATAATCTCTGTAAATCCAGAACATGCAGAATCGATCCCCTAAAGCAATTAAAAGAGATCCAGCATAGCCAATTTTTTTTAAAGAGCTACAACTAATTGTTAGAGCGGTGGTGAGGGGCTGCAGGATAGGAGGATGCGGATTGTTGATATATTATCACCCATTGTGGATTTAAGTTTAAAACCAGGTTGGGGTGGGGGGTGGAGGGGTGGAGTAGGGTTGGGGAAGGAGCAGGAGGTCATCCGAACAAGTTTCTAAAAGGAGTTAAGCTCTAAATTAAGTGCTATAAAGAAGCCAACATATCATATTAGCTCTCCCCAGAAAGTGCAACTTTTGGTCCCTCAAGAAAAATGATTCAATTTAGGTGATCGGATTTCTGAATGGTATTGGCATTAGGGATAGAGCTGCAAGTGATTGGGGATGAGAAGGTTCGTGTGATGATGAGTGGACAAGGGGACTACTGTATGTTCACTAACTTTAGCCATCGAGAAGGAAATGATTTAAAGAAAAAGGAAAGGAAATGATTTAAAAAAAAAGGAATCTTCTGACTTTAGGTATATTCACTAGCTAGTATGTTTAAAAAACAGGAGAAAAGTTAAATGATTTAGCAAACAGATTGGCTTAGACAGGTGAGAAGCATTCACCTACTGTTGCTTCTGCGGGGATTAAGATCGATTTAACAAATAGATTGGCTAGAATAATATTTACTTCATTACAGAGTTAGAACACTAAGAGCAATTTGCCCTTTTGTTCAGAACGAGAACGAAAAGATATATCACCTAAGCAACCAGACACCTAGGACATAATAATACAGTAGAAGTAATTCCAGTTGCCCGCCAATTTTTTGAAGAAAACAAATGATGTCTCTGCTACAATGTTAGGGAATTTGAGAGGGCTTACATAATCTATCTACTTCATGTGATCTAGTATCCTTCCAAAACAGCTATAATGATTCAAATAATTGAAGGGATTTACCCTTGCAGAGGATATTTAAAAGTTCCACTCCTAAGCTATTGTTATCTGTCCTTAGCAGGCATATTTTGGATAGCACACATTTTAAGCATAGCGTAAAGAAAAACAATATTTTTTCTGGCCACAGAAAGACAGACCTGATTCCGTAGCAAGTCATGTTAAATGGGAAATAACAAGCAGTTACGAAATTTCTCCGGAGATACCTGAGGTTGGCCAGCAAGAATGATTGCTCGAATCTTGAGCAGCGATACATTGAGGCTCTGCAGATATCTTTCCACCTCACGCAAGGCCTCTTTAACTGCAATAATTTTCTGTAGTGTGTTTGACGGTGGTTGATCACGTATTGTTACCTTTCCAAAATATCTTCCAAGCCGACCTTGTTCCTTGAGCCCCTTAAGTAATAACATGCCACCAGCCAAGACAATCAAGATTGCTGGGAAAACATAAGACAGCATATTCCTGGTCCCAAAAAACTGAGTGCTAAGTCACTGATTTTTTATTTTTTTTTTATTTTGGAAGTGATTGAAATTAAGGTAGATAACTTAGCAAAAAAGTCAGGAGCATGCTCACAAAATAAAGTAACTAAGTTAACACAAGTCAGCAACAAATTACTGTGATCCATCCAAAATATGTATATTCATGGGCCACATTCATTGCACATTGTGTCCTTTAAATAAAAGTGACCAAATTAACACCAGTCAGCAACAAATCACTGTGATCCTTCCTGAATATGTATAAATATTCGTGGGCCATATTCACTGCACATGTACTGGCAAAAATTTGAGAGTACAACAGAGTGTAGCACTTCCCATGAATATCCACAACCTGCAACAAGAACTCTCCAGAATGGAATGAATATGGTTTTCAGAAACTGACTAATTTTTGGATGATAAATGCTTTAAAGACCATATGGGAGTTTTAGAATGGTAACTAGAATGGTTTCTCTAATTAGCATGAATCTAATGTAAAAATTGGACGCAAGCTGGAAACAATCCCAGAAAATTGCAACTTCATACGATTCAAGAAAGATAAAAATCATTAAGACCAGTAATGAAATTATTTATCCACAAGAAATTTTCCGTGCCAAGAAAATTATGCATTCAGACTTTGTGATATTGTACGTATTCTACGCTTCCACATGTCTCATTAAACATTAAGGTATACAGGCAAACAAGATATCAATGTGAGTAGACTTCTTGACATGTGGCAATGCACTTTACCTGAATATAAGCGTATATGCAAGTGCAAGAGAAGAGGCAGTCAATAGGGGATCCTCCCAACGCCTAAGTTTCTCAAAGTTGTTTACCAAAACTGTTAAAGGAAACACAAGTTCCTGTCAAGAAAGGGGGAGAAATAATAATCAATATTACTGATAAAAGAACTAACTTGTGTTAGAATAAGAAAACACAGACAAAATACAACAAGGCTGAACTTGTAAAACCACAGATTTAACAAGATATTGCAGCCAATTTTCTTACAACAAAAACAGAAATCAATATTAGTGCCTGTCAAAAAGGGGAAAAATTTATAGCCAACTGCTGATGAAAGAACTTATCTGTGGTTAGAAAAACAAAGACAACATACATGATACAACAAGGCTGCACTTGTAAAACCACAGAACCCAACAACATATTCTTGCCAATTTCTTTGAAGAAAGAAAGAGAAAACTATCATTAGCAGTACAAACCGAGTACATTGCCATGTCTCTATCACATTAAGCTCCGCATGCAGTATTCTTCCACATGGTACTATGAAAAATGCCAGATTACAGTAATAATGGCAATTACTACTATGTTAAGAGGATAAGGGCCAACGGAACTCTTTGAATAACAAAAAAAAGAAACAGTGTATTTCCACAAGTGGGGTCCGGGGAAAATTTTAAACCTATGAATAATTTCAAAAAGGTCCTTAATTTTTTTTTCCTAAAGAAAAAGGTTGTTAATTGTTCTGGAGATATGAGATGTATATATGCAGACTAATCAATCAGAAAGTCAGAAACATTTGCAGATAGAAAGAAACAGGAAAGGAAAGAGGCAAGACAACCTTAAAAAGGTCAATGTTACTAGGTATCCCTTCAATCATAGCGGCATCAATTGTGGCTTGTGTTTTCTCTGCTACTTGATATTTATCTCTACAGGTCACTGCTGCCTTTTCAATCAAATTCATATCAGCGACAACAAGATTTTTACTGAAAACTATCCCCCGTTTCGATAGGGAGTTCTTCCAAAAAGCAAGTGAAGCACTAGAATCCCATGATGGAGACTTCATCCACTTTCGCAAGTACACACTTCCATCTATGTCAAACACATGGCTACTACTTTCTGTTGCCTCGTTTGTGGATTTAGGTGATCCCCGTGATTGATACTCTTGATCAGTCACTTTTGTAACCAATGGTCCAGCCCAACAATTAACTGCTAGAGTTTGTAATACAATGTCACCATAAGGTGCATTTTGCAAATATGAGAACTGAACCAATTTAGTTGGCTCCTCCAAGAGCTTTTGAGCATATTGAAGAGCCTGAAGTCTCCTAACAGCATTGGTAGCATAAGAAATTGCTCTTGCCTTCCCTTTCTGGGCACCATAGACATTGTACACTGATTGATCACCTTCCTCCGGTCCAAATTCTCGTATGAACTTGTATAAAGCAATTACTTCGCTGATGCATGCATACCAAACATCCCGTCTCATTTCTCCTCCCCAGTCCACAAATTCTAATACCCATGTGTCCAACCTGATACGAGTACAATAAATTTAAAACAGAATATATCTATAAGCATTTTTGTATCTGCTAAAGAAAAAATCCACTGCAAGATGCTAAACCACCTTAGAAACTGAACAAGTCAAAGAGTCAGTAAAATTAACCATTATTTTTTGTAAAGATAAAAGTAGTCATTATTACAAGTATGAATGCAGGTTACAGCTTCGGGTAGTAGGGGTTGGATATTT
The DNA here is from genome assembly GCF_000393655.2 of Nicotiana sylvestris. Taxonomy (NCBI): domain Eukaryota; kingdom Viridiplantae; phylum Streptophyta; class Magnoliopsida; order Solanales; family Solanaceae; genus Nicotiana; species Nicotiana sylvestris. The sequence goes on along the minus strand of NC_091057.1, from coordinate 116,981,149 downwards.
CATACAGCAACTTCCCATTCTTAATGGAAAAATGAAACACAAGGAAAAAAAAGAGCACATAAATGAAACGATAACTAGTTGTCCAGAAGGATGTTGCAGGGAGAACTTGACATCAAAACACAAGGAAAATAAACGAACAAAAAAGACATCATATGAAACTATAATTCCAGTCGGAGAACTTGTATAGTCAACTAACATGGGGAAGGACAAATGATTTTAGGATCGTCTAACATGCAAATCTAGGCTTGAATCAAAGCATGAAATTTGTCTGCAGTAATTGGGAGAAAGAAGAAACAAGGGAACATCTCTGTCCCAAGGCCGAAATGACTTTGACAAAGTGCCTAATAAAATAAATCGCGTGGTTAAGGATTCAGATCAGGTGCAAATTACTAGTTACATTCAGAGGCGGATCTAGGATTTCTAGAACATGAGTGCACCGCTAAAGGAAGGAGAGAAAAACTAGTAATAAGTGGGAATTGATCCTTGTTCCTTTGGGTAAATAGTTCAGTATTCAACCAAGTGCACCATTCAACTTTTTGGAGCATGGGCCAACAGATAATATTAGAATAGTTCTAGAAAATACATACACAAAATACCTTGTGTGGTAGAGAGACCATGGGTTCACGTGCCCTGTAATCTGGGCTATAAATCCGCCAGTGTTAGTCATATGACAATTTTGGTGATTAGTTAATGTACTTCCTTTTAAGATTGGCATGAATATGTGAAACTTGAAGTTAGGATGTAACTAAAAGCATTTCCAGGCCTACTTCCTTCTGTCCTAAATGGGATTGTCTCAATTATGGCTCCTGGTTTCTTTTAACGAAATGGAATGGTTAAGGAAGTCAAAATAATACATCTATTACCAGTAAAGTACAATAAGGAATACTATAATATCTAAAAATACATTCGAAAAAAAGAAAAGAAAAAGACAGCCCCAATCACAATCTGACCATTCCCATCAACACATACTAGAATGTCTTTCTTATATGCAACACTCGTCCACACACATTAAATAGTATGATGACTTCAGTAGCATAGTATTGAGCAATGCCTAAAGTTGAAGCAGTAATCAAGTTTCGGAAGACCGAGGAAAGCTAGTTTGTTTGCCAAAATAGGTGGAAGTTCTTTCATTGATAGGTTAGTCAAGAATGCATAACTGTGTGCGTGTTGCACTCCCCAATTCCTGCAGGGTACATTTAAGTTCAAGCAAGCTTTGAAAAGAATTAAGAGAATCTGAACTATGAAATTTTCTTCATGGATTTATTCTTAAATCTAAAGGTTTGAACTCCTAGATTAGTCTCTTCCATTCAAGTAAAATGTATACAACAACAACAACAACAACATCCCAGTATAATCCCACAAGTGGGGTCTGGGGAGGTTAATATGTACGCAGGCCTTACCCCTACCCCGAGGGGCAGAGAGACTGTTTCCAGGAGACCCTCGGCTCAAGAGAGCAACAAGAGACGATATATTAGTACTATCAATAGACTCATAATAAAATAACATAAAATACATAACATAAAATAACAAAATAACAGCAATATAAGAAATATAGGAAATACGAAAAGGATGGAAAGTATACTAATATCCAACAGATAAAGCCCTGCATCAGTAGTTGATCAATAGCATCCTAAGACTAACTCCTAACTGGCTATTCTCACTCTAGTGTGCTGTAGAAATATTCACAACTTCCCCCTAACCTACAACCTTAATGCTCGACCTCCACAATTCTCTGTCAAGGGCTATGTCCTCAGTAATCCTAAGTCATGCCATGTCCTGTTTGATCACCTCTCCCCTATATTTCTTAGGTCTCCCTTTACCTCTCCTCGTGCCCACCACAGCCAGTCGCTCACACCTCCTCACTGGTGCACCAGTGCTCCTCCTCTGAATGTGCCCGAACCATCTGAGTCTTACTTCCCGCATCTTGTCCTCTATGGAGGCCACGCCCACCTTCTCTCGAATATCTTCATACCTAATCTTATCCATCCTTGTATGCCCGCACATCCATCTCAGCATCCTCGTCTCTGCTACTTTCATCTTCTGGATGTGTGAGTTCTTAACCGGCCAACACTCGGTCCCATACAACATAGCAGGCCTAACCACTGCTCTATAAAACGTACCTTTCAAGTAAAATGTATAACAGAATGAATTTACTCAGGGGTTTAAAAGAAGAATTATGCAAGGTGTGGGGTCAAGATGCATTGTGATAAACTTAAGGCAAGAAAACTTGAAAACCCACGCAGAGTTTAGTCTTGTTCTCTTGTTCAAGTGAAGTGTCCTAAATAATATATTTTTTCATATATTTATCAGTCATATAGTCAGATTCTTACTTAATACTTATCAAAAGAAAGAAAAAAGTTAGATTCTGTTATGGTTCAAGATAAGATTAGATGAACCGGTTCCTCCTCTTATCTGGATCTTCTTACAGAAAATAATGGTTGACATAATCTCCCTTCTTTTGTCTCTATGAGATGTGACAGTGGTCTCTCCTAGACGTGATAAAACAGGTAGAAGTGTAAAGTGAGCATAACTTTTTGGAAAGCTATAGGTTCTGAGGAGAGATCTTTCTATATAGAATGTGATCTTAAGAAGCTGAAACAATTGACAGGTGGCCATTAAATGTATGTGCTGTCATGAAGGCTTAATTTGAGGCTCTACTTGAAGCTTGAAAGATGCCAAGATAAGTTCCATCCGAAGGGAAAAAAAAGGAAATGATACAGCCCAAATGGGATTGGTTGGAGAAGCTTACTCACTGAGGACCTGAAGTGACAGATACAGCAGAATCTAGAAGGTCAAATCCCAGAGGCCCAACTCTTGTTCTCTTTACGAGTGAACCTTCTACTGTAAGATCCAATCTTGATGCATTTCTTTTTCCCATCAAACCAACTGCCTGAAAGACATCAGAATTGATTATATAACAAGTGTGCATAATGTTCAACTAGCCAAATTAAACGAATTTCATCAGCCATTTGGCTCAATTATTAGGAGTATAAAGGAAAAATAGAAACTAAACTTTACACTCAAGGATGAAGTACTTTCATTACCAGAAAGAGACTTCCATTGACAGCGATGGGTTAGGACACCTCACGAGACCTTTACACTTTCTTTGGAAGTATATAATTATTAATGAGTACCTCAAAGTAAAGGGCTCTATCAGTCAAAATTAGTTTTCCAGGCCATGCCATATTATTCTCCCATTTAAGAACAGGGTGTTTTCCGCCAGAAGCAATGCACAAGATTCTCTCATTGTGGAGCTGGGCGGAATCTTTAAACTGGTATGACTTCCTTCCTTCATGCACTCTAAAATAAGAAAATAAGCATCAGAAAAATTATACTGGTGAATTCCAAATTTCAAGCTTAGTCAAGAGTTTTCTTCATAAGTACCTTCTAATAAATGCGAATAAGAATCAATAACAAAATTTCCCCCATTACCGAAAAGGATAGGACTACTCAAAATATTAATAAAACCAAACAACTAGAATGTTAAGAAAATGAAAGAAATTGCAGGAGATTTCACAAATGAATATTCTGAAGCTTTCGTATTCATCTGAAAATACTTGCCCTATTCAGTTTTATGTGATACGTTAACTTCTCATACTCAAGTGGACTAGTTTTCTGGCATATTTTTTTACGTGGATTTAACATTAGTTGGTTGGGGGTCTACGATGTGATACTAAAGTATGACCGGGGGAGATACATGCTAACTATGGGTAGGAAGCAGGAACCATTATGTAAAAAAAAGTTATTAAAAAAGAAACAGTTACTCAGTGGTATGTCAAACTCTTATTGAATTTTAACACTTAACAGTATGGCAAATTGTCGAGAAATCCTGCTTCAGCTTTTGATTTGTCAAATTAATAAACTAGATATTCTCTAAGAATTACGACTTTCTGAGTATGTGAGCTGATAATCTACCATAAATTTGACTTGTGCAATCACATGCACTTAACATAATAACACTTTGGAGAAGAAGCTTTTGTAAAGGAAACTAAAAAGAGAGGGTTCTCACTTGAGAAGTTCACCGATATATGTGGACCATGAGGTAAATGAGATGCCCTGATCGTTACCAGCAAGAGCTTTGAAAAGGTTGTGTGCTGTTGTCCAATCAGCTATACCAGCAACAGCAGGAGCAATACGAACAAAAGCCTCTTCTCCAACTAGTCTTCTCTTTAGCTTCAGCAGGAACAGAATATTTAGGTTACAGCAACAGAAGTATATGCAAGAAAGCCTAGAAAAATAAATTAGTCTTTTTCAAACACAAGAAGCTTGACGTCATATATTTGTGTTCATAGTAAAAGTACAATCACGAAATACTCAGTTGAATATAATAATAATGGAGAAGCCATCTTTCCAAGATTGCAAATATAAAATACCCTAGCACATTAAGGAGAACTTTTTATTTTTGATCGTCAAGGAAGCAATTAGGATACATGGAAAGCAAAAGTGAGGTCTGCACTAAATATGACCGAGAACCAAAAGATTTTGCTCCTCATTGCATTCACCTCCAGCCTCTCCTGTCCTAAACCTTCTTCATTCTCAGCAATTTCTTCTGTAAATTTTAATAGATAAATATATAATAGTCATTGATATTGCCACCGAGGGGTGTCCACCTATATACTCTTCAGAGATACAAAATGGTTTAGAAAAAAGAAAACCAACTGTTCTGTACACAATGCAAGGTTCTCCAAGAGATTCTACAAAACGAAATGGTAGTAATAAGCCCAAGTCTCCTACTCTCCTTACACCAGCCCGGAAAAAGTGACCCCGAGATAGAATTGAATCTAGTAACTACATCTTCACTTCCGTTCATATTTAAAACTATGTCAAGCATTTCCAGTTTATTCACCCCAAAAATGCACTATAATGACTGCAAAGGATTTTATCATCCACCATTTTACAGCACATTTACGCATAAACTATTCACTGTTTCAGTTATATTAAATGTTTGAGGTCGTCTTTGGAAAAAATCAAGCAGCCTCCAAAATTATACTCAGTTAAGTGGGACAGTCAAGCTTGATCTGACTGCACAAAGGAGAACAAAACTTTTTTCCCATCTCTCCTGCTCAAAAGAAGATATTGTTAGCAGTATTCCAAATCTATCAAATCCAAGTTAGAAATCTAGGGAGCACCACCAGCAAACCTCAGCTTACTTGATTAAACAGGCATCCTCACTGAAATAAACGAACAATCGAAAAGAAAAGAGAACGTTGGCATACAAAGAATATCCTACCATCCACACCACAAGAACAAACTGAGGAAAGAAAAGGAAGGCAAAAAACAGAAAGAAAAGACAGAATAAAGTGGATTCTTGGCAGAGAGGTCAAAAAGATGGTATCACCTAACCATATCAGTTCTAGAGCATACACATCACCAGAAGTTTATCTTCTTTGGCAGATCATCAGAAGAGTAATACAAGGTGCTATACAATTGTAGCTGATGCTAACTTATTTATCCAGCAGCTCACTTTTAAAATGCATCTTTAGTTAGATTAACAGCTTAACACAAACAGCCTAAAGCCAACAATCTAGGCCTAAAGACCCACGTTACATACAACCTATCATCAAATCTGAAGATCAGAGAAAGAACCTGGAGAGAGTGCTTCTCTGAAACTTTAGCTTGGGAGTCTCCTCTGCTCCTATATGGTCGCTCCCAGGCAAGCATAGTTACGAAAATCAGTCTCTGGAATGCAGGTTCCTGCAATCACATCTTAAAATATTAATAATGAGTAGATATAAATCTTAAGTTTTATCACTCATTCCTATCTGAAAATATCGAGTTTGTATTTTGTTTAAGCAAAATTCTAGAGACACTTCAGGCATGGAAAAGAAAACTAACTAACTGGAAACGTTCCTATTCCTAGAGGGCCAAGGAGAGATCTCAAGGTTTCTATCTTTGTTTTTCTTCTTCTCTTCCTTGATCTGAATGGTTCAAACCAACATTTAACTGATCCTATACTACCGCTTTCAGAGCATGCTGAATCAACACAGCAGCAAAATTTAGTTCTTCATCATCAAAGACAAAATATCCAGCAAGATATTGAAACTTCTTTTAGAAACAAAAACAAAAAGTAGAATTAAAAACATTATAACATCCATATATAAAGAGATGATGACTAACAGGATCACAAAGATACTCCAAGCCAACTAAGAGTTACATGTTCTCTTCTTCAGTTTTGGTTTGTCTTTTGTTAACTCATCAAGAAGCAGAGATCACTCTAAGGAATAGGGCTTAACCGGACAAGAAACTTTTCACCATATTTTAAAGCTAATAAATGGAAAACTGGGCTCTAGGCTCTAGCTTAATTTGATTGGAGGTAGGGGTGTCAATGGTTCGGTTCGACCGGTTATTTTATAAAATTTGTACCATACTAATTTTTCGGTTATTCTATTATATATAACCAAAATTAGACTTTTCGAAACCGTCCCAATCATGCCGGTTTCTCTTCGGTATCGGTACGGTTCGGTTAATTTTCGGTATTTTTTTATATCATGTAAAATTCACCAGTAGAAGTAGAATGCAATAACATGCGTTCTTTTATAGGACTTAGAAAAGCTCTCTAGACATTTTTACTGTTTAAAGAGTGATGAATTAAAAAAAAAAAAAGAGATGGCTAGAGAGTAGATCCATCAACTATTCTACAACATCGTAAAAGAAATCAAACAAAGGCAAAGAAAATATAAATCAGACGAGCTGAAAGATATACCAAGCTGGGACTCAAGAATAAAGTCTATAGAAGATTAAATATTCAAAAAGATAAATCCAAATTATATGAAAGGAAACATATTTAGTATATTGTAGTTTGCTACTCATAATCGCTAGATACTTTGTGTCTTGCTAATAAAGATATTTGAAATAACTTAGTTTAAGTAGAAGTAGCATAATAGGTTTTAGGAATTAGTATTTTGAGTTTAATTACTTGTTGGCTTGTAATAGTTTTCATAATTTCAAGGCCCAAAGAAAATTTAATACATTATTACTTTTAAACTTACTAAATAAATATATTTTCTACATGTAAAATTTATTCGGTACGGTTCGGTATTTTTTCGGTCTACCCTAATTATCGGTGCGGTTATAGATTTATATAAAAACCTACGGTTTCTTAAAAAGAAACCTAAAAATCGACTCGGTACGGTACGGTTCGGTCGGTTTAGTCGGTTTTCAAATATCCATTGACACCCCTAATTGGAGGGTGGGATTCAGGAGCAAACTGAACATAAGACTTCTAGCTCCAAAAAGTTTTTCAGTCTCACAAAGGCAAAGAATAGATGTTATGCTCATCAAAAAGCTAATGGAAGACTAGAAAGGAAACATGAAGTTAAGCCAACAAACCTTCAGGCAAGGATGAAGAAGAGAAGAATCCTTTGACAGAAACCTAAAGCAGCAGTATTCAACCAAACTGCGAGCATCACTATGAACAGATTCAGGACCAATTGCTTTGAATATCTTCTGCATTTTCTTCCCAGTCAATCCGTTCATCCTGCACATCTATCATATGTCGTATACAAGTCCAGAGTTTAATTAAAAAAACACATATAGTACTCATCATTGGTTTGTCCAGCATTGAAGCTAACCACAGATATCAAAAATGGTAAGCTCAACTCCACAAGTTTTAACACTCAATCGCAAGAATGACTTCCTAAAAGGAGTGAAGGTTGCAAGGACAAGGATTTAGAAAAATGTCAAAAACTTCTGCATCACCTAACTCCAAGAGGATTAAGAAATATGTTTCACCATATCATGATAGTTTTTACTTTAATTTTTGTTGGATTTTTTCCTTAAACCAATTAAACTCCCTCACTCCATTTCCCCCTCTCTACAATAACAATAACAACTACCTTCAATCCCAATCTAGCTAGTTGGCTACATGACTCCTCCATATCCATTGTGCTTTTTCTAATGCCAATAACTTATCTTTTAAGACAAATTATGGTTTTCTAAAACTAAAGTTTCTCTAAACACCACCCTTATCCCTAAACTGACATATAAATCTCTAACCAAACTAAACAAACTCCTGACAAGCACCAAAGCAAATATTACTGTCCAACACCAACCAAATCTATATCTCAACTAGTCAGCGTAGCCTATATGAATCCTCTGCTTCCACTGTGTTCTTAAGTAACTTTGCATGGATTTCAAGGATAATGACCAAACCAAAAATTGTGATTAGAATAGACTTCGAGAATTTCTTCATCTAGAAGTTTTGAAATCCTAACCTAGTATGTCCCAACGACGCCCAAGATTTGGATGTGCTCAAATGTGACACATAATGAGAGGCTAAATTTTTTTACCCCCCTCTGTGGCATTTTATTCAACAGAAACTGATTGTGCACAAAGCTTAACAAATTAAATCAACCGATGTATGCCTTTTACGTTATATTTTTTAGTGAAGATATTACCATTCAAATTATATTGGAAATGCATTAATGTACAAGTTAAAATTTTGTGTAACTTGATGAAAACATGACATCATGTATTCATGTTAGAACTTGAACTATTAATTAAATTTCAACTCTTTCAAAGATATGAAATTGCATCAAATACTACTCCTTCTATTTCGATTTATATGAGTCTTTTATTTTGGTTGTTCCATCAATATATCATATTACACAAACTTTCACAAATTTCAAAATTTACATTAACTAACCAATCAAACTTTAATGTGATGTTTTCTCTGTCAAACAAACATTGTATGTATCGCCTAAATAGCAACTACCACTTATACTATATACAAGTCAAATGAACATCTTGAATTTCATGCCCAATCAAATGGTGCCAACTAAATGATATGAGGGAGAATTAATGAAAGTGACTTATATAAAAAGATAGTGAGTCAAATATTATAGATGTTTCAAAATGGAAAGTGTGATGGAGGGAATACAATTTTTTTCTTTCTTAAGGCCTAGTTCACGTCAGCCCATGCCAGCATGTCTACAACAGACATACCATTTCTTTCATGTTATTCAAACATCAAGAAGCGCACTTCTTATAAGAAAAAAGAGGCTGCTATTTTATTCATTGTAGCAATTTGTTCCCAGTAAGGGTGTGTTTGGTAAGAAGGAAAACATTTTCCGGAAAATATTTCCTAATTTTCCCATGTTTGGTTGGCTTTTTCCCTATCAAAAGAAGGGAAAACATTTTCCAAAACTCTTCTTCAACCTTTCCCACCCTATTCCCCATCCCCACCAACCCACCCTACCCCAACCCTACCCCCTACCCTACCCCCATCCTAAATAGAAATATTATTAAGAGTATTTTCTTTTCATGACGTAGACAGAGTACTTTCTTTTTAATTTCAACAAAATGAAAAAAAAATTTCATAATGTAAAAAAGTATTTTCATTCATTTCAACAAAAAAAAGTACTTTCTTTTCATGACGTAGAAAAAGTATTTTCTTTCATTTCAACAAAAAAAGTACTTTCTTTTTATGGTGTAGAAAAAGTATTTTCTTTTATTTCAACAAAATATAGTAAAAAGTATTTTCTTTCATTTCAACAAAATGAGTACTTTTTCATGTTGTAGAAAGAGTACTTTCTTTTTCAAAAAAAAAATTGTATTTTCTTTTTGTTATGTAGCACAAATTTCAATGTTATTTTTACGTGAAAAAGTAAAGCAGTACATTAGTCCCTTTGGGTTTGTGTGAATTTTTAAAAGAATAATTAAACTCTTGAAGAAAATAGTGTCCTCAAAACGTTGGGTATTTGGGGGAGAGGGGTAAGAAAAGTGCACAAAAAAATTATTTTCCTAAAAAATATTTTCTACTCTCTAAACAAACACTAGAAAATATTTTCCAGCAAAAGTTTTTCACTCACCAATCAAACAAGGGAAAATAAGTGATAAAATCACTCATTTTCCAGGAAAATATTTTCTAGGAAAAACATTTTCCTTCGTACCAAACACACCCTAAGTAAGCTATGTAATCAGATTGCTCATATATCCAGTCACATATACGAATATACTCCCCATCCAGAATACCTAACGGTTTAGCTTTAATACTGCATGGGTCGATACATACAACGCCTAGTATCCATCATTTAAAGTTAGGACTACTAGAGTATCTAATCCCATTCGCTCCACTAACTTGTGTCTCTCAGTGTTGGCCCAACAAAGTGTTTTGCCATTGGTGTTCTTTCTCATCTTTACGCATTTCAACACTCAACCAAAAATTCTCTCTGCCTCTACCATACTCCAGTTTTTCTTCTGTATTCACCCATTCAGAACATTTCGTTAATCAGCTTAAGTACATTCTTGAAGGACTTTATCTGAATGAATTGTCTCCTAAAAGAACTCTTTGTCAACAGAGATAGGACCGCTAAAGTGTCCAGAGAGGACTTTCTGAAGAGTCCATGACCCTGAAGAAAACCTAGGAGAAAGAGAGTTTCTCTAGAACCAATCAAGAAAGAAAAACAGGGGGGGGGGGGAGAGAGAGAGAGAAGGAGACTTCTCTTGAAACCAATTTAGTCTTAATAACATGTTCAGTGGCAAACTTTTCACACTGAACTATTATAGGAGTATGATTCCTGTCACTGACTTGTCTAATAAAGTGCCTAAAATGACCTTTTAAGGGTCCATCAACTCAGGAAATTTTTTGACAAAATAACTATGCAGAATATCTTTTAAGAAAATATTTCTCTTCTGTACAAATAAGGTTCTAGCACATGCTCAACAAACATAAAGAGGAGGACTCCTTGGCATGAGGAGATGTCCCAAATTAACTTAGATCTAACGGGGGGCCTGCCTTTTTGGAAGGATATTCACCACGAACTCAAAAAATCACAATTAAAGCAGGCACTTCCAAGATATATACAGTACATAAAATCAAGCAGTTTGTGCAGAAATAAGTGGTTCCAATTAATGTGACCACAAAATGTGTCTTACCTGCTAAATTGCTCAATGGAAAGAATAGCAGCAACAGAAAGATCACCATTCGGTGTTTGGCTATCAACAGTCTGCTCAGCCATGAATGTGTCCTCCATATCTTGAGTATCATTATTCACACTGATTCTTTTATCATTTACAGTTTTTACCAGCGGTGAAGTAACTTCATTGAAAAAGTTTTGTGTCTTTGACAGCCAGTGATTTACAGATTCTTGCACTCTACCTGTAACAGGAGGTGACTATATCTGAGCAAGACTTAATAAGCTCAGAGAGCTACTTGTTGGAAAACTGAAATAACCAATCTAATAACTGTTTAGTTGCTAACCTAACAGGAAAGGTGAACCTAAACTATCAGCATTTTTTGTTTTTTTGGGATATAGTTTCTCATGTAACATGTCAAGAAGAACAAAAGGTTACCTTTGATTATTACTTCAACTCGTCTGCATAATCACATAGCACAAAACATGACATCTTAAAGTAGCTCATTACATCTGTGAAGCTTAATTACAAACATAATAAAGCACTAGAACTACCACCCCCAAGCCATAGAAGGGGAAAAAATCAATATTGGTGAAAACATACTGTCAATAACCTCAACAGATTCAATCTTCAATCAATTTCCACTTTTGCGGAGGGTGCATCAAGGTCATTTACAGTGGAAAACCAGTCCCGGTGGAAACTTCTGCTTCAATTAACAAGGGGAGAAGTTTGTCCCAAGGCCAATTCAACTATTCTTACTGACATACGCTAACTAAAAAGACACTGGACCTAATTAAATGAATCCTGAAATCATAAATAAATAAAAAAGACCAAGAAGAAATAAATAGAAGTAGGGAAAATGAAATTGGTGAACTCACTGGTACCAATATCATTGAACTTCCACTTCCTATCACCCACAAAATTGAACTTGAACTTATGGTCCGAAGAAGAATTGTTGGTGCAGCACAGAATCTTGGGCGAAAATGGATGATTATGGTGGTAAGGGAGAGCATAAAAAGCTGGTGATGGGCTAAGTAGTTCTACTCCTGCAAGTAATTTGCTGTGCATCTTTTTTGTCCTTTTGGCTCTCAACTTTCAACAACTATTTAGTTTTGTTCTCATTATTCTGAGAAGGAAGATTATTTGTGGAGTGTTTTTGTAGAGAACTGAACACAGTTATGTTCTAAAATTTTATTTTGTCACGTTTCCGTGTATGAACAAATTTGTAAGGCAAAAATAACCTCATAAACATTTGTATAAACACAAAATAAAACAACATTTGTATAAACACAAAATAAAACTTGTCGTAATCTTTCTTAGTTTTTCCTCTCTTTTTTTTTGTTTTCTATTTATTTTTTGGATCTGACATCGAAATAATGCATCGTACGGTCTGCTTGCTTTATGGATGAAGTTGGCGGGTCAAAGCTCGTTAGTTTTTCATCCGGTTATTCAAATATAGCGAGCGTTTACAAAGTTATTAAAAAATAACTATTACTATTTTACTGCAATAGAAATGGGTCCAGCATAATATATTTAAGATTGGTGTACCTGTATATGAACTTCCAGCATATTATGCTGGAATTCCAACACGCGAAAAATTACAACATAATATACTGGAAATTGGAGCACATGTGTATAACTTTAGCATATTATACTAGACCGGTATATTATACTGGAACTCCAATATATTATGCTGGAACTCCATTATAATATGCTGGAGTTCTAGTATACTTATGATGTAACTCCAAGCTGGAAAGTATTTTTCGGATTTTGAATAGTATTTTCGTTCAGATTTATATTTACATAAAAAAATGACTAAATTTCGATTACTTTTGAAATTGTGGTTATTTTTGAATGACCACTTGTAAATCTGGTTATTTTTTAATTTGTACCGCTTTTCATATTTGGGAACGTGTAAATAATTCTTATGGGCCTCTTTGAAGACTTGAAGTTCTGGAAACTAACATTTGGTCCCCTAATTTCCAACCTTGGCTATAATCTCATAATATGGAGTATCTTTTTTTCATAAATTGAAGTCATCTTTAAAAAGCTTGCCTAAATGGACGACAATCCACTGGTAATTTGAGATTTTGGAAAGTTGAAGTTGGATTTTTCAGATGACTTGAACCAGAGAATATTTAGATTAAAAAAATATTAATTTCATAAGTAAATAAGCAATCTAGGGCGAGAGATATTTCTCCATTATTATGGCATTGCTCTTTCGTTTATGGAGCAATAAAGTTTGATAGATTGAGCTATTTATAAGATTTGACAGTAAATTTGAAAATGCAGCTTCCATGCCAAGCTTGTGATTTTAATATAATTCACATGGGGTCTTATTTTAAGTGTAAATAAAATTTTCTGGTTGAATTTCTTCTACTGAATTTGAAAATACAGATTCCAGGTGACTCACATGTAGTTTATTTTGTCTCAAATTATCTTCTTCTCCCTTGGTGTGCTCATTTTCCACGTTGCTATATCTCTGGCATATGTTATTATCAAGGGCACTTTAGTCGGTCATAGCACTTATCATTGTACTTGTAATAGTATCACTTTTAATAGAATTCCCAAGGAAAGCATTTTGATTCATTTTTATATATTACAATACGAACTAATCACTAGAAAAAGTAAATAGTGAATATGATCGTTATTTATGTAAAAATTCCTTTTTCAAAGCACTCAAAGCGGTAACAAGGATATTTATTCCTTTCATATAGAATTCGACATCACATATTGGTAATAATTAAAGAATTTTACTTATACTAGTAGCAACGTTACAAACCGAAACATTAGAGATTTAAATCTTACTAATATGCTATAGCAACAACATAGCCATTATTACACTGTGGGGGTCTAGTGTGTACGCAGACCCTATCCCTACCTTGGGAGGATAGAGGCAGTTTACAATAGACCCTCGGCTCAGGAAAGATGATATTAAAAATATGTATTTAACAACTTTTTCTCCCTACAGCAATTTGCAGTGGGAAATGTAAACTGTGATTAGAGTTATACAAGAAGAGAAAATAATGCTTTATACCAAGCTGCTATTCATTTTTCATCAGTAAATGTTACAGGAATATCGAGCCCCAGTTGAACTCATATATCCTAAATCCTATGCTCTTTTTGTTTTTCTGTTAATTCCTTTCTTCCCTGGTTTAAAATTTACATCCTAGCAATGCTGTATATACAAAACATAACGTCGCTATTAACCAACCACCAGTTTCCGACCCTCTTCAATCTTCCTCAGTATCAGCTTCTTGTTAAGGCAAGGAGCGCTCCATCATTGTTGAAGCGTCATTGTATCATCTCGTACACTCTTGAACAAAATCAATCTGTAGAAAGTTATTGTGCTAGACTGCTGCCTATCGAAGAACTATCATCTCGAACTAACTCCCCGACCGGATTCTCCTGAGCCCACATAGCTGCATCCGTGTAACCTTGTTCAAATAGCCTATCAAGAATATCATCTTCTGCTGGCTCAAGCGCCCAACTGAAAAGCTGCAAATGTGGCCAAATTAGATGAGAGAAAACTTGGTATTGGTCTATCACTAGAAGAACCAGGCGATTGACCGTAAGATGTTCAAGTACCTGGCGGGGAGTCGCCCTATTTTCAGGGTTGCAGTCAGGACTTATCCCAATTCCTTGCAATCCCAACCGGCTGGCTGGAAAAGCACAAACGCGCACCTGGATACAACCAATCAGTTGTTAACTGCCTCCAGCAATCAGATGAAAAGAAATCAATATCCTGATAAGTCACTGCTGTTTCTATTGTGGAACTGACAGGTAAAAAGCATAAACTGTTAGCACTAATGGGTGTGGCCTAGTGGTCAATCGGGGAAAACCTTGGAGACCAGGGTTCAAAAGGTTCAAATCCTAACAGAGACAAAAAAAATTAGGTGATCACTTTCCATCTACCTAAACCTCTATGTGGTGGGAGGTAGCAGGTAACAAACTAACAATCGAGGTGCGCGTAAGCTAGCCCGGACACCACCATTATAAAAAAAATGTTGCTAATAAATACTGGAAGATGTAACATGAGAGGAAAAGACAAGTAGATTACTAATCAAACATACAGATAAAACCTTAAGAATTATAGGTAATCAACAACCCAGGGAGAATTGCTGAATTTACAGCTATTTGTTTTAGGCTATATAAGAGAAGATAAGGACAGGGAAAATGCATTCTGATTTCAGATAACTTATTAAACAGGAGAGAGTAATAATTTACAGTTGAGAATAATGTGTATATTAGCAACTCCAAACTAATTCTAGAGCCACAACAGACAGGGCTTCAGTTGACAACTACTTATCGGATGACTTGATTTAAATATTTGTCTACAGATGTCTGAAGTCAATTAAATAAATGTACAGAAGGTAACAGAAATATCTCTTAATGGGTTGGATTGATTTACCATCACCCTCTACAATATAAAGTGAAGTGAAGTCGGGTGAATAGACCAGGTCTTTAGCCTTTTTTTATGAACTTCATCAAAGTCACAGCATTTTCCTTAGAACTGCAAGTTGGTTATTTGAAACGTGCTTCCTCTCCAAAGATTATTTCAATGCACAGGACATACAATGGCAAAATCAATCCGCAACTGGCATACATAAATGACAACGCAAGGTAGTCATGACTAGACATCTGCAGTATAGCGGACTACTTAATTAATTTCTTCAGAAGTTACCGTCTGAGCAGCAGATGTAGGTGGCATAAACAGTGTTAGTCCCCCATCAATACAAAGTTTATTCCTGAAAAGTGTGGCTGGCCTTGGAGCAAGATATCTGTGATTCGCGATACTTTGAAGTTTTAGATTAAAGGTTTAGATTAGAGTGTGAGCTAAAAGAGAAGCTAATAAAGCCAGAAAGAATGTGTACCCTGGGATAAAAGAAGAAGTAAAGACAGCATTGATAAGATCCTCCTTAGAATCAAACTGATCAACCAATAAGCCTCTGGGCCTCCAAAGTATCTGTGTTACAGCAACTGGGATGAAATGACTACATCATTCTCAACCCAGATAAACCATATTGTATTGCATAAGAGCTTCAAAATATCAGCTTGCACGAACAAAAGTTAATCTACACTTACCACGAACTCTTCCATTGCACCTAATATGAGCATCATCTGGAAGAAATTTCTCAAGAATTTCTCTAAGAACAGCCTGGTACGGAATGACATTTTTTAGATGCTTTAACATTTAAATACCAAAAAGCTAAATACTTGTCATCAAGAACAGTACTCTAGATCTCGATGACACGAGATAGGCCAATTTTAAACATGTCAAGTTATTTTCCAGTGACATAGAAATTACAATTTTATGTGGACAAATCAAGTCATGATCAAAATTTTTATACGCGTGCCATTTAAATTTTTTACTCTTAGATACCCAATTCATACGCATTGATTGAGGCAAACACATTAAAATTATCAATTAATCTATTTCATTTTCACGACAACAACAATAACAATAACATACCCAGTAAAATCCCACCAGTGGGGTCTGGGGAGGGTAGGATGTACGCAGACCTTATCCCTACCCCGGAAGGGTAGAGAGGCCGTTTCCGGGAGACCCTCGGCTCAATAGAAGAGATAACCATTTCAGAAAAGAAACGAAAGAAGAGATCTCTAACAACAAAAGAAGCAAGAGAAGTAATAATAATATCTTAAAATACACCAAATAAGTGAAAGGGAGTGCAATAATACAATCATATGCAAAACAACAAAATAGTGTGAACAATTCTGTTTCATAGACTTTGACTGAGATCAAACCTATCAATTATCTTAAAAGATTACAATTATGAATTTATAGCCTGCACAATTAAGAAATTTTGCCATGACACTTACACCAAGGCGAAATGCTGTCCCGCTGAGCCGACAATCTTGAGCTAATATTTTGGTAGCATCTAGAGCCTCTTGCATACTCGCACCAGAAGCAACCACTGCACATACAATTGCACCAGCAGAAGAACCAGCCAGTGGCGTTGTCTCCTGGGCAAGAAGAAATATGTCGGACTGAGAAAAGTCATCTTTGTAGTCCTAATTTTGTAACCAAAATGAACATCCAACCAAGACCCTCCACCATTGTTTAATGTCCGGTATAATGTTTCTTAACCTCTTAACCTTAATCCTCTATCTCTTAATAAGCTTATTAGCAAATCAAGCTGCTTGATTATTCATGGCAAAAGCTCAATAAAATACTTATAAAGAAGGCAAACGAAAAGGTCCGTAGCAACTTAAATTCTCAAAGTATTATCCCCATTAATAGTTTATTCTCTTCTTTCCGTAAAATTCCCTTTCTTACACATCATGAAGTACCATCATAGCAACAAACATTAGGCTCAAACTCCAGATCTCAAGGGTCATACGGTCAACAACAATATCCAACAGCAGATGTAAAAAGTACTTGTCCAATTTCTTCATCTATCCTAATTCCTATGTGATGTACGGGGTTAATATACATGTCCCCGAATCCTCAAGTTCCTCCAAAGAGCAATGCACTATGAAGTGAGCTATACAAACTCAGTTTGGCTCGGACATCTGGCACTCGATTAACGTCACTCACCCATCAATAGTTAAATCCAATAAATGTGTATCAATATACTACTACTAAGTTCTTAGAGAAGTCTATAGAAGATCTTTCAACTACATTTTAATCCCAATTAGTTAGTGTCCCCTATAAGAATCCTCTCATGCATTTTGTTATATTCAAACTATCAATTCACTAACTGAAAAATAGAATGGATAAAGATATTCTTAGAGCCCGTTTGGACATACAAAATTTTTCCTTTTTTCCAATTTTTTTTTTGAAAACAATATTTGGTTATCAAAATCTTCCCAATTTTTCCAATTTCACTTGAAAATGAGAATTTGCTAGTTTTTAGTTTTACAAATTTACCCTATACTTTTAAAATTTATAAAATGACCCCATCAATTATTAACCTACGTGTTCGATAACAGTGGTAATAGCAGTGGAAAGCGGACTATGTTAGAAAATGTGATATTGATTTTGCATCTTCTGTGTATTGCACTAAAGCAGAATATGATAACAGTTAAACAATAGTAGCATGTTTGATTGTTTATTTCAAGTAGGATAATCAAATTGGGGTGGTTTTGATATTTTTTACAAGTTGTGGGGTATAAATCATGTTTCAAGATTTTGAAAAAAAGACATCCAAATATTTTGCAAAAATTATAACCAAACACAACTTCATCTTTGATTCAAATTTTAGTGAAATTCCAAATTTGAATTTTTTTTTTTTTGGAATTCATGTCCAAATGCCTACTTAGTTCTTTACATTCTCTATAAAGTTCTCCCTTTGAATGTATTTACCGGCATTTTGCTGGTATAAAACAATTATACCTCAATGAAGGAGAGTGTTGGATCAATGGTAAAGTTATTTTCGTGTAACCTATAGGTCATGGGTTCGAGGTGTGGAAGCAGCCGCTAATTCTTGCATTATGGTAACCTGTTTACATCAATACCCTTGGGGTGCGGCACTTCTCCAAACCTTGTGTGAAGGTGGGATGCTTTATGCACCAAGGTGCCCCTTTTAAAACAATTATGCCTCAACCCCAAGCTGCATTTTCGTACAATAGACCCTTGTGGTCCGGCCCTTCCCCGACCCCGCATAGGGGGAGCTTAGTGCACCGGGCTGCCCTGCCCAGCTGCATTTTGCTGGCATACATCAATAAAATACTTACATGACCTCTCAAAAGAAATATAACTGGTAAGGAGCTCAAGCAACATTCTTTTATATCCAAACGAGCTCAATAGCCTATTACTATGCTCATCGTGGTTCATCCATCTAGATTCCCACTTCCTCCACTCCCTTCTCCAAAGTCAAATAAAACTTGTTATGGATAAGCAAAAAGATTTTCTTTGGATATTATCTTACTTGATCAACTACAGAACCAAGAAAACAACAAGCAAAATTATTCAACAACCAAATACTAAATAAAGTAGAATATACCAAACCTTGATATAGCCCTTCTCAATGAGAAGCTTAGCAACCCCAAGATGATAAGGAAACAAAAGCCCAGCAGCAGAGAAGCTAAACCCAGGGCTAGTCACCGTTTTCATGCTCTTCTCAGCTTCCACATCTTTTTCCCTCTGCTCCCACACAACCTCCGGCTGAACCGGGTCCTCAACCACCGTCGCTATCCCTTCCTTTCTCCGTTCCCAAAAGTACGATTCACTCTCTTCTGCACCATTAACTATACTATTCCCACGCCTCAAAACTCGTGATGCAATGCCAAGGAAAAGCTCGCCGGTCGCCACCGCGAATGACTTCTTCTCCTCCGATGCCGCCTCCAGCGGAGGAGGGGGAAAGGGAGGTTCTTTGATGGTGGGTGGTTTTGTATTGGGGTTCGGAGGAGGAGGAGGGGGTGGGGTAGAATTGGCGGAGAAATTGAGGGTACGAAGTGGGAAAACGACATGGGGATTGGATTTAGGGTTTAGAGGAGGGCGAAAAGGACGAGGGTTTGAGAGGAAAAGGGAAGACATTGATTTGTGATTACGTTGTGAGGAAGATGAAGAATTGGAAGAAGATGTTTGGTAGGTAAAACGTTTCATATGTTTCGTCCAAACGTATACATTGTTCTTGTATACTGCTTCTTGGAACAAATTATATGTACGACATGACATGTACGACAACGTAATGCAACAGTTTATTCTGTGCTCTGCAAATATGTGAGTTTTGAGACATGAAACTCTGTTGGTTTTGCCGGGGAGATCAATTGAAATACGAAAAGAAATACTATTTCTGCAGTTCTTTTGGATTTGTTTCTTTTTCCGTCTACTCCGGCTATTTTTATTTTTTTCTGCCAGATATTTGGAGTCACTTTCAACAGAGATTCTTTTTCTTGTTTAAAAAAAGATAGTGTATATTATATGTATACACACTGATAATGGTGTCAGGTAGCTAAATATTCCAACCACAGAACCTGATCACTCCCACAACTTGATGTTTTATATTACTGGTATATTTTGAGGAAATTATTGGTTAATTGTTGTAGTTTCTCTCTCTTTTTTTTAACCAGCATGATTGCTTAGTTGAACTTGGAACACTTATTTTAGTGGCCTGTTGGATACTGAAAACTAGTGTTTAGAAAAGCTATTGAAAACATTTTTAAGATACAACAACAACACAATAAAATCCCACTAATGAAGTCGGGGAGGATAGTGTGTACGCATATGTTACCCCTACCTCAAAAGAATAGAAATATTGTTTTCGAAAAATCATCGGCTCAAAACATTTTTAAGATAGTTATCACAACAACGATTATATAATCCAAGAGGATGAACCAAAGTAGTCATACATACAACTCCAAAAAGACATCTAGAGCCACTTTCTTAGCTCATAAATGTTGACTTCAGGTCCACCGTAAACTTAATTACTCCTGTCACACCCTCCTTTTTCCGCCCCGCGTGGGGACAAAGGAGTTTTTCCAATTAAAGGACAATCGAAACGGGATTTGTTTATTTATTTCAGAGTCGTCACTTGGGAGATTTAGGGTGTCCCAAGTCACCAATTTAATCCCGAATCGAGGAAAAGAATGACTCTGTATTACAGTCCGCGAACAAGAAATCCGGATAAGGAATTTTGTTAACCCGGGAGAAGGTGTTAGGCATTCCCGAGTTCCGTGGTTCTAGCACGGTTGCTCAACTGTCATATTCGGCTTGTTTATCTGATTTTATACAATTATGAGCTAATGTGCAAGTTTTAACTTTTAACCGCTTTCGTCATTATTATTATATATTTTTTCAAGAATTGCAACATCATGGAAATACATCTCCAACCACGTCACATCAATGCACCCGTGGTTGTTGGCACATTTCAACTCTGTTGAGATTTGGATTTGGGTCACATAAATGTGCACCCGAGTTTTAAGAAAATTAAATTATTAAAAGGCGTGCCTAAAGCGACTAGCGTATCATTTACTTTGGGTAGGGCCGTGAAATTTTGCTAAACGGTCCATCCCGAAGTCTAAGCAATTTTAAAGCAAATATTTACCGAGGGCCCCACAATTTTGTATTTTTATTCGGTGAGGCTCATCTCATTCTTATTTTTTAAAGGAATTTGCAACGTCATGGACATGCATCTCGGATCACGTCACAATCAATGTACCCGTGATTAGAGACACATTTCGACTCCGTTGAGATTTGGATTTGGGTCACATAAATGTGCACACCCGTATTTAAGAAAATAACATTATTAAATACGCGCCTAGAACGACTAGCGTATCATTATTTTGGGTAGGGCCGTGAAATTTGCTAAAACGGCTCCTCCATAATTCTAAGCGATTAAATGTACATTTATTGAGGGCCCCGCAATCTATACATTTCATTAAGCGAGGCTCATCTCATTTATTTTAAATGGACAAATCTTAAAATGACTACATTTTTCTATAAAAATTAGTCTCTAAAATAAAGAAAGAAAATTCTAATTAATTACTAGCTTTTTATTATTTTAAGAAGACATGACATGCTAATTGCTTGATTAATACAAATATTGATGAAAAAAGAATTTTACTCTTAATTTCGAAATTATAAATAAAATAAAAATTCAACAACTAATATTCAAAATAAACAAAATATAGCTAGATTAAAATTCAGCATTGTATTTTTTTAAAAAAAAATTATTGAGATTAATTATTCACAATCATTTGAAACTAGATTTAACCATAATTACTAAAGCTTATTAGAAAGTTTATTAGACTTAAACGTTCTCTTAATCTTGCTTAAGCTCAAGTCATGCCTTAATGCCTAATTTACGATGTTTAATTTAAATTCGTGTCTTAGCTAAATTTAGCTACTTGTTCATGATCAACCTATAATCTTGAAGCCTTCATAACTAGTGAATTAACCTATTTTGCCGAACTGATTTATTACAGACTAACTTATGATATTATTTTCTTATTCCAGTTATTATTTAGTAATTCATGAAATAGCTTAAATACAATCAACAAAAGGAACAAAGAAAAAAACGAAATTAAAACTTCAAATTTTCATTCTTCATATGTATTCACGCTTCATATTTCGGATTACAATAAACAGCTTTTCAGTTGTGTACCTGATATTGGAAGCAAAAGAAAATGAATATGAGAATCAGCAGCAGCAGTAAAATCAGTACAACACAGCAACAATAGCCCAGCAACAGTAACAACCCAGTAACAGACCGGTGGAGTAGTAATCCAAAAAAACAAAAGCTTCCAGCTTTTATGAAACAACAATTAATTCTGATTTCAACAACAAAAGAAAACAAAATATTTTTTTTTAGTTTTTTTTTTTATATTTGAAAGCTTAAATATTTTTCGGAATTTTCTATCTCTTAAATGTTCAGCCCTTTTCTCTCTCTTATTTTCAGATTTGTTTTTCTCTCCCGTTTTTTTCTGTCTGTCTATCTGATTTCAAGACTTCTACTTATATCTCATCCCATAAATCTTTTAATCAATTAAAATCAACCCATTTTCTCTACCAAACTCATTATCTTCCCACTCATCCCCATTACATTAAATAAACATATCACATCACCCCATTATATTTTGTCCCCCATGCCTAACATAAAATAATGCAATATTCCCCCCACTAAATTTTGTCTTGTCCCCCCTTTATATTAAATAACCATATCACATCCCACCTCATTTCATTTTGTCCCCCATGCTTCAAATAAACAATTACAAAATGTACAATTCCTAAACTACCCCTCCGACCCTATTACAAATTACTATTTTACCCCCGAAAGTACTATAAATTACCAAACTACCCATCAGCTATAACACATCAATTAATCAAACTTAACCAAAATATAGACAATATGATTAATTTCTAACAATGTTCAAACAACAAATTTCATGAACATGAATTCTTCAACATTTCAACAACAAATCACATGAACATGATTTCTTCAACATTTCAACAACAAATCACATGAACACAAATTGAACAACAAAGAACAACTAAAATTTGATTGAACAATATTTTAGCAACAAACAATCCTATTTTCGGATTCAACAACAACAACAAACAAGTATATTTAGATTTCTAAATTCAATCATATTGAACTTAAAATCCACTCTAACAACATTACAACAAACAATTCTTATATTAAACTTTAAACAAGATTATGAGACCAATTCAAGAAATAATCACAAATGATAAACAAGAAATCAAACTATACACATTTCGGATTCAAAATCAAACAAACATAATATGAACATGAATTAAATCTAAAAATAAAAACGACGGATTCAAATGACTAAAACCAACATACTTCCCTTATTACAACTAAATTCTTTTAGGCAAATGACAAAACAAAAACTAAGAAGAAATAATTATGAATTTAAACTTGAACTTAACAATATTAACAATTTCCGGAAAATACATAAAATACATTAAACAAATTGAAGAAACAATTAATTAAACTTCAATTTGTATCTAACTAATATTAAACTAACAAATATTCACTTAAACAATAATACAAACATGAAATAAACATGAAAACAACTAATTAAACTTCTATTTTGAAATCTGAAAATTAATTTTAACAAAGCACATGAACATGAACAAACTAGAAAAACGATTTCAACGATGAACAACGAACAAAACAAGAATCAAATATTTAACGATTTTAATTTTGAGAAATATAAAAACGAAAATGGACAAAATAAAATTCAAAACAACTAACCGGATTGAAACGACGAACGACTAACCAATGACGAACTCGAACTTAAGGATTCGGCTGAAACAACGTCGAAGCAGTAGCAATGGAGGTTAAGGAGAAACCGCGGCGACATCCGTTCGGAGCAGCCATGGCTGCTCGTCGCAGCTGGACACGGGCAGCAGTTGACGTGCTCGGAACAGGAGCAGCTGGTCGACCATGGCAGCATCTCGACATGCTCGGAAGTAGCGGCGATAGCCGCGGTCGATGAAAAGATGACGCAGTCGCGACAGCAGCCATGGCAACGAGCGTTGACGAACACGAAGAAGAAGTAGCTGGATTGTTGTTCATTGGACGAAGAAGATGAAGTGACGACACATGCACAGCTGCGTGAACAGTAGCATCAATGGCTGGACGCGAGGAGGAAGCATGATGAAATCGACGAGGCATCGATGGCGACGAGGGAGCTCCGAAGGCGATGAAGTGAAGCTTGTTGGGTCTGTTTGGAGAAGGTTGACGCTGCAACAGTGTGTGTGTAAGTGTGATGTTGGGCAGCCATGGTTGAGCTTTGAGGGGGAAGCCATGGATGACCTTGGAGAAGCTTGAGGAAGAAGAAGAAGATAGGAGGGGGGGCGGATGACTTCCTAGTCTTTTTAGGGTTTTTTCTCCTTTTTTCTTTTGTTTTGTGTTGTTTGTAAGATAATAGGGGTGTTGGGTTATGGACTGGGTCGACCCAGTTCGAAATGGACTGTTTGGGCCATTTTTTGGGCCTATGGCTTGAAATCGAAGAAGAGGCCCAATTCCGACTTTCTTTATATTTTCGCTCTCTTTTCTTCTTTTATTTCTCTAAAACTAAATTATAAAAATACTTAAACTATTATTAAGAATTAAATTAAGTTATAAAAGCGCAAATTAACTCCCAATAACAATTAACGCACAATTAAGTAATAATTAAGCATAAAATTGTATATTTGGACATTAAATGCTAAAAATGCAAACGATGCCTATTTTTGTAATTTTTAATTTTTGTAAAACAAATTTAATTACTAACAATTGTAGAATTAAATCCTACATGCAAAATGCGACATATTTTTGTATTTTTTATTAATTTAGCAAATAAACACGCACAGACAAATACAAATAATTATTCAAAATATCACAAAATATCACAAAATTGCACACCAAAGAAAAATCATTTTATTTTTGAATTTTTTGGGAGTAATTCTCATATAGGGCAAAAATCACGTGCTTACAGCTGCCCCTCTTTGCCCGAAGACACGAAGGGTTTTCGTGCAAAGATAAAGCGAGCGATTTTTGCCCATCCGAGTACTCCGTGTGAAGCATTTTTTTTTTGAAAAAGATTTGACCGAACCTTTGCTTCAAAGGTTTCCTACATATCCTGGGCTAAACAGGAATCAGGTCAATGTAGTTCGGGAAGTTTTGGTAGCTGGGACTACCGTGGGACTGCAATGTTACTGTTGTTGCATGCTATTACTACTGCTTACCGATCTCCTTGGTTCACACGTTGCCGTGAGCTGAGCAATGAACCTGCTGATATAGTTCAGTCTTCCCAACAAACTCATCACCTCGGTTTTGTTTCTTGGAGGTGTCAACTCCTGAATAGCTTTGATCTTTGACGGGTCTAATTCAATACCCCTCCGGCTAACTATAAATCCCAACAACTTCCCAGATGGCACCCCGAAAGCACATTTCGCAGGATTGAGCTTAAGATTGTATCTGCGAAGCCTTTGAAAGAATTTTCTCAAATCTCTGACATGGTCAGATTGCTGTCTAGACTTAACGATCACATCATCCACGTATACCTCAATTTCTTTATGTATCATATCATGGAAGATAGTTGTCATGGCCCTCATATAAGTTGCCCCAGCATTTTTCAAACCAAACGGCATGACCCGATAACAATACGTTCCCCACGGCGTGATGAATGCCGTCTTTTCTGCATCTTCCTTATCCATTAGAATCTGATGATAACCCGCATAACAATCCACAAAAGAGCCAATATCATGTTTGGCACAATTGTCGATCAGTATATGGATGTTGGGCAGTGGGAAATTATCTTTTGGGCTTGCTTTGTTAAGGTCTCGATAATCGACGCACACCCTGGTCTTGCCATCTTTCTTTGGCACAGGCACGACATTGGCTAACCAAGTGGGGTACCGTGTAACCTGAATGACCCTTGCCTCAAACTGCTTGGAGATCTCTTCTTTGATCTTCACACTTATGTCTGTTTTGAACTTTCTCAACTTCTGCTTGACAGGGAGGAGTGCTGGATCAGTGGGCAATTTATGAACCACCAAATCGGTGCTTAGACCCGGCATATCATCATATGACCATGCAAAAACGTCTTTGTACTCATGCAATACTTTAATTATCTCCTCCTTGAGTTGTGGATCCAAATGAACACTTATTTTAGTTTCCCGTACATTATCTTGGTCCCCTAGATTAACTGCTTCTGTGTCATTTAGGTTAGGTTTGGGTTTTTCTTCAAAGTGGCTTAATTCTTTACTAATTTCCTCATAAGCTTCATCATTATTACAATCCATCCCATCATCACACTCGATCTCTTGTATTATTACTTCTGAACTAGATTGGCTTTTAAAACTGGGCCGAAGATTCCTCATGCATGTCATGTCATTGATATCAGCATAAAAAGAACTGTACAAAGAAAAGAAAAGAAAATGGAAAGAGAATTAGGGACGAAGAAAATTGCATTTCATTAAACGTAAAGACAACAAGGTTTTAACTCATCCAAACGGACGGAACATAACAACTGGATTACAAACCCTGGAATAATCCAGGTGACAAAAAGGAAAACAAAACCCACTACCACGACTCCCTCCGAACTGGAAGAGGAGTAGCTTCCCAATTGCTGATGTTAGCACGTGGTCCGATGTACTGTATGTCTGCTCTGCTTGACCCTTCCCCGGCCTCAACCATGTTTACTTCAGCAAATACTTTCTCAAACACCTTATCCAAATTCCCATCCGCCTCAACTAACGAACCCGATATCTTTGCCAATGACTGTTTCTTGATATTCGGCCTGACGAAGGACCTGGACAATCGAGGAATTGGTTTAGGGAGCACCCAAGCTTTCTTCTTCAATTTACGGGCCTTTCTGACATCTGCCGCTGTTGGTTTGAACCCTAACCCGAAGGTGTCCAGATTTTTGGGCAAAGACACAGGTTGAGTAATGCCCTGCAGTTCAACCCCCAAACCCTTCCCGGGCACGAACCCGTTATTCAACATTTCTGACACTACCATGACGGTCGCAGCTGACACCCTGGGACATGGCATGCTTTTACCCTCAGGCACCCTGCTCACCGGAACCGTGTCGAGGATCTGATACACCCATGGCCCCTTATCATCTTCGGTCTCTATAAAGGGTACAATGGCATCATTCACGGCGCATGTGGGATCTTCCCCATGTAACACAATTTCTTGTCTGTCCCACTCGAATTTGATCATTTGGTGTAGTGTGGAGGGCACGGCTTTTGCTGCATGAATCCACGGTCGACCCAACAAAAGATTATAGGATACTGCAGCATCCAACACCTGAAATTCCATCGTGAACTCGAATGGGCCAATAGTCAATTCGAGTACAATATCCCTTACTGTGTTTGTTCCCCCTCCATCGAACCCTCGAACACAAATGCTATTTTTGCGGATTCTATCCTCATCAATCTTTAACTTGTTCAATGTGGATAACGTGCAAATATTAGCGCTCGACCCGTTATCGATTAGTGCCCGAGTAACCATTGAACCTTCACATTTGACCGTCAAATAGAGAGCCTTGTTGTGTTCTGTGCCTTCCATAGGCAATTCATCATCAGAAAATGCTATCCTGTTCACTTCAAAGATCTTGTTGGCAATTGTCTCTAAATGGTTTACTGAGATTTTGTCAGGCACATGAGCCTCATTCAATATCTTCATTAAAGCTCGGCAATGCTCATCAGAGTGAATTAATAATGACAACAACGAGATTTGGGCCGGTGTTTTTCTCAGTTGCTCAACAATGGAATAATCTTGTCCTTTCATCTTTTTCAGAAACTCTTCTGTTTCCTCTTCCGTTACAGCTTTTTTAACTGGCACTGGATTGTCTTTTGCGCCCTTAGCTTTTCTCAACTCTTCAGGGGCGAAACAACGTCCTGACCGGGTCAGTCCCTGTGCTTCACAACTTTCTTCCTCAATTTCCTTTCCTTTGTATGTCACCACTACTTTGTCATATTTCCAGGGTACGGCTTTGCTATCAACCATGGGTAACTGGACTACCGGTTTTATGACAACCGGTTCTACATAGACTCCCTTCACAACCACCACGGGCGTGGATACTGACCTTGGTACCACTATCTTGACTGGCTCCTGCTTTTTCTCGGCCACAAACGGTCCCTTTCCCATTACTAGCACTGGCTTGTTCTTCTACTGCTTTTAACTGAACCACTGGCCTTGCACTCACTGTCTTTTCTTTGGTTTCCGTAGAACGAATCACCATAACCACCTGCGAAGGTTTCTTAGGCTCTGCCCCCTTATGTATCAGTTCGATCATGTTGGCCTCATAATGCGCTGGTAACGGATTTTGATTGATGTTCGGGGCCTCTGGAGCCTGTACCTCAATACGGCGATTATCAATGAGCTCTTGGATTGCGTTTTTCAACTTCCAACATTTTTCAGTATCGTGCCCCGGCATCCCTGAGCAATACTCGCAGCTAACAGAGTGGTCCAGGTTTCTGGGAAGAGGATTTGGTGCTTTGGATTCAACTGGGGTCAGCATCCCCAACTGTTTCAATCTGTGGAAAAGAGAAGTGTAAGATTCTCCCAGCGGAGTAAATGTTTTTTTGTTTGGGGCCTTCTCATTTCTAAAAGCTTGGTTTGGGCGGAAGCTGGTTCCTGGTCTGTTAGCCCTGGGAGGTGGATAGGTGTTTTGTGGGTGTGGCTGTGTATTTTGGGGACTTGGTGTACGCCATTGCGAGTGCACTGGGGGTTGAGTGTAGGTCTGGGCGTGGTGAATAGAAAATTGTGGTTCTGGTGGTGGATAATAGTGTTGCGGTGGACCATATGGGGTATATTGATAGTTTGGGTGATGGGGTCTGGGTTGGTTGTAGTAGAGTGGACGGTTATTGTGCCTGGACCAAACATTAGCTTCAACTGCAGCAACTTCTTTTTTCTTCTTCTTCCCCAGCACACCACCAGTACCGCTTTGGATGGCCTGGGTGGTTGCTTTCAACGCCGAGTAGCTCAAGATCTTGTTAGATTTCAATCCTTCTTCAATCATGGCTCCCATCTTTACCACTTCATTAAACGACTTCCCGACAGATGTCACTAGATGACCAAAATAGGTAGGTTCCAATGTTTGCAAGAAGTAATCTACCATCTCACTCTCCCGCATGGGAGGATCAACCCTTGCAGCTTGTTCCCTCCAGCGGAAACCAAACTCTCTAAAACTTTCCCCAGGCTTCTTTTCTAGTTTCAACAATGACAGACGATCAGGGACTATTTCGAGGTTATATTGAAAATGGCCGATGAATGCCTGGGCCAAATCATCCCATGTATACCATCGGCCGGGGTCTTGCCTCGTGTACCATTCTAGCGCTGACCCGCTCAGGCTTTGCCCGAAATATGCTATCAACAACTCATCTTTTCCCCCAGCCCCTCTCATTTTGCTACAGAAACCACGCAGATGGGCTACTGGGTCACCGTGCCCCTCATATAAGTCAAACTTCGGCATTTTAAACCCCGCAGGCAACTGTACATCAGGAAAAGGGCACAAATCTTTGTATGCGACACTAACTTGGTTTCCTAAACCATGCATGTTCCTGAAGGATTGCTCCAGGCTTTTGACTTTACGAATCACCTCCTCTTGTTCTGCATTCTTAACCGGTTTCTCAACTTCTCCCGGGATTTCAAAATGGGGAGAGGAGGTATATGGCTCAGGCGCTTTGAAAGTGGGTTCGGGAGGGTAATATTGGGTGTCGTGAGCTTGGAATAGCGGCTCACTGGATGATCTATGTAGTGGAGCTGGGGGAGGTGCCACAAAGACGGGAACATTTGGTGGAGGAGGGTTTTGAGTGGGTGGTGGAGCTTGGGAATCATAAGCCTCTCTTCCCTGATAATAGTGATGGCTTGGGAAACTTGTTGAAGGACCGGGAGAGGGGTATTCCGGCGTGTGTACTGGTTGGAGGGTAGGAGTAACGGGTAGTTCTTGCCCCTTCTGGGCTCTAGCTAAGGCTATCTGCATTTCATTCATTTCTAGCCTCATTTTTTCCATTTTCTCCAGGGCTTCCTTCAGCATCTGATTGGCCGTTTTTTCTGACTCAACGCTGTTGTCTGACCCAGTCATGCTTTCTGGTATAGGACCTTTTGATCTTGTTTGATAATGGTACGGTGCCAGTACGCTCTAACAACTAACTGATATTGATTGGAAAAACAACAAACTTGTCAGTGTTAGAGTCTTAACAGATATTATAATTGCACGTTAGGGGGATGCAATCCTCCTAGGCAGTTAATCATTTCTAACATGCTTTTGCTCTGACCGCATGCATCATCCCGGCTTATTTTTGCTCTGACAAATATATATTCTTCTTCTTTCTTTTTTTTTTTTTAATTTTTTTTTAATTACGGTCGAATCCTATAGAGATTGCCTACGTATCATGACCCCGCACGAATCAGACCAAGCGTAGTTCGTGCAGATAAATGTAAAAATAAGGGTGGAAATAAAATGCTCAACTTTCATTAATAAACAGACTCTTACAAACTCAACATCTTTTGTTTTGGAAAGAAACTAACAAACGCAATCTGAAAGCAAACAAAAACTCTAAGCTTGCAAACATACTCAATCCAGAAAGATAACGGACGTACAAAAGACTGACTCAAAATGGTAGATACTCACAGACACGGACTATGCATATTCTAGTGCTTCAAACTTAGGTATCCGCGGGGCGTCGTTCGGCCTCGCCGCGGGTCTAGGATCCAAATCCCTTTCAAGCTGCTCTAACTCATTCATGGTTCGCTTCACATAGATCATCACTGCTGAGATAAAAGTAGTACGGGTCATGTCTTCACAAACCCGGCATCTCCTGACAATAGCATGAGCAATGGCTCTAATCCTGTCTTTTGTTTGCTTCTTTTCTATGAGCAAGCGTCTTATCTGATCGCTGCACGTCTTTAAAGCTCGGGAGTCTTGCAAGTGCTGGTCTTGCAGCTGTTGCACTTCTGCCTCCATTTGGGCTAACAAGTTGTAACAATGTCCGCTTTCAGTTTCGAAGTCTCTAACCTGCCTAACCGCTCTACCTTCAAGGGCAACTACTTTTCTCTTTAAATTGGCAACAATTTTCTCATGGTCCCTTTTCAACCGATTCAAGTATTGGCGATACTCTTCGGTTCTTGTCTCCCACTGTGCTTTAAGTTCTGCCATGACATTTTCAGCTTTTCCTAGCTCATCCCGCCATTCTCTGACTTCGCTTTCCAATCTTTTTACCAATTGTTCATCGGATCGGCTCCTCGGTTGCTTATCGATGGTTATCTTCAACTGTCGGACTTGGGCCTTAAGAGCGTCATTTTCTCTGGCTAGTCTATTCTTTTCACCTTGATCCTCGGCAACCTGTACACTGTTCTCGAATTTCAGACTCTCGACTTGTTGCTTTAATTTACCAATCTCAACTCGATAGCTTTCTTCCTTTGCTAACCAATCCCACTGCTCTTGGGACGACTTGGCGAAATCTTCGAGATGAGGTCTTTTAGCCGGTCTCCCATATGCCACGTCACCTCTGAACCATTCGTGATACCCTGGAGCAATTTCCCCTCTGACCCTATCGGACACACAAGTGTTTGCCATCAGATATTGACACTCACTCCAAATTTGACGAACCTCTTCCTCGGGGAATCGACCGTCAGGACTAATTTCGACCACTTGGGTACTCAAATCTTCATCTCTTGGTATTACTTGATATCTACCGAGTTGCCTCAGAACCCGATACGGTGCATAAGGTTGTATGCTTTTGAGTCCCATTAACAAAAAATGCGGTCGGGCTGCTGGCATATATATGACTTCCTCGACAGACAACCATCCAAGCACCCACTGTATCTGGCTAGCCTCGAGGTTCCGAAATAATAATGCCCAAGCTGTGACTCCTTCAGGTAGACCAACCCCTTTGATTCTCGTACAAAATTCCCCTATACAAGTTTTCTCAGCCGAGCCATAACTCAATAACTGAGAGCGCGGGCACAAATGCTCAATCATCCACATTTGTAACAATAAGTTACATCCCTCAAAAAATTTGCCCCCAGCTTTGCACGCAGTGAGAGCTCTGAAGATATCAGCCACAATCATAGGTGCTAAAGTGCTTTTCCCCATGGTTTGCAAAGTACTGACGACGCCTGCTACTTTCAAATCAATATTACCATCTTTCCTTGGGAATATTACGAGACCCAAAAAAGCTACCATAAATGCCACTCGCCTGTGTTTCTCCCATTTTTGTCGGCTATTTCTGCTGCAAAGCTTAAAGTCTGGATTATTGAACCCGCCCACATGGCCATATCTATCATACACGAAGCGGAAACTGCAGAAACCCTTTGCAAAATCTGGGTGATGAACTGTCCGGGGTACTTTCAAGGAATCCAGGAATCGATGTATGGTAATGGCTCTAGGAGCAATCAAGTATTTGAATCTCAATGGAGCTTGGTCACTTCCAATGTACCCCGCTATTTCTTCTATTGTTGGGGTGAGTTCAAAGTCTGAAAAATGAAACACATTATGTGCCGAATCCCAATGGGCGACCAATGCCCTGATGATATCCCCCCGAGGCTGAATGTCTAATAAATCCGGAAGGTCTTTCAAATATTTTCTCACTTCGTCTTGCCCTTCTTTGCCCAAATCATTCCACCACAATTGCAGCTCAAAAGGGATTTTGGTCATTATTGAAAAAGGCTCATTTATTGTCGTGCTCATCCTGCACATTTATTAAAGCGTTTAAGCAAAAGAAAACTTTTATTTAACTCCAAAAACTACTATCTATATTATCGACTCAAAATTAACCCTATATTTCAAATGAAGAACTCAATTCTTAATTCTAATATTTTTAGATAAAAGACCCGATATTGCAACACGGCCTTCCTGCGCCTCAGGGGCAAAAATTTTAAGGCTGTGAGGGTCAAAAATCAAAATACGACCAAAGGTGGTTGTTTATGCAAAGTCAGCCCTCCGGTGCCCCGTTTGGGAATATTTGGCTATTTATGACATAACAACATCATCTGACTTATTTATGACTCTTTTTTTCTTTATCGTTTTTCAAATTAGGAAACTCAATATTGCAAACACGACCTTTCAACGTCTCGGGGACGAAGATTTTTAAGGCTGTGTGGGTCAAATGGACCAAATCTTAAATATGACCCAAAAGTGGCTGTTTATGCAAAGTCAGCCTTCCGGCGTCCCCTTCGGGAACGTTCGGCTATGTCTTGATAAAACAGCGTCACCTGACTTCTTAGAAGTTTGACATATATATTTTGCTATTTTGCTATTTTTTTTTAAAAAAAAATAAAATTGGACATCACCCGACTTATTT
Organism: Nicotiana sylvestris; assembly: GCF_000393655.2. Classification (NCBI taxonomy): domain Eukaryota; kingdom Viridiplantae; phylum Streptophyta; class Magnoliopsida; order Solanales; family Solanaceae; genus Nicotiana; species Nicotiana sylvestris. Next base: position 116,948,064 of record NC_091057.1, on the reverse strand, counting down.
ATGACAAAATTAAAAATCTTATACATGTTTTTTTTTTAAATTTATTTTTTGGCTTTTTTTAGCAAAAGGGGGGTTGGACCCGATGAGGGTTGCCTACGTATCTCATATCCGGTGAGAATCAAACCCGCGTAGTTCGGGCAAATTAACCGAACTATTTTAAAACATGACTCTTTTTCATTTTTATTTTTTCCTGGCAAGACAATCTATTTTCATTTTCTATTCTTGAAAAAGACAAAATAACGATTTTTTTCCATTTTCAACAAACAATAAAACAATCTATTTTTCCAAAAAAAAATAAAAGACTCTTTTTTTCTATATTTTTTAGTAAAACAAAATAAAATATTTTCCTTTTTTTTTCAAAATTTCGGCAGAGTTTCGCCAGTAATTGGTCATTGATTGTTTTTCTAAAATAATCAATTAACTCCCTAACTGATATATTCTTTTTCCCTTTTTTTTCTTTTCTCTTTTTTTTCTCTTCAATTTTCAAACATTTCCGAGATTCAGAAACCGGTCAACATGCAAGTTCGAAACAAATATATGTACAGAGCAAGTAGGATGCATCAGAATGGTCTTTTCATTTCAGGTTGCTAGTTCTAGACGGACCCAACCCCTGTGTTGAGTCCCCTTAGTCAAATGCAACGTGATGCAAATAAACGTTCCTACTAGGGATCCGGTATGAAGTCACATTATTCTATATTCAAAACCTGGGTCAGTGTACTAGACTGTGTACCCGAGCGGACAACTCGAGTCGAGGAGGGGGCAACTTACCGGGAACCAAAAGGCCATCCGGCTTCGTAACTTGTCCGACCTCTTTCTTATTTCAGGGTATAACACTAACAGAATAGGGAGTCTCAACCAGTAAGCACATCCCCGGAGGTGAAGAGAGAAGGGTTCGGCACAGTTTATATATACAGTCAAATAATATCAAAGCGGTAAAAGCAGCATTTAGCACATTAGGCTCAAACATGTAAAAATCAGATAAAGCCAAATATAACAATTTATATAAGCTCGAATTTCTAACCCTGAACCAGTGGTTCTGGGTTTAAAGCAGTAAGTCCCCAGCAGAGTCGCCAGAGCTGTCACACTCTCCTTTTTCCGCCCCCGCGTGGGGACAAAGGAGTTTTTCCAATTAAAGGACAATCGAAACGGGATTTGTTTATTTATTTCAGAGTCGCCACTTGGGAGATTTAGGGTGTCCCAAGTCACCAATTTAATCCCGAATCGAGGAAAAGAATGACTCTGTATTACAGTCCGCGAACCAGAAATTCGGATAAGGAATTCTGTTAACCCGGGAGAAGGTGTTAGGCATTCCCGAGTTCCGTGGTTCTAGCACGGTCGCTCAACTGTCATATTCGGCTTGTTTATCTGATTTTATACAATTATGAGCTAATGTGCAAGTTTTAACTTTTAACCGCTTTCGTCATTATTATTATATATTTTTTCAAGAATTGCAACATCATGGAAATACATCTCCAACCACGTCACATCAATGCACCCGTGGTTGTTGGCACATTTCAACTCTGTTGAGATTTGGATTTGGGTCACATAAATGTGCACCCGAGTTTTAAGAAAATTAAATTATTAAAAGGCGTGCCTAAAGCGACTAGCGTATCATTTACTTTGGGTAGGGCCGTGAAATTTTGCTAAACGGTCCATCCCGAAGTCTAAGCAATTTTAAAGCAAATATTTACCGAGGGCCCCACAATTTTGTATTTTTATTCGGTGAGGCTCATCTCATTCTTATTTTTTAAAGGAATTTGCAACGTCATGGACATGCATCTCGGATCACGTCACAATCAATGTACCCGTGATTAGAGACACATTTCGACTCCGTTGAGATTTGGATTTGGGTCACATAAATGTGCACACCCGTATTTAAGAAAATAACATTATTAAATACGCGCCTAGAACGACTAGCGTATCATTATTTTGGGTAGGGCCGTGAAATTTGCTAAAACGGCTCCTCCATAATTCTAAGCGATTAAATGTACATTTATTGAGGGCCCCGCAATCTATACATTTCATTAAGCGAGGCTCATCTCATTTATTTTAAATGGACAAATCTTAAAATGACTACATTTTTCTATAAAAATTAGTCTCTAAAATAAAGAAAGAAAATTCTAATTAATTACTAGCTTTTTATTATTTTAAGAAGACATGACATGCTAATTGCTTGATTAATACAAATATTGATGAAAAAGGAATTTTACTCTTAATTTCGAAATTATAAATAAAATAAAAATTCAACAACTAATATTCAAAATAAACAAATATAGCTAGATTAAAACTCAGCATTGTTATTTTTTTAAAAAATATTATTGAGATTAATTATTCACAATCATTTGAAAACTAGATTTAACCATAATTACTAAAGCTTATTAGAAAGTTTATTAGACTTAAACGTTCTTTTAATCTTGCTTAAGCTCAAGTCATGCCTTAATGCCTAATTTACGATGTTTAATTTAAATTCGTGTCTTAGCTAAATTTAGCTACTTGTTCATGATCAACCTATAATCTTGAAGCCTTCATAACTAGTGAATTAACCTATTTTGCCGAACTGATTTATTACAGACTAACTTATGATATTATTTTCTTATTCCAGTTATTATTTAGTAATTCATGAAATAGCTTAAATACAATCAACAAAAGGAACAAAGAAAAAAAACGAAATTAAAACTTCAAATTTCCATTCTTCATATGTATTCACGCTTCATATTTCGGATTACAATAAACAGCTTTTCAGTTGTGTACCTGATATTGGAAGCAAAAGAAAATGAATATGAGAATCAGCAGCAGCAGTAAAATCAGTACAACACAGCAACAATAGCCCAGCAACAGTAACAACCCAGTAACAGACCGGTGGAGTAGTAATCCAAAAAAACAAAAGCTTCTAGCTTTTATGAAACAACAATTAATTCTGATTTCAAACAACAAAAGAAAACAGAATATTTTTTTTAGTTTTTTTTTATATTTGAAAGCTTAAATATTTTTCGTAATTTTCTATCTCTTAAATGTTCAGCCCTTTTCTCTCTCTTATTTTCAGATTTGTTTTTCTCTCCCGTTTTTTTCTGTCTGTCTATCTGATTTCAAGACTTCTACTTATATCCCATCCCATAAATCTTTTAATCAATTAAAATCAACCCATTTTCTCTACCAAACCCATTATCTTCTCACTCATCCTCATTACATTAAATAAACATATCACACCACCCCATTATATTTTGTCCCCCATGCCTAACATAAAATAATGCAAGATTCCCCCACTAAATTTTGTCTTGTCCCCTCTTTATATTAAATAACCATATCACATCCCACCCCATTTCATTTTGTCCCCCATGATTCAAATAAACAATTACAAAATGTACAATTCCTAAACTACCCCTCCGACCCTATTACAAATTACTATTTTACCCCCGAAAGTACTATAAATTACCAAACTACCCATCAGCTATAACACATCAATTAATCAAACTTAACCAAAATATAGACAATATGATTAATTTCTAACAATGTTCAAACAACAAATTTCATGAACATGAATTCTTCAACATTTCAACAACAAATCACATGAACATGATTTCTTCAACATTTCAACAACAAATCACATGAACACAAATTGAACAACAAAGAACAACTAAAATTTGATTGAACAATATTTTAGCAACAAACAATCCTATTTTCGGATTCAACAACAACAACAAACAAGTATATTTAGATTTCTAAATTCAATCATATTGAACTTAAAATCCACTCTAACAACATTACAACAAACAATTCTTATATTAAACTTTAAACAAGATTATGAGACCAATTCAAGAAATAATCACAAATGGTAAACAAGAAATCAAACTATACACATTTCGGATTCAAAATCAAACAAACATAATATGAACATGAATTAAATCTAAAAATAAAAACGACGGATTCAAATGACTAAAACCAACATACTTCCCTTATTACAACTAAATTCTTTTAGGCAAATGACAAAACAAAAACTAAGAAGAAATAATTATGAATTTAAACTTGAACTTAACAATATTAACAATTTTCCGGAAAATACATAAAATACATTAAACAAATTGAAGAAACAATTAATTAAACTTCAATTTGTATCTAACTAATATTAAACTAACAAATATTCACTTAAACAATAATACAAACATGAAATAAACATGAAAACAACTAATTAAACTTCTATTTTGAAATCTGAAAATTAATTTTAACAAAGCACATGAACATGAACAAACTAGAAAAACGATTTCAACGATGAACAACGAACAAAACAAGAATCAAATATTTAACGATTTTAATTTTGAGAAATATAAAAACGAAAATGGACAAAATAAAATTCAAAACAACTAACCGGATTGAAACGACGAACGACTAACCAACGACGAACTCGAACTTAAGGATTCGGCTGAAACAACGTCGAAGCAGTAGCAATGGAGGTTAAGGAGAAACCGCGGCGACATCCGTTCGGAGCAGCCATGGCTGCTCGTCGCAGCTGGACACGGGCAGCAGTTGACGTGCTCGGAACAGGAGCAGCTGGTCGACCATGGCAGCATCTCGACGTGCTCGGAAGTAGCGGCGATAGCCGCGGTCGACGAAGAGAAGACGCAGTCGCGACAGCAGCCATGGCAACGAGCGTTGACGAACACGAAGAAGAAGTAGTTGGACTGTTGTTCATTGGACGAAGAAGATGAAGTGACGACACAGGCACAGCTGCGTGAACAGTAGCATCAATGGCTGGACGCGAGGAGGAAGCATGATGAAATCGACGAGGCATCGATGGCGACGAGGGAGCTCCGAAGGCGATGAAGTGAAGCTTGTTGGGTCTGTTTGGAGAAGGTTGACGCTGCAACAGTGTGTGTGTAAGTGTGATGTTGGGCAGCCATGGTTGAGCTTTGAGGGGGAAGCCATGGATGACCTTGGAGAAGCTTGAGGAAGAAGAAGAAGATAGGAGGGGGGGGGGGCGGATGACTTCCTAGTCTTTTTAGGGTTTTTTCTCCTTTTTTCTTTTGTTTTGTGTTGTTTGTAAGATAATAGGGGTGTTGGGTTATGGACTGGGTCGACCCAGTTCGAAATGGACTGTTTGGGCCATTTTTTGGGCCTATGGCTTGAAATCGAAGAAGAGGCCCAATTCCGACTTTCTTTATATTTTCGCTCTCTTTTCTTCTTTTATTTCTCTAAAACTAATTTATAAAAATACTTAAACTATTATTAAGAATTAAATTAAGTTATAAAAGCGCAAATTAACTCCCAATAACAATTAACGCACAATTAAGTAATAATTAAGCATAAAATTGTATATTTGGACATTAAATGCTAAAAATGCAAACGATGCCTATTTTTGTAATTTTTAATTTTTGTAAAACAAATTTAATTACTAACAATTGTAGAATTAAATCCTACATGCAAAATGCGACATATTTTTGTATTTTTTATTAATTTAGCAAATAAACATGCACAGACAAATACAAATAATTATTCAAAATATCACAAAATATCACAAAATTGCACACCAAAGAAAAATCATTTTATTTTTGAATTTTTTGGGAGTAATTCTCATATAGGGCAAAAATCACGTGCTTACAGCTGCCCCTCTTTGCCCGAAGACACGAAGGGTTTTCGTGCAAAGATAAAGCGAGCGATTTTTTGCCATTATGATGGTCGGTTATAGTTAAATAAAGATTTGAAGCAGACTCACTAGCTATAAGGAATACATTTATTTGTTAGTATGATGGCCGGTCATGGTTAAATAAACATTTGAAGTAGGCTCACTTGGAGTCTTGGAATATACTCTACCATGAAGCATATCTTGTGAGGTTCAGATGTATATCTTGTTTCCAGCAATGAGCTGAACTACTTCAGAGAACTTCTTTTACTACTGAATTCCTACTGCAACGGTTCTAACAGCAACCACATTGAGACAATCACCATCAACAGAAAATATGCCTAAAGAGGGACTCTATATGATGGATCCACCATTCTTAGAATAAACAGGTTTCCTTGGTTTCCCCTTGATATCCTGTAAATGATGACGTTATATGACAAGCAAAATTAAACACGAAAAGGAAGTTAGATGACAAATAAACCAGAAATAGAAGGCAACGGGCAGACAGTTTATTTTTGGAATTATTTTCTTAAATGTCACAGGTTCAATACATATAAGAACTTGAACCTGCGGTCCCAAACACCCCACTTAACCTAATGTAAAGATGGACCATGTTCGATAGGGTGGGAAGAAGTCCTTTGGAGTATGTATTTAACTTTAGAACAATAAATTACTAGTCTATCATACCAACTTACTAAACATCAGTGTTCCCATTTCAAATATATTGCTTTTATTTTCATAGAATTGTTGTACAATTAGACACCTGAGCACGCTAGATGTATCGTGGTTCATGTTCCCCCCAAAAGAAACGCAAACTGCAATTTCATGGCTAATAAGAGATACGAGAGCATGGGCTTGCACAATCAAAAACAGTCGATCTTTATGAAACGAGGAAGCTAAATAGGAGAACTGATGCTGCTCGAATGTAGTTGTCAATGGTCATGCTTTCTGAACATGACTAGCCTATAAGGAAGACCACTATACAAGAATCATTAATGATTACAGGGTGGGTTCTTTTTCTTTACCTTAGTTCTTCGTCCAGGTATGTGATTTCAAGTTGACCACGACCACTTCCACGGCTTTTTATGGATATCTACAAGCCAGAGAAAAGATTGGTCCAAGAAAAGTTAATAAGTAAAGCTTTATACATTTGGTTTAGTGTTTCTACCCAATTCACCATGAAGCAAGCAGTAACAGAGAGATAGGTAAGTAGAAATGGAAATATCTTGATGTCACAGTCATGTGCCTTAATGAATACAATAAAATGCAGCTGGCTACTTAAATTTCCAAACCAAAAATAAGGTTTCACCTACCAGACCAGCTATCTTGAAAGAGTCAAATTTTACAGCAACTCTCCGTTCATTAATAGGAACTAAATTGGCAGTGGCCTGCAGAGATTGTAAGAAAACTGACCTCAACTTTATTGCAAATATCAAAGATGAAACATTTCCTTTTTAATATTGACAAAGGATAACCCTTCCTTAAATATATGTCAAATTTTTCTCTTGGAATCCAGGACAATGAGAATCTCAACTTGATTAAAAACTTAATTTTTATAACTTTCAAGGAACAAAAACCAGCCTATGATATGTATCCTGACTGAAATCGAGCATCAGTTTTTTTTACCTCTTACCTTTCACAGAAATTGCAAACATCCACAAAAAGCAGCAGTTCCAACAGGTTATAACAAAATCACATACTTATACTGAGATCATTATCGATCCTAGTATTTTTTTCCTGCGTGAATCTTCCTATTCGTGGAAATATTTCATATCTTAAAGAAAGTGGGAGTGTGTGTGTGTGTGCATCTTTTTTTCCGGGCAAAAGAAAACTTCTTCAAAGTTCACAGTAGTTTTGAGAAGGACCTTAAAATCTGCAAGCTGCATATACTAATCAAGGTGACTAAACTAAAGAGATACTTATGAAATATAACTCATAGGGAAGAAAACCAGGTTACCAAATCTACGCACACACACAAAGAGGTATGTACTTGTATGGTGTACATATGAACCATGAGATGTGGCCTAATACTCCTGTTAAGAGAATGTGGTCCTTTCAGTGAAAATGAAACAAACTTGATTAGATTTCCTGAGTATTACTAACACAGCAACTAGAGAAACAGGCAAATTTTCACAAGTTACAAGTTAAATAGGATAATATTTCACAGCATAAGATAAAATACTAGAGATTCTTTCCTAATTCTCTGTGAGATAAAAAAAATGGACCTGATTGAAAAACGGCCATGTCTCCATATTCTGAGCCCTCAATGTATCTGCATTGATAGCCTGGTAAATTTTTCCATTGGGTCTCAAGATTTTGGGCCTCTGCCAAAATGATATCCGAACAAGAGCTTTGTCGTTACAGTTAGGAATGAAGCACATCAAACAAAGAAATTACACAACAGAATACTGATCATAAGCTCAGCAAGCAATAGTGCATATGTATATCACAGCCGTCTTTAGTTTTTCCTTTCTAGAATCTTGCTGTCGTTTGTCACTGTAGACTACGTCTTTAACACAATATTGAAGGTTGGAGTGAAGAAAACAAATCGAAAGTGTGATCTAAAACCAACATTTAAACAACAGAAGGAAAATAGAAAAGGAGTTGATCATCCAACACTCTCAGAAGAAGAAGAAAGAATATTTTCTAAAGGCAACTTCCGCAAAGTCAATGAAAATAGAAAAATATTATTTATTATGCTTGATATTGGAAGCATGGAGGTACTTTTGTCGCTATTTAATTATAAATCCCATTAATAACGGAGCAAACCGATAGTAAGGACTATGCGAATTGGAAAACTAGTCAAGCACAGAACACACTCATCATAATCATCATCATGATCACCCAATCAACCATATCATTTTGATGACATCACAAAATAGAGGAAGCACGCCACAACATGGAAGCCAACTAAAATACTGAACCAAGTAATATTCCACTGTAGTTTAAGAAGTTGGAGAAAGGGAACATGGAAACGCCAGTGGTGCATTAATCGAAGTTCTTCTCATCCATTGGAGTACCGACCCTTTTTCTTGAGGCTAAATAACAGTGCACCTAGACTACAGCATGCTAAACTATCCAATACTATCTTTTAGACAAAAATGAACAGAAAACAACAAAAGGATGTCTAACCTTCTGATTATTCCTAAACAATTATAGGAACTGATATCACATGCAGATGAAGCAACTTTAATGTGACTAGATGTAGACATCATCCTTTGCTTATCTCATTTAGTCCAGTGCAAGGAAGATAAGTAAGAATCAACTAACTGCTTTAAATTTTCCAATTCATGGGCAAGGACCTATGCACTTGATAATGATAAAAGAACAAAAGGGTAGAAGTGACTAACTACCTATGTATTTTCCCTTTCTCTGCACACCATAGAGTTTTACTTGTAAAACTAACAATTTCAGTAATTGAAATAATCTGCTCATTTGAGAAAAAAGGAGATGATAAATGACCAGGAGCATCTTAGCTTACAGAAATGTGCAGAAGAAAGAATAAGATTAGAACAGACCTTAGTTTGGAGAATTGATTGAGATGTGGTATACAAAAGCTCCCACTTTCCATTCAACAAGCTTGATTTCAGGGGCTCCTTCACTTTATTAGCTGCCTCAAGTTTACTTGCAATCTGCGACAATTAGCCATGAAAATGCAATGAAATAGGCACGGAAAGGCTTCCTGCTATCAACCAGCAATTTTCCCCCTATTCAATTTGCTAAGGCCAAAAGGAGGACACCAAGGACACTTCAAAAACTAAACTCATCGCGTCATTATGTCCACGTACTAATGTAACTGATTGATCTGACCATAATCCTAATCATGTTTATTGAATTGCACGGACCAATCCATATAAGCTTAAATTGTTGGAGATGACACACTGTAATTATGTTTGTGATACACCCCTCAGTCCTCACCCGTGACCAAATACTTTTTCCTAAACCAAGCACACGCCGTAGTATTTTTGTTATAGGAGGAGCCAAGAATGAACCCAAAACGCCTACGTGCTACCATAGCATATTGAATAATTGTGTGAACTCCTTATCTAACAGATTTAACTCATAGCAGCGGACACTTTATTTATTTAATTTACCACTACAATAAAGTCCCCAAAATACCTAAAATACAGTAACAAATTTTCAAGTTCACAACAGCAGAAACTACCCAAGAGGAATTCGAAAATAGAGATTAAACACCTGATCAACAAGCTTTTGGTCTTCAGTAGTAGCCTCGGCACCACGATCAAGAGGGGCTATGGCTTCGAAAAGCTCAAGCTTAAGGCTCTCAATGTCTTTGCTTTTGGTCGAGAAAAAAGGAAAGAATGACGTCTTTGTCCTCCACTTCCAAGATTCCGGTACTTGCTGCAATCGCCTCTCACAATAAAGCGCATGATTGACCGGTAAATTCTCACAAAAGGGTTTTGATGAGAAATTTGCATTTGTTGGGAAAGAATGAAAAGCGGAGATTTCCTTTAGTTTAAGCGAAGAAGATGAAGATAGACAAAGAGTAGCCATTCTTTTGATAATTTGCTAAAAAAATTTAAATGTTAGTTTATTTTTGGTATATTAAAGAGGAATTTGCCCTTGAGCGGTTAAGAATTTCGCACATAGCTAATTTCCGTTGGTTCCCGCCACCGTTTGGTGGCCTCCCTCATGGCCCCACACCTAAATTATTCTCTGGTCTTTTTTATTTTGGGGAAATTTCCTATGTTTATCAAAAGTTATTTTCTGTTACGATAAATATTACATTATGGTGGATGTCTACTCTTCTTTCATGATCTTCATCTCAAATGCTTAATGACATATTCAATGACATATTTTGTATGTTCAATGACATATTTCATGACATATTTTCTTCACTTTTTATGACTATATAAAGGTCTTGTAATAGATAGGAAAATACACACAATTGAAGAAGAAATAAGAATCCCTCTTCCTCTCTTTCTCTCTATATCTCTTAATTTGTTTTTGCTTGTTCTATATTGTTATTTTGGGTTATATTTTATAACACGTTATCAGCACGAGGCTCTACCATCTCAAGAAGATCTTTGAGAAAATTAAGGAAGCAAATATTGTTATCTTTCAAAGCAAACTTGGATCAAAGTTCAATTGTAAAAATATCTGCATAACTGATTCATGTACGTCACATACAATATTCAAAGAGACGAAATATTTCTCTCATTTAAGTATGTGTAAGGCAAATATTACTACAATTTCTGGTAGTAGTAATCTAATTGAAGGCTCTGGAAGAGCTACTATAACTCTGCCTATGGGAACAATAATTATCATAGAAAATGCAATGTTCTCCTCCAAGTCCAAGAGGAACTTGTTGAGTTTTAAAGATATCCGCATAAATGGATTTCATATTGAGACAATAGATGAGAATAATATGGAATATCTCATCGTTACCAAAAATGTCTCTGGCCAGAAAAAAATTATTGAGAAGTTCTCATCTTTATCTTGTGGCCAGTATTGGACAAAAATTAGTGTAATTGAGGCACATTCTACCTTAAACAAAAAGGTTACTGCTTCCAATACTTTTGTACTTTGGCATGATTGATTGGGCCATCTTGGATCAATTATGATGAGACGAATCATAGAAAACTCAAATGGGCATCCATTAAAGAATTTGAAAATTCTTTTAAATAATGAATTTTCTTGCACTTCTTGTTATCAAGGCAAGTTAATTATAAGACCATCACCAACAAAGGTTGGGATTGAGTTCCCTGCGTTTTTAGAACGTATACAAGGGGACATTTGTGGACCTATTCACCCACCTAATGAGTCGTTTAGATATTTTATGGTCTTAATAGATGCATCTTCTAGATGGTCTCATGTATGCCTATTGTCATCTCGCAACCTCGCGTTTGCAAAATTAATGGCACAAATAATCCGATTACGGACACAATTTCCCAATAATCCAGTTAAATCTATTAGACTTGATAATGCTGCTGAGTTTTCATCCCAAGCATTTAATGATTATTGCTTATCAATTGGGATAAAAGTGGAACATCATGTAGCTCATGTTCACACTGAAAATGGCCTTGCAAAGTCTTTAATTAAACGTCTGCAATTGATAGCAAGATTGTTACTCATGAAAACGAAGTTGCCCACTTCTGTTTGGGGTCACGCCATTTTGCATGCAGCAATGCTAATTCGTCTCAGACCGACAAATTACAAATATTCCCCTTTGCAATTAGTTTTGGGTCATGAACCTAATATATCTCATCTAAAAAATTTTGGATGCGTTGTATATGTGCCTGTAGCACCCCCATATCGCACCAAGATGGGTCCCCAAAGAAGGTTAGGAATATATGTTGAGTTTGAATAGCCCTCCATTATTCGCTACCTTGAAACATTAACAGGAGATTTGTTCACTGCTCGTTTTGCAGATTGTCGATTCGATGAGGCATTTTTCCCAAAATTAGGGGGAGAAATTAGTGAAACCAAACGTGAAATTTTGTGGAAAAATACATCATTGTCTCATCTTGATCCACGTGCCTCTATTTGTGACACAGATGTGCAAAAGATTATCCATTTGCAGAAAATAGCAAATCAAATGCCAGATACATTTACGGATCTGAAAAGGATAACAAAATCACATATCCCTGCAGAGAATGTTCCAGTCCGTATTGATATCTCTATTGGACAATCTTCTAGTGTCATAGCTAATGAGTCAAAAGCACGCCTAAAACGTGGCAGACCATTAGGTTCTAAGGATCGAAATCCTAGAAAAAGGAAAACAAATGATCAAGATGACACTACGAAAGAGTCCCATAATGAAATTCACGATTTAACCAATCCTAAGATTCATGAGAAAATCAACGAGCTTGAGGCTCAAGAAAATAAGGAACTATCAATAAATCCAATCGATATTGAGACAAATTTGAATCGAATATATATAGTGGTGGATTACATCTTTGCATATAATGTTGCATCTAGCATTATGCAAGAAAGTGAGGATCTTGAACCTCAATCTATTGGAGAATGTCGACAAAGACTTGATTGGCCAAAATGGCAAGAAGCAATCCAACTAGAGTTAAGTTCACTTGCAAAACGTGAAGTTTTTGGGCCTGTAGTCCAAACACCTAATGGTGTTAAGCCTGTTGGCTATAAATGGGTCTTTGTACACAAAAGGAATAAGAAAAATGAGGTAAAAAAATATAAGGCACGCCTTGTTGCACAAGGATTTTCACAAATGCCTGGTGTCGATTATGAAGAGACATATTCTCTTGTTATGGATGCTATAATATTCTGTTATCTCATTAGTTTTGCTGTCCATGAAAAGCTTGTCATGCATTTAATGGATGTAGTTACAGCCTACCTTTACGGCTCACTTGATAATGAGATATACATGAAAATTCCCGAGGAATTTAAAATGCCTAACACACAGAATTCAAAGTCCCGGGAAATATTTTCAATCAAATTGCAAAGATCTTTGTATGGTCTAAAGCAATCAGGAAGAATGTGGTATAACCGTCTTAGTGAGTATTTATTAAAGGAGGGTTATATAAATGATGCAATTTGTGTGTTTTTATAAAGAAAACAACATCGGAATTTATTGTACTTGTCATATATGTCGATGACATAAACCTTATTGGAACTCCTACAGAACTCCAAAAGGGAATTGATTATTTAAAGAAGGAATTCGAGATGAAAGATCTCGGAAAGACAAAATTATGTCTCGGTTTGCAAATTGAACATTTGACAAATGGAATTTTTGTTCATCAATCTGTCTACATTAAAAAGGTATTGAAACGATTTTACATGGATGAAGCACATCCATTAAGTGCTCTGATGATTGTTTGATCACTTGATGTGAATAAGGACCCGTTTCGACCTCAAGAAAAGAATGAAGAGCTTCTTGGTCCTGAAGTACCATATCTTAGTGCAATTGGTGCACTAATATATCTTGTTAACACTACAAGGCCTGACATAACTTTTTCGGTTAATGTCTTAGCAAGATATAGCTCTGCTCCTACAAGGAGACACTAAGATGGGATCGAACACATATTGCGATATCTAAAAGGAACTACCGATATGGGCTTATTTTATGGCAATGATTGCAATCCCGATCTTGTTGGTTATGCCGATGGTGGGTATTTATCTGACCCGCATAAGCCTCGATCTCAAACAGGTTATGTGTTTATATGTGGCGGCACTGCCATATCTTGGCGATCGACTAAGCAATCAATCGTGGCTACTTCTTCTAATCATGCTGAGATAATTGCTATTCATGAAGCAAGTCGAGAATGTATTTGGTTGAGGTCTATAATACATCTTATCCGAGACAAATGTGGTTTGAAGTGTGAAAAACTACCCACAATTTTGTATGAAGATAATGCAGCATGCATAGCCCAATTGAAGGGAGGATTCATAAAAGGAGATAAGACAAAATACATTTCACCAAAGTTATTTTTTACACATGATCTTCAAAAGAATGGTGATATCAATGTGCAACAGATTCGTTCAAGTGATAATATGACTGATTTGTTCACCAAATCTCTACCAACATCAACTTTCAAGAAACTGATGTACAAAATTGGGATGCGAAGGCTCAAGGATGTGAGTTGATGCTCTCATCAAGGGAACCGAGTTTTTCTTGCAAGGTTTTTAACGAGGCAATTAAAAGGCGTATTTCTAACCATGTGTACTTTTTTTCCTTCACTAGGATTTTTTTGGAGTGTTATGATAAATATTAATGACATATTCAATGACATATTTTGTATGTTCAATGACATATTTCATTACATATTTTCTTCACTTTTTATGCCTATATAAAGGCCTTGTAATAGATAGGAAAATACACACAATTGAAGAAGAAATAAGAATCCCTCTTCCTCTCTATATCTCTTAGTTTGTTTAAAAAAATTCAGTTACCGGAATCGAACCCGGGTCTCCTGTTGGAGTTCCTAACCGCTGGACGATAACGGAAGCTTGTTGTTCTCTGTCCACAAAATTCAATAATAATTCATACCTAGGCCACAATGCAAAACAAAAGTAATAATAATAATAGTAAAAGAAAAAGAAAAAATAAGTTCGAATATAGTTTTTTTTTTTTTTCTTTCTATTACATTGGAAGATTATGTAAGAGGAAAAAGGGACAGCAATTGCCTCATAAATGCCTCTTCTATGGAATCTGTCCCTCATTCTAGTCCATGTGAAAACAAGTTTATGAACTCCAAGTTATTTTATTCAATTTATGCTAGAGGTGTAATTTAACCGACATTTAGCAATAGATTACTCTCTCCGGTTCACAATAGGTGATCAATTTACTTTTTCATTTTGGTTTAAAATAAGTGTTCAGTTAGGTAATCAAGAAAAAATTTAATTTGTTTTTACTCTTTTACCCTTATGTGCATATCCCTAAAAAGTTTTCTCACTCCTCACTAAACTATGTGACCAATATTTAATAAGGGTAGTTTAGTCATATTAGGTATCTTTGTTTAGGATTTAGCATTTTCTTAATGAGCGTGCTAAAAAGAAACTGGTCACAACCGGAGAGAGTACTTGATATTTCCAGATTATAAAATTATGCTTATTTTAGACATTCGAGTTAATTACTTTATTTTTAAAATTAAAACTACTAATCTTATGGAGTACCCTAAGGGATCTTTTCTCTATCAACCATTTCGAGTCAAGAAAATGTGAAATCATGTTACCTATATAAGAATAGTGCATTTTGATTTTAGATGTCAAGTCCCTCATTGCAAAACATATTCTTGTTAGATGACAAACCATCTTTCACTTTAATATAGAACACGAGAGTTATAATTTCCTCCATTTTTTAACAATAAATTTTATTTTTCTAAAAAGACAGTAACAATGTGATATTCTATAGACAAGTAAGAAACTGAAGTCTCTTTCTTTATTTATGATATATCATTTTTAACTCACTTTAGTAAGTGCTTAATTTCTCCTCAAATTAGTTATTTGCTTCACACGGGGCGAAGCTACATTTTCTAAAGGGTTATCGAAGAATTACATTGTGTATATATGTAAAATATTAGGTTTTAGAGGTATATAACATATATTGAACACTCTCTGTCTGTGAATCTTTTTTTAATTCTTTCAAATTTGAATACTCTTGAAGAAATTTCTGGCTTCGCCACTGACTTCACAACACAAATAAGTCTAAAATGTCATCTTATTTGAAACGATAAAGCAATAAAACTCGTTGATATATTCCACGAATAAAATAAACACACGTGAAGACCTATTCCCAAAGCATTACTGATTCCCTCGACACTATATCTATACTATATTAAAAACACGAAGACCCTTAGCGAAATGTCGTTCGCCTTTTTTATCCTTTAAAAATTAGTTTTATATTGGACAAAACTGTCATTTGAATTAAATTTTTAATATTTAGGACTTTAAAATAACTAAAACTTTACTTATTAATTTTTTCCTTATTTAACTATGTTAGAAGTTTTGAATTAAATATTTTTCTTATATAAACTCCTTTAAATATTCCTATTCAGTCACTTACTATTCTCTTTAACTGTGGACAAAAAACACACGAACTCCTTCAATTTTTGGAATGGTAATTTTGGTAAGTAAAATTATTTAAAACCCCTTGTAATATGACTCAACTGGTAATATACATATCGTGTGTTAAAATCAAATATTTATACAAATATATTAAACAAATATAAAAGTGTTATTTTTATTTTTCAAAATCAAACAGATTTAAACCCTAGGAATTATTTCACAACTAGCTTATTCTAAAATGCAAGAAAGAAGCACGAAAGCCCTTAGCAAATTTTTATCCTTTTAAAATAGAGTTCACCCTAGACAAAATAGTTGTTTGATTATTCTCCTAGCTAATATTTTGGTGTTTGAATTAAATCAAATTTATTATTTTTTAATTTTTCCTTATTTGAATTAAGCAAGAATTCTTTACATTTAGGACCTTAGAAAATTTACCTAGAATACATATAAGAAAAATACTAATTAAAACACTTTGTTTCCAAGGCAATACATAAATTTATGGTAATGCTTATTTCCGTCAACTAGATGTAAAGGACTTTTTTTTTTGTTAAAAATATTTTATTACAGAATTTGACTTTAAAAAAAATGTAGGAATTAACTTTGAAATAGTCTCATAGCTAACAGGGTATTTTTTTATTTTTTTTGATAATTTATCACTAACCCATAGCTAAATTATACTCAACAATGAATATTTGCCTTTTAACTACAGAATTTTTTTATTTTCTTTAGCTGCCCTGTATAGAATACATATTACCTAGACAATTATTTCCATCGAAGTTAAAACAAAAAAAAAGGATAAATAATAGATCACTAAGCTATCGGAATTATTTTTGTTGACCAAATAGGATTAATATTCGTCATTTTTAAGAGCTTATATTTTCTAAATTCTATTTTATAACTCAAACACATTATTTAATAATACTTATATAATTTTAAAATTTTATACTCATTGATTTAAGGTACACGTGCAAAGCTCGTACCCTAAGAATAGTACCTATAAAAATTCATTCAATTCTTGTACTTCAAATCATCAATTTCTTTTAACCCTACGGATTCGTGACTTTGTACTTCAAATCACTAATATCATACGAGGTGATTCGTAACATTGGCCTCAATCGGGCCTCTACCACGTGAAATATATAAATAGCAAAAATGATGACATAAGTAGTACTTTAATACTACCAAGTGTACAACAGTTCATGCATCTCTCCAAAAAAGAGAAACAGAAAGCAAAAAGGGACAAATTGTTATAAAATAAAGACCCTAAAGTAAAGACAAGTATAGAGAGAAACTGATATATTATTCGAATTCAAACCGATGTACATAATGAACTGAAATCTCTTCTATTTATAGAAGAAATGAAGCTGATGTGTAAGCTGCTACTACAAGCTGCTGTGTAAGCTGCTACGCAAGCTGCTACTGCAAGTTGTTGTGTAAGCTGCTACTGCAAACTGCTGTGTAAGCTGCTACTATACCAGATATGAATAATCTTCTACTGAGAGCAATGTTTATCCATAACGGAGTACTGAATGGATAAGCTTATTATACCCGGTATGGATATCTTCGACCTAGAGTAATGTTTATCCATAACTGGGTACCGAAGTGATAAGCTTCTTCAGGAAGCTTATTTCCAATAAAGTACTAAATGGACAGACATATTTACGGTGGAGTCCCATATGGATAAGCTTCTTCAGGAAGATTATTTACAACGGAGTACTAAATGAACATTCATAATATAATATATTTATAACACTCCCCCTTGGATGTTCATTAAAAGATAATGTGTCTCATTGAAACCTCACTAGGAAAAATTACGTGGGAAAAAATCCTAGTGAAGGAAAAAGAGTACACATATTTAGTAATATGCATTGCTAGGTGCCTCATTAAAAACCTTATAAGGAAAACCCTATGGGGAAAAACCTTAGTAAGGGAAAAAGAGTGCATCGCGTATTTTACTCCCCCTGATGAAAATCTTGTTTCAAATATTTGAGTTTCTGCATTCCAATCTTGTATATCATCTTCTCAAAAGTTGAAGTTGACAAAGATTTAGTGAATAAATCTGTTGGTTTATCACTTGAACGGATTTGTTGCACATCAATATCACCGCTTTTCTGAAGATCGTGTGTGTAGAATAATTTTGGTGAAATGTGTTTCATTCTATCTCCTTTTATAAATCCTCCCTTCAATTGGGCTATGCATGCAACATTGTCTTCGTATAAAATTGTGGGTCTTTTCTTACATTTCAAACCACATTTTTTCTAGAATAAAATGAATTATTGATCTCAACCATACGCATTTGCTTCATGAATAGCTATTATCTCAGCGTGATTTGAAGAAGTAGCAACAATAAATTGCTTTGTGGAGCGCCATGATATGATAGTACCTCCATATGTAAATACGTAGCCGGTTTGGGATCGAGCTTTATGGGAATCAGATAAATAACCTGCATCTGTATAACCAACAAGGTCTGCACTATCTTTGTTAGCATAAAACAAACCCATATCAAGAGTTCTCTTTAAATATCGCAATATATGCTTAATCCCGTTCCAATATCTCCGTGTAGGAGAAGAACTATATCTTGCTAGTAAATTAACAGAAAATGCTATGTCAGGCCTTGTAGCATTAGCAAGATACATTAGTGCACCAATTGCACTGAGATAGGGTACTTCGGGACCAAGGAGTTCCTCGTCCTCTTCTGGAGGTCGGAACAAATCCTTATTCACTTCAAGTGATCGAACAACCATTGGTGTACTCAATGGGTGCGCTTTGTCCATGTAAAAGCGTTTTAAGACCCTTTCTGTATAGGCAGATTGATGGATAAAGATCCCGTCTGCTAAATGTTCAATTTGCAGACCAAGACAAAGTTTTGTCTTTCCAAGATTTTTCATCTCAAATTCTTTCTTAAGATATTCAATTGCCTTTTGGAGCTCTTCTGGAGTTCCAACAAGATTTATGTCATCAACATAAACAGCAAGTATAACAAATTCTGATGTCATTTTCTTTATAAAAATACATGGACAAATAACATCATTTATGTAACCTTCTTTCAGCAAATATTCACTAAGGCGATTATACCACATGCGCCCAGATTGCTTTAAACCGTACAAAGATCTTTGTAATCTGATTGAATACATTTCCTGAGATTTTGCTTCAGGCATTTTAAATCCTTCAGGAATTTTCATATAAATTTCATTATCAAGTGAACCGTACAGATAAGCTGTAACTACATCCATTAGATGTATTTCAAGCTTTTCATGTAGTGCTAAACTGATGAGATATCGAAATGTTATGGCATCCATAACAGGTGAATATGTTTCATCAAAATCGACTCCAGGTCGTTGTGAGAATCCTTGTGCAACAAGGCGAGCTTTGTATCTTTCAACTTCATTTTTATCATTCCTTTTTCGCACAAAAACCCATTTATGACCAACTGGTTTTATACCAGCAGGTGTTTGGACTACTGGTCCAAAGACCTCTCTTTTAGCAAGTGACTTCAATTCCGATTGAATTGCCTCTTGCCATTTTGGCCAATCAGATCTTTGTCGACATTCTTCGACAGATCGAGGTTCAAGATCCTCACTATCTTGCATAATATTAAGTGCAACATTATATGCAAAAATATTATCCACCACTATTTCAGATCGATTTAAATTAATCCCATCACCGATCGAACTTATTAAAAGTTCCTCACTCACATGAGCTTCGGGTTCATTAATTTCTTCAGGAATCTCAGAACTAATCAGATTTTGGGTCTCTTCAGGAGATCCCTTCATAGTATCGTTTTGATCATTTGTCGATTTTCTTTTTCGAGGATTTCGATCCTTAGAACCCAAAGGCCTACCACGCTTCAGGCGTGCTTTAGGTTCACTAGCTCTCATGCTAGTAGATGGTCCTACTGGGACATCAATTCGGATAGGCACATTCTCTGCTGGGATATGTGACTTAGTTATCCTTTTCAAATCAGTAAATGCGTCTGGCATTTGATTTGCTATATTCTGTAAATGGATGATCTTCTGGACCTCCTGATTACATATAGGGGTACGGGGATCAAAGTGAGATAATGATGAAATTTTCCACACAATTTCTCTTTTGATTTCCTTTTTCTCTCCCCCTAATTGTGGAAAATTTGTTTCATCAAACCGACAATCTGCAAATCGAGCAGTAAATAAATTTCCTGTTAATGGTTCAAGATAGCGAATAATAGAGGGTGATTCAAACCCAACATATATTCATATTCTTCTTTGTGGTCCCATCTTACTATGTTGTGGTGGTGCTACTGGCACATATACATCACATCCGAAAATTCGTAGATGGGCAATAT
This sequence comes from Nicotiana sylvestris, assembly GCF_000393655.2. Taxonomy (NCBI): domain Eukaryota; kingdom Viridiplantae; phylum Streptophyta; class Magnoliopsida; order Solanales; family Solanaceae; genus Nicotiana; species Nicotiana sylvestris. The sequence continues at coordinate 116,927,635 of NC_091057.1, read as the reverse complement.
TTGGTTCATGACCAAAAACTAATTGTGACGGAAAATATTTATTATAATGTGTCGGTCTGAGACAGATAAAAAATGATGCATTCAAGATAGCATGACCCCAAGCAGTAGTGAGCAATTTTATTTTCATAAGTAGTGATCTTGCTATCAATTGCAGGCGTTTAATAAATGACTCTGCAAGGCCATTTTGAGTATGAACATAAGCTACAGGATGTTCAACTTTTATCCCAACGGATAAACAATAATCATCAAAAGCTTGAGATGAGAATTCTCCAGCATTATCAAGGCGAATAGCCTTTATAGGATAATCTGGGAATTGTGCCCTTAATCGAATTATTTGGGCTAATAGCTTTGCAAACGCCAGGTTGCGAGATGATAGTAGGCACACATGAGACCATCTTGAAGATGCATATATTAGGACCATAAAATATCTAAACAACCCACTTGGTGGGTGAATAAGTCCACATATATCCCCATGTATACGCTCTAAAAAGGTAGGGGATTCAATACCAACCTTCATTGGTGATGGTCTAGTGATCATTTTTCCTTGATAACAAGCATCACAAGAAAATTCGTCATTTGTAAGAATCTTCAAGTTCTTTAATGGATGCCCACTCGAATTTTCAGTAATTCGTCTCATCATTATTGATCCGGGATGGCCCAAACGGCCATGCCAAAGCACAAAAGTATTTGAATCCGTAAACTTCTGGTTTACGATAGAGTGTGCTTCAATTGTACTAATTTTTGAATAGTATAAGCCATAAGATAAAGTTGATAACTTTTCTACAATGCATTTCTGGCCAGAAATATTCTTTGTAATACAAAGATATTCCCTGTTCATTTCATCTATTGTCTCAACATGATACTCATTTCGGCGGATATTTATAAAACTCAACAAGTTTCTTCGGGACTTGGAGGAGAACTATGCATTGTCTATAATAAGTTTTGTTCCCTTAGATAGAAATATTATGGCTCTTCTGGAGCCTTCAATCAAACTTATATTGCCAGAAATTGTTGAAACATTTGTTTTTTCCTTATGCAAATAAGAAAAGTATTTCTGATCGTTGAATATGGCATGAGTTGTTCCACTATCAATAACACAAATATCTTCATGATTTGTCTTTGATCCAAACATAATTTGAGGGTTATCCATATTCTTCAAAATAACATAAATAAAATATATTATAGTAAACATCATTATCAAAGCATAACTTTTATTTATGTACAACAATTACATAACCATACTATCTATTACAAACAACAAAAATTAAAATATTTACATTTCTACAGATTCACTACCGATTACATGACTTGTTTCTCCTTCTGGGAGTGCAAAGTAATCAGCTACATCCAAATGCATGAAGTCTAAATTATCTTCAGAAATAAAATTTGCTTCAACATTTTTCTCTGTCTTCTTCAGGGAGGCTTGATAAAGCTCAACCAGGTGCTTTGGCGTACGACAAGTACGTGACCAGTGCCCTTTTCCTCCACATCTATAGCATGCATTTTCTGCATTTGGCGCTTGCACCGCTTCATGCTTTTGTTCCTTCCTTTTCCACTGCTGGTGGTGAGGAGACTTCTTTGGTGCATTATTATTACCACGATTGAGGTTTCTTCCCCGACCACGACCATGACCACGACTGGGGCCACGACCTCTTCCACGTTTAGCTTGGTGGAAGTTCGTCTCATTCACTTCAGGGAATGGACAAGAACCAATAGGTCGGCTTTCATGATTTTTCATTAATAGCCCATTATGTTGCTCTGCTATAAGAAGATGTGAGATAAGTTCAGAATACTTTTTAAATCCCATCTCTCGATATTGCTGCTGCAGGAGCATATTCGAGGCATGAAAAGTGGTGAAAGTTTTCTCCAACATATCATGATCAGTAATATTATCACCACATAATTTCAATTGGGAAATAATTCTGAACATAGCAGAATTATACTCACTGATAGATTTAAAATCTTGTAGCCTTAGATGAGTCCAATCATAACGTGCCTGTGGAAGAATGATCATCTTCAGGTGGTCATATCTATCTTTCAAATTATTCCACAGTATGACTGGATCTTTAATAGTGAAATATTCCATTTTCAGGCCCTCATCAAGGTGATGGCGTAGGAGTATCATTGCTTTGGCACGGTCTTGGTTTGATGCCTGATTTCTATCCTTGATGGTGTCTGCCAGACCCATCGCATCAAGATGAATTTCAGCATCAAGCACCCAAGACATGTAGCTTTTGCCTGATATATTCAGGGCTACAAATTCAAGTTTCGAAATATTTGACATTATTTAGGAAAAGAAAGTTCTTACCTCTAATACTTTCAAAGTATTTGCTCGAGATGTCAGAGTCTCGTGTTGATAACGTGTTATAAAATAAAAACTGTAAAGTAAAGACAAGTATAGAGAGAAACTGATATATTATTCGAATTCAAACTGATGTACATAATGAACTGAAATCTATTCTATTTATAGAAGAAAGGAAGCTGCTGTGTAAGCTGCTACACAAGCTGCTGTGTAAGCTGCTACGCAAGCTGCTGTGTAAGCTGCTACGCAAGCTGCTGTGTAAGCTGCTACGCAAGCTGCTGTGTAAGCTGCTACAACAAGCTGTTGTGTAAGCTGCTATTACAAGCTGCTACTGCAAGCTGCTGTGTAAGCTGCTACTGCAAGCTGCTGTGTAAGCTGCTATTATACCAGATATGGATAATCTTCTATTGAGAGCAATGTTTATCCATAACGGAGTACTGAATGGATATGTTTATTATACCCAGTATAGATAATCTTCTACCTAGGGTAATGTCTATCCATAACCGGGTACCGAAGTGATAAGCTTCTTCACGAAGCATATTTCCAATAGAGTACTAAATGGATAAACATATATACGGTGGAGTCCCATATGGATAAGCTTCTTCGGAAAAATTATTTACAAGCGAGTAGTAAATACATCCATAATATAATATATTTATAACACAAATAAATTTTTGACCAGCATTTACTCTTGTTTTCTAGTATAGTTTTTCCTTTGTTTGGTCTTCCTCTTTCTCAGAACCGTAACCGCTTCATTGATTACCTAAATTGCTGATTGTGCTTCTTACTTGACTTATTATCCTCTCTAGGTTCATTGCTCTTTCATCTTTCCCCCCTTTTTTATTTTAATTTATCAATCAATTTTAGTTGCTCAAATGTACTTACATTTCTTTCTCTTATCTGGGTCTTGGTTTATTTTCTGTACATAGGTGACTCGAATTCTAAAGATTGCATCTTGGGTTGCCCAGAAGACACATTAGGTAAAAAAAAAAAATCTATCTTTACTGTAGTTTTTTTTTTGCACCTTATGTTACTGAATGTAGGTTCTGTAAAGCAATTTCTTGATTTTTTTGGGTCCTTGGCTACCTTAGGGAAGACTCGAAGGAGGGAACTCATTTTCTTGAATTGGGTTACAGTGTCCAAGTTAATCGTTGCTCAAAATTAGTGAAAGACTTGGACAATTGCTTTTTTGTAAATTAGCGTTTAATACAATGTCTACAAGTTGTGTTTTTTTTAAGTATTTTATCTGTCTGAGAAGATGTGTAGAATTTTTCTTCCTGGCAGTCACTTGTTAGAATCTAATAAGATGTGCTTGATATTTAATTTGCCACCATATTTTGAAGTTATGTGAATTTTATGAATGAGAAGGGATGAAATTGCTTGTACTAATGCATCGAAAAGGATCTTATAATCACTCTTTTTAAAGAGCCATTCCCCCTGAAATTGATCATGGTTCGTAAACATTGGATTTCGGACATAATTAAAAAAATTGGGGCTTACTTTCAAGATTCTTCTTTCTTGTTGCCTAATCAATACCTATTACTTCTTTTCCTACTTGGGTTCTGAAAGAAGTAGTTCATGAAAAAGTAGAAGTACGTGAAGATGGAGGCACATGATTTTAGCTCGAATATCTTTTTAGAGGTGTAGAATAGGTAAGGGTATAAATTAAGCGAAGCAATTATATCTAGTTTTTCTGATAAAAAGTATTTGATTGATGGTACATTAGGTTTTTGCATTTACTACGCTCGGTGGTGTCTAAACTGAACAGAAACAGTGTATTTGATCCTAATTGAGTCTGTGTCCATTGCTACATTAGGATTCTCAGTCGAGCCAATGCCACGTGGCATATTTAAATGGACAAAAAGTGATGCATACATTTTAGTTCAATTAATGCATCTCTCCACAATACTGTCTTCTTCTTCTTGGTAAACCAAAAGAAGTGGACATAAAAGAGAAACAGAAAAAAGTGACAAGTGGACAACAAAATCTGACCAGTACTCACTCTTGTTTTCTAGCCTTTCTTAGTTGGGTCTTCCTCTTTCTCAGAACTGTAATGCTTTGTTTATATCTAAGTTGCTGATTGTGTCTCTTCACTGTGGTTCTTGGCTTGTTATACTCTGTAGGTTCCAGGGCTCTTTCATCTTTCCCCTATTTTCATTTGTTGATTTTTGTTACTCAATGCACTTACATTTCTACATTTAAATCTTTACTTTTGTTAATTTTTTTTATCTGGGTGTTGGTTTTTCTCTACATAGGTGACTTTGGAATTCTCAAGAACACATCTTGGCTTGCATCTTGGTTTGCCGAGAAGATACAATAAGGTCGATCATTGATCTATACTTTCTTTGACCCTTATGTCACTGCAAATGCATCTGCATTTTTACCCTGGAACCTAGGTCTTGTAAATTCAATTTCTCGAATACCTTTTGTCCTTGGTTACCTTAGGAAGGACACAAGGGAGTGAATTCATTTTCTTGAATCAGGTTAAGTATCCTAGTTGGTAGATGTCAATCATTGCTCTAAATTAGTGAAAGACTTGAACAATAGCTTGAATCAATTTAAATTAGCCTTTAATACAATTGTCTATAAGTTCTGCTTTTTAGTATTTTAGATGTTTCAAAAATTGTGTTGACTTTTCTTTTCTGGTAGTCTCTTGTTAGAATCTAGTGTTGCGGGAACACTGGTGCTCATGCCTTTGATTGACCACCCTCCCTTGCTAGCTCTTTCTCTTATTCTTCAATGAAATTGGCATGAAGAATTTCTGCAGCTACTTTGATAACTACACGAGTTAGGGAAATCTCTTTTCACTGTTTTCAGCTCAAAAGCGCTTTTCTCTTTTCTTTGTCCTTCACTGAGAAGGGCGTTCGGATAACTGGATACTTACAATCTGCCAGCAGATGTTGAAGCCATTTGAATTTTACAGAAGAAATAGAATGAAATTGCTTGTAGTAATTCAGCAAGAAGGATCTGTGAATTCATTGACTCTTTATACCTCATAATTTTGATTATGAATAGTGAAAGTTGGATTCCAAACATAATTATCTGTAATGTGTTTCATCTTCATATTTCTTCTTGTTGCCTTCAGAATTATCAAAGCAGACTGTTTTCGTACTTGGAAACTAAAAAAAGTTGGTAACTAGAGGTATGTGAATCTTAGGTAGATGATTTTGTCTAGTGTGCACTTATACTTGTTACAACTTAACTTTTTGGAGATGTAGCATAGGTTAGAGAAAATATTTAGTGAAACATTTATATCTATATCTTCTGAGAAACATAAGTATTTCGTTGACACACCAAGATGATATAAAGAGATGTTTAAATTGGGTTTGTGGCTTAACCACTTTCATCTAAAGGTTAACCGAACTACCTATACAACAAGGAATTTTCTCTTACACCAACAGCTGAAACAAAAATAAGTTTTTAATATTTGTTGTATCATTCTTACTGCTTTGAACAATCTTCTATTTCTTTCGATCCCAAATAATCTAAAGGACACACTTCTCCAACCAAAGAACCCCCCCCCCTCCCCCACCCAAATAAAAGAATAGATCCAAAATGGTACAATGGTATAGTTCGCCAAGCTGCCTTTCCTTTTTTGTCAATCTTCTGTAACCCCGGATCGGTAGTACTTCATCCCATCTTCTAGGAAACACCAGTATGATATTAAACTGGAAGCACAAAGGTCTCGATGTGGATGAGGCACGAGAGTAACTATTTGGAGATTTCAAGTTCAAATCCCAGATACAACGCTTGATATGCCATTCCTCCGGCAATGGTGCGCAATTATCTGGGCAATCTATGCTTGTGTACTGGACAACTACTCGATGGATTAGTCAAGTATGTGCAAGGTGTTCGGACACCACCAATATATAAAAAAAGAAGAAGTATGCAAGGTTGCATGAGTTGATATGAGACTGCAGTGCATTAGAGGGTGTTTTGCATCTTTTCCATGTTTTACATAGACAATACCAACTCTTAGCAATTGTTGCCTTACCTTAAGTTAGTAGCTGTTGCCGTAGCATCCCTCATTACCAGCGAGGAGAATTAGCATCCCTAATTACCAGTAGGGAGAAGAAACTATTTTCTTGGTAGTCTAGTATTTCTATTATTCTTCCAGGCTTCCATCTTTTGCCCCTTCTAATAGTTGTATGTAGCATAGTCTCACCCTGAACGATTTCCACGTAGCTACCCTTCGTATTATCTTCTCTATCGCTTTCCTCAATCCTCCCTATTGAAGTATCACATAATCCATCCGTTTCAATTTATGCTGTAGTTTGATTGAGCACGGAGTTTAAGAAAGTAGTGAAGACTTTTGAAACTTGCGGTCTTAAATATGCTATAACATTGTGTGGATATAAGACTTTTGAACTTATGGTCTTAAACATGCCATAACGTTTGTGTGGCTATAAAAGCTTTTTCATAAGTGTAAAATAAAAAGTTCAAGTTAAATTGTTTCCAAATTTAAGGTGTCGTCTTTTTTAAATGGACTAATAAGAAAATAGTACCATTTTTTTTTTGGAACTTGGGAGTATTTTATATAGGAACTCTTCATTATCCTTATGTTTTTCCAATCTTGAATGCCCCTCATGAAACTTAAAACCCATGCAATTCGCTATCATCCTTTTTGTAAATAACTAGCCACCATAGTTTCATCCTTTTTGTAAATAACTAGCCACCATAGTTTCTCAACTACAAGGAGACATTAACTATTTTGCAATGGTGTGTATTTTAGTATGAAGCTTTTTATTTCCATTAGCGTTGAAAAATCTAAAAATGATGAAGAGTTCCTTTTCCATGTCACCAAATGTCTTACAAGATCTTTAACTAAAATGAATAGTCTTTTTCTTTTATAAACCAACCATAGGGAACTGGTTATGGAGATAATCTTATGATAGCTTTGGCTATGCTTGTCTTGCTCTTATCACCCAACACAAGGCTCTATGATGAGACTACAATGCAATATCGACTGCATAATATCTTCTCGATCTTTTCCACACAAGTAATACCAACTTGTAACAATTTGCCGCCTTTCCTTATGTTAGCCGCTGTATCTCATTCCACGTTATCAACAAGGAAAAAAGCTACTTTCTTTGGTATTTTGATATTCAAAATATTCTTCAATCCCTCCCTTTTTATCCCTTTTAATAGCTCCATGTAATTGTCGCAACCGTGAATGATTATCCCTCGGCACCCTACATATTATCTTGTCAATCCCTCCCCTCTCTATTGAGGTGTCATATATTTTCTATAGAAACTCCTTAACCTAATTTATTCCTAGTGTTTTTAAAAGTGAAAAGCACAACCCTCAGGGGTTGGCCTGGTGGCAATTGACTTGAGCCTTGGTGTTTGCTCCCTTTCAAGGTCTCAAGTTCGAAACCCACTGGGTGCAAACAATTTCTAAGGGCCATCGGACTGGGTAAAACCTGAATTAACCGTGGTGCACTTGCGGGAAATTCCTTGCCGAGGGCCTGTGCACCCTGGGATTAGTCGGGGCTCGAAGAGACTTGGACACCCGGTGCAAATTAAAAAAAGAACAAGTGAAAAGCGCAAAAACGACAAGGTCTATGGGGCTTGAAGCAAAAAACGAGAAATAAAGCGAATGCTTCTTTCCATCTCAAAAAAAGTGCACAATTTTTTGAAGTGGAGTGCACAAATTATGGAAAACTAAAAATACCAATTTTACATGAATTTAGTACTATAATAATCAAATTGCAAATAAAATAACTAGTTTTAACATGCAATATTCAATAAGTGCATAAAATAATCCAACTCCTCAAAGTTGATGTTCAAAGGCGAGGTCTTTGTTTTAATCACTTTGTGCGTCAGTATTTGAAGCACATGGCTTAACCCCTGACATGATAATCCCTAGCTTCATGTTGCTTCATTACTTTAAGCAACAATGCGATAGCGTCCTCGTGAAACTTATATCTCGTATACTTTTCTACTATACCTTCTTAAATGATTAGCCATCATAGTTTCTCTATAATTAGGAAAAATTAACCATTTTGCGAAAACGCATATCTTGTACTTACTTTCTTTTCCACTAATTTTAAATATTGAAAAAAAAAGATGGAAATCTTTTCCATGTTAGCTCAATTTATGACATGATCTTTACCTAAAATGGGGTGACTTTTTTCTCTCTAAAACCAGAGACGGTGAAGAGGAATGGATTTTAGAGATAATCGTTATATGTCTGTCTTTATCGTGACAACACATATTGTCATAATTGTGATATGAGACTACAATGCAACATGTGGTGATCACTATCTTCGCCATGTCTCTACATTAGTTACACCAAATCATAATGATTTATCGCCTCCCCTTATGTTAACCACATTTATATAGGATCCAATTCATCAACAAGGGGGAAAAACTATTATATATTGAATGAAATCTCAAAGAATCCCATTTCGATCTCACTAAATACGTATACATCTTAAGATTTACTATACTATTTTAATTCAAATTAACTTTTTTTAAATCTTTTTGTTTGTGAGGAGCTGGATGAGAAGAAACTCCTACGTCCGATTTTGTAGTAGAGATGGAATTCAGAAACAACCATCAACCATACCCTAAAAAACCAGATTCCGTACCAGTAGCCCTATGTAATATGATCTCATTGAAATAATTATTCTCTCGACACCCTCCATATCATCTTGTCCGTTCCTTCCCTTCTTATTGAGGTGTCATACATTTTGTATAGGAACTCCTCAACTTTAACATATTCTCCGGTCCTCATGATAACTTATAAGCCATGTATTTCCCCTATCACCCCTTTTAAAAAAAATGTAATTAGCACAGGTTCTTTAATTATGAGAGATAAACCATTTTGGAAAGTATCTTTTGCACTAACCTTTTATTTTCCAATAGTTTCCGGAAGATCCAAAACAGATACTCCCTCCTTTTTTGGACGGACTAAAAAGGAAATAGATTCACATAAATTGAAACGGAGGAAGTAAGATTTTTCCATTTTAGTTAAATTTCATAAGATGACCTTTATTTAAATGGCTAGATTTTAACCCAAACGTGATGAAATGAAACTGAATCTGGTGATAATCTTAATATGTTTGTCTTTATCTATCACCCTGCTAATATTGGTTTGACCGATGCTCTAATAATTATCTTGGTAGATGTCTGATTTATGTGACCACATTTTATTTTGGTTAATTGATCTGGCAATTGTCAGCCTGTTTACTTCCTGGTGATTGTCAGCCTTATACCGGCCTATTGCTTCCAGAAAATATCAGACTTCTGTCACTGCTTTTGTTTAGGTTGTTTGTTGGCCTTAATTGCTTACTACAATACTCTTTTTATTTATTTATTTTGGATAAAGGCTGCCTATTGTTCTTCCGGGCAACTAGGCACTATATGGTGATTGTTAACTGTTATGAATGTAATATTTCGTTAATGTTGATTTTTCCATATTAGCTTTCAGGCTGAAGTAGTTTCATCACTATGAGCTTGTGTTAGGAAGTCAAACAGGGCATTGATAGGTGCAGACATAATGAATGTGTCAAGCCGTGCAATAAATGCGTAATTTATAGATATCCTTCACATTCATCCCTCTATTTTCTATTGTGTGAGTCACGCCTATATGTAAGTGTATCTTGTATTTTGGTAAAGAAAATGTAGTGAACATTAAGTTATCCACTACTATATCATTGAAAATAAGGAACGTTATTCAATATGACTACATTTTTTTCTCTATATTTTCTTCCTTTTTTTAGGAGGGTAAATTTCATTCATGATCAGCAGGTGTTGTAAGTTAGAACTTCTACATCTTCTTCTTCCCTTTAGATATTGGGCATTATAGAAATATCATCTTACCGACTTCCCTATCTGTGACACGAGTCATTTCCTTTTCACTCGAGATTTAAGCCAAGCGAGTCAAATGTTTATTCTCCTTGGTTGCTTCATTTCTGAATGGTGCATGAGTGACCTAGCCTGAAATTTAAATGCTTAGGCCTTTTTCCCCTTTTCTTTGGTGGTTGGCATTTCTTGAGTTAATTCACAATCTATCAGCAACCTGCTTCCATTGGAAACTTACTTTACTAAAGAGGTTACTTTCATGTGACATACTAATTATTTGATTCCTTTTTCTTTCCTTTTTTTGGTTTGATAAACTACCGGTATTTGATATGAAACAAAAACTCCAAGCTCAATAATCTTTCTGTTTCACTGATAGGTTTCAGCTCAAGCTTCTGTCGATAGACCAAAGAATTTGTGTATTAACTTCTAGTACAAAAATTATTATTTTTCATTGTGACATAAAAAGGGTTAAGGAACTGTGCCAGTGCCTGGAGTTTTAATTGCCGTAATGCACAAAGGGACTCTGAACATCTAGTTTAGTTGAGTTTGTGATAATATTGACCACCAACTGGGAACTTCAAACTACAACTTTATGTTACTTTCAAGGTGTTTAAGAAATGCTGGTGCTATTGTTCTCCACATTTTCAATGTTTGTAAAAGCCACCTTTGATGGTTATTATAGTAGGAAGAATATGAGATATGAATTACAGAGGGCATGATTGCTGGTTAAAACTGACAGGATATAGGTGGGCGGGAAGTTATTTGCGTCAGCAATGTTTATTAGGTACATTACTTGTAACAATCATTTCGATCAGCCTAAGCTACCTCTTCAGTGTTCCAATGATTATTTCTTCTCGTGTCTCCTTATATGTTATTGTGAAGCATTGTGGTCAATTGAACCCATTTTATCTCTGTAATTAAATCATTCTATATTGAACTTAAAGGGCGTTGAAACACAGAATAAAGTGCCTTTAGAAGCTTTCTGAATCATATGCTATTTAATTGTTGTTTCTGTCAGATTTATGCTCAAGGAATGATTGATCGGATGTGATACCTGAGATTACTTCAAGTATCTTTCCTGTATTTGCATATAGATTTATGTATACGTCAAGAATATAAGATCCTGCTTCTTGTAGTTCATCTTTTTCTGGCTTATTTTAGACTGTAAGAAGTGGCTATGCTCCTAAGTTGGAACTGCTAAGTAATATTTATCTTAGGACTGTTTTTTGACTCATCGTTCTTTTTCTGAACTGTAATGGCTGAGACTCTATTTTTAATTGTGACCCCTGTCCAAACTTTAGTGTGAGGATATAGCTCCAGTCTTTGCCTAGTGCTTTTACTAAGAAGCTCTTCCTTTTTCTATTTGTAAGGAATCTCATTCTTTGATAAAGTATTTGGCAGGGAATCTCATTCATCTGGATTAATGAGAAATAGTTCAGTGGAGCCATAATGCGAGAAGCTGTCATCTGAGTTTGAAATGCTAGGAACGACAAAATTGTACATAGCTATATGTTTCCAGGAAGATTTCCTATGATGGATGTAAATCCTAGGTATGTGGTTGAAAGGGATAATGCTTTGCAAAGAATTCAGCATGACTTGTGGCCACTGGACGAAATTGATCCAAAGAAAGAAAAGTTCCCTTGTTGCCTTGTTTGGACTCCTCTCCCTGTGGTTTCTTGGCTTGCACCTTTCGTCGGACATGTTGGCATATGCAGGGAGGATGGTACTGTTGTAGATTTTTCTGGATCCAACATGATTACTGTTGGTAATCTCTCATATGGAGCTGTAGCCAGATACTATCAGCTAGATAGACGGCAGGTATGTGTCCGTGACTACTTTCATCCATTGCAAAGTCCCACCCCACCCCCCTAAAAAGAAAGAAGCAAGAAAAGTTCAATAGGCACTTGCAGTAGATCCCTTCAACCAATGGCGGAGCTAGGACTTTCAGTAAGGGGTGTCAAAATATTAAAAATTAAACACATGAAGAAGTCAAGGGGAGTCAACATATAGTATTTTGACATTAAAAAAAATCTTTTTACCTAGCTACTTAGTGTAATTTTCCGGCGAAGGGGTGTCAATTCGCTCCCCTTGGTTAAAGGTGACTCCGCCACTGCCTTCAATGACTTTAGAACTCTACAGACAGGTTTTGGTAACTTTCTTTATCAACTTTGCTTATGCTTAAACAGTGCTGTTTTCCTCCCAACCTTGCTGGACACACATGCAAGCAGGGTTATCAACATGCAGAATTTGGGACAGCAGTAAGTTGGGATGATGCTCTTCACTCTTCTACGCTCAGCTTTGAGCATAGAAATTTCAACCCTTTCACTTGCAACGATCACTCATTTGTCGCTGATTGCCTGAACCGGCTATCCTATGGAGGATCAATGAATTGGAACATGGTTAATGTTGGAGTTCTTGTACTGTCCAAGGGGCAGTGGGTTAATGGCTCATCAATCTTAAGATCATTTATGCCTTTCATTGTCATGGTTTGCTTCGGACATTTAATGGTCGGGTGGCAGTTTCTGATTGGTATATTGAGCTTTTTTCTTCTTGTTGCTGGATGGTATATCTTGGCAACTTACTGTTTCAACAATCTGATTGAATATTAGGACCTTGTGCTGTTAGTTCGAGTCTTATAGGTGGTTGACAAGGAAACTGAAATGTTTTCCTTAATGAACTCTTCTCTTGTGGAAGAACTGGACACTTATTTTCTGCAATGTTAATAAATGTATGTAATAGCAGAAGACTTTTTATCCTTTAGCTTAATGAGTTATGTCTAGTTGCTATATGTTTCATTTTTGTTTCTTTTCGGTCATTGCTCTTCCTGTCAAGTAATGGAGTTTCTAAACGCAGCTTCAATTTTTTTTATAAAAATAAGAAAAGTGAAAAGATCAAACAAATACTCTATATGATACTTAAATTAGAGAGTAAGATAATGAAATGTGGCCCAAAGTACAATCAAGTGCTTTGTTCCAACCTCGAGGTCTGACTACCCTAGGCGGAGCTAGGATTTGAACGATGTCTTCAAGTGTTAATAATTGGATGGTAGATTTAATATTTATATACATATTCAATGAATTTCCTTGTACAAATAATTTATCCGAGCAAAAATTACTGTGTTCAGTCGAATCCGGGCTTTATAGCTCTGCCCTAGCACAGCACTTAGTTCGCATCTTGATGTTGGAAAAAAGATAGTATTAAAGTTAAAGTTGAAAAGGAGTTTTGAAAGTAATAATTTGGTCACTATTCCATATTTTACTACAACAAAGGAAAATGAAAAATTTAAAATGAGACCAATTTAAAAGCATTTACGTATTAGTTTTAAATGTAGAAGATAGAAATCTATTGGTGTAATTCGAGACAATAGGATAGATTTTGATTCGATATCTTTAGATTTATTGGTGAACTCTGAGGAGCAATATGAGGTGTATTGGCACCAAGACAAAATATGCTATATTTGCTACCAGTATAACTATAGTCTATAATAAATAGCCTCAAAAGACAAAGAATATGACAAGAAAAAATGAAAGAATGTAAAATAATATAAAAGGAATATATGTAATTAATATATAGATTGAATTCAAATGATCCAAAAATTACGTGAAGTACGTTGGCACATCACCCGCCAAAGCAACTGCACCATCATCGGCATTTTTTTTTTTTTTAAATATTCATGTTATATTCCAAGTAGACGGCACATTCTATATTATTCTTCATTAAATGAAAATAAAAAAGGCGTAAGATTCTTTACTAACTCTTTTTGAAAAAATCACATCTACTTTTAAAAAAATATGGATCGTATCATGAGAGGTATATAAATATAAATTGAGTAAACCAAATATTTATTGGCATGTTGATTTGGAATGAGTTTGAACTTTGAAGTAATCACCAGTTAAATGCTCTTACAAACCAGTGCACAAGATTCATTAAAAGAAATAAATACAGAACGTTTATGTTTAAAAGAACTTTTACTAATTCTTGAAAATATAAAAAAAAGTTTCTAAAAGTACCTAAACGCTCACAACAAAAACGTTGAATTTCTATATTTAAAAATAATTTAATATTAAAAATTTTAGTTACTCTTTTTTTTAAAAAAAAAAACCAAAAAATTAATATTTAAAATTTTGTGCCCTGATATGATATGTTAATAATGTAATCTATATATATTAAAATAAAGGCGTAATGGCTTGCTGACCACTTAAACTTGTAGGGCTTTTGAAAGCCGATACATGAACTTTGGATTTTCCCATTTGAACACTTCAACTTGACAAAATGGGTAATAATAAACGCATCCACCAGAGCGTGTATATCAATTGCGCTGACATGTAAAACACATCATGCTAAGCTATTTATTACTTGCCATGTGTTATTTGTGGGTCCCATTTTTAAATACAAAATCAGAAAAAAAAAGTTACAAATACAAAAAGGAAAAAAAAACGCCTGAAACATAGTTTGACAATTCCACCGTGGGAATTGTCCCCTCCGATGAGCAGCAGAACTCCGGCGAGGCAAAAATGAACGCGCAAGTTGTTCCAGGTATCCAAATTGGAAAAGTAAGGTACCAAAATGTTCGCCTTGATGAGAAGAATGCTCCTACACTTCCAATTTCATACGGGTACCAACCAATTCCTCCAATTTTACAATCCAAAAGCTCAGGCAGTCCGGTGAGTAAGGTGTTCGACGAAACGCCCCTATCAATTCTGGGCCAATTGGAGACCAATTTCCAATTGGAATCTTTTCTACTACACCCATGGATCCTCTACGCAAAGATTCAGCTCAATCCATTCAAGAAATCAACCATCACCATCAAGTTGAAAACTCAAAACTTCACCAGTTGGCCGGGCAAGGTGATCAGGTAAACCAAAGGACTCAAAACCAATGCCAAACTACTCCTGCTCCTCAGGAGAATGTTTCCAAACCTTCAAACCAGACCTTACATGGGCCAAATCTTTCGAATATCCAAAATGGTCATTCCGCACACTGTTCATATAACAGTGTTCGACCAAATGCCAATGCACCCTCCAGTTCTACTAGGCCTCTTTCGCTAGGATTCTGAACTTACATGTTCATAACATCACTTACTCATATGATAGCATCACTTAATCCATGGTGGACACCTGGGAATATGAAAAAATTGGAAAAGTCTTTTTTTTCTTTTTTCTTTTTCTTTTTTATTTATATTTTATTCTAATTCTAATTTTTTTAAGTAAAAATAATACTATTCACGCGTCTTAGGAACATGATTTGCACACAATTTAGCTATATCAGCTGTAGTACTTTCATATAAGCATGGTCAACGGTCAAATATATTTATTATTACTCATTTTGTCAAATTAAAGTGTTCAAATAAAAAATACAAAATTTGTGTATTCGCTTTCAAAAGCGCTATAAATTTAAGCCGAAGGAAGAATGCCAAATTAAAAAGGTAGTACTCCGTAAAAGATTTGTTTCCTGTAAAGGAAATCAGCTTGTGCTTCTTCCCCAAGCATTCGACAGATACTGAAACACGTCTCTCTGTCAGTATCCCATCCACCTCGTACAGTACGCACCCCCACCCCTCACCCCCACCCACCCCCAGGGCACTTTCACTCCCTCGGCGAAGACGAAAAATCAGGACAGAGTCTGTTGAAAACTTTCCAATTAAACTGTTTCTTTTGATAATCGCAGCTGCAAAGGATCTTGGGAACTTCTTCGGTATCTTCCACAGAGGTATGTATGATTACTTCTCTTCACCTTTTTATAGAATTTTGGAATTGGGTCTTGAAGTTTCGGTTTTTTGATATTACTTTCTTGAATTTGGCTTTCTGATGGGTTCAAGAAGGGTCTGCGTCTCGTTTAATTATCTTTGGGTTTTGTGTTTTTTAAAGCTCTACTATTATGTTTTAGGACTTAGGAGTATTCTAATTTAATTCGAAATTACTGCTGGTAAATAATTGAATTTCAAAATTAACAACAAAAAAAAAGTTTCTGATTTTCCATAAATATTGAAGAAAAACGTGTTGATAGTAATAGATTGAAAAGGGGGAAAAGGAGAAATCTAAGACTCGGTTTTTAATTCAAAGATCCTGGCTTTCTTTGAATGCTTGGGTATGGAGCTATATTTAGTCAGAATTGTACTGGGAACTGTTGATTAGTGTTGAATCTCTCGGTTTTTTGTTTGATTCTGTGTAGAGATTTTTTTTTTTCTTAAAAAAAACTAAGGTGGTAGACGGACAATCTGCTGGGAGAAAAAGAATTAAATTTGTTAGGGGAGAAAAAGAAAGAAGACGAATGAAGGCAAAATACAAGAGGAATGTAACGTTATTCACCTAATTTATTTGGGAAAACACGGTATTCTAGCCTCTAGGTCCAAAGCACTGGTCACTGATCAGTCAAAACTATAACAATTAGCAGATATATTTTTATTTAATGAGAAAAAGATGAGTTTTCATTCTAGGGTAACATATTGATATTTTCTTCCAGTAAATGCCATTTGAAAACCTGAAGCAATCATTGGTTCTCCCGGTTTTGTCAATGCCCAGATATATTATCTTCTTTTTGCTTCATTATCTTTTGGAAATAATAAAGGGTTAACCCTGCAAATTGGATATACTGCAAAAGAAAGGAAATCTTGTATATCTTGTCTTGGAGTTTCTCATGAGCAATTTCTGCTTCTGTGGCAGGTTATTTGCATAGTGTTCTCTCTCATTGTGCTGAGATGAGTTGAATATCAAGATATTGCAAAATGGGACCTGAATTAGAGAACAAGCAAAACGCAGACATGATTTTGGAGGCTTCTGCAAAGAAGGAGAACGGAACTGATTCTAAAGAACTTGAAGCTAGTCATGCAAGCAACTATGAACACTGTACCTCATTGGTTGAACAAGTAAAGGGAGTCCATGGCAGTGAGGATGATGAAATTGATATTACAGAATGTACAAGACCAGCTAATAATTTGCTGGTGGAATCAGACAAGGAAGAATTGACAGAGAGTTCAAGTTCTTTTGAGAGTATTTCTTCTGAAGCAGAGAATTGCTGCACAACATTGAGTGATGCTGAGTGTACATCCGAATACAACGGTGACGCTACATCGCGACTAGCATTTAGTGGATTTGGTGACATATTTAGGATGACGTATGTATTACTTCTCCAAGATCCTTATTTCTTGGATATCCCTATTTTTTTCTCTCTATAGGCTACATTTTGTTTTCTGGTGCCTTGAATTTGATGATTCATATGTGAATAAACATTAGAATCCATTGCTTCATTCATCAGAAAAGGAAACTTATTGCAGAACTCAAGCTCTCTTTCTTGACATTTTGTCAGTGGGTAAACTCATACTAGCATTTTTAGCTTTGCGCAATCATGTACAAAAAGTTGCTCATTTTTATTTTCCGTTGCATGATATTAATTGAGCCTAAAGATGATTTCATGAGTATTTTCTTTAGGATATTATGGCTGGTACTTTTAGACCTTAATGGCCTTATTTGTGATAAAATGAGCTAATCGAGAACATTGCCATCATGCCTAGTAAGAGCTATTCTGGGTTTGTGGTGGGTTTACTTGTTTGTCACTGATTGTTTGGGCATTTAATTAGGTTGAGAGAAAGAGTTAGAGTATTGGCTGACATGTGAATGATAAATCAATAAAAAGTAATACCTTCCAAATAGAGAAAGATGGTGATTGCCATTTTATCTATTCTATAACTCTAACAAAAGCTGGAGTTTGCAAAAGTTACATAGAGGAGAGAAATAAACTCTGGAAATTGATGAGTGGATGGAGAGTGAGTGGTTACTGTTAAAATGTGCTCTGGTGGCACAATCATGCCAGTGAACATGCGCCGGCACATCTATTAAAGTCAATTTTCTTGTTACATTAAATGAATGGGTTTGTCTGAAGAATTATATATGCATGGTTTAGTTGTTAAACCAAGCTCTTTTTCTTTTTTGGATAACGGTAGTGGTCGGGCCAGGTTGTGCGCACCTCAACTAATTCACCTGTTATATACTACCTTCACCAAGGTTTCGGCATATAGATAGAATTCACTTAGTGTCACCTCTACTAAGATTTGAACCTTGGTTTCGTTACTCAGATTTTCAACCCCAAGGGTACCCTCCTAGGGCAGTTGTTCAACTAAGTCTGCCATGAACTGACTTTTGAGGTTCTTGTTCACAGTCAGAACTAACTAGTTGTCTCATTGTTGACTTGTGTCAAGGTTCATGTGTCAGATTCAACATTCGTTGAGGGGTGCTGTAGTTCTTTTTGTGGTGTTTTGTCCCTTTCCAGAGTAAGAGAATATCTGTAAAAACCTTAACATTTACCTTGTTATTGTCCTTTAGGAGGAAAAAGGTGACCCCTCACTGGAGAGACTTTGTACAACCTCTTAGGCAGCGATGCAAGTTGATTGAATTGAAACTCCATATGCTTCAGTCTCGAGCTCGAAAATATGAGAAACAAATGGGGGATATCAAGTGTCAGATGCAACTTCAGCTGGGAAGTGTTGAATTGGAAGGTTTAGGTTCGAAGTCACTTCCATTTTCTTGTAATAGTTTAAGAGATAAGGTTGTGAAGAGAAAGAAGAGAAGAAGAACTGAAGACACACTGGATATAGCAGCTTATATGTCTCATCATCCCTTGTTTTCTTTCTTTGGTAATATTTTCATTTGTTGTCCTTTAGCCTGATATTCTTACTTTCAATTGCAAGTCATGAATTTATATTTGTGAATTGCAGAAAAGAGAAACTCAATTGCTGATGGTTCTTTTCCGGACAATGAGCTGGGAAAAATAGGTAAGGATGCATACTTTTCTTAATCTTGAGTTGCAATTGCTGTTGTTTTGTGTTGCTTCTTGGTGGAAAAATATTTTGATAACATCAAAATAGCAATGGATACATTGTTCCTATTCATGTCTCTTGCTCACCAATATTAATGGCAATTGCACACACAACAGAGGTTATGTTTGGATGTGTATGAATTGGACCTCTTGTGAGACACGTGCTGTTTGGTTAAGAATTTATAATTGTCTCTTGAGTACAAGTATCTTCAATGTTGCACACAGATGTTAAAGATTGTAGGTTTCAAGTTCACTTTGTACTTTTCCTTTTTGAGTTTCTGAGATTTGTTGATGAAGTTGATCCTGAATCTTGTGGCCTCTAATTCCGCCAAAATGCTACATGTCCTATTTTGCTTCCATTGTGCAGTTTAAATTAATTAGTTCTTTCATTGATGGTACAAGATTGCTTGGAACTACGCTTAGTCATTTAGTTAGGTTATAGAGGACTGGGTTGGTGGAGGAATAAAACTCATACTTAGCTAAGATTCCTAAAACGAAGGACAACAAAGCACCAAGAACTAAAGATAGTGAAAAGAGAGTGAGTTTTAAAGGAGTGGCATACGTATGGTCGACGACACTTGAGGTGACACATATGTGCATGCATATGAAGAATCTGCTTGTTGGAGTAAAATTAGTTACAATTATTAGGTTGATGCAGATAAAAGACCAAATTGGGTATAACTCTGTCACATAGGACATAAAAAGGCGTAGTTTTAGGCCTTCAGTCTCAAGGGAATTTGAGTTCCCACATTGGTGGGTGATGGGTTACTTGGTCTCCTTATATGGTCACCTCATGAGCTAATTTTTGGGTTTGAGTTAAGCTTAAGGTCCACTTCTTCTCATGGTATCAGAGCCAGGTCCATGAAATGGGTGTATTAGAAATAATTTCTTAACAAGTTTTGAAAAGGGAGGGCGGCATCAAATAAGATGGAGATGTTATTTCAATTGATTGCTTGACGTAATTACGAGGATAACTTTACAGATGTTGGTACGTTTTGTGATAGACAAACAACACTGATAAAATTAGTTCTATAGAAGTAAAGAAATACCGAGAGAATGAGTATTAGAAAAGCATGTGGTCGAAATAGAATTCATATGGAGGTTGGAAGTGCCTTAGAGAAGTTGGACTAGCACTGCAATCAAGCTATCCAATGTTATATTAAATGGAAAAATGGAAAATTAGTGGAGAATGATTACCCTCATTCCAATTTTCTTTCTTTTAATTATGCAATCTATCGTGGTATCTATGAAAGTAAGAGAAGACCCTAATGTGAAGAGATCGATGAGTTTTTGATCTTCTTTATATAGGAAATTAAAGAAATATAGTGGAATGAAGAGCCCCTTCAACTTCAGTGCATTTTCTTTTGCACTTCCCTAGAACTTATGTACGGCGAAACTCTTAGTAAGAGTATAAACTAGAGACATCACAAGGGTTAATAGAGAACTAGATTGAAATTATGATTGATAAATCTACCATATGCAATATTTTGTTCAGAAAATTAAGGGTAAGACGAATTTCCCATAGTCATTAACCTAGAGAAAGCATATAAAAAAGTGCCAAGGACTTGGCTTGGTAAGAAAGGGATTTATGTCAAATATGTAAATGCTATCGAGCATATGTCAGAGAAATTGGTCACGAGTATGAGAACTCAATTTGAGGAGATATAGAGGAGTTTTCTAGATTCGTGGGTCTAGGAATTTGCCCTAAGCTGTTATTGTATACCCTAGCCAGAATGAGCGAACCAACAAGGATGAAATACGATGGTGCTTGCTAATTGTGGATTATATTGTGTTAATTGACTAAACTAGTTAGAGAGTCCGTCAAAAGATGGAACAGTGGTAAAACACTTAAGAGAGCAAGGAAACTCGCCAACTGGCCCATAAAAATGAGCCCCGAACCAGCACTTCTATAAATTGGGCCTTGGCTGTCCTGGCAAACATATCTGGCTGAGACCAGGCCAAGGCTTTTCGACCCCTCATCCGGATCACAGCCCAGATCAGCCCAAAACTACAAAAGAAAATATGAAGAAATGTTGGAATAATTTGAAAGTAATTCTGCACCAGTTTATGGATTTTCTGGATTTGTTAGGAGGGACTGTAGGTGATGTTGGGATGCTCTTTGTATCTTTTTGTACCATCTTGGTACCTTTTTAATAAACTTTTACCTTGTCAAAAAAGTAATTTGAAAATAGTTGAAAGTTTTAATTACCAACAAACCCTTCAAAAGACTTGCAATCTCTTGAAATTGATACGACTTTGTTAAGGACATTACAATGGAAGCAAAGGGATTATATAGGCGATATTGCTTAGTTGTGATTTAGTGGTAGTTGGTGTTACACACTTACACGTTGCATTATGTTGTGTTTGTTAAGAGTATTTTTGGTGTCCTTAGAAACTTGTATATTTTAGTAGGAATAAGTGAGAAATTTCTGTTATAAATGGGCCTAAATACAATGAAATGGATGCAAAGAATTGATATAGCCGACTGCCGACCCAGTTAGTTTATATTGAGGTATGGTTGATTATTTGATTCATTCTGACCGCCAACTGTGTATATTCATCTCATCTTTGAAGTTGGTCTAGTATATAACAGTTTTCTTTCGTAAATGTGATCCTATACAAAATTCCATCTGTTGTATGTGCTTAATCTCTCGTGCTGGTTTTCTTCTAGTTGTTCTGTGCATTTAATCATTTCACTTCTTAATTCTGTAGCCATCTGCTCTGACAAGAACAATGCTGATGATGAGTTTGAGATTCAAGATGACTTGCACCAACGGCCTGCCGATGGTGATACTTCCTTGGAGAAAATACTCCGTAACATTGGGGTTCTTCAGTCACAAGTTATCCAGCTTAAAACTAGACTTGACAAGGTAACAAGTGAGAACGCTGGAGTGTTCTCAAGCACTGATGACTTGAAATCACTTCTACCATGTAATGCTTTGGCCAGCTCAGCTCGAAGTTCTGCCTCTCTTCCGGACAATCGGGTCAAAATGCCAGTAGAATCTTGTGATGTTGTATCACAGCTGATATCTGAGTATAATATGACTGTGCCTGTCAGTGCAGCTTCAGGCCGTGGAAAAGCGGTGAACATCTCTGATATGAATGAAAGCAAAGACCGTTCCTTTCTCTTGGATACAAACACCAATGTAAGTACTTCAACATGATTCACTATGCTTCATTTAATGTTGTTCTTGGGTACTGTGTATGGGCCTTATCATTCATCATAGATCATTAACCCTTCTAATCTCGTGGTTTTCAAATTAGGTAGGTGAAATGATGGGATGTGTTTTTTCCTGTAGATTTCATTTTATGTTCCATTTTTCTGAGTGATCTCTCTCGCTGTCTTTGTTACTTCCTGCTTTTACTTGGTTAACTAATAAATTTCTGATCGTAATAGTTGGTGGTTAAATAGTTCCTTCTATCGTGAAAGCAGTCAAACTCAATACTAATCGCCTTGGAAAAGTTTGGTGGCTTTGGAAGTAGATGTCTATTTTACCTGAAGTGAAGGAGATACAGCTGTTCCTACCCACTATTCCAACTAGCAGAAAGCTTGTACTTTAGATTTCTACGGACACTATAACCTTGTGATTTGATTTCTGCGCTTTCTTCTTTTCTTCTTCCTTAGTTGTCTATGGTTTACTTTGGCATTGGCTGTTGGCGATTTGGTCCTCAGCTCACTGTGCTTTTGGATACTGAAAAATCTCTTCTAACTAAGCATTATCGATAATTATAGTGGTCTTAGAGGAAAAGGCTTTGATGAGGCCAAGCAATTGTCTTCTAGCTTGCATTTTTTGGCTAGTCATGAATATTCTTCATATTGTATGATGAAGAGCTAAATCTTCTTTGCTACTCAATTGCTGAATTGATGCTTGTAATATGTCTCGAATTCATTAAATCATCTTTGACACGTGCCAGCCTGAAGATGGTGTTCTAATCTACTATCAAAGAATGAAGGAAGAGATGACTAATTTTGAGGAATTCAAGATTCATTCTGTGGAAAAGCCTCAGGTTTTAGAGACAGTGCAGAAGGGTACTGTCCCAACCAGTCCCCCAGATCCAGATCTTGCCCTGGATGATCAACCAGCTCCAAAAATTCGTTCTATTTCCAGGCTTACTGCCCCTAAGAGCAAGAAGAAGAAGGCTCGACGGAGAGCTGGTAGAAGGAATTACTGATCTTCAGCTTAGCTTTCGTGATTGCAGTATATATCTGATTGAGTGATCTAGTAGAAGGTGATTGAAGTTGATTTCAAATCGTCACTTCTCTTTGGACATAAAACGAACATGTAAATTCGACTTGAATCTCAACTGTCCTGTAAATGCACCAAAACAACGATAACTATTCCTCAATCTGAAGTTACATTTTTCAGGTAAATAACGTAGTCAAATGCCTCAAGAAACAGCAGGATTGAGTTTGATTTGCTTATTTCTTGTCTTTCTATATCAACACACCAATTGCCCCCTTATCCACTGGTTGTAATTGGAGGTCCATGCTAGTTTCTTGTTCTATTGAGCATAAATATTATCAGAAATTTTAATAAATAATGGAACTAATTAGGATGGGCAGAATGTGAATTGGTGGTTGTAATTCTCGAAATGAGGAAAAATTGATCGTAATTTTTGCAGAATATTAATCCCTAGAATGCCTTTTTAAAGTCCATGTTGAAAATTTGGGGGTGACCGTATCGAATTATTGCAAGTGTGGTGTAAGGTTAGAAACATGTCATCTCAAGTATTTTGAAAAATAATACTCTAATCGAAGTTTTATTAATTCCATAGTTAATAGCTATGATAGAATGATGACTCAATGAATTTTCTATTGGCTTCGTGCGACTGCTTATGTGTCCAAAAAGGTATCAGTAACTGAAGCAGAGGAGAAAATTGTAGATGCAACCTAATCTTTATAACATTTCCTCCAGTAATCTGAATATATTTGAATAGAAATGGAACCAAAAACTAAATTCCGTTACCGGGAATCGAACCCGGGTCTCCTGGGTGAAAGCCAGATATCCTAACCGCTGGACGATAACGGAGATGTTGTCAAATACAAATGCAGAATATTTATTATATCAGTGAACCATGACTTCATTTTATTAGCTGGTACATTGACTAAAAAGATTGTCAAATACGTAAATATGAGAAAGATAATTTTTCACCTTCTGAAAGAAGAAAAAAAAAACAACGTAAAATGATCACTTTTGGAGGCAGTGTGAAATGTGAATAACTTCAAAAGATTGCATGTGAATTCAAATTAAGGACTCATGCTAGTCAAGATTCACTCTATGAAAAATGTAAACTTGTTACAATATGCATATTAAGTACACACTTATACATGCATTAGAGAAATACTTTACTACTATATGTTTTATAAAGGTTTATGAATTGAGATAACTTTCCTTTTTCTTATCCATGTTTTGGCATGAACACAATTTGACAGCTGAAAACATGTCATGCAACAAAAAGGTACACACGTAATTTAGAAATAAAAGTAGCTAAATAACCAAAAAGGTGTCATGTAAAAACATATAAATACATTTTCATCCGTCTTTTAATTTCTTCCCAAATCTTATCATTGCAACTCTTTATCTGCCATTTATAAAGGTCTTAAGTCATGTACAATGATAATATAATAAATTTTTTATATCATTAATGTTATAATATGTTACTTATCATTTACTATAGATTACCAAATAATATTATTAAATATAACAATAATTACCTTATAAATGAGTTGATTGTAAAAAAATTTTACACTACAATGCCCATTAACAATTTATGGAGCAAAAGGCTGATTGGGTTTTGGGGGTGGGGAGCATGAAAGATTGAAATGTAAAAAGGGGTAGAATTGATGTGAGTTGACAATGGTGATTACCTAGTAAATGGGAGACAATGGCAGCCCCATTTTGCACTCTCCTTTATTGCTGCAAAAGTCAAAAACCAAATCATAGTTACAGCTATCAGAATCATCATATATAGTCAAACAAATTAAAGCTAAGTCTCTTTTCTTGTACAGATATGCAAGGGCAAGTGTGTCCACATTGTACAAGACTGAAGGAAAGAACTAAGTCGTTACCTTTCCCTTTTACCCTCCACTAAGTCGTACTAACACCATGCTCGCTCATGCACCCAACTTTATCTCCATATATATAGTAATAAATTTAGTTGGACCCATTGATTTGAGCTCATATATATAGCTGTATATAGTCACTCGTAAAAATCAAAGGCCATAATGAATTTGTGAACCCCCAATATATTAGTAACTTAGCATCTACAACATGAAGCGTGTATGAGTTTTTTCTACTAGTTTATAAATTCAGTTCATTTTAGGGTTTCTGATCTCAGTAGAGCCATTTTGGCATTCTGTCCACCTCCATCCATATCTTTCAATGAGGAGGGGGCCAGAGTGCCAAACTAGCTCTACAAATTTCTCTTTGAGAAAATGCTCAGATCATATACTACATGCAGCTTAATTCTTCATTGGTATGTTGCTTAACACCAGCTTGTTCATTTCTTGTCATCCTTCTTAATTTTGCACCTTGGAATTATATTCGCTCTTCTATCACTTTATGTTCACTGGTTATACGTACCTTGGAAAGAATAATAGCTTAGCTTAGTCTTACATTAAAAGAATAATACTAAACAAGATCGAGCCCGAGATCTTCTTGGAAAACTTCTCTGGAAAATCCGAAAGCTCTTCTTTGTGGCAACTAGTTATGAATAAAACTAGTGTCCTGTAGTGTTTGGGTCCAAAAATAATTGATGCTTCAGCACCCAGTACTGTCATTGTAACTCTAGTGTGTATATATATATATTCATTAATTCATGCTAAATGTTACTGTAATTTATTAATTATCTATTTCTTGAAGAGAAGCTATATATCTACGAAAGATAATTTTCCCTAAAACTATAATTATGTGAGACATGTTACTCTTACCGTCATTGTCCCAATACTTAGCTAACCATATATATCTCATATTTTACCCATAAATTCTGCCAACTTTTTCAAATAGCACAATGTGTCCTTCTTCAAGTCTCGGTACGTTAAGAACACTCTCTCTGGTCTATCTACACTTGACTTTCGGTACCTTAAAACGTGGTCCATATGGGGATTGGCCTTCATAAAACAACTTGAGTTCCTGTTCGAGTGGAACAGTGTCTGCTTTAAGTAAGTCGACGCTTTAATTAAGCCTTTGCGCGTAATGCCACCACGAAACAAAGGTGTCTTTGGTTCGATCCCTACATATGTAGATATATGACCTTTCAATCTGATTCTAGTACAGATGGTGGCAAGCAAGTATACGGAAGATGTATGGCCAAAAATGGCAACTCTGTGTCAACAAAAGTAGGATTTGTGAGATAGTCAACTTCCGAGCAGGGTATGCATTCGTGGGTTACCTTGGTAAGTAAAGGGTTTGTGGAGTCATCAAAATGATCTCTGGTTATAATGGAAAAGGCCAAGGCTTTAAGCCCATTGTACCTGTTTTTGAGAACTGCAAATGTAAATATCGGAGGGTTGAGCCTTGGAGACTTGTTGCAAAGACAAAAATTGGTCCAAATAAGACAAAAGAGAACTAGAATCCTTGGTATTGTCCATTGATAGTGATCGATCAAGATCAGAAGGATATAGAGGGTTTCTCGTTTGGGAAGGGTTTGTATGGGTCAAAATCTGACCACAAGATGGTTATCATTAAATGGAACGGGGTCAACCAAGTCATAGTCGTGCCCATGAGGCATAGTAGCAACGAGTATCTCGGCTATTGCCAAGATCAAGCTACCAGAAGGCTTACACGGCAGAATATATGCCGCAATACTTGGGCGAGTAAGGAAGAATACAGTCATGAGAAGGTACGCTGGTTAAAGACCGTTGGATAAAAGGGAAAATTGATAATATATATATATATATATATATATATATATAGGAGAGAGGAAGGCAAGAAGGAGGGGGTACCCATCCGAGAAAAAGAGAGTAACAATGTATTGAAGATGAGAACAGGAGGGGATCTCCAACAACGAAGCAAAAGTCCAGAGTTTGGTTACAACTCTATGCAGTCATCATTGTTGAATCAATAAAGATAGATCTCATAGTTATCAACGACTTTCCCTCTCTTCCTTCTTTGCTCTTACAAATACGTAACAATATATCAAAGATGTAAGCTTATCATTTACGTTTGGTGTCTCTTAATCATCTTAAGAAATGTTATATAAGCCAGGCCTCCTTCGATTCTCATATTAAAAATACTTAGATCTATAGTTAATTTTGTTTGGCTAAGATTTATCCTTTCTTTATTAATTAGTTTAATGAAAAGCTCAACATTTTTTGGTCAAACAATTTGGCGCCGTCTGTGGGGATTTCTTAGCCAAAATTTTTAGTTTCCTTTAGATCTAGAACTAGCCAAGTATCACTACCAAGATGTCATGGCCTCATCATCTCGGCATAAACACCAACTCGAAAGACTGGTAGGTAAGTCAGATCTCTACATAAAATAGAAATTGTGACCGATGTCTATGCAAAACCCATGCCTCACCTATAATGATGGGTTTGACACGCCATATGCATGTTTAAAGTAGAATCACGATCACTATGTGCTTGGCATGACCGCAACCCCATTTGAAATATTCACCTTATATGTCGACCCGTACTCCCACCTCTTAGGAAGGGATGATAGCCTACTGAGTGATCCTTTGAAATAGCGGGCATATCCTGTCATATTATCGTACCCACATGCACTGGACGATTTATGAACAAAGTATGACATGTTTCCCTTGTTGTTTGTGCATATTGGACGGGGTCGGATCGGGACTCGGTTTTGACATCCCAACAGGCAAGGTAAGTCCAGCCCACGAGTAGCCTAGACGCGGTCAATGATGGAGCCGAACATGACCGCCAAACCTGAAATCATCATTCGAGTACGAGGCGAAGCGAGCGACCCTACGACGCTATTCCTCCTTTCACCAACTTACCAGGCCAAGGTAACATGCAATTTCGTTTGGGTTTCACTTACCACGATCTCTTGTTAGTTCAGAATAGGAACACGAGCACTCTCACAGGTATGCGAACAAGGAATGAGCGCCACCAAAACACCCCATGAAAAGGCTCCGTACCACACCACCTCGCAAGCAGTGACCTAGCAAAGCCCTCTAAGCCGTACCGAATTACAAAAAACAGAAACGGTTCAGCACAGGTCGACTATTAAGAAAATCTCCAACATGAAATGCACAGTAACCTCCAATGAAACGCACAGAAATCTCCAATGAAAGCAAGGTTAAACTAACCGGGACTCACCCACGAAACGCCCAGAATTCTCCAGTAAAAGCAAAACCAAGCACATCGGGACTCACCACGACGCACGCATAAACAGTATGGCAACATGTTATGTTCTCCTATAAAAATAATACAATGGGTTACAATTCGACCTCGCTCGAATTAGCACCTTTACGGCCACCGGCCATCGTCAAATGTGTTACAATTCGACCTTGCTCGAATTAACAACCTTTATAGCCACCGACCATCGTCAAATGGGTTACAATTCGACCTTGCTGGAATTAACACCTTTACGACCACCAGTCATCGTCAAATGGGTTACAATTCGGCCTCGCTCGAAGTAACACCTTTACGGCCATCGGCCATCGTTAAATGTGTCACAATTCGACCTCACTCGAATTAACACCTTTACGGCCACTGGCCATCGTCAAACGGATTACGATTTCGATCTCAAATTCACGTCTATGCGGCCGTCGGCCATCGCGAAGAAAAAGTAAAAATTCGTCCACCCGAATCAGCAGATTATAATTTGAACTTGTTCGAATATATAAGTCAGAAATTGAATTCTCCCAAGACGGCAACTCCAAGTTCAAACTAGTTCAAATATAAGTTAGAACTTGACTTCGGCCAATACGGCCACTCCAAGTTCGACCTCGTTCAAATATATCAGTCAAAAATTGACTTCGCCCAAGACGACAACTTCAAGTTCGACCTGGTTTGAATATATAAGTCAGAAATTGACTTCGCCCAAGACAGAAACTCTGAGTTCGACCTTGTTCGAATATACAAGTCGAAACTGACTTCTCCCAAGATGGCGAGTCTCAATTCGACTTCGTTTGAATTAAGATTGAATCTGCCCGAGTTGGCAAACCAGAAGTCAATCTCGCCCGAATTTGAAAATCCAAAATGACTTCATTCAGACTCACACGACGAGATCCTACCCGGTCAGGGCAAGGTCGGATTCCAAATTAAAAAGATCAGGGACTCATCACAAAAAAACAATCTGAAGGTCGAACGCAAAATATATATATATATATATATATATATATATATATATATATATATATATATATATATATATATATAAGACAAACAGGAGAGTAGGAATAAGAAAATCAAAAGATACACCAACGAAGGCTAAACAACTATTTTGTACAAATATACATGCGCGACAGCCGCACCTTACAAAAGGCCAAAACATGCCCTCACGAAGAAGATTAAAATAAACAACAACAAAAAAACTAAGTACACAGGTTGCAGCAAAAATTTCACTCGCCATCATCCCCATCGTCGTTCTCCCCAGCATCATCATCATCAGAAGGAAGCCCATCCTCAACATCAACGCCCTCGCCAGCCTCCGGTGTCGCAGGGTTGTAACCGCAGGCAGTACGAGCCTCGCATGCCTTCGTTCGAGCATCTTCAAAGGCGGCCTCTAGAACATTCCCCGCCTCCCATAAACCCTTGTATATATCACGTTGGGCCTCGGCATAGACCCATAGCTCATACAGGTGGTGGGGAACAGTGGTTGAAGTAGACTCTCGTTGGGGAGCTTGGACCAACAATTGCGCTTCTTAGCTTCAAGAGCAGCAACTCGGTCTCCCAAGATTGAAGCGTCCCGATCAAGTTCACCAATTCGCTCCTCAAGTCGTGCCTCCCTTAGCGTGGTCGTCTCCTTCTCAGACTCCTGCTCAGACTTGAGGATGCGGATAGTATCCTCTAGTGTCGCCGCCCTCGCCAAAGCTGACACTCGAGCATTCTCAGCTCTCTCCATCTCGGCCACTTTCTTTTCTAGCTTGGCCACTTTCTCTGTCGATTCAGCACTCAGAGCGTCGACCTTAGCAGCATTTTTCTCAAGCTCAGCTCGTAAAGATAGCACCTTCGCTTGAAGGTCCTCGCACTCCGCGGTAACCCCTTTTCCCACCTCAAGCTCTTCGTCCTTGGCATGTAGCAGCTCCTCAAGCTCACCACATATGCGGATAGACCGCATCAGTACCTCTTCTCTT
Source organism: Nicotiana sylvestris (assembly GCF_000393655.2). Taxonomy (NCBI): domain Eukaryota; kingdom Viridiplantae; phylum Streptophyta; class Magnoliopsida; order Solanales; family Solanaceae; genus Nicotiana; species Nicotiana sylvestris. The sequence continues at coordinate 116,897,451 of NC_091057.1, read as the reverse complement.
TTCTCCAATTCTTCCCTGGTAGACTGGGTACTGACGCCCCCTCTGAGCTGTTTGTGCATCTCACGACATCTGTTACGGTATCGTTAATACTTCTCAGCCATCTTCAGAAAAATCACAGCTTGCGTCTCTGCCCTACGAGCACTCTCGACCTCAAACATGTAAGTCTAAAAGAAAGAAGAAGAGAAGGAAGAAATGAGTTAGTAAAAACAAAGGTCACTAAGCAAAGGAAACAAAAAGGAACTCACCCTTAGGCCCATCATGGCCAGACCGCGTGAAAACTCGGAGTCGCGAACATCCTGAAGAGCTCCGCTTTCAGCGGTGGAGCATAGAAGATCGAACTGCGGCACAAAGTCCACCGTATCTTGCAGCAGGTTGAGATCAGATGGAATTTTGAGTATTCATTAAGGGCCTCCCAATTCTACCACAGTACGGGTAAAGCCCTCCTCAAATATCCTCATGTCCTCAGGGTCAATGTCAGACTCGGATTCAATATCCTCAACCGTGACGCCCTTCCCCCTCTCACTAGCCGAAGAGGGGGTGCGGTTCGGTCGAGATGTTTAAGGGCCACCCGAAACAACAACGGCGGTCTCAGAACTCTGTCTCTCCGCCACATTAGCCCCTTGAACGCTCGCAACGGGCGTCGTCTCCACGGCTGAGTTGGCACCACCTCTAACTTCGGTCACCGCCGGGAAAGGACGTCCATCAAAGAAGTTTCGGCTGGAGAAACCTCTTCCAACACTACCTTTCGTCTCTTCGATAGGGCCTCTCCACTACTGGTGCGGGAAGATTCAACCGTTGAACAGACTGCGGGAGTCGGAATCTCTGGCTAAGTAACCTTCAAGCATACATCTTTGGCCGCAGGCGTAGGACGGACAATAGTTCTTGGTGCAGGCTGGGCAGCAACCCTCAGTGCAGGACGGGCAGAGGGCGTCGGTTGACGGAATGTGAGAAGAGGAGCTCTCGTCCTCCTCACTCATCTCCGACCTGTCAATAAGGAGGGATTACATCATACAATGACAAGGTTAAAAAAAACTACGAAGCATGGAACAAATCAAAACTACAACAAACCAACTCACCAGTAAGAGGCTTGCGCCCAAACTTCTCATGGAAGGGCGCCCACTCACGAATTCCCACCGTGTGGGGGAGAATTGTGCACACCCACTTGCGAATATCAGCAATCGGCGGGGGATGTAGTCCCTCGGCTGCAAAAGCAAAAACAAGTCCTCAACGATGTCCCCTAAAGGAAGACGAGCGACGATCGTCTTAAGAAAAATCACAAAGTAAACAAAGGAAAACTCACGAGCGAAGTTCCACGTCTCTGGAAACCCTGCCGAGTTCGCCACAAGGTGCTCTGTCCGCACATAGAAGTAGCTTTCCCAAAAGCGTCGATTGGCATTATCGTCCATATTCACCACCAAACTCTCTCTTCCTCGATGGCGCATATGGATCATTGTACCCCGAATAAAATGAGGGGCAAAGATGTGGAGCATATGCCCTAGGGAAATTCCTCGGCTGGCCAGCTCCATGTACTTGATGAGCATAAGAAAGAGCTTGTACGCATACGGAGAGAGTTGAGTCGGGCACACTTCATAGAAGCGGCAGAAGTCCACCACCATAGAAGGAAGAGGAAGCGTGTACCCAATAACAAAAGGGTACACGTAAAACGTGCAGTATCCCGGGCGGTGCAAATGCACAATATCCTTCCCCGCCGGCACCATTTCGATATGGGAAGGGATTCCCTACTTAGCTTTGAGCGTCGTGATCACTGCCTCATCCATAGTGGAAGGAATGGGTTACGGTTCATTTCTAAAAGGGTTGTAAAAATTGGTCCTCGTCTTCCCCGAATGAGAAACTATCTCATCCACAATAGGAAATCCCTCGTCTTCCACTACCTCCACCCCCTCTTCGAATAGGGATACGTCATTTTTTGGCATCGGAGCACCAACTACTCTATCAGATCGAGAAGAAGCACTAGCCATTTGTCTTTCTTGATCGAAATAAACAAGAACGGTGAAGAAAAAGAGGTAATGGTCCCGTCGAATTCTAGCGAAAGCAGAAGTATGAAAGACTAGAGAAGAAGGAAGTTGGCGAAGTTCTTTCTTAGATAAACTGAAAAGCATAATAATCAAATGAGAGGTTCCCTTATTTATAGGGACATAAATGTCCTGAGCGGGAAATCCAAGAGCCACCAATCAGAAAACGGAAAGGGCATAGGAAAAGATACGGTGCTTGGGAAACGTGCACAATAATAATTCATAAGAAATATTCATGGTACCCTGAATCGATGTGATGATCCAACTCTGAACTGATGTAATGATCCAACGAAATCCTTAAAGCGTCACGTCGCTACCTCGCCATAAGGATATCATTCCTCACATAACGTTCAGATTTCTCCTAACTCTTGAGTTAACAGAATCCGCCCATCGAGCTCGCCAAGAGGCGACCCCAACGGGCAGAAGGACTAACTGTATGGGTCAAAATCTAACCACAAGATGGTTATCATTAAAAGGAATGGTAAGGGGTCGACCAAGTCATAGTCGTGTCCACGAGGCGTAGTAGCAATGAGTATCTCGACTACTGCCGAGATCAAGCCACTAGAAGGCTTATGCGACAGAATATATGTCATAATACTTGGGCGAGTAAGGAAGAGTACATTCATGAGAAGGTACGTTGGTTAATGACTGTTGGATATATAGGAAAATTGGTAATATATATAGGAGAGAGGAAGGCAAGAAAGTGGGGGTTCCTATCCGAGAAAAAGAGAGGAACAATGTATTGAAGATGAGAACAGGGGGGATCTCCAACAATGAAGCAAAAGCCCAGAGTTTGGTTACAACTCTTTACAATCATCATTGTTGAATCAATAAAGATAGATCTCATAATTATCAACGACTTTCTCTCTCTTCCTTCTTTGCTCTTACAAATACGGAACAATATATCAAAAATGTAAGGTTATCATTTACGTTCGGTGTCTATTAATCATCTTAAGAAATATTATATAAGTCAGACCTCCTTCGATTCTCATATTAAAAATGCTTAGATCTAGAGTTAATTATGTTTGACTAAGATTTATCCTCCGTTTTCTTTATTAATTGGTTTAACGAAAAGCTCAACACTTTTTGGTCAAACAGGGTTGATATTATATCTTTGTATTTCATGCTCAGTTCCTTGGAATGTATTGAGAATGAAACTCCTTAGAATGTACTGGTTCAAATAAGCGACTAACTTTGGGAGGGGGAGATGAACTTTTTTGTACTACTGCCAGAATTTTGCTTTACTTGAGTTGAGGATCCCATTGATGACAAGATGCGGGAAGCGAGACTCAGATAGTTGGGGCATGTACAGAGGAGAAGCCCAGATGCCCCGGTAAAGAGGTGTGAGCGGCTGGTTGTGGAGGGCACGAGAAGAGGTAGAGGGCGGCCTAAGAAGTATTGGGGAGAGGTGATCAGGCAGGACATGGCGAGGCTTCAGATTTCCGAGGACATGGCACTAGATAAGAAGACGTGAAGGTCGAGTATTAGGGTTGTAGGTTAGGAGGTAGTTGAGTCTTGCCTTACTACTTCGCACTTTTGTGAGACTAGTCTGGTAGGGTTTTTGTGTAAGATAGCTAGTGGCAATGTCGTGTCTTACTATTTCGCTTTTCAGTGTCAGACTTATTTACTAGCTATCGCTTTTGCTTTACATCTTTCTTTTAGATTTCATGTTGTTCCTATTTTTCTTATGATTTATGTGGTGATACTGATATTGTCTCCTTTTTTTTTTGTCCTCTTGAGCCGAGGGTCTTTCGGAAACAGCCTTTCTACCCCTTCAGCGTAGGGGTAAGGTTTGTGTACACACTACCTTCTCCAGACCCCATTAGTGGGATTCCACTGGGTCGTTGTTGTTGTTGTTGTTGGTCTATCAAAAATAGTTTCTCTATCTTTACAATGTGTGTATATACACTACCTTTCCTAGGTCCCACTTGTGAAATTACATTGGGATTGTTGTCGTTGAAAGAAGTGAAGGGGTGAATTCAAGATTTTAAAGCTTGATAGAAGAGAGAACTTCTCAATTGATATATATAGGAGAGAATTTCCTTAAATTACAAATAAGTCCGATTTTCATTACTGGTGGGACTTTTATCAAAATCTGTAAGAACCAATCAATTTTACACTTCTGTCAATTTTATTAGGAAATCAAGTATTATAATTAGGAGTATATTTTATCTCACCAGTATTTGACTTGAGGATGGTCGCGGGAAGATGGGTTTAAAGTAATTAGAGTAAGCATTACTGAATACTTATCACTCAATTTGAGGTGAGTGGGATAAATTGATTAAATTATTTTTGACTGTATATGAGAAACGACTGCGGTGATGATTGGCAACTTCAAGTCGTAAGGTATTGCTCTGGCACCTCACCACTTGATAGGCACTCAAGCAGTGATTTCCATCAGATAGAATGAGAAACGACTGCGGTGACGATTGGCAACTTCAAAAATTTCTCGCATATAATTAAAGTTTTGGTAGTTCAACAGAAAGAGATGGGAGCAGGATACTGTTAAGTCTCACCTAATCCCATATGTGCAACTTAAATCAAATGCATTGAGTAGTCAACTGCAACATTCCAACTAAGAGATGTACTTCACCTCACAGTAACTCCACACAAACTCAATTTCGCAGTTTGTGGCTTAGTTCAATTATACAATTCCCACAAGTCCTTTGATAACATATCACCTGTCTGGCAAAATATGACTACTATTACTCTAAATATATAGCATGACACACTACAGATATAGATATCTCTATAGGACAAATTACAACAAAGGTTAGACGTTCAGCCAAACAAAACCGATACGCAGAACAAGGGACTAGGAGTTCTTCAATTAAAGTACAAAATTATAGGCTCCTTCATACGAAAAATACAAGATTATTAAAGCAGATCTCATCAAGATCAGTCACACATGACTACTCCCTAGGAACAACTTATCATATGTAAATACATAATCCAGCTAGCTATTAGTCCAGAAGTTGTCATAGTGCAACTTAGACCCAAACAAAAAGAAAACTCAGCTTATATGCATATGGAAAAATGGAGCACATTCCACCTTCTACCAAGCCTTCAACCAGAAGATTAAGACTATTAAGCTGCCTCACCAACTATCTTAAAATTGACAATCTTGCATCCCAAAATATCACTCTACTAGCAACAAAGTCAGAATATAAAAGGTTTGAAGCTGAGGAAGAAAGTTTCACGAATACATAAAGGGCACCAACTACCTTGTAATTAAAATATGTCACTCTTACATGGCAAAATCTATCAGTCAAATGCCCCAACTATCTTGAAACTAAACTGCGTCAGTCTTTGCAAAGCATATGATGTATCGGTTTACACGCAACAGAGTTCGAATCTAAAAAGGTCTGGAGCTAGTTGAGAATGTATCATGGAGACCTAACTATTTCTTTAAAACCACGACGAGGGCCTACTAATTTGGTATTAAAACATGCCATAAACTTACATCCAAGACTTTCGGTTTATAAGTAACAGAGATACAATTTGAAGGGTTTTGAGCTAGCTGAGTGTGTTTTCATTGTACCTCATTTCATCATAAAGAACCTCAAAATCTTTTCAAGTTTTTTATTATTTAAATGCACAAACAATTAAAAGAAACAGAGAATAAAAACAAGCAAAAGAAGAACAAACATTTGATTTCAAAACGACAAAAATGGCTAAAAATAAGGCACAAACTAGCAAAACAGGAGTCATTAACCTCAAAATTACATGTACTCTTACACTTCTCTGAATATCTCAAACATCAAATACTAAAACTTAGCCAACTATTTTTTTGGAAACAGACAAGATCATACTGAAAACAGCTTCTAATCGAACAAACTGAATCCCATATCATCATCACTTTCTTCCTTTGGCTCCTCCTGCACACATTCAACAAACAATAATAAGTACGCAACTCAGGGTTAAACAGATTCCAAAAAGGACCACTAATTTCGTTTACCTTCTTTTCCTCGGCAGCAGGAGCAGCTGCAGCACCACCAGCGGCGGCACCACCAGTGGGGGCAGCTACGGCTACGGCACCACCACCGCCGCCGGCACCAACATTCATGATGAGATCTGAGAGATTTCTCTTCTCAGCAAGCTTGGCGAACAAGAGCGGCCAGTAAGGCTCCACGGTGACATTTGCTGCTTTTACGATACTTGAAATCTTCTCAGCCTATTAATAATCAAAACAAACCAAAACCAATACATCACAAAATAATAAAACAAATCCGGAAAACAATCGTAAGGGCAAAGAAACATACAGTGATAGGGATGTCCTCATCGTTGAGGATCAAACATGCGTAGGTACAAGCGATTTCTCCGATCGACATTTTCTACTCAATCGATTTAGCTGCAATATTGTAACTGTGAGTGAGCAAACGTGCAATAAACATATAGATGACATTGTTAAGGGGCAGTCGAATTGGTTAGGGTTTATACCTTGAGGCAAGAAAATGCTGGTCTGCTCTTTCCGCTGCTGCAACTGATTGCTAGGGTTTTCAGATTTGAGATGGTAAGAGGCTTATAAAGTGTAGAAACACAGGGTTAGTAGGGCTTTGGGGGCCCAATTTTGTAAAATGAAGCCCAACAAACATCAGGCCTATTCGTCTTGTCCTCTTTCTTAATATTTTCTGATAATGCTAATTGAAATAGCAATTTTTTCATTTCAATACACTATTTGAAACTTTATTACGAAAAATATTTATATTTTTGAATTTACCCGACCTAAACACAGTTTAACTACAAAATATATACAATCCATTATTAGTGCTTAAATTAGGAGATTTAGTTATATCTTTTTCCTATTTTCTTTCCACTCATCTTTTAAGAGGACTCCTTCCAATTGTGTATTACCTATTTTAAGCCATAACAAACAAAACTTCAATTACGCAAATTTTAGAGCAAATACTATTCCCGTTACGTCACAAGTTCATAGCTACCAAATAGTTCTCGTCCTATTCTGTTTACAATTTGGGTCAAATTAAGCATTAAAGTTTTTTCTCCTTAATTTATTTTCCTTTTTTCCCCTTTCATGGCGAGGACTTGGGAGTTGAAAATAAACCTAGAAATTACAATTACCACATTCATTCACAAGAAGACAACGATAAGTATATGTAAGCAAATGTCAATGACAAAAATTGATGGGTTATTGCATTACTGAAGTTATCTTTAAAGCAGTTTAAGTTTCGCGTTGCTCTAATTAAATTAAGACTTCGCGGTCTGCTCTTAGACTATCGTTCTTTTGAGTGTGTTCATGGTTTCAAAAAACTTGTAAAGTGCCAATAATAGTGAGAATCAAATAATTAGCGGCATCTCAGACAATATATGATACAATAACATACAAATTTAAAAATAATTTTCGTACAAATTTAATACAAATTGACATATTTATAACAATATACATACTAAAAATAAATTTCATTCAACTAATTATATAGTATACACTTATTTACAATTTATCTACAACTTTCATACATTATTTTTCCTTTTGTATAATACCACTTAAATACAATTTTTTACAATATGTCTTTTGTATATTTTGTATCTAATTTATACATAGTAAAAACAAATTTCATACAACTAATTATATATTATACAATTTATTTACAACTTATTTATAACTTTCACACATTATTTCTACCCAGTTAAATACAACTACAATAACATACAACTTAAATACAAATTTTATATAATATGTCTTTTGTATATTTTGTATCTGATTTATACATAGCAAAAATAAATTTCATACAACTAATTATATATTATACAACTTATCTACAATTTTCATACAATATTTCTACTCAGTTATATACAACTACAATATCATACAACTTAAATATAATTTTTATATAATGTTATTCAACTTTCATACAATAGTTAAATAAATAAAAGAAAAATATATAAACAACAGAATATAATTTTTCTACAATTTTATTACAATTTCTGTAGTATAATGTATGTCATGTCTTCTTCTTCTTCTTCTTCTTCTTCTTCTTCTTTTTCGAAATTCAGCCAAAATCAAGTCTAATCTTCACCAAAACCGCTCAAAATTGAGATATAAACTCCAAACCATATTTCCAATTATTTGCAACAACACCCAATCCAAACAAATAATGATTTTTGAAAACCCAAATTCGAATTCAAAGCTTCAAAGTTTTTTAATGGCTGTCAATGATGGAATTGCTGTTCTCTTTTCCTTTGCTTTACATTACTGAAATTTGGATTGAGAGATAGAGAGACGTAGAGAGAATTCTCAATTCTTTGCAACAACATCCAATCCAAACAAACACTATTTTTTGAAAACCCAAATTCGAATTCAAAGCTCCAAAACTTTTTAATGATTGTCAATGGTGGAATTGCTGCTCTCTTGTGCAAGATACGTGGGGAGGGAGGGGTGGGATGTGGAGAGAGAAACGTGAGGGAGTGGAAGATATGTTAGAGTAATTTTAGGACACTAGTTATTATCATTAATTCCCTTAAAATATACATAAATGGTAATTGGGTATATAAAATGTAATTATAGTAAAACTTGAGTAGGGAGGGTAATATAATTTTATATAGTGTATAAGAATATAAAAATTCCATTGAAATATAGTTTTTTTTGTTAACTAGAAAAGTGTGTGCAAAAGAAAATTTTGTAGTAACATTCAAAGGTGTGCCTTATTGTTAAATGAAGTTAGAATGAATCATGTAATATCAGGATTTAAATTTCAGTAAAGAAAGAAAATATTTACTGATTTTACACATTTAGTGATGTTTTAATGGACATAATTTTCTTTTCACTATGCTCTGAAAGACATATCACACGATATAATGCTGGTGAGAGAAAATAAATATTCGATGAATTAGGCCAAATGCGCACCAGCATAAAAAGACATAGTTGTATTTGTATACCTTTTAAAAAAAAAAAAAAATTGTGAGAAAAAAATATTTTATATAGCTATAAGACCTTACTGCGCTTTGTTCATAAACTAAGATAGTCAGTGAGCAACATAGTTTGTGCCTCAATCTTAATTAATTATCTCCAAGAAACATCTGTAATACGATTAGGGTAATTTGTGGTCTATTTTGTTATCCAATTTAATTGTTTTTATTCTCCTATTTCTCTTTGGCAATTGTCTCAAGTATTTACCGTGAAAAAGAATACTTGTTGGGTTGAACTTTGCTTCACAAAAACAGGTGAAAAAGGTTTTCAGACTTCCTTTTAATGTTTGTAAAAAAACAAAACATTAAACCAAAAAGTTTTTCAATTTCTACAAAACTAAAAAATTCCTCTAGATTATTCATGTTCAGCTTTGAAAACAAACATCACCTTAACTATTTTGCTCATTTTTTGGGACTTGAGGCTCAAGTTTGTAGAAAGATTAATCGAAGGTTTAATTTCTTTATAAATTAAAAAAACAATAGTCTAGGTGATGGTAATATTTTGGATTGTGGCGACGATAAAACTTAGTCTGCTGCTAGAGACGTCTTAAGCGACCTCAAAATGACTTAGGATTAAATCATAGCTTACATAACTATAAGATTAAACATTAAAATCCTTTAAGCAGCCTTGCTGCCTTCCACATTCTGTACTGCTAGATAGTGAAAAACTTTTGTATTGTCATGATTCGCTATTTAACAAAATTGTAACGCTTTAAGTCTAGTTTCTAACATTCAAATGATTTATTAATTAAATTACCATCAAAGGATGAGGTGTAATGGATGAGCTACTTCACCTTTAACTAAAGGTCTAGAATTCGAGCCCTGGGTATGGAAAAATGATGAATTAATCAATGACATGCAATTAGAAATCGAAGATTAGGAAGAGAGAAATTTAGAAAGAGAATTTTTGAGAAGAAGAACTCTGCTCCTTTTTTCAATTACAGAGAGAATGAAGACGACTAAACAGTGTAAATAGAAAAGCTGTACTTAACTACTCTAACCAACTAGTGGGGCCCAACTATACATCTAATTACAACTAAATTAACTTAACTAACTATGGTTAACTACTAACTATAACTATATCCTTTACATCCCCTCAAGCTAGGACTGGGAAAAATGTTCAAAAGTCCTAGCTTGGACAACAAATAGGCATGTTGTGGTTGACTAAGGCCTTTGGTGAGGAGATCAGCTGCTTGTTCTTGTGTAGCGCCATAGTGAGTAGTGACGAGGCCTTGTTGAATCTTTTCACGGATGAAGTGACAATCAATGTCAATATGTTTCGTGCGCTCATGGAAAACTGGATTGACAGCAATTGCAAAAGCTGATTTGCTATCACAATAAACTGGTACAGGAGACTGGTGCTCAATTCCCAGTTCTTTGAGTAAGCCAAGTATCCATACAATTTCAGCAACAGTAGAAGCAAGGCTGTGATATTCAGCCTCAGCTGAACTCATAGATATGGTAGTCTGTTTCTTTGACTTCCAAGAAATGAGAGAACTACCAAGCTTGACAAAATAACCAGTGACTGACATGCGTGTATTGGGGCATGCAACCCAATCCGCATCACAATATGCTGATAATGACTCTGAACATTTTGTCGGGGGGAAAACTCCTAGTCCTGGACTAGTTTTGATGTATCTCACCACTTTAAGTGCTGCTTCCATGTGTGAAACTTTGGGACTATGCATGAGTTGACGGAGACTCTAGAAAGCAAAGGAAATATCAGGCCTCGTGATGGTCAAATAGAGCAGCTTACTCAACAACCTTTGATAAGGTCCAGGATCAGTTAGCAGTACATCATCAGATAATCCTACATGGTTGTCAAATTCAGAAGTGGTAAGCTTCAGATTAGGCTCCATAGGGCATCCCACAGGTTTTGCACATGAGAGTCCTAACTCAGAAATAAGCTCCAATGCATATATACATTGATGCATCAATATTCCATCACCATTTCTGTCAAATTCTAGGCCTATGAAATATTTAAGCTCTCCTAGATCCTTGATCTTGAAAGAAGATTGCAGTTCATATTTAGTTTGTTGAAGTAGTGCAGGATCATCCCAAGTAATAAGTGGGTCATCAACATAGACCAAAACAATGACTATGTGAGCTTTTGTCTTTCTGATGAAAAGAGAATAATACAAGTGACTTTGTTGAAAACCAACATCCCTTAGGGCTGAAGTTAATTTGATATTCCATTGCCTAGATGTTTGCTTGAGTCCATAGAGAGACTTCATCAACCTGCAAACTGTGGACTTATTGTGTGAACCATAGAAACCTTGAGGAATAGTCATATATACTTCTTCAGTGAGATCACCTTGCAAAAAAGCATTATAGACATCCATTTGATGGATGAGCCAATGCCTTGATGCTGCAAGAGCCAACACACTCCTAACATTGACCATTTTCACTACGGGTGAAAAGGTCTCTTGATAATCCAATCCTTCCCTCTGATTATATCCTTTGGCTACTAGACGAGCCTTGAATCTTTCTACTTCTCCTGTTACTTTATACTTGATCTTATAGACCCATTTGCACCCTATAGCCTTCTATCTTTGTGGCAAAGGAACCAACTCCCAAGTTTTATTATCCTCCAAGGCTTGAATCTCTGCCTGCATTGCTTCCACCAACCTTTTATCCTTGATTGCTTCAGAATATATTGTAGGTTCCACTTCAATAGAGAAGCTAGCCAAATAACTTTAATACTTTGAGGAGATGACCTCATATCCAATAACCTCTGAGATAGGATATTTGCAACAACTCACAGAGCCTGACTTGTCTGGTCTAACATAATCTTTAAGCCATATAGAGGTATTGGATACCCTAGTTGATTTTCTTAATCCCACATCAATGGGAACATCAGAAGAAACAATTGGGGCTGCAGGAGGATTAGGTTGAACTTCAGCATTGCTATGAATAGTAGTTGAAGGATTGTCCTGTTCAGTTAAAGGAACAGAAATCATATCTGAAGGGCTTGGAATATTAGGTGTGGCATAAGAGCTATCTGTAGCAGAACATTCCACTGCCATTGGTTCTTCACTGAAATCCTGCCTAGGCACTGGACACATGTCTAAGAAGAATGAGTTGGATGTGCTTTCAGCTACATGAAAAAGAAACATGTCTTCATAGAACACCACATTTCGACTGATAAAAAATACTCTATTCTCCAAATCCAACAACCTATATCCCTTTTGATGTGCAACATAGCCCAATAGAACTGACCCTACAGCTCTTGGTGCAAATTTGTCAGTGTTTACTAGGTTAGTAGCAAAACATAGGCAACCATAACTTTGAGATGTATTAGTAAAGGTGGTTTACAAATGAGCAGATCATAGGGTGATTTACACCCCAAAACAGATGAAGAAATCCTGTTGATGATATATATAGCAGAGTCAATACAGTGTCCCCAATACCTGACGGATAAATATCTTTGAAATCTGATTGCTCGAGCAGTTTCAAGTATGTGTCTATGTCTCCTTTCCACAACTCCATTATGCTGAAGAGTGTAAGGACATGAGCTTTGATGAATAATTCCATGTGATTGAAATAAATCTCTACAGGCATGATTGAAGAACTCACCACTATTGTCTGACCTAAAGACCTTGATCTGCTTGTCAAATTGTGTCTTAATCATAGCAATGAAATTCTTGAGCAAGAAAATAACATCAGACTTAAGTCTCATGAGAAACACCCAAGTCCACCTAGTATAATCATCAACTAGTGTAAGAAAATATCTCATTCCATTATGAGTAGCAACCTTATAAGGTCCCCATACATCCAAATGAATCAAGTTAAAACTGCACATACTTCTGCTAGTACTAGTTTGAAATGGCACTCTAGTTTGTCTAGCTAAGGGACAGATTTCACATTTAGACAATGTACTACTGTGTATGTTGCTACTATATCCTTGTAGACTGGAAATTCTTCTAAGAACCTGAACCGGTACATGTCATGTTCTTTTGTGCCATATATCTATGTTTCCCTTATTAGTCATTGCAAAGTCTTTATTCATTTTCTTTCCTAGTGCAGCTGATAGAATGTATAGATCTTCCTCTCTTTTACCAATATCTTTCACCCTCCCAGACAAGAGGTCCTGAAATACATAACATTGAGGAAAAAAGTTAACACTACACTTAAGATCTTTTGTTACTTTTGAGACTGACATAAGATTGAACTTGAAAGATGGTACACATAACACATCCTTCAATACATCACCTCATGTGAGCTGACATTCTCCCATATGAGAAATAGTGGCTGAATCCCCTGTAGGTAGTTGAAATTGCCCTGAGTTCCCTACTGAAGTTTCATTTTTTAGCAAACTTTTATCACCAGTCATGTGATTAGTAGCACCAGTATCAACTATCCATTTGCATAGCTCTAAGTTTTCACAGAGTGCTATATTGCCACAGAAACATTTACCTGCCATGTTGACACTTGCTTCTTCAATGAAGTTCTTGTTCAACAATTGCAACAATTGATTGTATTACTCTTTGGTGAAAGATTGACCTGTCTCAACATTTCTTCCTGACTGATAAGTAGTCTGTGGACTTCTCAAGTCCTGCTGTCCAGTTGAGTCAACCATCACTGCATTGGCTTTCTTCTTCTGCTTGAATTAGTTGGATATCCAACAATCTTGTAACAATTCTCCTTGCGATGTCCTGTCTTATTACAAAATTCATATTTCATTAGCTTATAGCACTCAATCTTAGTATGACCTTTTAAATGACAGAATTCACATTTTAAGTTGAAATTTCTACTTGGTCGAGCAGTGAAAAGAGCTGTAGGATCAGTGTGCCCTGCTTGCCCATATGCATTTCCAGCAATCATTTTCCTGTTTTCATCCTGTACTACCATAGCATAAGCTTTATCTATGGACAACAATGTTGGCATCAATAATATTTGACTCCTTGCTTGCTCAAAACCATCATTTAACCCCATTAAAAATTGCAACAAACGCTGATATTCCAATTGCTCAATGTATTCAGTTGCAGATGAAGGAGGTGGCAATATTGAATCATATTCTGCCCAAATGTCCTTCAATTTAGTAAAATATGTCGAAACAGATGAGATTCCCTGTGTTAGAGTGAAAATCTCCTTGTGCAAGTAGTACAGTCTCGATCCATTCACTTTGTCAAATCTCTCCTTGAAAGCTGCCCATATCTTCTGAGCATTAGAAGAAAACAACACTCTTATGACCAGTTTTCTACTTACATTGCTCATAAGCCATGAGGTGACGATGGCATTACATTGATCCCATTGACTTCCCAATTTTGTACCAAAATCTTCCTTCGATGTCGATCCGTCAACTAGGCATAATTTGTTCTTCTCTAGCAATGCGACTTTCATCGCACGACTCCACAAAGAATAGTTTTCTATTCCTATCAAAATTAATCCCACCGACATGGATCCAGGACTGTCTGAAGGATGGAGGTAAAGAGGATGATTATGATCCAGTATAGTCGTGCTTCTGACCATTCCAGTTCCAGATCGAGCTCCAACATTCGCATTCGTGGTTGAATCTTCAGGAATTGCCATTGAAATACGAAAAATTAGGGTTTAAGCTTTTGAATTTGAGTAGATCCTCTCGAATTTTTCTTCAACTGCTCGAAAAATTTCCTAGAATCACTCGTTAATACTGCTCTGATACCATCATGAATTAATCAATGGCATGCAATTAGAAATCGAATATTAAGAAGAGAGAATTTTAGAGAGAGGATTTTTTAGAAGAAGAACTCTGCTCCTTTTTTCAATGACAGAGAGAATGAAGACGACTAAATAGTGTAAATGAAAAAGTTGTACTTAACTACTCTAACCAACTAGTGGGGCCCAACTATACATCTAATTACAACTAAATTAACTTAACTAACTATGATAACTATGGTTAACTACTAACTGTAACTATATCTTTTACAAAAAATCTTTGGTAGAGCACTATCCCCGAACGAGACCCTACTCGGCGCGAATCTGAATATAGTCGGGATCCAATACGGATATCGAACACCGGATGAGAAACCACAAAAAAAATAACCCTAGTAAGTCGTAACTTGTAGCAGAAGAGTAACGAAATGAAAATTTCATTATGTTTGTTTTCCATTCAAGTACTCTACAAACAAAGGGCAATTACTGGCTAGATGATAAATATTTTAACTATTACCTGGTTACAATTGTTAGAATGAAACAAAAAACTCTTTTAAATTTTGGTAAATATAGTTTAAAGTAAATCAATTGCCGTCAATCGCAACTTTGACGCCTTTAGCACAATGATTTCCGATACTATAGATGAAATAAGTTGTTCCCTTTGGAACTAATACTTGATCATCTCCTGTACTAAGTACTTCTCCTCCAGTAGGAGCAACAACAACAACAACAACCCAGTATAATCCCACTTAGTGGGGCCTGGAGAGGATAGTATGTACGTAGACCTTACCCCTATCCTGGGGTAGAGAGGTTGTTTCCAAATAGACCCCTGACATCCTTCCCTCCAAGAACTTCCTACCTTGCTCTTGGGAAGACTCGAAAACCTCTTGGTTAGAAGTGGAGGCTGCTTACCATCGGAGCAACCCCTCGAACTCACAACTTCTCCTCCCGTAGCATTACAAGAATTAAATCCTACCTTGCTCACTATTACCACATTGTGCATTCCGACTTGATACTTAAATTCTGGATAAAAAATACACATACACACATTCTATTATTTGCACTATCTATTTTGCATGAGTAACAACAACAACAACAACAACAAATTCTGTGTAGTCTCACCTAAGTTGCTCAGATTCGGGTGCTGGTATACGATACGGGGATGGATCCGAGTATCGAATTCGGCAAAATCTAAATTTTAAGATTCGGGGATGCGAATCCGGATATGGATATGGATGCCGGGATTCGGCTAATAAAAAGTAGAGCTATAAAAATATTATAAATTTTGAGAGATATTCTGTGAAAAACTTATATGAATATTGTAGAATTCAATCTTTCATTCTCCTAAATCTGTTTTGTTTTTGTTTTTGAGAAATCAAAATCTTAATTTTTCTCTCAAATTTGTCGATGGACTCTGGTCAAAGTGTCCGAAGTCAGTTGACCGAATCCGGGAGTATTCCGCTCCCGCTCCCATTCCCGTCTCGTATCGGGACGGGGACGACACCAAAATCGAAGAGTCCGCGCAACTTAGAGTCCAACAAATGGGGTCTGGGGAGGATAGAGTGTACGCAGACCTTATCCCTGCCTTTAAAAAAACAAATATGTTATTTCCGGTAGACTATCGGCTCTATTTTGCATGTGCAAATTACAAAAATTAAATAGATGATTTCTCATTAATTAGAGTATATGATTTCCCTTACCAACGACATCGCCATTCACCAACATTGAAAATCTTGCCATTAGGCCAGCCATTCATGTTAAAGCCCCAACCATTGGTGCCACCAACTAAAAAAATATCTGCATTTGAAATGCTGGTTTGGAGTATGATGACCCAGGGGCGGCCCAACAAGTTTTGTGGCCTAAAGCCAAAATTTATGATGGGCCTTAACTTTTTTTTTTAAAAAAAATATTTATTTATTTAAAGTCTATTTTTCTAGCGTTTCTTAGATGCGAAGTTATTAATAATTTTCTTATAATGAATAACTCCTAATAAGTCTTTCTTAATTGTATAAAGCTAATCTATTTAACCTTTCTTGATGCATTGATGATCTTAGGTAATATTTTATCAATTTTAATTTTGAAAATTTCTTTCTCCTAAAGTGACGGTAACAAGAGTTATTAACATTATTCCATAAGTAATATAGGCATTGGAAAAAGAATCGAATCTTTTTATTTGACCGAGTGTATTAATTAAACTACTATCTTCTAATTGCACTATTTTCCTTAATACTTTTAATTCCGAAAATAAATCTAAACCATCAATATCGAATTGATTATTATGCTTTAAGGAACATTCAAGATTAAGGCAATATTTTTTCAAATTTCCATCATGTAGTGATCTTAATTTTTACCGTTAAATAGAAAATCAAAAATATTTTCATATGCTTCGAATTGTTCAAATCTATTTTGAAGAGAAAAAATAGTTTTGTCTACTATGTATAAAGTAATCAACTCCAAAGGACTCTTCAAAAAAATTTGAGATTTTATTATCAACATTCTCATAAAATTCTTACTTCCTATATATCACACGTTTCTTATGAAATTCGGGTTCGATATTCATTTCAAGTGTAATTTTCTTGGCAGAAATCATAGCAGGTGCAAATCCTTCTTCTATATACTTGTTAAAGAAAGAAATCAAACTTTTTCACTTCATAAAATCTTTTTTTAAACTTATATATAGCCTATTAAGCGTAACAAAAAATGCCCCCCTATAAATGTGGAGCCTAAAGCAATTGCTTTACTTCCTTTATGTAAGGGCCGCCCCTGGATGCACCAGATTGTGGCTAAAATAATAACCCTTTATAATCCATTCATTTTGAAGGGATTAGAGAATGAAGGTTTTGTAATAGGCAATATTTAATATGAATTTGCAGTACCACTTGATTGAGAATTTGTCCATTATATAGGCATCTTTTGTGCAAAGAATTTGATACTCTTCCAAAATTATAATCTGATGAAGTTTTCATGGTAACATCCGTAAAAAAAACAAAAAACAAAAAACAAAAAACATTTTAATGTGAATGGAACAATTCAAGAAATAAAAGGGAAAAAAGTTGATAAAATTTCCAAAGTAAATATGGCTAAGATTACCGAAGGAAATATTACAGAAAGAAAAGGGAAAAAATTAATAATGTTTCCAAAGAAGCAAAAGTGACTGAATTCTTTTTAATGGTGAATGCAATTCCTTAACTATTGAGGTGACAAAGAATTTAATTAAATACTGAAGGTGTTTACACTTAGCTTTAAGAGTTTCGTATTATTAAGATGAAAACAAATAGCGATTTGATAGCTCAAAAGGATTATGAAATATGATTTTTAGTCTCCACCCAACGATAAAATCGACATTTTAGTCAAGTGGGTTGGGACATCTAATTAAAACCTTTTTCTTTAAAAAAAAATTATCGACTTAATTTTGCAAGAGCATAACCCCCTTTATTTATGTGGCTCACGTTGGTTATGAACCTAAGATTTTAAGTGAAATAGGTTCATTTGGTTAAGGAAAAGTATACGCTACTCTTTAGGAAACACAATTACCCATCTTTTTATAAATAAACTAGTGAATTTGACCGTGCCTCGCACAGTTATAAAGATGAAAATAAATTTTGAAATAATATTTTTATAAACTTAGCAGAGATAGAATAAATAACAATTTTCTTGTATATGCATATAATTTTTAATTCTTTTATATTTATTAAATAAAAAAGGTAATATTTTTACTGAAATTAGAATATTTTACTGCATATTTCATTATAAAACCTCTTTTCTAAAATAAAATAAGAATAAAAAGAATTTTTAAGAAACTTTTTCACTTTTAAGTATAAGTATGTATTATTTTCTTATTCAAATTGAAGAAACTAAAAATGAAAACTAAAGAAACTAAAAACATAAAGAAAGCAAAAATACCAACTTATTATTGGTTATATACACTTACATCTTCCAATTTCACAAAAAAAAAATGTCAAGTGAAGTACATATTCATGTACTACAGAAAAAAGAAATCCACAACACACAAACTTTTTCATAAAGGTGTTTCAATAAATCATTCTCCACAAAATAATTTTTTTTTCAACTGGACAACTATTCTAGGCTTGATTTGCTTCTGTTTTCATAGAAAAATTACAAGCTAACATATATCAAATTAGAAATTGGAATAGCTATGTATATATTGCACAGAGGAGGAAAAAATATGTTAAAAATATCTATCTTATATATTTTACCTTTCAGATGAAATTTTTTCACAAGAATCGTTTGTGTACTCCCATCATCCAAAATATAATATTTTCTTCAAACAACACCTTCACCTAGACAAAAATAAATAAATCACAATACTATTAATAAGGTGACATGAGAAGCCAAACGATAAGGTGATAGAAATTGAGGAAGATAAAGAGTTTAAATCAAGAAAATAAAATATGTTAAGAAGAAATTAAAAATGCTAGAATTGGAAAGTGAAAAGATCAAATAGAATATCAAAAGAATGGTCAACTCCCCTTGTCTTGTTTGGCTCTTATATATACAAAGTAAAGAATACATTGGAGTGGGAGAAGAGAGTAATTAGAGTAATTAAGGTGGGGATTGAGAGAGTGACTATTGGAATACCTAGTAACCTAATAGGAGCAATATTTGGTGCAATTACACACTATTACACTTTAATAGACATTAATCATAGGAATTAAGGAAAGGAGAAGTAAACCAAAATATTTAGAGTTATTGTGGAATAAATCAAAAAAAGGAGAAAATAGATAAATAGAATCCTTGGCCAAAGAGAGGTGCCAACTCATCTTCTATTTTCCCAACTTTATATATATATATATATATATATATATATATATATATATATATATATATAGATAGATAGATAGATTCCCTAATGAATGTTGTTCATAGTTGGGAGATGTATTTAATTTTTAAAAGCAAAGTTGGAGGAGAAAAATAATTTTCATTCTAATTTTAACGTAAGAAATTAAAGTTTGATTATAAGCCAGAAGACAAGGTATGCGACATTTCTCTATTAAAAGAGCCTGTTTGGACATAAGAAATTTCCCCCCCTTTTTCCATTTTTTTTTTACTTTTTTCCGAAATCAGCGTTTGTTCATAAATTTTCAATTTTCACTTGAAGATGCATTTTGGAATTTTCAAAATTTTGAAAAATTACAAAAAGCTGTTTTCAAAATTTTCACTCAAATCACTCATAAAACTTCAAAAACAGGCCAACATTATATTCATGTCCGAATACAACTCTAAATTCAAATACTATTTTCACTTGAATTTTTTTCCACCTTTTTTGGAATTTTACAATTCTTATGTCCAAAATTATTAATAAAGTCATATATTTCAAAAGATGAAGATAAGTCACCGTGTGCTGTAGATAGAAATGTAGGAAATTTTTTGTGTATTACTTTCTGTGCCATCTTGTGTATTTATACAAGTATCTCTAGTCAAGAATGTATAACCTGGTGTAAAGAAACTATAAAAGAAAATAAGAAAATCATATACAGCTGCTACAACTCTATTGGCTAAGTAACAACCTACGTAACAGAAATTGATTCCTTTACAATGACATATCACACGTATGGAGCATGTGAAATTACCTACACTCGTTTAATTTGGACGGCTCATAATTGGTCTATCAACTTAACTATCAATGTTCAAGGATGAGCCACGTGTCAGTTCCCTTTCACATTTTATGTCTCTCATTCTTTGTTAACTTTGAACCAGGATAAAGCAAGTAAAACAATTGCTTTAGGCCCCACATTTATGGGGGGGCCCATTTTTTGTTACGCATAATAGGTTATATATAAGTTTAAAAAAAGATTTTGTGAAGTGTTTGATTTCTTTCTTTAACTAGTATATAGAAGAAGGATTTGCACCTGCTATGATTTCTGCCAAGAAAATTACACTTGAAATGAATATCGAACCCGAATTTCATAAGAAACGCGTGATATATAGGAAGTAAGAATTTTATGAGAATATTGATAATAAAATCTCATTTTTTTTGAAGAGTCCTTTGGAGTTGATTACTTTATACATAGTAGACAAAACTATTTTTTCTCTTCAAACTAGATTTGAACAATTCGAAGCATATGAAAATATTTTTGGTTTTCTATTTAGCGGTAAAAATTAAGATCACTACATGATGGAAATTTGAAAAAATATTGCCTTAATCTTGAATGTTCCTTAAAGCATAATAATCAATTCGATATTGATGGTTTAGATTTATTTTCGGAATTAAAAGTATTAAAGAAAATAGTGCAATTATAAGATAGTAGTTTAATTAATACACTCGGTCAAATAAAAAGATTTGATTCTTTTTCAAATGCCTATATTACTTATGGAATAATGTTAATAACTCTTGTTACCGTCACTTCAGCAGAAAGAAATTTTCAAAATTAAAATTGATAAAATCTTACCTAATATCATCAATGTCTCAAGAAATGTTAAATAGATTAGCTTTATACAATTAAGAAAGACTTATTAGGAGTTAATCATTATAAGAAAATTATTAATAACTTTGCATCTAAAAATGCTAGAAAAATAGACTTCAAATAAATAAATATTTTTTTTTTAAAAAAAAGTTAAGGTCCCTCATAAATTTTGGCTTTAGGCCACAAAACTTGTTGGGTTGCCCCTGCTCTGAACTCAAGTCATTTGTGGGAAACCCTAGAGACATCTTCTTCGTCTTTCTTTCTTCTTCATTCTTCTTCTAAGAGAAACCATGAGAGTTAATGTAAGAATCAATTATCTCAACATCCTCCCTCAAGTTGGATAAGACAGAAGTAATACCCAATTTGGTAAGAGCACAATTATGAGCTGGTCCTGAGAGGGATTTCATGAATAGATCGGCGAGCTGTGACGGGGAAGGAACATATGAGAGCGAAATTAGACCAGGGAGATACTGGTGCCTAACAAAATGACAGTCTAATTCCACGTGTTTGGCCCTTTCATGGAATATTGGGTTTCGGGCAATATGAATCGCCGATTTTCTATCAGAGAGGACATGAGTCGGCAGAGAGGGAGAGACAGACAAATCCTCAAGTAATCGAGTTAGCCATGTCAATTCAGCTACAACTCGACGCATGGATTGATATTTCTCCTCTGCGGATGACAAAGAAAGGGAGGCTCTTTTCTTCAATTTCCACGAGATAGGTGACCCTCCTAACACAATATAAAACCCACTGACAGAGCGCATGGATTCAAGGCAAGAAGCCCAGTCTGCATCGCAAAAAGAAACAAGCTTGAGAGAGGGGTCTGAGTTAAAATGATCCCCTGTCTAGGATCTGATCGGAGGTATTACAGAACTCAAATAGCTTCCATATAATGTGAAAGTCGAGGACTTTACATGTATTTTCTAAACTTAAGCACAACAAAAGATAGGTCGGGCCTTGTGTGAGTCAAATAATTCAACTTACCAACAAGATGGCGGTATACAATTGGATTGAAGATCAAAGGACCCTCATCAGCAGTGAGTTTTAAAGATGACTCAAGAAGGGAATCCAAGTTAACTTTCCTTTGACACATCAATAATCCCCGGTGCTTCCCTGAGAATTTTCATTCCTAGGAAATAATACAAATTGCCCAAATCTTTTAGTATTAATTTTGTACTAAGAAATTACTTGAGTGCTGAAATTTCTTGAGAATCATTGCCACTAATAAGAATGTCGTCTACATAAATTGCGATAATAGAAGTTAGATTCCCAATGCGTTTAAAGAATAAGGAGTAGACATTCATAGAGAAAGAGTATCCTTTGAAACTTAAAGCACCTCTAAGTCGAGCATACCACTGTCGTGAAGCTTGCTTTAAGCCATAGAGGGACTTTATGAGTAGACAGACATGGTTAGGACTTGGGAAAGACATTTCAGATGGAAATTTCATATAAACTTCCTCTTGTAAATCGCCATGTAGGAAAGCATTACTCAGATTCAATTGATAGATAGGCCAATCTTTCTTAGCTACCATTGCCATTAAGGATTTGATAGTGGTTATTTTGACCACTGGTGAAAATGTATCTATATAGTCTATTCTCTCCCTTTGAATGTCTCCCCTAACTACTAATCTAGCCTTGAGTCTCTCTATTAATCCATCATACTTATGCTCGACTTTGAAAATCCATTTACAAGGTAAGACCTTCTTCCCTTTAGGTAATAGCACCATATCCCAAGTATGATTCTCCTGTAGAGCTGCAATTTTTGAGTTCATGGACTTTTGCCAACCAGGATGCATAGAGGCGTGAGAATAACTAACAGGCTCTTGCACTTCTAAGATGGATTGTCTGACGTGTTGACTGTGTGCTGAGAAGGCTCCAAAAGAGTAAACAATAGGCTTAGCAGGTTGTGCTAGACAAAAAGCAGTAAACTTAGTGAGGAAAATGTTATTACAAATGTAATCCTTGAAGTCACTTGGCCACTGAGTTTCTCTACCAGACCTTCTAGGTATATGTGGAGTCAATGTATGATCATGAGAGTTGTTTATAGGTGAATGAGAGCTGGAGGTGGGGCTTTTTCTAGGTTAATAGATGGTGTGAGGTGACTGAAAACTAGTTGGGGTTAGGGAAGAAGGGAAACTATGACTAGTTCCACTAGAATTATGTGAACTAAAGGTGTGGGTTAATTGATCAGTAGTAGGGATTGGAAAGTTAGGCGTGTCTGCATTTGGTGATGAGGAAACTGGTGAATAAATAGGATAAGTAGAATCTGTTGGAGAAGAGATAAGAAATATAGAATCTGGAGAAGAAGAGGTAGGATTAGAAGCAAAAAGATATCTATCCTCAAAGAAGTGTACATCTCTGGACACAACAATCCTCTTAGTGTCTAATTCCAACAATTTTTATCCCTTTTGCCCCAGGGGATATCCCAAAAACACACAAGTTTTTGCTCTTGATTCAAATTTACTTCTTCCATTAGATGAGGCAGACACATAATATAAACACCCAAAACTCTTGAGTTGATCATAAAATGGGGATTGCTTAAACAACACATAATAAGGTGTTTTGCCTTTGAAACCCTGGAAGATAACATGTTAATCAAATAAGTGGCAGTTAGTAAACATTCTCCCTAATAGGGAATGGGAACATGTTACTAAAATAATAATGCTCTTTTAATCTCCAAAAGATGCTTGTGTTTCCTCTCAACTATTCTATTTTGATGAAGGGTCGCTACATTTCTTGTTTGGTGAAGAATTCCTTGTGAGAAAAGGAAAGCAAACTCTTGACTGCCTCTGCCAAACTCAAATGCATTGTTTGTTCTTAACTTTTGTACCTTGACTCCAAACTGCCTTTCAATCATCACTAAGAAGTTTTTCAAAACCCCAAATTCATTGCTCTTTATGCTTAACAGAAATATTTAAGTTCCTCTGCTATAATCATCCATAAGTGTTAAGAAATACTTAAATCCATTATAAGTAGGGACTTTGTAGGACCCAAAACATCAACATGTATTAATTCAAATGCTTTTTGTTTTGATATGACTTGAAGAAAATGGGGATCTAGTTTGTCTAGCTTTGGGACAAACATCACAAAAACATGTAAAATTAGGAATAAAACTAAAGTGTTTTATTGATAAAAAAGCAAATGCTCCAATATATTATGCAATAGGTTTACATCAGAATTAACATTTGCAGAAAAAGGAAAAGATATTGAATCCTGAATAGAACCACTATGTTTAAGAAATGAAACTACATTTTCTTGATTACTATTCCTAAAGTTGATAGCGTTAGGTTCCAATAGATATTGTCCCTCTCTTGGTCCACCAAAAACTTGAGAACTTTTCATTAAAGAGGCCTGCAATGGACATTGATCAGAAGAGAATGAGATGATGCAAAGAAACTGTGAACAAAAGCTATTAATAGATAATAAATTATATCTGAAAGTAGGTACATAAAGGACTCTCTCTAGAACATAATTAGGAAGAATGGATATGTTTCCTATGAATAACTATTATCTTAGAAGAACCAAGGAGTTTTATGTGTAAAGGCACATGTAGAGAAGTAAGAGATATAAAAGCATTTAAATCAAAACACATGTATTTAGAAGCCCCTGAATTTATTATCCAAGTGCTAGAATTAAAAACTGAAAAATAAGATCCAAAATATTGCACAATTGTACCAGCAACTGCATTTACATTCACTTTTGAATTTGAACTCTCTGAATCTAAAACTTTGACTTGCGTGATCAACTGTGCCAATTGAGAAAATTGGTCTTTAGATAGATATTGTTCCAATGCATCATTGTAGTTGTTGTTGGCATATCCTCTCTGTTCCTTTGAGAAAGTCCCATTACTCCTGATGGATCCTTATCCTGTTTTCCTATTTGTGAACTTAGAATTTTCAGGGAAACCTATAATTATATAGCAATCTGCCACTGAATGACCTATTTTCTTGCAGTAGGTACAAGACATATTAGGGTTAAACTTTGATTCTTTGCCTTAGTAGGTAACTTAGGGTTTGGATTCCCAGATCTCTAAAAACCACTTTGGTTCTTTTGAAACTGTGTTGTGAGTCTTTGTTTTTCTTTCCTTTGTGGAACACTGCCTTGATTTAGAAAACTCCCTTGGTTGCCTACCATGAAACCTAAAGAATCAGAGGAGATTAGAGGATTAGCATATATCTTTTCCTAATTCTCATCTTGAAGGATGAGTGAATAAGCATGGTTGATACTTGGCAGAGGATTCATAATCAAGATGTTTCCCCTAGCTTGACCATATGATTCATTCAAGCTCAAGAGAAATTGAATCAGTCTCTCATCCTCTTGTGATTTCTCTAACAATTGCTTTCCATCACACACACAATTACAGTTACACTTCATGTTTGATTTTAATAAATATAGTTTATCCCATAAACGTTTGAGTTTGGTAAAGTAAGTTGCTATGTCATTTGTTCCCTGTGATAATCCATGTAGTTCCTTCTGTAGGTGATATAATTTTGCACCATTAGATTGCCTAAATCTATGTTCAAGATTAGTTCACAGATTTCTCGCAAATTTGGAATAAATAATATTGTCTTCAATGTCTTTGGATAATTAATTCAAAAACCAGGAGGTGACCATGTCATTGCACATACTCCATAGTTGATGGTCCTTTGAGGTGGAAGTAGGAGATGGGCAGCTTCAATTAATAAATCCCAACTTGTTCTTTGCGGAAAGGGATATCAACACAGACCTCCTCCAACCTTGAAAACCTCTTCCATCGAAGATTGCATTCACTAGGCTCATCCCAGGAGCATCTGAGGAAGGGGTGATTTGGGTCAAGATTGACTCCGTTTCCAGCAACAACTTGAACTACAGAAGTTTCAGCGACATCAGGCATGATGAAATAGTTAAATTAGTGACAGAAAGTTAAAAAGAAGGATTGATTTCTCCGGAATCGAGCTACTGCTCTAATACCATGAAAGATTAAGATAGGATAAATGTGGAAAATTTTCTGTATATTACTTTATGTGCAAGCTTATGTATTTATACATATCTTTAGTCAAAAATGTATAACCTAGTGTAAACTATAAAAGAAAATAAGAAAATCCTATACATCTGCTACAATTCTATTGGCTAAGTAATAACCAACATAACAGAAACTGATTCTTTTAAAATGACATGTTACATGTATGAAGCATGTGAAATTAGCCGCACTCATTTAATCTGGACGACTCATAATTGATCTATCAACTTAACTATCAAGGTTCAAGGATGATCCACGTGTCAATTTCCCTTTCACATTTTATGTCTCTCATTCTTTGTTAACTCCGAACTCAAGTAATTTATCGGAAACCCTAGAGAAGTTTTCTTTATCTTTCTTTCTTCTTCATTCTCTTCTGAGAGAAACTGTCACGATCCAAATTCACATTAGGTCGCAGTGGAACCTAACACCGCTATTACGCAATCCCACAAGTGGAACTACAATTTATTTACCCCTTTTTAGCATTTAAACAAAAGTTTTCTTTTAGAAAGAACAAGATAAGTAAGATTTCATGCAACTGTTTATACTGTTTTCTTAACAAAATACTAGCATAATAAGTACATTAACTGTAGTGTATAGAAATGATAAGTACATCAGTACATACATGCTAAACCCCCCCAAAACCCGACGCTACAAGTACATGAGAAATCTAGAGAATATACCAACTAATACAACTACTGTCTGAAAGTGATAGACAAAATAATAAACAAGGTAGAGGGAGACTCCGGTGCTGCAGATCATAGCAAGGCAAACAACTCACTACTAAGTCTCCGTAGATGATCGACTACGCGCCCCGCATGACCACTAGTAGTACCTAGCTCAGTACCTGCACATTAAGTGCAGAAGTTTAGCGTGAGTACAGAAAACAATGTGTACCCAGTAGATATCTAGTCTAACCACGAAGAAGTAATGATGAGGGGTCGACTTGACACTTAATAGAGATCAAATAATAATATAAATACATAAGTAGACATGCTGAGTGTAGAACAAGTAGCAACAAAGCAAATAAAAGTAACTGCAGTAAATCCACACATGAGTCAATGTCATATAATTAAACATGACATAACCGACCATGAAGGCACTGACTCAATTATTACCAAACCAAACCCAGTTCCGATTATTAAGCACAAAACTACCGAGGCAAATGGCCTGATCCCGTAGGAATAGTAGTGCTCAGTACTTTCGAGGCGAACGACCCCATACCATAAGAATAGTATTACCAACATGCCGAAGCGAACGACGCGATCCATAAGAACAGTGTTACCATACTGCCGAAGCAAACGACCCGATCCCATAAGAGTAAGCTATGTCACTACTGAGGCAGGAGTTGGGGTGGGGTTGAGTGGGTGGATGGGGAATATGGTGGGGAAGACTGCGAAGGAGTTTTGGAAAATGTTTTCCCTTCTCTTGATAAGAAAAACATTTTGCAAAATATTTAAGCCAACCAAATATAAAAAAATTAGAAAATTTTTTCGAAAAATATTTTCCTCCGTACCAAACACACCCTTAATTATGCTAGTTTTTTTCTTCGTTCATACAAGTACTCCACAAGCAAAAAATTATCTATATGGATCATGAAATAAAACATTGGTACTCCAAAGTACAACAGTTGGAATGAAATAATACTATTTTAATAAATGCACTTTAATTTAAAATAAATTAATTGGCAGTAACAGCAGCCTTAACGCCGTTAGAACAATGTGGCCCGATGGTACAAATGAAGTACTGTGTTTCTTGTACAAGTGTTACTTTGTCATCTCCTGAGCTAAAAACTTGTCCTCCAGTACCATCGCAAGCGTCAAACCCTGCCTTGCTCACTTTCACAACGTTGTGCATCCCAGCCATGTATTTAAATTCTGTATTTTAGGAAAGAAAAACGAAATAGAGAAACGATAATTTTTGTCAAATATATAGATGCACATTTTCATTATTATTTGAATATAAAAAGTATGTTTATGAATGCTTACCAATGACATCGCCAACCTTGAAAGTCTGGCCATTAGGCCAACCATTCATGTTGAAACCCCAACCATTAGCGCCACCAGCAGGAAATGTAGCTGCACTTGAAATGCTGGTTTGAAGTAAGACGCATAGCATCACAGATGCGGCGATAATTGTGGCTCTGTTTCCTCCTGACATTTTTTAAGAATGAATATATTAAATAGATACGCAAAAGGATCTATATATATAAAAGAGGGACAAAGAATGCTAACTTGATACACTAAAGTTCGACGGTTCAAAGATATCAAATCTACCGATTGACCGAGTATATCCGACATAAGTTCACTACGGAAAGTTCAAAGGGAAACCTACTTATCCAGATGCAATTAATTCTTGTTTGCAAATCACACAAGTTTTTCATGCATACTTCCATGATATAGCCATTCCCCATTCATGTGGGGGATTGTTGAGTTTTTGTTTAAGATGAAATAGTCTTAAAATTAGAGTGAATGGGAAATGGGATTTGGATTCGGATTTGGTCAAATGATCGATCGATTGATTAATTTTTTGGACCAAATTTATTTGTTAATAGTGAATATTAACGTGATATAATCCGTGTTTGTAACGGATGTTTTCCAATCCATGTATTGTGTTGCAACACTAAGCAATAAGCAGCCTAGTGCACCTCCCACAATGGTGCAAGTGCTCCTCCCACCAAGCAAGTGTACATTCCACCATGTAAGTGCTTCCTCCATGATAGCCTAGTACTTGTTGCACCATGGAGGGGGCAGATTTCTCTCAAATAACTACTATAAATAGAGCATAAGTTGGAGAGAAAGGAGAACACATCGGAAAAAACAATCAAAACACTCTGTATACACTTAATATACACTTTGTATACACTGGATATACACTCTGTATACACTGCGTATACACTGGAAAAACGAATTGCAATCTGATATTCTTTTCAGTAAGAATTCAACATTGACTATACTTTGCATTCTTTCCTCTCAAAATTTCCATTCGACTTCTGAGTTGTCCTCCTTATTCTGCATTGTTTTTAACTACAAACAAAGCATACATAAGTGTGATTTGCTGCCGAACTTTGTGTTCGCTGAAACACTGAGGTTTGAAGTACCGCTACATCAGTGTGTAATTCGTTCTATCCTGGAAGGAGATAATCTATAACCTTGGGTACTAGGAGGGGATTAAATTCCTTAAGGAAACACTGTGAATTCAGTGAGCTCGAATTAATTTCTGTTTTATTTATATTTACGTTTATAAGCTAACGTTCTAATTTCAAGAATCATTATTTACAAGTACAGAAGGAACAACAATCTTAAGGAATTTAATAATTTAATTTCTGTATTTGTGTTACTTTTATTATTCTGGAAACTATAACCTTTGTGGTTTTTTGTGTACTCCCGTTTGGAGAGTAAAACCTTCGTGGCGGTTTGTTGGAGATTAAAATCTACGTGATTTTTACTCCAGTTTTAAAGCCTTCGTGGCATTTTGTTGGAGATTAAAATCTACGTGATTTTTCACTCCAGTTTTAAACGTTTATTAAACGTTTGATTGTGTCATTTTTACAGTAAAAATGGAGAATGACGGAAATCAAGCTGTTCCGATGATGACTGCCAACACATCGACAAGTCGAACTCCGGCGTTGGCACCGGTAGAGAAACCCGAAAAATTTTCCGGGATGGATTTCAAGCGCTGGCAGCAAAAGATGTTCTTCTACTTGACTACGTTATGTCTACAGAAGTTCATCAAGGAAGATGTTCCTCATCTTCCAGATGAAACTCCAGAGAATGATAGCTTTCTCGTGATTGAGGCGTGGAAGCATTCTGACTTCTTGTGCAGGAATTATATTCTTAGCGGACTGGAGGATAATCTGTATAATGTATACAGTGGCGTGGAGACGTCAAAAGAATTGTGGAATGCGCTTGAAAAGAAGTACAAAACTGAAGATGCCGGGATGAAGAAATTCGTCGCCGCAAAATTTTTGGACTACAAAATGGTAGATAGCAAGTCTGTTATTACCCAAGTCCAGGAATTGCAAGTGATTATTCATGATCTACTTGCTGAAGGTATGTTTCAAATAAATACTGATATTGAAAGTAAATTTTTTAGTAATTTTACTAACGGAATTTTCATTGAAGGTCTTGTCATCAATGAAGCATTCCAAGTAGCAGCAATAATTGAGAAGTTGCCTCCATTGTGGAAGGACTTTAAAAATTATTTGAAACACAAACGAAAGGAGATGTCCCTTGAAGATCTCATTGTTCGATTGAGAATCGAAGAGGACAATAAAGCTGCTGAAAGGAGAGGCCGTGGAAATTCAACAATAATGGGAGCAAATATTGTTGAAGATAACAAAAAGAGAAAGAAGGCTTCTGGTCCGAAATACAACCCAAGCAAGAAGCGGTTCAGTGGAAACTGCTACAACTGTGGGAAAACCGGACACAAATCTACGGAGTGTCGTGCTCGGAAGAAAGACAAGCAAAGGGGTCAAGCAAACATGGTAGAAAAGCATGATGATGTTGATGACTTGTGCGCCATGCTTTCTGAATGCAACCTGGTAGGAAACCCAAAGGAGTGGTGGATTGATTCTGGAGCCACTCGCCATGTTTGTGCTGTGAGGGAAGCATTTTCTACATATGCTTCTGCTGGACCCGAAGAGACGCTCTCTATGGGAAATGCTGCTACAGCAAAAATTGAAGGATACGGTAAGATATTTCTCAAGATGACTTCTGGCAAGGTCATGACTTTGAACAACGTCCTTCATGTTCCCGAGATTAGGAAGAACTTAGTCTCTACTGGACTTCTTGTAAAGCACGGTTTCAAGTGCGTTTTTGTATCTGACAAGGTAGTGATTAGTAAGAATGAAATGTTTGTAGGAAAAGGTTACCTTACTGAGGGCCTTTTCAAGCTGAATGTAATAGTTGTTGAAACTAATAATAAAACTTCAGCTTCTTCTTACTTACTTGAGTCAAATGATTTATGGCATGTACGTTTAGGTCATGTCAATTATAAAACCTTGCGAAAAATGATAAACTTGGAAGTATTGCCTAAGTTTGAATGCGAAAAATCAAAATGTCAAATATGTGTGGAATCTAAGTATGTTAAACATCCTTATAAGTCGGTTGAAAGGAATTCAAATCCTTTAGACTTAATTCACACAGATATTTGTGACATGAAGTCAATACCATCTCGCGGTGGAAAGAAGTATTTCATAACTTTTATTGACGATAGTACTCGATATTGCTATGTTTACTTACTTAATAGTAAAGATGAAGCAATAGACGCATTCAAGCAATACAAAAATGAAGTTGAAACACAACTTAACAAGAAAATCAAAATGATAAGAAGTGATAGGGGTGGTGAATATGAATCTCCTTTTGAACAAATATGTTTAGAATATGGAATTATTCATCAAACAACAGCCCCTTACACGCCCCAATCCAATGGGATTGCGGAAAGAAAGAATCGTTCATTAAAGGAGATGATGAACGCATTGTTGATAAGTTCTGGTTTGCCACAGAACTTGTGGGGGGAAGCCGTTTTTACGGCCAACCGAATACTAAATCGAGTACCCCATAGTAAAACACAATCCATTCCATATGAAAAATGGAAAGGAAGGAAGCCCAACTTGAATTATTTTAAAGTGTGGGGGTGTTTGGCAAAGGTGCAAGTTCCTAAACCCAAAAGGGTAAAAATAGGACCGAAAACAGTTGATTGTGTTTTCATAGGATATGCAACTAATAGTAAAGCATATCGATTTCTGGTTCATAAATCAGAAAATCCCGACATTCATAATAATACGGTTATAGAATCAGATAATGCTGAGTTCTTTGAAAATATATATCCGTATAAAAAGGAATGCGAGTCGATTGGTGAAGTATCTAAACGACCTCGGGAAGAAACAAAAGAAAGTACATTTAATCAGGGGGATCCAAGACGTAGTAAACGTCAAAGAACGTCTACTTCGTTTGGACCAGATTTTGTGACTTTCTTATTGGAAAATGAGCCTCGAACATTTAAAGAAGCTATGTCTTCTTCGGAATCATTGTTCTGGAAAGAGGCAGTCAATAGTGAAATAGAATCCATATTGAACAACCATACATGGGAATTGGTTGATCTTCCTCCTGGAAATAAACCTTTGGGTTCTAAATGGATTTTTAAGAGAAAAATGAAAGATGATGGCACTATTGATAAATTTAAGGCAAGACTTGTTGTCAAAGGGTATAGACAACGAGAAAGTCTTGACTACTTTGATACATACTCCCCAGTTACAAGGATTACGTCCATACGAATGTTAGTAGCATTAGCTGCAGTGTATGATCTTGAAATTCATCAAATGGATGTTAAAACGGCCTTCTTAAATAGAGAGTTGAAGGAAGAAATTTACATGGAACAGCCTGAAGGGTTTGTGGTTCCAGGTAAAGAAAATAAGGTATGTAGACTTGTTAAGTCCCTTTACGGACTAAAACAAGCACCCAAGCAATGACATGCGAAATTTGACCAAACAATGTTGTCAAATGGTTTTAAGATAAATGAATGTGATAAATGTGTGTACATTAAAAATGTTCCAAATCACATAGTCATTATTTGCCTATATGTGGATGATATGATGATAATGAGTAATAACATTGCCAACATAAATGCTACTAAGCGTATGCTAACTAGCAAGTTTGATATGAAGGACTTGAGAATTGCAGATTTAATTCTGGGGATTAAGATCCAAAAGACTCCTCAAGGCCTGGCATTGTCACAATCTCATTATATTAAGACAGTACTTGAAAAATTCAAGCACTTGGGCTTTAAAGTTGCAAAGACTCCAATTGACGTGAATCTTGCACTAGCAAAGAACAAAGGCCAAAGCATATCACAATTGGATTATGCTCGTGTGTTGGGATGCTTAATGTACATCATGAATTGTACACGACCAGATATAGCTTGTGCTATAAGTAAACTAAGTCGATACACGAGCAATCCAGGCCAATCTCACTGGATGGCAATGAAACGAGTTTTGGGATACTTAGAACATACCCAAAACTTTGATTTGCACTACAGTAAATATCCTGCGGTGATTGAAGGATATTGTGATGCAAATTGGATCACCGGTTCAACTGATTCGAAGTCCACAAGTGGATATGTATTCACTATTGGTGGAGGAGCGGTATCTTGGAAGTCGTCCAAACAAACATGTATTGCCCGCTCTACAATGGAGGCTGAGTTCATAGCCTTAGATAAAGCCGGTGAAGAAGCTGAATGGCTCCGGAATTTCTTGGAAGATATTCCATTTTGGCCCAAACCGTTGGCACCAATATGCATACACTGTGATAGCCAAGCGGCAATTGGAAGGGCTGGGAGCGTTATGTATAACGGTAAATCTCGTCATATACGACGAAGACATAAAACCGTTAGGCAACTTCTCTCTAGAGGAATTATCACGATTGACTATGTAAAGTCAAGTGATAATGTGTCAGATCCACTTACAAAAGGCCTAACTAGAGAGGTAGTTGAGAAATCATCGAGGGGAATGGGACTATGGCCGAGAACAAGTCATTGTGGCGGTAACTCTACCTAGAAGACTGGAGATCCCAAGATCTAGGTTCAAGGAGATCAAACAAAGTCATTAATGACGGTTCAACATTGTCAACAAAATTTGTTTTAGTCCATTCTCGTGATGAGACAATGTTCAGTACCAAGGATAAAGCATTAAGGCTTTTTAATGATTTCTAAATTTGATACAGGGTATATCAAATAGTGTATCTACGGGATGACACGTTTAGAAATCACCTATGTAAGTGTGAAGTGTTAGCCGCTTCAAGGAGAATTTTGCAAGGCCAATTCTCTACGCACTTATGAAACCAGGCAGTGTTCATGGCTGAAACGAACACAACAATGAGAACCAAAGACGGTTAAGGGATTGATTGTGTGACTTATGGTTGTCTAGGTATACACTAAAGTTCGACGGTTCAAAGATATCAAATCTACCGATTGACCGAGTATATCCGACATAAGTTCACTACGGAAAGTTCAAAGGGAAACCTACTTATCCAGATGCAATTAATTCTTGCTTGCAAATCACACAAGTTTTTCATGCATACTTCCGTGATATAGCCATTCCCCATTCATGTGGGGGATTGTTGAGTTTTTGTTTAAGATGAAATAGTCTTAAAATTAGAGTGAATGGGAAATGGGATTTGGATTCGGATTTGGTCAAATGATCGATCGATTGATTAATTTTTTGGACCAAATTTATTTGTTAATAGTGAATATTAACGTGATATAATCCGTGTTTGTAACGGATGTTTTCCAATCCATGTATTGTGTTGCAACACTAAGCAATAAGCAGCCTAGTGCACCTCCCACAATGGTGCAAGTGCTCCTCCCACCAAGCAAGTGTACATTCCACCATGTAAGTGCTTCCTCCATGATAGCCTAGTACTTGTTGCACCATGGAGGGGGTAGATTTCTCTCAAATAACTACTATAAATAGAGCATAAGTTGGAGAGAAAGGAGAACACATCGGAAAAAACAATCAAAACACTCTGTATACACTTAATATACACTTTGTATACACTGGATATACACTCTGTATATACTGGATATACACTCTGTATACACTGCGTATACACTGGAAAAACGAATTGCAATCTGATATTCTTTTCAGTAAGAATTCAACATTGACTATACTTTGCATTCTTTCCTCTCAGAATTTCCATTCGACTTCTGAGTTGTCCTCCTTATTCTGCATTGTTTTTAACTACAAACAAAGCATACATAAGTGTGATTTGCTGCCGAACTTTGTGTTCGCTGAAACACTGGAGTTTGAAGTACCGCTACATCAGTGTGTAATTCGTTCTATCCTGGAAGGAAATAATCTATAACCTTGGGTACTAGGAGGGGATTAAATTCCTTAAGGAAACACTGTGAATTCAGTGGACTCGAATTAATTTCTGTTTTATTTATATTTACGTTTATAAGCTAACGTTCTAATTTCCAGAATCATTATTTACAAGTACAGAGGGAACAACAAATTCCATTTCAGTTACAAACATTTTCACCTATAATTGCTCCTATTCCAATCCTATAAATTCAACTTTCTTTCTGACTATTTTTGTTCGTAGGTGAAGTTCAACTATGACAAGGTGGAGTAATGCTTCTGTTTAATTAAGCTTCTATTTTCTTGTAACTATTTTAATGGGTACTGGTTGTTCAACGTAGTACTTTTTTCGTTTATATATTTTATTTGCTTTAAAATTGGTCTGTTGTTATATTGTAATGTCTAACAATCTTTATGAAAGAAAATATGTATGTTATTATTTGTGTTTCTCTAATTTCAGGATGATTTCGAATTTTGAGAGTTACATTAGCATCATTAGTGTCAACTTTGTAAGTGAATCATTTCACTGTCTATAATTTAAAGCCTCATTTAGTAATGGTTCAAAAATATATTAGATATAATTAACTTTTTTTTCTTGATAATCTAAACAATTGAACATGATGCAAAACCTTTACTTCCGTTAGACTGACTGTAGTTACATTGTATGTAATGTTTACCAACCTTTATGGAAGAAAACAGTTTTTTTTTTGGGTTATTTGTATTTCTTTGGTTTCATGATGTTTCAAATCTTGAGAATTGCATTAGTACCATTAGTATTAATTTTGTAAGTTAAAAATATGTACCTACTTAAATTAAAGAATATTATGTATATAAATAAGTTTTCAC
This sequence comes from Nicotiana sylvestris, assembly GCF_000393655.2. NCBI lineage: Eukaryota > Viridiplantae > Streptophyta > Magnoliopsida > Solanales > Solanaceae > Nicotiana > Nicotiana sylvestris. Next base: position 116,861,736 of record NC_091057.1, on the reverse strand, counting down.
ACTTGCACTATACACAGAAATAATGCAAAGAATTAATTATATGAGAAATAAAAATACAATATTTTTATGAAACATAGACAATTTTTCAAATAGAAAACTATGTAAAATTGTTAAATCAAAGGAAATAATATTTTAGTAATTTTTTCTCAAAATAAAATAAAGTGTTGAACGTATATTTGCAACTAAAGGTCTCAATTTTTTTTATTTATATACTTAAGTGATAGGAAAAGATGATTGTTTCATATTTTAATCAAGTACTCATACGTGACTATGTGATAATAAAATATTTTTTACAATTTGCTTAACCACATACATTTTTGATATTATGAATGTGTAGGAAGTTTCAATTTTAATTTGATAATTCAGCTAAAGTTTTCACTTCTCAGATATTTTTTACAATCGCGTTCGCACGATCAGTTAACTAGTTATTTTATAAAAGAAAGGCTCTTAGTGTTGTTGTGCCAATTGAGTGAGAATTTAGACCCTTTTATAGGGAACTTCTTGTACCATTTGACTCACTATTCATTGGATTTGGAATATCTACTGTTTTACTATTATCTGCAAATTTATTAACAACCTTCCGAAAGTGTAATCTTCGAAGTTTTTCATTGTAAAAAAATTAAAGAATCTTTATTTTATGATAAGTCAATAAAATATTACAAAAGAAAAAGGAATAAATTGATGGACTTTCCAGCGAGGCAAAAGTGACTAGGATTACCGAAGGAAATGTTACAGAAAGAAAAGGGGAAATTTTGATATTGTTTCCAAAGAAGCAAAAATGTGCAAAGATACCATTTGCATTTAGAGGTTAACTAGAAAAGGATGGCCGTGCCATCCACGGGCCCAACATAGTAAGACTGTTGTAAACAAAGTTCTGCTGGGAATCATTCAGCTTTATAACCAGAATTAACAGGTAAACTTGTTCAAGATCTTTGTTTTAGAAAAGGACCGATATAGCCAATTACAAACAAAGTCTATTCAATCAAAAGCATCTTCAAACTATGTACAACACCAAACCATCAAGAAAAGAGAAGACAGTTTTTACAGTCTGTCATTAAAATCCTAGTGATGTCACAATTTTTGGAGTCCCACGGTGCCATGTGGAAAATCAACTCTTCCACTCGCTTTACATATTTTGATGGCGTAATACATACGGAGACACCTAAAGTTGGCACGATCTTTCACTTAGACACTTAAACTAGACATCTTTTCGATTAGACACGTTTCTTAGGCAATTCTCATACCAATTAGACACGTTTTTTGCTGGTGGCATATAGCGTGACTTCAAACTTATTTAGGCGCGTGAAGGATTCCAAAAAGTGACTTTTCCTTTCCCAATTAGACACATAACGGTAACATGGATTGTCAATTATTATTTAAACTCTAATCCCTTTCCCAATTCTTAAAAAACCTATTTGTTCTCTTCTCTTCTTCTCAGATTTCTCCAGCAATTCTCCAGCAAATCTTTTCTTCTCTTCTCTTCTTTCTCTCGTTTCTGTTCTCTTCTTGGTACCAATTAATTTCTTCTCTTCTCTTCTTCCTCTCATTTCTGTTGTTGCCGTGTTTATTAATGTCGAACTTCTCGGAATCGACGAACTCGTCAATGTCACCTTGCGTTGCTGCTCGAATCTGTAAGTGTGGTGTTTCTCCAAAGTTGAATACTTCTTGGACCCAATTAAACCCAGGTCGTAGGTTTTTTGCTTGCAAAATCGGAAAGGTAAATTGTTTGTTCATAATTTGTAAATTCTGTTTTATGAATTATTTTCTTTGATAAAAATTGATTAAAAGTGTTTTGTGATATTTGTAGAAAAAGGGTGGATGTGATTATTTCTGTTGGTATGACGATGAGATGCATACTCAAGCGAAGAATATAATTTGGGGTTTATTAAAGAGAGTCAAAGCTTTTGAAGAGGAGAAAGTTCGAGCAAAAAGAAAACGGATCCTTTTGACGATTGTTGTATTGTTGGTCGTTTTATGGAAACTGTATGACTGATGAGCAAAAAGAAGACGGATTTCTGTTGTTGCTTTAAATTTCTGTTTTGAAATTGTTGTTGTAATATTCAGATGTTGTATAAATACAAATGAATTTTGTTATAAACTTCTGTTTATATTCAGATGTTGAAATCGTTGTTTTAATTTACAGTTGCTGAATTTTGAAAGTGCTGTAATATACAACTTCTATACAAGGCATAGAACCATAAGATACAGTTTCAAAATGCAGAACATATAGACTGAAGTTGCTGCATTATAGAGTAATTATTCAGAACATAGAGTAACTATTCTGCCAAAACAAACAAAATAAGGCTGAAGTTGCAGCTGCATAACATATATCCAAAACAGAACAGTAAGATTACACGACTGAATACAACTTAAAGTTTAGTTCCTTCAAAAATTAGATCCCAAAATATAATAGGTTGCTGCTACATAACATATAGACAAAATAAGTTCCTAAGATACTACTTCTTGCTGAATGTTGCCTTCATCTGCTGCAACTGGGAAGTTGTGACAGCATCTTGACCCTTCCACCTCAAGCCTTTAGCCTTAAAACCAAGGTCAATTCCTGTTGGAGCTGCACTCTTATAAGTTGAACCACCTACCATAACTCGTTGGCTTGATGTTCCGGGCTGCAGTTTGCCAAATAATGAACCACAATCAGTAAGTTATTTGTAAGTCATATTATAGATGAAATATGTATGATTATATACCTTTAATATTTGAGTTCCACTTGCAGTTGTGTAGATGCCAAATCCAACATTTTTGGACCTTTTTTGTGCTCTTTTTCAGCATCTTCTTTACTTGCACCCCTTCCTCTCTTTTGGCTGGTAGTTGCTTTACCCTTTGGAGGAAGTTGACTACCTAATCCTCTTCTAGCAGGCCTGCTCAAATCTGTTGAACTTGGTGTTGATTGGCTTGAGCTTCTAGCTTCATTAACCCTTCTAACCCTTGTTGTATCAAAGCACACAGAGTTTGTAGGTTGGCTTGAGCTTCCAGCCGCATCAGGTTGGCTAGCACCTTGTGAGCTTTGGCTACCTTGTTGGGAAGGCATCCAATTTTTAGCCTACATAACATTGAGCAACATCAGTGAATAACAGTGATGGAAACAGATTACTACATTCATATGAACAACAGGAAACATGTGATGGCAACAGGAAATATTTGACAAGAAACATTTACCTTACAATATCTTTTGTTATGTCCTTGTTGATGGCACTTGGAACATGTCATTTTCACTCCACACTTGGACAACTTTTCATATTTCTTTTTTGGTTCATCTTTGCCTTTTCTTCTGTTCCTCTGAGGTCTACCAGGCATGGGTTTAGGTTTGGGAGGCTCTATCTTAGGATTGTTGGTTTCAGGCCACATCTTCATATTTGTCATAGGCTGGATGAAATACTTGTATGCTTTTAAGAAGGTATCCCTCTTATACCAATGCTCTACTGCTTGTTCAGGTTCTTCGTTTATGTGATAGTATGCAAGAACATCATGTTGACATGGAATACCCCTCAACTGCCAAGCTCTACAAGTGCAAACCTTATCAGTCAGATTAACTATATGCTTATGCAGCCCTTCTCCAATCTCAAATACAACATCAGCATTCCAAAGGACAGTACATTTTCTAGCAAGGTCTTTGCTATCCTCTAACAATAGCCTTGCCATAGGTGATATATCAGACATCCAAGTATCAACAAATTTCAACATATCCACTTGCCTAGTCATTATTTTCCTTCTAATCTCCTCCAACATAGTTATAATTGATTTATGCCTAGAAGCTAAAATCCATGAATTAAAGGTCTCACACATATTATTTTCAACAACATCACACTTGGAATGCACTTCAAAAATAAGCTCTAACCCATGACTTTTTTTGGATAATATAACAAATCCCTACAAATATCCTTACCAAGTTTGTCCATTTTCTCAAGCTCCTCTTTAAACTTAACTTCATAACTAGATTTAGAGCACCTCCAAAACTGTTTTCTCCTTTCCTCTCCTTTCCATTTCTTATGCCAATTAGACCATATATGCCTGACACACATCCTAAATTCAGCATTAGGTAAAACTTCATTCAAAGTTGCAGCAAATCCCTACACAATAATTAATTCAAATTACAGCAGCATATTACTACACAAAATTGAATACTTAACAGCAGCAGAATACTAATTACTTAACAAAATAATAGAATACTTAAGTACTTAACAACTGAACATATCACATTAATGAACATCAAATACCAAAATTACTTAATAGGCTACTTAAGAGACAACAGAACATAATACTTACCTTTTGCATATCTGCCATCACTGTCAATCCTTCTCCAGTTCCCAATTGCAAATCATCTTTCAAGTAGTTGATGAAAAAACTCCAGCTATGTTTTGTCTCCTGGTCCACAACTGCCCATGCTATAGGAAACATTTGCTGATTTCCATTCTTGCCAACAGCAACTAGAAGCTCACCTTTACAAGCACCCTTTAAGAAACAACCATCAAAACCTATGATTCTCCTACATCCTTCTAACCAACCTTTCTTCAATGCATCAAAGCACACATAAAAGTAAACAAAGAGATTTTTTCCTGGCTTAGTTTCACTGTCCATCCTTACCCAACATGAGCTACCAGGATTGGTATGTTTTATCATATCGGCATAATCACATAAACTTGCAAACTCCATATTCCAATCACCCATGGACTTTCTGAGAACATGCGGTTTAGCCCTATAACAAATTGTCTTGCCAACATACAATCCTAGCTTGTCCCTACACAACTCCTGTATTTCCCATATCCTTATGTGGGGCTGCTTAGTTATTTCATCTTTGAATTTCTTTGCAACAAACTTTGAAGTGCACAACTTATTCTTGTTTGAAGTATCACATTTGTGTACTGGGTAGTAGTTCTTTACTTTAAAATCACCTGAATCTCTATCAATACAAGCATAACACACCCATTTGCATCTCTTTGTTTTACATTTAGACCTCACCCTATGTGGTTCATTTGGTCTCAATTTAATCTGCACCTTGTACTCAATTGCATAATTTGCTAATACTTTCCGAAACTCTATAGCATTCTCAAAAATCATCCCAAGTTCAAATATAGAAACTTCACAATCAGGATCATACCTGACTTTTGTACTCCTCCTTCTTGCTGGTATATCAACACCAGGAATAGCTTCAGGATCTAACTCTTCTGTGCTATCTTCACTTTCAACCTCTGAACTATCAATAAACTGCTCACCACCACCTAATTTACCTACATATCTTGAAGTCTTGTTTCTTCCAATATCCTCAAATCCTCTGTCAATACCTGCTTCTCCTAGTGGTATCTCATCTGTTGCAATTGGTTTTTTCCTCTGCTTACCCTGCCTCTTGCTCCTCCTTTCAGCCCTTAGAGATCTCAATTCATCATCAACATCTGAATCATATTCTTCTGGAAGAACATCTTCTTCTGATTCACTACTCTCAACATCTGATTGCACTCCATCTTCATTAACATTATGGTCTGGTGGTTCATCTCCACCAGCAGCATTTACAGTTGGTTCAGAAGAATTGTGAGTTGGTTCAGCATCATTCAAAGTTGGTTCAATAAGAGGCTCAATAGGTAGTTTAACAGCATTGTGAGTTGGTTCAGTAGGCGGCTCCCAGGTGTTTCCCTAGCTTTAAATTGGTCATTACCACCCCCACCTACTTCTGCCCCACATAAAAGACCAACATTTTTTTCGACTACTTCAGGCTGACTCACACCATGACGCAAATAAACATCCAAAATATCACCATGTTTTAAATATTTCACAAATTCATATAACTGAAAATCAGAAAAGACTTTGATAAAATCACCTTCTTTTTCCTTTTGACAATAAAACCCTTCGACAACTGCATACCCAAGGTCTTTAGCATAAACAAACAACTCGACAACACTAAAATGGTATTTATCGATAGCAACAACAAAAGCATCTAATTCCCCTTTGTATAGTGGGACAGGTTGCTCGATAAATGTACCCCCGTGGTGAAAGCGAGTTAAAATATAGTCATCCTCCATAATATTCCCTTACATAAGACGACAAGGGACCAACACAAAGGAAAACCCCAAAAAAACCCTAGCTTGAGAAATAACTTACAGATTACTTAGCCCTAGCTGTAGCAATAGAAAATAAGGAGAGATTGGACCTTGAAGCGTTGTAAATACGGTGAGAAATCAGTGGAAATACTAGATTCCAACACCATTGACCAAAAGAAGAAGAAGATTAACAGCGGTAGGACCTTTCTTCGTTTTCATCGAAGGTAAAATGAACAATGGTAATATGTTTAGATGTTTGTTTAGGGCTAGTTATCTGTATTTTAGTGGAAATAACACTATATAGCTGAGGTGGACAGTGAGGTGGGCAAATAAAATGATGTGGCACGATTTATAATGGTTACTTTTGCCACGTAGACGGAGATTGCAGAACACGCGCTTGGTTAATTAATAAGCCAGCAAAAAACGTGTCTAATTGGTATGAGAATTGCCTAAGAAACGTGTCTAATCAGAAAGAGGTCTAGTTTAAGTGTGATGTCTTCCGTATGTATTACGCCTATATTGATTTCCAGTATCCAGATATCACCATTTGTGTTCCTGAAAATCAAACAAAAGGACACACACCAGTATATAATTGAGAAACAAACAATGGACTACGAAGATATGAAATTTAAGCAGTATGTTTCCGCCTCTCACTATGTCGGCCACTTAGTATGATAAATAGAGCTAAGAATCGTAAATTTAAACTCATTTAAAAGGATTTACAAAAAATAAATTATGAAGTGAAGACAATTAGCACAATCCTATATAGAAAAGTTCTAAACATAGTCCTTTAACTGTTAATTCCACAAAATAATTACCATCTTTTGTCAAATGGAAGAAATGGTTAAGCTTATAGCTTAAAATTTAAGAATCCAAGACTTGCGGCTTAACTTTTCTATGCAAACTTACAATTCCATCTAATAGATAAACTACCAACAGTTACCTCTAGGACCTTACTTGATGAACCAAGTAGTTCCTACGAATTGCAAACGGAAATCACACATGACAAAAAGTTAGGGTAAACACACTCTACATACATTATAACAAATAATGTACTATCCTTGCAATATTCAAAAGAACCTTGTCATTTGACTCAATTTCAGCAATGAACTTCTTCAAAAAATATTAAATAAGACCATGATATTTCACACCATGTCCCCATTAAGAAGAGCGTCCAAAATTAATAGAAATAATCCCGCACTAAAAGAGGTCGACACCTACAAATCGATTTAAATAAAGACAGTTGCGGGAAGCCTACAAATATCTTATCAAAAAGATTACAACATCTTATAGGAGTCTTATACACTTTCTTCATCGTTCTTTTAATTCATCCATCTAATACCTATTTCCTCTTGCTTCGCATGGCCCAGTTTTACCTCATAGAAATCCTATTAAGCAAACCAAACTCACACGAAAAAAATATTTTACACTCATTGATGAATCATACTCTCTCGACCCATTCCTATGGAGACTACACTATATAAGAGAATACTAAAGTAATTGCCAATAATTTCTATTGAAAGACGACTGACTCTTTAAGAAGGGTGTCCTCCTACTCTCATTTTTGTTTCTTAGTTATTTGGCTTCTATACAATGTCATGTCTTTATTTCTGGACATTCCTCTTCCAAAGAAGTTTTTAATTTTGTTAAAGTAGTATTTACAATTATGTTTAATTCTTCAAAAGCTATACATTATATCTGCTGTTTCTTGACAACAACATTAACTAATAGCAGCAAACTGCAATTTAAATAAATACAAACACATGATATACATTTCAAATATAGTTCTTGAACAAAACTATAAATCACACACAAATTATTTATCAATGTTGGGGTTGGGGTAATTAATGGGAAGACACCTGTTTTAAGTAACTACACGTGGCTTTATGAAACTCAAAGAAGTGGAGCCAATTTACCATGGAATTACAAAAAAGACCCTTTTTCCTACGGCTTGTTAGAGCTGCACATGGTACAACTTTTGCGGCAGTGTTCGTCCCACCCTTAGCCTCTTATATATAGTAGTAATAGTAATGCAAATTTTGAGTTCTCCTAATTGTGTAGGAATATAAACTTTAGTGGATTGAGCTAACACAAGGGATACACTTACGTTTAATACCAGAATTTGTCGTCGGTTGTCCATTTTTATCCTTTTTTTTATTTCTCTTGTAACTTATGGACCTTTTAGATCCTAGTCTAAAAATTTCTTTTAAACAAACTGAAAATCTGTTTACCCTAAAACCCGAGTAACAATTAAATTTATATTAAGATTTTAAAAATATGTGATTTAATTCAATAACAATTGATAATCAAAGAATCAAATGTATAAACTAAAGAAATAAGTTGAATCAAACCAGTAAACAAGCCAGTCTCGACCTCGAGCTAAGGTCGCCTCGAGATAGGTCATTAAGAACAATAAAGCTAAAAGATAATTCTGATGAGCAATAAGCAAGAAAGTAAAGAATGTATATTCTCTTGTCTACGATTGATGCGTTACAAATGATTGGGGTTCCCTTTATATAGTAGGAGAATCCTAAATAAGGTACACTTCCAATTGTAGTAAGGAATCTTATTATACAACGGTCTAACCGCCTAGTACAAATCCGTTCAGGAATTTACGCCGCGATCTTAGGGCCACTACAGGAATCTCACTCTTTCTGTTTTGGAACCATAACGATATTATCTCGAGGTCGGTCATAGTTGGCCTCGGTGTTCATAGAGCACTTCGATCTTCGAAGCTTGTACTTTGCCATCGGGCCCGCGCCTGGTCTATTTTGATCTTGCTCTCGAAGTGACCCTTGAGCCCATGAAATCGGGCATACCTGATTTCGACCGTATATAGATAGTCCCCGCATTTCTTAGAGTAAGATGATAAGAGTCGATTTGATCCTCGATCCTCTGATGCCTCGATCATGACGTCAATCTCGTGACGTCAGTGACAAAAGTGATTGAAAGGTCGCGTCTGCATAGTTCCCAAGGTCATTAATTGAAGGCGGCTGATGGTCGGCCATTGGCATCCCCAAACCGTTGAAGCGACCACTATAAATAGGTCAATTTCACAACTTTTACAGTCTTTACTTCTCAAACCTTTCCCAAAACCTCACTAGCTTTTTCATCTTCTCTAAGTCCATCATTTCTTCAATTTGTTCTTGTTATAACATCAACTTCTTCTCTTCTTTTGAGTTTCTCAACAGCAATGGCTAAAACATCTAAAACTGTTCCTCATAAATAAAAAGCCTCCTCCTCATCGCGGCCGGCCGGTGGTAGAACGACGATGCCACCTCGTATCGAGAAGTGTATTCCTGGGCCATGTGAGCTATCTTCCGGTTTCAAAATCGATAAGCCTCCATCAGTTCCAGGCCGATGCAAGCCTATGTCCCGATACATCTGCTCGATAACTGAAGATGATGTCGAGCAGGTGCAAAAGGATTGCAATTGGGAGGATAAGAGGGTGGTGATTCCTTTCCCCGAAGAGGATATCACCACTCATGTGGAAGGATACTTAAGCGTGTATACTTATCCGTTCACACTGGTCCTGTAGATCCAGTACTAGGTCCTGTAGATCCAGTCATTCTTGATTTCTGTCACCAATATCGAGTGACCCTTGGCTAGATCTACCCTTCTTTCTGGTGCATTATCAAATTGCTCAGGTACTTCTCGGGCAAGGTCAAGGGGATGTCTTTTACACTTGATCATCTGATCAGGCTATACAGCCTTCGCCTCTATTGAGGTGGTTTGATAAAGCTCCAGTGTCGATCCTCGAAGGCGTTATTCTCCAGTATCGAAGAGGACAAGGACCAATGATGGATTGGCCAGTTTGTCTGAATCAAGACCTCTGACTTAATTCCTGCCGAAAGGATGCCATTCTCCAAAGAATGGAACATGAAACATAAGTACAACCCTATTGATGATGCTTACTACTTTGCTTTCCTTGTTCTTCCTCAATCTAATTCCTTTTCGATGGTGCAGCTTCCCCTTCGTTTCCTGGTGCGATTCCGAAACTCGTAGATTGGGTTCGACAACTGGCCTTCACTTCTTCACATGCAGAATGCTATTGGCATGATTTGGCCAATGGTCGGTGGGAAGCTAAAAACCATGGTGAGTTCCCTTGTTCATATATTGACGTTTCTCTGTAAAATACTTACTTTCCCCTTATGCAGGCCTCAGAGACATTGTTGTTATGAGGCTGCCTCTGCTTGGTAAAGAGAAAATCCCGAAGCCAACCAAGGAGAAGAAAAGGAAAATAGCTTCACCAATAAGTTCCCCGAACACCAAGAAAAATAAGGCTCAAAAGCCTAGAGCCGATCCTGTAGCCCTATCTACATAAGCGGTCCAAACCTTCGGGATGACGAGGAAGCGGGAGAAGATGCCGACTGCTTGTTGGTAGCTCGAAAGAGGGGGAACACTGAAGCTTCGAAGGTCGCCAAACCGATAGTGGCTGATGCGGTTCAATCTCGAACCGAAGAAATCTCGTAGGGGAGCTCGAGCAGAGTCCCCGAGCTATCGGGTGGTAAAAGCGCTCCTCGCCTTGGAGGACATCTGATGGGCGAGCCCGAAGAGCCTAATTCCGAGGCCCTCCAAAGAGAAGAGAATGTCCCAATTGAATTACTTAGGATAATTAACATACATGAATCCCCACCTAGCCCTATGTTTTTTGAAGGGCAGTTCCGAGATGCCCGGGCCATGAAGACTCCCGACGTGGGGACAACCCACGAAGGGAATGATATTTTTCTGGAATGTTTTGCGAGGGTTGAAGATGGCCCCAACCCGGATGATTCATTTATTTTCGATGAGGCTCAGCGTCTTCTGAAACAAGTAAGTTTCTGCCTTCATAATTATGTTTGTGCTTTATTCTCATTTTTCTGAATCTGACTTCTTTTCTTTATGTGAAGGTTGTGATGCTCCATCGACAAGTGTTCTCTAATTCTCTGGCCGAGCTTGCCCGATGTGATGCCAAAATCAAGAAGCTCGTGGAAGAGAGGAACAACCTCAAACTCCTCTATGTTCAAAAAGATGAGGAGATCAGGGACCTTCGAGCCGATTTGTCGAAGGCTCATCGAGAATAGACTGAGCTCATTGAGTAGGTAATGAAACTTCTTGGGAGTTTGTTATGTGTTTATTTGACTTAGTGAATAACACTTTGACTTTGCAGGCCCAGCATAAGGGCGAATTGGTGGAGCAAATTCGAGAGGAGGTCAAGGCGAAAAAGGCCGAGACCTTGGGGTAGAAAAAGCATATGGATTATATCGCTTTGGAGAAAAACACGCTTCGGGCCTAACTGACTTTGGTCGAATTCCAGCTTCAAGATGCAAAGGGGGAAAGCTTGGCCCGTAGCCGAAAGATTGAGGAGCTTGAAGCTAAATTAGCCGCCGTCGAACTTGCAAAGGCTAAATCTAAGGCGGAGGCGTTTGTGGACTCTTATCGAACTGACACCGAGGCTGCCAACATTTGGGCACAAGAGATCTCTATCGCTGCTGAAGTCAAATTGTCGTGTGCTGTCGATCACGCCAGGCGGCAATCCCGGAGAGAAACTCTCGTGGAAGGGCACGCCCGTGGTTTCGGCCTCTCAGCTGATATTAAAAAGGCAAAAACTTTGGAGGACGAGACTGCTGCTTTACTCTCTGATGATGAAGACTTCGCTAGTGGCTCCGAGAGGGGAGGAGATGAGGAAGAAGTCCCCGAGGAGGAGGTTCTCGAAGATGTGGCTCCCAAAGTAGACTAGGTCCTTAGGATTTTGTTTTTCGTTTTTTATGTAAGGCCCCTTGTTGGCATTGTAAATACCTTTTATGTATATAAAGAATTCCTTTTCTTTCCGCTCCATATCCGATTTGTTGTAAAGTCTGCTTCATTTTCATTTTGTGAAATTTTTTGATGTTATAACTTCAATAATCGAGTGAGCACCAGCTCGGACTCAGAGTAAAATAAACCCTTAGGTTTTTTAGTAATCAACAGGCAATCTTTAAACTTATAATAGAGTACCTCTTAAGGTTTTTTGATGAATCCTCGAGCTATGCTTAAGTTGATTTGATGCGAGCTCGGGACGGTGGGACCCTTAGGTCCGAGTTAAGTGAGAACAAGGTCTCGAACTGTAAATGCTTTGGCCCTTTGGTTCTTTTAGGCTGGGCCGATATGGCCTTTGAAAGATGGCTATTATTTTCCCTTTTTGGCTTAAAAGACTTAGTAAAAATTTCTTTATACCTTGGCATGCATTCTTTTTACCCATTGGGCTTTTTGAGGGTTTAGTGTCGATTAGAACCCTTTGTTTTTAGTGCCCTAGCACACATTTGTATTTGAATAATTTGATACCTCTTAAGGTTTTTCGAGGGCTGATTTTATCGAATTCGTTTGATTATTTTGCCGAGGATAGCCTTTATTTAACCGATTTTTTGAGAATTCGAAGGACTATTTTTATTGTGGAATTCACACGTCTCCGAGCCGCATTATTTAGGCCGTAGCCTTTAATATGGGCGTAGCCTTCAGGTGTGTATTTTGGACTTGTTTCTCGATAACATTTCAAACTTGTTTGAAATGTTAGTCCTAAAGTATGATGGCCTTTACGTCGAAGGATCCCTCTTTGAGGTCTTACGAATTCGAGTTTAGACAACTCGAATGTGTTGACTGTCAATGATAGTTCCCGAGAATTAGAGGTGTATTTGTGTTTTGGCCCTTGAGCCATTTCTCATAGAATCACAAGTATGGAGCTCGTATAGTAGAAAATTTCTTCGAGACACAAAGTGTTTGATATAGAAATAATGCTTCTTTAAATAATTAATACATGCATACATGTTTTGCCATCGGGGCTCGACTATTCTATATGGACAAGGTTCATCTGACCGTTTGACCCATTACAAAGTTTTCCTACGAGGCCCTCTTTGGCGCGAAGTATTTTTCTCGAAAATATAGCCTCCAAGGGTGATGCCCCCCAGTATTTGAGGTTGATTGAAAAGAAGCCTTGGATACCATTGAATTTTCATTAGGTAGCACATAGTTGTTGCCTCGTTAAAAACCTCACCGGAAAAACCCATTTGGGATAAAACCCGATCTAAGGGAAAAAGAGTGCAACACGTGCATTAAAACCTAAGGTCTTCGTGTAGAAGGGTGCCCTCGGCGTCTTTGATCAAACATCTGCAATGAGTTAGTCTTAAATACAAATGGAAAAGAGAAGAAGGTCATACCTCAGCATTAATATCGTTTGAGCAGTGATACATTCCAATTGTTTGGCAATTGTTCGCCTTCCATTGTGCCAAGTTTGTAAGATCCTTTTCCGATGACTTCGATGACTCGACATGGTCCTTCCCAATTTGGGCCTAGTTTCCCTCCATTCGTGGTCTCGAGTATTGAGGGTGACTTTCCTTAGAACTAATTCCCCGATTCCGAAATGTCGAAGTTTGGTTCTTCTATTATAGTATCTTTCAATTCTTTGCTTCTGTGCAGCCATCCGAACAAGTGCAGCTTCCCGTTTTTCATCTAATAGCTCGAGGCTAGTATTCATAGCCTCGTGATTTGATTCCTCTGATGCATGTCGAAATCTAGCGTTGGGTTCTCCGACCTCAATTGGAATTAAGGCCTCAGATCCATATACTAAAGAGAATGAGGTTAGCCCCATGCTGGACTTCGATGTCATTCGATATGCCCAAAGAACCTCGGGTAGAACTTTTCTCCATTTCCCTTTAGCGTCGTTCAACCTTTTCTTTAAATTTTGAATGGTAGTCTTGTTTGTCGATTCGGCTTGTCCGTTTTTGCTCGAGTGATACGGCGTGGTTAAGATACTTTTTATTTTGTGTGCTTCGAGGAACTCTATTACCTTGTTGCTGATGAATTGCTTCCCGTTGTTGCATACGATTTCAGCAGGTATCCCAAATCGACACACGATGTGGTCCCAGATAAAGTCTTTAACTTCCTTTTCTCTGACCTTCTCGAAGGCCTGTGCTTCCACCCATTTAGAAAAGTAGTCAGTCATAAACAAAATGAAGTTAGCTTTACTTGAGGCCGTTGGCAAAGGGCCGACGATGTCCATTCCCCATTTCATGAAAGGCCACGGAGAGAGGACAGAATGAAGTTTCTCTCTGGGCTGATGAATCATCGGTGCAAACCTTTGGCATTTATCACATTTCTTAACAAACTCCTTAGTGTCTTTTTTCCATGCTATCCTAGTAATATCCTACTTTAACAATTTTGCGAATCAAAGACTCGGCACCGGAGTGGTTTCCACAAGTGCCTTCGTGGATCTCTCGTAAAACATAATCGGTGTCCCCCGGCCCTAAACATACCGCCAATGGTCCATCGAACGTCCTTCTGTATAATGTTCCATCTTTATCTAATGTGAACCGAGCAACCTTGGTTCGTAAAGCCCTTGATTCTTTATGATCCGATAAGAGCTTCCCATTTTTTAAATACATACTTATTCCTCCAATCCCAAATCAAACTTGTAGAATTTATCTCAGCATGACCCTCCTCGGCTACAGATCTCGATAATTGGACGACAGTCCCCGAGATAATATCATCTTCATCGACTGATGACCCCAAGTTTGCAAGTGCATCAGCCTCACTGTTTTGTTCTCGAGGTACATGGTCTAGAGTCTACCCCTCGAAGCGGTGCAAGGTTACCCGTGGCTTGTCCAAATACCTTTACATCTTATCCTCTCGAACTTTGAAGCTTTTGTTTACTTGGTTCACCACCAACAGAGAATCACACTTGGCTTCGACGACTTCTGCCTCCAAGTTTTTAGCTAGCTCGAGACTTGCAATCATGGCCTCATACTCGACCTCATTATTAGTCAACCTAAAAGTTTTGATAGATTGTTTAATAGTGTTACCTGTAGGTGTCTTCAAAACGATGCCAAGCTCGGACCCTTTCACATTCGAGGCATCGTCCGTAAAGAGGGTCCATACCCCAATGATGTACCCGATTTTAGTAGAAGTTCTTTCTCCACTTCGGGTATGAGGGTTGGCATAAAATCGGCCATGAAGTCAGCTAAAATTTGAGATTTGATGGCCGTTTAGGGTTGATATTCAATATCGTACCCGCCAAGTTCGACGGACCATTTGGCCAATCGGCCCAATAACTCAGGCTTATGCAAAACATTTCAAAGAGGATAAGTGGTTAACACACATATGGGGTGACACTGGAAATATGGCTTTATCTTTCTAGATGCGCTTATTAATGCAAGTGCCAATTTCTCTAAGTGTGTATATCTAGTTTTAGGATCTCCTAAGGTTCGACTTACGTAATAGACAAGAAACTGTGTACCTTGATCTTCTCGAACTAGTACACCACTTACCGCTATTTCGGACACAGCCAAGTATAAGTATAGCTTCTCATCTGCCTTCAAAGTGTAGAGTATAGGTGGGCTCAATAAGTACCGCTTCAATTCCTCCAATGCTTGTTGACATTCCGGGGTCCATAGAAAATCATTTTTCTTTTTGGGTAAGGAAAAGAACCTGTGGCTTCGATCTGACGACCTCGAAATGAATCGGCCCAAGGCAACCATTCGTCCGGTTAGCCTTTGTACTACTTTCACACTGTCTACGATGGTGATATTCTCAATGGCCATAATCTTATCGGGGTTGATTTCAATTCCCCGATTTGATACCATGAAGCCAAGGAATTTGCCTGAGCCGACCCTGAAGGCACATTTTTTGGGGTTAAGTTTCATGTTGTACTTCCTCAAGATTTTGAATGTTTCCTGCAAATTAGTCAAATGGTCCTCTGCGTGCAAGGTCTTAACTAACATATCGTCAATGTAAACTTCCATTGATTTACCTATATGTTCCTCGAACATTTTGTTAACTAGGCTTTGGTATGTAGCTCCTGCATTTTTTAGCCCGAAGGGCATTACGTTGTAACAATAAGTTCCATACTTGGTGATAAACAAGGTCTTCTCCTGGTCTTACGAGTTCACCTGAATTTGATTGTACCTGGAATAGGCGTCGAGAAAGGTAAGAATCTCATGGCCAGTTGTGGCATCGATCATGCGGTCGATATTAGGCAGTGGAAAAAAGTCTTTAGGGCATGCCTTGTTCAAATCCTTGTAATCTACACACATTCTAAGTTTTCCCCCTTTTTAGGGACTGCAACTACATTGGCTAACCATTCAGGGTATTTTACCTCCCGAATGGACCTTATTTTAAGAAGTTTAGTTACCTCATACTTTATAAATGCATATTTTACCTCCCATATGCACCTTATTTTAAGAAGTTTAGTTAACTCATCCTTTATAAATGCATGCTTCACCTTGGACTGGGGCCTTCTCTTTTGCTTCACCGGTTTAAATTTAGGGTCGAGGCTCAGCCGGTGTATTGTTATTTTCGGTGGGATACCTGTCATGTCTAAATGGGACTAAGCAAAACAATCTATGTTATTGATAAGAAATTGAATGAGTTTTTTTCTGAGTTCGGGGGTTAACCTTGTTCCCAGGTATACCTTTCGTTCGGGTAGATACTCGATCAGTATCACCTGTTCGAGCTCCTTGACCGTTGAATTGGTTTCATCTTATTCCTCGGGAACAACAACAGTTCGAGGAGTAAGGAAATCTTCTTCTTCTTCTTCTTCTTCAATTACCTGTTTCTCCGATTCGATCGAGGCTGGGGACGGTACTTGCTATTTGGGCACATGTTTAGCTTTGGTGTTCGATTTTTCTGAGGTCGAAGGTGCTAATATCAGTGTCACATCATCGATTGCGAACATTTCCTTTGCCACGTGCTGGTCCCCATAAACTATTTTCACACCATCCATTGTCGGGAATTTCATCATTTGATGAAGGGTCGATGGTACTCTCCTCATGTTGTGGATCCATGGCCTTCCAAGCAGCGCATTATATCTTATGTCGCCTTCGATAACATGGAATTTTGTATCTTGGATGGTCTTGGCCACGTTTACTGGTAGGATTATCTCCCCATTCATTGCTTCTCTTGCCATGTTGAAGCCGTTTAGGACTCGAGATGCAGGCACAATTTGGTCCCTTAGGTCGAGCTGCTCTACGACCCTCGATCTGATTATGTTTGTTGAGCTACCTAAATCCACTAGAACATATTTAACTTGAATTTTATTTAACAAAATAGAAATACCAGGGAGTCGTTGTGCGGCTGAGAAATGCCCTCCACTTCTTCGTCGTCGAATGATACAATACTTTCGGGGACATAACTCTGAGTCTGCTTTTTTTTGGTGATCGACACCTTGGTACATTTGAATATAGGACCTTGTGGAACATCGACCCTGCTGATGATCATATGAATTACATGATGCGGATATTCCTGCTCATTCTTTCTATTGGAATCTCTTTCCCTGAAGTGATTCTTAGCTCGATCACTGAGAAATTCTCGAAGATGGCCCTCGTTGAACAATTGAGCTACCTCCTCCATCAGTTGTCTGCAGTCCTTGGTCCTATGGCCATGTGTACCATGATATTTACACATCAAGTTGGGGTTTCTATGAGAAGGATCGATTTGTATAGGTCTAGGCCACCTGGTGTCTTTGATCCTCCCGATAGCCGATACAATCCCTAATGCATCGACACTGAAATTATACTCCAATGACCGAGATGCTTCTGTGGAATCGGTATATTTATCAAAATCATTCTTACTCATAAGTCCTCAGGAATTTTGCCCTCGATTATTTCTTCTATCATTCCGAGGAGGATTGCACCCCGATCCATTGTTTCTTCAATCTGCGACATATTACTGATATCGTTCTCTATTCAACCTCGGTTCCCTGTCGGTATCCTTAGGGGCTTTAACTGCTAATCTGTTTGGATGAAATGAACCCAAAGGGGCTCCCAGCTGGTCGTCCTCGACCCTGATCTTCGATTGATAATGATTATGCACATCTGCCCAAGTTACAGCTGGATACTTAATTAGATTTTGCTTCAATTGTCGTGACACTATCGAACTCCGCTCGTTCAACCCTTGTGTGAAAGCTTGAATGGCCCAATCATCCATAACCGGTAACTCCATTCTCTCTATTTGAAATTGGTACACGAACTCCCTCAGCATTTTGTTATCCCTTTGTCTTATCTTGAAAACGTCCGATTTTCTCGTTGCAACTTTTATGGCCCCAGCGTGTGCCTTCACAATAGAATTTGCTAACATGGCAAATGAATCGATGGAGTTCAGTGGCAAGTTGTGATACCAAATCATTGCTCCCTTTGATAGAGTTTCCCCAAATTTCTTCAACAAAATGGACTCGATCTCATCGTCTTTTAAGTCATTCCCTTTTATCCCGCCCGTGTACATAGTGATATGTTCATTAGGATTGGTGGTCCCATTGTATATAGGTATATCTGGCATATGAACTTCTTTGGAATGGTCTTCGAGGCCGCACTCTGAGGAAAAGGCTTCTACACAAACTTTTTTGAATCCAAGCCCTTTAAGATCGGGGGTGCCCCCGGTATCTGATCAACTCGGGAGTTGTACGTCTCCACCTTTTGGTCATTATCTTCGATATTATTTTCTCTCGAATCGATTCTTTTAGTGAGCTCCTCGATAATTTTCATAATTGTAGTATCAGTCCCTGATCCATTACTGCTCGTCCTTTCTGGCACTGGCTCGATACGACGAGTGATTTCTGGCTCGATCACACTCGGAGTTCTATGCTGACTTTGAAGCTGAGCAATAGCGGCCTGTTGAGCTTGTAGCATCTCGAATATTACTTGGAGGCTAACTCCTCCATCTCCTATACCCCGTGTTCCTTGGCCACCAGATTAGCCTTCCATGCGTACACTTCCTCCGAGATCTGCGCCAAAGTTCGCGTTCAAAGTAATATGCGAACTAACATTGAATGGATCGACAACCGGCACTTCCCCAGGGTTAATTGGTGGCACACCGGCTCCTAGAGAAACCACATTATCGTTTTCCTCATGAAATCCCAGACCATCATCGCCATGTACAAGTGCGTTTTGTGAGTTTGACATGTTTTAACCTGAGAACAAAAATTCTTGACAAGAACTAGTGTGAAAATAATGTGTGTTATAAGAATCAGTACTGGAACAATCACTATTATCCTTAGCCCTGCAGTGGGCGCCAAACTATTTACCTTAAAACTGGAGTAACAATTAAATTCGTATTGAGTTATTAAAGATATGTGATTTAATCCAATACCAACTAATAATCAAAGAATCAAATGTATAAACTAAAGAAATAAGTTGAATCAAACCAGTAAACAAGCCAGTCTCAACCTCGAGCTAAGGTGGCCTCGAGGTAGGTCAATAAGGACAATAAAGCTAAAAGATAATTCTAGTGAGCAATAAGCAAGAAAGTGAAGAATGTATATTCTCTTGTCTATGATTGATGCGTTACAAATGATTGGGGTCCCCTTTATATAGTAGGGGAATCCTAAATAAGGCACACTTCCAATTGTAGTAATGATTCTTATTATACACCTGTCTAACCGCGTAGCACAAATCCGTTCTGGAATTTACGCCGTGATCTTAGGGCCACTGCGGGAATCTCGCTCTTTCTGTTTTGGAACCATAACAGTACTATCTCGAGGTCGGTCATACTGGGCCTCGATGTTCATAGAGCACTTTGATCTTCGAAGCTTGTACTTTGCCATCGGGCCCATGCCTGGTCTATTTCAATCTTGCTCTCAAAGTGACCCTCGAGCCCATGAAATTGGGCATACTTGATTTCCATCGTATACAAAATCATATGACAGACCTATAATATATTTCTTAACCTTACAAACAAAACATTAGACTTCGTCTAACACTTCTAACAACTTATAAAATTTTAGACCTAAATCTAACATTATCTGGAAAGGTAACTTATTTAAGTGTTACATTTGCACAACTTTTCAAAATGGGAACAAAATGTAATTGATGGCCTATAAAAGGACTATTGCATAAATCAACCAGGCCCAAATAAATATATAGATCAGTAGAGTTGGATTAATTTGTCAAGTCCAATAACATGTATTTAATTGAAATACAACATTTAAATGGTAAAAATTATACGGGGTGGCCTATTTGGTCACCCCCATTTAACCTATACCTATATTTTAAAATTCTGTAACATATACCCTAATTTTGACAACTTCAGATGCCTCCTCTTCTTCCTCCTGACCTATGCGCTCCTTTCTTTCTCCTCTTCTTTTCCTCTTCTTCTTTTCTCTCTCAAACACATGAGACTTTGTATAATTATTATGATTGGATTTGTAAATTATTTATTAAATCTTATCAACTACCATATTCTATGTTGAAATACGAGTAAATAAAAGTCCACAAGCTGGTTAAAGTAGGTGTGATTTGTGTCTTTCCTTGATCCATCCTTCTTAAACATACAACAACAAATGACTACTACATGTCCTCTATTCAAAGTTACCTGCCACAAGAATGGCACATACATGTGAAATTTATTATACACAATAGTTGCTCTCGCGATCTCTTGGAATTAGCTTACCCCTTGCTTTATGATATCATTTGCAGGAAAAACGACAACAAAGGGTTGCAGAACTGAAAAAATAAAAGATAGGAAAAATAACTTCAAAACATTATCAAAAAAATCAGTTAAAACTTCAGCATAATTTCGCTTAAGTTATATTTTAAAGCCATTTAACTTCAAAAAAAGGTAAAACACAACTTCAGCTCTAAGAATACTGAAGTTTAATAAATATATAACAAAAACTTAAACTCCTAGAATGCTGAAGTTCAACAAATACAAAATAAAACTTCAGCTCCTAGAATGTTGAAGCTCAGCAAATACAAAACA
This sequence comes from Nicotiana sylvestris, assembly GCF_000393655.2. Classification (NCBI taxonomy): domain Eukaryota; kingdom Viridiplantae; phylum Streptophyta; class Magnoliopsida; order Solanales; family Solanaceae; genus Nicotiana; species Nicotiana sylvestris. Next base: position 116,840,989 of record NC_091057.1, on the reverse strand, counting down.
AAACTTTAGCTCCTAGAATGCTGAAGTTCACCAATTATAAAACAAAACATCAGCTCCTAGAATGCTGAAGTTCAGCAATTACAAAGCAAAGAATTCAGCCAAAACATGCTGTAGTTTTATTGAACTGAAGTTTGACATTGCACTATAAACTAAAGTTTGCATGATTACCTTTGAAAGTCAGGCAAAATTTTAGGCAAAAATATCTAAAGTTTTGCTTTGATAAGGCTACACTTCAGGCATAACATTCTGAAGTTCAAACTTTAGACATAAATTTTGGGGCATTTGCATCTATACCCGATTTTTGGGTCACATTTTAACTTGTGCCTGCTTTGTAAAAAGAAAATTACAAGTGTACTCACTTTTTCGCGTAACTTCAGCATACGGGCCTAAAGTAGCAAAGGCAATCACGCAAAACTTTAGCATTCTAGTAGACGGGCTTGAAGTAGCAAAAATTGTTGAACCAAGTGTGCCAAATTTTTTGTTTGTAATTGCTGAACTTAAGCATAATTACTAAAGTTTTGTTCTCTATTTTCTGAAGTTTTTGTTTGTAATTGCTGAACTTAAGAATTCTAGTAGTTGAAGTTTTTTTGTCCTGGATTCATTAGTTTTGTCATTAAGCTTTTTCAAAATTTTTAGCAGAAGATGCTGAAGTTATTTAGTTTATTTATAAAAACTTCAGCACTAAATAAGTTGAAATTTTTTGCGCTGGATTCACTAGTTTTGTCATTAAGCTTTTTTAGAAACTGCAGCAGAAGATGTTGAAGTTATTTAGTTCATTTATAAAAACTTAAGCACTAAATAAGCTGAAGTTTTTTTGTCCTGGAATCATTAGTTTTGTCATAAAGCTTTTTCAAAAACTTCAGCAGAAGATGCTGAAGTTATTTAGTTCATCTGTAAAAACTTCAGCACTACATAAGCTAAAGTTTTAAAAAAAGCTTTCTAACATACTAGATAAATAGTCACCTTATTCTCTCATAGTGTATTACTACTATAAAATAATCAGATTGCCAATAGTATCTAAATCTTAAATTTTTGAAACAATAAACGTGAAAAAAACAGAATTATCATGAAAAGAATCACTAAGTGTGACCTTAAACTTTCTGTACGTGAAAATATTCACAAATTATTGTCTACTAACTTACGTAATTATTTATAATTTATTTTTAAATAATCTGATAAACATGCTTATGACAATCATCCCATGAATTGAAGTTTCATAGCAGCACCAACAACAGCAGAAGAAAGAAGAAGAAGAAAACGAAGAGGAGATGAAGGAGGAGAAAGAGGGCTCAAGTTATTTTAAAAGTGGGTACAAGTTAAAACATTTTAAAAAAATAGGTATAGGTTAAATGGGGACGACCAAATATGGTGCACCGTGTAATTTTTACATAAAATTTTGCAACTTCAGGCCCGTATATCTGAAGTTACCCGAAAAGTGGGTATGCTTGCAATTTTTTTTGCAAAGCGGGTATAAGTTAAAATGTGACCCAAAATTGGGTATAGATGCAAATGCCCTATTCAAATGTCATTAGGCCAGCCCCTAACATTGAAGGCTGAATTTGAACCTTTTTAAAACGTAAAAATTACACGGGGTGCCCTATTTGGTTGCCCCCATTTAACCTGTACCCATATTTTTAAAATTCTTTAACTTATACCCTAATTTTGACAACTTCAGATGCCTCATCTTCTTCCTCCTGACCTATGCGCTCCTTTCTTCCTCCTCTTCTTTTCCTCTTCTTCTTTTCTCTCTCAAACACATGAGACTTTGTATAAGTATTATTGATTGGATCTGTAAAGTTTTTATTTAATCTTATCAGCTACCATATTCTATATTGAAGGACGAGTAAATAAAACTCCACACGCTGGTTAAAGTAGGTGTGATTAGTGTCTTTCCCTGAATCATCCTTCTTAAACATACAACAACTGACTACTACATGTCCTATATTCCAAGTTATCTGCCACAAGAATGGCACATGCATGTGAAATTTATTATACACAATAGTTTCTCTCACGATCTCTTGGAATTAGCTTACCCCTTGCTTTATGATATCATCTGCAGGAAAAACGACAGAAAAGGGTTGCAGAACTGAAAAATAAAAGATCGGAAAAATAACTTCAGAACATTATCAAAATAATCAGTTAAAACTTTAGCATAATTTGGCTTAAGTTATATTTTAAAGCCATTTAACTTCAAAGAAAGGTAGAACATAACTTCAGCTCTGAGAATATTGAAGTTTAGCAAATATAAAATAAAAACTTTAACTCCTAGAATGCTGAAGTTCAGCAAATACAAAATAAAACTTCAGCTCCTAGAATGTTGAAGTTCAACAAATATAAAATAAAACTTTAGCTCCTAGAGTGCTGAAGTTCAACAATTACAAAACAAAACTTCAGCTCCTAGAATGCGTTAACATTGTTAGCGTGATTTTTTTAAAACTTTTCTTAGCGGAATCAAAAGTTAAATAGTGTCACTAAATGATCCTATCTGTGCAAATCGCCCAACACTGACTATCCAACTTGCATTATGTCCGGCCACTAGTGTTAGTTATTTAGATAGTTAACAACACCATAACTGTGAGTTGCGAGAGTCCTATTATCCCTCTATAGCCCCTTAAAATTTTAATAGACCGTAGAATACTTCATTGATGTAACTACAATCTACTAAGCACATTAATTTCTTCGTTGCCCCAATTTAACCTAACAGCACTACTTACATTAATCCTAAAGCCACATAAACTAAAAATCCACCTAAAAAAGCAAAATATAATAGGAAAGAAGTCAGATTTAATTAGATGGTAACGAGAGATGTATCACAATTATTAGGTTTAGAAAAGATGGGTGCAACTGCAGTGAGCTTCTTTCTCCGAAGGCAGCAAGGATGGTGGTTCGCAATCTTCAAATTGAAACAAGGAATTAAGCCCTCTGTGGTTAGTGCTACAAGGTCTCTTCTGAATTGGGTATTTGCTGGCACATTGCAATTTGAGATTGAGCATCGTTTGGTCTTGATTTAGTAGTGATTTTGGAGTTCCTTAGTTGTGCCCACGCTCCTGGCTTTAGGTATGTATAATATGACGGCATTGAAGATCTCAAATTCCTACTTTTTATTGTTTACCTTAAAATCTGAGTAACAATTAAACTTGTATTGAGGTCTTAAAGATATGTGATTTAGTACAATACCAACTGATAATCTAGGAAACAAACATATATATTAATGAAATGAGTTGAATCAAACCAGTGTGCAAGTCAGTCTCGACCTCGAGCTGAGATGGCCTCGAGTTAGGCCAGTAAGAACAATAAATAAAAGACAATTCTGATGAGTAATAAGCAATAAAGTGAAGAATGAATATTCCTTTACCAAGGATTGATGCGTTACAAATGATTGTGATCTCCTTTATATAGTAGGGGAATCCTAAATAAGGTACACTTCTAATTGTAGTAAGGAATCTTATTATATAGTTGTCTATCTGCCTAGTACAAATCCATTCCGGAATTCACGCCGTGATCTTAGGGCCATGGCAGGAATCTCGCTCTTTCTGTTATGAAATCATAACGGTATTATCTCAAGGTTGGTCATACTTAGCCTCGGTGTTCATCAAGCACTTCGATCTTTGAGTCTTGTACTCTGCCATCGGGCTCGAGCCCGGTCTATCTTGAACTTGTTTTCGGAGTGACCTCTCGAGCCTATGAAATCGAGCATACCTGATTTGGACCATACATAGATAGTTTCCGCATTTCTTAGAGTAAGACGATAAGAAATGATTTGAGCCTCAATTTTTCGGAGCCCCTGATTATGATATCATTCCCGTGACATATGCACTCAAAGTGATAGAAACATCCCGTTGGTTTGCTTCCCCAAAACACTAAATGCTTGCCAGTGGTGGTCGGCCACTAGCACCACCAAACCGTCGTCGTTCGCCTATAAATACAAGGCCCCTTCTTCGAATTGAGAACTTTACTTCCATCTTTAAGCCTCCTCATAACTTCTCTGATATCTCTCCCCCTCTTTATTTCTTTCTCTCAGCACCTACTACTTCTTCCTTGTTAACGCCGAAAAACACCAAAATTCACCTCTTTCTGCTTCTCTAAACCTGAATCAATAGCGAAAACCTCTAAAACAAATCCTTAAAAGGAGAAAGCTTCCTCCTCTTCTTCCTGTCCGGCCGGTGACAAAGCACTGACCCTTCACGAGATCGTTCCCGGTGCTTGCATCATAAAGAAAGACTTCAAAGTTGAAAATCCCCCCGTGGTTCTTGGCCGATGTAAGCATGCATCGTGGTATATCTGTTCGATAATGGAGAAACACCTCGAGGCTATGAAAAAGGATTGTGGTTGGGGGGGATGCGGTTATGATACAGATCCCTACCCCCGAGGAGAGCATCACCACTCATATAGAGGGGTTCCTAAGTGGTTACACTTACTCCTTCACATTGGGTCCCCTCGATCCAATCGTGATCGGCTTCTACAATAGATATAAGTCACCCTCGGCCAGATCCACCCTTCTTTCTGGTGCATAGTGATCATGCTCACTATTTCTCCAGCAAGGCCGAGGGGCTAAAGTTCACCCTTAGTCATCTTATCCGATTGTACCAACCTCAGCTTTTCCGAGGGTTGATCAAGATCCAATGCTGGTCGACCAAGTCCTTATTTGCTAGCAACGACAATTATAAAGATTGGGGCTGGATGAACCGATTCATTCGTTTAGATGCCCCATGCGGTCCTCGACCTTGAAGGTTGGGTCCTAAAACTAGCTGCGACCTCCTCGTATGATGAAGGCCGCTAGCGTGATTTAGCGAGGGGTAGATGGGAAGCAAAACACCACGGTAAGTTCTTCTTGTAAGTTATTTACGCTTTCCTCTTTATTGGAGACATTCCTTTTCTCATACCTAACTTTCACTTATGCAGGCGTTGGAGATTTCTCCAAAATGTGGTCGGCCCCTCCTTGGGAAGAGATCGAGTCAACAACAACAACAACCCAGTATAATCCCACTTAGTGGGATCTGGGGAGGGTAGTGTGTACTCAAACCTTACCCCTACCCTGAGGTAGAGAGGCTGTTTCCAAATAGACCCTCAGCATCCTTCCCTCCAATAACTTCCCACCTTGCTCTTGGGGAGACTCGAACTCACAACCTCTTGGTTGGAAGTGGAGGTCGCTTACCATCAGAGCAACTCCTCTTGTCTTTGAAGAGATCGAGTCCCCGATTCCAAAATTGAGGAATGATAATAAGAGAACAAGGGTTTTGAAGCCTGAAGACCCCCAAGATAGAAGGGGTCCTACTTGAAGACACGAGAGGAACCTCATCCACATGGACATAGACTTAGTCCACCAACTGAATGATGAAGAAGAAGACGAGGGCAAAGAACCGACGTTGGTGACCCGAGCCAGGAAGCCAGTTGAGGGTGCCAAACCCTCCGAATCGGAGACCCTACCTCGTGGTGAGGAAGCTCCTAAGAAAGACGCGGGCAGAGCCCCTGAATCGCTCAAGGTTGTAATTGTTTCTCGGCCTTTAACAAGCATACCAAAAAGGATAGGTCCGAAGTCCCCAGGACCGAACAGAGTGCCCTAGGTGATTTGGTCGGGGCCATAACAATAGGTCACTCTCCATTGTTACCGACTTATTCTGAGGAGGCTATTAGGGAAGCCCAGGCTCTAGGAATACCTGACGTAAGCGGGGTTCCCGATGAAGATGATCCTTTCCGGGATTGATTTTGTTAGAAACTATGCATCCACCAGACTATATAGAGAACCAGGTTCTCTATGAATTTACGATGAATATACTAATGAACCAAACTGTGTAGCGATCTGGTCCTATATCGGTTTGGTACAGTGCTAACTACTGAACAAGTACGTAAATGAGACACATGATAATTTCCCATTGTATAGAGAACTAGATTCTCTATGAGTTCCTACTGTAAGCAACAGACTATAAAACCAGCCAGTATAGGGAATCAGGTTCTCTATTTGTTCCCACAGTAGATCGGCAATAAATAAAGAACACAAAGGATTTTTACGTGGAAAAATCCCAACTCAAGGGGACAAAAACCACGACATACACTTGTAGGCTTTCAACTTCACTAACTTGTAAACCCCAATTACAAGCCAATTTGTAATAACTATATTACAAAGGATTCAACTCAACTAACTTGTGGTACGCTCACCTCAAACCACTTTGTTACTATCTAGTTACAAAGACTTTGACTAACTTGTGATACTCTCACCACAAGCCACTTTGTCACTCTCTAGTGATAAAGACTTTAATCACTCTAACTTCTAATAACACTATTACAAGCCACTTTGTAACTCTCTAGTTACAAAGACTTTACAACTCGACTAACTCTAACCAAGACACAAACTTAGAGGGTTTGTGATTTTGGGTTTCCTAAAAAACAGTTTCTAAGAAAGCAAGATAAGAGTTACATTGAAGAACAATTAGCAAAGACTCAACAAACCTAGGGACTTAAGATATCTTCAATCTTGGATCTGGTCCTTGAGGTTGCAACAACTTTATTCTTAAGAGAGGTTGTTCTTAGGACTTGAGAGAGGATTTTTCGTTTCTTATTTTGCAAGTTTTGGAACATGGATCTTGTGCCTTGCATAAGGTTTATACTATAAAAGACATTACCTTAGTGATGTCCAATCTTAATGGGAAGTGACTGCTGCACTGTTATATGCAATCACTTTCTGCAGTTGCTTTTCAACTGTACAATTGACTTATACTTCTATCAGGGGAACACCAAGGTATTAGGTCCCTAATCTAGTTCTTGTGAATCTAAAGCACACTGTCCAGATTATCTTGAGTCGATTAACCTGAATAATTGTACCATACATGCTTCAGGTCCTTTATCTGATTCTCTCATAAAGTAAATCATTTTACCTTCCTTGAATGTATTTATACATGTGTGATATCACCTACAATGATGTAAGCAAGGTAGGTAAAGAACCTTCCATAGAAAGTTGACTGTTGTACTGTTTCTGTACAATAGCGTGTGCATGCAACAACTTTCCTGTTGGAGAGTTGACTTCATACAGTTTTCTCGGGAACTGGTAGGGACCTGTTCCCTAAGCTGTTCCATCTACTCTTCCTCACTTGAGTCATTGCTATCAGCTTTGAGTACGAGGTTCTTTTCTTTCTTTGGTTCTCTTCTTTCCCTGTCTATCTTCCTCTTCATCTCGTAAGTCTTCAGATTTCCAACCAGCTCTTCTATGGTCATCTCCTGCAGGTCCTTTGATTCAGTAATAACATTAACCTTGCTTTCCCAAGGGCTGGATCCTAACCTAGAACTTTGTGATCTCAAGGTCTTGTAGATGTGTAACAGATTCCTTATCTAGTTTTGAATGATAAGTTTGTTAGATCATCAACATAAAGTAAATTACTTGTGCCCAAGGTACTTGTAACCTATTAATTTCCCTCTTTTTGATGAGGGCAAACTTAGAATTGATATTCCCCATGAGAACCAGATCTCCATATTGTTCCCCCTACGAATAAGCCATATTCCCCATGAAAATCGAGCCTAAGGAGCCGATCACAACTAGTTCCTCAAGACTGTTTGGAAAATCATCAAAACTCAAAGTTCCATAACTTATCAATTTCCCCCTTTTTGATGATGACAAACCCAAAATTAATATTCCTCTTGAGAACCAGATTTCGCACATGTTTCCTGCAGATCAGACCTATAATTAACATATTATCAACAACGTCCCCCCTGCGAAACAGAGCTATATCTTGAGAACCAAAGAACCAGATTCCTCATATGTTTCCCTGCATTATCAGCAACGTTCCCCCTACGAAGCAGATCCATATTTCATGCACAACATTCGATTCTGTTCCTCCCATGTTGACACCTATATAACTTCCCCCTTTTGGCATCATCGAAAAGAATAACAGAAGAGGTACTACCAAAAAGAAGTTTAACAATATTAACTCAGGCCACTTGGGCAACACAACATAAACAATAACAAGAACAACAAGTGAATGTCAGTGCACAATATAGAGTGATTGTCCATAGTGAAGTAATGATAATAAAGGCACAGTAGCTTCAACAATACATAATATGACAATTTAAACAAGTGAAGTACCAATGTCATCAAATATAAGGATCAAAAGAGGATAAGAATTCAAGGGAATTTGGAAGTAGTGAAAGATATGGATCACTAGGCAGGAGGAAACGTAAGGGGTTAAGGCCTTGATGAGCTTGTCCATTTGTTCGTTTACTCTCCTTTGATAAATGATCATTTGCTCACTCAGTTCCTCCACTTGTTTCCTCAATCCTTCAATTTTTCTCACCCTTCAACTTAGCATTCTATTCTGCCAAGGGTCCTCGAGGACCAGGTTCTCAACCTATATGAGTTGGTTGAACCATTAATTGGATCACCAAGAATCTCCCCAAGCTTTGTCTCATCAAGAACAGACTTAGTTCCATGCACATATAGCATCATAGTATCACGTAAAACATAGAAGTTGTTACTTCTTCTTCAGAAACACTGGGACTTAGAGGAACACAGAGGTGATTCTATTTTTGGAACTCAACAATGTCAAGAAGTTCCTCCATTTTTCAGCAATATCAGAGTCAACACTCTGCCTTACAACACTTTTTGAGACTTCAACGTCTTCTCCCTCCAAACCTAATGGCTCAACCTTTTGCTTCTGTAAGGAACTAGGTTCCTCACTTACACTACCCTTTCTATCCCTGAGCTACCATGTCTCCCTCTTTCTCTTCTTAATCTGTTCACCCTTATCAACTGTTGCATCGTTCTCATCCAACTTTCTTTTCTCCATTTGTTTTTTTTGTTTTTTTACAAATGGAGATTCTTTCACTTCATCCTCTCTTCAACAATCACCACATCAGCAGGTTACACCATTTCATCATCAATCAGCCTGCTTTTCTCAATTTATTTTACTGGATCAGAGGTTTATTTAAGCATAGAACCCAAGAAAAAGATCATCATTAGAATTAACATCCTAAGAAGGATTTTAGAGACCGGGTCCCTTATTTAGTTCCCCTCTTTTTCAGCACATTCACAACTTCTTCCATCCTTCAAGGCTTCTACAAACCCAGCAATAATTTTAGCATCACGCTTTAGAATATTAGATCTACCCCGTTCCCTTTCAGTTTAACTCTCATCAAAATCTACCAAAGACTTCTTGGGGGTTTGATTTAGATAGAGTTAGGATTTTGGAAGGTGACAAAGTTAGGTTTACTTCTGACATATTTGGGGAGAAGGATTCTTTTTGAGACAATGTAGATTTTGGTTTTGAAGAAAAGAATCGATTTTAGTTGGGTGTAAGATAAAGAAGTGCCTTTTTGGGGAAACAAGTCAGTTCAGAAAAGGTTTAACATTTTGGACTTTAAAAGTTAGGAGGAGATACAGGAGAAAGGCAGAAACAAATTAATGACATGACACTTCAACAGCTTAAAAAGGCATATAAGTATTGAAGAGACTACTAACCTAAGTCACATGAACCAGGTTCCGTGACGATTTTTGAAAATTTTGAGCAAAGACTCCTAGAAGTGCAACGTCACACTTACTTATTTTTGTCCTGAGACTGCCAAATGTGTATACCTGTAACAATATAGATTTGAGTTAGATGTCACCAAAAAATACTTTTTAGCATTGTACCTTTCCTTCTTAACATAGCCAATCATCGAGGGACCAGGTCCTTAGTTAAGCTTGATCAACCCCAACTCCAGATGATTTCTTTCAAAATGTTCCCTGCTCAGTGCCTTGGTGAAGATGTCTGCTACCCGATCCTTCGTCTTCCAGAACTTCGTACAGATCATAACTTTTTCAACACTGTCCTTGAGAAATTGGTGTTTGACGTCAATGTGCTTGGTTCTTTTGTGTTGAACCGGGTGCTTTGACATGTTGAGAGCACTGGTTTTGTCATATAGAAGTAGTACACAATCAATGTATACACCAAAATCTTCCAATTGTTGCTTGATCCATAATGGTTGAGCACGAGGCAGCTGCAACATATTCTACTTCAGCTGTTAAGAGAGCTACTGAGTTTTGCTTCCTTGTACCCCATGAGATAATGATCCAAGGAAATGAGCCATTCCAGATGTGCTTTTCTTGTTCACCAGATAGCCTTCTGACAGTAAGATAGAGTAGAGATCCAATGATTCCCCTTTGATGCTTCCATATCAAACCTTTTCAAGAGTTCTTTGATGCATTTCTACTAACTGATACATGTTCCCTTTATGGACTGCTTCACTTGAAGACCCAGTAAGACCTTTAGTTCCCCCAACATACTCATTTCAAACTCACTTCCCATGAGTTTAGCAAATTTTTCACATAAAGAGTCAGTTGTAGCTCCAAATATGATTTCATCAGCATAGATCTGCATAATGAGTAGGTTCCTTACTGATTTCTTTCACACCAAGCACGAGGAGCCTGGCTTCCATAACAGTTCTATCAGTAGGTCATGGAACCAGGTTACACGTTCTGTTCCTCTCAAGTTGATGGAGCTCTTCTTGTATAGCTGTAATCCAGTTAGCATCTTTCGTTGCTTCCTTGATATTCTTAGGCTCTATTTGAGAGAGAAAGGTTGAGAAGGCAAGTGAGTTTCTTGTCTTTGATCTGGTTTGAATTTCTCAGCAGTTGGAGTTCCATGTACGACATCCATAACTCTATTTTCTGCTTTAGATATTGTGATTGAGGGACCAGGTTCCTCTATGTCGGTTGGAGTCTCATCTTCAGTTCTGAGGAACAAGGTCCATATAAATCTGGAGTAATCATCCATACTGACAAGAATATGTACCTCTTTCCTCCTCTACTTGGCATCCTTATAGGTCCACATAGATCCATATGGAGGAGATCAAGTGGCCTTGAGATACTAACTTCCTTTTTGGGCTTGAAAGAGGATCTGACTTGCATTCCTTTTACACATGCATCACACACCCTGTGATCCTTGAAGCTTGATTTGAGAAAACCATGAACTACGTGCTTCTTGACTAATTTGTTCAGCAGCGTGAAACTTGCATGACCCAAACTTCTGTGTCATAGCTCAACATTATCATTAACAACACTCACACATCCAAGATCCCCTTGTCACAGATTTGAGAAATACCCAGCAGAATCTCATGGAGGCCTAGGTACTCTACTATTCAATGGACTCATATTGTTCCCGATCCTTCCAACTCCCAGAATGTATCCCTCTTATTGCCATTTTCAAAGGATACACTCCTTCCTTGCAGGGCCTTCAGTGAAAGGAAATCATTTGTTCTTCAGTTATGAGCTTAGAGTAGTTGCTATCCATGTGCCACTGTTGACGGCTCTGTTTTACTGTTCCCTGCACACTTAAGTCAATGATTAGACTTAGGAACCCAAGCCAGCTTTGGTCCTTTATAATGATAGAATGGGCGAATCAAACTTCTTTTTGCCCATGCAGGCAGCACATATTTTCTTTTCAGGGTACCGGGTTCCTCATCATTACTCCTCTTTTCAATAAAAACTTTATTTTTTTGTAAAGACTGAATTTTAACTTTACAAGAGTCCGTGTAATGACCAGTTTGACCATACTGAGTGCACAACCTATTATCAGCCACAATTACATACTTTTTATGGGGATTATAGGAGGTTTTAGCCTTTTGGAACCCGATACCTTGCCTGTTTCTATCATTACTCCTGCACATAGACATTATTACATCAGGGGACCGGGTTCATTTAAGTGACTTATCAAGATCATTTTTGACCCTTTTTAAATCCTCCTGAAGTTGTATATTCTTTTCAAGCTTAGCAATAAGACTTGTTTTTATTTTCTTAAGCTCACTCTCAAGCTTAAGTTGAGCCTTTCTAGCCACTTCCTCTCCCTCAGTGTTGTCCATCCATTATTTTGTTTGTTTTTTCAACAAGTTGTGTTTTCTAGTTACTTCTTCCGCTTGTTCCCTTAAATCTACAATGGAAAATACCATATCATCCCTTTCTTGCTCAGTAGCTGCAATTTTCTCTACTAGAGTATTCTTTTCTTTGCTAAGGTTCTTTATGATTTCCTTCAAGTCATCAACCACTACCATCAAATCATCTCTAGACTGTTAAACATCTCCTAGCTCTATGATTAGGGCATCTTTATCATTAACAAAACTATAATATGTATCAATTAGAACATTTGCTAATGACATTAATTTTTTCGAAGAGTAGGACTTCAGATTTCTCTAAACATCCCTGAAAATTACCTCATCATTGTCATCCTTTTCATCCTTATCGGACTGAGCCGTCAATGCAAACAGTGAGTCATATTCCTTTGCTTCATTTTCCACTGTCATCATGGAGCTGCTTCCTGCATCTGGTTCCTCTTCTGATTCACTGGAGGAGTCTCCCCATGTAGCAAAAGCTTGCTTCACCCTGTTTTCAACAACATCTCTTCTTTTGAATTTCCTGTGAGGGACCGTGTTCCTCTTAGTTGCTTTAATAGTATTGTGTTGTAATTCTTTTGTTTTAGAAAAGGTCAGTCTTTAATAAAGTGTCCATGCTTTCCACACTTATGGCAACAATCATTTCTATCGAAATTCCAGCTGGAACTTCCTTTCTTTGCAATCCCACTTTTTTTACGAACCGTCTTCTGAAATCTTTGTGGTCTATTGGTTGATTGACTTTCCTCGAAGTTTAGTGGAGCATCCATGTAGATCCTTTCTAGGTGTTAACCTTTTACAAAGAATCCGCTATTATACCAATTATTAGAAACTATGCGTCCACAAGACTATATTGATAATCGAGTTCTCTATGAGTTTCCACTGAAGATACTAATGAACCAAACTGTGTAGCGATATGGTCCTATATCAGTTTGGTATAGTGCTAACTACTGAACAAGTACGTAAATGAGACACATGATAAGTTCCCACTGTATAGAGAACTAGATTTTCTATGAGTTCCTACTGTAAGCAACAGACTATAAAACCAACCAGTATAAGGAATCAGGTTCTCTATTTGTTCCCACAGTAGCTCGACAATAAATAAAGAACACAGAAGATTTTTACGTGAAAAAATGCCAACTCAAGGGGACAAAAACCACAACCTACACTTGTAGGCTTTCAACTTCACTAACTTGTAAACCCCTATTACAAGCCACTTTGTAATAACTCTATTACAAAGGATTCAACTCAACTAATTTGTGGTACTCTCACCACAAGCCACTTTGTTACTCTCTAGTTACAAAGACTTTGACTAACTTGTGATACTCTCACCACAAGCCACTTTGTCACTCTCTAGTGACAAAGGCTTTTACTCACTATAACTTGTAATAACACTTATTACAAGCCACTTTGTAACTCTCTAGTTACAAAGACTTTACAACTCGACTAACTCTAGCCAAGACACAAACTTAGAGGGTTTGTGATTTTGGGTTTCCTAAAAAATAGTTTCTAAGAAAGTAAGATAGGAGTTACAATGAAGAACAATTAAAAGACTCAACAAACCTAGGGACTTAAGATATCTTCAATCTTGGATCTGGTCCTTGAGGTTGCAACAACTTTATTCTTAAGAGAAGTTGTTCTTAGGACTTGAGAGAGGATTTTTCGTTTCTTATTTTGCAAGTTTTGGAACCTGGATCTTGTGCCTTGCATAAGGTTTATACTACAAAAGACATTACCTTAGTGATGTCCAATCTCAATGGGAAGTGACTGCTGCACTGTTATATGCAGTCACTTTCTACAGTTGCTTTTCAACTGTACAATTAACTCTTTCTTATGTCAGGGGAACACCAAGGTATCAGGTCCCTAATCTAGTTCCTGTGAATCTAAAGCACACTGCCCAGATTATCTTGAGTCGATTAACTTGAATGATTATACTAGACATGCTTCAGGTCCTTTATCTGGTTCTCTTATGAAGTGAGTCATTTTACTTTCATTAATTATATTTATTCGTGTGTGACATCACCTACAATGATGTAAGCAAGGTAGGTAAAAAGCCTTCCATAGAAAGTTGACTGTTGTACTGTTCCTGTGCAATAGCATGTGCAGGCAGCAACTTTCCTGCCGAAGAGTTGACTTCATATAGCTTTACAGGGGTCGATGATGCCACCGACCTCAACGATTCATCTACTCTCTTCAAAGAGGCTCAACGTCTTTTCTCTAAGGTAATCATTAATTCTTATCGTTGCAATTTCTTCTTCTCCCCTTACCTTAGCTGATATCTCTTTTTTTGCGTAGGCCTTTACCAGGTTTAGGGCCCACCTGAGCCAATGTGAGGCCGAGCTCAAGAAGTCCTCAGATGAAGGGAAGGCCCAAAGCTTCTTTGCATCCAAAAGGAGGAGGAGCTCAAGGACCTTCGGGCAGACTTGGCCAAGGCTCTTAAAAATAAGGTCGAGCTAGACAAGTAGGTAACTATCGTTTTGAAAGAGTATGATCTACTTGACCCAACTATGAAGGCTAACACTTCAATGTCTCAGCTGCAGCAAAAATTGGAGATGATCGGGAAGCTTCGAGGAGAGGTTGATCCAGTTAAGGCCTACTACAACTGATGGACGAAAAATATGAACCGCCTTGCTGTGGAGAAAGAAGCTGCACTAGCCAAACTAGCATTGACTGAGACCCAGCTTCAGGGTGCTAAAGAGAAAAATTCCTCCCAGGCCAAAAGGATCAACGAGCTCGAGGTCAAACTTGCCGAAGCAGGGATTGAGGTTGCTGAAGCGAGGGTTGAGGTTGCTGAAGCGAGGGTTGAGGTCGAGAAGATGAAGGCCACAGTTGACAAAACCGTTGTCGTGTACTTAAGGGATGTTGAGGCTGCTCAAATGGAGCTGAGGGAATCTTACAACTGGGAATATGGAGTAATGACTTGGCCAAGTGCCAATCCCGGAGGGAGACCCTCAAAGAAATTCATGCTTGAGGTTTCAACCTCACTGAAGAGATAGCTCAAGCAAGGGCGCTTGAAGCCGATGCCAGATTTCTCATTTCCTCCTCCTCCTCTGATGATGATGAAGGCAGCCAAGGCGGGTCCGACAATGAAGAGGGAGCTGAAAAGGAAGGTGCTCCTGACGGAGAAACTAGCCTTGGGCATAGATAGGAATTTTCTTTCTATTTTTGTATTTTTCTTTTTGTAAGACCTTTTGTCGGACCCTTGTACATATATATTTTTTAAGTATATAAAAGAAAAAATTTCCTTGAATGTCTTCTCAATGTTTCTTGACTTACAAAATTCTTGCAATAATTTCATTCTTTGAATGATGTGTTCGAGATTCTGTCTTGGACGGTTTTCTAGTAGTTGTTGTGGTCGAGTTCGAATGAGGTTTGAACTTTTGGGGCATATACCCTTAGGGGATTGTGCTAGATAATAGCGAGTCCCTCAGCCACAATCAAGTTATTATATATTTAGGCTCGGGATAAACGAACGTTTGGGTTCGGATCAGGTAGGAACAAGATCTTAAACCCTAAGTGTATTGCCCTTAGGCTCTTTTAGATTGGGCTGTTATGGCCCCTAACAGATGGCTAATATTTCCCCCTTTCTGCTTAAAGACTTAGTAAAAATTCCTTTGTACATTTTTTGCCCATTGGGTTTTTTGAGGGTTCAGTGTCGAACGGAGCCCTTTTGTTTTTTGTTCCTTAACACAAATTTGTATTTGAATAATTCAATTTCTCTTAATGTTTTTTGAGGGCTGATTTTATCGAAGCCCTTTGATTATTTTGCGGAGGGTAGCCTTTATTAACCAATTTTTAGAGAACTCGAAGGCATATTTTTATTGCGGGATTCAGACGTCTCCGAGCCGCGTTATTTCAGCCGTAACCTTTATTTTGGCCGTAGACTTTGGTATGGCCGTAGTCTTTGGGTATGCCTCTTGGACTTGTTTCCCGATAACATTTCAAACTTGTTCGAAATGTTAGTCCCCGAGTATGATGGCCTTGGCCTTTACATTGAGGGGTGCCTCTTTGAGGTCTTATGAACCTGAGTTTAGATAACCCGAATGTGTTTGACTATCGACGACAATCCCCGAGTATTCGAAGTATATTTACGTTTTGCCCTTGAGCCATTTCTCACAGAATCACAAGTATGGAGCTCGTATAGTAGCAAATTTCTTTGAGACACAAAATGTTTTATATAGAAAGAATGCTTCTTTGAATAATTCATACATGCGTACATGTTTTTCCATTGGGATCGACTATTCTATATGGACACGGTTCATCCGACCGTTTGGCCCATTACAAAGTTTTCCTATCAAGACCCTTTTTGGCGTGAAGTATTTTTCTTGAAAATATAACCTCCGAGGGTGATGCTCCCCAATATTCGAGGTTGATTGAAAAGAAGCTTTTGTTACTGTTGAATTCTCCTAGGTAGAACATAATTGTTGCCTCGTTAAAAACCTGCCGGAAAAACCCATTTGGGATAAAAATCGGACTAAAGGAAAATGAGTGCAACGCGTGCTTTAAAACCTAAGATCTTCGTGTTAAAAAGTTTCCTCAATGCCTTGATCAAACACCTGCAATAATTTAGTATCGAATACAAATGGAAAAGGGAAAAGTCATACCTCAGCAATAATATCGTTTGAATAGTGACACATTCCAATTGATTCACCTTTCATCATGCCAAGTTTGTAAGATCCCTTTCCGATGATACCAATGACTCGATATGGTCCTTCCCAATTCGGGCCTAGTTTACCTTCGTTTGGGTCTCGAGTATTGAGGGTGACTTTCCTTAGAACTAAGTCCCGATTCCGAAGTGGCGAAGGATGGTCCTTCTATTAAAATATCTCTCTACTTCTGTGTGTACATCCGAACAAGTGCAACTTCTTGTTTTTCATCCAACAGCTCGAGACTAGTATTCATAGTCTCGTGATTGATTCCTCTGTTGCATTCCGAAATCTGGCACTAGTTTCCTCGACCTTGATTGGGATTAAGGCCTCAGAGATGTATACTAAGGACAACGGGGTTGCCCCCATGCTGGACTTTGATGTCATTCGATAAACCCAAAGGACTTCATGTAGGACATCTCTCCATTTCCCCTTAGCGTCGCTTAACCTTTTCTTTAAGTTTTGGATAATTGTCTTGTTCGTCGACTCGGCCTGTCCGTTTGCGCTTGGGTGATATGGCGTCGATAAGATCCTTTTTATCTTGCGTTCTTCAAGGAACTTTGTTACCTTGCTGCCGATGAATTGCTTTCCATTGTCGCATACGATTTCAGCAGGTATCCCAAATCGACACACGATGTGATCCCAGATGAAGTCTATAACTTCTTTTTCTCTGACCTTCTCGAAGGCCTGTGCTTCCACCCATTTAGAAAAGTAGTCAGTCATAAACAAAATGAATTTAGCTTTACCTAGGGCTATTAGTAGAGGGCCGATGATATCCATCCCCCATTTCATGAATGGCTACGGGGATAGTACTAAATGAAGTTGCTCTCCGGGATGATGGATTATCGGTGCAAACCTTTGGCATTTATCACATTTTCGATCAAACTCCTTAGTGTCTTTTTCCATGCTATCCCAGTAGTACCCTACTCTGATGATTTTGTGAATCAAAGAATCAGCACCAGAGTGGTTCCCACAAGTGCCTTCGTGGATTTCTCGTAGAACATAATCGGTGTCCCCCGGTCCTAAACATACCGCTAACAGTCCATCTAAGGTCCTCCTGCATAATGTTCCATCTTCATCCAATGCGAATCGGGCTACTTTGGTTCGCAGGGTTCTTGATTCTTTAGGGTCCGATGGGAGCTTTCCATTCTTTAAATATTCAATATATTTGTTCCTCCAATCACATGTCAAGCTTGTAAAATTTATCTCAGTGTGACCCTCTTCGACCACAGATCTCGATAATTAGAAGACAGTCCCTGAGATAATATTGTCTTCTTCAATTGATGATCCCAAATTTGCAAGTGCATCGGCCTCACTGTTTTGTTCTCGAGCTCCGTGATCTAGAGTCCATTCCTTGAAGTGATGCAATGTCACCTTTAACTTGTTACCTTTGCATTCTATCCTCCTGAACTTTGAAGCTTTTATTTACTTGATTCACCACCAACAAGGAGTCACACTTGGCTTCAATGACTTCTTCCCCTAAGCTTTTAGCTAGCTCGAGACCTGCAATCATGGCCTCATACTCGACCTTATTGTTAGTCAACCTAAAAGTTTTGATAGATTGTCTAATAGTGCTAGCCGTGGGTGGCTTCAAAACAATGCCAAGCCCGGACCCTTTCACATTTGAGGCACCATCCGTGAAGAGGGTCTATACCCCCGATGATGTACCTGATTTTAATAGAAGTTCCTTTTCCACTTCGGGTACGAGGGTGAGCATAAAATCGGCCACAAAGTGTTCTAAAATTTTGGACTTGATGGTCGTTCGGAGTTTATATTCAATATCGTACCCTCCAAGTTCGACGACCCATTTGGCCAATCGACCCGATAACTCAGGCTTGTGCAAAACATTTCGGAGTGGATAAGTTGTTATCGCTCATCTGGGGTAACACTGGAAATATGGCTTTAGTTTTCTAGATGCATTTATTAATGCAAGTGCCAATTTCTCTAAGTGTGGATATGTAAGGCCCCGTGAAAATTTTGGCTCAAAAACCTGAGATCTCGTAGTGCCAAGTTAGGAATATGTGTTAGAAATTTATAAAATTCTTCGCGGCGATTGATCTGTGCATTGAATAATTAAGAAATAATGTTTTTTCAGAAGAGCGCGTTTCTGCGGTCCATTGTGCGGTCGCATAATAGCTATGCGGATCGCATAGTCGTCGCAGAGTGAAGCAGTTTGATGGTTA
Source organism: Nicotiana sylvestris (assembly GCF_000393655.2). Classification (NCBI taxonomy): domain Eukaryota; kingdom Viridiplantae; phylum Streptophyta; class Magnoliopsida; order Solanales; family Solanaceae; genus Nicotiana; species Nicotiana sylvestris. The sequence continues at coordinate 116,822,313 of NC_091057.1, read as the reverse complement.
ATTTTGAAGTCAACTATGTGGCCAATTATGCGATTGCATAATCAATATGCGGGCCACATACTCATCGCATAATCTTCTTGGAATTTTGCGAGAGGCAGTTCTGCGGTACGTTATGCGACCGCAGAACAAGTACGTAGACCGCATTCTTGTCGCATACCCGACCAGTTTGTTCATGTTTTGGAGGCCATTTTGCGGTCCCTTTTTGCGGGCCGCATGTCAATGATGGGATCGCAGATTGTGTCGGGGTTCCTATTTTCTAACTTTTAAAACCAGACTCCGTCCCATTAAAAATACCCCATTAGACCCATTTTATGCTATTTTACTGCAAATAGAGTAAGAGGGAGTTCTAGAGGGAGAAACTAACTCATACCAAGTCACTACAATCCTTGCCCAAATCTTTGAAGACATTCAATTAAAATTTGCTAGACCTTCATCCTAAGAGGTAAGAACTTGTGCCCTAATCTATGATTTCAAAATTTCTATTAAAATAAGTGATTAACAAGTGGGTTCATGGGTATAAGGATTGATTATTTTGCATGCATAAATAATAATAGGGTATGGGGAGATTGTGAGTTAAAAATACATCAATTGGGGTGTAAAATGATAAAAATCTCTCACAAAAGGGACCTAAAATCATAATGCACACTTAGTGCTCGATAATATACTCAAATGAGCTAGAATCTTAATTATGTCTCTAATTTTTGGTTCAACTTATAATTCTAATAAAATAGATTGAAGTTGCTAAGAGTTCCGGAATTTTGTAAGAATTTAGAGAAAGCTCTATTAAGGTATGTATGGCTAAAACCCCATCTTTTTAGAAATTGAGCTCCGTTGGTGTATATGCAAATGATAAAACACTGAAATTGGATTGATCTATTGATTTTTATTTCACATGAATTGGTTTTACAATTATATATACGTGAAAGGTGTGCCTCAATGTGTTCAATATACTATTCTTGATAATTTAAAGATGTGTGAAGAATATGAACCATGTGTCGAAATGCCTAGACTTCAAGTCAAGATTAAAACTGAGATTGTCATGCTAACTATGTGAAATCATATCTATGATTACAACTTGAATTGCTCTTGTATGTGCCTATTATCCTAAATTGCAAGGTTAACATTGAAAGTGGAAATGATTTGAAACATGGCCTAGTGGCAAGCATGATATGATAATTGTGGCCCCAAGTGCCACGAATTGATATATGTGTGATAAAGATTGAGATGAGATGATTAATGAAAAAAAGGAGCAACGTCTTGGGAAGACGGCCTAGCTGATCAGGCTGTGATTGGACACCATGCCGCACACATGGTGGTATTGTGCTGATATTGAATCCGAAAAATGAGAATGAAATGGTGATTGAGATACATGTGTCAAATGAGGCAACCTAGCCGATTGGGTCGTGAGCGGACTCCGCATAAGAAAGCGGTGGTATTATGAATGATGATGAATAGTATTAAATGCCCCAACCTAAAGCTATGGAAATTATGTGACAGTTATATGATTCTTTTATTTGATGATGTGGTGATCATTTAAAACTTTTGATTGATACTTGTGAATTCCTTGTTCTTGTATGATAGTTATTTCTAATGAGATTGTGTTTAGTTATACATACTAGTACTATTCCATAATACTAACATCCCTTTTGCCCGAGGCGCTACATTTTTGAATGAATGTAGGTGGTTCTATAGCAGACAATGCTGATCGCAGGTAGCGGAGTATCCTCCTCTCAGAAGTTTTGTTGAGCCCCTTTCCTTTAGGGGTTATGCTGTACACCTTTTGTTATAAAATTTCTACTTTTGAGATATAGCCGGGGCCTTGTTGCCGGCGTTATCATAACTGTCTTTTGTATCCTTAGAGGCTCCGTAGACGTTTGTGTGGGTTATGTTCGGGTATTGGATGGGTCACTAGACTATGTTGTATTTCTAAACTCTTGTTTCCTCTAAACTGTAACTGCATAGTATTATAGGAATATAACTATGGTTTAAAGGCTATAATAGAAAATGAACTAGTGATGTTGTATGACTGATCTTTCTTACTGTCTAACTTAAATGAAAGGATGGTTTCTTGATCATAGTGAGTTGGATAGAAGGTGTCAAAAAGGCTTGCTCAGTTGGGTTCATTCGATTGAGCGCCGATCGCGCCTCCCGAGCTTGGGGTGTGACAGGATACCTAGTTTCTGCATCTTCTAAGGTACGACTTACGTAATAAATAGAAAATTGCGTACCTTGATCTTCCCGAACCAGTACACCACTTGCCGCTATTTCATACACTGCCAAGTATAAATACAACTTCTCATCTACCTTCGGAGTGTGGAATAGAGGTGGGTTCGATAAGTATTGTTTCAATTCCTCCAATGCTTGATGACATTCCAGGGTCCATGCGAAATAATTTTTCTTTTTTAGCAAAGAAAAGAACCTATAGCTTCGATCTGATGACCTTGAAATGAATCGGTCGAAGGCAGCTATCCGTCTGGTTAGCCTTTGTACTGCTTTCACACTATTTATGATGGTGATATCCTCGATGGCCTTAATCTTAGCGGGGTTGATTTCGATTCCCCGATTTGATACCATGAAGCTGAGGAATTTTCTCGATCCAACCCCGAAGGAATATTTTTCGGGGTTAAGTTTCATGTTGTACTTCCCCAAGATTTTGATTATTTCCTGCAAATGAGTCAAATTGTCCTCTTTGCGCAGAGACTTAACTACATATCGTCAGTGTAAACTCCCATTGATTTACCTATCTTTTCCTCAAATATTTTGTTAACTAGGCGTTGGTATGTAGCTCCTGGTCTTTCGGGTTCATCTGAAGCTGATTGTACCAGGAATAGGCATCGAGAAAGGTAAGGATCTCGTGGCCAGCCATGGCATCGATCATGCGATCGATGTTAGGCAATGGAAAAGAGTCTTTAGGGCATGACTTGTTCAAATCCATGTAATCTACACACATTCAAAGATTGTTCCCCTTTTGAGGCATTACAGCTACATTGACTAACCATTTAGGGTATTTTACCTCCCAAATGGACCCTATTTTAAGAAGTTTAGTTACCTCGTCCTTTATGAATGCATGCTTCACCTTGGACTGGGGCCTTCTCATCCTTTAAGTAACGTGATCTTTTTTTGAAACAAAATTCAAGTAAGATCTCTTAGCATCTTAGCAACATGAGATGTTGCAATATTAAGGAGTACGGTGTAATCTTTCTGAAGAATGTCATACGTATTTTTCCCTACTCCGATCCATCGTTACATGTTTTGGCGCAATTGAAGTATGTTATAGGGATTGTCAAGAAAATTGGCTCAGGTATGTTAAGGCTATCCCTTCTTTCTTTTGGCATGATCTATACGACATAAACGAAATGAGCAAATGCACAACTTTCATAAATGACTCTATTCATAGAAGTATTAGAGGTGTTTATGTTCTTGAATTCCTATATGTCTTATTATTACATCTTCTATTCATGGGTCTCAGAAAAATATGTAAGTTAAAAAAAGTTTACTTCATGATATTATTCAAAGGCATAACAGTTTTAGACTTCCGAGAGATTTTATTGACGTACTTCTCATGCATTGCATTCATTTATACATGTACATTGACCCATGACCAGACAGTGTTATATATGCATATATATGTATAATATATGTATACGGAATATGGTAAAAGGTTACGACGTTATATATGCACCACCACCTGATCAACTGGTATACGTTGATAACTTTGCCCACAGTAGCAAAGATGATATGATGGGATGCCCTTAAAGGCTTGATGATGTTATGAACACATGTACCTATGCACGACATGACATTCATAGGCATATTCATGACACTATAAGTATTTTATGATTTACAAAGTTATCCAGACTTACAGGATGAGTCATTTACTCCATGTTTCTTCCATGACTTTTATATACTTATTTATGTGTCTTACATACTCGGTACATTATTTGTACTGACGTCCTTTGGTTGGGGACACTACATTCATGCATACACGTATAGACAATCAATTTGATGATCCCTCATAGTAGACGATGTTAGCATTCAGCGAAGGATCGGTAAGACTACACCTCATTCGGAGTGCAGCCGAGTCTATGAGTCATCGTGTCAGAATTTTGCTATAGACTTATGGATATGCCGGTGCCATATCCCATTTGATGTCAAATACTCTTAGAGGCTTCGTAGACAGAGGTTCATTTTGTACAATATATCTGTATGCGGCGAAATTAGAGGACTTAATTCCTCTCTATCAAGCCACTTCGGAAGAATGCCTCGAGACCCCGAGGACGTGGAGCCATGACCGAGTCCCCTCCCTCGTGGATCATTGAGGCCCGACTCGATGAAGACGGAGGTCAAGGCTAGAGCAGAAGGGGAAGCTCCAAAGGCACACGGCTAAATATGATAGAGCCGGCCTATCCATAGCCTATGCCGAAGCATCGCATCTCGCTGTACCATCTCCATACTTTACAATTAATGCATGTTGTACTATAACCGGGTTCCCCTCCTATATAAAGGGAAACTACACTACTTTGTAAGGGGCGGATGTTGCTCCAACTATTCCTCCACAAGATCAATAATATCTCTCTCTCTCTCTCTCTCCTTTCTTCTCTCTAACTTTCCATTCCTACTAGCTCGAGGCCACTCTAGCACTTGCTATTCTCTCACTTATTCTTCATTTATTGCTTGGTATTGTCCATAAAGAGCCTTGTTTAATCATATCCTAACTGTTATCCCATTCTCGGCTGCCCCCGATAGCTCGAGATTAAGCCCAAATATCGACCTCGAGGTCCTCCATCGACCATTCCGAAGCCAGGACAACAGGCTCCTCGGTTTGATCATTGCCCCGTTTTAGCTTGTATTTTATCGTCAAACTTCATATTCTTAGCATCATCTGCTCTAACAACTTGCATAAAAATAGATCACATCTTTTTAGAATCACATTTACAAATTTAATTGTTGTTACCATTTTCACGATAAACAGTTTGGTGCCCACCGTGGGGCTAAAAATAATAGTGATTATTTTCTTGTTGGTTTTGCTACAAAAACACAAGTTATCTTTCACACTTTTTCTTGTCCAAGATCTCTTGATTTCATGTCAAAATGTCTGGCTCGGTAAACAGAATCAAGAACAATAACCTCGAAAACCACCGGGAAAATGGCGTGGCTGTTCCGGCTGCAGGAATGCAACCACAAAACCTCGATAACGCACCGGTCCGATTCTAGCGGATGCGAACTCACAGGACGCACAACAGGTCGATGAAACCTCACACACTGATAGAAGCGTGTGGCATAGCGACCGACAGGAAGCCCAAAAAACCCCAGCCCGGGAAGAACATGAAGTTAGCCTTCATGTTATTTTTGAAATGTTGCAGGCACAACAGTTGGCCATCGCTCAGTTACAAAGTCATCCGAAGACTCCCAGCACAGCAGCACCGGAAATAGCTCCCCATGCCGAACAAGTTCCCGAGAGATCAAACAATAACGGATCGATAGCCGACCCTTCCATAATCAAGATACTTGAGGATCTCACCAAAATGATCGAATCAGGCTCGTGGAGGTTCATGCAACGATCGCTCCCCGAGGAAGCGGCCCCAGAACCCATTTCAAGGAAGTCCAGAACGCCAAAGCTCCATAAGTACAACGGGACCTCAGATCCAAACGAACACATCACCGCCTATACGTGCACGGGAAAAGGCAATGACCCACAAGATGATGAGTCCGAGCCCGCCTTATTGAAGAGGTTCGGGGAAACACTTTTGAAAGGAACCATGATATGGCGTCATAACCTAGCGCCCAATCCCGTAAACTCGCCTACCATACCGGCAGATTCCTATGTAGACGCGCGTGCCAATGCCATCAAAGCACCAACGAGAGAGCCCGACATATCCAGGGCCGAACAAAGGGAGAATGAAACGCCACAGGAATTCACACCTTATTCCCTGGTGGAACGAACGAGATTATTCCCAGCCTCAGATGACTAGGCAACACAAGCCTTCACTCATAGCCTAAACAGCCAAGACAGATGATCTTAGGGCAGTTCAAACAAAACTTGATCAGGTACCCAGCCAAGTACAATTTCCTCATCGCTATACCTAACATCGTGTTTGCCATAGGCAAAACCGGAGACGTCAAATGGCTCAGACCAATTCGGCCGAATTCCTCTCAAAGGAATCACATCCTGACGTGGGAAATACATAGCAAACACGGCCGCGGGGCCGATGACAGCCACCAGTCCGAAGGAAAGACGCCAAGCTGATCAACAAAAATCACCACCGGAAACTGACGAGCGACCGAATTCAAGTTCAGTCCCCAGTACAGAAGGCGGACAAGAGGAACGAAGCAAACGAGCCACAGCGCATTACCACGATAATAGATGAGCGACGACCCTTTCCAAGAACTTGTAAAAAGGAGAGTAAAATTTCTCGCCACCGGAGAAAGGCGGGTCTAGGGATATACACCCAAGGATGCCCTTACACTCAGCAAAGAGGGTACCGAAATCTCGTCTCGACCTCACGATGACGCACCGGTAACCTTATTCCTCACTCGATCCATTTTTAATAAAACATGTACACATAAGTGCAGGTGGCTCGATCCGCACTAACGGGCCAAGGATGATGAGGCGGCTTGGACTGCCGGTTCAAAATGCAACCACCTCTCAAATCTTTGGCAGATTCTAAACGACAATCACTATGACAAGGAGAAAGACCATTTTCTCAGTACGACATGACTGGACTATACCGGAACGCCAAGTTCCATATCATCAAAGGAGGCGCAAGGCATGGACACCCTATCTAGACAACCACGGACGCATCGCCCGAGGACAGGGCCGCCCCCACTTTGCCAAAAAAATAAATCCCACACAAGGAATGAAATTAAAACCATCGGCAAGAAGCAATACACAGCAAGGGGAAATCCCCCATCACATGACGCATCGCCGGCACCAATATCTCTACTCTCCAATGGGTCAAAGGGTAAGCAAACCCCATCGTCGGTCAAGCCCGATTAAACACATCGAAGGGCTGTACTAGAATCCGTACCCTAAAACAGCAGTAATGTACCAATCCTCAGAACATCGCCTATGTGTCACGTGGTAAATAAAAACTACCTCCTTCCTTCGTTATTTTTTCACTAACCTGTATGCAGACAATCGGCCAGGGCGTTCGGAAGTTCCAACTATACCCGAAGACCTCGAGGCCTTAACAGAACCCGCCGCATTCTTTCCCCTTAGCCGAACTTCTGCCCCAAAGAGGGTCTCGCCAGCAAGGTTCTTAGCGGAGCAGCGTACCCCTGAGGAGGATCCGACAAGATCACAGGCTTTCTTCTACAATCAAACAATGAAAGACACCCCCTTTTTTGGAAGACGCCGTCTGCTTGGAAGGGACGGGGAATGGCAGACTGAGCTTCAGTGGGGAATCATGTACCGGACCAAACGATCCAAAGAGCCACGCCCGCGCGGGCAGAGCTCACAACAATGAAGGGATTTCATCATCTCACACTCGAAAAAAAGGGATTTCATCATACTCTCGTTAGGGATCCCTCCACCAAATGTGTCCCGAAGTACTCAGAGACTTAGTATCAGCAACTTGGCACCCGCACGACCCCAGGGTCGGAACTCCGGGCTCATAAAGCCCCAACAAGGTAACTCTGAGCTCACAAATTACGGCCTTCGAGCCTAAGCAAACTCGATGACTCGGAGACTGTCACCAATCGCCATATACTGGAGAACCCGAGGTCGTAAGATCCTAAGCCGGCAGACTCGGTGTAACCGGATCCATTCTACATAGCAACAAAAACTGTAAGATCTCAACAGACATGACAAACTGTAAGACCTCAACAGGCATGACAAACTGTAAGACCTCAACATGCATGAAAGTTTTGTAGGACCTTTCTACCGGTATAAAACTCAATCCCGAAGTTTAGACTATACGTCGTATTTGTAAGAATCCCGAAAGGGCATACCCTCGGTGTAGATGCCTAAACTATCACTCGGTATAAAAAATGGCTCCGGCCAAACATATATGACTACGGTCAAAATGGCTGCTTCAGCAAAATTAACACGACTTGGAGATGCCCGACTGTCGCTAACAAAATCGCAGGCCATTACTTCGAATATACTTCGAAAAGAACCGATAAAAACAGGCTTCCCTCAACAGGAAAATGAGCTTCGACCATGTCAGCTCCAAAAAACACAAGGCTTCGAGCTACTCAGCCTACGAGCTAAGAACCTTTTGAGGTGCTCGAACGTCGCCGCTAACTACTTAAAATCGAGGTTCTTCCAAAACCGACGACGGGTCAGGCAAAATCATTTCAAAAATACCTTAACGAGAGGAAAAAAATCCTACAAAATGCCCACGGGCAAAAATGTAAGAGCCATTGTCGCCAGCCAAACGAGCCTCTAGGCCGCACACTAAAAGGTCTCAATGACCAAACAACATAAGAGCCACTGTTGCCAGCTTGAAAATTGAAAACTTGAGGATTAAAACTCGAGTCGTAACCCGATTCGGAGACCAGATCCAAAATAGTTAACTACAAAATGCCCATGGGAAAAAGCATAAGAGCCATTGTCACCAGCTGAACAAGCCTCCGAGCCACACACTTAAAAGGTCGCTTCAACCTAAAGCACAAGGGCCATCGTCGCCCGCCCATGCAGACACAAAAAAACTTGAGGGTCAATTAAAGCTCAAGTCGCAACGTGACTCGGAGACTGGACCCGAGATAGTTGAGACACAAATGCCCAACGGCAAGGAATAAAGACAATCACCATCCGCCCACACAGGTGCGGGAGATCGGAGATCAGGTAAGCTCGAATCAGGGCCCAACTCGGAGACTAGGCCTAAACAGTTGGGCAAAACACAAAGGCCCTAACACGTACTCACGTCATAAAGCGCACTTAAGAGCCTCTGGGCCTATCTAGTAAGCTCCATACCCATAGGGCTCCCGCCGGACACTGAAACCAGCCTGCCTGGTCAAAAGCAATGAAGAAAGAGATATAAAAGAGATAAAGCTTAAAGTTTTCTCTTATTTACGCAAAAGGCGTGCTCTCCATCTACAAATATGCTCTGCAAATATCAAGTACAAAATGGAAAAACGACAAAATCTACGCTCCGCTCTAAAAGGCTATAGCCTACCGGCCCCAGATTCCCTCTCTCTGACGCAAGCAAGGAGGGACCGAGCATCGCGCTTGTCCGCCCTAGCTCGAGCCAATCCTCCGAGATAATGAAGACTCTAGCTCCGATCTACTTGAGTACCTCTCTTCGGGATCTACAACGAACATATTCCTCGATCCTCTTCTCACGATCGAGGAACCGCTCCAACTCAGCTCGGACATTGGCGACGTCCTTCAAATGGATCGTCATCTCATCATCAACCTTGGTCCAGCCCAATGCTGCTTCAGTCCAAACATCGATTATTCCGACCCGGACCTTCGTAAGATCAGACTCCAGCTTCGTAATCATATCCACTCAAGCCAAAGCTTGAACCTGCGCCTAAGCCCCCAGTTCACCACAAGCATTCCTAACCCAGTTGGCTTCTCCCCTAAGGTACTCCTGAGCCTTCCTCCTTCTTTTTGCAAACTAAAGAATATGTGAAAGCCTAACCTCAAAGGTCGCCTGTCCCATCAAAGGGTGTAGAAGGAGGTTCAACAAAGGGTGTAGACGAATGACACTGCAAGGTTAACATGCCTCAGTGATGGAAGGGCCGGTACAGCCTGACGAGGTGGCTGAGCGTGAATTCAAGCCCAGCCTTCTCCACAAAAAACCTCATCATCAGCACCACTCGCCAGAACGACGGATGTATCTGCGCCAAAGTAACCCGATACTCCAAGCAGAAAACAAGCATGACCCTGTCAAGGGTGATCAAATGCGAAGGGATATAGGTATATGTTCAAGAATCCATCAGCAAAGTCCTTAATACTCTCATCCCGGGAAAGCACCTGCAGCGTGATCCCCTCGCTCCATCCGCAGTATCTCCTCACCATCTCCAGATGTTTCTCTCTTATCAAAGACACAAGCTTCAGAGTGAACTCGCGCGGATCATGAACGCTGGGAGTGGGACTTTCCCCTCCCTACTGGGCCGGCCCCGAAGTGGCTACCATATCTATAGTGGAATTGACAGACTAAGGCAAAGACGTTCTCCAACTTTTTTTTGCGCATGAATAGACGAAGGACCCGATGCCAAGGCGGAGGGATAACTATCCAGAATAATGAGATCTTCCAAGGAAAACAAAAGCCATCCCACATATATGCAAGAAACAACAACGATTCGCCTATCCAGGGTAAGCCCCGGGAGGCCAACGACCTTGATGCAGTTCCTAGAGTGGTACCCGACCCCAGAGGCATCCATCAACAAGAAGTACGGCCTTATGGAGTCAACTGTATTGTCTCCAGTCTCGAGGTAGTGCCTAACCTCGAGGATTTCCGCCAAAAAAGAAGTCAGGCTTCGGGAAGCTTTCAATGCCATCATAGAACTTGAGGAAGTACCCGATCTCATAATTTTTCTTCCTAAAAAGAATAATGAGCACGCAAAGCTCCGATCATGAAGACTCTAGGAGGGCTCGAGGCAATGCCTAAGTATAAGCAACCCCTCAAAGGAAGTCTATCCACTACGCTTTAAAAAATCTATCTGCGTCAAGTTCAAAACATACCTCCAGGTACCCGAAGCTGACCCTCGCTCAGGATACCACTCTCGAAGGCTCCGAAACTCAGTGAACTATCTCCATGCAACTCAAAGGGCCCGATAGCTTGAGTCTATCAGAACAATTCAGGCTTGGTCCGAGGTATGATAATGGACTTAGAAAAGAGCCATGTCAATTGGTAGAAGATCGAAAAGAATGCTCGCGTCCAAGTTAGATATCAGCGGTCAATGACAAAGGAAAACATTCAAAGGCCTCGAAGGGCACGAGAGCATACAATAATAAGGCAAGAATCAAAAACAGAAATCAAGGAAGTATCTTCATATTCATAAATATCCATGTACAACAGCCCTCAAGAGGTCCTCACATACAATTACAAAAGCCTACAGACGGTATCTACACAAAAATGGAGGACGGGAATCGATAATGCCTTGAATGATGTCAAAATACACAAATCCATGTGACACCCTGGTTGCCATAAAAGCTCGTGCCACAGGTTGCATCATCGGTACGATGTCACCGCAAGAAGCTTATGAAGTCAGGTGTCAGAATCATTTCCCATCGCTTTGTTCTGGGAAATACGAAGACTATATGTGTGCAGCGAAATTAGAGGACTTAATTCCTCGCTATCAAGCCACTTCGAAAGAATGCAACGAGACCCCGAGGACGTGGATCTACGACCGAGTCCCCTCCCTCGGGGATCATCGAGGCCCGACTCGAAGAAGACGGAGGTCGAGGCAGAGCAGAAGGGGAAGCTCCAAAGGCACACGACTAAATCTAATAGAGCCGGCCTATCGAGAGCCGATGCCGAAGCGTCGCATCTCGCCGTCCCATATCCATACTTTACAATTAATGCTTGTTGTACTATAACCGGATTCCCCTCCTATGTAAAGGGAACCTACACTACTTTGTAAGGGGCGGATGTTGCTCCAACTATTCCTCCACAAGATTAATAATATCTCTCTCTCTTTCTTCTTTCTAACTTGCCCGTTCCTACTAGCTCGAGGCACTTTAGCACTTACTATTCTCTCACTTGTTCTTTATTTATTGCTTGGTATTGGCCATAAAGAGCCTTGTTTAATCATATCCTAATTGTTATCCGATTCCCAACTACCCCCGATAGCTTGAGATCGAGCCCACATATCGACCTCGAGGTCCTCCATCGACCATTCCGAAGTCAGGACATCAGGCTCCTCGGTTTGATCATTGCCCCATTTTAGATTGTATTTTATCGAAAACTTCATATTCTTAGCATCATCTGCTCTAACAACTAGCATAAAAATAGATCACGTATTTTTAGAATTCCATTTATAAATTTAATTGTTGTTACCATTTTCATGGTAAACAATATCAGAGGCTTTGACGCCCATATGTATTCATGTTTTATGAAAAATGGTTCATTGACACAGTGTTTTCCCACTTATAATTATACATTACAAGTTGTGGCCATGTTGGACCAGTTTCCAATGATAGTATGATAAGAAAGATATGTTACGTTGGTACTCAGTTGAGTAAGACATCGGGTTCCCGTCGAGACCCTTCGGTTTAGATAATGACATTATCTTTAATGTTCGATTTTCCTAAGGTCGAGGGTGCTAATATCGGCATCACCTCTTCGACTACAAATATTTCCTTTGCTGCGTGCTGTTCCCCGTACACTATTTTCACACCATCCATTGTCGGGAATTATATCATTTGATGAAAGGTCGATGGTATTGCCCTTATGTTGTGGATGCATGGCCTTCTGAGCAGTGCAGTATACCTCATGTCGCCTTTGATGACATGGATTTTGTATCTTGGTTGGTCCTGACCACGTTTACTGGTAGGATTATCTCCCCCTTTATTGTTTCGCTTGCTATGTTGAAGCCGTTTAGGACTCAAAATACATGCACAATTTGGTCCTGCAGGCCGAGCTGCTCTACGACCCTCGATCTGATTATATTTGCTAAGCTACCTAGATCCACTAGAACACGTTTAACTTGAATTTTTATTTAACAAAATAGAAATTATTAGGGCGTCATTGTACGGATGAGAAATGCCCTCCGCTTTTTCATCGTCGAATGATAGGATGCCTTCAGGCATATAACTCCGAGTCCGCTTTTCTCTAGTGATTGACACCTTGGTACGCTTGATTATAGGACCTTGTGGAACATCGACCCCGCCAATGATCATATGAATTACATGCTGCAGTTCTTCCTGCTCATTCTTTCTGTTGGCATCTCTTTCTCTGAAGTGATTCTTAGATCGATCACCGAGGAACTCTCGAAGGTGGCCCTCGTTGAACAACCTCCTCCCTCAGTTGTCTGCAGTCATCGGTCCTATGGCCATGTGTACCATGATATTTACACATCAAGTTTGGGTTTCTTTGATAAGGATAGGTTTGTATAGGTCTAGGCCACCTGGAGTCTTTGATCCTCCCGATAGCCGATACAGTCCCCGATGCATCGACACTAAAATTATACTCCGATAACCAAGGCGTTTCTATGGGATCGGTATGTTTATCAAAACCATTCTTACTCATAAGTCCTCGAGAATTTTTCCCTTGATCATTTCTTCAATCATTCCGATGAGGATTGCGCCCCAAACTATTGTTTCTTCGATCTGCGACATGTGGCTGATACCGTTCTCTGTTCAATCTCGGTTCCCTGTCGGTATTCCTAGGGGCTTTAACTACCAATCTGTTTGGATGAACTGAACTCGAGGGGGCTCCCAGCTGGTCGTCCTCGACCCTAATCATCGATTGATAATGATTATGAACGTCTGCCCAAGTTACAATTGGATACTCAATCAGATTTTGCTTTAATTGCCGTGACGCTATCGAACTCCGCTCGTTCAACCCTGTGTGAAAGTTTGAACGGCCCAATCATCCGTGACCGATGGTAACTCCATTCACTCCATTTTAAATTAGGACACGAACTCCCTCAGCATTTCGTTATCCCTTTGCCTTATCTTGAAAATGTCCGATTTTCTTGTTGCAAGTTTTATGGCCTCGGCGTGTACCTTCACAAAAGAATTAGCTAACATGGCAAATGAATTGATGGAGTTCAGTGGCAAGTTGCGAAACCAAATCATTGCTCCCTTTGATAGAGTTTCCCCAAATTTTTTCAACCAAACAGACTCGATCTCACCGTCTTCTAAGTCATTCCCCTTTATCCCGCACATGTACGTAATGATATGTTCATTAGGATAGGTGGTCCCTTTATATTTAGGTATATCTGGCATACCGAACTTCTTTGGAATGGGCTTCGGGGATGCACTCTGAGGAAAAGTCTTATGCACAAACTTTTTTGAATCCAAACCCTTTAAGATCGGGGGTGCCCCGGTATCTGATCAACTCGGGAGTTGTACGTTTTCACATTTTTGTCATTATTTTCGATCTTCTTTTCTCCCGACTCGATTCTTTTTGTGAGCTCCTCGAGCATTTTCATAACTGTAGGATCAGTCCCTGATCCGTAACCGCTCGTCCTTTCCGGAACTGGCTCGGTACAATGAGTGACTTCCAGCTCGACCAAACTCGGAGTTCTATGTTGATTCTGAAGCTGAGCAATAGTGGCCTATTAAGCATGTAGCATCTCGAATATTACTTGGAGGCTAACTCCCCCATCTCCTATACCCTATGTTCCTTGGCCACCAGATTGGCTTTCCCTGTATACGCTTCCTCCGGGATCTGCGCCCAGGTTCGCGTTCAAAGCAATGTGTGAACTAACATCGACTAGATTGACAACCGACACTTCCCCGGGGTTAATCGGTGGTACATCGACTCCTGGAGAATCTACATTATCGTTTTTTCCGTAAAATCCAAGACCATCATCGCCATGTACGGGTGCGTTTTGTGAGTTTGACATATTTTAACCTGAGAACAAAAATTCTTGACAAGAACAAGTGTGAAAATAACGTGTGTTATCAAAATCAGTATTGAAACAATCACTATTACCCTTAGCCCCACGGTGAGTGCCAAACTATTTACCCTAAAGTCTGAGTAACAATTAAACTTGTATTGAGGTATTAAAGATATGTGATTTAGTCCAATACCAACTGATAATCTAGGAATCAAACGTATAAATTAAAGAAATGAGCTAAATCAAACTAGTGTGCAAGTCAGTTTCGACCTCGAGTTGAGATGGCCTCGAGGTAGGACAGTAAGAACAATAAAGTTAAAAGACAATTCTGATAAGTAATAAGCATGAAAATGAAGAATGTATATTCCTTTGCCAATGATTGATACATCACAAATAATTGGGATCCTCTTTATATAGTAGGAGAATCTTAAATAAGGTACACTTCTAATTGTAGTAATAAATCTTATTGTACAACTATCTATCCTCCTAGTACAAATCCGTTTCGGAATTCACGTCGTGATCTTAGGGCCACGACGGGAATCTCGCTCTTTCTGTTATGAAACCATAATGGTATTATCTCGAGGTTGGTCATACTTGGCCTCAGTGTTCATCAAGCACTTCGATATTCGAGTCTTGTACTCCGCCATCGGGCTCGAGCCCCGTCTATCTCGAACTTGCTCTCGGAGCGACCCCTCGAGCCTACGAAATCGAGCATACCTGATTTTGACCGTACACACTTATCTTAAATTTCATTTTTTTATTTTGGAACTTGAGTTGGAATTGGAGAAGAGTGGTTTTTGGATGAAGGACGGGACTGTATTTCCGTGATAGTTGGGTCGGTGGCTAGCCTTTTAATTAGTTTTGGGGGTATAAAATGTGTAATTTTGTGGCTAGCGGCTGATATAAGTTTCTAGCAGCTGGCCATAAATGAAATTTGCTCAATTTATATTAGATGGTTGTATTACACAATTCTATTCCTTTTTTAGGGTTTCCACGAATATTAAGGATGTATTGAAATTGAGTTATATCCTGAGCCGAGGGTCTATCAGAAACAGCTTCTCCTTCCCTTTCCTAAATCACTTGTGAGATTATACTGTGTTTGTTATTGTTTTTGTTTGGGTTAAATTGAGTTATTGAAAAGTTTGACATTATTAGATCTAAAATTGACGATATGGCTAATCGTTTCGTGCATCTTTTACCGATTTTTGTTTCATTATCTAACAAAAGATGATTTAATTTGGTAGAGACCTCACGCGCTTTAGAGCTCCTAAAGAATCGCTAAAATGGATTTAGGAAAGATGAAAGTTTGACTTAAGTGATTATAAGTTTATTTTGAGTCCCATGGGGGTCAATATACAATAATTCGAGAAATTTTAGAACTTTTCACGCACTTGGACCGATGTGCATTCACCTTCAAGAACACGATAATGGATAGTACGGTATTAGTTTATTTCATAACACGATAATAGATATACAAAAAATATATAATTTTTTCGACTATTATTTTGAGACTATATAATTTTTCATGTTGAATCATAAACTAAAACGGATAGAATTAGAAATTTTGAACTAAGCCCCAAAATAGAAGTCTAATGGGTCAAAGTTATAACTAGGCCCAAAAAATGATTATATGGAGTTTTTTTTTTTTTGAAAAAATGACACTGGATAGCAGCTGTAAAAATAATAACAAAATATATATAAAATTTATAGATATTTTGTATATATATATGCATTATTTTATGTTATATACAAAAATTATACAAGTTTTATACATTTTTTCGACTACTAAATGTAAATAGTTTCTGGTGCGGACTAAAAGTGATAATATCATTTTTTTTTTCCTTAGGATCTTTACACAAATAGCCAGCTATATTTATTGTTGAAATAACGCTTGTCATATTTCATTTTTTCTTTTTCAATGTGTTATCGTTAAAAAGAATTTTCTGCAGTTAAACAAGGAAATATTTGCCTTTACATGATAATTAGGATGTAATTTATGGATCTTTGAAGACTCCAGCACGATTATCTCATTTGTAGGTTAATATTTAGTTCAAACCGTTCTTTTTCTGATTTAACTTAAATGTGGAGGAATATTTTCAAACTTTAAGTTTTGATATAACTAGAATATCACCAATGAAATATCTCCTCATATCATAAAATTGAAATTAAGATCCAATAATTCGACACTCTTATATTTTCTTCTCTTAAATATATTTAATTAGCAGTAACTGCAATCTTTTGGTCAAATTGACAATGAGTTGGCTTCCCACAAATAAAGTAGCTTGTGCCCTTGCCAAGTGTTACTCTATCATTTCCAGAAGTCAATGTTTTCCCAGAAGGCGTACAACTATCATAGTTCTCCTTGTTCACTATCACCACACTGTGAACATTTTTAGGGTAATTGAATACTACAAAAAAAATAAAAAAAATGTTAAAGCCATTAAGTATCTAATACTAGTCAGAGTTCTTAATTAACTTCTCGTTTTGATAAATAAGCAGTTACACGGATTAACTTATTTAAAAGGATTTTGACAATAAAATTGCTCTAACAACTTTCAAAAGGAGTTATGTCTCGCTCGAATAATTTTATTCACATAATTTATACATACCAAGTACATCGCCGGTCTTGAAATTTTTGCCATTAGTCCAGTTGCTAACGCCCATATCCCAACCACCATCATCGCCAACATTATAAGTAGTTGCATTTGTTATTTGGATTGTAAATAACACCATAAATATGACCAAAAAAATTGCAGACCTTTCTGATTTCCCTGACATTTTTCTACTTAGTAGTAATAATTATGTCTCTTAGTAGAAACTGTATATAGTATAGTTGTGATGGAATTTCAAAAGGTGTAGTCCTAAGACTTGAAACTTAGGTGAATAATTTAAGTTAGAATTTGTGGCTATTTATAGTGGCACTAACTAGAGTGCCCAATTATTGCTAACAATGTTAATTTCTCCGGATTTTGACTATATTATGCAATGTAGATGTCATGAAATTTGCTAATATGTAGCATGGTGAAAAGTGTGACTTTTGGTGGGGACAAGTGACAACAGGACAATTTATTATTCAACTATAGAACCTAACATATATGTTTAGATGAAAGTAATTCTATACAAGGATTGTCCAGATTAATATTGACTAGATATTCCCTACATGTGTGCTATTTATTACTCTCAACGGTTAATACTCGAAAATATTGGATTTCAATTAAATAGTAGTATTTGTTTATTGAACTTGATGAATTAATCTACTCATTTGGTAAAAATTGTGTGTGGGGTAGCCACTTTTTAAAGTGATATTTACTTTTTATCCAGTATTTTTAATGCTTAACAATAGTAGTCACTAGTCTATTAAAATTAATATGAAAAGACTGTGTTACCCTTTCTTCTATGTCTTTCATGTGTTAGGGAGAAGAACTATGCCGCCGTCTGTGAGACAGAAGGATTTTCCGGTGGTGACTGTCGTGGACTCCGCCGCCGTTGTTTCTGTATTAGGCCATGCTAAGAATGTTACTATATGTTATATATATAAACTTAATTTGAGAAACTCTTGAATAAGCACTATGATTGTTCAAAGATTAACGTGCTAGTTTTGTCACTAATTAAACTAGCCGTGATCTTTGATCATATGCAATTATGGTGGTAGATGTATTTCGGTTTGTGATTTCTGTGATGTATTTTTGTTTTTCTGCTACGTTATGGATCCTGAACTTACAGTTACAAGTTCAAAAGTTAAGGACACTTGGTCCTGAACTTCGAGTTCCAAGTTCAAAAGTTAAGGACATTTGGTCCTGAACTTAGAGTTACAAGTTCAAAAGTTAAGGACACTTGGTCCTGAACTTAGACTAACAAGCTCAAAAGTTAAGGACAATAGGTCCTGAACTTACAGTTACAAGTTCAAAAGTTAAGGACAATAGATCTTGAAGTCCTAAACTTAGACTAACAAGTTCAAAAGTTAAGGACAATAAGTCCTGAACTTAGACTAACAAGCCCAAAGGTTAAAGACACTTGGTCCTGAACTTACAATTACAAGTTCAAAAGTTAAGGACACTTGGTCCTGAACTTAGACTAACAAGCTCAAAAGTTAAGGACAATAGGTCCTGAACTTAGACTTGCACATTCAAAAGTTAAGGACAAGTAGTCCTTAACTTAGAGTTACAAGCACAAAAATTAAGGACAGGTGGTCCTGAACTTCAAGTTCCAAGTTCAAAAGTTAAGGACATGTAGTCTTGAACTTAGAGTTACAAGTTCAAAAGTTAAGGACACTTGGTCCTGAACTTTATGAGCAGAAGAGTGTTTTCGTCCGAGTAAGTAAAGTTTATTAAAGCGGTAACTAAAGACTAAAGACATTTTAAACAGTGGCTTAAAAGTAAATATATGTGTTATTAGTGGCTAACCGTGTACTTCCCCGCTCATTTGGGTCAATATGTATTAAGCGTAGATGCAGTCATGTGCTAGCCCAATTCAATAAATTAAAGTGCCTGCACTTCAAATTGACCTTGCGGAAGAAATCCTCTTGAATCTCTCGAGAGAACTTTAGAAAAGCTATGTGATAAATGTCCATTTTCTCTTTTGGAAATGATAAAATGCCTTTATATATATATATATATATATATATATATATATATAACTCATATTTATAAGAGAGATTTGCACAAAGGAATAACCGAATGCCTATATTGTACCTATATAGTCATGTTTTTAAGATTATATTCGCATATATTATTTTTCTGCAATAGTATTTATACACCTGTTATAAAATGTTATACACTTATAATGTTGTATAATATTATTGTTTATCCATAAAACGGTACAGTTGAATTTGTTACATTGTCTATAAATAAGCAAATTGATTTGATCCAAAAATGATAAATAAACAAGATTAAAAGTAAGATTTAGCGATTAAAATTGAAGAAGGTGACAAGCCTGACTTCGAAAAACAGCGTCTCCGAAGACAGAAATGAGAACAAAACAAGAGAGCAAATAAGTTTGTTTTAATTGAGAGTGAAAGTGAAATACAACATAAGTTTTTCCTAGAATCTTCGGTCTTATAATGACGACTGAACTTGCTATTTATAGCTATAACTAGGCAGGGGAGAAGCTATAGTAGTGGGTGCGGATTGGTGCAAACTCAGTAACTTTTTCGGGGACCTTATATTTGTATTGAAAAGTTTACTGATTCTGTATAAATAAAATACATTGTGTCACACCTCCTTTTTCCGCCCCGCGAGGGCGCAAGAGAGTTTTTTCCAATTAAAGGACAATCGAAACGGGATTGGTTTATTTATTTCAGAGTCGCCACTTGGGAGATTTAGGGTGTCCCAAGTCACCAATTTTAATCCCGAATCGAGGAAAAGAATGACTCCATATTACAGTCTGCGTACCAGAAATCCGGATAAGGAATTCTGTTAACCCGGGAGAAGGTGTTAGGCATTCCCGAGTTCCGTGGTTCTAGCACGGTCGCTCAACTGTTATATTTGGCTTGATTATCTGATTTTATACAAATATGAACTTATGTGCAAATTTTAACTTTTAACCGCTTTATCAATTATTGTTATTATTTTACGAGAATTGCAACGTCGTGGAAACATACCTCGAACCACGTTACATCAATGCACCCGTGGTTGTCTTACATATCTCGACTTGGTTGAGATTTGGATCTGGGTCACATAAATGTGCACCCGAATTACGGAAGATAAATTATTAAAGACGTGCCTAACGCAACTAGCGTATTGTTATTTTGGGGAAGGCCGTAAAATTCGCTAAACGGCCTGTCCCGAATTCTAAGTGTTTTAATATATATACATTTAGAGGGCCCCGCTACTTGTGCATTTTTTGTTTGTCGAGGCTCGTCTCCTTCATTATTAAAAGGATTTACAACGTCATGGAAATGCATCTCATACCACGTCACAATCAATGCACCCGTGATTAGAGACACATTTCGATTTCGTTGAGACTTGGATTTGGGTCACATAAATGTGCACCCGAGTTTAAGGAAGTAATTTAATTAAATCGCGTCTAAAGAGGCTAACGCGTTATTATCTTTGGGGAAGGCAGTGAAATTCACTAAACGGTCCATCCCAAATTCTAAGTATTTATTATGACTAATTATTGAGGGCCCCGCGATTTGCATTTTTATTTGGCGAGGCTCGTCTCATTTTTATTTTTAAGGAAAAACCTACAGTGACTACATTTCTCTATTAAGTTCGTCTCTAAAAAGAAAATCCTAATTTATTAATCAAACAATGGAAACTAGTAGGATACACGGCTAATGAAGAGTATCTCGAGCTTGACGAATTATAATTAAATATGAACTTACATTTAGAACTAACCCATATGGTAAACAACAGAACAATGACTAATAAAATTATGATAGAACTTATTAAATCAATCCGACTACCAATTCGGCGAGCTAGTCACGAACATGAAGACTTTTGTACAACTTTCGTCTAGCATGCCAATTTTGAGATAGCAATAACGTAAGCACAAAACTAAAACTCGACAGATTTAAACAAGATCTTCAACATAACATTTATTCAAGCTCGGACACTATAGTGACCGATAGCAACTCAAACAAAGATTAGAAAACGAACCTCGACCACCTCAGAACGACAAACACGACTCCGACGGAACTCAAGCCGGACCTCACTGAACAACGACGACCTCGATGGAAGCAGAGAGCTCGGCCAAAACTATCAACGCATGAGATATCGGCTGCTGCTGGATTTTCTCGACGCAGTAGGTACGTAAAGATAAGCAGAAGGGGTCGTTCGGATATGAGGAGGAAACAGGTTATGGAGGGTCGTTTGGGCAGTGGTTAATGGCTGGAGCTCGGACGTGAGAGAGTGGTTGGTTTTGGGTTATGGTCGCCGGACGTGATGGAGAGCTTGACAACGCAGCAACAGATGCTCGAGTTCCGGCGAGGGGGCAGTGACGACGCGATGGAAGGAGCTGGGTTGGGTGGTTGTCGACGGGCCTGTTTGGTGGTCTGTTTGGTGCTGGTGTTTGGATGGTGGTGTTGGGTAGTGGTCGACGGTTGAGGCTGCTGCTGGGTTGGTTTGGGTGTGAGGTTGAACTGAAGGCTTGGTGGACAGTGGTCGACGACGACGGAGCTGGGGGGGTTGCAGACGGTTTGGGTAGTGTAGATGGAGGTGGGTGGTTGAGTTGGAGCTGGTTGAGGAAGCTGGTGGCGACGTGAGGGAGTGGGTTCCGACGAGGGTTTTCCCTTCTTCTTCTTTAGGAAGAAGAAGCACGAACAGTGGAAGGGTCGTTGGGTGTTTCGGACGCGAGGGAGTCGGGGTTTCGACTGGTTTTGTTGGGGAGCAGGTTTTTTAGGTTTTTCTTCCACACCCAAGGAAGAAGATGAAGGAACAGTCTTCTTTCAAAAATTTCCAAAAAAGTTTCCCCTCTAAAAATGTTTTGTCCGTGTGTTTTGTAATGGGTTTGCCCAGAAAAATGAGCCCCACGCGTGGTGGGGTTCGAGACTTATGTCCCCCACGCGTGGTGGGGTTCCCCATGTGTCAGGGACTCGGTTTATTATGGGCTAGGTCCGAAAATTAGGCCTAAAACCGGGTAGTTTGAACCCGAATATTATTCTTTTGCCCGGATCCGAGAATAAGAAAACGTTGCTTAACTAGTCCTATGTAAGCAAAATAACTACCAAAAATAAGACTAGTATTTAAACAAAACTATATCTTTTTAAATATTTTTCAAGATTTAAAATAGCTACAAAATATTAATAAAACTATTTTTTGTAATTTTCGTTTTTTTTAAATATTAAGATAAAATATGAAGTAATATTTTTTTGTATTTTTCAAAGTTAAAATGACTATAAAACATTAATAGAACTATATTTTTTTTTGTAATTTTCGAAATTATATAAAGTACAAAAATAAAGTGCAATTTTTGTATTTTTTCAAGTTTATGAGAGGTACATAAACTAAAATTTATATATATATTTTTGTAATTTTTCTTTTTGCAACGAAATAAAGTAAAAATAGTAAAAATAGCTATACTAGACCCAATTACATATTTATGCTAAAAAAAATGTGAAAATCCTCGGGGAGGGTCAAAAATCACGTGCTTACAGCTGCCCCTCTTTGACTGGAAACACGAAGAGTTTTCCGACAAAGAACGACTAGACGTGTTTTTGACCCGACCATTATTTTGAGGGATTACACTGAGGAAAGGAAGGGAATGTGACCGAGCCCTGGTATCTGAGCTGCCTACATATCCTTGGTTATACAGGAATCAGGCCACGTGTAGTTCGGAAATGAGAGAGATGGTGAAGTGTATCGAGGTGGAGAGCCGATCGAGGTGCCGTTCCGTTGAGGTTCCGGTCCGCGGTCCTGTCATTACATCAAAATGAAAATGAGAAAAACTAACTAAACCTATCAGCTGCTAGTTACAAGGATTCCTATCTATAAGTCTTCTGAAACTTGATCTTGAGTCTTGAATGGTGCTTCATACAGACTTTGGATTTGAACCTTGACACTTGCTGGTTGTAGGTGCTAGTTCTTGAGCAGACCACATTTGTTCTCCACTTCCGTATTTTTCTCCTTTTTTGTTTTTCTCTTTTCTTGTTCTTCTTCTTTTCTTTTTCTTTTATGTTGTGTCCAGCTTTTGTCGACCATCTCAGATGTTGACTCGCATTCTTGAGGCGAGCTTCTGCTATTTATAACTTGGTTGAATGCTGGGGATTTTTGTTGTAGCCTTCTGTTTCCCGGAGCTGGGGATTCCTGTTGTAACCTTCTACCTTCCGGTGGGGTTACTGATTTCCAAAATCTGCAGTATAAGACTAAAAGGTATTCCTCTTGTTATACAGGTGGGCGCCTGAAAAGAAATTTAAAGACTGAAAAGCATTCCACTCGTTATGTAGGTGGGCGCCTGACAAGAAATTTAAAGACTGAAAAGTATTCCACTCGTTATGTAGGTGGGCGCCTGACAAGAAAAGTAAAGACTAAAATGTATGCCTCTGTTATCTGGGCGGGCTCCCAACTTCAATACTTGAAAGTAAAGACTGAAATATATTCCTCGCGTTATACAGGTGGGCGCCTGGATTCAACAAAATGTATTCCTCTCGTTATACAGGTGGGCGCCTGGATTCAACAAAATGTATTCCTCTCGTTATACAGGTGGGCGCCTGGATTTAGGAAAATGACTCTTTTATTTTTCAAACGTTTTTTTTTATTGTTGTTTTTTTTTTAGCATCTTAGGAGAAAGATTCATCAGACTAAGATTTGCATCCTAGGAGAAGGTTCATCAGACTAGGTCTTTTCTTTTTGGTATCTTAGGAGAAAGATTCATCAGACTAAGATTTGGATCCTAGGAGAAGGTTCGTCAGACTAGGTCTCTATCTTAGGAGAAAAATTCATCGGACTAAGATTTTGATCCTAGGAGAAGGTTCATCAGACTAGGTCTTGTTTTTTTGGTATCTTAGGAGAAAGATTCATCAGACTAAGATTTTGATCCTAGGAGAAGGTTCATCAGACTAGGTCTCTATCTTAGGAGAAAAATTCGTCAGACTAAGATTTTGATCCTAGGAGAAGGTTCATCAGACTAGGTCTTGTTTTTTTGGTATCTTAGGAGAAAGATTCATCAGACTAAGATTTTGATCCTAGGAGAAGGTTCGTCAGACTAGGTCTCTATCTTTTTTTGGTTATCTTAGGAGAAAGATTCATCAGACTAAGATTTTGATCCTAGGAGAAGGTTCATCAGACTAGGTCTTGTTTTTTTGGTATCTTAGGAGAAAGATTCATCAGACTAAGATTTTGATCCTAGGAGAAGGTTCATCAGACTAGGTCTCTATCTTAGGAGAAAAATTCGTCAGACTAAGATTTTGATCCTAGGAGAAGGTTCATCAGACTAGGTCTTGTTTTTTTTTATATCTTTAACAACCAATTAGGAGGAAATGCATCTCCTACGGGTGAAACTAAAACGAACTTAGGAGGAAATGCGTCTCCTAGGGGGAAAACTTAAACTTAGGAGGAAATGCGTCTCCTATGGGTAAAACTTAAACTTAGGAGGAAATGCATCTCCTATGGGTGAAACTAAAACGAACTTAGGAGGAAATGCATCTCCTATGGGTAGAACTCTAATGATTTCAAACTAGGAAGTGCGTCTCCTATTAATGAAACCTTCGCTTTCTTTTTTTTTTTGAATTATTTACTTACCTGTGTTGTCCTCCCTCGAAACTGTTGGGGATTATTTAGATGGGGATGACTTTTTACCCTTTTTTTCATTATTATCTTTTTATTCTTTTTTTTATTCTTTTTTTTTTGCATAGCTTCTTCCTTCAAATACTACCTCCCTTGAGAGTCGTTTTGCCTTTCCCCGAAAGGAACCGCTGAGGATACCGACTTTCCAACCTTGTGTTGGACCCCTCGCAACTGCTAGGGATAACACTGTTGAGGAATTATTTACTTACCTGTTGGGGGTAAAATGTTATCAGCTGGGGGTACCTGACTTCCAGAAAATTTTCTAAATGGAAGGAAAATTTTCTGCCCCAGTTTGATAATATCCCTTGTGGCATGCGTTTCTGCATCAATGCCATTTCCTTTACCTGTTTCAAATCAAACAAAATTTGTTAGTTTAAAACATGGTGGTTGGTTGTGATACTCCTACTGGGATGGCTTTCCCTTTCTCCTTCCTTGCTCTGCGTTCCACAACTTGTTGGGGATGATATTATGTGCTGGGGATAATCCCTTCCTGCTGGGGGATATCCCTCTTCTTTTGTGGCATAGCTTGGAAACTGGCATTTCCCCGACCTTTTAGTCTAGTATGGATTTCGCCAAATCATGCTCACTGCTCTCCTTGCTTTGTTCACGGGCCTTGTCTTTGAGGTTTATAACCTTGGTTTTGGCAAGGATATCCCTCTTGACGCTTGTCAATCCTTTTGTCAATTCCCTTTGCTGGGGATATCTTTTTTGACACTGGCCTCGCGCTTGTTCTTTGCTGACTATACCATTTGGAGGTACTAGTCAGATCTCATCTGGCATAATTGGAAAGCTGATGGCATATTTTGAAGTCAATTCACTTGTTCTGACCAGACAGACTCTATTGGGGATTTTTCTATGAAAGGAAAAAGATAAAAGGGAACAGAATAAAAAGACAAAGGAAAAAAATGACTCTTTAACAAAAGAAACTATAAATAAAAACCTATCAAATGCAGATACCGACTCTAATGGCCATGACATGCGTATGTGGCCTATCCTCTACCGTCAATCATCTTTCAAGATCTTCAATTGGCGATTCCCCATCTGATTCTCAATCTTATTCGACTTGTAGTGCCCGAAGGGTTTTCACTATCAAGTCTCTCTCATTTCTGGTTTTTCTCTCAGCTTTCATCGCCTTATGGTGCCTGTGAAGGTTTTCACCGATAAGACTCTCTCATTTGTATCACTTTCCAGCTGGGGGTTTGGAGTGTCGCCGGTATGACTCTTTCCGCTGGGGATCAGAGTCCTTTCTGCTGTGGAACAGAATGTTATGCTTACCGGTGAGACTCTCATTTGTCTGACTTGGCATCTTTTGAAGACTGATCAGAAGGTCTTTCTTTGGACCATAATGTGGGTTTTGGATAGGCTAGAAAGAAAAGTTATAAAAGGCTAAAAAATGCATTAATTTTGGGTTATTAGTTACAACCTTCGGAATTAGATTTATTTACAACAAACGCAACCTTTGCCCCAGTTTCTTGCTTGGGGATATTTTAATTGATTTTTTTTCATTTTTCAAAACTATGACCGAGCCGTGAAGCGCCTACGTATCCTCTTTGAGGAATCAGGTCAAACGTAGTTCCCAATTTTCTCTTTTTTTTTTCATTTGACTTTCCTTTGTTTTTTTTTATCATTTTTCTCTTCTTTTCTCTTTTCTCTTTTTCCATTTTGCTGTTTTTTTTTTGTTTACCTGTCACGCTTGTGTTTTCTAGTCGTTGCTACTAATTCCGAACGAGGGGTATGAAAGAAAAAATAGATAAGGCTCAAAAGGGGTAACGAAGGATAAAGTGTTTAGGTAGCAGAACAAAATGCCTTCGTCATTCCAGTCTTCAAAACATGCCAAGTGCAAACAACACAATTTAAATTTGTAGTCTCTTCTGGTGGTTCTGGACTTGACAATTATATTCAACATCTGTTTGTTCATTTGTCACTTCTAAAGCACCGTTGGGCGACACTCCCATTCTCATTATTATGAACGACCCTCATGCCAATTTGGCGAATCTTTGCCTTTTAACAGTTTTCTTTGCGTTTAACTTGCCCCAGTTCCATATGACTCGGGCTCTGAATATTCTCAAACCGTCTTTATTTCTTCTAAATGGTTTGATCGCCTTTCCAGGGTTTTATGATTAACTTTAAAGACCAGGCCCAAAGTGTGTGCGCATGTCATGTCCCTAGAATCGGCATTGAACGAAATGATAAAAGGACTAAACAAAAGACGACTGGAACTAACAAAAGACCGGCTTTGTATTAGACTACCGGCGAAATGGTTTGAATAATAAAACAAACAAAACAACCAGAATAAAATCCTAACACAAATTGGACAAAATTTAAACAAACTGCTATGACAAAATGGAAAGATAAGAAGGTTTGACACAGGACAAAATCCCAATTACCACCTTAATAATCCGAACAACAGAAATGACCACAAAATAAGCCACCACAAGCTTCTCTCTTGCTGACCAAGGAACGAAGCGTCCTCCAAAAAAATTGGCATCTTAGCCACTGAGCTTTGCATCAATACTGCCAAGACCATTACCCGCTTCAACATCGTCACCCTCTGTCAACAAGTTCTCGATAGGGTTCGAGTGCTCCATGTCACTGTTATTGATCACAATCCGCCCTTCTTGGATCATTCTTTCTATTTCTCTTTTCAAATCCCGACAGCTTTCAACGTTGTGCCCTACGACATTGGAGTGGTATGCGCATCGCGCTGCCGGATCAAAGTTCCTTGCAAGTGGATCTGGAGTACATGCGGGGAGTGGCTCAATCAAGCCAGCATGCCTTAGCCTTCCAAACAGACTGGCATAAGATACTCCGATAGGGGTGAGAGTCTTTCCTCGTTTCAATATCCCCTCCTCTTCATTAAACAATAATTCAACACAAAATTACTACACCAATTTCACAATATGTTTATAACAATTTGGATAAATATATTCCCGGGTCATGGACTTGCTAGAAATTATGCTACTATTTTAGCTTAAAATGGATTTATTGAATTATCCGGGTTATTGATTATAGGGTTAATAATATTCATAAGAATCTTTCGAGTTCTTATGCATCTATTCAAGTTAAACTAATACCTATATGTCTATGGTATTAATATTAGCAAGAATGCATTTACAACTCCTATTTTTCAACCAAACAAGGCAATTAAGTATATGTCTATCTTAATTGCGAATTCTTCACCCGATGCCCGAGATTCAAAACTTGTTCTATTTGATTCTATATGCAACCAAGAATTTTCTTTGTCAAGTTTAATTCAAGATTCGTAAATAATATTTCACTGTTAGCTACGCAGTAAAATAATTAGAAGCAGAATCAAATAAACAACCCATAACAATAAATTCAATATCTTCAATCTAAGCTTCAAACAACATAATTATCTAACATCCATGACCCAAGAATACTAGAGTTTTTAGCTACTCATAATCATACAAAAATCAACAATAAAAGTCTTAAACATAATATAAACAAACAAATAGAAGAACTCTTTGAATCCTTGCTCCAAGATGTTGTTCTTCTTCTCCTTTCTTAGCTCCAAGATGAAGCTCCTCCTTCTTCTATAGCTTTTTCTCCCTCAAAATCTGATCTCCTATCTCAATAATGGAGCTTTACTTTATGTAAGTTGAGTGGATCCTCTCAGATTTTCCATTTTGCCCCCAAATAATTGATTTCCCGGACAGGACTAGCGCGGGAGCGCATGACCAGCGCACATCCCGCGCATATCAAGTTTCTTTCTGTCCAAATCACTGAACTAGCGCGGGAGCGCATGACCAGCCCATGACTCGCGCTAGTGGGGTTTTCTCTTGTTGAGATGTTGCGCTCAACTTTTCGTCATTTGACTCCATTTTTCACTTGATTACCATCATAAATCCTCATTTGTTTATTGAACTCTTGTGAGACATTAAAGTCATGATTAGAGCCAATTTTTGCATTATTTGAACATTTACAATAGTAAACCATCCTTAAGTTGAGCTAAAACATAGGCTATATTAAATAATTTAGCCTATTATCAATGCCACCGTCTGCTGGATGCCGTAAACTCTCTGGTGTGTATACCCTTTCTTCCTTATAAGTTAAACTCTTATTCCTTCTTCAGATCTTCTTTTTCTTTATAAGTTAAACCCTTCTTCCTTCTTCAGTTCTTATTTTCTACTTTTTTTTCATGTTTGCCTAGTGTATTTCATATTTGACAATTTATATAAAATTTGATTTTTAATCTTTGATTATAGGTCACGATCCTTTCTAAAATTTAGAACCCGTACACTTAAAATCCTAACTCTGCCTCTGTATTTAGGGAAATAAGATCCTAATATCAAGTCCCGCTTATATGACAATAAAGGAGCCATTGATGAATATATAACGGTGTGCCATGAATTCAAATATTCTCTATAACGGTTGCCTATTTAATTGTCACGACCCTGATTCGCCCTCCGTGAACCATCGTGACGACACCTAGTCTCTACGACTAGGTAAGCCTAACAAATACGGAAAATAAACGAAACTTGCGGAAGAAATAATCAAAAGCCAAAAATAACCAAATGAAACAATATTTAAAATGCCGCTTGGCATATGCAACGCAACTTCTCAGAATCTAATACACTATCCCAAAACACGAAAACTCACGGAAACACAAGCCTTTGGAATATCTAACAGTCTAACTCCAGAATATCTAACAAGAAAGAAAATACAGAAGGGCAATGTTTAACAGCTAGAATAGAAAGGGACTTCTCGGTCTGCGGACGCTGCAGTTGTACCTCGAAGTCTCTGGAGCAGTCGCCTCCCTCAAGGATGGTAGGCTTGAATAGCGGTACCTGGATCTGCACATGAAAAACATGCACAGAAGGGGCATGAGTACACCACAACGGTACTCAGTAAGTGCCAAGCCTAACCTCGGTTGGGTAGTGACGAGGAAGGTTCGGGCCCTACTGAGGTTGAATAAAATATAAAGATCAATAGTATAGAACAGAACAATATATATAAGTACAGAAGTAAAATAACACAGGATGTACAGGACAACAACAACTATATAGAAACAAGGTAAACACGGAAAAGAAATACAACTCAACACCAATAATAACGATCGAGGATCTCCCAGGATACCGTCCTGTAGTCCCATGTGTACATATCCAATGGATCTCCCGGGACCCTGTCCCGTAGTCCAACTCATAGTGCGCGGGGATCTACCGGAATCCCGTTTCGTAGTCCCAAATGTAAATACCCAGTACTGGGGAAATCTACCGGGTGCATTCTCATAGTTCCATATAATTGTGCAGGGGGATCTACCGGAATCCCACATCCGTAGTCATAAAATAAACAGACAAGGGGGAGCTACAGGAATTCCACATCCGTAGTCCCAAAATAAATACACAATAGTAACAGGAGAATATACAAAAATGGCAAGACTTCATATTAAGGCAACAAGTGATTCTAGCCTAGCATGTTGCACAGAACTCAAGTAAGGCATGTTGAGCAAATAGAGCAATTAAGTCACTTAGACTTGCTTTCCTAAGCTAACAACATGCTTCATAGTGCAAGTAATAGAGACAGGAAAGGAAACATACTAGTAATTACTTAAAGAAAATCGGATTCCCAATAATTAGCATAAGTACGCACTCGTCACCTCACGTATAAGGCATTTCAATTACCAAATCTACCAATCCCAAGGGGAAGGTCCCCCACACAAGGTTAGACAAGCCACTTACCTCGAACCGGCTCAATAATCAATCCAAAACCACGCTCTTACCACGAGTACTCGACTCCAAATGGCCCAAATCTATTCAATTCAATTGCATAATGTAAATAACACTTCAAGTAACTGATTCTACAATTAAATTCTAAGCTAATACGCGAAATTATGTAAAATAACCAAAACACCCCTGGGGCCCATGTCTCTAAATCGGGTAAAATTTATATTTCCAGAACCCTCGCACTCTCACGAGTTCAGTCATATCAAAAATATCAAAATCGGACCTCAATTTGTCCCTAAAATCATCACTCAAAGGTCTCCAATTAGACAAGCCCTAACCTCCCAATTACCACTGATTTTCCTTAATTTTTCATGCTTAAATTGATCAAAATCACTCCAATAACGAGTTTAGGGACCAAAGACCTTACCCCAATGAACTCCTCTGAAAATCCTTGTTGAAAAGTGCTCCCCAAGCTCCTTCCCGTTTTGAAAAGATGAAAAAATGGCTAAAATTCGCGAAGGCAAGAATTTATATGTTCTACCCAGCGATTTCCGCATTTGCGGCCCTGAGACCGCATCTGCGGTCCCGCTTATGTGACTTTCACTTAAAAGCCAATTTCCGCACCTGCGGTCTCCAACTCGCAGATGTGGTACCGCTTCTGCGGAAAATCTCCCGCATCTGCGGAACCTGCTGACTTCCCTCAATTTCGCTTCTGCGGCCTCTTAGCCGCTTCTGCGGCGCCGCACCTGCGGAACCCAAACCGCATGTGCGGTTATGAGAGAACTAGCAGCTGAAGCTGCAACTCTAACTCCAAAATCTTTCCGTCAACTATCCGAATTCATCCCGAGACCTCCGGGACCTCAACCAAAGGCACCAGCAAGTCACAAACCACTGTCCAAACTTGCACCAATCCTTAAAATACCTAAAACAACATCGAAACATCGAATTAACCATGGATTCAAGCCTAAGAACTCCAAAATTCTCAAAATACGCTTTCGATCAAAAAGTCTATCAAACCTCGTTCGAATGACCTGAAATTTTGCACACACGTCACATTCAACACTACGGAACTTCTCCAACTTCTGAAATTCCATTCCAACCCTCGGGTCAAAATCTTACTATCAGACCGGAAACTTCAAAAATTCAACTTTCAGCATTTCAAGCCTAAATTAGCTACGGACCTCCAAAACACAATCCGAAATCACCCAATGGAGCTAACGGAACCATCGAATTTCCATTCCGAGGTCATCTTTATATTGTTCCGACTACGGTTAACTTTCCAACACTTAAGCTCTTATTTAGGGACTAAGTGTCCCAAAAATTACCGAAACTCGAAACCGAACGTCCCGACAAATCAAAATAGCAGAAATAAACTTGGGAAAAGTAGTTAATAGGGGATCGGGCGTTAATTCTTAAGATGACCGGATGGGTCGTCACATCCTCCTACACTTAAACATTTGTTCATCCTCGAACGAGCATAAAGACATACCTAAAGTAGTGAAAACATGAGAGTAGTGGCTGCGCATATCCTGCTCGGTCTCCCAGGTTGCCTCCTCGACTGGCTGGCCCCGCCATTGAACCTTCACGGATGCAATGTTCTTTGACCTCAGCTTTCTAACCTGCCTGTCCAATATTGCCACTGGCTCCTCAACATAGGATAGATCCTTGTCCAACTGGACTAAACTGAAATCCAACACATGCGACGGATCACCGTGATACCTCCGGAGCATCGAAACATAAAATACCGGATGAATTCCTGCCAAGCTGGGAGGTAAGGAAAGTTCATAAGCAACCTCCCCAACATGACTCAATATCTCAAAAGAGCCAATAAATCTCGGACTCAACTTTCCTTTTTCCCCAAATCTCATAACGCCCTTCATAGGTGAAACCCGAAGCAGAACCCGCTCTCCAACCATATAGGAAACATCACGAACCTTCTGGTCCACGTAACTCTTCTATCTGGACTGGGTTGTGCAGAGTCTATCATGAATCACCTTAACCTTCTCCAAAGCATCCTAAACTAAGTCTGTGCCCAATAATCTGGCCTCACCCGGGTCAAAACAACCCACCGGGGATCTATACAGTCTCCCATATAAAGCCTCATACGGTGCCATCTGAATGCTGGACTGATAGTTGTTGTTATAAGCAAACTCTGTCAATGGCAAGAACTGATCCCAAGACCCTCCAAACTCAATCACACACGCACAGAGCATATCCTCAAGAATCTGAATAGTGCACTCGGATTTTCCGTCCGTCTGAGGGTGAAATGTTGTACTCAACTCCACCCGAGTACCCAACTTATGCTGAACATCCCTCCAGAACCGTGATGTGAACTGAGTACCTCTATCTGAAATGATGGAAATCGGAATACGATGCAGACGAACAATCTCCCAGATATAAATCTCCGCCAACCACTTCGAAGAATAAGTAGTACACACATGAATTAAATGAGCGGACTTGGTCAGCCGATCCACAATCACCCAAATAGCATCAAACTTTCTCAAAGTCCGTGGGAGACCAACTACAAAGTCCATGGTGATCCGCTCCCACTTCCACTCCGGAATCTCTATTTACCGAAGCAACCCACCCGGTCTCTAGTGCTCATACTTCACCTACTGACAGTTGAGGCACCAAGCTACAAATCCAACTATATCTTTCTTCATCTGCCTCCACTAGTAGTGTTGCCTCAAATCCCGATGCATCTTCGAAGCACCCGGATGAATGGAATACCGCAAGCTATGGGCCTCCTCCATCAACATTGGGCACACAAATTCGACTCTGCATCCTCAATACCCCATCATCACCAATAGTCACATCTCTGGCATCACAGTGTTGAACCTTGTCCTTGAGAAAAAGCAAATAAGGGTCATTATACTGTCGCTCCCTGATACGATCAAATAAGAAGACCGAGAAACCATGCAAGCTAGAACCCAACTGGGCTCGGAAATATCCAATCTCACAAACTGGCTGGCTAAAGCCTGAATATCCATCGCTATAGGCCTCTCCGATGCTGGTAAATAAGCCAAACTCACCAAACTCTCTGCCCGGCGACTCAAAGCATCAGCCACCATATTGGTCTTGCCCGGGTGATACAAAATAGTGATGTCATAGTCCTTCAGCAACTCTAACCACCTCCTCTGGCACCAATTTAGATCCTTTTGCTTGAACAGGTGCTGCAAGCTCCGATGGTTAGTAGAAATCTCACAAGGCACACCGTATAAGTAATGGCACCAAATCTTCAGGGCATGAACAATGACAGCTAACTCAAGGTCATGAACAAAGTAGTTCTTCTCATATATCTTCAACTGTCTGGACGCGTAGGCAATCACCCTACCATCCTGCATCAACACTGCTCTGAGGCTGACCCTTGAGGCATCACAATAGAAAGTATAAGACCCCAAACCTTTAGGCAGTATCAAGATTGGGGTTGTGGTCAAAGCTGTCTTGAGCTTCTGAAAGCTCATCTCACACTCCTCCGTCCACTGGAACGGAGCACCCTTCTGGGTCAACCTGGTCATAGGGGCTGCAATCGATCAAAACCCCTCCACAAAATAAAGGTAGTAGCCCGCCAAACTAAGGAAACTGCGGATCTCGGTAGCTGAGGATGGTTTGGGCCAACTCTGCACGACCTCTATCTTCTTTGGATCCATCTGAATACCCTCACTCGATACCATGTGGCCTAAGAATTCCACTGAATCCAACCAAAACTCACATTTCGATAACTGAGCATATAACTTCTTCTCTCTTAGAGTCTGAAGCACAGTCCTTAGGTGCTGCTCATAATCTTCCCAACTCCGAGAATACACTAGAATATCATCAATAAAGACAATGACGAATGAGTCAAGATACAGCCGGAACACACTGTGTATCAAATGCATAAAGGCTGCTGGGGCATTGGTCAGTCCAAATGACATAACAAGGAACTCCTAATGACCATACCGAGTCTTGAAAGCAGTCTTCGGAATATCTGGCTCCCGAATCTTCAACTGATGGTAACCTGAGTGCAAATCAGTCTTAGAAAACACATGTGCGCCTTGAAGCTAGTCAAACAGATCATCAATACGAGGCAAAGAATAACAATTCTTCATTGTAAACTTGTTCAACTGGCGATAATCAATACACATATGCATAGAACCATCCTTTTTCTTCACAAACTAGACAGGAGCACCCCAAGGTGATACACTGGACCAAATAAAACCCTTATTAAGCAATTCTTGTAACTAATACTTCAACTCCTTCAACTCAGGAGGAGTCATACGATACGGAGGAATAGAAATGGGCTGAGTGCCCGGTAACAAATCAATGCCAAAATCAGCTGCCATTTTCGATTTCTTGCTAAGGAAAAAATCAAACAAGTTAGTAACAAATGCAACGATCAAATAATTTACGTAACTATCTAACCCTAGCCAAACTGTTTACCCGTAAAATGGTACAGTTGAATTTATTACGTGGTTTATAGACAAGCGAACTAATTTGATAAACAAGATTAAAAGTAAGACTTAGCGATTAAAATTGAAAAAGGTGAAGGGCCTGCCTATGTGAGCAGCGTCTCCGAGGACAGAAATGAGAACAAAATAAGAGAGCAAATAAGGTTGTTTTAATTGAGAGTGAATGTGGAATACAACATAAGTTTTGCCAAGAATTTCTTGTTTTACAACTTGTCACAACCCAAAACCAACTGTCGTGATAGCGCCTATCATTGAACTAGGCAAGCCACTACTCAATATATCAACATAGTAAAAGCTTTGAAAATAAAGACAGAAGCAATTAATATTTAAGAAAAGCCTTTTTGAAATAGAAATAAATCCGAAATGCAATACAATCTATCCCAAAATCGAGGTATCACTGAGTACATGAGCATCTATTCCATAATACAATCTGCTACAATATCTAAGGAATAAGAAATGAAATACAAATAGAGATAATGAATGAGAGTCAAGACCTGCGAACGCCATGCAGCTATCTCGATAATCTCCGGGATCTGATTCCTCAATCAGCAGCCGTCGTAATCGGAAGCACCTGGATCTGCGCACGAGGTGCAGGGTGTAGCGTGAGTACAACCAACTCAATAAGTAATAAATCCAAATATGAACTGAAAGGTAGTGGCGAACTCAACCGGCATAGATCAATATAGAATTAATAGTTAGAAACATAAGCATGCTTTCATGTTAAATAAATAACTCAAAATAGTAAAATAGAACAAATCTGAGTGATATGAAGAATATAACTGTTCTACTTCTACATGCCAATGCACATGTTGTATATGATGCACCATGCCGACAACCTCATATGCTCAAACTCTCAAATGCTTAATCACTCGGTATTATATATGGCCATACAACCTAGGAAAGATCCATCCCGGAATATATACATCATTGACCATCAGTCACCTACTATCGACTAGGGTCAATGAAGAAGATCCATCTCCAGGTATATAATGCTTCAGACAAGATCCATGTCCAGGGAAGATCTATCCCTCAATAATATCAATTGTGCTCATTGGGAGTGTGCGCAGACTCCGAGAGGGCTCTTACATCCCAAATGCTATTATAAAATCAGTATAACCGTTGCGGCATGCAGCCCGATCCCAAAAATGTCACTCATTGTCACACCTCCTTTTTACTACCCCCGAGAGGGAGTATAAGAAAGTTTTTTCCAATTTTAAGTGACAAAATCGAAACGGAATTATTTTATTAAAAATTTAGAGTCACCACTTGGGATAATTTATGGTGTCCCAAGTCACCGGTTTAAAATCTCGAATCGAGGAAAGATTGACTATGTTCTATAGTCCGTGAACACAGAAATCCGAGTAAGGAATTCTGTTAACCTGGGAGAAGTTGTTAGGCATTCCTGGGTTCGATAGTTCTAGCACAGTCGCTCAACTGTTATTATTGGCCTATTATCTGATTTTAATACATGTTTAAACCTATGTGCATTTTCACTTTATAGCCGCTTTTATTTAGATATTTTTTAGAAAGATTCAACGTCATCTAAAACACATCTTGGACCACGTCACATAAATGCACCCGCGGTCCACGATACATTTTATCTAACGTTGTTGAGATTTGGATTTGGGTCACATAAATGCACACCCGAGTTTAGGAAAGTAATTTAAATTACTCGCCTAAAGCAACTACGCATTTAAAAATTTGCGAGGGCCATGGAAGTCCAACTAAATGGCATGCCTCGAATTCTAAAGATTTAAAATTAATTAAGTGAGGGCTGTGCATTTGAGATTTTGTTTGGCACGGCACACCTCAATTCCAATTTGAAGAGAAGCTCAAACTAAACTTCGAGGGCCACAAATTATTACTGTCCTTAATATGGTATGCCCCCAAATTCATTTAAAGGAGTCTAGTCAATCTATTAAAAAGACTAATTGCACTTCTAATTTACTTTTAAACCCAAACTAATCTGAAATTTGAAAGCCATGGAACTACTGGTAACGAAACCCACATTTGATTGTTAAAAGAGTTTAGGCTGGCTATGGGCCTAACAACCGATAGCCAATAGTTTGAACAGGATACGGGAATGCAATTGGGCTCAACATAAAGCCCAAATCAAAAGAAAAGCCTGCCGAGAAAGGGAGAATTCAGTATAACTGGACTAATGATATTAAGCTCATGCAGTATATGATAAAACAATCCCTATTTACAAACAACCTTACATTCATGCTCAAGCAATTTTGATTTCCCAAATGACTTTAAAATTCCCAAGCTCAAAGTAAACGATATACTCATTGGAGAAACAGTCTCCCAATACTACAAAGTTAAATCACAAGTCTAAAGCAAAGATCATTCATGAATTCAAGTACTGATGACAGGGAGACAGAATCGAGCCACTTTTAATTGAATACAATCCTAAAATAACTCACAAGAACTTGCGTTGAACTTTAAACCTTAACCAAGGCTTTTCAACAGAGTTCCTAACATCAGACACTTAATACTTTCACCCCTGTTGCTCACAAGCCACACAATAGACTCTGAAGCCATTTAAGCCCAAAATGTAACAAACAACCATAAAATTAACTTGGGATCAAACACTACCATACAACTCACATGTTGTTGAAATAAATCAAGTCCATACCCTAACAGCCCAAGACTAGATACAATGGCAGGAACTCAGTTATTACACTAGAAAGCAACTAGGAAATACTGTGAATTTGGAAGTGAAACACCATGTAATTTAGAGAAAAACAATTAGATTATGAACAGATAACTTGATGTCATGCTTTGAACATCCATTTTCATTTCATGCTTCAAACTTCAACATCACATTATACAAGTTTCAAGAACATGTACCTGGACAGCAAAGAAAATAGGAAAAATGAGGGATCAGCAGTAGCAGAGCAGTAACAGCAGCAATATAACAGTGTTTACACAACTAAAACCAACCCAGACTTCCAAAAAAAACAACTCCCAGCAACTCAAATAGAACTTCTAAACCCAAATCCGAGCCATTTTTCCACCCAGATGCACAATTTTGGAAGTTTTTCAGAAGTTTTAGTTTAACAAAAGATTCAGAGAACCAAATCTAAGAAACCAAAACCAGTTCAAGCAATTTTCAGCATTTTCTCGAAATTTTTAGAAGGAAATTAATTGCTTCTAAAATTCAGTATTTCTTCTTATCTTTTCAGTCTCTCTAGGGTGTAAAAACTGTGTGTTGAGTGAAAGGAAGGCTTCATTTATAAGGCTAGGGGTCTGTTGTATGCCTTTCAAGGCAATGCAATCAGATTTTCCCAAAATACCCTCACATGGCATCTTTAAAATTAATTTTTGGACAGCTGTCCATTTCCTTCAGATATTTTCAATTTGCAGCATGTTTTCCCTAACAATTTTGGGTAGCTGTCCATTTAGGAAGCTTCCCAATCAGTTATTAAAAGATTCTTCAAGTTAAACCAATCTCCAAAACTACCCCCTAAAGTTCCTATTTATTCACTTACCCCATAAGTTCCGAATTCTCATAATCACAACAAATAGTAAACAAACGAACTGACACCTTCAGCTGGATTGAAAACCAATGAAATTCAAAACAATTGTTGAATCATATTAAATCATGAAGAATTAGTCTGCTACAAAGCCCTACAATGGAACTTTCAGAAATACTAGAAAGCTGACGATTCTAGAACATGCTTGAATGAACCAACAAACACAACTACACCCTGAATTAAACCTAAGATCCTTCACAAATAAACATGAACTCAGAAAATGCTCTTGAAACAAGAATTAATGCAGACAATGAGCTATACTTGGCCAATCTCAATGCTTTAGTTCTGGAATTAATTCACAAACATAAACATGAAACGTTCCAAAAAGAAGAATATCGTACAAATTGAAACCAAGTTCAACTCAAACCCTATGAAATTGGTTGTTATTAACAATTTAGCAACAAGCTAAGTAATAAACTTAAAACCAGAGACGTAATTCAATTAAACAAAAAATGAATCTTTTGAAGAAAGAAACTGGAAAACAAACAAACAAACGAAAGAAAGAAAAGATCAAA
This sequence comes from Nicotiana sylvestris, assembly GCF_000393655.2. Classification (NCBI taxonomy): domain Eukaryota; kingdom Viridiplantae; phylum Streptophyta; class Magnoliopsida; order Solanales; family Solanaceae; genus Nicotiana; species Nicotiana sylvestris. The sequence continues at coordinate 116,783,444 of NC_091057.1, read as the reverse complement.
TGGAAAACAATCGACACAAAGAAATTATCTCAAATCTGCTTCAACAAACGTTCTTCAGGTGGGCTCCTGATTACCAACACTTGAGTTGATGCTTCCCTTCGTTCTTTAGGTAGGCTCCTGATTTAAACAAAATAGACAAAACAAAGAAAATTTTCTGCCCCAGTTGGTAGTTGGGCGCATCTATGAGTGTTAATTGAATCATGTTACCAAATATCTCTAAAAATTTGAAAGCTAGATCCCATTATCCAGGCGGGTCCTGAAAATTACTAGTTAAACGACAGTTTTGAAATTAAATTATATCTCCTAAAGGTATGACTTCCGCTAAATCTTGTTATCTAAGAAGGTCTTAAAACTACACCCCGTTATCCAGGGGGGTCCTGAAAATCAAAATCAAATCTTATCTTAAGAGTGACAACTTTTAAGGCTGAATTATACTCCCCTATAGCAGAACTTACGCTAAATCTTGTTATCTAATGGAAATCTTAAAGCTAAGTCCCATTATTCAGGAGGGTCCTGAAAATTTCTAATCGAATCCTATCTTAAGAATGAAAACTTCAAAGCCGACTTCTATTTCTTTAGGGGTACACTTATGCTAGATCTCGCTACTCATGAATGTTTTGAATTTTTAAACTAGGTCTCATTTTCCGGAGGGTCCTGAGAATTTACGGTCAAACCTGTCTGGTGCTTGCCTTTCCTTGCGGAGGGTTTCTCCAAAACAAACGAAATTTTCCACCCCTATTTCAAATCAAAGAAAAATCTTGTCAGTTTAAAATGTGGTGGTTAGTTTGTGGCATTCTTGCTGAAGGTGGCCTCTCTGCTATCGTGCTCTGCTTTGACTGGTTTTCCCAAACTGGCCAAGAACCGCTTGACTTTCTAACTGACTTTCAACTACAGGACCTTGGATGACCCGAGTGTTCTACACCCAAACTGTTGTTTTACATTTCTGACCTTTCTACCTGAACCTTTGTATCTCCCACAAGATTACTAAACCCTTCAACCAATAGAACTTTCCCTGACACCTTATTTCCCACTTTACATCATACTATCTTTGGTATGTTATGGTCGCACTGTGCTTTGTGCAATTTTGGAAGTTGGTAGTGAGCTTTGAAATCCTTTCTTATTTGCTTAAACAGAACTGACATTGGAAACATCTTAGAGAAATAAACCTAAAAGAAATGAAATGCAATGACTTTGAGATCTAGGAGTAAGGAAGAAAATCCAAAACTGGATGAATGTTTGAAGGGGAAAAATAAAAGAGACTTATCTGAGTGAAGCAGCTGGTATCAATGATCATGACATGCATTTTGGAATAATCAGCCTAGTCTATCCAACCAATCAACTTTTAGATGTCATACTTTATGCCCCGAGACCTTCAGAACCTAATTTTCACCAAATCACTGACCTTGTTCGCCCTACGGTGCCCTGAATGGGTTTTACCAAGAAACCTCTCTTATTTGTTCATCTCTCAACTCTCTGTCGCCTTACCGTGAGGGTTTTCACCAATAAGACTCTCTCGTTTCAATTCCTCTCAGCTTCCGCTGCCTTACGGTACCCGCGAGGGTTTTCACCAATAAGACTCTCATTTTTTCATTTTTCCTACCTGGACCGGAATGTTGCCCCTGATATGAATCACCTCTACTTGCTCGACTTGGCATCTCTCGAAGACTAATCGAAAGATCTTTCTTTGGACCGTAATGTGGGCTTTTGGATAAGGTTAGAAAGAAAAGGTATCAAAAGGCTTAAAACAATTCAAATGAGTTCAAAGTTACAACTTTCGGAATCAGATTTCCTACAACAACCACAATTTCTGCCCCAGTTTCTTTGCTTGGGGACTTTTGGATTTTTATTTTGATGGGACCGAACTGTGAGGTTACCTACGTATCCCTAAAAAGGAATCAGGTCGAACATAGTTCATGAAATAAGAATTGCTTTGTTTTGTTGTGATTTTCTCTTTTCTTTTTCTTTCTCTTCTTTTATTCTACCTTTTTTTCTCTTTTTGTTGTTTTTGTGTTTTTTTCTCTCTTTTTTTCCTTCTCTTTCTTTTTTCTCTTTTCATTCTTTTCTTTCTCTTTTTCTCTACTTATCTTTGCGCTTGCGTTTTCGAACTTTGCTACTGATTCCAAAAGAGGGATATGAAAGGAAATAAATAAAGCTCAAAAAGGGGTAACAAAGGATAATGTATTTAGGTAGCAGAACAAAATGCCTTCGTCATTCCAATCTTCAAAACATGCCAAGTACAAACAAACACAATTTAACCAAAGAAATCATACATAATATCTTTTGACTGCATCAGAATTGATAGCCATATCTATACATTTGCCTTCTATATCTGTTAAATACAAAGCACCATTGGACAACACTCTCGTTACGATGAACGACCCCTGCCAATTTAGGGCGAACTTGCCTTTTGCTTCAGCCTGCTATGGAAGGATGTGTTTCAATACTTGCTGGCCCACTTCAAATTTTTGGGGATGCACCTTCTTGTTGTATGCTCTTGCCATTCACTTTTGATACAACTGACCATGACATACTGCTGCCAATCTCTTCTTATCAATCAAACTTAGTTGCTCTACACGGGCCTTGACCCACTCATCATCATAACTCTTGGCTTCAGCAACAATCTTAAGAGATAGGATTTCAACTTCCGGTGGTATCACTGCTTCTGTGCCATATACCAACAAATAAAGAGTCACACCTACTGAAGTGCAAACAGTAGTGCGATAAACCAACAACGCAAAGGGCAACTTCTCATGCCATTGTCTGGAACCTTCTACCATTTTCCGAAGTATCTTCTTTATGTTCATGTTGGATGCCTCGAATGCTCCATTCGCCTTGGGGAGATATGGGGTGGAATTGCGATGCGTAATCTTAAACTGTTAACATACCTCTTTCATCAGATGGCTGTTAAGATTAGCACAATTATTTGTGATGATTACCTTCGGGATATCGAACCGACAAATGATATTTAAGTGCATAAAAATCAACCACCGCTTCTTGGTCACAGACTTGAAAGTTTTTAGCTTCAACCCACTTGGTGAAATAATTAATGGCCACCAGAATGAACTTGTGCCCATTGGACGTTGCTGGCTCAATTGGTCCAATGACATCCATTCCCCAAGCAACGAAGGGCCATGGTGCAGACATTGTGTGCAATTCAGATGCCGGAGAATGAATCAAATCTCCGTGTACTTGTCATTGATGACATTTGCGCAGAAAACTGATACAATCTCGCTCCATGGTGAGCCAATAATAACCTTCTCGGAGAATCTTCTTTGCTAGAACATACCTAATCATATGCGATCCATAGACTCCGGAATGTACTTCGGTCATGATAGTCGTGGCCTGTCTAGCATCTATGCATCTTAACAATCCAAGATCTGGAGATCTTTTATACAAAACTCCTCCACTGAAGAAAAATCCACCTGCCAAGCGATGAATCGTTCTCTTTTGATCACCTGTGGCATGCACCGGATACACCCCCATCCTGATATACTCCATGATATCATGGAACCACGGCTCACCATCAAGTTCTTCTTCCACCATGTTATAGTAAGCATGTTGATCGCGAACCTGAATATGCAAAGGGTCAACATAAGCCTTATCTGGATGATGTAACATTGACGCCAGAGTAGTCAAAGCGTCGTCCACCTTATTATGGATCCTTGGAATATTCCTGAACTCTACTGATCGAAACCGTTGACAAAGATCATGCAAACATTGTTGGTATGGCATGAGTTTTAAATCCCGTATTTCCCATTCTCCTTGAATCTGGTGCACCAGAAGGTCCGAGTCTCCCAAGACCAAAACTTCCTGGACACCCATGTCTACAGCTAACCTCAAACCCAAAATGCATGCCTCGTACTCAGCCATGTTGTTGGTGCAGTAGAAATGAACTTGAGCCGTAATATGGTAGTGATGTTCTGTTTCAGAAATAAGTACAGCTCCTATCCCAAAGCCTTTCATGTTAGCAACTCCATCAAAGAAAAGTTTCCAACCTGGCTTTTCAACCTGTTCCAACTCGTCAATGTGCATCACCTCTTCATCAGGGAAGTAAGTCCTCAAAGGTTCATATTCTTCATCCATCGGGTTCTCGGCCAATGCTTGGGATTTCATCACAGTCCTCACATAGACAATGTCAAATTCTGTGATCAAAATCTACCACTTCATAAGTCTCCCTGTGGGCATAGGCTTCGAAAAGATATACTTTAACGGATCCAAGCGAGAAATGAGGTAAGTGGTGTAGGATGACAAATAATGCTTCAACTTTTGTGCTACCCAAGTTAGGGCGCAGCATTTCCTTTCAAGGTGAGTGTACTTAACCTCATAATATGTGAACTTCTTGCTGAGATAATAGATGGCTTGCTCCTTCCTGCTGGTGATGTCATGCTGACCCAACACACAACCAAATGAATTATCTAGGACTGTCAAATACAGAATCAAAGGTCTCCCCAGTTCTGGTAGGACCAACACAGGTGGGTTTGACAAGTACCCCTTTATCTTATCGAATGCTTCCTGACACTCATCAGTCCCCTTGACCGCAACATCCTTCTTCAGCAACTTAAAGATAGGCTCACAAGTTGTTGTGAGCTGAGTAATAAACCTGATGATGTAGTTCAGCCTCCCTAAAACACTCATCACCCCAGTCTTGTTCCTTGGAGGTGGCAATTCTTGGATAGCTTTGATTTTTGACGGGTCCAACTCGATGCCTCGACGGCTGACTATGAATCCCAACAGTTTTCCAGATGGCACAACGAATGCGCACTTTGCAAGATTGAGCTTAAGGTTGTACCTGCAGAGCCTTTGGAAGAACTTTCTCAAATCTCTGACGTGGTCAAACTGCTTCCTGGACTTTATGATCACATAATCCACATAAACCTCAATCTCCTTATGTATCTTGTCGTGGAATATGGTCGTCATTTCCCTCATGTATGTTGCCCCAGTATTTTTCAAACCGAATGGCATTACCCGGTAGCAATATGTCCCCCATGGCATTATGAATACCGTCTTTTCTGTGTCTTCATCATCCATTAAGATCTGATGATAGCCCGCATAGCAATCCACAAAAGATCCAATCTTATGCTTAGCACAATTATCAATCAAAATGTGGATATTTGGCAGTAGGAAGTTGTCCTTTGGACTTGCCTTATTGAGATCACGGTAATCAACATACACTCTGGTCTTACCATCCTTCTTTGGCATAGGTACAACATTAGCTAACCAAGTGGGATATCGCGTGACTCGAATGACCTTTGCATCAAACTGCTTTGTGACCTCTTCTTTTATCTTCACACTCATGTCGGTTTTGAACTTCCTCAACTTTTGCTTAACGGGAGGAAATGCTGGGTCAGTGGGCAATTTGTGAACCACCAAGTCAGTGCTTAGACCCGGCATGTCGTCATATGACCATGCATAAATATCTTTATATTCAAATAATGCTTTGATTATCTCTTCCCTGATTTGCGGTTCAAGATAGACACTTATCTTAGTTTCTCTGACATTATCTGGGTCCCCTAAATTGATTGCTTCTGTATTACTCAGGTTAGGCTTGATTTTTTATTCAAAATGATTTAACTCCTTACTAATCTCTTCAAAGGCCTCATCCTCATCATATTCTAATTCATCATCACATTTTATTTCTTGATTTGTTATTTCAGAATTAGATTGACTTTTAAGACTGGACCGAAGATTCCTCGTGCATGTCATGTCATTGAAACTAGCATAAAAAGAACTGTACAAGGAAGAAAAGAAAAACAAAAATAAAACTATCAGGAATGATGGAAAAGGGAAATTGCATTTCATTGAAATTAAAAGATAACATGGTTTATACATCCAAACGGATGGAACATAGAATCTAAATTACAACCCTGGAATAATCCAGATAAACTGAAAAAATATCAAAGCAAACTACTAAAACTCCTTCCGTGTAGGGAGAGGAGTAGCCTCCCAATTGTTAAGCTTTGCACTCAGCCCAACAAACTACACATCTGCTTTGCTAGAGCCTTCTCCAACTTCCACCATGTTCACATAGTCGAACAACCTCTCGAACCTTTCAATTAACTTTTCATCAATGTCGACCACAGAACTGGGAACTATTGTCATTGGGCGTTCCCTGGTACCGGTCTTGACAAACGACCTGGAGAAACGCGGGATAGGCTTTGGAAGTGCCTACGCCCTCTATTTCAACTTTCTAGCCCTTTTCATATCTGTAGTTGTGGGTTTGAATCCTAGACCAAATGTACCTAAGTTATTAGGGAGAGACACCAGCTGCATGATACCCTGCAGAGATGCACCTAGACCCTTACCAGGTAATAAACCATTTTTCAGCATTTCAAAGGCCATCATGACTGATGCAGCGGTTACCTTTGGAATTGGAACGCACTTCCCTTCTGGGATTTTCTCGACTGACACGGCTTCAAAAACCTGATAGACCCAAGGCCCTTTGTCATCTTCAACCTCAATGAACGGGACAACGACATCAATGGGAGCACACAGATCATCCTCGCCATGCACAATGATTTCCTATCTATACCATTCAAACTTAACCATCTGGTGCAGAGTGGACGGGGCTGCTCTGGCGGCATAAATCCAAGGTTGACCTAATAGAAGATTGTAGGAAACTGCTACATCCAGCACCTGGAATTCCATGGTGAATTTAACCGGTCTTATCGTTAACTCAAGCACTATATCAATAACTGAATCTTTCCCTACGCCGTCAAATCCCCGAACACAGATACTGATCTTATGAATCCTCTCATCATCCACTTTCAACTTGTTCAAAGTAGGGAGGGGTCAAATGTTCGCACTAGAACCATTGTCAACCAGTACCCTGGTAACCATGGAATCTTCACATTTCACCGTAAGATAGAGGGCTCTATTGTGCTCGGTACCCTCCACAGGCAACTCATCATCAGAGAAAGTGACTTTGTTCACCTCAAATATCTTGTTGGTGATTTTTTCCAGATGGTTCACTGAGATTTTGTTGGGAACGTGAGCCTCGTTCAGAATTTTCATCAACGCGACGATACTTATCTAAATTGATTAACAATGACAACAATGAAATCTGAGCAGGCGTCTTTCTTAACTGTTCCACGATGGAACATTCTTGTACCTTCATTTTTCTCAAAAACTCCTCTGCCTCCTCTTTAGTTACTGCTTTCTTCACTAGAACTAGGTTATCTTTGGAGGTTTTAGCTTTTCTTAACTCTTCAGGGGCAAAGCATCTCCCCGAACGAGTTAATCCATAGGCCTCATTGACTTTTTCTTTTACTTCCTTTCCCTTGTAGGTCACTGTCACCCGTTCATAGTTCCATGGGATAGCTTTGTTGTTGACTATCGGCAACTGGGTCACAGGCTTGATGATGACAGGATCCATACGGGCACCCTCTACAATTACGACAAGCTTGTTTGCCACTCCTGGTACAACCACTTTTGACTTTTCTTGTTTTGCTACAACATCACTTGGGGACCCTTTCTTAACTACCGAAGATGGTTCACCGTTTGTACCGCTCAACTTGCTCACTGATCTCTCAAATGTTGGTTTTTTAATTGGGTTTACCTCACTGGACCAAATCATTATGACGGTTTGTGAAGGCTTCTTGGGCTCCCCTCCCTTATGTACTATTTTGATCATGTTTGTCTCCCGATGGGTTGGTAATGGGTTCTGGTTGATGTTGGGTGCCTCTGGAGTTTGGACTTCAATCCGGCTGGTATCAATGAGCTCCTAGATGGCATTTTTCAAGTGCCATCATTTCTCCGTATCATGCCCCAGAGTACCCCGAACAATATTCATAGCTTATAGAGTAATCCAGATTCTTTGGAGGAGGGTTTGGCAATTTCGACTCAATTGCCTCAGCATATCCAATTGTCTCAGCCTGTGGAACAAACTAGTATATGACTCTCCCAATGGGGTGAAGGTTTTCTTCCTCTGCAACCTCTCGTTCTTAAATGCTTGATTGGGCCAGAAACCTGATCCAGGAGGGTTTTGATAGGCTTGTGGGGGTGGGTAGGCATTTTGTGGAGCTGGGTAGGTGTTTTGTGGGGCTGGCGCACGTCATTGTGCGTGGGCGGGAGGTTGAGTATATGTTTGGGTGTGGTGGACAAAAAATGAGGGTCTGATGATAGGTAGTAACATTGGGGTGGATTATACGGGGTTTGGGGGTAGGTTTGGTGGTGGGGTCGAGGTTGATTATAATGGTGGGACGGGTCCCTAGGTCCAAACCATGCTCCTAAATCAATTGTTGCCACATCCTCTTTCTTCTTCTTTCCGATTATTCCCCCAGTACTGTTCTGAATGGCTTGGGTAGTTGCCTTAATAGCCGAATAGCTCATGATTTTGTTTGACTTAAGCCTTTCTTCCACCATGCCACCCATCTTTACTACCTCATTGAAGAACTTGCCTATGGCCGACACCAGATGGCCGTAATAAGTGGGCTCTAGAGCTTGTAGAAAGTAATCTATCATTTCGCTCTCTTTCATCGAAGGGTCAACCCTAGCCGCTTGCTCTCTCCAATGGAAACCGTATTCCCTGAAACTTTCACTAGGCTTTTTCTCAATCTTAGTAAGAGACAAATGATCTGGAACGATCTCGAGGTTGTATTGGAAATGACAAGCGAATGCTTGGGCCAAATCATCCCATGTATACCATCTGCTGTGATCCTGACGAGTGTACCACTCCAACGCCGCGCCGCTCAAAATCAGGCTAAAGTATGCCATCAACAACTCTTCTTTCCCACCGGCTCCTCTCATCTTACTGTAGAATCCCCTCAAATGGGCCACCGAGTCTCCTTTCCCGTCATACAGATCAAATTTGAGCATTTTGAATCCCACTGGCAGTTGAACATCGGGAAATAGGCACAGATCTTTGTAAGCCACGCTCACCTGACCTCCCAATCCCTACATGTTTCTGAATGATTGTTCCAAGCTTTTAGCTTTCTTGAACATATCCTCATATTCTGGATTTTTTTGTGGTTTCTCAGTCTCAACGGGGAGGTCGAAATGAGGGATATATGAGTAAGGTTCCGGGGCTTTGAAAGTAGGCTTCGAGGGATAGTATTGGTTATCTTGGGTCTGGAATAGAGGCTCATTGGAGGATCGGTGGAGCATAGTGGGAAGGGGTGCCACGAAAACAGGGGTGGCTGGTGGAGGAGGGCATGGAACTGGTTTGGGTGGTGGAGCTGGTGGTGTTTGGGAAGTGGTACCTTGGTAGTGATGGTAAACGGGAAAGCCTGGAGATGAATCAACAGTGGGAGGTTCCTGGGATTGAGTCAATGGTGGGATGAAAGCAGGGTTGGTGGGGTAGGATGGTGGTGGATGCCCTTTCACTCATGCCTGGTACATCTCTGCCATCTGTTGTTTTAGCTTATACAACTCCTCCTTTAGATTAACATCAGACTCTTCCCCTTCTCTTGACGGATCAATAACACTTGCATCCAGTTCTTGGTTAGCCATGATCAACTTGTCTTTGGACCTGGTATTGTACGAATGAGTTGCCAGAATGCCAAATAAATTAACCACCTGCCTGTACTGATTTCCACAACAAACTTGTTAACGATTAGAGCTTAACAGATAGGCAACCACACGTTAGGGATGCAATGCACCTAAGCAGTTAACCATTTCTATTATGTATTTTATCGGTTGCTTGCGTCATCCCGACTTTCCCTAATGTCCACTTTGCAATTTCTCTCTTTTCACTCCTGCCTTTCTTTGCTTGATTTCTCGTTGTTCTTTATTCTCTCATTTTCTCTCTTGTTTTACAATTGTTTCCTTCACACAATTTCTTGTTTTCTCTCTTTTTCTCTTTTTTCATCTCTTTTTCATTTTCTTTTCTCTTTTTTTTCTCTTTTGGTTATGATCGAATCCTATGTAGATTGCCTACGTATCATGACCCCACATGAATCAGACCAAGCGTAGTTCTGGGAATAAGTGTAAAAAACATTTTGGGGTTCTCAATTGATTACAATGACTCATCCTACAGAATTTAAACTAACAGACTCGAAAAGAGGGACTAACAGACTTCAACAAAAAGATGAAAATACAGACTCAAAACGGACTAACCAACTCCAACAAAGAAAAATGAAAATACAGACTCGAAAATAGACTAACAAACTCCAATAAAGAAAATGAAAAAATAGACTCGAATGAAAATCATGAATACATCAATGCTTCAACTGCTCCGGGAGCCCGCGGGATATCATTCGGTCTTGCCACGGGCCTATGCGCCAAATCCCCTTGGAGATGATAGAGATCCTCCATTATCTGGCGGACAAAGGTCATTACAGTGGCGAAAATTATGGATCTGGTCATGTCTTCACACTTACTGCACTTCATTGTGATGTAGTCGGCGATCCTTCTGACCCTTTCTCTTATGACGCCCTTTTCTTGCAACAAACGCCCAATCTGCTGGGCCCTAGCTTCCAAAGTCTGTTCAGTTATATGATTTTGTTCTTGAAGTTGTTGCAGATCTTTTTCTAACTGTGTCACCGCTGCATAACAGTATTTTTTTCTGCCTTAAAGTCTTTTGCCTGCTTGATCATTTTATTCTCAAAGATGGTGACCCTTTTCTTCAACCTCACAAACTCATTGTCATATTTCTCTTTTAACTGTTTAACCAAGCGCGCTCGTTCCTCCGCATTCTTAGCCAATTTTGTTCGAGCCCTTACTAGTTCACCCTCTTCCTTGTTCAAATCAAAACCATACTCACTCACCTTCCGCCTAAGGTTATCTATAAGATTTCCATCTTTTGCACTTCTGGCGGGATTTTTGGCCACTATTTTCATTTCCCGAATTTGGGCTCGAAGGGCATCATTTTTGCTGGCTAGCTCTCTCTTCTCACCCTCATCTGTGGCGGCTTGCAAACCATTCTCAAATTGAAGATCCTTGACTTGCTTTTCCAGCTTGCTTATGGTAGCCCTATATTCATTTTCTTTGGCCAACCAATCCCATTGCGCTTGTGACGCCTCGACAAATTCTTAAAGATAGGGTCTTTTGGATGGTCTCCCAAACTCAACACTTCTTCGGTACCATGCGAGGTAACCGGGTGAGACTTCACCCTTGGATAGATCATGCACTTGGGTGCTTGCTGTCAAGTACTGACACTCGCTCCAAATCTGGCGAACTGCTGCTTCATGAAATTGACCGTTAGAACCAATCTCGACTACCTGAGTACTAAGGTCTTCATCCTTTGGAACTATTTGACATCTCCCCAGCTGTCTCAAAATCCGGTATGGGGCATAAGGCTGGATACTTCTGAGACCCATCAGGAGGAAGTGAGGCCCGGTAGCTGGCATGTATATGATTTCATCTATAGGAAGCCACCCAAACGTCCATTCTATTTGATTTGCAGTGACAGAACGGAGACGTGATATCCATTCTATGACCCCTTCTAGCATGTTAAACCTGTCGACCCTTGTATAAAACTCTTCTATGCAGCTTTTCTCTGTTGACCCATAGTTCAGGTATTGAGGATGATGAAATAGATGTTCAATCATCCATATTTGTAGCAACAAGTTGCACCCTTCAAAAAAGTCTCCTCCGGCTTTGCAAGCTGTGAGAGCTCGGAAGATTTCAGACACTATCATGGGTGCGAGGGTGCTTTTGGCCTGAGTAAGGAAAGTGCTGACGACCCCAGCAATCCGTATATCGATATTCCCATCTTTCCTGGGAAACACTAGAAGATCCAAAAATACCACCATAAAAGCAAAACATCTGTGTTCTTCCCATTTTAGGCGATTCCCTTTGCTGCAAATTTTGCTTTCTGGATTGTTAAACCCCCCTATGTGTCCGTATCGCTGGTATATAAACTACGGAGTGGAAAAACCAGCTGCCAAATCTGGGTAATGGACCCCCTGCTTATCTTTAAGAAATCTAGGAACTTGTGTGCAGGGACGACTCTTGGAGAAATCAAATACTTGTGTCTCAGAGGAGCTTCTGTGCTCCCGATATATCCGGCTATTTCTTCCAAAGTGGGTGTGAGTTCAAAATCCGAGAAATAAAACACGTTGTGAGCTGGGTCCCAAAACGTAACCAGTGCCTTTATTATGTATCCTTTAGGCCTGATCTTCAATAACCCGGTGAGACCTCCTAAGTAGAGATTGACCCTATCTTGTCCTGATTCACCTAGATCTTCCCACCACATACACAGCTCCAAAGGGATCTTGGTCCTGACTGTTACTGGCAAATTTTGAGTCGTGCTCATTCTGCACATTTATTAGGGTGATTTAATTAAGTAAAATCATGACTCATTTGACTCAAGAAAAGTTAACACTATTTTTTTCCAAATTTTTATTTCAAAAATAAAATCTGGCTTTGCAAATACGGCCTTCAGCACTTCGAGGGAGAAGATATTAAGGTTGTGCTTACTAACCGGCCAAAAATTTGAAAAAGAGACCAAAAGTGGGTATTCTTGCAAAAACGGCCTTCTGACGCCCTTTTGGGGACATTCGGCTATTTTTTACAAGAATAGCATCACCTTACTTATCTTCAATAAAAACAATAATTTTTTTTGTTTTTTGGGCTATTTTTGCAAAAGGGAAGTTGGACCCGATGGGGGTTGCCTACGTATCCCACATCCGATGAAAATCAAACTGGCGTAGTTCGAGCAGTTTTGACAAAATAAAAACCAACCATATTTTTTTTTAAAACAAAATTTTTCCTTTTCCCTTTTTTTTTCAAAATTCCGGCAGAGTTTCAGTATATTTTGGACATCAGTTTTTCAAAATCAGGCAATTATCTCTCTCAGCCCTCACATTGGCTTTCTTCTTCTCAACTTTTCTCCTATTATTCGATAAGCAGGTCAACATGCAAATCCAAAGAAAATGAATGCGCAAGTAGCAAGTAGGATGCATCAGGATGGTCTTTTCATTTCGGGTACACCTGTCCTAGACAAACCCAACCCCGTGTTGAGTCTCCAAAGTCAAATGCACATGATGCAAACAAACGTTCCTACTAGGGATCCGACATGAGGCTGAGTTATTCTAAATTCAAAACCTGGGTATGTTGTTCTAGACTTGTGTACCCGAGCGGACAACTCGAGCCGGGGGGGGGCTACGTACTGGGAACCAAAAGGCCATCCGGCTTTGTAGAGCCTCTTCCTAATTTAAGGTATGACACTAACAGAAAAGGAGTCACACCAGCGTGCACATCCTCGAAGATGAGAAGAGAAGAGTTTTGTATACAATTCAAATAGTATCAAAGCGGTAAAAAGCAGCATTTAGCACATTAGGCCCAAACATGTAATAAAACCAGATAATAAATAAAAGCCAAATATAACAATTATTCTAAGCTCAAATTCTTGAACCCTGAACCAGAAGTTCTGGATTCTTGTCCCCAACAGAGTCGCCAGAGCTGTCACACCTCCTTTTTACTACCCCTGAGAGGGAGTATAAGGAAGTTTTTACCAATTTAAAGTGACAAAATCGAAACGGGATTATTTTATTAAAAATTTAGAGTCGACACTTGAGATAATTTATGGTGTCCCAAGTCACCGGTTTAAAATCCCGAATCGAGGAAAGATTGATTCTGTTCTATAGTCCGCGAATACAGAAATCTGGGTAAGGAATTCTGTTAACCAGAGAGAAGGTGTTAGGCATTCCCGGGTTCCGTGGTTTTAGCACGGTCGCTCAACTGTTATTATTAGCCTATTATCTGATTTTAATACATGTTTAAACCTATGTGCATTTTCACTTTATAGTCGCTTTTATTTAGATATTTTTTTAGAAAGATTCAACGTCATCTAAAACACATCTTGGACTACGTCACATAAATGCACCCGCGGTCCACGACACGTTTTATCTAACGTTGTTGAGATTTGGATTTGGGTCACATAAATGTATACCCGAGTTTAGGAAAGTAATTTAAATTATACGCCTAAAGCAACTACGCATTTTAAATTTTGCGAGGGCCATGGAAGTACAATTAAATGGCATGCCTCGAATTCTAAAGATTTAAAATTAAATAAGTGAGGGCCGTGCATTTGAGATTTTGTTTGGCACGGCACACCTCAATTCCAATTTAAAGAGAATCTCAAACTAAACTTTGAGGGCCACAAATTATTACTGTCCTTAATATGGCACGCCCCCAAATACATTTAAAGGAGTCTAGTCAATTTATTAAAAAGACTAATTGCACTTCTGATTTACTTTTAAACCCAAACTAATCTGAAATTTGAAAGCCATGGAGCTACTGGTAACGAAACCCACATTTGCTTGTTAAAAGAGTTTAGGTTGGCTATGGGCCTAACAACCGATTGCCAATAGTTTGAACAGGACACGAGAATGCAATTGGGCTCAACATAAAGCCCAAATCAAAAGAAAAGCCTGCTGAGAAAGGGAAAATTCAGTATAACTGGACTAATGATATTAAGCTCATGCAGTATATGATAAAACAATCCCTATTTACAAACAACCTTACATTCATGCTCAAGCAATTCTGATTTCCCAAATGACTTTAAAATTCCCAAGCTCAAAGTAAATGATATACTCATTGGAGAAACAGGCTCCCAATACTACAAAGTTAAATCACAAGTCTAAAGCAAAGATCATTCATGAATTCAAGTACTGATGACAGAGAGACAAAATCGAGCCACTTTTAATTGAATACAATCCTAAAATAACTCACAAGCACTTGCGTTAACTTTAAACCTTAACCAAGGCTTTTCAACATAGTTCCCAACATCAGACACTTAATGCTTTCACCCTTGTTGCTCACAAGCCACACAATAGACTCTGAAGCCATTTAAGCCCAGAATGTAACAAACAACCATAAAATTAACTTAGAATCAAGCACTACCATACAGCTCATATGTTGTTCAAATAAATCAAGTCCATACCCTAACAGCCCAAGACTAGATACAATGGCAGCAACTCAGTTATTACACTAGAAAGCAACTAGGAAATACTGTGAATCTGGAAGTGAAACACCATGTAATTCAGAGAAAAACAATTAGATTATGAACATATAACTTGATTCCATGCTTTGAACATCCATTTTCATTTCATGCTTCAAACTTCAACATCACATTATACAAGTTTCAAGAACATGTACATGGACAACAAAGAAAATAGGAAAAATGAGGGATCAGCAGTAGCATAGCAGTAACAGCAGCAATATAATAGTGTTTACACAACTGAAACCAACCCAGACTTCCAAAAAAAACCAACTCCCAGCAACTCAAATCGAACTTCTAAACCCAAATCCGAGCCATTTTTCCACCCAGATACACAATTTTGGAAGTTTTTCAGAAGTTCTAGATTAACAGAAGATTCAGAGAACCAAATCCAAGAAACCAAAACCAGTTCAAGCAATTTTCAGCATTTTCTCGGAATTTTCAGAAGGAAATTAATTGCTTCTGAAATTCAGTATTTCTTCTTATCTTTTCAGTCTCTCTAGGGTGTAAAAACTGTGTGTTGAGTGAAAGGAAGGCTTCATTTATAAGGCTAGGGGTCTGTTGTGTGCCTTCCAAGGCAAGGCAATCAGATTTTCCCAAAATACCCTCACAGGGCATCTTTTAAAACTGATTTTTGGACAACTGTCCATTTCCTTCAGATATTTTCAATTTGCAGCCTATTTTCCCTAACAATTTTGGGCAACTGCCCATTTAGGAAGCTTCCCAATCAGTTATTAAAAGATTCTTCAAGTTAAACCAATCTCCAAAACTACCCCCTAAAGTTCCTAATTATTCCCTTACCCCCTAAGTTCCGTATTCTCAC
This sequence comes from Nicotiana sylvestris, assembly GCF_000393655.2. Taxonomy (NCBI): domain Eukaryota; kingdom Viridiplantae; phylum Streptophyta; class Magnoliopsida; order Solanales; family Solanaceae; genus Nicotiana; species Nicotiana sylvestris. The sequence goes on along the minus strand of NC_091057.1, from coordinate 116,767,740 downwards.
AATCACAACAAACAGTAAACAAACTAACTAACACCTTCATCTGGATTGAAAACCAATGAAATTCAAAACAATTGTTGAATCATAGTAAATCATGAAGAATTAGTCTACCACAAAGCCCTACAATGGAACTTTCAGAAATACTAGAAAGCTGACGATTCTAGAACATGCTTGAATGAACCAACAAACACAACTACACCCCGAATTAAACCTAAGATCCTTCACACATAGAACTCAGAAAATGCTCTTGAAACAGGAATTAATGCAGACGATGAGCTATACTTGGCCAATCTCAATGCTTCAGTTCCGGAATTAATTCACAAACATAAGCATGAAACCTTGCAGAAAGAAGAAAATCGTACGAATTGAAACCAAGTTCAACTCAAACCTTCTAAAACTGGTTGTTATTAACAATTTAGCAAACAAGCTAATTAATGAACTTAAAACCAGAGATGTAATTCAATTAAACAAGAAATGAATCTTCTGAAGAAAGAAACTGGAAAACAAACAAACAAACGAAAGAAAAGATCAAACGGAAAATAATCGACACAAAGAAATTATCCCAAACCTGCTTCAGCAAGAACCCGCATGAACTCGAATAAACTTTTTGAAGAAGAAATTGAACCTTTGAAGGTCATTAATCGATTGTCCTTAACTAAAGACAAACGATTAATGACGGTTTGGGTTCACTCAACCTTGCTGAACCAGAAAAGAACACAGGGCGAGACCTAGGGCATTCCGGACTTCTGCTCCACCATTGACGAGATAATTTGATGGGAAACAAGGACGTGTTTGGAGCAGGAAGGGTCATTTGGGGTGAACTCGGGTAGATTTGGTGGTTTTAGGGTTTTTAGATCTTGGATTCAGATTTGACATTTGAGCATTTGTGGTGGGATTCGAGGGAAACTGGTCAGAGATTTGGGAAGAGGGAGGTGAGAGGGTTCTAGGGTGTTAAGATGGGGTTGATTGGAGTGGTCGCCGCCGGCGGAGGCGGCTGGAATTTGAGGGCGGCGTCTCTAGGGTTACTGGCTGGAGACGATGAAGATTGAGAGGAGGGGGTTCTAAGGGGGTGAGGCTGTTTCGGACAATTTTATACGTAGAGGGCTTTAGTTCCAGTCCGTTGGATCTTGTTGATCCAACGGTTGAGATGGGGAAAGCTCAAACGGGGTCGTTTAACTAGGCATGGAGACCGGACCGGGTTAGGGTGTGGGTTTGGGCTAGACTCGAGCGGGTTTTGGGAGGGGGGAATTCACTTGGGCCATTACAATTTGGCTCAAAACAGCCTTTGCTTCACTTCTTTTCTTTTCCTTTTCCAAATTCAATTTTCCTTTGTTTTTCTTTAATTAATTTAAATCCTAAATCAACTCTTGAGCTAAATTAAATTACCAAATTAAGCTAATTACTCAACACAGTATTTTCAATAATTAAATAAATCCTAAATTACCAAAAAACTATAAATTTCAAAATTAAAAGTTAAAAATGCAAAATGAGTTATCGTTGTGATTTTTCTATTTTGTAACACAACTAAATTACTAATTAATTTAAAAATGCAAAATTAAATCCCAAATGCAAATGCAATGTATTTTTTTTTTGTATTTTCATGAATAAAATAAAATAAACGTGCACAGACACATGCAAGCAATTAATCAAAAAATGCTACAAAAATCCACGAAATAGTAAACAATGGGAAAATTTTATTTTGTTTGAATTTATGGGAATAATTCATATAGAGCAAAAATCACGTGCTCACACTCATAATCAGGCTCTCGGCCTCACTCAATCATCAATCTCTCCATTCTCACTCATAGGCTCACAAAATGTCATGAAACTAGCCCGAACATGATGATATGACGTATCAATAAATAACAACAGAGACTGAGATATGATATGAATTGAATGAACATGACTGAGTACGAAATATTAATGAGATCGGTAAGTTAACAGCAGGAAACGACCACTATGGTTTCCAACAGTACCAGTATATAGCCTAAACACGGATATCAACAAATAGGACCACTTTACAGTGCCATGGAATAAACCATGTCATAATTTTTACAGTGCATACCCGCACCCCTATCACTTGGCATGTGTGTCACCTCAATACCAATCATATAACACATAATTCAGAGTTTCGAACCCTCAAAACCAAGTTTGAAAGAGTTACTTACCTTAATCCGGGCAAAACTCTACTCCAACATGTCTTTGCCTCTCAAATCGGTCTCCAAACCTCCCGAATCTACCCATAAGCAGTACGATACAATTAATATAAGCTAAAGGAATCAGTTCCACAAGAAAAAATACGAAATTATAACCAAAATCCAAAATCGGCTCAAACCCGGCCCTCGGGCCCACGTCTCAAAATCTGACAAAGTCACAAAACCCGAAAGCTAACTCACAAGTCTAACCATACAAAATTTACCGAAATCCAACACTAAATGGTCATTCAAATCCCCAAAATTCACTCTCTCAAATCCCTAGCCTCAAATCCTCGTTTTTAAACATTCTGCCCAGGCCTTTCGCACTTGTGGCCACTTATCCGCACCTGCGGTTAGATCTCTACTTTTGCGGAATCCACTTAACCAGTTGCCTCCGCTTCTACGAGCGCTGGAACGCTTCTTCACACATCGAAGGTGCGGAAAATGCCATCGCACCTACGAAACCAGCTGCATTTGCGCCCTTCTACCTGCTTATGCGACCACGCATGTGTGGGAGAATCTTCACACTTGCGATCTCTTCTCACCTCTCCCTTGGCCGCGTCTATAGAATCGCATCCGCGGTTCCCACTCTGCAGGTGCGTTTACACCACCAGCATCAAAATTTCAGCTGCTTCTCAAATCAAACTCCAAGTCCGTTAATCACCCGAAATCAACCCGAGGCCCCCGGGATCTCAACCAAACATACCAACAAGTCTTATAACCCAATACGAACTTAGTCTAACTCTCAAATCACCTCAAACAACATCAAAAACACGAATTGCACACAAATTCAAGCTTGATGAACTTTAAAATTTTCAAATTCTACAAACGACATCAAAACCTATCAAATAACGTCCGATTGACCTCAAATTTTGCACACAAGTCAAAATGACCCCACGAACCTACTCCAACTTCCAGAAATCCAATCCGACCCCGATATCAAAAAGTCCACTCTCGATCAAACTTTCCTAAATTTCAACTTCCGCTATTTCTAGCCTAATTCTACTACGGACCTCAAAATCACCACTCTGACACGCTCCTAAGTCCAAAATCACCTAACAGAGCTAACAGAACCATAAAAATTCAAATCCGAGGTCATTTTCACATAAATCAACATTCGGTCAACTTTTCCAACTTAAGCTTTCAATTAAGAGACTAAGTATCTCAAGTTACTCTGAAATCTCTCCGGACCCGAACCAACTAACCTGCTAAGTCATATAACAGCTGTAAATCACAAAAATAGTAGTAAATGGGAGAACAGGGCTAGAACTCTCAAAACAATACGTAGGAAAACAAGATGCTATGAACAAGCCCCGCTTAAATAACAATAAAAGATTAATTGATGAATGTGTAATGGTATGCCATAAATACAAATATTATCTGCAACGGCTGCTAGTTAATGATAGAGAATATTCTTCATTAAATGTTATCCGATGGCAACCATTTGAACTGCTCCCATTGACCAGGATCCCTTTGGATTTTATCTGATACCAACTACAACTGATGTTCCTGGTAATGGTAGTTACTTGACTCTTCTGTTACCTGCCTTCGATTCCACATGGCATGTTATCATTCAACCATTTAGTACGAACCAATTTTACCCTATATATGTGATGACCCAAACGGTCATCTTTTGTTTTAAAAGTTAAATCTGTGTTTCGAGGCCTTATAAACCTCCTTTTGTCTCACCTCAATTTGTGTGCACAATCCAAGCATATATCCGAAAATCCCTTATGTAAATATTTGAGAAAAATGCTAATTTTGCCTTTAAAATTGAATTTAAGTTGACTTCGGTCAACATTTTGGGTAAACGGACCCACACCGATGATTCGACGGTCCCGTAGGGTCCGTATGAAAATATGAAACTTGGGCGTATGCCCAGAATTGAATTTCGAGGTCCCTAGCCCGAGAAATGGATTTTTGAAAGAAATTGTCTAACTGAAAATATAAGAGTTTTTGGAAATTTATAGATGTTTGAATTTGATGGTATTGGGACCGTATTTTGGTTCCGCGGCCCGGTACAGGTTTAGTACGGTAATTAAGTTGTGCCTGTAAAATTTGGTAAAAAATAAAATTCATATGACGTGAATCGAACCCTCGGTTGTGAAATGGAAATTTTAAAAGTTCTTGAGATTTTTCTTTGATTTTGATGCTAAACTCTTAGTTCTATGTGTTATTTTGGCGATTTGATCGCACGAACAAGTCCATATGATGTTTTTAGGTTTAAGTGCATGTTTGTTTTGGAGTCCCGAGGGCTCGAGTGAGTTTCAGATAGGTTTTAGGATGATTTGGATTTAAGGAATTCTGTTGTTTTTTTGCTTCTGGTATACTAATATTTTGTTCTTCGCGTTCATGATATAGATCACACGAATGAAAGTACAAGCTGGGCTGGGTAGGGGTTTCTTCTACGTGAATGCGAGGCCTTGGTTGCGAACGCGGAGCACTAGGGGGATTGCTCTTTGTGAACGCGACTGGCCACACACGAACGCGTAGTGCAATGGAAGTGGTTGGGGGAGTCTTGGAGTTGTTCTTTGCGAACGCGGTCCCAGGCCCATGAATGCGATGTTCAGGGGAGACAGATCATCGCAAACGCGACCAGCTCATCGCGAACGTGTAGGCCCTTCTGGCCACAAGCTTCGCGAACGCGACATACTCTTCACGAACGCGAAGAAGGTCTGCCCAGTGAATTAAAATCAGAACCTAGGTCGGGATCTCTTCAAAATTTCATATCTCTCTCCCTAAAATTTGACCTTGGGCGATTTTTGAAGAAAAGTTTCAATAGCAAAACATAGGTATGTGTTCTTAAACCCATTTCTCTCACTTTTCATCAACGCCCATTAGATTTCTAAGCCTAAATTTTCTTATTTAAGGGTAGAAATTAGGGATTTTAAGAGAATTGAGGATTTAAAAATTTTAGGGATTTAGACCTCTATTTGGGGGTCGGGTTCCGGAACTAATTGCATATTTAGGCTTGTAAGTGAATGGGTGAACGAGTTTTGGTTTGAACCTTGAGTTTTGACCAAGCGATCCCGAGGTCGGGTTTTGACTTTTTATCGAAGAATGTTGAGAAATGTGTAATTTTGCATTTGAGTTGGTTTCTTTGGCTCCAATTAATGTTAATAAGTTAATATTAGCTAGATACAATTGAATTGGAAGTGGAATCAAAAGAGAAAGCGATATTTGAGGCTTGAGTTTGGCCGTGGAAATCCGAGGTAAGTGTTTGGTCTAACCTTAGCCTGAGGGAATATGTGTTGTGTCTTATTTGCTACGTGTTAGTGTCGAGTACGATGTATAGGTGAGGTGACGAGTATCTATACATTGGTGCCAAGCATGCCCGTGAGTCTTATATTAAGATTGTTGCGATTTTATTATGTATTGATCATGCTTAACTTGATGATTTGCAATGTGGAACAAGGCTTATGATAAATTCTTGGTAATTGACCATTGTCAAGTATTGGTTCAAGTTGAGGTTTATTTTGTGAATTAATTGTTGAAACTATATTGGTTATAGCTGACTCCCTTGTCGGGACGGTATTGTTTCTATTGATGTTTCTATTGTTGATTCCCTTGCCAGGATGTTATCATTGCATTTGTTTGGGTGAGGAAGAGTGTATAGCACGAAGGGTGATGTTGTGCATGATATAGAGAGTGAGAGTTAATGCACGAAGTGTGATGCCGTGCCGATATGGTGAGTGTTAATGCACGAATGCTGATGTCGTGCCATATTAATGAAGTTAAAAGTATGAAGGGTGATGCCGTACTATGATTTTGAGAGAGTAAAAGCACGAAGGATGATATCGTGCCGTTTCTATTGATTTCTATGGTGAGAACAAGAGTAAAAGCACGAAGGGTGATGTCGTGCACTTGTTTCTGTGTTATTATTTTTGTTGCTTCAAGTTTAATATTTACTTTGTCGCTTTACTTTATCATTGTCATAACCTGATATCCCCCTCAGTATGTTCCCCTTCTTCCCGTCTTATTATGTTTCATTCTTGTTATTATTGCTTCTCGTACATGATTTAATTTCATAGGTTTATGTGGTTGTTGTGTCTTAGCCTCGTCATTACTTCGCCGAGGTTAGGCTCGACACTTACCAGTACATGGGATCGGTTGTACTAATACTACACTATACACTCTTTTGTGCAGATCCAGGTACTGGACCCGACGGACCATAGTTTAAGGTTGATACCTTAGCGTCCCCTTCTATCATATTTCCTTATGTTTTATCTATTTCTGAGATAGATTTGTATTTTCTTATTCAGACCACTATTTGTAGTATTCGTAGATAGCCTGTGACATTGTGACACCAGTTCTGGGTAGAGTTATATTATGGATTTCGTATTAGTATTCAGTTAGATTTTTAAATTCCGTTCTTCTGCATTTTATTCCACTATTTATATTATGTTAACTTGTAAATTTCTAAAATATAAAGTAAAATGGTAAACAAATCAGTAACGTTGGCTTGCCTAGCGGGTTCTGTGTTAGGCGCCATCACGATCCCGACGGTGAGAAATTTAGGTCGTGACAAGTTGGTATCAGAGCTCAAGGTTGCTTAGGTTTTACAATTCACGGACAAGCTTAGTAGAGTCTGAGGGATCAGTACGGAAACTTCTTTGCTTATCCCCAGAGGCAACAGAGTTTAGGAATGACTTCACATCTATTCTTCTCTGTCGTGCGATTTGATTCTCAATGCTAATTAAACTTCTACTCTGTTCTTTCATTTCCTTTCGAGAACATGTGCTTCTTCATCCACTGACCAGCAGCCCGAGCACTTAGTGCCAGCTCCTACGAGGGGCAGAGGACAAGGCCAAGGCCGTGCTAGAGGATGAGGTAGGGGCAGGGCTCAGCCTAGAGCATCAGCACCAGCGGTGGAGCCTCAAGTAGAGTTTGAGGAGGAGGTTCCAGCCCAGACCGTTCCAGTAGGGCCAGCTCCGGTCCCAGAGGGGTCCATCGCTACCCCAATACTCCAGGATGCTTTGGTCTATCTAGTGGGCCTTATGGAGATTGTCGCCCATGCAGGCTTACTTCCTGTAGCACCAGCCATCTCTCAGACTAGGGGAGAAGCATAGACTCCCGCTACTCGCACTCCGGAGCAGATGGCTCCTCAGTTTCAAACTCCAGCAGCTCAGTCGGTTGGGGTAGTTCAGCCGGGTGTTGTAGCTCAGACCGGTGATGGAGCAGCTATGTTTGCTGATGCTTTGTGGAGGTTGGACAGGTTCACCAAGCTCTTCACTACTACCTATGGCGGTACATCTTCAGAGGATCCCCAGGGCTATTTGGACAGCTGTCATGAGGTTCTACGGAACATGGGGATAGTAGAGACCAATGGGGTCGACTTTGATGCTTTTCGTCTGTCGGGTTTTGCCAAGACTTGGTGGAGGGATTATTTTTTGGCTAGACCAGCTAGGTCACCGACTTTGACTTGGGACCAATCTCTCAATTATTTCTGGAGGAGTTTCTTCCTATCACTCAAAGGGAGGACTATCGGAGGTAGTTTGAGTGTCTCCAATAGGGTTCTATGACCGTCACTCAGTACGAGACCAGATTTATTGCCTTGGCCCGTCATGCTCTTATTCTACTTCCCGACGAGAGAGAGAGAGAGAGAGAGAGAGGGTGAGGAGGTTTATTGAGGGACTATCTCGGCCTATCAGATTGCAGATGGCTAAGGAGATAGGGAGTGAGATTTCTTTCCAGGATGCAGCCAATGTGTCCAGACGAGTCGAGATGGTTCTATTACAGGGGAATGGTTAGGGGTCTGACAAGAGGCCCCGTCATTCTGGTAGGTTCAGCGGTGCCTCATCTGGAGGCAGGGATTCTTTTGGTAAGGGCGATCCTCCTAGGCCATTTCATTCAGCACTTCAGGCTTCTCACGGTGCTCCAGGTGGCCATAGTTCTCATGTGCAGTATTCTGATCAGTTTCCCTACAGTGCACCACCAGCTTCTATCAGTGCACCACTGCTACATAGTTTTTAGGTTGGTTACTCAGGCCGTCAGGGTTAGTTTCAGAGTCAATAGTCCCAGTAGCCGAGGGCTTGTTATACTTATGGCGATATGAGGCACATTGCCAGGTTTTGCCCTCGAGCTTCGAGCAGTTCTCAGCACCAGGGTTCTCGTGCTATGGTTCTAGCACCGGGTGTTTCACCAGGGTTTTGCCCCTTATCTGGCTGTGCCCCATGATTCTTTAAGTGCTACTGTATATGTGTCTACATCGGTGGGTAATTCTATTATGGTAGATCGAGTCTATCATTCGTGTGTGGTTGTTATTGGGGGTCTTGAGACTAGCATAGATCTCCTACTTCTCGATATGTTGGATTTCAATGTCATCTTGGGGATGGATTGGTTATCCATTTATCATGCTATCTTGGACTGTCATGCCAAGACTGTGACCTTAGCATTACCGGGGTTGCCTCGTTTGGAGTGGCGAGGGACTCCTAGTCATTCTACCAGCAGGGTTGTCTCATATATGAAGGCTCGGCGTATGGTTGATAAGGGATGTTTGGCCTATTTGGCGTATGTTCGTGATTCTAGTACTGAGGTTCCTTCTATGGATTCTGTGCCTGTTGTTCATGATTTTTCAGAGTTCCTACAGACCTGCCGGGTATGACACCCGATAGGGATATTGACTTTTGCATTGATTTGGCTCTAGGCACTCAGCCAATTTCTATTCTGCCATATCGTGTGGCCCCGCCAGAGTTGAAAGAATTGAAAGAACAGTTGAAGGATTTGCTTGATAAAGGCTTTATTAGGCCTAGTGTCTAGCCTTGGGGTGCGCCAGTGTTGTTTGTTAAGAAGAAGGATGGATCGATGAGGATATGCATAGATTATCGGCAGTTAAACAAAGTCACCATCAAGAACAAGTATCCATTATCGAGGATTGATGACTTGTTTTATCAGCTTCAGGGTGCCAAGGTATTTTTGAAGATTGATTTGAGGTCTGGCTACCATCAATTGAGGATTAGGGCATCCAATGTCCCTAAGATAGCTTTTTGCACTCGGTACGGGAATTATGAGTTCTTAGTGATGTCATTTGAGTTGACAAATGCCCCAGCAACTTTCATGGATTTGATGAACCAGGTGTTCAAGCCTTATTTGGATTCCTTCGTGATTGTCTACATTGATATTATTTTGATCTATTCTCGCAACTGGGAGGAGCATGAGCAGCACCTTCGAGTCATTCTCTAGACTCTGAGGGATAGTCAGTTATATGGTAAGTTTTCAAAATGTGAGTTTTGGTTGAGTTCAGTTGCATTCTTGGGTCATGTTGTATCAGTAGAGGGTATTCGGGTGGATCCTAAGAAGATTGCGGTAGTCAAGGACTGGCCTAGACCCACATCGGCCACAGAGATCCGGAGTTTCTTGGGTTTGACGGGCTATTACCGTCAGTTTATAGAGGGGTTTTCGTCTATTGCAACCACAATGACCAGGTTGACCCAGAAAGATGCCCAATTCATGTGGTCGGATAAGTGCAAGGCGAGCTTTTAGAAGCTCAAGACAGCTTTGACTACGGTACCGGTGTTGGTATTGCCTACAAGCTCAGGGCCATATATAGTGTATTGTGATGTATCTCGTATTGGATTTGGTGCGGTGTTGATGCAAAATAGCAAGGCTATTGCATATGCTTCGCGACAGTTGAAGATCCACGAGAAGAATTATCCAGTTCATGATTTGGAGCTAGCAGCCATTGTTCACGCGCTGAAGATTTGGAGGCATTATTTATATAGCGTGTCGTGTGAGGTTTTCACGGATCACAAGAGTTTGCAATACTTGTTCAAGCAGAATGAGCTAAATTTGAGGTAGAGGAGGTAATTGGAGCTATTGAAAGACTATGATATCACCATCTTGTATCATCCGGGGAAGGCCAATATAGTGACTGATGCTTTGAGTAGGAAGTCAGTCAGTACGGGCAGCCTTGCGTAGATTCTGGTTGGAGATACCGGTTGCTTTGAATTTTTAAGCTTTAGCCAATCAGTTCGTGAGGTTGGATGTTTCTGAGCCCATCCGTGTTCTAGCTTGTACAATCGTTCGTTCTTCATTATTTGAGCGTATCAGAGATCGATAGTATGATGATCCTCATTTTCTTGTCCTTAGGGACACGGTGTGGCAAGGGGGTGCCAAGTAGGTTACAGTTGGAGATGATGGAGTTTTGAAGATGCAGGATCATATTTGTGTGCCTAACGTGGATGGACTTTGTGAGTTGATTCTAGATGAGGCCCATAGTTCCCGGTACTGTATTCATTCGGGCACCGCTAAGATGTATCAGGATTTGCGGCAACATTATTGGTGGAGGAGAATGAAGAAGGATATTGTTGCGTATGTAGCTCGGTGTTTGAATTGTCAGTAGGTAAAGTACGAGCATTAGAGACCTGGTGGTTTGTTTTAGAAGATTGAGATTCCTGGGTAGAAGTAAGAGCGTATCACTATGGACTTCGTTGTTGGACTCCCACGAACTCAAAGGAAGTTCGACGCATTGTGGGTTATTGTGGATAGGCTGACCAAGTTAGTGCATTTCATTCCTGTGGCGGTTTTCTATTCTTCGGAGCGGTTGCCTGAGATTTATATTCGGGAGATTGTTCGTCTTCATGGTATGTCCGTGTCTATCATCTGAATGAGGTACACAGTTTACCTCATATTTCTGGAGGGCAGTACAACGTGCGTTGGGTATACGATTCGAGTTAAGCATAACATTTCATCCTCAGACAGATGGACAGTCTGAGCGTACTATTCAGATTTTAGAGGATATGGTCCGAGCATGTATTATTGACTTTGGAGGTTCTTGGGATCAGTTCTTGCCATTAGCAGAGTTTTCCTATAACAACAGTTATCAGTCGAGCATTCAGTTGGCTCCCTATGAGACATTATATGGTAGGCGATGTCGGTCGCCGGTTGGGTAGTTTGAGTTGGGAGAGGCTCGGTTGTTGGGTACATACTTAGTACAGGATGCCTTGGATAAGGCTAAGATTATTCAGGATAGGCTTCGTACAGCTCAATCCAGGCAGAAGAGTTATACCAACCGCAAAGTTTGTAATATGGCATTCATGGTCAGAGAGCGAGTGTTGCTTCGGGTGTCGCCCATGAAGGGCGTGATGCGATTTGGGAAGAAGGGCAAGCTAATCCCTAGATTCATCGGTCCTTTTGAGATTCTTGATAGAGTGAGAGAGGTGGCTTACAAACTTACGTTGCCACCGAGTTTATCAGCTGTGCATCCAGTGTTTCATGTATCCATGCTTCGGAAGTATCACGGCGATCCATCCCACGTGTTCGACTTCAGCACTATCCAGTTGGACAAGGACTTGACCTATGAGGAGGAGCCGGTAGCTATTGTAGATCGGCAGGTTCGTCAGTTGAGATCGAAGAGTTATCCTTCAGTTCATGTTCAGTGGAAAGGTCAGCCTATCAAGCTAGCTACTTGGGAGTCTGAGTCCGATATGCAGAGCCGATATCCTCATCTTTTCCCCGACTCAGGTACTTTTCTTTGTCCGTTCGAGGACGAACGATTTTTTTAGAGGTGGAAATGTGATGACCCAAACGAGTATCTCTTATTTTAAAAGTCAAAGCTATGTTTCGAGGCCTTAAAAACCTCTTTTTGTCTCACCTCGATTTGTGTGCGCAGTCCGGGCGTATATTCGAAAAGCCCTTATGTAAAAAGTTGAGAAAATGCTAATTTTGCCTTTAATACTGAATTTAAGTTGACTTCGGTTAATAGTTTGGGTAAATAGACCCGGACCCGTAATTTGACAGTCCTAGAGGGTCCGTAGAAAAATATGGGACTTGGGCGTATGCCCGGAATTGAATTTAGAGGTCCCTAGCCCGAGAAATGAATTTTTGAAAGAAATTATTTAACTGAAAATATAAGAGTTTTTAAAAATTTAAAAATGTTTGAATTTGATGGTACCGGACCCGTATTTTTGTTCCGCAGCCCGGTACAGGTTTAATATGGTATTTAAATTGTGCCTATCAAAATTTGGTAAGAAACGTAATTCATATGACGTGAATCGGACCCGCGGTTGTGAAATGGAAATTTTAAAAGTTCTTGAGATTTTTTTTGATTTTGATGCTAAACTCATAGTTCTAGGTATTATTTTGGAAATTTGACCGCACAAGTAAGTCTGTATGATGTTTTTAGGTTTGAGTGCATGTTTGGTTTGAAGGCCCGAGGGCTTGGGTGAGTTTCGGATAGGTTTCGAGATGTTTTGGACTTAAGGAATTCTGTTGTTTTGCTACTTTTAGTATACTGATATTTTGTTCTTCGAGTTCGCGATACAGCTCACGCGAACACGAAGTACAAGCTGGTCTGGGGAGGGGTTTCTTCTACGCGAACGCGAGGCCCTGGTCGCGAAAGCGGAGCACTGGGAGGATTGCTCTTCACGAACGCGACTGCCCACACACGAACATGTAGTGCAATGGAAGTGGCTAGAGGAAGTCTTTGAGTTGTTCTTCGTGAACGTGGTCCCAGACCCGCGAACGCGATGGTCAGGGGAGACAGACCATCACAAACGCGAGCAGCTTATCGCGAATGTGTAGGCCCTTCTGGCCACAAGCTTCGCGAACGCGAAGAAGGTCTGCCCAGTGAATTAAAAACAGAACCTAGGTCGGGATTTCTTCAAAATTTCATATCTCTCTCCCTAAAATCCGACCTTGGGCGATTTTTGAAGAAAAGTTTCAACACCAAAACATAGGTATGTGTTCTTAAAACCATTTTTTTCATTTTTCATCAACACCCATTAGATTTCTAAGCCTAAATCTTCTTCTTTAAGGGTAGAAATTAGGGATTTTACAAATTTGGGGATTTATACCTCGATTTGGGGGTCGGGTTCCGGAACTAATTGCATATTTGGGCTTGTGAGTGAATGGGTGAACGGGATTTGGTTCGAACCTTGAGTTTTGACCAAGTGGGCCCGGGGTCGGGTTTTGACTTTTTTTCGAATGTTGGGAAATCTGTAATTTTGCATTTGAGTTGGTTTCTTTGGCTTCAATTAATATTAATAAGTTAATATTAGCTAGATACAATTGAATTGGAAGTGGAATCAAAAGAGAAAGCAGTATTTGAGGCTTGAGTTTGGCCGTGGAAATTCGAGGTAAGTGTTTGGTCTAACCTTAGCTTGAGGGAATAGGTGTTATATCTTATTTGCTACGTGTTAGTGTCGAGTACGACGTATAGGTGAGGTGACGAGTATCTATACATTGGTGTCAAGCATGCCTGTGAGTTTTATATTAAGATTGTTGCGATTTTATTATGTATTGATCATGCTTAAATTGATGATTAGCAATGTGGAACAAGACTTATGATAAATTCTTGGTAATTGACCATTGTTAAGTATTAGTTCAAGTTGAGGTTTATTTTGTGAATTAATTGTTGAAACTATATTGGTTATAGCTGGCTCCCTTGTCGGGATGGTATTGTTTCTATTGATGTTTCTATTGTTGATTCCCTTGCCAGGATGTTATCATTGCATTTGTTTGGGTAAGGAAGAGTGTAAAGCACGAAGGGTGATATCGTGCATGATATAGAGAGTGAGAGTTAATGCACGAAGTGTGATGCCGTGCCGATATGTGAGTGTTAATGCACGAATGGTGATGTTGTGCCATATTATTGAAATTAAAAGCACGAAGGGTGATGCCATGCCATTTCTGTTGATTTCTATGGTGAGAACGAGAGTAAACGCACGAAGGGTGATGACGTACACTTGTTTCTGTGTTATTATTTTGTTGCTTCAAGTTTGATATTTATTTTGTCGCGTTACTTTATCATTGTCATAACCATATATCCCCCTCAGCATGTTCCCCTTTTTCCCGTCTTATTATATTTCATTCTTGTTATTATTGTTTCTCGTACATCATTTAATTGCACATGTTTATGTGGTTGTTATGTTCTAGCCTCGTCACTACTTCGCCGAGGTTAGGCTCGACACTTACCAGTACATGGGGTCGGTTGTACTGATACTATACTCTGCACTCTTTTGTGCAGATTCCGGTATTGGACCCTACAGGCCGTAGTTCGAGGTTGTTGCCTTCAGTCCAGTGGAGACCCGAGGTAGTCCTGCAGGCGTCCGTAGGCCTTGATGTCCCCTTCTATTATATTTCTTTCTGTTTTATCTATTTCTGAGACAGATTTGTATTTTCTTATTAAGACCACTATTTGTAGTATTCGTAGACAGTCCGTTACATTGTGACACCAGTTCTGGGTGGAGTTGTATTATGGATTTCATATTAGTATTCAGTTAGATTGTTAAATTCCGTTCTTCCGCATTTTATTCCGTTGTTTATGTTATGCTAACTTGTAAATTGCTAAAAAATAAAGTAAAAAGGTAAACAAATCAGTAACGTTGGCTTGCCTAGCGAGTTCAATGTTAGGCGTCATTACGATCCCGACAGTAAAAAATTTGGGCCGTGACAATATAATTGTATACAGAAGTTGAATTTCGTCTCCGACGTACTTCAACTCACAAAGACAATCACCAAATAGCTCTTCACTGAATAGCTTTAAAATTTAATCGCAACTTCTAATTTGTCAAAAAATTCCACAAATCATAAAGCCCATTTACGAGCTTTCTTTTAAAAATTCCCACAATGAAGTCTTTAAATTTTCACTTTAATTCATCCAGTAATATTTAAATGCATGATGATAAACATGAATATTACTCTCAATTCAATTTCTAACACATATTGATCTCCGTAATACTCTGTTAATAGATATAAAGAAGTTTCAAATTATATACAAAATAAACTAAATTAGATAAGACAAAGAATATTGGCTAATATTAGTTGAGAAAGTACCAGCATATACTTCTCCGTAATTGTTATACTACTTATAATTGCAGAAGAGAAACGTTTGTAGATCAAACTTTTCCGTTGGACTTGATTACCGTAGTTAAATTCAAGGTAAAACGTCACAACCGTTTTACATTGGTTGAATTTGATTAGCCATCAAGTCCACTAAGAATACTACGTTACTTGACACGTGATAAAAGTTTGACCTTTTGGAAATGACAAGTGACATTTGGCTTGATTTAACGTATTCGTGAGCTTTTTTTCACTTTATCCCCGCCAGAAATTATTTATATTGGATAACTGGAAAAGTATATAAAACTTATATAATTTTTATATATAACATACATAATGTGTGTATATATATATATATATATATATACAAAAAATATTTATTTATATTTTACTATTATTTGAAAGCGGCTATATAATATCATTTTTCTAATTCATTTTGTGTAGCCGAACTAGTTGATCCAACTCAACGTAGTTGGATACTTGGATTATTGATCCATATATTTATTTGGGCCAATCCAATGAGTACTAAACGTTTATGTAGCCCTTGTGTTAGCTCAATCCAATAAGTGCCTACACAGTAAACTATAAATTAAAATTTGTTAAAAGTATATAAAACTTCAACACCTGTATATTACCTTTAAATTGCAAATGATGTCACTTTTGCTTATTTGGAAATTATATCATTTTCCCCCTTTTCTTTCTGTAACATTTCCTTCGGTAATCCTACTCACTTTTGCCTCTTCGGAAACTCTATCAATTTTTTCCCATTTTCTTTTGTACTAATATTTTATTGACTTATCATAAAAATAAAGATTCTTTAATTTTTTACAATGAAAAACTTCGAAGATTATGATTTTGGCAGGTTGTTAACAAATTTGCAGATAATAGTAAAACAGTAGATATTCCAAATCCAATGAATAGTGAGTCAAATGGTACAAGAAGTTCCCTATAAAAAGGGTCTAAATTCTCATTCAATTGGCACAACAACACTAAGAGCCTTTCTTTTATAAAATAATCCTTTTGCGTATCTATTTAATATATTCATTCTTAAAAAATGTCAGGAGGAAACAGAGCCACAATTATTGCCGCAGCTGTGATGCTATGCGTCTTACTTCAAACCAGCATTTCAAGTGCAGCTACATTTCCTGCTGGTGGCGCTAATGGTTGGGGTTTCAACATGAATGGTTGGCCTAATGGCCAGACTTTCAAGGTTGGCGATGTCATTGGTAAGCATTCATAAACATACTTTTTATATTCAAATAATAATGAAAATGTGCATCTATATATTTGACAAAAATTATCGTTTCTCTATTTCGTTTTTCTTTCCTAAAATACAGAATTTAAATACATGGCTGGGATGCACAACGTGGTGAAAGTGAGCAAGGCAGGATTTGACGCTTGCGATGGTACTGGAGGACAAGTTTTTAGTTCAGGAGACGACAAAGTAACACTTGTACAAGGAACGCAATACTTCATTTGTACAATCGGACCACACTGTTCTAATGGCGTCAAGGCTGCTGTTACCGCCAATTAATTTATTTCAAATTAAACTGCATTTATCAAAATTAAATCTAGTAGTATTAATTCATTCCAATTGTTGTACTTTGGTGTACCAATGATGTAGAATGTTTTATTTCATGATCCATATAGATAATTTTTTGCTTGTGGAGTACTTGAATTAAAAAAAAAAAGAGATTAAATTATAAGTTGTCATTTCATTCTTCAAAATATAGAAATGAAGAGATAATAAAAAAAACAATGGGAAGAAAGCAACATATTATTTATTTATTTATTTATTTATTTATTTGATTTTTTACTTAGCAGTAACTGAAATCTTTTGGCCACCATTACAATGACCAGGAATGCCGCAAATAAAATAGTATGTGCCTTTGCCAAGAGTTACTCTATCATTCCCAGAACTAAGTATTTTCCCAGAAGCGTTACAACTACCATAATTAGCCTTGTTCACTATCACCACATTGTGAACACCTTTAGGATATTTGAATACTGCAAGAAAAAAAAAAGGTTTGTTAATGTCATGGAAGTAATAAACACTACATAAACTCCTATTTAATCCGACATAAACAGTTATTTTTCTTTAACATACTATCTCACTTTGATAAATAAGCACTTCTGTGATGTAACTTTTTTTTTATTTAAAAAAAAAAAAAGATTGTGACATGTAAATAAAAGGCACAATAATGGGTACAAGTAGTTTCATACCAAGCACATCGCCAGCTTTGAAATTCTTGCCATTAGGCCAGTTACTAACACCAAAAGTCCAGCCATTGCCATCTCCAACATTGTAAATAGCAGCATTAGTTATTTGAATAGTAAACAAGGCCAAAAACATGACCCATAAAATTGCAGACCCATGTTTCCTTGACATTTTGTTTTACTTAGTAATTTGTACTTTTTTTTAAAATAGAAATTTTAAGGCTGAGTGAGGGATGAAATTCATTTCAAAAAGTTTTAATTCAAAGACTAAGAAGTTAGCTGAATGCCTTGAGTTACAACTTTATGGCTTTTTTATAGTGGTACTAGCTAGACTGCCCAATTATTGCTAATTTAATTTTCTAGATTTTGACAATCTTGTTTTGGGCATTCAATGTAGATTTCATGAAATCTACCCATGTTGCATAGTGGAAAAGTGCGACTTTTTTCGTGCAATAAGTTTTTTTTTTCTTTTTCTTTCAAGTATGGACGATTTACAGATAAGAGCTCAAATAACCGTTTGGGTGAAGTTAAATGAGCAAAATGTAAATAGGACCGTCGGCCAAAATTAATTATATTTATTGGCTAAAAGGTGTATTTTATATATACAATTTATCGGCTAAAATGTCGAGATTAATATTGGTTGTATATATTTACTCCATGTGTGTTACTTGTTAATCTCATACTAGTAGTTACCTTTTTTTTTTTTTTTTTTTTTTACGCGAACTTGTGTATATTGCGCGTAAAAAAAATGCTTGACTAAAATTTTCTTTAAGACCAAAAACAACTCAAACTAATTGATCAGATTGTTGGAATCCTGGAATAAATGATGAAGGAAATTGAAATTAATTAGGCTTTTAAGTCCTTGAATCAGTGAAAGACCAAATAGTAAGACCGCCAGATAGGGGTGTACAAAAGAAACCGACAAACCGTACCAATCCGATAATTTGAGTCAAACCGAAAAAAAAATACGACTATGATTCAGTTTGATTTGGTTTGGTGTTGAAAAAAAAACCCGACCATAATTAGTCTAGTTTAGTTTTAACTAAATAAAGTCACATCGAAACCAAACCAACCCGACATTATATATAGAAATTCTAAATATATTTAATATATAAACATACTTATTGTGATATAATTTATAAATATTTCTTAATTTTTTTCATAATTTTATCTTTTAAGGTATTATTTCAAGATTGGACTTAGAGCTTTTGAATGCTCCAATAAGTATTATAACCATTAATATTAATAACTCAAATAATGCTAACTGTTGAAGATGGAGATCAGAACAATTGACATTTCTCCATTGATGAACCTGGCCGAGCTTCAGAGAAGGTTCTAGAGATTAGAAGAATTGGGAAAAATGAAATTGTGTATTATTTCGATGTCTGAGAAGTGTATATACACGAGTGTCTAAGAGAGAATTAAAACATGACTACTAATTATAAAAATGTCACTCTAACTAACTCAACTACATAGCTAACTAACTCAACTACATGACTAACTAACTCAACTATGTATACACATAAATATTACATTAACTATTCTCAATACCCCCCTCAAGTTGGAGGTGTGGAACTCACTGTCAACTTGCTGAGAAGATCAGAGTGTTTAACTCATGTGAGGGCCTTTGTTAAGATGTCAACCAATTGAGCATAGTTGGAAATGTGATGTAGTTCGACTAGCCCATCTTGTATCTTGTCCCGGACAAAGTTACAATCCACTTCGATATGTTTTGTCCTCTCATGGAATACACGATTTCTTGTAATATGAACAGCTGCTTGGTTGTCACAAAATACAGTTATGGGATTGGTACACATGACTGTCAGCTCTTCTAGCAATCTCTTTATCCATGCCAACTCACCAACAACTTTCCTGATTGACCTATACTCTGCTTCTGCAGAATATAGTGAGACAATAGTTTGTTTCATTGACTTCCAACTAATAGGGCTATCCCCAAGCAACACAATGTATCCACTCACAGATCTTCTTGAATCACGACAAGTAGCCCAATCCGAGTCACAATATGCATTTACAATATAGCTAGGGTCGTTGGACAAAAATATCCCCAAAGTAGGATCTTTCTTCAAGTATCTAAGAACATGTACAACAACTTTTAGGTGAGGTCCCCTTGGTGCCTACATAAACTGGCTCAAATATTGGACATTGTAGGCTATGTCCAGTCTTGTATTTGCTAAGAAATTTAACTTCCCAACTAGCTTCCTCTAAGACTCTGGGTCAGACAACAAGGTTCCTCATCACTTCTCAATTTAATGGTAGAATAAAGTGAGAGCTAACAGGGGAATATGTCAAGCAACCATACTCTTTCAGTAGGTCTATAATGAATTTTCTCTGGCAAATCAGTACTCCATAAGCCTTGTACAATATTTCTAGCCCCAAGAAGTAGTGTAACTTCCCAAGATCCTTTATTTTAAATTGCTTATGTAGGAAAGCCTTCAGTTCTGTAATTTCCTCCAAGTTGGTACCTATAAGAATTACATCATCTACATAAACAGCTACAAAAGACTGTCGAGTTCCCTTGTTTGTAGACTGTGAGTAATCACTAGCTGAATGTCTAAAGCCCCTAGAATGTAGAGACTCTGTCAATTTGTCAGACCATTGTCTGCTAGTTTGTTTTAAACCATATAGTGACTTTCTAAATTTGCATACTAGATTTCCTTTAGGTGTCATTAAACCTTGTGGAATCTCCATGTACACTTCTTTATGTAGATCCCCATGAAGAAATACATTGTTTACATCTAGTTGATAGAGATTCTACCATCTCTTCACTGCAATGCTGATTAATGTTCTGATTGTGGTCATTTTCACCACTGGTGAGAAAGTCTCTATGTAATCAATTCGTGCTTCTTGTGTGTATCCCTTCACTACAAGCCTTGCTTTGAATCTTTCTACACTTCTATCTGCCTTGTATTTGATCTTGTGTACTCTTTACAACCTTTAGCTTTCTTTCCTGCAGGCATTTCAACTAGATCCCAAGTATGGTTAGCATATAAAGCTTCAAATTACTGTGTCATTGCCATTTGCCATGCTGGATTCATAGATTCCTCCTCATAAGAAGATGACTCACAATCATGTGAAATGTTTCTAAGTAATTGTTGACTCTCAAGATGCAAGACATTAAAAGAGACATGTTGCTTATTGTTGCAGAATACATTGAATGATGTGTGGATGGTGTGATGTTCAGATTCTGTATTTTGATGTTGAAGAGTTGGCAAGGAATACACATAGTCTTTGAGGTGTGTAGGAGTACTATGAGTTCTGCCTGATCTTCTAGGATTTGAGGGATTTATTTGAAGATTATTGGACTCAATATCTTGAGATTCAGTGGACTGTGCTTGTGTGGATGACTGAGAACCAGGGTTATTTTCTGGAGACATGTGTGAGCTTGACATCTGATTAGGTGTTGTTAAACTAGATGGAGAAAAAGGTGAACTAGGTGGAAGAACAGGTGCAACAGTATCATTTACAGGTCTATCAGTGACCGAAATTGATGCATCTTCATCATACATGCTACAATCATTTGACTCCCCAGAAGTAGGGTGGAAGCAAGATAGATTGCAATTTATCAGATGCAGTACAGAAGGAAAATTGGAATGTTCAGGTAAAACGGCAAAAGAAAAAATATTTTCATGGAACATTATATCTCTAGATATATGTATTCTTTTTGTGGATAAGTCTAGGACCTTGTAATATTTTGTACCAAAGGGATAAACCTACAAACATATGAGGTGTTACACTTGGTTCAAACTTGTCTCTATGAGTTTTCTGTGTACAAGGGAGCACAGGCAGCTAAAATTCTTAAGTTGTGAATATTTGGGCCTTTTGATGTACAGAAGTTCAAAGGGCTTTTGTCATTAAGAACAGTGGATGGGAGCCTATTTATTATATAGGTAGCTATCAGAATGCACTCCCTACAGTACCTTATGGATAGTTTGGACTGGTAAAGAAGGGCTCTTGCTGTTTCAAGAAGGTATTTGTATTTTCTTTCCACCACACCATTTTGTTGTGGTGTGTATGGACAAGTTTTCTGATGTACTATGTCTTTTTCTTGGAAGTATGTCATGGTTTCATTGTTAACAAATTCTAGATCATTGGCAGATCTAATGGTCTTAACTGAGGTGTCAAACTGATTTTCAATCATGGATAGAAAACTTTTAATGGCATGAAATGTATTGCTTTTGCAACTTAAGAGGTGAGTCCAGGTTGACCTACTAAAATCATCAACCATGTTAAGAAAGTATTTTTAATTATCGTGTGTTAATGTATGGTAGGGCCCCCACAGGTCTACATGGATTAATTCAAAGATTTTCGTGGATGAAGTGGTTCTTTCGGGGAATGGCAGCCTAGTCTGTCTAACCATAGGGCAGATTGAACAAATAAAAGGTTGTTTGGGAGCAAAATTGGCTGATTAGATATTTTCATCATTTTCACAAAAGGTACATGTCCTAGCCTATTGTGCCACAAGTAATCAACATTATTTCCATAAGATGCAGAACATATAGAAGAAGAACTCACAGTAAAAGGATTCATTTTATTGCATGAATGGATACTTTAAGATGGATCATTTACAGTTGGTAATGAATGAGATGGATGAGTTTGATCCTTTTTCTTACTGCATTGTTATTAGAAATGAAAATACAAGAATGAGACAAACTAGAAATTGAAACAGTAGATGGACTCAAGTTTGAACAGCTGTGACACTTTGAACAAAGAAAGTATAATCCATTTCTTGCCTTACCAATCTCCAGAGGCCTCTTCATTGAAGGGGCATGCATTAGACAAAGATACTTGTTGAAATTAACCATGCAATCAAGATGCTCTGTTAATAAGTGGATTGAAATGAGGCTGTATTTGAAACTAGGTACATACAAGACTCTAACCAAAGTTAGTTTAGGACTAAGGAAAGAATCACCAATTTCTGTCACTTTCACCTTGTATCCACTAGGTAAGGTAACAAGGAACAGATAAGGTAGGATTCTAATGTTGGTTAGAAATAATTTTCTATATGTCATGTGGTTTGTAGCTCTACTGTTTAATAACCATAGATCAACAATTGAATTTGAACATTTACATATGGTTGTTTTAACTATCTTATTATAAGTACAGCAAGCTAGAATACCTACAAAGTTCACAGCTCTACTAGTGATCATGTTTGTATTTTCTCCTGCATTGTTGACTTTGAAGTTCTCCAACAGATTCAACAACTGGTTATATTGTTCCTTTGTTAGATTCTGAAGATTTTGGTTATGGTTCCTGCTATCAATATCTTCATTGCTGCAGACTTGCATCTCTTTACACTAACCATGGACATTTGCAGCAGATCATGTGTTCCTACCTTTTGTAAACTTTAAGTCTTGTGGAAACCTATGTAACCTATAGCAGTATTCCTTGGTATGCCCCTGTTTTTTTACAGTAGTCACAATACAACTTAGATGTATTAGGAGAAAATGCAGTTCTATACGAGTTATGTCCTGTAGTATTGTCTTGTGGAGTATAAATGGTTCTGAATTTATTGTTTCCTGGTCCATTCACATTCAGAGAGGTGGATTCCATGACTAGGCGATTATTTGGTCTAATTTATCTCTATTTCTCCTCCTGAATAAGGATGGAGAAAGCCTGTGCAATACTAGGCAGGGGATTCATCATTAGAATACTTCCTCTAACAATTGTGTGGTCTTCATTGAGTCCCATTAAAAACTGAATTAGCCTTCGATCTTGTTCTATCTTGTACATATTTCCCTTGGCACCACAAGTGCATTGACATCCACATTGGGCATGTGTATTCAAGGTATTAAGCTCCTCCCAAATCTTTTTCATTTTTGTGCAGTATCCAGTTATGTCTAGGGTTCCTTGATTTAGGTCGTTGATTTCCTTTTTTAATTGATAAAGTTTTGCTCCATTTGTTTGATTGTACATGTCCTCAAGCTCTTTCCATAGCTCCTTTGCATCGCTCACGTACTGTAGACCATCAGCCAAGTCCTTTGAGAGTAAGTTTAGAATCCACAATGTCACCATATCATCGCATCGTGCCCATCGATCATAGGTCGCCTCTCCAGCATTAGGTTTCTTACACTTTCCTATGATGAATACGACTTTGCTTTTCAGAGAGAGGGCTCTAAGAACACCTCTCATCTTGGATATATAGCCAGTGCCGTCAAATGCCATCGATACCAAAATAGTCCCAACACTTTTCGATGGGTGCATGTATAGTGGATTGGTCGAATCCAAAATTGTGGCGGTATCCTGAGTATCTTTGTTTTCAGCCATGAATTTAAGTAGAGAATGTCAGGAATTTGAGTTAATTAAGGATTTAGAGTGTGTGAATCAATCATTCGCAGAGAAAAAATTGCGGACTGAGAACTTCCGATTTGTAATTTCAATATCGGGTGAAAATAACGAAGAAGAAAATAGAATACGAACTGGATGTGGATCGGAGATTATGAGCTGAGCTCTGATACCATGTTGAAGATGGATATCAGAACAATCGACATTTCTCCATTGATGAACCAGGTCGAGCTTCAGAGAAGGTTCTAGAGATTAGAAGAATTGGAGAAAATGAAATTGTGTATTATTTCCATGTCTGAGAAGTGTATATACACGTGTGTCTAAAAGGAAATTAAAACATGACTACTAATTACAAAAATGCCACTCTAACTAACTCAACTACTGTCACGACCCTAAGCCCGAACCCGATCGTGATGACGCCTCTCGTAAAGACAAGGCCAGCCGACACATTCCTGATTCATTTTTAAGCAATTAAGTAATAAAACTAAGTTTTTAACATAATAATAAAAATCCTAAAATAAGGTAAATAATATAGTTTGCGGAATAGATATAACCCGACATCAGGTTGTCACCAGTCATCAGCATCTATCATAAAAACTACAAGTTTGAAAGAGTCAACACAACTATTACATAGCTAAAACAGGAGAAAATAAGATAGAGGGAGAACCACTAGGCTGCGAACGCCGAGCAACTACCTAGTGAATCTCCGAAGTCTATTGGAAGCTCTCAACCCTCGCAAGCAGGACCTGAAGCGCCTGAATCTGCACACGGGGTACAGGTAGTAAAGTGAGTACTCCAACTCAGTGAGTAATAATAATAAATGAAGGCTGAGCGATAAGAAATCACGTAAAGGCACATCAACAGGCTATAAAGAAGCAGTATAAAACCAGTAAAAACAATGAAACATTGAAAACATGTAAAGCCACCTTAGTTCAGTTTAAGCTTCTTTAAAATACCTTTTTAGCAGTTAAACAATTAAATGAAAAATAGCTAGAACAGATAAACACATAGAAATCTTCCCCTCGGGCACAATGTCAACAGAATCCACACCTCGGGCAATATAATGGAACTATACCAGCCCCTCGGGCTATATCTCATATCGCAATGGGTACCCGCACTCACTGGGGGTGTACAGACTTCGGGAGGGGCCCCTTACAACCCAAACGCAATATCAAGCCACCTCGTGGCGTAATCAGTAGGCTCTCGGCCTCATATCAACATGCCACCTCGTGGCATACAATCTCAGGCCCTCGACCTCATAATCATGAATCAGTTCAATAACCTCACAACACAGGACCTCGGCCTTACTCAGTCAGAATCTCATAAGCCACTCGGGCATAATAAAACATGATACTCAGCACAAAATATCATTAAAATATCATTTTACGTGTTGAAAATGGAGTAAACATGGCTGAGTTATGAAAACAGTAGAATATAGCATGACTGAGTACAAGTATAAAGTTAAAACAGTGAGGAAATATTAGGAAAAATCACCTAAGTGTCCAAATAGTTGGCACGAGGCCCAAATATGACATTCAGCCCAAAACATGATGATAGCAAATAGTTTTCAATCAAATGCGCGGTAAAACAATCATATGGGATGAACTAAGGCACAATCCCCAATGGAGCACAACCCCACGCTCGCCATCTAGTGTGTGAGTCACCTCAATATAGCACAACGATGTGCAAATCCGGAGTTTCATACCCTCAGGACAACATTTACAATCATTACTCACCTCTACCCGGTCCAAACCTCTAGCTCGCGATGCCTTTACCCCTCGAATCGGCCTCCGGATGCTCCAAATCTAACCAAAATCAGTGCAAAACCATCAAAATATGCTAAGGGAACAAAACCCACTCGAAAGAAATCAAATTACAACACAAATCCCGAAATTGGCCAAACCCCTCCCCCGGGCCCACGTCTCGGATTCCGATAAAAATTACATCATAGACTCCTCATCGCTCCCTGATTTCATTCATACCAAAAGCATCAAAATCCAACCACAAACGACCCCTCAAATCCCAAATTCTAGGTCTCCAATTACAAGCCCTAGTTCTTCAATATTAGGCTTAAATTCCATGATTAATTAGGTATAATTCACATTATAATCGAGTATTAAGTCCATAGATCTTACCTCCAAGTGTTTCCCCTTGAATCCCTCTTCAATCCTCTTTAAAAAGCTCCAAAATCGCTCAAAAATGGTGGAAGTTAACCCCAAAATCGTGGACAAATGGCTATTTAAACATTCTATCCAAGCATCCAATCCTTTTTCGTGAATGCAGTCAACGCCTCGCGTTCGCGAAGCACAAACTGACTTTGACCAAATTTCCTTCATCACGATCGCGACTCACAGCTTGCGAATGCGAATACCTAGCTCCCTTACTCATCGCGAACGCGACTCCCCTTCCGCGAACGCGAAGAACAAATCCGCCTGAACCCAGCTGCTCAACTTTCCTCTACGCGAACGCGCCTGATACCTTGCGAACGCAATGCACAAGACCCCAGACCTTTGCAAATGCCGAGCCTCCCTCGCGAACGCGAAGGCTAAATCCTCAGCCTCACCTGCTAACTCTTCGCGAACGCAAGGGCCTACTCGCGAACGTGAAGGTCAATTTTTCTGCAACACTTCAGCAGATTTTCTGCAATTCTCAACATCTTGAAATGGTCTGTTTAACCATCTAAAATGCACCTAAGGCCCCCGGGACCTCAACCAAACATGACAACATATTTCATAATATCATTAAAACTTTTTCCAACCTTCGGAATGCTCAAAACAACATCAAAACATGAAATTCGCGTCGGATTCAAGCCTAAGAATTCCAAAATCTTCTAAATTACGCTTTTGATCAAAAAATCTATAAAACCACGTCTGAATGACCTGAAATTTTGAACACACATCCCAAATGACACAACAGAACTAGTGCAACTCCTGGAATTCCATTCCGACCCCTATATCAAAATCTCACCTATCAACCGGAAAACGCCAAAATTTCAATTTCGCCAATTCAAGCCTAAATCTACTCCGAACTTCCAAAACACATTCTGATCACGCTCTTAAGTCCCAAATCACCTCCCGAAGCTATCCGAACCATCAGAACTCACATCTGAGTCCTCTAACACATATGTCAACATCTGATTGACTTTTCCAACTTAAGCTCCCTCAAAAGAGACTAAGTGTCTCAAACCTTACCAAAGCCTCTCTGAACCCGAACCAACCAGCCCGGTCACATATAGAACCGATAAAAAAAAGCAATAAGAAGTAGAAATGGGGGAAATGGAGTGGTAACTTATGAGACAACTGGCCGGGTCGTCATATCCTCCCCCTCTTAAACAAACGTTCGTCCTCGAACGAGTCAAGAAACATACTTGAAGCCACAAACAGGTGAGGATATCTGCTCCGCATCTCCCGCTCGGTCTTCCAGGTAGCCTCCTCCATGGGCTGACCTCTCCACTGCACTTTCACTGAAGCTATATCCTTTGATCTCAACTTTCGAACCTGACGCTCCAAATAGATGTTGGCTCCACATCATAAGTTAAATCACCATCTAACTGCATCGTGCTGAAATCCAAAACATGAGACGGATCCCCAATATACTTCCGGTGCATAGAAACATGAAATACTAGATGCACACTCGACAAGCTGGGTGGCAAATCAAGCTCATAAGCCACCTCCCCAACCCTCCGAAGCACCTCAAAAGGCCCAGTGAATCGATGACTCAATTTACCTTTCTTCCCAAATCTCATATCACCCTTCATGGGCGAAACCTTCAATAGAACCTTCTTACCAACCATGTTGGACACAACCCGAACCTTCCTGTCAGCATAGCACTTTTGTATCAACTACACTGTATGAAGCCTCTCCTGAATTACCTTCACTTTTTCTAAAGCATCCTGCTCCAAGTCTGTCCCTAATAGCCTAGACTCACCCAGCTCAAACCAACCAACTGGAGATCTACACCACCTCCCATACAAAACCTCATATGGAGCCATCTGAATACTCGATTGGTAGCTGTTGTTAAAAGCAAACTCTGCAAACGGTAGAAACTGATCCCATGACCCTCCAAAATCAATGACATAAGCACGCGACATGTCCTCCAATATCTGAATATGCGCTCGGACTGTCGGTCCGTCTGAGGGTGAAAAGTTGTGCTCAACTCAACCTGAGTACCCAACTCTCGCTGCACAAACCTCCAAAACTACGAAGTAAACTGAGTGCCCCTATCTGAAATGATGGAAACTAAGACACCATGCAAACGAACAATCTCCCAGATATAGATCTCTGCCAACTGCTCTGAAGAATAGGTAGTACACACAGGAATGAAGTGCGTGGACTTGGTCAGCCGATCCACAATTACCCAAATAGCATCGAACTTCTTCAAAGCTTGTGGGAGCCCAACTACAAAGTCCATGGTGATCCGCTCCCACTTCCACTCTGGAATATACATCTGCTGAAGCAAGCCACCCGGTCTCTGATGCTCATATTTCACCTGTTGACAATTGAGACACCGAGCTACAAATCCCACAATGTCTTTCTTCATTCTCCTCCACCAATAATGCTGCCTCAAATCCTAATACATCTTCGCGACACCCGGATGAATGGAATACCGTGAGCTATGGGCCTCCTCCAGAATCAACTCCCGAAGCCTATCTATATTGGGCACACATATCCGGTCCTGCATCCTCAACACCCCATCATCACCAATAGCCACGTCTCTGGCATCATCGTGTTGAACTCTGTCCTTAAGGATAAGCAAATGAGGATCATCATACTGGCGCTCTATGATGCAATCATATAAGGAAGACCGAAAAACCAAACAAGCCAATACCCGACTAGGCTCTGAAATATCTAACCTCACGAACCGATTGGCCAAGGCCTGAACTTCAACTACAAGAGGTCTCTCCCCAACTAGAATATATGCCAAACTCCCCATACTCACTACATTTCCGCTCAAAGCATCGGCCACCACATTGGCCTTCCCCCGATGGTACAATATAGTAATATCATAATCCTTTAGCAACTCCAATCATCTCCGCTGCCTAAAATTGAGATCCTTCTACTTGAACAAGTGCTGAAGGCTACGATGATTAGTAAACACCTCACAAGACACACTATACAAGTAATGCCTCCAAATCTTCAACGCGTGCACAATGGCAGCCAACTCCAAATCATGAACGAGGTAGTTCTTCTCATAGGGCTTCAGCTGACAAGAAGCACAAGCAATAACTCTACCCTCCTGCATCAATACACACCCAATACCAACTCTCAAAGCATCACAATACACGGTATATGAATCTGAAGTTGATGGAAGAACTAATATTGGAGTTGTGGTCAAGGCTGTCTTGAGCTTCTGAAAGCTCTCCTCACACTCATCCGACCATACAAATGAAGCACCCTTCTGAGTCAACTTGGTCAAAGGCGATGCAATAGATGAGAATCCCTGAACAAACCGGTTATAATAACACGCTAAACCAAGAAAGCTGCGAATTTCTATGGCTGAGAATGGTCTAGGCTAACTCTTAACCGCCTTTATCTTCTTCGAATCAACCTGAATACCCTCGCCGGACACCACGTGCCCCAAGAAAGCCAATGAACTAAACCAAAACTCACACTTAGAGAATTTTGCATAAAGCTTTTCCTCCCTCAATCTCTGCAACACAACTCTCAAATGCTCTGCGTGCTCCTCCTGACTACGCGAATACACCAGAATGTCATCAATGAAGATTATGACAAACGAGTCAAGATAAGGCCGAAACACGCTGTTCATCAAATGTATGAACGCTGCTGGGGCATTGGTCAGCCCAAAAGACATCACCAAGAACTCATAATGACTATATCAGGTCCTAAAAGTTGTCTTAAGAATATCTGAGTCCCTGATCTTTAATTGGTGATAACCCGAATGGAGATCAATCTTGGAGAACACTCTCGGTCCCTGAAGCTAGTCGGATAAATCATCAATGCGAGGCAAAAGATACTTGTTCTTAATTGTTACTTTATTCAACTACCTATAATCAATGCACATACTTATTGTGCCATCCTTCTTCTTCACAAATAGAATCGGTGCACCCCAAAGTGACACACTAGAGCAAATGAACCCCTTATCAAGGAGTTCCTAAAGCTGCTCGTTTAACTCCTTCAACTCTGTTGGTGCCATACGATACAACGGAATAGAAATGGGCTGAGTGGCTGGCACCAAGTCAATACCAAAAACGATGTCCCTATCTGGTGACATGCCCGACAGGTCTACAAGAAACACATCGGGAAACTCCCTCACAACTGGAACATAATCAATACTGGGAGTCTCTGCACCAACATCCCTCACAAAGGCTAGCTACGAAAGACAACCCTTCCCAACCATACACTGGGCCTTCAAGAATGAGATTACTCTATTGGGAACATAATCAGTCAAACCTCGCCACTCAATCCATGGCACACCCAGTATTGCTAATGTGACTATATTAGCATGACAATCCAGAATATCATGACACAGTGATAGCCAATCCATGCCCAAAATAACATCTAAATCTACCATACATAATAGTAAAAGATCCACTCGGGTCTCCAGACCCCCAATAGTCACCACACACGACCGGTACACATGGTCTACAATAACAGTATCGTCCACCGGAGTAGATACATGAACAAGTGAAACAAGAGACTCACGAGGCGTATCCAAATAACGAGCAAAGTATGATGACACATAAGAAAAGGTGGAACCGGGATCAAATAATATAGAAGCATCTATGTGGCAGATTGAGATAATACCTGTAATAACAGCATCGGAAGCAATAGCATCAGGTCTAGCTGGAAGTCTATAGAAACAGGCCTGACCGCCACCTGATCGACCTCCCCCTCTAGGGTGACCCCTAGCTGATTGACCTCCACCCCTAGCTGGTTGGGCAGGTGGTGGTAAAGTAACTGGTGCTGAAGCCGATGGCTGATTCCTCTGCTGAGATAAACTTACAAGATGACGAGGACATTGCCTCCATATATTTCCCATCTCTCCACACTCATAGCAACTCCCGGGTACTGGAGACGGGGACTAAAAGGAACCCCCAGCGCCGGAATGACTAGTAGAAGCACCTAGCGTAGAAGAGCCCTGAACTGATGGAGCACGGGACAAACTCTAAGGTGGAAGGGCACTAAGTAATGACCGGCCCTGATGAGAACTGTGAGAACTATGACCCGATGATGCCCCACGATAACCTGGGCGAGCTGGCTGAGCATGCCTGAATGGACGGCATCTGCCGTGCTGAAACTGACCTCTCGAAGGAGCACCACCATAACTACCAGATCCTCGAGGCCTCTTAGACTCTCTCTCATCTCGCTCCTGGCAACGAACTGACTCAATCTCACGAGTAGTGTACACAACCTCCTCAAAAGTAGCACCAGACATCCTCTCTCTGGTCATGAGAATACGAAGCTGATAAGTGAGGTCATCCACAAACCTCCTAATCCTCTATCTATTTGTAGGAACCAACCAAATAGCATGACAAGCTAACTCGAAGAACCTCATCTCATACTACATCACAGTCATCTCTCCCTAATGCAACCACTCAAACTGCCTGCGCAGCTCCTCTCTATGAGGCTGCGACACATACTTCTCAAGAAAGATAATAGAGAACTGCTGCCAGGTAAGGGGTGTTGCACCAATATGCCTACGCCTCTCATACGCCTCCCACCAAGTGAAGGCAGCTCCAGAAAACTAAAAAGTAGTGAAAGCGACCCCGCTGGTCTCCAGAATACCCGTCGTGCGAAGAATCCTCTGACACTTATAAGAAACCCTAGGAATCCTCGCCCTTTGCACCACTGAAAGTCGGAGGCTGAAGTCTACCAAACCTCTCCAACCTACGTTGCTCATCCTCTGGCATGGCAGGAGCTACATAGTCTTGAGCAGCTGCAACCGACTGGGCTGGATGTGCCCCCGGTGTCTAAAGTCCCTGCACGACCTACTCAAGTGTGAGAGCGGCGGGATTCTGAGTGCCTCCCCTGGCTTGAGAAGTAGATGCGGCTGTAGCAACTGAAACCGCCTAAGCTAGGCCAGTGCATACTGATAGAATCTGAGCTAAGGCCTCCTGAAGCCACGGAATCATGCACAGCTGGTGCCTGAGTTGGTGCTGCTGGAGCGTCCACAACTAGGACCTGATCCTGAACTGGGGCAGCTGGTGGATCTGTAGGTGCTACCCTAGCTGCTGTGCAGTCCGCACCCCCGCCCCTACCGCGACCACGACTGCGTCCTCGGCCTCTAGTGGCCACAGCTGGTGGTACTGGTAGTTGTCCATCCTGACTGGTAGCGCGTGTCCTCACCATCCGTGAGAGAATAGAATAACAGAAGTTTAGTACTCGGATCAACAAATTTCCACGACAAGAATTTCAAGAATATGAAGTTTTTTTCCTAAAGGTTCTGCAGCCTCTCGAGGATAAATACAGACGTCTCTGTACCGATCTACGAGACTCTACTAAACCTACTCATGACTCATGAAACCTATGTAACCTAGGCTCTGATACCAACTTGTCACGTCCTTAAACCCGGACCCGGTTGTGATGGCACCTCTCGTGAAGACAAGGCCAACCGACATACTCTCGATTCATTTTTAAGCAATTAAGTAATAAAACTAAGTCTTTAACATAATAATAAAAATCCAAAAATAAGGTAAACAATACAGTTTGCGGAATAGACATAACCCAACATCGGGGTGTCACCAGTCATGAGCATCTATCATAAAAACTACAAGTCTAAAAGAGTCTACACAACTATTACATAGCTAAAATAGGAGAAAATAAGATAGAGGGAGAAGCATTGGGCTGCAAATGCCAAGCAGCTACCTAGTGAGTCTCCGAAGTTTGTTGGAAGCTCTCAACCCTCGCAAGCAGGACCTGAAGCGATTGAATCTACACACAGCGTGCAGGGAGTAAAGTGAGTACTCCAACTCAGTGAGTAATAATAATAAATGAAGACTGAGTGATAAGAAATCACGTAAAGGCACATCAACAGGCTATAAAGAAGTAGTATAAAACTAGTAAAAGCAATGAAATAGTGAAAACATGTAAAGTCACCTTACTTCAGTTTAAGCTTCTTTAAAATACCTTTTTTAACAGTTAAACAATTAAATAAAAAGCAGCTAGAATAGATAAACACATATAAATCCGCCCCTCAGGCACAATGTCAACAAAATTCGCCCCTCGGGCAATATCATGGGACAACACTAGCCCCTCGGGCTATATCTCATATCACAATGGGTACCCACGCTCACTGGGGGTGTATAGACTCTGGGAGGGGCCCCTTACAGCCCAAATGAAATATCAAGTCATCTCGTGGCGTAATCAGTAGGCTCTTGGCCTCATATCAACAAGCCACCTCGTGGCATACAATCTCAGGCCCTCGGCCTCATAATCATGAATCAGTTCAATAACCTCACAACACAGGCCCTCAGCCTTACTCAGTCAGAATCATATAAGCCACTCGGGCATAATAAAACATGATGCTCAGCCTAAAATATTATTAAAATATCATTTTAAGTGTTGAAAACAGAGTAAACATGGCTGAGTTATGAAAACAGTAGAATATAGCATGACTGAGTACATGTCTAAAGTCAAAACAGTGAGGAAAAATCAGAAAAAATCCCCTAAGGGTCCAAATAGTTGGCACGAGGCCCAAATATGGCATTTAGTCCAAAACATGATGATAGCAAATAGTTTTCAATCAAATACGCAGTAAAACAGTCATATGGGATGGACTAAGTCACAATCCTCAATGGTGAACGACCCCACGCTCATCATCTAGCGTGTGCGTCACCTCAATATAGCACAACGATGTGCAAATCCGGGGTTTCATACCCTCAGGACAACATTTACAATCATTACTCACCTCTACCCGGTCCAAATCTCTAGCTTGCGATGCTTTTGCCCCACGAATCGGCCTCCGGATGCTCCAAATCTAACCAAAATCGATGCAAAACTATCAAAATAAGCTAAGGGAACAAAGCCCACTCGAAAGAAATCAAATTACAACACAAATCCCGAAATTGGCCAAACCCGACCCTCGGGCCCACGTCTCGGATTCTGATAAAAATTACATCAATAGACTCCTTATCACTCCCCGAGTTCATTCATACCAAAAGCATCAAAATTCAACCACAAACGACCCCTCAAATCCCAAATTCTAGGTCTCCAATTACAAGCCCTAGTTCTTCAATATTAGGCTTAAATTCCATGATTAATTAGGTAGAATGCACATTATAATCGAGTATTAAATCCATAGATATTACCTCTAAGTGTTCCCCTTGAATCCCTCTTCAATCCTCTTCAAAAATCTCCAAAATCGCTCAAAAATGGTGGAAGTTAACCCTAAAATCGCGGACAAATGACTATTTAAACATTCTGCCCAGGCATCCAATCCTTCTTCGCGAACGCCATCAACGCTTCACGTTCGCAAAGCACAAACTGACTTTGACCAAATTTCCTTCATCTCGTTCGCGACTCCTTGCTCGCGAACGCGAAGACCTAGCTCTCTTACTCACTGCGAACACGACTCCCCTTCTGCGAACGCGAAGAACAAATCCACTTGAACCCAGTTGCTCAACTTTCCTCTACGCGAACGCGCCTGATACCTCGCGAACGCGATGCACAAGACCCCAGTGTCACACCTCCTTTTTCACTACCCCGAGAGGGGTATAGGGAGTTTTTTCCAATTTAAGTGACAATCGAAATGAGATTATTTGTTTAAAATCAGAGTCGCCACTTGTGATAATTTATGGTATCCCAAGTCACCGGTTATATCCCTAATCAAGGAAAGATTGACTCTGTTTTACAGTCTGCAAACACAGAAATCCGGGTAAGGAATTTTGTTAACCCGAGAGAAGGTGTTAGGCATTCCCGGGTTCCGTGGTTTTAGCACAATCGCTCAACTGTTATTATTGGCCTGTTTATCTGATTTTAAAACATCTTTAAAACCTATATGAATTTTATTCCTTTTAAACCGCTTTTAATAATCCAATTGTTATACAACTAATTATTTGATTACACGTTGCAAATCATGTCACGGGAACCGTACCCACGATCTACTACGTATTTAAATTATTAACAAGATTAAATTGTGGTCGGATCACATAAATGTACCCCCCTGATTTTAGAAATTAAGTGTCACAACTATGTCACTGGAACCGTAACCGTAGCTATGACCATTTATTTAATTAACGCGCCTAAAGCAAACTACGAGAGTTCAAGGTATTTTCTACACTTGTTAAGATAATTGATGTGAGGGTCATAAACTAGGTGATTATAGGACACACCTCAATTTTATTAAAGGAAAGGCATTCAATTAAGTGAACTACGGATATTCATAACTAAAACTAATTTGAAACTAAGTATCACAACTACACCACGGGAACCGTACCCGTAGCTGTGATGTTTTAATTACATGCCTAAAACAAAACTACGAATGTGCAAGAATGGTGATCAATTTCCTTAAAGCTTAAATGACAACGTGAACTCCCATTGCCTAAAACTTAAATGGAGAAAAACCTCATCGAATCACAAATGCAACGAATCAACAATCACACTTCAAAATTTAAACTAAGGCTCAACTTCTAATCTAACTAAATCTCAAATAAGGAACAGATGATCCTCCATAAATTAAAAACAAACAAAGTAAATTTGATGTAAGCTGTATTTCGAATTCAGAACCAGACAAAAACAACATGCTCCCTACACATCTATGCACTAAACACAATAGTACATTATTACTTGATTTAAGAATCAACAGATTTACCATAAAAGTGTGTAGCAACAGAACTTAGCAATACTACAGAAGGGTTACATGGCTAGAATGGAGCTTGGATTGCAGGTCCTTTAGAGGTGTGAGGGACTGATTTCCGGACTATTTCATGGAGATCTCATGCAAGTTTTGTGACTGAAACTACGATGGATTTTGGTATGAGGTTCAACTGCGCTTTTGGCTGGGTTATGTCGAGTTTAAGATGCTGATTTCGGGGAGGTTGGCTGTGAGGTTTGAGCTCTATCTTAGGGGTCTTACATCATCAGAATTCACACTAATATTGAGATATACTTGCAAAAACAAGATTCATTCGCAAATAACTTTCGCACAACACGAAACAAACTTGATCCAAGCAAAACATTTATCAGTTACGCATTCGACACTAAAAGAATTCTGTGGCTCTAAGCATGAACGAGGAACCAAGAAGTAATCGCTAAACTTAATTCATGGATCGATTTTCTCTTCGCCATATCACTATTCCTTCGAGTGTAAAACTATATGGATAAGTAGTTTAGCAATACACCAACAAAAGTTCCAATTCAATCCCGTTTCAAGTAAGAAAATTTGCACTGAACCACTGAGAAGCAGAAAGTTACCAAGTTTTC
The DNA here is from genome assembly GCF_000393655.2 of Nicotiana sylvestris. Classification (NCBI taxonomy): domain Eukaryota; kingdom Viridiplantae; phylum Streptophyta; class Magnoliopsida; order Solanales; family Solanaceae; genus Nicotiana; species Nicotiana sylvestris. The sequence goes on along the minus strand of NC_091057.1, from coordinate 116,731,868 downwards.
TCCAGCTAACTAAAAGTAATCAGTGTGTGAGAGCTGAAATGATCTCATTGAAAGGTGAAAACAAACCACTAGAGATGGAATTAAGTAGATATAAAATACAAATTGCTCGGGATTCAAATGTCAAAATAGTATGTACATTTCAGCATCAAGAAATGAACAAAATACGCGTAACTGGACTGTATGGCACCTAGGACACGAATAAGCATGAAACTTCAAAGATACACGAGCCATTAAAAATCAGTCGACTAACAATCAAACCAATTTTGACGCCTATGATAGAAGAAACCAAGCAAAGTTAATCTTCAAGCTATTTGGAAACCAACCATTAAACGTTTACACAGAAAAAAATTAAACTATGATCAGACACTAATCGAAGAGGCAGACGAACACACAATGTTTCGATAGATTCTAAGACTAGAGGATCATATGAACATTCATTAGCACACATATGAAATCATAGAAGAGGCTGAAAACAAGAAGAACAGAGCAGCAAAAATGACAAATCTCAGCTATTACTTTAAACTTCAACACATTTTATAGTTCATTCAGAGATCGATTCACAACCAGAACTAAAGGGAAGAAAATAAATGAACCTGGAATTAAGAGACAGAATTAATACAACACTGAAATCGACCAAAAGGAAGCAAATAGTAGCTAAAAATCAACTCTCGAGCATCAACAGCCTTGAACTTCTCAAATGACTTCCATTTTTAAACCAAAATCCAGAATCGAAATGAAGAAGACGGACTCTAGAGATTCCGAAAAAAAAACTTTAAACAATAATCGACATGAAATGAAATAGCCGAACACTCAGTGATTTTTTTTGTTGTTCCAGTATCAGAAATAAAAGAACAATAAAAGTTGAAGAAGAAAAATCTCTCAAATTCTTTTCCAAAATTCTCTCCAAAAATCCCCTCTGATTCCTCCTCTGAATCCTCTTATCTTACAAAATTGGATTCGGTCCCTTTTGACAACGAGCCCTTGATGAATGTGGGGCTCATATTGAGTGAAATCAATCCAACGCCTCACACTCATCCAATGATCGTTCTCCAGGACCTTCCAATCGCGTGCTATATCTCGAATCGGGCTAGTGAGAGGAGGGGGAATCTTTGGTGTCAGAAACCGTTAGAAATGGTAAGAGAAGAGAAGGAGGGAACGCGTGGTTGTGAGTTTGGATTCACTCGCCATGGATCTTGAGCGATCTAGGGTCCGATTTGGGTGAGGGAGGCGAGTGAACAGCGAGGGCATCGTTTGAGCTCTTGAGAGATTAGGGCTCTGTATTTGAGTGTATATATTTGAGGTTGGGTCGGATTTGGGGACAGACGGGTGGGCGTGGGCTAGGGCAGAATTGGGTTATTGGGGTGGGGTTTGGGCTTAGCAATTGGCCCAATTGATTTTTAAAAAAACAGCCCCTTTCCATTTCACTTCTCTTTTTTTTTCAATTTTCTTTCCTTATACTAATTCATTAAAACTTAAATTAAAACTCCTAAAAATAATTAATTTGGGAAGAACTAAGCTGATCAGCTACTAAAATATTTATGAAAAATAATTATCCCTAAATTAAAAGGGAAACTACAAATTTTAAAATTAAAAGACTAAAAATGCAAAAATAAGCCAATTTTCGTGATTTTCATTTTTTAATAAAGCGACTAATTTACTAATTAAACTAAAGATGTAAAATAAGTCCTAAATATAAATGTGTGATGTTTTTGGTATATTTGATTTTCAATGGAAATTAAACATGCACAAAAATGCAAATAATTAATAAAATTTCTACAAAAATCTATAAAATTGCAAATAATGTGAAAATTTTATTTTCTTGAATTTATGGGAGCAATTCGTATAGGGCAAAAATCACGTGCACACACCCAGACCTTCGCAAATGCGGGGCCTCCCTCGCGAACGCGAAGGCTTAATCCTCAGCCTCACCTGCTAACCCTTCGCGAATGCGAAGGTCAATTTTTCTGCAACACTTTAGAAGATTTTCTGCAATTCTCAACATCTTGAAATTGTCCGTTTAACCACTCGAAACTCATCCAAGGCCCTTGGGACCTCAAAAAAACATGCCAACATATCCCATAATATCATTCAAACTTGTTCCAACCTTCAGAATGCTCAAAACAACATCAAAACACCAAATTCGCATCAGATTCAAGCCTAAGAATTCCAAAATCTTCTAAATTACGCTTTTGATCAAAAAGTCTATCAAACCACGTCCGAATGACCTAAAATTTTGCACACTCATCCCAAATGACACAACGGAACTACTGCAACTCCGGGAATTCTATTTCGACCCCTATATCAAAATCTCATCTATCAACCGGAAAATGCCAAAATTCCAATTTCGCCAATTCAAGCCTAAATCTACTCCGGACCTCCAAAACACATTTTGATCATGCTCCTAAGTTCCAAATCACCTCCCGAAGCTATCCAAACCATTGGAACTCATATCCGAGCCCTCTAACCCATAAGTCAATATCCGGTTGACTTTTCCAACTTAAGCTCTCTCAAAAGAGACTAAGTGTCTCAAACCTTACCAAAACCTCTCCGAACCCGAACCAACCAACCCGGTTACATATAGAACCGATAAACAAAGCAATAAGAAGCAGAAATGGGAGAAACGTAGCGGTAACTCATGAGACGACTGGCCGGGTCGTCACAACTACATAGTTAACTAACTCAACTACATATACACATAAATATTACATCAATTAATTTCAATACTAACAAAATCCCAAACCAAAATCAAATCAATTAATAATGCTAACAAAAGACATTTCAATTCAATACTAGGAATGACAATGCATTGAATATCTATTTTTTATTTTGCTATGATTTAGATAAAAAGGCATTACCTATTTATATTTTTCAATAGCGTTTATTCATGTAATTAATACTTCCTTATTAGTCTACTTATTTTAGAATAACCTAGTACTTTTTTATTATGTTTGTTTTTATTATGGTTTTTTAATTAGCAATATTTATATTACGTGATTTTATGTCTTTATTTAGTCTTTAGATTTAATAACTCGACATAATTGGTTTTGTCTGCTAATTATAAAACCCAAACCAACCCGATCTATGTACATCCCTATCACCATATATGTAAGAATTGAAGGAATAGACAAATGACGAGAAAAAAAATCTTTACGCAAAATTGATTAGTCAAAGGAAAACTTCTATTGCCAAGTTATTATGAAAGAAAAAGAGGGATAAAGTTATATTAATTTTGAAGCTCTAAGGGTAAATAATCTCATAGTTAAGCACAACATTTCATCCTCAGACGAACGGGCAATCCGAGCGGACCATTCAGATTTTGGAGGATATGCGCTGAGCTTGTGTCATTGACTTTGGAGGCTCGCGGGATCAGTTTTTGCCTTTAGTAGAGTTTGCCTACAACACCAACAGCTACCAGTCAAGTATTCAGATAGCTCCTTATGAGGCTTTATATGGTAGGCGATGTCGATCTCCGATTGTATGGTTTGAGCCAGGAAAGGCTCGGTTGTTGGGTACAGAGCTGGTTCAGGATGCCTTCGACAAGGTCAGGATTATTCAGGATAGGCTTTGTACAACTCAGTCTAGGCAAAAGAGTTATGGCGACCTCAAGGTTCATGATTTGGCTTTCAAGGTCGGTGAGTGGGTATTGCTTCGACTGTCGCCTATGGAGGGCGTGATGAGATTTGGGAAGAAGGCAAGCTTAGCCCTAGGCTCATTGGCTCGTTTGAGATTCTTGATCGAGTGGGAGAGGTGGATTATAGACTTGCGTTGCCGCTGAGCTTATCGGTCGTGCATCCAGTATTTCATGTGTCCATGCTTCAGAAGTATCACAGCGATCTATCCCACTTGTTAGATTTTAGCACTGTCCCATGGGACAAGGACTTGTCCTATGAGAAAGAGCCGGCAGCTATTCTAGACTAGCAAGTTCGTCAGTTGAGGTCGAAGAATTTTCCTTTATTTCGTGTTTAGTGGAGAGGTCAGCTTGCTGAGGCATCGACCTGGGAGTCCGAGTCCGATATGCGGAGCCGTTAACCCCATCTTTTTCCCGACTCAGGTGCTTCCTTCTTATGTCCGTTCAAGGACAAACGGTTGTTTTAGAGGAGGAGAATGTGATGACCTTGAATTCAGTGTTCTGAGGCCTAAAAACCTCCTTTTTACTTTACCCTGATTTACGTGCGTGGTCCGGACCTATATCCGGAAAGCCTTCTATGTGAAAATGAGAAATAGAAATTTTTAGAGTTAAAATTTGATTATGGTTGACTTTGGTCAATATTTTGAGTAAACGGACCTGGATCCATGTTCCAACAATCCCGGGAGGTCCGCGGTAAAATATGGGACTTGGGCGTATGCCCGGAAATGAATTCCGAGGTCCAAGCCTTAAAAATCAATTTTTGAAAGAAACTATTTTACTGAATTATCTAAGAAATGAAGAAAAGAATTCATGTTTGAAACCATTGTTATCGGGCCCGTATTTTGGTTCCAGAGCCCGGTACAAACTTGTTATAGTATTTGAAAGATAACTGTGAAATTTGGTGAAAACAGAGTTTATTTGACGTGAGTTGGACTTCCGGTTGATGAGTTATGTACCTTGAGAGTTCTTGATAAAATTATTGAGTTTTGAGGTTTAATTCATGATTTTACATGTTATTTTGATGATGTGATTGCACGAGTAGGTCCATATGATGTCTTTGAGTTAGTTTGCACACTTGGTTTGAAGTTCCGAGGGCTCGGGTGAGTTTTGGGTAGGTTCCGGGATGTCTTAGGCTTAAAACATGGATGTTGCACGTTCAGAGAAGTGCAAATCTCTGAACCCGCCAGTGCTGACCGCATTGGTTTTAGTGTTGTCTGCGGTGGGGGTTGTGCGGCCGCACTCGATTTTGTGCGGTCCGCACAGGTTCACTAGTCCAACTTCGGAAGCCTATATCGTTTGATCTACAAGGAATTTTGAGATGATTTAGAAACAACAGTTGTAGCTCTTTGTGTCTAGTTTTCATAAAGGTAAAGAAATCACAATTTGGACATCTGTAGAGAATGTTATGGCCACAATACTAAAGCATGTCATTGCAGTCCACCTGGAGAGTTGTGCGGCCGCACTCGATTTTGTGCGGTCCGTACAGGAGGTCTGAGAGGAGTATATCAAAACGGGATTTTCAGTTATTTTTTATTTCTCCAAAATATTGGTAAGTGACTTCTAACTCATTTTCTTTACTTCTTAACTTCTTTTTACAAGATTTCATCCTTGAATCTAGGGTTTTCATGGTGGAATTGGGAACTTTGGGAAAAAACCTAAGAATATTGAAATTTGGGGAGTTAGACCTCAAATTGAGGTCGAATTCCAAAACCAATTATATATCCAGACTCGAGGGTGAATGGGTAATCGGGTTTTGGTTCGAACCTCGGGTTTAGACCATGTGGGCCCGGGGCGATTTTTGACTTTTTGGGGAAAACACTAGAAAACCTATTTTCATGCATTAGAATTGGTATATTTAGCATTTATTAATGTTATTAAGTAAAGTGTGGCTAGATACAAGCGAGTTGGAAGTGGAACCAAGAGTTAAAGCAGTAGTTGGAGCTTGATTGTGCTCGTGGCTTTGAGGTAAGTGTTTGGTCTAACCTTAGCTTGGGGGATTAGGAGTTGTGTCCTATTTTCTATGTGTTATTTGTTGAGTACGACATATAGGCATGGTGACGAGTATATATACGTTGGTGTCAAGCATGCCCGTGAGTCTTATACTATGATTAATGTGACTCTGTTTCGTATTGTTCATGCTCTCTATGATAATTTCTTTTGAGGAATATGACTTGTGGAAGTATTATTGTTAATTAAACATGGTAGAGCGTTGGCTCGAGTTGAGAATTTAATTGTTGAATATGATAGAGCGTTGGCTCAAGTTGACATTTAAATTGCTGAACATTGTAGAGCATTGGCTCAAGTTAAGAATTGAATTGTTGGACATTGTAGAGCATTGGCTCAAGTTAAGAATGGAATTGTTGAACATTATAGAGCATTGGCTCAAGTTGTGAATTGAATTGTGAAGTAAATATGAAAGAAGAAAGGAGAGAGAGAATCATGATATTGTCTCCCTTGCTGGGATGTTATTGTTTTTATATTGTTTCCATTGCCGGGATTTGATTGTTGTACTATTGTTCCCTTGCCGGGATTTTATTTATTAACTTGCCCTTATTTCTTGTGATTGTTGTTGGAGTGAGGAAGAGTGTTAAAGCACGAAGGGTGATGTCGTGTATGATTTTGTGAGAAAGAGTGTTAAAGCACGAAGGGTGATGCCGTGTATGATTTTGTGAGGAAGAGTGTAAAGCACGAAGGGTGATGTTGTGCCACACAAGGTATAATTCTGTGCCGATTATATTGATTTTATGGTGAGGATGAGAGTAAAAACATGAAGGGTGATGCCGTGCAGTTTATATTGATTTTTATGGTGAGGACGAGAGTAAAAGCACGAAGGGTGATGCCGTGAACTTGTCCTTGATTTTCCTGATTCTTGCTGATAATGGAGTTATGTTGTCCTTTACGTTTTTTTCTGATTTTTTGTTGTTACTTGATTTTATTTCGATGTTATAGATTCCCTTACCCTATTTTCCTTGTGATTGTTGCTTGGGTGAGGAAGAGTGTAAAGCACGAAGGGTGATGTCGTGTATTGTTTTGGTGAGAGAGTGTTAAAGGACGAAGGGTGATGCCGTGCATTGTTTCGGTGAGAGAGTGTTAAAGCACGAAGGGTGATGTCGTGCACCTGTCTTTGATTTCCTGCTCTTTATTGATAATTGAGTTACAGTTTCTCTACATTTAATTGTTGGTTTCCTGTTGATACTTGTTGTACACCGTAGCATGACTCCCCCTTCCTATTTTCAATTGAACTGTGGTTATCCTCGTACTTATTTGTTGTTCTTATGTTATTATTCGATGTCCCCACAGCATGTTGCTACCTCCCATACTTAACTGTACATTACTGTTCTTCTTTTCCATTGTATACGATTTAACTGCACATGTTTATTTGGTAGTATGGTCCTAGCTTCGTCACTACTTCGCCGAGGTTAGGCTAGGCACTTACTAGCATATGGGGTCGGTTGTGATGATACTATACTCTGCACTCTTTTGTGCAGATCCCAGTGGTGCAGACTTCGAACCGCAGTGAGATTGCTGCTTCGCGTTCATCAGCCGACCCGAGATAGTCCTGCAGGCATCCGCAGGCCTTGGCATCTCCTTCCATCTATTATTCCTATTTCTTTTGTATTCCCACAGACAATGTTGTATTATTTCTTTCAGACCTTTAATTGTAGTACTCTTAGACAGTCTGTGAAGTTGTGATACCAGTCTTGAGTAGATTTGTTATGGAATGGTATTAGCAGTGTTATTAAAACTTGAAATTAAATCTTCTGCTTATTAAATTTTATTGATTATTAACTGTTAGTTCTTAATTTTAACGGATTTGGAATGGAAACAAGGTAAATAATTCAGTTGGTTGGCTTGCCTAGCTTTCACTAGTAGACGCCATCACGACTCCCGAGGGTGGGTAAACCGGGTCATGACAAACACTTCTACACATCTTAGCCTTCTTCCTTTCTTCATATCTCATACACAACAACCACTAACTAACTCACTAGCCATGAATAATCATATACCACCAAGTCTCTCTACCAAAGAACTTATCGAGCCACCCGATATTGGAACTATGCAAATCATAAGATTCAAACCAATCCTCCAACTTCCTTCCTTCAAGCCTTAATCTCCGATAAACATCAATCAACAACTCCTCATATCCAGCAGTGTATTAGACACTCTTTTGACTTAGAGGATGAGAGTATTGCAACAAACCAAGATGAAGACATATTTATTCCTATCACTGCTAAAGATAAATGTCGATTATATATGCCATGGCAATACTTAGTAATTGTTAAGCTATTTGATCGAAAAATAACACACCAAATATTGCATGCTAAACTGCTTGGACTATGGAATCCAATTGAGGATATTTTTTTAATAGATTTGGGCTCGGATTTCTTCTTAATCAAATTTCAAAAGGAGGAAAATATGCTTAAGGCACTGCGTGAGGGTCCATAGTTTGTTTTAAACCATTTCTTGTCTGTTCGTAAATAAGAGCCTAAATTTCATGCATCCTCTACACAACTTACGTACTCAGCCATATGGGTTCGTCTACCAGAACTTTCAACAGAATTTTACGATGAGAAAATTCTAAAAAGGTGGGTTTTAAACTAGGACAACTACTAAAGGTTGATGCATCTACCTCCTCTACTGCTAGGGGAAAGTATGCTCGAATATGCATTGAAGTGGCCCTCGAAAAACCTATGAAAACACATCTACTCATTGGACACCATCACCAGATGCTACTCTATGAGGGGCTTAATTTGATATGCACAAAGTGTGGGAGATTTGGACATGCAAACATAAACTGCTACTACACACCACACATATCTCTACAGTCTAACACTAGTTCCACCTCTACTCCATCAACTCTAGAAACAGCCCAAGAGTCTGCATGGAAAATTGTAGATTTTTCGAAGAAACACCTACCACGATACAACCCTAACCGACATTAAACCAATAATAGAGTGGCATCGGAGTCAGTCAAGATACGACAACATCTAAGTAAGTCTCCTATTGCTATTAGGCCTGGTAAGTCTTCTACTATTATTGGGCCTGGTATTGGGCTTACTGCTGGGCCTACTAAGGCACATAAAAGCCCTACCAACAACCCAAATATTAAGGACGTTGTTAATAAATATGACAAATTAGCTGATCTGCATGAATCCAATGAATCTAATATGGATTTGGACACTAACTTACTAATAGACCCAATAAAGGATTCACCAATGACCAAGCCCAAATCAGATTCACTAGATGACATTTCTACTAAGCATTGGCCGTCCCTTTCCACCAATCACACAAACCCTACTTCTAATTATAATACATTAACACCTACTACAACTCTAATAGACATAACCTCTCAGACCACGCTTAACTCTTCACACACGCCACTTAAGGAACTCCATGTAGAGCAACAACTGTCGCACCTCCTTTTTACCGCGCCCGCGGGGCGCGTGGGGAGTTTTCTCCAATTAAAGGACAGTCGAAACGGGATTTATTTAATTATTTCAGAGTCGCCACCTGGGAATTTTAAGGCGTCCCAAGTCACCAATTTTTAATCCCTGAATCGAGGAGAATATGACTCTGTTTATTATTCTGCGAACCAGAAATCCTGAGTAAGGAATTCTGTTAATCCGGAAGAAGGTGTTAGGCATTTCCGAATTCCGTGGTTCTAGCACGGTCGCTCAACTGCTTTCATTCTTGGCTTAATTATCTTGATTTTACTAAATATGTCCTTATTGCATGATTTTACTACCGCTCTTAATTATTGTTTATGACGAATTACGCGTACGTATATTCGTGTTGTAAATTTAAAAATGCGGAATTGTGTCACGCGCACGTGTACACGATAATCTTGATAATATATTTATTACAAGAAATTTTTTTTTTTTTGAAATTGTGTCGAGTCAAGAATATTTGTCTTTCTTAAATAGTGAACCGCACATCTCGGGTTTTATGAAATTAATTTAACGTCCTCGAAGAAATCCCTTATATTACATATTCACTCGAAATTGCGCGTACGCATAAATCGAATTGCTTTTATTAGTATAATCAGATTACGTGAACGTATCCCTAATTACACCAAATATTCTTAATGATATTATGAATTTTCACAAAATTGTTTGTTATATCTACCCATTTTATATGAAAATACTGAGAAATTCATATTCAAGGGATGTCTTTGAATTCTTTTAAAAGAAATTCACAATTTATTAAATGTTGCCCGTCGATTATAATTTCCGGATATAAATTATATTCAGCCCAACTATTCAAGTTCAAAGAAAAAAAATAAAAATATGATTCTAGCAACTACAACATATATATGCCAAAGGATGAATTGTATATGAAATTAACAAACATGATTTATGAAGGGAAGAAGTATTTTTGAACAATTTTCATTATTTAATTTGTGCAAATCCTATTTCTAGTTTTCATTGATATAAAATGTTGCAATTTGTATATCTCATCTTATTCTCATATACTTGCTTTTAATCTAATAGGCCTAATTATTTATTTAAGATGGTAAATAGGCATCAATTTGATAAGAAAGGGAATTATAAATCGATTAATAATATTGCCTTACATGCAACATAGTTGTATGTCTAAAACATTCATAGCATTTTAACATCATAATGAGATACATCAACTCATCATCCCTTAATGGTTATATATATACCTATTATCACGCCATATATGAACGTATAACTCACATCATTCAATCCATAACTAAATCAGGTAAAACTAGCAATATAGTTTTTGACATTTTTATATTACTCTTTATTCAACTATCAACATCTAACCTTAATCCACAACCAAACAATCGAAATACACTAACCATGCAATTTCTTGATATTTCAGAATACTCTATACCTGACTAACAATGTCATAGGACTTAACTAATAGCCAACTTCATGCCATGTTCCCTATCTTAACAATTCAATCATAACTATACTTTAATGAAAATTTAGAATGGAAAACATTATTACAAAGTTTTACATGAATTTCAAATAAAGACAATTAACTCATAGCTATCAAATTGAATTCACTACTAGTTAACTAACATGAAACAAAAAATGAAGTTTAAACTAATGAACTTGGACAAATGAAAAATAGAATTTTTGTAATTCAAGCTTCATTGATTTGTCATGCTGAATCTTTTTTCCAACATAGAAGTTAAGAGATAAGTACCTGGAAATGAAGGTAGAAGAAGTAAGTTTTCAGCAGTTGCAGCAGTAACAAAAACACCGGCAGAATATACCAATAACACAGCAAGTCTGAACAAGACCCGTTAACCCAGATGAACAGTGACAGAAACTTGAGAAAAAAAATTTCAGATTCAAACTGAACAATATCCACAAACAAACAACGGACAGATTCTAGAATAACAATTTTCAGATTTCAGTTTCTTTCCTATTTCAAATTCATATTTCTGATTTTTCTGTTTCTGCTTTTGTATCTGTTTCAGATTGTGTGTGTGTGTGAATATTCTCTTTTTTGTTTCTTTTTCTGCTTTCTTCTTCCTCTTCAGATTTTCATTTCTGATTTTTTCTGCTTAATTCTCTTTCTTTTTTATCTCACTCTAAATGTATTCTTTCTCTTCAAAAATCTGATTTTTTTCTTTTTCAAACTCTGTCTGAAAGCTCTCTTTTTTCCTTGTTTTTCTTTCTTCAAAGAGCTCTCTCAAAATCTGATTTCTTAAAAAAAAAACTGCCCCTCTTAAAAAAAACTCTCTCTAAGCTCTCAAAAACTCTGTCTGAAAACTGATTTTTTCTCTTTTAAAATCTGCCTGAAAGCTCTCTTTTTTCCTTGTTTTTCTTTCTTCAAAGAGCTCTCTCAAAATCTGATTTCTTAAAAAAAAAGAACTGCCCCTCTTAAAAAAAACTCTCTCTAAGCTCTCAAAAACTCTGTCTGAAAACTGATCCCCCCTTTTAAAATCTGTCCCTGTATTTATACAGGTATGCCCCCCTCTCTTAAGTGCTGCCTGGACCCCTTTTATCTTTTAAAAACAGAAAATTTCCATTAAAAATCTGTTTTTCCACTTTAAATCCCATTAAGCTAACTTTTCCCTGATTTTCAGCAGCCCATTATCCCTTGTTCCCCATTAGTATCTTAAATTATAGCCATTAACACCCACTTTCAGTCCACTATTCTATCACATTATTTCAATCCCAATAGTACCCCCTGAAATCCTAATGTTATTACTGAAAAATCAGAACCTACTGCAAAACAGATTCTATAATTTGTATAAACTTAATTATCCTTCTGATTTACAGCTATAACCAATCCTATGAACCTCCTAACACAATTGTATTTGACCAACTTTTTGTAAACTTGAATTCAAACTTAACATTACAACAATATTACACTGAGTTCAGCATAATAATTCAAACTGAACTTTAAATTTGAACAAAAATCAAACAAACACAGGAGCATTGTCAATATACTGACAATGCCCTGAAACTCACTGATTCAAAAATCAACATATACACAGCATTCATTTTGATAGACTCATTGAAATGTAAACAAAGGTGATTTAATTGACGAGTATTAATTAAACTGATTATCTACAACAATTGTCAACAAGCAGTCTATAGAAACAGATTATTTCAATCAGTATTAAACGAGAATTCATAATATAACTAATCGACGAACTTAATCGAGTCGATTACACATATTGTAAATAATCATACCAACAGAAACAATTTACTTATTATATCATATAGACGGGTAGGAGACAGAATCAAAATAAAAGATGTGAAAATTACACAGTCTAATGAAACAAACATAAACACACATAGAATACAAAAAAGAAAATAAGAAAAAATACCTCTGAATCTTTAAATTTACAGACTCGGACTCATCTTGGATTCAGACATTTTTGAGGCTGAACAGACTTTATTCGAAGTATTCTCAGTTGAGAATACCTCGATTAAAGTCTATTAGACCTCAATCCTTCACTCGAATCAGAAAAATTCCAAGATTGAAAATTTTTTAGGGTTTCAGGTTCTTGGATCTTAAATCCGAACATTTCCGGGCTGATTCGAAGGGAACCAAAGATGACACAAGGGTGAGGGGAGCCTAGGGGTCATTTGGTGTCATTTTAGAACAAGTCTGAGTTTGTTCTTGTTTGGTCTGAATCTTCAAAAGAAGATTCGAGAAACTCGGAAGTGATTCGAGCCAAACAAGCAACAGATCCATACCTAGGGTGGTTAGGGGAAGTTATGGTGTCGATTTGGGGTTGTTAGGTTTAGATCTGAGTTTGGCTCGAATCTTCAAATGAAGATTCGAGAACCTTCAGGAAGATTCGAGCCAAGTGGCTAGCATATCTGGATAGAGGAGGTTCAGGGGTTCTAGGGTGTTATTTTGGTGACCGGCAGCGTTGTTGCCGCCGGGTTTCAGGCTGAGGGATTCTAGGGCGGCTAGGGTTAGGGGTCTGTTTGGGAAGATGATGAACAGGAGAGGAGGGGGGGTGTTTAGTTAGGGGCAGGGGTAGGGATTTGGGATTTATATAGGGGGAAGGTGAATTGATACTAACCGTTAGATCAAGTAGAATGAAGGGCCAGGATCAGTTCATTAAACCAAACGATGTCGTTTGGTTTAATGCCAGGGTCGGCTGAGTCGGGTCAATGGGTCGGGTAGAGGGTTCCGGGTAAGGGCAAGGTATCTCAGTCGTTGGATTGATTTAATCCAACGGTCCTTGATGAAGCGGGACCAAACGTCGTCGTTTGGATTTGCTCCTGAGTTGGACCGGACCTGGGTTGTTTTGGGATGAGGGGGGTTAACTTGATTTTGGGCCTGGATTTTAATCCAGGTCCGATTTTTTATTTCTTTTTCAATTATTTCATTTTTCTAATTTAAATTTCTAATTTTAATTATAAAACAATTTTAACTTCACAAAAATATACTAATTACTTTATAACAATTATTTAACACATAGACAAAATATTAATCACACAGTGGAATATTTAAAATAGAACTAATGCATATTTTTTTGTGATTTTATTTAAATTATCTTTTAAATGCATAATTAAATCCTATATGCATGCAACATGTATTTTATTTTATTTTTCATCTTATTATGACAAAGTAAACATTTACGGACATAACACAAATATTTAACACCACGCAAACTCAAGAATTACATAGTAAAAGAAATTTATTTTATATTTTTTGATTTATTTTGGAGTAGTTTTCGTAAGGCAAAAATCACGTGCTCACAGTTGCCCCTCTTTGTGCGGAAACTCGAAGAGTTTTCATGCAAAGATAAAGTGAGCGGACATGAGCGATTTTTGCCCGTTCAAATACTCCGTGAGAAGCATTTTTGAAAGATTTGACCAAACCTCTGCTTCAAAGGTTTCCTACATATCCTTGGCTATAAAAGAATCAGGTCAATGTAGTTCGGAAAGTTTTGGGTAGCTGGGACTATCGTGGGACTGTGATGTTACTGCTGCTTCGTGCTGTTTTTACTGCTTGCTAACCTCCTTATTACACCTTACTTCAAAGGTAATACAAAAAAGCTAAACTAGACTATGGTACATGAATTATAAAAAATCTTATCTAGATCATGCCCTTGCGTTTCTTGTAGTCTTGATATCTTGGTGACTCTTGGGCATTTGGCTTATTCCGTATTCCTTTTCATTATGTCCCGTATTTTCTTTTGGGAGTCTCGTTGTTTCTTGCTGGGGATTTTGTTGGACTCCTCTGCTTTATTGATTCTAAATGTGCTCCTTTATCATATGAGCGGGCTTTTGATTTCAACACTTCAATTGTATTCCCTCGTTCTCCAGGTGGGTGTCAGACTGCTTCTTTTCTTTCTTCATCCTCATTCTCCAGGTGGACGCCTGACTTCTTTTAACTTCTTCATCCTCGTTCTCCAGGTGGACGCCTGACTTTTTCTTATCCTCATTCTCCAGGTGGACGCCTGACTTCTTTAATTCTCATCCTCATTCTCCAGGTGGACGCCTGACTTCTTCAATTCTCATCCTCATTCTCCAGGTGGACGCCTGACTTCTTCTTTTCTCATCCTCATTCTCCAGGTGGATGCCTGACTTCTTTAATTCTTCATCCTCATTCTCCAGGTGGACGCCTGACTTCTTCTTTTCTCATCCTCATTCTCCAGGTGGACGCCTGACTTCTTTGATTCTCATCCTCATTCTCCAGGTGGACGCCTGACTTCTTCAATTCTCATCCTCATTCTCCAGGTGGACGCCTGACTTCTTCAATTCTCATCCTCATTCTCCAGGTGGACGCCTGACTTCTTTAATTCTTATCCTCATTCTCCAGGTGGACGCCTGACTTCTTTAATTCTTCATCCTCATTCTCCAGGTGGACGCCTGACTTCTTTAATTCTTCATCCTCATTCTCCAGGTGGACGCCTGACTTCTTTAATTCTTCATCCTCATTCTCCAGGTGGACGCCTGACTTCTTCTTTTCTCATCCTCATTCTCCAGGTGGACGCCTGATTTCTTTAATTCTCATCCTCATTCTCCAGGTGGACGCCTGACTTCTTTAATTCTCATCCTCGTTCTCCAGGTGGACGCCTGACTTCTTTAGTTCTTCATCCTCATTCTCCAGGTGGACGCCTGACTTCTTTGATTCTCATCCTCATTCTCCAGGTGGACGCCTGACTTCTTCAATTCTCATCCTCATTCTCCAGGTGGACGCCTGACTTCTTTAATTCTCATCCTCATTCTCCATGTGGACGCCTGACTTTTTTAATTCTCATCCTTATTCTCCAGGTGGACGCCTGACTTCTTTAATTCTTTTATCCTCATTCTCCAGGTGGACGCCTGACTTTTTAAATTCTCATCCTCATTCTCCAGGTGGACGCTTGACTTCTTTAATTCTTTTATCCTCATTCTCCAGGTGGACGCCTGACTTCTTTAATTCTCATCCTCATTCTCCAGGTGGACGCCTGACTTCTTCTTTATTCTTTATCCTCATTCTCCAGGTGGACGCCTGACTTCTTCAATTCTTCATCCTCATTCTCCAGGTGGACGCCTGACTTCTTCTTTTCTCATCCTCATTCTCCAGGTGGACGCCTGACTTCTTCTTTTCTCATCCTCATTCTCCAGGTGGACGCCTGACTTCTTCTTTTTCTCATCCTCATTCTCCAGGTGGACGCCTGACTTCTTCTTTTCTCATCCTCATTCTCCAGGTGGACGCCTGACTTCTTTAATTCTCATCCTCATTCTCCAGGTGGACGCCTGACTTCTTCTTTTCTCATCCTCATTCTCCAGGTGGACGCCTGACTTCTTTAATTCTCATCCTCATTCTCCAGGTGGACGCCTGACTTCTTCTTTTCTCATCCTCATTCTCCAGGTGGACGCCTGACTTCTTTAATTCTCATCCTCATTCTCCAGGTGGACGCCTGACTTCTTCTTTTCTCATCCTCATTCTCCAGGTGGACGCCTGACTTCTTTAATTCTCATCCTCATTCTCCAGGTGGACGCCTGATTTCTTCATAAATGTCTCCTGATACAAATATTGTCTTTGCCCCTATTTTAAATCAAAGAAAACTTCGTTAGATTAAAGCAGGGTGGTTAACTGGGGTATTTTTGCCGATGGTGAGGCTTCCCTTCGTCTCTTTTTATTGCCTTGGAATGGTTGAAAAAGACCGTTTTGTCCTTGTAATTGATCCTTGACTATAGGATTTCCCTCTGTATGTTTTCCTTCAAATCCTTTTAACTGTAATCATATGTCCCTTCTGACTTTGCTGATCCACTTTTGATTTCACTTTTCTTACACCAATATCTTTTTATCTCCCGCCTTTCATGGCCGTATTTTGCATCATGTAACCTTGAATCTTGGTAGTATACCTTGACATTCCTTCTTATTTGTTTGGAATAAAACTTATCTCAAAGCTTTTAGAAAAGTAAGATTATTAGTGACGAAACACGCTGATTTCGACAATTATAGAATGAAAAGAAAAATCCAAGTTTGGATGACTGTTGGAGAAAGAATAAAAACTTATCTGATTGGAGTTACTGGCACCAATGATCAGGGTATGCATTTCGGATTAATCAACCCAGTCTTTTAATCAATCTCCTTTCAATTGTCTCATTTTTATTTTCCCCCAAAATTTCGTAATTGAGTCCTTTATTTTTCATTTTGCAGACCTGTTGGACTTGCAGTATCTCAAAGAGTTTTCACCAATAAACCGTCCTCATTTGTTCATTTCTCACTTCCTTTTCGCCTTATGGTGCCTACAAAGGTTTTCACCAATAAGACTCTCTCATTTTACTTTTCTCTCAACTTCCATCGCCTTATGGTGCCCGTGTGGGTTTTCACCTATAAGACTCTCTCATTTTTACTTTCTTTTCTTGTTTGTACCAGAGTGTTATGAACCATCTTCATTTGCTTGTCTAAGCATTTTTCTAAGATTGATCGAAAGGTCTTTCTGGTATGGGGTTAAAAATGGAAAAGGTATTAAAAGCTAAACAGTTCTGGTATGGGTTTAAAATTACAACTCTTGGAATCTTTTTCTTATTTCCAATACAATTTTTGCCCCAGTTTCTTGATTGGGGTCGCTTGATGTTTCTTTTCGTGCACATTGTGTATGTCGTGCACCCTATGACCGAGCCGTGAGGCGCCTACGTATCCTTTTTTGAGGAATCAGGTCAAACGTAGTTCACTAAATAATAGTGATGTTTTTTTTTCATCGATTCCAAGAGAGGGTAGGAAAGAAACAAATATGGCTCGAAGGGGAAGCAAAGGGTATAGTGTTTGGATAGCAGAATAAATTGCCTTTGTCATTCCAATCTTCGAAATAATGCTAAATACAAACATTCAAAAATTTATGCATAATATCTCTTTACCGCGTCAGAATTGATCACCATGTCTATGCATTTGCCTTCAATATCTGTTAAACATAGTGCACCATTCGATAATATTCTGGTCACAATGAATGGTCCTTGCCAATTCGGGGCAAATTTGCCTTTTGCTTCAACCTGATGTGGAAGAATACGTTTCAGCACATGCTGACCTACTTCAAACTTCCGGGGACGCACCTTTTTGTTGTATGCTCTTTCTATTCTTCTTTGATATAATTGACCATGGCATACTGCGGTCAATCATTTTTCATCAATCAAGTTTAACTGTTCTAGACGGGTTTTGACCCATTCATCATCATCAATCTTTGCTTCGGCGATGATCCGAAGGGAAGGAATCTCAACTTCTGCAGGAATTACTGCTTCAGTGCCGTATACCAACAAATAAGGAGTTGCTCCTACTGAAGTGCGAACAGTAGTGCGGTATCCCAATAATGCAAATGGTAATTTTTCATGCCATTGTTTTGAACCTTCTACCATTTTCCGAAGTATCTTCTTTATGTTTTTGTTGGCTGCTTCTACTGCTCCATTCGCCTTGGGCCGATATGGGGTAGAGTTGCGATGTGTAATCTTAAACTGTTGACATACTTCCTTCATTAAGTTGCTGTTAAGATTAGCACCGTTATCTGTGATGATCACCTTCGGGATTCCGAATCGACATATGATATTTGAGTGGACAAAATCGACCACAGCTTTCTTGGTCACTGATTTGAATGTCTTGGCCTCAACCCATTTGGTAAAATAATCAATAGCTACCAGAATGAACCTGTGCCCATTGGATGCTGCCGGCTCAATTGGTCCAATCACATCCATGCCCCAGGCAACGAAGGGCCATGGTGCCGACATTGTGTGCAACTCGGATGGTGGAGAATGAATCAAATCTCCGTGTATTTGGCATTGATGACACTTGCGCACAAAACTGATACAATCTCGCTCCATGGTAAGCCAATAGTAACCAGCTCGGAGGATTTTCTTTGCCAACACATATCCACTCATGTGGGGTCCGCAAACTCCTGAATGTACTTCAGACATGATAGCTGTAGCTTGTCTGGCATCTATGCATCTTAATAATCCAAGATCTGGTGTTCTTTTATACAAAACTCCTCCGCTTAAGAAGAATCCATTTGCCAATCGCCTAATGGTCCTCTTTTGATCTCCTGTGGCTTGTGCAGGATATATCCCCATCCTGATATACTCCTTGATGTCGTGGAACCATGGTTCACCATCAAATTCTTCTTCAACCATATTGCAATAAGCGTGCTGATCGTGGACTTGAATATGTATCGGATCTACATAAGCTTTGTCCGGATGGTGCAACATTGATGCTAGGGTAGCCAATGCATCGGCAACCTCATTATGGATTCTTGGAATATGTTGGAATTCCACTGATTGAAACCGCTGACAAAGATCATGTAGACATTGTCGGTATGGGATGAGCTTCAAGTCTCGGGTTTCCCATTCTCCTTGAATTTGATGTACCAAAAGATCCGAATCTCCCATGACTAAGATTTCTCGGATACCCATGTCTGCAGCTAGCCTTAACCCCAAAATGCAAGCTTCATATTCAGCCATATTATTGGTGCAATAAAATCGTAATTGAGCTGTAACAGGATAATGATACCCTTTTTCAGAAATGATTACAGCTCCTATCCCGACTCCTTTCATGTTAGCGGCTCCATCAAAGAAAAGTTTCCAGCCAGGCTTTTCAATTCGCTCCACCTCATCGATATGCATTGTTTCTTCATCAGGAAAATAAGTTTTCAACGGCTCATATTCCTCATCGACCGGGTTTTCGGCTAAATGATCGGCCAGTGCTTGAGCCTTCATTGCAGTTCGAGTCACATAGATGATGTCAAATTCTGTGAGCAATATCTGCCACTTTGCAAGTCTTCCCGTTGGCATAGGCTTTTGAAAAATGTATTTCAATGGATCCAACCGAGAAATGAGGTAAGTAGTGTAGGATGACAAATAGTGTTTCAATTTTTGAGCTACCCATGTTAGGGCGCAACATGTCTTTTCTAGATGAGTATACTTAACCTCATAAGCTGTGAACTTCTTGCTAAGGTAGTAGATGGCCTGTTCTTTTCTGCCAGTGAGGTCATGTTGCCCCAATACACAACCAAATGAATTTTCCAAAACCGTCAAGTAAAGAATCAAAGGTCTTCCTGGCTCTGGCGGGACCAACACGGGTGGGTTTGACAAGTACCCTTTTATTTTATCGAACGCTTCTTGACACTCATCGGTCCATTTGACCGCAGCATCCTTTTTTAACAATTTGAAAATTGGCTCACAGGTTGTTGTGAGCTGAGCAATAAACCTGCTGATGTAATTTAACCTTCCCAACAAACTCATTACTTCAGTTTTGTTTCTTGGAGGTGGCAGTTCTTGGATGGCTTTGATCTTTGATGGGTCTAGCTCGATGCCTCGTCGACTGACTATGAATCCCAGCAACTTTCCAGATGGAACTCCAAATGCGCATTTGGCAGGGTTAAGCTTGAGGTTGTACCTGCGAAGTCTTAAGAAGAACTTCCTCAAATCCCCAACGTGGTCGGCCTGATGCTTTGATTTTATGATCACATCGTCCACGTATACCTCAATCTCCTTGTGTATCATATCATGAAACACTGTGGTCATCGCTCTCATGTAGGTTGCTCCGGCGTTCTTCAAACCGAATGGCATTACCCGGTAGCAATAAGTTCCCCATGGTGTGATGAATGCCGTCTTTTCTGCATCTTCTTCATCCATTAGAATTTGATGATACCCGGCATAACAATCCACGAAAGATCCTATATCATGCTTGGCACAATTGTCGATCAAAATATGGATATTGGGTAATGGGAAATTATCCTTTGGACTTGCTTTGTTGAGATTGCGATAGTCGACGCATACTCTAATTTTGCCGTCTTTCTTTGGCACAGGAACGACATTAGCTAACCAAACAGGATATCGAGTGACTCGAATGACCTTTGCTTCCAATTGTTTGGTGATTTCTTCCTTAATTCTCACACTCATGTCGGGCTTGAATTTTCTCAACCTCTGCTTGACAGGAGGCACCGTTGGATCGGTGGGCAATTTGTGAACCACTAAATCAGTGCTCAGTCCCGACATGTCGTCATACGACCATGCAAAAAATATCTTTGAATTCTATGAGTGCTTTAATTAACTCTTCTCGGATCTTTGGTTCGAGATGGACACTTATTTTAGTTTCCCGGACATTACTCGTGTCCCCTATATTGATGTCCTCGGTATCACTCAAGTTAGGTTTGATTTTTTCCTCAAAGTGAATTAACTCTTTACTAATCTCTTCAAAAACCTCATCTTCATCATATTCTGACTCATAATCACAATATATTTCTTGAATTAATATTTCGGAACCAGATTGATTTTTAAGACTGGGCCGAGGATTCCTCATGCATGCCATATCACTAGAGCCAGCGTAAAAGGAACTGTACAGGAAAGAAGAAAAAGAAAAGAAAACTATCAGGAATGATAATAATAAAAGGGAAACTGCTTTTTTATTGGATGATGAAAGATAACAAGGTTTTGCACACTTCAAACAAACTGTAAGATAAGCTTTGGGATTACAACCCTGAAGTAACCCAAACAAACTGAAAGAAAATCAAAATAAACTACCAAGACTCCTTTCGAATGGGGAGAGGAGTGGCTTTCCAATTATTAAGCTTTGTTTCTGGCCCAACGAATTGAACTTCTGCATTGCTACACCCTTCTCCGCTTTCCAACATATTCACATCATCAAACAATTTCTCGAATCTTTCAATTAATTCTTTTTTAGGAATTGTTGTTATCGGGCGATTTTTAGCACCGGTCTTGACAAAAGACTTTGACAAACGTGGGACTGGTTTCGGAAGAACCCATGCTTGGTGTTTCAACTTCCTGGCCCTTATCACGTCATTGGCAGTGGGTATGAACCCTATACCGAATGTTCCCCAGTTCTCGGGGAGAGATACTGGTTGTATAATTCCTTGTAAAGATAAGACCAGAACTTTGCCGGGTATAAAGCCATTCTTTAACATTTCATAAGCTACCATGACTGATGCAGAGGATATCTTTGGATTCGGAAGGTATTTCCCCTCTGGAATTTTCTCTATCGACGCTGTGTCGGACACTTGGTATACCCATGGTCCTTGGTCATTTTCTGTTCCCTCGACCGGTACAATGGTACTGCTGTGAGCATTTAAACTTTCTTCTCCATGCACGACTATTTCTTGATGATCCCATTCAAACTTAACAGCTTGATGTAGTGTTGACGGGACTGCTTTAGCAGCATGGATCCATGGTCGACCCAACAACAAGTTGTAAGAAACAATTATGTCCAACACTTGGAATTCCATTGTGAATTCAACTGGCCCTATAGTTAATTCCAACACTATGTCGCCAAATGAATCTCTGCTTCAACCGTCAAACCCCCGTACGCAGATACTATTCTTCTGGATCCTCTCCTCTTTAATTTTTAATTTGTTTAAAATGGAGAGAGGGCATATGTTTGCACTTGACCCATTGTCAACCAATACCCGGGTTACTACGGAGTTTTTACATTTCACGGTGAGGTAAAGAGCTCTGTTGTGCTCAGTACCTTCCACAGGTAATTCATCATCAGCAAATGTAATTCTGTTTGTCTCAAAGATTTTGTTGGCTATTTTTCCCAAATGATTTATAGAGATCTTTTCAGGAACATGAGCCTCATTCAGGATTTTCATCAAAGCCAGACGGTGCTCCTCTGAATGGATCAGTAATGACAACAATGAAATTTGAGCAGGGGTCTTCTTTAATTGATCCACAACAGAATAATCATGGAGTTTCATTTTTCTTAAAAACTCTTCAGCTTCTTCTTCCGTCACAGCTCTCTTTGTTGGTGTTGTATTATTTTTAGTTTTTCTTAACTCTTCGGGAGTAAAACATCTTCCCGAACGAGTCAAGCCTTGCACCTCACACACTTCTTCCTTGATTTCTTTTCCCTTGTACATTACAGTCACATGTTCATAGTTCCATGGGATGGCTTTGTTGTTGATGACCGGCAGCTAGATTACAGGTGCAATAATAACCCGATCTGTATGGGCTCCTTCCACGAATACAATGGGTTTGTTAGCAACCTTTGGTACTATCACTTTCGGCCTTTCTTGTTTTCGGCAACTTTGCTCGATGATCCCTCATCGACTATCATAGATGGTTCATCACCATTTCTGTTCTGCTTAGATACCAGCTTCTCCTCCGTTAACTGCTTATCTGGCTTGGATTCATGAGATTTGATCATCATGACAGTTTGTGACGGCTTCTTTGTCTTCCCATCAGCTTGTATGATTTCTATCATATTAGCCTCTTGATGGGCTGGCATTGGATTTCTATTGATATTTGGGGCTTCGGGGGTTTGAACCTCGATTTTATTAGTATCAATCAGCTCTTGTATTGCATTTTTCAAATGCCAACATTTCTCCGTATCATGGCCTGGTGCACCGGAGCAATATTCACAGCTAATGGTGTAATCCAGATTCTTTGGAGGAGGATTGGGTAGCTTGGATTGTATTGGTCTCAGCATGTCTAGCTGTCTCAGCCTGTGGAACAGACTAGTGTAAGACTCTCCCAATGGAGTGTAAGTTTTCTTTTTCTGTTCCCTTTCTCCCCTGAATGCTGGCCTAGGCCTGAAACCTGGTCCGGGATAGGCTCGTGGGTAAGTATTTGGTGTGACAGGAGCACGCCAATTGGTGTGAACAGGTGGCTGATTGTATGCTTGAGCATGGTTAATGGAAAAATGAGGCTCTGAAGGGTGATAGTAGTGTTGGGATGAATCATGGTGGTAAGCTGATTGGCGAGGTCGTTGTTGATTATAGTAAAGCGGTGAACCTCTGGGTCCCGACCAAATTCCTGAATCAACTACTGCTGCTTCCTCCCTCTTCTTTCTTCCGATTCCTCCTACCCCGCCTTGAATAGCTTGAGTAGTTGCCTTAATTGCTTGAATAGCTCATGATTTTATTTGTCTTGAGGCCTTCTTCCACCATACCTCCCATCTTCACTACTTCGTTGAATGATTTCCCAACCGCTGAAACCAAGTGGGCATAGTAAGTTGGTTCCAAGGCTTGGAGGAAGTAGTCTACCATTTCGCTCTCCTTCATAGGAGGATCCACTCTTGCTGCCTGTTCTCTCCACCGAAAACCATACTCTCTGAAACTTTCATTGTGTTTCTTCTCAAATTTTGTCAAAGATAATCGATCTGGGATGATTTCCAGATTGTATTGGAAATGGTATGCGAATGCCTGTGCCAGGTCATCCCAGGTGTACCATCTCCCATGGTCCTGGCGTGTATACCACTCCAAAGCTGATCCGCTTAAACTTTGACTGAAGTAAGCCATCAATAATTCATCCTTTTCCCCCAGCTCCTCGCATCTTGCTACAGAAACCCCTTAAGTGGGCTACTGGGTCGCCGTGCCCGTTGTATAGGTCAAATTTGGGCATTTTGAAGCCAACTGGTAATTGTACATTGGGGAATAAGCACAAATCTTTGTATGCTACACTGACTTGCCCACCTAATCCTCGCATGTCTCTGAATGATTGTTCTAGACTCTTGACCTTCCTGAACATCTCTTCTTGCTCAGCATTTTTGGCTGGCTTGTCAATTTCGGTTGGGAGATCAAAACGAGGAGTGGTTGAATGAATTTCGGAGGCTTTGAGGGTGGGCTCCGGGGGTAATATTGGTTGTCCTAGGCCTGGAATGTAGGCTCACTAGGAGATTTGTGGAATGTAGCAGGGGGAGGTGCTACGAAAACAGGAGTCATAGGTGGAGGAAAATATGGAACGGGTTTTGGAGGTGGAGACTGCGGTGTCTGAGAGGTGGTGCCTCGGTAGTGCTGGTAAATGGGGAAATTTGGGGATAATTCAGTGGTAATATTATCCTGTGTTTGGGTCATTGATGGAGCAGGGTTATTTGGGTAAGATGGGGGTAGCTGTCCTGTAGACCAAGCTTGGTACATCTCAGCCATTTGCTGCTTGAGTTTAAACATCTCTTCTTTCATTTTCCCGACATCCATCTCCTCTAGCTCCATACCTGTGTCAACATCTGGGATAGACATACTTTCGGGTATTGGTCCTTTTGATCTTGTGTGATAGTGATAATATGCCAGTATACTCTTTAGAGAAACTAACTGCTTGAATTCTGAAAATGAACAAACTTGTTAGTTTTGAGAGTTTAACACATATATAATCACACGTTGAGATGCAATGCTCCTAGACAAATAATCCCTTTCTATTATGCATTTGCTCGGCTGCTTGTGTCGTCCCAGCTTTCTTGAAATTTTTATTGTTATTCACTTTTATTTATTATATATATCCTTTATCGTGGTGGTCGAATCTTAGAGATTGCCTACGTATCATGCCCTTACATGAATCAGACTTTGCGTAGTTCGGACTAAAGGCAATCACTTTTATTCATTACACAAAGATGGAATTACATTTGAAAATTTTAAGAAAATGGCTTGAAACACACACACTTAAATAAAAATAAAAGATACAATTCTTAACATCTCACAACGTGCCCCACTTTCCACTTGTGTTGTATATTATTAGACTATTTGTTCAATGTGGAGCTTGACCTGGATGACCTCCCAGCGTGCGATACATCCTTTCCAATTCCAATGCTAGATGATGGGCAAAAGTGGGTGCATGTTCTGTAAACCTTTCATAGTCCATTCCCTGACAGTTTACGTAACTCTGAGAAGTGTAGACCGCCAGGTCGTGGATTTGTGCCCTGAAATCTTGGAGATGTTGGTCTTGGTTCTGCAATTGCTGCTGACGAGTGGTGTCTATATCTCTGACACGATTTTCCCGATCTAGAGCTGATTCTAATAGAGCTCGGAGTCTGGCCTGCTCTAATCTTGCTTGCGCTCTTTTCCCTGTCGAGGTCTGCTTGTTGGTGTTCTCTGTTGCATCTTCTTGCCTCTTCTAGTTGTGCACGAAGCTGGTCTTCTGATCGCATCCAATAGTCTTTTTCCTTCTTGAATTGTGCCTTGTCTTTTTCGGATTGCCTATCTTGGCGTTCCTTGTTAGATCTGGCTTCTTCGTTTAATTGTTGGATCCTTTCTTTTGCTTTGCTCAATGCCCTTTCGTTTTCCGCAAGAATGGAATCATAATCTTGCATTCTTTCAAAGAGATTGGCGATGGTTTTTTGATCCTTCCAGCTCCTCTTTGGCGTTTCAGAAACTCTTTTCATTTTTTGGAATCGAGCATGAAGATTTTCATTCTCACAAGCTAGACTCTTCTTCTCGCCTTCGGCTTCTTGTGCTTGCAGATCTTTCTCCAAACTGAGGCTTCTCAGATTTTCTTTTAGGGCATGGATAGTTGCTTTGTACCCTTTTTCCTTTTCTCCCCAGATCAACCGCTCTTGGATTTTATCATTGAAGTTTTGAACATGGGGTCTTTTTGTTGGCCTTCTTAGCTCAGGCTCTGGTACATCATCCACGCGAGACCGTTTTTCAAACCACCTTGCATATCCAGGATTTATCTCACCCTTTGTAGCGTCTGGGACTTGAGTATCACTTTTCAAGTATCGGCACCCATTCCACATCTGCTGAAGTAGAGCCTCGGGAATAGTGGCTTCTGGGTGTAATTCGATTACTTGCACACTCAAATCTTCATCATCAGGAACTATTTGATATCTCCCTAGTTGCCTTAGGACTCTTAGTGGCGCATATGGTTGAATGCTTCTCAGTCCTAATAGTAGTAGATAACTATTTGAGGTTGACATGTGTATTACTTCCCTCATCGGGAGCCATCCCAGAGTCCATTCAATTTGATTTGCCGTTAAAGCCTTTAGATGAGATACCCATGCTTCTATCCCTTCTGGAGCCTGATAATTTTTTGTTCTTTCCTCATAGCTCTCGATGCAATTATCATTGTTTGACCCATACTGTATGATCTTGGGCTGTTGTTGGAGATGCTCAATCACCCACATTTGCAACAAAATTTTGCATCCTTCGAAGACTTTTGCTCCTGATTTACATAAAGTCAAAGCCCGATAAATATCTGATAGAATGATGGGGATAAGGGTGTGATTTTCTTTGGTGGTGAGGATTTGCACAACTTTCGCGGTGCGAATATCAATTGTTCGCTCTTTGTTTGGGAAGACCATGACTCCT
This sequence comes from Nicotiana sylvestris, assembly GCF_000393655.2. Lineage (NCBI taxonomy): Eukaryota > Viridiplantae > Streptophyta > Magnoliopsida > Solanales > Solanaceae > Nicotiana > Nicotiana sylvestris. The sequence continues at coordinate 116,705,277 of NC_091057.1, read as the reverse complement.
AGAAAAGCCACCATGAAGGCAAAGCGACGGTGAATCTGCCAAGTGTCTTTGTTTTGCTTGTTAGTAAGGCCTTTCTCATGAATTTCGAACCCATCTGACTTTCCGAACCTTGAATACAAAAAGTTGAAGGAACAACATCCATTGATGACATTGCTTTTCCTGATTTGACTGCTGATGTTCAGAAGACCGAAGAATCGATGTACCGAAGGAGCCTTTGTGAATATCAAGCTTTGATTTCTTAGACTTCCGTCAAAACCAGCATATCCAGCTATCTCCTCTAATGTAGGAGTAAGCTCGAAGTCAGAGAAACGAAAGACATTGTGAACAGGGTCCCAAAAAGTTACTAACGCCGCAATCAGATCAACAAGCATGTTCGAGGCAAATGAATGCACAAGTAGCAAGTAGGATGCATCATGATGGTCTTTTTATTTCGGGTTCACCTGTCCTAGACAGACCCAACCCCTGTGTTGAGTCTCCAAGGCCAAATGTACATGATGCAAATATACGTTCCTACTAGGGATCCGGTACATGGCTGAGTTATTCTAAGTGAAAAACCTGAGGTTGATTGTTCTAAACCTGGCTTACCCAAACGGACAGTTTGAGCCGAAGCGGGGGCAACGTACCGGGAGCACGAAAGTCTGCCCGGCCTAGTTACTTGTCCCAACTCCGTCTTATTTGGTATGACTTTAACAGAAAGGTGGGTCACGCGCACGTGTACACCATAAATTCAGAAGACTCAGAAAGAAGGGGGTTTCGTAGCAGTTGTATATATTCACAATTCAAATAATATTAAAGCGGTAAAAAAAAAACATTTAGCATGTTAAGCATATAAACAATTGAAAATCATATAGTAAATAAAGCCAATTATTGCAGTTATTTTAAGCTCGAATTCTTTAAACCTTGAACCAATGGTTCTGGGTTACAAACTTTTGTCCCCAGCAAAGTCGCCAGAGCTGTCGCACCTCCTTTTTACCGCGCCCGCGGGGCGCGTGGGGGGTTTTTCCAATTTAAGGACAGTCGAAACGGGATTTATTTAATTATTTCAGAGTCGCCACCTGGGAATTTTAAGGCGTCCCAAGTCACCAATTTTTAATCCCTGAATCGAGGAGAATATGACTCTGTTTATTATTCTGCGAACCAGAAATCCTGAGTAAGGAATTCTGTTAATCCGGAAGAAGGTGTTAGGCATTTCCGAATTCCGTGGTTCTAGCACGGTCGCTTAACTGTTTTTATTATTGGCTTAATTATCTTGATTTTATTAAATATATTGATGTTACATGATTTTACTACCGCTTATACTTATTGTGATTGAGGACCCTTCTTTGAATCGAATTACGCGTACGTATATTCGTGTTATAAATTTAAAAATGCGGAATTGTGTCACGCGTACGTGTACACGATAACTTTTGATAATATTTATTACAAGCAAATTTTTTTTTGAAATTGTGTCGAGTCAAGAATATTTGTCTTTCTTAAATAGTGAACCGCACATCTCGGGTTTTATGAAATTAATTTAACGTCCTCGAAGAAATCCCTTATATTACATATTCACTCGAAATTGCGTGTACGCATAATTCGAATTGATTTTATTGGTATAATCAGATTACGGGAACGTATCCCTAATTACACCAAATATTCTTAATGATATTATGAATTTTCACAAAATTGTTTGTTATATCTACCCATTTTATATGAAAATACTGAGAAATTCATATTCAAGGGATGTCTTTGAATTCTTTTAAAAGAAATTCACAATTTATTAAATGTTGCCTGTCGATTATAATTTCCGGATATAAATTATATTCAGCCCAACTATTCAAGTTCAAAGAAAAAAATAAAAATATGATTCTAGCAACTACAACATATATATGCCAAAGGATGAATTGTATATGAAATTAACAAACATGATTTATGAAGGGAAGAAGTATTTTTGAACAATTTTTCATTATTTAATTAGTGCAAATCCTATTTCTAATTGTCATTGATATAAAGTGTTGCAATTTGTATATCTCATCTTATTCTCATATACTTGCTTTTAATCTAATAGGCCTAATTATTTATTTAAGATGGTAAATAGGCATCAATTTGATAAGAAAGGGAATTATAAATCGATTAATAATATTGCCTTACATGCAACATAGTTGTATGTCTAAAACATTCATAGCATTTTAACATCATAATGAGATACATCAACTCATCATCCCTTAATGGTTATATATATACCTATTATCACGCCATATATGAACGTATAACTCACATCATTCAATCCATAACTAAATCAGGTAAAACTAGCAATATAGTTTTTGACATTTTTATATTACTCTTTATTCAACTATCAACATCTAACCTTAATCCACAACCAAACAATCGAAATACACTAACCATGCAATTTCTTGATATTTCAGAATACTCTATACCTGACTAACAATGTCATAGGACTTAACTAATAGCCAACTTCATGCCATGTTCCCTATCTTAACAATTCAATCATAACTATACTTTAATGAAAATTTAGAATGGAAAACATTATTACAAAGTTTTACATGAATTTCAAATAAAGACAATTAACTCATAGCTATCAAATTGAATTCACTACTAGTTAACTAACATGAAACAAAAAATGAAGTTTAAACTAATGAACTTGGACAAATGAAAAATAGAATTTTTGTAATTCAAGCTTCATTGATTTGTCATGCTTAATCTTTTTTCCAACATAGAAGTTAAGAGATAAGTACCTGGAAATGAAGGTAGAAGAAGTAAGTTTTCAGCAGTTGCAGCAGTAACAAAAACACCGGCAGAATATACCAATAACACAGCAAGTCTGAACAAGACCCGTTAACCCAGATGAACAGTGACAGAAACTTGAGAAAAAAAATTTCAGATTCAAACTGAACAATATCCACAAACAAACAACGGACAGATTCTAGAATAACATTTTTCAGATTTCAGTTTCTTTCCTATTTCAAATTCATATTTCTGATTTTTCTGTTTCTGCTTTTGTATCTGTTTCAGATTGTGTGTGTGTGTGAATATTCTCTTTTTTGTTTCTTTTTCTGCTTTCTTCTTCCTCTTCAGATGTTCATTTCTGATTTTTTCTGCTTAATTCTCTTTCTTTTTTATCTCACTCTAAATGTATTCTTTCTCTTCAAAAATCTGATTTTTTTCTTTTTCAAACTCTGCCTGAAAGCTCTCTTTTTTCCTTGTTTTTCTTTATTCAAAGAGCTCTCTCAAAATCTGATTTCTTAAAAAAAAAAACTGCCCCTCTTAAAAAAAACTCTCTCTAAGCTCTCAAAACCTCTGTCTGAAAACTGATTTTTTCTCTTTTAAAATCTGCCTGAAAGCTCTCTATTTTCCTTGTTTTTCTTTCTTCAAAGAGCTCTCTCAAAATCTGATTTCTTAAAAAAAAAACTGTCCCTCTTAAAAAAAACTCTCTCTAAGCTCTCAAATACTCTGTCTGAAAACTGATCCCCCCTTTTAAAATCTGTCCCTGTATTTATACAGGTATGCCCCCCTCTCTTAAGTGCTGCCTGGACCCCTTTTATCTTTTAAAAACAGAAAATTTCCATTAAAAATCTGTTTTTCCACTTTAAATCCCATTAAGCTAACTTTTCCCTGATTTTTAGCAGCCCATTATCCCTTGTTCCCCATTAGTATCTTAAATTATAGCCATTAACACCCACTTTCAGTCCACTATTCTATCACATTATTTCAATCCCAATAGTACCCCCTGAAATGCTAATGTTATTACTGAAAAATCAGAACCTACTGCAAAACAGATTCTATAATTTGTATAAACTTAATTATCCTTCTGATTTACAGCTATAACCAATCCTATGAACCTCCTAACACAATTGTATTTGACCAACTTTTTGTAAACTTGAATTCAAACTTAACATTACAACAATATTACACTGAGTTCAGCATAATAATTCAAACTGAACTTTAAATTTGAACAAAAATCAAACAAACACAGGAGCATTGTCAATATACTGACAATGCCCTGAAACTCACTGATTCAAAAATCAACATATACACAGCATTCATTTTGATAGACTCATTGAAATGTAAACAAAGGTGATTTAATTGACGAGTATTAATTAAACTGATTATCTACAACAATTGTCAACAAGCAGTCTATAGAAACAGATTATTTCAATCAGTATTAAACGAGAATTCATAATATAACTAATCGACGAACTTAATCGAGTCGATTACACATATTGTAAATAATCATACCAACAGAAACAATTTACTTATTATATCATATAGACGGGTAGGAGACAGAATCAAAATAAAATATGTGAAAATTACACAGTCTAATGAAACAAACATAAAACACACATAGAATACAAAAAAGAAAATAAGAAAAAATACCTCTGAATCTTTAAATTTACAGACTCGGACTCATCTTGGATTCGGACTTTTTTGAGGCTGAACAGACTTTATTCGAAGTATTCTCAGTTGAGAATACCTCGATTAAAGTCTATTAGACCTCAATCCTTCACTCGAATCAGAAAAATTCCAAGATTGGAAAATTTTTAGGGTTTCAGGTTCTTGGATCTTAAATCCGAACATTTCCGGGATGATTCGAAGGGAACCAAAGATGACACAAGGGTGAGGGGAGCCTAGGGGTAATTTGGTGTCATTTTAGAACAAGTCTGAGTTTGTTCTTGTTTGGTCCGAATCTTCAAAAGAAGATTCGAGAAACTCGGAAGTGATTCGAGCCAAACAAGCAACAGATCCATACTTAGGGTGGTTAGGGGAAGTTATGGTGTCGATTTGGGGCTGTTAGGTTTAGATCTGAGTTTGGCTCGAATCTTCAAATGAAGATTCGAGAACCTTCGGGAAGATTCAAGCCAAGTGGCTAGCATATCTGGATAGAGGAGGTTCAGGGGGTTCTAGGGTGTTATTTTGGTGACCGGCGGCATTGTTGCCGCCGGGTTTCAGGCTGAGGGATTCTAGGGCGGCTAGGGTTGGGGGTCTGTTTGGGAAGATGATGAACATGAGAGGGGGGGTGTTTAGTTAGGGGCCGGGGTATGGATTTGGGATTTATATAGGGGGAAGGTGAATTGATACTAACTGTTAGATCAAGTAGAATGAAGGGCCAGGATCAGTTCATTAAACCAAACGATGTCGTTTGGTTTAATGCCAGGGTCGGCTGAGTCGGGTCAATGGGTCGGGTAGAGGGTTCCGGGTAAGGGCAAGGTATCTCAGCCGTTGGATTGATTTAATCCAACGGTCCTTGATGAAGCGGGACCAAACGTCGTCGTTTGGATTTGCTCCTGAGTTGGATCGGACCTGGGTTGTTTTGGGCTGAGGGGGGTTAACTTGATTTTGAAATCCAGGTCCGATTTTTTATTTATTTTTCAATTATTTCATTTTTCTAATTTAAATTTCTAATTTTAATTATAAAACAATTTTAACTTCACAAAAATATACTAATTACTTTATAACAATTATTTAACACATAGACAAAATATTAATCACACAGTGGAATATTTAAAATAGAACTAATGCATATTTTTTTGTGATTTTATTTAAATTATCTTTTAAATGCATAATTAAATTCTATATGCATGCAACATGTATTTTATTTTATTTTTCATCTTATTATGACAAAGTAAACATTTACGGACATAACACAAATATTTAACACCACGCAAACTCAAGAATTACACAGTAAAAGAAATTTATTTTATATTTTTTGATTTATTTTGGAGTAGTTTTCGTAAGGCAAAAATCACGTGCTCACAACAACCTAATAACAACTCTACCCAATACCAAATACACAGCTTTGCTTCTTCACATGACCATTCAATTACACATAGACTACACGTCGATAGCAGCGAACCAAATTTGCATGCTATAGTACCCTACGTCCAACATCAAACTAGCCAACCTCAATTCCCATACAAACTAAATGATTACCTCCCATGTGAATCTCAACAGAAGATTTTCTGTACCTCACAACACCTCCTTTCTAATTCTACAAATCCTATACAATCTTCTAGCACATCAACTTTACCTCATACTCATACAGAGAGCAACCATGCAACGACCAATCTTTCCCCCAAACTCGACCAACACTTATCTGATAGATCTGGACAACAATCATTTCTTTCATCTTCCAAGACTGATCATGCAAGGTCCTCAACTACCACACATCACAACTCCGTTAGTGTACACATCCCAAGAAAACCACGATGGATCTCCCACTCCAGTCGTGGTTAGTGATGGGTTTACAGGGTCATGCATTAGTCTTCACAATGGAGATCAACAACCAGGAAGTTGTTCTCCTACCCAAAATCCAACACATTTGGTAGAAATAGTAACGGGGGGGATGAGATTAGGGATGGAAGCATATGCCCAAAATCAGTGGTACGATACCCAAACACCTTTCCTACTAGATAACCAAGCATCAACTTCCAATCCACAACAGTGGACATACCCAATGCCTCCTCCAATTCCAACGATCAACCCAACAATAACTCTCTTACCTTTCTATCCTCCACATCACATGGGGCAGATCTATGCACCATGGTTCCAGAACCTAAACTCCTTCAACCCACTATATCCATATTCCACTCCCAACAGTTCCCTAGAAACACTGACACCGATGGAAAGTCTACCACATACTCCACTTCCATCTCCCAATGCACTAGATATAGAAACAAGGCAAGAATTAGCTCAAATCTTAATGGAGCTAAAGGAGACAAAGACGGAGTTCTTATGGTTAAAGGGAATTCATCTCTACAACCTGAAAGAAAAGTACAAAAAAAGTTCATTCTGAAGTGTCCTCCAGACATGACCATATGCAACCTAAATTTTCGAGTCACAAACAATTGAGCAGCAGGAAATACTCAATGGTGATCATTCCTACACTTCTACATCCTCCTCCATTATTGGATCTTCAGAGTCAGATGACAACCTCTATTGTCACACCTCTAATTCCGACTCCCCTAGTCACCACTCCTCAAATTAGTATCATGAATTTCATAATATGAAATTGTAGGGGTTCTCATATCCAGAGTTTAGATGCCACTTTAGGTCTCTATTAGATAATCATAGGCCAACTTTAGTTGTCCTTTTGAAAACACACATGCATTATCATGAGAGGCTTCGTGAGGATTTTGATTTCTCAAACATGTCCTAGGTTCCAACTAATAGGCTCATTGGAGGGCTGGTTGTCTTTTGGAATGAGGCTCTCATCACTGTGGAGGAATTAACAATGTCTGAGCAAGAGATACACGGCCTCGTTCAGGTACGTCAAAATGTTCCTAAATGGATTCTTTCTGCTATATATGCTAGTAACTCTTACCATTTACGTACACAGCTTTGGGAAAATTTAATGAGATTGCATGATAATTATAATATTCCTTGGCTCATAGGAGGTGATTTCAATGATATATTATATGCAAGAGAAAATTTTGGTGGATTACCTATTAGTACTAATAGGGCAGACAGATTTATAAATTGTGTGAACTATTGTCAATTAATAGATCTAGGATACAAAGGTAGTCGTTTTACGTGGACTAATAAGCGTAGAAATGGCTGCAAAATACTTGAAAGACTTGATCGTTTTATGGCCAACTGTGAATGGATAAACATGTACCCTGAAGCTAGGATACAACATTTACCTAGAACATATTCTGACCATTGCCCTTTATTAATAATATTAGAACCCATAATAAATATTACTAGAAAAACTTTCTGATTTGAAACAATGTGGGTGTCACACCCACAATTTTCAGAACAAGTACAACAAGCTTGGGCTAATAATGAGCCTCTATTAGAAACAACAAATCAATTTTAGGAAATAGTCACAAATTGGAATCACTTGATTTTTGGGAAAAGTTTTATTCGTAAAAGGAAACTACTAGCTAGGTTAGCAGGAATACAACGCTCAATTCATTATCCTATTAGTTTGTTGCTTCAGAATTTAGAAACTCAACTCACTACTGAATATAGTAGTATACTTAGAAGTGAGAAGGATTTTTGGAAATTAAAATCAAGACTAATGTGGTTAAATGATGGTCATGCCAATACAAAGTTTTTCCATGTGTCTACTTTAATAGACGTAGGAAAAATAGAATAACTTCACTACAAGACTCAGTTGGTAACTGGTGTTTTGACCAGAAAGAAATTCATGATATCATCCTTAATCATTACTCTAACCTTTTTACTACAGAGCAGGAAAACTCAATTCTTATTATAAATGACTCCAATAATTATTAACTTAATTCTATAGATTTAAAATCCTTAGAAGAACCATTAAAAGATACTGAAATTATTCAAGCTCTTCAAAGCTTTAGTCCCTATAAGGCACCTGGTCCAGATGGTTTTCACCCCTTCTTTTATCAAAGATATTGGGCTCATGTAGGACACAAGGTGAAACATTTTTGCATTCACACTTTTAATACAGGTCTTATACCTCCATTACTAAATCAGACTTATATTTGTCTAATCCCTAAGGTAAAGAATGCTCAAACACTTCAACAACATAGGCCCATAAGTCTTTGTAATATCACTTATAAAATTATAACAAAAAATATTGTTAATAGGCTTAAACCTATTATTTCTAAAATAATAGGCCTCACACCAACCAGTTTCCAACAAGGCAAACAAGCTTCGGACAATGCTATAATAGTTCAAGAAGCTCTACATCATTTTACAAAAATGAAAGGAAAGACTGCCTATATGCTTATGAAACTAGACCTAGAAAAGGTGTTTGATCGTTTAGAATGGTCTTTTATTAGGAAAACACTTATCTTTTTTGGCATACCTACAAAAATGATCAGGCTAATAATGTTATGTGTTACTATGACTTCTACTTCAATACTCATTAATGGCTCATCTACTCCTTATTTCACTCCATCAAGAGGAATTCATCAGGGAGATCCTTTATCACCATACTTATTTATTATGTGCATAGAGATGTTTTCAAAATGCATAAACCTATCGGTTGGTTATTTACAATGGCAACCAATCAGTATTGCAAAGAAGGGACCAAAACTCTCACACCTATTCTTTGCAGATGATATTATCATATTCTCAAAATTAACCACTAAGAGTTGTAATGCAATAATTGATGTTTTAAATCAGTTTAAAAAATGTTCAGGCCAAAAAATTAATTTTGAAAAATCTAAATTATTCTTCTCAAAGAATTGTACAACTAATGATAAGAATCTGGCTATGGCATGCTTTCAACTCAAAGAAGATATTAGTTTTGGTAAATATTTGGGGTTTTCAATATTTCGGGCAAGACAAAAAAAAGGCGACTTTCAGTTCTTACTTGATAATTTTAAATCTAGACTAGCGGGATGGAAAATTAATTTCTTAACAATGGCTGAAGAGTTACACTGATCAAATCTACTCTAAATAATCTTCCAAATCATGTAATGCAATACATACAAATCCCATCAAACATACCCGCTAAAATGGATCAATATCAATGTAATTTTTTGTGGGGAACAACTGCCACCAAAATGAAAATGCACCTTCTAAAATGGAAGAAAATAACTACACCACGAGAAATAGGAGGTCTAGGAATCCAAAATTTAAGACAAAAGAATAATGCTTTACTAGCAAGTCTTGCATGGAGAGTATTCCATTCTCCTCAACAACTCTGGGTTAATCTATTAATTAATAAATTCATTCATCGGACTCCTTCTTCATAATTCTCCACAACTTGGCGCAGTATATTACAAGGTTGGACAAGTTGCCAAACTGGATTAAAATGGAAAATTGGAACTGGTGAAAACATTAATTTTTGGCACGACTGCTGGATCAAAAATGGATTAACTCTTTGTTCAATAATTAGTAGACCATTACCTTACCAACATCAACTAATGAACATTCACACAATTTATAATGAGGGTTGGAAATGGGATTTTTTACCAATTGAAATACCACAGGGTATCAAAAACCTTATAACAAATCAATACATTTCTAAGTATAGTAAAAAGAGTGATAGCATTTACTAGGCATTAACTCCCAATGGCAAATTTACAATTAATTCTATGTATAAAGCCCTAGAAGATAGTTCCAATAATAATCACAATATAATACCACCATTAAGCTGGATATGAAAACTACCAATACATCCAAAAATTAGGTATTTCATTTGGCTTCTTAATCATAATAGACTGCCCACATTTCAATTTCTTCATCATCTCAACATTATCTTGAATGCAGGATGCCATTATTGTCATAAGGCTGAGAAATCAGCAACTCATATTTTTATAAAGTGCGAAAATGTTATAACCTATTGGAATGAATTAGGAATGGGGGATATGTCAACACCCCTACTAACTTGAATATGCCACATGAATGGATTACTCAATTGATGAGGTACAAAGAGAAAACATTTCCTCACAACATTAATCCACACACTTATGTGCCTTTAAGCCTTTGGAATATTTGGACAACTAGAAATAAAAATATTTATGAGCACTTGCATAAACATGTTAGTGTCCACTTTACTACTCAGCAGGCTACTGAATTTTGCTATCTTACTTCTTCTAATCATAAAATACAAAGGCACGTAAGAACTCCTTTAAAATGGATACCTTCAAAGCCTAATATTTACAAACTAAACACGGATGGAGCACATTCTTGATCTCAACAGAAGAATGGCATTGGCGAAGTAATTCGAAATCATAATGGAGACTGGGTTCTAGGGTTTTCAGGCAACATTCCATCACAATCTATTATTACAACTGAGATATATGCATTGTTGCAGGGACTTACTTTGGCTAAGCTTCATAATCTAATACCAATTCAAGTGAAAATTGATGCCAAAGAGGTAATTGCAATACTATGTACTGATAATATAACGTTTGCTAATCTATCACATGATTGCAGGCACCTACTAGGGATGCTCCATGATCCGCAGCTTACACATGCGTACAGAGAACAAAATAGATTAGCAGATAAATTAGCAAGTTCAGGAAGCCTTTTGGAAGGAACTAATGAAGTAGAAGTCTTGCACCACCCACCACTTTTTGCTCAACAAATTTTGGAAGATGACAAGCTAGGACTGCAAAGGTATCGCTCAATACCACAAAATGTATATGATGTCAAGATCAAACAACTACAGTACATGGAAGGAACCCTTATAGTCTTACTTCAAGATGTATTGGAGGGTTAAGTAGGGATAGATCTACTACTAATATTTGTAATATAAGATCTGCTACTACTCCTAACTTACTTGGCTCTATGCCTAGTGTCACTACAAGTAACTTGGTCTGTAATATGGTGCAATATACGCACCAGCTACTCTATACGCATGTTTAGTTATATATAATATTTACCTTTAGTACCAAAAAAAAGTTGATTTCGGTCAATATTTTGGGTAAACAGACCTAGACCCATGATTCGACGGTCCCGGAGGGTCCGTAAGAAAATATGGGACTTGGGCGTATACCCGGAATTGAATTCTAAGGTCCCAAGCCCGAGAAATGAATTTTTCAAGAAAATTGGTTAACTGAAATTATAAGAGTTTTTGGAAATTTGAATGTATTGGAATTTGATGGTATCGGGTCCGTATTTTGGTTCTGGAGCCTGGTACAGGTCTTATACAGTATTTAAGTTGAGATCATAAAATTCGGTAAGAAACGGACTTGATATGACGTGAATCGGACCATCGGTTGTTAAAAAAAATGAAACTTAAGAGTTCATGAGATTTTTCTTTGATTTTAATGTAAAATTCATAGTTGTTGATGTTATTTTGATGATTTGATCGCACGAGCAAGTCCGTATGATGTTTTTATACTTGCGTGCATGATTGGTTTGGAGCCCCGAGGGCTTGGGTGAGTTTTGGATAGGCCACAGAGTGGATTTAGACTTAGAACATAACAGTTGCAAGTTTAGAGAAAGTTGCAGGTCTCTGAAACCAGGCTCCACGGTCCGCGGTGGGGCCTTCGCGACCGCGGTGGAGTCTGTGCGGACGCGGTGGGATTTATGCGGTCCGCAGTGAGCAAGGACAAGTCTTCGCGACCGCGCTCGATATTTTGCGGTCCGCGGTGGAGCTCCGCGTCCGCGGCCCTTTTTATGCGGTCCGTGGTGAGGGTCTGAGAGGAGTATATAAACGGGACTCTTCAGCTATTTTTCAATTTTCAAAACCCTGAAACATAAGAGGCGATTTTTCAAACACTCTTTCTTCCCTAAAACACTAGTAAATAATTTTTAACTTATTTCTTTTACTCCTTAACTTATTTTAACAAGATTTCATCATAGAATCTAGGGTTTTCATGGTGGAATTGAAAGTTTTGGGTAAAACTTAAGAATATTAAAATTTGGGGAGTTGGACCTCAAATTGAGGTCGGATTCCAAAACTAATTATATATCCGGGCTCCGGGGTGAATGGGTAATCGGGTTTTGGTCCGAATTTCGGGTTTGGACCAAGCCGGCCCGGGGTCAATTTTTGACTTTTGGAGAAAATCATTGGAAAACTTTTTTTCATGCATTAGAATTGACTCATTTAGCATTTACTAATATCATTAAGTAAATTATGACTAGATATAAGCGAATTGGAAGTGGAACTAAGAGGTAAAGCGGTAGTTGAGGCTTGATTGTGTTCATGGCTTGGAGGTAAGTGTTTGGTCTAACCTTAGCTTGAGGGATTACGAGTTGAGTCTTATTTGCTATGTGTTAATTGTTGAGTACGACGTATAGGCATGGTGACGAGTATATATACGTTGGTGTCAAGCATTTCCGTGAATCGTATACTATGACTGATGTGATTCCGTTTCGCATTGTTCATGCTTTATATGATTATTTCTATTGTTGAACAAGGCTTGTGGAAGTATTATTGGTAATTAATCATTGTAGAGCATTGGCTCAAGTTGAGAAATGAGATGTGAAGAAATTGTGGAAAAGAGAAGAGGTATATAATATTGTCTCCCTTTCCAGGATATTATTGCTTTTGATATTATCTCCCTTGCCGGGACGTTATTATTCATGATATTGTTTTCCTTGCCGGGATATTATTGTTATGCTATTGTTCCCTTGCCGAAATTTTATTGTGATATTATTGATTCCCTTGCCCAAATTTCTTTGTGATTGTTGCTTGGGTGAGGAAGAGTGTAAAGCACGAAGGGTGATGCCGTGTATGATTTTTGAGAGTGTTAATGCACGAAGGGTGATGTCGTGCCGATATTGTGTGGTAAAAGCACGAAGGGTGATGCCATTCTGCACGATGTACAATGTTGTGCCATAATATGAGTGATAGTGCACGAAGGATAATTCCGTGCCATGATTATGTGAGGTAAAATCACGAAGGGTGATGTCGTGTCGTTTATATTTATTTTTATGGTAAGGACGAGAGTAAAAGCACGAAGGGTGATGTCGTGCAGATCATATTGATTCTTATGGTGATAATGAGAGTAAAAGCACGAAGGGTGATGTCGTACAATTGTTTCTGATTTCCTTATTTATGTTGGCAATTGAATTGTGGATTCCTTACATTTATTTTCTGGTATTTTGTTGTTATCTGGTACTTCCCGCAGCATGTTTTCCCCCTCCCATCCTTAACTGTAAATATCTGCTTTTACTTTTCCGTTGTATATGATTTAACTGCACAGGTTTATTTGGTAGTCTGGTCCTAGCCTCGTCACTACTTCGCCGAGTTAGGCTAGGCACTTACCAGCACATGGGGTCGGTTGTGCTGATACTACACTCTGCACTGTGTGCAGTTCCCGCTACTACAGCTTTTGGACTATAGTGAGGTTGCTACCTTCAGTCCATTCAGGCAACCCGAGGTAGTCCGCAGGCCCTGGCGTCTCCTTCTATCTCCCATTATTTTTCTTTTATGTATTTCAGAGACAATATTATATTTATCTTTCGGACCCATATTTGTAGTATTCCTCGGCAGTCTGTGAGATTGTGATACCAAATTCTGGGTAGAGTTATATTTTGGATTTATGTATCAGTGTTTGGTTAAACTATTAAGTTTTCGTCTTCCGCATTTTTGGTTATTTGTAATGATCCCACTGTTGATCACCTATTATATTGAGCTGTTAAAAAGGCTAAGTAAAAAGGGTAATGGATTTATAACACTCGGCTTGCTTAGCTTTCATGAGTATGTGCCATCACGACTCCCGAAGGTGGGAAATCCAGGTCGTGACAAGTTGGTATCAGAGCTCTAGGTTGCTTAGGTATTACAATTCACAAACAAGCTTAGTAGAGTCTGAGGGATCGGTATGGAGACGTCGGTATTTATCCCTCAGAGGCTACAAAGTTAGAAAAAACTTCACATTTATTCTTTCATGTCGTGCGACTTGATTTCTCAATGTTAATTGAACTTCTATTCTATTCTTTCGCAGATGATGAGGACATATACCGCTTCATCAGCTGACCAGCAGCACGAGCCCCCAGTAGCAGCTCCTGCGAGGGGCAGAGGTCGAGGTCGTGCTAGGACCTGAGGCAGAGGTAGGGCCCAGCCCTGAGCTCGAGCAGCACCACCAACAGCGGAGCCTCAGGTTGAGTTTAATGATGAGGTTCCAGCCCAGCCAATTCAAGCAGGATCAGCTCAAGTCCCAGAGGGGTTCATCGCCACCCCGTTACTTCAGGATGCTCTGGTCCTTCCAGTAGGCCTTATGGAGAGTGTCGCCCAGGCAGGCTTGCTTCCTATAGCACTAGCCATCTCTCAGGATGGAGGAGGAGCTCAGAGTCTGCTACTCACACTCTGGAGTAGATGGCTCCCTAGTTTCAGACTCCAGCAGCTCAGCCAGTTGGGGTAGTTCAGCCTGGTGTTATGGCACAGACCGGAGAGGGGCCAGCTATGTCTGCTGATGCCTTGTGGAGATTGTACAGGTCCACCAAGCTCTTCACTACTACTTTTAGTGGTACATCTTCTGAGGATCCCTAGGATTATTTGGACAGCTGTCATGAGGTTCTTTGGAACATGGGGATAGTGGGGACCAATGGGGTCGACTTTGCTGCTTTTCATTTGTCTGGATCCGCCAAGACTTGGTGGAGATATTATTGTTTGGCTAGACCAGCTAGGTCACCAGCTTTGACTTGGGATCAGTTCTCTCATCTATTTCTGGATAAGTTTCTTCCTATCACTCAGAGGGAGGACTATCGGAGGCAGTTTGAGCATCTCTAGTAAGGTTCTATGACTGTTACTCAGTACGAGACCAGATTTATTGACTTGGCCCATTATGTTCTTCTTATACTTCCCACGGAGAGAGAGAGAGAGAGAGAGAAAGAGAGAGAGAGAGGAGGTTCATTGAGGGACTCATTCAGCCTATTCGATTACATATGGCTAAGGAGACGAGCAGTGAGATTTCTTTTTAGGAGGCAGCCAATGTCGCCAGGAGAGTTAAGATGGTTCTATTGCAGGGGAGTGGTCAGGGGTCTGACAAGAGGCCTCGTCATTCGGGCAGGTTCAGTGGTGCCTCATCTAGAGGCAGGGATTCTTTTGGTAGGGGCCATCCTCCCAAGCCGTTTCATTCAGCACTTCAGGCTTCTCACGGTGCTCCAGGTGGTTGTGGTTCTCATATGCAGTATTCAG
Source organism: Nicotiana sylvestris (assembly GCF_000393655.2). Lineage (NCBI taxonomy): Eukaryota > Viridiplantae > Streptophyta > Magnoliopsida > Solanales > Solanaceae > Nicotiana > Nicotiana sylvestris. The sequence continues at coordinate 116,689,760 of NC_091057.1, read as the reverse complement.
ATTAGCTGCCCTACAGTGCACCGCCAGCTCCTATCAGTGCACCTCCGCTTCAGAGTTTTTAAAGTGGTTATTCAGGTCGTTAGGGTCGGCAGCCTCAGCTGTCGAGGGCTTGTTATACTTGTGGCTATACGAGGCATATTGCTAGATTTTGCCCTCGAGCATCGAGCAACTCTTAGCATCCGGGTCCCCGTTCCATGGTTTATGCACCGAGTGTTCCATCCCCGCTCAGCCAGCTAGAGGTGGAGGTAGAGGTGCTAAAGGTGGAGGTAGAAGTGCTAGAGGTGGAGGTAGAGGTGTTAGAGGTGGAGGTGGAGGTCAGGCCGCTAGAGGTGGAGGCCAGCTAGTAGGAGGTCGTCCTAGAGATGTAGTTCAGAGTGGTGGGGCCTAACCCCGATGTTATGCTCTTCCAGCCAGGCCTGAGGCTGAGGCTTCCGATGCAGTTATCACAGGTACCGTTCTGGTTCGTAGTAGAGATGCTTCAGTTTTATTTGATTCAGGGTCAACATACTCCTATATATCATCTTATTTTGCACTGTATCTGGTCATGCCTAGTGATTCTTTCAGTGCTCCTGTATATGTGTCTACACCGGTGGGTGATTCTATTATGATAGATCGTGTCCATCGTTCATGTATAATTGGTTGAACAATGAACGTGGGCGTTCAAAATATCAGAATAATAATAATCATCACTATGATTATAAAAGGAGAACAATAAGGGTTCTCAAAATAGTCCTTCAAAATGTGAAGGCAATGCTTACCATCAAATTGGTATAAAAACAATAAAGCACGTCACTGATTATGATCCATTCCTTGAAGAGAATGTGACTTATGATAAGCATTGAGAATGCAAACTCATTCCTAAATTTGAATGTGGCAATATGTGATAAAAGCAATGAATAAAGACATGCAATTCATGATTATATGAATACCACACAACTCACCTTTAAGGGAGGTTTGAGTAAAATAAAGAGAATAAATATTATTGTGTGGTTACATGAATATGTCATTGGTCGCGTACATGTGATATGCCAAATATTATTTTGTCATGCCTTATAAAAGTTATTAAAGGCAAAATTAAAGCAAGAAATGATTTTGCTTATGATGATTTTGACCATGACAATTTATTATGATATAATTTTCTCCGTGAAGGAGACATTTACCATATGAATGGTATGATAAAAGATCTTGTAGTACAAAAGTTGTTAAGAACTCCGGAAAAACTAATTTGTTACTACCCGGATGAATAAACTTATTCATGACATTGATATTGTAAAGTCTCAAAAGAAACTTTTTGAGTTTCAAATATATAAGTCAAAGTGATTGGCATATTGAGACTATAAATGAAAGGAAGATTGAATATCTTCATATTTCTATAATCATACCGGGTAAATATGAAAGGTTACCCGATCTTCTTTCTATTTGTACTACACAAATATAAGCATGATGCTGGAATCATATGCCACAAGTAAACTAGAGATTTACTAAAATAAATATTAATTGGCATGACCGGTTGACCATATCGGTTCAATTATGATGCGAAAAATTAATTAAGAATTACATTGACACATATTGAAGAATAGAAGATTCTTCAAGAATTCTCTTGTGCTGCTTATTCTCATGATATACCAGTTAAAGGTTGGGATTGAATCCTTTGATTTCTGGAAGGAATAAAAGGTGATATATATATGGGCTCAGTCAACTGCCATGTGGACCGTTTACTATTATATGATTTTAATAGATGCATCTATTTTATGGTCACATGTGCATTTGTTATCAACTTGCAGTTTGGTTTTTGCAAGATTGTTTGCTCAAATTATTAGAGCACAATTCCAGAATATAAATTATGATGATTTGTCTTAATAATACTGGTTTAAATCCAAGTTGGTTTAGCAGAAATTGTATGCCTCCAATTATAGCTAAATCATTGGTTATGAGAACAAAAGTTACAAAAACAAAATTTGGTATGAGATTTATTATTTAATATACAGCAACACTTGTACGCATCTAGCCAAGTTATAAAAATTTCTCCCTATCACAATCGGTTCAGGGTCAGGAACCAAATAATTTCTATATAGAAATATGGATGTGCTATATGATTTAATTATGCCACCAAAATGCACAAAAATGAGTTCCCAAAGATAGTTAGGAAATGTGTTGGTGATCCCAACATTAGGGGGAGAAAATGGACAGCTGAGAAAGTGATACGTGAAATGAATTATTATGAATACATATAGATCCTCGTACAAGAAAATATAAACTTGAAGTTCAAGTGATAATTCATTTACAAATTATTGTCAGACGCATTTGTTGACCCAAAGCTAAATGTCATATTTCAGCTGCTAATGCTCCAAATAGAATAAAGTCCATGAGGGACAGAGTCTATGGCACGCATGAAGTGTAACAGACCAATCGGTTCCAAAGATAAAACTCCTTGAAGAAGGAGAGGGGCAAATATTCAAAATGGTCATAATAAGGAGGCAAGTGCCCTAGAAGAGCACCACGACATAACACTTCATAAGACCTCATGGGAGAGGCTCAGGTACCTGAAAATAATGAAATAAAGAGATCTCAATAAGTTATGTCTTTATTGGGTAATAATGGAACCGACATAAAATGATTGTCGACGATATTGTTAATATAATGTAGCGCTCAATATGATTAATATTGACGAGGATCTTGAGATCAAATCTGTCATGAAATTTGGACGGATAAAAGATTGGCCAAATAAAAAATACGCAATGAAATTGACTTCACTTGAAAAATGTGAAGTTGGACGGATAGTCCAACACCTGAAAGTATAAAGTCAATTGAGGTATAAATGTGTTCTTGTGCGAAAGGTTCAAGTCGATAGACATAAAGACGACTTGTGGCACAAGAAAATTAGTAAATATCCTCACATTGATTATATGGAGACATGTTCTCTTATAGTGGATATAGTCACTTCAGGTTTTAATCTGGCAATATATGAAAAACTTGATATGCGTATAGTGGATATCATTGAAAGATTTAAATTGTCTTGGAGCATATTAAGGTTTCCAAGAAATTTATTAAATAAAGCTTCAAAAATTCTTATACGGATTGAAACAATCAGGGCCCATGTGGTATAATCGCCCAAGAGAATACTTGTTGAAAGAAGGGTATAAGAATAATTCAATTTGTCCTTGTGTTCTTATAAAAGGATATGGATTTGAATTTGTTATAATCGCCATGTATGTTGATGATTCAAATATCATTAGAACTCCCGGAGAGCTTCCTAAAGCAGTAGACTGTTTAAAGAATTTAAAATGAAAGATCTTGGAAAGACAAAATTTTGTCTTGGTCTACAACTTGAATATATGAAAGATGGAATTTTTGTCCTTCAATCAGCATACACTAAAAAGATTTTAAAGAGCTTCTATGTGGATAAAACACATCCATTAAGTACCCCGATGGTTGTGAGATTACTCGATATAAATAAAGATCCACTCTGACCTCATGAAAATAATGAAGAGCTTCTTGGTCCTAAAGTACCGTATCTTAATGCAATTGGTGCGCTAATATATCTTGCTAACACTACAAGGCATGGCATAACTTTTTCAGTTAATGTCTTAGCAAGATATAGCTCCGCTCAAGGAGAAATTGGAATGAAATCAAGCACATATTGCGTTATCTAAGGGGGATTACCGGTGTGGGCTTATTTTATGGCAATGATTGCAATACCAATCTTATTAGTCATGTCGATGTGGGGTATTTATCTGACACACACAAGGCTTGATCTCAAACATGTTATGTGTTTACATGTGTGGCACTGTCATATCTTGGCGATCGACTAAGCAATCAATCGTGGCTACTTCTTTTAATCATGCTGAGATAATTGCTATTCATGAAGCAAGTCGAGAATGTGTATGGTTGAGGTCTACTATACATCTTATTCGAGACAAATGTGGTTTGAAGTGTGATAAACTACCCAAAGTTTTGTATGAAGAAAATACAACATGCATAGCCCAATTAAAGGGAGGATTCATAAAGGAGTTAGGACAAAGCACATTTCACCTAAATTATTGTTCACACATGATCTTCAAAAGAATGGTGATATTAATGTGCAACGGATCCGTTCAAGTGATAATATGGCTGATTTGTTCACCAAATATCTACCGGCGTCAACCTTCAAGAAACTAGTGTACAAGATTGGGATACGAAGGCTCAACGATGTGAACTGATGATCTCATCAGGGGGAGTTAATACGCGTTGTACTCTTTTTTCCTTACAAGGTTTTGTCTCATTGGGTTTTCCTTGCAAGGTTTTTAACGAGACACATTATTTATGGACATCCAAGGGGGAGTGTTATGATAAAAGTCAAAATATGGTGGATGTCTACTCTTCCTCCATGATCTTTCTCTCAAATGGTTAATGACATATTCAATGACATATTTTCTATGTTCAGTGACATATTCCATGACATATTTTCTTCACTTTTCATGCCTATATAAAGGTCTTGTAATAGATAGGAAAATACACACAATTGAAGAAGAAAATCTCTTCCTTCTCTCTATCTCTATTTCTTGTTCATGTTTTACTAAATTGCTTTTATTTCTTGTTCATGTTTTACTAAATTGCTTTTATTTCATAACAATAATAATAATAATAATAATAATAATAATAATAATAATAATAATAATAATAATAATAATAATAATAATAATAATAGTCATGGAAAAGTAGCAACAACCGCAAAATAGTAACAAAACATATTTATCCATTATTTGACATTAGTAGAGAAAACATAGTACGTAGTTGACAACATCATATATAGGAAGTCTGATTAGCATATATAGATCGAAATCAAGAAGCAAAGACAGAAATCTTCATTCCAGACTCGCAATGGCCAGGGAAATTGCAGATGAAATAGTTTTGTCCCTTAACTAGCTTTATCTTGTCACCCCCTTTGGTATATACTTTTGAACCTCGAGGTGTTCTGCACTTGTTATATCCGTATTTGTTCACTGCCACAACGTTATGTGCACCCGACTGATAGTTGAATGCTGTAACAACAACAAACTCACTGAACGTTGCTAACAACGTGAGCAAAAAACACTTGTATAGAACAAACATCGACAACAAATTTGTACACAAAACTAACTGTAACATATAGTATAAGGAAATCAGCCTATTATAATTCAAACACATTAACTATAAGATAAATGCACAAATACATACAATCATAAATAAACATGTTCAAGATGAAGTTACAATGAACACACGGCTTATATAGTGCTCTATGAATGAAACAGAATTATTGTGGTCCCTTTTTAAACCAAACAGAAGCCTGTGAAAATAAAATTATGATAAAGTATTGACAAAATCGGATGTCAACAAATGATAGTTTCTTAGTATTCACCACCACGCTTGATCCAGCTTAAATATTCAATTTAGAATCCTTAAAGCCGTTGTTCTAAAATCCACAAACTCATAAAATTGAAATCTTTACTCTACGCCTCTACTTATATGATGCACCGACAAAGAAGAGCTGCATTCATGGCTGCCATTGCGGTTCAACAAACACCCAGAAATATTAATGCATTTCTATTTCCATGTGATGATCTTATTGATCTACGTACAAGTTTAAGAAAGTTGGTTTGACAAACATAAATGCCTTTATATGTAATTAATCATATATATCATGGCTCTCAATGGACCCATAGCCGTGTTATTTGTACCTCATGTACCTTTATCATTTAAAATTAAGAAAATGATATTTTTAAATTTCTTATATGTAAAAGTAATTCTGTAAGAGAAAAAAATAGGGTTATAAAATTAAAAATAAATATACAAAAAGCCACAATCAATTGACCCAGCCCCTATATTGTGCAGAAATCGACAGTTTGTTCACAGTTAATTTAACCCAAAATTGACTCCTGTTTTCGAAATGTTGAAATAGAGGGTCAACACTCAACACTACAAACAGTAAAACTGGGTCCCATTAAACAAAACTTTGGCAGTTTTTCATTTTCAAGATAACAATTCCTGTATTAGAAATGGATCTAGCTTGGACCGAAGTTCTCACGAGGTGAAAATAAATTTTACCACCGATTTATCTTAAACTTACAATTTTAAGCTTAATGAAAAAATTTTATAACCACATAAATACTCTAGACTCCTTTTTAACTTGTTTAGGACCACAAATTCCAAATTTTTTTAGGGATTTTTACCTATCTATACCATATATCAAACTTTATTACCAAAAATGTTCATAATTTGTTATTTACCCGTGTAGTCCACACTTTTACTACAAATTATATACCAATCCAAAAATAGGTAGATTTTTCCATAAAAAATGCGCTAAAATGAAGGCGCCAGATCTGCGTGTGATTCTGTCAACATCAAATTAGAATTGTTGCGTAATTCTCTCCTTCCTCAACGGAAAGAGATCTCTCTTCTCTCACTCAACTACAATTCTAAAAAAACGCAAGCTACTGAAGCTCCGGTAATCAAACGAAAAGGAGATTTTTGTTCTTCATCTTCATCTTCATCTTCATCTTCATCTTCATCTTCATCTTCATCTGTTCTTCCATATATTTTCCACCATTGATAGCCATTAAAAAGCTTGAAAGCTTTGAATTCAAATTTGGGTTTTCAAAAATCATTATTTGTTTGGATTGGGTGTTGTTGTAAATAATTCGGAATATGTTTAGGAGTTTATATCTCAATTTTGAGGGGTTTTGGTGAAGATTAGACTTGGTTTTGACTGAATTTTAGATTGAAACTCGAAGAAGAAGAAGAAGAAGAAGACGTATTTCCAGAAATTGTAGTTAAATTGTAGAATTGTAGATATATTGTAGATAAATTGTAGATAAATTGTAGATGAATTGTAGATTGGGAAGACTAAAACTTCTACAAATCTTCTACAATTATGTCGAAAATGCCAATTATGCTACAATTGAAATGAGAATTTGGATATTAAAATTCAATGTATCTATTTTGTAGATATCTTGTAGATAAATTGTAGATTATTTGTATTCTGATTGTAGATGCATTATTTTCTGTTTTCACAAATCCAAAACGACTAAAGCTTCTACAAAATTTTCTGCATACAATTTAACTTCTAGATTCATAAGGGTCAAAAGGCCTCATATTTCATACTGTATACTACTCCAAACCCTCACATTCATAAGGGTCGGCTCTGCCTCATATTTCATACTGTATACTACTCCAATTAGCAGCAGCCTTTGACCACTTATAACACTTGTTACATCACTTGCAAACTCTTCATTTCTAATCAACCGCCACTACCTCCCGGTCTACTGAGGTGCAGCGAATTTAGAATTTAAAATCGGTATATATTGTTGTGAACAGTTGAAATGAAAGGAAAGAGAAAGTGGGAAGATACAGTCCTATAATTATGTCTAATAAAAATGAACCCTTAATTATATCTCTAATTTGAATTATGGTATAGAAATGGTAATTTGGTATGCTTAAATGTAATAAACACAAACCTTAAACATTGAGGGTAATAAGTTTTGATATATGGTATAGATAGGTAAAAATCCCATTTTTTTTATTTTTTCTTAAACTTCGTGCCCAATCAATAAACTATTACAATTTCACTAATGGGGTCTGGAGAGGTAGTGTGTGCATAGACCTTACCCCTACCATGAGTAGAGAGACTGTTTCCAAATAGACCCTCGACATCCTTCCCACCAAGAACTCTCACATCCTTCCCACCAAGAACTCTCACCTTACTCTTGGGGTGACTCGAACTCACAAACTCTTGGTTGGAAGTAGGAGTTGCTTAGCATCAGAACAATCCCTCTTGTCAATGCACAGAAAATTAGAAACGTTAAAAAGGAGAAAATATGGTGATAGTTCCATCACCATTGAGCACAAAATGAGTTTAAAGACTAGTTTAAAGCCAACAATATATTCAAGAATTAACTTCTATAACTTCACACTAAAAGAATTTTTAGTTTTAATTAGAGTTCATAATAAGTAAAATTAGTAAGAGCGAAACATCTTGTGTCTACGCAAGGTTCGGAGAAGGGTCGCTTTTCAAGGGAGGCATGTAGTTAGCCTATCCTAATACAAATATCAATGGTTGATTTCACTGCTCGAACCCGAGACGAAAAGCGGAGTTAGGATTTAAAGCTTGTGGGTTCAGTATTATATTTCGTTTATGTTACTGGGTTCTAAATTAACAACTTATACATATTTAATGATTTTTTAAGATAAATACATAATTTGAACCAAAGTTATTGGGTTTGGCCGAACCCGCAAAACATATGGTAGCTCCGCCTCTGCCCGTGACTTATAGGTACTAGAGATAACTAAGGCTATTAATTAAAATACAATATAAAAATTCTTCTACTTGGAATACTTACCAAGAGTATCACCAGCCCTAAAGCGCTTGCCTCCAGGCCAAGAAACAGTATTGAAAGTCCAACCACCAGCATCACCAACGTTGTACACGGCAGCCTGAGCCATCTCTGTCTGAATTAGCGCCACAATGCACAGCACCAACACCACCTTCATTGCACTGCTTCTTCCCTGACCAGACATGATCTTACTTACTAGGTGTTAATTAAGACTAAATTAAAAGGCTCTGACTGTGTATTAGTTATGCAATTCCCACAAAACCATTATATTATATAGAGAAAACAATATATGATGGGTGGGTCGTTGGATTCTTTACTGCTTTTGGTCAAGCAGTGTCAGTGACAGTGGAGGTCCACATACCACTGCTTCAAAGTAAGAGAAGGGACGGTGGAAACTAGTAATGGGTTTTGCATTATTAAATTAAGAAAATGACAAAAAAATCATAGTTGGGCGTTGGTAAAAAATACACAAAAGTTAGTTTAGTGAGTTAAAAATTGCTCAAGATCATATAAAAAAAACCAAATTTACATTCCAAAACTGATGTGGGACAACTCAATATTCACATTATATTTAAAACACATACATTTAGAGCCCGTTTGGACATAAGAAAATTTTTACTTTTTCAATTTTTTTTTTAAAATAGCACTATTGGTTATCAAAATCTTACAATTTTTCTAATCTCACTTGAAAATGCATTTTCAGATTTGAAAAATTGGTAAGAGCCAGTTTTTCATTTGAAAATGGAAAGGTTGCTAGTTTTTAGTTGTAAAATATGTTGAAAAAACGACATCCAAATATGTTGCAAAAATTATAACCAAACACAACTTCATCTTCAATTCAAATTGTAGTGAAATTCCAAATTTGATTTTTTTTTTGGAATTCATGTCCAAACGCCTACTTATATTTTTCAAAATTGACTAGTGAGAACCACCTAAGTCATTAAATTGAAGAAATTATAGGAACGAAGTAACCGAAGGATTGCGTATAGGTGTTCGTAACACGCAGCGGAAGACAATAACAATCCTAGGCAGATCTTTTCATGTTTAAAATTTATTTATATATCAATAGATCGGATCTAAGACGTACCTGGTGAAGAAAGTCTTGTTTCAAATTCTTCGATAGTGCGAAGATTCTATGTGTATCCACACCAAGACTGATCCTTGCTATCAACTCTTTGATCAACGAAACCCGCGAACAAATTGAACGGAAAACTTGTGCTGAAATTTTTCTCAAAAATCTCAACTCAAAGATAGAAGAACAAGAAACACTTTTCTTGTAATTGTATTTTCTCTCTTGGCTTTGTATTGCACTCTCACTTTCACAAAGTGTTTTTCTTCTCAAGAATAATAATACGACAAATATTCTCCATCACCCTTTATATAGTATTACCTATAAATCCTTTTCGTATTTGGTTGAGGTAATAATTTACTTAGGGTAAAAGTTTATTCCAAAAATAAACTTCAATCGAATTTTATGGAAAATTGATAAATCACGTCTTCATGAGAAAGTGACTACCGAATCCATTCCTCTAACTTAAAATTGGATTCTCGCCAATCCAACTTAATGTTGGATTCATTCTATATGTCCTTTGTGGACTTTATATTTCCAATTCCAAAATGGTAAATTAATTAATATTATATATATATATATATATATGTATATATTTCAACCAAGAGATATAAATTAATTTTCTATTCCAAATAGAAAACTTCAATTTGTTCACAATATTAATTATATCCTCTGTGCTAGCAAAGAATATAATAATATTTCATTTGGGCTAACTAACTAAATTTATTTGACTAATTAAATTCTTTAATTTAATTATCAAATAATAAGTTAATTAATCCTTTAGCAAAGATCAGAACACTCGTTAGTGTGCGACCCCATAGGTTCAATACTAAACCGGTAGTAAATTGACCACATTAATGTACTAATCAAGGGTGGCGTCTAGCAGCACTCCTTAATGACCGGATAGCATGAAGTATACAGTTTACTCTCAAGAACCAGTAGAAGAAGAATGTAGTAATTCCTTCTGTCCTTATAGCTCTGGATCACCCTAGGATATGGTTCAACTGTCAAATCCTAATACGCGACCAACTATGTGTCCATGTCAAATATATTCGACCATTGAATGACCTAAGAAACTCTTTTCTTCTTTCATTCAATTGCCCTGGCCAAGGTCTTAGTTTGGTCGTTTATAATTCATGACAACATGGAGCTTAAACTCATTACCAAGAGTTGACAGATTCCATCTTGATCAATCACTAATTCTACAAGCATTTAATCATACCTAATATTCTTTCAACTATCTCCCTAGGGCCATAGGTGTCTAGTATCAAAGCACAATAAATAACTTGTCAATTACTATGACGATCTCAGGTCAAAGGAAACGGTTACATCACATTCTTCAAGAGAATATCTTATTGACAGTTTATGGTAATTCTAACCATTAGGAATTATCCAATGAGTCGGTTCAATGATCATATCTCTATATGCATCATCTATCTATGTAATTTAGTTAATGAGATCAACTAATCTTTATCTCATAAAGACGATCACATAAATATTGATCTAATCGGATTACTAATGTCCAAATTAATAATCCTACGATCAAGAACAAATTTAGATTAAATTATAAGAAACTTCACTCTCATTATCATGATCTCCATCACAATGTCAAGTCTCAAAATTTAATCAAGGACCTTATCAAATTAATCAAGCAATTAATAACAATGATAAAAGAATATCAAATACCATATATATTTTATAAAAATATGTTCAAAACATCAAATGTGATATTGGATCTAGGGCATATCTACTATATCCCTAACAATCTCCCACTTGCACTAGAGTCAATCACTCTTGTACTTCATTCCCAATTTCCACTTGTGCTTGTCAAACACCTTTGCGCCAAGAGCTTTAGTGAATGGGTCTGCAACATTTTCTTTTCCATCAACCTTTTGAATCTCGACGTCTCCACGTTCAATGATCTCTCTTATCAAGTGATACCTTCGCATAACGTGTTTGGACTTTTGGTGTGATCTTGGTTCTTTTGCTTGAGCAATGGCTCCAGTATTGTCACACAACAGTGGAACCGCACCTTCTATTGAAGGAACCACACCAAGTTCAGTTAAGAACTTTTTCATCCATACAGCTTCCTTAGCAGCTTCACTAGCTGCTATATATTCTGCTTCAGTCACTGAATCAGCTACTGTAGCTTGTTTGGAACTTTTCCAACTCACTGTACCACCATTTAAGGTGAATACATAACCAGAAATAGATTTGCTATCATCTCTATCTGAAGAGAAACTTGCATCAGTATAACCTTCAAGTTTCAACTCAGAATCTTCATAGATGAGGAATTGGTCTTTAGTCCTTCTTAAGTACTTAAGAATGGTCTTCACCACCTTCCAATGTTCCTCACCAGGATTTGCCTGATAGCGGCTAGTCACTCCAAGTGCATAAGCCACATCAGGACGTGTACATGTCATGGTATACATGATAGCTCCCACTGCACTAGCGTATGGGATCCTACTCATGCGTTCTCTCTCTTCAGGTGTTTTAGGACAATCATCCCTACTGAGAGTAATTCCAGTGCCTATCGGTAGATAGCCTCTTTTGGAATTATCCATATTATACCTCTTTAAGATGGTATCAATGTACAAAGACTGGGAAAGTCCAAGCAGCTTCCTAGATCTATCTCTATAGATCTTTATTCCTAATATATAAGCTGTTTCTCCCAAGTCTTTCATGGAGAACTGTTCAGATAGCCAAATCTTGGTACTTTGCAATGCCGGTATATCATTCCCCATGAGCAATATATCATCAACATACAACACTAAGAATATAATTGTGCTCCCACTAGCTTTTTTGTACACACAAGGTTCTTCTTCGCATCTAACAAAATTGAACTTTTCAATTGTCTTGTTAAATCGAATATTCCAACTTTGAGAAGCTTGCTTTAATCCATAAATGGATCTTCGTAGCTTACAAATCTTATTATGATCAGACGGAGATGTGAAACCTTCAGGTTGTGTCATGTACACATCCTCTTCTAGCTCACCATTAAGGAAAGTTGTTTTCACATCCATTTGTCATATTTCATAATCATAGTATGCTGCTATAGCAAGCAAAATCCGAATTGATTTGAGCATTGCCACGGGAGAGAAAGTCTCGTCATAGTCAACTCCTTCTTTCTGACGATATCCCTTGGCAACAAGACGGGCTTTATAGGTCTCCACCTTTCCATCTGCTCCAATCTTTTTCTTAAAAACCTATTTACAACCTATAGGTTTTATATCCTTTGAAGGTTCAACTAAAGTCCATACTTTATTTTCCTTCATAGATTCCATTTCAGATTCCATGGCCTTTTGCCACTTCTCATAATCAGAACTTTGTATAGCCTCTTCATAGGTCTTAGGGTCATCATCATTATGATCAACCTCATTTGATACATCATCTTGTACCAATAAATTTAATCTAGTTGGTACATGACGTTCTCGTGTAGACCTTCTAAGAGGTACTTGTACAACCTCTTCACCTTGTGCTGGATTTGGTTGTTGTTCAATTTGGTTTAGAACTGGTTCATTAACCTGTTCTTGAACTTCAGTTAGTTCTTGAACTTCAACCGTTGAAGATGGCAACTTCCTTGGCAACTTCAAAACATCCAATAAAGGTTCTTCAACTTGGGTTTCATGATCTTTATATTGTGTTGATTCATTAGTTTCTTGAACTTCATCAAGTTCTATTTCTCCATTATAATTTCTTCTAAAAGAAATTCCCTTTCCAAAAAGGTTGCTCCTCTGGCCACAAACACTTTATGGTCAGAAGGGTGATAGAAATAATATCCCATTATTTCCTTGGGATACCCAATGAACCTACACTTATCTGATCTTGAGTCAAGTTTATCAGACTGTAGTCTCTTAACATAAGCTGGACAACTCCAAACTTTAATATGTTTAAGGTTAGGCTTACATCCTTTCCATATCTCATATGGTGTTGTAGAGACTGACTTAGTGGGAACTTTATTAAGTAAGTATGTTCCTGCTTCCAAAGCATATCCCCATAAATTTATTGGAAGATCAGTGAACTCCATCATAGATCTCACCATATCTAATAAGGTTCGATTTCTCCTTTCAGACACACCATTGTGTTGTAGTGTTCTTGGAGGTGTCCACTGTGAGAGAATCTCATTCTCTCTGAGATATCTGGTAAAATCTTCACTAAGATATTCTCCACCTCTATCAGACCTTAGTACTTTGATACTTTTACCAGTCTGCTTCTCAACTTCACTACGGAACCTTTTAAACATTTCAAAAGATTCAGACTTGTATTTCATAAGATACACAAATCCATGTCTTGACATATCATCAGTGAAGGTGATGAAGTAAGAATATCCACCTCTAGCTTGAATTTTCATGGGTCCACAAACATCTGTATGAATTAGTCCCAATAATTCAGAAGCTCTTTCTCCACTTCCAGTAAATGGAGATTTGGTCATTTTTCCTTTGAGACAAGATTCACAAGTTGGATATGATTCAAAATCATATTTGTCAAGGTACCCTTCCTTGTACAACTTGTTAATTCTTTTCTCTCCAATATGACCAAGCCTACAATGCCAAAGGTATGCATGATTTACTTGATCATCTTTTTTCCTCTTAAGACTTGAAACATGCATAATCGAATTAGCATTCACATTAGGTAAGACATAAACGTCATGTTGGAGATAGTCATTCACATATAAATTATCACTATAATAAATAGAGCAAATACCATTGCCTATATTAATGCGAAAACCACATTTGTCTAACATTGAAGCTGAAATTATGTTCAAAACAAATTTAGGAACGTAATAACAATCATCCAACATAAGTACTTTGCCCGTAGGCATTATTAAAGAAATTGATCCTACAGCTACGGCCGCAACTTTTGCACCATTTCCAACTTGTAGATTAATTTCTCCTTTCTTCAACTTTCTACTTATTTGGAACCCCTGCAACATATTGCAGATGTTATAACCACTGCCAGTATCTAATACCCGCAATGAAGAATTAGTAGTAGTTAAAAAAACCTTGAAAACATTTTTCATTAAAGTCTTACCTTATTTCTTATCATTTAAAGTTGCAAGATACTCCTGGCGGTTTCTCTTCCAATGTCCTATTTTCTTACAATGGAAACATACAGCATCAGATTGGTCAGCTTTGCTTTCTTTTCCTTTGGGTTTGGTCGCACCACCCTTGGGCGCAGTAGGCTTTTTCTTGGATTTACTTTTACCCTTACTCTTCTTCTTAGAAGAGTTTCCAACCAACATGACAGTTCCTTTCTTCTTCTCAGATGCAAGTTGATTCTCATAATCAATCAGCATGTTAAGCATCTCATGAAGATCACAATCCATTTTATTCATATTGCAATTAATAATAAATTGTGAAAAGGATTCTGATAGTGACTGCAAGATCAAATCTTGAGAAAGCTCTTTACCCAGTTTACACCCCAACTTCTCAAGTTCTTCAATGAGATCAATCATATGATTGACATAGGGTCCTACTGGAGAGTTTCCAGTCAATTTGGATCCAAATAAAGCCTTAGATAACTGGTATCTAGCTGTCCTGCTTTGTGTACCAAACATCTTCTTAAGATGTTCAATGATTACAGTTGGATCCATATCCTGATGTTTCCTCTGTAGTTCAGAATTCATAGAAGCGAGAATGATGCATTTGGTAGTAAGACATTCTTCCAAGTATTTCTGATAAATCTTGGTAGCATTATCATCATCCTCATCTGGGACTTCCTTGGCAGGCTTATCGATCACATCAATAAGCTTTTCATGCATGAGAACAATTCTCAAATTTCTGTACCAATCATCAAAGTTTGGTCCTACCAACTTGTTGGTCTCAAGTATTCCACGCAGTGATATAGCAGACATATTGAGAAATCTAAAATATAGAAAGGAAAAGGCAATAATATAAGAACATATTTGCATATATCATAAAAACATGGACTTTTATCTAAATGATATTTCCACTAATTAGTTTAAACTATTTACCCTCATTATAGTTTACGAAATCTTTATTTCTGTTAGTGGAGTAAAGGAATCCTTTAACAATATGTATGAGCCCCTTGGAAGTCAAGTCGTTTCTCACGTATATTTTAAAAGTAGGTACTCTTACCAATTGTATCCCTATACAACTTCCTTAAATAGCTCTATGTCAAATAGTCCCCTGGTAGTCAGGTCGATCTTATTGGCATAGTTGAGTTCAACCATCATGATAGCAAATAACTTATTAAATTTTATACTCCCCGGGTAGTCCAGGCGTCTAGTGTAAAATTGAATAATTCTTTCAATCCATACATCTAATGCAAATAAATAATTTTAATATATTCTCGAACTATAAGTCTCCTGGTAGTCAGGCCGCTCCTTATAAACAAGAAATAAGTAAAATTATTTACCTTGATGGATAAGCTCTTATAATAAAATATCTTATATTTTATTATTTAAGAACTCAAATTTTAGTAAGAGGGAATTGTTACTAAAATAATTTTTAATAACATGAAGATCAAATCTTTTATAGCATGTGAATTTAGTTCAAGTTGTCTACATGTTTAGTCCTAAATTGATTTACATCACATGTAATAAATAATTCAAAATTATGTAATGAACAAGCACGTGACATAAAAATAAAATTCAACATTCTTCTAACATGTTTAATCTATATATCACATATATCACAAAAAAGTAATTCATGTCAAAATATCATTATTAATTAACATCTCATGAACTAATAACAATTAAAAATAACAATAGAATCATGTAACCGATTATAGATTCCCATTGTATCTAATACAAAATTTTAAATTCAAGTTATGAACTATCTCAATAGTTCAAACGATTTAACTATTGCACAAGACACATGTATTATGGTTTGAACTCTTCAAATATAATATAAAAATATTTCGTAAATAAATTTTAGAAAAAATAAACCACTGCTCTGATACCACTGAAGGATTGCGTATATGTGTTCGTAAAACGCAGCGGAAGACAATAACAATCCTAGGCAGATCTTTTCATGTTTAAAATTTATTTACATATCAATAGATCGGATCTAAGACGTACCTGGTGAAGAAAGTCTTGTTTCAAATTCTTCGATAGTGCGAAGACTCTATGTGTATCCACACCGAGACTAATCCTTGCTATCAACTCTTTGATCAACGAAACCCGCGAACAAATTGAACGGAAAACTTGTGCTGAAATTTTTCTCAAAAATCTCAACTCAAAGATAGAAGAACAAGAAATACTTTTCTTGTAATTGTATTTTCTCTCTTGGCTTTGTATTGCACTCTCACTTTCACAAAGTGTTTTTCTTCTCAAGAATAATAATACGGCAAATATTCTCCAACACCCTTTATATAGTATTACCTATAAATTCTTTTCGTATTTGGTTGAGGTAATGATTTACTTAGGGTAAAAGTTTATTCCAAAAATAAACTTCAATCGAATTTTATGGAAAATTGATAAATCACATCTTCATGAGAAGTGACTACCGAATCCATTCCTCCAACTTAAAATTGGATTCTCGCCAATCCAACTTAATGTTGGATTCATTCTATACGTATTTTGTGGACTTTATATTTCCAATTCCAAATTGGTAAATTAATTAATATTATATATATATATATATATATATATATATGTATATATTTCAACCAAGAGATATAAATTAATTTTCTATTCCAAATAGTAAACTTCAATTTGTTCACAATATTAATTATATCCTCTGTGCTAGCAAAGAATATAATAATATTTCATTTGGGCTAACTAACTAAATTTATTTGACTAATTAAATTCTTTAATTTAATTATCAAATAATAAGTTAATTAATCCTTTAGCAAAGATCAGAACACTCGTTAGTGTGCGACCCCATAGGTATACTAAACTGGTAGTAAATTGACCACATCAATGTACTAATCAAGGGTGGCGTCTAGCAACACTCCTTAACGACCGGATAGCATGAAGTATACAATTTACTCTCAAGAACCAGTAGAAGAATAATGTAGTAATTCCTTCTGTCCTTATAGCTCTGGATCACCCTAGGATATGGTTCAACTGTCAAATCCTAATAGGCGACCAACTATGTGTCCATGTCAAATATATTCGACCATTGAATGACCTAAGAAACTCTTTTCTTCTTTCATTCAATTGCCCTGGCCAAGGTCTTAGTTTGGTCGTTTATAATTCATGACAACATGGAGCTTAAACTCATTACCAAGAGTTGACAGATTCCATCTTGATCAATCACTAATTCTACAAGCATTTAATCATACCCAATATCCTTTCAACTATCGCCCTAGGGCCATAGGTGTCTAGTATCAAAGCACAATAAATAACTTGTCAATTACTATGACGATCTCAGGTCAAAGGAAACGGTTACATCACATTCTTCAAGAGAATATCCTATTGACAGTTTATGGTAATTCTAACCATTAGGAATTATCCAATGAGTCGGTTCAATGATCATATCTCTATATGCATCATCTATCTATGTAATTTAGTTAATGAGATCAACTAATCTTTATCCCATAAAGACGATCACATAAATATTGATCTAATCGGATTACTAATGTCCAAATTAATAATCCTACGATCAAGAACAAATTTAGATTAAATTATAAGAAACTTCACTCTCATTATCATGATCTCCATCACAATGTCAAGTCTCAAAATTTAATCAAGGACCTTATCAAATTAATCAAGCAATTAATAACAATGATAAAAGAATATCAAATGCCATATATATTTTATAAAAATATGTTCAAAACATCAAATGTGATATTGGATCTAGGGCATATCTACTATATCCCTAACAGTAACTTCTCTTGTTCCTTTAGAAAAGTCGAAGCAGAAGCAAACCAGATCATCACATATGTGGGAATTTTGTCTTGATAGTTTCTTCAGTTTAAAAAATGGCTCACATGTTTCCAAGAAGCCAATTTCGTGAAAATTACTACTTGCTTGTGCATAAAACATATCAGACACCGTAAGTGTTCAGTCTTCATAAACACAAGGACTAAATTGCTCAGAAATATATTTAAAGATTCTTTTTAACCTATCCTAATTATAAGAAACTATTTTTGCCATTTTCTCAAGAGTGTGCTCAAAGAATTAATACCATTGGTGATCGTATCATTGAAAATAAGGCATTCAATTCCAGGTATCAACCCACTAGTTTTGGAAACTGCAAAGTTTAATTTGTCAAGAAAGATGGGTAATTAAATAGATAAAAGTAGTACTTCCTCCTGTCGCTAATAAGTGATCAATTTACTTTTTTATTTTGGTTTAAAATAAGTGTTCATTTATATAAAAGAAAAATTTAATTTATTTTCCAAAACTACCCTTATATGTGTATTCCTAAAAAATCATTTATTCCTCACATTTGAGGAGAAGTAAGTGCTACTATAACTACTTACTATTTTCGTCTAGAATTTAGTATTTTCTTAATGGATATGCCCAAACTAAATTGGTCACTTATTGTGGACCGAAAGTACTAATGTATAAGTCATGAACAAATTTTCAGGTCTGGGTAATTCTTCATTTTATGTTTACTTTTTCTGCTATTTGTGGATTTAACTAGCCAGAAAAGTGGGAGTAGGAGGGGAAAGAAAGAAAACGCAAGTTACCTTTATTTTCTTTTCTTTTTACGTACTTCTTTTCGTCCTGACATATTCTGTGAATGATGCAAACTAGTTTATACAATAATAACAACTCAATGGAAGCCCACCGGTAAAATCTAGTGAGGATAATGCGTAAGTAAACCTTACTTTTGTTGGGTTTTATCAATTAAAACAAAAGAGGTATGAATAGAAAATGGTGGGAAAAAAAATGGAGAGAAATGAAATTTTGAATTAGTCCCTTTTATAAAGGAACTTTGTTCCTCATTGGATAGGAAGAGGAAAATTTTTGTGGCTTATACATAGAAGCACTTCTTCTAGCTCTTAAAAAGTTGAGAAGAGAGTAAACCTCGCGCTGCCGTCGTCGCTTGGCTCGGCTTCGGCCTGATATGATTGATTGATAATTTTTTGGACGAAATTTATTTTCCTTTTCCGTCATTTAATATTTCTTCTTATTTCATTGGCTATAAATAGAGGGGCTTAGTCTCATTTTTCACCACCGAATCTGAAAATCTCTTCCCTCTATCTTCTGCATTCTGCATTATTTTTCAAAGCAAAAACGCAAGCATTTTGGGTGATTTGCTCCCCCATTTGAGCTCGTCGAAGTTCTGTGATTTAAAGTGCCGCTATCACAGAATAGTTATTCTGTTCTATCCTATGAGGAATTAACCCGAAACCTTGGGAAACTGTGAGGGGATTGAATTCCTTAAGGACACATAAGAAACTTGTGGGCTCGAAATTTGTTGTTTTTGTTTTCTTAAACTAGGTCTTCTGATTTTGAGCACAGATTAATAACAAGCTTAAGGAATTTAATTTTTATGTTCATCTTACTTTCTGGTTTGGGAGACATGATTTTCTACTCCCGTTTTGGAGATTAAAATCTTCAAATTTTCTATTCCAGTTAGAGATTAAAGTCTTTGTGACTTTTTACTCAATCCATGATTAAAATCATTGTGATTTTCTACTCAGTTGTTTGTATTCGGTTTGAAGATATAAAAAACTTCACCGAGATACTAATACTGTTTGTGTCAATTTCTTTTACAGAAAAATGACAACAAGTGCGGAACAACAAAATGGTTCTGTTGGGATGAATACTGCTGCAATGGCTACTATGTCTTCAAGTCGCACAACGCCTGCACTGGTGATGGCACCAGCAGAAAAGCCTGAAATTTTTTCCGACATGGACTTCAAGCGCTGACGGTAGAAAATGTTCTTCTACCTGACTACACTCAGTTTGCAACGCTTTATCAGCGAGGACGTTCCAGTCTTGGGAGAAGAAACTCCGGCTAATGAGCAGTTTGTGGTCACGGAGGCATGAAAACATTCTGATTTATTGTGCAAAAATTATATATTGAGTTGTTTGGAAGATGGCTTGTACAACGTTTACTTTGTCATAGAAACTTCGAAAGAGTTATGGAACCTTCTTGAAAAGAAGTACAAGACGGAAGATGTTGGACTTAAGAAGTTTGTTGCCGCAAAGTTCTTGTACTTTAAAATGGTTGAAAGTAAGTCTGTCATAACTCAAGTTCAAGAACTACAAGTCATCGTTCATGACCTCCTTGCCAAAGGTATAAATCGAATCAATATTTTTATTAAAGATATCGATTATATAATTAATTCTAAATTTATGATTGTAGGTATAGCCATAACTAAAGCATTTCAAGTTGTGGCATTTATTGAAAAGTTGTCTCCAATATGGAAGGACTTTAAAAATTACTTGAAACATAAGTTGCAAGGAGATGTTGTTGGAAGACCTTATTGTTCGTCTAAGAATTAAAGAGGACAACAAAGTTGCAGAAAAGAAGTCTCATGGAAATTCAACAATAATGAGCGCAAATATTGTTGAGGGAGCTTCGACAAGCAAAAAGAGAAAGAAGCCGTGTGGACCAAAGAATTACCCAAGAAAAAAATGGTTCAAAGGTAATTGCCATAACTGTGGAACGGTTGGACACAAGGCTGCTGAATGTTATGCACCAAAGAAGGACAAGAAGAAAAGCCAAGAAAACATGATTGAGAAAAACGACGAAATAGATGACTTGTGTGTCATACTTTCTGAATGCAACCTGGTCGAAAATCCTAGAGAATGGTGGATTGATTTTAGGGTCACTCGTCATGTTTGTGCTAACACGGATTTGTTTACTTCTTATGCTCTTGCTGGTCCCGACGAGACAGTTTTTATGGAAAATTCCGCTACTGCAAAAATTGAAGGAACGAGCAAGATAGCTTTGAAGATGAATTCTGGCAAGATTGTGACTCTAAACGATGTCCTTCATGTTCCTGAAATGCGGAAGAATTTAGTCTTGACACCACTTCTAGTCGACTTTAAGTGTGTCTTTGTTTCTGACAAGGTTGTAGTTAGTAAAAATGAAATGTATGTAGGAAAAGGTTACCTTACTGAGAGACTTTTAAAACTCAATATAATTGCCATTAATATAAATAAAATTTCAGCTTCTTATTACTTGCTTGAGTCAAATAATTTATGGCATAAATGTTTAGTCCACGTCAACTTCAAAATTTGCGAAAAATGATTAATCTGGAAGTATTGCCTAAGTTTGAATGCAATAACTCGAAATGTCAAATATGTGTAATGATCTGACTGGTCATTTTTAGCTCTAGTGTGTCGTTCGGCGGTTTGAGGCCATGAGCAGCTTCACTTCAGGTATTATGACTTGTACGCACGGTCGGAATTAAATTTCGGGAAGTTCGAAGTTGATTTGGAAAGAAAATTCTCATTTTGAAAGCTTTAAGTTGGAAGAATTGGCCAGGGATTTTGGACTTAGGCGTATGTCCGGATCATGTTTTGGATGATCCGGGAGCGTTTCGACGCCTATTGTGGAAGTAGGCATTTTGGAAGAATTTCATAAATTTGGGTTAAAGTGCATTTCAATGTTATCGATGTCCGTTTGGGATTCAGAGTATGAGAACAGCTTCGTATGGTGATTCTAGTATTGGGAGTGCATCCAGATGTTGATTTGGAGATCCGTAGGTTATTTCGGGGTCATTTGGCAAAAGGTAGAAATTTGAAGGTTTTTGAGAAGTTTGACCGAGAGTCGACTTTTTGATATTGGGATCGGATTCTGATTCTGAAAGTTGGAGTAGGTCCGTAATGTCGAATGTGACTTATGTGCAAAATTTGAGGTCAATCGGACGTGATTTGATTGGTTTCGGCATCGAATGTAGAAGTTTGAAGTTCTAAAGTTCATTAAGCTTGATTTGGGGTGTGATTCTTGATTTTGACGTTGTTTGATGTGATTTGAGGCCTCGAGCAAGTTTGTGTTATGTTTATGTGGGTGTTTGGTTTGGAGCCTCGGGGGCTCGGGTGAGATTCAGAGTAGCTTCAGAGTATTTTGTTAAGAATTTAGAGTGTTGGTTCTGGTATCATCGCATTTGCGATGTTTTGGTCGCAAATGCGACTACCGCATTTGCAAGGTAGTCCTCACATTTGCGAACCTGGGCTGTTGGGGAATGACTCGCATTTCCGACAATATGGTCGCTTTTGCGAAGCCTAAATGTGAACTCTGTATTGTATTTGCGATGAAGTCCTCGTCTATCAGGGTTCACATTTGCGATGCTTTGTCCGCATTTGTGGAGGTCACATTTGCGAACCCCCTGTCGCAAATGCTACATCTGCGACTGGAGTCAAGGGCTTTTTATTCCGAGACTTAGCTCATTTCGCACTTGGACTTAGGCGATTTTTTAGAGCATTTTGAGAAAGGTTCCATCATCATTAATAGGTAAGTGATTTCTACTAGTTTTGAGTTAAATACAAGGTTTATATATGGATTTAGACATAAAAATTTGTAGAAATTTGGGATTTTGAAGAAAAACCTAAAAATAGGTATTTTTGGATTTTCACCACGAATTTGGGCATGAAATTGGAAATAAGTTATATATTTGAGTTCGTAGAGTTATGGGTAATGTTTATCTTCGAAATTTTTTGGAATCCGGGTATGTGGGTCCGAGGGTGATTTTTATCGACTTTTCGAGCGGAGTTGAGAATTGCTATAAATTGGATTATAATATGTATTAGAGTATATATTTATGGGCTTGCACATTTATTGACTAGCTTTGGAGTGTTGGGCATCGGCTTGAGTTGTTGGAAGGGCTTGGGAGCCGGTTATGGAATTTCGGAGCAAGGTAAGTCTCCTTTCTAATATTGTAAGAAGGAATTAACCCCATAGGTGAATTGAGTTAATATGTGCTTCTATTTGCGGGGGCTATGTATGCACAAGGTGACGAGAGTCCGTACGTAGCTACTAATTATGCCTATGTACAGGTAGTTCTAGGTTTACATCATGCCTTGTTGATACCATTATTTGATTTTTTGTTTATTATTTGCCTTGAAAGGAATTGAGATCGATTATGCTTATTAATTGCCTTAAAAAGAGTTGAAATTGAGGATTTGGGGACTTGAAAGTTTTCATTTGAATTCGTATTTTTGAAAAGAATTAAAGAATATTATAATTATAATAATAATAATAATAATAATAATAATAATAATAATAATAATAATAATAATTTGAGAATTCTATGTTCAACCGCGTCGCAAATATATTTCGCGAGCGGTATAAATTTCCACTACTCTCATGGGAGCGAGTCGTTTGCCTCGGCAGGTTAAATAGATGCATCTATAGTTCGTGCCGTTCGACTCTCGGCAGTGCAATGTTTATATTTATATATTGGATCGAGTCGTACGACCTCGACATGGCTTGCACATGATAACTTCTTGGAACTATTAATAACTGACTTTGTTTTATTATCTTGAGATATAAATTGTTAAAAATGAAAGATGAATTTGGTAACTTCCATTTGTAAAAATGATTATTTCCGGTCATTGAATTTTCAGCTATGTTATGTATTCTATGCTTAAAAATAATATCGCATTTTATTGTTAGCTATAGTAAGTGTCAGACTCGACCCCTCGTCACTACTTCTTCGAGGTTAGACTGTATACTTACTAGGTACGCATTGATTTACGTACTCATACTATCACTTGCTGCATATTTTGGTGCAGGTACATATATGTCTAGTAGCCCTGTGAGAGCAGAGGCGTGGTTATTTGCAGGGACTTAGGTGAGTTGCATTTCCATATTACGATCTGCAGCCAGCAGAGTCTCCTTCAGAGTTATTTATATATCTTCCTGTCTCATTTGTATTCCGGACAGATGTTGTATTTTATTTTATCTTCCTAGTTGATGCTCATGCACTTGTGACACCGGATTTTGGGGGCATTTATGAGTTGTTCAGTAGTGTAGTTGAAAAATATTATCATTTACTCTGTAAATTTTATTTCTGATTATTTAATTGAAGGAAAATTATGATTTCAAAATACTAAAATGAATAATCGAGTTAATAAATTATTGTTGGCTTGCCTGACAGCAGTGTTAGGCATCATCACGATCATTAATGGATTTTAGGTCGTGACAATATGTGTGGAATCAAAGTATGTTAAACATCATTATAAGTCGGTTGAAAGGAATTCAAATCTTTTAGACTTAATTCACACAGATATTTGCGACATGAAGTCAATACTATCTCGCGGTGGGAAAACGTATTTCATAACTTTTATTGACGACAATAATAGATATTGCTATATTTACTTACTTAATAGTAAAGATGAAGCAATTGATGCATTCAAGCAATACAAAAATGAAGAAACACAACTAAACAAAAAGATCAAAATGATAAGAAGTGATAGGTGTGACGAATATGGAGTCCGGAACCTAAATGTGGTTCTTTTTTACTCAAAACACATTTTTACGTGTTAAAAAAAGTTACTTTTCTATATAAAATATGGTACAGTATCGCGTTTTACCTTAACGGCCGTTTGGTCCATTAAGGTAAAATGCGGTATGTAACCACACTTTATATATATCACGGTAACAGACCACATTTTATATATAGTTTATAAGACTGTTATATAACAGTACCGTGATATATATAAAGCCCGGTTACATACCATGTTTTATATAAAAGTGGGCCCACTAATAATTCTTCTGCACTTAACTCACATAACTATAATTCAAATATGTAAAACACTTTTTAAAACTGGGTTTTACTTCCATAAATTTGACCTCCCGGATTGGGTATTGCCTTATATAAAGGCGTTAAGGGTTTTGAGAATTATCATTCAGAAATATTCCAACTTCGTGATAAATTTTTCTTGTTGTTAAATTCTCAAGCTTTGTTCATAATGTCTGGTGAGCGAAAAGTAAGGGTTTCATTATATTTGGGGGGGGGGGGAGGTTGTGGTGGCGAATAACTCAGTGAGCTATAGTTCATCTCCACAGAGTCATGTTAAGTTGCCACTTTCAACGCAATACGATAGACTGGTGTCGTTGTTATGCAATAAAATAAGAATGACCTATGGTTAGGTGAATCTTAAAATAATCGAAAGATATCCGTATTTTGAAAATACTTAAACTACATGGAAGCTATGCTAAAAGGCACTATATTTTACTATGCTAAAGGCACTACATTATACTACGTTAAAAGGCATTATATTTTACTACCCTAAAAGGTAGTACTACACTTTACTACAGTAAAAGGCATTATATTTTACTATCCTAAAAGGCACTATATTACTAGTCTTTAAGCAAATAAATAATTTAAATCAAACAAAATACAACAAATGCATTGTAATAACAAAAATACATACAAACATCAATAGTAATTTATTAACATTTTTATTAACAAATAATAAAGATTTCACAATTATATTAGATTTTTTTACAATATTAATATTTTAGTCCGGATAAAAATAATATACTAATTTAATCGCAAAAAAAAATATAAAACAACATACAACGCATTCAAAATAACTAATATGCATTTTTTATACGAGTTTTAACAAAAACTAAGTTGGAATACCTCCATTTAAGGTTTTTGGAAAGTTGAAGATTTGACAATTTGAAGCCGAAACGAGTAACCCACAACGAAATATTACCTTAGCTAGGATGTGGGACTGAGAATCTTTATTTTTTGTGGGACGGGTGGGCTCCACACGAGGTTTTTTAGTTGTTAATGGAGGGGGGGGCTGTTTTTTTTAATGAAGAAAAAGACGTTGTTGGGCAGTGGGAAGAGATATAATACTTATCTATATAAAACACGGTATGTAACCGCGCTTTATATATATCGCGATAACATACCGCGTTTTATATAGCAGTCTTATCAGCTTTATATAAAACGCGGTTTGTTACCGCGATATATATAAAGCGCGGTTACATACCGCATTTTGTATAGAAAAGTAACTTTTTTAACATGTAAAAACGTGTTTTGAGTCAAAATGAATCATATTTAGGTTCCGAACTCGGCGAATATGAATCTCCTTTTGAAGAAATATGTTTGGAGCATGACATTATTCACTAAACAACTGCCCCTTACTCATTACAATCAAATATAATTGCGGAAAGAAAGAATATAACATTAAAGGAGATGATGAATGCCTTGTTAATAAGTTTTGGGTTACCTCAAAACTTGTGGGATGAAGCTATTCTTACAGCTAACAGAATACTCAATCAAGTTTTTTATAGCAAAACACAATCCATTCCATACGAAAAATGAAAAGTAAGGAAACTCAACTTAAAATATTTTAAAGTGGGTGGGGGGGGGGGGAGGGAGTGTTTGGCTAAAGTGCAAGTCCCTAAACCCAAAAGGGTAAAGATAAGACCAAAACTATTGATTGCATTTTCATAGGATATGCAACAAATAGTAAGGCATCTCGTTTTTTGTTCATAAATCAGAAAATTCCGACATTCATATTAATACGGTAATTGAATCAGATAATGCTGAATTCTTTGAGAATATTTATCCGTATAAAAAGGAATGTGAGTCGTCTAGTGATAAATCTAAGCGACCCCAGGAAGAAGTAAAAGAAAGTACTTTTAATGAGAAAATTTCAAGACGTAGTAAATGTCAAAGGATAACTACTTCTTTGGACCAGATTTTCTGGCATTCTTGTTGGAAAATGAGCCTCAATGTTCAAAGAAGCAATGTCTTCCTCACAAGCACAATATTGGAAAGAGGCAGTCAATAGTGAGATAGAATCCATATAAAGTAATCATACTTGGGAATTGGTTGATCTTCCTCCAAGAAATAAACCTTCGGGCTCTAAATGAATTTTCAAAAGAAAAATGAAAGCCTTACTATTGATAAATATAAGGCAAGATTAGTTGTTAAAGGGTTTAAACAACAAGAAGATCTTGAGACTTTGACACATACTCGCCGGTAACAAGGATTACATCTATCCAGGTGTTAATAGTGTTAGTCATCGTGTATGGCCATCAAATCCATTAGATGGATGTGAATACAACCTTCTTAAATGGAGATTTGGAGAACAAATTTATATGAAATAACCTGAAGGGTTCGTAAATCCCGAAAAAGAAAAGAAGGTGTGTTGACTTGTGAAGTCACTATACGAACTAAAACAAGCACTAAAATAATGGCATGCGAAATTTGACCAAACAATATCGTCAAATGGTTTCAAGATCAATGAGTGTGACAAATGTGTTTACATTAAGAATACTCCAAATAAAATAGTCATTATTTGTTTATATGTCGATGATATATTGATAATGAGTAACGAAATTGCTAACATAAATGCTACTAAGCACATGCTTACTAGTAAGTTTGATATGAAAGACTTAGGAGTTGGCGATTTAATTTTGGGAATTAAGATCCTTAAGACTCCTCAACATCTAGGTTTGTCTCAATCTCAGTATATTAAAATGGTACTTGAAAAGTTCAAATATTTAGATTTAAAGTTGCAAGAACGACAATTGCTTTAAATCATACCCTTGTAAAGAATAAAGGTCAAAGCGAGTCTCAATTGGAATATTCTCGAGTGTTGGGAAGTTTGATGTACATTATGAATTGTACACAACCTACTATAGCTTGTGTGATAAGTAAGCTTAGTCTATACATAAGTAATCCTGACCAAGCTCATTAGATAACAATAAAACGAGTTTTGGGGTATTTGAAATATACCCAAGACTATGCTTTGTATTACAATAATTATCCCGCAGTTATTGAGGGATATAGTGATACAGATTGGATCACCGGATCAACAGAATCAAAATTACAAGTGGATACGTTTTTACCATTGGTGGAGGAGCAGTGTCTTGGAAGTCGTCAAAACAAACATGTATCGCCCGCTCTACAATGGAGTCTAAGTTTATAGCTTTAGATAAGGCCGATGAAGAAGCTAAATGGTTCCGAAATTTCTTGGAAGATATTCAATTTTGGCCCAAACCTTTAGTACCTATATGCATACATTGCGACAGTCAAGCGGCAATAAGAAAGGCTGCGAGCTTTATGTATAACGGAAAATCTAGTCACACACGACGAAGGCACAATACCGTTCGACAATACTCTTCACAATTGAATATGTAAAGTCAAAAGATAATGTATCGGATCCGCTTACAAAAGGCCTAACTAGAGAGGTAGTTGAAAAATCATCAAAGGGAATGAGACTATGGTCGAGAACAAGTCACTGTGGTGGTAACTCTACCTAGAAGACTGGAGATTGCAAGATCTAGGTTCAAGGAGATCAAATAAAGTCATTAGTGACGGTTCAACATTGTCAAATAAAATATTTGTCCATTTTCATGATGAAGACAATGTTCAGTAACAAGGATAAAGCGTTAAGGCTTTTTAATGGTTTCTAAATGTGATACAAGGTATAAAATAGTGTATCTACGGGATAACACGGTTAAGAATCCGTTTCAAGGAGAATTTTGTAAGGCCAGTTCTCTACGCACTTATGAAACCAGATGATGTTCATGACTGAAACGAATATAACAATGAAAACCAAAGACAGTTAAGGGTTGATTTTATGACATATGTCTGTCTAGGTATATACCAAAGCTCGACGGTTCAAAGATATCAAATCTACCGATTGATCGAATTTATCCGACATATGTTCACTACGAAAAGTTCAAAGGGAAACCTACTTATTCATATGCGATTAATCTTTAATTGCGAATCAAATAATTTTTTCATACATGTTTTTCCGGATAGCCATTCCCCATTCATGTGGGGCATTGTTGGGTTTTATCAATTAAAACGAAACAGGTGTGAAAAGAAAATGGTGGGAAAACAAATGGAGAGAAATGAGATTTTGAATTAGTACCTTTTATAAAGGAACTTTGTCCCTCATTCGATAGGAAGAGGAAATTCTTGTGCTTATATATAGAAGCACTTCTTAAAACTCTTAAAGAGTTGAGAAGAGAGCAAGCCTCGCACCGTCATCGACGTCGCTCCCTCGGCTCGGCTTCGGCTTGGGTTTTGGATTTGGATTTGGTAAATTGATATGATTGATTGATAATTTTTTGGACCAAATTTATTTTTCTTTCCCATCATTTAATATTTTCTTTCCTAATATTTTTGCGCGAAAAATATTAATTTGGAATTTCACGGCATTATTTTCCAATAGTCGAATTCGCGACCAAATATTCTGTTCAATAGAAATTTAAACTTTTTGTCGAATAGATACCTCTTCAAACGAACATGCACCTTTGCACCTGTTGGGACTCAACTTCGTTGGCTATAAATAGAGAGGCTTAGCCTTATTTTTCACCACCGAATCTAAAAATCTCTTCCCTCTATCTTCTTCATTCTCCATTATTTTTCAAAGCAAAAAACGTAAGCATTTTGTGTGATTTGCTCTGCCATTTGAGTTAGCCAAAGTTCTTTGATTTGAAGTGCCGCTATCATAGAATAGTTATTTCGTTCTATTATGGGAGGAATTTACCCGAAACCTT
Source organism: Nicotiana sylvestris (assembly GCF_000393655.2). Taxonomy (NCBI): domain Eukaryota; kingdom Viridiplantae; phylum Streptophyta; class Magnoliopsida; order Solanales; family Solanaceae; genus Nicotiana; species Nicotiana sylvestris. The sequence continues at coordinate 116,659,989 of NC_091057.1, read as the reverse complement.
GGGCAACTATGAGGGAATTAAATTCCTTAAGGACACACAAGAAACTTGTGGGCTCGAAATTTTATATTTTTGTTTTCTTAAACTAACGTCTTCTGATTTTTGATTTTGAGCACAGAATAATAACAACCCCTGCTCCAGAAGAGTAGAGAGGCTGTTTCCGATAGACCTTCGGCTCAAGAAAAAGAAAGAAGACAGTGGGTCAGTAATAGCAAAGGAATCAAGAAAGATAACACGAGCAATGTAATAACCAGAAAATAGAGAAAAATAATAACATAAGCAGTAACAATGACACGGTACTACAAACAACTAGAGTAATATGGATACAACAAGAGCCACTAGTATCTTAAGATAATACACTATCAGACTAGCCTCGTGCGACCTAGCCTGCAACCCTTAAAAAGTAATATGGACACAACTGAAGCCACTATCAGCCTAAGACAAAATATTATGTGGTTAGCCTCCTACCTCCTAACCTACAATCTTAATGTTTGACCTCCACAACTTCCTATCAAGAGCCATGTCCTCAAAAATCTGAAGCCGCACTAGGTCCTGCCCAATCACCTCTTCCCAATATTACTTTGTCCACTCTCTACATTTTCTCAAACCCGTCAAGGCCAGTCATTCACACCTCCTTACTGGGGAATCCATGCTTCTCCTCCGCACATTCCTGAACTATCTAAACCTAGCTTCCCGTATCTTGTCTTCCATGGGAGCCACGCCCACCTTCACCAGGATATCTTTATTTCTAATCTTATCCAGCCTAGTGTTCCCACGCATCTATCTCAACATCCTCATTTCTGCAACTTTCATCTTCTGGATATGCGAATTCTTGACTAGCCAAAACTTTACACCATATATAACGGCCGATCTAACCACCGCTATATAGAACTTACCATTAAGTTTTGGAGGCATCTTCCTGTCACACAAGATACCAGACGCTAGCCTTCATTTCATCCACCCCACCTCTATCCGGTGCATAACATCCTCGTCAATCCCCTCATCCATCTGGATAACCGACCCTAAGTACTTGAAGCTCCCTTTTTTGGGGATGACATGAGAGTCAAGCCTTACGTCCATGCCCGCTTCTCCCAATATGCTACTGAAATTTCCCTCCATGTAATCTATCTTATTCCTACTAAACTTGAAACCTTTAGACTCAAGGGTCTGTCTCCAAACCTCCAACCTCTCGTTAATACCACTGTTACACCCTGTGCGTCCCAAGGTGACGTATAATGAATATGAGACTTGTTAATCATGATTTAAATGAGTTTAAAGTAATAATATGACTATATATATTGTTTGGATAGAAAATATAATGTTTGGAAACAATCTGATTTAAGTTGCGAAAAAATCGACTAAGGATTTGCCTTGTAATAGAGCTTTTTAAGCAATAATTTTGTGTGCTATATGGGGTATTTTTGGGAAATATTATATACCAAATTGATGGTCTTTGAATTTAGTTTCCATTGCTCTTAACCGTTCGTTCATACGATATCCAGATAAAAAGATATAAGCGTCGGAAGATGGGCCAATGCTAGGGTGCCAAGCTAGCACCTCTTTGACTTTTTAAAAGTTGATATATAGGTCTTCAGTCGTCTCTCTCTTCATTTTTACATAGAACCCGACCAAAGAAAACCATAAAAACTATCCTTGAGCTCTCTAATAGGGTTTCAAAGAATATTCACATCCCAGGTACGAAATCAAGAAGCGATACCATCAGAACGATTCCTACGACATAAGTATCATTATACCACCTCTCTTTTTCTTTGTATTTCGAGTTTTGGAAGGTACTTCATAGTTAATAAAACGTTTAATTTCTGTATTAAAGTATTTAAATATCAAGGAAGGTTGATAAATTGGTTTCCTAATAGTTAGAACTTACGGGACGGTGATCGGAAGCCGTGAGTTTGATTTATTCTACTCTTAGTGTACTGTTTTGCAGTCCACTCAGGTGGGACTATAACACTACTGATTTATGGAGTTTAGAAGTATAAAAGGGCATGAATAAATGCCACATGTGGTAGGGTAGTAGGTTGGTCGCTCTTCATTGCAGTTTCAAGCTAAATGATAACTTGTTGATTGGGTGTGTTATGGTATATTTGGAGTTTTTGTTGTATTGAAGGTCCCGAATTGTAGGTAGGTTGGTTTTGAGTCACTGATTGTATTGTGTTTTTATCTCACCTATAGTAGGCTTGAGGGAGTAGTAAAATCAAGGGAAATGCTGCCCGTTTTATTTTAGAATCGAGTTATCGTTTGAGATACATAATATACTAGCGCCATCTAAGTTGTACATGTATTTCTTTGTTATAGGGTTTGCGTGCTAGTTGTCATAAGCTTGTTGTTGAGTTGCATTAACGGCTTGAGGTATGTTAAGTCTATCCCTTCTTTCCTTTTGGCATGATCCATATGATACAACGAAACGAGCAAGCACACAACTTTCATAAATGATTCTATTCTTAGAAGTACTTTGGTTGCCTATGTTCTGGATTCCCCATATGTCATACTATCATATCATCTATTCATGGGTCTCATGACATTCCGAGAGATCTTATTGACTTACTTCATTATGCATTGCATCCATTTACACATGTATATTGACTCATGACTAGATGACGTTATATACTCCTATAGTATACGTATATGGGGTATGGGGAAAGGTTATGGCATTATATACGCACTACCACCTGATCAGCTGGTATACGTTTATGATTTCGCCCACAGAAGCTGAGATGATATGATGGGATGCCCTCAGAGGCTTGATGATGTTATGTACACATATACCTATACATGATATGACATTTATACGCATATGCATGGCATTATAAATGTTTCATGATTCACAGAGCTATTCAGACTTACAGGTTGAGTCCTTTACTCCATGTTTCTTTCATGTCTGTTATATACTAATTTTATGCCTTACATACTCGGTACATTATTCGTACTGATGCCCCTATTCCCTAGGGGCCTGCGTTTCATGCCTGCAGGTGCAGGTAGACAAGCTGACGGTCCCTCATCTTAGGATCCTTGCTCAGCGAGAGTTGATGTGCTCTATTTGATCCAGAGTTGCTATTGAGTTTTGGTACGATACTTTTGTATACATATGGGAATGATGGGCCCCAGTCCCGTCCTTTATACAGTTGTACGCTCTGTTAGAGGTCTCTAAGACAGTCATGTATAGTGTGATAGTATGTGGCCTTGTCAGCTCGCCCTACCGTATGCCGTGTATGTATGTATATATATCTTTTGGGCATGCTTTCCCACGTATGTTTTTCAAATGAATTAGTAGTTTATTTCTAGACGTTATGCGTGACCTAAAATTATTTCAAGTTTATATCTTAGACATATTCTTAGGGGTGTTCGGTAGGTAGAACTCGGGCACTCGTCACGGCCCATCGGTTTGGATCGTGCTAAAAGTGGTATCAGAGCAGTTCCATCCTAGGGTTGTCTACAGACCGTGTCAAGTAGAGTCTTGCTTATGAGTGTGTTGTGCACCACACTTATAAACAGGAGGTTGCAGCACATATAGGATGTTATCCTCTCTTCTTATCTTAGATCGTGTGATATGGGGATTCATTTTGCTAACGATATGTTATGTTTTTAGCGATGCCCAAGATGGCTACAGCCGCCTAGAAGGGAAAGTCCATGGCTGATGAGACTATAAGTCAAGTGCCATGAGTTACCAGGGCTCGAGGAGAGTCGTATAGTGAGACTCCATCTCAGACTTCACATACCATGTCCTCTCTAGAGGTTTTCCGAGGGGCACCAGCTTCAGCAACCGCTCCAATACCCCTCAGCTCCTCAACCAGATGTGTCGGGTCTAGAGATGAGAGATGTTATTCAACTATCTACTCGATTAGTGGCCGCACAAGCTCGGCGCCAGGAGGTAGTTATTGGTCATGCAGAGAGGGCCATCAGTGTGAGGGTTCGTGAATTCATTAATTTGGACCCTCCAATATTCAGTGGAGTAGATTCAAACGAGGACCCTCATGTATTTATTGATAGGATGCAGAGGACTTTGAGGGTAATGAAGGCCACTGCGATGGAGTCATTTGAGCTAGCTTCCTATAGACTTCGGGATGTTGCAATTAATTGGTACAAGTCTTGGGAGTTGTCTAGAGGTGAGGATGCCCTTCCAGCAGTATGACAGGAATTTGCAGAGACTTTTCTTCATTATTATTTACCACCAGAGCTTAGACAGGCCAGGGTTGATAGGTTCTTGACCCTTCGACAAGGTAATATGGGTGTTCGGGAGTAGGGGTGTTCGTCGGTCGGTACGATACGGTATTTAGATATTTTGTTTAGGTATTTTCGGTATTCGGTTTCTTAAAATTCTATACCAGTACTGTACCAAATTAAATTCAGTATGGTTTGATTTTTCTCTTTTTGGTTTCGGTTTATTCGGTTCGATAACTTCGATTTATTCGGTTTGAATACTAACAAGTACATAGAGTCATAGACTATAATATTCTTAATTAAAGTACTCAAAAGTACAAAACAAAAAATGTTTGTTGAAAAATGTTTTGTACAAAACTAGCAAATATCAACCTAGAAAGAGAAAACTGTACATAAAGGAATAAATTTGATCATTAGATATGTCTTTGTACGTGCTTAAAGTTAATTGATGAAATTAGAGAATAAAGAAAAGTAAAATTTTGTTTTTTTATATTTATGTTATAATTAATAATATGTGTTTTGTGTAATATAATATATATTTTGGTACGGTATCGGTATTTCAGTATTTCATTTAAAAATCCCAAATACCATACCTAATACCATATTTTTTTAAAACTTAAACCAAATACCATACCGAATACCAAAATATCGAATACTAAATACCAAAATTTTTGGTTTTGGTACAGTAATTCGGTATTACCAAATTATGCACAGCCCTATTCGGGAGTATAACCTTCAGTTTGATTCTTTGGCTAGGTATGCTCATATTATTGTAGCTAAGATGGAGGATCGGGTTCACCGGTTTGTCATGGGGTTGGAGCCACGCCTGCTTAATGACTGTATGTCGGTCTCACTTCATCTAGGCATTGATATTTCTCATATTCAGGCATATGCTCAGGTTGTAGAGGAGCATAAGCAAGAGTAGAGGGCCAATCGTGAGCATGATAGAGTCCAGAGTAAGAGAGCGAGATCTCAGGTCCTTCTGTTGAGTTTCGAGATGGTCAGAGACAACAGTGCCCGAGGTATCCAGCCTAACCATCGGCTAGTGCACCCCCTCAGTTTGCCGGTAAGAAATTTGATCGTTCCACATATCCATAACCCAGTCAGAATTCCAGGGCCTTTAGTTCTCAGTATAGGGGTAAGTCAAGTCAGATGAGGCCACCCTTGCCACAATATGCTCAGTGTGGTAAGCAGCATGTCGGGTAGTGCCTCATAGGGTTAAGTGTTCGTTATACTTGTGGTTATCCAGTCCATATTATGAGAGATTATCCACGAGAGATGGTACAAGTATAGTTCAGCCAACGAGATCTATAGCTGGTTCATCATCATCAGTACACCCACCTAGGCAAGGTTCACAGGCACCAGCCGGTCAGTGGTAGAGGCCGAAGTGAAGCATCTAGCCCAAGCGATTCTCATAACCACATTTATGCATTAGCGGGTCGATAGGATCAGGAGTCATCACCTGATGTTGTTACGGGTATATTATCATTCTCCTCATATGATATATATGCATTGACTGATGCAGGTTCCACTTTATCGCATGTCACTGTATTGGTTTCTAGCAAGTTTGGGATAGAACTTAAGTTTATTAAACCTTTTGAGGTGTCTACACCTGTTGGGGATCTAGTGATAGCTAGATGGGTATATAAAGATTATATAGTAGTAGTTTATAGTCGTTCTACAGTAACAGACCTGATTGAGCTAGATATGGTAGAATTTGATGATATAATAGGTATAGATTGGTTGGCTTCTTGTTATGCTAACTTTTATTGTAGATCAAAGATGGTTCAGTTCCAGTTTCTAGGGGAGCTAGTTCTAAAGTGGAAAGGTAATATTGTATCGCCAAGAGGTAGGTTTATTTCCTATCTCAAGGCAAGGAAGATGATCAGAAAGGGCTATATTTATCACTTAGTTCAAGTACAGGATGTGAAAGCAGAGTCACCTACCCTTCAGTCTATCCCGGTGGTTAATGAGTTTCCCGATATTTTTCCTGATGAGCTTCCAGGCCTTCTGCCAGAGTGGGAGATTGAGTTTGCTATTGACACATTACCAGATACTCAGTCAATATCTATTCCTCCTTATAGAATGGCACCTGCAGAGCTAAGAGAGTTGAAAGAACAACTGAGGGATTTGCTTGAAAAAGGCTTTATCAAACCCAGTACATCATCGTGGGGAGCACCTGCATTATTTGTGAGAAAGAAAGATGGTTCCTTGCGGATCTGTATTGATTACTGACAGTTAAATAAGGCGACGATCAAGAATAAGTACCCGCTCCTATGGATTGATGATTTATTTGATTAGTTACAGGGTGATAGGTATTTCTTGAAGATAGACTTGAGGTCGGGGTACCATTAGGTAAGGTTTAGATAGAAAGATATTCCAAAGACAACATTCAAGACCAGATACAGGCACTTTGAGTTTTGTGTTATGTCGTTCGGTTTGACGAATGCCCCAGCAATATTCATGGACTTGATGAACTGTGTGTTCTGACTCTTTCTAGATTTGTCCGTGATTGTATTTATAGATGATATTTTGGTTTATTCTCGTTCAGAGGCTGAGCATGCAGATCATTTGTGTACTATGCTCAGAGTTTTACAAGAAAGGAAGTTGTACGCAAAATTCCCTAAATGTGAATTCTAGTTGAATTCTGTAGCTTTCCTTGGACATATTATTTCAGATGAGGGTATCCATGTTGATACACAAAAGATTGAGGTAGTGAAACTTGGCCTAGACCCACGATACCGACGGAGGCTCGTAGCTTTCTGGGTTTGGCAGGTTATTATAGGAGATTTGTAGAGGGCTTTTCTTCTCTTTCAGCACCATTGACAAAGTTGACTTAGAATACAACTAAGTTTCAATGGATTGATGCTATTGAGAGGAGTTTCCAAGCATTGAAGGACAGACTGACTTCAGCACGGTTTTGAGACTCCCATAAGGGACCGATGGTTATGCTATCTATTGTGACGCTTCGAGCATTGGATTGGGTTGTGTATTGATGCAACATGGTAAGGTTGTAGCTTATGCTTCTAGGCAACTAAGAAAGCACGAGTAGAATTACCCGACCCACGATTTATAATTAGTCGTGATGATTCATGCACTAAAGATGTGGAGGCACTATTTGTATGGCATTCATGTTGATATTTATACGGATCATAAGAGCCTTCAGTATGTCTTCAAGCAAAAGGAATTGAATTTACATAAGAGGCGATGGTTGGAGCTATTAAAAGACTATGATGTTGATATTTTATACCATCCAAGGAAAGCGAATGGAGTAGCCGACGCTCTCAGTCGTAGATCTATGGGTAGCCTATCATATTTATAGCAAGAAAAGAGTGAGATAGCCAGTGAGATTCATCAGCTAGCTAATGTTGGAGTTCGATTACCAGATTTAGGTGATACCTGAGTTACTATTCAGAACATGACAACATCCTCTTTAGTAACTGAAGTGAAGGAACGCCAATATGAGGATCCTGTGTTGGCTCATTATAGAGATACAGCCCCTCAAAAGGAGAAGACACCATTTGAGATTATAGGAGATGGAGTACTCAGATATCGAGGTCGATTATGTGTTCCTAATGTGGCAGGGCTGTGCGAGCAGGTTATGGGAGAAACTCACTATTCTCGTTATTCTATTCATTCCAAGAGAGACAAAGATGTATCATGATATCAGGGAAGTATACTAGTGGGACGAAATGAAGAAGGATATAGTAGAGTTTGTTGATTAGTGTATTAATTGTCAGCAAATTAAGATTGAGCATCAGAAACCCGATGGATTATTGCAGACTATAGATATTTCGACTTGGAAATAGGAAGTAATTAATATAGATTTCATCATAGGCTTACCTCGTACCCAGCGCAAGTTCGATTCTATATGGGTGATTGCTGATAGACTTACAAAATCAGCCTATTTTCTGCCTATCAAGACTACGTATCCAGCAAAGGATTATGCAAAGCTTTACATTAAGGAGATGGTACGACTTCATGGTGTCCCTATATCTATCATCTTAGATAGAGGTGCTTAGTTTACAGCTAATTTATGGAGGTCCTTCCAAAAAAGATTAGGGACTCAAGTAAGTCTTAGTACAGTATTTCATCCACAGACGGATGGTCGGGCTGAGTGTACTATTCAGACACTGGAGGATATATTACGGGCTTGTGTCACAGACTTCAGGGATAGCTGGGATGATCATCTTCCAATTATTGAGTTCACATATAATAATAGCTATCATTCCAGCATTCAGATGGCTCCATATGAAGCTCTTTACGCAGGAAGTGTAGGTCACCTATTGGATGGTTCGAGGTTAGGGAAACTAAGTTAGTAGGATCAGAGTTAGTACAACAGGCAATTGAGAAGATTAACCTTACATGGGAAAGGCTATTAGTAGCTCAGAGTCGTTAGAAGTCCTATGCAGATAATCGACGACGAGACTTGGAGTTTCAGGTAGATGACTACGTATTCCTAAAGGTATCACCGATGAAGGGCGCTATGAGATTAGGTAAGAAAGAAAAGTTTAGCCCTTGGTACATTGGACCTTATAAGATCATACGCAGAGTAGGCCAGGTAGCATATGAGTTAGACTTGCCTTCCAACTTGGAGTTAGTACATCCAGTTTTTTATGTGTTTATGCTCCGTACGTGTATCGTAGATCCTTCTAGAGTCATTCCAGTTGACGATGTTCAAGTCATAGAGCAGCTATCATATGAGGAAGCTTCCATTGCTATACTAGATAGACTAGTTCGGAGATTGAGAACTAAAGATGTATCTTCGGTTAAAGTACTTTGGAGGAACAATAATGCAGAGGAGATGACTTGGGAAGCTGAAGAAGACATGAAGTCTAGGTATCCTCACTTGTTTTCGCTTCCAGAGGAGGATCGGACTGAGAAATCACAGCCTTTAGGTACGTATATGGTACTTGATTCTTATGTTAGTTATTGCCATTGATTGTGTAAGGCCATTGGTGTTATTGATGATTGTGGTCCTGTGTGGCTTTGTATTGTTGGGTTTTCTGTCTGACAGGTTGGTAGTGGTACCATTACAAGCAGACTCTAACAAAATTTCTATAGATCTCTAGGAGTTTAACATTCGAGGATGAATGTTTCTAAATGGGAAGAATGTTACACCCTGTGCGTCCCAAGGTGACGTATAATGAACTTGAGACTTGATAATCATGATTTAAATGAGTTTAAAGTCATAATATGACTATATATTATGTTTGGATATAAAATACAAAGTTTGGGAAAAATCGAATTTAAGTTGCGGAAAAATCGACTAAGGATTTGCCTTGTAATGGATCTTTTTGAGAAATATATTTCGTGTGTTATATGAGGTATTTTTGGGACATATTATATACCAAATTGAAGTCCATGGAATTTAGTTTCCAACTCTCTTAAATGTTTGTCCATATGATATCCGGATAAAAAGATATAAGCATCGGAAGATGGCCCAATGCTAGGGTGTCAAGCTAGCACCTCTTTGACTTTTCAGAAGTTGATATATAGGTCTTAAGTCGTCTTTCTCTTTATTTTTACATAGAACCCGACTAGAGAACACCATAAAAGCTATCCTTAAGCGCTCTAATAGGGTTTCAAATAATATTCACATCCCAGGTACGAAATTAAGAAGTGATAACATCAGAACAATTCCTACGATGTAAGTATCATTATACCACCTCTCTTTTTCTTTGTAGTTAGAGTTTTGGAAGATACTTCATAGTTAATAAAACGTTTAATTTCTGTATTAAAGTTTTTAAATATCAAAGAAGGTTGATAAATTGGTTTCCTACTAGTTAGAACTCACAGGACGGTGATCGGAAGCCGTGAGTTTGATTTATTCCACTCTTAGTGTATTGTTTTGCAGTCCACTCATGTTGGACTATAACGCTACTGATTTGTGGAGTTTAGAGGGATAAAAGGGCGTGAAGAAATGCCACATATGGTAGGGCGTGAAGAAATGCCACATGCATGAAGAAACGCCACAGGTAGGGTTGCCTATGTTTTGTATTCCCCATATGTCCTACTATCATATCGTCTATTCATGGGTCTCATGACATTTTAAGAGATCTTATTGACTTACTGTTTACCTCGAAAATGGTAATTACAATTAGATTTGATTTTGTGATTCTAAAAATACGTGATCTATTTTTATGCTAGTTGTTAAGTAGTAGATGCTAAGTATAAGATTAGGAAATAAGATAAGAACTTGAAAATAATATGTTCAAGCAAACCGAGTTGCTGAGAATCGGGGTCTGGAGCCTGGCTATACGGGGCCTCGAGGTGGATCTCGGTATTGAGCTGTGGATAGCTTATGAAGGAATAACAATTTTGAGAACTTTAATGAAGGCTCTTTATGGCCAATAATGAGCAATAAATGAAGAACAATAAATAAAGCGCAATAAATGTAAGCAACAAATAGTGAAATCAAGAGAATATGTTTAAGTTAGAGAGCAGAGAGAATGTTCTTGTATTGAATGTTGTGAGTGGTATATATCTTCTTACAAAAATGACAAGGGTCCTATTTATATATCAGAGGGAATCACATCATAGTACAAGTACATTTATTACAAAGATATATGACTGGTAAAGCCATTTAATGCCACGGTACGACTTGAACTAGCCTAATAGACCTGGTCAGCATTAGTCATGTGCCTTGGGAACTTTTCGTTAGTCCATCATAGCTGCTATTTTTTATTGCCTCAAGATCGATCATTGGGAACCCTCGAGGTCGAGCCCCGAGCTGAACTTCGAGCCTTTTGGGGGCAGTATTTATGAGGTGCCTCAGTAGTCACAAAATCGGACCCTCTGATTTTTGACGTATACAGATAGTCCCCGCGTTTCTTAGATTAAAATGATAAGAAACGGTCTTGAATTCTCGCATACTCGATACATACTACCATGACGTCAGTCCATCAGAGCAGTAAATGCCATGACTTAAAAGTTGCGCAATGGTCGCTGTCAACAAGACTATCGAGAAGCCCACGATCCGCTACTGGTTCGGCACTTCCGCTTCCCAAACGCTGCCCATACACCCTCTATAAATACCTAAATTGCTTTGTTATTCACACTTTTACAACATCTTCAATCCCATAGAGCTAAGTTCACCATCTCCTACATTTCTCTCCTTTATGCTTTTGCCTCCTCGTTTCCTTTCTTAGGAAACTTTTTATAGCCATGGATAGGACCTCTAAAACAGTGCCTCAGAAAGAGGGCACTTCTTCTTCGTCTCGACCATCCAGGGGTAATGTCACGACCCAAAATCCCAACCCGGTCGTGATGGCGCCTCTCGTGAGGACAAGGCCAGCCAATCAACAAAACAGAACATCTCTTTATAATTACTTAGCAGGAATAAGTCTAAATCATGGGCAATATAATCTTAAATGCAAAATAAACGTGATAGAACAAGGAAAACCCTCCCAACTCAGCCCGAAATCGGGGTGTCACAAGTCATGAGCTACTACAGAGTTTACTAATATTTTACAAAGTCTGGAATTATCATAAATAACAAAGATAAGGGAGAAAACGGGGCTGCGGACGTCAACAGCTACCTCGTTACTCCTAGTCACCGCCTGGTCTGGAAAGAATCAGCGCTCAGGAGCGAACTCAGCTCTGCCTGTATCTGCACACATGGTGCAGGGAGTAATGTGAGTACTCCGACCCAGTGAGTAATAAAAATAAATAACGACTGAAAACATGAAATCTCATAACGGCACAATATAGCGCTATCCCAAGCAGTAAAATCAGTTATACAGTAAAATAGTGAGTATCAGATAATTCTTCTTTTAAAACAGTAAAGACAAATAATTTCCACAGTAAGGATAAATCAAAAGCTTGCCCCTCGGGCTCAATATGTAAATCTCAGTATAGTATCAGCCCCTCGGGCTCACTCCCAACTCACCAGCACACAACATCAGCCCCTCGGGCTCACTCCCAACTCACCACACACAAGCAACGGCCTCTCGGGCCCACTCCCAACTCACCTGGGTACCCTGCGCTCACTGGGGGTGTGTACAGACTCCGGAGGGGCTCCTACAGCCCAAGCGCAATATCAATAGGCCTGAAAGCTTTCACACATCACACACGAGGCCTGAAAGCCTCCTCATATAACACTCGAGGCCTGAAAGCCTCCTCACATCACTCAACATATCCTCACGTATGGCCCTCGGCCTCAATCAGTTCAGAAAATAATCATAAGCCTCTTGGGCATCAGTAAAACAATAGTGCTCAGCTCAACAACATTATAAATATCATTAAATCTCGAGTTAAGTATAAATGTAGCTGAGTTCACAAAATAATATAATTCAATTGGACTGAGTTCAAATAATATTTCAATTCGTGAGGAAAATAGTGATGTAAATTCACAAAAGATTTCAGATAATTGGCACGAAGCCCAAATATGGCAATAAGCCCAATCATAGTGAAAAACAATAAATCTTTATCAATTACGCGGTAAAAATATCAACTGGGATGGACCAAGTCACAATCCCCAATAGTAAATGACCTCGCACTCGTCATACAACGCGTGTCTCATCTCAACATAGCAGTATGTTGTGCAATCCGGGGTTTCAAACCCTCAGTACATCATTTAAAATCATTACTCACCTCAAGACGGTCCAATGTCTACTCCGCTATGCCCTTGCCTCTCGAATTTACCTCTTCACGCGTCGAATTCGGTCAAAACCACAACGAATACATTATAATAGGCTAAGGGAATATAACCCAATCGAAAAGACTCGAAAAATATCGAAATTCACGAAATTCGCAAAACCCGAGCCCCGGGCCCACTTCTCAAAAAATTATGAAAGTCACATCACCGGATTCCTCGTCTCGCCACGAGTCCGTACATATAAAATTTACCAAAATCGGAGTTCAAATGACCCCTCAAATCTTCAAATCTTATTTTCAAATCCCTAGGGCCTAAATCTTCAATTTACTCCTCAAAAACATGTAATCTAGTCGGATTATTCGATGATAATTCAATATTATGGAGTAGAAATAATCACAAGTGACTTACCTCAAGATTTCCCAAGATTTCTTGCTAAAAATCGCCCAAAATCCGAGCTTGGAAGTCAAAAAAATTACCAAACTCGGACTGCTGGACATTAAATCTGTCCAGAAATTTTCGGTACTGTTCATGCGGGGCACTGTTCATGCGCGTGAGGTCACTGTTCACCCGCGCGGTTACTGTTCATGCACGGTTACTGTTCACTGCTGCAGAAAATACAGCAGCTTTTAAGAAATTTGCAGCACAACTATTTTTCACTAAAATGGCTCTAACTCCATCATACGAACTCGGAATTAGATGATTCTTGTTCCTATGAGTCACAAATAATAATACAAATACAACACTTTAATCGAAATTCAATTCGGAGCTCGTTTGCCTAGTTCAATACCCATTTCGCTCGTTAAACAATTAACTCACATTTCATGTCAAAAACCCAATCGCGACTTGATGAAATTAAACCAAAATTTCTAGATCAGTCCTATAATTCATGATTTAAATTCTAGAAGTCTCGAAATCAAATTTGGATCTCTAGAACTAAAAATGAACCTTTAGATCATTACATTTATGCTCAAAACGGCAAAAATCTTCCAAAAATGACCCGTTGGGCATCCGAAACACACCCGAGGCCCCCGGGACCCCGACCAATAATACCAACCAGTCCCAAAATACATTACGGACTTGCTCGAGGCCTCAAATCACATCAAACAACGCTAAAATCATGAATCAACCTCCAATCCAAGTTTTATGAACTTTAGAATTTCCAACTTCTATTTCCGATGCCGAAACCTATCAAATCACGTCCGATTGACTTCAAATTTTGCACACAAGTCCAAAATGACATAATGAAGCTACAAAAATTCTCGGAATTCTATTCCGACCGTCGGATCAAAATTTCACCTATCAACCGAAAATCGCCAAAATACTAACTTCGCCAAAATGAGCTAATTTCTTCACCGGACCTCCAAAATTAATTCCGATTGCGCTCCTAGGCCTTAAATCATCCCCCGAAACTAATCGAATCATCGGAATTCAATTCTGAGCCCTCTAACTCACAAGTCAATGTCCGGTTGACTTTTCCAAACTAATTCTTCCTTAAAGAGACTAATTGTCCCATTTTATACCAAACTCGATCCGAATTGACTCAAATTCACCAAGTACACATATTGAAACATGAATAAGCATTTAACGGGGAATACGGGACGAAAATACAGGAAACGAAGGTTCGGGTCATTACATTCTCCCCAACTAAAACAAACGCTCGTCCTCGAGCGAGTTAAGAAACATACCTGGAGTTTCAAATAGGTGCAGGTACCTACTACGCATCTCCTGCTCGGTCTCCCAAATAGCCTCCTCCACGGGCCGACCTCTCCATTGTACTTTCACTGATGCTATATCTTTTGATCTCAATTTTTGAACCTGTCGACTCAAAATAGCCACTGGCTCCACATTATAAGTCAAATTTTCATCTAACTGTATTGTACTGAAATCTAAAATATGAGACGGGTCCCCAATGTACTTCCGGAGCATGGACACATGGAATACCGGATGAACACCCGACAATCTAGGCGGCAAAGCAAGCTCGTAAGCCACCTCTCCAATCCTCCTAAGTACCTCAAATGGTCCAATAAACCGCGGACTCAACTTCCCTTTCTTTCCGAACCTCATAACACCCTTCATCGGCGAAACCTTCAGCAAAACCTTCTCGCCCTCCATAAATGACACATCTTGGACCTTTTGGTCCGCATAGCTCTTCTGACGCGACTGAGCTATGCGAAGTTTTTCCTGAATCACCTTCATCTTTTCTAAGGCATCCTGGACCAAATCTATCCCCAACAACCTAGCCTCACCGGGCTCAAACCAACCCACTAGAGTTCTACACCGCCTCCCATATAAGGCCTCATACGGTGCCATCTAAATACTTGACTGATAGCTGTTGTTGTAGGCAAACTCTGCAAGTGGTAAAAATTCAACCCAAGAACCTCCAAAATCAATCACGCAGGCACGCAACATATCCTCCAATATCTGAATAGTACGCTCGGACTGTCCGTCCGTCTGAGGATGAAATGCTGAACTCAACTCCACCTGAGTGCCCAACTCGTGCTGAAAAGTCCTCCAAAACTGAGAAGTGAATTGAGTACCTCTATCCGAAATAATAGTAACTGGAACACCATGCAACCGCACAATCTCCTGAATAAAGATCCTAGCCAGCCGCTCCGCAGAATATGTGGTACACACCGGAATGAAATGCGCTGACTTGGTCAGCCTATCCACAACGACCCAAATCGAATCAAAATTCTTCAAAGTCCGAGGAAGGCCACTCACGAAATCCATAGTAACTCTCTCCCATTTCCACTCAGGAATAATCATATGCTGAAGCAAACTGCCCGGTCTTTGATGCTCATATTTCACCTGCTGACAGTTGAGACACCGAGCCACATATCCCACAATGTCTTTCCTCATTCTCCTCCACCAGTAATGCTGTCTCAAGTCCTGATACATCTTCACAGCAGCCGGATGAATGGAATACCGCGAACTGTGGGCCTCCTCAAGAATCAAATCTCTAAGCCCATCAACATCGGGCACACAAATACGGCCCTGCATCCTCAATACGCCATCATCACCTATAGTCACATCTTTGGCATTATCATGCTGAACTCTGTCCTTAAGGACAAGCAAATGCGGATCATCATACTGGTGCTCTCTGATGCGATCATATAAGGAAGATCGAGAAACCACACTAGCCAATACCCGGCTAGGCTCAGAAATATCTAACCGCACCAACTGATTGGCCAAGGTCTGAACATCAACTGCAAGAGGCCTCTCCCCAACTGGGATGTAAGCCAAACTCCCCATACTGACTGCCTTTCGGCTCAACGCATCGGCCACTACATTGGCCTTTCCCGGATGATATAGAATGGTAATATCATAGTCTTTAAGTAACTCAAGCCATCTCCGCTGCCTCAAATTAAGATCTTTTTGTTTAAATAAATGCTGAAGACTGCGATGATCAGTGAATACCTCACAAGATACGCCATATAAATAGTGCCTCCAAATTTTTAAGGCATGAACTATAGCAGCCAACTCCAAATCATGAACAGGGTAGTTCTTCTCATGGGGCTTCAACTGACGAGAAGCATAAGCAATAACTCTACCCTCCTGCATTAGCACACAACCAATCCCAACTCTGGAAGCATCACAATATACCGTGTATGAACCTGTAGCTGATGGTAACACCAACACTGGAGTTGTGGTCAGAAGTGCCTTGAGCTTCTGAAAGCTCTCCTCACACTTGCCGGACCATACAAATGGGGCACCTTTCTGAGTCAACTTGGTCAAAGGCGATGCAATAGAAGAAAACCCCTGAACAAATCGGCGATAATAGCCTGCTAGCCCAAGAAAACTCCGAATCTCTGTGACTGAGGACGGTCTAGACCAACTCTGCACTGCTTCTATCTTCCTTGGATCAACCTGTATACCCTCGCTGGACACTGTGTGTCCCAAAAATGCCACAGAACTTAGCCAAAATTCACATTTGGAGAATTTTGCATAAAGTTTCTCCTCTCTCAATCTCTACAACACTACACGCAAATGCTGGGCATGCTCCTCCTGGCTACGCGAGTACACCAAGATATCATCAATGAATACAATAACAAATGCATCCAGATAAGGCAGAAATACACTGTTCATCAAATGCATGAACGTTGCTGGGGCATTGGTCAGCCCGAAAGACATTGTCGCACCTCCTTTTTCCGCGCCCGCGAGGGTGCAGGGAGTTTTCTCCAATTAAAGGGCAGTCGAAACGGGATTTATTTCTTTATTTTAGAGTCGCCACCTGGGAATTTTAAGGCGTCCCAAGTCACCAATTTTTAATCCCTGAATCGAGGAGAATATGACTCTGTTTGTTATTCTGCGAACCAGAAATCCTGAGTAAGGAATTCTGTTAATCCGGAAGAAGGTGTTAGGCATTTCCGAATTCCGTGGTTCTAGCACGGTCGCTTAACTGTTTTTATTATTGGCTTAATTATCTTGATTTTTATTAAATACTTTTTGTTACGTGATTTTTCTACCGCTTTTACTTATTGTGATTAAGGACCCTTCTTTGAATCGAATTACGCGTACGTATATTCGTGTTATAAATTTAAAAATGCGGAATTGTGTCACGCGTACGTGTACACAATAACTTTTGATAATATATTTATTAAAACAATTATTTTCGAAATTGTGCTTAAATAAAAACAAGAACATTCACCCTTTTTGTATATTTAAGTAGTGAACCTCACATCTCGGTTTTTTTATAAATATTCAATCGAAGTTGCGCGAACGCATAATCCGAATTGCTTTTAAAAATATAATCAGGTTACGCGAACGTATCCCTAATCACAAAAATATTCTTGATGAGGTTCTCTACAAATTGTTATTACGTGTTGACCGCGAGCCTTGTTTTACACATATGAATCATATACCTCAAATTTTAAAGAATTAATGGCGTGAAGAAGAAAACAGACAATATGTATCTAAAACTAACATTTTTTCGTGGATACAACATTTGGATGTCCATAAATCGAATCGTGTATAAAATTGGGAAAGAACTTAAAATGATAAACAAATTAATAGTTTCCGCAGAATCTTCATTGTTTCATTTAAGGCGAACTCTTCTTCTATATATCTTTTACATAAAATGCCACGATTCGTTTATAAATCCCATGTCCTTCTCATGTATTTGTTTTAGTTCAAAGTTACAATGGTTTGGTTAATGTTTGCAATGGAAGATAAGAGTCAAGTTGATGAGAACCGCCATTCACATACTATTCCTCCCCACTAAAAAGAGCGATTGAGAATCTCGAGAACCTAAACAAAAATGCAGAAGTGAGCGTACCCTAAGGCTCTCCTCTCTCCCCCTTTTTTAGCCAACACCATCAACCCCATTTTTCACTGGGTCAAAGCCTAAAATCTGATGAATAGAAGGAAAGGAGATCAGAAAGATAGGCGAACGACTTGACTATAGTATAGGTCGGATGTTTCCGTGAGCAGTAAGCAGCAGATCTCCCCTTATTTTGGGAAAGCTGGTGGCCGCGTGTGAATTCTTTCAAGGCAAAGGGCGGCCTGATTCGACATTCTTGTTTACTCTGATCCGGTCGAGGTGGTAATATTTTAACGTCGTAACAAGCTAATCAATTCACCTTTCTTATGGTTATACATATACCCGTTATCTTACCATATATGAAAAAATACAATCAACATCATTTTAACCTTATTCAACAACAGAGGTTAGAATGTAGTTTTCTTGATATTTCTATTCTACTTTATATTTAGCTAACAATGTTACGGGATGTAATCAATGGCCCATTTTTTTGTCATATTCCCTATTTTGACAATTCAAATATAACTATACTAATGAGATTTCGAAATGGACAATATTATTACAAAACTTATGCAAACTTTTAAAAAGAAAACGATTAGATAATAGTCTTCATGTCAAGCATACTACTTTGTTAACCAACTGAAACAAACTGAAATTTAAACTAATAAAATTTAAATGAGTAGAACTCCAAACTTCATTTATTTGGCAACGTTGAAGCCTTTCGCAATATGAGTTTACAGATATGTACCTGATATTGGAAGCAAAAGAAAATGATGATAAGAATCAGCGACAGTAATAACAATACAGCAACAACAGTCCAGCAGCAGTAACAACCCAGGAACAGAGTTTGCAAACTAGTAGAACAGTAATCCCAAAAACAAAAGCTTCAAGCTTTGAATGAAACAACAACCATTAATACTAATTTCAAACAAAGAAAGAAAGCAGAAGAATTTTTTTAGTTTTTATTTTATTTTGAAAGCTTAAATATTTTTCGGAATTTTTCTTTCTCTTAAATGTTCAGCCCTTTTTTCTCTCTTCTATTTTTCTTCTCAGATTTTTTCTCTTATCTGTATGTGTATTTCTCTCTGTTTGTCCGTGTGTTTTTTTTGTCTCTCGTATCTTATGTTGTCTATCTTGTCTTGTGTTCAAGACTTCATATATATAACACATCCCATAAACCTTTCAATTAATTAAAATCCATATTTTTTCTCTACCCAACCCATTATCTTTCCACTCATCCCCATTACATTAAATAAATATATCACACCACCCCATTATATTTTGTCCCCAATGCTTCATTTAAAATAATGCAAGATTCCCCCTTTAAATTAAATCTTGTCCCCCCTTTATATTAAACAACTATATCACAACCCACCCCATTTCATTTTGTCCCCCATGCTTCAAATAAACAATTTCAAAATGTACAATTCCTAAACTACCCCCTCCGACCTTACTGAAATTACCAAACTACCCCTGAACGTACTACAAATTTACCAAACTACCCATCAGCTATAACACATCAATTAATCAAACTTAACCAAAATATAGACAATATGATCAATTTCTAACAATGTTCAAACAACAATATGAACACGGATGAACATCATAACAACAATATCACATGAACACGATTTTAACAACATTTTAACAACAAATCACACGAACACAAATTGAACAACAAAGAACAACTAAAATTTGATTGAACAAATTTTTAGCAACAAACAATCCTATTTTCGGATTCAACAACTACAACAAACAAGTATATTTAGATTTCTAACTTCAATCATATTGAACTTAAAATCAACTACTCTAACAACATTACAACAACAATTCCTATATTAAACTTTATGAGACAAATTCAAGAAATAATCACAAATGGTAAACAAGAAATCAAGCTATACAAATTTCGGATTCAAGAACAATCAAACAAAGTATGAACATGAATTAAATCTATTTTAAACAACAAACATGATGGATTTAAACGATTAAACCAACATATTTCTCTAAACACAACTAAATTCTTTTAGACAAATAACAAGATCGACGAATAAACAATTATGAACTTAAGCTTAAACTTAACAATATTAACAACTTCTAACAATACATAAACACATGAAACAAATTGAAGAAATAGTTAATTAAATTTCAATTTGAATCTAACAAACATCAAACTAACAAATACTTACTTAAACAATAATACAAACATGAAATAAACATGAAAACAACTAATTAAACTTCTATTTTGAAATCTGAAAATTAATTTAACAAACAACATGAACATACTAGAAAATTATTTCAAAGATGAACAACGAACAAAACAAGGATTAAATCATTTAACGATTTTGGATCCGGAAAATATCAAACAAAATATGGACAAAAATAAAACTCAAAAACAACTAACCGGAGATGAATCAACGACGAACTTTGATTGTAAACAAATCTGTCCGAGCCTCGACCAAAGCTCGAACGAAGGACGACGAAGACGAAGAAGAAGTAGAAGTAGCCGGCAGCTACTGCCGCGACGAGCAGCAGCACGTCATCGAGAAGCAGAAGCAGCGACGGAGGAAGGAGGAGCAGCGACAGCGTCGTTGATGGAGCAATGCGAGCAGTTGACGCAGCAGCGTGGAGAAGATGGCGACGGGGTTGTCGACTGAGTTTGGGTGGAGTCCGCGTGGGGCTGCTGGAGGTCGACGAAGAAAACTGAAGCAATAGCAGCTGCTTAGCAGCAGTAGCAGATGCGTGAGCGGACAGCCATGGCATCTTGGTTCGTTTTGTGTTGTTCCGGCGTGGCTGGGGGTCGTTCGGAGGTGGTGTTTGGACGGAAAAAATCTAAGCAACCACAGCAGCAGCTCGACGTGCTCGGAAGGAGGAAAAGAAACAGCATGGTCAGCCATGGACGTCGAGCTCAAGCTTGAGCTCGACGAGCCTTGTCAATGGCGGATAGGGCTAGGGAATTCGGACGAAGAAGAAGGAGATGAAGACGATGTAGCCATGGGTGGTCGACGAGCAGCTTCGTTGCTGCGTCAACTGTTGGACGAAGGGTGGTCGAAGGGCGGACATGGGAGGGCAACTTGGAACTTGAGGAAGAAGAAGAAGATAGGAGGGTGGCGGATGATTTTGCAATTTTTTTAGGGTTTTCTTCATTTTGTTTTGTTTTGTTTTTTGTAAAATGTAAGACAAAAGGGGCTTGGTCTTTTGGGTTATGGACTGGGTCGACCCAGTTCGAAATGGACTGGGTCGTAGGGAAGATTGGGCCAATTTTTGGGCCTGTGGCTTGAAATTGAAGAAGAGGCCTAATTCCGACTTTCTTTATATTTTTGCTCTCTTTTCTTCTTTTATTTCTCTAAAACTAAATTATAAAAATAC
Organism: Nicotiana sylvestris; assembly: GCF_000393655.2. Lineage (NCBI taxonomy): Eukaryota > Viridiplantae > Streptophyta > Magnoliopsida > Solanales > Solanaceae > Nicotiana > Nicotiana sylvestris. Next base: position 116,638,591 of record NC_091057.1, on the reverse strand, counting down.
TTAAACTATTATTAAGAACTAAATTAAGTTATAAAAGCGCAAATTAACTCCCAATAACAATTAACGCACAATTAAGTATTAATTAAGCATAAAATTGTATATTTGGACATTAAATGCTAAAAATGCAAACGATGCCTATTTTTGTAATTTTTAATTTTTGTAAAACAAATTTAATTACTAACAATTGTAGAATTAAATCCTACATGCAAAATGCGACATATTTTTGTATTTTTTATTAATTTAGCAAATAAACATGCACAGACAAATACAAATAATTATTCAAAATATCACAAAATACACAAAATTGCACACCAAAGAAAAATCATTTTATTTTTGAATTTTTTGGGAGTAATTCTCATATAGGGCAAAAATCACGTGCTTACAGACATAACCAAAAATTCATAGTGACCATATCTAGTCCTGAAGGCAGTCTTGGGAATATCCGACTCCCTGATTTTCAACTGGTGATAGCCCGAACGGAGATCAATCTTAGAAAATACCCTCGCTCTCTAAAGCTGATCAAATAAGTCGTAATTGCGAGGCAAAGGATACTTGTTCTTCATTGTTACCTTATTCAACTTCTTTTAATCAATGCACATTCTCATTGTTCCATCTTTCTTCTTCACAAATAAAATAGGTGCACCCCACGGGGACACGCTAGGCCGAACGAACCCCTTATCTAGGAGTTCCTGAAGCTGCTCCTTCAATTTTTTCAGCTCTGCTGGTGCCATACGATATGGCAGAATAGAAATGGGCTGAGTGCCCGGCACTAAGTCAATGCCAAAATCAATATCCCTGTCCGGCGGCATGCCCGGCAGGTCTGCAGGAAATACATCAGGAAAGTCCCTCACAACTGGGACAGAATCAATACTAGGAGTCTCAGCTCTAACATCCCGCACAAAAGCCAGATATGATAGATAACCTTTCCCAACCATACGCTGGGCTTTCAAGAAAGAAATTACTCTGCTAGAGACATAATCAGTCATGCCACGCCACTCGATCCTCGGAACACCCGGAATAGCCAAAGTAACTGTCTTAGCATGACAGTCTAGAATAACATGACACAGAAATAACCAATCCATGCCCAATATAACATCAAAGTCCACCATGCTCAATAGCAATAGATCAACTCGGGTCTCCAGACCCTCAATAATCACAACACATGACCGGTACACACGGTCCACAACAACAGTATCGCCCACCGGGGTAGATACATGAACAGGTAAAGAAGGAAACTCTCGGGGCGTACCCAAATAATGAGCAAAATATGAGGACACATAAGAATAGGTGGAACCGGGATCGAATAATACAGAGGCATCTCTGTGGCAGACTGGACAATTCCTGTAATGACAGCATTTGAAGCAATAACATAAAAAAATAGGCCCGTCCACCGCCTGATCGACCTTAATCCCCGTAAGCAATAACCGACTCACCAACACGCCTCAAACTGGAACCAATATAGCACAAAATCGTGCAATCAACTTATTTAATAGCAAACTCCCCAACTTGGCTCAAATACATAGATCAAAATGCACTCAATAAATCATAACGCACTCAATAAATCATAATGCACATACTCTATTATTGTCGTAATACCATAGTGAGATTGAACTCACTCCTTCATAAGCTTGTGGAAACACAAATCATCTAGAATTTTAACTCTTCTGCAATTCTTGCATTCACTCACATAACAGTTAAGCCCACTCTATAGGCGACCAAATTTAAATTTCAATGCATATTCTTTACTTGTAAATGAGATCTTCTAATAGACAGTATAAGAATCGCACCACCTTAGAACACTCCGCAGGAGATAACCCACATGTTTCACTTCTAATTAATATTTTTGTATACCTTCCACCGTCATTCACATTACACAATCACTTAGTCTTCCTGAGTCTAAACTCATACCGTAACATGAAATTTACTTCACTCCAAACAGGAGACATGAAAAGATTCTTCACGCGCCCATAACTCGGGGCTACACATCAGATCACAATGAAAATCAAACACTTAATAGTTCATCTATTATCCTGACGCCCTTCCTCGTCACCTCCAAGTCATATAGATATATCTCGCAGTACTAACATACTCCTCACGTGGCTATCCAACCATCATTCCCACTAATAGGGACAATACCGAACATATAATTTCAAAAACTCTTGCTCGCACAATCAGCAGTTCGGTGCTCAAGCCATAGGCAAGGATCTAGCCTCAAGTCCTCCAGACTGGCCTAACATCAAACTCATAGCGATTACGTCTCCCCCTTCGTCCGGGGAATTACAAGCCATCAAGGCACATCTAATACTGAGCGCTCGTTCGCGCATACGAACACGTGGATGGAATTGTAAGAGTTACTTATTTTTTCCAGCTGAATCAAGGACACACGATAAGAATTCAAGAATATGAAATTTTCCTAAAGGTACTGCAGCCTCTCGAGGATAAATATAGACGTCTCCGTACCAATCCGCGAGACTCTACTAAACCAGCTCATGACTCACGAGACCTAGTAACCTAGGCTCTGATACCAACTTGTCACGACCCAAAATCCCAACCCGGTCGTGATGGCGCCTCTCAAGAGGACAAGGCCAGCCAATCAACAAAATAGTATATCTCTTTATAATTACTTAGCAGGAATAAGTCTAAATCATGGCTAATATAATCTTAAATGCGAAATAAACGTGATAGAACAAGGAAAACCCTCCCAACTCAGCCCGAAATCGGGGTGTCACAAGTCATGAGCTACTACAGAGTTTACTAATATTTTACAAAGTCTGGAATTATCATAAATAACAAAGATAAGGGAGAAAACGGGGCTGCAGACGTCAACAGCTACCTCGTTACTCCTAGTCACCGCCTGGTCTGGAAAGAATCAGCGCTCAAGAGCGAACTCAGCTCAGCCTGTATCTGCACACATGGTGCATGGAGTAATGTGAGTACTCCGACCCAGTGAGTAATAAAAATAAATAACGACTGAAAACATGAAATCTCATAACGGCACAATATAGCGCTATCCCAAGCAGTAAAATCAGTTATACAGTAAAATAGTGAGTATCAGATAATTCTTCTTTTAAAACAGTAAAGACAAATAATTTCCACAGTAAGGATAAATCAAAAGCTTGCCCCTCGGGCTCAATATGTAAATCTCAGTATAGTATCAGCCCCTCGGGCTCACTCCCAACTCACCAGCACACAACATCAGCCCCTCGGGCTCACTCCCAACTCACCACACACAAGCAACGGCCTCTCGGGCCCACTCCCAACTCACCTGGGTACCCTGCGCTCACTGGGGGTGTGTACAGACTCCGGAGGGGCTCCTACAGCCCAAGCGCAATATCAATAGGCCTGAAAGCCTTCACACATCACACACGAGGCCTGAAAGCCTCCTCATATAACACTCGAGGCCTGAAAGCCTCCTCACATCACTCAACATATCCTCACGTATGGCCCTCGGCCTCAATCAGTCCAGAAAATAATCATAAGCCTCTTGGGCATCAGTAAAACAATAGTGCTCAGCTCAACAGCATTATAAATATCATTAAATCTCGAGTTGAGTATAAATGTAGCTGAGTTCACAAAATAATATAATTCAATTGGACTGAGTTCAAATAATATTTCAATTCGTGAGGAAAATAGTGATGTAAATTCACAAAAGATTTCAGATAATTGGCACGAAGCCCAAATATGGCAATAAGCCCAATCATAGTGAAAAACAATAAATCTTTATCAATTACGCGGTAAAAATATCAACTGGGATGGACCAAGTCACAATCCCCAATAGTAAATGACCTCGCGCTCGTCATACAACGCGTGTCTCATCTCAACATAGCAGTATGTTGTGCAATCCGGGGTTTCAAACCCTCAGTGCATCATTTAAAATCATTACTCACCTCAAGACGGTCCAATGTCTACTCCGCTATGCCCTTGCCTCTCGAATTTACCTCTTCACGCGTCGAATTCGGTCAAAACCACAACAAACACATTATAATAGGCTAAGGGAATATAACCCAATCGAAAAGACTCGAAAAATATCGAAATTCACGAAATTCGCAAAACCCGAGCCCCGGGCCCACTTCTCGAAAAATTATGAAAGTCACATCAACGGATTCCTCGTCTCGCCACAAGTCCGTACATATAAAATTTACCAAAATCGGAGTTCAAATGACCCCTCAAATCTTCAAATCTTATTTTCAAATCCCTAGGCCTAAATCTTCAATTTACTCCTCAAAAACATGTAATCTAGTCGGATTATTCGATGATAATTCAATATTATGGAGTAGAAATAATCACAAGTGACTTACCTCAAGATTTCCCAAGATTTCTGGCTAAAAATCGCCCAAAATCCGAGCTTGGAAGTAAAAAAAAATGACCAAACTCGGACTGCTGGTTATTAAATCTGTCCAGAAATTTTCGGTACTGTTCATGCGGGGGCACTGTTCATGCGCGTGAGGTCACTGTTCACTGTTCACCCGCGCAGTTACTGTTCACACGCGGTTACTGTTCACTGCTGGAGAAAATACAGCAGCTTTTAAGAAATTTGCAGCACAACCATTTTTCACTAAAATGGGTCTAACTCCATCATATGAACTCGGAATTAGATGATTCTTGTTCCTATGAGTCACAAATAATAATACAAACACAAACCTTTAATCGAAATTCAATTCGAAGCTCGTTTGCCTAGTTCAATACCCATTTCGCTCGTTAAACAATTAACTCACATTTCACGTCAAAAACCCAATCGCGACTTGATGAAATTAAACCAAAATTTTCAGATCAGTCCTATAATTCATGATTTAAATTTTGGAAGTCTCGAAATCAAATTTGGATCTCTATAACTAAAAATGAACCTTTAGATCATTACATTTATGCTCAAAACGGCAAAAATCTTCCAAAAATGACCCGTTGGGCATCCGAAACACACCCGAGGCCCCCGGGACCCCGACCAATAATACCAACCAGTCCCAAAATACATTACGGACTTGCTCGAGGCCTCAAATCACATCAAACAACGCTAAAATCATGAATCAACCTCCAATCCAAGTTTTATGAACTTTAGAATTTCCAACTTCTATTTCCGATGCCGAAACCTATCAAATCACGTCCGATTGACTTCAAATTTTGCACACAAGTCCAAAATGACATAACGAAGCTACAGAAATTCTCGGAATTCCATTCCGACCGTCGGATCAAAATTTCACCTATCAACCGGAAATCGCCAAAATACTAACTTCGCCAAAATGAGCTAATTTCTTCACCGGACCTCCAAAATTAATTCCGATTGCGCTCCTAGGCCTTAAATCATCCCCCGAAACTAACTCGAATCATCGGAATTCAATTCCGAGCCCTCTAACTCACAAGTCAACGTCCGGTTGACTTTTCCAAACTAATTCTTCCTTAAAGAGACTAATTGTCCCATTTCATACCAAACTCGATCCGAATTGACTCAAATTCACCAAGTACACATATTGAAACATGAATAAGCATTTAACGGGGAATACGAGACGAAAATACAGGAAACGACAGTTCGGGTCGTTATAGGTAAACCAAAAGTACCCCTAACAGTCGAACAATGTACCCCTACTAAATTTGATTTTGTATCCGATTTTTCCGTCGAGAATCCTCCCACTACACTAGGCCGATGCAAGCATGTGTCTCGATACATCAGCGTGGTGACCAACATAGATAGAGTGAAGGAAGATTTCCAGTAGGTGGAAGCAGTGTCAGTTGAGATTCCTAGACCTGCTGAAAGCATAGTAGACCATAAGGCTGGCTTTCTTAGTGTATATACATACCCCTTTACTTTAGGTCCCGAAGATTCTTCGGACCCTTCTTTTCCTTCGATAGACCCGGTGATCCTCGACTTCTATCGTGAGTACAGGGTGACGCTTGGCCAAATTTATCCTTCATTCTGGAGGATAGTCTATATGCTCCGAAATTTTTCTAACCAAGTCGAGGGTATGTCCTTCACTCTCAATCACTTGATTAGACTATATAGCCCCCGTCTCTTTTGCGGTTTGATCAAGCTTCATCCCCAATCTACGAGGACGTTCTTTTCGAGAATTGATGAGGACAAAGATCGAGGGTGGATGAGCTAGTTTGTCCGAGTGAGGACCTCGGACATAATCCTGGCCAATCTGATGCCATTCCCGGAGGAATGGAATACGCAGCGTAAGTGCCCCTACCTCGAGCAAGTTTTATTGCCCTTTCATCCGCTTTTTAAAAATGATCTTCTTTTGATTGTGCAACCACTATTTGGTACTCTGGTGCGGTTCAGAACCTATTAGGATGGATCAGACAGTTGGACTCCAAATTTCCTTATGTTGAGCGCTCTTGGCGCGATTTGGCCAGAATGCGGTGGCAGGCCAAGAGCCAGGTATGCCTTTTACCATTATTTTTACTATGTTCACTTGCGAGTATCCTTTTGTTTGATGCATCATGCTTGTGTAGGCCTCAGGGATGGAGTTTTGATGAGGCCGGCCCTTGCTGGTAAAGAGGACACCTCGAAACCCGGCAAGGGTAAGAAGAGGAAAAAGGACGCCACGGTCTCGACTTCAACTACTATAGAAAGTCCTCGTACTGAGGATGAAGGTGATGATGATGCTACATTCCCTTTGGTACAAAGGGCGAGACGAGGCGAAGATGCTCCGCAAGCTATCGGGCGGGAGGCCGCCAAATCGGGGGCGGGCGATTTAGACCAAACCCATGCTGAGGAGACCCTCGAGGATAGTCCTCGAGTCTCAAGTCAGATATGGCACAGTTTGCGATGATGAACCCACTACTGGTGACTTCGAAGGGCCTGAACCCGAAGCTTCTCGCGAGAAAGATGAGGTCCTTAAGGAAATTAATGCCCTGAGTGGCCTTAATTTGGGCCCTCCATACTCACTGGGGGAGATCAAGGATGCTCAGGTGGTGCGGGGGCCTTTCATGGAGGGGGAGATGTGCTCGAAGACCTCCACGCCGGTATTGATGATAACATTGATCTCGATGCTCCCGGTGCTCTCGAGGAGGCGGAGAGGCTTCAGCGGCAAGTGATACTCTTGACATATCACTTGTGCTTTAAATCTTTATGCCCGACTTTCTGATTTTTCTGTGTTGTTGCAGGCTAAGAAGATGTATGACCATGGCTTCTCTAGGCTCTAAGGTGAGATTTCATGCTATGGGAAGGACGTCGAGAAGCTTACTTCGGAGTTAAAAGAGTCGAGGACCTCCTCTGCCCGAAAGGGGGAAGAGTTGAGCAGGCTTCAGGCTAGTTTAGAGGGAGTGTACCAGGAAAGGGCTAGCCTTGCTGAGCAGGTAACACGGCATCCATGAGTTTGTTTTTTATTCTCGTAGCTTGATACTTACAAACTTTGTTTTGTCTTTGCAGATAGGGCAAAAGGATGCCATTATGGGGCGACTTCAGGAAGAGGTTGCAGCCAAGAATGCGGAGATCATCGAGCTGAGGGGGCAAAATGAGGTCGTGGCCTCAGAAAGGGACATTTTGCGGTCGGAGTTGGCATCGACCCAGGATATTCTTCAAAGTGCCCAAAAGGAGGCTGTTGCACTATCTGTGGCCAAGTCAGAGGCCGAAGAAGATGCGTCTTCATACAGGAAAGATACCGCTACTACGAATGAATGAGCCCGAGAAATATTGGAGACAGCTAAGCAGAAGCTGGATAGGGCCATCGCTTACGCTCGTGCAGAGGCAAGGAGGCAAGCTTTCGAGGAAGCAAGCACTAAAGGCGCCGATCTCTTAGCTGAGATTGAGGAAGCCCGAGACTTGGAGGAAGAATTGGCATTCTCGGCTACTTTAGTTGAGGGTTTAGGAGGTGACACGAAAAGAAGTGACGGCAAAGAATAGGCCCACGTCATCTTCCATTCTTTTTTGTGTATGAACTTCTCGGGGAAAAGGTCCTTCAAAGACGCCCCTTGTAAATATATTTTTGGCTATATAAGAAAATTTTTCTTCTTTAAGTCTTCGAATTTATTCTCAATGCTATGTAAAGTTAGTCCGTAGAATTTTGACGTTGGCTCTTCAGAGCCCATATTTGGAGTAGTCGGGACCCTCGAGATCGGTCACCATCTCGAGATTAGGTCTATAGCCTTTTAGGATCGATGCTTGTAACAATAGAAATCTTCGGGGTCTCAATGGCCCCCGAGCACTGTGTGACAGTATCATTCATGTGCCACGGTTGTGAAGCGGTCGGGGTGGTCCCACCGGTACAGTTCCTCCAAAAAATGACACTGACATAGTCAGAATTAATTGGCCTTCAGGATAGGCGAACAGTCACTGCTTTCTCTATATATATGCATTTGCTTATCTCTTGTCTGAGGACTCCGCTACTTTGAGTAATTATCCCTCTTATAGATCTCTTTTCTGTGCTAGTCCTCTTACCATTTCAAAAGCTTTCGCCCAAGCCTTTACCTTTCATGGTTGCTACGTCAAAACCCGTTCACCAAGGAGAGGAAAGTTTAGCCTCTGCTTTGTGCTCGATCGGTGGTACAATGTCGGTATCTGGTGAGCTACCCTCGAGGTGCTTTGTCACGAGGAGGGACTTTGCGTTAGAAAGACCTCCCAATGTTCAGGGTCATCGGGAGCATGCATCGAGGTTTATTTCCTCAATAGGGGAGTAGCACCTCAAGGTAGTTAGAAAAGACTGCAAATGGGGAGAAAAATTGGTACTGCAAGTGCTTTCTCTGGCAGAGAGCATCATGGCTCATGTCGAGGGGTTTTTGAATGTGTATACGTACCCCTTTACGTTGGTCCCCCTCGATAATGTCGTGCTCAAATTTTGTAAGAGATGTCGAGTTACCCTGGCACAGGTTCACCCGTCATTTTGGAGGATAGTGCTGATGGCAAGGTATTTTGCAGATAAAGCCGGGCTCAATTTCACCCTCAGTCATCTTCTTAGACTGTACCGTCCTTTGTATCATCGAGGCCTGATTACTCTGCGACGTCGATCCACTCGGCCCTTTATTGTTAGCAATGAAAAAGATGGGGATCGAGGGTGGATGAGTCATTTCATCCGAGTGCGGACTATCAATATTATCCCCGCAAAGTTCCTTCCATTTCCTGAGAAATGGAATTTCACACGTAAGTGGTACACTTGTATTCTTATTATTTTTTCCCATGGTGAAGGCGAACTCTGTAAAGATGTTTTCCTTTCCTTTTCCTTTTGCAGCAATCCCATAGATGCCATACGAGATTCCCGACCTGGTGGATTGGTCTCGGAAACTGGCAGCTTGTTCGACTTACGATGAGCGTAAGTGGCGAGATCTGGCCAAGGGTAGATGGGAGGCAAAACATCATGGTACGTGGTATATGGCTTGATTCCTTTGAAAGTTACTTTCTTTTATGTGTACTAACTCCGTCACCGCAGGCATTGGAGATTTTTTTGAGATGAGGTCGTGCCCCCTCGAGGAGGAAGAAGAATCATTGGCTTTAGGGTCAAGGACCGACAACAAACGAAAGGGGTCCTCGAAGGATGAGAGTTCTCATAGCAAGGCAAGCCCTGCTCGATGGTTCAAATAAGATGTATCTGCTGGTCTTGCAGCATCTGAGGCTTCTAGCCTTGGAAAAGTGGTTCCTCTCTTGCCGCCGTCCTCATTTCCCGCCGAAGGTACTTAGAGGGATACAGGTTTCAGCCGCTGTCCTCGCCCCCTATTGAAGGTAAATTGAGGGGTGTTCGAGACCAGGGGCCGCCTAAATCAAGTGGGGTCTCGAGCAGCCGTGCCCTCACTGAGATCGGTTCAACTAGGACCGGTGAGATCAGGCCAACAGTCGCATGCTCGACCTTTGAGGAGGCTCAGCGGCTTTGTTCTACGGTGAGTTTTGGTAGACTTTGTTGATCTTTTGATTTTACGTTTTTATTTTCTTATCGAGCTTCTTTTTCATAGGCCTTTGACAAGCTCAAGTCCGAGTTGCTCCGCTGTGAAGCTCGGTTAAGGAAAGCCTTGGATAAGGAAAAATCCCTTAGGCTTCTTTGTGATGAAAGGGGAAAAGCGTTGAGGCACCTTCCGTACGAGGCGAATCAAAGCCTGAACTACGAGAGCCACCTTGAGAAACAGGTAACCTTTGTTCGGAGGGAGTGCATGATCCTTTTTCTATCCTCAGAGATTAATATTTTGATACCTCAGTTGCAGAGCAAGACAGAGGATCTGGAATGCCTTTGGGGTGAGGTCGGCCAGGCCAAGCATGAGTGTAACGAGCTAAGGCTCAGATAGATGTCCATGTTGCGGCCAAGAAGAATGCTCTTGCCAAGGTTTTTACGCTCGAGGTGTAGCTCTGGAATGCCCGTGAAAATAGCTCGGTTCAAACGAGCAGGATTGCAAGGCTCGAGTCTGACCTTTTGGAGATAAAGGTCGAGATCATGGACGCCTAGACTGAAGCTGAAGAAATTCAGACTAAGGCCGACAAGAAAGTGGTCGTCTATTTAAAAGACGCTACTAAGGTTCGAGCAAAGTTGAGAGGTGCTTCCGATCGAGAGAGCAGAGGTAACGAATATGCCCGGTGCAAATCTCGGAGGGAAACCCTCGAAAAGATTCACGCTAGGGGCTTTGATCTCTCGAAAGAGATAGCGCAGGCCAGGACGGATGAATATGATGCCAAATTCCTCTTGTCTGATGTCGAAGATAGTGGAGAAGAGGCCGATGGGGCCGCAGTCCGCGAGGGGAAAATAGACTAGGTGTTTTTCTATTTGATTCTTTGTACAATGTTCTTAGAGAACTTTGTAAATGTATCCTCGCATTGTTTCATTCATGCGTATATATAAAGAAACCACTCGGTTTGTAATTCGGCCCTGAGGCTTGTTGGGATAACTCGTAGGCTCTTATGCGTTGGGTCGGTACGACCTCTAATATAGGTTGGCATCTGGGTTCTTACGCATTTGCCCTTGGGCATTTTTAGTTAACTGTTTTGAGCTCGGTCTCCGAGTCGAATTTCGACTTGAGCTCATTGACCCTTAAGTTTTAAGCTGGCCCTTAGGCTCTTACGCGTTCCGACCTCTTAATATAGGCTGGCGATAGTGGCTCTTACACATTGGGTCGGTACAACTTTTAATTTTAAACTGGCAACAGTGGCTCTTACGCATTGGGTCGGTACGACCTTTAATTTTAAGTTGGCGACAGTGGCTCTTACGCATTGGGTCGGTACGACCTCTTATGTAGGCTTTATTTTCCCTCGCTAAAGACTTTTTGAAGTTTTTCTGTTCGCCCGACTCTTCAACGGTTAAATAAGAACCTCGAATATGAGTCGTTAGGTAGCGGTAATTCAGCACCTTGGGTGGTTTCACTCAACGGCTGAATTGTTTTGAAGCCTGTTTTTTGGAGCTGGTATGATCAAAGCTCTTTTTCTTATATCGAGGGTAGCCTGATTAACTGGTTCTTTTCGAAGTTTTTTCGAAGAAATTGAAGGCCTGTGATTTTGTAGCGACAGTCGGGCATCCCTGAGTCACATTAGTTTGGCTAGTACAGCCTTGTGACCGTAGTCATTGTGTTTGGCCAGAGCCTCAGTCTCCGAGTGAAGTAGTTTCGGCATCTATATCACAGGTATGCCTTTTTAGGCGTCTTACAAGTTCGAATATATAGCCTTAACTTTAAAATCGGGATTATGCCTTTTGTAGGGTCTTATAAATTTTAACATGCCATAATTGAGGTCTTATAGACTTGGTTACTTGGTACAAGCATGATTCATGCCTTGCTTGAGGTCTTACAAATTTGGTTACTTGGTACAAGTGTGACTCATGCCTTGCTTGAGGCCTTATAGGTTTGGTATTGCCTTATGAAGGCCTTATGAGCTCGCGGTTGCCCGCATGGGATCTTATAGCCTCGACTTTTCAAATCGATAGGGTGACTATCGACGATAGTCCCCGAGACATCGAGAGTTTTTTCAGCTCTGGAGCCGCTTTTTATAAACTTGGTGTTGCCTTATTGAGGGCTTATGAGTTCAAAGTTTTCTGACCCGGAGGTCAAGTTCCTGACGCCAGTCCTCGAGTGTTTGGGAAATTTTTGGATTTGGAGCCATTTCTTGCGAAAGCATCAAACTTCTTTGAAGCGTAAAGCGTTTTGATGGAGGAGGAAATATTATTTGATTACTTGGCACAAGCATACATGTTTTTGCTATCAAGGGCTCAATTATTCTATGCGGACACGGTTCATTCGACCGTTTGGCCCGATACATCATTTTCCTATCGAGACCCTTTTTGACTTATCTTGACTTCTTCGAGAAGGCGATCTTCCGGGGGGATGCCCCCCATTATTTGAGGTTGATTTAAGAGAAGCCTTGAATATTTGTTAGGTTCTCCTTAGGTAGCATATAGATGTTGCCTCGTTAAAAACCTTGTCGGTAAAACCTTTCTTGGGATAAAACCTGATCGAAGGAAAAGAGTGCAACGTATACTTTGAAACCTTAAGGTCTTCGAGCTGGAGGGCGCTTCGACTGTTTTGATCGGACATCTGCGCAAAGGTTAGTGTGAGATGTAAATAAAAGGGGAGATGGTCATACCTTAGTGGCGATGGCGCTTCGAGCCTCGATATGCCTTCAATGTTTGCTCTAGGGACGCGGCACAGTCCTTTGCTTGTTTTACTCGGGTATAGCCGAAATGTTTCCCGTTAGTGCTATTTAACTATTTGCTTATCCTTTGGATCCTTTGATGTTAAAGGCATTGATGGCGCTGCCACATCGTGCACCACGAACATCTCATTTGCTGTATGGTGTTCCCCATACACGGTTTTTACTCCTTCCTTTGTTGGAAACTTCATTATTTGATGAAGGGTTGATGGTACTACTCTCATGCAGTGTATCCATGGCCTTCCGAACAAGGCATTATACCTCATTTCTCCTTTGATGACATGGAATTTGGCATTTTGGGTCGTGACAGCCACGTTGACCGGGAGAGTGAATTCCCCTTTTGTTGTTTCGCTCGCCATGTTGAATTCATTGAGGATTCGAGAGGTGGGCACGATTTGGTCAAGCAGTCCGAGCTGCTCCACCACCCTTGGCCTAATAATGTTGGCCGAGCTACCTGGATCCACAAGTACACTCTTAATTTAAAATATATTCACAAGAAAAGAGATTACTAGTGCGTCGTTATAAGGCTGAGACAGGGTCTCGATGTCATCGTAGCTGAACATGAGAGCGTTCTCGGGTATGTAGCCTCAAGTTCGCTTTTCCCTGGTGATGGATATTTTTTTTCTTATGACAGTAGGCTCTTGTGGGAGGTTGATTCCTCTCATGATCATATAGATGACATGTTGCGGCTCATCTGTTTCGTTCTTCCTATTTGCCTCTTTTCCCCGGAACTGATTGTTGGATCGGTCGCTAAGGAACTCTTGGAGGTGCCCTTTGCTGAGTAGTCGGGCTACTTCCTCTGGGAGCTGTCTGCAATATTCGGTCCTATGACCGTGTGTGCCGTGAAATTCGCACACTAAGTTGGGGTTCCTGTGCAACGGATCTGATAGCACAGGTCTTGGCCACCTGGTGTCTTTGATTTTACTGATGGCAGATATGATGTCTGAAACCTCAACGTTGAAGTTGTATTTCGATAGGTAGGGTGCCTCCGTCGGTCCTGTATGCCTATTGAATTCGACTCTGCTCACGAGTCCCCGAGAATTCTGACCTCGGTCTGTTCTTCGATCGTTTCAGGGTATGTTACGCCTTGGGGCATTTCTCCTATCTTTGGTGTATAGTTGGTACCTTTTCTTATTTAGCTTTGGCTCCTTTGCCAGGAGTATGCTTGGATATACCGAGCCTGAGGGGGCTCCCAGTTGATCTTCCTCGACCCTAATCTTCGACTGATATCGGTTGTGGACATCGGACTAAGTCACAGCGGGATATTTAATCAAATTCTGCTTCAATTGCTTTTAAGCCACCGAGCTTCGCTCATTCAAGACTTGGGTGAAGGCCCGCACTGCCTAGTCATCGGAGACTGGTGGTGATTCCATCCTCTCCATTTGGAAGCGATATAGGAACTCCCAAAACATCTCGTTTTGCCTTTGTTTGATTTTGAAGACGTCGGATTTCCTTGTAGCCACCCTGGTGGCACCGACATGTGCTTTTATGAAAGAATCTGCCAATATGGCAAATGAGTCTATGAAATTCGGGGCTAGGTTGTGGTACCACATCATGGCCCCTTTTGAAAGTGTTTCTCCAAACTTCTTCAACAGGACAGATTCGATCTCGTCGCCTTTCAGGTCATTTCCCTTTATGGCACAAGTGTAAGTTGTGACATGCTCGTTAGGATTTGAGGTTCCGTTGTACTTCGGTAGATTGAGCATTCTGAATTTCTTCGGGATGGGCTTTGGAGAGGCATCTGATGGGAATGGTTTTTGTATGAATTTCTTCGAATCGACACCCTTCAGGACCGGGGGTGCGCCATGGATCTGATCGACCCTCGAGTTGTAGGTTTCTACCTTTTTGTCGTTGGCTTCTATCATCTTTTCGCCTGACTCAATCCTCTTTGTGAGGTCTTCGAGCATCTTCATAATAGCAGGGTCAACTACTGACCCGTTGTTGCTCGACCTTTCAGGTACCTGTTCAGTTCGAGGGGCCATTTCCGGGGCCGCTGTACTTGGGGTTTTTTGGTGGCTTTGTAGTTGAGCAATTGCCAGCTGCTGTGCCTGCAACATATCAAAAATAACGTGAAGGCTAACCTCTTGTTCCTTCCGAGCCGGGGTTTTCTGAGCTTCTTGTTGGTCTTCTTGGCGTATGCTCCTGTTAGTGTAGGAGCTTATATCGACATGTTGGGCATCGCATGAGACCACATCCGATGGGATTGGCTCTAGTGCGTCCTCAGGGTTTCGTGGTGGTACACCAATACCTGGAACGGCCACGCCATTTTCTCCATGGTCTTCAAGACCGTTGTTTTCATATGCATTTACTGATTTAGACATTTTGACCTGAAATCAAAGCTTGGACAAGAAAAAGTGTGAAAGATAACTTGTGTTATGTAGTAAACCAGCAACAAAACAATCACTATTATTTTTAGCCCCACGGTGGGCGCCAAACTGTTTACCTCGAAAATGGTAATTACAATTAGATTTGATTTTATGGTTCTAAAAATACGTGATCTATTTTTATGCTAGTTGTTAAGCGATAGATGCTAAGTATGAGATTAGGAAATAAGATAAGAACTTGAAAATAATATGTTCAAGCAAACTGAACGGCTGAGAATCGGGGTCTCGAGCCTGGCTATACAGGGCCTCGAGGTCGAGCTCGGTATTGAGATGTGGATAGACAATGAAAGAATAACAATTTTGAGAGCTTTGGTGAAGGCTATTTATGACCAATAATGAGCAATAATTGAAGAACAATAAATAGAGCGCAATAAATGTAAGCAATAAATAGTGAAATCAAGAGAATATGTTTAAGTTAGAGAGTAGAGAGAATGTTCTTGTATTGAATGTTGTGAGTGGTATATATCTTCTTACAAAAATGACAAGGGTCCCCTTTATATATCAGGGGGAATCCCAACATAGTACAAGTGCATTTATTACAAAGACATTGACTGGTACAACCATTTAATGCCACAATACGGGCTTGAACTAGCCTAATAGACTTGGTTGGCTTTAGTCATGTGCCTTGGGAACTTTCCGTTAGTCCATCATAGCTGTTGTTTTGCATTGCCTCGAGATCAATCATTGGGAACCCTCGAGGTCGAGCCCCAAGCTGAACTTCGAGCCTTCTGGAGGCAGTATTTACGAGGTGCCTCAGCGGTCACAAAATCGAACCCTTTGATTTTTGTCGTATACACTTACTTCATTATGCATAGCATCCATTTACACATGTATATTGACCCATGATCAGATGTCGTTATATACACTTATAGTATATGTATATAGGGTATGGGGAAAGGTTATGGCGTTATATACGCACCACCACCTGATTGGCTGGTATACGTTTATTTTTTTGCCCACAGAGGCTGAGGTGATATAATGGGATGCCCTCGGAGGCTTGATGATGTTATGTACGCATATACCTATGCATGATATGACATTTATACGCATATGCATGACATTATAAATATTTCATGATTCACAGTGCTATTCAGACTTACAGGTTGAGTCATTTACTCCATGTTTCTTTCATGTCTGTTATATACTAATTTTTATGGCTTACATACTCGTTACATTATTCGTACTGACGCCCCTATTGCCTGGGGGCCTGCGTTTCATGCCCGCAGGTGCAGGTAGATAGGTTGATGGTCCCCCATCTTAGGATCCTTGCTCACCGAGAGTTGGTGTGCTCCATTTGATCCAAAGCTGCTATTGAGTTTTGGTACGATACTTTTGTATACATATGGGTGTGACGGGGCCCAGTCCTATCCTTTATACAGTTGTACACTCTGTTAGAGGTCTGTAGACAGTCATGTATAGTTAGATAGTATGTGGCCTTGTCGGCTCGCCCTACCGTATTCCGTATATATATGTATATATGTATTTTGGGCATGCTTTCCCACGTATGTTGTTCATATGAATCAGTAGTTTATTTCTAGACGTTATGCGTGACCTATATTTCATGTTTATATCTTAAATATATGCTTAGGGTTGTACGATAGGTAGAACTCGAGCATTTGTCACGGCCTATCGGTTTGGGTCGTGACAACCACCTCCCGTCTCATCGATCAGAACAATATCATCAGCAAATAACAAACACCATGGCACCTCCCCTTGAATATGGTGTGTCAGTGCGTCCATCCCAGGGCAAATAAGAACGGACTGAGCGCAGATACTTGGTGTAAACCCATAACAACAGAAAAATGCTCCGAGTTGCCCCCACTGTCCTAACCTGAGTATTAGCTTCATCATACATGTCCTTAATCACCCTAATATAAGCATCCAAAATACCTTTTACCTTCAGGCATCTCCAAAGAACTCCCTAGGGACCCTGTCATATGCTTTTTCTAGGTCAATAAACACCATGTGCAAATCCTTCTTCCTATCCATTTATATTCAACCAACCTCCTTGTAAAATGGATAGCTTCCGTAGTATAACGACCAGGCATGAACCTAAATTGGTTATCTGATATCGACGCCGACCTCCGCGCCCCCACTTCCACTATCCTCTCCCAAACTTTCATAGTATGACTTAGTAACTTGATACCCCTATAGTTTTTACAATTCTGGATATAGCCTTTGTTCTTGTACAGCGGTATCATCGTACTCCGCCTTCATTCTTCTGGCATCTTTTTCATATTAAACAACTCACTTAGCCACTCCAATCCTGCTCTACCCACCAACCTCCAAAATTCTACACAATTTCGTCGGGCCCGGTCCCTCTGCCCCTGCGCATCTTACGCATAGCCCCCATGAACTCCTCGACCTTAATGCGCCTACAGTAGCTAAAATCTCGGTGACTCTCGGAGTTCTTCATTTCCCCTAGCACAATATCTATGTCCCCTTCGTCATTCAGCAGTTTATGAAAGTAAGTCTGTCATCTCCGCTTAAAATCTTAGCATATTCTATCGACACTCTGCCTTCCTCGTCCTTGATGGAAGATGCTTAAATTAAGCGGAGATGGCAAAATTATTTTCATAAACTGTTGAATAACAAAGGGACAGAGATATTGTGCTAGGGGAATTAGAGCATTCCGAGAGTCACCGAGATTTTAGCTACTGTAGGCGCATTAAGGTCGAGGAATTTATGGGGATTATGCGTAAGATGTGCAGGGTAGAGGCGCAGAGCAACCGAATCCGATGAAATTCCGGTAAAATTTTAGAAATTGGTGGGAAGAGCAGGATTGAAGTGACTAACTACTCTAAAATAAATACACCATCTTACAACTTTCAAGAGATAAATTGAATTTGAGTGACCTTTGGACCACTACTGTCGAAGTCTTAAATCAAATCTGTCCTACTTCTGTGCAAAGTAGGTGAAAGCAAAGATAAATTAACTAGCATATTTTCTTTTTGAGTTTTATCATCATTTGATATTCGAAAATCATTGAACCAACTAATTCTAATTTATATCGGGTAAATCCATTAAAACGAGTTAGGTATCCAATTGAAAGGTTTTCTGTCACACCCATTTTTTTTTTTTATCAAGGCTTAAGAAATTCCACCTATTTAGCCACATTCTTCGGTGATAACGGCAAGATTTATCTCTGTGGAAATAATAATTTATTCGGATAAATATGAGAGTCCAACTGAATAAATATGGTATATTTGAAAGAGGTGGATAACTACCCATACTCTATTTTTAAAAAAGGTACACTTTTTCAACCTCTAATTCTAAAGGTCTTGAGCCGACAGGAAAAAGCTGATTTTAGGAAAACTTGCCGTTTCCAGTCCATTTTTTCTCCTAATTTGACTCTAGGTTTGGCCAAAATCCTCAATCCAGAAGAAAACCATTGCTACAATCTCTGAGAAAGAAGCCCATAGTTTTTGCACCAGGAACGTGCATATGGTGAAGCTCTAGTATGATATTACATTTTATTTAAATTTTTGTTTTCTGGATATTAGATTTTATTTATTTTCATTATTTCAGGTTCTTTGGTTTATTATAGGACTAGTAAGCAACACCACGGGCCCAAGCTCTAATAGACAAATTAATATAATTCAAATTAATTAATTTAATTTTGTATTCTACAGATTTGAGTATGATAAAGAAATTTAATCCTTATTTTGTTCACTGAGTTCAATATTTAAAATACCGGTAAAATATTCAGAAAATTATTTAAGGAGTATTTTACATGAAATAAATGCGATTTTCCAATCATAAATTTTTAGATTTCAATTTTAAATATTATTTCTAACGCTCACTAATTTTTGAAATTTAACCCTAGCAAATAATATACATAGCCTATAGTGATAGTATTCTCTCTGTCTTTAAAAGAACCACAATGACACGGTATAGGGGACAAACTATCTATTTTTTGTTTTATGTTTTAGTATGAAAATAATTTCTTTTCATTAATATCATAATTTATTTCTAATCCTTTAATATCAAATGCTTACCTAAGTATTATTTCACCTTATCTTCTTAATGTTGCTCCCAATATTTGTTTGAGACGTTAGTTTTGAAATGAAGTCATTTTTCCTCTAGTTAAGGCATAAACTTTAATATTTTTATTGCTTACTTTTTTTTATCAGTGCCCGCTCGACACTTTTGGCAACATGATCTTTTCTTATTCACTTCAAGGAATGGGTCGTCCCTTTTTTAATTATGACGTTGCCATCTAAATCTGAATCCCAACTAAATCCTTCTTTTCCTCTTAATTCTTTTGTAAAAACTCTAAGTTTCTGCTCCATTTTGATAAGTTTATTAGCATAACTTAAACGTCCTTCTTTTGTCTTAGTGGAGAATTTATCTTTAATATTATTGTAAAAAAGCTAATACTTTTACCAATGTTATTACACAAAATTTGCACCAAGCAGAATCATATAACTTGATAATACTTGTATTTAAACTATTGAACTTTGCATGCTTATCGAGCATTTCCAATTTTTTTTACCATTGTGTGCCTACTTCTTTTGACTTTATTAAGAAAAATAAATTTCTTCTTTTTTTGTTTCCCACCCGATGTCTGGTACTCACATTGGGGCCCGATTAAATTCAGATTTGCGCCGAAAAGTCTCACATTAGGGATAGAGCGCTCCCTAACAAAGGCGACTTCATACCTAGAGGTTCGAAAAAAACAAATTTCTTTATTCCAATAAATGTCTTGTATTACTTCTGTATTATTTTTGTATCTTGTTTTACTATTGAAGCTATCTTATGTTTTACTTTCTTGCGAAAGAGTATAAGGGTAGGGCTAGATAGGTACGTGGGGACCATGAGTCAGACATTTGATGTTTTTGGAACATATAAAAAGCTCTAAGTTAAAAAAATTTACAGAAGCAAATAGGTCATCTTAAGTAATAAAGTTATAACTCAGGGGTGTAAATAAGAGCTAGGTGTGAACGCATGAAATGGGAAATTGAGATGGGCCCTACACTTTAGCATCTTATCGAGTAGCACGGTCTAGCCAGTTTTAAGATTAGTCATTCAAAAATAGCCAGCGTTTGCCAAGTCATTGAAAAATAGTCATTATTTTGCCGTAATAGAGATCGATTCAGCATAATATACTGGAGTTCGGTGTACCTGTGTATGAACTTCCAGCATGGTATACTTTGCTGGCTCTAGTTTTTATTATACTGGAGACTGGAGCACCGGTGCTCCAAACTCTAGTATATTATACTGGAATGGTATATTATACAGGAACTCCAATATATTAGATTGGAGTTCCAGTATAATATATTGAAACTCCAGTATATTATGCTGGAGTATTTTTTTGAATTTTGAACAGTGTTTTCGTTCAGATTTATCTTTACATGAAAAGTGACTAAATTTTGATTACTTTTGAAACTATGGCTATTTTTGAATGACCACTTGTAAATCTGGCTATTTTTGAATTTCTCCCGGCGATGAAGCTAGCACGTACATTACTTTTAAAACAGATATAATGTGAAACTCCATAAATGCCCCTACATAAGCAAGCATGTTGACAGGAGGTGCTTGCTAACTCCCACTTATAGAATCGGAGAATACAAATAAATTTCTATAACACGACAAGAAGCCCGTCTAGCTCAGTTGGTAGAGCGCAAGGCTCTTAACCTTGTGGTCGTGGGTTCGAGCCCCACGGTGGGCGGTATTTAAAATTTTTCGAGTAGCAAGTTTAATGCATAATTTTCTCAACGTAAGTTTGATTCGGTGTGTTACGCAATTTTGTGACATTTTTTTCTTTAATGATAACTTAAGTTTTCTTGAGAATATTAAACATGAATTCCAAGCAAATAGTAATGTAAGGATTCCAAGTAGTCCTCTTTTAACCAAATCAAAGAATAAATGCATGGAAAATCAGATCTGCAGTTTAATACTCCATATTAGTTCAACTATCAAGAAAGGGGTGTCTACAAAAGTGTGAAAGAAAGAGAAAACCCTGACGAAAACTTTAAAATGCCGTTAAATTGTTACAAAGAAAAGGATCCACTACTACTATAATGTAATACCCAAGAAGAAAAAGAAAAAAAATGAGCGCTAGTATTATTGACAACTTCTTAGCTCTTCCTTTATGACACGGACTGCTTCTGATACTCCATCCTGGATATTTGCCAAAACCAAGCAAGATGTTAAAAATGTCACTTAAATCTTATAATGCTAAACGAAAGTAGTAATTGAACACACTACTTTCAGCTCAAATCACTCATACATATGCAAGAATACTATATAAAATATAAATATATTATAAATCACATCAATTTATGACCTGTTAACTTTAAATCTTAATTTTGCCTCTGGCTACAGCAGCAGCATGCGAAACATATTATAATGTAGCATTATATTAGTTTATTCATCACCAGGAATTGATCCTACCTCATTTGACAATTTATTAGAAATCTGCAAAGCACGGGCTTTGACTTCAGAAGACCGTGCATGGTCCAGGGCCCTCACAAGCATGTTTGCAGCTTCCTTGATGTAGAAATCCTCATCTGTATCTGGCACCAAATGTTCTCTTCTCAATGGCTCGGGGGCAACACCAAGCCAACACATCCTCTCCGCCCAGTAGAATTGATCCAGCATAAATGGACATATCACCTGCCATTGTAGGAGAAGCTGAATCAATTTCCAACCTTTGACCTATACTGAACTAAAATCTTAATATCAAACATCAATCCTAGTTTCACCACGTCAGTCGGAACATTCCATGACATCTTCTTAACAGTTACTCTATCAAAATACACTTCTGACCTTTATGCAATTATCGGTCACATGAGCTTATATATGATGGTTAATATCAACCTGGAAAGTCTCTCTAAGCTTCCTTTGTCAGTTTAAACAATTTATTATAACAAAATACTACTATGCCAAATCGCAAGCTAATTGGGGCGGGCTATATGATCCATTATCTATTTTGCTCCATTTAGACCCGTGCCATTCCAATATGCAATAATTTAAGTTCTTTTAACACTAAAAGTTCTCTACATTTCTAGTGGCATGCAAATCTCTTTAAGTAATATATCATAATTTTGCCAAAAAGCAATGAAGTAATATGCTTTGATTAATGATATCTTCTTCCTCACAGAAAGCCCACATATCAGGGTCATTACAATAACTTCTCTACATTAATCTTTCTCACATTTCCACTCCACAAAAATGAATATTACTACTCAAATAATAAATGAGATGATAGTTAAGTGAAAATTCCACAGATTTGAAACCTTATAAAGTAAAAAGGAAAAAAAATTCAAGGTTCTTCCTAAATATACCAAGTTTTCCAGACAATGAATTGCTTTAACAATTGAAATTTCTTCATGCCAATAACTCATTTATGGTCCAGATGCAGGCACTGTCTTCATAATGTCCATCACATAAACTAAAAACCATACAAGCCATTCTGTTAAAAAAACAAAATGGTTTTCCAGAAATATTAAGGGGTTGAAAGACTTCAGAGATTGCAAATAATTCCAAAAAAATCAATGACGAAACAAACCTGAGGAACTCCAGCCTGTAAAGCAGCAGCAGTGGATCCACTGGGGATGTTAACACCAAAGATAGCAGCAAATTGTCAATAACAAGGCACATAATAGTTAATTCTCTCTCTCACCCTCTCTCCCTCCCTCCCTCCCTACCTTTCTCCCTCTCTCCCTCTCTCTCTCTCTCTCTCTCTCTCTCTCTCTCTCTCTCTCTCTCACACACACACACACACACACACACACACACACACACAGGAAGAGGATAAAGAAACTTAAATGAAACACATCAAACCTTCCACCGTGATGGATTGCAGCTGCACATCTTGGAAACAGCCAGTTGTATGGGACGGAACTTGGAGAAAAATAAGCAGATATCAATTACCAGAATAACTGTATATGACATTTTAAATAGCTTCCTAACTGTTAGTTTAAATCCTAAACATGGAGTATGGAGATTAATAAGTATTGAAATAACCAATAACCATTTATTATAAGAAAATGAAACATTACTTCCAGTTTTGCACACCTTTTAGAGCAAAAACATACTCCAAAAAGCATAACTGTAGACTTCTAGTTGAGTTACCAAAGACTCAAGTAGATCCAGTATAAAGAACTTACCCAGAGAAACAAAAGAGTCGACCTCCGAAAAGAGAAACTCCTTCATTACTCCAATGTGTTTGTTCTGAACAAGAGGATGCTTCCTTGGCATATGACTCAATTGCTGCTTCTAAAGGTTTATACCCAGCTGAGAACAGAATAAATCTGCAACCCGATATGTCTAATGCAGTTCCAAGCACCCGAAGGAATGCACGAGGGTTCCTCAGGAAACCCATGCTGCAGAAGAGACAATAGACAAGTTCATGATAAGAATGTTCTCAGACAACAGCACAAACAAAATTCAACTAAAGCTTGTCCTGCAGAAAAGTATACATGTCCGAAACATAAAAACGAAGGAATCACGAATTGTAACCACCAAAATAAATGTGTTAAATTCTATGAAAGGAACAGAAACTTAAACTAACTATAGTTCCTCCATTATAGACTTACTAACCTGAAGGGCCACACTTATTTTCTTAGTACTAAATATCAAAGGGAAAATCCCATATATAAGGGTATGAAAAACGTAGGGAATCTTACACAGCTATGACTCTTCGCAAGGACCAACTGATCGTCTATGCCAATCGGAACTTGATTGGTGCTCCAAAGCTTTTCAGTCAAACATAAAGTACTACTAATACGTAAGCTATTTTCAATCCCGCCAAGAACTCTACAGTTTCTCTCATTCCAGACTGTCCTATTTAGTACAATCTCCATCTGTCATACTGAGATGTTTTGGATTATTATGGACCATGCTGGGATGGTAAAGGATTCAGTTGGGGTTTTAGAAGACGAAAGCAAAGATGCAGGGCATGGGATATTACTCTGCTAGCTCTTATGTGGGTTGTTTGGACAGAGAGAAACACGAGAGCTTTTGAGGGACTCGAGCTTGATTTTGTATATTTGAAGAATAGCCTCTATCTTTGATGTCGTTTTGCTGAAGCCATGAGGTTCCTATTTGTATGGGGATTGGTGCAGCTGCAGCCATGAGGTTCCTATCTAGTTTTGTAGGCTCTACTTTTTTGGTATACCTCTTCTATACGGGAGTAGTTCTCCCCATTGTTAATGAAATCATTTCTTGATAAAAAAGAAAAAATAATTTCTTAATAAAAAAAGAAAAAGTAGAATCGCCATCTGATTTGACATAAATCAAGAATTCGGAGATTCACTTATCAGTATTGAATTTAATGCTGCTTTAATTATTTTGGTCATTCAAGAAGAACAGAGACACACTTAAAATGAACATAAAAAATAGATAGCATAAACTAACTTGCAGACAGGAAAAAGACCATCCATTAGTCCCTTAAAACTTAAATAGTGAAAGAAGAACATAGCTTTGCATTAAAAAAAACCTCAAATGTGACCTTACCTTCCAACTGAACTCAGTCCTATGAAAACAGGCAGCTCTTTAGCAGGAAATTCGATGAAAAACTGCAAGCCGAGGTGGGCAGAACACAGTTTGTTTTGCTGATTCAAATTCCCTGAAATACCAGATGCAGAGATTTCTGCACAGTCATTGCATGAAAACTGCCATTTCCTGGGAGGAAACCAAAAGCCACAAACCCACACTTTTGATGGCCAATAACCTAAATAGTAAAGGTTTTCACTTATCAGCTCAATAGCAACAGAAAACCACAACAGCTTTCTCAATACGGCTTCGTTAATTATCACCTTTTGCATTGACAAAACTATCTGAGAGAGGTGGCTTAACAATCTTGTCTTCTCGTCACTTTACAAAGAATGTAGTTTGATTATCTTACATAGCCAAAGTACGGAAAATTTTTTAGCCTTAAACTCAACAGAAAACTTGTAATATAGCTGGATTTACTCTAAAATAGAACAGCAAAGTGGGTTTCCACTAAAATGTACGATTAGAATTTTAGAACTCAGTAGAAGAAAACAAGGCACAGATATACATTCTGAGAACCATCAATGTGTTTCCTCATCTAAGTTGCTCCGACATGGCAGTGTCACCAGGGCCATGTCTTGAGTCTTGAAAAACTTCAAGTTATATTAAAAATAAAAGCCATATGATTTGAGCAATTAAATTATTGGCATTTATTCCTGTGCCAAGGAAAATGTCCACATGGAACTATGAAGAGATATCTAGAAATATTTCAACATAATCCATACCAGGGTATTCGACAATTTCTTTGCTAAATCCATACCTGTCATCAAGCCACTGTATGTCAGAAAGCAGTTCTTCTTTACAAAAGGTAATACAGGCACCAGGATAGTGCATGTTAGAAGAGAATATACGTATGTCAGAAAGTGCAATAGCAGTTTTCCTGTTACAATTAACAGACCATGGAAACATATAAATCAAGATGTCAATAACCTATAGGTCAAGGTTAAAATGCCAACTTGTTTTATTTGTAATACATCAACAACAGCAACCCAGTGAAATCCCACTAGTGGGGTCTGGGGAGGATAGTGTGTACGACCTTACCCCTACCCCAAGGGAGTAGAGAGACTGTTTCCGATAGACCCTCGGCTCAAGAAGACAAAATACTTTGCAAAATAATCTTTAAACAATTTTCCCCTGTCGCTCTGTGTAGAAAGAGCAACATGGTTAATGGAATACCAAATCTCAGGTAAGCTCTTCACCAGGAAGCACCTTGCATAGAAATTTTTTAAAAAGCTAGTAAAGACAATATTAATTCTTTTATACACCTTGAAGATTTAGCCTATTAGTATCTTCTAGATCTCTATAGTGTTCCATAGTTCCATAGATGTTCTTTAGCTGGTACAATAATCTTACAATAGTAGAGGAGACGGGAGCCTCTCATGGAATGTTGGAAGACCAGTTACAGGATCCTGCATTGAATGAACAACCAGTAAATACAACAAAGCAACCAAATTAACAGAGATACAATAGGAGTGAGCACACTCGTTGTTAACCAAAGAACCATCGATCCAAAACAATTTAGTTTATGGGTTCAGTTTTTGGTAACTCGAATTGGCTACTGGTTTTTGTTTTGCAAAATCTAGGTTCCATTCTGTTTTCAGATACCGGAAGAAACCGAAGTACCTGATGAACTGCTCAAAAAACTGAACCGTGCGGATCAGTGATTGGCTTGCCCTTTTAAAGCTGAAAACTGGAACTGACTGAATTCCCACCCCAAAGCTTTGATGAGAAAAGAGGGAAAATAATAGGAAAATTGTCATTGGCAGAAGTGGAGGACACACCGTAAAAGGAAAGGCACTCAGCTTCAGGTCCAAACTTCTCCATGAGCCCCACTCCTCAGCGAAAAGTGGCCACATCCAATGGATGACATCTTTCCAGCCAACCTACCATCAGCAAGTATGCAAAAGCCTTAACTCATACAATCACTGTCTTAAGTCACAGCGAAAAAGACTAAAATGCATTGGGAAGGACCTTATACAACATTACGGGCTTGAAACAAAGTTAAAGACTAGTCAGCAGGTATTAGCATAACTGCAGAAGCTTATACCAAGTGTACGAAGTAAGGAGAATTTACTAGAATACAGCCATAAGACCATATATTAACAACACTTGAACAGTTTAAATGAAGAATGGAACTGATTTTTCAAAAGAAAACCAGCAAAGCGATATACCAAGTGGCTACATAATTCATCAAATACCTTGTGACTGGGAGCTTCCTGGAGATACTTATATAAATCTGGAAGTTCTTTCCTAAATTGCCGTTCAAATGATGAAGGAGCACTACATTGCATGAGACGAAGAGCTGAAAGTCAGAAAAGTAAGCAATACGGCTTCTGCATTAATACCCAACCAAAGCCTCCAGACGCTAGAGGATGTTCAAATGCCTAAGATGCTTCAGCAGGAACAGATGAAGATGTGAAATTTTACGCATAAGTGACATATTCATCAGTTTAAATGTTTGCATTCCTCTCCAAGTTCCTAGACAGGTATACCTACTAGTTGGAAAGAAAGTAACTGGTATGTCCAGAACCATGAAGTTCGTGATAAGATGTTCATCATGTTCATTGCCATAGGATGCAAGTCCATAGTTTTCCAATTAACCATTTGAAGGGCCATAAATTGTCGTAACTTTGAATACATACTTGAAGAACAGAGGTGAAGACAATACGATTTGTTATCAAAAGAAAAGGAATTAAGAAAGTTTCTCTTGCTACCTATAAGGAACAACATAAGGAGCAACCACAATGCAACGGATCTGAAAAAGCTCTGCAAGACTCCAACCTTCCTGAAGTCAAGTTATAGAAATAAAGAAAAGAAAACGTTGTGACTTTCACAATGAGAACAACTCAAACTCTCACAGTTTAATGTTCATCCAACAATTCTGTTTTATATTTTTTCAAAATTTCACTCCGATAATATATCATTTAAATCTGTCCAATTCTTTTTCCTCCCATTTCTTCGCCAGTTTTTAACACCATAGGAACTCATCCTGTTGACGATGACTTTACTTTCCACATATCAATTATCATTGAGAGCAACTCACACCCTCATCCTTCCCCTCCAGCTCGGCCTCCCCCCTCCCCTCCTCAAACTTTACAGCGTTACTGGTAAGGGGATATATTCTCCAAGCTCATCTTATAAAAGTAATAAAATTCTACTCTCCAAAAATTAAAATTAAAAGGGATGAAGAACATTTAAAAGCCCAGAGAATTTACCAGAGCAAAGAAATTAATAGCAATAAGATCACCCTCCACATTTGGGACATCTCCAAAGATATCCTCAAAGATCAAAGTACACTCATGCCTATGATTCTGGGTAATTTCCCTTTTGTGGGCAGAAAAAGTAACCTCCGTTGAACCTGACCGTAAAATTACCAATAAGATCTTGTGAATTTACTGAAATTCATTCTCATATTTGTATGTAAGTTGTTACTGAAAATGATTTATCCAAGAGGAACATGCAATAATTGACTCACAGAAATTAGGACAAGGAAAAACATTATCAAGCTGACGAAAAGTGACATACCATAATGTTCAAGAGGCGAAACGGCAGGTGGTGATGAAACTGGAATATACATAACTTGATTTGCTCTCAAGTGCACTCTCAAGTTCTGTCATGAAAAAATAAAGAATGAAATAAAAGAATACTCTGAAGCATTCAGTGTCAACTTTCTGAAATTTCACATAATTTATGCTAAAAGAAAAAAGGAATTTGGCTGTGCTATCCAGCCTAAAGGTTCCTTAGAAGGTCAAAATTATCAAGGTTTATTTCAGGGTATGCTGATCTCAAAATAGATCAAAAAGTGGGCTGGGCTTTAAATAAAAATAATATGCAAAGAAGAAAATAACATACCAAAAGCTCTCTGCTTAAAATTGTGACAAAAGCAACAGATTAGAACTGTTCTGCTTTTGATTTTGTTAGCTCCATGCACATAGACTAGTTTTTTGTCAGCTAGAGTAACATTCTAAATAGATTAGTTTAGTCTGTTATTTTTGTAACTTGTTAGCTTCCTGCTATAGCACAGACAAATATGATGAAGCTAACAACATCTCTTTTGTAAACTTTGCATCTTCTTGATGCCAACAATGAATCTACTTGCCAAAAAAAAAAAACTCTTCCACTTTTGCTAACCTCATGAGCTGAATGAGTTATAAAAACCACTTGATATTGTTCCTGATCACTAGCAAAGGCTGCAGCAATGGCCTGTTCATCAAGGCATTTTTATTAAAAATATATCCCAGTTCATGGAACAAGGAAAATAATAGCTCTATACAAGTAATTTTAAGGTTCATGCAAAAATTCTAATTAAATTCCAACTAATAATAACAATGGAGAAGGGAATATACAAGGCCTCCTCACGAAATTCGACTCCAGTGCCAGTACAGCAAAAAATTCAGAAACAAACTAAATGAACTTGGAAGGGGAGCCTTAGCGTAACTGGTAAAGTTATTGTCATGTGGCCAGGAGGTCACGGGTTCGAGCCATGGAAACATCCTCTTGCAGAAATGCAAGTAAGGTTGCGTACAGTAAACCTTTGTGGTCCAGCCCTTCCCCGGACCCCCCGCACAACGGGAGCTTAGCGCACCAGGCTGACCTTTTTTTAAAAAAATAAAAAATAAAAAACTAAATGAACTTGGATATAGTTTAACTCATTTTAAGATCTAACTGGTGTTGCATATCTTCTCTATTATATGATAAACAAACATTGTCTAAAAAGCACACCAGTTGCAGATCCACTTATCACGAAATCTCTTATACGTCTAATCAGTTGAACTAGAAATTAATTAGTTATGTCCTATCAGTTTACACAGTTATGGCATAGTTCGGGTTCCCATCAAACATAGCTCTGAATGTGTCCCACAGTTCTCGACATTATTATTGCACATTTTGAGGGTGAAGATCTCCACTGGGATACGGCCAATTGCCTTTTGCTTAGGTATTTGCAATTTTCTAGGTCTTTTGTCACTCCAAATGCAAAGTGAGTTACTCTCTCTATGGCATTTTCTTTTGTTGCCTAAACGCTCTTTGTTTTTCCAATGATAAAATCCGTTAACCATGGAGCATACTCAATGTGTATATGGTAGAACACAAGATCTTCTGCTTTATACCAAATTAGATACACTATTACATCTGAAATAAAGTTTAGTTCTGACATCAGAATTATGTTTTCTCACCTAGTTCATGTGGTTTATTTATAGTCTCACAGAATGTTGCTATCAGAAATAAAGTTTAGACGCATCCAATTGAAAGAGAACTAGTCATCTTTCTCTCCAAATTCAAAAGCCACAATTCCTGCCACTCCGGGAAGCAAAAAAAGATATTTAAGTTGCTTTGAAATCATTTTTCATTACTCGGCTCTCGAAATTCTTTCATCACAGCAAAAATATTCACACTATTTATGAGTTTGTCATTTTTTCCTTCAAATATCTCAACTCCTACTCCATATCACTTGTTTCAAGGACCATTCAATTGTTATCTATCTTGATTATTAAAAGTATCAGCACGATACCGCTCTCGTGCCCCAACCCTCACTTTCAACAGCTATCAAGTGTCACTAAAAACACTAGAAATAATCTTTAAAACAGTTTTCTAACTAAGAAAGCAGCAAATCGTTGTTTGCAGACATGGCCAGCGTCAGGGGAAGAAAACTATTTCAATATAGAATGTAAGATAAATTCACAATTAGATGCAATAACAAAATCAACGACAGCGTGATATCATTACAACATAATACACACACAAATGTAAAGAGACAAAAGGGAGAGGAGGAGGAAAGTTACGGCAACAGGGTAGACATCGCCTTTAGTTCCAAAAGCCATGAAAACAGCCCTTGGTTTGCTCTTCATCTTGCTTGCTTTTGCCCACCAATTCGATTCCTCACATGAAAACTCCCAGCTTCGTTGCCTTAATATGAGGAGAATATTCTGTGGCAGTTAGCCAGTCACATGAAAAAGCAATTTGTAAGTTCGAACTGCGATGTACAAGTAGCAATCAGAATGCAGTGATTTATAAGTCGCAATGTACAAGTCGTATTTACACTGCATCTATAAGTCGCATTTGGCTTGTCACGTCCCAAAGTTTTTGACCAAGTCCCTTATCATTGGAGCACTTCTTAAAATGTGTAGTTAGTTTTCACACTCACCGTCTTTTTAATTTACTTATCGAAAATATATTATAAACCAACATCCATTAATAGCATAGAGCTGAAACTGTTACTCATAAAAATTTCGGTTGATTTTTCCAAAAAGAAGGTTAAAATTTGAAAAAAATAGAGTTGTCAAGATCACTTCTAGGCATATTATTGAAGCAAACGAATAACCAGATTGTATTATCACTTTTAGTTTGCGCTAGAAACTATTTACATATGGTTGCCGAAAAAGTATATAAAATTTGTATAATTTTTATGTATATAACATACAAAATATATATATATATATATATATATATATATATATATATATACAAAATTTATATTTTTTGGCAATTAGTTTTACAACGGCTATACAGTGTCATTTTCTCATTAAAAGCTGGCATAGAAGGGGATATTTTCAAGGTCAAAACTTTAGAAGACATTATCTAAAAATGAGGAATTAAAGTGATAATTTGCGTTATCCAATAAAATGAGAGGAAACGTTTTATTTTAGAGCAGAAGATTTACTTCATGAATCAGAGTTGGTTAACACCGTTAGTTTTTTAATACATTCTGTCAGTGAGACTAAAAGTGCTCCACTTTAGCATACTTAAGGGACTAAATATGCTCAGGTTAATATTTAAGGATTAAAATAGTCATACCCTCAAAGATAAGGGACAATATTGGTCAAAAATTGAGGTAGTATTTTCCCATTCTGTATTCCCGTTTTGGACTTCCTTTCATATAATTTTTTTTTTTAAAAAAATAGAACTCTTCATTTATAATTTTTCCATCGACAATGACTTATAATTTTTTTCCAAAAATGTAATTTGTGTTATAAAATAAAGACTCTAAAGTAAAGATAAGTATAGAGAGAAACTGATATATTATTCGAATTCAAACTGATGTACATAATGAACTGAAATCTCCTCTATTTATAGAATAAAGGAAGTTGTTGTGTAGTACTGCAAGTTGCTGTGTAAGCTGTTGTGTAAGCTGCTACTATACCAGATATGGATAATCTTCTACTAAGAGTAATGTTTATAATAACGGAGTACTGAAAGGATAAGCTCATTATACCCGGTATGGATAATCTTCTATCGGGGTAATATTTACCCATAACCGTGTATCGAAAGGATAAGCTTATTATACCCGGTACGGATAATCTTCTACCAGGGGTAATGTTTATCCATAATCGGGTACCGAAGTGATAAGCTTCTTCAGGAGGATTATTCTCAGTAGAGTACTAAATAGGTAAACATATTTACAGCGGAGTCCCATATGGATAAGCTTCTTCGGGAAGCTTATTTACAACGGAGTACTAAATGAACATCCATAATATAATATATTCATAACACTCCCCCTTGGATGTTCATTAAAAGATAATGTGTCTCAATAAAACCTTACTAGAAAAACCCTGTGGAAAAAAAATCCAGTGAAGAAAAAAGAGTACACATATTTAGTAATACGCATTGTTGGCTGCCTCATTAAAAACCTTATAAAGAAAACCCTTTGGGCTAAACCTTAGTAAGGGAAAAAGAGTACAGCGCGCATTTTACTCCCCCTGAAGAAAACCTTATTTCAAATATTTGAGTCTCTGCATTCCAATCTTGTATACCATATTCTCAAAAGTTGAAGTCGATAAAGACAATCTGCTGGATTGTCACTTGAACTATTTGATGCACATCAATGTCACAATTTTCCTGAAGATCATGTGTGTAGAATAATTCTGGTGAAATATTCTTCGTTCTATCTCCTTTGATAAATCTCCCTTTAATTGGGCTATGCATGCAACACTATCTCCGTATAATATTGTGGGTCTTTTATCACATTCCAACCCACATGTTTCTCGAATGAATCACTGATCTCAATCATATGCATTCCCTGCTTGCCGTTTTGAGATCGAGCTTTGTGGGGATCGAATAAATAACCTGCATCTGCATAACCAATACAATCTGCACCACTTTTGCTAGCATTAGTAAGATAAATAAGTGCATCATCTACACCGAGATAGAGTATTTCAGGACCAAGGAGTTCCCCATCCTCTTCTAGAGGTTGGAATGGATCTTTATTCACTTCAAGTGATTGAATATCCATTGGTGTACTTAATGGGTACACTTTGTCCATGTAAAGGCATTTTTAAGACCCTTTTGGAGCTCTTCTAGAGTTCCAATAAGATTTATGCCATCAACATAAATAATAAGTATAACAAATTTTGATGACATTTTCTTTATAAAAATATATGTACAAATAATATCATTTATCTAACCTTCTTTCAGCAAATTTTCACTGAGGCGATTATACCACATGCGCGCAGATTGTTTTAAACCGTACAAAGATCTTTGTAATTTGATCGAGTACATTTTTTGAGACTTTGAATTATATGCTTAAGGCATTTTAAATCCTCCAGGGATCTTCATATATACTTAATCAAATGAGTCATATAGGTTATGCCTTGCATTTAAATTGCATGACATCTCCAAGTGTTTGTACTGCATGTCTGATCCTCACAATCTTTTACAATATTGTGCAATATATTGTATCAAATATATCGTTGACGATCATTTTGTATCGGTTCCTAAGCAGCATAACTTGTTGAGATCTCATAACTTTCTTTATTTTTAGGTACCCGAACTTCTTCTGGAGTTTCATGAAATGTTATGTCGTGGGCTCTTTTAGAGCTCATTTCCTCCTCATTATGATCATTTTGATCATTTACTCCTATCATTTTTCAAAGATTGTTACCTTTGTAACCGATCGATTTACTACGTTTCATGCGTGTAGTAAACTTTATCCTTCAGGGACTTTAATTTTAATAGGAGCATTTGCAGTTGAAATATAATATTTAATTTTCGATCAGCAAATGCTTCTGGCATTCGACTTGAATTATCTTATAAGTGAGGATTATATTAATGATAATTCGATTCATATAGCATATTTTTTAGCTGTTTATTTCATCCCCCAAATGCTAGAAAAACTAACATATATCCCCAATCATCTTTGGGAAACATATCTTTGTGTATTATAGTAGACAAATTAATCATATACTACACAATAAAAGATAGTAAAAATATTTGGTTTCTGATCCTAAACCAATTGTGAAGGGAGGACCTATCATATATTGTTGGTCTGGTGCATACAAGTGCTGTTATATGTAATTTAAAAAATCTTATACCAACACATGAAGCTTTGTTCTCATAAGTAATGGTTTAACCATTAATAAGAGGTATTCAATGCTAAACCAGCTTGGATATAAACCAGCATTATCAAGATGAACTGTCTTGATTTCATAATCTGAAAATTATGCTCTTAATCGAGAAAAACAATTCCATATGCCAAACTGCAGGTTGACAATAATTACACATGTAACCATATCATATATGCATCTATAAGTGGTTCATATGATAGGTGAACGGACCCATATTCACCTTTTATATATTTCAGAATCAGGGGTCTTAGT
The DNA here is from genome assembly GCF_000393655.2 of Nicotiana sylvestris. Classification (NCBI taxonomy): domain Eukaryota; kingdom Viridiplantae; phylum Streptophyta; class Magnoliopsida; order Solanales; family Solanaceae; genus Nicotiana; species Nicotiana sylvestris. The sequence goes on along the minus strand of NC_091057.1, from coordinate 116,604,572 downwards.
CCCAACTTTAAATGGTATAATCATTTATTATGAGAACAAGCAACACATGAGAATTCTTGAAGAATCTTCTAGTTCTTCAGTATATGCTTATCTGAATTCTCAAATAGCTCATTTAAAAATGGCAAATGAAAACTTCAAGTTTATCATGGCATGTGCTATCTCTTATTAAACTTCTGGTTTACTATGGCATAAACTTTTGCATTAGTAAACTTCTGATTTATTGTGACTACTTTTGCTTTAGTAAATCTCTGGTTTACTGTGATACATGATATAGTACAAATTAAAGAATAAGGCGGGTAACTTCTCACATACATATTATTTTACCCCTTATGATTGTGGAAACATGAAGATTATCAATCTTTCAATCATTTGTAGTCTCAATATGATAGTCATTTGTATTAGTAAACTTCAGGTTTACTACAACATATGTTTTGACTATAATCATATAATATGAATGATATATTTGTATATAAGCTCTTCGAGAGCCTTTAAATTGTCCACAATCAAATATTATTCAGACACTACTTGTGGCATGTGTCTTCTAAAAAACAGTTAGCCCTTCGGGAGCTTTTGATAAATTTTGTACTACAAAATATTGCTCAGACACTTCTGATGTCATGAGAGAAAATCATAATCAAATGAACAATATAAAGCCAATTCTAAATTTATAAATGACGAAAATTAAAAATTTTAATATTTCTACCACTAACTTTGTGACAAATATCTCCTTCAAGGAGAAATACCGTTAGCATCTCAATATTTTGTATCAATGCGGCAACCACATAGTCATTGCATCCTTTAAGGAGAGATACACAAGTTGTTATTTCCTTCGGGGAACTCAATAACTAACCATAATATATTAATGTGGTTGTAGTAGAAAATATTCTACAACAATGCTTTTGTCTTAGAATGATACTTAATAAAATTATCCAAGATGTTTTACGTACAACAGGTACGTGCAACTATGATATTTATGCCACAAAAATGATATTTATATTCTTTGTCATTCTACCTCTTCAGGAGGTGAGTTGTGTTATTTCTTCATTCACTCCACGAAATGAAAATATGCTTCAAAAATAACTTTGAATAGCTCATTATTTTGTTTAAGCACATAAAGACACAATTTCATAATATTTTCCTACTTCAGGAGAAAATTTTAATTGTTTTACTACTTCAGGAGCAAATTTAAAATACGAAATATTGAGTATATATTCTCTCGATCATATTACCTCTTCTGGAGGTGAATCGTAATATATTTACATTAAGAGCGCATTCATATTTAAGGCTTTATTAATATTGTCACATTCACTTTAGGGAATAGATTAATATTATTAAAAGTTCTCATCCTTCAGGAAATCGAACATAATTATCTGAAGGTGCAATAACCACATTAAATTGTGATTGCGTCTGACCTCTTTTAATATATTTGCTACTTCAGGAGCAAATCGAGGTAAGTATGTAATATAGAGAAATTTTCTCTAACTTATCTTCATTGTAACCATAGCAAGCCTAAATTATCACTTCTGGTGGTCATAGCATATACCACTTCTGGTGGTTAACAAAATTTAGTTACAATGAGATATACAAAATATAACCATTTCTAGTGGTTGTATATTTCTTGCAAACTCTCCTGGAGTTTAAGTGGATTTAACGATGTTATTCACTTTGTAACCCTTTGTCACAACCCTAACCCCGAACTCGGTCGTGATGGCGACTCTCGTGAAGACAAAGGCCAGCCAATTAAACCCAATTCACTTTTTGAAACAGTTAAACAACATAAAAGCAGTCTAAAACATGATTTAATAATACTAAGTAGCGAATAATATCAATAAAGTGTGGAAGTACAATCCGAAACAGCCCTAACCGGGGTGTCACAAGTCATGAGCATCTAACAACACTGAATACTCAAATGTAACTACAGAGTTTAACACTAAACTAAGGACATAAGGAAAAGAGATAGGGAGGAGCTCCGGGCTGCGAATGCCAACAACTACCTAAAGACTCCTCGAGATCCGCCTGAAGCTGGAATGAATCAGCACTCGGGAGCGGGACCAGCTACGCCTGAATCTGCACACAAGGTGCAGGGAGTAAAGTGAGTACTCCAACTCAGTGAGTAACAAATGTAAATAAAGACTGAAAGCAAGAAATCATGTAAGGCACAAAGCATTCTATAAAGAAGCAGTAAAACCATTTAGAATTAGTAAATCAGTGAAAGGTAGGTAAAATCCTTTAACTCAAATGTAGTTTCATGAAAAACCTTTTTCAATAATTAAGCAGGTAATTGGCAGTCAATGATGAAAAATAAACACATAAAGGCTCGCCCCTCGGGCACAGTATCAACAAATCCGTCCCTCGGGCAATACCTTAGAATAGTACCATCCCCCCGGGCAATCACATAGAACAATACCAGCCCCTCAGGCTCAATCTCACATCACAATGGGTACCCGCGCTCACTGGGGGTGTACAGACTCCTGGATGGGCCCCTTACAGCCCAAGCGCAATATCAAGCCACCTCGTGGCATCATCACTAGGCCCTCGGCCTCATATCAATCAAGCCACCTCGTGGCGTACATATTCCAGGCCCTCGACATCATAATCAGTATCAAATGTTTCCTCACAACATAGACCATCGGCCTCACTCAGTCAAAAATTCTCACAAGCCACTCGGGCAATAGTAAAGCAGTGTTTCTCAGCCCAAACATCATTTAAAAATATCATTTAAGTATTAAAACTGAGTGAACATGGCTGAGTACAAAAACAGTAGAAAATAACATGACTGAGTTCAAGTATAAAGTCAGAACAGTGAGGAAATACCAGTAAAAATCCTCGAAGGGTTCAAATAGTTGGCACAAGGCCCAAATATGACATTCAACCCAAATAATGATGATAGCAAATAGATTTCAGTCAAACACATGGTAAAATCATCAGTCGGGACGGCCATGTCGCAATTCCCAATAGTACACGACCCCACGCTCGTCATCAAGTGTGTGTCTCACCTAAATATAGCACTACGATGTGCAATCCGGGGTTTCAAACCCTCAGAACATCATTTACAATCATTACTCACCTCGAACCAGCTAAATCACTAGCTCGCGATGCCTTTACCCCTCGAATAGACCTCCACGCGCGTCGAATCTATCCAAAATCAGAACAAGGACGTCAAAATATACTAAGGGAACAAAGCCCAAGCAAAAACAATCAATAAAAGGCACAAATCCTGAAATTACCAAAACCCGACCCCCGGGCCCTCGTCTCCAAATTCAGAAATTTTTAGACCAATAGATTCCTTGTCTCCCCACGAGTTCATACATATCAAAAACATCAAAATCCATCCACAAATGACCCTTCAAATCCCAAATGTTTGGTCTCCAATTTCAAGCCCTAGTTCTTTAATTTTAGGCTTAGATTCCATGATTTTCTAGGTGGAATTCAGATAATAATCGAGTTTTTAGTACAAAATTCTTATCTCCAAACGTTTCCCCCATGAATCCCTCTTCAATCTCCTTCAAAAATCTCCAAAAACGACCATCTATGGAGGAAATAAGCCCCAAAATCACGGACAAGACGAGCTTAAAAACCTTCTGCCCAGGCCCAATTTCCTTCTTCGCGAACGCAGTCAAACCCTTGCGTTCGCGAAGCACAAATTTACTTTGACCAACTTTCACTCTTACGCGAACCAGACATGACCATCGTGAATACGATGGTTCCTTAGACTTACTCTTCGCAAACGCACTACCTCCCCCGCAAACGCGATGAACAACTTGACCTCAACCCAGTTGACCCAATTCCTCTACGTGAACGTGAAGCCCTTCTCGCGAATGCGATGCTTCACTTCCCAGCCCTATAAGAACGTGAAGCCCTTCTCGCGAATGCGAAGGCCAAAATTCCACTGACTCTTTGTGAATATGAGGGTCCACTCGCGAACGCGAAGAGTAAAAACCTGCAACAGCTGAACCTGCAACTTCTGCAATTTTCTTAACTCCAAAATGATCCGTTCAACCCCTCGAAACTCACCTGAGGCTCCCAGGACCTCAACCAAAGGCACGAACACATCCTAATACCTTATTCAAACTTCTTCCAATCATCAAAACACCTCAAATAACATCAAATCACCCAAAACACATAGGATTCAAGCCAGACTTTCAAAAATCTTGCAAATTCCGCTTTTGATAAAAAATCCAACCAAATCACGTCCGAATGACCAGAAATTTTGCACACACATCCCAAATGATATGACGGAGCTACTACAACTCTGGGAATTCCATTCCGACCCCTATATCAAAATCTCACCTACCAACCGGAATCGCCAAAATATCAACTTCGCCAATTCAAGCCTAAATCTACTCCGAACCTCCAAAACTCATTCTGATCGCACTCCTAAGTCCCAAATCACCTCCCGAAACTAACCGAACCACTGGAACTCACATACGATCCCTCTAACACATAAGTCAACATCCGGTTGACTTTCCAACTTAATTTTCCTTAAAAGAGACTAAGTGTCTCAAACCTTACCAAAATCATTCCGAATTCGATCCGACCAACCCGATACCACGAAACACGGATGAACAGAGCATAAAGAAGAAGAAATGGGGAAAACGGAGCGGTAACTCATGAGACGACTGGTCGGGTCGTCACATCCTCCCCAACTTAAACAAACGTTCGTCCGCGAACGAATCAAGAAACATACCTGAAGCCTCAAATAGGTGAGGATATCTGCTCCGCATCTCCCGCTCGGTCTCCCAGGCAGCCTCCTCCACGGGCCGACCTCTCCACTGCACTTTCACTGAAGCTATATCCGTTGACCTCAACTTTCGAACTTGACGATCCAAAATAGCTACTAGCTCCACATCATAGGTCAAATCATCATCCAATTGAATCGTGCTGAAATCCAGAACATGAGATGGATCCCCAATATACTTCCGGAGCATAGAAACATGAAATACCAGATGCACACTCGACAAGCTGGGTGGCAAAGCAAGCTCATAAGCTACCTCCCCAATCCTCTGAAGCACCTCAAAAGGTCCAATGAATCGCGGACTCAATTTCCCTTTCTTCCCAAATCTCATAACACCCTTCATGGGCGAAACCTTCAACAGAACCTTTTCACCAACCATGTAGGACACATCCCGAATCTTCCTATCAACATAGCTCTTTTGCCTTGACTGCGCTGTACGAAGTCGCTCCTGAATCACCTTCACCTTTTCTAAAGTATCCTGCACCAAGTCTGTCCCCAATAGCCTAGCCTCACCGGGCTCGAACCAACCAACTGGAGATCTACATCGCCTCCCATACAAAGCCTCATACGGAGCCATCTGAATACTCGATTGGTAGCTGTTGTTATAAGCAAACTCTGCAAGCGGTAGAAACTAATCCCATGATCCTCCAAAATCAATGACACAAGCACGCAACATGTCCTCCAGTATCTGAATAGTGCGCTCGGACTGCCCATCCGTCTGAGGATGAAAAGTTATGCTCAACTCCACCTGAGTAGCCAACTCTCTCTACACGGCCCTCCAAAACTGCGAAGTAAATTGAGTACCCCTATCTGAAATGATGGAAACCGGAACACCATGCAAGTGAACTATCTCTCAGATATAGATCCCTGCCAACCGCTCTGAAGAATAGGTAGTACACACAGGGATGAAGTGCACGAACTTGGTCAGTCGATCCACAATCACCCAAATAGTTTCAAACTTCTTCAAAGTTTGTGGAAGTCCAACAACAAAGTCCATAGTGATCCTTTCCCACTTCCACTCAGGAATATCCATCTGCTGAAGCAAGCCACCCAGTCTCTGATGCTCATATTTCACCTACTGACAATTGAGAAATCGAGCTACAAATCCCACAATATCTTTTTTCATTCTTCTCCACCAATATAGCTACCTCAAATCTTGATATATCTTCGCGACACCCAGATGAATGGAATACCGTGAGCTATGGGCCTCCTCCAGGATCAACTCCCAAAGCCCATCTACATTGGGCACATATATTCGGCTCTGCATCCTCAACACCCCATCATCACCAATGATCACATCTCTGGCATCATCATGCTGAACTCTGTCCTTCAAGAAAAGCAAATGCGGATCATCATACTGGCGCTCTCTGATGTGATCATATAAGGAAGACCAAGAAACCACGCAAGCCAATACCCGGCCGGGCTCCGAGATATCTAACCTCATGAACCGATTGGCCAAGTCCTGAATAGCAACTGCAAGAGGTCTCTCCCCAACTGAAATATATGCCAAACTTCCCATACTCATCGCCTTTCGGCTCAAAGCATCGGCCACCACATTGGCCCTTCCCGGATGGTACAATATAGTGATATCATAATCCTTAAGCAACTCCAACCACCTCCGCTGCCTCAAATTGAGATCCTTCTGTTTGAACAAGTGCTGGAGGCTAAGATGATCAGTAAACACCTCACAAGACACAACATACAAGTAATGCCTCCAAATCTTCAACGTGTGAACTATGGCAGCCAACTCCAAATCATGAACGGGGTAGTTCTTCTCATAGGGCTTCAACTGACGAGAAGCATAACCAATAACTCTAACCTCCTGCATCATTACACAACCAATGCCAACTCTCGAAGCATCAAAATACACGGTATATGAACCTGAAGCTGATGGCAAAACTAACACCGGAGCTGTGGTCAAAGCTGTCTTGAGCTTCTGAAAGCTCTCCTCACACTCGTCCGACCATACAAACGAAGCACCCTTCTGAGTCACCTTAGTCAAGGGTGATGCGATAGATGAGAATCCCTAAACAAACCGGCGATAATAGCCTGTCAAACCAAGAAAGTTGTGAATCTCTATGGCTAAGGACGATCTGGACCAACTGTGAACTGCCTCTACCTTCTTCGGATCAACCTGAATACCCTCGCTAGACACCACGTGCCCCAAGAAAGCCATTGAACTGAGCCAAAACTCACACTTGAAGAACTTTGCATAAAACTTATCCTCCCTCAATCTCTGCAACACAACTCTCAAATGCTCCGTGTGCTCCTCCTGACTACGCGAATAAACCAAAATATCATCAATGAAGACTATGAAAAACGAGTCGAGATAAGGCCGGAACACGCTGTTCATCAAATACATGAAAGCTACTGGGGCATTGGTTAGCCCAAAAGACACCAGCAAGAACTTATAATGACCATATCAGGTCCTGAAAGTCGTCTTAAGAATATCCGAGTCCCTGATATTCAACTGGTGATAACCTGAACAGAGATCAATCTTGGAGAACACTCTCTCTCCCTGAAGCTGGTCAAATAAATCATCAATACGAGGCAAAGAATACTTGTTCTTAATTGTTACATTGTTCAATTGCCTATAATCAATGCACATCATCATTGTACCATCATTCTTCTTCACAAATAGAATCAGCGCACCCCAAGGTGACACACTAGATCGAATGAACCCTTTATCAAGGAGTTCCTGAAGCTGTTCATTTAACTCCACTGGTGCCATACGATACGGTGGAATATAAATGGGTTGAGTGCCCAGCACTATGTCAATACCAAAATCAATATCCTTATCTGGTGGCATACCCGGCAGGTCTGCAGGAAACACATCGAAAAAATCCCTCACAATTGGGACGGAATCAATACTAGGAGTCTCGGCACTGACATCCCTTACAAAGGCTAAATACGAAAGACAACCCTTCCCAACCATACGCTAGGCTTTCAAGAATGAGATCACTCTACTAGGAACATAATCAGTCATACCTCGCCACTCGATCTATGGCACACCCGGTATAGCCAATGTAACTGTCTTAGTATGACAGTTCATAATAGCACGATACAGAGATAGCCAATCCATGCCCAAAATGACATCGAAATCCACCATGCTTAATAATAATAGATCCACTCGGGTCTCTAGACCCCCAATAGTCACCACACGCGACTGGTACACACGGTCTACAACAACAGTATCACCCACTGGAGTAGATACATGAATAGGTAAAGCAAGAAACTCACGGGGCATACCCAAATAATGAGCAAAATACGAGGACACATAAGAAAAGGTGGAACGGGATCAAATAATACAAAGGCGTCTTTGTGGAAGATTGAAACAATACCTTTAATGACAACATCTGAAGTAATAGCATCGAATCTGCCTAAAAGTGCATAGAAATGGGCCTAACCATCCGTTGATCAACCTCCCCCTCTGGGGCGACCCCTAGCTGACTGACCCCCACCCCTAGCTGACTGAGTGGGTGGTGGTGAAGAAACTGGCGCTGAAGCCGATGACTGGCCTCTCTGCTGAGATGAACTAGCAAAACGACGAGGACACTACCTCTACATGTGACCCATCTCGCCACACTCATAACAACTCCCAGGTGCTGGAGAAGGGGACTGAAGGGAACCCCTCACACCAGAGTGACTAGCAGATGTACTCGGCATAGAAGAGCCCTAAACTGATAGAGCATGGGTCGAACTCTAAGCTGGAAGGGCACTAAGTGATGGCTGGCCCTGATGAGAACTGTGAGAACCATGACCTGACGATGCCCCACGATAACTTGGGCGAGCTGGCTGAGCAGGCCTAAATGGACATCATCTGTCGTGCTGAAACTGACCCCTCAAAGGAGCACCACTATAGCTACCAGATCATCGGGGCCTCTTGGCCTCCCTCTCCTCTCGCTCCTGGCGATGAACAGACTCAATCTCCCGGTCAATATCCACAACCTCCTCGAACGTAGCACCAGATACCCTCTCCCTGGTCATGAGAATACGGAGCTGATAAGTAAGACCATCCACAAACCTTCTGATCCTCTCTCGATCTGTCGGAACCAACCAGATGGCATGACGAGCCAACTCAGAGAACCTAAACTCATACTGTAACACGGTCATCTCCCCCTGACACAACCACTCAAACTGCCTACGCAGCTCCTCTCTGCGAGACTGAGGCACATACTTCTCCAGAAAAAGAACGGAGAACTGCTGCCAGGAAAGGGGTGCTGCACCAACAAGCCTACGCCTCTCAAAATCCTCCCACCAAGTGAAAGAAGCTCCTGAAAACTGATAAGCGGTAAAAGCGACCCCGCTGGTCTCCAGAATACCTGCAGTACGAAGCATCCTCTGACACTTATCCAAAAAACCCTGGGCATCCTCGCCCTCTGCACCGCTGAAGGTCGAAGGCTGAAGTCTACCAAATCTCTCCAACCTACACTGCTCATCCTTCGGCATGGCAGGAACTATGTAATCCTGAGCAGCTACAATCGGCTGGGCTGGATATGCCCCGGCATCTAAAGTCCCTGCATGACCTGCTCAGGTGTGCGAGCGGTAAGAGTCTGATTGCCTCCCCCGGCCTATGAAGTAGTTGCGGCTGTAGTGGCTGAAACCGCCTGAGCCAGGCTAGTGCAAACTGATAAGATCTGAGCCAAGGCCTCCTAAAGACCCGGAATCACAATGGGCACAGCTGGTGCCTGAGCTGGTGTTGCAAGAGCGTCCATAACTGGGACCTGATCCTAAACTGGGGCAGATGGTAGATCTGCATGTGCTTACCTAGCTGCTCTGCCCCTACCACGACCACGGTCGTGTCCTCAGCCTCTGGTGGCCACAGCCGGTGGTACTGGTGGTGGTCCACCTTATCCGGTAGTGCATGTCCTCACCATCTGTGAGAGAATAGAACAACAGAAGTTTAGTACTCGGATCAACAAGTCGCACGAAAAGAATTTCAAGAATATGAAGTTTTTCCTAAAGGTTCTGCAGCCTCTCGAGGATAAATACAGACTTCTCTGTACCGATCCGCGAGACTCTATTAAACCTGCTCATGACTCATGAGACCTATGTAACCTAGGCTCTGATACCAACTTGTCACGACCCTAACTCCGAACCCGGTCGTGATGGCGCCTCTTGTGAAGACAAAGGCAGCCAATTAAACTCAATTCACTTTTTGAAACAGTTAAACAACATAAAAGTAGTCTAAAAGATGATTTAATAATACTAAGTAATGAATAATATCAATAAAGTGCGGAAGTACAACCCGACACAGCCCTAACCGGGGTGTCACAAGTCACGAGCATCTCACAACACTGAATACTCAAATGTAACTACAGAGTTTAACACTGAACTAAGGACATAAGGAAAAGAGATAGGAAGGAGCTTCGGGCTGCAAACGCCAACAGCTACCTAAAGACACATCGAGATCCGCCTGAAGCTGGAAGGAATCAGCACTCGGGAGCGGAACCAGCTACGCCTGAATCTGCACACAGGGTGTAGGGAGTAAAGTGAGTACTCCAACTCAGTGAGTAACAAATGTAAATAAAGACTGAAAGCAATAAATCATGTAAGGCACAAAGCATTCTATAAAGAAGCAGTAAAACCATTTAGAATCAGTAAATCAGTGAAAGGTAGGTAAAATCCTTTAACTCAAATATAGTTTCATGAAAAGCCTTTTTCAATAATTAAGCAGGTAATTGGCAGCCAAATATGAAAAATAAACACATAAAGGCTCGCCCTTCGGGCACAGTATCAACAAATTCGCCCCTCAGGCAACATCTCAGAACAATACCAGCTCCTCGGGCAATCACATAGAAAAATACTAGACCTTCGGGCTCAATCTCACATCACAATGGGTACCCGCGCTCACTGGGGGTATACAGACTCCTGGAGGGGCACTTTACGGCCCAAGCGCAATATCAATCCACCTCGTGGCATCATCACTAAGCCCTCGGTCTCATATCAATCAAGTCACCTCGTGGCGTACATATCTCAGGTCCTTGGCCTCATAATCAGTATCAAATGTTTCCTCACAAAATAGACCCTCGGCCTCACTCAGTCAAAAATTCTCACAAGCCACTCGGGCAATAGTAAAGCAGTATTTCTCAGCCCAAATATCATTTAAAAGTATCATTTAAGTATTAAAACTAAGTGAACATGGCTGAGTACAAAAACGGTGGAAAATAACATAACTGAGTTCAAGTATAAAGTCAGAACAGTGAGAAAATACCAGTAAATATCCCCGAAGGGTTCAAATAGTTGGCACAAGGCCCAAATATGGCATTCAGGCCAAATATGGCATCCATCCCAAATAATGATGATAGCAAATAGATTTCAGTCAAACACGCGGTAAAATCATCAGTCGGGATGGACCAAGTAACAATCCCCAATAGTACACGACCCCACGCTCGTCATCAAGTGTGTGTCTCACCTCAATATAGCACTACGATGTGCAATCCGGGGTTTCAAACCCTTAGAACATCATTTACAATCATTACTCACCTCGAACCGACTAAATCACTAGCTCCTAACACCTTTGCCCCTCGAATCGGCCTCCATACACGTCGAATCTATCCAAAATCAGAACGAGGACGTCAAAATATGTTAAGGGAACGAAGCCCAAGCGAAAACAATCAATAAAAGGGTACAAATACCAAAATTACCAAAACCCGACCACCGGGCCCACGTCTCGAAATTCAGAAATTTTTACACCAATAGATTCCTTATCTCCCCACGAGTTCATATATATCAAAAACATCAAAATCCATCCACAAATGACCCTTCAAATCCCAAATGTTTGGTCTCCAATTTTAAGCCCTAGTTCTTTAATTTTAGGCTTAGATTCCATATTTTTCTAGGTGAAATTCACATAATAATCAAGTTTTTAGTCCAAAATTCTTACCTCCAAACGTTTCCCCTTGAATCCCTCTTCAATCTCCTTCAAAAATTTCCAAAAACGACCAGCTATGGAGGAAATAAGCCCCAAAATCGCGGACAAGACGAGCTTAAAAACCTTCTGCCCAGGCCCAATTTCCTTTTTCGCAAACGCGGTCAAACCCTCGCAATCGCGAAGCACAAATTTACTTTGACCAACTTTCACTCTTACGGGAACGCAACATGACCATCGCGAACGCGATGATTTCTCATACTTACTCTTTGCGAACGCACTACCTCCCCAGCGAACGCGATGAACAACTTGACTTCAACCCAGCTGATCCAATTCCTCTACGCGAACGCGAAGCACTTCTCGCGAACGTGATGCTTCACTTTCCAGCCCTCCATGAACGCGAAGACCTTCTCGCGAACGCGAAGGCCAAAATTCCACTGACTTCCACTGACTCTTCGCGAACGCGAGGGTCCACTCGCGAGCGCGAAGAGTAAAACCTGCAACAACTGAACCTGCAGCTTCTGCAATTTTCTTAACTCCAAAATGATATGTTCAACCCCTCGAAACTCACCCGAGTCCCCCGGGACTTCAACCAAAGGCACGAACACATCCTAATACCTTATTCAAACTTGTTTCAATCATCAAAACACCTCAAATAACATCAAATCACCCTAAACACATCGGATTCAAGCCAGACTTTCAAAAATCTTCCAAATTCTGCTTTTGATCAAAAACCCAACCAAATCACGTCCGAATGACCTGAAATTTTGCACACACATCCCAAATGACACGACGGAGCTATTGCAACTCTCAGAATTCCATTCCAACCCCTATATAAAAATCTCACCTACCAACCGGAAATTGCCAAAATATCAACTTCGCCAACTCAAGCCTAAATCTACTCCGAACCTCCAAAACTCATTCTGATCGCACTCCTAAGTCCCAAATCACCTTCCGAAACTAACGGAACCACCAGAACTTACATTCGAGCCCTCTAACACAGAAGTCAACATCTAGTTGACTTTCCAACTAAATTTTCCTTTAAAGAGACTAAGTGTCTCAAACCTTACCAAAATCATTCCGGATTCGATCCGACCAACCCGATACCACAAAACACGAATGAACAAAGCATAAAGAAGCAGAAATAAGGAAAGCGGAGCGGTAACTCATGAGATGACTGACCGGGTCGTCACACCCTTTATTAATATAATACGGATAAAATAATACCAAAATAGGTACTGTATACGTAGCATATAACCAAGCAAGCGATGATAAAGATATTAAACCAATATAAGCAATTACTACTGCCAAGAAGAAAAACTCACCACCTCAAGGATATAATATGCTTTATGATGCTCGAAATGAACAAAATCTATCCACGGAGATAAGAGCATCACCTTACACGTATCATTTTGTCGAGATAATCAGAAATTATTGTTTGTCAAAAAGGTCCCATGGCGGCAGTGCCTTCAACAACAAAGATTAGTTGTTTTTCCATCATGTGTGCTTTGCCAAAGATTCTGCAAATTGATTGTTTGTTCTCCGCGCGAGGTTCTCGCTCTCACTTCCGCTTTTCAATTCTTCACTCTCTTTAATTCCCCTTCTTCGCTTTTGCCTAATTTCTAATTGCGGCTCCAACTGACTTGCTTTTCTTTGTTTTATTAATAGCCTTTTTTCAGCTTCGAGCTCATTTTTACACTCTGTTGGTTAGAGTTTCGTACTGATAACGTGTTATAAAATACAGACTGTAAAGTAAAGACAAGTATAGAGACAAACTGATATATTATTCGAATTCAAACTGATGTACATAATGAACTAAATCTCTATTTATAGAAGAAAGGAAGTTGTTGTGTAAGCTGCTACTGCAAGCTGTTGTGTAAGCTGCTACTATACCAGATATGGATAATCTTCTATTGAGAGTAATGTTTATCCATAACGGAGTACTGAAAGGATAAGCTCATTGTACCAGGTATAGATAATCTTCTATTGAGGGTAATATTTATCCATAACGGAGTACTGAAAGGATAAGCTCATTATACCCGGTATGGATAATCTTCTAACGGAGGTAATGTTTATCCATAACCGAGTATCGAAAGGATAAGCTTATTATACCCGGTATGGATAATCTTCTACCGGGGGTAATATTTATCCAAAACCGGGTACGAAAGTGATAAGATTCTTCAGAAGGCTTATTTCCAATAGAGTACTAAATAGATAAACATATTTACGGCGGAGTCTAATATGGATAAGCTTCTTAAGGAAGCTTATTTACAATGGATTACTAAATGAACATCCATAATATAATATATTCATAGCAATTTGTCATTTATAATTCCCTCATAATGCATAATTTTTCTTTGCTTGAAAGGAGAAAAAAAGAGGTAATATCTATACCTAAATATTAATCTGAATTGACATGAATCTCAATGACAATGACCAAGAAGAAGTGATGGGCCTGATCTTCCTTTATCGATATCTGATCCCTAAGCTGAGCTCCAAAGTTTGGATTTCTTCCTAAAGCTAAAGTAAAGGCAAGGCGTCTTTAAATTAGGACCATACATCGGGATTCTTTTCCCCTCATCACTAGCTAGTCGGGATGCTATTTCTCTTCTCCTTCGTCACTCAGCCATCAAAATATGGTATATAATAAACATATAACTTATTTAAAAAAAGAAAAAATCTATGATGGTGACCCTTTACATAATCAATGGTTATTAATTTATTTGACTCTATACACTCAATAGTGCATAAAAATTAAATTTTTCTAGATTGTTAGTAAATATGTTTCATGCTACATTTAAGAATAACTTATTACTATGTATAGGTAAAATTTCTTTTTTGCAAGTCGTTTCAACCGAAGAATTATAAATGAAGAGCTAGAATTTTGAATAAAAAAATAAAATATACTATAAGGATCCAAATGGGAACCGAAGATGAAAAAAAATGAGGTATATCTACTAGCGAACATAAACAATATTAGGCAAATATGACTTATAAATTGCATTTCGACAAATGCGATTAATAAATCACATTTGGCATATGCAACTTAAAATTTGCATTCAACAAATGAACTTATAACCCATATAATAATTGCTTACATCTATCCTTTTTTTCATTATGCTTTATCCTTAAGTCGCATTCTATAAATACATTTGGCATATTTAAAACAACAAGCTACTAGAATTATTGAGCCAAAAATACATCTTTGGGAAAGATTTCCTTATTGTATAGCAACCATAATATTGTATATAATTCGTGTATTTTATATATACGATGAACTAAATAATAGACTATTAATTCACATACTCCCTTTTTGTTTATGCATTGTCTTTTTTGTCCATCCCAAAAATATTGCCAACTTTTATACTTGAAAATTGTATGTTTTCATTTTATCACATGTTCACAGTATGATTTGTTTGAGACATGGATGTATTATATGCAAATTTAACTTATGTGTTAAAAGTCTTCTTTTTAAAATGTGATAGAACAAACAATATCCAATAAATCGGCACAGATGAAGTATTATTTAACCACCTCATAACTTAATGTGTGTATTGGTAATCCCCTTTTATAGTATATCAATGTACTATCTTATCGTCATACCAAAGCACCCTCAGTAGGGTCATGCATAGACCAGATCGGATTCGATTTAGCACATTACGGATTGAAATTTTGAATTTTGAATTCTACAAAATGCAATCCGAATCTGATCCAAATTAATATCGGATTGGATTGGCTTTTAAAGTTTGGATCAGATAAATATTTTGAATTTTCAGATCGGATTATACCTATTATTAAGGCTATTGCTAATCTAATCGGCTAATGCATCTGCCTTATCTGTTTCTTTTGTGTTCTGTGCTAATACAAATATCTCTTTACTTTTTATCCCTTTTATCAGCATTGCAACTCTAAGAAAATATTTCTTTGGAGGTTCAAGTTGTTATGCCTCTAAGTTGAAAAACTCATACCTATATTTTCTTTGTAGAAGAGGCAATACAGCAAGAAAAATTCATGTTTCTACAATTATGAGGGTACTATGGTGTCATGTTTCTACAATATAACTTGGAAGAAGATGTAAAGGAAGGAAGTACTGGCTAACCGAAATTAATGTTTAATATTTATACATGCCCTGATAATTTTGAATTTCGGATCAGATCGGGTTAAAATTATACCAACCCGAATCCTATCCGGATATCTAAAATTTTAATAAACATAATCCGAAATCTTAAATTGAGCGAATCGGTTCGAATTTCGAATATCCGATCCAAATGCACAGTCCTAACCCTAAGTAGACCAAACTTAGAGTTTCTTTCAAATTTAAGCTTCGAACTAAACCTAAGAATTTTGTTTATATCGCGTTAATTTCTTTTTGTTCTATCCTAAAAAGGGTTGATCCCTTTACAACTTGTTTGGATGGTTATTACATGTTGTTTGCATCATATTATTACTTTAGATACAATGTTTGCTTTGATCGAGGATAATTCAACGCACTAAGCTCTTGCTATGCTTGAATAAAAAATCATCGAATTTTCGTGCTTGAAGATTTGCAAAATAAAAAAATGCTTATATTTCAAACTTTGGCTTATTGTTAATGGGCTACAGATTTATAAAGTTGTAACTGGGTTATTCTGCTGCAATGTATATAGGTGGACTGTATTTTTGTGTAATTCTCCCTATATACAAGTGTTCTTCTTCTAGCTCTTAAAGAGTTAGGAAGAAGGCAAGCCTCCCGTCGTCGTCGTCGCTCGCTCGGCTTCGGCTTCGGTCAAACGATTGATTGATTAATTTTTTGGACCAAATTTATTTGTTAATAGTAAATATTAACGTAATATTATCAAATATTCGTTTTTGTAACGGAGAATTAATATTAATTCCAAATCAATTTCTCTGCCCGTCCATTTTTTTAACGGAAAAGTAATTTATCTGCCCGTCCATTTTTTCGTAACAAAAAAGTAATTTCCTCTGCATTTGAATTCCCGTTTTAATTTGCATAAATGGCCATTTACGTTATGGTTGTTTTACGTAACTGACCCTCTTCGTTTGAACTCAACAGGTTGGGGCTATAAATAGCAGTCCATTCTCTCAGATTTTCCATATGAAATTCTGAATTCTCCTCCTTTCTTCTGCATTATTTTACCTACAAAGAAAGCAACAATAAATGTGATTTGCTATCGATCATTATGTTCGCTGAAATACTGGGGTTTGAAGTACTACTACACCAATATGTAATTCGTTATATCCTAGGAGGAAATAATCTACAACCTCGGGTACTAGGAGGGGATTAAGTTCCTTAAGGAAACACTGTGAATTTAGTGGGCTCAGATTATATTCTGTTTCTTAAATTTTTGTTTATATGTTATTTTATCTTCTCTAGAATTATTTTACAAATACAGTTTACTAACAAGCTTAAAGAACTTAATTATTTTTTGTATTTGTGTTATACTCACTGTTTTGGAGACTAAAACCTTTGTAGTTTTCTACTCCATTGGAGATTAAAATCTACGTGATTTTAACTTTTATTTGTGTCATTCTTTTACAGAAATGATGAATGACAAGGGGAACCAGATTGTTCCTATGGTGACTGCCAATGCATCGACATGCCCAACAACAATGATATTGGCACTGGCGGAAAAATCCGAAAAAAATTTCGGGATTGATTTCATACGGTGGCAGTAGAAGATGTTCTTCTACTTGACGACTTTAAGTCTACAGAAGTTCATTAAGGAAGATGTTCCTATTCTGCCCTATGAAACTCCAGACAATGAACGCTTTCTCGTGACTGAGGCGTGAAAGCATTCTAATTTTCTATGCAAGAATTACATTCTTAGCGGACTGGAGGACGATCTATATAACGTCTAGAGTAATGTGGAGATGTCAAAAGAATTATGGATTGCTCTTTAAAGGAAATACAAAACTGAAGATGTCGGGTTAAAGAAATGTGTTGCCACTAAATTTTTGGAATACAAAATGGTAGATAGCAAGTCTGTTATTACCCAAGTCTAGGAATTGCAAGTAATTATTCACGATCTCCTTGCTGAAGGTATAAGTCAAATTAATACTGATGTCAAAAGTATTAGTTATATTATTTTTACTAACAGAATTTTCATTGAAGGTCTTGTCATTAATGAAGCATTCCAAGTTGCAGCGATGATTGAGAAGTTGTCACCTTTGTGGAATGACTTCAAAAATTACTTGAAACACAAACATAAGGAGATGTCGCTTGAAGATCTTATTGTTTGGTTAAGAATCGAAGAGGACAACAAAGCTGATGAAAAGAAAGGTTGTGGAAACTCAACAATAATAGGAGAAAACATTGTTGAGGATGCTCCTCAAAATAATAGAAAGAGGAAGAAGGCTTCTGGACCGAAAAATAACCTAAGCAAGAAGCGTTTTAACGGAAATTGCTAACCCTCTCAAAAAGTTGGACACAAATCTACATATTGTCATGCTCCAAAGAAAGACAAGAAGAAGGGTCAAGTAAACATGGTTGAAAAGACAAAGATGTTGATGACTTGTGTGCTATGCTTTTATGAATACAACCTGGTGAAAAATCCTAAGGAGTGGTGGATTGATTCTGGAGCCACTCGCCATATTTGTATTGTTAGAGAAGCGTTTGGTACATATGCTCCCGTTGGATCCGAAAAGATGCTTTCTATGGAAAATTCTGCAATGGACAAAATTGAAGGATGTGGCAAGATATTTCTGAAAATAACTTATGGCAAGGTGGTGACTCTGAACAACATCCTTCATGTTCCCGAGATTAGGAAGAACTTAGTATCTGCTGGACTTCTCATTAAGAACGGGTTTAAGTGTGTTTTTGTATCTGATAAGGTTGTAATAAGTAAGAATGAGATATTTGAAGGAAAAGGTTACCTCACTGAGGGCCTTTCCAAACTGAATGTAATGGTCGTTGAGAATAATAAAACTTCAGCTTCTTCTTACTTATTTGAGTCAAATGAATTACGACATATATGTTTGGGACATGTCAATTATAAGACCTTGCGGAAAATGATTAATTTAGAATTATTGCCTAAGTTTGAATGCGACATATCAAAATGTTAAATATGTGTGGAATCTAAGTATGTTAAACATCCTTATATGTCAGTTGAAAGGAATTCAAATCCTTTAGACTTAATTCACACAGATATTTGCGACATGAAGTCAATACCATCTCGCAGTGAAAAGAAGTATTTCATAACTTTTATTGACGACAGTACTTGATATTACTATATTTACTTACTTAATAGTAAAGATGAAATAATAGACTCATTCAAGCAATACAAAAATGAAGTTGAAAATCAACTTAACAAGAAAATCAAAATGATAAGAAGTGATACGGATGGTTGTTAGTTTATATGAGTCCACCAAACAGTAGAGTACCTGGTCATCTATGAGGTTAAGCTGAGAATGCTAGTAAAATTGTAAGTAAATGACACACAGGATTTTTACGTGGAAAAATCCCACACAAGGGGACAAAAACCACGACCTACACTTGTAGGCTTTCAACTTCACTAACTTATAATCTCATTATTACAAGCCACTTTGTAATACCTCTACTACAAAGGATTTAACTTAACTAACTTGTGATACTCTTACCACAAGCCACTTTGTGACTCTCTAGTTACAAAGGCTTTAAACTTATGACTAAACCTAGTCACAACATAAACTCAGAAAGTTTACGGATTTTGGGTTTCCTAAAACAAAGCTTCTAAGAAAGCAAGATAGAGTTACAACGAAGAACAAATAATAAGATTACAACTCAACTATGGATACACATAGACTCATTATGAAACTGATCCTGAAGTGGAGTTGTCTTCTTGTTCTTGAAACAACACTGACTTCAATACCGGATGAACACTTTAATGCTTGAGAGAATATCACTGAATGCACAAGTGAATGTGTTGTGCCTTGTACCATGTTGTTATACCACAATAGACATCATAATGGTGATGTAGAATTTTGGTACACGATTCTTCCCAATGAGAAGTGACTGCTGCACTGTCGCGTGTATAGTTGCGGATAGTCACTTTCTGTAGTTGTATACTGCTGCACTGTCGCGTGTACATTTGCAGACAGTCACTTTCTGCAGTTGCGTTCCAGCTATATAGTTGACTTGACTTCTGTCAGAGAACCCTAAAGGACCAGGTCTCTGTTGTGTTCCTCTTTGTAGCAGTTATGGATAGTCACTATCTGCTATTACGTTCCAACTGTACAGTTGACTTGTACTTCTGTTGGAGAAACAAAGGGACCAGATCCCTGTTGTGTTCTTCCTTGTGGTTGTTCACTCACTTGCTGGAGATTAGACTGAACATTGTTCATTTGAAAAGTACACCAGGTGGGTAATGTTCTTTATCTGATTCTTGACAATAAGTTTGTTAGATCATCGAAACATAAGAGGCATAAGGCAAAGACATTGAAAACCCATCAATTTTCCCCTTTTTGATGATGACAAACTTAGGCAGTGATGGTATTTGTTTAGACCAGAGATAACCAGATATGGTACCAGAAACTACACAAGTTCCCCCTGACCTTTTGCTTTAGATTCCCCCTTAACTAGATCCCTTATATTTGCAGCAAGTTTCTACACAAGTTCCCCCTGACCCCTAACCTTTTCCCCCCTTTTGGCATCATTAAAGAGATACACAAATAGGCAATCAGTATAAAGAAGTCTAACACAGCCAACTCATGCCATATATGTACACACAACATGATAGAAAAAAGAAGTTAGAGGAAAACAGCATTGTACATGCACAAAGAGGAGATGTTTAATTAATATTAACAATGGACTGAGTAAAACAGGAGCAGTAGTGGTGAAATCCAGCATGCCTATCACAAAAAGACAAACAAAAGGAAAACAACAGCCACAAATCATTAGAGCAAAAGATAGCTGGCCACTGAGAGGATCCTAGGGGGCACTAGAAAACGGAGGCTTGGAAGAGGAGGCAACAATGGTTTTGAGAACCAAGTCCAGTCGAGCATTTGCAGACAGTTGTTATTCAAGCAGTTTTGCGCGAAGTTTGTCATTTTCCTTTGTCAGGCAGGCAACTTCTTCATTAATGGAATCAGGTTCTTTAACTGCTTGACTGAGCTGAGTTTCCAGTATGGCATTTTGAGCCCTCAACCTTCTGATCTTTTCAGAAGCTGCATTTTGAGCATTGATCAGCTGAGAAATGGTTGAGATGCTTCCACCAACTCTTTCTACGCACTCACATTCTTCCAGCATGGTTTTAGAGAAGGTTTTCTTGTGTGTGCCCACTCTAGAATTACCCAAGGGGACCTTGTAAAATCTAAACACTTGAGTGAGGAGAAAACCATATGGTAGCCCATGATTTCCACCTTTAAAATTTGCCACCTTTTGCATATGATCTATCATGATTATTGGAAGATTGATTGGGACAAACTCATCAAGCGCCTCCATTAAGACCATATCCGATTTTATAGCAATGGACCGTCTCTCAGAACGAGGTAAGAGCACCTTATTGACCAGTTCAAAAAGAAGTTGATAGTCAGGAAGTAATACCTTCTTATGCACCTGTTCCCCCAACTGAATAGCTTGCTCTTTCATGATAGCTCTCCTAAAGTTGACACCACAAACACCTTTGACTGAGGGCATTCCTTCACATAGAATTTTGAGAACCTTTCCCAATGCTGATGCATCGAGTACAATATCTACTCCATTTACTAGAGCACAAATGTGATCCCCCTCAATAGTGAAGAGAGATGCGTAGAAATTTTGTACCCCATCTTCGTACACCAGAGGCATGCTCCCCTGAAACAAGTGCTCCCATTGCTGAAATTCCACTATCTCCAGAATTTTTCTCATACCGGCCATCTCTGAAATTGTTGGGTCAAATGTACAACCCCACAAGACTTTATAAGTTCTTAATCTCTCCTGCCAAAGACCACTATCACTGGGTGGTCCTCAGAGGACCAGGTTCCCTTATAGTTTCCCATTTTCGTTTTCTAGATCCTTCAATAGACTTTCCTTTCCAATTTACTAGCCCCACAGTATCATCTTTAGACATGGCTTGCTCAACTAGAATCTTCTTAGACTTGTTGTTGCCCTTCATGGATGCACCATTTTGTTTCTCAATAGTTTCATCGGAAGCTTCATCCATAGACTTTTGAGCTTTTATAGATTATTTCACTATGGAACCAGGTTTCTTTGGAGCATTTTTGTCAACTCCACTTACTGGAACGCTCTTGTCAGTAACAAATTCCCCTTGATTCATCAACCTCTTTTTCCTTTTCTTGACACTCCTACTTTTCTGCAATGTAGACTAAAAGACCTCTTTCTGCTGTGACCTGATAGTGGGTGACTTGGAAGAGGATTCTAAGAGCTTAAGATGATCAGGAGGTGTAGAAGTGGGTTTGCTTGGAAGAGAATCAGGTTCTTCAGTAGGTTTTTCTGGGAGCGTCTCATGAGCCAAAAACTCGAGAAGTACTATGTTTCTTACATCGCCTAGGAATGGAGTTTCTTCCCCCTGATACTCAGACAAGAGATATGCTCCTTCATTCATCAGACTCTCTTAGCATCGATAGCCATGATATTATGCGTTGCTTCCTTTTCTGGTGACTCTGTGAGAGTCACTAAGTCCATCATGGAGGAGTTCAGATACTGATCAGGATCATCCTCAGAGACCTCTAACACTTGAGAGGTAAAACCTCATGAGTGTTCTTTGATGATATCAGAGAAATGATGAAACATAGGGTTTTCAATACATGGAAGAAAACCAGGTTTGTTAAAAAAGGAGAGACTATAGGAAAAGAGGAGGAACTAGGTGTGGATACAGTAAAATTGGAAGGAGTGGAATGGTGAATTTCTGGGGATGATTTTAAGGATGATAGGGAAGTGAGAGTAGTGTTAATGGTGGGAGAGGGAAGCGATCGTTCAATTGCCATTATAGGAGTATTTAGTAGGTAAGTAAAGTGAGAGAGAGAGATATGAAGAGAGAATTACAGATATACAGAAGGGATGAAGGTTCATGACTTGCTGTGAGGGAGAAAGAAAGTTTTATTGGAAAGAGGACTAATAATGAGAAGAGAGAGAAACGGGTTCTGAATAGTTTTGAAAATAGTGGTAGGTTTGTGGGAAAACATTATCGTGCAGAGGAGATGAAGGGATTTGAAAGACAAGACAAGACATACAGACTTTGAATAGTCGTATGATGTGGCAGTTGAGTTAATTTTGTTAATATTTTTGAGAAGGCATGCAGAACAAGCACATTACTACTAACCTGTGGTACAGGAACTCGACGCCCGAACATTTTTTTTGAAAAAAAATTTAACAGCTCTTCTTACGCAGTTCATAACTAGGCCTTTGGCTTCTATGATCATCATGCGTGTTTACCTACAATGGTATCGATGTGAGTTAGGCTTTTCCAGAAAACACTTTAGCTAATTTTACCTGAAGGTGCTTTTCATATCCAACTAATGGAGAATCAGGTTCTCCATTAGGTTTCAATAACCCTAGCTTCACCTTGTTTCTTCCTAAATGTTCCCTCCTCAAGGCTTTGGTGAGGATATCTAGAATTTGATCTTCTGTGCCACAGGACTTCCCACAGATCAACCCTTTCTCCATATTGATCCTCAGAAGATAATGCTTCACCTCAATGTGCTTGGTCCTCTTATTTTGAACTGGATAGAGAAGGTATACCATCAGAAAATACCCCAAAATTTTCCAGTTACTGCTTAATTCAAAGAGTTTAAGCATATCAAGATGATGCCGCTACACATTCTGCTTCAATTGTTGATGAAGCCATTGAGTTTTGCTTCCTTGTGCCCTAAAAGACGAGACATGATCATGGCAAGTGAGCCATTCTAGAAGTGTTTTTCCTGTCCACAAGATAACCTGCATAGTTAACATTAACATACCTAATAAGATAAAAACTGTCACCTGAGGGGTAATACAGGACCAAGTCCTAAGTTCCCTTAGGTATCTCAAACTTCTTTTGGTAGCCTTCAAGTAGGATTTCTTGGGACTTGACTTTGAATTCTATTCTGGAGTGGAAATACGGAAGGGGCCAAAAATTTTATTTTATTTTTTGAATTTTTGATTCTTGTCTAAAACCAGAATGAAGATGAGTGATTATGTTATTAGGTAGATGGGAGCTTTTGTGTTTCCACTTTGGGACTGAGGTTTGATTGGTAGAGGAACTTGTTAGGTTAATTGAATTTCCCTGCACTCCTTATTCTGTTACTTGTGGAGTGCCTTGCATTGCATCTCCACTCTTTCTTCAGCTTCAATGGTAGTAATTGAAGTACCAGCTTCCTTATGAGAAGTGGAAGAGAATGTTGCATTGTTTTTCACCTATCTCCTTCATCTCACTCATCATATTAGCCTTCCCATTTGAAACCTCAGATAATTCCTAGGTGCTAGACATGGTTTATTACATTGATCATCATTGTTTCCTCCTTTGTTAGAAGAAGATGTCTCGTCGAATAGCACATGAACACTTCCGTCCACCCAGTGTGCTCTTTTATTGTAGACTTTGTGGACTTTGCTTTGTGGGGAGTATCCCAGAAGGATTCCTTCATCGCCTTTTGCATCAAACTTCCCAAGATGGTCCTTCCCGTTGTTGAAACCATGGCATTTTCATTCAAAAAGACTCTCAAATAAGTTGTCCTTGGTTTTCTTCTATTTGGCAGCTCATAGTGGATTTTGTTTAGGAGGGACCTGATCATACCTGTTCACCAAGTAGCAAGCAGAGTTTATTGCTTTTGCCCAAAAAATTTTGGCGATTCCACTGTCGATGAGCATTGTCCATGCCATGTCTTCCAGAGTTCTGTTCTTTCTTTCAGCAAAACTATTTTGTTGTGGAGTCCTTGGTGCTGAGAAGTTGTGTGTGATTCCATTTTTGTTACAAGCTCATCAAATTTGGCGTTGTCACATTCTGTCCCATGGTCAGATCTGATGCATACTACCTTAAATTTTATCTTCACTTGGATCTTTTTGACAAAAGCCCTAAACACCTCGAAAGTCTCATCCTTTGTTCTAAGAACCAGTGACCAGGTGAATCTTGAATTTGACAGACCACGAACCAGGTCCTTCTGAATCAATTTATTCAGAAGTGAGAAGCTTGCTTGCCCCAATCTTCCATACCAAAGTTCTACATCATTATCAACTGACTTCAAGCATCTCATATCACCAGCTTGTAAAGATTCAAAGTCATCAACGTAGATGTTCTTGTTTCTTTTGGCCACTAAGACCACTTTGCCAGTTACCAGATTGGTAATTGTGCACATTTTTTATAAGAACTCTACTTTGTTCCCTTTATCGCAAATTTGAGAGACACTCAGGAGACTGTACTTCAGTCCATCCACATAATACACGTTCTCAATTGAGTGACAAAGAGATTTTCCAGCTTTTTAGCACTGAGAATGTACCCTTTCCTTTTTCAAGGGATACATTCCCTTCCTGTAGGGATTTCAGTGAGAAGAAATCTATGGTGCTTTCAGTCACGTGCTTTGAGCATCCACTGTCCATGGTTCATTGCAGTCCGCTTCCTCTTATTGTTCCCTGCGCATGCAAATTATAGGTTTGACTTAGGAACCCAAACTAGTTTGGGTCCCTAGTTATGATAAAAGGGATGGATAAGGGCTTTTCTAGTCCATGCAGGTAATATTCATTTCTTGCGACCGGCACCTGGTACCTTGTTAGTAGTCACTTTGTTAGTAAATACTTTGTTTTTCTGAACAAATTGAACCCTGGCCTGGCAATTTTCTTTGAAGTGCCCATTGCTCCCACAGTGGGTACACAACTAGTTATCAGGAACAGTGATGTACTTGCTGTGAGGGTTATAAGGAGTTTTCTCCCTTTGGAACCCGATTCCCTGCTTGTTTCTACTATTATTCAAATACATGGCAGTGACAGCATCTGAGGACCAGGTCCACTTCAGATATTTCTCAAGATCAATTTTTAATTTCTCCAATTCAGCTTGAACTTGCCGATTATTCTCAAGTTCACCACGTAGACTAGTTTTCACATCATTTAATTCATGTTCAAGCTTGATGTGTGTCTCACTAGCTACTTCCTTCCCTTTTCCAAGACTCACAGTCCTATGTTCTCTATTGAGTTGTCACGACCCCAACCCGGACCCGGTCGTGATGGCGCCTCTCGTGAAGACAAGGCTAGTCGACACTTACCAATTCAGTTTTAGGCAATTAAATAGCACGAATTTAGTCTGAAACATGATAAATAATCCAAAAGTAAGCAGTTAACAGTATAGTTGCGGAAGATAAACCCAACACAGCCCGATACCAGGAGTGTCACTAGTCATGAGCATCTAATAATACGCTACAAGTCTGAAATGTCTACAAAATTATTACAGAACAACTGATAAGGAGATAGAAATGAGATAAGGGGGAGAAACACGGGACTGCAGATGCCAATAAGCTACCTCGTGGACTCCGAAGTCTGCCGGGAACTCTTAACTCGCGCTAGCAGGATCAGCAATGCCTAAATCTTCACATGGGGTGTAGGGAGTAAAATGAGTACTCCAACTCAGTGAGTAATAATCATAAATGAATGACTCAGAGATATGAAAACACGTAAGACACATTACAGGCTATAATGAAACAGTAAAACAGGTAAGAACAATGATTCAATAAAGATATGTAAAATCATATAAGTTTAGTTTAAGCTTCATGAAATGCCTATTCAACAAGTAAATAGGTAAATGACGGACAAATAAGAAAGATAAACCCATAAAGGTTCGCCCCTCGGGCACAATATCAACAAATCCACCCCTCAAGCAATATCTTAGAACAATACCAGCCCCTCGAGATATATCTCACATCACAATGGGTATTTGCGCTCACTGGGGTGCGCAAACTCCTGGAGGGGCCCCTTTCGGCCCAAGCGTAATATCAAGCCATCTCGTGGCATCATCACTAGGCCCTCAGTCTCATATCAACAAGCCACCTTGTGGCGTACATATCTCAGGCCCTCGGCCTCATAATCATAATCAGTGTTTCCTCACAACATAGGCCCTCGACCTGACTTAGTCAGAATCTCACACCCACTCGGGAAACAGTAAAACATAGTGCTCAGCCCAAAATATCATTTAAAATGTCATTTAAGTGTTAAAGCAGAGTAAACATGGTTGAGTTATGAAAAACATTAGGATATAGCATGACTGAGTTCAAGTATAAAGTCAAAACAGTGAGAAAATATCAATAAAAATACCCTAAGGGTTCAAATAGTTAGCACGGAGCCCAAATATGACATTTAGCCCAAAACATGATGTTCACAAATAAGTTTCAGTCAAATACGCGGCAAAATAGTCATTCGGAACAGACTTAGTCACAATCCCCAATAGTGAACGACCTCACGCTCGTCATCTAGCATGTGCGTCACCTCAATATGGCACAACGATTTGCAATCCGGGGTTTTATACCCTCAGAACATTATTTACAATCATTACTCACCTCAATCAGGTTAAATCTCTAGCCCGCAACGCCTTTGCCCCTCGAATCGGCCTCCACTCGCGTCGAATCTATCCAAAATCATAATCACGGCGTCAAAATATGCTAGGAGAACGAAGCCCAAGCGAAAATATGCAATTTATAACATAAATCCCAAAATTACCAAAACCCGACCCCCGGGCCCACATCTCGGATACCGGTAAAAATCACATCAATGGATTCCTTATCACTCCCCGAGTTCATACATACCAAAAGCATCAAAATCCAACCACAAATGACCCATCAAATTCCCATTTCTAGGTCTCTAATTTCAAGCCCTAGTTCTTCCATTTTAGGCTTAATTTCCATGATTAATTAGGTAGATATCACATTAGAATCGAGTTATAAGTCCATGAATCTTACCTCCAAGTGATTCCCCTTGAATCCCTCTTCAATCATCTTCAAAAACGCTCAACAATGGTGAAAATAAACTCCAAAATCGCGGACAAGACGACTATTTAAACATTCTGCCCAGGCCTGAAATCCTTCTTCGCAAACGCAGTCAACGCCTCACGTTCGCGAAACAAAAATCAACTTTGACCAAAACTTACTCTTCGTGATCGTGACCTTCCCATCACCAATGTGATGCTTTCCTCAGACCTCTCTTCGTGATTGTGTTACCCCTCCCGCGAACGCGATGAATAAAATACCTCAAGTCCAACTAACCAAATTCCTCTACGCGAACGCAGTCCACTTCACGCGAACACGATGACCAAACATTCAGCCCTTCGTGAACGCGGAGCCTTCCTCGCGAACGCGAAGGCTTAAATCTCATTCTACATCAACTGACCCTTCACGAACGCGAGGACCCTCTCGCGAACGCGAAGGTCATTTCTCTGCAACACTGATCTACAATTTTCTGCAATTCCAAACATCATGAAATGGTCTGATTGACCACCCTAAACTCACCCGAGGCCCCCGGTACCTCAACCAAACATGCCAACATATCCCATAACCTCATTCAAACTTGTTCCAACCTTCAGAACACTCAAAATAACATCAAAATACCAAATTCGCATCGGATTCAAGCCTAAGAATTCCAAAATCTTCTAAATTACGCTTTTGATCAAAAACCTAACCAAACCACATCCGAATGACCTGAAATTTTGCACACACATCCCAAATGACACAACGGAGCTACTGCAACTCTCGGAATTCCATTCTGACCCTTATATCAAAATCTCACCTATCAACCGAAAATCGCCAAAATACCAACTTCGCCAATTCAAGCCTAAATCTACTCCGGACCTCCAAAATACATTCCGATCACGCTCATAACTCCCAAATCACCTCCCGAAGCTATCCAAACCATCAAAACTCACATCCAAGCCCTCTAACACATAAGTTAACATCCGGTTGACTTTTCCAATTTAAATTTCCTAAAAAAAGATTAGGTGTCTCAAACCTTACCCAATCCTTTTTGAACCCGAGCCAACCAACCCGATCACATATAGAACCGATAGACAAAGCAATAAGAAGCATAAATGGGGGAAACGGAGTGGTAACTCATGAGACGACTGGTCAGGTTATCACATCCTATCCAACTTAAACAAACGTTCGTTCTCAAACGAGTCAAGAATCATACCTGAAGCCTCGAACAGGTGAGGATATCTGCTCCGCATCTCCTGCTCGGTCTCCTAGGTAGCCTCTTCCATGGGCCGACATCTCCACTGCACTTTCATTGAAGTTATATACTTTTACCTTAACTTTCGAACCTGATGACCCAAAATAGCTATTGGAACCACATCATAAGTCAGATCATCATCCAACTGAATAGTGCTGAAATCCAGAACATGAGATGGATCCCAATATACTTTCGGAGCATTGAAACATGAAATACCAGATGCACACTTGACAAGCTGGGTGACAAAGCAAGCTCATAATCCACCTCCCCAATCCTCCGAAGTACCTCAAAAGGCCCAATAAATCGAGGACTCAATATATCATTTTTCCCAAATCTCATAACACCCTTCATGGGTGAGACTTTCAACAAATTCTTCTCACCTACCATGTAGGACACATCCCGAACCTTCCTATCAGCATAACTCTTTTGCCTCGACTGCGTTGTACGAAGCCTCTCCTGAATTACCTTCACCTTTTCTAAAGCATCCTACACCAAGTCTGTCCCCAATAGTCTAGCCTCACCGGGCTAGAACCAACCAACTAGAGATCCATACCGCCTCCCATACAAAGCCTCAGAAGGAGCTATCTGAATACTCGACTAGTCACTGTTGTTATAAGTAAACTCTGCAAGCAGTAGAAACTGATTCCATAACCCTCCGAAATCAATGACACAAGCACGCAACATGTCCTCCAATATCTGAATAGTGCACTCGGACTGCCCGTCCGTCTGAGGGTGAAAAGTTGTGCTCAACTCAATCTGAGTACCCAACTCTCACTACACAGACCTCCAAATCTGTAAAGTAAACTAAGTGCCCCTATCTGAGATGATGGAAACTGGGACACCATGCAAATGAACAAACTCCCGGATATAGATCTCTGCCAACCACGCTGAAGAATAGGTAGTACACACAAGAATGAAGTGCGTGGACTTGGTCAGCCGATCCACAATCACCCAAATAGCATCGAACTTCTTCAAAGTCCATGGAAGTCCAACTACAAAGTCCATAGTGATCCTCTCCCACTTCCACTCTGGAATATCCATCCGTTGAAGCAAGCCACCCGGTCTCTGATGCTCATATTTCACCTGTTGACAATTGAGACACCGAGTTATAAATCCCACAATGTCTTTCTTCATTTTTCTCCACCAATAATGCTACCTCAAATCGTGATACATCTTTGCGGAACCCGGATGAATGGAATATTGCGAGCTATGGGCCTCCTCCAGAATCAACTCTCGAAGCCCATCCACATTGGGCACACATACCCGGCTCTGCTTCCTCAACACCCCATCATCACCGATGGTTACATATCTGGCATCATCATGCTGAACTCTGTCCTTAAGGACAATTAAATGCGGATCATCATACTGGCGCTCTTTGATGCGATCATATAAGGAAGACCGAGAAACCACACAAGCCAATACCCGACTGGGCTCCGAAATATCTAACCTCATGAACCGATTGGCCAAGGCCGAACATCAACTGCAAGAGGTCTCTCCCCAACTGGAATATAAGTCAAACTCCCCATACTCACCACCTTTCAGCTCAAAGCATCAGCTACCACATTGGCCTTTCCCGGATGGTATAATATAGTGATATCATAGTCCTTAAGCAGCTCCAACCATCTCTGCTGCCTCAAATTAAGATCTTTCTTCTTTAACAAGTGTTGGAGGCTATGATGATCTCATAAGACACACCATACAAGTAATGCCTCCAAATCTTCAATGCGTGCACAATGACAGCCAACTCCAAATCATGAACGGGGTAGTTCTTCTCATGGGGCTTCAATTGACGAGAAGCATAAGCAATAACTCTACCCTCCTACATCAATACATAACCAATACCAACTCCTGAAGCATCACAATACACGGTATATGAACCTGAAGCTGATGGCAAAACTAATACTGGAGTTGTGGTCAAGGCAATCTTGAGCTTCTGAAAGCTCTCCTCACACTCATCCGACCATACAAAGGAAGCACCCTTCTGAGTCAACTTGGTCAAGGGTGATGCGATAAACGAGAATCCCTGAACAAACCTTCAATAATAGCCTGCCAAACCAAGAAAGCTGCAAATCTCTATGGTGAGGATGGCCTGGGCCAACTTTGAACCGCCTCTATCTTCTTCAGATCAACCTGAATACCCTCGCTGGACACCACGTGCCCCAAGAAAGCCACTGAACTGAGCCAAAACTCACACTTGGAGAATTTTGCATAAAGTTTCTCCTCCCTCAATCTCTGCAACATAACTCTCAAATGCTCCGCGTGCTCTTCCTGACTACGCAAATACACCAGAATATCATCAATGAAGACTATAACAAACGAGTTAAGATAAGGCCGGAACACGATGTTCATCAGATGCATGAATATTGTTGGGGCATTGGTCAGCCCAAAAGATATCACCAAGAACTCATAATGACCATATCGGGTCCTAAAAGCTATCTTAAGAATATCCGAGTCCCTGATCTTCAACTGGTGATAACCTGAATGGAGATCAATCTTGGAGAACACTCTCGCTCCCTGAAGCTGGTCAAATAAATCATCAATGCGAGGCAAATGATACTTGTTCTTAATTGGTACTTTGTTCAATTGTCTATAATCAATGCACATCCTTATAGTGCCATCCTTCTTATTCACAAATAGAACCGGCGCACCCCAAGGTGACACACTAGGCCAAATCAACCCCTTATCAAAGAGTTCTTGAAGTTGCTCCTTTAACTCCTTCAACTCCGTTGGTGCCATATGATATGGCGGAATAGAAATGGGCTGAGTGCCCAATACCAGGTCAATACCAAAATCAATATCCCTGTCCGGTGGCATGCCCGACAGGTCTGCAGGAAACATATCGGGAAAATCCCTCACAACTAGAACAGAATCAATACTGGGAGTCTTTGCACTGACATCCCTCACAAAGGCTAGATACGAAAGACAACCCTTCATAACCATACGCTGGGCTTTCAAGAATAAGATCACTCTACTGGGAACAAAATAATCAAACCTCGCCACTCAATCCGTGGCACACCCGGTATAGCCAATGTCACTATCTTAGCATGACAGTCCAGAATAGCACGACACGAAGATAACCAATCCATGCCCAAAATGATATCGAAATCCACCATACACAATAATAAAAGATCCACTCCAGACCCCCCAATAGTCACTATACACGACCAGTACACACGGTCTACAATAATAATATCACCCACCGGGGTAGATACATGAACAGGTAAAGCAAGAGACTCATAGGGCGTATCCAAATAACGAGCAAAGTATGATGACACATAAGAAAAGGTGGAACCGGGATCAAATAATACAGAGGTATCTTTGTGGCAGACTGAAACAATACCTGTAATGACAACATCGGAAGCAATAGCATCGAGTCTAGCTGGAAGTGCATAGAAACGGGTCTGACCGCCACCTGATCAAACTCCCCCTCTAGGGCGACCCCTAGTTGACTTACCTCCACCCCTAGTTGGCTGGGCGGGTGGTGGTGAAGTAACTGGCGCTGAAGTCGATGACTGACCCCTTTGCTGAGATGAACCCGCAAGACGACGAGGACACTGTCTCCACATATGGCCCATCTCTCCACACTCATAACAACTCCTAGGTAACAGATAAGGGGACTGAAGGGAACCCCTCGCACCGAAGTGACTAGCAGATACACCTGGCATGGAAGAGCCCTAAACTGATGGAGTACGAGATGAACTCTGAGCTGGAAGGGCACTAAGTGATGACTGGACCTGATGAGAATTGTGAGAACCATGACCCGATGACGCCCCACGATAACCTGGGCGAGCTGGCTGAGCATGCCTAAATGGACAACATCTGTCGTGCTGAAACTAACCTCTCGAAGTAGCACCACTATAACTACCAGATCCTCGATGCCTCTTGGCCTCCCTCTCCTCTCGCTCCTGGCAATGAATAGACTCAATATCATGAGCAATGTTCACAACCTCCTCAAAGGTAGTACCAGTCACCCTCTCCTTGGTCATAAGAATACGAAGCTGATAAGTGAGGCCATCAACAAATCTCCTAATCCTCTCTCTATATGTCGGAACCAACCAACTAGCATGACGAGATAACTCAGAGAACCTCATCTCATACTACGTCACAGTCATCTCTCCCTGATGCAACCACTCAAACTCCCTACGCAACTCCACTCTACGAGACTGCAGCACATACTTCTCCAGAAAGAGAACGAAAAACTACTGCCAGGTAAGGGGTATTGCACCAATAGGCCTACGCCTCTCAAAAGTCTCTCACCAAGTGAAGGCAGCTCCAGAAAACTGATAAGTAGTGAAAGCGACCCCGCTGGTCTCCAGAATACCCGTTGTACGAAGCATCCTCTGGCACTTATCCAAGAAACCCTGGGCATCCTCGCCCTCTGCACCACTGAAGGTCGGAGGCTGAAGTCTACCAAACCTCTCCAACCTACGCTACTTGTCATCTGGCATGGCAGAAACTACATAGTCCTGAGCAGCTGCAACTGGCTGGGCTGGATGTGCCCCCGGCGTCTAAAGTCCCTGCACGACCTGCTCAGGTGTGCGAGCGGCGGGAGTCTGATTGCCTCCCCTGGCCTGAGAAGTAACTACGGCTGTAGTGACTGAAACCGCCTAAGCTAGGCTAGTGCAAACTGATAGAATCTGAGCCAAGGCCTCTTGAAGACCTGGAATCACAATGGGCATAGCTGGTGCCTGAGCTGGTACTGCTGGAGCATCCACAACTGGGACCTAATCCTGAATTGGGGTGGCTGGTGGATCTGCAGGTGCTGCCCTAGCTGTTGTGCGGGCCACGCCTCCGCCCCTACCATGACCACGACCGCGTTCTCAGCCTCTAGTGGTCGCAACTAGCAGTACTGCTGGTTATCCATCCTGATCGGTAGCGTGTGTCCTCACCATCTGTGAGAGAATAGAATAACAGAAGTTCAGTACTCGGATCAACAAATTTGCACGACAAAAATTCCAAGTATATGAAGTTTTTCCTAAAGGTTCTACAGCCTCTCAAGGATAAATACAGACGTCTCTGTACCGATCCACGAGACTCTACTAAACATGCTCATGCCTCGTGAGACCTATGTAACCTAGACTTTGATACCAACTAGTCACGACCCCAACCCGGACCCGGTCGTAATGGCGCCTCTCGTGAAGACAAGGTCAGCCGACACTTACCAATTTCAGTTTTAGGCAATTAAACAGCACAAATTTAGTTTGAAACATGATAAATAATCCAAAAGTAAGTAGTTAACAGTACAGTTGCGGAAGATAAACCCAACACAGCCCGATACCGGGGGTGTCACTAGTCATGAGCATCTAAAAATATGCTATAAGTCTGAAATGCCTATGAAACTATTACAGAACAACTGATAAGGAGATAGAAATGAGATAAGGTGGAGAAACACGGGACTGCGGACACCAAACAGCTACCTCGTGGACTCCAAAGTCTGTCGGGAGCTCTCAACTCGCGCTAGCAGGGTCAGCAACGCCTGAATCTGCACACGGGGTGCAGGGAGTAAAGTGAGTACTCCAACTCAGTGAGTAATAATCATAAATAAATGACTGAGAGATATGAAAACACGTAAGGCACATTACATGCTATAATGAAGTAGTAAAACAGGTAAGAATAGTGATTCAGTAAAGATATGTAAAATCATATAAGTTCAGTTTAAGCTTCATGAAATGCCTATTCAACAATTAAACATGTAAACGATGGACAAATAAGAAAGATAAACACATAAATGTTCGCCCCTCGAGCACAATATCAACAAATCCGCCCCTCGAGCAATATCTCGGAACAATACCAGCCCCTCGGGCTATATCTCATATCACAATGGGTACCCACACTCACTGGGGGTGCGCAGACTCTTGGAAGGGCCCCTTTCGGCCAAGCACAATATCAAGCCATCTCGTGGTATCATCACTAGGCCCTCGGTCTCATATCAAAAAGCCACCTAGTGGCGTACATATCTCAAGCCCTCGGCTTCATAATCATAATCAGTGTTTCCTCACAACATAAGCCCTCGGCCTGACTCAGTCAGAATCTCGCAGCCACTTGAGAAATAGTAAAACATAGTGCTCAGCCCAAAATATCATTTAAAATGTCATTTAAGTGTTAAAGTAGAGTAAACATGGCTGAGTTATGAAAAACATTAGGATATAGCATGACTGAGTTCAAGTATAAAGTCAAAATAGTGAGGAAATATCAATACAAATACCCTAAGGGTTCAAATAGATAGCACGAAGCCCAAATATGGCATTTAGCCCAAAACATGATGTTCACAAATAAGTTTCAGTCAAATACGTGGTAAAATAGTCATTCGGGACGGACTAAGTCACAATCCCCAATAGTGCACGACCCCACGCTCTTCATCTAGCGTGTGTGTCACCTCAATATGGCATAACAATGTGCAATCTGGGGTTTCATACCCTTAGAACATCATTTACAATCATTACTCACCTCAATCCAGTCAAATCTCTAGCCCACGGCGCCTTTGCCCCTCGAATCGGCCTCCACTCGCGTCGAATCTATCCAAAATCATAATCACGACGTCAAAATATGCTAAGAGAACGAAGCCCAAGCGAAAATATGCAATTTACAACATAAATCCCGAAATTACCAAAACCCGACCTCTAGGCCCACGTCTCGGATCCCGATAAAAATCACATAAATGTATTCCTTATTACTCCTCGAGTTCATACATACCAAAAGCATCAAAATCCAACTACAAATGACCCCTCAAATACCCATTTCTAGGTCTCCAATTTCAAGCCCTAGTTCTTCCATTTTAGGCTTAATTTCCATGATTAATTAGGTAGATTTCACATTAGAATTGAGTTATAAGTCCATGAATCTTACCTCCAAGTTATTCCCCTTGAATCCCTCTTTAATCATCTTCAAAAAGCTCCAAAAATGCTCAACAATGGTGAAAATAAACCCCAAAATCGCGGACAAGACGACTATTTAAACATTCTGCCCGGGCCTGAAATCCTTCTTCGCGAACGCGGTCGACGCCTCGCGTTCGCGAAGCACAAATCAACTTTGACCAAAATTACTCTTCGCGATCGCGACCTTCCCATCGCAAACGCAATGCTTTCCTCAGACCACTCTTCGCGATCGTGTTAGCCCTCTCGCAAACGCGATGAATAAAATACCTCAAGTCCAGCTGACCAAATTCCTCTATGTGAACGCGGTCCTCTTCACGTGAATGCGATGACCCAACACCCAGCCCTTCGCGAACGCGGAGCCTTCCTCGCGAACGCGAAGGCTTAAATCCCAGATCAACTGACCCTTCACGAACGTGAGGACCCTCTCTGCAACACTGATTTGCAATTTTCTGTAATTCCAAACATCATGAAATGGTCCGATTGACCACCCAAAACTCACCCGAGTCCCCCGGGACCTCGACCAAACATGCCAACATATCCCATAACCTCATTCAAACTTGTTCCAACCTTCGGAATGATCAAAACACCAAATTCGCATCGGATTCAAGCCTAAGAATTCCAAAATCTTCTAAATTACGCTTTTGATCAAAAACCCAACCAAACCACATCCGAATGACCTGAAATTTTGCACACACATCCCAAATGACACAACGGAGCTACTGCAACTCTCGTAATTCCATTTCAACCCCTATATTAAAATCTCACCCATCAAACAAAAATCGCCAAAATACCAACTTCGCCAATTCAAGCCTAAATCTACTCTGGACCTCCAAAATACATTCCGATCACGCTCCTAACTCCCAAATCACCTCCCGAAGCTATACGAACCATCGGAACTCACATCTGAGCCCTCTAACATATAAGTCAACATTCTGTTGACTTTTCCAACTTAAGCTTCCTCAAAAGAGACTAATAGCCTGTATGGCCAAAAATTGAGTTGTTTGGCCAAGGTTATGGAATGAAAAAAAGCAGTTTTGGGGAAGCAGAAAAAAGTAGCCTCTCTCCAAAAGCACTTTTTTGAGAAGCACTTTTGAGAATACACTTAGAAGCAGTTTTTTAAAGCTTGGACAAACACTAATTGCTGCTCAGAAGTGCTTTTCAAATTAATTAGCCAAACACAAACATCTTCTCACCAAAAGTACTTTTGAGAAAAGCACTTTTGAAAAAAGCACTTCTCAAAATAAGCTGATTTTTGCAGCTTGGCCAAACGGGCTATAAGTGTCTCAAACCTTACCCAATCCTTTTCGAACCCGAGCCAATCAACCTGATCATATATAGAACCGATAGACAAAGCAATAAGAAGCATAAATGGGAAAAACCGAGCGCTAACTCATGAGATGATTGACCGGGTCGTCACATGAGTCCCTCAATGGTTTTCTCTAGGTTAGTGATTATCACTAAAGAATCATCCCTCTCTTGCTCAGTAGCTAAAAAATTTCTTCTAGAGTGTGTTTCTCATTACTGAGACCTTCTATTGTTTCCTTCAAGTCAACAACCACTACCATCAGGTTATCTCTCTCATTTTCTACACTATTTATTTTTTTATTTAGAGCATCTTTTTCTTTTTCAAGATTAGCTATGGTCTCAATTAGGTCCACTACACAGACCACCAAATCATCTCTAGATTGTTCAGCTTCTCCTAGTTCTATGGTCAGGATCTCCTTATCATTATCAAGGCTATAATAAGCATCAATTAGAACATTTGCTAATGACCTTAACTTCTTAGAAGAGTAGGATTTCAGATTTCTCTGAACATCCCTGAAATTTACCTCATCATCTTCATCCTCATCATACTGAGCCATCAGCGCGAACAATGAGTCATACTTCATTGCTTCAGATTCCACTGCCATCATGGAACTGTTTTTTGCATCTGGTTCCCTTTCTGATTCACTGGAGGAGTCTCCTCAAGTAGCAAGAGCCTGCTTCACAATATTGTCAGCTGCACTTTTTCGATTGAATCGTTTGTCTGGAAACAGGTTCCTTTTTTATGCTTTGTCAGGATTTTGTTTGTATTGCTCCCGTTTCACAAATGGACAGTCTTTGATGAAGTGCCCTGGCTTTTCGCACCTGTGATAGAGATCATTGTTCCTTGCCTTACTTGAACTGCCCCTCTTTGGTATACAACCATTTCTTCGAACCATCTTTTGAAAACTTTTAGTAAGATAGGTCATATCACTATCTTCATCACTTGAGTCACTGCTTTCAGCCTTGAGTACCAGGTTCTTTTCCTTCTTCGGCTCTCTCCTTTCATTGTCTTTCTTTCTTTTCATCTCGTATGTCTTCATATTACCAATCAACTCATCCATGGTTAGAGTTTGTAGATCTTTAGCTTCAGTGATGGCATTTACCTTACTTTCCTAAGAACCAGGTAGAACACTGAGGATTTTCCTTACAATCTTGTTTCTGGGAATAACATATCCAAGTGAATGAAGCTCATTTATGATGGAATGGAATATGGTGTGCATATCCTGTATAGACTCATCATCCTTCATCCTAAAGAGCTCATACTCTATGGTGAGCATGTCAATCTTGGACTGTTTGACCTGAGTAGTTCCTTCGTGTGCGGTTTGCAATGTTTCCCATATTTCTTTGGCAGTATCACAAGCTGAGACTCTATTGTACTCATCAGGTTCTATACCACACACTAAGATTTTCTTGGTGTAATAGTTTTTTTTCTACGGCTTTTCTGTCAATGTCGTTGTACTCTTTTCTATCTTTCGGCACTATTGGTCCAGTTTCTTCAAGCTTCTTCATAGGAACATGTGGACCATCACAAATGATGTCCCACAGTTCCGAATCTTCGGACATTATGAAATCATGCATGCGAGACTTCCACCAGCCGTAGTATTGACCATTGAATCTAGGAGGTCTGTAGGTTGATTGTCCTTCCTCAAAGTTGGGTAGAGCAGCCATTGAGATCCTTTCTAGGTGTTAACCTTTTAGAAAGAACCTGCTCTGATACCAATTATTATTTTATATGAGTCCACCAAACAGTAGAGTACCTGGTCCTCTATGAGGTTAAGTTGAGAATGCTAGTAAAACTGTAAGTAAATGAGACACAAGATTTTTACGTGGAAAAATTCCACACAGGGGGACAAAAACCACGACCTACACTTGTAGGCTTTCAACTTCACTAACTTGTAATCTCACTATTACAAGCCACGTTGTAATACCTATACTACAAAGGATTCAACTTAACTAACTTGTGATACTCTTACCACAAGCCACTTTGTGACTCTCTAGTTACAAAGGCTTTAAACTTATGACTAAACCTAGTCACAACATAAACTCAGAAAGTTTACGGATTTTGGGTTTCCTAAAACAAAGCTTCTAAGAAAGCAAGATAGGAGTTACAATGAAGAACAAATAACAAGATTACAACTCAACTATGGATACACATAGACTCATTGTCAAACTGATCCTTAAGTGGAGTTGTCTTCTTGTTCTTGACACACCAGTGACTTCAATGTCGGATAAACACTTTAATGTTTGAGAGAATATCACTGAATGCACAAGTAAATGTGTTGTGCCTTGCACCAGGTTGTTATACCACAAAAGACATCACAGTGGTGATGTCAAATCTCGGTACATGCTTCTTTCTAATGAGAAGTGATTGATGCACTGTTTGCTGCACTATCGCGTGTATAGTTGCGGACAGTCACTTTCTGCAGTTATGTACTGCTACACTATCACGTGTACAGTTGCGGACAGTCACTTTCTGCAGTTGCGTTCCAACTGTATAGTTGACTTGTACTTTTGTCAGAGAACCCTAAAGGATGTCCCTGTTGTGTTTCTCTTTGTAGTAGTTGCGGATAGTCACTACCTACTGTTACATTCCAGCTGTACAGTTGACTTGTACTTCTATTGGAGAACCAAAGGGACCAGATCCCTGTTGTGTTCTTCCTTGTGGTTGTTCACTCACTTGCTGGAGATTAGACTGAACATTGTTCATTTGAAAAGTACACCAGGTGGATAAGGTTCTTTATCTGATTCTTGACAATAAGTTTGTTAGATTATCAAAACATAAGAGGCATAAGGCAAAGACATTGAAAACCCATCAGTAGTGAATATGAATCTCCTTTTGAAGAAATATGTTTAGAATATGGCATCAAACAACGACCCCTTACACGCCCCAATCCAATGGGATTGCAGAAAGAAAGAAAGAAAGAACCGTTCATTAAAGGAGATAATGAACACATTGTTGATAAGTTCTGGTTTGCTACAGAACTTGTGGGGGGAAGCCATTCTTCGGCTAACCGAATACTAAATTGAGTACCCCATAGCAAAACGCAATCAATTCCATATGAAAAATGGAAAGGAAGGAGGCTCAACTTGAATTATTTCAAAGTGTGGGGGTATTTGGCAAAAGTGCAAGTTCCTAAACCCAAAAGGGTAAAAATAGGACCGAAAACCGTTGATTGTGTTTTCATAGGATATGCGACCAATAGTAAAGCATATCAATTTCTGGTTTATAAATAAGAAAATCCCGACATTCATATTAATATAGTTATAGAATCAAATAATGCTGAGTTATTTGAAAATATATATCCGTATAAAAAAGAATGTGAGTCGATTGGTGAAGGATCTAAACAACCTCGGGAAGAAACAAAAGAAAGTACATTTAATCAGGAGGATCCAAGACGTAGTAAACGTCAAAGAACGTCTACTTCGTTTGGATCAGATTTTGTAACTTTCTTATTGGAAAATGAGCCTCGAACATTTAAAGAAGCTATACCGTATTCAGAATCATTATTTTGGAAGATGCAGTCAATAGTGAAATAGAATCCATATTGAACAATCATACATGGGAATTGGTTGATCTTCCTCCTGGAAATAAACCGTTGGGTTCTAAATGAATTTTTAAGAGGAAAATGAAAGATGATGGCATTATTGATAAATATAAGGTAAAACTTATGGTCAAAGGGTATAGATAACGAGAAGGTCTTGACTATTTTGATGCATACTCTCCAGTTACATGAATTATGTCCATACGAATGTTAATAGCATTAGCTACAGTTTATGGTCTTGAAATTCATCAAATGGACGTTAAGACGGCCTTCTTAAATGAAGATTTAAAGAAAGAAATCTACATGGAATAACCTAAAGGGTTTATGGTTCCAAGTAAAGAAAAGAAGGTATGTAGACTTGTTAAGTCCCTTTACGGACTAAAACAAGCACCCAAATAATGGCATGTAAAATTTGACTAGACAATATTGTCAAATAGTTTTAAGATAAATGAATGTGATAAATGTATGTACATTAAAAATGTTCCAAATTACATGGTCATTGTTTGCTTATATGTGGATGATATGCTGATAATGAGTAATGACATTGCCAACATAAATGCGACTAAGCATATGCTAACTAGCAAGTTTGAAAT
Organism: Nicotiana sylvestris; assembly: GCF_000393655.2. Taxonomy (NCBI): domain Eukaryota; kingdom Viridiplantae; phylum Streptophyta; class Magnoliopsida; order Solanales; family Solanaceae; genus Nicotiana; species Nicotiana sylvestris. The sequence goes on along the minus strand of NC_091057.1, from coordinate 116,563,562 downwards.
GAAGGACTTGGGAGTTGCTGATTTAATTCTGGGTATTAAGATCCATAAGACTCCTCAAGGTCTGGCATTGTCACAATATCATTATATTAAGAGGGTACTTGAAAAATTCAAGCACTTAGATTTTAAAGTTGTAAAGACTCCAATTGACGTGAATCTTGCACTAGCAAAGAACAAAGGCCAAAGCATTTCACAATTGGATTATGCTCGTGTGTTGGGATGTTTAATGTATATCATGAACTGTACATGACCAGATATAGCTTGTGCTATAAGTAAATTGAGTCGATACATGAATTATCCAGGTCAATCTCATTGGATGGCAATAAAATGAGTTTTGGATATTTAAACCATACCCAAGACTTTGCTTTGCACTACAGTAAATATCCTGTGGTGATTGAGGGATACTGTGATGCAAATTAGATCATCGGTTCAACTGATTCTAAGTCTACAAGTGGATATGTATTCACTATTGGTTGAGGAGCGGTATCTTGGAAGTCGTCCAAACAAACTTATATTGCACGTGAAGAAGCTGAATGGATCCGGAATTTCTTGGAAAACATTCCATTTTGGCCCAAACCATTGGCACCAATATGCATACATTGCGATAATCAAGCGGCAATTGTAAAGCTGGGAGCTTTATGTATAACGGTAAATCTCGTCATATACGACGAAGACATAAAACCATTAGGCAATTACTCTCTAGAGGAATTATCATGATTGACTACGTAAAGTCAAGTGATAATGTGTCGGATCCACTTACAAAAGGTCTAACTAGAGAGGTAGTTGAGAAATCATAGAGTAGAATGGGACTATGGACGAGAACAAGTCATTGTGACAGTAACTCTACCTAGAAGACTGGAGATCCCAAGATCTAGGTTCAAGGAGATCAAACAAAGTCATTAATGAAGGTTTAACATTGTCAACTAAAATTTTGGTTCATTCTCGTGATGAGACAATGTTCAGTACCAAGAATAAAACATAAAGGATTTTTAATTATTTTTAAATTTGATATGGGGTATATCAAATAGTGTATCTACGGGATGACACGTTTAGGAATCACATATATAAGTGTGAAGTGTTAGCCGCTTCAAGGAGAATTTTGTAAGGTTAGTTCTCTACACACTTATGAAACCAGTCGGTGTTCATGGCTGAAACGAACACAACAATGAGAACCAAAGACGATTAAAGGTTGATTGTGTGACTTATGGTTGTCTAGGTATAGAACAAAGTTCGACGGTTCAAAGATATCAAATCTACCGATTAACCGAGTATATCTGACATAAGTTCACTACAGAAAGTTCAAAGGGAAATCTACTTATCCAGATGCGATTAATCCTTGCTTGCGAATCACACAATTTTTCATACATACTTCTGTGATATAGCCATTCCCCATTTATGTGGGGGATTGTTGAGTTTTTTTAAGCTATTTTAGCTTGAAAGATGGTGAATGAGAAATGGAGAAAAAATAAAATATTTGAGTTTCCCTCCTTGACAAAGGGACATTGTACCATATTGAAGGAAGAAAAAACGTTTGATGAGTATATATACAATTGCTCTTCTTCTAGCTCTTAATGAGTTAAGAAGAAGGCAAGACTCGCGTCTTCGTCGATGTCGCCCGCTCGGCTCAGCTTCGGGTTCGGTCGATTGATTGATTAATTTTTTGAATTTGTTAATAGTAAATATTAACGTAATATTATTAAATATCCGTTTTTGTAACGGAAAATTAATATTAAATCCAAATTAATTTCTCCGCTAGTCCATTTTTTGTAACGGAAAGTAATTTCGTTGCCCGGCCGTTTTGCGTAACAGAAAAGTAATTTCCTCTGCATTTGAGTTCTCGTTTTAATTTGCGTAAATGGCCATTACGTTATGGCCGTTTTACGTAACTGACCCTCTTCGTTTGAGCTCAACAGGTTGGGGCTATAAATAGCAGTCCATTCTCTCAAATTTTCCATACGAAATTCTGAATTCTCCTCCTTTCTCCTGCATTGTTTTAACTACAAAGAAAGCAATAGTAAGTGTGATTTACTACCGATCATTGTGTTTGCTGAAATATTGGGGTTTGAAGTACTGCTACACCAGTGTGTAATTCGTTCTATCCTGTGAGGAAATAATCCACAACCTTGGGTACTAGGAGAGGATTAAATTATTTAAGGAAACACTATGAATTCAGTAAGCTCGAATTAAATTCTGATTCTTTTACATTTCTGTTTATATGTTATTTTATCTTCTCCAGGATTATTTTACAAATACAGTTTACTAACAAAAACATTTTTTGTTTTCTTGCCTTTTTGTTAGTCAGTTGCTGCTGTGTTCTCGCTCTTGTTGTTGCCCTCTTGCTTTGACTTAATCTTGGAGCAGCAAAAAAATGTCCAATTTCTCTTATAGTTTCTTTTCTCTGAAGTACTCGGGATATTATTATTTGGGGATGTCATTCTGCGGTTTGTTTTGGTGGATTGAAGTGTTATTGTTTATGTAAATGGTATAGGGTTGGAAAGATCCTTGATTTAATTTCCTTTATGACATTGCATGTTTTTGCAATTTGATCATATTAGATTTATATAAATGATACAACAATTGCCAAAGATCCCTGATTAAATTTCCTTTATGACACTGTTCTTGATTTATTTTCTATAATTATTGCAACATTTAGTTTTCTAGTCTTGCAAGCCTTTGAAAATATTGGCGTGGAATTAAAATATTAGAGGATTGATTATAGAGAAACATAATTGATTACTTATTGTGCCCAAAGTTCCTTCCAAGAATGAATGTTATTATCTATGTCTAATGTTCCAAAATAATTCATTGCATCAAACAAGTTATTTACAACTATAAAATTACTCCCTCCGTTCACTTTTACTTGTTCACTTTGGATTTTTCACATCTCTAAAGAAATAATAATTATAATATGTATCTTATCATATAACCCCTAATAATGATAGCATTTCAAAAAGTTTTCTTGGGAAATAATTTTGAAAATGAGAAATTAATGACAAGGGTAAAATAGGAAAAACAGTGATTGTTTTTCTCTTGATTTAGTATAGTGGACAAGTAAAAGTGAAAATGTATTTTTTGTATAATGGACAAGTAAAAGTGAACGGAGGGAGTATAAAATAAAAAAGTAAAAATAGCACGGTCTAGCCAATTTTCGGACTGGTCATTCAAAAATAGTCAGCGTTTGCCAAGTCATTGAAAAATAGCCACTATTTTGCTGCAAGAGAGACCGGTCCAGCATAATATACTGGAGTTCGGTGCACTTGTGTATGACCTTCCAGCATATTATGCTGGACCAGTATATTTTGCTGGCTCCAGTATAATATACTGGAGTTTGGAGCACCGGTGCTCCAAACTCCAGTATATTATGCTGAACCGGTATATTATACTGAAACTCCAGTATATTATGCTAGAGTATTTTTCCGGATTGTGAATAGTGTTTTTGTTCAGATTTATCTTTACATAAAAAGTGACTAAATTTCGATTACTTTTGAAACTGTGGCTATTTTTGAATGACCACTTGTAAATCTGGCTATTTTTGAATTTCTCCAAATAAAAAAGAGAGAATCCTAATATCAAATTTCGCAATGGTTAACCTGCATTTTGCCATATATACTTGGATTTCTCCGTTTTCTCTTTCCTTTTGTCTTTTAAGTCTATAAATAGCAATTAATAATGCAACTGTGCAATTTATTAAACTCCATAGCAAAGCATGTCCTAGCTCTAAACACTGCAGATTTTCCAAAACCTATTCAGAGATTCTCCAATTACAAAAGGTAAGGTCTGTTCAAGTCCACCTAGTTAAGTCATCACGAAAATGCAGAGGCTAAGCCAAAACATCTACCTGCATCTGAAGACAGCCAGAAGTTTAGCATTTAGCCACTATAAGCTTCAAACATGCTATACTAGCCGATAACAAACATGATGACAGAGTGTGTGTGTGTGTGTAATCCCTCAAAAGCAGCAATAACAATAATGCGCTACTTAGAACATTATGAACTGAAAACATCACAAGTGCAATCAAGAATGTTTTCACAAGATTAAGCTGATTGAAACAAGGAGAGCTTTTATGTTATCAAGATTGATTTTTGCAAGAGATGTGAACAGTAAAAAAAACAACCAACAAGCACCTGAAGCGTGGCAACAGAAGCAAATTTCTTTCATACTGATGTACATCCCCTGAGATTGTGGAGTTAATGATTTTGACAAGCAAGGGAAATACCAGTACTACAAGAATCAATTTGCCAAACACATAATTACTACTATATTCAAACTTCTCCAAGTTATGTTGGATAGGAAGTAGATCTGGGAAGAAACATTCCTAGCATAATAGTTGTGAATCCATGTTATAACTAAGATTTGGTTACATTAGAGAAGACATAGAGAAAACACCAAAAGGTAGACACCTGATATGTCACAGAGTAGTTGATAGATCTAAAAATTAAGACAAGCCAAGGCATGCGTTGGTGCCGAGCATCTACTCCACCTTGCAATTGGAGTTGGTTTAAATCATACCTCAATTAAGAAAAGACCCTCCCTCTAAAAATTGTCATGTGCACGAAATTGAGTTGTAGTTATAAACTTAAGGTATTTTGGATTTGAATATCTTATTAGCACTACAGCATATGCTTCATAATAGAATCATTTTTAGATTGGATTTCCCAATCTTGTTAGGCAAACAAGAACAAACTCATAGCTGCTGCTAAGCATGAGCCAGTGAGATTCTTTAATTAAATTCTTTATTATTTTTAGATGAATCGCTAGCTTTACTAAACCATTAAGAACCACAAAAACTAAGTCTCGCAGGCACCATGTGTTATATTTCCCATCTGCAGTGGTGAAGCTTATAATCAAATTCTATATCCAATTATGCTAGAGTATGATAAGAAAGAACCCATAAAGTATCATGCCACTAAATGGATACAGGAGGAATATGAACACAACTAAGATCAGCATTCTTCTCCTCTTCCTATGTCAAACAAACAAACGAAAAAATCGGCATCACAGAGAAGTAGATAGTGAAGCACATAAAGCCAGCGATATAATATATTATTATACATGTGTAATGTCTAAGTAGTCTTTAATACGAAATAAGTAATTTTTACGTCAGTAAGCATGATGAGATGAGCTTAAATGGAGCGATATGGGACAATGAAGATTCATATAGTCACCTCAACTTGCCTGGGGCTGAGGCATAATAGTTGTTTGTAAGTCAGTAAGCAATGATATAAAGGAAAAAACATATGCCTAGATGCACGAAATTTTGTCAATGAGACAGATAAATGCGTAAGCAGAGTAAGATAGAAAACATAAGTGCGTAATTGCAGCATCTCACTAGCAGGGGAGCTCTCGCCTGAAAAAGGAACGTTCATAACTGAGTCCAATAAACAAATAACAGTTGCTAAGACAGCATATCTGCATTTCAAGAGAAAGGAAATCTTGTTTAGATGAGACAACATCATCTTACCAAAAAATTGAAAGCCCAGTTTTCAGGAATAACGTTGAGATAAGGACCTCAAAAATTGACAATAAAAGTGCCAAGCAGAAGATAAGAATGATGGTGTTCAGAAAGTCTTGGGAATTTCCTGGAAACTGCTTTTCTTTTCATCTTCTTTTGGGAAAAGTAGGTAATTAAAAAGTAGATTAACTTATAAAAAGAGGGTTAAAGTGATAACATTCAGAATTTGGGGGCTGTTGTAGAAGTTGGTTCAATTTTGGTTTGAGTCAAACAAAACCACCAAAAGGTTGTTTTTTTGTTTTCTTTTGATTTTGTTTTTTGTTTGTTCTCTAGAATACAATGTTGTCCTAATAAGCAAACGGACATAATTTCTTCTTTTAGAAATCCTTTTTTCAAGGCCAAACATTGCCTTAAGACACTTGAGCTTTTGCAAGGCGCACAGCATAGTGGTGAAGTTTTTGGCTGCGCCAAATGTCAGAATCAAGGAGCCAAAGGCTAAACGAAAATTTGCAAGGAAATAGCAGCTCTATGTTAATATCTATACCTTTTCAGTTAGCTTCACGAGATAAGGCATGCATAACAAATAGGAAATCTATCCAATTATCAGCCACCTGTTGCATGTACTTCAACTCCCACCTGCAGACTGTCAATCAGACCATCTTGTATTTAGGCAAAACGGTTTATTTGATTATTCATTATTGTACAAGTGCAAGGGGAAACAAATGTAAAAAAACAGAATTGGAAAGAAACTGAATGCAGTCTTTATTTTCTGGATATGCTCAGTAGTGTAATCTGAGGACCTTCGATTTTTCAATACAAAATCTGATTCCCACAATTTCAGGCTATTACTGCATATACATCCTTGTAATTGGCAACTCTTTTATTTGCTCACTGTTATACTTGAATTATCATCTTGAAACTATTTAAAGCTCTCTTGCCTTAAGATTCGTTGCTTAGCAAGCCTTGACCACTACACAAAAAGCCTAAAATTATGAAGATTCACCAAATCCAGCTTTCACCCCCCACCCCCACCCCTTTTCTTTCGAAGAGAATCTAAGACTTCTCTCATTGGGGGTAATGGTGGAAATAGTTGAGAGAAGTATAGTAATTAAAGTTGATGAGCTGTCATAAGGGAAAACAGAATAGTTCATAATAGATCGAAGTTAATGACAACTCTATACTGATTCATCTTGCCATGAAAATAACCAGCTGTAGTCCTACCGATTTCTTATCTGTTTATATATCTTGTGATTCGTCACCTCACTAAGAAATTTTAACAGCAGCACATTCAACCTGATTTGAACTGGAATCATTCAAAAACCAGATTTCATGGTTAGAGAAGGGCCATGTTTCCATTGTGGCATCGAGCGTAAGTTCTATTGACCACCTATATCCCACCTTTTGTGTTTATCAATAATCTCATGCTTAAAAAGGGTACTTCATTCAGTGATGCTTAGAATTTTTGTTCCTGATCTTCAGCAAATAAAATTTGTAGGCTCACATGCATGAAACACTAAGTCCCCAAATTTCCCAAAATTGCTTATCTGCTAAATATAAAACATAGAGTACTTTATTTCTCTCACCTCTCGAGCCAAATGTTAATTGATTTCCAGTACAGCAGCCATTAGTCAAACAGGAGCCGAGGTCATCTAGGATAAATTGCAGATATGGTCCCCAATCTCTGGCATTCATTCACAGTTAGTCCCCCTTTATTTAATATTTTGGCAACTGTGGTCCGTAAGTTCTAGATGATGTATATTCCGAACTTTTTTTGAGCAAAAGTTGTTCATAGACAGCTCGATTTAGAACAGCAAGCAACATGGAGGGGAAAGGTCCTGAATGAATGTATCCGATTCTTGAGCTACTTTAAGTCGAGCTAAAACTTCATGTTGAAGACATAATTAAGTAAATAAAAGTGCTCCCTCTAACCGCTTAAGCTTTTAGATGAGACGGACACACACTTCACCATGGTATCAGAGCAGGCAGAAGTCCTGAGTTCGAGTCTCACGGCTAACCAATACCAAAAAAGAATTTCCACGTGCTTGGCTCATCAAAAAGAATCAAGCCCGCACGTGAGGGGGCATGTTGAAGAAATAATTAAGTAAATAAAAGTACTCTAACACACATTCCTTCTACATGCTTGTCAAAAATCTTCTGTGTCAAGCTCTTTGTAAACGGGTCTGCCAAATTGTCCTCTAGCGCAATCTTCAACACTCTTGCATCACCTCTCTGAGTTATATCCCGAATTAAGTGTTATTTACGCTCAATATGCTTACTCCTTTTATGGCTTCTTGGTTCCTTCGAGTTTGTAACTGCACCACTATTGTCACAATAAAGTACAATTGGTGCTTGAACCGAAGGGACCACATTAAGCTCTTTCAGAAAGTTCCTGAGCCAAACAACCTCTTTAGCTGCCTCAGATGCAGCCACATATTCGGCTTCCATGGTGGAATCAGCAACACATGATTGCTTGATGCTCCTCCAACTTTTGGCTCCACCTCCTAAGGTAAAAACATATCCTGAGGTAGATTTTCTAGAGTCTCTATCTGACTAGAAATCTGAATCAGTATATCCGCACGTGAGGGGGCATGTTGAAGAAATAATTAAGTAAATAAAAGTGTGCTCTCCCTAACAACTTAAGCTTTTAGATGAGATGGTCACACACTTCAAAACTTCATTCACACAATTGTCCAGAGTCCACACTTTCTAGAAACTAAAACATCATAAACTAAGAAGTTTATATTTGCTCAGGGTGCTCAAAGAACGGGCTGGTCGTTCCCAATCTATCCAGTTATTAATGTTCACACCATGTAATAAATCTTTAATTGTATACTTGTCATAGCTATGGTCCAGTGCTTTCGATACTATGACAAGTCATGAATCTGGACAACTCTTTTCCTTCAACGAGGGAGTGATGAAACCAAAATAAAAGATATTGACACCGTTTACATATTACTATTTGACATGAGGTCTTCCAATAGAAAGGTATCCTTTAAAATCCTGCATGCCCTCAAAACATGAACAGACTTGAAGTACTGAAGGTTACGTCCAGAAAAATAAAAGCAAGCAGGTGCCATTCAGCTAGAGGACATATGAGTAAACTGAAGTGAATAGGCTTGAGACTGTATCTATGATTCTACAAACTCCTTATAAATAAAATGCAGTTTGACAAGAATTAAACTAATTTTATATAGTTCCTTAACATGGTTTGAAACTGCAAATACCAAAACAGTTGACACATCCTAAATGTTGATGCATGTTTTACGGAGAGATATGTCCCCTTGTTTTACCCAAAAATTTCATGTGCTCCTCGCTTTACATACTTTTAGACCATAGCGGTTTTCATTCTTGTGTCATATATTCTATAGCTTTTTTACAGGTAATCTTAATTGTCAATGATCATCGTGCTTTAGTTTCTGACCTGTATGAACATATTCATATTGTGTACCAAGTTTCAACACTAATGAATTGTAAACTCATTCAGAAACCCCCCTTTGGAGAACAGGACCACCTAAAAAACCAGTGCTCTGCAATGCATGCGGATCAAGATGGCGGATTAGGGGGACTCTAGATGATTATTTTCCCAAACATGCAAACAGAGAAACTCAAAGCTATCAATTACCTTCTGAGATGAAGCCGCATGTCTTAGCTCGTGATGACCAAAAGCTAGAAGTTGAACCAGAGGTTGCTGCTGGAAAGGATGGCTCTTCAGCTTGTCTTGAAGAGGAAATGAATAACATATCAAGCTTAGGATCAACAGGATCGTCTTCGGACAACTGCATACAGATGGAAGAAACAAATGGTAAAATAATTTCATTTATACATAGAGCACTTCTCTCGGAAAATATGAAGCACATTCTGAATTAAATCCTTTCTTAAGCATAAGGGTTATGAAAAAGGTAGGAAGCTATTAGCTTCCTATTCAGTTTCAGGCGAATGATTTTCCTCTGGTTGATAATAAGCCCAAAACTCTCAGTATAGCTCAAAAAATTATGAGAGACGGATGCAATCAGGCAACCAAATCTCTGGAGATTCGCCTTCCCAAAAAATAATCCAGCAGTGCATCTTCGTCTGATTCAAAATAAAAGGACAGAGACATTTCCCCCCAATATTATTATTGATTCCAACTAAGAACTTTTCTTCTTCCAATGGTTACATTTGATCCCCCCCTAAAAAACACCCCAAAAAGTTTTTTAAAAAAAAAAGCGAAAACAGAGGAAGAATCTGCAGACCCTACACAACAAATTTAACAATTAAACAGAATTTTCATCAGTATTCTCCCACTTTCCAAGTGGTTGTTTTATGTTAGGATTTCATCAGTACCTAATACTCAAAAGGATTGCTACATCATGAGCTTTAAGCCAACTCGACATGCATATATCAAATTCATCTCGAATGACAGTCTGATTTATTCTTATGGAGGAAAGTCTTTTCATTTTCGATTATTGTGATGTGTTTATCAGATTATGCAATGTCTAATCACATTTGAGGTCTTACCAAATAAGCAGTAGGGGTGCAATCACCATATGATACTCTATAAACTAAATATTGGGTTTCTTTCTTGCTCATAGGCCATTAATTATAGTGTCTCCCTAAGCTTCAAAAACTTACTTTTTTTTACACATTAAACTGACATTGCCAAACTTCAGGTAATTTGGATTCTCAATAATTAAGATATGAACTGATCAGTCCAATTATACCTTAACCATACAAATAATAAGATTTTCCCATTAAAAAAAAGATCTAGTAAACTGATACCTAATTGTTTTGCATGCGCTAACGTTCACCTTTTATTAGGAGAAGCAGACAAAGATCCTCTCTGGAATCCTGATGGTGTCCCCAGAAGAAAGAGATCAGAGCTTGGACAACACATTTTGTCACCAGTTGAAAGACTCCAGAGGCAACTTTATTATATTCTACAGGAACCAGACTTTGAGAATATATCGGCCGATGATGAAAATATTCTAATTTATGACAAGAACAAAAATATTCCTCCTAATGAGATTGGTATTGGAGCTATGCTGCTCATACCACCAACTACTACTACAGAACGCTCAACATCTCTATCAACAACGGCAGAAGATAATGTCGCTTCCTCAATGAATGTTCCTATAGAAAAGTCATATATGTAAGTGAATTTGGGATGCATGTATAAGGTTCAAGTGGTGTGTGAAGCCAACTCTTATTGTCGTAGCTAGTGCAATGTTGGTTAAAAAAAGGGGCTGTTCCAACTTTACTTGATGTCCCCAAACAGGCAACGCACAACAACTTGGGTAAATTGAGACCATCTAATTTGCCAGATGTCGTGCATACATTTTTTCAATATGTCAATTCTGTTTTTTGGGTGCATTTAATATGTCAATTCACACGTCTGTCAGCACGTCCTTATCTACAAGTTTGTTAGTTTGTGTGGACTCGATGGTAGACTTGCAGTGTAACATCTCAAATGGCATTTGACTTACAGATGCTTGTCGTTACAACTGTAATGCTTTATACTTTGTTTCAGGATAAACAATAATGTACTAGATCATGTGGCTATGCAAAATGAAACTACTGCAAACGAGGGTGGAAAAGCAAAGGCACCTGAAAATAGACTTGCTCCACATCATATGGATACTACATCAAGGGTATGTCAATATTTTGTTCTCTAAGATAATGCTGCTATTGAATCTTCTTCCATACAGGGAGATGAAAGTCTGATTATTGAAGAAATAGGTATGTCGGCTTTAGGATAAGGTATGCTGAACCACAAGATGTTTCAAAATTATGTTGACTAAAATGTCTCTTCAATCTCCTTTTATGTTATAAAAACAAGTCGATAAGCGACTACACCTTTCAATGGATTTACACTAAAGAGAAGCTAGCGACCCATCAACACGTAATCCAGGAGCAATTAAGACTGATTCACAAAATGCCCCAGAGTAGCAACATGGCACTCTTCAAAAAAGATTTAAACTCTTATATTAGTAGGTAGACCTTGAATAAATTATGAAGTAGACATAGTAAAAGCAAAAAGACAGCACTCGTTGGTGGCATACAACTACATATACCTGCTACTCTAGCAACCAGCATTGCAGAAACCGGAGAAAATGGATCCCCTATTCACAACCAAAAAAACTTCTTAAAGTGTCAGAGCGTACTAAAAAGAAAGAAAGTAAAATATATTACTCCGTAAAAAGGGAAATGGGACATGGAAGAACTGAGAATATCAAAATCTGTCATTCTTTTGAACGGTGGCAGACCAATGTAAATGATGATAGCTGAAAATATAAGGAAACAATGGGAAGTGATTCCTGGGACTGTATAAGCATATCTTAGGCTCAGGAGCATCATACAACTGAAAAAGGCTACTTTTGGGTTGTACTTTTGTATTCTAAGTTTCATTTGAATCTTAGGATGCTTAATCTACTAAATTAATTACTTGGTCCAAAAAGGAAGTAGAAATGGCTGGAGAGATAAATTTTATGCCAAAAAAGAAAAGGACAATGATGGAGCGAAGATATTCAACTATATGTCAAGGAAAAAACTAAATCTTGATGCTATCTTTCCTAACATAACATTATAGCTTAAACTAAACTTGCAACTGAGGATATCAAAGTCAGAAAGTATACCTGCTTGCTGTCTTTCGGAATAACTTTCCTTCTTTCCAGGCAAGCCTATTTATTGTACCAATTCCTGTACTCTTAACCTTTTATATAAGCATTGAGAGAAACACGTACTAGTCCAAATGCATTAAATATTACTAAATACGAAATAATTATCCAACTAAAACCATAAATTTATTTATAAATTTTAATGAGCACTCAAATAATAAACTCTAACCCAAATTCACTACTAAGACCATGGTGCATCTAACAGAGAAATAGAAGTTTAATTGACGGGCATGCAAACCCGAACGAAATAATAGACATAAGATAGGTAGAGCTGAAATAGCGGCCTCCACGAATAATGCGGCGGCTCACCTCAGCAGTAGAATCCACTCAACGAATTTGTTAGCCACTAGCATCGTCCTCAGCAACAGTATCTGCATGGACATGCAGGTATGGAATGAGTTATACGTAAATATAACCCAGTAAGATCCTCGACCAACCACTTTAAATACTCCTGAAACAAGTGTTAGAAAATACAAATACAGAACGAGTAGAGAAATAATATGCACAGAAACCCTTTCACCATATAATTACTCCATAAGGTCCAAATAATTATTCTATAATATATATATATATATATATCAGCACAATCCATCCTAAGGACTTGTCATAAACGGCAGTGAAGGAAATTAACCGAACACCCCGACAAATCCACGGCAGCATACATAATGCTCCAGCTCTACCTGACGGCATATGCAATGCCCCAAATATATTACGGCAACAAAGAAATAATTTCTAATGCTCCAGCGCCATAGCACGAGGCTACGTCACACAACAAATCACTTATTAAATAATTTCAGCTTTTTCACAAATAATAAATATTTGCGGCTGGTCTAAGACCACCGATTCTGCCAAGCACACGCTCGTCCCATCACATGGACCAGGCAGACAAAACATACTTTCAAAACGGACTTTGGAAAAGCAAGCATCAATGCTTAAGGCTCAATTACCTCGCTAACGAGAAGTTCCCCAACCTTGCAACGTCTAGACCACCAACCAAATGGCCCCCAATGGCCTCAATCTATTAAAAATATTGAATAACACGTCCTAATTAGTCTACGTGAAAAAAATTCACAATTTTAGAACAAGCCAAAATTAAAGTCAACCCTCGGTTTAAAAATTTGTACATAATTAAATGCCAAATGAGGCATTGTAACGCTGCAATGGTAACGTCCCAGAAGAATTTTGCGTGCTTATACCACTGTTTTCTTTCCAACATGCAAACTCCCATAACTTTCATACGAGTAATAGTTAAATTCCTGATCATTGTTCTCATCATTACTTGTTCATTACTATAATAATTTCTCATCCTTGTCTTAATTATTGTTAACATATACATGGTAACCATATTACTCATATTAGTTCACTACACTACTTAAGCATAGGAGTATATACAAATTACTTGATTACTTAGATTCTTTCTACCATAGTTCAAGACAATTAATTGCTACTGCTCCTAGTTTCTCAAGTCAAATTAGCTTAATTATATTACATTAGAATATAGCATATTAACCTTGCTATGTCAACAACAACACTTAATCATCCTTTAGCCACCAATGTTCTAAGACAATAAAGTCCAAATAATTCCTTCATAGACCATTTCTTAGTTTGCAATCCCCCGCTACGTAATTTTACAAGCTTACACATTATTGCTATAATAATTGGTCTTGTAATTATCACCTTAATCATTGGCTTATACACTTTATTCTAACCAAAAGAATCAATTCAAAAGACATAACAAAGTTTAGTATTATCTGAACTTTGGTTTCTTCTTAATTTGGTATGGATTCCACATAGGATCCTTGGCCGTCGTTCTCCAAGCCAACTTGTATTCTTTCTTTTTTTCTTTTTCTTTTTGTTTTCTCATAGTAGGGAACTTGAATTTCCATCTATATACCCTAGAGTAAGTTTACGTGACCCACTAGTAAATTGCGGGACTGACATACTTTACATCTTTACAAAAAATTTAACTTACGTCACTTACTTTAAATTCTTAATTTGTAATATGTAATTAGCCCACTAGCCACTTATTTAATACACTATCCTATCTTATATACTAGCTTAGTATTTGACTTAATAGCTACAAATAAAATTAATTCTTCAATCTCACAATTAATAATTACATAAAAATATTTCTGGTTATTACAATATTATCTTTGGAGGTGGAGGATCTTACCTCCCTCCCTTATCACCCTATATACTACTTATAACAACAACAACAACAACATATCCAGTATTATCCCACACCGTGGGGTCTGGGAGGGTAATGTGTACGCAGACCTTACCCCTACCTTGTGAGGATAGAGAGGTTATTTTCAATAGACTCTCGGTTCGGGAAAGCATAAGCACCACATTAATGAAAATATAGACAAGAAAGGACAGTACCAAAAAGCCATATAAAAGCAAAATAAAAACAACAAGACAGTAAGGTATCAATAATGAAAGAAAACAACGGTTAGTTATAAAAACCTACTACCAACAGAAAGCGAGACTACGTGCCAATACTACTGTTATGAACAGTCTAGACCACCTACTCTACTACTCTAATCCTCAACCTCCATACCTTCATATATACTACTTATAGGAAGAGCTTTTAGGAGTAATACATTAACGTCTAGTATAGGTTCCATGCTCCAATGTTCCTCTTTTCCAATCATACCTCATTTCCAAACGACAATAGTAGTCATATAATCCCCATAGTCGAATATCGTGTTAACATACAACAACAACAACAAGCAGCCCAGTAATTTCTTATGAGTGGGTCTGGGAGGGTAAGATTTATGCAGTCTTACCCCTATCCTGGAAGGGCAGAGAGGTTGTTTCCGATAGACCCTCGGCTAGAGAACGGATGAAAAAAGAGGGGAAAAAAAGAGTGGTGGCAACAAGTAGGAATAACAACAAGATAAAAAGACCGAAGCCAAGAAAGCAGTTAAACTCTAGATAGTAAAAGCAATCTATGAATAAAAGGATATTATACTAACTGAAAATGTTGGTTTATGTTTAGTTAACAATGGCATGCTGAAAATGTTGGTTTATGTTTAGTCAACAATGGCATGCCAATTGGAAGAGTTGGTGGAAAGAGTTGGTGTTGATGCTAGGAGGAAGCTTCCTCCTTTGATGTCACCCATGACATCAAGAGGAGGTAGTTTGATGTCACCAATGACATCAAGAGGAGGTCTTTACCTCTATAAATAGATGCACTCCTTCACTTGTAGAAATCATCCCAAAATAATACAATACATTGTAGTGAGTAGAGAGTTAAGAGAGAAATTCTCTTAAGTGTAATTGGGAAATCTCCCCTTCCTTTGTTAATATTAAAAAGGGCAATTGTTCTCTGGTGGACGTAGGATTATTTTGATCCGAACCACGTTAAATCTTGTGTTCTTTCTTTTACGTTTCCGCTAACAATTGGTATCAGAGCGACAGGATTCTTTAACGATCCAAGGAGAAAGAACAAGCAAATATGAGTTCCATGAAGTTTGAAATTGATAGATTCAATGGACGCAACAACTTCAATATCTGGAAGATCCAGATGATGGCGTTACTGCGGAGGGAAGGTTCAATCCATGCTATTGACGGAAAGTATCCTACGGATATATCAGCTCCCGACAAGGAGAAGATTGAAGGGGATGCATTGAGTGCAATCCAACTATCCCTTGCACCTAACGTGCTTTGTGAAGTGAGTACGGGTACCGAAGAGACGGCCAAACAGTTGTGGGAAAAGCTAGAAGGGCTATACCAAGACCGATCAGTGACAACAAGAATGTTGTTACAACGGCGTCTTCACACATTTAAGATGGGGTCAGGTACTTCGTTACAAGATCATTTAGATGCGTTTAATAAACTTGTCATGGACTTACAGATTGCAGGAATTAAAAGGGAGGAGGAGACGCTTGCATGTGCTTTGCTATTTTCATTGACTTCAGGATATCGTGATATTGAGAATTCAATGATGTATAGCAAGGAGCCTATCAAGCTTGAGCAAGTGCGGCAGGCACTTAACTCTAGTGATGTGCGGAGGCACATTGAAGGAGATAGAGATGACCAGGCAAGTGGCCTCTTTGTAAGAGGCCGGACTAGCCAACAGGGAAAGACCAAATCAAAGCACAGATCAAAGTCTCGTGTGAACAAGAAGAATACAGAGTGTTGGGGTTGTGGCAAGAAGGGGCACTTTGAACGAGATTGCCCAATGTCAAAGTCCAAGGAAAAGGCGAGTGCATCTACAGTTGAACAGGTACATAATTTTGATAATGATTATGTACTAACAACATCGTGTAATAATAATAGTAGTTATGAAAACAAATGGGTGTTAGACTCTGCTTGTACTCTGCATATGACGTTCCGAAAAGACTGGTTTAGCAGCTACGAGAAAAGTGGAGGAACCGTAGTAATGGGCAATAATGCAACTTGTGCAATAGTTGGCATTGGCTCAGTTCGGGTTCGCTGCCATGATGGAATCGTGAGGACTATTACACAAGTCCGTCATGTTCCTGATCTGAAGAAGAATTTGATCTCCTTGGGTACTCTGGATGAACAAGGCTACAGGTACATGAGCGAAGCAGGAACTATGAAGGTGACTAAAGGTTCTTTAGTCATGCTGAAAGGCAAGCTGGAGAACGGCCTTTACACATTGGCCGGAAGCACCATTGTTGGCTCTGCAAATGCATCTACAGTGCAGTTATCTAATGATGACAAGGCAAGACTATGGCACATGAGACTAGGTCATATGAGCGCACGTGGACTGGAGATGTTGAGCAATCGTAAACTTTTGGAAGGTGAGAAGATCAGCACGCTTGACTTCTGTGAGCACTGCGTTCTAGGGAAGCAGAAGAAGGTCAGCTTCAGCACTGGCAAACACAAGACAAGAGGAGTGCTAGACTACATCCATTCAGATTTATGGGGTCCTTCTAAACTTCCATCGAAGGGCGGAAAGAGGTATCTTCTCATTTTTATTGATGATTTCTCACGAAAGGTTTGGGTGTATTTTTTGAAGGCAAAAAGTGATGCTTTTGAAGCATTTAAAGAGTGGAAGATTTTGATTGAAAATCAAATGGAGCGGAAAATCAAGTATCTTCGCACAGACAATGGCTTGGAGTTTTGCAATGAAGAGTTTAATGAATTCTGCAAGGTTCATGGGATCTCAAGACATAGGACTGTCAGGCATACCCCACAGCAGAATGGAGTTGCCGAGAGAATGAACAGAACTCTTCTTGAAAAGGCTCGTTGTATGCTCCTACAAGCCAAAATGTCCAAAGTATTTTGGGCTGAAGCAGTTCACACTGCTGCTCATATTGTCAATCGATCTCCAGCATCGGCAATTGACTTTAAGACTCCGAATGAGGTATGGTCAGGTGAACCCTCTAACTATTCATACTTACGAGTATTTGGGTGTCCAGCTTATTATCACGTTAATGAAGGAAAGCTTGAACCAAGGGCTAAGAAGGCCATATTCGTAGGGTATGTGGATGGAGTAAAAGGGTACAAACTTTGGTGTTTGTCTTTACTCAAATTTATAGTTAGTAGAGATGTCACCTTCGATGAATCCTCTATACTTGATCCCCGTAAAGTTTCCGTGGAGTTTTCAGGAAACAAGAACAACGAGCAGGTGGAGCTTCCGGTGGAGCTTGCCAAGGAAAAGGATCAAGAGACTCAGGTTAAAGATGAGTCAGAAGATGTAGGCGTTGAAGAACTTGCTGTCAATGAACCATACACAATTGCGAAGGGGAGGGAGAAGAGGCAGACACGAGAACCGGAACGCCTTATAAATCAAGCAAACTTGATTGCATATGCGTTCGTAGCTGCACAAGAAGAGATTAAAGATCTGGAGCCCTCCTCGTATATTGAAGCAACTTCTTGCAAGGATGCCGCACAATGGCGGTTAGCCATGACTGAAGAGATGGAGTCTCTTCACAAGAATCAGACATGGGTCTTAGTGAAAAGACAAAAGGGGAAGAGGACAGTTGGATGCAAGTGGGTCTACCGAAAGAAAGAGGGAATTCCTGAAGTGGAAGATGCTAGGTTCAAGGCGAGATTGGTTGCAAAAGGTTTCAGCCAAAAGGAGGGAATTGACTACAATGAGATTTTCTCTCCGGTCGTGAAGCATAGCTCAATTCGCGTGCTACTAGCATTGGTTGCACAATTTGACTTGGAGCTTCAACAGCTTGATGTCAAAACTGCTTTCTTACACGGTGATCTAGAAGAGACAATCTATATGGATCAACCTGAAGGTTTCCTAGCTGAGGGAAAAGAAGATCACGTATGCCAACTAAAGAAGTCTTTGTATGGTTTGAAGCAATCCCCTAGACAGTGGTACAAGAGGTTTGATGCATTCATGACTACACATGAATTCTCAAGGAGTGCATTTGATAGTTGTGTGTATCACAAGAAGATGTCTGGTAACTCAATGATTTATTTACTGTTGTATGTTGATGATATGCTTATTGCTGCTAACAACATTACAGAGATAAATGCTTTGAAGAAACTATTGAGTAAGGAATTTGACATGAAGGATTTAGGAGCTGCAAAGAAAATCCTTGGTATGGAGATTTCAAGAGAAGACGATGTTGTACATCTTTCTCAGAAGAGGTATATTGAAAGGGTTCTCGAGAGATTCAATATGCAAACGTGCAAGCCTGTAAGTACACCATTAGCTCCTCATTTTAAACTTTCAGAGTCACAAATGCCTCAGTCCGAGGATGAGGTGGAGCATATGTCAAAGATTCCTTATGCCAGTGCAGTTGGTAGTATTATGTATGCTATGGTATGCACACGTCCAGATATTGCTCAATCTGTAAGTGTGGTAAGTAGATACATGTCCAACCCAGGAAAGAGGCATTGGGAAGCTGTCAAGTGGATATTGAGATATCTCAAAGGAGCTTCTGGTGTTGGTCTTACCTTTCGAAAAAGTGGTACAGGTATTTCAATTCTCGGTTATGTGGATTCTGACTATGCAGGAGATCTTGACAGAAGAAGGTCCACAACTGGATACATCTTTACCCTCGTTGGCAGTGCCGTCAGTTGGAAGTCGACTTTGCAGTCGATTGTCGCTTTGTCTACGACAGAAGCAGAATACATGGCAGCAGCGGAGGCGGTAAAGGAAGCTATCTGGTTGAAAAGTTTAGTAGCGGAATTGAGTTTGGTTCAGCTGGAATCAACTCTTAGATGTGATAGTCAGAGTGCTATTCATCTAATGAAAAATCAGAGATTTCATGAGCGCACTAAACACATTGATGTCAGATTTCATTTTATTCGAGATGTTATTGATGAGGGAACTATCAAGGTCGTGAAGGTTATCACAGACGATAATGCTGCAGACATGTTGACCAAGATAGTCCCGCTCGCTAAGTTTGCACACTGCAAGGACTTGGCGGGGGTGTGCATCAACTGATGCAACTCCGAAGAGAACAGTTGCTAGGTGGAGGTGGTATGTTCAACAATGGTTTGATTCTTCTTGTTTCTTACAACGGGGTTGCCCAGTAAGCTTAGAAGTTTTGGCCAGAGTTGTTCACACGCTCGAAACGCAAACCAAGGTGGAGATTGAAAATGTTGGTTTATGTTTAGTTAACAATGGCATGCTGAAAATGTTGGTTTATGTTTAGTCAACAATGGCATGCCAATTGGAAGAGTTGGTGGAAAGAGTTGGTGTGGATGCTAGGAGGAAGCTTCCTCCTTTGATGTCACCCATGACATCAAGAGGAGGTAGTTTGATGTCACCAATGACATCAAGAGGAGGTCTTTACCTCTATAAATAGATGCACTCCTTCACTTGTAGAAATCATCCCAAAATAATACAATACATTGTAGTGAGTAGAGAGTTAAGAGAGAAATTCTCTTAAGTGTAATTGGGAAATCTCCCCTTCCTTTGTTAATATTAAAAAGGGCAATTGTTCTCTGGTGGACGTAGGATTATTTTGATCCGAACCACGTTAAATCTTGTGTTCTTTCTTTTACGTTTCCGCTAACACTAACATTAATGCTAGCGAACTGAGTAAAACAAAGAGAAACACTCGACTACCTACTAGCCTTCTACCCTAATTTTCGACCTTCACACCCTCCTATCTAGGGCAATGTCCTCAGTCAGCTCTAGTTGCGGCATGTTTCACGTAATGACCTTTCCCCAAAACTTCTTAGGCCTACCTCTACCCATCCTGATACCCGTTGAGGTTAACCTCTCGCACCTTCTGAATGGGGCTTCTATACTTCTCCTCTTAACATGCCCGAACCATCTCAACCTCACTTCTCGCATCTTATTCTACACAGGTGCTACTTCCACCTTATCCCGAATAACTTCTGTTAGATATAGATATGTAGTTGTCCCACATTGGAATAGGTGTAGTATGCCATTTGTATAGAGTAGCTATAAATTAGCACATTCTGTATTGCATTAGACACACAACATCAATATATCATATTTTCTCCCGTGCCTTCTCACATGGTATTAGAGCAATCGTGAGAGATTTATCGCTGTGCATAAATTCCAGCGGCTCCGGGAAGGAAAATTAGTTGACCGGAAGCCTTTTTCCGGTAGGTCTGCCGCAAGTAAAAAAAGCCATTTTTGTCAGTGTTGTGCAAAAACCAACACCACCACGAAGTAGATCGGGCTCCGGCGACCAACCCGTAAAAAAAATCTCCGTCAGAATACCCTCCACGCGCCGCCACTCGCCACCGGAAGAAAATTTTCCGACGAAGTTCCGACGTCGCATGGGCCACCTTCCAGCCATTGTTTGGCGACGACTCTTCAGGACAAATTGTTCCCCTTGCAATTCCGAGCCTACCCATCAAGGTTACACCAAATTCCGACAACTTTTATATTTTTCCGGCGTGAATAGTGATTTCAAAAGTGGACTTCCGACCATTTTTTTTGAAAACGTTTCTTCAGAACAGTTGGGTCGTCTGGTAATTCCTATCTTACCCCTACTGTTTTTATTTCATTCCGACCACTTTGAATTTTCCCGGCAACTACAGTACTATTCCGACTGCTATAGTAATATTCCGACAGCTACAGTATTTCCTTGTTCTGTTTCACTATTCCTTACTCTGTTTCAGTGGATTACATTTGATTATTTCTCTAATTTGGTAATAATTTGCAATGATGTCTTTGGGAATTGATGTTTTTGGGTCTAAAAACATGAGTTCTGGAAACTCTAGTGTTATGATTACTTCGGAACCTTTAATGGGAGGTTCAAACTACTTAGCTTGGGCTTCATCTGTCGAGTTGTGGTGTAAAGGTCAAGGTGTTCAAAATCATCTAATTAAACAGTCTAGCGAAGGAGATGAAAAGGCGATAGCTCTTTGGGCAAAGATTGATGCTCAATTATGTAGCATCTTGTGGCGTTCTATTGATTCCAAGTTGATGCCTTTTTTCGTCCATTCCAGACATGTTATTTGGTTTGGGCAAAGGCTCGTACCTTATATACTAATGACATATCTCGCTTCTATGATGTGATATCACGGATGACAAACTTAAAGAAGCAAGAATTAGATATGTCTACTTACTTGGGTCAAGTACAAGCAGTCATGGAGGAATTTGAGACATTAATGACAGTCTCTGCTAGTGTGGCAAAACAACAAGAGCAGCAACAAAAGATGTTTCTAGTTCTTACACTCGCTGGACTTCCTAATGATCTTGATCCAGTGCGAGACCAGATTTTGGCTAGTCCGACTGTTCCCACAGTTGATGAATTATTCTCTCGATTACTCCGCCTTGTTGCAGCACCAAGTCACCCACTGATCTCATCACAAATACTTGATTCCTCTGTTCTCACATCGCAGACAGTGGATGTTCGGGCGTCTCAAACTATGGAGAACAGAGGAGGACGAGGTTGTTGTGGGAGATCTAGACCCAAGTGCTCTTATTATCACAAACTTGGACACACTCGTGAAATGTGCTATTCGTCATGGTCGTCCACCCAAAAAGGCTTACGTTGCTCAGACCGAGACTACAGGTAACCAAGGTTTTTCTGTATCTAAAGAAGAATATAATGAGCTCCTTCAGTATCGAGCAAGTAAGTAGACATCTCCACAAGTAGCCTCAGTTGCCCAGACTGATACTCTTGTTGCTGGTAATTCTTTTGCTTGTGTTTCCCAGTCTAGTACTCTTGGACCATGGGTCATGGACTCAGGCGCTTCTGATCACATCTCTGATCTCTAGTAATAAATCACTTTTGTCGAATATTGTATATTCACAGTCTCTTCCCCCTGTTACTTTAGCCAATGGATGTCAAACTAAGGCACAAGGAGTTGGACAAGCTAACTCATTGTCTTCTATCACCCTAGATTCCGTTCTTTATGTCTCTGGTTGTCCTTTTAGTCTTGCATCTGTTAGTCGTTTGACTCGTGCCCTCCATTGTGGTATATATTTTACTGATGATTCTTTTATTATGCAGGACCGCAGTACGGGACAGACAATTGGTACAGGACGTAAATCAGAAGGCCTTTACTACCTTAATTCACTCAGTCCTTCCACAACATGTCTAGTTACCGATCCTCCGGACCTAATCGACTGTAGTTTAGGACATCCAAGTTTATCCAAACTTCAGAAGATGGTACCTAGTTTATCCAATTTGTCTACATTAGATTATGAGTCGTGTCAGCTTGGGAAACATACCTGAGCTTCCTTTCTGCGTAGTGTTGAGACTCATGCAGAATCTGTTTTCTCCTTGGTTCATTCTGATATATGGGGTCCTAGTAGAGTCAATTCAACCTTGGGATTTCGTTATTTTGTTAGTTTCATTGATGATTACTCAAGATGTACTTGACTTTTCTTAATGAAAGACGTTCTAGAGTTATTCTCTATATTCCAGAGTTTTTGTGCTGAAATAAAAAATCAATTTGGTGTCTCTATTTGCATTTTTCGCAGTGATAATGCCTTAGAAAATGTATCTTCTTAGTTTCAGCAGTTTACGACTTCCCATGGAATTATTTATCAGACATCTTGTCCTTATACCTCTCAGCAAAATGGGGTTGTAGAGAGAAAGAATAGGCACCTTATTGAGATTGCTCGCACACTTCTAATTGAATCTCGTGTTCCGTTGCGTTTTTGGGGCGATGCAGTTCTCACAGCTTGTTATTTGATTAATAGGATGCCTTCATCTCCCATCAAGTATCAGATTCCGCATTCAGTATTGTTTCCCCAGTCAGCCTTATACCCTCTTCCACCTCGTGTTTTTGGGAGCACATGTTTTGTTCATAACTTAGCCCCTGGGAAAGATAAGTTAGCTCCTCGTGCTCTCAAGTGTGTCTTCTTTGGCTATTCTCGTATTCAGAAGGGATATCGTTGTTATTCACCTGATCTTCGTAGGTACTTTATGTCAGCTGACGTCACATTTTTTGAGTCTAAACCTTTCTTTGCTTCTGCTGACCACCATGATATATCTGAGGTCTTACCTATACCGACCTTTGAGGAGTTTCCTATAGCTCCTCCTCTACCTTCGAACACAGGTTTCACCCATACTAACCATTGAGGAGTCTAGTGTTGTTCCTCCAAGTTCCCCAGTCACAGGAACACCACTCTTGACTTATCATCATCGTTTGCGCCCTACATCAGGCCCAACTAGTTCTCGTCCTGCACCTGACCCTGCTCCTACTGCGGACCTTGCTCCTAGTACACCGATTGCACTTCGAAAAGGTATACGGACCACACTTAACCCTAATCCTCATTATGTTGGTTTGAGTTATCATCGTCTGTCATCTCCCCATTATGCTTTTATATCTTCTTTGTCCTCGGTTTCCATCCCTAAGTCTACAGGTGAAGCGTTGTCTCATCCAGGATGACGACAGGCTATGAGTGACGAGATGTCTGCTTTACATACAAGTGGTACTTGGGAGCTTGTTCCTCTTCCTTCATGTAAATCTACTGTTGGTTGTCGTTGGGTTTATGCAATCAAAGTTGGTCCCGATGGCCAGATTGATCGACTTAAGGCCCGTCTTGTTTCAAAAGGATATACTCAGATATTTGGGCTCGATTACAGTGATACATTCTCTCCTGTGGCTAAAGTGGCATTAGTCCGCCTTTTTCTATCCATGGTTGCGGTTCGTCATTGGCCCCTCTATCAGCTGGACATTAAGAATGCATTTCTTCACGTTGATCTTGAGGATGAGGTTTATATGGAGCAACCACCTGGTTTTGTTGCTCAGGGGGAGTCTCGTGGCCTTGTATGTCGCTTGCGTCGGTCACTTTATGGTCTTAAGCAGTCTCCTCGAGCCTGGTTTGGTAAGTTAAGCACGGTTATCTAGGAGTTTGGCATGACTCATAGTGAAGCTGATCACTCTGTGTTTTATCGGCACTCTGCTTCAAGTCTATGTATTTATATGGTAGTCTATGTTGATGATATTGTTATTACTGGCAATGATCAGGATGGTATTACTAATCTGAAGAAGTATCTCTTCCAGCATTTTCAAACTAAGGATCTAGGCAGATTGAAGTACTTTCTAGGTATTGAGGTTGCTCAATCTAGCTCAGGTATTGTTATTTCTCAAAGGAAATATGCTTTAGACATTCTTGAAAAGACAGGGATGATAGGTTGCAGACCTGTTAACACTCCGATGGATCCGAATTCTAAACTTCTGCCAGGACGGGGAGCCGCTTAGCGATCCTGCAAGCTATAGGCGGCTGGTTGGTAAATTAAATTATCTCACAGTGACTAGACCCGACATTTCTTATCTTGTGAGTGTTGTAATTCAGTTTATGAATTCTCCCTGTGATAGTCATTGGGATGCAGTACGCCGCATTATCCGATATATAAAATCGGCTCCAAGCAAAGGATTACTGTTTGAGGATCGAGGTCATGAGCAGATCGTTGGGTACTCAGATGTTGATTGAACAGGATCACCTTCTGATAGGCGTTCTACGTCTAGATATTGTGTTTTAGTAGGAGGAAATTTGGTGCCCTGAAAAGCAAGAAACAGAATGTAGTTGCTCGGTCTAGTGCAGAAGCAGAATATCGAGCAATGGCTATGGCAACATGTGAACTAGTCTGGACCAAACAATTGCTCAAGGAGTTGAAATTTGGTGAAATCAGTCAGATGGAACTTGTGTGCGACAATCAAGCGATTGATTGTCACTTCGTAAGAGAGAAGATACTTTCAGGAGATATTACTACGAAGTTTGTGAGGTCGAATGATCAACTTGCAGATATTTTCACCAAGTCCCTCCCCGGTCCTCGCATTGGTTATATATGTAACAAGCTCGGTACATATGATTTGTATGCTCCGGCTTGAGGGGGTGTTAGATATAGATATGTAGTTGTCCCACATTGGAATAGGTGTAGTATGTCCTTTGTATAGAGTAGTTATAAATTAGGACATCTTGTATTGCATTAGACACACAACATCAATATATCATATTTTCTCCAGTGCCTTCTCACAATTCCTAATTTTATCCAACCTGGTATGCCCACACATCCACCTGAACATCCTCATCTCAGTTACTTTAATCTTCTGGACATGAGGATTCTTAACAGGCCAACACTTTGCTCCATACAGCATAGTCGGTCTAACTACAACCTTGTAGAACTTGCCTTTAAGTCTCAGCGGCACATTCTTATCACACAAGAGACCAGAAGCGAGCCTCCACTTCATCCATCCTGCTCCGATATGGTGTGTGACATCCTCATTAATCTCCCCGTTACCTTGTATTATAGATCTAAAGTACTTGAAACTACCCCTCTTGGGGATGACTTGTGTATCAAGCCTCACCTCATATCTGCTTCATGGGTAACGTTGTTGAACTTACACTCCAAGTATTTCGTCTTGGTTTTGCTCAACTTGAAACCCTTAGACTCAAGGGGTTACTTCCAGACCTCCAGCCTCTCGTTAACACCACTCTGCGTCTCGTCAATAAGAACAATGTCATTAGCAAATAACAAATACCATGGCACCTCTCCTTGAATGTGTCGCGTCAATGCATCCATCGCCAAGGAAAATAGATGGAATCCTAAAATGCATTTCAAAGTTCGGAGTGAATGAGAACAAATCAAAGCACTGGTACCTGCTATTTTATTTTAGTAACCTAACCACTATGTAAACAAGAACTACAAGCCCAATTTTTTTTACATGCTCTCTCTACCTGCTCTCAGCTCATGTTAGTTAACGTGCGCTGACCTCGTCTCATCCATGGCGAGCGGGAGTGGAAGAGGGCGTGGTAGGCCCAATAAAGCTCCTACTACCACTGTAGGTAGTTCTGTAAGTTCGCGAATTCAAGCAAAGGACGGTAACATTGATCGATCTGGTCTGATACTAGGGCTCAATGGAAGGATATGGGAGGTGCCTCTAGCTTTGGAGTCTAAAAAAACCTAGATCTAACAACATTTTCATCAATTGGAAATCTTCCCCGACCAGAGAATGCACCAAAGCAACAGTCAAAGAATGGAACAGTAACAACTGCTGAGGAACCTAGAGAGATGAGGAATTATGCACCTCCTCCAACAGATGCACCTCCTAAACCATGGTGCAACCTCTTCCAGAAGAATCGCTCTGCAGCAAATGGTATGCCTCTATCTTATATTCTTCCACAGATCAAAAATGGCCAAATAGTTGCTCAATTGGACAAAAATGAGGTTAAATCTGAGACAGAGAAATGGAAATGTGCTCTAATTATGTACATACTTGGGGAGATACCGGGGTAGAATACTATGAAGCAATATATCAATGTCAATTGGGCCAATGTTGCAGAACCAGATGTATTCCTACATGAGGAAGGGTACTATATTGTCAAATTTCGAACAACTGCTGACATGCAAGAGATCTATTATTCTGGGCCTTACTCCATCAATAATAGGCCTATGATCCTGAAGCCATGGACCTCGGACTTTGATTTTAATGAGCCTTCCCACTGAAATTCCCCTCTTGGTCAAATTCCCAAAGTTGCCTATGAACTGTTGGGGATCTTATTCACTCAATAGAATAGCCCGTGTTGTTGGTACACCCATATTTGCTGATGAATGTACGACTAGGAAGACTAGGGTGTCCTTTGCTAGAATATTAATTGAGATTACTTTTACTAAGCCATTACCTAATGAGATCTGTGTCATGGATCCAAATGAAAGGCAATTTGTGCAAGGTGTGTATTATGATTGGAGACCTGATTTTTGTGACCAACACCAAAAAGCTGGCCATAAGTGAGCTCCTCATAAGGGATTAGATAAACAAGAGGCTAAACAACAGACTAAGCATCATGTGAAGACAAAGGAGCCCAAGAAAGTGACTATGGAATGGAGAACTAAAGGGCCTGTACTGAAAGTTGATAGCCGGCCTTTGCAACATCAAAACCACCCTACACCAATGACACCAGCTGACAGCAGGTTCTGCATATAGCCTCTTCAAGTTGTATGCTAGAAACTAGCCAAAGGCAAAGAAACAGCCAATCTCCAAATGATGCTCCTGTGTCCAAGGAGTGTCATCGAGGGAAACAAGTGGAAAGTAGCTCTGAGTTTAATCTAGCAAACTTCCTTATGCTTTCTGTTGTCACAGTGAAAAGTTCTCTTGATGTATTACCCAGTGGGACTGGAGATATACACCAATTGCCCCTTGACAGAGGTAGAGGCCATCTTACATGTTGATCAACTGGCTATTTTGGAATGTTCGGGGAGTCAATAAGAGGTATAAACAAAAAGAGCTACATCACTATATTAAAAATTGGAATATCAAACTAGCTGGATTGATAGAGACAAGAGTGAAAGAACATAACTCACATAGAGTTAGCAAAGCTATTGTACCTGACTGGAATATTTTTACCAACTACCAATATGCTCAGAATGGTAGGATCTGGCTCATTTGGGATTCACGATGGTATACTATGAACTTATTAAAAGCTGGTGCACAATTCTTGCATTGCCATCTAAGAGATAATTTCGGGAAATTGGATTGCTTAATGACTGTTGTTTATGGATATAATACTGCTGAGCAAAGGAATGGGCTGACATGCAGGGTTTGGCTACAAATATAACTGCACCTTGGATAATATGTGGAGATTTCAACGGTGTACTGTACCTTCAAGACAGGTTGCTGGGTAATCGTATAACATATGTTGAAACTCAGGACTTCTCTGCTTGTATTCAAACATTGCAGATTAGTGAATTGCCATGGAAGGGAAACTACTATACTTGGTCAAATAAGCAGCATAGACCAGATAGAGTTAGTAGTAGAATTGACAGTCTTTGAAAATTTTGAATGGATGATGCAATGGGGGCATGTGCAAACTTAATATGATCTGCCCCTAATTTCTGATGATTCACCTATGTTGCTCTCCATCTGCACGGCTACTAAGTCTGGAAAAATTCCTTTCAAATTTTTAAATGTTTGGGCAGACTGTGCTAACTTCCTACAGCTAGTGCAAGATGTATGGGGTCAGAATTTAGCAGAGTGGAGAATGAAGAATATTTGGCTAAAACTTAAAGCTCTAAAGCCTAGACTCAAGATATTGAACAATGAAGAATTCAAAACTATTACTACTAAGATTGACCAGGCTAGAGGTGAACTTCAAGGTATTCGGGAGCAGATTGTTTCACAGTGTACTGATTACCTACCGGACCAGGAGAAAGCTATGTTTCATCAGCTAGAAAAATGGTCTCTCATATAGAAAAGTGTACTGAAGCAAAAATCTAGAGCTAAGTGGATTAAGCTTGGGGATTCAAACACCAAATACTTTTCTACATAGTGAAGGAAAGGACTCAGAAGAAGCAGATCAAAGAAATTACCTCTCTAGATGGACAGACACTAAATGACTCTTGAGGGGATAAAACATGAAATTATTGAGTTCTACAAATCCTTGATGGGACTGCTGCCCAGACTCTTCCTGCTATCAACAGGGAGATCATGAAGCAACGACCAACCCTCTCACAACAGCAAAGACTTCAGCTGTGTGCAGAAGTCATTGATCAAGAAATCTTTGAAGGATTACAAGCTATTGGTGATGACAAGGCACCAGGGGTGGATGGTTACAATGCTCATTTCTTCAAGAGAACCTAGCCAATTATGAAGGAGGAGGTTTGTGAAGCTGAAAAAAACTTCTTTACCTCTGGTAGAATGTACAAAGCCATAAATTGTACTACCATAATATTAGTCACTAAGGTTGATAAACCTATTATTGTGAAAGACTTCATACCAATAGCTTGTTGTACCCTACTTTATAAGCTAATCTCCAAGGTGTTAGCAACAAGAATAACGAGGATCATTGCATCTATAATCAGTGCAAATCAGGTTGGTTTCATACCTGGGAGAAGAATAGATGATAACACTATCTTTGCTCATGAATTGGTCAAATCTTATACAAGAAAGCATATCTCTGACAGATGTATGATCAAGATTGATTTACAAAAAGCCTATGACTCAGTGGAGTAAATTTTTTTGGAACAGGTAATGGATACATTGGGCTTCCCTACAAAGTTTACTGGCTGGATACTTGAATGTGTCAAGACTGTCAATTATACTGTATTGATAAATGGGGAAACTACTGTTCCATTTGATGCTGCTAAAGGACTTAGACAAGAAGATCCTATCTCCCCTTTCCTATTTGCAATTGTCAAAGAGTACCTCAGTAGAAGCTTAAATGGACTGAAAGGAATCAACGAATTCAAATATCATCCAAAGTCTGTTAAACTGGGCATCACACATTTAAGCTTTGTTGATGACTTACTTTTGATTGCAAAAGGAGACTTACCATCAGTTGCTGCCATGCATAGATGCTTCAGTCATTTCTCACAATCTTCAGGACTCCAAGCCAACTTGGGAAAAAGCTCTGTGTACTTTGGAGGGATCTCTCCACCTGAGAGAACTAGAATTCTACAACACTTGGGTATGGGCATGGAGAATTGCCTTTCAAATATTTAGGCATACCACTATCAACTAAGAAGATCGCACTGATTCAATTGCAGCCCCTTATTCAAAAGATAGTGGCAAGAATATCTTCGTGGACAGCTAAGAAACTGTCCTATGCAGGGAGGGTACAGTTAGTGCAAAGTGTGGTATTTGGCATCCAAGATGACTGGGCTCAACTGCTTCCATTTCCTGTCAAGGTGCTGAAGCTTATTGATGCTTATTGTAGGAGCTACATTTGGTCTGCAGCCAATAATATTACTAAGAAGGCCCTGGTATCATGGGAGAATATTTGTTCTCATAAGTCTAGTGGAGGCCCGAATCTAGTGAATATTCAATTGTGGAACAAAGTATTGCCAAAGTGAGTTGGGATGTGGAAATAAACAAGACAGGTTGTGGATCAAATGGATCCACTCTTACTACATCAAAGGACAGTATTTTTGCAAACAGCAGTGCCTAAGCAAGCCTGTTGGATGATCAGGCAGATCTTTAATGCTCGAGTAACTATGAACCAGGTGCAAAGGAATAACTCTGGGACTAGTTTAACTAAGCACATATACTTACAGTTACTGGGAGATAGGCCTCATGTGAATTGGAAATGTTTAATGTTTCAGAACAATACAAGGCCTAAAGCACAATTTACCATGTGGATGTTATTACATGGCAGGCTTCTCATTACAGATAGGCTTCGACAATGGGGAATGGCTGTGGAGACACAATGTGCACTATGTCATGATCGTGATGAAAGTAGGGAACATCTGTTTGTAAACTGTGTTTTTACCAAGACCTTATGGAGAAGATCATGCACTGGATGCAGCACGGATAAAGGACAACAAATACTAGGGAGCAACACCTGCAGTGGGTACTTCAGAATGCTAAAGGAAACTCCCAAAGAGCCAAACTATATCGGATGGTTTATGCAGAAATATCGTATGCCATTTGGATTGAGAGGAATCTGAGGATTTTTTAAAGAAGGCCTAGAGAATGGAATACCATTGCACGCGAAATAGCCTACATTTGCAACATTAGAGCTGCTACTGGACTACATAGATTAGCACAGAGTTTTGTGTTTGTTTGATTTCATAGTCTACATGTTTACATAGGTTGTCGGATTTGTAATGAGATAGCTAGTTGTGTAAGCGATGCTATGGCTTTGTACAGTTATACCGGTGATTAAAATAAAGTGATTAAAAAAAGAACTACAAGCGCAAGGAAAAATTAGACTATTTATCCATAACTCCTCCGCATTTATGTTGGTTCCACTTTATTTCCCTTTTCTCTTTTTCCAAGTAAATGAGACTATGTTTCCATTCCATTGCATGTATCACAGAAATAATACATTTTCTTCTGTCCCTTTTTCTGCTTAATCTCTAGGGTAAATTAGCCATCCACAAAAAAATGTAATTTAGAGGCTATATTTATAAATCTTCAAGTATAGACATATTGACACTTGAAACTGCACAACTGAAAATTTCCCATCTGAACGATCAGCACCTAAAATCCTAAATGAGCAAAATATGTATTTTCATTTTTACTACTGCTAGGAAATTAAACACTCAGACCCTTGTACTACTAAGAGCAAAACCCATCTTCTGGAATTTTATCCTGAGTTAAGCAAGCCTCCCAGGTGACAATCCATCCAAACCAGGCAGCTTTGACAGGGGCCTTAGTTCTCTGGATACTCTTCCAAGGCCAATTTGGAAGTTGGAACCTCTGAACAGAAAGATTATTAACAAACATATTGTCCTTATTATTCACCCAAATCAAACCATCCTCCTTATTTTGATCCACTGAAATTGACTCCAACTGTTGAATGAGTTGACGGTAACCTTCTATCTCCCAATCATTTGAGTTTCTCCAGAATTATATTTGCCTTCCTGACTCAGTGAAAATCAGATACAAAGCCATCCATATTCACAGAACAACTGAATAAAACTGGAAATCTGCTTCTTAAACTATAATTCCCAATTCAAGTATCCAAAACTTAATTCTAGCCCCATTACCCATAACTTAGTATGTTGCGAGAATTCTTCCCACAACCCCACTAATGCCCTTCCAGACTCCCCCTGCAACCCTCAGCTGTGTGGGACTTTGTCTCCAATCATCCATCTTGTCATAGATAGCATCAAGGAGCCTTTTCCAGATTTCATCACCACCCTTGTTGTATCTCCACAGCCTTTTAAACAATAAGCTTTTAATGTGCAATCTCAAATTCTTCACTCCCAAACCTCCCTCTTTCTTATCATTTGTAACCATTTGCCATTTAACTAAGTGAATCTTCCTTTTATTTTTACTTTTTTTGATTTGCACCGAATGTCCGAGTCTCTAAGAGCCCCGACTAATTCCGGGGGTGCACAGGCCCTCGGCAAGGAGTTTCCCGTAAGTGCACCACGGTTAATTCAGGTTTTACCCAGTCCGATGGCCTCAGAAATTGTTTGCACCCAGTGGGTTTCGAACTTGAGACCTTGAAAGGGAGCAAACTCCAAGGCTCAAGTCAATTGCCACCAGACTTGAAAGGGAATCTTCCTTTTATTTGCATTACCTTTCCATAAGAAGTCAATTCTTATGGAGTTCAGCTTCTTCTCAACTGCTACAGGCATAGGAAATAGAGACATGGTATATGTTGGCATTCCGTCCAACACACTACTAATTAGAATAAGTCAACCCCCAAAGGATAAATATTGTTTCTTCCATGGGGTTAACTTATTTGTACATCTCTCAATTACTCCTTGCCAAATATTTTTCTCTTTCTTCTTCACCAGTAGTGGCAATCTCAGATATACTATAGGGAATTGTCCACCTCACATCCCAAAATATCAGCTAATTCTTCAATATAATCTTCAACATTAATACTAAACATACTTGCTAATGTATGGACTACAGTACACAGCTAGGTTAGGTAATACAGCAACATATATTAAACCTCTTTTGTGATTTGGATTTTGGTACATCCTCATATATTTCATAACAACTTGAAGTTCCTTATTTGATTACTGCTTGACATTCATTGCTTGTTCAAGGTCTCCAGCCAGAAATTATATTCTCAAAGTGATCATTGTGGAGAAAAAATGGGACACTCAGTTAAGAGGCCTAGAGGACGACCACGGCTCTCCACAACTCAAGGTACATATCTTATTTAGTTTGTTTTGGTTAATAAATTTCCCTCTAGAAAGCTATACGAAATTGAAACCAAACAAACATCACATATTTGAAAGACAAGTTCTGGTATATCTACCGGCATCAACAAACTTATGCAAGCACAGCCACATCCTACTAATTTTTCTTTCCTTTTTTTGATAAGTGAACCGAGAAATCCCCAAGGGCCATAGGCGTATGGTTTCGGAACTCGGGGGATAATGAGCCCGACCCTCTACCATCGCGATAAAGTTTTCTGTTAGCCAATTGGGAAATTTGAAATAATTAACGATGGTATCTAGTGCACAGCTTACTTTTCCCCTCCTAAAGGTCTTTGAAACATAGTCCCGTTGTCCAAATTCTACTGACTTCTGCTATGCATGGAGAAAAATTGAGATCATGTAGTGTTATAGAGAAACTGAAGCCAAGTATAGAGTTGAAGTAATTTTTCTCATAAGTTTAGAGGGCATAATGATAAAATGATCTCTATATAACTTTCTTTTTAATCAAGGAGTGTTATATTAACACTTTGACAAAGGCTCTATAGAGGTGCTAGACTTATGTGGATACAACTTTTCAAATAGTGTAATTTTCAAAAGGTGATAAATAGGGAAAGAAACAAGATTTTGATTTAAGTTAAATGGAAAGCATTTTGTAAATTCATTTTGGAATAATTTTAAATTAAGGAACAATATTTTCAATTTAGAAAGCAGAATGCATTTTGCAACAGAACAAAAGGGAACAATACAATCTATAGGGAGCAAGGGGCCGGCTACAAAAGTTAAAAAAAATTTAGAGATGTTTCTCAACATTGTAGCAAAATCATGATAATTGTTCTAGCGTGATCTTTGACATTTAGTAAGAAGATTCCTGAAACAACAGATTCCTTGCAGTCACGTTCATAACATATAGTGAGAGTACCATATAGAGTGAAAGAGGGAAGAGAATGTGTCCATCAGCTCTACAAACACAGAGGAATCTAATCAACCTGTGGTAAGGAAGATCGGTGGGAAACATATTACTTGAAATAGATTGTATCTGCATACCTTATCGAAAAATAGATTGTATGTGCATTGATATTTACATATAACATGTTTTTTATCTCTGTGTATCTTTGTCCACTAATTCACATGAGTTCAGAAGTGAAGAACCACCCACAGAGAGGAGTTCTCACACACAAAAATTGTCACTTGCCTCTCATGAATTTTCCAGGCAGATGTCCCGACAAGGATAGAAGGTCTTGTCATTCTGGAACAGCAGATGACAATTTGCAAGTCTGGAGCTCCTCTCTAGTAGATGTCCCCATATCATCAGTTGATTTGAATGAGATTCCAGGTACATCGCCCATCAAAGGAACGAAAGTCGACACAGTTACGGTCCCTATGGATAACAATCTGAATTAACATGTGGTGAAAGAACAGAGACATGTTCAAAGGCTTAAACCACAGAAATTTTGCTTCAAAGGACCTAAGATGGGAAACATGGCAAGACACTGCATTTTTCAGATATCCTCAGACAAGGAATGAGCATAATGAATGAACGGTTTAGAACTATTACTTCTCTGACCTGACTGATGATGGAACTAGGAGAGATAAATCTTAAGCACATAATTGCACCTTACTGGTTGTACATTTTCTAAGTCACTCTAATAATGATGTCTCCTATGCTACTTCATTTTGTTTTGCAACATTTCAAGTTTTTCTCACATTCTGTGTTAGTACCTAAGACGCAGATGCATAAATTACCTGATAAACTCTTGATTGGATGCAGTCCGCTCCTCGTGATTTCCTGCACTTCTAAGTTTTCAAATAGCACTAAAATTTCTATTTTGACAAAATCTAATTGGTCTTAGTACTCATTTTATGTTTCTTCCTATTGCTGGAAGTCTAGTACTTCAGACAAAGACTTACCAGCTCAAACAACTTTAATATGACTAGCTTCTGAATCTGCAATAAGGATACATCTGATATATCCATTGCACTCAACTGTGCTCCCAGAACCACTGGACATTTCAAGAAAATGATTTGTAATTAGTAAATTATTTTGTTCCAATTTTATGTATCTCTCCGAACACCCAAGAGACCAATTAATCAATTAGATTTTCAGAATAAAACTATGTTTACTGCTTAAAACGGAAATAAATAATCCACTGCAATACTACTTCCAGCTAGAAAAGCATATATAAACGTGCATTTAACATGTAAAGTTACAATGATTACAAAGAGAAATTCCTTAATTCCGCGTTTTACAACTAAAAACAATCATTGCAAGCACGGCATTATAATCAATACACTGTCAGAAGTGTTTTACCATTGATATCAAAGAAAGGATGTATTTGTCTGATTATATTTATAGAAAGAAATGAAAACATATTTAGAGGGAGAATCATGCGAGGTAAAAAAGAGAAACGTACAATTTAATTGCGTCAGATAAATAAAACGTGATGAGATCGCTGCAGAAGGCGACAGAAAGCAAAATTTCAAAGCTGAAAGCAGTTCGAGCTGAAAAAATTAAAAATAAAAGAAGATCGAATTTGGGTCCATTTGCTTGTTTTCGGGCCATTTGCAGAATGGTCAATATTAAGAGCATGTTTGCACGTAAGAATTCTTTCCCCTTTTTTTCGAAAATTTTTACTCTTTTTCTCTAAATCAGGCCATAAAATTTTTAATTTTTACTTGAAAATAAATTTTTCAAAATTTTCAATCATCACTCACAAAATTTCAAAAATAACCCAAAATTATATTTATGTCCAAACACAACTCTAAAATTTTCAAATATCATTTTCACTCAAAAAAAAATCGTTTTTTTTTTAGAATTTTAGACTTCTTATGTCCAAACGTCCACTAAAGCTAGTACTTTTGAAAACATAGCTATAACGTGTATCCTATACTAAAAAGTATAAAATTTTAAAGAAACAAATAAATAATAATGTGCTTGAGTTATAAAATAAGAAAATAAAAATGATGAATGTTGATTTTCAGCTGTAATCTCCATTTTATATTTATGGCGTTCAATATAATTTTTCTCTAAATCGTAATGTCATGTTTATCATACATATGTAACAAAATTAAATTCATGTTGGAATTCAGAGACAAAATTTTGACAAAAAATTTGCATCATGAAGACATTTAAGAATAGTTTAATGCAATTCTTCCTATTATGATTGATATTCCTTGTTTCTTATTTTTACAAATAAAAATAATATTTTTACTTGCAAATATATATTTTGAATAGGTAGTTATTCAAATTCAACTTTTTTGAGCTCGACAATTTGAGGGAAACTTTAAGTCTTTAAAAATAAATATTTTTATAATTTTTATGGCATTAAATATTTTTCATCGATTTATATATCTTTCGATGTGGCTAGCTGGTATTTCAGTTAAATTATTATTATTGATCTATACCTTAATATTAGTTCTGTGACATTAAATTATTTGTTAAAGGTAGAATTAGTGTGGCAATAATTAGTTAAAGAGTATAGAGAAAAATTCTTAAGAATATTATATAACATATCCAGCAATGGTTAAAGCCATGAAGAAATTTATAATATATATATATCATAAAGGTAATAAATAAATAAAAAATCACAACTTAAATGAGATAAACACTTAACGTATGCTTACCGAAAAAAAAAGTATGTTGAAATAAAAAAGGAGAAAAAATGAATACGGGGGCACAAACTGGGTCTTCTTCAAGTGCAATTTAGAACGTGAAAATAATTCAGGACTTTCGGTGCTCGCTTAAGTTTTACTCCTATTTTTCTATTTTTTCATTTTTATACACTATTTGAAACTTTATTACCCTTAATGTTCATGTTTAGTAAATTACTCTATCTACACAAGTTTTGTTTACAAAATATATACATTCCACCTTATAAGACTTTCAATCCATTATTAATGCTTTCAATCAGGCTACTTAACACCTCAAGCAGCTTGCCTCCTCTGTTATTATAAGTTATCGCACTTTACAACCATTTGAATTTCTATTGTCGTTATTAAATAAATTTTCATCTTGACAATATTCACACCAAGATATTTGTAGTTGTACAAAAAGTGTTTTACATCCCACCCATACCAAAGGAAGACAAAAACCTTAATGTGAGAATAATTGAGTTCACACAAAACTGAGAAACGGTCACCAAATTTCACGAGAAGAATGATCTTTCCAATGGAATTCCTTTATAAATTAAAATTGGAAAAAGACAATAAACTGACAAGAAGATGATAATATTATTCTTGCATCAAATCAATTATAGAAGTTTCTTCTATCTGGCCAACTGAAGTACTACCGTTGAATTTGATACAAACAAAAATGGAAATTTGGTCTCTTGATTAGATGATCAAATGAGAGTCTCAGTTCTTCGACTTGGCAATTAAATAAGTTTTGGCAGATTTGATAACAGTCTGCAATGGCACAACCATGATAAATTATCCAATTATATTATAATACCAATCAGCAAATATGCAGCGCCTCAATTTCACACTTAAAATTAGTTTGTTCACATCTTCATATTTTCTCTATAAGTAAACAAGTCAAAAATCGGTACCAATACACCCTTTTAAATGTTTACAAAAGTAGTTTCAATTTTATAAGAAAATAGATGAAAACGACTTCAGATTCAACGATTTCTCTGTTCCTGACACTATTTCTTATTACACAAATACAATTTTTATACAATTTTATAAAATATATCTTTTATATATTTCGTATCTGATTTATACATAGTAAAAATAAATTTCATACAACTAATTATATATTATACAACTTATCTACAACTTTCACACATTATTTCTACCCAATTAAATACAACTACAATAACATACAACTTAAATACAAATTTTATACAATATGTCTTTTGTATATTTCGTATCTGATTTATACATAGTAAAAACAAATTTCATACAACTAATTATATATTATACAACTTATCTACAATTTTCATACACTATTTCTACTTAGTTATATATAACTATTATATCATACAACTTAAATATAATTTTTATACAATGTTGTTCAACTTTCATACAATAGTTAAATGAATAAAAAAAAATATATAAACAACAGAATATACTTTTTTCTACAATTTTACTACAATTTCTGCAGTATAATGTATGTCATGTCTTCTTCTTCTTCGAGTTTCAATCTGAAACTCAGCCAAAACCAAGTCTAATCTTTACCAAAACCCCTCAAAATTGAGATATAAACTCCAAATCATATTCCCAATTATTTGCAACAACGCCCAATCCAAACAAATAATGATTTTTGAAAACCCAAATTCGAATTCAAAGCTTTTTAATGGCTGTCAATGGTGGAATTGCTGCTCTCTTTTCCTTTGCTTTACATTACTGAAATTTGGAATTGAGAGATAGAGAGAGACGTAGAGATAATTCTCAATTCTTTGCAACAACATCCAATTCAAACAAACAATATTGTTTGAAAATCCAAATTCGAATTAAAAGCTTCAAAGTTTTTTAATGGTTGCCAATGGTGGAATTGCTGCTCTTTTGTGCAAGATACGTGGGGGATGGGGTGGGATGTGGAGAGAGAAATGTGGGGGAGTGGAAGATATGTTAGAGTAATTTTAGGACACTAATTATTATCATTAATTCTCTTAAAATATACATAAATGGTAATTAGGTATATAAAATGTAATTATAGTAAAACTTGAGTAAGGAGGGTAATATAGTTTCATATAGTGTATGGGAATGTAAAAATTCCTTTTTTATTTCGTGGACCAGTTCATGAAGATTTAGCAGTGCAACTGTCATCTCTTATCCGACTTACGAAAATAAATAAATTTTAACCAGCTAAAAATAATAATATATTTTTACTTAATAATGCTTGTTTTTAAAAAAAATCATAAGAACATCAATTCAAATCACTAAATCATAATAAATAGTAGATTGAATTAAATATTTTAATTTTTTACGCAAGAATTAGAATAAAGAGTTATAGTTATTTCACACAATTCAAATAAGTAAATAATTTACATAAATAAAATTTTACTCATTATTGTGTTATCTCAATATACTTTGTTGTTTTAGGTCCAAAAGCTTCTAATACATGATACCACAACCTAAAATTGGAAGAAAAAAGCAGAAGAATTAGACAATACCAAATTAAAAACATAAAAGGAGATGAATACAACAACAACAACAACAACAACAACAACAACAACAACAACGACTCAGTATAATCCCACAAGTGGGGTCTGGGTAGGGTAATATGTACGCAGACCTTACCCCTACCCCGAAGGGTAGAGAGGCTGTTTCCAGGAGACCCTCGGCTCAAAAAAGCAACAGGAGACGATATATTAGTACCATAAAAATGTATAATAAAATAACAGCTTTATAAGAGATATGAAATACAGAATACGAAATACGAAATAGATGGCTGGTATAGTAAAAATTAGCAGGTAAAGCCCTGCATCAATAGACGACCAATGGCATTCTTAGTCTAACTCCTAACTGGCTAGTCTCACTCTATTGTACTGTAGAAATATTCACAGTTTTCCCCTAACCTACAACCTTAATGCTCGACCTCCATAATTCCCTGTCAAGGGCCATGTCCTCAGTAATCCTAAGTCACGTCATGTCCTGTCTGATCACCTCTCCTCAATACTCTTAGGTCGCCCTCTACCTCTCCGCGTGTCCACTACAGCCAGTCGCTCACACTTTCTCACCGGTGCATCAGTGCTCCTCCTCTGAATGTGCCCGAACCATCTGAGTCTTACTTCCCGCATCTTGTCCTCCATGGGGGCCACGCCCACCTTTTCTCGAATATCTTCATTCCTAATCTTATTCATCCTTGTATGCCCGCACATCCACCTCAACATCCTCATCTTTGTACTTTCATCTTTTGGATGTGTGAGTTCTTTACCGGCCAACATTCAGTTCCATATAACATGGCAGGCCTAACCACTGCTCTATAAAACTTACATTTTAGTAACGGTGGCACTTTCTTGTCACACAAGACTCCCGATGCTAACCTCCACTTCATCCACCCCACCCCTATACGGTGTGTGACATCCTCATCAATCTCCCTGATCCCCCGAATAACCGATCCAAGGTACTTGAAACTACCCCTCTTGGGAATGACTTGAGAGTCAAGCCTCACTTCAACTCCCGCTTCCATCGGCTCAACCCCAAATTTGCACTCGAGGTATTCCGTCTTCGTCCTGCTCAACTTGAAACCTTTAGACTCAAGAGCATGTCTCTAAATCTCTAGCCTCTCGTTGACGCCGCCTCGTGTCTCTTCAATTAGAATAATGTCATCAGCAAATAGCATGCACCATGGCACCTCCCCTTGAATATGATGAGTCAGTGCATCCATCACCAGGGCAAATAGGAATGAGCTGAGCGCAAACCCTTGGTGCAACCCCGTAATAACTGGAAAGCGTTTAGAGTCTCCTCCTACTGTCCTAACCCGAGTCTTAGCTCCAACATACATGTCTTTAATCACCCTAATATAGTCAACCGGGACCCCTTTATCTTCTAAGCATCTCCATAAGACCTCCCTAGGAACCCTATCGTACGCTTTCTCCAGATCAATAAACACCATGTGGAGATTCTTCTTCCTATCCTTATACTGTTCCACCATCCTCCTAATAAGGTGGATAGCTTCTGTGGTAGATTGCCCCGGCATGAACCCGAACTAGTTGTCTGAAATAGACATCATCCTTCGCACTCTCATTTCTACCACTCTCTCCCAAACTTTCATGGTATGACTTAGTAATTTGATGCCCCTATAGTTGTTACAGCTCTGGACATCACCCTTGTTCTTATACAACGGAACCATTGTACTCCACCTCCACTCTTCAGGCATCCTATTAGACTTGAATATAACACTAAACAATCTAGTAAGTCATTCCAAGCCTGCTCTATCCACACACCTCCATAGTTCAACCGGAATTTCGTCTGGCCCGGTAGCTCTGCCCCTTCTCATCTTACGCATTGCCTCCATGACTTCATCGATCTCAATGTCCCTACAATTACTTACTTCATGGTGACTGTCGGCATTCCTCGATTCCCCAAGTATAATATCCTGATCCCCTTCTTCACTTAGAAGTTTATGAAAGTAGGTCTGCCACCTCCTCTTAATCTGGTCATCTCCCATCAAAACTTTGCCGTCATCATCTTTTATGCACCTCACTTGGTCCAGATCCCGAGTTGTCCTCTCTCTCGCCTTAGCGAGTCGGAATAACTTCTTCTCCCCACCTTTGTTCCTTAGTTCCTCATACAGACGAGCAAAAGTTGTCGTCTTAGCCTCCGTCACTGCCATCTTCGCCTCTTTCCTAGCTATTTTATACCTTTCACTGTACTCTCTTTTCTCCTCCTCGTCAGTGCTCCCTACTAACCGCAGGTAAGCCGCCTTCTTTGCTTCCACTTTACCTTGGACAACTGATAAGCAAACAAACTTTGTCAAATTAGTAATCCAAAACATAGTTTGATATGGAGATGAATAACAGAAGCAAAAAACACTAATAAGCAAACAAACATATCAAAGTATTGATATGGCAAAGTAAAAAAGAAAAAAAATAGTAATCCAAAACACAGACTTTTTTTTTCCAAATTGAAGCAACAATTAATCATGAATTATGAATGCTCCACAAAGTAAAAGATAAGAAAATTGACTCTTAAAGATATAATAAAATCATTAAGCTTAACTAAAATCCAAGTAAATAAACATAAATATGTCATGGTTCCTGTCTAAGAATGTTTAGCAAAATAAAACCATACTATCGACAAAGTTTATGTTGGCTAATATCGTAATTGACTCCAAAGCCCTAAAGGAGGATTAGCCGTAAATATAGTTTGTTATAACATACTTCAAATAAAAAAAGAATTCTTATAAAGTAATTAAAATCTTATTTGATTTTAAAGTGCTAAATTTAGGACTTTTTACCTAGTTCAAATAAGGAAAAATTTAGTAATTATAATTTTAGTTGTTTTTAATATCCTAAATATTAGGAAAAATTATTAAATGACTATTTTATCCGGTAAGAACTCTAATTTAAAAGGATAAAAAAGGCGAACGATATTTCGCTAAGGACCTTTGTGCTTTTAATATAATAACTAGTGTTAGGATACGCACAGTTGCACGTGTATCCTGCTCTCAATTAATAATATATTAAAAATTATGTTTTGTGTATAAAATAAAAGGTTTAAACATTAAATTAATAAATATAATGTCTATTGTTCAAAGTTGAGGGGAGAATTTGATATTTAAAGCAAATTTGGAGGTGTAAACAACTTTCGCTGCTTCTTGAAAAGTTATCTTTTCTCTTTTATTTAGTTTAGAATTTTAGCAATTGAAGAACCTTCGAGTCCTTCTTGAAAAAGTTGTTTTCCCATTTTTTTATGATAGGAATTTTAGGATTTTATTTTTTTACTTGTTGTATAAGTATTCAAGTTAGTTTGTGCATATCTCGATTAATTTTATGGAATCCCTGTTATTTACATAACATGTGTCGCACCTCCTTTCTATATGCGCCCTCAGGGGCATAGAGAGAGTTTTTCCAATTAAAGGACAATCGAAACGGGATTTGTTTATTTATTTTAGAGTCGCCACTTGGGAGATTTATGGTGTCCCAAGTCACCGGTTTAATCCCTAATCGAGG
The DNA here is from genome assembly GCF_000393655.2 of Nicotiana sylvestris. Lineage (NCBI taxonomy): Eukaryota > Viridiplantae > Streptophyta > Magnoliopsida > Solanales > Solanaceae > Nicotiana > Nicotiana sylvestris. Next base: position 116,520,898 of record NC_091057.1, on the reverse strand, counting down.
AAAAGAATGACTCTGTATTACAGTCCGCGAACCAGAAATCCGGATAAGGAATTCTGTTAACCCGGAAAATAGCACGGTCTCTCAACTGTCATATTCGACTCATTTATCTGATTTTTATACATGTTGAACCTGTGTGCAAATTTTACTTTTACTGCTTTTATTATTATTATTTTTAACGAGAATTGCAACGTCGTGAAAACACATCTCGAACCACGTTACATCAACGCACCTGTGGTTATTGACACATTTCGACTCCGTTGAAATTTGGATTTGGGTCACATAAATGTGCACCCGAGTTTAAGAAAGTAAATTATTAAAAGCGCGCCTAAAGTGGCTAGCACGTTATTATTTTGGGAAAAATCGTGAAATTCGCTAAACGGCCCGTCCCGAAATCTAAGTGTTTTAATATATACATTTAACGAGGGCCCCGCGATCTTTGTATTTTTTATTTGGCGAGGCTCGTCTCGTTTTATTATTAAAGGAAAACCTAAAGTAAACTACGATTTTCTATTTAGTTTTATTGTCTCTAAATAATAATAAAAAACTTAGTTAATTTATGAACTACTATATTTAAAAACCTGCGCGTTTAAAAAAATGCCCAGTTTTGGGGCCTTTGATCAAAGCATCGGGCTAGCAAGCATATTAGTGGCTTAAAGGGAGGTGGGTTTGTTACCAAATTTGAATGATCCATACAATTGGGCAACAGTATAGCCCAGACTGCTCATATTAACTTAAACGATCCTGAATGAAGTTTCTAAGCCACTAGTTTAATACTAATTCACTAATTCATTACCTATTGTAATTAGAACGAATTAATAATGCACTGAAAGCAGGTAAGCAACTCGCAAAATGATTTTGTATTTCCAAAACATGCAATTGACACTCCAACTTTGTTTTTAACTAACGGATCAGCCAACGTCTTATGCCACTGCCATACTAACATCTAGTTCGACATTTACATGACTGTTATTACCAATTTGAACAACGGCCATTAATGCAAGCACAATACCACAAGTTCCAAAATAGAATGCTAACTCCAGTTATTTTCTAGCTTTAAGTGTTTAAACTGAACAAACACGCTAAACTAACTATAGCTAATGCCTACAGTCAATGCTTTAACCAAATTCCAATACTATTTACAATTTACACTTTCCTTTTCCTTTCAATTGATGTAGTATTTTTCCTGAATTAGCAATTGGCATAAAAAGACTGATATTCAGAACTAGTCGAACATAATCCAACGATCCAGTAATCTAACAGTCACAGTCCAGATTAATTTAACAGTCCAACAAGCTCATTTTTAACTACAGGAATCAGTTACCAGCTGATAACATGTTTCAGTATGAACTATATTTAAAAAAATCTCTCATACAACTCCATTTCAGTCCACTTACTACATACTAACAGGGCTCTACCTATCATCAGTGACTGAAGAATTTAAATACCCAAGTCATATAGAAACCAAAGCAGAATTTCAACTCTTCACGTATATTCAAACTTCATGTTTTCAGCTTACAAATGCCAAAGTTACAGTTGTGTACCTGGAAGTTGAAATACGAGAAAGGAATGGTCAGCAACAGCAATACAACAGCAATTACAACAGCAATACCACAACAGTACCAGTTCTGAATTAGAAACACACCCAAACCAACGCACGAACAGATTTGTAAGACTCCACAACAACAATCAACACTCAAATCAACTCAACCGAACTTAAATTAAACCAAAAATGGACCAAAACTTCAATGAGACGGTGTCAGCTTGTATTCTCTTTTTTTTCAACTCTCAGAATGATGATGTTCAAGCTCTCAGGAAAACTCTCAAAGAAATGCTCTCTAAAATCTCAAAGAAAAACTGAATGTTTCAGCTTTCAAAACGCTGTGTAAGATTGCCTGAAAACTCCTTCAGTTCTCCAAATCTGTCCAGAACTGGAAACTAAAGAAAAAACTCTCAAAAAGCTCCCTAAAGACTGCCTGAAGAACTGATTTCCTTTAGTATTTTCATAAAGTGTTTTCCAGCTCTAAGAAATGGATCCTCTTTTCAATGTTCTCTCCAAAATGTCCTCCCCTAGACTGATCCCGGACTCCTCCTTTTATACCCAAACACTGACCCTGCCAGCCCGTAAGAACACTAGGCAGATTTAAGAAACTAATTTTGTCCATGATACCTTTAGTACTCCACTAGAGTATGTTTTCTTCCCCATTAACCCTTTTCTTTATTTAAAGTTCAAGCAGGTATGGGCAACATATTTTAATCAATGCCTTTTAAACCTCCCCATACCATTATGTTTTGTTCCCCACTAATACATTAGATTAATGGTTAATTAAGTACTTTACTGACAGCCCACTAGCAAGACCATTTGCCAAATTTGAATCCCAAATTACCCCATGAAATTACTGTGATTTACTGTCCTAGTCCCATCCCATGTACCTCATCAGCTATAACCAATTTCCTTAATCAAAATCAAACAGCAACTCAATCTACACAGATTAGATCAAATAACAAACTGATATTAAACTGCTAAGATACACATGTATATGGGAATAACTGACTACACTCACAATTCTAAACCAAACCTAGACAAAAAAGAATGAAACATTGTAATATCATGAATTCATATGCAACAAACTGATTGGCAACGGAGAGGAAAGAATCAAACATAACATAATAAGACAATTTGAACTAACAGTAATATCAAATGATCACAGTTTTATACAATCACTCACTGAACTTGCCTAACTCGAAATACTCAACAATGTAAAGAAGAAACTAATCCAGAGTGAAACCAAACAGACAGGGGTTCGAGCGATTTCAACTAAATCCAATTAACTATAAAATCCAATTAATACAGTGATGAAAATTTGGACCAGAAAAAGGTCCGAAAGAGGGGGAAGAAGTAATTGACAAACATAGCAATGAAACCTAATTAGGCAAACAACAAACAACAAAAAAAAAAAAAAAGGAAAAGAGGAGAAATACCTCAAAATCAGAAACCAAATGAACTCCGTTCTCATTGACCTTCGTAATTCCGACTTGAACTTATGAGGCAAAAAATGGACCTTAATCGAGTGTTCTCGACTGAGAATACTCGACTAAGGTCGATTAACAACCTCAAAACTCTCCTAATTTTGGACAGGTTCCAGTCTTGGTCTTTTTAGGGTTTGTTAGTCGATTTAAGATTCGACTAGTTCTAATGGGATTCAAACAAAAGCAGGGGTGATTTGGGAACAAGGGAGGTCAGGTGGCTTAGTGGTGTAAGTTTGGGGTTAATCGGAGGAGGTGAGGTTTTTTGGACGATCTTCGATTGAAGATTCGAAGAGTTCCGTTGAGATTCGAAGTAAACGGAACATGGATTCGTGGAGAGGGTGGCTAGAAGGTTCAGGGGTATTATTTGGGTGGCCGGCGGCGTTGTTGCCACCGGGTTTCAGGTGAAGGGGCATGAGGGCGGCTAGGGTTTCAGGGGGTCGTTTGGTCTCTGACTTGGAGACGAAGGAGTGAAAAATGAGGCGGGTGAAAGGGGTTTGGGGGTTTTTGGTATATTGAAAATTAATTGATTAATCTGGGCCGTTGGATGATGGGAACCAACGGTCCAGATTAAGTCGCTTAAACCAAACGGGGTCGTTTAGGCTTAGCTGGGGCGGGTATGGTTCGGGGTAAGCGGGTCAGGCTAGAAACGGGTTATGGGATGGGGTGATCTGGACTGTTGGATCAAGTCATATCAACGGCCCAGATTGGGCATCAGAGAACGATGTCGGTTTGGCCGTCTCTGAGACCAGCCGGTTTGGGCCTGGGTTGGGGTGTGACATTGGGCCTGAACCTTTCTTTTAAAAGTAGCCCAGTCCGATTTTTAAACTTTTCTTCTCTTGTTTCTTCTTTTTCTTTTATTTTCTTTTTGATTCCTAATTACCAAAATTCTAAAATAAATTGTAAAGCCAAAATTAACTTAAAAAATACTAATTAACCCTTAATAATAATTATCACACAAAATTAAATACAAAAATAATCACACAATTTGACATTAAACCCTAAAAATGCGAAGTACGTTATTTTTTTCGATTTTCAATTTCGTGAAACAAATCACTGTTTAATTATTCCTAAATTGTAAATGCAAATGCAACACATATATTTTTTGTATTTTTCATTAATTAAAATAGAATAAACATTCATAGACAAAAATCCAAAAAATGCCACGCGAATTCTCCAAATTGCACACAAAGGCAAATTATTTTATTTTGAATTTTTGGGAGTAGTTCTCATAGGGCAAAAATCTCGTGCTCACAGCTGCCCCTCTTTGTCCGGAAACACGAAGAGTTTTCGTGCAAAGATAAAGTAAGCGGGTATGAGCGATTTTTGCCCGTTTGGTTACTCCGTGTAAAGCATTTTTTGAAAGATTCGACCAAACCTCTGCTTTAAAGGTTTCCTACATATCCCTGGCTAAAAGGGAATCAGGTCAATGTAGTTCGGGAAGTTTTGGTAGCTGGGACTACCACGGAGCTGTGGTTTTACTGTTACTGTTGTTGTTGTTGCTGTCGCTACTTACTGACCTCCTTATTACACTATGCTAAAAGAAAACAAGAAGCTAGACTAAACTATAGTCTATGAATTACAAAATCTTATCTAGATCTTCAGTCTTGCTCTTATGTCTCTTATTGCTTTGATGTCTTGCTAACTGGTGTTTCCTCTGACGTTTCTTTCTTTCTATCTTGACTCGTAGTCTTCTCTTGATTGTCGAATTTGAACTGCTTATTTCCTTCTTGTGAGCTTCGAATTATTTTCCTTTGAAGCTTGAACTGCCTTCTTCTGACTAGTGTTGCCTTCCTTCCGACTTCTGAACTTTAATTTATGCTGGGGATCTTTGTTGCAACCCTCCGCTCTCCGAGCGGGATCCTGACTTCTGTTATGACTTAACAATATAATACTTCCATTCTTCAGGCGGGCTCCTGACTTCAATAAACCTTAAAATATAACACCTCCATTCTCCAGGCGGGCTCCTGACTTCAACAACTTCTTAAAAATATAACACCTCCATTCTCCAGGCGGGCTCCTGACTTCAATAACTTCTTAAAAATATAACACATCCATTCTCCAGGAGGGCTCCTGACTTCGACTACAACTTGAAAAATATAACAACCTCCATTCTCCAGGTGGGCTCCTGACTTCAAAAACTTCTTCGAAATGTAATACCTCCATTCTCCAGGCGGGCTCCTAACTTCGACTACAACTTAAAAATATAACACCTCCATTCTCCAGGCGGTCTCCTGACTTCAAAAACTTCTTCGAAATGTAATACCTTCATTCTCCAGGCGGGCTCCTGACTTCGACTACAACTTAAAAATATAACACCTCCATTCTCCAGGCGGACTCCCGACTTCAAAAACTTCTTCGAAATGTAATACCTCCATTCTCCAGGCGGGCTCCGGACTTCGACTACAACTTAAAAATATAATACCTCCATTCTCCATGCGGGCTCCTGACTTCAACAACTTCTTAAAAATACGTTCTATTGTCGTTGTTCCTTCCTGCCTCCTGAACTATTTTCCTTCTAACTTGAATTATCTTCTTTCAGAACTGCTTCCCTCAAAACTGGTGTTTCATTCCTCTGAAAACTGTTGTGGATAACACCGGTGTTTTATTAAAAAAATATGTTATTTTCCTCCTTCAAAGACTACTTCCCTTAAAGCTTGTGTCATCTTCCTCCTGAAATTGCTTTCTTTAAAATTTGTTTTGCCTTCTTTCGAAAACTGCTGAGGATACCGCTTTTCACCAAACTTGTATTATCTTCCTTCTTCCCCAAGTGGGTACCTGACTTCCAGAAAATTTTCAAAACGAAAGAAATTTTCTGCCCTAGTTCGATAATCTTTCTTGTGGCATGTCTTTCTGTCATCAATAACATTTCCTGTCCCTACTTAAAATCAAAGAGAATTTGTTAGTTTAAAACGTGAGGATGCTCCTGCTGAGGACGGTTTTCCCTTTCGCTCTTTTCCATGATCTGCATTGTTCGACCATCTTGAAACTTGGCTGATAACTTCCGACCTTCTTGATGATTCTGTATTCACCAACCTCTCAACCGTTGTTTTCCACCTTTGCTCCATACTGTCCCCGAAAACGTAGACCAATCCATCATTTGGCCTTACAACGACGTCTTTCTAGTCCCGTCACATTATCCTCGCCTATCTTATCCCCATTTACCTTGCACCATGTTGGCAACTGGTAGTTGGCTTTGAAAATCCTTCTTAAAAACAAACTACTACTGACCAAAAAAGAAATGGAAAATGATGACTTCGAAATATAGAACAAAAAAAATCTTTCTGAGCAATTGTTTGAAGAGAAAATAACTTATCTGAATGGTATAATCGATCCCAATGGTCATGTCGTGCATTTTCGGACTAATTAATCCAGTCTATTTACATCAATCAATCTTTCTGATATCCCTACTTCGCATTTCAAAGGTCCCGCAACCCATCTTCTTTTGCCGAAACAACATCTTTATTTTATTTGATGTCTCGGCGGATCCTTTCTATCAAGCTTATCTTGTTTGCCCCCTTTAATTCATTGTCGCCTTATAGTGCCCTTCGGGGGTTTTCACTAATAAGACTCTCTCGTTTCTCTCAACTCCCGTCGCCTTATGGTGCCTGTGAAGGTTTTCACCAACAAGACTCTCTCATTTTATTTCTCGCAACTTCCGTCGTCTTATGGTGCCTGTGAAGGTTTTCACCAATAAGACTCATTTTATTTCTCTCAACTTCTGTTGCCTTATGATGCCAGTGAAGGTTTTCATCAATAAGGCTCTCTCATTTTCACTAATTTCCCTACTTGGACTGGAGTACTACCCTGATATGAATCACCCTATTTGCTAGACTTGTCATCTCTAGAAAACTGATCAAAATGTCTTTCTTTGGACCGTAATGTAGACTTTTGGATGGGATTAAAAAGAAAGGGTATCAAAGGCTCAAAATAATTTGTCATGAGTTTAAAATTACAACTTTTGGAATCACATTTCTTATTACAAATACAACCTCTGCCCCAGTTTCTTGTTTGGGAATCTTTGGATATTTTATATCACTTTTACCGAGCCGTAAAACTGCCTACCTACCCTTAACAGGGATTAGGTCAAATGTAGTTCACACCTGAATTTCCTTGTTGTTATATTTTTCACTTCTTTTCTTTTCTCTTTTTCTTTTCTTTCTCTTCTCTCTTTTTCGTTATTGATTCCAAAAGAGGGGTATGAAAGAAATAAATAAGGCTCAAAAAGGGGAACAAAGGGTAAAGTTTTTAGATAGTAGAACAAATTGCCTTCGTCATTTCAATCTTCGAAATAATGCCAAATACAAACAATTAACAATTATACCAAAGAAATTATACATAATATCTTTTTACTGCATAAGAATTGATAGCCATGTCTATGCATTTTCCTTCGATATCTGTTAAACATAAAGCACCATTGGACAATACTCTGGTTACAATAAATGGCCCTTTCCAATTCGGGGCGAACTTGCCTTTTGCTTCAACCTGATGTGGAAGGATGCGTTTTAGCACTTGCTGACCCACTTTAAATTTCCAGGGCCGCACCTTTTTGTTGTATGCTCTTGCCATTCTCTTTTGATATAACTGGACATGGCACACAACTGCCAATCTCTTTTCGTCAATCAAGTTCAACTGCTCCAAACGTGTTTTGACCCATTCATCATTATCAATCTCAGCTTCAGCGACAATCCGAAGGGATGGGATTTCAACTTCCGTCGGTATTACTGCTTCAGTTCCATATACCAACAAATAAGGAGTTGCACCTACCAAAGTACGGACAGTAGTGCGATAACCTAGCAATGCAAATGGTAATTTTTCGTGCCATTTCCTAGAACCTTCCACCATTTTCCGAAGTATTTTCTTTATGTTTTTGTTGGCTGCCTCAACTGCTCCATTCGCCTTGGGACGATATGGGGTAGAATTGCGGTGTGTAATCTTAAACTGTTGACATACCTCTTTCATCAAATTGCTGTTAAGATTAGCACCGTTATCTGTGATGATCACCTTCGGGATTCCAAATCGACAGATGATATGTGAGTGAACAAAATCGACCACTGCTTTCTTGGTCACAGACTTGAAAGTTTTGGCCTCAACCCATTTGGTGAAATAATCAATGGCTACCAGAATGAACCTATGCTCGTTGGATGCTGCTGGCTCAATTGGTCCAATGATATCCATGCCCCAAGCGACGAAGGGCTATGGCGCTGACATTGTGTGTAATTCCGATGGCGGAGAATGAATCAAATCTCCGTGTATCTGGCACTGATGACATTTGCACACAAAACTAATACAATCTCACTCCATGGTGAGCCAATAATAACCTGCTCGGAGAATTTTCTTTGCCAACACATATCCGCTAATATGTGGTCCGTAGACTCCTGAATGTACTTCGGACATGACAGACGTAGCTTGTCTAGCATCTATGCATCTTAACAATCCCAGGTCTGGTGTTCTTTTATACAAAACTCCTCCACTCAATAGACATCCGCTTGCCAACCATCGAATTGTTCTCTTTTGATCCCCCGTGGCTTGTACCGGGTATATCCCCATTCTGATGTATTCCTTGATATCATGGATCCACAGTTCGCCATCAAATTCCTCTTCAATCATGTTGCAGTAAGCATGTTGATCTCGCACTTGAATGTGCAAAGGATCAACATAGGCTTTGTCCGGATGGTGCAACATTGACGCTAGGGTAGCCAAAGCATCGGCGACCTCATTATGGACCCTTGGAATATGACTGAACTCCACTGACCTAAACCGTTGAAAAAGATCATGCAACATTGTCGGTTTGGTATGAGCTTCAGATCTCGCGTTTCCCATTCTCCTTGAATTTGGTGCACCAGAAAATCCGAGTATCCCAAGACCAGAACTTCCCGGACATTCATGTCTGCAGCTAGCCTCAAACCCAAAATGCATGCCTCGTATTCAGCCATATTGTTGGTGCAATTAAACTGAAGCTGAGATGTAACAGGATAGTGATGCCCTGTTTCAGAAATAAGCACAACTCCTATTCCGACTTCTTTCATGTTAGCAGCCCTATTAAAGAAAAGTTTTCAACCTGGTTTTTCGGCCTGTTCTAGTTCATCAATATGCATCACCTCTTCATCAGGAAAATAAGTCCTCAGTGGCTCATACTCTTCATCGATCGGGTTCTCGGCCAAATGATCGGCCAATGCTTGGTCTTTCATCGCAGTCCGAGTCACATAGATTATGTCAAACTCTGTGAGCAAAATCTGCCATTTTGCAAGTCTTCCTGTCGTCATAGGCTTTTGAAAGATATACTTCAACGGATCCAAACGCGAAATGAGGTAGGTAGTGTAGGATGACAAATAATGTTTCAATTTCTGTGCCACCCAAGTTAGAGCGCAACATGTCCTTTCCAGGTGAGTGTACTTAACCTCATAAGATGTGAACTTTTTGCTAAGATAATAGATGGCTTGTTCTTTCCTACTGGTGACGTCATACTACCCCAATATACAACCAAATGAATTTTCCAAGACTGTCAAGTAAAGAATCAAAGGTCTCCCTAGTTCTGGCGGAACCAGCACAGGTGGGTTTGTCAAGTAACCTTTTATCTTATCAAACGCTTCTTGACACTCATCAGTCCACTTGATTGCAGCGTCCTTCCTCAATAACTTGAAAATAGGCTCACAAGTTGTCGTGAACTGAGCAATAAACCTGCTGATATAGTTCAGCCTTCCTAATAGACTCATCACTTCAGTCTTGTTCCTCGGATGGGGCAATTCTTGTATGGCTTTGATCTTTGATGGGTCCAACTCGATGCCTCGCCGACTGACTATGTTTTCCGGATGGAACACCAAATGCACACTTGGCAGGGTTAAGCTTGAGGTTGTACCTGCGAAGCTTCTGGAAGAATTTCCTCAAATCCTCGACGTGGTCGGCCTGATGTTTTGATTTTATGATCACATCATCTACATATACCTCGATCTCTTTGTGTATCATATCATGAAACACAGTAGTCATCACCCTCATATAAGTTTCCCCAGCATTCTTCAACCAAATGGCATTACCCGATAGCAATAAGTTCCCCATGGCGTGATGAACGTCGTCTTTTCTGCATCTTCTTCATCCATTAGAATCTGATAATACCCGGTATAGCAATCCACAAAAGATTCAATCTCGCGTTTGGCATAATTATCGATCAAAATGTGGATATTGGGTAGTGGGAAGTTATCCTTCGGACTTGCTTTGTTGAGATTGCGGTAATCGACGCATACTCTGATCTTTCCATCCTTCTTCGGTACGGGCACGACATTAGCCAACCAAACAGGATATCGGGTGACCCGAATAACCTTTGCGTCCAATTGCTTGGTAACTTCTTCTTTAATCTTCACACTCATATCAGTTTTGAATTTCCTCAGCTTTTGCTTGACGGGAGGGAATGCTGGATCAGTGGGCAATTTGTGGACTACTAAATCAGTGCTTAAACTCGGCATGTCGTCATATGACCATGCAAAAACATCTTTGTACTCGATGAGTGCTTTGATTAACTCCTCCCGGATTTTTGGCTTGAGGTGGACATTATTTTAGTCTTTCGGACATTGTTTGTGTCCCCTAAATTGACGGCTTCTGTGTCATTCAGGTTGAGTTTGAGTTTTTCTTCGAAGTGAATTAACTCCTTACTAATCTCTTCTAAGGCTTCGTCCTCATTCTCGTATTCTAATTCGTAATCACAATCTACTTCTTGAACTAACATTTTGGAATCGGATTGATTTTTAAGACTGGGCTGAGGATTCCTTATGCATGACATATCATTAGAACCAGCATAAAAAGAACTGTATAGAAAAGAAAAGAAAACAAAAAGAAAAACCATCAGTAATGATGAAGAAAAGGAAATTATATTTCATTGAATGATAAAAGATAACAAAGTTTACACACTTAAACAGACTGAAAAGAAAAACAAAAAAAAACGAAATCTGGATTATAACCCTGGAATAATCCGTGCAGACTTAAAGGAAAATCAAAGCGAACTACCAAGAGTCCTTCTGAGTAGGGAGAGGAGTAGCCTTCCAATTATTAAGCTTTGTTTTTGGCCTGACAAATTGCACTTTAGTGTTGCTAGAACCCTCTCCACTTTCCACCATGTTCACATTGTCGAACAACTTCTCAAATCTTTCAATCAACTCCTTGTCAGGATTAATCACAGAACTGGGAATTGTTGTCACTAGGCGACTCCTTATACCGGACTGGAGAAATGATCTGGAAAGATGTGGGACCGTCTTTGGAAGGACCCATGTCCTCTGTTTATATTTCCTGGCTCTTTTTATGTCTGCGGCTGTGGGCTTGAATCCCAGACCAAATGTTCCCAAGTTTTTAGGAAGAGACGCGGGTTGTATGATGCCTCGCAATGCTGATCCCAAACCCTTTCCTGGTACAAAACCATTCTTCAACATTTCATACGCTACCACGACTGATGAGGCATTTATCTTCGGACTTGGGACACACTTCCCTTCTAGAACTTTCTCGACTGACATTGCATCAGAAACTTGGTAGATCCATGGTCCCTTGTCATCTTCCACTTCAATGAACGACACAATGGTGTTGCTGTGAGCGCACAAATTATCTTCGCCGTGCACAACTATTTCCTGTCTGTCCCATTCAAACTTGACCATCTGATGGAGTGTTGATGGTACTGCTTTAGCGGTGTGAATCCACGATCGCCCTAATAGCAAATTGTAGGAAACAGCTATATCCAGCACTTGGAATTCCATTGTGAATTCTGCTGGACCTATGGTCAGTTCCAACATTATGTCCCCGACTGATTCTTTGCCTCCGCCGTCAAATCCCTGTACACAGATATTGTTCTTATGGATCATTTCCTCTTCTACTTTCAGCTTGCTTAGAGTGGAGAGAGTACAGATGTTCTCACTTGAACTATTGTCAACCAATACCCGGGTAACCACGGTGCCCTCGCATTTCACTATCAGGTAAAGGGCTTTGTTATGCTCAGTGCCCTCTACCGGCAATTCATCATCGAAAAAAATGACTCTGTTTAATTCGAAAATTTTATTGGCTATCTTTTCCAGATGGTTTACCGAGATCTTGTCGGGAACATGGGCCTCATTCAAGATTTTCATCAATGATTGGCGGTGCTCATCTGAATGGATTAGCAATGAGAGTAATGAAATCTGAGCGGGTGTTTTCCTCAACTGTTCTACAACAGAATAGTCATGCACTTTCATTCTCCTCAGAAATTCCTCTGCCTCTTCTTTAGTTACAGCTTTCTTCACCGGCGTTGGATCATTTTTTGTTCTTCTTAACTCCTCGGGAGTAAAACACCTTCCTGAGCGAGTCAAACCTTGTGCTTCGCAAACTTTTTCCTTGATTTCTTTCCCTTTGTAAATCACCGTCACCCGTTCATAATTCCAAGGAACAACCTTGTTGTTGATTAGTGGAAGCTGAGTTACTGGTTTTATAATAACAGGCTCTGTGCGAGCACCCTTCACGACCACAACAGGTTCACTTGTGACCCCTGGTACTACCACTTTAACTTTCTCTAGTTTCACTGCAACAATGCCTGACGACCCTCTCTCGGTTGCCACAGCTGGCTTATCATCTACCCCTCTCAACTGGACTACTGATTTCCCATTGATTACTTTTTCCTTTGAGATGGTTTCGCTGGAACGGATCATCATTACCGTCTGTGAGGGCTTCCTGGGCTCCCCTCTTTGTGTATTAACTCAATCATGTGTGTCTCATGGTGAGCTGGCAGTGGATTCTGATTGATATTAGGTGCTTCTGGGGCTTGAACCTCGATCCGATGAGTATCAATAAGCTCTTGCACAACTATTTTTAGTTTCCAGCACTTCTCTGTGTCAAGCCCAGGGACCCATGAACAGTACTGACAACTCACCGAGTGGTCAAGATTTCTAGGGGGAGGATTTGGCATTTTAGGCTCAATTGGATTCAACATGCCCAACTGCCTCAATTTGTGGAAAAGACTGGTATATGATTCCCCTAGTGGAGTGAAAGTCTTTTGCTTCTGTGACCTCTCATTCTTGAGGGCTTGGTCGGAAACCTGTCCCGGGGGATTTCTGTAGGCCCTTGGGGGTGGATATGTGTTTTGTGGAGCTGGGTATGGATTTTGTGGAGCCGGCGCACGCCATTGTGCGTGTGCCGGAGTTTGGGTATAGGTTTGTGCATGATGGACGGAAAAATGGGGATCTGGCGGTGGGTAATAATGTTGTGGAGGGCTATATGGAGTGTATGGGTAATTTTGGTCATAGGGTCGTGGTTGGCTATAGTAGGGTGACGGGCCTCTAGATCCGAGCCAGGCTCCGGACTCAACAGTCGTGACATCTTCTTTCTTCTTCTTCCCAAGTACACCCCCAGTGCCGCTTTGAATGGCCTGAGTGGTTGTCTTGATCGCTGAATAGCTCATAATTTTGTTGGACTTAAGCCTCTCCTCAACCATGCCTCCCATTTTTACAACCTCATTAAAAGACTTGCCAATTGCGGACACCAAATGACCAAAGTAAGTTGGCTCCAAAGCCTGCAAAAAGTAATCGACCATCTCGCTCTCTTTCATTGGGGGATCTACCCTTGCTGCTTGCTCCCTCCACCGGAAACCATATTCTCTAAAGCTTTCACTGTGCTTCTTCTCTAGTTTAGTCAAAGATAGTCGGTCTGGAATGATCTCAAGATTATACTGAAAGTGACAAGCTAACGCTTGTGCCAGATCATCCCATGTGTACCATCTTCTGTGATCTTGGCGGGTGTACCACTCCAATGCTGCTCCGCTCAAACTCTGACTGAAGTAAGCCATTAGCAATTCATCCTTTCCTCCGGCTCCCCTCATCTTTCTGCAAAAACCTCTCAAATGAGCCACCGGATCACCGTGTCCGTTGTACAAGTCAAATTTGGGCATTTTGAACCCTGCCGGTAGTTGTACATTTGGGAATAAACATAGATCTTTGTAAGCCATGCTTACTTGACCTCTTATCCCTCTCATATCCCTGAAGTATTGTTCTATGTTTTTCATTTTTCTAAACATCTCCTCATGTTTGGGATTTTTGGCTGGTCTCTCAGCTTCTCTCGGGGGATCAGAACGTGGATTTCAGGGGTAGGTTTCAAGAACTTTGAGGGTGGATTCTGGGGGATAATACTGGTTGTCCTGGTCCTGGAACACGGGTTCACTCAGGGATCTATGGAGTGCAGTTGGTGAAGATGTCACAAAGATAGGGGTGACTGGCGGAGGAGGGTATGGAATTGATTTTGGTGGTGGAGCTTGTGGCATATGAGAAGTAGTGCCATGGTAGTTTTGATAAATGGGAAAACTTGGATCGGTGGCGGGATGATCCTGAGACTGAGCTAATGGTGGGGTAAAAGCAGGGTTAGCAGGGTAAGCTGGCGGTGATTGCCCTTTGGACCAGGCCTGGTACATTTCGATCATCTGTTGCTTAAGCTTGAGCATCTCCTCTTTCATTTTATTGATGTCCAACTCCTCTACCTCAACACTAGTGTCGACATCTGGGATAGACATGATTTCCGGTATGGTCCCTTCGATCTGGTTTGGTAATGATAATGTGCCAGTATCCTCTAAATAAACTAACTGCTTGAATTCTCTGGACAACAACAACTTTGTTAGTTTTAGAGTTTAACACATATGAAATTACACGTTGGGATGCAATGCACCTAGGCAATCATGCATTTGCTTCGGTTGTGTGCGTCATTCCGGCCTCTCATAATTGTGCCCCTTCTTTTAAGCTTCCTTTATTCTATCCTTCTTTATTTATTTTTCATTTTCCCCTTTTTATTTTTTAGTGGTGGTCGAATCCTATAGAGATTGCCTACGTATCATGTCCCCGCATGAATCAAACCGTGCATAGTTCTGTCAGATAAGTGTGCAAGTAAATAAAACATTTTTGGGATTTTTAGCTTTTATAAAACAGATGCTTCGATTACACAGACTCAATATCAACAAATTTAAAAAGACCAACAGACTCTGACGCAAAGATGACAAACAGACTCTGAAATCAAGATATCACACTCTAAAGAAATGCAGACTCGGAACAGAAAGAAAATGCAAACCCAACATGACTCACAGACTCTGACAGAAAAGGAAATACAGATTCAAACGGAAAATTATAAGTACATCAATGTTCCTGGTGTCCGTGGGACATCGTTTGGTCTTGCCACGGGCCTATGTGCAAGATCCCTTTGAAGTCGGTACAAATGGTTCATTATTTGCTTAACAAAGTCATCACTGCTGCAAAGAATGTAGTGCGAGTCATATCCTCACAAATGTGGCATTTCATAATGATGTAGTCAACGATGTTTCTAATTCTCTCTCTTATGACGCCTTTCTCCTGAAGCAACCGCCCTATTTGCTGATTACGGGCTTCTAACACTCGAGAGTCCTCCAGGTGTTGATTTTGCAACTGCTGCATTTCTTCCTCTATCCTAGCCACCAGATCATAACAATGTTCCCTATCAGCTTTGAAATCTTGAGCCTGCTTGACTGCCTCATTCTTGAGAGTGGCTATCCTTCTTCTTAGGATAGTGAAGGTCCCTTCATAAAACCGTGCTTGCTCTTCTGCCTTCTTTATCCATTTCGCCTGGATTCTCGCTAGACCAGCTTTAGATTTTTCCAGGTTTTCTTGATACTCGAGGGCTTTCTTCTTCAGACCGTTTATGAGCCTTTTATCAGCTCGGCTTCTCTCCGGGTTTCTATTCATTTTCTGGATTTGAGCTTTGAGGACTTCGTTTTCCTGAGCTAGCTTTTTCTTTTCTCCCTTGTTTGCAGCGTCTTGAACACCATTTTCAAACTGAAGCTCCATGACTTGCTTCTCCAATCTGCCTATTGCGGCTCTATACTCATGTTCTTTAGTCAACCAATCCCACTGTCCTTGCGACGCCTCGACGAATTCCTGGAGATGGGGTCTTTTGGCTGGCCTCCCAAACTCAATTTCTCTCCTATACCAAGCAAGATATCCCGGCGAAACTTCACCTTTGGACCGATCACGTACACACGTATTTGCCGTTAAGTATTGACACTCGCTCCAAATTTGGCGCACTGCTACTTCATGAAATTATCCGTTGGGCCCGATCTCGACTATTTGGCCATTAAGATCTTCATCTTTCGGAACTATTTGGCATCTCCCCAACTGCCTCAAAACTCGATAAGGGGTATAGGGCTGGATACTCCTGAGCCCCATCAAAAGGAAATTAGGTCCAGTGGCTGGCATATATATGATTTCATCCACAGGCAACCATCCAAATGTCCATTCTATTTGGCTCACAGTGACAGAACGGAGGCGCGCTGTCCACTCTGTGACCCCTTCTGGTAAGCTGATTCTGTCAACCATCGTAGGAAATTCCTCTATGCACGTTTTCTCCGTCGACCCATAACTCATAAATTGAGGACGACGACATAGGTGTTCGATCATCCACATCTGCAGCAACGCGTTGCACCCCTCAAAAAAGTCTCCCCTGCTTTGCAGGCTGTGAGGGCGTGGAAGATTTCAGCTACTATCATGGGTGCGAGGGTGTTGTTGGCCTGAGTAAGTAAAGTGCTGAAAACCCCCGATACTCGTATGTCAATGTTCCCGTCTTTTCTAAGAAACACCAGGAGTCCCAAAAAGGCTACCATGAATGCAAAACACCTATGTTCTTCCCACTTAAGGCGGTTTCCTTTGCTATAGATTTTATTTTCCAGCTTGTTGAACCCCCATATGTGGCCATATCTATTGTATATAAACCGCAAGTACAAAAACCAGCTGCCAAGTCTGGATTTTGGACCTCCCTGCTTATTTTCAAAGAGTTTAGGAACCTATGTACGGCTATGGCCCTTGCAGCAATCAGGTACTGGTGTCTCAGAGGAACAATTGGACCCCCGATGTATCCGGCTATTTCTTCCAATGTTGGGGTAAGTTCAAAATCCGAGAAGTGGAATACGTTGTGAGTCGGGTCCCAGAATGCGACCAAGGCCTTTATGATATCCCCCATAGGATTAATCTTCAGCAACCCAGTGAGGCCTCCCAGGTATAGATTGACTGTGTCGCGCCCTGATTCGCCCAAGTCATCCCACCACATGTGCAACTCCAAAGGGATCTTGTTCACAATTGTTACGTGCAAATTCTGACTTGTGCTCATTCTGCACATTTATTAGGGTGGTTAAGCAAAAATCACGGTTCAATTGACTCAAAGATAACATGGACACTTTTCTCTCTTTTTTTCATTTAAAATAAGACCCGGTTTTGCCAATACAGCCTTTCAGCACCTCGGGGTCGAAGATTTTAAGGCTGTGTCGGCTAACCTGTGAAAGCCTAAAAAATGACCACAGGTGGCTGTTCTGGCAAAAATAGCCTTCCGATGCCCTTTTAGGAACATTCGGCTATTTCTAGCAAGAATGGAATCACCCTAATTATTTTCAAATAAATTTTTTGTTCTTTTGGCTAATTTCGCAAAAAGTGAAGTTTGACCCGTGGGGGTTGCCTACGTATCTCACACCCTGTGGGAATCAAACTGGCGTAGTTCGGGCTGATAAAACAAACTTCTTTTGAAAACGAGGCTCCTTTTCATTGGTAAATAAAACTATTTTTTTTTCATTTTCTCAAAAATTCGGCAGAGTTTCGACACTATTTGGACATTGGTTTTTTTCTTCAAAATAGGTGATTAACTCTATTTAACCCTTGTACCCCTATCTCTCTTTCCTCAAAATATTCAGAAGTCAGTCAGCATGCAAGTCCGAAGCAAACAGATGCACAAGTAGCAAGTAAGATGCATCAGGATGGTCTTTTGTCATTTTTGGTACACCTGTCCTAGACAGACCCAACCCCTATGTTGAGCCTCCAAAGTCAAATACACGTGATGCAAACAAACGTTCTTACTAGGGATCCGGCATGAAGCTGAGTTATTCTAGGTTTATAACCTGGGTATTTGTTCTTGACTGTGTACCCGAACAGACAACTCGAGTCGAAGAGGGGGCTACGTACCGGGAACCAAAAGGCCATCCGGCTTAGTAACTTGTCCGAGCCTCTTTCTTATTTCAAGGTATGACACTAATAGAATAAAGAGTCTCGACCAGCGAGCACATCCCCGAAGATGAGAAGAGAAGGGCTTCGTAGCAGTTTATATGCAGTTCAGATAATATCAAAGCGGTAAAAAGCATCACTTAGCATATTAGGCCCAAACATGTAAAAAATCAGATAAAACAAGCCAATTATAACAATTATTTAAAGCTTGAATTCTGAACCCTGAACCAGAGATTCTGGGTGTTATCCCCAACAGAGTCGTCAGAGCTGTCACACCTTCTTTTTACTTGTGCCCTCAGGGGCGTAGAAGGAGTTTTTTCAATTAAAGGACAATCGAAACGGGATTTGTTTATTTATTTTAGAGTCGCCACTTGGGAGATTTATGGTGTCCCAAGTCACCAGTTTAATCCCGAATCGAGGAAAAGAATGACTCTGTATTACAGTCCACGAACCAGAAATCCGGATAAGGAATTCTGTTAACCCGAGAGAAGGTGTTAGGCATTCCCAAGTTTTGTGGTTCTAGCATGGTCGCTCAACTATCATATTCGGCTTATTTATCTGATTTTTATACATGTTGAACCTGTGTGCAAATTTTACTTTTACTGCTCCTATTATTATTATTTTTAACGGGAATTGCAACGTCGTGAAAATATATCTCGAACCACGTTACATCAATGCACCTGTGGTTATTGACACATTTCGACTCCGTTGAGATTTGGATTTGGGTCACATAAATGTGCACCCGAGTTTAAGAAAGTAAATTATTAAAAGCGCGCCTTAAGTGGCTAGCACGTTATTATTTTGGGGAAAATCGTGAAATTCGCTAAAAGGCCTGTCCCGAAATCTAAGTATTTTAATATATACATTTAACGAGGGCCCCGCAATCTTTGTATTTTTTATTTGGCGAGGCTCGTCTCGTTTTATTATTAAAGGAAAACCTAAAGTAAACTACGATTTTCTATTTAGTTTTATTGTCTCTAAATAATAAAAAAAACTTAGTTAATTTATGAACTACTATATTTAAAAACCTGCGCGTTTAAAAAAATGCCCAGTTTTGGGGCCTTTGATCAAAGCATCGGGCTAGCAAGCATATTAGTGGCTTAAAGGGAGGTGGGTTTGTTACCAAATTTGAATGATCCATACAATTGGGCAACAGTATAGCCCAGACTGCTCATATTAACTTAAACGATCCTGAATGAAGTTTCTATGCCACTAGTTTAATACTAATTCATTACCTATTCTAATTAAAACAAATTAATAATGCACTGAAAGCAGGTAAGCAACTCGCAAAATGATTTTGTATTTCCAAAACATGCAATTGACACTCCAACTCTGTTTTTAACTAACGGATCAGCCAACGTCTTATGCCACTGCCATACTAACATCTAGTTCGACATTTACATGACTGCTATTACCAATTTGAACAACGGCCATTAATGCAAGCACAATATCACAGGTTCCAAAATAGAATGTTAACTCCAGTTATTTTCTAGCTTTAAGTGTTTAAACTGAACAAGCATACTAAACTAACTATAGTTAATGCCTACAGTCAATGCTTTAACCAAATTCCAATACTATTTACATTTTACACTTTCCTTTTCCTTTCAATTGATGTAGTACTTTTCCTGAATTAGCAATTAGCATAAAAAGACTGATATTCAGAACTAGTCGAACATAATTCAACGATCCAGTAATCTAACAGTCACAGTCCAGATTAATTTAACAGTCCAACAAGCTCATTTTTAACTACAGGAATCAGTTACTAGATGCTAACATGTTTCAGTATGAACTATATTTAAAAAAGAAAATCTCTTATACAACTCCATTTCAGTCCACTTACTACATACTAACAGGGCTCTACCTATCATCAGTGATTGAAGAATTTTAATACACAAGTCATATAGAAACCAAAGCAGAATTTCAACTCTTCACGTATATTCAAACTTCATGTTTTCAGCTTACGCATGCCAAAGTTACAATTGTGTACCTGGAAATTGAAATACGAGAAAGGAATGGTCAGCAACAACAATACAACAGCAGTTACAACAGCAATACCACAACAGTACCAGTTTTGAATCAGAAACACACCCAAACCAACGCACGAACAGATTTGTAAGACCCCACAACAATAATCAACACCCAAATCAACTCAACCGAACTTGAATTAAACCAAAAATGGACCAAAACTTCAATGAGACGGTGTCAGCTTGTATTCTCTTTTTTTTTCAACTCTCAGAATGATGATGTTCAAGCTCTCAGGAAAACTCTCAAAGAAATGCTCTCTAAAATATCAAATAAAAACTGAATGTTTCAGCTTTCAAAACGCTGTGTAAGATTGCCTGAAAACTCCTTCAGTTCTCCAAATTTTTCCAGAACTGAAAACTAAAGAAAAAACTCTCAAAAAGCTCCTAAAGACTGCCTGAAGAACTGATTTCCTTTAGTATTTTCAGAAAGTGTTTTCCAGCTCTCAAAAATGGATCCTCTTTTCAATGTTCTCTCCAAAATGTCCTCCCCTAGACTGATCCCGGACTCCTCCCTTTATACCCAAACACTGACCCTGCCAGCTTGTAAGAACACTAGGCAGATTTAAGAAACTAATCCTGCCCATGATATCTTTAGCACTCCACTAGAGTATGTTTTCTTCCCCATTAACCTTTTTCTTTATTTAAAGTTCAAGCAGGTATGGGCAACATATTTTAATCAATGCCTTTTAAACCTCTCCATACCATTATGTTTTGTTCCCCACTAACACATTAGATTAATGATTAATTAAGTACTTTACTGACAACCCACTAGCAAGACCATTTGCCAAATTTGAACCCCAAATTACCCCCTGAAATTACTGTGATTTACTGTCCTAGTCCCATCCCCTGTACCTCATCAGCTATAACCAATTTCCTTAATCAAAATCAAACAGCAACTCAAACTACACAGATTAGATCAAATAGCAAACTAATATTAAACTGCTAAGATGTACATGTATATGGGAATAACTGACTACACTCACAATTCTAAACCAAACCTATACAAAAATGAATGAAACATTGTAATATCATGAATTCATATGCAACAAACTGATTGGCAACGGAGAGGAAAGAATCAAACATAACATAATAAGACAATTTGAACCAACAGTAATATCAAATGATCAAAGTTTTATACAATCACTCACTAAACTTGCCTAACTCGAAATACTCAACAATGTAAAGAAGAAACTAATCCAGAGTGAAACCAAACAGACAGGGGTTCGAGCGATTTCAACTAAATCCAATTAACTATAAAATCCAATTGATACAGTGATGAAAATTTGGACCAGAAAAAGGTCCGAAAGAGGGGGAAGAAGTAATTGACAAACATAGCAATGAAACCTAATTAGGCAAATAACAAACAACAAAAAAAGAAAAAGGAAAAGAGGAGAAATACCTCAAAATCAGAAACCAAATGAACTCCGTTCTCATTGACCTTCGTAATTCCGACTTGAACTTTTGAGGCCAAAAATGGACCTTAATCGAGTGTTCTCGACTGAGAATACTCGACTAAGGTCGATTAACAACCTCAAAACTCTCCTAATTTTAGACAGGTTCCAGTCTTGGTCTTTTTAGGGTTTTTATTCGATTTAAGATTCGACTAGTTCTAATGGGATTCGAACAAAAGCAGGGGTGATTTGGGAACAAGGGAGGTCAGGTGGCTTAGTAGTGTAAGTTTGGGGTTAATCGGAGGAGGTGAGGTTTTTTGGACGATCTTCGATTGAAGATTCGAAGAGTTCAGTTGAGATTCGAAGTAAACGAAACATGGATTCATGGAGAGGGTGGATAGAAGGTTCAGGGGTGTTATTTGGGTGGCCGGCGGCGTTGTTGCCACCGGGTTTCAGGTGAAGGGGCATGAGGACGGTTAGGGTTTCAGGGGGTCGTTTGGTCTCTGACTTGGAGATGAAGGAGTAAAAAATGAGGCGGGTGAAAGGGGTTTGGGGGTTTTTGGTATATTGAAAATTAATTGATTCATTCGGGCCGTTGGATGATGGGAACCAATGGTCCAGATTAAGTCGCTTAAACCAAACGGGGTCGTTTAGGCTTAGTTGGGGCGGGTATAGTTTGGGGTAAGCGGGTCAGGCAAGAAATGGGTTATGGGATGGAGTGATCTGGACTGTTGGATCAAGTCATATCAACGGCCCAGATTGGGCGCCAGAGAACGATGTCGTTTTGGCCTTCTCTGAGACCAGCCGGTTTGGGCCTGGGTTGGGGTGTGACATTGGGCCTGAACCTTTCTTTTAAAACTAGCCCAGTCCGATTTTTAAACTCTTCTTCTCTTGTTTCTTCTTTTTCTTTTATTTTCTTTTTGATTCCTAATTACCAAAATTCTAAAATAAATTGTAAAGCCAAAATTAACTTAGAAAATACTAATTAACCCTTAATAATAATTATCACACAAAATTAAATACAAAAATAATCACACAATTTGACATTAAACCCTAAAAATATGAAGTACGTTATTTTTTTTTGATTTTCAATTTCGTGAAACAAATCACTGTTTAATTATTCCAAAATTGTAAATGCAAATGCAACACATATATTTTTTGTATTTTTCATTAATTAAAATAGAATAAACATTCATAGACAAAAATCCAAAAAATGCAACGCGAATTCTCCAAATTGCACACAAATGCAAATTATTTTATTTTGAATTTTTGGGAGTAGTTCTCATAGGGCAAAAATCTCATGCTCACAGCTGCCCCTCTTTGTCCGGAAACACGAAGTGTTTTCGTGCAAAGATAAAGTTAGAGGATATGAGCGATTTTTGCCCGTTCGGTAACTCCGTGTAAAGCATTTTTTGAAAGATTCGACCAAACCTCTGCTTCAAAGGTTTCCTACATATCCCTGGCTAAAAGGGAATCAGGTCAATGTAGTTCGGGAAGTTTTGGTAGCTGGGACTACCACGGAGCTGTGGTTTTACTGTTACTGTTGTTGTTGCTGCTGCCGCTACTTACTGACCTCCTTATTACACTATGCTAAAATAAAACAAGAAGCTAGACTAAACTATAGTCTATGAATTACAAAATCTTATCTAGATCTTCAATCTTGCTCTTGTGTCTCTTATTGCTTTGATGTCTTGCTGACTGGTGTTTCCTCTGACGTTTCTTTCTTTCTATCTTGACTCATAGTCTTCTCTTGATTGTCGAATTTGAACTGCTTATTTCCTTCTTGTGAGCTTCGAATTATTTTTCCTTTGAAGCTTGAACTGCCTTCTTCTGACTAGTGTTGCCTTCCTTCCGACTTCTGAACTTTAATTTATGTTGGGGATCTTTGTTGCAACCCTCCGCTCTCCGAGCGGGCTCCTGACTTCTGTTATGACTTAACAAGATAATACCTCCATTCTCCAGGCGGGCTCCTGACTTCAACAACTTCTTAAAAATATAACACCTCCATTCTCCAGGCGGGCTCCTGACTTCAATAACTTCTTAAAAATATAACACATCCATTCTCCAGAAGGGCTCCTGACTTCGACTACAACTTGAAAAATATAACAACCTCCATTCTCCAGGTGGGCTCCTGACTTCGACTACAACTTAAAAATATAACACCTCCATTCTCCAGGCGGTTTCCTGACTTCAAAAACTTCTTCGAAATGTAATACCTCCATTCTCCAGGCGGGCTCCTGACTTCGACTACAACTTAAAAATATAACACCTCCATTCTCCAGGCGGACTCCCGACTTCAAAAACTTCTTCGAAATGTAATACCTCCATTCTCCAAGCGGGCTCCGGACTTCGACTACAACTTAAAATATAATACCTCCATTCTCCATGCGGGCTCCTGACTTCAATAACTTCTTAAAAATACGTTCTATTACCGTTGTTCCTTCCTGCCTCCTGAACTATTTTCCTTCTAACTTGAATTATCTTCTTTCAGAACTGCTTCCCTCAAAACTAGTGTTTCATTCCTCTGAAAACTGTTGTGGATAACACCGGTGTTTTATTCAAAAAATATGCTATTTTCCTCCTTCAAAGACTACTTCCCTTAAAGCTTGTGTCATCTTCCTCCTGAAATTGCTTTCTTTAAAACTTGTTTTGCCTTCTTCCGAAAATTGCTGAGGATACCGCTTTTCACCAAACTTGTGTTATCTTCCTTCTTCCCCAAGTGGGTACCTGACTTCCAGAAAATTTTCAAAACGAAAGAAAATTTTCTGCCCTAGTTCGACAATCTTTCTTATGGTATGTCTTTCTATCATCAATAACATTTCCTGTCCCTAATTAAAATCAAAGAGAATTTGTTAGTTTAAAACGTGAGGATGCTCCTGTTGGGGACGGTTTTCCCTTTCTCTCTTTTCCATGCTCTGCGTTGTTCGACCATCTTGAAACTTGGCTGATAACTTCCGACCTTCTTGATGATTCTGTATTCACCAACTTCTCAACCGTTGTTTTCCACCTTTGCTCCATACTGTCCTCGAAAACTTAGACCAATCCATCATTTGGCCTTACAACGACATCTTTCTAGTCCCATCACATTATCCTCGCATGTCTTATCCCCAATTACCTTGCACCATGTTGGCAACTGGTAGTTGGCTTTGAAAATCCTTCTTAAAAACAAACTACTACTGACCAAAAAAGAAATGGAAAATGATGACTTCGAAAGATAGAACAAGAAAAATCTTTCTGAGCAATTGTTTGAAGAGAAAATAACTTATCTGAATGGTATAATCGATCCCAATGGTCATGTCGTGCATTTTTGGACTAATCAATCCAGTCTATTTACATCAATCAATCTTTCTGATATCCCTACTTCACATTTCAAAGGTCCCGCAACCCATCTTCTTTTGCCGAAACAACATCTTTATTTTGTTTGATGTCTCGGCGGATCCTTTCTATCAAGCTTATCTCATTTTCCCCATTTAATTCCTTGTCGCCTTATAGTGCCCTTCGAGGGGTTTTCACTAATAAGACTCTCTCGTTTCTCTCAACTCCCATCGCCTTATGGTGCTTATGAAGGTTTTCACCAACAAGACCCTCTCATTTTATTTCTCGCAACTTTCGTCGTCTTATGGTACCTGTGAAGGTTTTCACCAATAAGACTCTCTCATTTTATTTCTCTCAACTTCTGTTGCCTTATGGTGCCAGTGAAGGTTTTCACCAATAAGGCTCTCTCATTTTCACTAATTTCCCTGCTTGGACTGGAGTATTGCCCTGATATGAATCACTCTACTTGCTCGACTTGTCATCTCTTAAAAACTGATCAGAAGGTCTTTCTTTGGACCATAATGTAGACTTTTGGATGGGATTAGAAAGAAAGGGTATCAAAGGCTCAAAATAATTGCCATGGGTTTAAAATTACAACTTTTGGAATCACATTTCTTATTACAAATACAACCTCTGCCCCAATTTCTTGTTTGGTAATCTTTGGATATTTTATATCACTTTTACCGAGCCGTAAAGCTGCCTACGTACCCTTAACAGGGATTAGGTCAAACGTAGTTCACACCTGAATTTCCTTGTTGTTATATTTTTCACTTCTTTTCTTTTCTCTTTTTCTTTTCTTTCTCTTCTCTCTTTTTCTTTATTGATTCCAAAAGAGGGGTATGAAAGAAATAAATAAGGCTCAAAAAAGGGAACAAAGGGTAAAGTGTTTAGATAGTAGAACAAATTGCCTTCGTCATTTCAATCTTCGAAATAATGCCAAATACAAACAATTAACAATTATACCAAAGAAATCATACATAATATCTTTTTACTGCATCAGAATTGATAGCCATGTCTATGCATTTTTCCTACAATATCTGTTAAACATAAAACACCATTGGACAATACTCTGGTTACAATGAATGGCCCTTTCCAATTCGGGGCGAACTTGCCTTTTGCTTCAACCTGATGTGGAAGGATGCGTTTCAGCACTTGCTGACCCACTTCAAATTTCCAGGGCCGCACCTTTTTGTTGTATGCTCTTGCCATTCTCTTTTGATATAACTGGCCATGGCACACAACTGCCAATCTCTTTTCGTCAATCAAGTTCAACTGCTCCAAACGGGTTTTGATCCACTCATCATCATCAATCTCAGCCTCAGCGACAATCCGAAGGGATGGGATTTCAACTTCCGCCGGTATTACTGCTTCAGTTCCATATACCAATAAATAAGGAGTTGCACTTACCGAAGTACGGACAGTAGTGCGATAACCCAGCAACGCAAATGGTAATTTTTCGTGCCATTGCCTAGAACCTTCCACCATTTTCCGAAGTATTTTCATTATGTTTTTGTTGGCTGCCTCAATTGCTCCATTCGCCTTGGGACGATATAGGGTAGAATTGCGGTGTGTAATCTTAAACTGTTGGCATACCTCTTTCATCAAATTGCTATTAAGATTAGCACTGTTATCTGTGATGATCACCTTCGGGATTCCAAATCGACAAATGATATGTGAGTGAACAAAATCGACCACTGCTTTCTTGGTCACAGACTTGAAAGTTTTGGCCTCAACCCATTTGGTGAAATAATCAATGGCTACCAGAATGAACCTATGCTCGTTGGATGCTTCCGGCTCAATTGGTCCAATGATATCCATGCCCCAAGCGACGAAGGGCCATGGCGCTGACATTGTGTGTAATTCCGATGGCAGAGAATGAATCAAATCTCCGTGTATCTGGCACTGATGGCATTTGCGCACAAAACTAATACAATCTCGCTCCATGGTGAGCCAATAATAACCTGCTCGAAGAATTTTCTTTGCCAACATATATCCACTCATATGTGGTCCGCAGACTCCTGAATGTACTTCGGACATGATAGACGTAGCTTGTCTAGCATCTATGCATCTTAATAATCCTAGGTCTGGTGTTCTTTTATACAAAACTCCTCCACTCAATAGAAATCTGCTTGCCAACCGTCGAATTGTTCTTTGTTGATCCCCCGTGGCTTGTACCGGGTATATCCTCATTCTGATGTATTCCTTGATATCATGGAGCCACGGTTCGCCATCAAATTCCTCTTCAATCATGTTGCAGTAAGCATGTTGATCTCGCACTTGAATGTGCAAAGGATCGACATAGGCTTTGTCCGGATGGTGCAACATTGACGCTAGGGTAGCCAAAGCATCGGCGACCTCATTATGGACCCTTGGAATATGCCTGAACTCCACTGATCTAAACCGTTGAAAAAGATCATACAACATTGTCGGTATGGTATGAGCTTCAGATCTTGCATTTCTCATTCTCCTTGAATTTGGTGCACCAGAAGATCCGAGTTTCCCAAGACCAGAACTTCCCGGACATTCATGTCTGCAGCTAGCCTCAAACCCAAAATGCATGCCTCATATTCAGCCATATTGTTGGTGCAATAAAACCGAAGCTGAGCCGTAACATGATAGTGATACCCTGTTTCAGAAATAAGCATAACTCATATTCCGACTCCTTTCATGTTAGCAGCCCCATCAAAGAAAAGTTTCCAACCTGGTTTTTCGGCCTGTTCTAGTTCATCAATATGCATCACCTCTTCATCAGGAAAATAAGTCCTCAGTGGCTCATACTCTTCATCGATTGGGTTCTCGGCCAAATGATCGGCCAATGCTTGGTATTTCGTCGCAGTCCGAGTCACATAGATTATGTCAAACTCTGTGAGCAAAATCTGCCATTTTGCAAGTCTTCCTGTCGTCATAGGCTTTTGAAAGATATACTTCAACGGATCCAAACACGAAATGAGGTAGGTAGTGTAGGATGACAAATAATGTTTCAATTTCTGTGCCACCCAAGTTAGAGCGCAACATGTCCTTTCCAGGTGAGTGTACTTAACCTCATAAGATGTGAACCTTTTGCTACTGGTGACATCATACTGCCCCAGTATACAACCAAATGAATTTTCCAAGACTGTCAAGTAAAGAATCAAAGGTCTCCCTAGTTCTGGCGGAACCAGCACAGGTGGGTTTGTCAAGTAACCTTTTATCTTATCAAACGCCTCTTGACACTCATCAGTCCACTTGATTGCAGCGTCCTTCCTCAATAACTTGAAAATAGGCTCACAAGTTGTCGTGAGCTGAGCAATAAACCTGCTGATATAGTTCAGCATTCCTAACAGACTCATCACTTCAGTCTTGTTCCTCGAAGGGGGCAATTCTTGTATGGCTTTGATCTTTGATGGGTCCAACTCGATGCCTCGCCGACTGACTATGTTTTCTGGATGGAACACCAAATGCACACTTGGTAGGGTTAAGCTTGAGGTTGTACCTGCGAAGCCTCTGGAAGAATTTCCTCAAATCCTCGACGTGGTCGGCCTGATGTTTTAATTTTATGTTCACATCATCTACATATACCTCGATCTCCTTGTGTATCATATCATGAAACACAGTAGTCATAACCCTTATATAAGTTGCCCCAGCATTCTTCAACCAAATAGCATTACCCGATAGCAATAAGTTCCCCATGGCGTGATGAACGCCGTCTTTTCTGCATCTTCTTCATCCATTAGAATCTGATGATACCCGGCATAGCAATCCACAAAAGATTCAATCTCGCGGTTGGCACAATTATCGATCAAAATGTGGATATTGGGTAGTGGGAAGTTATCCTTCGGACTTGCTTTGTTGAGATTGCGGTAATCGATGCATACTCTGATCTTGCCATCCTTCTTCGGTACGGGCACGACATTAGCCAACCAAACAGGATATCGGGTGACCCGAATAACCTTTGCGTCCAATTGCTTGGTAACTTCTTCTTTAATCTTCACACTCATATCAGTTTTGAATTTCCTCAGCTTTTGCTTGACGGGAGGGAATTCTAGATCAGTGGGCAATTTGTGGACTACTAAATCAGTGCTTAAACCCGGCATGTCGTCATATGACCATGCAAAAACATCTTTGTACTCGATGAGTGCTTTGATTAACTCCTCCCGGATTTTTGGCTCGAGGTGGACACTTATTTTAATCTCTCGGACATTGTCTGTGTCCCCTAAATTGACGGCTTCTGTGTCATTCAGGTTGGGTTTGAGTTTTTCTTCGAAGTGAATTAACTCCTTACTAATCTCTTCGAAGGCTTCGTCCTCATCCTCGTATTCTAATTCGTAATCACAATCTACTTCTTGAACTAACATTTCGGAATCAGATTGATTTTTAAGACTGGGCTGAGGATTCCTTATGCATGACATGTCATTAGAATCAGTGTAAAAAGAACTGTATAGAAAAGAAAAGAAAACAAAAAGAAAAACCATCAGTAATGATGAAGAAAAGGAAATTATATTTCATTGAATGATAAAAGATAACAAAGTTTACACACTTAAACAGACTGAAAAGAAAAACAAAAAAAAACGAAATCTGGATTATAACCCTGGAATAATCCGTACAGACTTAAAGGAAAATCAAAGCGAACTACCAAGAGTCCTTCTGAGTAGGGAGAGGAGTAGTTTTCCAATTATTAAGCTTTGTTTTTGGCCCGACAAATTGCACTTTCGTGTTGCTAGAACCCTCTCCACTTTCCACCATGTTCACACTGTCGAACAACTTCTCAAATCTTTCAATCAACTCCTTGTCAGGATTAATCACAGAACTGGGAATTGTTGTCACTAGGCGACTCCTTATACCGGACTGGAGAAATGATCTGGAAAGATGTGGGACCGGCTTTGGAAAGACCCATGTCCTCTGTTTCAATTTCCTGGCTCTTTTTATGTCTGCGGCTGTGGGCTTGAATCCCAAACCAAATGTTCCCAAGTTTTTAGGAAGAGACGTGGGTTGTATGATGCCTTGCAACGCTGATCCCAAACCCTTTCCTGGTACAAAATCATTCTTCAACATTTCATACGCTACCACGACTGATGCGGCATTTATCTTCGGACTTGGGATACACTTCCCTTTTGGAACTTTCTCGACTGACATTGCGTCAGAAACTTGGTAGATCCATGGTCCCTTGTCATATTCCACTTCAATGAACGACACAATGGTGTTGCTGTGAGCGCACAAATTATCTTCGTCGTGCACAACTATTTCCTGTCTGTCCCATTCAAACTTGACCATTTGATGGAGTGTTGATGGTACTGCTTTAGCGGTGTGAATCCACGATCGCCCTAATAGCAAATTGTAGGAAACAGTTATATCCAGCACTTGGAATTCCTTTGTCAATTCTACTGGACCTATGGTCAGTTCCAACATTATGTCCCCGACTGAGTCTTTGCCTCCGCCGTCAAATCCCCGCACACAGATATTGTTCTTATGGATCCTCTCCTCTTCTACTTTCAGCTTGCTTAGAGTGGAGAGAGGACAGATGTTCGCACTTGAACCATTGTCAACCAATACCCGGGTAACCACGGCGCCCTCGCATTTCACTGTCAGGTAAAGGGCTTTGTTATGCTCAGTGCCCTCTACCGGCAATTCATCATCGGAAAAAATTACTCTGTTTAATTCAAAAATTTTGTTGGCTATCTTTTCTAGATGGTTTACCGAGATCTTGTCGGGAACATGGGCCTCATTCAAGATTTTCATCAATGATTGGCGGTGCTCATCTGAATGGATTAGCAATGAGAGTAATGAAATCTGAGCGGGTGTTTTCCTCAACTGTTCTACAACAGAATAGTCATGCACTTTCATTCTCCTCAAAAATTGCTCTGCCTCTTCTTTAGTTACAGCTTTCTTCGCCGGTGTTGGATCATTTTTAGTTATTCTTAACTGCTCGGGAGTAAAACACCTTCCTGAGCGAGTCAAACCTTGTGCTTCGCAAACGTTTTCCTTGATTTCTTTCCCTTTGTAAATCACCGTCACCCGTTCATAATTCCAAGGAACAACCTTGTTGTTGATTAGTGGAAGCTGAGTTACTGGTTTTATAATAACAGGCTCTGTGCGAGTACCCTTCACGACCACAACAGGTTCACTTGTGACCCCTGGTACTACCACTTTAACTTTCTCTAGTTTCACTGCAACAATGCCTGACGACCCTCTCTCGGTTGCCATAGCTAGCTTATCATCTACCCCTCTCAACTGGACTACTGATTTCCCATTGATTACTTTTTCCTTTGAGCTGGTTTCGCTGGAACGGATCATCATTACCGTCTGTGAGGGCTTCCTGGGCTCCCCTCTTTGTGTATTAACTCAATCATGTGTGTCTCATGGTGAGCTGGCAGTGGATGATATTTGGTGCTTCTGGGGCTTGAACCTCAATCCGATGAGTATCAATAAGCTCTTGCACAACTGTTTTTAGTTTCCAGCACTTCTCTGTGTCATGCCTAGGGACCCCTGAACAGTACTCACAACTCACCGAGTGGTCAAGATTTCTAGGGGGAGGATTTGGCATTTTAGGCTCAATTGGATTCAACATGCCCAACTGCCTCAATTTGTGGAAAACACTGGTATATGATTCCCCCAGTGGAGTGAAAGTCTTTTGCTTCTGTGACCTCTCATTCTTGAGGGCTTGGTCAGAAACCTGTCCCGAGGGGATTTCTGTAGGCCCTTGGAGGTGGATATGTGTTTTGTGGAGCTGGGTATGGATTTTGTGGAGCCGGCGCATGCCATTGTGCGTGTGCCGGAGTTTGGGTATAGGTTTGTGCATGATGGACAGAAAAATGGGGATCTGGCGGTGGGTAGTAATGTTGTGGAGGGCTATATGGAGTGTAGGGGTAATTTTGGTGGTAGGGTCGTGGTTGGCTATAGTAGGGTGACGGGCCTCTAGATCCGAGCCAGGCTCCGGACTCAACAGTCGTGACATCTTCTTTCTTCTTCTTCCCAAGTACACCCCCAATGCCGCTTTGAATGGCCTGAGTGGTTGCCTTGATCGCTGAATAGATCATGATTTTGTTGGACTTAAGCCCCTCCTCGACCATGCCTCCCATTTTTACAACCTCATTAAAAGACTTGCCAATTGCGGACACCAAATGACCAAAGTAAGTTGGCTCCAAAGCCTGCAAAAAGTAATCGACCATCTCGCTCTCTTTCATTGGGGGATCTACCCTTGCTGCTTGCTCCCTCCACCGGAAACCATATTCTCTAAAGCTTTCACTCTGCTTCTTCTCTAGTTTAGTCAAAGATAGTCGGTCTGGAATGATCTCAAGATTATACTGAAAGTGACAAGCGAACGCTTGTGCCAGATCATCCCATGTGTACCATCTTCCGTGATCTTGGCAGGTGTACCACTCCAATGCTGCTCCGCTCAAACTCTGACTGAAGTAAGCCATTAGCAATTCATCCTTTCCTCCGGCTCCCCTCATCTTACTGCAAAAACCTCTCAAATGAGCCACCGGATCACCGTGTCCATTGTACAAGTCGAATTTGGACATTTTGAACCCTGCCGGTAGTTGTACATTTGGGAATAAACACAGGTCTTTGTAAGCCACGCTTACCTGACCTCCTAGCCCTCTCATATCCCTGAAGGATTGTTCTATGTTTTTCATTTTTTTGAACATCTCCTCATGTTCGGGATTTTTGGCTGGTCTCTCAGCTTCTCTCGGGGGATCAGAACGTGGATTTCAGGGGTAGGTTTCGGGAACTTTGAGGGTGGATTCCGGGGGATAATACTGGCTGTCCTGGGCCTGGAACACGGGTTCACTCAGGGATCTATGGAGTGCAGTTGGTGAAGATGTCACAAAGATAGGGGTGACTGGCGGAGGAGGGTATGGAATTGATTTTGGTGGTGGAGCTTGTGGCATATGAGAAGTAGTGCCATGGTAGTGTTGATAAATGGGAAAACCTGGATCGGTGGCGGGATGATCCTGAGACTGAGCTAATGGTGGGGTAAAAGTAGGGTTAGCAGGGTAAGCTGGCGGTGATTGCCCTTTGGACCAGGCCTGGTACATTTCGACCATCTGTTGCTTAAGCTTGAGCATCTCCTCTTTCATTTTATTGACGTCCAACTCCTCTACCTCAACACTAGTGTCGATATCTGGGATAGACATGATTTCCGGTATGGTCCCTTCGATCTGGTTTGGTAATGATAATGTGCCAGTATCCTCTAAATAAACTAACTGCTTGAATTCTCTGGACAACAACAACTTTGTTAGTTTTAGAGTTTAACACATATGAAATTACACGTTGGGATGCAATGCACCTAGGCAATCATGCATTTGCTTCGGTTGTGTGCGTCATTCCGGCCTCTCATAATTATGCCCCTTCTTTTAAGATTTCTTTATTCTATCCTTCTTTATTTATTTTTCATTTTCCCCTCTTTATTTTTTAGTGGTGGTCGAATCCTATAGAGATTGCCTACGTATCATGTCCCCGCATGAATCAGACCGTGCATAGTTCTGTCAGATAAGTGTGCAAGTAAATAAAATATTTTTGGGATTTTTAGCTTTTATAAAACAGATGCTTCGATTACACAGACTCAATATCAACAAATTTAAAAAGACCAACACACTCTGACGCAAAGATGACAAACAGACTCCGAAATCAAGATATCACACTCTAAAGAAATGCAGACTCGGAACAGAAAGAAAATGCAAACCCAACATGACTCACAGACTCTAACAGAAAAGGAAATACAGATTCAAACGGAAAATTATAAGTACATCAATATTCCTGGTGTCCGTGGGACATCGTTCGGTCTCGCCACGGGCCTATGTGCAAGATCCCTTTGAAGTCGGTCCAAATTGTTCATTATTTGCTTAACAAAGGTCATCACTGCTGCAAAGAATGTAGTGCGAGTCATATCCTCACAAATGTGGCACTTCATAACGATGTAGTCAGCGATGTTTCTAATTCTCTCTCTTATGATGCCTTTCTCCTGAAGCAACCGCCCTATTTGCTGATTACGGGCTTCTAACACTCGAGAGTCCTGCAGGTGTTGATTTTGCCTGCTTGACTGCCTCATTCTTGAGAGTGGCTATCCTTCTTCTTAGGATAGTGATGGTCCCTTCATAAAATCGTGCTTGCTCTTCTGCCTTCTTTATCCATTTTGCCTGGATTCTCGCTAGACCAGCTTTAGATTTTTCCAGGTTTTCTTGATACTCGAGGGCTTCTTCTTCAGACCATTTATGAACCTTTTATCAGCTCGGCTTCTCTCCGAGTTTCTTTTCATTTTCTGGATTTGAGATTTGAGGACTTTGTTTTCCTGAGCTAGCTTTTTCTTTTCTCCCTTGTTTGCAGCGGCTTGAACACCATTTTCAAACTGAAGCTCCATGACTTGCTTCTCCAATCTGCCTATTGCGGCTCTATACTCATGTTCTTTAGTCAACCAAACCCACTGTCCTTACGACGCATCGACGAACTCCTGGAGATGGGGTCTTTTGGCTGGCCTCCCAAACTCGATTTCTCTCCTATACCAAGCAAGGTATCCCGGCGAAACTTCACCTTTGGACCGATCACGTACACACGTATTTGCCGTTAAGTATTGACACTCGCTCCAAATTTGGCGCACTGCTGCTTCATGAAATTATCCGTTGGGCCCGATCTCGACTATTTGGCCATTAAGATCTTCATCTTTCGGAACTATTTGGCATCTCCCCAACTGCCTCAAAACTCGATAAGGGGTATAGGGCTGGATACCCCTGAGCCCCATCAAAAGGAAATGAGGTCCAGTGGCTGGTATATATATGATTTCATCCACAGGCAACCATCCAAATGTCCATTCTATTTGGCTCACAGCGACAAAACGGAGGCGCGCTGTCCACTCTGTGACCCCTTCTGGTAAGCTGATTCCGTCAACCCTCATAGGAAATTCCTCTATGCATGTTTTCTCCGTCGACCCATAACTCATAAATTGAGGACGATGACATAGGTGTTCGATCATCCACATCTGCAGCAACGCGTTGCACCCCTCAAAAAAGTCTCCCCCGGCTTTGCAGGCTGTGAGAGCGTGGAAGATTTCAGCTACTATCATGGGTGCGAGGGTGCTGTTGGCCTGAGTAAGTAAAGTGCTGACAACCCCCGATACTCGTATGTCAATGTTCCCGTCTTTTCTAAGAAACACCAGGAGTCCCAAAAAGGCTACCATGAATGCAAAACACCTATGTTCTTCCCACTTAAGGCGGTTTCCTTTGCTACAGATTTTGTTTTCCGGCTTGTTGAACCCCCTCTATGTGGCCATATCTATTGTATATAAATCGCAAGTACAAAAACCAGCTACCAAGTCTGGATTTTGGACCCCCCTACTTATTTTCAAAGAGTCTAGGAACCTGTGTATGGCTACGACCCTTGCAGCAATCAGGTACTGGTGTCTTAGAGGAACCTTGGGACCCCCGATGTATCCGGCTATTTCTTCCAATGTTGGGGTAAGTTCAAAATCCGAGAAGTGGAATACGTTGTGAGTCGGGTCCCAGAATGCGACCAAGGCCTTTATGATATCCCCCCTAGGATTAATCTTCAGCAACCCAGTGAGGCCTCTCAGGTATAGATTGACTGTGTCGCGCCCTAATTCGCCCAAGTCATCCCACCACATGTGCAACTCCAAAGGGATCTTGTTCACAATTGTTACGTGCAAATTCTGACTTGTGCTCATTCTGCACATTTATTGGGGTGGTTAAGCAAAAATCACGATTCAATTGACTCAAAGATAACATGGACACTTTTCTCTCTTTTTTTCATTTAAAATAAGACCCGGTTTTGCCAATACGGCCTTTCAGCACCTCGGGGTCGAAGATTTTAAGGTTGTGTCGGCTAACCGGTGAAAGCCTAAAAAATGACCACAGGCGGTTGTTCTTGCAAAATAGCCTTCCGACGCCCTTTAGGGACATTCGGCTATTTCTAGCAAGAATGGAATCACCCTAATTATTTTCAAATAAAAATTTTGTTCTTTTGGCTAATTTCGCAAAAAGTGAAGTTGGACCCGATGGGGGTTGCCTACGTATCTCACACCCTGTGGGAATCAAACTGGCGTAGTTCGGGCCGATAAAACAAAATTCTTTTGAAAACGAGGCTCCTTTTCATTGGCAAATAAAACTTTTTTTTTTTCATTTTCTCAAAAATTCGGCAGAGTTTCGACACTATTTGGACATTGGTTTTTTTTCAAAACAGGAGATTAACTCTCTTTAACCCTTGTACCCCTATCTCTCTTTCCTCAAAATATTCAGAAGTCGGTCAGCATGCAAGTCCGAAGCAAACAGATGCACAAGTAGCAAGTAAGATGCATCAGGATGGTCTTTTGTCATTTTTGGTACACCTGTCCTAGACAGACCCAACCCCTATGTTGAGCCTCCAAAGTCAAATTCACGTGATGCAAACAAACGTTCTTACTAGGGATCCGGCATGAAGTTGAGTTATTCTAGGTTTATAACCTAGGTATTTGTTCTTGATTGTGTACCCGAACAGACAACTCGAGTCGAAGAGGGGGCTACGTACCGGGAACCAAAAGGCCATCCGGCTTAGTAACTTGTCCGAGCCTCTTTCTTATTTCAAGGTATGACACTAACAGAATAGAGAGTCTCGACCAGCGAGCATATCCCCGAAGATAAGAAGAGAAGGGCTTCGTAGTAGTTTATATGCACTTCAGATAATATCAAAGAGATAAAAAGCATCACTTAGCATATTAGGCCCAAACATGTAAAAAAAATTAGATAAAACAAGCCAATTATAACAATTATTTAAAGCTTGAATTCTGAACCCTGAACCAGAGATTCTGGGTGTTATCCCCAGCAGAGTCGTCAGAGCTGTCACACCTCCTTTTTACCTGTGCCCTCAGGGGCGTAGAAGGAGTTTTTCCAATTAAAGGACCATCGAAACGGGAGTTGTTTATTTATTTTAGAGTCTCCACTTGGTAGATTTATGGTGTCCCAAGTCACCGATTTAATCCCGAATCGAGGAAAAGAATGACTCTGTATTACAGTCCGCGAACCAGAAATCCGGATAAGGAATTCTGTTAACCCGAGAGAAGGTGTTAGGCATTCCCGAGTTTTGTGGTTCTAGTACGGTCGCTCAACTGTCATATTCGGCTTATTTATCTGATTTTTATACATGTTGAACCTGTGTGCAAATTTTACTTTTACTGCTCTTATTATTATTATTTTTAACGAGAATTGCAATGTCGTGAAAATATATCTCGAACCACATTACATCAATGCACCTGTGGTTATTGACACATTTCGACTCCGTTGAGATTTGGATTTGGGTCACATAAATGTGCACCCGAGTTTAAGAAAGTAAATTATTAAAAGCGCGCCTTAAGTGGCTAGCACGTTATTATTTTGGGGAAAATCGTGAAATTCGCTAAAAGGCCTGTCCCGAAATCTAAGTATTTTAATATATACATTTAACGAGGGCCCCGCAATCTTTGTATTTTTTATTTGGCGAGGCTCGTCTCGTTTTATTATTAAAGGAAAACCTAAAGTAAACTACGATTTTCTATTTAGTTTTATTGTCTCTAAATAATAAAAAAAAACTTAGTTAATTTATGAACTACTATATTTAAAAACCTGCGCGTTTAAAAAAATGCCCAGTTTTGGGGCCTTTGATCAAAGCATCGGGCTAGCAAGCATATTAGTGGCTTAAAGGGAGGTGGGTTTGTTACCAAATTTGAATGATCCATACAATTGGGCAACAGTATAGCCCAGACTGTTCATATTAACTTAAACGATCCTGAATGAAGTTTTTAAGCCACTAGTTTAATACTAATTCACTAATTCATTACCTATTGTAATTAGAACGAATTAATAATGCACTGAAAGCAGGTAAGCAACTCGCAAAATGATTTTGTATTTCCAAAACATGCAATTGACACTCCAACTTTGTTTTTAACTAACGGATCAGCCAACGTCTTATGCCACTGCCATACTAACATCTAGTTCGACATTTACATGACTGTTATTACCAATTTGAACAACGGCCATTAATGCAAGCACAATACCACAAGTTCCAAAATAGAATGCTAACTCCAGTTATTTTCTAGCTTTAAGTGTTTAAACTGAACAAACACGCTAAACTAACTATAGCTAATGCCTACAGTCAATGCTTTAACCAAATTCCAATACTATTTACAATTTACACTTTCCTTTTCCTTTCAATTGATGTAGTACTTTTCCTGAATTAGCAATTGGCATAAAAAGACTGATATTCAGAACTAGTCGAACATAATCCAACGATCCAGTAATCTAACAGTCACAGTCCAGATTAATTTAACAGTCCAACAAGCTCATTTTTAACTACAGGAATCAGTTACCAGATGATAACATGTTTCAGTATGAACTATATTAAAAAAAATCTCTCATACAACTCCATTTCAGTCCACTTACTACATACTAATAGGGCTCTACCTATCATCAGTGACTGAAGAATTTAAATACCCAAGTCATATAGAAACCAAAGCAGAATTTCAACTCTTCACGTATATTTAAACTTCATGTTTTCAGCTTACAAATGCCAAAGTTACAACTGTGTACCTAGAAATTGAAATACGAGAAAGGAATGGTCAGCAACAATAATACAACAGTAGTTACAACAGCAATACCACAACAGTACCAGTTTTGAATCAGAAACACACCCAAACCAACGCACGAACAGATTTGTAAGACCCCACAACAACAATCAACACCCAAATCAACTCAACCGAACTTGAATTAAACCAAAAATGGACCAAAACTTCAATGAGACGGTGTCAGCTTGTATTCTCTTTTTTTTCAACTCTCAGAATGATGATGTTCAAGCTCTCAGGAAAACTCTCAAATAAATGCTCTCTAAAATCTCAAAGAAAAACTGAATGTTTCAGCTTTCAAAACGCTGTGTAAGATTGCCTGAAAACTCCTTCAGTTTTCCAAATCTGTCCAGAACTGAAAACTAAAGAAAAAACTCTCAAAAAGCTCCCTAAAGACTGCCTGAAGAACTGATTTCCTTTAGTATTTTCAGAAAGTGTTTTCCAGCTCTCAAAAATGGATCCTCTTTTCAATGTTCTCTCCAGAATGTCCTCCCCTAGACTGATCCCGGACTGCTCCCTTTATACCCAAACACTGACCCTGCCAGCCTGTAAGAACACTAGGCAGATTTAAGAAACTAATTCTGCCCATGATACCTTTAGCACTCCACTAGAGTATGTTTTCTTCCCCATGAACCTTTTTCTTTATTTAAAGTTCAAGCAGGTATCGACAACATATTTTAATCAATGCCTCTTAAACCTCTCCATACCATTATGTTTTGTTCCCCACTAACACATTATATTAATGGTTAATTAAGTACTTTACTGACAGCCCACTAGCAAGACCATTTGCCAAATTTGAATCCCAAATTACCCCCTGAAATTACTGTGATTTACTGTCCTAGTCCCATCCCCTGTACCTCATCAGCTATAACCAATTTCCTTAATCAAAATCAAACAGCAACTCAAACTACACATATTAGATCAAATAGCAAACTGATATTAAACTGCTAAGATGCACATGTATATGGGAATAACTGACTACACTCACAATTCTAAACCAAACCTATACAAAAATAAATGAAACATTGTAATATCATGAATTCATATGCAACAAACTGATTGGCAACGGAGAGGAAAGAATCAAACATAACATAATAAGACAATTTGAACCAACAGTAATATCAAACGATCACAGTTTTATACAATCACTCACTGAACTTGCCTAACTCGAAATACTCAACAATGTAAAGAAGAAACTAATCCAGAGTGAAACCAAACAGACAGGGGTTCGAGCGATTTCAACTAAATCCAATTAGCTATAAAATCCAATTAATACAGTGATGAAAATTTGGACCAGAAAAAGGTTCGAACGAGGGGGGAAGAAGTAATTGACAAATATAGCAATGAGACCTAATTAGGAAAACAACAAACAAAAAAAAAAGGAAAAGAGGAGAAATACCTCAAAATCAGAAACCAAATGAAGTCCGTTCTCATTGACCTTCGTAATTCCGACTTGAACTTCTGAGGCCAAAAATGGACCTTAATCGAGTGTTCTCGACTGAGAATACTCGACTAAGGTCGATTAACAACCTCAAAACTCTCCTAATTTTGGACAGGTTCCAGTCTTGGTCTTTTTAGGGTTTGTTAGTCGATTTAAGATTCGACTAGTTCTAATGGGATTCGAACAAAAACAGGGGTGATTTGGGAACAAGGGAGGTCAGGTGACTTAGTGGTGTAAGTTTGGGGTTAATCGGAGGAGGTGAGGTTTTTTGGACGATCTTCGATTGAAGATTCGAAGAGTTCCGTTGAGATTCGAAGTAAACGGAACATGGATTCGTGGAGAGGGTGGCTAGAAGGTTCAGGGGTGTTATTTGGGTAGCCGGCGGCGTTGTTGCCACCGAGTTTCAGGTGAAGGGGCATGAGGGCGGCTAGGGTTTTAGGGGGTCGTTTGGTCTCTGACTTGGAGACGAAGGAGTGAAAAATGAGGCGGGTGAAAGGGGTTTGGGGTTTTTTGGTATATTGAAAATTAATTGATTAATCCGGGCCGTTGGATGATGGGAACCAACGGTCCAGATTAAGTCGCTTAAACCAAACGGGGTCGTTTAGGCTTAGCTGGGGCGGGTATGGTTCGGGGTAAGCGGGTCAGGCTAGAAATGGGTTATGGGATGGGGTGATCTGGACTGTTGGATCAAGTCATATCAACGGCCCAGATTGGGCGTCAGAGAACAATGTCGTTTTGGCCGTCTCTGAGACCAGCCGGTTTGGGCCTGGGTTGGGGTGTGACATTGGGCCAGAACCTTTCTTTTAAAACTAGCCCAGTCCGATTTTTAAACTCTTCTTCTCTTGTTTCTTCTTTTTCTTTTACTTTCTTTTTGATTCCTAATTACCAAAATTCTAAAATAAATTGTAAAGCTAAAATTAACTTAGAAAATACTAATTAACCCTTAATAATAATTATCACACAAAATTAAATACAAAAATAATCACACAATTTGACATTAAACCCTAAAAATGCGAAGTACGTTATTTTTTTTTCGATTTTCAATTTCGTGAAACAAATCACTATTTAATTAATCCTAAATTGTAAATGCAAATGCAACACATATATTTTTTGTATTTTTCATTAATTAAAATGGAATAAACATTCATAGACAAAAATCCAAAAAATGCCACGCGAATTCTCCAAATTGCACACAAAGGAAAATTATTTTATTTTGAATTTTTGGGAGTAGTTCTCATTGGGCAAAAATCACGTGTTCACAACCTGTACCAAGTAAATCTGTCTATCAAGACTTGGACATATGAGAAGAAACAACCTAATTTTTTTAAAATTTGTGTTAGATGTTTTAGCAAGTAGATCACTTTTTATTCTTCGTAAGTATATTTATATTAGACAATTATAATATAAATATTTTTTTTTAATTTGTGTTAAATATTTAGTGTAGATCACTTTTTATTCTTCGAAATTATTTATATTAGACAATTATAATATAAATATAAGTTCAAGCACAATTTAAATTATTTATAGCAAAACAAAAAGGTTAAAGACTTGAAAAATAAATATGTTATAATATTCGGCGCGAAACATAAGAATCCTAAGGCATACGGTTTGGTTCCAAAAAGGAAGAGGAATTAAGTGTGTGTTATGAAACAATAAAAGTAGAAGAACAATATTGCAGAGAAAGAGAGAGAAAATTCTTATTGAATTTTGGGATGATTTACAATGGGGTAAGACTCTTCTATTTATAGGGGAAAAATGACTTAGCCACAAAGTAAAACTCTCTACAAGATAGACATTCACTCTAAATAGAATTCTATTCATAACATTCCCCCTTGAATGTCTACTCGATAAGTAATGTGCCTCATTAAAACCTTAACTAAAATAAAACCCAATGGGAAAAAAAATTCTAGAAAAGGAAAAAGAGTACACATGTTTAATAATACGCCTTTTAGTTGCCTCGTTAAAAACCTTGCAAGAAAAACCCAGTGGGACAAAATCTTGTAAGGGAAAAAGAGTGCAACGTGCATTAACTCCCTCTGATGAGAGCATCAATTCACATCATTGAGCCTTCGCATCCCGATTTTGTACACTAGCTTCTTGAAGGTTGACGTTGGTAGAGATTTTGTGAACAAATCAACCATATTATCACTTGAACGAATCTGTTGCACATTGATATCACCATTCTTTTGAAGATCATGTGTGAAAAATAACTTTGGTGAAATGTGCTTTGTTCTATCTCCTTTTATGAATCCTCCCTTCAATTGAGCTATGCATGCTGCATTATCTTCATACAAAATTGTGGGTAACTTGTCACATTTCAAACCACATTTGTCTCGAATAAGATGTATTATAGACCTCAACCACACGCACTCTCGACTTGCTTCATGAATAGCAATTATCTCAGCATGATTAGATGAAGTAGCCACAATTGATTGCTTAGTCGATCGCCAAGATATGGCAGTGCCTCCACAGGTAAATACATAACCTGTTTGAGACCGAGCCTTGTGTGGGTCAGATAAATACCCAGCATCAGCATAACCAACCAGATCGGGACTGCAATTGTTGCTATAAAATAAGCCCATATCGGTAGTCCCTTTTAGATACTGCAATATGTGTTTGATTCCATTCCAATGTCTCCTTGTAGGAGCAGAGCTATATCTTGTTAAGACATTAACTGAAAAAATTGTGTCAGGCCTTGTAGTATTAGCAAAATATATTAGTGCACCAATTGCACTAAGATATGGTACTTCATGACCAAGTAGCTCTTCATTCTCTTCTTGAGGCCGAAATGGATCCTTATTCACATCAAGTGATCGAACAACCATCGGAGTACTTAATGGATGTGTTCCATCCAAGTAAAACCGTTACAATACCTTTTCTATGTAGGCAGATTGATGAACAAAAATTTCGTTTGCCAAATGTTCAATTTGCAAACCAAGACATAATTGTCTTTCCGAGATCTTTCATCTCGAATTCCTTCTTTAAATAATCAATTGCCTTTTGGAGTTCTATAGGAGTTCCAATAAAGTTTATGTCATCAACATATACGGCAAGTACAACAAATTCCGATGTTGTTTTCTTTATAAAAACACATGGGCAAATGACATCATTTATATAGCCTTCCATTAATAAATACTCACTAAGACGATTATACCACACTCGTCCAGATTGCTTTAGACCATACAAAGATCTTTGCAATTTGATTGAAAACATTTCCCGGGACTTTGAATTATGTGCGTTTAGCATTTTAAATCCATCGGAAATTTTCATGTATATCTCATTATCAAGTGAGACATAAAGGTAGTCAGTAACCACATCCATTAAATGCATGTCAAGCTTTTCATGGACAACAAAACTAATGAGATAACGGAAAGTTATAGCATCCATAACGGGTGAATGTGTCTCTTCATAATCGACACCAGGCCTTTGTGAAAATCCTTGTGCAACAAGGCGGGCCTTATATATTTGTACCTCATTTTTCTCATTTCTCTTGCGTACAAAGACCCATTTATAGCCAACAGGCTTAACACCATTAGGTGTTTGGACTACAGGCCCAAAAACTTCATGTTTTGCAAGTGAATTCAACTCTTATTGGATTGCTTCTTGCCATTTTGGCCAATCAAGTCTTTATCGACATTCTCTAACAGATTGAGGTTCAAGATCCTCACTTTTTTGCATAATGCTAGATGCAACATTATATGCAAAGACATAATCCACCACTATATCCACTCGATTCAAATTTGTCTCAATATCGATTGGATTTATTGATAGTTCCTTATTTTCTTGAGCCTCAGGCTCAGTGGATTCCTCATGAATCTCAGAATTTATTAAATTGTGGATTTCTTCATGAGGTTCTTTCGTAGTCATTTTGATTATTTGTTTTCCTTTTTCTAGGATTTCGATCTTTGGAACCTAATGGTCTGCCATGTTTTAGGCATGCTTTTGACTCATTAGCTATGACACTAGAAGATTATCCAATAGGGACATCAATACGGATTGGAACATTCTCTACAGGGATATGTAATTTTGTTATCCTTTTCAAATCCGTAAATGTGTCTGGCATTTGATTTGCTATTCTTTGCAAATGGATAATTTTTTGCACCTTTTTTTCACAAATAGAGGCACGTGGATCAAGATGAGATAATGATGGATTTTCCCACAAAATTTTCCGTTTGATTTCACCAACTTCTCCCCCTAATTTTGGGAAAAGTGTCTCATCGAATCGATAGTCTGCAAATCGAGCAGTGAATAAATCCCCCGTTAATGTTTCAAGATAGCGAATAATGGAGGGCGATTCAAACCCAACATATATTCCTAACATTCTTTGGAGACCCATTTTGGTGCGATATGGCGGTGCTACAGGCACATATACTGCGCATCCAAAAATTCTTAAATGGGATATATTAGGTTCATGACCCAAAACTAGTTGCAACGGGGAATATTTATGATAATTTGTCAGTCTCAGACGAACTAGCATTGCTGCATGCAAAATGGCATGACCCCAAACGGAAGTGGGCAGCCTCGTTTTTATGAGTAACGGTCTTGCTATCAATTGCATAGGTTTAATTAAAGACTCTGCAAGACCATTTTGAGTGTGAACGTGAGCTACAAGATGTTCCACTTTTATCCCAATTGATAAACAATAATCATTAAATGCTTGGGATGAAAACTCAGCACCATTATCAAGTCTAATAGAATTAATTGGATTATCGAAAAATTGTGTCCGTAATCGAATTATTTGTGCCATTAATTTTGCAAACGCGAGGTTGCGAGATGACAATAGGCACACATGGGACCATCTAGAAGATGCATCTATTAAGACCATAAAATATCTAAATGACCCACTAGGTGGGTGAATAGGTCCACAAATGTCCCCTTGTATACGTTCCAAAAATACAGGTGACTCAATTCCAGCCTTT
Organism: Nicotiana sylvestris; assembly: GCF_000393655.2. NCBI lineage: Eukaryota > Viridiplantae > Streptophyta > Magnoliopsida > Solanales > Solanaceae > Nicotiana > Nicotiana sylvestris. The sequence continues at coordinate 116,476,227 of NC_091057.1, read as the reverse complement.
GTTGGTGATGGTTTAATAACTAACTTGTCTTGATAACAAGAAATGCAAGAAAATTCATTATTTAAAAGAATCTTTAAATTCTTTAATGAATGCCCATTTGGAGACAAAGGCACACTACGATTATTCTCATCTATTGTCTTAATATGATATCCATTTTGACGGATATCTTTAAAACTCAACAAGTTCCTCTTGGACTTGGAGGAGAACATTGCATTCTCTGTGATAAGTATTGTTCCCTTAGGCAGAGTTATAGTAGCTCTTCCAGAACCTTCAATTAATTTACTACTACCAGAAATTGTAGTAACATCTGCCTTACACATATTTAAATGAGAGAAATATTTCTTCTCTTTGAATATTGTATGTGTCGTACATGAATTAATTAAATAAATATTTTTACAATTGAACTTTGATCCAAGTTTGCTTTGTGGAATATCCATATTTGCTTCTCATGGGTTGACATACAAAAAGAAATATACGAATAAACATTAATATTTTCAGAGATAAAAGAAAAGAGATAGTTTTTTTTTTAGTATTAGACGCATACAATGTTATATTGGTAGCAGCGGAGACGGGATTCACAATTATTAAATACAATATTATAATGGTATCTCCTGACTTATCTTAATTGACTTGTGGTATAAAATAATTTTGATTATACGCCAGATTCTCTTGAAATTTGCCCTAATTATCCTCACATTTTGGTTGATTAAGAAAAATGAAAATAAGAGATATGGTTTATAGCACATCTGAAAATTAACTAAGATGATTTGGTTGTCAATTTCAACAAACCAAAGAATGAAAGCCGTTCATATTTAGTTATTTCAAAACCAGTAATTAAATATTTTCTTCACATTACAATATTACTTCAATAAAAATTATGTTAATCCTTAAAAACTAACCAAACTGAAATATTGTTCAAAATAAATAGTAGAACTATATTTAATTAAAATGAACTAACACTTTCATAAAACAAATAATACTAATTGATACTAATGACTACTACTCATGTAAAAAATTATGATTATATGATGTTTATTTACTAGCTACTACGAATAGGAAAAATAAAAATTAAACTACTTAATCTTCTTTAACCACAGATCCATTACCGATTAAGTGGTTTATTTTTCCATCAGGGTGCTCAAAAAATCTGCCACATCCAAGTGGGTGATGTCAAATTCATTGTCATAGACAAGATTAGCTTCAGGGCCTTTATTCTTTAGAGATGCTTGATAAAGTTCAACCAAATGTCTTGGTACACGACAAATATTTGCCCAATGCCCTTTCCCACCACAACGATAGTATTCGGTTTCTGAACCATTTGCTTCTGGTTTCTCATCTTTCCCTTTCCACTTTTGGTGGTTATTTTTCTTTGGGGGGTGATTAACACCAGGAAAATTTCTTCCTTGTCCATGGCCACGGCCACGACCATGACCACGACCACGACCACGAATAGGGACACGGCCTTTTCCACGCTTAGCATAATGGGAATACACCCCATCCACTTCAAGCAATGGTGTAGACCCAGTGGGTCGATTTTCGTGATTTCTCATGAGCAAGTCATTGTTTCGCTCAGCCGCAAGGAGAAGAGAAATCAACTCAGAGTACTTTTTGAAACCTTTCTCTCTGTATTGTTGTTGCAAAACCATATTGGAGGCATGGAACGTTGTGAACATTTTTTCAAGCATATCATAATCAGTGATAGTATCTCCACAGAGTTTCAATTTAGAAGTAATTCTGAACATTGCAGAATTATATTCAAAAACAGACTTAAAGTCTTGGAGCCTCAGATGAGTCCAATCATATCGTGTTTGTGGAAGAGTGACCAACTTTAAGCTGTCATATCTTTCCTTTAAGCCATTCCACAAAACAAGTGGATCTTTGACTGTGAGATATTTTATTTTCTACCCTTCATCAAGGTGATGGCGCAAGAAAATCAAGGTCTTAGCATAGTCTTGGGTGGATGCTTTAGTTTTGTCTTTAATGGCGTCTCCAAGACCCATTGCATCTAAATGGATTTCAGCATCCAACACTCATGTCATATAGTTCTTGCCCGAACTTTCAAGGGCAACGAACTTTCTTTTCATAATATCAGTCATAATTAAAAGAGGAGAAAAGTTGTACCTTAATCTTCTTGAGACGGTAGAGTCTCGTGCTGATAACGTGTTATGAAACAATAAAAGTAGAAGAACAATATTGCAGAGAAAGAGAGAGAAAATTCTTATTGAAAAAATGACTTAGCCACAAAGTAAAACTCTCTACAAGATAGATATTCACTCTAAATAGAATTCTATTCATAACAGTGTGTAATTTATTTATTTTTTTCAGTTTGATAACCTGCAACAAAGTTTTCAAAATATTCTCTAAGCAAAGATATATACGGTTTCCTTCTTACACATTTTGAATGAATTATAGTTGAATTCAAATTCCTAATTATTATTCTAGAAAAAAGAATTAAAAGAACTCCTAAATATTAGGAAAATAATTAAATATTTAGTCTTAAATATTAGGAAAACAGTTAAATTACACTTTTATCTAATGTAAAGCCTATTTTAAAGGGTAAAAAAGGCAAACAACATTTCGCTAAAGGGCTTCATACTTTTAATATAGTATAGATAGATAGATATAGATATAGAAAGATAGATATAGATTAGTCTTAGGTTATGCGTTTTGCGCGTATTTTCTTGTCTATAAGTAAATAACTTTTTAAAAAACATAAGCAGTATTAAATTATGTCTGAGTTATATTAAAAATACAAATAAAATGCATAATTTTCTAAGAATATATATATTGATTCCAAATCCAGACAATAATAGTCCCAGGAGTTTTGTAAGAATATCCTGTGAAAATTATTGTTATATTTATGCCTTAACATATCACGATGAGGTTGGCATATAGCACCTACGAAAAAATTAATAAGTAAAAATATAAACTTTAAAAAATTAACATAAAAGGTATTATAGTTGTGGTACACACTTCAAATAAGTAAATGATTTATTTTAGATAAAATCTTGATTGATAAATTTTAAATATTAGGATTTCATACATAATTCAAATGATTTATTTAATAACTAAAATTTAGTTGATTTAATTATTTTAAATATTAAATAAATAATTAAGTTTTAATTTGAGTTATGCTTTTTATTCTTTTTTTCATATAGTTGTCCCGTATTATTTAAAACTTGGGTTTTATATTTTTCATAGTACTCACGATTTTAAAATTGTTAGAATGGGTTAATGTTACAGATAGCAAAAAAATTAAACTATAATTAATCACATAAGTATATTTTTAAATAAATAATTATATAAACTGATGTATATAATAGTTTAAATAATTTTGTGGAAAAGTATACTAAATTGAATTGGGCTTTAAAATGGTTCTTATAAACATACACTGCTAATTTCTATGTACGTAGATCATAAGGAAAAAAGTTTACAAAGAAATTATTTGAATTGTATAAGGTAAACTTAATTAATTTTGATGTCCTAAATATTAAGATTTATTGTGTAGTCATTCAAATAAAAAAAACTTTAATAACTAAAGTTTTAGTTAACATCAAAGTACCAAATATTAAAGAATTAATTAAATGACTATTTGTCTAGTGTAACTCTATTTGAAAAGGGTCGAAAAGACGATCGACATGCGTGTGCTACTTAAGTTTATAGAATAAAAACTTATAATTACCTTAAATTTCTTATAAGAAATATGATAATTTATTACTATTTATTTCGATACATAAATTTTAGTATCTTGTCTATGTTTCACCTATCAAATTGGGTTTGTGCTTTAATATGTATATGTTTACCAAAAAAAATTAAAAACATTATATTATTTATTATAACTGTAAATCATAGTTTAAATTATAGTCCTGTCAGTTGTAAATTTATCTACTGTTGTTTGTTTTACTCATAAATATTTATAGCTATTTGTAAAAAAAAGATACTTTTGTATACTTAGTGGCAGATATATACTAACTTCAGTATTTTTAGATTTAAAATTACAACATAATTTTAATTAGTACATTTCAAATGTACGTGTACACTTATTTTTAGCCTTTAATTTTTTAAGGATATTTGTTGGAAGGTGGATTGTAAATGCCCTTTGAAATATTCACATTAAAAGAGTACTAATGGATCACATTAGAACAAAAACTTAGGAGTTCTATGTTCACGAGAATTTATTTGTAATTTTTTATTTATTTCCTATCGATTAAATTATTTTTACTAAGATAATAAAATTATAAAAAATAATTGGTTATACTTCACTATAAAGAATAACTAAAAAGAGTTATAAGTAGGCGAAACTTCAATTCCTACTTTAATTCTTTCGGCTGTTACTTTCCTTCTACAAATATGTTGTCTTCCCTATTTTAAGTAAGGAAAGATTCAATACATAAAGTTTAGTTGATTTCTAAGTACTAAATATTAGGAAAATAATTAAATAATTATTCCTAAATAATAGGGAATAGTTAAATTACTATTTTGTGTAATGTGAAATCTATTTTTAAAGGGTAAAAAAGGCGAACAACATTTTGCTAAGGGCCTTTGTACTTTTAATATAATATAAATATAAATATAGAATAGATAGACTAGTCTTAGGGTACGCGCGTTGCGCGTGTAACTAAGTCGATGACTTTTTAGAAAATCGTATAATTACTATTAAACATAATATATTTTATTATAAACTGTTCCGTGTTATTTTATATTATATTTAATAGTTATACAAACAGGTTATATTTATTTTTAAAATATATACAGTTTCAGTTGAAAATGATTATCTATAAACCCTTCCATTTTAATTTTTCTATTTTTCTGATTTTAATTTTTTAATTCAAAGCTTCTAAAAGCATCTTAATCTAATAGTTAATGTCTATTTTCTATTGTTGTTTGAAACATATTTAATTTTACATTCTAATTTGTTCCAAGGATCACTTTGGCGATTTTATTGTGGAATATAACCTGGATTTAATATGCTAAGCTTCCTATGAATATAAAGTTTCTATTGAATTAGTTTTCATATGACTATATTCTAGTGCTTTGTTAAGGTAAGAGATTAGAGATATATTTAAATTAATAACAGAATCATGCTAAAGAGGGATGATTTTGGTCCAAGCTAGAATTTGTGTGGTATTTAAAGATCAATTTTTAGAATCTACTTCAAATAAGGAAAGATTTCTTATTGGAAAATTATTAAATGACTATTCCCAAATATTAAGGTAATAATAAAAGACTATTTTATCTAGTGTGAACTCTATTTTAAAAATGGTAAAAAAAGGAAACGATATTTCGCTAAGAAATTTCGTGCTTCTAATATAGTAGTATAGATAAATAGATATAGAATTAGGTAAAACAATATGGAAGGAATTATGTTATTAACAAATAAAGAATGAATTTATGTAAGTAAAATCTGTTAAAATAGCACGGTATAGCTAGTTTTCAGACTAATCATTCAAAAATAGCTACCGTTTACAAAGTCAATGAAAAATAATCACTATTTTGCTGCAACAGAGACCGGTCCCGCATAATATACGGGAGTTCGGTGTATCTGTGTACGAACTCCAGCATATTATGTTGGACCGGTATACTTTGCTGACTCCTGTATAATATATGGGAGACTGGAGCACCGGTGCTCCAAACTCCAGTATATTATACTGGACATTTATACTTGCTATGCTGGAGTTCTATAGTACTTATATGCTGGAACTCCAACATATTATTCTGGAGTTCCAACATAGTTATCCTGGAACTCCCGTATAATATGCTGGAGTTCAAGCATACTTATGCTGGAACTCCAGTATAATATACGGGCGTGTTTTCCGGGTTTTGAATAGTGTTTTCGCTCAGATTTATCTTTACATGAAAAATGGCTAAATTTCGATTACTTTTGAAACTGGGCTATTTTTGAATGACCTGTTGTAAATCTGGCTATTTTTAAATTTCTCCCGTAAAATCTTGTGTATAATTCATATACAAAGAAATCTTTATATTAAAAATAAAGACTCCTGCATCAAAAGGAGTTTAAAGTGCTCATTTTCACCTAATATAATACGTTTCTATAAAATATTAATATGCCAAAATTTTATTATTAAAAAAAACTTCCTAAACCTAAATGGTCGAAATCTAGTCTAGTGTAAATGGAAAAGTGCGGGACTTCTAGAATGGTAAGGAATTGAAAAGTCGTCCCAAAATTTAGGAAAATAATTAAATGGTTATTTCTAAATATTACAGAAATAATTAAACGGTTATTCCTAAATATTAGAAAAATAATTCAATGACTATTTTGTATAATATAAACACTATTTTAAAAGGGTAAAAAAGACGAACGAAATTTCGCTAAAGGTCTTCTTGCTTTTAATATAGTATAGATATAGATAGATAGATATAGATACTAGTATATATGAACGTGTATTGCACGTTAATAATGACACGTGACGATTTAAACATTTATTTATATGATGGAACAATACAATTTATTTAATGAGAAATTTTTTATGTATAATAATACAACAATCAGTAAATGGCGAAAATTATTATTACATTAGCATAATACATGAATTTAAAATAAAAGACATCATCAAAACTTATACAAATGATTAATTTTGTTATGTTAGTTAGATAATTATGTATTATAGTTTAAAAATATTTAATGTAAAGAATAGGTAGATATTTACTTGTTCAATTTTATATGAATTAGACAGTCCGAAAGTAATTATACTAATAGGATTTCTAAAGATAATCATGTATGATTTCTAACGTGTAGTATTATGTCCTAAAGCTAATAGGATTATAAGGCTAATGTCTAGAATTCCGGTTATGTCCTTTTATTATGAGTTATTATGCTTAATATTATAAGGTTATTTTTGTAAACCGGGATTTTATTCATGCTTTATAGATAAAATACAGAAAGATGAGAGTTGAACTTATGACCTCCGCTAATTAAGTGAGCACTCTAATCAACTGAGGTATAAGAGCTTGTTGCTCTTTTGTTTCAGTTCAAAATAATTAATCTCTTATTTTATGGATTTGTTATAAAATTTAAATATAGCTATAAATGATAAACTTACTGAAAGTATAGTTATGAATAGTAAATACACTGCAAATATTTGATGTACCGCTTAATTTTCCCATTAACATTAATGTACCTTTAGCCATTTTATGATTACGCTTTAAATAGTTTCATTAAAAGTGGCAATTTGACCCATTTTATCCACACGAGCCTTTTACCTATTAATTCAGTTCATTAATCACGATAGATTATTGAATTTGCATTTTAATTAGTACTCAGTCATATATATCTTCGAAAGTGATTGATATAAGATAAAGTTGAATTAGAGGTACCTACATTAAAATCGAATCAGGATACATCTTTCTAATTTTTACAATCAAGTTAGATATTTTTTCATAAATTCCCATACGCTTTTGTTCCACAGCTGACTTCCCATTTTCATCTCCACATCTCTCCTCTATATGCCTCGGCAGCCATGACTAGGGAGGGCAAACGGGCGGTTCGAGTCGAATATAAGACAGTAATAAAAAAATAGATAAATTATTTGGTCCAATTCATATTTAATACTGATAAAAACGGATTAATCGGCGGGTAATATGAGTAATCATATTATCTATAACTTCTTGAATATGATCACTTTTGGGAGAATTACTAGTATCCCAAACTCGAGAAACCCCCAATTCCAAGTTTTACATTTGTTACCCATTAGTTATCCATTGATTATCCATTTTCTAAATGAATAATATGGTTCTTATTCATATTTAACCCGTTTTTAAAATGTTCATTATCTAACCCATTTTTTAATGGATAATATGAGTGATTAACTAATTTCTTTTAATTATTTTGCCACCACTAGCCATAACCAACAAAGAGCGAAGCAAGTAGAAGAAAGCAAGCGGGCATCAGCCGCTTAAATAAAAATGATAATCTTACCTGAATAAGTCCCAATTTAAATTGGTTATATTTGTGCAAAATTACATCAAGGCCCAAAAACACTAACAAATATGAACCCGGCCCGTGACTCACCACCTCGAGGGACTCGATTAAATAATCTGATAGTACTGAACATAAGACAGCTCTAATTGCTCGTAAATGTGATGATTAGACGCCAACAAATCAATGTCAAATAGCCAATGATGAGTTGATGAAAGGGAATTCTCGCTTCCACTCTGTAAAAACATCAGAATCAGCTGAGATAGCTAGTAATGGCGACCAGAGGAGGAGAAGACGAAGCGAAACAAATGGCAGCTGACCTAAGCAAAACCCTAAAAGAAGGCGAAAGACTTCTCGCGCCAACACGACGCCCCGACGGAACCCTCCGTAAACCTATTCGTATTAGGGCTGGTTATGTGCCTCAAGATGAAGTCGCCATTTATCAGTCTAAAGGCGCTCTTGTAAGTATACATTAGTCGTACATGTTGTTTTGGTTTATTCTGTGTGTACTTGTGTTGATTAATTGGTGCTCTGGGAAATGGCAGTGGAAGAAGGAAATGGAGTCATTGCAGGATGTTCCGCCGGGGTATGATCCGGTGATGGAAGCTAAACCTAAGTCTAAAGCTGCCAAGCGGAATGAAAGGAAGAAGGAAAAGCGTCAACAGGTTCAAATTAGTTCCCCTTCTCTCATTATTTCTTGTTTATTACTACTATACGTTAGTCAGCTTTGTTTTAGTTACGAGAGGATTAGTTTATATGGCCTGAACAGTTTTTTGGGAAATTATTTACCTGTACCCGTGCATCCACCAAAGGTAAAAGCGCATCAGGGGCGGATGTAGTGTTAATGTTATGGGTTCATCCGAACCCAATAGCTTCACTCTGGTCTATGTATATGTGTTTAAAATTCACTAAATTAGTATAAGTAATAGATTCCGTACTCAGTAAATCAAATGGACTGTGGTAGAATCCCGAACTTGAACCCATAAAATTCAAATCCTGGATCCGCCTTTGAAGGCCATGACATATGCTTTTACATAAGGTTTAGTATGTAAGCATGGTTAATTAATTCTATTTATTAGTCGCTCGATTTGTCATTTAACCAAGTTTAACTAACATGGTTTAGTGCATGCACCTAGTCCAGTTAAGTTTTTTCCCCAGTTTGTTTGGTCAACTGTCATAGCTGTTATTGCATTAGTTGCAGTGTTGCAGATCTTTAATCAATATTATGTTCAACCAAATTATTCATTTTCTTCAACTATGAAATGACATAGATAGATATCTTATGAAATAATAATATAAATGCACTAAAAATCTTGATGGCATGAGTGATGCATATGATACTGCTGTAAGATATAAGGTAATATAATAATGCACTGTATTTAATGTGCATTATGCTTAATGTAATGCAATTATATTGCTAGCTTATGCAAGTGGGTAGTAGCTGCAGTTCATGATGAAAGATTATCGAATTAAATGGCATTTAATCGGGCTTCAAAGTTGGCCATACAACCATATTTGACCTAAGCTGGTTTCTTATAATGTGGTTTCAGTAATAGTGCCCCCAATGGCTCGTAGGTCTCTCTATTTGTGCATGCACCAGAAAAGCTAATAGGTATCAGTTTCCCAAATTCTTCTAATTCTAATTTGCTCGATAAAAACCTGGATTAGCAGAAAATCCTTCACCAAAGCTGGCGAGCAAGAACAAGGAGATGCATTCCCAGGCTATCATAATTCAGTCAGTGTAATATGCGACAGCAACCGAACAACTGAAGTTAGACACCTTGTTATCGGAAGTATGTTTTTTATAACGAGCAGATATCTTATCAATGAAAGGTGCAGGTATATAAAAAATACATGTAGAAAGCCACAACGTTAAAGTTGTAGGGAGCTAATAAATTCCAGTAAAACTTCCACGTTATTTATATATTTAAAATTACCACAAATGGAAATCACCTGGACTTCAGAGTATGACTAGGTTTTAGCATCTCTTGTCCCTCTCCCTCAACGAACGCCCTCAAAATGCAAGCTGGATGACATACTATCTTTTGAATAGATTTCTGTGGCTTCCTATAAACTGAGCTGAGGTATGTGGCCATGGGGTATCTGGGCTTTACCTTTAATCACCAATAGATTTGGAAAATATCCCACTTCTACCTTGCCAACCCACATAATGGGAAAAGATGATTAGGTTCCTCGATGTACCTTTTACACGAAGTATCTATTGCACGAAATGAGCGCATTTTCCTCTGGTTATACTGAGTTGGGCAGCTTCATGTACTGCTATCCAACCAAAATGGGAAACTTTTATTGGGACTCTGCTTTGACTGGCAATTTCCAAGGCGAAGACTTAGGCTTAATGTCCTTGCAATATGAAGCATATTGTAATAACATGTTCTAGAGTGAATTTCCCTGTACTGTTACCTTTTCTAGTTGATAAGTCAACCTTATGTCTAATCCAAATTCTTTCTTCAGTTTCTGTAACGTGGAGGTTAGGCTCTAAATTCCTTATCTTGGCAATAGCTTATGTTCCAGCTACCATTTGCATAGGTATTGAGATCAGAAATTACAACTCATATACAAATGTTAATCTCCCGAAAGATCCATCAAACTATATATACAAAGGGTATGTCCCCTTAATACCAAAATACAAGTAAATTAATGAAGAAATTCTAATCTCACCTCTTCCCAAATGACCTTCACTTTCGTCCAATCTTACATCCTCAAACTTAGGCCTTCAGTTATGAAGATCAACACTGTATACAGGATGTAGTTTCTGGGACGATCATGCTGCGATATTAGTGAGAGGCTTTTTGATTAATCATGAAAAAAAAAAAGAGCTTGATGACTTAAAAACTGCATTCCTTTTCTGTTACAAAAGTTGTGAACCAAATGCTGCTATAATTAACAAAACTTGTGGCAGGCTGCAGTTGAGAAGGGTAAGAATCCAGAGAGTGGTGAAATCTCATCTGCTGAAAATTCAGTTGGCGTTCCAGAGCAGGTTGAGTCAGTTATGTCCCAGATAAACAATCTTGCGATATCTGCAAATCCTGTTGTCCCCCCTTCAAATTCAATCGAGTCTTCTGTTGTGGGAGATAGTGTGCAGGACATTGACAAAAAGATCCGAGCTCTGAAGAAAAAGGTATGTCCTCCAGTGCTTCCAGTTCAAAGGCATGACATCATTCAAGTTCTTTAACATAACTTAGATGCTTCTTACTGCATTTTAGAGATGCTCGGCTATCATCTTTGTTTTCCATGCCTTGATGAAATTTATTATTCTACTTCACAATTGGATGGTGGAAAAAAATTGTTGTTTCCATTTTGTACATCAAAATGGATGATTCGGTTTTGTTTCAAGGTAATGACATGTTTGTGCATTCTTTTTGAATCCATAACAACTGCATACATGTGCTGGTTCACCTTTATGTTGTATTTTCAGTCCAAGGTTCTCCCATCTCAACACTTTGGTCAAATGTGACATGGATGGGAATATCACCTTTGGAACTTTTTTGAGAATGACCTCTTGGAACCGTCGAACTGTGACATGAGGACGTCCGTTTGATTTCTACTAATGGTTCATCTTTCAAATACTACATATATTAGAATCTGGTCATTGGGTAGTTTTGGAAAGATTTGGGTTTTTACTGGTAATATATTTGCACTATCAATCTGATATTAAAAAACAGCCTTTTAATCGCTGGTGATTTATCTATAGTATGTTCTTGGGGGGGGGGGGGATGCACTTAAAGGCCTCCATTGGAGCTTTAAATTTTTGTTGAGCTCACTAAGTTAAACGCTGCTTTATTTGGTGCAGATTCGGCTGACAGAAGCTCAACAGCAGAAGACTGAGGAGAAGCATATGAAGCCAGAACAGCTGGAAAAAGTGGCTAAGTTGGAAAGCTGGCGAAAAGAGTTAAAGGTTTTGGAGGATAAAAAGGCTGAACTGGAAGCATGACATCATGAATTTAATTTTAGGCTGAAGAAACTCGTAGTTTAAGTTACGGTAGCCTGGTGGAGTTTTACCACTGCATCAATACACTCAACGCCCAAGATCTTGTTTAAGGGAAATGTGTGTTTATTTTGTAATTTGTGCACTAGTTAGGGCAAAACAACATAGGATCTAATTTGTGTTAATTTTCAGGTAGTACTCCATTTTTTGAAGAGTCCATTACTCAAATGTCACTTAACTATCCCAAATTATCTCCTAAAGTCACTTTACTTTCGTTTGTAACAACAAAGTCACTGAACTATGCCTATTGCACTCAGAAGGTCACTCAATTAGATTTTCCAAAATTTGGATTGCCAAATACTTATTTTACTCTCTAAAGTATAAACATTTATTTTATTTTTTTTTAAAAAAAACTTTTTTAATATTATGATTTTCTCTTTTAATTTATATTATGGACTTACCTATAGAATAAATAAATATTATTTATAAATTAAAAAAATAGAAAGTATTTAAGCATATATAATGCTGAAATAACAAAATAATGAGCATAGTAAAAAAAATAATTAGAATAATATGTTAGTAATAATAATTTTAGTATTAACAACAAAAATTCAAAATTTATTTACACAATTCATAATGAATAAAAATAAAGGCTGTAAAATATATATTCCATGCACATAATATAAAAATAATTATTTAAATGAAGGTATTTTTATAATATACATTATATATTCTTGAAAATTATGCTCAATTATATTATTATATTTCTACCAACTTTCCGACAACATAAAGTTATATCACCGGAAAGCAGAGGAACTATTTGTATATGGTAAAATATGCTATGTTAAGTCGGGCATGGAATATATATATATAATATAATTGAGCATAATTTTCAAGAATATATAATGTATATTATAAAAATACCTTCATTTAAATAATTATTTTTGTATTACGTGCATGAAATATATATTTTACAATATTTATTTTCTTTCATTCTGAATTGTGCAAATAAATTTTTGAATTTTTGTTGTTAATACTGAAATTATTATTACTAACATATTATTCTAATTATTTTTTTTTACTATGCTCATTATTTTGTTATTCCAGCATTATATTTGCTTAAATACTTTCTATTTTTTTAATTTATAAATAATATTTATTTATTCTATATCCATAATATAAATTAAAAGAGAAAATCATAATATTAAAAAGTTTTTTTTAAAAAAAAGAAGATAAATATTTATAATTTAGAGGGTAAAATAGGTATTTGGCAATTCAAAATTTGAAAAATCTAGTTGAGTGACCTTCTGAGTGCAATAAGCATAGTTCAGTGACTTTGTTGTTACAAACGAAAGTAAAGTGACTTTAGGAGATAATTTGAAATAGTTGAGTGACCATTTGAGTAATTTAATTCTTTTTTGAAGACATGGCTGCTGCTTGTTCTGATGTGGTCCTTGATTTCCAAAGACGTCAAAATTCTGAAGCGCTTCAATCATCTTTACATATTAAACCTCTAGATTGAGCGTGTCATCAACGTCATAACTTATTTTGCGAATGAACTTCACAAATTAATGCCTTTGGCTAAATTGATTTCCGATTTCTTAAATTCATGGCTGATCATTGCTATTTGCAAGACGATTGTGTTACCAATTGGTACAACTTATTATTCAAAAAATTTGTCCCATTTCATGTGACACTTTTCTTTTTTGTTTGGCAAAAGAGAATGATGCATTTTTCTATTTGGATCCACTTGAGATAAAATTTCACTCTTTTAGTAAGAGAGGATGAAAATGCATCACCACCCATTTGATTATCGGTAGTAACGACAATTTCAGCATTTTGTATTTTGTATATACACTGAGGGGTCGTTTGATTTGAATACGGCTTATGCCGGGATAAGTTATGCTGAGATTAATTATGCTGGTATTATTTTTTATCCGCTGTTTGGTATGTTATATTAAAAATGACTTGCATAATTTCTAAAAAAAAAAGGTATAAGTTATTCTAGCACTAAATACCTCACCCTCTACAAGATATAATATTATAAATAATCTCGATACTAATTTTAATTCCGGAATAACTTGCACCAAGTTTGCTAACCAAACAAAGTATTAAGATGGTATTGAATTTTTATACCAGCACTATACCTTCTTATACCTCATACCAAACGACCATAAGATGTCAAAACTATTCCTAGTATATCAAGTCAGTCTAAAGGCGACATTATTACTCGATTGAAGAAATCTCTTATTTAGGTGTGTTTCCCTCTCTTCAAAATAAGGATATACCAAGAGAGATCTTAAGCCAATCAGATGAGCTCGCAGAAAGCCTAGACACCAGGCCAACCATCAACGAACGTTGAGATCCAAATTTGAAGTTGTACACTTTAGTAGGAATTTCACATAAAATCTGTTACATTTTTTCCCCTTTTTAAGTATAAATCCGTTACATTGAAGAGTCAAAATAGTTCAAACACCTTCCACGCACACAGAGAGTGAAGTCTGAATACCGAAGCTATAATATTGCCAAAATTGATGACTGGTCAAGTAATATCTTGAGACCAAGTAAAAAACACCCCCTGTGACTTCAGCTGGCAAGAGGTTCTAGGAGTATCAAAGGATCAACCCACACCGTGCAACTTTAATCTTGTAAAACATGTGTCATCAGAGGTGTGAGAACTGTCTATGAGGATTCAATATCTGACTCTTCCAATCCTTCTCTGTAGATTTCAAATTCATCAGGAGTCCACCTGCATATTAAGTTGAGCCGGAAAGTAGCCATCTTGATACCAAGCAGGCGCTGCACAGTAACAAAGTAATTGCTTTCAATTCTCAAAAACTTCAACATATGCTGTTTTGATCTTTTTGCACGCTTAAGGCACCTCCAGTATGACACAAGAAACATACAGAATGGAACTATCCTCAAAAATTTGAAAGATGGAAATATAAACAAACCAGTATGCGAGCTGCCTCTGGTGACAATGGCTTCCCTTCTTCACATACAACAAAGTCAGAAACAAGCTCCACAACACCTGCTCACCGTGCGACATAGGTAGATGAATCAGAGATTTTTACAGATAGATAAACAGATTGGACACACTAAAATTATCTTACAATCATCAATCAGCAAACAAAAACAGCAGGAGCAGAAGATTAGTACCTTTGTTCAATCGAACTGGCATGCCCTGCTTTCGTAGGAACGGCTCCATCTCATGTGTGAACTGATCAAGAGGGCCTTCTTGTAGCTCTACCTGATAACAAAAAACAAGAGCCCGGTATGTAACTGAAATATAAATTGAGGCAAGGCACTTGGTGAAGATACCTTATGTAACTGCTCAGATCAAATAAGGACCAAAAATAAGAACCCGGTAAGTAACTGGAATATAAATTGAGGCAAGGCACTAGTTGAAAATACCTTAAGAGACATGCTCAGATCAAATTAAATAGAAATATCCCAAAATTATCTACTAGAACCAATCTTTAATGGATATGATAATCGATATGGTTTAATTATAATAGACCAAACAGTACATGGGTAGCAAGAGGCATCAATTGAACCAGAGAAAGCATCTTCTGAAGGAGATCTCGCGCAAATCGCCCTTATTATAGTAGCCAAATGGCAATTAGCTTTATAAAAAATAAGTTGACATATAGCTAATATGGCAGTAAGAGTCAGAACATACTTAGAAATGGAAACAGGTAAATACAAACGAAGCTAGCATGCAGTTGATTCAAAATTATCAGAAATATATTCACCATCCAAAAGATAGTGGCAAAAGCTTCTTTTTACAGCAGTAAAACCTAAAACAGAAACACTAAATCTCCACAGAAACAAATAACATCACTTAACTTCAAGCTTGAGTATTTCTGTTATATACAAGGAGAAAAGATTATTCTTTTCTGGACCTTACACCGCAATTAAGGAGAATAGCTTTATCATGGAATGTGCAGAAGTGAGGCAATTCTTAAATTTAAATACAAGGTTGGATAAAGAAGGAATAGAAGTTCTGTCTAAGTTTTGATGGACAAAATTAACCGGTGCCAATGCTAGTGGGAGATAGCACATGCCGGGTGATTTAACCAGGGTGCGAGTAATCTGGCCTACGCACACCGCCACAAGGTAAATAAACAACTTGTATTAATAAAAAAAAGCTTTGCAATACCTTTTCCGTTGCTGCACTGCCAGTCCTTGCAAAGTCATATTCTTCAAACTCGTTAAACAACCTGACAACATTTAAAATGATGAGCCAGAAGAAAAATGGAAGAAATGGAGGGAGCAAGAAGTAAACACCAGAGGTTATACTCCAGCAGAGAAAAACAGCTAGTGCTACAGGATACAGGTGTAACTTTCATGCAAGGAATGAAATTGCAACGTAGAAGAGAAGCGGAAGAAGAAAAACCACGAGCATTTGACTTGGAATTATTGGCTAGATATTTTTTGCAACAAAATGTTAAGGTGTAATCACGATCAGCATAAATAACTTGGAGATAGCACAATAGACAAGGATGACAATTAACAACAAATTATTAAAGCAATTTCATTAATAGAAGTAAAGCTTTACTTTCACCTAATAAAAAACAGAGTTATAATGTTTAGAGTTCCAGTATCTCAAATGCACCATCAAATCGGCGAATTTACCTTTGGACCTCTTCCTTTGATAAATTAGTAAAGCAAAGGCCTGAATCTCCACGTACGAGCTGTACAGACAGGATATCAATTAGAATAATTGAACAGAATAAAAAAAAAATCAATTTGACATTTGACAGATAATATAGAGTGCGTTGGCGTGCCCTACCTTAGAAATCTTATGGAGACCAGGTCTAATCTCATCGGAGACTGACCGGCCAAGTGCTACCTGCATGACTTTGTTTGATCCAAGGAAAAATCTGAAATATAAAGAAATAATGCTTAATACACTCTCCATGCTGCTAATTAATACGAAAGACCAACAAAAATCCCCCTCAAGACTTTCCAACTCAATACTAATTTCCAATCAATAATCCTCCCAAAAATGATTTGTATGAGAAACTGTAATTGTTTAATGATAAAACATTCACTGTATGTACACAATGTACTCTTGAAACACGCTGTAATAGCCAGACAAGCCAGAGCAGCCAAGGGATCCACAACATGTAAATTCTAAACATGGACATGCGACAGTAGAGAGTACCTCCATACGACCCTAATTAACATTTGCTATTTTCTGAACTCTATAAAGAAAATATAACCTAATAGTATCCTACATTATTATTCATAACTAACCTTCCTATAATCAAAGTAAAATTGATGCCTTAACTCGAAAATGTCCCAACATGTATGCTTTTGATATTAAAATCCTTTATATCAGGATATTACAATCTTTTCAAGCAACTAAGATAAAGATTAATAATTTTACATGCAAATTTGTCAAACAAAAAATAAATAAAAAGTTGCCTGCTAGAGGACTTGAGCTGATCTCTGAACTCCTTGAACTTGAGATTTCTCATGTTCTCGAAACTAAAGACGTAAGCTGAACTATACTTTTCCGCACATTCCCTTATTGTATTTACTATATTTTCTTTGTGCTCCTTCCCCTTCTTCTTCGTCTTCGACAAGGTCACTGCAATTAGAAACCAAACACATCAGCTTAATATAACACCTTATCAATTGAAATGCTTAAGTAGTAAGAACTCAGCAATCAGATATTGAAATTTCAAGGGTTGTACTATACCGGCTCTATTACGCTTCGACTTCGGCATTGTTTCTTAACCCTACTTCTTGTTTTTGCTTTCACAAAGTATAACCTGGCCGCGAGTTTAGTTTTATGTCTTTATACTGGTTTGGTCAATACTGGGCCTTGAGTTCATAAGCCCACTTAACTGATAGATTGGGCCGAATTGTGATAATCGAAGAAGGTGTTATTGGACCGACGTCCAATTGGATGGGTGAGTTACAGTAATGGCCTATAAGTGTTGGTCCTTATATTGCCACTAGTTACTCATCACGTGCAATATTCCATGTCAATCAGTAAATAAATTTTAAATAACGCCAAATTTTGGTAAAACATATGTTAGATATAAACAAAATATGAGGGGAAAAAAGTACAATCTCAAATTGATGAAATGTGATCTTATTTTATTAGCATAAGTATTGAACTCAAAATCATTGAATACTTTCAAGCATGGGAAATTTTCACGTCATATAATAATAATAAAAAAAGAGGTCCTAACTTACGATCCAAAATTGTGTGCCTGAAATTAGATTTTGGATCAAAAATATATGACATAAAATCGATATTTCAAAGCAGCACTACAACCAATATTTTTTAAAGAAAAGGAATTCTGTTATAAAATAAAAGTAATGCAGTAAAATGTAAATAGAAGAGATAGAAAGAAGGGAGAAGTGTTTTCTTCTTTCACTTTGGTGTATTTTTTCATTGCAATTACATAGCCTTTTATAGGCATAAAAAGTAAAGATGATGGACATAAAGTAGGAAATTTAATCTTTAAGTTATTCACAACATGGACATCCAATGTAGCATCCAATGTAGTATCCAGAGTAGTATCCAATGTACAAACTATTCATAACACTCCCCTTGGATGTCCATGTAAGATAATGTGCCTCATTAAAAACTTACAAAAAAAATATTGGGATGTACATAGTTATTTATAATATGCATTGCTTGTTGCCTCATTAAAAATCTTACCAGGAAAACCCAGTGGGACAAAACCTTGGTTAAGGAAAAGAGTGCAGCGTGTAGTTACTCACCCTGATGAAAAATCACTTAATGTCTCGAAGACGACGCATTCCAATCTTATATATCAGTTTTTCAAATATTAAGGTTGGTAACGCCTTAGTGAACAGATCAACCAAATTATCACTTGAACGAACTTGTTGTATATCTATTTCACCATTCTTCTGAAGATCATGAGTGAAAAAGAATTTCGGTGAAATGTGTTTTGTTCTATCTCCTTTGATATATCCTCCTTTCAATTGAGCTATGCATACAACATTGTCTTCATACAATGTTGTTGGAATATTCTCTTTCGAAGAAAGACCACATGTTTGCTGAATGTGTTGAGTTATAGATCTTAACCAAACGCATTCTCGACTTGCTTCGTGAATGACTATTATCTCTGCATGATTTGAAGAAGTAGCAACCATAGTTTGTTTTGTCGAACGCCATGATATGGTTGTACCTCCATTTGTAAATAAATAGCCTGTCTGAGATCGACTTTTGTGTGGATCAGACAAATATACTGCATCTGCATAACCAATCAATGATGGCTTGGATTCATTTGAATAAAATAAACTCATATCAATGATCCCTTGGAGGTATCTGAATATATGTTTAATACCATTCCAGTGTCTTTGTGTTGGCGAAGTACTAAATAGTACCAATAAGCTTACTGAAAAAGCTATATCTAGTCGGAAATTATTGGCAAGATACATTAATGCCCCAATTGCACTAATATATGATACTTCGGCACCAAGAAGCTCTTCATTATTTTTATGAGGTGAGAATAGATCTTTCTTTATATCAAGTGATCTCACAACCATCGGGGTACTCAATGGATGTGCTTTATCCATATAAAATCGCTTTAAAATCTTTTCGGTGTATGTTGATTGATGGACAAATATTCCATCTTTCATATACTCAATTTGTAGATCAAGACAAAATTTTATCTTTCCAAGATCTTTCATTTCAAATTCTTTCTTCAAACATTCTACTGTTTTTTGAAGCTCCCCAGGAGTTCCAATGATATTTAAATCATCAACATACACGGCGATTATAACAAATTCAGATCCAGACCTTTTTATAAAGACACAAGGACAAATTGGATCATTCTTGTACCCTTCTTTCAACAGGTATTCACTCAGGCGATTGTACCACATACGACCTGATTGTTTCAATCCGTATAAAGATTTCTGAAGCTTTATTGAACAAGTTTCTCGAAAACTTTTATATGCTTCTGGCACTTTAAATCCCTCAGGTACTTTCATAAAAATTTCGTTGTCTAATGATCCATACAAATAGGCTGTAACAACATCCATTAGATGCATATCAAGTTTTTCTTGCACTGCCATATTTATGAGATACCTGAAGGTGATAGCATCCACTACAGGAGAATATGTCTCCATATAATCAATTCCAGGCCTTTGGGAAAACCCTTGTGCCACAAGTCGCGCTTTATATCTAACGACTTCATTTTTATCATTTCGTTTTCGCACAAAAACCCATTTATACCCTACTGGCTTTATGCCTTCAGGTGTTCGAACTATGGATCCGAAGACTTCACATTTTCCAAGTGAAGTTAACTCTGCCTGGATAGCGTCTTTCCATTTTGGCCAATCATTTCTATGTCTATATTCATTGACAGATTTTGGTTCAAGATCCTCATCTTGTTGTATTATTTCAACAGCCACATTATAAGCAAAAATGTTATCGATAACAATATTATTTCGGTTCCATCTTTTCCCGATTGAGGCATAACTTATTGATATCTCTTCATTTTCGTTATTTTCAGGTACTTGGACCTCTCCTAAGGTCTTATCATTTGTTACGTCTTGGGGCTCTTCTTGAGCCACTACCTCTGTGTTATGTTCACTTTGATCACTTGCTCCTTTTCTTCTTCGAGGATTTTTATCTTTAGAATTGATTGGTGTACCACGTTTCAAGCATGGATTAGACTCATTTGCTTTAATTAATTGTCCTGCCAGGATATCAACTCGAATTGGAGTATTAGCAGCTGGAATATGTGACTTAGTCGCCCTTGGTAGGTCAGTGAATGCATCTGGCAATTGATTTGCAATATTTTGTAAATGAATAATCTTTTGAACCTCTTGTTCACATTAATTTGTTCGAGGATCTAAATGAGACAGTGATAATGCATTCCAATCTATCTTCTTTTTCAGCTGCTTATTTTCTCTTCCTAATGTTGGATATACTGATTCATCAAAATAACAATCAGAAAATCTTGCCGTAAATAAATCTCCAGTCATCGGCTCTAGATATTTTATAATAGAAGGAGATTCATATCCAACATATATCCCCAACCTTCTTTGAGGACCCTTCTTTGTGCGTTGTGGTGGAGCAATTGGAACATATATCGCACAACCAAAGATCCTAAGATGGGAAATATTTGGCTTATGACCAAAAGCCAATTGCAATGGGGAGACTTTATGATAACTTGTGGGCCTTATCCGCACAAGTGTTGCTGCATGCAAAATAGCATGACCCATTACTGAAATGAGAAGTTTTGTTCTCATAAGCATTGGTCTAGCAATTAATTGGAGGCGTTTGATCAATGATTCTGCTAGACCATTTTGTGTATGAACATGAGCAACCGGATGCTCAATTGTTATCCCAGTTGAAATACAATAATCATTAAAGGCTTGGGATGTAAACTCACCAGCATTATCAAGACGAATTGTCTTAATTGCATAATCTGGAAATTGTGCTCTTAGCTTTATTATTTGAGCCAACAATCTCGCAAATGCCATATTGCGAGTTGATAGTAAGAACACATGTGACCATCTTGTAGATGCATCTACCAAAACCATATAATATTTGAATGGTCCACATGGAGGGTGAATGAGCCCACATATATCACCCTGTATACGTTCCAGAAATGCAGGGGATTCCATCCTAACTTTAATAGTTGATGGTCTAATAATTAATTTTCCTTGAGAACATGCAGCACAAGAGAATTCATTAAATTGAAGAATCTTATGATTCTTCATTGCATGTCCATGCGAATTCTCAATTATTTTACACATCATATTAGAACCAAGATGGCCCAACCGGTCATGCCAAATAATAAAATTATCTTGATTAGTAAACTTCTCGTTTACTATGGCATGTGTTTCAATCCTGCTAATACTTGTGTAGTATAAGCCGGAGGAAAGAGCAGGTAACATTTCAAGCACATATTTCTTACCGGACATTATTGTAGTAATATAAAGATATTCAATCTTTTCATCATTTGTAGTCTCAATATGATAGCCATTTTGGCGAATATCTTTGAAACTTAATAAGTTTCTTTGAGATTTACTACAATATAGTGCTTCATCAATAGCCAAATTTGTTCCTCCTGGTAGTAATAAATTGGCTCTTCCAGAACCTTCAATTAATCTTGTACTACCGGATATTGTATTAACATTCGCTTCTTTCATTACCAAATAAGAGAAATATCTCTTATCTTTTAAAATAGTGTGTGTTGTAGCACTATCCAGAAGACATATATCATCTTTATTAATCTTGAATCCAACTGGGGAATTTTCATATTCTTCATAAAAAAACAAACAAATAATACATCATAAGAAATATGAAAGACAAGCGGAAAAAAAACATTAAGAAATACATTAGGAATGTAGAAACTAGCAACACATGATGCATTAGGAAAATACACTCAAGAAAAATAAACTAGTTGCAAACATAAAAATAACAACTTTTATAGCTTCATTCCCCAGTAAGATGATTAGTTCTTCAGTCAATATCCTCAAAGAAGTCTCCAACTTCTAAATGAGTAATATTTGTTAGGCCTTCAAAATCATCATCTTTATATGCAAGATGTGCCTTAGAATCATATTTATTTGAGAGACCTGCTTCATCATCATTATTTTGAAAGGTCAAGTGTGCCTACACATTATTTTCTTTTTTCTTGAGGGAGGCTTGATAAAGTTTGACAAAATGTTCTGGCGTACGACAAATGCGTGCCCAATGACCTCTCATACCACATCGGTGACACATACTAGCTTTACCTTTTGAATGATTAATTTGAGAACCCTTATTGTTCTCCAATTTATTTCCACCATAATGACGATAATTGTTTCGCCCCTGCCACGTCCACGTTTACGACCATGTCCACGACCACGGTAATTTTTTTTTTTTTTTTCAAACTTATCATATGTTGCTACATCATTCACTTCCGGAAATGGAGCTGACCCAGTAGGACGAGCTTCATGATTTTTCATTAATAGAGTATTATTCTGCTCAGCCACAAGTAGGCATGTGATTAACTCAGAATATTTCTTAAAACCTTTTTCACGGTATTGTTGTTGTAGCACCACATTTGAAGCGTGAAAAGTAGAAAATATTTTTTCCAATAAGTCCTCATCTGTGATAGTGTCTCCACATAATTTTAATAGAGAACTTACTTTAAAGATAGCAGAATTATACTCACTTACGGTTTTAAAGTCTTGCAACCTTAAATGTATCCACTCATACCGAGCTTTCGGTAATACCGTAAGTTTTAGGTGGTCATATCGATCCTTCAAATTAATCCATAATTCAAGTGGATCTTTTACGGTTAAATATTCAGTTTTTAACCCTTCATGTAGATGATGACGAAGGAAAATCATGGCCTTCGCTTTATCCTGATTTGATGCTTCATTTCCTTGTATAATAGTATTTCCAAGACCTTTAGCGTCAAGGTGAATTTCAGCATCAAGAACCCATGATAAATAGTTCCTTCCGGTGATGTCAAGTACCACAAATTCAAGCTTTGATAAATTTGACATAGTGAAAACTATCATAAAAGATGAATAAGTTAGAGAAATAATTATAATAATAAACAATTAATGAAAACAAAACGATTAAGGTAAAAGAAATGAAAATAGAGCTATATCATGTTAACAATCTACTATTTCATTTTATTCTTGCCATAAAGTAGAAATTACATACTTGTTTCATTTCACTTTATATTATTGATATATATGTGTTAATAGAATTGAACGTGACTAACATTATTTATATGTTCCAATAAATATAAAGTAATTAAAAAATTATTGCTTGTCAATTTATTTCTCACAGTTCTTCAAAATGCCTTAAAGATATGTTTTGATCCAGGGAGTCCATGACATTAGTGTATAGCTAGTTTGATGACTTTGAGGTCCTCTAAAAGTTGAGCACGGAAGGAAGTAGTTATTTAATCACTGCAATGTACTTAAACTATTTAAGATGCCCAAACGCACAAGTAATCTACAAACAGTGAGCATATGATATGTACTATCATAAATAAGATGATTATAATGATACATACCTTAATAAAATATGGCTCAACTTAGCGGGAGTTAAGAATAAAATTAGAGCTTCTTGCTGATAACGTGTTATAAAATAAAAGTAATGCAGTAAAATGTAAATAAGAAGAGATAGAAAGAAGGGAGAAGTGTTTTCTTCTGTCACTTTGGTGTATTTTTCCATTGCAATTACATGGCCTTTTATAGGCATAAAAAGTAAAGATGATGGACATAAAATATGAAATTTAATCTTTAAGTTATTCACAACATGTGCATCCAATGTAGCATCCAATGTAGTATCAAAAGTAGTATCCAATGTACAAACTATTCATAACAAATTCAACATTATTTTTTATATGTTTTAATACGTAACAATTATACATAAACTTTAAAAGAGACCGACAATTATTTTTCTTAATACAAATTTAAGGATTTTTAAATTATAATAAAGAAGTATGGAGTATATGTAAGACAAATCATAGATAAAAATGAAATCTATTTTGTATTCTTTTTTATGATTCTAAACATGCCTCTACAAATTTATAATACATGTAAATTAGGTTGAAAAATTCACTTCATATTCTTTTTTTTATAATTCAAAAAATTAAGTGCAAACACAATCATACACGTCAAGAATTAAATTAAAATAAAATAAAATAACAATGGAGAAATAATATTACTTACAATGACTGCTATGGTATTTCTGAGTTCGAAGACTATGATCAGACTGTATCAATTCTATCACTGCCAGAAAGGAAGATCAAGTCACCTAGAATTTGATGAAAATACCATAGAACCAAACATTAGGTTATGAAAGTGTCACGAGCCGGAATTCCCACCTTCGCGACCGTGGTGACGCCTAACATTTCACTTTCTAGGCAAGCCAACATTAGAGGATTTGTTACATCCCATGTTTTCGTATGTGAGAGTACGTCGTAAGCCAATTGATGTAAGCTCGAAAATGAGATTGTTTTTGAAAGTACATAACGTAAGTTCATCATGTTATATTGGAGGTTACAAATCTTTAAGATCATGAATAACAAGTACCAAAAGGGTTGGAAAGCTTGGACGCTAAACGAATTGAAGAAAATAAGTTTTGTCGAAAGTCGACAAGTTTGGAATGTCATAACATATACTTTTGGGGTGAGACTAGGGTGATTAACATGATGAGAAGGTTAAGTTATGAGTTATTTTAGTCGTATTTTAGTCGTATGTTATGTTTTTAAGTCAAGCGAGTTGTGGAACAAAAGTTGACAAAGGTCATCACAAGTTGCATTCATAATGTGCTAAAATTTAGGTCAAATGTAGCTGCACTTTTCTCCCAATATACTTGGTATAAAGGGATGATCTATATATAAAATTGAACATCTACGAGTCTAGTTTCTAACGCATTAAACCGTTCGTCAATATGACATCGGACTAGAGAGATATTCTCGTTTTTGCAAGACTGCGCAAGCAGCTCCCATGGGACCCACAAAGTCGGTTTAAACTTCAGCTTGTATTTAAGTCATTTATATGTCATTTTAACTCATTTTTCTCATCCAAAACAGTTCCTAAACCCTCCTAAATTCTCTCCAATGGTTCCTCCATGATTCTAGGGTAAAAACCTAAGATGAAAACATGAATCCAACGCTAGAAATCCCGTGGTGCTTGCTAGATCATAGTTCTTCATCTTGTGGCTATTTTGGAGGATTCTTTAAAGGTAAGTAACCTCAGATTTCGTGTTGTTCTTTATTATTAAGCTAATAATTAGCACCTCCTTCATGTATATTAGAGTTTCAAGGCGAAATACAAGTGTTTACGTACCAACATGAACACAAAAGTTGATTCAAGAAGAGAATACAATTCCTATAGGGTTGTGGTGTGAATGAGGGTTGTTGTGAGCTACACCAGCTGAGGATTTCAAGTTGTATCTACTGCCTAAGGTAATTAAATCATGTTCTTGGTTGTGCTTAAGGTCAATCATGTGTTGGTTGAGTTGTTTGAGTAAAAATCTA
The DNA here is from genome assembly GCF_000393655.2 of Nicotiana sylvestris. Classification (NCBI taxonomy): domain Eukaryota; kingdom Viridiplantae; phylum Streptophyta; class Magnoliopsida; order Solanales; family Solanaceae; genus Nicotiana; species Nicotiana sylvestris. Next base: position 116,450,348 of record NC_091057.1, on the reverse strand, counting down.
CAAGATAGTAATTGACATGGCATAAGGAATAATTATCTTTTTGTAGGTTGTTGAGGCTATATATATGGTTTTTTGTGGCTGAAAATTATTATAAATAGTTTGATTATGTTGTTGTAGCTGTTGTTAAGCTTATATATGTGCTAATTCAGTGGATTGAAGAAGATAACATGAAAAATAAAATGTTGACGATAATGGTTAAGGTGCTAGGTGTGTGGACTATGTTTGAAGACTATGCTTATGATGTTTTGGGTTGAAAATAATATGGTAAGCATAAGTATGATGTTATATATGTTGTAGGCAGATTCATGGAAAATAAATTGGATTCAAACCATATTTTGTTAATCGTAAATCGAGCTTGCTGCTCAAAATAGTTGTTGAACAAATCTGAGAGCTTATTGTGAATTATATTATTGTTGTTTGGGTTGTTTGGTGATTTTTGGTAACAAATGGGATGTAGTACAAATAAGGGAGGTGTTGTCTTGTAGAATATTAGTTTCCAAATATGAGAGTTACCACCTTTATATAATGACGACGAAGTCAGTTTACTCATTATAGACGTAAGAAGATCATATTGAGCTTGCTTGACGATTGGATAGAAGATTTCAAAGGTATGTTGAGGCACTTCCTTCTTTATTTTGGCATAATCTAAAGTGAAATAAATACACTATTTCATAACGGATCTACTCCTAGCAACTAAGATTGTCCATGTTGTTCTTTCCTTATAAAATTACTCTAAGCAAGCATGTGTGATCCTTGAATCCTATTGAGTTTCATATTGATGGTATGGATGTACATAATGTTAAACGAAGGTGCAACGACCTTACGTCGCTCCGAAAGATTTAGAACATGATTCTATGAGTCCAACATGCATTATATATAGTATCTATTTTACTCTACCACGCCGCGCTATAGTCTACCGGGTACGAAACTTATTGTGCAACCACTGATCAATTGGATTTACCGAGCTCCATGTGGCCGGGTACGATTCTACCGAGCCTTATGATGGTCAGGTACGTGTTTATTGAGTCCTCTTCTAGGCCGGGTACGATATGATGATGATGATGATGCCCACATAGGCATATGCTTTTTAAAAGTTTATGTACATATATATATGTATCATGCATTTCATATAAGTATCCCTTAGAGGCACTCAGATGTTACAGGTTGTATCTCATCTATCTCTCGTTATATTATTGTTCTTGTTTATGTTTTCATCCTTTACATACTTGGTACTTTATTCGTACTAACGTCCCTTTTGCCTGGGGATGCTTCATTTTATGCCCGCAGGTCCCGATTGATAGATTGACAGTCCTCCAAGTAGGCTATCAGCTCATCCAAAGGTGTTGGTGCACTCCACTTGCTCCAGAGTTGCCTATTTGGTCAGTATGCTTTGGATATGTATTGATTGGTATGGCGGGGCCCTGTCCCGACCTTTATGGTTTTATGTACTCTTAGAGGCTTGTAGACATATGTCAGGTGTATGGATACTTGTATGGCCATATCGGCCTATGTTTTGAGTTTACAAATGGTCATGTCGACCTTATAGGCTTATATGTCACATGTATAAGTTTGTATATCATGTTGGGTCATCATATGTTGAGTATTCCCTTATGTTTTATTCTTGTTATCTCATGACAGGTTTTCTGGCTCATTTAACCATGACAGTATGATAAGAAAGATATGTTACGTTGGTACTCGGTTGAGTAAGACATCGAGTGCTCGTCGCGACCCCTTCAGTTTGGGTCGTGACAGGATTCTTAAGTCAACTTCAATCAATTTTAACAACAGAAACAATTAAACTAAACATAAGCTAAAATTGAGTTTGTAGAATAACATATACCCATAGCAATTGATACAATTCCGATCTGGTGTCACGATTCACGAGCTTCTAAGAGTTACTATGAGCAAAGTCTGAAAGAAAATACAAATGTTCTGAAAGAAAGGAAACAATATAATAAAGAAACTAGGAAGGGACTCCAGGGTTTGCGGACGCCAACAGATCTACCTTGGATCTCCGACAAGCAAGTCCAACTGCTAACCTCACGATCAGCTAGGGCCGGTACCAAAATCTGCCCAAGAAGTGCAGAGTGTAGTATGAGTACAACCAACCCCATCTACTCGTTAGTGTCGAGCATAACCTCGACGAAGTAGTGACGAGGCTATGCAAGACATCTACATAATAAGCATGTGCAATTAATAGTATATGTATAAGATAACAACAACTAAGAGCTAGACATGTAATATTGGGAGGGGGACATGCTAAAGGGGGGATGCGAGATAAGATAATTTCAGCAGAAATGATAACCAGGACAATCAATATGCCTTTGACCAGTGAAAATAATTAAACACGATAAGGAAAAGTGCACGACATCACCCTTCGTGCTTTTACTCTCAACCTCACAATGAAACAATGAAACTGCACAGTATCATCCTTCGTGCTTTTACTCTCAATCTCATAATATAAATCAAAAGATATGGCACGACATCACCCTTTCGTGCATTAACTCTCATAACATGGCACAAAATCACCCTTTGTGCATTAACACTCACAATATGGCACGACATCACCCTTCGTACATTAACACTCACAATATGGCACAGCATCACCCTTCATTTATTAACACTCTCCCTTACCATAAAACTATGAACAAATAACAATAGGGAGATAGAATAACAAAAACAAGCCTTACTTCAATATTTGGTTCCACAATACCAACCTCAACTTTGAAATCAATACTCAATTATCACCAAAAAATCTGTAAACATGATAAGAATGATAAATTTAACAATAACTAGTCTAAACATGGATAACATTTTCAAAGAAGCAATACAAGGAATCAAGTCCCACCCACATGCTTTAACCCGACAACAACGCATAAGTACTCGTCACCTCACTTATACATTGTACCCAATATCTAAACATATAGCAAATAGACAAACAAGTCCTATTCACTCAAGTCAAGGTTAATTATGATACTTACCTCGCTCCAAAGACCAACTCAAGGCTCAACCATCGCTTTGCCTTTCAAACAAGCCTTTGAACTAATAGAATCTAGCAATTTACCAACCAAACGATTCAAGTTAAGCCTTAGGAACTACCCACGATTGCAAAGAATTCAATTTAGGTCATTATTGAAAAGGACAACAAAAGTCAACTCCGGGCTCGCTTGGTAAAAACCTGAAATTTGGACCAAAACCCGATTACCCATTCACCCCCGAGCCCGATTATGTAATTTGTTTTGGAATTCGACCTTAATTTTAGGTATAAATTCCATTTTAAAAAAAATTCCCAATTCTACCTAAAACCCCCAATTTCCACCATGAAAACACAGAAATTTTGGTTGGAATCTAAGAAAATATAGTGAAAGATTGAAAGAAACTAGTTTAGAAAAATCGCCTCTAGGGTTCTTGAGTTTGAAAATTTGAAGAATAAACCAAAAATCCGGTTTAAGTCACATTTTAATCAGTTGGAGGTGTTGCATTTGCGAGCTGGGGTTTGCAAATGCAAAGAACCTATCACAAATACAAAAGTTTCACATTCCTGCTTTTATCGCATTTGCAATGAATTGTTCTCAAATGCGAACACTGACCCTTCCGAAAATGCAATCAATTGATTGCATTTGGATCACTGCCCCTCATGACTCACTTCGCAATTGCGAAGTATGTTTCGCAAATGCAAACTCAATGTGGTCCAGCTGCTCTTCGCAAATATGATATGTAGCTCGCAAATGCGAACCCCTCAGAGGTTGCAAATGTGAGGCCTGATCTCGTAAATGTGAGATCACATGCCTGCACTAGAATTGGAAATACCAACAACATTTCTAAGTCCAATTTCACTTCATAGCCTATCAGAAACTCACCTGAGCCCTCGGTGCTCTAAACCAACTTTGCACATAAGTCTAAAAATATCATACGAACTTGCTCGCACGATCAAATCACCAAAATAACACCTAGAACTACGAATTTAACACCAAATCAATTGAAATTTTCAAGAAAACTTTGAAACTTATATTTTCACAACCGGACATCCGAATCATATAAAATTAACTCTATTTATCACCAAATTTTACATACAAGTCATAAATATGGCATTGGACCTATATCGAATTCCGGAACCAAAATATAGACCCGATATCCAAAAGTCAACCATTGATCAAACATTTCAAATTCTTTAAGCCTTTAACTTTCAAATTCCAACAAAGTCCGATAACTCAGGCTAGAGACTTTCGAATTTGATTCCGGGTATATGCCCAAGTCCCAAATCACGATACGGACCCATCAGGACCGGCAAAATATGAATCGGGTCCGTTTTCTCAAAATGTTGTTCATAGTCAATTCAAATGATTTCCAAAGCAAAATTTTCATATTTTTCACAGTTTTTAACACAAAAACTTTTCAAAAATATTCCCGAACTGCGTAAACAAATCGAGGATGGTTAAAATGAGGTATTTAAGGTTTTGAAACACAGAATTAGGTTTTAAAACATAACATGACCTATCGGGTCATCACAAAAAGTGTAACGACTCGGCCGGTTGTTTCATGAGTTATCGCTCTGTTTCCCCCATTTCCGCTTCTTATTATATTGTTAAGCTGTATTATATATTATCGGGTTGGTTGGTTTGGGTTCGGAGAGGTTTTGTAAAGGAATGAGACACTTAGTCTCTTTTGAGTAAGCTTAGGTTGGAAAAGTCAATCGGACGTTGACTTATGTGAAAATGGGCTTGGATATGAATTCTGATGGTTCGGTTAGCTTCGGGTGGTGATTTGGGACTTAGGAGCGTGATCATAATGTGTTTTGGAGGGTCCGGAGTAGACTTAGGCTTGAATTGGCGAAATTGAAATTTTGGCATTTTTCAGTTGATAGGTGAGATTTTGATATAGGGGTCGGAATGGAATTCTGGAAGTTGGACTAGGTTTTTTGTGCTATTTGTGACGTGTGTGCAAAATTTTAGGTCATTCGGAGGTGGTTTGATAGACTTTTTGATCGTTTGCAGAATTTGAAAGTTTTAGAGTTCTTAGGCTTGAATCCGTAGTTAATTTGATGTTTCAATGTTATTTTATGTGTTTCGAAGATTGGTATAAGTTTGGAAGTTGGTATATGACTTGATCGCACCTTTGGTTGAGGTCCCGAGGGCCTCGGGGTGATTTTGGAGGGTTGACGGGAGGTTTTGAATTGGAATTAGCAGCTGAAGTGCTGAAGTTCCTGTCATAACCGCACCTGCGAGATACGAGAGATCGTTTCTTGCTGTTATATGATTAGTTTCATTTTTAATATATACTCAGCCATGTTCATGCATATTATATCATGTCTCAGTCTCGATTATTGTTATTTAACATATCATATCATTGTTCGGGCTTGTATCATGACATTCTTAGCTCATGTGTGTGAGACTGGAGAGCATTGACTGAGTGAGGCCGAGAGCCTGATATTGTTTGACAGTATGAGATCGGACTGCACACTGTAGTGAGATATTGATCATGCCTTCGCTGGCATTGATATAGCGCTTGGGCTTAGAGAAGCCCCTTCGGAGTCTTTACACCCCAGTGAGCGCAGTTGATGATATTGAGGGATCGATCTTCCTTGGACATGGATCTTGTCTGAAGTATTGGTATGAAGATAGATCTTCTCCATAAGGATGGATTGGCCTGTTTTCCTTGGTACCGGGTGACTTATAGTCTATGATGTATATACATTCCGGAATGGATCTTCCCTGGGCCGTATACAGTACCGAGTGGTTGAGCACTGTGAGTGGAAGTATTATACGTAACATTGATCATGCTATCTGTGCATTGGTACTTAGAGGTTCCTGAACTTTATACTCTGTGTTTTTCATACCGTGTTTAATCACTGCTGAGAATTTACTTGAACTATAAACATGTCTACATTTCTGTACAATTAACTGTTGCAACCTATTGAGATTTGGTTCGTCACTACCGCCAGTCCACACTTTTGGACTTGTTACTTACTGAGTTGATGTACTCACGTTATCCCCTGCACCCCTGTGTGCAGATCTAGGTATCTCGTGGCACGGTAGCGACTGCTGATCTTGCCAATTGGAGACTTTCTGGGGAGGTTGCAAGGTAGTTGCTTGGCGACCGCAATTCCGTCTTCTCCTTTCCTTATCTTTCTTTAGTTTATATGTTTTGGATATTCTCAGACCGTGTTAGTCATGTTATTGTGAACAATTGTATTAGTTTTGGCTCATGACTTAGTGACACCCGAGGTCGGGATTGAGTTTCTTTCCGCTGGATTTTGGATTTCTACTTTTATCTCATTGAATTTCTGTTAAAACTATGATTTTCCTTAAGTTTTTATTTGAAAAATGGAGTATTTGGAAATAAGTGGCTGGCCTAGTATCACGATAGGCACCATCACGACACAGTTAGATTTTAGGTCGTGACAAAAAGTAACGAAAATATAATTAGATAAAGAAATTTTAATAGAATAGGTTGATTTTAAATATACCATTGTGAAGACACGTAAAATATGGAACAGTTAAAGGTAATATATTCCTTAATAATCATGCTTCCATATATATGTTACAAAAGATATTACTGGTTGAAAATAATTATATGCAATACTAACAAAAGAACTATGTTGCTATGGTTATATGTACTATGAATGTCACGACCCCAATCCCGGTCGTGATGGCGCCCAACACGATGCTAGGCAAGCCCGACCAATTACCATTCACAATCCCTTCTTATTAGAATTCATTACTAATTTTCAGAAATAAATACCAATTTAATATAAGTAGAAGTCTGAAATAAAAGATTGAAATATGTGGAAGGCCATAATGAAATCTCTACAAATGCCCAATGATCTGGTGTCACAAGTCTGAGCCTCTAATACATGGTTTCAACAGCCTAATGCAGAAATATGTCTAAAATGCGGAATAGTAAAGAAAGATAGAGGGAGAAATCGAGTCTGCGGACGCCATGCAACTACCTCGATAACTCCGATGAAAATCTAAATGGCAGGAATGCTCACTCTACACCTCAGGGACACCTGTACCCGCACACACGGTGCAGGGAGTAATGTGAGTACTCTGACCCAGTGAGTAATAACAATAAATAATGGCTGACGGTATGAAATCACGTAAAGGCACTAAGCAGTTCTATATCAAAGCAGTAAAACCATTTAAAGAGCAAGTAGTAAAGAAAATTGAATGAAACTCTTTGAACCAGGTGAAAACAGGTAATTTGACAGGCATTAATCCAGTATAAATTCGCTCCTCGAGCATTTTCTGTTCATTTACTTATTTCTTACCCTCAATACTCAATTCATATACTTCTCACAATAACCGAAATCGAAACATATATATATATATATATATATATCGCTATATATATACCGCTGCATCGTACAACCCGATCCGTATATCGCTATGGCGCATAGCCCGATCCATAATAATAATAGTCAATTGCGCTCACTGGGGGGTGCAGACTCCGGAGGGGCTCCTATAGCCCAAGCGCTATATTGCTGCGGCGTGCAGCCCGATCCATATATATATTTACATATTTGCCGCGACGCGCAACCCGGTCCATATAAGTATTTGCTGCGGCGTGCAGCCCGATCCAATATATGTATTTGCATATTTGCTGCGGCGCGCAACCCGGTCCATATAAGTATTTGCTGTGGCGTGCAACCCGATTCAATATATGTATTTGCTACGGCGTGCAGGCCGATCCAATATCATATATAATATCCTCACTATTGGGTCCTCAACCCCTCTCAGTCATTATAATCACAGGCTCTCGGGCACAATAATATAATGTAGGGATCTCTGCCCACATATTTCTCTCATTTATGGTTAACATTTCATAAACCGGTTCATATCATTTTTAAACAATTAGAAACATGACTGAAGATATGATTTTTAGCAAATAAGTGAGGAAAACCAGTCAAAAATACTATAAGGGTTCTACAGGTCGGCACAAGGCCCCAAACATGGCAACTAGCCCAAGTCAGGATGACAATGCATAAGTCTCAGTCAAAATGTAGTGAAAATATCAATTGGGATGGACCAAGTCACAATCCCCAATAGCAATGAACCCCACGCTCATCACGCAATGTGTGTCTCATCTTAGTATAGCACTACGTTGTGCAAAATCCGGGGTTTCAAACCCTCAGGACATCATTAAAATCATTACTCACCTCAAACAGGCCAAAGCTCTAGCTCGCTATGCCCTTGCCTCTCAAATTGGCCTCATCGCGCGTCGAATCTGACCAAAATCACAATGAACATGTCACATTATGCTAAAGAAACAATACCCAATCGAAAAATATCAAAATTCTCGAAATTGGCAAAACCCGAGCCCCGGGCCCACTTCTCGAAATTTAGAAATTTTTACATCAACGGGTTCCTTATCTCCCCACGAGTTCATACATACCAAAAGTTCTCAAATTCGACCCCAAATGGTCCTCCAAATCCCCAATCAAAATCTCAAAATCCCAAGCCCTATTTCTTCCATTTTTGGTAAGAATTCAATGATTTTCTAGGTGGATTTCACAATATAAATGAGTTTTAGGTCCGAAATTCTTACCTCCAAACGTTTCTCCTTGAATCCCTCTTCAATCTCCTTCAAAAAGCTCTCAAAATGATCAACTATGGCTGAAAAATGGACCCAAATCGCGTACAAGAGGGCTTAAAAACATTCTGCCCAGGCTTCATCGAGGTGTACGTTGCGTTGTGCAGGTTGTACATCCTCTTACCATTTTCCCTGCTGTACACCTTCTGTTAAAACACCTATAACTCCTTGTGGAAATATCCAAATGACAAACGGTTTGACTAGACTCGAAGATCTTTCATTTGATAGGTTGTACACCATATAACTCTTTATATATTCCGAGATATGAGCTTCTAAAGTGCATCAGAAAATTCTGTCAAAACTGATCCACCAGCCATATTCGATTCATCATAACTTTCTGATAGAATATCCAAATCATGAATGGTTTAACTCTCTGGAAACTAGAATGCAAGGGATACAACTTTTATATTTTGCACTTTTTCCGATTCCTTATATATTTCAAGATATGAGCTTCCAAACTGGACTCCCCGCACCAGAAATCTTCTGGTGCACAGCTGAAGCTAAACAAAAATCTGCAACTTTTCCAAAGATGAAATAGTCCGTTTAACCACCCGAAACTCACCCGAGGCCACTGGGACTTCAACCAAAAGCACTAACACATCCTAAAACATCATCCAAACTTATTCCAATCATCAAAACACCTCAATTAACACCAAAACCATCAAATTACATCGAATTCAAGCCTAAGTTCTTCTAAAACTTCCAAAACACGCATTCGATCAAAAACCCAACCAAGCCACGTCCGAATGACCTGAAATTTTGCACACACACCGGCCTGCGGTACATACCTCTCCAAGAAGAGAGTGGAGAACTCCTGCCAAGTAAGGGGCGCTGCACCAACCGGCCTACGCCTCTCATATGCCTCCCACCAAGTGAAGGCAGCCCCAGTAAATTGAAAAGTAGTAAATGCCACACCACTAGTCTCAAGTATCCCTGCTGTACGGAGCATCCGCTGACACTTGTCAAGAAAAACCTGGGCATCCTCGCCCTCATCACCACTAAATTATGGAGGCTGGAGCTTGCCAAACCTCTCAAGACGGCGCTGCTCATCATCTGGCATAATTGGTACTACAAACTCCTGAGCTGGTGCAACCGGCTGAGCTGGAGGTGCCTCCGAGGTCTGCAATCCTTGTACCACCTGCTCAGGTGTGCGAGCGGCGGGGGTCTGGTTGCCTCTCCCGGCCTGTGAAGTAGTCGCTGCTGTGGTAGCTAAAACTGCCTGAGCTAGGCCAGTGCAAACTGTCAGGATGTGAGCCAAGGTCCCTTGTAGACCCGGAATCACAATAGGTAGTGCCGGTGCCTGGGCTGGAACTAGGGAAGCTGGTGGATCAACAGGTGCTGCCCTCGCTACCCTGCCTCTGCCACGATCACGACCGCGTCCACGACCTCTGGTGGCGTCAGTGGGTGGCACTGGTGGTCGTCCACCTCGTCCAGTAGCACGAGTCCTCGCCATCTGCGAGAGAATAGAATAACAGAAGTTTAGTTCTCGAATCAACCAAAGTCACACAACAAGAATTTCAAGAATATGAAGTTTTTCCTAAAGGTTCTGCAGCCTCTCGAGGATAAATACAGACGTCTCCGTACCAATCCACGAGACTCTACTAAACCGGCTCATGACTCGCAAGACCTATGTAACCTAGACTCTGATACCAACTTGTCACGACCCCAATCCTTGTCGTGATGGTGCCTAACACGATGCTAGGCAAGCCCGACAGATTACCACTCACAATCCCTTCTTATTAGAATTCATTACCAATTTTCAGAAATAGATACCAATTTAATATAAGTAGAAGTCTGAAATAAAAGATTGAAATATGTGGAAGGCCATAATGAAATCTCTACAAATGCCCAATGATCTGATGTCACAAGTCTGAGCCTCTAATACAAGGTTTCAACAGCCTAATGCATAAATATGTCTAAAATGCGGAATAGTAAAGAAAGATAGAGGGAGAAATCGGGTCTGCAGATGCCATGCAGCTACCTCAATAACTCCGATGAAAATCTGAACGGCAGGAAATCTCGCTCTACACCTCAGGGACACCTGTACCTGCACACATAGTGCAGGGAGTAATGTGAGTACTCCGACCCAGTGAGTAATAATAATAAATAATGGCTGACGGTATGAAATCACGTAAAGACACTAAGCAGTTCTATATCAAAGCAGTAAATCCATTTAAAGAGCAAATAGTAAAGAAAATTGAATGAAACTCTTTGAACTAGGTGAAAACAAGTAATTTGACAGGCATTAATCCAGTATAAATTTGCTCTTCGAGCATTTCTGTTCATTTACTTATTTCTTACCCTCAATACTCAATTCATATACTTCTCATAATAACCGAAATTGAAACATATATATATATATATATATATATATATATATATATATATATATATATATATATATACCGCTGCGGCGTACAGCCTGATCCGTATATCGCTATGGCACACAACTCGATCCATAATAATAATAGTCAACTGCGCTCACTGGGGGTGTGCAGACTCCGTAGGGGCTCCTACAACCCAAGCGCTATATTGCTGCAGCGTGCAGCCCGATCTATATATATATTTACATATTTGCCGCGACGCGCAGCCCGATCCATATAAGTATTTGCTGTGGCGTGCAACCCGATCCAATATATGTATTTGCTGCGGCGTGCAGCCCGATCCAATATCATATATAATATCCTCACTATTGGGTCCTCAACCCCTCTCAGTCATTATAATCACAGCCTCTCGGGCACAATAATATAAGGTAGGGATCTCTGCCCACATATTTCTCTCATTTATGGTTAACATTTCATAAACCGGTTCATATCATTTTTAAACAATTAGAAACATGACTGAAGATATGATTTTTAGCAAATAAGTGAGGAAAACCAGTCAAAAATACTATAAGGGTTCTACAGGTCGGCACAAGGCCCCAAACATGGCAACTAGCCCAAGTCAGGATGACAATGCATAAGTCTCAGTCAAAATGTAGTGAAAATATCAATTGGGATGGACCAAGTCACAATCCCCAGTAGCAATGAACCCCACGCTCATTACGCAGCGTATGTCTCATCTCAGTATAGCACTACGTTGTGCAAAATCCGGGGTTTCAAACCCTCAGACATCATTTAAAATCATTACTCACCTCAAACTGGCCAAAACTCTAACTCGCTATGCCCTTGCCTCTCAAATTGGCCTCCTCGCGCGTCGAATCTGACCAAAATCACAACGAACATGTCACATTATGCTAAAGAAACAATACCCAATCGAAAACAATCGAAAAATATCAAAATTCTCAAAATTGGCAAAACCCGAGCCCCGGCCCACTTCTCGAAATTCAGAAATTTTTACATCAACGGGTTCCTTATCTCCCCACGAGTTCATACATACCAAAAGTTCTCAAATCCGATCCCAAATGGTCCTTCAAATTCCCAATCAAAATCTCAAAATCCCAAGCCCTATTTCTTCCATTTTTAGCAAGAATTCAATGATTTTCTAGGTGGATTTCACAATATAAATGAGTTTTAGGTCCGAAATTCTTACCTCCAAACGTTTCTCCTTGAATCCCTCTTCAATCTCCTTCAAAAAGCTCTCAAAATGATCAACTATGGCTGAAAAATGGATCCAAATCGCGGACAAGAGGACTTAAATACATTTTGCCCAGGCTTCATTGAGGTGTACCTTGCGTTGTGCAGGTTGTACATCCTCTTACCATTTTCCCTGCTGTACACCTTCTGTTAAAATGCCTATAACTCCTTGTGAAAATATCCAAATGACAAACGGTTTGAATATTTAAAAACTATACTTGAAGATCTTTCATTTGATAGGTTGTACACCATATTACCCTTTATATATTCTGAGATATGAGCTTCTAAATTGCATCAGAAAATTCTGTCAAAACTGATCCACCAGCCATATTTGATTCATCATAACTTTCTGATAAAATATCCAAATCATGAATGGTTTAACTTTCTGGAAACTAGAATTCAAGGGCTACAACTTTTATGTTTTGCATATTTTGAGATTCCTTATATATTTCAAGATATGAGCTTCTAAAATAGTCCGTTTAACGACCCGAAACTCACCCGAGGCTACTGGGACCTCAACCAAAAGCACCAACACATCCTAAAACATCATCCAAACTTGTTCCAATCATCAAAACACCTCAATTAACACCAAAACCATCAAATTAAATCGAATTCAAGCCTAAGTTCTTCTAAAACTTCCAAAACACACATTCGATCAAAAACCCAACCAAACCACGTCCGAATGACCTGAAATTTTGCACACATATCCCAAATCACCTAACGAAGCTACAACAACTCTCGAAATTCCATTCCGACTCCCAGATCAAAATCTCGCCTATCAACCGGATATCGCCAAAATACTAACTTCGCCAATTCAAGTCAAATTCTACACCGGACCTAAGTCACAAATCACCTCCCGGAGCTAACCGAACCATAAAAATTTACATCCGAGCCCTCTAACTCTTAAGTCAACGTCCGGTTGACTTTTCCAACTTAAGCCTTCTTAAAAGAGACTAAGTGTCTCATTTCCTACCAAAACCACTCCAAATCAACTCGATCACACAAGATACGGATAACGAAATAACACCAAATAAAGAGGACACGTTTTGTCTTCTTTGATATTTTCTAAAGACCAACGATTGAGATTTGAGATTTTTAAAGTAAATCATTAAAAAATTATTTGAACTAAAAAATTAAGCATCAATAATCAATACTCAATCAATTTTAACAGTAATCAACCATTAACTTTCAATTCCTCCCCCTCCCCCTCCCCCTCCCCCTCCCCCAAAATAGAATTTTAAGTTTTCAAAATTGAAGAATTATGGTGTTCTTGGTGAAGATAAATAATTGCATGACGTAGAAAATTAAAGAAGCTTATTTATGTAATAAAAAAAAATATGAATAATATTTGAAAATCAATTTCTCAAAGAGAAAACCAAGGCAATTATGTAATTTGGATGCTATTATAGTGAACATTCAAATTTACAAACCTTTAAAGCAGCTACTAAAATCTTATGAACAACATATAAATAATTTTGATTTTGACTGTTAGAGACATAAGACAAGATGAGAAATTATGATGACCTTTTAGTGTATTGTATTTAATATTTTGCTCTTAATCTATTCTCACATAAAACGTAGAATTGTATATTACTCATGCACTTCTATATACAAAATGGTTGTCTTATCTATTTTTTTCAAGTTCTCTTTCTTCTTCTTTCCATCAATTATATTATAATGGTATGTTAGAACGGAACCTCTTGTTATGTGTGAGTTGGTGGTTAAGTGACACACATCCAACTCTAATTTGATTATTGTCAAGTGATTATTTTGCCCTCAGCCCCTAGATCATCACCTTTTAAAAATAATTTTATTACACATACTTAAAAAGTTACATTTTGTTCTTGTTTCTAAAGTATAAATATTAACTTTCTTCAGTATTCACAACGAACTCTTTCTAATTCTATCTTCTCTCGCTTTCAAATTGCTCTCAAGGTTCTCAGTTATAAGTCGTGAATGGTACTGTTTGAATTTGCCGGCCAAGTTTGAAATTAAGTATTCATTATTGTTATCTTATTTATATTTTTATTCCAATATTTCAATAATTTGTTCCAACTCTTAATATTATCTAGTGTTTTAATGCTCATGTGTTATTTTATTATCCTACGAAACGTTACAAGAACAATATAAGTAATGCTCGATTTCAACTATAGCACCAGAAAAAGCTTTTAGCCAACAAAGGCATCAACTCAGAGAAAACAAACACTTTTTAGCTAAGTACCAAATTAAAATATATAGTTCGTTTCGTATTTCATAAATTGAGAATAAAACACACCACAATATAAGTGCAACCGGATGACGGAGAACTTAAAAATATAGTATTACTTGTATTTGACCAAACTTACGAAAGAAATTAAGATAACCCAACTTTTGAATCATCTATAAAATAATATTGATCAGCAACAACAACATACCCAGTATTATCCTATATCGTATGTCTGGGGAGGGTAGTGTGTACCCAGACCTTATCCCTACTTTGTGAGGATAGAGAGGTTGTTTCCAATAGACCCTCGGCTCAGAAAAGCATTGCACCATATTAATGAAAATATAGACAAGAAGGGACAGTACCAAAAGGCCATACAAAATCATAATAAAAACAACATGATAGTAAGGTGATCAACAATAAAAGAAAATAACTGCTAGTCATAAAAAACTACTACCATCAGAAAGTGAGACTGCGTGCCAATACTACTATTATGAACACTCTAGTCTACCTACTCTACTACCCTAGTCCTCGACCTTCATACCTTCCTATCAAGGGTCATGTCCTCGGTCAGCTGAAGCTGCGCCATGTCTTGCCTAATCACCTCCCCACCTCTTCTTAGGCCTGCCTCTACCTCTCTGTATGCCCTCCAATGTCAACCTTTCACACCTCCTCACCAGGGCGTATGTGCTCCTCCTCCTCGTATGACCAAACCACTTAAGACACGCTTCCCGCATCTTGTCCTCAATAGGGGCCACACCCACCTTGTCGCGAATAACCTCATTTGTGATCTTATCTAATCTGGTGTACCCACACATCCATCTCAATATCCTCATCTCTGCTACCTTCATCTTCTGGACACAAACGACCTTAACTGGATAGCACTCAGCCCCATACAACATCGTTGGTCTGACCACCACTTTGTAGAACTTACCCTTAAGTTTCAGTGGTACCTTCTTGTCACACAAAACACCGGAAGCGAGTCTCTCTTTCATCCATACCACCCCAATACGATGTATGACATATTTATCAATCTCTCCATCCTCCTGAATAATAGACCCAAGGTACTTAAAACTTCCTCTCCTAGGGATAAGCTGCGAGTCCAGCCTCACCCCTTCCCCTCCTTGAGTCTTGCAACTGAATTTACACTCCAAGTATTCTGTCTTGGTCCTGCTTAACTTGAAACCCTTAGACTCCAGGGTCTGCATTCACACCTCTAATTGCGCGTTCACACATTCTCTCGTTTCATCAATCAATAAAATATCATTTGAAAATAGAATGCACCACGACACCTCCCCTTGGATATGGCGTGTCAGTACGTCCTTCGCCAGAGCAAACAAAAAAGGGCTGAGTGTCGATCCCTGATGCAACCCCATCATAACCGAAAAATAGTCCGAATCCCCACGCACCATCCTCACTCGGGTCTTTACTCCATCATATATGCCCTTAATCATACTAACATAGGCAACATGTACACCTCTAGCCTCCAAACATCTCCACAAAACCTTCATCAGAACTTTATCGTACGCCTTTTCTAAGTTGACGAACACCATATGCAAGTCCTTCTTTCTCTCCCTATACTGCTACATCAATCTCCTAACAAGGTGGATTGCTTCTGTAGTCGAATGCACCGGCATAAAACCAAACTGGTTCTTGGAAATAGACATACTTCCCCTCACCTTCGTGCTCCACCTTTACTCATCGGGCATCTTATTTGTTCTAAAAATGACATTAAATAACCTAGTTAGCCGCTCCAAGCTTGCCTTGCCCTCACTCTTCCAAAACTCCACCGGAATTACATCCGGCTTGGTTGCTTTGCCCCTGTTCATCTTATGCATAGCCCTCTCAACTTCATCAATTCTAATCTTCCTACAATACCAAAAGTCATAACGACTCCCAAAGAGTTCCAAATCATCCAGTACAATGCTCCTGTCCCCCTCCTCGTTCAAAAAACTATGGAAGTAGGTCTACAATCTACGACGGATAAGCCCCTCATCCAACAAAACTCTACCTTATTCGTCCTTGATGCACTTCACTTGGTCCAAGTCATGCGCCTTCCTTTATCGCGCCTTGGCTAACCTGAACAACCTCTTATCCCCATCTTGGCCCTTGAGTTCCTCATATAAATGACTAAAGTTGTCGTCTTGGCTGCCATAACTGCTAGCTTTGCCTCTTTCTTAGCCAACTTATAATTCTCCCTATTCACCCTCTTCTTCCCGTCGTCTACACTTTCCACTAGCTCCATATACGCTGCTTTCTTAGTTTCCATTTTTCCTTGCACCTCTCCATTCCACCACCAATCTCCCTTGTGACCACCAGAGCAACCCTTTGAGACCCCTAATACCTCTCTCACAACTTCCTAATGCATTGTGCAGTTGTGATCCACACAACGCTTGCATCCCCACTATTCCTCCAAGCTCCCATAGTTAACAGCTTGACCCCCAACTCCTGCGCTTTAGCTTCCATCAAGGCTCCACACTTGATCCTATGTTGGCTATACATCACCCTCTTCCTCTTCTTCCTCGTGATCTCAAGGTCTATGACCAGGAGCCTGTGAAGGGTCGAGAGGTTCTCACTCAGTATGACTTTGCAATCCATGTAAAGACCTCTATCAGACTTCTTGCAGAGTGAATAATCAATCCGAGTCTCAGCCACTGAACTCCGGAAGGTGACCAAGTGCTCCCTCTTCTTCTGGAAACTCGACTTTGCTATCACCTCTAGCAAAGTCGAGTTTCTAGAAGAAGAGGGAGCACTTGGTCACCTTCCGGAGTTTGGTGGCTGAGACTCAGATTGATTATTCACTCTGCAAGAAGTCTGATAGAGGTCTTTACATGGATTGCAAAGTCATACTGAGTGAGAACGCTTTACATGGATTGCACAACTTCCTAATGCATTGTGAAGTTGTGATCCACACAACGCTTGCATCCTCACTATTCCTCCAAGCTCCCATAGTTAACAGCTTGACCCCCAACTCCTGCACTTTAGCTTCCATCAAGGCTCCACACTTGATCCTATGTTGGCTATACATCGCCCTCTTCCTCTTCTTCCTCGTGATCTCAAGGTCTATGACCAGGAGCCTGTGAAGGGTCGAGAGGTTCTCACTCAATATGACTTTGCAATCCATGTAAAGACCTCTATCAAATGCTCTAGCAAAGTCCAACAGAGATGTTCCTCTTCCATTTCTATCTCCAAAACCAAAGCCACCATGCACATCATCATACCCCCCAAACATTGTTCCAATGTGGCCATTGAAATCTCCTCATATGAAAAGCTTCTCGGTATGCAGGATACCACACACCAACTCATCCAAATCCTCCCAGAAACGCCTCTTGACTTCCTCATCCAAGTCTTTTGTGGTGTGTACGCACTGATTATGTTCAAAGTAAAACCTCCAACAACCAACTTAATAGTCATCAGCCTGTCATTCACCTTCATAACATCCACCAGTAGTTTACGGAGGTCCTTATCAACCAAGATACCTACCCCGTTATTGCCCCTCACACTCCTAGAATACCATAATTTGAAACTGCCCACATCACGCACCTTATCTCCTACCCACCTAGTCTCATGTACAAAAGCTATATTAATATTCCTTTTCTCGAGAATCTTCGCTAATTCTATAGATTTTCCAATCAAAGTTCCTATGTTCCAAGACCCTACTCTCAACCTAGTAGCTCCCTTATTCCCTGCACCCCCTCCCTACGCTGACACCCCCGAGGACAAGACCTTACTCTACCATCATTCACCAAAGCCGCTATAAGCTATGAGTGAAATATAATGTAACACTAAAGGTCACAAAACAGGTGAAGAAATAAAATAAAAGAACTAATGGGTACTATAATCTACAACTAAAGGTCAGAAAAAATAGGTGAGTAAATAAAATAAAGGAACTAAAGGACAAAAAAATATGTGAAGAAATACAATACAAGAGCTAAAGGGGACTATAATCTACAACTATAGGTCACAAAGAAAATATGCAAAACTAGAACAGAACTACTAGGGAATAAAGATTCAAAATAAAAATGTAAACATGTAGATAACAATATAAACAAGTAGACAAATATATCATTAATGCAATTAATTTGACAATGTTAGGGCAAATACTAACTAAAGATTGAAGAATAAAATAGGGAGGCAAGGAGATACAATTACGCTAAATTATCAACCTATTAAAATATCAAGACAAGAGAGGAATAATAGAATCTAGATTGCAGACCTTGAAGTTAACGGCAATCTGGCCGGCGGTGATGGATTGCGACGAGAATTGACCGGAATTTGAATCGGAATCTTCGTGGGAGAATTATTATTGCTGGTGTCGGAAAAAGGAAAGAGTCGCTATTCAACAAATTGTCGGAAACCACTGATTCAGAGTGGTTATCAGAACTTCTTGTGCTAATCTTCGATTATAATGATAACAAACAAGAAGTGGATTTCACCAGAGAAGGAGATCGAGAGGAGGAGGTAGGTGGCCGATGGGAACTGCTGGTCAACTTTGCGGACGAAGAAGTAGTCTTTTTTAGGTCCCAAAAAGAAATCAAATTCTTGAAAACTTCCTCCAAGAAAAAAGGCATGTCACGACCCAGAATTTTCACCATCGGGATTGCGATAGCGCCTAACATTTCACTTGCTAGGCAAGCCAATGTTAGAACAATTTATCCTTTTTTACACTCTGAAAATGAATTAGTGAAGAAGAACTGATTTAACTGCAATAATCCAAATATAAATGCAGAAGATAAAATTGTAAAACGTCTACTACAAATCTCTGAACCCGGTGTCACAAGTGCACGAGTTTCTAGAGTAATACATACAAGGGTCTGAAATAAATACAAAGCTGTTTGAATGAAAATGTATAGCTAAACAGAAAGAGGATGGGGACTCCAGGAGCTGCGGGCATTGAACAGCCGTACCTCAAGTCTCCACAAATGTCCAATCCGAGCATGCTAATTACCGCCTCTGGGACCGACTCCAAAATCTGCATAGTGTGTAGAGCATAGTATCAGTACAATCGACCTCATGTACTGGTAAGTGCCGAGCTTAACCTCGTCGAAGTAGTGACGAGGCTAAGGCGGATTACCTACACCATAACCTATGCGTAACATATATAATAATGACAGAATAATAGAAATACTGAACAAAATTAAACAGTCAATTGAAAATAATAACCACAACCTCAAGAATAAACCAGCGTTGTCTGGAATTACCAATCTTTAACAGTTAAAATACAAACACTGAAAACCAACACAACTCAAGATATGGAAACATATAGGTTGTTGCGGCGCACAACCCGATCCCACCGGACAACACAGAATCATCCCTTATTTCACCGTAACAACATCAACAAGAGTAAGTAATATATATATATATATATATATATATATATATATATATATATGTGTGTGCAGCGGCGACCCGATCCCACCATATGTCATTATCAATATCATAATTCACCCTTATTTCACCATATCAATCCACCCTTATTCCACTTGTTGAGGCGTGCAACCCGATCCCACTGTACAATATGAATTCACCCTTATTTTGCCATATCAATCCAACTTTATTACATCTGTTGCAGCGTGCAACCCGATCCCACCATATTAGTGCCAAATATTCAAAGCACAGTTAATCAAAAAATCAAACTACAAAGCCTTTACGATCAATAAATGCCAAACTGAACCAAATTGCACGATATAGAATCTACACAAGTAATATTACACAGCGAGACCAATCCAGCAATTTACAATTTGAAGGTGCAAACAAGTCAATTTAAGCAAATAGTAGGGATTCGTGAAACTATGAAAGAACTAACATCATTAACAGGAGAAGATTTGATTAAAAAGTAGCAGTTAAGCATGGAAAACATTTAGATCATATAACAGTTAAGATAGAAAAGGAAACAATTAAGGAAAAACGGTAAATTAGGGAAAAACAGATAATTTGGCAGCGTATAAGCACTCATCACCTCGCATATACGCGACTCACATGACAATCACATAACACATAGTCCGAAGGTTCCTAATTCCCTCAAGTCAAGGCTAGACACAACACTTACCTCACTCCGCTGCCAATTCAAAGCTATACCAGGGCCTTTCCCCTAGAATTCGCCTTCAAACCACTTGTATCTAGCCCCGATCAACTCAATAACATCAAATATAGCTAAAGCAATCAACTATAATGCATAAATTTAGATTTCCCAATCTTTTCCCCAAAAAGTCAAAAATCGATCCCGAGATCGCTTGGTCAAAACCCGAGGTTCGGAACAAACTCTATTCACCCATTCACCCCCTAAGATCGCTGAGGTATGGAAATCATAGTATAAAGCATGACTGAGTACAAGTATAACGTCAAAACAGTGAGGAAATAGCAGTAAAAATCCCCTAAGAGTCCAAATAGTTGGCACGAGGACCAAATATGGCATTCAACCCAAAACATGATGATAACAAATAGTTTTCAATCAAATACGCGGTAAAACAGTCATTTAGGATGGACAAGTCACAATCCCCAATGGTGCACAACCCCACGTTCGTTATCTAGCGTGTGTGTCACCTCAATATAGCACAACGATGTGAAATCCGGGGTTTCATACCCTCAGGACAACATTTACAATCATTACTCACCTCAATCCGGTCCAAACTCTAGCCTGCGATGCCTTTGCCTTCTCGAATCGACCTTCAGATGCTCCAAATCTAACCAAAATTAGTACATAACCATTAAAATATGCTAAGGGAACAAAACCCACTCGAAAATATCCAATTTACATCAAAAATCCTGAAATTGCTCAAACCTGGCCCCCGGGCCCGCATCTCGGGATCCGATAAAAATCACATCAATAGAATCCGCATCCACTCACGAGTCTACCCATATAAAATTCATTAAAATCCGACCTTAATTGCCCATTCAAATCCAAAAAAGAATTCTCAAACTTTTCCTCCATTTCTCCCAAATTTCCACTCTAATCTCTCAAATTAAATGATGAAATTCAAGACTAAATCATGGAATTAAACCAAATATGAGTGAAGAATACTTACCCCAATTGCTCCACTGAAAATCCCCTCAAATTTTACCTTCTCCCGAGCTCTCCAATGGCTTTTATAATATTGGACTTAAACCCTCGTTTTTTAAAAATATAAAGTGACTGCCCAGGCATTCTTCATCGCGAACGCGGTATCACCCTCGCGTTTGCGAAGTTAAAAGTTTCACTGACCAAATCCTCTCCTTTGCGAACGCGATGACCACATAGCTAGACCCTACGTGAACGCGGAACACCAATCGTGAACGCGTAGCCTAAAACTCAAACACCTTCGCGAACGCGGGACCTACCTCGTGAACACGAAGAACAACTTGAATGCCCCTCTCATTAACCCTTCGCGAACGTAAAACCCTCTCGCGAACGCGAAGAAGGATTTCTCTGCAACACAATACCAGAAAATCTGGCAAGTCCAATGTCCAAAACTTGATCCGTTAACCAACCAAAACACACCCGAGACCCTCGGGACCTCAACCAAACATGCCAAACATATCCCATAACATCATTCAAACTTGTTCCGACCTTCGAAATGCTCAAAACAACATTAAAACACCAAATTTGCATCGGATTCAAGTCTAAGAATTCCAAAAACTTCCAAATTCCGCTTTCGATCAAAAAGTCTATCAAACCTCGTTCGAATGACTTGAAATTTTGCACACACATCACAAATGACACAATGTACCTACTCCAACTTCTGAAATTCCATTCCGATCCCTATATCAAAATCTCACCTATTAATCGGAAGACGCCAAAATCTCAATTTCGCCAATTCAAGCCTAAACCTTCCGCAGACCTTCAAAACACATTCCGACCACACTCCTAAGTCTCAAATTATCTAACAGAGCTAACTAAATCATAAAAATTCCAATCCGAGGTCATCTACTAACAAGTCAAATCTTGGTCAAACCTTTTAAATTTTAAGCTTCAAACTGAGAATTGTTCTTCCAAATTCATTTCGATTACCCTGAAAACCAAAACCAACGATTTACATAAGTCATAATTCATCACACGGGGCTAGTCATTCCCGAAAAATGGCGAGCAAAGTGTAAAAGCTCAAAACGGTCAATCGGGTCGTTACATCCTCCCCCACTTAAACATACGTTCGTCCTCGAACGTGCCTAGAGTTGTTCCAAAAGCCAACCAATCACTGAATAACCTTACCATGCACATACCCGGGGGTGATCCCATGTCACCCTATCTCATATAGGTCCGATAACACAATGTAAATGAAATTTCACAATCCAACCTAGCCCATAAACCTTAGAACCACATTCTCACTTCTGAAATCATCCACAAGATCAGAATCTCACATCTATACTCTGAATAAGCCCGAACAAACTGTAATAACCCATACCTACAACCTCATGTGCAATTACATGATATACTACATAACTCAAACTCTTGTAGCGATAACTTCTAATCATAGCAGCTGCACATAACTACCGAATACCGATAGTAAACCTCTAATCAACTAAAGTCTCATTCCAACACTTTCATATATTTCCAATGATAAATAAAACACATAGAAAGTCGTACCCATTCCTCAGATCAACCATTCGTGAAGCCACTTCTCCTTTGGCAAGGACAATAGCAATTTTTTGAGCCGAACCTCGATATTATCCTTCCAACATGCTAAAATCGAATCCGTTCATATTTATTTTAGATCCCGACGATCTCATCTAATCCAACACAACTACTCTGGTGACATGACACCTCAATGCAATCTAAAGCCACAACTCGTGCAACCCGCGCACCAACAAGCAACAATTCGAACGTTCTCAAATTATGAAAAATGACTCAAAGGAGAGAGCTGTACCACCAGCTCACCAGTACCACCACATACAATGCTGAGAACCCGTCACACATCGTAGAAACAGAACCCACGAATCTAACCCGAATGGTCATACTTCCACATAACTTCGTTGCAATGCGCGACCCTATCCAAATACTGGTCCACATGAAACACCTCAAGTCACTATGCTCAAAATCGACAACCACGCGCAATTTGATGCCTGGAACCAAAGAAAATCATCATACCCACGGTAAAACAATGACATAACGCCACACAAACCCGGAAGGACACAACCGATATGCCATACGCCGAGCAATACCCAATACTCTTCCCGCTCGAATTCTACTGAGAAACCCCAATGGAACCACACCATATGTTCCTATAACCAACAAATCATAACGCCTCACAACACAGAAAAGTAACTCATAGATCACCTCAGAACACTAATAGCTCAATAGCAATCAAATCAACACATCCCTCAACAATACAACTTCGAGTCAACCAAGCCGACTCAATGCAGCACACACATCCATATAGGTCTACCAATGAACCCCTTATCAAGGAGCTCCTGAAGATGTTCCTTCAACTCCTTTAACTCTGTCAATGCCATACACTACGGTGCCCGACACCAAATCAATACCAAAATCAACAACCCCTATCCGACGACGTTCCCGGCAGCAGGATACACCTCCGAAAAACCCTTCATCATCGGAATTGAATCAATGGTAGGAGTCTCTGCACTAACATCTGTCACGAAGGACAAATAGGAATGACAACCCTTCCCAGCCATCCGCTGGATCTTCAAAAAAAATGGAAACATCCTACTGAGAACATAATCTGTCGAACCTCGCCACTCAATATGTGGAATCCCCAGCATAGCCAAAGCTGCTGCCTTAGTGCAACAGCCTAGAATAACACAACACTGAGACAACCAGTCTATACCCAATATCACCTCCAAAACCTAACATACCAAGCAACAAAGATCCACTCGGGTCTCCAAACCTCCCATAGTTACCACACAAGACTGATATACGTGGTCCACAACCACGATCTAACCTGTCCATGAGAACTCCCAGTCCCTAACTCCATAGAGCACATGAATCACCATGTTCGATCCCAACTCTGCTGTCCGAATATACAACACACCTCTAATACCCAATCATCCCACGAGAGGTACTACTATAATTCTTCTGTGCCACCAAGCAAACTCGAATATTAGCAGTCGATCCATTAAGAGAGTGCCACAATACTAATGAAGTATTCTCAACTCAAACACATTGCCCTTTCTAGAATGTATACCCCCATCAAGCCACACCAATTAACAATATCATCTCCCTAATCATCTGGAAATCATTTCCCTAATTTGAAGTTGTCCATGCTACCTAAGAATTTGTGACCTTCTTTTCAAAACTGAACCGTGACCCTACACATGCAAATCTCAATCCTACACAACATACTGCATATACCATACTATCCTAGGATAAACATGAGAACTTCATATCCCTTCCGGAGCAACTACATACTCAACTAGCCAAGAACTTTCCATTGATCCTATCTAGAATAAAACCACTACACATCCCATACTCCTCACACTCATAGAAAATACGCATCTCTAACCATGGTAGAAACCATTAAGAACTCTCCGAATTCCATTTGCACAAAGCTAAACTGTTAGGATTGAATTCTTCTAACTCAACTAAGCTACGCAGGTCACTAAAACCTAAGAGAAATTCCATGAAATACCTGAAGAACTCATTAACCTCGTACGTATCCAAAGAACTAATCACATCCTTACCATGCCGATCTGGCCTACTACCAAGCCATCCCATCTATCCAAGTTCCTTCTGGTTTACCTTCAACTTGATACCTCGTTTTGCTATAACACCACAATTCCTCAACCCAGACTCACACACGAGACCAAGCATAAAACTACATTGTCTAAGGCTCATAAGCCACTGAATACTTTCTTAAATATTCCCAAAAGCACCACGTTCAAAATACCTACCCCGATGAGACTTCCTGCGAATCCAAAGCCATTACCTTCCTAATATTGATATACAAAATCCCATAATTGATACAGAAATAACACAAGTCTTGGCACCCTCCAATGCAAACCTCAGTTTCTAGCTAAATTATACAACTTGAAAATCTCCAATGATTACACGTAAAATTTGAACTCATTAGAACCATTCTCGAGAGTCACCCACTCTACTCAAACCGCAGTTAGACCGATCAAACGGGCCGATGACTTGTGCTCCACTAGCACCCCGACACCGCAGAATGTAACCTCACCTTAATGCAACCAAGCAACTTCTTGCTCTATGCACCGCACATCCTTTACCAATAACCACTCAAGACATTCCATAATTCTCATACACCTACGAAGCATAATATAACCTTTGTCAAAATTTTCCTTTACTCGAGCCATCCTCGGTCTCAATCTCTGTAAGCCATAACTGATTCACCCGTACGCCTCAAACTGGAACCAACATAGCACATAACCGTGAAACCAACTAATCAATAGCAGACTCCCCCACTTGGCTCGAAGCCATAGATCAAAACACACACAATAACTCATAACACATATACTCTATTGCATGCCATAATACCATAGTGAGATTAAACTCAACCCTTCATAAGCTCGTGAAACACAGACCATCTAGTACTTTAAATCTTCTACCAATCTCACATTCACTCTCGTAACAGTCAAACCCACACTTTTAGGCGACCCAAATTCAAATTGCAACACATATATTTCCCTGGTAACAGAGATCTTCCAATAAACAACATAAAGGATTACACAAACTTCAGAACAATCCGCAGGAGATAACTCACTTGCTTCGCCTCAACTAACATCTCTTTATACCCTTCCACCGTTATAGACATTACGTAGTCACTTGATCTTCCTGAGTCTGAACTCATATCACAACGTGAAATCCACTTCACTCCCCCAACTAGAAAATATGAAAAGATTCTTCACACACCCATAACTCGGGGCTATACCTCGAATCAAGATGGAAATCAAGCACCTAATAGTTCTTTTATCCTCCAGCATACCCTTCTCGTCGCTTCTAAATCATATGAATACATCTCGCAGTCACATCATACTCATCACATAGTTGACTAGTCATCACTCCCAATAATAGGGACACTATCGGCAATACAAATCCAAAAGTATGTGCTCACACAATCAACGCCTCAGTGCTCCAGCTATGGGCAAAACCCGATCTCAAGTCCTCCAGACTGGCTCAATATCAACACACAGAGATCACATCTCGCCCTCGATCAGGGAATCATAAGTCATCGATGCACATATGATACTGAGCGCTCATGTGCGCATACGAGTGCGTGGAATGAATTTAAAGAGTTATATTTCAAGCTGAATCAATAACGCACGACAAGAATTCAAGAATGCGAAGTTTTTCCTAAAGGTTCTGCAGCCTCCCGAGGATAAGTACAAACATCTCCGTACTGATCCGCGAGACTCTACTAAACCTACTCATGACTCGTGAGACCTATGTGACCTAGGCTCTGATACTAACTTGTCACGACCCCAAACCGGACCCGCTCGTGATGGCGCCTCTTGTGAAGACAAGGCCAACCAACACAATTCCCAAATTTATTTTTAACAATTTTGATAAGTCAATTTAAGCCTTTTAATTAATCAGATATTGCATAATGTAAGTCTAATTGAACAGTGCGGAAATAATATACAAGCCCAATATCGGGGTGTCACAAGTCACGAGCATTTACTAAGATCTGAATATAACGAAAAGACCGAAGATGTACTGAATACAGTCTAATGAAATCAAGAAGGAGAAAAGCAGTGTTGCGAATGTCGGCAGCTACCTTGCTAAACTCTGATGACTCTACTTCTGCGCAACCAACACCCACTACCGGGTTCAAAAATACTTGAATCTGCGCACAAGGTACATGGAGTAATGTGAGTACTCTGACTAAGTGAGTAATAAAGGTAAATGAAAGCTGAGCAGTAAGAAAGCATGTAAATCACGTCAATACGCTACAACAAATACAGGATATTTCCAGCACAGTACGGAAATTATTTACTTCGTAAATCATGCTCAGTTTCGGTGAAAACCTTTTAAAAACAATTTTTAACAATTTCAAATGAGTGACAAAACAGTGAGTAAACATAATAGAAACATAAACATCCCTTCGGCAAAACATGTACCATAAATTGCCCCTCGGGCATAATATCAACAAAACCAGCCCCTCGGGCTACCTCACAATCACTCATAATAAGCCCCTCGGGCATAACATAAATCAAAAACCGCCCCTTGGGCAATAACAAGTAACAACATCAGCCCTTCGAGTTGTATCACATAACACACTAGGTACCCGCGCTCACTGGGGGTGTACAAACTCCGGGAGGGGATCCTTACAGCCCAAATCACTAGGATCGCGACCTCATATCAACAAGCCACCTCGTGGCATTCAATCTCAGGCCCTCGACCTCAAAATCATAATTAGTGTTATCACTGCTACAACGTGCAACCCAACCCAAAGTATCCTCACAACACAGGCCCTCGGCCTTACTCAGTCAGAATCTCATAAGTCAATCGGGCAACAGTAAAATATGATGCTCAGCCCAAAATATCATTTAGAGGGTGTTTGGCTAAGCTTATAAGCTGGTCAAACTGGCTTATAAACACTTTTTGACTTATCTACGTATTTGGTAAAATTAAAAGTACTTATAAGTTAAGTGCTTATAAGCCAAAAATAAGCCAAAAGCCATAAGTTGATCTCCCCCAACTTATCAAATTTCAGCTTATAAGCACTTTAGGTTTGACCACAATATTTACTATTCTATCCCAAAAATACTTCTTTTATAAAATGAAACTCTTCGTATATCCAATTCTTTAGCTGCTTATTATTAATTTCAGCACTTTTATCCAAACAAGTAACTGCTTATTTATTAAATCAGCTTCAGCACTTAAAAGTACTTTTCAGCACTTAATGCTTATAAGCTACTTCAAATCAACTAATCCAAACATGCTCTTAATGTGTTAAAACGGAGTAAACATGGCTGAGTTATGGAAACAATAGAATAAAGCATGACTGAGTACAAGAATAACGTCAAAACAGTGAGGAAATAGTAGTAAAAATCCCCTAAGGGTCCAAATAGTTGGCACGAGGCCCAAATATTGCATTCAACCCAAAACATGATGATAACAAATAGTTTTCAATCAAATACGCGGTAAAACAGTCATTCGGGATGGATTAAGTCACAATCCCCAACGGTGCACGACCCCACGCTCGTTATCTAGCGTGTGCGTCACCTCAATATAACACAACGATGTGAAATCTGGGGTTTCATACCCTCAAGACAACATTTACAATCATTACTCACCTCAATCCGGTCCAAACTCTAGCCTGCGATGCCTTTGCCTTCTCGAATCGACCTCCGGATGCTCCAAATCAAACCAAAATTAGTACCTAACCATTAAAATATGCTAAGGGAACAAAACCCACTCGAAAATATCCAATTTACATCAAAAATTCCGAAATTGCTCAAACCCAGCCCCCGGGCCCGCATCTCGGGATCCGATAAAAATCACATCAATAGAATCCACATCCACTCACGAGTTTACCCATATAAAATTCATTAAAATCCGACCTCAATTGCCCATTCAAATCCAAAAAAGAATTCTCAAACTTTTCTTCCATTTTTTCCCAAATTTCCACTCTAATTTCTCAAATTAAATGATGAAATTCAAGACTAAATCATAGAATTAAACCAAATATAAGTGAAGAATACTTACCCCAATTGCTCCACTGAAAATCCCCTCAAATTTCACATTCTCTCGAGCTCTCCAATGGCTTTTATGATATTGGACTTAAACCCTCGTTTTTTAAAAATATAAACCGACTGCCCAGGCATTCGTCATCGCGAACGCGACATCACCCTCGTGTTTGCAAAGCTCAAAGCTTCACTGACCCAATCCTCTCCTTTGTGAACGCGAGGACCCACATGCGAACGCGATGACCACACAGCTCGACCCTACATGAATGCGGAACACCAATCGCGAACGCGTAGCCTAAAACTCGAACACCTTTGTGAACACGGGAATTACCTCGTGAACACGAAGAACAACTTGAATGCCCCTCTCATTAACCCTTTGCGAACGTGAAACCCTGTCACGAACGCGAAGAAGGATTTTTTGGCAACACAATACCAGAAAATCTGCCAAGTCCAAAGTCCAAAAATTGATCTGTTAACCACCCGAAACACACCCGAGGCCCTCGGGACCTCAACCACACATGCCAACCTATCCCATAACATCATTCAAACTTATTCCGACCTTTGGAATGATCAAAACAACATTAAAACACCAAATTTGCATCGGATTCAAGCCTAAGAATTCCAAAAACTTCTAAATTCTGATTTCGATCAAAAAGTCTATCAAGCCTCGTCCGAATGACCTGAAATTTTGCGCACACGTCACAAATGAAATAACAGACCTACTCCAACTTCCGGAATTCCATTTCAACTCCTATATCAAAATCTCAACTATCAACCGGAAGACGCCAAAATCTCAATTTTGCCAATTCAACCCTAAACCTTCCGCGGACCTCCAAAACACATTCCGACCACACTCTTAAGTCCCAAATTACCTAAAGGAGCTAACCAAATCATAAAAATTCCAATCCGAGGTGATCTACTAACAAGTTAAATCTTGGTCAAACCTTTCAAATTTTAAGCTTCAAACTAAGAATTGTTCTTCCAAATTCATTCCGATTACCTTAAAAACCAAAACCAACTATTTATATAAGTTATAATGCATTACACGGGGCTAGTCATGCCCGAGAACTGGCAAGCAAAGTACAAAACTCAAAACGACCGTTCGGGTCGTTACACCCAAGTAGCTGCCATGGCGGGCTGGCCTCTCCACTGCACTCGAACTGAAGGATAACTCTTTGATATCAACTAACGAACCTGCCGGGCTATAATAGCCATTGGCTCTTGCTCATAAGTTATGTCCTTGTCCAACTGGATAGAGCTAAAATCTAACACATGAGACGGATCACCATGATATTTTCGAAGCATGGACACATGGAATACCGGATGAACTGGTAACAAAATAGGTGTCAATGCAAGCTTATAAGACACCTCACGCATGTTACATATCGCATTTTTGTACGTTAAAAGTTTTGTCTTCAGTTAATTAATGTAGACTTGGGGATGAGATCATCTCGACGTTAACATATTTACTCTATTTTTAACAAGCGATAAATAAGTGTTATGAAGGATAAAGGGGTACACGAATTAAAGAAAACGAGTTTCGTTGAAAGTGACCAATTTAAAATAAAATACGTGTCGAGCGATAATACCCGATAATTATGAACTAGTACAATGCAAGGTACCATATGACCACGATAGTATAATGTATTAAGTATATATAAAATATATTAAAATTAAGTAGAATTTTAAGTAATTTGTGGTAATTTTTAAATTATGCGGGTAATTGGTTATTTACCGGGTAACGGAACATTACCCAGTTAACTAATAAGTGGATAAAAATTTACAAAATTACACT
Organism: Nicotiana sylvestris; assembly: GCF_000393655.2. Classification (NCBI taxonomy): domain Eukaryota; kingdom Viridiplantae; phylum Streptophyta; class Magnoliopsida; order Solanales; family Solanaceae; genus Nicotiana; species Nicotiana sylvestris. Next base: position 116,419,603 of record NC_091057.1, on the reverse strand, counting down.
CCAAAGACGTGGCAGCACTAGCTTACCACACAGAGTGACTAAGTAAGCAAAAGTCCTAGGTGGCAACATACCTTATTAATTTCAAGCCACTTCACTTATTCTATATGTTGTATTCAAACACTACAATCAAACCTTAGCCATTCTTACCATCAAATACGTTAGCCAGCAGGTGACAATTGAGAAACTCTACAAAATCCAACCTTAAGCCATTTTACACCCAAAATATTTTTCAACCAAAGTTCTGTTTCATCCTAAAATCTTATTCAAAGACTTGCTTATAATTAAGCATTATCCTTAAGTCGATCCTTCAAAAAGCATTCTGTCTTTGAACAAAGACGTTAGAGTCAGAAGTGATTTCATTCCAAATTTCAACAAATTCAAAGCAAAATTCATTCATAAATTTCAAAAGAAGTAGGAACGAATTTCATTCAAGGATTTCAAAAAGTAGAAGCTTAATCCGATTTTTAGGGTTCTAAGTTCAATCCACGAAGGTTTCTAACGGAATATTATATGAATTTTTTCCTACTCCAGGTATTTTAAGGCCACCCCCTCTTTCTTTTGGCATGGTCCAAATTATACCGAAGAAACGAGTAAACGCACAGTTTCCATAAATTACTCTATCCATTGAAATATTAGGGGTGTCTACATTTTTGATTCCCCATGAGAATTATTATTATCTTCTATTCATGGGTCTCAGAATAATACGCAGTTGAAAAAAGGTTTATCCGGAAGGAATATTGAGATTTTTACGTATTTTTCATGCATTTCACCCATTTATACATGTGCATTGACCCATGACTAGATGACATTATATACACGTATATATGTAAATATATGTATATGAGATATGGGAAAAGGTTACGGCGTTATATACACATTACCACCTGATCAGCTGGTATATGTTGATGATGTTGCCCACAGTGGCCGAGACGATATGATGGGATACCCTCAGTGACTTGATGATATTATGTACACTCATGCCTATGCATGACACGACATTTATACGCATGTGCATGACATTATAAATGTTTCAGAATTTACAAAGTTATTCAGATTTAAAGATGTGTTTCTTTATTCCATGTTTCATCTATGTCTTTTACGTACTAATTTTTATGCCTTACATACTCATTACATTTTTCGTACTAACGCCCTATTTCACGGGGCCTGCGTTTCATACCCGCAGGTGCAGGTAGGCAAGCTGATGGTCCCCCTTCTTAGGATCCCTGATCAACGAGAGTTGGCGTGCTCCACTTGATTCGTAGCTGCTTTGATTTTGGTACGATACGTTTGTGTGTATATATATATATGGGTATGATATGGCTCAGTCCCGTCTTTGTACTGTTATGTTTCCATTAGAGGTATGTAGATAGTATGTCTAGTTGGATAGTATGCGCTGTCGCGCCCCCTTTTTCTCTCGAAATCGGGTTTAGGACATTTGGGAGGAAAACTCGTTCCCCTTCGGGAATTGGGTTTGAATTGGAGAGTCGCCACCTAATGATTAAAGTACATTAGGACACTAAAAAGGGTTTGTTTTGAGTAACCAGAGATGGGTAAGAGCTTGAAATTATCCCAAGGTGAAGGTGTTAGGCACCCCTCAGGATCCACTAGTGTGGTTCCCGGCCAGACAATTATTGTGACTTTAAGCGCAAATGACACGTAGGCAAATAAAACTTCAAGTAAGAGGGGTTTTCACATAATGGTTACAAATAAACAAAGTTGGGAAGAATTAAAAGAAGGCTGAGAGAAACAGTTTGAAATTTCAAAGAAACAAAGAAACGTAAAAAAACAAAGGAAAGGGGTCCTAGGTATATACATAATATGGATCACCCCACACAATGTTCGGTAATCACTCCTCGATGAGGGGCTACATGTGACATTATCGCGTGGTCATCATATCCATATCTACCATTCCCACCCTGTTAAGGTATTAAATGTGGAATGGTCTCGTTTACTTATTGCATGCTATTACCCGCCCCAATCCTATCAGTCCCGAAGGTATTTAGGGCTACTAATCTTAAAAGGGAAGGGGTATGAGGTTTCTACGGTTTTAAAAGGACAAAATTCTAAGGCGACAATCAAAACATATATATAGCAAGCATTGAGAAAGCACATAAACAGGTACGGCTCAAATAGACCTCCTTAAACCAAAGAAAAGCATATGGTTTAGCATGTCTTGCATATACTGATTAGGGTATGATTAAAACTTAAGAAGTTAAAGCAGGCTGATTTATCACATATTTTCAGATAAGAAGTCCGAATTAGACCTGCCTGCTGGTTGTAATTAATAAAGACTGGTACAGTTAAAAACTTTTACCCTAATGCTTGCCTAAGTGTTAGGCGAAACCTATAGGCATGATATCTACTGGTTTCAGAAAACAAAGAGGTAAATTGATTACAGAAAGGTCGCCAGTTTTAACAGAACAAAACAAGTTCTACGATTGATAACACATTACTACTGACAGATTAAACTTAAAACGAGTGATGCAATTTAGATTTTGATTAGAACCCCTATAGGCATGCTTTCTAAGTGTTTGTTAACTTAAAACACTGTTATAGAGAAGTGCAGAAACATGTTGTCTAGGTGTTGTATTTTATTACGAACGTGATATCTACTTACACTGATTATTAAGGCCTATAATTATGTTTGCCTAATGAGAGAGGAGTATGCAAGAGTCAGAAAGGTCCTATAGGCATATTATCTACATGCATGTACATCCTATAGCCATAGTATCTATGCAGAAATTCTTATAGACATGTTATCTAAAGATGAGAATGCAGAAGTTCTTATAGTCCCGGTGTCTATATGCGAATGTAAAATTCTATAGGCATGATTTCTATATGTGAGTGTATAGATTCAGAAAGAAACTCTTATAGGCAAGATGTCTATATGATATGCAGAAATTCATAAGTAAACTATAGACAGGATGTAAATGCAGAAATTAATAAACCTATAGGCAAGATATCTATGTGAATGCAGAAATTAGTAAACCTATAGGCAGGATATCTATGTGAATGCAGAAATTAGTAAACCTATAGGCAAGTTATCTACCCTTTGCATACATTTATTCCCTCCCCTTTTCACCAACCATCCCCAATCGTTTATTACAAGTTATTACAGCCCCGAATGAATAAGAAAAGCAAAATTACATAAGCAATTAAAGTACAACCAAGGGGAGCCTAATTCAGACTCCATGTCTGAAGTATGAGATGAACCAACTTCAAGAGATCATGAACCAAAGCCTTTCTCTCATTTGGATGTGTCAGAGTTCCCTAAGAGCCTCATAGGGACTCCAGGCAGTGCTCACACCCAAATATATAACAAGATTAGGATATAGTGCAGTGTGGAAGGACCAACCCTCAAGTGTCCAAGTTCAGAGGGAACTCAAGGTTCCAAGGCAAGGCTCACAAGAGGGGGGGGGGGGCAGAACTTAGAATCTAAGAAAGAGTGCGAGTGCAGGAGTGAAATTCTGGAAAAAAAAGGAAAGGGAAGAGGGGAATAACTTGAAATCAGTGCCTAGAGGGGTATAAGGGAGTAGGGAATTTGCAAGAACACAAGAAAAGCAGACTGATGGGCATATTCAGCAATGGGATATGCTGGCACACCCTCTAGCCTGTTAGAGGTTAGGACCTCACTGATTCAGAACTTAGGTCATGGGGAACAACTCATGTTGCCATGTTCTAAGTCACCACTTACAAACACATAGGGGTAATGTGGTAGGGAGCAAAGATTCACAGTAGAAACAGGCAGTAGAACATAGGCATGTTAAGTTAAATATTGAACTCTACATAAGCAGTAAAGTAACCATGGATATAAAAACTTTAAGTAAACACATTGGGGATGCTGAAACTAAAATTAGGACATACTAGTTTCAGAGAAAACAAACAAAGAGAAAACAGTAGTCTTGTAAAGCCAAAGTGTAAACGGGCAATCAGAATGCTATGAGTTTAGAAGAGAATTGTGAAGTCTGAAGTGTAAAAGTATTGAATTGAAGGTGTCCCAAAGTGCAGAAGGGTCGTGCCCTTTTATAGTGCAGAAAGCAAGTAGAAATAGGTAAGAAAATAGTTTGGAAATCAATAACACAAGGTCTCCCTTTAATTAAGGGGTTCTGATTTCAAACGGGCAAAATAATTAAGGAAAGGGGTCAATCAAAACTTTTCCAGAGCAGTACAAGAGGGGTAAATACATAGAGGTTTATTTAAGGACAAAATCTTGATAGTACATGGTTTGTGCAAATAAGGAAAGGAAATCAGTTAACAGCTAGTAAATCGGAAATTGAGGATTTCGTATGAATGAACCAGGTCAGAAAGATGGGAAGGATTTCGACTTAAGGAAAATTAGTACCAATCAATTAAACTTATTAAAAGGAATTTTGAATCAATCATAAGTTGGAAAACCATTTTGAAGAAAGATTCCTCATATATAAAAGCATACAGACACGTTAAACATGAAGAAATTTGTCATGCTATTCAATAGAAGAGTCTAGTGTAGGAGAATCAGAATTGTGTGCAAACAAAAGAAGTTCACACTTAGTTTATAGACCCAAAAATAAGTCTTAAAGAGTCAAGGGTCCTCAAACAGAACCCTAGTTTGATCATATGACTAAACTCGGAGGAAAACCCCAAATTCTAGGGTTTCCGACTCGAGTCGAATACAGAGATGAGGAGGCAACAAACTCAGAGATTTCTTTTCAGAATCTCATGAGAAGACAAGCAAATACAAATAACATTCAAATCAGAGAGAGTGTAGGAGCATAATGAGAGAATAGTCACGATAGTAAAAGAAACGTGTTTAAGAAAACCTTTTAGAAGGGACTTAAACAGGGTTAGTAGAAGAAAAAGCAATAACACTTAGGATTCAGATGCGGCGGTTGGTGAGAAATGGGATAGGGTTGGGGGTGTTTGGGAATTAAAAAGGAAAGGGAAAATTCTGGCCGTTGATCAAAATGATCAACGACCTGGATCAAAAGGGAAAATCAGGCGGGTTGGATAAGCGGGTTAGGGGCGGGTTATTTTAGAAATTGGGCTGGCCCATTTGAATTTGAATTTGGGGTTAATTGGGGCTGATTTTAGGCTAAATTTGAAATAAAATGGGGCTGGTATTTAAATAGCCATTTTCTCCCTTTTATTTTATAAAAAATAGTAAAATGATTTCTGAAAACAAATTGAAAGTACTAAATTAATTAATAATTTATAAATATTAAATTTAAAATACTAGAATCAATTTTGTAATTATAAACGTAATTAAATCTTAAGATAGGCTAAAATTGCAATTATATGCAATTTAGCTTTAAAAATACTAAGTAAATTTGTAAAAATGCGTTAAAATTACCTTAGCTATGTTTTGGTATAAATATGAGAATAAAATAAATTATTCACCAAAATGATGATTTTGGGAATAATTATTAGTTTTTGTACTTCTAAAATAGGGCAATAAATTGATTTAATTTTTTTTTAAAATTCGGAAAAATACTAAAACGTTTGGATATACCTATGTATGCATACATAGGATATTTTGAAAGTAGTTTTGCATATATAAAATATATAGGAAAAAATTGGGTATCAACATGCGCCCTTGCCGGCTTCCAGTTTTGAGATGTATAGTTATCCATAGCAACCTTGTCGGCTCGCCCTACGTATGTTGCATGTATATGTATGTATGTCTTTTGGGAAGATTTCCTTCATGTGTATTATTCTCGTAATTTAACAGATGTTATTCAGGTTTTTATCTTAGGCGCATGATTAGGGGTGTTTGACAGGTAGGACTCGGGCACCCGTCGCGGCCTATCAGGTTGGGTCGTGACAACGCACTCTCTGAAGAATCTCAAAAGGTCTGATTTATCTAGGGCTCAACTTGCCCTTTTTTCCAAACCTCATTACACCCTTCATGGGTGACACACAGAGCAACACTCTCTCTCCGACCATGAATGCAACATCAAGAACCTTACGGTCGGCATAACTCTTCTGCCTGGACTGAGCTGTGCGAAGTCTATCATGAATGATTTAACCTTATCCAAGGCATCATGTACCAAATCTGTACCCAGTAACCGAGCCTCCCCTGGCTCAAACCATCCAACTGGCGATCGACATCGTCTACCATATAATGCTTCATAGAGAGCCATTTGGATGCTCGACTGATAACTGTTGTTGTAGGAAAACTCTGCAAGTGGTAAGAACTGATCCCAAGAGCCTCCGAAGTCAATAACACAAGCACGAAGCATATCCTCCAATATATGAGTGTGCTCGAATTGTCCGTTCATCTGAGGATGAAGTGTTGTGCTCAACTCAACCTGCGTGCCCAACTCATGCTGTACTGCCTTCTAGAAATGCGAGGTGAACTGCGTACCTCGATAAAAAATGATAGACACGGGCAAACCGTGAAGACGAATGATCTCGTGGATATAAATCTCTACCAACTGCTCTGAAGAATAGGTAACTTCTATATGAATGAAATGCTCTAACTTGGTCAACCTATCCACAATAAACCTAACTGCATCGAACTTCCTCTGAGTACGTGGGAGTCCAACAACAAAATCTATAATGATACACTCCCACATCCACTCAGGAATCTCTATCTTCTGAAGCAAATCACCAAGTCTGTGATGCTCATACTTTACTTGTTGAAAATTTAGACATCGAGCTATATATGCAACTATATCCTTCTTCATCTTCCTCAGCCAATAATGCTGCAACAAATCCTGATACATCTTGGGGGCACCCGGATGAATATAATACCGGGAACTGTGGGTCTCTTCTTGAATCAACTCACGAAATCTATCCACATTAGGTACACAAACACGACCTTGCATCCTCAAAACTCCATCATCCTCCAACCGTAACCTGCTTGGCATCTCTATGCCGCACTGTGTCCCTAAGGACAAGCAAATAAGGGTCATCATACTGACGCTCCCTGATGCGCTCAAACAATGAAGACCGAGCAACCGTACAAGCTAAAACACAACTGGGCTCAGAAACATCCAACATCACGAACTGATTGGCCAAAGCCTGAACGTCTAATGCAAGCGGTCTTTATCCGACTAGAATGTACGCAAGGATTACCATACTCACTGACTTCCTACTCAAAGCATCAGCCACCACATTGGCACGGGGTGATACAAGATGGTGATATCATAGTCTTTCAATAGCTCCAACCACTTTCTATTCCTCAAATTGAGCTTCTTTTGCTTGAACAAATACTGCAAACTCTGATGGTCCATGAATACCATAAAGATAGTGCCTCCAAGTTTTCAGCGCATGAACAATGGCTGCCAACTCTAAGTCATAAACATGGTAATTCTTCTCGTGAACCTTCAGCTGCCGCGAGGGATATGCAATCACCTTGCCACCCTGCATCAACACCGCACCAAGTCCAATACGAGATGCATCACAATATATCGTATAACATCCTGAACCTGTGAGCAACACCAACACTGGCACCGTAGTCAAAGCACTCTTGGGCTTCTGAAAGCTCGCCTCATACTCTCCTGACCATCTGAAAGGGGCACCCTTATGGATCAACCTAGTCAATGAGGCTCCTATAGATGAAACCCATCCACAAACCGACGGTAATAAGATGCCAATCCCATAAAACTCCAGATCTCCGTAGCTAATGTAGGTCTACGACAGTTCTGAACTGCCTCAATCTTCTTAGGATCCACCTGAATGCCCTCTACTGACACAACGTGCCCCATGAAAATGACTAAGCTCAACCAAAACTCGCATTTTGAAAACTTAGCATATAACTGGATATCTCTCAGAGTCTGAAGAACGATCCGAAGATGCTGCTCATGCTCCTCTCAACTGTGAGAGTAGATTAAAATATCATCAATAAACACAATCACAAAGGAATACAGATAGGGCTTGAATACCTGGTTCATCAAATTCATAAATGCTACTGGGGCATTTGTTATCCCAAATGACATCACTAGAAACTCATAATGCCCGTACCCAGTCCAAAAAGTTGTCTTAGGAACATCAGATGCCCTAATCCTCAACTGATGGCAGCTAGACCTCAAATCAATATTTGAAAACACTTTGGCACCCTGAAGCTGATCAAATAAGTCATCAATCCTTGACAATGGATTCTTGTTCTTGATGGTGACATTGTTCAACTGTCAATAATCTACGCACATCCTCATCGATCCATCCTTTTTCTTTACAAACAACAGAGGCGCACCCAAGGGCGAGACACTGGGTCTAATAAAGCATTTATCAATCAAACTTGCAACTGCTCTTTCAATTCTTTCAACTTTGCCGTGGCCATACGGTAATGGCAGAATAGAAATGGGCTGAGTAGGGGTGGGCATAAAATCCGAAAAATCGAATTCCGAACCGGACCGAATTAATTCAGTATTTTGGTTTTTTGGTATTTCGGTCTAATTTGGTATTATATTTTCGGTATTTTAGTATTACGGTACGGTCCTCGATTTTAGGATCTTGAAATTTCGGTATACCGAAATATTAAATTACTGAATTTTTAAAGACTTTTTTTAAGTTGGACCTCTGCCCAGCATCCTAACCCAAAAACTTTTAATATATTTCCCAACCCACTACCCACTCCAGCGCCCCAGCCCAACTGACCAAGCCTCAAGCCCACTCTTTGTTCAATTAGGGTCTAAACTAAAGTAGGGCATTAACATTACTGCATTAGGCACTAGCAGTCACAAACAGACAAACTCACTCACTCAATACTCACTCCTCTCTCCTTACTCCTTAGAAAGACATTCTGATTTAGGGTTTAGCATTAACATACCAATAGTTTCACAAATTCCGGGCAAACAAAGACCAAATACAGAAAGAGATCTACTACTATTACGATAGTTTCACAAATTCAGAAAGAGATCGGCTGTTGTTGCAAGTGACTTCAAAGAATCAAAATTCAAAGGTATGTTTCTAGTTTCTTCCACAATTTGTGCTAGAACTGCTAAAGATTGACTCTTTTTTTAAACATTTTTATAATGATACATGTCACATTTTTTTGAATGGTGGATTAAGCCATTAAGGGCTTAAGGCATTTCGTTGTTCTATTAGACAGTAGACAACAGTATTTTGTTGATAGCAACATTTCATTATTATGTTAGTTCAATTTCATTTTTTTTTCTTCAATTTTATTGTATATATATTTATTGGCTGAATAGTTAGACAACAGGGCATTGAACATAGAAGAATTGTCACTCGTTAGTGTTGCTTATTTAGCGAATATTAAACTGAAATCATACCGAACCAAAATAATAAATACCGAACCATACCAAAATACTTTGGTACGGTATTTGGTATACACAATTGATAAACCGAATACCGAAATACTGAACCAAAATTCTCAAATACCGAACCGAAATACCGAATGCCCACCCATAGGGCTGAGTGCCTAGATCCAAATCAATATAGAAGTTAATATCCCTATCGGGTGGCATCCCCAGCAAGTCTGCAGGAAATACCTCTGGAAACTCACGAACAACTGGTACTGAATCCATAGAAGGAACCTCCGCACTAGAATCGCGGACATAAGCTAAATAGGTTAAACACCCATTCTCGACCATATGTCTAGCCTTCACATAAGAGATAACCCTGCTGGTAGAATGGTCAGGAGTCTCTCTCCGCTTTAATCGAGGCAACCCGACAAGGCTAAGGTCATCGTCTTAGCATGACAATCCAATATAGCATGATAAGGTGACAGTCAATCTATATCCAAAATGACATCAAAATCAACCATATCGGGAAGTAGAAGATCTACGTTAGTCTTAGGACCTCCAATGATAACCACACATGAACGATAGATACGATCTACCATAATAGAATCTCGCACAGGTGTGGACACATACATAGGAGCACTCAAAGAATCACGAGGAAAAATCAAATATGAAGCAAAATAGGATGACATGTATGAATAAGTAGAACCCAAATCAAATAGAATTGAGGCATATTTACTGCAAACTGAAACCGTACCTGTAATAACCGCGTCAAATGACTTAACCTCAGGCCTGACTGGAAAGGCATAGCATCGGGGCTGGACCCCACCACTTTGAACTACATCTCTAGGATGACCTCCTGCTGGATGGCCTCCAACTCTAGCGGCCTGACCTCCACCTCTAACATCCCGACCTCCACCTCTAACAATCTGGCCTCTACCTATGGCTCCCTGACCCCTACCTCTAGCTGGTTGAGCGGACGGTGATGCAACTGGTGCCAGAATTATGGCACGAGAACTATGCTGTGACATACTGCCCAATAATCTCGGACAAGTCCTCCTGATATGCCCAAAACTAGCACACTCATAACATCTATCCTGGTGTGTGGCTGCTGAAACTGAGACTAGCTCAAACGGGTCGGATGACCACGGTAATAACTCTGAATAGGAGGTGCACTGATAGGAGCTGGTAGTGCACTATAGGCTGGCTGCCAGAATGAGGCTCATAAGGACCACGACTCCCTGAGGATGCCTGATCTCGGCCAAATCCACACCACAATTAAGTAGCGAGGTAGTCGATGCAATAATAACCCAACAAAGGTCGGGATCGAATCTACAGGGAGTTAGAATACGAGATTAGGTGTATATCTAAGTTGATTGCAAGTTTTGGCTTAAATTGAACTTCCACAGTGTTGATTGGTGTACTACTTCTACTTTACTCTATTGAATGCGAAGATAAAACTAAAGATATTTTTGGTTTTGAGTTATTTTTCAATTGATAAGGGAATACAGGGTCATGACTTCCACCTTGTAGTTACCTAACGGAATGTAAACTATAGGGCAAGTTTGATTTATTGGGTTCGTGGTATAGCAAATACACGTAATAGCTCAGCCTATACCTCTCGGTAGTTTGAGTGATTTTGCCCGATTTGGCTTTCTCAAGCCCAAATGGGTATTTGCATAAATTAAGTGATACATGATCAAGTCGGGTCTTACTATCTCTAGATTTGAACCTTTAATTGGGGCTGTTAATTTCTTAAATTCACCCTAATTCCTTGCTAGCCAAGTTTTTCTAAACCTAGTCTCTCTTTCTCAAGCAAAGACTAGGTCAAAAGGCATGAATCAATGTTTGCAACCATTAATTCTATAATTTAAGCATAAATAAGGCTAGATATAACTAACCCAATCACAAACAATCCCTATAATTAAACACCCATTAAGTACCCACACTAGGGTTGGGTCACAACACTAGCTAAAGATTTAGCTGCTCATAGAAAATGAAGAAATACAAGAAGAAATTAAGGTAGAATGCATAATCTTAGATTAAACAAAGAAAAACTAATGTTAAGAAGTCAATCTAATACAAATTTACTCAAAGAAGTAAAGAAAAACATTCAGGTGCACCTCTGCAAACTAAACTTGACCTAAAAATAACAAAAAGTTGTATTTATACTAAGCTAAAAATATCTGACAAAAATGCCCCTACGGAGGTTATGCGGCCCCATAATTCTGATGCGGACCGCAAAATGGATTTCTACGGCAGTACAATTCTATTGTGGTCTACAGTCTTGGGAAATTAGGCTTGAACTCTTCAGGCTTCTGCGGTTCACATAAAAGTAGGTGTGGCCGCATAAAAGTGATGCGGTCTGCACTCCTTCACTTTCCAGCTCTCTGAACCTTCAATCCTGCGATCAACATAAAAGTAGGTGTGGCCGCACAATTCCAGTGCAGTTCGCACTCCCTGAGCAGGCCAAAACATACTCTCTGAATCTCCTTCTGGGCCGCACTAAAATTGTGCGGCCCGCATAGGCCGCACTGCTATCTCATTTTCCCTGTTTTGGTTTTTGTTCACTTTAGACTCCTTTATGAGTTGATTTGTGGCTTCTTTTGGCTCGTTTCCCAATATTCTTTCAAGTAAGCACATTTTGTTAGTTTATGGGAATACCTTTAAGCATTTTTAGCTAAAAAGAAAGTAAAAAAGAGCAAATAAGCGCTCAAAATCCCTACTTATTAACTCCCCCAAACTTAAGCTTTTGCTTGTCCTCAAGCAAATAAGGAAATTCCCACCTACACTAGAACAAAGGATACTTCAGCTAGCCTAAGGTGAATCAGACACACATCAATTGGGACCAACAATTACCCACAACACATATGAATTATCAACAACGCAATGATTTGACTTTTTGAGGACAATAATTCTAGTGCGGCACTAAAGCATCAAGAGTTGACTCTATTCATCAAGGAAGCTAGCTCTTTCACGTAGGTCATTGTGGATCCCAAACTCCTCCTCCTCTACTCTCCATTAGCAAATCTCACTTTAGAATGAAACACTTGAAACAAGGATTGTGAAAAGTTCGTTCATCTCTCTCAAAAGGACGTCTTAAGACTGACTTTAAGTACCATAAGCTTGCCCCTCATGTAAATCACCACTAATGTAAGCTCACTCAACTTGAAATTATGTAGGGCTTTTGCGGGATGTAATAAAGGCTTTTGGACCAAGGTAGGACTTGTTGGAATATAATGGTTTCATCTTTCCTTAAGCACTTCATTTTCTCTTTTTGGCTCATACTTTCTCGACTCTTTGAGTCATTTTCTTCTTCCTCGAGGGAACTAGAGAGACGTAACGTCACTCTTTATTGAGCATGACATTTATTTTTCTCCTTTTTTCTATTCACTTCAATCTTTCTTCCTTATTTTCTTTTGGATTCCCTTCAACTCTTCACTTAATTCACTTTCTTTTTGGCATCTTTTTCTTTTTGTTCTTTTTTTCTTCCCCTTTCTTCATTTCTTTCTCTTCTTTGTACCTTTCATCACTTTCAAACTCCTCTTCTCTCCCCCAAACTTATGTTTTTGCCAATTATTTCTCAAGAATTCTAAGAAAAGATTGTGTGCCAAGAGAGGGTCTTTGTAAAATGGATGAAAGCTTGTAACGTGGTTATTGAAAGAAAAATGGCTTTTGTCGCGCCCTTTTTTTCGCGAAATCGGGTTTTGACATATGACAACTCTTTTAAGGAAGTGTTAAAAGAGAGAGTATCTACCTAACAAGTTTAAGGTGCGTTAGGGCACCTATTTGCAGATAACTTTGATTTAACTAGTTTGCATCACCAAAGATCGGGTAATGGCTCAAATTAACTCGAAGAGAAGGTGTTAGGCACTCTTCGAGGTCCACAACCGTGGGTCCCGGCCGATCTCGAATTGTATGAATTAGTCAGATAAACAAAGACAGAGGGAAACAAGAAGTTTGGGTAGTTTTATTACCAAAAGACTTAGAATAAATACAAACACTTGATTTAATGACAAGATGGGGGATCCTAAGTTTTTTAGCCTAAAGGTTCAGCCCATGCAACATAAACAATACTTCATAACTCCCTCGAGATGGAGTGTTACTCGTATTATTCAGTGGGCACAGACTATCATCTCCTGCTACCCGATTATTATCTTTAAGTTTTTACCTAAGCGCACTAGTTGATTCTAAACTGTGCCTTATGCGTGCACTACCCGTCCCATGCCTATGGACCAGGAGGGTTTGGACCTCTATTTTGGGTGGTTCTAGACTTTACCTAGGTTGCTCAAAAATGACAAATCTAAGTGACATTAAAAACATGTAGGACTACACATAAGGGGCAATAAATGGCTCAAGTTAGCCTCCATATGTAAACAACAAATGCACGTTAACAGGTTTGTAATGAGGCAGTAGATGATTTCAGAATATAGTCTTTAAATCCTATAGTCATGGCTTCTATATGATTCTGAATTTTAAACGTACAAGCAGTGTTGTTGTCTTAACACGACAAATTTGCATATTACAAGTATTAAAAATCGTATAGGCATGCTTTCTAATTTGTTTGCAAAATAAGGAAGTGAGACAGTTTGATAGTTCAATTACCAGTGTTTTATCAACATACTTTCTAGGCAAGCGATAGAGTCCTATAGGCAAAATATCTAAGAATTGGCAATTGAAACTGGTTTTTTATCCTTTCATTCCTATAAGCATGCTTTTTAGGCGAACAATAACAGTAATAGCAGCTAATTTGATTATATTCTTATAGGCATGATATCTACGTGAATATTGTAAAGAACAGGTATTTATGACTCAATGTAATCCTATAGGCATGATATCTAACATGAATATTGTGAAGAACATGTATTTATGACTAATGTAATCCTATAAGCATGATATCTAATATGAATATTGTGAAGAGCAGGTATTTATTACTCAGTGTAATCCTATAGGCATGGTATCTAACCTGAGGCAATTTGAATAAATAATTACTGTATTACAGTATAATAGGCAGTCAAAAATGCGTGAAAATAAACATGTGAGCATATGAGATTATTTATGTCCTATTGGCATGTTATCTATCAAAACACATCGAAGTAGAACATGTTAAACACATTAAACACTCAAAACCTATAGGTAGGATTTCTACCATTTTTATACAAATATTAGAATAGACCCATTTTCCTAATTTTACTAATACCCTAATTGTTATTATAGAATTATTACAGGACCAATAATCAAATAAATTAAAAAGTGATAGAAATAATTATAGTGGGCCTAAGACAGGCCTAAAGTGTACCCAGCCCAGCCAAGTCTTCAATTTCATCTCCACATAAATTTCAACATAGCCCAGAAACCACAAGAGAACTTGGATTATACCCAACAACCATAGTTGATCAAAAGATCCAGGAATTAGTCATTTACACAAGCCAATGGTCTTATTCAGTTGTCATGGAGAGGCAGAATTGAGTAGTCAAGGAGAAAAGTGGCCAAGAACCTTAGGCTCTAGTGTGTCAGAGTTCACAAGGGTCTCAAAGTGGACCCCGAAAAGTGCTCACACTAGGGAGGTTACTGGAGAAGCTTTAAGGGGCCTTGGCTTTTAGCCGGCCAAGAATTAGAGACTCAGAACATGAAACAACCAATGAAAATAGTAGTAAAGTTTGGAAAAGTATTTGCAAACACTACAAAATGATCACATAATGAACATGTCAACACAGAGGGTGCATGAATGCATGAAAACAAATTGATACTGCAAATTCTCACTTAATACATTGGGGCAGGGTGACATATTGATAAGAAACAAGGAGCCTGAAGCTTATGGGATTGCCAAGTTAGTAGGCAAGGAGCATTAGGTTACTAAGATGAATAGTTGTCACTAATGCAACAAGTTTAAAGCCTAAAGGATCAAATTATGCTAAACATAGGGGTTAAACAGTGTGACTTATACCTGAGGAAGCAAACAAAATCAGATGTCAGAGAGGGCTTCAGTCAAGAAAGACCAGTTGTTAGAGGTACAGAATTGGATAAGGCAAGAACACAATAAGTGACAAGCATAGTCATAGGAACAAATTATAACTAGAGTGAAAGTTTAAATAGATTAGGGCATACTAATAACATAAATTCACTATAGAAATTTAGAATCAGGCAGGAAGCATGGATTAGGCCGTATAACCAATGCAAACACTCAAACTATCAATAACATTAGGCTAAACATGCTTCGAATTGTCCAAATTGCCTAAGTTAGATACAAAATTCATTATTTAGGGCTAGCAGTTTTAGAGGCAGAATCACACATGAAGACAGTCAAGGGAATACATTAAGTCATGCGATTTCAGAAAAGCATAGATATGCTAATTAGACATAATGGAATAAACATTGTGAAGGTTGAGAAGCTAACCAATTATTGCTTAACAAACAAGAAAAGAACAACAATCAGGACATAGAATCTCAGATCCATCAAGTTCCCAAGGGTTTCAAGAACCCAGGGCAGTGCTCACACCCAAGAAAGGTCGAAAAGTAGGAAATCCGGTGGCCTTGGCTTTCAGCCGACCAAGAGCCAAACAGAACAAAATAACAAGTGAACATAAAGTAAAATCCCCAATATTTTCTGTGAAAATTAGTGATTGAAGTTGTTACACCCTATGTTTTCATATGTTAGAGTATCCGTAAGTCAATTGATGTAAGCTCAGAAATGAGATCAACTTTGAAAGTACGTAAAGTAAGTTAATCCTTTTATAATGGAGGTTACAAATCTTTATGATCATGAATAACGAGTACCAAAAGGGTTGGAAAGCTTAGGCGCTAAATGAATTAAAGAAAATAAGTTTCGTCGAATGTCGACAAGTTTGGAATGTTATAACCTATACTTTTGGGGTGAGACAAGGGTGATTAACATGATGATGAGGTTATGTTATGAGTTAGTTTAGTCGTATGATAGTCGTGTGTTATGTTTTTAAGTCAAGCAAGTTGTGGAACAAAAGTTGGAAAAGGTCATCACAAGTTACATTCAAAAATGAGTTGAAACTTAGGTTAAATGTAGCTGAGCTTTTCTCCCAACATACTTTGAATCAAGGGATGATCTACATATGAAATTGAAGATCTATGAGTCTAGTTTTCAAATCATTAAACCGTTTATCAATACGATCTCGGAGTATAGAGATATTCGCATTTTTGCGAAACCGCGCAGCTAGTAGGTGACAAGTAGGTGCATCACCTACTTGCCAAAAAGAGAGGCCTCAACTAAGTCGGTCAAGAGGGGACTTTTAAGGGATTATAAACTCAGTTATTTCACCTATATTTCAGACCAATAAAACCTAATTGAACCCCTACAACTCCTCCCCAAAAATCCCCCACAAACCCTAGGGTATTCCGGGTGTTACGACGCGATTCTAGTGCTGAAAAAGTCCGTACAGCTTGCTAGTTTCTCTTTGTCCTTCTTGTAGCCGTGTTGAGGAAATTATTTTTGATGAAAAAGGACCAGGTTTTGTGGGTAATACTCAGTACAAGGTAGTTTATGCTTCTCCTTCCATTATCTATGCGTTTGCGAGTTGTAACTCGATCGTAAAGAATAGACCTAGCTAGTTTCGAAAGAATGGTATGTTGTTTGTTCTTGTGTAATGGTTGTCTGGTTGTAAACTTATTTTTAAGTTGAATTAATGGCTGTTTTATTGTATAAGAGGTATAATTATGTACTTTTGGTTGTATTTCCCAATTTGAAAGAAAAGACAAGTCGAAACGTGTTTAAGTAAACTGAAAAATTATTTTTGAGTTGATGAACTTGTGGGAATATTTTTGGGCTGTTTCGAGTTGGTATTGTGTTTTCTCTTTTACTACTATTTTTATGGAGTTGAGAGGAGGAAGGTTGTGGAGAAACACCACATAATGGCAAGGTTGTTTGTTGGTCGTTCGTCGTAACATTTTCGGGTTGGTTGACATTATTATGGTTGTTGTGTTGTGTATGAAGTGATAGGGGTATGTTGGGATATTTGTGATTGTTTTTACTAGTGTGAAGTCATATATATGGGGGAGTTTCTGTCCATTTCATTGTAAAATAGGTTGTGGTCGATACATAATAGTTACGACGCTTAAACGATAACGAGAGTGTCATTTCTCTTATTGTAGACTAAGGAGCCGTGAAATTGCATAGCTTGAGGTTGGGAAGAATATACAAGGTATGTTAAGGCACTTACTTCTTTCTTTTGGCATGATCTAAAGTGACATGAACATAAACGGTACGCTAATTCATAACGGATCTACTCCTAGAAACTAAGGTTGTCCATGTTGTTCTTTCCTTATAAAGTTATTCTAAACAAGTGTGTATGATCCTTAAATTCCACTAAGGTTCATATTGATGGTAGGGATGTCCATAATGTTAATCGAAGGTGCAATGACCTTACATCACTCCGAAAGGGTTAGAACGTGATTCTATGAGTCGAGCATGCATTATATATATGTATCTATTTTACTCTACCGAGCCGCGCTATAGTCGGCTGGGTATGGCACCTATTGTGCAACCACTGATCAGTTGGGTTTACCGAGCTCCACGTGGCAGGGTACGATTCTACCGAGCCTTATAATGGCCGGGTACGTTTTTACCGAGTCCTCTTTGAGGCCGGGTACGATATGATGATGCCCACAGAGGCAATGTTTTTAAAAAGTTCATGTATATATATGTATTATGCATTTCATGTCAGTAGCCCCCAGAGGCACTCAGATGTTACAGGTTGTATCTCTTTTATCTCTCTTTACATTACTGTTCTTGTTTATGCTTTCCTGCCTTACATACTCGGTACTTTATTCGTACTGACATTCCTTTTGCCTGGGGATGCTGCATGTCATGCCCGCAGGTCCCAGTTGATAGATTGACAGTCCTCCTAGTAGGATATCAGCTCAACGAAGGTGTTGGTGCACTCCACTTGCTCCGGAGTTGCCTAGTTGGTCAGTATGCTTTGGATATGTATTGATTGGTATGGTGGGGCCCTGTCCCGATCTTTATAATTTTATGTACTCTTAGAGGCTTGTAGACAGATGTCAGGTGTAGGGACACTTGTATGGCCTTGTCGGCCTATGTTTTGAGTTTACAAATGGTCATGTCGGCCTTATAGGCCCATATGTCACATATATAAGTTTGTATATCATTTTGGGTCTTCATATGTTGAGTATTCCCTTATGTTTTATTCTTGTTATCTCATGACCGGTTTTCTGGCTCATTTACTCATGATAGTATGATAAGAAAGATATGTTACGTTGGTACTCGGTTGAGTAAAGCACCGGGTGCCCGTCGCGGCCCTCTGATTCGGGTCGTGATAGAAGTCTTGTCCAGAAGGGAGTGGGGGAGGGGTTTATATAATAGTAAGAATCAAACGGTAACATCGTGATTTAAGCAACAAACATGGAAAATAATACACAAACAGGTCTAAAAAAATCAATTTAAGAGATTTGTAAACTCTAGTTTTTTAGGAAAAGTAAATATCAATAGAATATAAACAAAAATTGGACTCAAAGTAGAACAAGATGAATATAGACAAAATAACACTAAAAATCAGAGATTTGAACCAATTTTGGTTCGATTTTGAAGAGATTTGTAAACCCTAATTTTTAGGGAAAGTAAATATTAACAGAATATAACAAAATCGGACCCACAGTAGCATAGGACGAATGTAGACGGAATAACACTAAAAAATTAGAGATTTGAACCGATTTGGTTCGATTTTGAAGAGATCTGCTTGCCATGTTTAGGCAAGCACTATAGGAGAATAGCCAGTACCAAAAAGGGGTCGAGTATGGTAAGAAATGAATATCAAATCCCATATTTGGTGGGATTAGGAGAAGAATTTGGGAAGCGGCGATTTTAGAGTTCTTCAGAGAGGGAGAGGGAAGGGAGATGAGAGGATACAGAGGCGGCGGGCAAAGGGGAAATGAGGTTGGGGTTAGGGGTTTGGTTAGTTAAAGGGAGGGATTAGATATGGGTCGTTGATCTCAGAGATCAACGACCACGATTGAAAGGGGGTTGTGTCAAGTTAATTTAAATGGGTTACGATCGGGTTTTGGGTTAAAGGGGTTATTGGGCTAGTGTATTGGCCCAAAAATATTTAGAAGTTGGGGCTTAGTTTTTAAATACCAACTATTTTATCAATAAATAATTTATAAAAGTATTTAACAAATAAAAAAAATATTATTTGTGAACTAAAATGATTGAAAATAATAACTTGACATTATAAAAATATAAAAAATTATTTTGGCATAAATAATGTAATTATACATGAATATAGGCTATTATTGCAAAAATATGCAATTAGCCTAAAAAATGCAAATGTAGTTATGAAAAAAATGAAGTAAAATATTTAAAAATATGCATGTTGGTTAAAATAATAAGTTTGGATGATTAAAACATCATAAAAATAATTTAAAGGATAATTATTGAATAGTTATACAATAAAATGCAGAAAGAAATTAATTTAGGGCTTCTAAAAATCATGGAAAATTATGTAAAATGCTTGTATAGGTTTATAAACTAAATGATGATGCAAATATACTATTTTGAAAGTATATATATAATTTAAAAATATGAGGGAAAATTGGGTATCAACAGCTTCGGTTCAAAGGGATTGACTAGGGATATCACATTGGTGGGCCATGGAAGATTTAAAATTTTAAATCGGATCAAGGAGATCCTATGATCATTTCTCAAGTCAATCTACACTTAAAATTTCACCTAAACAAACATTTGGGGCAAGTTATAGACCATTAGCACGAATACTTGGACTTGCAACTAACATCTCACCTCTCACACTTCTGGATTGCTAAAGAGAACAGATTCTAGGGCCCACAAAAACCCTACCTAAGATTGAGAATCATAAATGGCTCAATTTGAACCAGTTGATGACTGCTTAAGTCAACACAAGAGTCAAAAAAGTCACAACTAGAGTTATTTTCTACCAACAACTTATTTTTTAACCATACGATCATAGGTAAATGTGTTGGGACCAAGTGAGGCATGTTTGAGACCCCTTTTATTCATTACTACTATATATACCAAAACATAAAAGAAAACGGATTCAATCCCTTAAGAAGGTTGTCATGTCATCCATCGTTGGGAAGAGCCACCCGGTTCACACATAATCCACCTTTGGAAAAAACCGTGGCATTAAAAAAACCAAAGGCTTATTGTACACTCAAAACATAAAAAGAAGCTAGCAAATTAAAAAGAAGCTACTAAAGTAAATAAGAAGCTATACTATTAAGAAAAAGCAAACTAAAGAAGTTATGAAATAAACTACAAAAAGCTAGATAAAGGAATATACAAACCGAAGTCAAATGAATATATACATAAAGGGAATGAATATTTACATCAAATGGAGAAAATATATACACACCAAATGAAAGTAAAGATGAAAAGAAAATAGTATCAGAGTTATTACATCCCAAATGTCAAATCATCAGAATAGACCATCCCCCAAACAAAAAATAAGTATTGTCCCTAATGCTTAGCAAAAATAAGAACAGGGAAAAGGGTAGAGAGTTAAGAAAACTCTCTATATGGTCTTTGTCTGCATAGGAACCTCAGCAACTTTAGCCTCAAGCTATATCTCATCATCACCAAACTGAGGGCCAACTGGGTTGCTGAGCATCCGGATCATCTCCTTAGCTGTGTGGGAAATGGCAATTGACTCCTCAGACTGGATAGCTGCTGTCTCTAGTGCTGTCTGTGCTGCTGGGATAGTAGACTCCATGAGGAGGTCCATTGGCAAATCCCCTGCATGTGCAATCTTCTCGACCTCCTTAGTCAACTTCTCCACAGATTTCTTTAAGGCTTGAGACTTCTTCATCTTCCTAACCTGCTTGGTCAAGTTTGCAATGACCTTTCCATGTGCCTCTAGAGTATCTGTAATAGTCTTCTGGTTTTCTAGAATCTTCTTCAATGCTTCCTTCACTGACGGAGGTGCTGGGGCTGTTGGGGCTATGATGCAACAATACTGGAAATAGCAGTCAACTTTGTAGTAGTTGCCTGCATCCAGTTGTTGAGACTCGCCAATGTCTGGGGACTCGCAGCGCAGTCTGAGGATAGGTAGATGAAGCTGGCACTGGCAATAAAACTGCTAATCCGGCTAAAGCTGGTAGACTGGAGGATGAAGATGGTGACATAGCTAATGTCCCTGTAGAAGTACCTGCTGTTATGGAGGGCTCGGTAGCTGAATTAGTAACCACTACCACTGGCTCCTCAGACTAGCCAGTGGAGGTAGTAGCTTTACCGTTAAACTTTGGGTTGTCAGCTCCCTGAAGGTGGTACCAGGAGAAAGGCTTTTTGGCCTTCACATCTGTATCATAATGCTTGGACTCCACCCCCTTGATCCTTGAAGTACTCGGTGAGGAAGTTTGGGTACGGATAGGATCCCTCACCCTTCTGGACAGCTAGAGTGATGTTGGTGGACATGATGGCACCAACATTTATCGGATACCCAGCCATAATTGAGGCCACCAGAATTGCACGGGGGATTAGGAACATGTTTTCATTGAGGCACGGGTCAAGGCGGTTACACACAAACGTTTGTCACCCTTTTGCTTCAAAGTTTAGGGTGGCCAAAGAATTAGAACTCCATTTGTGAGCCACAGAGGAGTAGACCCTAGGATTGCTAGAATCTCAGCCAACCACGGACGAGCTGCCTTACCCACGTTTAGTTTTTCCAAATACTGCACCGCTTCAAATTCTTCAAACCCCACATACTTGTTCAATGCATAGGAGTCAAAGGGTATCTTTAGATTCCGCACTTTTGTCACCTTCGTTCCCTGCTTAATGTGAGCCACATTTGCGTAGAACTCCTTGACCAGGTATTCATTGGTATCTAGAACTTTGTTGGTAAACCAGCTCCAACCTTTCCGCTATTGAAATTTCCTAAGGACATTGGGAATGTGTTTGCTTAGGTCTTTCATTAAGAATTGTCTCTCAAAAGTGAGCGACCTCTGTGGCCACAATTCCCGGAACTTTGCAAAGGCATTTGCACTAACAAAACGGTCCTCCCAAATCTCTGGTCATCTTGACCTCTCTAATCCTGCCATTGTAATTTCTCCCCGTCTCCCATCATCCAAGATATCATCATCGTCATTAACATTTATCGGAGCTGGGGGAGCATGTGAGGAGGAGGGTTCAAAATATTGACTACCCTCTTTCAAACCCTCGGATGAACTAGCAGCTGATTGTGCTTTTACGGAGTTAACCTCAGAAGCTTCCCCGGATGGGACATACTCACTGGTCTCAGAAGTTTCCGAGGCTTTATTGGCGGTTGCTTTCTTGCTGATAGCCTTTTGAATTGCTAGAGGTAGATTGCTCTTGCCTCGACCCCGGCCTCGGGAGGGTTCTGCCCTCCCTTGTGGTGTATCTCCTCTACCACATGAGCAAACCATTATCTGTAGCAAATAATCATTAGAGATCAGTCACAATTGAAGCTCAAAGTGTATACATAAGCATAATGGAAAACTGCACTATTATTGTCTCAGAAGGGCAGTGCGGACCGCACAAAAATAAGTGCGGATGCAAACAACCCGTTACAAACTGTACAAAAATAAGTGCGACCGCAGAGCCCCAGGTTCAGACTACCGGGGTCTCTGAACTTCCATCACTACGGATCGTATAAAAATAAGTGCGGCCGCATAATTCCATTGCGGACCGACAAAAATGTGTGCGGCCGCATAAGTGAAGCTCATATGTTGCCTAACTTAGAGGACTATGGACCGCACAAAAATGAGTGCGGCTGTACAACCTCCACTGCGGACCGCACAAAAATGTGTGCGGCCGCATAATTCAAAATGCACCGGCACTGACCTAGGTTTCATTTTTTGGTCTCAAATGGCCATGGTTTAGCAATCAAACCTAATTAACTAATTACCTAGACCCCAATTATCATACAAAAACTACCCACATGATTTCTAAGCAAAAACAACAGAGCTCTGATATTTTTGAGCATGTAATTAACCCTAAATCTAAGACCAAAAGAAAATAAAAGATAAATAATATAATGAGGAATTGAACATACCAATAATAAAGATGCAAGTGATGAATTGAAGGAACAATTTGAGTGCAAATGGGAATTTACTATGCAAGCTTTGCTTTAGGTCTTAGAGGAGCGAAAAGTGTAAAAAGAATGAAGATGTTATATTTATACTTTTTACACATGGGACCCAGTCTTTCATATGAGTGCGGTCGCATATTTTTATTATGGATCGTACTCCTTACCTGGCCTCATAGAAGACTGGTTGCGGAGCGCACAAAAATGAGTGTGGCTGCAGTATCGGTGCGAATCGCACAAAAATGTGTGCGGCCGCATTTCCTTAAGAATTTTTGACTGACAAACTTTAGAGACCATGTATTTTGATACTTAGCCAAATTTTTCATACACAGTCCCTACAATACACACCCATTCCTGCATACACTTCAAAACTGGTTAGCACAAAACCAAGACAATCTAAAAAAAGGAAAATAAAAGAAATATAAAGACATGGGTTGCCTCCCAAGAAGCGTCTAATATCACGGAACGACGCAAATTACCAATCACTTGAAGTGAAGAACTGCCACAATGTGGCCATCATTAACCTTGCCAAGACTATATTTAACAGGATGCTAATTGACTCTAAAGACCTCATCATTCTTATTTTTCAAATCTAGAGCATCAAAGGGGTTACATTCACTATTTCAAAGGGCCCACTCCATTTTGATTTCAACTTGCCCGGAAACATCCTCAACCGGGAATTGAACAACAGCACCAAATCACCTTCTTTGAACTCCTTGTTGTGGATGTACTTGTCATGAAGTTACTTCATCTTCTCCTTGTAAAGGGACGAACTTGTATAGGCATGATACCTGAATTCATCAAGATTATTCAATTTTGACACCCTTAGGTTTGCTGCAACATCCCACTCAAGGTTCAACTTTGACAAAATGCTCTTGATCTCCCTGTTAGAGACTTCAACCTATTCGCTTGCTTGAGTTTGGTAGAGGGTGGAGACTTTATGATTGACACCATACTTGGTGAGTAAAGTATCAAAAGCCCGATTGCAAAAGTACAAAGACCCATCACTAATAATGGCCCGCAGAGTACCAAACCTTGTGAAGATGTTCTTTTTCAAGAAGGACACCACACTTCGAGCTTCATTGTTGGGCAAAGCCATGGCTTCAACCAATTTTGAAACATAATCCACAGCTACCAAAATGTAAGTGTTCCTACAAGAGCTCACAAATGGTCCCATAGAATCAATACCCCAAAACATAGGCCGACAAGGCCGTACAATCTTTCACGCACAGGACATATGTCTACAAGCCTCTAAGAATACATAAATGTCATAAAGGTCAGGATAGAGTCCCGCCATACCAAACAATACACGTCTAAATTATACTAACCAAACAAGCAACTCCGAAGCAAATTGAGCACACCAACATCTTCCGCTGAGCTGATAGCCTACTTGGAGGGCTCTCGACCTGTCTATCGGGACCTGCATGCATGAAACGTAGCGTCCCCAGGCAAAAGGGACGTCAGTACAAATAATGTACCGAGTATGTAAGGCACATAAGTAAGTACATCAGAGACATGGAAGAAGTATAGAGTACATGACTCAACCTGCAAGTCTGAATAACTTTGCAAATCATAAATTACTTTTAGCGTCATGCATGTGCGTATAAATGTCATGTCGTGCATAGGTACATGTTTCATAACATCATCAGCCTCTGAGGGCATTCCAGTATATCATACCGGCCACTGTGGGTAAAATCATCATCGTATACCAGCTGATCAGGTGGTGGTGCGTATATAACGCCATAACCTTTCCCATATCCCATACACATATATATACATACATATATACGCGTATGTAACGCCGTTTGAGTACATACATATATATGCATATATAACATCGTTTGAATCATATTTCAGCCACTATGGGCAACATCATCATCATATACCAGCTGATCAGGTGGTGGTGCGTATATAATGCTATAACCTTTTCCCATATCCAATATACATATATTTACATATATACGCGTATATAACGCCATCTGGTTATGGGTCAATGCACATGAATGCAATGCATGAAAAGTACGTCAGTAAAATTATTCGGAATGTCATAAGACCATTTTGCCTCTTGAGCAATATCATAAAGTAACATCTTTTCAACTTTCGTATTTTTCTAAGACCCATAAACATATGATAAAATATTATGACACATGGGAATTAAAGAACATAGATATTTCTATTACTTCTATGAGTAGAGTTATTTATGGAGTTTGTGAATTTGCACGTTTTGTTCATATCGTATGGATCATGCCAAAAGAAAGAAGGGATAACCTTAACATACTTGAAGTAGGAACAACTCCATATAATTATCCCGTTGGAAACCTTCGTGGATTGAATTTAGAACCTAAAAAAAATCTGATTAACCTTCTGCCTTTTTGAAATTCTTGAACGAATCAAGCTTCCCTTTCTTTGAAAATTTGGAACGAATTACGTTTTTTGTTCCTTGAAGTCTTTGAACTAGGAAAGAAATGGAGGAGTATGTATATTGCTAGGATTTTGACGTTATTTTGGTTCTGTTTGTCAATGTCTAAGATTGAATGGAACAAGACCATTTTTGTTTGAAATAAAATTACTTGTGTTTCCATGTTTTAGCTTTTAATCCAAGGCAGATTTGTTTGACTTTTTCAAATAATTCTAATCAAATCCATGGATAAGATCTATAATTCTTTAAGACTTAATTCTTGGTTTACATAATTATCCTTGTAAGCCACCAACCTCTCTACACATGCCACATAGTATATAAGTGAATAGTCATCATGTGGGCTTTATGTGGCTGCCACATCATGCTTAATTATTCAAAAAATTATCCACTTATTAGTTAACCGAGTAATATTTCATTATCCGGTAATTAATCTATTACCCGTATAATTTAAAAATTACCACAAATTACTTAAAATATTACTCACTTTCCACATACCTTATACACCTTACTATCATGGCCATGTAGTACCTTGTATGGCACTAGTCCATAAATACCGGGTATTTTAGCTCGGGTCGTATTTTACCCCAATATGCCAAACTTCGACAAAATTTGTTTTCTTCGAAATTACTTACCCTCTTACCTTCACGAATTTACTCATTACTTATAATCCTTATAACCCCCAAATAATATTTTCCTTGGATAGATGTTAATTACCTTACGAAAATTCAACGTACATTACTGCAGAGTGCAACATCGTCGTAACTTATTATTGCAAAGCGTAGCATCACCGTAATGTAATACTGTTGGGTACAACACTGTCGTAACTTAATACTGCATGACGCAACATCAATCGTAGTATATTACTGTAGGACGTAACACCATCGTAATATATTACTGCAGAGGGTAACATCATCATAATATATTACTGCAGAGCATAACATTGTTGTAATATAATACTGCCGAACGTAATATCGACGTAATATTGCGGGGCGTAACATCATTCCCCTCTATGGAACATTTGTCCTCGAATGTTGACTGATGCTCTTATCATTTTCATAACTTATAACTCTTATGAATATCTTAATACTCTTCTTGCTACTTAAGCAGTTGCTCAGTGAATGAATCCAAATTCTAGGGTATTCCCCCCTTTAGTCTTTTTGTGCATATCATGTCCTGTGGTTGAAATCTTCCTAATCTTGCAACTTTTGTTACCTCCTGCCATATAGCCTATATGACCCTGGCTTTATTGGTGCACTTATGCGATTCATCTTTCCTTTTTCCTTTTATCTTTTAGTCAATCTCTAAGCCTTACTTTGTATATAGAAGGCTTAATAGGATACCTCTCTGGGCCTCTATAGGTATACTGAAGTCCTTTGCTCGATACTTTGTAGAACTTGCGAATGTGGTCGTATCTTATTTAATAGATCTGGTTACCCATTCACATGACTTTACTGCATTTATGTGGGTTATACTATACCATAATTTTTGCTTCAATCTACCTTTACTGAGGTATGCTTACCAAGTTCCCAGTTACTTTTGTTGCCTACCCTTTAGGTATAAATCTCAGTCCTTCAATGCCCCTTCATTACTGTTCGTCTTAAGAATCATGTCCTAGCCTCATGTCATACTTTGTAGCTTATATCTGACCCTTGTTGATTCGCCTCAATGTTGATCTATAATCCTTTACTTGAAGACTTGAAACTTCTTACGTAATACATTACCGCTAGGGCTTACGTTGTATTGAGGAATATTTGAAGTGATTTCCACAATCATATTTCATAGTGTTTCAATGTGATTCACCTTATGGGGGTATCTTGATTTTGTGCCGCCAGTGAAATCTTTTTCTCCTTCTCTTCTTCTATTTTCTCTTATTCTTTTTTTCAAATCATTATTCAAACAAAGGTGCAAACGTCATCCTTTATCTGTCACAATTATCCCCTCATTTTATTACTAGGTCAACATTTCATTCTTTCTAAATGCTATTAATCTTAGATTCCTTTGAGTTCATTCAGGCTATACTGAATATTCAATAACTTAGAGAAACCATTATCTCTCTTGTTTTCATGGACTTAATCTTGAGGACTTATCCATTCTCGTCACATTTTCACTTGCCTTTCCTCATTCTTACTCATATTTTCTTAAAACTTTGTCTCTCTACCATACTTTAGCTTGCGACCTATAAATGTCTATTTATAATACTCGCAATTTTCCTTCAACTTGCTTGCACCATAAATTTTCTTATGTTATTCTGGAATGTCAAGAGATACATCACATCATCCCCAACTCTTCTCTATTCTCTTAACTAGATCTCTCAGTACTTAGAAACCATAGGTTGGAAGACATGCCGTTGACGATGCCGCTATCATTCCCGGTTATTGGACTCCCGTGCTTATAGCCTTCTATAAAAAATATGGACTATTCACAACTTCCTGCATTTGAGTATCTCGTACATTGTTCACTTTTACCTTACTTACTTAAAATATTGTATCATATCTCTTATCTCCTTTATAACCTCCCTTCCACCTAGGTGTAATTCATGTCCATAACTTGAAGCTCTAATATAATACTCGTACCTCTGGTACATACACAATCCAGTGAGAGCTTCATACTGACTTCTTATGAGGCTGGTACTTCTTCTAACTGGCTTCCTTGTAGAGTCATTATAGATTATGGTTGTTGTGTTATTTCTCTTGAACATCTGATATTAAGAGTGATTCTGTCATGTTCTCCAGCACAACTTCTATAATTTTTCTAGGTCCAATAATCAGACTCCTAATTTACTTAGGTGATGTAATTCTTTAGTTTCCCCTTCCTTCTGATCAACCTTTATGTAAGCTTAAGCAATCTTCCGATCTGTGGCTCATGGTATCAGTTATTACCTTAGCCTTTTATGGGCATTATGGAATATCCATGATACAATCTTCTAATAATTCGATCCTTTGTCTATGCCCTGGGCTTACTTCTTTCTTTTAACTTATACCGGAGTCTTCTATGGCTGTATGATTGTCAACAAATATGTTGCCTGGATAAGGCTCCAAAATCTTGAGTGTATCCATAATGTACTAACTCTGGATCATTGACCGAATAATTTCTTTCGTTCCATCTTAGATTTCTTTCAACGTAAGCTATTACTTTTCCTGGTCCTTATGCCCCCTTGTTGCATCCATACTTAGCTTATCTTAGTGTCCACACATGCCAAAGTTTTCATACAACTCATATGATCTCGAATATTACTTTTAATTCTTACTTCCCGTTCATTAGCCACAGTATGTTCCACTTTCCTTTGGAATGCTTACAATGTTGTTGCGAGATTGTTGTTACACGACCATTTCCTCTTTAGGTCATTGTGCTTAGGTTGAAGCCTTCTTTCTTATCTCCTCAGCTAGTCTTTCGTTGTAGTACTTAGGGAGAACTCTTGACTCTCGTAAAGTTGTGAGCTTATTACGGACCTTTTTTGATGTCCTTACTTTCCTATAATCATCTGTAGTTGCTTACTTCCATGCCCTTGTGCTTATATGGTTGCTTCTGAACTGATATTTTGACTGCCTTCCCAGTGGCACTTTCTTTTATTCCCGTAACACTCATATGGTACCTTTAACTATCTCGACTCTTGTTTGAATATATCTCAAGTATTATAATGATATTCTTCGAAGCTGAATTCTCCATGTTAGGTTCTACTATGCTTATCATACACGATCTGATGACTCGTCTGTAACCTCCTGTTTTGCCATAACTGGGATCTTACTAACCAATTACTAACTACTCGTAGGCCTATTATCATACCAATATTCCTCGTAATCTTTCTTGGGTTAATCCCTTTGTCTTAACTTATGTCTTGCACTGGTTCTTTATTTATTAATAACAGCTCGGGCAGGAATTTTCACTTCCTTTTTTTTTGACATCGTGCTTGCACAGTATTCTTGAATCGTAGCGTATCTGTAAGATTTGGATAAGTGTCATCTCATTCCTCTTTCATTTATCGCATTCTTCCTTTACCACTGCATAGTCACTAGAATCACTTAACTCTGATTTAATGCCATATTACTCCATATTCCCCCCTTTAGGGGTGTACTAAAAGCTGAAGCCATGAGGATCTACCTATAGATGTTTTACCTCTTCATCTTTGATGTCGTTTCTCAACATCAATGATCCTTACTCGCCTTGCGGCAATCCTTCTGTACTAAGGATGACAAATACCCTTACTCGCGAGGGTGACACTTAGCGTAACTGACACATACAGTCTCTTAAGCTTAACTTTACTCACATTGCTTGCTCTTGGGAAGCGTCTCCCTGAATGACCATTCTCGGAATTCATCATGAATCTTCTTCTGTGGTCCATTCTATTACCGTCGGAATAAAATCTGAAATTACCATGATGTCGAGTACTTTCCAATCATTCAGTCCTTAATTTATATTTAGTTTGTTTACCAGTCCATACTGATTTCTGCTACTCTGGGGATTAACTCTCCCCTCTGGTAATCGCGTTGGAGTCACAAACTTATTTCTCGAAATGAGGATATGACTTTATGGCCTATATTCTTTTATTGTCTCAAGGCGTGTCATCTTTTGTCTTTTCCTTCATTTGACTGTAAACTCTGTAATACTGTCATCATTTTTTTTATCTATAGTTGTCATCCGTGTATCACATCTTACTTATAATGCTTTATTAACTTTCTTCTCATCACCCGCTAATTATCTATGTCCACTGCTTTACTATGAAAACTCGAACAAAATATTCGTTTGCTTTTGGCTCCACTTGCTCCATCCCTTGGCACTTCCAGTTGCCTAACATTCTTTCTTTGCTGGGGGCGGAAGCCACACTAAGGTAATATTTATTCCTTTAAGGCTTCCAGTGCTCATATCTAGCTTTAATATTTTAGGGTGCACCATCTAGGTGTCTCACGAGGAGATCTATTAGAGCATTTGCAATATCTTTCAGAAATTTCAACTAAAGCAAACAATCCATTCACTATTTTGGGCCACTCTAACCCCATCTGGATCATGATATCATGTCCTTTTCTTAATCTACACCTGTTAGCCCCCACTATGGTATAAATAAGATGGGTGTGGCCCATTATACATACCCTCTGTTACTGTTGAATATAATTCAAAAAGCTTATGTTCCTCTACCTCAATCATAAACGTTGTTAACTTTCATTAACTGGGCGCCTCGTACCCTTCTTCATCTTGCTTTTTTTGCTTGTTGAAACTTGTATTTATCCTTTTAATCTCTCATTGTCTTTCACCATAAAGGTGGATAGGCATTCTTGCCTTAAGGCTCCTTATCAAGAGGCTTACACCTTTCAATACGCACATGATCTACTGAAGACCTCATATTTACTTATCATAAGCATGATACAAAGTCGAGTTCCTCTAATTCAACACTTCCACAGCTATATCTCTTATCGATCATCTTTTTGAAGGCATCGTCTTATTATGAATAAAAATAGAAGCTCGGGAGTTGAATTCTTATAAGTAAGCTCTACCACATGATCTAGAGTAGGAAGAAAGAGTGACAGTCCTAAATGTCCTGTAGCCTCCTGCTTATAAGTGTGGTGCACGACACACCCATAAACAAGACTCTACTAGACATGGCTTGTAGACTCCTTAGGATAGAACTGCTCTGATACCACTTTTGTCACGATCCAAACTGATGGGCCGGGACGGGCACCCGGTACCTTACTCAACTGAGTACCAACTTAATGTATCTTCTTAATACATCATCATATACACGTGACATACATGCCTAATAGGCCAACATGATCCTTTATAAATTCCAAAACATAGGCCGACAAGGCCGTACAATCTTTCACGTACAGGACATATGTCTACAAGCCTCTAAGAATACATAAATGTCATAAAGGTCAGGATAGAGTCCCGCTATACCAAATAATACACGTCTAAATCATACTAACCAAACAAGCAACTCCGAAGCAAATGAAGCGCACCAACATCTTCCGCTGAGCTGATAGCCTACTTGGAGGGCTCTAGACCTGTCTATCAGGACCTGCGGGCATGAAACGCAGCGTCCCCAGGCAAAAGGGATGTCAGTACGAATAATGTACCGAGTATGTCAGGCACATAAGTAAGTACATTAGAGACATGGAAGAAGTATAGAGTACATGACTCAACCTGCAAATTTGAATAACTTTGCAAATCATAAATTACTTTTAGCGTCATGTCGTGCATAGGTACATGTTTCATAACATCATCAGCCTCTGAGGGCATTTCATTATATCATACCGGCCACTGTGGGTAAAATCATCATCGTATATCAGCTGATCAGGTGGTGGTGCGTATATAATGCCATAACATTTCCCATTTCCCATACACACATATATACATACATATATACGCGTATATAATGCCGTTTGAGTACATACCCATATATGCGTATATAACGTCGTTTGAATCATATTTCAGCCACTGTGGGCAACATCATCATCATATACCAGCTGATCAGGTGGTGGTGCGTATATAATGCCATAACCTTTTCCCATATCCAATATACATATATTTACATATATACGCGTATATAACGCCATCGGGTCATGGGTCAATGCACATGAATGCAATGCATGAAAAGTACGTCAGTAAAATCATTCGGAATGTCATAAGACCATTTTGCCTCTTGAGCAATATCATAAAGTAACATCTTTTCAACTTTCGTATTTTTCTGAGACCTATGAACAGATGATAAAATATTATGACACATGGGAATTAAAGAACATAGATATTTCTATTACTTCTATGAGTAGAGTCACTTATGGAGTTTGTGAATTTGCAAGTTTCGTTCATATCGTATGGATCATACCAAAAGAAAGAAGGGATAGCCTTAGCATACCTGGAGTAGGAACAACTCCATATAATTATCCCGTTGGAAACCTTCTTGGATTGAATTTAGAACCTAAAAAAAATATGATTAACCTTCTGCCTTTTTGAAATTCTTGAACGAATCAAGCTTCTCTTTCTTTGAAATTTTGGAACGAATTACGTTTTTTGTTCCTTGAAGTCTTTGAACTAGGAAAGAATTGGAGGAGTATGTATATTGTTAGGATTTTGACGTTATTTTGGTTCTGTTTGTCAATGTATAAGATTGAATGTTACAAGACCATTTTTGTTTGAAATAAAATTACTTCTGTTTCCATGTTTTAGCTTTTAAGCCAAGGCAGATTTGTTTGACTTTTTCAAAGAATTCTAATCAAATCCATGGATAAGATCTATAAGTCTTTAAGACTTAATTCTTGGTTTACATAATTATCCTTGTAAGTCACCAACCCCTCTACACATGCCACATAGTAAATAAGTGAATAGTCATCATGTGGGCTTTATATGGCTGCCACATCATGCTTAATTATCTAAAAAATTATCCACTTATTAGTTAACCGAGTAATGTTTCATTATCCGGTAATTAATCTATTACCCGTATAATTTAAAAATTACCACAAATTAGTTAAAACATTACTCACTTTCCACATACCTTATACACCTTACTATTATGGCCATGTAGTACCTTGTATAGCACTAGTCCATAAATACCGGGTAATTTAGCTCGAGCCGTATTTTACCCCAATATGTCAAACTTCGACAAAATTTGTTTTCTTCGAAATTACTTACCCTCTTACCTTCACGAATTTACTCATTACTTATAATCCTTATAACCCCCAAATAATCTTTTCCTTGGATAGATGTCAATTACCTTACGAAAATTCAACGTACATTACTGCAGAGTGCAACATCGTCGTAACTTATTACTGCAAAGCGTAACATCACCGTAATGTAATACTGTTGGGTACAACACTGTCGTAACTTAATACTGCATGACGCAACATCAATCGTAGTATATTATTGTAGGACATAACACCATCGTAATATATTACTGCAGAGGGTAACATCATCATAATATATTACTGCGGAGCATAACATTGTTGTAATATAATACTGCCGAACGTAATATCGACGTAATATTGCGGGGCGTAACAATATCAATCTCTAAAATGGTGGTAAGAGGCATCTCATTTTTCTTAGAAATTCCATTGGCTCTTTGGCATTCATCACAATGCCTTACAATATCACTAGCATCTTTGTAGAGGGTAGGCCAATAGAATCCACACGTCAAAACTTTTTTAGTCATTCTCGCTCCACCATGGTGACCACCATACGGTGAAGAGTGGCAAGCCTCAAGAATACCAATTTGTTCTTCTTCTGGCACACAACGCCAGATCACACCATCGATATATATTCGAAAAAGATACGGTTCATCCTAATAATAATTCAAGAAATCCCGTTTGAACTTCCTTCTTTGGTTTGAAGAGAACTCATTCGGTACAATGCCACTCATAAGATAGTTGGCTAGATCGGCGAACCATGGCATATCGATCATTGAAACGGATAGGAGTTGCTCATCGAGAAATGAATCATTGATCTCAAGGTCGTCATGTGGCCTCCCCTCCTCCTCCAAACGGGACAAGTGGTCTGCCACTTGATTCTCACTACCTTTGCGGTCTTGAATCTCTAGATCAAATTCTTGCAAAAGAAGTACCCATCGCGTCAACCTTACCTTAGAATCTTTCTTGCTCATCAAATACCAAAGCGTCGCATGGTGGGTGTGCACAATCACCTTAGTACCCATCAAATACGACCGAAACTTCTCCATGGCAAACACAATAGAAAGTAGCTCCTTTTCGGTCACTGAGTAGTTGACTTGAGCATCATTCATTATCTTGGAAGCATAGTAGACCAGATGAAAGATTTTGTTGACTCTTTGCCCCAACAACGCTCTAAACACAACATCACTAGCATCACACATGATCTCAAAAGGCAAGCTCCAACCCGGTGCGGTGATAATAGGAGTAGTAGTCAACTTGAACTTAAGCAACTCGAATGCCTTCATACAATCTTCATTGAAATGGAACTTGGCATCCTTCTCCAAAAGTTTACACAAAGGGTTCACCACCTTGGAAAAGTCCTTGATGAATCGGCGATGAAAACCCGCATGACCCAAGAAGCTCCTCACTCCCTTCAGGGATGTGGGGGGGAGGGAGTTTGGAGATCACCTCAATTTTAGCTTGGTCAACCTCAATACCATGTTTTGAAATTTTGTGGCCGAGGACAATGCCTTCCTCAACCATGAAATGACATTTCTCCTAATTCAACACCAAATTTGTCTCCTCAAATCTAGCCAACACCCTATCCAAATTGTTCAAAAAATCTTCAAATTAATTCCCAACCACAGAAAAATCATCCATAAAGATCTCAAGAATGCATCCACCATGTCGGTGAAAATATCCATCATACACCGTTGAAAAGTCACCAGTGCATTACACAACCCAAAAGGCATCCGTGAGAACGCGAAAGTACCATAGGGACAAGTGAAAGTGGTATTCTCTTGGTCTTCATGAGCAATAAGAATTTGGTTATAACCAGAGTATCCATCCAAAAAGCAATAAAAACACGCCCGGTCAATCTACAAGCATTTGGTCAAGAAATGGAAGTGGGAAATGATCTTTGCATGTAACTTTGTTGAGATTCCTACAATCCAAGCACACTCTCCACATAATGACGGTTCTTGTTCGGATTAATTCATTCTTGTCTTTGTCACCACAGTCATGCCCCCTTTCCTAAGGACACATTGCACCGGAGAGGTCCACGAGCTATCTGAAATGGGGTACACAACCCCGACATCTAACCACTTGATTATCTCCTTCTTCACCACCTCTTGCATTGCTTCATTCGATCTTCTTCGATGTTCAATGGAGGGTTTGGAATCCTCCTCCAAAATAATCTTGTGCATGCAAAAGGCGAGGTTTATGCCCCGGATATCCACCAAAGTCCAACTGATTGCTCTTTTCCTTCTTTGTAGCACCTCCAAAGTTGACTCTACCTACACATTATTAAGCACGAAGAATGGATAACTGGTAAAGTAGAGGAAGGGCCAAAGAATTCATACCTGAGGTGCAGGGGCAATGGCTTTAGCTCCAAGGTAGGAGGCTCCTCGATTGAGGGCTTCGTTGGAGGAGTCTTCCGGTTTTCAAGATCCAAAGATAGTTTTCGGGGCTCATAAGTGTACGACCTCTTGCCTTGCAATGCATTTACATACTCCACTTATCCATCACTCTCCTCATCATCATCTAGGTTGAGCAAAACGGCTTCCAATTTATCCTCAACATTCATCGTTGCACTAGCATCATCAACTATCACGTCGTTCACCAAATCCACAAATGAACAAACTTCATTACTATCCGGTTGCCTTATTGATTTGCACACGTGGAAGACCACCTTTTCGTCACCCACCAAAAAAGTGAGCTCACCGGGCTCCACATCAACAAGAGACTTTCCCGTGGAAAGGAAAGGTCTAGCCAAAATGATAGGCACCTCATAGTCTACTTCACAATCTAAGATCACAACATCCGTTGGGAGGATGAACTTGTCAACTCTAACTAATACATCATCAATGATACCCAAAGGCCTCTTCATTGTCCAATTTGCCATTTGCAACCTCATGGATATGGGTTTTGGTTGCCCAATTCCCAAAGTTTGAACACAGAGTAAGGCATCAAGTTGATACTTACCCCGAGATCACATAATGCTTTGGCAAAATCGACGCTCCCAAAAATGCAAGGAATGGTGAAAGCGCCTGGATCTTCCAACTTTGAAGCCATTGAGTGCACAATAACACTCACTTGGTGAGTCATATTGATGGTTTCACAATTTATCGATCTTTTCTTGGTTACCAAATCCTTCATGAATTTTGCATATCCCAACATTTGTTCCAATGGCACATCATGGACAAACTCTTCATCATGTCAATAAACTTTTTGATCTGGTTCTCATTGTTTTGTTTTGCAAGCCTTTGAGGGTATGGAGGAGGAGGCCTTGGCATTGGTGCCTTAGACTTTTGCACCACCGGTTCCGATAATCAATCATGTGTTCCCTAGACGTGTTCACCTCATCTTGCTTCTCCTCCACACTTTCATCTATATCAATTCTCACTTCTCCATTATCTTGCACCACATTGCTTGGGATTTCATCCTCTTGAACCACAACATCTTTAACCACAATCCTTCTTTGATTTGAGGTGGTTGCATTTTCCACTTCTAGAAGTCACGACCATAGCATGTCCCATATTATTCCCACCCTTCGGGTTCACCACTGTATCACTAGGTAGTTCCCCCTTAGGACGAGTGTTTAAAGCTTGTGAGATTTGGCCTAGTTGAACTTCCAAATTCCAAATAGAAGTGTTGTGCGAGGATATTTGAGCATCGA
Organism: Nicotiana sylvestris; assembly: GCF_000393655.2. NCBI lineage: Eukaryota > Viridiplantae > Streptophyta > Magnoliopsida > Solanales > Solanaceae > Nicotiana > Nicotiana sylvestris. The sequence goes on along the minus strand of NC_091057.1, from coordinate 116,382,671 downwards.
AGTTGGCATTCTTCTCCATCATCTGTTTAAACATGTTTTCAATTCTACCCATCTCATTGGAAGAAGAGCTCGGGCCTTAAGAAGGATATGGAGGTGGATTGCTTGGTTGTTGGAACATCGGAGGCCTTTGAAAGCCCGACCCCCGATTGTTGTTGTTGTTCCACCCTCCTTGATTATTGCCTCCCCAGTTGCCTTGATTGTTGTTGCCCTAGTTGCCTTGATTACCCTAATTGCCTTGATTTCCTTGATTGTTCCAATTGCTTTGATTAGAATTACCACCACTCCAATTGCTTTGGTGGTTTTGGTTGTTCCAATTACCTTGGTTCCCTTGTGACCTCCATTGTTGTTGGTTTTTCCCTTGAGCATTGTTTCTTTGACCTTGGTAATTGTTGACATATTGAACTTCTTCGTCTTGGTCATTGAATGAATCGCCTTGATCATAACCCCTATCATCTTACATGAATTGTTCCAGACGGTTTTGCATTTGTTAACCTTGTTATCTCCTCTTGTTTACCATCATATTCACACCTTCCATTGCATTCACTTGTTTCGGTACTTGAACTTGTTGAAGCTGAGCTTTGGCCAATTGGTTCATGGTAGTTGTTAACTCGGATATAGCTTGTCCGTGGTCATGTATCTCCTTGTGTAGGTGAATAATATTAGGGTCACCTTGTGGCACATTGGCTTTACTTTGCCATGCCAAAGAGGTATCCGCTATCTTATCAAGTATTTCACAAGCTTCGGCATGTGGCGTGTTCATGAAGTTCCCCCTAGCGAGTTGGTTAACCATACATTGGTTTTTTGTACTGATCCCCTTGTAGAAGGTCTGTTGGATCATGGCCTCAGTCAATTGTTGTTTGGGAACTCTTTAACCATGGTACGATATCTCTCCCAAATCTCGTGCAATGGCTCATTGGGTTCTTGCTTGAAGGAAAGAATCTCATCCCTAAGCGTCACCATATGACCCGAAGAAAAGAATTTGGAAATGAACTTTTCTGCCAACTCATACCAAGTATGGATGGAATGGTTGGGCAACCTCTCTAACCAGTCCAATGTTTTTCCCCGTAGAGAAAAAGGAAATAGCCTCAACCTCAGTGCGTCCTTAGAGACATTGGTTTGCTTGCTCCCCCAACAAGTATCGACGAACCCCTTGAGATGATTGTAGGCATTTCGGTGCGAAGCTCCAATGAAGAAACCCCGCTGCTCAAGCAGTGTAAGCATGATGTTGGTTATTTGAAAATTGTCAGCCCTAATGCGGGGCGGGACTATAGAACTGGCATAACTCTCGTTTGGCAACACCCGATGCGCTGCTCTTGGTGGAGGTGGGGGAGGGACGGGAACATTATCATGAGGTGAGCGGCCTCATCTATTAGCTTGAGGTTCGAGAGGAACCTCATACATTGCATCATCGTCCACTTCCTCCCCCAATGGCACATTTCCAATGGGATCGTTATTGAGAGCCATTTTTCGTACCTAGAATCAATTCAAACACAAATTAGTAACTCAAAAGGAAAGAAAGACAAAACACACAAAAACCTAGATATATAGCTAAATCCAATTAACTCCCCGGCAATGATGTCAAAAATTGATCTCGGCCAAATCCACACCATAATTAAGTAGCGAGGCGGTCGATGCAATAATAACCCAACAAAGGTCGGGATCAAATCCACAGGGAGTTAGAATACGGGATTAGGTGTATATCTAAGTTGATTGCAAGTTTTGGCTTAAATTGTACCTCCACAATGTTGATTGGTGTACTACTTCTACTTTACTCTGTTGAATGCGAAGATAAAACTAAAGAACAATATTTTTGGTTTTGAGTTATTTTTCAATTGATAAAGGAATCCAGGGTCGTGACTTGAACCTAGTGGTACCTAGCGGGTTGTAAACTATACGGAAAGTTTGATTTATCCGGTTCATGGTATAGCAAATACACACAATTACTCACTCTATACCTCTCGGTAGTTTGAGTAATTTTGCCCGATTTGGCTTTCTCAAGCCCAAATGAGTATTTGCACAAATCAAGTGATATATACTCAAGTCGGGTCTTACTATCTCTAGATTTGACTCTTTAATCGGGGCTGTCAATTTCTTGAATTCACCCCAATTCCTTGCTAGCCAAATTTTCCTAAACCTAGTCTCTCTTTCTCAAGCAAAGACTAGGTCAAAAAGGCATGAATCAATGTTTGCAACCATTAATTCTATAATTTAAGCATAAACAAGGCTAGATATCACTAACCCAATCATAAATAATCCCTAAAATTAAATACCCATTAAGTACCCACACTAGGGTTGGGTCACAACCCTAGCTAAAGATTTAGCCACTCATAGAAAATGAAGAAATACAAGAAAAAATTAAGGTAGAATGCATAATCATAGATTAAACAAAGAAAAAATAATGTTAAGAAGCCAATCTAATACAAATTTACTCAAAGAAGTAAAGAAAACATTCAGGTGCATGATAACTAGGGATTATAGTCTATTTTATGCTCTTTTTTGCTTGAGTTTTGGATTAAAAATGTGTACAAGTATTCCCAGAAGTTAACTTGTTTTGCTTGTTTGCAGTGTTTGATCAAGAAGAGACAAGGATGTCATAACTAGCTCAAAAAAGAGTGAAACCTGTACAAGTTCAAAGCCAAGTCAAAGCAGCGCTACAGTGAAAAATCCACCGCGGACGCAGAAGACCCACCGCAACCGCGATACTTTTATCGCGGTCTGCGGTGGCAAGATTCAGAGAGATGATATTTGTGACTTTTCAAGTTACCGCGGTCTGCAGTGATTTTATGCGAGCGCGGTACCTCTACTGCGACAACGGTACTTTTACCGCGGTCCGCGGAGAAGGGATTCAGAGAGCCTGGAGATTGAGCTAAAGTTGAAGACCATGGTACGCGGTTGATTTTACGCGGCCGTGATAACCTCACTGCTGCAGCAGTCCATTTTCCGATGTCAGCGGTACCTTCATCAGGGGCATTTTTGTCCGAAAAATTTAGCTGTGTATAAATACTACTTTTTCAGATTTTTAGGGCATCTTATCAATAGCTGAGCACGTGAACGCAATTTTTGTCTATTTTGAGTGATTTGTATCTTACTTAGCAATTAATCTTAGATTCTTATCTTATAATTACAATTTATGGATTATTCTTCATCTCAATCTATGATTTCTTCTTCAATTATGAGTAGCTAAACCCATTAGCTAGGGTTATGGCTCAACCCTAGTGTGGGTATTTAATAGGTCGCTTATATTAGGGCGTAGATTTAGGCTTTCTATGTTGAATTAGTGGTTGCAAATACTAATTTGTGCCTTTTTGACTCACTAAGTTCTTCCCCTTTTGTGTGAGCCTTGCCTTGGGACCCTTTTAGCTCCCTCTGAACTTGGACACACAAAAGCTAGCCTTTCCCCACTGCACTTACTTTGTCTTGGCTATAAAATCTGGGTGTGAGCACTGCCCTGGATCCCTTGAGGTCCTTAGGGAACTCTGACACACCCGGATATGAGAAAGGCTATGAAACAATCTTGGCACTTGAGGTGATTTATTAGATAACTCAGGGAGGAAGTCCTAATCAGGTGCTGAAAGTTTGGGCCTGTTTTCAGGCTCTCTATAGTGTAACTTTGACCTTTCTTTTCTACTTATGCAATTCATTTCCGTATTGGTCTGTAACAATCTATTGTAAACAAGTATTGGGGCTGGCTAGTGAAAATGGGGGGGTAGTTATACATGCTATCAACATCAATGGGTAGAAATCATGTCTTAGGTTTACATTTCCTATGTGTGCATTAGAATCCATGTGTAAGATCAACCCATTCAAAGCATGTCATGCATTAGATACCATGTTTCTTAGGTTTTACTGTTTCAGCATCTCATTTGGCATCACTTCACCACTTAGAAATCCTGCTTTAGGCTAACAACAGCATTAACATAAAATGTTGCTCTTGCACATCTTGAAATCATGATGTAACTCTTTGGGCATTTAGAAATCATGCTTTAGGGAATCTGCATACTTTAGACATGTGATTTTTGACCCTCCCCAAGATTTTTCATATATTAGCGTAAAATATTTAATTTAGGCATAATATAGATATTTTTCAATCATGCTTTGGGGGACAAGTTTGGTAAGGATACTATTTTGCTTTTGCTTGGTATCATTCCTCTTGATTTCATGTTGTTCTTATTTTTCATATATATACATATATATATATATATATATATATATATATATATATATATATATATACTTCTTTCATATTGTTTCTGTGGTGTTACTAATATTGTTTTCTTTTGTCCTTTTGTTTTATTGAGCCGAGGGTCTTTCGGAAACAGCCTCTCTACTCCTTCGGGGTAGGGGTAAGGTCTGCGTACACACTACCCTCCCCAGACCCCACTAGTGGGATTACACTAGGTTGTTGTTGTTGTTGTAAGTAATTTTGACTCTTTTATTTTATTTTATTACAAAAAAACAAAAACAAAATCACAAAATAGGTTCATTAATGTTTTGTAGTCATTATAATCTTAGATAAAAAATCCTAAAAAAATATATATAAATAGTGTCGTATTTTTATTTTAAAATGATATTTGAAAATGCCAAAAATAAGTTTGTTTTAATGGTTAGCTTTATTTTAGTAGCAGGATTAATTAATAAATGGGCCCGTATTTTTAATCTCGTTCGTAGCGAAAGAATAGAACTTGGGCTCGAGCAACCCATTTTTAGGCCTAATTTTGGACCTAGCCCATAATTTCCAAGCCCATAATTCCTAGGCCCATACCCCTTAACCTAAAAACCCTACAACTATCTAGACCTAGACTCTACACTATAAAAACAAGGCTAAGACTAAAGAAGAAGGGATATACATAGAAAAAAGGCTACGCAGCAAGATACAAAGACCTCCAAGGTCTTCTTCTTCACGTACGCAGCAGCAGCCACACACGACCCATGCATGCCGGAGAAATGCACAGACCCCATACTCTCGTCTTCGTCTTCTTCACGATGACCTGAGCCGACAACCGCTGACCAGCAAAATAACCCCACCCCATCTCGTCGTCAACCACCGGTCGACCATCCCATAAACATGACCTCGACCCTTCTGCCATCTCCTTCGCTTGAGCAGTTGCATCGCCGGAATTGATCACCGGCAAGTGACAACACCAACCAGCGACCAAACAACTTAAACAGTCGTTGTTCGTCAGAAACTAGACGCACGACGTCACCGGCGACCACCATTAAAGTCGGCGAACACACACACACACACTGCTACCGTTCCACCATCCCACATCTGCCGCTACCATAACTGGCCGAAAATGCAGCAAAAACAGTGACAAAAACGTGAGAAGTTTCCAGTCATCGTCCCGTTCGAGGTTGTCGAGTTTGTTCGTTCGAGCTTGTTTGAGCTTCACGGCGAGGTTTCGAGTTCCAGTTAGCAGAGGTCTTGCTAGTGTTGTTGATGTATTTCTCGGTCGAGTTCTAGTCATTTGTTGATATACTGTAATTTTGGCCATTTATGGAAACGATCCGGCTGGGTTTTAATGTTCCGACGATATTGTTCGTTGGAGGCTTTATATTTGCTTGAATACTGAAGAACTATTGCTGCTATATTATGGCTGTTGCATATGCTGGCGAAGAAAATTGTTTACACTAAAATACACGCAAGCATTGGTATTTCAAAGGCTAGCGTAAGTGGGGGTGGTAGTCTTTCTTCACATGTTGACAAGTTCTTTGAGGCATTATAAATTCTTATGTAGGAATCTCGTGCAAGACGTGAAGTAAATTAAAATAGAGGTAGTGATGGTTTGTTTCGTGGACAATAAATTGCCTCTACTTCAGAAAGCATCATCATATTAATTTCGTCAAGGATTCAAATTAAAGCAACAATTCCAAGTTGAATTTAGTGGCGAGTTGTTTGCCGAAATAGAAAGACTCTTGCAGTTTAGCTCTTAAATGGCCAAAATAGAAAGAGTCGATTCGAGGCAGCCGAGGTCCTGTTGGTGATCTTGTGCATTTATGAGTTTCAAAGTTGTCCGGTAATTCAAATTTGAGATTCAATATTAAGGTATGTTTCTGCTATTCTTTAAAGTTTTTCCTTGTATACTTATTGTGAAGTTTTTGATGATTATGGCTGACCTAAAATCCGGGTGTGCATTTCATGTGACCCTACTATAATTTTGAATAATGATAGTAGAAATAAATATGGTATAAATTCGGGTATGCATTTCATGTGACCCAAATCCAAATCTTAACAACGTCAAATAGAATATGTCTCAGACTGCAGGTGCATTTCATGTGGCGCGGTCAAAAGATATGTTTTGGCTGACGTTGAAATCTTCCTTAAAATGAATAAGAGCGGTTATAAAGTTGAAATGCATATAGGTTCAAAATGTTCTAAAATCAGATAATAGGCCAATTATAACAGTTGAGCGACCGTGCTAAAACCACGGAACTCGGGAATGTCTAACACCTTCTCCCGGGTTAACAGAATTCCTTACTCGGATTTCTGATTCGCGGACTGTTAAACATAGTCATATTTTCCTCGATTCGGGATTCAACCGGTGACTTGGGACACCATAAATCTCCCAAGTGGCGACTCTGAATCTTTATAATAAATCCCGTTTCGGTTGTCCTTTAATTGGAAAAACTCTCTTTACTCTTACACCCCTTCCCGGGGGATGTAGGTAAAAAGGAGGTGTGACAGCTCTGGCGACTCTGCTGGGGATCGAACCCAGAATCTCTGGTTCAGGGTTCAAAAATTCGAGCTTAGAATAATTGTTATAGTTGGTTTTTTCCATTATCTGATTTTGACATGATTTGGGCCTAATGTGCTAATTGATGGCTTTTACTGCTTTGATATTTCGTGAACCGTATATAAACTGTTGTGAAATCTCACTTCTCTCTAAGTCTTCTAAATCATGAAGAAGTGTGCACTTCGTGTGACTTCTTTTCTGTTAGAGTCATATCCCAAATTTAGAACGAGGTTCAGACAAGTTGCAAAGCTGGTGAAGCTTCTGTATTCCCGGTACGCTGCCCCCACTCGGCTCGAGTTGTCCGCTCGGGTAAGCCAGGTCTAGAACAATAAACCCAGGTTTTGAACCTAGTACAACAAGACCTCATGCCGGATCCCTAGTAGGCATGTTTGTTGGCATCATGTGCATTTGACTTTGGGAACTCAACACAGGGGTTGGGTCCGTCTAGTACAGGTACACCCCAAAAAATAAAAGACCATCCTGATGCATCTTATGTGCTACATGTTGCATTTATTCAAGGGTAAAAAGGTCATTTGGCGGACCAATAATAGCTGGGGGTAAATGAAGAAATAAAAAAAAAATACAAAGAGAGAGGTTGAAGTGTGAGAATGAAGTGAGTAGGGACCAATTATATTTTTGTTCCATTTTATTAAGAAAAAGAGCATGGAAACTTCAAAAAGATTTTGCACTCTTGATCATTTTTCAAAAAATCAAAAAAGAAAAAGAAAATCCAAAAAGATTTTGCATGTTTCATCATTTTTCAAGAAAAAGCAAGAAAAATGTGATTTCTATGAATTAGTGGTTTTATTTTATTATTCTCGCTCGTATCCAATTTGCCCGAACTACGCGAACCTTATTCTAGTCTCTCGGGGCGGAATACGTAGGCAACCCACATAGAGTCCGGTCTTCATAGTAAATCTTAGGTTCTTGGCTTTGCGGGGTCATAGCCAAATTTTGCACTTCTAGCCACCTTTTGGCCAAATAAGTCAGTTTGCAAAAATAGCCTCAACCATGTCTTCCATGTGTCCAGTAGGGAGTGTTATTGTCTCACATAGTGTTGATTTAAAGTTTTCTCATACAGGTGTGGATTTATTTATCGAAGTTTGAACATGATAAATACCCCAGGATCACTGCATTCAGGAGCTGCTCGAGGAGCCATTTTATGTTTCTGAGTCAATTATTTTTGTTTTATTTTTCTAGTCCTGTATAGTAGTATTTGGTCTTTTAGGTGATGTTAGAGTTTGTATTGTCTAGTTAAGTTTGTATAGTCTTTTGTTACTGTATTTCTTATTTTGCATTTGAAAATGTGTTACAAGTAAAAATCCAAAAAAAAAAAAAAAGATGTTGCATTTTATATTTCGTTATTAATTTTCTTTAGAATACTAATTCTAGAAATGAAAAAAAATTCTTTTAGTACTTCTTTAAAAGCTTTCTTTAAGGTGTTAATTCCAAAATCCAAAAAGATTTTCTTTTGAGGTGTTTCTTCGGGAAATTATTGAAAAATAAAAAAAAAATTATTTTCATTAGAACTTTAGGATATTGTAAATAATACTTTATCTTTTGTTTATCATTGGAATTTTTCCTTTAGGCAATCAAAATTGAAATCCAAAAATATTTTGTTTTATCTTTTTTATTGCTTGCTTCGAGATCTTGCGTCAGGATATCAAATGAGGATTCAAAATGTCTTTCTATGGTTTATTCCTTAGATTTCCTTCAAAAAAAAATAACCAAAAAAATATTTTTCTCTTTTAGGGTTTTTCCTTGATAATTTCTCATAGAGTACCTGTTTTAAAAATAAAAAAAATAAAAAAAGAAAGAAAAGAAAAGAAAAATGGAAACGTTAGTTTGTTTACTTTATTCTCGATCTTCCCGAACTACGCAAAGATCTAATTCATGCAGCGTCATGATACGTAGGCAACCTATATAGGGTTCGATCGAATCATTTTTTTATTATCAAAAGAAAAAAAAAGAAAAAAGGAAAAAAAAGGTTAAATATAGAAATTGTGAGATGTGAGATATGAGAGAAAGAAAGGGGGGTGATTAAAAAAAAGAAATGAAGGAAAATGAGCGAGGAAAGAAAAGAAAAGAGAAGATTCAAATGGACAAATTGGGATGATGCCAAGTGACCTTATAACCCTCGAAGTCATTCTAGAACCGATAACTGTGACTAGGTGCATTGCACGCAATGTGATATTTTAGCTATTAATGCCCTAACGCTAACAGGATGACCCCATTTTGTTCCTTTTGATATCTTCATAGCAGAAAGGTGGTTGGTTTATGGTTCTCGAAATAGTAACTCTTCTCTACAACATAAAGTCAGAGGCAATGGTAGACAACAACAGAACTGAGTTGGTTGATACCGGTGCTCGAAAGCAGTTGGTTGAACAGGACAATGGGTTGGTTGAAGAGGTAAAGATATTAAAACAACACGTGGCTGACATATATCAGGCTTGGATGACTGGGAAGGTACCACCCCCGCCACCACCTAGCCTCCTAGATGTCGTCCTTACCCAAGCTCCGAACACAATGCCAGATGATCCTCCATACTCTCCAGATCTACCCGCTTATCATAGCTTTCCCAATCGTCTTAGTAGCTCCATCACTCATCCTCCAATTACCTCTCCCCAAAATCGCCCTCCTGTCACATCTACTATCCCCGACAATTAATACTCATTCAAAGCTCATGATGCCCAATATTACCCCTCAGAGGTTGCCCACAAGGTTCCCAACTAATCAAGCAGGGTCCGCGGGATGGGTCTCATGTTGTAAATGAAGAGTTCACAGGAAGAAAAGGGCGATATGGGATACCCAGGAGGCTGAAAGGCATAGAACAGTCTTCAATGAACAAGCAATGAACGGGAGACCAATGTAGCATGTCTTATAAAGATTTGTCTATGTCCCCCGACGTTCATCTGCCTGCGAGGTTTAAAGTGCCAAAGTTTAACTTGTATGATGGGTGTGGGGATCCGGTAGCCTATTTGAGGGATTATTGCAATAAAATGAGAAGTGTTGGCGAGAAAGATGATTTGTTGATGGCGTACTTCAATGAGAGCCTGACTGGGGCAGCATTGGAATGGCATAATCGTCAAGATGTTGGTAAGTGGCCCACATTGGGTGACATGGCTCAAGATTTTGTTCGATACTTTCAATACAGATCAGGTGTTACCCCAGACCGCTCCTCCCTATGTAAAATGGAAAAGAAGACGGAGGAAAGCTTTAGAGAATTTGGACTCAGATGGAGGGAGCAGGCTGCTCGAGTCAATACCCCGATTGGGGAAGAAGAAATGGTTGAGCTCTTCCTAAAAGCCCAGGGGCCTACCTACTTCAGTCACTTGATCCCGGCCTTGGGAAAGCCTTTCAATGATGTGTTAAAAATGGGGGAGATGGTAGAAGAGGGAATCAAATCAGGTAAAATCATGAGTTGTTCGAAAGACATTCAGAACATCCCAGTAAGCTTGGGTGGAAGAAAGAGAAACAGGAAAGATGATCCGATGGGCTTTCCCGGTCAACACTTCCAGCCTCGACATCGTCCCCATGGATATCCTGATGCACCAGATGATCCTACCAAATGCCACTTCTCTCCACGGAACTCCCAAAATTGTACATCACTCTCTCAGTACCCAGCTTCACAAAATGCTTATCCACCCCCACGAGCCTATCGAAAACCCCCTGGCTCAGGTTTCCGGCCGAATAAAGCATTTAAGAATAAGAGGTTGCTGAAAAAAGAAAATGCTTTCACCCCATTGGGAGTGTCATACGCCAGTTTGTTCCAAATGTTGAAGCAATTGGACATGTTGAAGCCGATCCAGATAAAAATGTCAAACCCTCTTCCAAAGAAGTTTGATTTTTCTCAAAGGTGCGCATATTGCTCAGATGCCCCGGGGCATGACATAGAGAAGTGTTGGAATTTGAAGAAAGCAATTCAGAAGCTTATTGATGCAGGTGACATTGTCGTGCAAAATCCAGATGCAGCAGACACTAGCCAAAGTCCATCGCCTGAGACGCATATGGTGGGTATGATTTGTTTTGAAAAGGAATATGAAAATTCTTCTGAGATCCTCGAAGGCCCACATGCTGCAAAGTTTTCAGTGCTATCAAAGGTTGATCTTAAGAACGAGCCAGCAAAGGGAACCCAAAAGAAATTTGTTAAGAACAATGTGATGGAAGTTTGTGAAGGTCCTAGTAATGTTGCTGCAGAATTCAGTGGCTAAGATGCCGAGCTTGGCAATTGAAAAGACGCTCCTGTCTTGGTTAGCCAGGGAGGATTTTTGGTGGTTTATTTTGTTGTCATTTCTATTGTCCGGGTTATTGCAGGGTTGTAATCCGGACATCGTCTTGTGACTCAAATCCTTATATCCTTTATTTTGTCTAGTTCCTTTAGTCATATTATCTCACTTAGTGTTTTCTAGGTTTGTTCTAGGTTTGTAACCCTAGTCTAGTTTGTTTGTTTTGTTGTCCAAACTCTTTCACCATCTGTCTAATGCAAGTTTCTGTTTTCTGTTATTTCTAGTCATTTTTGTTTAGTTCTCTTTTCCTTTTATAGTCCTTTTCCTGTTGACTCTAATGACGTGACATGCACGCGTAATTCTCAACCTAGTTTTAAAATTCAGTTTAATCACGAAGCAATGAAACAATGTTGAAGATGTAGGGACATTTGAGGGAAATAAGCAAAGGCATTTTGAGATCACTTCAAGCCCGAATTGTGTGAAATTGGGGCAGATAGAACATAAATAATCCCTATTGAAATGCATCCTGCCGCATCAATTTGAAGATAAAAGCAAGTTTGCCCCAAATTTGTAGGGGGCCGCTCGTGGTAATGAGAGTGAGAATGTTGTTTAATGGTTCTTTGTATATAACAAATGTAGAAGGCGAATGTGTGGGTATGGTCATCAAGTCTGGCGCAACCAAAAGATGTTACGAATGTTTTCCTTGGTTTGTTTAATTGTGTTGTTTGTACTTGGCATGTTTTGAAGGTTGGAATGACGAAGGCATTTTGTTCTGCTATCTAAACACTTTATCCCTCGTCACCCCTTTTGAGCCTTATTTATTTTCTTTCATACCCCTCTTTCGGAATCAGTAGCAAATATCAGAAACAAAAGCATGAAAGATAAGAAAAGGAAGAAAGAAAAAGAGAAAGAAAAGGAAAGAGAAAGAAATAAAGAAAAAGAGAAGAAAAAAGAAAAAGAAGAAAAGAGAAAAGAAGAATAAAAACAATAAAAAGAAAAAGAGAAAAGCAAAAGAAAAAAAAAAAAGAGAAGAAAGAGAAAAGAAAAAAAAACAACAAAGTAATTTCTATGACATGAACTACGTTCGACCTGATTCCTTTGAAGGATACGTAGGCAGCCTCACGGTTCGGTCTCATCAAAATAAAAATCCAAAAGTCCCCAAGCAAGAAACTAGGGCAGAAATTGTGGTTGTTGTAAGGAATCTGGTTCCGAAAGTTATAATTTTGAACTCATGATAAGTTGTTTTGAGCCTTTTGATACCTTTTCTTTCTAACCCTATCCAAAAGCCCACGTTACGGTCCAAAGAAAGACCTTCCAATCAGTCTTCGAGAGATGCCAAGTCAAGCAAGGAGAGATAATTCATATCAGGGGCAACACTCTGGTCCAAGCAGAAAAACAATGAAAATGAGAGTCTTATTGGTGAAAACCCTCGCGGGCACTGTAAGGCGACGGTAAGTGGAGAGAAAGAATCAAAATGAGAGAGTCTTGATGGTGAAAACCCTTCGGTCACCACAGGTCGAATAAGGATTGTGAATCAGATTGGATAATCGGAGCATTGAAGCCCAGTTTCACGGTTTAGGGGTGTAACAGGAGTTGAACATCAGACTTTCTCAACAAAATAGGCCACAGGTGCATGTCATGGTCATTAGAGTTGGTATCCACATCTGATAGGTTTCTACTTTGTAGTTTTCTTGTTAGGAATCATTTCTTTACTTTGTCCTTTACTCTGTTCCTTTTGTCTTGTTTACTTCCTCTTTCTGAGCTGGTTTGGTCAGAACAAGTGAGAAATGACTTCAAAATTTGCCGCCAGCTTTCCAATTGCACAAAACGGGATCTGGCCAGCACATCAAAGTGGCATAAGTTAGGAAAGAACAACAAGCGCACTGAGGTGGTAGCAATCAACATGCTTTGGGGTCCATGAGAAATACAAAGGTTTGGTATATTTCAACTCGTGAACAGTACAACAGATAGAGGATGTTGGGTGAACGGGTCAAAGGTATTCTCTGTTATGAGATCAATAAAGAAAGTGTTTAACGAGTGACAAACGATGTCTTCCAAGCAGAAATCAAAGTTGTCATGGCAAGTGAGGGAACAATAGACTTCAAGGCCAAGGCCAGTGATTTAAGTCAGGAAAAACAGCATGCACACTGAGTGGATGGAAATTAGCGTGCTTTGGAATTCATGAGAAACACAAAGATGCAGTACACGTCAACATAATAGCATGATGCAACAGATGGAGGGTGTTAGGTGGACGGATCAAAGGTATTTTTGATAAAACACAAAGGTTGGTAAATGTCAGTTCATGAGCAGTGCAACAGATAGAAGGAATTGGGTCTGAACGGAGAAGGGACATTTTCTGTGATAAGGATGACAGAGAAAGTGGCTAGTCCATAAGCAAGCAAGGTCCTCGAGGGGAAATCAGTTATCATAGGAAGTGAAGGAGCAATCGCCCTCAAAGTCAAGGCCACAAACCAACCACCACATTTTAAACTAACAAGATTTTTCTTTGATTGAAACAGGGGCAGAAAAGTTCGTTTGTTTCGGGGAAACCCTCCGTGGAGAAAGGCAGTCACCAAACAGGTTTGAATTTTGATTTTCAGGACCCTCCTGAAAAATGGGACCTAGTTTAAAGTTCAGAAATAGCATAATCTAGCATAAATGTATCCCAAAAGAATATAAGTTAGCTTAGAAGTTTGCATGTTCGAGATAGGATTCAATTAGGAGTTTCCAGGACCCCCTGAATAATGGGACTTAGCTTTAAGATTTCGATTAGATAACAACATTTAGTGTAAACTCTGTTGTAGGGTAGTATAATTCAGACATGAAAGTTGTCACCCTTAAGAAAAATTGGACTTTAGATTTTCAGGACCCTCCTAGATAATGGGGAGTAGTTTAAAGATCCTCTTAGATAGCAAGATTTAGCAGAAGTCACACCTGTAGAAGATATAACTTAGATTTTAAATTGTCGTTTAGTTAAGAGTTGTCAGGACCCCCCTGAATAATGGGACCTAGCTTTCAAATCCTTAGTAATACTTGGTAATATGATTTAGTTTTACAATCACATCTGTCCCCAGCCACCAAACTGGGGCAGAAAATTTTCTTTGTTTTTGTCTGTTTTGTTAAAGTCAGGAGCCCGCCTGGAGAGCAGGGAATACATTTCAAGTTAGCAGTCAGGAACACGCCTGGAGAGCAGGGAATACATTCAAGCGTATCAGTCAGGAGCTCTCCTGGAGAACAAGGGACTACAATTTAAGTTTTAGCTTTCAAATTCTTTGTTTTGTCTATTTGAAGTCAGGAGCCCGCCTGGAGAGCTGGGAATACATTTCAAGTTGAAGTCAGGAGCCCGCCTGGAGAGCAGGGAATACTTTCAAGTGCAGCAGTCAGGAGCCCGCCTGGAGAACAAGGGAGTACAATTTAAATTTTAGCTTTCAAATTCCTTGTTTTGTCTATTATGAAGTCAGGAGCCCACCTAGAGAGCAGGGAATACATTTCAAGTTAAAGCCAGGAGCCCGCCTGGAGAGCAGGGAATACATTTCAAGTTAGAAGTCAGGAGCCCGCCTGGAGAGCAGGGAATACATTTCAAGTCAGCAGTCAGGATCCCGCCTGAAGAGCAGGGAATACATTTCACGTCAGCAGTCAGGAGCCCGCCTGGAGAGCAGGGAATACATTTCAAGTTAGCAGTCAGGGAGCCCGGCCTGGAGAATAGGGTCAGTTTTTACTTTAGTCAAGCTTAGTTTATAGTTTTCCTAGTCTATTCTTTAGTTTAATTTATCACTGCATTAACAGTACAAGTGGTTTACAATTTTGCTAACAACTCACAAATCTTCCTAGTGCAAACTGGGGTAGAAAATTTCTTTGTTCTGTCTATTTTGTTGTAACCAGGCGCCCACCTGGAGAACAATGGGAAACAACTCAAGTTTCTAGGGAAAGCAGTGTCGAAGGAAGACAACTCGAGTTTCAAGGGAAAGCAGTTTCGAAGGAAGACAGTTCAAGTTTCAGGGGAAAATGGTTCAAGGTGCAAAGGAAAACACTGTCAAGTAACAAGAGAAGACGGTTCGAGTTCAACAGTCAGGCGTCCACCTGAAGAAAAGGAAAAGCATCTTAGATTGCAATTCAAGTCAGCAACTAAAGAATCTCGCAGCAAGAATGCGAGTTAACAGTCTGAGGTGATCAACAGAAGTTAGTCACAATAAAGAAAAGAGAGAAAGGCAAAAAGTGAATCCAAATGCAGAAGTTGATGAAAGATGTGAATTGCTTAAGACGTGGTAGAAGTCACAAGCACTACATATCCGGTCCTGACCCAAAAGCTGTAGAAGAACGAGCTAGCACCTGCAGCTAACAAGCGCCAAGGTTCAAATCTAAAGTCTGCATGAAGAACCATTCAAGACTCAAGATCAAACTTCAGAAGACTTATAGATAGGAATCTTGTAACTCGTAGTTGATAGGCTTAGCTAGTCTTTTTCATGTTTTGATTTTTGATGTAATAACGGGACTGCGGACTGGAACCTCGGCAGAACGGCACCTCGACTGGCTCTCCACCTCGGTATACTTCATCACCTCATTCATTTCTGAACTACACGTGACCTGATTCCTTTATAGCCAAGGATATGTAGGCAGCTCAGATACTAGGGCTCGGTCACATCCCCCTTCTCTCTTAGTTTTAGTCTCTCCAAATAAGGGTCGGGTCAAAATCCTGTCTAGTCATTATTTGTCTGAAAATACTACGTCTTTCCAGTCAAAGAGGGGCAGCTATAGACATGTGATTTTTGACCCTCCCCAAGATTTTTCATATATTAGCGTAGAATATTTAATTTAGGCATAATATAGATATTTTAAGTAATTTTGACTCTTTTACTTTATTTTATTACAAGAAAACAAAAAAATCACAAAATAGGTTCATTAATGTTTTGTAGTCATTTTAATCTTAGAAATAAAATCCTAAAAAATATATAAAAATAGTGTCGTATTTTTATTTTAATATGATATTTGAAAATGCCAAAAATAGGTTTGTTTTAATGGTTGGCTTTATTTTAGTAGCAGGGTTAATTAATTAATTGGCCCATATTTTTAATCTCGTTCGCAGCGAAAGAATAGAACTTGGGCTCGAGCAACCCATTTTTAGGTCTAATTTTGGACCTAGCCCATAATTCTTAGGCTCATACCCCTTAACCTAAAAACCCTACAACTATCTAGACCTAGACTTTATACTATAAAAACAAGGCTAAGACTAAAGAAGAAGGGATATACACAGAAAAAAGGTTGCGCAGCAAGATACAAAGACCTCTTAGGTCTTCTTCTTCACGTACGCAGCAGCAGCCACACATGACCTATGCACGCCGTAGAAACGCACAGACCCCATACTCTCGTCTTCGTCTTCTTCACGACGACCTGAGCCGACAGCCGCTGACCAGCAAAAGAACCCCACCCCATCTCCGTCGTCAACCACCGGTCGACCACCCCATAAACATGACTTCGACCCTTCTTCCATCTCCTTCGCTTGAGCTACTGCTTCGCCGGAATTGATTACCGGCAAGTGACAGCACCAACTAGCGACCAAACAACTTAAACAGCTGATGTTCATCGGAAACCAGACGCACGACGTCACCGGCGACCACCATTGAAGCCGGCGAACACACACACACACACTGCTACTATTCCACCATCCCACATCTGCCGCTACCATAACTGGCCGGAAATGCAGCAAAAACAGTGACAGAAACATGAGAAGTTTCCAGTCATCGTCTCGTTCAAGGTCGTCGAGTTTGTTCGTTCGAGCTTGTTTGAGCTTCACGGCGAGGTTTCGAGTTCCGGTTAGCAGAGGTCTTGCTAGTGTTGTTGATGTATTTCTCGGTCGAGTTCTAGTCATTTGTTGATATACTGTAATTTTGGCCATTTATGGAAAAGATCCGGCTGGGTTTTAATGTTCCGGCGATGTTGTTCGTTGGAGGCTTTATATTTGCTTGAATACTGAAGAACTATTGCTGCTATATTATGGATGCTGCATATGCTGGGGAAGAAATTGTTTACACTAAAATACACGCAAGCATTGGTATTTCAAAGGCTAGCGTAAGTGGGGGTGGTAGTCTTTCTTCACATGTTGACAAGTTCTTTGAGGCATTATAAATTCTTATGTAGGAATCTCGTGCAAGACGTGAAGTAAATTAAAATAGAGGTATTGATGGTTTGTTTCGTGGACAATAAATTGCCTCTACTTCAGAAAGCATCATCATATTAATTTTGTCAAGGATTCAAATTAAAGCAACAATTCCAAGTTGAATTTAGTGGCGAGCTGTTTGCCGAAATGGAAAGACTCTTGCAGTTTAGCTCTTAAATGGCCAAAATAGAAAGAGTCGATTCGAGGCAGCTGAGGTCCTGTTGGCGATCTTGTGCATTTACGAGTTTCAAAGTTGTCCGGTAATTCAAATTTCAGATTCAATATTAAGGTCCGTTTCTGCTATTCTTTAAAGTTTTTCCTTGTATACTTATTGTGAAATTTTTTATGATTATGGCTGAGCTAAAATCCGGGTGTGCATTTCATGTGACCCTACTATAATTTTGAATAATGATAGTAGAAATAAATATGTTATAAATTCGGGTGTGCATTTCATGTGACCCAAATCCAAATCTTAACAATGTCAAATAGAATATGTCTCAGACTGCGGGTGCATTTCATGTGGCGCGATCAAAAGATGTGTTTTGGCTGACGTTGAAATCTTCCTTAAAATGAATAAGAGCGGTTATAAAGTTAAAATGCATATAGGTTCATAATGTTATAAAATCAGATAATAGGCCAATTATAACAGTTGAGCGACCGTGCTAGAACCACAAAATTCGGGAATGCCTAACACCTTCTCCCAGGTTAACAGAATTCCTTACTCGGATTTCTGGTTCGTGAACTGTTAAACAGAGTCATATTTTCCTCGATTCGAGATTTAACCAGTAACTTGGGACACCATAAATCTCCCAATTGTGACTCTAAATCTTTATAATAAATCCTGTTTCGGTTGTCCTTTAATTGGAAAAACTCTCTTTACTCTTACACCCCTTCCTGGGGGGGTGTAGGTAAAAAGGAGGTGTGACACATACTCTGAATATCATTCTACAATTTTTGTATGTGCACATTAGATACCCTGTTTTTAGGAACTCGCTCAGCCACACCTAGTTAAACCAATAACGCATGAAAAATGATATAAAACAGTTTCATGTTTGATTATCTTGTTTGAGTGAAACTGGTCACAATCCTTACATGTTTTTGCAACATTTAGAACAACATGTTTTAGGTAAAAACAACTTCCAAACTGCTTCAATCATTCTAGTAACTGATGTATATCATTTTACGCATAGGCAAGTCTTAGGTAATAAACTTAAATAAAAACTAGAACTGTCTTTGTTTAACTGCCAGCATGTTAAAATCAGTAGGCAAGCCTGATTCGGACTTCTTTTCTGAGTCATGTAATAAATCTGGTTCTGCTGTTATCACTTAGATACCATGCATAGGATCTGAATGTGGACCTTATCTGTGTATGAGTCGTGTTATCTATGTGCATTACTTGTGGAGGTATATTTAAGCCTTTTGTCTGTTTTCTTTGTTTTTCCCCTAAATGTAGTCCTATGTGTTCTTATTTGTCGCTTAGTATTTTGCTTTTAAACCTGAGGATCTGCCTAGAACCCCCTCCCCCTATAGGATAGGAGTCCTAAATTCCTTCTAGACTGACAGGAAGGGACGGGTAACAACATGCAATAGGGGTCGAGACCAACCTTTGTTTTAATTACCTTCACGGGGCGGGTAAGGGTAGATATGGAAATGATAATCGGTGCGTTAATACCACATGTAGCCCCTCTTTGAGGAGTGTCATACCGGGTATTGCATTGATGTGATCCATATTATAAACAAACCTAGGACACCCCCTTTTACATTCACGAATATGCTTAGACTGTAATTCTTTTTAAAATCTTGCTTTTCATTAACTGCTTTCCAAACATCTGTGTACTTAAAATTAAATCCCCTACTATTTGAGTCATACTTGTTATTTGCTAATTGTACAAATTCACAAAAACTGTTTGGCCGGGAACCATACTAGTGGATCTTGAGGGGTGCCTAACACCTTCCCCTTAGGATAATTTCAAGCTCTTACCCTGTCTCTGGTTACCAAATATAGTTAGAAATGAACCCTATAGGTGCCTTAACGCACCTTAAAAATCGTTAGGTGACGACTCTTCAAAAATGCAAACCCCTTTTCCTAAAAGGAAAGAGTTGTCCCATACCAAAAAATGTCATAAACCCGATTCCACGAAGGAAAAGGGGGGCGCGACAGCATGGTGACTCTGTTGGGGATATTTAGGCGTTTACCATTTCATACCGTTTTTGTGAATTTGTACCCCCCCCCTATGTGCAATTATTTGTTTAATTCCTTTAAGCATTTAATTTCTTCTTCAAAAAGCAAAACTAAAGTATCTTTCTTGTTTCCTTCCTTTGTGTCGCACCTCCTTTTTGCCGCACCCGCGGGGCGCGTGAGGAGTTTTCTCCAATTAAAGGACAGTCGAAACGGGATTTATTTAATTATTTTCAGAGTCGCCACCTGGGAATTTTAAGGCGTCCCAAGTCACCAATTTCAATCCCTGAATCGAGGAGAATATGACTCTGTTTATTATTCTGCGAACCAGAAATCCTGAGTAAGGAATTCTGTTAATCCGGAAGAAGGTGTTAGGCATTTCCGAATTTCGTGGTTCTAGCACGGTCGCTTAACTGTTTTTATTATTGGCTTAATTATCTTGATTTTAAATATGTTGATGTTATCTGATTTTACTATCGCTTATACTTATTGTGATTGAGAATCCTTCTTTGAATCGAATTACGCGTACGTATATTCATGTTATAAATTTTAAAAATGCAGAATTGTGTCACGCGTACGTGTACACGATAGCTTTTTGGTAATATATTTATTAAACAATCATTTTTTCGGAATTGTGTCGAATCAAGAATATTTGTTTTTCTTGAATAGTGAACCGTACATCTCGGGTTTTTATGAAATTGATTTAACGCCTTTGGAAAAATCCTTTTATTAAATATTGTTCGAAATTGCGCGTACGCATAATCCGAATTTTTACTTTTAAAAATATAATCAGGGTACGCGAACGTATCCCTAATTGCGCAAAATATTTGTAATGGTTTAGGGATTTTCCACAAATTGTTTATTATATTTATGTATTTCTTTTATGTGAAAATCATGAGAAACTCCTATTTAGAGGCCTATAAATTCTTTGAAAAGAATTCGCAATCTATTAAAGGTTGTTCGTCGATTATGATTTCCGAATATAAGTTATATTCATTCCAACTATTCAAATTCAAAGAACAGAATAAAAATATGATTAATACTATTTTTAAACAAATATGACATATATATATATGCCAAAGAATAAATTGCATATGAAACTGAAAATAAATGATTCATAAAGGAAGGAAATATTTTCCGAGAATTTTCATTATTTACTTAATGCAAATTTCTATTTCTAATTATCATTGATGTAAAGTGTGGCAATTTATGCTTGTACATCTCTTTTCATTCTCATATACTCGCTTTTAATCTAATAGGCCTAATTATTTGGTCACTTTGTTTTATGAAGATAGATAAGCATCGAATTTATAGAAAGGGAATTATTATACAAGTTAATTCAACAAAGTTACCTTACATACAACCTAACTGTTTGGCGTAAACATTCATAACGTTTTAACATCATGATGAGCTATACCAACTTACTTTACTCATATGATTATACCTGTCATCATACCATATAATAACTTATACCAATCTAAACAAAATCATATTTGTTACAAGATATTCTACTAATGTAACTTCTTAATCTTTACATTTAGCTAATGGTATTATGGGATGTAATCAATGGCCCATTTTTATGCCTTACTCCCTGTTTTGACAATTCACATATATCTATACCAATGAGATTTCGTAATGGCTAACATTATTACAAAAATTTTTATATGAATTTCAAAATAAGACAATTTAACTCATAGCTATCAAATTGAATTCACTATTAGTTAACTAACATAAAAAATGAAATTAAAACTAATGAACTTGGACAATTGGAAAATAGCATTTCAATTCTAGCTTCATTGATGAGTCATGTTGAATCTCTTTCCAACATAGAATTTAAGAAAGATAATGTACCTGGAAATGGAGGTAGAAGAAGTAAGTTTCAGCAGTTGCAGCAGTAATAAAAACAGCGAAATACCAGTATTCTCACAGATTTGAGCAATAATAAGATCCGAAGAAAACAGATGCACAGTACAGTTATTTTTTAACTGGACACTTCAGATGTTAACTGAATCAATGGAACCAAGTAAGGTTGAACAGATTCAACAAAAGAACAATATTTCAAATTTCAATTTCTTTTCAGTTTCAAATTCCCATTTTTCTGATTTTTTTTCTGTTTCTGTTGTTGTATATCTGTGTGTATGTGTGACTGCTCTTTTGTTCCTTTTCTGTTTCTTTTTCCTCTCCTAAAATCTCTCAAACTCTCCTCTTCTAAAAACTGATCCTAAAAATCTGTTTGCTTCCCCAATTTCACACTCTCTTTTTCTCTTAAAACTCCTTTTTTAAATTCTCTAAGGTCTCTTAAAGTCTGCCCTTTTAAGCTGTCCAGCTCCTGTATTTATACAGGGCTGGTTGCACCTTTGTCACGGTGGCTGGACCCTTTATCCCTTTAAAAATTAGAAAGTTTCCATTAAAACTACTTTTTAATACTTTATGTGATCCTAACATGATTTTCAGCAGCCCCATTATCCCTTGTTCCCCCTTTATTACTTAAATATAGCCATTAACACTCCATTATCAGCCCACTATTATATCATATTACTCTTACTGTTTTATCTGTTTCATTCCCAGAAATGTCCCTAAAATCCTACTGTAATTACTGTCCAAGTTATCTGAATTAAACTTGTTTAGCAGCTAACAACCAATTCCTAAATCAAATAACATTCTGTCCTTTCATTGTTAGTTAATTGACCCAATAAACTCAATGTCTAATAACTAATGGACAAACTAGATTCAGATTGAGCAGCTGAACTTGCATACAAACACATTAACACTATGCAGAGCTTAACAGAACCAAAAAATTGAATTGAAATTCAGATCAACATAAATGCAGGGGCATTGTCAGTATACTGATAATGCCCTGAAACTTACTGGTTCAGAAATCAACATATACACAGCATTCATTTTGACAGACTCATTGAAATGTAAACAAGGGTGATTTAACTGACGAGTATTAATTTAAACTGATTATCTACAACAATTGTCCATAATTGGTCTAAAACAATAGAAGCAGACTGTTTTTTTATTAGCATTATCATAAGTGAGAATTCATAATATAACTAATCGACGAACTTAATCGAGTCGATTACTTACATTATGAACAATCACAACCAACTGAAACAGTTTCATATTTGACCATATATACGGGCATGAGACAAAGATGACAGAATTAATCAAATAAAATCATGAAAAATTAACAAGCTATTAAGACAGACAACAATACACGTAGAATACACAAAGAAATAGAAAATACCTCTGAATCTTCAATTAGACTCGAACTCAACTCGGCTTTCGGATTTTTTGTTTGAAATCAAACAGACCTTAGTCGAAGTATTTTCCACTGAAAATACTTCGACTAAGGTCGATTAAACCTCAATCCTTTAATCAATTTGGACAAAAATCCAGAAGTTTGGTATTTCTAGGTTTCCTGAAGGTTCGATTTGGGATCTAATCATTTCTGGTTAGATTCGAGGGAAACCAAGTACGACACAAGGGTGAGGGAAGCCTAGGGGTTATTTGGTGTCACTTTGGAACAGATCTGGGTAATTTTTTGTTTGGCTCGAATCTTCAAAAGAAGATTCAAGAAGCTCTGAAGTGATTCGAGCCAAACTAACTTCAGATCCATAACAAGGGTTGTTAGGGGAAGCCATGGTGTTAATTTGGGGCCGATTGGTTGAGATCAGGTTTTCAGGCCAACCTTCGATTTAAGATTCGAAGGGTTGGGTCCTGATTCGAAGGAATCTAAGGTCATATTTGTGTAGAGGACGTTCAGAGGGTTCTGGGGTGTCAAGGTGGTGACCGGCGGCGTTGATGTCGTCGGGTTTCAGGCGAAGGGGAATAGGGGCGGCTAGGGTTAGGGGTCTGTTTGGAACGATGATGAACAGGAGCGGAGAGGGGGTGCTTAGTTAGGGGGCCGGGTAAAGGATTATGGGTTTATATAGGGGAATGGTGGGTGGATATGGACCGTTGGATTAGGCAGGATGGATGGCTGAGATCTATTCACTTAACCAAACGGTGTCGTTTGGTTTAAGTTAGGGGGACGGGTTGAACCGGGGCAGTGGGTCGGGTAATGATCACGGGTTAGGGTGATGAGATCTCAGCCGTTGGATGAATTGAATCCAACGGCCCTTGATGAAGGGTGATGAAACGTCGTCGTTTCGGTTTGTTTGATTTGGACCGGACATGGGGTTGTTGGGATTGGGCTGTGGGGGGGTTTAAAATGTTTTGGGCCTGGATTTTAATCCAGGTTCGATTTTGTACAACTTGTTTTTTTTTTTTTGTTTTTTTTTTATTTTCTAATTTCATTATTAATTAATAAAATCTTAATTAAAATTATAAAAACAAAATTACCCTTACAAAGATATTAATTACCCTTTTAACAACTATTAACACATAGACAACATTAATCGCACAGTGGAACATTAAAAAAAATAGAACAAATGCATATTTTTGTGATTTTATTTAAATTAACTTAATTAAATGCATACTTAAATCCTAGATATACATGAAACATGTATTTTTATTTTAATTTTGTTTAATTATAACAAAGCAAATATTTTACGGACAAAACACAAACAATTAATAAACGCAACACAAATTCTAAAATTGCACACTAAAAGAAATTAGTTTTATTTTTGATTTATTTGGGAGTAGTTTTCGTGAGGCAAAAATCACGTGCTCACAGCTGCCCCTCTTTGTGCGGAAACTCGAAGAGTTTTCGTGTAAAGATAAAGTGAGCGGATACGAGCGATTTTTGCCCGTTCGAATACTCCGTGGGAAGCATTTTTTGAAAGATTTGACCGAACCTCTGCTTCGAAGGTTTCCTACATATCCTTGGCTATAAAGGAATCAGGTCAATGTAGTTCGGGAATTTTTTGGTAGCTGGGACTACCATGGGACTGTGATGTTACTGCTGCTTCGTGCTGTTTTTACTGCTTGCTGACCTCCTTATTACACCTTACTTTAAAGGAAATACAAAAAGCTAAACTAGACTATGGTACATGAATTATAAAAATCTTATCTAGATCATGCCCTTGCGTTTCTTGTTGTCTTGATATCTTGGTGACTCTTGGGCATTTGGCTTATTCCGTATTCCTTTTGGAACTCTTGTTGTTTCTTGCTGGGGATTCTGTTGGACTCCTCTGCTTTATTGATTCTAAGTGTGCTCCTTTTCCATATGAGCGGGCTTTTGATTTCAACATTTCAATTTCATTCCCTCGTTCTTCAGGTGGGTGCCTTGACTGTTTCTTTTCTTTCTTCATCCTCATTCTCCAGGTGGACGCCTGACTTCTTCAATTTTTCATCCTCATTCTCCAGGTGGACGCCTGATTTCTTCAATTTCTTTATCCTCATTCTCCAGGTGGACGCCTGACTTCTTTAATTCTTCATCCTCATTCTCCAGGTGGACGCCTGACTTCTTTAATTCTCATCCTCATTCTCCAGGTGGACGCCTGATTTCTTCAATTTCTTCATCCTCATTCTCCAGGTGGACGCCTGATTTCTTTAATTCTTCATCCTCATTATCCAGGTGGACGCCTGACTTCTTCTTTTCTTTATCCTCATTCTCCAGGTGGACGCCTGACTTCTTCTTTCTTTATCCTCATTCTCCAGGTGGACGCCTGACTTCTTTAATTTCTTTATCCTCATTCTCCAGGTGGACGCCTGACTTCTTTAATTCTTTGTCCTCATTCTCCAGGTGGACGCCTGACTTCTTTAATTCTCATCCTCATTCTCCAGGTGGACGCCTGACTTCTTTAATTCTCTGTCCTCATTTTCCAGGTGGACGCCTGACTTCTTCTTTCTTCATCCTCATTCTCCAGGTGGACGCCTGACTTCTTTAATTTCTTTATCCTCATTCTCCAGGTGGACGCCTGACTTCTTCAATTCTTCATCCTCATTCTCCAGGTGGATGCCTGACTTCTTTAATTACTTTATCCTCATTCTCCAGGTGGACGCCTGATTTCTTCAATTTCTTCATCCTCATTCTCCAGGTGGACGCCTGATTTCTTTAATTCTTCATCCTCATTATCCAGGTGGACGCCTGACTTCTTCTTTTCTTTATCCTCATTCTCCAGGTGGACGCCTGACTTCTTCTTTCTTTATCCTCATTCTCCAGGTGGACGCCTGACTTCTTTAATTTCTTTATCCTCATTCTCCAGGTGGACGCCTGACTTCTTTAATTCTCATCCTCATTCTCCAGGTGGACGCCTGACTTCTTCAATTCTTCATCCTCATTCTCCAGGTGGACGCCTGACTTCTTCAATTCTCATCCTCATTCTCCAGGTGGACGCCTGACTTCTTCAATTCTTCATCCTCATTCTCCAGGTGGACGCCTGACTTCTTCTTTTCTCATCCTCATTCTCCAGGTGGACGCCTGACTTCTTTAATTTCTTTATCCTCATTCTCCAGGTGGACGCCTGACTTCTTCAATTCTTCATCCTCATTCTCCAGGTGGACGCCTGACTTCTTCTTTTCTCATCCTCATTCTCCAGGTGGACGCCTGACTTCTTTTTAACTTCTCCATCCTCATTTTCCAGGTGGACGCCTGACTTCTTCAATTCTTCATCCTCATTCTCCAGGTGGACGCCTGACTTCTTCAATTCTCATCCTCATTCTCCAGGTGGACGCCTGACTTCTTCAATTCTCATCCTCATTCTCCAGGTGGACGCCTGACTTCTTCAATTCTCATCCTCATTCTCCAGGTGGACGCCTGACTTCTTTTTAATTTCTTTATCCTCATTCTCCAGGTGGACGCCTGACTTCTTTTAATTTCTTCATTCTCATTCTCCAAGTGGACGCCTGACTTCTTCTTTTCTCATCATCATTCTCCAGGTGGACGCCTGACTTCTTTAATTTCTTTACCAGGTATTTCCTGACACAAATATTGTATTTGCCCCTGTTTTAAATCGAAGAAAACTTCGTTAGTTTAAAGTAGGGTGGTTGACTGGGGTATTCTTGTCGATGGTGATGCTTCTCTTCGTTTCTCTTTATTGCCTTAGAATGGTTGAAAAGACTGTTTTGTCTTTGTCATTGATCCTTGACTATAGGATTCCCCTCTGTATGTTTTCCTTTGAACCCTTTTAACTGTAATCATATGTCCCTTCTGACTTTGCTGATCCACTTTTGATTTCACCTTTCTTACACCCATATCCTTTATCTTCCACTTTTTGTGGCCGTATTTTGCATCATGTAACCTTGAATCTTGGTAGTATACCTTGACATTCCTTCTTATTTGTTTGGAATAAAACTTATTTCAAAGCTTTTTAGAAAAGTAAGATTATTAGTGACGAAACACGTTGATTTCGACAATTATAGAATAAAAAGAAAAATCCAATTTTGGATGACTGTTGGAGCAAGAATGAAAACTTATCTGATTGGAGTTACTGGCACCAATGATCAGGGTATGCATTTCGGATTAATCAACCCAGTCTTTTAATCAATCTCCTCTCAATTGTCTTATTTTCGTTTTCCCCCAAAATTTCCATAATCCAACTTCATTTTTCATTTCACAGGCCTGTTGGGCTTGTAACGTCTCAAAGAGTTTTCACCGATAAACCTTCCTCATTTGTTCATTTCTCACTTCCTTTTCGCCTTATGGTGCCTACAAAGGTTTTCACCAATAAGACTCTCTCATTTTTACTTTTCTCTCAACTTCCGTCGCCTTATGGTGCCCGTTTGGGTTTTCACCTATAAGACTCTCTCGTTTTTACTTTCTTTTCTTGTTTGTACCAGAATGTTATGAACCATCTTCATTTGCTTGACTTAGCCTTTTTCTAAGATTGGTCGAAAGGTCTTTCTGGTATGGGGTTAGAAATGGAAAAACTTAAACAATTTTGGTATGTGTTTAAAATTACAACTCTTGGAATCTTTTCTTATTCCCAATACAATTCTTGCCCCAGTTCCTTGATTGGGGTCGCTTGATGTTTCTTTTTGTGCACATTTTATGTATATTGTGCACCCTATGACCGAGCCGTGAAGCGCCTACGTATCCTTCTTTGAGGAATCAGGTCAAACGTAGTTCACCAAATAATAATGATGATTTTTTCCAAAAAAAAATTTCAATTCATTATTTCTTTTTCTTTATTTCATACTTGATTTTCATTGATTCCAAGAGAGGGTAAGAAAGAAACAAGTATGGCTCAAAAGGGAAACAAAGGGTATAGTGTTTCGGATAGCAGAATAAATTGCCTTTGTCATTCCAATCTTGCTAAATACAAACATTAAAAAATTCATGCATAATATCTCTTTACCGCGTCAGAATTGATCGCGATGTCTATGCACTTGTCTTCAATGTCTGTTAAGCATAGTGCACCATTCGATAATACTCTGGTCACAATGAATGGTCCTTGCCAATTCGGGGAAAATTTGCCTTTTGCTTCAACCTGATGTGGAAGAATACGTTTCAGCACATGCTGACCTACTTCAAACTTCCGGGGACGCACCTTTTTGTTGTACGCTCTTTCTATTCTTCTTTGATATAATTGACCATGACATACTGCGGTCAATCGTTTTTCGTCAATCAAGTTTAACTATTCTAGACGGGTTTTGACCCATTCATCATCATCAATCTTTGCTTCGGCGATGATCCGAAGGGAAGGTATCTCAATTTCTGCAGGAATTACTGCTTCAGTGCCGTATACCAACAAATAAGGAGTTGCTCCTACTGAAGTGCGAACAGTAGTGCGGTATCCCAATAATGCAAATGGTAATTTTTCATGCCATTGTTTTGAACCTTCTACCATTTTCCGAAGTATCTTCTTTATGTTTTTGTTGGCTGCTTCTACTGCTCCATTCGCCTTGGGCCGATATGGGGTAGAGTTACGATGTGTAATCTTAAACTGTTGACATACTTCTTTCATTAAGTTGCTGTTAAGATTAGCACCGTTATCTGTGATGATCACCTTCGGGATTCCGAATCGACATATGATATTTGAGTGGACAAAATCGACCACAGCTTTCTTGGTTACTGATTTGAATGTCTTGGCCTCAACCCATTTGGTAAAATAATCAATAGCTACCAGAATGAATCTGTGTCCATTGGATGCTGCCGGCTCAATTGGTCCAATCACATCCATGCCCCAAGCAACGAAAGGCCATGGTGCCGACATTGTGTGCAACTCGGATGGTGGAGAATGAATCAAATCTCCGTGTATTTGGCATTGATGACACTTGCGTACAAAACTGATACAATCTCGCTCCATGGTAAGCCAATAGTAACCAGCTCGGAGGATTTTCTTTACCAACACATATCCACTCATATGGGGTCCGCAAACTCCTGAATATACTTCAAACATGACAGTTGTAGCTTGTCTGGCATCTATGCATCTTAATAATCCAAGATCTGGTGTTCTTTTATACAAAACTCCTCCGCTTAAGAAAAATCCATTTGCTAATCGCCTAATGGTCCTCTTTTGATCTCCTGTGGCTTGTGCGGGATATATCCCCATTCTGATATACTCCTTGATGTCGTGGAACCATGGTTTACCATCAAATTCTTCTTCAACCATATTGCAATAAGCGTGTTGATCGTGGACTTGAATACGTATCGGATCTACATAAGCTTTGTCCGGATGGTGCAACATTGATGCCAGGGTAGCCAATGCATCGGCCACCTCATTATGGATTCTTGGAATATGTTGGAATTCCACTGATTGAAACCGCTGACAAAGATCATGTAGACATTGTCGGTATGGGATGAGCTTCAAGTCTCGGGTTTCCCATTCTCCTTGAATTTGATGTACCAAAAGATCCGAATCTCCCATGACTAAGATTTCTCGGATACCCATGTCTGCAGCTAGCCTTAACCCCAAAATGCAAGCTTCATATTCAGCCATATTATTGGTGCAATAAAATCGCAATTGAGCCGTAACAGGATAGTGATGCCCTGTTTCAGAAATGATTACAGCTCCTATTCCGACTCCTTTCATGTTAGCGGCTCCATCAAAGAAAAGTTTCCAGCCAGG
This sequence comes from Nicotiana sylvestris, assembly GCF_000393655.2. Taxonomy (NCBI): domain Eukaryota; kingdom Viridiplantae; phylum Streptophyta; class Magnoliopsida; order Solanales; family Solanaceae; genus Nicotiana; species Nicotiana sylvestris. Next base: position 116,353,422 of record NC_091057.1, on the reverse strand, counting down.
TTTTTCAATTTGTTCCACCTCGTCGATATGCATTGTTTCTTCATCAGGAAAATAAGTCTTCAACGGCTCATATTCCTCATCGACCGGGTTTTCGGCTAAATGATCGGCCAGTGCTTGAGCCTTCATTGCAGTTCGAGTCACATAGATGATGTCGAATTCCGTGAGCAATATCTGCCACTTTGCAAGTCTTCCCGTTGGCATAGGCTTTTGAAAAATGTATTTCAATGGATCCAACCGAGAAATGAGGTAAGTAGTGTAGGATGACAAATAGTGTTTCAATTTTTGAGCTACCCATGTTAGGGCACAACATGTCTTTTCCAGATGAGTATACTTAACCTCATAAGCTGTGAACTTCTTGCTAAGGTAGTAGATGGCCTGTTCTTTTCTGCCAGTGAGGTCATGTTGCCCCAATACACAACCAAATGAATTTTCCAAAACCGTTAAGTAAAGAATCAAAGGTCTTCCTGGCTCTGGCGGGACCAACACGGGTGGGTTTGACAAGTACCCTTTTATTTTGTCGAACGCTTCTTGACACTCATCGGTCCATTTGACCGCAGCATCCTTTTTAACAATTTGAAAATTGGCTCACAGGTTGTCGTGAGCTGAGCAATAAACCTGCTGATATAATTTAACCTCCCCAACAAACTCATTACTTCAGTTTTGTTTTTTGGAGGTGGCAGTTCTTGGATGGCTTTGATCTTTGACGGATCTAGCTCGATGCCTCGTCGACTGACTATGAATCCCAGCAACTTTCCGGATGGAACTCCAAATGCGCATTTGGCAGGGTTAAGCTTGAGGTTGTATCTGCGAAGTCTTAAGAAGAACTTCCTCAAATCCCCAACGTGGTCGGCCTGATGCTTTGATTTTATGATCACATCATCCACGTACACCTCAATTTCCTTGTGTATCATATCATGAAACACTGTGGTCATTGCTCTCATATAGGTTGCCCCGGCGTTCTTTAAACCGAATGGCATTACCCGATAGCAATAAGTTCCCCATGGTGTGATGAATGCCGTCTTTTCTGCATCTTCTTCATCCATTAGAATTTGATGATACCCGGCATAACAATCCACGAAAGACCCTATATCATGCTTGGCGCAATTGTCGATCAAAATATGGATATTGGGTAATGGGAAATTATCCTTTGGACTTGCTTTGTTGAGGTTGCGATAGTCGACGCATACTCTAATTTTGCCGTCTTTCTTTGGCACATGAACGACATTAGCCAACCAAACAGGATATCGAGTGACTCGAATGACCTTTGCTTCCAATTGTTTGGTGATTTCTTCCTTAATTCTCACACTCATATCAGGCTTGAATTTTCTCAGCCTCTGCTTGACAGGAGGCACCGTTGGATCGGTGGGCAATTTGTGGACCACTAAATCAGTGCTCAAGCCCGGCATGTCGTCATACGACCATGCAAAAACATCTTTGAATTCTATGAGTGCTTTAATTAACTCTTCTCGGATCTTTGGTTCGAGATGGACACTTATTTTAGTTTCCCGGACATTACTCGTGTCCCCTATATTGACGTCCTCGGTATCACTCAAGTTAGGTTTGATTTTTTCCTCAAAGTGAATTAACTCTTTACTAATCTCTTCAAAAACCTCATCTTCATCATATTCTGATTCATAATCACAATATATTTCTTGAATTAATATTTCGGAACCAGATTGATTTTTAAGACTGGGCTGAGGATTCCTCATGCATGCCATATCACTAGAGCCAGCGTAAAAGGAACTGTACAAGAAAGAAGAAAAAAGAAAAGAAAGCTATTAGGAATGATAATAAAAAGGAAACTGCTTTTTATTGGATGATGAAAGATAACAAGGTTTTGCACACTTCAAACCGACTGTAAGATAAACTTTGGGATTACAACCTTGAAATAACCCAAACAAACTGAAAGAAAATCAAAATAAACTACCAAGACTCCTTTCGAATTGGGAGAGGAGTGGCTTTCCAATTATTGAGCTTTGTTTCTGGCCCAACGAATTGAACTTCTGCGTTGCTACACCCTTCTCCGCTTTCCAACATATTCACATCACTAAACAATTTCTCGAACCTTTCAATTAATTCCTTCTCAGGATTGACCCGGGATTTAGGAATTGTTGTTATCGGGCGATTTTTAGCGCCGGTCTTGACAAAAGACTTTGACAGATGTGGTACTGGTTTTGGAAGAACCCATGCTTGGTGTTTCAACTTCCTGGCCCTTATTACGTCGTTGGCGGTGGGTATGAACCCTAAACCGAATGTTCCCCAGTTCTCGGGGAGAGATACTGGTTGTACAATTCCTTGCAGAGATAAGCCCAGACCTTTGCCGGGTATAAAGCCATTCTTTAACATTTCATAAGCTATCATGACTGATGCAGAGGATATCCTTGGATTCGGAAGGTATTTCCCTTCTGGAATTTTCTCTATCGACACTGTGTTTGTCACTTGGTATACCCATGGTCCCTGGTCATTTTCTGTTCCCTCGACCGGTACAATAGTACTGCTGTGAGCATTTAAACTTTCTTCTCCATACACGACTACTTCTTGATGATCCCATTCAAACTTGACAGCCTGATGTAGTGTTGACGGGACTGCTTTAGCAGCATGGATCCATGGTCGACCCAATAACAAGTTGTAAGAAACAGATATGTCCAACACTTGGAATTCCATTGTGAATTCAACTGGCCCTATAGTTAGTTCCAACACTATGTCGCCAAATGAATCTCTGCTTCCACCGTCAAATCCTCGTACACAGATACTATTCTTCTGGATCCTCTCCTCTTTAATTTTTAATTTGTTTAAAGTGGAGAGAGGGCATATGTTTGCACTGGACCCATTGTCAACCAATACCCGGGTTACTACGGAGTTTTCACATTTCACGGTGAGGTAAAGAGCTCTGTTGTGCTCGGTACCTTCCACAGGTAATTCATCATCAGCAAATGTAATTCTGTTTGTCTCAAAGATTCTGTTGGCTATTTTTCCCAAATGATTTACAGAGATCTTTTCAGGAACATGAGCTTCATTCAGGATTTTCATCAACGCCAGACGGTGTTCCTCTGAATGGATCAGTAATGACAACAATGAAATTTGAGCGGGGGTCTTCTTTAATTGATCCACAACAGAATAATCATGGAGTTTCATTTTTCTTAAAAACTCCTCCGCCTCTTCTTCCGTCACAGCTCTCTTTGTTGGCATTGGATTGTTTTTAGTTTTTCTCAGCTCTTCGGGAGTAAAACATCTTCCCGAACGTGTCAAGCCTTGCACCTCACACACTTCTTCCTTGATTTCTTTGCCCTTGTACATTACAGTCACCCGTTCATAGTTCCATGGGATGGCTTTGTTGTTGATGACCGGCAGCTGGATTACAGGTGCAATAATAACCCGATCTGTACGGGCTCCTTCCACGAATACAATGGGTTTGTTAGCAACCCCTGGTACTATCACTTTCGGCCTTTCTTGTTTTGCAGCAACTTTGCTCGATGATCCCTCATCGACTATCATAGACGATTCATCACCAGTTTTGTTCTGCTTAGACACCGGCTTCTCCTCCATTAACTGCTTATCTGGCTTGGTTTCATGAGTTTTGATCATCATGACAGTTTGTGACGGCTTCTTTGTCTCTCCATCAGCTTGTATGATTTCTATCATGTTAGCCTCTTGATGGGCTGGCATTGGATTTCTATTGATATTTGGAGCTTCGGGGGTTTGAACCTCGATTTTATTAGTATCAATCAGCTCTTGTATTGCATTTTTCAAATGCCAACATTTCTCTGTATCATGGCCTGGCGCACCGGAGCAATATTCACAGCTAATGGTGTAATCCAGATTCTTTGGTGGAGGATTGGGTAGTTTGGATTGTATTGGTCTCAGCATGTCTAGCTGTCTCAGCCTGTGGAACAGACTAGTGTAAGACTCTCCCAATGGAGTGTAAGTTTTCTTTTTCTGTTCCCTTTCTCCCCTGAATGCTGGCCTAGGCCTGAAACCTGGTCCGGGATAGGCTCGTGGGTAAGTATTTGGTGTGACAGGAGCACGCCAATTGGTGTGAACAGGTGGCTGATTGTATGCTTGAGCATGGTTAATGGCAAAATGAGGCTCTGAAGGGTGATAGTAGTGTTGGGACGAATCATGGTGGTAAGCTGATTGGCGAGGTCGTTGTTGATTATAGTAAAGCGGTGAACCTCTGGGTCCCGGACAAATTCCTGAATCAACTACGGCTTCTTCCTCCCTCTTCTTTCTTCCGATTCCTCCTACCCCGCCTTGAATGGCTTGAGTAGTTGCCTTAATTGCTGAATAGCTCATGATTTTATTTGTCTTGAGGCCTTCTTCCACCATACCTCCCATCTTCACTACTTCGTTGAATGATTTCCCAACCGCTGAAACCAAATGGGCATAGTAAGTCGGTTCCAAGGCTTGGAGGAAGTAGTCTACCATTTCGCTCTCCTTCATAGGAGGATCTACTCTTGCTGCCTGTTCTCTCCACCGAAAACCATACTCTCTGAAACTCTCATTGTGTTTCTTCTCAAATTTGGTCAAAGATAACCGATCTGGGATGATTTCCAGATTGTATTGGAAATGGTATGCGAATGCCTGTGCCAGGTCATCCCAGGTGTACCATCTTCCATGGTCCTGGCGTGTATACCACTCCAAAGCTGATCCGCTTAGACTTTGACTGAAGTATGCCATTAATAATTCATCCTTTCCTCCAGCTCCTCGCATCTTGCTACAGAAACCCCTTAAGTGGGCTACTGGGTCGCCGTGCCCGCTGTATAGGTCAAATTTGGGCATCTTGAAGCCAACTGGCAATTGTACATTAGGGAATAAGCATAAATCTTTGTATGCTACACTGACTTGCCCACCTAATCCCCGCATGTCTCGGAACGATTGTTCTAGACTTTTGACTTTCCTGAACATCTCTTCTTGTTCAGCATTTTTGGCTGGCTTGTCAATTTCGGTTGGGAGATCAAACCGAGGAGCAGTTGAGTTGATTTCGGAGGCTTTGAGGGTGGGCGCCGGGGGTAATATTGGTTGTCTTGGGCCTGAAATGTAGGCTCACTAGGAGATTTGTGAAATGTAGCAGGGGGAGGTGCTACAAAAATAGGAGTCATAGGCGGAGGAAAGTACGGAACTGGTTTTGGAGGTGGAGACTGTGGTGTCTGAGAGGTGGTGCCTCGGTAGTGCTGATAAATGGGGAAATTTGGGGATAATTCAGTGGTGATATTATCCTGAGTTTGGGTCATTGATGGAGCAGGGTTATTTGGGTAAGATGGGGGTAACTGTCCTGTAGACCAAGCTTGGTACATCTCAGCCATTTGCTGCTTGAGCTTAAACATCTCTTCTTTCATTTTCCCGACATCCATCTCTTCTATCTCCATACCTGTGTCAACATCTGGGATAGACATACTTTCGGGTATCGGTCCTTTTGATCTTGTGTGATAGTGATAATATGCCAGTATACTCTTTAGAGAAACTAACTGCTTGAATTCTGGAAATGGACAAACTTGTTAGTTTTGAGAGATTAACACATATATAATCACACGTTGAGATGCAATGCTCCTAGACAAATAATCCCTTTCTATTATGCATTTGCTCGGCTGCTTGTATCGTCCCAGCCTTCTTGAAATTCTTATTGTTTATTCATTTTTATTTATTATATATATCTTTTATCGTGGTGGTCGAATCTGAGAGATTGCCTACGTATCATGTTCTTTCATGAATCAGACCTTGCGTAGTTCGGACCAAAGGCAGTCACTTTTATTCATTACACAAAGATGGAATTACATTTGAAAACTTTAAGAAAATGGCTTGAAAACACACACACTTAAATCAAAATAAAGATACAATTCTTAACATCTCACAATGTGCCCCACTTTCCACTTTTGTTGTCAAATATTGGGTTATCTGCTCAATGTGGTGCTTGACCCGGATGGCCTCCCAGCGTTCGATACATCCTTTCCAACTCCATTGCTAGATGACGAGCAAAAGTGGGCGCATGCTCTGTAAACGCTTCATAATCCATTCCTTGGCAGTTTACATAACTTTGAGATGTGAAGACTGCCAGGTCGTGGATTTGTGCCCTGAAACCTTGGAGACGTTGGTCTTGGTCTTGTAATTGCTGCTGACGAGTGGTGGCTATATCTCTGACACGGTTCTCACGATCTAGAGCTGATTCTAACAAAGCTCGGAGTCTGGCCTGCTCTAATCTTGCTTGCGCTCTTTCCCTGTCGAGGTCTGCTTGTTGGTGTTCTCTGTTGCATCTTCTTGCCTCTTCTAGTTGTGCACGAAGCTGGTCCTCTGATCGCATCCAATAGTCTTTTTCCTTCTTGGATTGGGCCTTGTCTTTTTCGGATTGTCTATCTTGGCGTTCTTTGTTAGCTCTGGCTTCTTCGTTTAATTGTTGGATCCTTTCTTTTGCCTTGCTCAATTCCCTTTCATTTTCCGCAAGAATGAAATCATAATCTTGCATTCTTTCAAAGAGATTGGCGATGGTTTTTGATCCTTCCAGCTCCTCTTTGGCGTTTCAGAAACTCTTTTCATTTTTTGGAATCGAGCATGAAGATTTTCATTCTCACAAGCTAGACTCTTTTTCTCGCCTTCGGCTTCTTGTTCTTGCAAATCTTTCTCCAAACTGAGGCTTCTTAGATTTTCTTTTAGGGCATGGATAGTTGCTTTGTACCCTTTTTCTTTTTCTCCCCAGATCAACCGCTCTTGGATTTTATCATTGAAGTTTTGAACATGGGGTCTTTTTGTTGGCCTTTTCAGCTCAGGTTCTGGTACATCATCCACGCGAGACCGTTTTTCGAACCACCTTGCATATCCAGGATTCATCTCACCCTTTGTAGTGTCTGGGACTTGAGTATCACTTTTCAAGTATCGACATCCATTCCACATCTGCTGAAGTAGAGCTTCGGGAATAGTGGCTTCTGGGTGTAATTCGATTACTTGCATACTCAAATCTTCATCATCAGGAACTATTTGATATCTCCCTAGTTGCCTTAAGACTCTTAGTGGTGCATACGGCTGAATGCTTCTTAATCCCAATAGTAGTAGATAACTATTTGAGGTTGACATATGTATTACTTCCCTCATCGGGAGCCATCCCAGAGTCCATTCAATTTGATTTGCCGTTAAAGCCTTTAGATGAGATACCCATGCTTCTATCCCTTCTGGAGCTTGATAATTTTTTGTTCTTTCCTCATAGCTCTCGATGCAATTATCATTTTTTGACCCATATTGTATGATCTTGGGCTGTTGTTGGAGATGCTCCATCACCCACATTTGCAACAAAATTTTGCATCCTTCGAAGACCGTTGCTCCTGATTTACATAAAGTCAGAGCCCGATAAATATCTGATAGAATGATGGGGACAAGGGTGTGATTTTCTTTGGTGGTAAGGATTTGCACAACTTTTGCGGTGCGAATATCAATTGTTCGCTCTTTATTTGGGAAGACCATGACTCCTAGAAAAGCCACCATGAAAGCAAATCGACGGTGAATCTGCCAAGTGTCTTTGTTTTGCTTATTAGTAAGGCCTTTTTCATGAATTTCAAACCCATCTGATTTTCCGAACCTTGAATACAAAAAGTTGAAGGAACAACATCCATTGATGACATTGCTTTTCCTGATTTGACTGCTGATGTTCAAAAGACCGAAGAATCGATGTACCGAAGGAGCCTTTGTGAATATCAAGCTTTGATTTCTTAAACTTCCTTCAAAACCAGTATATCCAGCTATCTCCTCTAATGTAGGAGTAAGCTCGAAGTCAGAGAAACGAAAAACATTGTGAACAGGATCCCAGAAAGTTACTAACGCCGCAATCAGATCATCACGGGGTTTAACTTTCATAATGTCCGTGAGATTTCCCAAATGCTTGACGACCCATTTTTGACCGTCTTCGCCTAAATCATACCACCACATTTGAAGCTGACATAGAAATTCTTCCGTACTTGTGGATGAGGGGCTTTGTGTGATGCTCATTTTGTATCTGAAATTTAATTTTGATAAAGTCAAAATTCATTTTTTGAAAATTTATACTAAAAAAGTAATTTTCGAAATTTTTTTTTTATTATTATTATTTATTAAATACCTTTATTTCAAGATTTAAAACCTTTTCTCTTTTTTTCGAAATTTAAAACAACCCATTTTATTCCTTTCTTCTTACCATGATTTTATTTAAGCTGGTCAACAAGCATGTTCGAGGCAAATGAATGCACAAGTAACAAGTAGGATGCATCATGATGGTCTTTTTATTTTGGGTTCACCTGTCCTAGACAGACCCAACCCCTGTGTTGAGTCTCCAAGGCCAAATGCATATGATGCAAATATTCGTTCCTACTAGGGATCTGGTACATGGCTGAGTTATTCTAAGTGTAAAACCTTAGGTTGATTGTTCTAAACCTGGCTTACCCAAACGGACAGTTTGAGCCGAAGCGGGGGCAACGTACCGGGAGCACGAAAGTCTGCCCGGCCTAGTTACTTGTCCCAACTCCGTCTTATTTGGTATGACTTTAACAGAAAGGTGGGTCACGCGCACGTGTACACCATAAATTCAGAAGACTCAGAAAGAAGGGGGTTTCGTAGCAGTTGTATATATTCACAATTCAAATAATATTAAAGCGGTAAAAAGCAACATTTAGCATATTAGCATATAAACAGTTGAAAATCATATAGTAAATAAAGCCAATTAACACAGATATTCTAAGCTCGAATTCTTTAAACCCTGAACCACTGGTTCTGGGTTACAGTTTGACTTCTGTGTCCCCAGCAGAGTCGCCAGAGCTGTCGCACCTCCTTTTTGCCGCACCCGCGGGGCGCGTGGGGAGTTTTCTCCAATTAAAGGACAGTCGAAACGGGATTTATTTAATTATTTTCAGAGTCGCCACCTGGGAATTTTAAGGCGTCCCAAGTCACCAATTTCAATCCCTGAATCGAGGAGAATATGACTCTGTTTATTATTCTGCGAACCAGAAATCCTGAGTAAGGAATTCTGTTAATCCGGAAGAAGGTGTTAGGCATTTTCGAATTCCGTGGTTCTAGCACGGTCGCTTAACTGTTTTTATTATTGGCTTAATTATCTTGATTTTAAATATGTTGATGTTATCTGATTTTACTACTGCTTATACTTATTGTGATTGAGAATCCTTCTTTGAATCGAATTACGCGTACGTATATTCATGTTATAAATTTTAAAAATGCAGAATTGTGTCACGCGTACGTGTACACGATAGCTTTTTGGTAATATATTTATTAAACAATCATTTTTTCGGAATTGTGTCGAATCAAGAATATTTGTTTTTCTTGAATAGTGAACTGTACATCTCGGGTTTTTATGAAATTGATTTAACGCCTTTGGAAAAATCCTTTTATTAAATATTGTTCGAAATTGCGCGTACGCATAATCCGAATTTTTACTTTTAAAAATATAATCAGGGTACGCGAACGTATCCCTAATTGCGCAAAATATTTGTAATGGTTTAGGGATTTTCCACAAATTGTTTATTATATTTATGTATTTCTTTTATGTGAAAATCATGAGAAACTCCTATTTAGAGGCCTATAAATTCTTTGAAAAGAATTCGCAATCTATTAAAGGTTGTTCGTCGATTATGATTTCCGAATATAAGTTATATTCATTCCAACTATTCAAATTCAAAGAACAGAATAAAAATATGATTAATACTATTTTTAAACAAATATGACATATATATGCCAAAGAATAAATTGCATATGAAACTGAAAATAAATGATTCATAAAGGAAGGAAATATTTTCCGAGAATTTTCATTATTTACTTAATGCAAATTCTATTTCTAATTATCATTGATGTAAAGTGTGGCAATTTATGCTTGTACATCTCTTTTCATTCTCATATACTCGCTTTTAATCTAATAGGCCTAATTATTTGGTCACTTTGTTTTATGAAGATAGATAAGCATCGAATTTATAGAAAGGGAATTATTATACAAGTTAATTCAACAAAGTTACCTTACATACAACCTAACTGTTTGGCGTAAACATTCATAACGTTTTAACGTCATGACGAGCTATACCAACTTACTTTACTCATATGATTATACCTGTCATCATACCATATAATAACTTATACCAATCTAAACAAAATCATATTTGTTACAAGATATTCTACTAATGTAACTTCTTAATCTTTACATTTAGCTAATGGTATTATGGGATGTAATCAATGGCCCATTTTTATGCCTTACTCCCTGTTTTGACAATTCACATATATCTATACCAATGAGATTTCGGAATGGCTAACATTATTACAAAAAAATTTATATGAATTTCAAAATAAGACAATTTAACTCATAGCTATCAAATTGAATTCACTATTAGTTAACTAACATAAAAAATGAAATTAAAACTAATGAACTTGGACAATTGGAAAATAGCATTTCAATTCTAGCTTCATTGATGAGTCATGTTGAATCTCTTTCCAACATAGAATTTAAGAAAGATAATGTACCTGGAAATGGAGGTAGAAGAAGTAAGTTTCAGCAGTTGCAGCAGTAACAAAAACAGCGAAATACCAGTATTCCCACAGATTTGAGCAATAATAAGATCCGAAGAAAACAGATGCACAGTACAGTTATTTTTTAACTGGACACTTCAGATGTTAACTGAATCAATGGAACCAAGTAAGGTTGAACAGATTCAACAAAAGAACAATATTTCAAATTTCAATTTCTTTTCAGTTTCAAATTCCCATTTTTCTGATTTTTTTTCTGTTTCTGTTGCTGTATATCTGTGTGTGTGTGTGACTGCTCTTTTGTTCCTTTTCTGTTTCTTTTTCCTCTCCTAAAATCTCTCAAACTCTCCTCTTCTAAAAACTGATCCTAAAAATCTGTTTGCTTCCCCAATTTCACACTCTCTTTTTCTCTTAAAACTCCTTTTTTAAATTCTCTAAGGTCTCTTAAAGTCTGCCCTTTTAAGCTGTCCAGCTCCTGTATTTATACAGGGCTGGTTGCACCTTTGTCATGGTGGCTGGACCCTTTATCCCTTTAAAAATTAGAAAGTTTCCATTAAAACTACTTTTTAATACTTTATGTGATCCTAACATGATTTTCAGCAGCCCCATTATCCCTTGTTCCCCCTTTATTACTTAAATATAGCCATTAACACTCCATTATCAGCCCACTATTATATCATATTACTCTTACTGTTTTATCTGTTTCATTCCCAGAAATGTCCCTAAAATCCTACTGTAATTACTGTCCAAGTTATCTGAATTAAACTTGTTTAGCAGCTAACAACCAATTCCTAAATCAAATAACATTCTGTCCTTTTATTGTTAGTTAATTGACCCAATAAACTCAATGTCTAATAACTAATGGACAAACTAGATTCAGATTGAGCAGCTGAACTTGCATACAAACACATTAAAACTATGCAGAGCTTAACAGAACCAAAAAATTGAATTGAAATTCAGATCAACATAAATGCAGGGGCATTGTCAGTATACTGATAATGCCCTGAAACTTACTGGTTCAGAAATCAACATATACACAGCATTCATTTTGACAGACTCATTGAAATGTAAACAAGGGTGATTTAACTGACGAGTATTAATTTAAACTGATTATCTACAACAATTGTCCATAATTGGTCTAAAACAATAGAAGCAGACTGTTTTTTTATTAGCATTATCATAAGTGAGAATTCATAATATAACTAATCGACGAACTTAATCGAGTCGATTACTTACATTATGAACAATCACAACCAACTGAAACAGTTTCATATTTGACCATATATACGGGCATGAGACAAAGATGACAGAATTAATCAAATAAAATCATGAAAAATTAACAAGCTATTAAGACAGACAACAATACACGTAGAATACACAAAGAAATAGAAAATACCTCTGAATCTTCAATTAGACTCGAACTCAACTCGGCTTTCGGATTTTTTGTTTGAAATCAAACAGACCTTAGTCGAAGTATTTTCCACTGAAAATACTTCGACTAAGGTCGATTAAACCTCAATCCTTTAATCAATTTGGACAAAAATCCAGAAGTTTGGTATTTCTAGGTTTCCTGAAGGTTCGATTTGGGACCTAATCATTTCTGGTTAGATTCGAAAGGAACCAAACATGATATAAGGGTGAGGGAAGCCTAGGGGTTATTTGGTGTCACTTTGGAACAGATCTGGGTAATTTTTTGTTTGGCTCGAATCTTCAAAAGAAGATTCGAGAAGCTCTGAAGTGATTCGAGCCAAACTAACTTCAGATCCATAACAAGGGTTGTTAGGGGAAGCCATGGTGTTAATTTGGGGCCGATTGGTTGAGATCAGGTTTTTAGGCCAACCTTCGATTTAAGATTCGAAGGGTTGGGGCCTGATTCGAAGGAATCTAAGGTCATATTTGTGTAGAGGACGTTCAGAGGGTTCTGGGGTGTCAAGGTGGTGACCGGCGGCGTTGATGCCGCCGGGTTTCAGGCGAAGGGGAATAGGGGCGGCTAGGGTTAGGGGTCTGTTTGGAACGATGATGAACAAGAGCGGAGGGGGGGGGTGCTTAGTTAGGGGGTCGGGTAAAGGATTATGGGTTTATATAGGGGAATGGTGGGTGGATATGGACCGTTGGATTAGGCAGGATGGATGGCTGAGATCTATTCACTTAATCAAACGGGGTCGTTTGGTTTAAGTTAGGGGGACGGGTTGAACCGGGGCAGTGGGTCGGGTAATGATCACGGGTTAGGGTGATGAGATCTCAGCCGTTGGATGAATTGAATCCAACGGCCCTTGATGAAGGGTGATGAAACGTCGTCGTTTCGGTTTGTTTGATTTGGACCGGACATGGGGTTGTTGGGATTGGGTTGTGGGGGGGTTTAAAATGTTTTGGGCCTGGATTTTAATCCAGGTCCGATTTTGTACAACTTGTATTTTTTTTATTTTTTATTTTTCTAATTTCATTATTAATTAATAAAATCTTAATTAAAATTATAAAAACAAAATTACCCTTACAAAGATATTAATTACCCTTTTAACAACTATTAACACATAGACAACATTAATCACACAGTGGAACATTAAAAAAAATAGAACAAATGCATAATTTTGTGATTTTATTTAAATTAACTTAATTAAATGCATACTTAAATCCTAGATATACATGAAACATGTATTTTTATTTTTATTTTGTTTAATTATAACAAAGCAAATATTTTACGGACAAAACACAAACAATTAATAAACGCAACACAAATTCTAAAATTGCACACTAAAAGAAATTAGTTTTATTTTTGATTTATTTGGGAGTAGTTTTCGTGAGGCAAAAATCACGTGCTCACACTTTGTAACTGCTTTCAATTATGAAATTATTGTATTTATCGCTTTCTTAACGTGAAAATACATGTCAACATGCTTTTAATTATTGCATAATCATGATCGACATCATACTCCACTCGTGCCAAACAAATACTATAGCAACGCTTGATGAGTGATTGCGCTCTTCCTATATCATTGCCCCCTAAATTCGGAAAGGCTTATTTGCGGTAAAACTAGTCGATCAGTGGTGTAGTCGACAGCTCCGTGCCTTCCCTCACTCAAAGGTACCAGTTTAAAGCATCATAGAAACCTTGCTCTATTAAATTGTGCATGCATCATGGTCAAACCTAGCAGGGTTAGTTATGTTTTCCACATAATTATCCTTTAAGATAGCCTTGTCCAAAAGTCCATTGGGTTTCCCTAAACCCAAACGGACATCCTCATGTTCTGTGCATTTATTTTGAGAACTAAATGCTTCATGCTAATTGTTGATATTAAATAGTCGAGTCTGGTGGGGGTAAAGGCCTAACCTTGTTTGTCTTGCAGAAGTATGAGGCACGAAGTCCCCAGATTCGGCATGGTCACCAATGTCCACCCAAAATTGTTAAGTTGGTGAGAAGATTTACATTCTAGTGACAAAACCCTCGTCAGAAAATATCTGGGCAATCTACCATCCCTCATGGAGATCCAGCCTAACAACATGATAATAGAAGCTGCTACCTTATTTTGGGATTGTGAAAGGGTCGTGTTCCGATTTGGGGACATCAAAATGACACCTTTGCGAGAGGAGATAGGATAACTGGCCGGTCTAGTATGGGAAACCCCGGGTTTGCTAATGCCTAAGAACCGCACAGGCAAGGGTTTCCTAAAAATGATGGGTTTGAAGAAGAATGCAGAATTGGTATGCCTAAAGGAATCGTACATCCCTTTTGACTACCTTTATGAAAGGTACGGTCACAACAAATCATACCATACCTACCATGACAAGTTTGTCATCACGTCCTTGGGACATATCCATCGTAGGATTTTCGTCTTCATGTTTTGCTTCCTGGGTCTGATCGTGTTTCTAATGAAGAAAGGGAGAATCCATACTAGGCTGGCTATGGTAACCAAGACCCTAATGGAGGGGATTGGTGGGCAGACATTTAGCATTGTACCCATGATCATCGCAGATATATACCGAGCCTTAAAGAAGTATCAACGAGGAGTAAAATACTTCGAAGGCTGCAATCTACTACTTCAGCTTTGGCTCATGGAACATCTCCAAAAGGACGAATACCGACAAGAAATTCAGTGAAGGGTCTGGGATTATCACATCGCTTTCCACTATCCAAAGTGAATGAATTACATCCCCGACATGTTCTCTCATCGTGAGAATGCAAAGGATGGGTTGAACTCTTTGATAATCTGACTGAAGAACAGGTTCAATGGATGTTCGAGTGGTTTCCGACAGAGAAGTTCATCGCCCGATCCAGAGATGCACCTTTCCTAATACTGATTGGTCTAAGAGGAACATACCCTTACGTCCCTCTTCGAGTTATGAGGCAAGCATGTAGGAAGCAAGTCATACCCATGGTCGACAAGATAGGCCATTTTCGAGCTGGCTTCCAAAATGATGATAGTCCCCACAAGTGCCAAGCCCAGCATATGTGGCACTGCAAGGTTTTAATGGGTAAAAACACCATTGAGCCAGATAGATATCATGTTGGTTGTACCACTTTCTATTCGGGTTGGTTGGAAGACAATTGGGATGGTCTGGGCCAGCCAGGGTTCGTTCAAGGTCACAAAATTATAGATGAAAAGGACGAGGTGCAAGTCAAGTACAACCAACTGCGCAAAAGGATCCGTGAATGCGAGAGCAAACACCGCGAGATACAAGAGTCCAACAAGAAGCTGATTAAGGAATGGAAAGACATGGCTATCAGTGCTAACAAAAGGCTAGGATACTTGGAGTGAGGCATAGTAGAACTAGAGGGAAAATTTCTCAAGAGGGTTGAAGACTGTCAAAAGGCTGAAGGGACCGAAGGTGGACATCTAGCCAGAGCATACCTATTGTTTAGACTTCGCGAATTGGGAAAGTTGTTCGACGGAGCCATGGATGTCGAATCTGGGGAAGGTCCTTTTGGGACCAAATAGATAGGAATTTACTTTTTCGCTTTATGAATGTATTAAGGCCAATGGTCATTAGTGGCTTTTATTTCTTGCTTATTTAGTGCCGTTTTGGGATTCGCCTATCTTTATCAATAAAATGAGGCATTTAGCATTAAAAGTTCTCCAAGTCTATTTATTGCTAGGCCTACCTCGGGCACAAAGAGGTTCCCAAATTAGGACATGTTTTACATTCCCGCACTATGTGTTTAAATATTGCAATACTTTTTATAATCCTCACTGACTTGATTACCTTTTGTTTTATTTTGATTTTATTATTCCCCTCCCCAAAGGCTAATTCATGCACTCTCGCATCATCATCTTATTTTACAAGATCCAAGGGCCTTCCACCCACTCCTCCTCTTAGTCCCATTAAAGGCAAGGACAAAGGCAAGAATAAAATGGAAGATTTGAACAACATCAGGAAGGAGAACACAATTGAACGGGTAGAGGCCACTGATGGCCAAGGTATTCGGGTTCCTAACGAGAATGTGTCACAACTTGAACAGAAACTATTGAAATTCCAGGAAGAGCTCGATCAGGTTTGGAATCTGGCAAACCTATCATTTTCCCTCAACACCCCAGATATCAACTTCCCCAACGCTCAAAACCCTATACCTCCTCAAAATATCCTAAAACAGCAGAATCATCCCGCGCCTCATCATCACACTACTCCACCAAAGAACTAATGTAACACCTACCATACCCCCAAACAACACTCCACTATTCATCCCAGAATCTCAGAACTCCACAAACAACCATTTCCACACCCATACACCAGGATACCATAACACTCTTATCTACGTGGAGACCATGCCACACCCCCACCCAACCTATCTCATGCACACCTGAGTCTGATGAAAAGGATTTGCTTATCAGAAATTTGGCTGAGGAACTTAAGAAATTGACCAGCCAAATTCAGGGCATTGAGGGAATCAAAGGAATTGAGGGGCTGAACTACGGTGACCTTTGCATACATGCTGATGTCGAACTGTCTGAGGGGTACAAACCTCCTAAGTTTGAAATGTTTGATGGTATGGGTGATCCAAGGGTCCATCTGAGGATATATTGCGACAAGTTGGTTGGAGTAGGGAAGGATGAAAGGATCCGCATGAAGCTGTTCATGAGGAGTTTGAAAGGAGATGCATTATCTTGGTACATCAGCCAAGATCCCAAGAAGTGGTCAAGCTGGGTAGGCATGGCATCTGAATTTATGGACAGATTCAGGTTTAATACAGAGAACACAGCAGACGTGTTCTACATCTAAAATTTGAAGAAGAAGCCCACAGAGACGTTTCGCGAGTATGCTACTCGTTGGAGGTCCGAAGCTGCTAAGGTCAGACCCGCCTTAGAAGATGAGCAAATGAACAAGTTCTTTGTCCGGGCTCAGGACCCGCAGCACTATGAACGGATGATGATAATTGAGAACCACAAGTTCTCTGACATTATCAAATTAGGTGAGAGAATTGAAGAAATTATTAAAAGTGGTATAGACAAATTTCGAGGCCTTGCAAGCTACAAATAAGGCTTTACAGTCCAGTGGTATGTCTAAGAAAAGGGACATAGGGGTCGTGATAGTTACACAAAGGACCAAGTCTCCCATAAATACCAAGCTTACCCAACACCTCCACTCACATACCAGCCAACCCCAAATTACCAAGCACCCTCATACCCAGCTCCGCCACCAACTTATCAGTCATCTCCACCTCCTATATATTAACCTACTTCACCCAGATACTCCCAACCCGTTCATGCCTACCAAACCTATAATGCTCAACCATCCCACTCTCAATCACCCCCTACGCGCCAAAATTTCCCTAGACCACGACCTAATTTTGATCGCATACCTCCAAAGTAATATACAACCATCGCTGAACCTATCGACTAGATGTATGAGAGGCTCAAAGATGCTGGTTATGTTACCCCCGTCCCTGCTTCAACCCCTGAGAATCCTTCTTAGTGGGTTAACCCAAACAAGTCATGTGCATACCACTCCGGCATGAAAGGGCACACCAACGAAAAATGTCGCTCCTTGAAAGACAAGATACAGTCCTTGATTGATAACAAGATCATTGTGGCAAAGGAACCCGCTCCAAACGTCTGCAACAACCCTCTGCCAGACCATAAGGGTGGGGGTATCCACATGATTGAAGTAGAAGATGACTGGGATCCCGAGGGATCAATCGGGTTGATCGCAGAAGGTGATGACCCAAAGAAACTGAAAATTAGTTTCAATCCAATCATAGTCTAGATCTAACCATTTGAGGATGCTAAGGTGAATATGTTTATACCTCTTGAGTTTGAAGTAGTGCCATCCACAAAGACATCGGTACCAATTGAGGTTGAATTCAAGTCTCAGGCAAATGCACCCGCATCATTTGAGGTTGCAGCCTTGCCACCCAAGGCACATGTTCTATTAAAAGTGAGGGTAGCTGCGCCGGTCCTAGTGGAGATGTCTACCATGCCACCATTCTACACAAATGATGTACCTTGGGACTATACAGACGAGGCGAGAAGGAAGGGAAAGGTCAGGATTGAAGAAACTGTCGCAGTATAGGGTATGACAAGAACTGGTAGAGTCTATACCCCTGCACATCTAGCTAAATCAAGCAAGCAGGCCTCCAACCGGCCTCCCCTCATTGAGATAGGTCCGGATGACCTTTGGAGAAAATACAGGTCAAGGAATATTCGATCATCGATTAGTTAAACAAGACGCCAACACAAATATCCATTCTCTCCTTGCTGCAAAATTCTGAGACGCACAAGAATGCTTTGTTAAAGGTGCTAAATGAAGCATACGTACTAAGTAACATCACTAGCGGGGAGGTGGCTAATATGGTAGGACAAGTGTTGGAAAGCCATAAGATCACCTTTTATGAGGACGAGCTGCCACGTGAAGGGCTGGGGCACAACAAAGCACTGCATATCACTGTGCAATGCGAAGATTATTTTGTCACCAGAATCATGATCGATGTAGGTTCCAGTCTTAACATTTGTCCGCTGGTAACAATCAAGAAGTTGGGTAAAGGGCTGCATGAGATAAATGATGGAGCAATCAATGTGAAAGCTTTTGATGGTTCTCAGAGGTCCACCATTAGTGAGATTAGTTTATGCCTGCATATGGGACCAACCTGGTTCGAGGTCGATTTCCAGGTGATAGATGTACCAGCATCTTACAACTTGCTATTGGGACGGCCATGGATTCATGCTGCTGGGGCCGTAGCATCAATGCTACATTAGGTAGTAAAGTTCGAATGGAATCACCAGGAAGTGATCATTCACTGCGATGGTAGCAACCCTATATACAGTCGCCAGACCATTCCGACAATCGAGGGAAGAAGGAAGCTAGGAGGAGAAACTTACCACTACATTGAGCGGGTTAATGCTATCGACAAAGACAAATAGTGGTGTAGCAAAATCGAGAGTATACTGAGTTGGAGTGGGTACGAACCCAGCAAAGGGCTCTGCAAGAACCTCCAAGGAATCTCTAAACCCATAAAACTCAAGAAACATGGCACTACCTTCGGTTTGGGATATGAATACACCTAGGAAGAATTCAATAATTGGTCGCCACCATGGCGCGGTCCTTACTACCCACTAAAGCAGCCAATACTACATATGGAGCAGTCCTTCCAATAGGCCGACATTATTTATGGGTCAGATGAAGAAGAAGCACTTGTAACGGTGAAGAACTTGTTTCTCAAGGACAGTGATATGGACTGTTGTGTCATTCTCTAGGAGGAGGTAGAGGAAGGCCCTTCCATATAGGCTGTGAGCAGAGGGGCACATCTCAAGAAGTGGACCATCAGGACAACCAAAACTCGACGAGCCTCGGGGTAGAAAAGCTAAAACAAGCATTATTCACTGCTTTATTTACTAAATAATTTTCTTTTCGCATTTTTCAATTCCCGCAATAACATCTTTGATGTTCAAAACAGTTATTCAATTTATCAAAAGCATTTTTGATTTTTTCTTATGAAATAATATTTATTACTATCTCTCCTTGCTTTACCAATACAGCATTACTATTACTTGTCTTGATGAACCAATGACTGTGACATGCAATGAGACAACGCAACAAAAGGACATGGATTTAGAGGAAGATGACATACCTGACGAGATTGTCAAAGAAGTTGAGAACTTTAAGAACAGACCTAAGTCCAACCTGGACGAGACCGAAATTGTCAACCTGGGAGATGCAGAAAACGTCAAGGAAACGCGAATCAGCATTCACCTATTGCCATCAGAGAAGAAAGAATACACAGAATTTCTAAAGGAGTATGAGGACATATTCGCCTGGTAGTATGAAGACATGACTGGTCTGAGTACGTCTATTGTGGCTCACAAACTGCTAACCGATCCAATGTGTCCACCGGTAAAGCAAAGCTCAAAAAGTTCAAGCTTGATATGAGTTTGAAAATCAAGGAAGAAGTCACCAAGCAGATCAACGCTAAGGTTCTCAGGGTAGTAGAATACCCGATATGGTTAGCCAACATTGTGCCAATGCCAAAGAAGGATGGGAAGGTCAGAGTCTGTGTCAACTACCGGTATCTCAACCGGGCCAGTTCGAAAGATGACTTCCCTCTGCCAAATATACACATCCTGATTGACAATTATGCCAAGCGTGATCTACAGTCATTCGTAGATTGCTTCGCTGGTTATCATCGGATCTGGATGGATGTGGAAGATGCTGAGAAAATGGCTTTCATTATGCCGTGGGGAGTGTACTATTACAAGATGATGCCATTCGACCAGAAGAATGTAGGGGCCACCTACATAAGGGCCATGACTACCATCTTCCATGATATGATACACAAGGAGATAGAGGTATATGTGGATGATGTTATTATCAAATCCAAGAAGCCCACTGACCACATAGAAGATCTGAGGAAGTTCTTCAATAGACTGCGGAGATACAACCTGAAACTAAACCCCACAAAGTGTGCATTTGGGGTTCCTGCTGGGAAATTACTTGGGTTTATTGTGAGCTGCCGAGGAATAGAAATGGATCCATCAAAAGTCAAAGCCATTCAGGAACTACCCTCGCCAAAAGAACAAGAAGGATATGATGAGTTTTTTGGGAAGGCTTAACTACATCAGCCGATTCATAGCACAGTCTATAATTATTTGCGAGCCAATCTTTAAGATGTTAAAGAAGGACATCGCCACCAAATGGACCGATGACTACCAAAAGGCCTTCAACAAAATCAAGGAGTACATGTCAACACCATAAGTCTTAGTCCCGCTCGATCCAGGTAGACCCTTATTACTATACTTTGCAGTGTAAGATGGAGCTTTCGGCTGCGTGTAATGGGACAGGTAGACCCTTATTACACTACCTTATTACTTTATTCCCTCCCCTTTAGGAATAGTAGTCCTAAGCTCCTTCGGAACTGATAGGAATGGGACGGGTAATAGCATGTAATAGTAATCGAGATCAATCCGTGCTTTAACACCTTAACGGGGTGGGAAGGATAAATATGGATATGATGTCCGGTGCACTAATACCACGTGTATTCCCTCTTTTGAGGAGTGTCATACCGGGTATCGCATTGATGTGATCCATATTAAATATAAACCTAGGACCCCCTTTCCCTTTATTTGCAAATTTCTTTTTTTAAAACTCTTCTTTTAATTGTTCTTTCTTTTTATGCGTTTAAATCCCCTAATATTTGAGTCCATACTTGTCTATTTGTTAAATTCACAATAAACTGTCTGGCTAGGAACCACACTAGTGGATCCCAAGGGGTACCTAACACCTTCCCTTTGGGATAATTTCAAGCCATTACCCTATCTCTGGTTATTCAAACGAATTTAGAATTGAACCCCATTGGTGTCCTAATGCACCTTAAATCATTAGGTGGTGACTCTTCAAAATTGCAAAAACTCAGCTCCCAAAAGGAATGAGTTGTCCCATACCAAATGTCATAAACCCGATTTCGCGAGAAAAAGGGGGCGCGACATCATGGCGACTCTGCTGGGGACTTTAGGCTTTTATCATTTTAGACTGTTATTGTGAATTTTTTTCCTCTTTATGTGGAAATTACTTGTTTAATTTCTTTAAGCATTCAATTCTCTTTTCAATTGCAAAACTGACTTGTCTTCTTTGTTTCTTTCCTTTACTACTGCTTTAAATTATGAAACTACTATATTTACTGCTTCCTTAACGTGCAAATACGTGCTAACATGCTTTTAATTATTGCATAATCATGCTCAACATCATATTCCACTCGTTCCTAAACAAATACCATAGCAACACTTATAATGAGTGGTTGCGCTCTTCCTATATTATTACCCCCTAAATTCAAAAAAGGCATATTTGCGGTTCGATCAGCGGTGCAGTCGACGGTTCCGTGCTTTTACCCTTTGAGTTGTCCGCTCAAGGGTAGCAGTCTAAAACCCCATAGAAACCATTACTCTGTTCAAATTGTGCATGCATCATGGTCAAACCTAGCCGGGTCAGTTATGTTGTCCACATAATGATCCTTTAAGATAGCCTTGTCCAAAGTCCACCGGGTTTTCCTGAACCCAAACGGACATCACCACGTTCTATGCATTTATTTGGAGAACTAAATGCTTCATGCTAATTGTTGATGTTAAATAGTCGAGTCTGGTGGGGATAGGGTCTTAACCCTTTTGTTTTGCAGAAGATGAAGAACGATGTCCCCAACTTTGGTATGGTTAGCATACCCTCACTCCTACTAGACTGGTGGAGGAGTCTTCCATCAAATGACCAAATCAATGAGTGGAAAGAGAGGGCCGCCAAAATTAACGGAAAGTTGGAATATCTGGAATACAGTCTGCTAGAATTGGAAGGAAAAGTGAGGGAAAGAGTCACTGACTGCTAGAACGCTGAGGGAAACAAAGGAGAACACCTGGCAAAGGAATTTTTACTGGTAAACCTACGCGAACTAGAGGATCTGATCAACGAGAGCATTCAACCTAAGGAAGGTCCTTCTGGGACCAAGTAGATAGGAGTTCATATTTTTCACTTTATAAATGTAATAAGGCCAATGGCCATTAGTGACTTTTATTTCTTGCTTATTTAGTGTCGATTTGGGGTTCGTCTATTTTTATCAATAAAATGAGGCATTTAGCATTATAAGTTCTCCAAGTCAATTTGTCGCTAGGCCTACCTCGGGCACAAAGAGGTTCCCAAATTATGACTCGATTTACATTCTCGCACTATGTGTTTAAATATCGCAATACTTTTTATACTCCTCACTAACTTGGTTACCTTTTTATTTTTACTTTTTGTTTTATTATTCCCCTCCCCAAAGGTTAGTTCGTACACTCTAGCAACATCATCTTATTCCACGAGATTCAGGGGCCCTCCACCCACTCCTCCTCTTAGTCCTGTCAAAAATAAGAACAAAGGGAAGATAGAAGATTTGAACAATGTCAGAAAGGAGAACTCAGCTGAACGGGTAGAGGTTACTCATGGTCATGGTACTCAGATTTCCAAAGAAAATGCATCCCAACTCGAGCAAAAGCTGCTGAAATTCCAAGAAGAACTTGATCATGTTCGGAATCTGGCAAATTTGTCATTTTCCCTCACCACTCCAGATATCAATTTCCCAAATTCTCAAAACCCCACACCTCCACAGAATATCCCAAAGCAACAAAATCATCCCGCGCCTCACCATCACTACAACACCTGCCATACCTCAAACAACACCCCGTTACTCATCCCAGAACTCCAAAACCCCACAAATGACCACTTTCACACCCACCATAACACCCCTATCTACGTGGATACTATGCCACAGTCTACCCAACCCATCTCAAGCACACCCGAGTATGATGACAAGGATTTGCTCATCAGGAATTTGGCTGAAGAACTTAAGAAATTGACTAAGGAGATTGAAGGGCTGAACTACGAGGATCTTTGCATACAACCCAATGTCAAACTGCCAGAGGGGTACAAACCTCCAAAGTTCGAAATGTTTGATGGTACAGAGGATCCAAGGGTCCATTTGAGAACGTACTGTGACAAGCTGGTTGGAGTAGGGAAAGATGAGAGAATCCGCATGAAGATTTTCATGAGGAGCTTCAAGGGAGATACTTTGTCAACTAGGATCCAAAGAAATGATCAGCTGGGTAAGCATGGCGTCCGACTTTATGGACAGGTTCAGGTTTAACATAGAAAATGCACCGGATGTGTTCTATATTTAGAATCTAAAGAAGAAGCCTACAGAAACATTTCGCGACTATGCTACTTGCTGGAGGTCCGAAGCTGCTAAGGTTAGAACCGCCTTAGAGGAGGAACTGATGAACAAATTCTTTGTCCGGGCTCAAGACACGCAGTATTATGAACGACTAATGATGATCGAGAGCCACAAATTTTCTGACATTATCAAGTTGGGTGAAAGGATTGAAGAGGGCATCAAAAGCGGTATGGTTACAAACTTCGAAGCCTTGCAAGCTACAAATAAGGCCTTGCAGTCAGGTGGTGTGTCCAAGAAAAGGGACGTAGGAGCCGTAATGGTTGCACAGAGAACCAAATCTCCTATCAATTACCAAACTTACCCAATACCTCCACTCACATATCAACCAACTCTGAACTACCAAGCACCATTACTCGCATACCAAGCTCCACCACCCACTTATCAATCGCCTCCTCCTCTCACATACCAGCCCACTTCGCCCAGATATTCCCAACCCGCACATGTCTACTGAACCTACAATACTCAATCATCTCACTATTAATCACCTCCTACATGCCAAAATTTTCCTAAACCTCAACCAAATTTTGATCGCAGACCCCCAAAACAATATACAGCCATTGCTGAACCTATTGACCAATTGTATGAGAGACTCAAAACAACTGGTTATGTTACCCCCATCCCTGCTGCAACCCCAGAGAACCCTTCCCAGTGGGTTAACCCAAACAAATCATGTGTCTACCACTATGGCATGAAGGGGCACACCATCGATGAATGTCATTCTTTGAAAGATAAGATCTAGTCTTTGATCGATAACAAGATTATTGTGGCAAAAGAACCCACTCTGAATGTCCTCAATAACCCCCTACCAGACCATAAGGGTGGAGGCGTTCACATGATTGAAATAGAGGATGATTGGGATCCCGAGGGATCAATCGGGTTGATCGCAGAAGGAGATGACCCATAGAAGCCAATAGTTACTCTTAATCTGATCATAGTCCAGATTAAGCCATCTGGGGACGCTAAGGTAAGTATGTCTGTGCCGCTTGAATTTGAAGCAACGTCATCCATAAAGACACCAACGCCAATTAAGGTTGAATTCGTGTCTTCGGCAAATGCACCCACACCGTTTGAAGTTGTAGTCTTGTCGCCCAAGGCACATGCTTCGTTCAGAGTAAGGATAGCCATGTCGATACTAGTGGCGATGTCAACCATGACACCATTCCATACAAAGGTTGTACCCTGGGACTATACAGCCGAGGCAAAGAGGAAAGGCAAGGTCAGGTTCGAAGAGACTGTTGTCGCGCAGGGTATGATGAGAACTGGTAGGGTTTATACCCTGGAACACCTAGCCGAGTCAAGCAAGCAAGCCTCCAACCGGCCACCCATTATTGAGACAGGTCCAGACGATCTTTGGAGAAAGATACAAGCCAAGGAATACTCGGTCATCGACCAGTTGAACAAAACACCGGCGCAAATCTCTATTCTTGCTTTACTACAAAACTCTAAGGCACACAAAAATGCTCTGCTAAAGGTACTAAGTGAGGCAAACGTACCAAGCAACATAACTGGCGGAGAAATGGCTAACATGGTATGATAAGTGTTAGAGAGCCATAAGATCACTTTTCATGAGGACGAGCTACCATATGAAGGGTTGGGACACAACAAAGCACTGCACATCACTGTGCAATGCGAGGACTACTTCATCACTAAGATCCTAATCGATGGGAGTTCTAGTCTCAATATTTGTCCACTAGTAACACTCAAGAAGCTGGGCAAGGGACTGCACGAGATAAAGGACGTAGCCATCAATGTGAAAGTTTTCGATTGTTCTCAAAGGTCCACTATTGGGGAGATTAGTCTATGCTTGCAAATGGGGCCAACATGGTTCGACGTTGATTTCCAGGTGATAGGCGTGCCAGTATCTTACAATTTGCTGTTAGGACGGCTGTGGATTCATGCTGCTAGGGCTGTAGCATCAACATTGCATCAGGCGGTAAAGTTTGAATGGAATCACCAGGAGGTGATCATTCACGGCGACAGTAGCAACCCTATATACAGTTGCTAGACCATTTCGTCAATCGAAGGAAGAAAGAAGCTAGGTGGAGAGACTTACCATCACATCGAATGGGTAAATGTTGTTGACAAAGACAAATGGTGGGATAACAAGATCGAAAGTGTACTGAATTGGAGTGGGTACGAACCTGGCAAAGGGCTCGGCAAGAACCTCCAAGGAATCACTAAGCCCATAAAACTCAAGAAGCATAGCACCACTTGCGGTCTGGGATATGAGTACACCTGGGAAGAATTCAACAACTGATCACCACTATGGCGCGGTCCTTACTATCCATTGGAGCAGACGATACCACATCTGGAGCAGACTTTCCAATCGGCCGATATTATTTATGGGTCAGATGAAGAAGAAGCACTAGCAGCGATGAAGAACGTGTTCATAGAAGACAATGACATGGACTGTTGTGTTGTTCTCGAGGAGGAGGGGGAGGAAGGCCCTTCCATATAGGCTGTAAGCAGAGGAGCATGCCTCAATAACTGGACCATCAGGACAACCAGATCCCGACGAGCCTCGGGCGTTACTATTACTTACCTTGATGAGACAATAATTGTGACATGCATTGAGACCGCAACAAACGGACATAGATTCAGAGGAAGATGACATACCAGAAGAGATTATTAAGGAAGTTGAGAATTTTGAGAATAGACCTAAGTCTAACCTGGACGAGACAGAAGTTGTTAACCTGAGAGATGCTAAAAACGTCAAAGAAACACGAATCAGGGAATACACAAAATTTCTAAGAGAATATGAGGACATATTCGCCCGGTCGTATGATGACATAACTGGTCTGAGTACATCTATTATGGCTTACAAACTGCCAACCAATCCAACATGTCTGCCGGTAAAGCAAAAACTTAGAAAGTTTAAGCCTGATATGAGTTTGAAAATCAAGGAAGAAGTCACTAAGCAGGTCAAAGCTAAGGTTCTTAGGGTAGTAGAATACCCGACATGGTTAGCCAACATTGTACCGGTGTTAAAGAAGGACGGAAAGGTCAAAGTCTGTGTCGACTATCGGGATCTCAACCGGGCCAGTCCGAAAGATGACTTCCCTTTGCCAAACATACATATCCTTATCGACAATTGTGCCAAGCATGAGTTGCAATCGTTTGTAGATTGTTTTGTTGGTTATCATCAGATCTAGATGAATGAAGAAAATGCTAAGAAAACGGCTTTCATTACGCCTTGGGGAATGTATTGTTACAAGATAATGTCATTTGGGCTAAAGAATTCAAGGGCCACCTACATGAGGGTCGTGACAACCATTTTCCATGATATGATACACAAGGAGATTGAGGTATATGTAGATGATGTCATCATCAAGTTCAAGAAAGCCACCGATCACATGGGAGATTTGAGGAAGTTCTTCAATAGACTGCGAAGGTACAACCTAAAACTGAATCCCGCAAAATATGCGTATGGGGTTCCTGCTGGAAAATTACTTGGGTTTATTGTGAGTCGCCGAGAATAGAATTGGATCCATCAAAAGTCAAAGCTATTCAAAAATTTCCACCTTCAAAGAACAAGAAGGATGTGAAGAGTTTCTTGGGAAGGCTTAACTACATCAGTCGGTTTATAGCGTAATCTACAATTATCTGTGAGCCAATCTTTAAGATGTTGAAGAAGGACGCCGCTACCAAATGGACTGATGACTGCCAGAAAGCTTTCGACATAATCAAGAAATACCTGTCAACACCACCAGTCTTGGTCCCGCCCGATCCAGGTAGACCTCTATTACTCTACCTTGCAGTATTGGATGGAGCGTTCAGTTGTGTTCTAGGGCAGCATAATGAAACGGGGAGGAAAGAACAGTCCATCTATTACCTCAGTAAGAAGTTCACCCCGTACGAGGCCCGATACTCTCTGTTAGAGCACACCTGTTGTGCTTTGACTTGGGTAGCTTAGAAGCTGAGGCACTATTTCTGTGCCTATACCACATATCTCATATCAAGAATGGATCTTTTGAAGTACATCTTTCAGAAGCCCATGCCCACTGGCAAGCTAGCCAAGTGGCAAATCCTGTTGAGTGAGTTCGACATTGTTTACTTAACTCAGAAAGCTATCAAGTACAAGAACTGGCAGACCACCTTGCTGAGAATCTCGTGGATGGAGATTACGAACCCCTAAAATGTATTTTCCTAACGAAGAGGTATCATTCATAGGAGAAGATATTGTGGAATCTTATGACGGTTGGAGAATGTTTTTCGATGGAGCAGCAATTTCAAAGGAGTTGGCATAGGATCAGTCCTAGTATCAGAAACCGATCAGTATTATCCGGTGTCTGCCAAACTCAGGTTCTCGTGCACCAACAATATGGCCGATTATGAAGCTTGTATCCTAGGGCTCAAAATGGCCATTGACATGAACATTCCAAAATTGCTACTGATTGGAGATTTGGACCTACTCGTACATCAGGTGTGTGAAGAATAGGCAACCAAGAACTCCAAGATACTCCCGTACCTGCATCATGTACAGGAATTAAGGAAAAGGTTCACAAAGACGGAATTCCAGCATGTTCCCAAAATCCAGAATGAATTCGCCGATGCGTTGGCCACCCTATCATCCATGATACAACATCCAGACAAAAACTCCATTGATCCCATTCCAATAAAGATCCATGATCAGCTAGCTTACTGTGCCCACGTCGAAGAAGAAGCAGATGGAAAGCCTTGGTTTCATGATATCAAGGAATATTTGGCAAAAGGCGAGTACCCAGAATTTGCAAACCCCACTCAAAAACGCACACTTCGGAGATTGTCCAACAATTTCTTTCACAGCAGAGGAATCATGTATATGAGGACTCCCGATTTAGGACTATTAAGGTATGTCGACTCAAAGGAAGCATCCAAGCTACTAGAGGAATTTCATGTCGGGACCTGCGGCCCACATATGAACGGTTTTGTCTTAGCCAAGAAGATACTTCGGGCTGGTTACTTTTGGATGACTATGGAAACGGACTACATCCAGTATGTCCGGAAATGCCAACCCTGTCAGATACATGCAGACATGATAAAGGTACCTCCAAATGAGCTTAATACAACAAGTTCACCTTGGTCGTTTGTCGCTTGGGGGATGGATGTTATTGGACCAATCGAGCTCGCCGCTTTCAATGGACACAGATTTATCCTGGTAGCAATCGACTATTTCACCAAATGGATTGAAGCAGCACCTTACAGAGCAGTAACTAAGAAAGTCGTGGCAGACTTTGTTCGCGACCACATTGTTTTTCAATTCGGGATTCCAGAGTCGATCATTACTGATAATGGCTCCAACCTAAACAACAACTTGATGAAAGCTATGTGTGAAACCTTCAGGATCAATCACAAGAATTCCACAACCTACAGACCTCAAATAAGCGGGGTCGTAGAAGCCGCCAACAAGAATATCAAGAAGATATTGAGGAAAATGATAGAGAAGCATAAACAATGGCACGAGAAGTTATCATTTTCTTTACTAGGGTATCGCACCTCAGTCCACACATCAACTGGGGCAACCCCCTATAGGCTGGTTTACGGTACAGAGGCAGTCATTCCCACTGAGGTAGAAATTTCCTCCCTAAGGATCATGCAGGAAGCTGAGCTCGACGACGCAGAGTGGGTGAAAAGTCATTACGAGCAACTAGACCTTATAGACGGAAAAAGAATGAATGCAGTTTGTCATGGTCAACTTTATCAGAACAGAATGTCCAGAGCCTTCAACAAAAGAGTCAAGTTGAGACAGTTCCCACCAGGACAGCTGGTGTTAAAGAAAAATTTTCCACATCACGATGAAGCCAAAGGGAGTTCTCTACCAACTGGCAGGGTCCATACATGGTTCACCGGGTTCTGATAGAAGGAGCCCTCATACTCGCAGAAATGGAAGGAGAAGTCTGGCCAAAACCGATCAATTCAGATGCAGTCAAGCGTTACTATGTGTGATCTTTATGCTTTCCTTATATGATGTAATTTGAACTACGTCTGACCTGATTCCCGTTTAAGAGGGGATACGTGGGCAGCTCTATGGGTTTGGTCACAATTTAATAAAATTTTCATTTCCCCCGCAATTGGAAACTGGGATAGAATTTTAGGAGGACCCTCAAAATTTTGAAGTAATTTTAGTCGATCGTCGCAGGCAACAGTCAGAAGCATCGACCCATTAAACTAGGGCAGAATTTTGAGGAGGACCCTCAAAATTCCGTAGCAAGAGAGGTTGCAATGTCCCGAACCACGTCACAGTTATCGGTTCATCTAAAAAATTATTATTATTATGTCATATTTTTACGAAATCATGCATATTTACTACTGTATTGCTTTGTTTAGCAACGGTACCCCAATAATACATACAGTATCACCAGATCAAAGCCAAGCAGGTCAAGCAGAGCCAATGGGGATACGAACTAACCTCCCCCTTTACAAAACTCACGATTTTTCTTTGGATGCAGGCACTTGGATTGCACAATCATCAAACATATCATACACTCACGAGACGAACATTGTTCAGGAATACAACTCTCAGAACCATTGCACTTACCCACATTTGCTATCCATACACATCAATGACATTCCGTGTGTCACAATGTCCTCAGCAGTCACAATATCGCAACCTGATATCAGCTAAGAAAGCTCTATTACCACTTTCCATTTTATTTCTTGCATAAGGCTACCATTCTGCCTTCCGAGACTAAATGTTGTGTCCATCTGCATTTTCTGCATTGTATAAGGATACCATTCTACCTTCCGAGACTAAACATTATCTCCATCTACATTTTCTGCATTGCATAAGGCTACCATTCTGCCTTATAAGACTAAACGCTATCTCCATCTGCATTTTCTGCATTGCATAAGGCTACCATTCTACCTTCCGAGGTTAAGCCCTACCTCCATCTGCATCTGCATGGCTGAAAGATCCCTACCTACTACAATTACATGGCTGAAAGATCGTTACATCATCTACATTTGCATGGCTGAAAGATCGCCACCTCATCTACATTTGCATGGCTTAAAGATCGCCACCTACTACATTGCATGGGCTAAAAAATCGCCTCATACTACATCTGTATGGCTGAAAGATCGCCTCATACTGCATCTCATGGGCTGAAATATCGCCACATACTGCATCTCATGGGCTGAAAGATCGCCAAATTATCCAAAGGCGTCATCATTCGGAGGCACCATTTTCATAGCCCGAGAACGCCATGTCATGGCCTGAGGACCCCTTTTAATCTTTTGCATATCATTATTCAAAGGCATCATGGTTCGGAGGCACCATCCTCATAGCCCGAGAGCATTATTTCATGGCATACAAATCCTTTATTATACGCTTCATGGCCCACGACGTCATGGTCTAAGGACGTTATTCTAACCGTCCGAAGACAATCTTCATTGTCTGATGGGAAATTGCATCGTGTTTAAATTTACGCACAATATATGCTTGTATTACTTATTTGCAAGTAAACCGGAGAGCAACGGACATCCCGGCAGGAGAAAGCCCGCTCTAGTTCCTGCAGCCATACCAAACCTTAACCATTCCCACAAACCGTCCACTCATCCCGTCCGGGATATTGCATATGTTCCTGAAGAGTCTCCATCGGCATATGCCGCCGACGGATCCGGAACTGCATATGGCCTGATTCCTGTAAGACCAGGGATATGTAGGCAGCTCAGAAGCTAGGGCGCAGCCTAAACCTCTTCGAACCGTTTCGCTCGGTCAAAATTGGCCACCATATCTTTACCCGACAACTCTTTCATCCTTCTCGGTAAAGAGGGGCAGCTGTTGATACCCAATTTTTCCCTATATATTTTTCTAATATGAAAAATACTTTCAAAATTATCATATGTGTGCATATATAAGTATGTCCAAATGCTTTATTATTTTTCCTTAATTTTTAAAGATTTTTTAACCAATTTATTTCCCTATTTTGTTCATAAAAAATCCAATAATAATTCCCAAAGTTATCATTTTGGTGATTCATTTATTGAATTCTCATATTTATGCCAAAATATAGCTAATATAATTTTTTCATATTTTTACAAATTTATTTAGTATTTTTAAAGCCAAAATGCATATAATTGCAATATTAGCCTCTTTTAAGATTTAGTTGCGTTTACATTTATAAAAATTAAGTCAAGTATTTTTAATTTGATAATTATGTGCTATAAATCATTTAAGTACCTTTAATTTATTTACAAAAATTATTTTACTATTTTTTATAAATCAAATAGGAAAAATTGTCTATTTAAATGTTAGCCCCATTTTATTTCAATTATAGCCCGATTTTGAACCCCAATCGAACCCAATTTAAATCCCAATTACCCTAACCCAATTCCCATTCAAACTGACCCACAACCTATTTAAATGACCCACTCGGACTCCCATCTAATCCCAGTCGTTAATTGTTTAGATCAACGGCTCCCATAATCCTTTCCTAATTAAACCTAAAGACCCCCCCCCCCAAACCCTTTTCATTCTTCATAATCCGCCACCTCTGAAACCCATCCTCTCACCAATCCTCTCTACAACCACATCAAACCCTAGCCGCCGCCACCCTAATCCGTTCTAATCCATGGCCTTCCAAGGTCATCGGCGACCAGTATCAACCTACCATGGCCCCTACGTGTTCGTTCCTGTGGTCTCATGACTAGATCCTAAAGGGTTTGGTCCAGTCTTTGCTCGATGACTGTTCTCTGGTCATCTCTGACCTTTCTCCGGCTAGCCATGGCTATTCGAGTCAGACTTTTGACTCTCCAGCTTAGATCGATGGTTTTCAAGGCCTTTCTCATCACTTGGGGTTCTTCTGAAACCCTAACCTCTAAGTTTCTTTCGATTTCTCTTAGATTTTCTTTAGATCTATGTTTGCTTTGGACTTTTAAGCATTTTTCTCGAAGTTTCTTTTTAAAACTCTGCTTTCAAAACCCCTTATCTTTTCCGATTAGGGTTCTTATTAAGTTATTTCAAAACTCTCCTCTGATTTTTGACATGTTCTGCTATGTTTTCTCATATCGTTCTTCTACTTGAGTTTGCATGTTAAAAGCCCTAATTTCTTTTGACTGTTTATTAGACGAATGCTTGTTTGCTTGAGTTTTGTCCGATTTATTTGTTTATCCTCTTTTAAAACTCTACTGTTGTTGAAAATCCTATGGCTTTGAGTCTGAGACTGTTCGTTTAAGTGCATGACTCTATTTGAAGTTCTATTTTTTAAAACCTTTTATTCCTTTTTGTTATTCTTCTGACTCTGGTTTTCAATCTTCTCTAAAACTCGATTATGCTCGAAATCCTAATTTTTAAAAGGGGGTTTTCCTCACATGCTACTTTAAGATCTTTGCATGCCTTTGATATTCTATGTTTTGTTCACTACTAGTTCAATGTGACTTGACCTACTAGACTATCATGCTTCGAATGATGCTATCTATTGAATTTTGTGCTACTTTTGTATGTTATTTCCTTTTGCTAACAGGCTTGGCCTCGCATGTATAGTGTTTATGCACCTTATTTATATGTTGAGTTTCCTTCTTTGACTGTTCTTCAAATTTTTGACTGATTTCAAACTTTTCCTTTGCGAAATTCTAGTTTCACTCGCCTGTTAAGGTTAACTGATTTCTTTTCCTGTTTTGCCTTACTGAATCTTTTCCAAAATTAGAGTATTTCTATACCTAGACTCGATTGCATACTTAATGTTTTACTACTTCTTTTATGGCAACTGTCAGCCTACTAACAAATTGATTTCCTTCCTTATTTTGAACTTGTCACTGCCCATTAAGCAAGTGATCCCTTAATTAAAGGCAATCACTTGTATAATTGATTCTGAATCATGATTGTTTCGTGTTTGTAGTTTATTACCTCTCTCTTACTCGTTTTCAAAAAACTTTAAATAACCTGTACTTCTTTTCTTTCAAGGACACGAACACAAGGCATAAACACTTGAGTTCAAACACACACTCCACTAAATCTCTCTCTTTTTTTTCCTATGTTACTACTATATTGCTGCCTTACCTAGCCGGCTAAAAGCCAAGGCTAGGCTGTGGGAAACTTGCTTATTTTTCTCTGCAGTTTCATTTCTTACTGGTATGTTCTAATTAAGCTTCTGCACCAACAACAACATGCATATTTACTATTTCTTGCATCCTTGCTTGTCTACTATTTGTATATAACCCAATACCATTATTAAAACATGATGTAACTTCCCTTCTTTCCTGTTCTGAATTAATGTATCATGACTTGTGAATCCTAAATCCTTACCCCAATGTGTTTAATACTTGTGGTTGGTTTGGCGCATGACAGCATTGGACATTGTTGTGCATGACCCAAACCTGATTCCTCTGAGATCATAACCTCCATGTTTGTCTCATATGTTGTGATTGGGTTACAGGCATGTCAGCACTTCCCATTGTTGTGCATGCCTAATGCTAACCCATACCTAAGTGTATAGGCTCATTGCAATGAACTCCCAATCCTCTGACCCCTTTGTATGAAATTGTTTAACTCTGTAAAATGCTAATGGTTGTCTCCCTATCATCCTTTCCCCTCCTCTATTCCCTCAGTTCTTGAAACTCTGTTTCTGCACTTTCACCATCTTCTTAGACTTAAGTTCTGCCCCCCCCCCTTATGTGAGCCCTTCCTTTGGACTCATGAGCTCTCTCTGAACTTGGACACATAAGGGCCGGCATTTCCACACTGCACTCATCCCTATTTTGGTTATGTAACTTAGGTGTGAGCACTTCCCGGGGTCCTATTGAGACCCTTAGGGAACTCTGACACACTCAAGTTTGAGAAAGGCTTCGGATCAATGGCATTTGTTAGGTGGTTTATTCCATAACTCAGAGAGGAAGTTAAGAATCAGGCTTCATCTGGTTATAACTTTTCTTTGTACTTTTCTGATGTATTTTATTATTTCTGGTTTGTAATAAACATTTGGGGGTTGGCTAGTGAAAAGGGTTGGGTAACTATGTATGCCCAAGGGTAGAAAGCATGCCTATAGGACTGTTTTAAATTCTTTGTGTTCAATTCTGCATTTTTTAGACACCATGTCTGTAGGGTTTATCTCAATTTCTTCATGGTCAACGTCACACCTAGATAACCTGCCTATAGGACTTATTTACATACTGCACGCCACTTAGATATCATGCTTTAGGTTCTAAACGGTTATAAATAAGTGTCATGTTCATAATATCGAAATCAAAAATATATAGAAATCATGCCTATAGGCCCAAGTAAATCTGGTTCATTTCCATTCACATTCAATATTAGATATCATGTCCATAGGGTTTAAAATCAGCAATAGTAGATACCATCGCCTGCAGAATCTGAAACTAGTTCAATTTAAGATCAGTTTATTCTAAATCAGTTTTAAATAATCTAATTCCCTTCTTTAACGAGGTTTAGCAAGCATGCCTATAGGATTTCAAACAATTCATTTTGAGTTATTACTTTTTCGCCACATTTTGAATCAATTAGATATCACGCCTATAGGATCCCATCTAAACACTTAGGCAAGTCTTAGAGTAATAACCATAAAAAACTGAATCCGCCTTTGTTAATTACTACAACCAGCAAGCAGGCCTGATTCAGACTTCTTATCTGAGTTATGTAATAAACAGATCTGCTTCAATAATCAAACTCCCCTCGTTTTTAGTATTTTAATCAGACCTAAAAAGTATTTGCAAGTCATGCTAGTTATGTGCTTTTTTGTTTAAGGAGGTGTATATGGGCTTTTATCTATTTATATGCTTTCCACAACATGTAGTATGTGTTTTGTATGTCGCCTTAGATTTTTACCCTTTGAAACCAATCAGCCTAATATCCCTCCCCTTTAGGAATAGTAGTCCTAAGCTCCTTCGGGACTAATAGGAATGGGACGGGTAATAGCATGTAATAGTAATCGAGACCAATCTGCGCTTTAATACCTTAACGGGGTGGGAAGGATAGATATGGATATGATGACTGGTGCGCTAATACCACGTGTATCCCCTCTTTTGAGGAGTGTCATACTGGGTGTCGCGTTGATGTGATCCATATTAAATATAAACCTAGGACCCCCTTTCCCTTTATTTGCAAATTCCTTTTTTTAAAAACTCTTCTTTTAATTGTTCTTTCTTTTTATGCGTTTAAATCCCCTAATATTTGAGCTCATACTTGTCTATTTGCTAAATTCACAATAAACTGTCTGGCCGGAACCACACTAGTGGATCCCGAGGGGTGCCTAACACCTTCCCCTTGGGATAATTTCAAGCCCTTACCCTATCTCTGGTTATTCAAACGAAACTTAGAATTGAACCCCATTTGTGTCCCAATGCACCTTAAAGCATTAGGTGGTGACTCTTTAAAATTGCAAAAACTCAGATCCCAAAAGGAACGAGTTGTCCCATACCAAATGTCATAAACCCGATTTCGCGAGAAAAAGGTGGCGCGACAGTAGGCAGCTCAGATGTCAGGGTGTGGCCTAACCTCTTCAAACTTTTTCGCTCGGTCAAAATTGGTCATCATTTCTTTACTCGGAAACTCTTTCATCCTCCTCGGGTAAAGAGGAGCAGTTGTTGATACCCAATTTTTCCTCAAACTATTTTTTAAATTTGCATACGTACCTTCAAAATCACTTTTTAATAATAATTGGTATTTTTCCATAATTTTCCATATTATTTTCTAATTTATTCAGTACTTTATATCCAATAATTATTAATGATTGCATTACAAGTAATTTCAAAGTATTTCTTAGCTCAATATATCATTTTTAATCCTATTAGGATTTAATTATTTCACAAATTAGCCAATTTGGCATTGTTTGGCTATAATTACAATAATTTTGCAATTATAGCCTAATTGTGCACTTTATGCTATTTTAATTCAGTAATCAGTCATTATATATTGTAAATATTAGTTAATTACCTTATATTTAGCTTTAATTTCATTTTATATAATTATTAGCTATTTTTATTAATTATTAATTTAATTTTAATTGGGTATTTAACAAATAGCCAATTCCATTTTTCAATTCTAGCCTAATTGAATTAAAAACCCAACCCAATTTCCTATCTAACCTGCCCCGACCCAAAACCTCTTCTAATCGTGGTCGTTGATCTCTGAGATC
This sequence comes from Nicotiana sylvestris, assembly GCF_000393655.2. Classification (NCBI taxonomy): domain Eukaryota; kingdom Viridiplantae; phylum Streptophyta; class Magnoliopsida; order Solanales; family Solanaceae; genus Nicotiana; species Nicotiana sylvestris. Next base: position 116,316,705 of record NC_091057.1, on the reverse strand, counting down.
AATGGTCCACGTTAGCCCTTTTCTTTTTAATCAAATGACCCCCCAAACCCTACCCCAATTCTCTCATTTGCACCGCCTCTGAATCCCTCCTCTCCCAAATTCTCTCTCAACTCTCCCTAACCCTAATCACCATTACCGGCGAGAACCGCCTCCCTATGGTGTTCTCGTGCCTTCTCTGACCACCTATGGACTCCTATACTCCATGGCTCTTCGACTTCATGAGTCCTTGAGGAGATCTCAAGGAAAGCTAGCCTGTTTCGGTTTGAAACTCGTTCATTGACCTGTCTACGACCATTTTCATTGGTAAGAAAGGATTTCCTCTTGTTTTTCATTTCAATCCATGAGTTTTTAACTGATTTTCTTTATCTCTACTATTTTCCGAAAACCCTAGTTCGCTACTGTTCGATTCTTCTCAGATCTTTATAGATCTGAGGTGATTCGAGTATTATTAAGCGTTTTCCTTTAAAAATCTCTTGTTTTAACTAACTATTTCGATTTTAGTCGCTCTTTTCTAAACTAATTTTTTTGAAAATCCTTTTCTTCAAAATGCTTCCTGGTTTTAAGTGTTTAGTCCCCTATGTCTATGTGTTTTGATTGATTTTGTTGAGTTATTCCTTAACGCTAACTAGCCTATGCTAAAACCCTCAATTTTTGACACTTTGTTCGGATTCTGCACTTGTCCGTGTTATTTGATACTTGCCAATGTTTTATGCTTTGATTTACATGATTACTTCTTCGTTTAATTAGAATATCTCGTGATTTTACCCTAGATGCCTCTATTAGGGTTTCAGATTCGATTCTTTCCGTTTATACATGGCTTAGTTGCTTATTCATGGAAAACCTATATCATTTTTCCTAAATCAGTATTATTTTGAACCCTTATTCACTGTTTTGCTATGGTAATACCTATATATTGATTTCTGATTATTTTCCTATTTTTACGACCTTTGATTATTTCTTGCCTTATTTACGATTAACTGTGGTACTTGCTGATTCTTATTGATTGTTCCCTTAATTGAATTTTTGTTCATTTACCCTTAATTACCCACCCCGTACTTAAGTATTTAATATTCTTTCCTTAATTATATGCCCTGCTCTTTATCATTAACTGGTCACCCGTTTGCTAGAAGAGAACCTTGCTGATTTTGTGCATGATTGATTATGTAATTTTTCCTAATTACTGGATGATTGATTCTTTACCTTATTTTACTCTGCTCTCAACTACTATACAAATGACTCTCTTCTACAGTCTTAACACATGAACAATTAGTTCAAAAGGCACACACACACATAAAGATTCTCTCTTCTCTCTCTGCTACTTGTGCTAACAGCTTGTCTAGCCGGCTGAAAGCCAAGGCTAGACTGTGGAACTCTACTTGCTTTACTTTCTACATTTTTGCTTCTTTAACTGGTATGTTCCTAGTTCAATTCTGAAACTCAACTCTATGTGCTCCATGTTTGTTAATCCATGTCTCCTTCTGCACCAATTTAATGGCTTATGTATCTAATTTCCCTTCTTGTTTACTGCTTTATTCAGCATGTTTAAGTTTTTCCATCTCTTGTTCAAGTGTGTAATCAGCATGTCTACTTGAGTTCTTGTTTATTTCCCTCAACTAGTATGCCATGTTAGTATCATAGACTCCTAAAGTACTTGATTAACACTAAGTGGCATGACTAATTACGTGTAATGGACCCCTGTCCTCAGCATGACTACTCTTATACCCTGTCTTTATGTCTTATTGCCTATTACTATTCTAATTTCGAGCATGATTCCTTTGTTAACACTTTGAAGTAGTAGTTTGTGTTCTGGAGGCCAATCAGTTCCTACTTGTTCTTTGTACTTGCTGGTCTATATGTTTCTTTTCTCATCCATGTTTATATGTTTCTGATTTGAGCTCTCTATGTCCCCAACCCCCTCACTGATCCTTGTCTGTAAAGCTATTTGTCTTCACTTAGAATCAAGTAATAAATGGCTCTGAATCTGAGCACTCTAAGTTGTCCTTTGTGATCGTGTGTTTTCTCAGGATTATTTCCAAAACTGCTTTCACTCTTAGCATTTTTAAACTGTGTTTATTCCTGAAAACCTTTTTCACTCCTGAAAGATTTACTTCAACATTGTTTTACTAAGTTCTTTTCAACACTATGACAAGCACTCTCACCTTACTCTTAGACCATTAAGTTCTGCCCCTTTTGTGTGAGTCTTGCCTTGGGACCCTTGAGCTCCCTCTGAACTTGGACACACAAAAGCTAGCCTTTCCACACTGCACTTACTTTGTCTTGGCTATAAAATCTGGGAGTGAGTAATGCCCGGGATCCCTTGAGGTCCTTAGGGAATTCGAACACACGCGGATATGAGAAAGGCTATGAAACAATCTTGGCACTTGAGGTGATTTATTACATAACTCAGGGAGGAAGTCCTAATCAGGTGCTGAAAATTGGGCCTGTTTTCAGGCTTTCTATAGTGTAAGTTTTACCTTTCTTTTATGCTTATGTAATTCATTTCAGTATTGGTCTGTAACAATCTATTGTAAACAAGTATTGGGGCTGGCTAGTGAAAATGGGAGGGTAGTTATACATGCTATCAATATCAATGGGTAGAAACCATGTCTTAGGTTTACATTTCCTATGTGTGCATTAGAATCCATGTGTAAGATCAACCCATTCAAAGCATGTCATGCATTAGATACCATGTTTCTTAGGTTTTACTGTTTCAGCATCTCATTTGGCATCACTTCACCACTTAGAAATCCTGCTTTAGGTTAACAACAGCATTAACATAAAATGTTGCTCTTGCACATCTTGAAATCATGATGTAACTCTTTGGGCATTTAGAAATCATGCTTTAGGGAATTTGCATACTCTGCAAATCATACTGCAATTTTTGTATGTGCACGTTAGATACCCTGTTTTTAGGAACTCGCTCAGCCACACCTAGTTAAACCAATAATGCATGAAAAAGGATATAAAACAGTTTCATGTTTGATTATCTTGTTTGAGTGAAACTAGTCACAATCCCTGCATGTTTTTGCAACATTTAGAACAACATGTTTTAGGTAAAAACAACTTACAAACTGCTTCAATAATTTTAGTAATTGTTGTATATCATTTTACGCCTAGGCAAGCCTTAGGTAATAAACTTAAATAAAAACCATAATTGTCTTTGTTTAACTGCCAGCATGTTAAAATCAGTAGGCAAGCCTGATTCGGACTTCTTTTCTGAGTCATGTAATAAATCTGGTTCTGCTGTTATCACTTAGATACCATGCATAGGATCTGAATGTGGACCTTATCTGTGTATGAGTCGTGTTGTCTATGTGCATTACTTATGAAGGTATATCTGAGCCTTCTATCTATTTTCTGTGTTCCCCCCCCCCCTAAATGCAGTCCTATGTGTTCTTATTTGTCGCTTAGTATTTTGACTTTAAATATGAGGATCTACCTAGAACCCCCTCCCCCTTATAGGATAGGAGTCCTAAATTCCTTCGGGACTGACAGGAAGGGACGGGTAACAGCATGCAATAGGGGTCGAGACCAACCCTTGCTTTAATTACCTTCACGGGGCGGGAAAGGGTAGATATGGATATGATGACCGGTGCATTAATACCGCGTGTAGCCCCTCTTTGAAGAGTGTCATACCGGGTATTGCATTGATGTGATCCATATTATAAACAAACCTAGGACACCCCCTTTTACATTCCCAAATATGCTTATATTGTAATTCTTTTCAAAATCTTGCTTTTCATTAACTGCTTTCCAAACATATGTGTACTTAAACTTAAATCTCCTACTATTTGAGCCATACTTGTTATTTGCTAATTGTACAAATTCACAAAAACTGTTTGGCCGGGAACCACACTAGTGGATCCTGAGGGGTGCCTAACACCTTCCCATTAGGATAATTTCAAGGTCTTACCCTGCCTCTGGTTACCAAACATAGTTAGAAATGAACCCTATAGGTGCCCTAACACACCTTAAAAATCGTTAGGTGGCGACTCTCCAAAAATGTAAACCCCCTTTCCCAAAAGGAAAGAGTTGTCCCATATCAAAAAATGTCATAAACCTGATTCTGCGAAGAAAAAAGGGGGTGCGACACCAAGATGACGTGAACCCATCTAGGGAACACGTAATAGATATACCAGAAATGGTAGTGACCAAGGCTAAGGCTCCCTTGCCAAGGCATCCTCCACCTTACCCTCAAAGGCTTGCAAAACAAAAGAATAAGAACCAATTTAGGAAATTTATTGACATGATGAAGAGTTTATCAATCAATGTCCCTTTGATGGAAGCTCTTGAGCAAATGTCGGGTTACGCCAAGATCATGAAACACTTGGTGACTAAAAAGAGATCCATGGATTATGATACCATCAAAATGACTTACCAAGTAAGTGCAATTGCGCACTCGATTGCTCCAAAGCTAGAAGATCCCGGCACTTTCACCATCTCATGTACCATTGGGAGCGCGAATATTGCTAAGGCATTATGTTATTTGCTTGCAAGTATCAATTTGATGCCTTACTCTGTGTTCAAAACATTGGGTATAGGTCAACCGAGGGCTACTTCAATGAGGTTGCAGATGGCGGATAGAACTGTGAATAGGCCACTTGGTATTATAGATGATGTTCTTATTCGGGTGGACAAGTTCATTTTGCCCGCTGACTTTATGTGGATCGTGAGGTTGATTATGAGGTTTCGATCATATTGGGAAGACCTTTCCTTTCAACTGGGAAGGCCTTAGTTGATATGGAAGCAGGGGAACTCACCTTCTGGGTGGGTGATAAAAAAGTGGTCTTTCATGTGTGCAAATCAATGAAGCAGCCCAACAGTACTGAAGTGTGCTCTTTCGTAGATCTTGTCTCGAAAGTGATAGTTGACGATACTAGTGCAATGATCAATGTGGAGGACCCTCTAGAAGCGGTATTGTTAAACCTTTATGTCAATGAGGATGAAGGTCGGGTAGAGTATGTCAATGTTTTGCATGGAATGGGATATTACTCCTATGAGCCTCGAAAGCTCTCTTTGGATCTTGAGAATAGAAAGACTCCACCAACAAAGCCCTAAATCGAGGAACCTTCTGTGTTGGAGTTGAAGCCTTTGCTTCCACACCTCAGGTATGAATTCTTAGGCCATAGTTCAATTTTGCTAGTTATTCTTTCCTCTTATCTTACTAACATGTAGTTAGATGCCACATTGGCAGTGCTCCAAAAATAGAAAAAGGCAATTGGATGGACTTTAGCTGATATCCGGGGGATAAGCCCTGCCTTTTGCATGCACAAGATTATTCTTGAGGAAGATGCCAAGCCCTCCGTGGAATATCATAGGAGGTTGAATGAGGCTATGCAAGAGGTTGTTAAAAAGGAGGTGATCAAGTGGTTGGATGCAAGGGTTGTGTACCCCATCTCGGATTGTTCTTGGACTTCGCGATGCAATGTGTGCCGAAGAAGGGTGGTATAACTATGGTTACCAATGCACAAAATGAGTTGATTCCCATTAGGACTGTCACCGGATGGAGGGTGTGCATGGACTACCGCAAGCTGAATAAAGTGACTCGCAAGGATCACTTTCCATTGCCCTTTCTTGACCAGATGCTAGATAGACTTGCTAGGCATGCCTTCTATTGTTTCTTGGATGGGTACTATGGGTACAACCAGATTTGATTGCCCCAGAAGATCAGGAGAAAACCACCTTCACGTGTCCGTATGACACCTTCTCATTTTCTAGGATCCCATTTGGGTTGTGTAATGCACCAGCTACATTCTAGTGGTGTACGGTGGCCATATTTACCAATATGGTGGACATTTTGGAGGTGTTCATGGACAACTTTAGTGTTGTGGGTGAATCGTTTGATGAATGTTTGAAGAATCTTGACAAGGTGTTGGCCCAGTGTGAAGAGACCAATCTTGTGCTTAACTGGGAAAAATGCCACTTTAGGGTCGAGGAAGGCATTGTCCTCGGTCATAAGATCTCAAAGCACGGAATAGAGGTGGACAAGGCTAAAATTGAAGTGATCTCAAAGCTTCCTCCTCCTAATTAAGTCAAGGGGGTTAGGAGTTTTCTTGGGCATGCGGGGTTCTACCGAAGATTCATCAAAGACTTTTCTAAGGTAGTGAATCCCTTGTGCAAGTTATTGAAAAATGATGCCAAGTTCGTGTTCAATGAGGAATGTATGAAAGCTTTTGAACTCTTAAAGTACAAGTTGACAACCACTCCCATTGTTACCGCACCCAATTGGAGCTTACCTTTTGAGCTCATGTGTGAAGCAAGCAATGTTGCGGTAGGAGCGGTCTTGTGTCAAAGAGTGAATAAGATGTTTCACCCAGTGTATTATGCAAGCAAAACAATAAATCATTCTCAAGTCAATTACACGATGACGGAAAAAGAGTTGTTGGCAATTGTTTTTGCAATGGAGAAGGTTAGGCCTTATCTCATGGGTGCCAAGGTGATAGTTCAGACCGACCATGCAGCACTCCGCTACTAGATGATGAAGAAGGATTTCAAAGCTCGGTTGATGAGATGGGTCTTATTGCTTCAAGAGTTTGATCATGAGATTGTGGACCAAAAAGGGTGTGAAAACCAAGTAGCAGACCATTCGTCCTGTTTGGAGGAGGAGGGGAGGCCCTGTGATGGCCTAAAAATTAATGATTCATTCCCTGATGAGCAACTCCTCTCTGTATATGTGAATAGCATGCCTTGGTTTGCAGATGTTGCCAATTTCCTTGTGACATGTGTTGTTCCGTATGAGCTCTCTTCTAACCAAAGGAAGAAGCTTAAACGGGATAGCTTGGACTACTATTGGGATGAGCCATACTTGTTCAAAATCTGTAATGATGGTGTGATCCGGAGATGTGTTCCGGAGGAGGAGCAATTGAGTATTTTGGATGTTTGTCATTTCTCTCCCTACAGTGGTCATCATAGTGGGGCAAGGACAACTTCAAAGGTGTTGAGTTGTGGCTTTTATTGGCCTACATTGTACAAGGATGCAAGTGAACTTGTGAAAAAATGCGATGAGTGTCAAAAGGCAGGTGGAATTTCAAAGAAGGATGAGATGCATCTCGCCACCATTCTTGAGGTTGACATATTTAATGTGTGGGACATTGATTTCATGAGTCCGTTTGTAAGTTCTTGTGGAAACACGTACATTCTGGTGGCCGTTGATTATTTTTCAAAGTGGGTTGAGGCCGTGGCTTTACCTAACAATAAGGTCTGGAGTGTTGTGGCTTTTCTCAAGAAGAGTATCTTTACTCGGTTTGGCACTCCTAGAGCAATCATTAATGATGGAGGGTCTTATTTTTGCAATAAGGCATTTGACACTTTGCTTGCAAAGTATGGTGTCAATCACAAGGTTTCTACCCCTTACCATCCTCAAGATAGTGGGCAAGTTGAGGTTTCCAACAGGGAGATCAAGAGAATATTATCAAACACGATCAATGCAAAAAGGACCGATTGGTCAAAGAAATTGGATGATGCTTTGTGGGCCTACAGAACTGCTTACAAGACTCTGATTGATATGTCTCTGTACCGGTTGGTGTTTAGGAAATCTTGTCATCTACCGGTTGAGTTATAGTACAAAGCCATGTGGGCTTTGAGGAAGTTAAATATTTAATGGGATGTGGCAGCAAATCTTTGGGTGGAGCAACTTAGTGAGCTTGATGAGTTCTGGTTTTATGCCTACTCCAGTTCGTCCTTGTATAAGGACAAGATGAAGTACCTACATGACAAGTACGCTCGTGGTAAGGAGTTCAAAGTGGGTGATTTGGTTCTCTTATTCAATTCCCGATTACGACTGTTTCCGGAAAAGCTTAAATCAAAATGGAGTGGAACTTTTGAGGTGGTGCTTGTGACTCCGTTTGGTGCTCTTGATTTGAAAAACAAAATAGTGATATATTCAGAGTTAATGGGCATAGAGTCAAGCACTATCTTGGTAAGTTTGATGACAGCCACGTGGTGGCAATGATCCATCTCAAGTGATTGATGGTAACCTGCATCATGTCGCGACGTTAAATCAGGCGCTTCTTGGGAGGCAACCAATGTGTTTTTCTTATTGTTTTTCTTTGATTTTATTCTTAGTGTAGAATTTGTTTTTGGACTAACGGGTTATGAGATGTGTATAGGGATGTTGGATACAGTGCAGGACTAATCTGGGAAAAATTGGCACTCTCTGAAGTTTGGTCTGCTGTCGGGCTCCATTTTTTGCGGTAGCGACGCCCTTACTGCGGAGGCAAAAATTGATCGTGGTCAGTGGTGCTAAAAGGTCCAAAATGGAGGTTCTCTAAAGTTTCAATCGTTGCCGCGGTGCATTTTTCACGGTCAATGGTGGCTTACCGTTGTCGCGGAGCATTTTTTGCGGTCCGTAGTGGTCTCAAAACAACAACACTTCTGAACTTCACAACCATGGTCTGCGGTGGTTTACTATGGTCGCGGTAGGTAAGACTGTGTGGGGCCTGGGTCTTTTCTATAAATAGGCGGTCCTAGACCCTTTTACACTTTTCGATTATTTTACTCTCAAACAACCATAGAACACTGTTCATCCACGCCCTAACTTGCACAAACACAAGAACTGAACTTCATTTGTCTCACATTTCACATCTGGTAATTTCAATCAATCCTTAGTCTTTAACTTTGTTCTTATTTTCTTTTAAATTGATATTTCTTACTTCTTCTTCTTCCTTTTTATTTTAATTTTGACTTAGGGTTCCTTAGTGTTAATTAAATTAGGTTTAAATTAGTTAGAAATGGTTATTAACTACCTAGTGGGATTGATAATGTGTTGTTAATGCTAAAATGGTTGAAAACTAGAAACCCTAGGTGTTGAGCCCTAATTTGACTTCTGCGATCGCGGTTCATTTTCTGTGGTTTGCGGTCATTTGTTTGACCAAAGAATATTAAGTCCAGATACCTCTCCGCGGCTGTGATGGATTTTTCGCGGTCTACGATGGTAAAGTTGAGAGAGGTACACTTGAGGGTATGCGGTCGTGGTTGATTTTCTACGGTCCGCGGAGCACTTACCGCGGCCGCACTCCTTTTTCTGCGGTCAGCGGTGCTATTGAATCAGAGAGTGGGTGGTCTAAGTCCCACCTCTTCGCGGCCGCGATGTATTTTCCGCGATCCGCAGTCTACTATTTTGTTCTTGCACTATCAACTAATATTCTGCACTGCTTCTTCTAGTATTTGCACTAACAAATTTCAACTAATTACACTTGCAGACAATGGTTAAATATAGAGGAGTCGGTGACAAACAAAAGGATAGAATAGAGTCCTCTCGTGGTAGGGGACGAGGCATGATTAAATTGACCCCAGCAATTCAAAAATAAATTGGGGAGATGAGAAAGACCATCAAAGATGCAAATAGAGTTGCTTCCCATTATGAGGGAAGTGAGTATGTGCCCTCCCGAGAGGCATCAAAGTCTGATTCAGTGCCAGAGTATGTACTTGACTTCCCAGAGAGACATAGATTGAAAGATGTACTTATACCTCCAAACTCTCTTACTGCTCGTGCTTCAGTTCATATTTCTTCTGAGTCGTCTGAAGGCTCAGCAGAGAGTAGTGATAGTTCAGCTTCAACCTCACCTACACCTTCATTACCTGGACATGATTAGATATTGGGGTACCTGATGAAGAGGGAGGGGGTGTGACCCAAACCGAGGGTGTGGAAAGAACTAGAAACCCCGAGGCGTGACAAAAGCGGTTCATTAGTGAGCTGGCTTATCACAAGTTCCGGGAGTGGTGGCCTCTAAGGTCACTTATTCATGAGCGCCAGTTTATAGAGAGGGATCATCTGCCTCACAACCACAACGTGAAACAACAATTCAATGAACAAGTGGGGTAGGATTACTTCACTAGCAGGTTGTCAGATGCAAATGATCACTTAGTCAAGGAGTTCTACGCTAATGCCTCCCACATCAGGAAGGATACAAAAGTGACTAAGGTGCGGAACTTGAAAGTAAAGTTTGACGGGAAGACAATCAATGAATACCTGGGCTTTAATGAGGAAGATGAAACATTGTACTTGGATAAGGTGGCGCTTGATGAGGTAGCCCGCCCATGGTTGGCCTCATACCTGGCTATCCCGGACACCACCCCAGCATGGTTGACAACAGGGGTTCCTATTTTGAGGAAAACCCTAAACTTTGAGGCGAAGGGGTTGGAGACTTTTGTATGCAGCATGCTAGACCCCACTACCCATTAAAACACCTTGTCGGTCTCTCGGGTGATATTAGTGGCGACTATTATGGCAGGGTTCCCAATCAATGCTGAGAATGTCATGTCTAGGGTGATCACCAGGGTGGTAAATGAGGGTGATAGATCATACCCCTTCCTGAACTTCCTTACCATGTACTTGGAAGATCAGGAGGTGGAGAAAAGAAACTTTGACGTGAAGGTGAAAGCCAAGATGCCCTTTTCATGGTACAACCTCAAGGGTCCGGACAACCCCAAAGCCAAGGAATCCAAGGGCAAAGCCACTAGTTCTACTGGCCAGTCTGAAGAGCCAGTAGTAGTAGTCTCTTCTTCTCAGCCTTCTATTGTCATACCAGATCCTGCCCTCGGACCATCTACTTCCACTCCTCTAGATATTCCATCCTCCTCAGCATACCCATTGACTGCCCACCGATTGAGCCAAACACTCTCCAGTATCAACAACTGGATGCAGGTAGCAACTTCTAAGCTGTCTGTGCTATCTAGTTCAGTGGCAGCCCAGTCAGTGCCCCCACAGCCACAGGTGTCAGCTTCGGTAGAGGAGTCTCTCAAGGAGCTTATGGACAACCAAAAGAAGCTCCTAGAGAACCAAAAGCTTATCATGGATGCTCTTGCTGATCAAGGAAAAACACTTAAGGAGCTGAGCAAATAAACAAAGAAGCTGAAGAAGACACGGGCCTCGAAGGAGTCGGTTAAGGAATTGAGGGGTGAAGTGGAGAAGATGAAGGCAACTAACCACTTGACTTTGGTGCTACTATTGCATGATCAGCCTCCAGCAGCTCAGACAGAGCAGGTTTCGGAGCAGGAGATTGAGAGAGCTCCAAAGAAGAGGAGAATGATTCCCCAGGTGGATGATGTAGAGATTGAGCTTGAGGAGATAGAGGGTGTTGCATCTGGCCAGCCACAGGCCCCCGAGATAGATGATCCAGATGCCCAGCCACAGGACCCAATCCAATCACAGGACCCCATGCAGACGGAGGATCCATAGAGAGTTTTCTTTACTCTTTATCTTTCTTTTTGAGCTTATTTTTGGTTAGTTTGCATAGATGACAATGTTATATTTCATTTGAGGGGGTGGCCCTACTTTGATTTTGTAGTTGGTTTGTAAATATGACACTATTTTCTTTCTTTATGCTTATTTTTCACTTTTGGTATGTATATAACTTTACCCTTTTATTCACTTTTCGTTATTTTTCTATCTTGGTCTGTATATAAAGTTACTCTCTCATGTATATATTCATTCCCTCTTATGTATATTCATTTAAAACCCATTTTGTACATATTCAGTTTACTTTCCGCATTTTACTTCATAGCTTCTTATTTCATTTAATAGCTTCTTTTTTAGTTCGTAGCTTCTTATTTTACAAGTTTTAGTGATCAATAAGCCTTTGGTTTTCTTAATGTCACGGTTCTTTCCAAAGGTGGAGTTTGTGCGAATCAGATGGCTCTTCCCGATGATGGATGGCATGACAACCTTCTTAAGGGTTTGAGTCTATTTTTCTTTTCATTTTTGTGTAAATAGTAGTTACTGAACAATGGTGCCTCAGGCAAAGCTTCACTTGGGCCTAACACATTTACATTTGACCTTTTGGTTAAAAACAAATTTGTGTGTATATGATGGTGATAGTTGTGACCTTGTGACTCTTGTGTTGGCTAAACAATCATCGAGTGGTTTCTTGGAACCATTTGTGTTTCTCAAATCTTAGATAAGGTTTGTGGGTCCTTGATTCTGCTCATTAGCAATCCTATAGCTTGTGTGGTGAGGTATTGATTTGCAAGTCCAAGTCCCATGCCAATGAGTCTAGAACTTGCCCTGAATGTTTGTCTAGGCGAAATCCTAAGTGAAGCTCAACTTGAGAAGTTATTATAGGCTCTTCTTGATCCTAATTGACACTTGAAAACATACATAGCCTACCAATGATGATATCCCTAGTCAACCCCGTTGTGCCATAACCCTTATTCTTCCAATAACCACGATACAAGCCTTTATCCGTTCTAAAATGATCCTCTCTTGGCACCCTATCTTTCCTTAGCAAAAGGCAAAAGCATAAGTTTGGGGGGGAGACGAGGAATGAAAAAGTGATAAAAGGTACAAAAGGAAGAAAAGGAAAGGCAAAGAATTATAAAAAGAAATAAAAGCCAAAAATTCAAAAAGAAAGTGAACAACGTAGAAGAAATGAAGAGATTCAATAAAAGCAAAAGATGAAAGTCATGGAAACATTAGAAAGGAGAAAAAGGATTGAAATGAACAAGAAAGAGTGATGTGTCTCTCTAGACCCTAAAGAAGAAGTGAATGACTCAAAGAGTCAAGAAAATGTGTACCAAAATGAAGCAAATGAAGTGTTTAAGGGAAGATGAAACCTTCTTAGACCAATATATCCTATCCTGAACCAAAAGCATTCATTACATTCCCACAAAAGCCTTATATAATCTTGAGTTGAGTGAGCTTACATTAGTGGTGACTCACATAAGGGGCCAACTTATGTTACTTAGAGCCGGACTTGTGACCTTCCTTTGAGAGAGATGAGTGTGTTTTCCACAATCCTTGTTCTGAGTGTTACGATCTAAAAGTGAGGTTTGATTATAGAGAGTTAAGAAGTATGAGTTTGGGTTCCACGCTGACCAATGTAACAGAAAGAGTTTCCTTGACGAGTTGAGTCAACTCTTGAGGCTTTTGTGTTGCTCTATAGCCATGGTGCTAAAAGGTTGTGTATTGTTGATAATGCATTTGAGTTGAGGGTAATTGTTAGTCCCAATTGATTCTTAATGAGGTTACTTTAGGACAGCTGAATTTCCTTTCTTTTATGAGGAGGTGGGAATTACTTTGTTTGCTTGAGAACAAGCAAAAGCTTAAGTTTGGGAGAGTTGATAACTAGGGATTCTAATCTATTTTATGCTCTTTTTTGTTTGAGTTTTGGATTAAAAATGTGTACAAGTATTCCCAGAAGTTAACTTGTTGTGCTTTTTTGCAGTGTTTGGTCAAGAAGAGACAAGGATGTCATAACCATCTCAAAAAAAAGTGAAACCTACACAAGTTTAAAGCCAACTCAAAGCAGCGCTACAGCAGAAAATCCACCGCGAACGAAGAAGACCCACCGCGATCGTGGTCCATTTATTGCGGTCCACGGTGGCAAGATTCAAAGAGATGATATTTGAGGCTTTTCAAGTTACCGCGGTCCGTAGTGATTTTATGCGACCGCGGTACCTCTATCGCGACAACGGTCCTTTTACCGCAGTCCGCGGAGAAGGGATTCAGAGAGCTTGGAGATTGAGATAAAGTTGAAGACTGCGGTCCGCGGTTGATTTTACGCGATCGCGGTAACCTCACCGTTGCAGCGGTCCATTTTTCACTGTCGGTGGTACCTCCTTCAGGGACATTTTTGTCCGAAAAATTTAGCTATGTATAAATACTACTTTTCAGATTTTTAGGGCATCTTATCAGTAGCTGAGCACGTGAACGTCGTTTTTGTCTATTTTGAGTAATTTTGTAGCTTACTTAGCAATTAATTGTAGATTTTTATCTTGTAATTACAATTTATGGAATATTCTTCATCTCAATCTATGATTTCTTCTTCAATTATGAGTAGCTAAACCCATTAGCTAGGGTTGTGGCTCAACCCTAGTGTGGGTATTTAATGGGTCTCTTATTTTAGGGCTTAGATGTTTATGGGTGGTTGATATTTGGCATGATTTATACTTTCTGTGTTGAATTACAAACACTAATTTGTGCCTTTTTTACTTAGGCTCTTCTTGAGAAAGAGAGACTAAGTTTAGGAATTTCAGGCCAACAGGGAATTGGGGTGTATTCAAGAGATTGATAGCCCCAATTAAAGAGTTAAACCTAGAGATAGTAATACCTGACTTGAGCCAACATTGCTTGCACAAATTGAACACCCAAGTGGGTTTGAGAAAGCTAATTAGGGCAAAGTCACTCTTACTACCGAGAGGTGTAGAGTGAGTAGCTTCATGCATTGGCTATATCACGATCCCAACTATGATATTATTTCCCTATGTTCTAGATCTCGTTAGATACTCACCTAGGAGTAAGTCACTTCCCCAGTGCCTCTTTACCCATTTAGAAAACCCTACAAAAATATCTATTTAGCTTAATTTCGTGCATCTTTTGTATAAAAATTAGAAGTAACAAACAAATAATAATATTGGAAGTGTAATCAAGAGCACTACACACTGATATATTAGATAGGAATCCAACTCCAAACATTGTATTAGCTCCCTGTGGATTCGATCCCGACCTTCTCGGGTAAAAGCTGCATCGACTACTCTTGCCACTCTATAGTGGTGTAGGGTTGGACCCGATCAGTTCACATCTGCAACCTAAACTTGACCTAGAAATAATAAAAAAGTTGCATTTATACTAAGCTAAAATTATCTAACAAAAGTGCCCCTACAGAGGTTATGCGGCCGCATAATTCTAATGCGGACCGCAAAATGGGTTTCTATGGCTGCACAATTCTAGTGCGGTTCATAGTCTTGGTAAATTGGGCTTGAACTCTTCAGGCTTCTTCGCTCCGCATAAAAGTAGGTGCGGTCGCACTAAGGATTATGCGGCCGCACAAAAGTGATATGGTCCGCACTCCTTCACTTTCCAGCTCTCTGAACCTTCAGTCCTACGGTTCACATAAAAGTAGGTGTGGCCGCACAATTCCAGTGCGGTCCGCACTCCCTGAGCTGGCCAAAACATACTCGATGAATCTCCTTTTGCGGCCACACTAGAATTGTGCGGTCCACACTGCTATCTCATTTGCCCTGTTTTGGTTCTTGTTCACTTTAGACTCCTTTATGAGTTGATTTTTGGCTTCTTTGGCTCGTTTCCCAATATTCTTGCAAGTAAGCACGTTTTGTTAATTTTCGGGAATACCTTTGAGCATTTTTGAGCTAAAACGCAAGTAAAAGAGAGAAAATAAGCGGTCAAAATCCCTACTTGTCAATGGCCCCTGCCAAAAGTTCCCCTGCCTCCAGATGAGGAACCACTAAAACCACCGGAATGATGAGGCTTCTTATTTGACCCCTGCCCTCTCTCCCGTGAAAGAACATCCTCGATCTGCCTGGCGGCATTGGTAGTCGTCTGAAAAGAAATCCCATTCCCTGTCTCCTTGGCCATTTGTAACTTGATAGGATGAGCGAGTCCCTCAATAAACCTCCTTTCTCTCTCTCTCTCTCTCTCTCTCTCTCTCTCTCTCTCTCTCTCTCTCTCTCTCTCTCAGTGGGAAGCATAAGAATAGCATGACAGGCTAAGTCCATAAAGCGGGTCTCATATTGAGTGACGGTCATATTACCCTATTGAAGGCGCTCGAACTGCCTTTGGTAGTTGTATATCTTTGAGTGATAGGAAGGAACTTCTCAAGAAATAGCTGAGAGAACTGGTCTCAAGTAAGAATAGGCGACCAAACTGGTCCGGTCAACATATAATCTCTCCACCATTTTTTGGCGGAACCCGACAACTGAAATGCAGCGAAATCGACCCTATTGATCTCCACTATCCCCATGTTCCGTAGCACCTCATGACAGCTGTCAAGATAGTCCTAAGGGTCCTCTAATGATGCACCACTGAAGTGAACTAGAAAGAGCTTAGTAAACCTATCCAACCTCCATAAAGCCTCGGAAGACATAGTTGATCCATCATCGGTATGTGCCGTAACACCTGGCTAAATACCCCAACTGGCTGGGCTGCCGGAGTTTAAAACTGGGGAGCCATGTGCTCCGGAGTGTGAGTAGCGGGAGTCTGTGCTCGTCCCCCAGCTTGAGAGACGGCTGGTGCTACAGGAAATGTACTGGCCTAAGCCATACTCTGCATGAGGCCCACCAAACGGACCAAAGCATCCTGAAGCACTAGAGTGAAAATGAACCCCTCCGGGACCTGAGCTGGTCCGATAGGAATAGTTTGGGATGGAGCCTCCTCGTCAAACTCTACCTGAGGCTCCACTGCTGGTGTTGGTGCTGGTGCTCGAGCTCTGGACTGAGCCCTGCCCCTGTCCCTGCCTCAGCCTCGACCTTTGTCCCTCGTAGGAGCTGCCACTGGGGGCTTTGGCTATTGCTTAGCTGAAGATGCAGTCCGTATTCTCGCCATCTGTGAGAGAACATAATAGAAGAGTTCAATCAGTAATGATAGAATAAAATCGCACGACATAGAAGAACAGAAGTGAAACTGTTCCTAAACTCCATAGCCTCTAGAAGATAAGTACAAATGTCTCCGTACCGATCGTCCAGACTCTACTAAGTTTGCTCGTAACTCGTGAGACCTATGTAACCTAGTGCTTTGATACCAACTTATCACGACCCAGAATTTTTACCGTCGGGACCATGATGGCGCCTAACATTTCACTTTCTAGGCAAGCTAACGTTAGAACAATTTATCCTTTTTAACAGTCTAAAATTTAATTAGTGAAGAAGAACTGATTTAACTGCAATAATCCAAATATAAATGCGGAAGCTAAAACCGTAAAAGGTCTACTACAAATTCCTGAATCCGGTATCACAAGTGCACGAGGTTATAGAGTAATACATACACGGGTCTGAAATAAATACAAAGCTGTTTAAATGAAAATGTACAGCTAAATAGAAAGAGGACGGGGACTCCAGGAGATGCGAGCGCTGAACAGTCGTACCTCAAGTCTCCACAAATATCCAATCCGAGCACGCTAATAACCATTACTGGGACCGACTCCAAAATCTGCATAGTGTGCAGAGTGTAGTATCAGTACAACCAACCCCATGTACTGGTGTAAGTGCCGAGCCTAACCTCGACGAAGTAGTGACGAGGCTAAGGTGAGCCACCTACACCATAACCTGTAAGCAGTATATATAATAATGACATAATAATAGAAATACTGAGCAGAATTTAACAGTTCAAATACAAACACTGGAAACCAACACAGCTCAAGATATGGAAACATATAGGTTATCGCGGCGTGCAATATGATCCCCCCGGACAACACAAAACCCTCCCTTATTTCACCATAACAACATCAACAACAGTAAATAACATATACATGTTGTGGCGCGCAACCCGATCCCACCATATGTCAATATCAATATCATAATTCACCCTTATTTTAGCATAGCAATCCACTCTTATTCCACATGTTGCAGCGTGCAACCCGATCCCACTGTACAATATGAATTCACCCTTATTTTGCCATATCAATCCATCCTTATTACACTTGTTGCGGCGTGAAGCCCGATCCCACCATATCAGTACCAAATACTCAAAGCACAATTAATCAACAATTCAAACTACAAAGCCTTTATGATCAATAAATTCCAATCTGAGCCAAAAGGAAACCTTGCACGATATAGAATCTACACAAGTAATACTATACAAAGAGACCAATCCATCAATTTACAATTTGAAGGTGCAAACAAGTCAATTTAAGCAAATAGCAGGGATTCATGGAACTATGAAAAGAACTAACATCATTAACAGGAGAAGATATTGATTAACATGTAGCAGTTAAGCATAGAAAGCATTAAGGGCATATAACAGTTAAGATAGGAAAAGAAACAATTATGGAAAAGTGGTAAATCAGAAGAAAAAAAAACAGAAAAACAAGTATAAGCACTCGTCACCTCGCATATACGCTACTCACATGAGAATCACATAGCACATAGACCGAGGGTTCCTAATTCTCTCAAGTCAAGGTTAGACATAACACTTACCTCACTTTGTGGTCAATTCAAAGCTTTATCGGGGCCTTCCCTTAGAATCCGCCTCCAAACCACTCGTATTTGGCCACAATTAATTCAATAACATCAAATATTGCAAAAGGAATCAACTACAATGCATAAATTTAGATTTTCCAAACTTTTTCCCAAAACATTAAAAATCGACTCCGGGCCCGCTTGGTCAAAACCCGAAGTTCGGACCAAAATTCATTTACCCATTCATCCCCGAGCCCGATTATGTAATTTGTTTCAAAATCCGACCTCAATTCGAGGTCTAAATTCTAATTTTTACAAAAATCCCTAATTCTACCCAAACCCCCAATTTCCACCATGAAATCCTATATTCTAGTTTGAAAACTCATGAAATGTAGTGGGTAATTGAAAGAAAATAGGTTAGAATAACGTACCAACAATTTGAGGAAGAAAATATCTTGGAAGAATCGTCTCTAGACTATCTATCTTTTAAAATTTTGAAAGAATAGCAAAAATCCCGTTATGGGACTGTTTAATAATTGGGCGTCAGTGTTCATCACGTTCGCGTGAACACTGACGCGTTCGCGAAGAGTTGCGCCTGTTAGGCATACGCGATTGCGAATCCCTCATCGCGTTCGTGAATGCTACGTTCCCTGGCATTTGCATCCGCGAGCCCGTGCTCGCGTTCGCTGTGAAGGGATGACTGACCCCTTCCCAAGGTCTCTAATGCTACGCATTCGCGTTGAGCTGGTCGCGTTCGCGAAGTGTAAGGCCCCCATCGCTCCGCTTTCGCAACCCAACCTTCGCATTTATGAAGAAGAAAACTTTCCCCGGTCCAGTTCACTCTTCGCGTTCGTGAGAGTACCTTCGTGAACGCGAAGAAGAACACACCAGATATCAGCTGAAACACAAAAAACTAGATTTTCTAAGTTCAAATCATCCCATAGCCTACTCGCAACTCACTCGAGCCCTCGGAGCTCCAAACCAAACATGCACACAAGTCCTAAAATATCATACGAACTTGTACGCACGATCAAATCGCCAAAATAACACCTAGAACTATGAATTGAACACCAAATCAAATGAAATTTTCAAGAAAGCTTTAAAACTTCTATTTTCACAACCGGACGCCCGAATCACGTCAAACTAACTACGTTTCTAACCAAATTTCACAGACAAGCCATAAATATTATAATAGACCTATATCGGGCTCCGGAACCAAAATCGGACCCGGTATCAACAAGACCAAACATCAATCAATTCATAAAAACCATTAAACTTTCAGACTTTCAATTTTCAACAAAAATTCATATCTCGAGCTAGGGATCTCGGAATTCGATTTCGGGCATACGCACAGGTCCCAAATTATGATAAGGACCCACCGGGACCGTCAAAATACGGGTCCGTGTCTTTTTGCTCAAAACGTTTTTAAATTCAACTCAATTTAATTTTTAAGGCAAAAATTCTTATTTTTATCAATTTTTTAACATATAAGCCTTCCGGTAAAATATCCAGATCGTGCACGCAAATTGAGAAAGACTAAAATAAGATATTTAAGGCTTTGGAACGTAAAATTTAGTTCTAAAACATGATAGGTCATCACAAGGCCTCAAAACTCAAAAAAAGTGTTGCATTACAGTTAAACCAGCAAGTCAAGGCAATGGCCGATGAATGTATGTTTGTGTCTCTCTTCGTGTATGTGTGTCTGTAGAGAAAGAGATAGAAAGAGTGACAAAGAGGGAGATGAAGGGTTAACGGAGAAGAGATTGATGGAGATGGAATTGAGAATCAAATGATCATATTTTTATTTTAAAACTTTTGAACATGATTAAGTTTTATTTTTAATTTTAATTTATGAAGTAGAAAACTCTTATTATAATTTGCAAGTTAAATGTCAAAGCACAGACTTGCAAATTGTATTAAAAGTCTTCAAAATAAAAAGTTATACTTAATAAAATTTAAGGCTATTTTAGCAATTGAGTTTTTTTAATTATATATTTTTAAATATGTGTCCAAAGCAACAATTTTGTCTGGTCATTTGTAACTTCCTTTTTAATTATTTAAAGTTCAAAAAACAAAAACGCAAACTTGCAAAACTAATGTGATCTTAATATAGATAATACCCGGACTTATCCCGCCCATTTATTTGATTTTTTTTTCTCATCCGCTAGGCAAGCGCCTAGGGCTAGTTTTTTATTAATAAAAGAAAAACAAAAATACAACAATTAGGAAAAGTATAAATAAGGGAGACAATAGCACTGGTATTGTTACCCATATGCCTTGGCTATATAATCACTCATATGCGCTTCACATTGCCTTATGATGGCAGCCTCATGTAGAGGTTCATGGTGTAGCTGCCGGCAACGTCTCACGAGGGCATATAATCTCATAGCCATGTGGATATTTCCAAAGGCATAGGACCAAGGCAACACTAACCGTGATAAACCTTACCTTACCAATCCTATTGAGGCAAAGAGAAAGCCTCATCTTCTAGCCAGCATGTAAAAAAAAGAAACTTGAAAGTACCAAGTACTCTATGATCTCCATAGAGTTTATAACACACTCTATGACGCTATTACAAGTGATGATGCTTTGAAAATGATAAACTAAGACAATATAGAAATTAGAATTTTTGCCCCTCATTTATCAAACTTGTGAGTTCTTCAATTTGAACGTCCTTAAAATCCTCTTTAACTGTCTTCAAATAATCTTCAAAGTTCTTCATTTGTTGTCGTATCTATTGGACTTCGTAGATTTGGAGGAGGCAACCCTTTTTTTCTTTGCAGCTCTTATTGGGAGTTGCCTGAGTGTTATTTCTTGAGTCACCTTCTTTTATTCAGTTTTGTTAGAAGTGAAATCTCCAGTTGTAGCCGCCTCTTCCGGACAAGATTCAATCAAGCCATCCTCTTCTGCTTCTTCGGAGATGGCAACGCGTAAGTTGGCCTCAAGATTTTGATTAGCTTCATCTTGTATAACCATCCACAATGGTTCATGCCTCTTCAGTATCTTTGTATTACTTGGTTCCTGTCTGTTTGTCACTGAAAAATTCAACTTCAGTCCGGTCATTTTTTAGTATGATGAGTATGCACTTTTGTGTGGTTTTGGACTGCCCAAAGCATTCAGCAACTTTCTGTCCTCCAACGAAATAGCAGGTATATCAGTTACCATTACTTTGGCTCCAGTCATGTTTGCATTATACTGTTGCTGCCCATTCGTGTTTGTATTGGACTGCTTCTGCCCAGTCTTGTTTGCATTGGACTGCTGCTGCCCAGGATTAGTATTAACATCAGCTATAGTTGTTGTATGTTGTTGATGCTGCCTAGTCGTGTATGTTGCTGATGTTGTAGTTGAGTATGATCGATCAGCAGAAGAATTCAATGCAACAGTATCAAATTGAACTCCTGGTTGCATAGCTGATTGAATAGCTGCTCTGTCAGCATATATTTCTATTGCTAGGCCTGCATCAGAAGTAACCTTATGCTCCTGTTGTTTCTCAGATTGTCCTTGTACATCAGAAGTTTGGTCGACCCCTGCACCATCTTATGCAATATTCACAGCAAACTCAAGGGGAGTTGCTTGTGTAACTGCTTTAGCATTGTGAGATGTACCAACTAGTGTAGCTGGTAGTTCTGCATTATTTCGAATTGCAGTACTTAATGTACTAGCAGCCATCATCTGCTGATCGTCAGATTTCCCATTTGCATTCAACGCGACAGTTTTTGCTAGACCATCCTCTTCCTTACCCAGTTGTGCAGATGTATCAGCTCGATTACACCTTGAGTTAGAACCTGTAGCACCTTTGACATTTGCACCTTTAGAAACACCATCAGTAGTTGTAGGTTTGACAAATCGTGCACCAATTTCTAATGAAACAGTACCAATTTTTGACTTAGCAGGAGCATCCCTTTTGACCATATTTTCCTTTTTTTCCATCAAACACTGATGCAATTCGACCAAACTCCTCACCATCCTGCACATCAATAATCCCAGTGGCCTCAACTGAACCTCCAACACCAGCTCGACCACTTGTAACATCCGGTGGAACAGTAGCTTCCAAATTTGACACCACCATAGCTGACTATTTTCCAGTTACTACATTACCACCTAGAACTGGTAAAATCTGCTCAACATCAGCTGAGCCTCGATTACCATCTTCCACACCATTCACTACATTACCAATTTCTGCAACATCTTCAGCTCAATCATCAATTGTGTTCTTTTGTAAAACAACCAGTTGAAGCTTTAGACAAATTCTGCTTATCATAGGCTTCCACAACTGGATTCACCACATTAAAAATCCTTGCTAATGTTGTCTTAGCAGGGACATCACGTGAAGGTTTAGGTGGACCTTTATCAATCATTGAAACTTCACCTACAGTTGTACCATTACCTGGACGATTCACAAGATTTCCTCCATCTGTTTGCGATACCTGCTGCATTGCAGAGTTTTCTTTTGGTGTTTCAACTTCCAGTTGACCACTATTGGAATCCGGTAATTCGTTAACTTTTTGTCCTGCTCTTTTGGCATTCAAATAAGCCCTTGCATCTCCTTGCAGCTTTTCAACTTCAGTTGTCTCAACAACAGGCAGCTCTTGCACACCCATGTTTTTTGTCCCAACTCCATCGCCTTCCTTATCCTTTTCAGTCATCAAACGACATGTTCTTTCCTCATGCCCCTGATGCTTACAAAAAGTGCAAAATTTGGGGAGATTATCATACACTACCTCTTGATAATGCTCGACAAATTTTCCAATCGACTTATCAACAATGTGCAACTTTACTCGCTTAGGGTGCTTGTCTAACAGATCTAACAAAATCTTTACCCTAGCAGCACTTGGCCATGTTCGATCTTGTGTTGCCTTATCCACTGCAAGAGGCTTTCCTACAGCTGAAGCGATTGACAGTAATGACTTCTTTGCGAAAAAATTCGGAGGCAAATCAGGCAACGAAATCCACACCACAGATTTTGATGTTTCCTCCTTGGGATTAAATCCTATCGTCCATGGAAACGTTCTAAAAAAGAATTCGTCACCTTTATCTTTTATGTAACCAACTGACCTCGACAAGAACTGGACATAATCTTCAAACAAATCGAACCTCACCAGAATATGTCGAAATTCAAGCTGTCCAATATTACACATACCTTTAATGTCGTACTGTTTCGGGATGAGTTTACGCAGGTCATGTACATCTGGTTTCCCATATGAGAATTTCATAATAACTGCTTGGCGTAATCCCTCTTCAATGGTAAATTGATTTACCTCCTCCATAGTGAATTCTATAATTGGCTCGCCATGAACAAACTTCACAGGATTCAAATCAATTTTTGTCGAAGTAGCAGCTGTTTTTAAGGTTTGTAAACGAGCAGCATATGATTGTGACATAACATGGGTAGGATTTGGATTATTATATTTTTGGTTTGGCTCTCCCACAGCCAAAAGCTGCGGAGAGACGACAGCATCCATGGCTGCTCAAAACGTCACCATATTGACGTGAAGAGTAGAATTCAAGACAAAAATCTGGAAAAAAGCTGTTGCTACAGTAACTCGCGAGATATAATTTAAGATCTGGAAAAATTGGTTACGAATTTGAGGATGAAACCAATTGGGAATTGTGCGCAAAGAGTAGATGTTTCTTTTGACACCAAGATTGTGACAATCCACCGCCGAATGCCGGAGTTATGGCTGGATGAATAGTGACGGAATTACTATTTACCTTCTTCCTAGAGAGGAATTGAATTTAACCTGACTCTCTTGTACGTAGGCAATTGGATAATTATTAGTTCCCATTTATTTGATTTGTTGTGGATCGTATCAAGTTATTATTTCCAGAAAAATAACCTGCCCTATTCCTAACTGATGAATTGTGTTTTAATAGTCCGGTTCGAGCACAAGTTTACTCACTTGACGGGTGTACAAAATCCTATATCGATCCATTAAAAAAAATTAACCTAAAAAGCTAGATAGGTTGAACAATATCTGGTGACTGAATATTAGGATGTAAGATTAATGTTATTTCACTTTACGAATTAGAAGATATTATACTCTCCAACTTGATAGGATTCTCTTAAATAATTTATATTCTATTAAAAAGTAAAGCATAATAGACTGTTAAATTTTATATAAGTAATAAATCTCATAATTAAGATGATACTGATAAGATATCATAATTAAGAATATATTAGTTAAAAGCATCATATTATACTAAAAGTGGGAAACTACAAATGTCTTGAATTACCAAAATAATCATGTAACATTGATGGACTCATTTACCCTTCAAAATCAAACGACTTTTCTGCATTAAAGTACAAATATGTAATTTTAGATAGCGGTTGGATTTTAAAGTCTTGACTTGACATGATCAGAAAATTTACTGTAATTACTTCAACATTAAAACTGTTCTTTGTGACCGTTACTATCTTTTTATATTGAAATTTATAACTTGAGATAATAAAATATTAATGTGATGACCTTTCTTGTTTCTAAATTGAATTCTGCGCTTCGAGGCCTTAAAAATCTCTTTTAGCATCACTTTGATTTATGTGCGCAGTCCGGGCGCGCAGCCAGAAATCTTATATGTGAAAATCTATGAAAAATGATAAATTTTGACTATAAAACGAATAAATTTGACTTCGATCAACGTTTTGGGTAAACAGACCCGGACCCGTGATTTGACAGTCCCGGAGGATCCGTAGGAAAATATCGGACTTTGGCGTATGCCCGGAATCGAATTCCGAGGTCCCAAGCCCGAGAAATAAATTTTTAAAGAAAATTGTTTTATGAAATTGTTTAAAGGATTTGGAAACGAATTTTAATTAGAACATGCTGGTATCGAGCCCATATTTTGGTTCCGGCGCCCGGTACAGGTCTTATATGTGATTTAAGATAATTCTGTGAAGTTTGGTAAGAAACGGAATCCGTTTGACGTGATTCGGACCGTAAATGCAAAGTTTGATGTTTTAAGAAGTTTTGAAATATTTCATTGATTTTGAGGTTTAATTCGTTGTTATTGAGGTCATTTTGGCGATTTGATCATACGGATAAGTTCGTAGGATGTTATTGAGTTAGTACGTTTGTTTGGTTTTGAGCCCCGAGGGTTCAGGTGTGTTTCAGAACGTTTTTGGAACTCAAAAAGTTGCAGGTTTTTGTTGTTCACTGCCCAGAGATTTTACTCTTCGCGTTCGCGTGGTCCCTCTCGTGAACGCGTAAGGCAAATTTTCTAGGTGCCAGAATTTTTCTTCGCGAACGTGAAGCTTGAGACGCGAACGCGAGGCTGAGGGGGGAATACCCTTCGCAAACGCATCCATGCACTCGCGAACGCGTAAGGTTAAGGCCTGGGGAGGGGTCACCATTTTGCCATCGTGAACGCGACCACCTGCACGCGAACGCGAAGGCTCGAGGAGTTACTTCTCCGCGAACGCAAGCCATCTTCCGCGAACGCGAAGGTCTGTCAGACCTAACTCATCACGAACGTGATGACCAAATCCGCCCAGTTATTTTAAAAGTCTAGAAACAGTAGCCATTACAGGATTTTTACCAAAACTCTTTAACTTCTTCATCTAAACTCCAAATTGGGCGATTTTTGAAAGGGGATTTCACCACCAATTCATAGGTATGTAATCTTAGACTTGTTTTCTTCAATTTTCATTAACACCCATTAGATTTCTAGGCTTAAATCATGTTCTTAAGGGTAGAAAATTAGGGATTTGGGTAGAGTTAGGGCTTTTTGATTATTTGTGATTTGGACCTCGTTTTGGTGTCGAATTTTGGAATTAATTATATATTCGGGCTCGTGGGTGAATGGGTAATCGGGTTTTGGTTCGAACCTCGTGTTTTGACCAAGCGGGCCCGGTGTAAATTTTTGGCTTTTTGGAAAAAATGATTAGAAAGCTATAATTAAGCATTGGAATTGGATTGTTTAGCGTTTATTGATGTTATTAAGTCGATTATGTCTAGGTACAACTGATTTGGAGCCGAATTCGAAAGGAAAAGCGGTGTTTGAGGCTTGAGTTGGTCGTGGAAGTTCGAGGTAAGTGTTTGGTCTAACCTTAGCTTGAGGGATTAGGAGTTGTGTCTATTTGCTACGTGTTAATTGTGGAGTACGACGTATAGGCATGGTGACGAGTATCTATACGTCGGTGTCAAGCATGCCCGTGGGTCTTGTATTATAAATTGTTATGACTCTGTTGTGGTTTATTGTGCCTCACATGTTATTATCATTATTGTTCCCTTGCCAGGATGTTTGTCTGATATTATTAATCCTTTGCCGGGATATTATTGAGATATTATTGTTCCCTTGCTGGGATATTGTTGAGATACTATTGTTCCCTTGTCGGGATAGTGTTGAGATATCATTGTTCTCTTGCCAGGATGTTTGTTTGATATTACTGTTCCCTTGCCGGAATTCTTTGTGATTATTGTTGGCTTGTAAATAGGAGCGGGTGGTACGCCTACCACAAGATATAATGAAATGAGAGCGGGTGGTACGCCTACCACAAGATAAATGGAATGGGAGCGGGTGGTACGCCTACCACGAGATACATGAAATGGGAGCAGATGGCACGCCTGCCACGAGATAAATGAAAAGGGAGCGGGTGGTACGCCTACCATAAGATAAATGGAATGGGAACGGGTGGTACGCCTACCACGAGATACAGGAAATGGGATCGGGTTGCACGCCTGCAACAAGATGTGAAAATAAAGTGAAATCTGCCTTTGCTTTCCTTATTCTTATTAGTGGTTGGATTTTGATTCCTTTATAATCCTCTTGATATTCTGTTTTACCTGCTATTCCCCAAAGCATGTTTCCCCCTCCCATCTATACTTGTCTATTTCTGTATTTCTTTCCCGCTGTATATATTTGAACTGCACAGGTTTATCTGGAGTCTAGTCCTAGCCTCGTCACTACCTCACCAGGATTAGGACAGGCATTTACCAGCACATGGGGTCGGTTATGCTGATGCTACACTCTGCACATTGTGCAAATACCGGAGCAGCCTTGGGATAGTAGCACTTAGGGAGCCAGCCTTCAGTCCATCCAGAGATCTCGAGGTAGTCATGCAGGCGTCCGCGGGCCCGACGTTCTCTTCTATCCAATTATATGTTCTGTTTTCACTTGTTTTCGAGACAGACTGTATTTCCTTTTTCAAACATTTGTATATAGTACTCATAGACAATCCGTGAATATTGTGACACCAGATTCCGGGTAGAGGAGTATATTGGCATTGTAGTATGGATTTTGATCATTTGTAGCTGCTTAAGTCTTCCGCTTATTCTGTTATCTTTAATCTTTAAATTGTTGATTACTTGTTAATTCAATTTGATAAAAGGAATCAAATGAAAGAGTTAAAATTTCTATATTTCGTGCCTTCCCTAGCTTCTACGAGTAGGCGCCATCACGACTTCCGAGGGTGGGAAATCCAGGTCGTGACAAGTTGGTATCAGAGCTCTAGGTTACATAGGTCTCACAATTCACTGACAAGCTTAGTAGAGTCTGAGGGATCGATACAGAGACGTCTGTATTTATCCCCGGAGGCTACAGAGCTAGGAAAAACTTCACATTTCTTCTTTCTTGTCGTGCGGTTTGGTTTCTCAATGCTAATTGAATTTCTACTGTTCTTTCGCAGATGGCGAGAACACGCGCTTCCTCATCCACCGACCAGCAGCCCGAGCTCCCAGCAGCAGCTCCCACGAGGGGCAGGGGGCGAGGCTGAGGGCGAGGTCGGGGTAGAGCTCAGCCCAAAGCAGCAGCACCAGCAGCGGAGCCTCAGGTTGACTTTGATGATGAGGTTCCGGCCCCAACAGTTCTGGTGGGCCCAGCTCAGGTCCCAGAGGGGTTTATTGCTACCCCAGTTCTTTAGAATGCTCTGGTCCGTCTAGTGGGCCTTATGGAGAGTGTCATTCGGGCAGGCTTGCTTCCTGTAGCACCAACCGTCTCTCAGGATGGAGGAGGAGCCCAGACTCCTACTACTCGCACTCCGAAGCAGGTATCTCCCTGGATTCAAACTCCAACTGTTTAGCCCATTGAAGCAGTTCAGCCGGGTGTGGTAGCTCAGACCAATGATGGAGCAGCTATGTCTGCCGATGCTTTGTGAAGGCTGGATAGGTTCACCAAGCTCTTTACTACCAATTTTAGCGGTGCATCTACTGAGGATCCCCAGGATTATCTAGACAGTTGTTATGAGGTTCTCAGGAACATGGGGATAGTTGAGACCAATAGGGTCGATTTTGCCACTTT
This sequence comes from Nicotiana sylvestris, assembly GCF_000393655.2. NCBI lineage: Eukaryota > Viridiplantae > Streptophyta > Magnoliopsida > Solanales > Solanaceae > Nicotiana > Nicotiana sylvestris. The sequence continues at coordinate 116,288,622 of NC_091057.1, read as the reverse complement.
TCGCTTGTCTGGATCCGCTAAAACTTGGTGGAGGGATTTTTATTTGGCTAGACCAGTCGGATCGCCAGCTTTGACTTGGGGGCAATTTACACAGCTATTTATGTAGAAGTTTCTCCCCATCACTCAGAGAGAGGCCTATTGGAGGCAGCTTGAGCGTCTCTAGCAGGGTTCTAGGACTGTTATCCCGTATGAGACCAGATTCATTGACTTGGCTCGTCATGCTCTTGTCATACTTCCCACCGAGAGAGAGGGGGGAGGAGGTTTATTGATAGTCTTATTTAGCCGATTCGTCTTCAGATGGCTAGGGAGACTGGTAGTGAGATATCTTTCCAGGAGGTGGCCAATATGGCCAGGAGAGTGGAGATGGTTTTGTCACAAGGAGGTGGTCATGGGTTAGACAAAAGGCCCCGTCATTCAGGCAGATTCAATGGTACCTCGTCTGGAGGTAGGGATTCATATGGTAGAGGCCATCCTCCTAGGCCTTTTCAATTGGCACTTCAGGTTTCTCACGGTGTTTCAGGTGGCTGTGGTCCTCAGATGCAGTATTCTTATCAGCAGTCCTACAGTGCACCACCAGCTCCTATCAGTGCACGCCCCGCTTTAGAGTTTCCAGGGTCGTCAGCCCCAACAGCCGAGGGCTTGTTTTACTTGTGGCGACATGAGGCACATTGCTAGGTATTGCCCTCAAACTTCGAGCAGTTCTCTACATTAGGGTTCCCGTGCTATGGTTCAGGCACCAGGTGTTCTACAGGTTGCTCAGCCAGCTAGAGGTGGGGTAGAGGTGCTAGAGGTGGAGGTAGAGGTGTTAGAAGTGGAGCTCAGACCGTTAGAGGTGGAGGCCAACCAGCAATAGGCCATCCCAGATATGTAGTTCAGGGTGGTGGGGCCCAGCCCCAATATTATGCTCTCCCAGCCAGGACCGAGGCTGAGGCTTCAGATGCAGTTATTACAGGTACGGTTCTGGTTTGTGATAGAGATGCTTTAGTGTTAGTCAATCCAGGGTCTACGTACTCATATGTGTCATCCTATTTTGCACAGTATCTGGTTATGCCTAGTGATTCCTTGAGTGATCCTATTTATGTGTCTACATCGGTGGGTGATTCTATTATGGTAGATCGAGTCCATCGTTCATGTATAGTTATGATTGGGGGTCTTGAGACTCGTGTAGATTTGTTGCTTCTGGACATGGTTGATTTCGATATTATATTGGAGATGGACTGGTTATCACCTTACCACGCTATCTTGGACTGTCATGCCAAGACTGTGACCTTAGCTTTACCGGATTTGCCTCGTTTAGAGTGGAGAGGGACTCCTGGTCATTCTACCCGTAGTGTTATCTCTTATGTGAAGGCTCGGCGCATGGTCGAGAAAGGGTGTTTGGGCTATTTGGCATATGTTCGTGATTCTAGCGCTGAGGTTCCTTCTATTGATTCTTTGCTCATTGTTCGTGAGTTTCCTAAGGTATTCCCTTCAGATCTGGTGGGTATGCCGCCCGATAGGGATATTGATTTTTGCATTGATTTGGCTCCAGGCACTCAGCCCATTTCCATCCCGCTGTATCATATGGCCCCACCTGAGTTGAAAAAGTTGAAGGAGCAGTTGCAAGACTTGCTTGAGAAGGGTTTCATTAGGCCGAGTGTTTCGCCTTAGGGTGCGACGGTGTTGTTTGTTAAGAAGAAGGACGGATCAATGAGAATGTGTATTGATTACCGGCAATTGAACAAGGTTACAATCAAGAATAAGTACCCACTACCGAGGATTGATGATTTGTTTGATCAGCTTCAGGGTGCCAAGGTATTTTCGAAGATCAACTTGAGATCTGGCTACCATCAGTTGAGGATTAGGGCATCCGATGTCCCTAAGATAGCTTTCTACACTAGGTATGGGCACTATGAGTTCTTGGTGATGACATTCGGGTTGACAAATGCCCCAGCAGCTTTTATGGATTTGATGAACCGAGTGTTCCGGCCTTACTTGGATTCGTTCATGATAGTCTTCATTGATGATATTTTGATATATTGTCGCAGCCGGGAGGAGCACGAGCAGCATCTTAGAGTGGTTCTTCAGATCTTGAGGGATAGTCAATTATTGCTAAGTTCTCGAAGTGTGAGTTCTAGTTGAGTTCAGTTGCATTCCTGGGTTATGTTGTATCAACAGAGGGTATTCAGGTTGATCCGAAGAAGATTGAGACAATCAAGAACTGGCCTAGACCAGCATCAGCTATAGAGATTCAGAGTTTCTTGGGATTGGCAGGCTACTATCGTCGGTTCGTGGAGGGGCTCTCATTTATCACATCCTCGATGACCAAGTTGACCCAGAAGGGTGCCTAGTTCATATGGTCGGATGAGTGTGAGGCGAGCTTTTAGAAGCTCAAGACAGCTCTGACTACGGCATCGGTGTTGGTTTTGCACACAGGTTCAGGGCCTTATACAGTTTATTGTGATGCATCTCGTATTGGAATTGGTGCAGTATTGATGCAGGATGACAAGGTCATTGCCTATGCTTCACGGTAGTTGAAGATTCACGAGAAGAACTATCCAGTTCATGATTTATAGTTGGCAGCCATTGTTCACGTATTGAAGGTTTGGAGGCATTATCTATATGGCGTGGCATGTGAGGTGTTCACGGATCACAAGAGTCTTCAGTATCTGTTCAAGCAAAAGGAGTTGAATTTGAGGCAGAGGAGGTGGTTGGAGTTGTTGAAAGATTATGATATCACTATCTTATATCATCCGGGAAAGGCCAATGTGGTGGCCGATGCTTTGAGTAGGAAGTCAGCCAGTATGGGCATTCTTGCTTATATTTCGGTCGGTGAGAGACCGCTTGCTTTGGATGTTCAGGCTTTGGAAATCAGTACATGAGGTTGGATGTTTCTGAGCCCAGTCGTGTGTTAGCTTGCACAGTCGCTCGTTCTTCATTATTTGAGCGTATCCGAGATCGGCAGTATGATGATCCCCATTTGTGTGTCCTTAGAGACACGGTGCAGCGCAAAGGTGGAAAGCAGGTTACCTTAGATGATGATGGAGTTTTTAGATTGTAGGGTCGAGTTTGTGTGCCTAATATGGATGGGCTCTAAGAGTTGATTTTAGAGGAGGCCCATAGCTCCTGGTACTCTATTCATCTGGGCACCGCGAAGATGTATCAGATATACGGTAGCATTATTGGTGGCAAAAAATGAAGAAGGATATCGTTGCATATGTGGCTCGGTGTTTGAATTGTTAGCAGGTTAAGTATGAGCATCAGCGGCCCGGTGGGTTATTTAAGACGATTGAGCTTCCCGAGTGAAAGTGGGAGCGGGTCACTATGGATTTCATTGTTGGACTCCCACAGACTCGGAGGAAGTTCGACGCAGTGTGGGTCATTGTTGATAGGCTGACTAAGTCAGCACATTTCATTCCTGTGGCAGTCTCCTATTCATCCGAGAGGTTAGCTAAGAACTACATCCGGGAGATTGTTTGCCTTCATGGTGTGCCCGTGTCTATCATTTCGGATTGAGGTACGTAGTTTACCTCACGCTTCTAGAGAGCAGTTCAACGAGAGTTGGTCACTCGGGTTGAGTTGAGCACAGTGTTTTATCCTTAGACGGACGGGCAGTCCGAGCGGACTATTCAGATTTTGGAAGATATGCTCCGAGCTTGTGTCATTGACTTTAGAGGCTCGTGGGATCAATTTCTGCCTTTAGCAGAGTTTTCATACAACAATAGCTACCAGTCGAGTATTCAGATGGCTCCTTATGAGGCTTTGTATGGTAGGCGGTGTCGGTCTCCGGTTGGATGGTTTGAGCCGGGAGAGGCTCGGTTGTTGGGTACGGATCTGGTTCAGGAGGCCTTGGACAAGGTCAGGATTATTCATGATAGGCTTCATACAAATCAGTCCAGGCAAAATAGTTATGCCGACTGCAAGGTTCGAGATTTGGCTTTCATGATCGGTGAGCGGGTATTGCTTCGCGTGTAGCCTATAAAGGGCGTGATGAGATTTGGGAAGAAGGGCAATCTTTGCTCTAGGTTCATTGGCCCGTTTGAGATTCTTGATCGAGTGGGAGAGGTTGTTTATAGACTTGCATTGCCGCCGAGCTTATTAGCCATACGTCCAGTGTTTCATGTATACATGCTTTGGAAGTATCACGGCGATCCATCCTACGTATTAGATTTTAGCACTGTCCACTTGGACAAGGACTTGTCTTATGAGGAGGAGCCGATAGCTATCCTAGACCGGTAGGTTCGTCGGTTGAGATCGAACAGTTTTCCTTCTGTTCGTGTTCAGTGGAGAGGTCAGCCTACTTAGGCATCGACCTGGGAGTCCGAGTCTGACATACGAAGCCGTTATCCCCATCTTTTCCTTGGCTCAGGTACTTCCTTCTTATGTCCGTTCGAGGATGAACGGTTGTTTTAGAGGTGGAGAATGTGATAACCCAAAAGGTCATCACTTGTTTCTAAATTGAATTCTACACTCCGATGCCTTAAAAACCTCTTTTAGCATCACCTCGATTTACGTGCGCAGTCCGGGCGCATAGCTAGGAAGCTTATATGTGAAAATCTGTGAAAATGATAAATTTTGACTATAAAATGAATAAATTTGACTTCGATCAACGTTTTTGGGTAAACGGACCCGGACCCGTGATTTGATGGTCCCAAAGGGTCCATAGGAAAATATGGGATATGGGCGTATACTCGGAATCGAATTCTGAGGTCCCAAGCCCGAGAAATAAATTTTTAAATAAAATTGTTTTCTAAAATTGTTTAAAGGATTTGGAAACGAATTTTGATTAGAACATGTTGGTATCGGGCCCGTATTTTGGTTCCGGCACCCGGTATAGGTCTTATATGTGGTTTAAGATAATTTTGTGAAGTTTGGTAAGAAACAAAATCCGTTTGTCGTGATTCGGACCGTAAATGCAAAGTTTGATGTTTTAAGAAGTTTTGAAATATTTCATTGGTTTTGAGGTTTAATTCGTTGTTATTGAAGTTATTTTGGCGATTTGATCGCACGGATAAGTTTATAGGATATTATTGAGTTAGTACGTATGTTTGGTTTTGAGCTCGAGGGTTCGGGTGTGTTTCGGAACGTTTTTGGAACTCAAAAAGTTGCAGGTTTTTGCTGTTCAGTGCCCAGGGATTTTACTCTTCACGTTCGCGTGGTCCCTCTCGCGAACGCGTAAAGCAAACTTCCCATGTGCCAGATTTCTTCTTCGCGAATGCGAAGCTTGAGACGCGAACGTGAGGCTGAGGGGGGAATATCCTTCGCGAACGCGTCCATGCACTTGCGAACGTGTAAGGTTAGGCAGGGGTCACCATTTTGTGCATCGCGAACGTGACCACCTGGACGCGAACGCGAAGGCTCGAGGAGTTACTTCTCCGCGAACGCGAGCCATCTTCCTTGAACGCGAAGGTATGTCAGACCTAACTCATCGCGAACGCGATGACCAAATCCGACCAGTTATTTTAAAAGTCAGAAACAGTAGCCATTACGGGATTTTTACCAAAACTCATAACTTCTTCATCTAAACTCCAAATTGGGCGATTTATGAAAGGGGATTTCACCACCAATTCATAGGTATGTAATCTTAGATTCATTTTCTTTTATTTCCATTAACACCCATTAGATTTCTAGGCTTAAATCATGTTCTTAGGGGTAGAAAATTAGGGATTTGGGTAAAGTTATGGCTTTTTGATTATTTGTGTTTTGGACCTCGTTTTGGGGTCGAATTTTGGAACTAATTATATATTCGGGCTCATAGGTGAATGTGTGATCGGGTTTTGGTTCGAACCTCGTGCTTTGACCCAGCGGGCCCGGGGTCAATTTTTGGCTTTTTGGGAAGAATGATTAGAAAACTGTAATTAAGCATTGGAATTGGATTGTTTAGCGTTTATTGATATTATTAAGTCGATTATGTCTAGATACAATTGATTTGGAGCAGAATTCGTAAGGAAAAGTGGTGTTTGAGGCTTGAGTTGGCCGTGGAAGTTCAAGGTAAGTGTTTGGTCTAACCTTAGTTTGAGGAATTAGGAGTTGTGTCTATTTGCTACGTATTAATTGTGGAGTACGACGTATAGGCATGGTGACGAGTATCTATACATCGGTGTCAAGCATGCCCATGGGTCTTGTATTATAAATTGTTATGACTCTATTGTGGTTTATTGTGCCTCACATGTTATTATCATCATTGTTCCCTTGCCAGAATGTTTGTCTGATATTATTAATCCCTTGCTAGGATATTGTTGAGATATTATTGTTCCCTTGCGGGGGTATTGTTGAGAAACTATTGTTCCCTTGCCGGGATAGTATTGAGATATCATTGTTCCCTTGCGGGGATGTTTGTTTGATATTACTGTTCCCTTGCCAGAATTCCTTGTGATTATTGTTGGCTTGTAAATGGGAGCGGGTGGTACGCCTACCACAAGATATAATGAAATGAGAGCGGGTGGTATGCCTACCACAAGATAAATGGAATGGGAGCGGGTGGTACGCCTACCACGAGATACATGAAATGGGAGCGGATGACACGCCTGCCACGAGATAAATGAAAAGGGAGCGGGTGGTACGCCTACCACAAGATAAATGGAATGGGAGAGGGTGATACGCCTACCACGAGACACAGGAAATGGGATCGGGTGGTACGCCTACCACGAGACACAGGAAATGGGATCGGGTTGTACGCCTGCAACAAGATGTGAAAATAAAGTGAAATCTGCCTTTGCTTTCCTTATTCTTGTTAGTGGTTGGATTTTGATTCCTTTATAATCCTCTTGATATTCTGTTTTACCTGCTATTCCCCAAAACATGTTGTCACACCTCCTTTTTACACACCCGAAGGTAGTACAAGGAAGTTTTTCCACTTTAAGTGACATTATTCGAAATGGGATTAATTATTCATTTTTATTCAGAGTCGCCACTTGGGATGGTTTTTTTTGGTGTCCCAAGTCATCGGTTTATTTTAAAAATCCCAAATCGAGGAAAATTCGACTTTCCTTTTGAAGTCTGCGAAGCAGAAATTCTGAGTAAGGAATTCTGTTAATCCGAGGGAAAGTGTTAGGCACCCCCGGATTCTGTGGTTCTAGCACGGTTGCTTAAACTATTACAATTGGCCTATTATATGATTTTAATACATGTTTTAGCCTATGGTATAATTTTAAATTATTAGCCGCTTTTTAATTATTTTTTAGGAAGATTCAACGTTATTTAAAACACGTCTTTGAACCACGCCACATGAAATGCACCCGCGGTCCACGACACATTTTATTTAACGTTGTTGAGATTTGGATTTGGGTTACATGAAATGCACACCCGAGTTTAAGGAAGTTAAATTAAATTAACGCGCTTAAAACAACTACGCACTTTCAAGTTTGCGAGGGTCATGGAAAATTCAACTAAATGGCGCACCTCGATTTCTAAAGGATTAAAATTAATTAAGTGAGGGCCATGAATTTAGGGGTTTTATTTGGCATGGCACGCCTCAAATTATTTCAAAAGGTTTTATTATTCGAAATTGTTATATTCGGGTCACACGAAATGCACCCCCGAATTGGATTCGTATCATGACCATGTTACGGGAACCGTACCCATAACCACGATGATTTATTATAAAACGTACCTGAAGCAAGCTACGGATGTTTGAACTATTTTCTAAACTATTTTGAGATTATTGTAAAAGGTCTAAGAGTTATGGAATTATTGTGGAGGAAATATATCACTTAGCTTATTGCAGTTGACATGATTATCTACCTTACAAGCAATTAACATACCAGAATTAAGGGAATCGTGGAGTTGGACCAACTCTTTTACCTAAATCCCACATGCCCTCTTCCCCAAAAATTAAAATCAAACCTACGACTCATTAAAACGAGCAAATAATAGTCCAATAGCAAAACTCAACTCTTTTAGCATCACTTTATAAAGCAAAAATCCCATTGGGCCATTTCAATTATCTTCTATAACAGTCCAGTTGCCTTGAAATTAATATATTTATAGTACCACTTTAAACATGAATAATAGAATCCAAAGCAATACTAGAAAATAACGTGCATTCTTCCCCTAGTTAAACATAAGTAAGCATCTAAATACACTAATAATATTCAAAAGTAAAATAATACCATTCAAAAGCCATATATCGTTCCTAAAATGTATCCTTCAGTTACCACAACTAACCTTTACATTTCACCTACCAAACAAGAGAGAAGATTCAAAATCATAAACATTTAAACCATTTCCTAAAAAAATATGCAGAATGTTCAATAACTTGAAATCTAAAGATGCCAATATTTCTAACCAAAGATCAAATCGATACATACAAAATTATGAATACAACCACAATTTATTCAAGCACAACTCAAGCTAATATAAAACAAGATATGAAATATAATTTTAAAAAAAACTTCAGATTTATGAGTTCAAAAATGGACCTTAGTTAAGTGAGAGTGACTCCTAATGCTCAGAACAACCATGGACGAGATCTCAGTCGAAACTCCGTCGACCTCAACTCAACCCAGAAACTTTAGCTATTTCCTAAGTAGTGCTTTGGAGGTGAGGAGCTGGGTTTCGGTGGCCATTTTTTAAGCTATTTTCATGGAAGGTAGATGGTGGAGTCATGGGAGGTTTTCACTGGTTTTCATGGAAGATAGACGATGGAGTTATGGGAGGAGAAGCTCGTTGGTGTCACAGTCACCGGATTCAGGCAGAAGCACGCCGAAGCTCTTGCAACTACTGCACAGCTTTTCCTTTTACTCTGTTTCCTAAAGTCGATTCCCCCTCCCGTTTTTCTTCTGTTTTCCCGTTCAGCTTCCCCTTTTTCAGATCTTTTTTCTTTTTGCTCGTTTCTCTTTTTTTTTTATGCCCCTAATCCCTGTTATTTTCTTCCCTCAAGTAGCTCTATGTGCTAGATATATATAGCATGTGTGTGTGCTGTGAACTTGGAGAGCAAGAAATGAGTCTTAAGAGTATTTTTCCCTTTTTGTCCCTTATGGGCTATGCATGAAAATTGCATAAGGATGAGTGAATTTGGAATATCCTCTCTCTGAAGTGTGTGTCGTGTAGTGTATGAGGACAAGAGTGGTGAGCTATTTTTTTTTTTGGAAAAGATTGTGAAAATGGATTATTTTTTTTTTGGTAAAAAAGAAAACGGAAATGTGCATGTCAATCCAAAACGTAAGAATGAATTCGAGAACAAGAAAATACGTGCACCTGTGAAGTTAGTTACAATATGGATGGAGAAGAGTCTTTGGATACGTGTCTCAATTTTCATTGGTTCTTTCTTTGTATTTTTTTTTAAAAGATAATCCAAAAATTAAAAATACTACACTAATATTTTAAACTAGAAAAACAAAATAAGAAACTACTAAAAAAAGAAAGGTATAAAATTACTACTCTTATTAGAAGAAATATATATATATATATATATATATATATATATATATATATATATATATATTTGTGAACGGACTTTTCTTTTGCAAATAAAATACAATTATTATCTAAAATGTGACTCTCTTAGTGTAATTTTAATTTTATCAAATAAATCTACTAAAAGTGAAATAAAGGCTAAAATATCAAGATTAAACTTAATTACTATTTAAATACTAAAAGTGAGTGGAAAAACTAAATATGGTCAAAAATTAGGTGCTCACACATGTTTCCCCCTCCCATCTATACTTGTCTATTTCTGTATTTCTTTCCCGCTGTATATGTTTGAACTGCACAGGTTTATCTAGAGTCTGATCCTAGCCTCGTCACTACCTCGTCGGGGTTAGGCCAGGCACTTACCATCACATGGGGTCGGTTGTGCTAATGTTATACTCTGCACTCTGTGCAGATACCGGAGCAACCTTGGGACAGTAGCACTTGGGGAGCCAGCCTTCAATCCATCCAGAGATCCCGAGGTAGTCATGTAGGTGTCCGCGGGCCCGACGTTCTCTTCTATCCAATTATATGTTCTGTTTTCACTTGTTTCCGAGACAGACTGTATTTCCTTTTTCAGACATTTGTATTAGTACTCATAGACAGTTCGTGAATATTGTGAAACCAGTTTCCGGGTAGAGGATTATATTGGCATTGTATTACTGATTTTGATCATTTGTAGTTGCTTAAGTCTTTCGCTTATTCTATTACCGTTAATTTTTAAATTGTTGATTACTTGTTAATTCAAGTTGATAAAAGGATTAAAATAAAAGAGTTAGAATTTCTATATTTCGTGGCTTGCCTAGCTTCTATGAGTAGGCGCCATCACAATTCTTGAAGGTGGGAAATCCGGATAGTGACAATTAATGTGGCAATTAATAATAATCATACTATACTAAAAGTGGGAAGCCACAAATATCAAGGTTGAATTACCAAAATAACCATGTAACAATGAGGGACCCATTTATCCTTCAAAATCAAATAACTTTTCTGCATTAAAGTACAAATATGCAATTTTAGATAGCGGTTGAATTTTAAAGTCTTGACTTGACATGATGAGAAAATTTACGGTGGTTACTTCAACATTAAAAGCATATACAATGTATAAACTGTTCTTTGTGAACGTTACTATCTTTTTATATTGCAATTTGTAACTATTACGATCCGGATTTTCCACTTTTGAGAGTCGTGATGACGCTTATTAGTAAAAGCTAGGCAAGTCAATTATTCCAATTATTTAACCCTTTCCATTTTTAGTCCTTCAACAGTTGTGAATTAACATTATATAAACAGCGAAAATAAAGCGAAATAATGAAATGTAACAATTTAATAATAATGCCGATACCAATCCATAAACATAAGCTACCCAGAACTGGTGTTACAATCTCACAGACTGTCTAGAAATACTACAAATAGGGTCTGAACAAAATAGATACATGTCTGTCTTTGAAATAATAAAGAACATAAGAAAAACTAGATAGGAAAGGGACGCCTGCAATACTACCTCGGGGCCTGATGGACTGAAGGCAGCAACCTCACTGGCCCAAAAGCTGCAACATCGGGATCTGCACACTGTTCAGAGTGTAGTATCAACACAACCGACCCCATGTGCTGGTAAGTACCTAGCCTAACCTCGGCGAAGTAGTGACAAGGCTAGGGCAAGACTACCAAATAAACATGTGCAGTTAAATCATATACAGCGGAAAAATAAAGGCAGAAATTTACAGTTGAAGTTAGGAGGGGGATAACATGTTGCGGGGAATATCATATAACAATAGAAAACCAATAGAAGAATGTAAAGAAAGCCATAATTCGATTATCAGCAAGAATCAAGAACTCAATAACACGTGCACGACATCACCCTTCGTGCTTTTACTCTCATCCTCACCATAAAAATCAATAAAATCAGCAGGGCATCACCCTTCGTGCTTTTACCTCACATAATCATGGCACGGAATTATCCTTCGTGCATTATCACTCATATCATGGCACGACATGGTACAACGTACGGCACGGCATCACCCTTCGTGCTTTTACCTCACAATATCGACACGACATCACCTTTCGTGCATTAACACTCTAAAAATCATGCTCGACATCACCCTTCGTGCTTTGCACTCTTCCTCACCCAAGCAACAATCACAAAGCAATTTGGGCAAGGGAATCAATAATATCATAATAAAATCCCGGTAAGGGAACAATAGCACAACAATAATATTCCGGCAAGGGAAACAATATCATGAGTAATAAAATCCCGGTAAGGGAGATAATATCAAAAGCAATAACATTCCGGCAAGGGAGACAATATCATAAATCTCTTCTCTTTTCCACAATTACTTCACAACTCAATTCTCAACTTGAGCCAAAGCTCCACAATGTTCAATTACCAATAATACTTCCACAAGCTTTGTTCAACAATAGAAATCATCATATAAAGCATGAACAATACGAAACGGAGTCACATTGATCATAGTATAAGACTCACGGGCATGCTTGACACCGACGTATAAATACTCGTCACCATGCCTATACGTCGTACTCAACAATTAACACATAGAAATTAAGACATAACTCCTAATCTCTCAAACTAAAGTTAGACCAAACACTTACCTCAAAGCCACCAACACAATCAAGCCTCAACTACCGCTTTACCTCTTGGTTCCACTTTTAATTCGCTTATATCTAGCCACAATTTACTTAATAATATTAGTAAATGCTAAATGAGTCAATTCTAATGCATGAAAATAGGTTTTCCAATGATTTCCCCAAAAAGTCAAAAATTGACACCGGGCACGCTTGGTCGAAACCAGAAATTTGGATCAAAACCCGATTACCCATTCACTCCCGAGCCCGGATATAACTGGTTTTGGAACCCCGACCTCAATTTGAGGTCTAAGTCCCCAAATTTCAATATTGTTAGGTTTCACCCAAAATTCCCAATTCCATCATGAAAACCCTAGATTCTAGGATTAAATCTTGTAAAAGTAGTTAAAAAGTGAAAAAAAATGAGTTAAAAATCACTTACTAGTGTTTTGGGAAAGAAAGAGTGTTTGAAAAATCGTTTCTTATGTTTTAGGGTTTTAAAAAATTGAAAAATAGCTGAAAAGTCCCGTTTATATATACTCCTCTCAGACCCTCACCGCGGACCGCATAAAAAGAACCGCGGCCGCAGAGCTCCACCACGGACCGCGAAATATCGAGCGCGGTCGCGAAAACATAGCCTTGCTCACCGCTGACCGCATAAATCTCACCATGGTCGGGAAGATCCTATCGCGGTCGCGAAGACCCCACCGTGGACCACGAAGCTTGGTTTCAGAGACCTGCAATTTTCTCTGAACCTGCAACTGTTGTGTTCTAAGTCTAAATGCACTCTGAGGCCTATCCAAAACTCACCCGAGCCCTCGGGGCTCCAAACTAATCATGCACGCAAGTTTAAAAACATCATACGGATTTGCTCGTGCGTTCAAATCATCAAAATAACATCAACAACTATGGATTCAACCACAAATTCATAAAATTATTCAAAAACATTAAAATTTCCATTTTCTGTCAACATTAGGTCCGTTTTATACCAAATCACTTCCGATTTCTTACCAAAATCAACACACTCAACTAATTTATTATTTTGAACTTGTACAGGGCTCCAGAACCAAGATACGGGCCCATACAATCAGGAAATTGCATTAATTCACTTATGAAAGCCTTTGTATTTTCCAGAAAATAATTTCCTTTAAAATTCATTTGTCGGGCTTGGGACCTCGGAATTCGATTTCGGGCATACACCCAACTCTCAAATTTTAGTACGGACCCTACGAGACTGTCGGATCACGGGTCCAGGTACGTTTACCAAAAATGTTGACCAAAGTCAACTTTATTCAATTTTAAAAGCCAATTTCCTTATTTTACTTAGTTTTCCCATAGAAGCTTTACGGAAGCGCGCCCGAACTGCGCATGCAATACGAGGTAAGACAAAAAGAGGTTTTCAAGGCCTCGGGACACGGAATTACTTTCAAAACGAGTGATGACCTTTTGGGTCATCACATTCTCCACCTCTAAAACAATCGTTTGTCCTCGAAAGAACATAGAAAAGAAGTACCTGAGTAGAGAAAAGATGGAGATATCGGCTCCGCATATCGGACTTGAACTCCCAGGTCGCTGCCTCAATAGGCTAACCTCTCCACTGAACACGAACAGAAGGGAAACTCTTCAATCTCAACTAACGAACCTGCCGGTCTAGAATAGCTACCAGCTCTTCCTCATAGGACAAGTCCTTATCAACTGGACAATGCTGAAGTCTAACACGTGGGATAGATCGTCGTGATACTTCCGAAGCATGGACACATGAAACACTGGATGCACGGTTGATAAACTTGGCGGCAACTCAAGTCTGTAAGCCACCTCTCCCACTCTATCAAGAATCTCAAACGGGCCAATGAATCTAGGGCTAAGCTTGACCCTCTGCCCAAATCTCATCACGCCCTTCATAGGCTACACCCGAAGCAACACCTGCTTGCCAACCACGAATTCCACATCACAGACCTTATGATCGGCATAACTCTTTTGCATGAACTGAGCTGTACGAAGCCTATCATGAATGATCCTGACCTAGTCTAAGGCATCCTGTACTAGAATCATACCCAACAATCAAGCCTCTCTCGGTTCAAACTATCTAACCGACACCGCCTACCATATAAAGCCTCATAAGGAGCCATCTGGATGCTCGACTGGTAGTTGTTGTTGTAGGCAAACTCCTCTAAAGGCAAAAACTGATCACACGAGCCTCCAAAGTCAATGACACGCACTTGGAGCATATACTTCAAAATCTGAATAGTACGCTTAGACTGCCCGTCCGTCTGAGGATGAAATGTTGTGCTCAACTCGACCTGTGTGCCCAACTCACGCTGAACTGCCCTCCAAAAATGTGAGGTAAACCGTGTACCTCGGTCTAAAATGATAGACACGAGCACACCATGAAGACGAATAATCTCCCAGATATAGATCTCGGCTAACTTCTCAGAAGAATAGGAAACTGCCACAGGAATGAAATGTGCTGACTTGGTCAGCCTATCAACAATAACCCACACTGCATCGAACTTCCTCTGAGTCCGTGGGAGTCCAACAACAAAGCCTATAGTGATACACTCCCACTTCCACTCAAGAATCTCAATCTTCTGGAACAAACCACTAGGTCTCTGATGCTCGTACTTTACCTGTTGACAATTCAAATACCGAGCCACATATGCAATAATATCCTTCTTCATCCTCCTCCACCAATAATGTTGTCGCAAATCTTGATACATCTTAGCGGCGCCCAGATGAACAGAGTACCGGGAACTATGGACCTCCTCTAGAATCAACTCTCGAAGTCCATCCACATTAGGCACACAAATACAACCCTGCATCCTCAAAACTCCATCATCTCCAACTATAACCTGCTTGGCACCCCCGTGCCACACTGTGTCTCTAAGGACACACAAATGAGGATCATTATATTGTCGATCTCGGATACGCTCAAATAATGAAGAACGAGCGACTGTGCAAGCTAGCACACAGCTGAGCTCAGAAACATCCAACCTCACGAATTGATTGGCCAAAGCCTGAACATACAAAGCAAGCGATCTCTCACCGACCGGAATATACGCAAGACTGGCCATACTGGCTGACTTTCTACTCAAAGCATCGGCCACCATATTGGCCTTTCCCGGATGATATAAAATGGTGATATCCTAGTCTTTCAACAGCTCCAACCACCTCCTCTGCCTCAAATTTAGCTCCTTCTGCTTGAACAAACACTGGAGACTCTTGTGATCCGTGAACACCTCACATGACACGCCATACAAATAGTGCCTCCAAATTTTCATTGCATGAACAATGGCTGCTAACTCCAAATCATGAACTAGATAATTCTTCTCATGAATCTTCAACTAACGCGAAGCATAGGCAATGACCTTGCCATCTTGCATCAACACCGCACCAAGTCCAATACGAGATGCGTCACAATAAACTGTATATGGACCTGAACCTGTGGGCAAAACCAACACCAGCGCCGTAGTCAAAACTGTCTTGAGCTTCTGAAAGCTCGTCTCACACTCATCCGACCACCTGAGTTGGGCCCCCTTCTGGGTCAACTTGGTCATTGGGGCTGCAATAGATGAAAACCCCTCCACAAACCGATGGTAATCTGTCAAACCCAAGAAACTCCGGATCTTTGTAGCTGATGCGGGTCTAGGCCAATTCTTGACTGCCTTTGTCTTCTTCGCATCTACCTGAATACCCTCTGTTGAAACAACGTGGCCCAAGAATGCAACTGAACTCAACCAGAACTCACACTTCAAAAACTTAGCATACAACTGACTATCTCTCAAAGTCTGAAGAATAACTCTCAGACGTTGTTCATGCTCCTCCCCGTTGCGGGAATATATCAAAATATCATCAATGAAGACTATCACAAACGAATCTAAATAAGGCTTGAACACTCGGTTCATCAAATCCATGAAAGCTTCTGGGGCATTTGTCAACCCAAATGACATCATCAAGAACTTATAATGCTCGTACCGAGTGCGGAAAGCTGTCTTAGGGACATCGGATGCCCTAATCCTCAACTAATAGTGACATATCTCAAGTCAATCTTCGAAAATACCTTGGCATTCTGAAGCTGATCAAACCAATCATCAATCCTCATCAATGGATACTTATTCTTGATTGTAACCTTGTTCAACTTCTGGTAATCTATACAAATCCTCAGCGATTCGTCCTTTTTCTTAACAAACGACACTGGTGCACCCTAAGGCGAGACAATAGGTCTAATAAAGCCTTTATTAAGCAAGTCTTGCAACTACTCCTTCAATTCTTTCAACTCAGGTGGGGCCATACGATACGGCGGGATAGAAATGGGCTGAGTGCCCGGAGCCAAATCAATGCAGAAGTCAATATCCCTATCGGGTGGCATACCCGACAGGTCTGAAGGAAACACCTCAAGAAACCCACGAACAACAGGCACAGAATCCATAGAAAGAACCTCATTACTAGAATCACGAACATATGCCAAATAGGCCAAGTACCCCTTCTCGACCGTACGTCGAGCCTTCATACATGAGATAACCCTACAAGTAGAATGACCAAGAGTCCCTTTCCACTCTAAACGAGGTAAACTCAGCAAGACTAAGGTCATAGTCTTAGCATGACAGTCCAAGATGGCGTGGTAAGGTGATAACCAGTTCATCCCCAATATGACATCAAAATCAACCATATCCATAAGTAACAAATCTACTCTAGTCTCAAGAGCCCCAATCACAACTATACATGAATAATGGACACGATCTACCGTAATAGAATCACCCACCGGTATAGACACATATATAGGAGCACTCAAAGAATCACTAGGCATGACCAGATATAATGTAAAATAAGATAATATATAGGAGTATGTAGATCCTGGATCAAATAGAACTGAAGCATCTTTACTACAAACCAAAACAGTACCTGTGATAACTACATCGGAAGCCTCAGCCTCAGGCCTGGCTAGAAGAGCATAACATCTCTGAACTACCTCTCTGGGACGGCCTACTGTTGCTTAGCCTCCACCTCTAGTGGAGTGACCTCCACATCTAATACCTCTACCTCCACCTCTAGCTGGATGAGAGGGCGATGGAACACTCGGTGCCTGAACCATGGCATGGGAACCCTGATACTGAGAGTTTCTCGGTGCTCGGGAGCAAAATCTAACAATATGCCTCGTGTCACCACAAGTATAACAAGCCCTCGGCTATTGAGATTGCTGACTCTGACGGCCTGAATAGCCACTCTAAAAACTCTGGAACGGAGGTGCACTGATAGGAACTGGCAGTGCGTTGTAGGGCAATTGATCGGAATACTGCTTATGAGAACCACAACCACCTAGAGCACCATGAGAAGCCTGAAGTGTTGAATGAAATGGCCTGGAAGAATGACCCCTACCAAAAGAATCCCTGCCTCAAGATGAGGTACCACTGAACCAGCCCGAATGACGAGGCCTCTTGTAAGACCCTTGACCATTCCCTTGTGATAGAACCATCTCAACTCTTCTGGCCACGTTGGCCGCATCCTGAAAAGAAATCTCGCTCCCTGTCTCTTTAGCCATCTGTAATCGAATAAACTGAACGAGTCCCTCAATGAACCTCCTCTCTCTCTCTCTCTCTCTCTCTTAGTGGGAAGTATAAGAAGAGCATGACGGGCCAAGTCAATAAATCTGGTCTCATACTGAGTAACAATCATAGAACCCTGCTAGAGACGCTCAAACTGCCTCCGATAGTTCTCCCTCTGAGTGATAGGAAGAAACTTCTCTAAAAATAACTGAGAGAACTGATCCCAAGTCAATGCTGGTGACCCAGCCGGTCTAGCCAAACAATAATCTCTCCACCAAGTCTTGGCGGATCCAAACAAACGAAAAGCACCAAAGTCGACCCCATTGGTTTCCACTATCCCCATGTTCTGAAGAACCTCATGATAGTTGTCCAAATAATCCTGAGGATCCTCAGAAGATGTACCACCAAAAGTAGTTGTACACTCTTTATAAGGCCCACTAGACGGACCAAAGCATCCTGAAGTACCGAGGTGGCGATGAACCCCTCTGGGACCTGAGTTGGTCCTACAAAAACTGTCTGGGCTAGAACCTCATCGTCAAACTCAACCTGAGGCTACGCCGCTGGTGCTGGTGCTCGAGCTCTACGCTGAGCCCTGCTTCTGCCTCGGGCCCTAGCACGGCCTCGACCCCTGCCCCTCGCAGGAGCTGCTATTGGGGGCTCGGGCTGCTGGTCAGATGATGAAGTGGTACGTGTTCTCACCATATGCAAAAGAACAGAGTAAAAGTTCAATTAGCATTGAGAAATCAAGTCACACGGCAGGAAATAATAGATGTGAAGTTTTTCCTAACTTTATAGCCTCTGGGGGATAAATACAGACGTCTCCGTACCAATTCCTCAAACTCTACTAAGCTTGTTCGTGAATTGTGAGACTTAAGCAACCTAGATTCTGATACCAACTTATCACGATCCAGATTTTCCACCCTCGGGAGTCGTGATGGCGCCTACTAGTGAAAGATAGGCAAGCCAATCATTCTAATTATTTAACCCTTTCCATTTTTAATCCTTTAATAGTTGTGAATTAACATTATGTAAACAACGGAAATAATAAAGCGGAAGAATGAAATGTAAAAATTTAATAATAATGTTGATACCAATCCATAAATATAAGCTACCCAGAACTGGTGTCACAATCTCACAGACTGTCTAGGAATACTACAGATATGGTCCGAACAAAATAGATACATGTTTGTCTTTGAAATAATAAAGAACAGAAGAAAAATTAGATAGGAAGGTGTCACGACCCAAACTAGAGGGCCATGACTAGCACCCGGCCTATACTTGCCAAGCACCAACGTACATTTTTTTAACCTTCTTTATTATCTTTTAGGGTTGACGAGATCAATATAAATAGTAGACATGGATCATGGACAACCAACAATTAAAGATGATGGCATGAACATACATAACATGGGATGACCAGACAATCAAGAAACTATATATAAGGTACGAGTTACCATGCTACTATGAAAGACTATACAACAAAAATCAACCGACAAGGCAAATATACATGAGTCGACACCTGTCTATGAGCCTCTAAAGGAACATAAGTGCTGCAACATTGCCAGAACAGGGCCCCGACATACCCATACTGTCTATAACAAAAATGCATACCAAGACCACGTCAAGTCCGAAGAAGGGATCTCGTCAATCACCACTGAACTAGATAGCCTACTATGGTGGGGAAGCTGACTTGCTTGTCTATCAGGACCTGCAGCATGACATGCAACATCCACAAATAAAAAAACGTCAGTACAAATAAAGTACTGAGTATGTAAGGCAGAGAACCATAAGTACGAATAGTAATGTAAGCAGGGATAGAGAATATAGAACTTGTAACATCTAGGTACCTCTGAGGGCTACTGACATGAAATGTATGATACATATGTATATATACATAAACTTTTAAAACATACGCCTCTATGGGCATCATCATCATCATATCGTACCCGGTCATAATAGGCTCAGTAAAAACGTACCTGGCCATCATAAGGCTCAGTAGAATCGTACCTGGCCATGTGGAGCTCGGTAAAACCCAACTGATCATTGGTTGCACAATAGGTGTCGTACCCGACCGACTACAGCACGACTCAGTAGAGTAAAATAGATACATATATATAATCCATGCTCGACTCATGGAATCACGTTCTAAACCTTTTGGAGTGACGTAAGGTCGGTATCCTCTGTACACGTTATTAGGACTAACTCTTCACCATGAACCTTATAAGAATCAGGAAGTACCAACAACATTGATAACATAAGAATAAGAGAAGCAACATCAACATCAATCGTTCCATAAGAGGGAAACAATGTAAGTACTGCTAGCTTCTAAGAGTAGAGTATCTTTGTAAGCTCGTTCATTACATTATGTACAATCGGAGTCGTGCAAAAGAATGAAAGAGATAGCCTCACATACCTTGTATTTACTGCCCAACCTCAAGCTATGCAATTTCACGGCTCCTTAGTTTACAATAAGAGAAATGACACTATCGTTATCGTTTAGGCGTCGTAACTATTATGTATCGAACACAACCTATTTTACGAGGAAACGGAAAACACCTCTACTATATATATGACTTCACACAAGTCAAAACAATCACCAAACAGCCCAAACAACATCAATAATAATCATATTGAGCCTCCCAAAATAGTCCGCACAACCTAATCACTTCATACATAAGACGACCACCGTAGTAGTATCAAATGACCCGAAAAATGTTACAACGAACGACCAACAAACCACCCTTCCATTATGTGGTGCTTCTCCACACCCTTTCTCTTCTAAAATCCACAAAAACAGTTGCAAAAGATACAATCCAATAGCAACACAAAACAGCCCCACAAGTTCAGCAACTCAAAATTCATTTTTTAGTTTATTTAAACATGTTTCGACTTGTCTTTTCTTTCAAATTGAGAAACATAACCAAAAGTACATAATTAATCCTCTTATCCAGTAAACCAGCCATGAATTTAACTTAAAAATAAGTTCACCAACAGCCAACCATGATGCAAGGAGAAACAACATACCACTCTTTCGAAACTCGCTAGGTCTAGTTTTTACGATAGAGTTACAACTCGCAAACACATAGATAATGGAAGGAGGAGCATAACCTTACCTTATACTGAATATAACCCACAAAATCTGGTCCTTCTTAATCAAAAATCAGTTCCTCAACTTAGCTACAAGAAGGAGAAAGAGAAACTAGCAAGCTGTGGACTTTTCGGCACTAGAATCACGTCGTAACACTAGAAATACCCTAGGGTTTGTGTGGGATTTTTGGGGAGGAGTTGCAGGGGTTCAATTTGGTTTCGAAGGTCTGAAATATGGGTGAAATAACTGAGTTTATAATCCCTTAAGATTCCCTTCTTGGCTGACTTTGGGGCTTTTAATTTTGTCCTCTCATTTTGGCAAGTAGGTGATGCACCTACTTGTCACCTTACCAATCTGCACAGGCTCGCGAAAATATGAATATCTCTATACTCCGAGATCGTATTGATGAACAATTTAATGCGTTAGAAACTAGACTCATAGATATTTAATTTGATGGGTAGATCATCCCATAGTTCTTAGTAAATTAGGAGAAAAGCTTAGTAACATTCGACCTAGAGTTTAAGTAAAACTATGAACCTAAGTTGCGACAACTTTTGTCGACTTTTGTTTCATAACTCGTTTGACTTCAAGACTTATGATTCGGATATTATATGATTCAAGTAAAACACAACCTCTTGGGTATATTAAGCACCGCTAGGTTTACCCAAAAATATGAGTTACAACATCCTTGATTCATTTAACTTCTAATACTTGTTAATCACCATGATACACCCTTCTATCACTTAAGACCAATAGGATTAACTTTTTATCATCTCAAAGATAATTCCTTATTGGATTTACGTTGACTAACTATGGCATGAACTAACGCGTGTGGATATGGATTGTAACATAAGGGGATGCCAAGGCCTGCGGACGCCTGCAAGACTACCTCGGGTCGCCTGATGGACTGAAGGCAGCAACCTCACTACGACACAAAAGCTGCAACACCGGGATCTGCACATAATGCAGAGTGTAGTATCAGCACAACCGGCCCCATATGCTTGTAAGTACCTAGCCTAACCTCGGCGAAGTAGTGACGAGTCTAGGGCAAGACTACCAAATAAAATTGTGCAGTTAAATCATATACAACGGAAAAATAAAGGCAGAAATTTACAGTTGAAAATAGGGGGGGGGATAACATGTTGCGGGGAATATCAGGTAACAACAGAAAACCAATAGAAGAATGTAAAGAAAGTCATAATTCGATTATCAGCAAGAATCAAGAACTCAATAACACGTGCACGGCATCACCCTTCGTGTTTTACTCTCATCCTCACCATAAAAATTAATAGAATCGACACGACATCACCCTTCGTGCTTTTACCTCACATAATCATGGCACGGAATTATCCTTCGTGCATTATCACTTATATCATGGCACAATATCGTACATCATGCGGCACGACATCACCCTTCGTGCGTTTACCTCACAATCGTCATGACATCACCCTTCGTGCATTAACACTCTCAAAATCATGCACGACATCACCCTTCGTGCTTTACACTCTTCCTTACCCAAGCAACAATCACAAAGCAATTTGGGCAAGGGAATCAATAATATCACAATAAAATCATGGCAGGGGAACAATAACATAACAACGATATCCTGGCAAGAGAAAAAAATATCATGAGTAATAACATCACGGCAAGGGAGATAATATCAAAAGCAATAGCATCCCGACAAGGGAGACAATATCATAAATCTCTTCTCTTTTCCACAGTTACTTCACAACTCAATTCTCAACTTGAGCCAACGCTCCACAATGTTCAATTACCAATAATACTTCCACAAGCCTTGTTCAACAATAGAAATCATCATATAAAACATGAACAATACGAAACGGAGTCACATTGATCATAGTATAAAACTCACGGGCATGCTTGACACCAACATATAAATACTCGTCACCATGCCTATACGTCGTACTCAACAATTAACACATAGCAATTAAGACACAACTCCTAATCCCTCAAGCTAAGGTTAGACCAAACACTTACCTCAAAACCACGATCACAATCAAGCCTCAACTACCGCTTTACCTCTTGGTTCCATTTTCAATTTGCTTATATCTAGCCACAATTTACTTAATAATATTAGTAAATGCTAAATGAGACAATTCTAATGCATGAAAATAGGTTTTAAAGCAAATAACCAATACACAAAGAGATAATTTATGTCAAGTGATGTTATTTTTTTTATAATTATCCGATTCCTCGCAGTATTAATATATATATTTAGCAAAAGAATTCAACGAAGCAGTGTCGCGTGACACCACTTCGATAATTGTGCATTCGCCCCTGAGTGACATCCGTAACCATCAAATCCTGGATCCGCCTCTGGTTGGCGTGACAGTTAGGTACTTCATTTAGCAAGGTTTGGTCCTTTGTTTGAGTACAAGCCATGATAGTGTTATATATATATATATATATATATATATTTAATTTTTTTTTAAAAATAATATATTTTTGAGCTTCAATTAATATTTTCTAATGAATATATTTCAAAAACACATGAATAAGGTATTATTGTTTTTTGATATGATTCATTTTATTGGCAACGTCACTACAAACTCATTAGGTCACTCTTTTAAATGTGACATCGTTTAAAAAATATTTTGTGTACGCCCTCGATCATATACATTATTTTGTATCTGATAAGATCAAAATTAATCACACATTGTATATTTGTATCCATTATAACTAAAAATAAATGTTCAATTTTGCATGTCCAGACATTATCTAATCATCCAGACATTATCTAATCATTTTAGAGTCAATTGTCAAATTAGTCGAATACGTTCATTATTGATGATGTCGTATTTGTCCTTTCAAATTAATAGGCCCTTACGTTTTCCTCGAGGAGCCCCTCCACCCCCCTCCCCTTTGTTTTTTGGGTAAAAAAAACTTTACGTTACCTGTCCTAATTATTTAAGAAACTTCTTTTTTTTTTTAAAAATTATTTAAGAAACTTCTATATTACTATTCCCGTTCTCCATAGTCCACAGTCACTCCATACAAATGTTTTGAAGAACAAAGAGCGGCACATTTTCCCGCTCCCTTGAAATTTCTCTCCACTCAACTCCACTCCCAAAATCGCCCCGCCATCACCGCCGCTGCGCTGCCTTCCACGGCCGCAGTCATGGATTCCTCCACCGCCACTGCGCTCCTCACTGAACTTCAATCTTCCTCCAAATTCACCACCAATACCTACAATAACTTCTCCAATTACCTCCACGAATTCACTACTCTCTCCAAACCAAACAAGTCCTCAAAATCCACTGACGTTACTACTATCATCCGTTCACTTGCCAAACAGTTCCTTTCTTTCCTCAATAAAGCCCTAAGCCTTTTACCCAAACGTTTATCTGAATCGCCCAGAATTCCTGACGAATCTGCCCCTCACTTGTTCGACATTTACAGGTTGTGCCTTAACTGCCTTGAGTGTATCTCTTCGCAGCTGTCGTGTAAACCCTACACCATTCAAGCACAAAGAGTTCGGTACATTCATTGTCTGGAATCATGGGAGAAATACGAGGAAGCTGAATGTGAAGGACTCTCTGTACTTAAGGTTCTTCGCGATAATGCCATTGGTAAAACCAAGGCAGAAACAAAGAAGTCGAAATTAGTGGTGTCAACTCAGCAGCATTTGTTGCCTCAGTTGGCCGAAGAGAATGTGGATCAAGAATTTGCTCTGTTGGTTGTAGAGATTGTTGTTACACTTGTTAAGTGTGCTTCTTTAATTCAGAATAAGGCGGTCAGTGAATATCATGGACTTCTTGATTTGGTTAAAGAAGTTGCGCCATGGTTCAAGTGAGTCACTCTTGCCATTTATGATTGTATCTTATGTTGTTGATTAGTTCGTGAATTATTTGAACCTTATAAAAGATTATTGATAATTTTGAACCGTGCTATATTTTTTACAATGTGAGAGAATGTGTTTAACTGATTGGAGTTAACAACTTTGGATAATTCAGGGTTTTGGATGCAAATGCTCAGGATAAATTGCATCGGGTGCTTGTGACATATTTGAACAGAATAACAATGACTATGTTTGGGGACTTTACAAAATTCAGTGGGGATTTGGTGCGGGAATTTTGTAAAGAAGCCTTGTGTCAAATTAAAAATTCATCCTTAAACGATCAACTGTTCAAGGTGAATCTCTCATGTTCACATTCACCTTTTCTAGAATGTCTTTTCTGTCTAAGCTAACATGTATATGTATCACAGTTTGCAAGGAAGATATGCTCTTCTATCTTCTCACAAGAACTTGAGAAATGCTTTGGGGTTGTTGACACCTTAAAATATGTGCTGGATACCATGGCTGCAGAAATGAAGGTATTATATTGATCCCTTCATATATTATTGATCTTGAACAACGATATTCTGTTGTTTATAGGATCCAGTATTTATTCTTTTCATTTGCTTGATCTGCATTGTCCGATACACGGGGAGAGAATACAGTGGCATATACAAATGAATAATCTAAACTATAAAAAAATGAATAATTTATTAAGACGAGTAAGTGAGCAAGTTTACAATTTTCCATAGGACAAGGTAGGAGGACCTCATGCGTTCAATTGGACAGTTAAAGTACAGCGAACAAATTGCTGGCTCTGATTATATGGTAATTTAAGGCTGGACCAGCAATGAAATTACGAGGCTTCAGATGTTATGTGATCTGGTGAAGCTACTGATGTTGAGGTCAAATAATTCGAACTTAGGGCTGTTCTTGGTGCAAATCTGTGTTCAGTGTTGCGTCTGACCAGTGAGAAGGACATGGAGAGTTCGAAGGAACAAGAAGGAAATAAAATATTTTGACTGCCACCTAGATCCTACAGAAATCCTCCCAAACCGCAGGGTAAATTTGCATAAAATTCCACATGCTAAAACCAACAAAAGCTTCAACAAGCATTCATAAGCTTGTACTTATACCCCCCCCCCCCCCCAAATATTTTAACTGATTACAGAACTTCTACACAATTTGCTCCAAATAAAACTAAGGAAATGATAAATAAGTAGGACTTAGTGACCTCATTCACTGAATAATACAAAGTGACTTGTCTATTTTGTATTACTCGCTCCATCTTGAATTGAATACTGTTTTGTTTACTTTAAGAAGTTACACTTCATCATCTTTACGTCAAAGTTTTATACATTCTCAAACTTTTAGAATTGCATTAATTATCTTCTGATGTACCTGAACGTGGTCAAATTGACAAAAAAACTGGATTCATCTGGTACAGAGATTTAACATAAATACAGCACGTAAATGTCCTAATTGTAAATTATTGTTGTCTCAACATAATGTATTTTATATTGTTTTGCCAGTGCGTTGCTGTTGCATCACACAATTAATACTACTACTTATTTCTCAACTTGAAGCGTTATAGAAAATCACTTGTTGCCTTGATGTCACCTATGGTAGTTTCATACACATCATACAAGTTTTTTGCTTCTTTCTTGCTAACTTTAAGAAAATGTCTATTTTTTGTTTTATTGCTTTTCTTTTCCTAGGAGTCTTCTTTTTTTGTTTCCTTGGTTAAAATGATGATTATAAATTTTACATTTCTTTTCTATCCTTGCGACATAAAAGTGTAATGTATGCAATTTCATGACTTTGTTTAAGCTGTGCTTCTTTCTTGATAAACTTCCAGGAAATGTCTATTTTTGTTTCACTACCTTTCTTTTCTTACGAGTTGTACTTTTGTGTTGAAATTTCCTTTTTATCTTTATTTCCTTGGTTAAATGATGATTCTAAATCTTATCTTTCTTTTCACTGATAAATATGCAATTTCATGACTCTATTTAAGACAATGCCCTTACAATTGCTTTATGAGGATTGAAATAATTACTTTATTTATACCTTTCTATTTAGTTAAAAATATTGATGTGTTCAAAGAATGTATTTTCATTGTTATGCTAAAGACAATCTCCCTATTTTTCCTTGAATGGTGCAATGCACTATTAATTCAATGATCTATTTCAAAACTTGTTTTTCTTTGCCTTGTCTTTCACTGTTTCTATTATTTATTTGACGATATGCTTGTCCTTACAAAAATAGTATGATTATGTGAATGTTACCGGGCAGGTCGGAAAGGAGAGCAGAATCATAGAAATTCTGGAGCTTTTTTATTATTGCGCCCATAAATGCCGAAGTGTTAATGCAAATTTCTGTAGTACCCTGTCTGCCCAGTTAGAAGAATTAGCCATTCACGTGAAAAAACATCACATTGAGTTAGCATGTTCTCAGGTAAGCTTTTAGCGGTTTATTTTTGTTATTTATCTCTTCAACGACTCCTATGCATTTATGGAAACCTTTGGTTAAGGAATGTCCTACTTATGACAGAATTGGTTCTTTTGAAGGATAAGCCACCCACTGATTTGATTCTGGGGCTTTATGCTACTGGATTGCTCATTAATGAGTCCAATATTCACTCCATTACCCAGGGAAATTCAAGAGCTCTTTCCTCTGATAGCAAGGACGTGCTGCAAAAACTAAGTAGTTTGCTCAACTTTTTAAAATCGTACTTTGAAATAGACAGCAAAGGAAGCAACACTTCACAAAAGAGAATGCTTTATATTCTGTCTTATTTTGCTGTACTGAAGTTCCTGTGCCAGCCACTTGCCGAGTATGTTATCTCAACAAGGAAAGAAATTCTTAGTGAAACAGAGGCTGTTTCCTGCAATACTTACGTAGAAATTATCCACGATGTGTTCAAGCAATACATTAATGTCTTCCTACACCACAGGTATGTCACTAGTTTATGGCAAATCTTGCTCTCCCGTGAGATTGATTTTAACTTGTTGTAAACTTTTTTATTAACCTTTAAAGAACTGAATTTTTTAGCTCGATTTGGAATTACATATTCAGAAGGCATTGTTAGGTTTCTGAACTCAGTATATAGTGTTTTTTTATGAACAAATGCTATTTCTGTTTTTTATATAAAATTTTAGCTTCTCTGTTTAAATTGATCTAGCTATTTTCTGGTCTTTTTTATCATTAAAATTGTCTTGGTCCTTCTGTTTAATTTAGTTCTTCAATAGTTTATTTTATGTAATCTTTATGTGTTTCACCTTTTTGGATGCAGTGCCGCTGATAGCAAGCAAGATCATTGTGATGATACTAACAAAATCTTACTTCATGTAGCAGTGGCAACTTTCACTCTTTCTCTACGAACAAAACGCGATACCAAGGTTTCTGCTGTTGTTCATGCTACTAAGTTGATTAAGATTGCTATTGATATCATGTACCACCACCATTACTATCCCATGTGACATATCATAATTATTGAATGATAGTAGCAGACTAGCTCCAGTTTAACAATGGATTAAAGCTTTTCTCTTTTTCTTTGTTATTGCAGGAAACTGTTAGATTTATCAAGCATCTCATTCTAAGTGAATGGATTCAAGCCAATGGACTTAAGTATCTCTTCACCTCTTTTTACAACATCACTGTTGTATTATACAGAAATAAGCAATTGATAGAGGTATGAACAGATAGAGAGATTCTCGTGATCCTTTTTATTGTTTTCACTTTCCACATGGTTGATTTATTGTTAATGAAGAAGATGCAGCTTATTCAAATTCTTGATGTTTTATAAATTTGAATCAATTACCATTTGAAGGGACACTCACACCATTGAGTATGCTAGTATTTTGGGTGGGTGAGAAAAGAGAACAATGTTGTGAAGAGCGTGAAGCGAGGAAAAGCGACAAGCCCCTTTTTGCGAGAAGCGAAGCTCTCGCTTTTTTGAAGTGAAGTGGAATTTAAAAATATATATTAAAATAAATAATGCATAGACAATGAAGAAGAAGAAGAAGAGGAGAATGACAATAAGTATGCCAAAAAATGGCAGTATAACTGAAATGAAAAATGGGCAGCATTTTGCTGCAATTTATCACTGTTTCAGTGAAAGAAAATGAAGAAAAAGAAGAAGAACTGAAGGGGAAAAAATTTTTTGCCAGCCTTTTGCTACTATTTGGACACTGAAACATTGAAAGAAAAAGGAGGAGGAGGAGGAGGAGGAAGAAGAATAAGAAGAAGAAGAAATCACATGCCTTGGACCAAACTTGATGATCTTAAAGTTAAAAAAAGAGAGCCGTTTTAATTAATTAATGTTGGCAGCCCAGTAATAAAGAGAAGTGCTCGCTTCTGTTGCTTTGTTCGCTTCCTCGCTTCTCGCTTTTTCAGGGGAAGCGATCGCTTTTGTGTACTTGATACGCTTCAGATGAGAGAAGCGCCAGATGCCTCGCTTCGGATTGCTTCTCGTTTTAAGTGAGGAAGCGGTCACTTTTAACAACACTGGAAGAGAGAGGCCAGTGTTATGGCATAAGAAACTTTGATCTATCCCTTATATGTGCTTAAGAAGTACCGGTTGTATTCAGAACATAAACAAAATAGTTGCATATGGGGAAAGCATGGGTTTTGTTCTAAAAGATGTTTAAGTTAGAGGAGTGAACTTCACACTATCTGTTATGATTTTGATGCTTTAAGTTCACTAGGAAACTGCATAAATCAAATGATGTCTGGTCCATGGGCTAACTTAATTGCAAAAACACTTTTTGGAAATTATGAAGGGATGAAAGTAGAAAACATGTGTCGGAAAACAGAGAAATAGGAAACCAGATAGCTTATTCTTGTCTGTTAATCTACCTTGGAGAAGGAGAGAAAACATGGAATAATTTCTAATTGGTGAGAAGTTTGATACTAAGAAACAACGCAAGATATTGTTGCCTATTGATTGGGAAGAGTTGGATGAAACTACTGCCCAGATAACAACAACAACAAACACAGCTTAATCCCATACGTGGGGTTTGGGGAGGGTAGTGTGTACGCAACCTTACCCCTACCCTATAAAGGCAGAGAGGCCGTTTCCGATAGACAACTGTTACTGAATAAAAAAAATCACGTTCTCGTGTTTTCCTATTCGATTTTTGCTATATTGTTTCTTCCTTTGCAGGCTGCTAAAGCTCTGAAACTATGCTGCAAAGCATCTTGGAATCATGTGATACGTCTTTGTGAATTGTTTAAGCATGAATCAGATAAATTTCAAAATGATCTGTCAGAAGATGCTCTGATTGGTTTCATAGATGAGGCTTGCGGGAAAACTGCTTTTCTTTTGGAGGTGCTTAATCATAGTAGTGATCGTAAGGTCCAAAAAGTCCTCATTGATAGCCTTAAAAGCTGGTCTGCTGCAGAGCATTTGTTCAAAAAACTGCCAAGTCCCATATCTATAGTGAAGCAGTTTGTGAAGGTAAAATCCACAGTTTGGTTGTTTGCCTCTCTTATCTTTAATTTAATGCAATCATGAATTATATGTTGGCCTTGCTGGCATCTTCTTAATGAATTTCTTTGACGTGGATCTGCTTTCAGATGGAATTGAAGGTTAACAATGTGGATATTGAGGATGGTACCACTATGTTGTATTCTTTGTTGTCACCTTTTGTAGAATCAAAACAGGCTCTTGGAATCATATTGGAGCAGGTCTAACACACTCACTCTTCCTGGCTGAGCTTGTTAATACTTGAAATTCCTTTCTGCGGTTATATTTTATTTTGATGTGCTTTGTTTGCTTAACAGTAGATGCTGCTAACAACTGATACTTATACTTCATCAGGAGCTTCTGGCATATAGAGAATTGAATGCACGAAATCCAAGATTATGTCAGGAAATGTGCCTGAAAATAATAGGTCTTCTTTTACAAAAAGTGTATGTCTCCAAGGACAGCTATTTACAGAGATGTAGAGTCCTTATTGTTAAGGGAGAGGTGTTAAGAGCCAATGGATTCGAAAACCTGAAAGATTGCATTCAGTGTCTATCAGAAGGAATAGCTATAGTGGTAAGCCATTGTTTATGTCTGCCTCTTCATTTATTGAGTTACAGTAATCAGAGCTTGATTGCCTAAGTGGATGTTAATAATTATGTCAGGTTATACCTTTTGCAGGAAAGTTCTTTAAAGCAGAAAAACTGTGTAGCAAATTTAGCCTGCACGAATTCAGCTTCTCATCTGGCGGCCTATGCGTATTGTGCACGTGCACTATGTACCAGTGAGATTGAACCTAACTCAAAGGTGCTACAGCGTAAAAGGCTAGTCTCCTGCATTGATAATTATGGTTTCTTTGGGGGCAAACAGTTGAGCTAATTATGTTTCATTTGGAAGGAAAAGGAGGGAGTTCTTTTATTTAAAAATAAATTTAATTTGTGTTAGTATATCCCATATTGGTCGAGGGAATATAGGCTATTGTCTCCTTATATGGTCTTGGGCAATTCACTCCGCATGAACTAGCTTTTGGGTTGAATTAGGCCCAAGGTTTATTTTCTTCCCATGGCATCAGACACAAGACAGATCCATCCTATTCTTGGTTTACATAATGTTGGGCCTATATTTTATATTGTCAATACCATAGATGTAGCCATATGCATGGCGGGGAGGGATTAGAATGTCCCACATTGGGTTGATGGAATGGACTGTTGTCTCCTTATATGGTTTTAGGCAATCCTCATCTTATGAGCTAGTACCTTTTAAGGTTGAGTTAGGATTATCCTTTTTCTTCACAATTTGATTGCTTTAAAGAAGAGAAAAGAAATCTGAAAATTTAATTCTCATGTTCAACTTTATTTCGTCATACCAATGAACAAATCAATGCACTTTTTCTTAGCTTTTTCTATGTTTAGTTACTTTCTTTCTCCCTGACTTGGAAAACCATTCCCGTGTTTACTGAATACTTATCTATTGTTTTATTCCCCCCCTCCCCCCCACTCTCCCTCCTTTTTGAACAGAGACTTTATGAAGATATTCATGCTGCAGCTAGACTCTGGATGAGTAATCACTGCCATGCACCTGATCAGTGTAGGATGTCTGATATTATGTTGAATATGTTGCATCAGATTGTGGACTTGTTATCACTGAAGGTAATCTCTAATCTTGATGTCACTTTGTATTTGCACAAATTTTCAGTTGACAAGTTAGAAGGCCCTTGTAACATGCATTTAAATATGCATCTTAGGTCTAACCGATCATAACTTTTTGTTTTGCCCTTTAAACTTCTCTTTGTTTTGGCCACTCTGACTGGTTCAATCTTTGATGACTCATGTGTCAGTTATGTTAAGTATGTTATACTGCATGGGAGATAAATATATTTTGGATATCTAAGTGTTTTACAATAGCCCTATTTATATACAATGTTTACATGGTACTACACAACTATTTCCCTGATGTGGGACACTATATATTACCAACTATCTAACAATATATTTTTGGCTTAGTTTCATGTAAGGGATCATCCTTCTAGGACCCATAAGGAGCATTTTCCATTTCGAGAAGTTGTTAAGAATCCCTTCGACCCTTCCTACAATGCAATTTTCTTGACGCTAAATGTTTCACTAACATATACCATGGAAATATTTTTTTAGAAATAAATAGTCATTGCTTGGCTTCCTGGAAGCTTCTTTCAGTAGATTTTAATATTAATTTTTTTTTTGCAAGAACCTGGAGTTTTCCGAGAGGTACTTATTTATCACTTATTTGAATGCATAAAATTGCTTTTCTCGTTCAACAGTCCCTTTCCTATGAAAAACAATATTGTTGGTTTGAATTGCTGCCTTTCCTATGAAAAAGGTGCACGGGTTTTCATTCTGATATTTGCTGAAGAGTGCTGAATCTTTGGTAATGAGATATGTCAATTTGCATGATCTCTTATCATCTTGTTCTTCCATTTTTCAGGGCTACCTGGAACTTCATCCTGACATATATGAGATGATGATACAAATATTTAGAAAGAACATTCCATTAGAGAAGTCTGTGTCGTTACTATGGAGATATAGAAGACTTAGTCATGCTCTCTGTACTTCACCGGTGAATGATATGTTCATCAAAGCATTGTCAAACCATTGTGGTGAACTTTCCGAGTCCCTCAAATATTGGATGAAGTGCATGGAAGTGTCTCAACCACAATTAATTGGGTTTCAGCAGAGCTTTCTAACCCTTGCTCTTTCTTCTAAAGTATCTCGTAGTCATCAAAGTTTTCTCCACTGTGACATGACAGACGATAAAGTTAAGCTCACTGCTGCAGAGCTAATTCACACTGTAAGCTTACAGGATAGACACAACATGTTGCATTTATTCTGGCTGCTAGTGTGGTTACACCTATTAATGGGAGCTGCTATTTGTTCTTAGGTTCCTTTATCCAGCGGCGCAGCCTTTCTTTCTGCTTATCTTTACTATGACTTGAGTGAGAGACTGATTCTAAATGGGCGACTGGCTGAGGTAAAATAATGGCTATAACATTTTGCATGATTATAGGGGCTACAACTTAAAATTTTCTTCATCATATGTTTGAATCAATTTCATTTGTTCATGGAATGTTAAAAACTTTTGCTAGTGGAAAGTAGATCCAGTATGCGTGGCCCCGCTTGGGGTTTTACCTTTGGCTTTTATTCTTGGGTTAACATTCCCCATCAGACCACATGGATCCATGCTCCAAAAGACTATTTGCCATCTATTACGTGAAAATTTGACCATAAAGTGGGGTGGTCGGGTGTTTTTGTGGTTTTGGTTTCTAAACGTCAGATTATTCTCTAAATTTCAGCATGGCACTGATTGCTAATTGTTGAGATGCTCTTTAATGTTAATTCAATGCCTGTAGGCTCTTGCTTATGCAAAAGAGGCCCATCGTTTACGAAGTAAACTTCTTCAAGAAAACTTCTTCTATCAGATAGAGGAGCAGAGTGAGGTATATGGTCTCACAGCCTTCCAGATATATGATCCTGTGGCTGCAAAGGCTTGGTTTCCTGAAAATGTCTCCTTTGACTTTGATGGTTCTATACTTACTCCTTGGACTATCCTCCAATGTTATCTGGAAAGCATATTACAGGTCTATCATTATTGTTATAATTGTTGTCATTATTTACATTCACAAAAATAGTTGCTCTTTAATTTGAATTGGATGTGTTGGGAGAATCTAATTGACCATGATAGCATAAACCAATGCAACAGGTTGGAACTGTTCATGAGATGCTTGGAAATGGAACTGAGGCTAAGACACTTCTAGTATGGGGGGAAAACATCTCATCTAATCAGAGTTTGCCCCTCTTCATAATTTCATTCTGTTGCATGTTAGGTAACTTTTTTTCCCAATTTATTTACCTTTCCTCGTATATCACAATGGATGTTTGCCATGGTTTCTGGATTTTTAACTTATTGTCTTCTTAATGTTTATCAGGAAAACTTTACATTAAACAACATCTCTGGGAATTGGCAGAAAAGGAACTAAATACTGCTAAGCAAACATTGGCTGAAAACTATGATGCCATCTCTTGCCTAAAATGCAGAATTATTCTGGAGGTTTCAATTGATCTGCTAATAGGAGATCTATGGAGACTCCACCATTGTGATGCTGTAAATTCCTCTACTGTGGAATTTTTATATAGTGTTAAAGAGAAGTATAGATCTGCCTTTGAGAAGCTGAATAACTTCGGCTGGGAAGATTCTGTTGGTTGGCCCCTGGGAGCAAGTTCCCAGCACACCAAGCACCAGGCTACTTCATTTGCAAACGGTGCAAAAGATCCTTCAGGCTTGAAGGAGTTACCATCCCAGATGGGGAAGCTGGACGATGCAGTTGAAGGGAGAAGGACTAGGAAGACCAAAAAAGAGTCTGAACATAATTTAAGGATGACACGGTCCAGATCTTATGCTATGAAAAAATGTGAAAGTTCTGTGGATGATAAACATTCAAGTGGTGCTGAAAACATGAGCGGTAAGCGTCTTACTAATATGTTTCTTTTCAGATAAGACTTAAGATAGAAACTGCTATTCACTGCTGATGTTGGTCATACATTCACAGGTATGTGCTTCAAATTGAAGTGTTGGCACCATCTTCCTCTTGAAGTTCTCCAATCTGGATCTTTGAGTAATTTCATATACTTGAAATGGGAGCTTGTGCGCAGACAACTTTCACTGAGACTTCTAACTACTATGGGTATTGTGAAGTTCATTCTGGATGCCACTCTGTGTATCTTTCTTGTGAACAGTCACCTTCTTTAGCTGGCTCTGGACTGGTTTCCCTTTATGCAACATATTATACATTCTCAGAATTCATGAATATATTACTAGGAACAATTCACAGTTTCTCTCTGAATGTTAATAGATAATAAGTTGACACATCATTGATGTTGAGGCGTAGGAGTAACCTGAAGATCCCAGGCTTGGAGCAGGTGACAAAATGAGAGTCCACCTGCTTCATTCTTGGTAGGAGGTTTACTCCTGCGCTTTTGCACTGTTGCAGGCTGCATCATGGAATAGTGGTGTCATCAAGGAGTGACACGAAGCAATAGGTCATCCCTTCTCGTGGGTAGAGCAGAATGCTTGAAAGAATCATGTGCTTTGTGAGATGAAGCTCAGAGCAATCTGAGCAAGAAGGGTCTGATTCTTTGAATTAACATTTAAATATGAGAAAAATAAAAAAAAGTACAAAATTAGAGCCTTTGCATCTGAGTGCTAGGAATTTGTTAGTTTTTTTGTGTATTCTCTGTCTAGTTTTTATTCTCCTATTCTTTATTTATAGCTCATGTTTGGGAAAATTGAAAATGACACTTGCAATCAAAGATAAGTATGAGTACAATTCCTGAAGCAATTAACTAAGTCAAAATTACACATTGATTCTTTTCAATAGTTGATTAATTGCAAGCAGAAAATCAATTTTGCTATTGGATATCTTTTCTTGGCTTGTGGAAATTGCACTTTGATAATATTTACCCTTAGTGGTTGAGATTGATGTTGTATAATGGATGTTGAAATTAGTGAAGCTAAATGCAATTTGGATTTTATTAGTACTAGATTTCTACTTGTTTGATATTCTTTATTTTGCTGTAAATTGTGCTCTTTACTTTGAAAAGGCGCAGACCCTGATTCTCACTTAAAGCCTCAGGAGGCTTGTCCTTTTTGCGCTTTCCACTTTTAAAAGACCTCTGGTGGAATTTTTTCAGCCTTTGATCACTTAACGCTTGTGCGGATTTTATCAAAACTGTGGGCCTGTTTCAGGAGCTATCATTTATTTCTAGAATGTCTGACTGAGTGTTTAAAATTCAACAGGAGATTATGTTTGTTGTAAAAATATAGCACCTACATGTGCAACTGGTCATTCATTGTTATATACATAATTGTCGTCCATCTGTAGTATTGATAATGTTAACCTTAAGTTGGGTCATCTTTATACTATGAGAGAAATAATTGAATAATATTTGAAAATATTTTCTTCATATGTTCGGACAAAACCCATTCCATTTGTCCATATTCTTCGCATTGTTTGTGTGCATGCTTGAACTATTCTGTGTTGCTCTTCCATTCTTCAAACTTCATCGAATTATTGAACTATGTGGTCCATTTGTGGGTCTATTCTTTCAAGACACAGTTGACATTTCCATGGATAAATGTTTGTGCCCATTTAGATTTGAATGCATGAATTGCAGCTGAAAGTGCTTGATGCATGAACTAATAATCATACATGTGTGAGTGTTCTTCTTTTTCGCACTCATTAAGTTTTCAACTTCTTTTTTTGGCCTTACCTCTTATCTTATGGCAGGAAAATGCATAGGTCTTTCTGGTGATATCCATGGAGCACAAAAGCTTTTTTTGCAAAGTGTGTCACTGTTCAGTGCAGATTCATCCTGTCCCAAGTACTCTTCTCTGCCACTTATGTCCTTGGTTGACCAGATGGGACAGGATATTTGGGCGGTTCAATTGGCTGTTGATCATTCACTTATGCTTTACCACATATGTTGTTCCATTTTGAATAGCTATTCTTGCAAGGCAACCAGGTATGCATGCAGAAATATATGCAAGTTGTCATGTATTTTCATATCCGGAACCTCGAACAAAAGATCGTTCTTGATATCAGCTTGACTAAGAGTTTTGAAATCCACACTATTAGTGTAAATGTGGTAGAGATTTTTATTCCTTGGGTCTGACAATCTTCAGCAGCTGAAAGATTGTTAATTAGATTCTTCTTGCAAATGATTTAACTAAGGTCTGTCATTGTTATAAAAATTAGCACTTCTATTCTTTTGTTAAAGGGCATCCAACAAATAGTGATTTTCCAAGTAACTGCTGAACTCTAATGAATTGTTGTGTAGAGATTTATGGTTTTATGAATTCCGGAAGACATGCTTATTATGCGGTTTTGGTGTTTCTAAAGGAAAGGAAGGGGGTTGTGGTGTAATGTTTGTAATTATGTAAGCTTTAGGAAAATTTAGTTTTAGAAAATCCCTAATTTGCATGAAACAACTATTATTTAGTATCAAAAAGAAATAGACCTGAATAGAGCTGAGTGGAATCTAAAAATTCATGTAGCTGACTCCAACAAATTTGGGATTGAGGCTAGTCGGCTTATTGACTGAATTGTTTTCCCACTACTTGGTGCATTTGGTTGGAGAGAACCTGTGAAATTTCCAAGTACAATCATTTCTTCTGCACTGATTATGGGATAGATTGGAGCTTCTAGCATCATATTTGTGAATTGCAGTAGGGCCGTTTTTCTGAATAGCCACAACAACTGTGCGTCAATTGCATACTAGTTGTGTCGGTTATTTGAATCTTCGATATCCACTCCAATTTGTTTGGGTGCACTTCATAACTATTTTTTTTTTTGGTAAGGTAAATTGTATTAATCAAAAGGGAGAGAACTCCCGTATACAGGAAGTATACCAAAGAGTAAGAATTTACATTAGAAGTGCACTTCATAACTATTATCAATAATTTTTCGTTTAAGATAATTTCTGCTCGTAGCTTCCTTCAGAAAATGGTGTTGGACTATTTATTTGGTGTTTCTTTCTGTATCTCCTGTAATTCTGTGCGTCTGCCTCTTTTTAGAGTGAGAATTCTCGTTATAAAAGCAAAAAAGTGCAAATCTTCTATTAAGGCACTATTTTAGTTTTCTCCCCTCAATGATTCATGTCACTAGATCTGCTGTAAATAGCATGAGTTGTAGCTTCTAGTTACTGGTTCTCAATATTTGGAGTAACCTGCTTTCTTTTGGTGTGTTGGCATCTTTAGTTGCTCAGTAATCCTTATTTATCTGCTCTAGTCTTATGTGCGGTTTGAAATATGACTCCAAAGGTTGTTTATATTTCCTTGGTATCCAGATTGAATACCCATCTTCTCATTTTGAAGTTGAACCATCTCATATAATCACCAAATAGGAAAATTTTGCGGGTTCCACTGTTACTTCTCTCAAAACTATCATTTTCTTAAATATCTTGTAAAGTTTCTAGAAGTAATTTTTTGAAAATTATAACTCTTATAACAATTTTCCTATGTCAAATAAGTACATTTGATCTGAGATAGTGGTTTGCTGCATATATTATAGATATATCTAATGAGAATATTTTTCAACATTCACCAACATAAGTACATAAGTTTTGTAGCCGTGTATTTCTCTTGCTGTGTGCGTTAGCATTCACATGGTGAATCAGTTCATAATATTATTTTACTGTTGTCCAGTCTGATTTTTTCCCTCTTATGCAGGAAAACTAGCTGTAAAGAATGCCATGTTTTTTCATGCATCAAGTTATCAAAAGTTATTTCTTGGCTGAAGCTGGCCTTTATTCTCAGTCGTGAGATTCCTTTGCTTTCTCAGAAGGTTAGAATTTGTTCAGTTGATTCTGTGCTAGAAATTCCAGTCTTATAGCCTGTGTGGTCAAGCTGGAAAAATCGGCATATTTCGAAAAATGCTTTTTTCAAAAGTGCTTTTCAAAAAAGTACTTTTGGATAGACGCAATTTGTGTTTGGCTGAAAAGTGCTTTTGAGCAATAATTTGTGTTTGGCCAAGCTTTTCAAAAAATGCTTTAAGTATCAAATTACGAATAAGGACATGAAGTGATTTACTTAATACTAGTTAATATTACATAAGTAAATTAATTGTTAGATAGTTATGTGTAAATAATCCTAGTTCCATATGTAGTAGGAGTAGAATATGTCCCTAGTCCCATATGTAGGAGTAAAATATATATTATATATAAGGCTCATTGTATCATTGGTAAAAAATAGGCTTTTCTCTCGTGCATTCTCACATGGTATCAGAGCTTCACTGAGAAAATTATCGTTGTGCATCATTCCAACGACATCCGGGAAGAAAGATCTCGTCGCCGTGCAATTTTATGGTAACTTCGTCTTGTTCCCAGGGTTCATCACTCTACAATGGTACTGTGCATATATAAGTACCACCTTCAAATCCGAAACCCTTGTGCGACTAAATCCCAGAAATCCTTGTCCCATCGGAACAGAAAACTCAGTCACCATGCGTCTATCCGGTTGACGACTCAAGATTGATTTGCGTTATCTCCTCATCGGTAAGTGTTGTGTGAAAACCAACACTACTATCTTTTCCGAAAAAGTTAAGCGACAAAACCACAATCAATCCCTTCTCAAAAAAAAAAACCCACAGTCAATCGCTACGACAGTAAGTCCTTCACGCGCCTCCACCCAGGCAGAACTAGGGTTCCGGTGAGCGCGTATGACATACGCGCCGATGCATGGAGCACTTTCTGGCCAAAATTTTTAAAAAGTTCTTTAGGATAGTTTTTTGTGGGGTGATTCCAAGTTCACAATTACATTTTTCTACAGATTCCGAGAACTTTGGAATTTTCTACCGAGCTACAGTAACTTTTCCGGCGCGTGTGAACCATTCCGGCCACTTTTTGAAAAAAACTTCTTCAGGACAACTTACTCATCCTATGATTCCGAGCCTACCTATATAAATTACAACAAATTTTGACAACTTTATTTTTTCGGCCTGAGCAGTGCATTTTTTTCGGCCTGAGCAGTAATTTCCAGAAAAGTTTTTGTTTTTTGGTGGTGTTTTAGAACCTATTTTATAGTGTGGAATTCGTCTTAGTCTCACTATTTTCAAATTTCTCCGGCGACTTGTCGGTTAACTTCTGTTATCAGCAACCACATGGTTTTGTTGCTCAGGGAAGTCTAGTGGCCTTGTATGTCGCTTGCGCAGGTCACTTTATGGTCTAAAGCAGTCTCGTTGAGCTTGGTTTGGTAAGTTCAACACAATTATCCAGGAGTTTGGCATGATTCATAGTAAAGTCGAATGATCAACTTGCATATATTCTCACAAAGTCCCTCACTGGTGCTCGTATTAGTTACATATATAATAATCTCGGCACATATGATTTGTATGCACTGGCTTGAGGGGGGGGTGTTAGATAATTATATGTAAATAGTCCTAGTTTCATATGTAGCAGGAGTAGAATATGTACTAGTCCTATATGTAGTAGGAGTAAAAAATATATTATATATAGGGCCCATTGTATCATTGTTAAAAAATAGATTTTTTTCCGGTGCATTCTCACATACATATACTCAAAAATCTATTATTAAAGACAATAATTAAGTTTTTCCATTTTATTTAAGTAAAATATGAAAGTAAAATGAAAAAGTACTTTAATTCTTTCAATATGATTTATATATATCAAAAAATCATTCAACAAATATAAAAGCATTCGGTCACTATATATTAGAAACCTATCCTAAAAATAAGAATGATACTTATATATTAATATCCTAAGTACTAGGTTTAAAATAGGTTAGGTTATTTTGGTATATACTATATTTTGCTAAGTGTATTTTGGTAAGAAGAAAAGTCAAAATTGCTCCTAACCCCCCCCCCCCCCCCACACACACACACAACAAAAAAATAAAATTGGCCAAACACCTCAAATGTAGAAGAAAAAAAGGATACTTTTTGGGGAAAAACACTTTTGGCGTTCGGCGAAGCTTGGCCAAACATGCTATTAATCAAGTGTATGCTTCAAAAATCTTGTATGTTGTTTTCTACCTTTTGAGAGACTTGCGTTCTTAGTTACCAGTTTGCTCCCTTTTACTCACTAGGAATTATTTCTTTAGATATATACATTTCCCTATACAAAATGTCCCTAAGTGCTTCATTTTTTTGATAAAAGTAATAATATTTTATTAATGAAGGGCATAAATACCCGTATACAGGAAGTATACCAAAATAGTTGAGAAGCCTCACAAAAGAATATGGCTCTAAAAGACATCCAACCTTCTATGCATGGGTGCACCAAAACACAATAAGGCTACCCCTCAGATGTACAAAATGCTTCTCTGTTCCATCAAAAGCTCTCCTATTTCTCTCTCTCTCCAAATGGTCCCACATAAGTACAAGTGTAGCGACATCCCAAGCCTGCGTCTTCTTCTCCTTCTAATGAAAGTTCAGCTAAGCATTGCTTCTTTGACCGTGCATGTCACCAAACCAACCCAATACTTCCACCACAAGCTAGATGCAACCTGACAATGTAAGAGGTGATATACATCTTCGCCAGAAGTCCCTAAGCACTTCATATTACATGCTTGCAAACAAATTATTAGGTGCATGAGTAATACATGGTAATTTTATCTGCTCTGAGAGAACAATTGCTTACTAGTACTGAAGGTTAATGTCATAAAGTCAATGTATAAAAAGACTGTTGCAAATACTGTGTTTTACTAAGTAAGCTTAAATCTTTCATTTATTCTCTAGGTCTTGCATGTGTTGGTCTGTGGGTTGACTTGGTTAGTTGGCAGCTAAAGTAATCTTTTGGTGTTCCTATGGATCTGTACTGCAACGATTTCATGTGTACTGGAATGATTCATCATATGCTTATTCTTTGGGTGCATGTTGATATGATAAATAATCATATGATAGTTCACTGTTCGTTTCTACAATTTGTAACTTCTGAAGCAGTGTGATTCCCAGTAAATTGACTCTTATAAGCAATTCAAACAGATTTCCAGGTTGCTTGCGGCAGTTTATGTACTTTCTACTTCTGATAAGTCTTTTAGTATACCACCTAGCAAAGCAATCTCTGAAAGCCAATGGGCATCGTTCTTCCATCAAGCTTCAATTGGTACTTGTCTCAATCAACACTTCTTTTCTTGCCCATTGAAGAAGCAAAAAGCTGAACATGTTGTGGATTATGAGGTATGTGTTCTTAGATTAGTTTGCATCAACAACTGCTCTACAAGAAGTTGTTTCTTTGTTGTGTTTGTTGTAAGGTTTTCACTAGTACGTTGTTATGAGTCTCAATTCAAATATTGTTATCTTTCAATTCAAATCCAAAATCATTTTGTTAATATTGATTCAAAGTTTTTTTTATCTTCCGATTCAAATTCCAAAATTTTAATCTCAATTTAAATGTTTTCATCTTTCAATTTAAATTCAAATTAGTCTTCTTATCTCTTTTTCTAGTACTTATTTCTTTCAATTCAAATTCGAAATCAAAATATTTTAGATCTCTATTCAAATATTTTTATTACAATGCTTATTAACTTTGTCCTAAAAGTGCCATGTGGCTCCTTTTTTAACAGACCGCTTGGCATAATGTTAGGGCTTACCACTCTCCTTATATATTTTATATTTACTTACCAAAGTTCGGTGGCGAAGACTCAAATTGACTATCTCCTCCTCAGGAGATGCGACAGAAGGTTGTGCGAGGATTGCAAAGTTATCCCAGGTGAGACCCTTGCAACGCAACATAGGCTCTTGGTGATGGACGTTAGTATTATGATAAGAAGGAAACAGAGGTCAGTACGAGGCCGCCCGAGGATTAGGTGGGGCGCCTTGACTAAGGTTAAAGCCCAGGAGTTGGAAGGAAGGTTGTCGGCAATGGGAGCTAGGAGAAGTAGTGGGGACGCAAACACTATGTGGTCGACAACGGCGGACTATATAAGGAAGGCAGCGAGAGAGGTGTTAGGGGTATCTTCAGGCTGCACCGGTGGCCACAAAGGAGACTGGTGGTGGAATGCAATTGTACAAGGTAAAGTGGAAGCGAAGAAGGTGGCTTACCTGCGGTTAGTGGGGAGCACTGGAGAGGAGGAGAAGAGAGCGAACATTGCGAGATATAAGGTAGCTAGGAAGGAGGCAAAGACGGCAGCTTTTGCTCGTTTGTATGAGGAACTAGGGAACAAAGGCGGGGAGAAGAAGTTACTCCAACTCGCTAAGGTGAGAGAGAGGACGGCTCGGGATTTGGACCAAGTGAGGTTCATAAAAGATGAGGACGGCAAAGTTTTGTTGGGGGATGACCAGATAAAGAGGAGATGACAGACCTACTTTCATAAACTTCTAAGTGAGGAAGGGGATCAGGATATTGTACTAGATGAATTGAGGAACGCCGAAAGACCCCATGTACTAAGTGATTGTCGGGACATTGAGGTCGATGAGGTCATGGAGGCAATGCGTAAGATGAGAAGGGGCAGAGCTACCGGACCAGATGAAATTCCGGTTGAGCTTTGGAGGTGTGTGGGTAGAGCAGGCTTGGAATGGCTTACTAAGTTGCTTAATGTTATATCCAAGACTAATAGGATGCCCGAAGAGTGGAGGTGGAGTACAATGGTCCCGTTGTATAAGAACAAAGGCGATATCCAGATCTGTAACAACTATAGGGGTATTAAATTACTAAGTCATACCATGAAAGTTTGGGAGAGAGTGGTAGAAATGAGAGTGCGAAGGACGGTGTCTATTTCAGACAACCAGTTCGGGTTCATGCCGGGGCGATCTACCACAGAAGCTATCCACCTTATTAGGAGGATGGTGGAACAATACAGGGATAAGAAGAAGGATCTCCACATGGTGTTTATCGATCTAGAGAAAGCGTACGACAGGGTTCCTAGGGAGGTCTTATGGAGATGCTTAGAGGCTAAAGGGGTCCCGGTTGCCTACATTAGGGCGATTAAGGACATGTATGATGGAGCTAAGACTCGGGTTAGGACAGCAGGAGGCGATTCAGATTATTTTCCGGTTATTACGGGGTTGCACCAAGGGTCTGCATTCAGCCCTTTCCTATTTGCCCTGGTGATGGATGCTATAACGCATCATATTCAGGGGGAGGTGCCATGGTGCATGCTATTTGCTGATGACATAGTCCTAATCGACGAGACACGACGCGGCGTCAGCGAGAGGTTAGAGGTTTGGAGACATACCCTTGAGTCCAAAGGTTTCAGGTTGAGCAGGACGAAGACGGAATACCTTGAGTGCAAATTTGGGGCAGAGCCGACGGAAGCGGGAGTGGAAGTGAGGCTTGATTCTCAAGTCATCCCTAAGAGGGGTAGTTTCAAGTACCTGGGGTCGTTTATTCAGGGGTCCGGGGAGATCGACGAGGATGTCACACACCGTATAGGGGTGGGGTGGATGAAATGGAGGTTAGCGACGGGAGTCCTGTGTGACAAGAAAGTGCCACTGTTACTGAAAGGTAAATTTTATAGGGCAGTGGTTAGGCCTGCTATGTTGTATGGGACCGAGTGTTGGCCGGTGAAGATCTCACACATCCAGAGGATGAAAGTTGCAGAGATGAGCATGTTGAGGTGGATGTGCGGGCATACAAGGAAGGATAAGATTAGAAATGAAGATATTCGAGAGAAGGTGGGGGTGGCCCCCATGGAGGACAAGATGCGGGAAGCAAGACTCAGATGGTTCGGGCACATTCAGAGGAGGAACACTGATGCACCGGTGAGAAGGTGTGAACGACTGGCGGTGGTGGGTACGAGGAGAGGTAGAGGGAGACCTAAGAAGTATTGGGGAGAGGTGATCAGGCAGGATATGGCGCGACTTAGGGTTACTGAGGACATGGCCCTAAACAGGGAATTGTGGAGATCGAGCATTAAGGTTGTAGGTTAGGGGAAATTGTGATGTCTTTTTTACAGCGCACTAGAGTGAGACTAGCCAGTTAGGAATTAGTCTTAGAATGCTATTGATCAAC
Organism: Nicotiana sylvestris; assembly: GCF_000393655.2. NCBI lineage: Eukaryota > Viridiplantae > Streptophyta > Magnoliopsida > Solanales > Solanaceae > Nicotiana > Nicotiana sylvestris. Next base: position 116,244,263 of record NC_091057.1, on the reverse strand, counting down.
TACTGATGATGGGCTTTATCTTCTGTGTATTAATACCTTACATCTTTCTCGTATTTCCTATATCTCCTATATCTCTTATATTGCTGTTACTTTGTTTTTTATGGTATTTATGTTATGTTATGGATTTTATGGTATTTTATGTTGTTTTATTATGAGTATATTGATAGTACTAATATAGTGTCTCTTGTTGCCTCTTCGAGCCGAGGGTCTCCTGGAAACAACCTCTCTGCCCCTCGGGGTAGAGGTAAGGTCTGCGTACATATTACCCTCCCCAGACCCCACTTGTGGGATTACACTGGGTTGTTGTTGTTGTTGTTGTTGTTAGTTGCTCTTATCTAGATATTGCTACTGCATGTATTTTCATTCTGTCTTCTACCCCTCAGCAAGTGATATATAATTGTGTATAAGTGTGTGGGTACTGTATATGTCGGAAAACGAAAATGGTACTGAAACTTTGTAGTAATGGAGAATTTTGAGCTCGTGTGGGAAACAGAACAAATTCACTTGTGAGAAATGGTATGGTAAAAATTGCACGGGGCACCCTATTTGGTCGCCCCCATTTAACCTATACCCAATTTTTTTAACTTGTACCCACTTTTTAAACAACTTCAGTCCCCTTTCTCCTCCTCAAAGTTTTATCTTTTTCAGAAGTAAGGTTCATAAAACTAGGGGGGGGGGATTTCGTCAAAGAAGGGGACAAGTTCTCTGTTTTGGTGTACTCTTAAATGTTACCTTCTCTTGTTTTCTTTACAAGTTATCAATTCCTACTCCTTGAAAGTCTTTCTTTGCATAAATACCTGAATAGTAGACATCAGATGCAATTCATGCATCATTAGATGAACAACCAAGAGCATGGACTACTGGAATATCACTGAGATGGAATTCCCAATAGTGGGAGGACTAGTTGCCCCAACTGGACCAAAACAACATGCCAGCATAAAACTTAAGAAACAGACAGTAGGGAATATAAGCAGAGCTGAGGATAAACAAAAGGAGACGCGAAATGCCCCCTAAAGCTCTAGAGCTAAAGTTCGCCAGTTACAAACAAAAACTAGCTCTAGAGCTGAAGTTCGACATTTACAAAATAAAAACTTCAGCTCTAGAGCTAAGTTTGCCGGTTACAAAACAAAAACTTCACCGGTTACAAAAACAAAAACTGAAGTTCGCCAGTTACATAAACAAAAACTTCGGCAATTACAAACAAAAAACTTCAACAAATAGAGAACAAAACTTCAGCTACTATGCTTAAGTTCAACAATTACAAACAAAAACTTCAGCAAATAGAAAAAAAAACTTCAGCTACTATGCTTAAGTTCAGCAATTACAAACAAAAACTTCAGCACACTTGGTTTAGCACACTTGCTACTTCAGTCCCGTCTACTAGAATGCTGGAGTTTTGCGTGATTGCCTTTGCTACTTCAACCCCGTATGCTGAAGTTACGCGAAAAAGTGGGTACACTTGCAATTTTTTTTGCAAAGCGGGCACAAGTTAAAACGTGACCCAAAAAGCGGGTATAGATGCAAATGCCCCAATGGTATGTGATGAGTTTTGGATTTAGGTGGGTCGAGGTTGGAAAGAGCAGAGGTTGGTGTTTTCTTCCCCTGTTTGTAAAGGGAAGTACAAGAGGTTGAACAGCTTTTTCTTTCCCTCCTAAATTGGATGTGAAGTCCAGTGTATATTTTCTACCCTCCCTTTGTGATCATGTCAGATAAGGAGTACTCGATCCGACGGAAGTAAATCGTTGAACTTTTCTCTTCTTTATCCTTCTTCCCGTGAAACAAAATATTGTGTAAGGGTTGGCTTCATCGGATAGATCCTCTAGAAGGCCTTAAAATATAAACTCTTCTTTGAAGATAGCAGACAGACATTTCTGATAAATCAGATAGAAAGTGAGATTAATTGGAAAGAAAAGCCAATTGAGGAAGCCGATTTTATTCCAAGGAAAATGTTGAGCAGCAGTGTTCCAGAGTAAATCTAACGATTATGACTCCAAGGAACTACCATGGAGCCCTAAACATATACCTTAGCATTCTGTTTGTACTTTGAAAGACTGCTAGGGTAAAGCCACAGCCTGCGAAGCTTCTACAAAATCTACGCTAAAGCCTAAAAGACAAGACCTACTACTGAATCTAACTTTTTTCCTGCACATAAGCTTATATTTTTTTATTTTTTTGCACCGTGCTGGGTACACTAATATTTTTGGATTTTCTGTTTTCAGGGTTGCTGTTCTTTGACACAACAGCATCTTGGTTCAGAAGAACCTAACATGTTCAGGTATTTCTTTGTCTGAGCATGAATCGAGGAGCTTTGCTTAGAAGATGTGCTCACTTTTGTTCCATCTGCACCCTCTTTTAATGCAGGCTTGCACCTGAATCAGTTGAAGATCTTGAAGATTTTGTTTCGAGATTTTTTGAGAGCCTGCCTACTAGTACAGTTGTCTGTCTTAGCTTGCTTGGACGCTCTGTTTCCAGTTTGTTGACTGAATTGTTGCATTCTCCGCACCCCATTCAATCATGGGTTCTGTTATCCCGCATGAGCTCAACTAGTCAGCCTATCACTGTAATTTTGCCCGCACATTCTATTGTTAAAGGTAATACAGTCCTTTATTCTAAACGAAACAGTAAATTCATGAAAGATATCCTTGGCTTATTCTTCCTTCATGCCATCAGAAGCTTCAGATGACGTTGCCCAATTCACTTCCAGTTTTCCTTTTGAAGTCAAAGATAAGCACTGGCATTGCCCTTGGTTATCCAGCGTGGTTGATGATGTGGCACCAGTCTTTAGAGATATATTAGAGAATAATTACTTGTCCTCGTCTGTGCACCTGTTAGAAGATACTACAGAGAGCAGATCATCATGGTGGAAGTGGAGGAAACAACTTGACCAGCGCCTTGCTAAATTTTTACGGTTAGTCAAATGATTTTTATCTCATTTAATGTTCCATGAAAAAGCTTGTCTCTCTGAATTTGGATCGGATCTTTCAATACTGAATTGCTTGGAATTTTGGCTGTTTGCTAAAGTTCAGTTTAAAGGTTGGTGTTATGATGATGATTTTGTATAATTGTTGATGCCTTCACCTTTGCATCTGAAAGTTAAGAGAGAAGTCACTGAAAGTTATGTCTATCATTCCTATCATAATGCCAATTCACTTTCAAATAAGCACTCAAAGTATTGTATGTTTAACTTTATATGCCTCAGGAATCTAGAGGATTCATGGTTAGGTCCTTGGAGATACCTGCTTTTGGGTGAATTGTCAGAATGTGAGCTCCTGGATTCACTAGTGAAGAAACTTTATGATCATTTTAGATGTAAAACTGGAGCTGATGTTCATAAAAGTCTTCTTAAAGTAATTCTCGGAGCTGCGAAGTACGCTTATGAGAAAGAAAATCACATTTCTCAGATGGTTTTAAATAAAGGATGTCACCTGCATGGAGGGGGTAATGGAAACTCCAAAGTGTTCGATAAGACATCTACCGAAGTTGATAATCTCTTTGATTCAGTATACAAGTCTATACTTGATGAAGCCCAAGAGATGGTAGAGACTGAGTCCATAAGTAGAAGACCAGTTATTCTTGTTTTGGATCTTGAGGTGCAGGTGTGTTTTCTTCTCTTCTTCCTTGTGTCTTGATTCAACTTTGTGCTTCATTATATTTTAAGTTTCTTATGCTAGCCAAAAGCTTTGCAGAAAGGAAATATAAAGTCCTTCTGTGTTTCAAGAACTTGCAACTCTCTGGAAATGATAGATTTGTTATATATTGCTATTTGTTGTTTCATGTAACCCGAGACATTGTGCATTTTTAACCTGAAAAAGCTTTAGTTATCTGGTTCTTACCTAAGTTTATGCAGCTGTGTTGCTAAACCCTAAACCCGAAGTAGGAAAAATTTCCTTGCTAATTGGCAAAAGTCCAGTAACCTTTTTTAAACAGAAGGTGTTTTGGTTAGGAGAATAATGATCACTTTCTGCAGATGCTTCCTTGGGAGAACCTACCACTATTAAGAAACCAGCAGGTTTATCGCATGCCCTCAATTAGCAGCATCAGAGCAACCCTGATCAAGTGTTGCCCATATCAACAACAAGTTCAGATGCTAAAGTGCTACCAAGGATCTCCTATGGAACAAGGGGTTCCATCACATTCCATTCCTTCGATTGATCCACTGGATTCCTATTATCTTTTGAATCCAAGTGGAGATCTTAGCAGCACGCAGATAGAATTTGAAAGCTGGTTCAGAGATCAGGATTTTGAGGTACTTTTCTACTTTACTCCTGAAATTGGAACATTAAAAAGAAACCTTAAGCATCACATTTCACCAATTCTGCATGTGCATGTACTTAAAAAGTTCATCTATATCTATACCCTACAAAAGTTACGTCCATCAAGTATCTTCCTTTATGAATGCTAAAAGGACCCTATTATTTTTAAGGAGTTTCAACTGAAAAATGAGATATAGGCGTTTTCCTTAAATGGGAGGAAAATTAGCAGAAAGATTTTTCTCATGTCTCACTCAAATTAGAGTCTTGACCCAATAAACAGGAAAAGAACTGGGGATCATAGCAATACAAATCTCTAATGTTTAGCTTGAACTAAAGGCTTGATATTAGAGTATCAATACTGTTTTAAAATGATTATTGACTTGAACTATCCTGATTAACCATGGTTTGCGGGTCCTAGACATCATAAGCTGAATGAAGATGTGTGTGTGTGTGCATATATATATATATTGTATTTTATGTTGTTTTGTTTACTGTGGGAACTATAGTGGTTCTATCATTTTAGACTGTTTCCACTAAAAAATAGTGATAACTATCTGATTATAAGTAAAAATTAGGATAAATAATCTTATGAGTCAATTGTCAACTATCTTAGTCCCCATATTATTTTAGGTCTGTTGTATGCTTCCTTTGTATATATTAAGGTCCATTTAGTATCAAAAGTATTCATTGTAGTTAAAACTATTTACATGTTGTCAACTTACTGCAACCTTCTTTTATGCTTGCGAATATAATCGGTCTACAAATAATTATATTATTTTACTTCGTTGTGCAGGGAAAGTGTGGAACTGCACCAGCAGTAGAAGAATTGGCTGAGGCCTTGAAGAGTCATGATCTTTTTATTTACTTTGGCCATGGAAGTGGTACGTTCAAAATCTTGGAACTGATTCTCAAAATTATCAGGGTGATTAAGTTTTACTTATTATTGCCTATATGCCCTATCAGTAATAATATGTTGCTATGCTGGCATTTCAGGAGCGCAATATATCCCTGAGCATGAGGTAAAGAAACTAGAGAGTTGTGCTGCTACTCTGCTTATGGGGTGCAGTAGTGGGTCACTGCATCTGCATGGAAGCTATGCTCCTCGGGGTGCTGCCCTCGGCTATCTATTAGCAGGTTCTCCGGTTATAATTGCTAATTTATGGGAAGTGACAGACAAGGATATTGACAGATTTGGAAAGAGCATGCTTGATGCTATCCTGAGAGAAAGATCAAATGTTTCTTTTAGATGTGATAAATGTGATACTCTTTCACATAAACTCGAGTCAATGAAAATTAGTGACAGCAAAAGAACTCAAAGGACAAAAAAAGAGAAAGATATAGCACCTGATATGTGTAAAAACAATACATCTACTAACCACTGTAACCACAGACCAAAGATTGGATCATTCATGGGGAAAGCAAGAGAGGCATGCACTCTCCCTTTTTTGATTGGAGCAGCCCCAGTTTGTTATGGTGTCCCCACTGGAATAATCAGCAAAAAGGATTTGTAGTATTGTCACTTTAGTATATGATAATGTCAAAGTCCCATTCTTTATTCTTCGTACTGTCAAGAATCTCCATCATATTAAATATCGTGGTCTCTTGTTGATCTAACCAAAGATAAAAGATTTGCAGTATCGTTGTGATGAAGAGTATCAATATCACTGAGAAATCTTTCAAATAGTATGAGAAGATATACGTGTATAGAAATTTATTGTGGGGATCCACACAACATCAGTGTGGGACATCGAATTTGCCTCTTGAATTTAATGATTCAGACTGCCGTGATGAGCTTTTACGTTACTAAGTTGTACAAATGTATTATTCAACTTGATTTAATTTTTATGTCATATTAATCTCCAACTTCCTGATTAAAAAAAGTGAAATGTTATTTTTATTTTTAGGTGTAATGGTATTTGAAAATTAGAGTTGTATTTGGATGTGAATATAATTTTGGGTTGTTTTTGAATTTTTGTGAGTGATTTGAGTTGAAAATTTTGAAAAATAATTTTTGGGAGTTTTTCAAATTTTTGAAAAATTACGAAATTATCTTTAAATGAAAATCGAAAATTTTATGGCTAAACACTGATTTAAAAAAAAAGGAAAAAAATTCAGAAAGAAGGAAATTGTTTTAATGGCCAGACGGGCCCTAAAATATTTATGTGGAACCCACATTCGACAATTTCAATACAGTTCTCTATCTTGTTTTACAATATTTTATGAAATTAATCAGCCTTGCATGTCAATTTAATAAATGCTGAAGAGCTATAAGGTCTTTTCTTAGCATACAATTACCAATCCCTAAGGATGAATCAACTTCACTGGACGGCTAGATAATGAATTACGTATATACAAGTTTAAGTAGTAAAAGGTGAACAACAAAATTAAAATGTACATCAGAAATTGCATTCATACAAGAATTGACATATAAATGTCCAGGCAGAGTAAGGAAATTACAGACTACAAATTACAGAGAAACTGATCTTTCTTTAAGTGCCAGCCAATAATTCTGAGCGATGTCCTACAATCTACAATGTATCAAACATCAATCAGAGGCAGATGTGCATGAGAATGTTAGAGCACAGTTAAATCCTAAACTAAGCCCTAAATTATTTCTTTTTCACAATTTTGAAACATACACAAAATACATCTATCTCCGACCCGCATTGGCCTCTCTACGTCTTCGTCTCCTCCCAGAACGCCCCAAAAGGACCCTACCTTCACGACGAAGACGCCCAACTAGCGATATGCCACTATCATCATTATCATCCCCGCTATTGTCACTGTCTGCATCAGAGTACTCAAAACCACCGCTCGGGAGGTTTCGCTCAATTCTACCAGCACCTCTATCCAAAGTGTCACTTATTTCTCTGTCATGCCGCCTCATAACCCGATTTGACGCAATGTTCCCTGCAGAACCAAAAGCCTGCAAAAACAGAAACATATTCATCAAATTGCGATCGATTCCCACTCCAAAACCTTCATTCCCATTCATCGCATTCACATCAAAACCCTCTTCATCCTCCGAATCAAAACCATAATGACTTCCTTCTATCACGTAATCACCAAATACCACAGCCCCTGGCATTGAAGAAGTTATAGTGCTGATAACATCATCCCTCTCTCGTTCCCGCTCAAGCCTTCTCCATTTTTGTTCAAGAAGAGGATCTACCTCACGTGGCCTGGCAGAGGGGTGCTCTGCCTTAACATGTTTTCGCATCTCCTTGTAGCTTCCAACAAATGAGCAATCATCCTGCATGCAGCTACGTGTCTTCATATTCAGATATTCTCTTGCAGGTTCAACCACAGTCCATCCCTTCACTTGGCCTCTACATAGCGGGCATGCAACTTCAATGACCTCGCTTTTCTCAGAAGGCAAAGTAGAAAACACGCCCGCAGTTGGAGTATCAGTAGGACCCTGCATAGATTGATTGTCATCTGGCAGTGTTTCTTTAGTGTAGGCTTTCTTGTACTGATCGAGGCAGTTTGAATAGCGTAAGCTAGTTCCGCACATGTAGGGGCGGCAACCTTTGTCATGAGAGGAACACAGGAGCAGCACAGCATTATGGGGATATTCCATGCATACGGAACAAGTTGCATCTTCCCAGTCTTTCTTCTCAAAGATTTTAGAACATTTCTTTTGGTGCACATGTTCACAATGATCTGCAGATGGCAAAGGGTATGGTGTGGCCCTGCATCGTCGAGAACCAATCCTACGTCGTCCTGTGGTCCCTTTAGCCATTTTTCCTAGACAAATCTGCAGGAACAGAAGTTCAATATTTAGCAAGATAGCACTACATTAAAAAAGAGCATAGTCATATCCTCAGAATATTTTATGAGTGTTCAAGTAAAGTATGCTTCCTAACTTTTTTACCATATCTTGTTTAAATAATATCTCCTTCCTATTTTATGGTTCAAACATGATAAAAGAACAGAGACCTAGAGCAAGAATTTCACTACATGGCAGGTTTCAACAAATCATAAATTTCAGGGACCTTGAGTAAGTGCTCTAGCTATCCATAGGGCATAGGTTGCTAAGAACAGGGAAAGCAGATCGAACACAAAACTTAGAAGAGCCATGTGTTTGCTTGTTTTTCTGGTCTGTCTATGTATGCGAAATGGAAGCATGAAGCTCAATCAAGGAAAGAACAATAGGGCAGACCTTTTGCAAGAGGAACAGAGATTATACCGAGTAGCATAGAGCCATCATTAAATACAGAGTGACATGCAAATAGAGAAATAGTGCATGCATGTGATAATCAATAAACATCAGATCAGCCAATGAATTCCCTCAATCTCAAACTAGATGGGGTCAACTATATGAATTATCAATTCTGCCCTACCAAGCTGAATATTCAGAGGATAGTCAAATTTTACACAATAATTTGATAAATCAAACCAAAACTTTTGTAAATCAAATCTGGTCAAAAAGCAAATTACGTTTATCTTTTGGAATTCTGAGTCCAATTTGACTGGGTAATTGCCCGTAATATGTTGTTAAGTTAAAATACACAAGTATTCATATAAAGCAAAACCTAGATCCACAATATGAGTTTTAAATAAAACAATAATAATAATTGCACTCTCGAACAAAAATAGACAATTCAGTTGAGTAGATAAAAAATGACAAAAACACAATAACATCTCAAACAGCAAACAAAAAGCTATACTTCAAACAATAGGAATAGCAAATGCATTTAGTTGGATATGATCACAGAAGACAAATCAGCTCGGAATCCCCTCAAAATAGTAGAGAGAGGGATTTGAAAACAAATCAGCTTGGAATAAAAGGCCAGCTCAGAAAAAATCGGGTAACATCATCCATATATTCGCTGTAAGAGACGGCAAAAACCGCCCTCTGCTTACTGAGAAAATCAAGGAAATATACAGATTGATTCCAAAAAGATCAAAGATCACAGAAGACGTGCAAGAACTTTCATTCCCACCAAGAAGACAACTACAGACTCCTGTCTCGACATGCACAGAAAGATAATTAAATGAGATCTCTGAAGTTGCCTGAAAAGTATCAGGTGCTAGCGGCTAAATCACAATTCTGATACTAGACATCTGTTGACCTTATATTCTACTGAAGGAATGGATTCGAAAATTTGGAATATGTATCTTGCCCTAGACTTTATACCTAAATACTCTTAAAATTTCTTTCAATCTGTCTTTCCTTGCAGGAACAAGGAGGAGGGAGAGTCAAAGAATCTAATGGTACACTATCACCCAAAAGAAGGAAAAGCCAAGGCATCATGATTCAGGGAAGGAACTCACTAGTCAACTTCCTTGAAGAACGAAAATATGTGAAAATATAAGTGTGAGTATGTGTGTGCGCGCGAAACAACAACAAAAATCTGCATTACAAAATCTAAAATAAAAAATCTGATCAGCAATTTAAAAAGTTAAATGAAAGACACCTAAACATTCAACCTATTACTGCAATTCACTAAATCATCGCCCTTGAGAAAAGAGAAATTATTTCAATAACCTCTCAAATGTCTAATATATGATTGGAACTACTAAAGCTACAGATCCCATCATAACTTAGCCACCCCCCACCCCAAACCCCCGCGGAGATTCTAGCTCAAAGCTCAAGTACCACCATCAACTCCCGAAACAACAACAAATGACACACTGATTAAACAATCTATCAGTTTTGAATTACAACAATGGCGATCTGACTATCACAAAATTGGGGAATTCAGAGACTATCAAGACCATAGCAATCCAAACACTTGATCACATTGACATACCACAATAACAAGTCACTAAAAGCAACTGTGCACTAACATAAAAATCAATTTTTGCAATTTCTTAGACAGAATTGCCTTAGTCAATTGTAATTCAGACCGTCAAGCTAAATTGATTAGAAAAGAAAATGAAAAGACTCACACCCACCTTAAGTTTGGAGCGAATCTGGATCCAAAAAATGATAATTGTAAGCAACAAAAAAGGTACACGATAGCTATATATATATATACCTCCAAAGAATTCAACTTCCACGTATCTATCTACTACAGACGCAAGAGGGGAAGTTCAGAAAATGCATCCAATACACGAAACAACGTGCAAAATCACGCGAGAAGACAGTTAATAAAACGAATTAATTAATACTCCAATAATTCAAAAACTCATTACAGCGAAAATTCATTTAAATAAAACAATAAAAACAAAGCCAAGCACATGACGCCTTGACCTTTTATAACCTCCTCACCAATCTCAGATTCACCATTAATTTAATCGAATTATCAAATCCTTCAATTGTCCCATTATCCACAATATCCCACAAAAAAAAAGTAATTAAAATTGAAGGATTCTTACCGGAAAAAATCAATTGATTAGTATGAATTGGTAAAAATATGAGGGGAGAAAAAAAAGAGAGAGCTAGGGTTTTTCTGGTAAAAAAGGAGAGATCTGAGAGGGAATTAAATTAGAGCGCGGGCATTTGTACAAAATGGAAAATAAATATAAAAAAAAGTTTATGGGTTTTTGGATTGGATGAGAGAGAAAATAAAAATGAGAGAGAATAAATGGGATTCGTGGAGTCATTTCAACGCTACTCTTTTTCTCTTCTCTTCTCGAACACAGTTAGTTGGAGGATAGAGCAAAGTTTAGGTGGCGGTCTTACGCGCGGGCTGAATGATTGGTACTCACGCTCCCATAATTCTAACTCCATGTGTTTTGGCCAACAAACTAGCGTAACTTATTAAAAGCATCACTATTTTTTGCATCAAATTTAAATTTAGTGTAAAATTTAGTATTTTTTTGCTCCAATGGAATACCAAATCTTGCATCATTGTAAAATTTAGTGCAACACCATTCAGGCATTCATCAACACCAAATTTGATTTATTATTATTTTTTTTATTTTTTTATTTTTTTGGACTTTTAATTTATCATATATTGTGTATATAATTATTTTTATATTAAGATCTTTATAATTTTAATTTTATATCCTATTTTTTTGATATATTAATTTTTGTATATATTATATTTATATAAAATTATAAGTTAATTTTATTATTATTACAATTGTATAAAAAGAAATATAACCATTATTTAAAAATAAAAATACAAATGTAAGATATCTAATATTGCTAAAATTAAAAAGTGAAAACTAAAATTTAAAAAAGAAAATTAACAATACATAAAATAAAAATACATTATAATTAAAGTACATCAAAGGAGAATACATTAAAACTGAAATTACATTAAAAAACATAAAATATAAGTTTAGTAATCCTCTATGTCATTTCAGGTGCACCAAAATTACCAAAAAATCAAAAGAACGGGGTAGAAGATTGTTGTGCTTGTGGTTGTTGAAATTAAGGATAAAGATGTGCATTCCGCACTTCGTAATGCATTAATCGAGCATTTATGGGAGAATAGAGGCGAAAATTGAATATTTATGTGGTACTTAAATTAAATTTGACTATGATGTAATATTTATTTAATTATCTTTTATCAATGATTTCACTTTTAGTTGATTTATCCTTTAAAATAATTTTGTAATAAATAATTATATAAGTGGTGAATGTGAATTATATATGATGAATATGGAAAAAAGAAAAAAGATAGAATTTGTTTGAAGGAAATAAAAAATAAAATTTAAATAGAAGATAATAATATAATATAGAAGAGAAAGAAGAAATATTTTTTTTGATGTAAAAAATGGTGTAATGATTGGAGTAAATTTGATGTTACACTATTTTAGTGTGAAATTTGATGTTAGGGTTGGAGATGATCTAGGAATAATTTTGTCTATCCAATATGAATCTAGAATTTACATTTCTTTCACCTTACTTCCCTTTAAAAATCCACGCAATCAACCCGAAGACTTCATCTCACAAGTTCAACCCCAATTCAAATTCAAACTATCTAAACCCCTTTTGAATAATGTCTTCAAAATTTAATATATATATATATATATAAGAAATATGGAATTTGCTTAAATCTAGAGTAGTAAACTAAGCTCTATTTGTTTATGGTATAACCTAGGTACTCGCATCAATTGTCAATAGTATAATCAGAGGCGCATCTAAAAATTTAAGCTTATGAGTTCCTACAACAATCACAAGTTAATACTCCTTCCATTTCAATTTAGATGAGGTAGTTTGACTCGGCACGGAGATTAAGAAAAAAAACTTTTGAAACGTGTGGTCTTAAAAGCTTAAGAGGTAAAAGCTTTTTGGGGTCATGTCATTTGTGTGGTTATAAAAGCTTTTCATTAAACATAAAATGGGTAAATGAAGAGTTTAAAGTTAAATTATTTTCAAATTTAAAAATGTGTCATTTATTTTGGAACGGACTAAAAAGAAAAGTACTTCATCTAATTTGAAACGAAGGGAATATATAATAATAACCTGACCAACGAATTGAGTTCCAAGCTAAATATTAATGGTCTTGGCAAATTGAATTCACAGGAACCCGTAATAATTATATTATATTCGCCCCTAGATGTTTGGCATTTTTATTTGGAGATTGTAACAAACAAATAAATAAACTGGAGCTAACTTATTGATTAAATATTCAAATGCAACTATTACAAACTAGCAACTTTGTCTAGAACAAGGAAACAATGCTGATTACTAACTGCCTGCCCATGTTCCCTGCTATTTGTAACCACATGTAATCATTCTTGTGCTGAGTCACCCTTCCAAATGAAATCAAAATTAGTTCCAGGCCCAATACTCTCTGCAATCCTAGGCCCACACACTTCTTGAGCTGATTCTAGGCCCAATTCTTGAACTGGATTCATAACAGACTTTGAAATCACTACATGTGTTAACAATATTTATACACAAACACATGTAATTCAACATAAATATTTTTTCTTATTTATTTGTAAATCTATTTTAATTTCATTTAAAACTTGTTAATTTTTTATCTTTGCAAGTTAAAACTAATTTCATTCACGAGGAGCAAATTATTTATTCATAAATTATAGATCTGAGTTTTTTGTTTGTCACTAAAGGGTGAATCCCACGCGCGATGAGTGGTTGAGGATTGGTGTTTGAATATTTTGAGTCTCTAAGACGTGGAGTGTTGTTTCATTAACATAGGGAGGCGTGACGACAACCACAATGCCACGTCGTCTTTTAAGTTTTCGAAGGTACTACAGGAATAAGATATGGTACAAGGCATATTCCTATTTTATGTTTTCTCACATTTTTCGAACAAACTTCAGATCATAGTAGCCATTTTAAATAAATAATACTCCTAGTACTAATATATTTTTCAGTAACCTAGTACTAAAGGAAAAGGTTAATTTTAAAAGAAACTTGTCCTTGTCCATTTCCAGAAAATAAAAACTTTTCTAACTTCTAATCAAATCCGTGTAATACATATTCAGTTCACAGATAAATCTACTTAGAATTGTAAAAGACTATATTATTGGTATATGATAAAATCTGAATTTCCATTTTCAAAAATTTCCCAAAAAAAAAAATGAAAAAGATTTGAAACCAATAAGTTCAATCCATTTTCACAAATTCCATCGTTTGTTTTTTCCTTCTTCCTTGCTATCCATTCTGTTTTTTTCCTTCCTATAAACTTCATAATAATTCGAATAATACTAGTATTAAAATTCTCATAATGGAAGATAAATTATGATTATTAATCTTTTACATAGTTAAAAGGAGAAGAAAAACACAAAATCGTCCCACCAAACTAGTATATTTCTCTCTCCTCGCGAGGCCCCTCGGTGCAATAGCCTTTTTATCCTACCTTAAGAATAGGGCGATTGTTTCATCGTCGAACAGAATACATTCAATTTTGTTTACCTGCTTTTCTTCTCCCAACTTAGGCGCAATATGCCAAACTTTAGCCTCAAATCTATGTTAGTTATTAAGTTATAATAGAGTACCCTAATTCAACAAAATTTTGGTATATTCCTTTGCTTTTCTATTATCAACTAGGGCGTTATTATAATTAAAAGCGATTGATTGTCTTTTCTGAGAGAGGTGTAGAAACTTTATAAAACATATAAGAAAAAATATTCCAATTTTACAAGATGATAATACAAAAGGCCATTATTTGGATAAAAGGCTGTGCCTAGTTCCATCTCTTTAGGGGTTAATCTAGCCACTGTCTCACGTGAAACTTTGCAGGTTTACAGAGGGATTGGATCACCACCCAATTTAAGCATACAATATGTGTCACATGCCATGTTACTACTCTGTCACAATTTTCCTCTTTTTTACAAGAATACATCTCACATGAACCTCGCTTTCATCCTTAAAAGCAATCACAGCCAACTACGGAGGAAAAAAAAAGTATACAAAGAATGAAAAGGGGGCCAATAAGGAAGGAGCGGGCTCAATCTTTTTTTGCCTAAATACATAGATGAAATGTTTAAGGGAAAAACAGTTGTTAAAGCAACAGCCATAAATACCACAGCTAGAGAGAAGCTCAGTTCAAAAAGGAAAAAAGAAATAAAATGCGAAAAAATACCCAACAGAAGAGCAGGTGGAAGGCAAATTGAGAAAGCACATTTCTGGACTCCTAATTGATGTTACATACTAAACCCCCTTGGGGCTATATTAGTATCCTAGGGAGCTTTGGTGGCGTCGTCTCCTGGTAGATCATCTTCATCGTGGTAGATGTTTTCCGCCATCTGCCAGATTTGTAGTATATTGTCCTCAGCAACACTAGCAACGACCCAGTCTTCACATGGGTTCCATGAGAAGTCAGAAATTTTACTTGTATGGCCACCATGAATAAAGAGCAACTCCGGTGGCCCATCTTCTGCATCTTCTGGTGTTTGTTCTTCATCAATCCTGGAACAAAATCAAAAAGTGAATTTCAGGTTTACTGCTGCCTGTAGGTCTCAAGGGAAACATTAATAGTGATTCCAGCGAATCCTCCAAAAATACCATGTAAACACCATAAAATCAAAAATAGAAAAAGCAAAGGCATTTAAGCCTAGACTGCTAGACGTTAATGTATCACTGAGCAGATTTTTTTTTTGACACAGGAAATTATCATATGGTTAAAACCAGATTCTTTGTAATTCTGGTTAAAGTACAAGATCTCAAATCCTCGACGCAATGATATCTATAATGTCAACGTCTAATTCTTAGACAACATTTTTTGTTACATAGCAAAAACAATAGAAGGGACACTAAGTAATTCAGTAAATAAATGTAAATGCATTTTTTTAAGAATGAAAATAAATGTAAATGTTTTGAAACTGAATTTTGAAATCCCAGATACTGAGACTGGGATCAGAAACTCAGATTCGGACCACACGATACTACAATTGTACATCTGGAGCATCATGTGCACAAATCAACATGGAACTTTAACTCCACACATGCCAGTACTCAGTGGAGCATATGATGTTGTCATTTTCACATGTTAGGACAACTCGGTATTGACTCAAACACACAAAAGAATGAGCCTACATCAGACAACGAATTAGCATAACTTTTTAAGCTCATTTCTGTACTAGGTGGTTTTCTGAAGGAGTTCAGGGGCTTGGTGCTAGGTTGGAGAAGAGGGAAGGAATGGGGTAAGATAGATCCTAACTTTAGGGAACTATTGCAGGCAAGACAAGGGAGGTGCTAACATACAGATAGAATCACAAAAAACATCAAAGAGCTACACAGAACACATAAGCCCATTTTTAAAGACCTGTGACTAATAAAAATACTGACTTGACAGACAGAACATTCATTCTGACATTACAATAATACTAGTAGTGATAGTTGAAAGAGCAACCTGCTTAGATCCCAAACCATGAGTCTCCTACCAAGGCAACAAGAAGCTAAGATGGTTTCATTCTTCGGATTCCATCCAACCTGGAAAACCTCCTCCCTGTAGAAAAGTTACAAGCAAAGCAAAGATGACTAACTTTAAAACCGTAAGTATGAGCTTCTTTTGAAGATAGACTAAAAATGAAACTAAGACACATAAATCGGGACATAGAGAGTACTATTTGTCATGACTGATGAGGGTACCAACATTTTCCTCAGAAGTATATGTAAGGAACATATCTTACTTGTGACAGTCCAAGGTATGCAGTGCAGTAGAAATCTTGCGTAGATCAAATAATTTAACTGTCTTATCCGTAGATCCTGTTGCTACAACCCATTCATTAAAGGGGTTGAAAGCTAAGCAGTTAACCTGATCAAAAGACAAAGGAGGTCAACCATGCAGAATTATGTACTCAAACATGCTTTTTTACCAACACCAAAATCTACTTTACTGCAGTAAGACATTGTTTTTTGCCTAATAAGCAATGTACAGTAAAGTTCATCCTTCGCACACTATAAGTAATCAGAAAAGCACCACAATGGACCCTCATAAGATAATTGTATATCTAAAGAGGCAGCATAGAGTAGTATTTTAAATTCAATACCTTCTCCTTGAAGCCCCACCCCCACCCTTTTTCTTTCTTTCTTTTGTGTGTGCGTTGGGTTGTTGTGGGGGGTGGGGGAGGGGACCATCTCCTTGAGCCATTTAAAGTAAAAGTTCACAAACAGAATAGGGAAGCAACCAAAATACGACATGTTAGTTCAAAGAATATGTAAACTATAGCATGCACCTAAAGCCAACCTAACAGAGTGGAAAAAGCATATCACAGGCTTCATCTAATGGATGTGTTACTAAATCAACTGATTCTGTAGCGTGCTAGGTGGGGATGGATATATACAGCTAATGTAGCAACAGGAAGAGGCACCACATTGTATATATGCAACAAAAAGCAATCCATACATGAAAATCAAATTTACAAACAGCACTACCACTTTGCATATTCCGATAAAATCCACAATTATAAAAATAGGAGTATGGGTAAAAATGGTAAATCCAAAGTCTAGTTTTAAGAAAAAATGTCATTCCATGGAAGAACCAAAAGACTGCTGACTATGTTAATAAGAAATATCCAAATAATTCCTCCAAAACTATGTTGCTCGGATCCTCCAAAAATGCTGCCGAGTGTGTCGGATCCTCCAAAAGTTGTACATTTTTTGAGGATCCGACAACGGAGCAGCAGCACTTTTTGGAGGATGCGAGCAACATAGCTACAAAAGGCCTAAGGAAAGCGTTGTCAACTGCATAAATATGGAAAAGTCCAGCTAAGAAGTCTAAGTCGCACCTCACTTTGATGTGCGACTACAGATTGTATAGGCTTGGTCACCGATGGAGTCCGCAGATCCCATATGTGCAGATACTGATCATCCCCAACAGAGCCAAATAAATACTCGTGCCTCAGATGCCATGCTACATCCTCTACGACACCTTCATGAATCTATACATTTCAAATATTAGAATAAATCAAGAAAGGCTGACAAAAACATAATGAGAAAATAATCCGAGAGACAAGACTTCCAGGATCGGTTGACTGAAACATCAGGAAGTAAAAAGCAGAGATGATGTGACTGCCGACTCTAAATATCATTTGAGGTAAAAGTTGGGACACTATTGGAAGTTTCAGTTTGCCTTTTGTAACATGATATTAATTACAAAGAGCTATGTGATCTGTGAAGAGAACTCATGCTATTCTACTTCAGTTTCCCTTCTTTTACTTCCAAGGTGCATGAGGATGTTTGCCGGAAGGATAGTATGCAAGATCATCTCCATATATCAATTATAGTTACTTTCACGAGACAAAACTACAAGCAGTGAGCAGAGAAACAAAGTGACAACAATATGCAGTGTACCAAGGCAATAAGCTATGCAGATTAGTCAAGAAAGCATAAAACATACCTTAAATATCTGCATAGCATCTAGAGCCTTATTTTTGGGAGTGGCATTGATGTCCCATAAACATATCTGAGCGTCATCTGAACCACTCAATAAATGACCCTGCTTAAATTGACTCCATGACAAACCATAGCCCTCTGTGCTGTGGCCTCTTAATCTCAAATCTGGATTGCATGCACCATCTAGAGGAGGCTTAGATGGATGTTTACTATAGTCAAAAACATAAACTTCAGCACTAATTGTCTTAGTCGCGATGATGAATGAGTTTTGGGGCATATATCGAGCCCGATTAACCTCTCCGTCATGATTTATCTGTTGGATTATTTGTACCTGAAAGAGAAATATTTGTCATTATAAATATCAGTCAATGTTAAAAGAGATACACCAAGTTCACTCTGATGTTGATGGGGAAATAATAGCACAGCAAAAAAATGTGAAAATGGGGCCTCCAAACGATCTGAATTGGCACCAATAGACCATTTTAAAAGACTTCTCGGACAACTAGAGTTTAGGGATCCATGTCCCAATAGAGAATTCATTATCAAATTTCTACTGAATCCACATGCCAACAATAACTTCTTATAACAGTAACATCAATCTACACGAATAGGACATAGGCATAAATGGTATTCACATAAGAAGCTTTTCAAAGTTCCTCAGCTGGCTATTCAAAACTTCATTAATTCTCTCCCAAAACAATGTGGTTTGTCATTAGAATCTTTGTATTCAGTAGTGTGGAGCTACATAATCAACAGTTCTAGAATTCTAACCAAAGCAGCAAGCATTAGCTAATTGTTACTAGCCATTTCACCTAAGCTACCAGCAAAACGTTACTGAGTTGGGCTTCAAGCACCACTATTCATAATATAGCCTCAAGTAGCCTCCTTAAAAGAAGAAATATTTCAACAATATCAGGACTCAGGAAGAAGCAGAGGAACGATGAAAACTCAAACTACAACAGCACATCGAACTTCAACAAGAATGTGTCAGTCAAACACTTCACTCTTCCAAAAGAGATTAGCATGTTAGGTGCCACACTAAATCAGAAAATACTGTGCTTTGGGTGCTAATTGTGCTCCGCACCTTTTTTCTCTTTTGGTGAATTTTTAAATATACTACAACAACAACAACAACTTTAAGTGAATTTTTAAATATACTTTAAGTGAAAACCAAGAGTTAAACTAGTCAACTTTCAATTCACTACACCTTAGTAAATAAGCTGAAAAGGAGACAACTTCACATAACCTCAGAGCTAGCATAATTCAATAAATCGCACAAAATTAAGACCTTTACACCTGAATTAAGAAAATATATATATAACGACAAAGCAGCTAGAAACTCCCAGAACACTGAAAAGGGAAATCCACATAACAGTCAAAAATTAGAAAAGATTTAAACCTTGCCATTGGCGCAACCAAATCCGCCAAATTCAGACCGATCATCATCATAATGTCTGGCATCATTCTCAGCATCCTCGAGAGGGAGCTGAACCTGAGCAAGCATGAGATAGTTGGGCTCATTTTCGGATGTGTGGGTCCCCAAAATCATCTTCTGAACGGAATAATCTTTTCCCGGCGGCTCTTCCCGGTCCGGTAACCATTCGACGGTAAGTGAAGGCCATTCGAGCGCGTGGGTAATAACCAGATCGTAAAGAAAAGGTGTGTTCTTCTTCCAAATCTTGTACTCTTCGTTTATCAGCCTCTCCTCAATTTCACCTCTCATCTCATCCTCGTCTTTCCCCATTACACGGATTTCAGCACTGCCCTTTGGATTTTATTTTATTTTCCTTCTGGCTCTTTGAGTGTGTGCGGTTGCGTGGGGGTTTTTGTGGAGTTTGGGGATTTTTACGAGGGTTTGTAGAGATTTGGAGGGAACGGTATTTTTCAGTGGGGTTCTCTTTTTTTGCGGGATTGTGGATTTTCTCAAGGCTTTTATATTTACGACGAGTTTGGGCCTTGACCCGAACCAGGGGTATCAAATTTGAGGCAAGTGCACATATACGCAATTGAGTCATTCAAAAATAGCCACTTTTCATGTAAAGATAAATCTGAATGAAAATACTCCAGTATAATATATCGGAGTTCCAGTATATTATACTAGACTTCCAGCATAATATACTGAAAGTTTATACATAGGTACTCCAATCTCCAGTATATTACAATGGATCTTTTCGCGTGTTGGAGTTCCAGCATAGTATACTGGAAGTTCATACACAAGTGCACCGATTTCCAGTATATTATGCTGGAACTTTCCGTGTTGCAGCAAAATAGTGGCTATTTTTCAATGACTTTGCAAATGTTGTCATAATATACTGGAGTTCCAACATAATATACTAGAGTTCCAATATAATATATCGGTTCAGCATAATATGCTGAAAGTTTATATACAGGTACTCCAATCTCCAGTATATTACGTTGGAACTTTTCGCGTGTTGGGTTCCAGCATAATATACTAGAAGTTCATACACAGGGCACTGATCTCCAGTATAATATGCTGGAACTTTTTGTGTTGCAGCAAAATAACTAGCTAGCCCATGCTATTTTTACATTTGAGGTTTATGCAGAAGAATATAGAATTTTCAAGTTTAGCCGCTTCAAAATCTAAAGTTGAGTTTGCCAAATGTCTGAAATTGACATATTGATTGGAAAGTCTGAAGGTCAATTGGTTTTGTGGTTTACAAATTTGTTTTTGGTTTTATGACCCTATCTATTTTTTTTTACACGTGAGAAAATTACTTTTACATATAAGAAATATGCATTTTACACATAAGAGATCTAAAAAGATTATTTTCGTAATTTTAAAATTGTAAAGGAGTATGATTTACAAATAGCATGAAGGTTTGGTAGTTCAACATTTAAACATGTTTGAAGTTAGGGACTACGAAGTCTAACTTCAAATATTTCAGCCAATGGTTATATGAAGATCTTAGCTATTCAGGTTCTTTAAGGTTATTTTGAGAAATTATATCTAAGTTCTTGTTTGAGCTTCTATAATTATATTTTCTGTTAAGCAAAATGCTTGATATTCATTCATCTTCGTATTCTCGTATTTTATACCTCCTCAACATTATCTATTATAAGCATTTGATATGGCTATAATTCCTTATTCATAATTAATACAATAGTTGGTAATTTACTTATTTCATAATAGAATTTGATTATCATTAGGTTGAATGGTAGATTGCAGCATGATTGAATTAAGCACATGAAGTTGTTGCCTAGATTAGTTAAGAAGACGAAAAACATAGGATACTTTAGAGCTACCAGACTACTTTTCATGGGCTTCAACTTAGTGAAGAAGTAAAAAATTTACAAGGACAAAATAGTATTTTAGCTTTTGTCTGAAATTTGTCAATACTGGCTAGAAAGTTAAATATTTTAGAAAAATTCGATATAGCATAAATAGCACATGTAATATCAAATTTAACCCATGAACATTTGACCTGGTCATCTTGTTCCAATTTGACCGATTGGAGTGAGTATATATCCATTGACAGGTAAATTTAGCGTAACCCAAGTCAATTCATCTAAAAGTTTGGACCAATTTGGACAGCTTATGCAATTCAATTAAAACGCGTAAATTAGGATTAGTTACCTCATGTAGCAAAGGTTGATACCTTATTTATTTTAAATAAATACCCTATTAAAAAATTATATTCTATAGCTACCTTTTGATTTTTTATCGCCAAATATCTATTTATGGTACCCTTAAGCCATAAAATAAGCTTTATATTATTTTTCTCTCTCATATCCTCTCAAATTTCTCCTATCCCCTACCACATATCTATTCTCCCTCTCTCTCTCTCTACTTCCCGATGTCTTCTCCTCCGCCGGATCAAGGCTGAAGATGAAGGCACTGGACTTTGGCTTATGTTGCTTCTACTTTTGATAAGCGGCGGAGAACACGACTTCTCCTCCGAAGATGGAGAAGAATTCGTCGATGGAGGCAGTCTATTAGAGTGACTTCTAAGTTTCTTCTTCTCCCCTTCATCACATGCTTTGTCTTCAATCTGGTAATTATGTGCTAATCGTCGGCAACCGGAGGCAACGGTGACGGCGAGCGAGGACTGGATATTGATGTTGCTTCAACGAGACGACATTAGGGTTGTTCTTGAACAAAGACGACGGAGTTGGGGGTTGGGCAACTTGAATTTTCTGTTAATATATTTCAATGTATCTCGGTGCATTTCATTGTATTCATTGTCTTTTTTTTTAATTGTATTTCAATGTATCTCGTTATGTTTTATGTATTCATTGTCTTTTTTTATTATATTTCAATGTATTCTATGTATTTCATTGTATTCACTGTCTCACTATATTCCATGAATGTATTCATATGTTTGTTTTTTTAATTAATATAATTTATGTATTTAAATGTATTATATAATTTCTCTGAAGATTGCTATGTTTTTGGGGTGTTTTTCGGTTGAGAACCTTTTTTATAACTGGAAATACCAAATTTGTGTGTTACAATTGAGTTTGTTGAGTTATAGGAGTCTATTATGTTAATTGATTCACTTTCCGTTTAAAAATACTGTAATCTCCTGTTTCACGCCGTGAATATAGTCGAATACAATAATCTGTCCATCTGTAATCCCATATTTCACGCCATGAATACAGTCAAATACACCCGAATACAAAAATTTGTCTAGCTGTAATCCCCTATTTCACGCCTAGAAATGCTACTGTATTAATGAATACAATAGCTTAAATACATCAAATACACTCTAAAAAATCTGAAAACATAGTTATAGAAAGTAATATAGTAAATGTTAGCTACAACTAGCTAATAACCACTAAAACATAGTGGTTTCTGAAAGTTTCTCTAAAAATTATTGAAATATAAAAGTAAAAAATCAATCTTGGTTGGTTACGTTGTCATGATAGATAAAGGGGAGAAAAAATTGTAATTTTGATTTAGATAATTAACTAAATTCTAAAAGAACAAATAAACATATGAAAATGCTTGAGTACGACAAGTTGAGTTATGACCCGCTATTTAGCCCTAAGGGGTCGTTTGGTTGGAAAGATGTTATTTCACGATTAATTATTTCGGGATTATCCTACCTTTTTATGGGGATAAAAAATTTACTACAATCCCAAAATTAATTATATTGTAATTTTTTCCCAACCAAACATGGGATAAACTCTTCTTAAATTTGGTTTCGAGATTAATTATTCCATGTGCCTCATACCAAACGAGCACTAAATGATCCCGCCAAATACCCATAAAAGCATGGGAAACTGACAAGCATACCACTCTAATAAAGTACGTGTTTGGACATAAAAATTGTAAAATTCCAAGTGAAAATGATATGTGAAATTTAGAGTTGTGTTTGGACATAAAATTCAGTTTGGGTTGTTTTTTAAGTTTTGTGAGTAATTTGAGTGAAAATTTTGAAAAACAGTTTTTTGGAGTTTTTAAAATTTTCGAAAATTTTCAAAATGCATCTTCAAGTGAAAATTGAAAGTTTTATGAACAAACACTGCTTTCAAAAAAAAGTGAAATTCTTTTGGAAAAAAGGGGGGAAAAAAATTATGTCCAAACGGGCTCAAAATTGGCAGTTGGCACCAGGTTAGCCAACAATTCAAATTAACTCCGGTAGCCAACTTCCTGTGGCCGAGCTAGTTAGCTGAAGTTGCTTTTTGGGGAATCATCGCCAGGAATGATTGAATTGCAGCGCTCCTGTTCCACTTCAATTACCATTATCATCCTAGTAGATAAAAGACACCATATGTCCCCTCTATAATACTACTGGGACAGAGAATTTTTTAATGATAAAAAAGAGAGAGAATTATAAATAGTCAAAGTACTGAACTAGGAAACGACTTTTCTAGCAGGGTATATTACAGTAGCTTTAACCGATCAATTAAACCAAGCCAACCTCACTTTTCGAATTGGATTTTCAAAGTTTAGTGGTCTTCTATGGTGATTTAGCGTCATACCACAATTATCGGCAAACAGTTACTTCGTCTTCCTTCAGATAAGGTCAACGATGAAACTTAACCAAGTCCATCGCATGTTACACATCTAACATAGCGGGGAAAATACAGCAAAAGAAGCATTTTCATTTTCAACTGCAATCATTTTTTTTCTTGTGTAAGCAAACAAATACTACTACCATTTATCGACTATTTACAATTTCCTTTATAAGGTTATCTATCATCTCATTCACTAATAATCTACAGTCTATCTTGGATAAGATAGAACACGTCCAAGCACAAACGCAACATATGAACTTTGTTGTTCATTCTACTTGCAACATACCAGCCCATCTGCATTCAACTGCTTGCGTCCAAATATTTGCAATTTCAGTTCACAAGACTTCTCGGATGCTACACAAACCAATTCGCTGTACAAGCATCTCATTTGAAATTGATCCTTGGCTTGCACATTCCTAAAAGCATCAGATCAGTACTTGCAGACATAAGAGTATGCTGACATACATAATAGACCTTAAATTTTTCCCTTAACAGTGAATACTAATTCTAAGAGTGGCAGTAAAGAATTAATTGTGGACCTCAAGTCTAAGGTGACTTGTGAGATTGAAAAGGCTGAAGCAAAAACGTTTGTCTCTTCCCAAAGGGAAACTTAACTCAATAGTCTTTTATAAGCCCATTTTATAAAGAAGTAAGATTTCTCAATGCTACCAAAAAGCATTTTCATATCCCCTCCCATATAAACTTTCCTCCCTCCTGAGTTTGTGGATAGGAAGACAGAACTAGAGTAGAACTCCCTATAAATTGACAGATGAAGAGGGTATTTACCTCAGTACAATTGACAGCAGAATTTATGGGGCTGCAGGACTTGAGAAATTTGACAGTGGCTTCTTTACGAATGGATGTTCCAGTAGTTCAGCTGCAGTTGGCCGATCATTCGGATTAACTCGCAAACATCTATTTATGAAATCCTGAGCTTCTGCCGATAACGTATCTGGTAAGGGAGGAGGTTCGCCTCTACCTATCCTGAACAGTGCTTGCATCTGTCGCACAAACCAATGAAAAAGAGTTTGACATGTGAATCTCCGCAATACCTGAGGTAAACTAGAGGTTTTTCTAAGCCATAAACCATATTTTATTTCTTCTTTGCCTATTCATATTTAATGAAGTGCCATTGTTTTAAGTAACATCTAACAACATTCAGAATGTCTTCCTTTTGGCAATAAGAAACTACGTCATTCAGGACTCATATTGTTGTAATAATTAGGGTATTTACCAGGACTAACATTCTAAAATAAAATCACAGACAACAATATAATAAGAATTTAAACAATAAAAAACATTTTCGATGAGATATTGTTTGTTCACATTTCTAGTTAAACTTTTTCCAAGAATATAAGAGACTTAGACTGGCTTTATAATCTCATGCAACAGATGCTGCCTCTGAATTTTAGATCAGCTACAGCTACAGAAGATCTATTACAATTGACGTGGGAAAAATAAAGAGCAAAAAGACTAATAAACGCTTATGCTGAATGAAGAATATTTTCAGGAAAATTTATACTGGCAGTCAAAAGAGAAAGCATAAAATTAACATACAGCTGCTTCACTGCAGTTGTCTACTACTAGATCGTGAATGTAAATTTCTTCAAAATATAATTTTCACTAAAGCTTTGCATTTGAGTTCATAATAACCTCATTTGACCCTTTTTTTAAAAATGAAGTATAACCTCCTATTTGACTTTAGGCTATAACTTTCAGTGGTTTCATACATTAAACAAGCAGGAGAATAATTTTAGAATTGGGTCAAATCATTCCCATACTCCAACTCAAACAAAACAGATGTTATAAATCAAGTGCTGCAATTCCCATACAGAAAAATTCGATTGTTGAGCTATAACATACCCCTTCTAAGTGAGAATAAGGAATTTGGCCAGTTAACATCTCTAAGACAGTGCAACCCAGACTCCATATATCAGCAGGAAGCCCATATCCGTTGTTCTTCCTATTAACGACCTGAAATAGCTCAAAGACAAATTTTATGAGCCAAACTTGTAAATATCTAGAACTCTTTCTTTTACTATATTACTACACTCAAACAATAAGAAAAAAATGCAAACAGATTAGAGCAAAGAGTAAATTTGATCATCAACAATATGATCACCTGGAAATCATCTTTAATATGGCAAACTTAATGGGTGAAGTATGCGACAACATCTCCTAGGCAGATTAACTAGAAGTGTTATGATTCTCCCAACAGACATTTGCTTCAGCAAAGATACATGAAAATCTACTCCTAAATGGTCACGTTGTATCTCGTTAGCTACATAATTGCACAAGCAAATTTTATCCAAACTACTGTGCCATTTTACAACACTTTACACATCCTTTACAGCATAGACATGTGCAACTTGCATGTATCTATCTTTTACCAAACCTAAGCGACCACTTATAGAACATTATGTAATAGCTTCTCATTAAAATGAATTAATTTTTTTATTTATTTTGAAAATGAATTAAAATTTTAAATGGAACAACAAAATGCGTCGATACAGGATGAATATTAGAATGGCAAAGAAACCCCTGAGTGAGGCACTAGCAGCAACTACGCCTAAATCCCAAGCTAATTAGATCAGCTATAGGAACCCTCGCTAACCATGTAGTTCCATTTAGACCCCTATCAATCAAATATTTGAAAATTTAGGTCATCTAGTACCAAACATTCTCTACATTTTCTATTGTCGTACTAATCTCTAACAAAACTAAAAGACTCCTATTGAACTAAACGTTACTCACAACTAACTGATATCGCCTATATGGATCTTTTTCTTTCATTGTGTGCTATTCTGTGCTAAGTCTGCATAGGGAGTGCGGGGCAGATAAAAAAACATCAACTTATTGTACATGCTGAAAGATTGTATCCGCTACTTTTTCCATGACCCCAACTACTTTTGGGCATGCACATCTATGGTGTGCAATTTTTTTTTATTTTTTTATTTTTTCTTTTTTTTGGGGTGTGGGGGTGTGGGGAGGGGAGTAGGAATCATAGACTTCCAAGTTTCAAGAAATTCTGATGCAGGACAAACCTCTGGGGCCATCCAGAATGCAGTTCCTTTGCAAGATTTTATGTCATTCAATTTTGCTGCCTGTAAAGAAATTTAGCAAGTTACAAGACTGAAGGAAATAGAGAGGTCTTAATTTGTTTCAAGAGACAGAGTAACTAGGTATCAAAATGAACCAGGGTGAATAGAAGTGGAACAAATAAGAGAAATTCATATAGCCGACTCAACTAGTTCGCGATTAAGACTTAGTTGATTGATTGATATAAGACCAACTAAAGGAAAAGACTACAGACTGCATAACTATCTCACCTTTGCCAGTCCGAAATCTGCAAGCTTCACAGAACCACTAACATCCACCAAAATATTGGCACACTTAATGTCCCTTCAAGAAGAGCATAAATAGAAATCTTAGAATAAGAAAGAAGAAGTTTCCATGACATCATGTAAAATGTACTTGAACTTTCCAGATTCTCACTAGTCATACAGATATTATTTTCACAGAAAAGTTTTTTGACCACTCTGATATGTACAGAACAACATGACAGGCTAACAGCTATTAGATCCTGTTTCCCCCAATCATCCTCCTTTTTACCAAAGCCAGTAGCAACACTTATTTGACAACCTCCTAATTAGAGTTCTTTGCAGATATGGAGGAACAAAGCTATTGGTAAGCTGCAAGGACCACATCTAAAATGCGCTCATACAAGCACATCACATCGCATACACCTTCCAAAAGTTCCCCAATAAGACCACTCCATGAGCAACAACAACAAAAAAATACCCAGTATAATCCCACATAGTGATAGGTAAAGACCTTACCCTTACCCTTTTGGAAAGGTAGTGTGTACACAGACGTTACCCTTACCTTGTGAAGGTAGAGAGGATGTTTCCAATAGACAATACCACTCCATGAGCCTCTTCTTCTTTTATTTATTATTATTATTATTTTGATAGGTAAGTTCCATGAGCATATTGATCTGCAGTCCTTGTCCTACCATATTGAGAAAGAGAAGAAGTTCCCTTCTCTCTCTAATTTCTCGGAAAAGAGCACACAGCTGCTAGGGAAAGCAGATCAACAAAATGGCATATCCATCAGACGTTTTTGTCCTATCATATTAAAGAAAGATAAATAGTTCCGGCTCTTCCTCTAGTTTCTTGAGTAAGCATTCTGGTGCTCGAGCAGAACAACCTAAAGCCCCGAGAATGTAAATGCAGAAAGCACAAACTTATCGATCCGCCTATGATAGTCTTCTTCATAGATTTGATGAAGACGAAATAATTATTTGTGCCAACTTCAGCTCACATGAAGATACCAGGATAATGCTGTAGCTTGGTGATATCACAGCAAGATATTCCAACCAAGAAATGCCCACAGATAATCCACTCAGACCTAAGTCATTTTATTTAGAAACATGGTATGACGATTGATGACTAAATGGTCTTCTAGCGATGGAAAGATAAGTTCGCATGCACACATCTCAGCAAAGAATCAAGACACTGGTCACTGCTCATAATGACCACAAATCAGTAATGTAGAGAGAACATATGTATCACCTGTGAATCACATTTCTGGAATGAAGATAATGCAACCCACTCAAAATTTGCCTGGTGTAATCTGAAACATGGGAATCACGCAAGCGATACTTGCGGTAGACACTTGCAAGTGAACCTTTTGTAACAAGCTCAAGAAAGATATACAGTTTGCTCTCGTCCTGAAGATAGAAGAACATTGTGAATTTGTAAGTAAAATATGAGAAGAATAATTTTCTCATAAGTTTGTCGTTACAAGATCAATGTCATCAGATCTCCATTTAGCAGATGATGCTACCAATTAAACGATCCAACTCTCAACTAACCTAAACAACTGCAGAAAAGAGTTTCTCTATTCAAACCATCTAATAGTACCTTTGTCCATGTAAAGCACAGTTTCACTATAATCTAACTTACACAGCAAAAACGAAGTAAATCTGAAGAAGATGCATAATCCGGATATGATAGCATACCTTCTCTGTTCCATGATAGCGAACTATATTTTTATGTCGAAACTGACTTAGAAGAGATATCTCCTGCACAAACAAACAAGGTGCTAGGAGAATGGGAAAAATAATAGCCAAAAGATATGTAGTGAAATGGCCAATAGATGCAGAAGTATACCTGTTCCAATTGATAAAGGCTTTGCTGGTTTCCTGGGTCAAATAACGAAACTTCCTTGACCGCAAAAAAGAATCCATCACTGTGTGCAGAAGAATAAGGAACGAAATTTAAAAATCATATTTTTTTACTTATTAGAAGAAAGATGAGTTATTACAGGAGTAAAGGAGATTAGAGTTGAAATATGTCCTTTCAGACCTAAGTTAACATGTTTAACTAACAAGACTATATTAGAAGTTATATGCTTTTTTTTGATAAGGTAAATTGTATTAATCAAAAGGGAGAGAACTCCCGTATACAGGAAGTATACCAAAGAGTAGAGAATTTACATCAGAACATGATTCTCTACCAAAGACGCCCAATCTACTATACAAGTAGGGGCTATATGAGTGCACCAAAAAGCGATCAAAAATAAAAGACTATTCTTAAAATGTGAAAAAGGAGACTCAATCCCCTCAAAAGCTCTCCTATTTCTCTCCCCCCAAACTATCCACATGAGAGCTAACGGGACGAACTTCCACGCCTTTTGATTTCTTCTTCTACGGAAACCGGCCCAGCTATATAACATCTCCTTTACAGTGCTTGGCATCACCCATTGAACACCAAAAAGATTCAGGATTGCCCTCCACAAAGCCGAGGGCACAGGGCAATGCAACAAAAGATGATCAACTTCTTCCCCTGAGTTTTTACACATGTAGCACCAACTAACAAGTGTAATTCCTCCCTTTCGAAGATTTTCAGCAGTCAAGATCACACCCCTCGCCGCTAGCCATGCAAAAAAGCACACCTTTGTGGGCGCCTTAGGAATCCAGATCGAGGAGTATGGAAAAGTGGCCTCCTCTCTCACCAACATACTCTAGTAAAAGGACTTTACGGTAAACAAACCATCACCACGCAAACCCCATCTCCAAGAATCACAAGATGGTCGGGGCCTGTCTTGCCCATATAGTAGTGTCAACAAATCTTGGAGCTCCGCTATCTCCCAATCTTGCATATTCCTTCTAAATGAAAGGTCTCATACTACCCCCTCCATGCTCCTTACGAATCTGTTGGACCATCAATTCCTTCTGATTTGAAACTCTGAAGACGTAAGGGAATGAGACCCTCAGAGTATCCTCTCCACACCACCTATGATTCCAAAAGTTGATTCTCCTCCCGTCTCCCACCCTGTAAGTGATGTTGCCATTGAATGCTTCCCAATTCTTCATGATGCTCCTCCACATGCCACACCTGAAAGGTGTTGTGATTGCCTTGGTCCTCCAACCCCCTCCCGTGGAATCGTACTTTTCTACTATGACCTCCGTCCATAGGGCATGCTCTTCTACCCCGAATCTCCACAGCCACTTCTCCAATAAAGCTTTGTTGAATACCCTAAGATCTTTTACTCCAAGTCCACCCCACTTCTTTGGGGAAATGACTGTCTGCCAATTCACTAGATGAAACTTTCTAGTTCCATCCGCCGCATCCCAAAGAAAATTCCTTTGAAGCCGCTCCAGTTTTTCTGTGATGCTCACCGGCGCTTGCAACAGGGACAAGTAATAGGTGGGCATACTCGATAAAGTGCTTTTGATAAGCACTTCCTTACCGCCTTTTAGACAAAAGGGGTTGCTCTGATGGCAATCAACCTCCACTTCCAACCAAAGAGGTTGTGAGTTCGAGTCTCCCCAAGAGCAAGGTGGGAAGTTCTTGGAGGAAAGGATGCTGGGGGTCTATTTGGAAACAGCCTCTCTACCCCAGGGTAGGGGTAAGGTCTGCGTACACACTACCCTCCCCAGACTCCACTAAGTGGGATTATACTAGGTTGTTGTTGTTGTTGTTCCTTACCGCCTTTTGACAAATATAGTTTCTGCCAACCTGCTAATCTTTTTTCAACCATTTGGATCACTGGATTCCAAACCGTAGTATCCTTATGCGACGCGCCCAAAGGGAAACCCAGGTAAGTAGAGGGGAGGGAGCCCACCTTACATCCGAGAACATAAGACAAAGCATCAATATTAGCAACCTCACGCACCAAAAAAATCTCACTTGCCGAGGTTGATTTTGAGTCCTAATACTATCTGAAACCACTGCAGGACCTGCTTCAGGTAGGTCAACTGATCTATATCGGCATCACAAAAAACCAGGGTGTCATCCGCAAAGAGCAAATGAGAGACTCTTCGAGCACTGAGCACCCCGATCGGAGCTGAGAATCAAAAATCTCACTTGCCGAGGTTGATTTTGAGTCCTAATACTATCTGAAACCACTGCAGGACCTGCTTCAGGTAGGTCAACTGATCTATATCGGCATCACAAAAAACCAGGGTGTCATCCGCAAAGAGCAAATGAGAGACTCTTCGAGCACTGAGCACCCCGATCGGAGCTGAGAATCCTCTCAAGAAGCCTCCGCCCGCCGTACGATCCATCATTTTACTCAGAGCATCCATCACTAGAATGAATAGCATGGGGATAGAGGGTCACCTTGCCTGAGACCCCTAGAGTTGCCAAAGAAACCACACGGGCTGCCATTAACCAAGACAGAGAATCTGACTGAGGAAATGCAGAACTTGATCCATCCCCTCCATTTTGCCCCAAACCCCATCCGCATCATAATGAAATCCAAGAACTCCCAATTGACATCGTCGAAAGCCTTTTAAAGGTCCAACTTGCATAGTAAGCCGGGTTCTCTATTTTTCCTTCTGGAGTCTACAAGTTCATTTGCCACCAAAGCAGCATCCAGGATCTGCCTACCTTCCACAAAAGCATTTTGGGAGGACGAAACAGTCACGTCAAGAACCTTCTTAAGTCTGTTGGAAAACACTTTAGAAATAATCTAGAAACCATCAGGCCCGGGGGCCTTATCAACAGCACAACTAGACACAACCTCGTGTACCTCCTCCTCCTCGAAAGCCCTTTCTAGCCACTCGTTGTCTCCCTCGCCTATGTGGTTGAACTCTATTTCCCCCCAAAGTCGGCCTCCAACTAACTTCCCCTTTGTATAAGTTCTCATAAAACCCCATTATCGCCCATTTTCCCTCCTCCTCTCCCTCAATCATCACCCCATCCACAACTAAGGACTCTCATAAAACCCCACTAGCAGGCCCTTCCAGAAATTTGTAAGCTCACCACCAGTACAACCTTCAGAACATTATTGCAGTCACACCAAATTGAACCAAGAAAATCGCTTTCTATAAAATGAAGATTGTCTGTACTAGAGGTTTTGTTAGGAATATGAAGATTCCCTAAGCATACAAAATTACACACACAGAAATAAGATGAGTAGATCATTCCTTCTGTCGGCTCCGTAGGAGTATAGGAGCAAGGTGAGATAGATAGATGTTAAATCTTACAGTAGCTAATTGTCGGTCTTAGAACACCCCCACCCTTCCCCCTCCCGCCCAAACACACACACACACACACATAAATATAACCATGTATGACAAAGAGGAATGTATGTCAGGAGACGCAGTCTATCTGAAAATGCAAGGAATCAAGAAGTACAAGAGGACAAAGGGCAGAACAAAGATTCCATTTTAATAAGAATAAATATTGTAGTTTGGATGCCCAAGCTGATACTTGCATGTTCACTTTACTATAAGCAGCTGGAGTGAGGGAGCTTTGGCTTACCTATCATATGGATTCTTCTCCTATGTGTCAAAGAATCAACGCTTAGGCCTAAATAGCTAAATTTGATCAACATATAAATCCTTTATCACCTTTCTTGGTCTATGGTTTTCTAAAGGTTTTCTCGCTTCCCATCTTTTATTTTCCCAAAATCAAGATATTCTGCTTTACGAATTTATAGTACAAAATATCCGATCCTCTTTTTAGGATTTCAGACTTTATTGATTATTGCTGGAGTTGATGCCTAAACAAGCAGTGTTGGTAGTGTAGATAGTTCTATGCCTTACAAGATCTAGAAGCATGTATCCCTTGGTATGGTCTTAGATCTAGAAGCATGTATCCCTTGGTATGGTGAAGCAATTTTTTACACTGTTGCTAATAAAATTTAACCCGTGGCTTTATCTTTAATCATGAATACTAGTCAGATCATGATAAAGAACTATATCATGATTCTTTTCTGATCAGAGATAGCCAGAAGGTGAGGAAGCTAATATACACCTGAGAATGTTGTTTTCCCCAGAAGAGTCTAATAGCACCAATTTGTTGAAGATATGTCCAAATAAACTTAGCTTCAAATTGCGGATAAGCAAGCAACCTAGCTCTAAGATACACAATAGCTATTCATGTGTGTGGAAAAGGAATGACGTAAAAATGTAATCACTTACTCAGTGAAGCCTTCATACACGGTTCCAAATGACCCACTACCAAGAAAATCTCCCTTTTGCCAAGATTTTATACTGGGAGAACCATTTGGAGAAACAGAATATACAGGCTTCAAAATCAATGTATAGGATTCATCACTCTGTGAGTTAGAGCTTATATTTGAGACAGCGCTAGTGGATTCACCACTAGGTGATTTGGAGCTTGTCTTCGATATAAGGCTGTAGGAACCATGACTCTGTGATTTAGAGTTTAAATCTGGAACATCCTCAGCAGCATCTCTTACACCTTCCACATAAGACTCTGAGCTTGTCTGTGATACTTGAGAAGCACTTTTTACAAAATCCTCATTACGCTCTTCATTCTTAGCAATAATGTCTCCTACTTGCTCGTTTCCAAGTATGTCGTCGGAAGTGCTCTCAACATGTGACGGTGAAACCATATCTTCATCATCTGCAGGACCAAAACTTTTGATAAAATCCCAAGCAGATGTGAACTCGTCCACGGGCGATGCTGGAGAAGCCAGCCTTGGTGGCCTAGAACCCCTAATTCCACATTTCAGATCCGTAGGCAAATAATCATCCTCCAGTTCACTAACCCTAATCTTAATCCCATTTTCAGGTGAAGAATTTAAACCGTGATTCAATTCACCGCCAACAGTAACCCTAACACCATTTCTAACACTGTCAGAAACCTCATCCGAGCTCTCAAACTCATTCTCAGAGCTGAAACGGTCCGAGTGAGAGCATGGTTTGGTCTCTTCCTCCGATTCACTAGACGAAACCTCAATCACATTTTCCGGCGAATCATTTAACCGGCGGTTCGATTCATTTGAGGTCTCGAGCTTATAATCAGAGTCACGGCGGGAATCAGCAAAACGAGAGCTGCGCAAACGGTCAGAACGGGAGCAAGGTTTCCGAGCTTCCCAAGCAGCTACAGGAATCGCAAAGTCTTCAGGACCTGAAAGCCCTAAAGAGCGGCAAATAACGTCGAATTCACCGCCAACACCGTCGATTCTGAAGCTTGTACAGTCGGTCAAAGGATAAAGGTCAAGCGACCGAGTCCGGTGAGTAGGCTGATCTTCGAACGACGACGGAGATGACGGCGTCGACTGTGAAGCGTCGTAATCGACGTTCCTTAGGGCGTTTCGCCGGTCAAGTCGAGGCCTTAGCTTCTTCTGCTTCGCATACATCCCTCAATTTTCACACACAGAAAGACTTCACCTTTGGTCATACGTACATGTACGTATACGTAAGTTTGGGAGAGAAACTTCGAGAAGGAGATGGTAGTATAATATTGAAGAAATGAGGAATTCAGAAGAGACGGCGGTGACTGCATTTGTCAAAACACACTGGAGCTGATTGCTACTTTGGATCTTTCGCTGCTTTTTCACCTTTTTCAAGTAAAGCACGGAGGGAAAGGGTAAAATCTTGACGCAGTGCCACGTGGCAGCGTGTTAACGGACTAATATATATGGATTATAATAATAATATCATTAAGGTAATGATTAAAATATAATTAACTATATAATAGTTGAATCTTGATTAATATTGATGCAAGAAAATTGATTTTTTGATAGACATTCTCCTAAACTATATTTACTAAACACATTTTTTCCTTTCCGTTCGATGGGGTTTGTGAGCACGTAATTCTTGCCCCTAGAAAATACTTCTACAAAATCCACAAAATAAATTTTCTAACTATTTTGATTTTATAGAGTTTTTAGGAATTCCTTTTTAATTGTTTGTTTACGTTGTAGCTGTATTTTTATGCATATTTAATATTTTTAAATCATGAAAAATGCCATAAAAATGTTCAAATCTTTATTGCATAGTATTTTAAATTTTTATTTGCATTTAGAATTTAATTACGTTATTAAAATGCATTATTAAATAAAAAATACAAAAATACAAGGGTCGTATTTATATTTTTAGCTTTTAGTTTAATTTGATAATTTTCTTTCATTAGGGATAAGTTGATTAATTAGTAAGCTAGGTTTAATTTTAAAAATTGATTTTAAGTTAGGATTTCAATTAAAAATCAAAGGAAGCTAAACAAGGAAAAAAGGGAGGTTTTGTTTTAAGTTGAAACCGGACTGGGCCAATTTTTCATGGCCCAAATTGATGTAACACTCGCTTTTTCCCTCTCCAAACCAACCCAATTCCCACAAGCCCAATCCGGTCAAAACCAAACGATCCTGTTTTCCCCTCAGTAATCCCATCTGTTGATCAATTATGATCTAACGGTTGGGAACTGAACAATCAAAACCCTTATATATAATATATGTCCTAATCGACCCCCCAAACCTTAAATACCCTTCACTTTTCATTTTCCGCACCCTCTCTCCAAAACCTATCCGCCCTAAATCCCTCACCTCTCCCACCGACAACTAGAGCTCCAAACAACCCCAAATTCTAACCATATAACCTCTATCGTCCCCTCAGTCCAAATCCCTCACTAATTTCCCCCAAAAAATGCCCAAAACTCATGAATTTCAAATCCGAGAAATCCCATAAAACCCTAGCCCATTCCTGATTTGAGTTTATTTTTTGTTGTTTTGGGTTTGAAATCAACATCAGTCGATTGCTCTTGATAAGAACAATCGATTGATGGTAATTTTAATTCATTGCATGGCCACCAGAGTTCCGGCAGTAGCATCTTTGAAGGTTAACTTCTCTTTTTTTTAATTTATTTATTTTCTAGCTGAGTAATTCTTTGTTTAGATTTGTTTAATTTATCAGTAGCCTTGCATCTAGTCTAGTAATAGGCTTAGATTAATAGTTGATTGCATGAATAGCAGTTTAATTACATGTTATTTAGTTTAATTGCATGATTTTGTTAGAAATAATTGATCTAGGATTAATAAATACAAGAAACAGACCGTCTGGTTAAATTATGTAATTGCCAACTCTGTTTTGATCTTTGGATACCTTTCGATTTTCTTGTTGAATCTGTTTGTAAATATTAGGAAATATTTGTTTGCATGCGGTCTTAAGAGCAAAACCCAGAAGTTAAGGGGGGTTTAAAATACAAATCTACATAGGGAGTTCAGATAATTTAGGTTGAAAGAGGAAGTTTCAAAAGTTGAAAGATGCTAAAAAATATCTAAAAGGGACAACTGTGAGCACGTGGTTTTTGCTTCACGAAACTACTCCAAAAGAAATCAAAAAATAAAACAAAATTTTCCTTATGCACAATTTTGAGAATTTGCGTGACATTTTTGATAATTATTTTGTCCATAAATGTTTATCTTGTTGTAATTAATTAAAAATACCTGGCATGTGCATTTAGGAATTAATTAAACCATAATTTAGTTTTAAAAGAGGAAAATCACAAAAATATGCATTTAGTCTATTTTTCGTCATTTAAATGTGCCATCGTGTGATTTTATTTTTAATTGAATGTTTTAACTTGTGTACTAATTGTTGTTAAGGGTTGATTAATATATTGTAAGGTTAATTTTGATTTCACAATTTAATGTAGAATTTTTGTTAATTAGGAATTAAAAGAAGAAGAAAAGAATGAAAAAATGAAGAAAACTCGGATTGGGCCAAAAGTTTAAAATGAAATTGGGCCCAAATCAATACCAATGCATGACCCAGTCCATTGCCTGGTCTCAGATAACCCCAAACGACGCCGTATTGGCGTCTCAAATCTGAGCCGTTGATCAAACTGATCGAACGATCCAGTTCAGCCCCTGCATAGTTGAAACGGCGTCGTTTCAGGCATGTCGATCTAAGCCATCCATCTCTATTGATCCAACGGTCCCAAGCTTCCCTCACAACCCGGTCCATTTCGACCCGGGTCGACCCAGTCTCTGAATGAGACCAAACGATAAAGTCCCCCTTAAGTGAATTGATCCAGGCCGTTGATCGTGATTGATCCAACGGCCAAGATCAAACCACCCCTCCCCTATATAAACTTAATCTCCTACCCCAGCCCCCCCAAATCAAACACCCCCGCTTTCCCTGTTCATCGTCTCTCTAACTCAGAGACGAGCCAGACCAAACCCTAGCCGCCTTAGGTTATCTTCGCCTGAAACCCGGCGGCAACAACGTCGTCGGTCACCAAACCAACACCCTAAGACCACCTGACCACCCTCAATCCAAATGCGGTAACCGTTTAGATCGAATCTTCCTAGAACTTTTCGAATATTCATCTGAAGATTCGAGCAAAACATGAACCTACCCCAACCGGCCCCAAACTTACACCACAGCACCCCCTGACCTCCCTCATACCCTAAATACCTTTGGTTCCGTTCGAATCTGGCTAAAAACACTCGAGCCCAAGAACCCTAAAAAACCCAAGCCTGGAATTCTGTCCAAATCAAAGAGGTTTTGGGTGTTCAATGGACCTTAGTCGAAGTGTTCTCAATTGAGAACACTCGATTAAGGTCCGTTCGACCTCAAAAAAAAAGGGTACGAGTCAGAGTTCAAGTCAGGATTGTCCAGGTCCCGAATTTCTTGAGGTATTTTCCATTTCCTATTTGTCCTAGTTTGTGTTTGCTTATTCTATTTATCTGTTTAGTTTAATTTTATTGATTTTTCCATTCTTTATCAATTCATCTTCTCATCCCCAGTGACCTTTTTATTTGGTCGATTTTTCTTTTGTTGATTAAATTGTACCTGTCATAAACTACACATTCGATTTGATTAATGTCGTCGAATAATTAGTTTCATAAGTCCCCTGTTTTGTACACAGCCATGAATCACCCTGTTTGTATGTTTGATTCTATTTGTTGTTACCAATTGCGTATGTATAATCGATTAATAAGTTGCGTCGATTAATTAGTTTCCTGTTAGTCCCTGTTTCTGTCAATACCACTGAAATTACCCGTGAATTGCCTGATTCTCTGTGTGTGATTGTTTAGTGTCAATTGTAATACGTAATCGATTAATTAAGCTTCGTTGATTAGGTCGTTCGTATAGTTTGAATCATTTGGCATTCTGTTGTTTATAGTTTTCAATTGTTAGTTGTCCAATTAATTAAGATTCTGTTTGATTATAAGCATTGTTCTAAATCATTGAAACTCTTGTATCAGATGTATTTTTCTGCCTTAAAATTACTAGCTGGAATTGGTTTATAGCTGTAGTAATTTAGGTGATCATATGAGAATTAGTTTAGTCAAATGATTAACTTCTCCTCCTTAGGTGAGTTGGTACAACTGATGGGCAGTAATATTAAGGGGTTTCAGGGGTAATTTGGGAATGAAACAGTAGGAATAATATATTAATGTTAGTGTTTTGTTAGTGGGATGTTAGTGTTTTTAAATTAATGTGGTAATGGAGAACAAAAGGGAATGGGGGGGGGGGCTGAAAATAAGGAAAAACTTCCTTAGTAGATTTAAGTGGAAAATTCAGATTTTAGTGGAAAAAAAGGGGCAAGGCAGTAAGAAAAGGGTTGGGCAGTAGGTTTAAGAGGGGACAGACTTGTATAAAAGGGGGTTGAGGCAGGAGAAAAAAAGGGGACTAAGAAAAAAAGAGACAGAAGAAGACTGAAAAGCTATCTTTTGAAAAATACTAGAGAGGAATTTTGGAGAGTTTAAGAGTGAATGAAAGCTGAACTTTGAAGAAAGAGAAAACATTCATAGTTCAAGTTAAAAACCTGCTGGATTTTATCATCAGAATTCAGTAATTTTAGAGTTGAATAGGCTGAATTTTAAACACCTAAAAAGTTCAATAATTGGAGAAAGTTAAAAGAGAGGGTTGAGAGATAAAAAAAAACTGAAAAGTGAAGTCTTTCTTCCACTGTTAAAAATCAGTGCCAGTTTGCTACTATATCATTGAAACTTCAAGTTTTTTTTCTTTGAGTGTTTGAAAACCAGAAAATCTACTGTTCTATCGCATTTCTGAATACATTCTGTTTCTGCATGTGATTGCTGGTGGTATTCTAGTTTTATTCCTGGGTTTTTGGTGTATCTGTGTTGCTGTTTGGTACTTCTGAAATTGCAACTTGTGGTCCTGAGTTTGCTGTTGGTTAAACAAAACTGTTCCATTGGTTGTTTGCTGGATTTCTGCTGGTTTTAATTTGTTTCTGGGTTGTTGTTGTTGTTGTTGTTGTTGTATGTTACTGCATTTCTGCTGATCTTCCTTTTTTTTTGCTTCCAATATCAGGTACACTTTCGAATCAATACTGATGTGGCTATGAGACGTGAAAATGAAATGAAATGCTAGGGTGTTTGATGAATTAGTGTTGTATCTATAGTTTAATAAGATATGTGACAAGTATTTATATAGTTTAGTTTTATAACTCAACTGGAATGCATGACGTAGTCTTGTATTTAACTGGAACTGTTTGGTTTTCAAACTATAGTTTGTAGTTGTCAATTATAGATTTCATGTAGTTAAATATGTAATTTGTAGAATGAACAAATAAGTTAAGGGGTTAGTTGCCATATTTCATCTCCAGCTTTCTTTTGTATTTGAGGCTGATTTTAAATAGTCAGTGTTTGATTCTATTAGGCAGCATATAGGCCAATATTCGAATCCGTGTTGATAACATTTCCTAGCCGTTAATTCCAATAGTTTAAATCAATTTTAGGAATATTAGTTTTAAATCAATTTGGAGAATGGTCAGTTTGTTTTGAATATCTTGACAATTTTGTATGCATTTTGTAATTTCAGCTTTAGTAGTTCACTTATAGAATAAAGGCACGAAACATTTCTCCATTTTTACGAGTTCGAGTGTAAATTACCGTTATCATCTACTGTAATCCAATAACTACTTGTCAAGCATGTAATTAATTAAGACTTTTCTCGTTTCTTTTAGAGACAAACTTAATAGAAATGTAGTCACTTTAGGATTGCGCTTTAAAAATAAATGAGACGAGCCTCGCCAAATAAAACGCAAGCTGCGGGGCCCTCAATAATTGATTAATAATTGTATAGACTTCGGGATCGGTCGTTTAGAAAATTTCACGGCCTTACCCAAAATAATGATACGCTAGTCGCTTTAGGCGCGCCTTTAACAATTTACTTTCTTAAACTCGGGTGCACATTTATGTGACCCAAATCCAAATCTCAACAGAGTCGAAATGTATCGATAACCACGGGTACATTGATGTGATGTGGTTCGAGATGTATTTTCATAATGTTGTAATTCTCGATAAAAATAATAATAATGATAAAAGCGGTTAAAAGTTAAAATTCGCACATATGTTCATAATTGTATTAAATCAAATAATCAAGCCGAATATGACAATTGAGCGACCGTGCTAGAACCACGGAACTCGGGATTGCCTAGCACCTTCTCCCGGGTTAACAGAATTCCTTATCCGGATTTCTGGTGCGCAGACTGTTAAACAGAGTCATTCTTTTCCTCGATTTGGGATTCAACCGGTGACTTGGGACACCATAAATATCCCAAGTGGCGACTCTGAAAATAAATAAATAAATTCCGTTTCGATTGTCCTTTAATTGGAAAAACTCCCTTCTGCGCCCCTTTGCGGGGTAGCGGGCCGAAAAAGGAGGTGTGACAGCTCTGGCGACTCTGTTGGGGAACGAACCCAGAATCTCTGATTGATATTATTTGAAATGTACATATAAACTATGCCGAAACCTTCTCTTCTCACCTCCAGGGATGTGCTTACTGGTTCAGACTCCCTATTCTGTTAGTGTCATACCCTGAAATAAAAGAGGCTCGGAAAATTTCTAAGCCGGCTAGCCTTTTAGTTCCCGGAAAGGAGCTCCTTCCTCAACTCAAGTTGTCCGCTTGGGTACACTGTCTAGAACATATACCCAGGTTGAACCTAGTATAACTTGACTTCATGTCGGATCCCTAGTAGGAACGTTTATTTGCATCATGTTGCATTTGACTTAGGGGACTCAACACAGTTGTTGGGTCCATCTAGGACAAGCAACCTGAAATGAAAAAAGACCATCCTGCTGCATCTTGTTTGTTTTGCATGTTTATTTGCTTCAGATCTGCATGCTGACCGGCTTCTGAAATCGGGAATTTTTGAAAAATTGTGAAAAAAAAGAAAAAAATATAGCAGTGTAGGGAGATAACTACTTATTTTTAGAAAAATAAAACCAATGTCCAAGTAGTGTTAAAACCCTGCCGAAATTTTGAAAAATGAAAAAAAAATTTAGTTTATTTGAAAAGAAAGGAGTCTTGTTTACAAGTTTAGTTTATGTTGGGCGAACTACGCCGGTTTGATTCTCACAGGGCATGAGATACGTAGGCAACCCTCGTCGGGTCCAACCTCCCATTTTGCAAAAATAGCCACACAAAAAAATGTCAAAGATTTTTATTTTTCGTCATAGAGTTGGATGATGTTGTTTTTGTCAGAAATAGCCGAATGCTCCCAAAAAGGACGCCGGAAGGCTGACCTTGCATAAATGGCCACCTTTAGTCATTTTTTAGATTTTTGACCGATTGCCCCACACAGCCTTAAAATTTTCGTCCCCGAGGCGCTGAAAGGCAGTGTTTGCAATATCAGATTTTTATTTTTAATTTGAAAAACAAGCAAAGAGTCATAAATGAGTCGGGTGATGCCGTTTTTATCAAAAATAGCCGAATGTTCCCAAAAGGGATGCCGGAAGGCTGACTTTGCATAAATGGCCACTTCTGTCATTTTTGGATTATTGATCGGTTGACTCACACAACCTTAAAATCTTCATTCCTGAAGTGCTGAAAGGTCGTGTTCGGAAAATCGGGTCTTTCTTTTATGAAAAATAATCAAATCATTTTGAGTCAAATAAATTTTCTTTTGTTTAATCACATTAATAAATGTGCAAAATGAGCACGACTCAAAATGAACCTTTTTCAATAATGAATAAAATCCCCCTCCAGTTGCGACTATGGTGGAATGATATAGGCAAAGAAGGGCGAGACGAAGTCAAGAAACATCTGAAAGGTCTCACGGGTTTGTTGGGTATCAGGCCTCGAGGGG
The DNA here is from genome assembly GCF_000393655.2 of Nicotiana sylvestris. Taxonomy (NCBI): domain Eukaryota; kingdom Viridiplantae; phylum Streptophyta; class Magnoliopsida; order Solanales; family Solanaceae; genus Nicotiana; species Nicotiana sylvestris. Next base: position 116,201,996 of record NC_091057.1, on the reverse strand, counting down.
ATATTATAAGGGCACTGGTCACTTACTGGGACCCGACGCACAATGTCTTCCACTTCTCGGACTTTGAACTCACCCCGACTTTAGAGGAAATAGCAGGGTACATCGACAGTGCTGAGGTTCCGTTGAGGCGTAAATACCTGGTTGCTCCAAGAGCCGTAGCGGTGAACCGGTTTTTGGACTCGTTAAAGGTAGTCAGAACGATCCATAACCCAGACTTGGCGAAAAGTTTTTGCACTCTGAGCTTCATATACCAAAGATACGGCCACATAGGAGGATTCGACAAGCCAGAAAACAAGTTGTGCAGCAAAAGTAACCGTCGAAAGTGGGATGAACATAGACGGGTTGCTTTCATGATAACCTTCTTAGGGCTTTTAGTGTTCCCAAGATAAGACGGGAATATTGACATAAAGATAGTTGGGGTCGTCAGTACTTTGCTCACTCAAGATGACAGCACGCTTGCACCCATGATTGTATCTGATATCTTCCAAGCTCTCACGGCCTGCAAAGTCGGAGGAAATTTTTCGAATGATGTAACTTTTTATTGCAAATGTGGATGACCGAACACCTATGTCACCGAGCCCAGTTCCTGAGCCATGGATCTTCTGAGAAAACCTGCATAAAGGAGTTCTACACCAGAATTAATGAGGTTCGCTTACCTGAAGGAGTCTTGGCATGGACCTCATACTTTCGGACCCTCAACGCCAGTCAAATACAGTGGACACTGGGATGGTTACCGATCGACGAAGTCATATATATGCCAGCAGCTAGGCCCCATTTTCTCTTGATGGGGCTTAAGAGCATTCAACCTTATGCGCCGTATCGGGTTTTGAGGCAGCTTGGGAGGTGTCAGATAGTGCCGAAAGATGAGGACCTGAGCACCCAAGTGATTGAGATCAGTTCCGATGGCCAGTTTCCTGAAGCAAGGGTCCGCCAGATTTGGAGCCAATGTCAATACTTGGAGCCAAATACTTATGTACTGAATCGGGCAAGAGGAGAAGTTTCACCCGGATATCAGGCTTGGTACAAAGGGGAAATGTCATCTGGAAGGCCGGCTAAAAGACCTCACCTTCAAGAATTTTCCAAGTCCTCACAAGAGCATTAGGATTGGTTGGCGAAGGAAAAAGAATACAGGGCCACAATAGGCAAGTTGAAGCAGCAGGTCATAGATCTTCAATTTGAAAGAGAAATTCAGACCGCGACCGATGAAGGGGACAGAAAGAAATCAGCCCAAGAAAATGACTCCCTTAGAGCTCAAAACCGACAAGTCATAATGGATGCCGACAACCAACGGAGAAGCCGGTCCGATAAAAGGCTGATAGCAGGGTTAAGGAATCAGGTCATTGAAAGCCGAAAAGACTTGGAAAGATCCGAGGCTAGCATAGCAAGAATGCGAGCCAGATGGGCAAAAGGTGCAGCAGTGCGGAAAAAGCACCTATGGCAAGTGAGAAGGGATTATGAAGGGAGCATTGCAATATTAAGAGAAACAAATTCCACTCTCAGAGATCGGGTCTTTAAACAAGACCGAGATGCTAGAACGGACAGGGAGTGCTGCTATGATTCAATAGCCCGAATGGAAGAACAAATGGAGAGGTTCCAAGATCAGCTCGTTGACAACACTCAAGTATTGGGATTAAAGAATCAACGAATAGAACAACTGTGTATGGAAAGGGATAGAATTAGGGGTAAGATCGATGAGATTGGGTACTACATCACCACGAAGTGCCTAACATGTGAGAAAATGCCCCGTGATACCCTTTTTGTCTCAGTCATGGGTTATGTCCACTGGATCATGGAGGAATTAAAAAGCTTGCAAAGAGGCCTGGCACCAAAGCCCGCGGAAAGGTCGAACGATGCCTCGCGGGCACCAAAATTCAAGGCCTTAATGTATCCCTAGTTCAAGTCTGCACTTGTTGTTTTTAAGAGTCTGTTGTCTACCCTTCTGTTCTTTTTTCATATCAAACAATGTTAATAGTGTGGAGTCTGTATTTTGTTTGTCTTTTTTTCAAATGGGTAGCTTGTAATAGCATATTTTGGTAATAAAATGAAAAAAAAATAATAAAAAAAATTGTGTCTTTATTTTTACTTGTGGCAGAACTACGCCCGGTCTGATTCATGCGGGGACATGATACGTAGGCAATCCACATAAGATTCGACCATCACTAAAAAGAAAAAGGGAAAAAGGCAAAATGAATAAAATAAAGGACATAAGCCGGAATGACGCATGCAGTCAAAGCAAAGATATGTTAGAAATGGTTAAACTGCCTAGGAACATTGCATTCCCCAATGTGAAATTGCAATATGTGTTAAACTCTAACGCTAACAAGTTTGTTGTTTATATCAGAGAAAGCTTTCGAAACAGTTAGCACGTTAGAACGTTCTGGCAGATTACCATTACCACACAAGATCAAAAGGGCTTTCCGGAAAGTATGTTTGGTTCAGACAAAAGTGTCGAGGAGAAAAAGACGGAGATGCAAATAATGAAGGAGGAAGTAGACAGGTTGAGATAAGAGATAGCTGGGATGCACCTAGCCTGGGCTAAGGGACAAACATCACCAATACTTCCCTCTACTCCTACCCTTTCACCAGCTCGGACTCCGGAACACCCTTCTACTAGTCCATCAACAAGCTTCCCCATTGCCCAATACTATTAGGGGGAAACTTCCTATAATCCCCAAGCTTCACCACCCAAACAAAACCCTCCTCCACCAGTTGTTCCTATTTTCGTGGCACCTCCACCCGCCACATTGCAAAAATCACCCGAGGAACCAGTGTTTCAGGTTCACGACAACCAGTACTATCCTCCTGAACCCACCTTCAAAGCACCCGAGCCATACACTTACACCCCTCACTTTCAGCTCCCGACAGAAACTGAAAGGCCAGCTAAGAATCTGGAGCAGGACGAAGTACTCCGTAAAGAGAAAAGCTTGGAGAAATCCTTCAGGAATATGCATGGATTGGGCAGCCAAGTTAGTGTGTCCTATAAATATCTGTGTCCCTTCCCTGATGTTCAATTGCCGGCAGGTTTTAAGATGCCAAAGTTTGATCTATATGAGGGACATGGTGGTCCCATGGCGCATCTACGAGGTTTCTATAGTAAGATGAGAGGGGCAGGTGGAAAGGATGAGCTGCTGATAGCTTATTTCGGTCAAAGTTTAAGAGAGTCTGCATTAGAATGGTACACGAGGCAGGATCCTAGCAGGTGGTATACCTGGGACGATCTAGCACAAGCCTTTGCAGGTCATTTCCAGTATAACCTTGAGATCGTCCCCGACCGTCTCACACTGTTAAAACTTGAGAAAAAGCCCGGAGAGAGCTTCAGGGAATTCGGATTCCGTTAGAGAGAACAAGCAGCAGGAGTCGATCCACCAATGAGGGAAGGTGAAATGGTAGACTACTTCTTACAAACATTGGAGCCAACTTACTTTGGTCACCTGGTGACATCAGTTGGTAAATCTTTCAATGAAGTAGTAAAAATGGGCGGTATGGTTGAAGAAGGACTCAGGTTCAACAAGATAATGAGTTATTCGGCGATCAAGGCCACAACTCAGGCTATCCAAAGCGGCACGGGAGGTGCGCTCGGGAAAAAGAAGAGAGAGGAGGTCGCAACAGTCGAAGCAGGTACTTGGTCCAAATCCAGAGGTCATTCCCCTCACTACCAACCCAGACCCCTTTACCCAAACTATCCACACACTCCATACAACCTTCCACAACCCTATTATCCACCACAAGAGCCACATTTCTCCGTCTATCATGCCCAAACTTACACCCAGCCTCCGGCTCGCCCGCAATAGCGTGCGCCGGCTCTCCAACATACATATCCACTTCCCCAACATACATATCCACCTCCACAAAACACATATCCACCTCCACAAAACACATATCCACCACCAAGGGCCTACAGGAATCCTTCAGGGCCAAGTTTCCGCGGAAATCAGGCTTTTAGGAACGAAAGGATGCAGAGGCCGAGAACATTCACTCCATTGGGAGAAACCTATACTAATCTGTTCCACAAGTTGAGGCAGATAGGCCTATTAAGTCCTGTTGAACCCAAATTGCCAAATCCCCTGCCCAAATATCTGGACCACTCAGTAAGCTGTGAATATTGTTCGGGGGCTCCCGGCATGATACTGAGAAGTGTTGGAAGTTGAAGACCGTCGTACAAGATCTTATTGACACAAATAGGATCGAGGTTCAGGCACCAGAGGCACCCAACATCAATGAAAACCCGTTACCGGTGCACCATGAGGCCCACATGATCGAACTAGTGCACGAAGGAGGGAAACCTAAAACACCCTCACAAACGGTAATGATGATTCGTGCCAGTCCAAACGAAAAGTCGAGCAGGGGAAAGGCAGTGGTACAGTTGGGAAAGGTAGATGACAAGCCATTTGTGGTAGTGGGGAAAAGTTCGTCTGTTGCTGCGAAGAAGCCAGAGTCAGTCAGGGCGGTGCTGCAGGGAGTATCAAGCACACTAGTATTAGTAGTGAAGGGGGTCCACGTAGAACCAGTTGTTATCAGGCCAGTAATGCAGTTGCCGATAACAAGTGAGAAAGCTGTGTCGTGGAGGTACAGTCAAGTGACAGATGCATAAGGGGAAGGAGGTTGTGGAAGAAGTATGCGAGGCCCAGGGGTTAACTCTTTCCGGAAGGTGTTTTGTTCCTGCAGAATTGAGAAGGGCCAATCCTGTAACAATAAAGAAGCCAGTGACGGAGGAAGAAGCAGAGTAGTTTTTGAAGAAGATGAAGGCACATGACTACTCCATTGTAGAGCAGTTAAGGAAGACCCCAGCCCAGATTTAGTTGCTATCCTTGTTGATCCATTCAAGCGATTATTGTCAGGCATTAATGAAGATTCTGAACGAAGCCCATGTCCCGGACAAGCTCTCAGTGAACCATTTGGAGAAAATAGTGCACAAGATCTTCGAGGTAAACCGAGTGACATTCTCTGACGATGAGTTACCAGTAGAGGGTATAGAACACAACAGAGCACTCTACCTAACGGTGAAATGCGAAGAATCGGTGGTCACTCGAGTACTGATTGATAATGGGTCAAGTGCCAATATCTGTCCTTTGGACACTCTGAACAAACTGAAGGTTGCTGATGATAGGATCCACAGGAACAACGTTTGCATCCGAGGTTTTGATGGGTACTGGAATTGACAACTGGTCCAGTCGAGTTCATATGGAATTTCAAGTGATAGATGTGGCGGTGTCGTATAATCTTTTGTTGGGACGACCCTGGATCCATGCAGCCAAAACAGTGCCTTCTACACTGCATCAAATGGTCAAATTTGAATGGGATAGACAAGAGATTGTGGTACACGGGGATGACGGTACACATGTCGTTAGCGATGCCATTGTGCCCTTCATAGAAACCGACGATGACAAGGGCCCATGGGTTTATCAGGTTTTTGACGCAGTCTCAGTAGACAAAATTCCTGAGGGTGGGGGCCTTCCACTTCCCAGAATCGCAGCTGCGACTTTCATGATAGCCTCGGAGATGTTGAACAACGGGTTTGTATCAGGAAAAGGTTTGGGGATTGATCTACAGGGAATGGTCCAACCAGTTTCTTTGCCCAAGAACCTAGATACTTTTGGGCTAGGATTCAAGCCTACCGCAGCGGATGTAAAGCGGGCCCGCAAGTTGAAGAAAAGAGTTTGGGTCCTTCCTAAGCTAATCCCGCGCCTATCCAGATCATTTGTCAGAGCAGGGTTAAGAAAGTTGTCGGTCCCGGAAGTTCTCGGACCCCTGATCGGGCCAGATGGAGATTTGAATGAGGGCTTTCAAAGAATGTTCGCTGATGTCAACATGATAGAAGCTGGAGAGGGTTCCAGTAAGGCAGACATACAGTTTGTGGGGCCTAGGGCCAATGTCAACAATTGGACAGCTACTACTCTTCCTACTCGGAGGGAGTCCTAGTAGTTGGCTCTGATTGTCCTTCTTGTTTTCTGGATTATTCCAGGGTTGTAATCCAGATTCCTTTTTATTTTTATTATTGCTCAACAAAGTGTGAAACCTTGTTATCCCATAATTCAATAAAATGAAAAGTTTCTTCTTCATTCCTTATTTTATTTTTTATTTTTTATTTTTGTTTCCTTCTTTTCTTTTTCTGAACAGTTCTTTTCATATTGGTTCTAACAACATGGCATTCACAACGGATATTCAACATAGTCTAAAAGATCAATCTGATTCCGAACTAACTATACAAGAGGTCGATTATGATAATGAATCGAAATACGATGAGGATGAAGCCTTTGAAGAAATAAACAGAGAGCTAAGCCAGTTTGAAGAGAAATACAAGCCCAACTTAAATGACACAAAAGCCATCAATTTAGGGGATGCAGACAGTATCAGGGAAACTAAAATAAGTATCCACATTGCACCAAATATCAGGGAAGAACTAATCAAAACACTTATTGAGTTCAAAGATGTTTTTGCATGGTCGTATGATGACATGCCGAGATTAAGCACGGATTTAGTGGTTCACAAATTGCCCACTGACCCGGAATGCCCTCCCATCAAGCAGAAATTGAGGAAGTTCAAAACAGACATGAGTGTGAAGATTAAAGAAGAAGTAACCAAGTAGCTACAAGCAAAGGTTATTCGGGTCACTCGATATCCTGATTGGTTGGCTAATGTGGTGCCAGTGCCAAAGAAAGATGGGAAGATCAGGGTGTGTGTCGATTACCGCAATCTGAACAGGGTGAGTCCAAAGGACAACTTTCCTTTACCCAACATCCATATCTTGATCAATAATTATGTCGGGCGTGAGATCGGATCTTTTGTAGATTGTTATGCTGGGTATCATCAGATTTTGATGGATGAAGAAGATGCGGAAAAGACGACATTCATTACGCCGTGGAGGACTTATTGCTACCGGTTAATGCCATTTGGTCTGAAGAATGCTGGGGCAACGTACATGAGAGCAATGACCACTGTGTTTTATGACATTATCCACAAAGAGATTGAGGTGTACGGACGATGTGATCATAAAGTCCAAGCGTCAGGAAGACCACGTAGCAGACATAAGGAAGTTTTTTCAAAGACTTCAAAGGTATGATATTAAGCTCAACCCGGCCAAATGTGCATTTGGTGTTCCATCTGGGAAGCTTTTGGGATTCATCGTCAGTCGGCGAGGTATTGAGTTGGACCCATCAAAGATCAAATCTATCCAAGATTTGCCACCGCCAGAAGAACAAGACAGAAGTAATGAGTCTGTTGGGAAGGTTGAATTACATCAGCAGATTTATTGCTCAACTCACAGCAACTTGTGAACCTATCTTTCGGCTACTGAAGAAGGATGTCGCGGTAGAATGGACGGCAGAATGTCTAGAGGCATTTGACCAGATCAAAGGATATTTATCAAATCCACCTGTGTTGGTTCCACCTGAGCCGGGGAGACCGTTAATTCTTTATCTAACGGTCCTGGAGAATTCGTTTGGTTGCGTGCTGAGGCAACATGACATTACAGGAAGGAAGGAACAAGCCATCTATTATCTCAGTAAGAAGTTTACAGTATATGAGGTTAAGTACACTCAATTTGAGAAGACATGTTGCGCCCTAACTTGAGTGGCCCAAAAATTGAAGCATTATCTATCATCATATACTACTTATCTCATTTCGCACTTGGATCCACTAAAGTATATTTTCCAGAAGCCTATGCCCACAGGGAGGTTAGCGAAATGGCAAATATTACTCACGGAGTTTGACATCGTCTATGTGACGAGGACGACCATGAAAGCCCAAGCACTGGCCGATCACTTGGCTGAGAATCCTGTTGATGAAGAATACGAGCCGTTGAGGACGTATTTTCCTGACGAGGAAGTGATGCATATAGATGAGTTGGAATTACCTGAGGAACCAGGTTGGAAGCTTTTCTTTGATGGAGCTGCAAATGCGAAGGGAGTTGGAATAGGAACGGTACTTATTTCTGAAACAGGACGTCATTATCCTGTTACAGCTCAGCTGCGTTTCTATTGTACCAACAACATGGCTGAGTATGAGGCATGCATTTTGGGTCTGCGACTAGCTGCAGACATGGATGTCCAGGATGTTTTGGTTTTGGGAGACTCGGACCTCCTGGTGCATCAGATTCAGGGTGAATGGGAAACACGGGATTTGAAGCTCATACCATATCGACAATGTTTGCACGATCTGAGCAAGCGATTTCGATTAGTGGAGTTCAGACACATCCCAAGAGTTCACAATAAGGTTGCCGATGCATTGGCCACTCTAGCATCGATGTTGCACCACCCAGACAAAATTCATGTTGACCCGTTGCACATCCAGGTTCGTGATCAGCATGCTTATTCAACATGATAGAGGAAGAAGTGGATGGCGAGCCATGGTTTTATGACGTCAAGGAGTACCTCAGGATGGGGGTATACCCGGAGCAGGCCACCGGAGATCAAAAAAGAGCCATTCGGCGATTGGCAAGTGGATTCTTCCTCAGTGGAGGAGTGTTGTACAAAAGAACCCCAAATTTGGGATTGGTGAGATGTATAGATGTCAGTCAAGCCACGACAGTTATGACAGAGGTACATGCTGGAGTTTGTGGGCCACATATGAGTGGATATGTATTGGCGAAGAAGATTCTTCGAGCAGGGTACTATTGGCTCACTATGGAGCGTGATTGTATCAATTTCGTGCGAAAATGCCATCAGTGTCAGATACACAGAGATTTGATTCATTCTTTGCCGACAGAATTGCATACAATATCAGCACCATGGCCATTTGTTGCCTGGGGCATGGATGTCATTGGACCTATTGAGCCGGCAGCTACCAACGGTCATAGGTTCATTCTGGTGACCATCGACTATTTCACTAAGTGGGTTGAAGTAAAACTTTCAAGTCGGTAACCAAGAAAGCAGTGGTGGATTTTGTTCACTCCCATATCATTTGTAAATTTGGAATCCCAAAGGTGATCATCACAGATAATGGTGCTAATCTTAACAGCAATTTGATGAAAGAGGTATGTCAGCAGTTTAAGATTACACACCGTAATTCCATACCATATCGTCCCAAGGCGAATGGAGCAGTTGAAGCAGCCAACAAGAACATCAAGAAGATACTGAGGAAGATGGTAGAAGGATCCAGACAATGACATGAAAAATTACCATTTGCATTGTTGGGTTATCGCACCACTGTCCGTACTTTGGTAAGGGCAACTCCTTATTTATTGGTATATGAAACTGAAGCAGTAATACCAGCGGAAGTTGAAATTTCATCCCTTCGGATTATCGCTGAGGCTGAGATTGATGATGACGAGTGGGTCAAAACCCGTTTGGAGCAGTTGAACTTGATTGATGAAAAGAGATTGGTAGCTGTGTGTCATGGCCAGTTATATCAAAAGAGAATGGCGAGAGCCTACAACAAGAAGGTGCGCCCCAGAAAATTTGAGGTGGGCCAGCAGGTGTTGAAACGACTCCTGCCACATCAAGCCGAAGCAAAAGGCAAGTTCGCCCCGAATTGGCAAGGACCATTCATTATAACCAGAGTGTTGCCCAATGGCGCTTTATGTTTAACAGATATCGACGGAAAAGGCGTCGACATGGCTATCAATTCTGATGCGGTTAAGAGATATTATGTATGATTTCTTTTAATTGTAATTGTTGTTTGTTTGTGATTGGCATTTATCGGAGAATGAAATGACGGAGGCAATTCTTTCTTCTATCCAAACACTTTAACCTTTGCTTCCCTTTTGAGCCTTATTTATTTTTTCACATCCCTCTTTTGGAATTAGTAATTAAAATGAAAAAAAAATGAAAAAAATAATAATAATAAAGGCAAACGAAAGTCACAAGAAAATAAAGGAATTGGGAACTACGTTTGACCTGATTCCTCAAAGAAGGATACGTAGGCGCCTTACGACTCGGTCATAGTGTAACAAAAAAATAAAGAATCCCCAAGCAAGAAAAATTGGGGTAGAAGTTGTGTTTATAATTTTGGGAAAGAAAGTTTGATTCCAAGAGTTGTAATGTTTTACCCATCAAAATTATTTTGAGCTTTTTGATACCCCTTTTCCTTTTAGCCAGACACGAAAACCCATATTGATGTCCAAAAAGACCTCCCGATCAGTATCCGAGAAGTGCCAAGTCATGCAAACGGAAGTCGGGAATAACACTCTGATCCCCAATAGAAAGGAAGATCATAAGCTGGAAATAAATTGATAGCCGAAAAGAATCCCTAGCAAAGAGAGTCATATCGACAACACTCCAATCCCCAACTGAAAAATATGATAAAATGAGAGAGTCTTATCGGTGAAAACCTTCACAGGCACCATGAGGCGACTGGAGTTGAGAGAAATGAGAGAGTCTTATTAGTGAAAACCCCTCGATGGGCACTATGAGGCGACAAGTCAAGATTGGCGGAAAGGGTCCACATTTGGCAAAGAGTTGAGTGTTTATTTATCCCCAGCAAGACGAGGCCATCCGAAAGATTGATTGATACGAATAGACTGGGTTGATCAATCCGGAATGCACGACATGATCTTTGGGATTGGTTATATCATTCATATAAGTTCTTTTCTTTCCTTTTTCCCATCATTTGTTCAGAAAGACTTTTTCTTTTTCGATCTTTTGAAATTATCACTTTTTCATTTCTTGGTTTAAAAAACTTTACCTCCCCAACAGTTTGTTTTTGAAAAGGATTTTTAGAGCTTACTACCAGTGGCCAAAATGGTGCAAAGCAAAATGCGAATAGGACAGGCCAAAGATAAGGCGACAAAGCGAAAAGAAGTTTGTCGCAAGACCAAATGATGAATGGGTCTAGATCCCAAGAGGACCAAATTTCCAAGGGAAGTCAGAGAAAAACAGAAATAACAACAGTTAAAAAGTTATGGATCAAATTCCAAGAGGATCCCCAGCAGATTTACGAGATACAGGAACAACTCCGACAGATTCTCGACCAAGCTCCACAATGGTCGGACAACACAAAGCGGGGAAGGAAGAGAAACGAAAACCATCCCCAGTAGGAATATCAGCCCCAACAAACAATATCATCCCCAGCAAGTTTTATAGCAAAGCAGGGAAAAGAAAAGGGAAAAACCATCCCCAACAGAGAATGGAGGCTGAATTATTTTGAGAAAGTTGTTGAAGTCAGGAGCCCGCCTGTAGAATGAAGGTTGTTAAATTTTAATTTGGAGTCAGGAGCCCGCCTGTAGAACGGAGGTTGTTTATTTTAAAATGTTGAAGAAGTCAGGAGCCCGCCTGTAGAACGGAGGTTGTTATATTCTAAGATTGGAGAAGTCAGGAGCCCGCCTATAGAACGGAGGTTGTTATATTCTAAGTCGGAGAAGTCAGGAGCCCGCCTGTAGAATGGAGGTTGTTAAATTTTAATTTGGAGTCAGGAGCCCGCCTGGAGAATGGAGGCCGAATTATTTTCAAAAGTTGTTGAAGTCAGGAGCCCGCCTGGAGAATGGAGGCTGAATTATTTTGAGAAAGTTGTTGAAGTCAGGAGCCCGCCTGTAGAATGGAGGTTGTTAAATTTTAATTTGGAGTTAGGAGCCCGCCTGTAGAACGGAGGTTGTTATATTCTAAGATTGGAGAAGTCAGGAGCCCGCTTGTAGAACGGAGGTTGTTATATTCTAAGTCGGAGAAGTCAGGAGCCCGCCTGTATAATGGAGGTTGTTAAATTTTAATTTGGAGTCAGGAGCCCGCCTGTAGAACGGAGGTTGTTTATTTTAAAAAGTTGAAGGAGTCAGGAGCTCGCCTATAGAACGGAGGTTGTTATATTTTTAAATTATGGAAGAAGTCAGGATCCCGCCTGGAGAATGGAGGTTGTGTCATCTTTCAAAAGTCAAGTTGGAGTCAGGAGTCCGCCTGCAGAACAGAGGAATACATTTCAAGATCAAATCAGAAGTCAGTAATGAGGAGGGTTACAACAAAAATCCCCAGCATAACAAGCTTTAATGTAGGAAGCAGCGTCCCCAGCAGACAGCGGAATGATAAAACTTGTGTTCAGAAAAGCAAAAGGCCAGTGTCATCCCCAGCAGTTTTCGAAAGAAAAGCGCCAGAGGAAACACAAGCCGACAAGAAAGCAAGGCAACCAAAGCAAGTGGAAGATAGATAAGATTTTGTAATTCCTAGTTTAGTCTAGCTTCTTGTTTTCTTTTGGCACGGTGTAATAAGGAGATCGAAAAGCAGTAGCAACAACATGTAGCAGCAGTAACGACAAAATTGTAGTTCCATGGTAGTCGCAGCTACCAAAACTTCCCGAACTACATTTACCTGATTCCCTTTTAGCCAGGGATATGTAGGAAACCTTTGAAGCGAAGGTCCGGTCAAATCTTAAAAAAAATGCTTCACACGGAGTATTCCGACGGGCAAAAAATCGCTCGTATCAGCTCACTTTATCTTTGCACGAAAACCCTTCGTTTTTTCGGACAAAGAGGGGCAGCTGTGAGCACGTGATTTTTGCTTCACGAAAACTACTCCAAAAGAAATCAAAAAATAAAACAAAATTTTCCTTATAGACAATTTTGAGAATTTGCGTGACATTTTTGATAATTATTTTGTCCATAAATGTTTATCTTGTTGTAATTAATTAAAAATACGTGGCATGTGCATTTAGGAATTAATTAAACCATAATTTGGTTTTAAAAGAGGAAAATCACAAAAATATGCATTTAGTCTATTTTTCGTCATTTAAATGTGCCATCGTGTGATTTTATTTTTAATTAAATGTTTTAACTTGTGTATTAATTGTTGTTAAGGGTTGATTAATATATTGTAAGGTTAATTTTGATTTCACAATTTAATGTAGAATTTTTTGTTAATTAGGAATTAAAATAAGAAAAAAGAAGAAGAAAAGAATGAAAAAATGAAGAAAACTCAGATTGGGCCAAAAGTTTAAAATGAAATTAGGCCCAAATAAATAACAATGCATGACCCAGTCCATTTCCTGGTCTCAGATAACCCCAAACGACACCGTATTGGCGTCTCAAATCTGAGTCGTTGATCAAACTGATCGAACGATCCAGTTCAGCCCCTGCATAGTTGAAACGACGTCGTTTCAGGCATGTCGATCTAAGCCGTCCATCTCCATTGATCCAACGGTCCCAAGCTTCCCTCACAACCCGGTCCATTTCGACCCGGGTCGACCTAGTCTCTGAATGAGACCAAACGATAAAGTCCCCCTTAAGTGAATTGATCCAGGCCGTTGATCGTGATTGATCCAACGGCCAAGATCAAACCACCCCTCCCCTATATAAACTTAATGTCCTACCCCAGCCCCCCCAAACCAAACACCCCCCATTCCCTGTTCATCGTCTCTCTAACTCAGAGACGAGCCAGACCAAACCCTAGCCGCCTTAGGTTATCTCCGCCTAAAACCCGGCGGCAACAACGTCGCCGGTCACCAAACCAACACCCTAAGACCACCTGACCACCCTCAATCCAAATCTGGTAACCGTTTAGCTCGAATCTTCTTGGAACTTCTCGAATATTCATTTGAAGATTCGAGCCAAACATGAACCTACCCCAACCGGCCCCAAACTTACACCACAGCACCCCTGGCCTCCCTCATACCCTAAATACCTTTGGTTCCGTTCGAATCTGGCTAGAAACACTCGAGCCCCAAATCGAGCCCAAGAACCCTAAAAAACCCAAGCCTGGAATTCTTTCCAAATTAAAGAGGTTTTGGGTGTTCAATGGACCTTAGTAGAAGTGTTCTCAGTTGAGAACACTCGATTAAGGTCCGTTCGACCTTAAAAAAAAAGGTACGAGTCAGAGTTCAAGTCAGGATTGTCCAGGTCCCGAATTTCTTGAGGTATTTTCCATTTCCTATTTGTCCCAGTTTGTGTTTGCTTATTCTGTTTATCTGTTTAGTTTAATTTTATTGATTTTTCCATTCTTTATCAATTCATCTTCTCATCCCAAGTGACCTTTTTATTTAGTCGATTTTTCTTTTGTTGATTAAATTGTACCTGTCATAAACTACACATTCGATTTGATTAATGTTGTCGAATAATTAGTTTCATAAGTCCCCTGTTTTGTACACAGCCATGAATCACCCTGTTAGTATGTTTGATTCTATTTGTTGTTACCAATTGCGTATGTATAATCGATTAATAAGTTGTGTCGATTAATTAGTTTCCTATTAGTCCCTGTTTCTGTCAATACCACTGAAATTACCTGTGAATTGCTTGATTCTCTATGTGTGATTGTTTAGTGTCAATTGTAATACGTAATCGATTAATTAAGCTTCGTTGATTAGGTCATTCGTATAGTTTGAATCATTTGGCATTCTGTTATTTATAGTTTTCAATTGTTTGTTGTCTGATTAATTAAGATTCTGTTTGATTATAAGCATTGTTCTGAATCATTGAAACTCTTGTATCTGATGTATTTTTCTGCCTTAAAATTACTAGCTGGAATTGGTTTATAGCTGTAGTAATTTAGGTGATCATATGAGAATTAGTTTAGTCAAATGATTAACTTCTCCTCCTTAGGTGAGTTGGTACAGCTGATGGGCAGTAATATTAAGGGGGTTCAGGGGTAATTTGGGAATGAAACAGTAGGAATAATATGTTAATGTTAGTGTTTTGTTAGTGGGATGTTGGTATTTTTAAATTAATGTGGTAATGGGGAACAAAAGGGAATGAGGGGCTGAAAATAAGGAAAAGCTTCCTTAGTGGATTTTAAGTGAAAAATTCAGATTTTAGTGGAAAAAATGGGGCAAGGCAATAAGAAAAGGGTCGGGCAGTAGGTTTAAGAGGAGGCAGACTTGTATAAAAGGGGGTTGAGGCAGGAGAAAAAAAGGGGACTAAGAAAAAAAGAGACAGAAGAAGACTGAAAAATTATCTCCTGAAAAATACTAGAGAGGAATTTTGGAGAGTTTAAGATTGAATGAAAGCTGAACTTTGAAGAAATAGAAAACATTCATAGTTCAAGTTAAAAACCTGCTGGATTTTATCATCAGAATTCAGTAATTTTAGAGTTGAATATGCTGAATTTTAAACACCTAAAAAGTTCAGTAATTGGAGAAAGTTAAAAGAGAGGGTAGAGAGATAAAAAAAAAACTAAAAAGTGAAGTCTTTCTTCCACTGTTAAAAATCAGTGCCAGTTTGCTATTGTATCATTGAAGCTTCAAGCTTTTTTTCTTTGAGTGTTTGAAAACCAGAAAATCTACTGTTCTATTGCATTTCTGAATACATTCTGTCTCTGCATGTGATTGCTGGTGGTATTCTAGTTTTATTCTTGGGTTTTTGGTGTATCTGTGTTGCTGTTTGGTACTTCTGAAATTGCAACTTATGGTCCTGAGTTTGCTGTTGGTTAAACAAAACTGTTCCATTGGTTGTTTGCTGGATTTCTGCTGGTTTTAATCTGTTTCTGGGTTGCTGTTGTTGTTGTTGTTGTATGTTACTGCATTTCTGCTGATCTTCCTTTTCTTTTGCTTCCAATATCAGGTACACTTTCGAATCAATACTGATGTGGCTATGAGACGTGAAAATGAAATGAAATGCTAGGGTGTTTGAAGAATTAGTGTTGTATCTATAGTTTAATAAGATATGTGACAAATATTTATATAGTTTAGTTTTATAACTCAACTGGAATGCATGACGTAGTCTTGTATTTAACTGGAACTGTTTTTTTTTTCAAACTATAGTTTGTAGTTGTCAATTATAGATTTCATGTAGTTAAATATGTAATTTGTAGAATGAACAAATAAGTTAAGGGGTTAGTTGCCATATTTCATCTCCAGCTTTCTTTTGTATTTGAGGCTGATTTTAAATAGTCAGTGTTTGATTCTGTTAGGCAGCATATAGGCCAATATTCGAATCCGTGTTGATAACATTTCCTAGCCGTTAATTCCAATAGTTTAAATCAATTTTAGGAATATTAGTTTTAAATCAATTTGGAGAATGGTCAGTTTGTTTTGAATATCTTGACAATTTTGTATGCATTTTGTAATTTCAGCTTTAGTAGTTCAATTATAGAATAAAGGCACGAAACATTTCTCCATTTTTACGAGTTCGAGTGTAAATTACCGTTATCATCTACTGTAATCCAATAACTACTTGTCAAGCATGTAATTAATTAAGACTTTTCTCGTTTCTTTTAGAGACAAACTTAATAGAAATGTAGTCACTTTAGGATTGCGCTTTAAAAATAAATGAGACGAGCCTCGCCAAATAAAACGCAAGCTGCGGGGCCCTCAATAATTGGTTAATAATTGTATAGACTTCGGGATCGGTCGTTTAGAAAATTTCACGGCCTTACCCAAAATAATGATACGTTAGTCGCTTTAGGCGCGCCTTTAACAATTTACTTTCTTAAACTCGGGTGCACATTTATGTGACCCAAATCCAAATCTCAACAGAGTCGAAATGTATCGATAACCACGGGTACATTGATGTGATGTGGTTCGAGATGTATTTTCACAATGTTGTAATTCTCGATAAAAATAATAATAATGATAAAAGCGGTTAAAAGTTAAAATTCGCACATATGTTCATAATTGTATTAAATCAAATAATCAAGCCGAATATGACAATTGAGCGACCGTGCTAGAACCACGGAACTCGGGATTGCCTAGCACCTTCTCCCGGGTTAACAGAATTCCTTATCCGGATTTCTGGTGCGCAGACTGTTAAACAGAGTCATTCTTTTCCTCGATTTGGGATTCAACCGGTGACTTGGGACACCATAAATATCCCAAGTGGCGACTCTGAAAATAAATAAATAAATTCCGTTTCGATTGTCCTTTAATTGGAAAAACTCCCTTCTGCGCCCCTTTGCGGGGTAGCGGGCCGAAAAAGGAGGTGTGACAGCTCTGGCGACTCTGCTGGGGAACGAACCCAGAATCTCTGATTTATATTATTTGAAATGTACATATAAACTATGCCGAAACCTTCTCTTCTCACCTCCAGGGATGTGCTTACTGGTTGAGACTCCCTATTCTGTTAGTGTCATACCCTGAAATAAAAGAGGCTCGGAAAATTTCTAAGCCGGCTAGCCTTTTGGTTCCCGGAAAGGAGCTCCTTCCTCAACTCAAGTTGTCCGCTCGGGTACACTGTCTAGAACATATACCCAGGTTGAACCTAGTATAACTTGACTTCATGTCGGATCCCTAGTAGGAACGTTTATTTGCATCATGTTGCATTTGACGTAGGGGACTCAACACAGTGGTTGGGTCCATCTAGGACAAGCAACCTGAAATGAAAAAAGACCATCCTGCTGCATCTTGTTTGTTTTGCATGTTTATTTGCTTTAGATCTGCATGCTGACCGGCTTCTGAAATCGGGAATTTTTGAAAAATTGTGAAAAAAAGAAAAAAATATAGCAGTGTAGGGAGATAACTACTTATTTTTAGAAAAATAAAACCAATGTCCAAGTAGTGTTAAAACCCTGCCGAAATTTTGAAAAATGAAAAAAAAATTTAGTTTATTTGAAAAGAAAGGAGTCTTGTTTACAAGTTTAGTTTATGTTGGGCGAACTACGCCGGTTTGATTCTCACAGGGCGTGAGATACGTAGGCAACCCTCGTCAGGTCCAACCTCCCATTTTGCAAAAATAGCCACACAAAAAAATGTCAAAGATTTTTATTTTTCGTCATAGAGTTGGGTGATGTTATTTTTGTCAGAAATAGCCGAATGCTCCCAAAAAGGACGCCGGAAGGCTGACCTTGCATAAACGGCCACCTTTAGTCATTTTTTAGATTTTTGACCGATTGCCCCACACAGCCTTAAAATTTTCGTCCCCGAGGCGCTGAAAGGCAGTGTTTGCAATATCAGATTTTTATTTTTAATTTGAAAAACAAGCAAAGAGTCATAAATGAGTCGGGTGATGCCGTTTTTATCAAAAATAGCCGAATGTTCCCAAAAGGGATGCCGGAAGGCTGACTTTGCATAAACGGCCACTTCTGTCATTTTTGGATTATTGATCGGTTGACTCACACAACCTTAAAATCTTCATTCCTGAAGTGCTGAAAGGCCGTGTTCGGAAAATCGGGTCTTTCTTTTATGAAAAATAATCAAATCATTTTGAGTCAAATAAATTTTCTTTTGTTTAATCACATTAATAAATGTGCAAAATGAGCACGACTCAAAATGAACCTTTTTCAATAATGAATAAAATCCCCCTCCAGTTGCGACTATGGTGGAATGATATAGGCAAAGAAGGGCGAGACGAAGTCAAGAAACATCTGAAAGGTCTCACGGGTTTGTTGGGTATCAGGCCTCGAGGGGATATTATAAGGGCACTGGTCACTTACTGGGACCCGACGCACAATGTCTTCCACTTCTCGGACTTTGAACTCACCCCGACTTTAGAGGAAATAGCAGGGTACATCGACAGTGCTGAGGTTCCGTTGAGGCGTAAATACCTGGTTGCTCCAAGAGCCGTAGCGGTGAACCGGTTTTTGGACTCGTTAAAGGTAGTCAGAACGATCCATAACCCAGACTTGGCGAAAAGTTTTTGCACTTTGAGCTTCATATACCAAAGATACGGCCACATAGGAGGATTCGACAAGCCAAAAAATAAGTTGTGCAGCAAAAGTAACCGTCGAAAGTGGGATGAACATAAACTGGTTGCTTTCATGATAACCTTCTTAGGGCTTTTAGTGTTCCCAAGAAAAGACGGGAATATTGACATAAAGATAGTTGGGGTCGTCAGTACTTTGCTCACTCAAGATGACAGCACGCTTGCACCCATGATTGTATCTGATATCTTCCAAGCTCTCACGGCCTGCAAAGTCGGAGGAAATTTTTCGAATGATGTAACTTTTTATTGCAAATGTGGATGACCGAACACCTATGTCACCGAGCCCAGTTCCTGAGCCATGGATCTTCTGAGAAAACCTGCATAAAGGAGTTCTACACCAGAATTAATGAGGTTCGCTTACCTGAAGGAGTCTTGGCATGGACCTCATACTTCCGGACCCTCAACGCCAGTCAAATACAGTGGACACTGGGATGGTTACCGATCGACGAAGTCATATATATGCCAGCAGCTAGGCCCCATTTTCTCTTGATGGGGCTTAAGAGCATTCAACCTTATGCGCCGTATCGGGTTTTGAGGCAGCTTGGGAGGTGTCAGATAGTGCCGAAAGATGAGGACCTGAGCACCCAAGTGATTGAGATCAGTTCCGATGGCCAGTTTCCTGAAGCAAGGGTCCGCCAGATTTGGAGCCAATGTCAATACTTGGAGGCAAATACTTGTGTACTGAATCGGGCAAGAGGAGAAGTTTCACCCGGATATCAGGCTTGGTACAAAGGGGAAGTGTCATCTGGAAGGCCGGCTAAAAGACCTCACCTTCAAGAATTTTCCAAGTCCTCACAAGAGCATTAGGATTGGTTGGCGAAGGAAAAAGAATACAGGGCCACAATAGGCAAGTTGAAGCAGCAGGTCATAGATCTTCAATTTGAAAGAGAAATTCAGACCGCGACCGATGAAGGGGACAGAAAGAAATCAGCCCAAGAAAATGACTCCCTTAGAGCTCAAAACCGACAAGTCATAATGGATGCCGACAACCAACGGAGAAGCCGGTCCGATAAAAGGCTGATAGCAGGGTTAAGGAATCAGGTCATTGAAAGCCGAAAAGACTTGGAAAGATCCGAGGCTAGCATAGCAAGAATGCGAGCCAGATGGGCAAAAGGTGCAGCAGTGCGGAAAAAGCACCTATGGCAAGTGAGAAGGGATTATGAAGGGAGCATTGCAATATTAAGAGAAACAAATTCCACTCTCAGAGATCGGGTCTTTAAACAAGCCCGAGATGCTAGAACGGACAGGGAGTGCTGCTATGATTCAATAGCCCGAATGGAAGAACAAATGGAGAGGTTCCAAGATCAGCTCATTGACAACACTCAAGTATTGGGATTAAAGAATCAACGAATAGAACAACTGTGTATGGAAAGGGATAGAATTAGGGGTAAGATCGATGAGATTGGGTACTACATCACCACGAAGTGCCTAACATGTGAGAAAATGCCCCGTGATACCCTTTTTGCCTCAGTCATGGGTTATGTCCACTGGATCATGGAGGAATTAAAAAGCTTGAAAAGAGGCCTGGCACCAAAGCCCGCGGAAAGGTCGAACGATGCCTCGCGGGCACCAAAATTCAAGGCCTTAATGTATCCCTAGTTCAAGTCTGCACTTGTTGTTTTAAGAGTCTGTTGTCTACCCTTCTGTTCTTTTTTCATATCAAACAATGTTAATAGTGTGGAGTCTGTATTTTGTTTGTCTTTTTTTCAAATGGGTAGCTTGTAATAGCATATTTTGGTAATAAAATGAAAAAAAAATAATAAAAAAAATTGTGTCTTTATTTTTACTTGTGGCAGAACTACGCACGGTCTGATTCATGCGGGGACATGATACGTAGGCAATCCACATAAGATTCGACCATCACTAAAAAGAAAAAGGGAAAAAGGCAAAATGAATAAAATAAAGGACATAAGCCGGAATGACGCATGCAGTCGAAGCAAAGATATGTTAGAAATGGTTAAACTGCCTAGGAACATTGCATTCCCCAATGTGAAATTGCAATATGTGTTAAACTCTAACGCTAACAAGTTTGTTGTTTATATCAGAGAAAGCTTTCGAAACAGTTAGCACGTTAGAACGTTCTGGCAGATTACCATTACCACACAAGATCAAAAGGGCTTTCCGGAAAGTATGTTTGGTTCAGACAAAAGTGTCGAGGAGAAAAAGACGGAGATGCAAATAATGAAGGAGGAAGTAGACAGGTTGAGACAAGAGATAGCTGGGATGCACCTAGCCTGGGCTAAGGGACAAACATCACCAATACTTCCCTCTACTCCTACCCTTTCACCAGCTCGGACTCCGGAACACCCTTCTACTGGTCCATCAACAAGCTTCCCCATTTCCCAGTACTATCAGGGGGAAACTTCCTATAATCCCCAAGCTTCACTACCCAAACAAAACCCTCCTCCACCAGCTGTTCCTATTTTCGTGGCACCTCCACCCGCCACATTGCAAAAATCACCCGAGGAACCAGTGTTTCAGGTTCACGACAACCAGTAATATCCTCCTGAACCCACCTTCAAAGCACCCGAGCCATACACTTACACCCCTTACTTTCAGCTCCCGACAGAAACTGAAAGGCCAGCTAAGAATCCGGAGCAGGACGAAGTACTCCGTAAAGAGAAAAGCCTGGAGAAATCCTTCAGGAATATGCATGGATTGGGCAGCCAAGTTAGTGTGTCCTATAAATATCTGTGTCCCTTCCCCGATGTTCAATTGTCGGCAGGTTTTAAGATGCCAAATTTTGATCTATATGAGGGACATGGTAGTCCCATGGCGCATCTACGAGGTTTCTGTAGTAAGATGAGAGGGGCAGGTGGAAAGGATGAGCTGCTGATAGCTTATTTCGGTCAAAGTTTAAGCGGGTCCGCATTAGAATTGTACACGAGGCAGGATCCTAGCAGGTGGTATACCTGGGACGATCTAGCACAAGCATTTGCAGGTCATTTCCAGTATAACCTTGAGATCGTCCCCGACTGTCTCACACTGTTAAAACTTGAGAAAAAGCCCGGAGAGAGCTTCAGGGAATTCGGATTCCGTTGGAGAGAACAAGCAGCAAGAGTCGATCCACCAATGAGGGAAGGTGAAATGGTAGACTACTTCTTACAAACATTGGAGCCAACTTACTTTGGTCACCTGGTGACATCAGTTGGTAAATCTTTCAATGAAGTAGTAAAAATGGGCGGTATGGTTGAAGAAGGACTCAGGTTCAACAAGATAATGAGTTATTCGGCGATCAAGGCCACAACTCAGGCTATCCAAAGCGGCACGGGAGGTGCGCTCGGGAAAAAGAAGAGAGAGGAGGTCGCAACAGTCGAAGCAGGTACTTGGTCCAAATCCAGAGGTCCTTCCCCTCACTACCAACCCAGATCCCTTTACCCAAACTATCCACACACTCCATACAACCTTCCACAACCCTATTATCCACCAGAAGAGCCACATTTCTCCGTCTATCACGCCCAAACTTACACCCAGCCTCCGGCTCGCCCGCAATAGCATGCGCCGGCTCCCCAACATACATATCCACCTCCCCAACATACATATCCACCTCCACAAAACACATATTCACCTCCACAAAACACATATCCACCACCAAGGGCCTACATGAATCCTTCAGGGCCAAGTTTCCGCGGAAATCAGGCTTTTAGGAATGAAAGGATGCAGAGGCCGAGAACATTCACTCCGTTGGGAGAAACCTATACTACTCTGTTCCACATGTTGAGGCAGATATGCCTATTAAGTCCTGTTGAACCCAAATTGCCAAATCCCCTGCCCAAAAATCTGGACCACTCAGTAAGCTGTGAATATTGTTCGGGGGCTCCCGGCATGATACTGAGAAGTGTTGGAAGTTGAAGACCGTCGTACAAGATCTTATTGACACAAATAGGATCGAGGTTCAGGCACCAGAGGCACCCAACATCAATGAAAACCCGTTACCGGTGCACCATGAGGCCCACATGATCGAACTAGTGCACGAATGAGGGAAACCTAAAACACCCTCACAAACGGTAATGATGATTCGTGCCAGTCCAAATGAAAAGTCGAGCAGGGGAAAGGCAGTGGTACAGTTGGGAAAGGTAGATGACAAGCCATTTGTGGTAGTGGGAAAAGTTCGTCTGTTGCTGCGAAGAAGCCAGAGTCAGTCAGGGCGGTGCTGCAGGGAGTATCAAGCACACCAGTATTAGTAGTGAAGGGGGTCCACGTAGAACCAGTTGTTATCAGGCCAGTAATGCAGTTGCCGATAACAAGTGAGAAAGCTGTGTCGTGGAGCTACAGTCAAGTGACAGATGCATAAGGGGAAGGAGGTTGTGGAAGAAGTATGCGAGGCCTAGGGGTTAACTCGTTCCGGAAGGTGTTTTGTTCCTGCAGAATTGAGAAGGGCCAATCCTGTAACAATAAAGAAGCCAGTGACGGAGGAAGAAGCAGAGTAGTTTTTGAAGAAGATGAAGGAACATGACTACTCCATTGTAGAGCAGTTAAGGAAGACCCCAGCCCAGATTTAGTTGCTATCCTTGTTGATCCATTCAAGCGATTATTGTCAGGCATTAATGAAGATTCTGAACGAAGCCCATGTCCCGAACAAGCTCTCAGTGAACCATTTGGAGAAAATAGTGCACAAGATCTTCGAGGTGAACCGAGTGACATTCTCTGACGATGAGTTACCAGTAGAGGGTACAGAACACAACAGAGCA
Source organism: Nicotiana sylvestris (assembly GCF_000393655.2). Taxonomy (NCBI): domain Eukaryota; kingdom Viridiplantae; phylum Streptophyta; class Magnoliopsida; order Solanales; family Solanaceae; genus Nicotiana; species Nicotiana sylvestris. The sequence continues at coordinate 116,178,824 of NC_091057.1, read as the reverse complement.
CTCTACCTGACGGTGAAATGCGAAGAATTGGTGGTCACTCGAGTACTGATTGATAATGGGTCAAGTGCCAATATCTGTCCTTTGGACACTCTGAACAAACTGAAGGTTGCTGATGATAGGATCCACAGGAACAACATTTGCATCCGAGGTTTTGATGGGTACTGGAATTGACAACTGGTCCAGTCGAGTTCATATGGAATTTCAAGTGATAGATGTGGCGGTGTCGTATAATCTTTTGTTGGGATGACCCTGGATCCATGCAGCCAAAACAGTGCCTTCTACACTGCATCAAATGGTCAAATTTGAATGGGATAGACAAGAGATTGTGGTACACGGGGATGACGGTACACATGCCGTTAGCGATGCCATTGTGCCCTTCATAGAAACCGACGATGACAAGGGCCCATGGGTTTATCAGGTTTTTGACGCAGTCTCAGTAGACAAAATTCCTGAGGGTGGGGGCCTTCCACTTCCCAGAATCGCAGCTGCGACTTTCATGATAGCCTCGGAGATGTTGAACAGCAGGTTTGTACCAAGAAAAGGTTTGGGGATTGATCTACAGGGAATGGTCCAACCAGTTTCTTTGCCCAAGAACCTGGATACTTTTGGGCTAGGATTCAAGCCTACCGCAGCGGATGTAAAGTGGGCCCGCAAGTTGAAGAAAAGAGTTTGGGTCCTTCCTAAGCTAATCCCGCGCCTATCCAGATCATTTGTCAGAGCAGGGTTAAGAAAGTTGTCGGTCCCGAAAGTTCTCGGACCCCTGATCGGGCCAGATGGAGATTTGAATGAGGGCTTTCAAAGAATGTTCGCTGATGTCAACATGATAGAAGCTGGAGAGGGTTCCAGTAAGGCAGACATACAGTTTGTGGGGCCTAGGGCCAATGTCAACAATTGGACAACTACTCCTCTTCCTACTCGGAGGGAGTCCTAGTAGTTGGCTCTGATTGTCCTTCTTGTTTTCTGGATTATTCCAGGGTTGTAATCCAGATTCCTTTTTATTTTTATTATTGCTCAACAAAGTGTGAAACCTTGTTATCCCATAATTCAATAAAATGAAAAGTTTCTTCTTCATTCCTTATTTTATTTTTTATTTTTTATTTTTGTTTCCTTCTTTTCTTTTGCTGAACAGTTCTTTTCATACTGGTTCTAACAACATGGCATTCACAACGGATATTCAACATAGTCTAAAAGATCAATCTGATTCCGAACTAACTATACAGGAGGTCGATTATGATAATGAATCGAAATACGATGAGGATGAAGCCTTTGAAGAAATAAACAGAGAGCTAAGCCAGTTTGAAGAGAAATACATGCCCAACTTAAATGACACAGAAGCCATCAATTTAGGGGATGCAGACAGTATCAGGGAAACTAAAATAAGTATCCACATTGCACCAAATATCAGGGAAGAACTAATCAAAACACTTATTGAGTTCAAAGATATTTTTGCATGGTCGTATGATGACATGCCGAGATTAAGCACGGATTTAGTGGTTCACAAATTGCCCACTGACCCGGAATGCCCTCCCATCAAGCAGAAATTGAGGAAGTTCAAAACAGACATGAGTGTGAAGATTAAAGAAGAAGTAACCAAGTAGCTACAAGCAAAAGTTATTCGGGTCACTCGATATCCTGATTAGTTGGCTAATGTGGTGCCAGTGCCGAAGAAAGATGGGAAGATCAGGGTGTGTGTCGATTACCGCAATCTGAACAGGGTGAGTCCAAAGGACAACTTTCCTTTACCCAACATCCATATCTTGATCGATAATTATGTCGGGCGTGAGATCGGATCTTTTGTAGATTGTTATGCTGGGTATCATCAGATTTTGATGGATGAAGAAGATGCGGAAAAGACGACATTCATTACGCCGTGGAGGACTTATTGCTACCGGTTAATGCCATTTGGTCTGAAGAATGCTGGGGCAACGTACATGAGAGCAATGACCACTGTGTTTTATGACATTATCCACAACGAGATTGAGGTGTACGGACGATGTGATCATAAAGTCCAAACGTCAGGAAGACCACGTAGCAGACATAAGGAAGTTTTTTCAAAGACTTCAAAGGTATGATATTAAGCTCAACCCGGCCAAATATGCATTTGGTGTTCCATCTGGGAAGCTTTTGGGATTCATCGTCAGTCGGCGAGGTATTGAGTTGGACCCATCAAAGATCAAATCTATTCAAGATTTGCCACCGCCAGAAGAACAAGACAAAAGTAATGAGTCTGTTGGGAAGGTTGAATTACATCAGCAGATTTATTGCTCAACTCACAGCAACTTGTGAACCTATCTTTCGGCTACTGAAGAAGGATGTCGCGGTAGAATGGACGGCATAATGTCTAGAGGCATTTGACCAGATCAAAGGATATTTATCAAATCCACCTGTGTTGGTTCCACCTGAGCCGGGGAGACTGTTAATTCTTTATCTAACGGTCCTAGAGAATTCGTTTGGTTGCGTGCTGAGGCAACACGACATTACAGGAAGGAAGGAACAAGCCATCTATTATCTCAACAAGAAGTTTACAGTATATGAGGTTAAGTACACTCAACTTGAGAAGACTTGTTGCGCCATAACTTGGGTGGCCCAAAAATTGAAGCATTATCTATCATCATATACTACTTATCTCAATTCGCACTTGGATCCACTAAAGTATATTTTCCAGAAGCATATGCCCACAGGGAGGTTAGCGAAATGGCAAATATTACTCACGGAGTTTGACATCGTCTATGTGACGAGGACGACCATGAAAGCCCAAGCACTGGCCGATCACTTGGCTGAGAATCCTGTTGATGAAGAATACGAGCCGTTGAGGACGTATTTTCCTGACGAGGAAGTGATGCATATAGATGAGTTGGAATTACCTGAGGAACCAGGTTGGAAGCTTTTCTTTGATGGAGCTGCAAATGCGAAGGGAGTTGGAATAGGAGCGGTACTTATTTCTGAAACAGGACGTCATTATCCTGTTACAGCTCAGCTGCGTTTCTATTGTACCAACAACATGGCTGAGTATGAGGCATGAATTTTGGGTCTATGACTAGCTGCAGACATGGATGTCCAGGATGTTTTGGTCTTGGGAGACTCGGACCTCCTAGTGCATCAGATTCAGGGTGAATGGGAAACACGGGATTTGAAGCTCATACCATATCGACAATGTTTGCACGATCTGAGCAAGCGATTTCGATTAGTGGAGTTCAGACACATCCCAAGAGTTCACAATAAGGTTACCGATGCATTGGCCACTTTAGCATCGATGTTACACCACCCAGACAAAATTCATGTTGACCCGTTGCACATCCAGGTTCGTGATCAGCATGCTTATTGCAACATGATAGAGGAAGAAGTGGATGGCGAGCCATGGTTTTATGACGTCAAGGAGTACCTCAGGATGGGGGTATACCCAGAGCAGGCCACCGGAGATCAAAAAAGAGCCATTCGGCGATTGGCAAGTGGATTCTTCCTCAGTGGAGGAGTGTTGTACAAAAGAACCCCAGATTTGGGATTGCTGAGATGTATAGATGTCAGTCAAGCCACGACAGTTATGACAGAGGTACATGCTGGAGTTTGTGGGCCACATATGAGTGGATATGTATTGGCGAAGAAGATTCTTCGAGCAGGGTACTATTGGCTCACTATGGAGCGTGATTGTATCAATTTCGTGCGAAAATGCCATCAGTGTCAGATACACGGAGATTTGATTCATTCTTTGCAGACAGAATTGCATACAGTATCAGCACCATGGCCATTTGTTGCCTGGGGCATGGATGTCATTGGACCTATTGAGCGGGCAGCTACCAACGGTCATAGGTTCATTCTGGTGACCATCGACTATTTCACTAAGTGGGTTGAAGTAAAACTTTCAAGTCAGTAACCCAGAAAACAGTGGTGGATTTTGTTCACTCCCATATCATCTGTAAATTTGGAATCCCAAAGGTGATCCTCACAGATAATGGTGCTAATCTTAACAGCAATTTGATGAAAGAGGTATGTCAGCAGTTTAAGATTACACACCGTAATTCCATACCATATCGTCCCAAGGCGAATGGAGCAGTTGAAGCAGCCAACAAGAACATCAAGAAGATACTGAGGAAGATGGTAGAAGGATACAGACAATGACATGAAAAATTACCATTTGCATTGTTGGGTTATCGCACCACTGTCCGTACTTTGGTAAGGGCAACTCCTTATTTATTGGTATATGGAACTGAAGCAGTAATACCGGCGGAAGTTGAAATTCCATCCCTTCGGATTGTCGCTGAGGCTGAGATTGATGATGACGAGTGGGTCAAAACCCGTTTGGAGCAGTTGAACTTGATTGATGAAAAGAGATTGGTAGCTGTGTGTCATGGCCAGTTATATCAAAAGAGAATGGCGAGAGCCTACAACAAGAAGGTGCGCCCCAGAAAATTTGAGGTGGGGCAGCAGGTGTTGAAACGAATCCTGCCACATCAAGCCGAAGCAAAAGGCAAGTTCGCCCCGAATTGGCAAGGACCATTCATTATAACCAGAGTGTTGCCCAATGGCGCTTTATGTTTAACAGATATCGACGGGAAATGCGTCGACATGGCTATCAATTATGACGCGGTTAAGAGATATTATGTATGATTTCTTTTAATTGTAATTGTTGTTTGTTTGTGATTGGCATTTATCGGAGAATGAAATGACGGAGGCAATTCTTTCTTCTATCCAAACACTTTAACCTTTGCTTCCCTTTTGAGCCTTATTTATTTTTTCACATCCCTCTTTTGGAATTAGTAATTAAAATGAAAGAAAAAAGATAATGAAAAAAAAAAAAAATAATAAAGGCAAACGAAAGTCACAAGAAAATAAAGGAATTGGGAACTACGTTTGACCTGATTCCTCAAAGAAGGATACGTAGGCGCCTCACGACTCGGTCATAGTGTAACAAAAAAATAAAGAATCCCCAAGCAAGAAAAATTGGGGCAGAAGTTGTGTTTATAATTTTGGGAAAGAAAGTTTGATTCCAAGAGTTGTAATGTTTTACCCATCAAAATTATTTTGAGCTTTTTGATACCCCTTTTCCTTTTAGCCAGACACGAAAACCCATATTGATGTCCAAAAAAGACCTCCCGATTAGTATCCGAGAAGTGCCAAGTCATGCAAACGGAAGTCGGGAATAACACTCTGATCCCCAATAAAAAGGAAGATCATAAGCTGGAAATGAATTGATAGCCGAAAAGAATCCCTAGCAAAGAGAGTCATATCGACAACACTCCAATCCCCAACTGAAAAATAAAATAAAATGAGAGAGTCTTATCGGTGAAAACCTTCACAGGCACCATGAGGCGACGGGAGTTGAGAGAAATGAGAGAGTCTTATTAGTGAAAACCCCTCGAAGGGCACTATGAGGCGACAAGTCAAGATTGGCGGAAAGGGTCCACATTTGGCAAAGAGTTGAGTATTTATTTATCCCCAGCAAGATGAGGCCATCCGAAAGATTGATTGATACGAATAGACTGGGTTGATCAATCCGGAATGCACGACATGATCTTTGGGATTGGTTATATCATTCATATAAGTTATTTTCTTTCCTTTTTCCCATCATTTGTTCAGAAAGACTTCTTCTTTTTCGATCTTTTGAAATTATCACTTTTTCATTTCTTGGTTTAAAAAACTTTACCTCCCCAGCAGTTTGTTTTTGAAAAGGATTTTTAGAGCTTACTACCAGTGGCCAAAATGGTGCAAAGCAAAATGCGAATAGGACAGGCCAAAGATAAGGCGACAAAGCGAAAAGAAGTTTGTCGCAAGACCAAATGATGAATGGGTCTAGATCCCAAGAGGACCAAATTTCCAAGGGAAGTCAGAGAAAAACAGAAATAACAACAGTTAAAAAGTTATGGATCAAATTCCAAGAGGATCCCCAGCAGATTTACGAGATACAGGAACAACTCCGACAGATTCTCGACCAAGCTCCACAATGGTCGGACAACACAGAGCGGGGAAGGAAGAGAAACGAAAACCATCCCCAGTAGGAATATCAGCCCCAACAAACAATATCATCCCCAACAAGTTTTATAGCAAAGCAGGGAAAAGAAAAGGGAAAAACCATCCCCAACAGAAGTGGCACGACCACTCGCCCCGTTTTAAACTAACAAATATTTCTTTGATTTAAAGCAGGGGAAGGAAATATTATTGACAGCAGGAAGACAGAGTCACAAAGAAGATTATCAAACTGGGGCAGAAAATTTTCGCTCATTACGAAAATTTTCTTGAAATCAGATAGCCATTTGGGAAAGAGAGAAGATAACACAAGTTTTGAAGGAAGTAAAATCCCCAGCAGTATACGAGAAGGGAGATACAAGTTTTAAAAGAAAAGCAATCTTGGAAAAAGCAAGATAACCCAAAGTTTTAAAAGTAATGGCCTTTGAATCAATATCATCCCCACCATTGTTAAAAAGAGGAAGATAATTCCCCAGCAGTGTTATTCCCGGCAAGTTTCAGGGAAGTGAAAGCGCCAGCTTTAAAGGAAATAGTCTTTGAAGAAGGAAAATGACATATTGGTGAAATAAAATATCGGTGTTATCCCCAGCAGTTTTCAGAGGAATAAAACACCAGTTATTTTTAAAGTTGTTGTTGAAGTCAGGAGCCCGCCTGGAGAATGGAGGCTGAATTATTTTTAAAGTTGTTTTGAAGTCAGGAGCCCGCCTGGAGAATGGAGGCCGATTTATTTTCAAAGTTGCTATGGAAGTCAGGAGCCCGCCTAGAGAATGGAGGCTGACATTTTTAAGAAGTTGTTGAAATCAGGAGCCCTCCTGGAGAATGGAGGCTGACATTTTTAAGAAGTTGTTGAAATCAGGAGCCCGCCTGGAGAATGGAGGTGTTACATTTAAAAAGTTGGAGAAGTCAGGAGCCCGCTTGGAGAATGGAGGCCGAATTATTTTCAAAGTTGTTGAAGTCAGGAGCCCGCCTAGAGAATGGAGGCTGAATTATTTTGAGAAAGTTGTTGAAGTCAGGAGCCCGCCTGTAGAATGGAGGTTGTTAAATTTTAATTTGGAGTCAGGAGCCCGCCTGTAGAACGGAGGTTGTTTATTTTAAAAAGTTGAAGAAGTCAGGAGCCCGCCTGTAGAACGGAGGTTGTTATATTCTAAGATTGGAGAAGTCAGGAGCCCGCCTATAGAACGGAGGTTGTTATATTCTAAGTCGGAGAAGTCAGGAGCCCACCTGTAGAATGGAGGTTGTTAAATTTTAATTTGGAGTCAGGAGCCCGCCTGGAGAATGGAGGCCGAATTATTTTCAAAAGTTGTTGAAGTCAGGAGCCCGCCTGGAGAATGGAAACTGAATTATTTTGAGAAAGTTGTTGAAGTCAGGAGCCCGCCTGTAGAATGGAGGTTGTTAAATTTTAATTTGGAGTTAGGAGCCCGCCTGTAGAACGGAGGTTGTTATATTCTAAGATTGGAGAAGTCAGGAGCCCGCTTGTAGAACGGAGGTTGTTATATTCTAAGTCGAAGAAGTCAGGAGCCCGCCTGTATAATGGAGGTTGTTAAATTTTAATTTGGAGTCAGGAGCCCGCCTGTAGAACGGAGGTTGTTTATTTTAAAAAGTTGAAGGAGTCAGGAGCTCGCCTATAGAACGGAGGTTGTTATATTTTTAAATTATGGAAGAAGTCAGGATCCCTCCTGGATAATGGAGGTTGTGTCATCTTTCAAAAGTCAAGTTGGAGTCAGGAGTCCGCCTGCAGAACAGAGGAATACATTTCAAGATCAAATCAGAAGTCAGTAATGAGGAGGGTTACAACAAAAATCCCCAGCATAACAAGCTTTAATGTAGGAAGCAGCGTCCCCAGCAGACAGCGGAATGATAAAACTTGTGTTCAGAAAAGCAAAAGGCCAGTGTCATCCCCAGCAGTTTTCGAAAGAAAAGCGCCAGAGGAAACACAAGCCGACAAGAAAGCAAGGCAACCAAAGCAAGTGGAAGATAGATAAGATTTTGTAATTCCTAGTTTAGTCTAGCTTCTTGTTTTCTTTTGGCACGGTGTAATAAGGAGATCGAAAAGCAGTAGCAACAACATGTAGCAGCAGTAACGGCAAAATTGTAGTTCCATGGTAGTCCCAGCTACCAAAACTTCCCGAACTACATTTACCTGATTCCCTTTTAGCCAGGGATATGTAGGAAACCTTTGAAGCGAAGGTCCGGTCAAATCTTAAAAAAAACGCTTCACACGGAGTATTCCAACGGGCAAAAAATCGCTCGTATCAGCTCACTTTATCTTTGCACGAAAACCCTTCGTGTTTTCGAACAAAGAGGGGCAGCTGTGAGCACGTGATTTTTGCTTCACGAAAACTACTCCAAAAGAAATCAAAAAATAAAACAAAATTTTCCTTATGCACAATTTTGAGAATTTGCGTGACATTTTTGATAATTATTTTGTCCATAAATGTTTATCTTGTTGTAATTAATTAAAAATACGTGGCATGTGCATTTAGGAATTAATTAAACCATAATTTGGTTTTAAAAGAGGAAAATCACAAAAATATGCATTTAGTCTATTTTTCGTCATTTAAATGTGCCATCGTGTGATTTTATTTTTAATTAAATGTTTTAACTTGTGTATTAATTGTTGTTAAGGGTTGATTAATATATTGTAAGGTTAATTTTGATTTCACAATTTAATGTAGAATTTTTTGTTAATTAGGAATTAAAATAAGAAAAAAGAAGAAGAAAAGAATGAAAAAATGAAGAAAACTCGGATTGGGCCAAAAGTTTAAAATGAAATTGGGCCCAAATAAATAACAATGCATGACCCAGTCCATTTCCTGGTCTCAGATAACCCCAAACGACGCCGTATTGGCGTCTCAAATCTGAGTCGTTGATCAAACTGATCGAACGATCCAGTTTAGCCCTTGCATAGTTGAAACGGCGTCATTTCAGGCATGTCGATCTAAGCCGTCCATCTCCATTGATCCAACGGTCCCAAGCTTCCCTCACAACCGGGTCCATTTCGACCCGGGTCGACCTAGTCTCTGAATGAGACCAAACGATAAAGTCCCCCTTAAGTGAATTGATCCAGGCCGTTGATCGTGATTGATCCAACGGCCAAGATCAAACCACCCCTCCCCTATATAAACTTAATCTCCTACCCCAGCCCCCCCAAACCAAACACCCCCCCATTCCCTGTTCATCGTCTCTCTAACTCAGAGACGAGCCAGACCAAACCCTAGCCGCCTTAGGTTATCTCCGCCTAAAACCCGACGGCAACAACGTCGCCGGTCACCAAACCAACACCCTAAGACCACCTGACCACCCTCAATCCAAATCTGGTAACCGTTTAGCTCGAATCTTCTTGGAACTTCTCGAATATTCATTTGAAGATTCGAGCCAAACATGAACATACCCCAACCGGCCCCAAACTTACACCACAACACCCCCTTGCCTCCCTCATACCCTGAATACCTTTGGTTTCGTTCGAATCTGGCTAGAAACACTCGAGCCCCAAATCGAGCCCCAAATCGAGCCCAAGAACCCTAAAAAACCCAAGCCTGGAATTCTGTCCAAATTAAAGAGGTTTTGGGTGTTCAATGGACCTTAGTCGAAGTGTTCTCAGTTGAGAACACTCGATTAAGGTCCGTTCGACCTCAAAAAAAAGGTACGAGTCAGAGTTCAAGTCAGGATTGTCCAGGTCCCGAATTTCTTGAGGTATTTTCCATTTCCTATTTGTCCCAGTTTGTGTTTGCTTATTCTGTTTATCTGTTTAGTTTAATTTTATTGATTTTTCCATTCTTTATCAATTCATCTTCTCATCCCAAGTGACCTTTTTATTTAGTCGATTTTTCTTTTGTTGATTAAATTGTACCTGTCATAAACTACACATTCGATTTGATTAATGTTGTCGAATAATTAGTTTCATAAGTCCCCTATTTTGTACACAGCCATGAATCACCCTGTTTGTATGTTTGATTCTATTTGTTGTTACCAATTGCGTATGTATAATCGATTAATAAGTTGCGTCGATTAATTAGTTTCCTGTTAGTCCCTGTTTCTGTCAATACCACTGAAATTACCCGTGAATTGCTTGATTCTCTGTGTGTGATTGTTTAGTGTCAATTGTAATACGTAATCGATTAATTAAGCTTCGTTGATTAGGTCATTCGTATAGTTTGAATCATTTGGCATTCTGATGTTTATAGTTTTCAATTGTTTGTTGTCTGATTAATTAAGATTCTGTTTGATTATAAGCATTGTTCTGAATCATTGAAACTCTTGTATCTGATGTATTTTTCTGCCTTAAAATTACTAGCTGGAATTGGTTTATAGTTGTAGTAATTTAGGTGATCATATGGGAATTAGTTTAGTCAAATGATTAACTTCTCCTCCTTAGGTGAGTTGGTACAGCTGATGGGTAGTAATATTAAGGGGTTTCAGGGGTAATTTGGGAATGAAATAGTAGGAATAATATGTTAATGTTAGTGTTTTGTTAGTGGGATGTTAGTATTTTTAAATTAATGTGGTAATGGGGAACAAAAGGGAATGGGGGGCTGAAAATAAGGAAAAGCTTCCTTAGTGGATTTTAAGTGAAAAATTAAGATTTTAGTGGAAAAAATGGGGCAAGGCAATAAGAAAAGGGTCGGGCAGTAGGTTTAAGAGGGGGCAGACTTGTATAAAAGGGGGTTGAGGCAGGAGAAAAAAAGGGGACTAAGAAAAAAAGAGACAGAAGAAGACTGAAAAGTTATCTCCTGAAAAATACTAGAGAGGAATTTTGGAGAGTTTAAGAGTGAATGAAAGCTGAACTTTGAAGAAAGAGAAAACATTCATAGTTCAAGTTAAAAACCTGCTGGATTTTATCATCAGAATTCAGTAATTTTAGAGTTGAATAGGCTGAATTTTAAACACCTAAAAAGTTCAATAATTGGAGAAAGTTAAAAGAGAGGGTTGAGAGATAAAAAAAAACTGAAAAGTGAAGTCTTTCTTCCACTGTTAAAAATCAGTGCCAGTTTGCTACTGTATCATTGAAGCTTCAAGCTTTTTTTCTTTGAGTGTTTGAAAACCAGAAAATCTACTGTTCTATCGCATTTCTGAATACATTCTGTCTCTGCATGTGATTGCTGGTGGTATTCTAGTTTTATTCTTGGGTTTTTGGTGTATCTGTGTTGCTGTTTGGTACTTCTGAAATTGCAACTTGTGGTCCTGAGTTTGCTGTTGGTTAAACAAAACTGTTCCATTGGTTGTTTGCTGGATTTCTGCTGGTTTTAATCTGTTTCTGGGTTGCTGTTGTTGTTGTTGTTGTTGTATGTTACTGCATTTCTGCTGATCTTCCTTTTCTTTTGCTTCCAATATTAGGTACACTTTCGAATCAATACTGATGTGGCTATGAGACGTGAAAATGAAATGAAATGCTAGGGTGTTTGAAGAATTAGTGTTGTATCTATAGTTTAATAAGATATGTGACAAGTATTTATATAGTTTAGTTTTATAACTCAACTGAAATGCATGACGTAGTCTTGTATTTAACTGGAACTGTTTGGTTTTCAAACTATAGTTTGTAGTTGTCAATTATAGATTTCATGTAGTTAAATATGTAATTTGTAGAATGAACAAATAAGTTAAGGGGTTAGTTGTCATATTTCATCTCCAGCTTTCTTTTGTATTTGAGGCAGATTTTAAATAGTCAGTGTTTGATTCTGTAAGGCAGCATATAGGCCAATATTCGAATCCGTGTTGATAACATTTCCTAGCCGTTAATTCCAATAGTTTAAATCAATTTTAGGAATGTTAGTTTTAAATCAATTTGGAGAATGGTCAGTTTGTTTTGAATATCTTGACAATTTTGTATGCATTTTGTAATTTCAGCTTTAGTAGTTCACTTATAGAATAAAGGCACGAAACATTTCTCCATTTTTACGAGTTCGAGTGTAAATTACCGGTTATCATCTACTGTAATCCAATAACTACTTGTCAAGCATGTAATTAATTAAGACTTTTCTCGTTTCTTTTAGAGACAAACTTAATAGAAATGTAGTCACTTTAGGATTGCCCTTTAAAAATAAATGAGACGAGCCTCGCCAAATAAAACGCAAGCTGCGGGGCCCTCAATAATTGGTTAATAATTGTATAGACTTCGGGATCGGCCGTTTAGAAAATTTCACGGCCTTACCCAAAATAATGATACGCTAGTCGCTTTAGGCGCGCCTTTAACAATTTACTTTCTTAAACTCGGGTGCACATTTATGTGACCCAAATCCAAATCTCAACAGAGTCAAAATGTGTCGATAACCACGGGTACATTGATGTGACGTGGTTCGAGATGTATTTTCACAATGTTGTAATTCTCGATAAAAATAATAATAATGATAAAAGCGGTTAAAAGTTAAAATTCGCGCATATGTTCATAATTGTATTAAATCAGATAATCAAGCCGAATATGACAGTTGAGTGACCATGCTTGAACCACGGAACTCGGGAATGCCTAGCACCTTCTCCCGGGTTAACATAATTTCTTATCCGGATTTCTGGTGCGCAGACTGTTAAACAGAGTCATTCTTTTCCTCGATTTGGGATTCAACCGGTGACTTGGGACACCATAAATCTCCCAAGTGGCGACTCTGAAAATAAATAAATAAATCCCGTTTCGATTGTCCTTTAATTGAAAAAACTCCCTTTTGCGCCCCTTTGCAGGGTAGCGGGCCGAAAAAGGAGGTGTGACAACAACTGTTAGAAAAGATGTTGAAAATAGGAGAGCTGCACATTTTTAGTTAAGAAAAAATGCCATATCGCCTAAATACATGCTCACATATTCCCTCACACCCCTCTAATTTTTTTCTCTCATAACAGCACACCCTTATGTTATATATAGAGACCTCATGCATTCTATATAAAGGACATTGATCACTGCATTAAGAGAAGAACAAAAACGTATGAAATTCTGCATTTTAAAGAGTAAATTCCCCTCATTTTGACACTGGATTCTTGCTGCACCTTTAAGAAAATTCCATCTCCTCTCAACATTGATATTTTGCATTCTCCATAGAAACACACTTGTTCATTTTATATTCTCTAAAAGGAGCTCTTGAGTTTTCATTTGCTGGTGGATTTGCTGATTTGCTGCATAATTTGAGTGCTGATTTGCTGGTTCCAATTCTTACTCCAGCTTGTTTCAAGTTTAAGTACACAAATATGCGCTTGTACGATTTTGAATTTTAGATTAATTAGAATTCTTTGCTTATTTCATGAAATACAAGTGTAGTGTTGTGTTCACTTGTTTGCCTATGTTTTCAGGGTGTTTTGAAATGTTTGAAAATGTTTAAGTGGTAACAAAGTGTTACGAAGTACAATCCAATAAGGAATGTTTGCTTAAATTAGTTTTTTCTTTCTCTTTTCATGTAACGACCCGACCGGTCGTTCCATGAGTTACCACTCTGTTTCTCCCATTTCTACTTCTTACTGCTTTGTTCAGCTGTATTAAGTATTATCGGGTTGGTTGGCTCGGGTTCGGAGAGGTTTTGGTAAGGTTTGAGACACCTAATATCTTTCGAGTGAGCTTAAGTTCGAAAAGTCAATCGGATGTTGAATTATGTGATAAAGGGCTCGGATGTGAGTTCCGATGATTCGGATAGTTTCAGGAGGTGATTTGGGACTTAGAAGTGTGATCGGAATGCGTTTTGGAGGCCAGGAGTAGATTTAGGCTTGAATTGGCGAAATTGGAATTTTGGCGTTTTCCAGTTGATAGGTGAGATTTTGATATAGGAGTCGGAATGGAATTTCGGGAGTTCCAGTAGGTCCGTTGTATCATTTTAGAAGTGTGTGCAAAATTTCAGGTCATTCGGACGTGGTTTGATAGACTTTTTTATCGAAAGCGGAATTTGAAAGTTTTTGGAATTCTTAGGCTTGAATCCAACGCAAATTTGGTGTTTTGATGTTGTTTTGAGCGTTCCGAAGGTTGGAAAAAGTTTTAATGATGTTATGGGATAGCTTGGCATATTTGGTTGTGGACCCGAGGGCCTCGGGTGAGTTTCGGATGGTTGAACGGATCATTTCAAGTTGAAAAAGATTTGCAGAAAATCTATTGTGAGTGTTGCAGACTTTTGGCCTTCGTGTTCGCAAGTGGGTCCTCGCATTCGTGAAAAGTTAGGATGAGAGGCAGGAGGTTTGGCCTTCGCATCTGCGATGGAGGTCCCGCATTCGCGAAGGGTTGGGGTCAGTGAGCTTCGCGTTCGCGGGTGTGGGGTCGTGTTCGTGATGAGTGGGAAGGCTGAGGCTTCGCGTCCGCGTACGGGGTGTCGCGTTCGCGATGAAGGAAATGTGGTCGACGCCAGGTTGTGCTTTGCAAACGCGAGGCATTGACCACGTTCGCGAAGAAGAGGTTTTAAGTGTTAGGCAGAATGTTTTAAAAGATCAATTCCGCGATTTTTAGCCTAAGTTTCACCATTGTTGGGCGATTTTAGAGCTTTTTGATGAAGATTGAAGAGGGAATCAAGGGGAAACACTTGGAGGTAAGATTTATGGACTTAATACTCAATACTAATGTGTTTTATACCTAATTAATCATGGAATTTGTAGAATTTAAGCCTAAATATTGAAGAACTAGGGCTTGTAATTGGAGACCAAAAATTAGGGATTTGAGGGGTCATTTGTGGTTGGATTTTGGTACTTTTAATATGAATAAACTCGGAGAGTGATAAGGATTTTATTAATGTAATTTTTATCGGATTCTGAGACGTGGTCCCGGGGGTCGGGTTTGGTCAATTTCAAGGCTTATGTTGTAATTTGATTGCTTTCGAGTAGGATTTGCTCCCTTAGCATATTTTGATGGTTATGTACTGATTTTGGTTAGATTTGGAGCATCCATAGGCCGTTTCGAGAGGAAAAGGCATCGCGGACTAGAGTTTGGACTGGATAGAGGTGAGTAATGATTGTAAATATTGTCCTGAGGGTATGAAACCCCGGATTTCACATTGTTGTGCTATGTTGAGGTGACACACACGCTAGATGACGAGCGCGAGGTCGTGCACTGTTGGGGATTGAGACTTAGTCCGTCTCGAATGACTGTTTTACTACGTATTTGATTGAAAGTTGTTTGCTATCATCATGTTTTGGGCTGAATGTCATAGTTGGGCCTCGTGCCAACTGTTTTGGACCCTTCGGGGATTTTTACTACTATTCCTCACTGTTTTGACTTTATACTTGTACTCAGTCACGCTATATTATATGGTTTTTATAACTCAGCCATGTTTACTCTGTTTTGTCATCTTAAATGATATCTTGAGCTGATCATCATATTTTACTGAGCCCGAGTGGCTTTTTGTTTTAGAGATTTCTAACTGAATAGGGGTGTGGGCCTGTGTTGTGAGGTCATTATGGGAGTGGGCTGTGCGTCGAAGCGATATTGTGCTGATTCATGATTATGAGGCCGAGGACCTGAGTTGTACGCCACAAGGTGGCTTGATATAAGGCTGAAAGCTTGTTGATTATGCCACGGGGTGGCTTGATATTGTGATTGGGCCGTAAGGGGCCCCTTCCGGATTCTGTACACCCCCAGTGAGCGCGGGTACCCAGTTTGTGATGTGATATAGCTCGAGGGGCTGATGTTATTTCGTGTTATTGCCCGAGGGGCTAATACGAGTGATTGTGAGATAGCCTGAGGGGCTGATTCTGTTGGTTTTTGCCCGATAAGCTGATTTTATGTGTTTATCTTTTCTCACTATTTTTCATTCACTCTTTTAACTGTTAAAAGATATTTTAAAGAATCTTATATTGAACTAAGGTATTTTTACAAGTTTTCACTGTTTTATTGCATTGTATTGGTTTTACGCTGCATCTTTATAGCATTTTGCTGTGTTTTACGTGTTTTCTTATCGCTCAGCTGCCTTTACTTTTATTACTCACTGAGTTGGCATACTCACATTATTCCTTGCACCCTATGTGTAGATTCAGGAGCTTCGGATCCCGCTAGCGAGAGTTGATTGCTTCCAGCAGGCTGTTCGGAGTTCACTAGGTAGCTGCTCGGCGTTCGCAGCCCAGTGCTTCTCTCTCTTATCTTACTTTCCTTTCTATTAGTTCTGTAATAGACTGCATAGTCTCTTTCATTCTCTTAATCAGATGTTTAGATGCTCATGACTAGTGACACCCCGATGTCGGCTGTGTTTATTTCCGCATTTGTTCTGTTTTACTCTATTTTGGGATTTATCACTTATTAATGACTTAAATTGAATTAATATAACTGTTTAAATGGATTGGGGATTTGTGTCGGTTGGTCTTGTTTCACGTTGGGCACCATCACGACGAGTCCAGGTTTAGGGTCGTGACATTTCATTTACTGTTATTTGTCGTATAATCATTTCAGGCTTAACTAGAATTCTCTAAATACGAATGTGATCCAATTGGTTGAATGCCTGGATGCTCAGTCATGGCAATATTAAGGTGGTCTATTTGTAAGCATGAATATGTAACAACTTCACTGTTTGTTATTAAAAAATATTTTACCACGTGATGACGAAAAGGCAGGGAGCTTCATGAGTAGGTGTTTAAGTATGGCCTAAGAAAGTTTAGAGAATGTTTGTAACTTGCTGGAATAGTTTGGTACAGAGATAACGAATGAATTTCTTTCTTGATATTTTTTTGGATTTCCAATAACTTCTATGATGTGGTCCATGCTATTGTAAAATGTTGCGAGCCTGTTATTTAGAATTAATGCGCAAAAACGTATGAGATTGGAAACAACAGGAGTGTTTGTGTAGCTTTTCAATGAAGTTACAGCTGATAATTAGCTAGATGCAAGGATTATATAATACTAAGTTTATTTTTGTTTGTGATTAAAATTGTGTAAATTCAATTAAGCTATCCATTTTGTATAGTTTTGATCCTTAAGTTTAGGTATCTAGAATGGTATTTGTTTGAATGGTTATGATTCTATCATCGTAGGTGATCTTTCATATCGTTAATAAGCTATAAATTTGTAAAGAATCATATAAGATTGTAGGCTAGTGGGGCCGTTGATCCCAGAACATTAAGCCCAATAATAAGGTAGTTGAAGTTATGTATAATAAATGAGTTCACATGGGCTCAACTACCTTGGGTTTATATGAGCTTTTGGGGAGTTATAATAATTACAAGCTTACCATAGTGACTTGGCTTTGCGGTGGGTTCTCCATGGATAATGCCACCTCAAATCGTTTTTTTAGTCTTCATCATTTACTCGAGCTATGGGTTGGCCCAAAATTTGTGGCCCATTTAGGAGCCTTAATGATCCATAAACTCTTAAAAGCTAGCATAAGGAGCCTAATTGTGTTATTTTGACCCAAATGACTCCTTGTGAGCATAAACTACATTTTTCCTTTTAAATAGTCGAAACTAACTGATGTCAATGAGGATCTTAGTCACGTATCACCCAAAAGTAGTATCCCAATTGTTAATAGCTTGTTTTCTTAGACTATAAATCAGACTCTCATATATAGTCTCAGTCTTTTGAAAATTAGCTAACCCTTGAACATCGTAGTTTGCTTTAGGCACAATTATAACCCATTATCGTGATTAGGTATATGTTTGCATAATATAATTATGATTTTACAAATTAAATCAAAGTATGTATTCGCGCAACTTTGGGTGGAACAATCTTATTAATAAAACGTGATAAATTGTGTACATGTACGCGTGACATGATTTAAGCCCCCCAAATAAAACAAATTTATGCACATGTGATCTGTTTCAAAGATAAATCCATAAAATACCATAATTAAAAACGGTAAAAGGATAAAAGTACATAGGTTCTAAAAATGAGTAATTAAAAAATTTAATTAAGTCGGGTATGATTAAAGCGACCGTGCTAAAACCACAAAATCCGAGAATGCCTAACACCTTCTTCCAGTTTAACAGAATTTCTTATCCTGTCATTTGGTGTTCGCAGACTTTAAACAGAGTCAAATTTTCTCAATTTGAGATTTAAAATAAATCGGTGACTTGAGACACCGTAAATTATTCCAAGTGGTGACTCTAAATTAAATAAATAATCTCATTTCGAATAATGTCACTTCAATTGGAAAAACTCTCTATTCCTTCAGAAAAAATGAGGTGTGACAGGGTTTAGATATATACTTACCATACCTGATTAGTAGGTTTTGGGAACAGTCACTCGGCCCTCCCAAAGTAGGGGCAAAGCTGCATACATCCTACCCTTCTAGACCGCATTTGTGAGATTTTCACCAGATTGTTATTTTACTTAATTAGTAGGTGGTTAAAGAATCCTATCTTAATGTACTGCTAAATGGATGGATCTTATCAATGCACATGAATAATATATCATAGATTGAACCGCCGAATTAGGAAAACTAGGTGTTATCATAAAGCTTTGTATCATCTAAGTTCACGAGTTGGAGATAAGAGGACTTGAACCGCTGACATCCGACGCAGGGAAAACCACCGCCGAATCAGGAAAATTATGTGTTATCATAAAGCTTTGTATCGGCTAAGTTCACGAGTTGAAGATAAACGGACTTAAATTGTTGACATCTGTCGCAGGGTAAACTACCGCCTCTCAGGTCCCACGACCGATTCTACCATAGATTTAAGATTTTTTTGGTTCTCCAGATGTTTGGGCCGATAAGATAGACTCGTGCCCCGAAAATCTAATTTTGGTAATGCGCTTTCTATTAAAGACGATTCATAACTTAAAATTTGAACTCGAAACCTCTAGTTAAAGATATAATAATACTTACTATTCCTTGTGTGTTACTCTAGTCGAGTACATTGCAATTTCAAGATGAAACTACATTTTTTCTAATCCAAAACTTGTTGGAGAATATTAAACTTCGCAGATCGGCCAATTTTGCCCCAATCAGGTTTAACTTGGCCCTATAAATGGCTGATACGTATTGGCCCAACCTACCTTTTATAGGGCTTTTGTTGAATGAGCCAATTAACCAAATGAGCGCTTTTTTTGCGTGGTGCCCTATTTGTTCACCCTCATTTAACTTGTATGGTTATAAATAGTATTGTATTTAAAGTGAATGTCGATCTTTTATATGGATTTTAGAGTTTGTTATTTTGTGGCTAAGTCGTTTCTTCTCTATATAGAGGGGTTATATTTCATTATAATTTATCCCAAAATTAATAAGAATTCTCTCTCTTTTCTCTACAATCTTTTATTATTTTATTTCACATTATCAGCACGAGACTCTACCGTTTCAAGAAACTCTTTAAGAAGACCAAGGTATAAGTTTTCTCCTTGTTTAACTATGATTGATATTATAAAACGAAACGCTCTTGAAATTTCGGGCAAGAACTATGTGTCATGGGTGTTGGATGCTGAAATCCATTCAGATACAATGGGTTTTGGAGATGCCACTAAATATAAAAATAAAGCATCTACCTAAATAGCTTTGAATCTTGAGAATGAAAATGTAGGGATTGTTATCTTTGGTAGTGATACTGCTATTAAAGAAGGAGATCATGTCAAGCGCACTAGATCTATATTGTACTAAGGCCTTGATTTTCTTGTGATATCACCTTGATAAAGGGTTGAAAATAAAATATCTCACAGTCAAAGATCCACTTATTTTGTGAAATGATTTAAAGGAAAGATTTGACAACCTAAAGTTGATCACACTTCCGTAAGCATGGTATGATTGGGCTCATATGAAGCTCCAAGACTTTTAGTTTTTTTTTTCCGAATACAATTCGGCAATATTGAGGATTACTTTGTGGGGATAATATCACTGACTATGATATGGTTGAAAAGACGTTCACAACGTTTTATGCCTCCAATATGGTCCTGCAAAAGCAGTATCGAGAAAAAAGTTTCAAGAAGTACGCTGAGTTGATTTCTCTTCTCCTTGTGGCTGAACGAAATAATGAGTTGCTCATATGAAAACAATATAATCGACCCACTGGGTCTACACTATTGTCCGAAGTGAACGAGGTGTATTTCCATTTATGTTAAGCGTGAAAAGGTCGCCGCCCTATTTGTGATCGTGGCCAAGGAAGAAATTTTGCTGGAGTTAATCATCCCTCAAATAAACATAACCACAAAAATTGGAAAGGGAAAGATGAGAAGAGAAAAGCAAAGGATTTAGAAACTAGATGTTATCATTGCGGTGGAAAAGAGCATTTGACAAATAATTATCGTACACCAAGATATTTGGTTGAGTTTTATCAAGTATCTCTAAAGAATAAATGATCTTAAATTAATTTTGTCTCTGACAATGAATTTGACATCACCTACTTGGATGTGCAGACTTATTTGAGCATCATGATAGAAAAAAATCGACCACTTGATTAGTGATGGACCCGATGTTAAATATGATTGAGTAGTTTGATTTTTATTTTTGCTTATTCGTAGTAGTTAATGAACAAACACCATGTAATCACAGTTTATTACATGAATAATAGTAATTAGTATCGATTACTAATATTATTTACGGAAAAGGTCCAAATATACCCATGTACTATGAGAAAATTTTTAAATATACCCCTCATTATTCTTTTGATCCAAATATATCCCTATCGTTATACTATTGATTCAAATATATCCCTTTTCCATTAAGTTTGTCCTAGGTGGACATCCAATCCTATGTGGCACTAATGAGGTGAATGTCACATGGCATGCCACCTCAACGCCCCTAACACATTTTACCCCTCCTTTCTTTTCTTTTTTTTCACCACTAAAATTTCCTTCCTTTCCACCACCATTGTCACCATTACTGCCACCATGAACAATTCACCTCGATGTGTATTATGCACCATAAACATGGAATCAATCTTATTATGACTATATAATACCTTCTCGTAACTTGTACCCTAATTTAGCATGGAATCAATCTTGTTATCTGCAATTTCAAGTGCCGTGGTGATTGTTAAATTGAAGGAAAGGCCCATTAAAGGAACAACGAAAGAGGTTTCCAATAGTAGACGTTGCTGGAAAACGTCCAATGCTCCGCCACTTTTCATTATATCTTTCACGGCAGACTGATAATATTCTTTCAGAAAGCTTTTTGAGCATACACATGTAGTGCAATTTCAGCCACCTCAGTTGAACTCGCCGGAAAAGCTTCACGAAAGGAGAATCCCCGACGAGGGTTCTTCTCACCTCCTAATCACTCTGCCGGCAACATTTTTTTTTCAAAATGTGATTTTTCGGTGGGCTGGGCCCACTGGAATATGTGGCATCCATTAAGTTAGGGGCTCTGAGGTAATATATCACGTGACATGCCACCTTATCAAATGTTAGTGCCACGTAGGTTTGGATGTCCACCTTGGACAAGCTTAATGGAAGAGGGATATATTTGAACCGATAGTATAACGATAGAAGTATGCTGGACCAAAAGTATAATGGGGGGGTATATTTAAACCTTTTCTTATAGTACATGAATATATTTGGACCTTTTCAGTATTATTTATTTTATGAAATAGTTTCATATTTGGCAAAAGGAGACGAGAGAAACTTAAAAATCGGCAAAAAAAAAAAACTTTGAGTGTAGCCATGGATTATTTTATAAGACTTCAAGAAATTTCGCAAGAAATCTCTCAAGTTGAAGAGGAGAAGCTCCAATCAGAGCAAAGGATGGGTTTGTTTCTGGGAAAATTTGCCTTTTCTCGACCCTGAAGTCGTAGTAAAGATGATGCGAGATACCTGAACCACATTCATTGTCTGGAAGAGAGGAAGGAGGCCCTCCTCCAGGAATGAAGGGAACTAATTGTGTGGGTCGCTCGCATAGCTTCGGATTCCCGGAGAGAGTAAAATAGAAGAGGCCATTGACTCTTTTAAGTTTTGTAAGGTTTAAATAAGTGTATGTGGATACAAAGTAATGTATTTTAATTTAAGGTATTCTTTGTCTTTTTTAGTGGAGATTTACTCCGATGCTGATTAAATATAGTCCTAGTATTCATTTTAAATAATATTTCAGTTTGCTTAATTTTCAAGGATTAACATATTCTTTATTAAAGTGACGTTGTGATGTGAAAAGAAAATTCAGTTGTTGGTTTTGGGCAAAAAAGTATGAATGTATAGGTTGTTACTGGCAACTGGCAAGAACATTTGCCAATAAAAATAAATTTTTTAAAATTTCCTGGGTCTGACGGCTTTCATTCTTTGGTTTGTTTAATGGACGACCAAATTATCTTAGTTTCCAAAAGTATACATTTGCTATTTAATAAAAGAAAGTAATAGTATGATCTTATCTGAGATGAAGGCATACAAGATCCCACAAATGCATTGAAAGAATAACATATAAATTCTAAGTAATATTATTATTTTGTCACCATGTCGAATAAGTCAATATTGTTACACGACTAACTAGCCCAGTCTATGAAATTTTGTTATGAGTCTTAGTAGTGAAATAGAATATATAGACTATGAAAGATAGCCTAATTCAGCAAACTTTTTTATCACTATAACTAAATAATAGGTTCGGTTGTTCAATAAAGTAAAAAGTACACACATCCCCTTGGGCAGAGTGAAAAAGGAGATAAAGAAATAATTTGAGTATATGTATTGGTTAGAGAGTTTGACTTGGTATTTGTAGTTATTATAATAATTCATATAAGTGACTATTAAATACAATTGGTAAATACAAAAGTAAATAACTTATACATATAAATAAATTTGCCTTAGTTGTATTTGTCATACGTGTAGTGTACTTATGCTTGCATTATTTTAGCTACGTAATTCTTTGTATTATAATCAGAGTTTGCTCGAAATAGCATTAAAATGTCATTATTGAATCATTGATTTAATTTTATTTCTTTTTTCTTTTCTCTGAAAATATTAATGTTTATTCGTATATTTCTTTTTGTATGTCAACACATGGGAAGCAAATATAGATATCTCTCAAAGCAAACTTGGATCAAAGTTCAATTGTAAAAATATTTATTTAATTGATTCATGTACGACACTCATACAATATTCAAAGAGAATAAATATTTCTCTCATTTAAGTATGCGTAGGGCAGATGTTACTATAATTTATGGTAGTAGTAATTTAATTGAAGGCTATGAAAGAGATACCATAACTCTACCTATGTGAACAATACTTATCATAGATAATGCAGTATTCTCCTTCAAGTCCATGAGGAACTTGTTGAGTTTTAAAGATATTCGCCGAAATAGATATCATATTGAGACAATAGATGAGAATAATCTTGAATATATCATTGTTACCAAGAATGTATCTGGTCAGAAAAGGGTTATTGAGAAGTTTTCATCTTTTATCTTGTGACCTGTATTGGACAAGAATTAGTGCAATTGAAGCAAATTCTGTCGTAAATCAAATGGTTATTGATTCCAATACTTTTGTACTTTGGCACGATCGATTGAGACATCCAGAATCAATTATAATGAGACGAATTATAGAAAACTCAAACGGACATCCATTAACGAAATTAAAAATTATTTTAAATAATAAATTTTCTTGCACTTCTTGTTATCAAGGCAAGTTAATTATTAGACCATCACCAACAAAGAGTGAGATTAAGTCCCATGCATTTTTACAATAAGGGTATATTTGTGGATCTATTCACCTACCTAGTGGGTCGTTTAGATATTTTATGGTCTTAGTAAATGCATTTTATATATAGTCTCATGTATGCCTATTGTCATCTCGCAACCTAGCATTTGCAAAAATAATAGCACAAATAATTTGATTGCGGGCACAGTTCCCCGATAATCTAATTAAGTATCTTCGACTTGATAATACCGTCAAGTTTTCATCCCAAACATTTAATGATTATTGCTTATTAATTAGGATAAAAGTAGAACATCATGTAGCTCATATTCACACTCAAAATGGCGTTGCAGAATCTTTGATTAAACGTCTGCAACTGATATCAAAACTGTTACCCATGAAACGAGGCTGCCCACTTCTATTTGTGGTAATGCCATTTTGTATGCAGCAATGCTAGTATGGCTCATACAACAAATTATCATAAATATTCCCTAGTTGTAATTAGCTTTGGGTCATGAACGTAATATATCCATTTAAGAATCTTTAGATGCGCAGTATATGTGCCTATAGTATAACCATATCACACCAAGATGGGTCCCCAGGGAAAGCTAGGCATATATGTTGGATATGAATTGCCTCTATTATTCGCTAACTTGAAACATTAACAGGATTTTTGCTCACTTCTCGATTTGCAGATTGTTTCGATGAGATTTTTTTTCCAATAATAAGGGGAGAAAATGGTGAGACCAAACAAAAAATTTTATGAAAAAATTTATCATTGTCTCATCTTGATCCACGTGCCTCTATTTGTGAAAAAGAGATACAAAAGATTATTTATTTGTAGAAAATTCAAATACCAGACGCATTTACAGATCTGAAAAGGATAAAAACATTACATATCCATGCATAGAATGTTCTAATCCGTATTAATGTCCCATTTGGACAATCTTCTAGTGTCACAACTAATAAGTCAAAATCACACTTAAAGCATGGCAGGCCATAGGGTTATAAGGATCGAAATCTTAGAAAAAGAAAAAAAATGATCAAGATGATACTACGAAAGAGTCTCATACAGAAATTCATGATATTACCAATCTTGAGATTCATGAGGAAATCACTGAGCCTGAGACTCAAGAAAATAAGTAACTATAAATAAATTCAATCAATATTGAGACAAATTTGAATCAATTGGATATAGTGGTGGATTATGTTTTTTCATATAATGTTGCGTCTAGTATTATACAAGGCAATGAGGATCTTTACCCTCAATCTGTTGGAGAATATCGTCTAAGACGTAATTGGCCAAAATGGCAATAAGAATTCCAATCGAAATTTAATTCACTTGAAAAACGTGAAGTTCTTGAGCGTGTAGTCCAAACATTGGCTATAAATAGGTCTTTATACGTAAGAGGAATGAGAAAAATAAGGTACAAGAATATAAGGCACGCCTTGTTGCACAAGAATTTTCATAAAGTTCGAGTGTCGATTATGAAGAAACATATTCACCTATTATGAATGCAATAACGTTTCGTTATCTCATTAGGTTGATGTCCACAAAAAGCTTGACATACATTTAATGGATGTGATTACAACCTACTTTTTATGTCCTACTTGATAATGAGATATACATAAAAACTTCCGAATAATTTAAAATACATGGCACACATAATTCAAGGTGCTGGAAAATATTGTCAATCAAATTACAAAAATCTTTGTATGATCTAAAGCAATTAATACGAATGTGGTATAACCACCTTAGTAAGTATTTATTAGAGGAAGATTATATAAATGGTGTCATTTGTCCATGTATTTTTATAAAGAAAACAACATAAGAGTATGATGACACGGCCAATTGTCTCATGAGTTACCGCTCTGTTTCCCCTATTTCTTCTTCTTATTGCTTTGTATATCGGTTCTATATGTGATAGGGGTGGTTGGCTCGGGTTCGGAAAAGATTTGGTAAAGTTTGAGACACTTAGTCTCTTTTGAGGAAGCTTAAGTAGGAAAAGTCAACCGGATGTTAACTTATGTGTTAGAGGGCTCGGATGTGAGTTATGATGGTTCGGATAGCTTTGGGAGGTGACTTGAGACTTAGGAGCATGATCGGAATGAGTTTTGGAGGTTCGGAGTAGATTTAGGCTTGAATTAGCGAAGTTAGTATTTTGGCGATTTCCGGTTATGTGGGATTTTGATATAGGGGTCGGAATGGAATTCTGAGACTTGCAGTAGTTCCGTTGTGTCATTTGTTATGTGTGTGCAAAATTTTAGGTCATTCAGACGTGGTTTGGTTGGGTTTTTTATCAAAAGCGAAATTCGGAGGATTTTGAAAACTTAGGCTTGAATTCGATGTGTTTTGGTTGATTCGATGTTGTTTGAGGTCTTTTGAAGATTGGTACAAGTTTGAATAAGGTTTTGGATTATGTTTGTGCTTTTGGTTGAGGTCCCGGGGGCCTCGGAGTGATTTCGGATGGTTGACGGAGAAGTTTGGAATTGTGGTGAGCTGCAGATTTTTCTGCTTCTGGTATTTTCGCACCTGACCGCAGGTGCGATGCCGCAGAAGCGATGAAAGGGACCGCAAAAGCGGAAAATGACCGGAAAGGACAGGAACCGCAGATGCGGTTGTGGGACCACACTTGCAAAGGCGCAAGTGCGGAATGTTCATCGCAGATGCAATTTTGGCCGGTTAAGTGAAGAACCGCAGAAGCAGTTCATTGGCCGCAAATGCGGTACCGCATAAGCGGGAATTGGGCCGCAAGTGTGAAATCCCTGGGCCAGAAAGTATAAATTGTTTCCTTCGTGATTTTTGAGCTATTCCACCTTTTTTAAGTCGGCTTTGGAGCTTTTTGAATGATTTTGAAGAAGGATTTCAAGGGAACTTTATTGAGGTAAGGATTTTGGACCTAAAACTTGTTTCTATGGTATTATTTCACGAATTAGGCTTGTAATTAATGGAATTTAAGGATCAAAGTTTGGGGAAACTAGGGCTTGGAAACCTAGACCTTTGATTGAGAATTTGAAGGACCATTTGAGGTCGGATTTCAGAACTTTTGATATGTATGAACTCGTGGGGAGATAAGAAATCTATTGATATAAAAATTATCGAATTCCGAAACATGGGCCCGGGGGTCGGGTTTTGGTAATTTCGGTATTTATGTTGTAAATTGATTATTTTCGCTTGGGCTTCGTTCTCTTAGCATATTTTGATGCCGTGATTCTAATTTTAGTTAGATTCAGTGTGAGTAGAGGCCGATTCGAGGGGCAAAGGCATCCCGGGCTAGATGTGGACCAGATTGAGGTGAATAATGATTGTAAATGATGTTCTGAGGGTATGAAACCCCAAATTTGCACATTGTTGTGCTATATTGAGGTGACACACATGCTAGATGACGAGCGTGGGGTCGTGCACCGTTGGGGATTGTGACTTAGTCCGTCTCGAATGACTATTTTACTACATATTTGACTGAAACTTATTTGTGAACATCATGTTTTGGGCTGAATGCCATATTTGGGCCTAGTGCCAACTATTTGAACCCTTAGGGGATTTTTATTGATATTTCCTCACTGTTTTGACTTTATACTTAAACTCAGTCCTGCTATATTCCACTGTTTTTATAACTCAGCCATGTTTTCTCTGTTTTTAACACTTAAATGATCTTTAAATGATATTTTAGGCTGAGGATCATATTTTACTGTTGCCCGAGTGGCTTGTGAGGATTTTGACTGAGTAAGGCCGATGACCTATGTTGTGAGGAAACATTGACTATGATTATGAGGCCGAAGGCCTGAGATATGTACGCCACGAGGTGGCTTGTTAATATGAGGCCGAGAGCCTAGTGATAATGCCACGAGATGGTTTGATATTGTGCTTGGGCCGAAAGGGGCCCCTCCAGGAGTCTGCACACCCCCAGTGAGCGCGGGTACCCATTCCGATGTGAGATATAGCCCGAGGGGCTGGTATTGTTGATATTGTGCCCGAGGGGCAATCCTTTATGTGCTTATCTATCTTATTTGTCTGTCATTTACCTGTTTAATTGTTGAATAGGCATTTCTTAAAGTTTAAACTGAACTTATATGATTTTACATATCTTTACTGAATCACTGTTCTTACCTGTTTTACTGCTTCATTATAGCCTATAATGTGCCTTACGTAATTTCATGCTTTCAGTCTTTATTTATGATTATTACTCACTGAGTTGTTGTACTCACTTTACTCCATGCACCCTGTGTGCAGATTCGGGTGCATCTGGTCCCGCTACCGAGTGTTGATCTTTCCTGCTCAGGCGGATCCGACGATTCTCTAGGTAGCTACCGACGTTCGCAGTCCATAGCTTCTTCCCTATCTTATTTCTCCTTGTTTTAGTTTTGTATTGAACTCTGTAGACTTTCTTGTCTTATTCTGGATTCATGACTAGTGACACCCCGGTATTAGGCTATGTTGGGTTTATCTTCCGCAAATGTAATGTTAACTATTTATTTTTGGATTAATTATCATGTTTTAGACATAACTTCTTATTGTTTGATTTCTTAAAACTTAAATGGAAAGTGTCGGCTGGCCTTGTCTTCACGAGAGGTGTCATCACGACCGGGTCCGGGTTTGGGGTCGTGATAAGTTGTTATCAGAGCCTAGGTTACATAGGTCTCATGAGTCATGAGCAGGTTTAGTAGAGTCTCGTGGATCGGTACAGAGACGTCTGTATTATCCTCGAGAGGCTGCAGAATCTTTAGGAAAAACTTCATATTCTTGAGATTCTTGTCGTGCGAATTTGTTGATCCGAGTACTAAACTTCTGTCATTCTATTCTCCCATATATGGTGAGGACACGCGCTACCGGTCAGGATGGACCACTACCAGTACCACCAGTCGTGGCCACTAGAGGCTGAGAACGCGGTCGTGGTCGAGATAAGGGCATAGGTGTGTCCCGCACAACAGCTAGGGCAATACCTACAGATCCACCAGCCGCCCTAGTTCAGGATCAGGTCCCAGTTATGGACGCTCCAGCAACACCAGTTGTGCCTATTGTGATTCTGGTTTTTCAGGAGGCCTTGGCTTAGATTCTATCAGTTTGCACTGGCCTAGCTCAGGCGGTTTCAGTCACTACAGCCGCAGCTACTTCTCAGGCGAGAGGAGGCAATCAGACTCCCACTGCTTGCACACCTGAGCAGGTTGTGCAGAGACTTCAGACATCGGGGGCACATCCAGCCTAGTCGGTTACAATTGCTTAGGACTAAGTAGTTCCTACCATACCAGAGGACGAGCGTCGTAGGTTGGAAAGGTTTGGTAGACTTCAGCCTCCAACCTTCAGTGGTGCAAAGGGCGAGGATGCCCAGAGTTTCTTGGATAAGTGTCAGAGGATGCTTCGTACAATAGGTATTTTGGAGACCAGCGGGGTCGCTTTCACTACTTATCAGTTTTCTGGAGCTGCCTTCACTTAGTGGGAGACTTTTGAGAGGCGTAGGCCTGTTGGTGCAGCACCTCTTACCTGGCTCTTTCTAGAGAAGTATGTGACGCAATCTCGTAGAGAGGAGCTGCGCAGGCAGTTTGAGTGGTTGCGTCAGGAAGAGATAATTGTGACGCAGTACAAGATGAGGTTCTCTGAGTTAGCTTGTCATGCTATTTGGTTGGTTCCGACAGATAGAGAGAGGATTAGGAGGTTTGCTGATGGCCTCAATTATCAGCTTCGTATTCTCAAAACCAAGGAGAGGTGACTGGTGCGACTTTTGAGGAGGTCGTAGACATTGCTCGTGAGATTGAGTCGGTTCGTTGCCAGGAGCGAGAGGAGAGAGAGGCCAAGAGGCCTCGAGAATCTGGTAGTTATAGTGGTGCTCCTTCGAGAGGTCAGTTTCAGCACGGCAGAGGCCGTCCATTCAGGCATGCTCAGCCAACTTGCCCAGGTTATTGTGGGGCATCATTGGGTTATGGTTCTCACAGTTCTCATCAGGGCCAGTCATCACTTAGTGCCCTTCCAGCTCAGAGTTCGTCCCGTGCTCCATTAGTTCAGGGCTCTTCTATGCCAAGTGCATCTACTAGTTATTCCGGTACTATGGGTTCCCTTCCATCCCCTTCTCCAGCACCTGGGAGCTGCTATGAGTGTGGAGAGATGGGTCATATATGGAGGCAGTGTCCTCGTCGTCTCGCGGGTCCATATCAACAGAGGGGTCAGTCATCAACTTCAGCGCCAGTTACTTCATCATCACCCACCCAGTCAACTAGGGGTGGAGGTTAGTCAGCTAGGGGTCGCCCTAGAGGGGGAGGTCGACCAGGTGGCGGTCAGGCCCATTTCTATGTACTCCAGCTAGACCTGATGTTATTGCTTTCGATGTTGTTATTACAGGTATTATTTCAGTCTTCCACAGAGATGCTTCTGTATTATTTGATCCTCGGTTCCATCTTTTCTTATGTGTCATCATACTTTGCTCGTTATTTGGGTATGCCTCGTGAGTCTCTTGCTTCACATGTTTATGTATCTACCCTGGTGGGCGATACTATTATTGTAGACCGTGTGTACCGATCGTGTGTGGTAACTATTAGGGGTCTGGAGACCCGAGTGGATATTTTATTATTGTGTATGGTGGATTTTGATATCATTTTGGCATAGATTGACTATCTCTATGTCATGCTATTATAGACTGTCATGCTAAGATAATCACATTGGCTATACCGGGTGTGCCACGGACTGAGTGGCGAGGTTTGACTAATTATGTTCCCAGTAGAGTTATCTCATTCTTGAAAGCCCAGCGTATGGTTGGGAAGGGTTGACTTTCGTATCTATCCTTTGTGAGGGATGTCAGTACAGAGACTTCTAGTATTGATATTGTTCCAATTGTGAGGGATTTTCCCGATGTGTTTCCTGCAGACCTGTCGGGCATGCCACTGGATAGGGATGTTGATTTTGGTAGTGACCTGATGCTGGACACTCAACCCATTTCTATTATGTCGTATTGTATGGCACTAGCGGAGTTGAAGGAGTTAAAGGAGCAACTTCAGGAACTCTTGGATAAGGGGTTCATTCGGCCTAGTGTGCCATCTTGGGGTGCGCCGGTTCTATTTGTGAAGAAGAAGGATGACACTATGAGGATGTGCATTGATTATAGGCAATTTAACAAGGTAACAATTAAGAAGCATTGATGATTTATTCGACCAGCTTCAGGGAGCGAGAGTGTTCTCCATGATTGATCTCCGTTCAAGTTATCACCAGTGGAAGATCAGGGACTCGAATATTCTTAAGACGGCTTTTAGGACCCGATATGGTCATTATGAGTTCTTGGTGATGTCTTTTGGGCTGACTAATGCCCCAACAGTGTTCATGCATTTAATGAACAACGTGTTTCGGCCTTATCTTGACTCGTTTGTCATAGTCTTCATTGATGATATTCTAGTGTATTCGCGTAGTCAGGAGGATCACACAGAGTATTTGAGGGTTGTGGTGCAGAGATTGAGGGAGGAGAAGCAATATGCAAAATTCTCCAAGTGTGAGTTTTTGCTCAGTTCAGTGGCTTTCTTGGGGCACGTGATGTCCAACAAGGGTATTCAAGTTGATCCGAAGAAGATAGAGGCGGTTCAGAGTTGGCCCAAACCGTCCTCAGCCATAGAGATTCACAACTTTCTTGGTTTGGTGGGTTATTATTGCCAGTTTGTTCAGGGATTTTCATCCATCGCATCGCCCTTGACCAAGTTGACTTAGAAAGGTGCTTCATTTTTATGGTCGGACGAGTGTGAGGAGAGCATTCAGAAGCTCAAGACAGCTTTGACCACAACTCCAGTATTAGTTTTGTCATCATCTTCAGGTTCATATACTGTGTATTGTGATGCTTCGAGAGTTGGTATTAGTTGTATATTGATGCAGGAGGGTAGAATTATTGCCTATGCTTCTCGTTAGTTGAAGCCCCATGAGAAGAACTACCCCGTTCATGATTTGGAGTTGGCTGCCATAGTTCACGCGTTGAAGATTTGAAGGCATTACTTGTACGGTGTGTCTTGTGAGGTATTTACTGATCATCATAGCCTCCAGCACTTGTTCAAACAGAAGGATCTCAATTTGAGGCAGCGGAGATGGTTGGAATTGCTAAAGGATTATGATATCACTATATTGTACTATCCGGGAAAAACCAATGTGGTGGTCGATGCTTTGAGCTGAAAGGTGGTGAGTATGGGGAGTTTGGCATATATTCCAGTTGGGGAGAGACCTCTTGTAGTTGATGTTCAGGCCTTGGCCAATCAGTTTGTGAGGTTAGATATTTCGGAGCCCAGTCGGGTATTGGCTTGTATGGTTTCTCGATCTTCCTTATATGACCACGTCAGAGAGCACCAGTATGATGATCCGCATTTGCTTGTCCTTAAGGATAAAGTTCAACATTATGATTCCAGAGATGTGACCATTAGTGATGATGGGGTGTTGAGGATGCAGGGCTAGATTTGTGTGCCCAATGTGGATGGGCTTCGGGAGTTGATTCTGGAGGAAGCCCATAGCTCACGGTATTTCATTCATTCCGGTGCTGCGAAGATGTATCAGGATTTGAGGCAACACTATTGAAGGAGGAGAATGAAGAAAGACATTGTGGGATTTGTGGCTTGGTATCTCAATTGTCAGCAGGTGAAATATGAGCATCAAAGATCGGGTGGCTTGCTTCAGCGGATGGATATTCTAGAGTGTAAATGGGAGCAGATCACTATGGACTTTGTAGTTGGACTTCCACGGACTTTGAAGAAGTTCGATGTTATTTGGGCGATTGTGGATCGGCTAACCAAGTCCGCGCACTTCATTCCTGTGTGTACTACCTATTCTTCAGAGTGGTTGGTAGAGATCTATATTCGGGAGATTGTTTGTTTGCATGGTGTCCCAGTTTCCATCATCTCAGATAGGGGCACTTAGTTTCTTTCGCAGTTTTGAAGGTCTGTGCAACGAGAGTTGGGTACTCAGGTTGAGTTGAGCATAGCTTTTCACCCTCAGATGGACGGGCAGTCCGAGAGCACTATTCAGATATTGGAGGACATGTTGCGTGCTTGTGTCATTGATTTCGGAGGGTCATGGGATCAGTTTCTACCGCTTGTAGAGTTTGCTTATAACAACAGCTAACAGTTGAGTATTCAGATAGCTCCATATGAGGCTTTGTATGGGAGGCAGTGTAGATCTCCAGCTGGTTGGTTCGAGTCGGGAGAGGCTAGGCTATTGGGGACAAACTTGGTGCAGGATGCTTTAGAAAAGGTGAAGGTAATCCAGGAGAGGCTTCGCACAGCGCAGTCGAGGCAAAAGAGTTATGCTGATAGGAAGGTTCGGGATGTGTACTTCATGGTTGGTGAGAAGGTTCTGTTGAAGGTTTCGCCCATGAAGGTGTTATGAGATTTGGGAAGAAAGGTAAATTGAGTCCTCGCTTCATTGGGCCTTTTGAGGTGCTTCAGAGGATTGGGGAGGTGGCTTATGAGCTTGCTTTGCCACCCAGCTTGTCAAGTGTGCATCTAGTATTTTATGTTTCTATGCTCTGGAAGTATATTGGAGATCCGTCTCATGTTCTGGATTTTAGCACGGTTCAGTTGGATGGTGATTTGACTTATGATGTGGAGCCAACAACTATTTTGGAGCGTCAGGTTCGAAAGTTAAGATCAAAGGATATAGCTTCAGTGAAAGTGCAGTGGAGGAGGCTACCTGGGATACCAAGTGGGAGATGCGGAGCACATATCCTCACCTGTTTGAGGTTTCAGGTATGTTTCTTGACTCGTTCGAAGACGAACGTTTGTTTAAGATAGGGAGGATGTGACGACATGTCCAGTCGTCTTATGAGTTACCGCTCCGTTTCCCCCATTTCTGCTTCTTATTGCTTTGTCTATCGGTTCTATATGTGATCGGGTTGGTTGGCTCAGGTTCGGAAAGGATTTTGTAAGGTTTGAGACACTTAGTTTCTTTTGAGGAAGCCTAAGTTGGAAAAGTCAACCGAATGTTGACTTATATATTAGAGGGCTCGGATGTGAGTTCTGATGTTTCGGACAACTTCTGAAGGTGACTTGAGACTTAGGAGCGTGATCAGAATGAGTTTTGGAGGTTCGGAGTAGATTTAGGCTTGAATTAGCGAAGTTAGTATTTTGGCGATTCCCGGTTGATAGGTGAAATTTTGATATAGGGGTCAGAATGGAATTTCGAGAGTTGTAGTAGTTCTGTTGTATCATTTGGGATGTGTGCGCAAAATTTCAGGTCATTCGGACGTGGTTTGGTTGGGTTTTTTGATTAAAAGCGGAATTCAGAAGATTTTGAAAACTTAGGCTTGAATCCGATGTATTTTGGTTGATTCGATGTTGTTTGAGGTGTTTTGAAGATTGGTACAAGTTTGAATAATGTTATGGGTTATGTTTGTGCTTTTGATTGAGGTCCCAGAGGCCTCGGGGTGATTTCAGATGGTTGACGGAAAAGTTTGGAATTGTGGTAAGCTGCAAATTTTTCTACTTCTGGTATTTTTGCACCTGCGGATTAGGGACCGCAAAAGCGATGAAAGGGACTGCAGAAGCGGAAAATGGCTGGAAAGGGCAAGAACCCAGATGCGGTTTGTGGGACCTTCGCAGGTGCTGAATGTTCATCGCAGATGTAATTTTGGCCGGTTAAGTGAAGAACTGTAGAAGCGGTTCGTTGACCGCAAATGCGGTACTGTAGAAGCGGGAATTGGGCCGCAGGTGCGAAATCCCTGGGCCAGAAAGTATAAATTGTTTCCTTCACGATTTTTGAGCTATTCCACCCTTTCAAGTCGGCTTTGGAGCTTTTTGGACGATTTTGAAGAAGGATTTCAAGGAAACTTCATTGAGGTAAGGATTTTGGACCTAAAACTCATTTCTATGGTATTATTTCACGGATTAGGCTTGTAATTAATGGAATTTAAGGATCAAAGTTTGGGGAAACTAGGACTTGGAAACTTATACCTTTGATTGAGGATTCGAAGGATCATTTGAGGTCGGATTTCAGAACTTTTGATATGTATGAACTCGTGGGGAGATAATGAATCTATTAATGTAAAAATTATCGAATTCCAAGACGTGGGCATGGGGGTCGGGTTTAGGTAATTTCGGGATTTATGTTGTAAATTGATTATTTTCGCTTGGGCTTCGTTCCCTTAGCATATTTTGACGTCGTGATTCTGATTTTGGTTAGATTCGACGCGAGTGGAGGCCGATTCGAGGGGAAAAGGCGTCCCGGGCTAGATGTGGATCGGATTGAGGTGAGTAATAATTGTAAATGATGTTTTCAGGGTATGAAACCCCGGATTTGCACATTGTTGTGCTATATTGAGGTGACGCACACGCTAGATGACGAGCGTGGGGTCGTGCACCGTTGGGGAATGTGACTTAGTCCATCCCGAATGACTATTTTACCGCGTATTTGACTGAAACTTATTTGGGAACATCATGTTTTGGGCTGAATGCCATATTTGGGCATAATGCCAACTATTTGAACCCTTAGGGGATTTTTATTGATATGTCCTCACTGTTTTGACTTTATACTTAAACTCAATCTTGCTATATTCCACTGTTTTCATAACTCAGCCATGTTTTCTCTATTTTTAACACTTAAATGATCTTTAAATGATATTTTAGGCTGAGGATCATGTTTTACTGTTGCTCGAGTGGCTTGTGAGGATTTTGACTGAGTAAGGCCGAGGGCATATGTTGTGAGGAAACATTGACTATGATTATGAGGCTGAGGGCCTGAGATATGTACGCCACGAGGTGGCTTGTTGATATGAGGCCGAGATCCTAGTGATGATACCACGAGATGGCTTGATATTGCGCTTGGGACGTAAGGGTCCCCTCTAGGAGTCTACACACCCCCAGTGAGTGCGGGTACCCATTGTGATGTGATATATAGCCCGAGAGGCTAGTATTGTTGACATTGTGCCCGAGGGGCAATCCTTTATGTGCTTATCTATCTTATTTGTCTGTCATTTACCTGTTTAATTGTTGAATAGACATTTTTTGAAGTTTAAACAGAACTTATATGATTTTACATATCTTTATTGAATCACTGTTCTTACTTGTTTTACTGCTTCATTATAGTCTATAATGTGCCTTACGTGATTTCATGCTTTCAGTCTTTATTTATGATTATTACTCACTGAGTTGGAGTACTCACTTTACTCCCTGCACCGTGTGTGCATATTCAGGCGCATCTGGTCCCGCTACCGAGTGTTGATATTTCCTGCTCAGGCGGATCCGAAGATTCTCTAGGTAGTTGCCGGCGTTCGCAGCCAGAGCTTCTTCTCTATCTTATTTCTCCTTGTTTTAGTTTTGCATTGAACTCTGTAGACTTTCTTGTCTTATTCCGGATTTTTAGATGCTCATGACTAGTGACACCCTAATATCGGGCTGTGTTGGGTTTATCTTCCGCAACTGTACTTTTAATTGTTCACTTTTGGATTAATTATCATGTTTTAGACATAAATTCTTATTAATTGATTGCTTAAAACTGATATGGAAAATGTCGGTTGGCCTTGTCTTCACGAGAGGCGCTATCACGATCGGGTTCGGGTTTGAGGTCGTGACAAAGAGTTTGTTGTACTTGCCGTATATTTTGATGACATAAACCTTATTGAAACTCTTAAAACTCCAAAAGGCAATTGATTATTTAAAGAAGAAGTCCAAAATGAAAGATCTCGAAAAGATAAAATTATGTCTCAATTTACAAATAGAATTTTTGTTCATCAATCTGTCTACACAAAAAAGGTATTCAAATAATTTTATATGGATGGAGCACATCCGTTAAGTACTCCAATAATTGTTCGATTACTTGATGTGAATAAGAATTTGTTCCGACCTAAAAAAAAGAATGAACAACTTCTTGGTCCTGAAGTACCATATCGCAGTGCCATTAGTGCACTATTGTATCTTGCTTATATTACAAGGGCTGACATAACTTTTTTAGTTAATGTCTTAGCAAGATATAGTTCTGCTCCTACAAGGGGACATTAGAATGGAATCAAACATATATCGCGACCTCTAAATGAGACTACCAATATGAGCTTATTTTATGGCAGCGATTGCAGTCCCGATCTTGTTGATTATGCAGATGCTGGGTATTTATCTGACCCACTCAAGACTCGATCTCAAACAAGCTATGTGCTTATATGTGGAGGCACTTTCATATTTTGGTGATCGATTAAGCAATCAATTATGACTGTTTCATCTAATCACGCTGAGATAATTGCTATTCATGAAGCAAGGAGAGAATATGTGTGGTTGAGGCTTATAATACATCTTATTCGAGAAAAATATAGTTTGAAGTATGGCAAAATACTCACGATTTTGTATGAAGACAATGCAACATGCATAGCCCAGTTGAAGGGAGTGTGAGCACGTGATTTTTGCCTTTACGAAAACTACTCCAAAATAAATCAAAAAAATTAAATAAATTTCTTTTACTGTGTAATTCTTGAATTTGCATGGTGTTAAATATTTGTGTTATGTCCATAAATGTTTACTTTGTTATAATATAATGAAAAATAAAGTAAAATACATGTTGCATGCATATATGATTTAATTATGCATTTAAAAGATAATTTAAATAAAATTACAAAAAATATGCAATAGTTATATTTTAAATATTCCACTGTGTGATTGATGTTTTGTCTATGTGTTAAATAATTGTTATAGAATAATTAATATATTTTTCTGAAGTTAAAATTGTTTTATAAATTAAAATTAGAAATCTAATTAGAAGTATCTTAAATAAAAATGAAAAAAAAATATACATATACATAAAAAATCGGACCTGGATTTAAATCCAGGCCCAAGCCAAATTACCCCCTTTAGCCCAATCCAGGCAGCCCAAGTCTGGTCCAGTCCAAAGCCAAGGCCAAACGACGACGTTTGGCCACATTTATCAAGGACCATTGGATCAAATCCAACCAACGGACACGATTTCATCACCTTTACCCGTAACCCGTAACCCGATCCAGTGACCCGACTCAGTCCGACCCCAACGTTAAACCAAACGACGTCGTTTGGATTAGTGGATTGATCCTGGCCCTTCATCTTACTTGATCGGACGGACAATACCAATCCACCCCACCCCTATATAAGTCCCAAGCCCTACCCCGGCCCCTAACTGAACACCCCCCTCCTCTCACTGTTCACCATCTTCCTCAGACCCTCCCACCTAACCCTAGCCGCCCTAAGACCCTAAAGCCTGAAACCCGGCGGCATCAACGCCGCCGGTCACCAAAGTAACACCCTAAGATCCCCTGAACATCCTCTACACGAATATGACCTTAGTTTCCTTCGAATCAGGCCCCAACCCTTCGAATCTTAAATCGAAGGTTGGCCTGAAAACCTGATCTTCTCCGATGGCTTCCAAATAACACCACAACTTCCCCTAGATACCCTCATCATGGATCTGTTAGTTGCATGGCTCGAGTCCTACTGGAACTGCTCGAATAATCATTTGAAGATTCGAGTAAAACTTGAACCTATCCCAACCTACCTCAAACTCACACCATTTACCCACCTGACTTCCCTCGTGCCTAGAATACCATTGGTTTGATTCGAATCTACCCAGAAGTGTTCGGATTTAGGATACAAATTCTGAAACCCTAAAAAAAATTCCAGTCTTGGAATTTTTTCAATTCAAACGAAGGATTGAGGTTTAATCGACCTTAGTCAAAGTATTTTCAGTTGAAAATACTTCGACTAAGGTCTGTTTGATTTCAAAAAGCCCGAATCCAAGTTGAGTTTGAGTCTGGTTGAATTTGAAGGTTCAGAGGTATTTTTCTATTCTTATGTGTATTCTACGTGTATTTTTGTTTGTTTCATTAGTCTGTTTAATTTTTTTTCATAGTTTTCTAGTCAATTCTGTGATTCTGCCTTATACCTGTCTATATGATATAACAAGTGAATTGTTTCTGTTGGTATGATTATTTACAATATGTGTAATCGACTCGATTAAGTTCGTCGATTAGTTATGTTATGAATGCTCATTTAATACTGATTGAAATAATCTGTTTCTATAGACTGTTTGTTGACAATTGTTGTAGATAATCAGTTTAAATTAATACTCGTCAGTTAAATCACCCTTGTTTACATTTCAATGAGTCTGTCAAAATGAATGCTGTGTATATGTTGATTTTTGAACCAGTAAGTTTCAGGGCATTGTCAGTATACTGACAATGCCCCTGCATTTATGTTGATCTGAATTTCAATTCAATTTTTTGGTTCTGTTAAGCTCTGCATAGTGTTAATGTGTTTGTATGCAAGTTCAGCTGCTCAATCTGAATTTAGCTTGTCCATTAGTTATTAGACATTGAGTTTGTTGGGTCAATTAACTAACAATGAAAGGACAGAATGTTATTTGATTTAGGAATTGGTTGTTAGCTGCTAAACAAGTTTAATTCAGATAACTTGGACAGTAATTACAGTAGGATTTTAGGGACATTTCTGGGAATGAAACAGATAAAACAGTAAGAGTAATATGATATAATAGTGGGCTGATAATGGAGTGTTAATGGCTATATTTAAGTAATAAAGGGGGAACAAGGGATAATGGGGCTGCTGAAAATCAGGATAAGATCACCTAATGGGATTTAAAGCAAATTTTAATGGAACTTTCTGATTTTTAAAAGAAGAAAGGGGTCCAGGCAGCACTTAAAAAAGAAAGGGGCAGACCTGTATAAGATAGAGGGGATTGGGACTGAAGAAAGAAGAAGAAAAAATCTGATTTGAAGGACAGATTTTAAGACTGAGATTTTAAAGGAGAGAATCAGACAGAGAGATTTAGGGACTCAAGATCAGTTTTCAGAGAGAGTTTTTTTAGCGAGGGGCAGATTTTAGGAAACATATTTGAAATTCAGATTTTGAAGAGAAAGAATACACCTAGAGTGGGATAAAAAGAAAGAGAATTAAGCAGAAAAATCAGAAATGAAAGTCTGAAGAGGAAGAAGAAAGCAGAAAAAGAAACAAAAAGAGAATATTCACACATACACACAATCTGAAACAGATACAGAAGCAGAAACAGAAAAATCAGAAATATGAATTTAAAATAAGAAAGAAACTGAAATCTGAAAAATGTTATTCTAGAATCTGTCCGTTGTTTGTTTGTGGATATTGTTCAGTTTGAATCTGAAATTTTTTCTCAAGTTTCTGTCACTGTTCATCTGGGTTAACGGGTCTTGTTCGGACTTGCTGTGTTATTGGTATATTCTACTGATTTTGTTATTGCTGCTACTGCTGAAATTTACTCCTCCTACCTTCATTTTCAGGTACATGTCTTTTAAATTTTATGTTGGAAAGAGATTCAACATGACAAATAAATAGAGTTTGAATTGTAATACTGTCTTCTACTCATTTGAGTTCTTTAGTTGAAAATTTCAGCTTTGGTTTCATGTTGGTTAACCAGTAGTGAGTTCGACTCGATGGCTACAAGTTAACTGTTTTATTTTTGAAATTCATATAAAACTTTGTAATAATGTTATTCATGTCAAATTTCATTAGTTTAGTTATCTATGAGTTGTGTAAATAGGAAGCATGTCAGAAAGTTAGCTTTTATTTATGCTT
Source organism: Nicotiana sylvestris (assembly GCF_000393655.2). NCBI lineage: Eukaryota > Viridiplantae > Streptophyta > Magnoliopsida > Solanales > Solanaceae > Nicotiana > Nicotiana sylvestris. Next base: position 116,138,923 of record NC_091057.1, on the reverse strand, counting down.
TATGGTATTGTTAGATAGGTATAGCATAATATGACATTATCAAAGAAAATATGCTATTAGTTTATTTTGTTAGTTAATTAGTTGTTGTTTAAAGCTAGATGATGATTGGTTGCAGTTTGCTATATTTTGGCATAACATTGGTTGTGTTCATAATTTATAGTTAAAAGATGCGTTAGTATAATCCGTATGTTCAAAAATGTCAAATATGGTAAGTAATATTGTATGCAATATCATTTTATTAAGTCAACAAGACTTGTTCTCTTTCTTAATAATAAAGGGCTTAGGAACTTATACAATGTGAAAATTAATAGTTAGTAATAATTCACATAGATTGAGAATCAAATTGGTTTGATTATATCTATATCTATCCTAACTCAATCATAGGCATAATTAATTAAATTAATTTCGTCTATTAAGATTAAAACGAGTATATGAGAATAAGTTGAGATGTATATGCACAAATTGCAACACTTTAAATCAATGGTAGTTAGAAATAGAATTTGCATTAAGTAAATAATGAAAATTCTTGGAAAATATTTCCTTCCTTTATGAATAATTCATTTTCAGTTTCATATGCAATTTATTCTTTGGCATATATATATATATGTCATATTTGTTTTAAAAATAGTATTAATCATATTTTTATTCTGTCCTTTGAATTTGAATAGTTGGAATGAATATAACTTATATTCGGAAATTATAATCAATGGGCAACATTCAATAAATTGTGAATTCTTTTTCAAGAATTAAGGGGTATCTTAAATGAAGATTTCTCATAATATAATAAACAATTTGTGGAAAAATCCCTGATATCATTACAAATATTTTGCGCAATTAGGGATACGTTCGCGTACCCTGATTATATTTTTAAAAGCAAAAAATTCGGATTATGCGTACGCGCAATTTCGAGCGAGTATTTAATAAAAGGATTTTTCCAAAGGCGTTAAATCAATTTCATAAAAACCCGAGATGTACGGTTCACTATTCAAGAAAAACAAATATTCTTGATTCGACACAATTTCGAAAAATGATTGTTTAATAAATATATTACCAAAAGTTATCGTGTACACGTACGCGTGACACAATTCCGCATTTTTAAAATTTATAACACGAATATACGTACGCGTAATTCGATTTAAAGAAGGGTCCTTAATCACAGTAAGTATAAGCGGTAGTAAAATCGTGTAACATCAATATTTTTAATAAAATCAGGATAATTAAGCCAGTAATAAAAACAGTTAAGCGACCGTGCTAGAACCACGGAATTCGGAAATGCCTAACACCTTCTTCCCGATTAACAGAATTCCTTACTCAGGATTTCTGGTTCGCAGAATAATAAACAGAGTCATATTCTCCTCGATCCAGGGATTGAAATCGGTGACTTGGGACGCCTTAAAATTCCCAGTGGCGACTCTTAAATAATTAAATAAATCCCGTTTCGACTGTCCTTCAATTGGAGAAAACTCCCCACGCGCCCAGCGGGCACGGTGAAAAGGAGGTGCGACAGCTCTGGCGACTCTGCTGGGGAACAAAAGTATTATTGTAACCTAGAACCATTGGTTCAGGGTTTAAAGAATTCGAGCTTAAATATCTGTGTTAATTGGCTTTATTTACTATATGATTTTCAATTGTTTATATGCTAATATGCTAAATGTTTTTTTTTACCGCTTTAATATTAGTTGAATTGTGAATATATACAATTGCTACGAAACCCCCTTCTTTCTGAGTCTTCTGAATTTATGGTGTACATGTGCGCGTGACCCACCTTTCTGTTAAAGTCATACCAAATAAGACGGAGTTGGGACAAGTAACTAGGCCGGGCAGACTTTCGTGCTCCCGGTACGTTGCCCCCGCTTCGGCTCAAACTGTCTGTTTGGGTAAGCCAGGTTTAGAACAATCAACCTAAGGTTTTACACTTAGAATAACTCAGCCATGTACCGGATCCCTAGTAGGAACGTCTATTTGCATCATACACATTTGGCCTTGGAGACTCAACATAGGGGTTGGGTCTGTCTGGGACAGGTGAACCCAAAATTAAAAGACCATCATAATGCATCCTACTTGTTACTTGTGCATTCATTTGCCTCAAACATGCTTGTTGACCAGCTTAAATAAAATCATGGTAAGCAGAAAGGAATAAAATGGGTTGTTTTAAAAAAAAAATCGAAAAAATATAGTTTTAAATTTTGAAATAAAGGTATTTAATAAAAAAGAAAAAAAAAGAAAAAAAAATTCGAAAATGATTTTTTTTAGTATAAATTTTCCGAAATGAATTTTGACTTTATTAAAATTAAATTTCAGATACAAAATGAGCACCACACAAAGTCCTTCATCCACAAGTACGGAAGAATTTCTATGTCAGCTTCAAATGTGGTGGTATGATTTAGGCGAAGACGGTCAAAAATGGGTCGTCAAGCATTTGGGAAATCTCACGGACATTATGAAAGTTGAACCTCGTGATGATCTGATTACGGCGTTAGTAACTTTCTGGGATCCTGTTCACAATGTTTTTCGTTTCTCTGACTTCGAGCTTACTCCTACATTAGAGGAGATAGCTGGCTATGTTGGTTTTGACGGAAGTTTAAGAAATCAAAGCTTGATATTCACAAAGGCTCCTTCAGTACATCGATTCTTCGGTCTTCTGAACATCAGCAGTCAAATCAGGAAAAGCAATGTCATCAATGGATGTTGTTCCTTCAACTTTTTGTATTCCAGGTTTGGAAAGTCAGATGGGTTCGAAATTCATGAGAAAGGCCTTACTAATAAGCAAAACAAAGACACTTGGCAGATGCACCGTCGATTTGCTTTCATGGTGGCTTTTCTAGGAGTCATGGTCTTCCCAAATAAAGAGCGAACAATTGATATTCGCACCGCAAAAGTTGTGCAAATCCTCACCACTAAAGAAAATCACACCCTTGTCCCCATCATTCTATCAGATATTTATCGGGCTTTGACTTTATGCAAATCAGGAGCAAAAGTCTTCGAAGGATGCAAAATTTTGTTGCAAATGTGGGTGATTGAACATCTCCAACAACAGCCCAAGATCATACAGTATGGGTCAAACAAAGCTAATTGCATCGAGAGCTATGAGGAAAGAACAAAAAATTATCAAGCTCCAGAAGGGATAGAAGCATGGGTATCTCATCTAAAGGCTTTAACGGCAAATCAAATTGAATGGACTCTGGGATGGCTCCCGATGAGAGAAGTAATACATATGTCAACCTCAAATAGTTATCTACTACTATTGGGATTGAGAAGCATTCAGCCGTATGCACCACTAAGAGTCCTAAGGCAACTAGGGAGATATCAAATAGTTCCTGATGATGAAGATTTGAGTATGCAAGTAATCAAATTACACCCAGAAGCCACTATTCCCGAAGCTCTACTTCAGCAGATGTGGAATGGGTGCCGATACTTGAAAAGTGATACTCAAGTCCTAGACACTACCAAGGGTGAGATAAATCCTGGATATGCAAGGTGGTTCGAAAAGCGGTCTCGCGTGGATGATGTACCGGAACCTGAGCTAAAAAGGCCAACAAAAAGACCCCATATTCAAACCTTCAATGATAAAATCCAAGAGCAGTTGATCTGGGGAGAAAAAGAAAAAGGGTACAAAGCAACTATCCACGCCCTAAAAGAAAATCTGAGAAGCCTCAGTTTGGAAAAAGATTTACAAGCACAAGAAGCCGAAGGCGAGAAGAAGAGTCTAGCTTGTGAGAATGAAAATCTTCATGCTCGATTCCAAAAAATGAAAAGAGTTTCTGAAACGCCAAAGAGGAGCTGGAAGGATCAAAAAACCATCGCCAATCTCTTTGAAAGAATGCAAGATTATGATTCCATTCTTGCGGAAAACGAAAGGGAATTGAGCAAGGCAAAAGAAAGGATCCAACAATTAAACGGAGAAGCCAGATCTAACAAGGAACGCCAGGATAGGCAATCCGAAAAAGACAAGGCACAATTCAAGAAGGAAAAAGACTATTGGATGCGATCAGAAGGCCAGCTTCGTGCACAACTAGAAGAGGCAAGAAGATGCAACAGAGAATATCAACATGCAGACCTCGACAGGGAAAGATCGCAAGCAAGATTAGAGCAGGCCAGACTCCGAGCTCTATTAGAATCAGCTCTAGATCGTGAAAACCGTGTCAGAGATATAGCCACCACTCGTCAGCAGCAATTGCAAGACCAAGACCAACGTCTCCAAGGTTTCAGGGCACAAATCCACGACCTGCCAGTCTTCACATCTCAAAGTTATGTAAACTGCCAAGGAATGGATTATGAAAGATTTACAGAGCATGCGCCCACTTTTGCTCGTCATCTAGCAATGGAGTTGGAAAGGATGTATCGTACGCTGGGAGGCCATCCAGGTCAAGCCCCACATTGAGCAGATAATACAATATTAGACAACAAAAGTGGAAAGTGGGGCATGTTGTGAGATGTTATGAATTGTATCTTTTATTTTGATTTAAGTGTGTGTTTTCAAGCCATTTTCTTAAAGTTTTCAAATGTAATTCCATCTTTGTGTAATAAATAAAAGTGATTGCCTTTGGTCCGAACTACGCAAGGTCTGATTCATGTAAGGCATGATACGTAGGCAATCTCTAAGATTCGACCACCACGATAAAAGATATATATAGTAAATAAAAGTGAATGACAATTTTCAATTTCAAGAAAGCTGGGACGACACAAGCAGCCGAGCAAATGCATAATAGAAAGGGATTATTTGTCTAGGAGCATTGCATCTCAACGTGTGATTATATATGTGTTAAACTCTCAAAACTAACAAGTTTGTTCATTTTCAGAATTCAAGCAGTTAGTTTCTCTAAAGAGTATACTGGCATATTATCACTATCACACAAGATCAAAAGGACCAATACCCGAAAGTATGTCTATCCCAGATGTTGACACAGGTATGGAGATAGAAGAGATGGATGTCGGGAAAATGAAAGAAGAGATGTTTAAGCTCAAGCAGCAAATGGCTGAGATGTACCAAGCTTGGTCTACAGGACAGTTACCCCCATCTTACCCAAATAACCCTGCTCCATCAATGACCCAAACTCAGGATAATATCACCACTGAATTATCCCCAAGTTTCCCCATTTATCAGCACTACCGAGGCACCACCTCTCAGACACCACAGTCTCCACCTCCAAAACCAGTTCCGTACCTTCCTCCACCTATGACTCCTGTTTTCGTAGCACCTCCCCCTGCTACATTTCACAAATCTCCTAGTGAGCCTACATTTCAGGCCCAAGACAACCAATATTACCCCCCGGAGCCCACCTTCAAAGCCTCCGAAATCAATTCAACTGCTCCTCGGTTTGATCTCCCAACCGAAATTGACAAGCCAGCCAAAAATGCTGAACAAGAAGAGATGTTCAGGAAGGTCAAAAGTCTAGAACAATCGTTCCGAGACATGCGGGGATTAGGTGGGCAAGTCAGTGTAGCATACAAAGATTTATGCTTATTCCCTAATGTACAATTGCCAGTTGGCTTCAAGATGCCCAAATTTGACCTATACAGCGGGCACGGCGACCCAGTAGCCCACTTAAGGGGTTTCTGTAGCAAGATGCGAGGAGCTGGGGGAAAGGATGAATTATTGATGGCTTACTTCAGTCAAAGTCTAAGCGGATCAGCTTTGGAGTGGTATACACGCCAGGACCATGGAAGATGGTACACCTGGGATGACCTGGCACAGGCATTCGCATACCATTTCCAATACAATCTGGAAATCATCCCAGATCGATTATCTTTGACCAAATTTGAGAAGAAACACAATGAAAGTTTCAGAGAGTATGGTTTTCGGTGGAGAGAACAGGCAGCAAGAGTGGATCCTCCTATGAAGGAGAGCGAAATGGTAGACTACTTCCTCCAAGCCTTGGAACCAACTTACTATGCCCACTTGGTTTCAGCGGTTGGAAAATCATTCAACGAGGTAGTGAAGATGGGAGGTATGGTGGAAGAAGGCCTCAAGACAAATAAAATCATGAGCTATTCAGCAATTAAGGCAACTACTCAAGCTATTCAAGGCGGGGTAGGAGGAATCGGAAGAAAGAAGAGGGAGGAAGCAGCAGTAGTTGATTCAGGAATTTGGCCGGGACCCAGAGGTTCACCGCTTTACTATAATCAGCAACGACCTCGCCAATCAGCTTACCACCATGATTCATCCCAACATTACTATCACCCTTCAGAGCCTCATTTTGCCATTAACCATGCTCAAGCATACAATCAGCCACCTGTTCACACCAATTGGCGTGCTCCTGTCACACCAAATACTTACCCACGAGCCTATCCCGGACCAGGTTTCAGGCCTAGGCCAGCATTCAGGGGAGAAAGGGAACAGAAAAAGAAAACTTACACTCCATTGGGAGAGTCTTACACTAGTCTGTTCCACAGGCTGAGACAGCTAGACATGCTGAGACCAATACAATCCAAACTACCCAATCCTCCTCCAAAGAATCTGGATTACACCATTAGCTGTGAATATTGCTCCGGTGCACCAGGCCATGATACGGAGAAATGTTGGCATTTGAAAAATGCAATACAAGAGCTGATTGATACTAATAAAATCGAGGTTCAAACCCCCGAAGCTCCAAATATCAATAGAAATCCAATGCCAGCCCATCAAGAGGCTAACATGATAGAAATCATACAAGCTGATGGGGAGACAAAGAAGCCGTCACAAACTGTCATGATGATCAAGACTCATGAAACCAAGCCAGATAAGCAGTTAATGGAGGAGAAGCCGGTGTCTAAGCAGAACAAAAATGGTGATGAACCATCTATGATAGTCGATGAGGGATCATCGAGCAAAGTTGCCGCAAAACAAGAAAGGCCGAAAGTGATAGTATCAGGGATTGCTAACAAACCCATTGTATTCGTGGAAGGAGCCCGTACAGATCGGGTTATTATTGCACCTGTAATCCAGCTGCCAGTCATCAACAACAAAGCCATCCCATGGAACTACGAACGAGTGACTGTAATGTACAAGGGAAAAGAAATCAAGGAAGAAGTGTGCGAGGTGCAAGGCTTGACTCGTTCGGGAAGATGTTTTACTCCCGAAGAGCTGAGAAAAACTAAAAACAATCCAATGCCAACAAAGAGAGCTGTGACGGAAGAAGAGGCGGAGGAGTTTTTAAGAAAAATGAAACTCCATGATTATTCTGTTGTGGATCAATTAAAGAAGACCCCCGCTCAAATTTCATTGTTGTCATTACTGATCCATTCAGAGGAACACCGTCTGGCGTTGATGAAAATCCTGAATGAAGCTCATGTTCCTGAAAAGATCTCTGTAAATCATTTGGGAAAAATAGCCAACAGAATCTTTGAGACAAACAGAATTACATTTGCTGATGATGAATTACCTGTGGAAGGTACCGAGCACAACAGAGCTCTTTACCTCACCGTGAAATGTGAAAACTCCGTAGTAACCCGGGTATTGGTTGACAATGGGTCCAGTGCAAACATATGCCCTCTCTCCACTTTAAACAAATTAAAAATTAAAGAGGAGAGGATCCAAAAGAATAGTATCTGCGTACGAGGATTTGACGGTGGAAGCAGAGATTCATTTGGCGACATAGTGTTGGAACTAACTATAGGGCCAGTTGAATTCACAATGGAATTCCAAGTGTTGGACATGACTGTTTCTTACAACTTGTTGTTGGGTCGACCATGGATCCATGCTGCTAAAGCAGTCCCGTCAACACTACATCAGGCTGTCAAGTTTGAATGGGACCATCAAGAAATAGTCGTGCATGGAGAAGAAAGTTTAAATGCTCACAACAGTACCATTGTACCGGTCGAGGGAACAGAAATTGACCAAGGACCATGGGTATACCAAGTGTCCGACACGGTGTCGGTAGAGAAAATTCCATAAGGGAAGTACCTTCTGAATCCAAAGATATCCTCTGCATCAGTCATGGTAGCTTATGAAATGTTAAAGAATGGCTTTATACCCGGCAAAGGTCTGGGCTTATCTTTGCAAGGAATTGTACAACCAGTATCTCTCCCCGAGAACTGGGGAACATTCGGTTTAGGGTTCATACCCACCGCCAATGATGTGATAAGGGCCAGGAAGTTGAAACACCAAGCATGGGTTCTTCCAAAACCAGTACCACATCTGTCAAAGTCTTTTGTCAAGACCGGTGCTAAAAATCGTCCGATAACAACAATTCCTAAATCCCGGGTCAATCCTGAGGAGGAATTAATTGAAATGTTCGAGAAATTGTTTAGTGATGTGAATATGCTGGAAGGCGGAGAAGGGTGTAGCAACGCAGAAGTTCAATTCGTTGGACCAGAAACAAAGCTCAATAATTGGAAAGCCACTCCTCTCCCAATTCGAAAGGAGTCTTGGTAGTTTATTTTGATTTTCTTTCAGTTTGTTTGGGTTATTTCAAGGTTGTAATCCCAAAGTTTATCTTACAGTTGGTTTGAAGTGTGCAAAACCTTGTTATCTTTCATCATCCAATAAAAAGCAGTTTCCCTTTTATTATCATTCCTGATAGTTTTCTTTTCTTTTTCTTCTTTCCTGTACAGTTCCTTTTACGCTGGCTCTAGTGATATGGCATGCATGAGGAATCCTCAGCCCAGTCTTAAAAATCAATCTGGTTCCGAAGTAATAATTCAAGAAATATATTGTGATTATGAATCAGAATATGATGAAGATGAGGTTTTTGAAGAGATTAGTAAAGAGTTAATTCACTTTGAGGAAAAAATCAAACCTAACTTGAGTGATACCGAGGACGTCAATATAGGGGACACGAGTAATGTCCGGGAAACTAAAATAAGTGTCCATCTCGAACCAAAGATCCGAGAGGAGTTAATTAAAGCACTCATAGAATTCAAAGATGTTTTTGCATGGTCGTATGACGACATGCCGGGCTTGAGCACTGATTTAGTGGTCCACAAATTGCCCACCGATCCAACGGTGCCTCCTGTCAAGCAGAGGCTGAGAAAATTCAAGCCTGATATGAGTGTGAGAATTAAGGAAGAAATCACCAAACAATTGGAAGCAAAGGTCATTCGAGTCACTCGATATCCTGTTTGGTTGGCTAATATCGTTCCTGTACCAAAGAAAGACGGCAAAATTAGAGTATGCGTCGACTATCGCAATCTCAACAAAGCAAGTCCAAAGGATAATTTCCCATTACCCAATATCCATATTTTGATCGACAATTGTGCCAAGCATGATATAGGGTCTTTCGTGGATTGTTATGCCGGGTATCATCAAATTCTAATGGATGAAGAAGATGCAGAAAAGACGGCATTCATCACACCATGGGGAACTTATTGCTACCGAGTAATGCCATTCGGTTTAAAGAACGCCGGAGCAACCTATATGAGAGCAATGACCACAGTGTTTCATGATATGATACACAAGGAAATTGAGGTATACGTGGACGATGTGATCATAAAATCAAAGCATCAGGCCGACCACGTTGGGGATTTGAGGAAGTTCTTCTTGAGACTTCGCAGGTACAACCTCAAGCTTAACCCTGCCAAGTGTGCATTTGGAGTTCCATCTGGAAAGTTATTGGGATTCATAGTCAGTCGACGAGGCATCGAGCTAGACCCATCAAAAATCAAAGCCATCCAAGAATTGCCACCTCCTAGGAACAAAACTGAAGTAATGCGTTTGTTGGGGAGATTGAATTATATCAGCAGGTTTATTGCTCAGCTCACAACAACCTGTGAGCCCATTTTCAAATTGTTGAAAAAGGATGCTGCGGTCAAATGGACCGATGAGTGTCAAGAAGCGTTCGATAAGATAAAAGGGTACTTGTCGAAACCACCCGTGTTAGTCCCGCCAGAGCTAGGAAGACCTTTGATTCTTTACTTAACGGTTTTGGAAAATTCATTTGGTTGTGTATTGGGGCAACATAACCTCACGGGCAGAAAAGAACAGGCCATCTACTACCTTAGCAAGAAGTTCACAGCTTATGAGGTTAAGTATACTCATCTGGAAAAGACATGTTGCGCCCTAACATGGGTAGCTCAAAAATTGAAACACTATTTGTCATCCTACACTACTTACCTCATTTCTCGGTTGGATCCATTGAAATACATTTTTCAAAAGCCTATGCCAACAGGAAGACTTGCAAAGTGGCAGATACTACTCACAGAATTCGACATCATCTATGTGACTCGAACTGCAATGAAGGCTCAAGCACTGGCCGATCATTTAGCCGAAAACCCAGTCGATGAGGAATATGAGCCGCTGAAGACTTATTTTCCTGATGAGGAAACAATGCATATCGACGAGGTGGAGCAAATTGAAAAACCTGGCTGGAAACTTTTCTTTGATGGAGCTGCTAACATGAAAGGAGTCGGAATAGGAGCTGTAATCATTTCTGAAACAGGGCATCACTATCCTGTTACGGCTCAACTACGATTTTATTGCACCAATAATATGGCTGAATATGAAGCTTGCATTTTGGGGTTAAGGCTAGCTGCAGACATGGGTATCCGAGAAATCTTAGTCATGGGAGATTCGGATCTTTTGGTACATCAAATTCAAGGAGAATGGGAAACCCGAGACTTGAAGCTCATCCCATACCGGCAATGTCTACATGATCTTTGTCAGCGGTTTCAATCAGTGGAATTCCAACATATTCCAAGAATCCATAATGAGGTTGCCGATGCATTGGCTACCCTAGCATCAATGTTGCACCATCCGGACAAAGCTTATGTAGATCCAATACATATTCAAGTCCACAATCAGCACGCTTATTGCAATATGGTTGAAGAAGAATTTGATGGTGAACCATGGTTCCACGACATCAAGGAGTATATCAGGATGGGGATATATCCCGCACAAGCCACAGGAGATCAAAAGAGGACCATTAGGCGATTGGCAAATGGATTCTTCTTAAGCGGAGGAGTTTTGTATAAAAGAACACCAGATCTTGGATTATTAAGATGCATAGATGCCAGACAAGCTACAACTGTCATGTCTGAAGTACATTCAGGAGTTTGCGGACCCCACATGAGTGGATATGTGTTGGCAAAGAAAATCCTCCGAGCCGGTTACTATTGGCTTACCATGGAGCGAGATTGTATCAGTTTTGTGCGCAAGTGTCATCAATGCCAAATACACGGAGATTTGATTCATTCTCCACCGTCCGAGTTGCACACAATGTCGGCACCATGGCCCTTCGTTGCCTGGGGCATGGATGTGATTGGACCAATTGAGCCGGCAGCATCCAATGGACACAGGTTCATTCTGGTGGCTATTGATTATTTTACCAAATGGGTTGAGGCCAAGACATTCAAATCAGTGACCAAGAAAGCTGTGGTCGATTTTGTCCACTCAAATATCATATGTCGATTCGGAATCCCGAAGGTGATCATCACAGATAACGGTGCTAATCTTAACAACAACTTAATGAAGGAAGTATGTCAACAGTTTAAGATTACACATCGCAACTCTACCCCATATCGGCCCAAGGCGAATGGAGCAGTAGAAGCAGCCAACAAAAACATAAAGAAGATACTTCGGAAAATGATAGAAGGATCAAAACAATGGCATGAAAAATTACCATTTGCATTATTGGGATACCGCACTACTGTTCGCACTTCAGTAGGAGCAACTCCTTATTTGTTGGTATACGGCACTGAAGCAGTAATTCCTGCAGAAGTTGAGATTCCTTCCCTTCGGATCATCGCCGAAGCAAAGATTGATGATGATGAATGGGTCAAAACCCGTCTAGAACAGTTAAACTTGATTGATGAAAAACGATTGACCGCAGTATGCCATGGTCAATTATATCAAAGAAGAATAGAAAGAGCATACAACAAAAAGGTGCGTCCCCGGAAGTTTGAAGTAGGTCAGCATGTGCTGAAACGTATTCTTCCACATCAGGTTGAAGCAAAAGGCAAATTTGCCCCGAATTGGCAAGGACCATTCATTGTGACCAGAGTATTATCGAATGGTGCACTATGTTTAACAGATATTGAAGGCAAATGCATAGATATGGCGATCAATTCTGACGCGGTAAAGAGATATTATGCATAACTTTTTGAATGTTTGTATTTAGCACTATTTCGAAGATTGAAATGACAAAGGCAATTTATTCTGATATCCAAACACTATACCATTTGCTTTCCTTTTGAGCCATACTTGTTTCTTTCCTACCCTCTCTTGGAATCAATAAAGAAAAAAAAAATCAAGTATGAAATAATAAAAATAAAATAAAAAAAAACATCACTATTATTAGTGAACTACGTTTGACCTGATTCCTCAAAGAAGGATATGTAGGCGCCTCACGGCTCGGTCATAAGGTTCACAACATACATAATGTGCACGAAAAGAAACATTAAGAGACCCCAATCAAGAAACTGGGGCAGGAATTGTATTGGAAATAAGAAAAGATTCCAAGAGTTGTAATTTTAAACCCATACCAAAGCTATTTAGCTTTTAATACCTTTTCCATTTCTAACCCCATACCAAAAAGACCTTTCGATCAATCTTAGAAAAATGCTGAGACAAGCAAATGAAGATGGTTCATAACACTCTGGTACAAACAAGAAAAGAAAGTAAAAATGAGAGAGTCTTATAGGTGAAAACCCACACGGGCACCATAAGGCGACGGAAGTTGAGAGAAAAGTAAAATGAGAGAGTCTTATTGGTGAAAACCTTCGTAGGCACCATAAGGCGAGAAGGAGGTGAAGAAGTGAAAAATGAGGAAAATTTATCGATGAAAACTCCTTGAGACAATTGAAAGGAGATTGATTAAAAGACTGGGTTGATTAATCCGAAATGCATACCCTGATCATTGGTGCCAGTAATTCCAATCAGATAAGTCCTTTATTCCTTTTCCAACAGTCATCCAAAAATTGGATTTTTCTTTTCATTCTATAATTGTCGAAATCAGCGTATTTCGTTACTAATAATCTTACTTTCTCCAAGCTTTGAGATAAGTTTTATTCCAAACAAATAAGAAGGAATGTCAAGGTATACTACCAAGATTCAAGGTTACAAAATACAGCCACGAAAGGTGGGAGATAAAATATGGGTGTAAGAAAGGTGAAATCAAAAGTGGATCAGCAAAGTCAGAAGAGGCATATGATTACAGTTAAAAGGTTTTGAAGGAAAACATACAGAGGGGAATCCTATAGTCAAGGATCAATTACAAAGACAAAACAGTCTCTTCAACCATTCCAAGGCAATAAAGAGAGACGAAGAGAAGCATCACCATATGCAAGAATACCACAGCCAACCACCCTGCTTTAAACTAACGAAGTTTTCTTTGATTTAAAACAGGGGCAAGTATAATATTTGGGTTAGGAAATACCCGATAGAGAATTAAAGAAGTCAGGCGTCCACCTGGAAAATGAGGATGAGAAAAAGAAGAAATCAGGCGTCCACCTGGAGAACGAGGATGAGAATTGAAGAAGTCAGGCGTCCACCTGGAGAATGAGGATGAAAAATTAAAGAAGTCAGGCGTCCACCTGGAGAATGAGGATGAGAATTAAAGAAGTCAGGCGTCCACCTGGAGAATGAGGATGAGAAAAAGAAGAAGTCAGGCGTCCACCTGGAGAATGAGGATGAGAATTAAAAGAAGTCAGGCGTCCACCTGGAGAATGAGGATGAGAATCAAAGAAGTCAGGCGTCCACCTGGAGAATGAGGATGAGAAAAAGAAGTCAGGCGTCCACCTGGAGAATGAGGATGAAGAATTAAAGAAGTCAGGCGTCCACCTGGAGAATGAGGATGAGAATTAAAGAAGTCAGGCGTCCACCTGGAGAATGAGGATGAGAATTGAAGAAGTCAGGCGTCCACCTGGAGAATGAGGATGAGAAAAGAAGAAGTCAGGCGTCCACCTGGAGAATGAGGATGAGAAAAGAAGAAGTCAGGCGTCCACCTGGAGAATGAGGATGAGAAAAAGAAGAAGTCAGGCGTCCACCTGGAGAATGAGGATGAGAATTAAAGAAGTCAGGCGTCCACCTGGAGAATGAGGATGAGAAAAAGAAGAAATCAGGCGTCCACATGGAAAATGAGGATGAGAAAAGAAGAAGTCAAGCGTCCACCTGGAGAATGAGGATGAGAATTAAAGAAATCAGGCGTTCACCTGGAGAATGAGGATGAGAATTGAAGAAGTCAGGCGTCCACCTGGAGAATGAGGATGAGAAAAGAAGAAGTCAGGCGTCCACCTGGAGAATGAGGATGATGAGAATTAAAAGAAGTCAGGCGTCCACCTGGAGAATGAGGATGATGAGAATTAAAAAGAAGTCAGGCGTCCACCTGGAGAATGAGGATGAGAAAAAGAAGTCAGGCGTCCACCTGGAGAATGAGGATGAAGAATTAAAGAAGTCAGGCATCCACCTGGAGAATGAGGATGAGAATTAAAGAAGTCAGGCGTCCACCTGGAGAATGAAGATAGAGAATTGAAGAAGTCAGGCGTCCACCTGGAGAATGAGGATGAGAAAAGAAGAAGTCAGGCGTCCACCTGGAGAATGAGGATGAGAAAAGAAGAAGTCAGGCGTCCACCTGGAGAATGAGGATGAGAAAAAGAAGAAGTCAGGCATCCACCTGGAGAATAAGGATGAGAATTAAAGAAGTCAGGCGTCCACCTGGAGAATGAGGATGAGAAAAAGAAGAAATCAGGCGTCCACCTGGAAAATGAGGATGAGAAAAGAAGAAGTCAGGCGTCCACCTGGAGAATGAGGATGAGAATTAAAGAAATCAGGCGTCCACCTGGAGAATGAGGATGAGAATTGAAGAAGTCAGGCGTCCACCTGGAGAATGAGGATGGAGAATTAAAGAAGTCAGGCGTCCACCTGGAGAATGAGGATGGGAATTAAAAGAAGTCAGGCGTCCACCTGGAGAATGAGGATGAGAAAAAGAAGAAGTCAGGCGTCCACCTGGAGAATGAGGATGAGAAAAAGAAGAAGTCAGGTGTCCACCTGGAGAATGAGGATGAAGAAAGAAAAGAAGCAATCAAGGCACCCACCTGAAGAACGAGGGAATGAAATTGAAGTATTGAAATCAAAAGCCCGCTCATATGAAAAAGGAGCACACTTAGAATCAATAAAGCAGAGGAGTCCAACAGAATCCCCAGCAAGAAACAACAAGAGTTCCAAAAGAAATACGGAATAAGCCAAATGCCCAAGAGTCACCAAGATATCAAGACAACAAGAAACGCAAGGGCATGATCTAGATAAGATTTTAATAATTCATGTACCATAGTCTAGTTTAGCTTTTTGGATTTCCTTTAAAGAAAGGTGTAATAAGGAGGTCATTAAGCAGTAAAAACAGCACGAAGCAGCAGTAACATCACAGTCCCATGGTAGTCCCAGCTACCAAAAACTTCCCGAACTACATTGACCTGATTCCTTTATAGCCAAGGATATGTAGGAAACCTTTGAAGCAGAGGTTCGGTCAAATCTTTCAAAAATGCTTCCCACGGAGTATTCGAATGGGCAAAAAATCGTTCGTATCTGCTCACTTTATCTTTGCACGAAAACTCTTCGAGTTTCCGCACAAAGAAGGGCAGCTGTGAGCACGTGATTTTTGCCTTTACGAAAACTACTCCAAAATAAATCAAAAAAATTAAATAAATTTCTTTTACTGTGTAATTCTTGAATTTGCATGGTGTTAAATATTTGTGTTATGTCCATAAATGTTTACTTTGTTATAATAAAATGAAAAATAAAGTAAAATACATGTTGCATGCATATAGGATTTAATTATGCATTTAAAAGATAATTTAAATAAAATTACAAAAAATATGCAATAGTTCTATTTTAAATATTCCACTATTTGATTGATGTTTTGTCTATGTGTTAAATAATTGTTATAGAATAATTAATATATTTTTGTGAAGTTAAAATTGTTTTATAAATTAAAATTAGAAATCTAATTAGAAGTATCTTAAATAAAAATGAAAAAAAAATATACATATACATAAAAAATCGGACCTGGATTTAAATCCAGGCCCAAGCCAAATTACCCCCTTTAGCCCAATCCAGGCAGCCCAAGTCTGGTCCAGTCCAAAGCCAAGGCCAAACGACGACGTTTGGCCACATTTATCAAGGACCATTGGATCAAATCCAACCAACGGACACGATTTCATCACCTTTACCCGTAACCCGTAACCCGATCCAGTGACCCGACTCAGTCCGACCCCAACGTTAAACCAAACGACGTCGTTTGGATTAGTGGATTGATCCTGGCCCTTCATCTTACTTGATCGGACGGACAATACCAATCCACCCCACCCCTATATAAGTCCCAAGCCCTACCCCGGCCCCTAACTGAACACCCCCCTCCTCTCACTGTTCACCATCTTCCTCAGACCCTCCCACCTAACCCTAGCCGCCCTAAGACCCCAAAGCCTGAAACCCGGCGGCATCAACGCCGCCGGTCACCAAAGTAACACCCTAAGATCCCCTGAACATCCTCTACACGAATATGACCTTAGTTTCCTTCGAATCAGGCCCCAACCCTTCGAATCTTAAATCGAAGGTTGGCCTGAAAACCTGATCTTCTCCGATGGCTTCCAAAATAACACCACAACTTCCCCTAGATACCCTC
Organism: Nicotiana sylvestris; assembly: GCF_000393655.2. Classification (NCBI taxonomy): domain Eukaryota; kingdom Viridiplantae; phylum Streptophyta; class Magnoliopsida; order Solanales; family Solanaceae; genus Nicotiana; species Nicotiana sylvestris. Next base: position 116,122,394 of record NC_091057.1, on the reverse strand, counting down.
ATCATGGATCTGTTAGTTGCATGGCTCGAGTCCTACTGGAACTGCTCGAATCTTCATTTGAAGATTCGAGTAAAACTTGAACCTATCCCAACCTACCTCAAACTCACACCATTTACCCACCTGACTTCCCTCGTGCCTAGAATACTATTGGTTTGATTTGAATCTGCCCAGAAGTGTTCGGATTTAGGATCCAAATTCTGAAACCCTAAAAAATTTCCAGTCTTGGAATTTTTTCAATTCAAACGAAGGATTGAGGTTTAATCGACCTTAGTCGAAGTATTTTCAGTTGAAAATACTTCGACTAAGGTCTGTTTGATTTCAAAAAGCCCGAATCCAAGTTGAGTTTGAGTCCGGTTGAATTTGAAGGTTCAGAGGTATTTTTTCTATTCTTATGTGTATTCTACGTGTATTTTTGTTTGTTTCATTAGTCTGTTTAATTTTTTTCATAGTTTTCTAGTCAATTCTGTGATTCTGCCTTATACCTGTCTATATGATATAACAAGTGAATTGTTTCTGTTGGTATGATTATTTACAATATGTGTAATCGACTCGATTAAGTTCGTCGATTAGTTATGTTATGAATGCTCGTTTAATACTGATTGAAATAATCTGTTTCTATAGACTGTTTGTTGACAATTGTTGTAGATAATCAGTTTAAATTAATACTCGTCAGTTAAATCACCCTTGTTTACATTTCAATGAGTCTGTCAAAATGAATGCTGTGTATATGTTGATTTCTGAACCAGTAAGTTTCAGGGCATTGTCAGTATACTGACAATGCCCCTGCATTTATGTTGATCTGAATTTCAATTCAATTTTTTGGTTCTGTTAAGCTCTGCATAGTGTTAATGTGTTTGTATGCAAGTTCAGCTGCTCAATCTGAATTTAGCTTGTCCATTAGTTATTAGACATTGAGTTTGTTGGGTCAATTAACTAACAATGAAAGGACAGAATGTTATTTGATTTAGGAATTGGTTGTTAGCTGCTAAACAAGTTTAATTCAGATAACTTGGACAGTAATTACAGTAGGATTTTAGGGACATTTCTGGGAATGAAACAGATAAAACAGTAAGAGTAATATGATATAATAGTGGGCTGATAATGGAGTGTTAATGGCTATATTTAAGTAATAAAGGGGGAACAAGGGATAATGGGGCTGCTGAAAATCAGGATAAGATCACCTAATGGGATTTAAAGCAAATTTTAATGGAACTTTCTGATTTTTAAAAGAAGAAAGGGGTCCATGCAGCACTTAAAAAAGAAAGGGGCAGACCTGTATAAGATAGAGGGGATTGGGACTGAAGAAAGAAGAAGAAAAAATCTGATTTGAAGGACAGATTTTAAGACTGAGATTTTAAAGGAGAGAATCAGACAGAGAGATTTAGGGACTCAAGATCAGTTTTCAGAGAGAGTTTTTTTAGAGGGGCAGATTTTAGGAAACAGATTTGAAATTCAGATTTTGAAGAGAAAGAATACACCTAGAGTGGGATAAAAAGAAAGAGAATTAAGCAGAAAAATCAGAAATGAAAGTCTGAAGAGGAAGAAGAAAGCAGAAAAAGAAACAAAAAGAGAATATTCACACATACACACAATCTGAAACAGATACAAAAGCAGAAACAGAAAAATCAGAAATATGAATTTAAAATAAGAAAGAAACTGAAATCTGAAAAATGTTATTCTAGAATTTGTCCGTTGTTTGTTTGTGGATATTGTTCAGTTTGAATCTGAAATTTTTTCTCAAGTTTCTGTCACTGTTCATCTGGGTTAACGGGGCTTGTTCGGACTTGCTGTGTTATTGGTATATTCTGCCGGTATTTCGTTGCTGCTACTGCTGAAATTTACTCCTCCTACCTTCATTTTCAGGTACATGTCTTTTAAATTTTATGTTGGAAAGAGATTCAACATGACAAATAAATAGAGTTTGAATTGTAATACTGTCTTCTACTCATTTGAGTTCTTTAGTTGAAAATTTCAGCTTTGGTTTCATGTTGGTTAACCAGTAGTGAGTTCGACTCGATGGTTACAAGTTAATTGTCTTATTTCGAAATTCATATAAAACTTTGTAATAATGTTATCCATGTCAAATTTCATTAGTTTAGTTATCTATGAGTTGTGTAAATAGGAAGCATGGCAGAAAGTTGGCTTTTATTTACACTTTATGGTATTGTTAGATAGGTATAGCATAATATGGCATTATCAAAGAAAATATGCTATTAGTTTATTTTGTTAGTTAATTAGTTGTTGTTTAAAGCTAGATGATGATTGGTTGCAATTTGCTATCTTTTGGCATAACATTGGTTGTGTTCATAATTTATAGTTAAAAGATGCGTTAGTATAATCCGTATGTTCAAAAATGTCAAATATGGTAAGTAATATTGTATGCAATATCATTTTATCAAGTCAACAAAACTTGTTCTCTTTCTTAATAATAAAGGGCTTAGGAACTTATACAATGTGAAAATTAATAGTTAGTAATAATTCACATAGATTGAGAATCAAATTGGTTTGATTATATCTATATCTATCCTAACTCAATCATAGGCATAATTAATTAAATTAATTTCGTCTATTAAGATTAAAACGAGTATATGAGAATAAGTTGAGATGTATATGCACAAATTGCAACACTTTAAATCAATGGTAATTAGAAATAGAATTTGCATTAAGTAAATAATGAAAATTCTTGGAAAATATTTCCTTCCTTTATGAATCATTCATTTTCAGTTTCATATGCAATTTATTCTTTGACATATATATATATATATGTCATATTTGTTTTAAAAATAGTATTAATCATATTTTTATTCTGTTCTTTGAATTTGAATAGTTGGAATGAATATAACTTATATTCGGAAATTATAATCAATGGGCAACATTCAATAAATTGTGAATTCTTTTTCAAGAATTAAGGGGTATCTTAAATGAAGATTTCTCATAATATAATAAACAATTTGTGGAAAAATCCCTGATATCATTACAAATATTTTGCGCAATTAGGGATACGTTCGCGTACCCTGATTATATTTTTAAAAGCAAAAAATTCGGATTATGCGTACGCGCAATTTCGAGCGAGTATTTAATAAAAGGATTTTTCCAAAGGCGTTAAATCAATTTCATAAAAACCCGAGATGTACGGTTCACTATTCAAGAAAAACAAATATTCTTGATTCGACACAATTTCGAAAAATGATTGTTTAATAAATATATTACCAAAAGTTATCGTGTACACGTACGCGTGACACAATTCCGCATTTTTAAAATTTATAACACGAATATACGTACGCGTAATTCGATTCAAAGAAGGGTCCTTAATCACAGTAAGTATAAGCGGTAGTAAAATCGTGTAACATCAATATATTTAATAAAATCAAGATAATTAAGCCAATAATAAAAACAGTTAAGCGACCGTGCTAGAACCACGGAATTCGGAAATGCCTAACACCTTCTTCCGGATTAACAGAATTCCTTACTCAGGATTTCTGGTTCGCAGAATAATAAACAGAGTCATATTCTCCTCGATCCAGGGATTGAAATCGGTGACTTGGGACGCCTTAAAATTCCCAGGTGGCGACTCTTAAATAATTAAATAAATCCCGTTTCGACTGTCCTTCAATTGGAGAAAACTCCCCACGCGCCTCGCGGCCGTGGAAAAAGGAGGTGCGACAGGGAGGATACATAAAAGGAGATAGGGCAGTGCACATTTTACCAAAGTTATTTTTTCACACATGTTTTTCAAAAGACTGGTGATATCAATGTGCAATAGATTTGTTCGAGTGATAATATGGTTGATTTGTTCACTAAATCTCTACCGACGCCAACCTTCAAGAAACTAGTGTATAAGTTTGGGATGCGAATGCTCAAAGATGTGAATTGATGCTCTCATCAGGAGAAGCTAATATGCGTTTTACTATTTTTTTCCTAACAAAGTTCTGTCCTGGAATTTTCTTGCATGGTTTTTAATGAGGCATTCAAAGGCATATTGTTAAATGTGTATGCTTTTTCTTCACTATATTTTTTTTCCACGAGTTTTATTTTAGTTAAATTTTTAACGAGGCACATTATCTGTTGAATAGATATTTTTCTTGTGGGGAGGGGAGGGGGGGAGGGTGTTATAACTAATAATGTATTTAAGGTGAATATTTATATTTTAAAGAAATTTTAGAGTTTGTTACTTTGTAGGTAAGTCACTTCTCTCATATAAATAAAGGGGTTCTATTCCATTATAATTTATCCCAAAATCAATATAATTCTCTCTTTTCTCTATAATATTCTTCTTCTCTTTTATTATTTTATTTCACCTTTTTTTTAAAGTTTAATTAATACCTAATTTTTGGGTAACTTCATATAAATTTTTCTCTTCTACTTCGCTAATGCTTCTTCTTCTTCTTCTTCTTCTTCTTCTTCTTCTTCTTCTTCTTCCAGGAGATGTTTGGTTTTTTCTTCTTCTTCTTAGTTGCAAAATACCATTGTAGATTGTGCTTAGGGCTTCTTCTTCTCGAAATGAATTTTGTTAGATTTGTTGTTGGTTTGGTATATATTTGATGTTTGAAGATTATTTTACATGTATTTGAAGGTTATGTTTCAAATTTGAATTCATTTGGAGTAGATTTAGATGTTGAATCGTGCGATGGATTGTTGAAACTCGAAAAACAAGTTTATGTTTTAAAAATTAAGATCCGATTTCTGATGTTGCATTGAAGAGATTAAACTATTTAAAATCTATATTTTCTTAAGTTGCATTGGAAAGATAGAATAATTTAAGATTTGGTTTTTAAAGTTGCATTAAGGAGATATAACGACTCAATATCTGATTTTTATGAAGTTGCATTGGAAAGATACAAGAATTTTATATCCATTTTTAAAGTTGCATTGATGAGATTGAACTACTTAAGACTGATTTTCTGACCATATTTTGAAGTAGCGTTAAAGAGACAGAAGAACTTCAGATACTGGTGGGTACATTTTACAAATTTTTGTACAATACAGATATAATTTCAATGACGACCTAAAAAATGGATATATGTGAGCCCTCAATTTTTCCTTCAAGAGTCTAACCCATTCCACTAGTTACGTAGTAACATCTACTTATTTAAAAAGTACATAATACATCTAAAATTAAAATTGTTTTCCGGTCTAAAATGTCACCAACCCCCGTTCTTAACTCTATTAGTAAAAAATTATTGCAATTATTTTTTTTACATCATGATACAGGTTAACTTAGAAAGGTAAACAGTGGTTTAATTATCGTTGCTGAATCTGTATAAAAATAGTTATTTATTAGAGTCTCAAGTCTCAAGAAGGGAACATGCCAGTTTTTAGAACCATGAAACCTTAGTGTGTTTAAATTAAATTTCACAAACAAAATTGTAACATAAAATATGTGGTTGTCAAATAAACAATAGAAAAAGAGAAACCAAAAAGATAATTGACAATTTTATTGCACCAAAATTCAAAGACAGTGTTCTAATATTTGTTTCTTGACACCTAAGACAACAACAGAAAAAATAAAAAGAAAAATGACACTATATAACCACTCTCAAAATAATAGCTAAAAAATATATATTTTGTATATATATACATTATGTATGTTATTTACAAAAATTATACAAATTTTATATACTTTTTTAACTACCAGATGTAAATAGTTTCTGGCGGGGGCTAAAAGTGAAAAAAGCCCTAACAAAATAGAAGTCAATGAAATCCCATATTTAACTCCGATATGTATATGAAAGGAATATAAATCTTTCCGCGATACACTTTGATTCGTTTATTCCCCATTTCTAGTGTATTTCGTTTGAAGAATAAGTACATTTTATGCAAATACTTTTTGATAGTTTATTATGTTTGATGGATGTTTTAATAAAAGAAAAAAAAAGAGAGTCGTTACTTGTGATAATTTTTTTTTCTGGACTGGTTATAAGAAAAATATTACTTTTTCTTGGTGAACGTTTTTGGGATTTTTTTAAAATAGTGGCAAAAAGAAAATGAATTTTTGCAAAACAAGAAAATTTGAGCATTTGATACAATTTTAAAAATTAAGTTTCATTTTGAAAAAAGACAATTAGTACCGCACTCAAATCAGTGTAATATCTTCTGTTTAGGTTAGTTAGATGAAGATCAATAAATTTAAAAACTAAAACCATCGTACGAAATTTTAGGAAAATTTTACTCTGTGCTCTCAAATCAAATGGGTACTACAAATATTCCGGATCTACTTTCTTTATCCAATTTGCACCTATAAATAAAATTTAGAGACGTTAATTGGAAATTAGACACATCTAACAAACTCTGATAACTAGGGGTGTCAATGGTTCGGTTCGGCCCGTTATTTTATAAAATTTGTACCATACCAATTTTCGGTTATTCTATTATGTATAACCAAAATTAGACTTTTCGAAACCGTCCCAATCATGTCGGTTTCTCTCGGTATCGGTACGGATCGGTTAATTTTCGGTATTTTTTTAATATCATGTAAAATTCACCATTAGAAGTAGAATTGCAATAACATACGTTCTTTTATAGGACTTAGCAAAACTCTCTAGACATTTTTACTGTTTAAAGGGTGATGAATTAAAAAAAAAGATGGCTAGAGTATAAATCCATCAGCTATTCTACAACAGCGTAAAAGAAATTAAACAAAGGCAAAGAAAATATTAATCGCACGAGTTGAAAGATATACCAAACTGGGACTCAAGAATAAAATTTATTGGGATTTAATATTCAAAAGGATAAATCTAAATTATATGAAAGGAAACATATTCAATACATTGTAGTTTGCTACTCATAATCGCTAAAATACTTTGTGTCTTGCTAATAAAGATACTTGAAATAACTTAGTTTAAGTAGAAGTAGCATAATAGATTTTAGGAATTAGTATCTTGAGTTTAATTACTTGTTGGATTGTAATAGTTTTCATAATTCCAAGGCTCAAAGAAAATTTAATGCATTATTATTTTTAAAGTTACTAAATACATATATTTTCTACATGTAAAATTTATTCGGTACGGTTTGGTATTTTTAACTATTTATTGTTAACTATTTACCTATATCAAATAATAATAATAATAATAATAATAAATTACTTACCTAGAGAAGAAGCCAAGGTTCATATTCAATAGGTCACAATAAAGGTTTCATAACAACCATGAGTTGGGAGTTATTCTAATTGTTTCCCTTTTCTTTCATTTCTAATATGTAATGTAATAGTAAAAAGTATTTTTTTTAAAAAGTATAAGAGAAATAACTCGAAATGATCCCATATATTTGAAGATGCCCGACCAAAATAAGGGAGCATTTGAACATTTACTTAAGAAATAAATATTTATGTTGGAAGAGAGCGAAAGTAAACTCCACTTATATGAACTTGGACTACTATTATGGGTCGTTTGGTTGGGAACAAGTTATCCTGGGATTAGTTATTTTAGGATTAATTATTCCATCCTCTTATAGAGATAAATTCTCTTTAGCCGAGGGTCTTCCGAAAACAGCCTCTCTGTCCTTCTAGGGTAGGGATAAAGCTGCATATATACTACCTCCCCATACCCCACTTGTGAAAATACACTGGGATGTTTGTTGTTATTGTCTCATAGGGATAAATAAATACTACAATCCCCGAATAACTAATCCCGAGATTAGTTATATCGTAATTTTATCTCAACGAAACATGGGATAAACTCATTTCAAATTTAATCCCGGGATTAATTATCCCTTATTTCTCGTACCAAATGAGCACTTAGTGTTCGACGTATATAAAGGATCATTTCAAAGGCACACCCTAAAAATAAACAATAAAAGCAAAATAGTTAATTAAGAAAGAGCATGTGGTTTGTTATATTAGCGTTACATTGGAAATTAAGTGAAGCAATCTTGACATTTAATTTATTTAAGTATACCACAATAATCAATGTAAATAAATGTTACGGCAATGACTAGGTGAGCTCCCTTTTTTCTTCTTCTTTTGTTTCTTTCTTTAAAGTTTGGTAGTTGCATGGCGTGTTCGTTTCAACTTTCAAGTTAATTAGGATGTGACCAAATTAATCTTATTACATTATCTTTTCGTGTGCATTAATTTACTGTCAATCCTATCAAATAAAAAAGAAAATAATATATGACCTCTGCAACGAGAAAATTTCAAAGATAACAACAAAATAAAAGAAAGAAGAAAGACCAAATAGCAACAAAGTCATAGTTGGATTCTTGGACAGTTGAGTGAAGCTGTAATTTTCAACGGCAAGGAAAAATACATAGGTGCCGAAAAAAAAGAAAGAAGAAAAAACCACTTTTTTTTTTGGTTTAGTCCATCTCATATAATTTGTTTATTCAACTAATTCATATTCAAGCAAAATAGATTACTAGGACCATCAAAAGATGTAGTGCACTCGATGTGGTTGTTTCTGTCTTAACCAGAGGTCTCAGATTCAAGCTCTAAGTATGAAAAAATCCTTATTAGGGAGCGCTACTCCCGAATGAGACCCTATCTGGCGCGAATCCGAATATAGTCGGGGCTACAATACAGATACCGAACACCTGGGAAACCAAAAATAAAAAACAAAAAAAATTACTAAGAGAACAATCAAGAAAAATACGCATGGAAGTCTTTCAATCTCAGAGGTCAAAACCAAGACTGTCATCTTTTATGGAGCGTGCATTACCTAGATTTTTTTTTTTTTTTTTTCGAAAAATTTATTAAAAACTAAATTATTCAAACACTTTTTAATTTGTAATTATGTTGGTGTAAGCCGGGGTTCAATAGAAAATATGCTCTTTACCCTCATAAAGTAGGAATAAAGTTGTGCACGCATTTATTGTTGTTTTTGATTTGTAAAATTGTTTTCCGAAAGAGTTTTTCTAAATTTTTAGTTTAATTATTTTTGAAAAAAATAAACTTCTCCAAAATTTTTTGGTAACCACACTTTTTTTAGTCTTTCAAACTTACACGCAGAAAACGGAGTACTAGTATTTGCTTCCCTTTAATATCTCTATTTCTGATCTCCTGATATTTCCTACGGTTACACACATAGGCTATTTCTTCCTCTACACGCCTCATCAATCGAAGAACCGACTAGTGTTTCTCTTTCTCTACAACTCTTCAATTTCCTGTCAGTATAAAAATTTTCATTTTGGATTCTTTAATTATCTGAGAATTTCATCAATACAATTTGACATAAACAAGGTAAAAAGGCATAGCAGGGACTGAATTAGGTTCTATAATGGCGTTATTTTGATTATTATATTCTTTATTGGGGTTTCATTCAAATTTTTGGGTAATTAACTGTTCTTTGATAGCTTATTGTTCTGATTTGTGGGTAGTTGGAGGACCGAGTTTTGTTGTGGACTATGTTCTTATGAATGGTGCCCTATATTGGTCTTTTTTGTTGATTTTGAAATCTAGGGTTTGACTATATCCTTTAGTGAGTAGCACTCTATTCCACCAAAGTGTTATGAATGACACGAGGAGTTTTTTATAGTCTATTTTAGTTGAAGAAGGAAGCATTTAAAGAGGCATCTTGTTGATGGTTTTTGATAAGGTGAAGAAGAGTATATTATGTTCTTAATTGAAGGCAGGCATTGTTGTGGTTGAATAAAGTGATTGCTGTTTGCAGTTTGCTGTATATAATGTACAGAATGAATAATCCCTAGTTGAAGTGAATAGAATGGTGGTCTCTTTTTGAATTATAGGGTTCTGAACATTTTTAATCGACCCTATAGACAAAGGACTTTTGTTTCTAAAGCCAATTCATTGAGAAACTTGGCAGGGCAAATTGGTACTTGAAACGAAGGTTTCTCGGGCCGGATTGGCTAACCTTACCCACCCTTAAGGAGGTTTTTTTAGATAGTGGGGTGCTACACTTTAGTTTAGTCTGATTGCTTACAGGAAAATGGTTTTGTTTCTAAAGGGAATTTGGTAAGAATTTGGGGCTAATGGACAGCGGAGTTTCATGCAACTTGGTTAAGTTCTTGGGCATTTGGTCTAATGTTTTCAAGAGAGAAACTGGCCTTCTTGGGGGCATGTTAGTGATTTAGGTTGGCACCGGAGGTTGATAGTAGGAGTTGCGCTGAAGGAAAGAGAGTTGTTTTTCCTTTTGTTCTTGTTTGGATAATGTTCATTAGTAGTGTTATGGAAAGAAGTGAGCCTACATTAGCCCCGCAATGGTTAAGGAGTGGTAGACATGTGACGGGCTCTGTCACTGCATCATCCCCGTTGCATTCAGGTAACTTTCATGCTCTAATACTTTTTCATACTTTTTCTGACAACATGCACTTTCATTTCAGTTAAAACTATTTCCTTTGTTCTATTCCCTTTATAGATGATCCTGTCCCATCAAAACTTGCAAATAGTAGATCACTGTCAACTAATATGATCAATAACAAGTTGAGGCATCCTGCTGCATCAGATCGAGCCATCTCATCACATACCCGATGGAACTCTAATAGTAGTAGCCCTAGCTTGAGATCTTACAGTAGTTTTAGAAGCCCTCGTCATAGGAACATGGATAAAGACATTAACAAGTATCACGAGAAATCAACTTTAGGAAATCATAGGTCAAGGGACCTTCCTGATACTTCGAGGAATCATCGTTGGGAAATATTTGAGGAGGAAGGGTTAAGACACTCACAGTCAATGATTTATGGTAGATTTAGTGAGACAGGGCCTAAGAATTTGGGAATTGCTGGTAAAATCGACCCAACTGACAAAAATGGCCCGCTTGCTTCAGTTAATAGTGTGGATAATGCAATTGACAGAGGCATCCAGCCCCTAGTAACTGAAGAACGACAAGCATCACCTGGCTTTGGAAGAGTCCGATCTCCTGGTTTGGGTACCATGCCTCAGGGTTTACCAATAGGCTCATCAGGCACTACTGGTAATAAGTCGGCATCTTCTCTGGCAGATATTACGGCAGTGGCTGGAAACAATAACCCTGGCCTTTCTTCCGTGAAACAAGGTGCTTCTTCTGGACCTTCTTCTCCAATTTCTAGCAAGGCTATTAGCAGGGGTCTTAATATGGCTGAAACAGTCGCTAGGGGTCCTCCTTGTGCTCAGGCTACTTCCCAGGTTGGTTTTGTGTTCCGTTTATATGTGTGGCTTACATTAGAAGTTTCTTGTGCTCATAACTTAATGTTTACCATAACAGTTATCCCATGCAAATCAGCGACTCGAAGAGCTAGCAATGAAGCAATCTAGGCAATTGATACCATTGAAACCGTTGGTAACTAAGGCCTCGGTAAGGGTTTCTGAAGCCATCATCTTTCAGATAGCTTAGGTGTCCAATTGCTTTTTTTTTTTTGTTTTTTAGTGCATCTTCTGGACTTTTCTATTTCCAATAATTATATATACGGGGGCAATTTCCCGAAGTTTCATTATGAAGGACAATTAATTGACAGAATGGCGTTGCCCTTGTATGGCACTAACCTCGTTATCAAAAGGTTTTAATTGGGAATCCTTGGGAGTTCTCAAGTAATGCTTATGAGACTCTACTAAGTTGAGCTTTGCACCTTTTTCGCTGGTGATGATTGTGTTACCCATTCATGTTGTTTCTTCTGTCTTGCCTGATGAATTAACAAGCGCATTTATTAAGCATAATGAGAAGGCTTTCACGTGGTCTATGTGTATCCTTACCAAGGACAATTCAATGTCAGATACCATAAGAATTGAATAGACAATGTATACATGACAATCAGAGAGAGTACATGACGTGATGTTCCAGGAAAACATAGTTGGTCTTTTCTTTATCACACTTCTTTTTCATTTATGATATCATGTGCTTTGCATGAACTACAAAGACATTGTTTCTAAAACTGGATTATTTGCAAATCAAATCTCATAATTCTGTTCAAATTAGGAAACAAGCGAATGTATTAGGAACTTATATTAAGTGTGCAAATTAAGGGTAACCGGCTGTGAGTTAAGCCTCTCTTAACCCGTCTGTTTCGGTTTCTCCCCTTTTTTGGTTATTTTGCGATTGCTTTGAACTGCATTTTGCCTTCGGATACAACAACAACAACAACCTAGTAAAATCCCACTAGTGGGGTCTGGGGAGGGTAGAGTGTATGCAGACCTTACCCCTACCCCAGAGGGGTAGAGAGGCAGCTTCCTCAGCTTAGATACAATAGATCTGTGACAACAAAACCCAAAAAATAATCAGCAACGTGAGAGACAACAAATAAATGGAAAAACAGTAACACAAGTATTATGCAAAGGTGTGAAACACAACATAAATCGCTAGCAGTGCTAGACAAAGCATTTTGCCTTCAGATAATTAAGATTATTCCCTTCAAATAACTATTTCTAATTATTGGCTTACCTATTCAGTTTCTCCTTCAATCAGAAAGTAAGACAGAAGTTGCATATATACTATCACACACATCCATCTTATTGACCTTGCAATCTTTTCCTCTCTAGCCAATACTTCTGCCGATTAAAAACGTGTACTTTGGTCTTTCAACTTAGTTGATGCTTGAAATAGTTCCTCAAGTATGAGGAGAACAGAAAAAAAGTTTCTCACTCTTGTCTTTCTTAAGTGGAAGAAAAAACACTCCATTAAGTTTGTTTTCAGATGTTAGGAACTTGGAAAATTATCCGTACCTTTATTTCAGTTATTAATGAACTATTTTTCGAAAATTTCCTAAAACAATGAAATTGTGAGATTTTCTTAACTATTTTAAAAATTCGTGCATTATTTCACAACTTGGGGAGTTGGTGAATGGCTCTTGGTTTTGATTTTCTATCTGGTAACCGTGGCTTGTGGATTTGGATCCTTCACGTCTTTATCCTTTTGAGCTCAACTGTTAAAAGTTATTATACAGATTCATGATTTAATCCTTAAATTGAACTGATTCTTGTTTTTAATCCTTGATCTGGTAACCAATGCTTGCTAATCCATGCTTTTTCGCTCAATTGTTAAAAGCTATTTTGTTGTTGTATAGATTGCCTTGGACCTATGTCTTAATTATAAATTATTTACCTCCCTCCTGCTGTCATAAACATGAAATTTGAAGCTGTCTTGTACTTTTAAACCCTGAAATTCACAGACTGGACTGAGTTCAACCAACAACCAGGCTAGTGGTGCTGCATATTTTCCTCATCAGTGTATACATGTTCCTTATTGATTATCTTTTCTCCAGACCACTGGTATGCTTGGGGGAGGTTTTGGAGATTATGAATTTACATTCTAACAACAGATTTGCGCATTCTGGTCATAGCCAAGCAAGATGCAAAAAGTGTTCGTCTTTTAGCAAAATGTCTCTTTAGTTAAGTGGAATTGTGAATGAGTCCTTGAATTCACCACAGTGATGAGCCCACGAAATATAACTATATCCATTCCATTTTTTCAAAACCTTTTCTGCTCCTAAATTTATGATTTCTTATAACGAGTCAATTCTGAGAAAAATATTTTTGTTATCAAACATTGTATAAAATAATCGTTGGATTCAGAGAGTTGTGTGGGATTCAAGGATTCAAGGGGTGGGTGTGGGAATACAAAATATCAAGAATGTTTTTTTGCATTTTGATTGAGTTACATTATTGTGACAAAGCATTTTTTCTTTAAGGATGATAGTAAACTTACGAACTATTATCCAGACTGACCTTAATAATCAGGAGGTAGCATTATTCATGAGCTGTGTTCCTTGTTCATATTGCTTGTACATGTTGCAGGTTCTTCCTGTCTCGGTTAAATTTGTCACCTAGTTTGGTAATGTAAGGTAGATGTGACAAATTTACCAACTCGGGGAGGACAAACCTTTTTTCCTTACCAATACCGATCTTTTATCTTTCCTCGAAATGGAAAATCCTGATTTTCTAGGTGATGCTTCAGGGGGCCACTTGTGAAAAGCATACAAGGTGATTTATTTTCCAACTTCTGTGGCCTGTAATCGAAATTATAAGACATGGTAAAGGACTAAAACCAAGAAGGAAGCACTTAAGAGTCAGATGGATGAATTGTCGAAACATTGCGACCCTTTCAAAGCAAAACTATTTTATGATAAAAACTGTGGCTAACTGAGGGGGAAAGACAAATTGGATGGTTGAATATCCTCTCTATGTAGGCCTTTTAGCAATTTGACAGAAAGAAGTTTTCTATCACTCTTCATAGTAGTATGACATTATCTACTCATCCGGTATTGCTCCTTTCATGTATCTGAAATTGTCTAGCATTACTGAGCTTTCTGTCTGGCGTATCTATATCGGTGGATAAGTTTAAAATAATTTGTCGAAGTTACTGTCTAGCCTGGAAGTTTCCCTGGACTGAAGAGCAAAGATTCATGACAGCAGCTTGTGTTGTATTATTTCGTTTTTGTTATTGGTGTTATTTAGAATTATATCTGTAAATAACAGGGCAACCGCCTTGATATGCTCTCCTATATAGACACGTGCCACAACTGTTATTATGGTGACATTGCATGCCTTTCCGAAGGAGTTAGATGGAAAATGATAAGTGGACTAAGTTAGAGATAGGAGATTATGGAAAGATGTTATTAGTGAAAGAGGGCAGAAAGTAATAGTTGCCCAATTTAGAAGAATGCATAAAGTTTGATGGAGTTTTGGTAGAATACGAGATACTTAGTGAAGCTGCAGAAATTAAAAAATGGAGACTGCAAAAATCACATTTAAATGGTCTGATCTTCCATTTAATAGATAGACTTTATCCTAACATTTCTGAATTTTGTTTAGTGCTAGCTTTTCTCCCTGTAGATCCTTTTTTTTTTTTTGGGATAACAATGTTGCTATACTTGAATTACTTTCATGATAACATACATTCCCGCAATCTTTAATTTCAGGTGCCAAATCCTTCCGACAAACCAAGAGCCAAGGTTGAGCAGCTGCAGCAAACTGTCTCATCATCTAATCCTGTCAATCACTGTCTCTCAACCAAGCTTCACATCTTTAAGCCAACAAGAGAGAATGGCGTTTCTTATGGTGTGAACAGTAGCTTGAGCCCAAATGCTCACAGCAAAGGGTCAAATACCCTTCTTACTGCTCCCGCATCTGCTTCCACACAGAGTCTAGCAAATAATGCTGCTTCCTTTACCTCTGAACGCAAGCCTGTTGGGTTACTGGTGGAAAAAAAGCTGTCATCCCAAGCTCGGAGTCGAAATGATTTCTTCAATCTTATGAGAAAGAAATCTATTGCAAGCAGTTCAGCTGTCAATGGTGCAGGGTGTGCTGTATCACCACTTTTAGATAAATCTGGTGTTTCAGAAGTTTTGACTGCGCCTGGTATCCCTCAGGATCAAGATGCCACGTTATCTGATGAGAGCCCAAGGGTTGAGAAATCAACTGAGATTTCAGGTGAAAATACATGCACTGATGACTCTTATGAGGGGAAGAATAGTACCGACAAGAGCTTTTCAAAGTCTGATGCAATCTTGTGTTCGGAAGAGGAAGAGGCTGCATTTTTGCGTTCTCTAGGCTGGGAGGAAAATGCTGATGAGGGCGGCCTTACCGAGGAGGAGATCAGTGCCTTCTACCGAGATGTTACAAAGGTATTTGTTCTTTATGTTTGGCACACCATATATTCTCTAATACATGGAACAGTTGAAATTTTGTCATAACGTGCCGTGATAGTTTGTATGGAGTGGTTTTATTTGTATCAGAGAGTGTGTGTGTGTATGTGCTTTCTGTTTGGAAGAGGTGTAGGCTTTGTGGAATCGCCATTTGGATGCGGTTAGAAGTATATGCTCCAGCTTATTCACTTGAAAAAGTTTCCTAACATTAATATCTCTCTCTTTTTTTGTTGGCAGTACATCAATTCGAAGTTGTCATTTAAAGTTATGCAAGGAGTGCAATCAAGATTTCTTTTGCCTCTCCACTCCGGAATTGGTGATGTTGGTGGCATTTCTTCTTGATACAGCTAAACTTGAATGATATACTAATAAAGCTATTGAATTTTGTTAGTACTTTATTAGAAGTGGTAAAATTTTCTGATCCTTGTTTTCGTCGTTCCATAGATTTTGGGGTGGAGATTGAGGGAAAGCAATGAGAATCGAGAGAGTGAGGCAATGCTTAATGTGGTTTTTAGGGAGTGAATAGGAATGATCTCGGTTGTCTAGTTCTGTGGATGGATTCTGATTGGCTTTGGCACCTTCATACTTTACGGATTTTCGACCTTCTAGCGATCTTGTTCATATAGTCTATGCTTTTGTTGGTCCAGGTCTATATGTAGAGCTGTTAAGGAAAGTTGGGAAAGAAATCCCCAAGGATTACCCTTATGTTAGTGTTAAAATGTTAGTATGCTTAACTCGGTAGAAGAAATTATTTTGTTAAGAATGTACCTGTGTCAACGAGATTGTTCAGAAAAGATTTCTGGGATAAATTTAATGTTATTTAAGAACTAATGTGGATGTAGTATGTTGAATATGTGGATTTTAAGGTCCTTTAAACTGTTGATGGTACAAAATGTCGTTTTACCAGTGCTTCTTTGATCCTTGTATCTTATTTATTTCGGTCTTCTATAGCAGACAATAAATAAAGATTGGTGATATACAGCAGTAAATAACATCGAAAAATGATGACATTCAAATCAAAGTTTTAGCTCAACAACGTATTGCCATAACTTCATTTTTTAAGACTGTTATTCAAGAGGTCACAAAGGGGATTGATGGTGGAACGAGGAGGTCCACAGAAAAGTGGAAGCTAAGAAAGCGGCATATTTGAAGCTAGTAGGAGTTCGGATGAGGATGAAAAGAGGACGTGTAGGGAATGTTATAAGAAGGTAAGGAAAGAGGTAAAATTGGCAGTCACCGCGGCTAAGACTGCAACTTTTGAGCGATTGTTTGAGGATGTTAGGGGCAAAGGAGGCGACAAGAAGCTGTACAGGTTAGCCAAGAGTTGGGAGAGGAAGGCTCGGGACCTGGACCAAATGCAGTGCATTAAAGACGGAGATGGTAAGGTTCTGGTGGAAGAGGCGTGTATCAGGAGTAGATGACAAGAGTACTTACATGGATTCTTGAACGAGGGAGGGGACAAAGATATCGTGCTAGGTGAGTTGGAAAACTCTGGGAGCCAGAGAGATTTTGGGTATTTTAGGCGTATTAGGAGCGACGAGGTTGTAGGGACAATGCAGAAGATGAGCAGGGATAAGGCAACTAGGTTTGATGAGATTCCAGTGGAATATTGGAAGGAAGTAGGTCAGACTAGCTTGGAGTGACTTACTCGCTTGTTTAATATTATTTTTAGAACGAAGAAGATGCCTTAAGACTGGCGGTGGAGTTTGATGATCCCGTTGTATAAGAACAAAGGTGATATACAGGAGTATCAAGTTGCTGAGTCATACTATGAAAGTTTGGGAGAGGGTGGTGGAGAGGAGGATGCGATGTAGTGTTACTATTTTCGAGAATCAGTTCGGATTTATGCCGGGATGGTCTACTACAACAACCATTCACCTCATGAGAAGATTGGTGGAGCAATATAGGGGGAGGAAGAAGGACTTGCATATGGTATTTATTGACCTAGAGAAGGCCTATGATAAAATCCCGAGAGAGGTCTTATGGAGATGTATGGAGGCTAGCATCTTGGAGGCGTACATTAGGGTAATTAAGGACATATACGAGAGAGCGAAGACTCGGGTGAGGACTGCGAGAGGCGACTCACATCATTTCCCAGTGGAGATGGGGCTGCACCAGGGATCGACTCTTAGCCCGTTTTTATTTGCCTTAGCGTTAGATGTGCTGACCCGACACATACAAGGGAATGTGCCATGATGTTGCTATTCGCTGATTACATATTGACGAGATGCAAGGTGGAGTTAACGCTAGGTTAGAAGTTTGGAGAAAGACGTTAGAGTCTAAAGGTTTCAAGTTGAGTAGGTCAAAAACTGAGTACTTGGAGTGCAAGTTTAGTGATGGGTTGCATGAAGAAGGAGTGGAAGGAAGATTGGTACTCAAGTCATCCCCAAAAGAGATAGTTTCAAGTATCTTGGGGCCATTATTCAAGGTAATGGGGAGATTGATGAGGATGTTACTAATCGTATTGGAGCAGGGTGGATGAGATGGAGGCTCAGCTCAGGGTTTCTATGTGATAAAACTGTACCACCTGGACTTAAGGGCAAGTTCTACAAAGTGGTGGTTAGATCAACTATGTTGTATGTGGCTGAGTGCTAGCATGTTAAGAAGTCCCATGTCCAGAAGATGAAAGTAGCTGAAATGGGGATGCTGAGATGGATGTGTGGGCATACCATGAATGATAGGTTATGAATGAAATTATTAGGGATAAGGTAGGAGTGACATCTGTAGATGACAGGTTGTGAGAATCTAGGTTGAGATGGTTCGGGCATGTGAAGAGGAGAGACATAGATGCACCGGTCAGGAGGTGTGAGGGGTTGTCCATGGCGGGTCTGCGGAGGGCATGGCGGATTTAGGGGGCGGAAGGGGTTCACCAGAACCCCTTTCGCCAAAAAATTACACTGTATATATAAGGCAAAATCTATTTTTTACCCCTATATATTGTGTTTTGAATCCCCTTACACAACCTAAAAGCATAGCTTAGTGGTCAAGGGGGTTCAAAACCTTTATAAGGTCATTATTTCAATTCCTACTGGATACAATCTTTTTAAATTCTTTTTTAAAACCCCCTTAGCGAATATTTTTCCTCCGCCACTGGCGAATGGGAAATGGAAGACCTAAGAATTATTTGGGGGAGGGGGGAGGGAGGGAGGACATCTCATTGCTTTAGCTTACGGATGATATGACCCATGATATGAAAGTGTAGAGGTCGAGGATTATGGTTGTAGGTTGACAGTTAGTAGTGTGTTCCTCCTAGGCCTACCAGTAGCACTAAGAATAATTTTGTATTATTTTAGTCATGGTTCTTTACTATTACATGTTGTGTTCATTATCAAAAAATTATTACATGTTGTTGCTGTTGTTGTTGTTGTTATTGTGTCATTCACGCCTGTCACCATTATGCATTGTTGTCACCTTTGTTTATTACTTGACTGCTTTATCGTATCTCTACTGTTCCTTGAGCCGAGGGTCTATCGGAAACAACATTCCTATCTTTATAAGGGAAGGGTAAGGTCTGCGTACACACTACCATTCTAAGACCTTATTTATGGGATTACACTGGGTTTGTTGTTGTTGTTGTTGTTGACTTGTTGTAATTGTTGTAATTAAACCAAGTAAAAAACCTATATTTCGCCAATCTACTGCTGATTTTAAAATTGTGTCCAATTCCTACAAGTACAAGCAACTATTTCTTTTACTATTTATGGAATTGGATATTTTTGTTTAACTTTGTTTTGGTACCTCAATAGATTAGATTTCCAAAAGTCTTAAATATTCACAGCCGAAAATAGTGACCATAATTTTTCCTTGTGGAAGTAGCAGCACCTCATGCTCAATTATATAAATTAGCACTGGACCTCATGCTCAATAATATTAATTAGCAGTAGATAATAGGGATTAATGAGGGTAAAGGTATGTGCATTTTAGACCACCACTTTCCCCCCACACTCATCTTTTTATAGAGTGTACCACATGGTTTTAATTTTTTAATTCTACGGCTTTGTGAGGGAGGTGTTCAATAATTTGTAAAATTTTATGTTCTTATAAATTTAATATAAAAAAAATGACATTTCAATTGTACGGTTATGATCAAAAGATTAATTTATTTTTAACTTGTAATATTTACAGTTTGATTGTGACCTGATTAGATTCCGACTAACAGCGGTACAAAGGTTTAAACAAAGGAGAGGAGAAGGTCAAGCTAGAAGATATTAAATCAACCATTTAGTTAATTGGGCTAAGTTCTCTTAATGCTAATTGTCACTATCTCCAAGAATGGATTGGTCCTTGATCCAATCAATTTTATACTAATTTTTCTCATTCATTTTGTATATAAATAACAAAAATTAGTTTACGTCAAAGTATGGGCGAGAAAGAAATGAAATATGCATATATATTATTGTAAATCAAATTGGCAACAAATTCATTCTGATTGTCGTCATAGTGACTAACATTACCTAGAAAATAGGAAGATCAAGTCATTTGGACACATATTGGGCGTGTATCAGAGAAGTTGACTTTTATATTTTTAATATTTTGAATGAATAAAAAGTTAAAAAAAAAAACTTTGGTGTAGAAGAAGTGGCTGCTAGGATATATTATGTAATATTAGACAGAAATAAGTGCGAAATATTTAAATAATTCTTAGAGGTAGCAAGCATATTAGGTTTACAATGCCAATTTTTTTTTTTTTTTTTTTTTTTTTTGTAAATTTAGAAAAGAGGCTTTAAATTATTAGAAAGGGAAAATGCATAAGTACCCCTGACCTATACTCGGATTCTCAACTACACGCTTTATCTTTGCGGGAATCCTATTACCCTCCTAAACTATTTTAAAGTAAAGTTATTTGCACCCTTAACGCTGACGTGGCAGAGTGTGTGTATGAGAAGCAAGAAAAAATGATTTTGTTATGACCCAAAAGGTCATCACTTGCTTTTAAATTGAATTATGTGGTTTCGAGGCCTTGAAAACCTTATTTAGCGTCACCTCAATTTGCGTGCGCAGTCCGGGTGCGTAGCTGGAAAGACTAAATGTGAAAATCTGTGAAAAATGATAAGTTTTGACTGTAAAATGAATAAATTTGACTTCGGTCAATGTTTTGGATAAACGGACCCGGACCCATGATTTGACGATCTCGGAGGGTCCGTAGGAAAATATGGGACTTGGGCATATGCCCGAAATCGAATTCCGAGGTCCCAAGCCCGAGAAATGAATTTTTAAAGAAAATTATTTTCTGGAAATTTATATGAGTTTTGGAAATGAAATGCATTTAGAACTTGATGGTATCGGGACTGTATTCTAGTTTCGGAACCCGGTACATGTCTTATACTCCATCCGTTTCAATTTATGTGAACCTATTTTCTTTTTAGTCCGTGCCAAAAAGAATGATCTCTTTCCCTATTTGGAAACAATTTACCTTTATGCAATGATTTATAGCCACGCAAAATATATGTGCTTCATTTTACACCACAAGTTCAAAAGTCTTCTCTCTTTTCTTAAACTCCGTGCCCAGTCAAATGGGTTCACATAAATTGAAACGGAGGGAGTATATGATTTAAGATAATTATGTGAAGTTTGGGAAGAAACGGATTTCATTTGACGTGATTCGGACCTTAAATGCAAAATTTGATGTTTTAAGAAGTTTTGAAATATTTCATTGATTTTGAGGTTTAATTCGATGTTCATGAGGTTAATTTGGCGATTAGATCGCACGAGTAAGTCCATATGATGTTTTTGAGTTAGTATGCATGTTTGGTTTGGAGCCCCGAGGGCTCGGATGAGTTTCGGATAGGCGTCGGATTGTTTTTGGACTTAAAAAATCTGGTGTTTTTGGCTGGTTGCTGGTGTCCAGGTTTTTGTTCTATGTGATCGCATAGGAATGTCCGCGATCGCATAGAGTTAATTTTGGTAGTTATCAATTTGTTCTATGCGATCGCATTGATTCTTCCGCGATCGCATAGAGTAAATTCTGGGGGGGGGGGGGGGGTCACAATTTGTTCTATGCGATCGCATTGATTCTTCCGCGATTGCATAGAGTAAATTCTGGGAGGTCACAATTTGTTCTATGCGATCGCATTTATTCTTCCGCGATCGCAGTGACTAATTTCCCTTACCCTATGCGATCACATTCCTTTCTTCGTGATCGCATAGAATAAAAATCCGCCAAGTTATTTAAGCTCAAAAACAGAATGCATTACAGGAAATTGGCCATTTTTCATAAACCTCTTCTTCTCCAAAGCTCTTAGGCGATTTTGAAGCACTTCCTCACCATAATCTCTTAAGTAAGTAATCTTTAACTTGTTTTCTTCCATTTTCATCAACATCTATTAGATTATAGGCCTAAAAACATGAGATTAAGGGTAGGAAATTGAGAATTTGGGTAGAGTTAGGGCTTTTTGATTATTTGGGAATTTGACCTCGTTTTGGGGTCGGATTTCAAAATAAATTATATATTCGGGCTCGTGGGTGAATGAGTGATCGGATTTTGGTCCGAACCTCGTATTTTGACCAAGCGGGCCCTGGGTTGATTTTTGGAATTTTGGGAAGAATGATTGGAAAACTATAATTAAGTATTGGAATTGGATTGTTTAGCATATATTGATGTTATTGAGTCGATTATGTATAGATACGATTGATTTGGAGCCAAATTCAAGGGAAAAGCGGTGTTTGAGGCTTGAGTTGGCCGTGGAAGTTCGAGGTACGTGTTTGGTCTAACCTTAGCTTGAGGGATTAGGAGTTGTGTCCTATTTGCTAATTGCTTCTTGTTGAGTACGACGTATAGGTAGTGAGGAGTATCTATATACGTTGGTGTCAAGCATGACCGTGGGTCTTATATTGTGTTTTCCATGACTTCGTTGTATTGTTCATGCCTTGGTGAAGATTTCTATTTGTTGTGTAAAGTTGTGGAAAGAATTGTGACCTATGAATATTGAGGAGTGTTAACTCCAGTTGTATAGCGAATTGTGAAAGTATAAGTAATAATTGATATTCTAGAACATTAGCTCGAGTTGTGAAGTAAAAGTGAGAAAGAGAAGAGATCATTATGTTACCCCCTTGCCGTGCTATTATTGAGTTGTGGTTCCCTTGCATTGTGTTCTTAATTGATGTTACAGATGCTTAGGTTAATGATTCTTTGTGTTAGGTGTTGTAACAAGTTTGATTATAGCTGAGGTAGTTAGATGTGGTAATGAGTTTAGTTATAGCTGAGGTAGTTAGGTGTTGTAACAAGTTGGGTTATAGCTCAGGTAGTTAGATGTGGTAACGAGTTTGGTTATAACTGAGGTAGTTAGGTGTTGTAACGAGTTGGGTTGTAGCTGAGGTAGTTAGATGTGGTAACGAGTTTGGTTATAGCTGAGGTAGTTAGGTGTTGTAACGAGTTTGGTTATAGCTAAGATAGTTAGACGTGGTAACGAGTTTGGTTATAGCTGAGGTATTAGGTGTTGTAACAAGTTTGGTTATAGTTGAGGTAGTTAGATGTTGTAACAAGTCTAGTTATAGCTGTTTCTCCCTTGCCGGGATGTTTGTTGATATTATTGTTCCCTTGCCGGGATTCCTTGTGATTATTGTTGGCTTGTAAATGGGAGCGGGTGGTACGCCTACCACAAGATATAATTAAATGGGAACGGGTGGTATGCCTACCACAAGATATAATGAAATGGGAGCGGGTGGTACGCCTACCACAAGATATAATGAAATGGGAGCGGGTGGTATGCCTACCACAAGATATAATGAAATGGGAGTGGGTGATACGCCTACCACGAGATATAATAAAATGGGAGCGGGTGGTACGCCTACCACGAGATAAATGAAATGGGAGCGGGTGGCATGCCTGCCACGAGATACATAAAATGCGAGCGGGTGGCATGCCTGCCATGAGATACAGGAAATGGGATCGGGTTGCACGCCTGCAACAAGATGTGAAAAGAAAGTGAAATCTGCCTTTTTTTTCCTCATTCTTGTTAGTGGTTGGATTGTGATTCCTTTATAGTTCTCTTGATATTCTGTTTTTACCTGCTATTCCCCGAAGCATGTTTCCCCATCCCATCTTTAATTGTTCATTCCTGCTTTACTTTCCGCTGTATATTATATATCTATACATGTTTATTTGGTGGTCTTGTCCTAGCCTCGTCACTACTTCCCCGAGGTTAGGCTAGGCATTTACCAGCACATGTGGTCGGTTGTGCTGATACTATAGTTTGCACTCTTTTGTGCAGACCCCAATGTTGTAGACTTCGGACTGCAGTGAGATTGTTGATTCTTATTCATCAGGCGACCCGAGGTAGCCCTGCAGGTGTCCGTAGGCCTTGGCATCTCCTTCTATCTACTTTCCTATTTCTTACATGTATTTCCAGAGACAGTGTTGTATTTAATTCTTGCAGACCTTTATTTGTAGTATTCTTAGACCGTCTGTGAAACTGTGACACCAGTTCTGGGTAGTCGAGACTCAAACAGTTGTAATAGATATTCGTGTTCAGATGGCTTATTGTTTTCTTCCGCTTATGTTATATTTCGTTGTTTACAAGTTATTTATTTGTAATTGTTGAAGAGAATAAAATTGGTAAAATGGGGTAGATGGTTCAATAATTGGCTTGCCTAGTTCACATTAGTAGGTGCCATCACGACTCCCGAGGGTGGAAAATCTGGGTTGTGACAAGTTGGTATCAAAGCTCTAGGTTACATGGGTCTCACAGTTCACAGACAAGCTTAGTAGAGTCTGATGGATCGGTACGGAGACGTCTATATTTATCCCTCAGAGGCTACAGAGTTAGGAAAAGTTTCACTTCTATTATTCCCTGTCGTGTGATTTTGTTCTCTCAATGCTAACTTGAAATCTCTACTCTTGTCCTTTCGCGAATGGAGAGGTCATGTACTGCTTCTTCAACCGAGCAGCAACACAGACCGGTGATAGATCAGCTACGTCTTCGGAGGCTTTGTGGAGGTTGGATAAGTTTCCCCAATCTTTTCACTATTACATTCAGTAGTGCATCTACTGAGGATCCCCAGGATTATCTAGACAGCTGTCACAAGGTTCTTCGTAACATGGGGATAGTTGAGACTAATGGAGTCGATTTTGCTACTTTTCGCTTGTCCAGATCTGCCAAGACTTGGTGGAGAGATTATTGCTTGGCTAGACCAGCCAGATCGCCGACCTTGACTTGAGAGCAGTTTACACAGCTATTTATGGAGAAGTTTCTCTCCATTACTCAGAGAGAGGCCTATCGGAGGCAGTTTGGGCGTCTCCAGCAGGGTTCTATGACTGTTACTCAATACAAGATCAGATTCATCGACTTGGCTCGTCATGCTCTTATTATGCTTCCTACTGAGAGAGAGAGCGAGGAGGTTCATTGAGGGACTCTTCCAACCCACTCAGTTAGCTAGAGGTGGAGGTAGAGGTATTAGAGGTGGAGGTAGAGATGCTAGAGGTGGAGGTAAAGGTATTAGAGGTGGAGGTGCAGGTACTGTTCTGGTTTGTGGTAGAGAAGCTTCGGTTTTATTTTGCGCCGTATCTGATCATGCCTAGTGATTCTTGAGTGCCCCTGTTTATGTGTCTACGCCGGTGGGTGATTCTATTGTGGTAGATTGCGTTCATTGTTCATGTATAGTGGTTATTGGAGGTCTTGAGACTCGTGTAGATTTGCTTCTTCTGGATGTGGATGATTTCGAAGTTATATTGGGGATGGACAGGTTATCACCTTATCACGCTATCTTGGACTATCATGCCAAGACTGTGGCCTTAGCTTTACCGGGTTTGCCTTGTTTAGAGAGGAGATGGACTCCTGGTCATTCTACCCGTAGTGTTACCTCTTATGTGAAGGCTCGATATATGGTCGAGAATGGGTGTTAGGCCTATTTGGCATATGTTTGTGATTCTAGTGCTGAGGTTCCTTCCATTGATTCTGTGCCCGTTGTTCGTGAGTTTCCTGAGGCATTCCCTTCAGACCTGTTGGGTATGCCACCCAACAAGGATATTGATTTTTGCATTGATCTGGCTCTGGGCACTCAGCCCATTTCTATCCCGCCGTATCCTATGGTCCCGCTAGAGTTGAAAGAGTTGAAGGAGCAGTTGCAAGACTTGCTTGAGAAGGGTTTTATTAGACCCAATGTTTCGCCTTGGGGTGCGCCGGTGTTGTTTGCTAAGAAGAAAGATGGGTCGATGAGGTTGTGTATTAATTACCGGTAGTTGAATAAAGTTACAATCAAGAATAAGTATCCATTGCTGAGGATTGATGATTTGTTTGATCATCTTCAGGGTGCCAAGGTATTTTCGAAGATTGACTTGAGATCTGTCTACCATCAGTTGATGATTAGGGCATCCGATATCCCTAAGACAACTTTTCGCACTCTGTACGGGCATTATGAGTTCTTGGTGATGTCATTCGAGTTGACAAATGCCCCAGCAACTTTTATGGATTTGATGAATCGAGTGTTCAGGCCTTATTTAGATTCATTCGTGATAGTCTTCAGTGACGATATTTTGATATATTTTTGTAGCCGGGAGGAGCACAAGCAACATCTTAGAGTGATTTTTCAGACCTTTAGTGATAGTCAGTTATATGCTAAGTTCTCGAAGTGTGAGTTCTGGTTGAGTTCAGTTGCATTCCTGGGTCATGTTGTACTAGCATAGGGTGTTTATGTTGATCCGAAGAAAATTGAGGCAGTCAAGAACTGGCCTAGACCGGCATCAGCTACAGAAATTCGGAGTTTCTTGGGATTGGCTTGCTACTATCGTTGGTTCGTGAAGGGGTTTTCATCTATCACAACCCCGATGACCAGGTTGACCCAGAAGGGTGCCCAGTTCAGATGGTCGGATGAGTGTGAGGTGAGCTTTCAGAAGCTCAAGACAGCCTTGACTATAGCACCAGTGTTGGTTTTGCCCACGGGTTTAGGGCCATATACAGTTATTATAATGCAGGATGGCAAGGTCATTGCCTATGCTTCGCGGTAGCTAAAGGTCCATGAGAAAAACTATTCGGTTCATGATTTAGAGTTAACAGCTATTGTTCACGCGTTGAAGATTTGGAGGCATTATCTATATGGCGTGTTATGTGAGGTGTTCACAGATCACAAGAGTCTGCAGTACTTGTTCAAGCAGAAGGAGTTGAATTTGAGGCAGAGAAGGTGGTTGGAGTTGTTGAGAGATTATGATATCACCATCTTATATCATCCGGGAAAGGCCAATGTGGTGGCCGATGCCTTGAGTAGGAAGTCAGCCAGTATGGGCAATCATGCTTATATTCCGGTTGGTGAGAGATCGCTTACTTTGGATGTTCAGGTTTTGGCCAATCGATTCTTCAGATTGGATGTTTCTGAGCCCAACTATGTGTTAGCTTGCACAATCGCTCGTTCTTCATTATTGGAGCGTATCCGTGATCGGCAGTATGATGATCCTCATTTCTGTGTCCTTAGAGACACAGTGCCAAGCAGGTTACCTTAGGTGATGATAGAGTTTGAGATTGTAGGGTCGAGTTTGTGTGCCTAATGTTAATGGACTCCGAGAGTTGATTTTATCAGGATTTGCGGTAGCATTATTGATGGAGGATAATGAAGAAGGATATCGTTGCATATGTGGCTCGGTGTTTGAATTGTTAGTAGGTTAAGTAGGAGTATTAGAGGCCCGGTGGTTCATTTTAAAGGATTGAGCTTCCCGAGTGGAAGTGGGAGCGGATCACTATGGATTTCATTGTTGGACTCCTACAGACTCGGAGGAAGTTTGATCTAGTGTGGGTTATTGTTGATAGGCTAACGAAGTCAGCGCATTTCATTCCTATGGCAGTCTCCTATTCATCCGAGAGGTTAGCTGAGATCTATATCCTGGATATTGATCGTCTTCATGGTGTGCCTATGTCTATCATTTCGGACCGAGGTACGCAGTTTACCTCGCGTTTCTTGAGAGCAATTCAGCGAGAATTGGGCACACGGGTTGAATTGAGCACAACACTTCATCCTCAGACGGACAGGCAATCTGAGCAGACTATTCGGATTTTGGAGGATATGCTCTGAGCTTGTGTCATTCACTTCGGAGGCTCGTGGGATCGGTTTTTGCCTTTAGCCGAGTTTGCCTACAACGACAGCTACCAGTCGAGTATTCGGATGGCTCCGTATGAGGCTTTGTATGGTAGGTAGTATCGGTCTTCGATTGGATGGTTTGAGCTGGGAGAGGCTCAGTTGTTGGGTACATATCTGGTTCAGGAGGCCTTGGACAAGGTTAGGATTATTCAAGATAGGCTTTGTACACCCAGTCCAGGTAAAAGAGTTATGCCGACCGCCAGGTTCGAGATTTGGCTTTCATGGTCTGTGAACGGGTTTTGCTTCGAGTGTCGCCTATGAAGGGCGTGATGAGATTTGGGAAGAAGGGTAAGCTTAGCCCTAGGTTCATTGGACCGTTTGAGATTCTTGATCGAGTGGGAGAGGTGGCTTATAGACTTGCATTGCCGCCGAGCTTATCAGTCCTGCATCTAGTGTTTCATGTGTCCATGCTTCGGAAATATCACGGCGATCCATCCCACGTGTTAGATTTCAACACTGTCCAGTTGGACAAGGACTTGTCTTATAAGGAGGAGCCGGTAGCTATTCTAGATCGGCAGGTTCGTCAGTTGAGATCGAAAAGTTTGTCTTCTATTCGTGTTCAGCAGAGAGGTCAGCCTCCTGAGGCATCGACCTGGGAGTTCAAGTCCGATATGCGGAGCCGTTATCCCCATCTTTTCCCTGACTCAGGTACTTCCTTCTTATGTCCGTTCGAGGACGAATTGTTGTTTTAGAGGTGGAGTTTGGGTCATCACTTGCTTTTAAATTGAATTCTATGTTTTCAAGGCCTTGAAATCCTCATTTAGCGTTACCTCGATTTGCGTGCACAGTTCGGGTGTGTAGCCAGAAATCCTAAATGTGAAAATCTGTGAAAAATGATAAGTTTTGACTGTAAAATGAATAAATTTGACTTCGGTCAGCGTTTTGGGTAAACGGATCCCGACCCGTGATTTGACGGTCCCGGAGGGTCCGTAGGAAAATATGGGACTTGGGCGTATGCCTGGAATCGAATTCCGAGGTCCCAAGCCCGAGAAATAAATTTTTAAAGAAAATTATTTTCTGGAAATTTCAATGAGTTTTGGAAATGAAATGCATTTAGAACTTGATGGTATCGGGCCTGTATTCTCTTTCCGGAGCCCAGTACAGGTCTTATATATGATTTAAGATAATTATGTGAAGTTTGGGAAGAAACGGATTTCATTTGACGTAATTCGGACCTTAAATGCAAAATTTGATGTTTTAACAAGTTTTGAAATATTTCATTGATTTTGAGGTTTAATTCGATGTTCATGATGTTAATTTGGCGATTAGATCACACGAGTAAGTCCATATGATATCTTTGAGTTAGTATCCATGTTTGGTTTGGAGCCCCAAGGGCTCGGGTGAGTTTCGGATAGGCGTCAGAGTGTTTTTGGACTTAGAAAATCTGGTGTTTTTGGCTGGTTGCTGGTGTCCAGGTTTTTGTTCTATGCGATCACATAGGAATGTCCGCGATCGCATAGAGTTAATTATGGTAGTCATCAATTCTATGCGATCGCATCGATTCTTCCGCGATCGCATAGAGTAAATTCTGGGAGGTCACAATTTGTACTATGCGATCGCATTGATTCTTCCGCGATCGTAGTGACTAATTTCCCTTACCCTATGCGATCACATTCCTTTCTTCGCGATCGCATAGAACAAAAATCCGCCCAGTTATTTAAGCTCAAAAACAAAATGCATTACGGAAAATTGGCCATTTTTCATAAACCTCTTCTTCTCCAAAGCTCTTAGGCGATTTTGAAGCACTTCCTCACCATAATCTCTTAGGTAAGTAATCTTTAACTTGTTTTCTTCAATTTTCATCAACATCTATTAGATTATAGGACTAAAAACATGAGATTAAGGGTAGAAAATTGGGGATTTGGGTAGATTTAGGGCTTTTTGATTATTTAGGAATTTGACCTCGTTTTGCGGTCAGATTTCAAAACAAATTATATATTCGGGCTCGTGGGCGAGTGATCGGGTTTTGGTCCGAACCTCGTATTTTGACTAAGTAGGGCCAGGGTCGATTTTTGGAATTTTGGGAAGAATGATTGGAAAACTATAATTAAGTATTGGAATTGGATTGTTTAGCATTTATTGATGTTATTGAGTCGATTATGTATAGATATGATTGAATTGGAGCCGAATTCAAAGGGAAAAGCGGTGTTTGAGGCTTGAGTTGGCCGTGGAAGTTCGAGGTGAGTGTTTGGTCTAACCTTAGCTTGAGGGATTAGGAGTTGTGTCCTATTTGCTAATTGCTTCTTGTTGAGTACGACGTATAGGCATGGTGACGAGTATCTATATGCATTGGTGTCAAGCATGACCGTGTGTCTTATATTGTGATTTTCATGACTTCGTTGTATTATTCATGCCTTGGTGAATATTTCTATTTGTTGTGTAAAGTTGTGGAAAGAATTGTGACCTATAAACATTGAGGAGTGTTGACTCCAGTTGTATAGCGAATTGTGAAAGTATAAGTGATAATTGAAACTCTAGAACATTAGCTCGAGTTGTGAAGTGAATTGTGAAGTAAAAGTGAGAAAGAGAAGAGATCATTAGGTTGCTCCCTTGTCGGGCTATTGTTGAGTTGTGGTTCCCTTGCATTGTGTTCTTAATTGATGTTACAGATGCTTAGGTTGATGATTCTTTGTGTTAGGTGTTGTAACAAGTTTGGTTATAGCTAAGGTAGTTAGATGTGGTAACAAGTTAGGTTATAGCTGAGGTAGTTAGATGTGGTAACGAGTTTGGTTATAGCTGAGGTAGTTAGGTGTTGTAACGACTTGGGTTATAGCTGAGGTAGTTAGATGTGGTAACAAGTTTGGTTATAGCTGAGGTAGTTAGGTGTTGTAACGAGTTTGGTTATAGCTGAGATAGTTAGATATAGTAACGAGTTTGGTTATAGCTGAGGTAGTTAGGTGTTGTAACAAGTTTGGTTATAGTTGAGGTAGTTAGATATTGTAACAAGTTTGGTTATAGCTGTTTTTCCCTTGCCGGGATATTTGTTAATATTATTGTTCCCTTGCCGGGATTCCTTGTGATTATTGTTGGCATGTAAATTGGAGCGGGTGGTACGTCTACCACAAGATATAATGAAATGGGAGCGGGTGGTACGCCTACCACAAGATATAATGAAATGGGAACGGGTGGTACGCCTGCCACAAGATATAATAAAATGGGAGCGGGTGGCACACCTGCCACGAGATATAATGAAATGGGAGCGGGTGGTATGCCTACCACGAGATAAATGAAATGAGAGCGGGTGGCACGCCTACCACGAGATACATGAAATGGGAGAGGGTGGCACGCCTGCCACGAGATACAGGAAATAGGATCGGGTTGCACACCTACAACAAGATGTGAAAAGAAAGTGAAATCTGTCTTTGTTTTCTTCATTCTTGTTAGTGGTTGGATTGTGATTCCTTTATAGTTCTCCTGATATTCTGTTTTTACCTGCTATTCCCCGAAGCATGTTTCCCCCTCCCATCTTTAATTGTTCATTCCTGCTTTACTTTCCGCTGTATATTATATAACTGCACAGGTTTATTTGGTGGTCTGGTCCTAGCCTTGTCACTTCTTCGCCGAGGTTAGGCTAGACACTTACCAGCACATGAGGTCGGTTGTACTGATACTACAGTTTGCACTCTTTTGTGCAAACCCCAGTGTTGTAGACTTCGGACTGCAATAAGATTGCTGATTCTTGTTCATCAGGCGACCCGAGATAGTCCTGCATGCGTCCGTAGGCCTTGGCGTCTCCTTCTATCTACTTTCCTGTTTCTTACATGTATTTTCAGAGACAGTGTTGTATTTAATTCTTGCAGACCTTTATTTGTAGTATTCTTAGACCCTCTGTGAAACTGTGACACCAGTTCTAGGTAGTCGAGACTCAAACAGTTGTAATAGATATTCGTGTTCAGATGGCTTATTGTTTTCTTCCGCTTATGTTATATTCCGTTGTTTAAAAGTTATTTCTTTGTAATTGTTAAAGAGAATAAAATTAGTAAAATGGGGTAGATGGTTCAATAATTGGCTTGCCTAGCTCACATTAGTAGGCGCCATCACGACTCTCGAGAGTGAAAAATCGGGGTCGTGACAGATTTTCAGATTTTTTTCTTTTTACCATTTTTTCTTACTTTTTTTCCTTTTCCTTTTTTTGTGTCTTTTTTTTACTTCTTTTTTCGTTTCTTCTCTGATTCCGACGGATATTCATTCACCGACGACTTTGTCTAACCGTTTTTCTTCCATTTATTTTGTTTCCCTCCCTTTTTACCCTTTTCACACACAAATTAAACTCTCAAAAAATCTATTTATAAGCAAAGCAAAATACACTCAGATTTGGGGGGAAAATTCATCATCGGAAAACCCTCCCACGCCGAAAAAAATTGATGTATTGAAATTTTAACTGGAGAAAATCTTCTCAGCTTATATTCGTTTTTATTTCTTTTTCTCTTCCTCCCATACATAAATTATACTTTTAAGAAAAATTTATATATATTTATAAAACAAAACGGGATAAAAACCTATCGCC
The DNA here is from genome assembly GCF_000393655.2 of Nicotiana sylvestris. Lineage (NCBI taxonomy): Eukaryota > Viridiplantae > Streptophyta > Magnoliopsida > Solanales > Solanaceae > Nicotiana > Nicotiana sylvestris. The sequence goes on along the minus strand of NC_091057.1, from coordinate 116,090,320 downwards.
GGGAAAAAAAAATTCGCCGGAAAAAATGGTGTTCGTGAAATTCCGACGACCATCATTTTATGCCATCGATGACCAAAAAAAAAAGAGAAAGAGAATGAAATAACCAAAAAAAAAAAGAATAATAAGAAATAAGAAAAAAGGATAAGAAAAAGAAGAAAGAATAAAAAAAATACTAAAAATACACATGGGACGCATGTAGTTCACCACTTGCCAAGAGTTTGATTGTCTAGTTTTAGGGTGGTATTTATTCCATTTAAAAATAGTTTAAGGGGTAATAAGATTCCCGCAAAGATAAAGTGTGTAGTTGAAAATTCGGGTATAGGCCATGAGGTACTTATGCATTTTCCCTATTAGAAAATAAAGATTCTTTTGACATAAGAAAGTTGACGAAGATTATGACAAGATTCAAGTATGATTATCTATCTATATTTATCTATATACTATACTAAAAGCACGAAGACCCTTAGCAAAAATAATATAGTATACTTATATTTAAGTAGGAGATCCATTTATATTAAATAATATATTTATTTTTTTAAAAAGCAATTTTATTTGTATTTACAATTTTATCCATTATAAAGTACACTTATAGGGGGTAAAAATGGCAAATGACATTTCGCTAAGGGCATTTGTGCTTTTAATATAGTACTAGTTTTAAGGTACGCGCTTTGCGCGTGTTTTCCATGTCAATGAATAAATATTTTTTTTAAATTACATAAATTAATATTATTAAATAATAGAATTGAATTCTAAAATAAAAATAAATTACATAACTTCCTAAAAATATAAATGTTAATCCTATTTAGCAGGCAAAATATAGGATGGAATTCTTCAAAGAATGATAAGAATAACTTATAAACTTATTGTTAACTTTTTTCCTAATATAGAAACAAAAAAGTAAAAAGATATTTTTATTACGATAAATTTCAAATAATACAAATTGATAAGTGTCATTATAAACTTAAAAGATGATTGATATTTAATTAATAATTTATAACAAATAACATAATATATAATAATATAGGGAGCTATCATTTGTAGGAATATTTATGGGAAAAAAAGAAAATTAATTAATGACAACTCATTTAGATATATTCTTATCTTTTACTATTTCATCCTTATTGCTTCAATTCTGCAAATATTAATAGAAAAATAATTATTGCGTGTATGATATTCTGCCATTATTGAATAAATTCTACTCATTTAGAATACATTTTACTTTATGATTTTGCGAGTTGAAATAATTACTGAGTGTAATTTTTAAATATTATACAAAAATTCAATAAATAAAATTTAAGTGAATTTTGAAGTTCGAATATTAAGATTAACATGCAATGTGTTATAGTTATATTGCATAGTCCAAATACGGAAAGAATTTAGTTAAGGTAAAAAATTTATTGATTTAAACTTTTAGTTATTAGATTTTTCTACATAATTCAAATAAAAAAAATTTAAGAATCAAAATTTTAATGATTTAAAATTCTACAAATTTTAATATTACAGTAATTGTTTCCAATGACTATGTTTATATTGTTTCCAAACCATTCAGAGCTATATATTTATGTTTTTATTACTTTTTCATATATTTCGCATGAATTATTTCAAAATTTTGTTTTTAAATTTTTCATGGTATTCATAATTTTTAGATGGTCAGAATGAGTTAAAGATTAGTAGATAGTCAAAATATAGGCTACACTTTAATGACATAAGTATATTTTTCAGGAAAATAATTATATAGAATATACTTTAATTTGGAAAAAAAAGTATGCATTTTATGGAACCATAAAATGTTTGATAAAATCTGATACTATGTACGTTTCTAATTAGTTTTTATAAATAATCTGTTCAATTTGATTTATTTTGATGTCATAAATATTAGGATTCCCTATATAGTAGTTTAAATAAGGAAAACTTTAATACGCAAAATTTTAGTTGACTTAAAAGTGCTAAATATTAGGGGAATAATTAAATGACTATATTATCAAGTGTAATCTCTATTTTTAAAGGGTAAAAAAGGCGAACGACATTTTGCTAAGGGCCTTCGTGCATTTAGTATAGTATATAGATTGATGATTGATAGATATAGATAGATAAAGAGGTCAAGTTTTCTGTAGTTAAAAAATGAAAAAGAGTTTTTGAGATAAACTTTCTAATTTTTAGATTGTTTTGATAGTTTTGTAGCAATACAACAACAACAACAACCCAATGTAATCCCACAAGTGGGGTCTGGGGAGGGTAATATGTACGCAGACCTTACCTCTACCCCGAGGGGCAGAGGTAAAAGTTTTGTAGCAATAAACATCTTCAAAAATTTTGTAGTGCCAAAAGTTTTTGTGATTTTCTATGCAACTATTATCAATTAAATAATATTCTCGTAGTATTTTATAAGTTATAATATAAACGTATTTGTGTATTACGTGAGAAATATTCGTGTTTAGCATGTCTATTTTTTGTAAACATTTAATTTGTCGTTTTGAGAAAAACTTACATAAATTTCATGAGATAAATTTTTTTTCCGAGAAAAGTAATTAAATTGATACAAATTACATATATAACAAGTACAATTAATAAGAAGTAATTTATGAGACAAATTTCATGAGGCAATCTATTTTATGAAAAAGTAATCAAATTTCATATAGAAAGATATAACAAAGTACAATTAATAATGTGCATGGCTAAAAATAGGGGTGTACAAAGAAAACCGACAAATCGCACCAACCCGATAATCCGAGTCAAATCGAGAAAAAAAAACCCGACTATGTTTTGGTTTGATTTGGTTTGGTGTTAGAAAAAAAACCCGACCGTAATTGGTTTGGTTTGATTTTAACTAAAGAAAGTCAAACTGAAACCAAACCAACCCGACATTACATATATAAATTTTTTAGATATATTTAATATATAAATATACTTATTGTGATGTAATTTATAAATATTTCTTAAAAAATTCATAATTTTATCTTTTCAAATATTATTTCAAGGTTGGACTTAGAATTTTTGAATGCTCCTATAAGTTTTATAGTCATTAATATTAGTAAATTAAATAATGCTAACAAAAGCCCAAACCAAAATCAAACAAATACTACTGCTAACAAAAAACATTCAATTTAATATTACGAAGGGGAATGTATTGAATATCTATTTTTTATTTTGCAATAATTTAGATAAAAATGCATAACCTATTTTTATTTTTCTTTAGCGTTTAGTCATGTAATTAATACTCCCTTATTAGTCTATTTATTTTAGCGTGACTTAGTACTTTTAGATTATGTTTTATTTTTATTATGACTTTTTAATTAGCAATATTTATATTACATAATTTTATTGTCTTTATTGTTGAAGAAATATTTTGAGCGTACGTTATATGTTTTGTTCTATGAAGATTTTATCGGAAAAATCCCCGAAAAAATCCGAATAACCTGAAAACCCAAGAAAAATCGAGATTGAAAAATCCGAGTTTTATTGGTTTAGTCTTTAGATTTAATAACCCGACACAATTGATTTAGTTTGGTAATTGTAAAATCCGAACCAACCCGACCTATGTACACCCCTAGCTAAAAACTACATAGAAGGTGAAATTGGCCTCATATTGGAGATGCTAGGAATATGAATGTCATTAAAAATTTATTATTTTGGAATATAATTTCAGTTAGAATTACTACGGACCTAAAATGTGTCATATGCACTTTAATATTGTAAAATGACTTTTCCGTCTGAATACAAGACTTATTCTCATTGATAATATTCGACACTCTTATCTCTCCAACGTAGAGCTTGTTTGGCCAAATTCTCAAAATTTATTTGTTTTTTCTTTAGTTGTTTTACAATTTTATAGTATTTATTATTGGTATAAATAAAATAATTTATATTTTTCTTATGAGAAAAAAAAAAGATTTGTTGTCAGTTAAAGGACCTTGTGTATGTGTTTTAGAATAAACTTAAGAATATATACTTTTCAAAAACTTTTTAGAAACTATTAAATTTTCAAAAATTTACGTGTTCTTGATAAAAGTAAAAAGAAAGCACGATAACTTATAAAATTGTAGTGATGAAATTATAAATATTAAGCTGAGAATATTGATGTGAGGACTTATTATTATTGTTTCTTCATTTAATAAGTTGATAAATAGGATCAACAATCATTATTTTCAAGAACTCACACTTTTTCTTCAACTTATTTTATAACTCAAACGTAATTATTAATAAAGTATTTAGCTATTTTTTAAAATATGTATCTTTTGAGACAGAATACACGCACATATTAAAAGCACAAAGTCTCTGTCGAAATGTCGTTCAACTTTTTATGTGTTAAATATATTGCACATTGGATAAAAGTGTAATTGTAATTTAATTGTGTAACTAATATTTAGGAATTTCAATAAACTAAAATATCAATTAATAATTTTTTCTTATTTGAAGTGTTAAAAATTCCTAATATTCAAGAATTGAATTCACCTAAAGACTTTATATAGTCAAAATAGACTATCCAAGAGTAGACGTTAGCTTTATGCATATATTCAAATTATTTTTTTATGCTTTGTTAACATAATTCTTATTGGATAATATTATAACTGCATTTAAGTCAATGACGAACTTGAATCAACAAAAATAAAGTACTTCTTCAATACTGAGGACAAATAATTAAATCTTTGAATTAAATAATTAGCAAAATAATTTAATTTAATAAATTTTTAAATTCATATATATAAATGATTTTTAAGCTGACAAACCTTTTAAGATACATAATCTGCTTTGATAAGAAAAGCACTAATGGTGAAACAAATCAGAAAATCTAGCAAAATTGACTATAGTATAGCACGTATTAAGACCCAAACTGGTAAAACTATAAACTTGAAGCAATACGAATGAAATAGTGCAATTCAAATATATTATAAACAAGTTATTATTATTATTATTATTATTATTATTATTATTATTATTATTATTATTATTATTATTATTATTATTATTTTAAAAAAAATTGTGAACATCGTTTAAAACATGTCTATATATATATATATATATATATATATATCAAGTTATTTTTAATTTATACAATATTAAGTTAATATTATTCATTAGTCGTTACATTGTCCCTTACCAATAACGTTAACCTCTTCATTCATAAACAGAGAAATTTATTTTTTCAATTTTTTTATATGTTAATTTTTTTTTGTTAATACAAGTATTTTTTTATTTTTATTTATATTCAGTTGAGGACTTTTACGAGGAAGACTTCTTTTTTTATTAAGCTAGCATAATGGAATCAACATTCGTCATTTTTAAAAACTTATATATTTTTCGTTAATTTTATTTTATAAGTCAAACACGTTATTTTATATACCTATGTGATTTTTAAAAATAGTGTATTTATTGATATAGGATACACGCGAAAAGCGCGTACCCTAAAACTAGTCCTGTATAAATGTCCATGATATAGATTATATATGCAACATTATTTATGTTTCATCCAAGGCCTACGAATACGTACATATATATTTGATATCTTCTTTTGTTTTTATTTTCACCCTAACGAAGTAAATATAATTTTCTCCTTTCACTAGTAACGGTGTATATGTCACGGTCTGATCAAAGATTAGAGACAATTACTTCATGAATCATGATAATTTACTCTTCATACCATTAGTGAATTAACAAAACCAAAATAATTACAAAAAGAATGCAAGTAATTAAAGAAGGAAAATGGCAAATTAATTAATATTATGACTTGAGGAGAGCACTCCATACGTTTAATGTTTTGTTATTGTCAAGCTAGTAGACAAGCAAGTTTTGCCCTCTAAAGAGTTATAACTAATGCAACTACGTACATAACTCATTTAATAAAAGCAAAAGAATGAAGAAAGTGAAAGATGCACATATGCATTTAATCAGGGGCGGCCCGACGAATTTTGTAGCCTAAAGCCAAATTTTATGAGGGGCCTTAACTTTTTAAATTTTATTTATTTATTTATTTGAAGTCTATTTTTTAAACTTTTCTTAGATACAAAGTAATTGATAATTTTCTTATAATCAATAACTCATTAAGTATTTTTCAGTTGACAATATAGCTAAACCATTTAATTTTTCTTGAGATATTGTTGATGTTAGGTAAGATTTTATCAATTTTAATTTTGACAACTTCTTTCCGCGGAAGAACGGTAATAAGAGTTATTAACATTATTCCATAAGCAATATAAACATTTGGAAAAGAATAAAATATTTATATTTGATTGAGTGTATCTATTAAATTGCTACTCTATCTTCTAATTGTACTATTTTTCATGATACTTTTAATTCAGAAAATAAATCTAAACCATCAATATCGAATTGATTATTATATGATTTAATGAACATTCAATATTTTTTCAAATTTCTATCATCTAGTAATCTTAGTTTTTATTGCTAAATAGAAAATTAAAAATATATTCATATGCTTTGAATTATTCAAATCTATTTTGAAGGGAAAAAATAACCTTATCTACTATGTATAAAACTAATCAACTCTAAAGAACTCTTCGAAACATTTTGATATTTCATTATCAACATTCTCATCAAATTGTCATTTCCTACATATCACACGTTTGTTATAAAATTTGGGTTCGATATTTATTTCAAGTGCAATTTCCTTGGTAGAAATCATAGCAGTTTTATATCCTTCTTCACAATTTTTTTTAAACTTATAATAGCTTATTAGGTGTAACAAAAAATGGGACCCCTGCAAATGTGAGACCTAAAACAATTACTTTACTTGCTTTATGGAATGATCCCTGCATGTAATGTATAGTAATACATATCAAACACATGCACATATGATGAGCACGAACCTTTATTTCATTATTTGTACAATTTTTTTCTTTTCTATAAGTTTATGAGTTTAAAAGTTAAAATAAGATTGCACATAGTTTATTAGGAGCTGGTTCATAAATCAAAGTGGATTAGAATATAATACTCAATACATAGGGGGAAACTTCGTTTGGGGTTGGTTGAAAAAAAAAGCTCGGTCATCAAGAAAGAGTATCTAAAAATAATAGTTTATCAGACCTAGGTCAAAAGTAAACGGGGAAAATATGATACTTTGTTTTATAAGTAATTAAACATATCTTTCTGAGATACATGGTTTAAGTTTATATAGATATAGAGAGTAGTACACATGTTAGATGGTTTGGTTGCAATATAATTTATATCGGTATAAGTTATGCCAGGATAAATTATGCTGAGATTAGTTATGTTGGAATTATTGTTTATTCATTGTTTGGTATGTTGCATTATATTGTATAATTTCTAAGAAGAAAATATAAGTTATACCAGTGCTAATTACCCCACCTTCTACAAGGTATAAGTTCTCCCAGTGTTAAAATTAACACCGAGATAACTTATACCTGATTTGCTAACCAAACAGAGTATTAAGGTAATATTAAATTTTTATACCACTTTTATACCTTCTTATACGCCGTACCAAACGACCCCGCGGGGTTTAATTCATGAATGGTGTTGAGTGTTCCGATTATCAATAATTAAAAAAAAATGTGATAATTTTTCTTTTCTACAATACTTTATTTGTTTAGACTTTAATGAGGAATATCGTTAAACGAGATACGTGAGAATTTGCTGCGGCGACGCTTGCTCTTTCTCAAACTCCACGCCTACATTAAAGAGGGAAAGTGCACGTTGGTTAAAGAAAAATTCAATTATCAAACTAAAAATGGTAAATTTATAATTCAAATCAAACCAATAAAGTCGGGTTTTTCAATCTTGATTTTTTTTTTTGGGTTTTTCCGATTTTTTCCGGGGTTTTGAAATTTTTTCCGGTAAAGTCTTCATAGCACAAAATATGTAACTTGTGCTCCAAATATTTCTTTAGTCCTAGTAATATATAATTATATAATGTATTTTTTAAGAAAATAACAATAATATGAGATAAGTCATAACATTATACTAAAATATTCAATATCAAAGATAATAAAATTACATAAAGCAAATATTACTTATTAATAAGCTATAATAGAAATTAACATAATCTAAAAATAGTATATAGGTCATGCTAATATAAATATAACTAATAAGTACTATTAATTACATGCATTAAAAAAAAGATAAAATAAGTTATTCATTTTTTTTTATAAATCAACATAAAACTAAAAAATAGACATCCAACACTATCATCATTCCTACGGTTGAATTGAATTTATTTTATTAGCATTTTTGTTGGTTTGAACTTTACTTGAGTTACTATATTTATGGGCTATAAAATTTATTTACTATTCAAGAATGTTAAGTCCAAATTTGAAATAATACGTTAAAAGATAAAGCTGTAAAACTGTTTAAGAAATATTTATAAATTATATTACAATAAATATTTATATGTATAAAATATTTTTAAATTGTATAAATATACTATCGGGCTGGTTTGGTTTTGGTTTGATTTTTTTCCAGTTAAAACCAAACCAAACAAAACCAGTTATGATCGAATTTTTTTTCCAATACCAAACCAGATCAAACCAAACTACAATTGGTTTTGTATTCCGAGGCCTTAAAAACCTCCTTTTATCTCATCTCGATTTTTGTGCGCAGTCCGGGCGTAAATCTGAAAAGCTTTTATGTGAAAATTTGATAAAAATGCTAATTTTGCCTTTAAAATTAAATTTAAGTTGACTTCGGTCAATATTTTGGGTAAACGGACCCGGCCCCGGACCCGTGATTTGACGGTCCCAGAGGATCCGTAGAAAAATATAGGATTTGGGCGTATGCCCGAAATTGAATTCCGAGCTCCCAAGCCGGAGAAATAAATTTTTGAAGAAAATTATTTAATTGAAATTATAAGAGTTTTTGAAAATTTAAATGTGTTTGAATTTGATGGTATCAGACCTGTATTTTGGTTTCGAAACTCGGTACAGGTCTTATGTGGGCCTGTAAAATTTGGTAAGAAATGGAATTCATATGACGTGAATCGGACCCTCGCTTGTGAAATTTGAAACTTAAGAGTTGAGATTTTTCTTTGATTTTGATGCTAAACTTATAGTTCTAGGTATTATTTTGGCGATTTGATCGCACAAACAAGTCCGTATGATGTTTTTAGGTTAGTATGCATGTTTGGTTTGGAGCCCCAAGGGCTCGGGTGAGTTTCAGGTAGGCTCGGGGTGATTTACACTTAGAAACTTCTGCTGTCTTTGCTACTCCTGGTGCACAAACGTTTTATGCTTCGCGGTCACCAACCCACTCTCGCGATCACGAAGTATAATCAGGGCTGGGGCTGGGTTTTTTCTACGCGAATGCCTAACCATGATCGCGAACACGGAGCATTGGGGGGCTGCTCTATGCGAACGCGACCTGTGGCACGCGAACGCGTATAGTAAATAGGTTGGCTAGGGATTCATCATTTCTTCTACGAGAACGTGTACCTTGGTCCGCGAACGCAAAGGTCAGAGGGGCTTACCCTTAGCGAACGCGTGGATGAATTGGCGACCGTGTAAGCCTGAGGAAGGTGGCCCTTCGCGAATGCGGCAGGCCTTCTTCGCGTTCGCCTTCCTCGCAAACGCGGCAGGCCCTTCGCGAACGCGAAAAAGGCCTGCCTAGTCTTCTTAAAACTGTACCAAAATCGGGAATTAGCCCATATTTTCATATTTTCAAAACTAGAGAGCATTGAGGCGATTTTCAAGAAGCAAGTTCTTCCCCAAAGTAGTGGTATATGATTCTAAACCTTTTTCTTTCGATTTTCCTTTGCATTTCATCAATATTCATCTAAAAATCTAGGGTTTTTATGGTGGAAATTGGGAATTTAGGTAGAGTTAGGGCTTTTTGAATAATTGGAATTTAGACCTCGTTTTGGGGTCGGATTTCAAAACTAATTGCATATTCAGGCTCGTGGGTGAATGGGTAATCAGGTTTTGGTCTGAACCTCGAGTTTTGACAAAGCGAGCCCTGGGTCGAATTTTGACTCTTTGGGGAAAATGATAGAAAACCTATAATTAAGCATTGGAGTCAAATTCTGTACCATTTATTGATGTTGTTAAATTAATTCGGGTTAGATACAAGTAAATTGGAGGCGAATTATAAAGGAAAAGTGGTGTTTGGGGCTTGAGTTTGGCCGTGGAAGTTCGAGGTAAGTGTTTGGTCTAACCTTAGCTTGAGGGAATAGGTGTTGTGACTTATTTGCTATGTGCTAGTGTAGTGTACGACGTATAGGTGTGGTGACGAGTATCTATACGTTGGTGTCAAGCTTGCCCGTGAGTCTTAAATTGTGATCGTTGTGTTTCTTAACAAGTACTACAAATGCCTAAATTGTTGATTATCCATATTCAGCAAGACTTATGATTATCTTCTTGTATTTGTTTATTGTTGAGCATTGGCTCCAGTGAGGTTCATTTATGAAGTTAATTGTTGGTACAAGTTTGGTTATAACTAATTCCCTTGCCGGGAAGTGTTTAATTCTTATTGTTTCTTCCCTTGCCGGGATGTATTTATTATTATTGTTGATTCCCTTCCCGGGATGTTGTTGTTGCTGTTATTTGGGTGAGGAAAGAGAGATAAAGCATGAAGGGTAATGCCATGCACATTCACACTTATGCATATGGTGAGGAAAGAGCGATAAAGCACGAAGGGTGATACCGTGTATATTTACATTGATATTGATGCATATGGTGAGGAAGAGAGATAAAGCACGAAGGGTGATGCCATGCACATTTTTAATATTTATATGGTGAGGAAGAGAGATAAAGCACGAAGGGTGACGCCGTGCACATTTTCATTATTTGATTGCATTGGTGCAGATTGAGAGTAAAAGCACGATGGGTGATGTCGTGCACTTATTGCCTGTTTGTTATGATTTCTTGTTGTTATCGGTCCAAGTGCCTTAATTGTCTTATTCCGTCATTACTGTGATACTTTATGTTGGTATTTCCCCCATAGCATGTTACCCGTCCCCCATTACTTTTGAATTGCTTCTATTACTGTTATTCTGTTAGATACTGTTTAACTGTTGGTTATGTTATTTGTTGTGTTCTAGCCTCGTCACTACTTCGCTGAGGTTAGGCTTGACATTTACTCAGTACATAGGGTCGGTTGTACTGATACTATACTCTGCACTCTTTTGTGTAGATACAGGTACTGGAGCATACAAACCTTAGCTAGGGGTTGCTGCCTTCAGTCCATCGGAGACCCGGGGTAGTCCTTCAAGCGTCCGCATGCCTTGGTGTCCCCTTCCTATCTTGTTTCTTTCTGTTCTTTTCTATTTCAGAGACAGACATGTATTTTCTTTGTTCAGACCCTATTTGTAGTTTTTCTTAGATAGTCCGTAAGATTGTGACACAAGTTCTGGATGATTTATTATTATGGTTTCGTAGTGGTATTAGTTTAATTGTTAAATTTTGTTCTTCCGCATTACTATTCTGCTGTTTTTAATATGTTAACTTGCAATTGTTAAGACATTAAAAAAAGGTAAATTAATCGGAATAGTTGACTTGCCTAACTTTCACTAGTAGGTGCCATCATGATCCCGACGGCGGGAAATCCGGGTCGTGACAAGTTGGTATCAGAGTTCTAGGTTGATTAGGTCTCACAATTCACAAACAAGCTTAGTAAAGTCTGAGGGATCGGTATGGAGACGTCTGTGATTATCCCCCAAAGGCTACAGAGTTAGGAACAATTTCACTTCTATTCATCTCTATCGTGCAGTTTGTTTTCTCAATACTAATTGAACTTCTACTCTGTTCTTTCACAGATGGCGAGAACGCGTGCTTCTTTATCCACTGATCAGCAGCCCGAGCCCCCAACAGCAGCTCCCACGAGGGGCAGAGGACGAGGCTGAGGTCATGCTAGAGGCCGAGGCAGGGGCAGAGCTCAGCCTAGAGTAGCAACATCAACAACAGAGCCTCAAGCAGAATTTGATGATGAGGTTCCGGCCCAGACAACTCCGGTGGTCCCATCTCAGGTCCTAGAGGGGTTCATCGCTACCCCGGTACTCCAGGATGCTCTGGTCCGTCTATCGGGCCTTATGGAGAGTGTCACTCAAGCAGGCTTACTTCCTGTAGCACCAGCCGTCTCTCAAGCTGGGAGAGGAGCACAGACTACCACTACCCGCACTCCGGAGCAGATGTCTCCCCAGTTTCAGACTCTAGCAGCTCAGCCAGTTGGAGCAGTTCAGCCGGGTGTAGTAGCTCAGACCGGTGATGGAGTAGCTATGTATGCCGATGCTTTGTGAAGCTTGGACAGGTTCACCAAGTTGTTCACTACTACTCATGGTGGTACATCTTCAGAGTACCCCCAGGATTATTTATACAACTGTCATGAGGTTCTTCAGAACATGGGGATAGTGGAGACCAATGGGGTCGACTTTACTGCTTTTCGTCTATCAGGTTCCACCAAGAAATGGTGGAGAGATTATTATTTGGCCAGGCCAGCTGGATCACTAGCTCTCACTTGGGACCGGTTCTCGCAGCTATTTCTCAAAAAGTTTCTTTCTGTCACTCAGAGAGAGGAGTACCACATGCGGTTCGAGCGTCTCCAGCAGGGTTCTATGATTGTCACCAAGTACGAGATGAGGTTTATTGATTTGGCTCGTCATGCTCTTCTGATAATCCCCACCGAGAGAGAGAGAGAGAGAGAGAGAGAGAGAGAGAGAGAGAGAGAGAGAGAGAGAGAGAGAGAGAGAGAGGATGAGGAGGTTTATTGAGGGACTCACTCAGCCTATTAGACTGCATATGGCTAAGGAGACAGGTAGCGAGATTTCTTTCCAGGATGCGGCCAATGTGGCCAGGCAGGTTGAGATGGTTTCAACTCAGGGGAGCGGTCAGGGGTCTGATAAGAGACATCGTCATTCTGGCAGATTCAGTGGTACCTTGTCTGGAAGAAGAGATTCTTTTGGTAGAGGCCATCCTCCTAGGCCATTTCAGTCAGCACTTCAGGCTTCTCACGGTGCTCCAGGTGGCCGTGGTTCTCATATGCAGTATTCTAATCAGTTGCCCTACAGTGCACTACCAGCTCCTATCAGTGCACCACTTGCTCCTATCAGTGCACCTCCACTCTAGAGTTTTAAGGGTGGTTATCCAAGCCGTCAGGGTCAGTTTCAGGGTCAGCAGTCTCAGCAGCCAAAGTCTTACTATACTTGCGGCGATACGAGGCATATTGCTAGGTTTTTCCCTCGAGCCTCGAGCAGTTCTCATCACCAGGGTTCTCGTGCTATACTTCCAGCACCGGGTGTTCCACCGCCCACTCATCCAGCTAGAGGTAGGGGTATAAGTGTTAGAGGTGGAGGTCAGGCCGCTAGAGGTGGAGGCTAGGCAACTAGAGGTGGAGGCCAGCCAGCAGGAGGGCGTCCTAGGGATGCAATCCAGAGTGGTGGGGCCTAGCCCCGATGTTATGCTATTCTAGCCAGACTTGAGGCTGAGGCCTCCGATGTAGTTATCACAGGTACGATTTCAGTGTGCAGTAGAGATGCCTCAATTCTATTTGATCCAGGGTCCATGTATTCTTATGTATTATATTATTTTGCCCCTTATTTGGTTGTGCCTCGTGATTCTTTGAGTTTTCCTATATATGTGTCTACACCGGTGGGTGATTCTATTGTGGTAGATAATGTTTATCGTGCCTGCGTGGTCATTATTGGGGGTCTTGAGACCCATGTAGATCTCCTACTTCTCGATATGGTGGATTTCGATGTCATTATGGGGATGAATTGGTTATCCCCTTATCATGCTAAATTGGACTATCATACCAAGACTGTGACCTTAGCACTACCAGGGTTGCCTCATTTGGAGTAGAGAGGGACTCCTGGTCATTCTACCAATAGGGTTATCTTATATATGAAGGCTCGGCGTATGGTTGATAAGGGATGTTTGGCCTATTTGGCGTATGTTTGTTATTCTAGTGCTGAGGTTTCTTCTATGGATTCTGTGCCTGTTGTTCGTGAGTTTTCAGAGGTATTTCCTTCAGACCTGCCGGGGATGCCACCCGACAGGGACATTGCCTTTTGCATTAGTTTGGCTCTGGGCACTCAGCCCATTTCTATCCACCATATCGTATGGCCCCGCCAGAGTTGAAAGAACTAAAAGAATAGTTGCAAGACTTGCTGGATAAAGGCTTTATTAGACTAAGTGTCTCGCCTTGGGGTGCGCCGATGTTTTTTGTTAAAAAGTAGGATGGGTCGATGAGGATGTGTATAGATTATCGGTAGTTGAACAAAGTCACCATCAAGAACAAGTATCCATTGCCGATGATTGATGATTTGTTTGATCTACTTTATGGTGCCAAGGTATTTTCGAAGACTAATTTGAGATCTGGCTACCATTAGTTAAGGATTAGGGCATCCGATATCCCTAAGACAACCTTTTGCACTCGGTACGGGCTTTGTGAGTTCTTAGTGATGTCACTCGGGTTGACAAATACCCCAGCAGCTTTCATGGATTTGATGAACCGAGTGTTCAAGCCTTATTTGGATTCCTTCGTGATTGTCTTCATTGATGATATTTTGATCAATTCCCGTAGCTGGGAGGAGCATGAGTAGCATTTTTGGGTTACATTGTATCAACAAAGGATATTCAAGTGGATCCTAAGAAGATTGCGGCAGTCAAGGACTGTCCTAGACCCATATCAGCCACAAAGATCCATAGTTTCTTGGGTTTGGCGGGCTATTACCGTCGGTTTGTGGAGGGGTTTTCGTCCATTGCAACCCCGATAACCAGGTTGACCTAGAAGGGTGCCAGTTCAGGTGGTTGGACGAGTGTGAGCAAGCTTTCAGAAGCTCAAGACAGCTTTGACTACGGCACCAGTGTTAAATTTGCCCACAGATTCAGGGCCATATACAGTGTATTGTGATGCATCGCGTATTGGACTTGGTGCGGTGATGATGTAGAATGGCAAGTTTATTGCATATGCTTTATAACAGTTGAATATCCATGAGAAGAATTATCCAGTTCATGATTTAAAGTTAGCAACCATTGTTCACGCGCTGAAGATTTGGAGGTATTATTTATATGGCGTGTCATTTGAGGTGTTCACGGATCATAAGAGTTTGCAATACTTGTTCAAGCAGAAGGAGCTAAATTTGAGGCAAAGGAGGTGGTTGGAACTGTTGAAAGACTATGCTATCACCATCTTGTATCATCTGGGGAAGGCCAATATGGTGGTCGATTCTTTGATTAGGAAGTCAGCTAGTATGGGTAGTCTTGCGAATATTTCGGTCGGTGAGAGTCCTCTTGCCTTGGGGGTTCAGGCTTTAGCTAACTAGTTTATGAGGTTGGATGTTTCTGAGTGCAACCGTGTTCTAGCTTGCACAGTCGCTCGTTCTTCATTATTTGAGTGTATCCGAGATTGGCAGTATGATGATCCTTATTTTCTTATCCTTAGAGACACAGTGCGGCACGGAGGTGCCAAGCAGGTTACACTTGGAGATGATGGAGTTTTGAGGATGCATGGTCGTATTTGTGTGCCTAATGTGGATAGACTTCGTGAGTTGATTCTAGAGGAGGTCCATAGTTCCTGGTACTCTATTCATCTAGGTGCCGCTAAGATGTATCAAGACTTACGACAACATTATTGGTGGAGGAGAATGAAGAAGTACATTGTTGCCTATGTAGCTCGGTGTTTTAATTGTCAGCAGGTAAAGTACGAGCATCAGAGACCTGGTGGTTTGTTTCAGAAGATTGAGATTCCTGAGTGGAAGTGGGAGCGTATCATTATGGACTTCGTTGTTGGACTCTCGCAGACTTAGAGGAAGTTTAATGCAGTGTGGGTTATTGTGGATAGGTTGACCAAGTCAGCGCATTTCATTCCTCTAGCAGTTTCCTATTCTTTCGAGCGGTTGACAGAGATTTATATCTGGGAGATCGTTCACCTTCATGGTGTGCCCGTGTCTATCATTTCTGAATGGGGTACACTGTTTACTTTGCATTTCTAGAAGGCAGTACAACGTGAGTTGGGTATGCGGGTCGAGTTGAGAACAACATTTCATCCTCATACGGACGGACAGTCCGATCGTACTATTCAGATTTTGGAGGATATGCTCCGAGCATGTGTTATTGACATTGGAGGTTCTTGGGATCAGTTCTTGCCATTAGCAGAGTTTGCCTACAACAACAGCTACCAGTCGATCATTCAGATGGCTCCCTATGAGGCACTATATGGTAGGCGGTGTCGGTCGTCGGTTGGGTGGATTGAGCCGAGAGAGGCTCGGTTGTTGGGTACAAATTTAGTTCAGGATGCCTTGGATAAGGTTAAGATCATTCAGGATAGGCTTCGTACAGCTCAGACCAGGTAGAAAAGTTATGCCGACCGCAAGGTTCGTGATGTGGCATTAATGGTCGGAGAACGAGTGTTGCTTCGAGTGTCGCCCATTAAGGGCGTGATGAGATTTGGGAAGAAGTTCAAGCTAAGCCCTAGGTTTATTGGTCCTTTTGAGATTGTTGATCGAGTGGGAGAGGTGGCTTACAAACTAGCATTGCCGCCAAGTTTATCAGTTGTGCACCCAGTGTTTCTATGTCTACGCTTCGGAAGTATCACGACAATCCATCCCACGTGTTAGATTTCAACACTGTTTAGTTGGACAAGGATTTGACCTATGAGGATTAGTCGGCGGCCATTCTGGACTGGCAGGTTCGTCAGTTGAGATCGAAGAGTTATCCTTCTATTTGTGTTCAGTGGAGAGGTCAACATTCCGAGGTAGCTACTTGGGAGTGTGAGTCTGATATGCAGAGCCGATATAGCCATCTTTTCCCCGACTCAGGTACTTCTTTTCTATGTCCATTCGAGGACGAACGATTGTTTTAGAGGTGGAGGATGTGATGACGCAAAAGGTCATGGGTCACTTGATTAAAAAGTCAATTTTGTGTTCTGATGCCTTAAAAACCACCTTTTATCTCACCTCGATTTACGTGCATAATCTGGGCATAAATTTGAAAAGCTTTAATGTGAAATTTGATAAAAATGCCAATTTTGCCTTTAAAATTAAATTTAAGTTGACTTCGGTCAACATTTTGGGTAAACGGACCCGGACCCGTGATTTGATGGTCCCGGAGGATCCGTAGAAAAATATGGGACTTGGACGTATGCTTGGAATTGAATTATGAGGTCAAGACCGAGAAATAATTTTTTGAAGAAAATTTTTTAACTGAAATTATAAGAGTTTTTGGAAATTTAAATGTGTTTGAATTTGATGGTATCGGGCCCATATATTGGTTTCGGCACCCGGTTGAGGTCTTATATGGTATTTAAGTTGTGACTGTAAAATTTGGTAAGAAACGGAATTTATATGACGTGAATGGGACCCTCGGTTGTGAAATTTTAAACTTAAGAGTTCTTGAGATTTTTCTTTGATTTCGATGCTAAACTTTTAGTTATAGGTGTTATTTTGGCGATTAGATCGCACGAGCAAGTCCGTATAATATTTTTAGGTTGATATGTATGTTTTGTTTGGAGCCTCGAGGGCTCGGGTGAGTTTCGGATAGTATTCGGGGTGATTTACACTTAGAAACTTATGTTGTCTTTGCTGCTTCTGGTACACAGACGTTTTATGCTTCACGGTCGCGAAGCCACTCTCGCGATTGTGAAGTGTAATCAGGGCTGGGGCTGGGTTATTTCTACACGAACGCATAACCAGGATCGCGAACACAGAGCACTGAGGGGCTGCTCTACACGAACGAGACCTGTGGCACGCGAATGCGTATAGTAAATATGAGTGGGCTGGGGATTCATCATTTCTTCTACGCAAACACGTACCTTGGTCCGCAAACACGAAGGTCAGAGGGGCTTACCCTTCGCGAACGCGTGGAAGAATTCCCGATCGCGTAAGCTTGAGGAAGGCGGCACTTCGCGAACGCGGCAGGCCCTTCGCGAACGCGAAGAAGGCCTGCCCAATCTTCTTAAAACAGTAGCAAAATCGGGAATTAGCCCACATTTTTATATTTTCAAAACTAGAGAGCATTGAGGCGATTTTCAAGAAGCAAGTTCTTCCCCAAAGCATTGGTATATGATTTTAAACCTTTGTCTTTCGATTTCCCTTTGCATTTCATCAATATTCATCCAAAATCTAGGATTTTTATGGTAGAAATTGGGAATTTGGGTAGATTTAGGGTTTTTTTGATAATTGGAATTTAGACCTCGTTTTGGGGTCGAATTTCAAAACGAATTTCATATTCAGGCTCGTGGATGAATGGGTAATTGGGTTTGGTCCGAACCTCGAGTTTTGACCAAGCGGGCCCGGGGTTGATTTTTGAATTTTTTTAAAAAATGATAAAAAACCTTTAGTTAAGCATTGGAGTCGAATTCTTTACCATTTATTGATGTTCTTAAATTAATTTGGGTTAGATACAAGTAAATTAGAGGCGAATTCTAAAGGGAAAGCGGTGTTTGAGGCTTGAGTTTGGCCGTGTAAGTTTGAGGTAAGTGTTTGGTCTAACCTTAGCTTTAGGGAATAGGTGTTGTGCCTTATTTTCTATGTGCTAGTGTAGTGTACGACGTATAGGTGTGGTGACGAGTATCTATACATTGGTGTCAAGCATGCCCATGAGCCTTAAATTGTGATCGTTGTGTTTCTTAACAAGTACTACAAATGCCTAAATTGTTGATTATCCATGTTCAGTAAGACTTATGATTATCTTCTTGGTATTTGTTTATTATTGAGCATTGGCTCTAGTGAGGTTCATTTGTGAAGTTGATTGTTGGTACAAGTTTGGTTATAGCTGATTCCCTTGCCGAGACGTATTTAATTCTTATTGTTATTTCCCTTGCCGGGATGTATTTATTATTATTGTTGATTCCCTTACCGGGATGTTGTTGTTGCTGTTGTTTGGGTGAGTAAAGAGAGATAAAGCACGAAGGGTGATGTCGTGCACATTCATACTTATGCATATGGTGAGGAAAGAGTGATAAAGTACGAAGGGTGATACCGTGTACATTTACATTGATATTGATGCATATGGTGAGGAAGAGAGATAAAGCACGAAGGGTGATATTGTGCACATTTCTAATATTGGTGAGGAAGAAAGATAAAGCGCGAAAGGTGATGCCGTGCACATTTTCATTATTTGATTGCATTGGTGAGGATTGAGAGTAAAAGCACGAAGGGTGATGCCATGCACTTATTGCCTGTTTGTTATGATTTCTTGTTGTTATCGGTCCAAGTGCTTTAATTGTCTTTTTCCGTCATTACCGTGATACTTTATGTTGGTATTTCCCCTATAGCATGTTACCCATCCCCCATTACTTTTGAATTGCTTCTATTACTGTTATTCTGTTAGATACTATTTAACTGCAGGTTATGTTCTTTGTTGTGTCCTAGCCTCGTCACTACTTCGCCGAGGTTAGGCTCCACACTTACTTAGTACATGGGGTCGGTTGTACTGATACTACACTCTGCACTCTTTTGTGCAGATCCCGATACTGGAGCATACAGACCTTAGCTAGGGGTTGCTCCCTTTAGTCCATCGGAGACCCGAGGTAGTCCTGCAGGCGTCCGCAGGCTATGGCATCCCCTCCTTATCTTGTTTCTTTCTGTTCTTTTCTATTTCAGAGACAGACATGTATTTTCTTTGTTCAGACCCTATTTGTAGTTTTTCTTAGATAGTCCCTGAGATTGTGACACCAGTTCTGGGTGGTTTATTATTATGGATTCGTAGTGGTATTAGTTTAATTGTTAAATTTCGTTCTTCCGCATTATTATTCCGTTGTTTATAATAAGTTAACTTGCAATTGTTAAGAGATTAAATAAAATAATAAAAAGGGTAAATTAATCGGAATAGTTGGCTTGCCTAGCTTTCACTAGTAGGTGTCATCACGATCTCGACAGCGGAAAATCCGGGTCGTGACAATCAGATTTCATTAAGCACTCCTAGTGCACATATAGCCATTCTAGGGATGCTATTTAAATATTATCCATTATTTATTTTATCCCAAATTTCTAAACTAAAAATCTTAACTTCAAGACAATTAAAGATATTTTTGTCCTAAAAATTGAAATGAAAAATAGAAATTTAAAACACACTAACTAATTCCTTAATAACAATCCTCTCGAGTGGCTACGTAATGTCATTTCTACTTAGGTCATCACCAAAAAGCTTTTATTTTGTCTTTTTCTTCTTTCAAGTAGGGTCGATTTGGGTTCAAAAAATAGGGAAGAACACACATGGGCATAAACAATTCACTTCTCTTAAAATTTTATCAATCAGAAATCAAAGGCAGAGCCAGGATTTAAAGCTAATATGTTTATAATTTTATTCCTCTTAAGTTACTGGGTTCCAAATTAATAATTTATACATATTCTATGAATTTTTAAAACAAATACAAAGTTTGGAGTGAAATACAAGCTACGTTTAAAAATTTATAATTAGAAGGAAGAAGAAATGATGAATTTCTTATAATGTGATATATACCTCTATCTACAGGAGAAAACTATAAGGGAAGCACTGCAACAAATATGATTCTCAATGTTAAATTTCTTATAAGTCATATTTTGTCACAAGAAATCTTTTTTTGAAGAAACTTTTTTGTGTTAATTATTCGTCCCTAAAACATACGTTGCTAGAAGTATACAAAAAGAACTTAGTATTCGATCACTAAAAAAATTATATTAACTACGAAATGTTTTTTCGTCCCAACTTAGTGCATTCTTTTATCTTTAGTTCTAAGGTGTATATCTTCACATTGTCACGATCCCAATTTTCCTCCGTAGAACGTCGTGATGGCACTTAGTCTCTACGACTAGGTAAGCCTAATAATAATAATAACGGAACACATATAGCTTATCAAATTACTAAAAATAACTGAATAATAGATAAAAATCTTCCAAAAACGAAATCTCACAAATACACACCCCAAAATCGATGGAACAGAGTCATAAGCTCTACAGAGTGTAACAAGAGTAACTGCTACATCACTGTATGAAAGTAAGTACAACAACAAATGATGATAAAGGAAGGTGACTTTGAGGCATGTGGACGCCGAACAGACATACCTTGAAGTCTCCAATCAAACATCTAGCATAAATCTCTATCTAACGGGGACGAGCAGACGTACCTGGATCTGCACAAAAGATGTACAGAAGCATAATATGAGTACACCATAATGGTACCTAGTAAGTATCGAGCCTAACCTAAGTGGAGCAGTGACGAGGCTAGGTCGAGACTGTTAGTATACTGTATTTGTAAAATAATTATGGAGAAAATAAAATAACATATAAAAAGAAATATAAATGAAACAGAAGTTAATCTGAGCCCACTGAATTCACAATGTTTCATTAAGGAATTTAACCCTCTCCAAGTACCCAAGGTTGTGGATTATTTCCTCCTAGGATAGAACGAATTAAACACTTGTATAGTGGTACTTCAAACCCAGTGTTTCAACGAACACAAAATTCGGTAGCAAATCATACTTATAGTTGATTTCTTTGAAGTTAAAACAATGCAGAAGAAAGGAGGAGAACTCATAAAATCGTATGAAAAAACTGAGAGAATGGACTGATATTTATAGCCAATGTTGAGCTCAAAACTAAAGAGGTGCAACTCTTAAGAATGGCTATTTATGTAAAATGGCCATAACATAAATAGCTATTTACGTAATAATAAACTGGGAATTGAAGAGGGAGGTTAATTTTCAGTTACAAAATCGAAAAACTAAAATCGGATAATGGAAATAAAACGTTTAATATTTCCGTTGGATTTAATATTAATATTCCGTTGGATTTCTGTTAGTATTTGCTATTAACAAATAAATTTGATTTAAAAATTAATCAATCAATCATTTGACCAAATTCGAAGCCGAAGCCGAGCCGAGCCAAGCGAGTGACGACGACGACGGCCCGATGCTTGCCTTTTTCTTAACTCTTTAAGAGCTATAAGAAGAGCAATTGTATATATACCCATCAAAAACCTTCTCTTCTCCCAATATGGAACAATGTCCCTTTGTCAAGGTGGAATGTTTGTTTGTATGAGTCCACCAAATAGTAGAATACCTGGTCCTCTATGAGGTTAAGCTGAGAATGCTAATAAAAAATGTAAGTAAAGAAGACAAGAGATTTTTACGTGGAAAAATCCCACACAAGGGGATCAAAAAACCACAACCTACACTTGTAGGCTTTTAACTTCACTAACTTGCAATCTCACGATTACAAGCCACTTTGTAATAACCCTATTACAAAGACTTCAACTAACTTTTGATTCTCTCACCACAAGCCACTTTGTGACTCTTCTAGTTACAAAGACTTTAAACTTATGACTAATCCTAGTCACAACATAAACTCGAAAGTTTACCAATTTTTTGTTTTCCTAAGACAAAGCTTCTAAGAAAGCAAAATAAAAGATACAATGAAGAACAAATAACAAGATTACAATTCAACTACGGATATACATAAACTCTTTATGAAACTGATCCTTAGTGGAGTTGTCTTCTTGTTCTTGACACACCAATGACTTCAATGCCGGATGAACACTATTATGCTTGAGAGAATATCAATGAATGCACAAGTGAAGTGTTGTGCCTTGCACCAGGTTGTTATATCACAAAAGACATCACAATGGATAGTGATGTCAATTCTTGGTACACGCTTCTTTCCAATGAGAAGTGACTGCTGCACTGTCTGCTGCACTGTCTGCTGCACAATCACTTTTGTGCAGTTGCATTCCAGCTGTATAGTTGACTTGTACTTCTATCAAAGAGCACTAAGGTACCAGGTCCCAGTTATGTTTCTCTTTTGTAACAGTTGCGAGATGGTCACTTTCTGCTGTTACGTTTCAGCTGTACAGTTGACTTGTACTTCTGTCAGAGAACCCTAAGGGACCAGGTCCCTGTTGTGTTTCTCTTTATAATGGTTGCGGATAGTCACTGACTTGTACTTCTGTCGGAGAACTCTAAGGGACCAGGTCACCAGGTCCCTATTGTGTTCCTCCCTATGGTTATTCATTCATTTGCTGGAGATCAGACTTGACATTATTCATTTGAAATGTATACCATGTGGATCAGGTTATCTATCTGATTCTTCACAATAAGTTTGTTAGATCATTAAAACATAAGATGCATAAGGCAAAGACATTGAACACCCATCAGGGAAACTTAAAATTTCACTCATAAATTTTATTTTCCCTCCATTTCCCATTCATTATCTTAAGCCTATTTAGCTTAAAACTCCAACAATCCCCCACATGAATGGGGATTGGCTATATCATGGAAATATGCATGAAAAATTGTGTGATTCTCAGGTAAGGATTAATTGCATTTGGATAAGTAGGTTTCCCTTTAAACTTTCTGTAGTGAACTTATGTCGGATATATTCAGTCAATCAGTAGATTTGATATCTTTGAACTGTCAAACTTTGGTGTATACCTAGACAACCATAAGTCACACAATCAACCCTTAACCGTCTTTGGTTCTCATTGTTGTGTTCGTTTTAGCCATGAACACCGTCTGATTTCATAAGTGCGTAGAGAATTGGTCTTACAAAATTCTCCTTGAAGCGACTAACACTTCACACTTACATAGGTGATTCCTAAATGTGTCATCCCGTAGATTACACTATTTGATATACCCCGTATCAAATTTAGAAATCATTAAAAAGCCTTAATGCTTTATCCTTGGTACTTAACATTGTCCCATCACGAGAATGAACCAAAATTTTAGTTGACAATGTTGAACCGTCATTAATGACTTTGTTTGATCTCCTTGAACCTAGATCTTGGGATCTCCAGTCTTCTAAGTAGAATTACCACCACAATGACTTGTTCTCGGCCATAGTACCATTTCTCTCGATGATTTCTCAACTACGTCTCTATCTAGGCCTTTTGTAAGTGGATCTGACACATTATCGCTTGACTTTACATAGTCAATCGTGGTAATTCCTCTAAAGAGTAATTGCCTAACGCTTTTATGTCTTCATCGTATATGACCATATTTACCGTTATACATAACGCTTCCGGACATTCCAATTACCGCTTGACTATCGCAATGTATGCATATTGGTGCCAACGGTTTTGGCCAAAATGGAATGTCTTTCAAGAAATTCCGGAGCCATTCAACTTCTTCACTAGCTTTATCTAAAGCTATGAATTCAGCCTCCATTATAGAGCGGGCAATACAAGTTTGTTTGGATGACTTCCAAGATACCTATCCTCCACCAATAGTGAATACATATCCATTTGTGGACTTAGAATCAATTGAATCGGTGATCCAATTTGCATCAAAGTATCCCTCAATCACCATAGGATATTTACTGTAGTGCAAAGCAAAACCCTGGGTATGTTCTAAATATCCCAAAACTCCTTTCATTGCCATCCAATGAGAATGACCTGGATTGCTCGTGTATCGACTCAATATACTTATAGCACAAGCTATATATGGTCGTGTATAATTGACGATATACATTAAGCATCTCAACACACGAGCATAATCCAATTGTGATATGATTTGGCATTTGTTCTTTGCTAATGCAAGATTCACGTCAATTGGAGTCTTTGCAACTTTAAACCCTAAGTGCTTGAATTTTTCAAGTACTGTCTTAATATAATGAGTTTGAGACAATGCCAGATCTTGAGCATTCTTATGGATCTTAATCCCCAGAATTAAATCAGCAACTCCCAAGTACTTCATATCAAACTTGCCAAATAGCATACGATTAGTTGCATTTATGTTGTCAATGTCATTACTCATTATCAACATATCATCCACATATAAGGAAATAATGACTATGTGTTTTGGAACATTTTTAATGTACACACATTTACCACATTCATTTATCTTAAAACCATTTGACAATATTGTTTGGTCAAATTTTGTATGCCATTGTTTGGGTGCTTGTTTTAGTCCGTAAAGAGACTTAACAAGTCTACATACCTTCTTTTCTTTACCTGGAACCACAAACCCTTTAGGTTGCTCCATGTAGATTTCTTCCTCCAAATCTCCATTCAAGAAGGCCGTCTTAACGTCCATTTGATGAATTTCTAGACCATACACTGCAACTAATGCTACTAACATCTGTAAGGACGTAATTCTTGTAACTAGAGAGTATTCACCAAAGTAGTCAAGACCTTCTCGTTGTCTATACCCTTTTACTACAAGTCTTGCCTTAAATTTATCAATAGTGCCATCATCTTTTTTCCCTTAAAAATCCTTTTAGAACCCAAAGGTTTATTTTCAGGAGGAAGATCAACCAATTCCCATGTATGGTTGTTCAATAAGAATTCTATTTCGCTATTGACCGCCTCTTTCCAAATGCACTTTCTTTTATAAATGTACTCCTAATTAAATGTACTTGGATCCTCCTCATTAAATGTACTTTCTTTTATTTCTTCCCGAGGTCATTTAGATCCTTCACCAATCGACTCACATTCCTTTTTATATGAATATATAAAATTTCAAAGAACTCAACATTATCTGATTCTATAACCATATTATTATGAATGTCGAGATTTTCTGATATATGAACCAGAAATCGATATGCTTTACTATTGGTCGCATATCCTATGAAAACACAATCAATGATTTTCGGTCCTATCTTGAACTTTTGCCAAATACCCCTACTCTTTAAAATAATTCAAGTTGAGTTTCTTTCCTTTCCATTTTTCATATGGAATTGATTGCATTTTGCTATGGGGTACTCGATTTAGCATCCGGTAAGCCATAAGAACGGCTTTTCCCCACAATTTCTGTGGCAAACCAGAACTTATCAACAATACGTTCATCATCTCCTTTAATAAACGATTCTTTCTTTCTGCAATACCATTGGATTGGGGCGTTTAAGGGGCCGTTGTTTGATGAATAATTTCATATTCTAAATATATTTCTTCAAAAGGAGATTCATATTCACCACCCCTATCACTTCTTATCATTTAGATTTTCTTGTTAAGTTGTGTTTCAACTTCATTTTTGTATTGCTTGAATGCTCTATTGCTTCATCTTTACTATTAAGTAAGTAAACATAGCAATATCGAGTACTATCGTCAATAAAAGTTATTAAATACTTCTTTCCACCGCGAAATGGTATTGACTTCATGTCGCAAATATTTGTGTGAATTAAGTCTAAAGGATTTGAATTCCTTTCAACTGACTTATAAGGATGTTTAACATACTTAGATTCCATACATATTTGACATTTTGATTTGGCACATTCAAACTTAGGCAATACTTCCAAGTTAATCATTTTCCGTAAGGTTTTATAATTGACATGACCCAAACGTATATGCCATAATACATTTGACTCAAGTAAGTAAGACAAAGCTAAAATTTTATTATTATTCTCAACAACCATTACATTCAGCTTGAAACGACCCTCAGTGAGGTAACCTTTTCCTACAAACATTTCATTCTTAATTATTACAACTTTATCGGATACAAAGACACACTTAAAACCGTTCTTAACAAGAAGTTCAACAGAGACAAAGGCGGCAACTTCTCAATCATCGCTACTACTTGGAATGCTTTATTGATGACAAGATCTTCAATGAAAATTCTGTTAGTAAAAATACTAAAATTACTACTTTCAACATCAGTATTAATTCGATTTATACCTTTAGCAAGGAGATCGTAAATAATCACTTGCAATTCCTGGACTTGGGTAATAACAGACTTGCTATCTACCATTTTGTCGTCCAAAAATTTAGCGGCAACGAATTTTTTTAGTCCAGCATCTTCAATTTTTTATTTCTTTTCATGTGTAGTCCACAATACTTTTGACGTCTCCACACCACTATAGACGCTGTACAAATTGTCTTCCAGTCCGCTAAGAATATAATTCTTTCACAAAAAATCAGAATGCTTCCACGCCTAAATCATAAGAAAGAAGCGTTCATTCTCTGGAGTTTCATCAGGCATAACAGGAACATCTTCCTTAATGAACTTTTGTACACTTAAAGTAGTCAAGTAGAAGAACATCTTCTGCTTCCACCGTTTGAAATCAATCCCGAATTTTTTTTGGGTTTTTCCGCCAGTGCCAACACCGGTGTTCGTCTTGTCGAGCATTCACCATCGAAACAGCTTGGTTCCCGTTGTCATTAGTCATTTCTGTAAAAGAATGACACAAACAAACATTAAAATCACGTTGATTTTAATCTCCAACGGAGTAGAAAACCACAAAGGTTTTAATCTTTAGAACAGTGAATATAACACAAATACAAAAAATAAATATGAATTCCTTAAGCCTGTTAGTATACTGTATTTGTAAAATAATTTTGGAGAAAATAAAATAACATATAAATAGAAATATAAACAAAACAGAAGTTAATCCGAGCCCACTGAATTTACAGTATTTCCTTAAGGAATTTAACCCCTTCCAAATACCCAAGGTTGTGGTTTATTTACTCCCAGTATAGAACAAATTACACACTGGTGTAGTGGAACATCAAACCCCAGTATTTCAGCGAACACAAAATTTCTGTAGCAAATCACACTTACTGTTGCTTTCTTTGAAGTTAAAACATTGCAGAAGAAAGGAATATTCCGTTAACTGAAAATCGGGAATTGAAGAGGGAGGTTAAGTTTTAGTTACAAAACCGAAAAACTAAAAACGGATAACGGAAATAAAACGTTTAATATTTCTGTTGGATTTAATATTAATATTCCATTGGATTTCTATTAATATTTGCTATTAACAAATAAATTTGAACCAAAAAATTAATCAATCAATCGATCATTTGACTAAATCCAAATCCAAATCAAAATCAAAATCCAAATCTGAATCTGAAGCTGTCCACGGCTGTGCGAGGCTTGCCTTCTTCTTAACTCTATAAGAGCTACATGAAGAGAAATTGTATATATACCCATCAAAAATCTCTTGCTCTTCCAATATGAGACAATTTCCCTTTGTCAAGGGGGAAACTTAAAATTTCACTCAAAAATTTTATTTTCCTTCCATTTTCCATTCATCCTCTTTTAAGCCTATTTAGCTTAAAACCTCAACAGAAACACCTACTAGGATATAAATAAGTAGTATAAAGTGAAATACGGATATAAAATGGAGAGTAAGAAGCAACTAATACAGAACAAGACGATAGCATGATCTAATACCGGAAAAATCAACAATATAAATAGCATAATAGAAGCAACTAAAGGACTACAAAGATCATGTACGAGCAACAACTGCTAGAATATTAAGGAATGAAACAATATATATATATATATATATATATATATATATATTTCCCACCATAACATTTTGCAATATGCAATGAACAACAAGAATCATATTGAGGTACCGCCTCGTGTATGATGGAATCAAAACTGGGGTACCGCCTTGTGTATAATGAAATCAAAACCGAGGTACCGCCTCGTATTCACTTTTATCAATTTCAATCGCAATCTTTCCTTATATCGTTGCGTGAGCCTTACATTTTAAAAAATAGATTTTTGAAAATAGTTTTCCCGAAATAGCTACATGCACTTTAGCTCACTTTATGACGCCGCGCGGATTCACGTAATCCCCTACAAGCAACACGCACATAAGTCCCACCTTATACCGCCATAGGCACATCAAACCCAAGCCTTATACCGCCGCATGCGCATCAATATCATATCACAATAACAATTCGCACAAGTGCCCATAAATCATAACTTGCCAACAACAACAATATTAATGTTTCCACAATAATGGCCCATGGATCCAACGCGACGTATATGAGGATATCAACAACAACAAAAATGAATGAAAAATATTCAACAAGATAGATGTTTCAACAATAACCAATATTGCCTCAACGTATTAATGACTTCCACAACTTCAACCCCAAATAACTCGCTAGTGAGAGGATATAATGTATAACCACAATATTAGATAAAACCAACTTCACAGTAAAGGAGATAGTATTCAACATTGAGTCTCAAATAATGGAAATCAACAAGTAAAGAGATGGCATCAACAATTACTTCAACAATGATAATTAACAATGAAGAATTAATATGTAACAATAAAAGAGATAACAAGTTCAATTAAAGTATGAGAGCAATTTAACACGTAAGATGTAGAACAACTACTAAACAAGTAAACTAAGACAATAAAGGATATTCTAACACAATTAAAGATAATTTGACTATGAGTGTTTGGAACATAATAAGGCATTTCTATTTAAGCATAGAAATAGCCTAAGTGGCCTAAGCCGGTCAAATACTACGTACAACTCGTGTACTCACTCGTCACCTTGCGTACACGGATTTGACTTAGCACAATTGAATCAAACAATACCAATCCTAAGGGGTAGTTCTCCCACACAAAGTTAGGCAAGACACTTACCTCAAATTGATCAATTCAGAACTCGAAAATAGCTTTTCCCTTACAATCTGCCTCCACACGACTCAAATATAACCAAAATCGACTAAATAAAATCAAACAATACTAGGGAATTCAATTGCATTAGATAAAGTTAAGATCTTTACACTTTTCCCAAAAAGTCAACCCGAGGCCCGCCCGATCAAAACCCGGGTCCAATGGTAGATTCCGCCTACCCATGACTCTACGAGTTCATATATGTGATTAGTTTCAAAATCCAAGTCAAAATCGACTCTCAAAACTGAATTTCTTATTTTTCAAAAACTTGACAAAGTTTCATAAATTTTTACTCTGATTCACATGATTTTGATGTTAGAATCTAAGATAAGTTGATGGAATATGATTAGAAATAGATTAAGATCACTTACCCAAGGTTTGTAGGTGAAAATCTCCTCTCCAAATCACCTTTTACCGAGTCTAGGGTTTAAAATGAGAGAGTGAACTCAAAAATCCATTCTCACTATTTGTTAAGTGTCAGATATCGTAATTGCGACATGGGTTCGCAATTGCTAACCCTTTTAATTGTCAATAAATCCTCACAATTGCGGCACTGAAGACTTGAGGGACTCTTGACAAATGTGAAAGTTGGATCGCATTTGCGACCACCATTGCCTCGTAAATGCGAACCCAGCAGATCAGGCCTACCTTCATGAATGCGAACTCAGACCTTGCAATTGTGAGATCTAAGGCCTGTGCAGAAAACCAACAATCTTTTGATTCCAACCACACTCCGGCTAAGCGTCCGAAACTCACCCGAGCCCTCGGGGCTCCAAACCAAAAATCCACACAAGTCTAAAAACATCATACAAACTCGCTCCTGTGATCAAAACACGAAAATAACATCTAAAACTACGAATTAAACTCTAAAACGCATGATTTTCAAAGGGATTTTCAAAAACTTCTATATTTCAACTAAGCGTCTGAATCCTATCAAATGAACTCCGAACGACGCCAAATTTTGCAAACAAGTTCTAAATGCCATAATAGACCTATTCCAAGTCCTAAAATCAAATTCTGAGCTCGATAGCTAAAATTCAACCTACGATCAAACTTTTCATCTTAAAATTGTCAAATTTTGGCAAAATCAACACAAATCAACCTACGGATTTCGAAAATCAATTCCGGGCATACGCCCAAGTCCAAAATCACGATACGAACAATCAAGTCATAAAATACAATTCCAGGGTCGTTTTTACAAAAACCAAATTTTGGTCAACATTTTTAATTTTCAACTTCTAAGTCTAGAATTAAAGGTCCAAATCAACCCGAAAGATTCCCGGAACAAAACTAATCAAACCCTTAAGTCATTAAAACATAAACTCACATATGTGAAGCAATAAAAGGGGGTAAAGAGGCGTAATTACACAAAACGACCAATCGGGTCGTTACATTCTCCCCCTCTTAAAATAAATGTTGGTCCTCGAACGTGCATAAGGACATACCCGAAGTGGTGAATAGATGAGGACAACAACTCTGCATATCATGCTCGGTCTCTAGGTCACCTCCTCGATCGGATGACCCCTCCATTGAACCTTCACTGAAGCAATATCCTTTTATCTCAACTTCCAGACCTGTCGATCCAGATAGCCACGGGCTCCTCAGTGTAAGTCAAATCCTCGTCCAACTGGACTGTGCTAAAGTCTAGAACATGAGATGGAACAGTATAATATTTCGGGAGTATAGAGACACGGAACACCAGATTAGCCACAGATAAACTAGGTGGCAATGCAAGCATGTATGCCACCTCTCCAACCCTCTCAAGGATCTCAAAATGTCCGATATACCTAGGGATCAACTTGCCCTTCTTCCTGAACCTCATCACACTCTTCATGGGTGAAACCCGGAGCAAGGGTCACTCTCCAACCATGAATGAAACATCACAAACCTTCCGATCCACAAAGCTCTTTGGTCTAGATTAGGCTGTACGAAAGCCTATCCTGAATCATCTTGACATTCTACAAAGAATCTCAAACCAGATCCGTTCCTAATAACTTAGCCTCTCCCGGTTCAAACCATCCAACTAAAGAACAACACCCTATATAGAGCCTCATACGGAGCCATCTAGATACTCGAATGATAGCTATTGTTGTAGGCAAACTCCACAAGTGGCAAGAACTGATCCCAAGCACACCCAAAATCCATAACACAAACACGAAGCATATCCTCCAATATCTGAATAGTGTGCTCGGACTATCTATCCGTATGTGGGTGAAATTTTGTACTCAACTCAACTTGTGTGCCTAGCTGACGTTGTACAACCTTCTAGAAATGTGACGTGAACTGTTTACCCCAGTCAGAGATGAAATATATCGGCACGCCATGAAGTCAGACAATCTCGCGGATATAAACCTGAGCGAGCTACTCTAAAAAATAAGTAGCCACTGCCGGAATGAAATGAGATGACTTGGTCAACCTGTCCACAATCACCCATACTACATTAAACTTCTTCTGAGTCTGTGGGAGCCCAACAGCGAAGTCCATTGTGACACGCTCCCATTTCCACTCAAGAATCCCAAGCCGCTGAAGCAAACCACCCGGTCGCTGATGCTCATACTTTATCTGCTGACAATTTAGGAACCGAGCTACATACTCCACTATGTCTTTCTTCATCCTTCTCTACCAATAGTGCTGCCTCAAGTCCTGATACATCTTAACAATACCTGGATGAATGGAGTACCATGAACTATGTGCCTCCTGAAGAATCAACTCATGCAAACCATCCACATTGGGTATACATAACCGGACCTGCATCTGTATCACATTGTCATCCCCAATAGTAACCTCCTTGGCATCGTCGTACTGAACTGTATCCCTAAGGACAAGTAGATAGGGGTCATCATACTGACGCTCTCTGATACGATCACATAGAGAAGATCGAGAAACTACACAGGCAAGAACTCAACTGGTCTCCATGACATCCAATCTAACCAACTAGTTGGCTAAGGCTTGAACCTCCAATGCTAATGGTCTCTCTACTACAGATATGCTAAACTGCCCAAACTCTCCACCTTTCGACTCAAGGCATCGGCCAACAGTGGCCTTCCCGAGATGATATAGAATGGTGATATCATAGTCCTTAAGTAACTCTAACCACCTCCGCTGCCCCAAGTTAAGATCTTTCTATTTGAATAGATGTTGTAGACTCCCGTGATAGGTAAAGACCTCACAAGGAACACCGTACATATAATGCCGCCAGATCTTCAATGCATGAACAATGGCTGCCAACTCCAAATCGTAGACTGGATAATTCTTCTCATGAGTCTTCAACTGTCGAGACTCGTAGGCAATCACCCTACCCTTCTGCATCAACACCGCACCAAGGCCAATATATGATGCATCACAATACACAATATAAGATTCTAAGCCCATAGGAAACACCAACACTAGGGCTATAGTCAAAGTAGTCTTGAGATTTTGAAAGCTCGCCTCACACTCCTCGGTCCAAATGAAAGAAACACCCTTCTAGGTCAGTTTGGTCACAGGTGCAGCAATAGATGAGAAGCCCTCTATGCAACAACGATAATACCAGGCCAAACCAAGGAAACTGTGGATCTGAGTAGATGAAGACGGTCTGGGCCAACTCTAGACAGCCTCAATATTTTTTGGATCTACCTTGATTCCCTCACTCGACACCACATGACCCAAAAATGCCACTGAATCAAGCTAGAATTCACACTTTAAGAACTTTGCATATAACTTCCTCTCTCAAGGCCTGGAGCACGATCCTCAAATGCTGCTCATGATCTTCCCGACTGCGGGAGTATAACAAGATGTCGTCAATAAATACAATGATGAATGAATCTAGAGAAGGCCGGAATACATTGTTCATCAGGTGCATAAATGCGGGAGTTGGTCAGCCCAAATAACATCACGAGAAACTCGTAGTGACCATACCGAGTCTAAAAGGAAGCTTCAGAATAGCCTGACCGCAAATCAATCTTGGAGAACACCTTGGCACCCTATAGCTGATCAAATAGATCATCAATGCGCGGTAATGGATACATGTTCTTCACTGTAACCTTATTCAACTAACAATAATCAATACACATGAGCACAGAACCATACTTCTTCTTCTTCACAAACAAGACCGGAGCACCCCACGATGATATACTAGGCCGAATGAATCCCTTATCAAGCAACTTTTGCAATTGTTCCTTTAACTCCTTCTGCTCCGCTGAGGCCATACGATATGGTGGAATAGAAATGGGCTGAGTGCCCGGCAACAAGTCAATACCAAAGTTAATGTCCTTGTCGGGCAGCATGCCCCGAAGATCTGCTGGAAATATATCTGGTAAGCCCCTCACTACCATAACTGACTCAACGGTATTAGATCAGCACTGACATCCCACACAAAGGCTAGATAAACATTACACCCTTTCTTAACCATCCATTGAGCCTTTAGAAATAAGATAACCATACTAGGAACATAATTTAATGCACCCTCTACTCTACCATGGTAAACCTAGCATAGCCAGCATTACAGTCTTGGCATGCCAATTAAGAATAACATGATAGGGTGACAACTAGTCCATGCCCAAGATAATATCAAAGTCTACCATACTAAGTAAAATACATCAACTATTGTCTCAAAACCACTAACAACAACCAAATACGATCGATACACATGGTCCACAATAATAGAATCTCCCACATGTGTAGAAATATAAACAGGAGAACTCAAGGAATTAGGAGAAACATCCAAATATGGAGCAAAGTAAGATGACACATATGAATAAGTGGATCCCGGATCAAATAAGACGGATGCATCTCTATGGCAAACGAGAACCATACTTGTAATGACTGATTCTGAAGCAACTGCCTTTGTCCTACTCGAAAGAGCATAGAATCTGGCCTAGGCTTCTCCTCTGGGGAGACCTCTACCCGCACGTCCCCCACCCATAGCTTGTTGCACGGGTGGAGTGGCAACTAGGGTTGCAACCATAGCCTGTGAAGTCTGCGAACCTGACTGGATCCGTAGAGCCTGAGTACTCTAGGAAGGTGCACACCTACTGAGTTTGGGGGTAGTCTCTAACCATGTGGCGAGTATCACCACACTTAAAATAAGCTCTCAATGGGCGTGGTGGCTGGGACTGGCTCAAGCCTAGCCAACCGGACTGACCGCTGAAGGCACCCCGTGCAGAAAGCGCACTAGAAAGTGGCTGAGCAAAGTGTGCAGCATGAGATCTCAAAACAGCTGTGGCACCACTAGAAGTTGTAAATACTGAGTTTACTATACGGCTCACATAGCCCCTATTATGACGGGCTAAAACTACAGCGTGACTACCACTAAATCCCTTCGTGACATGAGACCTCTTGGCCTCCCTATCATCTTTATCATGGTTTTGCATACCCTCTGATCTCCGTGCAACCTCTACCACCTGTTGATACGGGGCGTCTGACTCCAACTCCTTGGCCATGCTATATCTAATACTCTGGTTGAGCCCCTTAATGAATCGACGGACTTGCTTCCTAACAGTGGCAACCAAGGCCGGTGTATGCCTAGACAAATAACTGAATCAGACAACCTACTCTGACATTGACATAGTACCCTGGCGAATCTGCTCAAACTCCGGACGCCAAGAAAACCTCGAAGAGTTTGAGGAACAAAGTCTCTCAAGAAAAACTATGAAAATCGATCCCATGTAACTAAAGCAGCCTCAGCTGGGCTACCCACCTGTATGCCCGCCACCATTAAGATGTTTCTCCCTTCAGTTGGAACGTAGTAAAGGAAACCCCACTCACCTCCACAATGCCCATAATGCAGAGAATGTGATGACACTCCTTAAGAAACCCATGCGCATCCTGAAGCCAAACCACTGAAAGTAGGAGGGTGGTACTTCATGAACCTCTCGAGCCTAAGCTGCTCCTCCTCAGATGATACTGTCCTAACCACGGGATGAACTGGAGCAATAGGTTGTACCGGTATAACCTCTTGTACCTGATCAACTTGGACTCGCTACTCTAGGGTACGGGCCGCAAAAGTCTGTGCTTCTCCCCCAACCTGAGATATGGTTTGTGCAAGTGGGATCAACCCCACCTGAGCTAAGGTGCTGAACATGATCAGGAACTGTGTGAGGGTCTTCTGAAGTGCTGGGGCAGTAATAGGCACCTCGGGTGTCTAACCCCCGACTGGAGCCACTGGTGGCTCCTCTATCACAGCTCGGGCAAGTGCTAAGGCTGCACCACGTGCCTGTCCTCGACCTCTGCCCCGGCCTCGACCTCTCACTGCTCTAGCAGGGGGTGCAAGTTCTGATAGTTGTATCTTGCGGTGTGTGTCCTCACCATCTGTGAGAGAATAGAAATTCAAAGGTTTAGTTTTTGTAATCAACCATTTCGCATGATAAGGAATAAAAGAAGTGAAATCTTCCTAACAGTTCTGTAGCCTCTCAAAGATAAGTACAGACGTATATGTACCGATCCGCAAGACTCTAATAAATATGCTTATGACTTGTAACACCTATGAACCTAGAATTCTGATACCAATTTTCCTCCGTAGGACATCGTGATGGCACCTAGTCTCTACGACTAGGTAAGCCTAACAATAATAGTAACAGAATAGATATAGCTTATCAAATTACTAAAGACAATTGAATAATAGATAAAAATCCTCTTAAAATGGAATTTCACAAATACACACCCCAAAACTGGTGGAGTTAAGTCATAAGCTTTACATAGTGTAACAAGAGTAACTACTACTCACTGTATGAAAGTAAGTATAACAATAAATGAGGATAAAGGAAGGTGACTCGGGGTCCTACAAACGCCGAGCAGGCACACCTTGAAGTCTCTGACCAAACAACTAGCAGAAATCTTTATCTACTGGCATGACAAGATGTACCAAAATCTATACAAAAGATATATAGAAGCATAGTATGAGTACACCACAATGGTACCCAGTAAGTATCGAGTCTAACCTCAGTGGAGTAGTGATGAGGCTAGGTCGAGATACCTACTAGGATATAAATAAGTAGTATAAATTTAAATACAGATATAAAATAGAGAGTAAGAAGCAACTAATATAGAACAAGATGATAGCATGATCTAATACCGGAACAATCAATAATAGAAATAGCATCAAAGAAGCAACCAAAGGACTATAAAGATCATGTATGAGCAACAACTGATAGAACATTAAGGAATGAAACAACAAATATATTTCCCACCAGAACACTTTGCAATGCGCAATAAATACCAAGAATCACACAGAGGTATCGCCTCGTGTATAATGAAATCAAAATCGAGGTACCACCTCGTATTCACTTTTCTCAATTTCAATTACAATCTTTCTTTATACCGCCGCGTGAACCTTACATTTGAAATATAGGTTTTGAAAATAGTTTTCCCGAAATAGCTCTACACACTTTAGCGCACCTTATGACGACGCATGGCTACACGTACTTTCCCTACAAGCAACACGCATATAAGTTCCACCTTATACCGCGACATGCACATCACCCCAAGCCTTATACCGTCGCATGCTCATCAATATCATATCACATTAAAAATTCGCATCATAGGTGCCTATATATCACAACTTGCCAACAACAACAATATCAATGTTTCCATAACAATGGCCCATGGATCCAACATGACGTATAAGAGGATATCAACAACAACAATGACTAGAAAATACTCAACAAGTTAAATGTTTGAACAATAACCAACATCGCTTCAACGTATTAACGACTTTCACAACTTCAACCCCAAATAACTCGACAATGAGAGGATATAATGTATAACCACAATATTAGATAAAACCAACTTCACAGTAAAAGAGATAGTATTCAACATTGAGTCTCAAATAATGGAAATCAACAAGTAAAGAGATAATATGAATAATTACTTCAACAATGATAATTAACAATGAAAAATTAGCATGTAACAATAAAGGAGACAACAAGTTCAATTAAAACATGGGAGCAATTTAGCAAGTAAGATGTAGAACAACTACCAAACAAGTAAATTAAGGCAATTAAGGATATTATAACATAATTAAAGATAATTTGACTATGATAGTTTGAACATAATAGGGCATTTCTATTTAAGCATGAAAATAGTCTAAGTGGCCTAAGCTGGTCAAATACTATGTACAACCCGTGTACCCACTCGTCACCTTGTGTACACGGATTTGACTTAGTACAATTGAATCAAACAATACTAATCCTAAGGGGTAGTTCCCCCATACGAAGTTAGGCAAGACACTTACCTCAAATAGGCTAATTCACAACTTGGAAATAGTTTTTGCCTTACAATCCGCATCGACACGGCTCAAATCTAACCAAAATTGACTCAATAACTTCAAATAATGCTACAATTGCAATAGATAAAGTTAAGGTTTTTACATTTTTTCCAAAAAGTAAAAAAAATCTAATACGGGGCCTGTACGTCAAAACCTGGGTCCAATGTTAGATTCTGTCTACCCATGACCACACGAGTTCATGTATGTGATTAGTTTCAAAATTTGAGTCCAACTCTTAAAATGCAATTTTTTATTTTTCAAAAACTTGTCAAAGTTTCATAAATTTCTACATTGATTCATATGATTTTGATTTTAGAATCTAAGATAAGTTGAAGGAATACGATTAGAAATAAATAAGGATCACTTACCCCAGGTTTGTAAGTAAAAATCCCCTTCCAAATCGCCTCCTACCGAGTCTAGGATTTAAAAATGAGAGAATGAACTCAAAAATCCCGTCTTCCAACTATTTGTTCAGTTGTAGATATTGCAATTGCGACATGGGTTCACGATTGCGAACCCTTTCCATTGCGAATAAATCCTCGCAATTGCGGTACTGAAGACTTGAGGGACTCTTCACAAATGCGAAAGTTGGATTGCATTTGCGACCGTTGTTTCCCTCGCAATTGAGACAAAAATCATCGCAATTGTGATCCTAGACCATCCCAGCAGACTTCGCAAATGCGAACACTGGTTTCGCAAATGCGAAGCCAGCAGATCAGGCCTACCTTCAAAAATGCAAACTCATACCTTGCAATTGCGTGATCTGAGGCATGTGCAGAAAACCAACAACCTTTTGATTCCAACCACACTCCGCTAAGCGTCCGAAACTCACCCGAGCCCTCGGGGCTCCAAATTAAACATCTACATAAGTCTAAAAATGTCATACAAACTCGCTCGCGTGATCAAAATATGAATATATTATCTAAAACTACGAATTGAACTCTAAAACGCATGATTTTGAAAGCGATTTTTTAAGAAATTCTATAATTTCAACTAAGCGTCTAAATCCTATCAAATTAACTCCGAACAACGTCATATTTTGCAAACAATTTCTAATACCAAAACGGACCTATTCTAATGTCACACCCATTTTATGAACAAGCCGTGATCGGCACCCGATCGCTAAATTCGACCGAGCGAACCATCTGCGCTTATCAAAACTATTATAACTTCTGACCTTATATGCAACAAAGCAATACTTAAATCAGATATTTTTAATTAATTTGAATATCTAAAATAAGCCAACTCCAAAAATTTATTTATAGTAACTACTGAAATACTACAAAGTTATTATCTAAAACACCTGAATCTTAACCCACCGACTGTGTCTATGAAGCCTCTATTGATAAACTGACACGCTGCTAAGGACATGAGATTTTCTGGCCAATTCCAAGTAAAC
This sequence comes from Nicotiana sylvestris, assembly GCF_000393655.2. Lineage (NCBI taxonomy): Eukaryota > Viridiplantae > Streptophyta > Magnoliopsida > Solanales > Solanaceae > Nicotiana > Nicotiana sylvestris. Next base: position 116,051,458 of record NC_091057.1, on the reverse strand, counting down.
AAAGAAATAACTAAATAATGATGACTCAAAAGAGTTCTCCACAAACAAAAGCGGAGCTTATCAATAGCACTAGAAGTGAGGGAAGTCCTAACTCAAAGCCTGCTCGCCTGCAAAATCTGTTCATACGATGTACTGCAGACCAACGCAGGTTCCCAAAAGAGAACGTCTGTACCATCAATTGTACTCAGTAAGTCTCAATGACAGGGGACAAAACTTTAATAAAATATACATTACAAGTACAGATTCTAAATGCATGAAAAATATAAAGCTTCTAAGAACAATTCTAAAATAATTGCATAACAATAGTTTATGAGTTCTAAAAGAAATTCTTTTCTTTTTCTTTCTTATCTAAAAAAAATACTTCACTTTATGCTTCGAGAGTTTTAACTATCTTGACTTATTTTGTATTAGTCACCGTGTGATCGGCACGGGTTCAATCCCAACTTGATCGAATAGGCCCAATTCACGCGATGCCACTCGCTTCACGGTTCTCAATACTCATGTATCATACCTTATCCTGTCTAAGTAAATTCTCAACAACGAGACCCTCGGCTCATGTGCTTCCTACTTTGGCACACCTAGTTTCAGGAAGTTAACGCCTTGGTTAGGACCCTCGGTCTGGACGATGATCCTTTCTCAGAATAGAGGATACTTTCAAAAATCTTTTCTTTCTAAAACTTCTTCTTGTGACTTTTCAAATCTAAATCTTGTTTGAAAGTGATCTATCTATATTCATAATAATATTCTTAAATGTACACATAAGAATGGAATAAAATTGAAGTCTATGACCAAACACTAGCAGAAATCTTTATTTACCGCACGAGTAAATGTACCTGGATCTACACAAAAGATATATACAAGCATAGTATGAGTACACCACAACGGTACCCAGTAAGTATCGAGCCTAACCTCAGTGGAGTAGTGACGAGGCCAGGTCGAGACACCTACTAGGATATAAATAAGTGGTATAAATTTAAATACGGATATAAAATGAGAAGTAAGAAGCAACTAATACAGACCAAGATGATAGCATGATCTAATACTGAAAAAATCAACAATAGAAATAGCATCAAAGAAGCAACTAAAGGACTATAAAGATCATGTACGAGCAATAACTGATAGAACATTAAGGAATGAAACAACAAATATATTTCCCACTACAATACTTTGCAATGTGCTATAAACACCAAGAATCACACCGAGGTATCACCTCGTGTATAATGAAATCAAAACCGAGGTACCACCTCGTATTCACTTTTCTCAATTTCAATCACAATCTTTCCTTATACCTTCGCGCTTACATTTGAAATATAGGTTTTGAAAATAGTTTTTCCGAAATAGCTACACACACTTTAGCCCACCTTATGACGACGCGTGGCTTCACGTAGTTCCCCTACAAGTAACACGCATATAAGTTCCACCTTATATCGCAACATGCACATCACCCCAAGCCTTATACCGCCGCATGCTCATCAATATCATATCACAAGAACAATTCGCATCATAGGTGCCTACATATCACAACTTGCCAACAATAACAATATCAATGTTTTTACAACAATGGCCCATGAATCCAACATGACGTATACGAGGATATCAACAACAACAATGACTAGAAAATACTCAACATGATAAATGTTTCAACAATAACCAACATCGCTTCAACGTATTAACGACTTTCACAACTTCAACCCCAAATAACTCGACAATGAGAGGATATAATGTATAACCACAATATTAGATAAAACCAACTCCACAGTAAAAGAGATAGTATTCAACATTGAGTCTCAAATAATGGAAATCAACAAGTAAAGAGATAATATGAACAATTATTTCAACAATGATAATTAACAATGAAAAATTAGCATGTAACAATAAAGGCGACAACAAGTTCAATTAAAACATAGGAGCAATTTAACAAGTAGGATGTAGAACAACTACTAAACAAGTAAATTAAGGCAATTAAGGATATTCTAACACAACTAAAGATAATTTGACTATGATAGTTTGGAACATAATAGGGCATTTCTATTTAATCATGAAAATAGTATAAGTGGCCTAAGCCAATCAAATACTACGTACAATCTGTGTACCCACTCGTCACCTTGCGTACACGAATTTAACTTAGCACAATTGAATCAAACAATACTAATCCTAAGGGGTAGTTCCCCCACACAAAGTTAGGCAAGACACTTACCTCAAATAGGCCAATTCACAACTCGAAAATAGCTTTTCCTTTACAATCTACCTCCACATGGTTCAAATCTAACACAAATTGACTCAATAACATCAAATAATGCTATAATTGCAATAGATAAAGTTAAGATTTTTACATTTTTTCCAAAAAGTAAAAAAATCTAATACAGGGCCTGCACTGCCAAAACCCGGGTCCAATGTTCGATTCTGTCTACCCATGACCCCACGAGTTCATGTATGTGATTAGTTTCAAAATTCGAGTCTATATCGACTCTCAAAATGCAATTTTTTATTTTTCAAAAACTTGTCAAAGTTTCATAAATTTCTACATTGATTCATATGATTTTGATTTTAGAATCTAAGATAAGTTGATGGAATATGATTAGAAATAAATATGGATAACTTACCCAAGGTTTGTAGGTGAAAATCCCCTTCCAAATCGCCTCCTACCGAGTCTAGGGTTTAAAAATGACAGAATGAACTCAAAAATCCTGTCTCCCAACTATTTGTTCAGTTGTAGATATTGCAATCGCGACATGGGTTCGCGATTACGAACCCTTGCCATTGCGAATAAATCCTCGCAATTGCGGCACTGAAGACTTGAGGGACTCTTCACAAATGCGAAAGTTGGATCGCATTTGCGACCATTATTGCCCTCTCAATTGGGACAAAAATCATCGCAATTGTGAGCCCATCCCATCCCAGCAGACTTCGCAAATGCGAACACTGGTTTCGCAAATGCGAAGCCAGCAGATCAGGCCTACTTTCGCAAATGCGAACTCATACCTTGCAATTGCGATATCTGAGGCGTGTGCAGAAAACCAACAATCTTTTGATTCCAACCACACTCCGCTAAGTGTCCAAAACTCACCCAAGCTCTCGAGGCTCCAAACCAAACATCTACATAAGTCTAAAAATCTCATACAAACTTGCTCGCACGATCAAAATACGAATATAACATCTAAAACTACGAATTGAACTCTAAAACGCATGATTTTGAAAGCGATTTTTTGAGAATTTCTATAATTTCAACTAAGCGTCTGAATCCTATCAAATTAACTCCGAACAACATCATATTTTGCAGACAAGTTCTAAATACAAAAATGGACCTATTCTAATGTCACACCCATTTTATGAACAAGCCGTGATCGTTACTCGTTCGCTAAATTCAACCGAGTGAACCATCTGCGCTTATCAAAACTATTATAACCTCAAACCTTATATGCAACAAGGCAATACTTTAATCAAATATTTTTAATTGATTTGAATATCTAAAATAAGCCAACTCCAAAAATTTATTTGTAGTAACTACTGAAATACTACAAAGTTATTTTCTAAAACACCTGAATCTTAACCCGTCGACTGTGTCTATGAAGCCTCTATTGATAATCTGACGCGCTGCTCAGGACATGAGATTTTCTGTCCAATTCTCCAAGTAAATGAAGAAATAACTAAATAATGATGACTCAAAAGAGTTTTCCACGAACAAAAATGGAGCTTATCAATAGCACTAGAAGTGAGGGAAGTCCTAACCCGTAGCCTGCTCGCCTGCAAAATCGGCTCTTACATTTTACTGCAGACCAACTGTCACGACCCATTTCCATAATAGGTCATGATGGCGCCCAACACTATTGCCGGACAAGCCAATGCAGAAACTACCAAATAAGTTCTCAATTTACTTTTACCAAATATTTTCAATAATTCCTAAAGTTAAGATTAGGACAGGCAATAACCAATAATGTATCAAAAATAATTATACAATCCTCAACATAATAGTCTACTATTGTGTGTGCCAAGATATTGTGTCACAAGTTGTGGGCAACTAGTAGAATATACAAAAGAATCAAACTATCCTACTGCCCGAAATAGAATATACAGCAAAAATACATAAGAGAGACTTCTTCAGGCTGCTGAACGGCATGGGAAGGGAAGCAGCTCACCGTAGAAGTCTCAAAATCTGTTCAGTCCACAGAAAAGTACTAAGTAAAGCATCCGCAAGTAACACCGAGGGACGTACGGCCCGACCCAATATAAAAGTAAATTATGCACTGCCGAGGGTCGAACGACACGAACCATAGATGCATCTATTACCCCGCTCGCGATTCACACATGCGACGCGGTCAAATATAAATAAACTCAACAACAAGCAGACAATAATGTATATCTGAGAAGTAGTTATTCACAGGAATATTCAAATTCTCTTTTAAAAGGCCAAGGAAGATAAGGTTCCTCTTACTAGTCTCATTTACCTTAATTAACATGATTTATACAAATTCGAATTTAACATGAAGTTACAAGAATATCACATAGAGCATGCTTCTAGGGTCCTAGACTACCCGGACTTAGCATAATAGTAGCTACGCATGGACTCTCGTCACCTAGTGCGTACGTAGCCCCCGCATATAGTAGCAACTAATTCGATTATTACACCTATGGGGACAATTCCCTCTTACAAGATAAGAAAGGAGACTCAACTCGCTCCAAGTATACTTCCAAATGCCAAGAAAGAGCCCAAACTCTCAATTTGGAGCCGAACGATCCAAAACTAGCTAAATGAGGTAGGAACTAGTCAATATAAGTTCACAAGATGGTATTCTAGCTATTTAAGCAACTCCCCAATCCTCAACCCAAGTTTCCTAAAATTCGACCTCGGGCCCACGTGCCCGGATTCAGAAATTTTTCGAAGGAAGTTGTTCTCTATAACCTAAGGATCAATAATATATGATTTCTAATTTATTTCATAACAAATTTCATGGTTAAATCTAACTTTTGTTAAAACCCTAGGTTTTGCTCTAACCCCCTTGATTTTACCTAAATTCTAGTGTTTAATTCACCTAAGACACAAGTATTAAACTAAGAATAAGTGGGATAAACTTACCTCAAGATGCTAGGTCGAAGTCTTCTCTCAAAAGCTCCCAAAATTGCCAATGGAGGAGTGAAAAGTGGTAAAAATGACTTAGAACCCATATTAAATGAAGCTCACTACTTCAGCGATTTCCGCATTTGCGGTCCCGCTTCTGCGAGGAAAAGACCGCATCTGCGAAAATGGGCCAAGCGGGCTGGGACCGCTTCTGCGGTCTTGAAGCCGCTTCTGCAGAGCCGTTTTCGCGGCTTGGGAGACGCTTCTGCGGTTCCTGGCCTGGCCTGCCTTGGTAGCTTCTGCAATAGGAGGACCGCTTCTGCGGTCTCGCACTTGCGGTCAACCAACCGCAGGTGCGGTTATGACAGAAGCAGATACTTCAGCACTTGTCAAAAATTCCAACTTCATTCGAGCCTCGTCCGATTGACACTCGGGGTTCCCGGGCCCCACCTAAACATACCGACAAGTCTGAAATAACGAGACGGACCTACTCAAACCTTCGGAATGCCCGAAATAATGCTAAATCCAAGAATCACCCCCTAAAACCAAATGAATCAAACTTATGAATTTCAAGTTCTTAATTTTCCTCTAACGAGCTGAAACGCCCTTAAACTACTCGGATTGGCATCAAATTTTGCGGGAAAGTCTTAAATATTATATCGGACCTGTACCGGACTCCGGAACCAACATGAGAGCCCGATACCCATGGGATCAATCATTACTTAGTTTCTTTAAATCCTTAAAACTTCATATTAACAATTTCTAATAAAAAATTCATTCCTCGGGCTAGGGACCTCGGAATTCGTTTCCGGGCATACGCCCAGGTCTCACATTTTCCTACGGATACTCCGGGACCGTCAAATCACGAATCCAGATCCGTTTGCTCAAAATATTGACCAAAGTCAAACTTAGCCCTTTAAGAAAATTCTAAGGAATCAAATGGGCGTATTTCACTCCAAACTCTTCCAAATCCCGAAATAACCATCCCCGCAAGTCGTAAATTAGTTAAAGCAAGCATGGAAAGTTTCATTTAAGGGAACGGGCTTCTAAAAGGCAAAATGACCAGTCGGGTTGTTACACCAACGCAGGTTCCCAAAAGAGAACGTCTGTACCATCTATTATACTCAGTAAGTCTCAATGACAGGGGACAAAACTTTAATAAAATATACATTACAAGCATAGATTCTAAATGCATGAAAAATATAAAGCTTCTAAGAACAATTCTAAAATAATTGCATAACAACAGTTTATGAGTTCTAAAAGAAATTCTTTTCTTTTTCTTTCTTATCTAAAAAAATACTTCACTTTATGCTTCGAGAGTTCCAACTATCTTGACTTATTTTGTATTATTCACCGTGTGATCGGCGCGGGTTCGATCCCAACCTGATCGAATAGGCCCAATCCATGCGGTGTCACTCGCTTCACGGTTCTCAGTACTCATGTATCATACCTTATCCTAGCTAAGTAAATTCTCAACAACGAGACGCTCAGCTCGTGTGCTCCCTACTTTGGCACAATTAGTTTTAGGAAGTCAACGCCTTGGTCAGGACCCTCGGCCTAGACGATGACCCCTTATACTCTCAAAAATCTTTTCTTTCTAAAACTTCTTCTTGTGACTTTTCAAATCTAAATCTTGTTTGAAAGTGATCTATCTATATTCATAATAATATTCTTGAATGTACACATAAGAATGGAATAAAATTACTCAAAGTATTTTTAAAAGTTCTATCTAACTCTTGAAATTTTAACATGTAAGATCACGTAATAAAGCATAAAAATATGAAAAATAGACGATCATACTTCTCGAGAAAAACTAGAATATACTTAGTCAACATGTATTCACACGATCCAATTAAGCACATGTTGACTCTTTAAAATATTTTATCAAACACTTTATTGACATGTTTTTGTGAGTAGAACCACTTTAGTAAAGTATTATATCCACTCACCTCAAAACTCCTCGATCCAATACGTAGGCTCCGGTCCAATTTATTCCTATCAACCAATCGATTCTACAACAACCAATGCATCTTAATTAATTTCAAAGTTTCACACCTAAACATTGAATATACTGTTGATACAAAGAAAGAAGGAAATTAACTATCCAATTCTTATACTGTATGATAATTGAGAATAGGAAATTTTATATACTTGAGTTCAAGAATTAATAATTTGTAACGAAACCTAGAATTTTCATTGTCAGCATGTTGGGACGTGCTTCTGTTTCTTGTCCGTAGAAGTCTATTGCTTTGATTTTTTTGGAATTTTCCCTGAGCCCCTCTTTTATTCCAGGCTTAAGGCTTTAAGCCTTTTGCTTTTCAACAGCCCTTTATGGGCTTTAGGCTTGTCCCTACCCCACCCCACCCCACCCCCCTTTGTTATTTTATTTTTGTTTTTATTTTGACTAAACTAATAACTAATGATACTCACTTTTAATAATGAATAATATTAAAATTATTAATATTCCCCTAATTTTATATCCAATTATTTATAAAAAGAGAAATAACTCAAAAGTCAATCACAAGGGTTTAAATCCGTAATAGAATTATAATTTTTATGCACTCAAGGCAATTAAAAAAAATTATCTATAACGTGACTTGAAACTTTATAGATTTGAGGAGTGTTACATCCAAGTCCCAAAAGTAAACCTACGGTCAAACTTTTTAATTTAAAATTGTCGAATTTCTCAAATCAACACAAATCAACCTACGGACTTTCAGAATTCAAGTCGAAATCATGCTACGAAGCTATCAGAATAACAAAAATACAGTTCCGGGGTCGTTTTCACAAAAGTCAAAGTTTGATCAATATTTTCAATTTTCAACTTCTAATCTAGAATTAAGGGTCCAGATCAATCTGAAATCTTTCCGGAACGAAACTAACCAACCTTGCAAGTCATACAAGCATAAACTCACATATGTGAAGCAATAAAGGGGTAAACAAGCGCAATTACACAAAACGACCGATTGGGTCGTTACACACATGGACGCACACACAATACTATAAGGGAAACCCACCCTACCCACATTTTAGTGGACAAAAAAATGGAGTTATAGGTGCAATCCTCCGGCTATAAATTATTTTTACTTTACTAGGAATGAATTAAGTAAAAATAATTTATGGGCGGATAAGAGGCTTGCACTATCTTTAACTAGATATCTTAAGTTCGAAGTAAAGGTATAAAGTCACATATAGTGGAGAATTCTTTACTCCTAAAATGATATTTCTCAGCGCCCGGGCTCTTTCTTTCACTACTAACCCCAAGAAGTTTCAATACATATGCTGAATCTAGGGGTGTACATGGACCGAGTTGGTTCGATTTTTATCAAAACCAAACAAAACCAACTATATCGGTTTGGATTGGTTCGATATTTCCGAGTTTTTTGAGTTTTCGGGTTTTTTTGTTACTTAAATATTATAATCTTACTTTGTCAAATGTTTTATAAGTAAATATATGTTTAGTAAAAATTTAAAAAATTACAAACACATTATCTATTAAAATATTCTTATGGGGAAATTTATTTAGTAACACATGATAGTTATTTTTTTAGTCGTCTCACAATAATTTTTCTTCGATGTGCACTTTCAAGGTTAATCGAATTTAGTAATTAAACACAAAAATCAATATGATACCTAAATAATAATAACCACTTTAAATTCGACAAAGATATAAGAATTTAATATATCTTGACATATGAATATGGAAAGAGCAAAGAGATTGATGCATTTCGGTAACACTTGATAAGAAAGTGATCATACAACCCATTATTTAAGGTTAATAAATATGGAGCACTTCATATTTTATTAAATATTATATCCTATAAGAGAATTCCAAATATTTTTAGATATTTTTAAAAAAAATTCTATATAAAATCTTAAAAGTACATATAAAAATTATATATTTATATGTAGATTTGTTCGATTTTTTTACTTAATACCAAACCAAATCAAATCAAACTTAATCGAGTTTTTAAATCGATTTGGTTTGACTTTTTAGTTTGGTGCGATTTTTTGAATTGGTTTGCACACACCTAGCTGAAACATTTTGTTTCATCGAGCCACGAGCTTGCGTGGACCTCTTTTGAGATTAATCTGAATCTGGAAAAGACACTAAATGAAAACTAAAAAAAAGAGACTAGCTACATTGTCTTTCCCTGATCAATACTAATTATCCGTTGTATCGGTTTGCAATATAATAGACCTTTAAAAAAAATTTTAAAAAAAAAAACTTAAAGCAGGAAAAACTAATTAGTATTGCGCTGTTTTACTGCTCAATATTAGTTACAGTAAACTAATAGTGTGGCGATCGAGTGGATTTTGATTCTGAAAGGCTAACATCGCATTTTCACCATCAAATAAAATTGCACTTCGAATCCTACATAGATGCTAGAGCTAATTAAAGAGGTATATATATATATATATATATATATATATATATATATATATATGTTTACTTAACTAACTGGTCCATCGACTGAAGTAAACCAAGTAAAAACCTATAGTCGCAATTCTAAGGCTAGTTATGTGTGTATCCCTATCTACAAATAACTAACTTTTTTGACAATTATATTTATGGCACTGCATATTATTTTGCCAACTTTGTACTACACATAAGAAATCAACACAATTCAGTCCGACCAATAAAACTTTCAATGTTTAACAAATCATAACAGCCGAAAATAGTGATCAAAGTTAATTAATAAAAGTTCAACGATAAGGTTGTGAGATCTAATTGAACAGTAATAAATAAAGGTTACGATTGGAATTCAGTTAATTAAGAGGAAACTAAAGAATGTCAGGTCAACTATTAATTTACATGACTAAGCTAATATTTAGGGATCCCAAATATTTATGAAAGCGGGAAAGTAAAAGATAGAAATCAAATTAGAATCATGTTCATTCTGGTTGGCGTCATCTTCCTGACTAAATTTATAGCGAGAAAAACGGAAGATCAAGTCATTTGGAATTATATATGGTGAGGGTCATAGATGACTAAAAGTTCATTATTTATAAAAAGTGATTGCTTTTGAATAAATGGGTAATAGATAATTTTATTTTTTATATTAGATTAAGGTAATTCGCGCAACAGTTTATTTGGGAAATACAACTATCCCAAATTATCTCCTAAAGTCATAGGTAAATGTTTAAAAAAATAAAAAGTTTGGAAAATAAATGTTTATAATTTAGAGGGTGAAATAGGTATTTGGCAATCCAAAATTTGAAAAATCTAGTTGAGTGACCTTCTAAGTGAAATAGATATAGTTCTGTGACTTTGTTGTTACAAACGAAAGAAAAGTGATTTTAAGAGATAATTTGGGATAGTTGAGTAACCAATTGAGTAATTGACTCTCGGGATCAAGTATGTTGAAATGGTATTCTAAAAAGCAACCGCATATGAGGTTTTCAATGACGTTTGGATAAAAGAAAAACAAATAGGTTTTTGATGATATTACTGCTTAATTACGAATATCTTTTGTATTTTGTTTATTAGTAATCTCTTGTGTTACTCCCTCCGATCTACTTTATTTAATTTTTTGGTTGTTTTCATACATATTTTTTTTTATGTGTGAAAACAACCAAAAAAAATAATATATTTTCACACATATTAAGAAATTCATCTTTTAGCATTAAATAACAATAAAATTGATCATGTTGACCTTAATTTGTTCATTGGAAATATATAATAGATACTTCAAGACTCTTTACTCCAAAGACAACTTTGAAAAAAGAAAGTTAGATCCTTCTTAATATTTGAAAAATCAAATATTATGAACCACAAAAAAGATTTAAAATTAATTAAAATGGACCGAAGGAAGCCTTTTGTACAAATGGCCATACAACCAAAAAAAGAAAGTTTGGCAATGGGTAATAAAACCAATCACTCCTCATGAATTAGGTTCCTAAAGAAAGAAATTACAGTATAATCTCTCATCTTTTTAATTATTGTGAATATTTTGGGAGTAGCTTTGGTCACATGAATGGTGTGGGAAAAAGGTACGTAAGAGAGGGTACGGTTTTTTATAGCATGGGAACGCTATACTTTTAACGGAGTTAGAATGAGTGAGTTACAATTCCAATCTGATTTTTTTTTTCTGGCTTTCTTAGAGATATTTAATTTGGTTCCATACTTTTTATTTCTATACGTTCAATCAAGTTAATTCTTGAGCCGAGTAGCTATCAGAAAAAAAAATCTACCTCTATAGGATATGAGCAAGGTATGCGTACACAATACCCTCGTAGACTTCATACCGTATAAATATACTAGTTTGAAAGGTTAGATGATTACCTATTTCTTGATGTTTACTATTCATGCTTTTTGATAGGGGTGTACATAGACCGGGTTGGTTCTGTTTTTATCAAAATCAAATCAAACCAAACCAATTATACTGGTTTGGATTGGTTCGATTTTGTCAGATTTTTCGGGTTTTCGTCTCTTTTTTTTTGTTACATGGATAATATTCTGATCTTACTATGTTAAAGTTATAGATAAAGTTTTGATAAGTGAATATATGTTTAGTAAATATTGAAAAAGTTGACAAACATATGATCTATTAAAATATTTAAATGAGAGAATTTTTTTAGTAATACATGATAGTTAATTTCTTAGTCGTGTAACAATAATTTTCGTTAATGTACACTTTCTAGGTTAACACATGAGAGGATCCCCAAAATTCAATATATTTTTAAAGAAAATTCATTATAAAGTCTTAAAAAATATATATAAATTATATATTTATATGTCGGTTTGATTCGGATTTTTTTTACTCAATACCAAACCTAGTCGAGTTTTTTAATCGATTTGTTTTGATTTTTCGGTTTGATGCGATTTTCATGTTGGTTTTGAACCTATTTTTTTGGAAAGCAACTCAACTTAAAGAGAAAAAATGAGTAACCCACAACCACAGACTTCACAATATTATTTGTCAATAACATTTGGAAGGAAATATTTAGATCACTACTACTCGGTATATTTTTTTCAAAACTTTCTTTTTGGATATTTAATTTATTACAATTACATATAGGGTTAAACACTAGATGTAGTTTAGAGGCTCGTAAAAAAGTGGATCTCGAATTTATTACTTTAGGGAATTGAAGCTTCATTTAGGGTTGGTTATTGAAGGGGTAGGTTGGAAACTCATTGATCAAGAAAAGTATAAAAATTATTCCTTCAGTTTCAATTTAAATGACACAATTTCCTTATTAGTTTGTTCCAAAAGGAATAACACATTTCTTCAATTAAATATAATTTAGTTTTAAATTATTCATTTTACTTATTTTACACTTAATGAGAAGCCGACACAAATATTATAACCCCACAAAACTTTTAAAACGGAGGAAGTACACTAAATATCAGACCTAGGTCAAGAAGGCAAGAGAATAAGACAAACTTTGTTTTATGCTTTATTACATTTATTTACCATTTTGCTTTATAATATAAAGTATATACCTTTTAGGGGTGAATCATGTGCAAGTTGTGGAGTGATCTAATCTCTTAACTACTTGTTATTATTTATTTAGCTTTCTTATATAGTATTATGTTTGTTTTAAAGAAGGGAACGTGCAGGAGAATTTGCTGCGGCGACGCTTGCTCTTTCTCTAAGTCCACACCAACATAAAAAGTCGTCCCAAAACTTTCCTTTCTTTTTTCTTTTTTTTCCTTCTAGCACTTGAAGTTGACTATCTAAAATTCAAAACACATTCGCCTTTGGCTAGGTGAGGTGGAGTTGGGTTCAAATACTGTTAACTTCTTGACAAAATGGTAATTAATCTTGAGAGGGGGCGATCAGTGACAATTAATCACATCATCAGTTGCCTTTTTTCTTCTTTCTGTTGGACAATTTATTTCGGTATATATGGACAAAATAAAACTTAGGTCTAGAAACATTATTGCTATATTAATTTAAATAACAAGGACACATCAATCACAAACTTATTGTGGTCGATTACAATTCTCTATTTCTATATTTCGCATTATTTGGACCAAATACACTTCTTGATACAATAATACCGTACTTAAGAAATTAAGTACATTCATACATATACCTGAACATATATACACACACAAATATATTCATTTGATTTACTACAAAAAAGCATCAATTAACGAAATAATACATATGATCAAAGATAATAAAAAGAATAATATGAGTGTGAAAGTGAAACAAGAAACTGTATTGGTCAAAATCTGACCACCACGACCAGGTTGCCCATGACCCCCTTTTCGGCAATCGGGTAGTGAAAGTCAACAGAGTCCACTCCATTTCTCCTCCGAAATACCCGACAAATCGGAAAGAGCAACTTCTAAAGTTACGACCAGAATGCATCATTGACCAAAACACGTCAAGTCACATTGAGAGTAAAGGGATTTCGACTATACATAGCCAAGGAAGGCTTTCGATAAGGGGGGATGGATTCCCTCAGAAGGGAAATCTAAAGAAAAGCTCCACTCCGATATCCTAAGAGAAAAGAAAAACAATTGTAATTCTCTCTTCTAACCGAGTGATGTTAAATTTTAATAAAATAATCGATATTTCCTTTGTCACTTATATAATCATCATTACTAAATCTTTCGATCTAGAATTACCTAAGTTTGACTAGGATTTCTCCTTTTATCTTTGATTGATTTGTTTAAAAAGGATTTCAATATCTTTTGAGTCAAACAATTTGGTGTCATCTGTGGGGATTTCCTAGTGAAAACTCCTAGTCTTTCCAAGATCAAAGCTGAAGAACACAATCATTCACCGAAAAAAACACGAAAGGAGAATCTAACTCACGCGAGACATGGGATCAGCGCGTTAAGGGAAGGAGAGCCGAGCGGATCTACGAAACCCGGAATTCCTCACCACATCAGCTGCAAATATCCTAAACAGGGCAAACGGTGCTACAACCCGGCTCTCCCCCACCAAACTACCGGACGAGAGTAAAGAACATCTCACCCTCACTTCCCACACTTTGTCAAGGAAGGCACATAAGATCTGCGTGGACGAACACACGCAAAGACATCTAGATTGAAGAGCAAAAACTACTTCGACACAACCGAAACTCTCCCTGCCGGCAGCATCTCCGATCTGAATGGCCGGAGTCAGACAAGAAAACCATAATGCGCGCACAGCGCGAGCTTGCGCGAAACGCTGATGCCTCGTGTCCACCGGCGTTGAACCATCCGATGCAAGCAATACCAAACAAACGGGGACTCCCACGGAAGATGCCCAACTCTCCAGAAACTAGGAACAACGATAGGCTCTTATTTCGATAAGTTTGAGATAATACCCTTTAAGGCCAATGGCCTTCGCCATCAAATAAAAGAAAGATTCGACCTCGCTCGAACAACGACGGGCTGTTATTTCGATAAGTTTGAAATAACACCCTTTAAGGCCAAGGGCCTTCGCCATCAAATAAAAGAAAGATTCGACCTCGCTCGAACAACGACGGGCTGTTATTTCGATAAGTTTGAAATAACACCCTTTAAAGCCAAAGGGCCTTCGCCATAAAATAAAAGAGAGGTTCGACCTCGCTCGAACAATGACGGGTTGTTATTTCGATAAATTCGAAATAACACTCTTTAAGGCCAAGCGCCTTCGCCATCAAACATAAGAAAGGTTCGACCTCACTCGAACAACGACGGGTTGTTATTTCAATAAGTTCGAAATAACACCCTTTAAGGCCAATGGCCTTTGCCATCAAATAAAAGAAAGGTTCGACCTTGCTCGAACAACGACGGGCTGTTATTTCGGTAAGTTCGAAATAACACCCTTTAAGGCCAAGGGCCTTTGCCATCAAATAAAAGAGAGGTTCGACCACGCTCGAATAACGACGTGCTGTTATTTTGATAAGTTCGAAATAATACCCTTTAAGGCCAAGGGCCTTCGCCGTCAAACATAAGAAAGGTCCGACCTCGCTCGAACAACGACGGGCTGTTATTTCAATAAGTTCAAAATAACACCCTTTAAGGCCAACGGCCTTCGCCATCAAATAAAAGAAAGGTTCGACCTCGCTCGAACAACGACATGTTGTTATTTCGATAAGTTCGAAATAAAACCCTTTAAGGCCAAAGGGCCTTCGTAAGCACGTGATTTTTGACCCTCCCCGAGGATTTTCACATTTTTTTAGCATAAATATGTAATTGGGTCTAATATAGTCATTTTAACTATTTTGCTTTATTTCGTTGCAAAAAGAAAAATCACAAAATATATATATAAATTTTAGTTTATGTATTTCTCATAAACTTGAAAAATACAAAAAAAATTGTACTTTATTTTGGTACTTTATGTAAATTCGAAAATTACAAAAAATATAATTCTATTAATATTTTATAGTCATTTTAATTTTGGAAAAATACAAAAAATATTACTTTATATTTTTTGTCTTTATTAAAAAAAACGAAAATTACAAAAAAAATAGTTTTATTAATATTTTATAGTCATTTTAACTTTGAAAAATACAAAAATATTACTTCATATTTTATCCTAATATTTACGAAAATTACAAAAAATAGTTTTATTAATATTTTGTAGCTATTTTAAATCTTGAAAAAATATTTAAAAAAGATATAGTTTTGTTTAAATACTAGTCTTATTTTTGGTAGTTATTTTGCTTACATAGGACTAGTTAAGCAACGTGTTCCTATTTCTCGGGTCCGGGCAAAAGAATAATATTCGGGTTCAAACTACCCGCTTTTAGGCCTAATTTTCGGACCTAGCCCATAATAATCCGAGTCCGCCACACGTGGGGAACACGGACGGAATCCCATACACGGGGAACCCCACCACGCGTGGGGAACACAAGCCTCGAACCCCACCACGCGTGGGGCTCATTTTTCTGGGCAAACCCATGCTAAATACACGGACAAAAACATGTTGAAGGGGAGA
Source organism: Nicotiana sylvestris (assembly GCF_000393655.2). Classification (NCBI taxonomy): domain Eukaryota; kingdom Viridiplantae; phylum Streptophyta; class Magnoliopsida; order Solanales; family Solanaceae; genus Nicotiana; species Nicotiana sylvestris. The sequence continues at coordinate 116,035,534 of NC_091057.1, read as the reverse complement.
GGATTTTTGAAAATTTTGTTTTGGAAAAAACAGGTGCATCGTCTTCTTCCTCTCGTTGGCAAACCAGAGAAGCCATACCCAAACAACCACCCTTTCTTCATCCTCCATAACCATCGTCGTCAAACCTTCAGCTCCCATCACCACCATCACCCTCGTTCCCACCGTGAAACCACCATAAACAAACCCTACTCACTCCGTCAACAACCTCACGTCCAAACCCACCTGCTCGTCGACCACCTGCTCCAACAGACCACCCTCCTCCTCCCAGCTCCACCATCATCACTACCCAGTCCGACGAGTAGCAGCAGCGTCGTCACCTCCACTGTCCGAACACCACCCCGTCACCTTCCCCCAGCACCACGACCAACAGCAACAACCTAACCTCATCGTCAACCTCCAACTCCATTCCTTACCAGTCCGTCACCTTCACCATCATCACTACCCAGCTCCTCGACCTCACGTCCGAAACCAACAAACCACCAGCAACAACCCTACCCAAAAAACCAGTCGCGACCAGCTCCCCCATCGACTCCCTCACGTCGAAACACCATCACACTACTGTCCAAACCACCGTAATCCAGCCCTCGACCACTGCCCCGACGACCACTGATGTTCGTCTTCCCCATGTCCAACGACGCCTCCGGCCATTAAACACTGCCCGTCGACCCCATAATCGTCGACTAAACAGTCCGTCAGCTTCACGTCAGGCAACCCTGCGGCTGTTTCCCCTATCCTCACGCCACTAGCTGAGCCGGAGTTCATGGAGGTGAGCTGCTCGACCTTGTGTTGAAGTCGAGTTCCAGTCCAAAGTCCAAAAGTTGAGTCGAGGTCCGGTGCGTCGAGTTTGTTCCGAGGTTTCGTCTTTGTTCCTCGTTCAGTGAGGTCCGGCTTGAGTTCCGTCGGGGTCGTGTTTGTCGTCCTGAGTTTGCCGAGGTTCAAAGGTTAGTAAACCTCAAGTATTAGATAAGGAAATGCTACGTTAAATGTTCGAAGATGCAATATAAAAAATTCGCATAATAATTCTCTGCCCATATTTCACTGTATGCGTTTTGCTTCATTTTTATGTTATGTTATTCTTGTTTATTTGATGTCATTTAATTAAGTTGGATTAGTTGTTCTATGACACAAGTTTGATGTTAATCGGTTCGCCCTTCCTTTTGCTTAGGTCCTTCGGACAAAATTAGTATTAGTACATGCTGTTACTACTCCCGAAACCTTCATTCGCTAAACTCCTTTTATTAAACTTCTAACAAGTTATGAGACTCTGGTCGTAAAGAAGCTGTAAGGTTTAGTATGGTTAAAGGCATAAAAATAGCATCTTTTTTAAAAAAAATAAAAAAATAAAAAATAAAAATAAAAGTAAATAAATAAATAAATAAATAAAAAGAAAAACGAGACAAGCTTCGCCAAAAAATAAAAATGTACAGATTGCGGAGCCCTCATAAAAATATATGCATTAAATACTTAGATTCCGGGTCGGGCCGTTTAGCGAATTTCACGGCCCTACCCCAAGGTAATAATGCGCTAGTTGCTTCAGGCGCGCCTTTGATAATTTAATTTTCCTAAACTCGGGTGCACATTTATGTGACCCAAATCTAAATCTCAACGGAATCGAAATGTGTCTCTACTCACGGGTATATTGATTATGGCGTGGCCCGAGATGCATTTCCATGACGTTGTAAATTCCTTTTAATAATAAATGAGACGAGCCTCGACAAACAAAAATGTAGAAGCTGCGGGGCCCTCTAAATGTATATATATTAAAAATACTTAGAATCCGGGACATGCCGTTTAGCAAATTTTACGGCCTTCCCCAAAATAACAATACGTTAGTTGCTTTAGGCGCGTCTTAATAATTTATTTTTCTTAATTCGGGTGCACATTTATGTGACCCAAATCCAAATCTCAACCGAGTCGAGATATGTCAATAACCACGGGTGCATTGATGTAACGTGGTTCGAGATATATTTTCACGACGTTGCAATTCTCGTAAAAATAATAACAAAAGCGGTCAAGAGTTTAAAACTTGCACATAGGTTTAACATGTACAAAATCAGATAATCAAGCCAAATATAACAGTTGAGCGACCGTGCTAGAACCACGGAACTCGGGAATGCCTAACACCTTCTCCCGGGTTAACAGAATTCCTTATCCAGATTTCTGGTACGCAGACTGTAATATGGAGTCATTCGTTTCCTCGATTCGGGATTAAAATTGGTGACTTGGGACACCCTAAACCTCCCAAGTGGCGACTCTGAAATAAATAAACCAATCCCGTTTCGATTGTCCTTTAATTGGAAAAAACTCCCCTTCGCACCCCGCGGGTGCAGAAAAAGGAGGTGTGACAGCTCTGGCGACTCTGCTGGGGATCTCTATTACCCAGAACCACTAGTTCAGGGTTAAGAATTCGAGCTTAGAATAATTGTTATTATTTGGCTTTATTTATTATCTGATTTTATTATATGTTTGGGCTCAATGTGCTAAGTGATGCTTTTACCGCTTTAATATTATTTGAACTATATATAAATTGTGCCGAAACCTTTCTCTTCTTACCTCCGGGGATGTGCTTACTGGTTGAGACTCCCTATTCTGTTAGTGTCATACCCTAAATAAAAGAGGCTCGGAAAGTTTCTAAGCCGGCTGGCCTTTTGGTTCCCGGAAAGGAGCTCCTTCCTCAGCTCGAGTTGTCCGCTCGGGTACACTGTCTAGAACACCGACCCAGGTTTTGAACATAGAATAACGTGACTTCATGCCGGATCCCTAGTAGGAACGTTTGTTTGCATCATGTGCATTTGACTTAGGGGACTCAACACAGGGGTTGGGTCCGTTTAGGACAAGCAACCTGAAAATAATAGACCATCCTGAGGCATCCTATTTATTTTCCGTGCATTTATTTTGTCTCGCTGACCGGTGTTTGAATATTATGAATATTGTGGAAAAAAAAAGAAATAGCGGTTAGGGAATTGATTGTTTATTTTTGAAAAAAAACCTAATACACAAATATTGTCAAAACTCTGCCGAAATTTTGAGAAAATGAAAAAGTGTCTTATTAGTTTGTTTTATTAAAAGCAAGGGAAAAATAGAAAAAAAGAGTAGTGGCTTTGTCTTGTTTTTCAAAAAAAAAAACAAATTAGAAAAAAATAGTTTGTCTTGCCATAAAAATGAAAATAAAAAAAAAAGAGTCTTGTTTTGAAATGGGTTTTTATTTATTTGTTTGTTTATGAAAATGCCAAAATAAAAATAAAAAATAATAAAATAGTTTGTTTTTTTTTAAAAAAAAAAATAGTTTATTATTTGTTGCAAATATATATATATATATATATATATATATATATATATATATATATATATATATATATATATATATATAAATCCAAAGGTTTTTCATTATTTCCTAAAATGTATATATATCTTTATTTGTTGCGAAAATGTTTGTCTTGCAAAGTCTAGAAAAGTTCTTTTAGACTCCCAGTTTTCGAAACAAAAATCCAAAAATATTTTCCGTTATTGACTTCTTTAGAAAGTTTTTTTTAATTATTTAAAAAAAACGTATATATATATAATGAAAAGAATCCGAAAATATTTTCCCTCTTCTTTAAATATTGAAAAGAAAATTCAAAATTCAAAAATATTTTCTTAGAAGCATTTCTTTTATTAAAAGTAGAATTCCAAAAATATTTTCTTTTTAGAATAAGAGGAAAAAAAAACAACAAATGAAAATTCAAAAATATATCTTAGAAGTCTTTCTTTTTAAAAGAAAATCAATACTTCCTTTCTTCTTTTAAAGTAGTTCTTTCACAAAGATAATAATAATTAAAAAAAAAAGTTAGTTCATCTACTTATCCTTGATTGCCCGAACTACGCGGGTTTGATTCTCACCGGATGTGAGATACGTAGGCAACCCTCATCGGGTCCAACCCCACCTTTTGCTAAAAAAGCCAAAAATAAATAAATAACAAAAAGTATAGGTCAAATTTTAATTTTGGTGATGTTGTTTTGTCATAAATAGCCGAATGTTCCCGAAAGGGACGCCGGAAGGCTGACTTTGCATAAACAGCCACCTTTGGGTCATTTTTAAGACTTGGTCCAGTCGACCCACATAGCCTTAAAAATCTTCGTCCCCGAGGCATTGAAAGGCCGTGTTTGCAATGTTGAATTTTCTATTTTTGAAAAATGATAAAAGAGTCATAAACAAGTCCGGGTGATGCCGCTTATGTCAAAAATGGCCAAATGTTCCCGAAAGGAACTCCGGAAGGGTGCCTTGGTACAGACGGCCACCTCGTTTTTTTCCTCACACAACCTTAAAAATCTTCGTTCATGAAGTGCTGAGAGGTCGTGTTCAGAAATCCTTTTGAGAAAAATCGCATATATTTTTGTTTTTTATCAGAATAAGTGTCGTTTGTTAAAATCTTATTAATAAATGTGCAGAATGAGCACGACTCCAAATGAACCCTTTTCAATCATGAATAAAATCCCCCTCCAATTGCGGCTCTGGTGGAATGATTTAGGCAAAGAAGGGCATGACGAAATCAAGAAGTATCTGAAAGGCCTCACGAGTTTGTTGGATATCAGGCCACGAGGAGATATCATAAGGGCACTAGTCCCCCACTGGGATCCTGCGCACAATGTCTTCCATTTCTCGGATTTTGAACTTACCCCAACTTTAGAAGAAATAGCAGGGTATATCGGCAGCGCTGAGACTCCTTTGAGGCACAAATATCTGATTGCTCCAAGAGCTGTAGCAATACACCGGTTTCTGGACTCCTTAAAGATAGTCAGAACAATTCATAACCCTGACTTGGCAAAAGGTTTTTGCAGCATGAGTTTCATATATCAAAGATATGGTCACATAGGAGGATTCGACAAGCCAGAAAACCAGTTGTGCAGCAAAAGTAATCGTCAAAAGTGGGAAGAACATAGACGGATTGCTTTCATGATAACTTTCTTAGGACTACTAGTATTCCCAAGAAAAGACGGGAATATTGACATAAAGATAGCAGGGGTCGTCAGTACGTTGCTCACACAGAGAGATAGTACGTTGGCGCCCATGATAGTATCTGATATGTTCCGGGCTCTCACGTCTTGCAAAGCCGGAGGAAGCTTTTTCGAGGGTTGCAATTTGTTGTTGCAAATGTGGATGACCGAACACCTATGTCACCGAGCCCAGTTTCTGAGCCATGGATCCGCTGAAAAGACCTGCATAGAGGAGTTCTATACCAGAGTTAATGAGACCTACCTACCGGAAGGAGTCACAGCATGGACCTCATATTTCCATACCCTCAACGCCAGTCAAATACAGTGGGCGCTAGGATGGTTACCGATCGACGAAGTCATATACATGCCAGCAGCCAGGCCCCATTTTCTCTTAATGGGACTTAAGAGCATTCAACCATACGCGCCGCATCGGGTTTTAAGGCAACTTGGGAGGTATCAGATAGTGCCGAAAGACGAGGATCTGAGCATCCAGGTAATCGAGATCAGTCCCGACGGCCAGTTTCCTGAAGCAAGGGTTCGTCAAATTTGGAGCCAATGTCAATACTTAGAAGCAAATACTTGTGTAATGAATCGGGCAAAAGGGGAAGTTTCGCCCGGGTATCAGGCCTGGTACAAAGGGGAGACATCATCTGGAAGACCGACCAAAAGACCTCACCTGCAAGAATTTGCCAAATCTTCACAAGAGCAGTGGGGCTGGTTGGCCAAAGAGCGGGAATATCTTGCCGAAACAGGCAAACTGAAGCAACAAGTTCAGGATATGAGGTTTGAATGCCAATTACAGTCTGCTGCCCACAAGGGAGAAAAGAACAGATTAATCAGAGAAGGCGAGATCCTCAAAGCTCAGATCCGGAGGATGAAAAAGGAGGCTGATAACCAGCTGAGAAGCCGGGCGGATAAAAGATTGATAGCAGGGTTAAATGATCAGGTTGCGGAATTCCAGGAAGATTTGGAAAGAGCCAAGGCTAACACAGCAAGATTGCGGACCAAGTGGGCAAAGGGTACAATGGCCCGGAGGCAGCGCCTGCAACAAATCATAAGGGATTATGAACTGAGCATCGGGACATTAAGGGAAACGAATGCCTCTCTTCAAGAGAGGATCTTCAAGCAAACACGAGATGCCCAAGCCGACAGAAGGCGATGTTACGATGCAATGACCAGAATGGAAAGACAAATGGAGATGTTCCAGGATCAGCTTGCCAACAATGCGCAAACACTAGGATTGAAGAACCGACAGATAAGGCAGTTGTTCGCAGAAAGGGACAACATTCGAGGAAGGATCGACGAGATTGGGCATTACATCTACATGAGATGCCTGGCATGCGAGCAAATGCCTCGGAAGACCCTCCTTGTTTCCATCATGGGTTGCGTCCACCGAATCATGAATGAGTTGAAAAGCCTGCAGAGGGACCTCACACCAAGGGCCGCGGAAAGGCCGAATGATGCCTCGCGGGCCCCTAAGTTGGAAAATTAATCTTTGGTTGAGTCTTGTTTATTTGGCTTTGTTGCTTTTCCATATGTTGTTTTCTTTTCTTTTAGTCAAAACGGGTTAAGAACTGTGGAGTCTGTACTATTGCTATTCCTTGCTTGAAGTAATTTGTAATAGCAAAATTTTGAGAATGAATTTAACGATTTCACAAGAATTTTGTGTTTCTTTACTTTAAGGCAGAACTACGCCTGGTCTGATTCACGCGGGGACGTGATACGTAGGCAATCCCCATAAGATTCGACCGCTTTTAATAAAGAAAGAAAAGAAAATACAAAATAAAATAAAACACAGGGTTTCCCAAAGTACTTTAAAAGGGGACGAATGAGCAAACCGGGATGACGCATGTTGTTTGAAGCAAAGCATGTAGAAACGGTTAACTGCCTAGGAGCATGGCATCCTTTATGTGTTATGATCAAATCTGTTAAACTCTAACGCTAACAAAGTTTGTTGTTGTCTGATCCAGACAAGTTAGTTGTTAAAGAACTCTGGCAACACACTCCTATCAAACCAGATCCAAAGGACCGATAGCAACAAGCATGACTACTTCAGAGAATAGTAATGAGGAAGAGAGGCCGATGAGCCAGTTGCTAAAAGAAGCGATGGAAAAGATTGAAAGGATGGGACTAGAGATGAATGCAATGCAGCTAGCCATAGCCAAAACACAAAAGAGCCCTGAAACACTGGGGCACATGCCGGAATACCCTCACTCTGGCCCTTCCACAAGCCGCCCAAATCCCCTTTATCATCAAGAAAGAAGCCCTCATGATTCCCAAGCTCCACCACCCCATCAACCTCTCCCAACACCCAATATTCCCATTTTTGTGGGACCAACATCAGCCCCTTTGCAAAGAACGACCAGTGAGCCATTGTTTCAGGCTCACGATACACAATACTACCCCCCCGAGCCTACGTTTCATGCCCCCGAACCACAAGCTTACAATCCACATTTGGAAGTGCCGGCAGAGATTGAGAAGCCGGCTAAGGCCCCTGAACAGGATGAAGTATTGAGAAAGTTCAAAAGCCTGGAGCAGTCCTTCAGGAACTTGCACGGGCTGGGCAATCAAGTCAGCGTAGCATACAAAGATCTGTGCCCTTTCCCAGACGTCCAACTCCCGGCTGGGTTCAAGATGCCTAAGTTTGATTTATATGAAGGGCACGGTGATCCCATGGCACATTTGCGGGGATTCTGTAGCAAAATGAGGGGGGCAGGCGGCAAGGATGAGCTGCTGATAGCTTATTTCAGCCAAAGTCTGAGCGGATTTGCACTAGAAAGGTATACCAGGCAGGATTCCAGCAGGTGGTACACATGGGATGATCTGGCGCAGGCTTTTGCGGGTCATTTCCAGTACAATCTTGAGATAGTCCCCGACCGTCTCACATTATTGAGAACTAGGAAGAAACCCGGGGAAAGTTTTCGCGAGTTCGGGTTCCGCTGGAGAGAACAAGCAGCTAGAGTCGATCCTCCCATGAGAGAGGGAGAGATGGTGGATTATTTCTTGCAGACATTGGATCCAACCTACTTTGGTCACTTGGTGACAACGGTTGGAAAATCCTTCAACGAGGTGGTCAAGATAGGGGTCATGATAGAAGAGGGTCTGAGGTCCGACAAAATCCTGAGCTACTCGGCACTCAAGGCAACGACCCAGGCTATTCAGAGCGGCACGGGAGGTGCGCTGAGAAGAAAGAAAGAAGAAGTTGCCTCGATCGAGGCAGGCAGTTGGTCCGGATCTGGCAAGCCACACTACAACCAACCCAGACCTCACAGGACAAACTACCCATACAACCCACCACATCACTACTATCCACCCAAGAACCGCATTTTACTGTCCATCAAGCCCAGACATACGCCCAACCTCCGGTTCGCCCGCAAGGGCGTGCGCCGGCTCCCCACAACACATACCCAGCTCCCCACAATATATGCACCACCACAAAACACCTATCCTCCACCGAGGGCGTATAGAAACCCTTCAGGGGCAGGCTTCCGGGGAAATCCAGATGCTAGGAATGACAGGTTGCGGAAGCAGAGAACTTTCACGGAGTTGGGAGAAACCTACACCGCTTTGTTCCACAAGCTGAGGCAATTGGGTTTGGTTAGTCCTGTCCAGACTCGAGAACCAAATCCCCCACCTCAGAATTTGGATCGATCAATAAGTTGTGAATACTGCTCAGGGATGCTCGGGCATGACACCGAGAAGTGTTGGAAGTTAAGGCATGCCATACAGGATCTTATCGACACCAATAAGATCGAGGTCCAGACACCAGAAGCTCCTAACATCAACCAAAACCCACTGCCAGCGCACCACGAAACTCACATGATTGAGTTGGTGTGTGAGGGAGGAGAATTGAGAAAACCCTCACAAACAGTGATGATGATCCAAGCCGCCCCGAAAGAAGTCTCAACCAGTGGAGGAACGAGTGTACAGTCGCAGGGAGAAGGCGTCAAGCCGGTAGTGATATTGGGAAAGAGCCCGTCCGCCATAACAAGCAAACCCGAGCCAAGCAAGTTGGTAATACCAGGGATCCCGCCCACACCGGCGGTCGTGTTGAAAGGGGTATGTAGAGAACGGGTGACCATAAAGCCTGTGGTCCAGCTGCCGATGATTGACAGCAGGGCTGTGCCTTGGAAATATGAAAAGGCGGTGGTGATGTACAAAGGAAAACAGGTGGAAGAAGTCAGTTGTGAAGCGCAAGGGCTGACTCGATCAGGTCGATGTTTTGCTCCGGTGGAGCTAAGAAGAACCAACCCAGTTGCAACCAAGAAACCTGTGTCCGAAGAAGAGGCTGAAGAGTTCCTGAGGAAGATGAAAGTACAGGACTATTCTGTGGTCGAACAGCTGAGAAAAACACCGGCCCAGATCTCACTGTTGTCGTTACTGATCCATTCTGAGGAGCATCGCCGGGCCCTGCTGAAGATATTGAACGAAGCTCATGTACCCAGTGAGATTGCTGTAAACCACCTGGAAACCATTGCCAGCAAGATTTTCGAGGTGAACAGGGTAACATTCTCAGATGATGACCTGCCGGTGGAAGGTACGGAGCATAATAAAGCTCTATACCTAGCTGTCAAATGTGAAGACTCGGTGGTAACTCGAGTATTGGTGGATAACGGCTCAAGCGCCAATATTTGCCCACTATCTACCTTGAACCAGTTAAAGATCGACCACGGAAGGATCCACAAGAACAGTATCTGTGTCCGAGGGTTTGACGGAAACGGAACAGCCACTGTAGGGGATGTTGTACTTGAACTGACCATTGGTCCAGTCCTGTTTACCATGGAATTCCAGGTGTTAGATGCCACAGTTTCTTATAACCTGCTGTTAGGACGACCATGGATTCATGCCGCCAAAGCGGTGCCCTCCACCCTACATCAGATGGTGAAGTTCGAGTGGGAAAGGCAAGAGGTCGTGTTACACGGCGAGGACCCGGCGTACACCATGGATGGCGCCATTGTACCTTTCATAGATACCACTGACGACAAAGGTCCTTGGGTCTACCAGATCTTCGATACAGGGTCGGCCAACAAAATCTCTGAAGGAGAGATCATCCCACACCCTAGGGTAGCTGCCGCAACGATCATGATGGTCTCAGAAATGCTGGGTAATGGATTTGTGCCGGGAAAAGGCCTGGGAGTCGAGCTTCAAGGGATTGTCCAACCTGTCTCCCTTCCTAAAAATCTGGAAACTTTTGGATTGGGATTCAAACCAACCGCAGCAGATAGGAAGCAAGCGCGAAAAATGAAGAAGAGGGTCTGGTTTCTACCTAAACCAGTGCCACGCCTCTCAAGGTCTTTTGTCAAAGCAAGTGCCAAGGGGTCACCGGTCCCAAAGATTTTAGGACCTTTGATCGGTATAAATGAAGACCTGAATCAGAGTTTTGAGAAGCTATTTGCGGATGTCAGTATGGTGGAAGCTGGAGAAGGTTCCAGCAGAGCAGAGATACAGTTTGTGGGGCCTGAGGCCGAGACCAACAATTGGACAGTTACTCCTCTTCCTGTCCGAGGGGAGTCTTGGTAGTAGGCTTTGATTTATGTTTTGTGTGTTTTGTTTTGTTCGGATTATCCCAGGGTGTAATCCAAATTTTACTTTTCGTTTTTGTAAAAGTGTGAACCCTTTTATCCCGCAAGTTTAATAAAATTCTCTTCTTTTGCCCATTTTAATTTTGTTTCGTTCTTTTGTCTTTCTGAACAGTTCTCTTTTTACTGGTTCTAATGACATGGCATGCACAGCGGATCTTCGACCTAGTCTAATAAATCAATCTGAATCTGACTCAATGATGCAAGAGGTCGTTTGTGATGATGAATCTGAATGTGATGAAGGTGAAGCCTTCGAAGAGATAAACCGAGAATTATGCCAATTTGAAGAAAAACCCAAGCCTAACCTAAATGACACTGAGGCTGTAAACCTAGGAGACGCTGATAACGTCCAAGAAACCAAAATCAGCATCCACATTGAGCCGAATGTCAGGGAAGAATTGATCAGAACCCTCATGGAATTCAAAGATGTTTTTGCATGGTCCTATGACGATATGCCTGGATTAAGCACAAATTTAGTGGTTCACAAATTGCCCACTGACCCGGCATACCCTCCGGTCAAGCAAAAACTAAGGAAATTTAAAACAGAAATGAGTGTAAAAATCAAAGAAGAGGTGATTAAGCAGTTGCAGGCAAAGGTCATTCGGGTCACTCGATATCCCGAGTGGTTGGCCAATGTGGTACCAGTCCCAAAGAAGGATGGAAAAATCAGGGTGTGCGTCGACTACCGCAACCTCAACAAAGCAAGTCCCAAGGACAATTTTCCGTTACCCAACATTCATATCCTGATCGATAATTGCGCTGGGCGCGAGATCGGATCCTTTGTGGATTGCTATGCGGGTTATCATCAGATCCTAATGGACGAGGAGGATGCTGAGAAGACAGCGTTTATTACGCCATGGGGAACCTACTGCTATCGGGTAATGCCATTCGGGTTAAAGAACGCCGGGGCAACGTACATGCGAGCAATGACTGCCGTGTTTCATGACATGATACACAAAGAAATCGAGGTGTACGTCGATGATGTGATCATCAAATCTTGGCGTCAGGAGGACCATGTGGCAGACCTAAGGAGATTTTTCCAAAGACTCCGAAGGTATGATATCAAGCTTAACCCGGCCAAATGCGCATTCGGGGTTCCATCAGGAAAGTTGCTAGGATTCATCGTCAGTCGACGGGGGATTGAGTTAGACCCATCCAAAATTGAATCCATCCGAGATTTGCCACCGCCAAGGAACAAAACAGAGGTAATGAGTTTGCTGGGTAGACTCAATTACATCAGCAGGTTCATCGCTCAACTCACAGCAACTTGTGAGCCCATATTTCGGCTGCTGAGAAAGGATGTTGCGGTAGGTTGGACGGCAGAGTGTCAGGAGGCTTTCGACCAAATCAAAGGGTATCTGTCTAATCCACCCGTATTGGTCCCGCCTAAGCCCGGGAAGCCCCTAATTCTTTACCTGACGGTCTTGGAAAATTCATTTGGTTGTGTATTGGGGCAACATGATGACACAGGAAGGAAGGAGCAAGCCATCTACTATCTTAGCAAGAAATTCACAGTACATGAGGTCAAGTACACTCAACTCGAGAAAACATGTTGCGCCCTAACTTGGGTAGCTCAGAAGTTGAAACACTACCTGTCTTCGTATACTACTTATCTCATATCCCGCTTGGACCCATTGAAGTATATCTTTCAGAAACCTATGCCCACGGGAAGGTTGGCAAAATGGCAAATTCTGCTCACAGAGTTTGATATCGTCTATGTAACGAGGACGGCCATGAAAGCCCAGGCGCTGGCAGACCATTTGGCAGAGAATCCCGTTGATGAAAAATACGAGCCCTTAAGAACGTATTTTCCTGACGAAGAGGTAATGCATACAAATGAGTTGGAATTGCCTGAGGAACCGGGTTGGAAGCTTTTCTTCGATGGAGCTGCAAACGCGAAAGGGGTTGGAATAGGAGCAGTACTCATTTCTGAAACAGGACGGCATTATCCTGTTACGGCTCAACTACGCTTCTATTGCACCAACAATATGGCCGAGTATGAGGCTTGCATTCTGGGTCTGCGCTTGGCTGCTGACATGGATGTCCAAGACGTCTTGGTCTTGGGAGACTCGGACCTCTTGGTACATCAAATTCAGGGTGAATGGGAAACACGAGATCTAAAGCTCATACCATACCGACAATGCTTGCATGATCTGAGCAAGCAATTTCGATCGGTGAAGTTCAAACACATCCCGAGAGTTCACAATGAGGTTGCGGATGCCTTGGCCACCTTAGCATCAATGTTGCACCACCCTGACAAAATGTATGTTGATCCTCTACACATCCAGGTCCGTGATCAGCACGCCTACTGCAATGCCATAGAAGAAGAAGCAGATGGCGAACCCTGGTTTCATGATATCAAGGAATACCTCAGAATGGGGATATATCCAGAACATGCCTCTAGAGACCAAAAAAGAGCCCTTCGGCGTTTGTCGAATGGTTTCTTCCTCAGTGGAGGAGTATTGTACAAAAGAACCCCGGATTTGGGATTGTTGAGATGCATAGATGCCAGTCAAGCAACGACGGTTATGGCAGAGGTACATGCTGGAGTTTGTGGGCCACACATGAGCGGATATGTATTGGCAAGAAAGATCCTTCGAACAGGGTGTTATTGGCTCACCATGGAACACGACTGTATCACTTTCGTAAGGAAATGCCATCAGTGCCAGATACATGGAGATTTGATTCATTCTCCGCCAACAGAGTTACATACGATGTCAGTACCCTGGCCGTTTGTGGCATGGGCCATGGATGTCATTGGGCCCATCGAGCCGTCAGCATCCAACGGTCATAGGTTCATTCTAGTGACCATTGATTACTTCACCAAATGGGTTGAGGCTAAAACCTTCAAATCGGTAACCAAAAAGGCAGTGGTGGACTTTGTTCATTCCCATATCATCTGCAGATTTGGGATCCCAAAAGTGATCATCACGGATAACGGTGCGAATCTTAATAGCAGCTTGATGAGAGAGGTATGCCAACAATTCAAGATTACACACCGCAATTCCACCCCATATCGTCCCAAGGCGAATGGAGCAGTCGAAGCAGCCAATAAGAATATCAAGAAGATACTGCGAAAAATGGTGGAAGGGTCCAGACAATGGCACGAGAGATTACCCTTTGCTTTGTTGGGTTACCGCACTACCGTCCGAACTTCCATAGGCACAACTCCTTATTTGTTGGTGTACGGAACTGAGGCCGTAATACCAGCAGAAGTCGAAATTCCGTCCCTCCGGATTGTCGCTGAAGCCGGGATTAATGATGATGACTGGGTCAAAGCTCGATTGGAACAGTTGAGCCTGATAGATGAGAAAAGATTGGCAGCAGTGTGCCATGGTCAGCTGTACCAGAAGAGAATGGCAAGAACATATAATAAGAAGGTGCGCCCCAGGAAGTTTGAAGTAGGGCAGCAGGTATTGAAGAAGATCCTCCCACATCAGGTCGAGGCAAAAGGCAAATTCGCCCCAAATTGGCAAGGGCCTTATATCGTGACCAGAGTATTGTCCAACGGTGCTTTGTGTTTGACAGATGTCGAGGGTAGATGTGTCGACATGGCTATCAATTCAGATGCAGTCAAGAGATATTATGCGTAATTTCTTTAATTATGGCAATTTTTGGTTCATTTGTTTGTATTTGGCATTTATTGGATAATGAGATGACGGAGGCAATTCTTTCTTCTATCCAAACACTTTTAACCCTTGCTTCCCCCTTTGAGCCTTAAGTTATTCTTTCATACCCCTCTTTTGGAATCACTGATGAAAAAAAAAAGAAGGAAAAAGAAAAAGGAAGATAAAAATCATAAGAAATACAAAACCGTGGGAACTACGTTTGACCTGATTCCTCAAAGAGGATACGTAGGCGCCTCACGGCTCGGTCATAGTATGCATCATAGTGAATATAGGATGCATAATGTACATAGTGTGCATAATAGGCACAGTGTGCGTAACGCACATAGCGCAACATAAGTGTAAAAAATAAATTCCCCAAGCAAGAAAACTGGGGCAGAGGTTATGTTTTAAGTTCCAACAAAGGTTTGATTCCAAAAGTTGTAGCACATCACCCATCAAATTATTTTCATTTTTATAGCCTTTCTTTAACCCCACACCAGTGCCAACATCAACGTCCAAAAGACCTCCCGATCACTGTTCAAGAGATGCCAAGTCCGGCAAATAAGGCCGAGAATGATACACCGATCCCCAGCAAAGAAGAGGATCGTAAGACTGGTAATGAATTGATGGTCAAGGGAATCTCCAGAAAAAAGGGTCGTATCTACAACACCCCGATTCCCCGAAAGAAATAAAATGAGAGAGTCTTATCGGTGAAAACCTTCGCAGGCACCGAGAGGCGATGTAAGATGAGGGACATGAAATGAGAGAGTCTTATTGGTGAAAACCTTCACAGGCACCATAAGGCGCCGGGAGATGAGAGAAAAGAGAGAGTCTCATTAGTGAAAACCCCTCGAAGGGCACTATGAGGCGACAAGACAGATCAACAAAAGCTACAACATTCGAAATGGACACTCCTTTATCAGCCCCAGCAAATCAAACCATCGGGCAAATCGATTGATACAAATAGACTGGGTCAGGAATCGGTGGTGCACGTCATGATCACGGGGACCAGTCATGTCCTCCAGATAAGTTCTTTTGAGTTTCTTCTCCCACCAAAATATTGGTTCAGAAAGATTTTCTCCTTTTTCTATCTTTTATTTCTTTTCCTAAAATGTTGTCTTGAAAAGGATTTTTCAAAGCTTACTACCAGAGACCGAAGGGGAGTTCATCCAATGCAGGATAACACAAACAGTCTTAAAAGCCGGCCCTAGGCAATGCAATAATCGTGCCTCGCAGTTTTGGAGGAAGTAAGCTCCAAAGGGAATGGTTTCAGGAGTAAAAGTAGATTCCCATAGTATGTGCTTAAAGAAAAGCAGAAAAGGGAACAAATTGAAAACCAGCCCCAGCAGGCTAGAGACCCCCAATAGGCAATTTTGTCCACTAACTAATTATGGGGACATAGAGCAAGAAAAGGGGAAGAGAGGAAAAATCATCCGTCGGAAAGGCACCCTCTACCACCACGATTAAAACTAATTAAATCCTTTTGTCTGCTGCAGGAAAACAAAGGATTGATGATGGCAGCGAGAGGCAACGCCAGGGAAGTCACCAAAAACCGGGGGAGAAAATTTTCTACCGATTGTCAAATTTTCTCGGAAGAACGGGGAAACAATTTCAAATACTTTTAAGTTCTAGGTCGCCCACCAGTATAATGCGGGAATACATTTAAGTTCTAGGTCGCCCACCAGTAAAATGCGAGAATACATTTAAGTTCTAGGTCGCCCACCAGTATAATGCGGGAATACATTTAAGTTCTAGGTCGCCCACCAGTAAAATGCGGGAATACATTTAAGTTCTAGGTCGCCCACCAGTATAATGCGGGAATACATTTAAGTTCTAGGTCGCCCACCAGTAAAATGCGGGAATACTTTTAAGTTCTAGGTCGCCCACCAGTAAAATGCGGGAATACATTTAAGTTCTAGGTCGCCCACCAGTAAAATGCGGGAATACATTTAAGTTCTAGGTCGCCCACCAGTAAAATGCGGGAATACATTTAAGTTCTAGGTCGCCCACCAGTAAAATGCGGGAATACATTTAAGTTCTAGGTCGCCCACCAGTAAAATGCGGGAATACTTTTAAGTTCTAGGTCGCCCACCAGTAAAATGCGGGAATACATTTAAGTTCTAGGTCGCCCACCAGTAAAATGCGGGAATACTTTTAAGTTCTAGGTCGCCCACCAGTATAATGCGGGAATACATTTAAGTTCTAGGTCGCCCACCAGTAAAATGCGGGAATACATTTAAGTTCTAGGTCGCCCACCAGTATAATGCGGGAATACATTTAAGTTCTAGGTCGCCCACCAGTAAAATGCGGGAATACTTTTAAGTTCTAGGTCGCCCACCAGTAAAATGCGGGAATACATTTAAGTTCTAGGTCGCCCACCAGTAAAATGCGGGAATACTTTTAAGTTCTAGGTCGCCCACCAGTAAAATGCGGGAATACATTTAAGTTCTAGGTCGCCCACCAGTAAAATGCGGGAATACTTTTAAGTTCTAGGTCGCCCACCAGTAAAATGCGGGAATACATTTAAGTTCTAGGTCGCCCACCAGTAAAATGCGGGAATACTTTTAAGTTCTAGATCGCCCACCAGTATAATGCGGGAATACTTTTAAGTTCTAGGTCACCCACCAGTAAAATGCGGGAATACATTTAAGTTCTAGGTCGCCCACCAGTATAATGCGGGAATACATTTTGTCTGTTCATTCCATATTCTAGGTCGCCCACAAGTATAAATGCAGGCATGTCATTACCAATAGGAGACGCACTTCCTCAGTTTAGTTTCACCATAGGAGACGCACTTCCTAAGTTTAATCTTACCAATAGGAGACCCGCCTGTAGAATGGAGTTTGTTGTATGTCGAAGAAAAGAAGAAATCAGGCGTCCACCTGGAGAATAAGGACAAAAGCAAAGAAAAATCAGGCGTCCACCTGGAGAACAAAGACAAAGAAAAGAAGAAATCAGGCGTCCACCTGGAGAACAAGGACAAAGAAAAATAGAAATCAGGCGTCCACCTGGAGAACAAGGACAAAGAAAAGAAGTAATCAGGCGTCCACCTGGAGAATAAGGACAAAGAAAAGAAGTAATCAGGCGTCCACCTGGAGAATAAGGACAAAGGAAGGAAGAAATCAGGCGTCCACCCGGAGAACAAGGATAAAGAAAAGAAGAAATCAGGCGTCCACCTGGAGAACAAGGACAAAGAAAAGAAGTAATCAGGCGTCCACCGGGAGAATAAGGACAAAGGAAGGAAGAAATCAGGCGTCCACATGGAGAACAAGGATAAAAGAAATAGAAATCAGGCACCCACCTGGAGAATAAGGGAATACAATTGAAGTATTGAAGTCAAAAGCCCGCTCATATGAGAAAGGAGCACACTTAGAATCAATGAAGCAGAGGAATACAACAGGAATCTCCAGCAGGAAGCAATAAAATCCCCAGCATTCACAAAAGGCTGGTCAAAAAAGACAACAAGAAAACAAGAGGGGAAAAGAACCCAAGGTACGGAAGTGGAGAACAAGATGTGGTCCGCTCAAAGAACTAGCACCTACAACTAGCAGTATCAAGGTTCAAATCTGAAGTCTGTATGAAGCACCATTCAAGACTCAAGACCAAGTTTCAGAAGACTTACAGATAGGAATCCCTGTAACTAGTAGCTGATAGGCTTAGTTAGTCTTTTTTTTTCAGTCTTCATTTTTTGTTGTAACGACAGGACCGCGGACCGGAACCTCAATGGAACGACACCTCGATCGGCTCCTCACCTCGGTACACTTTACCATCTCTCTCATTCCCGAACTACACGTGGCCTGATTCCTGTATAACCAAGGATATGTAGGCAGCCCAGATACCAGGGCTTGGTCACATTCCTTTCCTTTCCGTAGTGTAGTCCCCTCCAAATAATGGTTGGGTCAAAAACACGTCTAGTCGTTCTTTGTCAGAAAACTCTTCGTGTTTCCAGTCAAAGAGGGGCAGCTGTAAGCACGTGATTTTTGACCCTCCCCGAGGATTTTCACATTTTTTAGCATAAATATGTAATTGGGTCTAATATAGTCATTTTAACTATTTTGCTTTATTTCGTTGCAAAAAGAAAAATCACAAAATATATATATAAATTTTAGTTTATGTATTTCTCATAAACTTGAAAAATACAAAAAAAATTGTACTTTATTTTGGTACTTTATGTAAATTCGAAAATTACAAAAAATATAATTCTATTAATATTTTATAGTCATTTTAATTTTGGAAAAATACAAAAAATATTACTTTATATTTTTTGTCTTTATTAAAAAAACGAAAATTACAAAAAAAATAGTTTTATTAATATTTTATAGTCATTTTAACTTTGAAAAATACAAAAATATTACTTCATATTTTATCCTAATATTTACGAAAATTACAAAAAATAGTTTTATTAATATTTTGTAGCTATTTTAAATCTTGAAAAAATATTTTAAAAAGATATAGTTTTGTTTAAATACTAATCTTATTTTTGGTAGTTATTTTGCTTACATAGGACTAGTTAAGCAACGTGTTCCTATTTTTCGGGTCCGGGCAAAAGAATAATATTCGGGTTCAAACTACCCGCTTTTAGGCCTAATTTTCGGACCTAGCCCATAATAATCCGAGTCCGCCACACGTGGGGAACACGGACGGAATCCCATACACGGGGAACCCCACCACGCGTGGGGAACACAAGCCTCGAACCCCACCACGCGTGGGGCTCATTTTTCTGGGCAAACCCATGCTAAATACACGGACAAAAACATGTTGAAGGGGAGAGGATTTTTGAAAATTTTGTTTTGGAAAAAACAGGTGCATCGTCTTCTTCCTCTCGTTGGCAAACCAGAGAAGCCATACCCAAACAACCACCCTTTCTTCATCCTCCATAACCATCGTCGTCAAACCTTCAGCTCCCATCACCACCATCACCCTCGTTCCCACCGTGAAACCACCATAAACAAACCCTACTCACTCCGTCAACAACCTCACGTCCAAACCCACCTGCTCGTCGACCACCTGCTCCAACAGACCACCCTCCTCCTCCCAGCTCCACCATCATCACTACCCAGTCCGACGAGTAGCAGCAGCGTCGTCACCTCCACTGTCCGAACACCACCCCGTCACCTTCCCCCAGCACCACGACCAACAGCAACAACCTAACCTCATCGTCAACCTCCAACTCCATTCCTTACCAGTCCGTCACCTTCACCATCATCACTACCCAGCTCCTCGACCTCACGTCCGAAACCAACAAACCACCAGCAACAACCCTACCCAAAAAACCAGTCGCGACCAGCTCCCCCATCGACTCCCTCACGTCGAAACACCATCACCCTACTGTCCAAACCACCGTAATCCAGCCCTCGACCACTGCCCCGACGACCACTGTTGTTCGTCGTCCCCATGTCCAGCGACGCCTCCGGCCATTAAACACTGCCCGTCGACCCCACAATCGTCGACTAAACAGTCCGTCAGCTTTACGTCAGGCAACCCTGCGGCTGTTTCCCCTATCCTCACGCCACTAGCTGAGCCGGAGTTCATGGAGGTGAGCTGCTCGACCTTGTGTTGAAGTCGAGTTCCAGTCCAAAGTCCAAAAGTTGAGTCGAGGTCCGGTGCGTCGAGTTTGTTCCGAGGTTTCGTCTTTGTTCCTCGTTCAGTGAGGTCCGGCTTGAGTTCCGTCAGGGTCGTGTTTGTCGTCCTGAGTTTGCCGAGGTTCAAAGGTTAGTAAACCTCAAGTATTAGATAAGGAAATGCTACGTTAAATGTTCGAAGATGCAATATAAAAAATTCGCATAATAATTCTCTGCCCATATTTCACTGTATGCGTTTTGCTTCATTTTTATGTTATGTTATTCTTGTTTATTTGATGTCATTTAATTAAGTTGGATTAGTTGTTCTATGACACAAGTTTGATGTTAATCGGTTCGCCCTTCCTTTTGCTTAGGTCCTTCGGACAAAATTAGTATTAGTACATGCTGTTACTACTCCCGAAACCTTCATTCGCTAAACTCCTTTTATTAAACTTCTAACAAGTTATGAGACTCTGGTCGTAAAGAAGCTGTAAGGTTTAGTATGGTTAAAGGCATAAAAATAGCATCCTTTTTTTAAAAATAAATAAATAAATAAATAAATAAAAAGAAAAACGAGACAAGCTTCGCCAAAAAATAAAAATGTACAGATTGCGGAGCCCTCATAAAAATATATGCATTAAATACTTAGATTCCGGGTCGGGCCGTTTAGCGAATTTCACGGCCCTACCCCAAGGTAATAATGCGCTAGTTGCTTCAGGCGCGCCTTTGATAATTTAATTTTCCTAAACTCGGGTGCACATTTATGTGACCCAAATCTAAATCTCAACGGAATCGAAATGTGTCTCTACTCACGGGTATATTGATTATGGCGTGGCCCGAGATGCATTTCCATGACGTTGTAAATTCCTTTTAATAATAAATGAGACGAGCCTCGACAAACAAAAATGTAGAAGCTGCGGGGCCCTCTAAAATGTATATATATTAAAAATACTTAGAATCCGGGACATGCCGTTTAGCAAATTTTACGGCCTTCCCCAAAATAACAATACGTTAGTTGCTTTAGGCGCGTCTTAATAATTTATTTTTCTTAATTCGGGTGCACATTTATGTGACCCAAATCCAAATCTCAACCGAGTCGAGATATGTCAATAACCACGGGTGCATTGATGTAACGTGGTTCGAGATATATTTTCACGACGTTGCAATTCTCGTAAAAATAATAACAAAAGCGGTCAAGAGTTTAAAACTTGCACATAGGTTTAACATGTACAAAATCAGATAATCAAGCCAAATATAACAGTTGAGCGACCGTGCTAGAACCACGGAACTCGGGAATGCCTAACACCTTCTCCCGGGTTAACAGAATTCCTTATCCAGATTTCTGGTACGCAGACTATAATATGGAGTCATTCGTTTCCTCGATTCGGGATTAAAATTGGTGACTTGGGAAACCCTAAACCTCCCAAGTGGCGACTATGAAATAAATAAACCAATCCCGTTTCGATTGTCCTTTAATTGGAAAAAACTCCCCTTCGCACCCCGCGGGTGCGGAAAAAGGAGGTGTGACAGCCATCAAATAAAATAGAGGTTCGACCTCGCTTGAACAACGACGGGGAGGCCAAGAGCCTTCGCCATCAAACACAAGAAAGGTTTGAACTCGCTCGAACAACGACGGGTTGTTATTTCGATAAGTTCAAAATAACACCCTTTAAGGCCAAGGGCCTTCGCCATCAAAAATAAGAAATGTTCGACCTTGCTCGAACAACGAAGGGTTGCTATTTTGATAAGTTCGAAATAACACCCTTTAAGGCCAAGGGACTTCGCCATCAAACATAAGAAAGGTTCGACCTCGCTTGAACAACGACGGGCTATTATTTCGATAAGTTCGAAATAACACCCTCTAAAGCCTAGGGCCTTCGCCATCAAATAAAAGAGAGGTTCGACCTCGCTCGAACAACGACGGGCTGTTATTTCGATAAGTTTGAAATAACACCCTTTAAGGCCAAGGGCCTTCGCCATCAAACATAAGAAAGGCTCGACCTCGCTCGAACAACGACGGGTTGTTATTTCGATAAGTTTGAAATAACACCCTTTAAGGCCAACGGCCTTCGCCATCAAATAAAAGAGAGGTTCGACCTCGCTCGAACAACAACGGGTTGTTATTTCGATAATTTCGAAATAACATCCTTTAAGGCCAAGGGCCTTCGCCATCAAACATAAGAAATATTCGACCTCGCTCGAACAACGACGGACTGTTATTTCGATAAGTTCGAAATAACAACCTTTAAGGACAAGGGCCTTCGCCATCAAACATAAGAAAGGTTCGACCTCCCTCGAACAACGACGGGTTGTTAGTTCGACCTCCCTCGAACAACGACGGGTTGTTAGTCCGAAATAACACCTTTTATAGCCAAGGGCCTTCGCCATCAAATAAAAGAGAGGTTTGACCTCGCTCGAATAACGATGGGCTGTTATTTCGATAAGTTCGAAATAACACCCTTTAAGGCCAATGGCCTTCACCATCAAATAACAGAGAGGTTCGACCTCGCTCGAACAATGACGGGTTGTTATTTCGATAAGTTTGAAATAACACCCTTTAAGGCCAAGGGCCTTCGCCATCAAACTAAAAGAGAGGTTTGACCTCGCTCGAACAACGACGGGCTGCTATTTCGATAAGTTCGAAATAACACCCTTTAAGGCCAAGGGCCTTCGCCATCAAATACAAGAAAGGTTCGACCTCTCTTGAACAACAACGGGTCGTTATTTCGATAAGTTCAAAATAACACCCTTTAAGGCCAAGGGCCTTCGCCATCAAACATAAGAAATGTTCGACCTCACTCGAACAACAACGGGCTGTTATTTCGATACGTTCGAAATAACACCCTTTTAAGGCCAAGGGCCTTCGCCATCAAATAAAAGAAAGATTCGACATCGCTCGAACAACGACGGGTTGTTATTCCGATAAGTTCGAAATAATACCTTTTAAGGCCAAAGGGCCTTCGCCATCAAATAAAAGAGAGGTTCGACCTCGCTCGAACAACGACGGGCTGTTATTTCGATAAGTTCAAAATAAAACCCTTTAAGGCCAAGGGCCTTCGCCATCAAACATAAGAAAGGTTCGACCTCGCTCGAACAACAACGGGTTGTTATCTCCATAAGTTCGAAATAACACCCTTTAAGGCCAAGGGCTTTCGCCATCAAATAAAAGAGAGGTTCAAACTCGCTAGAACAACGATGGGCTGTTATTTCGATAAGTTCGAAATAACACCCTTTATGGCCAAGGGCCTTCGCCATCAAATAAAAGAGAGGTTCGACCTCGCTCGAACAACGACGGGCTGTTATTTCGTTAAGTTCGAAATAACACCCTTTAAGGCCAAGGTCCTTTGCCATCAAACATAAGAAAGGTTCGACCTCGCTCGAGCAACGACAGGCTTTTATTTCGATAAGTTCAAAATAACACCCTTTAAGGCTAAGGGCCTTCGCCATCAAATAAAAGAAAGGTTCGACCTCGCTCGAACAACGACGGGTTGTTATTTCGATAAGTTCGAAATAACACCCTTTAAGGCCAAAGGCCTTCGCCATCAAACATAAGAAAGATTCGACCTCGCTCGAACAAAGACGTGTTGTTATTTCGATAAGTTCGAAATAACACCCTTTAAGGCCAAGGGCCTTCACCACCAAGTAAAAGAGGGGCTCAACCTCGCTCGAACAACAACGGGCTGTTATGTCGATAAGTTCGAAATAACACCCTTTAAGGCCAAGGACCTTCTCCATCAAATAAAAGAGGGGTTCGACCTCGCTCGAACGACGACGGGTTGTTATTTCGATAAGTTCGAAATAACATCCTTTAAGGCCAAGGGCATTTGTAAAAAAAAAAAGTCTTAGCCTCAATCGAATGACCACAGGCCGACATTTCAATAAATTCTAAACAGCATCGTTAAGGTTCAACAACCACTGGAAGAAAAGAAAAATTGGGACTCGTCAGGCGAGCCTCTATCTTGCACAAAAGCCATGAACAACTGGAATAAAAAGTGAAGTACAAGGCAAATAGCGAAGAAGAAAATTTTTATTTATGCAATGTCACAACGCGGACTATCACCGCTTACATACGGCCCAGGCCAACCAATAAAAAAGAGAAGAAGGAACGAGCAAATGACAATCAACGAACAAAATAAAAATAAAAGTAAAGCGCAACATTCTTCATTCGGTGTCATCACCGACGTCATCATCACCACTATCACCACCATCTCCACGAGGTTCACCGCTATCATCATCCGCACCCCCATTGGCTTCACGCGTTGCCATGTCATATCCACAGTTGATGCAAGTCTCGTGAGCCTTTGCTCGCGCCTCTTCGTATGCAGCCTCGGCCACGATGCCTGCTTCCCACAAACTCTTATATATGTCCCGCTGGGCTTCAGCATAAACCCAGAGCTCATGCATTTGGCGAGGAACGGCAGTAGAGGACGGCTCAACCTGGGTCTGTAGTCGTGCATTTTCCGCTTCAAAGGTCGCGACCCGATCTCCCAGAATCGACGCCTCCTAAACAATCGTTCCAATACGCTCTTCGAGCCTCGCCTCCCTAAGGGTAGTTGTCGCTCTCTCTGACTCCTGTTCAGATTGGAGTATGTGGATGGTGTCTTCTAAGGCCGCAGTCCTCGCCAAAGCCTCAGACCAAGCTCTCTCGATGTTCTCCAAACTGGCAACTTTGCTCTCCATTGCGGTCAACTTTCTCGTCCACTCTATGCTCATCGCCTCGACCTTGCCCAAGTTCTGGTCCATCTCTGATTACATCGACCTTAGCCTACCCTACAAATGTTCACACTCTGCCGTGACCCCCTTACCCAACTCGAGCTCCTCGTCCCTAATGCGAAGTTGTTCCTCGAGTTCACTCTTATTACGGATCGTCTGCATTAATTCGTGGTCCCTTTTTCCCAACTACTCACCAAGAGACTGATTACGGGGATCCGTCCTCAGTCGCTCGTGCATCTCGCAACATCTGTCACGGTAGTGACGGTACTTCTCCAGCATCTTCAAGAAAATCCTTCCGGAACGTTAGGCCTACGAATACTCTCCACTTCTACCATGTATGTCTGAAAATCATAAAGACGAGGTTAAACTAATGCTTTCTAATAGGGGGAAAGCTTAAAGCAAAAACAAAGTGCAACGTACCCTTAAGCCCATGGAGGCTACCTCGTCCCTCAACTCAGCATCAAGGACATCCCGAAGGGACTCATTCTCAGTTTCTGAGCATAACAGGCTGAACTGCGGCACCAAATCCTCCCTTTCCGCCAAGAGGTTAACACCGGAAGGGATCTGAAGGATACAGGCCGAGCCCCCCACATTAACCATTGAGTGAGTAAGGCCCTCCTCGAACATCCTGACATCGTCGGGATCCAGGTTTGACTCGGATTCATACTCGTTAACCACCACGCCCTTTCCCCTTTCCGTTGTCGAAGGAGGAGCACGACCCGCTGCAGAAGACGAGGGCATGTCTGAAGGCACAACAGCAGCACCAGAGGTTTGGTTCTCTACCACGACAAGGTGATGATCATCATTAACAGCAGGGACTTCTGGTTGAGCCAAGACGGCGGCTGGAGTTTCTGATCATTGATCACGAGCACCAACAACTTCAACAGTTTGCTCCGCCTCTACGAGAGGAGCCGCAACAACAGCTTCTCTAGAGCCCGTCGGGGGAGAGTCGTCCAGGTGAATCACTAGCGGGGGTGCCATCTCAAACTCTACTCTTTGTCTCTTCGACGGCCCCTCTTCCTCTCTAGTCGACGGTGACTCGTTCGTAGGACGGACAACATTGGTCGGGACCTCGTCTTGAAAAGTGGCCCTCGCTGGAGTAACCAAGCCGCAGATTCAACCAAAGCAGCCCTCGATGAAGGTCGTACAGTGGGTACGGTGACGAGGCGAGCGGATGCGGCCGGTTGACGAAAAGCTAGCTGAGGGGCCCTTGTTCTCTGCACCCTCCCTGGTAACAACGCAAGATGCATAAGAGGCTAAACAACAAAAGAAAAAAAAGAGAACTATAGATGAAGTCGCCATCTCACCTATAAGAGGCCTGCGTTCGAACCTCTCGTGAAAGGCCGACCATGTGCGAACTCCCATTGTATGGGGAAGAATGGCCTCTACCCATTCACGAATCCCTTCGACAAGCAGCGGGGGCAATCTTTATGGGGAAGAATGGCCTCTACCCATTCACGAATCCCTTCGACAAGCAGCGGGGGCAATCTCTCAGTTGCAAAAGACAAGACGGTTTAGCATCCGCAGAAAATGGCCAAACATTTCATTAATTAAAGACACAAACTTACGTGCGAAGTTCCATCTCTCGGGGAATCCCGTTGGGTCCGTCACGATGTGCTCGGTCCGTATATAAAAGTAGTTCTCATAGAAACGACGATTGGTTCTGTCGTCCATTTTCACCACCAGACCCCTCGACCCCCGAGGACGCGCATGAATCATCGTACCGCGAATCAGTTGAGGAGCAAAATGCTAAGTATATGGCCCAAAGTGACCTCGCGATCGGCAAGTTCCGCATACTTGAGCAGCATAAGAAACAACTTGTACAAATAAGGCGAAAGCTGAGCGGGGCACACCTTGTAGTAACGGCAAAAATCTACCACCAACATGGGAAGAGGAAGTATGTACCCTACAATGAAAGGGTAGGCATAAAACACGCAATACCCGGGACGGTCAAAGTGAACTCTGTCGTCCCTCTCCGCCGGCCGTATCTCGACGTAGCTAAGGATTCCCCATTGTTCCCTCAAATCTACAATCCCACTTTCTCTAACAATGGAAGCGATGGGTTCTGGCTCCGCTCCACCGCCGAAACTAAAGTTAGTCGCATCCCTCCCAGGGCGAGGCAGAATCTCATCCATCAAGGGAACCTCCTCATCCTCCACCGCATCCACCTCTACGGTGGTCTGAACAGGGCTTTCTAGTACCGGATTAGCAGCAGGAAGATCATCGCGAGAAGGATCGCCGGCCATTTTTAGCAGAAAACTCTCCAAGAGAAGTAATAAGAAGAAGAGACGAAAGGTTTCAGAAAGCAAGAAGGTAAGCAAAAATTCGAGGTATCAGAAAAATCAATATCTGAAGAACTCTCTCACAAAAATGACGAAGTGAATCAATCAAATGACAATTTCCCTTATTTATAAGGGACATAAATTCCCCGAGCACGAAACCCCAGAGTTGCCATTTGAATCTGATAGGGCACGAAACATTTCAATTTCCCAAAAATGTGTGTCATAATGGTCGCAACCACGAACCAACGCTTCAGTGCCAACCGGCGTTTCGATTCCGAAACCATAACAATGGTTCACGAATATCGAAAGAACACCTCCACTCCGCCAAAAAATCCACAGAATGCGACTAAGGAATGGAAAGTTGGGGGTCAGATTTCTATCGACTTTGCTACAAACATGATCCGTCCGTTGAGCCCGACAAAGGACGACCCCGACAGACGGAGGGACTAACTGTATTGGTCAAAATCTGACCATCACGACCAGGTTGCCCATGACCCCATTTTCGGCAATCGGGTAGTGAAAGTCAACAGAGTCGACTCCATTTCTCCTCCGAGATACCAGACAAATCGGAAAGAGCAACGCCTAAAGCTACGACCAGAATGCACATTTGACCAAAACACGTCAAGTCACATTGAGAGTAAAGGGATTTCGACTATATATAGCCAAGGAAGGCTTTCGATAATGGGGGCTGGATTCCCTTAGAAGGGAAATCTAAAGAAAAGCTCCACTCCGATATCCTAAGAGAAAAGAAAAATAATTGTAATTCTCTCTTCTCACTGAGTGATGTTAAATTTTAATAAGATGATCGATATTTCCTTTGTCACTTATGTAATCATCATTATTAAATCTTTCGATCTAGAATTACCTAAGTTTGATTAGGATTTACCCCTTCGTCTTTAATTGATTTGTTCAAAAAGAATTTCAATATCTTTTGAGTCAAACAAAAACTACTAAGACTAATTGAGGGGAACTTGTTATTTTATTATTGAATTTACATAAGATTAATATCATGCTAAATTCACTGAAAAGGTAGTTCACCATTGACAAATTTTTCCTTCATAGAAGCAAGAAATACCAATATAATAGTGCTTCACTAATCGTTTATTATTTATCTATAATATAAGGAAAAGGTCGACAACAAGCGTGGGATGTTACTTGCGAATATGGAGAAAAACACTTTCTAAGTACTTGATTCAACTAATTAATAATTATTTATTTAAATAAACATTATTTAACTAAATTAGTCTTGTCAATGTGCCGCCTTATTTGTTTTCCCCCTTAATTTGAAAAAAAAAAAAAAAATGGCCACTACATGAGATGAGACTTGTCATATTGATTGTCCCTTGAAATGGAGACTTTAGATGAGATGCGTTGGAGCTGCTGGAATGAATTTCTTTTTATCCATTGTATTCGCTCGAGAAACAAAAAATACCTTATACTAATAGTATATATTACCTTAACCTACGGCATTTCAGATCCCAATGCTTAATTAATTAATTAACTAAACTCTTTTTTCTTTCTTTCTTGAGCATGTCTTTGACACAGGTCTTTTTAACCATGCTGTTTTGCCTATTTACATTTGACAGCTTGAAACTTGTCCCCCGGTCTATGCCACCATTGTCATTTTCTTTTTTCTTTTTTCCTTTTTCCTATAATAATTATATAAAAAAAGAGAAAATCTAATGGTTAAAAGTAAGTGTTCATCGCCCAACTAAAAAAGGAAAAATGACATTTGTATAGCCGCTGTAAAAATAATAGTCGAAAAAATGTATAAAATTTATATATTTTATATATATATATACATTATGTATGTTATATACAAAAATTATACAAATTTTGTATACTTTTCGGTTACCAAATATAAATAATTTTTGGCGTGGGCTAAAAGTGATAATACCCCTTAAAAAACTGAATTTACTTCATGTGATCTTGAGTTTTTGTTATTTTTGTGTCTTCGTGCGGTGTAGTTAAATTTTTTCCCAAGATAGATTTTGTAATTTTTCCCCTTTCTAATCCTTAATAATATTAGAAGAGACTTTTAAACGATCCCAAATAGTCGTATGTACCAACTTTGAGAAAGTCTTAAGCCCAAATTGTCATTGAATACGAGAAAAAATAATTTATATATACTTTAGGTTACTTTTCAAAACTTTAATACTGGACGTGTAACATAGTACTTAGTATATTTTATTTTTTCTGATGCATCACCAAATTCCCCCATTTCTGTCTTTACCCTTTCTTCTAGTTAGTTCCATGAAAGTTGAATATGGCCAAAATCAAGATTTCTTATTCAAGCAGTGGCGTGAAAAAACAATGCATTATAAGGTAGTTTAATTTAAGAAGCATTTGAAACCCACATTATAAAATTATAAAAGTACTAAAAACACAATATTTTCTTGCCTTTTAACATATGGAGATGGCTAAGAAAAATGAATTAAAAAGAGAGTTCAAATGATAGAGAGAGAGGAAAGAGAGGTCTTACAGTTGACAATTTCAAGATCTGATCCCAAGGCTCGTCTACTTATTTATATATGGATTTCGTACAGGGCTCACATTCCTTAAGAAGATGATGTCAGTGTTAACTTTTCTATTTTTAATTAACCACTTCCAATTCATAATCAACTAAGTATTTTCCTCTCTGTATTAGATTTTTGGTTTATTCCTATTATGTCAAGATTTCATTAGAGGTTCTAAAGTATATAGAAATTATTTGAGGAAAAAAGGTCCATATATGTATATATATAATTATTCTTGATTTAGAGTTCCATTAGCGGTCAAGGTCAAAAATGAGTTTTTTTTAAGGTGGTTATGTATAGAAATTGAATTTTCTCCAAAAATAATTCACCAGTCTACTGAGTAGAGGGGGACTATTAGCTACATTATTTTTAGGTAAATTACTTTAAATTTAAGAGAACACGAGTTATGTTGTTAGTTTAGGAACACATGTATACAGAATGCTAACTAAGTTTTTTCGATGAGATTAAGTTCTGTGTTTACTGAGTATATAATCTTTTTTATACACCATCAAGTAAACTTGACATATATACAATAACATGTAAGTTCTAATATCAAGTCTAATATGGTAACTCCGAGAATACAACAAAAACCTGCTATAGCCAACCAAATTAATTAATTGATGATGCAAATATTATTTACATTGTTAATGCTTAAAACTTAAATCATTTATCTTTGTATCTTCATTTTCCCAGATTGTTTACATCAAATTTGGCAATGGACTCGAAATTTTAAGCAGAAAATAAGTGTTGAAGCATGCTCTATTTACATAGAGTCGCAAGTCTAATTTATATAGTGGGATGCCTATATATAGGTTATAGAATGTTTAATAAGAGAATGTGGGAAACTGTTGAGGGTATTCAAGTAATTTGACACTGTAATATATTGAGAAGAGGATGCCCAAGAATGCCAGACTACTGACAGTTCCTAACACTTTATTAGTCTTACTGGTATTATTCTTTTTAATTTAATTAATTTGTTGCTACTTAATTAGCTTGTATTGATGAGTCTAATTTAAAAAATGCAATTAAAGTCAAAACTTAGATGCGTCCTTAATTAGATGTCCAATACTATACTTCTTTGAGATGAGGGAATTGACTTTGGTGCCTCAAAAGCAGTACAAATTAGATAGATATAATTATCTAAGATAAAAGAGAAAGAGAGAGAGAGATATCAAAGAAGAGGCTGCAGCTATAGCCAAAGTTTTCTTGTTTTTTTTGTTCCAAAATGGAAAACAACAAATCTGAAAATGATGAGATGGAAATTGATCTCAGCTTAAAGCTTGATTCTCGAGAAGAAGAAATAGAGCCATTAAATGAAGAAAATCAATCATCAGAATTAGTGAATGCCAAAACACAAGGAAAAGACCAAGAATTGTCAAAAGCTGAGACATCAGGAAGCTCAAAAACAGAAGAGGTACATATTTCATCAATATTCTCTTTTGTAAATTCTCACATTTTTCTGCATGAAGTTGTAGTTTCTTGATTGCTCTTCAAGACTAATGTATATTGTTTTTTTCTTGTGTCATCAGTTATCGTTGTTACAGACGGAGATGAACAAGATGAAAGAGGAGAACAAGTTTTTGAGGAAGGCAGTTGAGCAAACCATGAAAGATTACTATGATCTACAAGCAAAATTCGCCATAATTCATCAAAATAATCACGACAAGGTACGCATGAACTTTTGCATCAATAATGCTATAGAGTTTAATCATGGTATGGAGATTAATTACCTGTTGTTATAGGTCAACTTTGCGTAAAAATTCTTTATAAGCCAGTGCATAAACTCCATGCCAAATAGTCTCATGAGCTAAATTAAGCTTGATATCTAATTATAATCTAATTCTATATGATGCTAATTACTATTGTTCTTTTTTTTTTTTTTTTTAATATTTTGGCTATGTATAGGATCACAGAAATTTTCTTTCACTGAGTGGAAATGATGATACGACAGAAGGGCTGACGAGGAGTCCAAAAATCTTGGATATTAAGAATAGAAGTCTATCACAAACATCACAAGAACTAGATGATATTATGGATGGTGATCAATTAGGGTTGTCATTGACATTGGTTAGCAGTAACAGCAGTATTACTACAAACAAATTAGTGGAAAGTACAGAATTAGAAGAAAGAAAGGAGAAAATTAAAGAAGATAATGCTGCAATTACTACTCAGATACAAAATAAAGGCAATTTGCAGGGAGGATTAACAAGCCATGTGACTACTGCTTCTCCACCAAACAGAAAAGCTAGGGTTTCAGTCCGGGCTAGATGTGAATCAGCTACTGTGAGTTCAACATATACTAACATAAATTTTCGATTTTTTTTTTTTTGTTGTTGTAATGAAAAAGAAGACATGCAAAAATAAATAATTAAATTCATATTTTTAGATGAATGATGGATGCCAATGGCGGAAATATGGTCAAAAAATTGCTAAAGGAAATCCATGTCCTAGAGCATACTATCGTTGCACGGTGGCGCCCGGATGTCCGGTGAGAAAGCAGGTATGATGCAAATTCTTTTTGGATTTAACTTATTTATGAAATTTGTCACTATTATTAACTGTAATTTAATCTGTTGTAATAGGTCGTGTGTTAGATTGCTAATTTCACTTATCATGGACAATTACTTTTAGTTACTTCCTTCATTTCAATTTAGATAACACATTTTTCTTATTAGTCTGTTCCAATAAGAATGTTACATTTCTATATTTAGAAATAATTTAACTTTAAACTTTTTATTCTACTCATTTTACCCTTAATGCGAAGCTTTTGCCCCTTAAACTTTTAGCACCACATGTTTCAAAAGTCCTCTTCTTTTTTTTCTTTTAACTTTGTGTCAAGTCAAACTACGTCATCTAAATTGAAACGGAGAGAGTATCTTTAGGTGATATGGTAATGTAAAAGCCAGGATATATAAGTAAACTATTTAGAGAGAACTATTGGAATTCAAACAGTGTTTTAATTTAGTTACTATGAATCATATGTATATATCTCTAATATTAGAATTTGTTATCAGGTGCAAAGATGTTTAGAGGACATGTCAATATTGATAACAACATATGAAGGAACACATAATCATCCTCTTCCAGTGGGTGCAACAGCAATGGCATCAACAACATCAGCAGCAGCTTCCTTCATGTTGGTGGATTCAAGTATTAACCCTCTTCTTAATGGAAATATTAATCAAGCAGTTAATTTCCCTAATTACCATAATAATGCTCCTAATTATAGTCATCACATTCCAAACTCTTCTTCCTCTTCTTCACCTTATTTTTCCAATTTAAGAAACAACATCCTTAATTCTAGTGATCCCAACATACTTCTTGATCTCACCAAGAATATTTCTAATGACCATCATCATCAATTTCCCTTTGTAAGTTCTTCTTCAAACTCATCAGCAACAGCAACAGCAAATCACTTGAGCCAATATTCTTGGATGCCTAAATTACCAAGCAATAATTATGATGGGAACAGTAATACAATTGTGAACAACCTTTTTACTGGTCCTAAATTACAAGGCGATCATCATCATCATCAAAATGGTAGTAGTAATCCTATATTGGCTGAAAATATGAGTGCCATTGCTACTGATCCTAAATTTAGGGTTGCTGTCGCCGCCGCTATTTCTTCACTCATTAATAAAGACCAAAGCCATCCAATTAGTACTACTATGCCTTCTTCTTTGGGAGATCATGGCGAGAGTAATGGTGGCTCTGTTAGGCATTCCCAATGAAAATCACAGCACACAGATTGTACGTTGACTACGGATAAAAGATTGAATGATACTTCGTAGGTTTTCAGCCGATTTAAGATTTAAACTTGATGGATTTTACATTTGTAGTTTCTAAGATTGAACTTATTGTAATAATTATGGTTCATATATAATATTTATCAAAATTTTAGTATTTTTTTACATACATACTGCACAAAGGTTACATCTGCATTTGAACTTGAGCGAGAGTAGTACTAAATGGGTGATCCTCTCGTGTTACATTTTTCATTTATTTTTTACATAGTCAATGCTAATATTCAATTGTCACGTAATTAAGTTTGTCCAGGTCCAGTGACATTTATTTTTGACTTTTTGGTTTAATCAAATAAGTATCATTTTACTTTCTTTTTGTAAGTCACCCTGGTAGAGGGTTTCCATGTGAAGCATTGACTGATGCAAAACTCAAGGAGTTGGATCTTTAAAAGGTTTGTTTAGCACTTGTGTTAGTATAACACAAAATATACTAATTAATCAATCGTCCACGAAAATAAGTCGCGAAATTGTCTTAATTACTGTAGTATTACTACAGAAATCAAGAAATCGAACTATACATGCGTGTAATTGATTAAACGTTTTCTTTACTGCGCTTTACCGGCTGTAATTTGTTATATTGTCCTATATAGTTATGCTGAAAATTTATATGCACTCGGTATTTATATCAAATTAAGCAATCTAACTTTAGCAGTTAAAAATTAAAATAAATATATTACTTAATTATGTTTAACTAATAAATATCTGGATGAAAGCTACTTTTTCCTTTTTATTGGATGAAAGCTACTTGTTTATATTTCTTAGCTATGAATGCAACCTTATCAGCTCGTATGAAAAAAAACTCGTGAATGCAGAAATTATTACCTATATAACTTTAACCTAAAACAACAAATAACAATTACCCAGTAAAATCCCACATAGTGAGATCTGGGAGGGTAATGTGTACGCAGACCTTACTCATACCCTGATAGGGACAGAGAGGCTGTTTCCGATAGACCCTCGGCTCAAAAAGACAAGGGAAAAAAATAGTCGAAAAAATATATAACTTTAACCTAGTCGAAAAGATATTAATATAATGGAGCTAGCTAGTGGTACTATTTTGAAATATATTTTCGATATATCGAGTAAATGGTTAAAGATTTATTGGCGACTTTCTTTTGGAAAAGGTGATTTTTTACTTGTAAAATGTAATAAGAGAATATAGCATTATTGAAATTAATTTGAATATACAGAAGCATTCCATATCCAAAAAGGTACCGAGGACATCCTAATTAACTATACAATAAGTAATTGAAGGTCAGTGAAAAAATAAATAAATTGAATTAGTTAGACACCACCAAAGTAGTGGTGCAGCAGATCGGGTTGCTCTCCCCTTAATTAGAGGTCTCGGGTTGAAGTTTTGGTTATGGAAACATCCTTGGTAGGGAGCGCTTTCCCGGGGATTTGCATTTATACCCAAATTTTGGGTCACCTTTTAACTTATACCCGCTTTGCAAAGAAATTGCAAGCGTACTCATTTTTCGGGTAACTTCAGATATACGGACCTTTTAACTTATACCCGCTTTGCAAAAAAAATTGCAAGCGTACCCACTTTTCGGGTAAATTCAGACATATGGGCCTGAAGTAGCAAAGACAATCACGCAAACTTCAGTTCATAACAATGGTAAACTTCAATTCAATAAAACTACAACATGTTTTGGCTGAAGTTTTTGTTTTGTAATTGCTGAACTTCAGCATTCTAGGAGCTGAAAGTTTATTTAGTATTTGCCGAACTTCAGCATTCTAGGAGCTGACGTTTGTTTTGTATTTGCTGAACTTCAACATTCTAGGAGCTGAAGTTTGTTTTGTATTTGCTGAACTTCAGCATTCTAGGAGCTGAAGTTTTTATTTATATTGATGAACTTCAACTCGATTATTTTGTAATTGAAAACGAAAATATGTATACTGTGATATAAATTTACGAGCATCTTGTGCTAATTCATTACCTAGGCAAAAAATGCATCCACCTAACTAGAAACAAAGGAGACGAAGTGCAAAAACGATGCATCAGCATTTTAACATGCAGCTAGAGCAGAGAACAATGAAAGAATCTGCATGTTTCTTGCTATGTTCACAAAATGCCTCTTCTATTGAAAGTTTGGAGGTGAGCGGCAGTTGAGCGGAAAATCTTGAGAAGAAGAAAATGAAGGAGGAGGAGAAAGAGGCCCGAAGTTAGAAAAAATTCAAAAATAGCCAGATTACAAGTGGTCATTCATATATAGTCACAGTTTCAAAAGTTATCGAAATTTAGTCACTTTTCATGTAAAGATAAATCTAAACAAAAACAGTATTCAAAATTCGAAAAATACTCCAACATAATATACTGGAGTTCCAAAAGGTATACTGGAACTCTAGTATAATATACTGGAGCTCCAGCAAAGTATACTGGACTCTAATAAATATAATGCACTTCCAGCAAATTGTACTGGAGTTCCAGTATAATATACTGGTCCAACTTAATATGCTGGAAGTTCATACACAGGTGCACCGATCTCCAGTATATTATGCTGGAACTTTTCGTGTTGCAACAAAATAGTGGCTATTTTTCAATGATTTTACAAACGCTGGCTATTTTTGAATGACCAGTCCAAAACTGGCTAGCCCGTGCTATTTTTACTCTGAAGTTGTTTAAAAAGTAGGTACAAGTTAAAACTTTTTTAAAAAGTTGATATAGATTAAATGGGGGCGACCAAATAGGGTGCCCCGTGCAATTTTTACGCGCTTTTTCACGAATGGGGCCCTACACAACGCAAATTCGAATATAGTCGGGCTTCAATACTGATATCGAACACCACACCATGTGGGAAACCAAAAAAATTAGTTAGATATAAAAACTCAACAATGTCAAGTTAAATGTTATTCTATTTCGGCTTCCGGTTCTCGTTCAATTATTATAGTTCGGATGAAAAGGGGAAAAACAAACAAAAAGACTATTCTCATACTTAAATTAGTTGGTGATTTAATTTCCATCTTAACACCTTTGATGGGCTATATCACAAATTAAGTGAATGCTAATCACTAGGAAATCCTAATTCTAGCCGTAGAATTGGAAAAAACAAAGTTGAATTATGTGTGCTTTTTTATTTTTCTTTCTTGTTGACCTCTTGGATTTATCAACTATAGCCTATCTTTAAAGTACTAGACTTGGGATGATTTTTAGGGAATGGTCCGACTTGCAGGATAACATCATATGCAGCTAGATGTAATTATTAATTTATTTGGATACTATGAATTCTTTTTCTTGGTTGAGGATGGTTAAAGGGATTATAAAATGTGGAACCGGCCGCTCATTAATAAGGTAGAAATTCAGGTAACCAATTAACTAGACTTAGGGATGGCAAAGGAATGATGCGGGTGCGGGGCGGCTTTGATCTTATACGGGGCAAGGCGGGTTTGATCTTATGCAGGGCAGGGTAGGGCAAATTGAAACTGATTTTTAAAATCTAATGCGGTGTGGGGCTGTTGTGGGTTTCATTGCGGTTCCTTGCGAGTTTACTCTAGACTACTAAACTAGCGTTTGGACATAAATTTGAATGAAATTTAAAAAGAGTTTTTGAAGTTGTGTTTGGACATGCATTTTATTTGAAGAAAAGTTGAAGTTTTGTGAGTGGAAGAAAAATGTTCACTTAAAAATTGCCCTAAACCAGTTTTTGGGAACTTGAAAATTTTTGAATTCTTTTTTTCCCAAAATATGATTATATTTCATAAACAAACAATATTTTAAAAAGAAATTAAAAAAATGAAGCCAAAATCTATGGCCAAATGTGAGCCAAGATTTACTAAGAAATTTCAAGTTTCTGACTATTCTTGTATGGGATATTCTTACTGATCTATTTCTTAGAATTTTTTAGATGAAAGCAATCAAGCTTTACTTGTATCAGTTGAAACTAATCTTAATTCATTTTCGTTTTGAAAGTGAAGCAGTAAAAATATAAAAGTAAGTTCTATCTAGAATAAAGATTATTAGTTCCCAAAACATTATTTTTGTTCTCGAAATCATGGTAAATTTGAATTTATAAAATATGTTTAAGCCAAATTAACAAGTGTTTGAACAAAAAAAATTAATCAATATTTTATTTTTTAACTAAAGATAAGCTCCTTAATTACTTTTCTTTCACAAAGTTCCGTTCTCTATTATTAGACAAGTAACCTTTTAAACCATGAGGCTGAAACCGGTGTTAAGGGGGAAGTACACAAATAGCCATTTTTAAGATTGCTATTTAGAGATTAGCCAGTACTTATTTTGTTATGAAAGTTTGAAATAAAAATCTTAACTTCATGACTTAATGTCCAGAAAATTTAAACTGAAAAACTAAAATTCAAGACGCATTGGATAATTTTTAAGCCCTCTAGAATAGTTATCTAATGTCATTCCTACGTAAAAATACCACGGTATAGCCAGTTTTCGGACTGGTCATTAAAAAATAGCCAGCATTTACCAAGTCAATGAAAAATAGTCACTATTTTGCTGCAACAGAGACCGGTCCAGCATAATATACTGGAGTTCGGTGCACCTGTGTATGAACTCCAGCATATTATGCTGGACCGGTATACTTTGCTAGCTCCAGTATAATATACTGGAGATTGGAGCGCCGGTACTCCAAACTCCAATATATTATGCTGGACCGATATACTTGCTGGAACTCCAGTATATTATGCTGGAGTTCTAGTGTACTTATGCTGGAACTCCATCATATTATGCTGGAGTTCCAGCATACTTATCCTGAAACTCCAGTATAATATGTTGGAGTTCAAGTATACTTATGCTGGAACTCCATCATAATATACTGGCTTATTTTCCGGATTTTGAACAGTATTTTCGCTCAAATTTATCTTTACATGAAAAGTGGCTAAATTTCGATTACTTTTAAAACTGAGCTATATTTGAACGACCAGT
Source organism: Nicotiana sylvestris (assembly GCF_000393655.2). NCBI lineage: Eukaryota > Viridiplantae > Streptophyta > Magnoliopsida > Solanales > Solanaceae > Nicotiana > Nicotiana sylvestris. The sequence continues at coordinate 115,997,604 of NC_091057.1, read as the reverse complement.
TATAAATCTGGCTATTTTTGAATTTCTCACCATTCCTACGGAATTCGGAGACCAAAAGTCCAAAACCCTACTATTGACTTATAGGGTTCCAGATAGCTTATTGGTTAGGGGCCAATTGGCCCGACATGGAACAGACACGACAAAAACAAAAGGGGATCCTTGCAAAAATAGTTAATCATATTCACTATTTATTTTTTCTAGACATATACATAAATTATACACAACTAGAAATGTCCATAAAACCCCGAAAAGCCGAAGCAAACCAAAAACCAAACCAAACCGACCAAAAAAAAATGATACTTTTTTGTTCGGTTTAGTTTTGTTTTTGAATTTTAAAAACCGATCAAATTTGGTTTGATTTTGGTTTTAACAAGAAAAAATCGAAAAAACCCGAACCAAACCGACTATAGGATTAGCTATTTCAAATTTATTATTACACTTATATATATATATGTATATTTTTATACAAAGTTTCAAAAAAATTATAGTAAATGTTAATAGTTTGCACTTTTAGTATAGTTCTTTACCTTTACATTCTAGTTTGATTGGTAGTTTTCTTTTATTAAGTGTAAAAATCCATTTCGTGTTAAAAATAGTATATTTTTAATTGAGTCCTTAAATTATTCATTACTATTTGATTAAATTAACATCAATATATCTTGGTAAATAATAGATTTCTCAAAGGACAATTGATTTGATAGTGTTACATTGCAAATGTGGTCGCCAGAATATGTGTTTGGTAGTGTATGTCTTATATTTAAGAAAAAAACGACAAATAACGAAAAAAATAAAAAACCGACAAAACCCGACATAAACCGAATCAAGGAAAAACCGACTTAATTGGTTTGGTTTGGTTCTAATATTTGAAAAACCGACTTACTTGGTTTGGTTCTAATATTTGAAAAATCGACTTACTTGGTTTGGTTTCTTTTTAGGGAAAAACCAATCCAAATCGTACCATGAACACCCCTATACACAACTATACACATATAATGCATAAAATATGCATATATTATAACTTCACCTGCTATTTTTAGTTAAAGCAATTGGGTGGGCGACTATTTGAGTTAATTCTTCAAACAAAAAAGAAGAAAGACCTAAAGTTATAGAGGAAATGGGCCTTCATCGCCAATTACAATGTTGAAATTAAGAAATGTGCTTTTTAGATTTTTTATTTGTGACAAATAGATATATTGTGTAAAAGTAAAGCTCTCGTGTGTAAAAAGGGATTTAGGGTCATAAAATTTAAAAAAAAATTGTAAAACCCACAAAACCATTCAACCTTACACAGACTGTCTTAACTTTCAGTTTGTGAATTGTAAGAAAAAATTCTCATAAACTTTTAAATGTTACGCAATCCTTCTTCTTTAAGATATTTTAATTACTTCATCCAATAATTTGAATTATTAGTGTCACCTGACTTTGAAAAGTGTGTTTGTACTTCACAAGTAACATTAGAGAACCGAGTTTAATTTAAATAAATATTTTTTTAGAAACAAAAGTCGAATTTGTGAACTAAATAATTAAGGACTGATAGAATAAGAATAGACTCAAAAAAATCTGGCTATCTACTCAAAGATCCCAACTGTGTCTTGAGCAGATACCCTAACCTTCATATTTTGGTTAAATCACAAAATAAAAGTACTTAGAAGGAGATATTGTAATGAATATTTTTAGAGAAACTTAAAACAGTTGACAATTCCTAAAGCAAATAGTTCTCTTTGGTATTGTTTCATCTTTCAGGATGATTAGTGTTACTCTTCTACTCAAATTCACTTTCTATTAATTAAAACTAGTCTTAATGTGCGCGCTTTGCGCGTGTACCTATATCATAAGTATATAATTTTTTTTATGAACATAGGTAAATATATTAAATAATTTATTTGAGTTATTGAACAAAAATTAACGAAAATGATTTAAGTTCCTAAAAAATATAAATATTAATCCAATTTAGCTAGTTAATAAATAAAAAAATTATGTCTTATATATACGTTATTTATAATTTCTTAGGACATATGTGGATATCTTATGAACATCCTTGTTATTTTTGTTACCTAATACAAAAAACAAATAACAAGTAAACTATAACATAATCAATTTTGCTCTATTTTTTATTTTTCTAACCGTCAATGCTCTTCTTGTGAAAATTAATTTTTATACCTTAAGATTTTTATCAATTTAAGAAATTATTTTATTTATATGATGATTTTAAAAATAAATAAATTGATTATTTTGCTAATCACCCGCTCTTTTCTAGTTTATGTGAACATTTTCGCTTTTCTAGAGTTAATTTGACTAATCTTTAAAGTTAAATTGAATTAGATCGATATTCTAAAGTTAAAGGTCAATCCGGTGCACTAAGCTCCCGCTATGCTCGGGGTCTGGGGAAGGGCCGGACTACAAAGGTTTATTGTATGCAGTCTTATCCTACATTTTTGCAAGAGGCTGTTTCCACGGCTAATTCAAAGTTAAAACTTGGATATTCAAAAACTATACAAGAAATACTATTAAGGTGCAATCTTTTCATGTCAATATGATGAAAAAATATTTAAAAAATTTTGTCAAAGTTTATATAGTTTGAATCTCAAAAAACTAAAAGGTTTTATATAAACTGAAACCGAGGGAGTAATTAATTCAAAGACTAAATTATTTGTTCTCAATATTAAAAAAATAATTTAATTTTTTTGCATTGGGGATTAGTACTTTTGCAATAATATAAAAAAAAAAATTGAACTCCTTTCCTACTCGAATAATGTTTTCTCTTCATTAATATTTTGTATAATATTTAAAATCTACATTCGCGATTGCGTGTGTATCCTATCTTGTTGAATAAATTATTATATTAAATATTATATTTGAGTTATAAAGTAAAAATTAAACTCTTGAAATTGAAGAATATTGATTTTGCTCTTTTAGTTTCAGCAAAAATACATAGCCTTTAAAAATTTAAGAGCTTTTCTAGGAGAAAACTTCAGTATTTATTTTTGATAGAGTGTTATTTTTTTCCATTGACCTTTTTTTGGAGTATCCATTTTTTACTCTGTTTGCTCTAAGTTTTTTTATCTAGCTTCCTTCTATCTTAATTTATTCATATTATTTCATAGATAAGTTGATCGAAACAATAATATTTTTATTGTAAAAAATAAACTTGCATGATGATATGTACCTGGAATAGCTGAGATTGCATTCTCTGCAATATTAATTTCCTGCTTTTGAGTTAGTTGTGTTGCTAAAATGAACCAAAGACTCGTAACCCTAAAATGATCCCTAGTGGTTAAAAAAAAGGAGTCTTAAGTGTCAAAAGTTTTTTTAATTAAACTTTTCCAAACATTACTTTTTAGTTAATAAATTTATTATGTTACATCATTAATTAAGGCACGATTTATGCAAAATATTTAATTTTAGGACTTTGTGTACAGACTTTAAATAAGGAAGTATTTAATATATTAATTTAGTTTATTTAAAACTCCTAAATATTAGGATAGAAAACTTAAAATGACAATTTTGTCTAATATAAAATTTATTTTTAAGGGGCAAAAAAGGCGAACGATATTTCGCTAAGGCCTTCGTCTTTTTAAAATAATATATAGATTAAAGATACTTCACAAATAAGTTAACTCATCTTATTTGTTTTAAGAGACAATGACTTGTAAACTTATAGTTTTCAATATTAAGTCACTAATATTGTAACGATCCGGTCGGTTGTTTTGCTTTTCAGATTTTTATTTCTCTAATAAAACTCCTCGTATGTACTTTTACTGTTTTATGACTTATGGGGAGTGGTTAGTTCGGGTTTGGAAAGGTTCGGGTTGAAATCGGAACACTTAGTTCCTTAATATTAGCTTAAAATGGTTAAGTTTGACTTGAGTCAACGTTTTGAGTAAACTACCTCGGAACTGGGATTTGATGGTCCCAATAGGTTCGTGTGATTATTTTGGACTTAGGAGTATGTTGGGATCAGGTTTCGAATGACTGAGAGCGTTTCAGCGCCTAATATTGATAGTTGGCGCAATGAAGGTTTTTAAGTTCTTTAAATTTGGTTTGAAGTGGAATTTGGTGTTATCGAGGTCTATTTGGGATTCCGAGCCTGAGAATAATTAGGTATGGTGATTTGTGACTTGCACGCAAAATTTGATATCATTCCGAGTAGTCTAAGTATGATTCGGTGCGTTCAGAGCAAGTTGAAAACTTGAAGTTTATAATTTGATTCAATTTGGTTTTGGGGTGCGATTTTTAGTTTTGATATTGTTTTATGCATTTCGAGAGTTCGAACAGGTATGTATCATGTTTATAGACTTGTTGGTGCATTTGAACGGGTTACCAGGTGCCTCAGGTGAGTTTCGGACTGCCCCGAGATAAGTCCAAAATAATGTCACTGCTGGTTCTGGTTTCCTTCTTCGCATTTGCGAGGAAGGGGCTGCGTTCGTGAAGAAGGAAAAATAGGGGACTGGAAATTGTGCTACGTTCGCGATAGCCAGCCTGCGTTCACGAAGGTCTAGGACCTGTGGCCTTCGCGTTCGCGTGAAGTGGCTCGCATTCGCATAGAGGAGGCTGGAGCTGGGAAGGGGACGCTGTTATTATTCACGTTCGCGAAGAAACCCACGCGTTCACATAGGGTAGGCCAGGCAAGCCTCCGCGTTCACGGGGCTCCTGTCGCGTTCGCGATGGGTAGTTTTTTGGGGCTTAGGCTGTTTGTCTTCGCGATCGTGATGCCTCTTCTGCGATCGCGAAGAAGGGATGCATGAGCAGTGTCTTTTTTTAAAAACGGGACTTAGGCCATTTTTGTTCATTTCTTTCACTTCTTGGATGATTTTATAGCTCTTTGAAGAGGTGTTTCACCTAGATATTTGAGGTAAGCAATTTCTATATAAGATGAGTTTAATACATAGATTATGGGTAGGTTTTAACATGAAAAATTGTGGAAATTATGGGTTTAGTTGAAAAACTTAGATTTTGATAAATATGGGATTTAACCACGAAAATGATTATGAAATTGGGTGAAAATTATGTATTTGAGTTCGTGAAGTTATGGGTAACATTAATCTTCAAAAAATTTTGAAATTCGGGCACGTGGGCCTGAGGGTGAATTGTAGGAATCTTCCAATTTGGGTTGGGTAATTACTCTAATGGTTAAATATGAACTTGTGAACGCCTATTGATTAATTTATATAATATTTGAATAGTTTTGGGTTAGTTGGCATCAAGTTGAGGATTTAGAGAGGATTACACCTCGGCATAATATAATACTCGGAGCCCGATTACACTTGATATTATTTTATAGCTTGAGAGGTTATAATTTATTTAATAACAGAAATTGTTTGGAGTTAGTAGGTGTTGGTTGGAGATTTTGAATTTTACTATCAGTTAAAGAATCACTTATTCACTGCTTGCTATTGTGTAATTATTATTATTATTATTTACATATCCCATGCTTATTTAGAATTTCGGTATTTTATTTGTTGGCCAATAGTAAGTGTCGATGTCGACCTCTCGTTACTACTTCTTCGAGGTTAGACTAGATACTTACCGAGTACTTGTTGTTTATGTACTTACGCTACACTTCTGCAGGCAGGTTCATCTCGCAGTCATTCCAGCCCGCACCCCGTTATCCCAGGGCTTAGTGGTGAGCTCCTCTCTAAGGCCGTTCTGCAGCACTCGTATTCTCGCTTTTGTATTTACTTTCTGTCTACCCTATTTTAGACAGTAGCTTAGTATTTTGTATATTCTACTAGTTGCTCATACACTTGTGACACCACGTCTTGGAAACATGCTAGTAGACACTTTATGATTTTTGAGCATTTATTTTACTACATTTGCTCTTTCATTAGTTTTCGCTTTACTTTATTAAATTTTCCACTTCTCATTTACTTAATAAAATCAAAATCGACTACTTATGAAATTTTTAAAAGAATAGATACATGACTAATTCACCTTTGGCTTACCTAGCAGCGACCTTGGGCGTCATCACAGCCTATAGAAGGAATTGGCTCATGACTATATGGTATTAGAGCGATAGGTTCACGTAGGTCTCACACATTATGAGCAAGCCTAATAGAGTCTTGTGGAGCGGTGCAGAGACGTTCGTACTTATCTTCGATAGGCTATAGGGTGTAGGAAACTTTTCTTTCTTTATCTCCTATCGTGCTATTGATGTTGTGCTAAGTATCTTTCTCTTATTCTCTCATAAATGGTGAGAACGTGTGCGACAGATGTACCCGACCGAGGAGGAACTGCTCCCCCTGTTGCTAGAGGCGGAGGTAGAGGCCGAGGGAGGGCTCCAGCTCATGGTAGAGGACGAAGGCATCCTAAAGTTGCTCCAATTGTGCCACCAGTGGATACAGTAGAGGATCATGTTATTGAAGAGCAGGGTAAGGTACCTGCAGCAGTGCGAGCCTCGGTGGATTTCATGTACGAACCGGGATTCCAAGAGGTCATGGGTCGTATGCTGCGGTTCATGGATTCTATGACGCATGCTAATTTATTTCTAGAAGACCCAGCCACATCTCAGGCTGGAGGGGGAGCACAGACCCCTACCGCTTAGGCTCTAGGGCATGCAGCTGTCGTGTATCGGACCCCAGGCACTACCCGTGGGTGGAGCTCAGCCAGTTGCAGCAGCTATACCTAAGCCCAGACCAGCTGCGATCGGCGAGACGCAAAAGCTATTGGACAGATGGACCAAGATACATCCTCCTGTCTTTGGAGGTGAGTGATATGAGGACTCCCAGGACTTTATTGATCGTTGAAGGGACAAACTGCACAACATGAGGATATTGGAGTCCCACGGGGTGGGCTTTACCACCTTTCAGCTGGAGGGTAGGGACCGTAGATAGTGGCAGTCCTATCTTCTCGGTGGACCAGCAGGTTTTCCTCCCTTGACTTGGAACCAGTTCACACGCCTCTTTCTGGATAGATATATTCTACCCTCTTAGAGGGAAGAGTTGCAATTTCAATTCGAGCAGCTCCAACAGGGTTAGATGTTGGTGACCGACTATGAGGCGAGATTCTTTGAGTTGTCTCGCCATGCACTTATGATACTCCCCACCGATGCTAAGAGAGTGCAGATATTTGTTGCAGGTTTTCTCCCTGGTATCCAGTCCACTATGGCCCGAGAGGTTGATATGGGCACCTCTTACAAGCTGGTTCTGGAGATAGCTCGGAGGATCGAGGGTGTTCGTTAGCAGAGCCGAGAGCAGGTGCCGAGGGACAAGCAGTTTCGTTATTATGGAGGGTTCAGTGGTGCTCCGTCTAGGGGCAGAGGTTAGTTTGTGAGGGATTAGTCTAGAAAGCCCACATATCCAACACCACCGCCTTCTGAGGGTGCTCTAGCGCGGCCCTATTTCATTGCCATTCCAGGGAGCTCATACCGCCCACCAGCTATTCAGGTTTCCTCCAGTCGGTATTCATGCCATCAGGGTCAGACTTCAGGTCAGCAGTCCATTGTTTCGAGGGGTTATTACGAGTGCAGGGATCTTGGCCACATGAAAAGGTTTTGTCCCAGACTTCGGGGTAAGGCAGTACAACAGGGTCATCAGCCCATGGTTACAGCACCAGCTGTGCACCAACCGTCCGGCCGCCTAGAGGTGGAGGGCAGGTGGGTAGGGGTCGTCCTAGAGGTGGAGGCCAATCAGGTGGAGGCTAGTCAGTTGGCGCTCCAGCTAGGTTCTATGCTTTTCCAGCCAGACCAGATGTAGTAGCCTCAGATGTCGTGATCACATGTATTATTTTTGTCTGCGGTGGGGATGCTTCGGTACTATTTGATCCAGGGTCTACATATTCATATGTTTCATCTCCATTTGCTTATTTTTAGGTGTTCCTCGTAAGTCCGTGGGTACTCTTGTTTATGTGTCCACATTATTGGGTGATTTTGTTATTGTGATCGGATCTATCGGTCTTGTATCGTGACTTTCTATAGTTATTGTCACACCTCCTTTTTCCGCACCCGAGAGGGCGCAAGGGAGTTTTTTCCAATTAAAGGACAATCGAAACGGGATTGGTTTATTTATTTCAGAGTCGCCACTTGGGAGATTTAGGGTGTCCCAAGTCACCCAATTTAATCCCGAATCGAGGAAAAGAATGACTCCATATTACAGTCTGCGTACCAGAAATCCGGATAAGGAATTCTGTTAACCCGGGAGAAGGTGTTAGGCATTCCCGAGTTCCGTGGTTCTAGCACGGTCGCTCAACTGTTATATTCGGCTTGATTATCTGATTTTATACAAGTGTGAACTTATGTGCAAAATTTAACTTTTAACCGCTTTTATCATTTACTATTTTTATCAAGAATTGCAACGTTGTGAAAATGTATCTCGAACCGCGTTACAATCAATGTACCCGTGGTCGTCGACACACTTTGACTCCGTTGAGATTTGGATTTGGGTCACATCAATGTGCACCCGAGTTTAAGGAAATTAAATTATTAAAGGCGCGCCTAAAGCGACTAGCGTATTTATTTTGGGTAGGACCGTGGAATTTTACTAAACGGTCCATCCCGAAGTCTAAACAATTTTTAAAGCAAATATTTACTGAGGGCCCCGCAATTTGTATTTTATTTGGTGAGGCTCATCTCATTCTTATTTTTTTAAAATGAATTTGCAACGTCATGGACACGCATCTCGAACCACGTCACAATCAATGTACCCGTGATTAGAAACACATTTCGACTCCGTTGAGAATTGGATTTGGGTCACATAAATGTGCACCCGAGTTTAAGAAGGTAAGATTTATTAAGGCGCGTCCTAAAGAGTCTAACGTATTGTTATTTTAGGAAGAGGCCGTGAAGGTTCATTAAACGGCCAAATCCAAAGTCTAGTCAATGGTTATGTATTTTATTGAGGGCCCCGGCGGTTTGTGATTTATTTGGCGAGGCTCGTCTCATTTTTATTTTAAAGGATAAACCTATAGTGACTATATTTTCTATTAAGTTCGTCTCTAAAATAAAAGAAAATCTCTTAATTATTTACATGCTGAAAACGTAACTTATTAGTTATTAGTTTACGGCTAATGCGATTGGAAAATTGCGATCGAGTTTGTACAAAGAAAAACTGCTTTCATTTTTATATTCTATTATTTACTAATGCTAGAACATGAGAGGGATACACAATAATATCAAAGCAGATTAACTATTCTTCAAATAATTTAAACTAGCATTATTAGATGAAGAAATCATACATATGCAGCCTCATTACTCATTAATTAATCGACTACATTTTTATACAAAGAGAGGAAAATTAATATTCAAACACAGATCCAAACAAAAGAATTCAACAGGAACAGGGAGCCTGATTAATATTTCATTTTTCGCTTCAAGCCAAGAGTGTACAAATGTGTACCTGGAAACAGCAGTACAAGAACAAAAGAAGTAGGAGTCAGCAACAGTAATAACGCGGCAACAGCAGGTTCAGCAACACCGCAAAACCAGTAACAACCAGTAGAATGACCCAGTAACAGATTGAAAACTCAGCAGTGCAAAAGTACAATCGCAGTCAAAGCAGAAGAGAGAAAAGATACGAGATGCAGTAGTTTCTGACTTTTGAATAACACTCGAAGAAAAGCAAACAGAATTGTTCGAGTGAAAGTTCAAATTGTCTTTCTCTTTTACTATCACAAACTCTCTCCAAGTATAAAAGTATGTCAACCTCAAGTGTCAAAGTCTCTCAATAATAATCTCTCAATAAAAATGTTCTCTCCAAAATATGTCCTCCTTTCTCTCAATGTCAAGAATGACTCTATATATAGCAAGACAAGTCTTCCATTCCCAACCCCAAAATTATTCCCCCAATGGCATGCTTTGGCCCACTATTAAATGTCTTCTTTATTTTAAATTTTGTCCCCCATGCCTACATTAAATAAATACCACATTCCCAACCCATTATAATATGTCCCCCATGCCTACATTAAACAAGTACAAGATTCCTCCCCATTATGTTTTGTCTTGTCCCCCATTATATTAAACAAGTACATCAAAAACCCCACCCCATTATATTTGTTCCCCATGCTTAACATAAAGAATCAAAATAATGTTCAATTACCAAATTACCCCTCCGACCTTATTGCAATTACAAATCTATCCCCGAATGCAATGCAATTTACCAAATTACCCCTCTGCTCTAAACAATCAATTAATCATAACTCAACCAAAATATAGTCAAGATGACCAATTTCTCAACAATCTTCAACAACAATTTACATGAACATGATGAACAACACAAACTCCAAATTAATGGAAATAAATCAACCATATCGGGAACCAATCCTGGTTAATTTAGACCATTAATGGATGAACAAAGAGACAATAATACAAACAACAATATGCATGATTCAAATTAAATTAACAAATCACAAACAAACATAAACTCACATTAAATCACTGAATTTACACATGAACTTCAAACCAAGACGAACATGAATTAAATCTATCTTTAAGCAACAAAACATGACAGATTCAATGATTCAAACAACATTACTAATTTCCGGAAAATACATAACAACATGAGACAAATTGAAGAGATAATTAATTAAATTCCAATTTGAATCTAATAAACATTAAACTAACAAATATTCACTTGAACAATAATACGAACATGAAATAAACATAAAAAACAATTAATTAATCTCTCATTTGGAATCTGAAAAAAAATTAATTTAACAAACAACACATGAACATGAACTAAAAATTAATTCAAACGATAAACAAAACAAACATTTGTTGATTTTAGGTTCGAAAATATCAAAACAAAATACGGACAAAATAAAACTAAAAAAAAATCTACTAACCGGATCGAAACGACGAACAACGACTAAACAAACGACGAGCTTGACTACGCAGGGGCTGTTTTGACGAGCGTCGACCAAAGCTCGAACAAACGACGACGAACACGTCGATGACGCAGTAGCAAACTGGACGATGAAGCGGAAGGCAGAAGCAGCTGGGGGGTGTGTTTGGTGCTTGCGTGTACGAAGAAGATGAAGGCAGCAACAGCATCGGCGAGGCAGACGACGCAACACCGGAGGTTCGTTTGGACGACGAAGCTGAAAGTAGAAGAAGCAGCTACGAACATCAGCAGCGACGCATCCATGGACGACGAGCTGGAACAGATGCGGCTCGGCCATGGACGAGCTGCTGTTTGGGTTTGTTTGGAGGTGGACGATAGCGGACAGCAGTAGTCCATGGCGGAACTGAGGTTGCAGCAGACAGAGGAGCTGGAGAAGATGAAGCAACAGCTGGTTGACGAGGAGGAGGAAGGTGGTCGACGCAGCAAGCAGAAAACTCGAGCTTGAAGCAGCGTCAATGGCGGGAAGGCAGCTCGGGTGGTGGTGTTTGGTCGTTCGGTTGAACGTGAAAATGCAACAACGTCGAGGAAGGGGGCAGTCGTCCATGGCGACTGGTTGTTGGTCATCGGGAAGCAGAAGAAGTAGTGACAATGGCGGATTGCGGAGGGTACACGAAGAAGATGATGGTGAGGCAGCCATGGGAGGTCTTCATTTGGGTGATGGAGAAGAAGACAACCAAGGGGGGGAGGCGGATCATTTCCTTAGTTTTAGGGTTTTTTGGTTTGTCTTTTGACAAAATGAAGAAAGGGTATTGGGTCAATGGGTTAATGGGGCGGACCGGGTCGACCCGGTCTGAAGTGGACTGGGTCATGGAGAAGATTGGGCAATTTTTGGGCCTTTGGCTTACAATTGAAGAAGTGGCCCAATCCGATTTTTCTTTGTATTTTTGTTCTCTTTTCTTCTTTCATTTTCTAAAACTAAATTATAAAAATACTTAAATTATTATTAAGAACTAAATTAAGTTATAAAATCGCAAATTAACTCCCAATAACAATTAACGCGCAATTAAGTAATAATTAAGCATAAAATTGTTCATTTGGACATTAAATGCTAAAAATGCAAAAGATGCCTATTTTTGTAATTTTTAATTTTTGTAAAACTAATTTAATTACTAACAATTGTAGAATTAAATCCTACATGCAAAATGCGACATATTTTTGTATTTTTTATTAATTTAACAAATAAGCAAACACAGACAAATACAAATAATTATCTAAAAATATCACAAAAGTACTCAAAATTGCACACCAAGGAAAATCATTTTATTTTGCATTTTTGGGAGTATTTCTCATATAGGGCAAAAATCACGTGCTTACAGTTATGAGACTGGAGGGGATCTTCTACTGCTTGATATGACCGACTTTGATGTCATCATGGGCATGGATTGGTTGTCTCTATATCATGTCGTCTTTGATTGCCATGCCAAGACTGTTACCTTGGCGATGCCTTAGTTGCCTAGATTAGAGTGGAAGGGTTCATCTATTAGTGCACCTAGTCGGATTATCTCTTTTATGAAGGCTTGGCACATGGTCGAGAAGGGTTATTTAGCTTATCTAGATTATGTTTGGGATACAGTCGAACTGGACCGAATTAATTCGGTATTTCGGTATCGGTTTATTCGGTATTTCAGTATAATTCAGTATCAAGTTTTTGGTTATTCAATATTTCGGTACGGTCCTCGGTATTAAGGTTTCGATATTTCGAAATACCGAATTAATTTTACCTGTAGTGCTACACTACCCAGCGGCCCAACCTAAAATTTTAAACTCCTAACCTAATATTTCATGTCCATTTCATTGAAAGGCTATAGTTTTTATTGTTTTGCCTTTTTAACAAACAATTACTACTAAACATGGAGATGAAAAACATTCTGTTAAGCATAATTGAGAACTTGTGCTTCGAAAACTTTCTCAACTGGAGCAATATATATTAATCTTAATTAAGATTTGATTTGCTTTATGACAAGTTTTCTCTGCCCAATTGTTTGCTACTTTCTAGTGCAATGAAATGATAAGTTTTTTCAACTATATATATGCGGTTTCCACTGGCCAGTGCCACTTCTTGTCACGTTAGATAGAAACGGTGCGATACCAAAACCGTACCGAATCGTATCGAACCAAAAAAGAAAATATCAAACCGTACCAAACTACTTTGGTACAATATTTGGTATGCACAATTGATATATCGAATACCGAAATACCGAATAGTAATTAATAAATACCATATTGAAGTACCGCATGCCCACCCCTATGCTCCTTAGCGTCTTGTTCCATCGAGGGGCCAGTTGTATCCTGCCCTAACTTGATGTAATACCAAGGAGTGAGCACCCGAGTGATTTTTGCAGATCCCTTAGTGAACTTATCTCATGATGTAATTAGTTCGGATGCTCCCACACATCGGGCCAACGGGCCTTGAAAAGATTTTCTATACAATTGAACTCCCTTGAAGCAGCATCGGGCTGCTTTAGTGCGTAGCGCCCGGGATGCCTTGAGTTCTTCGGGTAACTTTCCGTGCTCGAGTTAATGATCTCATTCCTTCAGTCCAAGACCAAATCGGTCGCGTTAACTTCATAATAGCCATCCATGTCCAATACCGAATGCATAAGCAGCAAGACCGTACATGAGTCTGGTCCTTTTATTTCCATGGACGATCCCAGGTTGGATAGTGCATCTACTTGCGCGTTTTCTTCCCTCGGGATGTGGGTAATTGACTATTCCCTGAACCGTGTAAACAGAGCCTGGACTTTTTATATGTATTGTTGCATGCGCTCCTCTTTGGCTTTGAAGATTCCAGAGACCTAATTTACTAATAATTGGGAATCACATTTGATTTCTATGACCTCAGAGTCCAGTCGCTAGGCCAAATCGATTCCTGCAATCAAAGCCTCATACTCGACTTCATTGTTAGTCAGAGAAACCGTTCTTATGGCCTGCCTTAGGGTTACTCCCGAAGGTATGATTAAAGCTACACCGAGCCCATTCCCTTTTATATTGGAAGCTCCGTCCGTAAAAAAGGTTCAAACTCCCGATGTCGATTCTGACACTATCACCGCTTCTTTGGTAGACAAAGGCAACGGCCCTAGACTAAAATCAGCCACAAAGTCGGCCAAAACTTGTGAATTAATCGCAGTTCTAGGTTTATACTCTATGTCAAATTCATTCATTTCGGCTGCCCACTTGGCCAGCCAACCTGAAAGTTCATATTTGTGAAGGACATTCCGCAGGGAAAAGATTGTCACCACAACTATCGGATGACATTGGAAATAAGGCTCAAGCTTTCGAGTGGGACTACGAGAGCTAAGGTCAATTTTTCGAGATGTGGGTAGCAAGTTTCTGCTTCTATTAAAATTTTACTAACCTACTAGATAGGAGATTGCGTACCTTCATCCTCATGGACTAAAACGACACTCACCGTTACCTCCGAGGCAGCTAAGTAAATCAACAATTATTCGCCTTCATCCAGTTTTGATATAATAGAGGACTCGGTAAATACCTTTTCAAATCCTTCAGAGCCTACCGGCATTCCGGAGTCCATTCGAAGTTATTCTTCTTTTTGATAAGTGAAAAGAAGTGATGACATTTTTTCGAAGACCGAGAGATGAATCTACTTAAAGCGGCCAATCTTCCTGTCAACCTTTGAACTTCTTTCATGCTTGACAACTGGTCATGGATGTCCTCGATGGCTTTAATTTTATCAAGATTGACTTCGATCCTCCTTTGTGACACTAGGAACCCCAAGAACTTAGCATAATTGACTCCAAATGCGTACTTTTCGGGGTTAAGCTTCATGTTGTACTTCCTTAGGTTGTAAAGGGTTTCTTGCAGGTGTTTAAGATGATCACCTGTGTTCAAAGACTTAATGAGCATATCATCTATGGAAACTTCCATGATTTTTCCTATTTTTTTCTCAAACATTTTGTCTACAAGCCTCTGGTAAGTGGCTCAAGCATTCTTAAGCTCGAAAGATACCACATTATAGCAATATGTCACGAAGTTTATTATGAACAAAGTTTTTTCCCGATCCTCTAGGTTCATCTTGATTTGGTTGTATCCAGAGTAAGCATCGAGGAAACTCGTCAACTCATGCCCGGCCGTCACATCAATCATTCAATCAATGTTTGGCAATGGGAATGAGTCTTTCGGGCATGCCTTATTTAGATCCTTATAGTCTACACACATGCCAAATTTATTCTTCTTCTTTGGAACTACCACTACGGTAGCAAACCATTCAGGATACTTTACCTCTCGGATTGAACCGATATCAAGCAAACGAGTTACCTCTTCTTTGACGAATTTGTTTCTGAACTCAGCAATAGGGCATTTCTTCTACCTCACTGGAGGGATATTAGGATTCAGGCTTAGTTTGTGCGCAACCACTTCTGGCAGGATACCTGTCATATCCGCATGCGACCATGCAAAACAGTCAATGTTAAATTTAAGAAATTTAATAAATCCTGACCTGAGCTCGAGGTTTAGTCCTGTCCCCAAGTGGATTTCCTCTCCAAGAATTTCTCAAACAACATAATTTGCTCGAGTTCTTCCGTTGTGGATTTAGTTGCATCCGTCTCTTCTGGTACCTAAAAATACCTTGGTACCTGATAGGATTCCGATGACTCCTCCCCCTTGTTGACTTTATTTTTCTCGGGAACATGCGTCGGTTCCTGTAATTGCTATGCCGTATGCTCCTTCCCTTTGATACTAGAAACTGAGATCGCATTCATCTCACTTGCCACCATTTGGTCACCCTTTATCTGTTTAATTCCCTCCGACGTTGGGAATTTTAGGAGTTGATGGTATGTTGATGGCATAGCCTTCATCTCGTGCAGCCATGGTCCCCAAGGATGATACTTAACCCATATTCACCATCTACTACTTCGAAAAGGATTGTCTTCATTACCCATTCGGTATTCGTGGGCAGCAGGATTTTTCCTCGGGTTATTACACTTGCTAAATTGAACCCGACGAGGAGCTTTGTAGCCGAAATCATGCTTCCGGTTAGTTTGGCTTGTTTTAGGACTCTCCGTTAGATAATGTTGGTTGAACTCTCCGGGTCTACCAAAACGCATTTAATCTTAAAATCTAAAACATTAAGAGAGATTATCGCAGCATCGTTTTGTAGAAGCAGGAGTCTGTCTGCATCCCCCATCCGTGAAGGTGATGTCGTCTTCAGCGACATCTCGGAGTCTTTTGCTATGGGTCACCGATACCTTCATCTTTTTCGCTATCGAGAAAGTTACACCATTAATCTCGTTCCCCCTGATGTTGATCGTTAGACGAGGAGGATCTTCTCCCGCTTTTGAGGGTTCCACATTATCCCGGTTGCGACCGTAGTTGTTTTTTGGCCCAATCGCTTAAAAATTCTCAGAGATGGTCGTTTTTCAGCAATGTCGCCAGCTCCTCTGTAATAATCCGAAATATTTATACATCTATTAATTAGGAGACTGGAGAACTAATTTAATTTGTAGATATTGGGGTCAAATATTAAGTTACAGAAGGAAATGTTTTTACCATATGAGATATGGTACTAAATAAGTGGTTAGTGGCTAAATTTTTAAACTATACTTATATAGTTGACTTTGGTTATTTATTAAATAAATTGGAGTGGGCTAAGCCCATTATCTTATAGCTGCACGTTTTTAGTGACCTAAAGAGTAGAAAATTTGGATAATTAGTTCCTTGCTCTTAATGAAACAAAGAGGCAAAATACTCAGAGAAGATTCGTATTGAGGAAATTAGCAGCGGCATCGTAAGACGCTAAGTGGTTAGCTTTTATAGTGCAGGTATGTCGATTTGTTCACTGCTGTGTATATAAAAAAAATATCCTGCACATTAGTTTGGGTAAAGAAGTGTAATGGTGGTTCAATACCAAGCCATGATATGATATTAATTAGGGGATACAATGATTACAAAATGATGGGCAATTCTTTAGCAGTAAAAGTTAGAGAAATTAGCCGTGCATATGTGTGAATTTTCGTTACTGTTCAAACTCTCCTTACAGTGCATCATTTTTTAATTGTTTTACAAACCTTAGGATTTTTGTTATAATAGGTGTCAATCACTCTGTAATGATTAGTAGGATAGATTCACTGGGGGGAAAGGAAGAAGGAATATTATGTACATTATTGTTATTTCAGTTTCAATTTATGCACACGATTAAAGAAATTGAACAGATAATGGAATAAAGATAAACCATATAAATACCTTTATTTAAAAGATTTGGACTAATTTAAATTACTCATATGTGGGTAAATATAAATTTGCAAATTAAAAGTCAAACATGAAACATCGAGGATTGGGTATTCTAAAATAGCTATGAATTAGCCTAAATAAAAAAATTAACATGAGATCGATATTATGTAATTATAGATTGATCGGAGTAATTTGTACGAGTTGCTTGAGGTGAAGCAGTTGGTATTTCGACACGAGTACTGTGAGTAGTAATCTTACCACAATTTGTGTTTTCATAACCTGCATGGTTTATATATGATTTTGAAAATAAATGTGTTACCGATGCTTCGAAATTGCATGTGGGACAAGTCATTTACTTGATATGGTACCGAACAGTTTACTTGAGATGTTTACCAGTTAATCTAAACGTTTTTACCATTACTTGAGATGTTACAGTTATTTGAATTATTCTCACTGTTACTAGACATGCTTTACTGTTACTTGAGACATGATTACCGTTACCGAAATAAAATTTCAAGATTTGATAAGAAACGATATGCCCTTTATTATTTTAAAAATATTTTTGTACGAGTATTTATTGTTTACAAGAAAGAGTATAAATGGGAGGAGACTTTGAAGGATCCCATAGCTAACGGCGGGTTCGTTAGACCTGATGCACCTTGTTGTCACACCTCCTTTTTTCCTACACCCCGGAAAGGGTATAAATGAGTTTTTTCCAACTTAAATTGACAATCGAAACGGGATTCATTTATTATTAAAAATTCAGAGTCGCCACTTGAATGCTAACACCTTCTCCCGGGTTAGCAGAATTCCTTACCCGGATTTCTGTGTTCGCGGACTGTAAATTATCAGTGATTTGGGACACCATAAATTATTGTGGATGGAGTGGTATAAATTGATAAGTACAAAAGGCCTAAAGAAATGGGTTAGCTACATGTATATCACTAGAGCCTTTTGTTATAGCTGTGAGCACGTGATTTTTGTTTTTGCGACAATCACTCCAAAAAGAAACGAAAATAATAGCAATTGATCTTGCTGTACAATTTTTTTGATTTTTACGTGGTACGTTGTTAATTATTTATGATTTTTGGCCCATTTTATTTTTATTAAAACAAATACAAAAAAATGTGTGTCGTGTGAAGTTGAACCGTAAGTGGTTTTTAAAAAGGAAAATCGTAAAAAATATGCGTCTTTTATTCTATTTTTTGTTGTCATTAAGTGATTTTATTTTAATTAAATGTCAACGTGAGTGATAATTGTTGTTTTGAGTATTAATTAATATTGGTATAATTTTATTAGGAATTCTATTTTTTAAGTTGTAAGAAGAAAAACATTGGATTTGGGCCATAATTTCAAATGAAATCAGGCCCAAACTCATATAAAATGACCCAGTCCAACCAGGCTTTCTGCGGGATGCTCCAAACGACGATGTATGGGCGTCATCCTTTTGAGCCGTTGATTGATTCAGGGGAACGGTCCAGATCAGACCAGTCCTTTACCCAAACGACGCCGTATACGGCCGTCTAATCTCAGCCGTTCAAGCCGGGCTGATCTAACATCCCTCGTTCCATCTCCTTTACCCATTATCAGACCCGACCCAATGAAACCCAACCTAATCCACCAGTGTGAAAGCAAACGACATCGTTTCACTTAAACCTCCCGATCTAGGCCGTTGATCTCGATTGATCTAACGGCTGAGATCAGGCCATCCTTCCCATATATAAACTTTCCATTCATACCCTGCCCCCCTATCCAAGACCCCCGACATTCGTCCTCATCCCCGTCCTCACCACAAACCCCGGAACCCTAGCCGCCCCCATTTCCCTTCACCAAAAACCCGGCGGCATGAACGCCGGTGGCCCTCACCTTAACACCATAGATGCACCTCACCATCCTGAACCCAAATCCACCAGCCACTTAGCTCGAATCCCCTCCCACCTTCTCGAATCTTCATTTGAAGATTCGAGTCGGACCTCGACTTACACCGATGTACCCCAGCTTCACACCAGACAGTCCCCGGACCTCCCTCGTGACCAAACCATGCTTGGTTTGGTCCGAATCTAACCGTGGGAACTCAAATCCCAAATCTGCCATTTAGGAACCCTAGAAACCCCGGGCCTGGTCTGTGTCCGTTTGAGCCAAAGTATTTAGGGTCTAATGGACCTTAATCGAAGTGTTCTCAGTGAGAACACTTAAATTAAAGTCCGTTCAACCCCAAGAAGGGTCTATTCAAACACGAGCTGGTTTTCTGTTTTTTCAAGGGCTTTAAGGTAAGTTTGTTTTTCTTTTCTTTGTCCAGTTCATGCATGTGTTAAAGGTCTGTCCGTATAGCCAAACGTCTGGTTTAGTTTGTGCTTTTGAATTGTATCAACTTTTGTTGCCCACCTTGCTCGGGCCTCTGTATTCGATCAAATTTTCCTTCCCTTCACTGATCATGTATATGTGTTGAGTTGTACAATTAATTGAGTTCAAATTCGATTGATTAATTGATTCCCCAGTGCAATTTTTGTTTAGTCAGTACAATTCAAATCATGTGTTTAATACTGTTAGATGTCTGATCATGGTCTTCGATTGTACATGTCATAATTAGTATAGTCGATTCGATACGTATCGTCGAATAGTTTCAGCTGTTTGAGTAATAACAATTTGATCTGTTCTGTTAAGCATTGTCTGAATCAATCAGGAATTGAGTTTAGCTACTTATAATTGATGTATTTGAATCAGAAATTTGAGGATTTGTTTTGTTTAGTTGCAGTCTGAAATGGGGGGGGGGCATGTGCATTTGGGCACAACATGTGCATTAAGGCCTTTTTAAAGTTTAAAATAGTTTGACAGCATATGCTGTCAGGTTATATTCCTGCTGCCCATGTCTACTTTTAGTTTAATAAAAGGATAAGGGGGACTGTCAGGGAATATCATAGGGGGGTTCCTAATTTTAAATGTTTGAGTGGGAAAAAACAGCTGAAAAGGGGAAGGTTTCTGATGTGTTTTAACAGGCTGTGAATATCCTGATGTTAGGATATAAAAGAGGGGAACTTCCATTAGTTAAGGGGGGAGAACACACAAAAAAGGGAGGCAGACTGATTTTTTTTAGGCTGAAAATTAGACTGGATTTTGAGGGGGTTTAGAAAGCATAGATACAAGGAAAGATACCACAGAATAGGATATACAGACATACCTTGAGTGAGAAAAACACATATATAGAAAAGAGCAAGGAATAGGAAACATACAGACAAAATCAGAAACTGCTTCTTCCTATTTTTGTTTGGATTTCTTTTGTTTTTCAACTTGTGGAATCAATACTGACTTTTCCAAGTCTTTAACTGAGTTTACTGGTTGGTTGGTCTCATTGGTTCATCCTTGGATTTAGTCTGCCTGAGTTTTAATCCTACTCCACTGCTTGTTGTTGTCATTCTGCTACCTTTTCCCTCGTCTATAATTGCATCTTGCACTGAAACTTGTCTTGCTGCTATCTATCTGTTACTGCTGCTGTTTCGTTTGCACTGCTGCTCTACTGACTCTCCTGCTTCTTCATTGTAAGCATTTCCCAGGAACACATTTTGACCCCCGCATTGGTGTAACTGATTGTAACAATGAAAGGCATGAATTGAAAGATCTGAAGGAATTATAATCATCTGCTGTTTTACTTACAGACTTTTGTTAAAGGTTGTTAAGTTGTGTAGATTTTAGTTTGTAGTTCAATAGAGAATATATTAGCAAGTGTGTATTTAATCGAAGCTTATGCTGATCTAAATCACGATATGTGATTCGTTTAATGATATACAGGATGTATCTATAATTCATGGCATATGCAACCATTAGTATGATTGTTAATTCAAACTCGTTCTTCAGCATGTTTTGAATATGTAGGGTGGACGGTCCGTTTCAATTTCGCAAAAATACAATACAATTTTAGATTCTCGAGTTTCAGCTTCATTAGGCAGTTTACAGGACGAGTTTCAAATATCATTAGTCGCATCCTCTAATAAGTAGTTTTAATTAATCCGGTCTAAATGAGTTAAATTTAATTCAAGGAGCGCTTGTAGTAGTTGTAGCATTTCATCAATCTTGTATATAATTCTTCTATCAAATTAAAAGCATGTTTCATGAGGTATAACGTTTCTTCACCCTGTAAATAATTAATCAGACGATTAACAAAAATCTGGATTTTGCCAAAGCATATAATTGAATTAGCATGCATCTTTTCTTCTATTTTTAGAGACAAACACATTAGAAATATAGTCGCTTTAGGATATTCCTTCTAAAATAATGAGACGAGCCTCGCCAAATTAGAAATGCAAATTGCGGGGCCCTCAACAATTAATCATAATAAATACTTAGAATTTGGGATGGACTTTTTAGTGGATTTCAATGCCTTCCCCAAAGATAATAATGCGTTAGACTCTTTAGGCGTGACTTAATTAAATTACATTCTTAAACTCGGGTGCACATTGATGTGACCCAAATCCAAATCTCAACGGAGCCAAAATGTGTCGACGACCACGGGTGCATTGATTGTGACGTGGTTCGAGATGCATTTTCACGACGTTGCAATTCTATAAAAATAAATGATAATAATAAAAGCGGTTTAAACTTAATAAAAGCACGTAAGTCATAACATGTATTTAAATCAGATATTTAGCCATTATAACAATTTAAGCGACCGTGCTAGAACCACGGGATTCGAGGGTGCCTAACACCTTCCCTCGGGTCAACAGAATTCCTTACTTAGAATTTCTGGTTCGCAGACTTCATTTGGAAAAGTCGAAAATTTCCTCGATTTGGGATTCAAGATAAACCGGTGACTTGGGACACCAAAAGCCAAACCTTTCCCAAGTGGCGACTCTGAATTAAATAAATAATCTCATTTCGAATATTGTCACTTAAATTGGAAAAACTCCCTCGCGCATTTACCCTTCGGGGCGGGGCGCGCAAAAAGGAGGTGTGACAGCTCTGGCGACTCTGCTGGGGAATAAATACCCAGAACCTCCGGTTCAGGGTTCAAGAATTCAAGCTTAGAATAATTGTTGTATTTGGCTTTATTATCTGATATTTATTACATGTTTTGAAAAAACGTGCTGCAATGTTTGTTTTTTACTGCTTTGATATTATCTGAACTGTATATAAACTGTGCCGAACCCTTCTCTCTTCACCTCCGGGGAGAAGCTCGCTGGTCGAGGCTCCCTATTCTGTTAGTGTCGATACCTGAAATAAGAAAGAGGACGGATAAGTTACGAAGCCGGACGGCCTTTTGGTTCCCGGTAAGTTGCCCCTCCTCGACTCGAGTTGTCCGCTCGGGTACACAGTCTAGAACATCTACCCAGGTTATAAACCTAGTATAACGAAACCTCATGCCGGATCCCTAGTAGGAACGCTTATATGCATCATGTTGCATTTGACTAGGGGACTCAACACAGGGGTTGAGTCCGTCTAGGACAGGCAACCTGGAACGAAAAGACCATCCTGCTGCATCCCGTTTGTTTTGCGCATCTATTTGCTTCAGATCTGCATGTTGACCGGTTTCCAAAAAAATTTCAAAAAAAAAAAGAAAATAGCAGGGTAGGGAGATAATTACTTATTCTTTTGAAAAAAACCAATGTCCGAGTAATGTCAAAACCTCGCCGGAATTTTCTTTAAAAAAAATAATACGTAAAAAAAATGAAAACAAAGCTTGTCTTTTTGACTATTCCTTTTAATCACTTTCAAAATCCAAAATATATATAAATAAAAAAAAATCAATTTTTTTTTTTGTTTCAATTGTAGTACCTCTTAAAAGATTTCCGAAATTTCAAAAAAAAAATGAAAAAAAAAGAGGAAGTTTAAAATGTATAAGTATTTCCTTGGTCTCTTTTCAAAAAATAAATAACCAGAAAAAATAGTTATTCTTCTTTTCTTTAAAGGATTTTATTTTTGTTTCCCCTATTTTGATCCGACCGAACTACGCCGGTTTGATTCTCACACGGTGTGAGATACGTAGGCAACTCTCATCGGGTCCAACCTCCCGTTTTGAAGAAAAAAATCTTTTAAAAAATCTAGATAATTTTAATTTTTTGAGTCTAATAAAAGTTTTTTAATCACCCTAAATAAATGTGCAGGATGAGCACGATACGAAACGAACCTTTTTCAATGATGACCAAGATCCCTTTTGAGTTGCGATTATGGTGGAACGACTTAGGCAAGGAGGGGCAAGGCAAAGTGAGGAAATATCTGAAAAATCTCCCGGATTTACTAGACATTCAGCCTCGGGGCGATATTATCAGATCATTGGTCACTTACTGGGATTCGGCGCACAATGTATTTCATTTCTCAGAACTTCGAACTCACCCCGACGTTGGAAGAAATAGCGGGATACATTGGGGGTGATGAAGCTCCGTTAAGGTTCAAATACTTGATTGCACCTAGGGCCGTCACGGTACACCGGTTTCTGGATTTTCTGAAAATACCCCGAGCATTTCACCACCCAGATCTTGCCAAAGGTTTCTGCAGTCTCCACCTCATGTATGCTAGATACGGTCACGAGGGCGGGTTCAATAAGCCGGATTTCAAACTGTGTAGTAAAGGCAACCGACAGAAGTGGGACGAACATAGGCTGTTAGCTTTTATGACGGCCTTCTTGGGTCTTATAGTGTTCCCAAGGAAGGACGGAAACATCGATCTAAAAATAACTGGGGTCGTCAGTACTTTGCTTACCCAAGATAAAAGTACTCTAGCGCCTATGATTATGGCTGACATTTTCCGGGCTCTCACTGCTTGTCGAGCCAGGGGCGACTTTTTCGAAGGATGTAACCTATTGTTGCAAATATGGATGACCGATCATTTATGCCACCGCTCCCCGCTCTTGAGTTATGGTTCGCCCGAAAAAACTTGTATTGGAGAATTCTACACTAGAATCAAAGGTTTCAATCTACCTGAGGGCGTCACATCATGGACCTCACTTTTCCGAACTCTCACTGCTAGCCAAATCCAGTGGACGCTCGGATGGTCGCCTATTGAGGAAATCATATACATGCCAGCAACCAGGCCCCACTTTCTGTTGATGGGACTTAAAAGCATCCAACCCTACGCACCATATCGGGTTTTGAGGCAACTTGGGAGATATCAAGTGGTGCCGAAAGATGAAGATCTGAGTACCCAAGTGATTGAAATCAGTCCAGACGGTCGTTTCCCCGAAGAAGAAGTTCGCCAAATCTGGAGTGAGTGCCAACATCTGACAGCAAGCACTTGTGTGATGGATATAGCAAAAGGGTAAGTTGCCCCAGGGTATCACGCTTGGTTCAGAGGCGACCTGTCTTGCGAAAGACCAGCTAAGAGACCGCATCTCAAAGATTTTGTAGAATCGTCCCAAGGGCAATGGAACTGGTTAGCAAAAGAAAAGGGGTATCGGGCAGAGATCGGTGATTTGAAGCTACAAATTGACAGTCTGAAATTCAATAACAGCATACAAATCGCGGCGGATCGAAGCGAAAAGAATAAATTGGTCCAAGAGAATGAAGAACTTAAGGCCCAAATCCAAAAATTGAGATTGTCTCTTGATGAACAGCCCAGAAGTCGATCAGACCAGCAGTTGATTAAGAGTTTAAAAAGAGAAGTCGCGGAATGGCGAGATGGTTTAGAAGAATCGGGAAAGATTATGGCAAAGCTCAAGGCACAGTGGGGAATAAGAGTAGAGAAGCATCGCCGATACTTGAACCAATTGAAACGCGACCACGAGAAAATTGTCGCAAAAAAAAGAGAGAGATGGCTATACTTGAGATCAAAGCAGCTAATCAGGCCAAGGATTTCCAAATTGAGAGCAGATACTGGTACGACTTGTTAGCCCAGATGAAGTTAGAAGTACGGCGACTGAAGAATCAGCATATACAGGATGCTCAGGTATTCAAGATGTGTAGCGATCAGATAAAACGCCTACTCATAGAGAAGAAGCAAACCAGAGATAGGATCAAGGCCATTGCCCATGCCATCACCAGACGATGTCTACGATGTGAGGACATGACCAGTATTACCGTCCTCTTGGCAGTGATGGGTTATGTCAAACAGACCATGCATGAGCTGGAGCATCTTGAGAGGGATCTCACACCTAGGACCGCGGCGAGGCCGAATTATGCCCCGCGGGCACCAATTTTCAAAACCATAATGTACTCATAAGTCGAGTAGCATCTTCTGCCTGTTTTTCCCATCAGTTTGTTTTAGTCTATGTTGAGTCTAGGTTTATTTTCAAAGTTTGCTCTTTCTTTTGCAAAATGTAGTTCGTAATAGACCGTTTCAACAATAAAAGGTGTGTTTCTTTTACGCTCATTAGTGTTTTTGAACTACGTAATGATCTGATTCACGTGGCATCGTGATACGTAGACAATCCTTATCGGATCCGGTCGCGGTTTAACCAAAGAGAAAAATTAAAAAAAAAGGAAAAAAAAATAATAAAAGCCTAAAAGAATGCCGGAATGACACATGCTTTCGTCGCAAATATGTAGGAATCCATTTAACTGTATAGGTGCATCATGCCCCAACGTGAGATTGCTTATCTGTTATTTGATTCGAATTAACCGTTCGTTTGTCATTGAGTTTATTCCAGGTTTTGGAAAAGGTGGTTGGTTTGGTGAAAGTCTGGCCTCGCACCCGTATTTCACGAGATCGAAAGGGAGTGTTCAATTACCTATTGTTAAGACAGGAGGCAGTGGTCACACTTACTTCACAAGGTCAAAAGGAAGTGTAGAAATGTCTTCAGAGATTCCATTGCCAACAATCCCTGTTTCCGAGGAAAGTTCTATCTCGGTCGTCCCCACGCCCGAATCCGCAACTGCAGAGGAAAATAGAATCTTGCGGCTTCGCATGCTCGAAATCCTTGATGACTGGAATAATGGAAAAGAGCCACCAAGCATCGTCCCCGGATTCCCTGAGTTATTCTCCAGGACAAGCGGGACTTCTAATGTCCCCATAAGTTATCCTGCTACCCCATTCGGATACCCAACCATTTCAGCCTTCTCTGCGGGATCGCCCTCTGAGTCTCATCCTCGAGTGTCAACGACGGATGTAAACACCAATATCTTTACTGCACCACCTTGCCCGATCACGGCACAACCTGCTGCATACAAGCTGACTTTTGACTCGTCCTCGTTTACATTCCAAGCCCCATCTTTCTCGATGAGCCAACTAGGTTCGCTACCAGCACTAATCCTCCACAGCCTCAGTACGAGCTTGCACCTGGGCAGGATCAGAACCCCAAAATTGCGGAACAAAATGAGATGGCCAAAAGAATAAGAAGCCTTGAACAGAGTTTGAAGAATATGCAAGGTTTGAGCGGACAGAAAAGCGTCTCTTACGCCGACCTATGCATGTTACCTCACGTACACCTACTAGTGGGTTTCAAGATCCCAAAGTTTGAGAAGTACGACGGGCACGGTGACCCCATTGCTCACCTAAAGAAATATTGCAACCAATTAAGGGGAGCCGGCGGAAAAGAGGAATTGCTAATGGCATATTTCGGGGAAAGTCTGGTAGGAATAGCCTCGGAATGGTACATGGACCAGGACATGTCCCGATGGCATGTCTGGGATGATCTCGCTAGAGATTTTGTGAGACAATTCCAGTATAACATCGACATCGCACCAGACCGAAATTCTCTGTCGAACTTGAAAAAGAAACCTTCAGAAAGCTTCAGAGAGTATGCTATTAAGTGGCGCGAGCAGGCGTCGAGGGTGAAGCCTCCCATGGATGAAGTGGAAATGGTCACTACCTTTCTCCAGGCTCAAGAGTCTGACTATTTCCAAAACATGATGTCAGCCATGGGAAAGCCGTTTGCAGAAGCAATTAAGATTGGAGAGATGGTGGAGAATGGTCTGAAAACAGGTAGGATTTTGAGTCAAGCAGCCATAAGGGCGACCTCCCAAGCCGTCCAAAGCGGGTCCGGAGGAATGGCAAGAGGGAAGAAAAAGGAAGAAACGGCCATGGCAGCCTCAGGAACAAGGGAATATCGTAATCCCCGACCCCGTTTTCCGGAAAGAACCCCACAACACTACTACCCCCACTCAAATCTGGCATATGCTCATCAACCCTATATGGTCATGAATGCCCAGCCTTATGTCCATCCGCCGCAACAAGCTAACCGAGGCCAAGCTCCACCTCCCAAAAATCAGCCTCCTTACCGCAACCACTATAACCCACAACCTCCGCAGAATAACTTCCGCCCTCAGGAGCCGCCTAGAAGGCGGACTTTCACGCCCATCGGTGAACCATACTCTACTTTGTTCCCGAAGCTAGTCCAGTTGGGCTTCCTGCAACCAGTCCCTCAAACAAGGTAAAACCCGACGTCACCTTCTTACAAAGCTGGAGTCAGATGCGCCTATCATTCAGGGGCCGAGGGGCACGATACAAATGACTGCTGGTCGTTGAAAAGAGTGGTCGAGAATTTGATAGAGCAAGGGAAAATAGTGCTAAGGGACGAGGAGGTCCCAAATGTGACTAACAATCCATTACCTGCTCATAATAACGGGCCGCTGATCGGGATGATTTGCGAAGACAAAGAATTTGACCCTGCTTTGAAAGCTATAATCGCCATTGTCGACGCAGGAAAAAAGCATGAAATGGCCCAGAAACCAAAAAAAGGGGAAAAGACCAATACTGCAAAGTGCGAGCCCGAAAAGAAGGTGGAGAAAAAAGCGGTACCGGTAAAGGATGGAGTTCTTTACATCCCACGAGGTCGAGCAGAGAAGCCGCAGAGCTTCGAGGTCAAAAAGGCAAAACCTATGTATGTACCAAAAGGGGCCTATGTGGTCCGGGGGACGATTCAACCACCTCGGCTGAATGAGCCAGTGGTTATCGGACGCGTGCCACAAAAGCCAATGACAAACCTGTCCACAGTACCATGGAACTATCAGAGGACGTTGGTAACGTACAAAGGTAAAGAGGTCACGGGAGAACTTCCGGAAAATACCTTCATTGGAAAGTTTTCAAACACCCAAGAGCTGAACAACGCCACACGGAGACGCTTCCCACCAAAGAAGCCGGTAAGCGTTGAAGAAGCGGAATTTTTCTTCCAACAAATGAAAATGCCAGACTACGAAGTAGTAGATCAACTGCGCAAGTGCCCTGAGCAAGCATCCATGCTATCCCTGCTAATGAGGTCAACCGAGCATCAAAAGATCTTACTCAAGACCTTGAATGAAGCATACGTACCAGCAGAAACCTCAGTTGAACAACTGGAGCGAATGACAGAAAGGTTCTTCGCCGTTAACCAAATCTCTTTCAGCAAGAACGATTTACCCCCAGAAGGAGCGGCACACAACAAGGCCTTGCATCTAACAGTTAAATGCGAGGACTACTATGTCAAGAGGGTGATGTTGGACGGAGGTTCAGGTGTCGACATTTGCCCGCTCTCCACGCTACAAAGAATGGAAATTGGGACCGGAAGAATCCGACCCAATAATGTCTGCGTAAGGGCTTTCGACGGCATCAAGAGAGATACCATGGGGGAAATAGACCTGTTGTTGGTCATAGGACCAGTCGAGTTTGAAGTAACCTTCCAGGTGCTCGACATGGATACATCCTACAATTTTCTCCTCGGCAGACCTTGGATCCATGCGGCAGGAGCTGTGCCTTCCACTCTTCACCAGATGGTGAAGTTTGAGTACGAAGACCGAGAGATCGTGGTCCATGGAGAAGACGAGCATGCTATTTATCGGGACCCATCTATCCCTTATCTTGAACCAAGAGAAGGGAGCGAACACACGGTCTATCAAGCTTTCGAGATTGTACTAGCAGAGCAGCATGAAGAGGGAATACCTTGCCCCCAGCCTTTCTTGTCTAACGCCTCGGTTATGGTGGCCAAAGAGATGATCCGGCATGGATTTAGGCCAGGGAAAGGGCTTGGACGAACCCTGCAGGGAATAACAGAACCCATCACCTTGCCGACCACCAAGAAACCTTTTGGACTAGGTTTCAAACCCACTCCAGGAGATGAAGAGTGGGCAAAGAAAAGGAAAAATGAGGGTTGGAAGTTACCTCGACCATTGCCGGATTTATATGAAACTTTCATCAGGCCAAGGTACACCGAAGAAGAAGACGATGAGGTCTTCACGGCTGAGGAAATCGAGGAGATATGTGGGGCAATGAGAGAAATGCTCTACGAGACTCACATGGTTCAACCAGGTGAAGGCACAAGCACTGCTGAGATGCTGTACGTGGGGCCGAACGCCAAACTTCGAAACTGGGAGGCCACGCCATTCCCGACTAGACGGAAGTCCGGGTAGACCTGTCCTGCCACCTTTCCTGTGTCACAAGTTATCTCCAGGACATAACTTGAACGTTTTCTTCCTTTCAATTATTGTTTTGAATTCCTAAGCTGTAAACATTGTTGTCTTCCAACTTCCCGAAGAAATTTTTTCTGTTGTTCTGATTTTTGTTATTTTCTTTATCTTTCCTTTCAGTTATAATAATGCGGCTTTAAATATGACATGCTTGCGGACTTCACGCCCAGATCACAACGAGCTATTTAACTGTGAATTAATGAACCCAGAACCAGAATATGATGAAGAAGAAGCTTTTAGGGAAATAAACCGAGAGTTGGAACATTTTGAGAATAAACCTAAGCCAAATCTGAATGACACTGAACCGGTTAATTTAGGAACTCCTGAAGAAATCCGGGAGACCAAAATAAGCATTCACACGGACAAGAAAACGCGAGATGCGATAATTCAACTTCTTTTTGAATTTAAAGACGTGTTTGCTTGGTCATACGATGACATGCCTGGACTAGGTGTTGATCTAGTGGTTCATAAATTGCCAATTCATCTTGATTGTCCTCCAGTTCAACAAAAGCAACGAAAGTTCAAAACTGAGGTCAGTGACAAGATTAAAGAGGAGATCACCAAACAACTGAAAACGGGAGTGATTCGGGTAGTCCAGTATACAACATGGTTGGCAAATGTGGTTCCAGTACCGAAAAAGGACGGGAAAACTCGGGTATGTGTAGATTACCGAGATTTGAATAGAGCAAGTCCCAAAGATAATTTCCCACTGCCCAACATCCACATCCTCGTTGATAATTGCGCCAAACACGAGATACAGTCTTTCGTAGATTGTTACGCTGGGTATCATCAGGTATTGATGGATGAAGAGGACGCCGAGAAAACTGCCTTCACCATGCCTTGGGGCACCTACTGTTATCGGGTCATGCCATTTGGTCTGAAGAATGCTGGGGCTACTTACATGAGGGCCATGACTGCCATTTTTCATGACATGATGCATCAGGAAATAGAGGTGTACGTGGACGACGTGATAGTCAAGTCCAGGACGCAGGATAATCACATCCAAGACTTGAGGAAGTTCTTCGAGAGACTAAGGAAGTATGACTTGAAGCTGAACCCAGCCAAATGTGCTTTCGGAGTTCCGTCGGGCAAACTTTTGGGCTTCATCGTAAGCAGGAGAGGTATCGAACTAGATCCAACTAAGATAAAATCTATCAGAGATCTACCTCCCCCGAGAACGAAGAAAGACGTGATGAGTTTGTTGGGCAGGTTGAACTACATCAGTCGATTTATTGCCCAGCTGACAAGCACGTGTGAGCCCATATTCAAGCTGTTAAGGAAAGATGCGGCGATCAAATGGATGGCTGAGTGTCAAGAAGCCTTTGATAAAGTCAAAGAATATCTTTCGAATCCCCCAGTTTTGGTCCCTCTAGAGCCATGGAGACCGCTGTTTTTGTATCTGACAGTCTTGGAAAACTCTTTCGGTTGCGTCCTCGGGCAACATGACATAACCGGAAAGAAAGAACAAGCGATCTACTACTTAAGCAAGAAATTCACCGGCTACGAGGCCAAGTATACTCTGTTGGAAAGAACATGTTGCGCTCTGACATGGGTTGCTCAAAAGCTGAGACATTATCTTCAAACTCACACCACCTTCCTCATAAGCAGGTTGGATCCTCTAAAGTATATATTTCAAAAACCAATGCCTACTGGAAGACTGGCTAAGTGGCAAATTTTGCTTACTGAATTCGACATAGTCTATGTTACTCGCACGGCAATGAAAGCCCAGGCGCTAGCAGATCACTTGGCCGAAAATCCGGTCAATGAGGAATACCAGCCATTTGAGTACCTACTTTCCAGATGAAGAAGTAAACACCGTAGAAGTGGTCTCGGAGGACGCTCATGTTTGGAAGATGTTCTTTGATGGAGTCGTGAATGCCAAAGGTGTAGGGATCGGGGCAATTTTGATTTCGCCTTCTGGTCAGCATTATCCCGCCACAGCTAGACTGCGTTTCTTTTGCACAAACAATACGGCTGAGTATGAAGCCTGCATTATGGGCATGCATATGGCGATCGATCAGGATGTCGAAGACTTACTGATTATGGGAGATTCTGACCTGATTATCCGGCAAGCCCAAGGTGAATGGGAAACTCGGGATGTCAAACTTATCCCTTACCGACAGCACGTGGAGGACCTCGGCAAGCGTTTTAAATCAATAGAGTTCAGGTATATCCTGAGGTGTCACAATGAACTGGCGGATGCACTTGCTACTCTGGCTTCAATGCTACCCTACCTGGGCAACGCCCACGTCGATCCTTTGGAAATCCAAATCAGGGAAAGACACGGTTACTGCAATGTAATCGAGGCGGGATCAAATACGCAGCCTTGGTACCATGACATCAACAGGTTCCTAAAGACGCAAGAATACCCCGAGCATGCTACTGGAGATCAAAAGAGAACCATTAGGCAACATGCAAGTGGTTTCTTTCTGAGCGGTGAATTGGTGTACAAGAGGACCCCAGACCTCAACCTACTAAGATGTCTCGACGTCGAGGAGGCGAGAAAGATCATGCACGAAGTACACGCAGGTGTGTGCGGACCTCACATGAACGGGTATGTCTTAGCGAAGAAAATCCTTCGAGCAGGTTATTACTAGATGACCATGGAAAAGGACTGCTTTAGCTTCGTTCGGAAGTGTCATCAGTGTCAGGTGCACGGTGATTTGATTCATGCACCTCCCACGGAATTGCATCCCATGTCTGCACCTTGGCCATTTGTTGCATGGGGCATGGACGTCATTGGACCAATCGAGCCAAAGGCTTCAAATGGACACAAGATTTATACTGGTTGCCATCGACTACTTCACAAAATGGGTAGAGGCTGTCACTCTCAAGTCGGTCACTAAAAAAGCTGTAGTGGATTTTGTACACTCAAATCTTATCTGTCGTTTCGGTATTCCTGCGACTATCATTACAGATAACGCAGCAAACTTGAACAGTCACTTGATGGGAGATGTATGCGAGCAATTCAAAATAACGCATAGGAATTCTACTCCTTATCGGCCAAAGGCCAATGGCGCTGTAGAAGCGGCAAACAAAAACATTAAGAAGATTTTGAGGAAAACGATCCAGAGTTCCCGACAGTGGCATGAGCAGTTACCATTTGCATTATTAGGGTATCGCACTACGGTACGCACGTCAGTAGGAGCAACTCCTTATCTTTTGGTTTTCGGGACCGAGGTTGTGATACCAGCGGAAGTAGAAATCCCTTCGCTTCGAACCATTGTTGAAGCAGAAATCGAGGACAGCGAATGGGTTAAGACTCGATTGGAGCAGTTGACTTTGATTAATGAGAAACGAATGACCGCGGTTTGTCACGGACAGTTGTACCAACGAAGAATGGCCCGTGCTTACAACAAGAAAGTCAGACCTAGGAATTTCGAAGTAGGTTAGCTGGTACTGAGTCGCATTCTGCCACATCACCAGGAAGCAAAAGGGAAAGTTGCTCCAAACTGGAAAGGCCCATACATCATCAGGAAGATATTGCCGAGAGGAGCATTGTACCTAGGTGATATTGAAGGAAATGATCCCGAAACAACAGTGAATTCGGACGCAGTCAAAAGATACTATGTCTGAGTGACGCCCCAGCGGTCCTGACACATTTGAAATGCTGAAGATTTTATTCCCACTATCAACTCTCTCTACAAGCCTTTGAGCCGGTTAAAAAAAACATTGATCGAGGCCTGAACTACGTTTGACTTGATTCCGAAAGGATACGTAGGCAGCCTCTCCCTGAGGTTCAGTCACACCAACAATAAAATCCCATTTACCCTAAAATTGAAACTGGGGCACGCTAAACGGTTTAGAAGTTAGTATCACCTACCTCTCTTTACCAAGCACAAGCCTTCAGATCAATTACCAAAGATAGCGGGAAGCCAAGAAGCGTCACGAATGGAGGCCGACACACTCTAAATTGAGAGAGATAAAATGAGAGAGTCTCGTCGGTGAAAACCTTCGGGCACCGCGAGGCGACGGGAGTAGAGAAACCAAAATGAGAGAGCTTGTTTAGTAAAAACTCGCAAAGAGTGCTATCAAGTGATGACAGGAAGAGAAATGAGAGAGGTCAGCCAGCGAAAACCCGCAAAAGGCGTTGTTGGCCGAAAGAATGACTCCACCCAAGGAGGTCTCGGCAAAGTTCCACCGGTTTGGGATCACAGATCCGTTTTGGTTCGGGGAAGCGCAAGTTCATTGAAGGTCAGGCGTCCAGTCCAAAGAGCATGTCATGTCCATTTAAAGCCAGCATTGTCTTTCTCAGATAAGTCTTTCTCGTCCCGAAAGGGACACTCCTTTTCTGAAATTTGCTTTCTCTTTTCTTTGTTTTTCTTCGAATCCCTTTCATGTTTAACCCCAAGTTCCAGATATACCGGAAAGGACATGTGGCAGGTTTGGTTTCACGGAATTCCGTTTCATGAAGGAAAACACCTCGTTTCGTTGGTACGTTTGTCCAAACCTGATGAATCATGATGTTTGACTGCGTTCGAAGTAAAGAGGAAAGAGAGAAATTTCCCCAGCAAGTCCGCCTCGTACAAATCCCCACAGGGTTTCCCTTTGTACAAATCCGCACAAAGAATCCACTGCGTAAATATTCCCCAAAGAGTCTGCCCCAACGAAATCCACACAGATTTTCTCTCTTGTACAGATCCCCACAAGGTCTTCCCTTTGTTAATAATAAAAAAAAAAGAGGATTTCCCCAGCAAATCCCCAGCGAGTCCCTTTGTAAAAATTCCCCAGCGAGCTTACCCCAACAAATCCTGGAAAGTCCGCTTTGAAACAAATCCCCAGCATGTTCCCGTTGTACAAAAATCCACACAAAGAATCCACTTTGTAAATATTCCCCCACAGAGCTTCCCTTTGTACAAATTCCCACAGAGTATCCCCAATAAAATCCCCGCTGAGAATCCCCAAGCAAAACGGGACACAAAAGGGGAGCCTTACAAGGCAAATCATCACGGAATTTGGAAATACAAGCCTGAGCAGTCCAAAAGGGTTTCGCCATTTGAATCCAATCAATGGCAGGATTTCTCAACAGAAATAAGGACGCAACAAAGCAATGGGAACAATCAAGGTCACCGAACCAACCGCCATTTCCGAACTAACAATTGTTCTTTGTTTGAGAAGTTGAAACAGGTATAATCCAAGACAACCGTGCAAGAAGCAGGTGTCACCCAACGAAGAAGGTACATGAGTACAAGAAACAGTTTGGCAATAAGGAATTCACTCGAAAGGTATGTTTCCAAAAAAAACCCTTTTACCTTCTACTAAAACAAGAAAATTCAAAAAAAGAGGTCAGTTGGTATCCTCGAACTTTGTCCCAAGCCAGTCAGCATAAGGGTTTTAAATCCTAAACTGAACTTTTCCATTTAGTTAGCATTAGGGTTTTAAACCCTAAACTGAACTTTTTCCATTCAGTCAGCATTAGGGTTTTAAACCCTAAACTGAACTCTTTCCTTCAGTCAGCATTAGGGTTTTAAACCCTAAACTGAACTTTTTCCATTTAGTCAGCATTAGGGTTTTAAACCCTAAACTGAACTTTTTCCTTCAGTCAGCATTAGGGTTTTAAACCCTAAACTGAACTTTTTCCATTCAGTCAGCATTAAGGTTTTAAACCCTAAACTGAAA
Source organism: Nicotiana sylvestris (assembly GCF_000393655.2). Lineage (NCBI taxonomy): Eukaryota > Viridiplantae > Streptophyta > Magnoliopsida > Solanales > Solanaceae > Nicotiana > Nicotiana sylvestris. The sequence continues at coordinate 115,962,665 of NC_091057.1, read as the reverse complement.
TCTTTCGTTCAGTCAGTATTAGAGTTTTAAACCCTAAACTAAATTTTTCCACTCAGTCAGCATTAGGGTTTTAAACCCTAAACTAAACTTTTCCATTTAGTCAGCATTAGGGTTTTAAACCTAAACTGAACTCTTTCCATTTAGTCAGCATTAGGGTTTTAAACCCTAAACTGAACTCTTTCCTTTAGTCAGCATTAGGGTTTTAAACCCTAAACTGAACTCTTTCAATTTAGTCAGCATTAGGGTTTTAAACCCTAAACTGAACCCATTCCATTTAGTCAGCATTAGGGTTTTAAACCCTAAACTGAACTCTTTCCTTTAGTCAGTATTAGGGTTTTAAACCCTAAACTAAACTCTTTCCTTCAGTCAGCATTAGGGTTTTAAACCCTAAACTGAACTTTTTCCATTCAGTCAGCATTAGGGTTTTAAACCCTAAACTGAACTCTTTCATTTAGTCAGCATTAGGGTTTTAAACCCTAAACTGAACTCTTTCCTTCAGTCAGCATTAGGGTTTTAAACCCTAAACTGAACTTTTTCCATTCAGTCAGCATTAGGGTTTTAAACCCTAAACTGAACTTTTTCCTTTAGTCAGCATTAGGGTTTTAAACCCTAAACTGAACTTTTTCCTTTAGTCAGCATTAGGGTTTTAAACCCTAAACTGAACTTTTCCATTTAGTCAGCATTAGGGTTTTAAACCCTAAACTGAACTTTTCCATTTAGTCAGCATTAGGGTTTTAAACCCTAAACTGAACTCTTTCCTTTAGTCAGCATTAGGGTTTTAAACCCTAAACTGAACTTTTTCCATTCAGTCAGCATTAGGGTTTTAAACCCTAAACTGAACTTTTCCATTTAGTCAGCATTAGGGTTTTAAACCCTAAACTGAACTTTTCCATTTAGTCAGCATTAGGGTTTTAAACCCTAAACTGAACTCTTTCCTTCAGTCAGCATTAGGGTTTTAAACCCTAAACTGAACTTTTTCCATTCAGTCAGCATTAGGGTTTTAAACCCTAAACTGAACTTTTCCACTCAGTCAGCATTAGGGTTTTAAACCCTAAAACTGAACTCTTTCCTTCAGTCAGTATTAGAGTTTTAAACCCTAAACTGAATTTTTCCACTCAGTCAGCATTAGGGTTTTAAACCCTAAACTGAACTTTTCCATTTAGTCAGCATTAGGGTTTTAAACCCTAAACTTAACTTTTTTCCTTTAGTCAGCATTAGGGTTTTAAACCCTAAACTGAACTTTTCCACTCATTCAACATTAGAGTTTTAAACTCTAAACTGAACTTTTTCCCATTCAGTCAGTATTAGGGTTTTAAACCCTAAACTGAACTTTTCCTTTAGTCAGCATTAGGGTTTTAAACCTTAAACTGAACTCTTTCCTTCAGTCAGCATTAGGGTTTTAAACCCTAAACTGAACTTTTTCCATTCAGTCAGCATTAGGGTTCTAAACCCTAAACTGAACTCTTTCCAGTCAGTCAGTATTAGGGTTTTAAACCCTAAACTGAACTTTTCCATTCAGTCGGTATTAGGGCCCCAACCCTAAACTGAACTTTTCCCTAGTTAGTCAGTATTAGGGTTTCAACTCTAAACTGAACTTCTCCCCAGCTAGTCGGCATTAGGGCTCCAACCCTAACTGAACTATTTACATCCCTCCAACCCTGAACTGAGCATTTTTACCTTATGGCAATATTAGGGATCCAATCCCGAAGTTGTATTTTGTGGTCCAATCCCTTCATCAACTTTGTAAACTTCCCGGCAACTAACTCACGAAATTTTCTTAGTAGCACTGGGGCAGAAATTTCGTTCGTTTGTTTTTTCCCGCAGGTCTGACCTCGAGACACAAGGATGGAGACGACCCACAAGATGAGTCTCAACTCAGAATAAAAGAAGAAAAAGACAAAAAGAAGATGTGCCGAGATATTCGGAAAGGCGAAGGGCGGATCGTTCAAAGATTTGATCAAGGCCCCGAATTCTACCAACCCCGCCTTACTCAGTGTCGCAGAAATAAATAGGCGCCTACAACTTGCTAGCATCAAGATTCGGATCGAAGTCTCCAAGCAAAATCAGCTAAGACCCAAGATCAAGTCGCAAAAGAATCATAGATAGGAATCTTGTAACTAGCAGTTGGCATGCATATAAGTATTCAGTTCAGTTTCAATTTTCTTTGGTTGTAATAAGGCGGTCAGTAAAGCAACGGTGACAACAGCAACGGCAGTAACAACAAGCATTGCAATCCCATGGTAGTCCCAGCTGCCAAAATTTCCCGAACTACATTGACCTGATTCCTGTTTAGCCCAGGATATGTAGGAAATCTTTGAAGCAAGGATTCGGTCGGATCTTTCAAAACATGCTTCACACGGAGTAGTCCAAATAGGCAAAAATCGCTCACTTTATCTTTGCACGAAAACTCTTCGTGTTTTCGAACAAAGAGGGGTAGCTGTTAGCACGTGATTTTTGTTTTTGCGACAATCACTCCAAAAAGAAACGAAAATAATAGCAATTGATCTTACTGTACAATTTTTTGATTTTTACGTGGTACGTTGTTAATTATTTATGATTTTTGGCCCATTTTATTTTTATTAAAACAAATACAAAAAAATGTGTGTCGTGTGTAGTTGAACCGTAAGTGGTTTTTAAAAAGGAAATCGTAAAAAATATGCGTCTTTTATTCTATTTTTTGTTGTCATTAAGTAATTTTATTTTAATTAAATGTCAACGTGAGTGATAATTGTTGTTTTGAGTATTAATTAATATTGGTATAATTTTATTAGGAATTCTATTTTTTAAGTTGTAAGAAGAAAAACATTGGATTTGGGCCATAATTTCAAATGAAATCAGGCCCAAACTCATATAAAATGACCCAGTCCAACCAGGCTTTCTGCGGGATGCCCCAAACAACGATGTATGGGCGTCATCCTTTTGAGCCGTTGATTGATTCAGGGGAACGGTCCAGATCAGACCAGTCCTTTACCCAAACGACGCCGTATACGGCCGTCTAATCTCAGTCGTTCAAGCCGGGCTGATCTAACAGCCCTCGTTCCATCTCCTTTACCCATTATCAGACCCGACCCAATGAAACCCAACCTAATCCACCAGTGTGAAAGCAAACGACATCGTTTCACTTAAACCTCCCGATCTAGGCCGTTGATCTCGATTGATCTAACGGCTGAGATCAGGCCATCCTTCCCATATATAAACTTTCCATTCATACCCTGCCCCCCTATCCAAGACCCCCGACATTCGTCCTCATCCCCTTCCCAGACCCCAAACCCCGGAACCCTAGCCGCCCCCATTTCCCTTCACCAAAAACCCGGCGGCATGAACGCCGGTGGCCCTCACCTTAACACCATAGATGTACCTCACCATCCTGAACCCAAATCCACCAGCCACTTAGCTCGAATCCCCTCCCACCTTCTCGAATCTTCATTTGAAGATTCGAGTCGGACCTCGACTTACACCGATGTACCCCAGCTTCACACCAGACAGTCCCCGGACCTCCCTCGTGACCAAACCATGCTTGGTTTGGTCCGAATCTAACCGTGGGAACTCAAATCCCAAATCTGCCATTTAGGAACCCTAGAAACCCCGGGCCTGGTCTGTGTCCGTTTGAGCCAAAGTATTTAGGGTCTAATGGACCTTAATCGAAGTGTTCTCAGTGAGAACACTTAAATTAAAGTCCGTTCAACCCCAAGAAGGGTCTATTCAAACACGAGCTGGTTTTCTGTTTTTTCAAGGGCTTTAAGGTAAGTTTGTTTTTCTTTTCTTTGTCCAGTTCATGTATGTGTTAAAGTTCTGTCCGTATAGCCAAACGTCTGGTTTAGTTTGTGCTTTTGAATTGTATCAACTTTTGTTGCCCACCTTGCCCGGGCCTCTGTATTCGATCAAATTTTACTTCCCTTCACTGATCATGTATATGTGTTGAGTTGTACAATTAATTGAGTTCAAATTCGATTGATTAATTGATTCCCCAGTGCAATTTTTGTTTAGTCAGTACAATTCGAATCATGTGTTTAATACTGTTAGATGTCTGATCATGGTCTTCGATTGTACATGTCATAATTAGTATAGTCGATTCGATACGTATCGTCGAATAGTTTCAGCTGTTTGAGTAATAACAATTTGATCTGTTCTGTTAAGCATTGTCTGAATCAATCAGGAATTGAGTTTAGCTACTTATAATTGATGTATTTGAATCAGAAATTTGAGGATTTGTTTTGTTTAGTTGCAGTCTGAAATGGGGGGCATGTGCATTTGTGCACAGCATGTGCATTAAGGCCTTTTTAAAGTTTAAAATAGTTTGACAGCATATGCTGTCAGGTTATATTCCTGCTGCCCATGTCTACTTTTAGTTTAATAAAAGGATAAGAGGGACTGTCAGGGAATATCATGGGGGGGTTCCTAATTTTAAATGTTTGAGTGGGAAAAAATAGCTGAAAAGGGGAAGGTTTCTGATGTGTTTTAACAGGCTGTGAATAGCCTGATGTTAGGATATAAAAGAGGGGAACTTCCATTAGTTAAGGGGGGAGAACACACAAAAAAGGGAGGCAAACTGATTTTTTTAGGCTGAAAATTAGACTGGATTTTGAGGGGGTTTAGAAAGCATAGATACAAGGAAAGATACCACAGAATAAGATATACAGACATACCTTGAGTGAGAAAAACACATATATAGAAAAGAGCAAGGAATAGGAAACATACAGACAAAATCAGAAACTGCTTCTTCCTATTTTTTGTTTGGATTTCTTTTGTTTTTCAACTTGTGGAATCAATACTGACTTTTCCAAGTGTTTAACTGAGTTTACTGGTTGGTTGGTCTCATTGGTTCATCCTTGGATTTAGTCTGCCTGAGTTTTGATCCTACTCCCCTGCTTGTTGCTGTCATTCTGCTACCTTTTCCCTCGTCTATAATTGCATCTTGCACTGAAACTTGTCCTGCTGCTATCTATCTGCTACTGCTGCTGTTTCGTTTGCACTGCTGCTCTACTGACTCTCATGCTTCTTCATTGTAAGCATTTCCCAGGTACACATTTTGACCCCCGCATTGGTGTAATTGATTGTAACAATGAAAGGCATGAATTGAAAGATCTGAAGGAATTATAATCATCTGATGTTTTACTTACAGACTTTTGTTAAAGGTTGTTAAGTTGTGTAGATTTTAGTTTGTAGTTCAATAGAGAATATATTAGCAAGTGTGTATTTAATCGAAGCTTATGCTGATCTAAATCACGATATGTGATTCGTTTAATGATATACAGGATGTAACTATAATTCATGGCATATGCAACCATTAGTATGATTGTTAATTCAAACTCGTTCTTCAGCATGTTTTGAATATGTAGGGTGGACGGTCCGTTTCAATTTCGCAAAAATACAATACAGTTTTAGATTCTCGAGTTTCAGCTTCATTAGGCAGTTTACAGGACGAGTTTCAAATATCATTAGTCGCATCCTCTAATAAGTAGTTTTAATTAATCCGGTCTAAATGAGTTAAATTTAATTTAAGGAGCGCTTATAGTAGTTGTAGCATTTCATCAATCTTGTATATAATTCTTCTATCAAATTAAAAGCATGTTTCATGAGGTATAACGTTTCTTCACCCTATAAATAATTAATCAGACGATTAACAAAAATCTGGATTTTGCCAAAGCATATAATTGAATTAGCATGCATCTTTTCTTCTATTTTTAGAGACAAACACATTAGAAATATAGTCGCTTTAGGATATTCCTTCTAAAATAATGAGACGAGCCTCGCCAAATTAGAAATGCAAATTGCGGGGCCCTCAACAATTAATCATAATAAATACTTAGAATTTGGGATGGACTTTTTAGTGGATTTCAATGCCTTCCCCAAAGATAATAATGCGTTAGACTCTTTAGGCGCGACTTAATTAAATTACATTCTTAAACTCGGGTGCACATTGATGTGACCCAAATCCAAATCTCAACGGAGCCAAAATGTGTCGACAACCACAGGTGCATTGATTGTGACGTGGTTCGAGGTGCATTTTCACGACGTTGCAATTTTATAAAAATAAATGATAATAATAAAAGCGTTTTAAACTTAATAAAAGCACGTAAGTCATAACATGTATTTAAATCATATATTTAACCATTATAACAGTTTAAGCGTCCGTGCTAGAACCACGGGATTCGAGGGTGCCTAACACCTTCCCTCGGGTCAACAGAATTCCTTACTTAGAATTTTTGGTTCGCAGACTTCATTTGGAAAAGTCAAAAATTTCCTCGATTTGGGATTCAAGATAAACCGGTGACTTGGGACACCAAAAGCCAAACCTTTCCCAAGTGGCGACTCTGAATTAAATAAATAATCCCATTTCGAATATTGTCACTTAAATTGGAAAAACTCCCTCGCGCATTTACCCTTCGAGGCGGGGCGCGCAAAAAGGATGTGTGACAATAGCATACTACAATTCAGAAAGGTGGAGTAGGCATTTATGTGAAAATAACAAAAGACAGGTGCCAGCTTTGAGTTCATCTCCATATCATCTTCAAAAGACCGACTTTCCTTTTCAAATTCTAGAAAGAAACTAACAAAATTTTATAACAAAATAATGAATCTTAATTGACCATATGAGCACAAAAAAAAAATCATGCTGAGAACTATTCGGATGAACCAGAAGGAACAAAACAAACATGGACATACAAAAATGTATTTTAAACTTGATTATAACAAAGAACACTTAAAGTAATTAATTTATTTAATACTATGCTAAAGAGAAAGTTGTAGTATCACCACTATAACGTCTATAATACCATTTTGAAGCAGAGGAAGTTGAATCTTCACATGGTTAATTTAAGAAAATATGCAGCCAATAACATAAACTGAAGATAAAATCCTTCCACTAACGCAATCTATTTTTTTTACATCTTAATGTTGACAAATTGTTCAACTTCACATACTTCTTTAAATTTCAAAATATGAACATGGTGCTACATGAGCTTGAAATCTAAATGTAAACAAAACAATACCTGCTGGTTACAAGTCATGAGCCAAGAAAAATAAAAAAAATAAAAAGAAAAAAAAACGAGACAGAGTCATGAACATACTAAAATAACGTTAACATTTGCAAATCTCAATTCACTCAATCAAAGAAACATCATTCATGCGAACAGATTAAATACGAAAGAAACTTTATCAAAAGAACCAAATCAATTTGCTTCTGCTTCAATAAAGATGCTCCGACATTTTTTAACTCAAGAGCTTGAATTACATACCTACAAGAGAGTAAATTCAAATGAATAAAATCTGAAAGTTGTAGAGTCAATACAGCAGCAACAACAAAATCTCTATCAACTCTTCTTCAAACCCAAGATTCAAGGCCCGAAATATTGAAAGAAAATAATTTAATGAAAATTTTCAACCTAAATTTCTCTCCTCCCCCTCTTTTTTTTTTCTTCTCAAATTTTCTCTTCTATTTATAGCAAAAGTTTCGAGATTTTTCAGATTTTTTTTTAAAATTTTTTTATTATTTTATTATTTTTTAATTAAAAGAAATCTCACTTACAAATTGCTTTTATTTTTTTTATAAAATGAAATCCCACCTTTCTTTACTTTTATTTTTAAAATTCCATCTCTAATTACTTTTATCTTATTTAAAATCCCACTTTTTTTACTTTTAAAAAGAGAATTCCACTTATTTAACTTTTCTTAAAAAAATAATCCACTTTCTTTTGCTTTTCTTTTAAAAATGCTACTTTCTTTTACTTTAAATTTTTTTAATTTTCAGATACCTTTATATTTGTTTTTTAATTCCAACTTTCTTTTACTTTTTATTTTTTTAAAATTTCCACAAAACTTTACTTTTTTTTTTAATTTTCTACTTTCTTTTACTTTTTAAAAGAGAATTCCACCTACTTTTACTTTTTTTTATTCAATACTTCCCTTTTTCTTATTTTTTAAATCACTCCTGAAAATTAAAAAAAATTAATATTTTTTCGGAATTTTTTTATTATTTTAAAATAAAAATAAAAATAAAATAATAGTAATAGTAATAATTCACCTTTTAAATTTTGTATTTTTACCCTATAATGAAAAGTGTAACAAAGCTAAAATTGTAGGTTAAAACCCCTAAAATATTTACATAGAAGAAGTGATAAAAAATTAAATATTATCAAAAATTAGGTGCTTACAGCTACCCCTCTTTGTTTGGAAACATGAAGAGTTTTCAAGCAAAGATAAGGTGAGCCATGTGACTAATTTTTGAACATATTTTTATTCAAAAGGGAAGAAATAAGGATAAGAGAAAAGAGAAAGGGTGCAACTGAGTCTTGGTTTTGGACAGCCTACATATCCCGGGTTATAGGGGAATCAGGTTGCGTGTAGTTCAAAAAGTTTTGGTAGCTGGTACTACCGAAGAACTGTGATTTTGCTGCTATTGCTGTTGTTTCTGCTTACTGAACTTCTTATTACACCGTGACAAAATAAAAGAAGTCAGACTAAACTATGATATACGAATTACAAGAATCCTATCTATATCTTGAACTTGCAGTTTCTGCTGCCCTGCTGACTTGTACTTTCTGAGTGAGATTCCTTCGTTGCTGACTTGAATTGTATTCTGAGATGTTTTCCCTTTGTTCTTCAAGTGGGCTCCTGATTGTTGTCTTCCTTTGAACCTTGCTGTTTCCCTTCGTTTTCCAAGTGGGCTCTTGATTACCAACACTTGCGTTGCTTTTCCTCGAAACTTGAACTGCTTCCCTTCGTTTTTCAGGTGGTTTCCTGATTGTTGAACTACTTTGAACCTTGTTGCTTCCTTCGTTCTCCAGGTGGGCTCCTGATTGCCAATACTTGCACTGTTTTTCCTCGAAACTTGAACTGCTTCCCTTCGTTCTTCAGGTGGGCTCCTGATTACCAACACTTGACTTGTTGCTTCCCTTCGTTCTTCAGGTAGGCTCCTGATTACCAATACTTGAACCGTATTCCCTTGCTCTCCAGGTGGGCGCCTGATTGCCAAAATTTGAATTGTATTCACTTGCTCTCCAGGTGGGCTCCTGACTGCTAAAACTCGAATGTATTCCCTTGTTCTCCAGGCGGGCTCCTGACTGCTGAAACTTGAAATGTATTCTCTTGTTCTCCAGGTAGGTTCCTGATTGCTGAACTCGAAATGTATTCCCTTGCTCTCCAGGTGGGCTCCTGACTGCTAAAACTCGAATGTATTCCCTTGTTCTTCAGGTGGGCTCCTGACTGCTGAAATTTCAACCGTTTTTCCTTGTTCTCCAGGTGGACGCCTGATTTCTGAAACTTGGTCCATCTTCTTCTTGAAACTGCTTTTCTTTGACTTGTTCTCCCTCGTTCCTCCAGGTGGGCGCCTGATTACCAATACTTGTGCCAATCTTCCTTGAAACCTGATTTGTTTTCCCTTGTTCTCCAGGTGGGCTCCTGATTGCCGAAACTCGAATTGTTGTTTCTTGTTCTCCAGGTGGACGCCTGATTGCTGATACTTTAACTGTTGTTCATTGTTCTCCAGGTGGACGCCTGATTGCTAGTACTTGGTCACGCTCTTATCTTTGATATCCGTGTTTTTCTCCCTATTCTTCAGATGGGCACCTGACTTCAACAAAAATAGACAAAACAAAAGAAAATTTTCTGCCCCAGTTTGGTAGCTGGGCGCATCTGTGAGTTTAAACTGAATCACATCACCAAATATTACTAAGAATTTGAAAGCTAGGTCCCATTATCCAGGGGGGTCCTGACAACTCTTAACTAAACGACGATTTTAAATCTAAGCTATATCTTGTTATCTAAGGAGGTCTTAAACTACTCCCCATTATCCAGGAGGGTCCTGACAATTCTTAATTAAACGACAATTTTAGAGCTAAATTATATCTACTGAAGGGTATGTCTTATGCTAAATCTTGTTATCCAAACCAGTTTTAAACTACGTCCTATTATCCAGGCGGGCCCTGACAACTCTTAAATCAAGTCTCATCTTAAGAGTGACAATTCTACGGCTAAATTATATTACCCTACAATAAGAACTTATGCTAAACCTTGTTATCTAATGGAGATCTCAAAGCTAGGTCCCATTATCCAGAAAGGTCCTAAAAATTCCTAATTGAATCATATCTTAAACATGCGAACTTTAAAACCATCTTATTCCTTGGGATACATTTGTGCTAGATTTTACTACTCATGACTGTTTTAAATTTTAAACTAGGTCCTATTTTCCAGGAGGGGCCTGACAACTCCTAACTAAATTATATCTCCAGAATGAAAATTTTGAAACCAACTTATATTCTTTTGGGGTACATTTATGCCAGATCTTGCTATTCAGTCGTGTATTTTGAATTTTAAACTAAGTCCCATTTTCCAGGAGGGTCCTGAGAATTCTGCGATCAAACCTGCATGGTACTTGTCTTCCTTACAGGGTGTTTCCTGAAACAAATGCCATCTTTGCCCCTATTTCAAATCAAAGAAAATCTTGTCAGTTTAAACGTGACAGTTAGTTGTGGCATTCTTGTTGGGGGTGGTTTTCTCTTTGCTAGGCTCTGCTTCGTTTCGACTGCCTCGAACATGGTCGAAGGATTGTTTTGACTTTCTGACTGATCCTTAACTGCAGGATCCCCAACTGTTGTTCTCCATTTCTGACCTTTCTGTCTGAACTTGTATATCTCCCACGACATTATTGAACCATTCCACCGATTTAACTTTTGCTTACACCATATGTCCCACTTTTCATCATATCATCTCTGGCATGTTCTAGCCGCATTTTGCTTTGTGCAATTTCGAAACTGGTAGTAAGCTTTGAAATTCCTTCTTATTTTTTGAAACAAGGCTAAAGTTGGAAAAATTAACAACAATGAAATGCAATGATTTTGGGAATTAAGAATAAAGAAGAAAATCCGAATTTGGATGACTGTTGGAGATAGGAAAAAGGAACTTATCTGAGTGGAGTCACTGGCACCAATGATCATGGTATGCATTTTGGATTAATCGGCCCAGTCTATTTAACCAATCTCTTTTCCAATTGTTTTACTTTGTGCTCCAAGATGTTCCACAACCCAATTTACTTTCCGCCAACTTTACGGATCTTGTTCGACTTGCAGTACCCTGAAGGGGTTTCACCGACAAACCTCTCTCATTTTGTTGATTCCTCAATTCTTTGTCGCCTGATGGTGCCCGTGAAGGTTTTCACCAATAAAACTCTCTCATTTTTATTTTCTCTCAGCTTTCGTCGCCTCATGGTGCCCGTGAGGGTTTTCACCAATAAGACTCTCTCATTTTCATTACTTTCCCTGATTGGACCAGAGTGTTACCCTGATATGAATCACCTCTATTTGCTCAACTTGGCATCTCTCGAAGACTAATCAGAAGGTCTTTCTTTGGACCGTAATGTGGGCTTTTGGATGGGGTTAGAAAGAAAAGGTATCAAAGGCTCAAAACAATTTGACATGGGTTTAAAATTACAAGTTTTGGAATCACATTTCTTATTACAAATACAACCTCTGCCCCAGTTTCTTGCTTGGGGATCTTTTGACTTTTATTTTACTATGACCGAACAGTAAAGCTGCCTACGTATCCTTAACAGGAATCAGGTCAAACGTAGTTCACACCTGAATTTCCTTGTTGTTATACTTTTCACTTCTTTCTTTGCCCTTTTTCTTTTCTTTCTTTTTATTTCTTTTTCGTGATTGATTCCAAAAGAGGGGTATGAAAGAAATAAATAGGGCTCAGAAAGGGGAAACAAAGGGTAAAGTATTTAGACAGCAGAACAAATTGCCTTCGTCATTTCAATCTTCGAAATAATGCCAAATACAAACAATCAACAATTATAACAAAGAAATCATACATAATATCTTTTTACTACATCAGAATTGATAGTCATTGTCGCACCTCCTTTTTACCGCACCCGCGGGGCGCGTGGGGAGTTTTCTCCAATTAAAGGACAGTCGAAAGGAGATTTATTTAATTATTTAAGAGTCGCCACCTGGGAATTTTAAGGCGTCCCAAGTCACCAATTTCAATCCCTGAATCGAGGAAAATATGACTCTGTTTATTATTCTGCGAACCAGAAATCCTGAGTAAGGAATTCTGTTAATCCGGAAGAAGGTGTTAGGCATTTCCGAATTCCGTGGTTCTAGCACGGTCGCTTAACTGTTTTTATTATTGGCTTAATTATCTTGATTTTTATTAAATACTTTTTGTTACGTGATTTTTCTACCGCTTTTACTTATTGTGATTAAGGACCCTTCTTTGAATCGAATTACGCGTACGTATATTCGTGTTATAAATTAAAAAGATGCGGAATTGTGTCACGCGTACGTGTACACAATAACTTTTGATAATACATTTATTAAGCAATCATTTTTCGAGATTGTGTTGAATCAAGAATATTTGTTTTTCTTAAATATTGAACCGCACATCGCGGGTTTTTATGAAATTTTTAACGCCTTTGGAAAAATCCTTTTATTAAATATTCGCTCGAAATTGCGCGTACGCATAATCCCAATTTTTTTTGCTTTTAAAAATATAATCAGGGTACGCGAACGTATCCCTAATTGCGCAAAATATTTGTAATGATATTAGGGATTTTTCCACAAATTGTTTATTATATTATGAGAAATCTTCATTTAAGATACCCTTTAATTCTTGAAAAAGAATTCACAATTTATTGAATGTTGCCCGTTGATTATAATTTCCGCATATAACATGTTCATCCAAGACTATTCAAATTCAAAATAAAGAATAAGAACATGATTAATACTATTCTTCACAAATACAACATATATATCTACATGCCCAATAATGAATTGTATATGAAACTAAAAATGATTTATAAAGGGAAGAATATTTTTTTTAAGAACTTTTATTATTTCTATTTAGTGCAAGTCCTATTTCTAATTGTCGTTGATAAAAAGTGTTGCAATTTGTATATCTCATCTTATTCTCATATACTTGCTTTTAATCTAATAGGCCTAATTATTTATTTAGGATGGTAAATAGGCATCAAATTGATAATAAAGGGAATTATTGTACAAATTAATTAACAACATTGCCTTACATGCCACCTATTTGTATGTCTTGAAACATTCGTAGCACTTTAACATCATAACGAGCCATAACAACTCAACTCACCATCCACTAATGGTTCTATAAATACCTGTTATCATACCACAAAAGAACGTACAACTTATATCGTTCCATCCATAACTAAATCAAGTATAAGAATAAACTAGCAATATGGTTTTGATATTTTCACTCTATTCTAACAACGCCACAAGGCCTAGTAAATGGCCAATCTTTATGTCATGTTTCTTACCTTGACAGTTCAAATATGATTAAACTAATGAGATGAAGGACTAACATTATTACAAAGCTTTATACGAACTTTCAAAGTAAGACAATTAGCTCATAGCTATCAGATTGAATTCACTACTAATTAACTAACATGAAACAAAAATGGAATTTAAACTGATGAGCTTGGACAAATGAAAAACAGAATTTCAATTCAAGCTTCATTGATGAGTCATGTTGAATCTCTTTCCAACTTAAAATTTAAAAGACATGTACCTGAAAATGAAGGTAGAAGGAGTACATTTCAGCAGTAGCAGCAGTAACAAAATCAGCAGAATATACCAATAACACAGCAAGTCTGAACAAGACCCGTTAACCCAGATGAACAGTGACAGAGACTTGAGAAAAATTTCAGATTTGAACCGAACAATATTCCCAAGCAAACAACGGACAGATTCTAGAAAGATAACATTTCAGATTTCAGTTTCTTTCCTCTTCCTGTTTCAGATTCCTATTTCACATTTCTTTCTTTCTGTTTTTCACAAATGTGTATGTATTTCTGTGTGTATTTCCTAATGTTTTGGAAATCAGCCTCTCTTAAACAGACAACCTGAAGAAAAACAAAAACTGCCTTTCTAAATCAGATTGTTTCTCCTCTTAAAATCTACCCAAGATCTCAATTTTCCTTGTTCTAATCTCTCTGAAAACTGAACTCTAAAATTTCTGTCTGAAAACTGATTTCTCTCTCTCTGAAAACTGATTTTTTTCTTTTCTGAAAAATACCCTAAATCAGTCCCAATTCCTTCTCTAAAAAAAACTCTTAAACTCTCTTCAAGTCCCCCCTAAAACTGCCCATCAGATTCTGTATTTATACAGGTCTGCCCCCCTTTCTTTTAGTGCTGCCTGGACCCTTTCTTTTTTTTTTTAAAATCAGAAAAGTTCCATTAAAACTACTTTTGAATACTTTAAATCCTATTGAGTGCTATTTATCCTGTTTTTCAGCAGCCCATTATCCCTTGTTCCCCATTAATATCATTAACTAATAGCCATTAACACTCCATTATCAGCACACTATCACATTATTTCAATCCCAATAGTACCCCCCTGAAATCCTGATGTTATTACTGAAAAATCAGAACCTACTGCAAAACAGATTCTATAATCTGTATAAACTTAATTATCCTTCTGATTTACAGCTATAACCAATCCTATTAACCTCCTAACACAATTGTATTTGACCAACTTTTGTAAACTTGAATTCAAACTTGACATTACAACAATATTACACTGAGTTCAGCATGATAATTCAAACTGAACTTCAAATTTGAACCAAAATCAAACAAACACAGGAGCATTGTCAATATACTGACAATGCCCTAAAACTCACTGATTTCAGAAATCAACATATACACAGCATTCATTTTGCTTCACTGATTTGCAAACAAACATGATTTAATTGACGAGTATTAATCAGTTGACTATTTACAACATTTGTCCATAATCAGTCTAAAACAATAGAAGCAGACTGTTTCAGTCAGCATTTTCAGAAATGAAAATTCGTAATATAACTAATCGACGAACTTAATCGAGTCGATTACACATATTGTAAACAATCACAACCAACAGAAATAATTCATGTTTGGATTAAGTAGACGGGTAGGAGACAAAGATGACAGAATTAATCAAAATAAAAACATGAAAAATTAACAGGTTATTAAACAAACAAGAATACATGTAGAATACTCATAAGAAACAGAAAAAATACCTTTGAATCCTTCAATTTTATTCCGACTTGGACTCAACTCGGCTTCGGATTTTGTTTGAAATCAAACAGACCTTAGTCGAAGTATTTTCCACTGAAAATACTTCGACTAAGGTCGATTAAACCTCAATCTTTATTCAATCTGAACGGAATCCAAAAGTTTGGTATTTTTAGGGTTCTTGAAAGTTCGATTTGGGATTTAACCATTTCTGGTCAGATTCGAGGAGAACCAAACATGATACAAGGGTGAGGGTAGCCTAGGGGTCATTTGGTGTCAGCTTAAAACAGATCTGAGTTTGTTCTTGTTTGGTCCGAATCTTCAAAAGAAGATTCGAGAAGCTCGGAACTGATTCGAGCCAAACAAACAATAGATCCATACTCAGGGTGGTTAGGGGAAGCTATGGTGTTATTTTGGAAGCCATCGGAGAAGATCAGGTTTTCAGGCCAACCTTCGATTTAAGATTCGAAGAGTTGGGGCCTGATTCGAAGGAAACTAAGGTCATATTCGTGTAGAGGATGTTCAGGGGGTCCTAGAGTGTTATTTTGGTGACCGGCGGCGTTGATACCGCCGGGTTTCAGGCTTTGGGATCTTAGGGCGGCTAGGGTTAAGGGGGGGGGTATGAGGAAGGTGATGATGAACAGTGGAGAGAGGGGGTTTAGTTAGGGGGGCCGGGGTGAGGATTATGGGCTTATATAGGGACGGGGTGGGTTAATGCTAACCGTTAGATCTAATAGGATGAGTGGTCATGATTTATTTACTTAATCAAACGACGCCGTTTGGCTTAAGTTTGGGGGAACGGGTTGGACCGGGTGTTGGATCGGGTAAGGATTGTGGGTTAGGGTGATGAGATCTCATCCGTTGATTGGATTTGATCGAACGGTCCATGATGAACCACGACTAAACGCTGTCGTTTTGACTCTTTTCGGACTGGACCGGACCTGGGCTAAAGGGGGTAATTTGGTTTGGGCTTGGATTTAAATCCAGGTCCGATTATTATTATTTTTTATTTCTTTTTCAACTATTTCATTTTTCTAATTTAAATTTCCAATTTTAATTATAAAACAATTTTAACTTCACAAAAATATATTAATTACTCTATAACAATTATTTAACACATAGACAAGACATCAATCACACAGTGGAATATTTAAAATAGAACTATTGCATATTTTTTGTGATTTTATTTAAATTATCTTTTAAATGCATAATTAAATCCTATATGCATGCAACATGTATTTTATTTTATTTTTTCATTTTATTATGACAAAGTAAACACTTACGGATATAACACAAGTATTTAGCATCACGCAAATTCAAAAATTACACAGTAAAAGAAATTTATTTTATTTTTTGATTTATTTTGGAGTAGTTTTCATTAAAGCAAAAATCACGTGCTCACAGCTGCCCCTCTTTGTGCGAAAACTCGAAGAGTTTTCGTGCAAAGATAAAGTGAGCGGATACGAGCGATTTTTGCCCGTTCGAATACTCCGTGGGAAGCATTTTTTGAAAGATTTGACCGAACCTCTGCTTCAAAGGTTTCCTACATATCCTTGGCTATAAAGGAATCAGGTCAATGTAGTTCGGGAATTTTGGGTAGCTGGGACTACCGTGGGACTGTGATGTTACTGCTGCTTCGTGCTGTTTTTACTGCTTGCTGACCTCCTTATTACACCTTACTTTAAAGGAAATACAAAAAGTTAAACTAGACTATGGTACATGAATTATAAAAATCTTATCTAGGTTATGCCCTTGCGTTTCTTGTTGTCTTAATATCTTGGTGACTCTTGGGCATTTGGCTTATTCCGTATTCCTTTTCATTGTGTCCCGTATTTTCTTTTGGAACTCTTGTTGTTTCTTGCTGAGGATTCTGTTGGACTCCTCTGCTTTATTGATTCTAAGTGTGCTCCTTTTTCATATGAGCGGGCTTTTGATTTCAACACTTCAATTTCATTCCCTCGTTCTTCAGGTGGGTGCCTTGACTGCTTCTTTTCTTTCTTCATCCTCGTTCTCCAGGTGGACGCCTGACTTCTTTTTAATTTCTTCATCCTCATTCTCCAGGTGGACGCCTGACTTCTTCTTTTCTCATCCTCATTCTCCAGGTGGACGCCTGACTTCTTCAATTCTTCATCCTCATTCTCCAGGTGGACGCCTGACTTCTTCTTTTCTCATCCTCATTCTCCAGGTGGACGCCTGACTTCTTTAATTCTCATCCTCATTCTCCAGGTGGACGCCTGACTTCTTCTTTTCTCATCCTCATTCTCCAGGTGGACGCCTGACTTCTTTAATTCTCATCCTCATTCTCCAGGTGGACGCCTGACTTCTTCTTTTCTCATCCTCATTCTCCAGGTGGACGCCTGACTTCTTCTTTTCTTATCCTCATTCTCCAGGTGGACGCCTGACTTCTTTTTTCTCATCCTCATTCTCCAGGTGGACGCCTGACTTCTTCTTTTCTCATCCTCATTCTCCAGGTGGACGCCTGACTTCTTCTTTTCTCATCCTCATTCTCCAGGTGGACGCCTGACTTCTTCTTTTCTCATCCTCATTCTCCAGGTGGACGCCTGACTTCTTCTTTTCTCATCCTCATTCTCCAGGTGGACGCCTGACTTCTTCAATTCTTCATCCTCATTCTCCAGGTGGACGCCTGACTTCTTCTTTTCTCATCCTCATTCTCCAGGTGGACGCCTGACTTCTTTAATTCTCATCCTCATTCTCCAGGTGGACGCCTGACTTCTTCTTTTCTCATCCTCATTCTCCAGGTGGACGCCTGACTTCTTTAATTCTCATCCTCATTCTCCAGGTGGACGCCTGACTTCTTCTTTTCTCATCCTCATTCTCCAGGTGGACGCCTAACTTCTTCTTTTCTTATCCTCATTCTCCAGGTGGACGCCTGACTCTCTTTTTTCTCATCCTCATTCTCCAGGTGGACGCCTGACTTCTTCTTTTCTCATCCTCATTCTCCAGGTGGACGCCTGACTTCTTCTTTTCTCATCCTCATTCTCCAGGTGGACGCCTGACTTCTTCAATTCTTCATCCTCATTCTCCAGGTGGACGCCTGACTTCTTCTTTTCTCATCCTCATTCTCCAGGTGGACGCCTGACTTCTTTAATTCTCATCCTCATTCTCCAGGTGGACGCCTGACTTCTTTTAACTTCTTCATCCTCATTCTCCAGGTGGACGCCTGACTTCTTTAATTCTCATCCTCATTCTCCAGGTGGACGCCTGACTTCTTCTTTTCTCATCCTCATTCTCCAGGTGGACGCCTGACTTCTTCAATTCTTCATCCTCATTCTCCAGGTGGACGCCTGACTTCTTCAATTCTTCATCCTCATTCTCCAGGTGGATGCCTGACTTCTTCTTTTCTCATCCTCATTCTCCAGGTGGACGCCTGACTTCTTTAATTCTCATCCTCATTCTCCAGGTGGACGCCTGACTTCTTCTTTTCTCATCCTCATTCTCCAGGTGGACGCCTGACTTCTTTAATTCTCATCCTCATTCTCCAGGTGGACGCCTGACTTCTTCTTTTCTCATCCTCATTCTCCAGGTGGACGCCTGACTTCTTTAATTCTCATCCTCATTCTCCAGGTGGACGCCTGACTTCTTCTTTAATTCTCATCCTCATTCTCCAGGTGGACGCCTGACTTCTTTAATTCTCATCCTCATTCTCCAGGTGGACGCCTGACTTCTTTAATTCTCATCCTCATTCTCCAGGTGGACGCCTGACTTCTTCTTTTCTCATCCTCATTCTCCAGGTGGACGCCTGACTTCTTCTTTTCTCATCCTCATTCTCCAGGTGGACGCCTAACTTCTTCTTTTCTCATCCTCATTCTCCAGGTGGACGCCTGACTTCTTTAATTCTCATCCTCATTCTCCAGGTGGACGCCTGACTTCTTCTTTTCTCTACCAGGTATTTCCTGACACAAATATTGTATTTGCCCCTGTTTTAAATGAAAGAAAACTTTGTCAGTTTAAAGCAGGGTGGTTAACTGGGGCATTCTTACCGATGGTGAGGCTTCTCATCATCTCTCTTTATTGCCTTGGAATGGTTGAACAGACTGTTTTGTTCTTGTAATTGATCCTTGACTATAGGATTCCCCTCTGTATGTTTTCCTTCAAAATCTTTTAACTGTAATCATATGTCCCTTCTGACTTTGCTGATTCACTTTTGATTTCACCTTTCTTACACCCATATTTTTATCTCCCACCTTTCGTGGCTGTATTTTGTAACCTTGAATCTTGGTAGTATACCTTGACATTCCTTCTTATTTGTTTGGAATAAAACTTATCTCAAAGCTTTTAGAAAAGTAAGATTATTAGTGACGAAACACGTTGATTTCGACAATTATAGAATGAAAAGAAAAATCCAATTTTGGATGACTGTTGGAGAAAGAATAAAAACTTATCTGATTGGAGTTACTGGCACCAATGATCAGGGTATGCATTTCGGATTAATCAACCCAGTCTTTTAATCAATCTCCTTTCAATTGTCTCATTTTTGTTTTTGCCAAAATTTCCATAACCCAACTTCATTTTTCATTTCACAGACCTGTTGGACTTGTAACGTCTTAAAGAGTTTTCACCGATAAACTTTCCTCATTTGTTCACTTCTCACTTCCTTTTTGCCTTATGATGCCTACGAAGGTTTTCACCAATAAGACTCTCTCATTTTACTTTTCTCTCAACTTCCGTCGCCTTTTGGTGCCCGTGTGGGTTTTTACCTATAAGACTCTCTCATTTTTACTTTCTTTTCTTGTTTGTACCAGAGTATTATGAACCATCTTCATTTGCTTGACTCAACATTCTTCTAAGATTGGTCGAAAGGTCTTTCTGGTATGGGGTTAGAAATGGAAAGGTATTAACAGCTAAATAGTTCTGGTATGGGTTTAAAATTACAACTCTTGGAATCTTTTCTTATTTCTAACACAATTTCTGCCCCAGTTTTTGATTGGGGTCACTTGACATAACTTTTTGTGCACATCATGTATATTGTGCACCCTATGACCGAGCCGTGAGGCGCCTACGTATCCTTCTTTGAGGAATCAGGTCAAACATAGTTCACCAAATAATAGTGATTTTTATATATAAATTTATATATATATATATATATATATATATATATATATATATATATATTTTATTGCTTCCAATAGGGGGAAGGAAAGAAACAAGTATGGCTCAAAGGGGAAGCAAATGGTATAGTGTTTGGATAGCAGAATAAATTGCCTTTGTCATTCCAATCTTCGAAATAATGCTAAATACAAACACTCAAAAAGTTATGCATAATATCTCTTTACCGCGTCAGAATTGATCGCCATATCTATGCATTTGCCTTCAATGTCTGTTAAGCATAGTGCACCATTCGATAATACTCTGGTCACAATGAATGGTCCTTGCCAATTCGGGGCAAATTTGCCCTTTGCCTCGACCTGATGTGGAAGAATACGTTTCAGCACATGCTGACCTACTTCAAACTTCCGGGGTCGCACCTTTTTGTTGTATGCTCTTTCTATTCTTCTTTGATATAATTGACCATGACATACTGCGGCCAATCGTTTTTCATCAATCAAGTTTAACTGTTCCAGACGGGTTTTGACCCATTCATCATCATCAATCTTTGCTTCGGCGATGATCCGAAGGGAAGGAATCTCAACTTCTGCAGGAATTACTGCTTCAGTGCCATATACCAACAAATAAGGAGTTGCTCCTACTGAAGTGCGAACAGTAGTGCGGTATCCCAATAATGCAAATGGTAATTTTTCATGCCATTGTTTTGAACCTTCTACCATTTTCCGAAGTATCTTCTTTATGTTTTTGTTGGCTGCTTCTACTGCTCCATTCGCCTTGGGCCGATATGGGGTAGAGTTGCGATGTGTAATCTTAAACTGTTGACATACTTCCTTCATTAGGTTGCTGTTAAGATTAGCACCGTTATCTGTGATGATCACCTTCGGGATTCCGAATCGACATATGATATTTGAGTGGACAAAATCGACCACAGCTTTCTTGGTCACTGATTTGAATGTCTTGGCCTCAACCCATTTGGTAAAATAATCAATAGCTACCAGAATGAACCTGTGCCCATTGGATGCTGCCGGCTCAATTGGTCCAATCACATCCATGCCCCAGGCAACGAAGGGCCATGGTGCCGACATTGTGTGCAACTCGGATGGTGGAGAATGAATCAAATCTCCGTGTATTTGGCATTGATGACACTTGCGCACAAAACTGATACAATCTCGCTCCATGGTAAGCCAATAGTAACCAGCTCGGAGGATTTTCTTTGCCAACACATATCCACTCATGTGGGGTCCGCAAACTCCTGAATGTACTTCAGACATGACAGCTGTAGCTTGTCTGGCATCTATGCATCTTAATAATCCAAGATCTGGTGTTCTTTTATACAAAACTCCTCCGCTTAAGAAGAATCCATTTGCCAATCGCCTAATGGTCCTCTTTTGATCTCCTGTGGCTTGTGCGGGATATATCCCCATCCTGATATACTCCTTGATGTCGTGGAACCATGGTTCACCATCAAATTCTTCTTCAACCATATTGCAATAAGCGTGCTGATCGTGGACTTGAATATGTATTGGATCTACATAAGCTTTGTCCGGATGGTGCAACATTGATGCTAGGGTAGCCAATGCATCGGCAACCTCATTATGGATTCTTGGAATATGTTGGAATTCCACTGATTGAAACCGCTGACAAAGATCATGTAGACATTGTCGGTATGGGATGAGCTTCAAGTCTCGGGTTTCCCATTCTCCTTGAATTTGATGTACCAAAAGATCCGAATCTCCCATGACTAAGATTTCTCGGATACCCATGTCTGCAGCTAGCCTTAACCCCAAAATGCAAGCTTCATATTCAGCCATATTATTGGTGCAATAAAATCGCAATTGAGCTGTAACAGGATAGTGATGCCCTGTTTCAGAAATGATTACAGCTCCTATTCCGACTCATTTTATGTTAGCGGCTCCATCAAAGAAAAGTTTCCAGCCAGGCTTTTCAATTTGCTCCACCTCGTCGATATGCATTGTTTCTTCATCAGGAAAATAAGTCTTCAACGGCTCATATTCCTCATCGACCGGGTTTTCGGCTAAATGATCGGCCAGTGCTTGAGCCTTCATTGCAGTTCGAGTCACATAGATGATGTCAAATTCTGTGAGCAATATCTGCCACTTTGCAAGTCTTCCCGTTGGCATAGGCTTTTGAAAAATGTATTTCAATGGATCCAACCGAGAAATGAGGTAAGTAGTGTAGGATGACAAATAGTGTTTCAATTTTTGAGCTACCCATGTTAGGGCGCAACATGTCTTTTCCAGATGAGTATACTTAACCTCATAAGCTGTGAACTTCTTGCTAAGGTAGTAGATGGCCTGTTCTTTTCTGCCAGTGAGGTCATGTTGCCCCAATACGCAACCAAATGAATTTTCCAAAACCGTTAAGTAAAGAATCAAAGGTCTTCCTGGCTCTGGCGGGACCAACACGGGTGGGTTTGACAAGTACCCTTTTATTTTATCGAACGCTTCTTGACACTCATCGGTCCATTTGACCGCAACATCCTTTTTCAACAATTTGAAAATTGGCTCACAAGTTGTTGTGAGCTGAGCAATAAACCTGCTGATGTAATTTAACCTCCCCAACAAACTCATTACTTCAGTTTTATTTCTTGGAGGTGGCAGTTCTTGGATGGCTTTGATCTTTGAGGGGTCTAGCTCGATGCCTCGTCGACTGACTATGAATCCCAACAATTTTCCAGACAGAACTCCAAATGCGCACTTGGCAGGGTTAAGCTTGAGGTTGTACCTGCGAAGTATTAAGAAGAACTTCCTCAAATCCCCAACGTGGTCGGCCTGATGCTTTGATTTTATGATCACATCATCCACGTATACCTCAATTTCCTTGTGTATCATATCATGAAACACTGTGGTCATTGCTCTCATATAGGTTGCTCCGGCGTTCTTTAAACCGAATGGCATTACCCGGTAGCAATAAGTTCCCCATGGTGTGATGAATGCCGTCTTTTCTGCATCTTCTTCATCCATTAGAATTTGATGATACCCGGCATAACAATCCACGAAAGACCCTATATCATGCTTGGCACAATTGTCGATCAAAATATGGATATTGGGTAATGGGAAATTATCCTTTGGACTTGCTTTGTTGAGATTGCGATAGTCGACGCATACTCTAATTTTGCCGTCTTTCTTTGGCACAGGAACGACATTAGCTAACCAAACAGGATATCGAGTGACTCGAATGACCTTTGCTTCCAATTGTTTGGTGATTTCTTCCTTAATTCTCACACTCATATCAGGCTTGAATTTTCTCAGCCTCTGCTTGACAGGAGGCACCGTTGGATCGGTGGGCAATTTGTGGACCACTAAATCAGTGCTCAAGCCCGGCATGTCGTCATACGACCATGCAAAAACATCTTTGAATTCTATGAGTGCTTTAATTAACTCTTCTCGGATCTTTGGTTCGAGATGGACACTTATTTTAGTTTCCCGGACATTACTCGTGTCCCCTATATTGACGTCCTCGGTATCACTCAAGTTAGGTTTGATTTTTTCCTCAAAGTGAATTAACTCTTTACTAATCTCTTCAAAAACCTCATCTTCATCATATTCTGATTCATAATCACAATATATTTCTTGAATTAATATTTCGGAACCAGATTGATTTTTAAGACTGGGCTGAGGATTCCTCATGCATGCCATATCACTAGAGCCAGCGTAAAAGGAACTGTACAGGAAAGAAGAAAAAGAAAAGAAAGCTATTAGGAATGATAATAAAAAGGAAACTGCTTTTTATTGGATGATGAAAGATAACAAGGTTTTGCACACTTCAAACCAACTGTAAGATAAACTTTGGGATTACAACCTTGAAATAACCCAAACAAACTGAAAGAAAATCAAAATAAACTACCAAGACTCCTTTCGAATTGGGAGAGGAGTGGCTTTCCAATTATTGAGCTTTGTTTTCGGTCCAACGAATTGAACTTCTGCGTTGCTACACCCTTCTCCGCTTTCCAACATATTCACATCACTAAACAATTTCTCGAACCTTTCAATTAATTCCTTCTCAGGATTGACCCGGGATTTAGGAATTGTTGTTATCGGGCGATTTTTAGCGCCGGTCTTGACAAAAGACTTTGACAGATGTGGTACTGGTTTTGGAAGAACCCATGCTTGGTGTTTCAACTTCTTGGCCCTTATCACGTCATTGGCGGTGGGTATGAACCCTAAACCGAATGTTCCCCAGTTCTCGGGGAGAGATACTGGTTGTACAATTCCTTGCAGAGATAAGCCCAGACCTTTGCCGGGTATAAAGCCATTCTTTAACATTTCATAAGCTACCATGACTGATGCAGAGGATATCTTTGGATTCGGAAGGTATTTCCCTTCTGGAATTTTCTCTATCGACACTGTGTCAGTCACTTGGTATACCCATGGTCCCTGGTCATTTTCTGTTCCCTCGACGGGTACAATGGTACTGCTGTGAGCATTTAAACTTTCTTCTCCATACACGACTACTTCTTGATGATCCCATTCAAACTTGACAGCCTGATGTAGTGTTGACGGGACTGCTTTAGCAGCGTGGATCCATGGTCGACCCAACAACAAGTTGTAAGAAACAGTTATGTCCAACACTTGGAATTCCATTGTGAATTCAACTGGCCCTATTGTTAGTTCCAATACTATGTCGCCAAATGAATCTCTGATTCCACCGTCAAACCCTCGTACGCAGATACTATTCTTCTGGATCCTCTCCTCTTTAATCTTTAATTTGTTTAAAGTGGAGAGAGGGCATATGTTTGCACTTGACCCATTGTCAACCAATACCCGGGTTACTATGGAGTTTTCACATTTCACGGTGAGGTAAAGAGCTCTGTTGTGCTCGGTACCTTCCACAGGTAATTCATCATCAGCAAATGTAATTCTGTTTGTCTCAAAGATTCTGTTGGCTATTTTTCCCAAATGATTTACAGAGATCTTTTCAGGAACATGAGCTTCATTCAGGATTTTCATCAAAGCCAGACGGTGCTCCTCTGAATGGATCAGTAATGACAACAATGAAATTTGAGCGGGGGTCTTCTTTAATTGATCCACAATAGAATAATCATGGAGTTTCATTTTTCTTAAAAACTCCTCCGCCTCTTCTTCCGTCACAGCTCTCTTTGTTGGCATTGGATTGTTTTTAGTTTTTCTCAGCTCTTCGAGAGTAGAACATCTTCCCGAACGAGTCAAGCCTTGCACCTCACACACTTCCTCCTTGATTTCTTTGCCTTTATACATTACAGTCACCCGTTCATAGCTCCATAGGATAGCTTTGTTGTTGATGACCGGTAGCTGGATTACAGGTGCAATAATAACCCGATCTGTACGGGCTCCTTCCACGAATATAATGGGTTTGTTAGCAACCCCTGGTACTATCACTTTCGGCTTTTCTTGTTTTGCGGCAACTTTGCTCGATGATCCCTCATCGACTATCATAGACGGTTCATCACCATTTTTGTTCTGCTTAGACACCGGCTTCTCCTCCATTAACTGCTTATCTGGCTTGGTTTCATGAGACTTGATCATCATGACAGTTTGTGACGGCTTCTTTGTCTCCCCATCAGCTTGTATGATTTCTATCATATTAGCCTCTTGATGGGCTGGCATTGGATTTCTATTGATATTTGGGGCTTCGGGGGTTTGAACCTCGATTTTATTAGTATCAATCAGCTCTTGTATTGCATTTTTCAAATGCCAGCATTTCTCTGTATCATGGCCTGGTGCACCGGAGCAATATTCACAGCTAATGGTGTAATCCAGATTCTTTGGAGGAGGATTGGGTAACTTGGATTGTATTGGTCTCAACATGTCTAGCTGTCTCAGCCTGTGGAACAGACTAGTGTAAGATTCTCCCAATGGAGTGTAAGTTTTCTTTTTCTGTTCCCTTTCTCCCCTGAATGCTGGCCTAGGCCTGAAACCTGGTCCGGGATAGGCTCGTGGGTAAGTATTTGGTGTGACAGGAGCACGCCAATTGGTGTGAACAGGTGGCTGATTGTATGCTTGAGCATGGTTAATGGAAAAATGAGGCTCTGAAGGGTGATAGTAGTGTTGGGATCATGGTGGTAAGCTGATTGGCGAGGTCTTTGTTGATTATAGTAAAGCGGTGAACCTCTGGGTCCCGGCCAAATTCCTGAATCAACTACTGCTGCTTCCTCCCTCTTCTTTCTTCCGATTCCTCCTACCCCGCCTTGAATAGCTTGAGTAGTTGCCTTAATTGCTGAATAGCTCATGATTTTATTTGTCTTGAGGCCTTCTTCCACCATACCTCCCATCTTCACTACCTCGTTGAATGATTTTCCAACCGCTGAAACCAAGTGGGCATAGTAAGTTGGTTCCAAGGCTTTAAGTGACAATATTCGAAATGGGATTATTTATTTAATTCAGAGTCGCCACTTGGGAAAGGTTTGGTTTTTGGTGTCCCAAGTCACCGGTTTATCTTGAATCCCAAATCGAGGAAATTTTCGACTTTTCCAAATGAAGTCTGCGAACCAGAAATTCTAAGTAAGGAATTCTGTTGACCCGAGGGAAGGTGTTAGGCACCCTCGAATCCCGTGGTTCTAGCACGGTCGCTTAAATTGTTATAATGGCTAAATAACTGATTTAAATACATGTTGTGATTTATATGCTTCTTATTAGATTTATACCGCTTTTATTATTATCATTTATTTTTATAGAATTGCAACGTCGTGAAAATGCATGTCGAACCACGTCACAATCAATGCACCCGTGATCGTCGACACATTCGGACTTCGTTGAGATTCGGATTTGGGTCACATCAATGTGCACCCGAATTTAAGAATATGATTTAATTAAGCCGCGCCTACGGAGTCTAACGCGTTATTATTTTGTAGAAGGCCATGAAATTTATTAAATGGCCTATCCTGAATTCTAAATAATTATCATGGTTATTTATTGAGGGCCCCGCCAATTTTGCATTTTTATTTGGCGAGGCTCATCTCTATTTTAGAAAAGGATATCCTAAAGAGACTACATTTCTAATGTGTTTGTCTCTAAAATAGAAGAAAAGATGCATGCTAATTCAATTATATGCTTTGGCCAAATTAAGATTTTAGTTAATCGTCTGATTAATTATTTACAGAATGAAGAGACGTTGTACCTCATGAAACATGCTTTTAACTTGATAGAAGAATTATATACAAGATTGATGAAATGCTACGACTGCTGCAAGAGCTCCCTAACCCTAACTTATTTAGGCAAGATTAATTAAAAACTACTTATTAGAAAAAATGCGACTAATGATATTTGAAACTCATCCTATAAACTGCTTCATGAAAAACTGAAACTCAAGAGTTTGAAACTGTATTGTCTTTAGCTAGATCTAAACAATTATTTGTCCTTACATATTCGAAACATGCTGAAAGAGCGAGTTTGAATTAGCAATTGTATTAAATGGCTCTGCATATTTCACGGATTGTATTTACATCTTGTGTACTCCTAAACGAATAAAATGTCACAGTTTCCAATTGGCATAAACTTTAATTAAATACAACCTTACTAATCTGTCTCCATTAGGCTAACAGACCCAGAAACTGCATATCTTAACAACATTTATATAAAAATTTGTAAGCAATGCAACAGATGATTATAACATCCTTCAGATCTTTCGATTCAACTTTCATTGCAACATCAGACAGATTCGAAATGTGTACCTGAGGAAATGCTTACAATGAAGAAAGTAAGGCAGTCAGTTGAGCAATAGAAGCGATACCAAACAGCAGCAGTAACAGTAGGTTCCAATAGAACAAAAAAAATCCCAGGACAAAAGACCAGTAAAGCCAATGGAGGAAGGGCAGAATGAAACAAATTTCCAGTAGTACGGAATAAGAGATCTAGGCAATCCAATTCCAGAAGAAACAAACAATACAAATCCAAACAATAGACTTAGCCAACACTTGAAAGAAAACATAACTAATTTGGACAGTTTGAACAAAACTGAGAATCGAACAAATAGTAGGAAGAAGACAATTTCTGATCTTTGTTATATCCCTTTCCTTATCTCCTTTCTTTTCAAATTCAAATGTCAATCCTCAGTTTTGAAATCTATTTGGGTTATCAAAAAGAATTCTTTTCCAGTTTCTGTTTTTGGAATTTGAACTCTCAGGTGTTCCCTCTCAGTGTCTCTCTCTATCTCTGTAGGCTCTCAAGGTTCAGTGTCTCTCCCCTCCTCTCTAATTCTGTCCCCCTTTATAAGCCTCAGAACTATCTCTTTTAACAGCCTGTTTTCAGAATATCACCATGCCCCTCCCATGTGCCTTCCATTTTCAGTCCCACTTTAGCTAATTAAGTATTAAACCCCATTCACATTCCCTGGCAGATTCAACTTTTCCATTTTATTATCTAAAAGCAAGTATGGGCAGTAGAATATATCTGACAGCATGTGATGTCAAATTGTTTAAATCTTAAAAGCCTTCTTATGCAGAAAAACAGGCTGTGCACAAGGCACATGAGGTGCACCAATGCACATGCTGTGCACGAGTGCACATGCCTTCCAATTCAGAATTTAAACATAAACAATCCTTTTTACATTAACTGATCAATTCAAACAATCTATAAGTAAGCAAAAACTGGTTCTTAATTGGCTCAAGGCAAATGTTCATCAGAAGCAAATCGATTTACTTTGTTCAGACAGTTGAAACTAATTGACGACACATGTCGACTCGACTATATTAGCATTAACATACACAATCGTAGCCAAAAATCAGACATTTAAACAGTGTCGATACATGGTTCGAATTATACTGACTAAGCAGAAATACACTCGAGGAGTCACTAGTCAGTCCAAACTTGAAAATCAGCTACTTGCACAACATTTATATACATTATCAGAGCAAATGGAAAGACTTATTCAAACAAACAGAAGTTCAGGCAAAAATGGACGGGGCACAATTGACAAAATTCAAAGACATAAAATCAAAGCATGAACAGACTTTAACACAATCAAATGGGCCAAAACAAATAAAGAAGAGAAAGAAACTCACCTTAAATCTTGAAAAATCAAAACCTCAAACTCGGACTCGGACAAAACTTTCTTAAGGCTGAACGGACTTTAATCGAAGTGTTTCTCAAATGAGAAACACTTTGATTAAAGTCCATCAGACCTTAACCTCTTTGGTTTGAACCGGTTTGAACCAGTGACGAGGGACCTCGTGGTTTCAAAACTCAGATCTAATATTCGTGCTTCCCTGGTTAGATTCGGACCAAACCAAGTATGGTTTGGTCACGAGGAGGGTCCGGGGAGTGTCTGGTATGAAGCTGGGGTTGTTTGGTGTAGATCGAGTTTTGACTCGAATCTTCAAATGAAGATTCGAGGACCTGGGGGGTGATTCGAACCAAACGGTTAACAGGTCTATGTTCAGGGTGGTGAGGGGGTTCTATGGTGTTCATGGCGAGGTCACCGGCGTTCATGCCGCCGGTTTTCATGGTGAAGAGTGCAGGGGCGGCTCTAGGGTTCCGGGGTTCTTTGTGAGGATGATGAAGGGCAGGGGTATTTGGACAGGGGGTGGGGTACGAGGGGCAGCTTATATATGGAGTGAGTGGATGGACCTCAGCCGTTGGATGAGGCATGATGAAAGGCCAGGATCCTTCCACTCGAGGGAAACGGTGTCGTTTCAAGTGTTGGGGGCAGAGTTGGTTCGGGTAACGGGTCGGGTAGATGGGGTTACGGGTGAGAGATCCGGACCGTTGGATCGGCTTGGTTTGGATGGTTGGGATGGATTGGCATTGAAACGACGTAGTTTTGGCGTTAAACTACGTCGTTTTGATGCCTGGGGAGTGGGCTGTGTGGACCGGTGGATTGGGCCATTCATTTGGGCTTCAGTTTTCAAATGTTTTATAACCCAAATTCATTTTAAAACAAAATTTTTTGTCTTCTTTTTCTTTATTTCTAATTTCCTAAATACACAAACTAATTAAATAAAACTAAGCACCACTAATTAAACTTAACATATTTATTTCACGCGTATAAAAATGTTAAAAGTAGGTAAAATTAAACAAAGCAACAAATCAGGACAAAAGAAAAAATGCGTATTTTTGTAATTTTCCATCTAACAAACGGGTCATGGTTTAAATTACGCATGACACATATATTTTTAATTCTTTTGGAGCGATTGTCGCGTAAAACAAAAATCACGTGCTCACAGCTGCCCCTCTTTGTTCGGAAACACGAAGAGTTTTCGTGCAAAGATAAAGTGAGCGTGCATGAGCGATTTTTGCCTATGGACTACTCCGTATGAAGCATGTTTTTTTTGAAAGATCTGACCGAATCTTGCTTCAAAGATTTCCTACATATCCTGGGCTAAACAGGAATCAGGTCAATGTAGTTCGGAAAGTTTTGGTAGCTGGGACTACCATGGGATTGCAATGCTTGCTGCTACTGTTGTTGTTGTTGTCACTGCTACGTCACTGACTGCTTTATTACAACCAAATGGAAATTGGAAACTGAGCTAACTACTTGTGTGTATGTCAACTGCTAGTTACAAGATTCCTATCTATGATTCTTTTACGACTTGATCTTGGGTCTTAGCTGATTCTGCTTGCAGACTCCGATCTGAATCTTGATGCTTGCGAGTTGTGGTGATCTGTTTAATCTCTGGGATACTGAGTGAGGCGCGACTGGCAGGGTTCAGAACCTTAATTAAATGCTGGAGTCAATCCGCCTTCCTTTTACTCCGAATCTTGGGACACCTCTTTTCTTCTTTGATTTTGAGTTGAGACTTATCTCGTGGGTCATTTCGATTCGTGTGGCTCGAGGTTAGACCTGCGGGAAAAACAAACAAACGAACGAAATTTTCTGCCCCAGTTTCACTAGGAAAATTTCGTTAATTATTCACCAAGAAGTTCATAAAATTGATGAAAGAGGATATGCATGCTCAGTTCAGGGTTGGAGCCCTAACACCGGCTAGCTGGGGAGAGGTTCGGTTTGGGGTTTAAAACCCTAACGCCGAACAAAAGAAGAATTCAGTTTAGGGTTTAAAACCCTAATGCTGATTGCATGGAAAAGCTCAGTTTAGGATTTAAAACCCTAATGCTGGATGGAGGGAAAAGTTCAGTTTAGGGTTTAAAACCCTAATGCTGACTAAAAAGGAAAATTCAGTTTAGGGTTTTAAAACCCTAATGCTGATTGCATGGAAAAGAGTTCTCGGGTTATGCCGAAAAGATTCATCGAGTCATGCTGGGAGGATTCATCGGGTTATGCCGGGAGATTCGGGTTATGCCGAAAAGATTCATCGGGTTATGCCGGGGGAATTCATCGGATCATGCCGGGAAGGTTTATCGGGTTATGCCGAAAAGATTCATCGGGTTATGCCGGGAGGATTCATCGGGTTATGCCGGGAGGATTCATCGGGTTATGCCGGGAGGATTCATCGGGTTATGCCGGGAAATTCATCGGGTTATGCCGGGAGGATTCATCGGGTTATGCCGGGAGGATTCATCGGGTTATGCCGGGAGGATTCATCGGGTTATGCCGGGAGGATTCATCGGGTTATGCCGGGAGGATTCATCGGGTTATGCCGGGAGGATTCATCGGGTTATGCCGGGAAATTCATCGGGTTATGCCGGGAAGGTTCATCGGGTTATGCCGGGAGGATTCATCGGGTTATGCCGAAAAGATTCATCGGGTTATGCCGGGAAGATTCATCGGGTTATGCCGGGAGGATTCATCGGGTTATGCCGGGAGGGTTTATCGGGTTATGTCGAAAAGATTCATCGGGTTATACCGGGAAGATTCATCGGGTTATGCCGGAGGATTCATCGGGTTATGCCGGAAGGATTCATCGGGTTATGCCGGGAGGGTTTATCGGGTTATGCCGGGAAGATTCATCGGGTTATGCCGGGAAGATTCATCGGGTTATGCGGAAGGATTCATCGGGTTATGCCGGGAGGGTTTATCGGGTTATGCCGAAAAGATTCATCGGGTTATGCCGGGAAGATTCATCGGGTTATGCCGGAAAGATCATCGGGTTATGCCGGGAAGATTCATCGGGTTATGCCGAAAAGATTCATCGGGTTATGCCGAGAAGATTCATCGGGTTATGCCGGAAGGTTCATCGGGTTATGCCGGGAAGATTCATCGGGTTATGCCGGAAGGATTCATCGGGTTATGCCGGAAAGATTTATCGGGTTATGCCGGAAGGATTCATCGGGTTATGCCGGGAAATTTATCGGGTTATGCCGAAAAATTTATCGGGTTATGCCGAAAAGATTCATCGGGTTATGCCGGGAATTTGGATAAAAAGGGCTCCTTGGGTTATGCCAGGGAGATCCGGGGTTTATACCGGGATGGTTGAGGAACGAGGTCCTATGCTACCATGATTTGTTTTTCTTTTGAGATGTTTATTCCTTGTCTTCTTTCTTTCCTTTGGTTCTCCCCTTTCTCTATTTTTATTTATCAGAAATGCACGAAAGAATTATGGGGAAACTTACCATTGGTCGTTTTCCCGCTGCAAGGCTGTTTCAATGCTTGTGTGCTCCATTTCTTTGGGCTACACCAGCTTCATGCATGGCTGATTTGGGTCGTACCTGTCTCAATTTCCTACACAAAGAAAACATTGTCAGTTTGGAAATGGCGGTTGGTTTTGGGGGCCTTGATCGTTCCAATTGCTTTGTCTTAGCCTGATTCTTGTTGACCAACTCTGCCATTGATGTGAAACCCTTTGGACTACTCAGACTTGCGTTCCCAGATTTGTGATGATTTGCCTTATAAGGTTTTGGTTTTCCCGTCCCGTTCCGCTTGGGGATTTTCGGTGGGGATTTCATTAGGGAGACTCTGTGGGGATTTGTACAAGGGAATCTCCGTGGGTATTTTCCCAATGCGAAATCTGTGAGGATTTTTTTTTTTTTTTAGATTTTTGATTGTAGCAGACTTGCGGGGGATGTGCTGGGGTGGACCTCTTTGGGGAATTGTACCAGGGGGAGACTTCGTGGGGATTTGTAACAAGGGATACCCTGTGGGGATTTGTCGGTTTTGGAAGCAAATCAACTACCATGGCCAGTCGGGGTGGGACTGACGCGCCACTGAGGTCGTACATTTATTTGACTCTTGCCAAACGGAGCCTTGTAAAACCGGTCCTGCCACTTTTCTTTGCGGTCATTATGGAATTAAGAGTTAGATCAAAGAAAACTATGTAAAGGAGAACATATGAGTTTAAAGAGAAAAGCCCCTTTCGGGGAAAAAAGAAGGACTTATCTGGAGTGTATGCCAGTTTCAAACTGACATGACATGCCTTTTGGACTGGATGCCCGACCTCCGAGAACTTGCATTTCCTCATGAATCAAAACAGACCTATATTTTTCAAAACCTGGGAACCTTGCCAGGACTTTCTGAGGTGGAATCATCTTTTTGGCCGACAACGCCTTTTGCGAGTTTTCGTTAGTCGACCTCTCTCATTTCTCTTCTTACTGTCGCCTGCTAGTACTCTTTGCGAGTTTTTACTAAACAAGCTCTCTCATTTTCGATTTCCCTTCTCGCGTCGCCTCACGGTGCCCAAAGGTTTTCACCGACAAGACTTTCTTATCTTCATTCTCCTCATTTGTTGTATCGGACCCAAATAATTCCGTCTTCCTATTTTGGAATACTTCGTTGATTGATCAGAAGGACTTGAAAAAGGTTTGGGGTGAAAAGAATTTGGATTGAACTACAACTTTGGAACCTTTTGGGTGGGATTATTGCTGAATCGTTATAACTTCTGCCCCAGTTTTACTTTCTGGGGGAATTCCTGGATTATATTGTTGGTGTGACTGAACCCCAAGGAGAGGTTGCCTACGTATCCTTTCGAAATCAAGTCAAACGTAGTTCATAAATTCTCTTTTTTTTTTCTTTTTT
This sequence comes from Nicotiana sylvestris, assembly GCF_000393655.2. Lineage (NCBI taxonomy): Eukaryota > Viridiplantae > Streptophyta > Magnoliopsida > Solanales > Solanaceae > Nicotiana > Nicotiana sylvestris. The sequence continues at coordinate 115,928,742 of NC_091057.1, read as the reverse complement.
TTTTATCATTTCCTCATTTTTCCAATTCTTTCTTCTTCCTTCTCTCTTTTTTTTCAATTTTTTTTTTCAATAATATTTTTCAGGTTTCAAAGAGGGTAATCAAAGAAGAGTAACCAGCTCAAATGGGTTTGCAAAGGGTTGATAGTGTTTGGGTAGCGAGAATGAAAGCCTTCGTCATCTCAAACTGTGCAAAGATATCGCTAGAGTGATTTAGACATATCACTGCACCTGCTTTCCAAGCAAGGCTGACGTCGTTTTTTCCGACGTCGCCCAGATACAAATGCTCCATTTGGTAACATTTTTTATGACGTATGGACCCTTATTTCTTGGTACAATTGCTCGTGACAAACCGCAATTATTAAGGTTATCATTCTGTACGGGTCTAAATCCTTTTACTGCTCTCAAACTCTGCTTTTGTGACGGACATTTTCCAAACCATGAACCACTTTTCTTTAGTTGTTCCTACTTTTCAAATTCTTTATATCTCAAATTTTGACTCATTATTTGAAATCTGATCGGAGTTCTCGTGATCCGGCCATGAAGTCCGCAAACATGTCATGTTATTTAAAGCTGCATTCATCGGAATTGAAGAGAACACAAAAGAAAACATAGAAGAAGAAAGTGAGTAATCAAGCATGATTTCATTTCTTGGCATTTTGGGGAAGATAAAGAAAAGGTTGACATTCAAGAAATTAAAAACACGAAAAATGAAGAAAACATCTGAGTCACCCTCTGGGGTAATTCGTAATGCAGAGAAGGTGGCAAGGCAGGTTCATTAGGACTTCCGTTTGATCAAGAATGGCGTAGCCTTCTAGTTTTGAAGCTTGGTGCTTGGTCCCATGTACGATACTTCAACGGTGCTAGTGCCCTCTCCTGGCTGGACCATGTGTATTTCGCATAGCTTTTCCCTTGTTGCTTCACATATTTCCTCGCTCTCGTCGAGCGGGGACACCTCATCATCTCCCTCTTTGTTGTATTTCGGTTCCCGTGGTATGCGTCCGACAAACACTGGCTCGTTCGGCCGAGGTTGTTTGATCGTCCCCCATACCATGGAGGCCTGCTTGAATACATCACTTATTCCTTTTTCTTGCTCCGGAGTTACCCTGGGTCCTTTTCCTGTATCAGCAACAGCAATTATGGCTTTAAGTGTCGGATCAACTTCCTCGTCTTCACAAATCATCCCAACTATCGGCCCATTGTTGTGGGCGGGCAGCGGATTATTGGTCACATTTGGGATATCATCGTCTCTCAACACAATCTTCCCCCGGTCTAACAGATTCTCTACAGCTTGTTTCAATGTCCAACAGTCATTGGTGTCGTGCCCTTCTACCCCTGAATGGTACGCACATCTGACACCCCGCCGATATGATGGTGATCCCGGGTTCTGCCCGTTCGGTGGTATGGGCTGCAACAAATTCATTTGGACAAGCTTAGGGAATAGGGTGGAATAGGGTTCGCCGATTGGTGTGTAGTTGGGTCTCCTGGGTGGTTCCCGAGGACGGAAATTATTTTGAGGAGGTCGAGGATTGTAGTGGTTTCGGTGAGGAGGCTGATTCCTAGGATGTGGGGCCTGCCCCCGATTGACTGGTTGTGTCCGCTGTATATAAGGCTGGGTGCTCATGACCATGTAGGGCTGAGGAGCGTAGGTCGCATTTTGGTGGGGGAAATACTGTTGCGAGGTTCTTTCCGAAGAACAAAGCCCGGGATTATGATATTCTCCCACCTCTGCCACTGTCATGGACGTTTCCTCTTTTTTCTTCCCTCTTTCCATTCCTCCAGACCCGCTTTGGACGGCTTGGGAGGTTGCCCTTATGGCTGCCTGACTCAAAATTCTTCCCGTTTTCAGACCGTTCTCCACCATCTCTCCAATCTTAATCGCCTCTGCGAAAGGCTTTCCCATTGCTGACATCATGTTTTGGAAATAGTCGGACTCTTGAGCCTGGAGAAAAGTAGTGACCATCTCTATCTCGTCCATGGAAGGTTTTACCCTTGACGCTTGCTCACGCCATTTGATGGCGTATTCTCTAAAACTTTCCGAGGGTTTCTTCTTTAAATTTGACAAAGCATTTCTGTCTGGCGCGATGTCGATATTATATTGAAACTGCCCTACGAAGTCTCTAGCAAGATCATCCCATATATGCCAGCGAGATATGTCCTGGTCCATATACCATTCCGAAGCGACTCCCACCAAACTTTCTCCAAAATATGCCATCAGCAGTTCTTCTTTTCCGCCAGCTCCCCGTAATTGATTGCAGTATTTTTTAAGATGTGCAATGGGGTCACCATGCCCATCGTATTTCTCGAACTTTGGGGTCTTGAAACCTGCTGGCAAGTGCACGTGAGGGAACATGCATAGGTCGGCGTAAGAGACGCTCTTCTGTCCGCTCAATCCTTGCATATTTTTCAAGCTTTGTTCAAGGCTTCTCATTCTCTTGGCAATCTCATTTTGTTCTGCAATTCTGGGGTTCTGATCCTGCCTGGGTGCAAGCTCGCACTGAGGCGGTAGAGGATTAGTGCTGGTAGCGAACCTAGTTGGTTCCATTGAGAACGATGGAGCTTGGAATGTAAAAGAGGATGAGTCAAAGCTTGGCTTGTACGTGGCAGGCTGTGCCATAATCGGGCAAGGCGATGTAGTAAAGATGTTCATGCTTGCATCGGTGGCTGACATTCGGGGATGAGAGTCAGAAGGTGATCCAGCAGAGAAGGCTGAGGTGGCTGGGTACCCGAATGGGGTAGCAGGATAATTTATGGGAACATTTGAAGTCCCACTTGACTTGGAGAATAATTCAGGGAATCCGGGGACGACACTTGGCGGCTCTTTCCCATTATTCCAGTCATCCAGCATTTCCAGCATGCGGAGCCGTAGGATTCTATTTTCCTCCGCAGTTGCGGACTCAGGTGTGAGGACGGCTGAGATCGAGCTTTCCTCGGAAACAGGGATTGTTTGCAATGGAATTTCTGAAGACATTTCCACACTTCCTTTCGACCTGGTGAAGTAAGTGTGAGTACTGCTTCTGGTCCTAACAACAGGTAGCTGAACACTTCTCCTTGACCTCGTGAAGTATGAGTGCGAGGCCAGACTTTCACCAAACCAACCGTCTTTCCAAAAACCCTGAATATACTCATCGACAAGCGCACGGTTAATTTGCAGCAAATAACAGATAGTTAATCTCATGTTGGGCATGATGCACCTATTCAGTTAAGTGGATCACTATATGTTTGCTGCGAGAGCATGCATCATTCCGGCGTTTTTTATTAGTTTTTTTTTTCTTTTATTTAGTCTAATTTTATATATATATATATACATATATATATATATATATATATATATATATATTTTTGCAGTAAAAGAAATGTGACCGGATCCGATGAGGATTGCCTACGTATCACGATGCCTACGTGAATCAGATCATTACGTAGTTCGAAACTAACAAGTATAAAAATAAAGAAGCAAGTGCTCATTTAGCATAGGGCTCGAAAGATTTGACTATTCTTTGCTTATTTACTTATTCAAAATTCTTTTTTTTTTTGAATTTTTTTTGAAGGAAATACTTTAAAAGAAGAAAGAAAATTTGTTTATTTTGATTTTTTTTTTTCAAGAAAGACTTCTACAATTTATTTGCTTTTGTCTTGAATTCTGGAAATTTATTAAGAAAAGAAATATGTTTGGTCGGGGTTTTTTTTTTTTTTTTTTTTTTACCTTTTCTACGGAAGTTTATTATGATATTGCCCCTTAAATTTTGAAAGAGGGACTTTTAAGAAAATGATGTGAAATTCTGAGTTTTATTTATTTACAAAATCACTTCCAAAGAAAAAATCCTAACATTTCGAAATTCAGATTTTCAAATATATATATTATTTTTTTTTTATTATTTTTTTTAAAAAAAACATTCTACAAAAGAGAGACTAAAAGCAAAGAGTATTGTTTTTTGGATTTTTATTGCTGGTTTTTAATTCTTATTACATTATTTCAACATGAAAGATTTCAGAAAGAAAGAGACTATTTTTATTTGAGTTTAAGAAAACTTCTATATTATTTTTCGTTTCTTTTCTTTTTATGTTTTTCCAAGGAAAAATTTATAAAGAAAGAACTAAAGGGAAATATATATATATTTTTTTGATTTTGAAAATTGGGGCCGGAACCGATGAGGTTTGCCTACGTATCTCGCATCCGGTGAGAATCAGACCCGCGTAGTTCGGTCCAATTAACCGAATTATTTTAGAACAAAACTCTTTCCTTTTCAACAAACAACTTTCCTAAAAGACTATTTTTCTATCTTTTGTTGTTTTTTTTTTCTTAGTAAATAAAACATTTTCACCTTTTATTATTGCAAAATTTCAACAGCGTTTTGACGGTAATGGGGCATTGCTATTTTTCAAAGTAGAAAATTAGTCCTATACAATGATATTTTTTTTATTATTATTTTCAAATACTCCAAAGTCAGGTAACATGCATGTCTGAGACAAATAAATGCGCGGAAACAAATAGGATGCAACAAGATGGTCTTTTCATTTCAGGTTGCTAGTCCTAGACGGACCCAACCCCTGTGTTGAGCCCCCTAAGTCAAATGCAACATGATGCAAATAAGCGTTCCTACTAGGGATCCGGCATGAAGTCGAGTTATACTAGGTTTAAACCTTGGTATTTGTTCTAGACTGTGTACCCGAGCGGACAACTCGAGTCGAGGAGGGGCAACTTACCGGGAACCAAAAGGCCGTCCGGCTTCGTAACTTATCCGTCCTCTTTCTTATTCCAGGTATCGACACTAACAGAATAAGGAGTCTCGACCAGCGAGCTTCTCCCCGGAGGTGAAGAGAGAAGGGTTCGGCACAGTTTATATGCAGTTCAGATAATATCAAAGCGGTAAAAGACAACATTTAGTATGTTATGTCAAAACATGTAATATATATCAGATAGTGAGGCCAAATACAACAATTATTCTAAGCTCGAATTATTGAACCCTGAACCAGTGGTTCTGGGTCTAATTCTCCAGCAGCGGTTTTGTTATACTGGGTTTATAACCTGGGTATACGTTCTAGACTGTGTACCCGAGCGGACAACTCGAGCCGAGGAGGGGGCTACGTACCGAGGACCCGCGAGATCGTCCGGCTTTGTAACTTGTCCGACCTCTTTCTTATTTCAGGTATTGACACTAACAGAATAGGGAGTCTCGACCAGCGAGCTTCTCCCCGGAGGTAAGAAGAGAAGAGTTTCAGCACAGTTTATATACAGTTCAGATAATATCAAAGCGGTAAAAGACAACATTTAGCACATTATGCAAAAACATGTAATAAAGATCAGATAATAAAGCCAAACATAACAATTATTCTAAGCTCGAATTCTTGAACCCTGAACCAGTGGTTCTGGGTTCATTAAATCCCCAGCAGAGTCGCCAGAGCTGTCACACCTCCTTTTTGCACGCCCCCGCCCCGAAGGGTTAGATGCGCGGGTGGAGTTTTTCCAATTTAAGTGACAATATTCGAAATGGGATTATTTATTTAATTCAGAGTCGCCACTTGGGAAAGGTTTGGCTTTTGGTGTCCCAAGTCACCGGTTTATCTTGAATCCCAAATCGAGGAAATTTTCGACTTTTCCAAATGAAGTCTGCGAACCAGAAATTCTAAGTAAGGAATTCTGTTGACCCGAGGGAAGGTGTTAGGCACCCTCGAATCCCGTGGTTCTAGCACGGTCGCTTAAATTGTTATAATGGCTAAATAACTGATTTAAATACATGTTGTGATTTATATGCTTCTTATTAGATTTATACCGCTTTTATTATTATCATTTATTTTTATAGAATTGCAACGTCGTGAAAATGCATGTCGAACCACGTCACAATCAATGCACCCGTGATCGTCGACACATTCGGACTTCGTTGAGATTCGGATTTGGGTCACATCAATGTGCACCCGAATTTAAGAATATGATTTAATTAAGTCGCGCCTACGGAGTCTAACGCGTTATTATTTTGTAGAACGCCATGAAATTTATTAAATGGCCTATCCTGAATTCTAAATAATTATCATGGTTATTTATTGAGGGCCCCGCCATTTTGCATTTTTATTTGGCGAGGCTCATCTCTATTTTAGAAAAGGATATCCTAAAGAGACTACATTTCTAATGTGTTTGTCTCTAAAATAGAAGAAAAGATGCATGCTAATTCAATTATATGCTTTGGCCAAATTAAGATTTTAGTTAATCGTCTGATTAATTATTTACAGAATGAAGAGACGTTGTACCTCATGAAACATGCTTTTAACTTGATAGAAGAATTATATACAAGATTGATGAAATGCTACGACTGCTGCAAGAGCTCCCTAACCCTAACTTATTTAGGCAAGATTAATTAAAAACTACTTATTAGAAAAAATGCGACTAATGATATTTGAAACTCATCCTATAAACTGCTTCATGAAAAACTGAAACTCAAGAGTTTGAAACTGTATTGTCTTTAGCTAGATCTAAACAATTATTTGTCCTTACATATTCGAAACATGCTGAAAGAGCGAGTTTGAATTAGCAATTGTATTAAATGGCTCTGCATATTTCACGGATTGTATTTACATCTTGTGTACTCCTAAACGAATAAAATGTCACAGTTTCCAATTGGCATAAACTTTAATTAAATACAACCTTACTAATCTGTCTCCATTAGGCTAACAGACCCAGAAACTGCATATCTTAACAACATTTATATAAAAATTTGTAAGCAATGCAACAGATGATTATAACATCCTTCAGATCTTTCAATTCAACTTTCATTGCAACATCAGACAGATTCGAAATGTGTACCTGAGGAAATGCTTACAATGAAGAAAGTAAGGCAGTCAGTTGAGCAATAGAAGCGATACCAAACAGCAGCAGTAACAGTAGGTTCCAATAGAACAAAAAAAATCCCAGGGCAAAAGACCAGTAAAGCCAATGGAGGAAGGGCAGAATGAAACAAATTTCCAGTAGTACGGAATAAGAGATCTAGGCAATCCAATTCCAGAAGAAACAAACAATACAAATCCAAACAATAGACTTAGCCAACACTTGAAAGAAAGACAGAACTAATTTGGACAGTTTGAACAAAACTGAGAATCGAACAAATAGTAGGAAGAAGACAATTTCTGATCTTTGTGATATCCCTTTCCTTATCTCCTTTCTTTTCAAATTCAAATGTCAATCCTCAGTTTTGAAATCTATTTGGGTTATCAAAAAGAATTCTTTTCCAGTTTCTGTTTTCGGAATTTGAACTCTCAGGTGTTCCCTCTCAGTGTCTCTCTCTATCTCTGTAGGCTCTCAAGGTTCAGTGTCTCTCCCCTCCTCTCTAATTCTGTCCCCCTTTATAAGCCTCAGAACTATCTCTTTTAACAGCCTGTTTTCAGAATATCACCATGCCCCTCCCATGTGCCTTCCATTTTCAGTCCCACTTTAGCTAATTAAGTATTAAACCCCATTCACATTCCCTGGCAGATTCAACTTTTCCATTTTATTATCTAAAAGCAAGTATGGGCAGTAGAATATATCTGACAGCATGTGATGTCAAATTGTTTAAATCTTAAAAGCCTTCTTATGCAGAAAAACAGGCTGTGCACAAGGCACATGAGGTGCACCAATGCACATGCTGTGCACGAGTGCACATGCCTTCCAATTCAGAATTTAAACATAAACAATCCTTTTTACATTAACTGATCAATTCAAACAATCTATAAGTAAGCAAAAACTGGTTCTTAATTGGCTCAAGGCAAATGTTCATCAGAAGCAAATCGATTTACTTTGTTCAGACAGTTGAAACTAATTGACGACACATGTCGACTCGACTATATTAGCATTAACATACACAATCGTAGCCAAAAATCAGACATTTAAACAGTGTCGATACATGGTTCGAATTATACTGACTAAGCAGAAATACACTCGAGGAGTCACTAGTCAGTCCAAACTTGAAAATCAGCTACTTGCACAACATTTATATACATTATCAGAGCAAATGGAAAGACTTATTCAAACAAACAGAAGTTCAGGCAAAAATGGACGGGGCACAATTGACAAAATTCAAAGACATAAAATCAAAGCATGAACAGACTTTAACACAATCAAATGGGCCAAAACAAATAAAGAAGAGAAAGAAACTCACCTTAAATCTTGAAAAATCAAAACCTCAAACTCGGACTCGGACAAAACTTTCTTAAGGCTGAACGGACTTTAATCGAAGTGTTTCTCAAATGAGAAACACTTTGATTAAAGTCCATCAGACCTTAACCTCTTTGGTTTGAACCGGTTTGAACCAGTGACGAGGGACCTCGTGGTTTCAAAACTCAGATCTAATATTCGTGCTTCCCTGGTTAGATTCGGACCAAACCAAGTATGGTTTGGTCACGAGGAGGGTCCGGGGAGTGTCTGGTATGAAGCTGGGGTTGTTTGGTGTAGATCGAGTTTTAACTCGAATCTTCAAATGAAGATTCGAGGACCTGGGGGGTGATTCGAACCAAACGGTTAACAGGTCTATGTTCAGGGTGGTGAGGGGGTTCTATGGTGTTCATGGCGAGGTCACCGGCGTTCATGCCGCCGGTTTTCATGGTGAAGAGTGCAGGGGCGGCTCTAGGGTTCCGGGGTTCTTTGTGAGGATGATGAAGGGCAGGGGTATTTGGACAGGGGGTGGGGTACGAGGGGCAGCTTATATATGGAGTGAGTGGATGGACCTCAGCCATTGGATGAGGCATGATGAAAGGCCAGGATCCTTCCACTCGAGGTAAACGGTGTCGTTTCAAGTGTTGGGGGCAGAGTTGGTTCGGGTAACGGGTCGGGCAGATGGGGTTACGGGTGAGAGATCCGGACCGTTGGATCGGCTTGGTTTGGATGGTTGGGATGGATTGGCATTGAAACGACGTAGTTTTGGCGTTAAACTACGTCGTTTTGATGCCTGGGGAGTGGGCTGTGTGGACCGGTGGATTGGGCCATTCATTTGGGCTTCAGTTTTCAAATGTTTTGTAACCCAAATTCATTTTAAAACAAATTTTTTGTCTTCTTTTTCTTTATTTCTAATTTCCTAAATACACAAACTAATTAAATAAAACTAAGCACCACTAATTAAACTTAACATATTTATTTCACGCGTATAAAAATGTTAAAAGTAGGTAAAATTAAACAAAGCAACAAATCAGGACAAAAGAAAAAATGCGTATTTTTGTAATTTTCCATCTAACAAACGGGTCATGGTTTAAATTACGCATGACACATACATTTTTAATTCTTTTGGAGTTATTTGTCTTGAGGCCTTCTTCCACCATACCTCCCATCTTCACTACTTCGTTGAATGATTTCCCAACCGCTGAAACCAAGTGGGCATAGTAAGTTGGTTCCAAGGCTTGGAGGAAGTAGTCTACCATTTCGCTCTCCTTCATAGGAGGATCCACTCTTGCTGCCTGTTCTCTCCACCGAAAGCCATACTCTCTGAAACTTTTATTGTGTTTCTTCTCGAATTTTGTCAAAGATAATCGATCTGGGATGATTTCCAGATTGTATTGGAAATGGTATGCGAATGCCTGTGCCAGGTCATCCCAGGTGTACCATCTCCCATGGTCCTGGCGTGTATACCACTCCAAAGCTGATCCGCTTAGACTTTGACTGAAGTAAGCCATTAATAATTCATCTTTTCCCCCAGCTCCTCGCATCTTGCTACAGAAACCCCTTAAGTGGGCTACTGGGTCACCGTGCCCGTTGTATAAGTCAAATTTGGGCATCTTGAAGCCAACTGGTAATTGTATGTTTGGGAAAAACACAAATCTTTTTAGGCTACACTGACTTGCCCACCTAATCCTCGCATGTCTCTGAACGATTGTTCTAGACTCTTGACTTTCCTGAACATCTCTTCTTGCTCAGCATTTTTGGCTGGCTTGTCAATTTCGGTTGGGAGATCAAAACGAGGAGTGGTTGAATGAATTTCGGAGGCTTTGAGGGTGGGCTCCAGGGGGTAATATTGGTTGTCCTGGGCCTGGAATGTAGGCTCACTAGGAGATTTGTGGAATTTAGCAGGGGGAGGTGCTACGAAAATAGGAGTCATAGGTGGAGGAAAATATGGAACGGGTTTCGGAGGTGGAGACTGTGGTGTCTGAGAGGTGGTGCCTCGGTAGTGCTGGTAAATAGGGAAGTTTGGGGACAATTCAGTGGTGATATTATCCTGAGTTTGGGTCATTGATGGAGCAGGGTTATTTGGGTAAGATGGGGGTAACTGTCATGTAGACCAGGCTTGGTACATCTCAGCCATTTGCTGCTTGAGCTTAAACATCTCTTCTTTCATTTTCCCGACATCCATCTCCTCTATCTCCATACCTGTGTCAACATCTGGGATAGACATACTTTCGGGTATTGGTCCTTTTGATCTTGTGTGATAGTGATAATATGCCAGTATACTCTTTAGAGAAACTAACTGCTTGAATTCTGAAAATGAACAAACTTGTTAGTTTTGAGAGTTTAACACATATATAATCACACGTTGAGATGCAATGCTCCTAGACAAATAATCCCTTTCTATTATGCATTTGCTCGGCTGCTTGTGTCGTCCCAGCTTTCTTGAAATTTTTATTGTTATTCACTTTTATTCACTTTTATTTATTATATATATCTTTTATCGTGGTGGTCGAATCTTAGAGATTGCCTACGTATCATGCCCCCACATGAATCAGACCATGCGTAGTTTGGACCAAAGGCAATCACTTTTATTCATTACACAAAGATGGAATTACATTTGAAAACTTTAAGAAAATGGCTTGAAAACACACACACTTAAATCAAAATAAAAGATACAATTCTTAACATCTCACAACGTGCCCCACTTTCCACTTTTGTTGTCAAATATTGGATTATCTGCTCAATGTGGGGCTTGACCTGGATGGCCTCCCAGCGTACGATACATCCTTTCCAACTCCATTGCTAGATGACGAGCAAAAGTGGGCGCATGCTCTGTAAACCTTTCATAATCCATTCCTTGGCAGTTTACATAACTTTGAGATGTGAAGACTGCCAGGTCGTGGATTTGTGCCCTGAAACCTTGGAGACGTTGGTCTTGGTCTTGCAATTGCTGCTGACGAGTGGTGGCTATATCTCTGACACGGTTTTCACGATCTAGAGCTGATTCTAACAGAGCTCGGAGTCTGGCCTGCTCTAATCTTGCTTGCGATCTTTCCCTGTCGAGGTCTGCTTGTTGATGTTCTCTGTTGCATCTTCTTGCCTCTTCTAGTTGTGCACGAAGCTGGTCTTCTGATCGCATCCAATAGTCTTTTTCCTTCTTGAATTGTGCCTTGTCTTTTTCGGATTGCCTATCTTGGCGTTCCTTGTTAGATCTGGCTTCTTCGTTTAATTGTTGGATCCTTTCTTTTGCTTTGCTCAATGCCCTTTCGTTTTCCGCAAGAATGGAATCATAATCTTGCATTCTTTCAAAGAGATTGGCGATGGTTTTTTGATCCTTCCAGCTCCTCTTTGGCGTTTCAGAAACTCTTTTCATTTTTTGGAATCGAGCATGAAGATTTTCATTCTCACAAGCTAGACTCTTTTTCTCGCCTTCGGCTTCTTGTGCTTGCAAATCTTTCTCCAAACTGAGGCTTCTTAGATTTTCTTTTAGGGCATGGATAGTTGCTTTGTACCCTTTTTCTTTTTCTCCCCAGATCAACCGCTCTTGGATTTTATCATTGAAGTTTTGAACATGGGGTCTTTTTGTTGGCCTTTTTAGCTCAGGTTCTGGTACATCATCCACGCGAGACCGTTTTTCGAACCACCTTGCATATCCAGGATTTATCTCACCCTTTGTAGCGTCTAGGACTTGAGTATCGCTTTTCAAGTATCGGCACCCATTCCACATCTGCTGAAGTAGAGCTTCGGGAATAGTGGCTTCTGGGTGTAATTCGATTACTTGCATACTCAAATCTTTATCATCAGGAACTATTTGATATCTCCCTAGTTGCCTTAGGACTCTTAGTGGTGCATACGGCTGAATGCTTCTCAATCCCAATAGTAGTAGATAACTATTTGAGGTTGACATATGTATTACTTCCCTCATCGGGAGCCATCCCAGGGTCCATTCAATTTGATTTGCCGTTAAAGCCTTAAGATGAGATACCCATGCTTCTATCCCTTCTGGAACCTGATAATTTTTTGTTCTTTCCTCATAGCTTTCGATGCAATTATCATTGTTTGACCCATACTGTATGATCTTGGGCTGTTGTTGGAGATGTTCAATCACCCATATTTGCAACAAAATTTTGCATCCTTCGAAGACTTTTGCTCCTGATTTGCATAAAGTCAAAGCCCGATAAATATCTGATAGAATGATGGGGACAAGGGTGTGATTTTCTTTAGTGGTGAGGATTTGCACAACTTTTGCGGTGCGAATATCAATTGTTCGCTCTTTATTTGGGAAGACCATGACTCCTAGAAAAGCCACCATGAAAGCAAATCGACGGTGCATCTGCCAAGTGTCTTTGTTTTGCTTGTTAGTAAGGCCTTTCTCATGAATTTCGAACCCATCTGACTTTCCGAACCTTGAATACAAAAAGTTGAAGGAACAACATCCATTGATGACATTGTTTTTCCTGATTTGACTGCTGATGTTCAGAAGACCGAAGAATCGATGTACCGAAGGAGCCTTTGTGAATATCAAGCTTTGATTTCTTAGACTTCCGTCAAAACCAGCATATCCAGCTATCTCCTCTAATGTAGGAGTAAGCTCGAAGTCAGAGAAACGAAAAACATTGTGAGCAGGGTCCCAAAAAGTTACTAACGCCGCAATCAGATCATCACGGGGTTTAACTTTCATAATGTCCGTGAGATTTCCCAAATGCTTGACGACCCATTTTTGACTGTCTTCGCCTAAATCATACCACCACATTTGAAGCTGACATAGAAATTCTTCCGTACTTGTGGATGAGGGGCTTTGTGTGGTGCTCATTTTGTATCTGAAATTTAATTTTGATAAAGTCAAAATTCATTTTTTGAAAATTTATACTAAAACAAAAAAAAATCATTTTCGAATTTTTTATTTATTTATTAAATACCTTTATTTCAAAATTTAAAACTATTTATTTTTCGAATTTTTTTTTTAAAATTTAAAACAACCCATTTTATTCCTTTCTTCTTACCATGATTTTATTTAAGCTGGTCAACAAGCATGTTCGAGGCAAATGAATGCACAAGTAACAAGTAGGATGCATCATGATGGTCTTTTTATTTTGGGTTCACCTGTCCTAGACAGACCCAACCCCTGTGTTGAGTCTCCAAGGCCAAATGTGTATGATGCAAATAGACGTTCCTACTAGGGATCCGGTACATGGCTGAGTTATTCTAAGTGTAAAACCTTAGGTTGATTGTTCTAAACCTGGCTTACCCAAACGGACAGTTTGAGCCGAAGCGGGGGCAACGTACCGGGAGCACGAAAGTCTGCCCGGCCTAGTTACTTGTCCCAACTCCGTCTTATTTGGTATGACTTTAACAGAAAGGTGGGTCACGCGCACGTGTACACCATAAATTCAGAAGACTCAGAAAGAAGGGGGTTTCGTAGCAGTTGTATATATTCACAATTCAAATAATATTAAAGCGGTAAAAAAAACATTTAGCATATTAGCATATAAACAGTTAAAAATCATATAGTAAATAAAGCCAATTAACACAGATATTTTAAGCTCGAATTCTTTAAACCCTGAACCAGAGATTCTGGGTTACAATAACACTGGTTTAGGTCCCCAGCAGAGTCGTCAGAGCTGTCGCACCTCCTTTTTACCGCACCCGCGGGGCGCGTGGGGAGTTTTCTCCAATTAAAGGACAGTCGAAACGGGATTTATTTAATTATTTAAGAGTCGCCACCTGGGAATTTTAAGGCGTCCCAAGTCACCAATTTCAATCCCTGAATCGAGGAAAATATGACTCTGTTTATTATTCTGCGAACCAGAAATCCTGAGTAAGGAATTCTGTTAATCCGGAAGAAGGTGTTAGGCATTTCCGAATTCCGTGGTTCTAGCACGGTCGCTTAACTGTTTTTATTATTGGCTTAATTATCTTGATTTTTATTAAATACTTTTTGTTACGTGATTTTTCTACCGCTTTTACTTATTGTGATTAAGGACCCTTCTTTGAATCGAATTACGCGTACGTATATTCGTGTTATAAATTAAAAAGATGCGGAATTGTGTCACGCGTATGTGTACACAATAACTTTTGATAATACATTTATTAAGCAATCATTTTTCGAGATTGTGTTGAATCAAGAATATTTGTTTTTCTTAAATATTGAACCGCACATCGCGGGTTTTTATGAAATTTTTAACGCCTTTGGAAAAATCCTTTTATTAAATATTCGCTCGAAATTGCGCGTACGCATAATCCCAATTTTTTTGCTTTTAAAAATATAATCAGGGTACGCGAACGTATCCCTAATTGCGCAAAATATTTGTAATGATATTAGGGATTTTTCCACAAATTGTTTATTATATTATGAGAAATCTTCATTTAAGATACCCTTTAATTCTTGAAAAAGAATTCACAATTTATTGAATGTTGCCCGTTGATTATAATTTCCGCATATAACATGTTCATCCAAGACTATTCAAATTCAAAATAAAGAATAAGAACATGATTAATACTATTCTTCACAAATACAACATATATATCTACATGCCCAATAATGAATTGTATATGAAACTAAAAATGATTTATAAAGGGAAGAATATTTTTTTTTAAGAACTTTTATTATTTCTATTTAGTGCAAGTCCTATTTCTAATTGTCGTTGATAAAAAGTGTTGCAATTTGTATATCTCATCTTATTCTCATATACTTGCTTTTAATCTAATAGGCCTAATTATTTATTTAGGATGGTAAATAGGCATCAAATTGATAATAAAGGGAATTATTGTACAAATTAATTAACAACATTGCCTTACATGCCACCTATTTGTATGTCTTGAAACATTCGTAGCACTTTAACATCATAACGAGCCATAACAACTCAACTCACCATCCACTAATGGTTCTATAAATACCTGTTATCATACCACAAAAGAACGTACAACTTATATCGTTCCATCCATAACTAAATCAAGTATAAGAATAAACTAGCAATATGGTTTTGATATTTTCACTCTATTCTAACAACGCCACAAGGCCTAGTAAATGACCAATCTTTATGTCATGTTTCTTACCTTGACAGTTCAAATATGATTAAACTAATGAGATGAAGGACTAACATTATTACAAAGCTTTATACGAACTTTCAAAGTAAGACAATTAGCTCATAGCTATCAGATTGAATTCACTACTAATTAACTAACATGAAACAAAAATGGAATTTAAACTGATGAGCTTGGACAAATGAAAAACAGAATTTCAATTCAAGCTTCATTGATGAGTCATGTTGAATCTCTTTCCAACTTAAAATTTAAAAGACATGTACCTGAAAATGAAGGTAGAAGGAGTACATTTCAGCAGTAGCAGCAGTAACAAAATCAGCAGAATATACCAATAACACAGCAAGTCTGAACAAGACCCGTTAACCCAGATGAACAGTGACAGAGACTTGAGAAAAATTTCAGATTTGAACCGAACAATATTCACAAGCAAACAACGGACAGATTCTAGAAAGATAACATTTCAGATTTCAGTTTCTTTCCTCTTCCTGTTTCAGATTCCTATTTCACATTTCTTTCTTTCTGTTTTTCACAAATGTGTATGTATTTCTGTGTGTATTTCCTAATGTTTTGGAAATCAGCCTCTCTTAAACAGACAACCTGAAGAAAAACAAAAACTGCCTTTCTAAATCAGATTGTTTCTCCTCTTAAAATCTACCCAAGATCTCAATTTTCCTTGTTCTAATCTCTCTGAAAACTGAACTCTAAAATTTCTGTCTGAAAACTGATTTCTCTCTCTCTGAAAACTGATTTTTTCTTTTCTGAAAAATGCCCTAAATCAGTCCCAATTCCTTCTCTAAAAAAAACTCTTAAACTCTCTTCAAGTCCCCCCTAAAACTGCCCATCAGATTCTGTATTTATACAGGTCTGCCCCCCTTTCTTTTAGTGCTGCCTGGACCCTTTCTTTTTTTTTTTAAAATCAGAAAAGTTCCATTAAAACTACTTTTGAATACTTTAAATCCTATTGAGTGCTATTTATCCTGTTTTTCAGCAGCCCATTATCCCTTGTTCCCCATTAATATCATTAACTAATAGCCATTAACACTCCATTATCAGCACACTATCACATTATTTCAATCCCAATAGTACCCCCCTGAAATCCTGATGTTATTACTGAAAAATCAGAACCTACTGCAAAACAGATTCTATAATCTGTATAAACTTAATTATCCTTCTGATTTACAGCTATAACCAATCCTATTAACCTCCTAACACAATTGTATTTGACCAACTTTTGTAAACTTGAATTCAAACTTGACATTACAACAATATTACACTGAGTTCAGCATGATAATTCAAACTGAACTTCAAATTTGAACCAAAATCAAACAAACACAGGAGCATTGTCAATATACTGACAATGCCCTGAAACTCACTGATTTCAGAAATCAACATATACACAGCATTCATTTTGCTTCACTGATTTGCAAACAAACATGATTTAATTGACGAGTATTAATCAGTTGACTATTTACAACATTTGTCCATAATCAGTCTAAAACAATAGAAGCAGACTGTTTCAGTCAGCATTTTCAGAAATGAAAATTCGTAATATAACTAATCGACGAACTTAATCGAGTCGATTACACATATTGTAAACAATCACAACCAACAGAAATAATTCATGTTTGGATTAAGTAGACGGGTAGGAGACAAAGATGACAGAATTAATCAAAATAAAAACATGAAAAATTAACAGGTTATTAAACAAACAAGAATACATGTAGAATACTCATAAGAAACAGAAAAAATACCTTTGAATCCTTCAATTTTATTCCGACTTGGACTCAACTCGGCTTCGGATTTTGTTTGAAATCAAACAGACCTTAGTCGAAGTATTTTCCACTGAAAATACTTCGACTAAGGTCGATTAAACCTCAATCTTTATTCAATCTGAACGGAATCCAAAAGTTTGGTATTTTTAGGGTTCTTGAAAGTTCGATTTGGGATTTAACCATTTCTGGTCAGATTCGAGGAGAACCAAACATGATACAAGGGTGAGGGTAGCCTAGGGGTCATTTGGTGTCAGCTTAAAACAGATCTGAGTTTGTTCTTGTTTGGTCCGAATCTTCAAAAGGAGATTCGAGAAGCTCGGAACTGATTCGAGCCAAACAAACAATACATCCATACTCAGGGTGGTTAGGGGAAGCTATGGTGTTATTTTGGAAGCCATCGGAGAAGATCAGGTTTTCAGGCCAACCTTCGATTTAAGATTCGAAGAGTTGGGGCCTGATTCGAAGGAAACTAAGGTCATATTCGTGTAGAGGATGTTCAGGGGGTCCTAGGGTGTTATTTTGGTTACCGGCGGCGTTGATGCCGCCGGGTTTCAGGCTTTGGGGTGTTAGGGCGGCTAGGGTTAAGGGGGGGTATGAGGAAGGTGATGATGAACAGTGGAGAGGGGGGGTTTAGTTAGGGGGCCGGGGTGAGGATTATGGGCTTATATAGGGACGGGGTGGGTTAATGCTGACCGTTAGATCTAATAGGATGAGTGGTCATGATTTATTTACTTAATCAAACGACGTCGTTTGGCTTAAGTTTGGGGGAACGGGTTGGACCGGGTGTTGGATCGGGTAAGGATTGTGGGTTAGGGTGATGAGATCTCATCCGTTGATTGGATTTGATCGAACGGTCCATGATGAACCACGACTAAACGCTGTCGTTTTGACTCTTTTCGGACTGGACCGGACCTGGGCTAAAGGGGGTAATTTGGTTTGGGCCTGGATTTAAATCCAGGTCCGATTATTATTATTTTTTATTTCTTTTTCAACTATTTCATTTTTCTAATTTAAATTTCCAATTTTAATTATAAAACAATTTTAACTTCACAAAAATATATTAATTACTCTATAACAATTATTTAACACATAGACAAGACATCAATCACACAGTGGAATATTTAAAATAGAACTATTGCATATTTTTTGTGATTTTATTTAAATTATCTTTTAAATGCATAATTAAATCCTATATGCATGCAACATGTATTTTATTTTATTTTTTCATTTTATTATGACAAAGTAAACACTTACGGATATAACACAAGTATTTAGCATCACGCAAATTCAAAAATTACACAGTAAAAGAAATTTATTTTATTTTTTTGATTTATTTTGGAGTAGTTTTCATTAAAGCAAAAATCACGTGCTCACAGTCATGTCTATGCATTTTCCTTCGATATCTGTTAAATATAAAGCACCATTGGACAATACTCTGGTACAATGAATGGCCCTTGCCAATTCGGGGTGAACTTGCCTTTTGCCCCAGCCTGATGTGGAAGGATGCGTTTCAGCACTTACTGGCCCACTTCAAACTTCTGGGGACGCACCTTTTTATTGTATGCTCTTGCCATTCTCTTTTGATACAACTGGACATGACACACAGCTGTCAATCATTTTTCATCAATCAAGCTCAACTACTCCAAACGGGTTTTGATCCACTCATCATTACCAATCTCAGCCTCAGCGACAATCCGAAGGGGCGGGATTTCAACTTCCGCAGGTATCACTGTTTCGGTTCCATATACCAACAAATAAGGGGTTGCACCTACTGAAGTACGGACAGTAGTCCGATAACCTAGCAACGCAAATGGTAATTTTTCATGCCATTGCCTGGAACCTTCTACCATTTTCCGAAGTATCTTCTTTATGTTTTTGTTAGATGCCTCAACTGCTCCATTCGCCTTGGGACGATATGGGGTGGAATTGCGGTATGCAATCTTAAACTGTTAACAAACTTCTTTCATCAAATTGCTGTTAAGATTAGCACCATTATCCGTGATGATCACCTTTGGGATTCCAAATCGACAGATGATATTTGAATGAACAAAATCGACCATTGCTTTCTTGGTTACAGACTAGAAAGTTTTGGCCTCAACCCACTTGGTGAAATAATCAATGGCTACCAGAATGAATCTATGCCCATTGGACGTTGCTGGCTCAATTGGTCCAATGATATCCATGCCCCAAGCAACGAAGGGCCATGGTGCCGACATCGTGTGCAATTCCGATGGTGGAGAATGAATCAAATCTCCGTGTATCTGGCACTGATGACATTTGCGCACAAAACTGATACAATCTCGCTCCATGGTGAGCCAATAAATACCTGCTCGGAGAATTTGCTTTGCCAGCATAGATCCGCTCATATGTGGTTCGCAGACTCCTGAATGTACTTCGGACATGACAGTCGTAGCTTGTTTAGCATCTATGCATCTTAACAATCCAAGGTCTGGTGTTCTTTTATACAAAACTCTTCCACTTAAGAAGAATCCACTTGCCAACCATCGAATTGTTCTCTTTTGATCCCTCGTGGCTTGCACTGGATATATCATCATTCTGATGTACTCCTTGATATCATGGAACCATGGTTCGCCATCAAGTTCTTCTTCAATCATGTTGCAGTAAGCATGCTGATCTCGTACTTGAATGTGCAAAGGATCGACATAGGCTTTGTCCGGATGGTGCAACATTGACGCTAGGGTAGCCAAAGCATCGGCGACCTCATTATGGACCCTCGGAATATGCCTAAACTCCACTGATCTAAACCGTTGACAAAGATCATGCAAACATTGTCGGTATGGTATAAGCTTCAATCGCGTGTTTCCCATTCTCCTTGAATTTGATGTACCAGAAGATCTGAGTCTCCTAAGACCAAGACTTCCTGGACATCCATGTCTGCAGCTAGCCTTAAACCCAAAATGCATGCTTCGTATTCAACCATATTGTTGGTACAATGAAAATGAAGCTGAGCTGTAACAGGATAGTGATGCCCTGTTTCAGAAATAAGCACGGCTCCTATTCCCACTCCTTTCATGTTAGCAGCCCCATCAAGAAAAGTTTCCAACCTGGTTTTTCGGCCTGTTCTAGCTCGTCAATATGAATCACCTCTTCATCGGGAAACTAAGTCCTCAGTGGCTCATACTTTTCATCGACCAGGTTTTCGGCCAAATGATCGGTCAATGCTTGGGCTTTCATCGCAGTCCGAGTCACATAGATGATGTCAAATTATGTGAGCAAAATCTGCCACTTCGCAAGTCTTCCTATCGGCATGGGCTTTTGAAAGATATACTTCAATGGATCCAAGCGTGAAATGAGGTAAGTAGTGTAGGATGACAAATAATGTTTCAATTTCTGTGCCACCCAAGTTAGGGCGCAACATGTCATTTCCAGGTGAGTGTACTTAACCTCATAAGCCGTGAACTTCTTGCTAAGATAGTAGATGGCCTGTTCTTTCCTTCCTGTGATGTCATGTAGTCCCAGTACACAACCAAATGAATTTTCCAGGACAGTCAAGTAAAAAATCAAAGGTCTCCCTGGTTCTGGTGGTACCAGCACATGCGAGTTAGACAAGTACCCCTTTATCTTGTCGAATGCTTCTTGACACTCATCAGTCCACTTGATCACAACGTCCTTCTTCAGCAACTTGAAAATAGGCTCACAAGTTGTCGTGAGCTGAGCAATAAACCTGCTGATGTAGTTCAACCTTCCTAACAGACTCATAACTTCAGTCTTGTTCCTCAAAGGTGGCAATTCTTGTATGGCTCTGATCTTTGATGGGTCCAATTTGATGCCTCGCCGGCTGACTATGAATCCCAACAGCTTTCCGGATGGAACACCAAATGCACACTTGGCAGGGTTAAGCTTGAGGTTGTACCTGCGAAGCCTCTGGAAGAATTTCCTCAAATCACCAACATGGTCGGCCTGATGCTTTGATTTTATGATCACATCATCTACGTATACCTCAATCTCCTTGTGTATCATATCATGAAGCACGGTAGTCATGGCCCTCATATAAGTTGCCCCAGCGTTCTTCAAACCAAATGACATTACCCTGTAGCAATAAGTCCTTCATGGCGTGATGAAAACCGTCTTTTCTGCATCTTCTTCATCCATTAGAATCTGATGATACCCGGCATAACAATCCACAAAAGATATTATCTCATGTTTGGCACAATTATCGATCAAAATGTGGATATTGGGTAGTGGGAAGTTATCCTTCGGACTTGCTTTGTTGAGATTGCGGTAATCGACGCATACTCTGATCTTGCTGTCCTTTTTCGGTATAGGCACGACATTAGCCAACCAAACAGGATATCGAGTGACCCGAATAACCTTTGTATCCAACTGCTTGGTAATTTCTTCTTTAATCTTCACACTCATATCAGTTTTGAATTTCCTCAACTTTTGCTTGACGGGAGGGAATGCTGGATCAGTAGGCAATTTGTGGACCACTAAATCAGTGCTCAAACCCAACATGTCGTCATATGACCATGCAAAAACATTTTTGTACTCGATGAGTGCTTTGATTAACTCTTCCCGGATCTCTGGCTCAAGGTGGACACTTATTTTAGTCTCTCGGACATTGTCTATGTCCCCTAAATTGACGACTTCTGTATCATTCAGGTTGGGTTTGGGTTTTTCTTCGAAGTGAATTAACTTCTTACTAATCTCTTCGAAGGCTTCATCCTCATCATCGTATTCTGATTCGTAATCACAATCTACTTCTTGAACTAATATTTCGGAATTAGATTGATTTTTAAGATTGGGCTGAGGATTCCTTATGCATGTCATGTCATTAGAACCAGCGTAAAAAGAACTGTATAGATAAGAAAAGAAAACAAAAAGGAAAACCATCAGGAATGATGAAGAAAGGGAAATTGTATTTCATTGAATGATAAAAGATAACAAGGTTTGCACACTCAAACAAACTGGAAAAAAATGAAATCTGGATTACAACCCTGGAATAATCCGTACAAACTTAAAGGAAAATCAAAGCAAACTACCAAGACACCTTCCAAGTAGGGAGAGGAGTAGACTTCCAATAATTAAGCTTTGTTTTTGGCCCGACAAATTGCACTTCCGCATTGCTAGAACCTTCTCCAATTTCCACCATGTTCACACTGTCGAACAACTTCTCAAATCTTCAATTAACTCCTTGTCAAGATCAATCACAGAACTGGGAATTGCTGTTACTGGGCGACTCCTCGTACCGGACTTGACAAATGATCTAGAAAGATGTGGGACCGACTTTGGAAGGAACCATGCCCTCTGTTTCAATTTCCTGGCTCTTTTTATGTCTGTGGCTATGGGCTTGAATCCCAGACCAAATGTTCCTAAGTTTTCAGGAAGAGACACGGGATGTATGATGCCTTGCAGAGCTGATCCCAAACCCTTTCCTCGTACAAAACCATTCTTCAGCATTTCATACGCTACCATGACTGATGCGGCGGTTATCTTTGGATTTGGGATACACTTCCCTTTTGGAATTTTCTCGACTGACATTGCGTCAGAAACTTGGTAGACCCATGGTCCCTTGTCATCTTCCATTTCAATGAATGGCACAATGGTGTTGCTGTGAGCACAAAAATTATCTTCGTCGTGCACAACTATTTCCTATCTGTCCCATTCAAACTTGACCATCTGATGGAGTATTGATGGTACTACTTTAGAGGCATGAATCCACGGTCGCCCTAATAGCAAATTGTAGGAAACAGCTATATCCAGCAGTTGGAATTCCATTGTGAATTCTACTGGACCTATAGTCAGCTCCAACATTATGTCCCCGACGGAGTCTTTGCCCCCGCCGTCAAATCCCCGCATACAGATGTTGTTCTTATGGATCCTCTCATCTTCTACTTTCATCTTGCTTAGAGTGGAGAGAGGACAGATGTTCGCACTTGAACCATTGTCAATCAATACCCGGGTAACCACAGAATCCTCACATTTCACTGTAAGGTAAAGGGCTTTGTTATGCTCAGTACCCTCTACGGGCAATTCATCATCGGAAAAAGTGACTTTGTTTACTTCAAAAATCTTGTTGGCTATCTTTTCCAGATGGTTTACCGAGATCTTGTCGGGGACATGGGCCTCATTCAAGATTTTCATCAACGACTGACGGTGCTCATCTAAATGGATTAGCAATGAGAGCAATGAGATCTGAGCGAGCGTTTTCCTCAACTGCTCTATAACAGAATAGTCATGCACTTTCATTTTCCTCAAAAATTTCTCTACCTCTTCTTTAGTTACAGCTTTCTTTACCGGCGTTGAGTTATCTTTAGATCTTCTTAACTCCTCGGGAGTGAAATACCTTCCTGAGCGAGTCAAACCTTGTGCTTTACAAACTTCTTCTTTGATTTCTTTCCCTTTGTAAATCATTGTCACCCGTTCATAATTCCAAGGAACAACCTTGTTGTTGATCACTGGAAGCTGAGTTACTAGTTTTATAATAACAGGCTCTGTGCGAGCACCCTTCACGACCACAATAGGTTTACTTGTAACCCCTAGTACTACCACTTTAGCTTTCTCTGGTTTCACTGCAACAGTGCTTGACGACCCTTTCTCGGCTACCACAACTGGCTTATTGTCTACCCCTTTCAACTGGACCACTGATTTCCCACTGGTTACCTTCTCCTTTGAACTTGTTTCGCTGGAACGGATCATCATTACCGTCTGTGAGGGTTTATTAGGCTCCTCTCCTTTGTGTACCAACTCAATCATATGGGTCTCATGGTGAGCTGGTAGTGGATTATGATTGATATTTGGTGCTTCTGGGGCCTGGACCTCGATCCGATGAGTATCAATAAGCTCTTGCACAACTGTTTTCAGTTTTCGACACTTCTCTGTATCATGCCCAGGGGCCCCTGAACAGTACTCACAACTCACCGAGTGGTCAAGATTTCTAGGAGGGGGATTTGACATTTTAGGCTCAATTGGATTCCGCATGCCCAACTGCCTCAACCTATGAAAAAGACTGGTATACGATTCCCCCAGTGGAGTGAAAGTCTTTTGCTTCTGTAACCTCTCATTCTTGAAGGCTTGGCTTGGTCGGAAACCCATTCAGGAGGGATTTCTATAGGCTCTTGGGGGTGGATATATGTTTTGTGGAGCTGGGTATGGATTTTGTGGAGCCGGCGCACGCCATTGTGCGTGTGCCAGGGTTTGGGTATAGGTTTGTGCCTGATGGACGGAAAAATGGGGATCTGGCGGTGGGTAGTATTGTTGTGGAGGGCTATATGGAGAGTGGGGGTAATTTTGGTGGTAGGGTCGGGGTTGGTTATAGTAGGGTGATGGGCCTCTAGATCCGAACCAGGCTCCGGACTCAACTGTCGCAACATCTTCTTTCTTCTTTTTCCCAAGTACACCCTAGTGCCGTTTTGGATGGCCTGGGTGGTTGCCTTGATTGCTGAATAACTCATGATCTTGTTGGACTTAAGTCCCTCCTCGACCATGCCTCCCATTTTTACAACCTCATTAAAAGACTTGCCGATTGCGGACACCAAATGACCAAAGTAGGTCGGCTCTAAAGCCTGCAAAAAGTAATCAACCATCTCGCTCTCTTTCATTGGGGGATCTACCCTTGCTGCCTGCTCCCTCCATCGGAAACCATATTCTCTGAATCTTTCATTGTGCTTCTTCTCCAGTTTAGTCAAGGATAGTCGGTCTGGAATGATCTCAAGATTATACTGGAAGTGACAAGCGAACGTTTGTGCCAGATCATCCCATGTGTATCATCTTCCGTGATCTTGGCGGTTGTACCATTCTAATGCTGATCCACTCAAACTCTGACTGAAGTAAGCCATTAACAATTCATCTTTTCCTCTGGCTCCCCTCATCTTGCTGCAAAAACCTCTTAAGTGTGCTACTGTATCACTGTGCCCATTGTATAGATCAAACTTGGGCATCTTGAAACCTGGCGGCAATTGCACATTTGGAAACAGACATAGGTCCTTGTAGGCCACACTTACTTGACCTCCTAATCCTCGCATGTCCCGGAATGACTGTTCTAGGCTCTTAACTTTTCTAAACATCTCCTCATGTTCGGGATTTTTGGCTGGTCTCTCAGCTTCTCTCGGGAGATCAGAACGTGGATTATAGGGGTAG
Organism: Nicotiana sylvestris; assembly: GCF_000393655.2. Taxonomy (NCBI): domain Eukaryota; kingdom Viridiplantae; phylum Streptophyta; class Magnoliopsida; order Solanales; family Solanaceae; genus Nicotiana; species Nicotiana sylvestris. Next base: position 115,903,710 of record NC_091057.1, on the reverse strand, counting down.
GTTTCGGGAGCTTTGAAGGTGGGCTCCAGGGGGTAGTATTGGTTGTCCTGAGCTTGGAACATAGGCTCACTCGAGGATCTATGGAGTGCAGCTGGTGGAGATGCCACAAAGACATGGGTGACTGGCGGAGGGGGGTATGGAATTGATTTTGGTAGTGGAGCTTGTGGCATATGAGAAGTAGTGCCATGGTAATGTTGGTAAATGGGAAAGCTTGGATCGATGGCAGGATGATCCTGAGCTTGAGCTGGTTGTGGGGTGGAAGAAGGGTTAGCAGGGTAAGTTATGGCTGATTATCCTCTAGACCAGGCCCGATACATCTCGGCCATCTGTTGCTTAAGTTTGAGCATCTCCGCTTTCATTTTACTGACGTCCAACTCCTCTACCTCAACACTTGTGTCGACATCCGGGATAGACATGATTTCTGGTATTGGTCCTTTTGATCTGGTTTGGTAATGATAATGTGTCAGTATCCTTTAGATAAACTAACTATTTGAATTCTCTGAAAAACAACAAACTTGATAGTTTTTAGAGTTTAACACATATGCAATTACACGTTGGGATGCAATGCACCTAGGCAATTAACCATTTTCTATCATGCATTTGCTTCGGTTGCGTGCGTCATTCCGGCCTCTCATAATTGTGCCCCTTCTTTTAAGCTTCCTTTATTCTACCCTCCTTTATTTATTTTTCATTTCCCCCTTTTATTTTTAGTGGTGGTTGAATCTTATAGAGATTGCCTATGTATCATGTCCCCGCATGAATCAGACCGTGCGTAGTTCTGGCAGATAAGTGCACAAGTAAACAGCTCTAAAAAACAAATGCTTCCATTACAAAACTCAAAACTAACAAATTCCAAAAGACTAACAGATTATGATGCAAAGACAAAATACAGACTCCGAAAATAAGCTATCATACTCCAACAAAAGGAAATACAGAACAGAAAGAAAATACAAACTCAACATGACTGACAGACTTTAACCAAAATGGAAATACAGACTTCATGAGAAATCATGAATACATCAATGCTCCTAGTCCCGCGGGACATCATTCGGTCTCGCCGCGGGCCTATATGCAAGATCCCTTTGAAGTTGGTCCAAGTCACTCATTATCTGCTTAACAAATGTCATCACTGCTGCGAAGAAGGTAGTGCGAGTTATATCCTCACAGATCTGGCACTTCATAACGAATGCCAAAGCTTGGTCGGCCACATGATTCTGCTCCTGAAGTTGTTGCAAGTCTATTTCTAATTGCGCCAAGGTCGTATAACAATGTTCCCTTTCAATACTGAAGTCTTTTGCATGTTTGATCATTTTGTTTTCTGTGGCGATGACCCTTTTCTTTAGCCCCGCAACCTCATTGTCATACTTTTCTTTCAGCTGCTTAACCAGACGTGCTCGTTCTGTCGAGTTTTCGGCCAATTGTTTTCGAGCCCTGGTTAATTCACTTTCTGCTTTATTCAGATCAAAATTATATTCGCCCACTTTCCGCCTCAGGTTATCTATAAGTTTTTCATCTTTGGCACTTCGGGCGGGGTTTTTTGCAGCTATTTTCATCTTTTGACTCGAAGGGCCTCATTTTCTTTAGCTAATTTCTTTTTCTCCCCCTCATCTGCGGTGGCCTGCAGATCTTTCTCAAACTGCAACTCCATGACTTGCTTCTCCAATCTGCCTATTGTGGCCCTGTACTCATGTTCTTTAGCCAACCAATCCCATTGTTCTCGCGACACCCCGACAAACACCTGGAGATGGGGTCGCTTGGCCGGCCTCCCAAACTCGATTTCTCTCCTATACCAAGCAAGGTATCCCGGCGAAACTTCACCTTTAGACTGATCACGTACACATGTATTTGCCGTTAAGTATTGACACTCGCTCCAAATTTGGCGGACTGCTGCTTCGTGAAATTGTCCATTTGGCCCAATCTCGTCCACTAAGATCTTCATCTTTCGGAACTATTTGGAATCTCCCCAACTGCCTCAAAACTCGATACGGGGCATAGGGCTGGATACTCCTGAGTCCCATCAAAAGGAAATGGGGTCCAGTGGCTGGCATATATATGATTTCATCCACAGGCAGCCATCCAAATGTCCACTCTATTTGGCTTGCAGTGACGGAATGGAGGCGCGCTATCCACTCTATGACCCCTTATGGCAAGCTGATTCCATCAACCATCGTAGAAAATTCCTCTATGCATGTTGTCTATGTCGACCCATAACTCATAAATTGGGGACGACGACATAGGTGTTTGATCATCCACATCTGCAGCAACACGTTGCACCCCTCAAAATATTCTCCCCCGGCTTTGCAGGCTGTGAGAGCGCGAAAGATTTTAGCTACTATCATGGGTGCGAGGGTGCTGTTGGCTTGAGTAAACAAAGTGCTGACAACCCCGGCTGCTCGTATGTCAATATTCCCATCTTTTCTAGGAAAGACCAAAAGTCCCAAAAAGACCACCATAAATGCAAAACATTTGTGTTCTTCCCACTTAAGGCTCCCTTGCTGCAGATTTTGTTTTCCGGCTTGTTGAACCCCCCTATATGACCATATCTGTTGTATATAAACTGCAAAGTACAAAAATCAGTTGACAAGTCTGGGTTGTGGACCTCCCTACTTATTTTCAAAGAGTCTAGGAACCTGTGCACGGCTATGTCACTCAGAGCAATTAGGTACTGGTGTCTTAGAGGAACTTTGGGACCCCCAATATATCCGGCTATTTCTTCCAATGTTGGGGTAAGTTCAAAATCTGAGAAATGAAATACGTTGTGAGTCGGGTCCCAGAATATGACCAATGCCTTTATGATATCCCCTCTGGGATTAATTTTCAGCAACCCAGCGAGGCCTCCCAAGTATAGATTGACCGTGTCTCGCCCTGATTTGCCCAAGTCATCCCACCACACGTGCAACTCCAAAGGGATCTTGTTCATAATTGTTACTGGTAAATTCTGGCTTGTGCTTTCTGCACATTTATTAAGGTGATTAATCATGATTTACTTTATTTTGAATCAAAACTGACCTTTTTCAGATTTTTTTTCTAAAACCAAAAGCCCAACTTTGCAAATACGGCCTTTCAGCACTTTCGGAGGGAGATTTTAAGGTTGTGTCTGCTAACTGGCCAAAAATTGGAAAAAGATCAAAGGTGGTTGTTTATGCGAAATCAGTCTTCCGACGTCCCTTTCGGGAACATTCAGCTATTTTTGATAAAAACGGCATCACCTTACCTATTTACAGTAAAATAATTTTTTTTTTCGTTTTGGGCTATTTTTGGCAAAAAGAAGTTGGACCCGATAAGGGTTGCCTACGTATCTCACACCCTGTGAGAATCAAACTGACGTAGTTCGGCAAATAAAACAAACTATTTTTGAAAACAAGATTCTTTTTTCATTTTATTGGCAAAATAAACAAACTATTTTTGAAAACAAATCATTTTTCTTTTCCTTCTCCTTTTTTCTTTTTTTTTTTTTTAAAAAATAAATTTCTCAAAAATTCGACAGAGTTTCGGCACTATTTGGATATTGATTTTTTTTTCAAAACAGGCGATTAACTCTCTTTAATCCTCATACTGCTATTTCTCTTTCCTCAAAATATTCAAAAGCCGGTCAACATGCAAGTCCGAAGCAAATAAATGCACAAGTAGCAAGTAAGATGCATCAGGATGGTCTTTTTCATTTTTGGTACACCTGTCCTAGACGGACTCAACCCCTGTGTTGAGCCTCCAAAGTCAAATGCACATGATGCACACAAACGTTCCTATTAGGGATCCGACATGAAGCTGAGTTATTCTAGGTTCAAAGCCTGGGTATTTGTTCTAGACTGTGTACCCGAGCGGACAACTCGAGCCGAGGAGGGGGCTACGTACCTGGAATCAAAAGGCCATCCGGCTTAGTAACTTGTCCGAGCCTCTTTCTTATTTCAAGGTATGACACTAACATAATAGGGAGTCTCGACCAGCGAGCACATCCCCGAATGTGAGAAGAAAAGGGTTTCGTAGCAGTTTATATACAGTTCAGATAATATCAAAGCGGTAAAAGCAGTATTTAGCACATTAGGCCCAAACATGTAAAAATCAGATAATAAACAAAGCCAATTATAACAATTATTCCAAGCTCGAATTCTCGAACCCTGAACCAGAAGTTCTGGGTTACAGTCCCCAGCAGAGTCGCCAAACTGTCACACCTCCTTTTTTCCTATACCCCGAAAAGGGTATAAGGGAGTTTTTTCCAACTTAAAGTGACAATCGAAACGGGATTCATTTATTATTAAAAATTCAGAGTCGCCACTTGGGATAATTTATGGTGTCCCAAGTCACCGGTTCAAATCCCGAATCGAGGAAAAGATTGACTCTGTTTTACAGTCCGCGAACACAGAAATCCGGGTAAGGAATTCTGTTAACCCGGGAGAAGGTGTTAGCATTCCCGGGTTTCGTGGTTCTAGCACGGTCGCTCAACTATTATAATTGGCCTATTATCTGATTTTAATACATGTTTTAGCCTATGGTTCAATTTTAACTTATTAACCGCTCTTATTCATTTTTAGGAAGATTGCAACGTCATTTAAAATATGTCTTGAACCACGTCACATAAATGCACCCGCGGTCCACGACACATTTTATTTAACGTTGTTGGGATTTGGATTTGGGTCACATGAAATGCACACCCGAGTTTAGGAAGGTAATTTCAAATTACGCGCCTAAAGCAACTACGCATTTTTCAACTTTGCGAGGGCCATAGAAAATTCACTAAATGGCATGCCTCGAATTCTAAGGATTTAAAATTAATTAAATGAGGGCCATGAGTTTTGATGTTTTATTGTGGATGGAGTAGTATAACTTGATAAGTACAAAAGGCCTAAAGAAATGGGTTAGCTACATGTATATCACTGGAGCCTTTTGTTATAGCATACTACAATTCAGAAAGGTGGAGTTGGCATTTATGTGAAAATAACAAAAGACAGTTGCCAGCTTTGGGTTCATCTCCATATCATCTTCAAAAGACCGATTTTCCTTTTCAAATTCTAGAAAGAAACTAACAAAATTTTATAACAAAATAATGAATCTTAAATGACCATATGAGCACAAAAAAAATCATGCTAAGAACTATTCGGATGAACGAGAAGGAACTAAACAAACATGAACATACCAAAATGCATTTTAAACTTGATTATAACAAAGAACACTTAAAGTAATTAATTTATTTAACACTATGCTAAAGAGAAAGTTGTAGTATCACCACTGTAATGTCTACAGTACCATTTTGAAGCAGAGGAAGTTGAATCTTCACATGGTTAATTTAAGAAAATATGCAGTCAATAACATAAACTGAAGATAAGATCCTTCCACTAACGCAATCTATTTTTTTTTTACATCTTAATGTTGACAAATTGTTCAACTTCATATACTTTTTTTAATTTCAAAATATGAACATGGTGCTACATGAGCTTGAAATCTAAATGTAAACAAAACAATACCTGCTGGTTACAAGTCATGAGCCAAGAAAAATAAAAAAAAAAGTAAAAAAGAAAAAAGAAAAAAAACGAGACAGAGTTATGAACATACTAAAATAACGTTAACATTTGCAAATCTCAATTCACTCAATCAAAGAAACATCATTCATGCGAAAAGATTAAATACGAAAGAAACTTTATCAAAAGAACCAAATCAATTTGCTTCTGCTTCAATAAAGATGCTCCGACATTTTTTAACTCAAGAGCTTGAATTACATACTTACAAGAGAGTGAATTCAAATGAATAAAATCTGAAAGTTGTAGAGTCAATACAGCAGCAACAACAAAATCTCTATCAACTATTCTTCAAACCCAAGATTCAAGGCCCGAAATATTGAAAGAAAAATTTAATGAAAATTTTCAACCTAAATTTCTTTCCTCCCCCTCTCTTCTTTTTTTTTTTCTTCTCAAATTTTATCTTCTATTTATAGGAAAATTTTCGAGATTTTTCAGATTTATTTTTAAAATATTTTATTATTTTATTATTTTTTAATTAAAAGAAAGCCCACTTACAAATTGCTTTTATTTTTTTATAAAAAACAATCTCACCTTTCTTTACTTTTATTTTTTAAATTCTAAATTTAATTACTTTTATCTTATTTAAAATCCCACTTTTTTTACTTTTTAAAAGAGAATTCCACTTATTTAACTTTTCTTAAAAAACAATCCACTTTCTTTTGCTTTTATTTTAAAAATGCTACTTTCTTTTACTTTAATTTTTTTTAATTTTCAGATACCTTTATAATTGTTTTTTAATTCCAACTTTCTTTTACTTTTTATTTTTTAAAATTTCCACAAAACTTTACTTTTATTTTTTTAATTTTCTACTTTCTTTTACTTTTTAAAAGAGAATTCCACCTACTTTTACTTTTATTTTTATTTTTTTAATTCAATACTTCCCTTTTTCTTATTTTTTTAAATCACTCCTAAAAAATTTAAAAAAAAAATAATTTTTTTTCGGAATTTTTTTATTATTTTAAAATAAAAATAAAAATAAAATAATAGTAATAGTAATAATTCACCTTTTAAATTTGTATTTTTACCCTATAATAAAAAGTGTAACAAATCTAAAAATTGTAGGTTAAAACCCCTAAAATATTTACATAGAAGAAGTGATAAAAAATTAAATATTATCAAAAATTAGGTGCTCACACTTGTATTTACCGATTACAGAGTACAGTTATAGCCCTCGCTAGTGGGAAGGTAGAACTAACATACTGTTACCGATTTTCCTCGAGTAGGGACTACCGTTATATTTGACTTCTTGCGAAGAAGTCCACAGTTATACCGATTACATGATATGTTGATTGAAACCTCCCAAAATGTGAATACTGATATTATACAGTGGTTACCGAGCTTATTACTGAATTGTTAATTATATTTTACTACAAGAAAAGCGTGATAAGACTGAAAATTATTTATTGTTCTGAAAGGGCATTTTTATGTTGTTTTCTGTTTGATATACTAGCATGTTTTATGACTTGTCCCTAAATTAAAAACGGTTGTGGTTAAGTGTTATTACTCACTGAGCTAGCGACTCATTCCCCGCTAATTTTTTTTACAGAGACAATAGTTGACGCAGGCGAGGATCTCGTTAATTAAAGCGCACAGGTTGAGAATTCTTGGTGAGCCTCGCACTTGTTCGCGTGGGCGGAGATTTTTATCAATTGTTATGGTCTTTTCTTTGAATTCTTAGAGTCTCTCCATGGTCATTCTTTTAGTGTCATGAGTATTATTTTGCTATTAGCCTTATGTCGAGTATCATTCTTTATCATCAAAGTCGGAGATAAATTAGTATTTCTGGTTGTTAGTGGGTTGATTAGTAATGGTGAAGACTATTTTGGTTAATTGATAAGTTGTCGATTGTTGAATTGCTATTAGGATGTTTGGTTGCTGATTTGAGATAGGGAAATTTTTTGGGATAGTCAAAAAATAGGAAAAACTCTGTCCGATTTTCTGTAAAATTACCGATGAGGCTTATTTGGGAGCACTTGCTCCTAAGCGTCGGTCACAATCCTAAATTGGGTCGTGACATCCTCGCATAAATACCGGCAGTCCCTGGTCTGGTGGTTGTTGGTCCCACTATACTTGCACCATAAATTAGAATCCCTCTGACTGAGATCGAATCTTATTGGCTTTGGGAACAATGCTTCCTTAATGTTCCTCATTGCCAATACTAATTCCACCACACTGATGTTGGAGTTGTTGTCAGATAACCTAGGGTAGGTAGAGTCTCGGGAGCTTGATACCTCTTTATCCTACAATGATCTGCTATTCCAGCCTCGATCAGCTCTCCTATCGGTAGCGAATCTATCCGCCGATCGAAGACCTCTACCGCATCTTTTGGCCCTTTCATAGGGCAAAAACCGACCTCTAGAGGACCATCGATCTGTGTCGAAATCATTCTTTGATTTCTCCTTATTATTCTCCCGATTCCGACCCTTGGTTGATGTTGGGAAACCTAGATGGTCATCCTCAATTCTTATCTTTGACTCGTACCGGTTGTAAACATCCGCCCATGTTATGTCCTGAAATTTGAGCTGACTTTCCTTCAATTTCTGAGAAGCATCGGGAACTTCTCGGATTCAGCCCTTTAGTAAATGCTTCAGCTGCCCATTCGTCCGATACGGCCAGTAATAACATCCTTTCTTTCTAAAATCTGGTCACGAACTCCCCCAGCAATTCGGGTTCTCCTTGTGCAATCCTGAATATATTGGCCTTTCGGGCCTGTACATTCCTAGCCCCGGCTTAGGCCTTGATTAAAGAATCCACGAGCATCTCAAAGGAATCTATTAAGTGCTCGAGTAAAAGTGAATACCATGTCAGGGCCCCTTTCGTAAGGGTCTCCCCAATTTTTTTTAGTAAGACCGATTCAATCTCGCGCGGAGCTAAGTTGTTCCCTTTCACCGCCTTGTGTAGGTGGTGATGTGCTCTTGAGGATCCAAAGTCCCATTATATTTCTGCACGTATGGCATCTTGAACCGCTTAAGGATCAACTCTAGTACCACGTTTGGTGTGAATGGCAACTGGATGTATTTCCCTCATAAACCGCTTGAGTTCGGTTTTAAAGGGGTCATTCTCATTGTTATTACCGGATCTGCTACCGTTCCCCTCCCTCCCCCCCCCCGCCCCGTCGAAGCCGACTTCGCCCCTCGGGGTGTTATTTTCAACCCTCGGGGTTGTTTGGTTTGTGGGAGCACCGGGGGAAACTGAACCTCGTCCATTCACATTATTGGAAGCGCCCGACAATGCCTGCCTCAGTTCCGTCATGACCTAATCCTATCGTGAGAGGTCACCCATAATAGCCTTTTGTTGCTCCCTCAGGATTCTTACTGTTTTAGCAACATGTTCGTCCTCAGCATCATCAGGAGTTGCCTCTTGAATATGTCGTGGATATTTCCCGCCATGGACCGGCGTGGTCTCATCCCCCTCGTTGTGGGTATCACTGATCGAGTTTTCGTGTTGAGGCTGATTTCCTTGGGCTTCAATGTTGTGTGCGACAGTGACATCGTTATTTGCCATTTTTATGATTTTTTGCTAAGAACAAAGAATCAAACAGGTTAGTAATAGGTGCAAAGATCAACTCAATTATGCAACTGTCTAAGCCCCACGGTGGGCGCCAAGCTGTTTACATATAAAATGGTACAGTTGAATTTATACGTGGTTTATAGACAAACGAATCGATTTGATCCCAAAATGATAAATAAATTAAATGAGGATGTAAGACTTAGCGGTGAAATCGAGATAAGACAGTAGAGAGTTTGGCTCCGGGAGCAAAGCTTCCGAAGGCACTAATAACAATATTAAGAAGCAAGAAAATAAAGTGTTATTGAGCTTTAAACACTATATAGCGTAAATTTGTCAAAAAATTCATGTCCTTACAATGGTTGTTGGAATCCTTATCTGTAGTGTAACCTAGGGAACAAGGTCGTAGGATCAAGCCCTTCTTGGGCCATTGAAGAATGTGTAACGGCAGACTATGAATGACATATTCTCTATAATGAATTATATATTTAATACTGCAGAATTTTCTTCATTGAATGCTATCGGATGACATGTATTCATCTGTCTTCTTGAGCAACGTTCCCTTCGGGGGCTTCCCGATGCCAGCCGAGACTGCTGCCCCAGTCTTGACTTCCATCTGTCTTTGGTTCCATGTGTCACTCTATTATACAAGCATTTAATATGAACTCATTTTACCCTATACACATACATTCATTGATAATAGAAAATATCTTATATACATAATACTTTAATCAGCTGTATGAAGTTACTTTTTATTTTTTATGTTAATAATCTTACTTCTAATAAATAATTACGTGTAATTAATCATATTTAGCTAGTTGTTTAATAATGTAAAAGTTCTTTTTAGAGTGCCAAATGGTTATCTTGACATATTTTTTTCTTCTGTATGATTTTCCTGAATGGAAAAAAGAATCTAACAAAACCGAACCGGGGCGGTTCACGAGTCACTTAATTAAGGACCTCTACTGGCTCTATCGTTGGCTGGTTAAGGGAGAAGAAAATATAGTGAAGAAGCAGAAACCCCTAAAAAATGGCGAGCGCCGTAGGGGAGAAGACGGAGGAAGAGCTCCGCAAAGAACTCTTTGAACTGAATCGTCAACAACGCGAGGTCCTCTCTTTCTCTTTCTTTCTCTGTGTGTATTCAATCTCTTTCTGTTTGCTGGATTTCTAGGTTTTTCCCCTTTTTGTAACCACTATACTATCTCTTGACTAGATAACTGAGCGGCTTAAGGATCCAAGAGGTCTTCGCCGCGGTGGATTCTCCGGTGGCGGTGGTCCTCGGAGTTTTGTTGCCAACGGCGGCCGCCAACGTGGCCTTGTTAGACCTGTAAGTTCTCTCCTCATATCCTTTTTGATGAAGCTTCCTGTTAACTACATCGTTTTCGTTTATTGAGTTTGGTGTTTTTGGCTAATTGGTTATTTAGGCGGAGAGGAATGATGCAGAGGATCAGCCAGCACCTAAAAGGCGTATTTCTTCAGCTGTTGTGAAGGTGAACACTGAATATTGGATAATCCCCCGCAAGAAAATTACTAATTTGCCTTAAAACCGTGTTGAATGGAAATGAGCGGGATAAATATGGACAATTTATAGCCAAATTGCAATTTTTTGTGGGATTAAGGATATGTTGTTGTGGTGGTTGTTATTGGCTTCGTTTCAACTAGAAAAACAAGATCTTTTGTTTTTATTGGATTGATTTTTGAATTCAGATTGAAGAGGGGGAGATTGCTGACGATGTCTCTGGAGCTCCAACGGATGCAAATAAGGAAGATTCAGCTGTCGAGGAGGGAAGTTCAAGGGAGGCACATGTCAGACAGAATGAGAGAAAGCCATCCAATTGGCTTCGGAGGGATGGCAATCAAAGACCCTCAAAAATGGTAAACATGGATGGACACCTTTTTGGGGGCCATGTATTCTTTTTGTTAGTCCTTTATTCTTCTTCTTATAGACAATGGTGTGTTTCTGGACATTGAAGACATTGAATTTCATTCGCTTTAAATAATGTGTGTAGGATTCTGATGTTCCTCCACCGGAACCTGTGCCGAGAGTGTTGCCAAAAAATGAGGATCCTAAATTGGTTAGTAGGAATAAGAGAATGTTGGGACAGCTGCTGGGGACCTTGGAGGTGAGTATGAAGTTCCTTTTTCAAGGTTATGTATTTTGAACCTTCAACTTGTTCTAATGTGCCTATTTGGTTGCTTTAATAGTCGAACTGCTATAAATGCCATTTCCTGGGGATATTGTTTGTGCTTAATTTCATAAGTTGAAGAATAAGTCATCCACATAATATTGTTTAAGCCAGTGTTATCAAAGGCGAAAAGCGCAAAGAAGCTCTAAGGTCTGATGGGGCTTTAGCGCAAATCACAAATAAAGCATGAGCTTTAATGAAAAATGGTTCAACCGGAGAAAAAGTAAAAATTTATATATGTAGTCCAAGACCAATAATTATAAGCATGAATAACACATATACAGACAACAAAATTGAAAAAGAATTATGATAAAATGAAATATCAATTGCTTAGTCTTAGTGTCGCCTTTTTAGGATTACGGTCATTGGCAAGGAAAAGTATGCCTTAGAGCCTTGATGCGACACTGAAGCGCCCCCAAAGCGAAGCGAAGCGCTCAACATGTTTTGAACCTCGCTTCAGGGCTTAAGCTCGCTTAAAGCGCGCCTTTGACAACACTGGTTGAAGCGACGTTGGAGCAGTACTCAATCACCTAAAAAGGAAAAGTTGTTTTGCAATTCTTCCCTCAGGGAAGTTGTTAATAATTGCACAACAAGAAAGTGTTTCTTACACTACATACAACAGCAACAACAACAACAAAAAATTCAGTGTAATCAGTGGGGTCTGGGAAGGGTAATGTGTACGCAGACTTTGCACCACATGCAGGAAAAGAAAATTCTATTCTCAGTCACTGAAAAGAGGTAGAGGTATGGTGTTATTACTTATAAATCTCCTGGATATTATCACTTAAACTTGAATTGGTAGCTGCAGACCAACTCGAAGTTGAAGGGACTCATCACCCAAACTCGATTTCTACTTAAGTAAAAGAAAGGGTGAAGATTTTTCAAGATCAATACAGAGAAGGGACTTAATAATTAATGATTTAGCATCTTTTGTTCTAAATTTATCAGGTTGATAATATCTCCTGGATTTGACAATTCTCAATTTAACACCCTCAGTACTTGAGCTGTACAATCTTAATTCTGTTTAGCGTGGCGACACTTTGGCTTACCTACCTTTTTCTCGAATTTGTATATGCATGGAATTCTCTCAGAAGTTCCGAAAAGAGGACATGCAGCTTTCAGGGAGCGAGGCTTACATGCGGAGGTCAGATTCTTTGAAAAGGGTGAGTACTCTGATTTTATCATCTTTCTACTGACTCTACTTGAATGTTTTATTTTCTAACATATAATATAACTTTATTTGAGAATGTACATTTTACCTCTATTTTATTTTTGTATAATATTGGCCTGAGATGAGCTTAAATGGAGTGACATGTTCATTGAGGATTCTTCGGCCAACCCTGACTTGAGTTTGAGATTGAGGTGTAGTAGTTGTTGTATACTTTATTGGAGGGTGAAAAATTAAGGTACTGGCTGGGATAATGAAGTTGTATGTTTTTGAGTGGAGATATTATTTGTTGGTACTAGTTTGGTGGGGGCTTGAGTTCAAATTTGAATATTGAGTAGCCGGGAAAATTGAGTTTACCTACGAATGTACGAGGATTAACCTTCTGATTAAATTGATTCTAACCTTCTTTTTATAGTGGTTCTCCGTTCTCACTTTAGTAATCTTTGAACTTTGTCATTCGATGATTATCCTGATGAATTTGGTTTTTAAAAATATTTGAACCTAAAAATCTTTATGAATTCCCAAATTCCTTGAGACATCTAAACATATCTTAAGTAGGACACTGTACTCATTGAAAATAATATATCTTAATTAGGATACTTATGAGTCCGTGTGGATGGGGGCTCTGGTGTATCATATATTTTGCTTTGACATGTAGTTTTTATCATCACTACGTTGACTGCACCGACACTTCAAAATGAGTTTACGGGTGCATGTTTTCTCTTCAATCCACACTGAATCTTCTACCGCCCATTATTCTACGAATTTAAGTTACTCGGACTCGGGTGCGGGTGTCCGGTACGGGTACGGATCTAGAGATCGGATCCTTCATGATCTAAATTTTAGGATTCGAGGATATGGATCTAGGTACGGGTACGAGTGCTGGGATTCGACAAAAAATAAATTAAAAATCTAAAAATACAGCTATAAAGATATGCATAAACATGAGAGATTATATGGAAAACTTACATGTAACTTGACTTCTGTAGAGTATAGTAACCGAGTCTTCTGTTTTAAGTTGTAGGCAGGCATATAAATAGTATAATTAGGTTAATTAATAAAATTTGTTTATTTAGAGCATATAGTTATTTGTAATATTTATGAAGTTTACTCAAATGAAAAATGCGTGCCTCAAAAGAAACTTTAGTTTACTTTGATTAAAACTCTAATTATTTTTGGTACAATTAAAACTCTAATTTTTATAAACTTAAAACTCTTGAACATTAGTATATGTAATGTTTATCTCATAAACCAACGTGGCAGAATATGCGTAAAGATGGTCAATTCCTAATTAGTCTCTTAAGTCTTATTCTCCATTGTTCTTCACAGCCGCGTCTTCTTCTTTCCTTCTCTGAATCTTCTTCCCCAACAAAACCTTTTCGATGTCTCTGTTTTTTCCCAGTACAACACGACCCATTCGAGTTCTCCCCAATAAGCCTCAGTCCAGTAGTCCACCACCCATCTTCAGCTTCTCTGCCCTAAAAAAAACACAGAAGCTCTTGATTTCAGAAACCTGCAGCATGAACAAGAAGATTGACCAAGACAAAAAGCTTCAAAGGAGACAAAAGGACTAGTATAAATTACTACATAGCAGCGGAATTGAAGGTATTTCGTTTCCCATCTCTTCAAATCTTTACTTAGGGAAATCAATTCTCAAAATTTTCCCCAAAATTTTGGTCAACACACCCGATCTCGTCTGACCGGATCCGACATAGATCCCACACCCTTACTCGTGTCAGTGTCGTGTCGACACGGGTACGGCGCCCAAATTGCCGAGTCTGAGTAACTTAGTACGAATGCATGCTTTCTCTTACAATCCACACCTACTACTTTTCCCCCTCCCCCCTTCATAAAGTTTGAAGAACGGAGGAAGAAACAGTTTGTATAATGATCATAAACCTTACTCGAGGTACTTTTGACACAAAATAATGCCAGGCTGAGCAAAGGGCGCGTGAAGAAAGTGAGAAGTTAAGACAACAAGAGCGTGAGCAGCGTGATGAAAAGCTGAAAAGAGATTTGGTGTGTCTCAGTTTTAACATTTCCAGCAATTCTTGCAATCAACTTTTGTGGTAAATTCTTAGATGAGAAACATAACTTGCACCTGTTTTCTTTATTTGTCACTGTGAAGACTCTTCGAGCACGTCTTGCTGCTAAAGCTGAGGAAAAGAGGTTGGAATTGCTATTTCTTCGGTGGAGTGAGCACCACAAAAGACTAGCCAATTTTATAAGGTATGTTGCGTCGGCTACATCAAATCTCATATGTAGATGCATCCAGCAATGAAGCTTGTCGAGGCCGTGCCTGAGAAAGCAGGTGTATGGGATGCATTCCTTTTTTATGCGAACCCCTTAAATTTTTGAGATCACCATGGAGTTAAAACTTTATTAGAAATATTTTAAGGGTGGCCTCCTCTCTTATTCGGCTGTGTCCTCATCTGCACTATTTTAGATGCTGTGACACAGTGAATTTTTCGTGTTAATTCTTGCGTTTTCATTTTGCAGGTTATTTCTTATTTTGGTCCAAAATGTCCATATTCACAATTTTATTGACGCGAAGATAAGTTTCTGTTCATGTACAGAATGTTGAAGCTGCTAAATGACTGAAAAAATCGTACTTGCAGCTGTGTAGGGTGATCAATTATCTATCCTGGTAACAGTTCATAACTTCTCTTTATATCTTTTTGGCTTGATGTTTTCAGGACCAAAGCCGAGCCTCCGATCTTTTATTCTTTTGCCAAACCATTGGAAGAAGATCCAAACTTAGTTGAGCAGAAAAAAGATCAGGTAAATATCACCCTGCACATTGTCGGTTGCATTATAGAACATTCACTTGTGAAATTGTATGCAGCAAAATCTTCTAATGCAAAAGTTGCACACATCAAATGCCCTTGTTGAGGTGGCAGACAATTATGTTTGTGTGAATACAGGAATATAGTGACCTTGAAGCTTTAGTGTGAATTCCTCTGGGAATGCACCGGTGTTTGTTGGGAATTTTCCCTTCTTCCCAACCCTCATCATGATTTTCATAGGTGAAACATTCAAAAGTATCTTCTCACCCCCCATAAATGCCACATCACGAACTTTCTTGTCTGCATAACTCTTCAGCCTATTCTGAGTTGTTCGAAGTAGTTCTTGAATCAACTTTATCTTCTTTGGGGGGGGGGGATACTGTGCAGTTCTTGATCTGAGCATGCAAGACTACACTATTGGAAATTACATCAAAATTACCTCAAGACTGATTAATTATTGGACATATATGAGGAAATATTATCATGTTCACAGATCATTTAACCCATTTTTTCCTTTTCAGATATTCCAAGAATGGAAAGCTGCAAGGAGAGAGGATTTGTCGCTATACCAGAAACAAATTGCTGAACAATATGTTGCAAATGCTGAAGGGGAGTGGAAAAATATTTTGGAAAGGAGAGCCAACAGAAATCCAGCAAACCTCCAAGAGACAATGGACAAGGAGCTAGAGAGTCATAGGCTTGAGAGTGGACCCAAGACTAGAAAGATCCCTGGTGTTAGCAACAATGAAGATGAGGATGTTGAGGATATCAATGTTGCGGAGGACGATATGATGGATGATGTGCTTGACCTGGATGATAATAACCAGAGGAGTGATGAAATTGTAAAAGTTGAAGCAGGTAACGGTAGTACACAGATTGATAACAATGATCAGCCGAAGATATGAATCTCTTATCTCTTTAAAGGTTTAGTTTGTGTTTGGTTTTATTTCCCTTTTGTTTGGCTTTTATGGTAGTTAGTATATGTGTTGCGTGTCATTCTGATTTCGGTTTTGAGGAATTGCCCTTATTTATATTAAAACTTCCAATTTTGTTGTACTAGCTCATTGTCTGATTAGTACATTTATGGCTAAGAAAAAGAAAACTGAGCTGCTTTTCTGTGACACCTATATTTGAATGTTTTATTTGTGCTCTATGTCAAGATTAATTGTCAAGGGTTGTTGAGATTCAGCATGGAGTTGTTTGCCGGATGCATGTAATTTGTTAGCTCTCACTATCTACAAAGTCCAAGCGTGGAATGTGACAGCCGACAGAAAACGTTGCAAACTTGCAATACATATATACGATGAGTACTCACACATTAACGAATTTTTTTTTTAAAAAAAAGAACAAAGATCATGCTTTACCTTTTTCAATTTAGTTACCAAAAGTGGATATTCAATTGAAATTAAAATTTTATAAAATTTGCTGTCAAGTCGATAGAGCTCCAGAATTTAGAAACAGTATCATAAAGTGTGACACATTTCCATCCAGTAGGCCATTTCCTCCAGAGTTTTAGAAGAAAATATCTGGCTGGTTCAGTTTTTGCACATCAGTGATTTCTACAATTTCCATTTTTCTGTACTTTCGCCAATTTGCTTTGAGTGAGGAAATTAAAATTTAACAATGTCCTACCTACATAACCCTTCCATTTGAAGCTACAGTAACAACGAGCGCCACCTATCTCATTTTATCTGACGCCATTTTCATTTTAACCTGTTGAATACATCGACATTGTTTTATATTTAAAACTTTTCCTTTAATCCTTAATAACTTGCTCTTGAAGCCTGCAAGCTGAAGTTTACTCCGATATCTCATTAAAATTTCTGCTAGTAGAATCTTGTAGGGGAAATTATCGATGTCAATTGTATATTAGCCTCCTCACCGGCTGACAGAAAAGAAACACTAATGTTGTTTTCGTCTAGCCTGATCCTACGAGAATTTAATAATCAAAGGTAAAGCCAGTGGTTAAGGATGAGATTTTATCAGCAATAGTCTAATAAATTGCTTCACCCTTCTAAGACCTTACCAAGGGACACATGCTTCTACATCTTGTAAGCATAGAGCTATTTATGTTATCAACACTCCTTGTTTACGCATCAACTCCATCAATATTCGATAAAATTCACTATCCCAAAAAGAGGATCACAGACTTTGTACAATAAAATTTGTAAAGCAAACTATCTTGATATTGGGTCAAATGTATCAGGGAAGCGAGTAAACCATTGCAAAACCATAGACTAGGAGTGCTACTAAAGATGGTAAATGCTTACCCGCACCGGGCATTTACACCTAAATATTTATATTTGACTAAATATTAGTAACAACTAAGAAACATAAGATAATTAAAGAGAGAACTGTAATTGTTATAAGAGGCTTAATATCACCGGCTTGCAACAGACCCAGGTAAACCGGCTTTATGCATATCCGCTACAGCCCCCGCAGTTTCTGCAAGAGCATTCTTCATCGTGGCAATTTTTGATGTAACAAACTCTTTATATTTTGAAACTGTATCAACAACAGCAAAGAGTTCAAGAGCACAAGTCTGCACCTCTTCCTCAGTTTGTGCAATTATTTCCTGCAATTTGGCATTTGATGCCTTTGAAAATAAAGATAAGCCAATCAGAATCAAGATTATACATCTAAGGTAAGAAAACTCCACAAGTTCACATCTGTCGGAGGACATTTGTAAGTGATGCATAGCAATATAAATCTTGTTTGAATTGCAAATAGCCTTACTTTCAGAAAATCCGCTGCCTCTCTTTCAACCAGATCCGACTTTCGAGTCTCTGTTTCAACTTCCTCAGCCATCCTTCTGGCTTCTGCTGCACACCTAGATATGTAGTCCTGCTTTTCCTTCTTTAATAAGTCCAATTGCGCTTCCAGCTGACACATCAATCATAAAATGATTTGGAAATAGTCATGTTAGGCTTCAAGTGCTGTTAAAAGGCCATAACTATAGCAATGATGGAAACCTTCTAAATTACTAGCCTTGTGTTTATTTGAAAACAAAATCTATTGGTGTCTGAACCTGATAAGTTTATGTGAATGGATACAACAACAAAAAACCAGTACAATCCCACAAGTGGGGTCTGGATAGGGTAGTGTGTATGCATACCTTACCCCTACCTTACAAAGATAGAGAGATTGTTTCATGTGAATGAATCTATAAACTAAAACAAGGTAGGCCTCAAAAGGCATTGTTGCACATAAGGGTGGCAAACAGCCCGGGCCCGGGCCTAAACGGGCCTCACGGACCGGTGCTATGTGGGCTCGGGCTTCGTGTGCCGGGCTTAAACGGTCCCGGGTTTCGTGGGCTTTTGGGTGTAACCAGACCGGGACCATGAACTAATGGTCCCAGGCTATGTGGGTCGGGCCCGATCCTAAACGGGCCTTGAATATTTTTAAAAAAAAATTATCTAAGGCAATTTCTTGTAAATTATATAGCTTATATATATTATATATACTATATCTATATCTATTAATATATATATATACTTTATACATTGCTTATATATATATATGTGGGCCTATTTATTTGTTTAAATTTTTTATCTAAGGCATTTTCTTGTAAATTATATATATATATATAGGGGCCTGAGTGGGCCTGACTTTTTCTTCAATTTTTTTTTATCTAAGGCAATTTCTTGTAAATTATATAGCTTATATATATATATATATGTGGTGGGGGGGGGTAAGTGGGCCTGGCTTTTTTTAATTTTTTTTTTATCTAAGGCAATTTCTTTAAATTATATATATGTGTGTGAGCCTAAGTGGGCCTGACCTATTTTTTAAAAAAAAATTTATCTAAGGCAATTTCTTGTAAATTATATAGCTTATATATATACATATATATATAAAATTTAGATAATTTACAAGAAATTGCCTTATATAAGATTGTATATATAGTAGTATAGTATTATAGATATACTAAGTATATAGTATATAAGCTATATTCGAATTTCGATATAATATTAGCTATATTACGACGTATATATATATATATATAACATTATATATATTAAGATGAACTCGGTATCAAAGTTGCAAATTAAAGTTTACATTTAATACTTCAAATTAAAGTTCAATGCCTTCAACATAATACTTCAAATTAATCTAACAAACTAAAACATTAAGCATAATACGTCTAATAATTTTAAAATAACACAAATTATCTCAAATCAACTTAAAATCTTAAATACGAATGTCTGGAGAATGCGCAAGACAACTCTTTATATGCCTCCTTAAATAGCCTGTGCCCTCCAACTTTGGACGATGAGTATAGACTCGACCACAGTTCTTGCACTTTATTATGCAAACTTCTTCATTTTTTTCTACCACATTAAAGTGTTCCAAAACAAATGGACGCAATCTAGAATCACCGGGCATGATTTAACTTGAATTAAGAATTTGAGTTTGAGAAATGAGAGATGAGTGAAGTCTTGAATACTTCAATTTGAGTTTGAGAAATGAGAGAGATTGATAATTTTGTGAAAAAAATGAAAGAATGAGGGGGTCTTTATAGTTGAAAATAAGGAAAAAGTGTAATTATAAGAAATTTGGGGTTAAAACAAAGTTAGGGAGGTTAAATGACTATTTTAGAAAGCCCAAATGGCTATTTTTGCACGCCAACGGCCATTTTTTAAATGTTGCAACTGCTAAAAAAAGTTTTTAGATTTTTTTTTTAAAAAAGTAGTCGTTGGGCCCGTTTGAGCCCATTTAGGACCGGTTGAACCGGTCCCGGGCCCAAACGGTCCTGGTCCTAACGGGCTTCTTCAATGAACCGGCCCACTTGGGCCTCAAGCCTCCTGGTCCCGGGCTTAAACGGATAGGCCCGTTTAGGCCCACTACCCATATGGGCTCGCGGGTCTGGGACGGGCCAGGGCCTAACCGGCCCACTTGCCACCCTTAGTTGCACATCCCGAACATATCAATAAAAGAAATCTTTCAAGCTGATAGACCTTATGTCATTAAATTTTGTCAGTAATGGTAACAGTGCCTTGTTTATTTTTCAAATCCAATCGTTGAAAGGCCAAAATAGTTCAGCTACGCAAAGACACACACATGCGCACAAGAGGAAAAGAAACACTAGTACTCCATAGCTGAAGAAAAAAGATATAAGGCAATAGGATGCTGGCTACACTTACATTGTCAATGTGAGCCTGAAGAGTAGTTAGACGATTCCTTTTTGACTCTATTTTGGAAGCCTTCTCAACTGATTGTTGCTGGAGAGTTATCAACTCTTCCATTTTCATCATGGAACTCTTCTTCATCTCATCTTCAAATGATGCAAGCATGGGTTTTAATGTTGTTTTGTAGTCTATACCTAAGACCTCCGCTTCTGAGGACCCTTGGGCATTCAAATTATACTGAAATTCATTTCCTAGCTTTAACCTGAAATTTCAAACGAGATTATCCGTAGTCAATCATCAAGGAAAATATGACGGGCAACAAGTAGAAGGAAGCTCTACTTTAAACCAGAGAAAACATAAACAAATATACTTGCTCATCTCACTTTGATCGACCTAGCTCCAAATATTCAATCTAAACCCCTCCCAAATTATGATCTATATCATAAAATTGTAGAATTTTTCCACCAACAGTTCAAATTCAAATATTCAATGTGACGCCTTTTCAGCCAATTGTCTGCTTTCACATTGTGAACTCTTCTTACAAAATTCAATATAATAATCAATTCAAAGTTTTCACTCTCAGACTCCAAAAGAACTAACCCAGGTCATTTAAAAAGATACAGAGGAAGTATAACTTATGGAAAAGAAAAAGAGGAAAGATTTTTCAACCAGCAACAAGAATGTACCGGTAATCTGAGAGACAAATTGTTGCATATAGGCACTCTCATTAGAACTTTTTTCACAAGTGCTACTGGATATTTGGTCCATGAAATTGGCCAAATTAAGAGAGCGATGCAATTAAATTGAATAGATGATGTACCTGAACTTTCCACAATTCAAATCTGTTTCACAAGTAACACTAGGGTGATCTGACAAATTCAGGTGGCTATACAAGAGAAACAAGGATCTTCATTTCTCTAGATAATGGGATAATAATAGATTAGAAGTAAGCATATCTCGAGTTCGAGCCCTGGATATGGAAAAATCCTTGGTAGGGAGCGCTTCCCCCGAATGGGGCCCTACGCAGCGCGAATCCGGATATAGTCGGGCTCCAATGCGGGTACCGGACACCGGGTGGGAAACCAAAAAAATATATATATCTGGATGAAGCGACACAAAACGAAAAAACAACAGAAAATACCATCAATAATTGCCGTATAATCCAACAGCAAATAAATAAGATATCATATGTGAACATGTAATAAAGGATATTCTTCATGAAAGACCAGGGTATTGATGTAAATATGAAATTCAATTCCAACACAGCATTTCCAGTCAGGCATGATGCAGCCTTAATTTCTAGCAAGAGTGATTGGAAAAATTAAATTCGGAATAGTTAGCCTTATAGCCTTCTGACTAGCATAATGTTCCTCATTCATGTCTCAAGTGAAAGTTGGTGGAAACAGCAGACGAGCTAAGTTGTGATTCTCATACATCACAGTAAGCAAACTGCAATCCATTTATCAGTCACCTAAATTATCTGCTGAGAATCCAATATGGAAGCAATCGGACGCTAAACATGTTGCAATGGACACTTCCACTATTAACACTTACTCATACTCTTAGAGCTCCATCTAGTCCAACTAAACTAGCCATAGTAGTAAAATAAATCCATGCCCAAAGAATAATAAACCTTAGATTACTAAAAAAATTAATTACATTCTGTCAAATGTATTTTTTTTTTTTTTTTGATAAGGTTTGTCAAATGTAAATTAAGTCAATTTTTTCTTTAACAAGAATAAACAACAGGAGAGAGTACGAAAACCTCCTGATAGATTGGTTGCACTCGATCATTAGCTCCTCAAGCTTCTTGTACATGTTCCCAATGGCAGAGTCGAGGTCCCAACCCTTCTCCTCCCATTCTATCCTCTGGTTCTCAATATCTGCAATATCCCTTTCCAAAGCATGCAACTCCCTCTTCATCCTATCTGCATCCCTGGGATTAATCCCTTGCTCCTCCACCTTCTTCTTCAACTCCTCGTTCTCCGCATAAATGCTCTCCTTCTCAGCAACCTTAGTCTCCAACCCTTTCACTTGCTCCTCCAACGACCTCTCCACCGTCGTTATACGCCCTTGTAACTGTTCAATGATAGAATGGAACTTCTTGACATCTTCCTCCAACGCACTCTTTTCATTCTCCAATACCTCTCTCTCTGATGGCCCATTCTTCAATGCCTCCAACTTTGCCTCTTGTGCCTTCAAATTCTCCTCCGAAGCATTCACATCCGCAACCAACCGCGCCTTTTCTTGTTCCAACTCCAGCATAAATTGACTATCCAAGTCATCCGCATCTTTATCTTCTCCCCTAATGTAATGAGAGTAATTCTCAACAGTATACCTAAACACCTTATTCTCCGAAGCAAGCTGTTGAGCTCGGGTACTCAACCGGTGATCATCAAATTTACCGAGCTGAACAAGCCAGTGAATCGCTGCAAGTAGACTAGGCCACGAATGAGGCGTCCCAGGGGCACGCAATGCAGATTTGTTCACTTTTACGGGGCAGTTTAGGCTTTTCAGTAGGGTTTGGAGATCATCGTCGAGTTTTTGTGATTCTGAGGGGTTAAGTCCAAAGCGAGAGAGGATGAATTTTAGGGTTTCGGTAATATCTTTAGCAGAAGGGAGAGGGGGTTTGAGAGTAAAAGGGAGAGAGTGAGAGGAAAGGTAAGCGTTGATCGTACGGATGGCGTTGAGTTGATAGGAGCGGTCGGAGATAGGGATAGCGGCGGACCGGGGGTTTACACCGACAGATGACGGCCGACTACTGGCGAAGCTTGCGTCGGAATCACGGCCGCCGGTGGCGATAAATTGCCTTGGGTCGTTTGCCTTCGTAGCGGTCGGAGTCGGCGGTGGATGTCGCCAGTCCGGTGCTACAGAGTTCGTAGGGCGTCGTCCGGCGCCTCGCATTGTTGGAGGATGCTACTGTTGATCTCTGTGGACAGTGAAGGTTTTTTGAGTTGAATTCCCGCTTTGCAATTGGGAAATGAGATGCGGACATATACCACTATTGAAGTCATACACTAAAATCATGTCTAAAGGGGTGATTAAGAGGAATAACATTAAATATTGTCCCCAAGTTAAATGTAGTTAGAAAATGAATTATTGAGAGATTTCTCTACCAAATGAGTGGAGTTTGTCCCGAATCATCAATTTAGCAAAGTAACATTAAATCAAGAAGAAGGCACAATTTATTTTGTTCAAAGTCAGCAATAAAGTTTTGAGATTTTTAAGCAAATCGCTAAATTATCATTTAAACTAAAAGTTTAATCATAAATATTCAACACTCAGACGATTTTAGTTGTAATTAGCTATTAAGTTTGAATTTTAACCCCGAACAACAAAGTTGAAGAATTGTAGTGGTCTTAGTGAAGAATAAGAGACAAATATATCATTTGGCACATAAGGGGAAGAGATAGAGTTAATTTATAAATATCACCAATTACAATGACAGTTAGCTACGAACCAATCTTATTAGGGGACACTCTATGCAATTTTTTGTGTCTGAAGTTGGGAGAGCGTGACTGAATTTCATGCGCCTATGACTAAACTTGCCAAAGCCTAATTTGAGACAATTTGAAAGAATTGTTCGTAGAATTTTAACAATTTTATACACGATGTAATATCTAAATTTACTCCAAATGAATTCAATTGAAACATAAATTTCAAATATAGTAAAAAACAAATTTCAATCATCATTTGTCAAAATAATAAACAAAACGACCCTATTTTGCAACAACGATGGTTTACCAATGTTTTTAAGATATTCCAAACATTAATCACTTAATTTAAACTCATTTTTCATTTTACGAATACATAACAACACTTTTCATATAAACTCGACTTACGCTCAGGGGTGGATACCAGGTTAACTGAACTCAGTATTTTTATTGCGGAGTATGAATTTATGTGTAAAACTTTATCAAAATTACAATAAATAGTAGATATGAAGTCATAGCAATAACAACCGAATAATCAAACCGTTCTAATACAAGTTTCACAACAAACTTACACCACTGACAACCCAAAGACAATACCCTAACAGGCTAGCCCAACCCCCGATACAAAGGAAGAAAAGCGCTCGACTCCCTCTTAACCATCCACCCTAATGTTCGATCTTCACACCTTCATATCTAAAGCCATGTCCTTAAAAATCCGAAGTCGCGCCATGTCCTGCCTGATCACCTCACCCCAATACTTCTTAGGCCGCACTCTACCTCTTCTCGTACCCGTCAAAGCCAAAACGCTCACACCTCCTAACCGGGGCATCTTGGCTTCTCCTCCGCACATGCCCGAACCATCTAAGTCTCGCTTCCCGCATCTTGTCGTCTATGGGAGCCACGCTCGCCTTCTCCCAAATATCTTCATTCTTAATCGTATCTAGCCTAGTGTGCTCACACATACTCAGCATACTCATATCTGTTACTTTCATTTTCTGGGTATGGGAATTCTTAACTTGCCAACACTCAGTCCCGTATCATAAGTCACGAGTCCCAATTCACAAACCATATTCATGGCACCTCGTGCCCACATTATTAATCACAATTACACGGACAACTCAATTTTAGAAGGTTGAACCCAAAAAATTTAAATTTTAGATCCGTCTCTGGTTACGTTTTTACTGGTACTTCTTAATAAGTTAAGTGCCTCTAAGATATACTTGCAACCAGACTTCATATCATCTATAGTCGAGAGAAACTTCTTTTAGTCATAGAGCATAACGTTTGGAGCAGAACCTTGGGTTATCTGTTTATAGTCAATATAATTAATTATATCTCTCTGGCTGTATCCCCAACTCCATTCGAAATTAACCAACAATGACCATGGGGAAGGAGGAGGAGAAGATAGTGTGTTTTGTCTGTTATTTGTTACAATTGATTACATATTAAATAACGGGATCTTAATACAAATAACTAGCCATATTCATTGTTTACTTTTTATAGTCATATACATATATTATACAATGATTATACACAATTATACATATATAATACATACATTATGCATATATTATACTTGCACCGACTATTTTTAATTTAAACGGTTTGGCAGATGATTATTTGGATTAATTCTTCTTAAATAATTTTGTAAACATGTGGGTACATATTAAATACCAATGTGCAAACAGGATGCGTCCTGAAACTTTTAAAAGTGAGAAACGGCAGTAGTTTAGGGCACCATAAGACAAACTAATGTCTCTAACGTCTCTAATAATAACTTTAAAGCTCGTTTGGATTGACTTTAAAAAAAGTACTTTTTAAGTGTTGAAGTTAATTTTATAAATAAGCAGTTATGTGTTTGGATAAAAGTGTTGGAGCTGAAAAAAATCTGTTGAAATGTTTGGTAAACAAGTGCTGATAAACACTTTTTCTATTAAAATGACTGAAATATATTTAAAGTTGTTAACACTATAAAGAAACTTATTACTAGTATAATATTTTATTTTAAATTTATTAATACAAATACAAAATAATTAATATTTGAACTGATCACCTAAAATAAGACTCAATCCGAATTGTATGATTATTGATATAAAAAAAAATATGAAATGGAAAGAAAACAATTGGTAAATGCTTTAGATAATCCCAGCTAGATGAGTGGCGGTGGACAAAAAAAATAAAGTAAAAACTCAAAATGTGAATCAAATCAAGTGTTACCAACTGAAAAAGAACCAGAAAGAAAAAGAGCAAAATGAAGAAATACAATGGAAGTCGCAGGAATAGAAAACGGGAAAGAATAGAGTTAAATTGGGATTTTGTTGTGAAGGACATTTTTGGAATAATAATATTATTAGGGATAAGAGGGTAATACTTGGTCAAAGATAGTTGGCTTTTAAGCTAAAAAAAAAAATTGGGATTAATCAACTTGTGGCTTTTGATTTTTTTTAAGCCAGTTTAACTTTTTTTAAGGTGTTTTCTTTTTCGCCAAACACTTCCAATATTTAAGCCAATCCAAACAGGCCTCTTAAGGTGATAACTCTATGACATTCGGGGAGCAACAATGCTCCACATGGTGCTGTAATTTTGGGAATACCTTAAGGGGTCGTTTGGTATGATATATAAATAAAAATAATCTTGGGATCAAATTTCAGTACCATTATATCGCTTATTTGGTTAATAAATTTGAGATAAATATTATAGGATTAAAAATAGTACCGAGATAACTTATATCTGCCTGAGGCTGAAATAGTAATTCTAAGATAAATTATCCGAAACGACTCATATATATATATATATATATATATATATATATATATAAGTTTGACAAACAAAAAAAAATGCTAGAACAAGAAGAGTCATGTTGCCAACCGAAAAAGGAACTCTTACCTAAAATCCCCACCATTTTTTCCCTTTTTCCATTTTTGTTAAAATTTATTTGTTTTACCATAACCTTTCAAGTGTTCATAAAATGTCAAAACTTTCTTCTTTGCATGCTTAATGCTTTTACTACCAAGTCCTAAATAACTCAAACATGCATCTTCTAGTGCCATGCTCAATTAATAAGTAACTTAAACACCGAGTATTTAAATGATAAGATACGTAAAGATTCATTTTTCGACAGTATGTGTAACTTAAATAAAAAACAGGGGGAGGTTTACTAACTTTGGTGTGAAATATACTTCCGTAGAGATGCTATTTGATATCTTTCTATATCACTAAAATCAACAGAGAAGCAAATTTATTTAATTAGTATCTACTTCATCAATAGCTTATACCTTTATATACTCCAAATCTATATGAAACTATTTATCTTTCAGAAAAATTAATTTAACTATTAGTTACATATTTTTATAAGAATAGACATGACTTGTTAAAACCACTAAATACTAAAGTTATTTTTTGAAAAGTTACTAAAGTTGATTATTCGTATTTTTTGGTACTCCTACCAATCTCCTACCAATCTAACGGTAACACTGCCATTTCCACCGGCAAATTTCCGCCGGCAAATCTCAGCGCCGGCGATTCGTCCAGATGAACCAGGTAAGTTCGACCCTCTCTTTCCCTCTCCTCTCCTCACCTTTCTCTCTCCTTTCTTTCTCCTTTCTCTCTCTCGGGTCTCTCTCTTCCTTTCCCTTTCTTTTAACCCTAGCAGCAACTAGGCCGGCGACCGGCGACCCACCGGCGCAAGCTATCTTCTGCTTTTTCGGCCCAGCCATACCACCCTCCCCTGTGTTTCCCCTTTCTTCAAACCTTGCCTCGGCGTTCCTCTAGTTCTCGGGCAGGCACTGTTTTCCGGCGACCGTTCTGGTGATAGTCCTCCCCATTTTACTTGGCCTCGGGGTTTGCTGTGTGTGTT
Source organism: Nicotiana sylvestris (assembly GCF_000393655.2). Taxonomy (NCBI): domain Eukaryota; kingdom Viridiplantae; phylum Streptophyta; class Magnoliopsida; order Solanales; family Solanaceae; genus Nicotiana; species Nicotiana sylvestris. The sequence continues at coordinate 115,876,131 of NC_091057.1, read as the reverse complement.
GCAGGTACCACTGTTGGCGGCTGTTTGGTGACGGGTGGGAGGTGCACGGACAAGCATAGCGGAGCAGGCCATTTGACAGTCACAAAGGGCTGGACGTCGGGTTCCAAAGCACCCAGGTTATATTTGCGGGAATTGCTGCAGCTGACTAGGCAAGCGCGAGGCATACGGGCGAGTAGAGCGGAGCATCTCCGGGTGCATCAAGTCATATTCCCAGGTTCTTTCGATCGGGAGTTGGTACCTCCCGTTTTCTTGTCTCTTTCTCTGTGTTAGATAATTTGTGGTTATCTAGTTAGCACCATTTTAAGCGTATTTTTAGTATTTTAGTATACTTGTAGTTGCAACCGGTTATTTTCTGGTTTGGGCCCGGGTTAGTGCCTCCCGAAGTCTGTCGTAGGTATAGTAGCCGCGGTGTGGGATGGTAGAGTAAGGTCATGTCCTCGAGGGGTGTCGGGGGTGAGAAGGGGGGTGGGGAGGGGGTCAGGGGTTGGGTCGAGAGGAAAGGAGGGTAAGGGGAAAGAAGGAGGCTGTAGATTGAGGATCGGGTCGTGGAACATAGGCACGCTGACGGGTAAGTCTATTGAGTTGGCAAAGATTCTCCAGAAGAGAAAGGTTAATATAGCTTGTGTCCAGGAGACTAGGTGGGCAGGGTCGAAGGCGAGGAATGCGGACGAGTATAAGTTGTGGTACTCTGGAGTCATGAGGGGTAAGAATGGAGTGGGTATCTTGGTGGATAGGGATCTTAGAGAGTCTGTGGTTGAGGTTAGGCGAGTGAATGATAGGCTAATGTGTATTAAGTTAGTCATTGGTGAGTGCACCCTCAATGTAGTTAGCGCTTACGCGCCGCAAGCGGGCTTGGATGAGGAAGTTAAGAGGCGCTTTTGGGAGGGTCTGGATGAGATTGTGCGTAGTATTCCTCCTACTGAAAGGTTATTTATTAGAGGGAATTTTAATGGCCATATCGAGGCAGCTGCTGGCAGTTATGGCGAGGTGCATGTGGCTTTGGCCTTGGGGATAGGAACGGAGGAGGTACTTCACTGTTAGACTTCGTTAAGGCTTTCGAGCTGGTGATTGCGAACTCAACTTTTTCGAAGAGGAAGGAGCATCTGGTTACTTTCCGAAGTTCGGCGGCGAAGACTCAGATCGATTACCTTCTCCTCAGAAGGTGTGATAGAGGGTTGTGCAAGGATTGCAAGGTTATCCCGGGAGAGACCCTCGCAACTCAGCATAGGCTCTTAGTGATGGACATCGGCATTATGATGAAGAGGAAGAAGAGGTATGCTCGTGGCCGACCAAGGATTAGATGAGGAGCTTTAACCAAGGATAAAGCCTAGGAATTGGAGGGGCGGTTATCTACTATGGGAGCTTGGAGGAGTAGTGGAGACGCGAGCACTATGTGATCAACTACAGCGAACTATGTGAGGAAGACAGCGAGAGAGGTTCTAGGTGTATCGAAGGGTTTTCTGGCAGGCACCAAGGAGACTGGTGGTGGAATGACATAGTCCAAGGTAAAGTGGAGGCGAAGAAGGTGGTGTACGCGAAGTTGGCAGGGAGCTCAAGCGAGGAGGAGAGGAGAGCGAATAGAGAGAGGTACAGAGTGGCTAGGAAGGAGGCAAAGCTGGCGGTTACGGAGGCTAAGAATGCAGCGTTTAGCCGTATATACGAGGAACTAGGGTAGAAAGGAGGGGACATGAAATTGTTTCGGCTGGCTAAAGCGAGGGAGAGGAAGGCCCGGGACCTGGATCAAGTGAGGTGCATCAAAGATGAGGATGGTAGAGTATTGATGGGAGATCCCCAGATTAAGCGGAGATGGCAGACATACTTCTATGGTCTTCTAAATGAGGAGGGGGACCGGGATATAGCGCTAGGTAACTTGGGGCATTCGGAGAATCTCCGAGATTTTAGGTATTGCAGGCGCATTAGGGTTGACGAGGTCGTGGGGGCTTTGCGTAAGATGAGTAGGGGTAGAGCGACCGGGCCAGATGAAATTTTGGTTGAGTTTTGGAAGTATGTGGGTAGAGCAGGATTGGAATGGCTGACTGGGTTGTTCAATGTAATTTTTAGGACGAAAAGGATGCCGGAGGAATAGAGGTCAAGTACAGTGGTACCGTTGTACAAGAACAAAGGTGATATCCAGTGTTGTAACAATTATAGGGGTATCAAGTTACTTAGTCATACCATGAAAGTCTGGGAGAGGGTGGTGGAGGTGAGGGTGAGGAAGACGACGTCTATATCCGACAATCAGTTTGGATTCACGCCGGGCCGCTCTACTACGGAATCTATCCACCTTATTAGGAGGTTGGTGGAACAGTACAGGGATAAGAAGAAGGATCTGCATATGGTGTTTATTGACTTGGAGAAAGCGTATGACAAGGTTCATAGGGAGGTGCTCTGGAGATGTCTTGAGGCGAAGGGCGTGCCGGTAGCCTATATAAGAGCGATCAAGGATATGTATGATGGAGCTAAGACTAAGGTTAGGACTGTGGGAGGCGACTCAGAGCATTTTCCGGTTGTTATGGGATTACACCAAGGCTCTGCGCTTAGCCCATTCTTATTTGCCTTGGTGATGGATGCTTTGACACATCATATTCAAGGGGAGGTGCTATGGTGTATGCTATTTGCTGATGACATTGTTCTAATTGACGAGACGAGGGCAGGTGTTAACGAGAGATTGGAGGTTTGGAGACAGACTCTTGAGTCTAAGGGTTTCAAATTGAGCAAGTCTAAGACAGAGTACCTGGAGTGCAAGTTTAGCACTGAGTCGAGGGATGTAGGCGGGGACGTGAGACTTGGGTCACAAGTCATCCCCAAGAGAGATAGCTTCAAGTACCTTGAGTCGGTGATTCAGGAGGATGGAGAGATCGACGAGGACGTCACTCACTGCATAAGGGCGAGCTGGATGAAATAGAGGCTTGCATATGAAGTCTTGTGTGATAAGAAAGTGCCACCGATAATCAAAGGTAAATTTTATAGAGCGGTGGTTAGATCGACAATGTTGTATGGGGCAAAGTGTTGGCCGATTAAGAACTCCCATATCCAGAGGTTGAAAGTAGCAGAGATGCGGATGCTGAGGTGGACGTGCGGGCACACTAGGATAGACAAGATCAGGATGAAGATATTCGGAGGAAGGTGGGTGTCGCCCCTGTGGATGACAAGATACGGGAAGCGAGACTCAGATGGTTCGGGCACATGCAGAGGAGAAGCATCGATGCGCCGGTGAGGAGGTGTGAGCGGTTGGCCGTGGTGGGCACGAGAAGAGGTAGATGGAGACCTAAGAAGTATTGGGGAAAGGTGATCAGGCAGGACGTGGTTCGTCTGCAGATTTTCGAGGACATGTCCCTTGATAGGAAGGCCTGGAGGACTAGCATTAGAGTTGTAGGATAGGGGTAGTAGAGCTTGCCTTTCTGCATGCCGGGGGCGAGGCGGGGTTGGATTGGGGTTGATCTTAGATGGTTTGTAGTTTATGTTGAACCCACACTATTCTTGTTGTTTATCTTAGATTCCCTAAACTCTGGCTACTGTTATTGCATGTCATTCATCTTTTGATTTTTATGCTTCTGTTACTATAATGATTTTTACTGGAGTTACTAATGAATTCTTTTTTCTTTTCTTGTTTTCCTTGTTTTTCTTTATTTTCGTCATTCTGAGCCGAGGGTCCATCGGAAACAGCCTCTCTGTCCTACCAGGGCAGGGGTAAGGTCTGCACACTACCCTCCCCAGACCCCACTATATGGGATTTTACTGGGTAGTTGTTGTTGTTGTTGTTGTTGTTGTTGTTACTCGTATATATTTAGCTTAAATGTCAAAAAATATTATTCTTTCTTCTATCCTTTTTAAACTCTGTTTAACCTTATATTATGTCAAACTCTATACTGTGTGTTATTTTGTTGTTGTTATGGTTCATGTCTTCATTATTTTCAATATGGCTTGGCTTCTTTACCGAGTGATGTTGAAGAATCAGCGGGTGAGTTGTGGTTAAGGGTGAAATAACACTCGCACCCTAGAGCTAGTTGGTTCTTCTCGAAATGCGTTGAGACGCAGTAATTGACTGGACATCTAGGGGTAAAGCACGGTTTCGGTGTGGGCCGCGAGAGCGGTACCAAATCGAGGCAAACTCTGAATACTAGATATACTTTTTTTCCTTGCGTCGAGGGTCTATCAGAAACAAACATATCTTTAATTACACACGTTAGGACTAAGATCAGCATACATAGTATCCTACCCAAACTGTGAGAATATACTAGGTATATTGTTATTACTATCATACACGGATGAGATATTGTCCTAGCAACACTTCTAATAAATTATTAGAAGTATAATTTCCTCTCATATTTTCACAAAAAAAAAAAAAAAAAAAGAGGAAAAGGAAAGAGGAACCAAAAACAATAATGGCAAGAATGCCAAGTCAAAAAATTAGCCCACCTTGATGCCACCTTTTTAAAATTCAAAGCAAACACACATACACACACACGCAGTACTCTTTCTCACACACTGTTGTCGCTCTCTTTCTCTCTCTCCCTCCATCTTCACTCTCTCCAAAAGCAAAGCAAAGTCGAAAAAGGAGTACAGGAAAAGCAAGAGAGAGGAAGAGATTGGTGGGTCTTCCTTTTCCCCAACTATTCTTCTTCCTCCTTCTCCATCATCATCTTTCTTAACACAAAAAATGACCTCTACACTTACCCAAAATAACATCAATGGCAACCACCACCACCACCCTCAATATTACCCTTCTCATTCTTCTTCCTCTAAAGCTTCTATCAAAGGTTGTTGTTGTTGTCTTTTCCTCCTTTTCTCCTTCTTACTTCTCCTCATTTTAGCTATCATACTTGTAATAGTACTCGCCGTTAAGCCCAAAAAACCCCAGTTCGATCTTCAACAAGTTGGCGTTCAGTACGTCGGAATTACTCCCAATCCAGCTGCGATAGCCACGTCATCTGCCTCAGTTTCGCTCAATATTCGCATGGTTTTCACTGCTTTCAATGATAACAAGGTGGGAATCAAGTACGGTCAGTCGCGGTTCACTATCATGTACCGTGGGATTCCTCTGGGTCGGGGCACCGTACCCGGGTTCTACCAGCCAGCTCATAGCGTTAAGCGGGTCGAAACTACCATTGTTGTGGATCGGGTTAACTTGCTCCAAGCTGACGCCGCGGATTTGATTCGTGACGCGACGTTGAATGACCGGGTCGAGTTACGGGTATTGGGTGATGTCGGAGCTAAGATTCGAATCCTTGGGCTTACTTCACCCGGTGTGCAGGTTAGTATTTTGTTGCTTTGCTTTAATATTACAGCCACTATCTTCTCCCTTTTTCGGTAGGATTTTGCTAAAATCCTCTTATTATTTACTCTCAAAAGTTTTGTTATTAATGGAAATCCTGCTCTTGTTTGCTTTGAGTTATATATTGGACTTAAGTCTTAAGTGCACTTTGGATTTGTTTCAAGAGTAGGATAATTGTAGATATCTAACATGAATGGACATCACTGGAAAAAAAAATGAAATAATTATATTTTATAGTCGCTTTCAAAATAATTACCGAAATATATATATATATTTTTTTGTATATATATATATATATTATGTATATTATATACAAAAATTATATATTTTTCAAATAACGAATATAAATAGTTTGTGGCGCCGACTAAAAATGAAAATAGTTCCTAAAACATCGTGCATAAATGGGGGGAAAATGAAAATTGGAACTCAATGTTTATTTTTATTTGGGGTTGAGATAAATGATTAGCGGTGGAATATTTTTGTCTAAGTTCTCTCTAAGTAGCAATACAAACAAGTAATGTTGATATGTAGTGGGACCCATTTAACCTGTCATGTCCAAGTATATTAGTAGGTCATTATTGGCAACAAAATATGTCTTAAGTTTCTCTATTTTCTCACATACTAAATTTATACTAGTAATGCATTTGTTTTCTTTGTCAAGACTATTTTGCCAGTAACATTAAAATTCAAGATCAAGTTTAAATTTTGCTGAAATGTATTGTCTCTTAAACTAATTTTTCAACTACTATTTGTTTGATCTTTGTCGCCAATGCAAAAATAAATCAACATGTTAACGTTTGTTTCCTAATAAAAGAGTATTGTATAAATTGAGACGAGGTGAGTACGAGATTCTGCATTGATTTGGGTGTTTGCCGTAGTTTTTTGGAATCGAGAACGCAACAATGTGAGCTGTAGTGTGGTAGTAGACCATTATAGTGGGCAGTACAATTTGTCCACCTAGTATTAGAGTGTGGTACGGATCCTGTCTTGAATGGAACTTGCTCTTTTCTCTCATGTTGATTTTCTTTGTATACTGACATTTCTTGACACCATTCAAATTTTAGACCAGCCATGTTGTTGTCTTGCCTTTGCCTTATACACTCTCTTTCTTGAGCTGCTGCTCCTAATTTCTGCCGTTGTTGTCTTGCCTTTGCCTTGTAGACTTTCTTGTAGGTATGTAAATAGGGCAGGGTAGGGCGGGCAGGTTTACCCGATTTGCCCTGTCCCGTTTAACCTTTTGTCAGGATTTTGCCCTGCCCCGCTTTGCCCCGTTTAGACTATTTTTTATTTTTTATTTTGCAGTATGCTTTTAATTTCTTTTACCCTTTCAACTTTCTATTTAAATATTTAAAATTGACATGTCAATAAAAGTTGTTTGTGCATATTGATTGAATAAATGTAAATTTTTATTAATATTATATAATTTATCAAAGACTAATTTTTTCCTTATATTAATGTTCCACTCCAAGTAAATAGCTAATTGTTTAAATCACTTCTGGAATGGTTTGTTTCCTTTAGTTATCATACTTCTGAAGTTAGTGAACTAATTTGACTGTAAAACTGCATGACAAAGCATCACTTCCATTAATTTCCTCTATTTTTTTTTTAATACAACATCAGTTTATTAATTTCAATACCATAAAAAATACCATCAATTTTTTCTTTTATACAATGTCTTAGTTTAACAATATTAGGAGATCAAGCGTGCGCATAATCTGAAGTTCTCTGTTGTTGTACCTCCTATCCCGTAAGACTTTCTTTATAGCAACAGATTCACGAGCTATACTACAATTGTATATTACTTGCTCCAACCAATGTATAAATTTTTATCATCATTTGCTAGGCATAAAGTAGAATCGTTAATAAACAATTTGATATTTTATAAAACTATTATATTTGCAATTATGCTACTAGTTAACAAATGTTAGCAAGCAAACAAAACAAGTTTTTTTAAAAAGAAAACAAAACGACAAGAATTTGAGGCACCAAATGTGTTGATGCTAAAATAGCTAGAGAAGTAAGCACACACAAGTGAGTTTGAGCTAAAATCCTGCCCTGCCCCATTTACTATTTTCTGAAAATGTGTTTTGACCCGCCCCGCCCTGCCCCATTAAGACTTTGCCCTGCCCCACCCCATTTGCTATTCCTACTTTCTTGAGCTGCCCTTCTAATTTGTTGCTCTGATTTTAGTTAAACTAACATGGTCCACAGTCTCTGCTGCTTCCTGGAGGACTTGGTGCATGTAGTGGTGGAGTTAGGAATTTTAAAAGCAGATTAGAAGCTTGAGATTTGAACTTGTGACCTAAAGTAATTTTGTAGTCACCTTTGTCACTACAAAAGAAGCTTCTCTTATATCAAGGAGCTATATTCAATAGTTTTTATGTGTATACGGAATTGTTTTCACTATATTTGTCGATATAATTTAAGATGAAGCTAAGGAGTTCAATCTAACCCCTTCAATACATGTGATGTAGCTCCGCCTCCGAGTGCTATTTTCCAAACAAGCATGCTATTCTTAATAACTCTTAATAGGTAGAGAGGTAAGAAAAAGGTCATGGCTATAGGAACTCTCTCCAGTGAGTTGTGACTATTGATTAGTCCCATGTTCTCTCATGTGAACAGATATTGTAATTCTTGAGCTAGTTTTTTCTCTTGATGCTTTATGCTTGCAAGTCCTGGATTCCTAACGTAATCTGCAGTGGAGGGGGAATTACCCTGACATCCCGTCCACTTTACCATCTTCAACAGTCTAATTCCCCCACCTGGAAAAACAACTCTATAAGCAACAATTCTCATCAGATGCATATTGGTAGTGGCTGAGTCCAGTGGGTAAAAGTTTATGTCTATACCAAATCCGTCCATCGTCACAACAAAGAATTAGCAAGTGTAGTGATATTCAGCATTTACTGACTTGAAAGAATCCCGGACAGACCAGAGTGGGTCTAACTTCCAAGTACACTACACACAAGTGATGATCCTCCTTTGCTACAACTGTACAACCTGCACCATAAGCGAGAGGTGGACGTGGAGCTAGGTGTCGGCAAGGGTTCAATAAAATTCCCTTCGCCAGAAAATCATACTTAACAAATGGATAAAAATGAATTATTTTTGTTATATATAAATTGTTGAATCTTCTTGACCTAAGAGAAAATTCTAGTGTAGTATCCAAGGGAGTTCAAAAAGTCTGTTAGAGCACTGAGCACAGTTTCAAATGCTATTGCTAGGTGTGACAATCTAGTAGTTTTTTGAATCCCTTTTTATGAATTACTTGCTCCATAGCCGGAAGCTCCCCTCCTTAATTACTTTAATCCTTTGATTTGTGGCTGGTCTAACTGTATGTTTAGAAATGTAACACATGATAAATGGTGTTGAACAGGTATCAGTGGATTGCGCAATAGTGATCAGCCCTAGGAAACAGGCTCTCACATACAAGCAATGTGGATTCGATGGTCTAAGCGTATGATTCTGTAACTGTTACTTAATCCTGAAGTTTAAAGCATATCTATTTTGTTGGACTTGGTATAAGAAGAAAAGAAAAAAAAACAAATTCAAAAGGAAAGTTATTTTAGGAAAAAGAATACTAAAAGCAAGATTCTTGAGCCAACTAATTTTAGTCAAAAAAACATTTATTCATTAACTGGATTTTCTTTTCTTTTCTTTTTTCGGGAGAAAATTTTGTTCTGCGTTGTAAAGTTTTGGACTGATTGTATTTTCAATACATTGTTATGCCACGACTCATTGTCATCTACTAGTTTTACTATATTTTATTTTTAGGATAAATTATTTATTTTTCTGTCTCTTTCGACTCTAAAGAGAGAATCTGATTCTGTAACTTTGCCAAATGAATTCTGGATTCTCGAATCTTATGTGTCGGAGATGTGCTTCCTTTTCATTATTGTATCTATTTCTTTTCTTGCAACTTTACCCTAACAAGTGAAATATCCTGTCGAGTAACTTCTCTAATATAAGCTATAACTGAATTAATATTTACAGTGTCCAAGGAGTAAGGGAAAAAATAAAAATAAAAAACGAAGCAGTCATCAAATTCATAATGTCAAACAAAAAATGATTAAGTGCTAAGAAGTCTATTCTAACTATTAAAAATTTACGAACAAACTTAAATCATCTTAATTTACTGCTCTAATTAGTGTCCTATTAGTATGTAACGTATTACGTTTATGTAAACAGACATTCTCTCAGAAATTAAAGGTAAACCACATCGTATTATTTCCTTTTCATAAAAGTAAATCGAGAACTAGGAGATATTCTGATTGACGAGGCTCATTTCTTCTGTTATGCCATCCAGAGGTAGAAGAAAATGTTTTTATCACTTCCATTTTGGAATAAATATTACCTTCACCAAATAAGCAAATGAATTAAGTAGATGAGAAAACAATCCAATGATAAAATATATTTTTTAAGACATTTTTAAAATTTAAAAAAAAAAATGAAGAGACTTGAAGTTAAGTAACACATATTAGACATGAATTTATCTCAAAAAAGGAAACTTTTGCAGAGATGATTCATAGCCTGAGGCAGAGGTTTAAGTTCTTAAATAACAATAAGGTAGAAGAGGAATAAAAAGGTATTCATGAGAATGTCACAAATGGGTTGTGTATCATCGAAATATTAGAACATGTCTAAATCAGATAATGAAATTTGATTTGTAGAGCCTGTTATTGTTACCTTGTCTTCTTCCCCTTACCAAAAGTAAACTAAATTGAATAAAATGAAATATAGGATCTGATAGAACTGTGTGAAACGATCATGGGCAAGGAACGGAAGTGATGGCATTTCTTACCCTCGAAATGATTCATGAGAACACTCGTGGAGAGCTCTCTCAATTTATGCCCTTCTAAATCAGGATGGTGACTGATCCTCCATCCAAATTATTAAGAGAGGCAAGCTTAATAAAAATCATACCTTAATATGCATGGCTATTCTAGCAACACACACAAATGGCATAGAACCAAACCCAAAAAGGTCTCAACTCTCACGTAATAATCATGCCTTTGAACCACAACAACAAAACTTTTGCATTACTAATATTCTCAACTAGAATCCTCATGGCGACAGAAAGCTTTTAAAATGTCAAAATTGTCTTCTGAAACACCCGATGAAAATAAAGAGTAACAGCAATAATAACTTGTGTTCCACCCAATGACTTGAATATTGAAACACTTAAGCCTTCAGCCGGCCATAGAATTTCTGCTTCTCTTGAGTGGTCTGGAAGCGACCATGTCCAAACTTTGAGGATGTGTCGATGAACTTCAGCTTAATCTCCTCAAGAGCAACACGAGAGGTCTGGTTGAGCAGGGACTGACGAAGGGTTACAACCCTCTTCTTAGGACCAACACAGCATCCCTTGATCAACAGGTAATCATCCTTCACCACACCATAATGGGGAAATCCACCCATGGGAGTAATGTCTTTCTCGGTCCTGTTAACATTAATGAAAAGTAATCATGGTTCAGAAAAAGAGAACCAGTACAATCGAAGGTACAGTATATGGTAAAAAGCACACAACCACGGGCCACATGCAGAATATAAGACATTCTCAGCATAAGGCAACAGCTTGACTGGTTTTTGAGCAATCGTAGATGTGCAATTGCTCACGCAAAAGCACTAGTTCACATAAGTAGAATATCGAGCACCCCCTTGTAGGAAAAGAGAAGCTTTAGCAGGAAAAAAGGCAATGTTGCATACCTGTCAAAATCAGTTATGGCAGCATGGGATTCTTGGCCAGCCTTCCCTAGTTTGTAAACCTTCTTGTTCATCTCGGTACGGTGATGGTATCCATTTTGACCAGCACGGGCAACTGTGTAGGAAACTCTAGCAGGGTGCCAGGCACCAATACAAGCAACCTTACGCAGACCCCTGTGGGTTTTGCGGGGAAGACGTGTCACACCCCAACGAGTTACAACACCTTCATAACCCTTACCCTTGGTGACACCAATGATATCAATCATCTCATCCTTCTGAAAAACAGCATCAACTGGAACCTGCTTCTCGAAGAAACCATATGCAAAGTCAACCTTCTGAGCAATTGTGCCACCATTCACCTGGATCTCCATCAAATGGGCTTTCTTCTGTTTCAGACCCTTCATCTTCCTTATCTGCCAGTTTTTTGAAAAAGGCAATCCCATTATATCGAGTCTAGGTAAGCTTATCTTATTTGTTTACATATCTAAGACACTGAAAAATATTCAAAAACATTAATAAGGATTTGGAATGAGGTATAAACCAAAATGACTTTTTTTTTATTTGCATTGGGTGTTCAAGTCTCTATGAGACACGACTAATCCCGGGGGTGCACAGGCCCTCGGCAAGGAGTTTCCCGCAAGTGCACTATGGTTAATTCAGGTTTTACCCAGTCTGATGGCCCTCAGAAATTGTTTGCATCCAGTAGGTTTCGAACTTGAGACCTTGGAAGGGAGCATACCCCAAGGCTCAAGTCAATTGCCACCAGGCCAACCCTGAGGGTTATGACTTCAAACATAACCGGCGGAGAAAAACCATATTATCTGCTGAGCCAATATAGGGATGGCATTGGATGTCTGACACTACCTCTTTATCTAAAATTTATATGAGATGTACACGATTTGAAAATCAAATTCTATCTAGAATAGAGGTATTTTCACAACACAGTTCTTGGGCCGAAAGACAGGTGTTTCTAGGCACACTAAAAGGAATAGCTGTTGTTGAAGATGATATTGGACTAAGATTACCTGAGTGTGAGCCAAAACACGGATGACGCAAGCATACTTCTTCAATTTCTCCAGCTGTGTCTGGATATCCTTTTTCCCTTCATCAGTTTCATATTTCTTGGAGTATTTCAAGAAGGCCTTCTTCTTGGACTTGCACCAGTTCTTGTAGAACCTCCTCTTAAGCTCTTCACTGAGATGTTGAGCCCAGACAGTGTTCAGGCAACGAAGACCACGAGGTGTCTTCACATACCCAACAACACCAACAATCACCATTGGAGGTGTTTCAATGATGGTGACAGCTTCACATGTCTCCTTCTTGTGGAGTTCTGTAATGACCAGATGAATGTGAAAAAATAATAGCATAAAAAATTAAAGTGAAGTATCAACATGATACTGCTTCTTTATGAATCCAGTTAATTTATCAAGCCAAAGATACTAATGAAGAACCGAGAAAGATATGGATTAAATCAAAACTGAAATGAAAATATATTAACAAAAGATAAATTACTTGATCCAGGTTTTTCAACATCTCTGACAATGTGAGTCATGCCAGCTTTGTAGCCCAGGAAGGCGGTTAGCTTGCAGGGCTTGCTTGGATCATCCTTAGGGAATGCCTTCACTGCAATCGTTTAAAAAGGATAAAAATGAGCATCTCTCACATAATTATGAGTGTGTGTTTAGGTATGATGTAAAATGCTTTCCAAACAAAATATTGTACTTCCATGTAAAACATATTCTTCAGGTGGAAACTGTATACATGGCACAATAAGTATAAATTAATTTTTAAGAAATAAATATGAATACCTCTTGAGATGGGATAGCACACTAAGTGGTGTTTTAGTGATATATTATGAGTATTAAAGGTTTAGAACAGTTTTACATATTCATAGTGATGGATGCTCATAAATAACATCACAAGTAAACTGTTTTATTTATTTTCAGCAAGGAAAATGTTTTCAACGGTTTAAGATAACCAAATAATCAGAGGCGGAGTAGAAATTAATGTGTGAAAATTCATTAAATTGCAAAAATAATAGATTTGAACCCATAACTTTAAATATATAATGGGTTCAATGTTAAAAATCTTAAAAATTGGACCCATAGAATTTAAATCCTGGATTCGCCTCTGCAAATAATGGAAAACGATTTTATTGAGGAGTATACTTTAGAAGCTATCTTACCGTATGGCTACATAAATACACTTTATTATGGATAGCATGTTTTGATCCATGAATGATTAACAGGAGCACAATTAATCCAGTAATAACCAGAGGATTTTGTTTATTGCAATATTTACATAATTAAACTTATAGTCAGTGATCAAAGTGTCATTACAAAATAGACATTAATTCAGAATTATTTAAAAATGCTTGTTGTAATAATAGAAAGAATGTAATAATACCCTTTCCCCTGTGTCTGGCAGCACGCTTCCTGGGAAGAAATCCCAAAGAACCGTGTCTTGGATGCTCGAACTTCCTGTGAGACATTTTCTCCTCCTCCTATGTGTCACCAATGAAAACATTAATCAGCTTAAACTAATCAACTACTCATATTCTTCTATAAGCACAAACAGTCCCAAGGAAAAAACCCACACGCACTCGTACGTAATAAACACTCAGAAAACCGTAGTTACATGGCATATAATTAATAGGTAGAAGTATAACAACTCATTCTGAAAACAAAACGAATGCATCGTTGATATTTTCAAAAAGTAGTTTCAGATTAAATATTTGTAGCTATATTGCATTTGCTTCTATAATTAATTGGTACTACATAACAATTCATTCTGAAAACAACGTGAATGTATACATGAAAATTTCAGAGTTTTACATACTTGTAGCAGAGACAGTGATTGAATGGGTAAACTAAGATATCAGGAAATGACAATGCATCAGTAAAAGTAAGTTAGAGACGGGAAAGTGGAAGAGGGAGAAGAACCTGCAAGAGACGGCTACTGAGGAAATACGGGGCTTCGTTCAAAGTGTAAAACCCTAGTAAAATATGGATTTATATAATTGTCTATCGGAGTTAAATGGGCTGGATTATGGCATCTGGATTCTAGCCCAGCTGAAGTCATTTGTTCGAGGGAATGTTAAGGAAACGGTCAAAATAAGCCCAAACGTATCTCTAGCCATTAATCACAAATTTATCAAAATTAACCAAATTTATGCAAAAATAAAAACCCCCACATAAATAAGAATTCTTTATCTCCAAAAATCACACGCAAAGATTTTATTCCATATTTTTAAGTGTGATCAACAACATTAGACATAAGATTGAAAGAAAATTTCATAGATGAGGTAGTAAATAAGGTGATGAAACACAAAGAAAAAAAAATATAAGATTCCAAAAAAAAACTAAACAAAAAGGGACTTTTTTCAATGGGTATGGTGAAATCCATTAAAAATATATAGATAAGTCAATATACAAAATCTAAGGAAGATTGGATGTGATTTAGACTAGTTTTGAGCCAAAATTAGTAGTTGAAATCGAGTTGAAATTTTCTCTATGATACGTGTATCAAGCACGTATCTCACAATACATGAATAGATGGATATACATGAGATACATATATGATACATATGCGATGCACAAATGATACACAGTGTGATACACATATCATCTTTTTCGATGTTTATGTTCTACTTTAAATTTTAAATTCAAACTACCTCAAAACTCCACCAAATCATCCCAAAATTGAATTTCAACTCGTTAAAATGTACCCAATCTATTCAACAACACCCGCTCAAAAGAAAGTAGAAAATTGATATTTTTTGTTATGAATAACTAATTGACTAATTTTGAGAGCATTTGACTAGTATTGATAGTATTTTTTTAGAATTGACTCGTTTTTGTATTAACTTGCTTACAGGCTGACATAACTGATAGTTTCTCTTTGTTTAACTACGCACACACATGTTCTATATAATTAGGCAGTATAACTTTTCGACCAAATGGATGTGGTCCTGCCACCTTTTCGTCAAAAGGCAATTCTTGTCATAAACCTACCAACAATCTCAAGTTCAAATCAATCACCTTATTAGTTTATTCTACACATTAAAAATAGTTAATACCCTCAAACTCACCTAAACTATACGATTTTTGTCAGTTCCCTACCTAAGATATCGAGTATCCCTGAAACCCCCATGAACTATATCCCCTTCATAATAAAATACCCCTCCCTCTATCCCACTCTTACTAATGCATATCATACACGCTCTAAATATTTTTTAAAACTTGGCATGTGGCATTCCACGTGGATACTTAATACCCTAAATAGGCTTACTTATTATAGTTAATTTAATTATGTGGTAAAAATTAAAAAGGGGGTTTATTATAACCGGTCGGTTATTTCTTCTCTCAGCAACACTTTGCTCTCACCGAAAACACTCTCATCGGAGATGAGAGACACCTTCTCTTAAGTATCGATTCTCTCCATTAATCAGGGTTTCTACCACCGAGTTCCTAGTCTATTATTGCTGTTATTCGAAATTGGAAATAAATATAGGGTTTTACTGGTGTATCAATGTAAAAAATTAGGGTTTAGGGTCCTGAATATTCTCAAGGTTCTGAAGAATGTTTGAAGATTTTGAAGATTGTTAAAGAAGATAGCTTCAATACAGGTCGTATTCTTTATTTCCTATTATTTTTGTTGCGAAATTATGGTAGGTAGGTGCTGCGATTTAGTTTGTAGCAGAAAATTTTGGTTTTTTTTTGAGTTGTTACATCTTTCTGCCTGTTGATATTGATTTGTCGAATATATAGTTGCATGCATATTGCTTGTTGTTAGTTTTAGATTTCGGATCTTTTTATGTTGGTTTCCAAAGTTGTTCTATTTTTTTTTTGCCTTATTCTTTGTTGTCTTTTTTATTGTTATTTTAGGGTAATGACAGACAAATATCTGAATTTAAAATTTTATACTGGTTGTATGCTTTGAGGTAGAGCCAGTTTATGTTGGGAGGAACATTGAATATTCTTTTAATGTGGATACGGACAAACTATCTGTTCAAAAAATTGTTGATTATGCCAAGGATTTTGGGTTTACCAATATAGGAAAAATATATATTGTACTCCCTCCGGTTCACAATAAGTGACCAATTTGCTTTTAGCACGCCCATTAAGAAAATACTAAATTCTATACAAAAATACCTACTATGACTAAACTACCCCTAATTAAACATTTAATGTGATGAGTAAGAAAACTTTTTAGGGATATGTATATAGGGGTTATTTTGTAAAAACAAATTGAATTCTTTCTTGATTACATAACTGGACACTTATTTTGAACCAAAATGAAAAAGCAAATTGGTCACTTATTGTGCACCGGAGGGAGTATCTTCTAAGGGTGGCAGTTTGGTAGAATTGAAAAAAATAGGGATTTCTTGGTACTTGTTTATTGTTAAGTAATAAGAATATAATAGACATTTACGTATGCCATAAGGGAGATAATGTGGTCTAGAATAGTCATGTGACTAGTGAGGTCAAATTAAATGTACCTTTAGGTTTCCAAATTTAAAATATTGATTTAAGTGATCAAATAGAACCCCATGAACAATCAAATATTGTAGAAAAACTTCCTAGATACTCCTTAGTAGGCAATGATGATTGTCACGGCCCAAAATCCAACTAGTCGTGATTGTATTTTACCCAACCCGTTAGGTAAGTCAATTAAATGCAATCCATTACCAATGAGATTTACCGAGACAAATAAAGATATAATAACTGAACTTATATCCAAAATCCCAAGTACTGGTTGTACAAGTCATGAGCTTCTAAGATTTAGAATTTACAAAGATGGTATGAAATAAATACATCATCTATTTGAAATATACATGAATAGATTAATAATTCTAAAGCTACCAAGAACAAGAGACAGCTATGACCGGAATGCAGGTACGTCTTCAATTCCAGCTCCCGACATGCACAAAACATCAGCATTCAGAGTCTGCACACAATGTGCATAAGTGTAGTATGAGTACAACTGACCTCATGTGCTCAATAAGTAACAAACCTAACCTTAAGATGAAAGTAGTGACGAGCTTGGACAACTGTAGGAGTCCAACACCAATAGCCAACAACTCATAACAATATAATAAAAGTAGTATAAGAAATAACTCAAAGACATGATGCTCAGCTCGTTCACAATTACGAAAAAATATGCATGTTTCTCAAGTATAACAGTAAAACCCAAATCCTTCACCGAATTCACGAAAATGTAGATATATCAGAAAGCTGTATTTTTTCCAAAAACTTTCAACAACAGATAAAATATTTCAATATCAGGTTTTCATGAGGGAAGTACATCTCTATGCCTACATGTCAATGTGCATGTGAAGTCATGAATGTCACAATACCGTGTAGCATGAGAAAATACATCTCTATGCATGTATGTCAAGTATACATGTCAATGCAATGCATCATAGTGATGAACTCATGTACTCATACTCTCAGAGCACTCAATCTCATTGTCTCGCACTCCCACTCATCATGCTCAATCCCTCGGCATACTCAGTCACTCAGCACTGTACGGTGCCTGCTGCGACGCACAACCCGATTTCATCAATAGTAATAAAGCTTATAAGGCCTACTGCGACGTACAACTCGATCCATATATAGCCATAAGGCCTGTTACGGCGTGCCACCCGATCCACATATAACCATAAGTCATGTTGCGGTGTGCAACCCGAACCGTATATATCACTTACAATCCAGCCCTCAGCCTCAGCTCGGTCATCAATCTCTCTAGTCTCTCGGGCTCACAATCTCATGCCAATTAACCCAAACAATGATGATAACAGAGACTAAGATATGATATGCAAATGAATGAATATGACTGAATATGTAATTCATATTTAAACAAATAACCCGACAACAAAAATGACCTTAGTAAGTCCCAACAGAATAAGTACATAGCCTAAACATGATTTTTAACATGGATCACAACTCAATTATTCTAGCACATAGGAATTTCATGGATAAAAATAAGATAGAATACTACACGGTACCGCAGAATCATCCGAGTCATAATTCACACAGTATACGCCCATACGCTCATCACCTAGAATGTGTGTCACCTCAACACCAAACACATAACACGTATATTCAGATATTCATACCCTTAACACCAAGTTTAGAAGTGTTACTTAGCTCGAACAAGCCGAATCCAATACCGAGCAAGCCAAACAATACTCTAAAAATACCATCCCGTGCATATTGACTTTCGAACGGCTCCAAACTAGCCAAAAATAACTCAAATACATCAAATAATGCATAAGAAAATAATTCCAAATGATAAAGGTCGAATCTTTAATAAAAAATCCAAAGTCAACCAAAAAGTTAAACCTTAGCCTCGTACCTCGGTACCCGATAAAACTTACAAAATCCGATAACTCATTCAATCACGAGTCCAACCATACTAGTTTCACTCAATTCTGACTCTGAATCAATGTTCAAAACTCAAAAATTTACTTTATGAAATTTTAGATAAAAACCTCCAATTTCTCTTTTGAAATCATCTACCAATTGCAAAAAATAAATATAGATTCATGAAATATAATCAAACTGAGTAGAGAACACCTACTCCAATCTATATGGTAAAAATCGCCTAAAAATAATCTCACTCCGAGCTCCATAGATCCAAATATGCTAAAATGGTCGAAACCACCGAAATAGAGTACTATATAAGTACTGCCAAGGCGAAATTTTCACAAACACGGAAAAACCATCGCATTTGCAATGAACAAAATAAACTGCCACCAAAAATATTCTACGCATTTGCGGCATAGTCCTCACAAACGCGATGCACAACAGCTCCAACCTAACACGATCGCATTAGAAACTCGCAAACGCGAGGACATTCTCCCTAGTCCCCAGCTTCCCATCTCAACTCAATGCGAACGCGAACATAAGAATGCGAACGTGACGCCCAAGCCTCACAAAGATATCAAACGTGATAAAATGGTCGTGAATGCGATGAAGGAAAAGGTTGGCTCCCACAATACACTACGCAATCGCGATCCAATCTTCGCGATCGCAAAGAAGGCCTGAAACACCAGAAATCAGCAGTGCCAAAGAACATGGAAATGATCTAAAACTCATCTGAAACTCACCCGAGTCCCTCGAGAACCCATCCGAATATACCAACAAGTCTCTTAATATAATACATACCTATTCGATGCCTCAAATCACGCATAACAATATCAAAATGATGAATCTCACCTCAAATCGAACAAAATGAACTTTAAATCTTTCAACTTCTAAAACTCGTACCGAAACATATCAAATCAACCCGGAATGAGCTCAAATTTTGCACACAAGTCCCAAATGACATAAGGAAGCTATTCCAATTTCTTGAACCACATTCCGAACCCGATATCATCAAGTCAAATCTTGGTCAAACTTATGAACATTCCAAACCTTTATATTTTTAACTTTCGCCAATTAGCGCCGAATCTTCTAGAATTATCCAAATGCAAATCCGGGCATATGCCCAAATCTAAAATTACCATCCGGACCTAACAGAACCATTAAAACTCTGAACCGAGCTCAAATACTAAAAAATCAAACTTGGTCAACTCTTCTAACTTAAAGTTTCAAACATGAAATTCATTCTTCCAAACTAATTCAAAAACACCTAAAAACCAAATCTGATGATACACATAAGTCATAATACATTATACGGAACTATCCATGACCTTAAACCATCGAGCAAAGTATAAATGCTCAAAACGACTAGTCGTGTCGTTACAATGATTCTGACATAGAAGATGAATATTCAGAAGAAGATAATACATAAGTTGTAGGTAATGTTGAAGATATTGATAAATCCAACAATTCTAATGATGAAGATCATGAGGTTGATTATGGTAGTGATGTGCAAGAAGAGTTGAACATAGTTAAATAGATTTGAAGAAAAAAACATCAAGAAAGAAAGTTATTGCTGAGTGCTTTCTTAGACCAGTTGGGATAGAACCAGGGTTTGAAGATATGTATAAAGGAAATAAAATGTTTCTAGTAAGTTAGTTGGTGATGAGCCTTTTTATGACAGTTCAAATGCTGATAGTTTTGAGAGCGACAGTGATAGAAGGAGTGGTAACGAATCAGAAAACCTAAGTGGTAACATGAAAGCAAGAAAGGAAAATAAGAGGGTAATGTATGATCCAACATAGGAAAAGGTGATTTGGCAACTTAAAATGGTATTTGAAAATGTATATAAGTTTAGGGAAATTGTCACTAGGTATGCAATAGAAAGAGGTTGTGAGATAGAGAAGATTACAAATGATAAAAACAGAGTTAGAGTAAAATGCAAAACTAGTGGATGTCTTTGGTTATTGTTTGCAAGCAAAGAGCCCAAATCTAGTGATTTCTTTATTAGAACTTATAATCCCAGGCATAACTGCAATAAGACCAACACAAATTCAATGTGCAATACCAAGTATCCCCGATACTATAGAAGTAGGATAATTTCACAACCTTGCATAAAGGGTTGGGAGATGCAAGATTTGGCAAGGGAAGATTTTGGGTTTATATGTTGGGAAAAAAATTTATTTGAAGGCTAGGAAACAAGTATTGAAAGAAGTGATGGGTTATCATGTGAAGGAGTTTGGCAATATTTATGATTATATACATGTGCTCCTTCATTCAAATCCAGGGAATATATGTGTGGTAAAAGTGACAGATTCTGAAGATAAAAAAAAATTATTGCACTCCTTCTACATTTGCTTTGCAGCAATGAAAAAGGGATTTATTGAAGGGTGCAGCAAATGTATTGGATTAGATGGTTGTTTCTTGAAGGGAATATCTAAGGGACAACTACTTGTTGTTATTGCAAAGGATAGGAACAACCAAATATTTCCAATAACATGGGATGTAGTTGGGACTGAAAGTAAAGACACACGGAGTTGGTTTATAAGGATATTGAAGTCTGATCTGGATATCAATGATGAATAAGCAGAATTGACAATCATTAGTGATATGCAAAAGGTACTATCTTATTTGTTTATTTTATTATTTTGCAGTCTCTTTATTTTTAAACTAATAGTCTCTTATTTATTTATTCTATTATTTTGCAGGGTTTGTATTCAGTAGTTCAAGCATATCTTCCTGAATGTGAGCAAGACATATTTTAGCTAATTAGAAACAGAAATAGAATGGGTATTGAGAGAAGAAATGGATTTTGGAGTTGTGCAAGGTCAATTTATGAAGCTGAACTCAAAGCAAATTAGGACAAGCTAAGTAATCTAGTTCACAAGATCTGTGAAGGCTTAGTAAACTACAATCATGAGAAATGGAGCAAAGCAATGTTATGAACTTCATCTACGTGTGACAGTGTGGATAATAATACGGCTGAAAGCTTCAATGTTTGGGTTTTGGGTCCTAGGCACAAGAGAATCATTAGCATGCTTGAAGAAATTAGTATAAAGGTAATGAATAGGTTCACTAGAGTAACGACATTTGAAGATACTTGGAATGAAGGCATATCCTTAATGGCAATGATGGTATTTGTTATAAATGTGAAGAAGTCAATGAAGTGCACAATACACCGGAATGGTAATTTTGGGTATGAAGTTAAGGGGGCTACATGGATTAAACACATTGTCAAGTTGACCAAGGGAGTGTGTAGTTGCAGAGCTTGGCAACTGAAAGGATACTTTGTACACATAGTGTAGCAACAATTCATCATAAAAGACTTAATCCACTTGACTTTATTTTTTAGTGGTACAAGAGTGAGACCTGCCTAAAAGCTTATTCTCATTTCATACAGTCAGTACAATGCATGGAGATGTGGCCTAAGTTAACAAATGCAAAGGTTGAACCACCTCATGTTAGAACAATGACTGGAAGGCCCACAAAAAAAAGGAGTTTGGGAAGATAAAAAGTTGTGGAAAGCTTACAAAGAGAGGAATATCAATGAGTTGCTTAATTTGTAAGTCCACATCTCATAATAGAAGAAGATGTCCAAATAAATCTCAAAGCACTTTAGAGACACTTTCTTTCCACTTCATAGTTGAGTTGCTCAATTTCTGTTAGCTACTCAATTTCTGTTAGTTGCTCAATTTCTGTTAGTTGTTAGTTTCTGTCAGTTGATAGTTTATGATAACTGTTAGTTCTATTAGTTTTTGTTAGCTTTTGTTAATTTACTTCTCTTAGCTGTTAGTTTCTGTTTGTAACAGCTGATTTTGTTAGCAACTGATTGCATTTAGTAAGTGTTATTTTTCGTTAGCAAACAAGTTTAACTGATTTTGTTAGCTTGATTGCATTTAAAAGCACTTCTGATTTTTGCATTAAGTAATTGATCTTTGATTGGCAGATATGAGTAGCCATTTTAGTTGAATGACATCCAGGATTAGCTAAGTCCAGTTAGTTAGTCTGATCAAATAATTGTTTGATATCTATTATTTCTGTTTTTATTTTGTGGAAATGGAGTGGCTCGCTCACATAAATCAACCTCTAAGAAAAGATCAAAGGCTGACTCACAAGCATCTAATAGTAAGAAGAATGTTAAAACTAAGGGTGGTAAAGGAAGAGGCAATAGCAAGATGGTGCAGAACTCACAAACCTCAGATGTGTAGCATTTTGGGGTTTCAGATGCAACATTCTCATGTTTCAGATGTGCAGCTATCTCAGGCAAGCAACAGAGGTGCAAAAGGTGCATTTAAGAGGCCAAGAGTAGTGGGACATGGTGTATTTGTCAGCAAAAATGGCTATACATGTATTAAGATAATGAACAGTTTGGTGTGCTAGTTTTGAGGTTGTAGGTTAAACTTAGTTGTTTGATATCTATTATTTTTTCACTTAATTTTCAGCAAGAGAGGCCTGTTAGTTGGGTAATCAACAGTGGAAGCAATAGTAGAGTAGTTGGAAGTTTAGTGTAATGACTGGTCGTCTTGGTTATAAACCAAGTAAAGGCCTGAAATGGAAGGGAAAGAAAGCAATTACAACTAGATAACTTTAACACATAAGTGCTTTACTATAATGTTTAAGGTCAAAATCACCAAAAGCTAGTGAAAAACCTAGAGATGTTTGAGCTTCGGCACTACTTTATTATGGTTAAGAGCTGATGTTAAATGGTACTTTGATTGTAGCTTGGATAATGTTTTTACAATGCAAGTTATGATGTTAACTATTAAAGTTGTTTTACTTCTATGCTTTTGGGATACAAGTTGTAATATAAAACTGATGGAGTCTAGGCCTTTTGAGCTTTAATACAACATTCCTAGTCTTTCATTGTGGTTGTGCAACAGAAAATACACTATCTACTAAAGACTTTCATGTGTTATTTCTAGCTTTCAATGCACGTCTTGTTTATAATCTCACTGGACAGTGGCAATATCATTGGACAGTGGCAATAAGGTCAGCATAGTTGATCACACAAAGCTCGCTACAGCTCAATCTCAAACTTCAGCAACACACACACAATACATGGAGTGCATAATTGACAAAAGGGGAAGAGTTAATACCACAAATTGAAACCTCTCATTCTAGATACAACAAACAAAATAACAAAACTTCAATACACAAACAAGGTTCATGGTTACACAACACCTCCTAGCATTTGAACATCCAAAAATACACATTGAAACATAAACTAATTGTAATGGCCCGACCAGTCGTTTTACTTTCTAGATCATCATTTCCCTAATTAAAACCCTATGTATGTGCTTTTACTATATTATGACCTGCGGGGATAGTTGTTTTAGGTATGGAAGGGTTCGGGTTGAAATTGGAATACTTTATTCCTTAATAATAACCTATAATGGTTAAGTTTGACTTGAGTCAACGTTTTGAGTAAATGACCTCAGAACCGGGATTTGACGGTCCCAATAGGTTTATATGATGATTTTGGACTTGAGCGTGTGTTCGGATTGGGTTTTGGATGACCCAGAAGCATTTCGGCGCTTGATATTGAAAGTTGGCGCATTGAAGGTTTTCCAAGTTCTTTAAGTTTGATTTGGAGTAGACTTTGGTGTTATCAAGGTCTATTTGGGATTCCGAGTCTAGGAATAGTTCCGTATGTGATTTTTGACTTGCACGCAAAATTTGGCATCATTCCGAGTTGATTTGATAGGAATCAAACGCACGAAAGTGTTTTTAGAAGTTTTTGAGTTTCATATCGAATTCATGCGTTTTGGCGTCTGATTTGTAATTTTAAATGTTATTGTGATGTTTCAATTGTGCGAGAAGGTCCATATTATGTTGTTGGATGTGTGAGTGTAATTGGATGGGTCCCGGGGGCCCGTATGGAAAACAGATTGAAATTGGACTCAAAATTAGCATGGGGAACTGCTGGTGCTTCAGATCTGGTGCAATCGCACCTGCGTGGAAAGGGTCGCAGGTGTGAACTTGCAGAATCAGCCTTGTGGTCGCAAAAGTAGATTTGTGGTAGGAGCTGGGTGGTCGCAGGTGTGAGGAGTTTTCCGCATCTGCGTGCCCATAGAAGCGATCGAGGCTCTGTAGATGCGGAATTGGGCTAGTCGACCGTGGGTCGCAGAAGCGAAAGGAATCCGCATAAGTAGATCCGTAAAAGCGGAAGAAGCCCGTAGAAGCGGCTCCCTATCCACAGAAGCGAGGAAGATGGAGGCAGTGGGGGATCACAGGTGCGACCTTTTGACTGCATTTGCGGTTCCACATATGAGTTCAAGTGGCCGCATGTGCGAAAGTCGCTGGGCAGTGAGGGTTTTTAATCCGAGACTTAGGTCATTTTTTCCTCATATTTCATTTGTTCTTGGGCAATTTTGAGAGCACATTTGAGGGGGGGGGGGTTCTCATCAATATCCTAAGGTAAGTAACTCCCACCCATTTTCAAGTTAATTATGAGGATTTTAGGTATATTAAACATGAAAAACTTGTGAAAACTTGTGGGATTTGTAAGAACATAGGGTTTTGGTAAAAATGATATTTGACCATGAAACTGATTATGGAATTAATTAAAAATTATATATTTGAGTTTGCGAGGCTATGAGTGATATTTATCTTCAAAAATTTTCAGAATTCGGACACATGGGCCCGGGGGCAAATTTTAAGAATCTTCCAATTTGGGGTGAGTAATTACTCTAATAGATAATATATGATCTTTTGAGTATATATTTATTAAATTATATAATATTTGACTAGTTTCAGATTTTTCAGTATCGACTTAGGGCTTTTAGAGCGAAATATTGGACCGAAAGTGAGCTTGGGAACGAGGTAAGTCTCTTGCCTAACCTTATAAGAGGAAACTCATCCCCTTGGGTGTATTTTGTTGTGTATTACTTATGTGGGGAGCTACGTACGTACGAGGTGACGAGAGTCCGTGCGTAGCTATATTCCATGATATGTCCTGGTAGACTTAGATCCACACCATGCTTTTAATTGGATTGTTGTGTTTATCTTGCGTATTGACTGTCTTGAAACAGGCGAGACTAGAGATTTAAAGTTGCAATTATTGACTTAGCCTTCTTATTTTGGGAAATTGAGGAATACTTAATAACCGTAAAAAATCTAAGTCTTCTCGCTTCGCAAGTACTTCCGTGAGCGAGGTAAACTTCTCTACTTTAATGGGACCGGGTCGTTCGCCTCAGCAGTATGGTAACACCACTCTTATGGGATTGTGTCCTTCACCTCGGTAGGATGGTAACACCACTTTTATGGGATCGGGCCGTTCGTCTCGACAGTATGATGGTAACACTATTCTTATGGGATCGAGCCCTTCGCCTCGGTAGTACTGAGTACCATTATTCTTATGAGATCGGGCCGTTCGCCTCGGCAACTTCGTGCTTAATAATCGAAATAGATTGCAGTTTGGATAATTGAGTTAGTGCCTTCATGGCCAGTTATGAGATGTTGGTGATGTGTTACAAACTCCTGATATATTTATTGTAGTTGCTTTTATTTGTCTCATTGATACCTGTTGTATGCTTACCATGTCTACTTTATGCACTTTTATTATTATTATTAACCTCTAGTAAGTATCAAGTCGACCCCTCGTCACTACTTCTTTGAGGTTAGACTAGACACTTACTGGGTACACATTGTTCTCCGTACTCACACTACACTTCTACACTGATATGCAGGCACTGAGACAGTTTTCACCAGTGGTCACGCGAGCACATAGCCGATCATCTACGGAGACTTAGTAGTGAGTTGCTTGCCTTGCTACGATCCGCATCACTGGAGTCTCCTTCCACCATATTTACTATTCTTGTCTATTACTTTTGGACAGTAGTTTTAGTAGTTTTGTATATTCTCTAGATTGCTCATGTAATTGTGACGCCGGATTTTTGGGATTTGTAGTACCTATATACTCCTATACTTGTCATTTCTATTACCGCAGACTATGCACTTATTATGTTGATATTTTATTTAAAAAGACTTATCACAGTTGCATGAAATTTAGTGTAATTAAAAATATATTAAAAAGGGATAAATAAATAGTAGTTTCGCTTGTGGGCTTGCCTAACGGCGGCGTTAGGTGCAGTCTTGACCTAGTATGGAATTGGGTCGTGACACTAATAATAAGCAACATCTTCAAATTTTTCCTCTTCTTCAATTCAACCTCAAGTTCCATTTTTTTCCTTTTGTAAGCCAAGAATTAACGCCTTTGATTGGCTAGGAAATTCCGGATCATACCACTAAAAAAAACCACAAGTCACACAATTCTTAGCCTGCAAATTTTAACCAGACAATTATAAATAAAATGAAATCTTAGCCATATTATAATCACATAACATATGATGATTTGAAAGATGATTACCCCGTAGTATTTGCATAAAATAATATCTTCCTGGATTTGCATTTGTCGTTGACGTTCTCAAAGAAGCAGGCTGCCCACAACTACAAAATATATTAAACCTCATCTTCTACAAATACTTGAAAAGGTATTCCTTTTTTCAGACAACTTTAGATAAGAATGAAGGATGGATAAAACGAGAAATATAAGAAATAAACTCAATAATAATAAGAGAGAGAGAGAGAGAGAGAGAGAGAGAGAGTCAAATGGATTAAGATGAAGAAATGGAGAAGAAAGGTGAAGAAATAGAGAAGAAAGATGAAAAAACGGAGAAGAAAGGTGAAAAAATGGAGAAGGAAAGTGTAATATAAAGAAAAAGAGGAAAAATTTAAGTATTTTAAAAATGGCTAATTAGCCGTTAGTTGCTGTCACACAATATGCCACATAAGCGATTGAGAGTTTTATTATGGGGGGGGGTATAGTTAGGGGGTTTTGAGGGACACTCGATAGTTTATGTAGGGAACTGATAAAGATTGTATATTATAGAGGGGTTTGAGGGTATTAACTCCATAAAACTATGTAAGGTCAAGAAATTTGACATTTTAGCACGAGAAGAAAATAATTGAGCTAGTATGAAAACCTTTAAACAATGAGGCTGAAGGTTAGTTCACTTGATGAGTTTCATGTAGAAAATCCAAACTCATGGTGTAGTCCGATATAAACCAACACGGCTTAATACTTTTTGCATATACCATATGGAGAATATTATAATAGGCTTCTTAATAATGATCAAACTTTTTGGGCAGACATCGGAGGATTTGTTTTCTCCAGACAAATATTGGACTGTAATATTATCAATTTTGATCATAGTTGTGATGACCCAAAAGGTCATCACTTGTGTTACAAGTAAAATTCTGTATTCTGAGGCCTTAAAACCCTCTTTTTGTCTCATCTCGATTTACATGCGCAGTTCAGACGCGTTTTCGGGCTTCGGAACCTAGTTGGTTCAGTATAAAATGGACATATAGTTGAGAAAATAGTAATTTTGATGTTTTTGAGTGATTTCATGAATTTGAGGTTTAATTCATAGTTGCTGATGTTATTTTGATGATTAGATTGCACGAGCAAGTCCGTATGATATTTTTGCACTTGCGTGCATGTTTGGTTTGGAGCCTCGAGGGCTTGGGTGAGTTTTGGATAGGCCACAGAGTGATTTTGAACTTAGAGAAAAGGTTGTTGCAAGTTCAGCTGTATTGCAGGCTATGATCTTGCAATTGCGAGGTCAGGCTTCACTATTGCAAGCAAAACAGGCTTGGAAATTGCGATGGCTTGATCGTATTTGCGAAGAAAGCCTTGCCTGCCAATGTTTGCAATTGCGAACCACCCTTCACAAATGCGAAGTCATTAGGGGAGGGACAATATCGCAATTGGGACTATTTGTTCGCAATTGCGAGGTTAGCAGAAAATGCCCAGGTTCTCAAATGCGAGGCCTTGTTCGCATTTGCGAGCTTCACAATTGTGAATCTCTTGTCGCAATTGCGACATCTGCGATCAGTTAATTGGGACTTAGACGCATTTTCCTTCATTTTTCAAACTCTCTCAAACCCTAAGCTCTCTTTGGCGATTTTCTAAAGAAAAGTTCTTCTCCAAATCAATTGTAAGCCATTTCTAACTCATTTTCTTTAATCTATAACATCTTTTCACATGATTTCAACTCAAAATCAAGGGTTTTCATGGGAGAAATTGGGTGTTTTGGGTAGAACTTAGGATTTTCAAATTTTAGAGATTTGGACCCGATTTGTGATCCGATTTCAAGACAAATTATATATTTGAGTTCGTGGGTGAATGGGTAATCGGGTTTTGGTTCGATCCTCGAGTTTTGACCATGTGGGCTCGGGGCCAATTTTTGACTTTTTTGAAAAATTCTTTAGAAAACCTATTTTCATGCATTAGAATTGATTCATTTAGCATTTATTGATATCGTTAAGTAAATTATGGCTAGATACAAGCGAATTGGTGGTGGAATCAAGAGGTAAAGTGGTAGTTGAGGCTTGAATTGTGTTCGTGGCATTGAGGTAAGTGTTTGGTCTAACCTTAGCTTGAGGGAATAGGTATTGTTCTTTGTTTGCTATGTGCTAGTGTAGTATACGACGTATAGGTGTGATGACGAGTATCTATACGTCGTTGTCAAGTATGCCCGTGAGTCCTAAATTATAATCGTTGTGATCTTAATAAGTACTACAAATGCCTAAGTTGTTGATTCTCCGTGTTGGGCAAGAATTATGATTGTTCACGTGGTATTTGCTTATTGTTGAGTATTGGTTCTAGTTGAGGTTTCATTTGTGAAGTTAAATATTGGTATAAGTTTGGTTATAGCTTATTCTCTTGCCGGGACGTATTTAATTCTTACCGTTGGTTCCCTTGCCCCTGTGTTTATTCATATTGTTGGTTCCCTTGCCTGGATAGTGTTTTTTCCTTATTGTTCCCTTGCCGAGATTCTTTTGTGATTGGTGTTGAATTATATATTGGGATCGGGTTGCACGTCACAACAATATTATATGGGATCGGGTTGCACGCCTCAACAATATTATATGGGATCGGGTTGAACGCTGCAACATGGAGTAATAAGGGAGGATATGAGGGGTTGGGTTGCACGCCGCAATAGTGATTTATGATTGGATCGGGTTGCACACCGCAACAGTGATATATGATTTGGATCGGGTTTCACGCCGCAACAGATTTATATTAGTTGGATCGGGTTGCGCGCCGCAACAATAAAGAATAAAAGTGGATATTGATTGTTAATGTTTCCTTATTCTTACTGATGCTGACTTTAAAATGTTTCTTATGTTTTCTCCTGAGTTACTGTTGTTACTTGATATTTTTCCTTCCCATCTTTAACTTCTAGTTTTCGTTATTATTACTTGTCGTATATGCTTTAAACTGTACAAATTTATTTAGTAGTCTTGTCCTAGCCTCGTCACTACTTCGCCGAGGATAGGCTCGACACTTACCATCACATGGAGTCGGTTGTGCTGATACTATACTCTACACTGTGTGCAGATCCCGGTGCTGGAGCATTTGTACCGTAGAGGTTGCTGCCTTCAGTCCATCAGGAGACCCGGGGTAGTCCTGCAGGCGTCCGTAGGCCTTGCGTCCCCTTCTATCTTTATATTATGTTTTCATTTACTTCAGAGACAGATTGTATCTTTCTTTCCAGACAACTGTTTGTAGTATTCGTAGATGGTCTATGATATTGTGACATTAGTTTTGGGTAGAGATGTACTGTGTATTTTTCGTACTTGTATTTGGCTAAGTTATCAGATTTTGTCTTCCGCATGTCTTTAATTAATATTATTATTCCACTGTTGATCGCATGTTGTTTTAAAACTATTAAAAAGGCTAAGTAAAAAGGTTAATGAATCTATAATACTCGGCTTGCCTAGCTTTCACGAGTAGGCGCCATCACGACTCTTGAGGGTGGGAAATCCGGGCCGTGGCAATAGCGCAGGATAATCCTCATGCCCCCTGATAACAATGCTACTCCCTTACCTTAACAGGTAATTTTAATATATATATATATATATATATATATATATATATATATATATATATATATATATATATATAATAGCCCATTAACCAAAAAAAAAAGAAGCCCTTCTTCTTAAGTGAATTTATTACTATTATGAATTTAAGTTTTGTATATTGACAACATATTTTTTTATATTATTAATGTATTTTAATATACTAGTTTTAATGTACGTATGTTGCACGTGAATTTTACATATGTCAATAAATGTATAATGAATATAGATTTAAAAAGAATTATGAATGTAAATTTGAACTCATAATAAGGATTAAACAAGATTAGGAAAAAATATTACCCTATGATTCAATGCACAACATACATTTATTAGCTCACATGAGTTGAACAACACATACCATCATTCTTCAAATTTGCTCAATATCTAAGTATAATTTATTTAAATAGTATATAATAATTAGTTCGCATGAATTAAATAATATACACCATCTTTCTTTAAGTTTGTCCCATATCAAAATATAGTTTATTTTACATATTCTTCTTGGTAATATCAAACAAAATTTATTTATAAATTTACATATATATTGCTTTCAACTATGTAAACCGTGTTCATAAGCTAAATATTTAGAAGTACTTTTCTATATATAATTTATCAATATTTATTAACCTTGCTTGATGTTCTAATAACTACGGAGGGAATTACAAATGTCATAATGCACTTCAAAATATCTATAACCAATATTTATACTTTTAAGTTTCTTTATTATATTTATATTTACGTTAACTTCCCTTCAAATATATATATATATATATATATATATATATATATATATATATATATATATATATATATATATATATATTAAAGCGTCTTAGCAAAAACATCATTATTATTTGGTAAATCCTTAATTTAAATAATAATTGACTTCTTAAAACAAATTTAAAGCCACAATGATGTTCTACGTTCATATATAGAAGGAAAGGGGTTCAAATATTATTTGAAGGAAATAATTCTAGTTCAAATAAGGAAAAAACTAATAAGTACGGAAATTTTAGTTGATTTCAAAGTACTATATTTTAGGAAAATAATTAAATAATAATATTAAAAATTCAAAGTCCTAAATATTAGGAAAATAATTAAATGATTATTCATAAATATTAGGAAACTAATTAAATAATTATTCATACATATTAAAAAATTAATTAAATAACTATTTTGTCTAGTGCGAACTCTATTTTTAAAGGGGGGAAAAGGCGAACAATATTTGCTAAGGGCCGTCGTATTTTTAATATAGTAGTATACGTGCGTTGCACGTATTTTTTGCGTCTATTAAAAAGAGTGAATAATAAAACTGAGAATTAGAATAAATTATGTCCAATAGCAACTGACGTCGAGATAAATACAATATTTATTTAAATTGAAAAATAAATGTGTAATGACCCGGCCGGTCGTTTCATGAGTTACCGCTCTGTTTCCCCAATTCTGCTTCTTATTATTTTGTTCAGTTGTATTATATGTTATCGGGTGGATTAGTTCGAGTTCGAAGAGGTTTTGGTGAGGGTTGAGACATTTAGTCTCTTTTGAGTAAGCTTAAGTTAGAAAAGTCAACCGGATGTTGACTTATGTGAACAAGGTTCGGATGTGAATTCTGATGGTTCGGATAGCTTCGGGAGATAATTTGGTACTTAGGGGTGTGATCGAAATGGGATTTGGAGGTCCGGAGTAGATTTAGGCTTGAATTGGCGAAAATGGAATTTTAGCGTTTTTGATTGATAGGTGAGATTTTAATATAGGGGCCGGAATGAAATTCCAGGAGTTGCAGTAGGTCTGTTGTGTCATTTGGGATGTGTGTGCAAAATTTCAGGTCATTCGGACGTGGTTTGTTAGACCTTTTGCTCAAAAGTGTAATTCGGAAGATTTTGGAACCTTAGGCTTGAATCCGATGTGATTTGGTCGATTCGATGTTGTTTGAGGTGTTTTGAAGATTGATATAAGTTTGGATATTGGTATATGACTAGCTCGTGCTCTTGGTTGAGGCCCCGGGGGCCTCGGGGTGATTTTCGGATGGTTGACGGGAGGTTTTGGAGTTGAGTTTGGTAGCTGAAGTTTTATGATTGCTGTCATAACTGCATCTGCGGTTGGGAGGCCTCATGTGTGACTCCCGCAGATGCGGCCAAGAGGCAAGTCAGGCGGAGCCACAGAAGCAGACTTATGGACACATCTGTGATGGCGCAAGTGCGAGAGAATGACCACAAGTGCGGTCCTAAGGTTTTTAGTCATTTTCGCAGGTGCGGTGGGTAGGACCGCAGAAGCGGTAATGCAGAGGTGGAGAAAGGGACCTCAGGTGCGAAATACCTGGGTCAGAAAGTATATAAGGTTTTCTTCGCGAATTTTTGCTAAGTTCTCCATTTTTAAAGACGGGAAGTGAGCTAGGGCAGTGAATTTCAACGGAAAATCGAAGATTATCATTTGGTTAAGCTACCTAAGGTTCATTACTTGAGTTTATGATCATTTTTCCATTGTCTAATCATGGTATTAGTGGGAAATTAAGGGAGAAAATTGAGGGATTAGGGCTTGATATTGGAGAGCTTTGAGTGGGGATTTGAGGGGCCATTTGAGGTCTGATTTCGTTGCTTTTGGTATGAATTGACTTGTGGGAGGATAAAGATTCTATTGATGTGATTTTTATGGAATTTCGAGACGTGGGCCCGGGGGTCGGGTTTGGATCAATTTCGAAATTTTTGGTATAATTTGATTATTTTTGCATGGGCTTCGTTCCCTTAGCATATTCTAATGTTATGATTCTGATTTTTGGTAGATTCGGTGCGAGTTGAGGCCGAGGTGAGAGGCAAAGGCGTTGCGGAGTAGTATTTTATCATGTTTGAGGTAAGTAACCATTGTAAATCTGGAACCGAGGATATAAAACCCCGGTATTTCGTATTGTTTTGATAAATGAGGTGACACACATGCTAGGTGACGAGCGTGTGGGCGTGCACCGGTAGGGATTGTGACTTGGTCCATCCCGTAGCAACTAGTAAGCCACATATTTGATTTGAAATCTTATGTTATCACGTATTTTAGAGATTGATACTTTATTATGGGTTGTATGCCATATTTGGGGCCTTGTACCGACCTGTTGAGACCCTTAGGGGCATTTTTACTGTTTTCCTCACTCCATTTGTTTGAAAGCATATCCCCAGTCATGTTTTACCTGTTTATTTTTTAAACCTGGTTTTTATCACTCTACTTCCTAAAATGTGAAAACTGTTTGGGCTGAGTTTCCCTAATTTCCACAGTTATGCCCGAGGGGCTGTGAGGTTAATGACTGAGAGAGGTTGAAGACCTAATGGTGAGGATTACATATATATATATATATATATATATATATATATATATATTACTGATCGGGCTGCACGCCGTAACAATACTTATATGGATCGGGCTGCCCACAATGATATATTTATTGGATCGGTCTGCGCGCCGCAGTGATATGATGCTTGGGCTGTAGGAGCCCCTATGTAATCTGCACACCCCCAGTGAGCATAGTCGATTATAAACTATGGATCGGGCTGCACGCCGCAGCGGTTATTATGATTATTACTACTATGAGATATTATTGAGCCCGAGTGCTGAGTGTGAGTACTGTGTGACGAGAGCTGAGTCACGAGTGACTGCGAGGTTTGCCCGAGAGGCTATATTTATGAGTGATACCTTGCCCGAGGGGCCCATTTATGACATTTTTGTTGATTTAACTCTTCTTTTATGATGAGCCTCTGTTGAAAACTGCTAAGTAAATGATTTCAAAGTATCTCAATTGAAACTGAAGTTTTTACGAAGTAATTGGCTTTTAAACTGTTGAGTTTGATTTGATATTCTGTTGTATATTCTTATATATGATTTTTAATTGCTAGTCACTGCACTGAGACCTTATTTATGTTACTCCCTGCACCTTGTGTACAGATCTAGGTGCCCGAGCGGCAGAGTGAGAGTCCCCAACATTATCGGAGCTTATCGGAGACTTCAAGGTAGCTACATGGCGTCTGCAACCCTGCTTTCCTCCTTCCTATCTTTGTTTTTCTACATTTTAGGGATTATTATGTATTAGCCAGTCAGACTTGTTGTATTTAGAGGCTCTAGACTTGTGACACCAGATAGTTGGGTTGTGTTGGTTTGATGTTTTTACTATTTTTTCGCACATTTCAGTGATTTAGATATTTCTTATGAAAAATTGAGACTTAATCAGTGTTAGAAAATGGTTTTATTAAAGAATTTACTGTGGTTATTTATTTGTGTTGGCTTGCCTAGTATTGTGATAGGCGCCATCACGACAGGGGTATTTGGGGTCGTGATAAGTTGGTATCAAAACCTAGGTTACATAGGTCTCGCGAGTCATGAGCCGGTTTAGTAGAGTCTCGCGGATCGGTACGGAGAAGTCTGTATTTATCCTTGGGAGGTTGTAGAACCTTTAGGAAAAACTTCATATTCTTGAAATTCTTGTCGTGCGAATTTGTTGATCCGAGTACTAAACTTCTATTATTCTATTCTCTCACAGATGGTGAGGACACATGCTACCGGTCAGGATGGACGACCACCAGTACCACCAGTTGGGGCCACTAGAGGCCGATGCCGTGGTAGGGGTAGGGGTGTAGCCCGTATAGTAGCTAGAGCAGCACTTATAAATCCACCAGCCGCCCCAGTTCAAGATCAGGTCCCAATTGCGGATGCTCAAGCAGTACCAGCTTAGGCACCGGCTGTGCCTATTGTGATTCCAGGCCTTTAGGAGGTTTTAGCTCAGATTCTATTAGTATGCACTGGGTTGGCTCAGGCAGTCTTTGTTACTATGGCCGCAACTACTTCTCAAGCCGGGGGAGGTACTGAGACTCCTGTTACTCGCACACCTGAGCAGGTTATGCAGGGACTTCAGACACCGGGGGCACCTCCAGCCCAGCCGGCTGCACCAGCTCAGGAGTATGTGGTACCAGTTATATCTGACAACGAGCAACTTCGATTGGAGAGGTTTGGTAGACTTCAGCCTCCGACTTTCAGTGGTACTGAGGGCGAGGATGCCCAAGGTTTCTTGGACAAGTGTGAGAGGATTCTTCGTACAACGGGTATTCTAGAGACCAATGGTGTAGCATTTACTACCTTTCAGTTTTCTGGAGATGCCTTTACTTGGTGGGAGGCTTATGAGAGGCGTAGGCATGTTGGTGCAGCGCCCCTTACCTGACAGCAGTTCTCCGTTCTTTTTCTGGAGAAGTATATGCCATAATTTCGCAGAGAGGAGCTGTGCAGGCAGTTCGAGCAATTGCGTTAGGGAGATATGACTGCGACACAATATGAGATGTCGTTCTCTAAGTTAGCTCGTCATGTAGTCTTGTTGGTTCCCACAGATTGAGAGAGGATTAGGAGGTTCGTTGATGGCCTCACATATCAGCTTCAGATTCTCACGACTCGGGAGAGGGTGTTAGGTGCTACTTTTGAGGAGGTTTTTGACATTGCCCGCGAGATTGAGTCATATCGTTACCAGGAGCGAGATGAGAGGGATGCCAAGAGGCCTCGGGGATCTGGCAGTTTTGGTAGTGCTCCTTCGAGAGGTCAGTTTCAGCACGGCAGACGCCGTCCATTCAGGCAGGCTCAGTCAGCTCGCCTAAGTTATCATGGGGTATCTTCTGGTCATGGTTCTCATAGTTCTCATCAGAGCCATTCATCACTCAGTGGCCTTCCAGCCCAGAGTTCGTCCTGTGCTCCATCAGTTCAGGGTTCTTCCATGCTAGGTCCTTCTATTGGTCATTCCGGTGCCAGGGATTCCCTTCAATTCCCGTCTCCAACACCGGGGAGTTGTTATGAGTGTGGAGAGTTTGGGCATATGAGGAGGCAGTGTTCTCGTCTTCTTGAGGCTCCGTCTCAGCAGAAGGGTCAACCCTCGACTTCAGCTCCAGTTACTTCACCACCCGCTCAGGCAGCTAGGGGTAAGGGTCACTCAACTAGGGGTCGCCCTAGAGGGGGAGGTCGATCAGGTGGTAATCAGGCTCATTTCTATGCACTCCCAGCTAGACCAAATACTATTACTTCAGATGCGGTGATTACAGGTATTGTCTCACTCTGTCACAGAGATGCCTTTGTGTTATTTGATCCCGGTTCCACTTTTTCATATGTGTCATCATATTTTACTCGTTATTTGGATACGCCCCGTGAGTCTTTTATTTTTTCCATTTGTGTATCTACTCCGGCAGGCGATACTATTGTTGTAGACTGTGTGCACCGATCGTGTGTGGTGACTATTGGGGATCTGGAGATCCGAATAGATCTATTATTGCTCTATATGGTGGACTTTGATGTGATATTGGGCATGGATTGGCTATCTCCGTGTCGTGCTATACTGGACTATCATGTTAAGACAGTGACGTTGGCTATGCCGGGTGTGCCACGGATGGAGTGGTGAGGTTCTACTAATTTTGTCCCCAGTAGGGTGATTTCGTTTCTGAAGGTCTAGCAGATGGTTGAGAAAGGCTGTCTTTCATACTTAGCCTTTGTGAGGGATGTCAATGCAGAGACTCCTAGTATTGATTATGTTCATGTTATGAGGGATTTTCCCGATATGTTTCCTGTAGACCTGTCGGGCATGCCACCGGATAGGGATATTAATTTTGGTATTGATCTGGTACCGGGCACTCAGCCCACCTCTATTCCACCATATCATATGGAACCAGCAGAGTTGAAGGAGAATCTTTAGGAACTCCTTGATAAAGGGTTTATTCAGCCTAGTGTGTCGCCTTGGGGTGCACCTATTCCATTTGTGAAGAAGAAGGATGGCACGATGAGGATGTGCATTAATTACAGGCAGTTGAAAAAGGTTACAATTAAGAACAAGTATCCTCCGCCTCGCATTGATGATTGGTTTGACCAGCTTCAGGGAGCGAGAGTATTCTCCAAGATTGATCTCCGTTCAGGTTATCACCGGTTGAAGATCATGGACTCGGATATTCTTAAAACAACTTTCAGGACCTGATATGGTCATTATGAGTTCTTGGTGATGTCTTTTGGGCTAAACAATGCCACAACATCATTCATGCATTTGATGAACAACGTGTTTCGACCTTATCTCGACTCGTTTGTCAAAGCTATCATTGATGATATTCTAGTGTATTTGCTTAGTCGGGAGGAGCATGCGGAGCATTTGAGAGGTGTGTTGCAGAGATTGAGGGAGTAGAAGCTTTATGAAAAGTTCTCCAAGTGTGAGTTTTGGCTCAGTTCAGTGACTTTCTTGGGGCATGTGGTGTCCGACGAGGGTATTCAGGTTGATCCAAAGAAGATAGATGTGGTTCAGAATTGGCCCAGACTGTCCTCAACCACAGAGATTCACAGCTTTCTAGGTTTGACGGGCTATTACCGCTGGTTTTTCTTGGGGATTTTGATCTATCGCATCGCCCTTGACCAAGTTCACTCAAAAGGGTGCTCCATTCAGGTGGTCGGATGAGTGTGAGGAGAGCTTTCAGATCAAGACTTCCTTGACCACAACTCCAGTGTTAGTTTTGCCTTCAGATTCAGGTTTATATACCGTGTATTGTGATGCTTCGAGGGTTGGTATTGGGTGTGTATTGATGCAACAGGGTAGAGTAATTGCCTATGCTTCTCGTCAGTTGAAGCCCCATGAGAAGAACTACTCTGTTCATGATTTAGAGTTGGCTGCCATTGTTCACGCGTTGAAGATTTGGAGGAATTATTTGTATGGTGTATCTTGTGAGGTGTTTACTGATCATTGTAGCCTCCACTACTTGTTCAAACAGAAGGATCTTAATTTGAGGCAACGGAGATGGTTGGAGTTGCTAAAGGACTATGATATCACTATCTTGTACCATTCGGGGAAGGCCAATGTGGTGGCTGATGCCTTGAGTAGGAAGGCGGTGAGTATAGGGAGTTTAGAGTATATTCCAGTTGGGGGGAGGCTCTTGCAGTTGATGTTTAGGCCTTGGCCAATCGGTTCGTGAGGTTAGATATTTTGGTGCCCAGTCGGGTATTGGTTTGTGTGATTTTTCGGTCTTTCTTATTTGATCGCATCAGAGAGTGCCAATATGATGATCCTCATTTGCTTGTCCTTAAGGACAGAGTTCAGTAAGACAATGCTAGAGATGTGACTATTGGTGATGATGGAGTATTGAGGATGCAGGGCCGGATATGCGTGCCCAATATGGATGGGCTTCGGGAGTTGATTCTAGAGGAGGCCCAGAGCTCGCGGTATTCCATTCATCCGGATGCCGCGAAGATGTATAAGGATCTGAGACAACATTATTGGTGGAGGATAATGAAGAAAGACATTGTAGGATTTATGGCTCGGTGTCTCAATTGTCAGTAGGTAAAATATGAGCATCAGAGACCGGGTAGCTTGCTTCAGCGGATGGATATTCCAGAGTGGAAGTGGGAGCAGATCATTATGGACTTTGTAGTTGGGCACCCACGGACTTTGAAGAAGTTCGATGTTATTTGGGTGATTGTGGATCGACTGAT
Organism: Nicotiana sylvestris; assembly: GCF_000393655.2. Lineage (NCBI taxonomy): Eukaryota > Viridiplantae > Streptophyta > Magnoliopsida > Solanales > Solanaceae > Nicotiana > Nicotiana sylvestris. The sequence goes on along the minus strand of NC_091057.1, from coordinate 115,837,389 downwards.
CGAGTCTGCGCACTTTATTCCTGTGTGTACTACCTATTCTTCAGAGCGATTGGCAGAGATCTATATCCAGGAGATTGTTCGTTTGCATGGTGTCCCAGTTTCCATCATTTCAGATAGGGGCACTCAGTTTACTTCACAATTTTAGAGGTGTGTGCAGCGAGAGTTGGGTTCTCAGGTTGAGTTGAGCACAACTTTTCATCCTCAGACAGACGGGCAGTTCGAGCGCACTATTCAGATATTGGAGGACATGTTGCGCTCTTGTGTCATTGATTTTGGAGGGTCATGGGATCAATTTCTACCGCTCACAGAGTTTGCTTATAATAACAACTATCAGTCGAGTATTCAGATTGATCCATATGAGGCTTTGTATGGGAGACAGTGTAGATCTCCGGTCGGTTGGTTTGAGCCCGGTGAGGCTAGGCTATTGGGTACAAACTTGGTGCAGGATGCTTTAGACAAGATGAAGATGATTTTGGAGAGGCTTCGTACAGCACAGTCGAGACAAAAAAGTTATGCTAATAGGAAGGTTTGGGATGTGTCCTACATGGTTGGTGAGAAGGTTCTATTGAAGGTTTCACACATGAAGGGTGTTATGAGATTTGGGAAGAAAGGTAAATTGATTCCTCAGTTCATTGGTCCTTTTGAGGTGCTTCGGAGGATTGGGGAGGTGGCTTATGAGCTTGCTTTTCCACCCAGCTTGTCGAGTGTGCATCCAGTATTTCATGTTTCTATGCTCCGAAAGTATACTGGCGATCCGTCTCATGTTTTGGATTTCAGCACGGTTCAGTTAGATGATGATTTGACTTATGATATGGATCCAATGGCTATTTTGGAGCATCAAGTTTGAAAGTTGAGATCGAAGGATATAGCTTCATTGAAAATGCAGTGGAGAGGTCGGCCCATGGATGAGGCTACCTGGGAGACCGAGTGGGAGATGCGGAGCAGATATCCTCACCTATTTGAGGCTTCAAGTATGTTTCTTGATTCGTTCGAGGAAGAAAGTTTGTTTAAGAGGGGGAGGATGTAACGACCCGGCCAGTTGTTTCATAAGTTACCGCTCCGTTTCCCCCATTTCTACTTCTTATTATTTTGTTCAGCTGTATTATATGTTATCGGGTGGATTGGTTCGAGTTTAGAGAGTTTTTGGTGAGGTTTGAGACACTTAGTCTCCTTTGAGTAAGCTTAAGTTGGAAAAGTCAACCAGATGTTAACTTATGTAAATAAGGCTCGGATGTGAATTCTGATGGTTCGGATAGCTTCAAGAGATGATTTGGGACTTAGGAGTGTGATCAGAATGGGATTTAGAGGTCCGGAGTAAATTTAGGCTTGAATTGGCGAAAATGGAATTTTGGCCTTTTCTGGTTGATAGGTGCGATTTTGATATAAGGGTCGGAATGGAATTCCAGGAGTTGCAGTATGTCCTTTGTATCATTTGGGATGTGTGTGCAAAATTTCGGGTCATTCGGACGTGGTTTGTTAGACCTTTTGATCAAAAGCGTAATTCGAAAGATTTTGGAATCTTAGGCTTAAATCCAATGTGATTTGGTCGATTCGATGTTGTTTGACTGTTTTGAAGATTGGTATAAGTTTGGATATTGGTATATGACTAGTTCGTGCTCTTGGTTGAGGCCCCGGGGGCCTCTGGGTGATTTCTGATGGTTGACGGGAGGTTTTGGAGTTGAGTTTGGCAACTGAAGTTTTATGATTGTTGCCATAACCGCATCTGTGGTTGGGAGGCCGCAGGTGCGACTCCCATAGATGCGGAAGCAAGCCACAGAAGCGGCCAAGAGGCAAGTCAGGTGGAACCGCAGAAGCGGACTTATGGACGCATCTACGATGGCGCAGGTGCAAGAGAATGACCACAAGTGCGATCCTGAGTTTTTTTAGTCATTTTCGCAGGTGCAGTGGGTAGGACCGTAGAAGCGGTAGCACAGAGGCGGAGAAAGGGACCGCATGTGCAAAATACCTGGATCAGAAAGTATATAAGGTTTCCTTCACGAATTTTTGCTAAGTTCTCCATTTTTGAAGACGGGAAGTTAGCTAGGACAGTGAATTTCAAGGGGAAATCGAAGATTATCAGTAGGGTAAGCTACCTAAGCTTCATTACTTGAGTTTATGATCACTTTTCCTTTGTTTAATCATGCTATTAGTAGAAATTAAGAGAGAAAATTGAGGGATTAGGGCGATATTGGAGAGTTTTGAGTGGGGATTTGAAGGGCCATTTGAGGTCTGATTTCGATGCTTTTGTTATGAATTGACTCGTGGGAGAATAATGATTCTATTGATGTGATTTTTATGGAATTGCGAGACGTGGGCCCGGGGGTCGGGTTTGGATCAATTTTGGTATTTTTGGTATAATTTGATTATTTTTGCATGGCTTCGTTCCCTTAGCATATTCTAATGTTATGATTCTTATTTTGGTTAGATTCGGTGCGAGTTGAGGCCGAGGCGAGAGGCAAAGGCGTCGCGGAGTAGTATTTCATCCTGTTTGAGGTAAGTGACCATTGTAAATCTAGAACTAAGGGTATAAAACCCCAATATTTCGTATTGTTTTGATAAATGAGGTGACACACATGCTAGGTGACGAGCGTGTGAGCGTGCGCTAGTAGGGATTGTGACTTGGTCCGTCCCGTAGCGACTAGTAAGCCGTGTATTTGATTTAAAATCTTATGATATCACATATTTTAGAGATTGATACTATATTATGGGATGTATGCCATGTTTGGGGCCTTGTGCCGACCTGTTGAGACCCTTAGGGGATTTTCACTATTTTCCTCACTCCATTTGTTTGAAAGAATATCCCCAGTCATGTTTTACCTGTTTATTGTTTAAATATGGTTTTTATCACTCTACTTCCTAAAATGTGAAAACTGTTTGGGCTGAGTTTCCCTGATTTCCACTGTTATGCCTGAGGGGCTGTGAGGTTAATGACTGAGAGAGGTTGAGAACCTAATGGTGAGGATTATATATATATATTACGGATCGGGCTGCACGCCGCATCAATAGTATATGTATTTATTATGGATCGGGTTGTACGCCGCAAAGATACTTATATGGATTGAGCTATATGCTGTAACGATATATATATTGGATCGGGTTGCGCTCCTCAGCGATATGACACTTAGGCTGTAAGAGCCCCTCCGGAGTTTGTACACCCCCAATGAGCGTAGTCGACTATAAACTATGGATCGGGCTGCACGCGCCAGCAATTATTATAATTATTACTACTATGAGATATTATTGAGCCTGAGTGCTGAGTGTGAGTAATGTGTGACGAGAGCTGAGTCACGAGTGACTGAGAGGTTTGCCCAAGAGGTTATATTTATGAGTGATACCATGCCCGAGGGGTCCATTTATGACATTTTTGCTAATTTCACTCTTCTTTTATGATGAGCCTCTGTTGAAAACTGCTAAATAATGATTTCAAAGTATCTCAATTGAAACTGAATTTTTCACGAAGTAATTGGCTTTTAAACTATTGAGTTTGATTGATACTCTATTGTATACTCTTATATATGATTTTTAACTGCTCGTCACTGCACTCAGACCTTATTTACTTTAGTTACTTACTGAGTTGACGTACTCACGTTACTCCCTGCACCTTTTGTGCAGATCCAAGTGCCCGAGTAGCTGCACGGCATCCGCAACCCTGATTTTCTCCTTCCTATCTTTGTTTTCTGCATTTTAGGGCTTATTATGTATTAGCCAGTCAGACTTGTTGTATTTAGAGGCTCTAAACTTGTGACACCAGATAGTTGGGCTGTGTTGGTTTGATGTTTTCACTATTTTTTTGCACATTTCAGTGATTTAGATATTTCTTATGAAAAATTGAGACTTAATCTATGTTAGAAAATGGTTTTATAAAAGAATTTACTATGGTTACTTGTTTGGGTTGGCTTGCCTAGTATTGTGATAGGCGCCATCACGACCGGGGTATTTGGGGTCGTGACAAGTTGGTATCAGAGCCTAGGTTACATAGGTCTCACGAGTCATGAGCCAGTTTAGTAGAGTCTCGCGTATCGGTAAGGAGACGTCTGTATTTATCCTCGGTAGGCTGTAGAACCTTTAGGAAAAACTTCATATTCTTGAAATTTTTGTCGTGCGAATCTGTTGATCCGAGTACTAAACTTCTGTTATTCTATTCTATCACGGATGGTGAGGACACGTTCTACCGGTCATGATGGAAGACCACTAGTATCACCAGTTGGGGCCACTAGAGGCCGAGGATGCGGTCGAGGCCGTGGTAGGGGTAGGGGTGTAGCCCGCACAACAGCTAGGGCAGTACCTGCAGATCCACCAGCCGCCCTAGTTCAGGATTAGGTCCTAGTTGTTGACACTCCAGCAGCACCAACTTAGGCACCGGCTGTGCCTATTATTATTCCAGGCCTTCAAGAGGATTTAGCTCAGATTCTATCAGTATGCACTGGGTTGGCTCAGGCAGTCTCTGTTACTACGACCGCAACTACTTCTCAGGCCGGGAGAGGTACTAAGACTCCCGTTACTCGCACACCTGAGCAGGTTGTGCAAGGACTTGAGACACCGGGGGCACCTCCAGCCCATCTAGTTGCACCAGCTCAGGAGTATGTGGTACCAGTTATATCTGACGACGAGCAGCATCGATTGGAGAGGTTTGGTAGAATTCAGCCTCCATCTTTCAGTGGTATGAGGGCGAGGATGCCCAAGGTTTCTTGGACAAGTGTGAGAGGATTCTTCGTACAAGGGTATTCTAGACCAGTGGTGTAGCATTTACTACCTTTCAGTTTTCTGGAGATGCCTTTACTTGGTGGGAGGCTTATGAGAGGCGTATGCATGTTGATGCAGCGCCCCTTACCTGGCATCAGTTCTCCATTCTCTTTCTGGAGAAGTATGTGCCACAATCTCGCAGAGAGGAGCTGCGCAGGCAGTTCGAGCAGTTGCATCAGGGAGATATGAATGCAACACAGTATGAGATGTCGTTCTCTAAGTTAGCTCATCATGCGGTCTAGTTGGTTCCCACAGATTGAGAGAGGATTAGGAGGTTCGTTGATGGCCTCACATATCAGCTTTGGATTCTCATGACTCGGGAGAGGGTGTCAGGTTTCCACGACCTGGTTCGCCCTCCGTGAACCATCGTGACAACACCTAGTCTCTACGACTAGGTAAACCAAATTTGCGGAAGAAAAACCAAAATTTATGGAAGTAAACAATTTAAAACAGAAATAAAGCAGTAACAGTGTTTAAATGTGCCGCTCGGCATACACCATATTTAACTCTCAATACCAAACATAAATCCAAGACCCGAAAACCCATGAATCACAGGCAAAGATCAATACTACATAGCTCTAACTCCAGAATGTCTAATAAAAACATGAAGGTACATAAGGGCTAAATACTAAAAGCAGGAATAGAAAGGGACTTCTTAGTCTGTGGACGCGGCAGATGTACCTCGAAGTCTCTAGAGCAGTCGCCTCCCTCAAGGATAGTAGACCTGATCAGTGGTACCTGGATCTGCACATGAAAAACATGCACAGAAGAGGCATGAGTACACCACAACGGTACTCAGTAAGTGCCAAGCCTAACCTCGGTTAGGTAGTGACGAGGAAGGTCAGGGCCCTACTGAGGTTAAATAAAATATAAAGATCAACAGTATAGAACAAAACAATATAAATAAGTACAGTAGTAAAATAACATAAGATGAACAGAACAACAACAACTATACAGAACAAGGTAAACATGGAAAGGAAATACAGCTCAACACCAATTGTAACAATCGGGGATCTCCCAGGATACCGTCCTGTAGTACCATCTTTACATATCTAGTGAATCTCCTAGGATACCGTCCCGTAGTCCATCATATATATATATGTCCGAAGGATCTCCCGGGATCCCGTCCCGTAGTCCAACTCATAGTGCACGGGTATATATATGTCCGAAGGATCTCCCGGGATCCCGTCCCGTAGTCCAACTCATAGTGCGCGGGGATCTACCGGAATCCCCTTCCGTAGTCCCAAATGTAAATACCCAGTACTGGGGAATCTACCGAGAATCTAACCCGTAGTCCAAAGTAAATGTGCATGGGGATTTACCAGGAATCTAACCCGTAGTCCCAAAGTAAACAAACAAGGGAGAGCTACCGGAATCCCATATCCATAATCCCAATATAAATACACAGCAACAGCAGGAAGATATACAGAAATGGCAAAATTTCATATTAAGGCAATAAGTGATTCTAGCCTAGCATGCTGCACAGAATTCAAGTAAAGCAGGTTGAATCAATTAAAGCAATTAAGTCACTTAGACATGCTTTCCTAAGCTAACAACAGGCTTAATAGTGCAAGAAATAGAAACAGGAAAGGAAACATACTAGTAATTACTTAAGAAAACCGGATTTCCAACAATTAGCACAAATATGCACTCATCACCTCACGTACAAGGCATTTCAATTACCAAATACATCAATCCTAAGGGGAAGGTCCCCCCCACAAGGTTAGACAAGTCACTTACCTCGAACCGGCTCAAAAATTAACCCAACACCACGTCTTTTCCACGAGTACTCAACTCCAAATGCCCCAAATCTATTAAATTCAATTGCATAATGTAAATAACACTTCAAGTAACTGATTCTACAATTAAATTCTAAGATAATATGCAAAATTATATAAAATGACCAAAATGCCACTCGGGCCCACGTCTCGGAATCAGATGAAATTTACAATTTCAGAAACCTCATACTCTCACGAGTCTATACATAACAAGAATGCTGAAATCGGAGTCCAAAATGTCCCCTTAAATCCTCGTTTAAAGGCCTCTTAAACTCAAGCTTTCTCACCACTAATTAGGTCTTTAATCACATAAAAATAAGTTATGAAGTCGAGGATGTTACCTCCAAGTGATTTCCCTTTGTTTTCCTCAAAAATCTCTCTTAAAAGCTTCAAACCCGGATGAAAATGGTGAAAGGATCCCTCAAATTCGTGAAGGCAACTATTTATATGTTCTGCACAACGATTTTTCGCATTTGTTGCGGTCCCGCTTCTGCGGAACAAGTGTCGCATCTGCAACTTTCACTTAAGGACCCAGCTTTCGCATCTGCGGAACTCTAACCGCAGGAGCGGTTCTGCTTCTGCGGACATCTCACCGCATCTGCGGTTCCTGAGGGAAATCCCAAATTTCGCTTCTGCGGTCCTCTTCGCCGCTTCTGCAGCTCCGCATCTGCGGTCCCCAAACTGCAGATGCAAAAATACCAGAAGAATAGCTGCTACAACAACTTCAACTACAAAATTTCCTCCGTTAACCATCCGAATTCATCCCGAGGCCCCCGGGACCTCAACCAAAGACATCAACATATCCTAAAACCTTATTCAAACTTATACAAATATTCAAAACACTTCAAACAACATCAAAACAACCAAACACATCGGATTCAAGCCTAAGTTTCTAAAATCTTCCGAATTCCGCTTTCGATCAAAAACCTAACCAATACACGTCCGAATGACCTGAAATTTTGAAAACACATCCCAAATGACATAAAAGAACTACCGCAACTCTCAAAATTCCATTCCGACCCTCAGATCAAAATCTCACTATCGAACCGGAAACTTCCAAAATTCAACTTTCACCATTTCAAGACTAAATTAGCTACGGACCTCCAAAACACAATCCGAGCACGCTCCTAACCCCAAAATCACCCAACGGAGCTAACAGAACTATTGGATTTCCATTATGAGGCCGTCTTCACACTATTCCAACTACGGTCAACTTTTTAACACTTAAGCTCTCATTCCCGACAAATTACATTAGCAGAAATAAACTTGGGGAAAGCAGTTAATAGAGATCGGGGCATTAATTCTTAAGACGACCGGCCAGGTCATCACATCCTCCTACACTTAAACATTCATTCGTCCTCGAACGAGCATAGAGACATACCTGAAGTAGTGAAAAGATGAGGGTAACGGCTGCGCATATCCTGCTCGATCTCCCAGATCGCCTCCTCGATCGGCTAACCCTGCCATTAGACCTTCACTGTTGCAATGTTCTTTGACCTCAACTTTCTAACCTGCCTGTCCAATATTGTCACTGGCTCCTCAATATAAGATAGATCCTTATCCAACTGGACTGAACTGAAATCCAACATGTGCGACGAATCGCCGTGATACCTCCGGAGCATCGAAACATGAAATATCGGATAAACTCCTGCCAAGCTGGGAGGTAAGGCAAGCTCATAAGCAACCTCCCTAACATGCCTCAATATCTCAAAAGGGAAAATAAACCTCGGACCCAACTTCCCTTTCTTCCCGAATCTCATAATGCCCTTCATAGGCGAAACCCGAAGCAGAACCCGCTCTCCAACCATATAGGAAACATCGAGAACCTTCCGGTCCACGTAACTCTTCTGTCTGGACTGGGCTGTGCGGAGTCTATCCTGAATCACCTTAACCTTCTTCAAAGCATCCTAAACCAGGTCTGTGCCCAACAATCTGGCCTCGCCCGACTCAAACCAACCCACCGGAGATCTGCACCGCCTACCATATAAAGCCTCTACGGTGCCATCTAAATACTGGACTGATAGTTGTTGTTGTAAGCAAACTCCGCCAATGAAAAAAACTGATCCCAAGACCCTCCAAACTCAATCACACACGCATGGAGCATATCCTCAAGAATCTAAATAGTGCGCTCGGACTGTCCATCCATCTGAGGGTGAAATGTTGTACTTAACTCTACTCGAGTACCTAACTAATGGTGAACAGCTCTCTAGAACTGTGATGTCAACTGGGTACCTCTATCTAAAATGATAGAAACCGGAATACCATGCAGACGAACAATCTCCCGGATATAGATCTCCACCAGCCGCTTCGAGGAATAAGTAGTACACATAGGAATAAAGTGACCGGACTTGGTCAGCCGATCCACAATCACCCAAATAGCATCAAACTTCCTCGATGTTCGTGGGAGCCCAACTACAAAGTCCATGGTGATCCGCTCCCACTTCCACTCCGGAATCTCTATATGTAGAAGCAACCCACCCGATCTCTAGTGCTCATACTTCACCTGCTGACAGTTGAGTCACCGAGCTACGAATCCAACTATATCTTTCTTCATTCGCCTCCACCAATAGTGTTGTCTCAAATCCTGATACATCTTTGCGGCACCTGGATGAATGGAATACTGCGAGCTATGGGCCTCCACTAGAATCAACTCTCGAAGCACATCAACATTGGGCACATAAATCCGACCCAGCATCCTCAATACCCCATCATCACCAATAGTCACATCCCTAGCATCACTGTGCTGAACCTTGTCCTTGAGGACAAGCAAATGAGGGTCATCATATTGCCGCTCCCTGATACGATCAAATAAGAAAAACCAAGAAATCACGCAAGCTAGAACCCGACCGGGCTCCGAAATATCCAATCTCACAAACTGGCTGGCTAAGGCCTGAATATCCATCGCTATAGGCCTCTCTGATGTTGTTAAATAAGCCAAACTCCTCAAACTCTCTGCTCGACAACTCAAAGCATCGACCACCACATTGGTCTTGCCCGGGTGATATAAAATAGTGATATCATAGTCCTTTAGCAACTCCAACCACCTCCTCTAGCACAAATTTAGATCCTTTTGCTTGAACAAGTGCTGCAAGCTCTGATGGTCAGTATAAATCTCACATGGAACCCCGTATAAATAATGGCACCAAATCTTCAGGGCGTGAACAATGGTAGCTAACTCAAGGTCGTGAACAGGGTAGTTCTTCTCATGTATCTTCAACTGTCTGGAAGCGTAGGCAATCACCCTATCATCCTGCATCAACACCGCTCCGAGGCCAACCCTTGAGGCATCATAATAGACCGTATAAGACCCCGAACCTGTAGGTAGTATCAAAATTGGGGTTATGGTCAAAGCTATCTTAAGCTTCTTAAAGCTCGCCTCACACTCTTCCATCCACTGAAACGGAGCACCCTTCTGGGTCAACCTGGTCATAGGGGCTGCAATCGATGAAAACCCCTCCACAAAATGACGGTAGTAACCCGCCAAACCAAGGAAACTGCGGATCTCTGTAGCTGAGGATGGTCTGGGCCAACTCTCCACGACCTCTATCTTCTTCGGATCCACTTGAATACCCTCACTCGATACCACATGGCCTAGGAATGCCACTGAATCCAACCAAAACTCCCATTTTGAGAATTTAGCATATAACTTCTTCTCTCTCAAAGTCTGAAGCATAGTCCTCAGGTACTGCTCATGATCTTCCCGACTCCGAGAATACACCAGAATATCATCAATAAAGACAATGACAAACGAGTCAAAATACGGCTGGAACACACTGTGCATCAAATGCATAAAAGCTGTTGGGGTATTGGTCAGCCCAAATGACATAACAAGGAACTCGTAATGACCATACCGAGTCCTGAAAGCAGTCTTTGGGATATCTGGCTCCCGAATTTTCAACTGATGGTAACCTGAGCGCAAGTCAATTTTGGAAAATACCCGTGCGCCTTGAAGCTGGTCAAATAGATCATCAATACGAGGCAAGGGATAACGGTTCTTCACTGTAACCTTATTCAACTGGCAATAATCAATACACATATGCATAGAACCATCCTTTTTCTTCACAAACAAGACAGGAGCTCCCCAAGGTGATACACTGGGCCGAATAAAATCCTTATCAAGCCTGTAATTGATCCTTCAACTCCTTCAACTCAGGAGGAGCCATACGATATGGAGGAATAGAAATGGGCTGAGTGCCCGGCAATAGATCAATGCCAAAATCAATATCTCTATCAGGCAACATGCCTGGAAGATCAGCTGGAAACACATCGGGAAAATCCCGTACTACTGGAACTGAATCAACTGAAGGGGTATCAATACTGACATCTCTCACATAAGCTAAATATGTGTCACACCCCTTCTCAACCATACACTGAGCTTTAAGAAAAGAAATAACTCTATTGGGGGGCGTAATCTAAAGTACCTCTCCACTTAACACGTGGTACACCTAGCATAGCCAGCGTCACGATTTTAGCGTGACAATCAAGAATAGCATAATGGGGTGACAACCAGTTCATGCCCAAGATAATATCTAAGTCAACCATACTGAGTAACAATAAATTGGATCTGGTCTCAAAACCACTAAGAGCAACCAAACATGACCGATAAATGCGGTCCACAACGAGTGAATCTCCCACAAGAGTAAAAACATAAACAAGGGAACTCAAAGAATCCTGAGATAAACCCAAATACGGAGCAAAATAAGAAGAGACATAAGAATAAGTAGAGCCTGGATCGAATAGAACCGATGCATCTCTGTGGCAAACTAGTATAATACCTGTGATGACAGAATCGGAGGCAACAATCTCGGTACGGGTAGGAAGGGCATAGTATCTGGCATGGCCTCCCCCTCTAGGGTGACCTCTACCTCCCCGACCTCCACCTTCAGCTGGCTGAGCAGGTGGGGTAGCAACTAGAGCTGTAACCATAGCTTGAGAACTCTACGGGGCATGCTGGGGCTGAGAAGTCTGTGGAGGTGCACCCCTCCCAAGTTTGGGGCAATCCCTCACCATATGAAGTGTGTCACCACACTCAAAACAAGCTCTGAGAGGATGTGGTGGCTGTTACTGGCTAGGGCCAGGTCTGTTGGACTGACCTCTGAAAACACCCCGCGCTGGAGGCGCGCTAGAAACCGGAGGTGCATAATAAGACTCCTGAGGCCTAGGAGGAGCTGGAATACCACTGGCTGCTGGAAGAGCCGAATGAACAGGGCGACTCACATAACCCCTGCCATGACGACCTGCATCTGGGGTACGGGCACCATAATAATGGCCCAACTCTCTAGACCTCTTAGACTCCCTCTCCTCTTTCTCCCTAGCATACATACCCTCAATCCTCCTAGAAATGCTCACCACCTACTGGTAAGAAATATCCATCTCCAACTCACGAGCCATACTAGATCTGATGCTGGGAATACGGCCCTCAATAAACTGGTGAACCCTCTCGCGGATAGTAGAAACCAAGGCTGGTGCATGTCTAGCCAAGCTGGTGTACATACTCTGAAATAATCATAGCACCCTGGCACAAATGCTCAAACTCTGCGCGCCATGCGTCCCTAAGGCTCTGAGGAACATACTCCCTCATGAATAAATTTGAAAACTGAGCCCAAGTCAGTGAAGCAGCCTCATCTGGAATGTCTAGCTCATAGGTGCGCCACCACTCATAGGCGGCTCCTTGAAGCTGGAAGGTAGTGAAAGAAACCCCGCTCGATCCTGAAATACCTATGGTACGAAGAATGCGGTAACACTCATCAAAAAACAGGGGGCTTGTACTTCTTGAATCTCTCAAGCCTCAACTGCTCATCCTCGGAAGTCGCTGCCCTGTCCTCGGGTTGAATTGGCACTACAGGCAGTACAAGAATAATCTCAAGGACCTGCTCAACATGAACTCGCTACTCAGGAGTGCGGGCAGTGAGAGTCTGTGCTCCTCCCCCGGCTTGAGACGTAGCTGCAGTAAGGGGAAACAACCCTGCTTAAGCCAAGGTGGTGTACATGCTCATAAACTGTGCCAAAGTCTCTTGAAGAGCTGGAGTGGTAGTAGCAGTGGGCGTGTCAGGTGCCTGGACTCCGGCTAGATCCACTGGTGGTACCTCGGTGGTAGCTCGCGCAGGTGCTCTGGCTATACCACGTGCGCGTCCTCGGCCTCTACCCTGGCACCAGCCTCTGACGGCTGCAGTTGGGGGCGCGAGTGCCTGATCATCTCGAGTAGCACGTGTCCTCACCATCTGTGAGGGAATAGAAGACAAAAGTTTAGAATGATGATGTCAAAATATCACACGACAAGAAAATCAAATGAAGTGAAATTTTTCTAACAGTTACATAGCCTCTCATAGATAAGTACGGGCATCTTCGTACCGATCATCGAGACTCTAATAAACCGGCTTGTGATCCATGACTCCTATAAATATAGAGCTCTAATACCAACTTGTCACGACCCCGGTTTGCCCTCAATGAACCATTGTGACAACACCTAGTCTCTACGACTAGGTAAGCCTAATTTGCGGAAGAAAAACCAAAATTTGCGGAAGTAAACAATTTAAAATAGAAATAAAGCAGTAACAATGTTTAAATGTGCCGCTCGACATACATCATGTTTAACTCTCAATACCAAACATAAATCCAAGACCCTGAAACTCATGAATCACAAGCTAAGATCAATACTACATAGCTCTAACTCCAGAATGTCTAATAAGAACAGGAAGGTACATAAGGGCTAAATACTAAAAGCAGGAATAAAAAGGGACTTCTCGGTCTGCGAATGCGGTAGATGTACCTCGAAGTCTCTAGAGCGGTCGCCTCCCTCAAGGATAGTAGACCTGATCAGCGGTACCTAGATCTGCACATGATAAACATGCGCAGAAGAGGCAAGAGTACACCACAGCGGTACTCAGTAAGTTCCAAGCCTAACCTCGATTGGGTAGTGACGAGGAAGGTCAGGGACCTACTAAGGTTAAATAAAATATAAAGATCAACAGTATAGAACGAAATAGTATAAATAAGTACAGCAGTAAAATAACACAAGATGAACAGAACAGCAACAACTATACAGAACAAGGTAAACATGGAAAGGAAATACAACTCAGCACCAATAGTAACAATCAGGGATCTCCTAGGATACCGTCCTATAGTCCCATCTTTACATATTTAGTAAATCTCCCGAGATACCGTCCCGCATTCCATCATATATATATATATATATATGTCCAAAGAATCTCCTAGGATCCTGTCCCGTAGTCCAACTCATAGTGCGCGGGGATCTACCGGAAATTCCATTCCGTAGTCCCAAATGTAAATACCCAATACTGGGGGAATCTACCAGGTGCATTCCCGTAGTTCCATATAACTGTGCAGGGGGATCTACCAGGAATCTAACTCATAGTCCCAAAGTAAATGTGCAGGGGGATCTACTGGGAATCTAACCCTTAGTCCCAAAGTAAATAGACAAGGGGGAGCTACCGGAATCCCACATCCGTAGTCCTAAAATAAATACACAGCAATAGCAGAAAGGTATACAAAAATGGCAAAAGTTCATATTAAGGCAATAAGTGATTCTAGCCTAGCATGTTGCACAGACAGGTTGAATCAATTAAAGCAATTAAGTCACTTAGACATGCTTTCCTAAGCTAACAACAGACGTAATAGTGTAAGAAATAAAAATAGGAAAGGAAACATACTAGTAATCACTTAAGAAAACCTGATTTCCAACAATTAGCACAAGTACATACTCGTCACCTCACGTATAAGGCATTTTAATACCACATATACCAATCCTAAGGGGAAGGTCCCCACGCAAGGTTAGACAAGCCACTTACCTCGAACCGACTCAAAAATCAACCCAACACCACGTCTTTTCCATGAGTACTCGACTCCAAATGGCCTAAATCTATTCAATTCAATTGCATAATATAAATAACCCTTCAAGTAACTGATTCTACAATTAAATTCTAAGCTAATACGCAAAATTATATAAAATGACCAAAATGCCCCTCAGGCCCACTTCTAAGAATCGGGTGAAATTTACATTTTCAGAAACCTCGTACTCTCACGAGTTTATACATAACAAGAACACTAAAATCGGAGTCCAAATGACCCCTCAAATCCTTATTTAAATGTCTCTTAAACTCAAGCCCTAATTACCCATTTTCCCAAATTTTTCACTACTAATTAGGTCTTTAATCACATAAAAATGAGTTATGAAGTCAAGGATGTTACCTCCAAGTGACTCCTCTTTGTTTTCCTCAAAAATATCTCTTAAAAGCTTCAAACCCGGATGAAAATGGTGAAAGGATCCCTCAAATTCGCGAAGGCAACTATTTATATGTTCCGCCCAGCGATTTTCCGCATTTGCGGCCTTAGGACGCATCTGCGGTCTCGCTTCTGCGGAACAAGTGTCGCATCTGTGACTTTCACTTAAGGACCCAGCTTTCGCATCTGCAGAACTCTAACTGCAGGAGCGGTTCTGCTTCTGTGGACATCTCACCGCATCTACGGTTCCTGGGGGAAATCCCAAATTTCGCTTCTGCAGTCCTCTTTGCCACTTTTGCGGCTCCGCATCTGTGGTCCCCAAACCGCAGATGCAAAAATACCATAAGAACAACTGCTACAGCAACTTCAACTCCAAAATTTCCTCCGTTAACCATCTGAATTCATCCCGAGGCCCCCAGGATCAACCAAAGGCATCAACATATCCTAAAACCTTATTCAAACTTGTACAAATCTTCAAAATACTTCAAACAACATCAAAACAACCAAAACACATTGGATTCAAGCCTAAGTTTCTAAAATCTTTCGAATTCCTCTTTCGATCAAAAACCCAACCAAAACACGTCCGAATGACCTAAAATTTTGCACACACATCCCAAATGACATAACGGAACTACTGCAACTCTTAGAATTACATTCTGACCCTTGGATCAAAATTTCATTATCAAATTGGAAACTTCCAAAATTCAACTTTCGACATTTCAAGCCTAAATTAGTTACGGACCTCCAAAACACAATCCGAACACGCTTCTAACCCCAAAATCACCCAATGGAGCTAACAGAACCATCAAATTTCCATTCCGAGGCCGTCTTCATATTGTTCCGACTACGGTCAACTTTCCAACCCTTAAGCTCTCATTTAGGGATTAAGTGTCCCGAAACTCAAAACCGAACATCCAGGCAAATCACATTAGCAGAAATAAACTTGGGAAAAGCAGTTAATAGGGGATCGGGGCATTAATTCTTAAGACGACCGGCCGGATCATCACACAGGTGCTACTTTTGAGGAGGTTGTTGACATTGCCCGCGAGATTAAGTCAGTTCGTCGCCAGGAGAGAGAGGACAGGGAGGCCAAGAGGCCTCGGGGATCTGGTAGCTTTGGAAGTGCTCCTTCAAGAGGTCAGTTTCAGCACGACAGTGGCCGTCCATTCAAGCAGACTCAGTCAGCTCGCCCAAGTTATCGTGGGGCATCATTGGGTCATGGTTCTCACAGTTCTTATTAGGGCCATTCATCACTTAGTGCCCTTCCAGCCCAGAGTTCGTCCCGTACTCCATCAGTTCAGGGTTTTTCCATGCCAGGTCCTTCTATTGGTCATTCCGGTGCAAGGGGTTCCTTTTAGTCCCTGTCTCTAGTACAAGGGAGTTGTTATGAGTGTGGAGAGTTTGAGCATATAAGGAGGTAGTGTCCTCATCTTCTTGAGGGTCCGTCTCAGCAGTGGGGTCAGCCCTCGACTGTCACACCTCCTTTTTCTACCTGAAGGGTATATAAGGGAGTTTTTCCAATTAAAGTGACAATAATCGAAATGGGATTATTTTATTAAATTTCAGAGTCGCCACTTGGAATATTTAGGGTGTCCCAAATCACCGGTTTACTTTTAAAAAATCCTAATTCGAGGTTACTTTTAAACCAGAAATTCTAGATAAGGAATTCTGTTAACCCGCGAGAAGGTGTTAGGCATTCCCTGATTCCGTGGTTCGAGCACGGTCGCTTAAACTATTAATAATTGGCCAATTATCTGATTTACTACATGTTTTAAACCTATTGTGCATTTTTAGCTTTATAACCGCTTTTTAATTATTTTAACTGCTTTTAGAATTTTTGAAATTATTTCTTGAACAAGTTAAGATTGTCGTACACTTGCCATTTTGGAACACACCGCAAACCACGCTACATGAAATGCACCCACGATTCGCGACATGTTTATTTTAATATTATTAAAAGTTGTTATGATCGGGTCACATGAAATGCATAACCGAATTTGGGAAATTAGGCATATGTCACGGGAACCGTACCCATAATCACGATGGTTTATTAATTGCGCCTAAAGCAAGCTATGACATTCAAGAATTATTTATTTTCCTAAATTTTGAGATTATATGGAAACTAAAAGTTTGAGGTATATAATTAACAACACATTTAGAAAGTTTGAGGTATATTATATGGGTTTCTTTTCCCCGTAACAAGCAAAAGAACAAGAAAGGAGAATCTTTGCTTGTGAGAATATTGTTCAGGCTATAGACTGCAATCTCCACATAGGCCTATGATTTTGCATAGGAGACGTAAAGCCTTACACTTTATATTAACAACTATGAAGGAGGATAAATATTGTTTCTTCCATCCTCACACTAGACTAGGGAATGCAATCTTCTTATTGCCAAAAAACAGAATCGTTCGCTGATGCCATAATATTACGGCACCGAACTTAGAAACAACATCAAATTTTAACTAATAACTTTTTTGCAGTTTTTTCAAAGGCAAACCTTTATAACACGAAATTTACCAACAAAGTAATAAACCATAAGGATCTAAAAAAATAACAGCTTTACTA
The DNA here is from genome assembly GCF_000393655.2 of Nicotiana sylvestris. Taxonomy (NCBI): domain Eukaryota; kingdom Viridiplantae; phylum Streptophyta; class Magnoliopsida; order Solanales; family Solanaceae; genus Nicotiana; species Nicotiana sylvestris. Next base: position 115,820,060 of record NC_091057.1, on the reverse strand, counting down.
TAATTAATTAGTAATTCTTCAAAAACCATATCAAAATAGTATTGAAATCTATGAACAGAGAGGTCTTAGAAAATTGTCCAAATCTTAAAATACATAGAAAGTAGCAACAAAGAATTACCTAAAACAATCTGAAAAGGGCACTACTCTTTCGTTAGCTCAAATGAAGAAGGAGCCTATTTCAAAGTTAAAGATCATGCTGATGCAATTTTATTTCGAAAAGCAAAGAAGAAAACAGAAAATCGAACAAATACTCTCCCAGCATCTATAACAACAGAAAATCGAACAAATACTCTCCCAGCATCTATAACAAAATAAACTGCAAACCAAAGAATGCATAGGGTTAGAATTAGACCTCAAACAACCGCAACTTTCAATATATGTAGTTTCACTTGGTTCACAAAGCAAATGAATGATTGTTCTGAAAACTGCTCAAAAACCGAAACCGCCACCGGAGCTCGAACAGAAAAACCTCGCCTAGATCTCAAGCAGAATCGTGTACAACGACCTCGACTCAACTCCCAACGCTTCTGTTATATAATGAAAAGGGGGCTGTTTGGAGCTGCTTTTGGGAGGGTTCTTGGGTGACATTTTGGGTTGATTCAAGGTGGTTTAAAGGGTAATTTTGGAGCTAAAAATGGTAGTGTTTTTGGAGGAAGAAGTAGATAAGTGGCGGTTGTGTGTTAATGTGTGCTGCGACGTTAAGATTTTTGGTTCAGGGGAGGGGATGGGGGTTCTGCCGCTGCTCCTATTCAGAATAAGAGTGAGAGATCTTTTATATTAGGGTTTTTATTTTTGGCTTCCAAAAATCTGATGGTTCTCCTTCAAAATGTAGTGTGTATCGTGCTTGGAAAAGAAGTTAGGATTTTTAGAAAAGTGTGGGGTCCCCACAATATAAAAAATGAGATCTCCAAGAATTTGTCTGTGAGAAATCATGACAAAATTAAAAAAAAAAGTCCACGTTTCTTCCTTCTTTTCTTGATATATTTTCCCTTTGCTTTTTTATTTTGCTTTTCTGTTATCTTTCCTTTTTCTTCAATTGTTTCTTTTATTATGAAGATGAATTAAAAAAATATCTTTATAAGATACATGTATAGTTAAGCTAATACAATATTAGGAGGAAACATAAAGTTACTATATTAATGAAATTTAAATACTACTCAATATATACTACAACCTACAACTTTAAAATTAAACTAAGTAAATATATTTTTTTTTGAATTTTTTTTCTTATATTTTATAAAAATAAAATAAAACTAAATAGACAAAGTACCAATAAGCTAAAATAATATTTTTTTTATAGTTTTCATTTTAAGAGAAAATAAAGCTGAAAGGTCAAAATAGGCAAATTAACAATATTAGAACTAAAAGAAATATTTAAGCACTGAAATGGTATAAATTTCTAGGAAGAGTAAAAAATTACACGTCTACAACTGCCCCTCTTTGAATGGAAACACGAAGAGTTTTCAGACAAAAAATGACGGGACATGTTTTTTGACCTGACCCTTAATTAGAGAGACCAAAAACTAAAATAAAAGAGAATGTGACCGAGCTCTGGTATCTGAGCTGCCTACATATCCTTGGCTATAAAGGAATCAGGCCATGTGTAGTTCAGAAGTGAATGAGGTGATGGAGTGTGTGGAGAGGAAGAGAGAGTCGAGTGAGATACCGTTCCGCCGAGGTTCCGGTCTGCGGTCCTGTTATTACATCAAAATTGAAAAGACTAACTAAGCCTATCAGCTACGAGTTACAAGATTCCTATCTATGAGTCTTCTGAAGCTTGATCTTGAGTCTTGAATGGTTCTTCATGCGGACTTTAGACTTGAACCTTGGCGCTTGCTAGCTGTAGGTGCTAGTTCATTCTTCTTCACGTTTTGGATCTAGATCGGACATGTAGCACTCATGACCTCAACCACGTCTTAAGCAGTTCACATTTTTTTCTGCTTCTGCATTTTGGATTTACATTTTTTTCTTTTATTTTTTTTTTCTTTTCTTTTTTTGGATTGAGACTACTTTTGTTGGTCATCTCGGATTGTTGACTCGCATTCTTGCTGCGAGCTTCTGCTACTTCTAACTTGAATTGAATTCTGAAATAACTTTCCTTGTTCTCTAGGTGGGCACCTGCTACTGACTTGAAACTTGAAATAATTTCGAAACGAATTCCCTTGTTCTCCAGGTGGGCGCCTGCTAATACAACAAAACAGACAAAACAAAAGAAACTTTTCTGCCCCAGTTTGGTACTGGAAACATCTATGAGTGTTAATCGAATCTTGTTATCCAAAAGAGTTCTATGAATTTAAAAGCTAAATCTCATTATCCAGGAGGGTCCTGAAAACTAAAATTAAATCTCATCTTAAGAGTGAAAATTTGAAAGCTAAATTCTATTTCTTAAAGGTAAAACTTACGCTAAATCTCATTGTCTACGAGGGTCCCGAAAACTTAAAACTACATCCCATTATCCAGGAGGGTCCTGAAAAACTTTAAAATTAAATCCTATTATCCGGGAGGTCCTGATTTCAAGACAACTAAAGATTGATAACTTAAGAAAACTAAAATTGACCCTTTTTTTCAAATCAAGACTTCCTTTTCTTTCTTATTATTTTTTTTTGAATTATTATCCTCGGAGAAAATTCATCGGACTAAATTTTTATCCTAGGAGAAAGTTTATCAGACTAGGTTTTCTATCTTAGAAGAAAATTCATTAGACTAAGATTTTTATCCTAGGAGAAAGTTTATTAGACTAGGTCTTCTATCTTAAGAGAAAGATTCATCAGACTAAGATTTCGATCCCAGGAGAAAATTCATCAGACTAAGATTTATATTGGGAGAAAAATTCATCAAACTAGGACTTTTATCCCAAAAGGCAAAATGTGACAAGCAAATGGCAAACTTTTATGCACACGAGCAAGATAGAAAGAGGCAAAGATTTGAGAAACTTCCCTTTGTCGGCTCTTCTCTTATTTTCATTTTCCCCTTTTTTTTGAAACCACTTTCCTTGCCCTGCTTTGTTCCTGTTCAAACAAAGAAAATTTTGTCAGTTTTAAAAGTGGTGGTCGGTTTGTGGCCTTATGTCTTGAGCATCTTGGCTTTTGCTCGATCAGCTTGAGTCGGTCTCAAGAGACTTTTATTCTGCACCAACTCTGATTGTGTCGCACTCAGTACCATTTGTGTTTGAGGCTCAATCAACCTTATCCCAACTGGAGATCTCTGCTCAGGTGACCTTTTTTGATAACTTAAATGACTTCCTACTTTTTGAGCAATTTGTCTGTCAGAGAGAATCACAAGTTATCTTTGCTTGCGCCAAATAGGCTGACAATAGTCTTTTTTGGGGGGGAGCGTTTGCTTGAATCCTAAAGGCATGTTGAAAGTAACAACTGAGTGCGCTGACCAAATTTACTTTGTGCAACTGAAAAACTGGTAGCAGATTTTGAAATCTTTTCTTGCTTGCTTTGACAAGGATTGACTCGGAGTGAAGGACGCAATGATGCAAAGAAACAAGTATTAACAAGAAATGCCCCTGTCGGAAGGACAGAAGGAAGAGTTTTTTTCCTTTTCTCTTTTTTTTCTTTTCTCTTTTTTCAATAACTAGCCTTAATGGTCATGACATGCATTTTGGACTCAACGGCCTGATCTATCAAACTAATCCAATCTTCCCTTTCGCCATTCTTATGACCTTTGAAGTCGGGCTTGTGCGTGCCAATCCTTTGCATCATCTTCACGACTCACTTTCGACTAGTGGTGCCCCGAGGGGTTTTCACTAGCAAGACTCTCTCATTTTTTTTTGTTTTTCTTTTCTTTTGCCTTCTTGTGTGAGTAACCTAACAGTGTTCTATGTCGCGTGACAACTATTGCTCATTGCATGCTTCTCTTGGCATTCTTGAAGGCATATCAGGAGGTCTTTATTTGGAAGGATTTTGGATAGGGTTGGAAAAAAAGGACGTCATGAAGACTCAAATAGACTCAAAATAAAGGGGGTTGTGGACTTACAACTCTTGAAATCGACTCTTTCAAAAGTGAAATAAAATCTCTATCCTAGTTTTAGCTATTGGGGATTTTTTTTGGGATTTCTCTTTTTTTTTTTTTTTGCTTTTCTCCCTTTTTTTCTTTTTTTTATTTGAATTCTTATTTGGTTGGATCGAACTGTGAGGCTGCCTACGTATTCTTTTTTTAAAGGAATCAGGTCTAACGTAGTTCAAACATTTGACCTAACTATAATTTTTCTTTCTATTCCTCTGTCCTTTTTTTCCTTTTCTTTTTCTTCTTTTTTTTCTTTTTTTTTCTTTTTGTTTGCCCTAGCTTCTATCTTTTGATGGCATGGACTTTCGACCGTTTTTTTCTTCTCTCTTTTTTTAATTTGAACTTTTTAAGAATTTTCCCAGTTTTTACTCTTGGGACATGAACTTTTTTTTCCTTTTCTTTTTCTTTTTTTCTTTTTTTGTTTTTTTACTCTTGACTCTAAACTTGATTCCAAAAGAGGGTGGTCAAAGAAAATAATACAGGATCAAAGGGGTAGCAAAGGATATAAAATATTTGGATAGCAGAAAAAGGGCCTCCTAGCCTCGATAACGCCAAACATAGTATCCTTTTGCGATCACAGTATTGATGAACATGCCTATCTTCTTGGTGTGTTGTGGTCGAAAGACACTTTCCATCCATTAATGTCAAACTTTCGACCAAGATTCAATTAATTCAATATCTTCAAGCCCGATCTTCACAATGATTTGAAGGTGAATTTACTCGATCTTAATTCCAAAGTATTTCAACTCTTTATTCATCCTCAAACATGTCTTGTTCTCAGTTATCCAATTCAAGCTTAAATTAATTTTCTAAGATCTAGCCAAAAATTTTACATGCATGTCATATCACTAAAACTAGTAGGAAAAGAACTGAGCATGGAATGACACAAAAGTAAAAACTCTATTTTATTGAGTACACAACAAGACAGACAACCTAAATTCCGAGTTACAACCCTAAAATAACCCGGCTAATGAAAATAGCAACAAAACATGCAGACAAGACTCACACGAACAAAATAGAGGGATAGAAGGGTTCGACTCAATGAAACGAATAAAATCTGGATCACAACCCTGAAATAATGCAGATAATAGAAAAAACATCAAAACAAGCTACCAAGATTCCTTCCTAGTGAGGGGGGACGACTTTTCAATTGCTAAGCTTGATATTTAGCCACAGATTTGCTCATCAGAATCACCATGGCCTTCTCCAATTTCAGTCGACAAGTTCCCGAGAGGTTTCTCATTCTCCATGTCACCATGCATCATCCCCACAAAGTGTGCATCATCGTATGCAGGTAAAGGATTCTGCGTGATATTCTGGGTGTCACTGTCTTGGATTACAATCAGTTTTTCCTGAACCATCCTTTCTATTTCTCTTTTCAAATCCCGACAACTTTTAATATTATGCCCTTGGGCATTGGAATGGTATTCACATCTTTTATAAGGGTCAAAGCTTCTTGCATATGGGTCCACATGATTTGGAGGAATGAGTGCAATCATGTCATGATGCTTTAACTTCTCAAATAAGCTTGCATAGGACTCTCCTATTGGCGTAAAATTATCTTTCAACCTTTGTTCCCCTCTATACCCCTGGCTTAGATGTGGGTTATAAGGTGCTTGAAAATTTTGTGGAGGCTGATGGAGATTTTACGGTGCTCGTGGTCGCCTTCTGGGGTGTTTTGGTGGCTGGCCAATATATTGAGGTGGAGCAATAGAGTATTGTGTGTTATGAGGTGAATAGTAATGCTCAGCGGAGTCATGGGAAACCTGATAAGGCTGCTCATACCTTCGAGGTGTTCTCCTGGGACCTCTTCTCGACCCTGTTGTCATCATGGTTTCTTTATCCTTCTTATTCGTGTCACCAGATTCAATTTGGACAGCCTGAGTTGCTGCTTTGAGAGCTGCTTGACTTATAATTCTGCTTGTCTTAAGGCCATTCTCTACTATTTCTCCCATTTTGATTGCTTCCAAGAAGGATTTGCCAACTGTGGACATCATGTTTTGAAAGTAATCTGGCTCTTGCGCCTGAAAGAAGACATTGATTAGTTCGTGGTCATCCATGGGTGGCTTAACTCTATCCGCTTGCTCTCTCCATTTAATGTCATATTCCCTGAAACTTTCAGTTGGTTTCTTCTTCAGGTTTGAAAGGGAATTGTGGTCTGGGGCAATGTCGATGTTATATTAGAACTGCTTGACAAAGGCCTGGGCCATGTCATCCCATACATACCAGTGAGACGTGTCTTGTAAACCATTCGGATACTACTCCCGTAAGGCTTTCCCCAAAATAAGCTATTAGCAATTCTTCATTTCTCCCTGCACCTCTTAGTTGATTGCAATACCTTTTCAGGTGGGCTATGGGGTTTCTATGTCCATCATACTTTCCAAATTTGGGAGTCTTGAAACCATGTAACAAATGAACATCAGGGAACATACATAAATCCTTGAAGGCAATACTCTTCTGACCTGCCAACCCTTGCATGTTTTTCAACTGATGTTCTAAGCTTTTCACTCTTTGGGACATCTCTTCTTGTGCCATCTTTCGGGCAGGCTTCTCAATCTTTGCAGGAAGGTCAAACAGGTACGAGTAGTACTCAGGAGAATGGTACTGTTCTTTCTAGGTAGCAAATTGTGACTCATGAGTTTTCCTCTGCACCACCGTCGGCTGTGGGATGGTGAAGTCGGGCATAACAATAGTGGTTGTCTGATTATTTATCAATGGCAAACTTTGAGAGCATGTAACAGAAGTTCCAGTTGTAGTCATACAGTTGAGATAAGGACTGAACCCAGGTGGATAGGATTGATCAGACAATGAGATCGGAATGACAATAGTCGTGATGGGTGTGAACTCTGGGAAACCATGAGAAGAAAAGGACGGTCCATGGCCATTGGACCATGCTTGACACATTTTAGTCATTTTTTGTTTCACTACTCTATTTTCCTCAACCATAATAGACTCTTGTTGAACCCTCTGATCCTGAGTCTCATGACTGCTTGCAACAGCTTCGATGTGAGTTATCATTTTTTTTTGGATCTTGTATTGGCTGCTTACCACAAACCGACCATCTCAAACTTTCTTCACAATTCAAAACAAAAGATACGTTAGAATGGACTCAGTCAGTCCTTATTATTATCAACATTTTTTCACTTTTGTTTTTCATTTTTTTCTCATTTTTCTTTTCAATGGTTGATCGAATCTGACGTGGGTTGCATACGTATCTTGTGGGAACATGAATCAGATCTTGCGTAGTTCGGGAAGATAAGGAATAAAGTAAATAAACTAACGTTTTTTTTGGATTTTGAATTTTTCATTTTATTTTTTCGAAAGAAAGACTTATAAAGAAGAAAGAGAATATTTTTGTATTTTGATTTTTCATCAAAAATTTTGCAAATAAAGACTTCTAAAGAAAAGAGATATATATATTTTTTGGAATATCAACCTTTTTTTTCTTTTTGGAATTTTGAAGAAAAACTTCTAAAGAAGAAAGAGAATATTTTTGGATTTTTGAAATTTTATTTTGAATTTATGAAAGAAATGCTTCTAAAGAAAAAAAAATATTTTTGAACCTTGAATTTTCTTTTCAATTTTTGAAAGAAGAATGAAAATTATTTTTGGATTTTGAGAAGAAATTAAAAGAAAATATTTTTGTTTATATATTTTTTTTTAAAATGTTGAGATCTAAAAGAAAGACTTTCTAAAGAAGAAAGTAATGAAAAATATTTTTGGATTTTTTTAAAAAAATTGTGGGCCGGAATCGATGAGGTTTGCCTACGTATCTTACATCCGGTGAGAATCAGACCCACGTAGTTCGCCATTTTTGACGGAACAGGGAAACATGAATTTTGAAAATATTGTTTTTTTTGTTTTTTTTGTTAATTTTGGGAGAGTTTCAGAAATTTGAAATACCTACCTCTCACTCTAATTTTTTCCCTTTGATTTTTTTTTTTTTTCATTTTCTTTCAGTATTCTAGAAGTCAGTCAACATGCAAGTCGAAACAGACAGATATGCAAGTAGCACGTAAGATGCGTCAGAGTGGTCTTTTAATTTAGGTACACCTATCCTAGACGGACCCAACCCATGTGTTGAGTACCCAAAGTCAAATGTATGTAATGCAATCAAGTGTTCTTACTAGGGATCCAGTATGAGGCTATGTTATTCTAGGTTTAAAACCTGGGTGTATTGTTCTAGACCTGGCTTACCCGAGCGGACAGCTCGAGTCGGGGGGGGGGGAGCGTACCGGGAATACAGGAGCTTCACCGGCTTTGCAACTTGTCCGAACCTCGTTCTAAAATTGGGATATGACTCTAACAGAAAAAAAGTCACATGAAGTGCACACTTCTCAGATAATTTAGAAGACTTAGGGAGAAGAGGATTTCGTAACAATTTATATACAGTTCACACAATATCAAAGCGGTAAAAAACGGCATTTAGCACATTAGGATCAAATACGCAAAAATCAGACAATCATGAAAGCCAATCTTAACAGCTATTCTAAGTTCGAATTCTGGAACCCGGAACCAGAGATTCTGGGTTCTTATCCCCAGCAGAGTCGCCAGAGCTGTCACACCTCCTTTTTCCTACCCGAAGGGTATATAAGGGAGTTTTTTCAATTAAAGTGACAGTAATCGAAATGAGATTATTTATTCAATTTCAGAGTCGCCACTTGGAATATTTAGGGTGTCCCAAGTCACCGGTTAATATTTTTTAAAAAAAAATCCCAATTCGAGGAAATTTGACTTTATTTAAAGTCTGCGAACCAGAAATTCTAGATAAGGAATTTTGTTAACCCAGGAGAAGGTGTTAGGCATTCCCTGGTTCCGTGGTTCGAGCACGGTCGCTTAAACTATTAATAATTGGCCTATTATCTGATTTACTACATATTTTAAACCTATTGTACATTTTTAGCTTTATAACCACTTTTTAATTATTTTAACTGCTTTTGGAATTTATGGAATTATTTCTTGAATAAGTTACGATTATTGTACACTTGCCTTTTTGGAACACACCGCAAACCATGCTACATGAAATGCACCCGCTATTCGCGACATGTTTATTTTAATAATATTCAAAGTTGTTATGATCGGGTCACATGAAATGCACACCCGAATTTGGAAAATTAGGCATCGTAACTATGTCACGGGAACCGTACCCATAATCACGATGGTTTATTAATCGCGCCTAAAGCAATCTACGACATTCAATAATTATTTATTTTCCTAAATTTTGAGATTATATGGAAACTAAAAGTTTGAGGTATATAATTGACATCACATTTAGAAAGTTTGAGGTATATTATATGGATTTCTTTTCCCCGTAACAAGCAAAAGAACAAGAAAGGAGAATCCTTGTTAGTGAGAATATTGTCCAGGATACAGTCTGCAATCTCCACATAGGCCTATGATTTTGCATAGGAGACGTAAAGCCTTGCACTTTATATTAACAACTATGAAGGAGGATAGATATTGCTTCTTCCATCCTCACACTAGACTAGGGAATGCAATCCTCTCATTGCCAAAAAAGCAGAATCTTTCACTGATACCATAATGTTACAACACCAAACTTAGAAACAACATCAAATTCCTACTAATAACCTTTTTGCAGTTTTTTCAAAGGCAAACCTTTATAACACGAAATTCACCAACAAAGTAATAAATCATAAGGATCTAAAAAAAATAACAGCTTTACTACAATTAATTAGTAATTCTTCCAAAACCATATTAAAATAGCATTGAAATCTATGAACAGAGAGGTCTTAGAAAATTGTCCAAATCTTAAAATACATAGAAAAGTAGCAACAAAGAATTACCTAAAACAATTTGAAAAGGGCACTGCTCTTTCGTTAGCTCAAACGAAGAAGGAGCCTATTTCAAAGTTAAAGATCACGCTTATGCAACTTCATTTTAAAAAGCAAAGAAGAAAACAGAAAATCAAACAAATACTCTCCCAACATCTATAACAAAATAAACTGTAAATCAAAGAATGCATAGGGTTAGAATTAGACCTCAAACAACCGCAACTTTCAATATATATAGCTTCACTTGGTTCACAGAGCAAATGAATGATTGTTTTGAAAACTGCTCAAAGACCGAAACCACCACCGGAGCTCGAACAGAAAAACCTCGCCTAGATCTCAAGAAGAATCGTGTACGACGACATCGACTCAACTCCCAACGCTGCTGTTATATGCATGAAAGGGGGGCTGTTTAGAGATGCTTTTGGGAGGGTTCTTGGGTGACGTTTTGGGTTGATTCAAGGTGGTTTAAAGGGTGATTTTGGAGCTAAAAATGATAGTGTTTTTGGAGGAAGAAGCAGATAAGCAGCGGCTGTGTGTTAATGTGTGTTGTGGCGCTAAGATTTTTGGTTCAGGGGAGGGGATGGGGGTTCTGCCGCTGCTCCTATTCAGAATGAGAGTGAGAGATATTTTATATTAGGTTTTTTATTTTTGGCTTCCAAAAATCTGATGGTTCTCCTTCAAAATGTAGTGAGTATCGTGCTTGGAATAGAAGTTAGGATTTTTAAAAAAGTGTGGGGTCCCCACAATATCAAAAATGAGATCTCCAAGAATTTGTCCGTGAGAAATCATGACAAAATCAAAAAAAGTCCACGTTTCTTCCTTCTTTTCTTGATATATTTTCCCTTTGCTTTTTTTTTTTTGCTTTTCTGTTATCTTTCCTTTTTTTCCAATTGTTTCTTTTATTATGAAGATGTATTAAAAAAAATATCTTTATAAAGATACTAGTATAGTTAAGATAATACAATATTAGGAGGAAACATAAAGTTACTATATTAATGAAATTTAAAAATACTACTCAATATATACTAGAACCTACAACTTTAAAATTAAACTAAGTAAATATATTTTTTTGAAATTTTTCTTCTTATCTTTTATAAAAATAAAATAAAACTAAATACACAAAGTACCAATAAGCTAAAATAATATTTTTTTTGTAGTTTTCATTTTAAGAGAAAATAAAGCTGAAATGTCAAAAATAGGCAAATTAACAATATTAGAACTAAAAGAAATATTTAAGCACTAAAATGGTATAAATTTCTGGGAAGGGTCAAAAACTACATGTCTTCATCGACTTTAGGTCTAGTTACTTCACCACCCACTCAGGCAGCTAGGGGTAGGGGTCGCCCTAGAGTGGGAGATCGATCAGGTGGTGGTCAGGCTCGTTTCTATACACTCCCAGCTAGACCAGATGTTGTTTCTTCAGATGCGGTGATTACAAGTATTGTCTCAGTCTACCGCAAAGATGCCTCTGTGTTATTTGTTCCCGGTTCCACTTTTTCATATGTGTCATCATATTTTTCTCGTTATTTAGATACACCCTGTGAGTCTCTTATTTCATCTGTTCGTGTATCTACTCTGGTGGGCGATACTATTGTTGTGGACTGTATGTACTGGTCGTATGTGGTGATTAATTGGGGGTCTGGAGACCCGAGTGGATCTATTGTTGCTTTGTATGATGGAATTTGATGTGATATTAGGCATGGATTGGCTATCTCCGTGTCATGATATACTAGACTGTCACGCTAAGACAGTGACGTTGGCTATGTCGGGTGTACCACGGATGGAGTGACGAGGTTCTACTAATTTTTTCCCCAGTAGGGTGATTTCGTTTATGAAGGCCCGCGGATAGTTGGGAAAGGTTGTATTTCATACTTAGCCTTTGTGAGGGATGTCAGTGCAGAAACTCCTAGTATTGATTATGTTCCTGTTGTGAGGGATTTTCCCGATGTGTTTCCTGCAGACCTGTCGGGCATGCCACCGGACATGGATATTGATTTTGGTATTGATCTGGTGTCGGGCACTCAGCCCATCTCTATTCCACCATATCATATGGCACCAATGAAGTTGAAGGAGTTGAAGGAGTAGCTTCAGGAACTCCTTGATAAGGGGTTTATTCGGCCTAATGTGTCGCCTTGGGGTGCGCCTGTTCTATTTGTGAAGAAGAAGGATGGCACGATGATTGGTTACAATTAAGAACAAGGTGATTGGTTACAATTAAGAACAAGTATCCCCTGCCTCATATTGATGAATGGTTTGACTAGCTTCAGGGAGCGAGAGTGTTCTCCAAGATTGATCTCCGTTCAGGTTATCACCAGTTGAAGATCAGGGGCTCGAATATTCTTAAGATAACTTTCAGGACTCGATATGGTCATTATGAGTTCTTGGTGATGTCTTTTGGGTTGACCAATGCCCCAACAGTATTCATGCATTTGATGAACAAAATGTGTTGGCCTTATCTCGACTCATTTCTCATAGTTTTCGTTGATGATATTCTGGTGTATTTGTGTAGTCAGGAGAGGTACGCAGAGCATTTGAGAGTTGTGTTGCAGAGATTGAGGGAGGAGAAGCTTTATGCAAAGTTCTCCAAGTGTGAGTTTTGGCTCAGTCCAGTGGCTTTCTTGGGGCATGTGGTGTCCAGCGAGGGTATTCAGGTTTATCCAAAGAAGATAGAGGCGGTTCAGAGTTGGCCCAGACCGTCCTCAGCCATAGAGATTCGCAGCTTTCTTGGTTTGGCGGGCTATTACCGCTTTGTTTAGGGATTTTCATCTATCGCATCGCCCTTGACCAAGTTGACTCAAAAGGGTACTCCATTCAGGTGGTCGGATGAGTGTGAGGAGAGCTTTCAGAAGCTCAAGACTGCCTTGATCACATCTCCAGTGTTAGTTTTGCCATCAGCTTCAGGTTCATATACCATGTATTATGATGCTTTGAGGGTTGGTATTGGGTATGTATTGATGCATGAGGGTAGAGTTATTGCTTATGCTTCTCGTCAGTTGAAGCCCCATGAGAAGAACTACCCTGTTCATGATTTGGAGTTGGCTGCCATTGTTCACGTGTTGAAGATCTGGAGGCATTGTATGGTGTGTCTTATGAGGTGTTTACTAATCATCATAGCCTCCAATACTTGGTCAAACAGAAGGATCTCAATTTGAGGCAGCGGAGATGGTTGGAGCTGCTAAAGGACTATGATATCACTATCTTGTACCATCCGGGGAAGGCCAATGTGGTGGCTAATGCCTTGAGTAGGAAGGAGGTGAGTATGGGGACTTTAGCATATATTCCAGTTGGGGAGAGACCTCTTAAAGTTGATGTTCAGGCCTTGGCCAATCGGTTCATGAGGTTGGATATTTCGGAGCCTAGTCGGGTATTGGCTTGAGTGATTTTTTGATCTTCCTGATTTGATCGCATCAGAGAGCGCCAGTATGATGATCCTCATTTGCTTATCCTTAAGGACAGAGTTCAGCAAGATGATGCCAGAGATGTGACTATTGGTGATGACAGAGTATTGAGGATGCATGGCCGGATATGTATGCCCAATGTGGATGGGCTTCAGGAATTGATTCTAGAGGAGGCCTATAGCTCGCGCTATTCCATTCATCTGGGTTCCACGAAGAAGTATCAGGATCTGAGACAACATTATTGGTGGAGAAGAATTAAGAAAGACATTGTGGGATTTGTGGCTCAGTGTTTCAATTGTCAGCAGGTAAAATATGAGCATCAGAGACCGGGTGGCTTGCTTCAGTGAATGGATATTCCAGAGTGGAAGTGGGAGCAGATCACCATGGACTTTGTAGTTGGGCTCCCATGGACTTTAAATAAGTTCGATGCTATTTGGGTGATTGTGGATCGACTGACTGAGTCCGCGCACTTCATTCCTGTATGTACTACATATTCTTCGGAGCGGTTGGCAAAGATCTATATCCGGGAGATTGTTCGTTTGCATGGTGGCCCAATTTCCATCATTTCAAATATGGGCACTCAGTTTACTTCACAATTTTGTAGGTCTATGCAACGAGACTTGTGTACTTAGGTTGAGTTGAGCATAACTTTTCTTTCTTAGACGGATGGGCAGTCCGAGCGCACTATTCAGATATTGGAGGATATGTTGTGTGCTTGTGTCATTGATTTTAGAGGGTCATGGGATCAGTTTCTACCGTGAGAAATGTTTGCTTATAACAACTGTCAGTCGAGTATTCAGATGGCTCAATATGAGGCTTTGTATGAGAGACGGTATAGATCTCCGGTTGATTGGTTTGAGCCCGGTGAGGCTAGGCTATTGGGTACAGACTTGGTGTAGGATTCTTTAGACAAGGTGAAGGTTATTCAGGAGACACTTCGTACAGCACAGTCGAGACAAAAGAGTTATACTGACAGGAAGGTTCGGGATGTGCCCTACATGGTTGGTGAGAAGGTTCTATTGAAGGTTTCACCCATGAAGGGTGTTATGAGATTTGGGAAGAAAGGCAAATTGATTCATCGGTTCGTTGGACCTTTTGAGGTGCTTCGGAGGATTGGGGAGGTGGCTTATGAGCTTGCTTTGCCACCCAGCTTGTCGAGTGTGCATCCGGTATTTCATGTTTCTATGCTCCGAAAGTATATTGACGATCCGTCTCGTGTTTTGGATTTCAGCACGATTCAGTTAGATGATGATTTGACTTATGATATGGAGCCGGTGGCTATTTTGGAGCATTAGGTTCGAAAGTTGAGATCGAAGGATATAACTTCAGTGAAAGTGCAGTAGAGAGGTTGGCCCGTGGAGGAGGCTACCCAGGAGACCAAGCGGGAGATGTGGAAAAGATATCCTTACCTATTTGATGTATGTTTCTTGACTCGTTCGAGGATGAACGATTGTTTAAGAGAGGGATGATGTAACGACCCGGCCGTCGTTTCATGAGTTACCGCTCCGTTTCTCTCATTTCTACTTCTTATTATTTTGTTCAGTTGTATTATATGTTATCAGGTGGATTGGTTCGAGTTCAGAGAGTTTTTTGTGAGGTTTGAGACACTTAGTCTCTTTTGAGTAAGCTTAAGTTGGAAAATTCAACCGGATGTTGACTTATGTGAACAAGGCTCAGATGTGAATTTCGATGGTTTGGATAGCTTCAGGAGATAATTTGGGACATAGAAGCGTGATCAGAATGAGATTTGGAGGTCCGGAGTAGATTTAGGCTTGAATTGGCGAAAATAGAATTTTGGCGTTTTCCGGTTGATAGGTGAGATTTTGAAATAGGGGTCGGAATGGAATTCCGGGAGTTGCAGTAGGTCCGTTGTGTCATTTGGGATGTGTGTGCAAAATTTCAGGTCATTCGAATGTGGTTTGTTAGACCTTTTGATCAAAAGTGTAATTCGGAAAATTTTGGAACCTTAGGCTTGAATCTGATGTGATTTGGTCGATTCGATGTTGTTTGAGGTATTTTAAAGATTGGTATAAGTTTGGATATTGGTATATGACTAGTTTGTGCTCTTGGTTGAGACCCCGGGGGTCTCGGGGTGATTTCAGATGGTTGACGGGAGGTTTTGGAGTTGAGTTTGGTAGTTGAAGTTTTATGATTGCTGTCATAACCGCATCTGCGGTCGGGAGGCCGCAGGTGCGACTCCCGTAGATGCGGAAGCAAGACGCAGAAGCAGCCAAGAGGCAAGTCAGGCGGAGCCGTAGAAGCAGACTTATGGACGCATCTGCGATGGCACAGGTGCGAGAGAATGATTGCAGGTGTGGTCATGAGGTTTTTAGTCATTTCCACAGGTGCGGTGGGTAGGACGGCAGAAGCGGTAGCGCAGAGGTGGAGAAAGGGACCGCATGTGCGAAATACTTGAGTCAGAAAGTATATAAGGTTTCCTTCACAAATTTTTGCTAAGTTCTACATTTTTGAAGACGGGAAGTGAGCTAGGGCAGTGAATTTCAAGGGAAAATCGAAGATTATCAGTTGGGTAAGCTACCTAAGCTTCGTTACTTGAGTTTATGACCATTTTTTCATTGTTTAATCATGGTATTAGTAGAAATTAAGGGAGAAAATTGAGGGATTAGGGCTTAATATTGGAGAGCTTTGAGTGGGGATTTGAGGGGCCATTTGAAGTCCGATTTCGATGCTTTTGGTATGAATAGACTCGTGGGAGGATAAGGATTCTATTAATGTGATTTTTTATGAAATTTGGAGACATGGGCTCGAGGGTCGGGTTTGGATTAATTTCGGGATTCTTGGTATAATTTGATTATTTTTGCATGGGCTTCGTTCCCTTAGCATATTCTAATGTTATGATTCTGATTTTGGGTAGATTCGATGCGAGTTGAGGCTGAGGCGAGAGGCAAAGGCATCACAGAGTAGTATTTCATCCGGTTTGAGGTAAGTAACCATTGTAAATATGGAAGTGAGGGTATAAAACCTCGGTATTTCGTATTGTTTTGATAAATGAGGTGACGCACATGCTAGGTGACGATCGTTTGGGCGTGCACCGGTAAGGATTGTGACTTGGTCCGTCTCGTAGCAACTAGTAAGCCGCGTATTTGATTTGAAATCTTATGATATCACGTATTTTAGAGAGTGATACTATATTATGGGTTGTATGCCATGTGTGGGGCCTTGTACCGACCTGTTGAGACCCTTATGGGGTATATTTACTATTTTCCTCACTTCATTTGTTTGAAAGCATATCCCAGTCATGTTTTACCTGTTTATTGTTTAAACCTGGTTTTTATCACTCTACTTTCTACAATATGAAAACTGTTTGGGTTGAGTTTCCCTGATTTCCACTGTTATGCCCGAGGGGCTGTGAGGTTAATGACTGAGAGAGGTTGAGGACCTAATAGTGAGGATTATATATATTACGGATCGGGCTGCACGCCGCAGCAATAGTATACATATATATTATGGATCGGGTTGCACGCCGCAACGATACTGTCATGACCCCAGTTTTCCCTCCATGAACTATCGTGACAACATCTAGTATCTACGACTAGGTAAGCCTAACAAATGCGGAAAGGAAATAATTAAAAACTGAGATAACAAAATGAAACGGTATTTAAGATGCCGCCTAGCATATAACAGTACAATAATCTCAACCAAAACACTCCCAAAATCCGAAAACCCATGAATCACAAGCTAAGAGTTTACATAAAAAGCTCTAACTCCAGAAATATCTATCAACAAGGAAAATACAGAAGGGCTATACTAGTACTGAGAATAGAAAGGGACTCTTTGTTCTGCGGACGCGACATATATACCTCGAAGTCTCTACGAAAGTGCCTTGCCTCGAGTGTGATAAGACTGAGTGGAAGTACCTGGATCTGCACATGAAAAACATGCACCGAAAGGGCATGAGTACACCACATCGGTACTCAGTAAGTGCCAAGCCTAACCTCGGTCGGGTAGTGACGAGGAAGGTCAGGGCCCTACTGAAATTATATGAAATATAAGGTATGACAATATAGAATAAGGCAGTAAAAACTAAATGCAACAGTAAGAAATAACGCAGAATAGAAAGAACAATAGCAACTATAACATAGACAGAATAATCACGGAAATGAGTACAACTCAACACAGAGGTAATGACCGGGGATCTCTCAGTATCCCGAGGATCTCTTAGTATCCTTAATATATATGTTGGGGATCTCTCAGTATCCCAAGGATCTCTTAGTATCCTCAATATGCGTCGGAGATCTCTTGGTATCCCGCACTACAGTACAAATCAATATATATGTGCAGGGGATCTCCCGGGATACCGTCCCGTAGTCCTAAAGTAAACACACAACAACAACCCGAAGAATACTTAATTAAATTAAATTTCACACCCAGGTAAAACAGGTATTTTCTAACCTAGCATGCTTTACTTCCAAATAAGGCAGTTTGAGGAAATACAACAATTAATTCAATTATACATGATTCCCCAAGCTAACAACAGGCTTAAATTGCAAGTAGAATAAACAGGAAGGAAAAACACAATTAAAGTTACTTAATGAAAACAGGATTTTCAACAATTAGCATAAGTACGCACTCGTCACCTCACGTACAAGACATTTCAAGTATCAACAATACCAAATCCTAAGGGGGTTTCCTCCACACAAGGTTAGGCCAGCCACTTACCTCGAACCGGCTCAAAATCAACCCGAAACCACGTTCTTGCCACGAGTACTCGACTCCAAATGGTCCAAATCTATTCAATTCAATTGCATAATATAAATATAACTTCAAGTAACTGATTCCACAAATAAATTCTAAGCTAATACACGAAATTAGGTAAAATGACCAAAATGCCCTCCGGGCCCACGTCTTGGAATCGGGTAAAGTTTACATTTTCAGAATCCTCATACTCTCACGAGTTTAACCATACCAAAATTATCCAAATCCAATGTCAAATACCCAATAAAAACTCGAAATTTAAGTCTAAGAACTTTCCCCCAATTTTCCACCATAAATTCGAAATTAAAGGATAAATTTAAGTGTAGATTCATGGAAATTAGTCTAAATCGAGTAAGAATTACTTACCTAAATCACCCAGGTGAAAATCTCTACAAAAATCGCAATTTCCCGAGCTCCCAAGTCCAAAATATGAATTATGGCTTAAACCCTCGATTTGGGTTTTTAAAATCTGCCCAGCTATTTCCTTCTTCGCGAACGCGGAAGGACTCTCGCGTTCGCGAAGCACAACTCCGCTTGGTCCAGCTTTCCTCTTCTGCGAACGTGATGCCAAGTCGCGAACGCGATGACCAACCACCATCCTCCTACGCGAACGCGGGACTACCTTCGCGGATGCGTATGTATAAGATACCACAACCTCGCGAACGCGGGAATACCTTCGCGAACGCAAAGCGTTAACCTTTCACCAGCCCCAGCTCCTCTTCACGAACGCGAAGAAGGAAACCAGAACTGACTGCTGCAACTTTTTGTGCAATTTTTAAGTTCTAAAAATGATCCGTTGAGCATCCAAAACACACCTAAGGCCCCCGAGACCTCAACCAAACATGCCAACCAATCCTAAAACATCATTCAAACTTGTTCCAAGTTTCGGAACACTCAAAACAATATCAAAACACCAATTTAACATCGGATTCAAACCTAAGAACTCCAAAACTCTCAAATTACGCTTTCGATCAAAAAGTCTATCAAACCTCATTCGAATGACCTGAAATTTTGCAAGCACATCACATTCAACACCACAGAGCTACTCCAACTTTCGGAATTCTATTCTGACCCCGATATTAAAATCTCACTATTGAATCGGAAACTTCAAAATTTTAACTTTCGGCATTTCAAGCCTAAATAAGCTACAGACCTCCAAAACACAATCCGAACACGCCCATAAGCCCGAAATCACCTAACGGAGCTAACGGAACCGATGAAATTCCATTCCGAGGCTGTCTTCACATTGCTCCGATTACGGTCCAAATTCTAAAACTTAATCTCTCATTTAGGGACTTAGTGTCCCAAAACACTTCGAAACTCAAAACCAAACATCCCAGCGAATCAAAATAGCAGAAACAAATACGGGAAAAACAGTTAATAGGGATCAGGGCGTGTATTCTTAAAACGACCGGCTAGGTCGTTACAGATACTTATATGGATCGGGATGCACGCCGCAGCGATATATATATATATATATATATTGGATCGGACTACGTGCCGCAACGATATGACGTTTGGGCTGTAGGAGCCTCTCCGGAGTCTGTACACCCCTAGTGAGCGTAGTCGACTATAAACTATGGATCGGGCTGCACGCCGCAGCGGTTATTATGATTATTACTACTATGAGATATTATTGAGCCTGAGTGCTGAGTGTGAGTACTGTGTGACGAGAGCTGAGTCATGAATGACTGAGAGGCTTGCCCGAGAGGCTATATTTATGAGTGATACCTTGCCCGAGGGGGCCCATTTATGACATTTTTGCTGATCTCACTCTTCTTTTATGATGAGCCTCTATTGAAAACTGTTAAGTAAATGATTTCAAAGTATCTCAATTGAAACTGAAGTTTTTACGAAGTAATTGGCTTTTAAACTGTTGAGTTTGATTTGATACTCTATTGTATACTCTTATATATGATTTTTAACTTCTTGTCACTGCATTCAAACCTTATTTACTTTAGTTACTTATTGAATTGGCATACTCATGTTACTCTCTGCACCTTGTGTGCAGATCCAGGTGCCCGAGCAGTAGAGTGAGGGTTCCCAGCATTATCGGAGCTTACCGGAGACTACAAGGTAGCTGTACAGCGTCCGCAGCCCTGCTTTCCTCCTTCCTATCTTTGTTTTTCTACATTTTAGGGCTTATTATGTATTAGCCAGTCGGACTTATTGTATCTAGAGGCTCTAGACTTGTGACACCAGATGGTTGGGCTGTGTTGGTTTGATGTTTTTACTGTTTTTCCGCACATTTCAGTGATTTAGATTTTTCTTATGAAAAATTAAGACTTAATCAGTGTTAGAAAATGGTTTTATAAAAGAATTTACTGTGGTTACTTGTTTGGGTTGGCTTGCCTAGTATTGTGATAGACGCCATCACGACCAGAATATTTAGGGTCGTGACAAAATATTACCTTGGCGAAATAGTTGAATATAGAGTCATTGGGTGTCTTTTGAACTTGTAAAGATTAAAAATTTATGTAGGTTAATTATATAACTTTTATGTGTATATACACACACACACACACACACACACACATATATATATATATATATATATATATATATATATATATATATATATATATATATATATATATTATGAAGATAATACGATATGTTATGTTTTTTATCTGACCTAATATCTCTTTATAGACAATGTTCTTGGAGTAAAAAATACTACTCCAAATATTAAGTAGTATATATACCATATAGTATGTATGATTATTCTTTGTAAAATATGTTAAACTATATGTTTTTTTTTGGATTTAATTAAGGTTGTTCGAATGAGTGAATAAATTATGGTAAATTTTTCTTCTCTTATTAATTTGTACTTTTATTTCGCTCTTCAAGTTTGATTTCTCTTCTCTACTATATTTATTTTATTTTATGCTTTTAATGATTTAAGGCATGTTTAATGAAATTATTTCCTTTTGTTTTCTTCACCTACTAGGCTCCTTAAAATTTCAGATTTTAATAAATTTTAGTGGCTTAGAATTGAAAATATTTTTTAGACATGCTCATCGATTATATTCAAGTCTTTTCTTATTTAATTATTTGCTCGCAAAATGTGACAAGTGGTACATGATACCTATAAAAAGTGACGATAAGACCATATTAAATTCTATATGTATAAAATAATTGCTCGCACTACAAAAAGTTATAAAATATAATTTAATACGTCTAAAATAAATTTTATGAAAGACTATAACATATATAACTGTCACAATTGGCTTCATATTTGCTGAAGTGATTCTTTCCAAAATTAATTTTATACTTGATGGACAACATATCTTAATTCGTATCTCAAGTTGATTAAAGGCTAATATCTAAATATTCAAAAATACAAGATATTCTTAAAAATATACTTCTTGATTTTCAAGTGTTTAATTCTAAGACAAATTTTTTGAAGAAAAGCTTTCATTACTGTTCCTAACATTTTTAAAACTTAGAATCGTGATAGTCATTCAATTTAAATTTGGAAAAACACTAATAGAAGTAAAATCTTACTTAATTTTAAATTATTAAATATTAGAAGTTTTTACATAGTTCAAATAAGAAAAGATTTAATAAATAAAATTTAGTTAATTTTAAAGTCCTACATATTAGGAAAATAATTAAAATACACTTACAATTTTGTCCAATGTGAAATTCATTTTAAAGAGTAAAAAAGATGAACGACATTTCGCTAAGGATATTCGTGCTTTAATATATAGTATAGATAGATTATATTAACAACTTAATTATTTTTTTTATTAGCTTACACCGATTAATGCTTATATTATAGAGCTTTATATGTAACTTTGTGATATGTGACTTATTTGTGTAATATATTATATATTACAATGCATAGAACTTAAACTCTAAAATTTTGTATAACAACTTTAACCAAATAGTATCTTCCTAAACTGAACATGGAATATACAAAGGTCAAATTTAAAACAAAAATACTACAATCTGCTACAACTAAATCATTTATACTGATAATATAAATGTTATTTTACCCTTTCAAAGTAGATGTCTTCAATAGAATATAATATATATGAAAATGTTCTAATGGGTAGGCGGAAGGAGGTATGCACAAAGCCAGAAGTTAGTTGTTTTTAGGAATTTTTACCTGATATAGTAAATGTTAATACCTTATTTATTTTAAATAAATACCATTTAAAAAAAATTATATTCTATAGATATCTTTTAAAGTTTATAGCAAAATATTTAATTTTGGTTACTTCCTAGCCCTAAGCCACTAAATATGCTAATCAGTTACACTATTTTATTTCTCTCTCTACTTTGATACATTCCATTCTCTTCCCCCATCCCATTAAAATTTCCGATCTCCTCATCCTCCCACCGAATTTGTGCAAAGCCCACTTCAGAGCAACCGCTGACATTAAACTGATTCTTGTGCAAAGCCTCCATCCCATTATAATAGATGCACCGATTCTTGAAGATTTCTATGTTCAAGATTCTCACCAACAACAGCACATTAAACTGATTCTTGTGCAAAGCCCCCATCCCATTATAATAGATGCACTGATTCTTGAAGATTGCTATGTTGAAGAATCTCACCAACAAAAGCAGTTGCCGACATTAAACTGATTCTTGAACAACAATCGCCGACATATAATCCGGTTGGTTTGTTTTTGAACAAAGACGATGGAGTTTGGGGCTGAACAACTTGATTTTCTGTTAATATATTTCAATGTATTTTCATATATTTCATTGTATTCATTGTCTTTTTTTCCCATTGTAATTCAATGTGTCTCGTTGTATTCCATGTATTTCATTGTATTCACTGTCTTTTTTTCTCGTTATATTTCAATATATGTCGTTATATTCTATGTATTTTATTGTATTCACTGTCTCGCTATATGCCATGAATGTATTCATAAGTTTTTTTTTTAATTAATAGAATTTATGTATTCAGATGTATTATATAATTTCTTTGAAGATTGCTATGTTTTTGGGGTATTTTTCGGTTGAGAATCTTTTTTATAACTGAAAATACAAAATTTGTGTGTTATAATTGAGTTTGTTGAGTTATATTAGGAGTCTATTATGTTAATTGATTCACTTTTCGTTTTAAAAACAGTGTAATCCCCTATTTCACGTCGTGAATACAGTCGAATACAATAATCTATCCAGCTGTAATACCATGTTTCACTCCATGAATACAGTCGAATACACTTGAATACAATAACTGATTAGCTTGACTTCCCTGATTCACGCCTATTTTTGCTACTGTATCTATGAATACAATAGCTTAAATACATCAAATACACCTTTTAACCACATAAAAGGTATCTATAATCCGTAATATAGCAAATGGTATCTATTAACCAATACTAAAAGATAATGCTTTATGAAAATTTCCATTGTTTTTACTATCCCTATTTAAATAATGGCCAAACTTTATAGAGTATTTTAAATTTAGCTACTTCAAAACCTAATTGCAGACCTCATTATTGAATTTGCAAATTGAATTTTGAAGAACGCTGCAATTTTGAAATATCCTGCCAGAGTTGAAAATTATGGCAACATGCTTCAAAATTTTGACAACGAACTTTAAAATTCTGGTGCAGGACTATCTTTTTTAACATGGTCAAAATATAAATGGTGGTTCTAAAAAGGTCTATCTGGCGTAACTTGTGCCAAAAAAGAAAATGATACTGTATAGCCGCTGTAAAATTAATAGTAAAAAATATATATATAATTTATATATCTTTTGTATATATATTCTGTATGTTCTATGCAAAAGTTATACAAGTTTAATATATTTTTTCGGCTATCAAATATAAATAGTTTTTAGCACGGGCTAAAAGTAATAATAGTCCTTTAGTATTTAAGACCTCAGGCCCAAAGACCAAAAGCCCAAACTAGCCATTATATTGTAATTCTGTTCTCCCTGCAGAGAAGCAGTGACAGTGTTGAAGGAGAAGAGAGGCGAGAAAAAGCAGTGCCGTGCCCTCCAATGGATACCTCTCTCCTCAACGAAGCTTTGGCGTCCAAATCCTTTGACAAGATTGCTGATATCTGTGAAAACCTCTTACTTCAGGTAATTTCTCCTTATTTCCTCCCAATTTATTGCCACTTTATTATTATCTGTTCAACCGATTTGAAAAAAAGAAGAACTAATTGCTTCTATTCGCTTTGGTCATACTCATAGGGTGCCGCTGAGGGCATTGATTGTCAAGACGAATGGCCTTACGCGATTCACCTTCTAGGCCATATTTACAACAATGACATGTAATCCCTTATTTTTTACTAATAGCAACTTTAATTTTGGAATTTTAGGGTTTTAGATTGGGTGTTGTTAAAGAATTGATCAGGGTTACATTCTTTATTGTGGTACTTTTGCAGCAATAGTGCACGATTTCTGTGGAAGAAGATACCTGCCGCAATAAAGGAGGGCCGGCCTGAGGTGGTGGCTGTTTGGAGGATCGGGCAGAAACTTTGGACGAGGGACTACGTGGGCGTGTATGAGGCTATTCGAGAATTCAGCTGGACTCCTGAGGTTCAGCCAATTGTGGCTTCCTTTGCAGGTAAGTTGGTGCATTTTCCTGCTCTTTATTATTATTAAAATTAAAATTATTTAATAATAGAGCAGATGGTGGAGGTTTCGTTGATCATCTTCTGTTAATCGATGGAACTAGTCTAGTCAGTTTTTGTTGAATTCTTTACATAAGTTTCTGCATAAGTCTGTCATTTAGCAATAGGCCGACATTCTTTTTGTCCTTGATGAAAAATAGTAGTAATTATTTTGAAAGCTCAATGAAAATAAGTTTCTACTTTACTTGGTATTTTACAAGGGATCAGCATTCTTTTTTGTGCCTGTCGAAAACCTAGAAGGATTTGTTTTCTTTCCTGAAGGTTATTAAGATAGATAGTGGAATATATGAATGACTAAGAATTGGGACTTATAAGTGCCCGAGACTGTTACCTCTTTTTAATGTGGATCAAGTTACATGTAAGGATTGACAATGTATTGCCATTGTTGTGAATTAGAAGAATTTATGAATATGCATAAATCACAAAGTTGAGCTGCACTCCAGGATTAATCATTGGAGTTTGATAATGGCTTGAGACTAGAATGGTTTTCTATGAACTTATCTCAAAGTCAAATGGCCACTTTCAGTTAAACAACTTAAGTGGGCAGGGAGAATCGTTCTACCGTTCTGTATGTCATGGTATAACAAGGAGAAAATTGAAATGATATCTTCTATTACCAATGGGCCAATGGCTGGTTTGGTAAGAAACAGTCACTATAAGCAAGTTTTATCTTGTTGAGCTTATTATTTTAGGCTGGGTTTAGTGGTGTGATCCCCTAGAAAGGGAGAACATAAGGTGCGCCTTTTTCTCAATCGTGACGGTTAATTTTGTTCCTCCTTTGATCTTGTGATTGTCGGTTGGGGAGTATCAACTCTATGCTTGAATCTTGGCATTGAAAAACTTATTGATCTAGAAAATTGTGGATAATGTTCTTTTGAATAATGTCTCTGTGCTCCTATTTTCTTCCTTCTTAATTTTTCTCTGCATTCATGTTTGTCAGTTACTCTTATTTGAGTTGGGCGAGTTTAATAGGTTCCTGTTGTCGGCATGTTTAATTCTGACAAGGCATTGGATTTACTAAAACAAGGACTGTATATACTCTTTATACTAACATTTACTTTGTGAACTAATCAGAGTTCTGGGTTATTTTAAATAATTGGTACCTCTCCAGGCACATGAAATCTATCATGTACTTGGCTGAAAAATTGAGGAAAAATGTCTTTGAGGATATAAAGGATAATTTGGCGTGTAATTTTCTATATCAAAATTTAAATTTTCAAATGAGAAGACATTGGTATGTAGCTCTATCATCATATCTCTGGAGAGCTCGCAGATAATACTTGAACCATACCACCTATCAGAAAAAAGAAGTAATACCTAGAACCATACTACTACAATTTTGTGAGAGGTTAAGGATTAACTGATGTGGGTATATACCAAAGTATATGCTCTCCTCAGTCTATGTGGAGTTCTTCTGAATTGGGAATTCGTTGTCGGAGAGAAGAAGCATGGATGAGGTGCAAGAGCATTTCAAGGAGGCAAACAGTGTTTCAACAAGCTAAGTTCCAGCTCTTAGGATCTTCCGTAGTGTGGTTAAAAAGTAAATTGTCAACTATTTTTTGTGTATTGAAATTCATGCAGTTTTTTTGATGAAGTGATAGTAAATTTCATTACTGGCATCCAGTAGATGCAAATGTGAAATTCATGCATTTTTTTAATCTTTGTGACATTGGGTGAGACCACAATTGCTGCGAAAATGTCAATAGTTGCTAGCCATTTTTCTAAATTTATAGAGAAAAGCAATTACTCAAATATATGAAAGGAACCATAGTATGAAAAGTTAAACTTCAAGTTCTTGTACCTCATCGCTGTATGTTGGATTTTCATACCATTTTCATGTCATCCTTCTGCAGAATTATACAGGAAAAGGATGTTTGAGCTCCTGCTTTCTGCTTATTCAACCATTAGCACACAAGATACAGCTCAGTTCCTTGGAATGAATGAAAATGATGCTACAAACTGTAAGATTTTATCCTACAGCGTGCTTGTAGTCTCTAAGAGTTTATTTTTGGTACATAAGAGGACACTAAATGAACTGAAGTTTATCGAGTTATTGAATCACTTAAGAAGGTTTCACAGGCTATGGTATTCTAAGATCAAATATTTGGGTGAAGTGTTTAACAAATATAAGTGGGCATTAAATGTTAAAGAAGCACATACAATGAAGTCTTTAGAACACTTATCCATTTACTCTACATCTCGGGTATTCATAAGCTCTCACCTATTTGGTGTTTGTTGCTGTTGTGATTTATATGCAAGCCTCAGTTATACTTGGCAGAAAAAAAATCTCAATCACAATGTGTTCATGCGTTTTCACTGACTGGTAATAATTACTTTGTCATCTTCCTTTCAGATGTGCTGCAACAGGGTTGGGTATTGGACCCAGCTTCTCA
The DNA here is from genome assembly GCF_000393655.2 of Nicotiana sylvestris. Lineage (NCBI taxonomy): Eukaryota > Viridiplantae > Streptophyta > Magnoliopsida > Solanales > Solanaceae > Nicotiana > Nicotiana sylvestris. Next base: position 115,793,141 of record NC_091057.1, on the reverse strand, counting down.
AATGCTTACTGTGAAGAAACAAGCAGTTGTGACAGAACAGAAGTTAGACCCCAGTAAATTACAGCGCTTGACAGAATATGTCTTCCATCTTGAGCACTAGTCAATTTGTTGGTTCCGAGATTTCTAAATCTTAGTAGGATCAGTTTCTTTTTTGTTAGTCCACTGGTTGGAGAAATTAGAAGGTGGCCAAATTTTATAGCAACAGATCGAAACTTGGGTTCAATGATTATTGTCTCTCTTGAAAAGTATATTATTACCATGGCATAGTGGATTATCCTTTAAGGATTTAGATCGTTAATGAATTTGGTTGCGAAAGTCGTTTGTTGTTAGAAGAATATATTTTTATCTTTTCATAACAACTGGAAAAGGCTTATTTATACCTGAAAGTGTTTGAATTTAGATGCAGTATTCTAAGGTATTTGGGACTTTGCCATTAAGCTCGAGAGAGAGCACACTTCTTTGGAAAGATTTCTTCGTTAAAGTACATTAGTAGAAAACGAACATTGTTGAATGGCCTTCTTTGATTTGATTTTTCATTTCTCCTCTTAAGATTTTCCATTCCGTTCTTGCTCTGGTGGAAGTTATTTGGAAAACACTAATAAACCAGTGCAAAATTTTGTACGGTAACTGTTGTCTAAAATTAAAAATGAATTCAACATGCTACGAAATAATCAAATAGAAACAATTATCAAATGTGATTCGGAAAAAATTAAAGTTCCAAGCTAATAACAAGAGTCGAGATAGTATTTTTTGCATGGAAGAACTACACGTTTAATTCATTCCTGGGTATCAGTATATATACACTACCCAAAACATCCATCCTGATTCACTATGTTCCCAAACTTATAGTCTTCACACTACCTAATAGCAAGGCAAAACACAGCCTTGTAGGCTTATACTATTGCATCAACATTCATTTCTATTTATACTTGAGCTTCCAAAATATTTTAACAAAAGATCTTGGTCTGATTAAAGACTCGTGAACATCAAGCGAGATTGTAACCGGGATAAGCATCCACGTTATATACCACTTCCGCTTTAGGTGATGCCCGCTGAAATTTGGTTATCTTCGCAAGTACTTTGAGAGATTGATCTCCTACTACATCGGGCTCAATTACCATTCTCACCAGCACCGGAGACTTGGCCAATAAAACCTTGATAAGCTGCATTTCACCCCATGCTCCTGCTACACCTTTAATCTTAACTGCCCTCAGGTGAGTATACGTGACATCTGAGAAGCTTGCAGGAATTTCATCAACAGCGCTCCAGAGCACAGGAGCAAGTAATTTGCCAATAAGATCAAAAGGCCCCTAAGAAAGATCATGGAAACCATCATTCTGAACTTAAAACTGAAAATTTAACGAGTATGAAAATAAGAAAATCATAACACACATATGAATAACAAACATCATTAAGAACCTTAATTTCGAGTTCCTCTAAATTCGGGGAGCTTCTAATCAAGCAAAGAGCACATAAAAGCTCGACTCGTTCTTCCAGGCAAATTTCAGATAGGTAAAGATGTTTAAGGCAGTTGAGAGCTGAGGGAAGCCTTGTCGGTACTTCACCTGGTCCTGTAACCATGAACTAGGAGGAAAATGTCGGGAAAAAAAACGGACTGAGTTAAAGCCCAAAAAGATAGTACATCAATGAAAACACATTAAAATGAAGTCACGATTACCCGGAAACTATTGTAATTCCAGTGGAGATGCTCGAGTGCAGGAATAGAGTTAAAAAAATTGACAAAATCATTTTTTCCCGCTTTTAAAAGGGATGCTGTAGACTCATGTGAAACTTTTGCCAGAAGAGGGACACATTTTAGATGTAGGAAATGTAAATTGCCTGTGAAGACAAATGATCTCAGCTTGGGAGCATTAACCTCAATGTTGTTTGCATTATCTACGTATTCCAGCAGCAAATGTTCAAGCAACGGGCAACGGGAGATAAAACGTCCAAGAAATTCAGTACAAATTGTGACTTGACTTAGTTCTAGGCTAAGTAACCTATGAAATCCCTTAAAGACTGGTGGAGTACGTAGTATACATCGATGGAGAGTCACATGCCTCAACTGCAAACATGTGAAAAACGAGGAAGGCAATTTGTATGGGTTACCTATCGGGAATTGAAGAACAAGATGTTGAATGCCATTCCGAGAGAGGAAATATATCAAGTTGTCAATCTTAGGACAGTTGATAAGATCAAAGATGGAGAGGATAAACTTAGAAATATGTCCTACATGAAGGGTCAAAAGCTGATAGATAATGTCAGTAATTTTAACAGTAGGGGGTATTAAGTCATTTGTTGTTTCCCAAAGTGTTTGATCAAGTTTCAGCTGTGGAAGTTTGCACCACTTATATCTCCAATTCTTCGATAAGATGCATGTCCTCACAGCATCTCGTAAAGGCAAACGCAAAAGAATGTCATCGATTACATTCTCAGGAAGGTTGCCAAGTACATTGGGAGGTAAACTTTGCTTTTTGCTATTAGGAGGCATCATATTTGTAAAAACAGCCAGTAGAATCTGCAGAAAAAAACAAGAATTGTCTCCTCTTAATATATGGACCTTATTTGGCCGGATCCGATATCAAACTACAGTCGGACCCCTCTATAACAACATCGCTATATATAGCGATTCACTATAACAAAATCAAATTTTTTATGGAACCAATTTTCATACTATGTTATACTAATATACTATATGTTCTCTATAACAACACTTTACTTTGGTATAACATAAAAAAAATCCGGAACAAGACTCTAATAGTTTTCCTACCTTTTTATTTTTAACTTTATTGTATGCACTAATCACTGCAGTACTAAAACTTGCATAGCCTAATTAAGCTTAGTGACAAAAGAGTTCACTATATAGGTACCACTTTAATACTTCCTTCAACGCCTAAATATTGTTCTATCTTTTTAAAAAAATGGGAGTGTTCTCTGAAATAGTAGCTAAGAACACACAAGAGTTTTATCAACAATGAAGAAAACAGTGAGTAAGATGAACCTGAGAATGAATTGTGAAGTGCTCCTAAAGTCGTCTGATGGCTAACTTGTAAATGGGGGTGTTAGAAGAATTAAACTGAAGAGAGAAGCATCTATATATGGTACACGCGTCAATGATAAAATCTAACATTACTCTGTAAGGCGACAACACTTATAGGATAACTAGCAATTACTCCTCTCTTAGTTTGGTAAAACTACACTAGCCCTTGTATCATCTCTAACCTTTAAATTCAAAAAAATAAAAAAACCCAATCAAAGTTGGTCAGTAGAGAATGGAACAAGGGTTTGTATTGTGGCAGGATACTATTCTACTACTAGACCATTGGTGCATTTTGTTTTAAGACTGTCTTTTATTTCATTTATACTCTTTAATTATATTTTTTCACGCAAATAACCGACCAATGTCGATCGATTTTATTAAAAAATAAAATTACCGACCAAATTCGGTCGTTTTTTAAAATTGACCGGCTGAATTAACCGACTGTTCAGTCGGTTTTTTAATATTAATTTTAATTTATTTTAAATGAAAAACTGATCAAAGTTGGTCGGTTTCTTGAAAAATAAATTTTGTGGGTCTCAAAAATAGTTTCTCGCATTTTTGTGCCAAAGAAAATCGATCAAAGTTGGTCGATTTCGTAAAAGAAAAATTAAAAGTAAATATTTTGAAAAACCGACGACAAACCGACCAAAATTGATCGGTCGATTGCGATCGGTTTGTGCTTGCTGGTGCATTTCTGAAGTGAGAAGTGCTGCCCTTTTATAGGCAAATTTCACAAGTTTCATTGGCCACCAAAATAGATTACCAAAACCAGACATGTTACAGAGACATGTTACCAAAAGAGGTCATAGGACCAAAACAAGGCCGCATAACAATTTTAATGCCTAAGTGAGTGGCTGCATATTAGAATTTTGTTTGGTATTTAAAAAGTTCTGTTTGAATATTACATATAGTCGTAACGAAGAAATTTTTTCTTAGTTTTGTTTAGAATTAAGCAAATTATAAGAAAACAAATAAAGAATTTGCAATCGAGTAAGAGTTGGGCAGATTGAGTTATAATACATCGTTTCACTCATTTTCATTCCATTTACTTTAGTCCAGTTTATGCAGATCATTAACTCGCCCATTTATCAATTCAGTTTATTTTGACATTTAGTTCAACTCGTTCATTAAAGCCCGTAAATTAGACGTTTGAATATACAGTGCATACAAATTTAGTTTTAACATATTTTGAGTTAGATGAAATATAGTTGCATCAATTCCATTCATTGTCTTGAGTTGTGCTGACACAGGCTAAATCAATGAGATTTTTAACAAGTTGGATTTCATCAACATTGGTTAGTTCTTTTTATCCTTCAAATTGACCGAAATTGAGGATTCTTAACAAAAGTGCTTACTAACCTTAAAAATGAATTTTCAAATTACTGGTTGTGTGTAAAATTAGTTGAGTGCTTGAAGTACTATTAAAACGATAAATCTTCATGTTTTTTTGTTAATGTACATGTAAAGCAAAACAACTTCCTACCTCAAAAATTCTTCCACTAAATTTCTTATTAATCGGCAGCTGTTTTTCCTTTGCTTTTTTAAAATGGCGTAAAATGTTTCGTGAAGGAATGGAGGATCGTATCGCGAAATCAAATGATTACGAGATAAACAATGAAATAAAGGAGAACAAATATATAACACAATTCACTTTTGAGTACATGAATTCTCTCAATAGCATATTATAGTTTTTCCTAAGGGTTTTCATAATCCTCTTGCATAAAACAAATAATTTCCCACAATAAATTAAAATTCCTGAATAATGACAGTACTAAAATGGAAAGGTCTAAATTTCAAAATGACATGGGAAATTAAACCTCCTTAAAATTTGTCAAACATTCACTTGTGAGCTAATTAAGAACCACACAGTTGCATGTAATTCTTGAAAAAACTTGAAATTTCAAAAATTTCTGAAGTTCATTAATCCACAACTGTAACATCTTTACATTTACCTTAAAATCACTAGCATTAACGCAACTAGATAATTAGGGCTAAGTTCTACATGATAATTATTATAAGGTGTTTAATGTTTCCAAATTAAACTAGCCATGCATATATGCTGCTTCTAATTCTTTTTCATATTCATCACAGGCTTTGTTGCCTCATAGATATCAACCATCGATCGAAATTTGTGTTTACTCACATAGCCCGTTTTGTCCACTATTTCTCTATCTGAATTCATTTCTGGATAATTTAATCTGAATATGATCAAGTAAGAATATGTATGTTAAGACTGGTGGAAAATAATAGTCGTCCTAAAAAAGAGTCAAGAAATTGACCATATAAATTAAACATGAGATCAAACAAGAACGATATGACGCCATAGGACGTTAAAAATTTCAAGAAATTGCCTATTCGATGTTAAGTACATCTATTTTTTTTTCGAAAAGAATGTTTTAGTCGATGAAAATTTTTCTTGTGTTTAGTAACCTTATTGTTAAAAATGTTTTCTTTACGAAAAATATGTTACTCCAATATTACTGAAAATTACTTAGACCACACAGGTATTTTTAAAAAAAAAACAAATAGCCCAACTCTTACTCCAAACACTTAGACATCGTTAAGCTTTAGCGTGCAATGGTATCCACTCATATCATTGAAAAAACTCTATCCTCTACCATGTACAGTTACATATTTCATCGAAGTTTACGCTCACACAAATTGAAAAATAATCTACAGAGCTAAAACAGTTTTTTCAAGGTAAAATATTTCTATACAAAAATATATTTCATGGAAAACATTTTACACTATGCCAATGACAATTACATTTTTGCAATCTTGGAAGTGGAAGAAGTCGTAACATCCTTTTTCTCCTTGCCTTTTTGATTTTCTCCCCATTTTCTCTTACAACCAACATTATTTTTGTTGGTTCTGATGCTTGAGTTTTCTTTGATCGAGATATTCATATTTGATCCGGCTGGGCGATTCCACTTATATTCGTCTTCTACGGGTGAGAGCCTATTAGTGTTAGAATATACTATAAGCCATGCATATTGTTATAGTATTCTTTACGAACAATTATTTATTTACTTGTTTAAATTCAATAAAGTTTCATTTTAAATAGATCATGTGTTGGTTTGTGCGTCCATTGCTTACATAGTAGATGATTTAGTGTATATAGTTTAGCTTATACACAGAAGATTAAATCATCGGTTCTTGTAAGACATAAAAGTTAATGTTCACAATCTAATGATGGAATTGGACAAATCATCGGAATGATTGTAGCACAAGATTAAATATAATTTATCTTGATTATGGAAATGGTTTAATTCCAACTTCTTGTGCTAGTACATTTTGTATGTATTGAACGGATCAAGTAGAGATGAGTATTTTATACTGACTTTATAAAATAATTTCTCTAGTCCATTTAATGTACTTATATTCTTAATCCTGATATAATTATTATTAGCTGTGTATGTCACTTGTTGTTTTGATTTATTAAAAGGCGAGATTCTTTCGCGAGTCAATAAGCCTGGTAAATTGGATAACAATGATATACATTGGCGAAGTAATAATTAGTTGATGGAATCCATGTCTCGATTTTGAGATTGATGATACTCCTTTATGAAAGCTTATAAGTTTTCATGTGTAAACCCGGCCGGTGGATTTTGTATCCGACACATGAAATAAGTTAAGTGTAAGTCTAAAGGAAGTAATCAATAAATTAAATAGTCAGTAATTTAATTTGATTGATTAGTATCTGAATCTTAACATGGGGAGTTAAATAAGGTTTTATGGAAGAATTTCGAAATTGAACTAAGGAGTGCAATTACGAATTTTTAGTGGAATAATTCGTAATTTATTATGATGGAAATTAGTTTCAGAATTTCGAAATTAATATCATAATAGGAAGCCTTGTTAATTAAATTCTGTGGTCCCTACTGTGCCTAAATAATAGAAAATAGTGGAAACTGTTACTTAGTGGGAAAGAAAACGTGGAAACCGTCCCTTAGTGGGAGAAGGAAACCTAACAGGTTTTGAAAACGGTTTTGACCTAAAAAACGCAGCTATATATATGGATATAAGGGCTGGACGTTTTTGACATGATTCTGACTGCGGTTTCTACTAGAATTTTGCCCACCCAAAATTCTTTTTTTTTGGTTATTGTTTGGGTAACACAGTAGAAGACTGTTTCAACTGAGGAACGACATAGATTTGTTGTGTTTACGCTTCAAGAGGTAATCCTAAAATCTCCATACGTGCTAGTTGTTTAGATTACACGTGAATAAGATTTTGTTATTGCTTCCGCTATGGTATATATTCTTACAATTGGTATCAGAGCTTACTCACGTCTAATTAAATAATTAGGATAAACCATAAGGATTAATATCATGTTCTATATGAAAGTTTTGAATTACATGCAAAGTTTATTTTTCTGAAAACCTGCACTGTTTTTTGGTGTGATTATCTGTTATGGGTTGTGTTGATTATTCTGAAAACTTGATGTATCCTTTTAATATTGGTGATGTTGAGTTAGAATAATCTGAAAGTTGAATTTTATCATGTAAAACGGAAAAACAAATTTTGCTGAATTAGGGCAGAAAATCGGAGGTCAAAAAGTTGACGGACTCCGATTGACCTGAAACTTGGCAGGTCCATGCGAAACGGCCCAGTGAAATTATCGTTTTCAGTTTAAGGTACAATCTAAAATATTTTTGCATAAAGTTATGAAATCATTTCCCCGTTCAGTTATGTTAAACTGTAAAATATGTTCTTTCTGAAGAAAATATTTTACTGAGAATTACTTATATCAAACTTTAATAACACTTGCTTCTATTGTATACCATACATTACATATTTCATCACTATAACAAAGTTGGTTATCGGTTACAAATTATTTCGTCACTTAAAATCCTTATTTCGTCACAAAAACCTTTTACGACGAAAAAAAATTATCAATTATTCGCCTTTAAAAGTGGGTCACTAAAAGTATACAAAGACAACTTAGCGTTTCGTCGCTAAATAAAGATAGATTAACTACGAAACTCTTTTTTCGTCCCCAAATGCATAGTATTTAAGACGAAATTGTTTGTCAGAAAAAGTATTAAAAATTTGTAGGTGATAATGTGTTTTCGTCACTAAAAAAAATATTAATAACGACGAAACTATTAAAAATTTGTAGGTGATAATGTGTTTTCGTCACTAAAATTTTTTTTAATAACGACGAAACTACCTTGTCACTAATTAATTAGTGACAATGTCAATTGTCTCTAAAGTTACATGTATTTCGTAGCTGAAAAAACGTGATTTCATTACTAAAGACGACATTTTATATAAAAAAAATATTTCGTCCCTAAATGAATAAATTAGCGACGACTTTGCTTTTACAAAAGTGATTTGCAATTTTGTAGTTAAAAAGTAAAAACTATCATGTCGTCGCTAAAAATATTATGTTTACCGACAATAAAATTGTCACCATAAAGTGTCATAATTAGTGACACTTACAATTGTCATAAAATACAACACTAATTCGTATTTGTTATGATAAAATCAAAATATGGTGGATGTCTACTCTTCCTCCATGATCTTTCTCTCAAATGGTTAATGACATATTCAATGACATATTTTCTATGTTCAATGACATATTCCATGACATATTTTCTTCACTTTTCATGCCTATATAAAGGCTTTGTAATAGATAAGAAAATACACACAATTGAAGAAGAAAATTTCTTCCTTTCTCTCTATCTCTTTCTTGTTCATATTTTACTAAATTGTCTTTATTTCTTGTTCATGTTTTACTAAATTGCTTTTATTTCATAACACGTTATCAGCACGAGTCTCTAACTAATTGTATATATATATATCTACAAAAAAATTCTACATCCGGAAAGATTACAATTAGAAGCCATACATATCATCACATGGTTAAATGTAAAGAGAAACTACATATGGTAAGTAATGAAATGTAAGAAGGTATGATTATCTTATACTTGTCATTCCTTTAAAATCTCATATGCACACAACTTCGTACTACACCTGTATTGCATAAGCACATATTAATATTACATCTTTTATATCACATGAATGGAATAAAATTTTCGAAGTTCTATATGTGAAAATCATAGTAGCAGTTAATTGTTGATATGATGCATGTCATGGTAACCAAGGATATTTTATATAAATTGTCCTATGCATATTTATGTGTTAACTATCTTCAATCTGTCCTGCCGCTTTAAACATTTTCTTTTACTTGGATGAATATTTTTTTTCCTTTTGAATTTTTATACTTGCATATAGTACCAAAAAAAGGATAAAAAATAAAATAAAATTGGTCATACTGATTAAAAGCATAAATCATCTTGAAGAAAACAAGAAATACTTCACATCTTTATCTAGGTTGATTAATTACTTCTTTGAAATTTGGAAAACAAACCAGCTATTGAGAAAGTATACTTCATAATTTATGGTCGTATCATTTGAAAGCAAACAATGATTAGTATGACTACTAGAAGAGGTATTTTTGAGTATCCATGACCTACTTGATGCTTGCTACTGACTTACCATTTTTAAGTATTTTATATGAATGATGCACAAGCTACAACTGGTAAGTTGTTACCTATAATGTCACTTTTCAGGTAATATAAATACTGAATTTATGTATTAGTATTATATGTGTGTTGTTACCTATATGGTGTACTTTTGATAAATTTATTCACTAATTGCTTGGTTGAATTGAGTGAAGGAAAGTTATGGCGTTAAATCAAATTCAATAGGTCGGATATACCCCGAAAACAACAATATTTTTGAGAGAGACTCAATAAATATTATGACAATGATTTTATGATCCTTTTAAACTCTAATAGAATTTAGAAGAAATATTCTGACTACAAACGGTTGTATTTCATATAGATGCTACAAATAATTAATAAAGCTTTACGCTGATTTGAGATTTGTACACTTATTTAAGAAAGCAAATTTGATTTGCTAAGTTGCAAATTAGTTGTGTATAACTTTTTTTGGCATGTGATTGAAATTAAGGCTTGAGAATGAATCTCAATATTGTTTAGCCTATTATGAGGATAAGACATCGGGATCAAGTCCTGATGCTCCATAATGATAAGAGTTGGGTTTGAGTCCCAATTTATTATGGCCTAACATGCCTTTATATTGGTAAGACATTGGGTTTGAGTCCCAATGTACCATATTGATGATATAATGATGACTAAAGAAAAATAATATATTTTTCATGAAAAGGCATAAAAATTGTCCCACTTGATTTGCTCCATTCTTAAAGTGAATGTGATAACAGTGCATAATAAGTTTCTCAATGAAGACAAGTGGTTGAACAATGAACGTGGGCGTTCCAAATATCAAAATAATAATAATCATCACTATGATTATAAAAGGAGAACAATAAGGGTTCTCAAAATAGTCCTTCAAAATGTGAAGGCAATGCTTACCATCAAATTGGTATGAAAATAATAAAGCACGTCGCTGATTATGATCCATTCCTTGAAGAGAATGTGACTTATGATAAGCATTGAGAATGCAAACCCATTCCTAAAGTTGAATGTGGCAATATGTGATAAAAGCAATGAATAAAGACATGCAATTCATGATTATATGAATACCACACAACTCACCTCTAAGGGAGGTTTGAGTAAAATAAAGAGAATAAATATTATTGTGTGGTTACATGAATATGTCATTGGTCGCGTACATGTGATATGCCAAATATTATTTTGTCATGCCTTATAAAAGTTATTAAAGGCAAAATTAAAGCAAGAAATGATTTTGCTTGTGATGATTTTGACCATGATAATTTATTATGATATAATTTTCTCCGTGAAGGAGACATTTACCATATGAATGGTATGATAAAAGCTCTTGTTGTACAAAAGTTGTTAAGAACTCCGGAAAAACTAATTTGTTACTACCCAGATGAATAAATTTATTCATGACATTGATATTGTAAAGTCTCAAAAGAAACTTTTTGAGTTTCAAATATATAAGTCAAAGTGATTGGCATATTGAGACTATAATTGAAAGGAAGATTGAATATCTTCATATTTCTATAATCATACCGGGTAAATATGAAAGGCTACCTGATCTTCTTTCTATTTGTACTACACAAATATAAGCATGATGCTGGAATCATATGCCACAAGTAAACTAGAGGTTTACTAAAATAAATATTAATTGGCATGACCGGTTGACCATCTCGGTTCAATTATGATGCAAAAAAATTAATTATGAATTACATTGACATATATTGAAGAATAGAAGATTCTTCAAGAATTCTCTTGTGCTGATTATTCTCATGATATACCAGTTAAAGGTTGGGATTGAATCCTTTGATTTCTGGAAGGAATAAAAGGTGATATATATATGGGCCCAGTCGCCTGCCATGTGGACCGTTTACTATTATATGATTTTAATAGATGCATCTATTTTATGGTCACATGTGCATTTGTTATCAACTTGCAGTTTGATTTTTGCAAGATTGTTTGCTCAAATTATTAGAGCACAATTCCAGAATATAAATTATGATGATTTATCTTAATAATACTGGTTTAAATCCAAGTTGGTTTAGCAGAAATTGTATGCCTCCAATTATAGCTAAATCATTGGTTATGAGAACAAAACTCCCAAAAACGAAATTTGGTATGAGATTTATTATTTAATATACAGCAGCACTTGTACGCATCTAGCCAAGTTATAAAAATTTCTCCCTATCACAATCGGTTCAGGGTCAGGAACCAAATAATTTCTATATAGAAATATGGATGTGCTATATGATTTAATTATGCCACCAAAATGCACAAAGATGAGTTCCCAAAGATGGTTGGGAAATGTGTTGGTGATCCCAACATTAGGGGGAGAAAATGGGCAGCTGAGAAAGTGATACGTGAAATGAATTATTATGAATACATATAGATCCTCGTACAAGAAAATATAAACTTGAAGTTCAAGTGATAATTCATTTACAAATTATTGCCAGACGCATTTGCTGACCCAAAGCTAAATGTCATATTTCAGCTGCTAATGCTCCAAATAGAATAAAGTCCATGAGGGACAGAGTCTATGGCACGCATGAAGTGTAACAGACCAATCGGTTCCAAAGATAAAACTCCTTGAAGAAGGAGAGGGGCAAATATTCAAAATGGTCATAATAAGGAGGCAAGTGCCCTAGAAGAGCACCACGACATAACACTTCATAAGACCTCATGGGAGAGGCTCAGGTACCTGAAAATAATGAAATAAAGAGATCTCAATAAGTTATGTCTTTATTGGGTAATAATGGAACCGACATAAAATGATTGTCGACGATATTGTTAATATAATGTAGCGCTCAATATGATTAATATTGACGAGGATCTTGAGATCAAATCTGTCATGAAATTTGGACGGATAAAAGATTGGCCAAATAAAAAATACGCAATGAAATTGACTTCACTTGAAAAATGTGAAGTTGGACGGATAGTCCAACACCTGAAAGTATAAAGTCAATTGAGGTATAAATGTGTTCTTGTGCGAAAGGTTCAAGTCGATAGACATAAAGACGACTTGTGGCACAAGAAAATTAGTAAATATCCTCACATTGAATATTTGGAGACATATTCTCTTATAGTGGATATAGTCACTTCAAGTTTTAATCTGGCAATATATGAAAAACTTGATATGTGTATAGTGGATATCATTGAAAGATTTAAATTGTCTTGGAGCATATTAAGGTTTCCAAGAAATTTATTAAATAAAGCTTCAAAAATCCTTATACGGATTGAAACAATCAGGGCCCATGTGGTATAATCGCCCGAGAGAGTACTTGTTAAAAGAAGGGTATAAGAATAATTCAATTTGTCCTTGTGTCCTTATAAAATGATATGGATTTGAATTTGTTATAATCGCCATGTATGTTGATGATTCAAATATCATTAGAACTCCCGGAGAGCTTCCTAAAGCAGTAGACTGTTTAAAGAAAGAATTTGAAATGAAAGATCTTGGAAAGACAAAATTTTGTCTTGGTCTACAAATTGAATATATGAAAGATAGAATTTTTGTCCTTCAATCAGCATACACTAAAAAGATTTTAAAGAGCTTCTATGTGGATAAAGCACATCCATTAAGTACCCCGATGGTTGTGAGATTACTCGATATAAATAAAGATCCACTCCGACCTCATGAAAATAATGAAGAGCTTCTTGGTCCTAAAGTACCATATCTTAATGCAATTGGTGCGCTAATATATCTTGCTAACACTACAAGGCATGCCATAACTTTTTCAGTTAATGTCTTAGCAAGATATAGCTCCGCTCAAGGAGAAATTAAAATCAAGCACATATTGCATTATCTAAGGGGGATTACCGATGTGGGCTTATTTTATGGCAATGATTGCAATACCGATCTTGTTGGTTATGTCGATGTGGGGTATTTATCTGACAAACACAAGGCTTGATCTCAAACATGTTATGTGTTTACATGTGTGACACTGTCATATCTTGGCGATCGACTAAGCAATCAATCGTGGATACTTCTTCTAGTCATGCTGAGATAACTACTATTTATGAAGCAAGTCGAGAATGTGTATGGTTGAGGTCTACTATACATCTTATTCGAGACAAATGTGGTTTGAAGTGTGATAAACTACCCACAGTTTTGTATGAAGAAAATACAACATGCATAGCCCAATTAAAGGGAGGATTCATAAAGGAGTTAGGACAAAGCACATTTCACCTAAATTATTGTTCACACATGATCTTCAAAAGAATGGTGATATTAATGTGCAACGGATCCGTTCAAGTGATAATATGGCTGATTTGTTCACCAAATATCTACCGGCGTCAACCTTCAAGAAACTAGTGTACAAGATTGGGATACGAAGGCTCAACGATGTGAACTGATGATCTCATCAGGGGGAGTTAATACGCGTTGTACTCTTTTTCCCTTACAAGGTTTTGTCCCATTGGGTTTTCCTTGCAAGGTTTTTAACGAGGCAACCAAAAAGCGTATTTCTAAATATGTGTACTCTTTTTCCTTCATTAGGATTTTTTTTCCATAGGGTTTTTTCCTAATAAGGTTTTAACGAGGCACATTAATTATGGACATCCAAGGGGGAGTGTTATGATAAAATCAAAATATGGTGGATGTCTACTCTTCCTCCATGATCTTTCTCTCAAATGATTAATGACATATTCAATGACATATTTTCTATGTTCAATGACATATTCCATGACATATTTTCTTCACTTTTCATGCCTATATAAAGGCTTTGTAATAGATAAGAAAATACACACAATTGAAGAAGAAAATTTCTTCCTTTCTCTCTATCTCTTTCTTGTTCATATTTTACTAAATTGTCTTTATTTCTTGTTCATGTTTTACTAAATTGCTTTTATTTCATAACAGTATTCAAATAATGAAATATATTATTGATAAGAGGGCTGTTCTACGACAAATATTATATTTAACAATTTTTTTTATTGCCAATAAAAATGAATAAGGGACTTTCCCAACATTTCTAAAGCAGTTATGCCTATTTATATTCAAAAATAATACTAGTCATTTCATTAAATGTATCAACAACAAAAAAGTTAAACCATTCTAATCTAATAGTTATTGGTGTCACTTTGTGCCCCACAACTGGTAATAGCTACTATGATACTAGACGATACACGACGCATATCAGTTTCTCTAACTCTTTATCATAGTGAAGTCTTCCACATGTCAAATTTCTGAACATCATAGCATATGACATGAAATGATAAAATAAAATTGAATATCAACATGATATGAACTTTTAAAAAAATAAAAAATAAATGAATAAAATGGAAAAAGAATTTAGTTGTATTGAAGACATAAATTTCATTAGTCTATCTTTTCACAGAAGGCATAAATCAGAGGTGGAACAAAGCAGGAATCTGGGAGTTTAAACAAAGAGACACGCCAATCATACCGGTATCTAAAATTCTCATAAGTATCCTGCAATAGCCAGAAAATAGATGTCACCCACAGTACACATCAAAATCCAACCCACCTTAGCTAAACAAAGGGAAGCATAATGATCTTGGATTCTAATTCTATGAATTCTACAAAGGTATAGATAATCATACCTGATTAGTACTTATGAGGTATAGATGAAAAGCAGTAAGACCTCCAACTCTAATATAAAAGTGTATACTACCAAAACAATGGAGGCAGGTGTTTTGATCATTGCTTTTCATATGGTTGTGTCTTCTAGAACCATGATTCTCTTAATGTATACCCAGCAGAAACCAAAAACATAGATGCAAAGAAGTGTTGTAGAGAAGATAAACATGGAAAAAAACGATAGTTTCGCTAGAAAAGTTTCAGAAGTCTGTGCAATGTAAAGCACAAATGCAAGACAGTAACCGTAGATAAACCGTTTCTAAAGAAGCATTAGTTACAGAAAACTATCAGTGCAAGCAAATGAATAAAGATATTTCCAGAAATCTAATGTGGACGTTGAAGTTGACTGGTAAATTGACCAGCCTGACCTCATACCTTTATAAATTTGAGAGTCAAGACCGCTGTAAGATGAGAACTTAAAATTGTGGATATGTTTTCTAAATCCTCTTTAACTTATTTCCACCACAGAAGAATGAAAAGGGTTTATCACAGAATATGACAAAACTAGAGTTGATTATAAGCTATTAGACACTTACAAAATATGTAGTGAGGAGCTAATTTGCAATCTTTGAATAGCCAATAACTTGTCATTCTAGTTGAAAGTTTTTCTTTTAACAAACTTGTAAAATCCTAACTATCTTGATTTCATTATATAAAATCCTCCAAGCACCCTCTTTATCTTGAAATGGAAAGACTTGCAATGGCTAGACTAGCAGTAAGACCACACCACCTTTGAATTTAACAAAGCTATAACTTGTAGCCTACTCTAGTATCAGAAATATGACCTGCAACCCAAGGATAAACTTTCTAGACCTTGTTGATCCATACAACCATCTGCATAGAATATCTCCTTCACAGTTGAGATTATGGAATGATGTTCCAACTAACTACCATGTCATTTTAATGTTCTACATTATTCGCACTCAAACTTTATCAGCCAAACCAACAAGCAAAAGATCAGTCAAATTTTTTTCCAAACAAAGTACGTATGATTAACAGTAGTATAGGTGAGAAATTCTAATAAAACTGCTAGAAGGATCAATTGAGTCACATAGAAGGAGGAGCTAGAGAAAGAACTACCAAAGACAAGAGTATTGTAATAGAGGAAAGAGTATAA
Source organism: Nicotiana sylvestris (assembly GCF_000393655.2). NCBI lineage: Eukaryota > Viridiplantae > Streptophyta > Magnoliopsida > Solanales > Solanaceae > Nicotiana > Nicotiana sylvestris. The sequence goes on along the minus strand of NC_091057.1, from coordinate 115,776,894 downwards.
GCGAATATTGAAAAGGGAAAAGGAGTTACCCAACATGCTAGATGCAACAGCAAGTCCACCTCAAGTTATCTATCCCCAGATTTAGATTTAGGATTATAGCTTAATGTTCTCCATTTTCTTGTTCCTACGCACAACATTAACAACAGATTTCACAACTTCGCTCTCCAGACGAATATATAATACTATATCTAAATTGCAAGCCATATTAAAAAGATGACTTTCTCCACATTGTGGCTCAAAATCATAGCCTAAATTTGGATATCCAAAGTCCTACTAACTACTTAACAAGCCATCATTCCATCTAGCTAAGAAATGTCAAGAAAATTTTAGTCATACTTGGTTGCAGGAAACTCAATTGTTGAAAAGCAGATTCCAAATTGACATTAACTATCTTCAACAAATGTACTATAACAGAGAGCATGATCTAGTTCTAGAAAATCCTTTAGAATTTTTCTTGTTAAAGATATTCCATGAATCATTACATATAAAGAATGAGAATCATGTTACCTTAAATACCAAAGCAGGTTCGGAGCTCCGTAAAGCACCAAAAAGCTAAATTAAAGAGTCTAGCACAAGAAAAGTAAATGATATTTTGTTATCTTATAGTGGTGAGCAGTAGTGGAGCTAAAGGGAGCCAAGGGCATTCAAATTAATCCCCATTGCCGGAAAATTATAATACGTAAATCGGATAAAAAAAAAGTTTAGGTAGATATGAATTGTTGAATTCGCTTGATATAAGAAAAGATTCTAGTGTAGTGGTAATGAGATTATAGCAAAGAAAAGGAAAACAAAGAGGAAAAAAATTAAATTAATTCTGTGCATTCTAACAGAGAAATAAAGATGAAATTCCAGGAGAAAATCTAGAACGCAAGTATAAGCACTCGTAGGAGAAACTACATCCAGATTTTACTTTATACAGAAAAAAATGCCATTCAAAAAAATCTCGAAATAAACCCAAAATTATAAATTGAACTCATCTATAGAAATTATATCATCAAAGTAAACAAGAGTTGGAAGTTTACTTCACCTAGACAAATCTAAGACCTATCCGTTTGCCACCATCTTGACCTGTGCAGACGATAAGATATAAGAGATTCAACGATACTTTAAAATTAAGAAATAGGAATTTTCTGGATGAAATTGTATGTAAATGAAGTGAAACCCCTATAAACTTTTTCTAATAAGTAAAAAGGTTCTCAGCCTCAGACCTCGGGACTATTCAATTGTTCAAACGTATAATCGAAACCACAATTCATCTGTTCGCTGAAAAATTGGAAACAAAACAGAATTGTTTCAGGATTTAGAACCAGATTAATATAACAAATTAGTATATAAAAATCTCTTTGTACCCAAACAAAACCAAGCATCATGAAAAAGGAAAGGGGAATGTATGACGAAGAACAAACCTTTGTTGTTCCGATTGTGGCGACTTGCCCTATAGAGAAGATGATGAAGAGTGGGCGTCCGCAACTTGCTCAGTGCTCTGCTGAAAGATTTCCTGAGTTAGAGGCACGGGAATTGAGCCCTAATTGATATTCATAACTTCTGAACGTGGGTAAATAAGCGGGGATCTGAAAAATTTAATCGAATTACCTAATTACTCCCCAGTGTGTGAAGTAAAGTTGGGGATGATGTGTCAAATATTGTCATTTAACTTTCTTTTTTTTCCCTTTTTTTCACTACTAGTATATGTGCGCGGAGAATATTAAATATAATTTTTTCATAAGAAAATATTACTTGAAAAATATGGTAGACATAAAAGAGCTTTTAAATGCTATTATTTTATAAACATATAAATCCACTGGATATTCATACATTGAAGTAATAAGAAAACATATGTATCCATTAGAAAATAGGTAGTGAGGAAATCATTCATAATAAAATGCAATCTTGGATCCAGTTTTAAACCGTCAAGCATTGATGGAATAGTCCTTCGAATATCATCCACTGAAAACAAAATAAGCTCTTGGTTAACAAATTCAGTTTTACGAAATGTACTTTTCTTTCTGGTCTAGATGGGTATCAGGCTGCATAGTATAAAAAATAGAGAATGATGAGTCAAATTAGAAATATTTGATGCTAATCAAAATAAAATAAAAGTATTAATGGTCTCAACCTCAACTTGTCTATGTCAATTCTTTGTTGCTTATATCTTCTTCTGACTGAAAGTAAGTTCTATGAATTCCCCATCTTATTACCCGCCAAAATAATTTTTACTATATTTCTAAAGATCTTGAAAGTACTCATTTCCTTATTTTAAAGTACTTGTTCCCGACTCTTATCAAAACAATAAAGAGAATAATTAGTAGAAAGCCAAGTTTGATGGTTTTATAAAATGTTTGGTGTAAAGTCTTGTAGTACTTAATGGACCAATCACTTTAATTGGCACCCAAACTCTATCTTTATGACTCATACCAGACATGATATAAAATGGCATATCTTCACACTTGTGTAATTAGCATCTGATTAAGCCATGAAATAATTATTTAGCTATAGCGAAGATACATATTATAAATAGGGATTTGATTTAAAGATTAAAACATGTCCTCGGATGAATTAAAATTGATAAGTTTGTTATGCATAATAGAAATGATACAATCAAATATAGCTAGGAAGAAGACTTCAGCCTAATCCAATTTGTTAGAAGTAATTATTTAAAATTGAAGCTAAACACTTTCACATCTATTGCAAAATTTTATCTTTTTACTTAAACTCAAATTTTTCTTTTGTTATTCCACTTCAATTTTATATTAGAGTTTTTATAAATTTTCTTTTGTTATTCCACTTCAAAGTTATATTAGAATTTTATTAATTTTGCCCTAAGGTTTAAAAGTATTTTATAATGCACGAAAAATTCTCTTGAATATGAATTTTAAAGAGAAAAGTAAAATCATAGATTCATAATCTTCAAAAAAAGAATTTATTGATTAACCAGTGTACCCCATGTTTAGTTAAACTTAAAGCCTTGGTATTGAATATTTTTACAAAATATATTATTGTACCTTTTCAGATTGTGATTTAACATATATTATTGTGGCGTACTCACACATACAGTAAAAACTATTTTTCTTAAATTTTTTTAATTATTTATTCTTTCTTTATACTAAGGAATTACTACTCAATTAATCAGTATTGTGAAGGAATGTAGAAACACACTTTGGTGGTATAAGATAAATCATGATTAATTAAAAGAAAAAGGTGTCAGAATAAAGGACTCTCATAATCAGTAGGAAATATTCCATACATGAATATAGTTTTTCAAGGAAAATCAAGAAAGCATAAGTTAATCAAGCAAAGAAATAACAAAGAAATATCAATTATTAGTTAAGCTATATAAATAAATAAAAAGTACTAAAATGAATTATGCATCATTTTTATCGTTAAGCAGTATAATAGCACATATGAAATGTTAAAGAAATTAAAAACTCAAATTGGATTCTCATAATATATAGACGTCAATTAATTTAGATAATACTTTCACTATAACACAAAAGGATAAAGAAAGTAGAGTTGGAAAATTATGTACATATTACAAAACTTTATGATAGTCAGATAATAATTCATCTTTAACCCCCAATTTATTTTTTAATAGAAAATATCAATTCACCTTTTAAACATGCTAGGAGATTAATTATGTACAGTAATCAAGATCTATCAGACGATAAAGAACCCCAAAAAAATGCATTTAAAAAAAAGGCAGAAATAATAGGATTAATTTTATGCCTACAAAATAAAGCCAACACGATTGAATCACTATAAAAGAGTAGAAAGCTAGCTTTTCACTGTGATATTGCATAGAGACGAAGTCAATTTAACTTACTAAAACTAAAAGAAAACATAATAAAATAACATAAAATTAACTTTTAATTGCGCTTTTGTTCCATGTGTATTCGAAAACTCGGCCCAAAAAATAGCAAAATGCCTATAAGAAAATATTTGAAGCAACATACTCTATTTCAAAATGTTTCATAAATATAAAATTGGAATAGTTTCTTCGATTATGTTACTCTATAATAAAAAGAAACAAAGAAGAAGAAATAGAAGACATCACAAAAGAAGAAAGTGAAAAGAGAAGGAACAGTTACCAAAAAAAAAAAAAGACATCAGAAAAGAAGAATGTGAAAAGAGAAGGAACAGTTACCAACAAAAAAAAGGACTTAAAAACGATGAATACTTCAATGATAAAACATTATTTACAAGAGGGGTTGCTCTGATGGTAAGCACCCTTCACTTTCAACCAAGAGGTTGTGAGTTTGAGTCTCCCCAAGAGCAAGGTGGGAAGTTCTTGGAGGGAAGGATGCCGGAGGTCTATTTGGAAACAGTCTCTCTACCACAGGGTAAGGTAAGGTCTGCGTGCACACTACCCTCCCCAAACCCCACTAAGTGGGATTATACTGGGTTGTTGTTATTGTTTTTTATACTCAATCTCCTACTTATAACCTTGACCAAACAAAAGAAGAAGATAAGTAAGGAAAAAAAGGAATTAGAGAAATGAAAACCATAAGAAATGTACTAAATTGGTGAAGACTATTACCAACACAAATCAATAATTTTACTTATTTTTTTGCTCCAAGTTCTTTTGTAATCACAACCTGTTATACAAATCACTCATTGTCCTAAATACATATGTAGATGAAAATGTGGGAAAAGAAAGCTTTCTACCTTTAGATCATCTTCAGTGGTAAATTTCTTCTCCTTTGTTGATTTTTTCCTCTGCCTTGAGTGCCACTGTAATTGAAATTTGAGGCGTTTGGAATTGAGAACATATGCGTTTGGTTTGAAATAGTACCTCATAAGGATTGTAACTGTTGCCTTGTCTATCTCCTTGTTATTAGGAATTGTAATTGTAATTAAAGTAAAATCGTGAAGGCTTTGACTTGAAAGAGGACTTAAAAAAGATGGTAATTGTTGCCTTATCTATCTCCTTATTATTAGGAGTAGTAACTGTAACTAAACGTGAACTTTTAAGATAATTGATTGATTATTCTTAACCAAAAAATCTTATTTCCAATTATAATTCTAAATCTAATAAATACAGTAATAAATAGCTGCCCAACATGGGAGGCAGATCCATTGTCCACGTTTGAGCCACGATCAATCGTGGATTTTTTTTTTTTTTTTTGCTTTATTACTATGTCTATGCAAAAAGTTTTTTGATGAATTTTTAAAGTTTTTAATAAATCAAATAAATAACTAATGAAAAACATGGGAATCTAGAATTGAAACAGCTATTTTTTTTTAATTTTCAGTCTTACAAAGTATGTGCCAAAAATTTGGGACTCCGTGATGTTAATAACTGAATTGGTTAATATTAAAATTTTGTAATTTCTTTTCTATGTTAAAACTTTTTGAATTCCAAAAATATTGGAGTTTTGTCCTAAAATATGACATGTGTTGATATTTCATTTTGACACTTGGCACAATATTATGAATTTGCCTCTCCTTTTCTATATTAGTTTAAAAAATTTTGAATTCCAAAAATATTGGAGTTTTGTCCTAAAATATGACAGGAGTTGATATTTCATTTTGACACTTGGCATAATATTATGAATTTGGCTCTCCTTTTCTATATTAATAGATTTAAAAAATTTTGAATTCCAAAAATATTGGAGTTTTGTCCTAAAATATGACAGGAGTTGATATTTTATTTTGACACTTGGCACAATATTATGAATTTGCCTCTTCTTTTCTATATTAATAGATGCCTATGCAAAAAGTTTTTTGATGAATTTTTAATGTTTTTAATAAATCAAATAAATAACTAATGAAAAACATGGGAATCTAGAATTGAAACAACTATTTTTTTTTAAAATTTTCAGTCTTACAAAGTATGTGCCAAAAAACGTGGGACTCCATGATGTTAATAACTAAATTGGTTAATATTAAAATTTTGTAATTTCTTTTCTATGTTAAAACTTTTTGAATTCCAAAAATATTGGAGTTTTGTCCTAAAATATGACATGTGTTGATATTTCATTTTGACACTTGACACAATATTATGAATTTGCCTCTCCTTTTCTATATTAATTTAAAAAAATTTGAATTCCAAAAATATTGGAGTTTTGTCCTAAAATATGACAGGAGTTGATATTTCATTTTGACACTTGGCACAATATTATGAATTTGCCTCTCCTTTTCTATATTAATAGATTTAAAAATTTTTGAATTCCAAAAATATTGGAGTTTTGTCCTAAAATATGACAGGAGTTGATATTTCATTTTGACACTTGGCACAATATTATGAATTTGCCTCTCCTTTTCTATATTAATAGATTTGAGAAATAGAACTAATTTACTTCAAATTGATAAAGTGATTTTTGGTCTTTTAAAATTGGGAATGAAAATGATAAGTAACAACACAAAGTTCTAAAATGACTCATGTTGAATTAATTTAAACGAATGCAAAAAGAAGTAAAAAGAAAACTAATTTAGGATACATTTTATTTCCTACTATTTCATCAATATTGCTTCATATTAGCACCATTATCAATCTGTGTTGTAATATTATATTAAGAGTTCGTTAAGTTAAAAAATAATTCTATTCATACGATGAATTTGGAAAAGAATCCAATTGATTTTTTTTACCTAATAAGTTATTTCAAATACTTAGTTATTTGTTCTCAACATTATTTTTGTTGATTAAAATTCTTAATATTATCTCATCCCAGGTTTTAAATATTAAGTAATTTTAATTACATGATAAATTTGAAAAACTGAATTGCATTCTTTTGCTAATTAGTTAATTTCTCAAGTTACATAAAAAAAACTTTGAAGGAGAAAATTGCAAATTAAATTGCATTCATAATCAAGGATAATTAATATTACTGATAAATAATAAATTTTAAATAGATAATATTAAACAGAAAAGTACTTGAATAAGTTTATCACGACTTATTATTAGAGTTATTCAATTCTTTAATTGGGTATTTAGTATTACGTAATAATTTGGAATCACAATTTGTCACTGATCACGTATCACAATTTACCAAGGTATACAACAACAACAACAACAACCCAGTATAATCCCACAAGTGGAGTCTGGGGAAGGTAATATGTATGCAGACCTTACCCCTACCCCGAAGGGTAGAGAGGCTGTTTCCAGGAGACCATCGGCTCAAAAAAGCAACAGGAGCCGATATATTAGTACCATAAAAATGCATAATAAAATAACAGCAATATAAGAGATATGAAATACAGAATACGAAATACGAAATAGATGGCTGGTATAGTAAAACTAGCAGGTAAAGCCCTGCATCAATAGACGACCAATGACATTCTTAGTCTAACTCCTAACTGGCTAGTCTCACTCTATTGTGCTGTAGAAATATTCACAACTTTCCCCTAACCTACAACCTTAATGCTCGACCTCCATAATTCCCTGTCAAGGGCCATGTCCTCAGTAATCCTAAGTCGCGCCATGTCCTGTCTGATCACCTCTCCCCAATACTTCTTAGGTCGCCCTCTACCTCTCCGCGTGCCCACTACAGCCAGTCGCTCACACCTCCTCACCGGTGCATCAGTGCTCCTCCTCTGAATGTGCCCGAACCATCTGAGTCTTACTTCCCGCATCTTGTCCTCCATGGGGGCCACGCCCACCTTCTCTCGAATATCTTCATTCCTAATCTTATCCATCCTTGTATGCCCGCACATCCACCTCAACATCCTCATCTCTGCTACTTTCATCTTCTGGATGTGTGAGTTCTTTACCGGCCAACATTCAGTTCCATATAACATGGCAGGCCTAACCACTGCTCTATAAAACTTACCTTTTAGTAACGGTGGCACTTTCTTGTCACACAAGACTCCCGACGCTAACCTCCACTTCATCCACCCCACCCCTATACGGTGTGTGACATCCTCGTCAATCTCCCCGATCCCCTGAATAACCGATCCAAGGTACTTGAAACTACCCCTCTTGGGAATGACTTGAGAGTCAAGCCTCACTTCAACTCCCGCTTCCGTCGGCTCAACTCCAAATTTGCACTCGAGGTATTCCGTCTTCGTCCTGCTCAACTTGAAACCTTTAGACTCAAGAGCATGTCTCCAAATCTCTAGCCTCTCGTTGACGCCGCCTCGTGTCTCGTCAATTAGAATAATGTCATCAGCAAATAGCATGCACCATGGCACCTCCCCTTGAATATGATGAGTCAGTGCATCCATCACCAGGGCAAATAGGAATGGGCTGAGCGCAGACCCTTGGTGCAACCCCGTAATAACTGGAAAGTGTTCAGAGTCGCCTCCTACTGTCCTAACCCGAGTCTTAGCTCCAGCATACATGTCTTTAATCACCCTAATATAGTCAACCGGGACCCCTTTATCCTCTAAGCAGCTCCATAAGACCTCCCTAGGAACCCTATCGTACGCTTTCTCCAGATCAATAAACACCATGTGGAGATCCTTCTTCCTATCCCTGTACTGTTCCACCATCCTCCTAATAAGGTGGATAGCTTCTGTGGTAGATCGCCCCGGCATGAACCCGAACTGGTTGTCTGAAATAGACACCGTCCTTCGCACTCTCATTTCTACCACTCTCTCCCAAACTTTCATGGTATGACTTAGTAATTTGATGCCCCTATAGTTGTTACAGCTCTGGACATCACCTTTGTTCTTATACAACGGGACCATTGTACTCCACCTCCACTCTTCAGGCATCCTATTAGTCTTGAATATAACACTAAACAATGCAGTAAGCCATTCCAAGCCTGCTCTACCCACACACCTCCACAGTTCAACCGAAATTTCGTCTGGCCCGGTAGCCCTGCCCCTTCTCATCTTACGCATTGCCTCCATGACTTCGTCGATCTCAATGTCCCTACAGTTACTTAATTCATGGTGGCTGTCGGCATTCCTCAATTCCCCAAGTATAATATCTTGATCCCCTTCTTCACTTAGAAGTTTATGAAAGTAGGTCTACCACCTCCTCTTAATCTGGTCATCTCCCATCAAAACTTTGCCGTCATCATCTTTTATGCACCTCACTTGTTCCAGATCCCGAGTTGTCCGCTCTCTCGCCTTAGCGAGTCGGAATAACTTCTTCTCCCCACCTTTGTTCCTTAGTTCCTCTTACAGATGAGCAAAAGCTGTCGTCTTAGCCTCCATCACTGCCATCTTCGCCTCCTTCCTAGCTACCTTATACCTTTGACTGTTCTCTCTCTTCTCCTCCTCGTCAGTGCTCCCTACTAACCGTAGGTAAGCCGCCTTCTTTGCTTCTACTTTACCTTGGACAACTGCATTCCACCACCAATCTCCTTTGTGGCCACCATTGTGGCTCGTAGATATCCCTAACACCTCTCTCGCCGCCTTTCTTATACAGTACGCCGTCGTCGACCACATTGTGTTTGCGTCCCCACTACTTCTCCAAGATCCCATTGCCGAAACCTTCCTTCCAACTCCTTAGCTTTATCCTTAGTTAAGGCGCCTCACCTAATCCTGGGGCGTCGTTGTACTGACCTCTTCTTCCTCCTTATCCTAATACAAATGTCCATCACCAAAAGCCTATGCTGCGTCGACAGGGTCTCACCTGGGATAACCTTGTAGTCCTCGCACAACCTTCTGTCGCATCTCCTGAGGAGGAGATAGTCAATCTGAGTCTTTGCCACCGAACTTTGGTAAGTAACCAAATGTTCATCCCGCTTCGTAAAACTCGAGTTCGCAATGACTAGATCGAAAGCTTTGGCAAAGTCCAACAGCGAAATGCCCCTTTCGTTCCGCACCCCGAAACCAAAGCCGCCATGCACCTCAGTGTACCCACCTACATATGACCCAATATGACCATTGAAATCTCCTCCTATGAATAACCTCTCAGAAGGCGGTATACTACGAACAATATCATCCAACCCCTCCCAAAAGCGCCTCTTAATATCCTCATCCAAGCTTGCTTGCGGTGCGTACAGCTAATGACATTTAAAGTACCCTCACCCACCACCAACTTAATAGTCATTAGTCTATCATTCACCCGCCTGACCTCTACCACGGACTCTCTAAGATGGCTATCTACCAGGATACCCACTCCATTCTTACCCCTCAGGACACCAGAGTACCACAACTTATACCCATCCACGTTTTTCGCCCTCGATCCGACCCACCTAGTCTCCTGGACACACGCTATATTAATCTTCCTCTTCTGCAGAATTTTCGCCAACTCTATGGATTTAATCGTTAGTGAACCTATGTTCCATGACCCGATTCTCAACCTACAGGCTCCCTTGCCCCATCTACCTCCCCTGCTACCAGACCCATCCCCTGACCCCAGCCCCACACTCTGCCCCACCCGAGGACATGCCCTTATTCTATCATCCCAGACTGCAACCACTACACCTACAACAATCTAGAGAAGACTCGCTAGTGCACAACGGACAACAAATCAGACTAGAATGAAACAAGTGGTAACTAGTATCCTAGTTGAAAGGTTTAACTATTGAGAAGTAAAGTAACAGTAATTTAGCTAACACCAAAAGGGAAACAGTAAAACAGGAGGTACCAACTCTCGATAACAAAACCTGTGGCTGATTTGCTGTACTCGATGTAGTTGTACGCTCACGCACCACTTCCTACCGCCCTTTGCTAACACTCGCCCAGGTTGCTTTCCTTTGCCAGTGCTCGTGCACCCAACTTGTCTCCAATACTCCGAGAATTCCTGAAAACACAGAAAATACCACGACCCAAAAACTAGAAGGAGTTATCACCGCTACCACTGGTATAGCCCCAACAATATAAAATGTACCAAGAAAGGAGAAGAAGAAAACGAGAATATATTATGGGGTGGGGGCAGATTTGGGATCCACTGACTCAAAAGCAAATTTTTCTCCTAAAACAAAGAACCGACTAATTCTTTACACCGAGATCCACTGAATCAAAAGAAAAAAACTGCAGAAAATGTTAGAAAATTTCAAACAAGTCAGGTAGCAAATATACTGAGCTACTAAAATTCCCGACAGCTTGATGGTTATGTGATTATTATGAGAGAAAATAATTGGTTAGTTGACTAGAAGAAGGAAAGAAATAAAAATGGTGAGAAGACGCTCAGAAGCTCAGAAGCTCAGGTGGCGAATATACTGAGCTACTAATACCAATTATTAGTAGATCTGAAATTACCAGATAAAGTTGTATAAATACTGAAATTACATAAATAAAACCAAAAAAGAGTGAAAAACAGAGTATGACTTACCAGGGTATCTCATATCAAATTATTAAAATAAGTCATGTGTTTGATAGGTATGACTTACCATTAGGAATTGTTATTCGATTATAAAATTCTAATATTGGGAGTCCTACGTATTTCAAATAAGAAAAATTTAATATAAGGTAAAATTTTAATTGATTTGAAAGTCCTAAATATTAAAATTTTTACATGATTCAAATAAGGAAAGATTTAAGAAATTATATTTTAGTTATTTCAAAGTTCTAAATAAAATTAAATTACGATTTTGTCCAATATGAAATCTATTGATAAAGGATAAAAAAGTAAAAAAGATATTTTGCTAAAAAGCTTAGTTTTTTTTTTGGTCAAAACAAATTTTTTATATTTAACTAATGAAAGTATGTACATCCGCTAGCCCATGGGACTCTAAAGCTAGACCTTTTACAATACTACTATTACTGTACTACGATTCCATATCTTTTCCTAACTGACTAATACTCTGTACATTGTCTCAAGTAGGAAATCTATTTAACCGTTCTAACAAGGTCTTCCACTTACTCCTTTTTGGCCTTTGATATGCAGCTGCAGTACAATCTCTCGTATTCTCCCTGCATATATAGTGGAGTATATTGTTTTTGAAACCTTCTGTTGTTCCTTTCCAGCCATGTGTAGTAGATTGTTGCTGCAAATAAAAATACCAAAACTTGAGCTCTTGGTCAACCGTTATTAGTTCTCTTAGTTAGCCACTGTAATTCCTTTTCCCAGCTTTCAATTGAGTGTCTTTCCCCCAACCAGTTTAATAGTATAGCCCTCGATTTTGCATATTCACACTCAAAGAAGAGATTCAAGCGTTTCTTCCTTTTGACTGGTACATAGTACACAGTCCTTTGGCATATCTATCTTTCATTTTTCCAATCGATCAACTGTTGCCAGTCTTTGATTGAGAGTTAACCACAAAATAAATCGATGTCTTGATATAGTGTAATCTCCCAGCACGAGTCTCTTTTATGGAGCTACAAAATTCACGTTTCGTCACTAAAATTATGTGGCTCGTGTATTTGTATACGAAATGTAATTTTTGTCACAGACAATAAACAATTAGTGACGAATTTTTCGTCGCAGCTAATAATTTTGTGGTTAAAAATCACATTTGTTGTAGTGCATCTACCTTTTTGGTCATCCAAGCTGGAGATTTTAATGACCTAGAGAACTGAAATAGTTTTGTAAAGTATTCTTTAACAAAAGGGAAAAGATTTTATTGTATTACCAAATACTTACATTTTACAGTCATGGAGGTGGAAGAAGGCGTAATATCCTTTTCTCCTTTGCCTTTTTGATAGCCCCTCAATTTTCTCTTACAACCAGCATTCTTTTTGTTGGTTTTGATACTTAATCTTCTTTGGTCGAGAAAATACTCATATTTGGATTTTCTCCAATCGGAAGATTCCAATTATATTCATCTTCAACTGGTGAGAGCCTATTAGTACACTGTAAAGTGCAAGGAAACTCGATAAGATAAATAACCAGCTTAACATTTTTTTTGGGGTCAAATTTCTTAGCTTTGAGAAAAGGTTAGTGATGGAATAGACATACGGCATAAATCACCTCGTAAAGGTTAGTCATGCAATGAAATTTTATACTCCTCGGAATTCCTTGCTTGATATAGTATTTTTTTTATTTTTTTTGTCTCTTGTCAAAAGTTTCGAGCTATTATTAACGTTATAGTCAAGATCATCGGGAAGTCTATCTTCACATGTAACTCCATTGACCTCAGGCTCACCTGAAAATCATATGTCAAAACTTGTGACAATGTTTAGATTAAATTCACCAGAAAATCATGCATAATCAAATGAGAGGGTCTAATACATCCCAATATTTAGAAAATTTAATATAAGTCAATAATGAGATATAATATTCCTTAATACCGTTGTCTTCCTGTTGTTGTTTTTCAGACAGTTCCTCCTCGAAAGAGCTCTCTTGCTCCTTTTCATTTTTGCTTCCACTCTGTTCTGGAAGTCTTTTATTTTGTATCACCTCCTTACAGCTTTCTTCTTCATTTTCGTTAGGTGGTTGGAGATAGAAAAATATACTATATTATATTAAGAGCATGATCAATGAATCATGAAAAATCAAATAGTCATAGAAAGTAAAATCTTTTCTCAATATTAAAAGGTTCATAGTTTGAAAAACAAAATAAATATTGCCTCGATATTAATAGATTCAAGTTTAAAAACAAAAGTACTATAATGAAAAAAGTCCAATTAATTATGTTAAGCACTTCTTTTTCTCTTACTATTTTGATAGAGGAGACTGTCACACTGAACACCAACCCAAATCAGTACGCTAAACTCGATCATTCCACAAATGTGTGGCTTGTATTAGAAAGTAAATAAGTTTTGGATAATATTATACATTGCACAAAACCAATTCTAAAAGTACTGAAAAAGATACTTGTGCTTATTGTACTTCAGATCTTTGGTTCTGAACCATCTTCTTGCTGGTATCCTTTATGGATGCAATTTGAACATATACTGTGGAATACAAAAGGCAATATCAACGAGTTATTTAAATTTAACAAAATATGCTCGCACAAAATAAAATCTTATTCTCCTCAACATTAATGTGTTCAAAGCTGGAAAACAAATTAAAAGATTGAATGAACAAAGAGTTTAACTAATTAATTAACCACTATGTCCAGCTTTCTACTCGCAAGTAAAGCAGATTTGGATATATCATGAATGAAAATATTTTCGACCAATTATACGATGTGACAAAAATACTTGCGGTTTTCTTTCTCTTGAATAAAAAATTTAAATTATTTTATTCCCTGGTATAGATTATGGACCAAAAAATGAGGAAATTCATTTTTTCAATTATGGTTATGTTTTGCGTATCAAACATAGATCTAGCATATATTTACATGAAATTTTGGCAACTCAAAAGACACTAAAAAAATAATAAATTTATTCCCTGGTATAGACTATAGATTATGGATAAAAAATAAATAAAAAAACATCAATTTTTTCAATTATCGTTCTGTTTTGCGTATCAAACATAGATCTAGCATATACACAAACGAAATTTTGGCCACTCAAAAGACACTAAAACATGGATACGTGTTGCTTTCAAATCAAAATCTAGAATTGAACATTAAAAAGGAAATTAAATGAATTCTACTACAAAGGCAAGGAGGCAAAAAGTGGGACCAAAACATTTGCTAAACCATTTTGTGTGTATGTGTGAGATGTGTATCAATACCTGTTATGTTCTAATCCAATTTTGACAGATAAAGAAATTTTAGAAAAAAGATTTCAATGTCTGAAGAAGAAAGAAAAAGGAAAACAAGCTTCTGTTAATCTTGTTAGTCAGAGATGGTCCATAAATTCAGATTAAAATAACATAAATTCAGAACCAAGAAAAAATGTAAAAGAAACCAAATAAAAAAGAATTGCAGACCTTAGCCAGTATTGCTCCCATAAAGCACAGTAACATTTGCTAGTTTGAACCATCATTTATAGGTGCAAAACCCAAGGGGCAAAAGGGGAAAAATGAAATGACAAGATTAGCTAGATTTGGGAATAATCAAATTCACCATCACATAATCACTATCTTTCATTGTGAAAAAATGACTACTAAAAATGGATTGAAATAAGTGAAAAGGCAAATTTGTGGCGTCTCTTATTGTGCTTATATGACTCTTCTTGACTGTTGAGTTATTCCCGAAAAATTTTGAGTTAAATGAAAAGAAAAATAGTATCGTCTCTATCAGTTTAAATATCTTCACGCTGAGATATTCCCTTGAATGGTTGAATATAACGAAGAAGCAAACTAAGCAATGTCTCGTATTTATATATTTAGTTTTGGTCGCTAAGTTATTTCCTCGTAAAATATTATTTTAATTTGGACAACTCAAATTTACTGCTTATCGATTAAAGATGAGAAGGCATTTAATTAAAGTGCAACGGTATGAATAAACGAGAGTTTAAACCAATTATCGCCAAGAATTTTTTATTATGCATTGCGGGAATAGTGATGCTTAACGCTAATTGAGAAAGTTATTAAAATCTAATCATTTATTTCTTACACATTTGGCACTTAATTATGTTTATTTTGAATTTTTATGGTGTTTCAAGTGCTTTAACTTTAACAAGAATACGCGATATTCTTCTCAATTTTTTATTGTTTCACTTTGGAGATTAAGATTCTAAAATTCATATATAGTATTTTATTTCTTAATAGATTTATTCTTTAGGAAAAAAATTAATAATGTAGTAGTATTCTTATGTTAATTCAATAAGTTTCTACGATTCTTAGATTATGTCAAGACGAATTCAAATAGTTCTTAAAAAGTTAATCAGATTTGCTAACCAATTTGAACAATCGGATTCACTGCCTAAGTATCTACAGTTGTAGAATATGACAAAAGGAATTCAAATAGTTCTCAAAAAAGTTAATCAGATTGACAATTCAATTTGAACAATCAAATTTACTATCCAATTCAAGAAGTGTCCACAATTCCTAGACTTTGACCAAATAAATTCAAATAGTTCTCAAAAAGTTAATCGGATTTGATATCCAATTTGAACAATCAGATTCACTACAAAATGTCCCTTCGGGGACATCCGATAAAATTGAATCGATACAAAGAAGATTAACATGGCTCCAACGCAAGGATGATATGCACAATTCGAGAAATGGTCCAAATTAAAAAAAAAAAGAAAGATTCACTACAAAATTAAAGTAGGCCATGAAATTGTCACAATCCAAAAACCACAAGTCGTGATGGCGCCTAACCCTGCATGATCCAAAAATCACAAGTCGTGATGGAACCTAACTCAACCCGCTAGATAAGCCAACTAACAGAAAAATACAATCCAACTGAGGTTATAAGAGAAAAGAGAATAGATAACTGAGCATTTACGAATTTACCAAGACCTGATGGTACGAATCACGAGCTTCTAAGATTTGGAGTTTCAAAACTGATACAGATAAATACACGTTCTGTTTGAAGGTTACATAAACAGATTAACAATAATCTAAACTACCAAGGACAAGTGACAGTTATAACCGAACGCACGAACATCTTCCGAATCAACACCCGACGTAACCAGTAGCTCCGCTCCAAAATCTGCACGGAATGTGCTGAAATGCAGTATCAGTACAACCGACCCCATGTACTGTTAAGTGTGAGCACGCGATTTTTGCCTCATACGAATTACTTCAAAAGAATTTCCAAAATTAGGTCTTTTCTTTAATTATGTGTTATTTTTAGGAATTATTGTGTGATTTCCCTGATTGTTCGCATATATTTGTGTGCATGTTTAATTTTGTTAATGCATTAAAAATACAAAAATATAGCATTTTCATTTGAGATTTGATTTTTACATTTTTTGGAATTAATTAATAATTAGATGTTTTACAAAACTGAAAATTCAAAAAAAAAATATAACATATTTTTGTAATTTTAGTCAAATTGTGTGATTTTCTTTTAATTTGGCATTTAATTATTTGTGATAATTATTAGTTAGAATTAATTAGTATTTTTAAGTTAATTTGGTATTTTATAATTAATTAGGATTTTAGTTTTAATTGTTGAAAAGAAAAAGGAAAAGAAAATTGAAAAGGAAAAGAGAATAAGAAGAGGAAAATCTGGTTGAGCCAATTTACTAATTGAGAAGCTCCTAATAGTGGTAGGGTAGTATTTGCATTATCAAATTAACTAAAAGCACTAATTGAGTGGACAATTAAGTGAATGATTAAAGAAATGAAAAGTTAAATTGGTAGTGGAAAATGCACTAATTGAATGCCCATTTAAGGGAGCTGAAAATCAGATTAGAGAAAAAAAAGAGGGGGACGGAGAGAGCGGTATACACTCGATATACACTAGATATACAAGGCAGAGAGCTAAGAAAACTTGGAAGAGATTCTGAGAGAGGGAGACAAGAAAACATTCTGAAAATACTGGAAAAAAAATGGAATTTACTGTTTCATTGATTTCTATTTTCTGGTTTTCAATTTTGAATTGGCTGAAACCATCTTCCATATACTGTTTCATTGAACTATCTGAGGTTAATAGCTGGATTAAAACTGGGACTGTTTTGCTGTTGCTGGTGATTGCTGTTGTTTTTACTTCTGATCTCACCCCCTTTTGACTTTCATTTCCAGGTATTCCTTCATACCCTTTGCTAACAACTAAAGTGCCACAAGTTGGAACCAGATTGAATTTGTATACAGATTTGGATGTTCGAATTGGAATTTGAATAAGAGTCTTGTTTGAATGTTAAATTCTATTAGCTTCTGCTGTTTATACTTTTGTTTTCTTGTTATGATTCATGTGTTAAGTTGTCCAACTGTGCTCAAGGTATAGATTGTATACAACAATAGCTTCTGCTGAAATTTTGGCTATGTATGTATAGATTGCCTGGTCTTAACTGTAACCAATTGATGTTTCCATATAGTTTATGCCTTAGTTTAAAAGGGGATTATTGTTGATTGATATATATAAAGTTCTTATTCATGCCCCGACTCGTTTTTCTCCCCTCCTCAACGGTTAAAAAGATTATGAGAGATCACTGGTAGGTATGGCTTCAGGGATTCGATCCTGAAGTCCTTGCTTGCAGCCGGCGTTGCCAAAATATTCAGGCCCTTCCGCTAATAAAATGGTTTAATAAAGCCTTGTTGTTTGGAAGGGACTTCTCAAGTACTTTAGTGTTAAATAATTAGGGTCTTAAAAATGGAAATTTGAGGCAAACCATAGTTAGACACTTAGTAACAAATGACTCTTGTGTTAATTTCATAATGTAGAGGTAAAATAATAAATATTCCTAGAGAAACCTTTAGGGCCGTTTAAAATATTATCGTGATTATGGACATGTTCGCGTGACATAATTACAAATTTTCAAAAATAAATTAAGGTTCGCGTCCGCGCGACTTTGACTAAATTTTTTTGTATTACCAAATACTTACATTTTACAGTCATGGAGGTGGAAGAAGGCGTAATATCCTTTTCTCCTTTGCCTTTTTGATAGCCCCTCAATTTTCTCTTACAACCAGCATTCTTTTTGTTGGTTTTGATACTTAATCTTCTTTGGTCGAGAAAATACTCATATTTGGATTTTCTCCAATCGGAAGATTCCAATTATATTCATCTTCAACTGGTGAGAGCCTATTAGTACACTGTAAAGTGCAAGGAAACTCGATAAGATAAATAACCAGCTTAACATTTTTTTTGGGGTCAAATTTCTTAGCTTTGAGAAAAGGTTAGTGATGGAATAGACATACGGCATAAATCACCTCGTAAAGGTTAGTCATGCAATGAAATTTTATACTCCTCGGAATTCCTTGCTTGATATAGTATTTTTTTTATTTTTTTTGTCTCTTGTCAAAAGTTTCGAGCTATTATTAACGTTATAGTCAAGATCATCGGGAAGTCTATCTTCACATGTAACTCCATTGACCTCAGGCTCACCTGAAAATCATATGTCAAAACTTGTGACAATGTTTAGATTAAATTCACCAGAAAATCATGCATAATCAAATGAGAGGGTCTAATACATCCCAATATTTAGAAAATTTAATATAAGTCAATAATGAGATATAATATTCCTTAATACCGTTGTCTTCCTGTTGTTGTTTTTCAGACAGTTCCTCCTCGAAAGAGCTCTCTTGCTCCTTTTCATTTTTGCTTCCACTCTGTTCTGGAAGTCTTTTATTTTGTATCACCTCCTTACAGCTTTCTTCTTCATTTTCGTTAGGTGGTTGGAGATAGAAAAATATACTATATTATATTAAGAGCATGATCAATGAATCATGAAAAATCAAATAGTCATAGAAAGTAAAATCTTTTCTCAATATTAAAAGGTTCATAGTTTGAAAAACAAAATAAATATTGCCTCGATATTAATAGATTCAAGTTTAAAAACAAAAGTACTATAATGAAAAAAGTCCAATTAATTATGTTAAGCACTTCTTTTTCTCTTACTATTTTGATAGAGGAGACTGTCACACTGAACACCAACCCAAATCAGTACGCTAAACTCGATCATTCCACAAATGTGTGGCTTGTATTAGAAAGTAAATAAGTTTTGGATAATATTATACATTGCACAAAACCAATTCTAAAAGTACTGAAAAAGATACTTGTGCTTATTGTACTTCAGATCTTTGGTTCTGAACCATCTTCTTGCTGGTATCCTTTATGGATGCAATTTGAACATATACTGTGGAATACAAAAGGCAATATCAACGAGTTATTTAAATTTAACAAAATATGCTCGCACAAAATAAAATCTTATTCTCCTCAACATTAATGTGTTCAAAGCTGGAAAACAAATTAAAAGATTGAATGAACAAAGAGTTTAACTAATTAATTAACCACTATGTCCAGCTTTCTACTCGCAAGTAAAGCAGATTTGGATATATCATGAATGAAAATATTTTCGACCAATTATACGATGTGACAAAAATACTTGCGGTTTTCTTTCTCTTGAATAAAAAATTTAAATTATTTTATTCCCTGGTATAGATTATGGACCAAAAAATGAGGAAATTCATTTTTTCAATTATGGTTATGTTTTGCGTATCAAACATAGATCTAGCATATATTTACATGAAATTTTGGCAACTCAAAAGACACTAAAAAAATAATAAATTTATTCCCTGGTATAGACTATAGATTATGGATAAAAAATAAATAAAAAAACATCAATTTTTTCAATTATCGTTCTGTTTTGCGTATCAAACATAGATCTAGCATATACACAAACGAAATTTTGGCCACTCAAAAGACACTAAAACATGGATACGTGTTGCTTTCAAATCAAAATCTAGAATTGAACATTAAAAAGGAAATTAAATGAATTCTACTACAAAGGCAAGGAGGCAAAAAGTGGGACCAAAACATTTGCTAAACCATTTTGTGTGTATGTGTGAGATGTGTATCAATACCTGTTATGTTCTAATCCAATTTTGACAGATAAAGAAATTTTAGAAAAAAGATTTCAATGTCTGAAGAAGAAAGAAAAAGGAAAACAAGCTTCTGTTAATCTTGTTAGTCAGAGATGGTCCATAAATTCAGATTAAAATAACATAAATTCAGAACCAAGAAAAAATGTAAAAGAAACCAAATAAAAAAGAATTGCAGACCTTAGCCAGTATTGCTCCCATAAAGCACAGTAACATTTGCTAGTTTGAACCATCATTTATAGGTGCAAAACCCAAGGGGCAAAAGGGGAAAAATGAAATGACAAGATTAGCTAGATTTGGGAATAATCAAATTCACCATCACATAATCACTATCTTTCATTGTGAAAAAATGACTACTAAAAATGGATTGAAATAAGTGAAAAGGCAAATTTGTGGCGTCTCTTATTGTGCTTATATGACTCTTCTTGACTGTTGAGTTATTCCCGAAAAATTTTGAGTTAAATGAAAAGAAAAATAGTATCGTCTCTATCAGTTTAAATATCTTCACGCTGAGATATTCCCTTGAATGGTTGAATATAACGAAGAAGCAAACTAAGCAATGTCTCGTATTTATATATTTAGTTTTGGTCGCTAAGTTATTTCCTCGTAAAATATTATTTTAATTTGGACAACTCAAATTTACTGCTTATCGATTAAAGATGAGAAGGCATTTAATTAAAGTGCAACGGTATGAATAAACGAGAGTTTAAACCAATTATCGCCAAGAATTTTTTATTATGCATTGCGGGAATAGTGATGCTTAACGCTAATTGAGAAAGTTATTAAAATCTAATCATTTATTTCTTACACATTTGGCACTTAATTATGTTTATTTTGAATTTTTATGGTGTTTCAAGTGCTTTAACTTTAACAAGAATACGCGATATTCTTCTCAATTTTTTATTGTTTCACTTTGGAGATTAAGATTCTAAAATTCATATATAGTATTTTATTTCTTAATAGATTTATTCTTTAGGAAAAAAATTAATAATGTAGTAGTATTCTTATGTTAATTCAATAAGTTTCTACGATTCTTAGATTATGTCAAGACGAATTCAAATAGTTCTTAAAAAGTTAATCAGATTTGCTAACCAATTTGAACAATCGGATTCACTGCCTAAGTATCTACAGTTGTAGAATATGACAAAAGGAATTCAAATAGTTCTCAAAAAAGTTAATCAGATTGACAATTCAATTTGAACAATCAAATTTACTATCCAATTCAAGAAGTGTCCACAATTCCTAGACTTTGACCAAATAAATTCAAATAGTTCTCAAAAAGTTAATCGGATTTGATATCCAATTTGAACAATCAGATTCACTACAAAATGTCCCTTCGGGGACATCCGATAAAATTGAATCGATACAAAGAAGATTAACATGGCTCCAACGCAAGGATGATATGCACAATTCGAGAAATGGTCCAAATTAAAAAAAAAAAGAAAGATTCACTACAAAATTAAAGTAGGCCATGAAATTGTCACAATCCAAAAACCACAAGTCGTGATGGCGCCTAACCCTGCATGATCCAAAAATCACAAGTCGTGATGGAACCTAACTCAACCCGCTAGATAAGCCAACTAACAGAAAAATACAATCCAACTGAGGTTATAAGAGAAAAGAGAATAGATAACTGAGCATTTACGAATTTACCAAGACCTGATGGTACGAATCACGAGCTTCTAAGATTTGGAGTTTCAAAACTGATACAGATAAATACACGTTCTGTTTGAAGGTTACATAAACAGATTAACAATAATCTAAACTACCAAGGACAAGTGACAGTTATAACCGAACGCACGAACATCTTCCGAATCAACACCCGACGTAACCAGTAGCTCCGCTCCAAAATCTGCACGGAATGTGCTGAAGTGCAGTATCAGTACAACCGACCCCATGTACTGTTAAGTGTGAGCACGCGATTTTTGCCTCATACGAATTACTTCAAAAGAATTTCCAAAATTAGGTCTTTTCTTTAATTATGTGTTATTTTTAGGAATTATTGTGTGATTTCCCTGATTGTTCGCATATATTTGTGTGCATGTTTAATTTTGTTAATGCATTAAAAATACAAAAATATAGCATTTTCATTTGAGATTTGATTTTTACATTTTTTGGAATTAATTAATAATTAGATGTTTTACAAAACTGAAAATTCAAAAAAAAAATATAACATATTTTTGTAATTTTAGTCAAATTGTGTGATTTTCTTTTAATTTGGCATTTAATTATTTGTGATAATTATTAGTTAGAATTAATTAGTATTTTTAAGTTAATTTGGTATTTTATAATTAATTAGGATTTTAGTTTTAATTGTTGAAAAGAAAAAGGAAAAGAAAATTGAAAAGGAAAAGAGAATAAGAAGAGGAAAATCTGGTTGAGCCAATTTACTAATTGAGAAGCTCCTAATAGTGGTAGGGTAGTATTTGCATTATCAAATTAACTAAAAGCACTAATTGAGTGGACAATTAAGTGAATGATTAAAGAAATGAAAAGTTAAATTGGTAGTGGAAAATGCACTAATTGAATGCCCATTTAAGGGAGCTGAAAATCAGATTAGAGAAAAAAAAGAGGGGGACGGAGAGAGCGGTATACACTCGATATACACTAGATATACAAGGCAGAGAGCTAAGAAAACTTGGAAGAGATTCTGAGAGAGGGAGACAAGAAAACATTCTGAAAATACTGGAAAAAAAATGGAATTTACTGTTTCATTGATTTCTATTTTCTGGTTTTCAATTTTGAATTGGCTGAAACCATCTTCCATATACTGTTTCATTGAACTATCTGAGGTTAATAGCTGGATTAAAACTGGGACTGTTTTGCTGTTGCTGGTGATTGCTGTTGTTTTTACTTCTGATCTCACCCCCTTTTGACTTTCATTTCCAGGTATTCCTTCATACCCTTTGCTAACAACTAAAGTGCCACAAGTTGGAACCAGATTGAATTTGTATACAGATTTGGATGTTCGAATTGGAATTTGAATAAGAGTCTTGTTTGAATGTTAAATTCTATTAGCTTCTGCTGTTTATACTTTTGTTTTCTTGTTATGATTCATGTGTTAAGTTGTCCAACTGTGCTCAAGGTATAGATTGTATACAACAATAGCTTCTGCTGAAATTTTGGCTATGTATGTATAGATTGCCTGGTCTTAACTGTAACCAATTGATGTTTCCATATAGTTTATGCCTTAGTTTAAAAGGGGATTATTGTTGATTGATATATATAAAGTTCTTATTCATGCCCCGACTCGTTTTTCTCCCCTCCTCAACGGTTAAAAAGATTATGAGAGATCACTGGTAGGTATGGCTTCAGGGATTCGATCCTGAAGTCCTTGCTTGCAGCCGGCGTTGCCAAAATATTCAGGCCCTTCCGCTAATAAAATGGTTTAATAAAGCCTTGTTGTTTGGAAGGGACTTCTCAAGTACTTTAGTGTTAAATAATTAGGGTCTTAAAAATGGAAATTTGAGGCAAACCATAGTTAGACACTTAGTAACAAATGACTCTTGTGTTAATTTCATAATGTAGAGGTAAAATAATAAATATTCCTAGAGAAACCTTTAGGGCCGTTTAAAATATTATCGTGATTATGGACATGTTCGCGTGACATAATTACAAATTTTCAAAAATAAATTAAGGTTCGCGTCCGCGCGACTTTGACTAAATTTTTTTTCTTAAATAAATTAAGTGTTGTGAATTGTGTACACGTACGCGTGACATGACTCTTGACACGCCAAACCATACGAGTATACGTATGCGTAACTCGATAATTCTTTAAGTACGAGTAAATCACGTAATTAAAAGCGGTAAAGGTAAAAATGCATGTAGTTTCTAAACACATAATTAAATAATTTAAGCCAAGTATAAATGGTTAAGCGACCGTGCTAGAACCACGGAATTCGGGAGTGCCTAACACCTTCTCCCGGGTTAACAGAATTCCTTACCCGGATTTCTGGTTCACAGGCTACAATACAAAGTCAATCTTTTCCTCGATTTGGGATTCGAACCGGTGACTTGGGACACCATTAATTATCCCAAGTGGCGACTCTGAATCTTTAAATAAGCGAATCTCATTTCGAATAATGTCACTTTAATTGAAAAAACTCCCTTATATACCTTCGGGTGTAGGAAAAAGGAGGTGTGACAGCTCTGGCGACTCTGTTGGGGACGCAAACCCAGAATCTTTGGTTCATGGTTCAAGAATTCGAGCTTAGAATAATTGTTATAGTTGGCTCTATCCACTATCTGATTTTGTTACATGATTTGGGCCTAATGTGCTAATTGATTGCTTTTACCGCTTTGATATTCCATGAACTGTATATAAACTGTTGCGAAATCCCTCTTCTCTCTGAGTCTTCTAAATCATGAAGAAGTGTGCACTTCGTGTAACTTCTTTTCTGTTAGAGTCATATTCCAAATTTAGAACGAGGTTCGGACAAGTTGCAAAGCCGGCGAAGCTTCTGTATTCCCGGTATGCTGCCCCCCCCGGCTCGAGCTGTCCTCTCGGGTAAGCCAGGTCTAGAACAAACACCCAGGTTCTGAACCTAGAATAACTCAACTTCATGCCGGATCCCTAGTAGGAACGCTTATTTGCGTCATGTGCATTTGACTTAGGGGACTCAACACAGGGGTTGGGTCCGTCTAGGACAGGTGTGCCCAAAATAATAAACCATCTTGATGCATCCTGTGTGCTACATGTTGCATTCCTTCAAGGGTAAAAAGGTCACTTGGTGGACCAATGATAATTGAGGGCGAATGAAAAAAAAGGAAAAAAAGAGGAAAAAAGAGAGAGAGGCTGAAGTGTGAGGATGAAGCGAGTAGGTCCCAATTATATTTTTTGTTACATTTTATTAAGAAAAAAGAGCTTGGAAACTTCAAAAAGATTTTGAAATTTTTTATCATTTTTTCAAAAATCAAAAAAAATCCAAAAAGATTTTATATGTTTCATCATTTTTCGAAAAAGAAAAAAGACAAAAAATGTGTTTTCTATATGTCAGTTATTTTTTTTATTATTATTCTCGCCCGTATCCAATCTGCCCGAACTACGCATACCTGATTCTCGTCTTTCGGGACGTGATACGTAGGCAACCCACATAAGGTCCGGTCTTCCTAGTAAATCTTAGGTTCTTGGCTTTGCGGGGTCATAGCCAAATTTTGCACTTTTAGCCACCTTTTGGCCAAATAAGCCATTTTGCAAAAATAGCCTCAATCATGTCTTGCATGTGTCTTAGGGAATGTTATTGTCTCACATAGTGCTAGTTTAAATTTTCTCATATAGGTGTGGATCTACTTACTGGAGTTTGAGCATGACCAATACCACAGGATCACTGCATTCAGGAGCTGCTCGAGGAGCCATTTTATGTTTTTGAGTCAATTGTTTTTGTTTTATTTTCTAGCCCTGTATAGTAGTATTTAGTCTTTTCAGTGATGTTAGAGTTTGTAATAGTCAGGTTAAATTTACCGAGTCTTTTGTTATTGCATTTCTTATTTTGTTTGTGGAAATGTGTTACAAGTCGAAAATCCAAAAAAAAAAAAGAAAAAAGAAGAAATTTTGCATTTTTGTTATAAGAAATAAAAAAAATTCTCCTTTGAGATGGTTTTTCCTTTAGGCAATTAATATCTAGGACTTAAAATGAATTGTTTTTATATTTTCTCTATTATATTAGGACCAAAATTAAAAAAAAAGAGAATTTTATTTTAGTGCTTCTTTAAAAAGCTTTCTTTAAGGTGTTAATTCTAAAATTCAAAAAGATTTTCTTGTGAGGTGTTTCTTTGGGAAATTAATGAAAGATGAAAAAAATTCTTTTTATTTTCATTAGACCTTTAGGATATTGTACATAGAAAAAAAAGCATACTTTATCTTTTGTTTATCATTAGAATTTTTCCTTTAGGCCATCAAAATTGAAATCCAAAAATATTCTGTTTTATCTTTTTCATTGCTTGTTTCGAAATCTTGCGTCAGGATATCAAATGAAAATTCAAAACATTTTTTCTGTGGTTTATTATTTAGATTTTCTTCCTAAAAAAAGAATCAAAAAAAAATATTTTTCTCTTCTAGGATATTTCCTTAATAGAGTATTTGTGTCAAAAGGATATATACAAAAAAAAAATATGCTCCTTAATCTTGAGTTTAGAATAGGTCATAGAACATTTAAGTCTAGAAAATTCAAAAAAAAAAAAGGATTTACTTGTTTTATTTCTCTTTTCTCATCAGAGTAGTCGCTAAGATAAAAAAGAAAAAAAAGAGAATGTCAGTTTGTTTACTTTATTCCGGTTCTTCACGAACTACGCAAAGATCTGATTCATGCGGCGTCATGATACGTAGGCAACCTACATAGGGTTCGATTGAATCATTTTTTTATTATTAAAAGAATAAAAAAAGAAGAAGTCATGGGATGTAAGAATGAAAAAGAAGAAAAAGAGCGATCATCAGAAAGAAAAGGGGAAGGGAAATGAACGAGCTAAGAAGTACCAGAAAAACAAAGAAAAGAGTGGATGTACAAATTGGGATGATGCCAACTGACCTTGTACCCTCGAAGTCATTTTAGAACCGATAATTGTGGCTAGGTGCATTGCACATAAAGTGAGATTATCTTATGTTAAATGCCCTAACGCTAGCGTGATGACTTCATTTTGTTATATTCATAGCAGAAGGGTGGTTGGTTTGTAGTTTTTAAAGTGGTAACTCTTCTCTACAACACAAAGTCAAAAGGCAATGATAGGCAATAACAGAACTGAGTTGGTTGATACTGGCGCTCGAAAGCAGTTGGTTGAACAGGACAATGGGTTGGTTGAAGAGGTGAGGATGTTAAGACAACACATGGCAGACATGTATCAGGTTTGGATGACTGGGAGGCACCACCCCCGCCACCATCTAGCTTCCTAAATACTACCCTTACCCAAACACCGGTCACAGTGCCAGATGATCCCCCATACTCCCCAAATCCACCTGCTTATCATGGCTTTCCCAACCACCCTAGTAGCTCCGTCACTCATCTTCCAATTACCTTTCATAAAAATTACCCTCCTGTCATTTCCACCGTCCCCAACAATGAGCACCCACTCAAAGCTCACGATGCCCGATATTACCCCTCAGAGGTTGCCCACAAAGTTCCCAACTCATACAAACAGAGCCCTCAGGATAAGTTTCATGTTGAAAATGAAAGGTTCACAGGAAGAGAAAGGAAAGAGGGGATACCCAGGAGGCTGAAAGGCATAGAACAATCCTCGAAGAACAAACAAGGAAGGGAAGATTAGTACAGTATGTCCTACAAAGAACTGTCTGTGTCCCCTGACGTTCGCCTGCCCGCGGGGTTTAAAGTGCCAAAGTTTAACTTGTATGATGGGTGTGAAGATCCAGTAGCCCATTTGAGGAATTATTGCAGTAAAATGAGAAGTGTTGGCGAGAAAGATGATTTGTTGATAGCGTACTTCAGTGAGAGCCTGACTGGGGCAGCTTTTGACTGGCATGCTCATCAAGATGTTG
Organism: Nicotiana sylvestris; assembly: GCF_000393655.2. Classification (NCBI taxonomy): domain Eukaryota; kingdom Viridiplantae; phylum Streptophyta; class Magnoliopsida; order Solanales; family Solanaceae; genus Nicotiana; species Nicotiana sylvestris. Next base: position 115,749,304 of record NC_091057.1, on the reverse strand, counting down.
GTAAGTGGCCTACATTGGGTGACATGACTCAAGATTTTGTTCGGTGCTTTCAATACAGATCAAGTGTTACCCCAGACCGCTCCTCCCTATCTAGGATGGGAAAGAAACCGCAGGAAAGCTTTAGAGAGTTTGGGCTCAGATGGAGGGAGCAGGATGCTCGAGTCAATACCCCGATTGGTGAAGAAGAAATGGTTGAGCTTTTTTTTACAAGCCCAGGGACTTACCTACTTCAGTTGTTTGATCCCGGCCCTGGGGAAACCTTTCAATGATGTGTTAAAAATGGGGGAGCTAGTAGAAGAGGGAATCAAGTCAGGCAAAATCATGAGTTGTTCGAAAAATGTTCAGAACATCCCAGTAAGCTTGGGTGGAAGAAAGAGAAACAGAAAAGATGATCCAATGGGCTTTCCCGATCAACACTTCCAGCCTCGACATCGTCCCCGTGGATATTCTTATGCACCATATGATCCTCCCCAATGCCACTTCTCTCCACAGAACTCCCAAAGTCGTATATCACTCTCCCAATACCTAGCTCCACAAAATGCCTATCCACCCCCACGAGCCTATCGAAAATCCCCTGGATCAGGTTTCCGGCCCAATCAAGCATTTAAGAATGAGAGGTTGCTGAAAAAAGAAAAGGCTTTCACCCCATTGGGAGTGTCATATGTCAGTTTGTTCCAAAAGTTGAAGCAATTGGACATGTTGAAGCCGATCCAGATAAAAATGCCGAACCCCCTGTCAAAGAAGTTTGATTTTTCTCAAAGGTGCGCATATTGCTCAGATGCCCCGGGGCATGACATAGAGAAGTGTTGGAATCTGAAGAATGCAATTCAGAAGCTTATTGATGCAGACGACATTGTCGTGCAAAATCCAGATGCAACAGACACCAGCCAAAGTCCATCGCCTGTGCATTATGAGACGCATATGGTGGGTATGATTTATTTTGAAAAGGAATGTGAGAATTATTCTGGGAGCCTCGGAGGCTCACATGCTACTAAGCTTTCAGCACTGTCAGAGGTTGATCTTAAGAACGAGCCGGCGGAAGGAACCCAAAAGTAATTTGTTAAGAACAATGTGATGAAGACGTGTGAAGTTCCTAGTATTGTTGATGCAGAAGTCAGTGGCTAAGATGTTGAGTTTGAGGATTGGAAAGATGCTCTTTTCTTGGTGAGCCAGGGAGGAGCTTTGGTGGCTTAGTTTGTTGTCATTTCTATTGTCCGGGTTATTTCAGGGTTGTAATACGGATATTGTCTTGTGACTCAAACCCTTCTATCCTTTAATCTTGTCTAGTTCCTTTAGTTGTAATATCTCATTTAGTGCTGTCTAGGTTTGTTCCAGGGTTGTATCCCAGTTTGTTTTACTTGTTTTGTTATTCGAACCGTTTCACCGTCTGTCTAATGCAATGTCATGTCTTTTGTTATTTCCAGTCGTTTTCTTTGTTTAGTTCTTTTCTATCCTTTCATTTTGTCTTTTGTCTAATGCTGGTTCTAGTGACATGACATGCATGCAAAATTCTAGGCCTAGTCTTAAAGTCAGTTTAGATATGAAGCAATGGAACAATTTTGAAGATGATAGAGATATTTGAGGGAAATAAGTAAAGATATTTTGAGATCACTTCCAGCCCGAATTGTGTGAAACTGGGGCAGGTAGAACGTAAAGAAAACCCTACTAAAATGCATCATGCCGCATCGGGTTGAAGCTAAAGGCAAGTTTGCCCAAATTGACAGGAGTCGTTCGTGGTAATGAGAGTGAGAGTGTTGTCCAATGGTGCTTTATATTTAACAGATGTAGAAGGCGAATGTGTAGATATGGTTATCAAGTCTGGTACAATCAAAAGATGTTACGATTGTTTTCCTTGGTTTGTTTAATTGTGTTGTTTGTACTTGGCATGTTTTGAAGATTGGAATGACGAAGGCATTTTGTTTTTCTATCTAAATACCTTATCCTTCGTTACCCATTTGAGCCTCATTTATTTTCTTTCATACCCCTCTTTCGGAATCAGTAGCAAAGATCAGAAACACAAACGTGAAAGATAAGTAAAGGAAAAGGAGAAAAGAATAGAACGAAAAGGGAGAGAAGAAAAATGAAAATTGAACAAAAAAAAAGAAGAGAAAAGAAGAAAAAGAAAAAAAAAGAGGAAAAAGAAGAAAGAAAAAAACAACAAAACAACAAAAAAAAAGAAAAAGGAATAAAGAATAGAAAAGAAAAGAAAAGAGAAAAGAAAAATCACAAGAACAGAGCAATTCATATAATATGAACTACGTTCGACCTGATTCCTTTTAAGGATACGTAGGCAGTCTCACGATTCGGTCTCATCAAAATAAAAATCCAAAAGTCCCCAAGCAAAGAAACTGGGGCAGAAGTGGTGGTTGTGGTAGGAAATCTGATTCCGAAAGTTGTAATTTTGAACCCACTCAAATTGTTTTGAGCCTTTGATATCCTTTCTTCCTAACCCCATCCAAAGCCCACATTATGGTCCAAAGAAAGACCTTCCAACCAGTTTTCGAGAGATGCCAAGTCAAGCGAGTAGAGGTGAATCATATCAGGGGCAGCACTCTGGTCCAAACAGAGAAATAAAATGAGAGTCTTAGAGGTGAAAACCTTCACGGGCAACGTAAGGCAACGAGAGCTGAGGAAATAAAAATGAGAGAGTCTTATTGTTGAAAATCCTCACGGGCACCGTAAGGCGACAATAAGTTGAGAGAAAGAACAAAATGAGAGAGGCTTGATGGTGAAAACCCTTCGGGCATTACAAGTCGAATAAGGACCGTGAATCAGATTGGATAATCAGAGCATTGAAGCCCAGTTTCACGGTTTAGGGGTATAACAGGAGTTGAACATTAGACTTGCTCAACAGAATAGGCCACAGGTGCATGTCATGGTCATTAGAGTTGGTATCCACATCTAATAGGTTTCTACTTTGTAATTTTCTTGTTAGGAATCATCTCTTTCCTTTGTCCTTTACTCTGTTCCTCCTGTCTTATTTACTTCCTCTTCCTGAGTCTGTTGGGTTAAAATAAGTGAGAAATGACTTCAAAATTTGCCACCGACTGTCCAATTGCACAAAACGGGGTCTGGCTAACACATCGAAATGTCATAAGTCAGAAAAGAACAACAAGCGCATTGAGCTAGTAATAATCAACATGCTTTGGGATCCTTATGAAATACAAAAGTTTGGTACATATCAATTCATGGACAATGCAACAGATGGAGGGTGTTAGGTGAATAGATTAAGGGTATTTTTTTGTGATAAGATTCACAAAAAGTGGTTAACCAGTGGCAAACGAGGTCTTCCATGCAGAAATCAAGGTTATCATGGCAAGCGAGGGAGCAATAGACTTCAAAGCCAAGGCCAGTAGTTTAAGTCAAGGAAGAACAACATACACACTGAGTTGGTAACAATCAACATGCGTTGGGATCCATGTGAATCACAAGGGACAAAAAAGGTGGTAAACCAGTGACAAGCAAGATCTTCCATGCAAAAATCAAAGCTATCATGGCAAGTGATGGAGCAATAGACCTCAAGACCAAGGCTAGTGATTTAAATCAGGAAAGAACAACGTGCGCATTGAAGTTGGTAATAATCAATATACCATGGGGATCATGTGAAACACAAAGGTTTGGTAGATGTCGGTTCATGAGCAATGCAACAGATAAAAGGTATTGGTCTGAATAGAAGAGGTATTTTCTGTGGTAAGGATGACAAAGAAAGTGATTAGTCAGGGAACAAGCAAGGTCTTCGAGTGGAAATCGATTATCATGAGAAGTGAAGGATCAACCGCCCTCAAAGTCAAGGCCACAAACCAACCACCACATTTTAAACTAACAAGATATTTTTTTAATTAAAATAGGGGCAGGAAAAGTTCGTTTGTTTCGGAGAAACCCTCCGTGCAGAAAGGCAGTCACCAAACAGGTTTGATTTTTAATTTTCAGGACCCTCCTGGCAAATGGGACCTAGTTCAAAGTTCAAAAATAGCATAATCTAGCATAAATATATCCCAAAGGAATATAAGTCGGTTTAGAAGTTTGCATGTTCGAGATAGGATGCAATTAGGAGTTTTTAGGACCCTCCTGGATAATGGGATTTAGTTTTAAGTGTTCAGGACCCTCCTGGACAATGGGATTTAGTTCTAAGACCTTCATAGAAAATAAGATTTAGCGTAAGTTTTACCTTTAGGAAATATGATTTAGCTTTGAAGTTGTCACTCTTAAGGTGAGATTTAATTTGAAATTTTCAGGACCCTCCTGGAAAATAGGACTTAGTTTAAAATTCAAAATAATCATGAGTAGCGGAATTTGGCATGAGTGCACCCTAGAAGATTATAAGTGGAACTTTGAAGTTTGTATGTTTGAGATACACTTTGGACATTACCCCATGAGAACAAAGATTCTGACTTCTCTTCTTTCCCAGATTAATGATTATGATTTTCTATTTCCTCAACATTTACCCCAAGCAGAAACGCCATCTTCTTCCGCCTTTTCCAAATTTAGTCGGAAATTTTTAGGATCCTCCTGTAAAATGGGACCTAGTTAAAAAAAAATCAAAACAATCATAAGTAGCATGAATATACCCCAGGGAATATAAGTTGGTTTCAAAGTTTGCATGTCTAAGATAGGATGTAATTAGGAGTTTTCAGGACCCTCCTGGATAATGGGATAACTTTAAGACCCTCTTAGATAACAAGATTTAGCGGAAGTCACACCTTTAGAAGATATAACTTAGATTTAAAATTGTCGTTTAGGTAAGAATTGTCAGGACCCCCCTTGATAATGGGACCTAGCTTTCGAATTCTTAGTAATATTTGGTAATATGATTCAGTTTAACACTCACATATGTGCCCAACCTCCAAACGGGGGCAGAAAGTTTTCTTTGTTTTATCTGTTTCATTGAAGTCAGGAGCCCACCTGGAGAGCAGGTAATACATTCAAGTTCAGCAGTTAGGAGCCTGCCTGAAGAGCAGGGAATACATTTCAAGTTAGCAGTCAGGAGCCCGCCTGGAGAGCAGGGAATACATTCAAGTTCAACAGTCAGGAGCCCGCCTGGAGAACAAGGGAGTACAATTCAAGTTTTAGTTTTAAAGTTCTTATTGATATTTGGTAATGTGATTCGTTTTACACTTACATATGTTCCCAGATACCCAAACTGGGGCAGAAAAAGTTCCTTTGTTTTCGTCTATTTTGGTTGAATTCAGGAGCCCGCCTGAAGAGCAGGGAATACATTTCAAGTTAGCAGTCAGGAGCCCGCCTAGAGAGCAAGGAATACATTTCAAGTCTAGCAATCAGGTACCCGCTTGGAGAACAGGGAGAAACAGTTCAAGTTTAGCAGTCAGGAGCCCGCCTGGAGAGCAGGGAATACATTTCAGTCTTTACATTTTTCAAGTTTTGAAGTTGGGAGCCCGCCCATATAACAGAGGAATACATTGAAGTTTGAAGTCAGTAAAGCGGAGGGTTACAACAAAAATCCCCAGCAGAAATCAGAAGGAAGACCACAAGTTGATCCAGAAGTAAAGAAACAGCGGAGGAAGCACAAATTGACAAGGCAACATCAGTCACAAGATCAAGTTTGGAAATAAATCTTTGTAAAACATAGATTATAGCTTAGTCTAGCTTCTTCATTTTTGTCATGGTGTAATAAGGAGGTCAGTAGGCAGTATCAGCAGCAGCAACAACAGTAACAGCAAAACCGCAGCTTCATGGTAGTCCCAGCTACCAAAACTTCTCGAACTACATTGACCTAATTCCTTTATAGCCAAGGATATGTAGGAAACCTTTGAAGTAGAGGTTCGGTCAAATCTTTCAAAAATGCTTCCCCATGGAGTATTCAAACAGGCAAAAATCGCTCGTATCCGCTCACTTTATCTTTGCACGAAAACTCTTCATGTTTCCGAACAAAGAGGGGCAGCTGTGAGCATGCGATTTTTGCCTCATACGAATTACTCCAAAAGAATTTCCAAAATTAGGTCTTTTCTTTAATTATGTGTTATTTTTAGGAATTATTGTGTGATTTCCCTGATTGTTCGCATATATTTGTGTGCATGTTTAATTTTGTTAATGCATTAAAAATACAAAAATATAGCATTTTTATTTGAGATTTGATTTTTACATTTTTTGGAATGAATTAATAATTAGATGTTTTACAAAAATGAAAATTCAAAAAAACAAATATAACATATTTTTGTAATTTTAGTCAAATTATGTGATTTTCTTTTAATTTGGCATTTAATTATTTGTGATAATTATTAGTTAGAATTAATTAGTATTTTTAAGTTAATTTGGTGTTTTATAATTAATTAGGATTTTAGTTTTAATTGTTGAAAAGAAAAAGGAAAAGAAAATTGAAAAGGAAAAGAGAATAAGAAGAGGAAAATCTGGTTGGGCCAATTTAGCCAGGACCAAAACCAAAACTCAGCCAAACCCATTGAGAATAAGAAGAGGAAAATCTGGTTGGGCCAATTTACTAATTGAGAAGCTCCTCATAGTGGTAGGGTAGTATTTGCATTATCAAATTATCTAAAAGCACTAATTGAGTGGACAATTAAGTGGATGATTAAAGAAATAAAAAATTGAATTGGTAGTGGAAAATGCACTAATTGAATGCCCATTTAAGGGAGCTGAAAATCAGATTAGAGAAAAAAAAGAGGGGGGCGGAGAGAGCGGTATACACTCGATATACACTAGATATACAGGGGCAGAGAGCTAAGAAAACTTGGAAGAGATTCTGAGAGAGGGAGACAAGAAAACATTCTGAAAATACTGGAATTTACCGTTTCATTGATTTCTATTTTCTGGTTTTCAATTTCGAATTGGCTGAAACCATCTTCCATATATTGTTTCATTGAACTACCTGGGGTTAATAGCTGGATTAAAACTGGGACTGTTTTGCTGCTGCTGGTGATTGTTGTTGTTTTTACTTCTGATCTCACCCCCTTTTGACTTTCATTTCCAGGTATTCCTTCATACCCTTTGCTAACAAATGAAGTGCCACAGGTTGGAACCAGATTGAATTTGTATACAGATTTGGATGTTCGAATTGGAATTTGAATAAGAGTCTTGTTTGAATGTTAAATTCTATTAGCTTCTGCTGTTTATACTTTTGTTTTCTTGTTATGATTCATGTGTTAAGTTGTCCAACTGTGCTCAAGGTGTAGATTGTATACAACAATAGCTTCTGTTGAAATTTTGGCTATGTATGTATAGATTGCCTGGTCTTAACTGTAACCAATTGATGTTTCCATATAGTTTATGCCTTAGTTTAAAAGGGTATTATTGTTGATTGATATATATAAAGTTCTTATTCATGCCCCGACTCGTTTTTCTCCCCTCCTCAATGGTTAAAAAGATTATGAGAGATCATTGGTAGGTATGGCTTCAGGGATTCGATCCTGAAGTCCTTGCTTGCAGCCGGCGTTGCCAAAATATTCAGGCCCTTCCGCTAATAAAATGGTTTAATAAAGCCTTGTTGTTTGAAAGGGACTTCTCAAGTACTTTAGTGTTAAATAATTAGGGTCTTAAAAAATGGAAATTTGAGGCAAGCCATAGTTAGACACTTAGTAACAAATGGCTCTTGTGTTAATTTCATAATGTAGAGGTAAAATAATAAATATTCCTAGAGAAACCTTTAGGGCCGTTTAAAATATTATCGTGATTGTGGACATGTTCGCGTGACATAATTACGAATTTTCAAAAATAAATTAAGGTTCGCGTCCGCGCGACTTTGACTAAGTTTTTTTCTTAAATAAATTAAGTGTTATGAATTGTGTACACGTACGCGTGACATGACTCTTGAAACGCCAAACCACACGAGTATACGTATGCGTAACTCGATAATTCTTTAAGTACGAGTAAATCACGTAATTAAAAGCGGTAAAGGTAAAAATGCATGTAGTTTCTAAACACATAATTAAATAATTTAAGCCACGTATAAATGGTTAAGCGACCTTGATAGAACCACGGAATTCGGGAGTGCCTAACACCTTCTCCCGGGTTAACAGAATTCCTTACCCGGATTTCTGGTTCGCAGGCTACAATACAGAGTCAATCTTTTCCTCGATTGGGATTCGAACCGGTGACTTGGGACACCATAAATTATCCCAAGTGGCGACTCTGAATCTTTAAATAAACGAATCTCATTTCGAATAATGTCACTTTAATTGGAAAAACTCCCTTATATACCTTCGGGTGTAGGAAAAAGGAGGTGTGATATTAAGTATTTTGTCTAACCTCGTCGAGGTAGTGACGGGGTTTTAGTTGAAAGATGCTTATTGTTATAACCTGTACATTAGACTAACAGTATAGGCAGTTTCAAACAGAACATATAAAAGTACCGTATACAACTCTGCGAAACAATCAACAATTACTAGCAGGAATCACAGTAGAAGATTTACAATCCTTCCTGGTATGCGAAATATATCTAAGATATCAGGTCAAATGCCTGGTAACACCCTTCGTGCTTCTATCTTATCCTCACCATATATAAATAAATTTATGTGACAAATCAATTAGCACGACAACACCTTTCGTGCGTTCAACTCATCCTTCCCAAATAAACGTATAGTAGGACCAACCAGATGACAAAAACACCATAATAGGAATTACAAATTAGGAAATATGCAAGTAACAACAATGACGAGGATATACATGTGGGCAACAGTAAAAGACTAGGAGGAAAGCACATGAGTAATAACAACCAATAGGAAAACAAAGAGTATCAACTTCAATTAACTAGCATAGTGGAGGCCTAAGTACAAATATAGCAAACAAGAAGGAAACACAAGATCTTTACAAGTTAACAAGTAAGGTCATGAATGACTAGCATGGTGGAAGGCTTACACTAAGGTGAAACCGAATAGATACAACATGAGTATAATTATAAAAGCAGGAAATAAGCATGATATTTGCAAGTTAAGCAAGTAGAAGGTATGAGCAACACAACAACAAATGAGATGGAGATCATGACAGAACAATAGCAGTAAATCACATCAGATCCATAATTATGACAATAACAGTTCAAGGTAAAGACAAGAACATATACACGGAAGACTGATATCAAACATAATGCATTTCCCTCACCCTCGCCTGCACGGAAGCACCCAGTGTGCCATGACCTCACGATAACATACAAGAATAACGATATAAATGAAATGGCACGGCATCACCCTTCGTGCTTTAACTCTCAAATGATATGGCACGACATCACCCTTCGTGTTTTTACTCTCAATAATGTGTCACGGCATCACCCTTCATGCTTTTACTCTCAATAATACGGTACGACATCAACCTTCGTACTTTTATTCTCAATGATATGTCTCAACATCACCCTTCATGCTTTACACTCTCCCTCACATGATAATGTATAAAAATGGCATGACATCACCCTTCGTGCTTTACACTCTTCCTTACCAAGCATATGAGTATCAATGACAAATAAGGCAGGAAGCACAAATAACATCAAGGAGAGTGTTTTAACATATATTTCAAACAAATCCCAATCACATCTTTCCAAATCAACAATGATTCAACAACCCTCGAGAACTATATTATTCAAATACTTTCACAATTTTCACAATGATTCACAATACAAGCAAAGAGTTTAGTATCTCATGAATTTGGGCCGTAGTAATATAATAATGATTTCACATAGAGATGACTGAATTAGACACATCAATGTATTCTCAGAATTCTACCAAATTCGATCAAGTTATATTTGGCTAGTTCTTGATTACTAACACTTTATACTACGTTCTTAACATTGCTAAATCAAGTGATGCATGAAGCAAGGAAGTTATGTAATCCTACAAGACACAATTATAGCATAATCTAATCCCGAGCATGATTGACCCCAACACATATATTTATGCTCGTCACCTCATAAATGTATCACCCCCGCATGTAGCAAACAATGACAAATAGGAGGAAAAATTCCCTAAAAAAAAAGTTAGGCAAAATACTTACCTCGAACAAGCCAATAACAATACCAAACAGGCCAAGTGATGCTCCAAAAATGCCATCACGCGCGTAGTGACCTCCGAACGGCTCAAGACTAGCCAAAAGCAACTCAAAAACATCAAATAAAGCCCAAGGAAATAATTCCAAATGATAAAGATCGAATCCTAAATCAAATCCCAAATCTCGCCAAAAATCACACCGGGGCCCATGCCTCGGAACCCGACAAAACTAACAAAATCTGCCAACCCATTAAATTTCGAGTCCAACTATACTAGTTTCATTCAATTCCAACTCCAAATCAATGTTCAAAACTCAAAAATTCATATTATGAAACTTTAGGCCAAAATCCCCAATTTCCTCTTTTAAATTCATTAACCAAAAGCTAAAATCGAAGATAGATTCATGGAATATAACCAAAACTGAGTAGAGAACATTTAACCTAATTCATATGATGATAATCGTCTCAAAAATTTCCAAATTCCGAGCTCCCCAACTCAAAATATGTTAAATGAACAAAACCCTCATTTTAACACTGTTCTGCCTCATTTCTTATGCCAAATAATCTCGAAACTTATTTTTGATGCTTCCAATGGATTTCTTGTGAAATTCTAATCAAGTTAGGCTCTTGAATCACTCCATTTGACCTTATATTGAAGGAGATGTGTTGGTTTCGATATTTGGAAATAGTGCAGATTTTTAAAAACGAAATCAGTGGCAATTTCGTAATTAAGCTGAACAATCTGGTAACCCAATTCTTAGTAAAATGACCATAAACTTCTCATACGATGTCCAAATGCAACGATTCTTTTTGTTATGGTTCCGTAATTACGATAAGGATCTAACGCTTCAATAAAAATAGAAATTGGAGCTCATTTGCTTAATGTAGTACCATTTATGCTTGAAGAAACAACGTCGAAACATTTAAAAAACGAGTGCAACACAACCCAAACCTATCCAAAACTCACCTGAGCCCCTCGGGACATTACGAGCTTGCTCTGACTTCCATAATTGAAATCCGACCCCAATATCAAAGAGTCCACTCAACTTTTGCCATTTCAAGACTAATTCAACTACGGACCTCCAAATTACAATCCGGACATGATCCTACGTCTAAAATCACCCAACGGAGCTAATGAAACTAACGAAACTCCATTTTGAGGTCAAATGCTAAAAAGTCAAACTCGATCAATTCTTGCAACTTAGAACTTAAATCTTGAAGTTCATTCTTCCAAATTGATTCAGGATAACTTGAAAACTAATACCGACGATTTACGCAAGTTATAATACATCACGCGGAAATACTCGAGCCCTCAAGATACCGAGCGAAGTGCAGATTCCCAAAATGACCAGTCCGGTCGCTACATCATCCATCACTTAAACACACATTCGTCCTCGAACGTGCTAGGAGTCATTCCAATGGTATCAAATCACGGTGTAATCATACTAAGCATAAACCCGGGGGTGATTCCACGTCACCCTGATCCACATAAGCCCGCCAACCCAACATAATTAGAGATACTTATTTCAACCTTAGTCCTTAAACCTTAGAACTCAATCTCTATCATCCAGAACTCATTACAAGACCCGAATCCTACAACTACACACTGTATAAGTCTAAACAAGCTGTATCAAGTCACAACCATAACACAATATGTAGTCACATGATATACCCCATCACTTCGACACTCACAGTAGGAACTGCTGACCACCATTATTGCCCAAACCAAATCCAAAAACAAATCCGGTGCAGGTAGCAAATCTCGTATCGATTAGAACCTCGTTCAAAACCTTCATACCCTACCGGTTATGAAAGAAACACGCATACCCGCTTAACCACTCATCTGATCAATAAGCCAAAAAATTCACTCGCCCGACCAGTGCCATTGTCTAAATCCTCAACAAACTATAGTGTTATTCTTCCAAAACTTCCTCATCACAATACAGTAGCGCAAATCTCAGGTCTAGAAACCTCATCTCAGCCAACACAAGCAACCATATCGACAAACATCGACAATAATCATATGGGGCCACATACAACCCGGTTCCATACACCAACAAGTAATAATTCAGACATGACATATAACAGTAAGAAAACTAAATAAGAAAACTACTAAGCTAGTTAAGTAGGCAGGGAAATTTTAGCATTTTACTATGAACTATTTTCAACAGGGTGAAAGCAATATACACGAAACAGAAATAAGGAGCCACATTTCATCACTGTACCGTTGCGGCGTGCAACCCGATCCCATCATATCAATCCATATAGGGTACCCGTCAAGCCATAATACTCGAGCTCACTGATCATATGTGCATCAACATCAAGCACAATAGAGCGCACAAAATATAACTGTGGGGAAATCATTAGGAACAAACAATACTGAGAAAGACAAGCACAACTATGGTGCAATAAGCAAATCAACATCACAAAGTCTATCTCACCCATAATTCCATGAGGCCTAAACTGAATCACAATATGCATACGAAGAATCATGTAACCCTCACAACCCGCCATAGTATAAGAGGGAAACATATAACATAAACCCGGTGCGAATGACATCTATTCCACCCAATGATATACATATGGTAACAATTGTGCAAGAACAAACAGGTCCGATCCGACATAGAATACACATTCTCATTAGGCTCAAAATAATCCCCAAACCAAATTCCGATCTTACTTAAACATGTAATAAATCTTCCAAAAGTTTATAACAACCTTTCCATAACACTTACCATCAATCATCCAATCCTTTACATTTCTTCTTAACTCACAATTAAGGAATAGGCTGCCAACAAGAACATTCTGTCTCTGAGCCTCGTGAATACCAGAAGTTTCATACCGAATCTTAACACCACTACTTAAATAGCTGACACGTAATTCATACTCCATCATCTCACAGAGAAACACCCATAAGTAGAAACACAATGTACCTGCCAACAGGCGAACTCTACTTCGATGGGAACACATAGTGCTAACTAAACCTTAAACACCCAAAATCGTTCGTGACATCAACAACTCATATCCTTCCCTCCAAAACTATTGCAACCTTGCACACATAACTTTCCAACCCCACACAGCGCATCGCCTCTAATATGCTAACTCGCAGCACTTACAAAAATCTCATAGTCAACTCCGAACCTTACGCAAATTTAACACTTCATCAACCGAGAATCTTTCATTTATCTCAACCCAGGAGAACACTACCACACACAATATAGCTTCTATAACTGTAGAAAACATCAACTCCGACCATGGTCATAACCATGATAAATTCTTCGGAACTCAGTAACACATAATCGAGCAATTAGAACTAGTTGCCTCCAACTCAATAGAGTCACGCAGACTGCCAACCCAAAAGCGACTCAATCCGATATGTTCGCCCTGAAGGAACTTCCTGGGAACCTAGAGCCATTTCTTGCACTACCCCAATATTGACTTTTAGACCTTTCTTGACAAGGAAATACCGCAGATTCTATTACTATTCGCTACCGTTTTCAAGCCCACCCGTGCTTCACCAGCATATGGCCATTCAAAGAAATAACCTAGAAATCTCTCAGTTTAGAAACTAATATGACCCATAATCCTACAATCCGATCGTCATTAGCAGACTCCACCACTTAGCTCAAAGCCATAGAATACCTCTTCGGCAACCTAAAGTACCATATCTTCACAGCATGCCCCAATACTGCATGACTATTTAGCTGAATACTTCAAAACTCATGAAATGCCAGTCATAGAACACCCTGAAGACTCTGCCGACACTTTCCAATCATTACAACAGTCAAACAACTCCCCCAAATGCTCTGGAATGATGACATAAGCACTCCACTGAATGAAAATATCATACGAGACACACGATCCAAACTCATCATACAGGAGATGACCCACCGATTTTTACTCAAATCCACACCTTGCCATGATCCCACCTTAATCACAATAGCCTGACCACCCGCCAATCTTCCCAAATCTATGCTTACCAACTAGACATATACACCTGCCTTGTACCACAAATGAATGACTAGAAGATTTTAACACTACATCCGCTTCTGAGGCTAGACAACACATCACAATGATAATCAAGCATCCATAGCCCATCGTAATCTTTCTGCAACATCATCGATCGTCGGTACATAGCGAATAATAAGTGCACAACATCACATATGAGTGATCGAGAAGAGTCAAAGTCATATGTTTCAAGCTAAAACAAGGCCGCACGATGAGGAAATAAGAAAGGGAAATTTTTCCTAAATGCCCTGTAGCCTCCCGAGGATAGGTATGGACGTCATCATACCGACCCGCAGGACTCTACTAGACTTGCTTATAACTCGTAGAACCTAGTGCTCTGATACCACATTGTCACGACCCAAAAATCACAAGTCATGATGGCACCTAACCTTGTCACGACCCAAAAACCACAAGTCGTGATGCCACCTAACTCAACCGGCTAGGTAAGCCAACTAATAGAAAAACACAACCCAACTGAGGTTATAAGAGAAAAAAGAATAGATAACTGAGCATTTATGAATTTACCAAGACCTGGTAGTACGAATCACGAGCTTCTAAGATTTGAAATTTCAAAACTGATACAAATAAATACACGTTCTTTTTGAAGGTTATATAAACAGATTAGCAATAATCTAAACTACCAAGGACAAGTGGCAGCTATGACCAAACGCAAGAACATCTTCTGAATCAACACCCGACATCACCAGCAGCTCCGCTCCAAAATCTGCACAGAACATGCAGAAGTGCAGTATTAGTACAACTAACCCCATGTACTGGTACGTATTTTGTCTAGCCTCATCGAGTTAGTGACGAGACTTTTAGTTTAAAGATGCTTATTGATATAACTTGTACATTAGACTAACAGTATAGGCAGTTTCAAACATAACAGATAAAAGTAATGTATACAATTCTGCAAGATAATCAACAATTACTAACAAGAATCACAGTAGAAGATTTACAATCCTTCGTGGTATAAGAAGTATATCCAAGATATCAAGCCAAATGGCATGATAACACCCTTCGTGCTTCTATCTCATCCTCACCATATATAAATAAATTTATGTGACAAATCAATTAGCACGGCAACACCCTTCATGCGTTCAACTCATCCTTCCCAAATGTACGTATAACAGAACCAACCAGATGATAAAAACACCATAACAGGAATTACAAAGTAGGAAATTGCAAGTAACAACAATGGACGAGGATATACATGTGGGCAACGGTAAAAGACTAGGTGAAAAACACGTGGGTAATAACAACCAATAGGAATACAAAGAGTATCAACTTCAATTAACTAGCATAGTGGAGGCCTAAGTACAAATATAGCAAACAAGAAGGAAACACAAGATCTTTACAAGTTAACAAGTAAGGGCATGAATAACTAGCATGGTGGAAGGCTTACACTAAGGTGCAACATAATAGATACAATATGAGTATAATTATAAAAGCAGAAAATAGGCATGGTATTTGCAAGTTAAGCAAGTAGAAGGTATTGTCACACCTCATTTTTTCATCTACACCCCCGGAAGGTGTATAAATACAAGGGAGTTTTTCCAATTAAAGGACAACCGAAGCGGGATTTATTATAAATATTCAGAGTCGCAACTTGGAAGATTTATAGTGTCCCAAGTCATCGGTTGAATCCCGAATCGAGGAAAATATGACTCTGTTTAACAGTCCGCGATCCAGAAATCCGGGTAAGGAATTCTGTTAACCCGGGAGAAGGTGTTAGGCATTCCCGAGTTCCGTGGTTCTAGCACTGTCGTTTAACTGTTATATTCGGCTTGATTATCCAATTTAGACAATTATGAACCTATGTGCAAATTTAACCTTTTAACCGCTTTTATTTAATTTTTAAAGAAGATTGAACGTCGTTTAAAACATATCTTTGGATCGCGCCACATGAAATGCACCCGCAATCCTAAACATATTTTATTCAACGTTTTGGGATTTGATTTGGGTCACATGAAATGCACACCCGGGTTTAAGAAGGTAATATTATTAAACTAAGAGCCTAAAGTAATTACGAATTTGCAACTTTGCGAGGGCCATGAAAATTTGCTAAATGGCGTGCCTCGAATTCTAAGGAACAAAACAGAATGGGTTAAAACAAGGGCCATGCACTTGAGATTTTATTCGGCACGACACACCTTGTTCCCAATTCTTAAAGGAAGTTCGGAATTGAGCTTTGAAGGCCATAAGTTATACATTTGACTAGTCGGGCGTGCCTCAACCCATTTTTTTTTAAAAAAGATCTAACTAGTTAACTAAAGGTCTAAGGTAATTTGAATTCCATCTAAGCAAACAAATGACTTAACGGAATGCAATGTCTCATTAATATATAACCCAACCAATTACAGGCCCAAATCGCAAAATATAACAGAAGTCTGGAAAGAAATTTGTAGCGCGTCGAAGGCACGAGGCCAACATTAAAGGCCCAATTGCAAGCTCCAACGCCAGATCATACACAAGAACTCAGCATTGTACATATTTTTATTGAATACCAATCAGCTAAAACTATGTTGAGCAGTTATTAAACCAACATATTTTCTTACTTAATTATTCAAACATAGAGCAACTAAAATTATAATTCCAATCATATCTGCACCCCAGGCCCATATTTGCCTTGGACTCATAAGGCCACCTCACAAGAAAAATGAACTTTGGGCCCAAACGAGCCCAAGCCAGATTTCAAGGTAACCTGCTGGGATCTTTAAGACTCGATATCGAGTCTCCTCAGCAGCAAACAATGTGTGTCTAATAAACAGGCCTCAATTTGCAAGTGTATAGCTGAACTAAAGAAAACTGGACATTATGCATTCAATCCAACAACACTGGTCTCAACAGACCCAAAACAGACCTGAACCACACTTGATACTACTAAAATTCTTTGCAATAATTCTCTACTGCTCCTACGCATGATCAAGAACCTTCAAACATTCAAGCTAAACGAGTGAAAGGGAAACATTTATACAACACCATAAAGAATCTAAAAGGTAATGACAATAAACTAAATAACTTATGTGAGCCTAGGAGGAACATGAAGACAACACATAATAAACATCACAACTGGTAGGGTAATAGGGAAAAGGCAACGATCAATTTCTTCAGCTCGAACTACATAATTCAAGAACAATTGCCATAAAAAGCTTCGTTTTCGTTCAAGGTTTGAAGGAAATACCTGGAAGTTGAGAAGCAAAACAGAGAAATGAGGAATCAGTAATGGAATCAGTAGCAGGAACAGGAATCAACAACAAAATCATCCCAGGAATGATTGAGAAAAGACCACTTTAGCCCAGTTTTGAACCCACAATGATAACACATAAAACTCAGAACCAAAATCCACCCAAGAGTGAACCAAAAACTTGTATACCAACCATATTCAGCTCTTTTTAAACTTCAGTTGCTCAGAACTTGTCACAGAATGAGTACCACAAGAATTTCCCAAGGATTTTTCAATGGAACAGTATTTTTTGTATTTTATTTTAGCCGTCTCTGATTTTTTGATTTTTAGCCCTTTTTTTTTCTGCCTTGAATGGCAAGTCTTGATGCCTTTATAGGCAAGGCATTAGGGCAGCCTATTCCAGAATCAGATTTACAAATTAAACCCTTTTTTGATTCTGATTTTAGCTTAGGCCCTTATTCAATTTTTGATTTTGCTCAAATAACCTCAGTTCACATATCAGAATTACAGAATACCCCCTTCCCCTAGCTACCTTGAAGCTTCCCTAGGCAGTTACCAAAGATTCCCTAAGCTAAAGTTCCCAAAGTAACCCCTGCAACCCCTGAAATTACCCTGAACCAAAACAGGTCATGGGTCAATGTTGACCCAATTGTTCAGACCCAAATGAGTCGGAATGGACCCAATGCCTAACTCACAGGATCAGAAATCTACTCGGCTCAGACTAGCAATTATCCAATTAATAAGTTGTAAACACCAAATAACATGAGACAATTAGCACTTTAGCCTAAATGATTTACTAACTAACAATTTGAACTAATCTGATTATAGACTAACTACAATAATTAAGAAAAATACTCACATTTACTCATGCATGAACACATAAACTCCAGAACAAAATGGAAATGATTCAAGAAGAGGAGAAGAAGCAGAAAACAGAAAAACAAACGAAGAAAAGATTAAACAGAAGGAAGAAAAGACATACCTAAAAAAAAATCGGAAAACGAAGGAAGTAGCCTGGGTCTTCAAATCCTCTGATTTTTCGGCCAAATCTGATGTTAATCGGGTGCTCTTACAAAGAACACACGAATAACATCGGATTAGACACAAAATTTCACCAAAACTTGACCTGGAATTCCTAGGGTTTATCTCTGTTCTAAGATTTGAAGAGTTCAAGGGGTATTCGAGGGAAACTAAGTGGGGATTTGGAATGAGGGGGATTTGGAATGAGGGGGATTTGGGGGATCCGGGGTGTAAATTGTGTAACGATTGGACGCCGGCGCCGCCACCGGACGGTCGGGAATTCTGGGGCGGCTACTAGGGTTTGGGGAGGGGGGGCAGGTTTCTGAAGTGGGGGGTGTTGGGACGATGAAATGAGGGGGGGGGGGGGTGCGTTCGGACATATATATACTTCCCAGGCTTATGTTCCGAGCCGTTCGATCAAGTGGAGATCAACGGCTCAGATTGACGCCGATCGAAACAATGTTGTTTCGTTTGGGGGGGGGGATCCGGACCGGGTCAGGCGGGTATTGGCCTACGTTGGGCGGGTATGATGGGGGCAATTAGGCTGAAGGAGGCTTAACTAAATGGCCCAAATCCGAATTTCCCTTTGTTTTTTTTTGAATCTTTTCTCTTTTCAATTTCCAAATTTCTTTTTTTTTTTCAAAATTAGAAATAAAACCTAAATTAATTATTAAAACTAATATTATCCTATCAAATTAAACTGATTAAACTCTAAAAATAATTACCATAACTAATTAAATACCAAATCAAAGAAAGCTAACCAAATTCGAGAAATTAAAATTAAAGTGCAAAAATGAACTATTTTTTTTGTGATTTTTCCATTTTTATAAAACACTAAATTACTAATTATTTCAAGAATGCAAAAAATTAAATCCTAAATGCAAATGCAGCATATTTTGTATTTTTCATTAATTAACAAACGAAATGCACAGACAAAAATACAAATAATTAATAGCAAATGCCATAAAATCCACAAAATTGCAAATAATGAAACAAAATTACTTTGTTTTGAATTTATGGGAGTATTTCATGTAGGGTAAAAATCACGTGCTCACAGCTGCCCCTCTTTGTTCGGAAACACGAAGAGTTTTCGTGCAAAGATAAAGTGAGCGGATACGAGCGATTTTTGCCCATTTGAATACTCTGTGGGAAGCATTTTTGAAAGATTTGACCGCACCCTGCCTATGAGGTTTGCCTACATATCCTTGGCTAAAAAGGAATCAGGTCAGTGTAGTTCGGGAAGTTTTGGTAGCTGAGACTACCATGAAGCTGTGATTTTACTATTGCTGCTGTTGCTGTTACTGCTTACTGAACCTCCTTATTACACCATGTCAAAATAAAACAAGAAGCTAGATTAGACTATGATCTATGGATTACAAAAGTCCTATCTATATCTTCAAACTTGATCTTGTGCTTCTTGTTGCATTGTTGTTCTCCATTCTTTCGGAGACATCCGTTTGTTGCCACCTTGAATTGTAAACTGAGATGTTTTCCCCTTCTTCAGGTAGGTGCCTGACTGCTGAACTTGATATGTATTCCCTACTCTCCAAGTGGGCTCCTGACATCAAAACGTGAATGTTTCCCCATGCTATCCGGGGGGCTCCTGATTGCTGACTTGAAATGTATTCCATGCTCTTCAGGCGGGCTCCTGACTTTAACACAATCAAAGCAAAGAATCTGAAAGCTAAACTTAAATGGTACTCCCTTGTTCTCCAGGCGGGCTCCTGACTGCTGCGCTTGAAAGTATTCCCTGCTCTCCAGGCGGGCTCCTGACCTCAACATAGACAAAACAAAAATTTGAAAGCTAAACTTAAATGATACTCCCTTGTTCTCCAGGCGGGCTTCTGACTGTTGTGCTTGAAAGTATTCCCTGCTTTCCAGGCGGGCTCCTGACTTCAAAACGTGAATGTATCCCCATGCTATCCGGGCGGGCTCCTGATTTCAACTTGAAATGTATTCCCTGCTCTACAGGCGGGCTCCTGACTTCAACTTGAAATGTATTCCCTGCTCTCCAGGCAGGCTCCTGATTTCAACTTGAAATGTACTCCCTGCTCTCCAGGCGGGCTCCTGACTTTAACAAAACAGACAAAACAAAGAAAATTTTCTGCCCCAGTTTGATGGCTGGGGACAGATGTGATTGTAAAACTAAATCATATTACCAAGCATTACTAAGGATTTGAAATCTAGGCCCCCTTATTCAGGGGGGTCCTGACAACTCTTAACTAAACGACAATTTAAAATCTAAGTTATATCTTCTACAGGTGTGACTTCTGCTAAATCTTGCTATCCAAGAGGATCTTTCAACTACTTCCCATTATCCAGGAGGGTCCTGAAAATCAAAAGTCCAATTTTCTCTTAAGAGTGACAACTTTTATGGCTAAATTATACTACCCTACAACAGACTTTATGCTAAATGTTGCTATCTAATCGAAATCTTGAAGCTAAGTCCCATGATTATGGAGGGTCCTGAAAACTCCTAATTGAATCCTATCTCGAACATGCAAACTTTTAAGCCAACTTATCTTCCTTTGGGATACATTTATGCTAAATTATGCTATTTCTGAACTTTAAACTAGGTGCCATTTTCAAGGAGGGTCCTGAAAATAAAAACAAACCTGTTTGGTGACTACCTTTATCCACGGAGAGTTTCTCCGAATCCAATGAATTTTCTGCCCCTATTTCAATCAAAGAAAATTTTGTTAGTTTAAAGTGGTGGTTAGCTGATGACATTCTTGCTGAAGAACTTTCTACTGCAATACTTGTTCTGACTGGCTTCTCCGAACTGGCCCTGAACCGCTTTGACTTTCAAACCCCATGACTTTTGACGAGCCGAGCGTTCTATACTCCTGCTGTTGTTTACCTCTGATCCCTTTATCTGAATGTTTGCATCCCCCATGACATTACCAGTCCCTTCCACCGATGAGACTTCCGGTGATTCCTTGTACCCTCCCCTTACATCGTGTTATCCTTAGTATGCTTTGACCACTCCGTGCTTTGCAATTTTGGAAGTTGGTAGTGAGCTTTGAAATCCTTTTCACTCAATTTGAACAAGACTGACATTGAAACATCTTTAGATAAATACCCAAAAGAAAATGAAGTGCAATGACTTTGCGGGTTAAGGATAAGAAGAATCCAAAACCAGATGACTGCTACCGAAGGCGAAGGACAAAGAAACTTATCTGGGTGGAACAACTGGTACCAATGATCATGACATGCATTTCGGATTAATCGGCCCAATCTGTCCAACCAATCAACTTTCAGTTGCCGTACTTTGTTGCCCCAGAATTTTCATGACTTGATTACTTTACCCAAACCTCGGCCTTGTTCATCCTGTGGTGCCTTGAAACAGTTTTCCCACCAACAGACCTTTCTCACTTGTTGACTTTTCAACTCACTTTCGCCTCAAGGTGCCCGTGAGGGTTTTCACCAATAAGACTCTCATTTTTACTTTTCTCAACTCCCGTCGCCTTACAGTGCCCGCGAGGGTTTTCACCAATAATACTCTCTCATTTTTATTTCTCTCAACTTCCATCGCCTTATGGTGCCTGTGAAGGTTTTCACCAATAAGACTCTCTCATTTTTATTTCTCTCAAATTCCATCGCCTTACGGTGCTTGTGAAGGTTTTCACCAATAAGACTATCTTATTTTTATTTTTCTGCTTGAACCAGAGTGTTGCCCCTGACATGAATTATCTTTACATGCTTGACTTGGCATTTCTCAAAGACTGATCAGAAGGTCTTTCTTTGGACCATAATGTGGGCTTTTGGATAGAGCTAAAAAGAGAGGGTATAAAAAGGCTAAAACAATTCAAATGGGTTAGACTTACAACTTTCGGAATCAGGTTTCTCACAACATCCACAACTTCTGCCCCGGTTCCTTGCTTGGGGACTTTTGGACTTTTGTTTTGATGGGACCGAACTGTGAGGCTGCCTACGTATCCTTAGAAGGAATCAGGTCGAACGTAGTTCATGTCATAGAAATTACTTTGTTGTTGCGATTTTTCTTTCCTCTCTTTCTTTTCTTTCTCTCTTTTCCTTCTGTTATTCTTCTTTTCTCTCTTTTTTTCCTCTTTTTGCTTTTCTCTTTTATTTTCTTTTCTTTCTCTTTCTTCTCTCTTTTCATCTTTCTTCTCCTTTTCATTTCTTGTTCATTCTTTCTTTTTCTTTTCACTTACTTATCCTCCGTACTTGCGTTTTCTGAATTGTGCCGTTGATCTCGAAAGAGGGGTATGAAAGAAAATAAATAAGGCTCAAAAGGGGTGACAAGGGATAAAGTATTTAGATAGCAGAACAAAACGCCTTCGTCATTTCAATCTTCAAAATGTGCCAAATACACACAAGTACAATCAAAGAAAGAAATTATACATAGTATCTCTTGAATGCATTAGAATTGATAGCCATTTCTACATACTTCCCTTCTATATCTGTCAAATATAATGCGCCATTGGACAACACTCTAGTTACAACAAATGGCCCCTGCCAGTTTGGGGCGAACTTTCCTTTTGTTTCAGCCTGATGAGGCAAGATACGTCTCAACACTAGTTGACCTACTTCGAACTTCCGTGGACGTACCTTCTTGTTATATGGTCTTGCCATTCTCTGTTGGTATAATTGGCCATGACATACCGCCTCCAATCTCTTTTCATCAATCAGACTTAACTGCTCCAAGCGGGTTTTGGCCCATTCAATGTCATCAATTTCTGCCTCAGCAACAATTCGAAGGGATAGGATTTCAATTTCTGCGGGTATTACTGCCTCCGTGCCATACACCAACAAATAAGGAGTAGCCCCTACTGAAGTGCGGATAGTAGTGCGATAACCCAGCAACGCAAACGACAGCTTTTCATGCCACTGCCTAGAACCTTCCACCATTTTTTGAAGTATCTTCTTTATATTCTTGTTGGCTGCCTCGACTGCTCTATTTGCCTTAGGGAGATACGGGGTGGAATTTCGATGTATAATCTTAAACTGCTGACATGTCTCTATCATCAGATGACTGTTGAGGTTAGCGCCATTGTCCGTGATGATTACCTTCGGAATCCCAAACCGACAGATGATATTTGAATGCAAAAAATCGACCACTGCTTTCTTGGTCAAAGATTTGAAAGTTTTCGCTTCAACCCACTTGGTGAAATAATCGATGGCTACCAGAATAAACCTGTGTCTGTTTGATGCTGCTGGTTCGATTGGCCCAATGACATCCATGCCCCAAGCAACAAAAGGCCATGGTGCAGACATTGTATGTAATTCAGATGGTAGAGAATGAATCAAATCTCCATGCACTTGGCACTGATGACATTTACGCACAAAACGGATGCAATCTCGCTCCATAGTGAGCCAGTAATAACCTACTCGGAGAATCTTCTTTGCCATAACGTACCCACTCATATGCGGTCCTCAAACTCTGGAATGTACCTTGGTCATGATAGCTGTGGCCTGTCTTGCATCTATGCATCTTAGCAACCCCAGATCTGGAGTTCTTTTGTACAATATCCCTCCACTGAAGAAAAATCCACTTGCCAATCGTCGAATTGTTCTTTTCTGATCACCTGCGGCCTGTACCGGATACACCCCCATCCTGATGTATTCTTTGATATCATGGAACCATGGCTCCCCATCAAGTTCTTCTTCCACCATATTACAGTAAGCGTGTTGATCACGGACCTGAATCTGCAAAGGTTCCACATAAGCCTTATCTGGATGATGTAGCATTGACGCTAGAGTAGCCAAAGCATCGGCAACTTCATTATAGATCCTTGGGATATGCTTAAATTCTATCGATTGGAACCATTGACAAAGGTCATGTAAACATTGTCTGTACGGTATGAGTTTCAAATCCCGTGTTTCCCATTCTCCCTGAATTTGGTGCATCAGGAGGTCCGAGTCACCCAAGACCAAGACTTCCTGGACACCATATCCACAACTAACCTCAAACCCAGAATGCAGGCCTTGTATTTAGCCATGTTGTTGGTACAGTAAAAACGAAGCTGAGCCGTAACAGGATAGTGCTGCCCTATTTCAGAAATAAGTACTGCTCCTATCCCCATGCCCTTCATGTTTGCAGCCCCATCAAAGAAAAGTTTCCATCCAGGCTTCTCAACTTGCTCCAACTCATCAATGTGCATCACCTGTTCATCCGGGAAATAAGTTTTCAAAGATTCGTAATCTTCATCAATCAAATTCTCGGCCAGGTGGTCCGCCAAGGCCTGTGCTTTCATTGCAGTTCGGGTCACGTAGACAATGTCAAACTCTGTGAGCAGGATCTGCCACTTTTCAAGCCTTCCTGTGGGCATAGGCTTCTGAAAGATATACTTCGATGGATCCAAGCGAGATATGAGGTAAGTAGTATAAGATGACAAATAATGTTTCATCTTCTGGGCTACCCAAGTTAGGGCGCAACATGTTCTCTCAAGATGGGTGTACTTAACCGCGTACGGTGTGAATTTCTTGCTGAGATAATATATGTCCTGCTCCTTCCTTCCAGTGATATCATGTTGACCCAATACACAACCGAATGAATTGTCCAATACCGTCAAATATAGAATCAAAGGTGGCCCTGGCTCTGGCGGGACCAATACGGGTGGATTTGACAAATACCCCTTTATCTTATCAAACGCCTCCTGACATTCATCTATTTACTTGACCGCAACGCCTTTCTTTAACAAATTGAAGATAGGCTCACAAGTTGTCGTGAGCTGAGCGATGAACCTGCTGATATAATTCAATCTCCCCAACAAAATCATCACCTCGGTCTTGTTCTTCGGAGGTGGCAATTCCTGGATGGACTTGACTTTTGATGGGTCCAATTCAATACCCCGGCAGCTGATTACGAACCCCAGCAACTTTCCAGACGGCACCCCAAAAGCACACTTTGCAGGATTATGCTTGAGATTGTACCTGCGAAGCCTTCGGAAGAATTTCTTCAGATCCCTAACATGGTCATACTGCTTTCTAGACTTCATGATCACATCATCCACGTACACCTCGATTTCCTGGTGTATCATATCATGGGATATTGTTGTCATTGCCCTTATGTAGGTTGCCCCAGCATTTTTCAAACCGAATGGCATGACCTGATAGCAGTACGTTCCCCACGGCGTGATGAATGCCGTCTTTTCTGCATCGTCCTCATCCATCAAGATTTGATGATAACCCGCGTAACAATCCACAAAAGAACCAATCTCGTGTTTGGCACAATTGTCAATCAATATATGGATGTTTGGCATGGGAAAATTATCCTTCGGACTTGCTTTGTGAGATCCCGGTAATCAACGCACACCCTGGTCTTGCCATCCTTCTTTGGCACAAGCACAACATTAGTTAACCAGGTGGGATACCGGGTGACCCGAATGACTTTGGTATCGAACTGCTTGGTGACCTCTTCCTTGATTTTTACACTCATATCCGTCTTGAATTTTCTCAGCTTCTGCTTGACAGAAGGGAATGCCGGGTTTGTAGGCAACTTGTGAACCACTAAATCAGTGCTTAGACCCGACATGTCGTCATAGGACCATGCAAAAATGTCTTTATATTCGAACAGTGCTTTAATGATCTCTTCCCTGAGTTGAGGTTCTAGATGGACACTTATTTTAGTTTCACGGACATTTTCTTAGTCCCACAGATTAATTGCTTCCGTGTCATTCAAATTAGGTTTGGGATTTTCCTCAAAATGACTTAGTTTCTTACTAATTTCTTCATAGGCCTCATCATCATCAAATTCCGACTCGTCATCACACTCAATTTCTTGTATTATTATTTCAGAGTTGGATTGGCTTTTAAAACTAGGCCGAAGATTCCTCATGCATGTCATGTCATTGATATCAGCATAAAAAGAACTGTACAAAAGAAGGAAACAAAACAAAAATAAAATTAGAAGAAATGAAGGAAAAGGAACAATTGCATTTCATTAAAGATAAAGATAACAAGGTTTTAACACATCCAACTGGACGGAACATAGTATCTGAATTACATACCCTGGAATAATCCAAACAACTAAAAGAAAATCAAAACCCACTACCAAGACTCCCTCCGGATAGGAAGAGGAATAGCTTCCCAGTTGTTGACTTTTGCACGTGGTCCCACAAATTGCACATCTGCCTTACTGGACCCTTCCCCAGCCTGAACCATATTAACCTCAGCGAATAACCTTTCGAACCCCTTCTCCAAGTCTCCATCGGCTCAAATCAGTGGTCCAGGGACCTTTGACAACAATTGCCTTCTGGTACCCGGCCTGACGAATGACCTAGACAGACGCGTGACTGGCTTTGGCAATGCCCATGCTTTCTTCTTCATTTTCCTATCTTTTCTCACGTCTGCAATGGTGGGTTTGAACCCAAGACCAAAAGTATCCAGATTCTTTAGAAGGGAGACTGGCTGCACAATACCTTGCAGAGAGCTACCCAAACCCTTGCCCGGTACGAAGCCATTTTTCAACATTTCGACAGCTACCATGATTGATGCCGCAACTATATTTGGAGTTGGCACATATTTTCCTTCCGGAATTTTCTCTACCGATACTGTGTTGGAAACTTAATAAACCTATGGTCCCTTGGCATCGTCAACCTCTATGAACGGCACAATGGCACTATTGGGCACATAAAAATTATCTTCGCCATGTACAATAATTTCTTGTCGATCCCATTCAAAATTGACCATTTGATGCAGAGTAGACGGGACTGCTTTGGCAGCATGGATCCAGGGTCATCCCAATAACAGATTATACGAAACAACTACATCGAGCACCTGGAATTCCATAGTAAATTCAACTGGCCCTATTGTGAGCTCAAGCACTATGTCCCCGACTGAATCCTTCCCTTCACCGTCGAATCCCCGAACGCAAATACTGTTCTTGTGAATCCTTTCATCCTCCACTTGCAATTTGTTCAATGTGGAGACAGGACAGATGTTTGCACTATATCCATTATCAACCAACACTCGAGTAACCATGGAATCTTTGCATTTCACCGTCAGATAGAGGGCTCTATTGTGCTCGGTACCCTCCATGGGTAACTCATCATCAGAAAAAGTGACTCGGTTTACCTCAAATATCTTGTTAGCTATCCTTTCCAAGTGGTTTTTTGAGATTTTGTCAGGAACGTGGGCTTTGTTCAAGATCTTCATCAAAGCACGACGGTGTTCGTCTGAAGGGATCAGTAATGACAAGAGCGAGATCTGAGCCGGTGTTTTCCTCAACTGCTCCACAATGGAATAGTCCTGTACTTTCATCTTTTTCAAAAATTCCTCTGCTTCTTCCTGGGACACAGCTTTCTTCACCGAGACTGGATTGTCTTTGGAAGTTTTAGCTTTTCTCAACTCTTTGGGGGCAAAGCATCTCCCTGATCGAGTCAAACCATGGGTCTCACACACTTCTTCTCTAACCTCTTTCCCCTGGTAAGTTACTATCACTCATTCATAATTCCACGGGACCACCTTGCTGCTGATCACTGGAAGCTGAGTTACTGGTTTTATAATAACAGGCTCTGTGCGAGCACCCTTTACGACCACGACAGGGTTACTTGTAACCCCTGGTACCACCACTTTAGCTTTCTCTAGTTTCACTGCAACAATATTTGACGACCCTTTCTCGGCTACCACAGTTGGCTTGTTGTCTACCTCTTTCCACTGGACTACTAATTTCCCACTGATTACCTTTTCCTTTGAATTGGTTTCACTGGAGAAGATCATCATCACTGTCTGCGAGGGTTTCTTAGCCTCCCTTGTGTATCAACTCAATCATATGGGTCTCCTGGTGAGCTGGTAGCGGATTCTGGTTGATGTTTGGTGTTTCTAGGGCCTGAACCTCGATCCGATGAGTATCAATGAGCTCTTATACAACTATTTTTAGTTTCCAGCATTTCTCTGTGTCATGGCCCAGGGCCCCTGAACAATACTCACAACTCACCGAGTGATCAATATTTCTGGGAAGAGGATTCGACATTTTGGCCTCGATCGGATTCAACATACCCAACTGTCTCAGTCTGTGGAATAAGCTGGTATATGATTCTCCCAATGGAGTGAAAGTCTTCTGCAGACTTTCATTCTTAAAGGCTTGATTGGGTCAAAAACCTGTTCTAGGAGGGTTTTTGTAGGCTTTTGGGGGTGGATGGGTATTTTGTGGAGCTTGGTAGGGACTCTGTGGAGCTGGCGCACGCCATTGCGCATGAACGGGAGGTTGGGTATAGGTTTGTGCATGATAGACAGAAAAATGGGGATCTGGCGGTAGGTAGTAGTGTTGTGGTGGGCTATATAGAGTGTGGGGGTATGTTTGGGGATAGGGTCGAGGCTGGTTGTAGAATGGTGGAGTGTTCCTGGATCCACCCCAAGTTGTCGACTCGATCATTGCAACATCCTCTTTCTTCTTCTTTCCGAGCACACCCCAGTACCATTTTGAATGGCCTGAGTAGTTGCTTTGATTGCTGAATAACTCATAATCTTATTGGACTTGAGTCCTTCCTCAACCATGCCTCCCATTTTCACAACTTCATTAAAGGACTTGCCCACTGCTGACACCAAATGACCAAAATAAGTAGGCTCCAAAGCTTGCAAGAAATAATCAACTATCTTGCTTTCTTTCATCGGGGGGTCAACCCTAGCTGCTTGCTCTCTCCAACAAAACCCATATTCTCGGAAACTCTCACCGGGATTCTTCTCAATCTTCGTCAATGACAGATGATCTGGGATGATTTCGAGATTATACTGAAAATGATAGGCGAAGGCTTGGGCCAAATTGTCCCATGTGTACCACCTGCTATGATCTTGTCTGGTGTACCATTCTAGCAGTGACCCACTCAAACTTTGGCTGAAATATGCCATCAACAATTCATCTCTTCCACCTGATCCTCTCATCTTGCTACAGAATCCTCTTAAGTGTGCTACCGGGTCGCCATTCCCATCGTACAAACCAAACTTGGGCATTTTGAACCCTGCTGGCAACTGAATATCTGGGAACAGACACAAATCATTATAAGCCACACTCACTTGGCCTCCCATCCCCTTCATATCTCGGAATGATTGTTCTAAGATTTTGACCTTTTTGATCATCTCTTCATGCTCGAGATTTTTGGGCTGTTTCTCGGTCTCTACCGGGATATCAAGATGAGGAGTGTAAGGATATGGTTTTGGAACTTTGAAGGTAGGTTCAGGGGGATAGTACTGGTTATCATGAGTTTCCCCCCAGGGGTTCACTGGAAGATCAGTGTAATGTAGCAGGTGGAGGTGCCACGAAAATAGGTGTAATCGGTGGGAGAGGGTACGAGACTTGTTTGGGTGGTGGAGCTTGAGAAGTATGGGAAGTGGTGCCTTGACATTGTTGGTAGAGGGGGAAGGTTGGAGATGAGTTCACAGTGGGAGGCTACAGAGGCTGGGCTGATGGTGGGATATAAGCAGGATTGGCGGGATAAACCGATGGTGGATGCCCTTTCGCCCAAGCTTGGTACATTTCAGCCATCTGCTGTTTTAGCTTATACATTTCTTCCCTCATTGCATTAATGTCCATTTCTTCCACCTCTTTCGACGGGTCGACAATACTTGTTTCCAGTTCCTGGTCGACCATATTCAGCTTGTCTTTCGATCGGGTGTTGTAGGAGTGAGTTGCCATAATGCCAATCAACTAACCACCTGCCTGGACTTAATACATCAAACAAACAACCTTGTTAGCGATTAGGCTTTAACAGATTGGTAACCGCACATTGGGCATGAATGCACCTAAACAGTTAACCGTCTCTATTGTGTATTTGATTGGTTGCATGCGTCATCTCGGCCTTTTCCTTCTTTTAATTGCAAACATCCCCCTGCCTCTGTTCTCTCTTTGTCTTTACTCTCTCTTATTTCTTATTTTCTTTCTCTTTTGTTTTTCCGCTCTTTTCTTATATTTACTCTCTTTTATTTGGTTACGGTCAAACCCTACAGAGATTGCCTACGTATCATGACCCCGCATGAATTAGATCAAGCGTAGTTCTTGTAGATAAGTGCGAAATAAAATATTTTTTGGGATTTTCAGTTTTTATAAAATAGATGCTTCGATTACAAAGACTCTATACTAACAACTTCCAAAAGACTTACAGACCTGATGCAAAG
Organism: Nicotiana sylvestris; assembly: GCF_000393655.2. NCBI lineage: Eukaryota > Viridiplantae > Streptophyta > Magnoliopsida > Solanales > Solanaceae > Nicotiana > Nicotiana sylvestris. The sequence goes on along the minus strand of NC_091057.1, from coordinate 115,719,074 downwards.
ACAAACACAAACTCCAAAAATAAGCTATCATACTTCCAAAGAAATACAGACTCAAATACAAACCCAACATGACTTACAGACGCTGACAGAAAATGAAATACAATCTCAAACGGAAAATCACGAGTACATCAATGCTTCTGGTGCCCGCGGGACATCATTCGGTCTCGCCACAGGCCTATGTGCAAGATCCCTTTGAAGTCGGTCCAAATCGTTCATTATTTATTTAACAAAGGTCATCACTGCTGCAAAGAATGCAGTGCAAGTCATATCCTCACAGACGTGGCACTTCATAACGATGTAGTCGGCGTTGCTTCTAATTCTCTCTCTTATGACGCCCTTTTCTTGTAACAACCGCCCAATCTACTGGGCCTTGGCCTCCAAAGTTTGCTTTGCTGCATAATTTTGTTCCTGAAGTTGTTGCAAGTCTATTTCTAACTGCGCCAATGCCGTATAACACTGTTCCCTTTCAACCTTGAAGTCTTTTGCCTGCTTGATCATTTTATTTTCTATGGCGATGACCCTCTTCTTCAACCCTGCAACCTCATCGTCATACCTTTCTCTCAACTGCTTAACCAGGCATACCCGTTCATTTGTGTTCTTAGCCAATTGTTTTTGAGACTTGGCTAGTTCACTTTCTGTTTTGTTCAAATTGAAATTGTAGTCACTCACTTTCTACCTCAGGTTAGCTATGAGCTTTTCATCTTTGTCACTTCGGACTGGATTTTCCGCCGCTACTTTCAATCTCTGAATTTGAGCTCGAAGGGCTTCATTTTCTTTGGCTAGCCTTTTCTTTTCTCCTTCATCCACCGCAACTTACAAGCTATTCTCGAATTGCAGTTCTCTGACTTGCTTTTCCAACTTGTTTATGGTAGCCCGATACTCATTTTCTTTGGTCATGCAATCCCATTGTACCTGAGCTTCGTTGGTGAATTGCTGGACATGGGGTCTCTTTGCGGGCCTGTCAGGCTCATGTTGAACTTGGGATCTTTTACCATACCAAGCAATATAACTAGGCTCCATCTCTCCTCTAGATAGGTCTCGTACTTGCGTGTTAGGCCCTAAGAATCTGCACTAATGCCAAACCCGACGCACTTTTTCTTCTGGGAAGGCAGCTTTTGGATCTAACTCAATGACTTGCTGACTCAAATCCTCATTGTGTGGGATGGTCTAGTACCGGCCCAACTGACGCAAGACTTTGTGTGGAGCATAAGGCTAGATACTCCGCAGACCCATCAATAGCAAAAAACACACCTCAGCCGACATATAGATTACTTCGTTGACCAAGAGCCATCCGAATGTTCATTCGATCTTATTTGCGGTCAAAGATCTCAAATGAGCATGCCATGCTTCCGTACCATCTAGAAACTCATAACCCTCTACTCGCTTTTCATGTTTTCCGATGCACTCGAGGCCAAACATACCGCAATTCAAGTATTCGGGGCGGTGGCAAAGGTGTTCCTCCATCCATATTTGTAACAGCATATTGCACCTTTCGAAGAACTTTGCTCCTTCTCGACAACGAGTAAGAGCTCGGTAAATTTCCGCCAAGATCAACGACACTATAGTCCCATTTGCCTTCTTCACTATAAAGTCAGCTATCCCTACTAATCCCATCTCGATGTTCCCATCTTTTCTTGGGCAAACCAAAATACCCAGGAACGCCACTATGAAAGCCAATCCTCTCCGAGCTTCCCACTTGTCTTTATTCCCAACATGAGTAAGACCAGTATCTGGTGTTTCGAAGCCACGTGGATTACCGTATCGTCGGTACAGAAAGTAGAAGGTACAAAATCCTTTGGCCAAATTTCCGTCTCGGACATCCCGACTGATGCTTAACAAGTCCAAATATTTGTGGGGGGTCACTGTTCTTGGTGCTATCGGGTATTGACTTCTGAGATTCCCTTTGAAACCAGCATAGTCTGCTATCTCTTCTAGCGTATGAGTTAACTCGAAATCCGCAAAGTGGAACACATTATGTGCTGGGTCCCAAAACGGTATTAAGGCCTCAATCACGTCTTTTCTGGGCTTGACCTTCAAACGCCAAATAAGACCGCCCAGTGCTTTTGTCGCGATTTTTCTGCTGTCGTCCCCCAAGTCATGCCACCATATATATAGCTCCAAAGGGATCTCTTCACGGACTGAGAAAGGTTCATTTTGATTTGTGCTCATCCTGCACATTTATTTAGGTGATTTTAGTTTAAAAGAAAACCATGACTCATTTTGACTTAAGATAAATGACCACTTCCAAAATTTCCATAAAACATCCAGCCTTACCAACACGGCCTTTCAACTCTTCAAAAACGAAGATTTTAAGGCTGTGTCAGCTAACCGGCCAAAACCTTTGAAAGTGACAAGAGTGGCTGTTCTTGCAAAAACAGCCTTCCGGTGCCCTTTTAGGGATATTCGGCTATTTCTGACAAGAATGGCATCACCCTAATTATTTTCAAATCAAAGTAAAATTTTTGGGCTTTTGGGCTATTTTTGCAAAAAGGAAGTTAGACCCGATGGGGGTTGCCTACATATCTCACGCCCTGTGAGAATCAAACTAGCGTAGTTCGGGCAAATAAAACAAACTATTTTTGAAAACAAAAGTCTCTTTTTTTTTATTTCATTGGCAAATAAAACTATTTGTGAAAACAAAAACTTTTTCTCTTTTTTTTTTTCATTTCATTGGTAAATAAAACAAACTATTTTGAAAACAAAACCTCTTTCTCTTTTTTTTTATGTTCTCGAAAATTCGGCAGAGTTTGACACTATTTGGACATTGTTTTTTTTAGAACAGGAGATTAACTCTTTTTACCCCTCATATTGCCATTTCTTTTCCCAAATTCTCTCCTTTTATTCAAAATCCGGTCAGCACGCAAATCCGAAGCAAATAAATGCACAAGTAGCAAGTAAGATGTATCAGGATGGTCTTTTGTTTCGGGTGCACTTGTCCTAGACATACCCAACCCCTGTGTTGAGTCTTCAAAGTCAAAATGCACATGATTTAAACAAACGTTCCTACTAGGGATCCGACATGAAGCTGTGTTTTGCTAGGTTTAAATCCTGGGTTTATTGTTCTAGACCTGGCTTACCCGAACGGACAGCTCGAGCCGGGGGGGGGGGGCAGCGTACCAGGAATACAGAAGCTTCACTGGCTTGCAACTTGTCCGAACCTCGTTCTAAATTTGGGATATGACTCTAACAGAAAAGAAGTCACACGAAGCGCACACTTCTTCATGATTTAGAAGACTCAGAGAGAAAAGTGATTTCGCAATAATTTATATACAGTTCACGGAATATCAAAGCGGTAAAAGCAATCAATTAGAACATTAGGCCCAAATCATGTAACAAATTCAGATAATGGATAAAGCCAACTATAACAATTATTCTAAGCTCGAATTCTTGAACCCTGAACCAGAGATTCTGGGTTCGATCCCCAGCAGAGTCGCCAGAGCTGTCACACCTCCTTTTTTCATCTACACCCCCGGAAGGGGTATAAATACAAGGGAGTTTTTCCGATTAAAGGACAACCGAAGCGGGATTTATTATAAAGATTCAGAGTCTCCACTTGGAAGATTTATGGTGTCCCAAGTCACCGGTTGAATCCCGAATCGAGGAAAATATGACTCTGTTTAACAGTCCGCGATCCAGAAATCCGGGTAAGGAATTCTGTTAGAGAAGGTGTTAGGCATTCCCGAGTTCCGCGGTTCTAGCATGGTCGCTCAACTGTTATATTCGTCTTGATTATCCAATTTAGACAATTATGAACTTATGTGCGAATTTAACCTTTTAACCGCTTTTATTTAATTTTTAAAGAAGATTGAATGTCGTTTAAAACATATCTTTGGATCGCGCCACATGAAATGCACCCGCAATCCTAAACATATTTTATTCAACGTTTTGGGATTTGATTTGGGTCACATGAAATGCACACTCGAGTTTAAGAAGGTAATATTATTAAACTAAGAGCCTAAAGTAATTATGAATTTGCAAATTTGCGAGGGCCATGAAAATTCGCTAAATGGCGTGCCTCGAATTCTAAGGATCAAAATGGAATGGGTTAAAACAAGGGCCATGCACTTGAGATTTTATTCGGCATGGCACACCTCGTTCCCAATTCTTAAAGGAAGTTCGGAATTGAGCTTTTGAAGGCCATAAGTTATACATTTGACTAGTCGGGCGTGCCTCAACCCATTTTTTTTTAAAAAGGTCTAACTAGTTTAACTAAAGGTCTAAGGTTATTTGAATACCATCTAAGCAAACAAATGACTTAACGGAATGCAACGTCTCATTAATATATAATCCAACCAATTATAGGCCCAAATCGATAACAGGCCCAAATCGCAAAATATAACGGAAGTCTGGAATGAAATTTGTAGCGCGTCGAAGGCACGAGGCCAACGTTAAAGGCCCAATTGCAAGCTCCAACGCTAGATCATACACAAGAACTCATCATTGTACATATTTTTATTGAATACCAATCAGCTAAAACTATGTTGAGCAGTTATTAAACCAACAACTTTTATTCCTTAATTATTCAACCATAGAGCAACTAAATTTATAATTCCAATCATATCTGCACCTCAGGCCCATATTTGCCTTGGACTCATAAGGCCACCTCGCAAGAAAAATGAACTTTGGGCACAAACGAGCCCAAGCCAGATTTGAAGGTAACCTGCTGGGAGCTTTAAGACTCGATATCGAGTCTCCTCAGCAGCAAACAATGTGTGTCTAATAAACAGGCCTCAATTTGCAAGTGTATAGCTGAACTAAAGAAAACTGGACAACATGCATTCAATCCAACAACACTGGTCTCAACAAACCCAAAACAGACCTGAACCACACTTGATACTACTAAAATTCTTTGAAATAATTCTCTACTGCTCCTACGCATGATCAAGAACCTTCAAACATTCAAGCTAAGCGAGTGAAAGGGAAACATTTATACAACACCATAAAGAATCTAAAAGGTAATGACAATCAACTAAATAACTTATGTGAGCCTAGGAGGAACATGAAGACAACACATAATAAACATCACAACTGGTAAGGTAACAGGGAAAAGGCAACGATCAATTTCTTCAACTCGAACTACATAATTCAAGCACAATTGCCATAAAAAGCTTCGTTTCCGTTCAAGGTTTGAAGGAAATACCTGGAAGTTGAAAAGCAAAACAGAGAAATGAGGAATCAGTAATGGAATCAGTAGCAGGAACAAGAATCAACAACAAAATCAGCCCAGAAATGATTGAGAAAAGACCACTTTAGCCCAGTTTTGAACCCACAATGATAACACATAAAGCTCAGAAACAAAATCCACCCAAGAGTGAACCAAAAACTTGTATACCAAACATATTCAGCTCTTTTTAAACTTTAGTTGCTCAGAACTTGTCACAGAATGAGTACCACAAGAATTTCCCAAGGATTTTTCAATGGAACAGAATTTTTTGTATTTTTTTTAGCCGTCTCTGATTTTTTGATTTTAGCCCTTTTTTTTCTGCCTTGAATGGCAAGTCTTGATGCCTTTATAAGCAAGGCATTAGGGCAGCCTATTCCAGAATCAGATTTACAAATGAAACCCTTTTTTGATTTTGATTTTAGCTTAGGCCCTTATTAAATTTTTGATTTTGCTCAAATAACCTCAGTTCACATATTAGAATTACAGAATACCCCCTTCCCCTAGCTTCTTAGAAGCTTCCCTAGGAAGTTACCAAAGATTCCCTAAGCTAAAGTTCCCAAAGTAACCCCTGCAACCCCTGAAATTACCCTGAACCAAAACGGGTCATGGGTCAATGTTGACCCAATTGTTCAGACCCAAATGAGTCGGAATGGACCCAAAGCCCAACTCACAGGATCAAAAATCTACTCGGCTCAGACTAGCAATTATCCAATTAATAAGTTGTAAATACCAAATAACATGAGACAATTAGAACTTTAGCCTAAATGATTTACTAACTAACAATTTGAACTAATCTGATTATAGACTAACTACAATAATTAAGAAAAAGACTCACATTTACTCATGCATGAACACATAAACTCTAGAACAAAATGGAAATGATTCAAGAAGATGAGAAGAAGCACAAAACAGAAAAACAAACGAAGAAAAAATTAAACAGAAGGAAGAAAAGACATACCTAAAAAAAATCGAAAAACGAAGGAAGTAGCCTGGGTCTTCAAATCCTCTGATTTTCCAGCCAAATCTGATGTTAATCGGGTGCTCTTACAAGGAACACACGAATAACATCGGATTAGACACGAAATTTCACCAAAACTTGACCTGGAATTCCTAGGGTTCATCTCTGATCTAAGATTTGAAGAGTTCAAGGGGTATTCGAGGGAAACTAAGTGGGGATTTGGAATGAGGGGGATTTGGGGGCTCCGAGGTGTAATTTTGGTAACGATTGGACGCCGGCGCCGCCACCGGACGATGGGGAATTCTGGGGCTGCTACTAGGGTTTGGGGGGCAGGTTTCTGAAGTCGGGGGTGTTGGGACGATGAAATAGAGGGTGGGGGTGCGTTCGGACATATATATACTCCCCAGGCTTTAGTTCCGAGCCGTTCAATCAAGTGGAGATCAACGGCTCAGATTGACGCTGATCGAAACGACGTCGTTTCGTTTGGGGGGAGGGAGGGTCCGGACCGGGTCAGGCGGGTATTGGGCTACGTTGGGCGGGTATGAGGGGGCAATTGGGCTGAAGGAGGCTAAATTAAATGGCCCAAATCCGAATTTTCCTTTGTTTTTTTGAATCTTTTCTCTTTTCAATTTCCAAATTTCTTTTTTTTTCAAAATTAGAAATAAAACCTAAATTAATTATTAAAACTAATATTATCCTATTAAATTAAACTGATTAAACTCTAAAAATAATTACCATAACTAATTAAATACCAAATCAATGAAAGCTAACCAAATTCGAGAAATTAAAATTAAAGTGCAAAAATGAACTATTTTTTGTGATTTTTCCATTTTTATAAAACACTAAATTACTAATTATTTCAAAAATGCAAAAAATTAAATCCTAAATGCAAATGCAGCATATTTTGTATTTTTAATTAATTAACAAACGAAATGCACAGACAAAAATGCAAATAATTAACAACAAATGCCACAAAATCCACAAAATTGCAAATAATGAAACGAAATTACTTTGTTTTGAATTTATGGGAGTATTTCATGTAGGGCAAAAATCACGTGCTCACAGGTATGAGCGACACAACAACAATTGAGATGGAGATCATGACAGAACAATGGCAATAAATCACATCAGATCCATAATTATGACAATAACAGTTCAAGGTAAAGACAAGAATATATACACGGAAGATTGATATCAAACATAATGCATGTCCCCCATCCTCGCCTGCACGGAAACACCCATCGTGCCATGATCTCACGATAACATACAAGAATAATGATATAAATGAAATGGCACGACATCACCCTTCGTGCTTTAACTCTCAAATGATATGGAACGACATCAACCTTCATGCTTTTACTCTCAATAATGTGGCACGACATCACCCTTCGTGCTTTTACTCTCAATAATACGACACAACATCATCCTTCGTGCTTTTACTCTCAATGATATGGCACGACATCGCCCTTCGTGCTTTACACTCTCCCTCACATGATAATGTATAAACAATGGCACGACATCACCCTTCGTGCTTTAACTCTTCCTTACCAAGCATATGAGTATCAATGACAAATAAGGTAGGAAGCACAAATAACATCAAGGAGAGTGTTTTAACAGATATTTCAAACAAATTCCAATCACATCTTTCCAAATCAACAATGATTCAACAACCCTCCAGAACTGTATTATTCAAATACTTTCACAATTCTCATAATGATCCAAACACAAGCAAAGAGTCTAGTATCTCATGAATATTGGCCGTAGTAATGTAATAATAATTTCGCGTAGAGATGATTGAATTAGACACATCAATGTATTATCAGAATTCTACTAAATTCGATCAAGTTATATTGGGCTAATTCTTGATTACTAATATTTTATACTACGTTCTTAACATCGGTAAATCAAGTGAATCATGAAGCAAGGAAGTTACGTAATTCTACAAGACACAATTATAGCACAATCTACCCCCGTGCATGATTAACCTCGACACATACATATACGCTCGTCACCTCATATATGTATTACCCCCGTATGTAGCAAACAATGACAAATAGGAGGAAAAATCCCCCAATAAAGTTAGATAAAACACTTATCTCGAACAGGCCAATAACAATAACAAGCAAGCCAAGTGATGCTCCAAAAATGCCATCACGTGCGTAGTGACCGCCGAACGGCTAAAAACTAGACAAAGCAACTCAAATACATCAAAATAAAGTCCAAGAAAATAATTCTAAATGATAAAGATAGAATCCTAAATCAAATCCCAAATCCGGCAGAAAATCACACCCGTGCCCACGCCTCGAAACCCGACAAAACTCACAAAATTCGACAACCCATTCAATTTCGAGTCCAACCATACTAGTTTCATTCAATTTCAACTCCAAATTGATGTTCAATAAAAATAGAAATTGGAACTCATTTGCTTAATGTAGTACCATTTATGCTTGAAGAAACAACGTCGAAACATTAAAAAAACGAGCGCAACACAACCCAAACCTATCCGAAACTCACCCGAGCCCCTCGGGACCACTTCCAAACAAACCAACAAGTCTCATAATATAACACGGACTTACTCGAGGCTTCAAAATAGACATAACAACATCAAAACGATGAATCACACCTCAATCCAAAAATCAATGAACTTGAAACTTCAAACTTCCACAACCGACGCCGAAACCCATCAAATCACATCCGATTGACCTCAAATTTTGCACACAAGTCACATTTGATATTACGAGCTTGCTTCGACTTCAGAATTGAAATCTGATCCCAATATTAAAGAGTCCACTCCTGGTCAAACTTCTCAAAAATCCAACTTTCACCATTTCAAGACTAATTCAACTAGAGACCTCCAAATTACAATACAGATGTGCTCCTAAGTCCAAAATAATCCAACAGAGCTAATGGAACTGACAAAAGTCCATTCCGAGGTCAAATACTAAAAAGTCAAACTCGGTCAATTCTTCCAACTTAGAACTTAAATCTTGAATTTCATTCTTCCAAATTGATTCCGAATAACTTGGAAACCAATACCGACGATTTATGCAAGTTATAATACATCTTGCGGAGATACTCGAGCCCTCAAGATACCGAGAGAAGTGCAAATTCCCAAAGCGACCAGTCGGATCTTTACAGAAATTCTGATAAAAATAGTATTTATGGAGTAGTTTTCTTACAAAAAAAATATTTGTAATTACTTTGTGTTAAAAGTTTTTAATTTCTACTTTGGGGATGTGGAAAACGTTAAGTCCTCTAGATATAGAATTTAACAAATATATGACACACTTAAACCTTGAAAATACCATATATGTAACTCAATCTTAAAGGCAATTTTGGAATACAATGGCTGTAAAACTTATGGAAATTTAAATAAAATGAATCAAACGAAGAAACCAATTATTCAGTGTCTTTATCGTGTTTATATGTCTTCTCTTGGCTAGTAATTTTGATTGCTTATTGATCGTATCAAAACATGAAGGGCTTTTAAAATGCAACAATATAAAAAGATGATATATTCGTACTAATTATCACCAAAAAAATTTCATTTTATGTGTTGTGGCAATCACATTATTTAACACTATTTGAGCAAGCTATTAAAATAACCATTTATTTTCACGCATTTGGCAATTATATCTTTTTAGAACAATTTTATAGTGGTTCATGTGTACTTTTAATTTTGAATTAATCATGCAACAACCTTTTTCATGGGGATTAATGTATTTTTTGTTAATCGATTTTTTCTAGCTACCTCTTCAAAATCATTAGGTAGTATTCTTCTTATGCTAATCCAATTACAATTCAAAGATTTTGACAAAATGCATTCAAACGGTTCTCATAAAGTTAATCAGATTTACCCAACTGGATAATAAAATTAACTACAAAATATGAAATTTCAGGGAGGTGGAGGACGCCAACTCCCCTCTCTACGAACTTGTTCGGATATAGAAATTAACAAATGTTTGACACACTTAAAACTCGAAGGTATATAGGTAATAATTAATTAAAACTATCGAAAATATTAAGACAAATTTAAAAATGCAATCTTAAGAAATTGAGAAACATGTATGTGTACGAGTAAAATCGGGGATAGAGTTACTCTCGATTTTCCGTTGAGAAGCAAGGAACAATGTTACTCGTTACTAGCACGAGTAAGACCGAGGATGCCTGCAGATCGGAACCAGGAGCGAACGAATGATACGTCGGCAATCGAGCATGGCTGAACCCGGGGAGATTGCAGCTCGAGCGATACGAAGAATCGAAGGTAAAGGAAAGACGGTTAAAAAAGACAAACAGAGAGCCGAAATATCCGTCATCAGCCGGATATTACGGCGCGGATCACGCTCGGTATTAGCTATTGATCGTGTTTTTGTGAGAGAAAAGGAAAGAGAGGATTTTTATATTATTTAGATTTGTATTAGGGTTAAAACTCTTCTACTATATAAAGAGGAGAACCCTCTCATTTTTTGGAGACTGTTATTGGCACGCATATCAAAACAATAAAGTTTATTTTTGGCTTTTAGCAATTGCTCAAGTGTTCTTCACTTGTTTATCTACTTAGTTGCAACCGAGCTCTATTCCGGGCGCTCGACTAAAACCGATCTTTAGCAATCTAGTAACACCATGCTTAATTACTTCACCACACTTGGTTTGATCGTTTTGTCTCATTTTAATTCAATTACTTACCGTTCTTTAATCATTTGTATTAAATTAAACCACTTATCCTTTAGATCGCGTATAAATTTAATTGTTATATATTTTAAGGGTAAACAGTTTGGCGCCCACTATGGGGCTAAGGATAATAGTGGTGATTTAATATGAATATTAATAACACACTTTATTTTACACTTATTCTTTGAAGTTTGATGTTACGCCCCATATTTTCGTACAAGAAAATACGCCATAAATAAATAAATTAATGAGAGCCCGGAAGTAAGATGTCACGTCTCACAGTATTACATTATGATGATGTCATGTTTCACAATATTAAGTTACAATGATGTTGCACCGTAAAGTATTGTACGTTAAAATTTCGTTTTCAGTTAACCGATGTAAGACTCGAGGATGAGATCATCTTGACGTTATCATACTTACGCTATTTATAGCAAGCAATAAATAAGTGTTATGAATAATAAGAGGGTACACAGATTAAAGAAAACGAGTTTCGTTGAAAGTAGTCAATTTGAAATAAAATACGGGTCGAGCGATAATACCCGATAATTATGAACTAGTACCATGCAAGGTACCATATGACCACGGTAGTATAATATATAAAGTATATATGAAGTATTTTAAAACTAAATAGAATTTTAAGTAATTTGTGGTAATTTTTAAATTGTGCGGGTAATTGATTAATTATCGGGTAATATAATATTACTCAGTTAACTAATTAGTGGATAAAAAATTTACAAAATCACACCCCAAGAAAACGTGGCAGGCCCCCCCCCTTCCCCGTTTTAGTTAAGGTGACTAACTACTCACATTTACATGTATCATAAGAAAATTAAAGGAACTAAATTACAAGTCTTAAAGACTTGTGTGAAGTATTATCCAAGGAAAGCGTAGACAATATTCAATTTAGAAGTTGGTGATTCTGCCTTGGATTTTTAAATCCAAAACCTTGGAACAGATTCCTTAGCCAAATCCAAGTATTTTAAAATCCAAGAAATTTCGTCCAAATCTTGGCTTCATTTCAAGTTTAATGTTTTTGGCATTGGAAACCAAGAACTATTGAAGCAGAATCATTCTCGTCCAAATTCTTGGCTCCATTTCGTTATTTTGGCAGTGAAACCAAGCCAATTTCGTTCCTCAAATTCAAAAGCGCAGAGGCCAAAATCCGATTTTTGGGTTCTAAGTTCAATCCACGAAGGTTTCTAACGGGATAATTATATGGAGTCATTCCTACTACATGTTTGTTAAAGCTATCCCTTCTTTCTTTTGGCATGATCCATACGATACGAACGAAATGTGCAAATGCACAAATTTCATGAATTACTCTATTCATAGAAGTATTAAAGATATCTATGTTCTTGAATTTTTGTGTATCATAATATTTTATCATTTGTTCATGGGTCTCAGAAAAATACGAAAGTTGAAAAGAGTTTACTTTATGATATTACTCAAAGGCAAAATGGTCTTATGAGATTCCAAAAGATTTTATTAACATACTTTTCATGCATTGCATTCATGTGCATTGACCCATGACCAGATGGCGTTATATACACATATATATGTATATGGGATATGGGAAAAAGGTTACGACGTTATATACGCATCACCACCTGACAGCTGGTATATGATGATGATGTTGCCCACAGTGGATGGAATATAATTCAAGCGGCGTTATATATGCGTATATATGTATGTGTTCAAACAGTGTTATATACGTGTATATATGTATGTATATATATGTATATGTGATATGGGAAAGGTTATGTCGTTATATACGCACCACTACCTGATCAGCTGGTATACGATGATGATTTTTCCCACAACGGCCAATATGATATGATGGGATGCCCTCAGAGGCTGATGATGTTATGATATATGTACCTATGCACGACATGACATTCATACGCATATGCATGACGCTAAAAGTAATTTACGATTTACAAAAGTTATTCAGACTTACAGGTTTAGTCATGTACTCTATATGTCTTCCATGTCTCTTATGTATTTATTTATGTGCCTTACATACTCAGTACATTATTCGTACTAACGTCCCTTTTGCCTGGGGATGCTGCGTTTCATGCCCGCCGGTCCCGATAGACAGGTCGAGAGCCCTCCATGTAGGCTATCCGCTCAACGAAAGATGTTGGTGCGCTCCATTTGCTTCGGAGTTGCATATTTGGTTAGTAGGAGTTAGATGTATATTGTTTGGTATGACAGGACTCTGTCTCGACCTTTATGATATTTATGTATTCATAGAGGATTGTAGACATATGTCGTGTACATGAAAGATTGTACAGCCTTGTCGGCCTATGTTTTGAGTGTATAAATGATTATGTTGGCCTATTAGGCCCGTATGTCACGTGTATATGATAATGTAATAAGAAAGATACGTTACATTGGTACTCGGTTGAGTAAGGTACCGGGTGCTCGTTGCGGCCCATCAGTTTGGGTCGTGACAAAGGTGGTATCAGAGCAGCTCTATCCTATGGATTCTACAAGCCGTGTCTAGTAGAGTTTTGTTTATGGGTGTGTCGTGCACCACACATATAAGCAGGAGGCTACAGGGCATTTAGGATTGTCACTCGTTCTTCTTACTCTAGATCGTGTGGTAGAGCTCACTTATAAGAAACTCAAATTCTGAAATTCTTTTTTTTCTATTATTCGTAATAAGACGATACCTACATCGAGAAAGAAGGATTGGAAAGAGAGATAGTTGTGGAAGAGCTGAGTCAGAGGAATTGGATTTTTATATAATGCCTACGATGAGTAAATATGAGGTCTTTAGCAGATCATGGGTGTACGGAAAAGTACAAGCTTCCTTATAAGAAGCCTTATGGCAAGAATGTCTATCCATCTTTATGGTAAAAGACAATAAGAGATTAAGAAGATAAATACAATTTTCAACAAGCAAAAGAAGAAAGAGGAAGAAGAGTACGAGGCACCCAATTAATGAAGGCTAATGGCGTTTATAATTGAGGCAGGGGAACATAAGTTTTTTGAGTTATATTTAATAGTAACAGAGGTATATACAATTGGTCGCAACCATTCCAGGTATGCCCTATGGAGATTAACAAAAGTAGTATAAGAAAATATGATGGATGAATTGATTGCGTTAGTTGACATTTTCGAAGGATATTGCAAATATGCTAATAGATCTCTTTATGAGACACCAGATGGTGCACTCTGAAATAGTGAAGCCAGATATGAGTACTACAAAGACATGCACTATAAGCCTTGAAGGGATAAATATTACCTTAGTGTGGCTCGCGTCCCTAGTAAAGCGAGAACTTTAAGCAACTTGAAGAGGCATTGGATAGAGCAAAGGGAAGGTAAGAGCAAAGGAATGTCTTGTTCAAGTTTTCAGAACAAAATGATAGGCATAAATGTTAGCGGGAAATAAGAAAAGAGTTAATAAAGCATTATGAGTAAGATGTGATACATGGATGGAAACGGAAGATCAAAAGATGACAATATTACAAAATCTATAGTCGAGTAAAGGAAGAAACGAGAAGTGACAGGCCGTAGGACAACAAAAGAGTATAGGTCATACAATCATGTCCTTATTTCAAGAAATAAATTCGCAACTCTAGCGTGATTACCAAGAGGAAAAGTCAGACCCCAGAGTAATAGAACCAGTATGGATTGGTGAACAAGATAAACTAAACATGAATTAGGGACTGAGTGACTGGTGATAGTTGCCATCATAAGAATTTTAGATTTTGTTCCGCCAATAATAGAATGGATGACAAAAGAAGATTCATGAGAAGTTCAGAGAATGGTCATTCAGGAAGACGCTTCCCTACAACAAGCAAAGTGAACAAAGTTTAGCTTAAGGGATTGTATGTGCCGGTTATACTAAAATTCACCCTCGTGAGTAAGGGAATTTTTCATCCTTGGTACGGAATAATTACCGCAAGGCGAGTAAGGATCATTGATGTTGAGAAACAACGCCAAAGATGAAAAGGTAAAACATCTATAGGTAGATCCTCGTGGCTTCAACTTTTAGTACACCCCAAAAGGGGGGAATATGGAGTAATGTGGCATTAAGTTAGAATTAAGTAATTCTAATGACTATGGAATGGTAAAGGAAGAATGCGATAAATGAAAGAGGAATGAGATGGCACTTATCTAAATCTTACATATACGTTACGATTCAATAATATTGTGCAAGCACGACGTCAAGGAGAGGAAGTAAAGGTTCCTGCCTGAGCTGTTATTAATAAATAAGGAGCCAGTGCAAGACGTAAGTTAAAACAAAGTAAATAATCCAAGAAATATTACGAAGAATATTGATACGAAAATGGGCCAACGTAGTTAGTAATTGGACATGAAGATCTCAGTTATGGCTAAACAGGAGATTACAGACAAGTCATCAGATCGTGTAAAATAAACATAGTAGAACCCAACATGGAGAATTCAACCTCACAGAATATTATTATAATACTTGAGATATATTCAAACAAGAGTCGGGATAGTTAAAAGTACCATATGAGTGTTACGGTGATAAAAGAAAGTGCCACTGGGAAGGCAGTCAAAATATCAGTTCAGAAGCAACCATACAAGCACACGGGCATGGAAGTAAGAAACTACGGATGATTATAGGCAAGTAAGGATATCAAAAAGGTATGTAATAAGACCACAACTTTACGAGAGTCAAGGGTTCTCACTAAGTACTACAACAAAAGATTAGATGAGGAAATAATGAAAAAGTCTTCAATCTAGGCACAACGACCTAGAGAGGAAATGCTCTTGTAACAACAGTTTCACAACAATATTTTACATCCTCCATGAGAAAGAGAAATTTACCGTGATTAGTGATCGGGAAGTAAAAATCAAAAGAAATATTCGAAGATCATATGAGTTGTACGCAAACTTCGGCATGCGTGGGAACTAAGATAAGCTAAGTATGGATGCAACAAGGTGGCAGAAGGACCAGGAAAAGTAATAGCTTACGTTAAAAGCTAAGATGGAAAGAATTATTTGATCAATAATCCAGAGTTAGTACGTTATGGATACACTCAAGATTTTGGAGCATTATCTAGGCAGTATATTTGTTGACAATCATACATCCATAGAAGACTCCGGTATAAGTTAAAAGAAAGAATTGAGACTAGGGCATAGACAAAGGATTGAATTGTTAGAAGATTGTATCATGGGTATTCCATAATGCCCATGAAAGGCTAAGGTAATAACTGATACCATGAGCCACAGATTGGAAGATTGCTTAAGCCTACGTAAAGGAAGAGAAATAACACAACAACCATAATCTATAATGGCTTTACAAGGAAGCCAGTTAGAAGAAGTATCAGCCTCAGAAGAAGTCAGTATGAAGCTCCCACTAGATTGTGTATGTACTAGAGGTGCGAGTATTATAATAGAGCTTCAAGTTATGAACGTGAATTACACCTAGGTGGAAGGGAGGTCAGGAAAGAGATAGAAGATACGATGCGAGATTTTAAGGTAAGTAAGGTAAAGGTGAACAACGTACAAGATACTCAAAGGCAGAAGATTGTGAATAGTGCATACTTCGGATAGAAGGCTATTAGCACGGGGATCCAGTAACCGGGAATGATAATGGCATCGTCAGTGGCATGTCTTCCAACCTATGGTTTCTAAGTACTAAGAGATCTAGTTAAGAGAATAGAGAAGAGTTGGAGACAGTATGATGTATCGCTTGACATTCCAGAATAATATAAGGAAATATATGGTGTAAGCAAGTTGAAGGAAAGTTGCGAGTATTATAAATGGATATTTATAGGTCGCAAGCTAAAGTATGGTAGAGTGACAAAGTTTTGAGAAAACATGAGTAAGAATGAGGAAAGGCAAGTGAAAAGGTGACGAGAATGGATAAGTCCTCAAGATTAAGTCCATGAAAACAAGAGAGCTAATGGTTTCTCTAAATTATAGAAAGTTCAGTATAGCCTGAATGAGCTCAAAGGAGTCTAAGACTCGTGGCATTTAGAAGAGATGGAATGCTGCCCTGGTAATAGAATAAGGGTATAATTTGGGCCATCGATTGAGTAATGATCTGACGAAGAAAAGAAAAGGATCTCATGAATTGTACATGATTAAAATACCCACGCAAGGTGAATCATATTGGGATGCTGTGAGATACGGTTATGAAAGCATGGTATCCCCGGGGGGATCAATTTAATCATTTCAGATGTTCCCCGATGAAACGTGAATCCTAGCACAGTGTTACATAAAAGGTTATGTTATTAGGGGTAGATTATAGATCAATATTGAGGTGACTCAACAATGGACGGATAAAAGTAGGTCGTCATTCTTAAGATGGACAATAATGTGGAAGCATTAAAGGACATTAATTTATACGTATTGGATAAGTAATGAAAGTAACCTGGAATTTGGTAGCAGACCTCAGTAACGAGAAATCGAGGTAAGAGTTATGGTATAATATGGCCTATCTTGATGCAGTAAAGTCATACGGATGGATAAATGGATTTATGAAAAAAAGGTATAGCAATATTCGTAAGTTCAACAAAGTACCGAGTGAAAGACTTCAGTACACCTATAGATGCTCAGAGGGGCATCCTATTAAGCCTTGTATATATTTACAAAGTAATGCCTAGAGATTGGCTAAAAGACGGAGGAAAAATGAGAGGAGAGTCGCATATGCACACTTACAAGGTCAGTATCATAGAGGCTTCATGATTAAAGGTAGCAACAGTTACGAGATTGGAAGGATTCTGACTACAAGTTGGGGTGTGAGAAGGAGGCCTAAGGGAGGAATGCCCTGGTCTTTGGACTTATTCATAGAACAATTGCCTAGATGGCAAGAGTACTACTAAAGTATTCGCAAGAGCTATGGGATATGATAACGATAAGCACATCAGTCAACATTCAAGGACGAATGTTCCAAAGGGGGGAATGATGTTACACCCTATATTTTCGTACATGAAAATATGCCATAAATAAATAAATTAATGAGAGCCCGAAAGTGAGATGTCACGTCCCGCAGTATTACATTATGGTGATGTCACGTTTTGCAATATTAAGTTACAACGATGTTGCACCGTGAAGTATTGTACGTAAAAATTGTAAGACTCGAGGATGAGATCATCTTGACGGTATCATACTTACGCTATTTATAACAAGTAATAAATAAGTGTTATGAAGAATAAGAGGGTACACAGATTAAAGAAAACAAGTTTCGTTGAAAGTAGTCAATTTAGAATAAAATACGGGTCGAGCGATAATACCCGATAATTATGAACTAGTACCATGCAAGGTACCATATGACCACGGTAGTATAATGTATAAAGTATATATGAAGTATTTTAAAACTAAATAGAATTAGTAATTTGTGCTAATTTTAAATTATGCGGGTAATTGATTAATTACCGGGTAACATAATATTACCTGGTTAACTAATAAGTGGATAAAAAATTTACAAAATCACACCTCAAGAAAACGTGGCATTCCCCCCCTCCCATTTTAGTTAAGGTTACTAACTACTCACATTTACATGTGTCATAAGAAAATTAAAGGAACTAAATTACAAGTCTTAAAGACTTGTGTGAAGTATTATCCAAGGTAAGCTTAGACAATATTCAATTTAGAAGTTGGTGATTCTGCCTTGGATTTTTAAATCCAAAACCTCGGAACATATTCCTTAGCCAAATCCAAGTATTTTAAAATCCAAGAAATTTCGTCCAAATCTTAGCTTCATTTCAAGTTTAATGTTTTTGGCATTGGAAACCAAGAACTATTGAAGCAGAATCATTCTCGTCCAAATCCTTGGCTCTATTTTGTTATTTTGGTAGTGAAACCAAGCCAATTTCGTTCCTTAAATTCAAAAGCGCAGAGGCCTAAATCCAATTTTTGGGTTCTAAGTTCAATCCATGAAGGTTTTTAACGGGATAATTATACGGAGTCGTTCCTACTCCAAGTATGTTAAGGCTATCCTTTATTTCTTTTGGCATGATCCATACGATATGAACGAAACATGCAAATGCACAAATTCCATGAATGACTCTATTCATAGAAGTATTAAAGATATCTATGTTCTTGAATTTTCGTGTATCATAATATTTTATCATCTGTTCATGGGTCTCGGAAAAATACGAAAGTTGAAAAGAGTTTACTTTATGATATTACTCA
Source organism: Nicotiana sylvestris (assembly GCF_000393655.2). Taxonomy (NCBI): domain Eukaryota; kingdom Viridiplantae; phylum Streptophyta; class Magnoliopsida; order Solanales; family Solanaceae; genus Nicotiana; species Nicotiana sylvestris. The sequence continues at coordinate 115,700,160 of NC_091057.1, read as the reverse complement.
AAGGCAAAATGGTCTTATGAGATTCTGAAAGATTTTATTAACGTACTTTTCATGCATTGCATTCATGTGCATTGACCCATGACCAGATGACGTTACACACGCGTATATATGTAAATATATGTATATGGTATATGGGAAAAGGTTACGATGTTATATACGCACCACCACCTAATCAGCTGGTATATGATGATGATGTTGCCCACAGTGGCTGAAATATGATTCAAACGGCGTTATATATGCGTATATATATATGTGTTCAAACGGTGTTATATACACGTATATATGTATGTATATATATGTATATGGGATATGGGAAAGGTTATGGCCTTATATACGCACCACCACCTGATCAGTTGGTATACGATGATGATTTTGCCCACAATGGCCGATATGATATGATGGGATGCCCTCAGAGGCTGATGATGTTATGAAATATGTACCTATGCACGTCATGACATTCATACGCATATGCATGACACTAAAAGTAATTTATGATTTACAAAAGTTATTCAGACTTATAGATTGAGTCATGTACTCTATATGTCTTCCATGTCTCTAATGTATTTATTTATGTGCCTTACATACTTAGTACATTTTTCGTACTGACATCCCTTTTGCCTGGGGATGCTGCGTTTCATGCCCGCAGGTCCCGATAGACAGGTCGAGAGCCCTCCATGTAGGCTATCAGCTCAGCGAAAGATGTTGGTGCGCTCCATTTGCTTCGGAGTTGCTTGTTTGGTTAGTATGAGTTAGACGTATATTGTTTGGTATGACGGGACTCTGTCTCAACCTTTATGATATTTATGTATTCATAGAGGCTTGTAGACATATGTCATGTATGTGAAAGATTGTACGGCCTTGTCGGCCTATGTTTTGAGTTTATAAATGATTATGTTGGCCTATTAGGCCCGTATGTCACGTGTATATGATAATGTAATAAGAAAGATACGTTACATTGGTACTCGATTGAGTAAGGTACCGGGTGCTCGTCACAGCCCATCAGTTTGGGTCGTGACATTTGATTTCATGATTATTTAATTTGTCAAATTCCCAATCTGCTCACTTATGTGTTGCCGCCGAATCAGGCCACCACAGTGAAAATAACAATGCGGTGCCAAGTAACAGTGTATCCTATATCGACTCTAATGGCCTTCTGATTGTTGATCCAGTCAATGCCAATTCATAAGTTGCTATCAATATCAACCTACCATATGATCCCGATAATAGCATTTATGGGGCACCTCGGCCACCGTCTCGCGAGGCACCTGAAGGGGGAGGCGAAAGAGTTAGCTTATGTTTGATTTTTGAGATGTTGAAAGCAAACAAGTTGCCATAGCAAAACTGTAGAGCCAAAATCACGCACACAACGCGGCTAAACCCGAACAGGTTGGAAAATACACTCGGATGGATGAACAGATTATCACAGAACTCGGTGGGTCCGGGCCCAAGGAAACTTATGAGGTGATGAAAATGCTCGAGGCACTGACAAAACGGGTGGAATCTGGCAAAAAGAAGATAGTGGCGAACGATAAGAAAGTCAAAACTTAAAACTCGAGGGTCGATAAGATCCCGGGAGAAACTCCGATATTGAAGGGACCGAATTCCAAAATGTTTATTTAGAAGCCTTCCCCCTGAGCCCGACACCAAAGCCAATTTTGAAAAGGTTCCAAATGTCAAATATTCCTAAATACAATGGGACTATAGATCTAAATGAGCATGTAACCTCCTACACATGTGCAATAAAAGGCAACGACCTTAATGATGACAAGATCGAGTCGGTATTGCTGAAGAAATTCGGGGAAACCTTGTCCAAAGGAGCAATGATATGGTATCACAACTTACCCCCATATTTTATTGATTTGTTTTTTATGCTTGCTGATGCCTTTATTAAAGACCATGCCGACGCTATTAAAGTTGATACAAGGAAATCGAATATGTTCAAAGTCAAGCAAAGGGGCAACAAGATGCTTAGGGAATTCATGTCGACATTCCAGATGGAACGAATAGACCCGCCCCCGGTTGTAGACTATTTGTCCGTTCAGGCATTTACTCAGGGGCTCAACCATCGAAGTTCATTTGCTTATCGTTAACTAAAGCAAAATTTGGTAGAATACCCAGCGGTTACCTGATCCGATATCTAACACAGGCATCAATCAAATATTCGAGTCGAGGACGACTAACTAGGGGATCCCTTGGGGTAGGTTTATCCCAATAGAGAAAAAAACAAGTCTAAAAGAATAGTGGATCAAGAGTCGAGACCGCCCCGAGACTGATACCAGCCTTACAACTCAAATACAAGGGGAAACTGACTAGTCGCTATCTGACCAGGAACGATAGAAGAAATGATCAGGGTCCAAACAATCGAGGGTCAGTGAATATAAACGGTTTCAACAGATCATCCAGAGTCAGAGATACCCTAAGGCTATCAGAATATAATTTCAACGTGGATGGAGCAAGTATAGTGTCAACCATCGGTTGCATCAAAGAGACCAAGTGGTAGAGGCTAGAGGGAACACAATTTGATATGCAAATATCAAGGTACTCACGAGCACAAAATTGAGGATTGTCGGCAGTTAAGGGAAGAAGTGGCTTGTCTGTTCAACAATGGGCATCTTTGGGAATTCCTAAGTAAGCGGGCCAAAAACCATTTCAAGAACAGGGACGCCAACAAGTAGATCAAGAAGGAAGATGTGATGACCCGATAGATCATCTAGAGTTTTAAACCTTAATTTCGTGTTTTGAAACCTCAAATATCTCATTTTAGCCTTAATCGATTTGCGTGCACATTCCGTGCCTTTTTTCAGAAGGCTTTTATGTTAAATTGATAAAATATGAAATTTTGCCTAAAAAATCTATTTGAATTAATTTCAGTCATTCGTTTTGAGCAAACGAACCCGTATCCATATTTTATTGGTCCCGATGGGTCCGTATAGTTATTTGGGATCTAGGCATATGCCCGAAATCGAATTCGGAGGTCCCTAGCTTGAGTTATCGCTTTTTTTTTTAATTTGAAGTTTAAAGGTTTAATGAATATAAAGATTTGGCAACTATTTGACTTTGTTTATACCGGGTCCGTATTTTGGATTCGTAATTCAGTATAAGTCCATTCATATATTTATGACTTGTCTATCAAATTTGGTGAAAAAAGGAGTTAGTTTGACGTGATTCAGACGTCCAGTTGTTAAAATAGAAATTCTAAAGTTTCATTGAAAAATTCATTTGATTTGGTGCCCGATTCATAGTTCTAGGTGTTATTTTAGTGCTTTGATCGCGCGAGCGAGTTTGTATCATATTTTTGGACTTGTGTACAAAGTTGGTTTGGATCCCCGAGGGCTCGGGTGAGTTTCGGATAAGCTACAGAGTGGATTTGGACTTAGAATCATAGCTGAAGCCTTTGTGCTTCTGGTGTCCGCTGCAGATCTTGCATGGCTCGCAAATGCGAGCCTTGTATTTGCGAAGGAAACTTCGCATTTGCGAGCATCGGCTGGGGGGACTGATCTCACATTTTCGAGGTCCATGTTCGCTTTTGCGAACTGTTAGATTTCTTGTCAGGTTTGCATTTGTGAACCACTTCCTCGCATTTGCGAAGAACGGTTGGGCATCAATGGATCACATTTGCAACTGATAGGTCGCATTTGCGAGGGGGCCACAATTTGCATTTGCAAACAAATCATCGCAAATGCGACGATAGTAGAGATGGGGGACCTTCGCAATTGCGAAGGATTTTTCACATTTGCAGGGTTCACAATTGCGAACACCAGGTCGTAATTGCGATATTTGTGCCTGGTCAAAATCTGAGTTGGAAGGAATTTTTGTTCATTCTTTCAAAATTTCAACCCTAAAAACCTTAGAGGCAATTTTTCTAAGAACTCTTCTTCCCCAATTCACTGGTAAGTGATTCTAACCTATTTTCTTTCAATCACCCATTACATGTCATAACATTTCAACCTAAAATCTAGGATTTTTATGGTAGAAATTAGGGATTTTTATAAAATTAAAATTTAGACCTAAAATTGAGGTCGGATTTCGAAATAAGTTACATAACCGGGCTTGAAGGTGAATGGGTAATCAGGTTTTGGTCCGACTTTCGGGTTTAAACCAAGCTGGACCGGGAGCTGACTCTTTCATTTGTGGGTAGTTCCTAAGGCTTATTTTGAATCGTTTGGTTGTTAAAGTGCTATATTTGATTGGTTCGAAGGCTTGTTCAAAATGCAAAGCCGTGGTTGAGCTTTGAGTCATTTTTGGAGCGAGGTGAGTGCTGCGTTTAACCTTGTTGTGGTGTATATGCGAGGTGACGAGTGCTTATACGCCGCCGACTTACTTGTTTCCCTAATTTTTCGCTTTTCCTTAATTATTTCCTTCCATGCCTTAACTGTTATGTGCTCTAAATGCCTCCCATGCTTTATTTGCTACTTGTTAATCTCTGTTTCTTCTGTTAGAAATGTTAGACCTTTCCATGCTTTCATGACTCGTTGCTATTTGCCTTAATTGACTTACTTACATCTTTTAATTGTTATTTACTGGACTTGTCTTGCCGTGTAATATTACATATGTGAATTCCCAAGTTGGTACAAGGTTTCCTTTCTGATTCAGCTTTATATTCATCAATCGTAATGGTTATTGTGATTTGAATTATTGATTGAATTGTACTTAGTGAATATTTGATTCTGCTATGGTGGGATCGGGTTGTACGCCGCAACTGGTGAAATATGGGTGGATTGATATGGTAGAATAAGGGTGAATTTGTACTGATATGGTGGGACCGAGTTGCATGCTACAACAGGTGAAATAATGGTGGATTGATACGATGCAATAAGGGTGAGTTATGATACTGATTTTGTTATATGGTGGGATCGAGTTGCATGAAGAAACATATATTTATTTAATTATGATTGTTGATATTGTTACGGTGGAATATAGGAAGATTGTGTTGTATGGTGGGATCGGGTTTCATGCTGCAACAATCTATGTGGTTCTATTTCCTTGGGATGTGTTAGTTTTCGATATTTTTCATATGGAACTCTAAGGATTGGTAATTCTGATCGTCACTATTTTTTCTTTGAAGATTTAGCTATTTTCTTCTCCTATCTTTATTATATATTACCTACAGGTTGTAGTGTAAGTGACCTGCCTTAGCATTGTCACTACTTCGTTGAGGCTAGGCTCGACACTTACAGAGTACATGGGGTCGGTTGTACTCATACTACACTCTGTGTGGTGGGGCCTAGCCCTAATATTATGCTTTCCTAGCCAGGCCTGAGGCTAAGTCGTTTGACACTATTATCATAGGTATTGTTCTAGTTTGCCATAGAGATGCTTCAGTTTTATTTGATTTGGGTTCCACTTATTCCTACGTGTCATCCTATTTTGCTTCATATCTAGTTGTGCCTCGTGATTCTTTGAGTGCTCCTGCGTATATATCCACACCTGTAGGAGATTGTATTGTTGTAGATCGTGTCTATTGTTCTTGTGTTGTTACTATTGGTAGTATTGAGACTAGCGTTGATCTCCAACTTCTCGATATTATAGATTTTTATGTTATCTTGGGTATGGGTTGGTTGTCACCTTATCATGCTATATTGGATTGCTACGCTAAGACGGTGACCTTAGCCTTGCCGAGGTTGCCTCGATTAGAGTAGAGAGGGACTCCTGGCCATTCTACCAACATGGTTATCTCTTATGTGAAGGCTCGACATATGGTTAAGAAGGGATGTCTAGCTTATTTGGCTTATGTCCGTGATTCTAGTGCGGAGGTTCCTTGTATAAATTTAGTACCAGTTTTTCGTGAGTTTCCAGAGGTGTTTCTGTAGATCTGCCAGGGATGCCATTCTATAGAGATATTGACTTCTGTATTGATTTGGCTCCGGACACTTAGCCCATTTCTATTCCACCATACTATATGGCACCGCCAGAGTTGAAAGAATTGAAGGAGTAGTTATAAGATTTACTTGATAAGGGCTTCATTAGACCTATTGTCTTGCCCTGGGGTGCACATGTGTTGTTCGTGAAGAAGAAAGATGGATCGATGAGGATGTGCATATATTACCGAAAATTGAACAAAGTCACCATCAAGAATAAGTATCCACTACCGAGGATTGATGACTTATTTGATCAGCTTCAGGGTGACAAGGTGTTTTCAAAGATTGATTTGGGGTATGGCTACCATCAGTTGAGAATTAGGGCATCCGATGTCCCTAAGACAACCTTTTGGACTCTGTATGGCCATTATGAGTTCCTAGTGATCTCATTTCGGTTGACAAATGCACCAGCATCACTTGTGGATATGATGAACCAGGTGTTCAAACCTTATTTATATTCCTTTGTAATTGTGTTTATTGATGATATCTTGGTCTACTCCTGCAGTCGAGAGGAGCACAAGCAATATCTTTGGATTGTACTTCAGACTCTGAGAGACAACTAGTTATATGCCAAGTTTTCTAAGTGCGAGTTTTTGTTGGACTTGGCCACCTTCTTGGGGCATGTAGTATCGGCATAGGGCATTCAGGTAGATCCTAAGAAGATTGAGGTAGTTCAGTACTCGCCTAGACCCACTTCAGCTACGAAGATCTGGAGCTTCTTGGGTTTTGGTGGGATATTACCGTTGGTTCGTGGAGGGGTTTTCATCTATAGCAACCCCATTGATCATGTTGACCCAGAAGGGTGTCCCATTAAGATGGTCAGACAAGTCTGAGGCGAGCTTTCAAAAGCCCAAGACTACTTTGACTACTGCACTAGTGTTGATGTTGCCTACAGGTTCAGGATCTTACACAGTGTATTGTGATGCATCTCGTATTGGGCTTGGTGCAATATTGATGTAGGATGACAGGGTGATTGTATATGCGTCACGACAGTTAAAGGTTCATGAGAAGAATTACATGTTCATGACTTAGAGTTGGCAGCCATTATTCATGCGTTAAAGATTTGGAGGCATTATCTTTACGACATGCCATGCGAGGTATTCACGGATCATCAGAGCTTGTAGTGTTTGTTCAAGCAAAAGGATCTCAATTTGAGGCAAAGGAGGTGGTTGGAGCTATTAAAAGACTATGATATCACTATTTTGTATCACCCTAGGAAGGCCAATGTGGTGGCCGATGCCTTGAGTAAAAAGGCAGTGAATATGGATAGCCTTATGTACATTCAAGTTGGTAAGAGGCTGATTGAATCAGATGTTCTGGCTTTGACCAATCAGTTCGTGAGGTTGGATGTTTCAGAGCCCAGTTGTGTTTTGGCTTGTATGGTTGCTAGGTTTTCCTTGTTTGAGCACATCAGAGAGCGGCAGTATGATGACCCTCATTTTCTTGTCCTAAGGGACACGGTGTGGCACAGTGGTGCCAAGTAAGTTACTATTGGAGATGATAGGGTTTTGAGGATGTAGGGTCGTATTTGTGTGCCCAATGTAGATTGACTTCGTGGTTTGATTCTTGAGGAGGCACATAATTCCTTGTATTCTATTCATCCGGGTGGCACCAAGATGTATCAGGACCTGCGTCAGCATTATTGGTAGAGGAGGATGAAGAAGGATATAGTTGCATATCTAGCTCGGTGCCTAAATTGTTAGCGAGTAAAGTACGAGCAGCAGAGACCTGGTGGTTGCTTCAGAAGTTAGAGATTTCTAAGTCGAAGTGGGAGCATATCACTATAGATTTTGTTGTTGGACTCCTATGGAATCAGAGGAAGTTCGATGCGGTATGGGTTATTGTAGACAGCCTGACCAAGTCAACGAATTTCATTCTTGTGGCAGTTACCTATTCTTCAGAGTGGTTGGCTGAGATCTACATCCGCAAGATCGTCCGTCTTCACGGTGTGCTTGTGTCTATCATATCTGATCGAGGTACGTAGTTCACCTCGCACTTCTGGAGGGTAGTGCAATGTGAGTTGGGCACGCATGTTGAGAACATCATTTCATCCTCAAATGGACGTACAATCCAAGTGCACTATTGAGATACTGGAGGATATGCTCCGTGCTTGTGTTATACATTTTGGGGGTTCTTGGTATCAGTTCTTGCCACTCGAGGAATTTGCCTACAACAACAGCTACCAGTTGAGCATTCAGATGGCTCCCTATGAGGCATTATACGGGAGGTGATTTCGTTCACCTGTTGGATAGTTCGAGCCTGGGGAGGCTCGGTTTTTAGGTACATATTTGGTAAAGGATGCCTTGGATAAGGCCAATATTATTCAGGTTTGACTTCGCATAACGCAGTTAAGGCAGAAGAGTTATACCGACCGTAGGGTTCGTGATGTTGTATTCATGGTTGGAGAGTGGGTATAGCTCCGGGTTTCACCCAGGAAGGTTGTGATGAGAATCGGAAAGAAGTGCAAGTTGAGCACTAGGTACATCAAACCCTTTGAGATTTTTCAGAGAATGGAAGAGGTGGCCTACAAGCTCGCATTGTCACCTAATTTATCAGTAGTCCATCCGGTGTTCTATGTGTCCATGCTTTGGAAGTATCACGGTGATCCATCCCATGTGTTAGATTTCAGCTCAGTCCACTTGGACAAGGATTTGTCTTATGAGGAGGAGCCGGTGACTATTCTAGCCCAACATGTCCCACAGTTGAGGTCTAAGAGTTATCTTTCGGTTTGAGTGTAGTGGAGAGGTCAGTCGGTCGAGGCAACCACTTGGGAATCTGAGTCGGAAATGCAGAGTAGATATCCATACCTTTTCACCAGTTCATGTACTTTTCTATGTCTGTTCGAGGACGAACGGTTATTTTAGAGGTGGAGAATGTGATGACCCGATAGGTCATCTAGAGTTTTAAACCTGAATTTCATGTTTCAAAACCTCAAATATCTTATTTTAGCCTTCCTCGATTTACGTGCCTAGTCCGTGCCTTTTTCTAGAAGGCTTTTATGTTAAAAATTGATAAAATATGAAATTTTGCCTTAAAATCCATTTGAGTGGACTTCGGTCAATGTTTTGAGCAAATGGACCTAGATCCTTGTTTTGATAGTTCTGGTGGGTCCATATCGTGATTTAGGGCCTGAGCGTATGCTCGGAATCGAATTTGGAGGTCCCTAGCTTGAGTTATTGCTTTTTTGTCGAAACGTTGAAGTTTATAGGTTTAATTAATTTAAGGATTTGACCAATGTTTGACTTTGTTGATACCGGGTCCATATTTTGGTTCCGGACCTCGTTATAGGTCCATTACTATATTTATCACTTGTCTACCAAATTTGGTGAAAAAACGGAGTTAGTTTGACGTGATTCGGACGCCCAGTTGTTATAATAGAATTTCTAAAGTTCCATCTAAAATTTCATTTGATTTGGTGTCTGATTCATAGTTCTAGGTGTTATTTTGGTATTTTAATCCCGCAAGCAAGTTTGTATCATGTTTTTGCACTTGTGTGCACAGTTCGCTTGGAGCCCCGAGGGTTCGTGTGAGTTTCGGATAGGCTACGGAGTGGATTTGGACTTAGAATCATAGTTGAAGCCTTTGTGCTTCTGGTTTCAGCTACAAATCTCGCATTTGTGAAGGAAACTTTGCATTTGCGAGCATGGGTAGGGGGAATGATCTCGCATTTGCAAGGTCCATTTTTGCTTTTGCAAACAATTAGATTTCCTGTCAAGTTCGCTTTTCCAAACCACTTCGTCACATTTGTAAAGAAGGGCTGGACAACAACGGATCGCATTTGCGATCGATAGGTCGCATTTGCAAGGGGGCCACAGTTTGTATTTGCAAATAAATCATTGCAAATGCGATGATTGCAGAGATGGGGGGGCCTTCGCAATTGCAAAGGATTTCTCGCATTTGGGGGTCCGCAATTGCGAATCCCAGGTAGCAATTGCGACATCTGCGCCTGGTCAAAAGCTAAGTTGGACGGATTTTTGTTCATTCTTTCAAATTTTCAACCCTAGAAACCTTAGAGGCGATTTTTCCAAGAACTCTTCTTCCCCAATTAATTGGTAAGTGATTCTAACCTACTTTATTTCAATTACCCATTACATTTCATAAGATTTGAACCTAAAATCTAGGATTTTCATGGTAGAAATTGGGGATTTGGGTAGAATTAAGGATTTTTGTAAAATTGAAATTTAGACCTCAAATTGAGGTCGTATTTCAAAATAAATTACATAACCGGGCGCGGGGGTAAATAGGTAATCAAGTTTTGGTCCGAATTTCGGGATTGGACCAAGTGGGCTCGGGAGTTGACTTTTGTTGACTTTTTCAATAATGACCTAAATTGAACCTCTTTCATTTGTGGGTAGTTTCTAAGGCTTATTTTGAATCATTTGGTTGTTAAATTGCTATATTTGATTGGTTCGGAGGCTTGTTCGAAAGGCAGAGCCATGGTTGAGCTTTGAGTCAATTTCTGAGCGAGGTAAGTGTTAAGTTTAACCTTGATTTGAGGGAAGTAGGAACCCTCAGAATATGTGCTATGTGAAATTCATGTGTTGCGGCAAATATGCGATGTGGCGAGTGCTTATACGCCTCCTAATTACTTGTTTCCTTGATTTCCCGCTTTTCCTTAACTATTTCCTTTCATGCATTAACTGTTATATGCTTTAAATGCCTCCCATGCTTTATTTGCTACTTGTTATTCTCTATTTCTCCTGTTAGAAATGTTAGACCTTTTCATGCTTTCATGACTCGCTGCTATTTGTGTTAATTGACTTGGTTGTACCTTTTAATTTTTATTTACTGGACTTGTCTTGTCGTGTAACATTACATATGTCAATTCCCAAGTTGGTACAAGGTTTCTATTCTGATTCAGCTTTATATTCATCAATCATAGAGGTTCTTGTGATTTGAATTATTGATTGAATTGTACTCAGTGAATATTTGATTCTGGTATGGTGGGATGGGTTGCATGCCACAACAGGTGAAATAAGGGTTGATTGATATGGTGGAATAAGGGTAAATTTGTACAGATATAGTGGGATCGGGTTGCACACTGTAACAGATGAAATAAGAATGGATTGATATGGTGAAATAAGGGTGAATTATGATACTGATTTTGTTATATGGTGGGACCGGGTTGTGTATCACAACATATATTTATTTATTTATGATTATTGATATTATTACGGTGGAATTAGGAAGGATTGTGTTGTACGGTGGGATCGGGTTGCGCGCCACAACAATCTATATGGTTCTATTTCATTGGACTGTGTTGGTTTTGGGTATTTTTCATACGAAACTCTAAGGATTGGTAATTCTAATCGTCACTGGTTTTTCTTTAAGGATTTAGATATTTTCTTCAGTTAACTATCTTCTTTTGTTCCGTATTTTTTTCTCCTATCTTTATTATATACTGCATATAGGTTGTAGTGTAAGTGACCTTCCTTAGCCTCATCACTACTTCTTCGAGGTTAGGCTCGAGACTTACAGAGTACATGCGATCGGTTGTACTCATACTACACTTTGCACTTCTTGTGCAAATTTTGGAGTCGGTCCCAACGACGGTTATTAGCGTGCTCGGGTTGGCTAGCTTGCAGAGACTTGAGGTACAGCTACTCAGCGTCCGCAACTCCTAGAGTCCCCTTTCCTTTTTATTAGTTGTGTATTTTCCCTCAGATAGCTTTACGTTTTATTCACACCCTTATTTGTACTATTCTAGTAGCTCGTGCACTTGTGACACCGGGTCCAGAATTATATCAGATATTTAAGTTGCTATGGCTTCCACACTTTACTTTAGATTATTACAGTTATTTCAGCTTCTTTCTTATCATTTAACTTGAACTGTTGAAAATGAATAAATTGTTCTAACATTGGCTTGCCTAGTAAGTGAAATGTTAGGCGCCATCACTGTCCCGAAGGTGGAAATTTCGGGTCATAATATAAGAACCTCAACATGTGATTAACACAATTATTGGAGGAGTAGACGTTCCACAAGGATTGATGAGAAAACGCACCAAAGTTTCTGTCACAAGAGAAAAACGAACTCGAGATTATGTTATAGAAGGATCCATCTCATTTAGTGATTAGGACGCTGAGGCTTCATTGAACCTCACAACGTTTCACTCATAATATCTATACTCATTAATAAATCTCGAGTTAAGCGTGTTATTTGATCCAGGTAGCTTGTCCAACATCATCCGATGGAGAGTCGTTGAACAACTGGTTTGTTGGATCAGATCATACCAGCAGTTCGAGTACTGAGCGGGTTCAATATGGCATGCGAGACAACAAAGGGTGAAATCACCTCCCAGTTAACATAATTGGAACCACTCAGCAAACGAAGTTCTATTTTATCCAGGGGATATGAGGTACAATGCCTTGTTCGGAAGACCGTGGGTTTATAGCATGAGGGCGGTACTATCGACCTTGCACCAAGCATTGAAATTTCCAACTCCCGGTGGGATCAAAGCATTATACGGGGAACCACCGGACGCAATGAGATGTTCACCGTCAAAGAAATGATCCCAGCACCCGCGGTCATAACATCAAAAAATAAGAGACTGAACGAAGAGAAAGGTACCAAATAGAAATTACAGGTTTCAAACTCGACCGAGCCGAGAAAACGGGAGGAGCGTCTAACAAATGAAGAAGATGATTTAGGGGTCCCAAGATCCTTCATAGCACCTAATAGCGCTGATACCACCAAGTCAATGATCGAAGGATTGGAACAAGTCATATTGTTCCAGCATCTGCCGGATAGAAAGGTATACCTGGCACGGGGCTAACCCCTATGCTTAGGAAAAAAGTCATTGACTTTATTAAAGCTAATGCCGATTGTTTTTCCTGGTCCTAATTAGATATGTCAGTAATCCAACTGAAGATAACAACTCACAAAAGTTTGGATCCGAACTTTCACCCGATTAAATAGAAGAGAAGGCCACTGTCCGAAGTCAAGAACGCATTCATCAAATACGAGGTATCTAAACTCTTAAAAATAAGTTCCATCCGGGAAATTAAATACCCGAATTGGCTAGCTAACGTAGTCATCGTACCTAAAAAAGGAAACAAACTTAGAATGTGTGTAGATATAAAGATCTAAATAAAGCATGCCCAAAGGACTCATTTCCTTTGCCTAATATCGACCGAATGATCGATGCGACAGCAGGGCACGAAACATGGATCTTTCTCGATGCCTATTCCGGGTACAACCAAATACGGATGAACCAGGGTGACCAAGAGAAAACATTTTTCATAACTAAGTTCAGCACTTATTGTTACAACATGATGCCATTTGGGTTAAAAAATGCATGTGCCACGTATCAACGCCTAGTTAACTTAATGTTCGAGGAACACATAGGGAAATCAATTGAGGTTTATATTGACGATATTTTAGTTAAGTCCCTGTGAACAGAGGACCATTTGAAACATTTGCACAAAACCTTCGACATACTAAGGGAATACAATATGAAGTTGAGCTTGGAGAAGTGTACCTTCAAAGTCGGCTCGGGCCAGTTCCCCGATTTCATGGTTTCTAATCGGGGATAGATCAACCCGGATAAGATAAAGGCTATAGAATATATCACTATGGTAGACAACGTCAAGGCAGTGTAAAGGTTAGCCGAGGGAATATCCGCATCATACCTATTTATTTTTAGGTCATCGGATAAAAGCCACCGATTTTTCTCGTTACTACAGAAAAAGAGCGACTTCTCTTGGACCCTGGAGTTCCAAAAGGCTTTAGAAGAACTCAAACAATACTTATCAAGACCTCCTTTGCTGCACACCCTAAAGGCGAATGAGAAGTTGTACCTTTACTTGGTAGTGTCTGAGGTAGAAGTAAGTGGTCACCTAGTTCAGGAAGAAGAAGGTACGCCATTTCCTTTGTATTATGTTAGTATAACACTAGTTGATGCCCAAATGAGGTATCCATACCTAGAAAAATTGGCACTTTCCTTACTAAGCGCATATAGGAAACTAAAATCATATTTTCAATGCCACTCTATATGTGTCATGACCTCGTACCCATTAAGAAATGTTATGCATAAACCTAAACTCTCAGGCTGGCTAGCAAAATGGGTCGTAGAGATTAGCGGGTACCATATTGAATACAAACCTCGAATAACTATAAAGTCCCAGGTATTGGCAGACTTCATGGCCGATTTCACAGCGGCCATGATTCTCGAGGTCGATAAAGAATTATTACTTGCCTCGGGGACTAGCTCAGGGGTCTAGACCCTCTTCATAGATGGTGCCTCCAACGCGAAAGAGTCTGGGTTGGGCATCATATTAAAAATCCCATAGGTAGCATAATAAGACAATAATTTGAACCGTGAAATTGACTAACAATGAAGCCGACCATGAGGCTATGATTGCAGGTCTGAAATTACCCAAAATCCTTGGGGCCGAGGTTATCAAAGCCAAGTGTGATTCCCTCCTCATTGTTAACAGGTCAACAGAACATTTAAAGTCAAAGAAGACTTGGATGCAGAGATATTTGGATAAATTACAAATAGCATTATATCGGTTCTAAGAGAGGACGCTACAACATGTACCTCGAGATCAGAACAGTGAAGCTGATGCATTGGCTAATTTAGGATCATCGGTGGACTATGAAGAATTTAACTCTGGAACAAAGGTTTAATTGATGAGCTCAGTAATAGAGGCCGGTCATGGTAAGGTAAACTCAACAAGTTTGATTTGGGATTGGAGAAACAAATACGTAGACTACCTTCAGAAGGGGAAACTGCCATCGAATCCTAAAGAATCAAGGTCCCTTCGAACTAAAGCTGCTAGGTTTTTCTTGGTTGAAGGCCAACTGTACCGAAGGTCATTTTTCAGACCATTAGCAAGATGTTTGGGGCCGGGGGAGACCGATTACTTAATGAGGAAGTCCATGAGAGGACTTGCGAAAACCATTCGGGAGCGGGATTGTTGATTTGGAAATTGACCATGGCCGGGTGTTTTTGGAATGCGATGGAGAAGGATGCGGAAGACTTTGTTCAAAAATGCAACGAATGCCAAAGGCATGTCCTAATGATCTACCAAACGGGGGAACTGCTTCACCTGGTCCTTTTCCCTTGCCTGTTCATGGGCACCTGGTAAGGCTCAATACATCTTACTCATGACCAATTACTTCTCCATGTGGGTTGAAGCACATGTGTTTGATAAAGTTATAGAAATGAAGGTTTCAAATTCATCTAGGATCATATAATCTGCCGATTCGGGATACCAACAAAAATTACGTGTGATAATGGGAGACAATTCATTGACAGCAAGGTCACTACGTTCTTTGAAGATCATAAAATCAAAAAGATTTTATCGACCTCATATAAACCGAGCACTAACATTCAAGCAGAGTCGACAAAAAAACAATATTACAGAACATGAAGAAAAGGCTGACTGACTCAAAACAAAGGTGGAAAGCAATTCTGCCCGAGGTCCTATGGGCGTATCGAACAAATTTTAGGTCGGTACCACGAGACACTATTTTCTGTAGTCTACAACGTAGAAACTTTGATTCTGATAGAAGTGGTAGAACCGAGCTTAGGGTTCTGATATGCTACAGAAATGTCGAACGACGAGGCCCTGGCCACAAGTATAAATTTAGTGGACGAAAGACGAGAAGCCACCTTTGTCCGGTTAGTAACTCAAAAGAAGCAAATGGGAAGATATTACAACCGAAGGCAAACCATCGACACTTCCAAATCTGGGACTTAGTGTTGAGAAAAGTCATACTACATACCAAGAACTCGAATGATAAAAAACTAGGCCTGAACTAGAAAGGACCATACAGAGTCATCGGTATAACCGGAAAAGGCTCATACCAAATTGAGTCTGAAAATGGCATACAACTGCAAAACAAATGGAATATGACACACTTAAAGTAGTTCTACTGCGGAGGTATGGATACCTAAATTCCTTTGAGGTTTATTATCCTTCGAACTAACCCGTGTAGGTACTCTATCGAAGTCAAATCCGAGAGTTAGGTCTGAAAGCATGTGTTGCACTTTTTTTCCCTTCGACTGGTTTTTCTCGAAGTGGGTTTTACAGCAAGGTTTTTAACGAGGCAACCGTAAGCGTGATACTCTAGTTTTGAAGACCAGTATAGAACCAGAGACTAGGGACTATCCGCATCAAATCAATAGTACTCGATCCCTTAAAATTTAGCCGCAAGTACTAGGGGACTATCACACCCTGAATCGAGATTTGAAGATCTGAGTTCGGAAACTTCAAAGATAATTTTACTCGACATCAAATCCAAGGCTTGAAGAATAGGATCCATTTAAGGGCCAAACAATCAAATGAATCGTGCCTGGATGGTTCATTCTCGCCATGGCGGATAGTTTTTGTATCTTCGATTATTTGCACTATATTTGGAGTAATAAAGTGAGAAAATTCACCTTCTATACTTCATTTATTCACACTTACACAAGCAATGTTACCTTTATATCACTTAGAATAAATATTGAGTTCAAAACTTTCTAAGCCTTCGGGCCATCATTAACCGGAGGCATGAAATCACAAGCAATAAGAAGTCCACGAGACTGTGCCCAATCATATAAAGAAATCTAAGCCTACGGGTCACCTGAATCGAAGATCGATGTCTGATAGTAAGATCGGGTAAATCAGGCTACTAAACCCCGAGGGAATCGAGCCTACAAGGCAGGGCCTAAATATGAAAGGCCACGACCAACTTACGATATGAAGCCATTGGAGCTTCCATCCTGATGTATAAATGACTCAGAGACATCTGAATTTGTAAATATAAAAAGTAAGGTCCTTACACATTTTAAGTCTATAAGGATTATGTTTGATCTAATCAAATCAATTTGTTTTGAACCACCTTTGGCACAAATTAACTGTGCTCGGATAAACCATTCGAATATTTTAATGAAGACTTCATTTTATTGTTATCAGATCCTCCGATATCAAAACAATTGGGAGTCGTTACTTGACCCAGGCCCTATCCAAACTTTGGAAGTTGAGCAATGTCAAAATTTATGCTGAGGCATTCATGATGTATTAAGACTGGGGCACAAATTATATATCCTAAGTCCTAAACGTAAGCAAATGCAAAAATGTTAAAGGACACAATATGTAGCTTAAAGGCAGTTTCATATATATATATATATATAGTTATATAGTTATAGTTATAGTTATTTACAGAGGCATGAAAAAACTGCCCCAAAGTATAAAGCTTACAAATACAAGAAAATAATATAAGCTTCTTGCCCAGTCTTCATTTGAGCCAAGCTCGTTAGCCGAACTCTCGGGCTGGTAACTCGCTTTGGCCTCGTTTTCAAGCCTCTTGGCCTCTTTGATCTTGGCCGCTAAGTTGACCCCTCTACCCCTAGCTTGGACCTCCCCGAAAGCCTCCATCCGAGATAGCTACTTCACATACTCAACCTTCGTTATGATCTAGGCTTCAGTTATCTCGACATCGGCCTTATACTAGGCCAACAAGTCTTGGGCTTTCGAGATCTCGTTCAAAGACGCCTTCAATTTGGAATTCAATGCAGCATACTCTTGGCCGAGGGAATCATGCTCTGTGCTGCCGAGGCAAGTTGTTCCCAGAGTTCTTCATTCAGCCGAGCCTATTTCTCAGCCTTTTCCTTCATCACTCGCAGTTGCACTTTGGTCGGTGCTAAGTCCTCATCGATGGCATCCCGCTCCGATGTTAGGCGGTCCATTTTGCCCCTCATCTCATCGGCTAAAGCCTTGACCCCATCCATCTCGGTGCTGAGTTGGTCAATCAAAGTTATCTTCTCTTGGACCTGTAAGGTTACGGTCGTTAGCATTGGCATTTAGCCTCTCATTATCAATCTCGAGCACTCTTACCTTATCGACCAGGAGAGCATGGTCCTGCTTTGCTTTCGAGGCTCCTTCTAGGCCTTATCCAGCTCGGCCCGAAAATCATGGAGCCCGTTCATGTCCCTAAGGACTTCATCCTTCTTCTTACAGATAACTTTGTATATCTCTGTTTACCGAACTTGTTCCTTAAGCTCGAACTCGAGGTGGATCACCTTCATCCTGGATCGATGGAAGCTTTCATAATGAAGCACTAAGGTCTAGTACATAGAGAAAGAAAATTGTTAGAAACAGTTAAAATGGTGGGAACTCACTAAAATAAACAGGAAAATGGGTATACCCGATTTAACGCCTACGAGGCCTCGTTAAAGACTTCGCCCATATAGCTCATTCATCTTCACTTGGTCTTCTTCAGTTACCAAGGAGCGGAGATAGCTGGCCTTTCTGACTGGCCCAGACAACATGCTAGTATCCACCGACACCGTAAATATGCCCGTTTTCTTTCGCTCAGGGTTCACACTCGAGGCCGAAAATTGCTTCTCGAGCTTCGAGCTCGAACTTGGCCTACTTGCTCCCGATTGCACGACCCTTTTTGAGATTTCTAGGTGGCCAAAGCCAGAGTAATATTCTAGCATGCCGATGTCCACGCCCTCAAAAAATGAGTTAAGGGCATCCTCCACAGCCCAGGATGCTTCGGTTGGCTTCTCTTCGAGGAACTGAGCTTCATTTAAAGTGGCCTACAACCGGGGTGGTGATTCTTGAATGTGGATGACGGCATCACCTTCGAAAACAGCTGTTTTTAGGATTGGAGGGGCTTCTTAAGAAGTAGTAGCCACGTGTTCTTCTTCGAGCTTCTAAGCTAAAAAGGATTCAATCTAGCGAGTGTCCCCCTCCAGTGCCACCAACTGTTGGTCGGCATATATCGTGTAATGACCTGACTAATTGTTTTGAGCAATTGCACTTTCATTCATCTAATTGAAGTGTTGAATAGCTTCGTTATGTCATTTATGGCTTGTGTGCAAAATTTGAGGTTAATCGGAACTTATTTGATGTTTTAGCGTCATTTCTTTTGGCATAAAGGAAACAAACTTTGATTTGTGATGCTATTGAACCCTCAGATCCGTATCGTAATTATAGAACCATAGCAACAAGAATCGGCACATTCCGAGGTCGTATGAGAGAGTTATTCCCATTTCCGTGTTGGAAAAGACTACTGTTTTTTGGAGTAGAGGTAAATCGCAAGTATCAAAGGCGATTTATAAGTCTCAGGTCTCAAATGCGATTTATAAGTCTCAGCTGTCGAATGCGACTTGCTTGGAAAGGTTATAAGAATGGGGGTTTCAGCCATTTTTAACATATTTGGAGCTATGGAGCTCGGATTGAAGCGATTTTTAGGCGATTTTTACCATATGGATTAGGGTAAATGTTCTCAACGCGGTTTTGGTTAAATTGCATGAATATATTATTGTTTTTATTATTAAATTGGTGTTTTGGGTTGAAAATGGTAGAACTTTTCTAGACTTTAAATTGAGGATTTGGATGTCGAGTTTTGATCGGAATTTGGTAAATTTGATATGGTTGGACTCGTGGTTGAATGAGTGTTCGAATTTCGTAAACTAATCAGATTATGACACACGGACCCCATTATTGACTTTTGGTTGACTTTTCAAGTGGAGTTGGAATTTTTTATAAATTGTTAAATTGTAAGCATTGGTGTATATTTTGATTAATTTGCATGTTGTTTGACTAGTTTCGGATCGTTTGGATTTGAATTGAGGAGATAGGAATGGTTCAAAGCTTGATACGTACAGAATGGAATTTTCGGAGTATTGTTTAGCTTGCTCGGCATTGGATTCGGCTTGTTCGAGGTAAGTAACACTTTTAAACTTTGTGCTCAATGAATGAACCCCTGATTATATGTGTTATGTGATTGATTTGGAGGTGACACACATGCTAGGTGACGGGCGTGTGGGCGTACACCGTAGAAATTATGACTTAATTGACTTCATAGAGCTGTGTAACTGCGAATCTTGTTAAAATCATGCTGAGGCTATATGCCGGTATTATTGGGACCCATATAGGTCGTGTTGCTATTGAATTATTTGCTTAATTTGCAATTATATACTCAGTCATATTCATTCATTTCATATCATATCTTAGTCTCTGTTGCCATTCATTGACACATTATATAATCATTTTTGGGCTGATTTTCATGACATTTTTGAGCCCGAGAGACTGGAGAGAATGATGACTAAGTGAGGTCGATGGCCTAATTGTGGGGATATTTATGGGATTGGGCAGCACGCCGCAACATGGTTTATTGATTCATGCCATGATTGGCTTATTATAGTGCTTGGGCAGGATCCGATCCTCCGGAGTCTGCACACCCACAGTGAACGCAGATACCTACCGAGTGCCGATTGCCGAGTGATTTGGGATAATTGAGTAATTGTGAGGCATGAGTGACTGTGAGAACTGAGTGGCTATGAGGCATGAGTGATTGTGAGGATTGAGTGAATGGGAGGACTGAGTTAATTGATACTCAAGGAGCATGCATATGATTATATCACTATGTTGCATTGCATTGGCTTGCACATTTACATGTAGGCATAGAGATGTATTTTTCTCATGTCATCCGATAATGCAATTTCTTATTGTGGAAGAAAGTTTTTGGGAAAAATCACAGCTATCAAATTTACTCATATTTTTTGTGATTTAGGTGAAAGATTTGGGTTTTACTATTGTACTTGAAAAAGGCATACTTATTTTTTCGGAAATTGTGAACGAGCGGAGTATCATATTTTGAGCTATTACTTGCATTGTTTTTATTTGTTCTGAGTTGTTCTTTGACTGTCAGTGTTGGATTTTGACCTTGTCCAAGATCATCACTACTTTCAACTTAAGGTTAAGTTTGTTTCTTATTGAGTACATATGGTCAATTGTACTCATACTACACTTCTGCATCTTGCGTGCAAATGTTGGATGTTGTTGTTGTTGTTGTGTATGGCTAGAGCTAAATTTGAAGATGTACCTGTGTTCCGACCATAACTGCGTCTTGTTCTTTGTAGCTTTATAATTATTAGTTTATTCATGTATATTTCAAACAGATCATGTATTTTATTTCATATCAGCTTTGTAAATTCTAAATCTTAGAAGCTCATGATTTGTACTACCAGTCCTTAGGGACTATATTAAAGTCCGATATATTATCTTTAGTTTCTCAGTTAAATCTCTTTTGAATCGGATTATTGTTATTTGGCTTACCTAGTGAGTGAGATTAGGATCCATCACGACTAGTTGGATTTTGGGTCGTGACAGATCATCTCGTGAGTGACGAGATCCATGTCATCATCATCCTTGGGAAAGTCCTTGAGCCGATGAAGAGCTTAGAAATTCGGGACCTGGGCACCCGAAGTCTTTTTGGTGCTTTTTCTGACCCTGAGTACAATCCTCATCCTCTTCTTGGCCTCGGCAGGAGCGTTGGAGGAGTTAGGGGATCTTTTCTTCTTCTTCTTCTTCTTCTTCTTCTTCTTCTTCTTCTTCTTCTTCTTCTTCTTCTCCTCCTCCTCCTCCTCCTCCTCCCTCTTCGTAGCAACTTCGACAACGGTCTGTGGAGAAGTGGACGGTTTTGTAGACGGGGTCGAGGTTACAACATCGGCAATTTACTGAAGTTCGGTGGTCTTGGACAAGCCTGTGAAAAAAAGGGCTTAGCCATGACAATAACAGAATAAAAAACGGCCAGGGAAAGATTCAACCAGAAAAAGGAACTTACCATGAGAACGAGCCTCCCATTTTCCCTTGGAGAGCTTACACCACTCACACTCGGGATAGGTGAGCTTCTTGCATATGCCCACGATACACTCCTTGAAATGCCGGACCACATTGGGGACTTGGCGGACAACTGTATATCAAATAAAATATGTCATGAAAATTAGAAGTAGGTTCAAGAAGGGACTTTGACAACTTAAAAGGAAGAAAATTTACGATTTGGTTTCTGCTTCTCGAGGAACGACATGAACTCAAAAGGAATGAGGTACTCAGTCTTTATCTAAATGAACCTACCCTGCCAACCTCAGTCCCTGGCTTCATTTTTATAGGAGAAAGTAGCTTTCTTTGCCTGACGGGAAAGTTTGATTAAGCCCCCTCGGAAGATTCGGGGGCTTTAAACTCGAATCAGGTGAATGACCGTAAACCGAGGCTCCTCTGTGTTGTTCGAAAAATAACAGAGAAGGGTCACGATCCTCCAAAACGATGGGTGAACTTGCCTGAGGCAGATTTTTTTACCTCTTACAGAATTTGAGTATCACTATATCAACCAGACCAAACGTGAAAGGATACATGTAAACACTTAATTATTCTTCCATATGTGTTGTGATGTCCTCGTCAGGACTGAGAACGACTATGTCCTTGCCTTCCCATTTGTAGTCCTCTCGGGCAACTTTAAGCATTTCCCCGCTGATGGAGCAAACGTACCTCTACGCTTCCTTACCTCGGTCTCCTTTTGCGGAGACTTTCTCGACCTTGAAGTCTTTATCTATGGAGCAGCCTCCGGGGATGAAATCTGTAAGGGGAGGTCCCAGGACTACTATCGGAAGCACTGCCTCGGCGCTAGTGGCCGAGGAAGAAGTCGTCGGTGCAATGTTTTGGGTACTGATTTTAAAGTGTTAGCTATAAATTAAAACATGCAATCCTAAGAAATTGAGAAATATATATGTGTACGGGTAAAATCGGGGATATAGTGACCCCCGATTTCCCATCAAGAAGTAAGGAACAATGCTACTCATTACTAGCTCGAGTAAGACCGAGGGTGAACGTAGATCGGAACCAGGAGCAGATGAATGATACGTCGGGAATCAAGCATGGATAAATCCGGGGAAATTCCAGCTCAATCGATACGAAGAATCGAGGGTTCAAGAAAAGACGGTTAAAGAAGACAAACAAAGAGCCGGAATATCCACCATTAGCCATATATTATGGCGCGAATAACGCTCGGTATTGGCTATTGAACGTGTTTTCGTGAGAGAAAAGGAAAGAGAGTATTTTTACCTTATTTAGACTTGTATTAGGGTAAAACTCCTCTATTTTTAGGGTTCGACTGAAACCGATCTTTTGCATTCAAATCTAATGCCAGGCTTAATTACTTTGCCACACCTGGTTTGATCGTTTTGTCTACTTTTAATTCAATTACTTATTGTTCTTTGGTCATTTGTGTTAAATTAAATTATGTATCCTTTAGACTGCATATTAATTTAATTGTTATCCATTTTAAGGGTAAATAATGTACTATTTTTTGTAATACAATGCTCGGAGTACTTATGGAAACAAAAGTGGATTTAATAAAATGTGGGTGAAAATTATTTACACCTTCCAACTTTGCTTTAAAATTTAAATCCCCCCTTCAACTTTAAACAATAATCATTCTTCCCCTTATTTCTCAATTGATTTTTTAAAATGCATATTTTACCCTATATATTATCAACATTTATCTCTTTTTTTGCTCTATAAACATGTGATATTTTTATCTATTTAACCAATTGAGAATAAAAATGATGAGAAATTTATAAACATATACTCAACGCATGTAATACAAATTTTACTTATTGAAACTATATGTAATTTTTTTTTGATAAATAAAGAATTTTATTAACCAAGTAATATGTACGACTAAAAAAAAAACAAAAACAGGCTACCTATAATAGGATAACATTCCACCTGTGTCTATTCTCTACTTCACTTATCTTCTAACCTACTAACTACGCCTGATCATCAGTTCATCACTATCGACTACTCACAATACAGTTTAAGGATAGAAATTAAGCTCGCTTAATCTTCTAGCTAAACTTGGGCAGAGTATTGTGTGAAAGGATCAAGAAGGATCCTATAATAAAGGAGAGAAGGTGAAAGACTAGGAGCTAGTTTTAGGGGCTCGGAATCATACGATTACAAGATAAACAATGAGACAAAGGAGAACAATTATATATTTTACACAATTCACTTAACAGTACAGAAATTCTCAATAGCATATTATGGTTTTTTCCTAAGGGTTTTCAGAATCTTTTTCGAAGAATATATCCTGTACTTGCATAAAGCAAACAATTTCCCTTAATAAATTTCCCGAGCAATGAAACGTTTAAATTTTAAAATGATTTTTAAAAACCCCCTCAAAATTTGTCAAACATTCACTAATTGTGAATTAAGAACCGCACAACTGCATGCAATTCTGGAAGAACCTTGAAATTTCAAAAATTTCCGAGGTTCAATCCACAGCTGTAATATCTTCACATTTACCTTCAAAATCACTAGCATTGATACACCTAGATAATTAGGACAAAGCTGTACATGACAATTAATAAAAGTAGTTTAGGTTTCCAAACTAATCATATATACTACTTCTAATTATAGCTTCTTTATATTCATCATTGGCTTTGTTGCCTCATAGATATCAACCATCGATTGTAGCTTTTGTTTATTCACAAAAACCGTTTTGTCCACTATTTCTCCACCTGAATTCACCTCTAGAGAATTTAATCTGAATGTGATGAAATAAAAACATGTACATTAGACTTAATGGACAATCTTAGATTACATACAAGAAGAGTAGTCAAGAAATTGACCATATAAATTCAAGAAAATGCTTGTTTTGTTTTAAGTACATCATCAAATATTTTTGAAAAAAAAGGAATGTTTTAGCTGATGAAATAATTTCTACTGTCTAGTTACCTTAAATTGTTAACAATGTTTTCTCTAAAGAAAATGTTTTACTCCATATTACTGATAATTACTTAGATCGCACAAGTTATTTTTTTCTTAACAAATAGTCTAATTCTTACTTTGTATTATTTGCTTTAATCAACATTAGATGTTGTTAAGTTGTTAACACTCAATACAATGCACCCAAATTACCACTAAAAAAAATAGCATCCACATGCTTTATCCTCTACCATGTATAGTCACATACTTCATTGAACTTTATGCTCGTTTAAACTGGGGAAAATCTAGAGAGCTAAAATAGTTTTCCAAGGTATGTTTCATGGAAAGCATTTTACATTTACCCACTATACTTATATTTTTGCAATCTTGGAAGTGGAAGAAGTCAGAACATCCTTGTCATTATGCTTTTTTCTCCATTTTCTCTTACAACCAACATCAATTTTATTGGTTCTCATGCTTGTATCTTCTTTGGTCGTAATATTCATATTTGAGTCTTTTCTGGTAGGACAATTGCAATTATATTCATGATGAGAGCCTAATTAGTACACTATGGAATGAAAGAAATCTTGATTAGCTAATTCAAATTTTTTAACAATTTCTTATTTTGTCAAAATTCCTACGCAAAAAAATAAAAATAAAATATGTTCTAATAGTTCACATACAAATCTCCAAATTTATGGTGTAATTTTCTATTTATGGAAAATAAAATATTGAAGTAATAGTGTAAAGACTTTAAGTATAGTTTAACAGAATTGAATCCTAAAACGAAAAGAAAAAGAAATAAACCGGAAGTTCTAATCCTACACAAAAACAAAAAAAAGCCCTATAAGGGAAAGGAAGCCAATTGTCTCTATAAATACTATTCTTTGCTTAGTGATGATAAGATGTCTTACAAATGATTGGGGTCCCCTTTATATAATAGGGGAGCCCTAAATAAGGAAATTTTCTATTTACAGTAAGGAATATTCTTGGTACAACTGTCTAACCGCCTAGTACGGAATCGTACAATCATATTCCGGAATTTGCGTCATGACTTTGTGGATGTGGCAGGAATCTAACTTGTTCTGGAACAAATCCATAATGGTACTATTTTGAGGTCGAGCACATGCTCCGCCTTTGAACTCAGGTTTGGTCCCTCGAGCCCGAACTTGGTCTTACCCGGACTCGGACTTCGGACGACCTCTCAAGTATATAGATTGAAGGCATTCGATCTTGACTGTACACAGATAGTCCCCGCATTTCTTAGAGTAAGATGATAAGAAACGATTTGAACTTCGATTTTCTCGAATTATGATGACGTCATTTTCATGATACAGGCTTTCAAAGTGACCAAAACGTCCCATCGGTCTATTTCTCCAAATTACTGAATGCACGCCAGTATTGGTCGGCCACTACCGCTGCCGAACCGTCGTTGCCCCTCTATAAATATGAGGCGATTCCTCTGGGTAAAGAATTTTACTCTTTCATTACATCTTTTCCTTCTTCATCTCTTTCTCTAATTACAGGTTTCCACCACCTCTTTAAGTGCCGGAAAACGCCAAGCTCTTTTAAGAAACATCACATCCCTGTGCAACCCATATTCTTTAGCTTACAATCATGGCTAAAACTTCAAAAACGGTCCCTAAGAAGGATAAAGCATCATCTTCTTATACCTCCCGACCGACCAAACCGGTGGTGCCACCAACTTTTGAGGAAATCACCCCTGGTCCTTGCATAATTAAGAAGGACTTTAGTATTGAGAATCCCCCTACGTCCTAGGCCGATGCGAGCATGCATCTCGATATCTTAGCTTGATATCAAAGAAGCTCATCAAGGATGTGAGGAAGGATTGTGGCTGGGTAGATGAGGTCGTGATTGAGATCCCGGGCCCTGAAGAAAGCATTACTTCCCATGTGGAGGGTTTTTTAAGTGTTTACACTTACCCCATCACACTGGGTCTCCTTGATCCGGTGGTGATCGACTTCTGCAAAACATACGAAGTCACCCTCGGTCAGATTTACCCCTCTTTTTGGCGTATCATGATCATGCTGCGGTATTTTTCCGAAAAGGCCGAGGGGTTGGAATTCACCCTCAGCCACCTGATTCGATTGTATCGGTGCCAGTTATTTTGAGGGCTTATCATGCTGCAGCGTCAAAGAACGAAATCCTTCTTTGCCAATACTTATGAAACCAAAGATCGAGGTTGGATGAGCCGGTTTGTTAGAGTGAGGACTTTAGATGTCATCCCCGATGATTAAATGCGGTTCCCGGAGAGGTGGAACTTTAATCGTAAGTGGAGTTCATTTTCCCAGTATCTATTCATATTCTGCTTTCACATTTCATAACGCCTTTATCCTTCTATTGTCATCCAATGCCTGGGTTCCCCCAGTAGTGCCTGACCTCGAGGATTGGGTCCGAAAGTTAGCTGCCACCTCTTCCTACGATGAGCGCAAGTGGCGTGAATTATCGAAGGGCCAATGGGATACCAAGAACCATGGTAAGTGCTTTTCCTAAGTTTCACATACTTTTCATATATTGGTGGTGTCAACTTACTCATGTTCACTTATGCATGCCTTAGAGATGCATCCGAGATGAGGCCGGCTCTGCCCGGGAAAAACACCAAGATTTCGATTCCAAAATCGAAGAGGGACAACAAAAGGAAGAGGGTTTCGAAGCCTGAAGACCCTCATGATAAGAAAACCCCTGCTCGAAGGTTGCGGAAGAGGTTTGATCATGTGGATGTAGATTCGTCCCACAATTCCCCATATGACGAAGAGAATGATAGTGAAGAGTCAGTGTTGGTGCCTCGAACTAGGAAATCAATCGAGGCCGCCAAGCCCTCCGAACTAGAGGTCTCCTCCCATGGTGAAGGAAACTCCAAGAAATATGCGAGCAAGGTCGCCATGTCCCTAGAGGTTGTGATCATTCCCCCACCTTCAACAAACAAGTCAGAAGGGGCAAATGCGGAGTCCCCCAAAGCTAAATGCCCCAAGTGATGAGCTCGGGACCATGAAAACATTTCATTCCCTTTAATTGCCAACTTATTCCAAGGGGGCAATATAATAAGCCAATACTCTGCGTATGCCCGATCCAAACAAGGTCCTTGAAGAAGATCCCTTTCAAAGTTGCTTTGCTGGGGTCGATGATACCACCGATCTTAACGATGTATCCACCCTCTTCGAAGAGGCTCAACATCTCCTTTCTCGGGTAAAATACTGTCCTTTACTTTTGTATTTTTCTCTTTCTTTCTTTCTTTTCTTTTCTTTTGACCTATATATCTTCATTTCATGTGTAGGCTATTATAAAGTTTACAGCTGAGCTGATCTAATGCGAGGCCGAGCTCAAAAAAGTTTCGAGCTAAGAGAAGGCCTTGAGGCTCCTCTGTAGCAAAAAGGAGGAGGAGCTTAAGGATCTTCGGGCTGAGCTAGCCAAAGCCCAGAAAAACGAGGCCGAGCTGGATGAGCAGGTAACTGTGATATTAACAGGGTACAGTTTTCTTGGCCCTACTTCGGAGGTTAATACTTCGGTATCTCAGCTCCAACAAAAGTTGGCAATGATTGGGCTGCTCCGGAGCGAGGTTGATCAAGTTAAAGCTGATTGTCATCAGTGGAAGAAGAACATGGATCAACTTGCTACCGATAAGGAA
The DNA here is from genome assembly GCF_000393655.2 of Nicotiana sylvestris. Taxonomy (NCBI): domain Eukaryota; kingdom Viridiplantae; phylum Streptophyta; class Magnoliopsida; order Solanales; family Solanaceae; genus Nicotiana; species Nicotiana sylvestris. Next base: position 115,672,170 of record NC_091057.1, on the reverse strand, counting down.
GCTGTTACAGCCCAACTAGCCTCGGCTGAAACTCAGCTCCAGGGCATTGAAGCGAATGGTCTGGCTCAGGCCAAGAAGATCGAGGAGCTAGAGACTGAGCTCGCTATAACCCAGGCTGAAGCTGTATAGGCTAAGGCTGAATCTGAGAAGACGAAGTCTACGACTGATAAATCCATTGCCATATACATAAGGGATGCCATAGCCGTTCAAGCTGAGTTGAAGGAGGTCTCCAACTAAGGAAAACGAAGTAATGATTTGGCTAAGTTCCAAGCCCAGAGGGAGACTCTCGAAGAAATCCATGCCTGAGGGTTCAACCTTGCTGAGGAGATAGCCGAGGCAAAGGCGTGGGAAATCGATAACAGGTTTCTTGTCTCCTCCAATGATGAAGATATAACGAGTGGATCTAGGGATGAGGAAGGTGAAGAAAATGTTCCCGAGGGAGAGGAGGCTCCCAAAGATAGAACTACTGAAAATGTGACCTCGAAAATAGATTAGGTTTTCTTTTTTGTGAAAGGGCCTCTTGTAGGCGTTGTAAATATGTTTTGTAAACTTCACTTATAAAGTATCTTTTTATTCTATCCTCGACTTGTGTTAAATTTTATTTTGTTTTCGTTTGTGGAAGATTTCAATAATTCAAATACTCAGCTCGAGTATCGGTTCGGACTCATAACGTATTAAACCCTTAGGTTTTTATTGCTCTATATAATACCCCTTGAGGTTTTATATAATATTTTAAGCTGGCCCTTAGGCTCTTACATATCGGCCTCTTTTAAAATTGGCCCTTAGTCTCTTTAAGTTGGCCCTTAGGCTCTTTAAGTTGGGTCGTTTTGGCCTTTAAAATGGCTATAATTTTTCCCTCTTTATGGCTAAAAGACTTAGTAAAAAATTTTGTATGCCTTAGAATGTATTTTTTTGTACCTGTTTGGATTTTTCGATGGTTCGACGCATTGGAAACTTAGTAGTAATTTGTTTGTATGAACATAATCGAATACCTCTCGAGGTTTTTCCGAAGGCTGATGTTATCGAATCCTTTGGATTATTCGAGGACCGAATTTATCGAAGCCCTTAGATTTTTCGAGGGTTGAATTTATCGAAGCCCTTTATATTCTGCTTTTGCCGAGGGTAGCTTAATTTAACCAGTTTTTCAATGTTCAAAGGCCTTTAATTTATGGCAGAAGTCGGATGTCTCCGAGCCGCATTATTTTAGCTGTAGACCTTTATATGACCGTAGTCTTTAATATAGATGTAGCCTTCGGGTACGTCACCTGGACTCGTTTCCCAATAACCTTTTGAACTTGTCCGAAAAGTTAGTCCTCGAGTATACTGGCCTTGGCCTTTGTTTCGAAGGGGTTCCTCTTTGAGGTCTCATAGGTCGGCATTTTTGATGACTCGGATGTATTAACTTCCAATGACAGTCCCCGAGTATTTCGGGATGCATTTGTGTTTTGGCTTTTGAGCCGCTTTCCGTAGGATTATAAGTGTAAAGCTCGTATAATAGTAAACTTCTTTGAGACACAAAGTATTTTTGATATAACCAGAATGCTTCTTCAAATATTTGATACAAGCGTACATGCTTTGCCGTTGGGGCTCGACTATTCTATATGGACACGATTCATTTAACCATTTGGCCCATTACAAAGTTCTCCTATCGAGGCCCTCTTAGGCGTGAAGTATTTTCCTCAAAATATAACCATCCGAGGGTGATGCTCCCTAGTATTCGAGGTTGAATGAAAATAAGCCTTAGATACTGTTAAGTTTCCTTAGGTAGCACATAGTTGTTGCCTCGTTAAAAACCTTGCCGGTAAAACCCATTTGGGACAAAATCTGATCTAAGGGAAAAAGCGTGCAACACGTGCTTTAAAACCTAAAGCCTTCGTGTAAAAAACGATGCCTTCGATCGAAAATATGTAATGAGTTAGTTTTAAACTTAAATGGACAAAAAGGATAAAGTCGTACCTTAGTAGTAGTTTCGTTTGAGAAATGATATGTTCTAATTGTTTGGCAGTTTTTGACCTTCCATTGTGCTAAGCTTATAAGATCCTTTACCGACAACTCCGAGGACTCGGTATGGTCCCTCCCAATTCTAGCCTGGTTTCCCCTCATTTGGGTCTCGAGTATTGAGGGTGGCTTTTCGTAGAACTAAGTCCCTGATTCCAAAGTGTCGGAGGTTGGTCCTTCTATTGTAACATCTTTCGATCCTTTGCTTCTGCGCGACCATCCGAACAGGCGCAGAAGCAACCTACGATGCATCTTATAACTTGAGGCTAGCATTCATGGACACGTGATTTGACTCCTCTGATGCATGTCAAAACTTGGCGTAGGGTTCTCCAACCTCAATAGGGATGAGGGCCTCGGAGCCATATATTAGAGAAAACGGGGTGGCCCCCGTGCTAGACTTCGATGTCGTCCGATATGCCCAAAGGACCTCGGGTAAAACCTCTATCCATTTCCCTTTTGCATTTTCCAGTCTTTTCTTCAAATTCTGAATGATAGTTTTATTTGTTGACTCGGCCTATCCGTTTCCAGTTGGGTGGTACAGTGTCGATAAAATTCTCTTTATTTTATGCGCTTTGAGGAATTTCGTTACCTTGCTACCGATGAATTGCTTTCCGTTGTCACACACAATCTCGGCGGGTATCCCGAATCAACATATGATGTGGTCCCAGATAAAGTCAATGACTTCTTTTTTTCGGACCTTCTCGAAGGCCTGCACTTCCACCCACTAAGAGAAATAATCAGTCATAAACAGAATAAACTTAACTTTACCTGGGGCCGTTGGTAGAGGGCCGACTATATCCATTCCTCATTTTATGAAAGGCCACGGGGATAAGACCGAATGGAGTTATTCTCTAGGGTGATGGATCATCAGTGCGAATCGTTGACACTTATCACATTTTCTAACAAATTCCTTAGCATATTTTCTGTACTATCCTAGTAATAACCTGCTCTGATAACTTTGCAAACCAAAGATTCGGCGCCGGAGTGATTCCCACAAGTGCCTTCGTGGATTTCTCGAAGGACATAATTGGTGTCTCCTGGACCTAAACATACCGCCAACGGCCCATCGAATGTTCTCCTATACAACATTCTATCTTTATCCAATGAAAACTTAGCAGCCTTGGCTCGTAAGGCTCTTTATTCTTTGTGGTCCAAAGGGAGTTTCCCATTCTTCAAATAGTCAATATACTTATTCCTCCAGTCCCACGTTAGACTTGTTGAATTTATCTTGGCATGACCTTCTTTTACCACAGACCTTGATAATTGGACAACAGCCCTCGGGACGATGTCATCTTCTTCGACCGAGGATCCTAGATTGGCAAGTGCATCGGCCTCACTATTTTTCTCTCAAGGCACATGATCTAGAGTCCACTCCTTGAAACAGTGCAAAGTTATCTGTAGCTTTTCCAAGTACCGTAGAATTCTATCCTTTCGAACCTCGAAGCTTTTGTTTACTTGGTTTAGCACCAGTAGAGAATCGTACTTGGCCTTGATGATTTCTGCTCCTAATCTTTTAGCTAGTTCGAGACCTGCAATCATGGCCTCATATTCGACCTTATTCTTAGTTAATATAGATCTTTTGATAGATTGCCTAATAGTATCACCTGTGGGTGGCTTCAGGACAATGCCAAGCCCGTACCCCTTCACATTCAAGGCACCATCCGTGAAGAGAATACATACCCCTGATGTAGTACTCGAGCTTAACAAGAGTTCTTTCTCCACTTTGGGTATGAGGGTTGGCATGACATTGGCCACGAAGTCAGCTAGGATTTGAGACTTGATGGCCGTTCGGGGTTGATATTCGATATTGTGCCCACTGAGTTTGACGACCCATTTGGCCAATCAGCCCGAGAGCTCGGGCTTATGCAAAACATTTCGAAGGGGTTAAGGGGTTAATAAACATATAGGATGACATTGAAATTATGGTTTTAGCTTTCGAAATGCACTTCTCAATGCAAGTGCTAATTTTTCTAGGTGAGGATACCTAGTTTCAGCATCTCCTAGAGTTTGGCTTATGTAATAAATAAGAAATTGCGTACCTTGCTCTTCTCAAACTAGTACCCTACTTACCACTATCTCGGACACTGCCAAGTATAGATAAAGCCTTTCATCTACTTTCGATGTGTGAAGTAAAGGCCAGCTCGATAGGTATCACTTCAATTCTTCTAAGGTTTGCTGTCACTCCGGGGTCCACACAAAATCTTTTTTCTTTTTGAGTAATGAAAAGAACCGGTGACTCTGATCCGATCACCTCGAAATGAATAGACCCAAGGTAGCTATTTGCCCTGTTAGACTTTGCATGACCTTCACAGTTTTCACGATCATGATATCCTCGATAGCCTTGATCTTATTGGCGTTGATTTCGATACCTCTATTTGATAGCATGAAGCCGAGGAACTTACCCGAGCCAACTCTGAAGGCACATTTCTTCGGGTTAACCTTCATGTTATATTTCCTCAAAATTGCAAATGTTTCCTGCAAGTGAACTAAATGGTCCTCTACGCGTAGGGACTTAACCAACATGTCATCAATGTAAACTTCCATTATTTTACCTATTTGTTCTTTGAACATTTTGTTAACTAGGCATTAGTATGTACCTCCTGCATTTTTTAGCCCAAAGGGAATTACATTGTAACAATAAGTTCTAAACTTAGTTATAAACAAAGTCTTTTCCTGGTCCTATAGATTCATCTGAATATGATTGTACCCATAGTAGGCATCGAGAAAAGTTAGGATCTCGTGGCCAGCCGTGGTGTCGATCATTTGATCGACGTTTGGCAAGGGGAAATAATATTTTGAACATGCCTTGTTCAAGTCCTTATAATCTACACACATTCTAAGTTTGTTTCATTTGTTGGAACTACAACTACGTTGGCTAGCCACTTGGGGTACTTTACCTCCCGAATAGATCCTATTTTAAGAAGTTTGGTTACCTCGTCCTTTACGAAAGCATGCTTTACCTCGGAATGAGGCCTCCTTTTTTGCTCTACCGGTTTGAACCTGGGATCGGTGCTTTGTCGATGTGATTTCTGGTGGAATCTCGGTCCTATCTAAGTGGGACCAAGCAAAGCAATCTATATTATCAATAAGAAATTGAATGAGTTTTATCTTGAGTTCGGGGGTTAATCCCGTTCCAAAGTATACCTTTCTCTCGGGCGTGTACTTGATCAAAATTACCTACTCCAGCTCCTCGATAGTTGGTTGCATCAGATTCTTTGGGAATGACGAAGGTTCGAGGAGTAAGGAAATCCTCATCTTTGTCTTCGAGTACCTGTTGTTATGACTCTATCGAGGTTGGAGGTTGTAATTGCTATCTAGAAGCCTGCTTATCTTTAGTGTTCTACTTCTCTAAGGTCGAAGGCTTTGGATTCGACACTACTTGCTCGGTTGCAAACATCTCCTTTACAATATGTTGCTTCCCGTAGATTGTTTTTACTCCTTCCTCTGTTGGGAACTTCATCATCTGGTGAAGAGTTGAAGGCACCGCCCTCATGTTGTGTATCCATGGTCTCCCGAGGAATGCGTTATACCTCATGTCATCTTCGATGACATGGAACTTTGTATCTTGTATGGTCCTGACTATGTTTATTGGCGAGATAATTTCTCCATTTGTTGTTTCTCTTGCCATGTTTAAGCCATTCAGGACCCAAGATGCATGCACAATCTGATCTTGTAGACCGAGTTGTTCCACGACCCTCGATTTGATTATATTTGCTGAGCTACCTGGATCTACTAAAACACGTTTAACTTGAATTTTATTCAAAAGGATAGAGATTACCACGGTGTCATTGTGACACTGAGATATGCCTTCTGCTTCCTCGTGGCCAGCCGTGGTATCGATCATTCGATCGACGTTTGGCAAGGGGAAAGAATATTTTGAACATGCCTTGTTCAAGTCCTTATAATCTACACACATTCTAAGTTTGTTTCCTTTGTTGGAACTACAACTACATTTGCTAGCCACTCGGGGTAATTTACCTCCCAAATAGACCCTATTTTAAAAAGTTTGGTTACCTCGTCCTTTACGAAAGCATGCATTACCTCGGACTGAGGCCTCCTTTTTTGCTCTATCGGTTTGAACCTGGGATCGGTGCTTTGTCGATATGTGGTGATTTCCGGTGGAATCCCGGTCCTAAGTGGGACCAAGCAAAGCAATCAATATTATCAATAAGAAATTGAATGAGTTTTATCTTGAGGTCGGGGGTTAATCCCGTTCCCAAGTATACCTTTCTCTCGGGCATGTACTTGATCAAAATGACCTACTCCAACTCCTCAATAGTTGATTTGGTTGCATCAGATTCTTTGGGAATGACGAAGGTTCGAGGAGTAAGGAAATCCTCATCTTTGTCTTCGAGTACCTGTTGCTATGACTTCATCGAGACTGGAGACTGTAATTGCTATCTGGTAGCCTACTTATCTTTAGTGTTCAACTTCTCTGAGGTCGAAGGCTCTGGATTCGGCACTACTTTCTCGGTTGCAAACATCTCTTTTACAGCATGTTGCTTCCCGTAGATTGTTTTAACTCCTTCCTCTGTTGGGAACTTCATTATCTGGTGAAGAGTTGAAGGCACTACCCTCATGTTGTGTATCCATGGTCTCTCGAGGAATGCGTTATACCTCATGTCATCTTCGATGACATGGAACTTTGTATCTTGTATGGTCCCGACTATGTTTATTGGCAAGATAATTTCTCCTTTTGTTGTTTCGCTTGCCATGTTTAAGCCATTCAGGACCCAAGATGCATGCACAATCTGATCTTGTAGACCGAGTTGTTCCACAACCCTCAATTTGATTATATTTGCTGAGCTACCTAGATCTACTAAAACACGTTTAACTTGAATTTTATTCAAAAGGATAGAGATTACCACGGTGTCGTTGTGACACTGAGATATGCCTTCTGCTTCCTCGTGGCCAGCCGTGGTGTCGATCATTCGATCAATGTTTGACAAGGGGAAAGAATATTTTGAACATGCCTTGTTCAAGTCCTTATAATCTACACACATTCTAAGTTTGTTTCCTTTGTTGGAACTATAACTACGTTGGTTAGCCACTCAAGGTACTTTACCTCCCTAATAGATCCTATTTTAAGAAGTTTGGTTACCTCGTCCTTTATGAAAGCATGCTTTACCTCGGACTGAGGCCTCCTTTTTTGCTCTACCGGTTTGAACCTGAGATCGGCGCTTTGTCGATGTGTGGTGATTTCCGGTGGAATTCCGGTCCTATCTAAGTGGGACCAAGCAAAGCAATCCATATTATCAATAAGAAATTGAATGAGTTTTATCTTGAGTTCGGGGGTTAATCCCGTTCCCAAGTATACATTTCTCTCGGGCATGTACTTGATCAAAATGATGTACTCCAGCTCCTCGATAGTTGATTTGGTTGCATTAGATTCTTTGGGAATGACAAAGGTTCAAGGAGTAAGGAAATCCTCATCTTTGTGTTCGAGTACCTATTGCTATGACTCCATCGAGGCTGGAGGCTGTAATTGCTACCTGGCAACCTACTTATCTTTAGTGTTCGACTTCTCTGAGGTCGAAGGCTCTGGATTCGACACTACTTGCTCGGTTGCAAACATCTCCTTTACAGCATGTTGCTTCCCGTAGATTGTTTTTACTCCTTCCTCTGTTGGGAACTTCCTCATCTGGTGAAGAGTTGAAGGCAATGCCCTCATGTTGTGTATTCATGGTCTCCCGAGGAATGCATTATACCTCATGTCATAGATGACATGGAACTTTGTATCTTGTATGGTCCCGACTATGTTTATTGGCAAGATAATTTCTCCCTTTGTTGTTTCGCTTGCCATGTTTAAGCCATTCATGACCCAAGATGCACGCACAATTTGATCTTGTAGACCGAGTTGTTCCACGACCCTCGATTTGATTATATTTGCTGAGCTACCTGGATCTACTAAAACATGTTTATCTTGAATTTTATTCAAAAGGTTAGATATTACCATGGTGTCGTTGTGACACTAAGATATGCCATCTGCTTCCTCGTGGCCAGCCATGGTGTCGATCATTCGATCGATGTTTGGCAAGGGGAAAGAATATTTTGAACATGCCTTGTTCAAGTCCTTATAATCTACACACATTCTAAGTTTGTTTCCTTTGTTGGAACTACAACTACATTGGCTAGCCACTCGGGGTACTTTACCTCCCGAATAGATCCTATTTTAAGAAGTTTGGTTACCTCGTCCTTTATAAAAGCATGCTTTACCTCGGACTGAGGCCTCCTTTTTTGCTCTACCGGTTTTAACCTAGGATCGGTTCTTTGTCGATGTGTGGTGATTTCTGGTGGAATCCCGGTCCTATCTAATTGGGACCAAGCAAAGCAATCCATATTATCAATAAGAAATTGAATGAGTTTTATCTTGAGTTCGGGGGTTAATCCTGTTCCCAAGTATACCTTTCTCTCGGGCATGTACTTGATCAAAATGACCTACTCCAGCTCCTCGATAGTTGATTTGGTTGCATCAGATTCTTTGGGAATGACGAAGGTTCGAGGAGTAAGGAAATCCTCATCTTTGTCTTCGAGTACCAGTTGCTATGACTCCATCGAGGCTGGAAGGTGTAATTGCTATCTAGCAGCCTACTTAGCTTTAGTGTTCGACTTCTCTGAGGTCTAAGGCTCTGGATTCGGCACTACTTACTCGGTTGCAAACATCTCCTTTACAGCATGTTGCATCCCGTAGATTGTTTTTACTCCTTCCTCTGTTGGGAACTTCATCATCTGGTGAAGAGTTGAAGGCATGCCCTCATGGTGTGTATCCATGGTCTCCCGAGGAATGCGTTATACCTCATGTCACCTTCGATGACATGGAACTTTGTATCTTGTATGGTCCCGACTATGTTTATTGGCAAGATAATTTCTCCCTTTGTTGTTTCGCTTGCCATGTTTAAGCCATTCAGGGCCCAAGATGCATGCACAATCTGATCTTGTAGACCGAGTTGTTCCACGACCCTCGATTTGATTATATTTGCTGAGCTACCTAGATCTACTAAAACATGTTTAACGTGAATTTTATTCAAAAGGATAGAGATTACCACAATGTAGTTGTAACATTGAGATATGCCTTCTGCTTCCTCGTCATAGAATGATAAGACGTCCTCGGGCACATAGCTCCGAGTCTGTTTTTCTCTAGTGATTGATAATTTGTTGCACTTGAACATAGGTCATTGAGGGACATCGACTCCGCCAATGATCATGTGGATTACATGTTGTGGTTCTTCTTGTTCATTTTTCCTTGCATCTATCTTCCTAAAGTGAATCTTATCCCGATCAGTTAGGAATTCTAAAATGTGGCCCTCATTGAACAAATGAGCCACTTCTTCCCTTAGCTTTCTGCAATCTTCTGGCGATGACCATGTGTGCCATGATATTTGCACATCAAGTTTGGGTTTCTTTGATAAGGATCTGTCTGTATAGGTCTGGGCCACTAGTGTCTTTTATTCTCCCAATAGCTGAGACAATCCTCGATACATCTATGATGAACTTCTATTCCGATAACCGAGGGGCCTCATCGGGGTCAGTGTGTTTATCGAACCCACTTTTACTCATGAGTCCTTGAGAACTTTGACCTTGATCGTTTCTTTGATCGCCCCGAGGAGTGTTGCGGCTTAGGTCGTTGTTTCTTCGATCGGTATATGGATGATACCATTCTTTGTTGAATCTTGATTCCCGGTCTCTGTCCCTCAAGGACTGAACCCGAGGGGGCTCCCAATTGGTCGTCCTCGACCCTGATATTTGATTGATAACGATTGTGCACATTCGACCACGTCACAGATGAATATTCAATCAAGTTCTGCTTTAACTGCCCAGACGCGATCGAGCTCCTTTCATTCAGACCCTGCATAAAGGCCTGTAGTGACCAGTCATCGGAGACCGGTGGTAATTCCATCTTTCCATTTGAAACTGTGACACGAACTCCCTTAGCATCTCGTCGTTCCTTTATTTTATTTTGAAGACGTCTGATTTTCTCGTGGACACCTTTATGGACTTGGCGTGTGCTTTCACAAAGGCATCTTCAAACATAGAAAATGAGTCAATGGAGTTAGGAGCTAAGTTGTTATACCAAATTATGGCTCCCTTTGATAGTATTTCCCCGAAATGTTTCAACAAAACTGACTCGATTTCGTCATCATTCAAATTATTTCCTTTAATCCCACAAGTGTATGAAGTTATGTGCTCGTTAGGGTAAGTTGTCCCATTATAGTTTTGTATATTGGGCATGCGAAACTTCTTGAGAATGGGCATCGAAGCCGCACTCGAGGGGAATGGTTTTTATATGAACTTTTTGGCGTCTAGACCTTTCAAAACTAGAGGTGCCCCCAATGTCTGGTCTACTCGGGAGTTATAATGTAACAACCCGACCGGTCGTTTTAAGCTCTAGTACGTCGATCGACAATTTGAGGCCAGGAGAAGCTTCACTTCAGGTATTATGACATGTACGCATGGTCGGAATTGAATGTTGGGAAGTTCGGAGTTGATTTGGAAAGAGAATTCTCATTTCGGAAGTTTTAAGTTGAAATAATTGACTAAGATTGGATTTTTGAGTAAAAGACATTGGAATTGGGTTCTAAAGATTCCAATAGGTTCATATGATGATTTCGTATTTGGACGTATGCCCGGATCGGGTTTTGGAAGACCCGGAAATGGTCCGGCACCTATTGTGGAAGTTAGCATTTTTGAGAGAATTTCATAAGTTTGGGTTGAAGTGCATTTCAATATTATCAATGTCCGTTTGGGATTCCAAGACTGTGAATATATCCATACGGTGATTTTGGTATTGGGAGCATGATCAGAAGTGAATTTGGAGGTCCGTAGGTCATTTTGGAGTCATTTGGCTAAAATAGAAATTTAATGGTTTCTGAGAAGTTTGACCAGAAGTGGAATTTTTGATATCGGGGTCAGATTCTGATTCCAATTCCGAAAGTTGGGGTAGGTCTGCAATGTCAAATATGACTTGTGTGCAAAATTTGAGGTCAATCGAAGGTGATTTGATAGGTTTCGGCATCGAATGTAGTAGTTTGAAGTTCTAAAGTTCATAAAGCTCGAATTGGGGTGTGATTCACGATTTTGGCTTTGTTTGATGTGATTTGAGGCCTCGAGCAGGTCCGCATTATGGTTTGGGACCGGTTGGTATGATTGGTCAGGGTTCCGAGGGCCTCGAGTGGATTTTGGGCTGTTAACGGATCGAATTGGAGTAGGGAGGAAGAGCTGAAGCCTGTTGTCATCTGGTGTAACTGAACCTGCGAGGTCTTGGCCGCAAGTGCGGAGCCGTAAAAGCGAGAGTGGCTGGGCTAAGCTGGGACTGCAGATACGGTCATCTTACCGCAAAAGTGTATGGTATCTGTGGGAGGAAGGGCGCAAATGCGGGATTTGAGGGCCTGGAGGAGGACCGCAGAAGAGGATTGTGGGTCGCACCTGCGGAATCGCAGAAGCGGTCAAGTAACCGCAGGTGCGAAAATGCTGGAGGCAGTGAGGTTCTTTTAAATCGGGGGTTGGGTTCATTTCAACCCTATTTCTTCCATTGGAGCCGATTTTGGAGCAACTTTGAAGTGCAATTTTCACCACCAAGCATGCAGTAAGTGGTTTATGCTACTTTTAAGTTAAATACATGATTGTACATGGATTTGAGCATGAAAACTTGTGGGAAACTTGGGGTTTGATGGAAAACCTAAAAAATTGTCAACTTTTTGATTGTGGTTAGGAATTGTTATAAATTGGATTAGAATGAGTAATTGACATATATTAATGCGTTTACATAATTATTGGCTAGTTTTGGAGCATTGTGCATCAATTTAAATCTTCAGAAGGGCGTGAAATGCCGGTGATGGAACTTCGGAGCGAGGTGAGTCTCATTTCTAACCTTGTAAGAGGGAATTGTCCCCATAGGTGAATTAATTGGATATGTGCTCCTATTTGTAGGGGCTACGTACGTACAAGGTGACGAGAGTCCGTGCGTAGCTACTATTATGCATAAGTCTGGGTAGTCTAGGACCCAAAAACATGCTCTACCTGTGATATTTGGAATCTTGTTGTCAATTTAAAATGCTTAAATCATATTGAATTGGTAAATGAAATTCTAAAAGAATTAAACATCATTTTCTTGACCGTTAAAGAGAATTGCTATTTCTTTTGGTAATTGTTTTTTTTCCTGATGAAGTCTTGATTGACTGTTTGAATGCGTGTTTCTATGTGTACCTGCATCGCATGTATGATTCACGAGCAAAGTGACTGTTTATTTATATTTGACCGCGTCGCATGTATGATTCGCGAGCAGGGTAATAGATGCATCTATGGTTCACACCATTCGACCCTCTAGCAGTGCACAATTTAACTATAGTTGGATCGGACCGTACGACCTCGACATGATTTGCCATGCTTGTAATGCTTGCTTGAGATTTATAAATTGATATTGCCTCCCTTGTATGAGATAAATTGATAAATAATAGATTATGAATTTGGAGACTTCTAAATATTAAAAGGGATGTTTATTTGTTTCTTGACTTACTTAAGTTTACTACCGTTTTAATAAATCCATGATCATTCGCTTTATTTATATATTATTATTGAACCACTAGTAAGTGTCGAAGTCGACCTCTCGTCTCTACTTCTTCGAGATTAGACGGGATACTCACTTGTTACATGTTGTTTTCATACTCATACTACACTTGTAGTGCATTTTTGTTGCATAGGCGCATGTAAGTCTAGTGGCCTAGTTTGGCACTGCGGCATGGTTGATACGTGGACTAAGGCGAGTTGCACCTCTCTTGACGATCCGTAGCCAGCAGAGTCCCTTCCAGAGTATTGTACTGTGTTTTCTTTTCTGTCCAATTGTATTCTGGACAGTTGTTGTATTACATTATTTCTTAGAAATTGCTCATGCACTTGTGACACCCGGTTCTGGGATGGTTATGGGGTATTCTGTATTAAGTTCTAAATATTCTTTTATTTATTTTGTAAAGATTATATTTTACTATCCAAATTGAAGGAAAAATCATAGTTTTCACAGTTATTTAAACAAGGATTTAAATTAAGTATATATGGTTGGCTTATCTGATAGTGTGTTTGGCGCCATCACGGCCCTTAGTGGATTTTGGGTTGTGACAACATGGCATCAGAGCACTAGGTTCCCTTAGGTCTCACGAGTCACGAGTGAGTTTAGTAGAGTATTGCAAATCAGTACGGAGACATCTGTACTTTTCTTCGAGAGGCTACAGGGCTGTTAGGAGCACTTTCCTTCTTGATTCCTCATCGTGTGGTTTGATTCCTTTGAGGCTATGCCCTTGTTTCCTTCCTACTTAATCTTATGAGATGGGAAGCACTTATTATAAATCGGGAATTGAGGATTTGTAATAGTACTACCGATATGGTGCGGGATATTTCTCCCTGCATAGTTGTTTGGGCTATTGTCGTCACCTTGTAGAAGGCCATTCTATCGTTTCAGCTCAGTATCAGTATTACCTAAGGTTTCAAGATTTGGCATCAATGTTATGACGATTCGTGCATTTCTATCGCCCAGTATTGATGTAATAGTAAGATACTTACCAATATGCCGGGGCAGGGAATGACCTGAAAAGAGGCCTACTCAGTGTATAATTCAGAGACTCAGTATTTCATTCCCGGTGGAGGAAAGGCAACCGGACCATACTTGTTCAGGATTGTCACGACCCTAAAACCGACCCTATCGTGATGGCGCCTATCCTGAAACTAGGCCAGCCGACACAACTCCCAAATCAACCATTAATCATTAAGAATCATTTCTAAGCCTTTAATTAAACAAATGTTTCATAATGTAAGTCTAAATGAACAATGCGAAAATAATATACAAGCCCGACATCAGGGTGTCACAAGTCACGAGCATTTACTAAGGTCTGATTACAACAAAAAGTCTGAAAAAGTACTAAATACAGTCTAATGAAAACAAGAGGGAGAAAAGCAGTGCTGCGAACGTCGGGCAGCTACCTTGCTAACTCCGATGACTCTTCCACTAAGCAATCAACACCCGCTACCGGGTTCAGAAATACCTGAATATGCACACAAGGTGCATGGAGTAATGTAAGTACTCCAACTCAGTAAGTAATAAAGGTAAATGAAAGCTGAGCAGTAAGAAAACACGTAAGTCATATCATAACGCTACAACAATTGCAGTATATTTCCAAAAGAGTAAAGAAATCATTTACTTTGTAAAAATCAAGCTCAGTTTCAGTAAAACCTTTTAAAACAACTTTCAATAGATTCAAACGAGTGATAAAAATAGTGAGTAAAAAATGATGGAAATATAAATAGCCTCTCGGGAAAAACATGTACCATAAACCGCCCCTTGAGCATAATATTAATAGAACCAACCGCTCAGGCTACCTCATAATCACTCGTAATCAGCCCCTCGGGCATAACATGAATCAAGAACCGCCCCTCGGGCAATCATGGATCAAGAACAGCCCCTCGTGCTTCAATATGAAACAACAACAGCCCCTCGAGCTACAACATATCACTCACACTGGGTACCCGCACTTACTGGGGGTGTACAGACTCCGGGAGGGCCCCCTTACGACCCAAGTGCAATATCAAGCCATCTCATGGCATAATAAAACAGGCCCTCGGCCTTATATCAAGCCACCTCGTGGAGTAACAAATCAGTTCCTTGGCCTCATACTCATAAATCAGTACCACACTACTGCGGCGTGCAACCCAATCCCATAATATCCTCACAACATAGGCCCTCGGCCTCATTCAGTCAGAAATCTCTCATGCCACTCGAGCAACAGTAAAATATGATGCTCAGCCCAAAAATATCATTTAAAGAGTTAAAATAGAGTAAACATGGCTGAGTTATGAAAACAGTATAATATAGCATGACTGAGCACATATATAAAATCAAAACAGTGAGGAGATATCAGTAAAAATCCCCTAAGGGTCCAAATAGTTGGCACGAGGCCCAAATATGGCACCCAGCCCAAAACATGATGATAGCAAATAGTTTTCAATCAAATACGCAGTAAAATAGTCATTCGGGATGGACTAAGTCTCAATCCCCAACAGTGTACGACCCCACGCTCGTCATCTAGCGTGTGTGTCATCTCAATATAGCACAATGATGTGAAATCCGGGATTTTATACCCTCAAGACTAACATTTACAATCATTACTTATCTTAATCCGGCCCAAACTCTAGCCCGCGATGCCTTTGCCTCTCGACTTGGCCTCCGAATTCTCCAAATCTAGCCAAAAGCAGATTCATACCATCAAAATATGCTAAGGGGACAAAGCCCACTCAAAAATATCCAATTTATACCAAAAATCCCGAATTGACCAAACCTGCCCCCCGGGCCCACGTCTCGGAATCTGATAAAAATCACACCAATAGAATGCTTACCCTCTCACGAGTTCGTACATACCAAGGACATCAAAATCGAACCTCAAATGGCCCCTTAAATCCCCAATTTACACTCTATAATTTCAAGCCCTAATTTCCCAATTTTAGGCTTTAAATTCCACAAATTTCATGTTTAAACAAGTAAGAATCAACATAGGATTGAGTATCAAGTTAAAAAATCTTACCTCCAAGTGTTCCCCTTTGATTCCCTCTTCAATCCTCCTCAAAAAGTTCCAAAATCGCTCATAAATGGTGAAAGATAGACCAAAAATCGCGACACATGGCCTATTTAAACATTCTGCCCAGGCCAAAAATTCCTTCTTCACGAATGCAGTCAAAGCCTCGCGTTCGCGAAGCACAAATAATTCACAACTCAAGTTTCCTCTTACGCGAACGTGAACACTACCCTTGCGAACGCGATGCCTTACTCAGCTTAGCCTAAGTGAACATGTTTCTTCTGTCGCGAACGCGATGCTCAATCAGATTCAACCTTCGTGAATGCGGGACCAACATCGCATACGCGAAGGGTAACTGGCCTGCCTCACTCAACATCTCTTCGCGAACGCGAGGGCCCTATCGTGAACACGAAGAGAAAAACTCTGCAACATTAATCTGAAGAAATCTGCAACTTTCAAAACAAGAATTTGTTCGGTTTAACCACCCAAAACTCACCCGAGGCCCTCAAGACCTCAACCAAACATGCCAACATATTCCATAACATCATTAAAACTTGTTCCAACCTTCGGGATGCTCAAAATAACATCAAAACACCAAATTTGGATCGGATTCAAGCCTAAGAATTCTAGAAACTTCCAAATTTCGCTTTCGATCAAAAAGTCTATCAAACCTCGCCCGAATGACCTGAAATTTTGCACACATGACCTACTCCAACTTTCAAAATTCCATTCTGACCCCTATATTAAAATCTCACCTATCAACCGGAAAACACCAAAATCACAATTTTGCCAATTCAAGCCTAAACCTTCCACGGACCTCCAAAATATATTCCGATCACGCTCCTAAGTCCCAAATCACCTAACGGAGCTAACCAAATCAAAAAAATTCCAATCCGAGATCATATACTAACAAGTCAAAACTTGGTCAAACCGTTCAAATTTTATGCTTCAAATTGAGAATTGTTCTTCCAAATTCATTCCGATTACCCTGAAAACCAAAACCGACGATTTATATAGGTCATAATACATCAGACGGAGCTAGTCATGCTAGAGAACTGGCGATCAAAGTGCAAAAGCCCAAAATGACCGGTCGGGTCGTTACATCCTCCCCCACTTAAACATACGTTCGTCCTCAAACGTGCCCAGAGTTGTTTCGAAACCCATCAAATCGCTATGTAACCTTACCATGCACATACCCGGGGGTGATCCCTCGTCACCGTATCTCATATAGGTCCGATAACACAATGTAACTTAAATTTTGCAATCCAACCTAGCCCATAAACCTTAGAACCATATTTCCACTTCTGAAATCATCTACAAGATCAGAATCTCACATCTATAGTCTGAAAACACCTGAACAAGCTGTAACAAACCCTACCTGCAGCCCTAGATGCAATCACAAAATATACCGCGTAACTCAGACACTTGTAGCGATAACTTCAAATCACGACAGCTGCACACAAAAACTGAATACCGATAATAACCTCTTATCAATTAAAGTCTCATTCCAACAATTTCATATACTGCCAATGATGAATGAAACACGTAGAAAGTCATAACCATTTCCCAGATCAACCATTCGAGAAGCCACTCCTCCTTTGTCCTGGACCATAGAAAATTTCTGAGCCGAACATCGATATTATCCTTCCAACACGCTGAAACTGAATCCGTTTGTATTCATTCTAGATCCCAACGGTCTCATCTAATCCAACACAACTACTCTAGTGGCATGACACATCAGTACAAACTAAAGCCACAACTCGTGCAATCCGCGCGCCAATAAGCAACAATCCGAACATACTCAAATCATGACTCAAATAAGGGAGCTGTACCGCAAGCTCACTAGTACTACCACACACAATGTTGAGAACCCGTCACACATCGTAGAAATAGAACACACGAATCTAACCCGAAGGGTCATAGTCCATGTAACTTCGCTGGAATACACGCCCTTATCCAAACACTGGTCCACATGAAACACCTCAAGTCACTATGCTCATAATCAACAACATGCGCAATTTGATTTCTACAACCAAAGCAAATCATCATAACCATCGCGAAGCAATTGACATAACATTACACAAACCCGAAAGGACACAACCGATGCGCCATCCGCCGAGAAATACCCAATACTCTTCCCGCTCGAATTCCACTAAGAGACCCCAATAAAACCGCACCACATGTGCCTATAACCAACAAATCCCAATGCCTTGCAACACGGAAAGGTAACTTATAGATCTACCCATATCACTAACAAGCTCAATAATAATCGAATCAACACATCCCTCAACAATACAACTCGGAGTCAACCAAGCTGACTCGAGTTAGAACACACATCTATATTAGCCTATCAATGAACCCCTTATCAAGGAGTTCCTGAAGCTGCTGCTTCAACTCCTTTAACTCCACCGATGCCATACGATAGGTGCCCGACTCCAAATCAATACCGAAATCAACAACCCTACTCGGCAACATGCCTGGTAGCACAAAACACATCCAAAAAATCCCTCGCCACTAGAACTGATTCAGTGGTAGGAGTCTCTGCATTGACATCCATCACGAAGGCCAAATAAGAAAGAAAACCCTTCCCATCCATCCGCTGGGTCTTAAAAAAAATGGAACCACCCTACTAGAAACATAATTCGTCGAACCTCGCCACTGAATCCGTGGCATTCCCAGCATAGCCAACGTCGCCATCTTAGTGCAACAACCTAGAATAACACAACACTAAGACAACCAGTCTTTTCCCAATATCACATCCAAAATCTAACATACCAAGCAATAAAGGATCCCATTGGTTCTCCAAACCCCTGATAGCCACCACACAAGGCCGATACATGCGATCCACAACCACGACCTAAGCTGTCTATGAGAACTCCAGTCTCCAAATCCATTCAGCACGCGAATCACCATATCTGATCCCAACTCCACCATCCAAATATACAATACACCTCTAATACACAATCATCCCATGAGAGGTACTCCTATAACTCTTCTGTGCCACCAAGCAAACTCGAATATCAACAGTCGATCCAACCAGAGAGTGCTGTAATACTAATGAAGTATCATCAACTCAATCACATTGCCCCTCTTTCTGAAACGTATACCCTCATCAAGCCATACCAGTTAGTAATATTATTTACCTAGTAATCAGAAACTGCCCATGATGTCTAAGAATTTATGACATTCCTTTCAGAACTGAACCGCGACCTTACACATGCAAATCTCAATCCTACACAACATACCGCATATACTATACCTTCATAGGATAAACATAAGAACTTCATATCCATTCTGAACCACAAGCAACTACGTACTCAACTAGCCAAGACTCTCCCATTTTATCCCATCTAGAAGAAAATCACTATACATCCCATGCTTCTCATGCCAGTAGAAAATATACACCTCCAAACCGTGGTAGAAATCATCAAGAACTCTCCGAATCCCCTTTGCACAAAACCAAACCATCAGGACTGACTCTTTGTAAGTCAACTAAGCTACACAAGCCATCAAAACCTAAGAGCATTGCTACGAAACACCTATGGAAAATCATTACCTCATAATCACCCAAAGAACTAATCATAACCTTACCATGTCGATCCGGCCTACTACCTAAATATCCCATCTATCCAAGTTCCTTCTGATTTACCTTCAACTTGATATTCCTTCTTACTATAACACCACAATTCAAAATACCTACCCTGAAGGGATTTCTTGCGATCCCAAAGTCGTTATCTTCACCTTCCTGATACTGATATATAGAATCCCATGACGATATAGAAATACCATGAGTCTTGATACCCTCCAATGAAAAAATCAGTTTCTAGCCAAATATACAACTTGAAAATCTCCAATTATTACATGTAAAATCTTAAACCCATTAGAACCATTCTCGAGAGATATCCACTCTACTGAAACCGCAATTAGACCGATCAAATGAATCGGACGACCTGTGTTCCATTAGCATTCTGACACTACAGATGTAACCTCACCCTAATGCAACCAAGCAACTTCCTGTTCTATGCGCCTTACATCCTTCACCAATAACTCAAGTCATTCCATGATTCTCATACACTCATAAAGCATAATATAACCTTTATTGAAATTCCTTTTACTCAAGCCATCATCGATCTCAACCTCTGTAAGTCATAACTAACTCACCAATACAACTCAGACTGGAACCAACATAGCACATAACTGTGCAATCACCTAATCAATAGTAGACTTCCCCACTTGGCTCAAAGTCATAGATCAAAACACACAATAACTCATAGTGCATATACTCTATCACTGCCTTAATACCATAGTGTGATTAAACTCAACCCTTCATAAGCTCGTACAACACAGACCATCTAGCATTTTAAATCTTTTGCAAATCTCGCATTCACTCTCGTGACAGTAAAGCCCACTCTCTAAGGCGACTCAAATTCAAATTGCAACACATATATTTCACTGGTAACATAGATCTTCCAATAAACAACATAAAGGATCACGCCAACTTCTGAACACTCCGCAGAACATAACCCACCTGCTTCGCCTCAAACTAATATCTCTTTACACCTTTCCACCATCATAAACATTACGAAGTCACTTAATCTTCCTGAGTTTGAACTCATCTCACAACGTGAAATCTACTTCACTTCCCAACTAGGCAACATGAAAAGATCCTTCAACATGCCCACAACTCAGGCCATACATCAAATCATGATGGAAATCAAGCACTGGTTATTTCTTACTACCCCCAAGTAGACCCTTCTCGTCTCATTCAAATCATCTGAACACATCTCGCAGTCACATCATACTCATCACATAGCTACCCAGTCATCACTCCCACTAATCGGGACACTATCTGACATACAAATCCAAAAGCATGTGCTCACACAATTAACACCTCAGAGCTCAAGCTATAGGCAAACTCCAGCCTCAAGTCCTCCAGACTGGACCAACATCCACACACATAGATCACACCTCGCCCCTCGATCAGATAATCAAAAGCCATCAATGCACATCCGATACTGAGTGCTCTGCGCATATGAACGCGTGGAAGGAATTCAAAGAGTTACATTTCAAGAGGAATCAAGGAAGCACGATAAGAGTTCAAGAATGTGAAGTTTTTCCTAAAGGTTCTTGATCGGGTCCAACCCTGTACTACTATTGAGTAGCAAGCGAGGTCGAAGCAGCTTTTACCCAAGAAAGTCGGGATCGATTTTCACAGGGAGCTAGATATTGGAGTTGAGTTTCTATCTAAAGTGGAGTTGTGTATTTGTTCCTAATTGCACTTCTAAACATTTTTGGGTTTGATATTAATCCTAATTTTATAATACTACTATGCTAAATTAGGCTAAGTAAAGTTAAGATTAAACTATTGCAAGTTGTTCAAAAAGATAAAAGTCACTAGGGTAGTGACTTTCTCCTAGGTGGCTAATTGACGGATTCTTGAGTCTAAGGCTAGATTTTCACATTTGGGGAATATGATATAATCATTGCATGATTCTACTCACTCTACACCTCTCGGCGGTTCGAGTGATTTTGCCCGAATTGACATTCTCAAGACCAATTGGTTATGCAAATTTGTGCAAGCAATCAAGGTTCAAGTTGGGTATTACTATCTCTAGGTTTAACCCTTTAATTGGGGCTATCAATCTCTTGAATATACCCCAATTCCTTGTTGGACTAATTTCACAGACTTAGGCTCTCTTTTTCTCAAGAAGAGCCAAAGTCTACTAAGCATAAACTAGTGTTTGCAACCACTAATTCCACATTAAAACACTAAATTAGCCAAAATATCAAACACCCATAGACAATCAAGCATCAAAACACAAGACCCATCAATTACGCACACTAGGGTTGAGCCACAACCCTAGCTAATGGATCTAACTACTCATAATTAGAGAATAAAACAAAGCAATAGATGAAGAAAAACCCATAATAATTAATTGCTAAATAAAACTTGAAGATTCAATGTTGAAACTAAGCTAAAATTACTTAAAATAGTAAAAGGAAAGAAGTCACGAGCGCAGCTCTATGTCCAACACTATTTGATGACCTAAAAATAGGAAAAAATACTATTTATACTAGGCTGAAAATTCTGGACAAAAATACTCCTGTGGGGCTAGTGCGGACCACACAAAATCGAGTGCGGCCACACTAAGGCTCTTGGATTAACTATTCTGCTCTCTAAAGTTGGCCACCGCGGACCACACAAAATACATCGCGGCCACGGTGGCTTCTACTACGGTCCAGACAAAAAGGACAGTGGACCTCATTGGCCAGTTCCTCCAAATTGTCACCTCTCTGAACCTGAGCTCTGCAGACCGCACGAAATCGAGTGCGGTCGCAATGAACCCAATGCGGACTGCACAAAACCCTTTGCGGCCACATTGCCTGGTGGCCTTAAAAGCATACTCTCTGAACTTCATCTTTGCGAACCGCACAGAATGGTGTGCAGTCACACTGGCCCTGTTTGACTGAGCTTGGACTTGTCCTGGTACTTGTGCAAGTTTTACTCCTTTTTGAGCTGGTTTTTGACACCTTGTTGATTAAAACTGCAATCAAGCACAACTTGTGAACCTTTGGGACTATTTTATACACATTTCTAATAAAAACTTAAGCAAAAAGGAGTGTAAAATGCATCATAATCCCTAGTTATCTGTTCTGCAGCCTCCCGAGGATAAGTACAAACATCTCCATATCGATCCGCGAGACTCTACTAAAATTGCTCATGACTCGTGAGACGTATGTAACCTAGGCTCTGATACTAACTTGTCATGACCGTAAAATCGACCCGCTCGTGATGGCGCCTATCATGAAACTAGGCCAACCGACACAACTCCCAAATCAACCATTAATCAATAAGAATCATTTTAAGCCTTTAATTAAACTAATGTTCATAATGTAAGTCTAAATGAACAGTGCTGAAATAATATAAAAGCCCTACATCGGGATGTCACAAGTCACGAGCATTTACTAAAGTCTGATTACAATGAAAAGTTTGAAAATGTACTAAATACAGTCTAATAAAAACAAGAGGGAGAAAAGTAGTGCTGCAAACATCGGGCAACTACCTTGCTAACTCCAATGACTCTGCCACTAAGCAATCAGCACCCACTACCGGGTTTAGAAATACCTGAATTTGCACATAAGGTGCACAGAGTAATGTGAGTACTCTAACTCAGTAGGTAATAAAGGTAAATAAAAGCTGAGTAGTAATAAAACACGTAAGCCATATCATAACGCTACAACAATTGCAGTATATTTCCACAACTGTACAGAAATCATTTACTTTGTAAAAATCAATCTCAATTTCAGTAAAACCTTTTAAAACAACTTTCAATAGATTCAAACGAGTGATAAAAACAGTGAGTAAAAAATGATGGAAACATAAACAGCCACTCGGGCAAAACATGTACCATAAATTGCCATCGGGCATAATATCAATAGAAATAACCCCTCAGGCTACCTCACAATCACTCGTAATCAGCCTCTCGGGCATAATATGAATCAAGAACCGCCCTTCGTGCAATCATGGATCAAGAACAGCCCCTCGGGCTTCAATATGAAATAACAACAACAGCCCATCGGGCTACAACATATCACTCACACTAGGTACCCGCGCTCACTGGGGGTGTACAGACTCTGGGAGGGGCCTCTTATGACCCAAGTGCAATATCAAGCCATCTCGTGGCATAATCAAATCAGGCCCTCGGCCTCATAATCATAGATCTGTACCATATTGCTGCGGCGCACAACCCGATCCTATAATATCCTCACAACACAGGCCCTCGGCTTCACTCAGTCAAAAATCTCTGTTGCCACTCGGGCAACAGTAAAATATGATGCTTAGCCCGGAAAATATCATTTAAAGAGTTAAAATAGAGTAAACATGGCTGAGTTTTGAAAACAGTATAATATAGCATGACTGAGCACAGATATAAAATCAAAACAGTGAGAAGGTATTAGTAAAAATTCCCTAATGGTCCAAATAGTTGGCACGAGACCCAAATATGGCATTCATCCCAAAACATGATCATAGCAAACAATTTTCAATCAAATACGCAGTAAATCATTCATTCAGGATGGACTAAATCTCAATCCCCAACAGCGCACGACCCCACACTGTGCGTCACCTTAATGTAGCACAACAATGTGAAATCTGGGGCTTCATACCCTCAGGACAAACATTTACAACCATTACTTACCTCAATCCGGTCCAAACTCTAGCCCGCGATTCCTTTGCCTCTCGACTCGACCTCTGAATGCTCCAAATCTAGCCAAAAGCAGATTCATACCATCAAAATATGCTAAGGGAACAAAGCCTACTCGAAAATATCCAATTTATACCAAAAATCCCGAAATTGACCAAACCCGGCCCATCGGGACCACGTCTCGGAATTCAATAAAAATCATACCATTAAAATCCTTACACTCTCAGGCGTTCATACATACCAAGAAAAACAAAATCGGACCTCAAATGGCCCCTTAAATACCCAATTTACACTCTCCAAGTTCAAGCCCTAATTCCCCAAATTTAGGCTTTAAATTCCACAAATTTGATATTTAAACAAGTAAGAATCAACATATGATCGACTATTGAGTTCAAAAATCTTACCTCCAAGTGTTCCCCTTTGATTCCCTCTTTAATCATCCTCAAAAAGCTCCAAAATCGCTCATAAATGGTGAAAGATAGACCAAAAATCACGAACATGGCTAATTAAACATTCTACCCAGGCCAAAAATTCCTTATTCGCGAATGCGGTCAAAGTCCCGCGTTCGCGAAACACAAATAATTTACAGCTCAAATTTCCTCTTATGTGAATGCAAACAGTACCCTTGCGAACGCGATGCCTTACTCAGCTTAGCTTACGCAAACGCGTTTCTTCAGTTGAGAACACGATGCTCAATCAGACTCAACCTTCACGAACACGGGACCAACATCGCGATCGTGAGATTGGTGTATTGTGAAAAAGGATTTGCATCCTAGTTAAGGATTCTTGATCGCTTTTCAGCTTTAGTGTGGCCGGTGGTATGGATGTATGGACCTGTTATCTGTTATAGAAGGTCGTGGGAACGTGCCCCATGGGAAGGTTGTATAAGTGTGGCATGTAGTCACTTGATTGATTAAAGAATTAAACCAAGTATGAAGATTATGGTGATATCGTTAATTTGAGAATTGATTCCTGGAGGGCACTCAATTTATTGGGTTGTGGACTATGGAGGATTACTCCGACTATGATGGTTGTTCTTGTGTTTTATGGGAAAAATGGGGTTATTATGGACCAAGGAAAGATTATGGACCTAGTTCGGTACGATCAGAATCAGCTTGAGGTTTGTGAATGGATTTAAGTATGAATATGGGCTCTATATCAGGCCGGATATGTTCATTTTAGCATAGCGCTCCTTATGGAGGAGTATTCAGACGTTGGATGTTATTTCATCGTTGGCTATTTCATGTAATGCTATATTGTACCGTGTGAGTTGTGAATGGCTCGATAATTTTCTTATGTGTTGAGGTTCTGCGTAGCGATGGTGTTATGTGAGCAGGATGTCTCTTTAGTTTCAGAACATATATCGCACCTCAGTTGTACTTGAGTTTGTTAGTTTATGGCACTATATGTCTCCCCAAGGATGGTATTATGCACTTACTTGTGACCGATATTTAGTATTTTGTTGTAATGAGCAATTTAGCTCAATGTATATCTCCTTATGTGAATTTTATGTGTGGATCGAGTGGCACGATGCCATGGATATATTGTTTGGATCGGGTTGCTAGTGTGATGTTGAGTACAATTCCCTATACCTGTTTTTGTGTGTTTTATTTCCCATTTTCTTAGGAAAGTTCATATTAGTCGCGTGAGTTGAGTAGTCCCTTCCTAAGTTCGTTTTCCTTATGTATCACGTTCGAGCTTGCAGCTAATTGGCACGCTACTACATCATATAAGACTTTTGATCATGACCGGGGTGACTTATTGCCTGAGCAGTTCGTACGGGGTGAGACGAGATTATTGGATCTAGGATCAATGCAGTCAGATTATATGAAGTACATTAAAGAGCAAGGATCATTATTTGGTTCAGAATGAGGTAATGGTTCTTGTCAGAAGTATAGACTCACTGATTTGTTAACTTGGCAGTTGGTTATAAATTTCTACACATCTCTTCTGTCGTGGCAGTATTGCGAGAGTTGGAACAAGACTTATATATATCCTGAGGTGCGTTGTGAGCATCAGATTCGGGGAATGTTGGTTATTATGATCAGAGAATGTTATTATGGTCCTATGAATTATGCGGTGCATGGTGTGAATTCACCAAAGGTAATCATGTTTGGGTACATCGTGTGGGTATTGATACGACATTCATATATTGGAAACAGGCCTGATAGGGAATTCCGGATGTTGGTATTGAACTCTAAGCTTATTTACATGAATGAAGAGAATATCTTCAAATTTTCTTGAGCTAATGTGCTTAACTGAGTTGTGAAAGCATGAGTAGGTGCTCGAGGTGTTAAACAGTGATTTCGGACAATTCCAGTGCAGTTCTTAGCACGTTCGATGGCGAACGTATGTTTAAGTGGGAGAGAATGTAACGACCTGATCGATTGTTTTGAGCTCTAGCACGTCGATCAAAAGTTTGTGGCCAGGATCAGCTTCACTTCAGGTATTATGACTTGTACGCATGGTCGGAATTGAATGTCGGGAAGTTCGAAGTTGATTTGGAAAGAGAATTCTTATTTCGGAAGCTTTAAATTGAAAGAATTGATTAAGATTGGATTTTTGAGTAATAGACATTGGAATTAGGATTTGAAGGTTCCAACAGGTTCGTATGATGATTTTGGACTTGGAAATATGTCCGGATCGGGTTTTGGAAGACCCGAAAATGGTTCAGCACCTATTGTGGAAGTTAGCATTTTGGGAGAATTTCATAAGTTTGGGTTGAAGTGCATTTCAATGTTATTGATGTCTGTTTGGGATTTTGAGACTATGAATAGCTCTATACGGTAATTCTGGTATTGGGAGAGCGATCGGAAGTGAATTAGGTCAGTAGGTCATTTTGGAGGCATTTGGCTAAAATAGAAATTTGAAGGTTTTTGAGAAGTTTGACCGAAAGTAGACTTTTTGATATCGGGGTCGGATTCTGATTCTGGAAGTTGGAGTAGGTCCTTAATGTTGAATATGACTTGTGTGCAAAATTTGAGGTCAATCGGAGGTGATTTGATAGGTTTCAACATTGAATGTAACTTCATAAAACTTGAATTGGGGTGTGATTCATGATTTCGACATTGTTTGATGTGATTTGAGGCCTCGAGCTGGTCCGCATTATGGTTTGGGATTGGTTGGTATGATTGGTCGGGGTCCCGGGGGCCTCAGGTGAATTTCGGGCAATTAACGAATCAAATTTGAGCTGGGAGGAAGAGTTGAAGCCTGCTGTTATCTAGTATAACTGCACCTGCGAGGTCTTGGCCGCAGGTACGGAGCTGCAGAAGCGACTTGGGTGCTGCAAAAGCGAGAGTGGCTGGGCTAGGCTGGGACCTCAGATGCGGTCATCTTGCCGCAGAAGCAGACAACATCTGCGGGAGGAAGGGCGCAGATGCGGGAGTTGAGGGCCTGGAAGAGGATCGCAGAAGCGGATTGTGGGTCGCACCTGCGGAACTGAAGAAGCGGTCAAGTGAACGCAAGTGCGGAAATGCTGGAGGAAGTGAAGTTCTTTTAAATCAGGGGTTGGGTTCATTTCAACCCCATTTCTTCCATTGGAGCTGATTTTGGAGCAACTTTGAAGTACCATTTTCACCACCAAGCATGAGGTAAGTGGTTTATGCTAGTTTTGAGTTAAATACATGATTGTATATGGATTTGAGCATAAAAACTTGTGGAAAACTTGGGGTTTGAGGGAAAACCTGGAAAATTAGTATTCTTGGATTTTGACCACGATTTTGGGTATGAAATTAAGAGTAAATTACATATTTGAGTTCGTGAGATTATGGGTAAACTTTATCATAGAAAAAATTCGGAATTCGGGCACGTGGGCCCGAGGGCAATTTTGTCAACTTTTCGATCGGGGTTAGGAATCGTTATGAATTGGATTATAATGAGTAATTGAACATATATTAATGGGTTTACATAATTATGGCTAGTTTTGGAGCGTTGTGCATCAATTTGAGTCTTCGGAAGGGCGTGGAATGCTGGTGATGGAACTTCAGAGTGAGTTGAGTCTCCTTTCTAACCTTGTAAGAGGGAATTGTCCCCATAGGTGAATTAATTGGATATGTGCTCCTATTTGTGTGGGGCTACGTACACACAAGGTGACGAGACTCCGTTCGTAGCTGCTATTATGCATAAGTTCGGGTAGTGTAGGACCTAAAAGCATGCTCTACTTGTGATATTTGGAATCTTGTTGTCAATTTAAAATGCTTAAATCACAATGAATTGCTAAATGAATTTCTAAAGGAATTAAACATCATTTTCTTGACCGTTAAAGAGAATTGCTATTTCTTTAGGTAATTGTTTTTCCCTGATGAAGTCTTGATTGACTGTTTGAATGCGTGTTTCTATGTGTACCTGCGTCGTATGTATGATTCGTGAGCGGGGTGATTGTTTATTTATATTTGACCGCATCGCATGTATGATTCGCGAGCGGGGTAATAGACGCATCTATGGTTCGCGCCATTCGACCCTCTGGCAGTGCATAATTTAAATATTGTTGGATCGGGCCGTAAGACCTCAGTGTGATTTGCGCATGCTTGTAATGCTTGCTTGAGATTTATAAATTTATATTGACTCCCTGGTTTGAGACAAATTGATAAATAATAGATTATGAATTTGGAGGTTTCTAAATATAAAAAGGAATGTTTATTTGTTTCTTGACTTACTTGAGTTTACTGCCGTTGTAATAAATCCATGATCATTTGCTTTATTTATATATTATTATTGGACCACTAGTAAGTGTCGAAGTTGACCTCTCGTCTCTACTTCTTCAAGACGGGATACTCATTGTCACGACTCCAGTTCGTCCTCCGTGAACTATCGTGACGACACCTAGTCTCTACAACTAGGTAAGCCTAACAAATGCGGAAAAAGATATAATTTGCGGAAAGAAAATAATGTAAAATCGAAATAACAAAATGAGATAGTGTTTAAGATGTCGCCTTGCACATAACAGTACAAGAATCTCAACCTAACACTTCCCAAAATCCGGAACCCCATGAATCACAAGCTAAGGGACACATAAGAAGCTCTAACTCCAGAAATGTCTAAGAAAATGGAAAATACTGAAGGGCTATACTATTACAGAAAGATAGAAAAGGACTCCTTGGTCTGCAGATGTGGCAGATATACCTCAAAGTTTCTACAAAAGCGCCTCGCCTCAAAGATGATAAGACTAAGTAGAAGTACCTGGATCTGCACATGAAAAACATGCGCAGAAAGGGCATGAGTACACCATAGCGGTACTCAGTAAGTGCCAAGCCTAACCTCTGTCGGGTAGTGACGAGGATGGTCAGGGCCCTACTGAGGTTAAATAAAATATAAGGTTTAACAGTGTAGAACAAAACAATATAAATAAGTTCAACAGTAAAAGTAACACAGGATATAAAGGACATCAATAACTACTACATAGGCAAAGTAAACACAAAAAGAAATACAACTCAGCACAAAGATAACAACTGGGAATCTCCCAGGATACCGTCATGTAGTCCCAAATATAACTATTCAGTGGATCTCCCGGGATACCGTCCCGTAGTCCAACTCATAATGCGAAGGGATCTCCCGGAATACCGATCTGTAGTCCCAAATGTAAATACTCAGTACAAAGGGAATCTACCGGGTGCAGTCCCGTAGTTCTAATGTAAATCTGCAAGGGGATCTCCTGAAATACCGTTCCGTAGTCCCAAAGTAAACATACAGGGGATCTCCCGGGATACCGTCTCGTAGTCCCAAAGCAAACACACAGCAACAACAAGAAGAGCACACAGTACAATTCAAGTTCTATACCAAGGTAAAACAGGTATTTCTAACCTAGCATGCTGTACGTAATCCAAATAAGGCAGTTTGAGCTAGTAAGGCAATTAAGTCAATTAGACATGCTTTCCTAAGCAAACAACAAGCTTAAATTGCAAGTAGTATAAACAGGAAAAGAAACATACTAGTAATTACTTAATGACAATCAGATTTTTCAACAATTAGCACAAGTACGCACTCGTCACTTCACGTACCAGACGTTTCAATTATCAATAATACCAAATCCTAGGGGAGTTTCCCTGCACAAGGTTAGGCAAGCCACTTACATCGAACCGGCTCTAAATCAACCTAAAACCACGTTCTTGCCACGAGTACTCGACTCCAAATGGCCCAAATCTATTCGATTCAATTACATAATGTAAATAACACTTCAAGTAACTGATTCTACAAATAAATTCTAAGCTAATACGTGAAATTAGGTAAAATGACCAAAATGCCCTTCGGGCCCACATCTCGAAATCGGGTAAAATTTACATTTTTAGAATCATCATACTCTTACGAGTCTAACCATACCAAAATTATCCAAATCCAATGTCAAATCCCCAATCAAAACTAGAATTTTTAGTCTAAGAACTTTCCCCCAATTTTCATAGAATTTCCGAAATTAAATGATGAATTCATGTTTAGATTAATGGGTTACAAGAAAAAAGGAGTTAGGAATTGTTACCCAATCGATATCTCTGAAAATCCCTCAAAACCTTGCTCAAATCCGAGCCTTCAAGCTTAAGTTTTGATAAAAATGGCTAAACCCTCATTTTTGAAATATTTAATACTGCCTAGGTATTTCCTTTTTCGCGAACGCGGAAGGACCCTCACATTCACGAAGCACAGCTTCGCTTGGGTCCATCTTCTTTCATCGCAAACACGATGTCCTGGTCGCGAACGCTATGCACGATCTCCCCTCCTTCGCGAAAGCGGAAAAAACATCAGGAACGTGAAGCATTAACCTCCCCCCAGCCCCAACTCCTCTTCACAAACGTGAGACACCACTCGTGAACTCGAAGAAGGAAACCAGAACTGGGCTGCTGCAATATTTCTGCAATTTCTCTATGTTCCAAAATGTCCCGTTGAGCATCTGAAACACACCCGAGGCCCTCGGGACCTCAACCAGACATGCCAACTAATCCTAAAACATCATTCAAACATGTTCCAGTCTTCAGAACGCTCAAAACAACATCAAAACACCAATTTTACATCGCATTCAAACCTAAGTATTCCAAAAACTCTCAAATTACGCTTTCGATCAAAAAGTCTATCAAACCTCGTATGAATGACCTGAAATTTTGCACACACGTCATATTCAACACTACAGAGCAACTCCAACTTCCGGAATTCCATTCCGACCCTGATATCAAAATCTCACTACGGAACCGTAAACTTCAAAAATTCAACTTTTAGCATTTCAAGTCTAAATTAGCTACGGACCTCCAAAACACAATCCGAACATGCCCCTAAGCCTGAAATCACCCAACGGAGCTACCGGAACCAACATAATTCCATTACGAGGTCGTATTTATACTACTCCGATTACGGTCCAATTCTAAAATTTAAACTCTCATTTAGGGACTAAGTGTCCCAAAACTCTCCAAAACTCAACACCTAAACATCCTGGCAATTCAAAAAAGCAGAAACAAACACAGGGAAAGCAGTTAATAGGGGATCATTGCATTAATTCTTAAAACGACCAGCCGGGTCGTTACATCCTCCCACACTTAAACATTCATTCGTCGTCGAACGAGCATAGAGACATACCTGAAGTAGTGAAAAGATGAGGGTAACGACTGCACATATCCTACTCGGTCTCCAAGGTTGCCTCCTCAACCGGCTGACCCCGCCACTAAACCTTCACTGATGCAATGTTCTTTGACCTCAGCTTTCTAACTTGCCTATCAGATATTGTCACTAACTCCTCAACATAAGATAGATCCTTGTCCAACTGGACTGAACTGAAATCCAACATGTGCGACGGATCACCGTGATACCTCCGGAGCATCGAAACATGAAATACTGGATGAACCCCTGCCAAGTTGGGAGGTAAGGCAAGCTCATAAGCAAATCCCCAACGCGCCTCAATATCTCAAAAGGGCCAATAAACCTCAGACTCAACTTCCCTTTCTTCCCAAATCTCATAACGCCCTTCATAGGCGAAAGCCGAAGCAGAACTCGTTCTCCAACCATATAGGAAACATCACGAACCTTACGGTCTGCATAGCTCTTATGTATGGACTATGATGTAGGAGTCTATACTAAATCACCTTAACCTTCTCCAAAGCATCCTAAACCAAGTCTGTGCCCAATAATCTAGCCTCACCCAGCTCAAACCAACCTACCGGGGATCACTACCGCCTAGCATATAAAGCCTCATATGGTGCCATCTGAATGCTGGACTGATTGCTGTTATTGTAGGCAAACTCCATCAATGGAAAGAACTGATCCTAAGGCCCTCCAAACTAAATCACACACGCACGGAGCATATCCTCAAGAATCTGAATAGTGCACTCAGACTGTCCGTCTGTCTGAGGGTGAAATGTTGTACTTAACTCCACCCAGTACCCAACTCATGCTGTATGGCCCTCCAGAACCGTGATGTGAACTGAGTACCTCTATCTGAAATGATGAAAACTAGAATACCATGTAGACGAACAATCTCCTGGATATAAATCTCCACTAGACGCTCCGAAGAATAGGTAGTACATACATGAATAAAATGTGCGGACTTGGTGAGCCGATCCACAATCACCCAAATGGAATCGAACTTCCTCAAAGTCTGTGGGAGCCGAACAACAAAGTCCATGGTGATCCGCTCCCACTTCCACTCTGGAATCTCTATCTGTTGAAGCAACCCACCTGGTCTTTGGAGCTCATACTTCACCTGCTGACAATTGAGGCACCGAGCTACAAACCCAACTATATCTTTCTTCATCCCCCTCCACCAATAGTGCTGCCTCAAATCCTGGTACATCTTCGCGGCACTCGGATGAATGGAATACCGCGAACTATGGGCCTCCTCTAGAATCAACTCTCGAAGCCCATCAACATTGGGTACACAAATCCAACCCTACATCCTCAATACCCCATCATTACCAATAGTAACATCTCTGGAATCACCATGCTAAACCTTGTCCTTGAGGACAAGCAAATGAGGGTCATCAAACTGATGCTCCCTGATACGATCAAATAAGGAAGACTGAGAAACCACGCAAGCTAGAACCTAACTGGGCTCCGAAAGATCCAATCTCACAAACTGGCTGGCTAAGGCTTGAACATCCAACGCCATGGGCCTCTCCGCTGCTGGTAAATAAACCAAACTCCCCAAACTCTCTGCCCGGCGACTCAAAGCATCGGCCACCATTGTCCTTGCCTAGGTGATACAAAATAGTGATATCATAGTCCTTGAGCAAATCTAACCACCTCCTCTGGCGCAAATTTAGATTCTTTTGCTTGAACAGGTGCTGCAAGCTCGGATGATCAGTATAAATCTCACAAGGAACACCATACAAATAATGACGCCAAATCTTCAGGGCATGAACAATAGCAGCTAGCTCGAGATCATGGACATGGTAATTCTTCTCATGTACCTTCAACTGTCTAGATGCGTAGGCAATCACCCTACCGCCCTACATCAATGCCTCTCCAAGTCCAATCCTCGAGGCATCGCAATAGACGGTATAAGACTCTTCCGCCCACTGGAACGGAGCACCCTTTTGGGTCAGCCTGGTCATAGGGGCTGCAATCGATGGCAACCCCTCATCAAAACGACGGTAACAACTTGCCAACCAAAGAAAATGAGGATCTCTATAGCTGAAGATGGTCTGGGCCAACTTTGCATTGCTTCCACTTTCTTCAAATCCACCTGAATACCCTCACTCGATAACATGTGGCCTAGGAATTCCACAGAATCCAACCAAAACTCACATTTCGAGAACTTAGCATATAACTTCTTTTCCCTCAGAGTCTGGAGCATTGCCCTCAAGTGATGCTCATGATCTTTCCGACTCCGGGAATACACCAGAATATCATCAATAAAGACAATGACGAAAAAGTCAAGAAACGGACAAAACACACTGTGCATCAAATGCATAAAGGCTGCTGGGGCATTGGTCAACCAAAATGACATAACAAGGAACTCGTAATGACCGTACCGAGTCTTGAAAGTAGTCTTCGGGATATCTGGCTCCCGATTCTTCAACTGATGGTAACCTGAGCGCAAGTCAATCTTAGAAAACACCTGTGCGCCTTGAAGCTGGTCAAACAAATCATCAATACGAGGAAAAAGATACTAGTTCTTCACTGTAACTTTGTTCAACTGGCGATAATCAATGCACATATGCATAGAACCATCCTTCTTCTTCACAAACAAGACAGAGCACCCCGGATCAAAAGAATCCCGAGTTACACACAAATGTAGAGCAAAATAAGATAACACATAAGAGTAAGTAGATCCTGGATCAAATAGAACTGATGCATCTCTGTGACAAACCAGTGCAATACCTGTGATAACAGAATTAGAGGCAACAACCTCGGTACAGGCAGGAAGGGCATAGTATCGGGCCTGGCCTCCCCTCTAGGGCAATCCCTACCTCCCCGACCTCTACCTCTAGTTTGCGGAGCGGATGGGGTAGCAACTGGAGCTGTAACCATAGCCTGAGAACTCTGCATGGCACGCTATAGCTGAGAGGTCTGTGGAGGTGCACCCCTCCTAAGTTTGGGCAATCCCTCACCATATGGCATGTGTCACCAGACTCAAAACAAGCTCTGGGAGGACGTGGTGGCTGTGACTCACTCGGGCCAGGTCTGCTGGACTGACCACTAAAACCACCCCGTGCAGGAGGCACACTAGATACTGCGGTGCATAATAAGGCTCCT
Source organism: Nicotiana sylvestris (assembly GCF_000393655.2). Classification (NCBI taxonomy): domain Eukaryota; kingdom Viridiplantae; phylum Streptophyta; class Magnoliopsida; order Solanales; family Solanaceae; genus Nicotiana; species Nicotiana sylvestris. Next base: position 115,637,747 of record NC_091057.1, on the reverse strand, counting down.
GAGGCCTAAGGGGGATCCGGAATACCACTGGCTGTTGGAAAAGCTGAAAGAATGGGGTGACTCATATAACCCTACCATGACGACCTGCAGCTGGGTCACAGGCACCTGAATATTGGCCTGACTCTCAAGACCTCTTGGCCTCTCTCTTCATATCATGCATACCCTCTATCCTCCTAGCAATGCTCAGCACCTACTGATAAGAAATATCCATCTCCAACTCACGAGCCATGCTAGACCTGATGCTGGGAATAAGCCCCTCAATAAACTAGCGAACCCTCTCTTGAATAGTAGAAACCAAGGCTGGGGCATGTTTAGCCAAGCTGGTATAACAGATTGCATACTCTAAGACAGTCATAGTACCCTAGCGCAAATGCTCAAACACTATGCGCCATGCATCTCTGAGGCTCTAAAGAACAAACTCTCTCAAGAACATATGTGAAAACTGGGTCCAAGTCAGTGAAGCTGCCTTATCCGGACTGCCTAACTCATAGGTGCACCACCACTCATAGGTGGCTCCTCGAAGCTGGAAGGCAGTGAAAGAAACCCTACTCGATCCTGATATACCCATAGTGAGGAGGATACAGTGTCACTCTCTAGAAATCCCAAGGCATCATCTGGTGCTAACCCACTGAATACAGAAGGATCATACTTCTTGAACCTTCCAAGTCTTCGCTGCTCATCCTCTGAAGTCGCTGCCCTATCCTTGGGCTGACCTGGGACTACAAGCTATACCGGAATAATCTTTGAGACCTGATCAACATGCACTCGCTTCTCACGAGTGCGGGTGGCGGGAGTCTTTGCTCCTCCCCCGACCTAAGATGTGGCTGTAGCAAGGGTAAGAAACCCTGCCTGAGCCAAAGTGGTGTACATGCTCATGAACTGCGCAAGAGTCTCCTGAAGAGATGGAGTAGTAGTAGCAGTAGGCGTATCAGGTGCCTGGACTCTGGTTGGAATTGTTGGTGGTACCTCGGTGGCAGCTCGCGTGGGTGCTCTAGCTACACCACATGCGCGTCCTTGGCCTGTACCCCGCCACAGCCTCTGACACTTTGTGTCCTCACCATCTGTGAGAGAATAAAAGACAGAAGTTTAGAATTGTGACATCAAAATCTCGCACGGAAAGGAAATCAAATGAAGTGGAATTTTCCTAAAAGTTACATAGCCTCTCGCAGATAAGTACAGATGTCTCCGTACCGATCCACGAGAATCTAATAAACCGGCTTGTAATTCATGACTATTAAGAACCTAGAGCTCTGATACCAACTTGTCATGACCCCAATTCTCCCTCCGTGCACTATCGTGATGGTACCTAGTCCTACGACTAGGTTAGCCTAACAAATGCGGAAAAAGAAACAATTTGTGGAAAGAAAATAATGTAAAACCAAAATAACAAAATAAAATAGTGTTTAAGATGCCTCCTAGCACATAACAGTACAAGAATCTCAACCTAACACTTCCCAAAATCTGGAACCCCATGAATCACAAGCTAAGGGATACATAAGAAGCTCTAACTCTAGAAATGTCAAACAAAAAGGAAAATACTGAAGGGCTATACTATTACAGAAAGATAGAAAGGGACTCCTCGATCTGCGGATGTGGCAGATATACCTTGAAGTCTCTATAGAAGCGCCTCACCTCAAGGATGATACGACTGAGTGGAAGTACATGGATCTGCACCTGAAAAACATGCGCAGAAAGGGCATGGGTACACCACAACGGTACTCAGTAAGTGCCAAGCCTAACCTCGGTAGGTAGTGACGAGGAAGGTCAGGGCCCTACTAAGGTTAAATAAAATATAAGGTTTAACAATGTAGAACAAAACAATATAAATAAGTTCAACAGTAAAAGTAACACAGGATATAAAGGACATCAACAACTACTATAGAGGCAAAGTAAACAAAGAAAGAAATATAGCTCAACACAAAGATAACAACCGGGGATCTCCCAAGATACCGTATTGTAGTCCCAAATATAAATATTTAGTGGATCTCCCGGGATACCGTCCCATAGTCCAACTCATAATGCTAGGGGATACCCTGGAATACCGATCCATAGTCCCAAATGTAAATACTAAGTACCGGGGAAATCTACCGGATGCAGTCCCGTAGTTCCAATGTAAATGTGCAAGGGGATCTCCCAGAATACCGTTCCGTAGTCCCAAAGTAAATATATAGGGGGATCTCTCGGGATACCGTCCTGTAGTAAACACATAGCAACAACAAGAAGATTACACAGTTCAATTCAAGTTCCATACCAAGGTAAAACAAGTATTTCTAACCTAGCATGCTGCACGTAATCCAAATAAGGCAGTTTGAGCAAGTAAGACAATTAAGTCAATTAGACATGCTTTCCTAAGCTAACAACATGCTTAAATTGCAAGTAGTATAAATAGGAAAAGAAACCTACTAGTAATTACTTAATGAAAACCGGATTTTCAACAATTAGCACAAGTATGCACTCATCACCTCACGTACCAGTCATTTCAATTATCAATAATACCAAATCCTAAGGGGAGTTTCCCCCACACAAGGTTAGGCAAGACACTTACCTCGAACCGGCTCTAAATCAACCTGAAATCACATTCTTCCCACGAGTACTCAACTCCAAATGGCCCAAATCTATTCAATTCAATTACATAATGTAAATAACACTTCAAGTAACTGATTCAACAAACAAATTCGAAGCTAATACGCGAAATTAGGTAAAATGACCAAAACGCCCCTTGAGCCCACATCTCAGAATCAAGTAATCCAAATCCAATGTAAAATCCTTAGTCAAAACTTAAATTTTGGTCTAAGAACTTTCCCCCAATTTTCATATAATTTCCAAAATTAAATGATGATTTCATGTTTAGATTAATGGGTTACAAGCAAAAAGGAGTTAAGAATCGTTACCCAATCGATATCTCTAAAAATCCCTCAAAACCTCGCTCAAATCCGAGCTCCCAAGCTTAAGTTTTGATAAAAATGGCCAGACCCTCGTTTTTGAAATGTTTAATACTACCCAGGTATATCCTTCTTCGCAAATGCGGAAGGACTCTCTCGTTCGCGACGTACAACTTCGTTTGGGTCTAGCTTCCTTCATCGTGAACAGGATGTCCTGGTCGCGAACGCGATGTACGATCTTCCACTCCTTCACGAATGCAAAGCATTAACCTCCCTCCATCCCCAGCTCCTCTTCGCAAACGCGAGACACCACTCGCGAACGCGAAGAAGGTAACCAGAACTAGGCTGTTGCAATTTTTCTTCAATTTCTCTAAGTTCCAAAATGCCCCGTTGAGCATCCGAAACACACCTGAGGCCCATGGGACCTCAACCAAACATGCCTACCAATCCTAAAACATTATTCAAATTTGTTCCAATCTTCAGAACGCTCAAAACTATATCAAAACACCAATTTACATCGGATTCAAGCCTAAGTATTCCAAAAACTCTCAAACTACGCTTTTAATCAAAAAATCTATCAAACCTTGTCCGAATGACCTAAAATTATGCACACACATCACATTCAACACTACAGAGCTACTCCAACTTCCAAAATTTCATTCCGACCCCGATATCAAAATCTCACTACCGAACCGGAAACTTCAAAAATTCAACTTTCGGTATTTCAAGCCTAAATTAGCTACAGACCACCAAAACACAATCCGAACATGCCCCTTAGCAAGAAATCACCCAACGGAGCTAAGGGAACCAACAAAATTCCATTTTGAGGCCGTCTTCACACTGCTCCAACTACGGTCCAATTCTATAACTTAAACTCTTATTTAGGGACTAAGTGTCCCAAAACTCATTAAAACTCAACACCAAACATACCGGCAATTCAAAATAGCAGAAACAAACACGAGGAAAGCAGTTAATAGGGGATCGGGGCGTTAATTCTTAAAACGACCGGTCGGGTCGTTACATCCTCACACACTTAAACATTCATTCGTCCTCGAACGAGCATAGAGACATACTTGAAGTAGTGAAAAGATGAGGGTAACGGCTGCGCATATCCTGCTCGGTCTCCTAGGTTGCCTCCTCGACCGGTTGACCCCGCTACAGAACCTTCACTGATACAATGTTCTTTGACCTTAGCTTTCTAACCTACTTGTCCAATATTGTCACTGGCTCCTCAACATAAGATAGATTCTTGTCCAACTTGACTGAACTGAAATTCAGCACGTGCGACGGATCACCGTATTACCTCCGGAGCATCGAAACATGAAATACCGGATGAACCCCTACCAAGCTAGGAGGTAAGGCAAGCTCATAAACAACCTCCCCAACACGCCTCAATATCTTAAAAGGGCCAATAAACCTCAGACTCAACTTCCCTTTCTTTCCAAATCTCATAACGCTCTTCATAGGCGAAATTCGAAGCAGTACATATTCTCCATCCATATAAGAAACATCACGAACCTTCTGGTCCACGTAGCTCTTCTGTATGGACTGGGCTGCACGCAGTCTATCCTGAATCACCTTAACCATCTCCAAAGTATCCTAAACCAAGTCTGTGCCCAATAATTTAGCCTCACCCAGCTCAAACCAACCTACCAAGAATCTATACTGCCTACCATATAAAGACTCATACGGTGCCATCTTAATGCTGGACTATAGCTATTGTTGTAGGCAAACTCCGCCAATGGCAAGAATTGATCCCAAGACCCTCCAAATTCAATCACACACGCACGGAGCATATTCTCAAGAATCTGAATAGTACGCTCGGAACCGTGATGTACTGCCCACCCGAGTACCCAACTCATGCTATACGGCCCTCCAAAATAATGTGAACAAAGTACCTTTATCTGAAATAATGGAAACTAGAATACCATGCAGACGAACAATCTCCCGGATATAAATCTCCGCTAGACGCTCCGAAGAATAGGTAGTACACACAAGAATAAAATGTGTGAACTTGGTCAGCCGATCCACAATCACCCAAATGGCATCAAACATCCTCAAAGTCCATGGGAGCCCAACTACAAAGTCCATGGTGATCCGCTCCCACTTCCACTTTGGAATCTCTATCTGCTGAAGTAACCCACCCGGTCTCTGGTGCTCATACTTCACCTGTTGACAATTGAGGCACCAAGCTACAAACCCAATTATATCTTTCTTCATCCGCCTCCACCAATAGTGCTACCTCAAATCCTGGTAAATCTTCGTTGCACCCGGATGAATGGAATACCGCGAACTATGGGCCTCCTCTAGAATCAACTCCCGAAGCCCATCAACATTAGGTACACCAATCTGACCCTACATCCTCAATACCCCATCGTCACCAATAGTCACATCTCTGGCATCACCATGCTGAACCTTGTCCTTGAGGACAAGCAAATGAGGATCATCAAACTGACGCTCTCTGATACGATCAAATAAGGAATACCGAGAAACCACGCAAGCTAGAACCCGACTAGGCTCCAAAAGATCCAATCTCACAAACTGGTTGGCTAAGGCCTGAACATCCATTGCCATGGGCCTCTTCGCTACAGGTAAATAAGCCAAACTCTCAAACTCTCTGCCCGATGACTCAAAGCATCGACCACCACATTGGCCTTGCCCGTGTGATACAAAATAGTAATATCATAGTCCTTCACCAACTTTAACCACCTCCTCTGGCACAAATTTAGATCCTTTTTCTTGAACAGGTGCTGCGAGCTCGGATGATCAGAATAAATCTCACATGGAACACCGTAAAAATAAGAAGCCAGATCTTAAGGGCATGAACAATAGTAGCTAGCTCGAGATCATGGATAGGGTAATTCTTTTTATGTACCTTTAACTGTCTGGACGCATAGGTAATCACCCTACCGCCCTGCATTAAAACGACTCCAAGGCCAATCCTCGAGGCATCGCAATAGACGTTATAAGACCCCGAACCTGTAGGTAATATCAAAACTGGGACTGTAGTCAAAGTTGTCTTGAGCTTCTAAAAGCTCGTCGCACAGTCTTCCGCCTATTGGAACGGAGCACCCTTCCGGGTCAGCCTAATCATAGGGGTTTCAATCGATGACAACCCCTCAACAAAACGAAGGTAATAACCTGCCAAACCAAGAAAACTACGGATCTCTGTAGATGAAGATGGTCTAGGCCAACTCTGCACTGCTTCCACTTTCTTCGGATCCACCTGAATATCCTCACTCGATACCACGTGGCCTAGGAACTCCACGGAATCCAACCAAAACTCACATTTTGAGAACTTAGCATATAACTTCTTTTCCCTCAGAGTCTGGAGCACTGTCCTTAGGTGCTGCTCATGATCTTCCCGACTTCGGGAATACACCAGAATATCATTAATAAAGACAATGATGAATGAGTCAAGATATGGCCAGAACACACTGTGCATCAAATGCAAGAAGGCAGCTGGGGCATTGGTCAACCCAAATGACATAACAAGGATCTCGTAATGACCATACAGAGTCCTGAAAGTAGTCTTCGGGATATATCACTCCCGAATATTCAACTGATGGTAACCTGAGTGCAAGTCAATCTTAGAAAACACCCGTGCACCTTGAATATGGTCAAACAAATCAATAATACGCGGCAAAGGATACAGGTTCTTTACTGTAACTTTGTTCAACTGGCGATAATCAATGCACATATGCATAGAACCACCCTTCTTCTTCACAAATAAGATAGGAGCACCCCAAGGTGATACACTGGGCCTAATAAAACCCTTATCAAGCAATTCTTGTAACTGATCCTTCAACTCCTTCAACTTAGGAGGGGCCATACGATACGGAGGAATAGAAATGGGTTGAGTGCCCGGAAACAAATCAATCCCAAAATCAATATCTCTATCGGACGGCATGCCCGAAAGGTCAGCTGGAAGCACATCAGGAAAATCCCGTACTACTAGGACTGAATCAACTGTAGGGGTATCAATACTGACATCTCTCACATAAGCTAGATATGCATCACACCCCTTCTCAACCATTCATTGAGCCTTAAGGAAAGAAATAACTCTACTGGGAGTGTGATCTAAAGCACCCCTCCACTGAATACGCGGTACACCTGGCATAGCCAGCGTCACGGTTTTGGCGTGACAATCAAGAATAGGATAATGGGGCAACAACCAGTCCATGCCCAAGATAATATAAAAATCTACGATGCTGAGCAATAATAAATCAGCTCTGCTCTCAAAACCACTAGGAGAAACCAAACACGATCGATAAACGTGGTCCACAACAAGTGAATCTCCCATAGAATTAGAAACATAAATAGACGAACTCAAAGAATCCCGAGGTACACCCAAATGCGGAGCAAAATAAGAAGACACATAGGAGTAAGTGGAGCATGGATCAAATAGAACCGATGCATCTCTGTGACAAACCAGTATAATACCTATGATGACAGAATCGGAGGCAACAACCTCGGTACGGGCATGCCTCCCCCTCTAGGGCGACCCTATGTCCCCGACCTCCACCTCTAGCTGGCTGAGCGGGTAGGGTAGCAATTAGAGCTGTAACCATAGCCTGAGAACTCTACGGGGCATATTGTGGCTGAGAGGTCTGTGGAGGTGCACCTCTCCTAAGTCTGGGGTAATCCCTCACCATATGGCGTGTGTTACCATACTCAAAACAAACTCGGGGAGGACGTGGTGGTTGTTACTGGCTCGGGCCAGGTTTTCTAGACTGACCATTGAAATTACCCCGCACAGTAGGCGCACTAGATACTGGCGGTGCATAATAAGGCTCCTGAGGCCTAGAGGGGAGTTGAATTACAACTGGCTACTGGAAGAGCTGAATGAATAGGGCGACTCATATAACCCCTTCCATGACGACCTGTAGCTGGGGCACGGGCACCAGAATAATGGCCTGACTCTCGAGACCTCTTGGCCTCTCTCTCTTCTCTCTCCCTATCATGCATACCCTCTATCCTCCTAGCAATGCTCAGAACCTGCTGATAAGAAATATCCATCTCCAATTGACGAGCCATGCTAGACCTGATGCTGCGAATAAGCCCCTCAATAAACCGGCGAACCCTCTCGCGAACAGTATAAACCAAGACTGGGGCATGTGTAGCCAAGCTGGTATAAATGACAACATACTTTAAGACAGTCATAGTACCTTGGCGCAAATGCTCAAACTCTATGCGCCATGCATCCCTAAGGATAAGGAACAAACTCTCTCAGAAACATATCTGAAAATTAGGTCCAAGTCAGTGAAGTTGCCTCATCCAGACTGTCTAACTCATAGGTGCACCACCACTCATAGGCGGCTCCTTGAAGCTATAAGGTAGTGAAAGAAACCCTACTCGATCCTGATATACCCATAGTGCGGAGGATACGGTGCCACTCCTCCAGAAATCCCAAGGCATCATCTGATGCTAACCCACTGAATACAGGAGGATCATACTTCTTGAACCTCTCAAGTCTCTGTTTCTCATCCTCTGAAGCCACTGCCCTATCCTCAGCCTGACCTGGGACTATAGGTTGTACAGGAATAATCTCTAAGACCTGATCAATATGCACTCGCTGCTCAGGAGTGCGAGCGGCGGGAGTCTATGCTCCTTCCCCGGCCTGAGATGTGGTTGCAACAAAGGGAAGCAACCCTGCCTGAGCCAAAGTGGTGCACATGTTCATGAACTACACAAGAGTCTCCTGAAGAGCTGGAGTAGTAGTAGCAGTAGGCGTATCAGGTGCCTAGACTCTGGCTGGAACTACTGGTGGCACATCGGTGGGAGCTCACACGGTTTCTCTAGCTACACCACGTGCGCGTCCTTGGCCTCTACCCCGACCCTGGCCACTGGCGACTGTAGTAGGGGGTGCAAGTGCCTAATCATCTCGGGCAGCGTGTCCTCACCATCTATGAGAGAATAGAAGAAAAAAGTTTAGAATTGTGACATCAAAATCTCACACGAAAAGGAAATCAAATGAAGTGGAATTTTCCTAACAGTTACATAGCCTCTCGCAGATAAGTACAGACGTCTCCATACCGATCTGCGAGACTAAACTGGCTTGTGATTCATGACTCCTACGAACCTAGAGATCTGATACCAACTTGTCACGACTCCAGTTCGCCCTCCGTAAACTATCGTGTCAGCACCTAGTTTCTACGACTAGGTAAGCCTAACAAATGCGGAAAAAGAAACAATTTGCGTAAAGAAAATAATATAAAACCGAAATAATAAAATGAAATAGTGTTTAAGATGCCTCCTGGCACATAAAAGTACAAGAATCTCAACCTAACACTTCCCAAAATCTGGAACCCCATGAATCACAAGCTAAGGGATACATAAAAAGCTCTAACTCCAGAAATGTCTAACAAAAAGGAAAATATTGAAGGGCTATACTATTACAGAAATATAGAACGGGACTCCTCGGTTTGCGGACGTGGAAGATAAACCTTGAAGTCTCTACAAAAGCACCTCACCTCAAGGATGATAAGACTGAGTGGAAGTACCTAGATCTGCACATGAAACACATGTGCAGAAAGGGCATGAGTACACCACAGCGGTACTCAGTAAGTGCCAAGCCTAACCTCGGTCGGATAGTGACGAGGAAGGTCAGGGACCTACTGAGGTTAAATAAAATATAAGGTTTAACAGTGTAGAACAAAACAGTATAAATAAGTTCAACAGTAAAAGTAACACAGGATATAAAGGACATCAACAACTACTACGGAGGCAAAGTAAACACAGAAAGAAATACAGCTTAGCACAAAGATAACAATCGAGGATCTCCCAGGATACCATCCTGTAGTCCCAAATATAAATATCCAGTGGATCTCCCGGGATACCATCCCGTAGTCCTACTCATAATGCGAGGGGATTTCCCGGAATACCGATTCGTAGTCCCAAATGTAAATACTCAGTACAGGGGGAATCTACCAGGTGTAGTCCCGTAGTTCCAATGTAAATGTGTATGGAGATCTCCTAAAATACCGTTATGTAGTCCCAAAGTAAACATACAGGGGGATATCCCGGGATACTATCCCGTAGTCCCAAAGTAAACACACAACAATAACAAGAAGAGTACACAGTTCAATTCAAATTCCATGCCAAGGTAAAATAGGTATTTCTAACCTAGCATGCTGCACGTAATCCAAATAAGGTAGTTTCAGCAAGTAAGGCAATTAAGTCAATTAGACATGCTTCCTAAGCTAACAAAAGACTTAAATTGCAAGAAGTATAAATAGGAAAAGAAACATACTAGTAATTATTTAATGAAAACTAGATTTTTCAACAATTAGCACAAGTACGCACTCATCACCTCACGTACCAGGCATTTCAATTATCAATAATACCAAATCCTAAGGGGAGTTTCCCCCCACAAGGTTAGGCAAGCCACTTACCTCGAACCGGCTCTAAATCAACCCGAAACCACGTTCTTGCCACGAGTACTCGACTCCAAATGGACCAAATCTATACAATTCAATTGCATAATGTAAATAACACTTCAAGTAACTGATTCTATAAACAAATTCTAAGCTAATAGGTGAAATTAGGTAAAATGACCAAAACACCCCTCGGGCCCAGTCTCAGAATCGGGTAAAATTTACATTTTCAGAATCCTCATACTCTCACGAGTCTAACCATACCAAAATTATCCAAATCCAATGTCAAATCCCCAATCAAAACTCTTATTTTTGGTCTAAGAACTTTCCCCCAATTTTCATACAATTTCCGAAATTAAATGATAAATTCATGTTTAGATTAATGGGTTACAAGCAAAAAGGAGTTAAGAATCGTTACGCAATCGATATCTCTGAAAATCCCTCAAAACCTCGCTCAAATCCGAGCTCCCAAACTTATGTTTTGATAAAAATGGCGAAACCCTCGTTTTTGAAATGTTTAATACTGCCCAGGTATATCCTTCTTCGCGAATGCGGAAGGACCCTCGCGTTCGCAAAGCACAACTTCACTTGGGTCCATCTTCCTTCATCGCGAATGCGATGCACGATCTCCCCCTCCTTCGCAAACGCAAAGCATTAACCTCCCCCTAGCCCCAGCTCCTCTTCGCGAACGCGAGACACCACTCGTGAGTGCGAATAAGGAAACCGAAATAGGGCTGCTGCAATTGTTGTGCAATTTCTCAAATTTCCAATATGTCCCGTTGAGCATCCGAAGCACACCCGAGGCCCCAAGGACCTCAACCAAACATTCCAAACAATCCTAAAACATCATTCAAACTTGTTCCAATCTTTGGAACGCTCAAAACAACATTAAAGCACCAATTTTACATAGGATTCAAGCCTAAGTATTCCAAAAGCTCTCAAATTACGCTTTCGATCAAAGTCTATCAAACCACGTCCGAATAACTTGAAATTTTGCACACATGTCACATTCAACATTATAGAGCTATTGCAACTTCCAGAATTCCATTCCGACCCCGATATCAAAATCTTACAACCGAACCGAAAACTTCAAAAATTCAACTTTCAGTATTTCGAGCCTAAATTAGCTACGGACCTCCAAAACACAATCTGAACACTCCACTAAGCCTGAAATCACCCAACGGAGCTAACAGAACCAACTGAATTCCATTCCGAGGTCGTCTTCATACTGATCCAACTACAGTCCAATTCTAAAACTTAAACTCTCATTTAGGGACGAAGTGTCCCAAAACTCTGCGAAACTCAAAATCAAACATCCTGGCAATTCAAAATAGCATAAACAAATACGAGGAAAGCAGTTAATAATAAATCGGGGCATTAATTCTTAAAATGACCGGCCGGGTCGTTACACTCATTGGGTACATGTTGTTTTTCTACTCATACTACACTTGTTGTGCATTTTTGTTGCACAGACGCATGTAAGACTAGTGGCTTAGTTTGGTGCAGCGGCATGGCTGATACGGGGACTTAGGCAAGATGCACATCTCGAGACAATCCACTGCTCGCAGAGTCCCTTCCAAAGCATTGTACTATATTTTCTTTTCTGTTCAATTGTATTCCGGACAGTTGCTGTATGACAGTATTTCTTAGAAATTGCACAGGCACTTGTGACATCGGGTTTTGGGATGATTATGGGGTATTTTATATTAACTTCTAAACATTCTTTTATTTATTTTGTAAAGATTATCTTTTTCTAGCCAAATTGAACGAAAAATCATAGTTTTCACAGTTATTTAAAATAGGATATAAATTAAGTATATATGGTTGGCTTGCCTAATAGTTTGTCTAGCACCATCACGACCCTTAGTGGATTTTGGATCGTGACATATAAGTTTCCACTTTTTTATCATTGTCTTCAATTTTCTTTTCTCTGGACTCGATCCTCTTAGTTAGTTCCTCGAGCATTCTCATAATCGCGGGGTCAGTCTCCGAGCCGCTTTCATCTGGCCTTTCAAGCGCTGGTTCAGCAAGCCAAGTGTTCACTAGTTTGGATGTGTTTGGAGTTATATTCTGACTCTAAAGTTGGGCGATGGCGACTTGCTAAGCTTGCAGCATCTCGAATATCACTTGGAGGCTGCCTCCTCCTTATTTCATTCCTTGTGTTCTTTGGCCACCAGCCCGGGCTTCCCTGCGTATATCTCATTCGGGGTCCGCGCCTAGATCTGCATTTAAAGCAATGTGTGAACTAACATCAACAAGTTCCACATTTGTCACTTCCCTTGATTTTATTGGTGTTACACCGACTCCTGCATTGCTGTTTTTTCCAAGACGTTCGCTGTCTTGAATGGGTGCATTTTGTGAGCTAGACATGTTTCAGCCTGAGAATCAAAAAATCTTGACAAGAAAAAGTGTAAACCAACATTTTTAATATAAATTAGCAAAGAAATAATCACTATAATCTTTAGCCTCATGGTGGACGCCAAACTATTTATCTCGAAAATACGAGTAATAATTAAATTTGATTTGTGGTTTTAAAGATACATGATTTAGTTCAATACCAACTAATAATCAAGAAATATGAAGTAGAAATGAAAGGTAGAAGTGAATCAAACCAACATTACTCAACAATAGTAACCACGAGCTTAGAGACCTCGAGGTGGCTTAGGGCAATAAGAACAATTAAGTAATATAAATAAAATAAGAACAATAGAGCTAAAGGACAATGCTGATGTACAATAGGGAAAAGGTAGAGAGTATATTCTTTGCTCAGTGAAGATAAGATGTCTTACAAATGATTGAGGTCCCCTTTGTATAATAGGGGAGCCCTAAATAAGGAACATTTCTATTTACAACAAGGAATATTCTTGGTACAACTATCTAACTGCCTAGTACGGAATCGTACAATCATATTCCGGGATTTGTGCCATGACATTGGGGACGTGGCAGGAATCTAACTTGTTCTGGTACAAATCCATAATGGTACTATTTCGAGGTCGAGCACACTCGATCTCGGTATGAATCATGCTCCTCCTTCGAACTCGGGTCTGGTCCCTTGAGCCCGAACTTGGTCTTACCCGGACTTGGACTTCAGATGACCTCTCAAGTATATAGATCGAAGGCATTCGATCTCGACCGTATACAAATAGACCATATATTATTAGCACATCATCAGCACCCACATTATTATTATTAATATTAACTCCTTCAATTTCCAATATTGATGATAATAGCCGAACAGGAGGAAGCAATAATATTGCTCCTTTTAAGGAACAACATGGGTATCCTCCTACAAAAACTCCAGATGATCATGGTCGTATAATAAGGATTCTTCGCGCTCTTGAAATGGTGTGTTTGGGTATTTTGTTTCTCTGCCTTGTGTGTTCATGTGATTAATTATGAGATTAATTATGGTTTATGAACATGGATGGAGTTGGCGTATCGCTTTCTGATAATATATGCGGCACCAAATTGTTTTGACAAAGACAGCTTTATAGTTTTTGAAATTCTTCTCAACAGTGAAGTGCTTTCCTTTCTATTTTAAATTCTTCGTCAAAGCTATATGAAGCTTTTATTTTTTGATTTCATTTTGAAGTATAATCTCATACCATATTTTTTTTTAAAAAAAAGTAGCTTATATTTGGTATTTTGATGTTTAGAAGCCAAATATGTTTGTATATGATGGCCGTAATAGGGGTGGCAACTGGGATATTTGGGCTGATCAAGATGGGCTGACTCATTAAATGGGTCAATGTCACAACCATAAACCCAGACCCGGTCGTGATGGCGCCTCTCGTAAAGACAAGGCCAACTGACATACTCCAAATTCATTTCTTAGCAATTAAAATAATACAAATTAAGTCTTTAGCATAATAATAATCCCAAAATGAGGTGAAACAGTACAATTGCGGAATAGACATAGCCCGACATCGAGGTGTCACCAGTCATGAGCATCTACTAACTGATAAAAAATAGGAAGAGTCTACATAATCTATTACAGAACTAAAACAAGAGAAAATAAGAAGGGGGAGAAGCACAGGGCTGCGAACACCGAGCAGCTACCTAGTAAATCTCCGAATCCGCCTGAGCTGGAAGAATCAACACTCGCTAGCGGGACCCGAAGCGCCTGAATCTGCATACAGGGTGTACGAAGTAAAGTGAGTACTCCAACTCAGTGAGTAATAATAATAAATCAAGACTGAATGATAAGAAATCACGTAAAATCACATCAACATGTTATAAAGAAGCAGTATAAAATCAGTAAAAAAAATAATAAAATAGCGAAAACATATGAAAACACCTTAATTCAGAAGAAGCTTCTTTAAAAACACATTTTTAACAGTTAAACAATTAAACAAAAAGTAGCTAGAACAGATGATTACATAAAACCCGCCCCTCGGGCACAATGTCAACAGAATCCGCCCCTCGAGCAATATCATGGAACAACACCAGCACCTCGGGCTATATCTCATATCACAATAGGTACCCGCGCTCACTGGGGGTGTACAAACTCTCGGACTCATATAAACAAGCCACAGCATGGCGTATAATCTCAGGCCCTCGGCCTTATAATCATAAACCAGTGTATCGTCACAACACATGCCCTCGGCCTTACTCAGTCAAAATCTCATAAGTCACTCGAGCAACAGTAAATATGATGCTCAGCTCAAATTATCATTTAGAATATCATTTAATGTATTAAAACAGAGTAAACATGGCTGAGTTATGAAAACAGTAGAATATAGCATGACAGAGTACAAGTATAAAGTCAAAACACTGAGGAAATATCAGTAAAAATCCCCTAAGGGTCCAAATAGTTGGCACGAGACCCAATTATGGCATTCAACCCAAAACATGATGATAGCAAACGGTTTTCAGTCAAATATGCGGTAAAATAGTCATTCGGGATGGACTAAGTCACAATCACCAATGGTGCACGACCCTACGTTCATCATCTAGCATGTGCATCACCTCAATATAGCACAACGATGTGAAATCCGGGGTTTCTTACCCTCAGGATAACATTTACAATCATTACTCACCTCTATCCGGTCCAAATCTCTAGCCTGCGATGCCTTTGCCTCTCGAATCGACCTTTGGATGCTCCAAATCTAACAAAAATCAGTGCAAAACCATCAAAATATGCTAAGGGACAAAGCCCACTCGAAAGAAATCAAATTACAACACAAATCCCGAAATTGGCCAAACCCGACCCCCGGGCCCACGTCTTGGATTCCGATAAAAATTACATCAATAGACTACTTATCACTCCCCGAGTTCATTCATATCAAAAGCATCAAAATCCAACCACAAACGACCCCTCGAATCCCAAATTCTAGGTCTCCAATTACAAGCCCTAGTTCTTCAATATTAGGCTTAAATTCCATGATTAATTAGGTATAAAACACATTAGGATCGAGTATTAAGTCCATAAATCTTACCTCCAAGTGTTCCCCCTTGAATCCCTCTTCAAAAAGCTTCTAAATCACCCAAAAATGGTGAAAGTTAGCCCCAAAATCGCGGACAATGGCTATTTAAACATTCTGCCCATGCATTAAAAACCTTCTTAGCGAATGAGGTCAAAGCCCCACGTTCGCGAAGCACAAACTGACGTTGACCACATTTTCTTCCTTCGCGAACGCATCTGACCTCTCCCGAACGTGATGCTTCCTGACTCCAACCTTCGCGAATGCGGCTCCCCTTCTCGCGAACGCGTAGCTCAATATCCCAGCCCTTCACGAACATGGGACCTCCCTCGCGAGCGCGAAGGCCAAATCTTCAGCCTCACCTGCTAACCTTTCGCGAACGCGAAGGCCAATTGTCTGCAACATACACAATCATTTTTCTGCAATCTTTCATAACATGAAATGGTCTGTTTAACCACCCAAAACTCACCCGAGGCCACCGGGACGTCAACCAAACATGCCAATATATCCCATAACATCATTCAAACTTGTTCCAACCTTCGGAATGCTCAAAACAACATCAAAACACCAAATTTGCATCGGATTCAAGCTTAAGAATTCCAAAATCTTTCAAATTCCTCTTTCGATCAAAAAGTCTGTCAAACCACGTCCGAATGACCTGAAAATTTGAACACACATCCCAAATAACACAACAAACCTACTGCAACTTCCAGAATTCCATTCCGAACCCTATATCAAAGTCTCACCTATCAACCGGAAAACACCAAAATTCCAATTTCGCCAATTCAAACCTAAATCTACTCCGGACCTCCAAAACACATTATGATGATGCTCCTAAGTCTCAAACCAGCTCCCAAAGCTATTTGAACCATCGAAACGCACATCCGAGCCCTTTAACACATAACTCAACATCTGGTTGACTTTTCCAACTTAAACTTCCTCAAAAGAGACTAAGTGTCTCAAACCTTACCGAAACCCCTCTGAACCCGAACCAACCAACCCAGTAACACAAAATATATCTGAGCAAGGCAATAAGAAGCAAAAATGGGTGAAACGGAGCAATAACTCATGAAACGACCGGCCGGGTCGTTACATACTCCCCCTCCTAAACAACCGTTTGTCCTCGAACGAGTCAAGAAGCATACCTGAAGCCTCAAATAGGTGAGGATATCTGCTACGCATCTCCCTTTCGGTCTCCTAGGTAGTTTCCTCCAAGGGCCGACCTCTTCACTACACTTTCACTGAAGCTATATCCTTTGATCTCAACTTTCGAACCTGACGCCCCAAAATAGTTACTGGCTCCACATCATAAGTCAAATCACCATCTAACTGCACCGCTCTGAAATCCAAAACATGAGATGGATCCCTAATATACTTTCGGAGCATAGAAACCTGAAATACTGGATGCATACTCGACAAGCTGGGTGGCAAAGTAAGCTCATAAGCCACCTCCCCAATCTTCCGAAGCACTTCAAAAGGCCCAATGAACCGAGGACTCAATTTACACTTCTTCCCAAATCTTATAACACTGTTCATGGGCGAAACCTTCAACATAAACTTCTCACCAACCATGTAGGACACATCCCGAACCTTCCTATCAGCATAACTCTTTTTTCTCAACTGCGCTGTGTGAAGCCTCTCCTGAATTACCTTCACCTTTTCTAAAGCATCCTGCACCAAGTCTGTCCCCAATAGCCTAGCCTCCCCAGGCTCAAACCAACCAACTGGAGATCTACACCGCCTCCCATACAAAGCCTCATATGGAGCCATCTGAATACTCGGCTGGTAATTGTTGTTATAAATAAACTCTACAAGCAGTAGAAACTGATCCCATGACCCTCTAAAATCAATGACACAAGCATGCAACATGTCCTCCAATATCTTAATAGTGCGCTCGGACTACCCGTCCATCTGAGGGTGAAAAGTTATGCTCAACTCGACCTGAGTACCCAACTCTCGCTGCACGGTCCTCCAAAACTGTGAAGTATACCAAGTGCCCCTATCTAAAATGATGGAAACTGGGACACCATGCAAACGAACAATCTCCCAGATATAGATCTCTGCCAACCGCTCTGAAAAATAGGTAGTACATATAGGAATAAAGTGCACGGACTTGGTCAGCCAATCCACAATCACCCAAATAGCATCGAACTTCTTCAAAGTCCGTGGGAGCCCAACTACAAAGTCTATGGTGATCCGCTCCCACTTCCACTTTGGAATATCCATCTGCTGAAGCAAGCCACCCGGTCTCTGATGCTCGTATTTCACCTGTTGACAATTGAGACGCCAAGCTACAAATCCCACAATGTCCTTCTTCATTATCCTCCACCAATAATACTGTCTCAAATCCTGATACATCTTCGTGGCACCGGATGAATGAAATACCGCGAGCTATGGGCCTCCTCCAGAATCAACTCCCGAAGCCCATCTACATTAGGCACACATATCCGGCCCTGCATCCTCAACACCCCATCATCACCAATAGTCACATCTCTTGCATCATCATGCTGAATTTTGTCCTTAAGGACAAGAAAATGAGTATCATTTTACTAGCGCTCTCTGATGCGATCATATAAGGAAGATCGAGAAATCACACAAGCCAATACCCGGCTGGGCTCCGAAATATCTAATCTCACGAACCGATTGGCCAAGGCTTGAACATCAACTGCAAGAGGTCTCTCCCTAACTGGAATATATGCCAAACTCCCATACACACTGCCTTTTGGCTCAAAGCATCAACCATCACATTGGCCTTTCCCGAATGGTACAACATAGTGATATCATAATCCTTTAGCATCTCCAACCATCTCCGCTGCCTTAAATTGAGATCCTTCTGCTTGAATAAGTGCTGGAGGCTATGATTATCCGTAAACACCTCACAAGACACGCCATACAAGTAATGCCTCCAAATATTCAACGCGTGAACAATGGCAGCCAACTCAAAATCATGAACGGAGTAGTTCTTCTCATGGGGCTTTAATTGACGAGAAGCACAAGAAATAACTCTACCCTCCTACATCAACATACACCCAATACCAATTCTCAAATCATCACAATACATTGTATATGAACCTAAAGTTGATGGCAAAACTAACACTAGAGATGTGGTCAAGGCATTCTTCAGCTTCTGAAAGCTCTCCTCACCCTTATCCAACTATGCAAATGAAGCACCCTTCTGAGTGAACTTGGTCAAGGGTGATGCGATAGATGAGAATCCCTGAACAAACCGGCGGTAATAACCCGCCAAACCAAGAAAGTTGCGAATCTCTGTGGCTGAGGATGGTCTAGGCCAACTCTAAACCGCCTCTATCTTCTTCGGATCAACCTGAATATCCTCGTTGGATACCACGTGACCCAAGAAAGCCACTAAACTGAGCCAAAACTCACACTTGGAGAACTTAGCATAAAGTTTCTCCTCCCTCAATCTCTACAACACAACTCTCAAATGCTTCGCGTGCTCCTCCTGACTACGCGAATATACCAGAATATCATCAACGAAAACTATGACAAACGAGTCGAGATAAGGTTGGAACACGTTGTTCATCAAATGCATGAACACTGCTGGGGCATTGGTCAGTCTAAAAGACATCACCAAGAACTCATAATGACCATATCGGGTCCTGAAAGCCGTCTTAAGAATATCCGAGTCCCTAATCTTCAAGTGGTGATAACTCGAATGGAGATCAATCTTGGAGAACACTCTCGCTCCCTGAAGCTGGTCGAGCAAATCATCAATACGAGGCAAAGAATACTTGTTCTTAACTGTTACTTTGTTCAACTACCTATAATCAATGCACATCCTCATAGTGCCATCTTTCTTCTTCACAAAAAGAACCGGCGCATTCGGCCTAGTGTGTCGCCTTGGGGGAAGAGTCTACATAGTTTATTACAGAACGAAAACAAGAGAAAATAAGATGGGGGAAAAGCACTGGGCTGCGAATGCCGAGCAGCTACCTAGTGAATCTCCGAATCCGCCTGAGCTGGAAGAATCAACACTCGCTAGTGGAACCCGAAGAGCTTGAATCTGCACACAAGATGCATGAAGTAAATTTAGTACTCCAACTCAGTGAGTAATAATAATAAATGAAGACTGAATGATAAGAAATCATGTAAAAGCACATCAACATGCTATAAAGAAGCAGTATAAAACCAGTAAAAAATAATGAAACAATGAAAACATATAAAAACACCTTAGTTTAGAAGAAGCTTCTTTAAAAACACCTTTTTAATAGTTAAACAATTAAACAAAAAGCAGCTAGAATAGATAAATACATAAAATCCGCCCCTTGGGCACAATGTCAACAGAATCCGCCCCTCGGGCAATATCATGGAACAACACCAGCCCCTCAGGCTATATATCATATCACAATAGGTACCCGCTCTCACTGGGGGTGTACAGACTCCGGGAGAGGTCCCTTACGGCCCAAGGGCAATATCAAGCCATCTCATGGCATAGTCAGTAGGCTCTCGGCCTCATATCAACAAGCCATCTCGTGGCGTACAATTTCAAGCCCTCGGCCTCATAATCATAAATCTGTGTATCCTCACAACACAGGCCCCCAACCTTACTCAATCAGAATATCATAAGCCACTCGGCCAATAGTAAACATGATGCCCAACTCAAATTATCATTTAGAATATCATTTAATGTATTAAAACAGAGTAAACATGGCTGAGTTATGAAATCAGTAGAATATAGCATGACTTAGTACAAGTATACAGTCAAAATAGTGAGAAAATATCAGTAAAAATCCCCCTAAGGGTCCAAATAGTTGGCCCAAGTCCCAAATATGGCATTCACCCCAAAACATGATGATAGCAAACAGTTTTCAGTCAAATACACGGTAAAACAGTCATTCGGGATGGACTAAGTCATAATCCCCAATGGTGCACGACCCCATGCTCGTCATATAGCATGTGCGTCACCTTAATATAGCACAACGATGTGAAATCCGGGGTTTCTTACCCTCAGGACAACATTTACAATTATTACTCACCTTTATCTGGTCCAAATCTCGAGCCCGCGATGCCTTTGCCTCTCGAATCGACCTCCGGATACTCCAAATCTAACCAAAATTAGTGCAAAACCATCAAAATATGCTAAGGGAACAAAGCCCACTCGAAAGAAATCAAATTACAACACAAACCCCGAAATTGGCCAAATCTGACCTTAGGTCCATGTCATGGATTCCGATAAAAATTATATCAATAGACTCCTTATCACTCCCCGAGTTCATTCGTATCAAAAGCATCAAAATCCAACCACAAACGACCCCTCAAATGCCAAATTCCAGGTCTTCAATTATAAGCCCTAGTTCTTCAATATTAGGCTTAAATTCCATGATTAATTAGGTAGAAAACACATTAGTATTGAGTATTAAGTCCATAAATCTTACCTCCACGTGTTCCCCCTTGAATCCCTCTTCAATCCTCTTCAAAAAGCTTCAAAATCACCCAAAAATGGTGAAAGTTAGCCCCAAAATTGCGGACAATGGCTATTTAAACATTCTACCCAGGCATTAAAAACCTTCTTCGCGAATGCAGTCAAATCCCCGCGTTCGCGAAGCACAAACTGACGTTGACCACATTTTCCTCCTTCGTGAATGCATCTGACCTCTTGCAAACGCGATGCTTCCTGACTCCAACCTTCGCGAACGCGGCTCCCCATCTCGTGAATGCGTAGCTCAATAGCCCAGCCCTTCATGAACGTGGGACCTCCCTCGCGAAGGCGAAGGCCAAATCTTCAGCCTCACCTACTAACCCTTCGCGAACGCGAAGGCCAATTGTCTGCAACATACACAATAGTTTTTTTGCTATCTTTCACAACATAAAATGGTCCGTTTAACCACCCGAAACTCACCCGAGGAAATCGAGACCTTAACCAAACATGCCAATATATCCCATAACATAATTCAAACTTATTCCAATGTTCGGAATGCTCAAAACAACATCAAAACACCAAATTTGCATTAGATTCAAGCTTAAGAATTCCAAAATCTTCCAAATTCCTCTTTCGATCAAAATGTCTATCAAACTATGTCCGAATGACCTAAAAGTTTGCACACACATCCCAAATAACACAACAAACCTACTGCAACTTCCAGAATTCCATTCCGAACCCTATATCAAAATCTCACCTATTAACCGAAAACACCAAAATTCCAATTTCGCCAATTCAAGCCTAAATCTACTACGTACCTCCAAAACACATTCCGATCATGCTCCTAAGTCTCAAATTACCTCCCAAAGCTATCTTCACATCCGATCCCTTTAACACATAAGTCAACATCTGGTTGACTTTTCCATCTTAAGCTTCCTCAAAAGAGACTAAGTGTCCAAACCTTAACAAACCTCTTCGAACCCAAACCAACCAACCTGGTAACACAAAATACAGTTGAACAAGGCAATAAGAAGCATAAATGAGGGAAATAGAGTGGTAACTCATGAAAAGACCGGTCGGATCGTTACAGTTAATGCATAGCCTGCCCAAAGTTCATTTTGATTAAAATGGGCTGGGTCAAGATGGACTAAATAATGGGTTGTAACCCAACTCGCCCATATTGACCACAATCATTAAAATATTCTCAACTTTTAAACAAGCATATATAAAAAATGTCTTATGTTTTGGAATAAATGTCAATTCATGTGAAATGATTTCTTTCCTCAATGTAGATTTAAAATTTTATTTGACAGTTCTTCATCTTACAATACTAACAACAATTAGTTTTGGAAGGTTGAAAAAAACTTTTGGAAATTATTTTCTATTCTCTTGACAGGGAAAACATTTCAATCTCTAATTGGAGACAAACAAATTCATAAAGAAAATATTTTTCAATAAACCAACCAAACATGAAAAAATTAGAAAATATTTTCTAAGGGCATTTGCATCTACACCCGTTTTTTGGGTCATGTTTTAACTTGTACCCGCTTTGCAAAAAAAATTTGCAAGCGTACCCACTTTTTTGCGTAACTTCAGCATACGGACCTGAAGTAGAAAGGACACGCAAAACTTCAGCATTCTAGTAGACGGGCCCGAAGTAGCAAAAATTGCTGAACCAAGTGTGCTAAAGTTTTTGTTTGTAATTGCTGAACTTAAGCATAGTAGCTGAAGTTTTATTCTCTATTTGCTGAAGTTTTTGTTTGTAATTGATTAACTTAAGCATAGTAGCTGAAGTTTTATTCTTAATTTGTTGAAATTTTTATTTGTAATTGCTGAACTTAAGCATTCTAGTAGCTGATATTTTGTTCTCTATTTACTGAACTTCATCATGTTTTAGCTGAAATTTTATTCTATATTTGCTAAATTTCAGCATGTTTTATACTATCATGTAATTGATTTTTTCTATAGATAATAAGTTTATCATAAGTAGAATTAGTAACTTACAAAACTAGATAATGATTTAGCACAACAAGTTAAAGTGCATTGGTAATGTACAAAGCTAAATCCAAAAAAAATAATAGAATGTGAATTAAAGGAAATGGACTTACATTTACATACATGTACGTACTTACTTTAGAAAGTTATTTATAATTTGTTTTAAATAATCTGAAAAACATACTTATGGAAACCAACCCCATGAACTGATGTTTCATAGCATCACAACAGTAGCAGAAGAAAGAAGAAGAAGAAGAAGGAGGAGGAGGAGGAGGAGGAGGAGGAGGAAGTGGGTTGAAGTTGTTTAAAAAGTGGGTACAAGTTAAAACTTTTAAAAAAATGGATATAAGTTAAATGGGGGTGACCAAATAGGGAGCCCCGTGCAATTTTTACTATTTTCTAGCACATGGGTCAAGGTATAACTCTATGATTGAGCATTTTCATGGGTCAAGATTGTGCATCATCATAGGTCCAATTGGGCTGATAACGTTTTATGGGTTAACTTGTGCTAGCCCGAAACAACCAAAATTCAAAATCTTTATAGCCCAAACCTTTAAAACTTGGACGAGTTAGGCGGGTCAAATGAGTTTGGATTAGTTTTGCCACTCCTAACCGTATACATCTGTCACGACCCAAAAATCGACATGATTGTGATGACGCCTATCGTGAAACAAGGCCAGCCAACCTATTTCCAAATACTACAATTTTCAATTAAAAACTTAAGAAAATCATATTTTTAACAAAAATCCAATAAGATAAAACTAGAAATCAAAACCAGCGGAAAGAAATACAAGCTCGACCTCAGGTGTCACTAAGCCATGAGCAAAATACTACAATAGTTCGAAATAAACAAGACTACATAATTTGAGAATATCCAACAAAAGTACTACAAGTAAGATAAGGAAGGAGAAGGTGGAACTGCGGTCGCCAGGCAACTACCTCGCAATCTCCAAGGAAAGTCTCCAACCAATATGATCAGCAACCGCTACCGTGGCCCAAAACACCTAGATCCGCACACATGGTGCAAGGGTAACGTGAGTATACCAATTCAGTAAGTAACAAGTCCAAATTATGGACCGACGGTAGTGACAAACCAAACCTCAACAGGTAGCAACATTTAATTGTACAGAAAGTAGACATGCTTGCAGTTCAAGTAAATTCTCAACAGTAACTAAACACAGTATGAACAGTACTGAGTATAAAGCTAAGGAAACTCCTAAGTACCAATGCATAAATAACATGACCAATGATCCTTAAACCTCCACTCACAAGTGCTCAACCACTCGGTACTGTATATGGCCATCTAGCCCAGGGAATATCCATCCCGGAATATATGTACATCACTGATCGTAGTCATCCAGTACTGAGGAAGGCCATTCTAGCCCTATGGAGAAGATCCATCTCCAGATGTCAATACTTTGGACAAGATCCATGTCCAGGGAAGATCCATCCCTCAATATCATCAACTGCACTCACTCGGGGTGTAAAGACTCCGGAGGGGCTTCTCTTAGCCCAAGAGCTATATTAAGGCAACGAAGGCATGATCAATATCTCGCAACGGCATGCAGCCCGATCCCATACTGTCACTCAATATTAGGCTCTCGGCCTCACTCAGTCATTACTCTCCATTCTCACACACACAGGCTCAAAATGTCATGATACTAGCCCGAACAATGATATGATATGTCAAATAGCAATAATCGAGACTGAGGCATGATATAATATGCATGAACAAGACTGAGTACAGAATATAAATGAAGCTAATGACATGACAACAAGAAACGACCTTTTAGGTCTCAACAGTATTGGCGTGAAGCCTTAACATGATAATTAGCATGATTTGCAACTCATTAACTTAATCACATAATTACAACACAAATAACATCTAGAAAGAGTCTCTAAACGGTGCCAAGGAATGATCAAGGATGCATTTCTCACGGTGTACGCCCACACGTCCGTCACTTGGCATTTCCATCACCTCAATAGTAATCATAGAACACGTAGTTCAGGGTTTCGAACCCTCAGAATCAAGTTTGGAAGCGTTACTTACCTCAAACCAAGCCAAACTCTAGCCCGCGACATTGTTGCCTCTCAATTTTGCCTCCAAATGCCTTGAATGTAACCAAAATCAGTATATAACCATCAATATACGCTAAAGGAGTGAAACCCATACGAAAATTATCAATTTAACTCAAAATTCCCGAAATTAGCCAAACCTGACCCCCGGGACCATGTCTTGGATTCTAAGAAAATTCACAAAACTAGAATCCTTACTCTCTCACGAGTTCATACATACCAAATACACCAAAATCCGACTACAAACGACCCCTCAAATCCCTAAATCAAAATCTCCAATTCCAAGCCCTAATCTCCAAACTTTCCTCCCTAATTTTCCACTAATACCATGACTAAACAATGTAAAAATGGTCATAAACACAAGTAATAAAGCTTAAGTATCTTACACAACTGAAAACCTTCGATTCCCTTGAAAAATCACTGCCCTAGCTTGCTTCCCGTCTTCAAAAATGGAGAAACTTAGCAAAATTCGCGAAGAGGGCCTTTTTATACCTTCTACCTAGCGATTATGCACCTGCGGTCCATTTCCCGCACCTGCGGGGCCGCTTCTGCACTCCATCCAACCGCACTTGCGACTAAATATCTACACCTGCGGTCACACAGGTGCGTTCCTTCCTCCGCATCTGCGACTTCCGCTCTTTTCACTTGTGGCCGCATCTGCGTCTCATTCTCACTTTAGCAAGTCATATAACACTATCCAAACTTGTACCAATCCTCGTAATACTCAAAACAATGCCGAAATACCAAATCACCCTTGGATTCAAGCCTAAGAATTCCAAAAACTTTCGAATTCCGCAAACGATCAAAAATTCTATCAAACCTCCTCCGAATGACCTAAAATTTGCACACACGTCGCAAATGACACAACAGACCTACTCCAATTTCCGGAATTCTATTCAGACCCTGATATCAAATTTTCCACTACCAACCGGAAAGTGCCAAAATTCCAATTTCGCCAATTCAAGCCTAAATCTACCATGGACCTCCAAATTACATTCTGAACAGGCTCCTAAGTCCCAAATCACCTCACAAAGCTATCCGATTTATAAAAACCAAATTCCTAGATCGTTTACTCATAGGTCAACTTCCGATTGACTTTTACAACTAAATAGCCAACTTAAGAGACTAAGTGTCACATTCCTCTACAAAACCACTCCTAACCCGAACCGACCAACCCAATACCACATATTACAACTGAACAAGACATAAAGAAGCAGAAATGGTAGAAATGGAGCGGTAACTCATGAAACAATCTGTCAGGTCGTTACATCCTCCCCCTCTTAAACAAACGTTCATCCTCAAACGAGTCAAGAAACATACTTAAAGCCTCAAATAAGTGAGGATATCTGCTCCGTATCTCCCGCTCGGTCTCCCAGTTAGCCTCCTCCATGGGCCGACCTCTCCACTGCACTTTCACTGAAGCTATATCCTTTGATCTTAATTTTCAATACTGACGCTCCAAAATAGCCACTAGCTCCACATCATAAGTCAAATCACCGTCCAACTGAACCGTGCTGAAATCCAAAACATGAGACGGATCGCCACTATACTTCCAGAGCATAGAAACATGAAATACCAGATGCACACTCGATAAACCGGGTGGAAAAGCAAGCTTATAAGCCACCTCCCCAATCCTCCAAAGTACCTCAAAAGGCCCAATGAACCTAGGACTCAATTTACCCTTTTCCCAAATCTCATAACACCCTTCATAGGTGAAACCTTCAGTAGAACCTTCTCCCCAACCATGTAAGACACATCACGGACCTTCCTGTCAGCATAACTTTTTTGTCTGGACTATGCTATACGAAGCCGCTCTTGAATCACCTTCACCTTGTCCAAAGCATCCTGTACCAAGTCTGTACCCAAAAGCCTAGCCTCACCCGGCTCAAACCAACCAACTGGAGATCTATATTGTCTCCCATATAAAGCCTCATATGGAGCCATCTGAATACTCGACTGATAACTATTATTATAAATAAACTCCGTGAGCGGTAGAAATTGATCCCATGACCCACCAAAATCAATGACACAAGCGCACAACATGCCCTCCAATATCTGAATAGTGCGGTCAGACTGCCGGTGCATTTAAGGGTGAAAATATATGCTAAACTCCAACCTGAGTACCCAACTCTCACTGCACGGCCTCCAAAATTGTGAAGTAAACTGAGTACCTCTATCTGAAATGATAGAAACTGGGACACTATGCAAGCGAACAATCTCTCGGATATAGATCTCTGCCAATCATTCTGAGGAATAGGTAGTACTCATAGGAATGAAGTGCGCGGACTTGATCAGCTGATCCACAATCACCCAAATAGCATCGAACTTCTTCAAAGTCCATGGGAGTCCAACTACAAAGTCCATGGTGATTTGCTCCCACTTCCGCTCTGGAATATCTATATGCTGAAGCAAGCCACCCGGTCTCTGATGCTCGTATTTCACCTACTGACAATTTAGACACCGAGCTACAAATCCCACAATATCCTTCTTCATTCTTTTCCACCAGTAATGCTATCTCAAATCCCGGTACATCTTCGCGGCACCTGGATGGATGGAATACTGCGAGTTATGGGCCTCCTCTAGAATCAACTCCCAAAGCCTATCTACATTGGGCACACATATCCGTCCCTATATCCTCAAAACCCAATCACCACCAATAGTCACATCTCTAGCATCATCGTGTTGAACCTTGTCCTTAAGGACAAGCAAATGGGGATCATCATACCGGCGCTCTCTAATGCGATCAAATAAGGATGACCAAGAAATCACACAAGCTAATATCCGACTAGGCTCCGAAATATCCAACCTCATGAACTAATTGGTCAAGGCCTGAACATCGACTGCAAGAGGTCTCTATCAAACAAGAATATACGGCAAACGCCCCATACTCACTGCCTTCCTACTCAAGGCATCGGCCACCATATTGGCCTTTCCAAGATGGTACAAGATAGTGATATCATAATCCTTTAGCAGCTCCAACCATCTCCGCTGCCTCAAATTGAGATCCTTCTACTTGAACAAGTGCTGGAGACTACGATGTTAAACACCTCACATGACACACCATACAGATAATATCTCCAAATCTTCAACGCATGAACAATGGCAGCCAACTCCAAATCATGAACAGGGTAGTTCTTCTCATGGGGCTTCAACTGATAAGAAGCGTATACAATCACTCTACCCTCCTGCATCAAAACATACCCAATACCAACTCTCGAAGCATCATAATACACTGAATAAAAACCTAAAGCTGATGGCAATACTAACATTGAAGCTCTGGTCAAGGCAGTCTTGAGCTTCTAAAAGCTCGCCTCACACTCATCCGACCACATAAATGGAGCCCCCCTCTAAGTCAATTTGGTCAAGGGTGATGTTGTAGATGAAAATCCCTGAATGAACAGACATTAATAACCTGCCAAACCAAGAAAGCTGCAAATTTCTGTGGATGAAGACGGTCTGCGCAAACTCTGAACCACCTATATCTTCTTCGGATCAACCTGAATACCCTCACTGGACACCACGTGCCCTAAGAAAGCCACTGAACTAAGCCAAAACTCACACTTGGAGAACTTTGCATTAATCTTCTCATCCTTCAATCTCTGCAACACAACTTTCAAATGCTCCGCGTGCTCCTCCTAACTACATGAGTACACCAGAATATCATCAATGAACACAATGAAAAACAAGTCGAGATAAGGCCGGAACATGCTGTTCATCAAATGCATGAATGTTGTTAGGGCATTGGTCAACCCAAAAGATATCACAAGGAACTCATAATGACCATATCGGGTCCTAAAAACTATCTTAAGAATGTCCGAGTCCCTAATCTTCAACTGGTGATACCCTGAATGGAGATCAATCTTGGAGAACACTATCGCTCCCTGAAGCTGGTCAAATAAATCATCAATACGAGGCAAAGTATACTTGTTCTTGATTGTGACCTTGTTCAATTGCCTGTAATCAATGCACATCCTCATAGTGCCATCCTTATTCTTCACAAATAGGACAGGCTCACCCCACAGCGACACACTAGGCCGAATAAACCCCTTATCAAGGAGTTTCTGAAGCTGCTCCTTCAATTCTTTCAACTCTAATGGTGCCATACGATATGGTGGAATGGAAATGGGTTGAGTGCCCGACACCAAGTCAATACCAAAATCAATATCCTTTTCCGGTGGCATGCCCGGCAGGCCTGCTGGAAAGACATCCAGAAAGTCCCTCACTACTAGGACTAAATCAATGGTAGGAGCCTCTACACTAACATCCTTCACGAAGGCTAGATAAGAAAGACAACCCTTCTCAACCATCTACTGGGCCTTCAAAAATGAAATCACTCTACTGGGTACATAATTCGTCGAACCTCACCACTCAATCCGTGGCAACCCCGGCATAGCCAAGGTCATTGTCTTAGCATGACAATCCAAAATAGCACAACACAGAGATAATCAATCCATGCCTAATATCACATCAAAGTCAACCATACATAGAAACAAGAGATCCACTCGGGTATCCAAACCCCTAATAGTCACTACACACGACCGATATACACGATCTATACTAATAGTATCGCACACCGGAGTAGATATATGAAGAGATGAAATAAGAGACTCGTGGGGCATATCCAAATAATGGGCAAAATATGATGACACATATGAAAAAGTGGAACCAGGATCAAATAATAAAGAGGCATCTCTGTGGCAGACTATATAATAACTGTAATCATAGCATATGAAACAATAACATCTGGTTTGGCTAGGAGGGCATAGAAACGGGCCTGACCACCATTTGATCGACCTCCCCCTCTAGTGCGACCACTAACTGACAAACCTCCACCCCGAGCTGATTGAGCGAGTGAAAAAGTAACTGGTGCTGAAGCCGAAGGCTGACTCCTCTACTGGGATGAACCTCCTATAAGACGGGGACAGAACCTCTTGATATGACCCAAATCTCCACACTCGAAGCAACCTCTCCTGACAAATGGCAGCGAAGACTGAAGGGAGCCTCACGCACCAAGATGCCCACTAGAAGAAACAGACATAGATAAGCCCTGAACTAATGGTGCCTGAGTCGAACTTTGAGCTGGAAGGGCACTGAGAGATGAGTGACCGTGATGTGAATTGTGAGAACTATGGCCAGATGACCCACCACGGTGACCTGAACGGGATGGCTGAGTATGTCTGAATGGATGATCTTTGTCGTGCTGAGACTGACCTCCCAAAGGAACACCACTAAACTACTAGATCCCCGAAACCTCTTGGCCTCCCTCTCATATATCTCCTAGTGGCGAACTAACTCTATCTCTCTAGCAATGTCAACCACCTCCTCAAAAGGAGCGCCAGATACACTCTCTCTGGTCAGAAAAATTCGTAGTTGATAGTTGAGGCCATCAACAAACCTCCTGATCCTCTCCTTATCCTTGGGAACTAGCCAGATAGCATGAGGGGCCAAATCGGAGAATCTTATCTCATACTGCGACACGGTCATATCCCCCTAACGCAGCTGCTCGAACTGCATGTGCAGCTCCTCTCTTCGGGAATGCGGTACATACTTCTCTAGGAAGAGAATGGAGAACTGATGCCAGGTAAGGGGGTGGTACACCAACAGGCCTATGCCTCTCATAAGCTTCCCACCCAGTAAAGGCAACTCCAAAAAACTGAAAAGTAGTAAATGAGACCCCACTAGTCTCCAGAATACCCGTTGTATGCAATATCCTTTGATACTTATCCAAGCAACCTTAGGCATCTTCGCACTCTGCGCCACTGAAAGTTGGAGGCCAAATTCTACCAAACATCTCCAATCGACGATGCTCATCATCAGTCATAACTAGAACCACAAAATCCTGAGCAGGTGCAACTGGCTGGGCTGGTGGTGCCTCCGGTGTCTGTAGCCCCTAAATAACATGTTCGGGTGTACTGTTGACACCCAATTTTTCCCTGTATATATTTTTTTTATAAATGCAAAATACTTTCAAAATAGCATATGTATGTATATATAAGTGTGTCCAAATGTTTTAGTATTTTTCCTGATTATTTAAAGATTATTAAATCAATTTATTGCCCTATTTTAGCAGTACAAAAACCAATAATATTCCTCAAATTATCATTATTGTGATTAACTTATTTTATTCTCATATTTATACCAAAATATAGTTAAGGTAATTTTTACACATTTTTACAAATTTATTTAGTATTTTTAAAGCTAAATTGTATATAATTACAATTTCAGCGTATTGTAAGATTTAATTGCGTTTATTATTAAAAAATTGATTCCAATATTTTTATTTAATATTTATACATTATAAATTAGCTTGGTACCTTTAATTTATTTTCAGAAATCATTT
Source organism: Nicotiana sylvestris (assembly GCF_000393655.2). Classification (NCBI taxonomy): domain Eukaryota; kingdom Viridiplantae; phylum Streptophyta; class Magnoliopsida; order Solanales; family Solanaceae; genus Nicotiana; species Nicotiana sylvestris. The sequence continues at coordinate 115,606,275 of NC_091057.1, read as the reverse complement.
ACTATTTTTATAAAATGAAAAAGGGAAAGCGAATATTTAAATACTAGCCCTATTTCATTTCAATTGTAGCCCAAATCAACCCCCCAATTAAACCAAATTGCAATTTTAAATTACCCGACCCCTGACCCGTTTATCCAACCCACCAGTGAGATCGTCCTATATTGACTTCGATTTATGGTTTTCTAAACAGGTTCTTTCACCTCTCTATGGTTCTTTTCGAAACCCTAATTTCTTTTCTAAACCTCTTAGATATGTACAAATCTAAGATGATTTAGGTTTTTTTCATGTTAGTCTTACAACAACCTTGGGATTCTTTACAAGAATCGGGTAATTTTCAAGCGATTTTCATCTTTTCCTAAAACTAGGGTTTCCGGAATTTCTCTTAAAATTTGTTTGATGATTTTTTGTGTTTAAACTCCTGCTTCTCATATATGTTTTTGACTAATTAGCCCGTTTATACCGAAAGCCCTAATTTTCTAGGATTTTTCGTTTGGTTTCTGAGTACTGGTGCATCTGACTATGTTCTTGCTTTGGGTTCTTCTGGTTTCCCGTGATTTTCTTGTCCTAATATGCTTCTACTAAATTTCTTAGTTCGACCTGTCATTGATTTTATGTGCTTGTGCTCGTTCTGACCATTCATGTTAAGACTTGTATATTTCTCCTTGAACAATATCGTTTAATTATGTGTTTTGTTAAAGCTATGTGAAATACTGATTATCCATGTTCTACCTTATTTTATATGCTGACTCTTTCATGACTTCCTGAACCCTTGATTTCTCTAAATCCCTTATTTCCTGGTTTAATTTGAACACTTTCTTTTAAACGTCTGATTCTTACCTCTTTACTCAATTTGATTGAATTTGCTTGCCTTAATTGTTTTCCCTGCCTTGTTTGTATTCCGTTGACTATTACTGATTATTTCTTTAATTAAACTGATGTTCATTCACCCCTAATTACCTATTATATACCTAAACTTTACTTGATTCTTTTCCTTAAATACTTAGCAAGTTTTACCGTTGATTTAATTGTCCCTTGATTGAGGGAATATCTTGCTGATTTACATGTGATTTCCTTGATTTTGCTACTTGATTGATCTCTTACCTTGTTTGTTTAGTTTTTAACTACTATATAAATCCCCCCCCCCTCTTATTCTAAATTCTAAACGACAACGAGACTAGTTAAAAAAACTCTCTCTTATACTTAAAGCTTTCTGCTCTTTTCTGTTACTTGCTACTCCCATTAAACTAGTCGGCTGTAAGCCAAGGCTAGTTATTGCACTACACTGCTATATACTTTGTGTTTGCTCTCCTTAACTGGTACGTTCTGATTTAATTACAAGTTCAAAACTCTATGTGCTCTCTTACTGCATTAGTTTACTGATTCCTGTCTATCACTTGGCTTTTCTATATGTAACTAGCATGCTTAAATCCTGGTTTCACTTAGCATATATGAGTACTACCTATTCAATGTATGATTAACATGTCTGATGACTTTTTTATTGCTTTCTCTAGCATATCTCAAATTGACTCTACTCCATGTATGTATGTTTGATTGTCTGTCTGTTTATTTACCCAATTCCTAATAGTAATATACTTTGCTAGGTTGATTACTACTCCCTAAGTACTTCTGACCCTATGTTCAACTCTGCCTAGTATATTTGATTGACTCATAAATCCTATAAAGAACTCTGAAAAAAGAAACTTATGTGCTCTTGTTGTTACATTAATATGCTCTATGTGTCCCCAATTCCCATACTCCCTGAGTAAAATCTGTGTCTGAATGGTGTTGTTTAAACTGTTTGCTGATTTCTCACAAGTTCACTATCTTTAAAACTGTTTTATTACTAGTCAACTCCTATTTTCATAAAACTTCTTCACTTAATTGAGCCATTTCCAACATTGTTTTTAATATCAAAACCATTTCAAAACTATGTGAAGCACTCTCACATTACTCCTAGAATATTAGGTTTTGTCCCCCTGACTGTGTATTGCCTTGAGATCCTTGAGATCTCTCTGAACTCTAGCATGTCAAAGTCGTCCCTTCCACACTGCACCTAAATCAGTTACTATTTGAGAAAGTCTAGGTGTGAGCATTGCCCGGGATCCTTGAGGTCCTTAGGGAACTCTGACACACCTAGACATGATATTGTCAATGGAACTTTGGCATTTGAGGATATTGGAGGCTTGGAAGTCATTTGGGCCTGCTTCAGGCTCCCTATAGATAACTTCTTCTTTTCTTTATTTGTTTATGTAATTTATTCAACTGGTCTGTAATAATTTTTTGTAAACAACATTGGGGTGATTAGTGAAAAGGGGTTGGTAGTTAAATATCTGTTGGGTAACTCGGGTAGATACCATGCCTATAGAATTGTGTTAATGCACTTGCTATATTTGCTTTACTTTCACAATATTAGAAATCATGTCTGTAGGGTCTAAATGGCTTCAATAGTAGAAATCATGCCTATAGGATCTAAATGGCTTGCAATAATAGAAATTATGTCTATAGGATTAAAATCAACTTCATAATTAGATATCATGCCTATAGAGTGTAAAATGTTTGAGTTCAGTTTCTGCTACAACATGTGTTTACATTCGTCTCACTAGAAATCATGCCTATAAGTTCGAAAATCAACTCTTAACAATTAGATGTCATGCCTATAGGAATTAAAATCAGAAATCCTGCCTATAGAACTTAAAATCAGTTTAGTTAACAAATCAGCTTAATTCACGTTATTCATTCTGAATTGGCTTAATCAGCAGTCCGCTTCTTTAAATTAGTTTTCAAACACTGCCTTAAATCTATACCGCTAGAAAGCATGTCTATAGGATCCTAAAGTGTCCGTTTAAAAACTGTTACTATTTTACTGTATGAATGTAGATATCATGCTCTTAGGACCACTGTTTTGCATTTACGCAGGCCTGTAGGGTGATTTAAATTCTGCAACTATAAAACTGTGCTTTGTTATTTAAAATTGTTCAGATTTAATAGGTCTAAATCAGTAGGCAAGCTAAATAGGATTTTGACACTTTGTCCTAATTCAATACTGTATAATCCCTGCTCACCTAGATATCATGCTCTAGGATTTTCTCTTAAATACTTGACTGTTGTTTGAAGATGTGCATTTACTTGTTATATTTGTGAAGGTTACTGTGAGCCTGTAATTTGTTCTTTTTAAATGCAGTCCTACTTGTTCTTGATTGACGCCTAGACTTTTTTCCTTTAAAACCTTAGGAAGGTCTAGAACTGTCCAAAGTAGAGGTCCTAAAATACCTCCAAGGCCACAGGGAAGGGACGGGTAGTGCACGCATAGGACATTTTCAAGGTTGCTAGAACGCTTTAGGTTGTGACCAAGGGGAGGGACATGGGTAGAAAAGGATATGATGACTATGCGCTAACGTCACGTGTAGCCCCTCATTGAGGAGTGTTTACCGGGCATTGTGTGGGATGATCATATAGGCTAACCAACCTAGGACCCCTCTTTTCCAATTCCCAATGTTTAAACCCTACTCTTTTATATGCAACTTGTTCAAATTCTTTGAGTCATACCGTGTCCAAAACATGCCCTTATTTGCAAGTATGGGTTTAACTATTTATTTGTTAATGGACTAATTCATAAGTATAAGTTCGGCCGGAACTTACCGTTGTGGACCAAAAGGGGTGCCTAACACCTTTCCCTCGAGGCTATTTCAAGCCCTTGCCCTAAATCTCTGGTAATACAAACTAGTCTAAGAGTTAATTACTCTAGGTGCCCTAACGCACCATAATCCGTTAGGTGTCGACTCTTTAAAACACCCAATTCCCAAAAGGAAATGAGTTATTACCCCCATGAACATCGGAACCTGGACTTTTCACTCTCCGCGAAGGGAAAAAAGGGCGCGACAGCAGGGATGTTACTTTCGAGCCTATACCGAAGTATTATCCCGTCGTGACTCCCAGTTTTTTTGGCGATGGTCTTTGTCCTCAAGGGTATTATTTCGAACTCTCGTCAAAATATTAACCTATCGTTGTTCGATCGAGGTCGAACTCTTCTTTTTGGCGAAGGCCCTTGTCCTTAAGGGTGTTATTTGAACTTTCGTCGAAATATTAACCCGACGTTGTTTGATCGAGGTCGAACTCTTCTTTTTGGCAAAGGCCCTTGGCCTTAAGGGTGTTATTTCGAACTTTCGTCGAAATATTAACCCAGCATTGTTCGATCGAGGTCGAACTCTTCTTTTTGGCCAAGGCATTTGGCCTTGAGGGTGTTATTTTGAACTTTCGTCGAAATATTAACCCGTCGTTATTCAATCGAGGCTGAACTCTTCTTTTTGGTGAAGGCCTTTGGCCTTGAGGGTGTTATTTCGAACTTTCGTCGAAATATTAACCTATTGATGTTCGATCGAGGTCGAACTCTTATTTTTGGCGAAGGCCTGTGGCCTTAAGGGTGTTATTTCAAACTTTAATCAAAATATTAACCTGTCGTTGTTCGATCGAGGTCGAACTCTTCTTTTTTGTGAAGGCCCTTGGCCTTAAGGGTGTTATTTCGAACATTTGTCGAAATATTAACCCATCGTTGTTCGATAGAGGTCGAATTTTCCTTTTTGGCAAAGGCCCTTGGCCTTAAGGGTGTTATTTCGAACTTTCGTCGAAATATTAACCCATCGTTGTTTGATCGAGGTCGAACACTTCTTTTTGGAGAAGGCCCTTGGCCTTTAAGGGTGTTATTTCGAACTTTCATCGAAATATTAACCCATCGTTGTTCGATCGAGGTCGAACTCTTCTTTTTGGCGAAGGTCTTTGGCCTTGTGGGTATTATTTCGAACTTTCGTCGAAATATTAACCCATCGTTGTTCGATTGAGTTCGAACTCTTATTTTTGGCGAAGGCCCTTGGACTTAAGGGTGTTATTTTGAACTTTTGTCGAAATATTAACCCATTGTTGTTCGATCGAGGTCGTACTCATCTTTTTGGCGAAGGTCCTTGGCCTTAAGGGTGTTATTTCAAACTTTCGTCGAAATATTAACTCGTCGTTGTTCGATCGAGGTCGAACTCTTCTTTTTGGAGAAGGCCCTTGGCCTTAAGGGTGTTATTTCGAATATTCATCAAAATATTAACCCATCATTGTTCGATTGAGGTCGAACTCTTCTTTTTGGCTAAGGCCCTTGGCCTTAAGGGTGTTATTTAAAATTTCGTCGAAATATTAACCCATCATTGTTCGATCGGGGTCGAACTCTTTTTTTGGTGAAGGTCATTGGCCTTAAGGGTGTTATTTTGAACTTTCGTCTAAATATTAACCCATCGTTGTTCGATCGAGGTTGAACTCTTCTTTTTGGTGAAGGCCCTTGGCCTTAAGGGTGTTATTTCGAACTTTCGTCGAAATATTAACCCATTGTTCGTCCCAATTTTCCGGAGAGTTGGGTATCTTCTGGCGGAGTCCCAGTTCGCCTGATTTTATTTGTGTCAGGGAATGTGGTGTTGGAGAGCAGAAAACTCTGCTGCTTTGCTCACACTCGTTTCACGCACCTATTGGAGTTTACCCTCGTCGGCCTTTTGATCTTGGGGAGTTCTCCCTCGTTGTCCCGGTCTTTATGTCCCCGAGAGGCTTTCTCAGGAAACCTTCTTGGTGAGGGAGAGGGGGTATCGCTCAAGGGGTGTCATTTCCTAGGAGTTGGGTTTGTCTGGCGGACGATATTTTGGTCTTTTGTAGCAATTCCCCATTCTTCAGTTGGGATGTTTCCTTGCTCGCTTGCCCGTGCGATGCTTGCGTTCTTGTTTGAGCAAACATCAGAAGGTGGATCTGTGGCATTGCTTGCTTTGTTTGGAATTTCAATGGTTGATTGGGGTGATATTTTCTGAACTCAGTAGCCATATTCAGCTCTCTTTCCCTTCCCCCTTTTTTTGTGCCTTCGTCTTATGCGGGATACGCTCGTTTTGGCTGGCTCGTGGGCTGCCCGACGTGCAAGGGAGGATGTTGGTTGCAACTTCAACTTGTGTATAGTATAGAAAATTGATCTGGGTTGGCGTGTGATGTTTACTTACCATTCGTTTCGATGAGTGATCGTGTTTCCAAAATTTTTGATTTGGAGGAGACTAGGAAGTTTTCACTAAGAAATCCCCATGATGACGCCAAATTATTTGACCCAAAAGATATTGAAACCTTTTTTATTAAATCAATTAAAGAAGATAATGATGTAAATCTTAGTCAAACGTAATGAACTCCAGATCTATAAGCAAATCAGAAAATAATGCATAAGAAGAAATATGGGCGATCAATCCTATTGATGCTTTTCATTTTTCCTCTCATTAATCGGTGGAGATTACTATTTTACATATTCCATGGGAGATTGTTTTGTCTTCTTTGTGCTAAGAAGATTGCAGAGGAGAGGAAAGAGAAAGAGAAGAAGCCCCCCTCCCCCTCCCCCTTCGCCCTTTCTAGGAAGGTTCCGTCCCTATATATAGTTATGGAATCCTTATCGCGTTCTCGGTCAACACACTTTCATACCACGCCACCTTTGTCGTTCCCTGAGTGTTGTTTTTCGACTTGTCGGGTTTTGTGAACACAGGGTTTGGAACAAACCATATCGTCATCCATTGTCTCGCTGCTTGGACGGGATCTCGGATGGGCCGACCGTAGCGATCAGATTTTGACCAATACACGGACCAAGGAAGAAAAACACTAAAAATAATCTACTCGGTCCAATCCATCATCCAGAGGGGCGTAAAGTCTAATGCCGCCTTGCCTATATATAACAAATAAGGCTCCATTAAAGTGTTACATGTACTGCAACTACATGTACTTCGTTTTGAGTACCATCTTTCTACTTCAAACAACATTCGATATTGGTAAGTTGGTGTTACCAATGATCCTTTGCTTTCTCAACCAAAAGTAGAAACGATCGATTGTGCGTCATTTCTAGGAATCTAAAACTTACTCCCTCTGTTCATATTAGATGAGATAGTTTGACTCGGCATGAAGTTTAAGAAAAAAGAAATAGACTTTTGAAACTTGTGGTCTTAAAATCTTAAGCGGTAAAAAATTTGTGGGGCCATGACATTTGTGTGGCTATAAAAGCTTCTCATTAAGGGTAAATGAGTAAAATGAAAGAGTTTAAAGTTGAATTACTTCCAAATTTAGAAATGTGTCATTTGTTTTGGTGGTTATCATTCTTTAGGTGATTTCATACCTTCTATCTTTCTCTGCAAGGAGTGGGAACCACAACTCACATATTAAGTATCATATGAAAAATAAATTCAAACGGTCTATTTTCATAACTTTTCAAGATACGATGACATTATAATAAAGAAAACTTTTACTTCTTAAATCGGTATGTACTCCTTCCAAATAGTGACGAGGAATCATAAAAAACACGAATTAAAAGTCTATCATGGAAGCGAATAATTGATCCGGATAAGGGTTTCCTACCTTCTCTTTCCCGTTGTGCTAAATAACTTGACGCAGGATTTATGCTTGAAATTTTGCTATCAAAAGGTGAATATTACTTCTTCTTTTTTTAACAACATTAGTGTCCTGGCCAGCTTATTCCATTAAGGTGAATAATTGTAGGATGAGAACATAATGCCTTATTTTCTCTACATCGAGATAATTGGAGAACTATTCAAAAAATATAAGAAACTAAAATATTTTAGGGTGTCATAGTTTAAACTTAAGGTGTTGGAATATGAATGAAAGATATTGCATCCTATTGAGATCCCAACTTGAAAATGTATTATGCATGTTTGGCTAGCTAGGTAGCGAATGAAAACCAAGAATGACCGAGTCGCAAAACTAGAATTTGAATCATAATAAACGATCGTAATACCTACAAATATAAGCCTTAGGGGTCGTTTGGTAGGATGTACAATAATAATGCGGAATAAGACGTATTAGTAATGCATGGGTTAGTAATGTATGCATTAGTTATGCAAATATTATTTCTTATCTACATAGGATAATACCAAGTATGATGTATAACTAATACAAGTATTAGCTATACACAAGTTGAAAAAATGTACCAAACAAGGTATTAGTAATGCATAGAGCTAATGCTTGCATTATTTTTTCTAATATCTCCTAGCAAACAACCTCTTAGCTTTTAAAAGTTCTAGAAGGTGCGTTGCGGACAGACATGAGTTGACAAAAAAGTGAGCTATGAAACGGATCATTATATTGTTGATCAAACTCAAACTCCAACTCCAACCACAAATTAATAGAAAGAATTTACAGATAAAAAGGCCAAAGCAGAATAAAAGAAGAAACTAACTTGATACAATTGTTGTTTGACCAATTTCTTCAACCAACTTTACGTCGTCCGTTTCAATATGCCTTCTAGATTGGCTTTTAATTCATGTAGCGTACTATAATAATCATCACTAAACTAATTTATAACACATGCAATTCAAATTAACCTTCAAGTAGTTTGATTTTATTTGCCAGAACGATTATTCAACCTGCAAGCTTAAGAATATACTGGAACACACGAGAATCTCCCCCATTGACTAACCCCCACCCCTCCCCCCGAACCCCGATCTAACTAAAGAAACAAAAGCACAGATGAACATTCAGTTAGTTAAAGCCTAAAGGATAATAACCCTATATGCTACACCAAAATATCTACAAGAGAAGTACTTGTCAGCATATATTGATATTGTTAGAGTATACACAAAATATTTTACATCTCGTTTTCCTTAATTATTTTTTGGGGGGCAAATAAATGCATTTAGTTCCTGGATTTAAACTTACGATGCTTATTCTTAAGGATCAAAGGTTTTCTAACCTGATAGAGAGCGGAGATGGATCGAAACTTCCTTTTCGTAGAGGGAAAAGCTTCATCAAAAGTCTCTTCCATATTGACGGCTGTTGATGATACCTCCGCCGTGTTACCAACGCTTTCTTCTTCGCCGTGCTCCTTTTCTGCAATCACTACTCTCCAACTGTCGCCGGCGGTATGATCAATGTCACGGGCGCTGCTATCGGAATCGCCGCTGAGCTGAATAAGCTGCAAGGCCGCGTTCATCTCCGGCTCCGTCAGCTTCTCCGGTTCGGTTTGGATTCCTCTATTTTTCACCGTTGATATTGCTGATTTCTTCATTTATTTATGGAGATAGAGATATTGTTACAGTCGGAGTTTGGTTTGCGGGAAAGAATTTTATTTTGTTTTGGGGGGTATTTGGGGGTATCTAGATTACCTCATGGGGGTAATCTAGATGGAATGACGAAAATATCTTTGAATCTCTCTTTTTATTTTATTTTTTAAAAAGGCTTGTTTAACTAATGAAGTACTCGTTAGTTTCAGAAATCTTTCTAGGGATAAGGATGTAATTTACGCAATTCTCTTGGTTCTTTTTCTTTTTCTTTCTTGTATACGATGTTTGACCAAAAAAACATAGATCTTGGTTAAACTAATCAAATTTATATAAATAAGGGTTAATCTTAGCTAACAATAATATCTTCAAGATGGATTTCTCAAAAATGCAACAGATATTATGTAGGTGTATTTGAATAATGGCGGCAATGTGCAATAAATATTCCAGGAATCAAAGGCAATAATGTAGCATTCAATATTAATGAATAACAATAAATGTCATTTAAGTAAATAGACTAAATGGGTCACCCAAGAAATGATGGAATCAGTGCATGTTCTTTCTGATAATGATGAATGATGGACAATCCTTTGAATATTTGTGTTATTCTCGGATCAAGTGAAAAAAATGTAGACAAGAATCTTAAAGAAAAAGTGATATTTGTTTTTACTAGCAATGAGATCTGATTCACTTTTTCGAGTCAAAGTATATTTTTGCGAAATGAATATCGCATGTCCCCTATAATTGTGTCTCTTTTTATTTATAGGAAACATATTCCTAAAAAAATACCCTAACAGTAGAAGTGCAGAGAATATCCACTAAAATATTCTCTTTAATGTCCTATCTTGAAACTAGTAGTTACAACTCTGTCAAAAGTACTCGACCTCGGCCTTAGTCCTTGTTGATTCCTCGACTTCAGCCCTTAAAAACTCTTTGATCCAAGACTTCGCCGTTTCTTAGATCTTTTCGACGAATGTCGACCTAGGAACACTTCCCCAATATTATCTTGGTTTTTTTTTTTATTTCAAACCACCCAACCAGGTTGTGTTCCTGATTCAATGGGGGGTTTGGCAGGACCCCTACCTTGTTTATTGATAAGGAGGGGGACATATAACCAAAACTTCCGGAGGACACCAAAAGGACCCATACATTATAATTGCAGAATTGCATACGACAATACTATAACTAATAACAGGTCGGGGGAGGAGAGGATTGTCTTCACAGATTTGGCCTCCCCTCGAGAGTTGTTTAGGGAGGATCATAATGCCATCCTGAGTGTTTGCCCTTTTTGAATCTGAAGGAGGCCAAATGTAATTTATTCATTCGTAGGGGCCTTCTTGAATTCTATGGTAATTCCTCCTCTGTGAGAAAGATTCTCTCATTGTCCAATGTTATTGCTAGTTTTGCAAGAGAGTCGGCTACCGTATTAGCTTCCTTATAACTGTGTTTTGTGTTGAAGCGTCTTTCAAGCATCTTCTTTTAATTTTCACCTCCTCCACAACTCTTCAAAGCTTCCATGGTGGTTTAACCATTCCTTGGATCATCTTCACGACCACCTGTGAATCCATCTCTATCGTGAGTTGTGGAGGTAGTTGTTGGTAGCACCAATTAATTCCATAGATAGCGGCCTGCAGTTCACAAAGAATGTTAGTTGAGAATTGTACTGGTTTGGCAAAAGCCATAATCAAGTCCCTATTTCCCTTTCTAACAATCCCCCCTATTCATGTCTGCCCGCTAATGGCAACAAAGCTACCATCAGTGTTAATCTTTCATGTATTCTCTTGAAGCATTTCCCAGCACACCAGAACACTAGTTATCCTGGGTTTATAAGTTTCTGCTAAGTGATAAATATTTTGCCAGCTCTAGTTGTAGTCTACTCTGCTATAGCATTTAGGAATGTTAACCTGCACATTGAAGAAAACATGATTAGCAATCCTAAATACAGTAGTAGACTTGTTATTATATTTCTTTTTTACATCTCGCTTTCCAGAGTTCCCACATGGTGTAACAAAGGGTAATATTGAGTAATAATTTGTGAAGTGCATTCTTTGGTCTTGTTTGCCGCCAACAATCCAAGACCTCATTAACTGTAGTCCCTGTGTGTGTGATGCCCAGAGGGCCCGAAAGATGATTCCAAGCTTTGGAGTCCATGTAGCCAGTAGAGAAGACATGGTCCATAGTTTCAGGATATGCGTTTCTGCAGTATGTACAACTAGACGTTTTTTGAATGCCGAATTTGAGAATAATATCATCCATAGGTAACTTTTTCCTGAGAAGTTTCCACATTAAGAAGGAAACCTTGAAAGGAATATTCCCCCCCCCCAAATATGATCAGCCACAGGGTCCTTTGTTTGTCTTTGTCTTAACTTGTCAAAGGTTGAAAAGTATGAGAAATTGCATGTGTTCTCCAGAGACCAAATACCATTGTCCGCCTTTTCTTTGTCCCCAATTTCTATTTGTGCAATATCTTGAACAATCATGTTAGGAAGAAAAGTGCTGAGGTTGGGGATATCCCACTGATTGTCGAGAATATAGTCTTTAACCATGATACTCCCTGGTTTTCTGGAGAGTTGAAGCCTATGAGCAACTGGGTCTTGACTAGTCCAGTTGTCCCACCAAAAGGAAATGTTACTAGCATTTATTTCCCATTTAATGTACTGCTCCACGTGAGGTCTGATTTGAAGTAAGTTTCTCCATATATTGGAGTTATTTAAGCAATGACTTTAGCCATCATGTTGGTTCTTGGGCAATATTTAGCTTTGGTGAACTTAGACCATAGGTTGTCGATGGTTCTAAGTCTCCACCATCGTTTGCCTATGAAGGTATTGTATATATCTTTGAGTCTTTTGAAATCAAGGCCCCCTTCCTCAATAGGGTAGCACATTATGAGCACCAATGGTATTTACTCCTCCCCTCATTCATTCCCCAGAAAAAGTTGGAGAAGTACTTCTCTATCTGTAATAGGATGGATATAGGAGGTTCCATGGTTGCGAAGAGGTGTAGAGTCTGTGACTGGAGAATGTGCTTAATGATTAGAGCTTTGCCTCTGGCCGTTAGCCTCTTACTTTGCCAAGCACCTGCTTTTGACACCCCTATAGTAGCTAGATCGGTGAAAATATTGATTCTTTTCCTGCCTGTGTAGATAGGACAGCCCAGGTAGGTGAAAGAAAAGTTAGATTGCTCATAGCCGGTCCATTTCTTAATCCTTTTGTTAATCTTTGAATCAAGATCGTAGTGTGTGATGAAACAACTTTTCTCCTTGTTCACTTCCTGCCCAGAGGCATGTTGGTAGCTTTCAATCTTCTTCATTATTAACTTGATGGACTGTCTTCTGATGGAGTGGAATAGGACCACATCATTAGCATAGCATAGATGATTGATTTGTGGACCGTTCACATTCATGTTGAAACCTTTGAAATTGTTGTTGAAGTGGAGATGATTCAAAGACTTTGAAAGAGCCTCGGCAGCAAGAATGAAGAGGGCAGGGGAAAGAGGATCACCTTACTTTAGACCTTTAAAGGATCTAAAAAACCATGCATTGTTCCATTGACTATGATATAATACCATTTGTTTTAAATTAGCCTGTGAATGAGCTCAATAAAGTATTCCTTGAAACCAAGTTTTCTGGGAACTAATATGAGGAAGGTCCATGACATTTTGTTGTAGGCTTTAGACATGTTCAGTTTCATGACCACATTGCCACCCTCCTTCCCTCCCTTGATACCATGGACAATTTTCTGAGCCAGGAGAATATTTTCAGTGATGAGCTATCTTTCACAAACCCAGTTTGGTTTTTAGAAACAATACTAGTGAGAATAGGGGCTAATCTCGTGGCAATGATCTTGGAAAGAATTTTATTGGTGAAATTGCAAAGGCTTATAGGCCTTAGTTGGCTAAATCACTCGGGGCCTTCACCTTAGGAATGAGAACCAAGCAAGCATGTGTGTAGTATCTAGTGAGATTAGCTCCAGTGAAAAGTCCCTCACAAAAGCTATTAAATCAACTTTGATCACCTCCCAAGAAGATTGAAAAAAATGCCCATTGAAGCCATCGGGCCTAGCTGAGCTATTAGGATCCATAGAGAATATAGCCAATTTAATTTCTTCTTCAGAGGGACATTCCTGAAGCATTTCATTGTGCTGGTCACTAACTCTATCTTCCAAGTATCTGAGGATACTCATATCACTACTAACTTCAGGTTGAAGGAATAAGTTGTTGAAGTAATCAATGGCATCCTGAGCAATATTATTAGAATCAACCATCCAATTGCCCTCAGAGTCCTTAATTCTGAAAATTTGAGCTCTTCTACTCCTACCCTTAATAATATTGTAGAAGTATTTTGAATTGGTGTCGCCTTCCTCTACCTATTTCACCCTTGCTTTCTGCTTCAAAATGGAGTCCTGAGTCTTAAGCCACCTTATATAGTCCGTTTGAGCTTTGTGTAGAGCCATTATATTGAGTTTTGAGTCATCTGTTTCATATTCCTCCTCTTTAATATTAACAGTTTCCTCCATATGTTTGACTGTTTCAAAGACATCCCCAATTGTATCCCTAGACCACTTGTTAAGAGTATGAGCAAGGTTTTTGAGTTTGCTCGGAAGTCTCCACATCGTTTTTCCCTGAATATCCTCATCCCAGCACTTCTTCACAATATCATGGTACCCCTCATGATCAGACCAGAAATTTAAGCATCTGAAATACCTAATAAAATTCGTGTTGTCTGAAGTATTATGGAAGATAATCATGTTGTGATCCGATCCTGTTTTTGGGAGATGATCGACTCTAGAGTAAACTTATCAAACCACTCCTGGTTAGTGATGACCCTGTCAATCCTTTTGCTGATCCTTTTCCTTCTCTTTCTATTATTACACAATGTGAATGTGTTGCCAGTGAAGTTATTGTCGAATAAACCACAATCACCCATACACTTGATAAAATCAATACTCTTAGAGAGGATGTGAGGACGACCTCCCTTCTTTTCATCAGGAGATACAGTTACATGAAATCCCCTCCTACTGCCCAAGGACCGTCTATCAGAGTATGCATTATCCTAAGTTGCCTCCAGAGTCTTTTCCTTCTGCTAGCATTGGTCTTTGCGTAGACAACAGTAAACCAAAAGTAGTCTAAGTGACCAACTTGGTTAGCCTTGAATGTCATTTGTTGTTTGTGTTGAGATATGAAGGTGCAGTTGAGAGTGTGATTCCAAAAATACCAAATTTTGCTATTGTTATTTGTCATAGCATTGTCGAAACAAAGTCGTTCTCTAAATTCCTCAATCTGAGAAGGTGCTAGAAAAGGTTCTTGTAATGCGATGAAGTTAACTTTGTGGAGTCTGACAAGTTTCAATAGCCTGTCAAAAGCTCCTTTGGATCTCATACCCCTAATATTCCAAATGATGGCTTTAAACATTGGATTTAAGGGGTGGTGTATTTTTTTCTTGATGTTTAGTGTGTAGGAGACCTACTTGACTAATCTGCCCGGCTTGTCTTCCTTTTTTGTTTTTGTTTTTTAGCTTTGTTCCCCTTGGGGATAGGCCCTGTTTAGCAGTTATGTTGTCTAGCTCCTCTGAAATAGGATCTGGAGGTTCTGATAAAGCTGTAATTGCTCCAGCTTGCTTACCAATATCCTCCTCTTCAGAAGATACATCTTCTACATTGTCGACATCCACTAATGTTCCCTGTGTGTCTGAGGGGTTTATTTGTACCAGTTTGATAGGTCCAAGGTCCACGACCAGTTCACCACTCTTGACTTGTATCTCTTGAACTTCATCCGCTGTTTCAATTCTGTTCTAGTATTCTCAGCTCCTTGGTTGGAGTTGTTGCTAGAGCTAGCTCTGTTTGCCTTTTCATTTTGATTTTGAGTGTTAATTTGATCGTGATCTTCCTTTTAATTTTGATTTTGAGCAGGCTTCTCAGGAGTCCCTTCAATTCTTTTAATAACCTTGTCAATGTCATTATATATCCTCTTATTCTTTTTCTTGGGCTATAACCTATTCCTAACTTGAAGGCGCTTGTTAGTAGACTTTTTCTTTTTCTTCTTCTTTTTTGGTTCCTTGTTAGCGGCCTTGTCCTCCTGAACTTGGGCATAAGATTTAGGTATATCAAGTTGATGAGGACTGACTTTTTTTCCTTTGTCATTCTTTCGTGTAGGATCATCTTTCTTGTGAAGCTCTGCCAGCATCTTAGTGTCTATGCTATGATCACCCTTATGCCCTAATTGCCTTTTTTTGGAGGTGTGAGCATTGCTTTCTTGTGTCGTAGGTGCACTAGTACCCTCTTTGGTCTGATTCTTGTTGCCCAATTGAGCTGTAGATTTGTCTATCTTGTCTTCACGATTTATGATTTTGCCAACAGTTTTGTTATCATCCTCTTTTTGTTTAGGCTGTTGTTGATTATGATTCACTAACTTCTGTTGCTCGCATTCCTTCTCTTTTCCTTTATCCTTTTCCTTTTCAATAGCCCTGCATTAAACTATGGAGTGACCTAGCAGTTTACTGTGTTTCCATTACTTCGGAACCCCCTCATACTCAATCTTGTGAGTAAATCCCTTGAGAGGATTAGACTCTTCCTCCATTCTCACCCAAACAGAATTCAGAAATGGTTTGGTTAGGTCCACTTCCACTCTTACCTTAGCCATGCTCGGCCTGGTTCTGTAATCAGTTGTGATATCCATCGATAGGGGGATGCCCACCGGACCCAGAACTTGTTTCACATAGTGCCAAGTATGGAAATAAAATGGGAGGCTCAGCAATAGAACCCAGACCGGAACAATTGGAGAGTCCTCTTCTGGCTTAAAATTCGGCGACCATTTTGTAACCACATAACTAATCCATCGATTTCAATTGAGCACTTAAACCAGACAGTTTTGCAATCCTTTTCATTCTTAACATCAATAAAGACAGTGCGGAAATCGTATGCACCAATTTTGACGTCTCTTTTTAGGGAAACCTTTTCAACAAAAACAGCGAATTCTTTCAATGTTGGGGCGAGTTTTCAGAAACTTCCCTATGATTGTGAATTTGCATTTCTCCGCCATTATTCCGTAATATTCGTTAGCTTTGAAGATGACCACCGGCATACCGTTGTTGGTCGTAACCCTAGCTTTGACATTGGGGTCCCCTAGTCGAGCTTTGGAGCTAGGTTTAGCAGGGGTTACAATTGCGTTGGCATAGTCTAGTTTGGATGGAATTCCGAACGACGGGTTGGTCGCTCCAACTGGGGGAGTCAGATTCTCCATAGGATGTGCCGGTGTGATGCCTGTCGGCATCCCCATGCGGAGGTACGTGTGCACCACTCACCTCTAAAAGAGGTGAGAAGTTACTGATATAAGAGAAATAGCCGTTGGTACGGAGAGAATTTAGTGAGAGAATTTTTTTTGATATATCAGCGGCAAGTACAAGCATATCTTGGCTTAAATATTCTAAAGATAGATTTTAACCTATACATGTGTATCATCTGGTCACACTTTTGCCTGCCAAATCCATTTACTTTTAAAGCATAAGCTATTTGAACAAATACAAGAGTTTGAACGATCCAAGACCAACATAGGGTTGGATACAAATAAAATAGTTCCCACTGTGCAGCAATGAACAATGTCACAACTCTATTCAGGCAACTCATGAGTCTATAGATCACTTAAAATAACTTTATAAACAGATGGATTTTGATTAGTAGCGCCAACTTAATTATAGGTTTTAGACTTTACATTACATGAATACTAGTGTGTAAATATTAAGTTCTTTTTTTCCGATAATGTACATGTCTCGACCAATTCGCCTAAAACTCGATTATTTTATGAGTATATGATATCTCTCACTAGTACAAATATCGAATACTTTATCAAGGCTTATGCAGAAATTGTTTTTATCTGTATTCAAATTTTAATTCTAATATCCTATTCACCCATTCCGTTGTGACTAAAGCACAACCATAGGAGCCAGATAGAAGTGTTTACTTGAACATGACAAATTTAAGAGCCTCAAAAGCTAAGTTAGGCTTCTACAAAATATCGTTTTTTCCTTTTAGTTAGGAGTAGGCTGGTCCATGAATGGTTGGGGGGGGGGGAAGAAGGGGGATGGGAGAATTTTCTATGAAAAACGGAACTTCGAACTTAATAGTTTATGTTGGTTCATAAGTGGGCATCAAATGTTAAAGAAGCACATCGAATGAAGTCTTTCGACTGCTTATCCATTTATCTTTACATCTTAGGTGTTCATAAGCTCTTGCCTAATTTGTTATTGTTGCGATATTATGTGCAAGTCTCAATTATACTCGCCAAAAAAAGATCTTTGTCATAATGTGTTCATGAGTTTTCACTGATCAGATGCGCTGCAACAGGGTTGGGTATTGCATCCAGCTTCTCAAATGCTTACTGTGAAGAAGCAGGCAGTTATAACAGAACAACAACAACATACCTAGTATAATCCACATAATGGGGTCTGGCTAGGGTAGTGTGCATGCATACCTTACCCATACCTTTGTGGAGGTAGAGAAGCTGTTTCCAGTAGGCCTTCGGCTCAGGCAAGAATAGGTACTATAGTAATAACAATAAACAAGACGGGACAACACCAAAAAAACCATGTAAAAGCAGCATACACAACAAGATAGTAATTAAAAAATAAAAAGAAAATAGGTATTCAAATAATCCTACTACCAACCAAATACGGGAGTACGTACTAATACTACCGGTATGAATAAACTAGACTACCTAACCTACCATCCTAATCTTCGACCTCCACACATTTCTATCACGATTCATGTCCTCGGTCAGTTGTAGCTGCACCATGTCATGCCTAATCACCTCACCCCAAATCTTTTTTGGCATACCTCTACCTCTCATAAGGCCCTCCAATTTCAACCTCTCACACCTCATTTTTGAAGTGTCTGTGCTTTTCCTCCTCACATGTCCAAACCATCTAAATCGTGCTTCATGCATCTTGTCCTCAATAAGGGCGACACCAACCTTGTCCCGAATAACTTCATTATGAATCTTATCTTAATCTGGTGTGCCCCCACATCCATCTCATTATCCTTATCTCTGCAATCTTCATCTTCTGGACGTGAGAGCTGTTAACTGGACAACACTCAGTCCCATACAACATAGCCGGTCTGACTACCGCTCTATAAAATATATACCTTCTTGTCTCACAAAATACCGGAAGCAAGTGTCCATTTCATTTATCCCGCCCCAATATGATGTGTGACAACATTATCAATCTCCCCACCCCCCTGTATAATAGACCCAAGGTACATAAAACTCCCCCTCCTAGGTATGACTTGTGAACTCACCCTCACCTCCCCTTCCACTCCCTCAGTAGCACCACTAAACTTACACTCCAAGTATTTTGTCTTGGTTCTACTCAGCTTGAAATCTTTAGACTCTAGGGTCTGTCTCCACACCTTTAACTTTGTGTTAACACCGTCTCACATCTCGTCAATCAAAATAATACCGTCTACAAACAACATGCACCACGACATCTCCCATTGGATGTGGCGAGTTAGTACGTCCATCGCCAGGGCAAACCAAAAAAGGCTGAGACCGACCCCTGATGCAACCCCATCATGACCGAAAAATGGTCTGAGACCCCTCCCCTGTCCTCACACAGGTCTTTGCTCCCTCATACATGTCTTTAATCACCCTAATGTAGGCCACAGGTACCCCTCTAGCCTCTAAGCATCTCCACAGAACCTCCCTCGGTACTTTATCGTAAGCATTTTCTAAATCGATGAACATCATATGCAAGTCCCTCTTCCTCTCCCTATATTGTTCTATCAATCCCCTAACAAGGTCAATGACTTCCGTAGTCGAACGCTCTGGCATAAATCCAAACAGGTTCTCGAATATAGATACCCTTCTCCTCACCCTTAGCTCCACCACCCTCTCCCACACCTTCACAGTATGACTAAGCAGCTTAATACCCCGATAGTTATTGTAATTTTTGATATCACCCTTATTCTTGTACACAGGAACCATTGTGCTCCATCTTCACTCTCCGGACATCTTTTTCATCCTAAAAAGGATATTAAATAACCTAGTAAGCCACTACAAGCCCGCCCTAACCACACTTTTCTAAAACGCCATCGGAAATTCATCTGGCCCAGGCCGCTCTACCCCTGCTCATCTTACGCATAGCCCCTAACTTTAATTCATTCCTTTGTATCAGTATATACATTATCCAAAACATCCATCTTGATTCACTATGTTCCCTAACTGATATTCTACTCACTACCAATTGACAAGGCAAAACACAGCCTTATAGGCTTATACTATTGCATCAACATTCATTTTCTATTTACACTCGCTCCCAAAACGTTTTAGAAAAGACCATGGTCTGATTAAAGACTCGTGAACATCAAGCAAGATAGTAACCGGGATAAGCAACAACGTTATATACCACTTCAACTTTAGGTGATGCCCTCTGAAATTTGGCTATCTCTACAAGTAATTTGAGAGATTGATCTCCTACTACATCGAGGTCGATTACCATTCTCACCAGCAGGGGAGACTTGGCCAATAAAACCTTGATAAGTTGCATTTCACATTATGCTCCTGCTACACCATTAATCTTAACTGCCCTCAGATGATTATATGTCACATCTGAGAAGCTTGCAGGAATTTCATCAACAGCGCTTCCGAGCACAAGAGCAAGTAATTTTCCCATAAGATCAAAAGGCCTCTAAGAAAGATCATGGGAAACTCATCACTCTGAACTTGAAACTGAAGATTTAATGAGTATGAAAATAATAAAGTCACAACACACACATATAAAGAACAAACATCATTATGAACCTTAATTTCAGGTTCCTCTAAATTCGGGAGCTTCTAATCGAGCAAAGAACACATGAAAGTGTTGAGATTAGTAGTGGTAGTGGTGGTTAACTTTCTTTCTTTATTGTTAGGTAGTTAAGTTCTATTTGTTAGTTATAACTAACTTACATTAGAGTAGAGTTAGTGTGACTAGGTTTAGCATTAGCCTTAACTACAGTTGAGGAGTAGAGTTAGTTTTATTCTTTTATTCTATATATACATGAACAGCTACACTTGTCAGATTCAATTAAAGCATTACATTTCATTTCCTCCTCTTCTAGAATATTTCGTCAGATTCACTCTAGCACTCTTCCTCTCTAAAGCTAATAGAGAACTTCAACTCTGATACCATGATGAAATTAACTAACCATGCAATAGGAAGTTACAGTATTAAAGGAAAATAACACATAGGATATTGTTGATTTGCCTGTTGTTAAGGCTTTCATAGGGTGACAATAGATGTACAAAGTGAAATACAAAGCTAATGGGGAGGTGTAGAGATTTAAAGCTAGATTGGTAGCCAAAGTTTTCAGTCAAAAGGAGGGTTGGACTGCAAGGAAACATTTTTCCTAGTAGCCAAGATGGTCACTGGTAGATCAGTCACAGCAGTAGCAGCTTCTAAGCATTGGCACATTTACCAAATGGATGTGCACAATGCTTTTTTGCAAGGTGACATATTTGAAAAAGTGTATATGCAACTCCCACAAGGGTACAACATCAAGGAGGAGTCCAAGACCAAAGTGTGCAAGCTAAGGAAATCATTTTATGGTTTAAAGCAAGCCTGCAAACAATGGAACTTGAAATTGACAGAAGCTCTTAAAGATTTGGGATTTGTTCAAAGTCATTTTGATTACTCTTTGTTTACACAATAGAGAGGTTCAGCCTTGGTTGTAATTTTGGTCTATGTAGATGACTTCCTACTTACAGATAATGATTTTCAGCTAATTTAGTTTGCTAGAGACAACCTACAGAAGAAGTTCAAGATGAAAGATTTGGGGAAACTCAGATTCTTTTTGGGCATAGAATTTGTTCGCAGCAAGGCTGGCATTTTAATGAATCAGAGGAAATATGCCCTTGATTTGATTGCTAACCCTGGGCTAGGGGGAGCTAAGCCAGTATTTACCCCATTAGAGTGCAATCAAAGGCTGACCACGACAGATTTTGAAGAGGATATCTTGTGCACTAATGATGCCATAGGTGCAACTGTCAATGACTCTGTGTTACTTGATCCTGAATCTTAACAAAGGTTAGTGGGCAGGCTACTATATCTAACTATGACTAGGCCTGATATAGCTTATGTTGTTCAAGTTCTAAGTCAATTCATGCATAAACCAAAAAGGACTTATATGAATGCAGCTCTGAGGGTGATTAAGTATGTCAAAAATACACCAGGATTAGGCCTATTAATGTCTTCACATCAATCTGATAACTTGGTAGCCTTCTGTGACTCAGACTGGGCTTTTTGCCCTCAATCCAGGAAGTTTGTTACAGACTATCTAGTTAAGATTGGAAACTCATTAACATCATGGAAATCTAAGAAGCAAACCACAGTCTCCAGAAGCTCAGTTGAAGCAGAGTTCAGAAGTATGGCTTCTACAGTGGCATAGGTTTCATGGTTAGTAGGGTTATTCAAAGAGTTGGGAGTCCAAATTCAACTACACATTGCCTTACATTGTGATAGTAAAGCAGCCATTTAAATAGCTGCAAATCCTATTTTTTATGAGCGGACAAAATACATTGACATTGATTACCATTTCGTAAGGGAGAAACTGCAGCAGGGTCTTATTCAAACTCACCATATTACTACGAAAAAAATGGAATTAGCTACGAACGTCGTCGCTAATCTGTCACTAAAACGCTCGTAGCTAGCAGAATTTCTTGATAATCTGTTGCTAATCCGTCGCTAAATTAGATTAACGACAGATTTTTCTATTTAGATACAAAATTTGTCCGTCGCTAAAACCTAATTTTTAGTAGTGTATTAACACGAAGGCTCAATTGGCAGATATACTCACGAAAGGACTAGGAAAGGTCCAGCACTACTCTTTGCTTAGCAAGCTGGGGGTTGAAAACATGTTCTTACCCGTCAGCTTGAGGGGGAGTGTTGAGATTAATAGTGCTAGTTGTGGTTAACTTTCCTTCCTTACTGTTAGGTAGTTATGTTCCATTAGTTAGTTATAATTAACTTACATTAGAATAGAGTTAGTGTGACTAGAGTTAGCACTAGCCTTAACTGCAGTTGATGAGTAGAGTTAGTTTTATTCTCTTCTTCTATATATACATGTACAGCTACACTTGTTAGATTGAATGGAAGCATTACATTTCATTTCATCCTCTTCTAGAATATTTCGTCAGATTCACTCTAGCACTCTTCCTCTCTAAAGCTAACAGAGAACTTCAGCTCCACATCCATGGCCGAGCTCTATGGTTAGCTGATTTCATCAAAAAACTCGACTCGTTCTTCCAGGCAAATTTTAGATAGGTAAAGATATTTAAGGCAGTTGAGTGCAGAGGGAAGCCTTGTTGGTACTTCACCTGGTCTTGTAATCATAAACTACGAAAAAATGTCAAAAAAGGGATGTGTTAAAGCCGAAAAGATGGTACATCTATGAACACACATTAAAATGAAGTCGTGATTACCCGGAAACTACTGTAATTCCAGTGGAGATGCTCTAGTACAGGAATGGACTTAAAAAAATTGACAAGATCATTTTTTCCTGCTTTTACAAATGGTGTAGACTCATGTGAAACTTTTGCAAGAAGCGGGACACGTTTTAGATGTAAAAAATGTATATTGCCTGTGAAGTCAAATGATCTCAGCTTGGGAGCGTTAATCTCAATGTGGTTTGCATTATCTACGTATTCCAGCACCAAATGCTCAAGCAACTGGCAACGGGAGATAAAATGTCCAAGAAATTCAGAATAAATTGTGACTTGACTTAGCTCTAAACTAAGGGTGTGTTTGGTAAAACGGAAAATATTTTTCGTGGAAAATATTTTTCAAGAAAATGTTTTCTTGGAAAACAAGTAGTAATCTTACTCATTTTTCGGTGTTAGGTATGCAAATTAAGGAAAATAACTTTTTAAGAATATTCATAAATAATTTAGATACAATAAATATGAAACTATAAACTTTCGAACAATAACCTTTCGAACCTACAAATTTGATAAACTTTTGAACCACTAAACTTTCGAACCCGTAAAATCTATAATTTTTAAATTCGCAAACTTCCAAACACATAAACCTCAGAACTCATATCTTTGGAACTCGTGAAAAATGAAAAAACCCAGAACTGATAATATATAAAAAAATATTTTTTTTCGAGGGAGGGAGGGAGGGGTTGAGCGTTGGGATGGCACAAAAAAACAGAAACAAAAACTTAAAAATACAAAAAAAAATGTATAAAAAAAATTGCAGGGGGGGGAGGGAGGTGGGTGGGTAGTTCAAAAAAACGAAAAAAATAGAAAATAATAATAATAATTTTTTAATTTTTTTGCGGGGGTGGGTGGTGGTTGGAGTAGGTGAGTGGCGCAGAAAAACGATAAAAACAGAAAATTAAAGTTGGAGGGGGTTGGGATTAGATGTGAGGGTAGGTGGAGTTTTTGAAAAATATTTTCCTAACTTTTTCTAGGGAAGTTATTTTCCTCCAATTTCAGGAAAATGTGATATCTAGGAAAATATTTTCCAAACTATAACAGTGAAAAATGGGATAACATATGATTTCCATCGTACCAAACACACCTTAAGTAACCTATCAAATATCTTAAAGATTGGTGGGGTACGTACTAAACATCTATGGAGAGCCACATGTAGGGGTGCTTATCGGCGAATAATTACGCTTAACGATTTGGCTTATCGGTAATCGGATTATAAATATAGTAATCTGCTAGCCATCCAATAAGATAACGGGCGGATTGATATCAGATTAACGATTATCGGGCGGTTATCGCCAAACCAAATAAAATTATTTGGAACAATCAATACCAAACGGCCAAATGCACAGTTCAAACTGTCTCCGTTAGTTTTTGAACAATAAATATCATTAGCATTATTATCCACAAAACAATTAGAAAACCCCACTTACACACAAACTTCAAACTCTAATTGTAAGTGAAGTAATGAAACAAACCCCCGCTTAAGTAAAATGTCCCAGAGAGGAATTCAATTCATGTCCACTCATAATTCATGAGAAGCTAGAGATGACTCCATTAGTTACAGACAGTTCTATTATTTTATGTACACCTACTTATGCAACAATATAGTAACAAGTTTATATACATAGGGGGAAAAGTGTAAAATAAAAATTCTTAACGGGTTAACGGTTTACCCGAGTAATACGTCCCCAAACTGTTAAGCCATTAATTATAAAATCTCAATCCATTCACCATCCAATACCCCGATAATCTAATACCAATAAACCAATAAACCATCGACTCGATTCGCTTAACGTTTCAGTTCGATTTTGAACGATCCTAGTCACATGCCTTAACTGCAATTTGTGTAGTTTATCTATCGGGAATTGAAGAACAAGATGATGAATACCATTCCGAGAGAGGAAATATATCAAGTTGTCAATCTTAGGGCAGTTGATAAGATCAACGATGGAGAGGATAAACTTAGAAATATGTCCTACATGAAGGGTCAAAAGTTGATAGATAATGGCAGTAATTTTAATAGTAGGGAGTATTAAGTAATTTGTTGTTTCCCAAAGCGTTTGATCAAGTTTCAGATGTGGATGTCTGCACCATTTATATTTTCAATTCCTCGATAAGATACTTGTCCTTACAGCATCTCATAAAGGCAAGCGCAAAAGAATGTCATCGATTACATTCTCAGGAAGATTGGCAAGTACATTGGGAGGTAAACTTTGCTTTTTGCCATTAGGGGGCATCGTATTTGTAAGAACAGCCAGTAGAATATGCAGAATAAAAAAACAAGAACACGAAAGGTAAAGAATCTCCAAACTGTCTAGACAGAGCTATTCACATTGTTAAATTAACATGCCACAGCTGTAAAAATAAATTGGAGTTGTTAGAAATCACTGATTTGTATTGTTAATGGAAATCACTGATTTGTTTCCTCTTAATATATGGACTTAATTACAAAGAATTTGTATTCAAACGGGGAACTAACTAAACAGAAACGAGGATCACATTGCTTTTGCGGCTAAAAAGCTTATCAGCACAAATCAACAGCCACAAGAAAAAGAGAAAAAGTCCAATATTTGGCCGGATGCGACATCAAATTAGTAGTTTCCTTACCTTTTTATTTTTATTCTATGTATTAATAGCTTCAGTACTAAAACTTGCATAGCCTAATGAAACGAAAGAGTTCACTAGATACCACTTTAATACTTCCTTCAACACCTAAATATTGTTCTTTCTTTTTACAACTTAAAGTTTTTACTTATTACCAAAAGTGGGGGCTTCCTATGAAGTTGTAGCTATTGTTAGATCTTTTAACGATGAATAAAATAGTAGTAAGAAAGAGAGGATAACAGAATAGAATTAAACAGAGTAGTAGCGTTATATAGTGATAATAGTAACGACAATGCAAGTCGATAATGACAGTAATAAAAGCAAATAAAATGAGGCATAAATTTAATGCCGGTCGGGAGGTTCCATCAAATTCAGTAGTTTTTGCTCCAACAAAATATTTGCGTTATGAAAGTAATTAGTTACGTACAAATATTAAATTCAAAAACTAGTAATTAGCACTTGAAATCATCATTCTAAGATTCTAAACCCATAAAGTTTAAATCTATCTCCGCCTCGAGTAACCTGTGTCCACAAGCGGAAAGAAATAATTTTACTATACCAACAAGAATGCCAATGAAAGTACAAATTAGAAATACTACTCTAATCAACCAGAAATATCCTGAAAGAATAACCTTACAGGACACTCTAAAAAAGGATTCACACAAGTATTCCCCAATCGCACTCTCTCACAAAATACTCTTAATTAATAAAGGAAGAGAAAAAGATACATGAGATGAATTCTCAAATCTTGCTGGCGCATTTCTGACGTGAGAAGTGCTGCCCTTTTATAGGGAAATTTCACAAGTTTCATTGGCCACCAAAACAGATTACCAAAACAAGACATGTTACTAAAACTGGTCATATGACCAAAAAAATTATCAAAGCAAGGCCACATATCAATTTAAATGCCATAAGTGAGTAGCTGCATGAATATTAGAATTTTGTTTGGTGTTTAAAAAGTTCTGTTTGAATATTACATATAAGTAACAATGAAGAATTTTTCTCTCTTAGTTTTGCTTGGATTTAAGTAAATTATAAGAAAACAAATAACGAAATTGAAATCAAATAAGAGTCGGGCAAATTAGGTTATCATGCATTGGTTCGTTTATTTTCACTCCGTTCATTTCAGTTTAGTTCATGCGGATCATTAACTCATCCATTTATTAATTCAATTCATTTTGACATTCAGCTCAACTTGCCCATTAAATAAGCTGGAGCAGGAGGAGTACTTAGAGATCAGATGGTTCTTTGGTTATGGCTTTCTCTGTCTCCATGATCTTTTGCTCTACTAATATGGCTGAGATTCAAGCAGCAAACTTTGGATTGCAATGGTGCATGAATAATAATTTCAACAATATCATATTAGAATTGGACTCTAAGATAGTGGTTGAGATGATCAAAGGGTCTAGTAAACCTTCCTGGAAGTTGCTATACTGGATCACTAGTATTCGGGACAAGATGGCGCATCTTAATGCTGAAGTTTCTCACTGTTTCAGGAAAGCTAACATGACTGCTGATGCCTTGTCAAAATTTGGTGCTATTGAAGATTCCTCTATAATCTTCACAAATACTAATGAACTTCCTCGAGCTACTAGAGGAAGTTATATTATGGATAAGACTGGTTTACCAAATTTAAGAATCAGATCCCATAAAAGGGTATAGGCTAAGGTTTTTGAATATATAAGGATTCTTGGGGAATAGAGTCCTTATTTGATCAGGGTACCTTTTCTGTGAGAGCTAATTTGTTTGAAAGGCAACCCCCTGTTTGTTCACACCCCCGCCCTTGTATTCCTTTTTTTGCTTGTATTCTCGGAGGTATGGTTTTTGGTCCCCCTCCTATGTAATCTTGTTCAATAATAATATAAGGTAGGGATTTAAATTTTTTTTTAAAATCACTGTAGAAGATGATGAGGAAGAGATTGAAATATAGTTGCAGCAATTCCATCCACTATCCTGAGTTATGCTGATACAGGCTAAATCAATGTGAATTTTAATAAGTTGGGTTTAACAGTGACTAGTCCTTTTATCCTTCAAATTGGCTGAAGTTGAGGATTCTTAACAGAAGTGCTTCACTAACCTTAAAGATGAAATTTCAAATTACTGGTTGAGTCTAAAATTAGTCGAGTGCTTCGTTAAAACTTTTGGAATAGTTAAGAAGATAAATTTTTCTTATTAATCGGCAGCTGTTTTTCTTTGCCTTTATATCACTACTAGAAGTCCGAAAAAAAGAGACCACAAAAAGTGACCAAAGTTGGTCGCTTACAGGTCAAAAAACGACCAAAAAGCATCCAAACAGGCTTGATCGCTATCTTGCCGGTCCCTTTACATTAGGGACCAAAGTTGGTCGCTAATTAGCGAACAACTTTGATCTCTAAGGTAAAAGGACCAAATATTCCGGGTAATCAATATACCGACTAACTTTGGTTGCTTTAATATTTTAATAATATAAATTTAGCGACCAAAGTTGGTCTCTATATTTAAATTACGTTATTTATTTATTTATTATTAATCAAAATATAGCGACCAACTTTGGTCTGTAAACCAAATATTATATTTTAAAATCTAGAAAATAGCGACCAAAGTTGGTCGCTTTTTTTTAAAAAAAAAATTTAAATTCTTTTTAAACATAAGCGACCAAAATTGGTCGCTAATTTCAAGAATTTAATTATTTTTTAAACATAATAGACCAAAATTGGTCACTATTTTCCAAATATTATTTTTTTTAATAGAATAGCGACCAAAGTTGGTCGCTTTTTAAGAAATTTGGGTTAATTAGCGACCAATCTTGGTCGCTATTGCCCTGAAAATATTGTTTTTAAATAGAAAAGTGACCAACAAGCGACCAAAGTTGGTCATTTTTTGGGTATAATTTTAGCAGAAACTGCCTGTTTTGGCAGCTACACCACCTGCTAGCATACCAAATCCCTATTACAAGCAACAACAACAATAATACCAGCAACAAAACAAACAACAACACAACAACAACAACAACAACACAACAACAACTAACAACAACATTAAAACCAACAAAGTACAAAGTTCAATAGAACTAACACATTAAGCTAACCAAACTAAGTTAATTCTTATGACAAGCCCATTCGAAAACTGATTCTATTTGTCTAGTTCAAAGTGTATAAAAGTCAAGGAGTGTTTTGTACATCATTATCATCACCGTCTGATGAACTTTCATCACCAAGACGGTATACGGAAGGGTCTACTTTTCGAGGACGGGAAGAACGATCACGGGGAGAACATGAGGAACGAGCACTTGGAGGATGGGAGGAACGAGCACGGGGAAGTCGAGCCTCTGGCGATGACTCACTAGACCGGGGAATCGGAAAACCTCCAGAAGCTAGGAGAGATTTGAGCTGCTCTTGCATGCCCTAGCACTGTGCTTACATGCCAATGTACTGAGCATCTCTAAGCTTTTGTCTTTCATTGGCCGCTTCTAGCTCGGATGTGAGCTTTGTCACAGTCTCCCGCATAGCAGAGAGGCTCTCCCCATTATGTTGCTCGCCTTGCGAGGAAGTCCCTATTCCTTGCATTCCACACTTATAGCGAGGGAATTTCTTAGTAGGAAGCCCGTATACCTTCCCCCTTTTTGGACCGCCTGCAGCCTCCATCCACATTCTTTCAGTATCCTCGCCTGAAGGTTAGATTGGCTTGCCCGACTCATTAGGTAACCGACTGCGTATGAATTCCTCCACTTCAGCTGTGAAGCGACCCTATAAGAAAAATTACATTGAATTAGTATTTCAAAATTTGTATAAAAGTAAATCAAAATACTTAATGAAAAGTGAAAACTTACACGTACAGTCGAGGCTCGGCCCTTGGCCCACCTTTCTTGATCCGTCTCTTTCTTCTTCTTTAAAATATGAGTCTCCTTGAATAGCTCATCTTGGTTCATCGGATGCCCCAACTTCTTTTCCTGAAAACTCATAAATTTTAGTTAATAAACAGAATAGATATACTTTGAAAATTAAAATAAATTAAGCAATTACGTACCATTCTTCTTTTTATTGTCCCTAGGCTGATCGCACCTCCAGTGTGCAAGGATACTCCCTTCTCAGATGCACGAGCTTTCTTTCCTTTTTCGCTCTTCTCTAAGAACTTTGCGGTAAGCCATTGCCTTTGCAAATCCTCCCATAAATTCTGAAGCAACCAGTCAGGCTTCTGGTTCAACTTTCTAGCTTTGGAGAAACTATGCGACAACCGCTTGCAAGCTTTGAGATGAAAATTTGCAGCCACTTTCGCGCTATAGCAGTGTTCCCATACACACTTGCTCTGTATTTCAAAAGTTAAATATTATATGGAAATATCATAAATATAAATAATTATACTGCTTAAAAGAACATTTATACCTTAAATTGATTGAAAATTTACTCTTTCAGCGAGAATGGGAATTCACTCCAAGTCGCATAAGGGCAATCATAAAGCTTTCTAGTTGCTTTGGTGATTATCCTCGTAGTAATATTACTCGGGATGAACCTGCAATTAAATAAAAAAAACACATTAATATCTTAGCAAAAACTGTACAAAACAATAAACGTAAAAATAACAAATAACTCTTACCCATCACCCTCAGTGACTATGATGATCCTGCCATATTGATCATAATGCACCTCCCCGTCATCATCAACATCACCATCCGAAGCATATATATCAGAGGCATGTGTGGAAGGTGAGGGGGGGGGTCAGAGCTAGTATATCGAAGGCAAAAGCCTAAAATAGATGGAGTCCTTGATGAAGATGGCTGCGACCCCTGTGACTACGACATAGCTGGATAGACCGCAAGTGGCTGTGATACTGATTGTTGTGACCCGAGTGGCTGTGACACTGATGGCTGTAATCCATGTGGATGTGACATGGATCGATTTGATCCATGCGATGCAGATGGCTGCGATCCATGTGGTCGTGAGGCAGGTGGACTGTATGTCAGATGTATAGTCCTATGGCCTTGTGACGAAAGACCTGGTGTCTGCACGAAGGTGTAGGGCTCGTGATGCTGTGACATCTTAGAATAGCCCTAGGGTGGAGGAAAAAACATAGGCATAGGCATAGGCATCTCTAAAGAGGGTGGAAAAGAGTGAGTATTATCTTCTACCCTCCTCTTTGGTTTCCTAGCCTTTTCTCGACCCCGGGAACCAGTAGGGTCATTGTTACCTCAACACTTTCCTGTCATCTGCATAATATGATACATAATTAGATTGAAACATATAAAGAAACTAGCTATAAACGAGATTTATTAAAGAAACCAACTTTTTAAAGCTCATCGACGTATTATTCCTCGTCCGGGAATTCTTCTTCCTCACTAGTTTGAGCTTCATCAATTGATTCTTCTTCCTCGTTTTCTATAATTCTTACTTCATTTATATCAACTTCTTCCAATATGTGTTCAGGATGTTCCAAATCATTTTCTAAAAGTTCGTCCACTATTTGGTGAACACTGGAGATATCGTTTTGATATGCAACATCTAACACATTCTCCACTTCCACCCAACCTACAGGCTTAGTTTTGATTACAACCCACCAATCGAACTTATTCCGCCGCAATGGATAAGGAGCATAATACACTTGCCTAACATTATGTGCAATTATGAAAGGATCATAACGATCATACTCCCTCGTATGATTAACCTCAATTATGCTGTATTGATTGTGTACTCTTGTACCTCTTGTTGGATTTGGGTCAAACCACTTGCATCTAAAGAGTATCAATTTCTTAAATGGCCAACCTGTATATTCTAGTTCTATTATTTCTTTGAGCACACCATAATAATCAATATCTTCAACTTGGTTGCCATCACCACCTTGAACCCACACCCCACTGTTGTTGCTATTTTTATTTGTAGAGCAATCCTCTGTATGAAACTTATAACCATTCACAACGTACTTAGACATTGTTGTGACCTCAAGCCCAGGCCCCCAAGATATATCTTTCAAAAATTGATTTACACCATTATTTGGATCATTTACCTACATATTGTTAAAAAAATTCATAAGTTAGCATAACTTCCAAATATTGTTTACCTACATAGTGTTAGAATATTTTAAGGATAAAATTATAAATTGTTTGAACCACGTATCAAATGTCGTATATATAGCATCATGGCCAAATTGACCCATGAAGTGACTGTGACACATCAAATATTTTTAGTAGTTGCATTGAGATATACGCAGTAAATTTTATATTTTGATAACTATTAAATCAATACTTACTTGAGAAATGGTACAACTTCGGGACAATTTAGCAACACATGAAGTGTAGCTGACTTGTACGCTATATCACCCAAACCTCTCTTTCTAACATCCTTAGAACATCGGCCTGGTTGATAGAATATGGACACAGGCGGATATAATGGATCATTCACACATTCGACTGTGTGCCTGTTGGGCCTATTCCTAGCACATGACACATTAATCTCAAAATAATAAGAACAAAAATGAGCAGTTTCCTTTGTAAGATAAGCTTCGTATATAGCCCCTTCAATCATATTCCTCTGCTTAACAAATTGTTTGCATTTTCCACTTGTCCTACATAATTTCAGGTTAGACAAGAACATTCAAATAAAACAGAAAATTACATCAAACTTATAATATTACCTCTCAAAGGGATACATCCATCTGCGTTGAACAAGCCCTCCACGCCGTGCCCCGTGTATAAGGTGGATTGGAAGGTGTTCCATCACATCAAAAAACCCACATGGAAATATATTTTCCATCTTACTAGAAGTTACACAAGTGTTTTGATCCATCCGGAGTAGGTTTTCTTCCCTTAATATGGAAGAACACAAGTCTTTGAAAAATAAACTAATCTCTGTGATGGGTTTCCAAATTCTTTCAGGCAAACCACAATATGCAATAGGCACTAAGGTCTCCATGAAAACATGACAGTCATGACTTTTCAAATGGCTCAACTTCCCTACCTCCATATCAACGTTTTTCCCAAGATTCGACGCATAACCCTCAGACATCTTCAATTTTGTTACCCAATCACAAATTTGCCGTCTTTCCTCCAAAGTGAATGTGTAACTTGCTTTGGGCTTGAATATCCTACCATTGTTTTCTGTCTGCAGGTATAATTCAGGCCGCCTGCAATATTCTTGTAAGTTCATTCTAGCCTTCGGGTTATCCTTTGTCTTACCTTTAACATCCATCACTGTGTTGAACAAATTGTCAAAATAATTCTTCTCAATATGCATGACATCAAGGTTGTGATGGAGAAGATTATCCTTCTAATAAGGCAACTCCCAAAATATACTTTGTTTCGTCCAATTATGAGTAACACCATATCCGGGGAATCTGTAAGGTGGAGCTTCAGTAACTTTACTGAAATCCTGGACACTCTCCCAAATTTCCTCACCTGAAAGTATCAGAGGTGGATAATCATATTCCATTTTATTCTTTTTGAATGCATTTTCATCCTTCTAAACTCATGATCAGGAGGCAAGAATTGATGTCGCGCCCCCTTTTTTCTCGCGAAAATCGTGTTTGTGACATTTTGGAGACAACTCATTCCCTTTCGGGAATTGGGTTTGAATTGAAGAGTCGCCACCTAATGATTTAAGTATATTAAGACACTAAGAAAGGTTTGATTTGAACAACCAGAAATTGGGTAAGGGCTTGAAATTATCCCAAGGGGAAGGTGTTAGGCACCCCTCAGGATCCACTAGTGTGGTTCCCGACCAAACTATTGTTGTGACTTAAGTGAAAATAACACATAGGCAAATAAAGACTTCAAATAAGAGGGAATTTTCACGTAATGGTTACAAATAAACAAAAGTAAGAAAAAAGAACTAAAATGAGTTGATTTTCTTAAAAGAAATGGTTTAAAAAGATTTAAAAGAAACAAAGAAAACAAAGGGAGAGGGGGGTCCTAGGTTTATTAATAATATGGATCACCCCACACAACATCCGGTAATCACTCCTCAATAAGGGGCTACACGAGATGTTATCGCGTGGTCATCATATCCATATCTACCTTTTCCCACCTCGTTGAGGTATTAAAGCGCGGAATGGTCTCGTTTACTTATTGCATGCTATTACTCGTCCCCATCTTATCAGCCCCGGAGGCACTTGGGACTACTGATTCTAAACGGAGGAGGTATTGGGCTTATTTGTGGTTTCAAAAGGTAAAATACTAAGGCGACAATCAAAACACGCATGGCAAGTATGGGGAAGCATATAAACAAATAAAAAGGCTAAAACAGACCTCCTTTTAAGCAGAGAAAAGAAAGTAGTTAGCATGACTTACACATACTGTTTAGGGTCTGATTAAACTTAAATGATCGAGGCAGTCTGTTTTATTACATACTTCAGATAAGAAACCCGAGTTAGTCATGCCTGCTGGTTGTACCATATAAAATCTGATTCAGTTTATAAACTTTCACCCTATGGCTTGCCTAAGTGTTAGATGAAGACTCCTATAGGCATGATATCTACTGATTCCAGAAACAATGAAACAAAGATGAATACATACTGATTTAAGAAAATCATCTGTTATTAAAGAAAAAACGAGTTTTAGCAAAAGACCATGCATCATTGTTACTGGTTTTAGACCTATAAGTGAGTGAAACGATTCAGATTCAATTAAGTCTCCTATAGGCATGCAATCTATGTGTTGTCGATTTTGGACACTTTTATAAACGTAGTAAAAAATGCAAAAATCCTATAGGCATGACATCTAGATGCTGAATTTCGTTTAAAGCCTATGAATATGATATCTAATTGCAGTTGATTATTTAAGACCTACGAACATGTTTGCCTAATAAGGAATGCATATGCAAGATTTAGAAAGAACCTATAGGCAGGATATCTACATGATGTGTAGAAATTTAAAAATTACCTATAGGCATGGTATCTATATGAGAATGCAAGATTCCTATAGACATGGTATCTATGCATGAGAATGTAGAAATTCTTATAGACATGGTACCTATATGAAAATGCAAGATTCCTATTGACATGGTAACTATACATGAAAAGGCAGAAATTCTTATAAACATGGTATCTAGACGCGAATGCAAGATTCCTAAAGACATGGTATCTATATGAGAATGCATAAATTCATAAACTCCTATAGGCAGGTTATCTACCCCTTTTGCATACATAGTTACCCTCTCTCTTTACTGACCATCCCCGAGAGTTTTATTAGTAAATTATTACAACCCAGAAAAATTAAAGGAAAAATACATCAGAAATTAAAAAGTACAACCAAGGAGAGCCTGATCCAGACTTTCCGTCTGAAGTATGAAGTAAATCAACTCCAAGAGATCATATTTCAAGGCATTTCTCTTATTTGGGTGTGAGAGAGTTCCCTAAGAGTCTCATATGAACTCTGGACAGTGCTTACACCCAAATGTATCACGAATTAAGCCATAGTGCAGTGTGGAAGGGCCAACCCTCAGGTGTCCAAGTTCAGAGGGAGCTTGAGGTCCAAGGCAAGGCTCACAAGAGGGGGACAGAACTTAGGGACTAAAATAGAGTACAAGTGCAGAAGTAGGATTCTAAAAGGGGAAAAGGAAAAGGGAAGCAACTCAAATGATTACACATAAGGGTATAGGGGAATGGGAAGTTGCTTGAGGCAAGAGAAAAGCAGGCTGAAGGGCATACCTAGCAATGGGAGATTCTAGCACACCCTCTGGCCTGTTTGCTTAGAGGTCAAGACCCCAGTGCTTCAAACTTAATTCATGGACAACAACTTACATTGCCATGCCTTAAGTCACCACTCAAAACACATAGGGGTGATAGAGGTATGGGGGGGGTTCATAACAAAACACACATAAGGAAATCAACATGCTAATTTAAGTGCTGAGATATACAGAAATAGCAGATGAACATGGATACAAAAGCAGTAAGTACACATTGTTGTGGTGCTAAAATTTAAATCAGGACATACTAGTTCTCAGGGAAACAAGTAAAGGAAAGCAGTAAGTCTTGTAAAATTGGCCACAGTGCAGTCAAGAAGAGAATATTGTTATGAGAGAGTATGAGTTCAGAAGGATTCTGATGTTGTAGTGTGTGAAGAGGGTTGTGCCTTTTATAGTGTAAAAATCAGGCATAAATAAGGCAAGAAAAACAGTTAAGGAACTGATTTTCAATCAATTACCTAAATTCATATTCAAACGGGTGAAAATCATTTAAAGAAAAAAATTGAGTAAGCACTTTGTGCACAACATGCAATCAGGGGCAAATACATAAAAAATTATTTAAGGACAAGGTTTTGAAATACACGGTTTGTGCAAATAAGGTAAGCAAATCAATTAACAAACAGTAAATCAAAAGAGTCTGAGATTTTGCATGAATGAACCGAGTCAGAAAAGATGAAGAAGGGTTTTAACTTAGGCCGAGTAACAGGGAGAATCAACAAACAATGGAAAGAAATCAATCAAGCCATATTTAGAAGGAAGTTTGAACTAATTGCAAATTTGAAAACCATTTTAGAGGGAAACTCAATAGAAAGATCCAGTGAAGAAAGAGTTTTAGAAGAGTTTAGCCAAAGGTCAGAATCATATGCAAACACGGATGTCCAAACTCGGTTCAAAGACACGAAGTTGGTCTGAAAGAGTTAGGGGTTCTGAAATAAAAACTCTAGTTCAATTAAATCACATAATCAAACTTGTCATAACCTCCAAATTCTAGGGTTTCTACCTTGAATCAAGTACAGAGATGAGAAGGCAAGTAATCGAAACAGGCTAAGAGGTTTTAGTTCTATGAAACCTCTTGCATGTTTATTTTAGCTGCAGAAACTTATGAGAAAACAATGATAGCAAGTAACACGCAGAACATAGTAGCAGAATTCAAAGAAAAAATAGAGTAGCAGAAGCTAATACGAAACATAATAGAGAAGATTGATAAGAACAAAATAAGAAGCATGCTAAGAAATTTTAGAAGAAACTTTAAACAGAGCTCAGTAAAAGGAACTTAATAAGGAAACTTAAGAACTTAGTAAGAAAATATAGTAGGAGAAACATGTCAGAACACAATAGAGAAAGCATACAGTAGAGAAGCATACGAGAACACAGTATAGGAAAATACAACAGAAGAAGCACGTAAGGACATGGTAGAATAAAATACAAGAACCCAGTAGAAGCAAATACACATAAAAGGAAAAATAACGTTAGAAAACACTTAAATACTTTCAGAAAACCCTAGATCGGAAAAGAAAGATTTTGAAAGCAGCTTTTGAAAGAAAAGTCAGGAAAACATTTAAGACCTTAAGGAAAGCATGGATACACAATAGATCTAAAAGAATCGGAGAAAACCTCGAAGGGTTAGGGTTTCAAAAGAACCCTAGAAAGGAGAAAGGCTTTGAAAAGTCACCGATCTGAGTCGGAAAGGTCAAAATCAGGCTCAAATAACCATGGTACGCCGATGCAAGGTTGGAGATGACCGTTGAACCTCGAATTGACAAAGGTCTGGGTACAAACCTTCAAGGTCAGACCTTGAATCTTCAGAGATCAGGTGTGTAAGAGCAACATGAGGTAGGTATAAGACTCTCATAGCCCTGGAAGCCATGGATTCCGATGGCTTTCAGGGTGGAAGCCACCAGAGGTGGCTAGGGTTTTGAGAATACTCGAGAGAGTTTTAGAGAGCGGAGGGTTTTAGAGGCGGCTGGGGTTGTAAAATGGTTAGTGTTAGGGGGTAGGTCGTGATTAAAAAAGGAAAGTGTATTTGGTGGCCATTGATCATTTTGATCAACAGCCTGGATTAATTGAGTAGATGGGGCGGTTTAACAGGGTTTGGTTTGGGTCGGTTCAAATAGGGATTGGGTCAGGGTAATTGGGTTTAAAATTGGGTTCAATTGGAGGTTCCAATAAGGCTAAAAGTGAAATAAACAAGGCTAACATTTAAATAGCCATTTTCCCTTATTTATTTTATAAAAATAGTAAATAATTTCTGAAAATATATTAAAGGTACTAAAATGATTAATAATACGCAATTATTAAATTAAAAAAACTGGAGTCAATTTTATAATTATGAAACCAATTAAATCTTAAAGTAGACTAATATCGCAATTATACGCAATTTAGCTTTAAAAATACTAAATAAATTTTTAAAAATATGCAAAGATTATACCAGCTATATTTTAATATAAATATGAGAATCCAATAAGTGAATCACCCAAAATGATAATTTTGGGGATAATTATTGGGTTCTACTTGATAAAATAGGGCAATAAATAGATTTAAAAATCTATAAAAATTAAGAGAAAAAATAGTAAAACCTTGGGACATAATTATATATGCATATACATGCTATTTTGAAAGTATTTTTCATATAAAAATATACAAGGAAAAATTGGGTATCAACAGCTGCCCCTCTTTACCCGGGAAGGATGAAAGAGTTATCGGGTAAAGATATGATGGCCAATTTTGACCGAACGGAATGATTTGAAGAATTTGACCGAGCTCTGGCTTCTGAGCTACCTACATATCTCTGGTCTTACAGGAATCAGGCCATATGTAGTCCAGGATCTGTCGGCGGAATATGCCGATGGAGATTTTCCAAGACGGACGCGATATTTGGGTTAGGATGGATGGTTAAAGTCTAATAGGGCTACGGGAACTGGAGTTGGACTGCTAAGACGTCCGTTGCTCTCCGGTTTACCTACAAATGAACCATATGTTGTGCGGAAATTTAAACATGATGCAAGTTCCAGTCGGACCATGAAATGTTGTCTTTGGACGGTTAGGATGACATCCTCAGACCATGACGTCCTGGTCCATGAAGTGTATAATAAGGATTCGCAGGCCATGAAATGGTGCTCTCGGGATATGAGAATGATGCCTCCGAACTATGACGCCTTTGAATAATGATATGCAAAAGATAAAAGGGGTCCTCAGGCCATGGCATGGCGTTCTCGGGCTATGAAAATGGTGCCTCCAAACAATGACACCTTTGGATGATTTGGCGATCTTTCAGCCCATGAGATGCAGTAGGTGGTGACCTTTCAGCCCATGAGATGCAGCAGGTGGCTATCTTTTAGCCAATGCAAATGTAAATAAGGTGGCGATCTTTCAGCCATGTAAGATGTAAATAAAGTGGCGATTTTTCAGCCGATGCAAGATATAAATGCAGTGGCGATCTTTCAGCCGATACAATATGTAAATAAATTGGCGATCTTTCAGCCGATGCAAGATGTAAATAAAGTGGCGATCTTTCAGCCGATGCAAGATGTAAATGAAGTGGCGATCTTTCAGCCGGTGCAAGATGTAAATGAAGTGGCGATCTTTCAGCCATGCAAGATGTAAATGAAGTGGCGATCTTTCAGCCATGCAAGATGTAAGTAAAGTGGCGATCTTTCAACCATGCAAGATGGAGGTAGAGAATAACCTCGGAAGGCGGAATGGTAGCCTTATACAATGTAGAGAATGCAGATGGAGATAGAGCTTAGTCTCGGAAGGTAGAATGGTTGCCTTATGCAATGCAGAGATTGCAGATGGAGGTAGAGCTTAACCTCGGAAGGCAGAATGGTAGCCTTATGCATTGCAGAGAACGCAGATGGAGACAGAGCTTAGTCTCGGAAGGCAGAATGGCAGCCTTATGCAATGCAGAGAATGCAGATGGAGGTAGAGCTTAACCTTGGAAGGCAGAATGGTACCCTTATGCAATGCAGAGAATGCAGATGGAGGTAGAGCTTAACCTTGGAAGGCAGAATGGTAGCCTTATGCAACGCAGATAATGCAGATGGAGATAAAGCTTAGTCTCGGAAGGCAGAATGGTAGCCTTTGCAATGCAGAGAATGCAGATGGAGGTAGAGCTTAACCTCGTAAGGAAGAATGGTAGCCTTATGCAGGAAGTAAAAATGGCAAATGACAATAGAGTTTTCTTAGCTGATAGCGGATTGCGGTATCGTGATTGCTGGGGATATTGTTCCTGCTGAGGACACTGTTGTGCGAATAGCAGTTGCGAGCAAGTGCAACGGTTCGGAGAGTTGTATTCCTGAACTTTGTGAGTGAGCATATAGTATATTTGATGATTTTGCAACTCAAGTGCCTGCATCCAAAGAAAAATCGTGAATTTGTAAAGGGGGAAAAGTTAGTTCGTATCCCCGCTAGCTTTGCTTGACCTGCTCGACTTTGATATGGTGATAGTGTACGTATCATTGGGGTAGCGTTACTAAACAAGGAAATTTTAGTAATAAACATGCATGATTTAGTAAAAGCATAACATAAGTGCATAATTAAGAATAATTTTCTTTAGATGAACCGATGACTGCGATGTGGTTCAAGACATTGCAACTTCGCTTGCGTTGTTAATGATAAATAGCTGGAATCGACTTCAGAATTTTTAGGGTCCTCCTCAAAATTCTGTCCAGTTTCCAATAGCGGGAGAAATGGAAATTTTATTGAATTGTGCCCAAACCCATAGGGCTACCTACGTATCCCATCTTAAATGGAAATCAGATCAGGCGTAGTTCAAATTACATCATAAAAGAAAGCATAAAGGTTACACATAGTATCGCCTGACTACATCTAAATTGATCGGCTTTGGCCAAACTTCCCCGTCCATTTCGGCAAGTATGAGGGCTCCTCCTGTTAGAACCTGGTGAACCATGTACGGACCCTCCTAGTTGGGAGAGAACCCTTTGACTTCATCATGATGCTGAAAAATTTTCTTTAACACTAGCTGCCCCGGTGTGAATTGTCTCGTCTTGTCTCTTTTGTTGAAGGCTCTGGACATTCTGTTCTGGTAGAGCTGACCGTGGCAAACTGCATTCATTCTCTTTTCGTCTATAATAGATAGTTGCTCGTAACAAATTTTCACCCATTCTGCATTGTCGAGTTCTACTTCCTGTATGATCCTTAAGGAAGGAATTTCCACCTCGACGGGAATGACTGTCTTTGTACCGTAAACTAGCATATAAGGGGTTGCTTTTGTTGATGTGCGGATTGTGGTGCGGTATCCCAATAAAGCAAATGAGAGCTTCTCGTGCCACTGCTTATGCTTCTCTATCATTTTCCTTAGTATCTTCTTGATATTCTTGTTAGAGGCCTCTACGGCTCTGTTCATCTGAGGTCTGTAAGCTGTAGAATTCTTGTGTTTGATCTTGAAGGTTTTACACATGGATTTCATCAAATCACTGTTGAGGTTGGAGCCATTATCAGTAATGATTGACTCTGGAATTCCGAACCGACACATGATACGGTCGCGGACGAAATCCGCCACGACTTTCTTAGTCATCGCCCTGTAGGATGCTGCTTCAACCCATTTGGTGAAATAATCAATTGCTACTAGGTTAAACTTGTGCCCGTTTAATGCGGCGGGTTCGATTGGTCCGATAACATCCATTCCCCAAGTGGCGAACGACTACAGTGAGCTTGTTGCATTAAGCTCATTTGGAGGCACCTTTATCATGTCTGCATGTATTTGGTAGCGATGGCACTTTCGGACATACTGGGTGCAGTCTGTTTCCATAGTCATCCAAAAGTAACCAGCTCAGAGTATTTTATTTGCTAAAACAAAGCCATTCATATGTGGACCGCAAGTCCCTACATGAATTTCCTCTAATAGCCTGGATGCTTTCTTTGCGTTGACACACCTTTATAATCCCAAATCAGGAGTCCTCCTGTATAGGATTCCTCTGATGTGAAAGAAATTGTTGGATAACCTCCGAAGCGTGCGCTTCTGAATAGTGTTTGCGAGCTATGGGTATTCTCCTTTTGCCAAGTATTCCTTGATATCATAAAACCAAGGCTTTCCGTCTGCTTCTTCTTCTACATGAGCATAGTAAGCAGGCTGATCATGGATCTTTACCGGAATGGGATCAATGAAATTCTTGTCTGGATGTTGTATCATGGATGATAGGGTAGCCAGTGCATCGACGAATTCATTCTGAGCCCTGGGAACATGCTGGAATTCTATCTTTGTGAACTTCTTTCTCAACTCCTGCACATGATGCAGATAAGGGAGTATCTTGGAGTTCTTGGTCTCCCATTCTTCTCGGACCTGATGTATAAGCAAGTTTGAATCCCCAATTACTAGTAACTCTTGGATGTTCATGTCAGTGGCCATCTTTAGCCCTAAGATACAGGATTCATACTCGGCCATATTGTTGGTGCAGGGGAATCTGAGTTTGGCAGACACTGGATAATGCTGACCGATTTCTGATACTAGTACCGCTCCTACGCCAACTCCTTTGAAATTTGCTGCTCCATCGAAAAACATTCTCCAATCGTCATAGGATTCTGCAATGTCTTCTCCTATGAATGATACCTCTTCATCAGGAAAATATATTTTCAGGTGTTTGTATTCTCCATCCATGGGATTTTCAGCAAGGTGATCTTCTAGTGCATGTCCTTTAATTGCTTTCTTAGTCACGTAGACAATGTCAAATTCACTCAACAGGATTTGCCACTTGGCCAGCTTGCCAGTGGGCATGGGCTTCTAAAAGATGTACTTTAAGGGATCCATCCTTGATA
Organism: Nicotiana sylvestris; assembly: GCF_000393655.2. Classification (NCBI taxonomy): domain Eukaryota; kingdom Viridiplantae; phylum Streptophyta; class Magnoliopsida; order Solanales; family Solanaceae; genus Nicotiana; species Nicotiana sylvestris. Next base: position 115,564,730 of record NC_091057.1, on the reverse strand, counting down.
TGAGATATGTAGTATAGGCACAGAAGTAGTGCCTCAACTTCTGAGCTACCCAAATCAAAGCACAACAAGTGCGCTCTAATAGAGAATACCGAGCCTCGTACGGGGTGAACTTCTTACTGAGCTAATAGATGGCCTGCTCCTTCCTCCCTGTTTCATCATGCTGCCCTAGAACACAACCGAACGCTCCATCCAATACTGTAAGGTAGAGTAATAAAGGTCTACCTGGCTCAGGCGGAACTAAGACTGGTGGTGTTGATAGGTATTCATTGATTCTGTCGAAAGTTTTTTGGCAATTATCAGTCCATTTGGTAGCGGCGTCCTTCTTCAACATTTTAAAGATCGGCTCACAGATGTCCGTAGATTGTGCTATGAATCGGCTGATGTAGTTAAGTCTCCCTAGGAAGCTCATTATGTCCTTCTTGTTCTTTGGCGGTGGGAATTCTTCAATATCTTTGACCTTAGATGGATCTAGTTCTATCCCTCGGCGACTCATAATGAACCCAAGTAGTTTTTCGGCAGGAACCCCAAATGCACATTTCGCGGGATTCAATTTCAGGTTGTATCTTCTCAGTTTGTTGAAGAACTTCCTCAAATCTTCCATGTGGTCAGTGGATTTCTTGGACTTTATAATGACATCATCTACATACACCTCAATCCCCTTATGTATCATATCATGGAAGATAGTAGTCATGACCCTCATGTAGGTGGCCCCTGCATGCTTTAACCCGAATGGCATCATCTTGTAGCAGTACATCCCCCACGACATAATGAAAGCCGTTTTCTCAGCATCTTCTTCGTCCATCCAAATTTAATGATATCCAGCGAAATAATCTACAAATGATTGCAACTCATGCTTGGCGCAATTGTCGATCAGGATGTGTATGTTCGGCAAGGGGAAATACTCCCTTGGGCTGGCCCGGTTGAGGTCCCGGTAGTCGAGACAGACTCTGACCTTCCCATCCTTCTTTGGTACTGGCACAATGTTGGCTAACCATGTTGGGTATTCTACTACCCGAGAACCTTGGATTTGACTTGCTTAGCGACTTCCTCCTTGATTTTCAGACTCATGTCAGGCTTAAACTTTCTGAGCTTTTGCTTTACCGACGGCCATGCTAGATCGGTTGGAAGTTTGTGAGCCACAATGGATGTACTCAAACCAGTCATGTCATCATACGACCGGGCGAATATGTCCTCATATTCCCTTAAAAATTTTGTGTACTCTTCCTTTTTTGACGGTGACAAATGAACGCTGATTCGTGTTTCTTTGATGTTCTCTGCATCTCCCATGTTAACAATCTCAGTATCGTCCAGGTTTGACTTAGGTCTATTCTCAAAATTCTTGACTTCTTTAACAATCTCTTCCGGTATGTCATCTTCCTCTGAATCTGGATCCGTTTGTTGCGTTGTCTCGTTGCACACCACAACTATTGGTTCATCAAGATAGGTAATAGTAATGCTGTATAAATAAAGTAATGAGAGAAAATAATAAGAGTAATATATGTAAGGAAACCAAAATATTTTGATAAATTTCATAACTGTTTTGAACATTGGAAGATCTTATTGCGAAAATTCAAAATGCGAAAGGAAAATCAACTAGTAAAAATAAAAGATAGTGTATGATGCTTTGTTTAGCCTTGCTACCCCGAGGCTTTCTGGGCTCTGGTGGTTATGATGGTTTAATTGTTGAGGCATGCTCCTCGTCTTACGGCCTGTATGGAAGGGCTTTCCTCCCCCTCCTCCTCGAAATGACACAACAATCCATGTCATCATCTTTTAAGAACAAATTCCTTACTGCTGCCGGTGCTTCCTCTTCTTCTGACCCATAGATAACATCGGCCAACTGGAAAGTCTGCTCTAAATGGGGTATTGGCTGCTCCAGTGGGTAGTATGGACCGCGCCATGGTGGAGACCAGTTGCTGAATTCCTCCAAAGTATACTCGTATCCCAGACCAAAAGTGGTGCCATGTTTCTTCAGTTTGATAAGCTTGGTGATTCCTTGGAAGTTCTTGCCAAGTCCCTTTCCAGGTTCATATCCACACCAATTTAGTATGCTCTCAATTTTGTTGCCCCACCACTTGTCTTTGTCGACGACATTGACTCTCTCGATATGGTGATAGGTTTCCCTACCTATCCTTCTCCTTCCTCCAATCACTGGGATGGTTTGGCGACTGTATATGGGATTGGTACCGTCGCCTGAATGATCACCTCTTGGTGGTTTCACTCAAATTTCACCGCATGATGCAGTGTCGATGCTACGGCCCCAGCGACATGAATCCACAGTCGTCCCAACAGCAAGTTGTAAGATGCCGGCACGTCTATAACTTGAAAATCGGCGTCGAACCAAGTAGGCCCCATTTGCAAACACAGGATGATTTCCCCAATGGTGGATCTTTGGGAACCGTTGAAAGCTTTGACATTGATGGGCCCGTCCTTGATCTCATGCAGCCCCTTCCCCAATGTTCTGAATGTTACCCACGGACAAATATTGAGGCTGGACCCTCCATTAATCAGGACCCTAGTGATAAAATAATCTTCGCATTGCACGGTGATGTGCAACGCTTTGTTGTGACTCAACCCTTCTGGTGGCAGCTCATCTTCATGAAAAGTGATCTTATGACTTTCCAATACCTGCCCTACCATGTTTGCCATTTCTCCTCCGGTGATATTGCTTGGTACATATACCTCACTCAACACCTTTAACAAGGCATTCTTATGTGCATCGGAACTCTGCAGCAAAGCTAGGATAGAAATCTGTGCCGGTGTTTTGTTCAGCTGATCAATGACTGAGTATTCCTTGGCTTGTATCTTTCTCTAGAGATCATCAGGCCCGGTTTCAGTGATGGTCGGCCGACCAGAGGCCTGCTTACTCGACTCAGCTAAATGCTCCGGAGTATAAACCCTGCCGGTTCTTGTCATACCCTGTGCCGCAACTGTTTCCCCGATTTTAGCTTTCCCTTTCCTTCTCGCCTCGGCTATGTAATCCCAAGGCATGGCATTTGAATGGAACGATGTTTCGACCGACATTGCTACTAGGATGGGCACCTTTACTCCGAACGGATCATGTGTTTTGGAGGGTAAAACCGCAACTTCAAACGGTGCGTGTGCATTTGCTGGAGACCCAAACTCGACTTCAATTGGTGTTGGTATATTTGTAGGGGGTGCTGCTTCAAATTCAAGTGGTATAGACATGTTTACCTCGGCATCCCCAAAAGGCTGAGTCTGGACTACGATCGGATTGAGGGTGACTATCAGCTTCTTTGGCTCGTCACCTTCTGTGGTTAAACCGATCGATCCTTTGGGATCCCAATCATCCTCTATTTTAATAATGTGAACGTCTCCACCCTTATGGTCTGGCGGAGGGTTATTACGGACATTCGGAGTGGGCTCCTTTACCACAATAACCTTGTTGTCAATCAAAGCCCGGATCATGTCTTTTAAAGAATGACATTCGTCGATGGTGTGTCCCTTCATGCCGAAATGGTATGCACAGGATTTGTTTGGGTTAACCCACTGAGAAGGGTTCTTAGGAGTTGTAGTAGGGATAGGGGTGACATAACCAGTAGCTATGAGTCTTTCGTACAACTGGTCAATATGTTCAGCAATGGCTGTGTATTATTTAGGAGGTCTACGCTCGAAATTTGGTGAAGGTCTAGGGAAGTTTTGGCATGCAGGAGGTGATTGACAGCAGGATGTTTGAGTATTGTAGGCTTGGTAAACATGTGCGGGTTGGGAATATCTGGGTGAAGTAGGCCGATATGTGAGAGGTGGGGGTGATTGATAAGTGGGTGGTAGAGTTTGATAAGAGGGTGAGGGTGTTTGGTAGTTCGGAGTAGGCTGATATGTGAGTGGAGTTATTGGGTAGGTTTGGTATTTGATGGGGGATTTGGTTCTCTATGCCACTATTACGGCTCCTACGTCCCTTTTCTTGGACACACCACCAGAATGTAAGGCCTTATTTGTGGTTTGCAGGGCCTCGAAGTTTGTAACTATATTGATTTTGATGCCCTCTTCAATCCTTTCACCCAGCTTGATAATGTCAAAAAATTTGTGGCTATCAATTAGCATTAGTCATTCATAATACTGCGGGTCCTGAGTTCGAACAAAGAATTTGTTCATTTGTTCCTCTTCTAAGGCAGGCCTGACCTTAGCAACTTCGGACCTCCAGCGAGTAGCGTACTCGTGAAATGTTTCTGCGGGCTTCTTCTTTAGATTTCGAATATATAGCACATTTGGCGCATTCTCCGTGTTGAACCTGAACCTGTCCATAAAGTCGGACGCCATGCTTACCCAGCTTGACCATTTCTTTGGATCCTGGCTAATGTACCAAGACAAAGCATCTCCTTTAAAGCTTCTCACAAAAAGCTTCATGTGGATTCTCTCGTCTTTCCCTACTCCAGCTAGCTTGTCACAGCACGTTCTCAGATGGACCCTTGGATCTCCTGTACCATCAAACATTTCGAACTTCAGAAGTTTGTACCCCTTGGGCAGTTCAACATCGGGCTGTATGCAGAGATCTTCATAGTTCAGCCCCTCAATTCTTTTGCTTCCTTCGACGCCTTGAATCCTGCTAGTCAATTTCTTAAGTTCTTCAGCCAAATTCCTGATGAGAAAGTCTTTATCATCAAATTCGGGGCGCGCTTGAGATGGGTTGGGTGGAGTGTGGCATAGTCTCCACATAGACGAGGGTGTTGTGATAGTTGTGAAAGTGGTCATTTGTGGAGTTCAAGGGTTCTGGGATGAGTAGGGGAGTATTGTTGGAAGTATGGCAGGTGTTGCAGTGGTGGTGAAGAGCGGGATGGTTTTGTGGCTTTGGGACATTGTGTGGAGGTGTGGGGTTCTGAGCATTTGGGAAATTAACATCCAGAGTGGTGAGGGAAAATGACAGATTTGCTAGATTCCAAACCTGATCAAGCTCTTCTTGGAATTTAACAGTTTTTGTTCGAGTTGGGATGCATTTTCTTTGGAAACTTGAGCACCATGACCATGGGTAGCCTCTACCAGTTCAATTGAGTTCTCCTTTCTGGCATTGTTCAAATCTTCCATCTTCCCTTTGTTCTTGTTTTTGACAGGACTAAGATGAGGAGTGGGTGGAGGGCCCCTGGATCTCGTGGAATAAGATGATATTTCCAGAGTGCACGAACTAACCTTTGGGGAGGGGAATAAACAAAAAGTAAAAACAAAAAGGTAACAAGTCAGTGAGGATTATATGAAAATGTCGCGATATTTAAACACATAGTGCAAGAATGTAAATCGTGTCCTAATTTGGGAACCTCTTTGTGCTTGAGGTAGGCCTAGCGACAAGTTGATTTGGAGAACTTAGAATGCTGAATGCCTCATTTTATTGATAAAAAATAGACGAATCCCAAAACGACACTAAATAACAGGAAATAAAATGTCACTAGGGGCCATTGGCCTTATTACATTTCTTAAAGCAAAAGAAAGCTCCTACCTATTTGGTCCCAGAAGGATCTTCCTCAGGCTGAATGCTCTCGTTGATCAGATCCTTCAGTTCGCGTAGGTTCACCAGTAAAAATGCCTTTGCCAGGTGTTCTCCTTCGTTTCCCTTATCATTCTGGCAGTCGGTGACTCTCTTCCTCACTTTCCCTTCTAATTCCAGCAGACTGTATTCCAGATATTCCAACTTTTCGCTAGCTCTGGCGGCTCTCTCTTTCTACTCATTGATTCGGTCATCTGATGGTAGACTCCTCCACCAGTCTAGCAACAGTGGGGGCGTGCTAACCATACCGAAATTGGGAACTTCGCTCTTCATTTTCTGCAAAACAAAAGGGTTAAGACCATACCCCCCCCACCGAACTCGACTATTTAATATCAACAATTAGCATGAGAACATTTAGTTCTTCAAATAAATGCACAGAACGTGATAATGTCAGTTTGGGTTTTAGGGTAACCCAGTGATCTTTGGAGAAGGCTATCTTAAAGAGTCATTATGCGGACAACATAACTGACTCGGCTAAGTTTGACCATGATGCATGTACAATTAAACAGAGTAAGGTTTTTATGGGGTTTTAGACTGGTACCCTTGAGCGGACAACTCAAGGGGGAAAGACACAGAACCATCGACTACACCGTTGATCGATTAGTTTTACCGCAATATGCCTTTTCCAGATTTTGGGGGTGATAATATCGGAAGAGTGCAACCAATCATTATAAGAGTTGCTATGGTATTTTGTTTGGTACGAGTGAAATATGATGTTGAAAACATGTTTATGCAATAACTAAAGAAGGTTGTCACGTATTTGCACGTTGAGAAAGCAGTAAATACAACAGTTCTTCATAATTTAAAGCAGTAATAAAGGAAAGCAATAAAGGAAAGCAGTAAAAGAAGTAAAGGAAAGAAACAAAAAGACAAGTCAGTTTTGTAGTTTAAAAAGGAAAATTGAATGCTTAAAGGTATTAAACAAATAAAGACATATAAAGAAAATGTCAAGCCACAATAATAGTCTGAAATGGTAAAAGCCTAAAAGATCCACAGCAGAGTCGCCATGCTGTCGCGCCTCCTTTGTTTCTCACGAAAATTGGGTTTGTGACATTTGGGAGACAACTCGTTCCCTTTTGGGAATTGGGTTTGAATTGAAGAGTCGCCACCAAATGATTTAAGTGCATTAGGACACTAAGAAAGGTTTGATTTGAACAACCAGAGATTGGGTAAGGGCTTGAAATTATCCCAAGGGGAAGGTGTTAGGCACCCCTCAAGATCCACTAGTGTGGATCCCTGCCAAGCTATTGTTGTGACTTAAGTGCAAATAACACATAGGTAAATAAAGACTTCAAATAAGAGGGGATTTTCATGTAATGGTTACAAATAAATAAAAGTAAGAAAAAGGAACTAAAAGGAGTTGATTTTCTTAAAAGAAATGGTTTAATAAGATTTAAAAGAAACAAAGAAAACAAAGGGAAGGGGGGGGGGGGTCCTAGGTTTATTAATAATATGGATCACCCAACACAACATCCGGTAATCACTCCTCAATGAGGGGCTACACGAGATGTTATCGCGTGATCATCATATTCATATCTACCCTTTCCCACCCCATTGAGGTATTAAAGCACGGAATGATCTCGTTTACTTATTGCATGCTATTACCCGTCCCCATCTTATCAGCCCCGGAGGCACTTGGGACTATTAATCCTAAAGGGAGGAGGTATTGGGCTTATTTGTGGTTTCAAAAGGTAAAATACTAAGGCAACAATCAAAACACGTATGGAAAGCATGGGGAAGCATATAAACAAATGAAAAGGCTCAAACAGACCTCCTTTAAGTAGAGAAAAACAAATAGTTAGCATGACTTACACATACTGTTTAGGGTCTGATTAAACTTAAAGGATCGAGGCAATCTATTTTATTACATAGTTCAGATAAGAAACCCGAGTTAGGCCTGCCTGCTGGTTGTACCATATAAAATCTAATTCAGTTTATAAACTTTCACCCTATGGCTTACCTAAGTGTTAGATGAAGACCCCTATAGGCATGATATCTACTGATTCTAGAAACAATGAAACAAATATGAATACATACTGATTTAAGAAAATCATCTGTTATTAAAGAAAGACGAGTTTTAGCAAAAAAGCATGCGTCATTGTTACTGGTTTTAGACCTATAAGCGAGTGAAAGGATTCAGATTCGATTAATGCTCCTATAGGCATGTTTTCTATGTATTGTCGATTTTGGACACTTTTATAAACGTAGTAAAAAATGCAGAATCCTATAGGCATGACATCTAGATGCTGAATTTCGTTTAAAGCCTATGAACATGATATCTAATAGCAGTTGATTATTTAAGACCTACGAACATGTTTGCCTGATAAGGAATGCATATGCAAGATTTAGAAAGAGCCTATAGGCACGATATCTACATGATGTGCAGAAATTCAGAAATTACCTATAGGCATGGTACCTATGTGAGAATGCAAGATTCCTATAGACATGGTATCTATACATGAGAATGCAGAAATTCTTATAGACATGGTACCTATATGAGACTGCAAGATTCCTATAGACACTGTATCTGTACATGAAAATACAGAAATTCTTATAAACATGGTATCTAGAAGCGAATGCAAGATTCCTATAGACATGGTATCTATATGAGAATGCAGAAATTCATAAACTCCTATAGGCAGGTTATCTACCCCTTTTGCATACATAGTTACTCTCCCTCCTCACTGACCATCCCCGAGAGTTTTATTACAAAATTATTACAACCCTAAAAAGTAAAGTAAAGGAAAAATGCATCAGAAATTAAAAAATACAACCAAGGAGAGCCTGATTCAGACTTCCTATCTGAAGTATGAAGTAAATCAACTCCAAGAGATCATATTTCAAGGCCTTTCTCCTATTTGGAGTGTGTTAGAGTTCCCTAAGAGTCTCATATGGACTCCGGGCAGTGCTTACACCCAAACGTATCACGTATTAAGCCATAATGCAGTGTGGAAGGGCTATCCCTCAGGTGTCCAAGTTTAGAGGGAGCTCAAGGTCCCAAGGCAAGGCTCACAAGAGGAGGGGCAGAACTTAGGGACTAAGAGAGAGTGCAAGTGCAGAAGTAGGATTCTGAAAGGGGAAAAGGGAAAATGGAAGAAGCTCAAATCATTACACATAAGGGTATAGGGGAATGGGAAGTTGCAAGAGGCAGCAGAAAAGCAGGTTGAAGGGCATACCCAGTAATGGGAGATGCTGGCACACCCTCTGGCCTGTTTGCTTAGAGGTCAAGACCCTAATGGTTCAAACTTAATTCATGGACAACAACTTACATTGCCATGCCTTAAGTCACCACTCAAAACACAAAGGGGTGATAGAGGAATGAGGTTCATAACAAAACACATATAAGGAAATCAACATGCTAATTTAAGTGCTGAGATATACAGAAATAGCAGATGAACATGGATACAAAAGCAGTAACTACACATTGTTGTGGTGCTAAGAATTAAATCAGGACATACCAGTTTTCAGGGAAACAAGTAAAGAAAAGCAGTAAGTCTTGTAAAAAAGGTCACATTGCAGTCAAAAAGAGAATATTTTTATGAGAGAGTATGAGTTCTGAAGGATTCTGATGTTGTAGTGTGTGAAGAGGGTCGTGCCTTTTATAGTGTAAAAATCAGGCAGAAATAAGGCAACACAAACAGTTAAGGAACTAATTGTCAATCAATTACATAAGGCTTCCCTTAATTAAGGGATTCAGATTCAAACGGGTGAAAATCATTTAAGGAAAGAAATTGAGTAAGCACTTTGTGCACAACATGCAATCAGGGGTAAATACATAAAAAGTTATTTAAGGACAAGGTTTTGAAATACACAGCTTGGGCAAATAAGGTAAGCAAATCAATTAACAAACAGTAAATCAAAAGAGTCTGAGATTTTGCATGAATGAACCGAGTCAAAAAAGATGAAGAAGGGTTTTAACTTAGTAAAAGGAACTTAATAAGGAAACTTAAGAACTTAGTAAGAAAATATAGTAGGAGAAACATGTCAGAACACAGTAGAGAAAGCATATAGTAGAGAAGCATACGAGAACACAGTATAGGAAAATACAGCAGAAGAAGCACGTAAGAACACGGTAGAAGAAAACACAAGAACCCAATAGAAGCAAATACCCATAAAAGGAAAAAGAAAGTTATAAAACACTTAAATACTTTCAGAAAACCCAAGATCGGAAAAGAAAGATTTTGAAAGTAGTTTTTGAAAGAAAAGTCAGGAAAACGTTTAAGACCTTAAGGAAAGCGTGGATACACAATAGATCTAAAGGAATCGGAGAAAACCTCAAAGGATTAGGGTTTCATAAGAACCTTAGAAATGAGAAAGGCTTTGAAAAGTCATCGATCTGAGTCGGAGAGGTCAGAATCAGGCTCAAATAACCATGGTATGCCGGAGCAAGGCCGGAGATGACCGTTGAACCTCGAATTGACAGAGGTCTGGGTTCAAACCTTCAAGGTCAGGCCTTGAATCTTCAGAGATCAGGTGTGTAAGAGCAACAGGAGATAGGTATAAGACTCCCATAGCCCTGGAAGCCATGGATTCCGGTGGCTTTCAGGGTGGAAGCGGTGAGAGACGGCTAGGGTTCTGAGAAGACTCAAGAGAGTTTGAGAAAGTGGAGGGTTTTATAGGTGACTGGGGTGGTGAAATGGTTAGGGTTAGGGGGTAGGTTAGGATTAAAAAAGGAAAGGGTATTTGGTGGCCGTTGATCATTTTGATCAATGGCCTGGATTAATTGGGTAGGTGGGGCGATTTAACAGAGTTGGGTTTGGGTCGGTTCAAACAGGGATTGGGTCAGGGTAATTGGGTTTAAAATTAGGTTCAATTGGAGGTTCAAATAAGGCTAAAATTAAAATAAACGGGGCTAACATTTAAATAGCCATTTTCCCCTTATTTATTTTATAAAAATAGTAAAATAATTTCTGGAAATAAATTAAAGGTACTAAAATGATTAATAATACGTAATTATCAAATTATAAATACTGGAGTAAATTTTATAATTATGAAAACAATTAAATCTTAAAATTGGCTAATATCGCAATTATACGCAATTTAGCTTTAAAAATACTAAATAAATTTGTAAAAATATGCAAAATTTATGCCAGTTATATTTTAATATAAATATGAGAATCCAATAAGTGAATCACCCAAAATGATAATTTTGGGGATAATTATTGGGTTTTTCTTGATAAAATAGGTCAATAAATAGATTTACAAATCTATAAAAATTAAGAGAAAAAATAGTAAAATCTTGGGACATACTTATATATGCATATACATGCTATTTTGAAGTATTTTGCTTAAAACAATATACAGAAAAAAATTGGGTATCAACAATTGACGATGACAATCAAACCATGATTGCTTTTGGCCATGTTTCAAAGTGAACGCTTTACTAGTTTTCATGCAGTAAGGACAAGCTAGCTTCCTAGTAGTCATCCACCTAGACAACATTCCATACGCAGGAAAATCGTTAATTGTCCACATTAAATTAGCACGCAAATTGAAATTCTGCTTGGTTGATATGTCATATGTTTCAACATCATCGTACCACAATTGTTTCCGCTCATTAATCAAAGGTTGCAAAAATACATGTATCAAACTTTTCAGATTACGTGGACCGGGGATAAAACAATTTAAGAATATATATGGACTAGTCATGCACAACTTGGATGGTAGATTATAAGGTGTAAGAAAGACAAGCCAACATGAATATGGTGTCGCAGATACAGAACAAGGCGTGAAGCCATCCGCACACAGACCTAACCGAATGTTCCTTGGTTCACTAGCAAAATCTGGATATGTCCTATCAAAGTGCTTCCAAGCTTCTCCGTCTGAAGGATGACACATAACACCAGGTGGTCTTCTATTTTCAAAGTGCCATCTCGTATGAGGAGCAGAACTCATAGACGCATATAACCTCTTTAACCTAGGTATAAGAGGTAAATAATGAATCGCCTTGATAGCGACCATATTCCCGTTGGAAAGCCTCCTGAAACGAGGTTTTTCGCAAAATTTACAGCTTTTTAAATTTGCATCATCTTTATAATATAACATGCAACCATCTTCACAACAATCAATTCTCATTGACGAAAGTCCTAACTTAGAAACTAATCTCTTTGCCTTATAGAAATCATAAGGTAATTTGATATTAGAGTCAACTAAGGTCAATGAAAGAGTCCATGGCTGCTTAAGAAATATTCCAATCAGATTTGATACTTAGTAATCTAACTGCAACAAACAGCTCAGAGTGCGGACTTCCATTACGTAGTGGACGACTAGCTTCCTCTAACTGTTCATAAAAAAGTTTTGCGTCATCATTAGGAGTTTGTTCAACATTTTCATTGGGCTCACCCCTTAAGTGCATCCCAAAAGCATCCGCAACCATATCATGAATTCTAGAATCACGATTTGTATTCTCCACCGACCTACTACTTTCACCAATAACCATGTTATGAAATATCTCATGGCTACCATCGATCTCCCATGATTAGTCCACACAAAGTAATTTGCTATAAACCCCTTCCTATAAAGATGATGCTTAACTTCCGTCGGTTTTCCAAACTTCATACAGTCGCACCTAACACAAGGGCACCTAATTACTCCTTCACTTAGGTATGGTGGAAGTGACATTGCATGTCTAATAAAGTCATCCACCCCTTCTACAAAATCCTTCTGCAATTCCTGTCGATTAGGATAATTCCTATTATACATCCAAGTACGATGTTCCATCTATACAAATAAAACAAGAACAAATTAATTTATTTAATTCATATCCTAATCTTTTTTTAGTTAACTAAAAGTCCAATTCATACCCTAAAAGTCCAATTCATATCCTAAAAGTTCAATTCATATCCTAAAAGTCCAATTCATATCCTAAAAGTTCAATTCATATCCTAAAATTTTAATTTATAAACTAAAAGTTCAATTCATATCCAAAAAGTTCAATTAATAATTTATACCTTAAATAAATTTATAAATTAAATAATTTAAATACATTAATTTGAGTTCTATTAAGAACCATAAGTTCATAATTTAAGGTAGTTCATAATTTCTACCTTAAGTTTATAATTTATACATTAAATGATTTGAATGCATTAATTTGAGTTCCATATCTTAATTCTAAATTTAATGTAGTTCAAACCAAAAACCCTAATACTAAATAGACAAAAACTCTAAAAAATTACATAAAATTATATTCCAAAAACTAAAAATTAAAAAGCTAATAAGGTAGATTACTAACCTTGAACAACAATGGCAGTGGTGGTGTTGCAAAGGAGGAGAATGGTAGTGGTGGTGCGCGGACAATGATAGCAGCGGCAGTGATGGCGCGCGGACAGTGATAGCAGTGGCTCCGGCAGTCACAATGATGGCGCGGGGTGGGGGGATTGATTTGTGTGAGGGAAATAGAGAAGGGGAGGGGAATGTATTGAGAGAGAGTTTGGGGAAATTTTGGGAAGAAAATAAGAGAATGGGAGGGGGAAACCCGTTTTTGAGTCTGGATTTACAAAAAGCGACCAACATTGGTCGCTATTTTGGTAGCTAATTAAGTTTTGACTGTTTAACCAAAATAGTGACCAATGTTGATCGCTATTTTTTGACTGTTTGACCAAAATAGCGACCAAAGTTGGTCGCTATTTCAAAGTTGGTCGCTATTTCTAAAAAAAATTAAAAAAACATTTTTTTTCTATTTTGGTTTTTTAAATATTATAAGCTATAAAAAAATCTTATTAGCTATAAATATTAATTTTATTTAACTACAATTATTATAAATAATTAAAAACTATAAGCATAATCTTTAAAAAAATTATATTAACTAGGTAATTACTTTTAATAGATTATAATAACATGTATGTAAAGGAATATTTTAAGTTATATTTAAGTATATGAGTAATTTCATACACACGCATAAACTATATTGTAATTGATGATCAATCTTATATATTACTACGTACGAATAATTAATGAATTGATAAACCAATATAATATTATTGTATGAATTGTATATATATATATATATATATAGACACACACACACATATATATGATACTATAACGTATATATAACTTGTTATAGTATATGTTAGTGTGTGTGTATATATAAAACGCACACTTAGTGCTACTTTAACTACATATACAACATGTTATAGTACATGATATTGTATTCATTATTTGTATTGTAATAGAGTTAATGAATTACATTCATTCATCACTAGGTTATAAGTCGATGAATCAATTATAACATATTAACTGATATAAGTCGAGACGTCTTGTTTTTAATATATATACATGCATCTGAGTAGGTTATAAGTCGATGAATCAATTTACAAGTTTATCAATACCTGACCCAGCCCTGTGTTCCGAGTGCTTCATGTTCTTATATATATATATATATATATATATATATATACACACATACACTTCACTGTAATACTATAACGTATATATAATTTGTTATAGTATATGTTAGTGTGTGTATATATTTAACACACACACTTCGTGCTACTTTAACTACATATATAGAATGCTATAGTACATGATACTGTATTCATTATTTGTATTGTAACAGAGTTAATGAATTATATTCATTCATCACTAGGTTATAAGTCGATGAATCAATTATAACAGATTACTTGATATAAGTAGAGACGTTTTGTTTTTAATATTCAACGATGCATTTGAGTAGGTTATAAGTCGATGATTCAATATATATATATATATATATATATATATATATATATATATATAACACGCTTCGTTGTACTACTTTAACTATATATATAGCATGTTAGAGTATATTTTAGTGTATTCATCCCTTGTATTATAAAAGTATTAACGGATTACATATTTATTATTTAGATAGTAAATACAAAAACGATTTTTAATTTTGACCAATGTTGACCTAAAAAGAAACCAACTTTGGTCGCTAATTATCCAAAAATTAAAATTAATGACCAAAGTTGGTCGCTAAATTTAAATCAGATTTATTTATATTTTATATAATATTTAAAATAATAATATAGTTGTTAACCGTTAGAACTGTGTGACGACCCAAAGGGGTCATCACCTGTTTTCTTACCCATTATATGCTTCTGAGGCCGTGAAAACCTCATTTAGAGTCGCTTCAATTTGTGTGCGCTGTCCGGGCGCGTAGCCGAAAAGCTTAAATATGAAATTCTGTGAAAATGTTAAGTCTTGACTTTAAAATGAATAAATTTGACTTCGGTCAACATTTTGGGTAAACGGACCCGGACCAGTGATTTGACAGTCTCGGAGGGTTCACAGGAAAATATGGGACTTGGACGTATTTCCGGAATCGGAATCCGAGGTCCCTAGCCCGAGAAATGAATTTTTAAGGGAAACTGTTTTCAGAAATTGTTTAAGGAAATTTGAAGTGAAAACTGATTAGAAAGCAATGGTATCGGGACCGTATTTTGGTTCCGGCTCCTGGTACAGGTCTTATATATGACTTGAGTCATTCATGTGAAATTTGGTTAAAAACGGACGTCGTTTTACGTGATCCGGACATTAATTGAGAAATTTGATGTTTAAAAGAGTTTTGAGAAATTTTATTGATCTCGAGGTTTAATTCGATGCTCATGATATTATTTTGGTAATTTGATTACACGAATATGTCAGTAGGATATTTTTGAGGTTGTGTGTATACTTGGGTTGGAGTTTCGAGGGCTCGGGTGAGTTTTGAGTAGGTTCTGGGATGCCTTAGGCTTAGAAAGTCAGGTGTTGCAGGTTCAGGAAGCCACAGTCTTTGAACCCTATAGTGCAGTCTGCGAGAAATAGCGTGCGACCGCGCAGGGGCCAGCGCGGCCGCGGTCGACTTTGTGTGGTCCGCGGTGGAAGCTATGCGGCTGCAGTCGCCTTTGTGCGGTCCGTACAGGGTGCTCAACTGCATGTGTTCAGGGAGGGGCCAGCGCGGCCGCGGTCACATTTATGCGGTCCGCGGTGGAGGCTGTGCGGCCGCAGTCCATTGATGTGGTCCGCATTTGGGGTCAGAGAGGGGTATAAATAAACGGAAATTTCAGTTATTTTTCACTTTTCAAAACCCCAAACATAAGAGACGATTTTTCAAACAACTTTTCCTCTCCAAAACGTTGGTAAGTGATTTCTAACTCATTTTCTTCACTACTTAACATCTTTTAACATGATTTAAACTTCAAATCAAAGATTTTCATGGGGGAATTGGGTGTTTTGGGTAGAACTTAGGTTTTCTAAAATTGGGGATTTGGACCTCAATTTGAGGTTTGATTTCAAAACAAATTATATATTTGGATTCGTGGGGGAATGGGCAATCAAGTTTTGGTCCGAACTTCGGGTTTCGACCACATGGGCCCAGGGGGTGATTTCTGACTTTTGGGTAAAACTTTAGAAAACTCATTTTTATGCATTGGGGTTGATTCATTTAGCACTTATTGATGTAATTAAGTAACTTGTGACTAGATTCGAGCGGATTGGTGGTGGAATCAAGGGATAAAGCTATAGTTGAGACTTGAGTGGTGATCAAGACATCGAGGTAAGTGTTTGGTCTAACCCTATCTTGAGGGATTAGGAGTTGAGTCATACTTGCTACTTGCTTCTTGTTGAGTACGACATATAGGTATGGTGACGAGTATCTATACGTTGGTGTCAAGCATGACCTTGAGTCTTAAATTGAAAGTTGTTGTGTTCTTAAATGACACTTCGGTGCTTTACTTAATGATCTTCTATGATTGAGCATTTTCAATAATTGAACTGAGAACAAGTTGAGTTGAGGTTGGTTATAGCTGATTCTCCCTTGCCGGGATGACTAATTCAATATTGTTGTTCCCTTGCCGGTAAAATTATAACATTGTTGTGTTCCCTTGCCGGGAAGTTATTATATTATTTATGTTTCCTTGCCAGAATTTCTTGTGATTGTGTGATGAAATGTAAAAGGGAGCAGGTGGTACGCCTACCACAAGATACAATAAAATGGGAGCGGGTGGTACGCCTACCACAAGATATAATGAAATGGGAGCAGGTGGTACGCCTACCACAAGATATAATGAAATGGGAGTAGGTGGTATGCCTACCACAAGATATAATGAAATGGGTGCGGGTGGTACGCCTACCACAAGATATACTGAAATAGGAGCGGGTGGTACGCCTACCACAAGATATGAGAAATGGGATCAGGTTGCACGCCTGCAACAAGATGAAACTGAAGGTGAAAGTTGCCTTATTTCTCTTTATCCGTGTTAGAAGTTAAATTGTAGTTTCCTTGCTATTCTTTGATATTCAGTTTTATCTGCTACCCCGAAGCATGTTTCCCCTTTCCTAGCTTTGATTGCTTATTACGTGTTTACTTTTGTGCCATATAGTATATAACTGCACAGGTTTATCTGGAGTCTGGTCCTAGCCTTGTCACTACCTCGCCGAGGTTAGGCCAGACACTTACCAGCACATGGGGTCGGTTGTGCTGATACTACAATCTGTGCTCTTTTGCACAGATCCAGGTCTTGGACAGCAGTAGTAGCGTGGTAGCCAGCTTTCAGTCCAGTGAGACACCGAGGTAGCCTTGCAAGCGTCCACAGGCCCGACGTCTCCTCTATCTTTATTTCAGTCTGTTATCTCATGTATTCGAGACAAACAGTTTATATTTTTCATTCAAATGGTTGTATTTAGTACTCTTAGAAGTTCGTGAGTAATGTGACACTAGTTTTTGGGTAGAGGCATATGATGATTTCCGTATTATTGTTCAGTTTCTGTAATTTAAGTCTTCCGTACATTTATTAAATTTCGTTGTTTTCATGCTATCACTGATAATCGTTTAAAGAAGTGATTTGTTAATGAAGTAAGCTATTAAGGATTGGCTTACCTAGCTCACATTAGTAGGCACCATCACGACTCCCAAGAGTGGTAAATCTGGGTCGTGACAAGTTAGTATCAGAGCTCTAGGTTACATAGGTCTTATAACTCACGGACAAGCTCAGTAGAGTCTGAGGGATCGGTACGGAGACGTCTATATTTATCCCTCCGAGGCTACAGAGTTTGGAAAATCTCACATTTGTTCTTTCTTGTCGTGCGGATTTGTTCCTCAAATGCTAATTGGATTTCTACTCTGTTCTTTCGCAGATGGTGAGAACACGCGCTTCCTCATCTACCGCTCAGCAGCCCGAGCCCACAGAAGCAGCTCCCACTAGGGACAGAGGTCGAGGTCGTGCTAGAGGCCGAGTTAGGGGCAAAATTGCAGAGCCTCAGGTTGATTTTGTGAAGGAGGTTCCGGCCCCAGCAGTTCCGGTGGGCCCAGCTCAGATCCCAGAGGGGTTTATTACTACCCCAGTTCTTCAGGATGCTCTGGTCCGATTGGTGGGCCTCATGGAGAGTGTCACCCGAGAAGGTTTTCTTCTTGTAGCCCCAGCCACTTCTCAGGCTAGAGAAGGGGCTCAGACTCCTACTACACGCACTCCGGAGCAGGTAGCTCCTCAGATTCAGACTCCAGCGGTTCAGCCAGTTGGAGTAGTTCAGCCGGGTGTAGTAGCTCAGAACATTGATGGAGCGGCTATGTCTGCCAACACTTAGTGGAGGCTGGATAGGTTCCCCAAGCTCTTCACTTCTACATTCAGTGGTGCATCTACTGAGGATCCCCAAGATTATCTGGATAGTTGTCACGAGGTTCTTCGGAACATGGGGATCGTTGAAACCAATAGAGTTGATTTTGCTACCTTTCGTCTGTCTGGATCCGCCAAGACTTGGTGTAGGGATTATTGCTTTGCTAGACCAGCCGGTTCGCCGTCTTTGACTTGGGAGCAGTTTACAGTATTGTTTCTGGAGAAGTTTCTCCCCGTTACTCAGAGAGAGGCCTATCAGAGGCAGTTCGAGCGCCTCCAGCAAGGTTCCATGACGGTCACCCAGTATGAGACCAGGTTCATCGATCTAGCTCGTCATGCTCTTGTCATCTTCCCATAGAGAGATAGAGGGTGAGGAGGTTTATTGATGGTCTTATTCAGCCTATTCGTCTTTAGATGGCCAAGGAAGCCGGGAGTGAGATCACTTTTCAGGAGGCGCCCAATGTGGCCCGCAGAGTTGAGATGGTTCTGTCACATGGAGATGGTCAGGGGTCAGATAAGAGGCCCCGTCATTCAGGCGGATTTAGTGGTACCTCGTCTGGAGGTAGAGATTCAAATGGTAGAGGTCACCCTCCTAGGCCCTTTCAATCAGCTCTTCAGGCTTTTCACGGTGCTTCAGGTGGTCGTGGTCCTCCGATTCAGTATTCTAATCAGCAGTCCTTTAGTGCACCGCTGCTTCAGAGTTTTTAGGGTCGTCTGCCCCAGTAACTGAGGGCTTGTTTTACTTGTGGTGACACGAGGCACATTGCTAGGTATTTCCCTCGGGCTTCAAGCAGTTTTCCGTATCAGGGTTACCGTGCTATAGTTTAGGCACCAAATGTTCCACAGCCTGCCCAACCAGCTAGAGGTGGGGGTAGAGGTGCTAGAGGTGGAGGTAGAGGTGCTAGAGGTGGAGCTCTGGTCGCTAGAGGTGGAGGCCAGCCAGTAGCAGGCTGTCCCAGAGAGGTAGTTTAGGGTGGTGGGGCCTAGCCCCAATGTTATGCTCTCCCAGCTAGGCCTGAGGCTGAGGCTTCATATGCAGTTATTACAGGTACGGTTCTGGTGTGTGATAAAGATGCTTCAGTGTTATTTGATCCCGGGTCTACATACTCGTATGTGTCATCTTATTTTATAGCGTATCTGGTCATGCCTAGTGATTCATTGAGTATTACTGTTTATGTGTCACCGGTGGGCGATTCTATTGGGGTAGATCGAGTCTATCGCTCTTGTGTAGTTTTGATTGGGGGTCTTGAGACTCGTGTGGATTTGTTCTAGACATGGTCGATTTCGATGTCATATTGGGGATGGACTGGCTATTACCTTACCACGCTATCTTGGACTGTCACGCCAAGACTAAGACCTTAGCTTTACCGGGTATGCCTTGTTTAGAGTGGAGAGGGACTCCTGGTCATTCTACCCGTAGCATCATTTCTTATGTGAAGGCTCGGCGTATGGTCGAGAAGGGGTGCTTGGCCTATTTAGCTTATGTTCGTGATTCTAGTGCAGAGGTTTCCTCTATTGATTCTGTGCCCGTGGTTCGTGGGTTTCCTGAGGTATTCCCTTCAGACCTGCCGGGTATGCCGCCCGTCAAGGATATTGACTTTTGCATTGATTTGGCTCCGGGTACTCAGCCCATTTCTATTCCGCTGTATCACATGGCCCCATCTGAGTTGAAAGAGTTGAAAGAGCAGTTGCAGGACTTGCTTGAGAAGGGTTTCATTAGACCTAGTGTTTCGCCTTGGGGTGCGCCGGTGTTATTTGTTAAGAAAAAGGATGGTTCGATGAGAATGTGCATTGATTACCGGCAGTTGAACAAGGTCACCATCAAGAATAAGTATCCACTGCCGAGGATCGATGATTTGTTCGATCAGCTTTAGGGTACCAAGGTATTTTCAAAGATCGACTTGAGATCTGGCTACCATCAGTTGAGGATTAAGGCATCTGTTGTCCCTAAGATAGCTTTTCGCACTCAGTGCGGGCATTATAAGTTTTTGGTTATGTCATTTGGGTTGACAAATTCCCCAGCGGCTTTTATGGATTTTATGAACAGAGTGTTCAAGCCTTATTTGGACTCATTCGTGATAGTCTTCATTGATGATATTTTGATATATTCCCGCAGCCAGGAGGAGCAGGAGTAGCATCTCAGAGTGGTTCTTCAAACTCTGAAGGATAGTCAGTTATATGCTATGTTCTCAAAGTGTGAGTTCTGGCTGAGTTCAATTGCATTTCTGGGTCATGTTGTATCATCAGAGGGGTTCAGGTTGATCTAAAGAAGATTGAGGCAGTTAAGAACTGGCCTAGACCGACATTAGCTACAGATATTCAGAGTTTTTGGGATTGGCAGGCTACTATCGTCGGTTTGTGGAGGGGTTCTCATGTATTGCAACCCTGATGACCAGGTTGACCCATAAGGGTACCCAGTTCAGATGGTCAGACGAGTGTAAGGCGAGCTTTCAGAAGCTCAAGACAACTCTGACTACTGCACCGATGTTGGTTTTGCCCACAGGTTCAGGGCCTTACATAGTTTATTGCGATGCTTCCCATATTGGGCTTGGTGCAGTGTTGATGCAGGATGGCAAGGTCATTGCCTATGCTTCGAGGTAGTTGAAGATTCATGAGAAGAACTATCCGATCCATAATTTAGAGTTGGCAGCCATTGTTCACGCATTGAATATTTGGAGGCATTATCTGTATGGCGTGGCATGTGAGGTGTTCACTGATTACAAGAGTCTTAAATATTTGTTCAAGCAAAAGGAGTTGAATTTGAGGCAGAGGAAATGTTTGTAGTTGTTGAAGGATTATGATATCACTATCTTATATCACCCGGGAAAGGCCAATGTGGTGGTCGATGCTCTGAGTAGAAAGTCAGCCAGCATGGGTAGTCTTGCTTATATTCTGGTCGGTGAGAGGCCGCTTACGTTGGATGTTCATGCTTTGGCCAATCGATTTGTGAGATTGGATATCTCTGAGCCTAGCCGAGTATTAGCTTACACGGTCGCTCGATCTTCATTATTGGAGTGTATCCATGATCAACAGTTTGATGATCCCCATTTATGTGTCCTTAGAGACACGGTGCAACGTGGAGGTGCCAAGCAGGTTACCTTAGGTGATGATGGAGTTTTGAGATTGCAGGGGCGAGTTTGTGTGCCTAATATGGATGGTCTTCAAGAGTTGATTTTAGAGGAGGCCCATAGTTCCCGGTACTCTATTCATCCAAGCGCCGCGAAGATGTATCAAGATTTGCGGCAGCATTATAGGTGGCATAGAATGAAGAAAGATATTGTTCATATGTGGCTCGATGTTTGAATTGTCAGCAGGTTATGTATGAGCATCAGAGGCCTGGTGGATTGTTTCAGAGGACTGAGCTTCCCGAGTAGAAGTGAGAGCAGATCACTATAGACTTCGTTACTGGACTTCCGCTGACTCGGAAGAAGTTTGACGCAGTTTGGGTCATTGTTGATAGGCTGACCAAGTCAGCGCATTTCATTACTGTGGCAGTCTCCTATTCATCCGAGAGGTTAGCCGAGATCTATATCCGGGAGATTGTTCGCCTTCATGGTGTGCCTGTGTCTATCATTTCAGACTGAGGTACGCAGTTTACCTCGCGTTTCTGGTGAGCAGTTCAGCGAAAGTTGGACACTCAGGTGGAGTTGAGTACAGTATTTCATCCCCAAACGGACGGCCAGTCCGAGCGGACTATTAAGATTCTGGAGGATATGCTTCGAGCTTGTGTCATTAATTTTGGAGGTTCGTGGGATCCGTTTTTGCCTTTAGCAGAGTTCGCCTACAACAACAGCTACCAGTCGAGTATCCAAATGGCTCCTTACGAGGCGTTGTATGGTAGGTGATGTCAATCTCCGTTTGGATGGTTTGAGCCGGGGAAGGCTCGATTGTTGGGTATGGATCTAGTTCAGGAGGCCTTGGACAAGGTCAGGATCATTCATGAGAGTCTTCGTACGACTCAGTCCAGGTAAAAGAGTTATGCAGACCGCAAAGTTCGAGATGTGGCTTTTATGGTTGATCAAAGTGTGTTGCTCTGAGTGTCGCCTATGAAGGGCGGGATGAGATTCGGGAAGAAGGGCAAGCTTAGCCATAGGTTCATTGGTTCATTTGAGATTCTTGATCGAGTGAGAGAGGTGGCTTATAGACTTGCATTGCCTCCTAGCTTATCAGCTGTGCATCCAGTATTTCATATGTCCATGCTTCGGAAGTATCACGGTGATCCATCCCACGTGTTAGATTTCAGTACTGTCCAATTGGACAAGGACTTGTCTTATGAGGAGGAGCCAGTGGCTATTCTAGACCGGCAGGTCCGTCAGTTGAGATCGAAGAGTTTTCCTTCGGTTCATGTTCAGTGGAGAGGTCAGCCTCCTGAGGCATCGACCTGGGAGTCCGAGTTCAATATGCGGAGCCGTTATCCTCATTTATTCGCCGACTCAGGTACTTCCTTCTTCTGTCCGTTTGAGGACGAACAGTTGTTTTAGAGGTGGAGAATGTGACGACACAAAGGGGCCATCACCTGTTTTCTTACCCATTATGTTCTTCCGAGGACTAGAAAACCTCATTTAGAGTTACTTCGATTTGCGTGCGCAGTTCGGGCACATAGCCAGAAAGCTTAAATATGATATTTTGTGAAAATGTTAAGTCTTGACTTTAAAATGAATAAATTTGACTTTGGTCAACATTTTGGGTAAACGGACCCAGACCCGTGATTTGACGGTCCCGGAGGGTCTGTAGGAAAAATATGGGACTTGGACGTATGCCCGGAATCGGAATCCGAGGTCCCTAGCCCGCGAAATGAATTTTAAGTGAAACTGTTTTCAAAAATTGTTTAAGGAAATTTGAAGTGAAAACTAATTAGAAAGCAATGGTATCGGGTCCGTATTTTTGTTCCGGTGCCCGATACAGGTCTTATATATGACTTGAGTCAATCCTGTAAAATTTGGTTAAAACCGGACGTCGTTTGACGTGATCCGGACCTTAATTGAGAAATTTGATGTTTAAAAGAGTTTTGAGAAATGTTTTTGATCTCGAGGTTTAATTCGATGATCGTGATGCTATTTTGGTAATTTGATTACATGAATATATCCGTAGGATGTTTTTGAGGTTGTGTGTATACTTGGGTTGGAGTTTCAAGGGTTCGGGTGAGTTTTGAGTAGGTTCCGGGATGCCTTAGGCTTAGAAAGTCAGGTGTTGCAGGTTCAGGAAGCCACAGTCTCTGAACCCTCTAGTGCGGTCCGCGAGAAATCGCGTGCGACCGTGGAGGGGCCAGTGCGTCCGCGATCGCCTTTGTGCGGTCCGCGGTGGAAGCTGTGCAGCCGCAGTTGCCTTTGTACGGTCCGCACTGGGTGCTCAACTGCAGGTCTTCAGGGAGGGGCCAGCGCGGCCGCGGTCGCCTTTATGCGGTCCGCGGTAGAGGCTGTGCGGCCGCAGTCCATTTGATGCGGTCCGCACTGGGGGTCTGAGAGGGGTATAAATAAATGGGAATTTCAGTTATTTTTTACTTTTTCAAAACCCCAAACATAAGAGGCGATTTTCAAACAACCTTTCCTTCCAAAATGTTGGTAAGTGATTTCTAACTCATTTTCTTCACTCCTTAACATCTTTTAACATGATTTCAACTTCAAATCAAAACTTTTCATGGGAAAAATTGAGTGTTTTGGGTAGAACCTAGATTTTCTAAAATTGGGGATTTGGACCTCAATTTGAGGTCCGATTTCAAAACAAATTATATATTTCGATTCGTGGGGAATGGATAATCGGGTTTCGACCACGTGGGCCCGGGGGTGATTTCTGACTTTTGGGTAAAACTTTAGAAAACTCATTTTCATGCATTGGGGTTGATTCATTTAACACTTATTGATGTAATTAAGTAACTTGTGACTAGATTCGAGCATATTGGTAGTGGAATCAAGGGGTAAAGCTATAGTTGAGACTTGAGTGGTGATCAAGGCATCGAGGTAAGTGTTTGGTCTAACCCTAGTTTGAGGGATTAAGATTTGAGTCATACTTGCTACTTGCTTCTTGTTGAGTATGACGTATAGGCATGGTGACGAGTATCTATACGTTGGTGTCAAGCATGACCGTGAGTCTTAAATTGAAAGTTGTTGTGTTCTTAAATGACACTTGGGTGCTTTACTTAATGATCTTCTATGATTGAGCATTTTCAATAATTGAACTGAGTACAAGTTGAGTTGAGGTTGGTTATAGCTGATTCTCTCTTGCCGGGATGTCTAATTCAATATTGTTGTTCCCTTGCCGGAAAAATTATAACATTTTTGTGTTCCTTTGCCGGGAAGTTATTATATTATTTATGTTCCCTTGCCGGAATTTCTTGTGATTGTGTGATGAAATGTAAAAGGGAGCGGGTGGTACGCCTACCACAAGATACAATGAAATGGGAGCGGGTGGTACGCCTACCACGAGATATAATGAAATGGGAGCGGGTGGTACGCTTTCCACAAGATATAATGAAAAGAGAGTGGGTGGTACGCCTACTACAAGATATAATGAAATGGGAGCGGATGGTACGCCTACCACGAGATATAATGAAATGGGAGTGGGTGGTACGCCTACCACGAGATATAATGAAATGGGAGTGGGTGGTACGCCTACCACAAGATATACTGAAATGGGAGCGGGTGGTACACCTACCACAAGATATGAGAAATGGGATCGGGTTGCACGACTACAACAAGATGAAACTGAAAGTGAAAGTTGCCTTATTTCTCTTTATCCGTGTTAGAAGTTAAATTGTAGTTTCCTTACTATTCTTTGATATTCTGTTTTATCTGCTACCCCGGAGCATGTTTCCCCTTTCCCAGCTTTGATTGCTTATTACCTGTTTACTTTTGTGCCATATAGTATATAACTGCACAGGTTTATCTGGAATCTGATCCTAGCCTCGTCACTACCTCGTCGGGGTTAGGCCAGTCACTTACCAGCACATGTGGTCGGTTGTGCTGATACTACACTCTGTGCTCTTTTGCACAGTTCTAGGTCTTGGACAACAGCAGTAGCGCGGGAGATAACTTTCAATCCAGTGAGACACCGAGGTAGCCTTGCAAGCGTCCACAGGACCGGCGTCTCCTCTATCTTTATTTCAGTCTGTTATCTCATGTATTTGAGACAAACAATTTATATTTTTCTTTCAAACGGTTGTATTTAGTACTCTTAGAAGTTTGTGAGTAATGTGACATCAGTTCTTGGGTAGAGGCATATGATGATTTCCGTATTATTGTTCAGTTTCTTAAATTTAAGTCTTCCGTACATTTATTAAATTCTGCTATTTTCATGCTATCACTGATAATCGTAAAAAGAAGTGATTTGTTAATGAAGTAAGTTGTTAAGGATTGGCTTGCCTAACTTACATTAGTAGGCGCCATCACGACTCCCGAGGGTGGAAAATTTGGGTCGTGACAAACTGGGTCCCAGATTAGCGACCAAAGTTGGTCTCTATCTGCATCCCCTTTCGTAAGCGACCAACTTTGGTTGCTAACTTTGAATTATATTTATTTATATTTTATATTTTTTTTAAATAATAATATTATTATTAAAATTTTATAACTGGGTCCCAGATTAGTAACCAAAGTTGGTCTCTATCTACTACCCCTTTAGTAAGCGACCAACTTTGGTCGCTAATTTTAAATTATATTTATTTATATTTTATAATTTTTGTAAATAATAATATAATTATTAAAATTTATAAGTGAGTACCACATTAGTGACCAAAGTTGGTCGCTAATTTTAGTATTTCTTTGACCAAGCAAGTCTGACCAGTCCGGTCAATATTTTGACCACATTATCGACCAAAAAACGACCAACCTTGGTTGCTAATGTATTTAAAATAATTATTTAATTATTTTCTCCAATATAGCGACTAACTTTGGTCGCTTTTTTTGACAGACCAATTTTTGGTCATTTTTTTTCGTATTTCTAATTGTGTTTTCACAAATATTACGTATAAATAGAAAGATAAAAGGTCCTCTTGGGCGGCGTAGAGTATTATGTGAAGGACCAAGGAGGATCATATCCTAAAGGGGAAGGCAAAGCAGCGGGAGCTAGCTTAGGGTCGTGGAATCAAATGATAACGAGATAAACAATAAGACAAAGGAGAACAATTATATAACACAATTCACTTTTGAGTACATGAATTCTCAGTAGCATATTATAGTTTTTCCCTAATGGTTTTCAGAATCCTTTTCAAAGAATATATTTCGTACATGCATAAAACAAATAATTTCTCACAATAAAATTTCTGAACAATGACAGTACTAAAATGGAAAGGTCTAAATTTCAAAATGATGTAGGCAAACTCCCTCAAAATTTGTCAAACGCAACCGCACAGTTGCATGCAATTCTTGAAGAAACTTAAAATTCCAAAAACTTCTAAAGTTCAATCCACAACTGTAATATCTTCACATTTACCTTAAAATCAGTAGCATTAACGCACCTAGATAATTAGGGCTAAGTACTTCTGCATGGCATTATGGCAATATAATTATTATAAGGTGTTTAGGTTTCCAAAGTAGCCATGCATATATGCAGGGGCATCTCAACGCATCTCATGGCCTAAGGCGAAACCATATTAAGAGGCCCTTATATATTCTACAAAATATTTACCTAACAATAAAATTTGCTTTTTAAATAACAAATAATTAATCATTTAAGACGAAAAATAAATTTCAAAAAAAAAGAAGGAAGAAGAGCACAAAAAATAAAGTGGTGGATTATCTGTGAGGTCCAGAACTCAAAGTGAATTTTGATTTGGCTATCATCACAAACGAGAAAAAGAAATAAAGGTACATAACGTAATAGCTATGTTTAAGCATTGACGGTGTCAACAATATTTACTCCTTCTGATCAATTTAAGCAATAATTGTAGTTCATTATATTAAGTAGCACTTTTTGGTGATAAAATAAATTATAAATAACCTAATATAATATGTCTAATTACACTAGAAGAAAAATGGTGCATGAATGCTTTGTGTTCATGCAGTTTTGGAGTATATTTTAAATGAAATTAATTATGTTGCCGATATATATAACTTAATTCCTATATAAAAAGGAAAAAAAATTAAAACTGAAGAGTGAATAAAATATACCAATTAAACAAAATTTATTGGAATAAAATAACCTCAATCAAGTAACAAAAAAAATATTGTAACACTTTTCTTTATACTAATTATTTATATAAATTATATAATATATAGTAATAGTAATAGTAAGAAGAAGAATTTAATATAAATTTGGGGCCTAAGGTGTAACGACCCGACCGGTCGTTTTGTGCTCTAGCATGTCGTTTAGTAGTTTGAGGCCATGAGAAGCTTCACTTCAGGTATTATGATATGTGCGCACGATCGGAATTGAATTTCGGGAAGTTCGGAGTTGATTTGGAAAGAGAATTCTCATTTCGGAAGCTTTAAATTGAAAGAATTGACTAAGGTTGGATTTTTGAGTAAACGACCTCGGAATCGGGATTCAAAGGTTCCAGCAGGTTCGTATGATGATTTCGGACTTGGGCGTATGTCCGGACTGGGTTTTCGAAGACCCGAGAATGTTTCGGCGCCTATTGTGGAAGTTAGCATTTTGAAGAAATTTTATAAGTTTGGGTTGAAGCGCATTTCAGAGTTATCAATGTCTGTTTGGGATTCCGAGTCTGGGAATAGCTTCGTATGGTAATTCTGGTGTTGGGAGCGCGATCAGAAGTGAATTCGGAGGTCCGTGGGTCATTTTGGAGCCATTTGGTTAAAGATAGAAATTTGAAGGTTTTTGAGGAGTTTGTCCGTAAGTGGACTTTTTGATATCGAGGTCGGAATCCAATTTCGGAAGTTGGAATAGGTCTGTAATGTCGAATGTGACTTGTGTGCAAAATTTGAGGTCAATCGAACGTGATTTGATAGTTTCGACATCGAATGTAGAAGTTTGAAATTTTTAAGTTCATTAAGCTTGAATTGGAATGTGAATCATGATTTCGATGTTTTTTGATGTGATTTGAGGCCTAGAGCATGTCCGTGTTATGTTATGGGACTGGTTGGTGTAATTGGATGGGGTCCCGGGGGCCTCGGGTGTATTTTGGGGTGGTTTCGGATCATTTCGGGCTGTTTTGCTATAGATGGTACTGGTGTCTGGTGTTGTTCTTCGCG
Organism: Nicotiana sylvestris; assembly: GCF_000393655.2. Classification (NCBI taxonomy): domain Eukaryota; kingdom Viridiplantae; phylum Streptophyta; class Magnoliopsida; order Solanales; family Solanaceae; genus Nicotiana; species Nicotiana sylvestris. The sequence continues at coordinate 115,536,519 of NC_091057.1, read as the reverse complement.
TTCGCGAGGATACTCTCGTGTTCGCGAAGAAGGATTGGGCTTCAGGGATTTTGTTCTTCGCGTTCGCGAAGAAGAAAATCTCTGTTGCATAGGTGTAACTTCGGTGGCTCATATCTCACAATCTATAAGGAATTTGGTGATGATCCAAAATAAAAGTTGTAGCCCTTTGTGTCTAGTTTTCAGAAATGTAAACCATTTAGCATTTGGATTTGTGTACAAAAAGTTATGGCTGGTATACTATAGGCTAGTGTTGTATTCTGGGCCGGGCCCGGGCTTTCGTGGGCCAAACGGGCCGGGCTTCGTGGGCCTGGGCTTCGTGGGCTCAATGGGTGGAACCGGCCCGTGATGGGCCTAAGCCCACATGGTCCTGTGCTTAACGGGCCGGGCTCGTGGGCTTCGCGGGCCTAGCGGGAGTTTTTTTTTTAAGGCAATTTTTTGTAGTATCATGGCTATATTAAAAATATATATGTAGTATATATGTAGATCTAATTATTAAAGTGCTTGACGAAAAAGAAAATAACAAAACAATAGTAAAACACTAAATTGTCATGCATAATATATTGTCTTGTAGTATATATATTGTATCTTATGTATATATATTCTCTTATATATTTTCTTGTAGTATATATATTGTATCTTATGTATATATATTCGCATAATATATTGTCTTGTAGTATATATATTGTATCTTATGTATATATATTCGCATAATATATTGTCTTGTAGTATATATATTGTATCTTATGTATATATATTCTCTAATATATTTTCTTGTAGTATATATATTGTATCTTATGTATATATATTCTCTTATATATTTTCTTGTAGTATATATATTGTATATTATGTATATATATTCTCTTATATATTTTCTTGTAGTATATATATTGTATCTTATGTATATATATTCGCATAATATATTGTCTTGTAGTATATATATTGTATGTTATGTATATATATTCGCATAATATATTGTCTTGTAGTATATATATTGTATCTTATGTATATATATTCTCTAATATATTTTCTTGTAGTATATATATTGTATCTTATGTATATATATTCGCATAATATATTTTCTTGTAGTATATATATTGTATCTTATGTATATATATTCTCTTATATATTTTCTTGTAGTATATATATTGTATCTTATGTATATATTGTAGCTTATAAATAATTCTAAGTAAAGACAAAGAAATATTGCGAAAAGATATTCAAGGGTAGAAGCAATAAATTTTATTACCAAAAATGGCATATCTTTCTTAGTCATCCTTCCCCCAATGGAATGAGCACAACAAGGTACTAATACCACCATTAGAAGGAAAAAAAACTAAGGAAGATGTGCCAAAATACAAGTTACATATTAGTCTATGTATTATCTCTAACAAATCTCATAAATCCTTCAAGGTTCGGAGGAGGTTGCGTTGGTGGTGGTGGAAAAGAAGCTTGTTCATCACCACTTCCGGGCGAAGCCGAATCCTCCGCAAGTTCCGCTATCATTTCTTCATAAGCTTCATCTATCGCCGGTTGTGCTTCTGCAATTCCAAAGTTTCTTCTTTCCGAGCGGATCCAATCTCTAAACAATACTGATTTTTCCAAGCTATCCCTCATAGACGCTCTATGATCACCTATTTGCAGTCTTGCTTGACTGAAAGCGCTCTCTGATGCAACAGTTGAAGCTTGAATTGATAAAATATCCCGAGCCATCCTTGCAAGAACCGGAAAATGTTTTTCCCTTGCCTTCCACCATTCCAAAAGATCAAAAGAGCCATCTGGATTCTCCTTTTCAAGTCCCTGAGACAAATAAACTTGAAGCTCATTTAGATTTGAAGTTTCATCATAATTATCATCTTGAGAACCCCTGAACTCCGTCCAAGATTTAAGAGCTTTTAAGCCCGCAACTCTTTTAGACGATTGTGAGCTAGACGAAGTAGGGGTTGGAATAGTTGGCCTAGCATGCTCTAAGGCAAGTTGATAAGCATTATAAACTGTTTGAGCATTAATTTTAATTGAAGCTTTTGCATCTGCAAGTGTAGCAATTTCCTCATTTGAAAGATCTAAAGCCTTATAAATATTTGAATACCAAAAATGAGGACCTCCCAATTTCATTGTAGGATTTAGCATTGCAGCAAGACCATAAATAGGAGGGATAGGAAAAAAATATTTTTTAAACTTTTGTTTCATTTCATTTATAGCAAGTTCATAAATGTCCCCACCCTCACCAAATTCAACAAACAAATCAGATAGTGCTGCAATATAAACTAAACAGTTTGAAATAGTAGGATAATATTGCCCAGAAAATGCATTTGTAGCAATTTGAAAATGTTCTAAAAAATCTAAAAGAATTTTAACATTCGTCCAATCTTGAGTAGTAAGCATTTCATCATCATCCTCACCACCTACCCGAGAATTAAACGTTGCATTAATTGGGTTTCTATATTCATATGCAACTACTAAACTTTCGTACATACAATTCCATCTAGTCGGGCAAGGTTTAGGAACCTTTCTTTCTCTAAGGCCATATTCATCACATTTTTTAAAATACTCTCTAAGTCTACTTCTACGGTTTGAATAAAAAAGCCAATTAAGAGCCATTCTAACCTTTTCAATTTCTATGTTTAAAATTCGCATACCATCACCGACAATTAAATGATAAATATGACAAATACATCTAACATGGAAAATATTAGTAAATGCAGGATTTAGTGTTGTTGTAAGCATGCCTATAGCACTAGTGTTACTAGAAGCATTATCCATAGAAATTGCCATTATTTTATCGCTAAAGCAAAAATATCTACAAATATCTGCAACAGTGTTAGCTATAAACTTACCTGTGTGACGCGAATATCTACTCATTTTCCTCAATATTTTCTAAGATGGTTTCATTAGGATAAAGAGCATTCATAATTTCATCATCTAATCTTTCACCTGGTGCAACATTATGGTAAAATTCACTATCGGTAAATTGAAAACAAGGGTGATCACTATCAAGAATTAAAGAAGGAGGAGGACGTCTAGGTTGACGACTACTTTCAACTTGCTTATCTTTTCTAGGTCTGGGAGCCGGGGGAAGGGTAGTTGGTTGGCCACTACTTTCACCGGTTTTATCTTTTCCTTTACCAAACATTTTTTTCAAAGAAAATGCCATATTAATTATAATTATGCAATCTAAACCACACAAAAATATATTCTTAAAACGTAAGAGTTGAAACGAGTTTACCGGATTGCTGAACAACTTCTTGAAAATTGAAATCGTTGAACACTTGAAAACTTCAATTCAACAACTTCACAATTTTTCAAGAAATTTCAACAATAGATTAAGAAATTGTAATAGAGAGATTGAGAGATATTGATGAATTGGTGAAACAAATTGAAAGAATGAGGGGGTATTTATAGTTGAGAAATGGGGAAAAATGTAATTATATAAAGTTTGGGGTTAAAATAAAGTTTGGGGGCCAAATGGTCATTTTCTAAACTACCAAACGGTCAAAAAAAGCCCCAAACGGCTACTTTTTAAATATGGTCGTTGGGCTGTTTTTTTTTAAAAAAAAAAATTTAAATTATAGCCGTTAGGCCCAGACCAGGCCCGCCAGCCGGTCCCGGGCTAAACGGTCCCGGGCTCGTGGGCTTACCAAACAAGACCAGCCCGCCACGGGCTTAAAGAGACCACCAGGACTGGCCCACCAAGCCCGTGAGGCTCGTTAAGACCGCGGGCCTGGTCCGGTCCGGTTCGGGACCGGCCCACAGTGCAGCATTACTATAGGCTGTCCGGGAAGATAAAGAAGAAGTTTGTGTTGCACAGGGCTGATTTTGGAGGCTTATATCTCGAAATCTATAAGGAATTGGTAGATTACCAAAACATTAAAGTTGACGATCTTGGTGTCTGGATTTCAAAAAGTTAAAAAATTTGTCATTTGGAGTTTTTTACAAAAAGTTATGGCCTTTACACTAGAGGCTGTTTGAGAAGAGTTTAAAAAATGGTTTTTGGGAATTTTCTTCTTCGCGAATGCGATGGGAGTCTCGCGACCACGAAGAAGAGTCGTCTGGGCAGTGTATAAGTGTAAAGAAATGGGTTTGGCTCATTTCATCTCTTAAATCATTAAAAGAGAATTGGTTGTTTGACTGTGTGTATCTATGTGTGCCCGCGTCGCATGTATGATTCACGAGTGGCGTTTTTGTTTATTTATGTTGACCGCGTCGCATGTATGATTCGCGAGCAGAGTAATAGATGCATCTATGGTTCGGACTGTTCGACCCTCGGCAGTGCACATTTTATATTTCTGTTGGATCGGGTCGTACGACCTCGGCATGATTTGCACATGCTTGTATTGCTTTCCTTGAAACTTATTGAAGTTGTTATTGCCCCTTCCCGGCTTGAGAATATGTGTATAAATGATGAAAAGGAAATTTGAAAATTTCACATAAAAGAAAGAATTGTTTACATGTTTCACCCTATTGAATTACAAATCTTGTTTATATAAATCGTCGATTCATTATATTACGGACGTATCATTATTGGATTACTAGTAAGTGTCAAAGTCGACCTTTCGTCTCTACTTCTTCGAGATTAGACGGGATACTCATTGGGTATACGTTGTTTTCGTACTCATGCTACACTTGCTGTGCATTTTTGTTGCACAGGCACATGCATCACTAGTGGCTTGGCGGGCGTAGCAGCATGGTTGATGCGGAGACTTAGGTGAGCTGCACTTCTCGAAACGACCTGCAGCCAGCTGAGTCTCTTCCAGATTATTGTATTTATTTTCTGTCCAATTTGTATTCCGGACGGTTGTTGTATGGTATTGCTTCCTAGAAATAGCTCATGCACTTGTGATACCGGGTTCTGGGATAGTTATGGGGTATTTTGTATTGACTTCTTGACAATTATATTTAATTTAAACTGAGTATCTTTTATTAGTAAAAATTGAAGAAAAATCAGTGTTTTTCACAATTGTTTAAATGAAAATTTAATTAAGTATTTATGGTTGGCTTGCCTGACAGCGGTGCCCTGTGTCATCACGACCCTTAGTGGATTTTGGGTCGTGAGTGTAACGACCTGACCTGTTGTTTTAAGCATTTCCATCCCGTTCAACTATTTGAAGTCTTGAGTAGCGTCTTTTTGTGTATTATGACTTGCGAGAGTGGTCAAGTTTTGTTTTCAGATGATTCAAAATTTAATTGAAAGAACAATCCATATTTTGGAAGCTTAAGTTGAATAAATGGACCGGATGATAAAATATGTGTATACTAACCCGAAATAGATTTTTAATGATTCCAATAGCTTTGTATGGTGATTTCGGTCTTAGGAGTGAGTCCGGATATTTATTTCGAGGCCCGTAGCTAAAGCAGGCTTGAAATGGCGAAAATAAGAAATTTAAGTTTGGAAGTTTGACCGGGGGGTTGAGTTTTTGATATCAGGGTCGGAATCCAGTACTAAATTTTTTTATAGCTTTGTTATGTCATTTATGACTTGCGTACAAAGTTTGAAGTCATTCCAGATTGATTTGATATGTTTCGGCACAAAATGTAGAAGTTGGAAGATTCGAAAACTCATAATTCAATTCGATGCGCGATTCGTAATTTCGGTGTTGTTTGACGTGGTTTGAAGCCTCGATTAAATTTGTATTATATTTTGGGACATGTTGGTATAATTGATTAAGGTTACAAGGGCCTCGGGTGGATTTCGGAAGGTTAACAGAATGGAAATCGGACAAAAAGGGTTGCTGGAATTTTCTACTGTAGAAGCTGTCTTAGACAACAACTATGTAATCGTGGAACCTATTTTGGAATCTCATATCTCAAAATACATTTGGAATTTGTAAATTTTCAAACATAAAAGTTGTAGTCCTTGCATTCTAGTTTTCTGAAAGCTAAACCATTAATTATTTGGATATTTGTATAGAAAGTTATGATTGATTGAATAAAGGTTGGTAAAGCTGTTTAGAAATTTTCCAGAAATGTTTGATGCGAGGAGGCTACTTTGGAAGCTTATATCTCTAAATACATAAGGAATCTGAAAATTTGCAAAACTTGAAAGTTGTACCCCTTGCACTCTAGTTTCTATAAAGTTAAACCGTTCATCATTTAGATATTGATACAAAAAGTTATGATCTATTGAATAAGGGCTGGTAAAGTTGTTTCTAGTAGACTTTTAGTGACGACTTTTAGTGACGAGAATGGCTTTTAGTGACTGATTGGTAGAAACATTTAATCACAAAAATCAATCACTTTGGCATTTCGTTTTGGAATTTTTGGAACTCGGTTCTTGGGCGATTTTGGGCGATTTTCACGTGAAAACATTGGGGTAAGTGTTCTTTATCCTATATTGATTATATTTCATGATTCCATACACATTTACATCATTAATCCATGAATTTATGGAAGAAAAATCAGATTTTTAGCCAAATCTTCCAAAAACGAAAATTTAAGATTTGAAAGCCAATCCGATGTCGAATTTTGGTAAAATTTGTATGGTTGGACTCGTGGTTGGATGTTGGTTCATATTCCGTGACGTTTGTCGTATTCCGAGACGTGGGCCCCACGGGTAATTTTTGGGTTAATTTCGGATTTTATTGGAAAATTTGTATTTTCATATGGAGTTAATTCCTATAATATGTATTGAATGAATCGAGATAATTGTGACTAGATTCGGGACGTTCGGAGGTCGATTTGAGCGACAAAGGCATTTTGGAGTAGGATTTTTGCTCGGATTGAGGTAAGTAACGGTTATAAATATGGTCCTGAGGGTATGAAACCCTAGACATTATGTCGTATGACTATTTTGGAGGTGACACACATGCTAGGTGATGAGCGTGTGAGCGTGCACCGTATGGATTGTGACTTGGTCCATCCTGCGAGACTGTGGAATCTATTGGCCTACTGTTTAATACATGTTCCCTTTGTTTTCATAGAAATTGACTGTACTTCATGTTAGAAATTATGTTTAGGCCTTATTTACTCACTATTGAGACTTGAGAGGTCGTGTACTTGCTGAATTAGCTGCTAAATTACTGTTTGTACTCAGTCATAGCTTTTCTTGCTTATTATGCCTTTGTCTCTTAGTGTTTATTGTTGATACATGATATTACTTCTGTTTGGGCTATTTATATGATTTCTGAGAGTCCGAGAGAATGGAGAGATTGATGAGTGAGTAAGGCTGAGGGCCTAATTGCGAGATATTGATACTATAGCACGTGAGTTGTTCGTGCAGCACGTGAGTTGTTCATGCAGATTCAGATATTGATACTATAGCACGTGAGTTGTCCGTGCGGATCCAGATATTGATACTATAGCACGTGAGTTTTTCGTGTAGCACGTGAGTTGTCCGTGCAGTACGTGAGTTGTCTGTGCAGATACATATATTGATACTATACCACATGAGTTGTCCGTGCGGATCCAGATATTGATACTATAGCACGTGAGTTGTCCATGTACAATGTGAGTTGTCCGTGTGGATCTTGATATTATATTATAGCATGTGAGTTGTCCGTGCAACACGTGAGTTGTCCGTGCATATTATAGCGTTTGGGTTGAAGGAGCCCCTACAGGATTCTGCACACCCACAGTGAGCGCAGGTATATGATAGCATGTGAGTTGTCCGTGCAGCACGTGAGTTATCCATGCAGTTTATAGTACTTGGGCTGAAGGAGCCCCTCCGGAGTCTACACACCCCCAGTGAGTGCAGGTACCTATTGAGTATGATTATTGAGGGCTGAGAGCCGAGTGATTAAGCTGTTGAGATGAGCTGAGTGACTGTTGCCTTGAGAGGCCATATTTGTTTTCAGTTATTTGCTACACTTAGTTGCTATTTGTCCCTGTCGTATATATTTCTGGAATATTTGATATCTGATTTATTTGAGTACGCACTGATGAGACTTAAACTGTTAAATCGAAAGTATGACTGCTCTTATTTGAAAGTTATTGAGATAACCGTATTTTCATAGCTCGTCACTACTTCTCAGTTCCTTATTTATTTCTGTTACTTACTGAGTTGGTGTACTCATGTTACCCCTGTACCTCGTGTACAGATCCAGACACTTCTGGTCACGGCGGTTGCTGATTGAGGAGTCAGACTCAGGAGACTATTGAGGTAGTTGTATGGCGTTCGCTGGCCTTGACTCTCCTCTCCTTTCATGTTGTATTGTTCTATATTTTCAGACAGTGTTTTATTAGTCAGATGTTGTTATCATTTAGATGCTCATGCACTTAGTGACACCGGGTTTTGGGGATGGATTGTTTAGTACTTTTGGAGTTATATCCTATTCTAAAAGGTTTTTTTAATATTAACTGCTTCTGCCTTTATTTAAAAGTTCTACCATGTTGAGATGTTGAGTTGAGGCTTGCCTTGTACCACGATAGGCGCCATCACGATAGGTGATATTTTGGGTCGTGACAAGTTGGTATCAGAGCACTAGGTTACATAGGTCTCACAGGTCATAAGCAGGTTTAGTAGAGTCTTGCGGATCTGTACGGAGACGTCTGTACTTATCTTCGAGAGCCTACAGAACCTTTAGGAAATTTCACATTCTTGAATTCTTATTGTGCGACATTGATTAAACTTGAAGCATAATTCTTTGAACTCCTTCCACGTATTCGTGTGCGCACATGAGCGCTCGATATCTTCTTTCGACAGTTTGGGATTCCATGAATGATACATGAAAGGTGATTAATGTACTGGTGATGGGCCAGTCTGGGAGACTTGAGGCCAGGTATAGACCGCAGCTAGGGTTCGGTAGTTTCAGTTGTGAAAACTTGTGCATTGGACTTATATGTCTGATAGTGTTCTTATGAGTTGAAATTGTGGCTCGATGATCGGATAAATGGCTATATGATGAGTAGGAGGTGAATGCGGGATGTGTTCAAATGGTTGGAGTGTGAGGAGAGGAGTTGCTTGAAATGTCTTGATTGATTTATCGTCTAGAGTTATGGGTCTGTTGAAGGATCTTTCATGTGGTGTACGTGTGGAGCAAATTAAATTCTCATGAATTGTAAATGAGTTGAGACTCAGGGACATTAAATGATTGCGCAGTAATTGTGTTTGCGAAAAGAGTATAGAAAAATGCCAGCTTGAGGCTAAGCAGGCGAGTTATCACTTGCGGAATAAACTACAGAGGTGTGATCTTTACAATGTTGTGTGGAGAATTTTTCTTTTCTACCCGTAGGGTAGATGTATTTAGATTGAATTGGAACTAGTCAAGAAAGTTGACCTGACCGTCACTAAAGTGAAGGCGAGCTTAGTAGACGGATTGAGGAACCATATAAATTGTGTTGCATGAGCTTGGAAAGATTTTAGTCAAATTACACTACGGTGTTATGGCAATAACTGGATATATGTATTGTGAATTATTGAATTTTCTGATCTATGGCTTTAAGCCAAGTGGGGGAGTCCGCTATCGGCAATTTGATTTCATGGTTATATGTTAAATTTAGGTTTTGGTTCGAAACATGCTCGTAGGTTAGTTATGACCTACAGAGGTTGGAATCAGGGAAGACTAGAATAATGAAATTCCTGAATACGGGTTATATTGCACTTTATGAGTATATTAAGATCATGGGATGATTAAGTTATTAATTGTGAAGAATGTAATGCGCATGGAACGTGAATGCGACCAGTGGTGTTAAACAGAGTTACTCCCTTGAGTGTTGTTGTGATAATGGGACATGTGTCATTTGGTTTGTTTAGGCAGTGCAATTTAGATTTGAGCAGAGTAGATGACTCTTGAAAGAATTCTTATCACAATTGAAAATTTTTCGGATTTGTATGTCGCTAGAATTAATTATTTACATTGGATGGTACCGAGACTTGCGGTAATTCTATATGACTACGGATTCTGTACTCCAATATAAAGGAGGTAAAAGATTGATTTTAAGGTACTTTCAGAGTGGGCATTTTGATTGTGATACTTACAAGGATGCTTAAGAAGAATACAATGGCTTATGAGCCTTAAGGTTATGTGGTTTTATGCTGGGATCTCTGTAGTGAGCTTCGGGTAAATTCTTGGTGCATGTCAAGTAGGAGTGTCGAGTTGAGGGTAATCTAAAAAATAATCAAAGAAATAGAATAGCTTGGTAGTAAGTTGGATCAACACGATAATGGATATAATCGGTTATCGGTATAATAATGTGGTGAGACTCCACAGATGATTTGATGGAAATATTCATGGGATTTGTGACCCACGTGACTTGTTCAAGTTAGAGGAATACAGTTCTGGCAGCTTGGTTATGTGCAAATGAGTTGCAAGGTGTTCTTTATGGTTTCTACCATGGTTTGAGTCGGATACTTTCTACCGGTGTGAGGAACATGTTGTGTATTATCATTTGTCCCTCGATGAGAGCAATTAGAAGGTTTCTAACTAACCAGTATATAATTTGCTGGTAATTCAGAATTGATAATGAGATTCTTTTGTTGGTCACATGATAACATGATGGACGTGGTATGTTGTGTGGGATTAAGATTTGCATGTATAGGGTGGCAGATTATTCTTAAAGGGAAGGTCACGAATTCTAGTTAGAATAGATAGTTTTGGATAGTTAGATTATCCTTGAGAAGTGTGCGTATTTAAAAAAAAGGGCGCATTATGTTTGACTAACGGATGTTCGTTGATATTACGGCAGTTACTAGGTTGATCGACTAATAATATTTTGATTTTCTATGTAGCATGAAAGAATTATGAAAATATTTATCGTGTGATGGTTGTACTTGAGGAATATGTTAGTCATCTAAGTGTTGAGGTTGTGATCAATTAGGATGATTTATGTGCTTTATGGATTTGGAGACTGAGACTTCTCATAAATAGGTTATGTCGTGGTTGTGGATCGTGTATATCGGTCTTGTGTGGTGACTATTGGGGGCTTAGAAACCAGAATGAATATTTTATTGCTTAGCATAGTGGATTTTGATGTGATATTGAGTATGGATTGATTATCTCCGTGACGTGCTATTCTGGACTGTTACACTATGGCGTTGGCATTGGCTATGCCTACGGATTGAGTGGCGAGGTTCGGTGGATTTTGTTACCAGTAGAGTGATTTCGGTTTTGAAGGCCCAGCAGATGGTTGGGAAGGGTTGTCTTTCTTATTTGTCCTTCGTGAGGGATGTCAGTACAGAGACTACTACCATTGATTTAGTCTCGATGGTAAGGGATTTTTTTCCGGATGTGTTTCCTACAGACTTGTCGGGTATGCCACCAGATAGAGATATTGATTTCGGTATTGATTTGGTACTTGGCACTTAGCCCATTTTATATCCCACCGTATTGTATAGCACTGACGGAGGTAAAAGAGTTGAAGAAGCAGATTCAGGAGCTCCTTAATAAGGGGTTCATTGGTAGGCTGATATGGATGTGTGTTCTGTAACGAGTTGGTTATGTTGACTCCAAACTGCTATTGTTGAGAGAGGTGCCATTCAGTTGTTGTTAAGCTTGTTCGTGTTGCGAGATTCAATTTTGAGTTACTCTTGTATGCTACGTAGTATTTTGATTCGTTGATTAAATGCACAGATGATATGGTTCTATTTGGGCTTTATAGCGGAATTTGAGTGAGATAGGCATCTGGGTATTGCACAATTGATTGCGCATTAGGTATGTTCTTCCGATGCAGTGTGGCATTGTGTCATTTGCTTCTCAGTGGTAATGGTGATTCACTCTTGGTTCTAGACATCAAATTGCGCATGGTTGTTGATTTTGAGCATGGTGACTTGAGGTGTTTCGTGTGGACTAGTGTTTTGATAGGATCGCGCATTACAACAAAATTTTGTGGATGTATTATCCTTTGGGTTAGATTCGTGTGTTCTGGTTCTACTGTGTGTGATGGGTTCTTAGCATCATGTTGTGGTGGTAGTGTCGAGCTTGCGGTACATCTCTTTCATTGAGTCATTTTTTTCATGATTTGAGCACATTCGGGTTGTGGCTTTGGACTGTATTGATGTGTCATGTCTCTAGAATAGTCATGTTGTATGAAATGAGGTCATTGGACCTAGAATGTATACTATTGGATTCGATTTCAGTATGTTGGAAGGGCAATATCAGAAGTCGGCTTAGAAATCTGTTATAGTTCCTATCAGAGAAGAGGGAGCTTCATGACTGGTTGATCTAAGGGATGGTTATGATTTCAATGTGTTTCTTTCAGTATCGGTAGAATACAAAACTGTTGGAATGAGGCTTTGGTTTGATAAAAGGTTTATTACCGGAATTGGATTGTTTGAACAACTATTCAATTTAGAAGTTATCGCTACGAGTGTTTGAGTTATATGGTATATCATGTGATTACATCTTGGGGTCACAGATATGGTTTGATATAGCTTGTTTGGACCTATTCAGTGTATAGATGTGAGATTCTGATCTTATAGATAATTTTGGAAGTGGAAATTTGGTTCTAAGGTTACATGCTAGGTTGAATTGAGAAATTTCAGTTATGTTGTGCTATCAGACCTATATGAGATAGGGTGACGTGGGATCACACCCAGGTATATGCATAGTGATATTACACAGTGATTTGATGGCTTTTGGAACAACTCTTGGCACGTTCGAGGACGAATGTGTGTTTAAGTGGTGGAGGATGTAACGACACAACCTGTCGTTTTAAGCATTTCTATCCCGTTCAGCTATTTGAAGTCTTGAGTAGAATCTTTTTGTGTGTTATGACTTGCGAGAGTGGTCAAGTTTTATTTTCAGATGATTCAAATTTAATTGAAAGAACAATCCATGTTTTGGAAGCTTAGGTTGAATAAATGGACTGGATGATAAAATATGTGTAAACGACCCTGAAAAGGATTTTTGATGATTCCAATAGCTTTTTATGGTGATTTCGGGCTTAGGGGTGGGTCCGGATATTTATTTCGAGGACCGTATCTAAAGTAGGATTGAAATGGCAAAAATAAGAAATTTAAGTTTGGAAGTTTGACCGGGGGGTTGACTTTTTGATATCGGAGTTGGAATCTAGTTCTGAAATTTCTTATAGCTTTGTTATGTCATTTATGACTTGTGTGCAAAATTTGAAGTCATTCCAGATTGATTTGATATGTTTCGGCGCAAAATGTAGAAGTTGGAAGATTCGAAAACTCATAATTCAATTCGATGCGCGATTCATAATTTCAGTGTTGTTTGACGTGATTTGAAGCCTCGATTAAGTTCGTATTATATTTTTGGACATGTTGGTATAATTGGTTAAGGTTTCGAGGGCCTCGGGTGGATTTCGGAAGGTTAACGGAATGGAAATCGGACAAAAAGGGTTGCTGGAATTTTCTGCTGCAGAAGCTGTCTTAGACAGCAACTGCGCAATCATGGAGCCTATTATGGGAGCTTATATCTCAAAATCCATTAGGCAATGTAAATTTTTAAAAAATGAAAGTTGTAGTCCTTGCTTCCTAGTTTCCAGAAAGCTAAACCATTAATTATTTGAATATTTGTACAGAAAGTTATGATCGGTTGAATAAGGGTTGGTAAAGCTGTTTAGAAATTTTCCAGAAATGTTTGATGCAAGGAAGCTAATTTGGAAGCTTGTATCTCTAAATACATAAGGAATCTGACAATTTTCAAAACATGTAAGTTGTATCCCTAGCATTCTAGTTTCCAGAAAGTTAAATCGTTCATCATTTGGACATTTGTACAGAAAGTTTTGATCAATTGAATAAGGGCTCGTAAAGCTAATTCTTGTAGACTTTTAGTGACGACTTTTAGTGATGAAAATAACTTTTAGTGATAGATGACCAGAAACATTTAATCACAAAAATTAGTCACTTTGCCATTTCGTTTTGGAATTTTTGGAGCTCGATTCTTGGGCGATTTTGGGCGATTTTCACGTGAAAACATTGGGGTAAATATTCCTTATCTTATATTGATTATATTTCATGATTCCATATGCATTTACATCATGAATCCATGAATTTATGGAAGAAAAATCAGATTTTTAGCCAAATCTTCCAAAAAAGAAAATTTAAGATTTGAAAGCCAATCCGATGTCGGATTTGGTAAAATTTGTATGGTTGGACTCGTGGTTAGATGTGGGTTCATATTCCGTGGTTTTTGTCGTATTCCGAGACATGGTCCCCACAGACAATTTTTGGGTTAATTTTAGATTTTGTTGGAAAATTTGTATTTTCATATGGAATTAATTCCTATAATATGTATTAAATGAATCGAGTTAATTGTGACTAGATTTGGGACGTTCGGAGGCCGATTTGAGCGACAAAGGCATTTCAGAGTAGGATTTTGCTCGGATTGAGGTAAGTAACGGTTATAAATCTGGTCCTGAAGATATGAAACCCCGAACATTGTGTCGTATGACTATTTTGGAGGTGACGCACATGCTAGGTGACGGGCGTGTGGGCGTACACCATAAGGATTGTAACTTGGTCTGTCCCGCGAGACTGTGGAATCAATTGGCTTACTGTTTAATACATGTCCCCTCTGTTTTCATAGAAATTGACTGTACTTCATGTTAAAAATCATGTTTAGGCCTTATATGATCAGTGTTGAGACCTGAGAGGTCGTGTACTTGCTGAATTAGCTGCTAAATTACTGTTTGTACTCAGTCATAGCTTTTCTTGCTTATTATGCCTTTGTCTCTTACTGTTTATTGTTGATACATGATATTACTTTTTTTTTTGGGCTGTTTATATGATCTGATAGTCCGAGAGACTGGAGAGATTGATGAATGAGTAAGGCCGAGGGCCTAGTTGTGAGATATTGATACTATAGCACGTGAGTTGTCTGTGCTGCACGTGAGTTGCTCATGCCGCACGTGAGTTGTCTGTGCGGATTCAGATATTGATACTATAGCACGTGAGTTGTTCATGCAGCACGTGAGTTGTCCGTGCGGATCCAGATATTGATACTATAGCACGTGAGTTGTCATTGCAGTATTTGAGTTGTCCGTGCGGATCCCGATATTGATAGTATAGCACGTGAGTTGTCCGTGCAACACGTGAGTTGTCTGTGCGGATCCAGATATTATATTATAGCAAATAAGTTGTCTGTGCAGCACGTGAGTTGTCCGTGCAGGTTATACGCTTGGGCTGAAGGAGCTCTAGGAGTCTGTACACCCCTAGTGAGCGCAGGTATATGATAGCATGTGAGTTGTCCATGCAGCACGTGAGTTGTCTGTGCAATTTATAGCGTTTGGGCTGAAGGAGCCCCTCCGGAGTTTGCACACCCCCAATGAGCGCAAGTACATATTGAGTATGATTATTAAGGGCTGAGAGTCGAGTGATTAAGCTATTGAGATGAGCTGAGTGACTGTTTCCTTGAGAGGCCATATTTGTTTTCAGTTATTTGCTACACTTAGTTACTATTTGTCCCTGTCGTACATATTTCTGGACTATTTGATATCTGGTTTATTTGAGTATTCATTGATGAGACTTAAACTGTTTAATCGAAAGTATGAATACTCTTATTTGAAAGTTATTGAGATAACCGTATTTGCATAGCTCGTCACTACTTCTCAGTTCCTTATTTATTTATGTTACTTACTGAGTTGGTGTACTCAGGTTACCCATGTACCTCGTGTACAGATCCAGACACTTCTGGTCACGACGATTGCTGATTGAGGAGTCAGACTCAGGAGACTATTGAGGTAGTTGCATGGCGTTCGCTGGCCTTGACTCTCCTTTCCTTTCATGTTGTATTGTTCCATATTTTCTGATAATGTTTTATCAGTCAGATATTATTATCAATTAGATTCTCATGCACTCAGTGACACCGAGTTTTGGGGATGGATTGTTTAGTACTTTTGGAGTTATATCCTATTCTAAAAGGTTTTATTTAATAGTAACTGTTTCTGCCTTTGTTTAAAAGTTCAACTGTGTTGAGATGTTGAGTTGAGGCTTTCCTTGTGCCACGATAGGCGCCATCACGACAGGTGAGTTTTTGGGTCATGATAGTGACATAAGGCAATGGCCTCACTGCCCAAAGTCATAGAGTCACCCCTACATATATACTGCTTTTAATCCTTCTTCATCACTAGCTTTATAGCCTCATAGATATCAACCATCGATCGAAGCTTCCGTTTATTCTTAGAGCTTGTTTTGTCCACAATTACTCCATATGAATTTATCTCTGGATAATTTAATCTGAATATGATCAAATAAAGGACATGTAAATTAAGACCGATGAAAAATCATATTCTAAAAGAAGAGTCAAGAAATTGACCATATAAATTAAACATGAAATCAGGCAAGAATGGTATAACACCATAGGACATTAAATGTAACGACTCAGCCGGTCGTTCCATGAGTTACCGATCAGTTTTCTCCATTTCTGCTTCTTATTATCTTGTTCAGCTTTATTATGTGTTATCGGGTTGGTTGGCT
Organism: Nicotiana sylvestris; assembly: GCF_000393655.2. Classification (NCBI taxonomy): domain Eukaryota; kingdom Viridiplantae; phylum Streptophyta; class Magnoliopsida; order Solanales; family Solanaceae; genus Nicotiana; species Nicotiana sylvestris. The sequence continues at coordinate 115,520,210 of NC_091057.1, read as the reverse complement.
CGGGTTCGGGGAAGCTTTGGTAAGGTTTGAGACACTTAATCTCTTTTGAGTAAGCTTAAGTTGGAAAAGTCAACTGGATGTTGACTTATGTGAAAAAGGGCTCAGATGTGAATTTCAAAGGTTCGGATAGCTTTGGGAAGTGATTTGGGACTTAGGAGTGTGATCGGAATGTGTTTTTGAGGTCCGGAGTAGATTTAGGCTTGAACTGGCAAAATTGGAATTTTGGCATTTTCCTTTTGATAGGTGAGATTTTGATATAGGGGTCGGAATGGAATTCCGGAAGTTGGAGTAGGTCTGTTGTGTCATTTTTGGCGTTTGTACAAAATTTCAGGTTATTCGGATGAGGTTTGGTAGACTTTTTGATAGAAAGCGGAATTTGGAAGTTTTTGAAATTCTTAGGCTTGAATCCGATGTAAATTTGGTGTTTTGATGTTGTTTTAAGCGTTTCGAAGGTTGGAACAAGTTTGAATGAGTTATGGGATAGGTTGGCATGCTTGGTTGAGGTCCCGAGGGCCTCGGGTTAGTTTTGGGTTGTTAAACGGACCAAATGCATAGTTGAGAAATTGCAGATTTTGCTTTAGATCTGTTGCAGGTATTCCTTCTTTGTGATCGCGTGAGGAGGCTCGCGATCGTGTAGAGGATTTGTGGGGGGCCGTCTAGGTTATTCTTCGTGTTCGCGTAGCTGGAGCTACGATCGCGTGAGTGTAAGACCCTGAGTATCGCCTTCGCGTGGGTATATTCGCGATCGCGTAGGGTGAAATAAATTGGGCCAGCGGAGTTTGTGCTTTGCGATCACGATGGAATTCCCACGATTGCGATTAAGTAAATTTGATTGCTGGGTAGAATGTTTAAAAAGGTCATTTTCGCGATTTTTGGCCTTAGTTCACCATTTTGACTCGGTTTTGGAGCTTCTTAAGAGAGATTGAAGACGGAATCAAAGAGAACTTCTTGGAAGTAAGAATTATGGACTTAATACTCGATCCAATTGTGATTTCTACCTAATCAAACATCAAATTTGGGGGATTTAAAGCCAAATATTGGGGAGTTAGGGCTTGGAAACTTGAGACCTTAATCTAGGGATTTGAGGGGCCATTTGTGGTCGAATTTTGGTATTCTTGGTATGTATGAACTCGTGGGAGGATAAGAATTCCGTTGATGTAATTTTTATCGAATTTCGAGATGTGGGCCCGGGGGTCGGGTTTGACGAATTTTAGGATTTTTTGTTGTATAATTTGATTATTTTTCCATGGGCTTCGTTCCCTTAGCATATTCAAATGTTATGATTCTGATTGGGTAGATTCGGCGGGAGTTGAGGCCGAGGCGAAAGGCAAAGGCACTGCGGAGTAGTATTTCATCCAGTTTGAGGTAACTAACCATTGTAAGTCTGGACATGAGGGTATAAAACCCTAGTATTTCATATTGTTTTGATAAATGAGGTGACGCACATGCTAGGTGACGAGCGTGTGGGCGTGCACCGGTAGGGATTGTGACTTGGTCCGTTCGTAGAGACTATTAAGCCGCGTATTTGATTTGAAATCTTATGATATTTGTATTTGAGAGATTGATACTATATGTTGGGCTGTATGCCATGTCTGGGGCCTTGTGCCGACCAATTGAGACCCTTAGGAGCAGATTTACTATTTTTCTCACTCTATTTGTTTTGAAAGCATACCCTCAGTCATGTTTTACCTGTTTACTGCTTAAATCAGGTTTTATCACTCAACTTCTTAAAAAAATATGAAAACTATTTGGGTTGAGTTCCTTGATTTCCACTATTATGCCCGAGTGGCTATGAGGTTAATGACTAAGAGAGGTTGAGGATCTAATGGTGAGGATTATATATATATATATATATATATATATATTATGGATATTGCTGCACGCCGCAACAATATTATATGTATATATATGGATCGGGCTGCATGCCGCAATGATACTTATATGGATCGGGTTGCACGCCGAAGTGATATATATATTGGATCGGGTTGCACACCGTAGCTTTATGATGCTTGGGCTGTTGAATCACCTCCGGAGTCTGTTCACCCCCAGTAAGTGTAATTGACTATATATAAACTATGGATCGGGCTGCACGCCGCAGCGGTTATTATGATTATTACTATTATGAGATATTATTGAGCTGGAGTGCTGAGTGTGAGTACTGTGTGACGAGAGCTGAATCACGAGTGATTGAGAGGCTTGCCTGAGAGGCTATATTTATGAGTGATACCTTGCTCGAAGGGCCCAATTATGAAATTTTTTCTGATTTCACTCTTCTTTTATAATGAGCCTCTAGTGAAACTACTAAGTAAATGATTTCAAAGTATTTCAATTGAAACTGAAGTTTTACAAAGTAACTGGCTTTTAAAATGTTGAGTTGACTTGATATTCTGTTGAATACCCTTGTGTGTGTATGTGTGTGTGTGTGTGTATGTGTGTATATATATATATATGATTTTTAATTGCTCGTCACTGCACTCAGACCTTATTTACTTTAGTTACTTACTGAGTTGGCGTACTCACGTTACTCCCTGCACCTTATGTCTAGTCCAGGTGCCCGAGCGGCAGAGTGAGCGTCCCCAGCATTTTCAGAGCTTACTAGAGACTATAAGGTAGCTGCACAACATCCGCAGCCCTACTTTCTCCTTCCTATCTAAGTTTTTTGCATTTTCTGACTTATTATGTATTAGTCAGTCAAATTGGGTTGTATTTTGAGGCTCTTGACTTGTGACACCAGATTTTTGGGCTGTGTTGGTATATTTCTGTACTATTTTCCGCACATTTCAATGATTTAGATATTTCTTATGAAAATTCGGGACTTAATCAGTTTTAGAAAAATAGTTTTATAAAAAGAATTTACTGTGGTTACTTGTTTGAGTTGGCTTGCCAAGTATTATGATAAACACCATCACGATCGAGGTATTTGGGGTCGTGACAAGTTGGTACCAGAGCCTAGGTTACATAGGTCTCACGAGTCATGACCCGGTTTAGTAGAGTCTCGCAGATCAGTATAGAGACGTCTGTATTTATCCTCGGGAGGCTGTAGAACCTTTAGGAAACTTCTCATTATTGAATTCCTATCGTGCGAATCTGTTGATTCTAGTACTAAACTTATGTTATTCTCTTCTCTCACAGATGGTGAGGACATGTGCTACCGGTCAGGATGGACGACCACCAGTACCACCAGTTGGGGCCACTAGAGTATGAGGACGCGGCTAAAGTCGTGGTAGGGGCAGGGGTGTAGCCCACACAGTAGCTAGGGTAGCACCTATATATCTGCCAGCCGCCCCAGCTCAGGATCAGGTCCCAGTTGTGGATGCTCCAGCAGCACCGACTGTGCCTATTGTGATTCCAGGCCTTCAAGAGGCTCTAGCTTAGATTTTATCAGTGTGCTCTAGTTTGGCTCAGGCGGTCTTAGTTACTACAACCGCAGCTACTTCTCAGACCGGGGTAGGCACTCAGACTCACATTACTCGCACACCTGAGCAGGTTGTGCAGGGACTTCAGACACTGGGGGCACCTCTAGCCCAGCCGATTGCACCAGCTCAGGACTATGTGGTACCAGTTATGCCTGACGATGAGCGATGTTGATTGGAGAGATTTGGTACACTTCAGCCTCCGACTTTCAGCGGTACTGAGGGCGAGGATGCCCAGGGTTTCTTGGACAAGTGTCAGAGGATTCTTCGTATATCGGGTATTCTAGAGACAAGTGGCATAACATTTACTACTTTTCAGTTTTCTGGAGCTACCTTTACTTGGTGGGAGGGTTATGAGAGGCGTAGGCCTGTTGGTGCAACACCCCTTACCTGGCAATAGTTCTCCGTTCTCTTTCTGGAGAAGTAAGTGCCACAGTCTCACAGAGAGGAGCTGCGCTGGCAATTCGAGCAGTTGCATCATGGAGATATGACTGTGACACAGTATGAGATGTCGTTCTCTGAGTTAGCTCGTCATACGGTCGGGTTGGTTCCCACAGATTAAGAGAGGATCAGGAGGTTTGTTGATGGCCTCACATATCAGCTTCAGATTCTCATGACTTAGGAGAGGGTGTCAGGTGCTACTTTTAAGGAGGTTGTTGACATCACCCACGAGATTGAGTCAGTTCGTCACTAGGAGCAAGAGGAAAGGGAGGACAAAAGGCCTCGAGGATCTGGTAGCTTTAGTAGTGCTCCTTCGAGGGGTCAGTTTCAGCATGACAGAGGCCTTCCATTCAGGCATGCTCAGTCAGTTCTCCCAGGTTATCCTGGGGCATCGTCGAGTCATGGGTCTCACAGTTCCCATCAGGGCCATTCATCACTCAGTGCCCTTCCAGCCCAGAGTTTGTCTCGTGCTCCATCAGTTCAGGGCTCTTCTATGCTAGGTGCATCTGCTAGTCATCCCTGTGCTAGGGGTTCCCTTCAGTCCCCATCTACATCACCATTGAGTTGTTACGAGTTTAGATAGTTTAGGAATATGAGGAGGTAGTGTCCTCGTCTTCTTGAGGGGCCGTCCCAGCAGAGGGGTCAGCCCTCAACTTTAGTTCCAGTTACTTTACCACTCGCTCGGGAAGCTAGGGGTGGGGGTCAGTCAACTAGGGGTCGCCCCAAAAGGGGAGGTCGATCAGGTGGTAGTCAGGCTTGTTTCTATGCACTCCCAGCTAGACCAGATGCTATTACTTCGGATGTTGTGATTACAGGTATTGTCTCAGTCTGCTACAGAGATGCCTATGTATTATTTGATCCTGGTTCCACTTTTTCATATGTGTCATCATACTTTGCCCGTTATCTAGATACACCCCGTGAGTCTTATTTCATTTGTTCGTGTATCTACTCCGGTGGGCGATACTATAGTTGTAGACAGTATATACCGATCATGTGTGATGACTATTGGGGGATCTGGAGACCCGAGTGGACCTATTATTGCTCTGTATGGTGGACTTTGATGTGATATTAGACATGGATTAGCTATCTCTGTATTGTGCTATATTAGACTATCACGCTAAGACAGTGACGTTGGCTATGCCGGGTGTGCCACAGATTGAGTGGCGAGGTTCGACTGATTTTGTCCCCAGTTAGGTGATTTCATTTCTGAAGGCCTAGTGGATGGTTGGGAAGGGTTGTCTTTCATACTTATCCTTTGTGAAGGATGTCGGTGTCGAGACTCCTAGAATTGATTCTGTTCCTATTGTGAGGGATTTTCCCGATGTGTTTCTTGTAGGCCTGACGGGCATGCCACCGGATAGGGATATTGATTTTGGTATTGATTTGGTGCCTGTCACTCAGTCCATTTCTATTCCACCGTATCGTATGGCATCGACAGAGTTGAAAAAGTTGAAGGAACAGCTTCAGGAACTCCTTGACAAGGGGTTTATTCGGCCTAGTATGTCGCCTTGGGGTGCGTCTGTTCTATTTGTAAAGAATAAGGATGGCACGATGAGGATGTGCATTGATTATAGGCAGTTGAACAAAGTAACAATCAAGAACAAATATCCTTTGCCTCATATCGATGATTTGTTTGACCAGCTTCAGGGAGCGAGAGTGTTCTCAAAGATTGATCTCAATTTAGGTTATCGCCAGTTGAAGATTAGGGACTCAGATATTCTTAAGATAGCTTTCAGGACTCGATATGGTCATTATAAGTTCTTGGTAATGTCTTTTGGGATGACCAATGCCCTAGAAGCGTTCATGCATTTTATGAATAGCGTATTTCGGCCTTATCTCAACTCCTTTGTCATAGTTTTCATTGATGATATTCAGGTGTACTCGCATAGTTAGGAGGAGCATGCGGAGCATTTGAGAGTCGTGTTGCAGAGATTGAGGGAGGAGAATCTGTATGCAAAGTTCTCCAAGTGTGAGTTTTGGCTTAGTTCAGTGGCTTTCTTGGGTCATGTGGTGTCCAATGAGGGTATTCATATTGATCCGAAGAAGATAGAGGAGGTTTAGAGTTGGCCCACACCGTCCTCAACCACAGAGATTCGCAGCTTCCTTGGTCTGGCATATTATTATCGTCAGTTCGTTCAGGGATTTTCACCTATCGCATCACCTTTGACCACGTTAACTCAAAATGGTGCTCCATTCAGGTGGTCGGATGAGTGTGAGGAGAGCTATCAGAAGTTCAAGACTGCCTTAATCATATCTCCAGTGTTAGTTTTGCCATCAGCTTCAGGTTCATATACCGTGTATTATGATGCTTTGAGAGTTGGTATTGGGTGTGTGTTGATGCAGGAGGGTAGAGTTATTGCTGATGCTTCTCGTCAGTTGAAGCCCCTTGAGAAGAACTACCTTGTTCATGGTTTAGAGTTGGCTGCCATTGTTCATGCGTTGAATATTTGGAGGCATTATTTGTATGGTGTGTCTTGTGAGGTGTTTCCTGATCATCGTAGCCTCCAACACTTGTTCAAGCAGAAGGATCTCAATTTGAGGCAGCGAAGATGGTTGGAGGTGCTAAAAGACTATCATATCACTATTTTGTACCATCCGAAGAAGGCCAATGTGGTGGTCGATGCCTTGAGTAGGAAGGCAATGAGTATGGGGAGTTTGGCATATATTCATGTTGGGGAGAGACCTCTTGCAGTTGATGTGTAGGCCTTGTCCAATCGGTTCGTGAGGTTGGATATTTCGGAGCCCAGTCGGGTATTGGCTTGTGTTATTTCTCGGTCTACCTTATTTGATCGCATCAGAGAGCGCTAGTATGATGATCTTATTTGTTTGTCCTAAAGGACACAGTTCAGCACGATGATGCCAGAGATGTGACTATTGGTGATGACGGAGTATTGAGTATGCAGGGCCGGATATGCGTGCCTAATGTGGATAGGCTTCGGGAGTTGATTCTAGAGGATGCCCATAGCTCGAGGTATTCCATTCATCCGGGTGCCGCGACGATGTATCAGGATCTGAGATAGCATTATTGGTGGAGGAGAATGAAGAAAGACACTATGGGATTTATAGCTTGGTGTCTCAATTGTCAGCAGGTGAAATATGAGCAACAGAGACCCGGTGGCTTGCTTTAGCAGATGGACATTCTAGAGTGAAAGTGGGAGCGGATCACTATGGACTTTGTAGTTGGGCTCCCATGGACTTTGAAGAAGTTTGATGCTATTTGGGTGATTGTGGATTGGCTGACCAAGTCCGCGCACTTCATCCCAATGTGTACTACCTATTCTTCGGAGCGGTTGACAGAGATATACATCCGGGAGATTGTTCGTTTGCATGGTGTCCCAGTTTCCATCATTTTGGATAGAGGTACTCAGTTTACTTCACAGTTTTAGAGGTCTGTACAGCGAGAGTTGGGTACTCATGTTTAGTTGAGCACAGTTCTTCACCCTTAGACGGACGGGCAGTCCGAGCGTACTATTCAGATATTGGAGTACATGTTGCGTGCATGTGTCATTGATTTTGGACGGTCATGGGATTAGTTTCTACTGCTCGCAGAGTTTTCTTATAACAACAACTATCAGTTGAGTATTCAGATGTCTCCATATGAGGATTTGCATGGGAGACGGTGTAGATCTCCGATCGGTTGGTTTGAGTCGGGTGAGGCTAGGCTATTGGGCACAGACTTGGTATTCAGGAGAGGATTTGTACATCGCAGTCGAGACAAAAGAGTTATGCTGACAACAAGGTTCGGAATATGTTCTACATTGTTGGTGAGAAGGTTCTGTTGAAGGTTTCACCCATGAAGGGTGTTATGAGATTTGGGAAGAAGGGTAAATTGAGTCCTCGGTTTATTGGGCTTTTTGAGGTGCTTCGGAGGATTGGGGGTGTGGCTTATGAGCTTGCTTAGCCACCCAGCTTATCGAGTGTACATCCGGTATTTCATGTTTCTATGCTCTAGAAGTATGTTGGTGATCCGTCTCATATTTTGGATTTCAGCACGGCCCAGTTAGATAATGATTTGACTTATGATGTGGAGCTAGTGGCTATTTTGGAGTGTCAGGTTCGAAAGTTGAGGTCAAAGGATGTAGCTTCAGTGAAAGTGCAGTGGAAAGGTCGGCCTGTGGAGGAGGATACCTGGGAGACCGAGCAGGAGATGTAGAGCAGATATCTCACCTATTTGACGCTTTAAGTATGTTTCTTGACTCATTCGAGGACAAACATTTGTTTAAGAGGAGGAGGATGTAACGACACGGCCGGTCGTTTCATGAGTTACCGCTTTGTTTCCCTTATTTCTGCTTCTTATAGTCTTTTTCAGCTGTATTATGTGTTATCGGATTGGTTGGCTGGTTTGGAGAAGCTTTGGTAAGGTTTGAGACACTTAGTCTCTTTTGAGTAAGCTTAAGTTGGAAAAGTCAACCAGAGCTTGACTTATGTAAAAAACGGCTCGGATGTGAATTCTGATGGTTTGGATAGCTTCGGATGGTGATTTGGGACTTAGGAGTGTGATCGGAGTGTGTTTTAGAGGCCCAGAGTAGATTTAGGCTTGAATTGGTGAAATTGGAATTTTGGCATTTTCCGGTTGATAGGTGAGATTTTGATATAAGGTCCGGAATGGAATCCCGGAAGTTGGAGTAGGTCCATTGTGTCATTTGTGGCGTGTGTGCAAAATTTCAGGTCATTTGGACGAGGTTTGATAGACTTTTTTATCGAACACAGAATATGGAAGTTTTTGGGATCCTTATGCTTCAATCCGATGTAAATTTGGTGTTTTGATATTGTTTTGACCATTCCGAAGGTTTGAATAAGTTTAAATGATGTTATGGGATAGGTTGTCATGTTTGGTTGAGGCCCCGAGGGCCTCGGGTGAGTTTCGAGTGATTAAACGGACCAAATGCATAGTTGAGAAATTGCAGATTTTGCTTCGGATCTGTTGCAGGTATTCCTTCTTTGTGATCGCGTGAGGAGGCTCGCGATCGCGTAGAGGATTTGTGGGGGGCCATCCAGGTTATTCTTCGCGTTCGCGTAGTGGAGCTGCGATTGCATAAGTGTAAGCCACTCAGTATCGCGTTCGCATAGGTATATTCACAATCACATAGGGTAAAACAAATTGGGCCAGCGGAGTTTGTGCTTCGCGATCACAATGGAATTCCCGCGATAGTGATTAAGTAAATTTGATAGCTGGGCGGAATGTTTAAAAAGGTCATTTTCGCAATTTATTGCCTAAGTTCACCATTTTTGACTCTTTTTGGAGCTTCTTGGGAGAGATTGAAGAGGGGATCAAAGAGAACTTCTTGGAGGTAAGAATTATGGACTTAATACTCGATCATATTGTGATTTCTACCTAATTGAACATGAAATTTGGGGGATTTGAAGCCAAAAATTGGGGAATTAGGGCTTGGAAACTTGAGACCTTAATCTAGGGATTTGAGGAGCCATTTTTGGTCGGATTTTGGTATTTTGGTATGTATGAACTCATGGGAGGATAAGGATTCCGTTGATGTGATTTTTATCGAATTTAGAGACGTGGGCCTGGGATCGGGTTGGACCAATTTTGGTATTTTTGGTATAATTTGATTATTTTCACATGTGCTTCGTTCCTTTAGCATATTCTAATGTTATGATCTTGGAAATTTAAGGTAAAATTGGAGTTGTTCTTTATGTATAAAGGTAAGGAACCTCTTACTCTATATGTATTTAAGATTATCCAAGTTGCGGCTAAGCCATTGAAGCTAGAACTTGTGAGATATATATATCGAAAGGCTTGGTAGTAATGTTATTGTTTTGTGGACTGTTTTGCGTTGTTGTTGGGCTGCATATTTTACTACTATCTTGTGGAGTTTTGGAGGAGGAAGGGTGTGGAGAAACACCATATATATGTAGGGTTATGGGCTGATAGTTATTCGTAACATTTCCAGGTTGTTTGACACGACTACGGTGGTCGTCGTATGTATGGAGTGATTAGGCTGTGTGTGGACTATTTTGGGAGGCTCAATATGTTTATTATTGATGTTGTTTGGGCTGTTTGGTGACTGTTTTGAATGGTGTGAGGTCATATATATAGGGGAGGTGCTGTCCGTTTCATCGTAAAATAGGTTGTGGTCGATACATAATAGTTATGACGCTTAAATGATAACGATAGTATCGTTTCTCTTATTGTAGACTAAGGAGTTTTGACAATTGCATAGCTTGAGATTGGGGCAGTATATACAAGGTATGTGAGGCTATCCCTTTCCTTCTTTTGCATGACTCCGATTGTACATAATGTAATGAACGAGCTTCCAAGATACTCTACTCTTAGAAGCTAGCAGTACTTACATTGTTTTCCCTCTTATGGAACGATTGATGTTAATGTTACTTCTCTTATTCTTATGTTATCAATGTTGTTCGTACTTCCTAAATCTTATAAGGTTCATAGTGAAGAGTTAGTCCTAATAACGTGTATAGAGGATACCGACCTTACGTCACTCCGAAAGGTTTAGAATGTGATTCCATGAGTCGAGCATGCATTATATATATGTATCTATTTTACTCTACCGAGCCACGCTATAGTTGGCCGGGTACGACACCTATTGTGCAACCACTGATCAGTTGGGTTTTACCGAGCTCCACGTGGCCGGGTACGATTCTACCGAGCCTATTATGGCCGGGTACGATATGATGATGATGATGCCCACAGAGGCGAATGCTTTAAAGGTTTATGTATTTATACATATGTATCATGCATTTCATGTAAGTAGCCCTCAGAGGTACTAAGATGTTACAGGTTGTATATTCTCTATCCTTGCTTACATTACTGATCGTATTTATGGTTCCTTGCCTTACATACTCAGTACTTTATTCGTACTGACGTCCTTTTATTTGTGGACGCTGCATGTCGTGCTGCAGGTCCTGATAGACAGGCAGGTGCAGCTCCCCCACCACAGTAGACTGTCCAGTTCAGCGGTGATTGGCGAGATCCCTTCTCCGGACTTGCCTTGGTCTTGGTATGCAATTTTTGTTATAGACATTATGGGTATGTCGGGGCCCTGTTCCGGCTATGTTGCAACACTTATGTTCTTTTAGAGGCTCATAGACAGGTGTCGGCTCATGTATAGTTTGGTATGCCTTGTCGGCTAGTTTTTGTTGTATAGTCTTTCATAGTAGCGTGGTAGCTCATACCTTATACGTAGTTTCTTGATTGTCTGGTCATCCCCTGCTATGTATGTTCATGCCGTCATATTTTATTGCTGGTTGTCCATGATCTAGGTCTACCATTTATATTGATCTCGTCAGCCTTAAAAGATAATAATGAAGGTTAGATGAAATGTACGTTGGTGCTCGGCAAGTGTGGTCGGGTGCTAGTCATGGCCCTTCAGTTTGGGTCGTGACAAACTTGGTATCAGAGCAAGTCTGTCCTAGGGGTTGTCTATGAGCCGTGTCTAGTAGAGTCTTGATTATGGATGTGTAGCGCGCCACATTTATAATCAGGAGGCTACATGACATCTAGGGTTGTTACCTTCTTCCTGAATCTAGATCGTGCGTAGAGTTGAGTCGTAAGTGTTTGTCTCTAATATTCACCTTGTTTTTTTCCAGTGATGCCTTCGACTAGGAAGCAAACGATTAGTAGACGGCTTGATACAGCAGCGGGAGAGGGTACCAGTCAGGTTCCCCAAGTCAGAGCAGGACAAAGTGAGGCTCAAAGTGAGATGCCCTCTCATACCTCATCTACTCCATCTCCTCCAGAGGATATTAGAAGGCACCCAGCGCCTCCAGTTCCTCCGTCTGGCACTCCAGACCAGGATATGCGGAGTGCTTTGCAGTTATTGACTAGCTTGGTAGCTGCTCAGGCTCAGAGGCAGAATACAGGTGCTGCTGAGAAACCAGTTAGTACAAGAGTTCGTGATTTTATTAATTTAGACCCTCCAGTGTTTACCGGATCAGACCCCAAGGAGGACCCACAGACTTTTATTGACCAGGTTCATCGTACACTTCGGGTTATGCATGTTAGTGATACAGAGCCAGTAGAGTTGGCTTCTTATCGGTTACGGGATTTAGCGGTTCTCTGGTATGATAGTTGGGAGAGATCCAGGGGTCCGAACCCTCCTCCAGCTGTGTGGAAGGAATTTTCTGAGGCCTTTCTTCGTCACTACTTGCCAGTTGAGATACGACGAGCTAGAGCTGATAAGTTCTTGAACCTTAGACAAGGTAATATGAGTGTGCGAGAGTACAGTATGCAGTTTGATTCTTTGGCAAGGTATGCTCCCCATATGGTGGCCGAGATGAGTGATAGGGTGCATATGTTCGTGAATGGGTTGGGACCACATCTAATAAATGAGTGTACGACAGCCTCCTTGGTGGAGGGCATGGATATTTCCCGTATTCAAGCTTATGCCCAGACCCTAGAGGATCGTAAGCGCCAGCAGAGGGCAGTTAGGGAGCAGGATAGAGGCCAGCATAAGAGGGCGAGATTTGCAGGGTATTCTGATGACTTCAGAGGCCGCATCAGGCCACAGTTTTCGAGGAGTTCGGCGCCACCTGTAGCTAGTGCTCCTCCACAGTTTCAGAGGCCTCGATATGATCGATCCTATTCTGGTCCAGGTCAGAGTTCGCGGGCATCTGGCTCGCAACATCACAGGGATACTAGTCAGATGAGACCCCCAACACCACATTGTGATCAGTGCGGCAAGGCCCACTTTGGACTGTGTCGTCGAGGTTCTGATGCATGCTATTCGTGCGGGCAGCCTGGCCATATGATGCGGGATTGTCCTAATAGAGGAGGTGATGGTATGGCTCAGCCGACTGGATCTGTGTCTGGTTCTTCCTCATCAGTTCGACCTCCAGCACGGGGTTTTCAGCAGTCGACAGGTCGTGGTAGGGGTAGAGGTGCAGTGCCGAGTTCGAGTGGTGCTCAAAATCGAACCTATGCTCTAGTAGGTCGACAGGATCTCGAGTCGTCTCCAGATGTTGTTACAGGTATTATATCTGTGTTTTCTTATGATGTATATGTGCTGATTGATCCGGGATCTACATTATCATATGTTACACCCTTTGTGGCTAATAAGTTTGGCATTGAACCTGAATTGATAAGTAAACCCCTCGTGGTATCTACTCCGATAGGAGATTCTGTGATTGCTAGAAGGGTATATAGAGGTTGCACTGTGATGATTTGTAGTCGTCAAACCTCGGCAAATTTATTTGAGTTAGAAATGGTTGATTTTGATGTGATAATAGGAATGGACTGGTTGGCCTCATGCTATGCAAATGTTGACTGTCGTACGAAGATGGTTAGGTTCCAATTTCTGGGTGAACCCGTCATTGAATGGAAAGGGAACATTGCTACACCGAAAGGTAGGTTTATTTCCTATCTTAAGGCAAGGAAAATGATCTCAAAAGGTTACATTTATCATCTCGTTCGCGTTAGGGATGCGGAGGCGAAACCGCCTACTTTACAATCAATCCCTGTGGTCAACGAATTCCCAGATGTTTTCCCAGATGAACTCCCAGGCCTTCCTCCTGAAAGGGAGATTGAGGCACTTTGAGTTCTTGGTGATGTCGTTCGGGCTAACAAATGCCCCAGCAGCTTTTATGGATCTCATGAATACTATATTCAGGCCCTATCTTGATGTGTTCGTGATTGTATTCATTGATGACATTCTAGTGTATTCTCGTTCGGAGGCGGAACATGCGGGCCACTTGCGGATAGTATTACAGACGCTTCAGGATCGTAAGTTATATGCTAAGCTCTCCAAATGTGAATTCTGGCTGAACTCAGTAGCATTCCTTGGCCATGTGATATCTGATGAAGGTATTAGTGTCGACACTCAGAAGATCGATGCAGTAAAGAATTGGCCGAGACCTACAACACCATCAGAAGTCCGCAGCTTCCTAGGACTAGCAGGATATTATAGGCGGTTTGTAGAAGGATTTTCCTCTATATCATCACCATTGACTAAGTTAACACAAAAAGCTACCAAATTCCAGTGGTCTGACACTTGTGAACGTAGTTTTCAGGAGCTGAAGAATCGATTGACATCTGCACCAGTGCTCACTCTTCCTGAAGGAACAGAAGATTATGTGGTATATTGTGATGCCTCAGGTATAGGTTTGGGGTGCGTATTGATGCAGCGTGGGAATGTGATTGCTTATGCATCAAGACAATTGAAGAAGCATGAAAAGAATTATCCAACCCATGATTTGGAATTGGCTGCAGTAATATATGCTTTGAAGATATGGCGGCACTACTTATACGGCGTCCATGTTGACATCTACACAGATCACAAGAGTTTACAATACATCTTCAAGCAGAAAGAGTTGAATTTGAGGCAGCGTAGGTGGCTTGAATTATTGAAAGACTACGACGTCGAGATATTGTATCATCCCGGTAAAGCCAATGTTGTGGCAGACGCTCTCAGCCGTAAATCAATGGGAAGCTTAGTACATATTGAGGCAGGTAGATGGGGGTTGATTAAAGAGCTTCATCAGCTAGCCAATATGAGAATCAGATTGTTAGACTCTGATGACGGAGGTGTTACTGTACAGAATACATCAGAATCATCTTTGGTAGCCGAGGTAAAAGCACGACAATATGAAGATCCTATCTTAGTACGATTAAGAGAAAGCATTCAACAGTGTAAAAGTATGGCTTTTGGGATCGGAAAAGATGGGGCACTGAGATACCAGAGCCGATTGTGTGTGCCTAATGTGGCAGGGTTGCGAGAGAAGATTATGAATGAGATTCATCAATCCCGATATTCCATCCATCCCGGCTCGACAAAGATGTATCATGATGTCAAGGAGCAATATTGGTGGGATAATATGAAGAAGTCTATTGCAGAATTTGTAGCCCAGTGTCCCAATTGTCAACAAGTAAAGATAGAACATCAGAAACCCGGTGGATTGCTTCAAAATATAGAGATTCCGACCTGGAAGTGGGAGGTGATTAATATGGACTTCATTATTAGATTACCTCGCTCTTATCATAAGTTTGACTCCATCTGGGTGATAATTGATCGACTTACAAAATGTGCCCATTTTCTGCCAGTGAAGACAACTTACACGGCTGAAGATTATGCAAAGTTGTATATCAAGGAGATTGTTAGGCTTCATGGTGTGCCCATATCTATTATATCAGACCGAGGAGCTCAATTTACGGCTAACTTTTGGAGGTCTTTCCAGAAGGGTTTAGGCACACAGGTAAATCTCAGCACTGCATTTCATCCGCAGACTGATGGACAGGCTGAACGTACCATTCAGACACTGGAAGATATGCTACGAGCATGTGTTCTAGATTTTAAGGGGAATTGGGATGATCATCTTCCACTCATAGAATTCGCCTATAACAATAGCTACCATTCCAGTATTAAAATGGCCCCATATGAGGCACTATACGGGAGGAGATGTAGATCACCAGTTGGATGGTTCGAAGTCGGTGAAACAGAATTATATGGGCCAGATTTGATTCACCAAGCTATTGAGAAGGTGAAAGTGATACAGGAGCGATTGAGGACGGCACAAAGCAGGCAAAAATCTTATTCTGATGTCCGACGTCGTGATCTAGAGTTTGAGGTTGGTGATTGGGTTTTCCTGAGGATCTCACCAATGAAGGGTATTATGCGTTTTGGGAAGAAAGGTAAGCTGAGTCCAAGGTATATCGGGCCGTATAAAATTCTTCGACGGATTGGACAGGTTGCTTATGAGTTAGAATTGCCATCCGAATTGGAATTTGTCCACCCGGTATTCCATGTATCTATGTTGAGAAAATGTATTGGAGACCCTTCTCGAGTCATCCCTATCAAAGATGTACAAGTTACAGAGGACCTATCATATGAAGAAGTGCCAGTGGCGATATTAGATCGGCAAGTCCGCAAGCTGAGAACAAAAGATGTAGCTTCCGTCAAAGTATTGTGGAGGAACAAAAATATGGAAGAAATGACATGGGAAGCAGAAGAGGAGATGAAGTCTAAATACCCTTACTTATTCCAGAATAAAGATAACAAGGATGCTGGTGGAAGACAGAATACATTGGAAGGTGAAACGGCTCTATGAGGTAAGCAATAATTTGAGAATACTCCTCCTTAATACAAAATGGTGATATGTAGATAATGTAAATACGCATAATGCTTTGTGTAGCCTTGTGAAGCCATATGTTGGGCTTAATTACTTGCAAGTTTTGCTAGTGACCATTTTATAGGGGAAAATTGATCGGAAATTTCCATTGGAATCCACGATGATTTAAACTCCCCATAAACCCTTACATTCGAGGACGAATGTTCCTAAGGGGGAGGGTGTTACAACCCATATCCACATGTGTTAGTTCATGCCATATACTAGTTAACATAAATCCAAGAAGGAATTATCTTTGAGATGATAAGAAGTCAATCCTATTGGTCTTAAGTGATACAAGAGTGTATAAGGGTGATTAACCAGTATTAGAAGTTAAACGAATCAAGGATGTTGTAACTCGTATTTTTCAGGTAATCTAGCGGTGCTTAATACACTCAAGAGGTCATTTATTAAGGTATTTTAATCATATAATATCCGTATCATAAGTCATGAAGTCAAACGAGTTATGAAACAAAAGTCGACAAAAGTTGTCGCAACTTAGGTTCATAATTTTACTTAAACATTGGGTCAAATGTTTCTAATCTTTTCTCATAATTTACAAGGAATTACGGGGTTATCTACCAACAAAATTAAAGATCTATGAGTCTAGTTTCCAACGCATTAAACCGTTCATCGATACGATCTCGGAGTAGAGAGATATTCGCGTTTTCGCGAGACTGCGCCAAGCACCTCTCTATGGGGCCCACTAAGTCGGTTTAAGATATTTGGACCTATATAGGATGACTCCAACCCGTTTTAAGTCATTTATTTTCACTATTTTCAGACCTTAGAACCCTAGGAACATCCTCTCAAGGTTCTCTCAAGATTCAAGACCCAAAAAAAGGGCAAACAACACAAATCAAGTGTCGGGAATTCCGTGGCGCTAGTAAGTCTCTTGTTCTTCTTGTTGTTGCTCATTTTTGTGTCGTTCCAGCTCGTGTGGGAGGTTGTTTTAAAGGGTTTATGTTCTGTAAATACTCCCTAATGTTCTTAATATCAATCCTAGGTGATTTCAAGCCTTCTAAAGTGATTCTAGTGCCGAAAAACACTAATTGATCGCTAGTTTCATTTTTTTGTTGTTGTGGCAGCATTGGAGGGATATTTCTTGGAAATTTAAGGTCAAATTGGAGTTGTTCTTTCTGTATAAAGGTAAGGAACCTCTTACTCTATATGTATTTAAGATTATCCAAGTTGCGGCTAAGCCATTGAAGCTAGAACTTGTGAGATATATATCGAAAGGCTTGGTAGTAATGTTATTGTTTTGTGGACTGTTTTGCGTTGTTGTTGGGCTGCATATTTTACTACTATCTTGTGGAGTTTTGGAGGAGGAAGGGTGTGGAGAAACACCATATATATGTAGGGTTATGGGCTGATAGTTATTCGTAATATTTCCAGGTTGTTTGACACGACTACGGTGGTCGTCGTATGTATGGAGTGATTAGGCTGTGTGTGGACTATTTTGGGAGGCTCAATATGTTTATTATTGATGTTGTTTGGGCTGTTTGGTGACTGTTTTGAATGGTGTGAGGTCATATATATAGGGGAGGTGCTGTCCGTTTCATCGTAAAATAGGTTGTGGTCGATACATAATAGTTATGACGCTTAAATGATAACGATAGTATCGTTTCTCTTATTGTAGACTAAGGAGTTTTGACAATTGCATAGCTTGAGATTGGGGAAGTATATACAAGGTATGTGAGGCTATCCCTTTCCTTCTTTTGCACGACTCCGATTGTACATAATGTAATGAACGAGCTTCCAAGATACTCTACTCTTAGAAGCTAGCAGTACTTACATTGTTTTCCCTCTTATGGAACGATTGATGTTAATGTTACTTCTCTTATTCTTATGTTATCAATGTTGTTCGTACTTCCTAAATCTTATAAGGTTCATAGTGAAGAGTTAGTCCTAATAACGTGTATAGAGGATACCGACCTTACGTCACTCCGAAAGGTTTAGAATATGATTCCATGAGTCGAGCATGCATTATATATATGTATCTATTTTACTCTACCGAGCCACGCTATAGTTGGCCGGGTACGGCACCTATTGTGCAACCACTGATCAGTTGGGTTTTACCGAGCTCCACGTGGCCGGGTACGATTCTACCGAGCCTATTATGGCCGGGTACGATATGATGATGATGATGCCCACAGAGGCGAATGCTTTAAAGGTTTATGTATTTATACATATGTATCATGCATTTCATGTAAGTAGCCCTCAGAGGTACTAAGATGTTACAGGTTGTATATTCTCTATCCTTGCTTACATTACTGATCGTATTTATGGTTCCTTGCCTTACATACTCAGTACTTTATTCGTACTGACGTCCTTTTATTTGTGGACGCTGCATGTCGTGCTGCAGGTCCTGATAGACAGGCAGGTGCAGCTCCCCCACCACAGTAGACTGTCCAGTTCAGCGGTGATTGGCGAGATCCCTTCTCCGGACTTGCCTTGGTCTTGGTATGCAATTTTTGTTATAGACATTATGGGTATGTCGGGGCCCTGTTCCGGCTATGTTGCAACACTTATGTTCTTTTAGAGGCTCATAGACAGGTGTCGGCTCATGTATAGTTTGGTATGCCTTGTCGGCTAGTTTTTGTTGTATAGTCTTTCATAGTAGCGTGGTAGCTCATACCTTATACGTAGTTTCTTGATTGTCTGGTCATCCCCTGCTATGTATGTTTATGCCGTCATATTTTATTGCTGGTTGTCCATGATCTAGGTCTACCATTTATATTGATCTCGCCAGCCTTAAAAGATAATAATGAAGGTTAGATGAAATGTACGTTGGTGCTCGGCAAGTGTGGTCGGGTGCTAGTCATGGCCCTTCAGTTTGGGTCGTGACATATGATTCTGATTTTGGGTAGATTCGGCGCGAGATAAGGCCGAGGCGAGAGGCAAAGGCATCGCAGAGTAGTATTTCATCTGGTTTGAGGTAAGTAACTATTGTAAATCTGGACCTGAGGGTATAAAACCCTGGTATTTCATATTGTTTTAATAAATGAGGTGACACACATGCTAGGTGACGAGCGTGTGGGCGTGCACCAATAGGGATTGTGACTTGGTCCGTCCTGTAGCAACTATTAAGCCGAATATTTGATTTGAAATCTTATGATATTCTGTATTTTAGAGATTGATACTATATGTTGGGTTGTATGCCATGTTTGTGGCCTTGTGCCGACCTGCTGAGACCCTTAGGGGCATTTTTACTATTTTCCTCACTCTTTTTGTTTTGAAAGCATATCCTCAGTCATGTTTTACTTGTTTACTGTTTAAATCAGGTTTTATCATTCTACTTCTTAAAAAAATGTGAAAACTGTTTAGATTGAGTTCCTTGATTTCCACTATTATGCCCGAGTAGCTGTGAGGCTAATGACTGAGAGAGGTTGAGGACCTAATGGTGAGGATTATATATATATATATATATATATATATATATATATATATATATTATGGATCGGGCTGCACGCCCTAGCAATATTATATGTATATATATAGATCAGGTTGCACGCCACAGCGATATATACATTGGATCGGGCTACGCGCCGCAGGGATATGACGCTTGGGTTGTAGGAGCCCCTCTGGAGTCTGACACCCCCAGTAAGCGTAGTCAAATATAAACTATTGATCGGGCTGCACACCGTAGCGGTTATTATTATTATTACTATTATAAGATATTATTGAGCTGGAGTGCTGAGTGTGAGTACTGTGTGATGAGAGTTGAGTCACGAGTGACTGAGAGGCTTGCCCGAGAGGGTATATTTATGAGTGATACCTTGCCCGAGGGGCCCAATTATTATATTTTTGCTGATTTTACTCTTCTTTTATAATGAGCCTATCCTAAAACTGCTAAGTAAATAATTTCAATGTATTTCAATTGAAACTGAAGTTTTACGAAGTAACTGGCTTTTAAACTGTTGAGTTGATATTCTGTTGAATATATATATTAACTGCTCATCACTGCACTCAGACCTTATTTACTTTAGTTACTTATTAAGTTGGCGTACTCACGTTACTCCCTGCACCTTTTGTGCAGATCCAGGTGCCCGAGCAGAAACGTTAGGGTCCCCAGCATTTTCAGATTTTATCGGAGACTGCAAGGTAGCTGCACGGCGTCCGTATCCCTGCTTTCCTTTTTCCTATCTTAGTTTTCTGCATTTTCAGACTTATTATGTATTAGTGAGTCAGATTGGGTTGCATTTACAGGCTCTTGACTTGTGACACCAGATTGTTGGGCTATGTTGGTATATTTTTGTACTGTTTTCCGCACATTTCAGTGATTTATATATTTCTTATGAATATTCGAGACTTAATCAATTTTAGAAAAATGGTTTTATAAAAAGAATTCACTATGATTATTTGTTTGGGTTGGCTTGCCTAGTATTGTGATAGGCGCCATCACGACCGGGGTATTTGGGGTCGTGACAAGTTGGTGTGAGCACGTGATTTTTTCCCTATGTGAAATCCTCCTACAAATTTAAGAAATAATTTTTTCCAATTGTTTGCAATTTTATAGGATTTTTGTAGGATTTTTGTTAATTGTTTGCATTTCTTTGCCTTTTTACTTTTATTAAAATCATGAAAAATACCAAAAAAATACCATGCATTGCATTTAGATTTTTTCTCACATTTTAGGATTAATAAATTAATTAGTTGCTTTATTAAAAAGAAAAATCACAAAAATGGCTCATTTTTACATTCTTAGCTTTAAATTTTGGATTATTAAATTTTCTCTTTTAATTTAGGATCAACTAAATTTTATAAATATAGTGGTTAGATAATTAGCTTAATTTTACAATTTGAATTAATTTAGGAATTTAATTTAGATTTTTTTAAATTAATTAAAGAAAGAAAAGAAAACAAAAAGTGAAAAGGAAATTGGAAAAGGCTGGTTTTAAATTGAATTGGGCAACACATTTTAGAAGCCCAAATTTTCTCCCAACCAAGCCCAAACCGGGTCGACCCGACCCGACCCAACACACAAACCCTTATTCTTCCTAATTAACCTAATATTACAAGACCTATAGGAGACCTAGAGATGGGGAGTGCCGCAAGAACGAAAGAATCGGACCCCCCTCTTCACGTCTTCATCTTCTCAACCCCCCCCCCCCCATCGTTTCTCTCTTATTATTCACATCAGACTCACCGTCCCTACCCCCTTCATATCCTCCACCTCTTAACACCCATAAACCATCACAACTCTACCCCAAAAATCAGTCCCCCACACACATATAGATAGCGAGAAAGAGAAGAAAAATGGGGACAGAAATTTTGGAAAATAGGTGAAGAAATTAGGGTTGGGTTTTAATTTTCTTCATCTGGTTTTCGTTTTTAGTTCATTCATAAAAAAAATACAAAATTCTAGTTTTGCCTTCTTATTTTCGAGTTTTCTATTTAGATTTTGAGGGCAATTTCCGTTTTTGGAAAAGGATATATAAAATCTTTATGACTCTTCATTCGCAATTTCGGATTCAGAATTCAACTATGGAGCTTGATTAAAGTTTGTCGTGGAGTCAACAAGTTGTCGATCGAGGTTTCGTTCGTGGCTGCTAGTTTCTATTTTTCAGCTGTTGTTACTCCTAATTTAAAGGCCGGATTATTTGTATTGGATTCCAAACGAAATTAATCGAAGCTTCGTGCAATCAGGTTCAATCTCTTTCTCTTTTCTTATATCTGTTTGGTTGTCTATTAAAAAATGTGATAAGATCTATGCCAATCCATCTATAGACATAGGTTTGTGATTAATTTCAGTTGAGGTTGAATTCGGAGTTAGCATTTAGTCTCGATTCGCGTTTGGAAATGATATTTGACATGACATTTTGTTGTTTGAATTCTGTATTCACAGTTCTGATTTGCTTGAGCATGTTCAGTTAGCAAAAGCTAATTTGAACGGTCGTTTTCTATGCCTCGAATGCCTTTAGTTATTTATGGTGTTGAAGTATCTCTTGGGTTAAGATTTTTTCAAGTTGAAATGGACAATTTGTCCGGCTTTAGGATTGTTTGAATGAATCTAAATCAGCCATGCATATTCTCATGGTTTTCTATTTGGTTCTCTGATTTTCTAGTACGAGTGATTTCAGGTGCCAAAATATATAGACCGTAGTTAAATTGTTAGGGTTGTATGCCTGCTCGTCAACGCCTAAATCATTCTATTCTCTTCTTTGGAACAAGCATAACAGTTTGTGCTTGGATTCTGTTGTTATCAAAAGATTAACCATATGACTTTAGGAAGTTTGAAATGGTTGCTCCAATCTCTTGGAGTTTCATGAGTTTAGTTGCTTTTCTCATGTTCTATTTGCTCGATTTCTTATATGTTCGACTGAGAAACATTAGACTTCATGACCATTAGTTGAAAACTTGAATTGTTGGTGTATTTATGTGCAATTTGGTTAAACGGGATCTGTTTTTAAATATGTATATGCTAGATTGTGTTATGAAGGAAACTCGTTTGAATTAATACACTAAATTAACCAAGTTTTTAATTTCTTTAATCATTTTGGTTGATCTACTCTAATTGATTGTTTTACATCGGTTGAATGGGATGTATTGGTTTAGCAGAGCTTTTAATAATATTTGGCCACGAGCTTTTTCATTAAATGAGGGGGACTTTGAGTTTATTAGGCCACAAGCTTGGCATTAAATGAAAGAAAATGGGAGTGTATCACCTTATTCTATTAATTAGTCGTAAGAGCATGTTAGACCACAAACCTTTAGGCATGTAATTAAATCGTCATAGCTACGGGTACGGTTCTCGTGACGTAGTTGTGATACTTAATTTCGAATTAGTTTTAAATATGAACATCCTTAGTTGAATACGTTTTCCTTTAATAAAATTGAGGTGTGTCATACAATCGCCTAGTCTATGGCCCTCACATCGATATCTTAATTAGTATAGAAAATGCCTTGAAATCTCGTAGTTTTGCTTTAGGCGCGTTACTAAAATAATTTGTCATAGCTACGGGTACGGTTCCCATGACGTAGTTGTGATGCTTAATTTCTAAAACTCTAGGGGGTACATTTTGTGATCCGGCCCAAATTTAATATTTTTTTTTGATAAAATAAACACGTTGCAGAACGTGGGTTTAGTTCCTGTGACATGATTCGCAAACGTGTAATCAATAATTAGTTGTAAAACAATTGGATTATTAAAAGCGGTTTAAAAGGATTAAAAATGCACATAGGTTTTAGAGTTGTTTTAAAATCAAATAAATAAGCCAATATTAACAGTTGAGCAATCGTGCTAAAACCACGGAACTCGGGAATACCTAACACTTTCTCCCGGGTTAACATAATTTCTTACCCGAATTTCTGTGTTTCGCGGACTGTAAAACAAAGTCAATTTTTTCTTGATTAGAGATTTGAACCGGTGACTTGTTACACCATAAATTTCCCAAGTGGCGACTCTGATTTTTAAATAAATAATCATATTTTGATTTTGTCACTTTAAGTTGGTAAAACTCCCTTATATCCCCTCCGGGGGTAAGAAAAAGGAGGTGTGATAGTTGGTATCAGAGCCTAGGTTACATAGGTCTCGCGAGTCATAAGCCGGTTTAGTATATTCTCGTGGATCGGTATGGAGACATTTGTATTTATCCTTGGGAGGCTGCAAAACCTTTACAAAACATCTCATTCTTGAATTCGTGTCATGCGAATCTGTTGATTCTAGTACTAAACTTCTGTTATTCTATTCTCTCACAGATGGTGAGGACATGTTCTACCGGTCAGGATGGACGACCACCAGTACCACCAGTTGGGGCCACTAGAGGCCGGGGACGCAGCCGAGGTCGTGGTAGGGGCAGGACTGTAGCCCGCACAGCAGCTAGGGAAGCACCTGCAGATCCACCAGCTGCCCCAATTCAGGATCAGGTTCCAGTTGTGGACGCTCCAGCAGCACCAGCTTAGGCACCAGCTATTCCTATAGTGATTGTAGTCCTTCATAAGGCTCTAGCTCTGATTCTATCAGTGTGCACTGGTTTGGCTCAGGCAGTCTCAGTTACTACGGTCGCAGCTACTTCTTAGGTCGGGGGAGGCACTCAGACTCCAGTTGCTCGCACACCTGAGCAGGTTGTGCAGGGAATTTAGACACCGGGGGCACCTCCATCCCAGCCGTTTGCACCGGCTCAGGAGTATGTGGTACCAGTTATGCCTGATGACGAACAGCGTTGATTGGAGAGATTTGGTAGACTTCAGCCTCCGACTTTCAGTGGTATTGAGGGCGAGAATGCCCAGGGTTTCTTGGACGAGTGTCAGAGGATTCTTCGTACAACGAGTATTCTAGAGACTAGAGTACATTTAAATTTTCTAGAGATGCCTTTACTTGGTGGGAGGCTTATGAGAGGCGTAGGCCTATTGGTGCAGCACCCCTTACCTTGAAGTAGTTCTCTGCTCTCTTTTTGGAGAAGTATGTGCCACAGTGTCATAGAGAGGAGTTGCGCATGCAGTTCGAGCAGTTTCATCAGGGAGATATGACTGTGACACAGTATGAGATATGGTTCTCTGAGTTAGCTCATCATGCGGTCTGGTTGGTTCCCACAGATCGAGAGAGGATCAGGAGGTTTGTCTATGGCCTCACATATTAGCTTCGGATTCTCATGACTAGGGAGAGGGTGTCAGGTGCTACTTTTATGGAGGTTGTTGACATCGCCCGCAAGATTGAGTCAGTTCGTCGCCAGGAGCGAGAGGAGAGGGAGGCCAAGAGGCCTCGGGGATCTGGTAGCTTTGGTAGTGCTCCTTCGAGGGGTCAGTTTCAGTACGGCAGAGGCCGTCCATTCAGGCATGATCAGTCAGCTTTCCCAGGCTATCATAGGGAATCGTCGGGTCATGGGCCTCACAGTTCTCATCTGGGCCATTCATCACTCAATACCCTTCCAGCCTAGAGTTCGTCCCGTGCTCTATTAGTTCAGGTCTCTTCTATGTCAGGTGTATCTGCTAGTCATCCCGGTGCTAGGGGTTCCCTTCAGTCTCCGTCTCCAGCACCGGGGAGTTGTTACAAGTGTGGAGAGTTTGGGCATATGAGAGGCAGTGTCCTCATCTTCTTGAGGGTCCGTCTCAACAGAGGGGTTAGCCCTCGACTTCAGCTCCAGTTACTTCACCACCCGCTCAGGCAGCTAGGGGTGGGGGTCATTCAGCTAGGGGTCGCCCTAGAGGGGGAGGTCGATCAGGTGGTGGTCAGGCTCGTTTCTATGCACTCCCAGCTAGACCAGATGTTATTGCTTCGGATGTTGTGATAATAGGTATTGTCTTAGTCTTCCACAGAGATACCTCTGTTATATTTGATCCTAGTTCCACTTTTTTCATATGTATCATCATACTTTTCCCGTTATCTAGATATGCCCCGTGAGTCTCATGTTTTATCTGTTCGTGTATCTACTATGGTGGGCGATACTATAGTTGTGGACCATGTATACCGATCATGTTTGGTGACTATTGGGGGTTTGAAGACCCAAGTGGACCTATTGTTGCTCTGTATGGTGGACTTTGATATGATATTGGGCATGGATTGGCTATCTCAGTGTCGTGCTATATTGGACTGTCACGCTAAGATAATGAATTTGGCTATACCAAGTGTGCCACGGATTGAGTGGCAAGGTTTGACTGATTTTGTCCCCAGTAAGATGATTTCGTTTCTGAAAGCCCAGCGGATGGTTGGGAAGGGTTGTCTTTCATACTTAGCCTTTGTGAGGGATGTCAGTGTAGAGACTCCTAGTATTGATTCTATTCCTATTGTGAGGGATTTTATTTATGTGTTTCATGCAGACCTACCGGGCATGCCACCGGACAGGGATATTGATTTTGGTATTGATCTGGTGTCGGGAACTCAGCCCATTTCTATTCCACCGTATCGTATGGCACCGACGGAGTTGAAATAGTTGAAGGAGCACCTTCAGGAACTCCTTGATAAGGGGTTTATTCGGCCTAGTGTGTCACCTTGGGGTGCACATGTTCTATTTGTGAAGAAGAAGGATGGGACAATGAGGATGTGCATTGATTACAAGTAGCTGAACAAAGTAAAAATCAAGGACAAGTATCCTTTGCCTCGTATCGATGATTTGTTTGACCAGCTTCAGGGAGCTCTCCAAGATTGATCTCCGTCTAGGTTATCACCAGTTGAAGATCAGGGACTCGGATATTCTTAAGACAGCTTTCAGGACTCGATATGGTCATTATGAGTTCTTGATGATGTCTTTTGGGCTGACCAATGCCCTAGCAGTGTTTATGCATTTGATGAACAACGTATTTCGTCCTTATCTCGGCTCGTTTTTCATAGTTTTCATTCATGATATTCTGGTGTACTCGCATAGTCAGGAGGAGCATGTAGAGCATTTGAGAGTCATGTTGCAGAGATTGAGGGAGGAGAAGTTGTATGCAAAGTTCTCCAAGTGTGAGTTTTGGCTCAATTCAATGGCTTTCTTGGGACACGTGGTGTCCAGTGAGGGTATTCAGGTTGATCCAAAGAAGATAGAGGCGGTTCAGAGTTGGCCCAGACCGTCCTCAGCCATAAAGATTCGCAGCTTTCTTGGTTTGGCGAGTTATTACTGCCAGTTCGTTTATGGATTTTCATCTATCGCATCACCCTTGACCAAGTTGACTCAGAAGGGTGCTCCATTCAGGTGGTCGGATGAGTGTGAGGAGAGCTTTCAGAAGCTCAAGACTGCCTTGACCACAGCTCCAGTGTTAGTTTTTCCATCAGCTTCAGGTTCAAATACCGTGTATTGTGATGCTTCAAGAGTTGGTATTGGGTGTGTGTTGATTTAAGAGGGTAGCGTTATTGCTTATGCTTCTCGTCAGTTGAAGCCCCATGAGAAGAACTATCCTATTCATGATTTGGAGTTGACTTCCATTGTTCACGCGTTGAAGATTTGGAGGCATTATTTGTATGGTGTGTCTTGTGAGGTGTTTACTAATCATCGTAGCCTCCAACACTTTTTCAAGCAGAAGGATCTCAATTTGAGGTAGCGGAGATGGTTGGAGCTGCTAAAGGACTATGATATCACTATTTTGTACCATCCGGGGAAGGCCAATGTGGTGGCCGATGCCTTGAGTAGGAAGGCGGTGAGTATGGGGAGTTTGGCATATATTCCTGTTGGGGAGAGACCTCTTATAGTTTATGTTCAGGCCTTGGCCAATCGGTTCATAAGGTTGGATATTTCAGAGCCCAGTCGGATATTGACTTGTGTGATTTCTCGGTCTTCCTTATTTGATCGCATCAGAGAGCGCCAGTATGATGATCCTCATTTGCTTGTCCTAAAGGACAGAGTTCACGATGATACCAGAGATGTGACTATTAGTGATGATGGAGTATTAAGGATGCAGGGCCGGATATGGGTGCCCAATATGTATGGGCTTCTGGAGTTGATTCTAGAGGAGGCCCATAGCTCACGGTATTCCATTCATCTGGGTACCGCGAAGAAGTATTAGGATCTGAGATAGCATTGTTGGTGGAGGAGAATGAATAAAGACATTGTGGGATTTGTAGCTCGGTGTCTCAATTGTTAGCAGGTGAAATATGAGCATCAGAGACCGGGTGGCTTGCTTCAATAGATGGACATTCCAGAGTAGAAGTGGGAGCGGATCATCACGGACTTTGAAGAAGTTCGATGCTATTTGGGTGATTGTGGATCAGCTAACCAAGTCCGCGCACTTCATCCCAATATGTACTACCTATTTTTCGGAGCGGTTGGCAGAGATATACATTCGGGAGATTGTTTGTTTGCACTGTGTCCTAGTTTCTATCATTTCAGATAGATGTACTCAGTTTACTTCACACTTTTGGAGGTCTGTGCAACGAGAGTTGGGTACTCAGGTTGAGTTAAGCACAACTTTTCACCCTCAGACGGACGGCAGTCCGAGCGCACTATTTAGATATTGGAAGACATGTTGTGCGCCTGTGTCATTAATTTTGGAGGGTCATGGGATCAGTTTCTACAGCTCGCAGAGTTTGCTTATAACAATAGCTATCAGTCGAGTATTCAGATGGCTCCATATGAGGCTTTGTATGGGAGACGATGTAGATCTCTGGTCGGTTGGTTTAAGCCGAGTGAGGCTAGGATATTGGGCACAGACTTGGTGCAGGATGCTTTTAATAAGGTAAAGGTGATTCAGGAGAGGCTTCGTACAGCACAGTCGAGAAAAAAACGTTATGATGATAGGAAGTTTTGGGATGTGTCCTACATGGTTGGTGAGAAGGTTCTGTTGAAGTCACCCATGAAGGGTGTTATGAGATTTGGGAAGAAGGGTAAATTGAGTCCTCGGTTCATTGGGCCTGTTGAGGTGCTTTGGAGGATTGGGGATGTGGCTTTTGAGCTTGCTTTGCCACCTAGCTTATCGAGTGTGCATCCGGTATTTCATGTTTTTATGCTTTGGAAGTATGTTGGCGATCCATCTCATGTTTTGGATTTCAGCACGGCCCAGTTAAATGATGATTTGACTTATGATGTAGAGCCAGTGGCTATTTTGGAGCGCTAGGTTCGAAAGTTTGAGGTCAAAGGATATAGCTTCAGTGAAAGTGTAGTGAAGAGATCGACCCGTGGAGGAGGCTACCTGGGAGACCGACCGGGAGATGCGGAGCAGATATCCTCACCTATTTGAGGCTTCAGGTATGTTTCTTGACTCGTTCGAGGACGAACATGTGTTTAAGAGTGGGAGGATGTAACACACCGGTCGGCCGTTTATGAGTTACTGATCTGTTTCCCCCATTTCTGCATCTTATTGTCTTGTTCAGTTGTATTAGATGTTATCGGTTGGTTGGCTCGGGTTCGGAGAAGCTTTGGTAAGGTTTGAGACACTTAGTCTCTTTTGAGTAAGCTTAAGTTGGAAAAGTCAATTGTTTGTACTTATGTAAAATAGGGATCAGATGTGAATTCCAATGGTTTGGATAGCTTCAGGAGGTGATTTGGGACTTAAGAGCGTGATCGGAAAGTGTTTTAGAGGTCCGGAGTAGATTTTGGCTTGAATTGGCGAAATTGGAATTTTGGCAATTTCCGGTTGATATGTGAGATTTTGATATAGGGGTCGGAATGGAATTTCGGAAGTTGGAGTAGGTCCGTTGTGTCATTTGTGGCGTGTGTGCAAAATTTCAGGTCATTCGGACGAGGTTTGATAGTCATTTTGATCGAAAGCGGAATTTGAAAGTTTTTGAAATTCTTAGTCTTGAATCCAATGTAAAATTGGTGTTTTGATGTTGTTTTTAGCATTCCGAAGGTTGGAACAAGTTTGAATGATGTTATGGGATAGGTTGGCATGTTTGGTTGAGGTCCCGAGGGCCTCGGGTGAGTTTCGGGTGGTTAAACGGACCGAATGCATAGTTGAGAAATTGCAAACTTTGCTTCAGATCTGTTGCAGGTATTCCTTCTTCGCAATCGTGTGAGGAGGCTCGCGATCGCGTAGAGGATTCGTGGGGAGTCGTCCAGGTTATTCTTTGCGTTCGCATAGATAGAGCTGCGATCGTGTGAGTGTAAGCCGCTGAGTATCGCGTTCGCATGGGTATATTCGCAATCGCGTGGGGTAAAAAAAATTGGGCCAGCGTAGTTTGTGCTTCGCGATCACGATGGAATTCCCACGATCACGATTAAGTAAATTTAATAGCTGGGCAGAATGTTTAAAAAGGTCATTTTCGCAATTTTTGGCTTAAGTTCACCATTTTTGACTCAGTTTTTGAGCTTCTTGAAAGAGATTGAAAAGGGAATAAAAGACAACTTCTTGGAGGTATGAATTATAGACTTAATACTCTATCCTATTGTGATTTCTACCTAATTAAACATGAAATTTTGGGGGATTTGAAGCCAAAAAATGAGGAGTTAGGGCTTGGAAACTTGAGACCTTAGTCTTGGGATTTGAGGGGCCATTTGTGGTCGGATTTTGGTATTCTTGGTATGTATGAACTCGTGGGATGATAAGAATTCCGTTGATGTAATTTTTATCGAATTTCGAGATGTGGGCCCCCGGGGTCGGGTTGGACAAAATTTGGGACATTTGGTATAATTTGATTATTTTTGCATGGGCTTCGTTCCCTTAGCATATTCTGATTTTGGGTAGATTCGGCGCGAGTTGAGGCCTAAGCGAGAGACAAAGGCATCGTGGAGTAGTATTTCATCTGTTTTGAGGTAAGTAACCATTATAAATCTGGACCTGAGGGTATACAATTCCGGTATTTCGTATTTCTTTGATAAATGAGGTGGCGCACATGCTAGGTGACGAGAGTGTGGGAGTGCACTAGTAGGGATTGTGACTTGGTCCGTCCCGTAGCGACTATTAAGCCGCGTATTTGATTTGAAATCTTATGATATTCCGTAGTTTAGAGATTGATAGTATATGTTGGACTGTATAACATGTTTGGGGCCTTGTGCTGACCTGTTGAGACCCTTAGGGGCATTTTTACTATTTTCCTCACTCTATTTGTTTTGAAAGCATATCCTCAGTCATGTTTTACCTGTTTACTGTTTAAATCTAATTTTATCACTCTACTTCTTAAAAAAATATGAAAACTGTTTGGGTTGAGTTCCTTTATTTCCACTATTATGCCCGAGTAACTGTGAGGCTAATGACTGAGAGAGGTTGAGGACCTAATGGTGAGGATTATATATATATATATATATATATATATATATATATATATATATATATATATATTATGGATCGAGATGCACGCCGCAACAATATTATATGTATATATATGGATCGGGATGCACGTCGCAGCGATACTTATATGGATCTGGCTGCACGTCGCGGCGATATATACATTGGATCGGGTTGCGCGTCGTAGCGATATGATGCATGGGCTGTAGGAGCCCCTCCGGAGTATGTACACCCCCAGTGAGCGTAGTCGACTATAAACTATGGATCGAGCTGCATGCCGCAATGGTTATTATGATTATTACTATTATGAGATATTATTGAGCCGGAGTGCTGAGTGTGAGTACTGTGTGACGAGAGCTGAGTCACGATTGACTGAGAGGCTTGCTCGTGAGGCAATATTTATGAGTGATACCTTGCCCGAGGGGCCCAATTATGAAATTTACTTTAATTTTACTCTTCTTTTATAATGAGCCTCTGTTGAAACTGCTAAGTAAATGATTTTAAAGTATTTCAATTGAAACTGAAGTGCGATAATTTGAATATTATCATATCATCAATCATACTATCTAAGAAGTAGATTATAATCTTAATAAAGATAGACCTTACCATCCATATCCAAGACTCTATTTTATATCCAACCCCATCTTATATTGGTATCAGATGCCAATATCATCAATATGAACAAATAAAGACAGACCTTACCAACTATATCCAAGACTCTATTTTATATCTAACCCCATCTTATATTGGTATCAGAGCAAGAAGATTTTCGAATCAAAAAGTTTATGAAACAACATATTTTTACTAAATACATAAGTTACAGTCAACACATCATATATATTAGTTTAGACAACATTAGTAATAACATAGAATATCGAGAAACATTAGAATTACAACTGAGCCTTCTTGGAAAACCAGAACTAGGTATTTTAAATAGTGAAGATTTTAAAAATTTCCTTCTCTTTGAAATGAAAAGAATTAATATCGAAATAGAACAAGAAAAGGATTATATCAAAACAATTAGAAATAAAATAAAATATATCCCATTAGAATAAAATATATGTTAAGGCAACATCCTTTAGCTAAACGAGTAGCTTTTAATTATTGGATTTTAGGTAGAAAAATACAGAGAAAAGAAGAATTAATGTAAATATTACAGAAAATCAAGACATTATTAATAACAACTATAGAATTAGATAAACAAATAGAAAAATCAGATCTAACAATCAATAGAGAACCAAGTTATATAGTAAAGAGTAGTATTAGTACAGAAACAATATCAGCTTTAGAGTGGGAAATACAATATATAGAAGGAGAAATATATTTAGAAAATCAAAGAATAAAATTCTTTAACAGCCAAAAAAATTGGATACCATTAGGTTAAACTATTTATATATATATATATATATATATATATATATATATATATATATATATATATATATATATATATATATGATTTTTAACTACTCGTCACTGCACTCAGACTTTATTTACTTTAGTTACTTATTGAGTTGGCGTACTCACGTTACTCCATGCACCTTGTGTGCAGATCCAGGTGCCCGAGCGGTAGAGTGAGGGTCCCCAGCATTTTCAGAGCTTACCGAAGACTGCAAGGTAGCTGCACGCCATCCGCAACACTGCTTTCCTCCTCCTATCTTAGTTTTCTGCATTTTTTGATTTATTATGTATTAGTCAGTCAGATTGGGTTGTATTTAGAGGCTCTTAACTTATGACACCGGATTGTTGGGTTGTGTTGGTATATATTTATGCTGTTTTCCGCACATTTCAGTGATTTGTATATTTCTTATGAAAATTCGAGACTTAATCAATTTTAGAAAAATAGTTTTATAAAAAGAATTCACTGTGGTTACTTGTTTGGGTTGGCTTGCCTAGTATTATGATAGGCGCATCACGACCGGGGTATTTGGGGTCGTGACATTAAAAGTTTCAAAAAATTGTCTATTCAGTTTCAAGTACATCTATATATTTTTCCCGAAAAGAATGTTTTAGCTGATGAAATGTTTTGGGAAAATGCATAAGTACCCCCCGACCTATACCTGCATTCCCAACTAAACACTTTTTCTTTGTGAGAATCCTATTACCCCATAAACATATTTTAAATGGAATTATTTGCACTCTAAAACTAGACAACCAAACTCTTGACAAGTGGTGAGCTACATGCGCCCCCACATATTTTTTTAGTACTTTTTTTTATTCTTTCTTCTTTTTCTTATCCTTATTTCTTATTTCTTATTATTCTCATTTTTTTTTGTTATTTCATTCTCTTTCTTTTTGTTTTGGTCACCGGCGGCATAAAATGGTGGTCGTCGGAATTTCACAAACACCATTTTTTCGGCGAACTTTTTTTTCGTCAATAGATTTTTATCCCGATCTAAGTGTGTTTTGTTTTATATATATATATATATATAAATTCTTGAAAGTGTAATTTATGGGTGGGAGGAAGAGCAAATGAAATAAAAACAAATATAAGCTGAGAAAACTTTTTCCAGTTAAAATTTAAATGCATCATTTTTCTCCGGCGTGGGAAAGTTTTCTGATGATGAATTTTTCCCTCAAATCTAAGTATATTTTTCTTTGCTTATGATTAGAACTTTTGGAGAGTTTAATTTGTGTGTGAAAAGAAAAAATAAAAGAAAAATGGTTAGGCAAAGTCGCCGGTGAATGAATATCCGCCGGAATTAGAGAAAAAATGAAAAAAAAAGGTAAAAGAAAATGGACAAAAAAAAAAAGGAAAAGAAAAAAAAAAGGTAAGAAAAAATGGTAAAAAAGAATAAAAAATAATCTGAAAATCGTTTTTTTCTTGCTTCTCACTCTCTCACACACTCTGCCACATCAGCGTTAAGGGTGCAAATAATTCTATTTAAAATAAATTTAGGAGGATAATAGGATTCCCGCAAAGAAAAAGTATGTAGTTGAAAATCCGGATATAGATTAGGAGTACTTATGCATTTTCCCAAAAATTTTCTTGTGTTTAGTAACCTTATTGTTAAAAATGTTTTCCCTACGAAAAAATATGTTACTCCAATATTACTGAAAATTACTTAAACCACACAAGTAGCTTTATCCACTGATCAAATTATCATTACAATAACTCTTTCTTCTACCATGTATAGTTACATATTTCATCGGCGTTTATGCTCATACTAACTGGAAAATAATCTAGAGAGCTAAAATAATTTTTCCAGGTAAAATATTTTGTATGAAAATATATTTTATGGAAAACATAATACATTATTAATAATAAACCAACGACACTTACATTTTTGCAGTCTTGGAGGTGGAAGAAATCGTAAGATCTATTGTCACGATTCAAAATCCCTCTGAAGGAGTCGTGATTATACCTAATCTCTAAACAAGGTGAGCCTAACATTAATTGACATGACACTTATATTTTGCTAAATTTAAATTAAATAACTCTCAACAAATTACAATTCCCAAAACCGGTGGTACAAGTTATAAATCTTTCTAAGAGTAGATATACAAAATAAACACATTACTGTTCCGAAACAAAAGGAACAAATGGAAATAAGTACAAATGAAGGTGACTCTAAGGCCTGCGAAAGCTGCAGCAGGTCTATCTTGGGTCTCCACCGCAACGACCCGCACAGCTACTACCGATCGGATACTTGGATCTGTACACAAAAATATACAGAAGTGTAGTATGAGCGCACTATGGCGATGCCCAGTAAGTATTAAGACTAACCTCGGTGGGGTAGTGATGAGGAACAATCAAGACACCTACTGGTCAAATGAAATGAAAACATATGATAATAAAATATCGAGATAAAGATAAAGAGGTAATATCAACAGCGGAGAGAAATCAAAATACAAACCGCAGGAAAATAAAAGGAGAACACGGGTAGTAACGAACGATAACCAAGTAAATCAGATAACCAAGTAAATCAACACTGACATAACATGAACAAAGACAAGTGAGAATGTACTCAAATAAAGAAGGCAATACCTACTCAATCAATCACATCATGTCTAATACACAATCCCGACCATCTCAATCCTCGATTTCTCATATTATAATTCCAACTTCCGAACCTTCAACACACATGGAACTTTGTGCCCCCATATTTTTCCATCTCACTTTTAACAACAAAATACACATGCTATATAATACATAATATCCGTACAAATGCACTCAAAATGTTCAAGAAGTCTCATTTACCTAATATAAGTAAATTACAATTTCTAAACTAATTAGGAAAGCTAGCGAGAAAGTATGAAGTTATTTCTTTTGAAATTATTTGTGTAAAGAAAGTACCTCTTTCAATTAAAATACAATATCGAATGGATTATTACCTTTAACATGGGAGTTAATAACTTAAATCTTAGTAGAAATTCTTTTTTTAAATAAAATACAACCTCAAGCGGTTTAAGGGGATATAATTGAGAAACTAATTGAATTAAAGATGTAACAATTATTGAAGTTTGAAGTATTGGAAAATATATATATATATATATATATAAATACGGCGAGTTATTGAAAACACTGTAGGTTCCAACACAAAGGATCATAACAGTACAAGGATTTAAACAATTAAAACACTTGAATTGATAACAATAATTTAACACAACAATAGAAAATGCATGACATCACCCTTCGTGCTTTTATTCTCGTTCTCACCATAAGAATCAATATTCACTTTTATTCTATCTTGTTGCAACGTGCAACCCGATCCGAATCATATATTGCTGTTGCGGCGTGCAACCCGATCCCAATCATATAATGATGTTGCGGCGTGCAACCCGATCCCAATCATATAATACTGTTGCGGTGTGCAACCCAATCCTAATAATAAAATGATGTTGTGGCATGCAACCCGATCCCAATCATATAATAATATTGCGGCGTGCAACCCGACCCCACCTGTCCGCCCTTATTACTCCTTGTTGCGACGTGCAACTCGATCCCATATAATATTATTGCGGCGTACAACCCGATCCCAATATACAAATCAACACCAATCACCAAAGAATCCTGGCAAGGGAACAATAGTATAACAACAATATCCCGGCAAGGGAAACAATATCATAAATGATAACATCCCGGCAATGGAAATAATATCATAAGCAATAACATCCCGACAAGGGCCTGATTGATTTATGCCACGACTTGACTTGTTATAGCGCTTGGGTTGAAGGAGCCCCTCCGTAGTTTGCACACCCCTAGTGAGCGTAGGTACCTACTGAGTGCAAGTGCCGAGTGATGAGTGATTGGGAGGCATGAGTGATGGTACGGTATGCCCGAGGGGCTGTTTACAAGTTATTGTGAGCTATGCCTGAGGGGCTATATACGAGTGACTGCGAGATTTGCCCAAGGGGCCATATATGAGTGATGTTTACCCGAGGGGTTGTTTATGATTTCATCGTTTTTGCTCACCTTTGCATTGAGCCTTTGTTTGAAAACTATTGAAAAATATTTCTAAAAATAATTTTACTAGAATTGGATTTAATGTAACAACCCGACCGGTCGTTTTGAGCTCTATCGTGTCGTTCAGTAGTTTGAGGTCATGAGCAACTTCACTTCAGGTATTATGACTTGTACGCATGGTCGAAATTGAATTTTGGGAAGTTCGGAGTTGATTTGGAAAGAGAATTCTCATTTCGGTAGCTTTAAGTTGAAAGAATTGATTAAGATTGGATTTTTGAGTAAACGACCTCGGAATCGGGATTCAAAGGTTCCAGCAGGTTCGTATGTTGATTTCGGACTTGGGCGTATGTCCGGATCAGATTTAGAAGACTCGGAAATGTTTTGGCACCTATTGTAGAAGTTAGCATTTTGGAAGAATTTCATAAGTTTGGGTTAAAGTGTATTTCAGTGTTATCAATGTCCGTTTGGGATTCCGAGTCCGGGAATAGCTCCGTATGGTGATTCTGGTGTTGGGAGCACGATCTAAAGTGAATTCGGAGGTCCGTGGGTCATTTTGGAGTCATTTGGCTAAAGATAGAAATTTGAAGGTTTTTGAGGAGTTTGACCAGAAGTGGACTTTTTGATATCGGGGTCGGAATCCAATTCCGGAAGTTGGAGTAGGTCTATAATGTCGAATGTGACTTGTGCGCAAAATTTGAAATCAATCGGACGTGATTTGATAGGTTTCGACATCGAATGTATAAGTTTGAAGTTCTAAAGTTCATTAAGCTTGAATTGTGGTGTGATTCATGAATTCGATGTTGTTTGATGTGATTTGAGGCCTTGAGCAGGTCCGTATTATGTTATGGGACTGGTTTGTGTGATTGGACGGGGCCCCGGGTGTGTTTCGGGGTCGTTTCGGATCATCTCGAGCTGTTTTGTAATAGCTAATGCTGGTGTCTGTTATTGTTTTTCGCGTTCGAGAGGATCCTCTTGCATTTGCGAAGAAGGAGTTGGCTTGAGGGACTCTGTTCTACACATTCGCGAAGAAGGAAGTCTCTGTTGCACAGGTTCGATTTCGGAGGCTTATATCTCGCAATGTATAAAGAATTTGGAGATAGTACAAAATTAAAAGTTGTAGCCCTTTGTGTCTAGTTTTTAGAAAAGTAAACCATTTGACATTTGGATTTGTGTACAAAAGGTTATGACTGGTACACTATAGGCTGTCTGAGAAGATGAAGAAGAAATTTGTATTGCACAGGGCTGACTTTGGTAGCTT
Source organism: Nicotiana sylvestris (assembly GCF_000393655.2). Taxonomy (NCBI): domain Eukaryota; kingdom Viridiplantae; phylum Streptophyta; class Magnoliopsida; order Solanales; family Solanaceae; genus Nicotiana; species Nicotiana sylvestris. The sequence continues at coordinate 115,483,039 of NC_091057.1, read as the reverse complement.
ATATCTCAAAATATATAAGGAATTGGGAGATGACCAAAACATGAAAGTTGTAGATATTGGTGTATAGTTTTCAAAACATTAAACCATTTGTAATTTGTAGTTTTGTACAAAACCTTATGGCCGTTATACTAGAGCTTGTCTGAGAAGAGTTTAGAAAATGGTTTTTTGGGAATTTTCTTCTTCGCGAACGCGATGGTGGTCTCGCAAAAGCGAAGAAGAGTCGTCTGGGCAGTGTATAAGTGTAAAGAAATGGGTTTGGCTCATTTCATCTCATTTCCTCCATGGGAGCCGACCTAGGAACGATTTTGGAGCCCCATTTTCATCATCCATGTCAAGGTAAGTGATTCCCACCTATTGCAAATTAATTGCTTGGATTATATCTAGATTTTAACATGGAAAATCATGTAAATTAGTAGAAATTTTGGGATTTTGAATAAAACTTAGGAAATTTGTATTCTTGTATTTTGACCACGATTTTGGACTTGAAATTGAGAGCCAATTATATATTTGAGTTCATGAGGTTGTGGGTACACTTTATCTTCGAAATCTGGGCACGTGGGCCCGAGGGCATTTTTGTCACCTTTCCGATCAGGGTTAGGGATTGCTAGAAATTGGATTATTATGAGTAATTGAACATGTATTAATGTGTTTACATAATTATTGGCTAGTTTTGGAACGTTGTGCATCAATTTGAGTGTTCGGAAGGGCGTGGAATGCCGGTTATGGAACTTTGGAGCGAGGTAAGTCTCCTTTCTAACCTTGTATGAGGGAATTGTCCCCATAGGTTAAATAATTGATTATGTGCTCCTATTTGTGGGGGGCTACGTACGCATGAGGTGATGAGGATCCGTGCGTAGCTACTATTATGTTTAAGTCCGGGTAGTCTAGGACTCAAAAGCATGCTATACCTGAAATATTTGTAATCTTATTGACAACTGAAATTGCCTAAATCATATCGAATTAGTAAAAGAATTTGTAAAAAGGGTTAAACCTCATTTTCTTAAATCGTTAAAAGAGAATTGACTTTTCCTTGGATAAATGTTTCTTGATGAATTCTTAATTGATTGTTTGAATGTGTGTATCTATGAGTACATGCGTCACACATATGATTCGCGAGCGGGGTAACTCTATTATTTATATTTGACTGCGTCGCACGTATGATTCGCGAGCGGGGTAATAGATGCATCTATGGTTCGCGCCATTCGACCCTCTGGCAGTGTACAATTTAAATATTTGTTGGATCGGACCGTACAACCTTGGCATGATTTGCGCATGCTTGTAATGCTTGCTTGAGATTTACAAATTGATATTGCCTCCTTGGTCTGAGATAAATTGATAAATAATGGATTATGAATTTGGAGACTTCTAAATATAAAAAGGAATGTTTACTTGTTTCTTGACTTACTTGAGTTCACTGCCATTTTTAATAAATCCTTGATTATTCACATTATTAATATATTATTATTGGACCACTAGTAAGTGTCGAAGTTGACCTTTCGTCTCTACTTCTTTGAGGTTAGACGGGATATTTATTGGGTACATGTTGTTTTTGTACTCATACTACACTTGCTGCGCATTTCTGTTGCATAGGCACATGTATGTCTAGTGGCCTAGTTGGGCACAGCGGCATGGTTGATACAGAGACTTAGGTGAGCTGTACCTCTCGAGATGACCCGCAGCCAGCAGAGTCTCCTTCAGAGTATTATACTGTATTTTCTTTTCTATCCAATTTGTATTCCGGATAGTTGTTGTACTACATTATTTCCTAGAAACTGCTCATGCACTTGTGACACCGGGTTCTAGGATGATTATGGGGTATTCTGTATTAACTTCTAAATATTCTTTTATTTATTTGGTAAAGATTATCTTTTACTAGCCAAATTGAAGGAAAATCATAGTTTTCACAATTATTTAAATGAGAATTTAATTGAGTATTTATGGTTGGTTTGCCTGACAGCGGTGTCCGATGCCATCACGACCCTTAGTGGATTTTGGGTCGTGACATTTAAACAACCTGATTTGCTTTAAACTATTATTTTAAAAGTGTGTCGTGTTTTACTGAGTTTCTATGATGTGAACTTTAATTGCATTACTTCACGTCACTACTTCTCGGACTTTATTTACTGCTGTTACATACTGAGTTGGCATACTCACATTACTCCATGCACCTTCTGTGCAGATCCAGGTATTTTCGGACCCGGTAGCGGGTGTTGATTATTCAGTTGCAGATCCATCGGAGCTAGCAAGATAGCTGCCTGGCGATCGTAACCCTGCTTTCCTCCATCTTCATCTTCCCTTAGTTGTTTTCAGTTATTTCCATACTATGTTAGTCTCGATATTATCAGACGGTTGTAGTATATGCTCATGACTAGTGACACCCCAATGTCGGGCTTTCTTTTCCGCACTTTTGTTTTGATTTACACTTCTTATGAAGGTTTTATATTAAATAACTTTGGAAATTATCTTGAAAATGAAAATCTCGTTTTGTTTTGGTAATGTGTCGGCTTGCCTAGTACCACGATAAGCGCCATCACGACAGGATTGATCTTTGGGTCGTGATAGAATAAATTTTTTCCCTAAAAAGGTAATTAAAAAAGAACAAATGACAAAGCAAAATCGCGTGGTCTTCTTAAGGTGACCTAAGTATAAAACTGAAAATGAATTGAACACAATTCAACATTCAAAGAAAAGATTAAAATTGAAAGTCTTTTTAAAAAAAAAAAAAACAAAATTTGATACTCTAAAAGTTAAAATTTCAAGGTAAATGTGACTTTTAATTAATAGTTGTGGTTTTTCTTCTGCAGCTTCCATTTCTTCGTAGAGCTCATCTCAGCCTTCTATTTCTCCGCCTGAATGCACTTTATCGCTGCGGATAGTGTTTGGAGAAGACTTTGTCTCTGCATTGTTCCCTACTCTCTCACTATGATCAGTAGATCTTCTGAGTATCAAATAAGATAATAACATATAAATTAACAAGGATAGAAAACCTAAGTCTTAGAGTATCAAGAAATTTACCATATAAATTAAACATGAGATTAGTTAAGAATAATAGAAAATCATAGTTAAACAATCAAGAAATTGTCTTTTCAGTTTAAAGTACAATCTAAAGTATTTTTGCATAAAGTTGCTGAAATCATTTCCCCGTTCAATTATCTTAAACTGTAATATATGTTCTTTCTGAAGAAATATTGTACTAATATTTTATTGAGAATTACTTATATCAAAATTTAATAACTCTTGCTTTTGTTATGTACTATACATTACATATTTCATCTACCTTTTTGGTCATTCAAGCTGGAGATAATAATGACCTAGAGAACTGAAATAGTTTTGTAAAGTATTCTTTTACAAAATACTTACATTTTTACAATCTTGGAGGTGGAAGAAGGCGTAATATCCTTTTCTCCTTTGCCTTTTTGATAGCCTCTCAATTTTCTCTTACAACCAGTATTCTTTTTGTTGATTTTGATACTTGAATCTTTTTTGGTCGAGAAAATACTCATATTTGGATTTTCTCCAATCGGAAGATTCCAATTATATTCATCAACTGGTGAGAGCCTATTAGTATACTGTAGAGTGCAAGCAAACTCTATAAGGTAAATAACCAGCTTAACAATTTATTTTTTTGGGGTCAAATTTATTAGCTTTGAGAATAGGTTAGTGATGGAATATACATAAGGCATAAATCACCTTGTAAAGGTTAGTCATGCAACGAAATTGTATACTCCTCGGAATTCCTTGCTTGATATAAAAAATTTGGTCTTTTTATCTTTTTCGTCTCTTGTCAAAAAATTTGGGTCACTATTGACGTTATAGTCAAGATCATCGGGAAGTCTATCTTCACATGTAATTCCATTAACCTTAGGCTCACCTAAAAATCATATGTAGTCAAATAAGAGAGAATGATAAAAAAATACTCCACCATGTGCTTAGGTCCAAGTTTTCAAAAAATTAATATAAGTAAATCGTAAAATGTAAAATTCTTTAAGTACCGTTGATGTCTTTTTGTGTGTGTTGTTGTTCTTGTTGGTTAAGTAGTTCCTCCTCGAAAGAATCATGAGAGGGTCTAATACATCCCAATATTTAGAAAAATTAATATAAGTCAATAATGAGATATAATATTCGTTAATACCATTGTCTTTCTGTTGTTGTTTTTCGAGTAGTTCCTCCTCGAAAGAGCCCTCTTGCTCCTTTTCATTTTTGCTTCCTTTATGTTCTGGAGGTCTTTTATTTTGTATCACCTCCTTACAACTTTCTTTTTCATTTTCTTTAGGTGGCTGGAGATAGAAAAATATACTATATTATATAAAGAGCATGATCAATGAATTATAAAAAATCAAATAGTCATAGAAAATAAATCTTTGCTCAATATTAAAAGGTTCATAATTGAAAAACAAAGTAAAATATTGTCTCGGTATTAATAGATTCAAGTTTAAAAACAAAAGTACTATAATGAAAAAAGTCCAATTAGTTATGTTAAGCACTGTATTAGAAAGTAAATAAGTTTTGTATAATATTATACATCGCACAAAAACAATTCTAAAAGTATTGAAAAAGATACTTGTGCTTATTGGTTTTTTGAGAAAAAATGCGACAGGAGAAGAGTTTATTTATTTACGTTTGTTATGGTTTGATTGTCACGACCCAAAACTAACCCTGTTGTGATGGCGCCTATCGTGGTACTAGGCAAGCCGACACATTACCAAAACAAACGAGATTTTCGTTTTCAAGATAATTTCTAAAATGATTTAATATAAAACCTTCATAAGGAGTGTAAATCAAAACAAAAGTGCGGAAAGAAAGCCCGACATCAGGGTGTCACTAGTCATGAGTATCTACCAAGGACTGTCCGATAATACTAAGACATATACAGTCTGGAAAACAACTAATAACAATCTATAGGAAGATAGGAGGGAGAAGAGCAGAGCTGTGATCACCATGCAGCTACCTTGCTAACTCCAACATATCCGAGACGGATGAAATCAACACTCACTAGCACCTCCAGCAACTCCTGGATCTGCACACAAGGTGTAGAGAATAATGTGAGTACGCCAACTCAGTAAGTAATAATGGTAAATAAAGACTGAGAAGTAGTGACGAGCAATAAAACATATACAATTCATATCATGAAATCTCAGTAGAATACATCAGTCTTTTAAAATCAGGATTTTGAATCGACTCAGCTCATGTAAATCCAATTTCAGTAAAACTGTTTAAAACATCTTTCAACAGTTTTCAAAAAAAGCGATCAACTGTGAGTAAAAATGATGAAACATAAACAACCGCTTGGGCAAAACATCACTCGTGAACAATCCCTCGGGCAAACATGAATCATAAACAAACCCTCGGGCAAATCTCACAGTCACACATATACAACCCCCCCCCCCCCCGGGCATACCTCACAATCGCTCGTTAACAGCCTCTCGGGCACAACATGAATCAAAAACAGCCACTCGAGCAACATAAATCATAATCAGCCCCTGGGGCAAACCTTATCATCACTCATATACAGTCCCTCGGGTAGAATATCACTCACAATGAGGGTACTCGCGCTCACTGGGGGTGTGCAGACTTCGGAGGGGCTCCTACAACCCAAACATTATAACAAGCCACGTTGTGGCATAAATCAATCAGTCCTCGGCCTCGGAACAAGCCACCTCATGGCCTGAATCAATCAGGCCCTCAGCTTCATAAAATCATGAATCAATAATAACATGATGCGGCGTACATTCCGATCCCATAGATATCCTCATATAAAAAGGCCCTCGACCTCACTTAGTCATAAATCAGTAAAAACATGTTGCGGCGTGCAACTCGATCCCATAAATATCCTTACAAATTAGGCCCTCAGCCTCACTCAGTCATAAACCTCTCAAGCCACTGAGGCTCTCAGTAAAAACAGGGTACTCGGCCCAAAACAACATTTATATGCATCAAAACAAAGTAAAAAAGACTGAGTTATGAAATCAGTAAGCATAACATGGCTGAGTATAGGTTTTTCAATCAAAAATAGTGAGATGATAGTAAGAAAAAGGCCCCTAAGGGTCCAAATAGCTCTGGCACAAGGCCCAAACATGGAATTCAACCCAATTTACAGAAACTCTTTCTAAAACACATAAGTGTCATATAGTTTCAACCAAGTACGTATTTTATAGTTGCTACGGGACGGATCAAGTCACAATCCACAATGGTGCACCGCCACACGCCCGTCACCTAGCATGTGCGTCACCTCAAAATAGTAAAACGATACAAAATCCGGGGTTTCATACCCTTAGGACTAGATTTACAATCATTACTTACCTCAAGCCTAACAAATCCCTACTTCGCGATGCTCTTGCCCCTCGACTCGGCCTCCAATCACTCCGAATCTATTCACAACCATAACAATACCATCAATATACGCTAATGGAACAAATTTCACCAGGAAAACTATCAAATTAGGCACAAATCCCGAAATCCTCTCAAACCCGGCCCCAGGCCCACGTCTCAAATTCCGACAAAAATCACAAAACTAGAGACTCTTTTCACTCACGAATCTATACATACCAAATCATCAAAATCTGACATTAAATGGTCCCTCAAATCAAACTCTCCAATTTTCAAGCCCTAACCCCTCAATTTCATCCCTAATTTCTATTAATTACATGCTTAAACAACTAAAAATTATCATAATCACGAGTATTGAGCTCAAGTACCTTACCTCAATGACAACCCTCTTGATTCCCTCTTCAAAACTCTCCAAAAAGCTCCAAGTCCAAATAAAAATGGTGGAAGATAACCCAAATTTCGTGAAGTCTCCAATTTATATGTTCTTCCTAGCAAAGTCGCATCTGTGGTCCCATTACCGCATCTGCGGGGTTGCTTCTGCGAAAACCTCTCCGCTTCTACGAAATTTCATTAAAAGACCACTTCCACTTCTGCGATTACCTGACCGTATCTGCGGTCAACGCAGATACGGGGACCAAACCGCACTTACGATCCCAACTGTGCACCTGCACCTCAAACCCGCTTCTGCGGACCTCGCACCTGCGGTTCCCACTCCGCAGGTGTGGTTAAGACAGAATCAACAGCTTCAGTTGCATTCCCAAATTTTAAACCTCTCCGTTAACCATCCGAAATCATCCCAAGGCCCTCGGGACCTCAACCAAAAATACCAACAAGTCACATAACAACATATGAACTTAAGCGAATCTTCGGACACTCAAAACAATATTAAAACACCAAATTACCCTCGGATTCAAGCCTAAGAACTTCTAAACTTCTGAATTCCGCAAACGATGCCGAAACCTACTAAACCTCGTCCAAATGACCTGAAATTTGCACACACATTAGAAATGACACTACGAACCCTATATCAAACATTCCATTCTAACCCCTATATCAAAATTTCCACTGCCGATCGAAAAATGCCAAATTTTTAGTTTCGCCAATTCAAGACTAAATCTACTACGGATCTCCAAATTACATTCCGGATGCGCTCGCAAGTCCAAAATCACCCAACGACGCTAACGGAACCATCAAAAATTCAATCCGAGGTCAAATACTAAAAAGTCAAAACTTGGTCAAACCTTTCAAATTTGAAGCTTCAAGTTGAGAATCATTCTTCCAAATCTAATCCGATTAACCTGAAAACCAAAACCGATGATTTACATAAGTCAAAATATATCATATAGGGCTAGTCATGTCCGAAAATTGGCGATCGAAGTGAAAATGCTCAAAACGACCGTTCGGGTCGTTACATCCTTCCCCACTTAAACATACGTTTGTCCTTGTACATGTCCAGAGTTGTTCAAAAAGCCATAAAATCGCCATGCATCCTCACCATACACATACTCGGGGTTGATACCACATCACCCTATTCTATATAGGTCTGATAGTATGACATAACTGAAATTTTGCAATCCAACCTAACCCATAAACCTTAGAACCAAATTTCCATTTCCGAAATTATATATTAGATCAAAATCTCACATCTTTGCACTGTATAAGTCCGAACAAGCTGTATCAAACCATATCCGTAACCCAAGATATAATCACATGATATAACACATAACTCAAACACTCGTAGCAATAACTTCTAATCACAATAGCTGCTCAAACGACCCAATACCGGAAATAAACCTCTCACCAAACAAAGCATCGTTACAACACTTTTGTACACTACCAATGATGAAAGAAACATGCATAAATCATAACCATTCCTCTAATCAACCAGTCATAGAGTTATCTCTCCTTTGGCAAGGACTACAGTAAATTTCTAAGCCGAATTTCGATATTATCCCTCCAACATGCTGAAATCGAATCCTGTAGTATTCATTTTAGATCCCAATGACCTCCTCTCATCCAACACGACTACTCTAGTGACATGACACATCAATACAATCTAAAGCCACAACCTTTGCAACCCGTACACCAATAAGCAATAGTCTAAATGCACTCAAATCATGGAAACTGACTCAAATGAGAGATCTGTACCGCAAGCTCACCAGTACCACCACAACATAATGTTAAGAACCCATCACATACCATAGAACCATAACACATGAATCTAACCCGAAAGATCATACCTCCACATAACTCTGCTACAATGCGTGACCCTATCCAAACGCTGGTTGGCATTATATACCTCGAGCCACCCTACTCAAAATCCATAACCATTCGGAATACAACATCAAGGACCCAGAGTGCATTACCATAACCACGGAGAAGCAAATGACATAACACCATGCAAAACCCTAAAGAACATTACCAATACGCCATCCACCGAGCAATACCCAATACTCTTCCCGCTTAAATTCCGCTATGAGACCCCAATAGAACCGCACCATATGTGAATATAACCATTAAATCATAACTCCTCGTAACACGGAAGGGTAATTCATAGATCACTCCAGAACATGAATAAGCTCAATAACAATCGAATGGGACATCCCTCAACAATAGCAATTCGGAGTCAACAAATCTGACATGGTGCAGAACATACATCCATACTGGGCCTACCAATGAACCCTAAATCAACTCTGGTCACCCGCAATAGTTAAATACCCTCCGATAGTCTACGATGACTGAATCACAACACATACTAACCTATGGCTAACCTTGGATGTATTTTTATAGTCCACAACCACGAAGCAATCTACTCACGAGAACTCTCAGTATCCCAATCTATAGAACATATGAATCACCATCTCTGATCTTGACTTCGCCGCCTAAATGTCCACACTTCGCCAATTCTACGGTCATCCCACGAGGAATACTTCTAAAACTCTTTTGTGCCACAAGGCAAAACTTGAACTCTAGCAATCGATCAAACAAGAGAGTTTCACAATACCAATGAAGTATCCATAACTCAAACACGTCGCCCTTTCTGAAACGCATACCCTCATCAAGCCACACCAATTAGTAATATCATTTACCTAGTCATCTGAAACTGTCCATGCTATCTAAGAATTTATGACCTTTCTTTAATAACTGAATCGTGACCTTACACATGCAATTCTCAACCCTACATATCATACCGCATATACCATGCCATCTTATGACAAATATGAGAACTTCATAATCCACTCCGAGCCACAAGCAACTATGTACTCAATTAGCCAAGAACTTTCCATTTGATCCCATCTAGGAGAAAATCAAATACATCACATGCTACTCACACCAGCAGAGAACATACACCTCCAACTGTGGTACAAACCATCAAGAACTCTCTGAATCCCATTTGCACAAAATCAAACCGTCAGGACTGAATCCTTCTAACTCAACCAAGCTACGTAGGTCACTAAACCCCAAGGACATTGCCACGAAACACCTGTAGAAACTCATACCTCATACACACCCAAAGAACTAATCATACCCATTATCATGCCGATCCAACCTACTACCAAGATGTCCTATCTATCCTAGTTCCTTCTGAATTACATTCAAATTGATACTTTTCCTCGCCATAATATCGCAATCCACAACCCAGACTCACCATACAAGAACCAAGCATAAAACCACACCGCTCTAAGGCTCATAAGTTGTTGAATACTCTCTTAAATAACCCCAAAAGCACCACATTCAAAATACTTACCATGAAGAGACTTCCTGCAAATGTAAAGCCATTACCTTCACCTTCCTGAGGCTGATATGTAGAATCCATAATGATATAGAAATGCCACAAGTCTTGACACCATACAATGTAAAACTCAGTTTCTAACCAATTACACATCTTGAAGATCCCCAATTTTAACATATAAATCTTGAATCCATTAGAACCATTCTTGAGAGTCATCCACTCTACTCAGGTCTCAATTAACTAATCAAATGAATCGAACGACCTGTGATCCATTAGCACTCCATCACCTTAGGAAGTAACCCCAGCTTAATGCAACCAAATAAATTCCTGCTCCATGCACATTACATCCTTCACCAATAACAACTCAAGTCATTCCGTGATTCTCATATGCCCATAAAGCATAACGCAACCCTTATCCAAAATTTCCTTTACTCAAGTCATCCTCGATCTCAACCCTGGTAAGCCATTACTGATTCACCAGGATACCTTAAACGAAAAACCAATACGACACATAATCGTGCAATCAACTGATCAGTGGCAGACTCCCCCACTTGGCTCAAAGCCATAGATCATAACACACAATAACTCACGATACCCATACTCTATTACTGCCATACTACCATCGTGAGATTCAACTAAACCCTTGAAAAACTCATGCAACACAACTCGTCTAATCCCTCAAATCATTTGCAAATCTCGCATTAACCCTCGCAACAGTCAAGACAACTCTCATACGCGATCCAAAGTAAAACTGCACCACATATAATTCACTGGTAAAAGAGGACTTGCTACAAAACAAGATAGGGATCACACGCCCTCAGGACACCCCGTAGGAGATAACCCATATGTTTTGCCTCAAACTATCATCTCTTTATACCCTTCTACCGTCATAAGAATCACGCAATCACTTAATCTTCCTGAGTCTTAACTCATATCACGACATAAAATCTACTTCACTCCTCGGCTAAACAACATGAAAATATCCTTCAACACACCCATAACTTGGGGCTATACATCAAATCAAGATGGAAATCAAGCACTAAATAGTTCTTTCTACCCTCAAGCAGACCCTTCTCGTTACATTCAATCATATGAACACATCTCGCAGTTACACCATACTCATCACGTAGCCATCCAACCATCACTTCCACTAATAGGGAAACTACCGAACATATAAATCCAAAAGCATGTGATCACACAATCAACACCTTAGTGCTCAAGCTACAGGCAACGTCCGACCTCAAGTACTCCAGACTGGCCAAAATCAACACACAAAAATCACATCTCACCCCTCATTCAGGGAATCACAAGACGTTGATGCACAGCTGATACCAAGCGATCATGCGCGCACACAAATACGTGGAAGAAATTCAAGGAGTTACGCTTCAAGCTAAATCAATGAAGCACGATAAGAATTCAAGAGTGTGGAATTTCCTAAAGGTTCTGCAGCCTCTCGAACATAAGTACAAATGTCTCTGTACCGATCCCCAAGGCTCTACTAAACCCACTCATGACCTGTGAGACCTATCTAACCTAGACTCTGGTACCAACTTGTCACGACCCAAAACTAACCCTATCGTGATGGCACCTATCGTGGTACTAGGCAAGCCAACACATTACCAAAATAAACGAGATTTTCATTTTCAAGATAATTTCCAAAGATATTTAATTTAAAACCTTCATAAGGAATGTAAATCAAAATAAAAATGCGGAAAGAAAGCCCGATATTGAGGTGTCACTAGTCGTGAGTATCTGCCAAGGACTGTCCAATAATACTAAGACACATACAGTTTGGAAAACAATTAATAACAATCTATAGGACGATAGGAGGGAGAAGAGCAGGGCTGCGATTGTCATGCAACTACCTTGCTAACTCCAACAGATCCACAACGGATGAAATCAACACTCACTAGCATGTCCAGCAACTACTAGATCTACACACAAAGTGCAGGAAGTAATGTGAGTCCACCAACTCAGTAAGTAATAAAGGTAAATAAAGACTGATCATTAGTGACGAGCAATAAAACATATACAATTCATATCATGAAATCTCAGTAGAATATAACATGTTTTTAAAATTAGAATTTTGAATCAACTGAATTCATTTAAATCCAGTTTCAGTAAAACCGTTAAAACATCTTTCAACAGTTTTCAAACAAAGTGATGAAAAGTGAGTAAAAATGATGAAACATAAACAAACCCTTGGGCAAATCTCACAGTCACACATATACAGCCCCTCGGGCATACAACACAATCGCTCGTAAACAGCCTCTCGGGCACAACATGAATCAAGAACAGCCCCTCGAGCGAAACTCACTTGTATACAGCCCCTCGGGCAAACCTCACCATCACCCATATACAGCCCATAGGGCAAAACATCACTTACAATCAAGGTACCCGCGCTCACTGGGGGTGTGCAGATTCTGGAGGGGCTCCTACAACCGAAGCGCTATAACAAGTCACCTCGTGGCATAAATCAATCATCCCTTGGCCTCATATTAAGCCACATCGTGGAATGAATCAATCAGGCCCTCAGCCTAAAAAAATCATGAATCAGTAACAACATGTTGCGTCGTGCAGCCCGATCCCATAGATATCCTCTTCAAAGAAAGGCCCTCGGTCTCACTAACTCATAAATAAGTAAAACATGCTCAAAACATTGAAAATAGGGTACTCAGCCCTCAAAAATAATGCCCTTGGCCTCACTCAGTCATAAACCTCTCAAGCCACTCAGGCTCCCAGTGAAAACAGGGTACTCAGCCCAAAATAACATTTATATGCATCAAAACAGAGTAATAAAGACTGAGTTATGAAATCAGTAAGTATAACATAGCCAAGTATAGATTTTTTCAATCAAAAACAGTGAGAGAATTGTAAGAAAAAGGCCCCTACGGGTCCAAACAGCTCTGGCACAAGGCCCAAACATTGCATTCAGCCCAATTTATAGAAACTCTTTCTAAAACACATAAGTATCATATAGTTTCAACCAAGTAAGCAACTTATAGTTGCTACGGGACGGATCAAGTCACAATCCCCAATGGTGCACGCCCATACGCCCGTCACCTAGCATGTGCGTCACCTCAAAATAGTAAAATGATACAAAATCTGGGGTTTCATACTCTCAGGACTAGATTTACAATCATTACTTACCTCAAGTCAGTCAAATCCCTACACCACGATACTCTTGCCCCTCGACTCGGCCTCGAATCGCTCTGAATCTATTCATAACCATAACAATACCATCAATATATGCTAATGGAACGAATTTCGCCAGGAAAACTATCAAATTAGGCACAAATCTCGAAATCCTCTCAAACCCGGCCCCGAGCCCACGTTTCGGAATCCGATAAAAATCACAAAACTAGAGACTCTTATCACTCACGAGTCTATACATACCAAATTCATCAAAATCCGACATCAAATGGTCCCTAAAATCCTCAAATCAAACTCTCCAATTTCCAAGCCCTAACCCCTCAATTTCATCCCTAATTTCTACTAATTATATGCTTAAACAACTGAAAATTACCATAATCACGATCATTGAGCTCAAGTATCTTACGTCAATGACAACCCCCTTGATTCCCTCTTCAAAACTCTCCTAAAAGCTCCAAGTCCGAATAAAAATGGTGGAAGATAACCCAAATTTTGTGAAGTCTCAAATTTATATGTTCTGCCCAGCAAAGCCGCATCTGTGGTCCCATTATCATATCTACGGGACCGCTTCTGCGAAAACTTCTCCGCTTCTGCGGAATTTTATTAAAAGACCACTTCTGCATCTGCGATTACCTAACCACATCTGCGGTGATCACAGATGCAGGGACCAAACCGCACCTGCACCTCCGACCCGCTTCTGCGGACCTCGCACATGCGGTTCCCACTCCGCAGGTGCCGTTATGATAGAATTAGTAGCTTTTGCTACATTCCCAAATTTCCAAACTCTTCGTTAACCATCCGAAATCATCCCGAGGCCCTCGGGACCTCAACCAAAAATACCAACAAGTCACATAACAACATACGAACTTAGTCGAACCTTTGGAACACTCAAAACAACATCAAAATACCAAATTGCCCTCTGATTCAAGCCTAAGAACTTGTAAACTTCCGAATTTTGCAAACGATGCCAAAACCTACCAAACCTCATCCAAATAACCTAAAATTTTGCACACACGTCACAAATGACAATACAAACCTACTACAACTTCCAGAACTCCATTCAGACCCTGTAATCAAAATTTCCACTGCCAACCGAAAAATGCAAAATTTTTAATTTTGCCAATTCAAGCCTAAATCTACCACGGACCTTCAAATCATATTCTGGATGCGCTCCCAAGTCAAAAAATCACCCAACGGAGCTAACGAAACCATCAAAAATTTGATACGATGTCAAATACTAAAAAGTCAAAACTTGATCAAACCTTTCAAATTTGAAGTTGTCACGACCCCAAACCACCCCGGTTGTGATGGCGCCTATCACAGTACTAGGCAAGCCGATTCAACATTTACAACATCGAGTTCTTTTATAAATTCATTTTCTATTTAGATAAATCTCAAATCTCTCAATTTAATTTATACGTGGAAACAAGTACGTAAATACATCAACATAGCCCAAATCTGGTATCACTAGTCATGAGCCACTAAGTACAACTCAACACTATCTGCTTAGTACAAAATGAGTCTGAAATATAAAGTACTAGAATAGGAAGGAGAAAGGCAGGGCTGCGAATGTCGTGCAGCTACCTTGCAATCTCCAGTTAAGACTCTGAAGGCAACGATCAGCTCTCACTCGGAGGCTCTAGCACCTGGATTTGCACACAAGGTGCAGGGAGTAACGTGAGTACGCCAATTCAGTAAGTAACCAAAGTAAATAAAAGTTGAGTGCAATGACGAGCATGTAAAATCATATACATACTTTATCAAAAATCCCAACGGAAATATCAAAGTCAAAATATGTAGTTCAATAACCAAATATCTCGTAAAAACTCTTGTTTCAATGAAAATCCTTTAGAGCACTTAATCAATATTTTCAATAGAGGCTCAGTATAAAAGAAGAGTGAAAGCAGAAAATCTCATAAGCAAGCCCCTCGGGAAAAGTATCACTCATAAGTATAGCCCCTCGGGCAAGCCTCTCAGTCACTCGTGACTCAACTCTTGTCAATCAATACTCACACTCAACACTCCAGCTCAATAGATATCTCATAATAATAACGTCGCGGCGTGCATCTTGACGTAAATATATAGTCAACTGCACTCACTGGGAGTGTGTAGACTCTAGAGGGGCTCCTACAGCCCAATGCTATATCACTGCGGTATACAGCCCGGTATATATATATATATATATATATATATATATATATATATATATATATATTATTGCGGCGTGCAGCCCGATCCATAGATGTATATAATCCTCACCATCAGGTCCTCGGCCTTTCTCTCAGTCATTAACCTCACAGCCACGCGGGCATTTCAGTAAAATTAGGGAACTCAGCCCAAATAGTTTTCATATATTTGAAAGTAGAGTAATGAAACTAAATCAATAATAAACAGGTCAAATCATGACTGCGAATATGCCTTCAAATCAAAACAGTGTGAGAAAAGTAGTAAAATACCCCTAAGGGTCCAAACAGTTCGGCACAAGGCCCCAAACACGACATTCAGCCCCAAGTTAACAGATTCATTTCTAAAACACATGGATATCATATAAAGTTTATCAAAATATGAAACTCTAAAGTCTCCACGGGACGGACCAAGTCACAATCCCTACGGGTTCAAGCCCACACGCCCGTCACCTAGCATGTGCATCACCTCATTTATCAAAACAATACGAAATTTCGGGTGGTCTAGATTTACAATCGTTACTTCCCCCGAACCGGATGGAAATCTACTCTACAATGCCCTTGCCTCTCGACTCGGCCTCAAATCATCCTGAATCTATCATAAATCAGAATTATAACATCAATACAAGCCAAAGGGACAACGCCCATGCAAAAATCATCAAATAAAACTCAAAATCCCAAAATTGGTAAAATTCGACCCGGACCCACGTCTCAGATTTCGATAAAAATCAAATGACTAGAATCCTTATCCTCCCATGAGTCTATACTATCACGACCCAAACCGATGGCCCGCAATGGGCACCCGGTACCTTACTCAACTGAGTACCAACGTAGCATATCTTTCTTATTACATCATTATATACACGTGACATATGGGGCTAGTAGGCCAATATAATCATTTATAAACTCAAACATAAGTCGACAAGGTCGTACAATCTTTCACGTATACGACATATGTCTAAAAGCCTCTAAGAATACATAAATGTCATAGAGGTCGGGATAGAGTCCCGCCATACCAAACAATACACGTCTAAATCATACTAACCAAACAAGTAACTCCGAAGAAAATGGAGCGCACCAACATCTTCCGCTGAGCTGATAGCCTACTTGGAGGGCTCTCGACCTGTCTATCGGGACCTGCGGGCATGAAACGCAACATCCCCAGGCAAAAGGAACATCAATACGAATAATGTACCGAGTATGTAAGGCACATAAGTAAGTACATCAGAGACATGGAAGAAATATAGAGTACATGACTCAACCTGCAAGTCTGAATAACTTTGTAAATCATAAATTACTTTTAGCGTCATGCATGTGCATATGAATGTCATGTCGTGCATAGGTACATGTTTCATAACATCATCAGCCTCTTAGGGCATTCCATTATATCATACCGGCCACTGTGGGTAAAATCATCATCGTATACCAGCGGATCAGGTGGTGGTGTGTATATAACGCCATAACCTTTCCCATATCCCATGTTCATATATATACATACATATATACACGTATATAACGCCGTTTGAATACATACATACATATATATATATATATATATATATATATATATATATATATATATATATATATATATATACATATATATATATATGCATATATAACGCCATTTGAATACATACATATATACGCGTATATAATGCCGTTTGAATCATATTTCGGCCACTAGGGGCAACATCATCATCATATACCAACTGATCAGGTGGTGGTGCGTATATAATGTCGTAACCTTTTCCCATATCCCATATACATATATATACATATATACACGTATATAATGCCGTCTGAGTCATGGGTCAATGTACATGTATAAATGCATGAAATGCATATGAAATACGATAACAAAATCTCTCGGTACGTCATAAGACCATTATATTTCTAATTAATATCATAAAATCATTTTACGTATCTTCTAAGACCCATGAACAGACGATGGAATAATAAGACATATGGAAATTCAAGAACATAGGCACTTCTAATACTTCTATGAATAGGGTCATATATGGAATTTGTGCATTTGCACGTTTCGTTCGTATCGTATGGATCATGCCAAAAGAAAGAAAGGATAACCTTAACATACTTGTTTCTGTGAAATTCTTGAACGAAATTGTTCTTGCTCCTTTGAAATTTATACACGAAATTTGGCTTTGGATTTCGTTGAAACTTTTGTACGAAATTGCTTCTGCTCTTTTGATCCAAATAAACGAACAATCCTCTATCTTCTACGTTTTCTATATGAAATTTAGTAACTGAATTTCCATTCTTTAAAGAAGAATCCTTAACTTTACTTGTTAAGGAGTCTTTAAGAAAGAATTTTCCAAAAAATGAACCTTGCTCCGGTCACGTTATTTTTGGTTTGGTTTAAGGCAACAAAATATATATTTTGTTGTTTCCCTTTTGAATGAATTGAGCTTATCCATTCTAAAAGCTCACCAATCTTTATTTGATAAGACATGACCTTGTAATTTAGCTTGTGACACATGTAAAGGTAAGTAATGAATCACCTTATACTAACAAGGGGATTGCCACGTTTCTTTTGATGTAATTGATTAAAAAAAAATTGTCCGCTTATTAGTTAATTGGGTAATGTTCTGTTACCCAGTTATTAATCAATTGCCCGAAAAATTGAAAATTATTCTCACTTATTGAAAATATTACTCACTTTTAACATACTTTATATCTCTTATTATCATGGCCATGTGGTACCTTGTATAGTACTAGTCCATAAATATCGGGTATTTTAGCTCGGCCATATTTTATCTTAAAATGCCAACCTTCGACAAAATTTATTTCCTTCGATTCACTTACCCTTTCACCTTCACGAATTTACTCATCAATTATGATCTTTATAATCCCGAAAAAATCTTTTCCTTGGACTGATGTCAATTACTTTACGACAAATTCAACGTACAATACTTCAGGATGCAACACTGTCGTAACTTATTACTGCGAAGCATAACATCACCGTAATGTAATACTACTGGGTAGAACACTGTCGTAACTTAATACTGTAGGACGTAACATCATCGTAATATATTGTGAGCACATGATTTTTGCCTCATACGAATTACTCCAAAATAATTCCCAAAATTAGGTTTTGGCTTTGAATATTTGTTATTTTAGGAATTATTGCGTGATTTTTCTGATTGTTTGCATATGTTTGTGTGCATGTTTAATTTTATTAATGCATTAAAAATACAAAAAATATAGCATTTGCATTTAAGATTTGATTTTGTTTGGAATTAATTAATAATTAGGTGTTTTAC
This sequence comes from Nicotiana sylvestris, assembly GCF_000393655.2. NCBI lineage: Eukaryota > Viridiplantae > Streptophyta > Magnoliopsida > Solanales > Solanaceae > Nicotiana > Nicotiana sylvestris. Next base: position 115,464,359 of record NC_091057.1, on the reverse strand, counting down.
AAAAATAAAAATTCAAAAATAACATATTTTTGTAATTTTAGTCAAATTGTGTGATTTTCTTTTAAATTGGCCTTTAATATTTGTGATAATTATTAGTTAGAGCTAATTAGTATTTTTTTTAAAGTTAATTTGGTGTTTTTATAATTTAATTAGGATTTTTAGTTTTAATTGTTGAAAAAAAAATTGAAAAGGAAAAGAAAATAAGAAGAGGAAAATCTGGTTGGGCCAATTTAGTCAGGCTCAAAAACAAAAACCCACCCCAGACCCAATCCCTATTCTTGCCCAACCTGTTCCCTGCCCGGCCCGCCCCTACCAGAACTAAACGACATCGTTTGGACATGTTTTGATCAGGGCCGTAGATTTCATTTGATCAAACGGCCCAAAGCCTCACCCATTACCCGACCCTGACCCATTTCATCTGAGACCGATCCGGTCTTTAAATCACTCAAATGACGTCGTTCCCATTAGTCAGATGATCCAAGCCGTTGATCTCGTTTGATCGAACGGCCTGGATCCAATTTCACCCCGGTATATATTTGTCCAAACAGACCCCACCCCCCTTATAACCCCCCCCCAGCTCATTTCTCATCCCCTAAGACACCAAATATAACGCCGCCCCACACCACCGTCCTTAGCCTCACCGGAAATCGTCTTACGGCGGTTCTGATGACCCAAACCGCCCCAAAAATACACCCCAGAACCCCCTCGATCCCCTCTTCCCGGATCTGTAACCCTTTACCTTCGAACATGCCTGAATCCCTTCGAATATCGATTCAAAAGGATGAACCCTAGCGCCGCCCTAACTTTCTCCGGTGGCGACGCCGACTCCAATCCCTCCCAAATTAACACCACACAACCTCCACAACCCCTTATGCCCAATATATCATTAGTTTCCCTCAAATGTATCCAGAACTCCTCGAATATCAAATCTGAGTTCGAGCCTTAGAACCCTAAAATTCTGACCAGTGCATGAAAGATCGTTTGGTTGGATTTCTGGGCTTATTCAAACTTGTTTCATCACAAAATAATAACGCTCATTTGTTCTACAACAGGAACAAATGTTTGGTATTATTTTGGGCTGATTCAGAGTGCCAAATCCAAGTTCGAGCTTATCTAGTGAGTTATTTCCTAGTTTTTGTTTATTTTCATTAGTGTTATTCTAATATTCGTCTTCCTCGTCTCTTTTTCTTTTTCTGGTCAATTTTAATTGAAATTCGATCAGTTCTTTGGTATGAATTATTTTTGTTCACTGTTGTTTCTTTAAGATTTGGTTTTATAGATTTGTTTTGTATAATTAGGATATCAGCTTGTTGTAAGACTGTGAAATTGTATCTCGTTAATCACCCAGTCAAAATAATTAGGATTAGTTCAATAAGTTTGGTATTAAGTTCTTGTTTAATTGTGTCGATAAGAACTGATTAATATAAGTAATTCAAGGGTTTACCTACTTAAGAAGTTTCTAGTTGTTAGTAGGGTTAGGATTGCACTAATGGATTAAATAATTAAGTGGATAATTGAGTGGACAATGGAGTGGAGGATTAAAGAAATGAAAAGTTAAATTGGTAGTGGAAAATGCACTAATTGAATGCCCATTTAAGGGAGCTGAAATTCAGACAGAAAGAAGAGGGATACACTGAGAGAGATTGGAAGAAGGGATTCTAAGAGAGATATAGGAAGAGAGATATACAGAAATAGATACAGAAAGAGAGTTAAGAGATGGAAAAAAAATCAGAAACGATTGCAGAATTTCAGGAAAATTCACTGTTTTATTGAGTCATTTGGTATTTTTTTTGAAGTTTTCCTCTAGTATGGAAGCAATTTCTGGTTAGCTGATAATAAAAAGGGTTTAAGTCGAGTCTGGTCTGGGGTCTGCTGATTCATTAAGACTGAAATTAAGGTCTGGACTATTGTATCACATCTCTTGGTTTCAAAATTAGTCTGTTGGTTCACTTTCTGATGTTGAATGCTACTGTTGCTGTTGGTTACTGCTGATACCTCATCTTTCTGCTTCCTTCTTTTATTTCCAGGTATGCTTCAGCATTTGAAGTAGCATATGAGATGTAAAGGGAAGCTATGTAGTTAATTTAGATAGTGAATAAATGGCCTCTGTTTTTAACTGATTTATTCATGTGTTTTTTGTCTAAATTAGCTTGATTACCTGGACATTATTGTATTCAGCCATGTCTATGCCATATATTTTAGGAAGATGCTTGAACTCTAGTTTTGTTATTTTAATTATTAGATGAAGTCCTTCTCAAATACTTGTGTGTTAGGACTGATATGAATGGGATTTAGTGAGTGTTGTTGTTATTCGAGCTAATAGTTTGAGTCTTGCATCTTTCATTTATGTCTAGGTTTGATCACATGAATTGCTCGTTGGAATTGTTCTTGGAAACTCTGTGGTTCAGTATTAACTTTAAGTAATGTTTGGTTGATTGTGAAAATGCATCTGGTTTTATCATCAGTAGGAGGGGTTGTTAATGCCAAATTTAGCATGGGTTAAAGAATAGTTTGGGTCCTTTGTAGTCAGGCATAAGGCTTTGGGTTCTCAATATGTTAGTGTTGAACAATGGATAAAGTTTCCTAGCTAATACATATAATGTGTTAATATTGATTAATTCAGGTGAATTGTAGTTTATCTTGAATTGTAATTCATTTTAGCAAAAATATGTGTTGTCGAAAATTGGCCTTAATTCAAATGTTGGTCGTGCCTGCGTGAGTTCGATCCGCGAGCCCAGTATAGGTGTGATTTCATTAAAGCTTGGACTCCTCCCATGGGCTTGAGTCTGAAGAGACTTGTAAAAAATAAAAAATAGCATATTCTGGGCCTGCTGAGTCTCGCTGGTCCAATTCCCTCGTTTGTTTGATTGTTAATAGCAAATTCAGTTCGGGTTTAACATTGAGTATATGTTGAACTCCTGGGGTTTCTTTTCTTTCGTAATTAATTAAGTTTAAAAAATGGAAATTTGGGGCAAGCCATAGTTAGACACTTAGTAACAAATGACTCTTGTGTTAATTTCATAATGTAGAGGTAAAATAATATATATTCCTAGAGAAACCTTTAGGGCCGTTTAAAATATTATCGTGATTGTGGACACATCCGCGTGACACGGTTACGATTTCTTTAAAAATAAATCAGAGTATACGTTCGCGTAGCTTCGGCTAAACTTTCATAATAATAGAACATCGTTAATCGTGGGCGAAATAATTATATAGCATCCCTAAGTCGTAAATCAGTTAATTTTTTTTCTAATCATTCTTGTGAATAGACCATAAACTAACTAATTTTCTTTTATAAGATTATGGTAAGTTTCTTTCACGTAAAGAAAAGTTTTTCTCTCTGAGTATACAATTTTTAAATTGCTTATCCATGAAAGTTGAAAAATTTCTAAGTGGTAATGTGGTAGGAATATTTTTTTTAAAAAGGGAGAAGAAAGATTATGTGCTTAAGATATATAATCCATAAAGTGCGTTAGGTAGCTTGTTTGAAGTTTTGTTTTAATATCAAAAAACTATAAAGTTTCATTTTTTTATGTTTTGCTCAGTTTTCTATGTTAGCAAAATTTGTTGCTTTGTGTGGTAATATTTTTGCTTTCTGTTAACATAGTTCTTAAGAATGCAAGTATTTAATTTTTTTTGAAATTTTAATCCATAATGCGAAGATGAGGAAGGCTCACTGTTGATCCATGAAAATCTTGCTTTCACATATTTACATCAAAACCAAATCTATAGTATGCTTTTAGATATGATCTTAAGAAATCAGTCATCGTGATTGTGTGTATGTTCGCGTGACATAATTACAATTTTTCAAAATAAATTAAGGTCCGCGTCCGCGCGACTTTGACTAAGTTTTTTTTTTTAAATAAATTAAGTGTTGTGAATTGTGTACACGTACGCGTGACATGACTCTTGATATGCCAAACCACACGAGTATACGTATGCGTAACTCGATAATTCTTTAAGTACGAGTAAATCACGTAATTAAAAGCGGTAAAGGTAAAATGCATGTAGTTTCTAAATGCATAATTAAATAATTTAAGCCAAGTATAAATTGTTAAGCGACCGTGCTAGAACCACGGAATTCGGAAGTGCCTAAACACCTTCTCCCGGGTTAACAAAATTCCTTACCCGGATTTTTGGTTCGCAGGCTACAATACAGAGTCAATCTTTTCCTCGATTTGGGATTCGAACCGGTGACTTGGGACACCATAAATTATCCCAAGTAGCGACTCTGAATCTTTAAATAAACGAATCCCGTTTCGATTGTCCTTTGATTGGAAAAACTCCCTTATACACTCCTTCGGGTGTAGGAAAAAGGAGGTGTGACATATATTACTGCAGAGGGTGACATCATCATAACATATTACTGCAAAGTATAACATTGTCGCAATATAATACCGCGGGACGTAATATTGACGTAATATTGCAGGGTGTAACATTATTCCCCCCTTTGGAACATTCGTCCTCGAATGTTGATCGATGCACTTATCATTTTCATAACTTATAGATCTTGTGAATACCTTAATACTTCCCTTTCAATTTAGGCAATTGTTCTATGACTAAATCCAAAGGCTAGGGTATTCCCCCCTTTAGGCCTCTTTCTCACACCACGACTTGAAGTCGGAATCCTTCTAATCTCATAACTGTTGCTACCTTCTATCATGCAGCCTTTACGACTCTAACTTTGTATGTGCGCATATGCGACTCTTCTCTTCTGTTTCCTCCAACTTTTAACCAATCTCTAGGCTTCACTTTGTTAACATATACAAAATTATGTTAAGTTGTCCCTTTGGAGTCATTAGCTTTACTACATCTACGTAGGCCATACTACCATAATTCTTACTTCGATTTATCATTAGTGAGGTCTGCTACTGAATTCCAGGTTACTCTCGTTGCTTATCCTATATGCATAGAGCTAAGTCCTTTAACGCTTCTTCATTACTGTCCATCTTAAGACTGATGGCCCAATCTCATCTATACTTTATAAATTTTACCCATCCATTGTTGATTCACCTCAACGTTGATCTACAATCATCCATTGATAACTTGAAATTTCTTACGTAATATATTACCGCTAGGGCTTACGTTGTATTGAGGAATATTTGAAGTGATTTCCATAATTATATTTCATAGCGTCTCAATGTGATTCACCTTATGGAGTATCTTAATTTCGTGCCGCCAGCGAAATCTTTTCTCATTCTCTTCTTCTATTTTCTTCTTCTCTTTTTTTTACAAATCATTATTCAAACAAAGGCCCAAACGTCATCCTTTATCTGTCACAATTATACCCTTATTTTATTACTAGGTCAGCATTTCATTCTTTCTAAATGCTATTAATCTTAGATTCCTTTGAGTTCATTCAGGCTATACTGAACTTTCAATAACTTAGAGAAACTATTATCTCTCTTCTTTTCATGGACTTAATCCTGAGGACTTATCTATTCTTGTCACCTTTTCACGTGCCTTTCCTCATCCTTACTGATGTTTCCTTAAAATTTTATCGCTCTACCATACTTTAGCTTGCGACCTATACATATTCATATATAAACTTTCCTTTAACTTGCTTGCACCATAGATTTTCTTATGTTATTCTAGAATTTCAAGTGAGACATCACATCGTCTCCAAGTTTTCTCTACTCTCTTAACTAAGTCTCTCAGTACTTAGAAATCATAGGCTGGAAGACATGCCGCCGACGATGCCGCTATCATTCACGGTTATTGGACTCCCGTGCTTATAGCCTTCTATCCAAAATATTGACTATTCATGACTTTCTACATTTGAGTATCTCGTACGTTGTTCACTTTTAACTTACTTACTTAAAATCTCGTATCATATCTTTTATCTCCTTTATAACCTCCCTTCCACCTAGGCGTAATTCACATCCATAACTTGAAGTTCTATTATAATACTCGCACCTCTGGTACATACACAATCCGATGGGAGCTTCGTACTGACTTCTTATGAGGCTGGTACTTCTTCTAGTTGGCTTCCTTGTAGAGCTATTATAGATTATGGTTGTTGTGTTATTTCTCTTGAACATCTGATATTAAGAGTGATTTTGTCATGTTCTCCAGCACAACTCCTATAATTTTTCTAGGTCCAATAATTAGACTTCTGATTTACTTAGGTGATGTAATTCTTTAGTTTCCTCTTCCTTCTGATCAGCCTTTACGTAGGCTTAAGCTATCTTCCGATCTGTGGCTCATGGTATCAGTTATTACCTTAGACTTTTACGGGCGCTATGGAATATCCATGATACAATCTTCTAATAATTCAATCCTTTGTTTATGCCCTGGGCTTAATTCTTTCTTTTAACCTATTCCGGAGTCTTTTATGGCTGTATGATTGTTAACAAATATGCTGCCTGGATAATGCTCCAAAATCTTGAGTGCATCCATAACGTACTAACTCCGGATCATTGATCAAATAATTCTTTTGTTCCATCTTAGCTTTTTTTCAACGTAATCTATTACTTTTCCTGGTCCTTCTGCCCCCTCGATGCGTCCATACTTAATTTATCTTAGTGCCCATACTTGTCAGAGTTTTTATACAACTCATATGATCTCGAATATTACTTTTAACTCTTACTTCCCGTTCATTAGCCATGGTAGGTGCCACTTTACTTTGGAATGCTTACAATGTTATTGCGAGATTGTTGTTACACGGCCATTTCCTCTTTAGGTCGTTGTGCTTAGGTTGAAGCCTTCTTTCTTATCTCCTCAGCTAGTCTTTCGTTGTAGTACTTAGGGAGAACCCTTGACTCTCGTAAAGCTGTGAGCTTATTATGGAGCTTTTTTATGTCCTTACTTGACTATAATCTTCCGTAGTTGCTTACTTCCATGCCCTTGTACTTGTATGGTTGCTTCTGAACTGATATCTTGACTGTCTTTCCAGTGGCACATTCTTTTATTCCTGTAACACTCATACGGTACCTTTAACTATCCCGACTCTTGTTTGAATATATCTAAAGTATAATAATGATATTCTTTGAGGCTGAATTCTCCATGTTGGGTTCTACTATGTTTATCTTACAAGATCTGATGACTCGTCTGTAACTTCCTATTTAGCCATAACTGGGATCTTCCTAACCAATTATTAACTACTCGTTGACCCATTCTCATATCGATATTCCTAGTAATCTTTCTTGGGTTATTTACTTTGTTTTAACTTATGTTTCGCACTAGCTCCTTATTTATTAACAACATCTCGGGCAGGAACCTTTACTTTCTCTCCTTGACATCGTGTTTACACAATATTCTTGAATCGTAGCGTATCTATAAGATTTGGATAAGTGCCATCTCATTTGTCTTTCATTTATCACATTCTTCCTTTACCCATTCCATAGTTACTAGAACCACTTAATTCTGACTTAATGCCACATTACTCCATATTCCTCCCTTTAGGAGTGTACTAAGATTTGGAGCTATGACGACTTGCCTATAGATGTTTTTCCTCTTCATCTTTGGCGTCCTCTCACATTATCAATGACCCTTACTCACCTTGTGGTAATCCTTTTGTACCAAGGATAACAAAATCCCTCGCTCGTGATGGTGACACTTAGTGTAACTGGCACATACAGTCTCTTAAACTTAACTTTGCTTACACTGCTTGCTTTAGGGAAGCATCTCCCTGAATGACCATTTTCTGAACTCATCATGGATCTTCTTCTGTTGTCCATTCTTTTATTGCCGGAATGCAATCTGCAATTCTCATGATGCTGACTATCATCAAATCACTCAATTCCTTATTCATATTTAGTTTATCTTGTTCACCTGTCCATACTGATTTCTATTATTCTTGGGTTTAATTCTCCCTTCTGGTAATCACATTAGAATCACGAACTTATTTCTCGAAATGAGGATATAAACTTATGGCCTATACTCCTTTGTTGTCTTAAGGCCCATCACATTTCGTCTTTTCCTTCATTTGACTATAGGTTCTGTAACGCTCTACCGTTTTCATCCATGTATCACACCTTATTCATAATGCTTCCTTATCTCTCGTCTCATTACTATGCTAATATTTCTGCATATCCCTTTTCTTGTGAAAACTTCAATACGAAATTCTTTTGCTTTTAGCTTCCATTGCTCCATCCAATGTCTCTTTGGGTTGCTCAACATCCTCGCTCTACTAGGGATGAGAGCCTCACTTAAGGTAATATTTATCCCATCCAAGCTTTTATATCTTCTGAACGCTAGTATTCACATCTAATCGTAATATTCTAGGGTGCACTATCTGGATGTCTCACAAGAAGATCTATTGGCACATTTGTAATACCCTTCGAAAATGCCAACAAATGAAAGTAATCCATTTACCAATTTGGGTTACTCTAACCCTAGCCAGATCTTTATATCACATCTTCCTCTTAACTATACATGTTACCCCCCATAGGGCATAACTGAGATGGGTGCGGCCAATTGTACATACCTATGTTACTGTTGAGGGTAACTCTTAATGCTTATATTTTTTTCCCGAAACTGTAATACTGATAATCTTCAATAACTAGGCGCCCCGTACCCTTCTTCATCTTGCTTCTTTTGCTTGTTGAAACTTGTATTTATCTTTTTCTTAATCTCTCATTGTCTTTCACCATAAAGGTGGATAAGTATTCTTACCTTAAGGCTTCTTATCAGGAAGCTTACACCTTTCAGTACACCCATGATCTGCCAAAGACCACACATTTACTTATCATAGACATTATACAAAAATCCAAGTCCTCTGACTCAACTCTTCTACAACCATATCTCTTTCCAACCTTCTTTAGATATCGTCTTATTACGAATAAAATAGAATTTTGGAATTTGAATTCTTACAAATGAGCTCCACCACACGATCTAGAATAAGAAAAAAAAGTGGCAATCCTAAATTCTCTGTAGCCTCCTGCTTATAAGTGTGGTACATGACACACCCATAAACAAGACTCTACTAGACACGGCTTGTAGACTCCCTAGGACAGAACTTCTCTGATACCACTTTTGTCACGACCCAAACCGATGGGCCACAACGGGCCATCGGTATCTTACTCAACCGAGTACCAACGCAGCGTATCTTTCTTATTACATCATTATATACACGTGACATACGGGCCTAGTAGGCCAATATAATCATTTATAAACTCAAACATAGGCCGACAAGGCCGTACAATCTTTCACGTATACGACATATGTCTACAAGCCTCTAAGAATACATAAATGTCATAGAGGTCAGGATAGAGTCCCGCCATACCAAACAATACACGTCTAAATAATACTAACCAAACAAGCAACTCCGAAGCAAATGGAGCGCACCAACATCTTCCGCTGAGCTGATAGCCTACTTAGAGGGCTCTCGACCTCTCTATCGGGACCTGCGGGCATGAAACACAGCATCCCCAAGCAAAAGGGACGTCAGTACAAATAATGTACCGAGTATGTAAGGCACATAAGTAAGTACATCAGAGACATGGAAGAAATATAGAGTACATGACTCAACCTGCAAGTCTGAATAACTTTGTAAATCATAAATTACTTTTAGCATCATGCATGTGCGTATGAATGTCATGTCGTGCATAGGTACATGTTTCATAACATCATCAGCCTCCGAGGGCATTCCATTATATCATACCGGCCACTATGGGCAAAATCATCATCGTATACTAGCTGATCAGGTGGTGGTGCGTATATAACGCCATAACCTTTCCCATATCCCATGTACATATATATACATACATATATACGTGTATATAACGCCGTTTGAATACATACATATATATGCGTATATAACTCCATTCAAATATATACATATATACACGTATATAATGCCGTTTGAATTATATTTCAGCTACTGTGGGCAACATCATTATCATATACCAGTAGATCAGGTGGTGGTGCGTATATAACGCCGTAACCTTTTCCCATATCCCATATACATATATATACATATATATACATATATACGCGTATATAATGCCGTCTGAGTCATGGGTCAATGTACATGTATAAATGCATGAAATGCATATGAAATATGATAACAAAATCTCTCGGTACGTCATAAGACCATTATACCTCTGATTAATATCATAAAATCATTTTATGTATCTTCTGAGACTCATGAACAGACGATGGAATAATAAGACATATGGAAATTCAAGAACATAGGCACTTCTAATACTTCTATGAATAGGGTCATATATGGAATTTGTGCATTTGCACGTTTTGTTTGTATCATATGGATCATGCCAAAAGAAAGAAGGGATAGCCTTAACATACTTGTTTCTGCGAAATTCTTGAACGAAATTGTTCTTGCTCCTTTGAAATTTATACACGAAATTTGGCTTTGGATTTCGTTGAAGCCTTTGGACGAAATTGCTTCTGCTCTTTTGATCCAAATAAACGAACAAGCCTCTATCTTCTACGTTTTCTATATGAAATTTAGTAACTGAATTTCCATTCTTTAAAGAAGAATCCTTAACTTTACTTGTTAATGAGTCTTTAAGAAAGAAATTTCCAAAAAATGAACCTTGCTCCGGTCACGTTTTTTTTGGTTTGGTTTAAGGCAACAGAATGTATATTTTGTTGTTTCCCTTTTGAATGAATTAATCTTATCCATTCTAAAAGCTCAGCAATCTTTATTTGATAAGACATGACCTTGTAATTTAGCTTGTGATGTAAAGGTGAGTGATGAATCACCTTATACCAACAAGGGGATTGCCACGTTTCTTTTAATGTAATTGATTAAAAAAAAATTGTCCGCTTATTAGTTAATTGGGTAATGTTCTGTTATCCGGTAATTAAACAATAGCCCGAAAAATTGAAAATTATTCCCACTTACTGAAAATACTACTCACTTTTAACGTACCTTATATCTCTTACTATCATGGCCATGTGCTACCTTGTCTAGTACTAGTCCATAAATATCGGGTATTTTTGTTCGGCCATATTTTATCTTAAAATGCCAAACTTCGACGAAATTTATTTCCTTCGATTCACTTACCCTTTCACCTTCACGAATTTACTCATTACTTATGATCCTTATAATCCCAAAATAATCTTTTCCTTGGACTGATGTCAATCACCTTACGACAAATTCAACGTACAATACTTCAGGGTGCAACACTGTCGTAACTTATTACTACGAAGCGTAACATCACCGTAATGTAATACTACTGGGTAGAACATTGTCGTAACTTACTACTGCAGGACGTAACATCATCGTAATATATTACTGTAGAGGGTGACATCATCATAACATATTACTGCAAAGCATAACATTTTCGTAATATAATACTGCGGGACGTAATATTGCGGGGTGTAACATATACATACCAAGAACATCAAAATCGGACCCCAAAATCCCCAATGGAAACTCTTCAATACCAAGCCCTAATTCTCCAATTTTAACCCTTAATTTCCAATAATTTCAAGCCAAATCGGTAAGATAATGCCATAGAATTGAGTATTGGGTTCAAAAATCTTACCTCCAAGCTTTATTCCTTGAATCCCTCTTCAAATCCTCTCAAAAAGCTCTCAACCCGTCTCAAAAATGGTGGAACAAGGCTTAAAATCGTAAAGGAAGGCTTATATAGTTTTTGCCCAGGTATTTCGTACCTACGGACTAATTATCGCACCTGCAGACTGCTTCTGCAGTCAAAATAACCGCACCTGCGATTTTCACTTAAGGGCCAACTTCCGTATCTACGGTTAGAACCTCGCACTTGCGGCCCCGCAAGTACGCTAGAAGCTCCGCACCTGCGATCCAACTCCATTTGACCACAACCACTTCTGCGACCTCCTCCACGCATCTGCGACACCGCACCTGCGGTCCCCAATCCGCAGGTGCGGTTATGACAGGATGTGCAGTTGAAGCTGCTCAGCTTCAATTCAAAACTTCCTGTCAACCTTCCAAATTCATCCTGAGGCCCCCGAGACCTCAATAAAAAATACTAACAAGTCATATACTACTATTCAAATTTGTACCAATCCCCGGAATACTCAAAACAACGCCGAAACACCAAATCACCCTCGGATTCAAGCTTAAGGATTCCAAAACATCCGAATTTCGCAAACGATCCAAAAGTCTATTAAACCTCACCCGAATGACCTTAAATTTTGCACACACATCACAAATGACACAACCGACCTACTCCAATTTCCAGAATTCCATTCCGACCCCGATATCAAAATTTTCACCACCAACCGGAAAATGCCAAAATTCCAATTTCGCCAATTCAAGCCTAAATCTACCACGTGCCTCCAAAATACATTAAGATCACTCTCCTAAGTCCCAAATCACCTAACGAAGCTATTTGAACCATAAAAATTAAATTTCGAGATCATTTACTCTCAAGTCAACTTTTGGTTGACTTTTCCAACTAAAAGGCCAACTTAAGAGACTAAGTGTCTCATTCCTCTATGAAACCACTTTGAACCCAAACTAACCAACATGATGCAATGAAATACAGCTGAACAACACATAAAGAAGCAGAAAATGGGGGAAACGAAGCGGTAACTCATGAAACAACCGACTGAGTCCTTACATCCTCCCCCTATTAAACAAACGTTCATCCTCGAACGAGTCAAGAAACATACTTGAAGCCTCAAATAGGTGAGGATATCTGCTCCGCATCTCCCACCTGGTCTCCCAGGTAGCCTCATCCACGGGTCGACCTCTCCACTTCACTTTCACTGAAGCTATATCCTTTGATCTCAACTTTTGAACCTGACTCTCCAAAATAGCCATTGGCTCCACATCATAAGTCAAATCACCGTCTAACTGAATCGTGTTGAAATTCAAAACATGAGACAGATCGCAAATATACTTTCGGAGCATAGAAACATGAAATACCGGATGCACACTCGACAAGCTGGGTGGCAAAAAAAGCTCATAAGCCACCTCCCCAATCCTCCAAAGCACCTCAAAAGGACCAATGAACCGAGAACTCAATTTACCCTTCTTCCCAAATTTCATAAAACCCTTCATGGGTGAAACCTTCAGTAGAACCATCTCCCCAACCATGTAAGACACATCACAGACCTTCTTGTCAGAATAACTCTTCTGTCTCGACTGTGCTATATGAAGTTTCTCCCGAATCACTCTCACCTTGTCCAAAGCATCCTGTACTAAGTCTGTCCCCAAAAACCTAGCCTCGCCCGGCTCAAACCAACCAACTGGAGATCTAATCTATCTCCCATATAAAGCCTCATATGGAGCCATCTGGATACTCGACTGATAGCTGTTGTTATAAGCAAACTCTGCGAGCGGTAGAAACTTATCCCATGACCCTCCAAAATTAATGACACAAGTGCGCAACATGTCCTCCAATATCTGAATAGTGTGCTCAGACTGCCCGTTCATTCGAGGGTGAAAAGTTGTTCTCAACTCAACCTGAGTACCCAACTCTCGCTGCACGGCCCTCTAAAACTGTGAGGTGAACTGAGTACCCCTATCTGAAATGATGGAAACTGGAACCCCATGTAGGCGAACAATCTCTCGAATATAAATCTCTGCTAACCGCTCTAAAGAATAGGTAGTACACATAGGAATGAAGTGCATGGACTTGGTCAGCCGATCCACAACACCCAAATAGCATCGAACTTCTTCAAAGTCCATGGGAGCCCAACTACGAAATCCATGATGATCCGCTCCCACTTCCACTCTGGAATATCTAACCGCTGAAGCAAGCCACCCGGTATTTGATGCTCATATTTCACCTACTGACAATTGAGACACCGGGCTACAAATCCAACAATATCATTCTTCATTCTCCTCTACCAATAGTGCTACCTTAAATCTCGATACATCTTTGCGGCACCCGGATGGATGGAATGCTGCGAGCTATGGGCCTCCTCCAGAATCAAGTCCCGAAGCCCATCTACATTGGTCACACATATCTAGCCCTATATCCTCAATACCCCATCATCATCAATAGTTACATCTATAGCATCGTTATGCTGAACTCTTTCCTTGAGGACAAGCAAATGAGGATCATCATACTGGCGCTCTCTGATGCGATCAAACAAGGAAGACCGAGAAACCACACAAGCTAATACCCGACTAGGCTCTAAAATGTCCAACCTCACGAACCGATTGGCCAAGGCCTGAGCATCAACTATAAGAGGTCTCTCCCGAACAGGAATATATGCCAAACTGCCCATACTTACCTCCTTCCTACTCCAGGCATCGACCACTACATTGGCCTTTCCCAGATGATACAAGATAGTGAAATCATAATCCTCTAGCACCTCCAGCCATCTCCGATGCCTCAAATTGAGATCTTTCTGCTTGAACAAGTGTTGGAGGCAACGATGATCAGTAAACACCACACAAGACACACCATAAAGATAATGCCTCCAAATCTTTAACGTGTGAACAATGGCAGCCAACTCTATGTCATGAACAGGGTAGTTCTTCTCATGAGGCTTCAACTGACGAGAAGCATAAGCAATCACTCTACCCTCCTACATCAACACACACCCAATACCAACTCTCGAAGCATCACAATATACGGTATATGAACCTGAAGTTGATGGCAAAACTAATACTGGAGTTGTAGTTAAGGTAGTCTTGAGCTTCTGAAAGCTCTCCTTACACCCATTCGACCACCTGAATGGAGAACCCGTTTGAGTTAATTTGGTCAAGGGCGATGCAATAGATGAAAATCCCTAAATGAACCGACGGTAATAACCCGCCAAACCAAGAAAGTTGCGAATCTCTATGGCTGAAGATGGTTTAGGCCAACTCTAAACTACCTTTATCTTCTTCGGATCAACCTGAATACCCTCACTAGACACCACGTTCCCCAAGAAAGCCACTAAACTGAGCCAAAACTCACACTTGGAGAACTTTGGATAAATATTCTCCTCCCTCAATCTTTGCAACTCAACTCTCAAATGCTTCGCGTGCTCCTCCTGACTATGCGAGTATACCAGAATATCATCAATGAATACAATAATGAATGAGTCGTGATAAGGCCGAAATACGTTGTTTATCAAATGTATGAACGTTGCTGGGCCATTGGTTAGCACGAAAGACATCACAAGAAACTCATAATGACCATATTAGGTTTGGAAGGTTGTCTTAAGAATATCCAAGTCCCTAATCTTCAACTGGTGATACCCTGATCGGAGATGAATCTTGGAGAACACTCTCGCTCCCTGAAGCTGGTCAAATAAATCATTAATATGAGGCAAAGGATACTTGTTCTTGATTGTAACTTTGTTCAACTTCCTGTAATCAATGCACATCCTCATCGTGCCATCCTTCTTCTTCACAAATAGAACATGTGCACCCCAAGGTGACACACTAGGCCGAATAAACCTGTAACGACCCAACCGGTCATTTTGAGCTCTATCATATTGTTCAGCAGTTTGAAGCCATGAGCAGCTTAACTTCAAGTATTATGACTTGTATACGGGGTCAAAATTGAATTTTGAGAAGTTCAGAGTTGATTTGGAAAGAGAGTTCTCAATTCGGATGCTTTAAATTGGTAGAAGTGACTAAGATTGGATTTTTGAGTAAACAACCTCAGAATCGAGTTTCGAAGGTCCCAACAGGTTTGTATGATGATTTGGAACTTGGGCATATGTCCGGATCGGGTTTTGGAAGACCCGGAAATGTTTCGGCACCTATTGTGGTAGTTAGCATTTCTGGAAGAATTTTAGTGTTATCGATGTACGTTTGCGATTCTGAGTCTGGGAATAGCTCCGTATGGTAATTCTGGTGTTGGGAGCGCGATCGGAAGTGAATTCAGAGGTTTGTGGGTCAATTTGGAGTCATTTGGCTAAAGTTGAAAACTTAAAGGTTTTTGGGAAGTTTGACCGGAAGTGGACTTTTTGATATTGGGGTCGGATTCCGGTTCTGGAAGTTGGACTAGTTCCTTAATGTTGAATATGACTTGTGTGCAAAATTTGAGTTCAATCAGACGTGATTTGATAGGTTTCGACATCGAATGTAGAGGTCTGAAATTCTAAAGTTCATTAAACTTGGATTGCAAGGCAATTCATGATTTTAGCATGGTTTGATATGAATTGAGGCGTCGAGCAAGTTCGTAATGTGTTATGGGACTGGTTGGTGTGATTGAATGGGGTCCTGGGGGCCCCGAGTGTGTTTCAGATGGTTAGCAGATCAAATTTGGAATTTAAAGAAGAAATGAAGTAGCTACCTTCTAGTGTAACCGCACCTGCGAGGCTTGGGCCGCAGGTGCGGAGCCGTAGAAGCGACATTTGTGTTGCAGAAGTGGAAATGGACTGGCTAGGCTGGGACCACAGATGCGGTCATTTTGCCGTAGATGAGGGACCGCACCTGCGGAAGGAGAAGCCCAAATGCGCAAGTTGAAGACTTTGAGGAGGACTGCAGAAGCGGATGTAGGTCGCACCTGCGGAACTGTAGAAGCGGTCAAGTGACTGCAGGTGCGAAAATGCTGGAGGCAGTGAGGTTCTTTTAAATCGGGGGTTGGGTTCATTTCAACCCCATTTCTTCCATTAGAGCTGATTTTGGAGCAACTTTGAGGTGCCATTTTCACTACCAAGCATAAGGTAAGTAATTTATGCTAGTTTTGAGTTAATTACATGATTATATGCGCATTTGGACATGGAAATTTGTATGAATTTGGGATTATGAGGAAAACCTAGAAATTTGGTATTCTTGGATTTTAACCATGATTTTGCCCATGAAATTGAGGGCAAATTATATATTTGAGTTCGTGGGATTATGGAAAAATTTTATCTTTGAAAATTTTCGGAATCCGGGCACGTGGGCCTGGGGGCCATTTCGTCAACTTTTCTACCGGAGTTGGGATTTTATATAAATTGAATTGTTATAATTATTAGGGTGTATTTTTATTAGTTTGCCCATTATTTGCCTAGTTTTGGAGCGTTGGGCATCGGTTTGAGTCGTCAGAAGGGCTTGGAAGCCGGTTATTGAACTTCGGAGCGAGGTGGTCTCCTTTCTAACCTTGTAAGAGGGAATTGTCCCCATAGGTGAAATAATTGGTTATATGGTTCTATTTGTGGGGGATACATGCGCACTAGGTGACGAGAGTCCGTGCGTAGCTACTATTATGTTTAAGTCCGGGTAGTCTAGGACCCAAAAGCATGCTATACTTGGAATATTTGTAATCATATTGATATCTTGAATTGCTTAAATCATATCGAATTAGTAAATGAATTTCCAAAAAGATTAAACTTCCCTTTCTTTATCATTAAAAGAGAATTGGCTCTTCCTTGGATAAATGTTCCCTGATAAATTCTTAATTGGCTTTTTGAATGTGTGTATCTATGTGTGTCCGCGTTGCATGTATGATTCGCGAGCGGGGTTCTTGTTTATTTATGTTGACCACGTTGCATGTATGATTCGCAAGCGGGGTAATAGATGCATCTATGGTTTGCGCCATTCGACCCTCTGGCAGTGCACAATTTAAATATTATTGGATCGAACCGTACTTCCTTGGCATGATTTGTGCATGCTTGTATTGCTTGCCTTGATATTTATAAATGATGATATTGCTTCCCTGGATTGAGAATAAATGTATAAATGATGAAAAGGAATTTTTTTTGGAAATTTCCTATGAATAAAAGAATTGTTTACTCGCTTCATTCTATTGAGTTACAGCCGTGTTTATAAAAATCCTTGATTTACTATGTTATTGCTATATTACTATTGGACCACTAGTAAGTGTCGAAGTCAACCTCTCATCTCTACTTCTTCGAGATTAGACGGGATACTCACTGGGTACACGTTGTTTTCGTACTCATACTATACTTGCTGTGCATTTTTGTTTCACAAGCGCATGTAAGTCTAGTGGCCTTGTTTGGTGCAGTGGCATGGTTGACACTGGTACTTATGCGAGCTGCACCTCTCGAGATGATCCGCAGCCAGCAGAGTCTCTTTCAAAGTATTGTACTGTATTTTCCTTTCTGTCCAATTGTATTTCGGACAGTTGTTGTATTACATTATTTCTTTAAAATTGCTCATGCACTTGTGACACCGGGTTCTGGGATGATTATGGGGTATTTGTATTAATTCCAAACATTTTTATTTAATTTGAAATGGTTATCTTTTACTAGTACAATTGAAGGAAAAATCATAGTTTTCAACATTATTAAAAGAAGGCCTAAACTAAGTATTCATGATTGGCTTGCCTGACAGTGGTGTCCGGCACCATCACGACCCTTAGTGGATTTTGGGTCGTGACAGAACCTCTTATCAAGGAGTTCCTGAAGTTGCTCTTTCAACTCTTTCAACTCCACTGGTGGCATATGATACAATGGAATATAAATAGGCTGAGTGTCTGGCACCAAATCAATACCAAAATTAATATCCCTGTCCGGGGGCATGCCAGCCAGGTCCTCAAGAAACACATCGGGAAAGTCCCTCACCACTGGAACAGAATCAATACTAGGCGTCTCTGCACTAACATCCCTCACAAAGGCCAAGTATGAAAGACAACCCTTCTCAACCATCCATTGGGCCTTCAGAAATGAAATAACCCTACTGGGGACAAAATCAGTCGAACCTCGCCATTCAATCCGTGGCACACCTGACATAGCCAACATCACTCTCTTAGCATGACAGTCCAATATAGAACGATATGGAGATATCCAGTCCATTCCTAATATCACATCAAAGTCCACCATACAGAGCAACAAAAGGTCCACTCGGGTATCTAGACCCCTAATAGTCACCACACACGACCGGTATATACAGTCCACAAGAATAGTATCACCCATCGGAGTAGATACACGAATAGATGAAACAAGAAACTCACAGGGCGTATCCAAATAACGAGCAAAATATGATGACACATATGAAAAAGTGGAACCAGGATCAAATAACACAGATGCATCCCTGTGACAAACTGAGACAATACCTGCAATCACAACATCTGAAGAAACACCGGATCGACCTCCCCCTCTAGGGTGACCCTAGCTAATTGACCCCTACCTCTGGCTGCCTGAGCAGGTTGTGAAGTAACTGGAGCTAAAGTCGAGGGTTGACTCCTCTGCTGAGCTGGACCCCCAAGAAGACAAGGATACTGCCTCCCTGGTGCTGGAGACAAGGACTAAAGGGAACCCCTAGCACCAGGATGACTAGCAGAAGAACCTGGTACGGAAGAACCCTGAACTGATGGAGCATGGGACGAACTCTGGGCTAAAAGGGAACTAAATGATGAATGGCCCTAATGAGAACGATGAGAACCATGTACCGATGATGCCCCACGATGAACTAGGCGAGCCGACTGAGCATGTTTGAATGGACGGCCTCTGTCGTGCTGAAACTGTCCTCTCGAAGGAGCGTCACCAAAACTACCAGATCCTCGAGAACTCTTGGCCTCTCTCTCATCTCGCTTCTGGTGATGAACTGACTCAATCTCCCAAGAAATGTCAACAACCTGCTAAAAAGTAGCACCTGAAACCCTCTCCCGGGTCATGAGAATCCAAAGCTGATATGTGAGGCCATTCACAAACCTTCTAAACCTCTCTCTATCCGTAGGAACCAACCAAATAGCATGATGTTCTAACTCTAAAAATCTTATCTCATACTGCATCATAGTCATATCGTCCTGACGCACCTACTCGAATTGCTTGTGCAACTCCTCTCTGCGAGACTGTGGCACATACTTCTCCAAAAAGAGAGTGGATAACTGCTACCAGGTAAGAGGTGCTGCATCAACAGTCCTACGCCTCTCATAAGCCTCCTACCAAGTAAAGGCAGCTCCTAAAAACTGGAAAACAGTGAATGAGACCCCACTGGTCTCCAAAATACATGCGGTCCGAAGCATCCTCTAATACTTGTCTAAGAAACCCTAGGCATCCTCGCCCTCTGCACCACTGAAGGTCGGAGGCTGAAGTCTACCAAACCTCTCCAATCGACGCTGCTCATCGTCACGCATAACTGGTACCACATAATCTTGGGCTGGTGCAACCGGCTGGGCTGGAGGTGCCCCTGGTGTCTAAAGTCCCCGTACAACCTGCTTAGGTGTCCGAGTAGCGGGAGTCTGAGTACCTCCCCCGTCCTGAGAAGTAGCTGCATCCATAGTAAATGATACTGCCTGAGCCAGGCTAGTGCACACTGATAGAACCTCGGCTAGGGCCTCTTGAAGGCCTAGAATAATAATCGGTATAGCGGTGCCTGAGCTGGTCATGTTGGAGCGTCTGTAACTGGGACCTAATCATGAACTGGGTGGCTAGTGGATCTGCAGGTGCTGCCCTAGTTGCTGTGCGGGCTACACCCCTGCCCCTACCATGGCCTCGACCGTGACTTCGGCCTCTAATGGCCCCAACTGGTGGTACTGGTGATCGTCCGTCCTGACCGGTAGCACGTGTCCTCACTATATGTGAGAGAATAGAATAACAGAAGTTTAGTACCAAAAGTAACAGATTCGCATGACAGGCATTTCAAGAATGTGAAGTTTTTTCTAAAGGATCTACAGCCTCCCGAGGATAAGTGCAGATGTCTCCGTACCGATCCGCGAGACTCTACTAAACCGGCTCATGACCCGTAAGACCTATGAAACCTAGGCTCTAATACTAACTTGTCACGGCCCCAAACTACCTCGGTCGTGATGGCACCTATCATAGTACTAGGCAAGCCGATTAAACATTTACAATATCGAGTTCTTTTATAAATTCATTTTGTATTCAGATAAATCTCAAATCTCTCAATTTAATTTATATAAAAATATGCGGAAACAAGTATGTAAATACATCAACACAACCCGAATCTGGTGTCACTAGTCATGAGCCACAAAGTACAACTCAACACTATCTGCTTAATACAAAATGAGTCTGAAATATAAAGTACCAGAATAGGAGGGAGAAAGGCAGTGCAGCGAACGGCGTGCAGCTACCTTGCAATCTCCGGATAGGACTCTGAGGCAACGATCAGCTCTCACTCGGAGGCTCTAGCACCTTGATATGCACACAAGGTGCAGGGAGTAACATGAGTACGCCAACTCAGTAAGTAACCAAAATAAATAAAGGCTGAGTGCAGTGATGAGCATTTAAAATCATATACATACTTTATCAAAAATCCCAACAGAAATATCAAAGTCAAAATCTGTAGTTCAATAACGAAATATCTCGTGAAACTCCCGTTTCAATGAAAATCTGTTAAAGCATTTATTAAACATTTTTCAATAGAGGCTCAGTATAAAAGAAGAGTGAAAACAGAAAATCTCATAAACAAGACCCTCGGGCAAAGTATCGCTCATAAGTATAGCCCCTCGGTCAAGCCTCTCAGTCACTCGTGACTCAACTTTCGTCAATCAGTACTCACACTCAGCACTCCCCCTCAATAGATATCTCATAATAATAATCGTTGTGGCATGCAGCCCGTCCGTAAATATATAGTCGACTATGCTCACTAGGGGTGTGTAGACTCTGGAAGGGCTCCTATAGCCCAAGCGCTATATCGCTGTAGTGCGCAACCCGATACAACATATCGCTGCGGCGTGCAGCCCGATCCATATGTATAAATATCGATACGGCGTGCAGCCCGATCTATATATATATATATATATATATATATCGTTTCAGCGTGCAACCCGATCCATAGATGTATATAATCTTCACCATTAGGTCCTCGATCTCTCTCTCAGTCATTAACCTCACAGCCACTCAGGCATTTCAGTGAAAATCAAGGAACTCAGCCCAAACAGTTTTCATATATTTGAAAGTAGAGTAATGAAACTGAATCAATAATAAACCGATACAATCATGACTGCGGATATGCCTTCAAATCAAAACAATGTGAGGAAAGTCGTAAAATACCCCTAAGGGTCCAAACAGTTCAGCACAAGGCCCCAAACATGGCATTCAGCCCAAGTTAACCGATTCATTTCTAAAATACATGGATATCATATAAAGTTTCTCAAAATATGCAACTCTACAGCTGCCACGGGACGGACCAAGTCACAATCCCATGGGTGCACGCCCACACGCCCTCACCTAGCACGTGTGTCACCTCATCTATCAAAACAGTATGACATTTTGGGGTTTCATACTCACAGGTCTAGATTTACAATCGTTACTTACCTCAAACCGGATGGAAATCTACTCCGCAATTCCCTTGCCTCTCGAATCGGCCTCAAATCATCCCGAATCTATCCAAAATCAGAATCATAACATTAATACAATCCAAAGGGACAAAGCCCATGCGAAAATCATCAAATAAAACTCAAAATCTCGAAATTGGTCAAACCTGACCCCCGGGCCCATGTCTCGGATTTCGATAAAAATCACATTACTTGAATACTTATCCTCCCATGAGTATATACATTTCAAGAACATCAAAATCGTACCCCAAATGGCCCCTCGAATCCCCAATGGAAACTTTCTAATACCAAGCCCTAATTCTCCAATTTTAACCCTTAGTTTCAAATAATTTCAAGCCAAATCAGTAAGATAATGCCATAGAATAGAGTATAGGGATCAAAAATCTTACCTCCAAGCGTTATCCCTTGAATCCCTCTTCAAATCCTCTCAAAAAGCTCTCAACCCATCCCAAAAATGGTGGAACAAGACTGAAAATCGCGAAGGAAGGCTTATATAATTTCTGCCCAGATATTTCCGCACCTGCGAACAAATTATCGCACCTACGGACCACTTCTACGGTCAAAATAACCGCACCTGTTGTTTTCACTTAAGGGCCAACTTCCGCATCTACGGTTAGAACCTCGCACCTGTAGCCCCGCATGTGCGTTAGAAGCTCCGCACCTGCGATCCAACTCCAATTGACCACAACCTCTTCTGCGCCCTCCTTCACGCATATGGGACACTGCACCTGCAGTTTCCAATCTGCAGGTGCGATTATGACAGGAACAGTAGCTGAAGCTGCTCAATTTCAATTCCAAACTTCCCGTCAACATTCTGAATTCATCCTGAGGCCCCCAGGACCTCAACCAAAAATACGAACAAGTTATATGCCACTATTCAAACTTGAAGCAATATTCGAAACACTCAAAACAATGCCGAAACACCAAATCACCCTTGGATTCAAACCTAAGGATTCCAAAACTTTTGAATTCCGCAAACGATCTAAAAGTCTATGAAACCTCACACGAATGACCTGAAATATTGCACACACATCATAAATGACACAATGGACCTACTCCAATTTCCGGAATTCCATTCCGACCCCGATATCAAAATTTCTACTACCAACCGGAAAACGCCAAAATTCTAATTTTGCCAATTCAATCCTAAATCTACCACGGGCCTCCAAAATGTATTCCGATCACGCTCATATGTCCCAAATCACCTAACAAAGCTATTCGAACTATAAAAGCAAAATTTTGAGATCATTTACTCTCAAGTCAACTTCCGGTTGACTTTTCCAACAAAAAGGCCAACTTAAGAGACTAAGTATCTCATTCCTCTACGAAACCACTCTGAACCCAAACTAACCAACACGATGCGATGAAATATAGCTAAACAATACATAAAGAAGCAGAAATGGGGGGAACGGAGTGGTAACTCATAAAACGATCCGTTGGATCATTATAGAAGCTTCAAGCTGAGAATCATTCTTCCAAATCTAATCTGATTAACCTGAAAACCAAAATTGTTGATTTACAAAAGTCAAAATACATCATACGTGTAACGACCCGGCAGGTTATTTCATGTGTTACCACTCCATTTTCCCCATTTCTGCTTCGTATTTCCTTTTTCAACGATATTATGTGTTATCGGGTTGGTTGGCTCGGGTTCGAAAAGGTTTTGGAAAGGTTTGACAAGCTTAGTCTCTTTTGTGTAAGCTTAAGTTGGAAAAGTCAACCGGATGTTGACTTATGTGAAATAAGGCTCGAAAAAGTCTACTACTATTCCTTACTGTTTTGACTTTATACTTGTACTCGGTCATGATATATTCTACTGTTTTCATAACTCAACCATGTTTACTCTATATTGACACCATAAATGATATTTTGAGCTAAGCATCATATTTTACTGTGCCTGAGTGGCTTTTAGAGATTTCTGACTGAGTAAGGCCGAGGGCATGTGTTGTGAGGTTATTATGGGATCGGGTTGCATGCCACAATGGTGTTGTACTGATTTATGATTATGAGGCGGAGGGCCTGAGTTGTTTTGCCATGATAAGGTCGAGAGCCTATTTGATTATGTCACGAGATGTCTTGATATTGCGCTTGGATCATAAGGGGCCCCTCCCGAAGTCTGTATACCCCCACTGAGCGAGGGTACCCAGTGTGAGATGTGTTATGGCCCGAGGGGCTGATGTTGTTCCATAATATTTCCCGAGGGGCTTATACGAGTGATTGTGAGATAGACCGAGGGGTTGATTCTATTGGTACTTTGCCCGAGGGGCTGGTTTTTATGTGTTTATCTTTTCTCACTACTTTTCATTCACTCGTTTAAACTGCTAAAAGATGTTTTAAAAAGGTTTTCACTGAACTAAGGTGTTTTTACTAGTTTTCACTATTTTATTGCATTGTATTGGTTTTACACTACCTCGTTGTAGCATATTGCCATGTTTTACATGTTTTCTTATCTCTCATATGCTTTTACTTTAATTACTCACTGAGTTGGAGTACTCACATTACTCCCTGCACCCTATGTGCAAATTTAGGAGCCTCGAGTCCCGCTAACGAGTGTTGATTACTTCCAGCAGGCGGTTCGGAGTTCACTAGGTAGTTGCTCGACGTTGACAACCCAGTGCTTCTCCCTCTTATCCTATTTTTCCTTGTATTAGTTCTATAATAGACTATGTAAACTCTTACTATTTTTAATTAGTTGTTAGATGCTCATGACTGGTGGGACCACGATGTCGGACTGTGTTTATTTCCGTACTTATTTTATTTCACTATATTTTGGGGTTTATCACTTATTAATGACTTAAATTGAACTATCATTCATAACTTTTAATTGGATTGGGGGTTTGTGTCGGCTGGCCTTGTCTTCACGAGAGGCGCCATCATGACCGGGTCCCAATTTAGGGTCATGATAAGTTGGTATCAGAGCCTAGGTTACATAGGTCTCACGAGTCATGAACAGGTTTATTATAGTCTCGCGGATCGGTACGGAGATGTCTGTATTTATCCTTGGGTGTCTGCAAAACCTTTAGAAAAACTCCATATTCTTGAAATTCTTGTCGTGCGAATCTGTTGATCCGAGTACTAAACTTATGTTATTCTATTATCTCACAGATGGTGAGGACACGTGCTACCGATCAGAATGGATGACCACTAGTATCACCAGCTATGGCCACTAGAGGCCGACGATATAGTCGAGGCCATGGTAGGGGCAGGTATATAGCCCGCACAGCAGCTAGGGCAGCACCTGCAGATCCACCAGTCGCCCCAGTTTATGATCAGGTCCCAGTTATGGACACTACAGCAGCACCAACTCAGGCACCACTTGTGCCCATTATGATTCTGGGTCTTCAGGAAGCCCAGGCTTAGATTCTATCAGTATGCACTGGCCTAGATCAAGCAGTCTCAGTTACTACCGCCGCGGCTACTTCTCAGGTCGGGGGAGGCACTCAGACTCCCGCCGCTCGCACACCTGAGCAGGTCGTGCAAGGACTTCAGACACCGAGGGCACCTACAGCCCAACCGGTTGCCGCTGTTCAGGACTATGTAGCCTCTGCTATGCCATAGGATGAGCAGCGTAGGTTGGAGAGGTTTGGTAGACTTCAGCCTCTGACTTTCAGTGGTGCAGAGGGCGAGGATGCCCAGGGTTTCTTGGACAAGTGTCAGAGGATTCTTCATACAGTGGGTATTCTAGAGACCAGTGGGGTCGTTTTCCCTATATTTTAGTTTTCTGGAGTTGCCTTCACATGGTAGGAGGCTTTTGAGAAGAGTAGGCCTGTAGGTGCAGCACCCCTTACCTGACAGTAGTTCTCCATTCTCGTTTTGGAGAAGTTTGTGCCACAGTCTCACAGAGAGAATCTGCATAGGCAGTTCGAATGGTTGCGTCAGAAAGAGATGACTGTGACACAGTATGAGATAAGGTTCTCGGAGTTAGCTCGTAATTCTGTTTGGTTTGTTCCTACGGAAAGAGAGAGGATTAGGAGGTTCGTTGATGGCCTCACATATCAGTTTCATTTTCTCATAACTAGGGAAAGTGTGTCTAGTGCTACATTTGAGGAGGTTGTAGACATTGCTCGTGAGAGTGAGTCAGTTCATCGCCAGGAATGAGGTGAGCGGGAGGCCTTGGGGATCTGGTAGTTATGGTGGTGCTCCTTCGAGAGGTCAGTTTTAGCACGACTGAGGCCGCCCATTCAGACATGCTCAGTCAGCTCGCCCAGGTTATCGTAGGGCATCATCAGGTCATGGTCCTCACAGTTCTCATCAGGGCCAGTCATTACTCAGTGCCCTTCCAGCTCAGAGTTTGTCCCGTGCTCCACCAGTTTAGGGCTCTTCTATGCCAGGTGCATCTGCTAGTCATTCTAGTGCTAGGGGTTCCCTTTAGTCCCCGTCTCCAGCACCAAGGAGTTGCTATTAGTGTGGAGAGTTGGGTCATACGTGGAGGCAGTGTCCTCATCGTCTTGGGGGGTCATCTCAGCAGAGGAGTTAACCATCGACTTCAGTGCTAGTTACTTATCACCATCACCCACCCACCAAGCTAGGGGTAGAGGATAGTTAACTAGGGGCTGTACTAGAGGGGGAGGCCAATCAGGTGGTGGTCAAGCCCGTTTCTATGCACTCCCAGCTAGAACTGATGCTATTGCTTCAGATGTCGTGATCATAGGTATTGTCTCAGTCTGTCACAGAGATGCTTCTGTATTGTTTGATCCCGGTTCGACTTATTCTTATGTGTCATCATATTTCTCTCGTTACTTGGATATGCCCCATGAGTCTCTTGTTTCATCTGTTCATGTATCTACTCTGGTGGGCAATACTATTATTGTAAACCGTGTGTACCGATCGTGTGTGGTGACTATTGGGGGTCTAGAGACCCGAGTGGATCTTTTGTTGTTATGTATGGTAGATTTTGATGTCATATTGGGCATGGATTGGCTATATCCGTGTCGTGCTATTTTGGACTATCATGCTAAGACAGTGACATTGGTTATGCCGGGTGTGCCACGGATTGAGTGGCGAGGTTCGACCGATTATGCTCCCAGAAGAGGAATTTCATTCTTAAAGGCCCATGGTATGGTTGGGAAGGGGTGTCTTTCATATTTAGCCTTTGTGAGAGATGTTGGTGCAAAGACTCCTAGTATTGATTCTGTTCCTGTTGTGAGGGATTTTCCCGATGTGTTTCCTGCAGAATTGTCGGGCATGCCACCGGATAGGGATATTGATTTTGGTATTGATCTAGTTTCGGGCACTCAGCCCATTTCTATTCCACCGTATCGTATGGCACCAGTGGAGTTGAAGGAGTTAAAGGAGCAGTTACAGGAACTCCTTGATAAGGGGTTTATTCGGCTTAGTATGTCGCCTTGGGGTGCGCCTGTTCTATTTGTGAAGAAGAATAAGGATGGCATTATGAGAATGTGCATTGATTACAGGAAGTTGAACAAACTAACAATCAAGAAGAAGTATCCTTTGCCTCATATCGATGATTTGTTTGACCAGCTTCAGGGAGCAAGAGTGTTCTCCAAGATTGATCTCCGTTCAGGTTATCACCAGTTTAAGATTAGGGACTCGTATATTCTTAAGACGACTTTCAGGACCCAATATGGTCATTATGAGTCCTTGGTGATGTCTTTTGGGCAGACCAATGCCCCAGTAGCATTCATGCATTTGATGAACATCGTATTTCGACCTTATCTCGATTCGCTTGTCATAGTCTTCATTGATGATATTCTGGTGTATTCGGGTAGTCAAGAGGAGCACGCGGAGCATTTGAGAGTTATGTTGAAGAGATTGAGGGAGGAGAAGCTTTATGCAAGGTTCTTCAAGTGTGAGTTTCAGCTCAGTTCAGTGGCTTTCTTGGGACACGTGGTGTCCAGTGAGGGTATTCAGGTTGATCCAAAGAAGATAGAGGTGGTTCAGAGTTGTCCCATACCATCCTCAGCCACAGAGATTCGCAGCTTTCTTGGTTTGGTAGGTTATTACCGCCGGTTTGTTTAGGTATTCTCATCTATCGCATCGCCCTTGACCAAGTTGACTCAGAAGGGTGCTCCATTCATGTGGTCGGATGAGTGTGAGCAGAGCTTCTAGAAGCTCAAAACTGCCTTGACCACAACTCCAGTGTTAGTTTTGTCATCAACTTCAGGTTCATATACCATGTATTGTGATGCTTCGAGAGTTGGTTTTGGGTGTGTATTGATGTAGGAGGGCAGAGTTATTGCTTATGCTGCTCGTCAGTTGAAGCCCCATGAGAAGAACTACCATGTTCATGATTTAGAGTTGGCTGCCATTGTTTAGGCGTTGAAGATTTAGAGGCATTATTTGTATGGTGTGTCTTATGAGATATTTACAGATCATCATAGCCTCCAACACCTTTTCAAGCAGAAGGATCTCAATTTGAGAAAGTGGAGATGGTTGGAGTTGCTAAAGGATTATGATATTACTATTTTGTACCATCCGGGGAAGGCCAATGTGGTGGCCTATGCCTTGAGTAGGAAAGCGGTGAGTATAGGGAGTTTGGAATATATTCTAGTTGGGGAGAGACCTCTTGCAGTTGATATTCAGGCCTTGGCCAATCGGTTCATGATGTTGGATATCTCGGAGCCCAGTCGGGTATTAGCTTGTGTGATTTCTCGGTCTTCCTTATTTGATCGCATCAGAGAGAGCTAGTATGATGATCCTCGTTTGCTTGTCCTTAAGGATAGAGTTCAGAACGATGATGCCAGAGATGTGACTATTGGTGATAATGGGGTGTTGAGGATGCAAGGCCGGATATGTGTGCCCAATATAGATGGGCTTTGGGAGTTGATTCTAGAGGAGGCCCATAGCTCGCGGTATTCCATTCATCCGAGTGCCGCAAAGATGTATCAGGATCTAAGACAGCATTACTGGTGGTGGAAAATCAAGAAGGACATTGTGGGATTTGTAGCTCGATGTCTCAATTGTCAGCAGGTGAAATATGAGCATTAGAGACCGGGTGGCTTGCTTCAGCAGATGGATATTCCAGAATGGAAGTGGGAGCGGATCACCATGGACTTTGTAGTTGGGCTCCCACAGACCTTGAAGAAGTTCGATGCTATTTGGGTAATTGTGGATCAACGAACCAAATCCGCGCACTTCATTCCTCTGTGTACTACCTATTCTTTAGAGCGGTTGGCAGGGATCTATATTCGTGAGATTGTTCATTTGCATGGCATCCCAGTTTCCATCAATTCAGATAGAGGCACTTTGTTTACTTCACAGTTTTGGAGGTTTGTGCAACGAGAGTTGGGTACTCAGGTTAAGTTGAGCACAATTATTCATCCTCAGACGGACGAGCAGTCCGAGTGCACTATTCAGATATTGGAGGACATGTTGCGCGCTTGTGTCATTGATTTTGGAGGGTCATGGGCTCAGTTTCTACCGCTCGCAGAGTTTGGTTATAACAACAGTTATCAGTCGAGTATTCAGATCCATATGAGGCTTTGTATGGGAGGTGGTGTAGATCTCTAGTTGGTTGGTTTGAGCCAGGTGAGGCTAGGCTATTGGGTATAGACTTAGTGCAGGATGCTTTAGATAAGGTGAAGGAGATTCAGGAGAGGTTTCGTACAGCGCAATCGAGGCAAAAGAGTTATGCTGATACGAAGGTTCGGGATGTGTCCTACATGGTTGGTGAGAAGGTTTTGTTGAAGGTTTCACCCATGAAGGATGTTATGAGATTTGGGAAGAAGGGTAAATTAATTCCTCGGTTTATTGGGCCTTTTGAGGTGTTTCGGAGGATTGGTGAAGTGGCTTATGAGCTTGATTTGCCACCCAACTTGTCGAGTGTGCATCCAATATTTCATGTTTCTATGCTTTGAAAGTATATCGGTGATCCGTCTCATGTTTTGGATTTCAGAACGGTCCAGTTAG
The DNA here is from genome assembly GCF_000393655.2 of Nicotiana sylvestris. Lineage (NCBI taxonomy): Eukaryota > Viridiplantae > Streptophyta > Magnoliopsida > Solanales > Solanaceae > Nicotiana > Nicotiana sylvestris. The sequence continues at coordinate 115,434,459 of NC_091057.1, read as the reverse complement.
ATGATGATTTGACTTACAATGTGGAGCCAGTAGCTATTTTGGAGCTTCAGGTTCGAAAGTTGAGCTCAAAGAAGATATAGCTTTAGTGAAAGTGCAGTGGAGAGGTCGGCTCATGGAGGAGGCTACCTGTGAGACCGAGCGGGAAATGAGGAGAAGATATTCTCACCTATTTGAGGCTTCAAGTATGTTTCTTGACTCGTTCGAGGACAAATGTTTATTTAAGAGAGGGAGGATGTAACGACCCGGCCGGTCGTTTCATGTGTTACCGCTCTATTTTCCCCATTTATGCTTCTTATTGCCTTGTTCAGCGGTATTATGTGTTATCGGATTGGTTGGCTCGAGATCGGAAAGGTTTTGGTAAGATTTGAGACACTTAGTCTCTTTTGAGTGAGCTTAAGTTGGAAAAGTCAACCGGATATTGACTTATGTGAAATAGGGCTCGGATGTGAATTCCAATGGTTTTGATAGCTTCGGGAGATAATTTAGGACTTGGGAGTGTGATCAGAATGTGTTTTAGAGGTCCAGAGTAGATTTAGGCTTGAATTGGCGAAGTTGGAATTTTGGCGTTTTTCGGTTGATATGTGAGATTTTGATATAGGGATCGGAATGGAATTCCAAGAGTTGCAGTAGGTCCGTTGTGTCATTTGGGATGTGTGCGCAAAATTTTAGGTCATTCGGACGTGGTTTGATAGACATTTTGATCAAAAGCGGAATTCGGAAGATTTTGGAACCTTAGGCTTGAATTCGATATGATTTGGTTGATTCGATGTTGTTTGAGGTGTTTCGAAGATTGGTATAAGTTTTGATAGTGGTATATGACTTGTTTGTGCTTTTGGTTAAGGTCTCGGGGGCCTCGGGGTGATTTTGGATGGTTGGCAGAAGATTTGAGTGGGGTTTTTACAACTGAAGTTTTAGGACTAATATAATAACCGCATCTGCGATTGGGAGGCCGCAGGTGCGACTCCCGCAGATGTGGAAGCAAGCCGCAGAAGAGGCCAAGGAGGGCATCATCTGGAACCGCAGAAGCGGTTAAGGAAGCGCACCTGCACTATTGCACGTACGGGATTTGCATCGCAGATGCGGGACTTGGACTTTAAGTGAAAACCGTAGGTGCGGTGGTCAAGACCGCAGAAGCGGTAATGGGACCGCAGAAGTGAAAACCCTGGGCCAGAAAGTATATAAACCCTCCTTCGTGATTTTTGAGTTGTTCTTCACTATTTCATTCGGGTTTAAGCTTGAGGGAGCTATTTCTAAGAGGGATAACACTTGGAGGTAAGATTTTTGAACCTAATAATCGATCCTATGGCATTATTTCACTTATTTGGCTTGAAATTAATAGAAGTTAAGGGTTAAAAATTGGAAATTAGGGCTTGAGATTGGAGACCTTTGAGCAAGGGTTTGAGGGGTCATTTGTAGTCGGATTTTGGTACTTTTGATATGGATAAACTCGTGGGAGGATAAGGAGTTTATTGATATAATTTTATCGAATTTCGAGATGTGGGCCCGGGGTTCAGGTTTGGTTAATTTCGGGATTTGTGTTGTAATTTAATTTCTTTTGAGTGGGTTGTGTTCCCTTAACATAGTTTGATGGTTATGTACTGATTTTAGTTATATTTGGAGCATCCGGAGGACGATTCGAGAGGTAAGGGCATCGCGGGCTAGAGTTGGACCGGATAGAAGTGAGTAATGATTGTAAATGTTGTCTTGAGGGTATGAAACCCCCGATTTCACATTGTTCTGCTATTTTGAAGTGACGCACATGCTATATGACAAGCGTGAGGTCGTGCACCGTTAGAGATTGTGACTTAGTCCATCCCGTATGACTGTTTAACTGCGTATTTGATTGAAAACTGTTTGTTATCATCATGTTTTGGGTTGAATGCCATATTTGGGCCTCGAGCCAACTGTTTTAGACCCTTAGGGAATTTTTACTAGTATTCCTCACCGTTTTGACTTTATACTTGTACTCAGTCATGCTATATTTTACTATTTTTATAACTCATCCATGTTTACTCTATTTTGACATCTTAAATGATATTTTGAGCTGAGCATCAGATTTTACTGTGCCCGAGTGGCTTTTAGAGATTTCTGACTGAGTAGGGCCGAGGGCATGTGTTGTAAGGTTATTATGGGATCGAGATGCACGCCACATCAGTATTATACTGATTTATGATTATGAGGCCGAGGGACTGAGTTGTTATGCCACAAGGTGGCTTGATATGAGGCTAAGAACCTATTTGATTATGCCACGAGATGGCTTGATATTGCGCTTGGGTCTTACGGGACCCTCCCGGATTCTGTACACCCCCAGTGAGCGCGGGTACCCAGTGTAAGATATGTTATGGCCCGAGGGGCTAATGTTGTTCCATGTTATTGCCCGAGGGGCTGATACGAGTGATTGTAAGATAGCCCTAGGGGTAAATTTTGTTGGTACTTTACCCGAGAGGCTGGTTTTTATGTATCTTATCTCATTGCTTTTCATTCACTAATTTAAACTGCTAAAATATGTTTTAAAAAGGGTTTTCACTAACCTAAGGTGTTTTTACCAGTTTTTACTGTTTTATTGCATTGTGTTGGTTTTACACTGCCTCGTTGTAGCATATTGCGCTGTGTTTTACGTATTTTCTTATCTCTCAGCTGCTTTTACTTTTATTACTCACTGAGTTGGAGTACTCACATTACTCCTTGCACCCTGTGTGCAGATTCAGGAGCCTCTGGTCCCGCTAGCGAGTGCTGATTGCTTTCAGCAGGCGGTTCGGAGCACACTAGGTAGCTGCTCGGTGTTCGCAGCCTAGTGTTTCTCCCTCTTATCCTATTTTCCCTTGTATTAGTTCTGTAATAGACTATGTAGACTCTTCCTATTTTTAATCGGTTGTTAGATTCTCATGACTGGTGACACCCCGATGTCGGGCTGTGTTTATTTCCGCACTTGTTTTATTTCACTATATTTTGGGGTTTATCGCTTGTTAATGACTTAAATTGAACTATTATAACTGTTAATTGGATTGGGGGTTTGTGTCGGCTGGCCTTGTCTTCACGAGAGGCGTCATCACGACCGGGTCCGAATTTAGGGCCGTGACAATGCGAGGCTAGTCATGCCCGAAAACTTGCGAGCGAAGTGCAAATGCTCAAAACGACTGGTCGGGTCATTACATTGATGGATCAAAAAAATTAAATTAAAGTATATAAGTGAATTAAAAATATGAAATTCTAGTATGGTGTTGACATAAGTAAGTAAACATAAGACATGAATTACCTTGTTAAGGTCAATAATATTTTTGGAACTTAACATTGCACTTGCCGTATTCCTTGTTGTACATGGTAATCTATATCTTTCTCGTCTTTCATAAGAAGCTTCGAATTATTATCGATGTTATTGTCTCTAAGGGCATGATTAGAATTTCTTGACACACTCTTTTCGCTTAAAACTATGTTGCTTTCAAAATCATCACCTGAAGTCATGCATAACCAAATTAATAAGAAGGAATAATATAAATGGAACGACGATATAAGTCAAAAGAAGATATAATTCTTTTAAATTATTTTTGAAAAGGTTATATCCTTTGTAAATTACCCTTTTGTTTTTGTTTTTTAGGTAGTGTCTCCTTGGAAGAGCCAACTTGGTCCTTTTTCATTTTGCCTTCATCTTGCACTTCAGATCTTTGGTTCTGAATCATCTACTTTTTGTTTTTCTTTTGTGATGGCTGCATTTGAACATTTACTGTTGAGTACAAAAGGCAATATCAACGAGTTATTTAAATTTAACAAAACATGCTTGCACAAAGTAAAATCTTAACCTCCTCAACATTAATGTGTTTAATGCTGGAAAACAAATTAAAAGAATGAATGAACAAAAAATTTAACTAATTAATTAACCACTATGTCCAGCTTTCTACTCGCAAGTAAATACCTGAGATGTGTATCAATACCTGTTATGTTCTAATCCATTTTTGACAGATAAAGAAATTTAAAAAAAAAAATATTTCAATGTCTGAAGAAGAAAGAAAAAGGAAAACAAGCTTCTGATAATCTTGTTACTCAGAGATGGTCCATAAATTCAGATTGAACCATAAATTCAGAACCAAGAAAAAATGTAAATGAAACCAATAAAAAAGAATTGCAGACCTTAGCCAGTATTGCTCCCCATAAAGCACAGTAACATTTGCTAGATTGAACCAACATTTATAGGTGCAAAACCCAAAGGGCAAAAAGAGAAAAATGAAATGACAAGATTAGCTAGATTTGGGAATAATCAAATTCACCAGCACATAATCACTATCTTTCATTGTGAAAAAATGACTACTAAAAATGGATTGAATTAAGTGAAAAGGCAAATTTGTGGCGTCTTTTATCGTGCTTATATGACTTCTCTTGACTGTTGAGCTATTCCCGTAAAAATTTTGAGTTAGATGAAAAGGCAAAATAGTGTCGTCTCTATTAGTTTAAATATCTTCTCGCTGAGATATCCCCTTGAATGGTTGAATATAACGAAGAAGCAAATTAAGTAATGTCTCGTATTTATATATATACTTTTGGTGGCTAAGTTGTTTCCTTGTAAAATGTGTTAGTTTAATTTCGACAATTCAAATTTACTGCTTGTCGAATAAAGATGAGAAGGCTTTTAAAGTGCAACGGTATGAATAAACGAGAGTTATTAACACTAATTGAGAAAGTTATTAAAATCTATCATTTATTCCTTACACATTTGGCACTTAATTATGTTTATGTTGAATTTTTATAGTGTTTCAAGTGTTTTAACGTTAACAAGAATACGCGATATTCTTCTTTTTATACTGTTTCGCTTTGGAGATTAAGATTCTAAAATTCAAATATAGTATTTTATTTCTTAATAGATTTATTCTTTAGGAAAAAATTAATAATGTAGTAGTATTCTTATACTAATTCAATAAGTTTCTCCAATTCTTAGATTATGTCAAGATGAATTCAAATAGTTCTTAAAAAGTTAGTCAGATTTGCTAACCAATTTGAACAATCAGATTCACTGCCTAAGTATCTACAGTTGTAGAATATGACAAAAGGAATTCAAATAGTTCTCAAAAAAGTTAATCAGATTTACAATTCAATTTAAACAATCAGATTTACTATCCAATTCAAGAAGTGTCCACAATTCCTAGACTTTGACCAAATAAATTCAAATAGTTCTCAAAAGGTTAATCGGATTTGATATCCAATTTGAACAATCAGATTCACTACAAAATGTCCCTTCGTGTCTCCGGGCAAAGAGGGGCAGCTGTAAGCACGTGATTTTTGCCCTATATGAGAATTACTCCCAAAAAATTCAAAAATAAAATGATTTTTCTTTGGTGTGCAATTTTGTGATATTTTGTGATATTTTGAATAATTATTTGTATTTGTCTGTGCATGTTTATTTGCTAAATTAATAAAAAATACAAAAATATGTCGCATTTTGCATGTAGGATTTAATTCTACAATTGTTAGTAATTAAATTTGTTTTACAAAAATTAAAAATTACAAAAATAGGCATCGTTTGCATTTTTAGCATTTAATGTCCAAATATACAATTTTATGCTTAATTATTACTTAATTGTGCGTTAATTGTTATTGGGAGTTAATTTGCGCTTTTATAACTTAATTTAGTTCTTAATAATAGTTTAAGTATTTTTATAATTTAGTTTTAGAAAAATAAAAGAAGAAAAGAAAACAAAAATATAAAGAAAGTCGGAATTGGGCCTCTTCTTCAATTTCAAGCCACAGGCCCAAAAAATGGCCCAACCTTCCCACGACTCGGTCCATATCAAACCGGGTCGACCCAATCCATAATCTAAATACCCAACACCCCCCTATCTTGTAAAACAAAACAAAAGAAAAAAAAACAAACCCTAAAAAAAACTAAACCATCCGCCACCTCCCCACTGTTGCTTCTTCTCCTCCAAAACTCCAAAGCATCAGCCATGGCTGCCCTCAACCCTTCACCTCCATGGCTAACCCCTTCTTCGTCGACGACCACTCCCGTCCTCGACGTCCATGTCGCTGCTGCTTCTGTTTCAACCAAACGACCTCCGAACTCGACCGAACCAGCAACCTTCCCCAACCCCGTCGTTGCTTCGTCTTCGACAACCAACAACCAGTCCGTCGAGCTCCACCATGAAAGCCCACAGTTGAGCTTTCCGCTGCTGCGTCCATTTCTCGCCATGGCCAGTTGCTTCTGCTCGAAGCTTCAACACCACCACCAAACAGACCCAAACAAACCTCGTCGTCCAGCCCGTTCCGTCATGGACGTCGTCGTCCGAGCTGCTGCTTCATCTTCCTCCTTGACGAACAGCTGCTCGACGTCCCGTTCGAGCCAAACAGACCCATCAAGCTGCTACTTCTGTTTCAACCTCGTCGTCCGAGCTGCTGCTGCCTCACTTCGTCTTCTTCAGCTCAAACAACCATGGCCAGTCTTCATCACTGCTTCTTCTGCCTTCATTTTTCTTCGCAAACGAACCCCCAGCTGCTTCCGTTTCATCACTTCTGCCGCGTCAGCTGTTGCTGTTGCTTCGGCGTCAACTTCTTAGGTTCGTGTTCGTCGTCGTTTGGTTGAGCTTTGGTCGAGGCTCGTCGAAATAGTTCGTACATATTTTGTTTCGATCCGGTTAGTAGTTTTTGAGTTTTATTTTGTCCGTATTTCGTTTGGATATTTTTCGAATCTAAAATCAGCGAATGTTTGTTTTGTTCATGTCTATGGGTAGATATTTGATTTTTTGTTTTGTTCATGTTCATATGTTTTGTTAAATTAATTTTCAGATTTCAAATGGAAATTTAATTAGTGGTTTTTCATGTTTATTTCATGTTTGTTTTGTTGTTTAGGTAAAAGATGTTAGTCTAATGTTGGTGAGATACAAATTGAAGTTTAATTAATTGTTTCTTCAATTTATTTCATGTGTTTATGTATTTTTAGAAATTGTTAATATTGTTAAGTTCAAGTTTAAGTTCATAAATGTTTCTTCGTCGATCTTGTTATTTGTCTAAAAAAGAATTTAGTTGTGTTGAAGGAAATATATTGATTTAATCGTTTGAATCCGTCATGCTTGTTGTTTAAATTTCATTCATGTTCATACTTTGTTTGTTTGATCTTGAATCCGAAATTTGTATAGCTTGATTTCTTGTTTACCATTTATGATTATTTCTTGAATTTGTCTCATAATCTTGCTTAAAGTTTAATATAGGAATTGTTGGTTGTAATGTTGTTAGAATTAATTTTAAGTTCAATATGATTGAATTTAGAAATCTAAATATACTTGTTTGTTGTTGTTGTTGAATCCAAAAATAGGATTGGTTGTTGCTAAAATATTGTTCAATCAAATTTTAGTTGTTCTTTGTTGTTCAATTTGTGTTCATGTGATTTGTTGTTGAAATGTTGTTGAAATCATGTTCATGTGATTTGTTGTTAAAATGTTGAAGAAATCATGTTCATGAAATTTGTTGTTTGAACATTGTTAGAAATTAATCATATTGTCTATATTTTGGTTAAGTTTGATTAATTGATGTGTTATAGCTGATGGGTAGTTTGGTAATTTGCAGTACGTTCAGGGGTAGTTTGGTAATTTCAGTAAGGTCGGAGGGGTAGTTTAGGAATTGTACATTTTGTAATTTTTTATGTGAAGCATGGGGGACAAAATGAAATGGGGTGGGTTGTGATATAGTTGTTTAATATAAAGGGGGAACAAGACAAAATTTAGTGGGGGGAATCTTGTATTTATTTATGTTAGGCATGGGAGACAAAATATAATGGGGTGGTGTGATATGTTTATTTAATGTAATGGGGATGAGTGGAAAGATAATGGGTTTGGTAGAGAAAAAATATTGATTTTAATTGATTGAAAGATTTATGGGATGGGTTATATATAGGAAGTCTTGAATCTGATACGGATATAGACAAAAAGAATAAGAACGAGAGAGAGAAACGAATCTGAAAATAAGAGAGAGAAAAGGGGCTGAACATTTAAGAGAGAGAAAATTCCGAAAAATATTTAAACTTCCAAAATAAAAATAAAAACTAAAAAATCTTCTGCTTTCTTTCATTGTTTGAAATCAGAATTAATTGTTGTTTAATCAAAGCTTGAAGCTTTTGTTTTTGGATTACTGCTCCACTGGTTTGCAAACTCTGTTCCTGGGTTGTTACTGCTGCTGGATTATTGTTGCTGTGCTGTATTGTTATTACTGCTGCTGATTCTCATCTTCATTTTCTTTTGCTTCCGATATCAGGTGCACAACTAACACGCTGGTTATTGTAATCCGAATATGAAGCATGAATACAAAAAATGAAGAGTTGAAATTCTGAATTAGCTTTAATTATATTCTGAATTTTATTTGTATGTATAATTTATTTAGTTTGCAAAAAATCCGAATCGTGTAGCTATTTAAATACATATAGTGGAATATCCGACGATAGCTTAACGATTGAACTACCTATATATTGCCAAAAATAAATAAATGGTGTAGTAACTTCGTCAAGTAAAAATCAAACGAATAGGCCATCTAGTAAGAACTTGATAGAAATATTGTTTGGTTAAATAATAATGGTTAATTTCAGCATGTAAATGGTCTAGGATTTAAAATTAGATTGCCATATTTTTTTTAATTTGACAAACTGAGAACATGCCTAGTATATTGTAACTAGGTAATAACATATAAATAAATTAAGATATTTTCTTTTTTATTTTGTAAAGACAAATTTAATAGGAAAAAATGTAGGCACTTTAGGATTATCCTTTTATAATAAATGAGATGGGTCTTGCCAAATAAAACACACAAATTGCAGGGCCCTCGATAAAAATTTAATTGATTACTTAGACTTCGGGATGGGCCGTTTAGCAAATTTCACGGCCTTCCCCAAAGTAATAAAGCGCTAATTGCTTTAGGCGCGAAATAATAATAATACATCCTTAAACACGGGTACGCATTTATGCGACCCAAATCCAAATCCCAAAACATTGAATAAAAATATGTTCCGGATCGTGGATGCATTTTATGTGACCCAATCCAAAGACATGTTTTTAAACGATGTTCACATTCTTTAAAAAAATATAATAATAAAAGCGGCCAAAGGATAAAACTTGCACATAAGTTTATAATACGTATAAAATCAGATAATCAAGCCAAATATAACAGTTGAGCGACCGTGCTAGAACCACGGAATTCGAGAATGCCTAACACCTTCTCCCGGGTTAACAGAATTCCTTATCCGGATTTCTGGTTCGCGGACTGTAACACAGAGTCATTCTTTTCCTCGATTCGGGATTAAAATTGGTGACTTGGGATACCTTAAACCTCCCAAGTGGCGACTCTGAAATAAATAAATAAATCCCGTTTCGACTGTCCTTTAATTGGAAAAACTCCCTACGCCCTCGCGGGGGAGGAAAAAGGAGGTGCGACAACTCTGGCGACTCTGCTGGGGACTTGAGTTCCAGAACCACTGGTTCAGGGTTCAAGAATTCGAGCTTAAAATAACTGTTATAGTTGGCTTTATTTTTTATCTGATTTTTACATGATATATGCCTAATGTGCTAAATGATGCTTTTACCGCTTTAATATTATCTGAATTGTGTATATAAAACTGCTACGAAACCCTTCTTCTTTCTGAGTCTTCCGAATTTATGGTGTACACGTGCGCGTGGCCCACCTTTCTGTTAGAAGTCATACCAAATAAAACGAAGTTGGGACAAGTAACTAGGCCGGGTAGACTTTCGTGCTCCCGGTACGTTGCCCCCACTTCGGCTCAAGCTGTCCACTTGGGTAAGCCAGGGCTAGAACAATATGCCTCAGGTTTTTCACTTAGAATAACTCAGCTTCATGCCGGATCCCTAGTAGGAACGTTTGTTTGCATCACGTGCATTTGACTTTGGAGGCTCAACACAGGGGTTGGGTCTGTCTAGGACAGGTGTACCAAAAATGAAAATGACCATCCTGATGCATCTTACTTGCTCCTACTTGCGCATTTATTTGATTCGGACTTGTGTGTTGACTGACTTTTGAATATCAAGAACAATATTTTGAAATGGAAAAAACAAATAAGCGGTTAGGGAATTGATTGTTTATTTTGAAAAGAAAAAAAAAACCAATGCCCGAATACCGTCAAAATTCTTGCAGAAAATTTGAGAAAATGAAAAAAAAATGTCTTATTAGTTTGTTTTACTAAAAGAAAAGGAAAAATAATAAATAAAAAAAATCGTTGTTTTGTCTTATTATTATTTTAAAAAATATATATAAAAAATATAAAAAAGGAAAATAGTTTGTCTTCACCTGAAAATGACAATGAAAAAGAGTCTTACTTTTAAAATAGTTTTTTTATTCGTTTCTGAAAATGCCAAAATAAAAATGAAAAGAGTCGTGCTTTGAGAGTGGTTTTGTTATTTGTTGCTGAAAAAGAAAAAAAAATCCTGTTTTAAAATAGTTCGGTTAATTAGCCTGAACTACGCGGGTTTGATTCTCACCGGATGTTAGATACGTAGGCAACCCTCATCGGGTCCAACCCCACCTTTTTGCTAAAATAGCCAAAAACCAATAAATAAATAAAAACGTGTCAAAATTTTAATTTTGTCATAAATAAGTCGGGTGGTGTCTAACCTCCCCTTTTGCTAAAAATAGCCGAAAAAAATATGTCAAATTTTAATTTAGTCATAAAGAAGTCGGGTGACGCTGTTTTATCAAGACATAGCCGAATGTTCCCGAAAGGGACGCCGGAAGGCTGAATTTGCATAAACAGCCACCTTTGGGTCATTTTTTAAGATTTGGTCCAGTTGACCCACACAGCCTTAAAAATCTTCGTCCCCGAGACGTTGAAAGGCCGTGTTTGCAATATTGAGTTTTCTATTTTGAAAAAAAAACGATAAAAAAGAGTCATAAATAAGTCGGGAGATGCTGTTTTGTCAAAAATAGCCGAATGTTCCCGAATGGGACGCCAGAAGGCTGACTATGCATAAACAGCCACCTTTTGGGTCATGTTTAGGATTTTGGTCCAGTTGACCCACACAGCCGTAAAAATCTTCGTCCCCGAGGCGCTGAAGGGCCGTGTTTGCAACATCCGGTTTTTATTGTAATTTGAAAAAAAAACAAAGAGTCAACGGTCAGGTGAATACCGTTTTAGTCAAAAATAAGCCGAGCCAGCTTCGGCCGCGTCTTAAACCGCTCTTACCGAAATAGCCTTAGAGTATCTTTCAGTTGTCGAAAGGCTATTTTCGTAAAAGAACGGACAAGTTTGTAAAGTGTCAAAATAATCCTCCCCGGCCTCAAAATTCATGTGAGATTTGGAAGGGGGCACATTTGCAAAAAATAGCCGTTTGGTTGCATTTGTCAAACGGGGAAAGGAAGCTGGCCTTTTTATTTCGTGGTTATAAATCTTTAATTAGAATATGTGGGTTGTTTGATTTTCGAGTTTGTAGGTCATCTTCAAACCTTTGAAACCCAGTTTGTTTTAAATTGAAAAAAAAAAATGTTTAGTATTGTTTATCTGTTATTGGTCCGAACTATGCAAGGTCTGATTCATGTGGGGTCATGATACGTAGGCAATCTCCATAAGATTCGACCACAACAAAAAAAAAATTGAAAAAAAAAATCGAAAAGAAAAAGAAAAAGAAAAAAGATGTTATTAATAATGGGGACCGACGGAGTGCATTCTAACCTGTTTCGCTTTGAATCACAAAGAAAGTTAAGGTGGTTGGTTTGTGGTAAGCCGGAAATACAAGACCCAGAAGCACACTTTGCGGGGATCAGGCCTGATAACAGAAGCACTCGAATCCTATTGGGACTTGTTGACTAAAGTTGATGATATTGAAGTTGGCAATGGTCTAGGCAATACTGATGCGAAGCTCAGTGGCTGAGATGCCAATTTTGATAAAATGGGAGGACGCTCCGTTCCTTGGTTAGCAGGAGAGAAGTTTTTGGTGGCTTATTTTGTTGTCATTTCTGTTGTCCGGATTATTCTTAGGGTTGTAATCCGAATATTGTCTTGTGTCAAACCTTCTTATCTTTCCAGTTTGTCATATCAGTTTGTTTAAGTTTTGTCGAGGTTGTGTTAGGATTTTATTCTGGTTGTTTTGTTTGTTTTATTATTCAAACCATTTCGCCGGTAGTCTAATACAAAAGTCGGTCTTTTATTGTTTCCAGTCATCTTTTGTTTAGTCCTTTTATCATTTTTTGTTCAGCGCCGATTCTCGTGACATGACATGCGCACATATTGGGCCTAATCTTAAAAGTTAATCATAAAACCCTCGGAAGGTGATTAAAGCATTTAAAGGAAATAAGAACGGTTTGAGATTATTTGAAGCCCGAGTCATGTGGAACTGGGGCAAGTTAAACATAAAGAAAACCGTTAAATGCAGGGTTCGCCAAATTGGCATGAGGGTCGTTCATGAGAATGAGAGTGAGAGTGTCGCCCAGCAGTGCTTTAGAAATGACAAATGAAAAAGCAAGTGTTTAACATAATTGTCAAGTCCAGCACCATCGGAAGAGACTATAAATCTATGTTCAATCGTGTTGTTTGCACTTGGCATGTTTTGAAGACTGGAATGACGAAGGCATTTTGTTCTGCTACCTAAACACTTTATCCTTCGTTACCCCTTTTTGAGCCTTATTTATTTTCTTTCATACCCCTCGTTCGGAATCAATAGCAACGACTAGGAAATACGAGTCTAGAAGGTAAAGAAAAAAAATCAACAAAAAAAAGAAAAAAAAACGAAAAAAATAAGAAGAGAAAAATAATAACAAAAAACAAAAGAAAGTCAAATGAAAACAGAGGAATTGGGAACTACGTTTGACCTGATTCCTCAAAGAGGATACGTAGGCGCCTCACGGCTCGGTCATGGTGTAAAAAGAAATTAAAAATAATAAATAAATAATCCCCAAGCAAGAAACTGGGGCAAGAGTTGTGCTCGTTGTAAGCAAAATTGGTTCCGAAGGTTGTAATTTTAAACCCCAAGTTTATTTTGTTTTTGAGCCTTTAATACCCTTTCTTTCTAGCCTGTCCAAAAACCCACATTACGGTCCAAAGAAAGACCTTCTGACCAGTCTGCAAAAGATGCCAAGTCAGACAAATGAGAGTCTTACCGGCGAACATAACATTCTGTTCTACAGCAGAAAGGACTCTAATCTCCAGCAGAGAGAGTCATACCGGCAACACTCCAAAATCCCCAGCTGGAAAGTGATACAAATGAGAGAGTCTTATCGGTGAAAATCTTCACGGACACCATAAGGCGATGAAAGCTGAGAGAAAAACCAAAATGAGAGAGGCTTGATAGTGAAAACCCTTCGGGCACTACAAGTCGAATAAGATTGAGAATCAGATGGGGAATTGCCAATTGAAGGTCTTGAAAGACGATTGACGGCGGAGGATAGGCCACATGTGCATGTCATGACCATTAGAGTCAGTGTCTGCGTTTGATAGGTTTTTTTATTCATAGTTTCTTGTGTTAAAGAGTCATCTTTTTCCTTTGTCATTTATTCTGTTCCTTTTTATCTTTCTCCTTTCATAGAAAATTCCCCAGTAGAGTCTGTTTGGTCAGAACCAGTGGGAAATGACTTCAAAATAGGCCATCAGCTTTCCAATTATGCAGGATGAGATCTGACTAGTACATCCAAGTGGTATAGTCAGGAAGGAACAAGCGCGAGGCCAGTGTCAAGAAAGATATCCCCAACAAAAGGATTGCCGAAATCAAAGGTTATTAAACCTCAAGACCAGAGCCCGTGGACAAACAAGGAGAGCAATAAGCATGATTTTGGAAATTCATGCGAGACTAAAAGGTCGGGAAAATGCAAGTTTCCGAGCCATGCCACGAAAGAAGAGGGGAATCCCCAGCAGAAATAGATTACCCCAGCAAATAATATCATCCCCAACAAGTTTTGGAACGCAGAGCAGGGAAGGAGAAAGGAAAAAGCCATCCCAGTAGGCATATCACAACCAACCACCATGTTTTAAACTAACAAATTTTGTTTAAATTGAAACAGGTAAGGGAAATGGCATTAATGACAGAAATGCATGCCATAAAGGAGACTGTCAAACTGGGGCAGAAAATTTTCCTTTCATTTGGAAAATTTTCTGGAAATCAGGTACCAAGGAAGTGGTCTTTGAACCAGGGTTGCCCCCAACATAATAAGTTTCCAATGGAGGAAGTTGTTCCCCAGCAGACAGAACCAAAGAGATGAAACTGGTGTTTAGAAAAAGCAAAAGCCATTGTCATCCCCAGCAGCTTCCAGAAGAATGAAGCATAGATATCAAATCTTAGTCCGATGAATCTTTCTCCTAAGATCACAACAAAATGGACCTAGTCTGACGATTTATCTCCTAGAGTCAAAATCTTGGTCTGATGAAATTTTTCTCCCAAGATAATATAATAAAATCTTAGTCCGATGAATCTTTCTCCTAAGATCACAACAAAATGGACCTAGTCTGACGATTTATCTCCTAGAGTCAAAATCTTGGTCTGATGAAATTTTTCTCCCAAGATAATATAATAAAATCTTAGTCCGATGAATCTTTCTCCTAAGATCACAACAAAATGGACCTAGTCTGACGATTTATCTCCTAGAGTCAAAATCTTGGTCTGATGAAATTTTTCTCCCAAGATAATATAATAAAATCTTAGTCCGATGAATCTTTCTCCTAAGATCACAACAAAATGGACCTAGTCTGACGATTTATCTCCTAGAGTCAAAATCTTGGTCTGATGAAATTTTTCTCCCAAGATAATATAATAAAATCTTAGTCCGATGAATCTTTCTCCTAAGATCACAACAAAATGGACCTAGTCTGACGATTTATCTCCTAGAGTCAAAATCTTGGTCTGATGAAATTTTTCTCCCAAGATAATATAATAAAATCTTAGTCCGATGAATCTTTCTCCTAAGATCACAACAAAATGGACCTAGTCTGACGATTTATCTCCTAGAGTCAAAATCTTGGTCTGATGAAATTTTTCTCCCAAGATAATATAATAAAATCTTAGTCTGATGAATCTTTCTCCTAAGATCATAACAAAATGGACCTAGTCTGACGATTTATCTCCTAGAGTCAAAATCTTGGTCTGATGAAATTTTTCTCCCAAGATAATATAATAAAATCTTAGTCCGATGAATCTTTCTCCTAAGATCACAACAAAATAGACCTAGTCTGACGATTTATCTCCTAGAGTCAAAATCTTGGTCTGATGAAATTTTTCTCCCAAGATAATAAAATAAAATCTTGGTCCGATGAATCTTTCTCCTAAGATCACAACAAAATGGACCTAGTCTGACGATTTATCTCCTAGAGTCCAAATCTTGGTCTGATGAAATTTTTCTCCCAAGATAATATAATAACATCTTAGTCCGATGAATCTTTCTCCTAAGATCACAACAAAATGGACCTAGTCTGACGATTTATCTCCTAGAGTCAAAATCTTGGTCTGATGAAATTTTTCTCCCAAGATAATATAATAAAATCTTAGTCGGATGAATCTTCTCCTAGGATCAAAATCTAGTCTGATGAATTTTCTCCTAGGATAATTTGAAAAAAAGAAGAAGTTTGAATTTGAAAAGTTGTTGAAGTCAGGAGCCCCCCTGAAGAATAGAATGGCGATTTATCGGTTGAAGTCAGGAGCCCCCTGAAGAATAGAATGGCGATTTATCGGTTGAAGTCAGGAGCCCCCCTGAAGAACAGAATGACGATTGATTGGTTGAAGTCAGGAGCCCGCCTGAAGAGAGGAATGGCGTTTAATTTTAAAGTTGTGTATTTGAAGTCAGGAGCCCGCCTGAATAGAGGAAAGGCGTTTTTAAAAGTTGTTGAAATCTCGCCAACCTAAAGAAAGGAATGGCGATGTATTGGTTGAAGTCAGGAGCCCGCCTGAAGAGAGGAAAGGCGTTTTTAAAAGTTGTTGAAATCTCGCCAACCTAAAGAAAGGAATGGCGATGTATTGGTTGAAGTCAGGATCCCCCCTGAAGAAAAGAATGGCGATTTAGTGGTTGAAGTCAGGAGCCCGCCTGAAGAGAGGAATGGCGATTATTTTCAAAGTTGTTGTTGAAGTCAGGAGCCTGCCTGAAGAGAGGAATGGCGATTTATTTTCAAAGTTGTTGTTGAAGTCAGGAGCCCGCCTGAAGAGAGGAATGGCGATTATTTTCAAAGTTGTTGTTGAAGTCAGGAGCCCGCCTGAAGAGAGGAAAGGCGTTTTTAAAAGTTGTTGAAATCTTGCCAACCTAAAGAAAGGAATGGCGATGTATGGGTTGAAGTCAGGAGCCCGCCTGAAGAGAGGAATGACGATTATTTTCAAAGTTGTTGTTGAAGTCAGGAGCCCGCCTGAAGAGAGGAATGACGATTATTTTCAAAGTTGTTGTTGAAGTCAGGAGCCCACCTAAAGAGAGGAATGACGATTTATTTTCAAAGTTGTTGTTGAAGTAAGGAGCCCGCCTGAAGAGAGGAATGACGTTTATTTTTAAAGTTGTTGTTGATGTTGGGAGCCCGCCCAGATAACAGAGGCATACATTTCAGTCTTTACATTTCAGTTGTTGAAGTTGGGAGCCCGCCCATAGAACAGAGGCATACATTCAGTCTTTACATTTCAAGCATTGAAGTTGGGAGCCCGCCCAGATAACAGAGGCATACATTTCAAGTCTTTAATTTTCAAATATTGAAGTTGGGAGCCCGCCCATAGAACAGAGGCATACATTTCAAGATCGAGTCAGAGGACAATCCCAAATAACAGAGGCATACATTTCAGTCTTTATATTTCAAGCATTGAAGTTGGGAGCCCGCCCAGATAACAGAGGCATACATTCAGTCTTTTCATTTCAACTGTTGTCTTTTCATTTCAAGTGTTGAAGTTGGGAGCCCGCCCAGATAACAGAGGCATACATTTCAGTCTCTTCATTTCAAGCGTTGAAGTTGGGAGCCCGCCCAGATAATAGAGGCATACATTTCAGTCTTTACATTTCAAGCATTGAAGTTGGGAGCCCGCCCAGATAACAGAGGCATACATTTCAGTCTTTACATTTCAAGCATTGAAGTTGGGAGCCCGCCCAGATAACAGAGGCATATATTTCAGTCTTTAATTTTTAAGTATTGAAATTGGGAGCTCGCCCATATAACAGAGGAATACATTCAGCATTAATTTTCAAGTATTGAAGTTGGGAGCCCGCCCATACAACAGAGGCATACATTTCAAAATCAAGTCAGAGGACAACAAAACAGAGGGTTACAATAGGAATCCCCAGCAGGAAACAAAAAAAAAATTCCCCGGCACCGGGAAGCAGAAGGTTGCAACAAAAGGTCCCAGCACAAACTCAAGTGCATGTGTCAAAAAGAAGAAAAACACCGAAAAAAATGCAAGCAGACAAGAAACCAAGGCAACAAGAAAAAAATTGGAGTCTATCCTAGCTTCTTGTTTTCTTTTAAGCATGGTGTAACAAGGAGATCAGTAAGCAGTAGTAATAGCATGCAACAACAGTAACATTGCAGTCCAACGGTAGTCCCAGCTACCAAAATTTTCCGAACTACATTGACCTGATTCCTGTTTAGCCCAGGATATGTAGGAAACCTTTGAAGCAAAGTCGGTCAAATCTTTTTCAAAAAAAAAATGCTTCAACTGAGTACTCGGATGGGCAAAAATCGCTCGCTTTATCTTTGCACGAAAACCCTTCGTGTCTTCGGGAAAAGAGGGGCAGTTGTAAGCACGTGATTTTTGCCCAATATGAGAATTACTCCCAAAAAATTCAAAAATAAAATGATTTTTCTTTGGTGTGCAATTTTGTGATATTTTGAATAATTATTTGTATTTGTCTGTGCATGTTTATTTGCTAAATTAATAAAAAATACAAAAATATGTCGCATTTTGCATGTAGGATTTAATTCTACAATTGTTAGTAATTAAATTTGTTTTACAAAAATTAAAAATTACAAAAATAGGCATCGTTTGCATTTTTAGCATTTAATGTCCAAATATACAATTTTATGCTTAATTATTACTTAATTGTGCGTTAATTGTTATTGGAAGTTAATTTGCGCTTTTATAACTTAATTTAGTTCTTAATAATAGTTTAAGTATTTTTATAATTTAGTTTTAGAAAAATAAAAGAAGAAAAGAAAACAAAAATATAAAGAAAGTCGGAATTGGGCCTCTTCTTCAATTTCAAGCCACAGGCCCAAAAAATGGCCCAACCTTCCCATGACCCGGTCCATATCAAACCGGGTCGACCCAATCCATAACCCAAATACCCAACACCCCCTATCTTGTAAAACAAAACAAAAGAAAAAAAAACAAACCCTAAAAAAAAACCTAAACCATCCGCCACCCCGCCACCCCACTGTTGCTTCTTCTCCTCCAAAACTCCAAAGCATCAGCCATGGCTGCCCTCAACCCTTCACCTCCATGGCTAACCCCTTCTTCGTCGACGACCACTCCCGTCCTCGACGTCCATGTCGCTGCTGCTTCTGTTTCAACCAAACGACCTCCGAACTCGACCGAACCAGCAACCTTCCCCAACCCCGTCGTTGCTTCGTCTTCGACAACCAACAACCAGTCCGTCGAGCTCCACCATGAAAGCCCACAGTTGAGCTTTCCGCTGCTGCGTCCATTTCTCGCCATGGCCAGTTGCTTCTGCTCGAAGCTTCAACACGACCACCAAACAGACCCAAACAAACCTCGTCGTCCAGCCCGTTCCGCCATAGACGTCGTCGTCCGAGCTGCTGCTTCATCTTCCTCCTTGACGAACAGCTGCTCGACGTCCCGTTCGAGCCAAACAGACCCATCAAGCTGCTACTTCTGTTTCAACCTCGCCGTCCGAGCTGCTGCTGTGAGCACGTGAGTTTTGTTTTGCGCGACAATCGCTCCAAAAGAATAAAAAAAATAATAACAATTGGTCCTGCTGTATAATTTTTGGATTTCTGTACGACACTTTGTTAATTATTTGTGACTTTTGCCCATTTTTATTTTTATCTAAAAACAAAATACAAAAAATGTGTGTGTCATGCATAATTCGAACCGTAATCCGGTTGTTAAATAGAAAATCATAAATAGGCATCCTCGTCCGTGATTTTTGTTTTGTTTGATTTTACCTGTTTTGAAATATTTTAATGTGTGTGCAAATAATTGTATTAAGTGTGTATTTAATTTTAATTTGATTTTCCTTAGGTTTGTTTTTAAAATAAAGAAGAAAAAGAAATAAAAAAAAAATCTTCTTCTTCCGGACTTGGGCCAGTTTTAAATAAATTGGCCCAAACAAACTCAGCCCAAAACCAGGCCTGCCCGGTCCACACCAGCTAAACACCCAGAGCGTCCAAACGACGTCGTGTTAATCCAGGTTGATCTGGGCCGTTGATCTCAAATTGATCAACGGTCAAGATCGATTCCCCATAACCCACTGAGGAACACGACCCGTTTCCACCCGGACCAACCCAAACCCTTTACCCTTGAAACGACGCCGTTCCCTGTTAGTCGAAGGATCCTGGCCCTTCATCCAACGGCCAGGATCCACCTACCCACTAACTATATAAGCTTGTAACCTTACCCTGCCCCCCTATCCAAACCCCAGCCTTCGTCGCCTTCACCAGAACCCCAAACCCTAGAGCCGCCCCTGTACCCTTCACCATGAAAACCGGCGGCCCGGACGCCGGTGACCTTCACCTTAACACCCTAGAATCCCTTTGCCGTCCTGAACATGAATCTGTTAACTACTTAACTCGAATCCCATCCCACCTTCTCGAATCTTCATTTGAAGATTCGAGTCAAAACTCGATCTACACCGTTTAACCCCAGCTTCACACCAGACACTCCCCAGACCCCCTTCGTGACCAAACCATGCTTGGTTTGGTCCGAATCTGACCAGGGAAGCATGAATCCCAGATCTGATTCTTGGAACCATAAGGTTCCTCGTCGATGGGCCGTGTTTTGTTCAAACCAAAGGATTAAGGTCTAATGGACCTTAATCGAAGTGTTTCTCATCTGAGAAACACTTCGATTAAAGCCCGTTCAGCCTTAAGAAAGGTCTGTCCAAATCCGAGTTAAGGCTTTTGATTTTTCGAGATTTGAGGTGAGTCTTGCTTTTTCTTTTCTTTTCTTTATTTGTTTTGGTCCATGTGATTGTTCTAAAAGATGTTCATGTTTGTTGAAATCTTTTGTTTTGAGTTTTATTAACTGTGTCCTGTCCACCTTGCCCGAGCCTTTGTGTTTGATTGTTTTCTTTCTTCTACTGGTTCACTGATAATGGTATGTGTAAGCTATACAATCAAGTGAATATTGAATTGGTTTGTTCATTTAGCTCCTAGGGCCTTTCTGTGTTAACATTGCAATATGAACCCCTTGTGTGATACTGTTAGATGTCTGATTTTTGGCTACGATTGCACCTGTTGTGATTAATATAGTCGAGTCGACATGTGTCGTCAATTAGTTTTAAACTAGCTGAACAATAACAAATTGACCTGCTGCAGTTAAACATTTGCCTGAATCAATTAAGAACTGAGTCTAGTGCTTATAATTATTAATTTGGATCAGAAATGTAAAATCAATGTTTTGTTTAGTTACAGTTTTGAAATTGGAGGGCATGTGCACTTGTGCACAACATGTGCATTGGTGAACAGCCTGAGCCTTGCCTAAAGGCTTTTTGAATTAAATAGTTTGACAGCATGTGCTGTCAGACTACATCCTGCTGCCCACACCCTACTTTAGTTTCAGAAATAATAAACATTACTAAAGGTAAGCCTGCCAAGGGAATATCATGGGGTTTTGTTTATACTTAATTAGCTAAGTGGAAACTGAAAAGGGGCAGCACATGGGAGGGTATTCTGATGATCAAAACAGGCTGTTAAAGGGATGACTTTAGGCTTATAAAAATAAGACATATGATGATAGATAAGGGGGAGAACATATATAGAGAGAGAGAGGATCTAGAATAGATATACAGAGGGGGACACACAGAGAGAGATAGAGAGAGAGGGAATTGTGAAGAAAAGTATAGGGGGGCACCTGATATTAGAGAGCATATAGGAGACAGAGGGAGGAGAGGAATACATCTGATATTGGGGAACACACATAGGGAACTCAGACTGGACTGGGGTTTGGGATTTTCAGAACATAAGAGAGAGTATAGATTTGAGAAGAGAGAGCTGAATACATACTTATTAACACACACAGACAGATACAAGGGAGAAAGGATAGGAAAATCAGGAACTGTTTTCTTCACATTGTCATCTGGATTTCATTTGTTCTTCTGCTTATTCTGTTCCTTTCAAGTTTAAACTGAGCTCACTGGTTGTAGTTTGCATTGGGTTACTTCCTGAAGTTTGGCCTATCTGGGGTTTTCTATTTCCACTGCCCTGTTTGTTGCCTGCTGTTATATCTGCTGCACTTGTTGCCATTGTTACTCTGCTGATTTCCCTCTTCTTCAATTGTCAAATATTTCCAGGTACACAACTTCTGAAACCATGTGTTGTTGAAAGTTTGAAGTTGAAGCAGAAATAAAGAAATGAACATCTGTTTATGTTATAATACTGATGTTCAAAATAGGTTGAATGTTAGTTTGGCCTGTATTTGTTTAACTGCAAACTGCAAACATTCTGTATAAATTAACATATATTCTAAGTTGAGATGAACAATTAGATAGCATTGGCTTGATAGATCAGATGTGTTTTAAAGCATGCAACCGTTAGCTTTGTTTCAGTTATGATATCATAACATAGAATCATAGCAAGCATATGTATGTATTTTTGCCTAGATCTCTGAACCATCGAATCTGCTACATTCGTTTCTATTTGACTTCAAGATAAGTGTACCCCAAACTAATTCTCATGCAGCGTTACGTTAACAGGGTAATAATGTATGCTGACCCTTTTATTGGACTACTTGTTTCTACATAGTTTCGATATGGGCTTCAATATAGATTCATCGTTTCGAAATAACGCGACTACTTTTTTGAGTTCAATTAACAGTGGTTTTCCTAATAAACAACTGATTTCATTTATCAAGCCCAAATGAGCTAGTTTTGCAATCCGAACTGGAAGGTCGTTTTTAATGCAAATTTAGTGTACGTTATTAGTTTGCTTGCAATCCCCTTAGCAAATTAACAAAACTTATTCACTCCTTAAAGACGAGGCATGAGATAATTCTCACCTCATAAACAACCAATTAGGCAATCAAGCAAAAATTTGGATTCGTCATATATAGTAGAGATTTAGTATGTTAGTTGCTTAAACAAGTAAGTTTAGTATTTTTCTCTTTTATTTTTTTAGAGACAAATGTATTAGAAATGTAGCCACTTTAGGATATCCTTTTCAAAAATAGAGGCGAGCCTCGCCAAATAAAAATGCAAAATTGTGAGGCCCTCAATATATAACCACAATAATTATTTAGAATTCGGGACAGGCCGTTTAGCGAATTTTACGGCCTTCCCAAAATAACAATACGCTAGTTGCTTTAGGCGCACCTTTAATAATTTAACCTTCTTAAACACGGGTGCACATTGATGTGACCCAAATCCGAATCTCAACGGAGTCAAAATGTGTCGACGACCACGGGTGCATTGATTGTGACGTGGTTCGAGATGCATTTTCACGACGTTGCAATTCTATAAAAATAAATGATAATAATAAAAGCGGTTTAAACTTAATAAAAGCACATAAGTCACAACATGTATTTAAATCAGATATTTAGCCATTATAACAATTTAAGCGACCGTGCTAGAACCACGGGATTCGAGGGTGCCTAACACCTTCCCTCGGGTCAACAGAATTCCTTACTTAGAATTTCTGGTTCGCAGACTTCATTTGGAAAAGTCGAAAATTTCCTCGATTTGGGATTCGAGATAAACCGGTGACTTGGGACACCAAATACCAAACCTTTCCCAAGTGGCGACTCTGAATTAAATAAATAATCCCATTTCGAATATTGTCACTTAAATTGGAAACCCCCCCCCCCCCCCCCCCCCCCCCCGCGCATTTAACCCTTCGGGGTCGGGCGCGCAAAAAGGAGGTGTGACAGCTCTGGCGACTCTGCTGGGGACATGATGACCCAGAACCACTAGTTCAGGGTTCAAGAATTTGAGCTTAGAATAATTGTTATATTTGGCTTTATTATTTGATCTTTATTACATGTTTTTGCATAATGTGCTAAATGCTGTCTTTTACCGCTTTGATATTATCTGAACTGTATATAAACTGTGCCGAAACCCTTCTCTTCTTGCCTCCGGGGAGAAGCTCGCTGGTCGAGACTCCCTATTCTGTTAGTGTCAATACCTGAAATAAGAAAGAGGTCCGACAAGTTACAAAGCCGGACGATCTCGCGGGTCCCCGGTACGTAGCCCCCTCCTCGACTCGAGTTGTCCGCTCGGGTACACAATCTAGAACAAATACCCAGCGTATAAACCTAGTATAACGAAACTTCATGCCGGATCCCTAGTAGGAAAGTTTATTTGCATCATGTTGCATTTGACTTAGGGGGCTCAACACAGGGGTTGGGTCCGTCTAGGACAGGCAACCTGAAATAAAAAGACCACCCTGCTGCATCCTATTTGTTTTGCGTATTTATTTGCTTCGGTTCCGCATGCTGACCGGTTTCTAAAAAAAATAAAAAAAAAAGAAGAAAATAGCGGCATAGGGAGATAATTACTTATTTTGGAAAATTAGAACCATTGTCCGAGTAGTGTCGAAACCTCGCCGGAATTTTTCCAAAAAAAAAAAAAGAATAAAACCAACATTTGTCTTTTAGTTTGATTTGCTAAAAAAAACACATAAAATTTTTTCTTTTTCTTTTAAAAAATCAAAAAGGGTATTTATTTAAAAGTAAAAAAAAAATTTGGAAATTCATAATGTGTTGTTTCTTTCGTAGCACCTCTTTATAAATTCGGACTAATAGTCCAAATATTTCCTTTAAAAAAAAATCTCTTTAGTCTTTTATCTCTTGTCGAAAGAAAATAATGAAAAAAAAATATTTCTTGCTTTCTGGGTTTAATTGATTTTCTCTATTCATGATGTGCCGAACTACGCGGGTCTGATTCTCACCGGATGTGAGATACGTAGGCAAACCTCATCGGTTCCGGCCCCAATTAAAAAAAAATCCCAAAAAATATATTTTTCTTTAGTTCTTTCTTTATAAATGTTTCTTTAGAAAATACAAAAAAGGGAAATAAAAAATAATATAAAAATTTCTTTAAACTCAAATAAAATAGTCTCTTTCTTTCTGAAGTCTTTCATGTGAAATAATGAAATAAGAATTAAAAATCCAAAAAAAATACTCCTTGCTTTTAGTCTCTCTTTTGTAAAATGTTCAAAAAAAAAATAGTTGAAAAATTGAGTTCCAAAATATTAGGACTTTTCTTTAGAAGTGCTTTTGTAAATAAATGAAACTCAGAAATTCCAAATCATTTTTCTTAAAAAGTCCCTCTTTCAAAATTTAAGAGGCAACATCATGACAAAAAAAAATATATTCTTTCTTCCGTAGAAAAGGGTGAAACAAATGAAAAATCAACCAAAACACATTTTTTAGAAGCAAATAATGTTTTTAGAAGTCTTTCTTTAAAAAATAAAACAAAAATCAAATAAAAAAAATATCTTCTTTCTTCTTTTAAAGCATTTCTTTTGAAAATTCCAAAAAAAAAGAGAGAGTTAGTTTACTTACTCCATTCACGATCGCCCGAACTACGCCGGTTTGATTCTCACCGGATGTGAGATACGTAGGCAACCCTCGTCGGGTTCAACCCCCATTTTTGCTAAAATAGCCAAAATCAATAAAAAAAATGTGTTTCAAACTTTAAAAGAGTCGTAAATAAATCGGGTGACGCTGTTTTGTCATAAATAGCCGAATGTTCCCGAAAGGGACGCCGGAAGGCTGACTTTGCATAAACAGCCACCTTTGGGTCTTGTTTAGCATTTTTTTCCAGTTGACCCACACAGCCTTAAAATCTTCGTCCCCGAAGTGTTTAAAGGCCGTGTTCAAAACTTGATCCCCTCTGTAAAATATTTTTGAGTCAAGTCATTTTTGTTAAAATCACCTTAATAAATGTGCAGGATGAGCACGATGCAAAATGAACACTTTTCAATAATGACCAAAATCCCTGTCAAGTTACGGCTATGGTGGAATGATCTAGGTGTTGAAGGACAAAATGAGGTCAAGAAATATCTGAAAGGTCTTGTGGGTTTGTTGGAAATTCAACCTCGGGGAGATATCATAAGAGCTTTGGTTACCTACTGGGACCCAGCGCACAATGTTTTCCATTTCTCTGATTTCGAACTCACTCCGACTTTGGAAGAAATGGCCGGGTACATCGGGAACGCTGAACTTCCGTTGAGGCGAAAATACTTGGTCGCCCCAAGAGTTGTCACGGTGCATAGGTTCCTAGATTCATTGAAGATACCTAGAACAGTCCACAACCCGGATCTGGCAGCCAGATTTTGTACTCCATGCTTCATATATGATAGGTACGGTCATGAGGGGGATTCAATAATCCAATCAACAAACTGTGCAGCAAAGGAGTTCGTCAGAAGTGGGACAAGCACAGACGGGTAGCGTTCGTGATGATGTTCTTAGGCCTTCTGGTATTTCCAAGGAAAGACGGAAACATTGATTTAAAGATATCCGGGGTCGTCAGCACTTTACTCACGCAAAGTGACAGTACTCTCGCGCCTATGGTGGTATCTGACATCTTTCGAGCTCTTACAGTTTGTAAAGCTGGGGGAAATTTCTTCGAAGGTTGTAACTTGCTCCTACAGATATGGATGACCGAGCACCTCTGCCATCATTCCGAGATTTTGAGCCATGGTTCCCCGGAAAAGACCTGCATAGAAGAATCTTACACGAGAACCAAAGAGATCAGTTTTCCCAAAGGAGTCCTGACATGGACCTCGTTCTTTCAAGCTCTTACTGCCAGCCAAATACAATAGACGTTGGGATGGTTTCCTGTTGATGAGATCCTATATATGTCTGCAGCTAAAACTCATTTCTTACTAATGGGGCTTAAGAGCATTCAACCTTACGCACCTTGCCGAGTTTTGAGACAGTTCGGAAGATGCCAAACAGTACCTCATGAGGAAGATCTTAGCACTCAAGCAGTTGAGATAAGTCCTAACGGACAATTCCCAGAAGCAAAGATTCGCCAAATCTGGAGTGAGTGTCAATATTTGAAATCAGATACTTGCGTGCGGGATCGAGCCAAAGGAGAGACGGCGCCAGGTTACCTTGCATGGTACAGAAGGGAACTTGAGCATGAAAGGCCAGCTAAGAGACCCCACATCCGGAATTTCACCGAATCATCGCAAAGGCAGTGGGATTGGTTAGCAAAGGAAAGAGGCTATTGCGCCGAAATCAGCAGGTTAAAGCAACAAGTGGAAAGTTTGAAATATGAGCACAACGTGCAAGATGCTACCAATCTGGGAGAGCGGAACAAGTTAATTCAGGACAACGAAAGACTCAGAGCCCAGATCAAACAGATAAGGGTGGATGCGGATAAACAGCCAAGGCATCGATCAGACGAGCAACTGATAAAAAGGCTAAAAGGTGAAATCAGGGAATGGCAAGATGGTTAGGAGAAATCTGAAAACGTCATAGCAGAGCTCAGGGCACAGTGGGATACAAGAGCAGATAAGCATCGCCGATACCTGAATCAATTGGAAGGCGACCACGAGAAAACTGTTGCTAAAATAAAGAGAGAGATGGCTACACTTGAGATCAAAGCAGCTAATCAGGCCAAGGGTTTCCAAATTGAGAGCAGATACTGGTACGACTCAATAGCCCAAATGAAGTTGGAAGTACGGCGACTGAAGCACCAGCATATACAGGATGCTCAAATATTCAAGATATGTAGCGATCAGATAAAACGCCTACTCATAGAGAAGAAGCAAACCAGAGATAGGATCAAGGCCATTGCCCATGCCATCACCAGACGATGTCTATGATGCGAGAACATGTCCAACGTTATCGTCCTCTCGGCAGTGATGGGTTATGTCAAGCAGACTATGCATGGGTTGGAGCAACTTGAGAGGGATCTCACACCTAGGACCGCAGCGAGGCCGAACGATGCCCCGCGGACACCAATTTTCAAAACCATAATGCACTCATAAGTCAAGCCTGTATCTTAGCATCTTCTGCCTATTTTTTCCCATCAGGGTGATTTTTAGTTTATTTTTGAGTCTAGGTTTACTTTCAAAGTTTGCTCTTTCTTTTGCAAAATGTAGTTTGTAACAGAACATTTCAACAATAAAGAGGTTGTTTCTTTTACGTTCATTTGTGTCTTTCGAACTACGTAATGATCTGATTCACGTAGGCATCGTGATACGTAGGCAATCCTCATCGGATCCGGTCTCATTTCTTTTACTGCAAAATAAAAAAAAACATAAAAGAAAAAAAAAAGAAAGGAAAGAAGGGGAAAAACTAATAAGAGGAAAAATGCCGGAATGACGCATGCTCTCGTAGCAAACATATAGTAATCCACTTAACTGTATAGGTGCATCATGCCCAACGTGAGATTAACTATCTGTTATTTGCTACAAATTAACCGTGCGTTTGTCATTGAGTATTTCCAGGGTTTTTGAAAAGACGGTTGGTTTGGTGAAAGTCTGGCCTCGCACTCATATTTCACGAGGTCAAGGATAAGTGTTCAACTACCTGTTGTTAGGACCAGAAGCAGTACTCACACTTACTTCACCAGGTCAAAAGGAAGTGTGGAAATGTCTTCAGAAATTCCATTGCAAACGATCCCTGTTTCTGAGGAGAGCTCAATCTCAGCCGTCCTCACACCTGAATCCGCAACTGCGGAGGAAAATAGAATCCTACGGCTCCGCATGTTGGAAATGCTGGACGACTGGAATAATGGGAAAGAGCCGCCAAGTGTCGTCCCCGGATTCCCTGAATTATTCTCCAGGTCAAGTGGGACTTCTAATGTCCCCATAAATTATCCTGCTACCCCATTCGGGTACCCAGCCACCTCAGCCTTCTCTGCTGGATCGCCTTCTGAGCCTCATCCCCGAATGTCATCCACTGATGCAAGCATGAACATCTTTACTGCATCGCCTTGCCCGATTACGGCACAGCCTACCACGTACAAGCCAAGCTTTGACTCATCCTCTTTTACATTCCAAGCACCATCGTTCTCAATGGAACCAACTAGGTTCGCTACCAGTACTAACCCTCTACCGCCTCAGTGCGAGCCCACACCTAGGCAGGATCAGAACCCCAGAACTGCAGAACAAAATGAGATTGCCAAGAGAATGAGAAGCCTTGAACAAAGTTTGAAGAATATGCAAGGATTAAGCGGACAAAAGAGCGTCTCTTACGCCGACCTATGCATGTTCCCTCACGTGCACCTGCCAACGGGTTTCAAGACCCCAAAGTTCGAGAAATACGATGGGCACGGTGACCCCATTGCACATCTTAAGAAATACTGCAACCAATTACGGGGAGCCGGCGGAAAAGAAGAACTGCTGATGGCGTATTTTGGGGAAAGTCTAGTAGGGATAGCTTCGGAATGGTATATGGATCAGGAAATGTCCCGATGGCATATATGGGATGATCTCGCCAGAGATTTTGTAAAACAATTCCAGTATAACATCGACATTGCGCCAGACCGAAACTCTCTGTCGAATTTGAAGAAGAAACCTTCGGAAAGCTTCAGAGAATATGCTATTAAGTGGCGTGAATAGGCGTCGAGAGTGAAGCCTCCCATGGATGAAGTGGAAATGGTCACTACCTTTTTCCAGGCTCAAGAGTCTGACTATTTCCAAAACATGATGTCAGCCATGGGTAAGCCATTCGCGGAAGCGATCAAGATTGGAGAGATGGTGGAAATTGGCCTGAAAACAGGTAGGATTCTGAGTCAAGCAGCCATAAGGGCGACCTCCCAGGCCGTCCAAAGCGGGTCCGGAGGAACGACAAGGGGGAAGAAGAAGGAAGAAACGACTATGGCAGCCTCGGAAGCAAGGGAGTATCGTCATCCCAGGCCCCATTTTCCGGAAAGAGCCCCACAACACTACTACCCCCACTCAAATTTGGCATATGCTCATCAACCTTATATGGTCATGAATGCCCAACCTAATACCCATCCTCCACAACAAGCCAACCGAGGCCCAGCTCCACCTTACAGAAATCAGCCTCTTTACCGCAACCACTATAACCCACAACCCCCGCAGAATAACTTCCGCCCTCAGGAGCCACCCAGAAGGCGGACTTTCACGCCCATCGGTGAGCCATACTCAACTTTGTTCCCAAAGCTGGTCCAGTTGGGTTTCTTGCAACCAATCCCTCAAACAAGGCAAAACCCGACGTCACCTTCTTACAAAGCTGGAGTCAGATGCGCCTATCATTCAGGAGCCGAGGGACATGACACAAATGACTGCTGGTCATTGAAAAGAGTGGTCGAAAACTTGATAGAGCAAGGGAAAATAGTGCTAAGGGACGAGGAGATCCCGAATGTAACTAACAATCCATTACCTGCTCACAATAATGGGCCACTGATCGGGATGATTTGTGAAGACAAAGAGTTTGACCCTGCTCTGAAAGCCATAATTGCCATTGTCGACACGGGAAAGAGGCCCGAAACGGACCAAAAACCAGAAAAGGGGGAAGAGGCCAAAGCTATAAAGAAAGTGCCTGAAAAGAAGGTGGAGAAGAAAGTGGTACCGGTAAAGGATGGAGTTCTTTACATACCACGAGGTCAAGCTGAGAAGACGCAGAACTTCGGAATCAAAAAGACAAAACCTATGTACGTGCCAAAAGGGGCCTATGTGGTCCGGGGGACGATTCAACCACCTCGGCCGAATGAGCCAGTGGTTATCGGACGCGTGCCACAAAAGCCAATGACCAACCCGTCCACAGTGCCGTGGAATTATCAAAAGACTTTGGTAATGTACAAAGGTAAAGAGGTCATGGGAGAACTTCCAGAAAATACTTTCATTGGAAGGTATTCAAATACCCAAGAACTGAACAACGCGACACAAAGGCGCTTCCCGCCAAAGAAGCCCGTGAGTGTTGAAGAAGCGGAAGTGTTCTTCCAACAAATGAAAATGCCGGATTACGAAGTGATAGATCAGCTGCGCAAGTACCCTGAGCAAGTATCCATGCTGTCATTATTGATGAGGTCGACCGAGCATCAAAAGATCCTACTGAAAACCCTGAATGAAGCATATGTACCAGTTGAAACCTCGGTGGAACAACTAGAGCAGATGACAGAAAGATTCTTCGCCGTCAACCAAATCTCTTTCAGCAAGAATGATTTACTCACGGAAGGAGCAGCACACAACAAGGCTTTGCATTTAACAGTTAAATGCGAGGACTACTATGTCAAGCGGGTAATGTTGGATGGGGGATCAGGTGTTGACATTTGCCCATTTTCCACGCTGCAAAGAATGGAAATTGGGACCGAAAGAATCCGACCCAACAATGTCTGCGTAAGAGCTTTCGACGGCATCAAGAGAGATACCATGGGAGAAATAGACCTGTTGTTGGTCATAGGACCAGTCGAATTTCAAGTAACCTTCCAGGTGATCGACATGGATACATCCTACAATTTTCTCCTTGGCAGACCTTGGATCCATGCGGCAGGAGCCGTGCCTTCCACTCTTCACCAGATGGTGAAGTTCGAGTACGAATACCGGGAGATCGTGGTCCATGGGGAAGATGAGCATGCTATTTATCGGGACCCATCCACCCCATATCTAGAACCGAGAGAAGGGAGCAAACATACGGTCTATCAAGCTTTTGAGATTGTACTAGCAGAGCAGCACGAAGAGGGAATACCCTGCCCCCAGCCTTTCCTGTCTAACGCCTCGGTTATGGTGGCCAAAGAGATGATCCGGCATGGATTTAGGCCAGGGAAGGGGCTTGGACGAACCCTTCAGGGAATAACAGAACCCATTACTTTGCCAGTCACCAAGAAACCTTTTGGACTGGGTTTCAAACCTACTCCAGCAGACGAAGAATGGGCAAAGAAAAGGAAAAATGAGGGTTGGAAGTTACCTCGACCACTGCCAGATTTATATGCAACTTTCATCAGGCTAAGGTACGCTGAAGAAGAAGACGACGAGGTCTTCACAGCTGAGGAAATCGAGGAGATATGTGGGGCGATGAGAAATATGCTCTACGAGGTCCACATGGTTCAACCAGGTGAAGGCACGAGCATTGCTAAGATGATGTACATGGGGCCGAACGCCAAACTTCAAAACTGGGAAGCTACGCCATTCCCGACTAGACGGAAGTCCGGGTAGACCTGCCCTGCCACCTTTCCTGTGTCACAAGTTATCTCCAGGACATAACTTGAACGTTTTCTTCTTTTCAATTGTTGTTTTGAATTCCCAAGTTGTAAACATTGTTTGTCTTCCAACCTTCCAAAGAAAATAATAAAAAAAATCAACATTTGCTTTCCCATTCTTTCTTTTGTTCTGATTTTTGTTATTTTTCCTTTTATCTTTCTTTTCAGCCATAATAATGCGGCTTTAAATATGACATGCTCGCGGACTTCACGCCCAGATCACAATAAGTTATTTAACTGCGAATTAACGAACCCAGAATCAGAATATGATGCGGAAGAGGCTTTTAGGGAGATAAACCGAGAGTTGGAATATTTCGAGAATAAACCTAAGCCCAATCTGAATGACACTGAACCGGTAAATTTAGGAACCCCGGAAGAAATCCGGGAAACCAAGATAAGCATTCACACGGACAAGAAAACGCGAGAGGCGATAATTCAACTTCTTTTTGAATTTAAAGACGTGTTTGCTTGGTCATATGATGACATGCCGGGGCTAGGTGTTGATCTAGTGGTTCATAAATTGCCGATTCATCCTGATTGTCCTCCAGTTCAACAAAAGCAACGAAAGTTCAAAACTGAGGTCAGTGACAAGATTAAAGAGGAGATCACCAAACAACTGAAAACGGGAGTGATTCGGGTAGTCCAATATACAACATGGTTGGCGAATGTGGTTCCAGTACCAAAAAAGGACGGGAAAACTCGGGTATGTGTAGATTACCGAGATCTGAACAGAGCAAGTCCTAAAGATAATTTCCCGCTGCCCAACATCCACATCCTCGTTGATAATTGTGCCAAACACGAGATACAGTCTTTTGTAGATTGTTACGCTGGGTATCATCAGGTACTGATGGATGAAGAGGACGCCGAGAAAACTGCCTTCACCACGCCTTGGGGCACCTACTGTTACCGGGTCATGCCATTTGGTCTGAAGAATGCTGGGGCTACTTACATGAGGGCCATGACTGCCATTTTCCATGACATGATGCATCAGGAAATAGAGGTGTACGTGGACGATGTGATAGTCAAGTCCAGGACGCAGGATAATCACATCCAAGACTTGAGGAAATTCTTCGAGAGATTAAGGAAGTATGACTTGAAGCTAAACCCAGCCAAGTGCGCTTTCGGAGTTCCGTCGGGCAAACTTTTGGGCTTCATCGTAAGCAGGAGAGGAATCGAGCTAGATCCAACTAAGATAAAATCCATCAGAGATCTACCTCCCCCGAGAACAAAGAAAGACGTGATGAGTCTGTTAGGCAGGTTGAATTACATCAGTCGGTTTATTGCCCAGCTGACAAGCACGTGTGAGCCCATATTCAAGCTGTTAAGGAAAGATACAGCGATCAAATGGACAATTGAGTGTCAAGAAGCCTTTGATAAAGTCAAAGAATACCTTTCGAATCCCCCGGTCTTGGTCCCTCCAGAACCGGGAAGGCCACTTTTCTTGCATCTAACAGTCTTGGAGAACTCTTTCGGCTGCGTCCTCGGGCAACACGACGTAACCGGAAAGAAGGAGCAAGCAATCTACTACTTGAGCAAGAAATTCACCGGCTACGAGGCCAAATACACTATGCTGGAAAGGACATGCTGCGCTCTCACATGGGTTGCTCAAAAGTTAAGACATTATCTCCAAGCCCACACTACGTTCCTCATAAGCAGATTGGATCCTTTGAAGTATATATTTCAGAAACCAATGCCTACTGGGAGACTGGCTAAATGGCAAATCTTGCTTACGGAATTCGACATAGTCTATGTCACTCACACGGCAATGAAGGCCCAGGCGTTAGCAGATCATTTGGCCGAAAATCCGGTCGATGAGGAATACCAGCCATTGGATACCTACTTTCCAGATGAAGAAGTAAACACCGTAGAAGTGGTCTCGGAGGAAGCTCATGTTTGGAAGATGTTCTTTGATGGAGCCGTGAACGCCAAGGGTGTAGGGATTGGGGCAATTTTGATCTCGCCTTCTGGTCAGCATTATCCCGCCACAGCTAGACTTCGTTTCTTTTGCACAAATAATACAGCTGAGTATGAAGCCTGCATCATGGGCATGCATATGGCAATCGATCAGGATGTCGAAGACTTACTGATTATGGGAGATTCTGACCTGATTATCCGGCAAGCTCAAGGTGAATGGGAAACTCGGGATGTCAAACTTATCCCTTACCGACAGCATGTGGAGGACCTCAGCAAGCGCTTTACATCAATAGAGTTCAGGTATATCCCGAGGTGTCACAATGAACTGGCAGATGCACTTGCTACTTTGGCTTCAATGCTACCCTACCCGGGCAACGCCCACGTCGATCCTTTGGAAATCCAAATCAAGGAAAGACACGGTTACTGCAGTGTAATCGAGGCGGGATCAAATACGCAGCCTTGGTACCATGACATCAAGAGGTTCCTGAAGACGCAAGAATACCCCGAGCACGCTACTGGAGATCAAAAGAGGACCATTAGGCGACATGCAAGTGGTTTCTTTTTGAGCGGTGAATTGTTATATAAGAGGACCCCGGACCTCAATCTCCTAAGATGTGTCGATATCGAGGAAGCGAGAAAGATCATGCACGAAGTACACGCAGGTGTGTGCGGACCTCACATGAACGGGTATGTCTTAGCGAAGAAAATCCTTAGAGCAGGTTATTACTGGATGACCATGGAAAAGGATTGCTTTAGCTTCGTTCGGAAGTGTCATCAGTGTCAGGTGCACGGTGATTTGATTCATGCACCTCCCACGGAACTGCATCCCATGTCCGCACCTTGGCCATTTGTCGCCTGGGGCATGGACGTCATTGGACCAATTGAACCAAAGGCCTCGAATGGACACAGGTTTATACTGGTTGCCATAGACTACTTCACAAAATGGGTAGAGGCTGTCACCCTCAAGTCGGTCACTAAGAAAGCTGTGGTGGATTTTGTACACTCAAATCTTATCTGTCGTTTCGGTATTCCTGCGACTATCATTACAGATAACGCAGCAAACTTGAACAGTCATTTGATGGGAGATGTATGCGAGCAATTCAAGATAACGCATAGGAATTCTACTCCTTATCGGCCGAAAGCCAATGGTGCTGTGGAGGCGGCAATCAAAAACATCAAGAAGATTTTGAGGAAAACAATCCAAAGTTCCCGACAGTGGCATGAGCAGTTACCTTTTGCATTATTGGGGTATCGCACTACGGTACACACATCAGTAGGAGCGACTCCTTATCTTTTGGTTTATGGGACCGAGGCTGTAATACCAGCAGAGGTGGAAATTCCTTCGCTTCGAATCATTGTCGAAGCGGAAATCAAAGATAGCGAGTGGGTCAAGACTCGGTTAGAGCAATTGACTTTGATTGATGAAAAGCGAATGGCCGCTATTTGTCACGGACAGTTGTACCAACGAAGGATGGCCCGTGCTTACAACAAGAAAGTCCGACCCAGGAATTTCGAAGTAGGTCAGCTGGTACTGAGGCGTATTCTGCCGCATCATGAGGAAGCAAAAGGGAAGTTTGCTCCAAATTGGAAAGGCCCATACATCATAAGGAAGATATTGCCGAGAGGAGCATTGTATTTAGGTGATATCGAAGGAAATGACCCCGACACAGCAGTAAATGCGGATGCAGTCAAGAGATACTACGTCTGAATTATACTCCAGTTAGTCTTGACGCGTTTAAAATAACAAAGGTTTTATTCCCCACTACTCCCCAAACACTACCCAATCCTCTCTACAAATCTTTGAGCCACTTAAAAAAAAAAAAAAACATTGATTGAGGCCTGAACTACGTCTGACTTGATTCCGAAAGGATACGTAGGCAGCCTCTCCCTGAGGTTCAGTCACACCAACAATAAAATCCCATTCACCCTGAAATTGAAACCGGGGCACGTTGAGCAGTTTGGAAGTTAGTATCATCTGCCTCTCTTTACCAAGCACAAGCTTTCAGATCAATTACCAAAGATAGTGGGAAACCAATAAGCGTCACAAATGGAGACCGGCACACTCTGAATCGAGAAAGAAAAAATGAGAGAGTCTCGTCGGTGAAAACCTTCGGGCACCACGAGGCGACGGGAGTAGAGAAACTAAAATGAGAGAGCTTGTTTAGTAAAAAACTCGCAAAGAGTGCTATCAAGCGATGACAGGAAGAGAAATGAGAGAGGTCAGCTGGCGAAAACCCGCAAAGGGCGCTGTTGGCCGAAAAAGAATGACTCCACCCCAAGGAGGTCTCGGCAAAGCTCCACCGGTTAGGAATCGCAGATCCGTTCTGGTTCAGGGAAACACAAGTTCATGGAAGGTCAGGTGTCCAGTCCAAAGCGGATGTCATGTCATTTAAAGCCAGCGTTATCTTCTTCAGATAAGTCTTTCTCTTCCCAAAAGGGACACTCCCTTCCTGAAATTTGTTTTTTTTTTCTTTCTTTGTTTCTCTTCAAATCCCTTTTATGTTTTAACCCTAAGTTCAGGATACACCGGAAAGGGCAGGTGGCAGGTTTGTTTGCATGGAATCCCGTTTCATGAAGGAAAACGCCTCATTTCATTGGTACGATTGCCCAAGCCTGATGAATCATGATGTTTGATGGTGTTTAAAGTAAAGAGGAAAGAGAGAAATCTTCCCCAGCAAGTCCGCCTTCGGACGAATCCCCACAGAGTCTCCCTCTGTACAAATCCCCACAGAGTCTCTCTTTGTACAATCTCCCACAGAGTCCCCCCAATATGAAAATCCCCGTTAGAATTTCCCCAGCACATCCCCAGCGAGTCCCTTTGTAAAATTCCCCGAAGATCTTACCCCAACCAAGCCTAGAAAGCCCACTGCGAAACAATTACCCAGCATACCCCATTGTACAAAGATCCACACAAAGAATACACTTTGTAAATATTCCCCCATAGGACTTCCTTTTGTACAAATCCCCACAGAATACCCCCAATAAAATCCTCGTTGAGAACCTCCAAGCAAAAACAGGACCCAAAAAAAAAAAATGGTTCGACATATGAATCAAATCAATGGCGGGACTTCGCAACATAAATGAAGACGCAACAAAGCAACCGGGAACGATCAAGGTCACCAAACCGACCGTCATTTCCGAACTAACAAATGTTCTTTGTCTGAAAAGTTGAAACAGGTTTAATCCAAGACAACCGCGCAAGAGGCAGGTGTCGCCCAAAGGAGAAGGTACATGGGTACAAGAAATATCTTGGCAATAAGGAACTCACTCGAAAGGTAAGTCTCCGCGAAACTCTCTTTTGTTTTTACTAAAACAAGAAAATTCAAAAAAAGAGATCAGTTGTTTGTTCTCGAATTTTGCCCCCAGCTAGTCAGCATTAGGGTTTTAAACCCTAAACTGAATTTTTTCCTCAGCCAGCATTAGGGTTTTTAAACCCTAAACTGAGCTTTTCCATGCAATCAGCATTAGGGTTTTAAACCCTAAACTGAATTTTCCTTTTAGTCAGCATTAGGGTTTTAAACCCTAAACTGAACTTTTTCCATTTTAGTCAGCATTAGGGTTTTAAACCCTAAACTGAGCTTTTCCATTCAGCCAGCATTAGGGTTTTAAACCCTAAACTGAGCTTTTCCATGCAATCAGCATTAGGGTTTTAAACCCTAAACTGAATTTTCCTTTTAGTCAGCATTAGGGTTTTAAACCCTAAACTGAACTTTTTCCATTTCAGCCAGCATTAGGGTTTTAAACCCTAAACTGAGCTTTTCCATTCAGCCAGCATTAGGGTTTTAAACCCTAAACTGAGCTTTTCCATGCAATCAGCATTAAGGTTTTAAACCCTAAACTGAATTTTCCTTTTAGTCAGCATTAGGGTTTTAAACCCTAAACTGAACTTTTTCCATTTCAGCCAGCATTAGGGTTTTAAACCCTAAACTGAGCTTTTCCATTCAGCCAGCATTAGGGTTTTAAACCCTAAACTGAGCTTTTCCATGCAATCAGCATTAGGGTTTTAAACCCTAAACTGAATTTTCCTTTTAGTCAGCATTAGGGTTTTAAACCCTAAACTGAACTTTTTCCATTCAGCCAGCATTAGGGTTTTAAACCCTAAACTGAGCTTTTCCATGCAATCAGCATTAGGGTTTTAAACCCTAAACTGAACTTTTTCCTTTCAGCCAGCATTAGGGTTTTAAACCCTAAACTGAGCTTTTCCATGCAATCAGCATTAGGGTTTTAAACCCTAAACTGAACTTTTTCCATTCAGCCAGCATTAGGGTTTTAAACCCTAAACTGAGCTTTTCCATGCAATCAGCATTAGGGTTTTAAACCCTAAACTGAACTTTTTCCTTATTAGTCAGCATTAGGGTTTTAAACCCTAAACTGAATTTTCCTTTTAGTCAGCATTAGGGTTTTAAACCCTAAACTGAACTTTTTCCATTTTAGTCAGCATTAGGGTTTTAAACCCTAAACTGAGCTTTTCCATTCAGCCAGCATTAGGGTTTTAAACCGTAAACTGAGCTTTTCCATGCAATCAGCATTAGGGTTTTAAACCCTAAACTGAATTTTCCTTTTAGTCAGCATTAGGGTTTTAAACCCTAAACTGAACTTTTTCCATTTCAGCCAGCATTAGGGTTTTAAACCCTAAACTGAGCTTTTCCATTCAGCCAGCATTAGGGTTTTAAACCCTAAACTGAGCTTTTCCATGCAATCAGCATTAAGGTTTTAAACCCTAAACTGAATTTTCCTTTTAGTCAGCATTAGGGTTTTAAACCCTAAACTGAACTTTTTCCATTTCAGCCAGCATTAGGGTTTTAAACCCTAAACTGAGCTTTTCCATTCAGCCAGCATTAGGGTTTTAAACCCTAAACTGAGCTTTTCCATGCAATCAGCATTAGGGTTTTAAACCCTAAACTGAATTTTCCTTTTAGTCAGCATTAGGGTTTTAAACCCTAAACTGAAATTTTTCCATTCAGCCAGCATTAGGGTTTTAAACCCTAAACTGAGTTTTTCCATGCAATCAGCATTAGGGTTTTAAATCCTAAACTGAACTTTTTCCTTATTAGTCAGCATTAGGGTTTTAAACCCTAAACTGAATTTTCCTTTTAGTCAGCATTAGGGTTTTAAACCCTAAACTGAACTTTTTCGATTCAGCCAGCATTAGGGTTTTAAACCCTAAACTGGGCTTTTCCATGCAATCAGCATTAGGGTTTTAAACCCTAAACTGAATTTTCCTTTTAGTCAGCATTAGGGTTTTAAACCCTAAACTGAATTTTCCTTTTAGTCAGCATTAGGGTTTTAAACCCTAAACTGAACTTTTTCCATTCAGCCAGCATTAGGGTTTTAAACCCTAAACTGAGCTTTTCCATGCAAGCAACATTAGGGTTTTAAACCTTAAACTGAATTTTCCTTTTTAGTCAGCATTAGGGTTTTAAACCCTAAACTGAACTTTTTTCATTTCAGCGAGCATTAGGGTTTTAAACCCTAAACTGAGTTTTTCCCATGCAATCAGCATTTAGGGTTTTAAACCCTAAACTGAACTTTTTCCATTTCAGCCAGCATTAGGGTTTTAAACCCTAAACTGAGCTTTTCCATTCAGTCAGCATTAAAGTTTTAAACCATAAACTGACTTTTTCCTTTAATCAGCATTAGGGTTTTAAACCCTAAACTGAACTTTTTCCATTCAGCCAGCATTAGGGTTTTAAACCCTAAACTGAGTTTTTCCCATGCAATCAGCATTTAGGGTTTTAAACCCTAAACTGAATTTTTTAGTCAGCATTAGGGTTTTAAACCCTAAACTGAACTTTTTCCATTTAGTCAGCATTAGGGTTTTAAACCCTAAACTGAACTTTATCCATTCAGCCAGCATTAGGGTTTTAAACCCTAAACTGAGCTTTTCTATTCAGCCAGCATTAGGGTTTTAAACCCTAAACTGAGTTTTTCCCATGCAATCAGCATTTAGGGTTTTAAACCCTAAACTGAATTTTTTAGTCAGCATTAGGGTTTTAAACCGTAAACTGAACTTTTTCCATTTAGTCAGCATTAGGGTTTTAAACCCTAAAATGAGCTTTTCTATTCAGCCAGCATTAGGGTTTTAAACCCTAAACTGAGTTTTTTCCATGCAATCAGCATTAGGGTTTTAAACCCTAAACTGAATTTTTCCTTTAGTCAGCATTAGGGTTTTAAACCCTAAACTGAACTTTTTCCATTTAGTCAGCATTAGGGTTTTAAACCCTAAACTGAATTTTTCTTCAGCCAGCATTAGGGTTTTAAACCCTAAACTGAACTTTTTCCTGTAATCATTAAACCCTAAGTTGAACTTTTCCCCAGTTGGTCAGTATTAGAGTTTCAACTCTAAAACTGAACTTCTCCCCAGCTAGTCGGTATTAGGGCTCCAATCCTGAACTAAGCCTTTTTATCTTCCTTCATCAATTTTATGAACTTCCTGGCGAATAATTAACGAAATTTTCCTAGTGAAACTGGGGCAGAAAATTTCGTTCGTTTATTTTCTCCCGCAGGTCTAACCTCGAGCCATATGGATCGAAATGACCCACGAGATGAGCCCCAGCTCGGAATCAAAGAAGAAAAGAAAAAAAAAGAGAGAAGATGTCCCGAGATATCGGAGTAAATGGAAGGCAGATTGACTCCAACATTTGATTAAGGTCCTGAACCCTGCCAATCGCGTCTCACTCAGTATCCCAGAGATTAAACAAGTCGCCGCAACTCGCAAGCATCAAGATTCAGATCGGAGTCTACAAGCA
The DNA here is from genome assembly GCF_000393655.2 of Nicotiana sylvestris. Classification (NCBI taxonomy): domain Eukaryota; kingdom Viridiplantae; phylum Streptophyta; class Magnoliopsida; order Solanales; family Solanaceae; genus Nicotiana; species Nicotiana sylvestris. The sequence continues at coordinate 115,394,584 of NC_091057.1, read as the reverse complement.
GAATCAGCTAAGACCCAAGATCAAGTCGCAAAAGAATCATAGATAGGAATCTTGTAACTAGCAGTTGACATGCATATAAGTAGTTAGTTCAGTTTCCAATTTTTCCTTTGGTTGTAATAAGGCGGTCAGTGACGCAGCAGTGACAACAGCAACAGCAGTAACAGCAAGCATTGCAATCCCATGGTAGTCCCAGCTACCAAAACTTCTCGAACTACATTGACCTGATTCTTGTTTAGCCCAGGATATGTAGGAAATCTTTGAAGCAAGATTCGGTCAGATCTTTCAAAAAACATGCTTCATACGGAGTAGTCCATAGGCAAAAAGCGCTCATACACGCTCACTTTATCTTTGCACGAAAACTCTTCGTGTTTCCGAACAAAGAGGGGCAGCTGTGAGCACGTGATTTTTGTTTTGCGCGACAATCGCTCCAAAAGAATATAAAAAATAATAACAATTGGTCCTGCTGTACAATTTTTGGATTTCTGTACGGCACTTTGTTAATTATTTGTAACTTTAGCCCATTTTTATTTTTATCTAAAAACAAAATACAAAAAATGTGTGTGTCATGCATAATTCGAACCGTAATCCGGTTGTTAAATAGAAAATCATAAATAGGTATCCTCGTCCGTGATTTTTGTTTTGTTTGATTTTACCTGTTTTGAAATATTTTAATGTGTGTGCAAATAATTGTATTAAGTGTGTATTTAAATTTAATTTGATTTTGCTTAGGTTTGTTTTTAAAATAAAGAAGAAAAAGAAATAATAAAAAAAAATCTTCTTCTTCCGGACTTGGGCCAATTTTAAATAAATTGGCCCAAACAAACTCAGCCCAAAACCAGGCCTGCCCGGTCCACACCAGCTAAACACCCAGAGCGTCCAAACGACGTCGTGTTAATCCAGGTTGATCTGGGCCGTTGATCTCAAATTGATCAACGGTCAAGATCGATTTCCCATAACCCACTGAGGAACCCGACCCGTTTCCACCCGGACCAACCCAAACCCTTTACCCTTGAAACGACGCCGTTCCCTGTTAGTCGAAGGATCCTGGCCCTTCATCCAACGGCCAGGATCCACCTACCCACTAACTATATAAGCTTGTAACCTTACCCTGCCCCCCTATCCAAACCCCAGCCTTCGTCGCCTTCACCAGAACCCCAAACCCTAGAGCCGCCCCTGTACCCTTCACCATGAAAACCGGCGGCCCGGACGCCGGTGACCTTCACCTTAACACCCTAGAATCCCTTTGCCGTCCTGAACATGAATCTGTTAACTACTTAACTCGAATCCCATCCCACCTTCTCGAATCTTCATTTGAAGATTCGAGTCAAAACTCGATCTACACCGTTTAACCCCAGCTTCACACCAGACACTCCCCAGACCCCCTTCGTGACCAAACCATGCTTGGTTTGGTCCGAATCTGACCAGGGAAGCATGAATCCCAGATCTGATTCTTGGAACCATAAAGTTCCTCGTCGATGGGCCGTGTTTTGTTCAAACCAAAGGATTAAGGTCTAATGGACCTTAATCGAAGTGTTTCTCATCTGAGAAACACTTCGATTAAAGCCCGTTCAGCCTTAAGAAAGGTCTGTCCAAATCCGAGTTAAGGCTTTTGATTTTTCGAGATTTGAGGTGAGTCTTGCTTTTTCTTTTCTTTTCTTTATTTGTTTTGGTCCATGTGATTGTTCTAAAAGTTGTTCATGTTTGTTGAAATCTTTTGTTTTGAGTTTTATTAACTGTGTCCTGTCCACCTTGCCCGAGCCTTTGTGTTTGATTGTTTTCTTTGTTCTACTGGTTCACTGATAATGGTATGTGTAAGCTGTATAATCAAGTGAATATTGAATTGGTTCGTTCATTTAGCTCCTAGGGCCTTTCTGTGTTAACATTGTAATATGAACCCCTTGTGTGATACTGTTAGATGTCTCATTTTTGGCTACGATTGCACCTGTTGTGATTAATATAGTCAAGTCGACATGTGTCGTCAATTAGTTTTAAACTAGCTGAACAATAACAAATTGACCTGCTGCAGTTAAACATTTGCCTGAATCAATTAAGAACTGAGTCTAGTGCTTATAATTATTAATTTGGATCAGAAATGTAAAATCAATGTTTTGTTTAGTTACAGTTTTGAAATTGGAGGGCATGTGCACTTGTGCACAACATGTGCATTGGTGAACAGCCTGAGCCTTGCCTAAAGGCTTTTTGAATTAAATAGTTTGACAGCATGTGCTGTCAGACTACATCCTGCTGCCCACACCCTACTTTAGTTTCAGAAATAATAAACATTACTAAAGGTAAGCCTGCCAAGGGAATATCATGGGGTTTTGTTTATACTTAATTAGCTAAGTGGAAACTGAAAAGGGGCAGCACATGGGAGGGTATTCTGATGATCAAAACAGGCTGTTAAAGGGATGACTTTAGGCTTATAAAAAGAAGACATCTGATGATAGATAAGGGGGAGAACAGAACATATAGAGAGAGAGAGGGGATTAGGAATAGATATACAGAGGGGGACACACAGAGAGAGAAAGAGAGAGAGGGAATTGTAAAGAAAAGTATAGGGGGGCACCTGATATTAGAGAGCATATATGAGACAGAGGGAGGAGAGGAATACATCTGATATTAGGGAACACACATAGGGAACTCAGACTGGACTGGGGTTTGGGATTTTCAGAACATAAGAGAGAGGATAGATTTGAGAAGAGAGAGCTGAATACATACTTATTAACACACACAGACAGATACAAGGGAGAAAGGATAGGAAAATCAGGAACTGTTTTCTTCACATTGTCATCTGGATTTCATTTGTTCTTCTGCTTATTCTGTTCCTTTCAAGTTTAAACTGAGCTCACTGGTTGTAGTTTGGATTGGGTTACTTCCTGAAGTTTGACCTATCTGGGGTTTTCTATTTCCACTGCCCTGTTTGTTGCCTGCTGTTATTGATGCTGCACTTGTTGCCATTGTTACTCTGCTGATTTCCCTCTTCTTCAATTGTCAAATATTTCCAGGTACACAACTTCTGAAACCATGTGTTGTTGAAAGTTTGAAGTTGAAGCAGAAATAAAGAAATGAACATCTGTTTATGTTATAATACTGGTGTTCAAAATAGGTTGAATGTTAGTTTGGCATGTATTTGTTTAACTGCAAACTGCAAACATTCTGTATAAATTAACATATATTCTAAGTTGATATGAACAATTAGATAGCATTGGCTTGATAGATCAGATGTGTTTTAAAGCATGCAACCGTTAGCTTTGTTTCAGTTATGATATCATAACATAGAATCATAGCAAGCATATGTATGTATTTTTGCCTAGATCTCTGAACCATCGAATCTGCTACATTCGTTTCTATTTGACTTCAAGATAAGTGTACCCCAAACTAATTCTCATGCAGCGTTACGTTAACAGGGTAATAATGTATGCTGACCCTTTTATTGGACTACTTGTTTCTACATAGTTTCGATATGGGCTTCAATATAGATTCATCGTTTCGAAATAACGCGACTACTTTTTTGAGTTCAATTAATAGTGGTTTTCCTAATAAATAACTGATTTCATTTATCAAGCCCAAATGAGCTAGTTTTGCAATCCGAACTGGAAGGTCATTTTTAATGAAAATTTAGTGTACGTTATTAGTTTGCTTGCAATCCCCTTAGCAAATTAACAAAACTTATTCACTCCTTAAAGACGAGGCATGAGATAATTCTCACCTCATAAACAACCAATTAGGCAATCAAGCAAAAATTTGGATTCGTCATATATAGTAGAGATTTAGTATGTTAGTTGCTTAAACAAGTAAGTTTAGTATTTTTCTCTTTTATTTTTTTAGAGACAAATGTATTAGAAATGTAGCCACTTTAGGATATCCTTTTCAAAAATAGAGGCGAGCCTCGCCAAATAAAAATGCAAAATTGCGAGGCCCTCAATAAATAACCACAATAATTATTTAGAATTCAGGATGAGCCATTTAGCGAATTTCATGGCCTTCCCCAAAGATAATAACGCGTTAGACTCTTTAGGCGCGACTTAATTAAATTACATTCTTAAATTCGGGTGCGCATTTATGTGACCCAAATTCAAATCTCAACGGAGTCGAAATGTGTTAACAACTACGGGTGCATTGATTGTGACGTGGTTCGAGATGCATTTTCACGACGTTGCAATTCTATAAAAAATAAATGATAATAATAAAAGCGGTTTAAACTTAATAAAAGCACATAAGTCACAACATGTATTTAAATCAGATATTTAGCCATTATAACAATTTAAGCGACCGTGCTAGAACCACGGGATTCGAGGGTGCCTAACACCTTCCCTCGGGTCAACAGAATTCCTTACTTAGAATTTCTGGTTCGCAGACTTCATTTGGAAAAGTCGAAAATTTCCTCAATTTGGGATTCAAGATAAACCGGTGACTTGGGACACCAAAAGCCAAACCTTTCCCAAGTGGCGCTTCGGGGTCGGGCGCGCAAAAAGGAGGTGTGACAGCTGCTGCCTCACTTCGTCTTCTTCAGCTCAAACAACCATGGCCAGTCTTCATCGCTGCTTCTTCTGCCTTCATTTTTTTCGCAAACGAACCCCCAACTGCTTCTGTTTCATCACTTCTGCCGCGTCAGCTGTTGCTGTTGCTTCGGCGTCAACTTCTTAGGTTCGTGTTCGTCGTCGTTTGGCTGAGCTTTGGTCGAGGCTCGTCGAAATAGTCCGTACATATTTTGTTTCGATCTGGTTAGTAGTTTTTGAGTTTTATTTTGTCCGTATTTTGTTTGGATATTTTTCGAATCTAAAATCGGCGAATGTTTGTTTTGTTCATGTCTATGGTTAGATATTTGATTTTTTGTTTTGTTCATGTTCATATGTTTTGTTAAATTAATTTTCAGATTTCAAATGGAAATTTAATTAGTGGTTTTTCATGTTTATTTCATGTTTGTTTTGTTGTTTAGGTAAAAGTTGTTAGTCTAATGTTGGTGAGATACAAATTGAAGTTTAATTAATTGTTTCTTCAATTTGTTTCATGTGTTTATGTATTTTTAGAAATTGTTAATATTGTTAAGTTCAAGTTTAAGTTCATAATTGTTTCTTCGTCGATCTTGTTATTTGTCTAAAAAAAGAATTTAGTTGTGTTGAAGGAAATATATTGATTTAATCGTTTGAATCCGTCATGCTTGTTGTTTAAATTTCATTCATGTTCATACTTTGTTTGTTTGATCTTGAATCCGAAATTTGTATAGCTTGATTTCTTGTTTACCATTTATGATTATTTCTTGAATTGGTCTCATAATCTTGTTTAAAGTTTAATATAAGAATTGTTTGTTGTAATGTTGTTAGAGTTGATTTTAAGTTCAATATGATTGAATTTAGAAATCTAAATATACTTGTTTGTTGTTGTTGTTGAATCCGAAAATAGGATTGTTTGTTGCTAAAATATTGTTCAATCAAATTTTAGTTGTTCTTTGTTGTTCAATTTGTGTTCATGTGATTTGTTGTTGAAATGTTGTTGAAATCATGTTCATGTGATTTGTTGTTGAAATGTTGAAGAAATCATGTTCATGAAATTTGTTGTTTGAACATTGTTAGAAATTAATCATATTGTCTATATTTTGGTTAAGTTTGATTAATTGATGTGTTATAGCTGATGGGTAGTTTGGTAATTTGTAGTACGTTCAGGGGTAGTTTGGTAATTTCAGTAAGGTCGGAGGGGTAGTTTAGGAATTGTACATTTTGTAATTTTTTATGTGAAGCATGGGGGACAAAATGAAATGGGGTGGGTTGTGATATAGTTGTTTAATATAAAGGGGGAACAAGACAAAATTTAGTGGGGGGAATCTTGTATTTATTTATGTTAGGCATGGGTGACAAAATATAATGGGGTGGTGTGATATGTTTATTTAATGTAATGGGGATGAGTGGGAAGATAATGGGTTTGGTAGAAAAAAAGTATTGATTTTAATTGATTGAAAGATTTATGGGATGGGTTATATATAGGAAGTCTTGAATCTGATACGGATATAGACGAAAAGAATAAGAACGAGAGAGAGAAACGAATCTGAAAATAAGAGAGAGAAAAAGGGCTGAACATTTAAGAGAGAGAAAATTCCGAAAAATATTTAAACTTTCAAAATAAAAAAAAACTAAAAAAATCTTCTGCTTTCTTTCATTGTTTGAAATCAGAATTAATTGTTGTCTAATCAAAGCTTGAAGCTTTTGTTTTTGGATTACTGCTCCACTGGTTTGCAAACTCTGTTCCTGGGTTGTTACTGCTGCTGGATTATTGTTGTTGTGCTGTATTGTTATTACTGCTGCTGATTCTCATCTTCATTTTCTTTTGCTTCCGATATCAGGTACACAACTGACACGCTGGTTATTGTAATCCGAATATGAAGCATGAATACAAAAAATGAAGAGTTGAAATTCTGAATTAGCTTTAATTATATTCTGAATTTTATTTGTATGTATAATTTATTTAGTTTGCAAAAAATCCGAATCGTGTAGCTATTTAATACATATAGTGGATATCCGACGATAGCTTAACGATTGAACTACCTATATATTGCCAAAAATAAATAAATGGTGTAGTAACTTCGTCAAGTAAAAATCAAACGAATAGGCCATCTAGTAAGAACTTGATAGAAATATTGTTTGGTTAAATAATATTGGTTAATTTCAGCATGTAAATGGTCTAGGATTTAAAATTAGATTGCCATGTTTTTTTTAATTTGACAAACTGAGAACATGCCTAGTATAATGTAACTAGGTAATAACATATAAATAAATTAAGATATTTTCTTTTTTATTTTGTAGAGACAAATTTAATAGGAAAAAATGTAGGCACTGTCACACCTCCTTTTTCCGCACCCGCGGGGGCGCAAGGGGAGTTTTTTCCAATTAAAGGACAATCGAAACGGGATTGATTTATTTATTTCAGAGTCGCCACTTGGGAGATTTAGGGTGTCCCAAGTCACCAATTTTAATCCCGAATCGAGGAAAAAAATGACTCCATACTACAGTCTGCGTACCAGAAATCCGGATAAGGAATTTTGTTAACCCGGGAGAAGGTGTTAGGCATTCCCGAGTTCCGTGGTTCTAGCACGGTTGCTCAACTGTTATATTTGGCTTGATTATCTGATTTTAAATACAATTATGAACCATGTGCAAATTTTATCTTTTACCGCTTTATTAACATTGTTTTTAAGGAATGTGAACATCGCTTAAAACATATCTTTGGACTGTGTCACATGAAATGCACCCGAAATCCGAAACATATTTTATTTGATGTTTTAGGATTTGGATTTGGGTCGCATGAAATGCACACCCGAGTTTAAGAAGGTAATTTAATTAAATCGCGTCTAAAGAGGCTAACGCGTTATTATCTTTAGGGAAGGCAGTGAAATTCACTAAACGGTCCATCCCAAATTCTAAGTATTTATTATGACTAATTATTGAGGGCCCCGCAATTTGCATTTTTTATTTGGCGAGGCTCGTCTCATTCATTATTAAAAAGGGAATTTGCAACGTCATGGAAATGCATCTTATACCACGTCACAGTCAATGTACCCGTGATTAGAGACACATTTCGATTTCGTTGAGATTTGGATTTGGGTCACATAAATGTGCACCCGAGTTTAGGGAGATAACATTATTAAAGGCGCACCTAAAGCAACTAGCGCATTATTATATTGGGTAGGGCCGTGAATTTTGCTAAACGGCCCGTCCCGGAATCTAAGTGTTTAATACATATATTTTGTGAGGGCTCCGCAATCTGTACATTTTTATTTTTGGCGAAGCTAGTCTCGTTTTTATTTTAAAGGGTAAACCTACAACGACTATATTTTCTATTAAGTTCGTTTCTAAAAAAGAAATCCTAATTTATTAATCGAACAATGGAAGCTAGTAAGGATACACGGCTAATGAAGAGTATCTCAAGCTTTGACGAATTACAATTAAACATGAACCTACATTTAGAACTAAACCATATGATGAACAACTGAATAATGACTAATAAAATTATAACAGAGCTTATTAAATCAATCCGACTACCCATTCGGCAAGCTAGTCACGAACATGAAAACTTTTGTACAACTTTCGTCTAGCATGCCCATTCGAGATAGCAATAACATAAGCACAAAACTAAAACTCGACGGATTTAAAACAAAATCTTCAACATAACATGTATTCAAGCTCGGACACGATAGTAACCGATAGCAACTCAAACAAAGATTAGAAAACGAACCTCTAATGATAAACACTGCTGGGGATTTACAACTCATTCATCAAACCGAAATGGAGCCATAGTCGGCGAAATGACGCAACGAGACCAACGAACTGGAACCTCACCTCGGCACTCGAACGGACTTCAAACGGGAAACCATGGAAATAGTCATCACAGCTCAAACGGAATAGCTCGCGCTAAAACTCGAACTCGAATGGACTGAGCATGAAACATGGCTGCCACTGGTTTCCCAGGTGATCCTTTGAACGCGAGGGGGGAGGGTGCGACTGGTTTGGACGTTCGAGCTGCGCAGCGGCAGTGGGTTGTTTTCGAGCTGGGCAGCGGCAGTGGGTTGTTGTCGACGATGTCTGGTGGTGGTGCTTGGACGGTGTCTGGTTGTACTCTGGACGTGGGGGAGTAGGGTTATGGGGTAGTGGTCGTCGGGCAGTGACGATGGAGGTTGAGGAGCCTATTTGGACAGTGGTTTTCGTGGTGGTTTTGGGTTAGGGTTGGGGTGGTTTTCATTTGCTGGATGCAGCAATGGATGCTGCTAGATAGCAGCTGAGGTGTGGGGGGTCGTTTGGCTTGAGGAAGGAGCAACTATGGTGGTTTCACGGAGGTGGGGATGTTCGGAGATGGTAACGATGATGGTGAACATTCGGAGGAGATGGGCGTCGTTTGTGGTGGTGTCGGACGGTGGTGATGGGGCGGGGGTCACTGGTTTGGTTCCCTTTTTCAGTAGGTTTTCTTCTTCTTCTTTATGAAGAAGAAGGTCTACAGTAGCTATTTTCAAAAAAACGGAAGTCCCTCCTTTGGCCTTTTTCTCCGTGTATTTGATACACAATGCCCATAAAAATGAGCCCCACGCGTGGTGGGGTTCAAGGTTTGTGTCCCCCACGCGTGGTGGGGTTCCCCATGTGTCCTGGACTCGGTTTATTATGGGCTAGGTCCAAAAATTAGGCCTAAAACCGGGTAGTTTGAACCCGAATATTATTCTTTTGCCCGGACCCGAGAAATAGGAACACATCGCTTAACTAGTCCTATGTAAGCAAAATAACTACCAAAAATAAGACTAGTATTTAAACAAAACTATATTTTTTAAATATTTTTCAAGATTTAAAATAGCTACAAAATATTAATAAAACTATTTTTTTGTAATTTTCGTTTTTTAAATATCAAGATAAAATATGAGGTAATATTTTTTGTATTTTTCAAAGTTAAAATGACTATAAAACCTTAATAGAACTATATTTTTTTTGTAATTTTCGAAATTATATAAAGTACAAAAATAAAGTGCAATTTTTGTATTTTTCAAGTTTATGAGAGATACATAAACTAAAATTTATATATATATTTTTTGAAATTTTTCTTTTTGCAACGAAATAAAGTAAAAATAGTTAAAATAGCTATACTAGACCCAATTTCACATATTCACGCTAAAAATGTGAAAATTCTCGGGGAGGGTCAAAAATCACGTGCTTACAGCTGCCCCTCTTTGACTGGAAACACGAAGAGTTTTCCGACAAAGAACGACTAGACGTGTTTTTGACCCGACCATTACTTGGACGGACTACACTTAAGGAAAGGGAGGGAATGTGACCGAGCCCTGGTATCTGAGCTGCCTACATATCCTTGGTTTTACAGGAATCAGGCCACGTGTAGTTCGGATATGAGAGAGATAGTGAAGTGTACCGAGGTGAAGAGCCGATCGAGGTGCCGTTCCGTTGAGGTTCCGGTCCGCGGTCCTGTCATTACAACAAAAATGAAAACTGAAAAAGACTAACTAAGCCTATCAGCTACTAGTTACAAGGATTCCTATCTCTTAAGTCTTCTGAAACTTGGTCTTGAGTCTTGAATGGTGCTTCATACAGACTTTGGATTTGAACCTTGATACTTGCTAGTTGTAGGCGCTAGTTCTTGAGCAGATCACATTTGTTCTCCACATCCGTGCTTCAGATTCATTCATTTTTCTCTTTTTTCTTTTTCTTCTTTTTTTTTCTTTTTGTTTTTGTGACTAGCTTTTGTTGACCATCCCAGACTATTGATTCGCGTTCTTGAGGCGAGCTTCTAACTTGGATTGAATGCTGGGGATTTCTGTTGTAATCCTTCTTCTTTCCAGTGGGTCACTGCTTGATTTTGAAAAATGTTTCTCCGTTCTACAGGCGGACTCCTAACTTCTTCTATCTTCGACACGCAACAAACTCCGTTCTACAGGCGGGTCCCTGAAAATCAAAACAAACAAAACAAACAAAATTTCCTAACCAGTTTGTACTGGGAAGATTTGTGAGTCGTTAGCAAAATTGTAACTCACTTACACTATTGATGCAATGATGAGAGTAAACTAAAGACTAGGATGTGCATCTCCTATGAGTAAAACCAAAACTCTTGCTAGCAAATGTGTCTGCTAAAACCTCAATGACTCAAACTAGAAAGTGCTTCTTCTATGGTTGAATCGGAATGAGCTAAAACTAGGAAGTGCATCTCCTAAGGGTGAAAACTTCAGTGACTAGAACTAGGAAGTGCGTCTCCTATGAATAAAATCTCGATTAGGAAGTGCGTCTCCTACGGGTAAACTTTCAAAAAACTGGACTAGGAATTGTGTCTCCTATGGTCGAACTTAAAATGAATCAAACTAGGAAGTGCATCTCCTAGGGGTGAAATCTCAATTCCGGAAGTGCGTCTCCTGAAATAAAATATAATCTAAAAAGCCAAACTCGGGAGTGTGTCCCCTAAAGCAAAAGTATAACCTGAGTGAACCAGACTAGGAAGTGTGTCTCCTAAAATAAAATAGTCTTAGGAAGTGCGTCTCCTATGGGTGAAACCTTAATGATTTTGAACTAGGAAGTGCGTCTCCTATGAATGAAAATATTTTAGGAAGTGCGTCTCCTATGGGGTAAAAGTAAACTTAGGAAGTGTGTCTCCTATGGGCAAAACTAAACTTTGAGGAAGTGCGTCTCCTGTGGGTACAATAAACTTAGGAAGTGCGTCTCCTATGGGTACAATAAACTTAGGAAGTGCGTCTCCTATTGGGGATAACTGTTCTTAGGAAGTGCGTCTCCTACTGGGTGAAACTATTCTTAGGAAGTGCGTCTCCTATTGGTACAATGGATCTAGGAAGTGCGTCTCCTATTGGTAAAACTTAACTTAGGAAGTGCGTCTCCTATCGGTGAAACTTTTTAGGAAGTGCGTCTCCTATCGGTGAACTTAACTTAGGAAGTGCATCTCCTATTGGCGAAATCAACTTAGGAAGTGCGTCTCCTACTGGTGAAACTTGTCTTAGGAAGTGCGTCTCCTACTGGTAAAACTTGACTTAGGAAGTGCGTCTCCTATGGTAAAACTTTTTAGGAAGTGCGTCTCCTACTGGTACAATAAACTTAGGAAGTGCGTCTCCTGTGGGTACAATAAAATTAGGAAGTGCGTCTCCTATGGGTACAATGAACTTAGGAAGTGCGTCTCCTATTGGGAAAAACTGTTTTTAGGAAGTGCGTCTCCTACTGGGTAAAACTTGCTTAGGATGTGCGTCTCCTTAGGAAGTGCGTCTCCTATCGGTGAAACTGAACTTAGGAAGTGCGTCTCCTATGGTAAAACTTTTTAGGAAGTGCGTCTCCTACTGGTACAATTGATTTAGGAAGTGCGTCTCCTGTGGGTACAATAAACTTAGGAAGTGCGTCTCCTATTGGGAAAAACTGTTCTTAGGAAGTGCGTCTCCTACTGGGTGAAACTATTCTTAGGAAGCGCGTCTCCTATTGGTGAAGCTGAACTTAGGAAGTGCGTCTCCTATTGGTGAAATAAACTTAGGAAGTGCGTCTCCTATCGGTGAAATTAACTTAGGAAGTGCGTCTCCTATTGGTGAAATCAACTTATCTTAGGAAGTGCGTCTCCTATTGGTAAAACTTATCTTAGGAAGTGCGTCTCCTATGGTAAAACTGAATTTTAGGAGGAAATGCATCTCCTATGGGTAAAAATAAACTTTAGGAGGAAATACATCTCCTATGGGTAAAGACGTGGAATGTATGCCTCTGTTATCTGGGCGGGCTCCCAACTTCAATACTTGAAACGTAAAGACTGAATGTATGCCTCTGTTATTTGGGCGGGCTCCCAACTTCAACACTTAAAATAAGCAGACTGAATGTATGCCTCTATTATCCGGGCGGGATCCCAACTTCAACACTTGAAAGTAAAGACTGAAATGTATGCCTCTGTTATCTGGGCGGGCTCCCAACTTCAACACTTGAAAGTAAAAACTGAATGTATTCCTCTCGTTATTCAGGTGGGTGCCTGTCCAAACTAAAACATAAAAGTATTCCTCTCGTTATTCAGGTGGGTGCCTGTCCAAACTAAAACATAAAAGTATTCCTCTCGTTATTCAGGTGGGCGCCTGGTCTTCAACAATAACTTTAAAAATAAGATCCTATTTGAGGGCGGATGATCCCAACATATCCTGTTTGAGGGCAGATGAACCCAACATATCCTGTTTGAGGGCGGATTACCCAACATATCCTGTTTGAGGGCGGATGAACCCAACATATCCTATTTGAGGGCGGATGAACCCAACATATCCTATTTGAGGGCGAATGAACCCGACATATCCTATTTGAGGGCGGATGAACCCGACATATCCTATTTGAGGGCGGATGAACCCGACATATCCTATTTGAGGGCGGATGAACCCAACATATCCTATTTGAGGGCGGATGAACCCGACATATCCTATTTGAGGGCGGATGAACCCGACATATCCTATTTGAGGGCGGATGAACCCAGCATATCCTATTTGAGGGCGGATGAACCCGACATATCCTATTTGAGGGCGGATGAATCCGACATATCCTATTTGAGGGCGGATGAACCCGACATATCCTATTTGAGGGCGGATGAACCCAACATATCCTATTTGAGGGCGGATGAACCCGACAGATCTTATTTGAGGGCGGACGAACCCGACAGATCTTATTTGAGGGCGGGTGAACCCAACAGATCCTATTTGAGGGCGGATGAACCCAACATATCCTATTTGAGGACGGACGAACCCGACAGATCCTATTTGAGGGCGGATGAACCCAACAGATCCTATTTGAGGGCGGATGAACCCGACAGATCCTATTTGAGGGCGGAGGAACCCAACATATCCTTAAGACTTGAAGATGTCTTACCTTGAATACTTGTTGGGATGAATTTTCCCTTTCTACCTTCCCCATTTTTTTTTCTTCTATTTATTATTATTATTATTATTATTAGCTTCCTCCTTTGAAGTCTAACCACTGAGGATACCGACTTTCCAACCTTGTGTTGGACTACTCGCAACCGCTAGGGATAACACTGTTGGGGAATTCTTTACTTACCTGTTGGGGGTAAAATGTTATCAGCTGGGGGTACCTGACTTCCAGAAAATTTTCTAAATGGAAGGAAAATTTTCTGCCCCAGTTTGATAATATCCCTTGTGGCATGCAGTTTTGGCATCAATGCCATTTCCGTTACCTGCTTCAAATCAAACAAAATTTTGTTAGTTTAAAACGCGGTGGTTGGTTGTGATACTCCTGCTGGGATGGTTTTCCCTTTCTCCCTCCTTGCTCTGTGTTCCACAACTTGTTGGGGATGATATTATGTGCTGGGGATAATCCCTTCCTGCTGGGGATATCCCTCTTCTTTTGTGGCATAGCTCGGAAACTGGCATTTTCCCGACCTTTTAGTCTAGTATGGATTTCGCCAAATCATGCTCACTGCTCTCCTTGCTCTGTTCATGGTCCTTGGCCTTTGAGGTTTATAACCTTGGTTTTGGCAAGGATATCTCTCTTGACGCTCGTCAATCCTTTTGTCAATTCCCTTTGCTGGGGATATCTTTTTCGACACTGGCCTCGCGCTTGTTCCTCGCTGACTATACCATTTGGATATACTAGTCAGATCTCACCTTGGAAAGCTGATGGCATATTTTGAAGTCATTTCATACTTGTTCTGACCGGACAGACTCTATTGGGGAAATTTTTATGAAAGGAGAAAAATAACAGAAACAAAATAAAAGACAAAGGAAACGATGACTCTTTTACAAAAGAAACTATAAATAAAAACCTATCAAACGCAGATACCGACTCTAATGGCCATGACATGCATATGGGGCCTATCCTTTACCGTCAATCATCTTTCAAGATCCTCAATTGGTGATTCCCCATCTGATTCTTAATCTTATTCGACTTGCAGTGCCCGAAGGGTTTTCACTATCAAGTCTCTCTCATTTTTGGCTTTTCTCTCAGCTTTCATCGCCTTATGGTGCCTGTGAAGGTTTTCACCGATAAGACTCTCTCATTTGTATCACTTTCCAGCTGGGGATTTGGAGTGTCGCCGGTATGACTCTTTCTGCTGGAGATTAGAGTCCTTTCTGCTGTGGAACAGAATGTTATGTTCGCCGGTAAGACTCTTCATTTGTCTGACTTGGCATCTTTTGAAGACTGATCGGAAGGTCTTTCTTTGGACCGTAATGTGGGTTTTGGATAGGGCTAGAAAGAAAGGGTATTAAAGGCTCAAAAAATGCATTAATTTTGGGTTATTAGTTACAACCTTCGGAATTAGATTTATTCACAATAAACGCAACCTTTGCCCCAGTTTCTTGCTTGGGGATATTTTAATTGATTTTTTCATTTTTTCTTTCAAAACTATGACCGAGCCGTGAAGCGCCTACGTATCCTCTTTGAGGAATCAGGTCAAACGTAGTTCCCAATTCCTCTGTTTCATTTGACTTTTTTTCTTTGTTATCATTTTCCTTTCTTTTCTTTTTCTCTTTTTTTTTCTTCTTTTTCGTTGCTACTGATTCCGAACGAGGGGTATGAAAGAAAATAAATAAGGCTCAAAAGGGGTTAACGAAGGATAAAGTGTTTGGGTAGCAGAACAAAATGCCTTCGTCATTCCAGTCTTCAAAACATGCCAAGTGCAAACAACACAATTAAACAATAGATTTATAGTCTCTTCCGATGGTGCTGGACTTGACAATTATATTCAACATCTGTTTGTTCATTTGTCACTTCTAAAGCACCGTTGGGCGACACTCTCATTCTCATTATTATGAACGACCCTCATGCCAATTTAGGCGAATCTTTCTTTAACGGTTTTCTTTGTGTTTAACTTGCCCCAGTTCCACATGACTCGGGCTCCAAATAATCTCAAACCGTTCTTATTTCCTTTAAATGCTTTGATCACCTTCCCAGGGTTTTATGATTAACTTTAAAGATTAGGCCCAAACTGTGTGCACATGTCATGTCACCAGAATCGGCGCTGAACAAAAATGATAAAAAGACTAAACAAAAAGGTGAATGGAAATAATAAAAGATTGGATTTTGTGCTAGACTACCGGTGAAATGGTTTGAATAACAAACAAACGAAATAAAATCCTAAACAACCTGGACAAAACTTAAACAAACCGCTATGACAAAACGGAAAGATAAGCGGAAAGATATTGACACAAAACAAAATCCGAATTACAATCCTAATAATCCGAACAAACAGGAATGACAACAAAATAAGCCACCAACTGCTTCTTTCTTGTTAACCAAGGAACGGAGCGTCCTCCCATTTTATCAAACTTGGCATCGTAGCCACTGAGCTTTGCATTAGTATTGCAATGACCATTGCCAACTTCCATATCATTACCCTTAGTCAACAAGTTCCCAATAGGACTCGAATGCTTCCGTCATCAGGCCTGATCCCCGCAGAGTGTGCATCAGGAGGTGCAAGTAAAGGATTCTGGGTGTCATTGTCCGGCTTACCACAAACCAACCACCTTAACTTATTTGCAAAACAAACAGGTTAGAATGGACTCAGTCGGTCCTCATTATTGACAACATCTTTTCTTTTTTTTTCTTTCTTTTTTTTTTCATTCTTTTTTCTTTTCATTTTTTCATTTTTTTTTCATTTCGTTTTTTTTCATTCTTTTTTTTCATTCTCTTTTTTCATTCTTTTTTTTGTTGTGGTCGAATCTTATGGAGATTGCCTACGTATCATGACCCCGCATGAATCAGACCTTGCGTAGTTCGTGCCAATGAAAGATAAACAATACTAAACCTTTTTCATATTAGAACAAACTGGGTTTCAAAGGTTTGAATATGACCTACAAACTCAAAAATCAAACAACCCACATATTTTAATCAAAAGCTTTACAAACTCAAAAACAAAAGGCTAGCTCCCTTTCTCTGTTCGACAAATGCAACCAAACGGTTATTTTTGCAAATGTGGCCCTTCCAAATTTCACATGAATTTTGAGGTCGCGGAGGATTATTTATGATACTTTACAAACTTGTCCGTTCTTTTACAAAAATAACCTTTTGACAACTGAAAGATACTCTAAGGCTATTTCGGCAAGAACGGTTTAAGACGCGGCCGAAGCTGGCTCGGCTTATTATGACAAAATTCAGACGGTATTCACCTGACCGCTGACTCTTTGTTTTTTTTTCAAATTATAATGAAAACTTAGTGTTGCAAACACGGCCCTTCAGCGCCTCGGGGACGAAGATTTTTTAAGGCTGTGTGGGTCCATATCTCAGAATGACCCAAAGGTGGCTGTTTACGCAAAGTCAGCCTTCCGGCGTCCCTTTCGGGAACATTCAGCTATTTATGACAAACAACATCTCCTGACTTAGTTATGACTCTTTTATTGTTTTTCAAAAATAGGAAACTCAATATTGCAAACACGGCCTGTCAACGTCTCGGGGACGAAGATTTTTAAGGCTGTGTGGGTCAACTGGACCAAATCTGAAAATGACCCAAAGGTGGCTGTTTATGCAAAGTCAGCCTTCCGGCGTCCCTTTCGGGAACATTCGGCTATGTCTTGATAAAACAGCGTCACCCGACTTCTTTATGACAAAAACTAAAATTTGACATGTATTTTTTGTTATTATTATTATTATTTGTTTTTTTTTGGCTTTCTTAGCAAAAGGTGGGGTTGGACCCGATGAGGGTTGCCTACGTATCTCACATCCGGTGAGAATCAAACCCGCGTAGTTCGGACAAATAAACTATTTTTGAGAAGACCCTTTTCCATTTTCTATTCTTTTTTTTATATATATAACAAACAAACAAACTATTATTTTTCATTCATAACAAACAAACTAACTAACGTAAAACCTAAAACATTCCTTCTTTTTTCATTTGTTTTTCCTATTCTAAAGAAAAAGAAAATGTTTTTTTTTTGGAGTTTTTACCTTTAATAAAAGAAATGCTTGAACTTTTAAAGAAGAGTCAAAATATTTTTGCATTTTTTTTGGATTATATATATTTATTTTGGAACAAATAATAAAATCACGTTCAACGCCCGACTCTTTTTATTTTATTTGGCATTTTCATAGACAACCATAATAAGATAAAAAAACATTTTAAACAACCAGACTCATTTTGATTTTCATTTAATGGCACAACAAACCATTCTTTTTTTTTTTTTGAAAAAAAAAAACAAGACAGAACAATGATGATTTTTTTCTTCTATTTTTCTTTGCTTTTAATATAACAAACTAATAAGACCTTTTTTCATTTTCTCAAAATTTCGGCAGAGTTTCGATACTACTCGGACATTGATTTTTCTCTAAAAATAAGTAGTTATATCTCTACACTGTCATTTTTTCTCCTCTTTTCACGATTTTTTTTTAATCTGTGGAAAATAATGAAAACATACAAAATCTTTTTGAATTTTCATGCTTTGTTTTATTTGTAATTTTATTTCTTATATTTATTATTTCTTTCAAAAATGTGGCATGGGAGACATAATGATTTCCAAGACTTCTTGGATTCCGCAAATGCTCCCCATGCGCTTTTCCCAACATATGAAGCGTGGGGGACATATGGGAATTCCAAGACTTCTTGGATTCCACAAATGTTCCCCATGTGCTTTCCCAAAAAGCAAGCGTGGGGGACATAGGGAATTCCAAGGCTTCTTGGATTCCACAAATGTTCCCCATGCTTTGATTAAAATAACATCATGCTGGAAATGACCAAATGACTCATTCGCCCTTGACTGAATACAACATGTAGCACATAGGATGCCATAAGATGGTCTATTATTTTCAGGTTGCTTGTCCTAGACGGACCCAACCCCTATGTTGAGTCCCCTAAGTCAAATGCACATGATGCAAATAAACGTTCCTACTAGGGATCCGGCATGTGGCTTTGTTATACTAGGTTCAAAAACCTGGGTCGGTGTTCTAGACAGTGTACCCGAGCGGACAACTCGAGCTGAGGAAGGAGCTCCTTTCCGGGAACCAAAAGGCCAGCCGGCTTAGAAACTTTCCGAGCCTCTTTTATTCAGGGTATGACACTAACAGAATAGGGAGTCTCAACCAGTAAGCACATCCCCGGAGGTAAGAAGAGAAAGGTTTCGGCACAGTTTATATACAGTTCAAATAATATCAAAGCGGTAAAAGCAGCATTTAGCACATTAGGCTCAAAACATGTAATAATCAGATAATAAATAAAGCCAAATAATAACAATTATTCTAAGCTCAAATTCTTAACCCTGAACCAGTGGTTCTGGGTCGTTTTCCCCAGCGGAGTCGCCAGAGCTGTCACACCTCCTTTTTCCGCACCCGAGGGGGCGCAAGGGGAGTTTTTTCCAATTAAAGGATAATCGAAACGGGATTGGTTTATTTATTTCAGAGTCGCCACTTGGGAGATTTAGGGTGTCCCAAGTCACCAATTTTAATCCCGAATCGAGGAAAAAAATGACTCCATACTACAGTCTGCGTACCAGAAATCCGGATAAGGAATTCTGTTAACCCGGGAGAAGGTGTTAGGCATTCCCGAGTTCCGTGGTTCTACCACGGTCGCTCAACTGTTATATTTGGCTTGATTATCTGATTTTAAATACAATTATGAGCCATGTGCAAATTTTATCTTTTACCGCTTTATTATCATTGTTTTTTAGGAATGTGAACATCGCTTAAAACATATCTTTGGACTGTGTCACATGAAATGCACCCGCAATCCGAAACATATTTTATTTGATGTTTTAGGATTTGGATTTGGGTCGCATGAAATGTACACCCGAGTTTAAGAAGGTAATTTAATTAAATCGCATCTAAAGAGGCTAACGCGTTATTATCTTTAGGGAAGGCAGTGAAATTCACTAAACGGTCCATCCCAAATTCTAAGTATTTATTATGACTAATTATTGAGGGCCCCGCAATTTGCATTTTTATTTGGCGAGGCTCGTCTCATTCATTATTAAAAAGGGAATTTGCAACGTCATGGAAATGCATCTTATACCACGTCACAGTCAATGTACCCGTGATTAGAGACACATTTCGATTTCGTTGAGATTTGGATTTGGGTCACATAAATGTGCACCCGAGTTTAGGGAGATAACATTATTAAAGGCGCACCTAAAGCAACTAGCGCATTATTATATTGGGTAGGGCCGTGAATTTTGCTAAACGGCCCGTCCCGGAATCTAAGTGTTTAATACATATATTTTGTGAGGGCTCCGCAATCTGTACATTTTTATTTTTGGCGAAGCTAGTCTCGTTTTTATTTTAAAGGGTACACCTACAACGACTATATTTTCTATTAAGTTCGTTTCTAAAAAAGAAATCCTAATTTATTAATCAAACAATGGAAGCTAGTAGGATACACGGCTAATGAAGAGTATCTCAAGCTTTGACGAATTACAATTAAACATGAACCTACATTTAGAACTAAACCATATGATGAACAACTGAATAATGACTAATAAAATTATAACAGAGCTTATTAAATCAATCCGACTACCCATTCGGCAAGCTAGTCACGAACATGAAAACTTTTGTACAACTTTCGTCTAGCATGCCCATTCGAGATAGCAATAACATAAGCACAAAACTAAAACTCGACGGATTTAAGCAAAATCTTCAACATAACATGTATTCAAGCTCGGACACGATAGTAACCGATAGCAACTCAAACAAAGATTAGAAAACGAACCTCTAATGATAAACACTGCTGGGGATTTACAACTCATTCATCAAACCGAAATGGAGCCATAGTCGGCGAAATGACGCAACGAGACCAACGAACTGGAACCTCACCTCGGCACTCGAACGGACTTCAAACGGGAAACCATGGAAACAATCATCACAGCTCAAACGGAATAGCTCGCGCTAAAACTCGAACTCGAACGGACTGAGCATGAAACATGGCTGCCACTGGTTTCCCAGGTGATCCTTTGAACGCGAGGGGGGAGGGTGCGACTGGTTTGGACGTTCGAGCTGCGCAGCGGCAGTGGGTTGTTTTCGAGCTGGGCAGCGGCAGTGGGTTGTTGTCGACGATGTCTGGTGGTGGTGCTTGGACGGTGTCTGGTTGTACTCTGGACGTGGGGGAGTAGGGTTATGGGGTAGTGGTCGTCGGGCAGTGACGATGGAGGTTGAGGAGCCTATTTGGACAGTGGTTTTCGTGGTGGTTTTGGGTTAGGGTTGGGGTGGTTTTCGTTTGCTGGATGCAGCAATGGATGCTGCTAGATAGCAGCTGAGGTGTGGGGGGTCATTTGGCTTGAGGAAGGAGCAACTATGGTGGTTTCACGGAGGTGGGGATGTTCGGAGATGGTAACGATGATGGTGAACATTCGGAGGAGATGGGCGTCGTTTGTGGTGGTGTCGGACGGTGGTGATGGGGCGGGGGTCACTGGTTTGGTTCCCTTTTTCAGTAGGTTTTCTTCTTCTTCTTTATGAAGAAGAAGGTCTACAGTAGCTATTTTCAAAAAAACGGAAGTCCCTCCTTTGGCCTTTTTCTCCGTGTATTTGATACACAATGCCCATAAAAATGAGCCCCACGCGTGGTGGGGTTCAAGGTTTGTGTCCCCCACGCGTGGTGGGGTTCCCCATGTATCCTGGACTCGGTTTATTATGGGCTAGGTCCGAAAATTAGGCCTAAAATCGGGTAGTTTGAACCCGAATATTATTCTTTTGCCCGGACCCGAGAAATAGGAACACGTCGCTTAACTAGTCCTATGTAAGCAAAATAACTACCAAAAATAAGAATAGTATTTAAACAAAACTATATTTTTTAAATATTTTTCAAGATTTAAAATAGCTACAAAATATTAATAAAACTATTTTTTTGTAATTTTCGTTTTTTAAATATTAAGATAAAATATGAGGTAATATTTTTTGTATTTTTCAAAGTTAAAATGACTATAAAACCTTAATAGAACTATATTTTTTTTGTAATTTTCGAAATTATATAAAGTACAAAAATAAAGTGCAATTTTTGTATTTTTCAAGTTTATGAGAGATACATAAACTAAAATTTATATATATATTTTTTGAAATTTCTCTTTTTGCAACGAAATAAAGTAAAAATAGTTAATATAGCTATAGTAGACCCAATTTCACATATTCACGCTAAAAATGTGAAAATTCTCGGGGAGGGTCAAAAATCACGTGCTTACAGGCACTTTAGGATTATCCTTTTATAATAAATGAGATGGGCCTTGCCAAATAAAACACACAAATTGCAGGGCCCTCGATAAAAATTTAATTGATTACTTAGACTTCGGGATGAGCCGTTTAGCAAATTTCACGGCCTTCCCCAAAGTAATAAAGCGCTAATTGCTTTAGGCGCGAAATAATAATAATACATCCTTAAACACGGGTACGCATTTATGCGACCCAAATCCAAATCCCAAAACATTGAATAAAAATACGTTCCGGATCGTGGATGCATTTTATGTGACCCAATCCAAAGACATGTTTTTAAACGATGTTCACATTCTTTAAAAAAATATAATAATAAAAGCGGCCAAAGGATAAAACTTGCACATAAGTTTATAATATGTATAAAATCAGATAATCAAGCCAAATATAACAGTTGAGCGACCGTGCTAGAACCACGGAATTCAGGAATGCCTAACACCTTCTCCCGGGTTAACAGAATTCCTTATCCGGATTTCTGGTTCGCGGACTGTAATACAGAGTCATTCTTTTCCTCGATTCGGGATTAAAATTTGTGACTTGGGACACCCTAAACCTCCCAAGTGGCGACTCTGAAATAAATAAATAAATCCCGTTTCGACTGTCCTTTAATTGAAAAAACTCCCTACGCCCTCGCGGGGGCGGAAAAAGGAGGTGCGACAGATACAGAGAAGATTAGCATGGCTGCAAGTCTGCAACGCAAGGATGATACGTACAAATCGAGAAATGGTCCAAATTAAAAATAAAAATAAAAAGATTCACTACAAAATTAAAGTAGGCCTTGAAATTTTGATAAAAATAGTATTTATAGAGTAGTTTTCTTACAAAATAAAATATTTGTAATTACTTTGCGTTAAAAGTTTTTAATTTCTATTTTGGGGATGTGAAAAAAGTTAAGTCCTCCGGATATAGAATTTAACAAATAATTGACACACTTAAAACTTGAAAATACTATATATGTAACTCAATCTTAAATGCCATGACGCACGTAGTGACCTCCGAACGGCTCAAAACTAGCCAAAAGCAACTCAAATACATCAAATAAATCCCAAGGAAACAATTCCAAATGATAAAGATCGAATCCTAAATCAAATCCCAAATTCGGCAGAAAATCACACTCAGGCCCACGCCTCGGAACCCAACAAATTTACAAAATCCGACAGCTCATTCAATATCAAGTCCAACCATACTAGTTTCATTCAATTTCAACTCCAAATCGATGTTCAAAACTCAAAAATCATATTATGAAACTTTAGGCCAAAACCCTCAATTCCCCTTTAAAATTCATCAACCAAAAGCTAAAATCAAAGATAGATTCATGGAATATAACTAAAACTGAGTAGAGAACACTTACCCCAATTCATATAGTGATAATCGCCTCAATAATTTCCAAATTTCGAGCTCCAAGTCAAAATATGTTAAATGAACAAAATCCTGATTTTAATATTGGTCTGCCTTATTTCTTGTACCAAATAATCTCGAAATTCCTTTTTGATGCTTCCAATGGATTCCTTCTGAAATTCTAATCAAGTTAGACTCTTGAATCACTCCATTTGACCTTATATTGAAGGAGATGAGTTAGTTTCAATATTTGGAAATAGTACAGATTTTTTTTTAAAACGAAATCAGTGGCAATTTCGTAATTAATCTGAAAAATCTGGCAACCCAATTCTTAGTAAAATCATCATAAACTCCTCATACGATGTCCAAATTCGACGATTTTTTTTGTTATGGTTCCGTAATTACGATACGGATCTAATGTTTCAATAAAAACAGAAATTGGAACTCAATTGCTTAATGTAGTACCATTTATGCTTGAAGAAACAATGTCGAAACATTGGAAAAAAAAACGAGCGCAACACAACCCAAACCTATCCGAAACTCACCCGAGCCCCTCGGTACCATGTTCAAACAAACCAACAAGCCTCATAATATAACAAGGACTTACTCGAGGCTTCAAAACACATATAACAACTTTGAAACGACGAATCACACCTCAATCCATAAATCAATGAACTTGAAACTTCCACAACCGACGTCGAAACCCATCAAATCACGTCCGATTGACCTCAAATTTTGTACACAAGTCACATTTGACTTTACGAGCTTGCTCCGACTTCCGGAATTGAAATCCGATCCCGATATCAAAGAGTCCACTCCCGGTCAAACTTCTCAAAAATCCAACTTTCGCCATTTCAAGACTAATTCAACTAGAGACCTCCAAATTACAATCTGGACGTGCTCCTAAGTCCAAAATCACCCAACGGAGCTAATGGTATGAAAGTCCATTCCGAGGTCAAATGCTAAAAAGTTAAACTCGGTCAATTCTTCCAACTTAGAACTTAAATCTTGAAGTTCATTCTTCCAAATTGATTCCGAATAACTTGAAAACCAATATCGACGATTTACGCAAGGTATAATACATCATGAGGAGATACTCGAGCCCTAAAGGTACCAAGACAAGTGCAAATTCCTAAAATGACCAGTCGGGTCGTTACAGAAATTCTGATAAAAATTGTATTTATGGAGTAGTTTTCTTACAAAAAAAAATATTTGTAATTACTTTGCGTTGAAAGTTTTTAATTTCTACTTTGGGGATATGGAAAACGTTAAGTCCTCTGGATATAGAATTTAACAAATATATGACACACTTAAACCTTGAAAATACCATATATGTAACTCAATCTTAAAGGCAATTTTGGAATATAATGACTGTAAAACTTATGGAAATTTAAATAAAATGAATCAAAAGAAGAAACCAATTATTCAGTGTCTTTATCGTGTTTATATGTCTTTACTTGGCTAGTAATTTTTGATTGCTTATCGATCGAATCAAAACATGAAGGGCTTTTAAAATTTCCATAAATATAAAATTATGATAGATCCGTAATAATTATCACCAAAAATAATTCATCTTATGTGTTGTGGCAATCACAGTATTTAACACTAGTTGAGCAAGCTATTAAAATAACCATTTATTTTCACGCACAATTATATCTTTTTAGAACAATTTTATAGTGGTTCATGTGTACTTTTAATTTTGAATTAAACATGCGACAACTTTTTCTATGGTGATTAATGTATTTTTTGTTAATCGATTTTTTCTATCTACCTCTTCAAAATCATTAGGTAGTATTCTTCTTATGCTAATCCAATTACAATTCAAAGATTTTGACAAAATACATTCAAACGGTTCTCACAAAGTTAATCAGATTTACCCAATTGGATAATAAAATTAACAACAAAATATGAAATTTCGGGGAGGTGGAGGACGCCAACTCTCCCCTCTACGAACTTGTTCGGATATAGAAATTAATAAATGTTTGGCACACTTAAAACTCGAAGGTATATAGGTAATAATTAGTTAAAACTATCGAAAATATTAAGACAAATTTAAAAATGTAATCTTAAGAAATTGATAAACATATATGTGTACGAGTAAAATCGGGGATAGAGTTACTCCCCATTTTCCGTTGAGAAGCAAGAAACAATGTTACTCGTTACTAGCTCGAGTAAGACCGAGGACGCCTGCAAATCGGAACCAGGAGTGGATGAATGATATATCGGCAATCGAGCATGGCTGAACCCGGGGAGATTGCAGCTCGAGTGATATGAAGAATCGAGGGTAAAGGGAAAGACGGTTAAAGAAGACAAACAAAGAGCCAAAATATTCGTTATCAGCCGGATATTATTACGTGGATCACTCTCAGTATTGGCTATTGATCGTGTTTTCGTGATAGAAAAGGAAAGAGAGAATTTTTACCTTATTTAGACTTGTATTAGGGTTAAAACTCCTCTACTATATAAAGAGGAGAACCCTTTCATTTTTTGGAGAGTGTTACTCGCATGCATATCAAAGCAATAAAGTTTATTTTTGGCTTTTAGCAATTGTTCAAGTGTTCTTCAGTTGTTCATCTACTTAGTTACAATCGAGCTTTATTCTAGGCTCTCGACTAAAATCGATCTGTAGCAATCGAGTCTAACGCAATGCTTAATTACTTCGCCATACTTGGTTTGATCGTTTTGTCTCATTTTAATTCAGTTACTTATCGTACTTTAATCATTTGTGTTAAATTAAACCACTTGTCCTTTAGATCACGTATAATTTTAATTGTTATCTATTTTAAGGGTAAATAGTTTAGCGCCCACTATGGGACTAAGGATAATAGTGGTGATTTATTACGAATATTAATAATACAATTTATTTTACACTTGTTCTTTGAAGTTTGATTTCAGGATTATTTAATTTGTCAAATTTCCAATCTGCTCACTTATGTGTTGATGCTGAATCAGGCCACCATAGTGAAAATAACAATGCAGTGCCAAGTAACAGCATACCCCCGATCGACCCTAATGGCGTTCCGATTGTTGATCCAGTCGATGCCAATTCATAAGTTTCTATCAACATCAAACTACCATATGATCCAGATAATAGCATTCATGGGGCACCTCGGCCACTGGCTCACGAGGCACCCGAAGAGGGAGGCGAATGAGTTAGCTTATGTTTGATTTTTTAGATGTTGAAAGCACACCAAGTTTCCATGGCACAACTGCAGAGCCAAAATCATGCACACAACGTGGCTGAACCCGGATAGGTTGGAAAATACACTCGAAGGGATGAACGGATTATCACAGAACTCGATGGGTCCATGCCCAGAGAAACTTCTGAGGTGATGAAAATTCTCGAGGCACTGACAAAACGGATGGAATCAGGCGAAAAGAAGATAGAGACAAATGACAAGAAAGTTGAAACTTACAACTCGTTGGGTTGATCAGATCCCAGGACCACCTCTAATATTGAAGGGATCGGATTCCAAAAAGTTTATTCAGTAGCCTTTCCCCCTGAGCGTGGCACCAAAACCAATTTTGAAAAGGTTCTAAATGCCAAATATTCCCAAATACAGTGGAACCACAGATACAAATGAGCATGTGACCTCCTACACATGTGCAATAAAAGGCAACGACCTTGAGGTTGACAAGATCAAGTCGGTATTGCTGAAGAAATTTGGGGAAACCTTGTCCAAAGGAGCAATGATATGGTATCACAACTTACCCCCAAGTTTTATTGAATTGTTTGCTATTCTTGCAGATGCCTTTATTAAAGACCACACCGACGCTATTAGAGTTGAGACAAGGAAATCGAATATGTTCAAAGTCAAGCAAAGGGGCAACAAGATGCTTAGAGAATTCGTGTCGACATTCCAAATGGAGCGAATGGACCCGCCCCCGGTTGTAGACTATTGTGCCGTTCAAGCATTTACTCAGAGGCTCAACCACCGAAGTTCATTTACTTATCGACAACTGAAGCAAAATTTGGTAGAATACCCAGCGGTTACCTGATCCGATGTCTACAATAGGTATCAATCAAAGATTCGAGTCGAGGATGACTAACTAGAGGATCCTTTAGGGTAGGTTTACCCAAATAGAGCAAAAATCAAGTCTAAAAGAATAGTGTATTAGGAGCCGAGGCCGCCTCGAAATTGATACAAGCCTTACAATTTAGATAAGAGGGGAAACGAACCAGTCGCTATCCGACCAGGAATGATAGAAGAAATGATCAGGGTCCTAGAAATCGAGGGTCAGTGAATAGAAACAGTTTCGACATATTATCCGAAGTTAGAGATGCATCGAGGCTATCATAATATAACTTCAACGTGGATGCAGCAAGTATAGTGTCAACCATCGATCGCATCAAGGAGACCAAGTGGACAAGGCCAGAGGGATCACAATTTGATATGCAAATATCAAGGTACTCACGGGTACAAAATCGAGGACTATCGGCAGTTAAGGGAAGAAGTGACTTGTCTGTTCAACAATGGGCATCTTCGGGAATTCCTAAGTGAGCGGGCCAAAAACTATTTCAAGAACAGGGATGCCAATAAGCAAATCAAGAAGGAAGATGTGATAACCCGATAGGTTATCTAGAGTTTTAAACCTTAATTTCATGTTTTGAAAGCTCAAATTTCTCATTTTAGCCTTCCTCAATTTGCATACGCATTCAGTGCCTTTTTCAAAAGGCTTTTATGTTAAATTGATAAAATATGAAATTTTGCCTTAAAATCTATTTGAATTGATTTTGGTCAATATTTTGAGCAAACGGACCTGTATCCATATTTTAATGGTCTCGGTGGATCTGTATCGTTATTTGGGATCTGGGTGTATGCCTGAAATCAAATTCGGAGGTCCCTAGCTTGAGTTATCGCTTTTTGTCAAAAATTTGAAGTTTAAAGGTTTAATGAATTTAAAGATTTGGCCAATATTTGAATTTGTTGATATTGGGTACGTATTTTGGTTTCGTAACTCAGTATATGTCAATTTCTATATTATGACTTGTCTGTCAAATTTGGTGAAAAAAGGAGTTAGTTTGACGTGATTCGGACGTCCGGTTATTAAAATAGAAATTCTAAAGTTTCATTGAAAAATTCATTTGATTTGGTGTCCGATTCATAGTTCTAGGTGTTATTTTGGTGCTTTGATCGCTTGAGGGAGTTTGTATCATATTTTTGACTTGTGTACACAGTTGGTTTGGATCCTCGAGGGCTCGGGTGAGTTTGGGATAGGTTACGGAGTGGATTTGGACTTAGAATCATAGTTGAAGTCTTTGCTTCCGGTGTCTGCTGCAGATCTCGCATTTGCAAGGTCTGGCTCGCAAATGCAAGCCTTGCATTTGTGAAGGAAACTTCGCATTTGCGAGTATCGGCAGGGGGACTGATCTCGCATTTTCAAGGTCCATGTTCTCTTTTGCGAACTGTTCGATTTCCTGTCAGGTTTGCATTTGCGAACCACTACCTCACATTTACGAAGAAGGGCTGGGAAGCAATGGATAACATTTGCAATCCATAGGTCGCATTAGCATGGGGGCCACAATTCGCATTTACAAACAAATCATTGCAAATGCGATGATAGCAGAGATGGGGGGCCTTCGCAATTGTGAAGGATTTATCGCATTTGCGGGGTTCACAATTGTGAACACCAGGTCGTAGTTGCGATATCTGCACCTAGTCAAAAGCTGAGGTGGACGGGATTTTGTTCATTGTTTCAAATTTTCAACCCTAGAAACCTTAGAGGCAATTTTTCCAAGAACTCTTCTTTCCCATTTCATTGGTAAGTGATTCTAACCTACTTTCTTTCAATCACCCATTACATGTCATAACATTTCAACCTAAAATCTAGGATTTTCATGGTACAAATTAGGGATTTGGGTATAATTAGGATTTTTATAAAATTGAAATTTAGACCTCAAATTGAGGTCGGATTTCGAAATAAATTACATAATCAGGCTCGGAGGTGAATGGGTAATCAGGTTTTGGTCCGAAGTTTGGGTTCAGATCAAGCTGGCCTGGGAGTTGACTTTTTCAATAATGACCTGAATTGAACCTCTTTCATTCGTGGGTTGTTCCTAAGGCTTATTTTGAATCGTTCGCTTGTTAAAGTGCTAGATTTGATTGGTTTGGAGGCTTGTTCAAAAGGAAAAGTCGTGCTTGAGCTTTGAGCTGATTTTAGAGCGAGGTAAGTATTGCGTTTAACCTTGATTTGAGGGAACTAGGAACCCTCAGACTATGTGCTATATGAAACTCATGTGTTGCGGCGTATATGCAAGGTGACGAGTGCTTATACGCTGCCGAATTACTTGTTTCCCTTATTTTAGCTTTTCCTTAATTATTTCCTTCCATGCCTTAACTATTATGTACTCTAAATGCCTCCCATGCTTTATTTGCTACTTGTTAATCTCTGTTTCTCCTGTTATAAATGTTAGACCTTTCCATGCTTTCATGACTCACTACTATTTGCCTTAATTAGATTATTTGCATCTTTTAACTGTTATTTACTCGGCTTGTCTTGTTGTGAAATACTACATAAATGAATTCCAAAGTTGGTACAAGGTTTCCTTTTTGATTCAGCTTTATATTCATCAATTGTAGAGGTTCTTGTGATTTGAATTATTGATTGAATTATACTCAGTCAATATTTGATTATGCTATGGTGGGATCGGGTTGTATGCCACAACAGGTTAAATAAGGGTGGATTGATATGGTGGAATAAGGGTGAATTTGTACTGATATGGTGGGATCGGGTTGCATGCCGCAACAGGTGAAATAAGGGTGGATTGATACGGTGAATTAAGGGTAAATTATGATACTGATTTTGTTATATGGTGGGATCGGGCTGCATGCCGAAACATATATTTATTTAATTATGATTATTTATATTGTTACGGTGGAATAAAGGAGGATTGTGTTGTACGGTGGGATCGGGTTGCGCGCCGCCACAATCTACGTGGTTTTATTTCCTTGGACTATGTTGGTTTTCAATATTTTTGATACGGAACTCTAAGGATTGGTTATTCTGATCATCACTATTTTTTCTTTGTGGATTTAGCTATTTTCTTCAGTTAACTGTCTTATTTTGTTTCGTATTTTCTTCTCATGACTTTATTATATACCGCCTACAGATTGTAGTGTAAGTGACCTGCCTTAGCCTCATCACTACTTCGTCGAGGTTAGGCTCGGCACTTACAGAGTACATGGGGTAGGTTGTACTCATATTATACTTTGCACTTCTTATGAAAATTTTGGATTCGGTCCTAGTGGAGGTTATTAGCGTGCTCGGGTTGGCTAGCTTTCAGAGACTAGAGGTACATCTGCTCAGCGTCCGCAACTTCTAGAGTCCCCTTTCCTTTTTATTAGCTATGTATTTCCCTCAGACAACTTTATGTTTTATTCAAACCCTTATTTGTACTATTCTAGTAGCTCGTGCACTTGTGACATTTGGTCCAGAATTGTATTAGATATTTCAGTTGTTATGGCTTCCACACTTTACTTTAGATTATTATACTTATTTCAGCTTCTTTCTTATCATTTAACTTGAACTGTTGAAAATGGATAAATTGTTCTAACATTGGCTTGCCTAGTAAGTGAAATATTAGGCGCCATCACGGTTCCAAAGGTGGGAATTCCGGGTCGTGACAAGTTGATATCAGAGCACTAGGTTACATAGGTCTCACGAGTCATGAGCAAGCTTAGTAGAGTGTGGAGGATCGGTACAAAGGCGTCTATACTTATCTTCTAGAGGTTGTGGAGTTTAGGAACAATTTCACTTCTATTCTTCTCTGTCGTGCGATTTTAATCTATCATTGATGATTGAACTCTTCTACTTTTGTTCTCTCATAGATGGAGAGAACACGTACTGCATCCTCAGTTGGATATCAACCGGAGCCCCGAGTGGCAACTCCTACGAGGGGCAGAGGTCGAGACCGAGGTCGCGCCAGAGGCCAAGGCAGAAGCAGAGCTCAGCCTAGAGCTCGATCAGCCGCACTAGCAGTGGAGCCTCGGGTATATTTTGATGAGGAGGTTCTAGCTCAAACTATACCTGTTGGACCAGCTCAGGTCCTGGAGGGGTTTATCGCCACCCTAGTGGTTTAGGATGCTCTAGTCCATTTGGTGGGCCTTATGGAGAGTGTGGCCCAGGCCGATAAATTTCCTGTGGCACCAATTGTCTCTCACGCTGGGGGAGGAGCACAGATTCCTGCTACTCACACTCTAGAGCAGATGGCTCCCCAGTATCAAACTCTAGCGGCACTGCCAGTTGGGGTAGTTTAGCTAGTTGTTGTGGCATAGGCAGGTGATAGGCCCGCCATGACTTCTGAGGGATTATTGAGATTGGAAAAGTTTACAAAGCTCTTCCCAGTTCACTTCAATGGTGAAGCTTCTGAGGACCCAGGGGATTATCTTGATCGGTGCTATGAGGTGTTGCGAAACATGAGTATAGTTGAGACTAATGGGGTCGATTTTGTTGTGTTTCAGATGACGGGTTCCGCTAAGGGGTGGTGGAAGAATTATGTATCTATCAGACCAGTTGGGTCTTCTGCTATTACTTAGGACCAGTTCTCTTAGCTATTTCTAGAAATGTTTTTTCCTATCAGACTGAAGGAAGATTACCACAGATAGTTTGAGCGTCTCCAGTAGGGTAGTATTTTAGTCACTCAATACGAGACTCATTTTATGGATCTAGCTCGTCATGCCCTTATCTTGCTTCCTACTAATAGGGAGAGGGTGAGGAGGTTTATTGATGGACTCATTCACCCTATCAAGCAATAGATGGCTAAGGAGACCGGGGATGAGATTTCCTTTCAGACGACTGCTAATGTTGCAATGCAGATCGAGATGGTTCTTGTACAGAAGAGAGAGCAGGAGTCAGATAAGAGGTCTCATCATTCTGGTGGTTTCAATGGTGCCTCATCTGGAGGCAGGGATACTTTTGGTAGGGGACATCCTCCCAGGCCATTCCAGTCGGCGCTTTAGGCAGCCTACAGTGCTTCAGGGAATCGTGGTCCTTATGTGCCTTATTCTGGGAAGCCACTCTATAGTGCATCATCATCTCCTATCAGTGTGCCTCTGATTCAGAGTTATCACCGTGGCTATCCGGCCAGTTTGGGTTAGCCTCAGTTTTAGCAGCCATAACAATAGGATGGATGGTTTGAGTGTGGTGGTTTTAGGCATATCAGGAGGACCTGTCCGATATTATTGGGCGGCACGCCACAACAGAGTTCTCGTTCCATGATTCAGACACCGGTTGTACCACCTCCCGCTCAGCCAGCTAGAGGCAAGGGTCAGGCAGCCAAAGGTAGGGGTCAGAACATTAGAGGTGGAGGTTAGGCCACTAGATGTGGAGGTCAGGATGCTAGATGTGGAGGCCATCCAGCTAGAGCCCGTTCTAGAGATGTAATTCAGAAGTGTTTCTGCAGATCTACCGGAAATGACATCTGACAAAGATATTAACTTATGTATTGATTGGCTTTGGACACTCAGTCCATTTCTATTCTACAATACCGTATGGCCCCACCAGAGTTGAAAGAATTGAAGGAGCAATTGTAAGATTTACTTGATAAGGGTTTCATTATACTTATTGTCTCGCCCTGCGGTGCGCCTGTGTTGTTTGTGAAGAAGAAAGATGGATCGATGAGGATGTGCATAGATTACCAGAAATTGAACAAAGTCACCATCAAGAACAAGTATCCATTGCTGAGGAATGATGCCTTATTTGATCAGCTTTACGGTGCCAAGGTGATTTTAAAGATTTATTTGAGGTATGGCTACCATCAGTTGAGAATTAAGGCATTCGATGCCTAGTGATGTCATTTGGGTTAACAAATGCCCCAGCAACATATATGGATCTGATGAACCAGGTGTTCAAAACCTATTTAGATTCCTTTGTGATTGTGTTTATTGATGATATCTTGGTCTACTCTCGCAGTCGAGA
Organism: Nicotiana sylvestris; assembly: GCF_000393655.2. NCBI lineage: Eukaryota > Viridiplantae > Streptophyta > Magnoliopsida > Solanales > Solanaceae > Nicotiana > Nicotiana sylvestris. The sequence goes on along the minus strand of NC_091057.1, from coordinate 115,361,705 downwards.
AGAGCATGAGTAGTATCTACGGATTGTACTTCAGACTCTGAGAGATAGCCAATTATATGTCAAATATTTTAAGTGCGAGTTTTGGTTGGACTTGGTCGCCTTCTTGGGGCACGTAGTATCGGCAGAGGGCATTTAGGTGGATCCTAAGAAGATTGAGGCAGTTCAGAACTAGCTTAGACCCACTTCAGCTACGGAGATCCGGAGCTTCTTGGGTTTGGCAGGATATTATCGTTGGTTCGTGGAGGGGTTTTCATCTATAGCAACCCCGTTGACCAGGTTGACCCAGAAGGGTGTCCCATTCAGATGGTTAGACGAGTGTGAGGCGAGCTTTCAGAAGCTCAAGACTACTTTGACTACTGCGCAAGTGTTAGTGTTGCCTATAGGTTCAGGATCATACACAGTGTATTGTGATACATCATGTATTGGGCTTGGTGCAGTATTGATGCAGGATGATAGGGTGATTGCATATGCATCGCGGCGGTTGAAGGTTCATGAGAAGAATTACAAGTTCATTACTTAGAGTTGGCAGCCATTGTTCATGCGTTGAAGATTTGGAGGCATTATCTTTATTGTGTGTTGTGCACAATATTCACGGATCATCAAAGCTTGCAGTATTTGTTCAAGAAAAAGGATCTCAATTTGAGGCAAAGAAGGTGGTTGGAGCTATTGAAAGACTATGATATCACCATTCTGTATCATTCCGGGAAGGCCAATATGGTGGTCGATGCCTTGAGTAGAAAGGCACTGAGTATGGGCAGCCTTATGTACATTCAAGTTGGTGAGAGGCCGATTGCATCAGATGTTCAAGCTTTGGCCTATCAGTTTGTGAGGTTTGATGTTTTAGAGCCCAGTTGTGTTTTGGCTTGTAAAGTCACTCGGTCTTCCTTGTTTGAGCGCATCAGAGAGCGGCAGTATGATGACCCTCATTTTCTTGTCCTAAGGGACATAGTGCGACACAGTGGTGCCAAGTAAGTTACTGTTGGAGATGATGGGGTTTTGAGGATGCATGGTCGTATTTGTGTGCCCAATGTAGATGGACTTCGTAGTTTGATTCTTGAGGAGGCCCATCATTCCCTATATTTTATTCATTCGGGTGCCGCCAAGATGTATCAGGACTTGTGGCAGCATTATTGGTGGAGGAGGATGAAGAAGGATATAGTTGCATATGTAGCTCAATGTCTAAATTGTTAGCAAGTAAAGTACATGCATCAGAGACCTGGTGGTTTGCTTGAGAAGCTAGAGATTCCTTAGTGGAAGTGGGAACATATAACTATGAATTTTGTTGTTGGACTCCCATGGACTCAAAGAAAGTTTGATGCGGAATAGTTTATCGTGGACAGCCTGACCAAGTTAGTGGATTTCATTACTGTGGTAGTTACCTATTCTTCAAAGTGGTTGGCTGAGATCTACATTCGCAAGATCATCCATCTTCACACTATGCCTGTGTCTATCATATCTGATCGAGGAACATAGTTCACCTCGCACTTTTGGAGGGCAGTACAGTGTGAGTTGGGAACGCATGTTGAGTTGAGCATAGCATTTCATCCTTAGATGGACGTACAATCCGAGCGCACTATTCAGATACTGGAGGATATGCTCCATGCTTGTGTTATAGATTTTGGGGGTTCTTGGGATCATTTCTTGCCATTTGTGGAATTTGCCTACAACAACAGCTACCAGTCGAGCATTCAGATGGCTCCCTATGAGGCATTATACGAGAGGCGATGGTCGTTCGCTAGTTGGATGGTTCGTGTCGGGGTAGGCTCGGTTGTTGGCTACAAATTTGGTATATGATACCTTGGATAAGGTCAATATTATTCAGGATTGACTTCGCATAGCTCAGTCTAGGCAGAAGAGTTATGCTGACCATAGGGTTCATGATGTTGTATTCATGGTTGGAGAGAGGGTATTACTCTGGGTTTCACCCATGAAGGTTGTGAAGAGATTCGAAAAGAAGGGCAAGTTGAGCACTAGGTACATCAGGCCCTTTGAGATTATTCAAAGAGAGGATGAGGAGGCCTACAAGCTCGCATTGTCACCTAGTTTATCAGTAGTCCATCCGGTGTTCCATGTGTCCATGCTCCGAAAGTATCATGCTAATCCATCCCATGTGTTAGATTTTAGCTCAATCCAGTTGGACAAGGATTTGTCTTATGAGGAGGCCGGTGGATATTCTAGCTCGGTAGGTCTGACAATTGAGGTCTAAGAGTTATCCTTGGTTTCGAGTGCAGTGGAGAGGTCAGTTGGTTGAGGCAGCCACTTGGGAGTCAAAGTCGGACATGCAGAGTAGATATCCATACCTTTTCACCAGTCCAGGTACTTTTCTATGTCTGTTCGAGGACGAATGATTGTTTTAGAGGTGGAGAATGTGATAACCTGATAGGTCATCTAGAATTTTAAACCTTAATTCCGTATTTTGAAACCTCAAATATCTCATTTTAGCCTTCTTCAATTTATGTGCATAGTCCATGCCTTTTTTCTGAAGACTTTTATGTTAAAATTTGATAAAATATTAAATTTTACCTTAAAAATCCATTTGAGTCGACTTCGGTCATTGTTTTGAGAAAATGGAGTTCTGACGGTCCCAGTGGGTCTGTATCATAATTTTGGACCTGGCCATATGCTCGGAATTGAATTTGGAGGTCCTTAGCTTGAGTTATCGCTTTTTGTCGAAAAGTTGAAGTTTATAGGTTTAATTAACTTAAGGATTTGACCAATGTTTGACTTTGTTGATACCGGGTCCATATTTTGGTTCCGAATCTCGGTATAGGTCCATTACTTTATTTATCACTTGTCTACCAAATTTGATGAAAAACGGAGTTAGTTTGATGTGATTCGGACATCTAGTTGTTATAATAGAAATTCTAAAGTTCCATTTAAAACTTCATTTGATTTGGTGTCTGATTCGCAGTTCTAGGTGTTATTTTGGTATTTCGATCACGCGAGCGAGTTCGTATCATGTTTTTGGACTTGTGTACACAGTTCGTTTGGAGCCTTGAGGGCTTGTGTGAGTTTCGGATAGGCTACAGAGTGGATTTGGACTTAGAACCATAGTTGAAGCCTTTGTGCTTCTGGTGTCAGCTACAGATCTCGCATTTGCGAAGGAAACTTTGCATTTGCAAGCATGGGTAGGGGGACTGATCTCGCATTAGCAAGGTCCATGTTCGCTTTTGTAAACAGTTAGATTTCCTGTCAGGTTCGCATTTGAGAACCACTTCCTCACATTTGTGAAAAAGGGCTGGGCAACAATGGAACGCATTTGCGATCGATAGGTCGCATTTGCAAGGGGGCCACAGTTCGCATTTGCAAATAAATTATCACAAATGTGATGATAGCAAAGATGGGGGACCTTCGCAATTGCGAAGGATTTCTCGCATTTGGGGGTCCGCAATTGCGAATCCCAGGTTGCAATTGCGACATCTGCGCTTGGTCAAAAGCTAAGTTGGACGGGATTTTTGTTCATTCTTTCAAATTTCAACCCTAGAAAACTTATATGCGATTTTTCCAAGAGTTCTTCTTCCCCAAGTAATTGGTAAGTGATTCTAACCTACTTTATTTCAATCATCCATTACATTTCATAAGATTTCAATCTAAAATTTAGGATTTTCATGGTAGAAATTGGGGATTTTGGTAGAATTAGAAATTTTTGTAAATTTGGAAATCAGACCTTAAATTGAGGTCATATTTCGAAACAAATTACATCATCGGGCTCGGGGGTAAATAGGTAATCAATTTTTGGTCCGAATTTCGGGATTAGACCAAGCGAGTCCGGGAGTTGACTTTTTCGATAATGGCCTAAATTGAACCTCTTTCATTCGTGGGTAGTTCCTAAGGCTTATTTTGAATCGTTTGTTTGTTAAATTGCTAGATTTGATTAGTTCAGAGGCGTGTTCGAAAGGCAAAGCCGTGGTTGAGCTTTGAGTCAATTTCTGAGCGAGGTAAGTGTTAAGTTTAACCTTGATTTGAGGTAACTAGGAACCCTCGAACTATATGCTATGTGAAATTCATGTGTTTCGGCATATATGTGATGTTTACGAGTGCTTATACGCCACTTAATTACTTGTTTCCTTTATTTCCCACTTTTCCTTAACTATTTTCTTCCATGCCTTAACTGTTATATGCTCTAAATGCCTCCCATGCTTTATTTGCTACTTGTTAATCTATGTTTCTCATGTTAGAAATGTTAGACCTTTTCATGCTTTCATGACTCGCTGCTATTTGTCTTAATTGACTTACTTGCACCTTTTAATAGTTATTTACTGGACTTGTCTTGCCATGTAATATTACATATGTGAATTCCCAAGTTGGTACAAAGTTTCCTCTCTTATTCAGCTTTATATTCATCAATCATAGAGGTTTTTGTGATTTGAATTATTGATTGAATTGTACTCAGTGAATATTTGATTCTGCTATGGTGGGACGAGTTGCACGCCGCAACAGGTGAAATAAGGGTGGATTGATATGGTGGAATAAGGGTAAATTTGTACTGATATAGTGGGATCGGGTTGCATGTTGCAATAGGTGAAGTAAAGTGGATTGATCATGTCATTAGGGGAAGCACACACATGTACACTACCTGTTAGCAAACATGAATTCAAATGTTGCAATTGTTCTTATTGTTATGTTTTGCTAGAAAACCAGCCTATAGGAATAAATGTCAATGAATTATCTTTCAATTCGCCTCAGCATATTTACTAGCAATCATGACTATAGGATTTTGATCACTTTATTTGCCATTGTCTTGCACTGTTCACTAGAAATCATGCCTATAGGACTAAGTATAATAATAAAATAAGCCCCAAGTCTTTACTATTTGAACCCTGCTTATGGGATACTGTCACCCGCCTAGAAAGCATGCCTATAGGGATAAAGCATTAAAAATCATGCCCAATTGTCAATCGCTAGAAAACCTGCCCAGAGGATGTTTATTGACGACTTCACTACCTATTTACACGAATGATTAGATATCACGTCTATAAAACTTGCAGCACTCTAATTTGCCTATACGTCAGAAATTACTGCACTGCCTATACGGTGAAGTAAGGGTGAATTATGATACTGATTTTGTTATATGGTGGGACCGGGATGCGCGCCACAACATTTATTTATTTATTTATTTATGATTATTGATATTATTACGGTGGAATAAGCGAGGATTGTGTTGTATGGTGGGAACGGGTTGCGCGTCGCAACAATCTATGTGGTTCTATTTCCTTGGACTGTGTTGGTTTTCGGTATTTTTCATACGAAACTCTAAGGATTGGTAATTTTGATCGTCACTGGTTTTTCTTTGAGGATTTAGCTATTTTCTTCAGTTAACCATCTTATTTTGTTTGGTATTTTCTTCTCTTATATTTATTATATACTGTGTATAGGTTGTGCTGTAAGTGACCTTCCTTAGCCTCATCACTACTTCGTCAAGGTTAGGATCGGCACTTACATAGTACATGGGATCAGTTGTACTCATACTACACTTTGCACTTCTTGTGCATATTTTGGAGTCGGTCCCAACAGCAGTTATTAGCATACTCGGATATGCTAGCTTGCGGAGACTTGAGGTACAGCTGCTCAGCGTCCGCAGCTCCTAGAGTCCCCTTTCCTTTTTATTAGTTGTGTATTTTTCCTCATATAGCTTTATGTTTTATTCACACCCTTATTTGTACTATTCTAGTAGCTCGTGCACTTGTGACACCGGGTCCAGGATTGTATCAGATATTTCAGTTGTTATGGCTTCCGCACTTTACTTTAGATTATTATAGATATTTCAGCTTCTTTCTTAACATTTAACTTGAACTGTTGAAAATGAATAAATTCTTCTAACGTTGGCTTGCCTAGTAAGTGAAATATTAGGCGTCATCACGATTCCGAAGGTGGAAATTTTGGGTCATGACATAAAAACCTCAACATGTGATTAACATGATTATCGGAGGAGTAGACGTTCCACAAGGACAGATGATAAAAAGCACCAAAGTTTCTATCACAAGATAAAAATGAACTCGAGATTATGTTCTAGAAAGATCCATCTCGTTTAGTAATGAGGACGTTGAGGCTTCATTCAACCTCACAACATTTCACTCGTAATATCTGTACTCATTAATAAATCTCGAGTTAAGCGTGTGTTATTTGATCCAGGTAGCTCGGCCAACATCATCCGATGGAGATTCGTGGAACAACTAGGGTTGTTGGATCATATCGTACTAGCAGTTAGAGTACTGAACGGGTTCAATATGGAATGCGAGACAACTAAGGGTGAACTCACCTCCCAATCAACACAACTGGAACCACTCAGCAAACGAAGTTCTATGTTATCGAGGGGGATATGAGGTACAATGCCTTGTTCCAAAGACCGTGGGTTCATAGCATGAGGGCGGTATCATCAACCTTGCACCAAGCATTGAAATTTCTAACTCCCGATGGGATCAAAACGTTATACGGGGAATAACCGGATGTAATGAGATGTTCACCATCAAAGAAATGATCCCAACACCCGCAGTAATAACATCAAAAAATAAGAGACTGATCGAAGAGAAAGATACTAAATAGCAATTACAGGTTTCAAACTCGACCGAGCCGAGAAAACAGGAGGAGCGTCTAACCGATTAAGAAGATGATTTAGGGGTCCCAAAATCCTTCGTAGCACCTGATGGTTCCGGTACCACCAAGTCAACAATCGAAGAACTAGAAAAAGTCATATTGTTTCAGCATCTGCAGGATAGAAAGATATACCTGGGCAGGGGGCTAACTCCTATGCTTAGGAAAAAAAGTCATTGACTTTATTAAAGCTAATGCTAATTGATTTGCCTGATCCCACTTAGATATGTCAGGAATCCCACCGAAGGTAAATACACACAAAAGTTTGGATCCGAACTTTCACCCGATTAAATAGAAGAGAAGGCCATTGTCCGAAGTTAAGCACACATTCAACAAATACGAGGTATCTAAACTCTTAAAAATAAGTTTCATTCGGGAAGTTAAATACTCAAATTGTCTAGATAACATAGTCGTCGTACCTAAAAAGGAAAACAAACTTAGAATGTGTGTAGATATAAAGATTTGAATAAAGCATGACCAAAGGACTCATTTCCTCTACCTAATATCGACCCAATAATCGATGCAACGGTAGGGCACGAAACATTGAGCTTTCTCGATGCCTATTCCGGGTACAACCAAATACGGATGAACTAGGGTGACCAAGAGAAAACTTTTTTCATAACTAAGTTCAGCACCTATTGTTACAACATGATGCCATTTAGGTTAAAAAATGCAGGTGCCACGTATCAATGCCTAGTTAACTTAATTTTCTAGGAACAAATAGGGAAATCAATAGAGGTTTATATTGATGATATGTTAGTTAAGTCCCTGTGAATAGAGGACATTTAAAACATTTCCATGAAACCTTCGACATACTAAGGGAATACAATATGAAGTTGAACCTGGAGAACTGTACCTTCAAAGTTGACTCGAACAAGTTCCTCGATTTCATGGTATCTAACCGGGGATAGAGATCAACCCGGATAAGATAAAAGCAATAGAATATATCACTATGGTAGACAAGGTCAAGGCAGTGTAAAGGTTGACCGAGTGAATAACCGCATCATACCTATTTATTTCTAGTTCATCGGATAAAAGCCACCGATTTTTCTTGTTACTACAGAAAAAGAGCGACTTTTTTTGGACCCCAGAGTTCCAAAAGGCTTTGGAATAACTCAAACAATACTTATCAGGCCCTCATTTTCTACATACCCTGAAGGCGAATGAGAAGTTGTACCTTTACTTGGCAGTGTCTGAGGTAGCGGTAAGTGGTCACCTAGTTCGGGAAGAAGAAGGTACGCCATTTCCTTTGTATTATGTTGTAGAATTCTAGTTCATGCCGAAATGAGGTATCCAGACCTAGAAAAATTGGCACTTTCCTTACTAAGCGCATATAGGAAATTAAAACCATATTTTTAATGCCACCCGATATGTGTCATGACCTCGTACCTGTTAAGAAATGTCATACATAAACCCAAACTCTCAGGCTGGCTAGCAAAATAGGCCGTAGAGATTAGCGAGTACGATATTGAATACAAACCTTGAATAACTATAAAGTCCTAGGTATTTGCAGATTTCATGGCCGATTTGACACCGACCATGATTATCGAGGTCGATAAGGAATTGTTACTTGCCTCGGAGACTAGCTCGGGGGTCTAGGTCCTCTTCACACATGGTTCCTCTAACATGAAAGGGTCCAGGTTGGGCATTATATTAAAACCCCCCACATGTAGCATAATAAGACAATCAATTTGAACCGTGAAATTGACTAACATTGAAGCCAAATATGAGGCTATGATTGCAGGTCTGGAATTAGCCAAAATTCTTGGGGCCGAGGTTATCGAAGCCAAGTGCAATTCCCTCATCGTTGATAATCAGGTCAATGGAACATTCGAAGTCAAAGAATACTGGATGTAGAGATATTTGGATAAATTACAAATAGCATTGCATCGGTTCAAAGAGAGGACGCTACAACATGTACCTCTAGATCAGAATAGTGAAGCTGATGCATTGGCTAATTTAGGATCATAGGTGGACTCTGAAGAATTTAACTCTGGAATAATGGTTTAATTGATGATATTAGTAATAGAGTCTGGTCATGGTAAGGTAAACTCAACAAGTTTGACTTGGGATTGAAAAAACAAATACGTGGACTACCTTTAGAAGGGGAAACTGCCATCGGATCCTAAAGAATCAAGGTCCCTTCGAGCTAAAGCTGCTAGGTTTTTCTTGGTTGAAGGCCAACTGTACTGAAGGACATTTTTCAGACCATTAGCAAAATGCTTGGGGTCGGGGGAGACTAATTACGTAATGAGGAAGTCCACTAGAGGACTTGTGGAAACCATTCGAGAGCGGAATCGTAGGTTTGGAAATTGACCATGGCTGGGTGTTATTGGAATGCGATGGAGAAGGATGCGGAAGACTTTGTTAAAAAATGTGATGAATGCCAAAGGCATGCCCTAATGATCTAGAAAATGGGAGAACTACTTCACCCGGTCCTTTTCCCCTGTCCGTTCATAGAATGGATATCGTAGATCCTTTACCATGGGCACCTGGTAAGGCGCAATACATCTTACTCATGACCGACTATTCTCCAAGTAGGTTGAAGCACATGCGTTTGATAAAGTTAGAGAAACGGAGGTTATCAAATTCATCTAGGATCATATAATCTGCCAGTTCAGGATACCAACCAAAATTACGTGTGACAATGAGAGACAATTCATAGACAGCAAGGTCACTACGTTCTTTGAAGATCACAAAATTGTGATAACCAAGCCAGTCGTCTCACGAGTTACCTCTCTGTTTTCCCCATTTCTACTTCTTTATGCCTTGTTATCCGTGTTTTGTGGTATCGGGTTGGTTGGATCGAATCCGGAATGATTTTGGTAAGGTTTGAGACACCTAGTCTCTTTTAAGAAAGCTTAAGTTGGAAAAGTCAACCAGATATTGACTTATGTGTTATAGGGCTCGGAAGTGACTTCCGAGGGTTCGGTTAGATCAGGAGGTGATTTGTGACTTAGGAGCGTGATCGGAATGAGTTCTGGAGGTTCGGAGTAGATTTAGGCTTGAATTGGCAAAGTTGATATTTTGGCTATTTCCGGTTGGTAGGCGAGATTTTGATATAGGGGTTGGAATGGAATTTCGAGAGTTGCAGTAGTTCCATTGTGTCATTTAGGATATGTGTGCAAAATTTTAGGTCATCCGAACGTGGTTTGGTTGAGTTTTTGATCAAAAGTGAAATTCGGAAGATTTTAGAAAGTTTGGCTTGAATCCGATGTGTTTTGGGTGATTTGATGTTGTCTGAGGTGTTTTGATGATTGGAAGCAGTTTGAATAAGGTATTAGGATATGTTTGTGCTTTTGGTTGAGGTCCCGGGGGCCTCGGGGTGATTTCAGACGGTTGACGAAAAGGTTTGAGACTTGTGTAGTTACGAATCTCAGCTGCTTCTGGTATTTCCACACCTGCGGATTGGGGACTACAGGTGCGATGCCGCATGTGCGGAAGAGGAGCTGCATAAGCGAATTTTGGAGGAATTGTTAGGAACTGCAGATGCGGTAGTGTGACCGCACCTGCGAAGGCACAGGTGCGGAAAGTTGACCGCAGATGCGGATTGGGCCTTTTAAGTTAAGAACCGCAGAAGCAGTAATTTGGCTACATATGCGGTACCGCAGAAGTGGGTATTGTGTCGCAGATGCGAAAATACCTGGCCAGTAGGTTCATATTGCTTTTTTCGTGAATTTTTGCAAAAAACTCCATTTTTGAAGACGGGAAAGAGGCTAAGGCATACGATTTCGAGAGGAATCAAAGGATATCAGTTGAGTAAGTTCCCTAAGCTTAATTACTTGGGCTTAAGATCATTTTTCCATTTGTTTAATCATGGTTTTAGTGGATATTAAGGGGGGGGGGAATTGGGGATTAGGGTTTGAGATTAAGAGACCTTTAAATGGTGATTTGAGGGGTCATTTGGACTCTGATTTCTGTATTCTTGATATGTATAGACTCGTGGGAGGATAAGGATTCCATTGATATAACTTTTATCGAGTTCCGAGACGTGGGCCCGGGGGTCGAGTTTTGGTAATTTCAGAACTTTTGGTATTATTTGATTGTTTTCGCTTGGACTTCGTCCCCTTAGCATATTTTGACGTCGTGATTCTGATTTTGGATAGATTCGACGCGAGTGGAGGCTGATTCGAGGGGCAAAGGCATTGCGGAGTAGTATCTTCACTAGTTTGAGGTAAGTAACTATTGTAAATCTAGAACTGAGGGTACAAACCTCGGCATTTGACTTGTTTGGATAAATGCGGTGACGCACATGCTTGGTGACGAGCGTGTGGACATGCACCGGTACGGATTGAGACTTGGTTCATCCCGTAGCAACTATTAAGCCTCGTAATGGATTTGGAACCTTATGATATTCCGTACTTTAGCTATTTATACTATATTATGGGATGCATGCCATGTTTGGGGCCGACCTGTTGATACCCTTAGGGGCATTATCACTGTTTTCCTCACTTTACTTGTTGAAAGCATACCCTCGGTCACGTTTTACCTATTTAAATGTTTAAAACTGGTTTTATCACTCCATTTTTAATTGTGAGGACTGTTTGGGCGGAGTTCCCTAATTTCTATTGTTGTGCTCGAGAGGCTGTGAGGTAAATGACCTAGAGAGGTTGAGAGCCTAATCGTGAGGATATTATATGTATATATTATGGATTGGGCTGCACGCCGTAGCGATACTTATATGGATCAGGTTGCACGCCGCAGCGATATATATATATATATAGGATCAGGCTGCACGCCACAACAATATGACGCTTGGATTGTAGGAGCCCCTCCGGAGTCTGTACACCCCCAGTGAGCAGAGTCGACTATAAATTACGGATCGGGTTGCACGCCACAGTGGTTACTATCATTTCTATTACTATGAGATATTAATGAGCCTGAGTGTTGAGAGTGAGTATTGAGTGACGAGAGTTGAGTCACGAGCGACTGAGAGGCTGCCCGAGAGGCCATATTCTGAGTGATACCTTGCCCGAGGGGCCCAGTTATGATATTTTTACTGATTTTACACTTCTTTAAAATAAGCCTCTATTTGAAAAATTGCTAAGTATATGATTTCAATATTTTAACTGAAATTTGATGATTTTACGACGAAACTGGTTTTATATTGTGAAGTTGACCTGTTATCCTGTTGTTTTCTCCACTTATATGATTTTCAACTACTTGTCACTGCTTTCAGACCTTATTTACATTAGTTACTTACTGCGTTGGTGTACTTATGTTACTCTCTACACCTTGTGTGCAGATCTAGGTGCCCGAGCAGCAGAGTGAGGGTCCTCAGCATTGTCAAAGTTTGTCGGATACTGCAAGGTAGTTGCATGGCATTCGCAACCCTGCTTTCTTCCTCTTATCCTTGTTTTCCCGCACTTTAGACTTGTTATGTATTACACAGTCAGATTTGTATATTTAGAGGCTCTAGATTCGTGACACCAAATAATTGGGGCTGTGTTGTCTTATGTTATTGGATTCCGCATTATTTTTGCTATTTTAAACACTTCTTATGAAAAACTGGCATTTAATCCTACGTTGGAAAAATGGTTTATAAAAGAAATTCGATGTGATTGATGGTTTGGGTTGGCTTGCCTAGTAATGTGATAGGCACCATCACGACCAGGTATTTGGGGTCGTGACAAAAATCAAAAAGATTTTATAAACCTGTATAACCCGAGCACGAACGGTCAAGCGAAGTCGACAAAAAACAATATTGCAGAACATGAAGAAAAGGCTAACCGACTCAAAATAAAGGTGGAAAGAAATTCTTCCCGAGGTCCTATGGGCGTATCGAACAACTTTGAGGTCAGGTACCGCGAGACACTATTTTCTCTAGTCTACGACATAGAAACTTTAATTCTGATAGAAGTGGGAGAACTGAGCATAGGGTTCTGATATGCTATGGAAATGTCGAATGAGGAGGCCCTGGCCACTAGTCTAAACTTAGTGGACGAAAGGCGAGAAGCTACCTTTGTCCGGTTAGCAACTCAGAAGAAGCAAATGGGAATATATTACAACCAAAGGCAAACCGTCGACACTTCATAATCCGGGACTTAGTGTTGAGGAAAGGCACACTACTGTCGCGCCCCCTTTTTCCTCGCAGAATTGGGTTTATGACATTTGGAGGGACAACTCTTTCCTTTTGGGAATTGGGTTTGATTTGAAGAGTCGCCACCTAATGATTAGAGTGAATTAGGACACCAAAAGGGTTTGATTTGAGTAACCAGAGATTGGGTAAGGGCTTGAAATTATTCCAAGGGAAAGGTGTTATGCACCCCTCAAAATCCACTAGTGTGGTTCCCGGCCAGACAATTATTGTGAGTTTAGGGTACAATTAACATGTAGACAAATAAAGCTCAAATAGGAGGGGATTTCACATATAAAGGTATGAAAATAGACAAAGTTTAAAAGAGGAATTAGAAAAAAAAACTGATTTGTTAAAAGGAGTTGAAATGATAAAAGAAATGAAGAATTAAGGAAAAGGGGGTCCTAGGTTCATTAACAATATGGATCACCCCACACAATGTCCGATAATCACTCCTCAATGAGGGGCTACACATGACATTATTGCGTGGTCATCATATCCATATCTACCCTTCTCACCCCGTCAAGGTATTTAAAGCGTAGCTTGGTCTCGATTACTATTGCATGCTATTACCCGTCCCAGTTCTATCAGTCCTGGAGGCCTTTAGGACTACTAATCCTAAAGGGGAGAGGTATTAGGCTTATTTGTAGTTTCAAAGGGCACGGCTGGTTGTGGAGGGCACGAGAAGAGGTAGAGGGAGGCCTAAGAAGTATTGGGGGGAGGTGATTAGGCAAGATATGGCGAGACTTCAGATTTCCGAGGACACGGCACTAGATAGGGACATGTGGAGGTCGAGTATTAGGGTTATAAGTTAGGAGGTAGTTGAGTCTTGCCTTATGTCATAACTTTATGAGACTCGTGTGGTAGGGATACTATTTTACTTTTGCTTTGTATCTTTCTTCTTGATTTCATGTTGTTCCTGTTTTTCATATTATTTATGTGGTGTTACTAATATTGTCTCCTTTTGCCTTTTTGTTTTCTTGAGCCGAGGGTCTTTCGGAAATAGCCTCTCTACTCCTTCGGGGTAGGGGTAAGGTTTGCGTACGCACTACCCTCCCCAGACCCCACTAGTGGGATTTCACCGGGTCGTTGTTGTTGTTGTTATTGTTGTAGTTTCAAAGGTAAAACTCTAAGGTGACATATAAAAACACATAGTGCAAATTGGAGGAAAGCATATAACAAACAGAGGCTCAGATATACCTCCTTAAACAAAGAAGCACGTAATTAGCATGACTTACACATACTGTTTAGGTCTGATTATTATAGATGAAGAAGGACGGTTACTGAGGCAGTTTTAGTTTATTATATAACTCATATAAGAAGTTCGAATCAGGCCTGCCTGCTGGTTGTAATAATTAATAGAAACAGATTCAGCTTATAATTTTACCATAAGGCTTGCCTAAGCATTGGACAAGGATCCTATAGGCATGCTTTCTACACGTTGTTGATTTTGATCCTTGTAGACATGGTGTAAAAATGCAGAAAACCTTATTGGCATAGTATATAAATGCATAAGACTGGTTTTAATCCTGCAAACATGGTATCTAGTTTGCAGAATTTTGCTTAAGGCCTAAGCGCATGGTATCTAGGTGTAATTGAATATGCAGAATTGAGCAATCCTATAGGCATGACTTCTCAATGTATTTGAATATACAGAAGTTAAAATACCTATAGACATGATTTCTATATGAGAATTGGATATTCAGAACGAACTATAGGCATGATGTATATATGCATTTAAGTATGCAAAATTCAAAATACCTATAGACATGGTATCTATGTGAGAATTGGGATATGCAGAATTCAAAATGACCTATAGGCATGATTTCTATATGCATTTAAATATGCAGAATTCAAAATACCTATGGTATCTACCCTTTGCATACATAGTTACCCACCCTTTTCACTAACCATCTCCCAAGAGTTTATTATAAATTATTACAGCCCGAAATAAAATAAGAATACATCAGAAAAATATAAATAAAAGTACAACTAGAGGAAGCCTGATTCTGACTTCCTCAGTGAGTTATGAGGTAAACCAACTCCAAGAGATCATGATCCAAAGCCTTTCTCCCATTTGAGTGTGTCAAAGTTCCCTAAGAGCCTCAATGGGACTCCTGGCAATGCTCACACCCAAATGTATTATTTGAACAAGGATAAGTGCAGTGTGGAAGGGCCAGCCTTCAAGTGTCCAAGTTCAGAGGGAGCTCAATGGGTCCCAAGGCAAGGCTCACAAGAGGGGGGCAGAACTTAAAGGCTAAGAGAGTGCAAATGCAGAAAATAGAACTTGAAGAACTAGGGGAGTAAAGTAAAAGGGAAATGGGTGCTACAGAAATAATAACTTCACACAAAAGGGATTCAGGGGTTGGGTACTGATTGCAGAGAGCCCTTGTGCTTGGGAATTAGTTGATTCTGGGCATATGCAGCAATAGGGAATGTTGTTATGCTCACAAAACCAACAAAATATTCAACATACAATGGTAGCATGAGGTTATGATCCCAGGGGATCAAATTTGAGTCATAGACAACAATACTTTAATGCTTTCATGCCTCAAACAACCATCATTATCAAACATACTTAGAATACACAATAGAGGTAGAACAGGAAGAAGGAGAATGCTAAATTAGTATTGAACTAAACACAAGCAGTAGGCAGACAAGAGGAAAAAATGTTAAACAAACACATTGTTATGGTGCTGAAAACCTTGAATTAGGACATACCATTTTTTAAAGAAGCAAATAGAGAAAAACAAGTAGCTGGACTTGCAAATAGGCCACAGTACAAGTAACAAGAGAAAATACTTTTTAGTATGGGTATAAGTTTAGAAAGACTATGAGGGTTGGTGATTTTGTCAATGAAGAACAGGTATTTATAGTGTGAAAACAGACAGAAAGAAGGTAAGAAAATAACTAAGGAACTGGGTATCAATTAAAATCAACTAGTTCGAGACTTCCTTTAATTAAGGAGTTTAAACTTAAACGGTAATGAACAAAATTATTTAAGGAAAGGGATCACGTAAGCAACTTGTGCAAAGTAGGCAATTAGGGGTAGATATATAGGAGTTTACTTAAGGGAAGAATTTTGAAATACACGATTAAATAAATAAGGTAAAAATCAATTAGTACATAGTAAATCAAGGAGTCAGAGATTTGTAATTACTGGTCCATGAATAAACCAAGTCAGAAAGGCTAAGGAAAGTTTTCGACCAAGTAACAGGGAAATCAGCAAACAAGGAAAGAAATCAATCAGGCTTACACAAAGGAAGTCTGAAATTAATCAAAAAATGAAAGCCGTTTTAGAGGGAAGTTCAGCACATAAAGAGCACACAAGTATGCGAGGCTAATTTAGGATAAAGAATAATGTCATGCAATTGCAAAATCAGTAAGTAGCAGATTATAAGAACATGGTAGTCACATAGGTCAGTCTCAGTAACTCAGCAATGTAGAAGAGAAAGAGTATCAAATAGCGTACAAAGGGTCCAGTAGAAAGACTTAGAAGAGTTTAACAGGGAATCAGAACCATATAAAGAAACAAAGGTCGAAACAAAGCTTTGGAAGCCTAATCGAGTAGTAGATAATATAACTTTAGAGACTCGAAATAGGTTCAAATAAGTTTGGGCTTTTTTCTTTTGAAATCAAACAAGTTCAGAGATGAAGAACAAACAAATCACATAGCCAATGGTCTCAAAACTCGATTGAATCCCCAAATTCTAGGGTTCTTGCCATCAATCGAGTGTAAAGATGAAAGGACAAGTAATCAAGGAAAAGATACTAACAAATCAAGTTCAGAGATTTTAGAAAGGAACTGAGATCTTTAACATGCATCTTTCAGTAGAAGAAACTCATGAGAAACATAGTAAAAGAACAATATGCGAAACACAGTAGAAGAATTCATAAGAACATAGTAGAAGAGACACATAAAAATCACAGTAGAAGAAACTAATAAGAAACATAGTAGAAGAAACACACAAGAGAAAAAGAAAATCAGAGAAGCATCTAAATAACTTAACTAAAACCCTAGATCGGAAAGATAAATGTTTTGAAAGCATAGTTTGTTGAAAGAAATCTCGAGAAATCGTTTAAAAGTTTAGGGAAAACACGGATCTAGAACAGATCTAAAGAAATCAAAAGAACCTCAAAAGTTAGGGGTTCAGAAGAAACCAGATGGTGAGAAAGGCCTGGAGAGTCATTTATCTAAGCAGGAGAAGTCGAGATCAGGCTCGAATAGCCATGGCTTGCCGGATCAAGGCCGGAGGTGGCCATAGAACTCGAATCAAACAAACTCTGGGCTAAGCTTCTTCGTGGTCAGGCCTTGAAACTTCACTAACCAAACGTGTAGGAGTTATAGGAGGCCGGTATAGGACTTCTATGGCCTCGAAAGCCGTGGATTCCGGTGGTTTTGGGTGGAAGTGGAGGGAGGCGACTAGGGTTTCTGAGAGAGAATTGGAACAGGGGAATCCATAGGTGGCTATAGGAGAGAAGTGATTAGGGTTCGGGAGGGTATTGGGGAATTAAAAAAGGAAAGGTTAAATATGGGCCGTTGATCTAAGTGATCAACGGCTGGGATCAAAAATGGGTCTGGGTTGGTTATTTGAATAGGTTGTGTGTCAGGTAGATTCAGGATTTGGGCTGGGTAATTGGATTTGAAATTGGGTTCAAATTGGGGTGCCAAATCTGGCTAAAATTGAAATGCAATGGGCTAACATTTAAATAGCCACTTTTCCCTTGTTTAATTTTATAAAAAATAGTAAAGTAATTTTTGAAAATAAATTAAAGGCACTAATATGATTGATAATATATAATTATCAAATAGAAAATATTGGAGCCAATTTTATAAATATAATTACAATTAAATCTTAAAAGAGGCTAATATTGCAATTATATGCAATTTAGCTTAAAAGTAAAAATATACAAAAAATTATTTTAGCTATATTTTAGTATAAATATGAGGATTCAATAAATGAATTGCCAAAATGACAATTTTGGGAATAATTATTGGGTTTTTCTTGATAAAATAGGGCAATAAATTGATCTAAAAATCTTTAAAAATTAATGAAAAATAAGAAAACCCTTGGACATACTTATATATGCATACATATGCTATTTGAAAGGTAATTTGTATATAAAAATATACAGGAAAAAATTGGGTACCAACAGCTGCCCCTCTTTACCCGGGAAGGATGAAAGAGTTGTTAGGTAAAGATATGATGGCCAATTTTGACCGACCGAAATGGTTAGAGGACACTTAGGTAATAATCTAGCTTCTGAGCTACCTACATATCCCTGATCTTACATGAATCAGGCCATATGTAGTTCAGGATCCGCCGGCGGAGTATGCCGATGGAGACTTTTCAAAAACGGACACGATATTGAGGACGGGGTGAATGGTCAAAGTCTAATAGGATGCGGGAACTGGAGTGGGATCGCTCTTGCTGAGATGGTCGTTGCTCGCCGATTTACCTGTAAATGAGTAATACGAGCGCATATTGTGTGTAAATTTAAACATGATGCAAGTTCTCGTCGGACCATGAATGTTGTCTTTGGACGGTTAGGATGACGTCCTCAGACCATGATGTCTTGGGCCATGAAGCATATAATAAAGGATTCGCAGGTCATGAAATGATTCTTTCAGGCTATGCGAATGATGCCTCCGAACTATGATGCTTTTGAATAATGATATGCAAAAGATTAAAAGGGGCCCTCAGGCCATGATATGGTGTTCTCGGGCTATGAAAATGGTGCCTCTGAACAATGATGCCTTCGGATGATTTGGCAATCTTTCAGCCCATGAGATGCAGTAGGTGGTGATCTTTCAGCCGATGGGATGCAATGGGTGGCATTCTTTCTGCCATGCAAGTATAAAGGTGGCGATCTTTCAGCCATGCAAATGTAATTATGGTGGCGATCTTTCAGCCATGCAAATGTAAAGGTGGCGATCTTTCAGCCATGCAAATAAGGTGGCGATCTTTCAACCACGCAAATGTAAAGGTGGCGATCTTTCAACCATGCAAATGTAAAGGTGGTGATCTTTCAGCCATACAAATAAGGTGGCGATCTTTCAGCCATGCAAATGTAAAGGTGGCGATCTTTCAGCCATGCAAATGTAAAGCTGGCAATCTTTCAGCCATGCAAATAAGGTATCAATCTTTCAGCCATGCAAATGTAAATAAGGCGGTCTTTCAGCCATGCAAATAAGGTGGCGATCTTTCAGCTATGTAGATGGAGGTAGAGCTTAACCTCGGAAGGTAGAATGGTAGACTTATGCAATGCAAGAGTGCAAACGAAGGTAGAGCTTAACCTCGGAAGGCAGAATAGTAGCCTTATGCAAGAAGTAGAAGGGCAAAATGATAATAGAATTTTCTTAGCTGATAGCGGATTGCGATATTGCGACTGTTGGGGATACTGTGTCTGTTGGGGACACTGCGTGCGGATAGCAGCTGTGAGTAAGTGCATGGTTCTGAGAGTTGTATTTCTGAGCAATGTGAGTCTCGTGAGTGTATAGTATATTCGATGATTTTGCAACTGAAGTGCCTGCATCCAAAGAAAAATTGTGAGTTTTTGTAAAGAGGGGAGGTTAGTTCATATTCCCGCTGGATCTGCTTGACCTGCTCGGCTTTGATCTGGTGATATTGCATGTATTATTGGGGTAGCGTTTCCAAACAAGGCAATTTTGGTAATAAACATGCATGATTTAGTAAAGGCATACATAAAAACATAATTAAGAATAGTTTTCTTTTGATGAACCAACGACTGCGACATGGTTCGAGACATTGCAACCCTTCTTGTTATGGAATTTTGAGGGTCCTACACAAAATTCTTCCCCAGTTTACTCGGTTGATGCTTTTGACTGTTGTTTGCGACGATTGGCTGAAATTACTTCGAAATTTTGAGGGTCCTCCTCAAAATTCTGCCCCAATTTTCAATTGCGGGGAAAATGAAATTTTTATTGCATTGTGACCGAACCCATAGGGCTGCCTACGTATCCCCTCTTAAACGGGAATTAGGTCAGGCATAGTTCAAATTACATCATATAGGAAAGCATAAAGATTACACATAGTAACGCTTGATTGCATCTGAATTAATTGGCTTTGGCCAGACTTCTCCGTCCATTTCTGCAAGTATGAGGACTCCTCCTATCAGGACCCGGTGAACCATGTATGGACCCTGGCAGTTGGGAGAGAATTTCCCTTTGGCTTCATCTTGATGTGGAAAGATTTTCTTTAACACCAGCTGCCCCGGTGTGAACTATCTTGGCTTGACTCTTTTGTTGAAGGCTCTAGACATTCTGTTCTGATAAAGTTGACCATGGCAAACTTCATTCATCCTCTTTCCGTCTATGAGGGCTAGCTGTTCATAACGATTTTTCACCCACTCTGCGTCGTCGAGCTCAGCTTCCTGTATGATCCTTAGGGACAGAATTTCTACCTCGGCGGGAATGACTGCTTCCATACCATAAACCAACATATAGGGGGTTTCGCCAGTTGATGTGCGGACTGTGGTGCGGTACCCTAGAAGAGCAAATGATAACTTTTCGTGCCACTGTTTATGCTTCTCTATCATTTTTCTCAATATCTTCTTGATATTCTTATTAGCGGCTTCTACTGTTTCATTTATCTAGGCTCTGTAGGTTGTAGAATTCTTGTGTCTGATTCTGAAAGTGTCACATATGGATTTCATCAAGTCACTATTGAGGTTGGAGCCATTTTCGATAATGATTGACTCTGGAATCCCGAATCGACAAACAATGTGGTCCCGAACAAAGTCTGCCACGACCTTCTTGGTTACTGCTCTATAAGATGCTGCTTCAACCCATTTGGTAAAATAGTTAATTGCTACCAAGATAAACCTGTGCCCATTTGATGCGGCAGGTTCGGTTGGTCCAATAACATCCATTCCCCAGGCGGCGAACGGCCATGGTGAGTTTGTTGCATTAAGCCCGTTTGGAGGTACCTTTATCATGTCTGCGTGTATCTGACAGCGGTGGCATTTCCGGACATACTGGATGCAGTCCGTTTCCATAGTCATCCAAAAGTAACTAGCAGGGAGTATCATTTTTGCTAAGACGAAACTGTTCATATGTGGACCGCAGGTCCCTGCATGAATCTCCTCTAATAGCTTGGATGTTTCTTTCACATCGACATACCTTAGTAATCCCAAATAGGAGTCCTCCTATACAGGATTCCTCCGCTGTGAAAGAAATTGGATAACCTCCGAAGTGTGCTTCTGGGTAGGATTTGCAAGTTCCAGGTATGCTCCTTTCGCCAAGTATTCCTTGATATCATGAAACCAAGGCTTTCCGTCTGCTTCTTCTTCAACCTGAGCACAATAGGCTGGCTGATCATGGACCTTTACTAGAATAGGATCAATGAAGTTTTTATCTGGATATTGTATCATAGACGACAGGGTCACCAATGCATCGGCGAACTCATTCTGAACTCTAGGAACATGTTGGAATTCCACTTTTGTTAACCTCTTTCTCAATTCTTGTACATAGTGCAGATACGGGAGTATGTTGGAGTTCTTGGTTCCCCATTCTTCCCGGACATGATGTATAAGTAGGTTTGAATCTCCGATCACTAGAAATTCTTGAATGTTCATGTCAATGGCCATGTTGAGCCCTAGGATGCAGGCTTCATACTCGGCCATGTTGTTGGTGCAGGGAAACCTGAGCTTGGCGGACACCAGATAATGTTGACCGATTTCTGATACTAGGACTGCTCCTATGCCAACTCCTTTGAAATTTGCTGCTTTAACGAAAAATTTTCTCTAACCGTCATAGGATTCCGCAATGTCTTCTCCTATGAATGATACCTCTTCATCAGGAAAATACATTTTTAGGGGTTTGTATTCTCCGTCCACGGGGTTTTCAGCAAGGTGACCTGCTAGTGCCTGTCCCGTGATTTCTTTTTGAGTGACGTAAATAATGTCAAATTCGCTCAACAGGATTTGCCATTTGGCTAGCTCGCCAGTGGGCATGGGCTTCTGGAAGATGTACTTTAAAGGATCCATCCTTGATTTGAGATATGTAGTATAGGCACAGAAGTAGTGCCTCAGCTTCTGAGCTACCCAAGTCAAAGCACAACAAGTGCGCTCTAACAGAGAATACCGGGCCTCATAGGGGGTGAATTTCTTACTGAGGTAATAGATGGTCTGCTCCTTCCTCCATGTTTCGTCATGCTGCCCCAGAACGCAACCGAAAGGTCCATCCAATACTGCAAGGTAGAGTAATAGAGGTCTACCTGGCTCTAGCGGGACCAGGATAGGTGGTGTTGATAGGTAATCTTTGATTCTGTTGAAAGCTTTTTGGCAGTCATCAGTCCATTTGGTAGCGGCGTCCTTCTTCAACATCTTAACGATTGGCTCATAGATAACTGTAGATTGTGCTATGAACCGGCTGATGCAGTTATGTCTCCCCAAGAAACTCATCACGTCCTTCTTGTTCTTTGGCGGTGGCAATTCTTGAATAGCTTTGACCTTTGATGGATCAAGTTTTATTCATCAGCGACTCACAATGAACCCAAGTAGTTTCCCAGCAGGAACCCTGAATGCACACTTTGTGGGATTCAATTTCAGGTTGTACCTTCTCAATCTATTGAAGAACTTCCTCAAATCTTCCATATGATCAGTGGCCTTTTTGGACTTGATGATAATATCATCTACGTATACCTCTATCTCCTTGTGTATCATATCATGGAAAATGGTAGTCATGACCCTCATATAGGTGTCCCCTGCATTCTTTAATATAAACGTCATCATCTTGTAACAGTATATCCCCCATGGTGTAATGAAAGTCATTTTCTCAGCATCTTCTTCATCCATCCAGATCTGATGATACCCAGCAAAACAATCTACCAATGATTATAGCTCATGCTTGGTGCAATTGTCGATCAGGATGTGTATATTCGGTAAAGGGAAGTCGTCTTTCGGACTAGCTCGGTTGAGATCTCGGTAGTCGACACAGACTCTGATCCTCCCGTCCTTCTTTGGTACTAGCACGATGTTAGCTAACCATGTTGGATATTCTACTACCCTGAGAACTTTAGCTTTGACATGCTTAGTGACGTCTTCTTTGATTTTCAGACTCATATCAGGCTTGAACTTTCTGAGCTTTTGCTTTACTGGTGGACTTGTTGGATTGGTTGGCAGTTTGTGAGCCACAATAGATGTACTCAGACCAGTCATGTCGTCGTATGACCATGCGAATATGTCCTCAAATGCCCTTAGAAATTTTGTGTACTCTTCCTTTTCTGACGGTGACAAATGGACACTGATTCGTGTTTCTTTGACATTCTCTGCATCTCCCAGGTTAACGACCTTGGTCTTGTCCAAGTTGGACTTAGGTCTATTCTCAAAATTCTCAACTTCCTTAAAAAGCTCTTCTGGTATTTCATCTTCCTCTGAATCTGTGTTCGTTTGTTGCGTTGTCTCGTTGCACATCACAGTCATCGATTGATCAAGATAGGTAATAGTAATGCTGTATAAGTAAAGTAATGAGAGAAAATAATAGTAATAAGTGTTGATTCATAAGGAAAGTCAAAAATGCTTTGATAAATTGCATAATAGTTTTGAACATTGGAGATCTTATTGAGAGAATTAAAATGCGAAAGGAAAATCGTTTAGTAAATAAATACAGTGCATGATGCTTGTTTTAGACTTGCTACCCCGAGGCTCATCGGGCTCTGGTTGTCCTAATGGTCCAGTTATTGAGGCAGACCCTTCTGCTTACGGCCTGTATGGAAGGGCCTTCTTCCCCCTCCTCCTCGAGAACAACATAACAGTCCATGTTATTGTCTTCTAGGAACAAATTCCTCACCGCTACAAGTGCTTCTTCTTCTTCTTCTAACCCATAGATAACACTGGCCGGTTGGAAAGTTCGCTCCAAATATGGTACTGGCTGCTCCAGCGGATAGTAAGGACCGCGCCATAGTGGCGACCAGTGGTTAAATTCCTCCTAGGTGTACTCATATCCTAGACCGAAGGTGGTGCCATGTTTCTTGAGTTTTATGGGCTTAGCAATTCCTTGGAGGTTTTTACCGAGCCCTTTGCCAGGTTCGTACCCACACTAATTCAGTATACTCTCGATATTATTATCCCACCATTTGTCTTTGTCAACAGCATTTACCCTTTCGATGTGATGGTAAATTTCTCCTCCTAGCTTCCTTCTTCCTTCGATTAATGGAATGGTATGGCGACTGTATATAGGATTACTTCCATCGCCATGAATGATTACCTCTTGATGGTTCCATTCGAATTTCACTACCTAATTCATTGTCGATGCCATAGCCCCAGCACTATGAATCCATGGTCGTCCCAGCAACAGATTGTAAGATGTCGGTACGTTTATCACTTAGAAGTCAACATCGAACCAAGTTGGCCCCATTTGCAAACATAGACTAATCTCCTCAATGGTGGATCTTTGGGAGCCGTCGAAGGCTTTCACGTTGATAGCTTCGTCCTTTATCTCGTGCAATCCTTTGCCCAATTTTTTGAGTGTAACCAGTGGACAAATGTTGAGGCTGGAACCGCCATCAATTAAGATCTTGGTGATAAAGTAATCCTCACATTGCACAGTGATGTGTAGTGCTTTGTTGTGCCCCAACCCTTCAGGCGGTAGCTCATCCTCATGAAAAGTAATTTTGTGACTCTCCAATACCTGTCCGACCATGTTAGCCCTTTCTCCGCCAATAATGTTGTTTGGCACGTATGCTTCACTCAGCACCTTTACCAAAGCATTCTTGTGTGCCTCAGAATTTTGTAGCAAAGCAAGTATGAAGATTTGCGATGGTGTTTTGTTCAACTGGTCGATGACCGAGTATTTCTTGGCCTGTATCTTTCTCCAAAGATCGTCTGGACCTGTCTCAATGATGGGTGACCGATTGGAGGCCTACTTGCTTGACTCAGCAAGGTGTTTTGGGGTATAGTTCCTACCAGTTCTCGTCATACCCTGAGCGGAAACAGTTTCCTCGAACCTAACCTTGCCTTTCCTCTTTGCCTCAGCTGTATAGTCCCATGGTATAGCCTTTGTGTGAAATAGTGTCATGGTCGAGATCACCACTGAAATCAGCGTGGCTATCATCACTCCGAACGGAGCATGTTCCTTGGGTGGTAAAACTGCAACTTCGAATGGTATAGGTGCATTTGCTGGAGACACGAATTCAACCTCAATTGGCGCTGGTGTCTTTGCAGATGACGTTGTTTCAAATTCCAATGGTACTGCCATATTTACCCCAGCATCCCCAGAGGGCTGAATCTGGACCATGATCAGGTTAAGAGTAACTATTGGTTTCTTTGGGTCATCACCTTCTGTGATCAAACCGATCGATCCTTCGGGATCCCAATCATCCTCTATTTCAATCATGTGAACGCCTCCACCCTTGTGGTCTAGCAGCAGGTTATTGCGGACATTTGGAGCGGGTTCCTTTGCAACAATAATCTTGTTGTCAATCAAAGCCTGGATTTTGTCTTTCAAAGAGCGACATTCGTCAATGGTGTGTCCTTTCATGCCGGAATGGTATGCACAAGATTTATTTGGATTAACCCACTGAGAAGGGCTCGCAGGGGTTACCGCATGGATAGGGGTGATGTAACCAGCAGCTTTGAGTCTTTCGTACAACTGGTCAATAGGTTCAGCAATGGCTGTGTATTGTTTAGGAGGTCTATGATTGAAATTTGGTCGAGGTATATGAAAGTTTTGGCATGTAGGAGGTGATTCATAATGGGATGGTTGAGTATTGTAGGCTTGGTAAATATGTGCGGGTTGGGAATATCTGGGTGAAGTAGGCTGATATATGGGAGGCGGAGGTGATTGATAAGTGGGTGGTGGAGCTTGGTATGTGGGTGATGGTGCTTGGTAGTTCAGAGTTGGTTGATATGTGAGTGGAGGTATTGGGTAAGTTTGGTATTTGATAGGAGATTTGGTTCTCTGTGCAACCATTATGGCCCCAATGTCCTTTTACTTAGATATGCCTCCAGACTACAAAGCCTTATTTGTAGATTGTAAGGCCTCGAAGTTTGTAACCATACCGATTTTGATTCCCTCTTCAATCCTTTCACCCAACTTGATAATGTCAGAAAATTCATGGCTCTCAATCAACATTTGTCGTTCATAATACTGCGGGTCTTGAGCCCGAACAAAGCATTTGTTCATTTGTTCATCCTCTAAGGAAGGTCTGACCTTAGCAGCTTCGGACCTCCAACGAGTAGCATACTCGTGAAATGTTTCTGTAGGTTTCTTCTTTAGATTCTGAATATAAAACACATCCGGAGCATTCTCGGTGTTGAATCTGAACCTGTCCATGAAGTCGGACGCCATGCTTACCCAATTTGACCACTTCTTCGGATCCTGACTAATGTACCAAGACAGAGCATCTCCCTTCAAACTCCTTATGAACAGCTTCATGCCAATTCTCTCATCTTTCCCTACTCCGACCAGCTTATCACAGTAAGTTCTCCAATGGACCCTTGGATCCCCTGTTCCATCAAACATTTCGAACTTTGGAGGTTTGTACCCCTCGGGTAGTTCGACATCGGGTTGTATGCAAAGATCTTCATTGTTCAGCCCTTCAATTCCCTTACTTCCTTCAACGCCTTGAATTCGGCTAGTCAATTTCTTAAGTTCTTCTGCCAGGTTCCTGATAAGCGAGTCTTTATCATCAGACTCGGGTGTGTTTGAGACGGGTTGGGTGGAGTGTGGCATAGTCTCCACATAGATGGGGTGTTATGATGGGTGTGGAATTGGTCATTTGTGGAGTTCAAGGGCTCTGGGATGAGCAGTGGAGCATTGTTTGAAGTATGGCAGGTGTTGCAGTGGTGGTGAGGAGTAGGATAGTTTTGTTGCTTTGGGATATTTTGTGGAAGTGTGGGATTTTGAGCATTTGGGAAGTTGACATCCGGTAGTGGTGAGGGAAAATGATAGATTTGCCAGATTCCGAACCTGATCAAGTTCCTCTTGGAACTTCAGTAGCTTTTGTTCCAGTTGTGATGCATTTTCTTTGGAAACCTGAGTACCATGGGCATGAGTGACCTCTACCCATTCAGTTGAGTTCTCCTTTCTGGTGTTGTTCAGATCTTCCATCTTCCCTTTGTTCTTGTTTCTGACAGGACTAAGATGAGGAGTGGGTGGAAGGCCCCTGGATCTCATCTTGCCAGAGTACACGAACTTACCTTTGGGGAAGGGAAATAAATAAACAAAAAGGTAACTAGTTAGTGAGGATTATAAGAAAATGTTGCGATATTTAAACACATATTGCAAGAATGTAAATCATGTCCTATTTGGGAACCTCTTTGTTCCCGAGGTAGGCCTAATGACAAGTTGATTTGGAGAACTTAGAATGCTAAATGCCTCATTTTATTGATAAAAAGTAGACGAATCCCAAATCAACACTAAATAACAGGAAATAAGATATCACTAGTGGTCGTTGGCCTTATTACATTTCATAAAGCAAAAGAAAACTCCTATCTATTTGGTCCCAGAAGGACCTTCCTCAGGTTGAATGCTCTCGTTGATTAAATCCTCCAGTTCGCGTAGGTTTACCAGTAAAAATGCCTTTGCCAGGTTCTCTCATTCGTTTCCCTCAGCGTTCTAGCAGTCGGTGACTCTCTTCCTCACTTTTCCTTCTAATTCCAGCAGACTGTATTCCAGATATTCCAACTTTTCGCTAGCTCTGGTGGCCCTCTCTTTCCACTCATTGATTTGGTCATCTGATGGAAGACTCCTCCACCAGTCTAGAAATAGTGGGGGCGTGCTGACCATACCGAAACTAGGGACCTCGTGCCTCATTTTCTACAAAATAAAAGGGTTAGACTCTTACACCCACCGGACTCGACTAATTAATAACAACAATTGACATAAAAAAATTTAGTTCTCCAAATTAATGCACAGAACGTGGTAGTGACTGTTTGGGTTTTGGGGAAACCCAGTGGACTTTGGACAAGGCTATCTTAAAGAGTCAATATGCGGACAACATAACTGACTTGGCTAGGTTTGACCATGATGCATGCACAGTTAAACAGAGTAAGGTTTCTATGAGGTTTTAGACTAGTACCCTTGAGCAAACAACTCAAGGGGAAAAGGCACGGAACCGTCGTCTACACCATTGATCGACTGGTTTTACCGCAAATACGCCTTTTCCGAATTTAGGGAGTGATAATATCGGAAGAGCGCAACCACTCATTATAAGCGTTGCTATGGTATTTTGTTTGGCACGAGTGGAATATGATGTTGAGCATGATTATGCAATAATTAAAGCAAGTTGTCACGTATTTGCACATTATGAAAGCAGTGAATACAACAGTTCTTCATATTTAAAGCAGTAGTAAGGGAAATCAGTAAGGGAAAGTAATAAAGGAAAGAAACAAAAGACAAGTCAATTTTGCAATCGAAAAGAAAATTGAATGCTTGAAAAAAATAAACAGATAATTGCGCATAAAGAAGCATAAATTCACAATAATAGTCTGAAATGGTAAAAGCCTAAAAGTCCCCAGCAGAGTCACCACGCTGTCGCACCCCCTTTTTCCTTGCAGAATCGGGTTTATGACATTTGGAGGGACAACTCATTCCTTTTGGGAATTGGGTTTGATTAGAAGAGTCGCCACCTAATGATTAGAGTGCATTAGGACACCAAGAGGGTTTGATTTGAGTAACCAGAGATTGGATAAGGGCTTGTAATTATTTCAAGGGGAAGGTGTTAGGCACCCCTCAGAATCCACTAGTGTGGTTCCTGTCCAGACAATTATTGTGAGTTTAGGGTACAATTAACATATAGACAAATAAAGCTTAAATAGGAGGGGATTTCACATATAAAGGTTTGAAAATAGACAAAGTTTAAAAGAGCAATTAGAAAAGAAAGCTGATTTGTTAAAATAAGGAGTTGAAATGATAAAAGAAATGAAGAAATAAGGGAAAGGGGGTCCTAGGTTTATTAACAATATGGATCACCCCACATAATGTCTGGTAATCACTCCTCAATGAGGGGCTACACGTGACATTATCGCGTGATCATCATATTCATATCTACCCTTCCCACCCTATCAAGGTATTTAAAGCGCGGATTGGTCTCGATTACTATTGCATGCTATTACCCGTCCCAGTCCTATCAGTCCCGGAGGCATTTAGGACTACTAATCCTAAAGGGGATGGATATTAGGCTTATTTGTAGTTTCACAGGTAAAACTCTAAGGCGACATACAAAAACACATATTGCAAATTGGGGGAAAGCATATAACAAATATAGGCTCAAATATACCTCCTTAAACAAAGAAGCACGTAATTAGCATGACTTTCACATACTATTTAGGTCTGATTATTATAGATGAAGAAGAACGGTTACTGAGGCAGTTTTAGTTTATTACATAACTCAGATAAGAAGTCCGAATCAGACCTGCCTGTTGGTTGTAATAATTAATAGAAATAGATTCAGCTTATAATTTTACCCTAAGGCTTGCCTAAGCATTGGACAAGGATCCTATAGGCATGCTTTCTACACGTTGTTGATTTTGAACCTTGTAGACATGGTGTAAAAATGCAGAAAACCTTATTGGCATAGTATCTAAATGCATAAGACTGGTTTTAATCCTACAAACATGGTATCTAGTTTGCAGAAATTTGCTTAAGGCCTATACGCAATCTAGGTGTAATTGAATATGCCGAATTGAGCAATACTATAGGCATGACTTCTCAATGTATTTGAATATGAAGAATTCAAAATACCTATACACATGATTTCTATATGAGAAATGGAAATTCAGAACGACCTATAGGCTTGATGTCTATATGCATTTGAGTATGCAGAATACAAAATACCTATAGACATGGTATCTATGTGAGAATTAGGATATGCAGAATTCAAAATGACCTATAGGCATGATTTCTATATGCATTTGAATATGCAGAATTCAAAATACATATGGTATCTACCCTTTGCATACATAGTTACCCACCCTTTTCACTAACCATACGTTAAGAGTTTATTACAAATTATTACAGCTCGGAATAAAATAAGAATACATCAGAAAAATATAAATAAAAGTACAACTAGAGGAAGCCTGATTCTGACTTCCTCACTGAGTTATGAGGTAAACCAACTCCAAGAGATCATGATCTAAAGCCTTTCTCCCATTTGAGTGTGTCAAAGTTCCCTAAGATCCTCAATGGGACTCCGGGCAATGCTCACACCCAAATGTATTATTAGAATAGGGATAAGTGCAGTGTGGAAGGGTCCGCCCTCAAGTGTCCAAGTTCAGAGGGAGCTCAATGGGTCCCAAGGCAAGACTCACAAGAGGGGGGCAAAACTTAAAGGCTAAGAGAGAGTGCAAGTGCAGAAAACAGAACTTGAAGAACTAGGGGAGTAAAGGAAAAGGGAAAGGGATTCTAAAGAAATAATAACTTCACAGTATAGGAATTCAGGGGTTGGATACTGATTGCAGAGAGACCTTCTGCCTGGGCATTAGTTGATTCTGGGCATACGCAGCAATAGGGAATGTTGTTATGCTAACAAAACCAACAGAATATACAACATACAATGGTAGCATGAGGTTATGTTCCCAGGGGATCAAATTTGAGTCATAGACAGCAATACTTTAATGTTGTCATGCCTCAAACAACTATCATTGTCAAACACACTTAGAATACACAATAGAGGCAGAACAGGCAGAAGGAGAATGCTAAATAAGTATTGAACTAAAAAACACAAGCAGTAGGCAGACAAGAGGAAAAAATATTAAACAAACACATTGTTATGGTGTTGAAAACCTTGAATTAGGACATACCAGTTTTTAAAGAAGCAAATAGAGAAAAACAGGTAGCTAGACTTGCAAATAGGCCACAGTACAAGTAACAAGAGAAATACTTTTTAGTATGGGTATAAGTTCAAAAAGACTATGAGGGTTGGTGTTTTTGTCAATGAAGAGCAGATATTTATAGTGTGAAAACAGACGAAAAGAAGGTAAGAAAATAACTAAGGAACTGGGTATCAATTAAAATCAACTAGTTCGAGACTTCCTTTAATTAAGGAGTTCAAACTTAAACGGTAATGAACAAAATTATTTAAGGAAAGGGATCAAGTAAGCAACTTATGCAAAGTAGGCAATTAGGGGTAGATATATAGGAGTTTACTTAAGGGAAGAATTTTGAAATACACGATTAAATAAATAAGGTAAAAATCAATTAGTACATAGTAAATCAAGGAGTTAGAGATTTGTAATTACTGGTCCATGAATAAACCAAGTCAGAAAGGCTAAGGAAAGTTTTCGACCAAGTAACAGGGAAATCAGCAAACAAGGAAAGAAATCAATCAGGCTTACACAAAGGAAGTTTGAAATTAATCAAAAAATGAAAGCCGTTTTAGAGGGAAATTCAGCACATATAAAGAGCACACAAGTATGCGAGGCTAATTTAGGATAAAGAATAACGTCATGCAATTGCAAAATCAGTAAGTAGTAGACTATAGGAACATGGTAGTCACATAGGTCAGTCTCAGTAATTCAGCAATGTAGAAGAGAGAGAGAGTATCAAATAGCATACAAAGGGTCCAGTAGAAAGATTTAGAAGAGCTTAACAGGGAATCAGAACCATATAAAGAAACAAAGGTCGAAACAAAGCTTGGAAGCCTAATCGAGTAGTAGATGAGATAACTTCAGAGACTCGAAATAGGTTCAAAAAAGTTAGGGCTTTTTTTCTTTTGAAATCAAACAAGTTCAGAGATGACGAACAAACAAATCACATAGCCAATGGTCTCAAAACTCGATTGAATCCCCAAATTCTAGGGTTCATGCCATCAATCGAGTGTAGAAATGAAAGGACAAGTAATCAAGGAAAAGATACTAACGAAACAAGTTTAGAGATTTCAGAAAGGAACTGAGACCTTTAACATGCATCTTTCAGTAGAAGAAACTCATGAGAAATATAGTAAAAGAACAATATGCGAAACACAGTAGAAGAACTCATAAGAACATAGTAGAAGAGACACATAAAAATTACAGTAGAAGAAACTAATAAGAAACATAGTAGAAGAAACACATAAGAGAAAAAGAAAATCAGAGAAGCATCTAAATAACTTAACAAAAACCCTAAATCGGAAAAATAAAGGTTTTGAAAGCATAGTTTGCTGGAAAAAATCTCGAGAAACCGTTTAAAAGTTTAGAGAAAATACGGATCTAGAATAGATCCAAAGAAATTAGAAGAACCTTAAAAGTTAGGGTTTCAGAAGAAACCAGATGGTGAGAAAGGCTTGGAGAGTCATTGATCTGAGCAGGAGAAGTCGAGATCAGGCTCGAATAGTCATGGCTTGCTGGAGCAAGACCGGAGGTGGCCATGGAACTCCAATAAAACAAGTTTTGGGCCAAGCTTCTTCGTGGTCAGGCCTTAAAACTTCAGTAACCAAATGTGTAGGAGTTATAGGAGGCCAGTATAAGACTTCTATGGCCTCGGAAGCCATGGATTCCAGTGGTTTTAGGGTGGAAGCGGAGGGAGGAAACTAGAGTTTTTGAGAGAGAATTGGGAGAGGGGAATCCAGAGGCGGCTAAAGGTGAGAAGTGATTAGGGTTTGGGGGTATTGGGGAATTAAAAAAGGAAAGGTTAAACATGGGCCGTTGATCTAAGTGATCAACGGCTGGAATCAAAAAGGGGTCTGGGCGGGTTATTTGAATGGGTTGTGCGTCGGGTAGATTCAGGGTTTGAGCTGGGTAATTGTCTTTGAAATTGGGTTCAAATTGGGGTGCCAAATCTGGCTAAAATTGAAATGCAATGGGCTAACATTTAAATAGCCACTTTTCCCTTGTTTAATTTTATAAAAAATAGTAAAATAATTTCTGAAAATAAATTAAAGGTACTAAAATGATTGATAATATATAATTATCAAATAGAAAATTCTTGAGCCAATTTTATAAATATAATTACAATTAAATCTTAAAAGAGGCTAATATTGTAATTATATGTAATTTAGCTTAAAAATGCTAAATGAATTTGTAAAAATATGAAAAAATTATGTTAGCTATATTTTAGTATAAATATGAGGATACAATAAATGAATTGGCAAAATGATAATTTTGGGAATAATTATTGGGTTTTTCTTAATAAAATGGGGCAATAAATTGATCTAAAAATCTTTAAAAATTAATGAAAAATAAGAAAACCCTTGGACATACTTATATATGCATACATATTCTATTTGAAAGGTAATTTGCATATAAAAATATACAGAGAAAAATTGGGTATCAACAATTACATACCAAGAACCCGAAAGACGAAAAACTAGGCCCGAATTGGGAAGGACCATACAGAGTCACCAGTATAATCGGAAAAGGCTCATACCAACTTGAGTTTGAAAATGGAATAGAACTGCAAAACAAATGGAATGTAAACCAACTTGAGGTTTATTATCCTTTGAACTAACCCGTGCAGGTACTCTATCGAAGTCAAATCCGAGAGTTAGGTCTGAAAGCATGTGTTGCACTCTTTTTTCCTTCGACCGATTTTTCTCGAAGTGGGTTTTATAGAAAGGTTTTTAACGAGGCAACCATAAGTGTGATACTCTATTTTTGAAGACCAGTACATAACACGGAGACTAGGGACTACCCGCATCGAATCAATAGTACTCGATCCCTCAAAATTTAGCCTCAAGTACTAGGGGACTATCACACCCTGAATCGAGATTTGAAGATCTAAGTTCGGAAACTTCAAAGACAATTTTACTCGACATCAAAATCCAAGGCTTGAATAATAGAATCCATTTAAGGGCCAAACAATCAAATGCATCGTTCCTAGATAGTTCATTCTCACCATGGCGGATAGTTTTTGTATCTTTGATTATTTGCACAATATTTGAAATAATAAAGTGAGAAAATTCACCTTCTATACTTCATCGATTCACACTTACACGAGCAATGTTACCTTTATGTCACTTAGAATAAGTATTGAGTTCAAAACTTTCTAAGACTTCAGGCTATCATTAACCGGAGGCATGAAATCATAGGCAATAAGAAGTCCACGATATTGTGCCTAATCATCTAAAGAACCCTAAGCCTATGGGTCACCCTGAATCGGAGATCGATGCTCAATAGTAAGATCGGGTAAATCAGGCTACTAAACCCCGAGAAAACCGAGCCTACAAGGCAGGGCCTAAATATGAAAGGCCACGACTAACTTAAGATACGAAGCCATTGGAGCTTCGATCCTGATGTATATACGACTCAGAAACATTTGAATTTGTAAATGTAAAAAGTAAGGTCCTTACACATTTTAAGTCTATAAATATTATGTCCGATCTGATTAAATCAATTTTTTTGAACCACCTTCGGCACAGATTAATTGTGTCCGGATAAACCATTCGAATATTTTAATGAAGACTTCATTTTATTGTTATCAGATCCTCCGATGTCAAAACAATTGGGAGTCATTACTTGACCCAGGCCCTATCCAAACTTTGGAAGTTGAGCAATTTGAGCAATGTCAAAATTTATGCTAAGGCATTCATGATGTATTAAGACCGAGATACATATTATATATCCTAAGTCCTAAACATAAGCAAATACAAAAAAGTTAAAGGACACAATATGTAGTTGAAGGCCAGTTTCATATATATATATATATATATATATATTCACCAAAAGGTATTTAAAGAGGCACGGAAAAACTACCCCAAAGTACAAAGCTTACAAATACAAGAAAATAACATAAGCTTCTTTCCCAGTCTTCATCTGAGCCCATCTCGTTATCCAAACTCTCGGGCTAGTAACTCGCTTTGGCCTCGTCTTCAAGCCTCTTGGCCTCTTTGATCCTGGCCACTAAGTTGACCCCCTCCCCTCCCCCCCCAAGATTGCACCTCCCCGAAAGCCTCCCTCTGAGATAGCTACTTCACATACTCAGCCTTCATTATGATCCGGGCTTTGGCTATCTCGATATCAGCCTTATACTAGGCCAGCATGTCTTGGGCTTTCGAGATCTCATTCGAAGCCACCTCCAATTGTAGCATACTCTTGGCTGAGGGCATCATGCTCTGTGATGCTAAGGCAAATTGTTCCCGGAGTTTTTCATTAGGCCAAGCCTATTTTTCGGCCTTTTCCTTCATCACTCAGAGTTGCACTTTGGTCGATGCCAACTCCTCTTCGGTGGCATTGGCTAAAGCCTTGACTGCATCCATCTCGGTCCTGAGTTGGTCGATCAAAGTTATCTTTTCTTGGACCTATAAGGTTGCGGGCGTTAGCATTGGCATTTAGCCTCTCATTATCAATCTCGAGCACTCTTACCTTATCGGCCAGGAAAGCATGGTCCTGCTTTGCTTTCGAGGCTCCTTCTGGGCCTTCTCCAGCTCAGCTCGAAGATCATGGAGCTCGTTCATATCCCTAAGGACTTCATCCTTCTTCTCATAGAGAACTTTGTACATCTTTGTTTGGCGGACATGTTCCTTAAGCTAGAACTCGAGGTAGATCACCTCTATCCTGGATCGGTGGAAGATTTCATAATGAAGCACCAATGTCTAAGACAAAGAGAAATAAAATTGTTAGAAACAGTAAAAATGGCTGGAACTCGCTGAAATAAATAGGGAAATGGCTATACCCGATTTAACACCTGCTAATCCTCGTTAAAAAGACTTGGCCTATATACCTCATTCATCTTTACTAGGTCTTCTTTAGTTACCAAAGAGCGAAGATAGTTGGCCACTCCGACTGGCCCAGACAACATGCTAGTATCCACCATCAACGTAAACATGATCGTCTTCGTTCGCTGAGGGTTCACACTCGGGGCCGAAAATTGCTTCTCAATCTTCGAGCTCGAACTCAGCCCACTTGCTCCCAGTTACACGACCCTTTTCGAGATTTCTAGGTGGCTAAACCCAAAGTAATATTCTAGCACGCTGACATCCACGCCCTCGAAAAATGAGTTAAAGGCATCCTCCACAGCCAAGGATGCTTCGGTCTGCTTCTCTTCGACGGATCGAGCTTCATTTAAAGTGGCCTCCAACTGGGGTGGTGATTTTTGAATGTGGATGATGGCATCACCTTCAAAAGTAGTTGTTCATAGGATTGAAGGGTCTTCTTGCGAAGTAGTAGCCACGTGTTCTTCTTCGAGCTCTCGAGCTAAGAAGGATTCAGTCGAGCGAGTGTCCCCCTCCAGGGCCACCAATTGTTGGTCGTCATAGATCGTGTAATGACCTGACCAATTGTTTTGAGATATTACACTTTTATTCAGCTATTTGAAGTGTTGAATAGATTCGTTATGTCATTTATGGCTTGTGTGCAAAATTTGAGGTTAATCGGAACTTATTTGATGTTTCAGCGTCATTTCTTTTGGAATAAAGGGAACCACATTGTGAAAATGACCTTTGATTTGTGATTCGGTTGAACCATCATATTCGTATCGTAATTACAGAACCATAGCAACAAGAATCGGCGCATTCCGAGGTTGTATGAGAGAGTTATTGTCATTTCTGTGTCGGAAAAGACTACTATTTTTTTAGAGCAAAGGTAAATCGCAAGTATCAAATGTGATTTATAAGTCTCAGGTGTCAAATGCGACTTGCCTAGAAAGGTTATAAAAACGGGGGTTTTGGCCATTTTTAACATATTTGGAGCTGTGGAGCTTGGATTGAAGCGATGTTTTAGGCGATTTTCACCATATGGATTGGGGTAAATGTTGTCAACTTGGTTTTGGTTAAATTGCATGAATATATTGTTGTTTTTATCATTAAATTGGTGTTTTGGATTCAAAATAGTAGAACTTTTCTAGACTTTAAATTGAGGATTTGGATGTCGAGTTTTGATCGGAATTTGATAATTTTGGTATGGTTGAATGAGTATTCGGATTTCGTAAACCTAGTCAGATTACAAGATGTGGACCCCATTATTAACTTTTGGTTGACTTTTCGAGCGGAGTTAGAAATTTTTATAAATTGTTAAATTGTAAGCATTGGTGTATATTTTGATTAATTTGCACGTTGTTTGACTAGTTTCGGATCGTTTGTCTTTGAATTGAGGAGATAGGAAGGCGTTCGGAAGTTGATACGTGAGGAATGGAATTTTCGGAGTATTGTTTAGCTTACTCGACATTTGGATTCAGCTTGTTCGAGGTAAGTAACACTTTTAAACTTTGTGCTCAGTCTATCAACCCCTCATTATACGTGTTATGTAATTGATTTGGAGGTGACTCACATGCTAGGTGACAAGCATGTGGGCGTGCACCGTAGAAATTGTGACTTAATTGATTTCATAGAGCTGTGTAGATGAGAATCGTGTTAAAATCATGTTGAGGCTATATGCCGGTATTATTGGGACCCACATAGGTCATGTTGTTGTTGAATTATTTTCTTAATTTGCAATTATATACTTAGTCATATTCATTTACTTCATATCATATCTCAATCTCTGTTGCTATTCATTGACACATTATATCATCATTTTTGGGCTGATTTGCATGACATTTTTTAGCCCGAGAGATGGGAGAGATTGATGACTAAGTGAGGCCGAGGGCCTAATTGTGAGGATATTTATGGGATCGGGCTGCACACCGCAACATGATTTATTGATTCATGCCATGATTGGCTTATTATAGAGCTTGGGCAGGATCCGCCCCTCCGGAGTCTGCACACCCACAGTGAGCGCAGCTACCTATTGAGTGTCAAGTGCGGGTGCTGAGTGATTTGGAAGAATTGAGTGATTGTGAGGCATGAGTGATTGTGAGGATTGAGTGAATGGGAGGACTGAGTGAATTGATACTCAAGGAGCATGGATATGATTATATCACTATGTTGCAGTGCATTGGCTTGCACATTGACATGTAGGCATAGAGATGTATTTTTCTCATGCCATCCGATAATGCAATTTCTTATTGTGGAAGAAAGTTTTTGGGAAAAATCACAGTTATCAAATTTACTCATATTTTTGGTGATTTCGGTGAAAGATTTGGGTTTTACTATTGTACCTGAAAGAGGCATACTTATTTTTTCAAAAATTGTGAATGAGAGGGTTAAACCAGGAGCAGATGAATGATGTGTTAGGAATCGAGCATGGCTGAATCCGGGGAGATTCCAGCTCAAGCGATACGAAGAATCGAGGGTTAAAGAAAAGACAGTTAAAGAAGACAAAGAGAGAGCCAGAATATCCGCCATCAACTAGATATTACTGCGGGAATGACGCCCGATATTGGCTATTGATCGTGTTTTCGTGAGGGAAAAGGAAAGAGAGTATTTTTACCTTATTTAGACTTGTATTAGGGTAAAACTTCCCTACTATATAAAAAGGAGAATCCTTTTATTTTTTGGAGATTCTTACTGGCACGCATATCAAAGCAATAAAGTTTGTTTTTGGCTTTTAACAATTGTTCAAGTGTTCTTTAGTTGTTCATCTACTTAGTTGCAATCGAGCTCTATTCCAAGGGTTCGACTGAAACTGATCTTTAACATTCAAGTCTAATGTCTGGCTTAATTACTTCGCCACACTTTGTTTGATCGTTTTGTCTACTTTTAATTTAATTGCTTACTGTTCTTTGGTCATTTGTGTTAAATTAAACAATGTATCCTTTAGACCGCGTATTAATTTAATTATTATCCATTTTAAGAGTAAATAATGTACTATTTTTTGCAATACAATGCTCGGAGTACTTATGAAAACAAAAGTGGATCTAATAAAATGTGGATGAAAATTATTTACACCTTCCAACTTTTCTTTAAAATTTAAATCCCCCCTTCAACTTTAAACAATAATCATTCTTCCCCTTATTTCTCAATTGATTTTTTAAAATGCATATTTTACCCTATATATTATCAACATTTATCTCTCTTTTTTACTCTTTAAACATGTGATATTTTTCTCTATTTAACCAATTGAGAATAAAAATGATGAGAAATTTATAAACATATACTCAACGCATGTAATACAAATTTTACTTATTGAAACTATATGTAAATTTTTTTTGGTAAATAAAGAATTTTATTAACCAAGTAATATGTACGGCTAAAAAAGGAAACAAAAATATGCTACCTATAAATAGGATAACATTCCACCTCTGTCTACTCTCTACTTTACTTATCATCTAACCTACTAAGTACTCCCTCCGTTCCAATTTATGTGAACCTGTTTGACCGGGCATGGAGTTTAAGAAAAAATGAAGACTTTTGAAACTTGTGGTCCTAAACAAGTCAAAAAGGGGTCCAGGGTATTTGTGCAGTTATAAAAGCTTCTCATTAAGGGTAGAATTGTAAGTTTAAGCTGAATTGTTTCCAAATTTAGAAAATGGTCATTCTTTTTGGAACGGACCAAAAAAGAAATAGGTTCACATAAACTGGAACAGAGGGATTACTAACTACGCCTGATCATAACTACTCACAATACAGTTTAAGGATAGAAATTAAGCTCACTTAATCTTCTAGCTAAACTTGGGCAGAGTATTGTGTGAAAGGAGCAAGAAGGATCCTATCATAAAGGAGAGAAGGTGAAAGACTAGGAGCTAGCTTTAGGGGCTCGGAATCATACGATTACAAGATAAACAATGAGACAAAGAAGAACAATTATTTATATTGCACAATTCACTTTTGAGTACAAGAATTCTCAATGGCATATTATGGTTTTTCCATAAGGATTTTCAGAATCTTTTTCGAAGAATATAATCTGTACTTGCATAAAGCAAACAATTTCCCTTAATAAATTTCCCGAACAATGAAAGATTTAAATTTCAAAATGATTTTTGCAAACCCCCTCAAAATTTGTCAAATGTTCACTAATTGTGAGCTAAGAACCACACAACTGCATGCAATTCTGGAAGAAATTTGAAATTCCAAAAGCTTATGAGGTTCAATCCACAACTGTAATATCTTCACATTTACCTTCAAAATCACTAGCATTGACACACCTAGATAATTAGGGCAAAGTTGTACATGACAATTAAAGGAATTTAGGTTTCCAAACTAATCATATATAGTATTTCTAATTATAGCTTCTATATATTCATCAGTGGCTTTGTTGCCTCATAGATATCAACCATCGACTGTAGCTTTTGTTTATTCACAGTGACCGTTTTGTCCACTATTTCTCCATCTGAATTTACCTCTAGAGAATTTAATCTGAATGTGATCAAATAATAACATGTACATTAAGACTTGATGGAAAATATTAGACTACGTACAAGAAGAGTAGTCAAGAAATTGACCATATAAATTCAAGAAATTGCTTGTTTCATTTTAAGTACATCGTCAAATATTTTTGAAAAAAAAGGGAACGTTTTAGCTGATGAAATGATTTCTACTGTCTAGTTACCTTAAATTATAATCAATGTTTTCTCTAAAGAAAATGTTTTACTCCATATTACTGAAAATTACTTAGATCGCACAAGTTATTTTTTCTTAACAAATAGTCTAATTTTTACTTCATATTATTTGCTTTAATCAACATTAGATGTTGTTAAGCTGTTAACACTCAACACAATGCACCTAAATTATCAGCAAAAAAAAATAGCATTC
Organism: Nicotiana sylvestris; assembly: GCF_000393655.2. Taxonomy (NCBI): domain Eukaryota; kingdom Viridiplantae; phylum Streptophyta; class Magnoliopsida; order Solanales; family Solanaceae; genus Nicotiana; species Nicotiana sylvestris. Next base: position 115,321,592 of record NC_091057.1, on the reverse strand, counting down.
ACATGTTTTATCCTCTACCATGTACAGTTACATACTTCATTGAACTTTATGCTCGCTTAAACTTGGGAAAATCTAGAGAGTTAAATGTAACGGCTCAACTGATCGTTTTGAGCAATTGCATCTGTTTCGGCAGTTTAAGGTCACGAGCAGCTTCACATTATGTGCATCGACTTACGTGCATGGTTTGATTCTATTTCCGGATGAATCGCAGTCGAATTGGAAGAAGGAATTTAGTTTTGGAAGCTTAAGCGGTGAGGATTTGATCGGAATTTGACTTTTGAGTAAACGGCTCCGAAATGAGTTTTGGATGATATCACTAGATTCGCATGGTAATTTTAGACTAAGGCGTGCGTTCGGATTTGGATTTGGAGGCTCGTAGGGTAATTTGAGGCATTTCGGCGAAAGTTGGAAAAGTTGAAGTTTGGAAAAGGAGACGTTTGACACATAGTTGACTTTTGTGTAATCAAGGTCGAAACGCGATTCTGAAAGTTGGAACAGCTCTGTTATGTCATTTGAAACTAGCCTACAAAATTTGGTATCGTTTGGAGTTGATTTGATATGGTCCAGACGCTTGGTTGCAATTCTAGAAGATCTTGAAGTTCATAGTGATTTTCATGCGTTTTGGCATTTGATTCGTGGTTCTAGAGGTTTTTTTATGTTCTGATCACGCAAGCAAGTTTGTGTTTTGTATTCAGACTTGTGTGGGCACTTGGTTTGGAGCCTCGAGGGCTCGGGTGAGTTTCGGAGTGGTTTCGAAATAGATCTCATGAATTTAGAATTTTCTGGTCTGGTTTCTTCGCATTTGCGATTTTTGGTCGCAAATGCGGCCATCACAATTGCAAAGAACCATCGCATTTGTGACGCCTAGCGGCTGGGCATTTTTCTCATTTGCAATGAGGCTGCCGCATTTGCGAAGTTTTTGTCGCAAATGCGACCTTCGCATGATAAGTCCAGGCTTCGCATTTGCAAAGCTTTCTTTGCATTTGCGAGTTCGCATTTGCGAACCCAGTGTCGCAAATGCGACATCTGCAGCCTGCTAAAAGCTGGGTATTCCGAATTTTTGCTTCATTTTTCATATTTTGAACCCTATGTCCGAGAGTGGGCGATTTTGAGAGAAGATTTTCATACCAAATCATTGGGTAAGTGTCTCTAATTAATTTCCAATTATATTTTGTGATTATATCTTAGATTTAATATCAAATGCATGAGAATCTAAAGGAAAATTTTGGGAAAATTGTGAAATCTTTCAAAAGTGTAAAATGAGGATTTGAATGACCAAATGGTATCGGAATTGGATAATTTTTGTATGGGTGAACTCGTATCGGAATGTGTATTCGGTTTTTGTCAATTTTTTGGGTTCCGGGGTGCAGGCCCGGGGAGTTGAGTTTTATTGACTTTTTGCAAATTGTATAAGAATTATAGCTTTGTTAATTGAAATTGTTTTCTCTTGCATTGTTTGATGTATTTAAGTCATTTTTGGCTAGATTGAGCCGTGCGTTGATGAATTAGTAAATGAAAAGCTAAATTGAGTAATGAATTGGCCGGATTGAGGTAAGTATCTTGCCTAACCTTGTGTGGGGGACTTCCCCTTAGGATTTGAGTCTTCTATGCTAATTGTAGTCCGTGCACGTGAGGTGACGAGTGTGTGCTTGGACTTATTTGTGGAAAATTTGCCTTTAGGATTATTAGTTCCATATGTTCATTAAGTGGGAAGTATTCCGATACGATTGAGTTTCCTAATAGCTTGATTTATCTTTATATACTCCATACGACGTTGTTAGTTTTCCTCTAACTCTTACTTGTTACTTGGCCCTTATTTACTTTAATTGAAGTAATTGTCCTCATTATCGTTTTGTTATTTCTTAATTGTCAATTCCTTTATGACCACGTGCATATATGCTATGTGTCCAAATTGTTATAGTTGTTGGTGTAGTTATCACGTGCCTTATATATCTTGTTGTTTTTGTAAAGGTTGTTGTGCTTCTTAGTTTTTCCATAATTCTCTTGTTGCCATATACTCATACTCTTAGTGGTAGAAATCCTTGTGATTGGGTTGTTGAATTGTTGTTGTTGTTGATTTTAAACTATGTCTGGTTGTTGATATGTTGAGGAGGAATAAGGGAGAATTAATATTGTCTGGTGAGATCGGGTTGCACGCCACAACAAGGAGTAATAAGATGGACAGGTGGGATCGAGTTGCATGCCGCAACAAGAGGAATAAGGGTAATACATGTTGAGGAGTAATAAGGGTGGACTGGTGGGATCGGGTTGCACGCCGCAACAAGGAGTAATAAGGGTGAATATTCGTGTTGTTACTGATATGGTGATATATAAATACTATTTACTCTCATTGTACTTGTTAAGGAGGAATAAGGAAACATTGGTGGGATCGGGTTGCATGCCACAACAAATATATATGATTTAGTTTTATTGTAATTGTTACGGAGAAATAAGGGAGGATTGGTGGGATAAGGATGCGCCGTATCAATATAAATGTGTTTATGTATTCCCCTTGATTGTACAAGTTATTTGGTGGTTGAACATTTCATTTAGGATTTGGTTATAGCTGAATTCTGAGAAGACCCTAGTTCATTTATTTAAGACTTGACAGTTTGTATTATGGGTTTGACTAAGTTGTGAGGATCGGGTTATTGACATTTAGATGTTGACTTGCCGTTATTCCTTGAGTTCCTTCCCCGAAACTATTATTCTGGTGAATTAATTTTTAAAGTAAATTTACTACGTTGAATCATTTCCTCATGTCCTATTAAGTTATTACTAATATCGTGATTTAAAATAAAGGAGATAGTACTACGTTGCTATATATAACTTTTAAATGTGAACTCGTCGTGTTTATATACACCTTTTAGAATTTTAAATTCCTATAAATGTTATATTTTATCCCACTTAGTTTCTCAATTAAACTTTCTTAACCCAAAGATACTGAATCTTACTTAAAAAGAAATTTTTACTAAGTTTTAATTTATTAAATCCTATATTAAAGGTAATACTTCATTCAATGTTGGATTTTATTTGAAAAGAGTATTTTCTTTATTCACATGATTTCTAAAAATAACTCCATATTTTCTTGTTGATTTCCTAATTGGTTTAGAAGTTGTAATCTACTTTATGTTATATAAATGAGACTTTTGGAATATCTTAATTACATTAGTTATATTCCCTATGTACTGAGTATCATGAAGATGATGTTGTGCAAAGTGAGATAGAAATATGTGGGCACAAAATGTTGTGTGTGTTAAAGGTTTGGAAATTGTGGTTATGATATGAGACATCGAGTTTTAAGATGGTAGGAATTGTGAATCAGAATGGATGTGATTGATTAAATTAACATCGCCTTCCTTATTTGTTTACATTTTACTTGTTTGTGTCTCAGCTATGTTGGTGTTAATTTACTTGTCTATCTTGCGTTACCATTCATGTTCCCTTCTATTGTCTCTGTTGTTTGTAGTTTGATTTCTCCCTATTATTAGTATTATTTTGTTGCCTTTACCATTGTCAGCTTATTACTATATCATGTTCACTTTATTAGACCAGTAGGTGTCTTGACTGTTCCTCGTCACTACTCCACCGAGGATAGTCTTGATACTTTCTAGGCACCGCTGTGGTGTGATCATACAATACTTCTGTACATTTTATGTATACAGATTCAGGTATTTGATCGGTAGTAGCTGTGCGGATCATCGCGGTGGAGACTCAAGGTAAACATGTTGTTGCGCTCACAGGCCTCAGAGTCACCTTCGTTTTACTTATTTTCATTGGTTCCTTTTTGTTTTGGAACCGTGACGTATTTATTTTGTATAACTACTCTTAGAAAGGCTTATGACTTGTACCACCGATTTTGGGGAATTGTAATTGTTCAGAGTTATTTAATTTAAAGTTAGTGAATATCAATGTTATTTCTGTTAATGCTAGGCTCACCTAGTTTAGAGACTAGGTGCCATCACGACTCCTTCGGGGGGATTTTATATCGTGACAAGTTGGTATCAGAGCTCTAGGTTCATAGGTGCTACGAGTCATAAGCAGGTTTAGTAGAGTCTTGCGGATCGGTACAGAGACGTTTGTACCTATCTTCGAGAGGCTACAGAACTATTAGGAAATTTCACTTCTTTCATTCGTTATCGTGGGATATTGATTCAGCTCGAACTATATAACTTATGTTCCTTTACATCCACTCGTGTATGATATTACGCTCTCAGTGTCCACTATGCGCCAGTGGTTCGTGATGCTACAGACGGGCGACGAAGGAGTCAGGGGTACTCAGACATTGTCTCAACGTGTTGTCCAGACTGAAGATACTGAGCTATTGAGGGACTATTCAATTATTCATATGGAGGCGCAGCGGTTTTCGGCATCTGGTTGATGAGTGCGAGCTTGGGAAGGTTTAATTGGTTAACTAGTCACCGCGATTGTTTCAAGGTCACGAGGTAGGTGTTGATTGGGTATAGTTGGTGGTATTGGAGTACCTTGTGATTTGTGTTGTTCGAGATGTGAAGGTTAGTTTTGCGGATCATCGAATGATGTTTTCTATGGCTTCGTGCCAAGTGGAGGAGTCTACTAACAGCATTCAGATTGCAGAGTCAGATTTTTGCATCAGTGTTGGCCTAAGGTATGAATATATGTGGTATTGGTAGGTTCCCGGATTTTGTGCATGACTAAGGTCTGAGATCTTGCACGGAATGATGTTGGGGCTTACGGTGTTTTTATGTCATTAATGAATCTACATTTCAGTATCAAAGGGAGTCGGGGGGAACAATTTCAGATTCATAAAAGGTCTATTCAGCATGGATATCGTGGTTGCGGCAGGACAGAGCGCTTCAGAGGAAATGTGGTGGTTTATGAGCTTCTTGGTTACGTGGTTCATGTTAAGATCATCTATATTTGGGACATTGATTGAGATTATTGCATATGGACTATCCGAAGAAATGGGTCAGTTCTCTGGTGGGTCATCATGGCAATAGAAGTAATTAGTCTTTTGAATAGGAATTCTCTACTGGCATTTGTGGCAACACTCTGGTATTAGACGGTTTGTGTGAATTGGTTGAGTTGGGGAGATGCATTCCTAATGGCTTAGTTACGTGCGGGCAGATCTCGGGGAGTTCTCGATGGTTTGGGCAACGGCTTGAGTCGGATGGCTGCTCTGGGCATAATGAGCATGTTGTACATTATGGATTTCTCCTGAATAGGTATCAGAAATTAATAGGGTGTTGGCGTTACTGGCTATCATATGTGAAGAGTGTGCATTTTTTGGAAAGGACCTTGAGTTTTGGTTTTCGGGTGCGTGGCTAGTAGCATGGTGATAACTGGATTTTGATGTTTTCGAGGTTTATATTTTGTTACGCGACCAGAAACTCTATATGAGTGCTTCAGCAGAATGATGAGGTGTGAGTGATGTATCAGTCATTTGATCTATGTAATTGAGTTTGGGTATGGAAGTTTTGGTATTCCCGAGGTTTTGGGCTAGATGCCCTCATGTGTGCAGATTGTGAAGAAATGTTGAGAATGGGATGATTAATAGTATGTATTATCGATAGGTTGTTGTGGAGTTTTGAAGAATATTTACCTAACTGGGAAGGATCCGGATTTGGGTGGGGGTTATTTGGAAGATCAACGAGAATATGCATTTTGTATCAGGTCGAGTTCGTGTGCTTTTGTGAGATTGTCATTATGGTTGTGTTATCATGCAGAATGGATATTATTTGTGTCCCCTAGCCTATGTTATGTGCTACACCTTTATGTTGTTCTAGGCGGTGAGGTTGTATGATTATTCCCTACGCATGTTGTAATTCCGTTCAGGCCTTATGGCGGTGTGGGCGAGATAGCCCTCGTGATGTTGATTTGATCATTGCACCTTAGTCGTGCTTGCTTTCTTCCATGTTTGTTTATTTATTTCTATTCATTTTCCAATATTTATACTTGTGCACTCTACTATGCTTGATATCAGTATTTATATGATTAGTGAACCCGAGCATTTTGGCTTGATGAGTATTTGGAAGAAGGATACACGCCGTAATGGATGTTATGTGGGATACCATTTCCTTGTGTTTATTTTGTGTTCTGTTTTCCCTCGGTGGGATGATTTGATGAAAACTACATTTGTTACACATGTAGTACTTGTTAGAAAATTCATATACCTTGCTTTCCTTTTTATTTGTGCTACATAATTGAGTTATTGTTGGTCTGGTGTACGAGCTGTGTGGTGTGAGAATCCGTGTGGTTCCATGATGGGTTGTTAGTTGGGTTGCTTGTATTGGCTGAGATAAGGTTCTTAGACCTGAGATTAGTACTATGGTATAGGGGGTGAGGAGTGTTTGGGAGTATAAGTTTGTTTCTACTAAGATTTGGGTAATGGCCCTTGGCGGGCCAGAGAGCTTCTTGACTTGTTGACTTCATGGGCGGATATGAGTTTCCGCATGTTGTGGAGGTTCGGAATAAGGTTATAATCAATGAGAAGTATATTGCTGGCATCCAAGATGTTATTTGAGCAGCTATGGTGGTCATAGGGAATTGCTTCGGGCATTTAAGCTGTGTGGAACAACATGCGGTTGTATTCTAGATTGGAATTTTTGGCTAGATTCAACTTGTTCAGGTTCATACAGTGTGATGATGAGGATTCAGGTCATACAGTGTGATGATGAGGGATTCAGGTCCTATGACGAATTTCAGATGTTGAGGTTTGAGTTCTGTTCTGAGGTTATGGACTAAGAATGAGATGAGACCCTCAGTTAAGTTGCATTGTCAGTCCTACCTAGGTTTGGGTGATGGGGAAATCATCCTCGGGTGTATGTATGGTGAGCTCATGTAGTGGTTCGATGGCTTTGGAATGACTCTTGGCACGTTCGAGGACGAATATATGTTTAAGTGGAGAAGGATGTAACTGTAACAATTCGGCCGGTCGTTTCATGAGTTACCGCTATGTTTTCCACATTTTTGCTTCTTTATATGTTGTTCAGCTGTATTTCATCACCTCTATTGGTTAGTTTGGGTTCGGAGAGGTTATGTAGAGAAATGAGACACTTAGTCTCTTAAGTTGGACTTCTAGTTGGAAAAGTCAACCGGAAGTTGACTTGTGAGTAAATGATCTTGGAACTTGGTTTTTATGGTTCGGATAGCTTCGTGAGGTGATTTTGGACTTCAGAGCATGATCGGAATGTATTTTGGAGGTCCAGAGTAGATTTAGGCTTGAATTGGCGAAATTGAAATTTTGGCGTTCTCCGGTTGGTAGTGGAGATTTTGGTATAGGGGTCGTAATGGAATTCCAAAAATTGGAGTAGGTCTGTTGTGTTGTTTGGGACGTGCGTACAAAATTTTAAGTCATTCGGACGAGGTTTGATAGACTTTTTGATCAAAAGCGAAATTTGGAAGTTTTGGAATTCTTAGGCTTGAATTTGAGGGTGATTTGGTCTTTCAGCATTGTTTTGAGTGTTCCGAGGGTTGGTACAAGTTTGAATAGTGGTATATGACTTGTTCATATTTTTGATTGAGGTCTCGGGAGCCTCGGGATGATTTCGGAAGGTTGTCAGAAAGATTGGAAGTGAGTTTGGGCAACTTCAATTGTTGTTCCTGTCATAATCGCACCTGCGAATTGGGGATCGAGGTGCAGGCCCACAGAAGCGTATAAAGGGCCGCAGATGCGATCAAGGATGTGAAGAGTAGGAGCCGCAAATGCGGAGAGCTGAGAGCACCCGCGATGGCGCAGGTGCAGGTATTTGACCGCAGATGTGATTTTGGTCGGATAAGTGACTTTCGCTGGTGCGACCCCTTGGACCGTAGGTGTGGTCGCGTAGGTGTGTGTTTGAGTCCGCAGGTGCGTAATCCCTGGGCCAGAAGCTATATAAACTTACCTTCACGAATTTCAGCTTGTTCCACCATTTTTAAGTCGGCTTGAGAGCTCTTTTGAGAGGATTTGAAGAGGGATTCAAGGGATAACGCTTGGAGAAAGATTTTTGAACCCCATACTCGATCCTATGGCATTATTTTACTGATTAAGCTTGAAATTTAATGGAAATTAAGGGTTAAAATTGGGGAATTAAGGCTTGGTATTGGAGAGTTTCCATTGGGAATTTGAGGGGCCATTTGGGGTCCGATTTGGATGTTCTTGGTGTGTATATACTCGTGGGAGGATGAGGATTCTAGTGATGTGCTTTTTTATCAAAATCCGAGATGTGGGATCGGGGGTCGGGTTCGAACAATTTCGGGATTTTTTATGTAAATTGGTTATTTTCGCTTAGGCTTTGTTCCTTTAGCGTGTATTAATGGTATGGTATTGCTTTTGGTTAGATTTGGAGCATTTGGAGGCCGAGTCGAGAGGCAAAGGCATCACGGGCTAGAGTTTGGGCCGGGTTGAGGTAAGTAATGATTCTAAATGTTGTCCTGGGGGTATGAAACCCCTGATTTCATGTCGTTGTGCTACCTTATGGTGACGCACACGCTAGATGACGAGCGTGGGGTCGTGCACTGTTGGGGATTGTGACTTGGTCCTGTATAACTGATAAGTAGCGTATTTAATTGAAAACTGTTTGATATCATTGGGATTTGGAAAGTATTACCATGTTTCAGGCTGAATGTCATACTTGAGCCTCGTGCAAACTATTTTGGTCCCTTAGGGGCTTTTTGCTACTATTCCTCACTATTTTGACTTCATATTTGTACTCGGTCATGTATTATTCTACTATTTTCCAAACTCAGCCGTATTTACTACATTTTGATATTTTAAATGATATTTTAGGCTGAGCATCATGTTTACTGTTGCCCGAGGGGCTTGAGAGATATCTGACTGAGTTAGGCCAAGGGCCTATGCTGTGAGGATATTATGGAATCGGGCTGTGTGCCACAACATGTGTACTGATTGTGATATATGAGAGGCTGGGGGCCTTATTTGTTATGCCACAAGATGGCTTGTTATAGCGCTTGGGCTGTAGGAGCCCCTCCGGAGTTTGAACACACCTAGTGAGCGCGGGTACCCAGTGTGAGAGATGTGATATTGCCCGAGGAGCTGTTGTTGTTTCATGTTTTTGCCCGAGGGGCTGATTACGAGTGATTTTGAGGTAGCCCACGGGGCTGGTTTTGTTGATATTTTGCCCGAGGGGTGGTTGTGGTACATGTTTTGTCTAAGGGATATTTACGTTTCTATCTTTGTTACCCATTGTTTTCATTACTCATTTGAAACTATTGAAAGATGTTTTCAAAAGGTTTAACTGAAATGAGTTAGTTTTATGAGTTTTATTGATTTCCCGTATTGTTCTGGACATATACTGTTGGTAGTGTTATGACGTGAAATTACATGTTTTCTTACTGCTTAGCTGCTTTTACTTTTATTACTTACTGATTTGGCGTACTCACATTACTCCATGCACCTTGTGTGCAGATCTAGGAGTCTCGGGATGCGATAGCGAGTATTGATCTGTCTTCCAGCAGGTCTCTGGAGTTGACTAAGTAGTTGTTTGGCATTCGCAACCGAGTGTTTCTCCTTCCTATCTTATTTAGATTGTCTTAGTAGTTTATTTTTGGACTATGTCGTCCTTTCTTGTTCCTAGACGAGTTTGTAGTTACTCATGACTGGTGACACCCCGATGTCGGTCTTGTGTTATACTTTCGCATTGCTTATTTTAACTTATATTATGGTATTTTAGCTAATTAATGGCTTTAAATGACTTGTTATGAATTTCTGGTTGGTTTTGGGGTTTGTGTTAGCTGGCCTAGTTTTACGTTAGGCGCCATCATGATCAGGTCAGTTTTAGGGTCGTGACAAGTTGGTATCAGAGCCTAGGTTACATAGGTCTCACGAGTCATGAGCAGGTTTAGTAGAGTCTCGCGGATCGGTACAGAGACGTCTGTATTTATCCTCAAGAGGCTGCAGAACCTTTAGGAAAAACTTCTTGTTCTTGAATCCCTATCGTGCAAATCTGTTGATTCTAGTACTAAACTTCTATTATTCTATTCTGTCACAGATGGTGAGGACACGTGCTACCGGTCAGGATGGATGACCACCAATACCACCAGCTAGGACCACTAGAGGCCAAGGATGTGGTCGAGGCCGAGGTAGGGGTAGTGGTATAGCCCGCAGAGCAGCTAGGGAAGCACCTGCAAATCCACCAGCCTCCCCAGTTCATGATCAGGTCCCAGCTGTGGACGCTCCAACAGCACCAGCTCAGGCACCGGCTGTGACTATTTTGATTCCAGGCCTTCAAGACGCCCTGGCCCTGATTCTATCAGTGTGCACTGGCCTAGCACAGGCAATCTCAGTTACTACCGCCGCAGCTACTTCTCAGGCCAGGGGAGGGCACTCAGACTCCCGCTGCTCGCAGACCTGAGCAGGTCGTGCAGGGATTTCAGACACTGGGGGCACCTCTAGCCCAGCCGGTTACAGCTGTTCAGGACTATGCAGATCATGTTATGCTAGAGCACGAGCAGCACAGATTGGAGAGGTTTAGTAGACTTTAGCCTCCGACTTTCAGTGGTGTAGAGAGCGAGGATTCCCAGGGTTTCTTGGATAAATGTCAGAGGATGCTTTGAACCGTAGGTATTCTCGAGACCAGTGGGGTCTCATTTACTACTTTTTAGTTCTCTGGGGCTGCACTTAGTTGGTGGGAGGCTTACAAGAGGTGTAGGTTAGTTGGCGCAGCGCCCCTTTCTTGGAAGTAGTTCTTCGTTCTCTTTTTGGAGAAGTTTGTACCTGAGTCTCACCGGGAGGAGCTACGCAGGCAGTTCGAGCAGCTTCGTTAGGGAGACAGATCTGTTACACAGTATGAGATGCGGTTCTCTAAGTTAGCTCATCATGCGGTCTGGTTGGTTCCCACAGATCGAGAGAGGATCAAGAGGTTTATAGATGGCCTTGATTTTTAGCTTCGGCTGCTTATGACTAGAGAGAGAGTATCTGGTGCTACCTTTGATAAGGTTGTTGACATAGCTCGACAGATTGAGATGGTTCATGGTCAGGAGAGGATTGAGTGGGAGGCTGAGAGGCCTCGTAGTCAGGGTGGATTCAGTAGTACTCCTCATGGAGATTAGTTTTAGCACGGCAGAGGTCGTCGGTTCAGGCATGCTTAGGTTATCGTGGGGCATCATCGGGCCATGGTTCTCACATTTCTCATCAGGGTCATTCATCACTCAATGTCCTTCCATCCCAGAGTTTGTCCCGTGCTCCATCAGTTCAGGGCTCTTCTATACCAGGTTCTTTTGCTAGTCATCCCGGTGCTAGGGGTTCCCTTCAATCCCCATCTCCAGCACCAGGGGGTTGTTATGAGTGTGGAGAGTTGGGTGACATGTGGAGGCAGTGTCCTCATCGTCTTTGGGGTTCATCTCAGCAGAGGAGTCAGCCATCGACTTCAGCACCAGTTACTTCACCACCTACCCAGCCAGCTAGGGTTGGAGGACAGTTAGCTAGGGGTCGCCCCAGAGGGAGAGGTCGATTAGTTGGTGGTCAGGATCGATTCTATGCACTCCCAGCTAGACCCGATGATATTGCTTCAGATGTTGTGGTTATAGGTATTGTCTCAATCTGCCACAGAGATACCTTTGTATTATTTGATCCTCGTTCCACTTTTTCATATGTGTCATCATACTTTGCCCGTTATTTGGATACGCCCTGTGAGTCTCTTGTTTTATCTGTTAGTGTATCTACTTCGGTGGGTGATACTATAGTTATGGACCGTGTATACCGGTCGTGTGTGATGACTATTGGGGGTCTGGAGACCCGAGTGGACCTATTATTACTCTGTATGGTGTACTTTGATGTTATATTGGGCATGAATTGGCTATCTCCGTGTCATGCTATATTAGACTGTCACAATAAGACAGTGACTTTGGCTATGTCGGGTGTGCCATGGATTGAGTGGCGAGGTTTGACTGATTTTGTCCCCAGTAGGGTGATTTCATTTCTGAAGGCCCAGCGGATGGCTGGGAAAGGTTGTCCTTCGTACATAGCCTTTGTGAGGGATGTCAGTGTAGAGACTCCTACCATTGATTCGATCCTGGTAGTGAGGGACTTTCCGGATGTGTTTCCTGTAGACTTGATGGGCATGACACCGGATAAGGATATTGATTTTGGTATTGATCTGGTGCCGGGCACTCAGCCCATTTCTATTCCACCATATCATATGGAACCAGTGGAGTTGAGGAGTAGCTTTAGGAACTCCTTGATATGGGGTTTATTCAGCCTAGTGTGTCGCCTTGGAGTACGCCTATTCTATTTGTGAAGAAGAAGGATGGCACGATTAGGATGTGCATTGATTACAGGAATTTGAACAAAGTTACAATCAAGAACAAGTATCATTTGCCTTGTATCGATGATTTATTTGACCAGCTTTAGGGAGCGAGAGTGTCCTCCAAGATTGATCTCCGTTCAAGTTATCACTAATTGAAGATCAGGGACTCGGATATTCTTAAAAAAGTTTTCAATACCTGATATGGTCATTATGAGTTCCTTGTGATGTCTTTTTGGGTTGACCAATGCCCCAGCAGTGTTCATGCATTTGATGAACAACGTGTTTCGGCCTTATCTCGACTCATTTGTGATTGTTTTCATTGATGATATTCTAGTGTACTCGCGTAGTCAGGAGGAGCACGCGGAGTATTTGAGAGTTGTGTTGCAGAGATTAAGGGAGGAGAAGCTGTAGGAAAAGCTCTCCAAGTGTGAGTTTTGGCTCAGTTCAATAGCTTTCTTGAGACACGTGGTATCCAGTGAGGGTATTCAGGTTGATCCAAAGAAGATAGAGGCAGTTTAGAGTTGGCCTGGATGGTCTTCGGCTACAGAGATTCGCAGCTTTCTTGGTTTGGCAGGTTATTACCGTTGGTTCATTCAGGGATTTTCATCTATAGCATCACCCTTAGCCAAGTTGACTCAAAATGGTGCTCCATTCAGGTGGTCGGATGAGTGTGAAACGAGCTTTTAGAAGCTCAAGAGTGCCTTGACTACAGCTCCAGTGTTAGTTTTGCCATCAGCTTCAGGTTCATATACAGTGTATTGTGATGCTTCAAGAGTGGGTATTGGGTGTGTGTTAATGCAGGAGGGTAGAATTATTGCTTATGCTTCTCGTCAGTTGAAGCCCCATGAGAAGAACTACCCTGTTCATGATCTAGAGTTGGCTGACATTGTTCACGCGTTGAAGATTTGGAGGCATTATTTGTATGGTGTGTCTTGTGAGGTGTTTACTGATCATTGTAGCCTCTTTCACTTGTTAAAGAAGAAGGATCTCAATTTGAGGCAGCGGAGATGGTTGGAGCTTCTAAAGGACTATTATATTACTATCCTGTACCATCCGGGGAAGACCAATGTAGTGGTGGTGCTTTAAGTAGGAAGGCGGTGAGTATGGGTAGCCTTGCATTTATTCATGTTGGGGAGAGACCTCTTGCAGATGATGTTCAATCCTTGGCCAATTAGTTTGTGAGGTTGGATATTTCAGAGCCAGTCGGGTCTTAGCTTGTGTGGTTTCTTGGTCTTCCTTGTTAGATCGCATCAGAGAGCGCCAGTATGATGATCCTCATTTGCTTGTCCTTAAGGACATATTTCAGCACGATGATGCTAGAGATGTGACTATTGGTGACGATGGGGTATTAAGGATGCAGGGCCGGATATGTGTGCCCAATGTAGATGGGCTTCGGGAGTTGATTCTCGAGGAGGCCTATAGCTCACGGTATTCTATTCATTCGGGTACCGCAAAGATGTATAAGGATCTGAGAAAGCATTATTGGTGGAGGATAATGAAGAAGGATATTGTGGGATTTGTAGCTCGGTGTCTCAATTGTCAGCAGGTGAAATGTGAGCATTAGAGACCGGGTGGCTTACTTCAGCAAATAGATATTCCAGAATGGAAGTGGGAGCAGATCACCATGAATTTCGTAGTTGGACTCCCACAGACTTTGAAGAAGTTCGATGCTATTTGGGTGATTATGGATCGGCTGACCAAGTCCACATACTTTATTCCTGTGTGTACTACCTATTCTTCATATCGGTTGGCGGAGATCTATATTTGAGAGATTGATCGTTTGCATGGTGTCCCAGTTTCCATCATTTCAGATAGAGGTACTCAGTTTACTTTGCAGTTTTGTAAAGCCGTGTAGAGAGAGTTGGGTACTCAGGTTGAGTTGAGCACAAATTTTCACCCTCATACGGACGGGTAGTCCGAGCACACTATTCAGATATTGGAGGACATGTTGAGCACTTGTGTCACTGATTTCGGCAGTTCATGGGATCAGTTTCTACCGCTCGCGGAGTTTGCTTACAACAACAGTTATCAGTCGAGTATTCAGATGGCTCCATATGAGGCTTTGTATGGGAGACAATGTAGATCTCCAGTTGGTTGGTTTGAGCCGGGTGATGCTAGGATCTTGGGTACATACTTGGTGCAGGATGCTTTGGACAAGGTAAAGGTGATTCAGGAGCGGCTTCATACAGCGCAGTCGAGACAAAAGAGTTATACTGACATAAAGGTTCGTGACATGTCCTACATGGTTGCGGAGAAGGTTCTATTGAAGGTTTCACCCATGAAGGGTGTTATGAGATTTGGGAAGAAAGGTAAATTGAGCCATTGGTTCATTGGGCCTTTTGAGGTGCTTCGGAGTATTGGGGAGGTGGCTTATGAGCTTGCTTTGCCACCCAGCTTGTCGAGTGTGCATCCGATATTTCATATTTCTATGCTCCAAAAAGTAAATTGACGATCTGTCTCATGTTTTGGATTTCAGCATAGTTCCGTTAGATGGTGATTTGACTTATGATGTGGAGCCAGTGGCTATTTTGGAGTGTCAGGTTTGAAAGTTGGGATCAAAGAATATAGCTTCAATGAAAATGCAGTGAAGCGGTCGACCCGTGGAGGAGGCTACCTGGGAGACTGAGTGGGAGATGCGGAGAAGATATCCTCACCAATTTGGGGCTTCAGGTATGTTTCTTGACTAGTTCGAGGACAAACGTTTGTTTAAGAGGGGGAGGATGTAACGACCCGGCCGACCGCTTTATGAGTTACCGCTCCGTTTCTCCATTTCTGCTTCTTTATATGTTGTTAAACTGTATTTCATCGCCTCGTGTTGGTTAGTATGGGTTTGGAGTGGTTATGTAGAGAAATGAGACACTTAGTCTCTTAAGTTGGCCTTCTAGCTGGAAAAGTCAACCGGATGTTGACTTGTAAGTAAATGATCTTGGAACTTGGATTTTATGGTTCCTCGTGAGGTGATTTAGGACTTAAGAGCTTGATCATGTATTTTGGAGGTCCGGGGTAGATTTAGGCTTGAATTGGCGAAAGTGGAATTTTGGCGTTCTCTAGTTGGTAGTGAAGATTTTGGTATAGGGATCGGAATGGAATTCCTGAAATTGGAGTAGGTTCGTTGTGTCATTTGGGACGTGTGTGCAAAATTTCAGGTCATTCGGACGAGGTTTGATAAACTTTTTGATCGAAAAAGAAATTTGGAAGTTTTGAAATTCTTAGGCTTGAATCCGAGGGGAATTTGGTTTTCCGGCATTGTTTGAGTGTTCCGAGGATTGGTACAAGTTTGAATAGTGGTATGTGTCTTATTTGTATTTTTGGTTGAGGTCCCGGGGGCCTTGGGATGATTTCGGAAAGATTGGAAGTGAGTTTGGGCAGCTTCAGCTACTGTTCCTGTCATAACCGCACCTTCGAATTGGGGAATGCAGGTGCGGGCCCACAGAAGCGTAGAAAGGGCCGCAGATGCAACCAAGGATGTGAAGGGCAGGAGCCGCAGATGTGGAGAGCTAAGTGCACCTGCGATGGCACCGGTGCGGGTATTTGACCGCAGATGCGGTTTTGGTCGAATAAGTGACTTTCGTAGGGGTGACCCCTTGGACCACAGGTGCGTGTTTGAGGCCGCAGGTGCGTAATCCCTTGGCCAGAAGCTATATAAACTTGCCTTCACGAATTTCAGCTTGTTCCACCATTTTTGAGTCGTCTTGAGAGCTCTTTTGAGAGGATTTGAAGAGGGATTCAAGGGATAACTCTTGGAGGTAAGATTCTTGAACCCAATAATCGATCCTATGGCACTATTTTACTGATTAGGCTTAAAAATTAATGGAAATTAAGGGTTAAAATTGGCGAATTAGGGATTGGTATTGGAGAGTTTCCATTTGGGATTTGAGGGGTCATTTGGGGTCCGATTTTGATGTTCTTGGTGTGTATAGACTCGTGGGAGGATGAGGATTCTAGTGATGTGATTTTTATCAACATCCGAGATGTGGGCTCGAGGTCGAGTTTGGACAATTTCGGGATTTTTTATGTAAATTGGTTATTTTTGCTTGGGCTTTGTTCCTTTAGCGTGTATTAATAGTATGGTACTGTTTTTAGTTAGATTTGGAGCGATCGGAGGCCGAGTCGAGAGGCAAAGGCATTGCGGACTAGAGTTTGGGCCGGATTGAGGTAAGTAATGATTGTAAATATTTTCCTGAGGGTATGAAACCCTAGATTTCATATCGTTGTGCTACCTTGAGCTAACGCACATGCTAGATGACAAGCGTGGGGTCGTGCACCGTTGGGGATTGTGACTTGGTTCGTCCCGTACGACTATTAAGTAGCGTATTTAATTGAAAACTGTTTGATATCATTGGGATTTGGAAAGTATTACCATGTTTCAGGCTGAATGCCATACTTGAGCCTCGTGCAAACTATTTTGGACCCTTAGGGGCTTTTTACTACTATTCCTCACTATTTTGACTTCATATTTGTACTCAGTCATGTTGTATTATTGTTTTCATAACTTAGTCGTATTTACTCTGTTTTGATATTTTAAATGATATTTTGGGTTAGCATCATGTTTACTGTTGCCCGAAGGGCTTGAGAGACTTCTGACTGAGTGAGGTTGAGGGCCTGTACTGTGAGGATATCATGGAATCAGCTACGCACCATAGCATGTGTGCTGATTGTGATATATAAGAGGCTGCGAGCCTGAATTGTGATGCCACTAGATGGCTTGTTATAGCGTTTGGGTTGTAGGAGCCCCTCCGGAGTCTGAACATCCCCAGTGAGTGCGGGTACCCAGTGTGAGAGATGTGATATTACCTGAGGGGCTGTTGTTGTTTCATTTTTTGCCCCAGGGACTGATTACGAATGATTGTGTTGTATCCCACGGGGCTAGTTTTGTTGATATTTTGCCCGAGGGGTGGTTGTGGTACATGTTTTGCCTGAGGGGCTATTTACGTTTCTATCTTTCTTACTCATTATTTTCATTACTCGTTTGAAACTATTGAAAGATATTTTTAAAAGGTTTTACTGAACTGGGTTGTTTTTACGAGTTTTATTGATTTCCCGTATTGTTCTGGACATATACTGTTTGTTGTAGTGTAATGACGTGAAATTACATGTTTTGTTACTGCTCAGTTGCTTTTACTTTTATTACTTACTAAGTTGGCGTACTCACATTACTCCCGACACCTTGAGTGAAGATCTAGGAGTCTCGGGACGCTATAGCGAGTGCTGATCAGTCTTCCAGCAGGTCTCTAGAGTTGACTAGGTAGTTGCTTGGCATTCGCAGCCCAATGCTTCTCCTTTCTATCTTATTTAGATTGTCTTAGTAGTTTATTTTCGGACTATGTCGTCCTTTTTTTTTTCTAGACGAGTTTGTAGTTGCTCATGACTGGTGACACCGAATTATGTGATTTTAGATAATTAATGGCTTTAAATGACTTATTATGAATTTATGGTTGGTTTGGGGGTTTGCGTGCATGGTTGGATTCTGTTTATGGATGAATCAGAGTCGAATCGAAAGAACGAATCTAGTTTTGGAAGCTTAAGCGGTGAGAATTTGACTGGAATTTGACTTTTGAGTAAACGGCTCCGGAATGAATTTTGGATGATGTTAGTAGCTTCATATGGTAATTTTGGACTTAGGAGTGTCTTTGAATTTGGATTTGGAGGCCCGTAGGGTAATTTGAGGCATTTCGGCGAAAGTTGAAAAGGTTAAAGCTTGGAAAATGGAGAGGTTTGACCCATAGTTGACTTTTGTGTTATCTAAGTCGGAATGCGATTTCAAAAGTTAGAACAACTCCGTTATGTCATTTGGGACTTGCCTACAAAATTTGGTGTCCTTTGGAGTTGATTTAATATGGTTCGGACGCTTGGTTGCAATTCTAGAAGTTCTTGAAGTTCATAGTGATTTTCATGTGTTTTGGCATCCGATTTGTGGTTCTAGAGGTTATTTTGGTGTTTTGATCGCGCAAGCGAGTTTGTGTTATGTATTCAGACTTGTGTGGGTGCTTGATTTGGAGCCACGATGGCTCGGTATGTTTCGGAGTGGTTTTGGAATAGCTCGCATGAATTTTGAATTTTCTGGTCTGGTTTCTTCGCATCTGTGATGTTCTGGTCGAAATGCGGCCATCGCATTTGTGAAGAACCATCGCATTTGCGATGCTTGGGCGACTGGGCATTTTTCGCATTTGCGTTGAGGCAGCCGCATTTGCAAATGCCGACCTTCGCATTTGCGATGTTTCTGTCACAAATGCGACCTTAGCAGGATAAGTCCAGGCTTCCAATTTGCGAAGTTTTCTTCGCTTTTGCGAGTTCGCATTTGCAAATCCAGTGTCGCAAATGCGACATCTATAGCCTACTAAAAGCTAGGTATTCCGAATTTTTGCTTCATTTTTCATATTTTGAACCCTAAGTCCGAGAGTGTGCGATTTTGAGAGAAGATTTTCATACTATATTTTGTGATTATATCATAGATTTAGCATCAAATTAATGAGAATCCAAAGGAAAATTTGAGAAAAATTGTGAAATCTTTCAAAAGTGTAAAATGAGGATTTGAAGGACCAAATGGTATCGAAATTGGATAATTTTTGTATGGGTGAACTCGTATCAGAATGGGTATTCGGTTTTAAAAATTTTGTTGGGTTTCAAGGTGCGGGCCTGAGGAGTTGACTTTTTTTTTTACTTTTTGCAAATTGTATAAGAATTATAGCTTTGTTAATTGAAATTATTTTCTCTTGCATTGTTTGATGTATTTAAGTCATTTTTGGCTAGATTGAGTCGAGCGTTGATGAATTGGTAAATGAAAAGCTAAATTGAGTATTGAATTGACCGGATTGAGGTAAGTATCTTGCCTAATCTTGTGTAGGAGACTTCCCCTTAGGATTTGAGTCTTCTATGTTAATTGCAATCCGTGCACGCGAGGTGACGAGTGTGTGCTCGGACTTATTTGAGGAAAATTTGCCCTTAGGATTCTTAGGTCCTTATGATCATTAAGTGGGAAGTATTCCGATACGATTCAGTTTCCTAATTGCTTGATTTATCTCTATATGTTCCATACGACGTTGTTAGTTTTCCTCTAACTCTTACTTGTTACTTGGCCCTTATTTGCCTTAATTGAAGTGATTGCCCTCATTATCGATTTGTTATTTCTTAATTGCCAATTCCTCTATGACCCCGTGCATATATGCTATGTGTCCAAATTGTTGTGGTTGTCAGTGTAGTTATCACGTGCCTTATATGTCTTGTTATTTTTGTAAAGGTTGTTGTGCTTCTTGGTTTTTTCGTGATTCTCTTGTTGTCATGTACTCATACTCTTGGTGGTGGAAATTCTTGTGATTGGGTTGTTAAATTGTTATTGTTGTTGATTTTAAAATATGTCTGGTTGTTGATATGTTGAGGAGGAATAAGGGAGAATTGATGTTGTCTAGTGGGATCGGGTTGCACGCCGCAACAAGGAGTAATAAGGGTGGACAGGTGAGATCAGGTTGCACGCCGCAACAAGAGGAATAAGGGTGATACATATTGAGGAGTAATAAGGGTGGACTGGTGGGATTGGGTTGCACGCTGCAACAAGGAGTAATAAGTGTGAATGATTGTGTTGTTACTGATATGGTGATATATAAATACTATTTACTCTCATTGTAATTGTTAAGGAGGAATAAAGGAGGATTGGTTTGCACGCCATAACAAATATATACTATTTACTTTTATAGTAAGTGTTACTGAGGAATAAGGGAGGATTGGTGGAATCGGGATGTTTGCCGCATCAATATAAATATGCTTATGTATTCCCCTTGATTGTACAAGTTATTTGGTTGTTTTACATTTCATTTAGGATTTGGTTATAGCTAATTTCTGAGAAGACCCTAGTTCATTTATTTAAGACTTGACAGTTTGTATTTTGAGTTACACTGAGTTGTGAGGATCGGGTTATTGGCATTGAGTTGCTGACTTGTCGTTGTTCCTCGAGTTCCTTCCCTGAAATTATTATTCTGGTGAATTAATTTTTAAAGTAAATTTACTACGTTGAATCATTTCTCCTGTCATGTTAAGTTATTAGTAATATTGTGATTTAAAATAAAGAAAATAGTACTACGCTGCTATATATAACATTTAAATTTGAATTCGTTGTGTATATATACACCTTTCAATAATTCAAATTCCTATGAATGATATGTTTTATTTCAATTAGTTTCTCAATTAAATTTCCTTAACCCGAAGATACTGAATCTTACTTAAAAAGAAATTTCTATTAAGTTTTAATTTATTAAATCCTATATTAAAGGTAATACTTCATTCGATATTGGATTTTATTTGAAAAGAGTATTTTCTTTATTCACGTAATTTCTAAAAATAACTTCATCTTTTCTTGTTGATTTTCTAATTGGTTTAGAAGCTGTAATCTACTTTATTTTATATAAATGAGACTTTTGGAATATTTTAATTATATTGGTTATCGTCCGTATGTATTGAGTAGCATGATAATGACATTGTGAAAAGTGAGGTAGAAATATGTGGGCATAAGATACCGTGTGTGCTAAAGGTTTGGAAATTGAGATTATGATATGAGACATCGAGTTTTGATATGGTTGGAATTGTGCATCAAAATGGATGTGATTAATTGAGTTAACATCTCCTTCCTTATTTGTGTACATTTTACTTGTCTGTGTCCTAGCTATGTTGGTGTTAATTTACTTGGCTATCTTGCGTTACCATTCGTGTTCCCTTTTATTGTCTCTGCTATTTGTAGTTTGATTTCTCCCTGTTATCGGTATTGTTTTGTTGCCTTTACCTTGTCAGGTTATTACTATATCATGTTCACTTTATTAGACCAGTAGGTGTCTTAATTGTCCCTCGTCACTACTCCACCGAGGTTAGTCTTGATACTTAGTGGACATCGTTGTGGTGTGCTCAAACTACACTTCTGTATATTTTTTGTGTACAAATTCAGGTATTTGATCAGTAGTAGTTGTGCGAATCGTTGCGGTGGAGACTCAAGGTAAACCTGTTACTACGCTCGCAGGCCTCGGAGTCACCTTCGTTTGTACTTATTTTCATTGGCTCCTTTTTGTTCTGGAACCGTGACGTATTTATTTTGTATAACTACTCTTAGAAAGGCTTATGACTTGTACCACCAGTTTTGGGGAATTGTAATTGTTCAGAGTTATTTAATTTAAAGTTAGTGAATATCAATGTAATTTCTTTTAATGCTAGGCTTACCTAATTTAGAGATTAGGTACCATCACTGACTCCTTCGGAGGGATTTTGGGTCGTGACACTAAAATAGTTTTTCCAATGTATGTTTCATGGAAAGCATTTTACATTTACCCGCTATACTTACAATTTTGCAATCTTGAAAGTGGAAGAAGTCAGAACATCCTTGTCTTTATGCTTTTTTCTCCATTTTCTCTTACAACCAACATCAATTTTGTTGGTTCTCATGCTTGAATTTTCTTTGGTCGTAATATTCATATTTGAATTTTTTCCAGCAGGACAATTGCAATTATATTCGTGATGAGAACCTATTGGTACACTATGGAATGAAAGAAATCTTGATTAGCTAATTCAAAATTTTTAACAATTTCTTATTTTGTCAAAATTCCTACGCGCAAAAAAAAAAAAAAAAAAAAAAATCTAATAGTTCGCATACAAATCTCCAAATTTATGGTGTAATTTTCTATTTCTGGAAAATAAAATATTGCAGTTATAGTGTAAAGACTTTAAGTATAGTTTAACAGAATTGAATCCGAAAACGAAAAGAAAAGGAAATAAACCGGAAGTTCTAATCCTACACAAAAACAAAAAAAAAAGCCCTATAAGGGAAAGGAAGCCAATTGTCTCTATAAATACTATTGACAGGAACGGTAAAATAACTCAAACTTTATACATTACCGGTATAGCCAACTGCTTTAATAAGGGAAAGGAAGCCTATTGTCTCTATATGAAAGTTTTATGGCTACACTAGTTCGTTCCCTCTTTTCTACTCATGTTCAATTGTTCATAATACTAGTACTCCCTTAGTTTTAATATAGATGATGTAGTTTAATTCGGCACGAAGTTTAAGAGAAAAGAAGGAGACTTTTAAAACTTATGATCTTAAAAGCTTAAGGAATAAAAGCTTTGTGGGACTCATGATATTTGTGTGGTTATAAAGTGGGTAAAATGAAAATTTTAAAATTGAATTATTTCCAATTATAGAAATGTGTCATTCTTTTTTAAATGGACTAAAAAGAAAAGTGTGTCATCTAAATTGAGATGGAGGAAGTATTACTTTTCCCTAATTCCACTAGTACCAGAAAATTACTCCTATCAAAAAGACTAAATATTATTAGCACAGCATCAGCACCCACATTATTATTATTATTATTATTATTATTATTATTATTATTATTATTATTATTATTAATTAACTCCTTCAACTTCCAATGTTGATGATAATAGCCCAACAGGAAGAAGCAATAATATTGCTTCTTTTAAGGAACAACATGGGCATCCTCCTACAAAACTCCAGATGATCATGGTCGTATACTAAGGATTCTTCGTGCTCTTCAAATGGTGTGTTTGGGTATTCTGTTTCTATGTCTTGTGTGTTCATGTGATTAATTATGAGATTAATCATGGTTTATGAACATGGATGGAATTCGTCGCTTTCTAATTATATATGCGGCACCAAATTGTTTGGATAAAGAAAGCATTATAATTTTTCAAATTCTTCTCAACAGTGAAGTGCTTCCCTTTTTATTTTAATTTCTTCGTCAAAGCTATAGGAAGCTTTTATTTTTTGGTTTCACTTTGAACTTTGAAGTATAATGTCATACCATTTTTTTTTAAAAAGTAGCTTATATTTGGTATTTTGATATTTAGAAGCCAAATATTTTTGTATATGATGGACGTAATAGGGGTGTCAAATGAGATGTTTGGGCTCTATTTGGGCTGATCAAGATGAGCTGACTCATTAAATGGGTCAATGCATAGCTCTGCCCAAAGTTCATTTGGATTAAAATAGGCTGGGTCAAGATGGACTAAATAATGGGTTGTAACCCAACCCACCCAAATTGACTTAAATCATTGCAATATTCTCAACTTTTAAACACGCATATATAAAAAAAAAATATCTTATGTTTTGGAATAAATGTCCATTCATGCAAAATGATTTCTTTCCTCAATGTAGATTTAAAATTTTATTTGATAGTTCTTCATCTTACAATACTAACAACAATTAGTTTTGGAAGGTTGAAAAAAAGTTTTGAAACATATTTTCCATTCTCTTGACAGGAAAAATATTTTTCTCTTATTGGAGACAAACGAATTCATAAAGAAAATATTTTTCAATTAACCAGCCAAACAAGTTCTAGCACATGGGTCAAGGTAGAACTCTATGATTGAACATTTTCATGGGTCAAGGTTGGGCATCATCATAGGTCCAATTGGGCTGATAATTTTTTATGGGTTAACTTGGGCTAGCCCAAAACAGCCCATTTTCAAAATCGTTATAGTCCAACCTATTTAAAACTTGGACGGTTTAGACAGGTCAAATGATTTTGGATTAGTTTTGCCACTCCTAACCGTATACATCTCAACTTTCGTATAGATAGAGTCAGCCTTAATCTTATAGGTGGAGCTGAATATCCTCATACCAAGGCATTTACCTCTCCTCGATCGAATCTTGACTAATACTTGGGGTGTGGATTTTTGATGAATCTGTTTGTGATGAATAGAGATTTAATTTGTATATATTAACTTGGTATAAATATTAAGATAAATAATTTTTATTCCTCGGGAAAGATCAGACCGTTCTAAAAAGACTAATTTTGAAAATAAACCTTCGTGAAGGGACGTAATCAAATAAAGAACAACTGAACAAGCAATATTGAATTGTCTTCTTTGAACAAAATTCTCACTTCTTCACTAAAGATTTCCATTCCCTTCTTGGGGGTAGAATCCCCGGCAAAGTATATAAGGTTACCTAAGTCTAAAATTTAAAATGAATTGAATACAATTCAATATTTTAAGAAATGATTAAAATTGAAAGTTCATTTTTATAATTTGATTATGCAAAAGTTAAATTTTCATGCCAAATGTGACTTCTAATAAATTGTTGTGGTTTTCATCTGCAGCTTCCATTTCTTCATTTGTGACTGCGGATAGTGTTTCCTACTCTCTTACCATCGTCGGCAGATTTTCTGAATATCAAGTAATAATTAAACATGTAAATTAACACTGAAATATTTTACTATTATATAACTTAAAATTACTTATATCAAACAGAAATAACTCTCGCCTCTATACATTACTATACATTACATATTTCATCTACTTTTATGGTCGTCCAAACTGGAAAATTAATGATCTAGAGAACTAAAATAGTTTTGTAAAAAAAAATTTTACCGGAATTAATACACTTCGTATGGGAAATGATTTTATGGTATTACCAAATAGACTTACATATTTACAATCTTGGACGCGGAACAAGTCGTAACATCCTTTTCTCCGTCGCTTTTTTGATTGTCTCTCAATTTTCTCTTACAACTAGCATTCTTTTTGTTGGTTTTGATAGTTGAATCTTCTTTGGTCGAGAAAATACTCGTATTTGGGTTTTCTCCAATTGGTAGACTCCAATTATATTCATCTTCAACTAGTGAGAGCCTATTAGTACACTGTAGAATATAAGGAAACTTGATGAGATTAATAATTAGTTTAACAATTTATTTATTTTCTGAAATTTCTTAGCTAAGAAAAAAGCAAATATATTCTAGTATACATCGTGTACAAAGCTCCAAAAATAGACTTAAGGTATGAATCACCTTGTAAAGGTTAGTCATGGAACGGAATTTTATACTCCTCGGAATTCCTTGCTTGATATAGTATTTTTTATCTTTTTCATCTCTTGTCAAAAGTTTCGAGCCACTATTGACGTTATAATCAAGATCATCGGAGAGTCTATCTTCACATGTGACTCTGTTGACCTCAAACTGATCACCTAAAATGAAAATAATATGAAACCAGATAAGAGAGAATGATATAAAGATACTCCACCATGTGCTTAGGTCCAGGGTTTCGAAAAACTAATATAAGCCAATTGTCAAATATAAAATTATTTAGGTACCGTTGATGTCTTCTTCTTGTTGTTGTTGTTGGTCAAGTAGTTCCTCCTCGAAAGAATCTCGTTGGCCCTTTCTTGTTTTGCTTCCGTTGTGTTCTTCTAGTCTCTCGTTTTGTATTGCCTGTAAATCCTCTTCGTCTTTTAATAAATGATTGAAGATAGGAAGTATAATTTGGAATATATAGAGCATGCTCAATGAAAGATTCATGTTAGCAGAAATTAGTAAAATTTTCTCCCAATATTAATAAGTTCAAACTTAGTAGAAATTAGTAAATCTTCCCTCAATATTAATAAGTTCACACTTGGAAGAAATTAGTAAAATCTTCCATCAATATTAATAAGTTCAAATTGGAAGAAAAAAACATTATAATGTAACATAAATAGACATAAGTTGTGATCAATTACCTCGCAGAGATTAATAAGAGAATCAAACATCGTACTTTTAGATATGCTCTGATTAATTTGGTTGTTTTGATCTATTTTGTCTTTGGTTGAAAGTTTGTGCCTATTATCATCGTTATTGTCTATTGTGGTACGGTTAGAATTATCCGTCGGGCTATCAAAATCACCTGAAAATCATACATAATCAAATCAGAGGAAATAATACATATGAAATGAATCATATAAGTTTGAAAATGTGGATTAGAACTGCATTATAGTGTCTGCCCGATTTCAATTATCCACTCAAAGTGAGTACAAACTTATGTATTGTATTCGAGTCAAATTATATAATCGTTGATTTAAAATGTAGGATTCCCTAAAATATACTACTAATAGAAGTCAATTGTAAGATGTAGAATTAATAAATTACCGTGAATGGTTTTTTGTTTCTGTTCCTCAGGTAGTGTCTCCTTGGAAGAGCCAGCTTGGTCCTTTCCCATTTTGTCTTTATTGTGTACTTCAGCTTTCTGGTTCTTTGAAATACTTAGACGATTCCAATTGTATTCCTCTTCAGGTGATGAGAGCCTATTCGAACACTGAAAATGCAAGGATATTTGATAAGCTAATTAAAGTAAGTTAACAAACTTTTATACAGTCAAATTTCTAAGGCAAAAAGAAAAAAGTAAATACTTTCAATAATCGTGTACAATGCACCAAATTTCACAAAGAAATACTAAAAGGAAAGAAGGAATAAACAATTGTTAAACAATATTAGAAACTTGTAGAAAATACATCGGCTAGTCTTTAATTAGCAAAATTACTCTACATTAAATATTTTTTCTACCTTAATTTATATAAGATTGATGAACTAAAACCCTTTTTCAGTGTAGTCTGTCTAGGTCAAACTTGCAAACGCATATGGAAATAAGTCCAAAATATTACATGATCTCATACAGTCATACTAGTGATCAAAAGTTCAAACAATCTTAGTTGTGGTTCGTCAATAGATAGAAGGAATGGTTTGAGTCACCTTGTATATGTCAATAATTGAACGAAATTTTATACTTCTTGGTATTCCTTGTTTCAAACGATGGTAGTCTTGATCCTTTTCATCCCTTATTGGAAGTTTCGAGTCACCATCGATGTCTTTATCCTTTAAAGTATGATAAGAATTATCTGGAAGACTATCATCACTTGTGACGATGTTGAAATCAAATTCACCTGAAAATATTTTATAACCAAATGAGAGGGTTTGATACATCTAAATATTTAGAAAACTTAACAATATAAGTCAATAGTGAGATGTAAGATTCCTTAATACCGTTGATGTCTTCCTGTTGTTGTTTTTCAGGTAGTTCCGCCTCGAAAGAGCCCTCATGCTCCTTTTCATTTTTGCTTCCATTTTGTTCCGGAGGTCTTTCATTCTGAATCACATCCTTATAGTGTTCCTCTTTATTTTCGCTAGGTGACTAGAGATAGGAAAATATATTATGTTATATAAAGAGAATAATAAATGAATTATGGAAAATCAAACATTCATGCTTGCAGAAAGTAAAATCTTCCTCCATATTAAAAGGTTCATAGTTGAAAAACAAAGTAAAATATTCCCATTAATAGGTTCAAGTCGATGTACTATAATGAAAAACGTCCAATTAGTTATGTTAAGCTCTGTATTAGAAAGTAAATAAGTTTTGGATAATATCATATATCACACAAAACCAATTCTAAAATATTATTGAAAAGATACTTGAGCTTATTGTTTTCTTGAGAAAAAATGCGACAGGAGAAGAATTTATATATTTACCTTTGGTATGGATTAGTGGTTAAAAAAATTAAATTAAAGTATATAAGTGAATTAAAAAATTAAATTCTACTACGGTGTTGACATAAATAAATAAACATAAGATATGAATTACCTTGTTGAGGTCAATGATATTATTGGAATGTAATATTGTACTTTCTGGTATTACTTGTTGTACCTCGCAATCTGCACCTTTCCCATATTTCATCAGAAGTTTTGAATTACTATCAACGTTGTTGTCTCTAAGGGCACGATTAGAATTATCTGCCAAACTACTTTCACCTAGAACTATGTTGCTCTCAAAATCATTGCCTAAAATCATGCATAACCAAATTAATGAGAAGGAATAATACAAATTAACTGTAAGTCTTTTAAATTACTTTTAAAAAAGTTGTAAAATGTATAAATTACCCTTTTGTTTTTGTTTTTCAGGTAATGTCTCCTTGGAAGAGCCAGCTTGGTCCTTTCCCGTTTTTCCGTCATTCTGTACTTCAGATCTTTGTTTCTGAATCATCTTCTTGCTCGTATCCTTTTTGTTTTTCTTTTGTGATGGATGCAAATTGAACATATACTGTGAAATACAAAAGGCAATATTAATGAGTAATTTAAATTTAACAATTAAATGCTCGCACAAAGTAAAATCTTAATCCCCTCAATATTAATGGGTTCATAGCTGGAAAACAAATTAAAGTATTGAAATGAATCGTAAGTAAAGCAGATTTTGAGCTTAAGATATATACACATCATGAATGAAATTATTTTTACGAATTATTTAAATGTGAAAAAAATACTTTGGGGGGTTTTTATGTGGAAAAAATAAAAAAAATAATTTCCTCGTATAGATTATGGATTTAAAAATGAGAAAATTTGTTTTTTTGCAATCATCGTTCTGCTTTGTGTATCAAACTTAGATCGAGCATATACTCGCATAAAATTTTGGCAACTCAATAACACACTAAAACATTGATACGTGTTGCTTTCAAATCAAAACTAGAATTAATTGAACATTAATAAAGAAATCAATTTCAATTCTACTACAAAAGCAAGGAGGCAAAAAGTGGGACCAAACATTTACTAAACCAAGATGAACCAGATATATGTTATGTTCTAATGCAATTGACAGATAAAAGAAACCAAAAAAAAAAAAAAAAAAGAAAGATGGTTTCAAAATCATATTTGAAGAAAAAAAGAAAAAGAAAACAATCATATGTTAATCTTGTTAGCCATCTTCCATTTTTTTTTTTTTTGGAGATGGTCCATAATTCAGAACCAAGAAAAAGCGGAAAAGAAACCACAAAAAGAATGGCTGACCTGAGTTGGTATATCTAGCCATAAAGCACAGTAACATTTGCTAGATTGAACTATCATTTATAGGTGCAAAATCCAAGGGGCAAAAAAGGAAAATAAAATGACAAAATGAGATTTGGGAATAATCAAACTCACCAGCACATAATCACTGTCTTTCATTGTGAAAAAATGACTAGCAAAAATGGATTGAATTAAGTGAAAAAGCGTCTCTATCGTGCTTGTATATACGACTCTTCTTGACCGCTGAGCTATTCCTTTGAAATTGGAGTTAAATAAAAAAGTAAAATAGTGTCGTCTCTAATATTCAAATGTCTCCTCTAGTAATGTTGAAATATCCTCTTGGATGCTTGAATTTAACGAAGAACTAAATTAGTCAGTGTCGCATTATACACACACTTGGTTGTTGAGTTGTTTCCTCGGAAACCGTATTTGTTTAATCTCGGCAATTTAAATTTACTCCATATTGAATAAAAGTGATAATTGCTTTTAAAGTGCAAATGGATGAATAGACGCGAGTTTAAACCAATTATTGTCGAGAATTTTTTTATGCGTTGCGGAAATAGTAATATTTAATAATAATTGAGAAAGTTATTAAAATCTATCATTTATTTCTTACACATCTGGCACTTAATTATGTATTATTTTAAAATTTTATAGTGTTTCATGTGTTTTAACTTTGAATAATCTTCTCAATTTTGTAGTATTTCACTTTGGAGAATTTTTTTTGGTTACAGGGAAATATTATTAATAGTACTATTAATAATATTCCACTTTCAAGAGTAAGATTCTAAAATTCAAATATAGTATTTTATTTCTTTATAGATTTATTCTTTAGGAAAAGAATTAATGATGTGGCAGTATTCTTATGCTAATTCAAAAAATATCTACAATTCTAAGATTATGTCAAGATGAATTCAAATAGTTCTCAAAAAATTAATCAGATTTGCTAAGAATCACTGCCTAATTAATAAGTGTCTACAGTTGTATAATATGACAAAAATGAAGTCAAATATTTTTCAGAAAGTTAATCAGATTTACAATCCAATTTAAACAATCAGATTCACTACCCAATTTAATAAGTGTCTAGAATTATTAGACTTTGACCAAATAAATTTAAACAATTCTTAAAAAGTTAATCAGATTTAGTATCCAATTTGAACAATCAGATTCGCTATAAATGTTAAGTAGACTATTAAATTGTGATAAAGATATTATTTATGGAGAAGATTTCTTACAAGAAAAAAAAATTGTACTTAGTTTGTGTTAAAAGTTTATAAGGCAGAATACCTAAAGATTCCCCTAAACTTTGGCGTGTTTTATCCAGGTCCCCTTAAACTTTACCTAGTCCTAATTACCTCCTTGTACTTGGTCTTTTCATAGTCCCTACCTCCTTAACCCATACCAAACTTATAAGCGTGTAATAACAATCCTCCCAGATTGGAATAATAGCTTATGTGGCTGCCCACATTGGCTAAAAAATAACTATTTTATTACCTGAACTTAAATAATTTAGTCTAAAGTTCAAAAAAAAATCTCAAACTAAAAATTACAAAGCATCGATATTTTTCTCAGCTTCAAAGAGACACTCTCTTATATCTGTTAGAGAAATTTTAGGGCTTTCCTCAAACGATTTCCCAAGCTCGTACTTCCAACCCATCTCTGTTGACTTTTGATTTGGGTTTAGGGAGTTAGAAAATTTGAATTTATCAAAAGTAAAAATTCCAATCAATTCATCATTGTAACTCTCTTTATAAACAATAGTAACCTACTAACAGAGGCAACCAATAAATAAGACTAACAAATAACAACAACAACAACAACAACAACAACAACAACAACAACAATAACAACAACAAAAACCCAGCTTAATCTCATACGTGGGGTCTGCGGAGGGTAGTGTGTACGCAGCCTTATCCCTACCTTATAAAAGCAGAGAGGTTGTTTCCGATAGACCTTCGGCTTAAGGAACGATAAAAATAAAGCAACAAGTAATAACAACAGTAATATAATAAGTAATGGAAGCGAGTGACTAATTATATAAAAAGTATCTAATAAAGAAAGAAATGAAAAAAATGAGAAAAGAAGAAAAATCAGTACTTTAGTGAAGGATGAAAAAAGTTATATTGAAGAATATAAAGAAATGGCCGTTGAAATGGTTAAAAAGTAAAGGAATGATATTTTAATATGTATTCTCCCAATTGAACAATAAATGTGACTATTATTTTTCACTCTCATGCGTTAAAGGGCATGTGAAATCACTTTCTCTGTCAGGTGGCTATTTGAGGGGTAAAGACGATGAAAAATCAAATACAAGGGGTTAATTAGGACTAGGTAAAGTTTAAGGGGGACCTGAACAAAACACGCCAAGTTTAAGGGGGTCTTTAGGTATTCTTCCAAGTTTATAATGTTCTACTTTGGGGTCGGATGTAGAAAACATCAAGTCCCCTCTCTACAAACTTGTTTAGATATAGAAGTTAACAGATGCTTAACACATGAAAAGAAGATATATATATATATATATATATATATATATATATATATATATATATATATATATATATATATATATCACGCATTAAAGGTCGTGTGAAATCACTTTCTCTGCCAGGTGGCCATTTGAGGGGTAACGACGATGAGAAAAACAAATACAAGGGGTTAATTAGGACTAGGTAAAGTTTAAGTGGGGCCTAAATTTAAGGGGATTTTTAGGTATTCTACCAAGTTTACAATGTTCTACTTTGGGGCGGATATAGAAAACATCAAGTCCCCTCTCTACAAACTTGTTTAAATATAAAAATTAACAAATGCTTAACATATATATATATATATATATGTAAAAGTCAATCTCAAGTGGTCACTATTTGTTTTCCCAATACGATGGTCGAAGAGCTTATGAATATAAATAAAATGAATTAAATGAAGAAACCAGTTACTTAGTGTCTTTGTCGTATTTATGTCTTCTCTTAGCTATTGATTGTTGATTTCTTATCGATGGAACCAAGATCACAAGGGCTTTTAAAATGCACGATATGAAAGAAGATTGTACATGAGTGAAATCGGGGGTAACGCACATCTCAATTTTTTGGTGAATAAAACGAAGTGAGGATATGAACATACGAGATCGAAATCGAAGCAGGAAACTCTTTCTATCGAGGCCCGTGAAAAGTGAACGAAGTGCTCGCCATCGGATCTGATAAAATGACGCACCTCGGGCTCGAAACAAGTTCTAAGACTTCGAAAAGCACAATGAGCGATTATACACAATGGATAGAGGGTCGTGATATTCGCAACCAACCGGATATCACGGCGCGGATCTCGCTCGATGACGGTTATGGATCAGTAATTAATGTGAAAAGAAGATTTTTTTACCTTTTTTAGATTTGTACTAGGGTTGAAATTCTCTTACTATATAAAGGGAAAGCTTTTCTTTGATAAGACATATTGTACCACGCAAACCAAGGCAATACAAATTTATTTTTCTACTTTCTAGCTTTTGTAAAGTTCTTACTTTACTATTTGTTCGTCATTCACAATTGGCTTCGAACCAAGGGTCCGATCGAGAGAAAAACTACTATTCAACCTAAGTTCGAGCTGGGCCGTAACATTATATTTGGTTTGATTATTCATTTTTTCTTTAACTCATTTATCTAAATTCTTGATTATTTATGTGGAATCAATCCACATATCCTTAAAGTTGCGTACAAATTTGATTGTTATCCGTTTTAAGGGTAAATAATTTGGTGCCCACCATGGGGCTAAGGATAATAGTGGTAGTTTGATACAAATCTCCATAACACACTCTATTTTATGCTTGCTCTTTAAAGTCTTAATTTTAGGTCAGCTTAAAATGTTAAATTCTCAGTTTGCCCACTTGAACGTTGACACTGAATCTGGCCATCATGGCGAAAACAATAATCTCATGCCTAGCAATAAGGTGCCCCTTGCTGATCCCAATGAAGTCCCAGTTTCTGATTTGGTCGATGCCAACTCACAGGTGGCTATCAACGTCAATCTGCTAACTAATCCTGAAAATAGTGTTCGCAGAGGACCCCGACCAACAGCTCGAGAAGTGCCCGAAGGCGAAAGTGATGGGGTAAGCCTGGGGGTAATCTTCGAAATGTTGCAGGCTCAACGGGAGGCGATAGCACAGCTACAGAATCAAGATCACGCCCCTAGTAGGGTCGAGTCCCAACAATCCTGGGAAAGCACCCGAAGAAACGAACAAACCACCAAGAGACCGGGTGAAGCTGAGCCCGGGGTCAACCCGGAGATAATGAAAATGCTTGAAGCATTTACGAAGCGGGTGAAATCAGGTGAGAAGAAAATTGAGGTCAATGACAAGAAGGTGGAAACATAAAATTCTAGGGTCGATCAAATACCGGGGGCACCCCCAATATTGAAAGGGCCAGATTCCAAGAAATTTATCAAAAAGCCTTTCCCTCCGAGCGCGGTACAAAAGCCGATCCCAAAGAGATTTCGTATGCCCGATATTCCAAAATATAACGGAACCACTTATCCGAATGATCATGTGACCTCCTATAAATGCGGCATCAAGAGGAACAACTTGGAAGATGATGAAATTGAATCGGTGTTACTGAAGAAGTTCGGGGAAACTTTGACAAAAGGAGCAATGATATGGTACCACAATGTATCCCAAATTCCATTGACTCGTTTGTTATGCTTGTAGATGCTTTTATGAAGGCCCATGCCAGGGGCATCAAGGTCGAGACCAAAAAGTCGGGCCTTTTAAAGGTTAAATAAAGAGATAAGGAGATACTTAGGGAGTTCGTGTCAAGGTTCCAGATAGAACGGATAGACCTGCCTTCGGTTGCAGATAATTGGGTCATTCAAGAATTCACTCAAGGACTTCGTCCCCGAAGCTCCTTGACTTCACAGTACCTAAAACAAAATTTGGTAGAGTACCCGGCGGTAACTTGGGATGTACCAGTCAAAGATCAGAATTGAGGACGACAAACTCTGAGCCCCTTCTAGGTCTGTTTATCCCATCAGGGCCGATGAAAGGTCTAAGAGAGTCGTCGATCATGAACCAAGGCCGATCCAGGATTGGTACTAACCATACAACGCGAACCGAAAGGGAAATGGGTTCGGGCGTCATTCCACAAGGAATGAAAAGAGAGGCGATCGAGGGCCCAGTAGCCGAGGTCTGATGATCAAAAATAGTTTCGACAGGCCACTCGGGGGTAGGGAGGCGCCAAGATGTTTTAGAGTATAACTTCAACATTGATGCTACCAGCATTGTATCAGCCATCGAGCAATCAAGGAAACCAAGTGGCCTTGACTATTGCAGTCCGGCCCTACCCAAAGAGATCTTAACTTGATGTGTAAGTATCATGGCCACAAGACCGAGGATTGCCGACAATTGAGAGAATAAGTTTCCCGGTTGTTCAATAACGAGCACCACCAAGAATTTCTAAGTGATCGAGCCAAAAACCACTTCAGGAACAGGGACGCCAACAAACAGACCGAATAAGAGGAGCCTCAGCATGTCATCAACATGATCATTGGAGGGGTCGATATTTCCCAAGGACCAATGATAAAGCGCACTAAAATATCTATCACAAGGGAAAAACGCACCCGAAATTATGTCATGTAGTGAACCATTTCGTACAATGATGAGGATGTCGAGGGCATCGTACAACCTCACAATGATGCGCTGGTAATATTTGTGTTTGTCAATAAATCTCAAATTAAACGTGTGTTGATTGATCTAAGTAGCTCGACCAACATCATCAGATCGAGGGTCGTAGAGTAGTTGGGGTTATAGAACCAAATAGTATCGGTAGTCCAGGTGTTAAACGGATTTAACATGGCATGTGAAACAACTAAATGGGAGATAACCTTGTCGGTGAACACCACCGGAAAGACCCAAGAGACAAAGTTCTACTTGATCAAAGGGTACATGAGGTATAACGCTCTATTCGGAAGGCCATGGTTTACAACATGAGGGCGGTACCCTCGACCTTGCACCAGGCATTGAAATTCCCTACACATGGAGGAATCAAAACAGTCTACGGAGAGCAGCCGGCTATGAAGGAGATGTTCGCAGTCGATGAGGTAATCCTATCTGCAGTTTCGTCGTCAAGGAGCATGGATCCGACCAAGGAAAAAACTAAATAGCAATCACTGATGTCGGTCTCGATCAAACCAGAGGAACAAGGAATAGACGAGGAGGAAGATTACAGAGTCCCTAGATCGGTCATAGCTCCTGATAATACTGACGCCACCAAATCAACGATCGAGGAGTTTGAGCAAGTCGTACTAATCGAACACCTATCGGATCGAAAGGTATACCTAGGCACGGGGTTAACCCCTAGCTCAGGAAAAAACTCATTAATTTTCTTAAAGCTAACATAGATTGTTTTGCTTGGTCCCATCTTGACATGACAAGGATCCCACCGAAGTAACCACTCATAAGCTAAGTTTAGACTCGAAGCTCCATCCGGTTAAGTAGAAGAGGAGGCCACAATCCGAGGTCAAGCATGCATTTGTCAAGGACGAGGTATCCAAACTCCTTAAAATAGGGTCCATCCGAGAAGTTAAATACCCGGGGAGTTCGCCAACATAGTGGTAGTACCTAAAAAAGGGAGTAAGCTAAGAATATGTGTAGATTACAAATATCTAAACAAGGCATGCCCTAAAGATTCTTTCCCTTTGCCTAACATTGATTAGATGATCGACGCAACGTTCGTACATGAGATACTCAGCTTTCTCGATGCCTATTCTGGGTACAACCAAATTTAAATGAACCCAAAATATCAAGAAAAGACTTCTTTCATCACTAAATTTGGCACCTACTATTATAATGTAATGCCATTTGGATTACAGAACGTCAGTACCACCTATCAACGCCTAGTAAACCGGATGTTCGAAGAACGGATAGGAAAATCAATGGAAGTTTATATTGACGACATATTAGTCAAGTCCCTGTGAGTAGAGGACCATTTGAAACATTTGTAAGAGACCTTCATTATACTACAGAAATACAATATGAAGTTGAACCAGAGAAGTGCGCATTGGGGGCGGATTAGGAAAATTCCTCGGGTTCATGGTATCCAATCGAGGAGTCGAGATCAACCCCGACAAAATCAAAGCCATAGAGGACATCACTGTGGTGGACAATGTCAAGTCCTTCAAAGACTGATCGGGCAAATAGCCGCCCTGGACCATTTCATCTCGAGGTCCTCAGACAAAAGCCATCGATTCTTCTCACTGTTAAAAAGAAGAAGAATTTCTCCTGGACCCCGAAATGCCAACAAGATTTGGAAGAACTCAAACGGTTCCTATCGAGTCCGCCCCTGTTTCACGCTCCGAAGGCAGACAAACTATTGTACCTCTACTTGGCGGTTTCTGAGGTGGCGGTAAGTGGAGTCTTAGTTTGGGAGGAAAAAGGTATGCAATTCCCTATTTACTATATTAGTAAAAATCTAGGCGAGGCCGAATCAAGGTATCCTCACCTGGAAAAATTAGCGCTCGCTTTGCTAAGCGCCTCCAAGAAGCTAAATCCGTACTTTCAATGCCACCCCATATGTTTCATTACTTTTTACCCACTAAGGAACATCATGCACAAGCCCGAACTCTCGGACTGATTGGCCAAATGGGATATGAAAATTAGCGGGTATGATATTGAGTATCGACCCCAAAACACCATAAACTCTCATATTTTGGCAGACTTCATGGCTGACTTTACGCTGGCCTTAGTACCTAAAGTTAAAAGGGAATTATTGTTAACCTCGGGGACCACTTCGGGAATTTAGACCATTTTCACGGACGGTGTCTCAAACACAAAGGGGTCCAGAATTGGGATCATATTGAAACCACCTATAGGGAAGGTAATTAGGCAATTTATTAGAACTGTGAAATTGACTAACAGTGAGGCCGAGTATGAGGCCATGATTGCAGGTTTTTTGAATTTGCTAAAAGCCATGGGGCCAAAGCAATCGAAGCTAAGTGTGACTTCCTCATCATGGTAAATCAAGTTAATTGGACTTTCGGAGTAAAAGAAGAACAGATGTGAAAGTACTTAGACAAGTTACAAGTAACGCTGCATCAGTTCAGGGAATGGACTCTACAGCACGTACCCCGAGATTAGAACAGCGAGGTCGATACTTTGGCCAACTTGGGATCATCGCTCAATGCCGATGAATTAAGTTCGAAAATAGTAGTGCAGCTCATGAAGTCGGTGATAGAAGAAAGCCACACCGAAGTACACTCAATGAGTTTAACTTGGGATTGGAGGAACAAGTACATAGACTACTTGAAGACCGAAAAATTGCTCTTCGATCCCAAAGAATCGAGATCCCTCCATATCAAGGCTGCCAGATTTAGCTTGGTCGAAGGGGTATTATTTAGGAGAACCTTTGATGACCCACTAGCTCAATACCTAGGACCGGGAGAGACTGAATACGCCTTGAGAGAAGTCCAAAAAGGAACTTGTGGGAACCATTCGAGGGCAGAATCTTTGGTTTGGAAACTAATCAGGACCAGCTATTATTGGACCGAAATGGAGAAAGATGTGAAGGACTTCATACAGAAATGCGACAATTGCCAAAGACACGCCTCGATGATCCATCAACGGGGAGAAATGCTCCACTTGGTTTTGTCCCCATGGTTATTTATGAAGTGGGGAATGGACATCGCCAGTCCTTTGCCATGGGCATCAGGTAAAGTTCAATTGATACTATTTATGACTGATTATTTTTCCAAATGGGTCGACGCTCAAGCATTCAAAAAGGTTCGGGAGAAAGAAGTCATTGACTTCATCTGGGATCACATAATATGTCGATTTGGGATACCGGCCGAGATCGATTATGACAACAGGAAGACATTCGTCGGAAGAAAAGTGAATAAATTTTCGAATATCACAATATCAAGAAGATTTTATCAACACCTTATCACCCTAGTGGGAACGGGCAGGAAGAATCAACAAACAAGGCCATACTTCAAAACCTGAAAAAGAGGTTGACCGAAGTGAAAGGAAAATGGAGGGAGATCGTGCCCGAAGTCATGTGGGCATATTGTACGACTTCAAAGTCTAGTACTAGAGCCACCTTGTTTTCCTTGGTTTACGGAGCTGAAGCTTTGATACCAGTCGAGGTGGGAGACCCGAGCCTCAGGTTCAAGTATGCGACCAAAGAGCCAAACAGCGAGTCCATGATCACGAGCCTAGAACTATTGGATGAAAGGCGGGAGGTCGCCTTGGTCCGTTTGGCCACCCAGAAACAATGAATAGAAAGGTATTACAACTGAAGAACTAGCCTCCGACACTTTCAAGTCGGGGACTTGGTGTTGAGGAAAGTGACATTATACACCAGGAACCCGAATGAAGGGAAGTTGGGACGGAACTAGGAAGGACCGTATCGAGTTGTTGGATAATCGGAAAAGGATCACAAAAATCGAAGCGGGAAACGACGTACAATTATCGAACAATTGGAACGTGACACACATAAAGCAGTACTATTGCTAAGGTACAAACTCAATTATTTTTTAATCATGTTATAAATCGGACTAATGTATACAGGTAATCGGATAAGGACGGATGTTGCTATTATGTCTGAAAGCATGTGTTGCACTCTTTTTTTCTTGAACCGGTTTTGTCTTGAAGTGGGTTTTCCGACAAGGTTTTTAACGAGGCAATAGTAAAGTGCACTAACTTAGATTTGAAGACCAGTTTCAAATTGAAGTCGATGATCATTTTTCTTTATGTAAACATTATCTGAGCCCTCACGAGTTTGATCTCGAATACTGGGGGACATCACCCTTAGATTAAGGTCTTTAGCAAGGGAAAAAAACTTTTTGTACTAAAATATAAGGCTTGGTGGTTAGGATTCATTTAAGGGCCAAACTATCATATGAATCGTGCCCACATAGTCCACTCTAGCCATGGAAAACGTTTTTATCTCCTTTCGATCATGTACCTTGCACACCAAGAAATGAAAGAAACTTCCACTTTTGTTACACTTTGTCACTACGCATTTTGTTTCTTCGATCCCGGATCCTAAAAGCCTATGAGCTACCTCTACTCGGTACTATCAATCCTACGGGCTACCCCTACTCGGGGACTGACACCCGATGAAAGTTCAGGCGACCCAGACTGCTGAATCCATGAGGCACCAAACCCTATTAGATGATTGCCAAAAATAAAATGCTACGGGCACCCTAAAAATGGCTCAGAGACATCCGAAACCAGAAAGTAAGGCCCTTATGAAAATTTGAAACCTACTAAAAGGTTATCCTCGATAAAATTATCGTCTAAAAACACTTAAGCATCTTGAAAACCTTCGGTCTCACCGAGGGTTCAAAGTCACAAGCAAACAAAGTTGCACCGAGGTTGAGCTTCGTTGAACCTCCGAAAAGCGAATGCCCCAAAACTACATCTGATTATATGGTAAGGCATCAAAAATAATACACAAATAGAAATTACAAGAAGATGCTGGAAAAATAAAGACACATTATTTCCAGAAGGGAAAAAATTTCATATATTCCAAAATATATTTACAAAGTCTCGATAGAACAGCTTCACAATAAACAAAAAAAAGTATACACAAGAAAAACTGGAAAAATACTAAGGTACCGACGCCTAGTCTTCACCAGGGCCCCACTCGTCGCCAGAACCGTCGGAGACCTCAGAACCTTCGGAACCTCTAGAAAATTCGGGACACTCAAGCTCGTAGAGTTCCTTTGCTTAGGCCTCGATCCTCCTAGCTTCTTCAACCTCGGCCGATAGGTCAAAGCCTCGGGCTTGAATCTCCCTAAGGGTCTCTCTCTAGGATAGCCGCTTTATGTATTCAGTCTTCGTCCTTAAGCGAGTCTCAGCTACCTTCACATCGGCCTTGTACTGGGCTACCATTTACTCAGCATCGGTAGAGGTCGTATCCAATTTGGACCTCAATGCCATATATTCTCTTTCAAGAGAATCTCATTCCGTGATGGCCGAGCTCAGTTGTGCCCGGAGATCATCATTTAGCCAAGAACACTTACCGGTTTTGTCCTTCGCCACCCAAAGTTGGTTCTCGACCGATGCCAGCTCCGCCTTTGTCGCTTCCTTCTCTGAAGCAGCAAGTCCATCTTGCCCTTCCACACTTCGGTCACGGCCTTGACCTCGTCCATCTCAGTCTACAACTGGTCAATCAAGTCTATCTTCTGTTGCACCTAAGAAGTTGTGTTATTAGTCTCCATGACTAGCTGCTCGTTTTTAGCTTCAAAGACCTTTACCTTATCAACTAGTTCGGCGTGTTCCCATTTCAGGTTTGAGGCATCATTTTGAATTTTCTCCAGCTCGGCCTGGAAAATCGGGAGGTCTTTAATAGCCTCATCATGTTTCTCACTAAGAACCATGTACATGTCCTTTTTACGGACCAGATCTTTGAGCTTGAACTCGAGCTGACTAATCTCCAAGCGATACTAGAGGAAGCTTTCATGGTGAAGCACCAAAGCCTGTGAAACAATGAAGTTAGTAGAAAACATCAAAACCTAAGAAGAATTCACGAAGGGGTACGAAAAGATGAACGCCTCACCAGTTCAGCGCATATTGCGCCTCATTGAAGAGACTTGATGTGCCGACCTCTTTCATCTTTGACTGGTCCTCCTCGGTCACCAAGCATCGGAGGTAGCTGGATATGCCCACCAAAGCAGACATGACCTGGGCATCCTCCAAGATTGTGAGAACAATTGTTCTCTTGCGCTCGAGGTCCACACTTGGCACCGGAAACTGCTTCATTAATCTTGGGCTCAAACTTGGCCCGCCAACTCATGAGGGCACATCCTTCTTCGAGACCTCCAAGTGACTAAGCGCAAAACAATCCTCTAATGTAGCCATGTCCATCGCGTCGAAAAATGAGTTGAGGGGATCATCTAGGCCATGGACTCCCTCACTTGATTTTGCTTTGCTCTCTTGGGCCTCTTCGAGCATACACTAAGTGTAGGAGGGCGTCTCCATGATGTCAATGACACTGGTCACCTCCTTCGGGACAGGAGTGGCTTTCCGAGAGGCCGCAACCTCGATCTTCCCTTCAAGTTCTCGAGTCATAAGGGGATCGACCTCGAGGTCCTCTTTCTTGCTCATCGCCTGCTCCCTAGTAGGGGTTGACCCATGAGCAACGAAGATGTCGTCTTCTTCAGGTTCGTCCTTTAGTCGGTTGAGAAAGTCAGGGTCCGGTACCCTAGACTTGGTGTTCTTCTTGGGCTTCCGGACCTGGGTGGTCGCTCTCTTCTTCTTTTTCGCCTCCGGGTCTGGGGAACCCGAGGACTTTCTCTTCCTTTTCTTTTCCTCCTCAATGACAGCCCTGGGTTGTCCCGAAACGGAGGGCTCGACTGGTAAGGACGTATCCTAGTCCTCCTCCAGCGGCCTAAGTTTAGTGGGCTTAGGCATACCTATAAGAGAAAAGAAAAGGTAGCATTGTGTAAGTTAGGGGCGTGGTGGTAATTATTTAGGGAAGAACCTCACCATGAGATTGGGCCTCCCATTTTCCCTTCGAGAGTTTTCACCATGCACGCTCGATGTACGGCATCTGCTTACAGATCCCTTCGATCAACTTCTTGAACCGGGGGAATACATCAGGAACTTGAGCAACAGTTGCACACCCCTAGATACAGGCAATGAGCGAAGGAATAAAAAGAAGTTAACACTTAAGGAAGACGACACTTACGAGATGCGTTCCACTTCTCGGGGAATGATAGAAACTCGAAAGGGATCAGGTCTTTGGTTTTCACCAGAACAAACCTCCCCTGCAAGCCTCAATCTCGATCCCCATCAATTCTCAAGAAAGGGGCCTTACTTGCTCGACAGACAAGCTTGATCAGCCCTCCTCAAAAAATTCGGGGGCTATATAGGCGGAGTATATGATCAAGGGTAAACCGTGGGTTATCAGTATTATTCACAAAAT
This sequence comes from Nicotiana sylvestris, assembly GCF_000393655.2. Classification (NCBI taxonomy): domain Eukaryota; kingdom Viridiplantae; phylum Streptophyta; class Magnoliopsida; order Solanales; family Solanaceae; genus Nicotiana; species Nicotiana sylvestris. The sequence continues at coordinate 115,279,895 of NC_091057.1, read as the reverse complement.
GACATAGGAGTATCACGATCCTCCAAAACCATGAGTAAATTTGCCCCAGGCACACCTTGAACCTTTTGCAAAAAGCCAAGACTACGGAATATACCGAGCACAGCATGAAGGGGTAAGTGTAAATACTTAAATACCCCTCCACGTGGGCAGTAATAGCGTCATTAAGCCGAGGGACAACCACGTATTTACCTTCCCATTTGCAGTCCTCTCAGACTATGGGAAGGGTATCTTCCGTTATGGAGCATATATCTCTATGCTCCCCCACCTCTAGCCCCCGAGGTCGAAAAGGCTGGAGGCCTTTTCGATTTTGAAATCATCCCCGATAGAGCAACCCCCAGGTATGAAGATATTCATATAAGGCTCATGAGCGACCTCGGGGGAAGCCACCTCGACGCCCGTGGCTGAATGGGAAGATGAGGGAGTCATTTGTTGCGGTATGGACTTGGAAGTTTTAGCCATAATAATTTGCGAAAATATGAAGATTTGGAGGGAATATGAAGATTCGGAAGAAAAATATGAAAATTTGAAGAAAGAGTATGAAGGTTTGAAGGTCAGAGATAAAGATATGAAGATATGAAGATCTGGGATGGAAATCCAAGAAAAAGTATGAAGGTGTGAAGGCCAGAGATGAAGATATGAAGGTTCAAGAAGTGGGGTAAGGAGATTTGAAAAAGTTAAAAGCCGTTGGAAAATTTGAAGGTAAAAGCTAGGATCGGAAAGTGAAAGAAATGCAAAAGGTCGAAGCTTTTATAGGGGAAAACAGCCAATGTGCGACGTTTCACATTTGAACGCAGCTAGCTGGTGACTGACACGTGTCCAAAGTCAGAACGACGCTACTGACGGGCTTATCTGTCACCTCGGTTGTAACGTACGAAGGAAGGAACCGGGTTTCATCTATCATTTCCCATTGTTTCAGCAAAATTACTCTCTGGAAAATGAGGAAACTATCTGTATATGGGTGAAATCGGAGATAACATACACCTCGATTTTGTGGTGAATAAAATGAAGTGAGGGCATGAACATATGATAATTAGGGATTATGATGCATTTTACACTCCTTCTTGCTTAAGTTTTGATTAGAAATGTGTAAAAAATATTCCCAAAGGCTCACAAGTTGTGCTTGATTGCAGGTTTGATCAACAAGGGGATAAGGTGTCAAAAATCAACTCAAAAAGAAGTGAAACTTGCACAAGTACCAAGACAAGACTAAGCTCAGTCAAACAGGGTCAGTGCGGCCGCATACCATTCTGTGTGGTCCGCAAAGATGAAGTTCAAAGAGTATGTTTTTCAGGCCACCAGGCAATGCGGCCGCAAAAGGCTTTGTGCGGTCCACATTGGGTTCATTGCGGCCGCACTCGATTTCGTGTGGTCCGCATTTCCCAAGATCAAAGAGTTTCTAGATTTGAGGATGAAGCCCAATGCGGTCCGCGGTCCATTTTGTGCAGACTGTAATAGAAGCCACCGCGATCGCACTCGACTTTATGTGGTCCGCAAAGCCCAAGTTCAGAGAGCAGATTAATCAAGCCAAGAGCCTTAGTGTGGCCGCATTCGATTTTGTGCGGTCTGCACTAGCCCCGCAAGGGTAATTTTGTCCAGAATTTTTAGCCTAGTATAAATAGTTTCTTTTCCCATTTTTAGGTCATCAGATCGAGTTTTGCACGTAGAGCTGCACTCGTGAACTCATTTCTTTTACCATTTTAAGTAATTTTAGCTTAGTTTCAACATTGAATCTTCAAGTTTTATTTAGTAATTAATTATTATGGGCTTTTCTTTATCTATTTCTTTGTTTTCTTCTATAATTATGAGTAGCTAGACCCATTAGCTAGGGTTGTGGCCCAACCCTAGTGTGGGTAATTGATGGGTCTTGTGTTTTGATGCTTGATTGTCTATGGGTGTTTGATATTTGGACTAATTTAGGGTTTTAATGTTGATTTAGTGGTTGCAAACACTAGTTTATGCCTAGTAGACTTTGGTTCTTCTTGAGAAAGAGAGCCTAAGTCCATGAAGTTGGTCCAACAAGGAATTGGGGCGTATTCAAGAGATTGATAGCCCCAATTAAAGGGTTAAACCTAGAGATAGTAATACCCGACTTGAACCTTGATTGCTTGCACAAATTTGCATACCTAATTGGTCTTGAGAAAGTTAATTTGGGCAAAATCACTCGAATTACTGAGAGGTATAGAGTGAGTAGAATCGTGCAATGGTTATATCATACTCCACGAATGAGACAATCTAGCTTTAGACTCAAGAACCTGTCAATTGACCACCTAGGAGAAAGTCACTACCCTAGTGCCTTTTATCTATTTGATCAACTCTCAATAGTTTAATCTTAGCTTTACTTAGCCTAATTTAGCATTGTAGTATTATAAAATTAGAATTAATATCAAAACCAAAAATGTTTAGAAGTGCAATTAGGAACAAATACACAACTCCACTGTAGATAGAAACTCAACTCCAATATCTAGCTCCCTGTGGAAATCGATCCCGACCTTCTCGGGTAAAAGCTGCTTCGACCTCTCTTGCTATTTCATAGTAGTATAGGGTTGGCCTCGATCACTTTTTGGCACCGTTGTCGGGGAGCTAACGGTTTTGGCTATCTATCTAAATAGTTTTGTGTATTGCTCTTCTTTCCTTCTCCGTTACTAATTTGTGTGTGTCACAACTTCAAGTACAAAATGGAAGCAAACATAAACAACGCACCTCTTAGAGATCTTCTGTCGGGGGAGGAAGTAGATGACAATGTTGAAGATGAGGTCCCTACTCTGCCTCAAGGACAAAGGAGAGGCCGCCAGGCCAATGATAATATTCCAGACCCTCCCCTGCCACCTCCAAGAGTGGCTCTTCGAGTACTTCCAAACCAAGGCTATGCAAGTGCAATTGTCCCGCCCCAGATTCAGGCGGGCAATTTTCAAATTACCAATGTGATGCTGACATTGCTGGAGCAGCGTGGGTATTTCACGGGCGCTACCCATCAAAATGCTTACAAACATCTCAAGGGATTCGTGGATACCTGTTGAGGGAGTAAGCAAACTAATGTGTCCGAGGATGCACTTCGGTTGAGACTCTTTCCATTCTCACTTATAAGGAAGGCATTGGATTGGCTTGAGCGACTTCCCAACCATTCCATCGCTACTTGGGATGAGTTGGCGGACAAGTTCATTGCAAAAACTTTCTCACCAGGGCATATGGCAGCATTGAGAGATGAGATCTTAGCTTTCAAAGAGGAGCCCACTGGACCTTTGCATGAGATTTGGGATCGCTATAGAACAATGGTAAAGGAATGCCCCAACAATGATACAACTGAAGTGATGATCCAACAAACTTTCTACCGGCGCATTAACACAACAAACCAATGCATAGTGAACCAACTTACTGGAGGAAACTTCATGAAGCTATCTTATGATGAGACTTATGACATTCTTGATGAGATGACTGACACTTCTTTTGCTTGGAAAAGTAGAGCCAATGTTCCCCAGGGTGACCCCATGGTCACTCATTTGCACAAGGAGTTACATGATCATGGGCAGGCTATAGCTGAGTTGACAACTACAATAAACCAACTAGCAAAGGCACAGTTGCAACAAGTTCAAAATCCTCGCCAAGTAAATGCTATGGAGGGTGTCAACATGCTAGTGAACAAAAGAAGACAACAAGGTCAACAGAACCAAGGGAATTCGGAGCAATTTGACAATGATTGTGGTGGATTCCAACATGATAGTTATGATGGGCAAAATGAAGAGGTACAATACGTGAACAATTATCAAGGCCAAAGGGGCAATTATTCCAACCAACAACAATGGAGGCCCCAAGGCAATCGGGGCAATCAACAACAAGGCAATGGTAATTAGGGGAACAAAAACCAAAACTCCAACTGGGGCAATCAGAACAATTAGGGTAATTGGAATGGGAACAATAGCAACTGGGTTGGTAACAACAATCAAGGTGGGTGGAACAATGGCAATCAAGGAAACCGGGGGCAAGGCTTTCAAAGGCCCCCAATGTACCAACAACCAAACAATCCGCCCCCATTTCCATCCCAATGTCCTAGTTCTTCTAACCCTTCTAACCCTGACATGGGGAGAATAGAAATGATATTTGAACAGATGATGAAAAAGAGTGCGGATTCTGATGCTCAATTGTCTTCCCACAATACTTCAATTAGAAATTTGGAGGTGCAATTAGGCCAAATCTCACAGTCCTTGAATACTCACCCTAAGAGTGCTCTACCAAGTGATACGATAGTAGACCCGAAAGGTGGGAACAATCATGTTATGGCGGTAACTACAAGGAGTGGACGAGGCGGTGATGTGAATGCCTCCAAACAAAAGCAAATTTTGAGTGATGAAGTTGAGTTGCAAGAAGATGAAGTTCCTTTGGTGGTTGATGAGAATATGAATGAATAAGTGAGGATTGATATTCAAGATGTCGAAGTGGAAACTCAAAATGACGTGAACCCATCTAGGGAACACGTAATAGACATGCCAGAGCCGGTTGTGCCTAAAGCCAAGGCTCCTTTGCTAAGGCCACCTCCACCTTATCCTCAAAGGCTCGTGAATCAGAAAAATGAGCATCAGTTTAAAAATTTCATTGATATGATGAAGAGCTTATCTATTAATGTGCCCTTGGTGCAGGCTTTTGAACAAATATCGGGCTATGCTAAATTCATGAAGGACTTAGTGACAAAGAAATGATCCATGGATTGTGAAACTATAAAGATGGCCCACCAAGTTAGTGCAATAGTGCATTCAATGGCCCTGAAGCTTGAAGATCCTGGTGCTTTCAACATTCCTTGCACCATTAGGAGTGCGGCCTTTGCTAAGGCTCTATGTGATTTGGGGGAAAGTATCAACTTGACGCCCTACTCAGTTTTCAAGACTTTGGGTATTGGGCAACAAGGCCGACTTCCATGAGATTGCAAATGGCGGATAGAATGATGAAGAAACCATTGGGTATTATTGATGATGTTGTCACACCTCCTTTTTCCGCACCCGCGAGGGTGCAAGGGGGTTTTTCCAATTAAAGGACAATCGAAACGGGATTTGTTTATTTATTTCAGAGTCGCCACTTGGGAGATTTAGGGTGTCCCAAGTCACCAATTTTAATCCCGAATCGAGGAAAAGAATGACTCCATATTACAATCTGCATACCAGAAATTCGGATAAGGAATTCTGTTAACCCGGGAGAAGGTGTTAGGCATTCCCGAGTTCCGTGGTTCTAGCACGGTCACTCAACTGTTATATTCGGCTTATTTATCTGATTTTAAATTACAATTATGAACCAATGTGCCAATTTTAACTTTTTGCCACTTTGTTATTGTTATTTTAAAGAATGTGAACATCGCTTAAAACATGTCTTTGGACTGTGTCACATGAAATGCACCCACAATCCGGAACATATTTTATTTGATGTTTTGGGATTTGGATTTGGGTCGCATGAAATGCACACCCAAGTTTAAGAAAGTAGATTATTAAACACGCGCCTAAAGAGACTATCGCGTTATTATTTTGGGTAGGGCCGTGAAATTCGCTAAACGGCATGTCCCGAATTCTAGGTATTTTAATATATACATTTAGAGGGCCCCGCAGTTTGTGCATTTTTGTTTGTCGAGGCTCGTCTCACTCATTGTAAAAAGGAATTTGCAACGTCATGGAAATGCATCTCAGACCACATCACAATCAATGTACCCGTGATTAGAGACACATTTCGACTCCGTTGAGATTTGGATTTGGGTCACATAAATGTGCACCTGAGTTTAAGAAAATAAATTATTAAAGGCGCGCCTAAAGCAACTAGCGTGTTGTTATTTTGGGGGAGGCCGTAAAATTCGCTAAACGGCATGTCCCGAATTCTAATTATTTTAATATATACATTAGAGGGCCCCGCAGCTTGTGCATTTTTTCGAGGCTCGTCTCATTTTATCTATTTACAAAGGCAAACCTAAGGCAGCTACATTTTTCTACTTTTGCGAGGGCTACGGAAAATCCAACCAATAGCACACCTCGATTTCTAAAGAGTTGAAATTTAATTAAGGACCATGAGTTGTGGAAAATTTTTATAAAGGGAATGTACGACTTAACTATTAAAACCAAAAGACATAACGCAAATAAAAAAAAAAATTCTCTACAAGTTACTTTACAAATCACAACGAAACAGAAACGGAAATTAATTTATTCGAATCATCATTCCATGCCCAAAATGTCTGCCTTAAACAGATTATTTACCAAAATATAACTATAATATGAGTGATTTTTCTTGCCTGCACCAACAGTTCTTAATACTTGACTATCCTAATAGCTAAGAATTAAACCATATTGAACATCCATCACAGCAAACTACAAGTAAGATGCATTTGAAAACAGTAATAACATTTATAAGAAAATAGCTTTATTCAACTACCATTCATCAATTTAGGAGAATAAGATGACAAGAGAAGGATTAGAACCGGACCTTACTTTGTCCTCCACGTAACGGACCTCGACGAACAACGACGACCTCAACGGAAACGACGACTCGAACCAAGATTGTCAACGACCTCGACGCTCACCTTCTCTCTCTCGACGACCTTGACGGGCTGTGGGTTATTTGGGCGATGACTGACGTGAGGTTGAGCCGTAGGTGTGGTGGACTGGTTGTCGACTGGTGGTATTTGACGACGGGGGAGTTGGGGAAGCTGGACGGGAACTACTGTGTGCTGGACGTGGAGATGGGGAAGGATACCATGCTTCGGTTGGTGAAGGAGAAGAAACACAGCCGCAACTGCTCAACAACGCAGCAACGCAGCAACTGGGCATGTGAGTGGCGACGGGATAGTCGCCTGATATGGCGTTACTGCTGGTTCGTTACTGGGGCGAGGAGGTGGCCTGGGGTTATGGTTGCCGGACCGTTTGGATCAGCTGGTCGCGAGGGAGAAGCTATGGTGGGTCGTTTGGGCAAGATGGTGCAGCAGCCATGGCTGTCTTGGTGGAGCTGAAGACGTGGTTGACTGACGTGAAGATGGAGAGGGAGCTGGGGCGACGGGATAGTGACGACGCAGCAGCAGCTGCGACGAGCAGCTGGGGACGAGGGTGATGGTTTGGGTCGTTTGGTCGTCGACTGGTTATGGCCGTAGATGGTGTTTGGACGGTGTTTGGGTGGTGTTCGACGGGCTGGTGAGTTTCGGGTGTTGCGACGAGCAGTGGTCGACGGAGAATCTGGACGGGATGGACGGAGGGAGTCGATGGGTGGCTGATGATGGTCGTGAGTGTGTGGGACTGTTGGTCGGAGTCCGTAGGGTTTTTCTCTTCTTCTTCTTTAGGAAGAAGATGATCTACAGTACCCGTTCCAAAATTTCAAAAATCCTCCCTTCCAACAGTGTTTGTCCGTGTATTTAGTATCCCTTGCCAAGGAAAATGAGCCCCACGCGTGGTGGGGTTCGAGACTTGTGTCCCCCATGCGTGGTGGGGTTCCCCGTGTACAGTGTTCCGTCCGTGTTCCCCACGCGTGTCCCCCACGTGTGGTGGACTCGGATTATTGTAGGCTAGGTCCGAAAATTAGGCCTAAAATCGGGTAGTTTGAACCCGAATATTATTCTTTTGCCCGGATCCGAGAATAAGAATACGACGTTGCTTAACTAATCCTATGTAAGCAAAATAACTACCAAAAATAAGATTAATATTTAAAACGAAACTATATCTTTTTTAATATTTTTCAAGATTAAAATAGCTACAAAATATTAATAAAACTATTTTTTGTAATTTTCGTTTATATATAAAGATAAAATATAAAGTAATTTTTTTTGTATTTTCTCAAAATTAAAATGACTACAAAACAATAATAGAACTATATTTTTTGGTAATTTTCGAAATTATATAAAGTACAAAAATAAAGTGCAATTTTGTGTTTTTTTCAAGTTTATGATAAATACATAAACTAAAATTTATATATATATTTTTTGTAATTTTTCTTTTGCGATGAAAATAAAGTAAAAATAGTTAAAAATAACTAATTAGACCCAATTTCACATATTCACGCTAAAAATGTGAAAATTCTCGGGGAGGGTCAAAAATCAGGTGTCTACAGCTGCCCCTCTTTGATTGGAAACACGAAGAGTTTTCCGACAAATAACGACTAGACATGTTTTTGACCCGACCATTATTTGGAGGGACTACACTAAGGAAAGGGAGGGAATGTGACCGAGCCCTGGTATCTGAGCTGCCTACATATCCTTGGTTATACAGGAATCAGGCCACGTGTAGTTCGGGAATGAGAGAGATAGTGAAGTGTACCGAGGTGAAGAGCCGATCGAGGTGCCGTTCCGTTGAGGTTCCGGTCCGCGGTCCTGTCATTACAACAAAAATGAAAACTGAAAAAGACTAACTAAGCCTATCAGCTACTAGTTACAAGGATTCCTATCTTTAAGTCTTCTGAAACTTGGTCTTGAGTCTTGAATGGTGCTTCATACAGACTTTGGATTTGAACCTTGATACTTGCTAGTTGTAGGCGCTAGTTCTTGAGCAGACCACATTTGTTCTCCACTTCCGTATTTTTCTCTCTTTTTTTCTTTTCTTGTTTTTTTTTCTTTTTGTTGTGTCCAGCTTTTGTTGACCATCTCAGAATGTTGACTCGCATTCTTGAGGCGAGCTTCTGCTATTTATAACTTGGTTGAATGCTGGGGATTTTAGCTGTAGCCTTCTGCTTCCCGGTGCTGGGGATTTTTATTGTTTCCTGCTGGGGATTCCTGTTGTAACCTTCTACCTTCCGGTGGGGTTACTGATTTCCAAAATCTGCAGTATAAGACTAAAAGTATTCCTCTTGTTATACAGGTGGGCGCCTGAAATATGAAATGTAAAGACTGAAAAGTATTCTTCTCGTTATACAGGTGGGCGCCTGGTAAGAAATTTATAGACTGAAACGTATTCCTCTCGTTATGCAGGTGAGCGCCTGGTAAGAAATTTAAAGACTGAAATGTATTCCTCTCGTTATGCAGGTGGGCGCCTGACTTCAACACTTGAAATGAAAAGACTGAAATGTATTCCTCTCGTTATACAGGTGGGCGCCTGGCAAGAAATTTAAAGACTGAAAGTATTCCTCTCGTTATACAGGTGGGCGCCTGGTTTTAGGAAAAACTAAACATTGATAATCTTCAAGAAAACTAAAAATGACTCTTTTTTTTTCAAATTCAAACGTTTTTTTTATTATTCTTATTATCTTAGGAGAAATATTCATCAGACTAAGATTTTGATCCTAGGAGAAGGTTCGTCATACTAGGTTTTTTTGTTTTTTTGGTTATCTTAGGAGAAAGATTCATCAGACTAAGATTTTGATCCTAGGAGAAGGTTCGTCAGACTAGGTCTCTATCTTAGGAGAAAAATTCGTCAGACTAAGATTTTGATCATAGGAGAAGGTTCATCAGACTAGGTCTTGTCTTTTTGGTATCTTAGGAGAAAGATTCATCAGACTAAGATTTTGATCCTAGGAGAAGGTTCATCAGACTAGGTCTTTTCTTTTTGGTATCTTAGGAGAAAGATTCATCAGACTAAGATTTTGATCCTAGGAGAAGGTTCATCAGACTAGGTCTCTATCTTAGGAGAAAAATTCGTCAGACTAAGATTTGGATCCTAGGAGAAGGTTCATCAGACTAGGTCTCTATCTTAGGAGAAAGATTCGTTAGACTAAGATTTTGATCCTAGGAGAAGGTTCATCAGACTAGGTCTTGTTTTTTTTGGTATCTTAGGAGAAAGATTCATCAGACTAAGATTTTGGTCCTAGGAGAAGGTTCGTCAGACTAGGTCTCTATCTTAGGAGAAAAATTCATCAGACTAAGATTTTGATCCTAGGAGAAGGTTCATCAGACTAGGTCTTGTTTTTTTTTGGTATCTTAGGAGAAAGATTCATCAGACTAAGATTTTGGTCCTAGGAGAAGGTTCGTCAGACTAGGTCTCTATCTTAGGAGAAAAATTCATCAAACTAAGATTTTGATCCTAGGAGAAGGTTCATCATACTAGGTCTCTATCGTAGGAGAAAAATTCATCAAACTAAGATTTTGATCCTAGGAGAAGGTTCATCAGACTAGGTCTTTTTGTTAACAACTTAGGAGGAAATGCATCTCCTATGGGTGAAAATAAAACAAACTTAGGAGGAAATGCGTCTCCTATGGGTAAAACTTAAACTTACTTAGGAGGAAATGCATCTGCTATGGGTGAAACTAAAACAAACTTAGGAGGAAATGCGTCTCCTATGGGTGAAACTAAAACAAACTTAGGAGGAAATGCGTCTCCTATGGGTAAAATGTTAACGTTTTCAAATTAGGAAGTGCGTCTCCTATTAATGAAAAATTCACTTAGGAAGTACGTCTCCTATGTGTGAACCATTTCCTTCTTCTTTTTTTTTGAATTATTTACTTACCTGTGTTGTCTTCCCTCGAAACTGTTGGGGATTATTTCGATGGGGATGACTTTCCCCTTTTTTTCATTATATTCTCTTTTTTTTATTATTCTTTTTTTTATTCTCTTTTTTTTGTTTTGCTTTTGCATATCTTCTTCCTTCGAAGACTTCCTCCCTTGAGAGTCATTTTGCCTTTCCCCGAAAGGAATTGCTGAGGATACCGATTTTTACCAAACTTGTGTTGGACTCCTCGAAACTGCCGGGGATAACACTGTTGGGGAATTATTTACTTACCTGTTGGGGTGTAAAATGTTATTAGCCGGGGATAACGCTGTCGAGGATAACACTGCTGGAGGATTCTGATTCCTTCAGAACTAGTGCTTCACTGAGCTCAAGTTTCATCCCTTTGCTGGGGGACAACTTCCTCCCTTTGAAACTTATTATGTTGGGGCAACACTGGTTCTAAGACCACTTCCCTTGAGATTTGTGTTATCTTTATTCTTCCCCAAACGGGTACCTGACTTCCAGAAAATTTTCTAAATAGAAGGAAAATTTTCTGCCCCAGTTTGGTAATATCCCTTGTGCATGCGTTTCTGGCATCAATGCCATTTCCTTTACCTGTTTCAAATCAAACAAAATTTGTTAGTTTAAAACATGGTGGTTGGTTGTGATACTCCTACTGGGATGGTTTTCCCTTTCTCCTTCCTTGCTCTGCGCTCCACAATTTGTTGGGGACGATGACATTTGCTGGGGATAATCCCTTTCTGCAGGGGGTATCCCTCTTCTTTTGTGGCATAGCTCGGAAACTGGCATTTCCCCGACTTTTAGTCTTGTATGAATTTCCCACAAATTCATGCTCAGTGCTTTCCTTGCTTTGTTCACGGGCCTTGGCCTTGAGGTTTATAACCTTGGTTTTGGCAAGGGTATCCTTCTTGACACTCGTCAATCCTTTTGTCAATTCCCTTTTGCTGGGGATATTTTTGTTGACACTGGCCTCGCGCTTGTTCCTTGCTAACTAAACCACTTGGATGTACTAGTCAGATCTCATTTTGGAAAATTGATGGCCTATTTTGAAGTCAATTCACACTTGTTCTGACCAAGCAGACTCTATTGGGGATTTTTCTATGAAAGGTAAAAGATAAAAAGGGAACAAAATAAAAGGACAAAAGGAAAAAGACGACCTTTTAACAAAAGAAACTATAAATAAAAACCTATCAAACGTAGATACCGACTCTAATGGTCATGACATGCATATGTGGCCTATCCTCCGCCATTAATCATCTTTCCAGACCTTCAATTGGCAATTCCCCATCTGATTCTCAATCCTATTCGACTTGTAGTGCCCAAAGGGTTTTCACTATCAAGCCTCTCTCATTTCTGGTTTTTCTCTCAGCTTTCATCGCCTTACGGTGCCTGTGAAGGTTTTCACCGATAAGACTCTCTCATTTGAATCACTTTCCAGCTGGGGGTTTGGAGTGTCGCCGATATGACTCTTTCTGCTGGGGATCAGAGTCCTTTCTGCTGTGGAACAGAATGTTATGCTTACTGGTGAGACTCTCATTTGTCTGACTTGGAATCTTTTGAAGACTGATCAGAAGGTCTTTCTTTGGACCGTAATGTGGGTTTTGGACAGGGTTAGAAAGAAAGGGTATAAAAGGCTCAAAAATTCAAAATAAATTCTGGGTTAAAAATTACAACCTTCGGAACTAGATTTATTTACAACAAACGCAACCTTTGCCCCAGTTTCTTGCTTGGGGATATTTTGATTGATTTTTTTTCATTTTCCCAAAACTATGACCGAGCCGTGAAGCGCCTACGTATCCTCTTTGAGGAATCAGGTCAAACGTAGTTCCCAATTCCTCTTTTTTCATTTGACTTTCCCTTTTTTCTTTTTGTTATCATTTTTCTTTTCTTTTCTCTTTTCTTTTTCTCTTTTTTTCATTTTGTTGTTTTCTTTCTTCTTTTTTTTTTTCGTTGCTACTGATTCCGAACGAGGGGTATGAAAGAAGATAAATAAGGCTCAAAAGGGGTAACAAAGGATAAAGTGTTTAGGTAGCAGAACAAAACGCCTTCGTCATTCCAGTCTTCAAACATGCCAAGTGCGAACAATACAATTTAAATTTGCAGCCTCTTCTGATGGTGCTGGACTTGACAAATATATTCAACCTCTGTTTGTTCATTCACTTTTTAAAGCACCGTTGGGCGACACTCTCATTATCATGAATGACCCTCATGCCAATTTGGCGAATCTTGCTTTTAACGGTTTTTCTTTGTATTTAACTTGCCCTAGTTCCACGTGACTCGAGCTCCGAATAATCTCAACCGTCCTTATTTCCTTTAAATTGTCTGATCACCTTTTCGGGGTTTTATGATTAACTTTAAGATTAGGCCCAAACTGCGTGCGCATGTCATGTCACTAGAATCAACACTGAACAAAAATGACAAAGGACTAAACAAAAAGATGACTGGAAATAATAAAAGACCGGATTTTGCATTAGACTACCGGTGAAATGGTTTGAATAACAAAACAAAACAAACCAGAACGAAATCCTAAACAACCCTGACAAAACTTAAACAGACCACTATGACAAAACGGAATGATAAACGGAAAGATATTGACACAAAACAATCCGAATTACAATCCTAATGAACCGAACAAACAGATGTGACAACAAAATAAGCCACCACAAGCTTCTCTCTTGTTAACCAAGGAGCAGAGCGTCCTTCCACTTTATCAAGACTGACATCTTAGCCACTGAGCTTCGCATCGATACTGCCAAGACCATTACCAGCTTCAATATCATCAACATCGGTCAACAAGTTCTCAAGAGGATTCGCGTGCTCCCTGTCACTGTTATTGATCACAATCCGCCCTTCTTGGATCATTCTTTCTATTTCTCTTTTCAAATCCCGACAGCTTTCAACATTGTGCCCCTGGGCATTGGAATGGTATTCACACCTTTTAGAAGGGTCAAAGCTTCTTGCACGTGGGTCCACACGATTTGGAGGAATAGGTGCAATCATGTCATGATTCTTTAACTTCTCAAATAAGCTTTCATAGGACTCTCCTATTGGTGTAAAATTATCTTTCAACCTTTGCTCCCCTTTATACCACTGGCTTGGATGTGGGTTATAGGGCACCTGAAAATTTTGTAGAGACTTCTGGAGATTTTGTGATGCTCGTGATCGCCTCCTGGGGTGTTTTGGTGGCTGGACAACATACTGAGGTGGAGCGACAGAGTATTGAGCGTCCTGAGGTGGATAATACTACTCAGGGGAGCCATAGAAAACCTGAGGAGGCTGCTCATACCTTCGAGATGTTCTCCTGGGACCTCTTCTAGACCCTGATGTCATCATGATTTCTTCAATCTCCTCATTTGTGTCGCTAAGATTATCTGACTCAACCCGGACAGCCTGAGTTGCGGCTTTAAGAACAGCTTGACTTATAATTTTGCCTGTCTTAAGACCATTCTCTACCATTTCTCCAATTTTGATTGCTTCCGAGAAGGTTTTGCCAACTGCGGACACCATGTTTTGAAAGTAATCTGGCTCTTGCGCTTGAAGGAAGACAGTAATTAGCTCGTGGTCATCCATGGGTGGCTTAACTCGAGATGCTTGCTCTCTACATTTTATGGCATATTCCCTGAAACTTTCACTTGGTTTCTTCTTCAGGTTTGAAAGGGAAATGCGGTCTGGGGGAATGTCGATGCTGTATTGGAACTGTCTGACAAAGGCCTGTGCCATGTCATCCCAGACATACCAGCGAGACGTGTCTTGATCCATAAACCATTCGGAGGCTACTCCCGTAAGGCTTTCCACAAAATAAGCCATCAACAATTCTTCATTTCTTCCCGCACCTCTCAGTTGATTGCAATACCTTTTCAGGTGGGCTATGGGATCTCCATGTCCATCGTACTTTTCAAATTTTGGAGTCTTGAAACCAGGCGGCAAGTGGACATCGGGGAACATACATAGATCTTTGAAGGCAACACTCTTTTGGCCTGCCAACCCTTGCATGTTTTCCAACCATTGTTCTAAGCTTTTCACTTTTTGGGTCATTTCTTCCTGTACCATCTTTCGGGCAGGCTTCTCAATTTTTGCAGGAAGATCAAACGAGTACGAGTGGTACTCAGGAGAGTGGTACTGCTCTTGTTGTGTCGCAAATTGTGACTCATGACGAGGCTGTCTTTGACCACCGGCCCATGCTTGACGCATTTCGGTCATTTGCTGTTTCAATATTCTATTTTCCTCAACCATAGTAGACTCTCGTTGAACCCTCCGACCCTGAGTCTCTGGAGCACTTGTAACAGCTTCGACGTCAGTTGTCATTTTTCTTTGGACCTTGTGTTGGCCGCTTACCACAAACCGATCACCTCAACTTTCTTCACAATTCAAAACAGAACATGTTAGAATGGACTCAGTCGGTCCTTATTACTGTCAACATATCTTTTTCATCATTTTTTCGATTTTTCATTTTCTTTTTGTTGTGGTCGAATCTTATGGAGATTGCCTACGTATCATGACCCCGCATGAATCAGACCTTGCGTAGTTCGGACCAATAAAAGATAAACAATAATAAATATTTTTTTCAATTTTCATATTAAAACAAACTGGGTTTCAAAGGTTTGAAGATGACCTACAAACTCGAAAATCAAACGACCCACGTATTCTACTCAAAAGATTTGTAAACTTCAAAAACAAATGGCCAACTTCCTTCCTCCATTTGCTAATTTTAACCAAATGGTTGTTTTTGCAAACGTGGCCCTTTCCAACTTTCACATGAATTTTGAGGCCGGGGAGGATTATTTTATGACACTTTACAAACTTGTCCGTTCTTTTACGAAAATAGTCTTTCGACAACTGAAAGATACTCTGAGGCTATTTCGGCAAGAACGGTTTAAGATGCGGCCGAAGCTGGCTCGGCTTATCATGACAAAATTCAAACGGTATTCACCTGACCGCTGACTCTTTGTTCTTTCCTTTTTCGAATTACAATAAAAAATGTGGTGTTGCAAACACGGCCCTTCAGCGCCTCGGGGACGAAGATTTTTAAGGCTGTGCGGGTCAACTGGACCAAAATCCTAAACATGACCCAAAAGGTGGCTGTTTATGCGAAGTCAGCCTTCCGGCGTCCCTTTCGGGAACATTCGGCTATTTATGACAAAACAGCATCAACCGACCTCTTTATGACAGAATTGAAATTTGACATATATTTTTTTGTTATTTATTTGTTTTTGGCTTTTTTAGCAAAAGGTGGGGTTGGACCCGATGAGGGTTGCCTACGTATCTCACATCCGGTGAGAATCAAACCCGCGTAGTTCGGGCGATCAAGAATAAGTAGATGAACTAATTTTTTTTTTTTTGTGAATTTGTGAAAGAACTACTTTAAAAGAAGAAAGGAAGTATATTTTTTTATTTTTGATTGATTTTCTTTTTAAAAGAAACACTTCTAAGATATATTTTTTGAATTTTCATTTGCATTATTTTTTATTCTAAAGAAAAAGAAGAATATATTTTTTGGAATTTTATCTTTAATAAAAGAAATTCTTCTAAAATGTTTTTTTGAATTTTGAATTTTCTTTTCAATTTTTGAAAGAAGAATCAAAATATTTTCGGATTTGTTTTTTATATTATATTATTTTTATTTTTTATTTTATTTTTTTAAAAAAACAATTAGAAAGACTTTCTAAAGAAGTCAATAATGGAAAATATTTTTGGATTATTTGTTTTGAAAATTGGGATTCTAAAAACTTTTGGCAACACAAATGTTCTTGCAACAGATAAAGATATATATACATTTTTTTGGAAATAAAGAAAAACATTTTGGATTTTATATATATATATATATATATATATATATATATATATATATATATATATTTGCAATAATAAAACCACTTTCAACGCCCGACTCACTTTTTTTTTTTATAACATAATAAAACTTTTGGACTTTTTGGACTTTTTGACATTTTTTCAAAACAAGACTTGCTAATAAAACAACCTTAATAAGACATTTTTTTTTCATTTTCTCAAAATTTCGGCAGAGCTTCGACTCTACTCGGACTTTTCCTCTACGCTATTATTTTCTCCTCTTTTTCACGGTTTTCTAATATGTGGAAAATGATGACAACATACAAAATCTTTTTTTTTTTTATTCTCAATGCCCTTTTATATATATATATATATATATATATATATATATATATATATATATATATATATATATATATTATATTTACTATTAATTTCAAAAATGTGGCAGGGGAGACATAAGGATTTCCAAGACATCTTGGATTCCCGCAAATGTTCCCCATGCGCTTTTCCCAAAATAGGAAGCATGGGGGACATAGGTTGGATCCAATGTCTGCAAAAAATAGTCTACCATCTCTCCCTCCCTCATGGGAGGATCGACCCTAGCTGCTTGTTCTCTCCAGCGGAACCCGAACTCGCGAAAACTTTCCCCGGGTTTCTTCCCAGTTCTCAATAACGTGAGACGGTCAGGGACTATCTCCAGATTGTATTGGAAATGACCTGCAAAAGCCTGCGCCAGGTCATCCCACGTGTACCACCTGCTGAAATCCTGCCTGGTATACCATTCCAGTGCAGATCCGCTCAGACTTTGGCCGAAATAAGCTATCAAAAGCTCATCCTTGCCTCCTGCCCCTCTCATTTTGCTACAGAATCCCCGCAAATGTGCCATGGGATCACCGTGCCCTTCATATAAATCAAACTTGGGCATCTTGAACCCAGCCGGGAGTTGGACATCTGGGAAAGGGCACAGATCTTTGTATGCCACGCTGACTTGATTGCCCAGCCCGTGCAAGTTCCTGAAGGATTGCTCCAGGCTTTTGAACTTTCTCAACACTTCATCCTGTTCAGGGGCCTTAACCGGCTTCTCAACCTCTGCCGGTACTTCCAAATGGGGATTGTAAGCCTGTGGTTCCGGTGCGTGGAATGTAGGCTCGGGGGGATAGTATTGGGTGTCGTGAGCCTGAAACAATGGCTCACTAGTCGTTCGCTGCAAAGGGGCTGATGTAGGTCCCACAAAAATGGGAATGTTGGGTGTTGGGAGAGGTTGATGGGGTGGTGGAGCTTGGGAATCGTGAGGGCTTCTTTCTTGATGATAGAGGGGATTTGGGCGGCTTGTGGAAGGGCCAGAGTGCGGGTATTCCGGCATGTGTCCCAGTGTCTCATGGCTCTTTTGTGTTTTGGCCAGGGCTAGCTGCATTGCATGCATCTCTAGTCCCATCCTTTCAATCTTTTCCATTGCTTCTTTTAGCAACTGGCTCATCGGCCTTTCTTCCTCATTACTATTCTCTGAAGTAGTCATGCTTGTTGCTACCGGTCCTTTGGATCTGGTCTGGTATGAATGTGTTGCCAGAATTCTTTAACAACTAACTGTCTGGTATCAGACAACAACAAACTTTGTTAGTGTTAGAGCTTAACAGATTTGATCATAACATATAGAGGATGCAATGCACCTAGGCAGTTAACCGTTTCTACATGCTTTGCTTCAAACCACATGCGTCATCCCGGTTTGTTCATTCGTCTCTTTTAGAGTATTTTGCGAAACCCTGCGTTTTATTTTATTTACATTTTCTTTTCTTTATTTATTAAGAGCGGTCGAATCTTATGGGGATTGCCTACGTATCACGTCCCCGCGTGAATCAGACCAGGCGTAGTTCTGCCTCAAAGCAAAGACACACAGTAATTCTTCTGGAGTCACTTAATTTCATTATCAAAATTTGCTATTACACAGTACTTAAAATAAAAATAGCAGAAGTACAGACTCCACGGTTTTAAACTTGGTTTAACGAAAAGAAAACAACATCTGGGAAAACAACCAAAGCCAAATAAATAGGACTTGACCAAAACTAATTCTCCAATTTAAGGGCCCGCGAGGCATCATTCGGCCTTTTCGCGGCTCTAGGTGTAAGGTCTCTTTGCAGGCTCTTCAACTCGTTCATAATCCGGTGGAAGCAGCCCATGATGGAAACAAGGAGGGTCTTCCGAGGTGTTCGCTCACATGCCAGGCATTTCATGTAGATGTAATGCCCTATTTCATCAATCCTCGCTCGAATGTTATCTCTTTCACTGAACAACTACCTGATTTGTTGGTTTTTTAACCCCAGCGCCTGAGCATTGTCGGCAAGTCGATCCTGAAACAACTCCATTTGTCTTTCCATGCAGGCCATTGCATCGTAGCACTGTCTTCTGTCGTCCTGGGCGTCTCGTGCTTGTTTGACGATCCGATCATGTAGAGTGGAGCTCGTCTCCCTTAATATTCTGACGGTCATTTCATAATCCCTTATGACCTGTTGCAAACGCTGCTTCCGGGCCATTGCGTACTTTGCCCCTCTGACTTTCATCCTTGTTATGCAAGCTCTTGATTGTTCTAATTCTTATTGGCTTTGGATGACCTGATTTCTCAAACTTGCTATCAATCTTTCATCAGAGCGACGCTTCTGTCGGTCAACGTTACTCTTACTGGCTTGGCGAAGGCGGGCCTTCAAGGTTTGGTTTTCTTGGGCTAACTTGTTTCTTTCAGCCTGCTCCGAGGCGACTTGCACATTGTTCTCAAATACAAGCCTTTCAACTTGTTGCTTTAGCTTCCCGATTTCGACCCGGTAACCTTTCTCCCTTTTTAACCATCCCCATTGCTCTTGTGAATCATTGGTGAAGTGTTGGACGTGGGCCCTTTTAGCAGGTCTTTGCCGAGTCTGAAACCTTCTTTCGAACCAAGCATCGTACTTTGGGTCTACCTCACCTTTAGCTAGCTCTCGTACCATGGTTTTGGGCTCCAAGAATCTACATTCATGCCACAGTTTTCTAATCTTCCCCTCGGGGAATATGACTCCCGGGCTTAATTCCAAGGCATGCTTGCTCAGATTTTCATCATTAGGGACTACTTGAAACCTGCCCAGTTGTCGTAATACCCGATGAGGGGCATATGGCTGGATGCTGCGAAGCCCCATTAAGAGAACATGACATTCTTCAGCCGACATGTAGATAACCTCAGTATCAGTCAACCAACCAAATGCCCATTCAATTTGGTCAGATGTTGTTGACCTTAACCGTGTAACCCATTCTTCGACACCTTCAGGAAATCTGGCGCCTGTCATGCGCTTCTTGAATCCGCTGATACAATTCCTCTCGGTCAACCCGTGGTTCATGTATCCTACTCGGTGATGGAGGTGTTCCTGCATCCATAGCTGAAGTAACAGGTTGCAACCTTGGAAGAACGTACCTCCTTCTCGGCATATAGTTAGAGCCCGGTAGATTTCGGACAAAATCAAAGGAACCACAGTACTATTGGTTCTTTTGATTGCCACGTCGGCCATCCCTACCAGACCTATCTCTATCTTTTTGTCCTTCCTTGGGCAGACCATGACTCCCAAGAATGCTGTGATAAAAGCCAAAGTACGTCTTGCTTCCCATTTGTTTCTGTTCCCGCCGTGAGTTAGCCCAAGGTTCGGTTCCTCGAAACCCTGCGGGGTCCCGTACCGCTGATACAAGAAATGGAGATCACAACACCCTCTTGATAAATCGTCATGTTGTACCTTCCGACTAATGCTTAGTAGATCCAGAAACGCATGCGGGGACACTGGCCTTGGCGAAAGCAAATATTGCCCTCTTAACTTCTCATTCAGTCCCGCATATCCGGCAACTTCCTCAAGTGTCGGTGAAAGTTCAAAGTCAACAAAACGGAATACATTGCAGGTGGGGTCCCAAAATGGTATTAGAGCTTCAAGAATATCTGTCCTCGGCTCAACACCCAACAAATTTACAAAACCTCCCAATATTCTTCCTATTACCCCTTTGCTATCGGCTTCCAAGTCATTCCACCACATGTGGAGTTGTAGAGGGACCTCGCTGAGGGCTGAGAATGGTTCATTTTGCTCTGTGTTCATCCTGCACATTTATTAGGGTGACCTTTTAGGTGAAAACAAAAACCTTTATTTTGACTCTAACCAAAAATCTTTGGACAAAACAAAAAAAAATTATTTATATACATGTGTATACATATATACATATATGCTTTATGGTATATCATTTTTGGTAAAAATGGAAAAAGAGTTGGACCCGATGAGGGTTGCCTACGTATCTCACATCCGGTGAGAATCAAACCGACGTAGTTCGGGTGATAAACTAACTGGTTTATTTATTTCTATTTTTATTTATTTATTTATTTATTTATTATATATATATTTTTTTTTTTGTAAAAATTTCCCAACATTCAAAACCGGTCATCATGCATGTTTGAAGCAAATAAATGCACAAGCAGTGAGTAGGATGCATCAGGATGGCCTTTTCTATTTCAGGTTGCTATTCCTAGACGGACCCAACCCCTGTGTTGAGTCCCCTAAGTCAAATGCACATGATGCAAATAAACGTTCCTACTAGGGATCCGGCATGTGGCTTTGTTATACTAGGTTCAGAACCTGGGTGTTTGTTCTAGACCTGGCTTACCCGAGCGGACAGCTCGAGCCGAGGGGGGGCAGCGTACCGGGAATACAGAAGCTTCACCGGCTTAGCAACTTGTCCGAACCTCGTTCTAAATTGGGATTTGACACTATACAGAAAAGAAGTCGTACGAAGTACACCCTTCTTCATGATTCAGAAGACTCAGAAAGGATATGGGTTTCGGCACAGTTTATATACAGTCCAAATAATATCAAAGTGGTAAAAGCAGCATTTAACACATTAGGCTCAAACATGTAAAAATCAGATAAAACCAAATATAACAATTTATCTAAGCTCGAATTTCTAACCCTGAACCAGTGGTTCTGGGTCTGATCCCCAGTGGAGTCGCCAGAGCTGTCACACCTCCTTTTTCTGCACCAGAGAGGGTGCAAGGGAGTTTTTCCAATTAAAGGACAATCGAAATGGGATTGGTTTATTAATTTCAGAGTCGCCACTTGGGAGATTTAGGGTGTCCCAAGTCACCAATTTTAATCCCGAATCGAGGAAAAGAATGACTCCATATTACAGTCTGCGCACCAGAAATTCGGATAAGGAATTCTGTTAACCCGGGAGAAGGTGTTAGGCATTCCCGAGTTCCGTGGTTCTAGCACGGTCGCTCAACTGTCATATTCGGCTTATTTATCTGATTTTAAATACCATTATGAACCAATGTGCCAATTTTAACTTTTTACCGCTTTATTGTTATTATTTCAAAAGGATGTGAACATCGCTTAAAACATGTCTTTGGACTGCGTCACATGAAATGCACCCACAATCTGGAACATATTTTATTTGATGTTTTGGGATTTGGATCTGGGTCGCATGAAATGCACACCCCAAGTTTTAAGAAAGTAGATTATTAAACACGCACCTAAAGAGACTATCGTGTTATTATTTTGGGAAGGGCCGTGAAATTTGCTAAACGGCCCGTCCCGGAATCTAAGTATTTAATATATACATTTAGAGGGCCCCGCAGCTTCTACATTTTTGTTTGTCGAGGCTCGTCTCATTTTTATTTTAAAGGATAAACCTATAATGACTATATTTCCTATTAAGTTCGTCTCTAAAATAAAAGAAAATATCTTAATTATTTACATACTTGCAGATTATTTACAGCAGGATCCGAAATGCTTTTACAGAATAAGGAAACATGACCATGCATACGGACAGCTGATCGAACATTATGGGCCTAAATCCAGCTCATGCGGAATGGGCCAGACCTGGGCCACTGTTTATCCGAGGCGGGTTTGTTTGGTCTGTTTTGACCTAGGCTCGACCTTCATAAGGTTGAGGGGCGCGGACTTGTGCTAATTGTTATAAGGGTGTGGCTTGATAATTATAGCGAGGCAGTTTATCAAAAGAGAATGAAAATTAACTAAGGCGGATAGTTTTAATCTTTGACATGCATTAAAAGAGAATGCTAATTACAAAACACAACTAATTTCCAAGACATAGCCTAGTATACTACCAATCCTTTTGTCTGTTAACCTAACCAACATGTGATATTAAACCCTACTACATTTTTTGTATTCACTATATGAAAGGACCAACTCCAATACCCAAACAAGATTGTAAACCATTACACACTACATAATCATCTATATAGCAACTACATGTGGACATAGATGTCTTCAAATCTTCCCTTTTGTATTCATGCTCGACTTTCAAATTACATGGACAGTATTAGTTGTGTACCTGGTATAGAGGAACAAAAGAAGAAGGAAAAGGATCAGCTGAGTAGTACACAGCAAACAACAGCAACAGCAGATTCACAGCAACAACACAGCAACAACAACCAGCCAACAATGATGAAGCTCAGCAAGGAGTCGAGCAACAAATAAACAATCCCAGAAAAACAGAGTAGGAAATAACAGCCCAGAATGTTGAATGTAACAGCAACAGAAATCCAATGACCACAAGAAAGCTTGGCAAACGACAGAAAAGCAAAACCACAAAGACAACCTGATCAAACTGGACTCTTACACAGTTTCTTCTAGACAATACTCATTCACAATGTTCTGAAATTTATTTCTGTTTTTCCTTTTTCAGCTTTCTTACTCACAGAATCTCTCAAGACTCCAAAAAATGAACCCCTTTTCTAATGGAAGGTCTGCCCTTTTTATAGCCTAACCTTAACACTTTACAGTCTGTTTGACAACTCAAAATTCCCCCTCCCTGTTGTTTTTCCACTCACTTCTTTTAAATAAACAAAACTCCCATCAAATCCCTGACAGCCCCTCTCTCTTTTGTTGTTAAAATGTACTAATCACTTGTTTATTTAACCAAAGTATGGGCAGTAGGAATATAATCTGACAGCACATGCTGTCCAATTATTTTAATTCCTTAAAGCTAACCATACACATGCTGCCCACGGTCTAAACCAAATGGCATCGTGTTTTAAAATCAAAGTCTGAATCTGCCATTATAACCTTTCCCCTAGATGTTCTTTAATTCGATTAGAACAAAATCAATAGGCAATACAATTCAGTTCCTAATGGGACTCAAATACGATCACAGCAGAAATAAGCAATACGAATCAAGTTGTTACCATTAATGATTGAAACTAATTGACGACATATATCGACTCGACTATATTAATCGTAACACATAACAATCAATCGTTCATATAAACAACACGTATAGAGTCCCGAATGACTTCAGACAATTTTGTTCAAACACTGGGAACTTAATATGAATTAAACTCGCTTGACGATTAATCTAATTGATGAGCACGTATATCACAGGGTATATTCAGAACACAAACAGAAGACAATTGACCAAATAAAAAAAGGCCTTTAACAGAGATGGAAGAAATCTGAATGAAAAATAACAAAATAACAAACAAACACAAAGAAATATGCTGACAACTTAATTAGAACTAAAACAAAAGAAAGGACAACTTACCAGAAGAGTTTGAAATCAAAATGACCCAAATCTGACTCAACTTCGAACTCTTGAGGCCGAACAAACTTTAATCAGGGTGTTCTCACGTGAGAACACCTTGATTAAGGTCTACTAGACCTCAAACCCTTGTCTAGACCGGCCGGATTCCCCAGGTGCATGTGTTCTAAGGTCTGGATTTCCAGATCTGATTTTTAGGGAGTTGTGGGTAGATTTGGACCAAACCAAGCTTGGTTTGGTCACGAGGAAGGTCAGGGGAGTGTCTGATACAAAGATGGTGAGGTTTGGTGTAGATCGAGTTTTGTCTCGAATCTTCAAATCCAGATTCGAGACGATAGGAGATGATTCGAGGTTCGTGGTTAGTGGATTCGTGTTCAGGGGAGTGAGGGGGTCTTAGGGTGTTCGGGAGGTGGCCACCGGCGTTCATGCCGCCGGGTTTTGGTGGAAGGGAAACCAGGGCGGCTTGCTAGGGTTTGGGGTTTCAGCTTGGGGAAGGAGACGAGTGAGGGGTGGGGTTCGGATAGGGGGCGTGGGGTGAAGGGTTGAGTTTATATATGGGGAACGGCTTGGATCTGATGCTGAGAAATGAGACGGGGTCGTTTGGTAGTTAAACGGGGTCGTTTGGTTTAAGTGAGGGGTTGGATCGGATTGGTTCCTGGGTCGGGTTTTGAAACGGGTTACTGATAGAGGTCCTGAGCCGTTGGATCGAGAGTTTGAACGGCCCAGATCAGACGCATGATGCGGCGTCGTTTCGGGAGGTGGTCAGGGCAGGCCTGGTTTGGACCGGGTCAGATCGTTGGTTTGGGCCTGTTTTTGTCTTATTTTTTGGGCCCAAATTGATTTCCACTTTCTTTTGTTTTCCAATTTAAAGAAAAATAAAAATAACTAATAAAACAAATGAAATTAAAACAAATAACAATATAGCACTTCAACATAATTATCATACCAAATAAAAATGTTTAAGTAAGTTAAATCACAACCTAAAACGGACGATGCACACATATATATTTTGAATTTTCTTTTAATGACACATATTTTTTGTATTTTGTTTGATAATGATTAAAATGCAAAATGGACAGACCTACAAACGACTAATAACACATGTCACGGAAAAAAATCGAAAAATTGTACAGCGAAATCATCCGTCACTATTTTTATTTTTTGTTTTCCTTTTGGAGTGATTGCTCGTGAAGCAAAAATCACGTGCTTACAGCTGCCCCTCTTTGCACGAAGACACTAAGGGTTTTCGCGCAAAGATAAAGCGAGCGATTTTTGCCTGTCCGAATACTCCGTGTGAAGCATTTTTTGAAAAGGATTTGACCGAACCTTTGCTTCAGAGGTTTCCTACATATCCTGGGCTGAACAGGAATCAGGTCAATGTAGTTCGGGAAATTTTTGGTAGCTGGGACTACCGTGTGACTGTAGTGTTTGCTGTTGTTGTGCGCTGTTGTATGCTGCTGTAGGATGCTACTGCTCAACCGATCTCCCTGTTACATTGCTCTAAAAGGAAAAACAAGAAGCTAAGCTAGAGTGTGAGATCTCATATATCTTCAACTTGTTCTTGTTGTCTTGCTTTCTTGTCGGCTGACGCTTTCCTCTGACGCCTTTATTTTGTGAACTTGGAGATGATGCTGGTCCTTCACCTTTTCTGAATGTCAGTTCTCATCACTTTGCTTGATTTGCTGGGAACATGGCTTTCTTCCTTAAATCTTTCAATGGTTTCTTCAGCGGTATGGTTTTTCATCAGAATTGTTATGTTGGGCATGCCATAATGTTTCCGAACTGCTTCTTCTGAGACGCGTTCTTCCTTCCTTTTGAATGTGCGCTTGCTTTGGCAGACTTCTGCTTCTTTGCGCTGGGGATTTTATTGTTTTTCCTGCTTGGGGCTCTCTGTTGTAACCTTCCGTCTTCAGGTGGGGCTACTGATTCCAAACTCTAGAGCTGAAGTATTCCCGCATTATACTGGTGGGCGACCTAGAACTTAAAAATATTCCCGCATTATACTGGTGGGCGACCTAGAACTTAAAAGTATTCCCGCATTATACTGGTGGGCGACCTAGAACTTAAAAGTATTCCCGCATTATACTGGTGGGCGACCTAGAACTTAAAAGTATTCCCGCATTATACTGGTGGGCGACCTAGAACTTAAATGTATTCCCGCATTATACTGGTGGGCGACCTAGAACTTAAAAGTATTCCCGCATTATACTGGTGGGCGACCTAGAACTTAAAAGTATTCCCGCATTATACTGGTGGGCGACCTAGAACTTAAAAGTATTCCCGCATTATACTGGTGGGCGACCTAGAACTTAAAAGTATTCCCGCATTATACTGGTGGGCGACCTAGAACTTAAATGTATTCCCGCATTATACTGGTGGGCGACCTAGAACTTAAAAGTATTCCCGCATTATACTGGTGGGCGACCTAGAACTTAAAAGTATTCCCGCATAATACTGGTGGGCAACCTAGAACTTAAAAGTATTCCCGCATTATACTGGTGGGCGACCTAGAACTTAAAAGTATTCCCGCATTATACTGGTGGGCGACCTAGAACTTAAATGTATTCCCGCATTATACTGGTGGGCGACCTAGAACTTAAAAGTATTCCCGCATTATACTGGTGGGCGACCTAGAACTTAAAAGTATTCCCGCATTATACTGGTGGGCGACCTAGAACTTAAGAGTATTCCCGCATTATACTGGTGGGCGACCTAGAACTTAAAAGTATTCCCGCATTATACTGGTGGGCGACCTAGAACTTAAATGTATTCCCGCATTATACTGGTGGGCGACCTAGAACTTAAAAGTTTTCCCGCATTATACTGGTGGGCGACCTAGAACTTAAATGTATTCCCGCATTATACTGGTGGGCGACCTAGAACTTAAGAGTATTCCCGCATTATACTGGTGGGCGACCCAGAACTTAAAAGTATTCCCGCATTATACTGGTGGGCGACCTAGAACTTAAAAGTATTCCCGCATTATACTGGTGGGCGACCTAGAACTTAAAAGTATTTCCGCATTATACTGGTGGGCGACCTAGAACTTAAAAGTATTCCCGCATTATACTGGTGGGCGACCTAGAACTTAAATGTATTCCCGCATTATACTGGTGGGTGACCTAGAACTTAAATGTATTCCCGCATTATACTGGTGGGCGACCTAGAATTTAAAAGTATTCCCGCATTATACTGGTGGGCGACCTAGAACTTAAAAGTATTCAAATTGCTTCCCCGTTCTTCCGAGAAAATTTTCGACAATTGGCAGAAAATTTTCTGCCCCGGTTTTTGGTAACTTCCATGGCGTTGCATCTTGCTGCCATCATCAATTCTTTGCTCTCCTGCAACAGACAAAAGGATTTAGTCAGTTTTAATCGTGGTGGTAGAGGGTGCCTTTCCGGCGAGCCATTTTTCTCTCTTCCCCTTTTCTTGCTCTTTGTCCCCATAATTGGTTGGCGGGCAAAGTTGCCTGTTGGGGGTCCCTAGCCTGCTGGGGATCGGTTTTCAATTTATCCCCTTTTCTGCTTTCTCTTTAAACACATGATGTGGGAGTCCGCTTCTAACTCCCGAAACCACTCCCTTTGGGTCTTACTTCTTCCAAAATTTCCGGGCACAATCACTGCATTGCCTGGGACCGGCCTTTAAGACTGTTTGTATTATCCTGCATTGGATGAATTCCCCTTCGGTTTCTGGTAGTAAGCTTTGAAAAATCCTTTCAAGACACATTTTAGGAAAAGAAATAAATGCTAGAAAAAAAAGGAGAAAATCTTTCTGAACGAATATTTTGGTGGGAGAAGGAACTCAAAAGAACTTATCTGGAGGATACGACTGGTCCCCGTGATCATGACGTGCACCATAGATTCCCGACCCAGTCTATTTGTATCAATCGCTTTGCCCGGTGGTCTGACTTGCTGGGGATGATAAATGGTTGTCCATCTCGTTGCGAATGTGGTCGCTTTTTATTGATCTATCTTGTCGCCTCATAGTGCCCTTCGAGGGGTTTTCACTAATGAGACTCTCTCTTTTCTCTCATCTCCCGGCGCCTTTTGGTGCCTGTGAAGGTTTTCACCAATAAGACTCTCTCATTTCATATCCCTCATCTTATATCGCCTCTCGGTGCCTGTGAAGGTTTTCACCGATAAGACTCTCTCATTTTATTTCTTTCGACGATTCGAGGTGTTGTAGATACGACCCTCTCTTTCGGGGATTCTTTTGACTATCAACCCATTCCCAGTCTTACGATCCTCTTCTTTGCTGGGGATCAGTGTATTATTCTCGGCCTTATTCGCCGGATTTGGCATCTCTCGAACATTGATCGGGAGGTCTTTTGGATGTTGATGTTGGTTTTGGTGTGGGATTGAAGAAAGGCTACAAAAATGAAAACAATTTGAAGGGTGATGTGCTACAACTTTTGGAATCAAACCTTTGTTGGAACTTAAAACATAACCTCTGCCCCAGTTTTCTTGCTTGGGGAATTTATTTTTTATGCTTATGTTGAGCTATGTGCGTTACGCACATTGTGCCTATTATGCACACTATGTACATTATGCATCCTATATTTGCTATGATGCATACTATGACCGAGCCGTGAGGCGCCTACGTATCCTCTTTGAGGAATCAGGTCAAACGTAGTTCCCACGGTTTTGTCATTTGTGATTTTATCTTCTTCCTTTTTCTTTTCCTTCTTTTCACTTTTTTTCCATGTCTTTTTCTTTTCTTTTCTTTTCTTTTCTTTTTTTTTCATATCTTTCCCATTAGTGATTCCAAAAGAGGGGTATTGAAAGAATTGCTTAAGGCTCAAAGGGGGAAGCGAGGGTTAAAAGTGTTTGGATAGAAGAAAGAATTGCCTCCGTCATCTCATTATCCAACAAATGCCAAATACAAACAAATAAACCAAAAGTTGCCATAATTAAAGAAGTTACGCATAATATCTCTTGACTGCATCTGAATTGATAGCCATGTCGACACATCTACCTTCGACATCTGTCAAACACAAAGCACCGTTGGACAATACTCTGGTCACGATATAAGGCCCTTGCCAATTTGGGGCGAATTTGCCTTTTGCCTCGACCTGATGTGGGAGGATCTTCTTCAATACCAGCTGCCCTACTTCAAACTTCCTGGGGCGCACCTTCTTATTATACGCTCTTGCCATTCTCTTCTGGTACAGCTGACCATGGCACACTGCTGCCAATCTTTTCTCATCTATCAGGCTCAACTGTTCCAATCGAGCTTTGACCCATTCATCGTCATCAATCCCGGCTTCAGCGACAATTCGGAGGGACGGAATTTCGACCTCCGCTGGTATCACGGCCTCAGTTCCATACACCAACAAGTAAGGAGTTGTGCCTATGGAAGTCCGGACGGTAGTGCGGTAACCCAACAAGGCAAAGGGTAATTTCTCGTGCCATTGTCTGGACCCTTCCACCATTTTTCGCAGTATCTTCTTGATATTCTTATTGGCTGCTTCGACTGCTCCATTCGCCTTGGGACGATATGGGGTGGAATTGCGGTGTGTAATCTTGAATTGTTGGCATACCTCTCTCATCAAGCTGCTATTAAGATTCGCACCGTTATCCGTGATGATCACTTTTGGGATCCCAAATCTGCAGATGATATGGGAGTGAACAAAGTCCACCACTGCCTTCTTGGTTACTGATTTGAAGGTTTTAGCCTCAACCCATTTGGTGAAGTAATCAATGGTCACTAGAATGAACCTATGACCGTTGGACGCTGCTGGCTCGATGGGCCCAATGACATCCATGCCCCATGCTACAAACGGCCAGGGTGCTGACATCGTATGTAACTCTGTTGGCGGAGAATGAATCAAGTCTCCATGTATCTGGCACTGATGGCATTTCCTCACGAAAGTGATACAGTCGTGTTCCATGGTGAGCCAATAACACCCTGTTCGAAGGATTTTTCTTGCCAATACATATCCACTCATGTGTGGCCCACAAACTCCAGCATGTACTTCTGCCATAACCGTTGTTGCCTGCCTGGCATCTATGCATCTCAACAATCCCAGATCCGGGGTTCTTTTGTACAATATTCCCCCACTGAGGAAGAAACCATTCGACAACCGCCGGAGGGCTCTTTTTTGGTCTCCAGAGGCATGTTCTGGATATATCCCCATCCTGAGGTATTCCTTGATATCATGAAACCAGGGTTCGCCATCTGCTTCTTCTTCTATGGCATTGCAGTAGGCGTGCTGATCACGGACCTGGATGTGTAGAGGATCAACATACATTTTGTCAGGGTGGTGCAGCATTGATGCCAAGGTGGCCAAGGCATCCGCAACCTCATTGTGAACTCTCGGGATGTGTTTGAACTTTACCGATCGAAATTGCTTGCTCAGATCATGCAAGCATTGTCGGTATGGTATGAGCTTTAGATCTCGTGTTTCCCATTCACCCTGAATTTGATGTACCAAGAGGTCCGAGTCTCCCAAGACCAAGACGTCTTGGACATCCATGTCGGCAGCCAAGCGCAGACCCAGAATGCAAGCCTCATATTCGGCCATATTGTTGGTGCAATAGAAGCGTAGTTGAGCCGTAACAGGATAATGCCGTCCTGTTTCAGAAATGAGTACTGCTCCTATTCCAACCCCTTTTGCGTTTGCAGCTCCATCGAAGAAAAGCTTCCAACCCGGTTCCTCGGGTAATTCCAACTCATTCGTATGCATCACCTCTTCGTCAGGAAAATACGTTCTTAAGGGCTCGTATTTTTCATCAATGGGATTCTCTGCAAAATGGTCTGCCAGTGCCTGGGCTTTCATGGCCGTCCTAGTTACGTAGATGATATCAAACTCCGTGAGCAGAATTTGCCACTTTGCCAACCTTCCCGTGGGCATAGGTTTCTGAAATATATATTTCAATGGGTCCAAACGGGATATGAGATAAGTAGTATATGAAGACAGGTAGTGTTTCAACTTCTGAGCTACCCAAGTTAGGGCGCAGCATGTTTTCTCGAGTTGAGTGTACTTGACCTCATGCACTGTGAATTTCTTGCTAAGATAGTAGATGGCCTGCTCCTTCCTCCCTGTGTCATCATGTTGCCCCAGTACACAACCAAATGAATTTTCCAAGACCGTCAGGTAAAGGATTAGGGGTTTCCCGGGCTTAGGCGGGACCAATACGGGTGGATTAGACAGATACCCTTTGATTTGGTCGAAGGCCTCCTGACACTCTGCTGTCCAACCTACTGCAGCGTCCTTTCTCAGCAGCCGAAATATGGGCTCACAAGTTGCTGTGAGTTGAGCGATGAACCTGCTGATATAATTGAGTCTACCCAGCAAACTCATTACCTCTGTTTTGTTCCTTGGCGGTGGCAAATCTTCGGATGGATTCAATTTTGGATGGGTCTAACTCAATCCCCCGTCGACTGACGATGAATCCTAGCAACTTTCCTGATGGAACCCCGAATGCGCATTTGGCCGGGTTAAGCTTGATATCATACCTCCGGAGTCTTTGGAAAAATCTCCTTAGGTCTGCTACATGGTCCTCCTGACGCCAAGATTTGATGATCACATCATCGACGTACACCTCAATCTCCTTGTGTATCATGTCATGAAACACTGCAGTCATTGCTCGCATGTATGTTGCCCCAGCGTTCTTTAACCCGAACGGCATTACCCGATAGCAGTAGGTGCCCCATGGCGTAATAAACGCTGTCTTCTCAGCATCCTCCTCGTCCATTAGGATCTGATGATAACCCGCATAACAATCCACAAAGGATCCGATCTCGCGCCCTGCGCAATTGTCGATTAAGATATGAATGTTGGGCAGCGGAAAATTGTCCTTGGGACTTGCTTTGTTGAGGTTGCGGTAATCAACGCACACCCTGATTTTTCCATCCTTCTTTGGGACTGGTACCACATTGGCCAACCACTCGGGATATCGAGTGACCCGAATGACCTTCGCTTGTAACTGCTTAATCACTTCTTCCTTGATCTTTACACTCATTTCTGTTTTAAATTTCCTTAGTTTTTGCTTGACCGGAGGGTATGCCGGGTCAGTGGGTAATTTGTGAACCACTAAATTGGTGCTTAATCCAGGCATATCATCATATGACCAGGCAAAAACGTCTTTGAATTCCCTGAGAGTTTTGATCAATTCTGCTCTGACATTCGGCTCAATGTGGATGCTAATTTTGGTCTCTTGGACGTTATCAGCGTCTCCTAGATTCACAGCCTCGGTGTCATTTAAGTTAGGCTTGGGTTTCTCTTCAAATTGGCACAGTTCTCTGTTTATTTCTTCGAAGGCTTCACCTTCGTCACATTCAGATTCATCGTCACAAACGACCTTTTGCATCATTGAGTCGGTTTCAGATTGATTTATTAGACTAGGTCGAAGATCCGCTGTGCATGCCATGTCATTAGAACCAGTAAAAAGAGAACTGTTCAGAAAGAAAAAGAACAAGACAAAAATTAAAATGAGACCAAAGAAGAGAACTTTATTAAATTTGCGGGATAAAAGGGTTCACACTTTTACAAAAACGAAAGTAAAATTTGGATTACACCCTTGAATAATCCGATCAAACAAATAAACAAACAAAACATTAATCAAAGCCTACTACCAAGACTCCCCTCGGACAGGAAGAGGAGTAACCGTCCAATTGTTGGTCTTGGCCTCAGGCCCCACAAATTGTATCTCTGCTCTGCTGGAACCTTCTCCAGCTTCCACCATACTGACATCCGCGAATAGCCTCTCAAAACTCTGATTCAGGTCTTCATTTATACCGATCAAAGGTCCTCGAATCTTTGGGATCGCTGACCCCTTGGCACTTGCTTTAACAAAAGACCTTGAGAGGCGTGGCACTGGTTTAGGCAGAAACCAGACCCTCTTCTTCATTCTTCGCGCCTCCTTCCTGTCTGCTGCGGTTGGTTTGAACCCCAACCCGAAGGTTTCCAGATTCTTAGGAAGG
This sequence comes from Nicotiana sylvestris, assembly GCF_000393655.2. Classification (NCBI taxonomy): domain Eukaryota; kingdom Viridiplantae; phylum Streptophyta; class Magnoliopsida; order Solanales; family Solanaceae; genus Nicotiana; species Nicotiana sylvestris. Next base: position 115,247,243 of record NC_091057.1, on the reverse strand, counting down.
GAAACAGGTTGGACTATCCCTTGAAGTTCAACTCCCAGGCCTTTTCCCGGCACAAATCCATTACCCAGCATTTCTGATACCATCATGACTGTTGCGGCAGCTACCCTAGGGTGCGGGATGATTTCTCCTTCAGAAATTTTGTTGGCCGACCCTGTATCGAGAATCTGGTAGACCCAGGGACCCTTGTCATCAGTGGTCTCTATGAAAGGCACAATGGTTCCGCTCATGGTGCATGTTGTATCCTCGCCGTGCAACACGACCTCTTGTCTTTCCCACTCGAACTTCACTGTCTGATGTAGGGTGGAAGGCACCGCTTTAGCTGCATGAATCCAGGGTCGTCCTAACAGCAAGTTGTAAGATACCGTGGCGTCCAATACCTGGAATTCCATGGTAAACAGGACCGGACCAATGGTCAGTTCAAGTACAACATCCCCCACAGTGGCTGTTCCGTTTCCGTCAAACCCCCGGACACAGATGCTATTCTCCCGGATTCTTCCACGGTCAATCTTTAACTGGTCCAGGGTGGATAATGGACAAATATTGGCGCTTGAGCCGTTATCCACCAATACTCGGGTTACCACCGAGTCTTCACATTTGACAGCTAGGTATAGAGCTTTATTGTGCTCCGTTCCTTCCACCGGCAGGTCATCATCTGAGAATGTCACTCTGTTCACCTCGAAAATCTTGCTGGCAATGGTTTCCAGGTGGTTTACAGAAATCTCACTGGGTACATGGGCCTCGTTCAATATCTTTAACAGGGCCCGACGATGTTCCTCGGAATGGAGGAGTAATGACAATAGTGAGATCTGGGCAGGTGTTTTTCTCAGCTGCTCAACCACAGAATAGTCTTGTACTTTCATCTTCCTCAGGAATTCTTCAGCCTCTTCTTCTGACACTGGCTTCTTGGTTGCCACTGGGTTGGTTTTTCTTAACTCCACCGGAGCAAAACATCGACCTGATCGAGTCAGCCCTTGCGCTTCACAACTGACTTCTTCCACCTGTTTTCCTTGGTACGTCACCACTGCCTTTTCATATTTCCAGGGCACAGCCCTGCTGTCAATCATCGGCAGTTGGACCACCGGCTTTATGGTCACCCGTTCTCTACATACCCCTTTCAACATGACTGCCGGTGTGGGCAGGATCCCTGGTATTACCAACTTGCTTGGCTCGGGTTTGCTTGCTATGACGGACGGGCTCTTCCCCAATATTACTACCGGCTTGACGCCTTCTCCCTGCGACTGTACACTCGTTCCTCCACTGGTTAAGACTTCTTTCGGGGCGGCTTGGATCATCATCACTATTTGTGAGGGTTTTCTTAATTCTCCTCCCTCACACACCAACTCAATCATGTGAGTTTCGTGGTGCGCTGGCAGTGGGTTTTGGTTGATGTTAGGAGCCTCCGGTGTCTGGACCTCGATCTTATTGGTGTCAATAAGATCCTGTATGGCATGCCTTAACTTCCAACACTTCTCGGTATCGTGCCCGAGCATCCCTGAACAGTATTCACAACTGATTGAACGATCCAAATTCTGAGGCGGGGGATTTGGTTCCCGAGTATGGACAGGACTAACCAAACCCAATTGCCGCAGCTTGTGGAACACAGCGGTGTAGGTTTCTCCCAGTTCGGTGAAGGTTCTTTGCTTCCGCAACCTGTCATTCCTAGCATCTGGATTTCCCCGGAAACCTGCCCCTGAAGGGTTTCTATATGCCCTTGGTGGAGGGTAGGTGTTTTGTGGCGGTGCATATATGTTCTGGGGAGCCGGTGCGCGCCATTGTGGGCGAACCGGAGGCTGAGTGTATACCTGGGCTTGGTGTACGGAACAATGTGGTTCTCGAGGTGGATAGAAATTTTGTGGTGGGTTGTATGGGTAGTTTGACCTGTGAGGCCTGGGTTGGTTGTAGTGCGGCCTGCCAGCCCTGGACCAACTGCCTGCCTCGATCGTGGCAACCTCTTCTTTCTTTCTTCTTAGCGCACCTCCCGTGCCGCTTTGAATAGCCTGGGTTGTGGCCTTAAGTGCCGAATAGTTTAAGATCTTGTCCGACCTCAAACCTTCTTCTATCATGACCCCTATTTTGACCACCTCGTTGAAAGATTTTCCAACCGTTGTCACCAAGTGACCAAAGTAGGTTGGATCCAATGTCTGCAAAAAATAGTCTACCATCTCTCCCTCTCTCATGGGAGGATCGACCCTAGCTGCTTGTTCTCTCCAGCGGAACCCGAACTCGCGAAAACTTTCCCCGGGTTTCTTCCCAGTTCTCAATAACGTGAGACGGTCAGGGACTATCTCCAGATTGTATTGGAAATGACCTGCAAAAGCCTGCGCCAGGTCATCCCACGTGTACCACCTGCTGAAATCCTGCCTGGTATACCATTCCAGTGCAGATCCGCTCAGACTTTGGCCGAAATAAGCTATCAAAAGCTCATCCTTGCCTCCTGCCCCTCTCATTTTGCTACAGAATCCCCGCAAATGTGCCATGGGATCACCGTGTCCTTCATATAAATCAAACTTGGGCATCTTGGGTGTTAGGAGAGGTTGATGGGGTGGTGGAGCTTGGGAATCGTGAGGGCTTCTTTCTTGATGATAGAGGGGATTTGGGCGGCTTGTGGAAGGGCCAGAGTGCGGGTATTCCGGCATGTGTCCCAGTGTCTCAGGGCTCTTTTGTGTTTTGGTCAGGGCTAGCAGCATTGCATGCATCTCTAGTCCCATCCTTTCAATCTTTTCCATTGCTTCTTTTAGCAACTGGCTCATCGGCCTTTCTTCCTCATTACTATTCTCTGAAGTAGTCATGCTTGTTGCTACCAGTCCTTTGGATCTGGTCTGGTATGAATGTGTTGCCAGAATTCTTTAACAACTAACTGTCTGGTATCAGACAACAACAAACTTTGTTAGTGTTAGAGATTAACAGATTTGATCATAACACATAGAGGATGCAATGCACCTAGGCAGTTAACCGTTTCTACATGCTTTGCTTCAAACCACATGCGTCATCCCGGTTTGTTCATTCGTCTCTTTTAGAGTATTTTGCGAAACCCTGCGTTTTATTTTATTTATATTTTCTTTTCTTTATTTATTAAGAGCGGTCGAATCTTATGGGGATTGCCTACGTATCACGTCCCTGCGTGAATCAGACCAGGCGTAGTTCTGCCTCAAAGCAAAGACACACAGTAATTCTTCTGGAGTCACTTAATTTCATTATCAAAATTTGCTATTACACAGTACTTAAAATAAAAATAGCAGAAGTACAGACTCCAAGGTTTTAAACTTGGTTTAACGAAAAGAAAACAACATATGGGAAAACAACCAAAGCCAAATAAATAGGACTTGACCAAAACTAATTCTCCAATTTAAGGGCCCGCGAGGCATCATTCGGCCTTTTCGCGGCTCTAGGTGTAAGGTCTCTTTGCAGGCTCTTCAACTCGTTCATAATCCGGTGGAAGCAGCCCATGATGGAAACAAGGAGGGTCTTCCGAGGTGTTCGCTCACATGCCAGGCATTTCATGTAGATGTAATGCCCTATTTCATCAATCCTCGCTCGAATGTTATCTCTTTCACTGAACAACTGCCTGATTTTTTGGTTTTTTAACCCCAGCGCCTGAGCATTGTCGGCAAGTCGATCCTGAAACAACTCCATTTGTCTTTCCATGCAGGCCATTGCTTCGTAGCACTGTCTTCTGTCGTCCTGGGCGTCTCGTGCTTGTTTGACGATCCGATCATGTAGAGTGGAGCTCGTCTCCCTTAATATTGTGACGGTCATTTCATAATCCCTTATGACCTGTTGCAAACGCTGCTTCCGGGCCATTGCGTACTTTGCCCCTCTGACCTTCATCCTTGTTATGCAAGCTCTTGATTGTTCTAATTCTTATTGGCTTTGGATGACCTGATTTCTCAAACTTGCTATCAATCTTTCATCAGAGCGACGCTTCTGTCGGTCAACGTTACTCTTACTGGCTTGGCGAAGGCGGGCCTTCAAGGTTTGGTTTTCTTGGGCTAACTTGTTTCTTTCAGCCTGCTCCGAGGCGACTTGCACATTGTTCTCAAATACAAGCCTTTCAACTTGTTGCTTTAGCTTCCCGATTTCGACCCGGTAACCTTTCTCCCTTTTTAACCATCCCCATTGCTCTTGTGAATCATTGGTGAAGTGTTGGACGTGGGCCCTTTTAGCAGGTCTTTGCCGAGTCTGAAACCTTCTTTCGAACCAAGCATCGTACTTTGGGTCTACCTCACCTTTAGCTAGCTCTCGTACCATGGTTTTGGGCTCCAAGAATCTACATTCATGCCACAGTTTTCTAATCTTCCCCTCGGGGAATATGACTCCCGGGCTTAATTCCAAGGCATGCTTGCTCAGATTTTCATCATTAGGGACTACTTGAAACCTGCCCAGTTGTCGTAATACCCGATGAGGGGCATATGGCTGGATGCTGCGAAGCCCCATTAAGAGAACATGACATTCTTCAGCCGACATGTAGATAACCTCAGTATCAGTCAACCAACCAAATGCCCATTCAATTTGGTCAGATGTTGTTGACCTTAACCGTGTAACCCATTCTTCGACACCTTCAGGAAATCTGGCGCCTGTCATGCGCTTCTTGAATCCGCTGATACAATTCCTCTCGGTCAACCCGTGGTTCATGTATCCTACTCGGTGATGGAGGTGTTCCTGCATCCATAGCTGAAGTAACAGGTTGCAACCTTGGAAGAACGTACCTCCTTCTCGGCATATAGTTAGAGCCCGGTAGATTTCGGACAAAATCAAAGGAACCACAGTACTATTGGTTCTTTTGATTGCCACGTCGGCCATCCCTACCAGACCTATCTCTATCTTTTTGTCCTTCCTTGGGCAGACCATGACTCCCAAGAATGCTGTGATAAAAGCCAAAGTACGTCTTGCTTCCCATTTGTTTCTGTTCCCGCCGTGAGTTAGCCCAAGGTTCGGTTCCTCGAAACCCTGCGGGGTCCCGTACCGCTGATACAAGAAATGGAGATCACAACACCCTCTTGATAAATCGTCATGTTGTACCTTCCGACTAATGCTTAGTAGATCCAGAAACGCATGCGGGGACACTGGCCTTGGCGAAAGCAAATATTGCCCTCTTAACTTCTCATTCAGTCCCGCATATCCGGCAACTTCCTCAAGTGTCGGTGAAAGTTCAAAGTCAACAAAACGGAATACATTGCAGGTGGGGTCCCAAAATGGTATTAGAGCTTCAAGAATATCTGTCCTCGGCTCAACACCCAACAAATTTACAAAACCTCCCAATATTCTTCCTATTACCCCTTTGCTATCGGCTTCCAAGTCATTCCACCACATGTGGAGTTGTAGAGGGACCTCGCTGAGGGCTGAGAATGGTTCATTTTGCTCTGTGTTCATCCTGCACATTTATTAGGGTGACCTTTTAGGTGAAAACAAAAACCTTTATTTTGACTCTAACCAAAAATCTTTGGACAAAACAAAAAAAATTATTTATATACATGTGTATACATATATACATATATGCTTTATGGTATATCATTTTTGGTAAAAATGGAAAAAGAGTTGGACCCGATGAGGGTTGCCTACGTATCTCACATCCGGTGAGAATCAAACCGACGTAGTTCGGGTGATAAACTAACTGGTTTATTTATTTCTATTTTTTTATTTATTTATTTATTTATTTATTATATTTTTTTTTATTATTTTTTTGTAAAAATTTCCCAACATTCAAAACCGGTCATCATGCATGTTTGAAGCAAATAAATGCACAAGCAGTGAGTAGGATGCATCAGGATGGCCTTTTCTATTTCAGGTTGCTATTCCTAGACGGACCCAACCCCTGTGTTGAGTCCCCTAAGTCAAATGCACATGATGCAAATAAACGTTCCTACTAGGGATCCGGCATGTGGCTTTGTTATACTAGGTTCAGAACCTGGGTGTTTGTTCTAGACCTGGCTTACCCGAGCGGACAGCTCGAGCCGAGGGGGGGCAGCGTACCGGGAATACAGAAGCTTCACCGGCTTAGCAACTTGTCCGAACCTCGTTCTAAATTGGGATTTGACACTATACAGAAAAGAAGTCGTACGAAGTACACCCTTCTTCATGATTCAGAAGACTCAGAAAGGATATGGGTTTCGGCACAGTTTATATACAGTCCAAATAATATCAAAGCGGTAAAAGCAGCATTTAACACATTAGGCTCAAACATGTAAAAATCAGATAAAACCAAATATAACAATTTATCTAAGCTCGAATTTCTAACCCTGAACCAGTGGTTCTGGGTCTGATCCCCAGTGGAGTCGCCAGAGCTGTCACACCTCCTTTTTCCGCACCAGAGAGGGTGCAAGGGAGTTTTTCCAATTAAAGGACAATCGAAATGGGATTGGTTTATTAATTTCAGAGTCGCCACTTGGGAGATTTAGGGTGTCCCAAGTCACCAATTTTAATCCCGAATCGAGGAAAAGAATGACTCCATATTACAGTCTGCGCACCAGAAATCCGGATAAGGAATTCTGTTAACCCGGGAGAAGGTGTTAGGCATTCCCGAGTTCCGTGGTTCTAGCACGGTCGCTCAACTGTCATATTCGGCTTATTTATCTGATTTTAAATACCATTATGAACCAATGTGCCAATTTTAACTTTTTACCGCTTTATTGTTATTATTTCAAAAGGATGTGAACATCGCTTAAAACATGTCTTTGGACTGCGTCACATGAAATGCACCCACAATCTGGAACATATTTTATTTGATGTTTTGGGATTTGGATCTGGGTCGCATGAAATGCACACCCCAAGTTTTAAGAAAGTAGATTATTAAACACGCACCTAAAGAGACTATCGTGTTATTATTTTGGGAAGGGCCGTGAAATTTGCTAAACGGCCCGTCCCGGAATCTAAGTATTTAATATATACATTTAGAGGGCCCCGCAGCTTCTACATTTTTGTTTGTCGAGGCTCGTCTCATTTTTATTTTAAAGGATAAACCTATAATGACTATATTTCCTATTAAGTTCGTCTCTAAAATAAAAGAAAATCTCTTAATTATTTACATGCTTGCAGATTATTTACAGCAGGATCCGAAATGCTTTTACAGAATAAGGAAACATGACCATGCATACGGACAGCTGATCGAACATTATGGGCCCAAATCCAGCTCATGCGGAATGGGCCAGACCTGGGCCACTGTTTATCCGAGGCGGGTCTGTTTGGTCTGTTTTGACCTGGGCTCGACCTTCATAAGGTTGAGGGGCGCGGACTTGTGCTAATTGTTATAAGGGTGTGGCTTGATAATTATAGCGAGGCAGTTTATCAAAAGAGAATGAAAATTAACTAAGGCGGATAGTTTTAATCTTTGACATGCATTAAAAGAGAATGCTAATTACAAAACACAACTAATTTCCAAGACATAGCCTAGTATACTACCAATCCTTTTGTCTGTTAACCTAACCAACATGTGATATTAAACCCTACTACATTTTTTGTATTCACTATATGAAAGGACCAACTCCAATACCCAAACAAGATTGTAAACCATTACACACTACATAATCATCTATATAGCAACTACATGTGGACATAGATGTCTTCAAATCTTCCCTTTTGTATTCATGCTCGACTTTCAAATTACATGGACAGTATTAGTTGTGTACCTGGTATAGAGGAACAAAAGAAGAAGGAAAAGGATCAGCTGAGTAGTACACAGCAAACAACAGCAACAGCAGATTCACAGCAACAACACAGCAACAACAACCAGCCAACAATGATGAAGCTCAGCAAGGAGTCGAGCAACAAATAAACAATCCCCAGAAAAACAGAGTAGGAAATAACAGCCCAGAATGTTGAATGTAACAGCAACAGAAATCCAATGACCACAAGAAAGCTTGGCAAACGACAGAAAAGCAAAACCACAAAGACAACCTGATCAAACTGGACTCTTACACAGTTTCTTCTAGACAATACTCATTCACAATGTTCTGAAATTTATTTCTGTTTTTCCTTTTTCAGCTTTCTTACTCACAGAATCTCTCAAGACTCCAAAAAAATGAATCCCTTTTCTAATGGAAGGTCTGCCCTTTTTATAGCCTAACCTTAACACTTTACAGTCTGTTTGACAACTCAAAATTCCCCTTCCCTGTTGTTTTTCCACTCACTTATTTTAAATAAACAAAACTCCCATCAAATCCCTGACAGCCCCTCTCTCTTTTGTTGTTAAAATGTACTAATCACTTGTTTATTTAACCAAAGTATGGGCAGTAGGAATATAATCTGACAGCACATGCTGTCCAATTATTTTAATTCCTTAAAGCTAACCATACACATGCTGCCCACGGTCTAAACCAAATGGCATCGTGTTTTAAAATCAAAGTCTGAATCTGCCATTATAACCTTTCCCCTAGATGTTCTTTAATTCGATTTGAACAAAATCAATAGGCAATACAATTCAGTTCCTAATGGGACTCAAATACGATCACAGCAGAAATAAGCAATACGAATCAAGTTGTTACCATTAACGATTGAAACTAATTGACGACATATATCGACTCGACTATATTAATCGTAACACATAACAATCAATCGTTCATATAAACAACACGTATAGAGTCCCGAATGACTTCAGACAAATTTGTTCAAACACTGGGAACTTATATGAATTAAACTCGTTTGACGACTAATCTAATTGATGAGCATGTATATCACAGGGTATATTCAGAACACAAACAGAAGACAATTGACCAAATAAAAAGGCCTTTAACAGAGATGGAAGAAATCCGAATGAAAAATAACAAAATAACAAACAAACACAACGAAACATGCTGACAACTTAATTAGAACTAAAACAAAAGAAAGGAAAACTTACCAAAAGAGTTTGAAATCAAAATGACCCAAATCTGACTCAACTTCGAACTCTTGAGGCCGAACAAACTTTAATCAGGGTGTTCTCACATGAGAACACCTTGATTAAGGTCTACTAGACCTCAAACCCTTGTCTAGACCGGCCGGATTCCCCAGGTGCATGTGTTCTAAGGTCTGGATTTCCAGATCTGATTTTTAGGGAGTTGTGGGTAGATTTGGACCAAACCAAGCTTGGTTTGGTCACGAGGAAGGTCAGGGGAGTGTCTGATACAAAGATGGTGAGGTTTGGTGTAGATCGAGTTTTGTCTCGAATCTTCAAATCCAGATTCGAGACGATAGGAGATGATTCGAGGTTCGTGGTTAGTGGATTCGTGTTCAGGGGAGTGAGGGGGTCTTAGGGTGTTCGGGAGGTGGCCACCGGCGTTCATGCCGCCGGGTTTTGGTGGAAGGGAAACCAGGGCGGCTTGCTAGGGTTTGGGGTTTCAGCTTGGGGAAGGAGACGAGTGAGGGGTGGGGTTCGGATAGGGGGCGTGGGGTGAAGGGTTGAGTTTATATATGGGGAACGGCTTGGATCTGATGCTGAGAAATGAGACGGGGTCGTTTGGTAGTTAAACGGGGTCGTTTGGTTTAAGTGAGGGGTTGGATCGGATTGGTTCCTGGGTCGGGTTTTGAAACGGGTTACTGATAGAGGTCCTGAGCCGTTGGATCGAGAGTTTGAACGGCCCAGATCAGACGCATGATGCGGCGTCGTTTCGGGAGGTGGTCAGGGCAGGCCTGGTTTGGACCGGGTCAGATCGTTGGTTTGGGCCTGTTTTTGTCTTATTTTTTGGGCCCAAATTGATTTCCACTTTCTTTTGTTTTCCAATTTAAAGAAAAATAAAAATAACTAATAAAACAAATGAAATTAAAACAAATAACAATATAGCACTTCAACATAATTATCATACCAAATAAAAATGTTTAAGTAAGTTAAATCACAACCTAAAACGAACGACGCACATATATTTATATTTTTGAATTTTCTTTTAATGACATATATTTTTTGTATTTTGTTTGATAATGATTAAAATGCAAAATGGACAGACCTACAAACGACTAATAACACATGTCACGGAAAAAAATCGAAAAATTGTACAGCGAAATCATCCGTCACTATTTTTATTTTTTGTTTTCCTTTTGGAGTGATTGCTCGTGAAACAAAAATCACGTGCTTACAGCTGCCCCTCTTTGCACGAAGACACTAAGGGTTTTCGCGCAAAGATAAAGCGAGCGATTTTTGCCTGTCCGAATACTCCGTGTGAAGCATTTTTTGAAAAGGATTTGACCGAACCTTTGCTTCAGAGGTTTCCTACATATCCTGGGCTGAACAGGAATCAGGTCAATGTAGTTCGGGAAATTTTTGGTAGCTGGGACTACCGTGTGACTGTAGTGTTTGCTGTTGTTGTGCGCTGTTGTATGCTGCTGTAGGATGCTACTGCTCAACCGATCTCCCTGTTACATTGCTCTAAAAGGAAAAACAAGAAGCTAAGCTAGAGTGTGAGATCTCATATATCTTCAACTTGTTCTTGTTGTCTTGCTTTCTTGTCGGCTGACGCTTTCCTCTGACGCCTTTATTTTGTGAACTTGGAGATGATGCTGGTCCTTCACCTTTTCTGAATGTCAGTTCTCATCACTTTGCTTGATTTGCTGGGAACATGGCTTTCTTCCTTAAATCTTTCAATGGTTTCTTCAGCGGTATGGTTTTTCATCAGAATTGTTATGTTGGGCATGCCATAATGTTTCCGAACTGTTTCTTCTAAGACGCGTTCTTCCTTCCTTTTGAATGTGCGCTTGCTTTGGCAGACTTCTGCTTCTTTGCGCTGGGGATTTTATTGTTTTTCCTGCTTGGGGCTCTCTGTTGTAACCTTCCGTCTTCAGGTGGGGCTACTGATTCCAAACTCTAGAGCTGAAGTATTCCCGCATTATACTGGTGGGCGACCTAGAACTTAAAAATATTCCCGCATTATACTGGTGGGCGACCTAGAACTTAAAAGTGTTTCGCTGCTCTATCTTGTCGCCTCATAGTGCCCTTCGAGGGGTTTTCACTAATGAGACTCTCTCTTTTCTCTCATCTCCCGGCGCCTTATGGTGCCTGTGAAGGTTTTCACCAATAAGACTCTCTCATTTCATATCCCTCATCTTACATCGCCTCTCGGTGCCTGTGAAGGTTTTCACCGATAAGACTCTCTCATTTTATTTCTTTCGAGGATTCGGGGTGTTGTAGATACGACCCTCTCTTCTGGGGATTCTTTTGACTATCAACCCATTCCCAGTCTTACGATCCTCTTCTTTGCTGGGGATCAGTGTATTATTCTCGGCCTTATTCGCCGGATTTGGCATCTCTCGAACATTGATCGGGAGGTCTTTTGGATGTTGATGTTGGTTTTGGTGTGGGATTGAAGAAAGGCTACAAAAATGAAAACAATTTGAAGGGTGATGTGCTACAACTTTTGGAATCAAACCTTTGTTGGAACTTAAAACATAACCTCTGCCCCAGTTTTCTTGCTTGGGGAATTTATTTTTTATGCTTATGTTGAGCTATGTGCGTTACGCACATTGTGCCTATTATGCACACTATGTACATTATGCATCCTATATTTGCTATGATGCATACTATGACCGAGCCGTGAGGCGCCTACGTATCCTCTTTGAGGAATCAGGTCAAACGTAGTTCCCACGGTTTTGTCATTTGTGATTTTATCTTCTTCCTTTTTCTTTTCCTTCTTTTCACTTTTTTTCCATGTCTTTTTCTTTTCTTTTATTTTTCTTTTCTTTTCTTTTTCATATCTTTCCCATTAGTGATTCCAAAAGAGGGGTATTGAAAGAATTGCTTAAGGCTCAAAGGGGGAAGCGAGGGTTAAAAGTGTTTGGATAGAAGAAAGAATTGCCTCCGTCATCTCATTATCCAACAAATGCCAAATACAAACAAATAAACCAAAAGTTGCCATAATTAAAGAAGTTACGCATAATATCTCTTGACTGCATCTGAATTGATGGCCATGTCGGCACATCTACCTTCGACATCTGTCAAACACAAAGCACCATTGGCCAATACTCTGGTCACGATATAAGGCCCTTGCCAATTTGGGGCGAATTTGCCTTTTGCCTCGACCTGATGTGGGAGGATCTTCTTCAATACCAGCTGCCCTACTTCAAACTTCCTGGGGCGCACCTTCTTATTATACGCTCTTGCCATTCTCTTCTGGTACAGCTGACCATGGCACACTGCTGCCAATCTTTTCTCATCTATCAGGCTCAACTGTTCCAATCGAGCTTTGACCCATTCATCGTCATCAATCCCGGCTTCAGCGACAATTCGGAGGGACGGAATTTCGACCTCCGCTGGTATCACGGCCTCAGTTCCATACACCAACAAGTAAGGAGTTGTGCCTATGGAAGTCTGGACGGTAGTGCGGTAACCCAACAAGGCAAAGGGTAATTTCTCGTGCCATTGTCTGGACCCTTCCACCATTTTTCGCAGTATCTTCTTGATATTCTTATTGGCTGCTTCGACTGCTCCATTCGCCTTGGGACGATATGGGGTGGAATTGCGGTGTGTAATCTTGAATTGTTGGCATACCTCTCTCATCAAGCTGCTATTAAGATTCGCACCGTTATCCGTGATGATCACTTTTGGGATCCCAAATCTGCAGATGATATGGGAGTGAACAAAGTCCACCACTGCCTTCTTGGTTACTGATTTGAAGGTTTTAGCCTCAACCCATTTGGTGAAGTAATCAATGGTCACTAGAATGAACCTATGACCGTTGGACGCTGCTGGCTCGATGGGCCCAATGACATCCATGCCCCATGCTACAAACGGCCAGGGTGCTGACATCGTATGTAACTCTGTTGGCGGAGAATGAATCAAGTCTCCATGTATCTGGCACTGATGGCATTTCCTCACGAAAGTGATACAGTCGTGTTCCATGGTGAGCCAATAACACCCTGTTCGAAGGATTTTTCTTGCCAATACATATCCACTCATGTGTGGCCCACAAACTCCAGCATGTACTTCTGCCATAACCGTTGTTGCCTGCCTGGCATCTATGCATCTCAACAATCCCAGATCCGGGGTTCTTTTGTACAATATTCCCCCACTGAGGAAGAAACCATTCGACAAACGCCGAAGGGCTCTTTTTTGGTCTCCAGAGGCATGTTCTGGATATATCCCCATCCTGAGGTATTCCTTGATATCATGAAACCAGGGTTCGCCATCTGCTTCTTCTTCTATGGCATTGCAGTAGGCGTGCTGATCACGGACCTGGATGTGTAGAGGATCAACATACATTTTGTCAGGGTGGTGCAGCATTGATGCCAAGGTGGCCAAGGCATCCGCAACCTCATTGTGAACTCTCGGGATGTGTTTGAACTTTACCGATCGAAATTGCTTGCTCAGATCATGCAAGCATTGTCGGTATGGTATGAGCTTTAGATCTCGTGTTTCCCATTCACCCTGAATTTGATGTACCAAGAGGTCCGAGTCTCCCAAGACCAAGACGTCTTGGACATCCATGTCGGCAGCCAAGCGCAGACCCAGAATGCAAGCCTCATATTCGGCCATATTGTTGGTGCAATAGAAGCGTAGTTGAGCCGTAACAGGATAATGCCGTCCTGTTTCAGAAATGAGTACTGCTCCTATTCCAACCCCTTTTGCGTTTGCAGCTCCATCGAAGAAAAGCTTCCAACCCGGTTCCTCGGGTAATTCCAACTCATTCGTATGCATCACCTCTTCGTCAGGAAAATACGTTCTTAAGGGCTCGTATTTTTCATCAACGGGATTCTCTGCCAAATGGTCTGCCAGTGCCTGGGCTTTCATGGCCGTCCTCGTTACGTAGATGATATCAAACTCCGTGAGCAGAATTTGCCACTTTGCCAACCTTCCCGTGGGCATAGGTTTCTGAAATATATATTTCAATGGGTCCAAACGGGATATGAGATAAGTAGTATATGAAGACAGGTAGTGTTTCAACTTCTGAGCTACCCAAGTTAGGGCGCAGCATGTTTTCTCGAGTTGAGTGTACTTGACCTCATGCACTGTGAATTTCTTGCTAAGATAGTAGATGGCCTGCTCCTTCCTCCCTGTGTCATCATGTTGCCCCAGTACACAACCAAATGAATTTTCCAAGACCGTCAGGTAAAGGATTAGGGGTTTCCCGGGCTTAGGCGGGACCAATACGGGTGGATTAGACAGATACCCTTTGATTTGGTCGAAGGCCTCCTGACACTCTGCTGTCCAACCTACTGCAGCGTCCTTTCTCAGCAGCCGAAATATGGGCTCACAAGTTGCTGTGAGTTGAGCGATGAACCTGCTGATATAATTGAGTCTACCCAGCAAACTCATTACCTCTGTTTTGTTCCTTGGCGGTGGCAAATCTCGGATGGATTCAATTTTGGATGGGTCTAACTCAATCCCCCGTCGACTGACGATGAATCCTAGCAACTTTCCTGATGGAACCCCGAATGCGCATTTGGCCGGGTTAAGCTTGATATCATACCTCCGGAGTCTTTGGAAAAATCTCCTTAGGTCTGCTACATGGTCCTCCTGACGCCAAGATTTGATGATCACATCATCGACGTACACCTCAATCTCCTTGTGTATCATGTCATGAAACACTGCGGTCATTGCTCGCATGTATGTTGCCCCAGCGTTCTTTAACCCGAACGGCATTACCCGATAGCAGTAGGTGCCCCATGGCGTAATAAACGCTGTCTTCTCAACATCCTCCTCGTCCATTAGGATCTGATGATAACCCGCATAACAATCCACAAAGGATCCGATCTCGCGCCCTGCGCAATTGTCGATTAAGATATGAATGTTGGGCAGCGGAAAATTGTCCTTGGGACTTGCTTTGTTGAGGTTGCGGTAATCAACGCACACCCTGATTTTTCCATCCTTCTTTGGGACTGGTACCACATTGGCCAACCACTCGGGATATCGAGTGACCCGAATGACCTTCGCTTGTAACTGCTTAATCACTTCTTCCTTGATCTTTACACTCATTTCTGTTTTAAATTTCCTTAGTTTTTGCTTGACCGGAGGGTATGCTGGGTCAGTGGGTAATTTGTGAACCACTAAATTGGTGCTTAATCCAGGCATATCATCATATGACCAGGCAAAAACGTCTTTGAATTCCCTGAGAGTTTTGATCAATTCTGCTCTGACATTCGGCTCAATGTGGATGCTAATTTTGGTCTCTTGGACGTTATCAGCGTCTCCTAGATTCACAGCCTCGGTGTCATTTAAGTTAGGCTTGGGTTTCTCTTCAAATTGGCACAGTTCTCTGTTTATTTCTTCGAAGGCTTCACCTTCGTCACATTCAGATTCATCGTCACAAACGACCTTTTGCATCATTGAGTCGGTTTCAGATTGATTTATTAGACTAGGTCGAAGATCCGCTGTGCATGCCATGTCATTAGAACCAGTAAAAAGAGAACTGTTCAGAAAGAAAAAGAACAAGACAAAAATTAAAATGAGACCAAAGAAGAGAACTTTATTAAATTTGCGGGATAAAAGGGTTCACACTTTTACAAAAACGAAAGTAAAATTTGGATTACACCCTTGAATAATCCGATCAAACAAATAAACAAACAAAACATTAATCAAAGCCTACTACCAAGACTCCCCTCGGACAGGAAGAGGAGTAACCGTCCAATTGTTGGTCTTGGCCTCAGGCCCCACAAATTGTATCTCTGCTCTGCTGGAACCTTCTCCAGCTTCCACCATACTGACATCCGTGAATAGCCTCTCAAAACTCTGATTCAGGTCTTCATTTATACCGATCAAAGGTCCTCGAATCTTTGGGATCGCTGACCCCTTGGCACTTGCTTTAACAAAAGACCTTGAGAGGCGTGGCACTGGTTTAGGCAGAAACCAGACCCTCTTCTTCATTCTTCGCGCCTCCTTCCTGTCTGCTGCGGTTGGTTTGAACCCCAACCCGAAGGTTTCCAGATTCTTAGGAAGGGAAACAGGTTGGACTATCCCTTGAAGTTCAACTCCCAGGCCTTTTCCCGGCACAAACCCATTACCCAGCATTTCTGATACCATCATGACTGTTGCGGCAGCTACCCTAGGGTGCGGGATGATTTCTCCTTCAGAAATTTTGTTGGCCGACCCTGTATCGAGAATCTGGTAGACCCAGGGACCCTTGTCATCAGTGGTCTCTATGAAAGGCACAATGGTTCCGCTCATGGTGCATGTTGTATCCTCGCCGTGCAACACGACCTCTTGTCTTTCCCACTCGAACTTCACTGTCTGATGTAGGGTGGAAGGCACCGCTTTAGCTGCATGAATCCAGGGTCGTCCTAACAGCAAGTTGTAAGATACCGTGGCGTCCAATACCTGGAATTCCATGGTAAACAGGACCGGACCAATGGTCAGTTCAAGTACAACATCCCCCACAGTGGCTGTTCCGTTTCCGTCAAACCCCCGGACACAGATGCTATTCTCCCGGATTCTTCCACGGTCAATCTTTAACTGGTCCAGGGTGGATAATGGACAAATATTGGCGCTTGAGCCGTTATCCACCAATACTCGGGTTACCACCGAGTCTTCACATTTGACAGCTAGGTATAGAGCTTTATTGTGCTCCGTTCCTTCCACCGGCAGGTCATCATCTGAGAATGTCACTCTGTTCACCTCGAAAATCTTGCTGGCAATGGTTTCCAGGTGGTTTACAGAAATCTCACTGGGTACATGGGCCTCGTTCAATATCTTTAACAGGGCCCGACGATGTTCCTCGGAATGGAGGAGTAATGACAATAGTGAGATCTGGGCAGGTGTTTTTCTCAGCTGCTCAACCACAGAATAGTCTTGTACTTTCATCTTCCTCAGGAATTCTTCAGCCTCTTCTTCTGACACTGGCTTCTTGGTTGCCACTGGGTTGGTTTTTCTTAACTCCACCGGAGCAAAACATCGACCTGATCGAGTCAGCCCTTGCGCTTCACAACTGACTTCTTCCACCTGTTTTCCTTGGTACGTCACCACTGCCTTTTCATATTTCCAGGGCACAGCCCTGCTGTCAATCATCGGCAGTTGGACCACCGGCTTTATGGTCACCCGTTCTCTACATACCCCTTTCAACATGACTGCCGGTGTGGGCAGGATCCCTGGTATTACCAACTTGCTTGGCTCGGGTTTGCTTGCTATGACGGACGGGCTCTTCCCCCATATTACTACCGGCTTGACGCCTTCTCCCTGCGACTGTACATTTGTTCCTCCACTGGTTAAGACTTCTTTTGGGGCAGCTTGGATCATCATCACTGTTTGTGAGGGTTTTCTTAATTCTCCTCCCTCACACACCAACTCAATCATGTGAGTTTCGTGGTGCGCTGGCAGTGGGTTTTGGTTGATGTTAGGAGCCTCCGGTGTCTGGACCTCGATCTTATTGGTGTCAATAAGATCCTGTATGGCATGCCTTAACTTCCAGCACTTCTCGGTATCGTGCCCGAGCATCCCTGAACAGTATTCACAACTGATTGAACGATCCAAATTCTGAGGCGGGGGATTTGGTTCCCGAGTATGGACAGGACTAACCAAACCCAATTGCCGCAGCTTGTGGAACACAGCGGTGTAGGTTTCTCCCAGTTCGGTGAAGGTTCTTTGCTTCCGCAACCTGTCATTCCTAGCATCTGGATTTCCCCGGAAACCTGCCCCTGAAGGGTTTCTATATGCCCTTGGTGGAGGGTAGGTGTTTTGTGGCGGTGCATATATGTTCTGGGGAGCCGGTGCGCGCCATTGTGGGCGAACCGGAGGCTGAGTGTATACCTGGGCTTGGTGTACGGAACAATGTGGTTCTCGAGGTGGATAGAAATTTTGTGGTGGGTTGTATGGGTAGTTTGACCTGTGAGGCCTGGGTTGGTTGTAGTGCGGCCTGCCAGCCCTGGACCAACTGCCTGCCTCGATCGTGGCAACCTCTTCTTTCTTTCTTCTTAGCGCACCTCCCGTGCCGCTTTGAATAGCCTGGGTTGTGGCCTTAAGTGCCGAATAGTTTAAGATCTTGTCCGACCTCAAACCTTCTTCTATCATGACCCCTATTTTGACCACCTCGTTGAAAGATTTTCCAACCGTTGTCACCAAGTGACCAAAGTAGGTTGGATCCAATGTCTGCAAAAAGTAGTCTACCATCTCTCCCTCTCTCATGGGAGGATCGACCCTAGCTGCTTGTTCTCTCCAGCGGAACCCGAACTCGCGAAAACTTTCCCCGGGTTTCTTCCCAGTTCTCAATAACGTGAGACGGTCAGGGACTATCTCCAGATTGTATTGGAAATGACCTGCAAAAGCCTGCGCCAGGTCATCCCACGTGTACCACCTGCTGAAATCCTGCCTGGTATACCATTCCAGTGCAGATCCGCTCAGACTTTGGCCGAAATAAGCTATCAAAAGCTCATCCTTGCCTCCTGCCCCTCTCATTTTGCTACAGAATCCCCGCAAATGTGCCATGGGATCACCGTGCCCTTCATATAAATCAAACTTGGGCATCTTGAACCCAGCCGGGAGTTGGACATCTGGGAAAGGGCACAGATCTTTGTATGCCACGCTGACTTGATTGCCCAGCCCGTGCAAGTTCCTGAAGGATTGCTCCAGGCTTTTGAACTTTCTCAACACTTCATCCTGTTCAGGGGCCTTAACCGGCTTCTCAACCTCTGCCGGTACTTCCAAATGGGGATTGTAAGCCTGTGGTTCCGGTGCGTGGAATGTAGGCTCGGGGGGATAGTATTGGGTGTCGTGAGCCTGAAACAATGGCTCACTAGTCGTTCGCTGCAAAGGGGCTGATGTAGGTCCCACAAAAATGGGAATGTTGGGTGTTGGGAGAGGTTGATGGGGTGGTGGAGCTTGGGAATCGTGAGGGCTTCTTTCTTGATGATAGAGGGGATTTGGGCGGCTTGTGGAAGGGCCAGAGTGCGGGTATTCTGGCATGTGTCCCAGTGTCTCATGGCTCTTTTGTGTTTTGGCCAGGGCTAGCTGCATTGCATGCATCTCTAGTCCCATCCTTTCAATCTTTTCCATTGCCTCTTTTAGCAACTGGCTCATCGGCCTTTCTTCCTCATTACTATTCTCTGAAGTAGTCATGCTTGTTGCTACCGGTCCTTTGGATCTGGTTTGGTATGAATGTGTTGCCAGAATTCTTTAACAACTAACTGTCTGGTATCAGACAACAACAAACTTTGTTAGTGTTAGAGCTTAACAGATTTGATCATAACACATAGAGGATGCAATGCACCTAGGCAGTTAACCGTTTCTACATGCTTTGCTTCAAACCACATGCGTCATCCCGGTTTGTTCATTCGTCTCTTTTTAGAGTATTCTGCGAAACCCCGCGTTTTATTTTATTTACATTTTCTTTTCTTTATTTATTAAAAGCGGTCGAATCTTATGGGGATTGCCTACGTATCACGTCCCCGCGTGAATCAGACCAGGCGTAGTTCTGCCTCAAAGCAAAGACACACAGTAATTCTTCTGGAGTCACTTAATTTCATTATCAAAATTTGCTATTACACAGTACTTAAAATAAAAATAGCAGAAGTACAGACTCCACGGTTTTAAACTTGGTTTAACGAAAAGAAAACAACATATGGGAAAACAACCAAAGCCAAATAAATAGGACTTGACCAAAACTAATTCTCCAATTTAAGGGCCCGCGAGGCATCATTCGGCCTTTTCGCGACTCTAGGTGTAAGGTCTCTTTGCAGGCTCTTCAACTCGTTCATAATCCGGTGGAAGCAGCCCATGATGGAAACAAGGAGGGTCTTCCGAGGTGTTCGCTCACATGCCAGGCATTTCATGTAGATGTAATGCCCTATTTCATCAATCCTCGCTCGAATGTTATCTCTTTCACTGAACAACTGCCTGATTTTTTGGTTTTTTAACCCCAACGCCTGAGCATTGTCGGCAAGTCGATCCTGAAACAACTCCATTTGTCTTTCCATGCAGGCCATTGCATCGTAGCACTGTCTTCTGTCGTCCTGGGCGTCTCGTGCTTGTTTGACAATCCGATCATGTAGAGTGGAGCTCGTCTCCCTTAATATTCTGACGGTCATTTCATAATCCCTTATGACCTGTTGCAAACGCTGCTTCCGGGCCATTGCGTACTTTGCCCCTCTGACCTTCATCCTTGTTATGCAAGCTCTTGATTGTTCTAATTCTTATTGGCTTTGGATGACCTGATTTCTCAAACTTGCTATCAATCTTTCATCAGAGCGACGCTTCTGTCGGTCAACGTTACTCTTACTGGCTTGGCGAAGGCGGGCCTTCAAGGTTTGGTTTTCTTGGGCTAACTTGTTTCTTTCAGCCTGCTCCGAGGCGACTTGCACATTGTTCTCAAATACAAGCCTTTCAACTTGTTGCTTTAGCTTCCCGATTTCGACCCGGTAACCTTTCTCCCTTTTTAACCATCCCCATTGCTCTTGTGAATCATTGGTGAAGTGTTGGACGTGGGCCCTTTTAGCAGGTCTTTGCCGAGTCTGAAACCTTCTTTCGAACCAAGCATCGTACTTTGGGTCTACCTCACCTTTAGCTAGCTCTCGTACCATGGTTTTGGGCTCCAAGAATCTACATTCATGCCACAGTTTTCTAATCTTCCCCTCGGGGAATATGACTCCCGGGCTTAATTCCAAGGCATGCTTGCTCAGATTTTCATCATTAGGGACTACTTGAAACCTGCCCAGTTGTCGTAATACCCGATGAGGGGCATATGGCTGGATGCTGCGAAGCCCCATTAAGAGAACATGACATTCTTCAGCCGACATGTAGATAACCTCAGTATCAGTCAACCAACCAAATGCCCATTCAATTTGGTCAGATGTTGTTGACCTTAACCGTGTAACCCATTCTTCGACACCTTCAGGAAATCTGGCGCCTGTCATGCGCTTCTTGAATCCGCTGATACAATTCCTCTCGGTCAACCCGTGGTTCATGTATCCTACTCGGTGATGGAGGTGTTCCTGCATCCATAGCTGAAGTAACAGGTTGCAACCTTGGAAGAACGTACCTCCTTCTCGGCATATAGTTAGAGCCCGGTAGATTTCGGACAAAATCAAAGGAACCACAGTACTATTGGTTCTTTTGATTGCCACGTCGGCCATCCCTACCAGACCTATCTCTATCTTTTTGTCCTTCCTTGGGCAGACCATGACTCCCAAGAATGCTGTGATAAAAGCCAAAGTACGTCTTGCTTCCCATTTGTTTCTGTTCCCGCCGTGAGTTAGCCCAAGGTTCGGTTCCTCGAAACCCTGCGGGGTCCCGTACCGCTGATACAAGAAATGGAGATCACAACACCCTCTTGATAAATCGTCATGTTGTACCTTCCGACTAATGCTTAGTAGATCCAGAAACGCATGCGGGGACACTGGCCTTGGCGAAAGCAAATATTGCCCTCTTAACTTCTCATTCAGTCCCGCATATCCGGCAACTTCCTCAAGTGTCGGTGAAAGTTCAAAGTCAACAAAACGGAATACATTGCAGGTGGGGTCCCAAAATGGTATTAGAGCTTCAAGAATATCTGTCCTCGGCTCAACACCCAACAAATTTACAAAACCTCCCAATATTCTTCCTATTACCCCTTTGCTATCGGCTTCCAAGTCATTCCACCACATGTGGAGTTGTAGAGGGACCTCGCTGAGGGCTGAGAATGGTTCATTTTGCTCTGTGTTCATCCTGCACATTTATTAGGGTGACCTTTTAGGTGAAAACAAAAACCTTTATTTTGACTCTAACCAAAAATCTTTGGACAAAACAAAAAAAAATTTATTTATATACATGTGTATACATATATACATATATGCTTTATGGTATATCATTTTTGGTAAAAATGGAAAAAGAGTTGGACCCGATGAGGGTTGCCTACGTATCTCACATCCGGTGAGAATCAAACCGACGTAGTTCGGGTGATAAACTAACTGGTTTATTTATTTCTATTTTTTTATTTATTTATTTATTTATTTATTATATTTTTTTTTTTGTAAAAATTTCCCAACATTCGAAACCGGTCATCATGCATGTTTGAAGCAAATAGATGCACAAGCAGTGAGTAGGATGCATCAGGATGGCCTTTTCTATTTCAGGTTGCTATTCCTAGACGGACCCAACCCCTGTGTTGAGTCCCCTAAGTCAAATGCACATGATGCAAATAAACGTTCCTACTAGGGATCCGGCATGTGGCTTTGTTATACTAGGTTCAGAACCTGGGTGTTTGTTCTAGACCTGGCTTACCCGAGCGGACAGCTCGAGCCGAGGGGGGGCAGCGTACCGGGAATACAGAAGCTTCACCGGCTTAGCAACTTGTCCGAACCTCGTTCTAAATTGGGATTTGACACTATACAGAAAAGAAGTCGTACGAAGTACACCCTTCTTCATGATTCAGAAGACTCAGAAAGGATATGGGTTTCGGCACAGTTTATATACAGTCCAAATAATATCAAAGCGGTAAAAGCAGCATTTAACACATTAGGCTCAAACATGTAAAAATCAGATAAAACCAAATATAACAATTTATCTAAACTCGAATTTCTAACCCTAAACCAGTGGTTCTGGGTCTGATCCCCAGTGGAGTCGCCAGAGCTGTCACACCTCCTTTTTCCGCACCAGAGAGGGTGCAAGGGAGTTTTTCCAATTAAAGGACAATCGAAATGGGATTGGTTTATTAATTTCAGAGTCGCCACTTGGGAGATTTAGGGTGTCCCAAGTCACCAATTTTAATCCCGAATCGAGGAAAAGAATGACTCCATATTACAGTCTGCGCACCAGAAATCCGGATAAGGAATTCTGTTAACCCGGGAGAAGGTGTTAGGCATTCCCGAGTTCCGTGGTTCTAGCACGGTCGCTCAACTGTCATATTCGGCTTATTTATCTGATTTTAAATACCATTATGAACCAATGTGCCAATTTTAACTTTTTACCGCTTTATTGTTATTATTTCAAAAGGATGTGAACATCGCTTAAAACATGTCTTTGGACTGCGTCACATGAAATGCACCCACAATCTGGAACATATTTTATTTGATGTTTTGGGATTTGGATCTGGGTCGCATGAAATGCACACCCCAAGTTTTAAGAAAGTAGATTATTAAACACGCACCTAAAGAGACTATCGTGTTATTATTTTGGGAAGGGCCGTGAAATTTGCTAAACGGCCCGTCCCGGAATCTAAGTATTTAATATATACATTTAGAGGGCCCCGCAGCTTCTACATTTTTGTTTGTCGAGGCTCGTCTCATTTTTATTTTAAAGGATAAACCTATAATGACTATATTTCCTATTAAGTTCGTCTCTAAAATAAAAGAAAATCTCTTAATTATTTACATGCTTGCAGATTATTTACAGCAGGATCCGAAATGCTTTTACAGAATAAGGAAACATGACCATGCATACGGACAGCTGATCGAACATTATGGGCCCAAATCCAGCTCATGCGGAATGGGCCAGACCTGGGCCACTGTTTATCCGAGGCGGGTCTGTTTGGTCTGTTTTGACCTGGGCTCGACCTTCATAAGGTTGAGGGGCGCGGACTTGTGCTAATTGTTATAAGGGTGTGGCTTGATAATTATAGCGAGGCAGTTTATCAAAAGAGAATGAAAATTAACTAAGGCGGATAGTTTTAATCTTTGACATGCATTAAAAGAGAATGCTAATTACAAAACACAACTAATTTCCAAGACATAGCCTAGTATACTACCAATCCTTTTGTCTGTTAACCTAACCAACATGTGATATTAAACCCTACTACATTTTTTGTATTCACTATATGAAAGGACCAACTCCAATACCCAAACAAGATTGTAAACCATTACACACTACATAATCATCTATATAGCAACTACATGTGGACATAGATGTCTTCAAATCTTCCCTTTTGTATTCATGCTCGACTTTCAAATTACATGGACAGTATTAGTTGTGTACCTGGTATAGAGGAACAAAAGAAGAAGGAAAAGGATCAGCTGAGTAGTACACAGCAAACAACAGCAACAGCAGATTCACAGCAACAACACAGCAACAACAACCAGCCAACAATGATGAAGCTCAGCAAGGAGTCGAGCAACAAATAAACAATCCCAGAAAAACAGAGTAGGAAATAACAGCCCAGAATGTTGAATGTAACAGCAACAGAAATCCAATGACCACAAGAAAGCTTGGCAAACGACAGAAAAGCAAAACCACAAAGACAACCTGATCAAACTGGACTCTTACACAGTTTCTTCTAGACAATACTCATTCACAATGTTCTGAAATTTATTTCTGTTTTTCCTTTTTCAGCTTTCTTACTCACAGAATCTCTCAAGACTCCAAAAAAATGAACCCCTTTTCTAATGGAAGGTCTGCCCTTTTTATAGCCTAACCTTAACACTTTACAGTCTGTTTGACAACTCAAAATTTCCCCTCCCTGTTGTTTTTCCACTCACTTATTTTAAATAAACAAAACTCCCATCAAATCCCTGACAGCCCCTCTCTCTTTTGTTGTTAAAATGTACTAATCACTTGTTTATTTAACCAAAGTATGGGCAGTAGGAATATAATCTGACAGCACATGCTGTCCAATTATTTTAATTCCTTAAAGCTAACCATACACATGCTGCCCACGGTCTAAACCAAATGGCATCGTGTTTTAAAATCAAAGTCTGAATCTGCCATTATAACCTTTCCCCTAGATGTTCTTTAATTCGATTTGAACAAAATCAATAGGCAATACAATTCAGTTCCTAATGGGACTCAAATACGATCACAGCAGAAATAAGCAATACGAATCAAGTTGTTACCATTAACGATTGAAACTAATTGACGACATATATCGACTCGACTATATTAATCGTAACACATAACAATCAATCGTTCATATAAACAACACGTATAGAGTCCCGAATGACTTCAGACAAATTTGTTCAAACACTGGGAACTTATATGAATTAAACTCGTTTGACGACTAATCTAATTGATGAGCATGTATATCACAGGGTATATTCAGAACACAAACAGAAGACAATTGACCAAATAAAAAGGCCTTTAACAGAGATGGAAGAAATCCGAATGAAAAATAACAAAATAACAAACAAACACAACGAAACATGCTGACAACTTAATTAGAACTAAAACAAAAGAAAGGAAAACTTACCAAAAGAGTTTGAAATCAAAATGACCCAAATCTGACTCAACTTCGAACTCTTGAGGCCGAACAAACTTTAATCAGGGTGTTCTCACATGAGAACACCTTGATTAAGGTCTATTAGACCTCAAACCCTTGTCAAGACCGGCCGGATTCCCCAGGTGCATGTGTTCTAAGGTCTGGATTTCCAGATCTGATTTTTAGGGAGTTGTGGGTAGATTTGGACCAAACCAAGCTTGGTTTGGTCACGAGGAAGGTCAGGGGAGTGTCTGATACAAAGATGGTGAGGTTTGGTGTAGATCGAGTTTTGTCTCGAATCTTCAAATCCAGATTCGAGACGATAGGAGATGATTCGAGGTTCGTGGTTAGTGGATTCGTGTTCAGGGGAGTGAGGGGGTCTTAGGGTGTTCGGGAGGTGGCCACCGGCGTTCATGCCGCCGGGTTTTGGTGGAAGGGAAACTAGGGCGGCTTGCTAGGGTTTGGGGGTTTCAGGTTGGGGAAGGAGACGAGTGAGGGGTGGGGTTCGGATAGGGGGCGTGGGGTGAAGGGTTGAGTTTATATATGGGGAAGGGATTGGATCTGAGCCGTTAGATCAGATGATCTCAACGGCTTGGATCTGATGCTGAGAAATGAGACGGGGTCGTTTGGTAGTTAAACGGGGTCGTTTGGTTTAAGTGAGGGGTTGGATCGGATTGGTTCCTGGGTCGGGTTTTGAAACGGGTTACTGATAGAGGTCCTGAGCCGTTGGATCGAGAGTTTGAACGGCCCAGATCAGACGCATGATGCGGCGTCGTTTCGGGAGGTGGTCAGGGCAGGCCTGGTTTGGACCGGGTCAGATCGTTGGTTTGGGCCTGTTTTTGTCTTATTTTTTGGGCCCAAATTGATTTCCACTTTCTTTTGTTTTCCAATTTAAAGAAAAATAAAAATAACTAATAAAACAAATGAAATTAAAACAAATAACAATATAGCACTTCAACATAATTATCATACCAAATAAAAATGTTTAAGTAAGTTAAATCACAACCTAAAACGAACGACGCACATATATTTATATTTTTGAATTTTCTTTTAATGACATATATTTTTTGTATTTTGTTTGATAATGATTAAAATGCAAAATGGACATACCTACAAACGACTAATAACACATGTCACGGAAAAAAAATCGAAAAATTGTACAGCGAAATCATCCGTCACTATTTTTATTTTTTGTTTTCCTTTTGGAGTGATTGCTCGTGAAGCAAAAATCACGTGCTTACACTATTATGAATAGCAAATTTTTTATCTAGAGTTTTGATAGGACCTTTTGTAGGATAAATTCTTGTTATGTTTTTATATAATTGAGTCGTAGCTTTTCTCTATTTGTTCAACTATGTTTATATTGTGGTTGGTTGAAGAGATCTCAATTAGATATACCTAATTAGTATGTATTACTCGGGAAAGAGTGCATATTTAGGTAGTTGTTGAACAACATCACTCCCGACGTATGTGAGGAATCAATAACCAAGGGTTTAAAGGTGGGATTAGGGATGACGAAACCTTGGGTGAGATCTAAGTGAGCTGTAATTAAAGCCAGCTAGCGTAACTCGGGAGAGTATGTCTAGTAAATTGTAGTAATTACTCAGGAGAGAATTACAACACGCAGAGCACTCATGATCGGTAGAGAATACTTGGGCGAAATTATAGAAGACATAGCGGGAAGGATTCCGACAATTGGGGAAATCATAACTTTGGACCTCCTTAATCTTGTCTCTAACCCTTAGTATCTGTAGTTGTTAATTTACTATTTTAATTTGTTAGTTAGTTAGTTAAACACAAGAATTTTAATATCTATAAATTAGGAATTTTTCAAGCTTGAATTCTAGGTGATAGTGAACAACTGTAGCTAAGCCTTAGTTCTCTGTGGGATTCGACTCTGGGCTAAATACTCATATTATATTTGCAACGTCCGTCCTTTTTATAAAGCATAGTTGGGCGTGATCATGATGCAAAGCCCTTCTTGTAACATCAAAGGAGGTTGAACGAGGCAATACAAGAAGTTGTGAAAAAAGAGGTGATTAAGTGGTTGGATGACGGGGTTGTGTACTCCATCTCTGATAGCTCTTGGACTTCACCGGTGCAATGTGTACCGAATAAGGGTGGCATGATCGTGGTTGAAAATTCACAAAATGAGCTGATTCCTACCAGAACCGTCACTGGTTGGAGGGTATGCATGGACTACCGCAAGCTGAATAAAGTGACCCGCAAGGATCACTTTCCATTGCCTTTTCTTGACCAGATGTTAGACCGACTTGCTGTGCGTGCCTTCTACTATTTTTTGGATGGGTATTCTGGGTACAACCAAATCTTGATTGCTCCGGAAGATCAGGAGAAGACCGCATTCACTTGTCTATATGGCACTTTTGCCTTTTCTCGGATGCCTTTTGGGTTGTGTAATGCACCGACTATGTTTCAACGATGTATGATGGCCATTTTCACCGATATGGTGGAAGATATTTTGGAGGTGTTCATGGACGACGTCAGTGTTGTGGGTGATTCATTTGATGAGTGTTTGAAAATTCTTGATAGAGTTTTGGCTCATTATGAAGAAACCAATCTTGTTCTTAACTAGGAGAAATTCCACTTCATGGTGAAAGAGGGCATAAAATTTCAAAGCATGGTATTGAGGTAGATAAAGCAAAAATTGATGTGATTTCAAGGCTCCCTCCCCCTACCTCTGTCAAGGGAGTTAGAATTTTTCTTGGGCATGCGGGGTTCTACCGGAGATTTATCAAAGACTTTTCGAAGCTAGTGAACCCCTTGTGCAAGCTATTGGAAAAGGATGCCAAGTTTGTGTTCAATGAGAGATGTATGCAAGCCTTTGAACTTCTCAAACATAAGTTGACCACCACTCCTATCATTACCGCACCTAGTTGGAGCTTGCCCTTTGAGCTCATGTGTGATGAGAGCGATGTTGTGGTTGGGGCGATTTTAGGTCAAAGAGTGAACAAAATTTCATCATTTGTACTATGTGAGAAAGACAATGAATGATGCTCAAGTGAACTACACAGTGACCGAGAAAGAGCTTTTGGCTATTGTGTTCGCAATGGAGAAATTTTGGCTGTATCTTATGGGTGCCAAGGTCATAGTCCATACCGATCATGCCACACTCCAGTACTTGAAGACAAAGAAGGATTCCAAAGCTAGACTGATGTGATGGGTCTTGTTACTTCAAGAGTTTAATTTGGAGATTGTGGACCGAAAGGGTAGTGAAACCAAGTGAAAGACCACTTGTCCCGCTTGGAGGAGGAGGAGGGGAGGCCTCGTGATGGCCTAGAGATTAATGACTCATTTCCCGACGAACAACTCCTGTTAGTGTCGGTGAATGGTATGTCATGGTTTGCGGACGTTGCTAATTTCCTTGTAACTAGTATAATCCTATGTAATCTCTCTTCTAACCAAAGGAAGAAGATCAAACGGGATAGTTTGAATTTCTATTGGGATGATTCGTACTTGTTCAAGATTTGCACGGATGGTGTGATCCAAAGGTGTGTCCCGGAGGAAGAGCAATTGAGTATCTTGAAGGCTTGTCATTCCTCTCCCTATGGTGGCCATCATGGCGGGGCGAGGACGGCTTCCAAAGTTCTTAGTTGTGGGTTTTATTGGCCAACTTTGTACAAAGATGCAAGTGAACTTGTGAAGAGGTGTGACGAATGTCAAAGAGCGGATGGAATTTTGAAGAAAGATGAGATGCCTCTCAATACCATTCTTGAGGTTGATATTTTTTATGTATGGGGCATTAATTTTATGGGCCCGTTTATTAGCTCGCGTGGGAACACATACATTCTTGTGGCGATGTACTATGTTTCAAAGTGGGTTGAAGTCGTGGCTTTACCCAACAATGAGGCCCGGAGTGTTGTTACATTTCTCAAGAAGAGCATTTTTACAGGGTTTCGCACTCCTCGTGCAATCATAAGTGATGGGGGTCTCATTTTTGCAATAGAGCTTTTGACACTTTGCTTGCAAAGTATGGTGTCAACCACAAAGTTTATACTCCCTATCATCCTCAAGCAAGTGGCCAAGTTGAAGTCTCAAAGGGAAATCAAGAGTATATTGTCAAAGACGGTCAATGCAAATAGGACCTATTGGTCAAAGAAGTTGGATGATGCTCTATGGGCTT
This sequence comes from Nicotiana sylvestris, assembly GCF_000393655.2. Lineage (NCBI taxonomy): Eukaryota > Viridiplantae > Streptophyta > Magnoliopsida > Solanales > Solanaceae > Nicotiana > Nicotiana sylvestris. The sequence continues at coordinate 115,218,122 of NC_091057.1, read as the reverse complement.
ATAGGATTGCTTACAAGACTCCGATTGGTATGTCTCTGTATCGGTTGGTGTTTGGGAAAGCTTGTCATTTACCGGTTGAGTTAGAGCACAAGGTCATGTGGGCTTTAAGGAAGTTAAATCTTGAATGGGATGTGGTAGCAAATCTTCATGTGGAGAAGCTTAACGAACTTGATGAATTCTGATTCCATGCCTACTCTAGTTCGTCCTTGTACAAGGACAAGATGAAGTACCTTCATGATAAATATACTCGTGGCAAGGAGTTCAAAGTGGGTGATTTGGTTTTCTTGTTCAACTCTCGGTTACGTTTGTTTCCGGGAAAGCTTAAGTCAAAATGGAGTGGACCTTTCAAAGTGGTATTTGTGACCCTATTTGGTGCACTTGACATGAAGAACCAAAATGGGGAAGTTTTCAGAGTGAATGGGCACAGGGTCAAGCACTACTTGGGAAAAATTGATGACAGCCACGTGGTGGCACTTCTTCATCTCAAATGATTTGATGGTAACCTGCGTCGTACCGCGACGTTAAATCAGGCGCTTCTTGGGAGGCAACCCATGTGTTTTTCTTCTTGTTTTTCTTTGATTTTCATTGTAGTGTAGGATTTATTTTTGTACTGACTGGTTGTGAGATGCTGTAGGATTGTGTTGATGCAGTGCAGGAAAAAGTTGGAAAATGACCACTCTTTGAAGTTGTCGATGCGGACCGCACTCATTTTGTGTGGCCGTAAAGACCCTTGTACGGGGGCAAGAAATCAATGCGGACCGCACTGATGATTTGACAAAAGTCGGGGTTCTCTGAAGTTTACCACCACGGCCGCATTGCATTTTATGCGGTCCGCGGTGGTCCACTGCGGCCGCATCACATTTTGTGCAGTCCACAGTGGTCAACTCGTCAGTGACTTGTGGTTTCGAGCACCACGGACCGCAGTGCCACTTTGTGTGGTCTGCGGTGGGTAGGTAAGCTGGGCCCTAGGACCTTTTTCTATAAATAGGACCTGAGGCCCTCCTTTTGAACTTTTTGATCCCTTTACTCTTAGAGCATAAAAAAAATCATTGTTCATCTCTCTATTGCACGTAATCAACCACTAAGCCTTATTCATCATCTAAGCATATTACTTCTGGTACTTTAATCCCGTTCAATTGTTTAATTTTATTATTTTCAGTAAATTTTTGTTTCCCTTGTTTTTTCTTCTTTCCCTACCCGTTTTTCTTTCAATATTGTAGCTTAGGTTAGTTAATTTTTGTTTAAAGTAGGTTTAGGTAGTTAAAACACTGAACCAACACTTAGGGACTCATTAACAGGTGTAAAATTGGACTAAAATTGAACAAATCATGAATCCTAGATTGGTGCTACTATTGGGCATTTAGTGCGCACCGTGGTGGATTTTGTGTAGTCCGCGGTGCCCCTATGCGGTCTGCAATGGTATTTTGTGCGGACCGCAATGGTGAAAGTCTTGAAAGCTGACATTTGAGGATCGCGGCCTCATTACATTTTGTGCGGTCTGTGGTGCCTCAATGCGGACTGCATTGGCATTTTATACGATCCGCGGTGCATAGTTTCAGAGAGTAGGTAGTCTGAACCCCACCTCTGTGCGAACTGCAATGGATTTTGTACGGTCCGCAATGGCCTCTTTGCAGCCGCACTTCATTTTGTTCGGTCCGCACTCTGCAATTTTTATACTGTCTACAACATTTTTTCTGCAACTGTGAACTTCATTGTTTTGCTGGATAATAACAAAGTCTGGATGAATGTTGTTTGCAGACAATGGTGAGATCAAGAGGAAAAGGTGGTAAACAAATAGGAAGAGGAGAGTCCTCCTCAGGTGGGAAACAAAAGATGATAAAGTTGACCCCACAGGTTAGACAAAACATTAAGAACACAAGGATAATCACTAAAGCTACAAATAGGACCATTGACTAGTCGGGGAGTGAGTATGAGCCCTCTCGGGATATATCATTAGACTCCGTGCCAGAGTACATTACTGACTGGCCAGAGCGAAACAGGTTGAGAGATACACCCCCACCTTCCCCCAGTACCCAAACTTCAGTGCACGTATCTTCTGAGTCGTCTGAGGGCTCAACTGTCGGTAGTGGAAATGAGTACTCCACCTCTCCTATAGATTCATTATCCGGAGAGGATGCAGAAGTAGAAAAAGGGGAAGAAGTAGAAGGGGGTGAGCCCCAAGTTGGTGGGGTAGAGTGGACTAGGAACCCGGAAGCATGGGAGGATCGGTTCATCAGTGAGATTCCCTACCACAAATTCATAGAGTGGTGGCCAAAAAAGAGGTTAATACTTGAGAGAAAAATTATCACCCGGGATCTTTTGCCTCACAATCCCAATGTGCTGAGGCAATTCAGAGAAAGAGCTGGATGGGACTACTTCATAGGGAAGGTGGATGACGCCAATGAGCACTTGGTGAAAGAATTTTACACCAACGTGGCCCACATCAAAAAGGGTACCACGGTCACCAAAGTACGGAATCTGAAAGTGAAGTTTTATGGCAAGACCATCAATGACTATTTGGGCTTCACGGAGGAGGATGAGTCCCTGTACTTGGACAAAATGAAGTTGGGAGAAGAAGCTCGTATGTGGTTCGCAGAGTACTTGGCAATCCCAGGTACCACCCCCGAGTGGTTGACTGTATGGGTGAAGATATTGAGAAGGACATTGAACTTCGAGGCGAAGGGGTGGGAGACATTTGTGTGTAGCAGGCTAGATCCTACCACCCATGAAAACTCACCCTCAATTCACCGGGCAATATTAGTAGCATCCATCATGGCGGGGTACCCGATCAACGTCGGGAATGTGATGTCTCGGGTCATTACACGGGTAGTGAATGAGGGTGACAGGTCTTACCCATTCCCCAACTTCCTAACCATGTATCTGAAGGACCAAAATGTGGAGAAGCGCAAATTTGACGTGAAAGTGAAGGCAAATGCACCTTTCTCGTGGTATAGCCTACAGGGCAATAACAACCCTATGGGCAAGCACTTCAAGGGAAAATCCACTACTTCAACTAGCCAGTATGAAGAACCAGTAGTAGTAGTGACTACTCCACAACCTCCCTCCACTTCAGTAGACATGGCCCCAGGCCCATCCACTTCAGCAGATCCAGAGATACCCTCCACCACTGCCTATCCATTGACTGCTCACCATTTGAGCCAGGACCTCACCAGCATCAACAACTAGATGCAGACAGCTACTTCTAAGCTGTCTGCATTATCTACTACTGTGGCAGCTTAGTCAACACTTCCTCATCCACAGGTCCCACAGTCCATTGAGGACACTCTCAAAGATCTTCTGGACAACCAGAAGAAGATCCTTGAGAACCAGAAATTGCTCACGGACGCTGTTGATTCACACGGAAAGGATCTCAAGGAGCTTGCTAGGGAGGCTAAGAAGAAGAGGAAGACTCGGGCTTCCAAAGAGTCCGTGAAGGAGTTACGGGTCGAGGTGGAGAGATTGAAGGCAGATCACCTACCTTTGAATTTGCTACTACATGACCCTGTGACACCAGCCAATCCCCAGCCAGAGCAGTCTTAGAGGCCTCCTAAGAGGAAGAGGGTGATCCCCCAGTCCGATGATGTAGTTATCCAGTTAGTTAACCCATCAGAGACTTCCTCCAGTCAACCACAAGATGCAGCCCAGGAGCCAGCCCAGGACCAGGTCCCAGTAGCAGAGCTACAGGTCACAGGGAGCCAATCTCAGGTTCCCGAGCATACAGAGGACCCAGGGACCACTCAGGATCCCATGCTGGCGGACGGCCCATAGGGAGTTTCTGTATCCTCTTTCCTCTATTTTTGGTGCTTATTTTGCTTAGTTGGCATTGAGGACAATGTCAGCTTTCATTTGAGGGGGTAGGCCCTATTTGGATTTGGATGACTGTATATATGAATGATTTCTTTCTTTCTTTTTTATCTTTGGTATGTATATAATTTCAGCATTTCATTACATTTTTCGCACTTTTTACCTTGGGTCTGTATGTAAAAGTTATGTTCCATTGTATATATTCATCTCCCCTATTGTATATTTGATTAAATCCCCTCTTGTACATATTCATTTTACTTTCTGCATTTTTCCTTTTCTTAGCTTCTTGTTTTATGTTTATAGCTTCTTGTTTTGAGTTTTTGCAATAAGCCTTTGGTTTTCTTAATGCCACGGTTCTTTCCAAAGGTGAAATTTGTGTGAACCGGGTGGCTCTTCCTGATGATGGATGGCATGACATCCCTCTTTATGGTTTGAGTCTGTTTTTCTTTTCTTTTTTTTTTCTTTTTAGTAGTTAGTGGTAAGGGCGCCTCAAACAAAGCTTCACTTGGGCCTAGCACATTTGCCTTTGATCCAATGGTCAAAAACAAATCGTTGTGTATAGGATGGTGAAAGTTGTGACCTTGAGACTCTTGTTCTCAAATCTTATCTAAGGTTGTTGTGGGCCCCCTACTTTGTGTCTTTAGCGATCCCATAGCTTGTGTGGTGCGAAATTGCATTGCAAGTCCAAGTCCCGAGCCACTGGTCTAGAACTTGCCCCGAATGTTTGTCGAGGCGAAATCCTAAGTGTAATTTGACTTAAGACATGATTATAGGCTCTCCTTGATCCAAATGATAGCTTGAACACTTCCATAGACTACCAATGATAAATCCCTAGTCAACCCTTTTGAGCCTTAGACCATTTTCCTTCAAGAACCATGATACAAGTCTTTACCCGTCCTAAAAGATACCCTCTTTTGGCACCCGATCTTCCCTTAGCACATGGCAAAAGTATAAGTTTGGTGGGGGGAGACGAGGATTGCAACAAAGTGATAAAAAGGTACAAAATGAAGAAAAGGAAAGGCAGTTAAAAAGAAAGAAAAGCAAAAACACAAAAAGAATGTTCAATGTAGAAATGAGTGAAAGGATTCAATAAAAGCAAAGAATGAAAGGTGTGGAAAGTTGATAAAGGAGAAAAGATTTGAAATGAACAAGAAAGAGTGACAGTGTGTCTCTCTAACCCCTTAGAAAGAAGTGAAATGACTCAAAAGGTCGAGTGAATGTGTGCCAAAATGAAGCAAAAGAAGTGCTAAAGGGATGATGGAACCTACTTAGACCAAACAATTCCTACCCTGAACCAAAAAGCCTTCAATATGCCTCCATAAAAGCCATATATTATCTTGAGTTGAATGAAACTTACATTAGTGGTGACTCATATAAGGGGCAAGCATATGGTACTTAGACTCGGACTTGTGACTTTTCCTTGAGATAGATGAGTGTAGTTCCATTAACCTCAATCTGAGTGTCACTATCATAAAGGTGTGATTTACTTAGGGAGAGTTGAGGATGTGCGAGTTTGGGTTCCACAATGACCAAACTAATAGAAAGAGTTTCTTTGATGTGTTGAGTCAACTCTTGATGCTCTTGTGTCGCATTAAATCCATGGCGTTTAAAAGAGTGAATGTTGTTAATGATTCATTTGAATTGAGGGCAATTGTTAGTCCCAATTGATGCTAGATGAGGTTACTTTAGGTCGGTTGAATTTTCTTGGAATTGACGCTTAAAGGGTGGGTCTTATTTTGTTTGTTTGAGGACAAGCAAAAACTTAAGTTCGGGGAAGTTGATAATTAGGGATTATGATGCATTTTACACTCCTTCTTGCTTAAGTTTTGATTAGAAATGTGTACAAAATAGTGTGCTTGATTGCAGGTTTGATCAACAAGGTGTCAAAAACCCGCTCAAAAAGGAGTGAAACTTGCACAAGTACCAAGGCAAGACCAAGCTTAGTCAAATAGGGCCAGTGCGGCCGCACACCATTCTATGTGGTCCACAAAGATGAAGTTCAGAGAGTATGTTTTTCAGGCCACCAGGCAATGTGACCGCAAAGCGCTTTGTGCGGTCTGCATTGGGTTCATTGCGGCCACACTCGATTTTGTGCGGTCCGCATTGCCCAAGATTAGAGAGTTGCTAGATTTGAGGATGAAGCCCAATGCGGTCCGCAGTCTATTTTGTGCGGACCGTAATAGAAGTCACCGCGGCCGCACTCGACTTTGTGTGGTCCGCAAAGCCCAAGTTCAGAGAGTAGATTAATCAAGCCAAGAGCCTTAGTGTGACCGTACTTAATTTTGTGCGGTCCGCACTAGCCCCGCAGGGATATTTTTGTCCAGAATTTTCAGCCTAGTATAAATAGTTTCTTTTCCCATTTTTAGGTCATCAAATAGAGTTTTGGACGTAGAGATGCGCTCGTGAACTCATTTCTTTTACCATTTTGAGTAATTTTAGCTTAGTTTCAACATTGAATCTTCAAGTTTTATTTAGTAATTAATTATTATGGGCTTTTTTGATCTATTTCTTTGTTTTCTTCTAAAATTATGAGTAGCTAGACCCATTAGCTAGGGTTGTGGCCCAACCCTAGTATGGGTAATTGATGGGTCTTGTGTTTTGATGCTTGATTGTCTATGGGTGTTTGATATTTGGACTAATTTAGGGTTGTAATGTTGACTTAGTGGTTGCAAACACTAGTTTATGCCTAGTAGACTTTGGTTCTTCTTAAGAAAGAGAGCCTAAGTTCGTGAAGTTGGTCCAACAAGGAATTGGGGCGTATTCAAGAGATTGATAGCCCCAATTAAAGGGTTAAACCTAGATATAGTAATACCCGACTTGAACCTTGATTGCTTGCACAAATTTGCATACCCAATTGTTCTTGAGAAAGTTAATTTGGGCAAAATCACTCGAATTACCGAGAGGTATAGAGTGAGTAGAATCGTGCAATGGTTATATCATTCTCTACGAATGAGACAATCTAGCTTTAGACTCAAGAATCTGTCAATTGACCACCTAGGAGAAAGTCACTACCCTAGTGCCTTTTATCTATTTGATCAACTCTCAATAGTTTAATCTTAGATTTACTTAGCCTAATTTAGCATTGTAGTATTATAAAATTAGAATTAATATCAAAACAAAAAATGTTTAGAAGTCCAATTAGGAACAAATACACAACTTCACTTTAGATAGAAACTCAACTCCAATATCTAGCTCCCTGTGGAAATCGATCCCGACCTTCTCGGGTAAAAGCTGCTTCGACCTCTCTTGCTACATCATAGTAGTACAGGGTTGGCCTTTCGATCAACATACAAAATCAAAATTGAAGTTGGGAACTCTTTGTATCAAGACCCGTGAAAAGTGAACTAAGTGCTCTCCATCGGACCTAATAAAATGACGCACCCCGGGCTCGGAACGAGTTCTAAGGATTCGAAAAGCACAATGAACGGTTATACACAACGGATAGAGGTCCGTGATATTTGCAACCAACCGGATATCACGATGCAGATCTCGCTCGATGATGGTTATGGATCAGTAATTAATGAGAAAAGAAGATTTTTTTACCCTTTTTAGATTTATAATAGTGGTCAAACTCCCCTACTATATAAAGGAAAAACTTTTCTTTGATAAGACATATTGTAGCACGCAAACCAAGGCAATACATATTTATTTTTCTGCTTTCTATCTATTGTAAAGTTCTTACTTCACTGTTTGTTCTTCATTCACAATTGGCTTCGAACCAAGGGTCCGATCGAGGGAAAAACTACTGTTCAACCTAAGTTCGAGTTGGGTCGTAATATTATATTTGGTTTGAACATTCATTTTGTCTTTAACTCGTTTATTTAATATTCTTGATTATTTGTGTTGAATCAATCCACATATCTTTAAAATCGCGTACAAATTTAATTGTTATCCGTTTTAAGGGTAAACAAAGATAGTTCTATACTAATTTATACCAAAACAAAAATGTGTTATGTGTAGAGGCAATCGTTGTATTTAACACTAAATGAGAAAGCTACTAAAGTTAGTCATTTATTTTTTACGCAGTTGGCACTTATATCTTTTTAGAACAATTTTATAGTGGCTGATAGAGGTGTCAAACAGGCCGAGTTGACCCACGCCCGGCCCGGCCCAAACCGGTTGAAACTCGGACCGGCCCGGCCTGGTACTTAAGGGACCGGATGGACTGGGTTACTAGGGTTAGGGGGTTGGTCCGTTCACTTTAATTCATTTGGTTAATCGGACTGGTCAGATCCGGTCAACCAAAATTTCTATAGAACCGGTTAACCGGTCCGGACCGGCCCGGACCAGTTTAACGGCTAGATTTTAATTTTTTTTTAAAGGTTTCAGAGTCTAAGGCAATGCAAAACCTTTGAATTTACTCTTTTTTCGTTAATTTACGTGTTGTTAAATGTAAAGCTTCTTGTGGGATTATACTGGGTTGTTGTTGTTGTTGTTGTTGTTAAATGTAAAGCTTTCAATTTGTAAGTTTGAATTTTGAAATAAATGTAGCACTTGCAATTTATAAGTGCAATTTTTTCCCATCTTCATTGTATTCTTTATATTTTTACTTTATATTAATATAACTTACAATAGTTATACAAAATACAAAAAAAAATTAAAAAAAAATTCACTAACCCGGCCCGGCCCGTTGTACCTATAACCCTTACGGTTCATTTATTACCCGAATAAACCTGAACTCGTTAAGCCCGGTAACCCCTAACCCGTAACCGGCCCGGTTCAAAACCTAGACGGTTTTAACTTTTCCCTACTCAGCCCGGCCCGACCCACCCATTTAACACCCTTAGTGGATAACCCATACTTTTAAATTTGAGTAAAACATGCGACAATTTTTTTATTTTATTTTTATGGTGATTAAGGTATTTTTGTTAGTAGATTTTTTCCAGCTAACCCTTCAAAATCACACTAGTTGACTACTCTTTTCAGAGTTCCCAATTCGAATCGAATTTGTTTTTGGGATTAAGATTAAGGAACCTTTATTAAATACTCCCTCCGTTCACTTTTACTTATCCACTTTGGACTTTTCATTCCTCTTAAGAAATAACAATTGTACTATGTATTTTACCTTATAACCCCTAATAATGATAGCATTTCAAAAATCTTGGGAAATAATTTTTGAAATGACTAATTAATGATAAGGGTAAAACAAGAAAAAGAAATTATCTTTCTCTTGAATTGCTAAAATTGATAAGTAAAAGTGAAAACGTATTTTTAGTATAATGGATAAGTAAAAGTAAATGGAGGAAGTATATTTTCAATTCCCTAATTCCCACAAACTTGTTTAGATATAAAAATAAACAAATGTATGAGGTGCACCTCTAGCTGGCTAAGTAGGAGGGGTGCACCTCCACAGACTTCTCAGCCACAGCGTGCTCCGCAGAGTTCCCAGGCTGTGATCATAGCACTAGTTGCTACCCCACCTGCTCAGCTAGCTAGAGGTGGTGATCGGGGAGGTAGAGGTCATCCTAGAGGGGGAGGCTAGGCCAGATATTATGCCCTTCCTGCCCGTACAGAGGTTGTTGCCTCTGATTCTGTCATCACAAGTATTATTCTGGTCTGTCATAGAGATGCATCGGTTCTATTCGATCCAGGCTTCACTTATTCCTATTTGCCCCGCATTTGGGCATATCTCGGGATTCTTTGAGTTCCCCTCTTTATGTTTCTACTCCTATGGGAGATTCTCTTATTGTGGATCATGTTTATCGATCGTGTTTGATTGCTCTTAATGGTTTTGAGACTAGAGCCAATTTATTATTGCTCAGCATGGTAGATTTCGATATTATCTTGGGCATGGACTGGTTATCTCCCCATTATGCTATTCTTGATTGTCACACCAAAATTGTAATGCTAGCTATGCCAGGTGTACTGCGAGTAGAGTGGAGGGGTACTTTAGATCACACTACCAGTAGAGTTATTTCATTTCTTAAGACTCAGTGAATGGTTGAGAAGGGGTGTGACGCGTATATAGCTTATGTAAGAGATGTCAGTATTGATAACCCTAGAGGTTAATTCAGTCCCAGTAGTACGATATTTCTCCGATGTGTTTCCAGCTGATCTTCTGTGCCGCCCGACAGAGATATTAATTTTGGCATTGATTTATTGTCGGAAACTCAGTCCATTTCTATTCCTCCTTACCATATGGCTCCTCCTGAGTTGAAAGAGTTGAAGGATCAGTTACAGGAATTGCTTGATAAGGGATTTATTCGGCCCAGTGTGTCACTCAGAAGGGTGCTCCGTTCAGGCAGACGGAGGAGTGTGAGGAAAGCTTTCAGAAGCTCAAGACAGCTTTGACTACAGCCTCAGTGTTGACATTGCCTACAGGTTCGGGGTCTTATACTGGCTATTGTGATGCCTCAAGGATTGGCCTTAGAGTGGTATTGATGCAGGACGGTAGGGCGATTGCATACGCGTCCAGACAGTTAAAGGTGCATGAGAAGAATTATCATGTCCATGATCTCAAGTTAGCTGCTATTGTTCACACCTTGAAGATCTAGCTTCATTATTTGTACGGTGTTCCTTATGAGATCTACACTGATCACCAGAGTTTGCAACATCTGTTCAAGTAGAAGGACCTTAATTTGCGTTAGAGGAGGTGGTTAGAGCTGCTTAAGGGTTATGATATCACTATTTTATACCATCCGGGGAAGGCCAATGTGGTGGCCGACGCTTTGAGGCGCCGGACGGAGAGTTTGGGGAGTTTGGCTTATCTACCAGCAGCGGAGAGGCCTATGGCGATAGATGTTCAGACCTTAGCCAGTCAGTTTGTGATATTAGATATTTCGGAGCCCAGTCGGATTCTAGCTTGTTTGATCGTATCAGAGAGCGTCAGTATGATGACTCATTTGCTTGTCCTCAAGAATAGGGTTCTGCATGGTGATGCCAGATATGTGACCATTGGTGATGACGAGGTATTGAGGATGCAGGTTCGGATATGTGTACCCAATATTGATGGGCTTCGGGAGTTGATTCTAGAGGAAGCCCAAAGTTTGCGGTATTCCATCCATCCGGGTGGCGCGAAGATGTATTAGGATTTGAGGCAGCACTATTGGTGGAGGAGGATGAAGAAAGATATAGTTGGATTTGTATCTCGGTGCCTCAATTGTCAGCAGGTGAAGTATGAGCATCAGAGACCGGGTGGCTTGTTTCAGCAGATAGAGATTCCGGAGTAAAAGTGGGAGCGGATCACCATGGACTTCGTAGTTGGACTCCCACGGACTTTGAGGAAGTTCGATGTCATTTGGGTAATTGTGGATCGGCTAACCAAGTTCGCACACTTCGTTCCTGTGTGTACCACGTATTCTTCACAGCGGTTGGCTGAGATTTATCCTGGGAGATCCCCCTGTACATTTATGATTTGGACTACGGGACGGTATCCCGGGAGACCCTCTGTTCATTTACGTTTGGGACTACAGGACATTATCCTGGGAGATCCCCTGTTACTATCTTTGTGTGTTGAATTATTTCTTCCTGTGATTTCATCTTCATTAAATGTTAGTATCTTTAATTATACTGTCTCATTTCATATTATTTTACCTTGTTATACATATAACCAGTAGGGTCATCATCTGATCTCGTCACTACTCGACTGAGGTTAGGCTTGGCACTTACTGGGTACCGATGTGGTGTACTCATGTCCTTTCCTGCACATGTGTTTTCGTGTGTAGATCCAGGTTCTTTTGCTCAGCCATACTATCTGTGAGGCGAGGCGATTCAGAGACTTCAAGGTATATCTGCCACGTTCGCAGACCTAGAAATCCCTCTCTATTCTCCCTTCAGTTATAAGCTTTTTCCCTGTATTTTTCCTTGTTATTAAACTTCTGGAGTTAGAAACCTTATGTATTTTTCTTTTTAAGCTTGTGATTCATGAGATTCCGGGATTTGAGAGTGTTATTATTGGCCGAGAGTGTTATTATTGTATATGTCGAGCGGCATTTTAAATACTTTATCTATATTTACCTATTAAATGGCTAATTTGTACTTTTAAATTCCTTATTCGCTAGTTGTTAGGCTTACCTAGTCATAGAGACTAGGTGTCATCACGATAGTTTACGAAGGGAGAACTTGGATCGTGACAGTGTAGGAACACCTTTTCTAAAAGAAAATATTATATAGCAGTAAAGAACGGGAAAATGATGAGGAAATTACAAAGTGAGGGAATCTTATCCTCGCTAAAGTGAAAGTTCATATATATAGTCAAAGTCAACCAACTATACTATTAAGATTTCTCACATACGATGCACTCACATTTGAAATAGTTTTTATTTATTTATTTATTTGCAATACAACGCTCCGGATGTACTTATGGAATTAGTGGGATGCCTCTTCACCACTTACTCAAGGAAAATATATATATAACTGATATTTAGACAGAAAAGCAGGTTTAATTACCTCAATAAATAGCGAGTGTCCGCACATCACAGGTTAACCTCCCACTATAGATTGTGTACCTTTTGTGCATTGTACACCTAACAACTTCAACGTATAGCGATCGCGTTGCAAATTTATCCCGCACCTTCGATATAGAAATCTAATCTCTTCCAGGCTTCTCCTCTTTTCTTTTTCCCTTTTTGTATTCAGGAGTCCACTAAATTAGCTCAAGAAAACAAAAGGTATAATAGAAACTAAGTAGCATTAGAGCGACTCGTCCGACTAGGAAAAATTCTTCCTAATTATGTAAGGTTACTTCGGATGATATACAATGTCGGCAACGTAGAATTATAATAGGTGAGCATGCATTCCAAATCGTTATTTAAAGTGTTACATATACTGCAACTACATGTACTTCGTTTTTCAGTATCATCTTTCTACTTCAAACAACATTCGACGTTGGTGTTACCGATGATATTTTACTTTCTCAATCAAAAGTGGAAACTATCGTATTGAACGATTTGATCAATCAACTGTGTGTCATTTCTCAAGGAGGAATCTATAATTAAGATGTTAAGAATGGAGTTATCATTCCGTCAATTACCATGCTTCTGTTAGGTGATTTTATACCCTCTCTTTTTCTTCTCCGCAAGGACTGGGAACCACAAGTCACATATTAAACATCAGTTGAAAAAGATCTATTTTCATAGTTTGTCACGATACGATGACATTATAGTAACAAGAGCTTTTACTTCTCAAATCGACAAGTACTCCTTCCAAACAATGATGAGGAGACATAAACCACACAGAGTTTAAAGTCTATCGTAGAAACGGAAAAAAAAATATTATTGTTACGCATGCATAAGGAATTCCTACCTTTTCCTTCTCGCTGCATTAAATAACTTGGCCCACGATTTATGCCCGAAAAGCAAAAACAAAACAAAACAAAACATTAATGTCCTAGCCAGCTTATTCCATCATATAAGTACTACCTCACACTAACATAAGTACCTCATAGCTCTACTCGAAAGGTGAATAAATATAGGATGAGAACATAAAATGCGTTATTTTCTCTACATCGAGATAATTGGAGAACTATTCAAAAATTATACTATCAAAATAAAATATTCTAGGGTGTCACTTAAGGTGTTGGAATATGAATGAAAGATATTGCATCCTACCAAGACGTATGATTCCTCGTGTGGCAAGAACTTGTTAGATGCTCCCAACTTTAGAATGTATTATGCATGTTTGGCTAGCTAGTAGTGAATGAAAACCAAGAGTGATCGAGTCGCAAAACTAGAAATTGAATCATATTAAATGATCATAATACCTACAAATTAAATGTACGCCTTAGCTTTTAAAAATTCTAGAAGATGCGTTGCGGGCAGACATGAATTGAGAAAAAAGTGAGCTATATGAAACGGATCATTATACTCTTGAGCAAATTAAACTCAAAACTCCAACCACAAATTAAAAGAAAGAACATATATACGGATAAAAAGACCAAAGCACAATAAAAGAATAAACCAACTTGATACAATTGTTGTCTGATCAATATAATTTCTTGAACGTCGTCCAAATTTACATATGCCTCTAGGACTGACTTTTAATTCATGTAGCGTACTATAATAATCAACATTAAACTAATTTTCAAATCAATAACACATGCAATTCAAATTAACCTTCAAGTATTTTGATTTTATTTGCCAGAACGTTTGTTCAAACTGCAAGCTTAAGAATATACTAGATCGAACACATGAGAAATCTCCCCCATTTGACTCCCCCCACCCCACACCACCCCCTCCCCCTAAACCCCGATCCAACCAAAGAAACAAAAGCACAGATGAACATTCAGTTAGTTAAAGCCTAAAGGATAATAACCCTATATACTACATCAAAAATATCTACAATACAAGTACTTGTCAACATTTATTGATATTGTTAGAGTATACACAAAATATTTTACATCTCTTTTTCCTTACTTTTTTTTTAGGGGGCAAATATATGTATTTAGTACCTGGATTTAAACTTACGATGCTTATTCTTAAGGATCAAAGGTTTTGTAACCTGATAAAGAGCGGAGATGGATCGAAACTTCCTTTTCTTAGGGGGAAAAGCTTCATCGAAAGTCTCTTCCATATTGACGGCTGTTGATGATACCTCCGCCGTGTCACCAACGCTTTCTTCTTCGCCGTGCTCCTTTACCGCGATCACTATTCTCCAACTGTCGCCGGCGGTATGATCAATGTCACGGGCGCTGCTATCGGAATCGCCGCTGAGCTGAATAAGCTGCAAGGCCGCGTTCATCTCCGGCTCCGTCAGCTTCTCCGGTTCGGTTTGGATTCCTCTATTTTTCACGGTTGATATTGCTGATTTCTTCATTTATTTATGGAGATAGAGATATTGTTATAGTCGGTGTTTGGTTTGCGGGGAAGGGGTAAGAATTTTGTTTTGTGGGGTATTTGTATTCCTCAGGTGGGTAATCTAGATGGAATGACGAAAATATCTTTGACTCTCTCTTTTTAATTTAAAATATAACTGATTAAGTAATCGCTAGTTTCAGACATTTTTTGAGGGACAAGGTTGTCATTTACGCAGTTCCTTTGGTCATCCCGTAATACCTTTTGCTCTATGTAAACCCATTTAAGTTTAAACCGTAAGCTATTTGAACTAAACTTCACAACTCTATGTTCACGCAACTCATGAGTCCAGATCACCTAGGATGACTATAGGTTAACTTGCCCGCAGGCCGCAATTCGACTAACTATTCCAGTGTGCTACCTTTTATCAGTACAGAAATCAAGTAACTTTATCTATCGACAAGGAATCACATATTGAATATCTTTTTATATATAGTCTCTTATTAGATTTATTTATTTCATTAACCATTAAGTCATATCCTTGAATAGAGATATTAAAATGGAAACCGTATTTTTTTTTTCTTTTCGTTATGAGTAGGTAGTGCCGTAGTGGGCTGGTCCATAAATACCAAGAAGGGGAAATGGGAGAATTTTATGTGAAAGTGAAATTTCTAACTTAGGTGGTTAATTTATGATGATAATTTAAGCATCAAATTGTTCCCAACACAAGTGTATCCTTTTTTTTGGTAATAACTGTGAATATGTTATCGTAAACCAACAAAATTGATACACCTAAAGAGCCCTTGAAATATTTAACCACATTCTAGGAAGGGTGTTAACATATTCCAACCCTCTGACAGAACATAATAGTTACAAAAAATTTTGAATCAAAATACTTCTATGGGCTCTCTTTGAACACTTCATGTGGTCTATCCTCTCTTTTATTTCCTGTTTAATCTGTGTTACTACTATCCCTATATGTACAATTGCATCCTTGAATTGTTTAAGACTCCTTGCTCTCCAAGTGTCGTAAATCATAGCTCCCCAAATGGCAGTTATAACTTCCTTCTTGACTTGACTCCAGTGTCTTCTTTTAAACCATAACAAGTTTTGAGAGATCCATGTCTTCTGCATATTAATTCCAGACCAGTTTTCTAGCTCCTCCCTTAAGTCAGTTATCCATTTGCATTCTGAGAATAGATGGAGTTGAGTTTCTTCCTTTTCCTCATCACATAGACTACATAGATTGTTATCAATTGGTATCTGCAATCTTGCTATGTTTCCTTTGTCAGTAGTTTATCCTGGTTGGCTAGCCATATGATAATCCTGTGCCTTGGTAGCATTACGGAGTTCCAAATTAAATATGTTACCCCAAGCTTCTGTAGTCCTCCCAGGATGGCATTGTAGCTACTAGTAACAGAATACCTTCCATTAGGTGTCAAGCAATAAGTGCCATTGTTATACCAAGCTAACATATCTGTATTGACTGAATTCGATTTCTTCCGATATCAGCTGCAATTAGGGGTGGCAAAATGGCTAAAAGAAAATAGTTAACCATCCATATTATCCACTGAAAAATGGATTGGATAATGAACTTATTAAAAATGGGTCAAATATGGATATATAAGAACCATATTATCCATTTAGAAAATATATAACCAATGTATAACTAAGGAGTTTAACTTTCATATTTGGGGGATTCCTCAAGTTTGGGAGAATAGGAATTTTCCCAAAGGTGATCACGTTCAAGAAGCCATAGATAATATGATTACACATATTATCCGCCGGTTAATCCGTTTTTTATCCGTATTAAATATGGGCCGGGTTGGATAATTTATCCGTTTTCGAGCCGACCCGCTAGTTTGCCAACCCTAGCTGCAATCAAGCGGTGAATTGTGATTCCAAATGCTTTGTTCACCTCTCATATAAAGATCATGAACTCATCTCATCCATAATATGTTCTTTTTTTCAAGCAGCCAGATCAACTTACCAACTGAAGCCACATTCCATTTTCTACAACTTTTGATATTTAAACCACCATATTTCTTAGGTATACAGCTTTTCCCACGAGACTAGTGCCACTTTCCTTTTTACCTCTGAATTCCTCCATAGATAATCCCTGCATTTTCTATCCACCTCCTTCAATATACTTTGAGGCAATATAAGTACTGCCCCCAGAAATTATATACTGAAAACAACAATACATTTATAATTTGTAACCGTCCTGCATAGGATAGATTCTTGGAGTATGCATTGTTGATTCTGGTGGCGATTCTATACAAATTGATAGAAAATTGATGGCATTCCATCTTGCTCCACTTCTTAGATGAGAGTGGCAACTCTAAGTACTTATTGGTAATGTTCCCAATAAAAAACCTGTTATGTTCAACAGTTGTACCTTTGTGTCTTCTTCAACGCCTGCCACAAACAGGCAGGATTTATCTTGATTAGCTACCAATCCAGTGACCTCACTAAAATGAGCTAGTGCTTCTTAACTCTAGTAACAGAACTTGTGTCCCCTTTACAGAATATCGTCAAATCATCAGCAAAGATTATATGTGTCGGTTTGGCAGCTTTACACATAGGCTGAAATATGAAATTCTCATCTTTTTCAGTACTCTGGATAAGTACTCCATCACTAACACAAATAATAAACGGGACATTGGATCCCCCTATCGTAGTACCCATGTCCTCCATACACCTTGATTGTAAATTTGGTGGATATAATGCAGGTCATCACCAGTTGAATAAAGCACTCTGGAAACCCAATCATTTTAATGCCTCCTCAATTAACTCGCAGCTCAGTCCATCACTAACACAAGCGTATCCTTACTACTTCAAAAGCTCACTCTTAAAGGGTGTGTTTGGTATAACGGAAAATATTTTTCTTGAAAAATAAGTAGTAATCTTATTCATTTTCCGATGTTTGGTACACAAAAGAAAAATGACTTTTCAAGAGTATTCATAAATAATTTAGATATAATAAACATAAAGTTATACACTTTCAAACCAACAACCTTCCGGACCCACAAATTTCATAAACTTTCGAACCGCGGAATTTCAAACCCGTAAACTTCCAAACACATAAACCTCCGAACTCATAATTTTGGGACTTATAAATTTTGAACCTTTAAACCAATAAATCAAAAAATTAAAACTGAAAAAATTATATGAACTTATTTCCTTTTTGGTACGTTCCAAAAAGAATGACCCCTTTCTAAATTTGGAAACAATTTAGCTTAAACTTAGAATTTTACCCTTAATGAAAAGCTTTTATAACCACACAAATACTCTGGGCCTCTTTTTAACTTGTTTAGGACCATAAATTTCAAATGTTTCATTTTTTCTTAAACTCCGTCCCCAGTCAAACAGGTTCACATAAATTGGAACGGAGAGAGTATGTGTTTTTCCTGATGCTCGATACTTTCTTCACAAGGATAAAATATTAAGTAACAAGTTCCATCATTGTTTTTCCCCTCCTGGTCGTAGTTTTTGTGGGTAGCTAAGTGGTAATAAAAGTTACTAAACTAAAGAGCAACGCTGGCTGAAAATAATATTGATATATATCATAGCAAAATATGCCACTATGGTACAACATACATCAAAGACAAGGACGCATTCTGAGACTCGTGCATTGCGTCTCAGATGTACATTATAGGGACTGAAGCGGTAACAAGATCCACAAATTGCACAGTAAACTTGTCATCACATCAATGTACGCTTGAAGGCAGATAAACTTTTTTTAATCTTAGCCTGTAGTGCATACGTTATGCTCCCTTGAATCTCGATAGTGAATTAACCCTTTGCAAATGAATTCACATTGCTTCAGGGATGAGCATAACACAATTTCCTCTGCAACCTAGTCAATTTGTGCCTCCACCTGAACAGCTTGAATGTAGTTTGTCTTTGTTAGGCATTAATGAGATGTTTGTCCCTTGAACCTTGATGTTTATTAAACAATGGAATCCCATGGCTTCAGGACTGAGGATAGTACACTTTCTTCCACCACCCAATCTTCCTTCCTCGACCCAACCTTCGTGTGTCCACCTGAAGGGTTTGAATATAGTGTCTGTTAGGCATTGATACAAGTACGGCGTACTTAAAGGAGACCTAGAACACAAAGGCACGTATCTTTAAAAGAAGAAAACGATAAAATAAATACAGTAAATAGTAAGGCATAAGAAACATGCTCCATGAAGACCAAAGAACAAAGAATTTTTATTTTTTTTTCCTCACTACCCTTTCGGGGTAGGGGTAGGGATAGGGTTTGCGTACACTCTACTCTCCCCAGACCCCACTAGTGGGATTTTACTGGGTATGTTGTTGTTGTTGTTGTTGACCAAAGAACAAAAAGAAATTCTCAATGGATTAATGTATCCAAAAACCCACTGTCACAAATTTTTCAATGGCAACTAATTAAGTCCATCAGCACTAGAAGACATTGCATTCAACAGGTGGGTAACATTATAGTAGATTCAATTAAAACAGTAAACAGCACTAAAGGTTGTGTGAGACTCGTTCAACTTGTTTTCATAAACTTCCTGGAAACATTATTGATTGAGAACTTTTGCACGCATTGAGAATGATAAAGGATCAGCAACATTAGCACTTGGATAACCAGAAAGTCTTTATGTTATACCAGTTGGAACTAATTGAGGGAGATGTAGACAAATATCTTTTATCAGGATTTGTTTTTTGTTTTTTTGCCTACATCTCACACTATTAGTTTACTGGTCCAACATAAAAGTTGTAAGCAAATATCCCGACCTAGATGTTCTGAAAGGACTAGTTCCAGTAGTAATTTCACATTTTTCGTCGGCAAGAACACTTGAATTGCGTTTTCACATGTAAAGAAAGTTCCTAACTTCCTATCAAATATTTGTGGGGAAAAAAACAAAAAGTGGCTCCAGAAAGGTACTTACATAGCCGCAGTTTGTGAAGAAAGTATTCTGAAAACAGGTTAACTTTTGAAGATCTTGTTGTAAAGGGAACCTGAAAGAAACAGATATGGAACAAGAATGAAGTCAAGATGGCAAGTGCTGCAGAACCCTGAGGTTGTCCAAATAAATGGAGGAAATATAGAATGATGCCAGCATGAAATGCAGGCAGCAACAACATTGAGATTCAGGGGAAAAAAGGCCAACTATATTTGAACACAAAATTGTCTACACAAACAGTGTAGTAATGAAGCAAGCAAATTCTAGTACCCAAAATACAGATAGGAAGAAAATTGGCAAGGTTGAGTAATACAGACACAAATATGCCGCTAGTGCATATTCCAGAAGAAGGATAATGACAAAAGGCCAACAGAGATATGAAGACATCAACTATTTCTATAAACAACAGAAAAGTATAGAAAAATGAAATAAATAACAGTTGACAAAGTTAGTGTATCCGGTGCTCTAGATTCACATGCTTGAATTGAAGAATACAGGATATCTGAGAGGTGGTAACTCACAAAAGCTGAAAACTAAACATAAAATTCTTTGTTGATAAAGGTAATATAATAGCTGAAAACTAAACATAAATTTTTTATAAAGGTGTTAAGCTGAAATAAACATAAATTGAAGCCACTTTTAGTTGATACATCACCAAGCAGAATAGACGCATATCAAAGACAAGGTGGACTTATATGCCCTCTATCAACCTTAGATAACGGTTCCCCTATTGCTGTTGGTACTTTGGTCAAAACAAGAAGGAGATGGGCCTTAAAAGGTTACTGGGTGCGACATATGAAAGGGGCATGTGAAAGGTGGGATAATAGATTCTACCAGTCATAGAGGTTCCTATAATTTTACAATTCTACGGTTACACAATATATTATTGGATCATATCAAATTTAATCTGCTTGAGCTTTAACCCAGAGATGAAAGAGAGACTTCATTATCAATTTCCTGTGTTAAAGTTCAAAACTTTGGTAACAAAATAAGTTCTATGCCCAACTGCAGCCATATGTAACTCATTTTAATGGTAAATGATAAATAAAGAACTTAAGTACAGATAAAATCTATAAAGCTGGCAGATTTGAACTTAAAATACGAGTGATTTTAGAGAGCTGTTTTACAGATTTTGGAAGACCAGCTGAATGCTTACAGGATTGGAGTAAATCAAGAGGATGATATAGTTGTAGTACTTTCAATTATTTTATGAATTTTCGTCAGCAGTGTCAATTGGTTCACCAGCTTATGAAGTACTCAAAGGCAGAAGCTTAAGCTTACCTAGCATCAAGGATGCCGACCAGAATTGTCAAAGATGCCAACATGGGTTCAATGTGCAGGGCAACTCCTAGCAACTGTTACCAAAAAGAGTGCACACAGTCAAATTGAGAAATAAAAGAACAAATTCAATACTCTCCAACTCATACTCTAGTTGAACCTCCCTAAAGAACTTGAAGATGCACAAAAAGACGTGCTTTCTCAGCAGCTTTAAGAGTCTACCAAACGAAGCCCTTTCATTTGAAGAAAGTGAGATAAAAATATGTAGACATATACTGGTCCTCACATCCTTTCACATCACTAATAATATTGTAACAATAATGCATAAAGCTTGACAAAGTAGTACAAACATTGCTCAGAATACTTAAAATAAATAAAGCATTGTTTTAAATGAAAATACTTTTTCCTAGACGTCTTAGCAGCTAGCGCAAAGCTTACTCTTCCCATAATGCCCCAATTCAATTTCTTGTAAGTTCAAACTTGATAAACTGTACAATCTTTCCCTCCAATTATTACACTATTCCACGGCATTGTAGCTGATTTCCGTTGGCAGTTTCCCATTATTTGAAAAAAGAGGTACGAGTTTCATGTACAATCCTAAAGGTTCTGATAGTTACAGATATCTTCGAAAACCCGGTCCTGGTGATGGAACCCTATCAGACTTTTTTATGACATAGTGGTAGTCATCACATACTGACACTTGTCACAAGATTGACCAAGTAAACTTATGAGACGAAAGGTAGGTAGGAGGCGCCTTCTTTTATTTATTTCTTTGGTCTTTTTTCTTTTCTCAAACAGAGGGAGCTTGGAGGATCATATAACCAGAAAAAAAAGTTAGAGGGATATGTAATGCTTCTCACACTAATTATGAATTCAGATAAGATATGGTGAATAGGAAGCTTATGCAACAAACAATTTTTTTTCATTAACGGTTTAAGGAACTACAACTTTTAGAAATGCATGTCTTATAAGTTTGTAAGCTAAAGGGTTCCTTCCCATTATTTTCCATAAACGACACACCTGAACTTACCGCAAAGAAAAAATCTACCAGAGAAAAACAAAATGGAGGAGCTTCTCACCTTAAAGAAAGGATAATGATCATGTTGCTTGAGTTCTTGATAGAAACTGCTGAAGCAATCTTCCTTGAGTACTGAAGCACTTCAAAGGAACAAAGACCCGCATGTTTCTTTAGCGATGCTAAAGGAACCAAATAAAAATTTTAATTAAACAGCCACTGGGATATCCAATCTTGTCCTGAATGGTACAGATTGCTTTGAAGATGATAAATCCGAATGCAAGTCCTTTGGTGAAGTGAGCCTTACTTTATAAGCTTCCTTTGCCATGCCAGCTTTTAAAAGGCATGAAGTCAAACAACTTACCGTGATATCATCGGGGGCACAACCCAATGACATCATCTTATCATAAATTGCCATAGCTTCAAGCATTCTTCCTTTCATGCAATGCCCGAGAATGAGAATGGTAAAGGTGAATTTATCATGGCAACACCCTTTGCTCTCCATTTCTGCTGCAATCACATTTGCTTCGTTCAAATTACCAGCCTTGCAAAACCCATCAAGCACAGGGTTGTATACAAATGGTTGGGGGACAATATCATCCCTCAATATCAATTGCCTCAATAATTCCCGAGCTTCGTTTAGCCTATTCTCCCTGCTCAAAGCACCGATAAGAACAGAGAATGTATATAAGTTAGGCCACAAATTTCTGGTGTTCATTTCATCCCAGAGCCTTAAGCCCTGGTCTAAGTCCCCAGTCCGACAATGGCCGTCAATGAGAGAAGTGAAGGTAACAACATCAGGAGGGCAACCAAAAGCACACATTCTCTCGTACATATTTTGAGCTGAAAACATGTCTCCTATCTTCCCAAAACCATTAATGAGAATGTTAAAAGTAACCATAGTCGGAGTAATACCATAAGTAATCATTTCATCCATCAGATTTATAGCGTCATCCATCCTGCCCAACTTGCAGTAACCAGAGATAACAGACGTATATGTCACAACATCAGGTGAATATCCATCTTGTAACTCAAGACTTCTTAACAAACTTCGCGCCCTGTCCACTTGACCAACACCGCATAACCCGTTTATAAGAGTGTTATACGTAACAATATCAGGGAAACAATCAAAACTTCCCATGTCATTGAAAAACTCAAATGCCTTATCAACTCCTCCAACTCGACAAAGCCCACGAATCACAATGTTAAAAGTGCAGGTGTCTGGAAACAATCTCTCCGACCTCAAAATGTGATCTTTAAAAAAATCAACAGCCTCATCTACCTGATTTCGCTTCATTAACAAACTCAAAAGGCTATTATGTACAAAAGGCCGAACAACAAAACTACCTTCGTCACTACCTAACTCAGCTTGAGAAATCAAAATTTCTTTGGCAATACCAAACTTGCCCGCATTTGCAAGTGCTAATAGTACACTTTCCAAAATCGAACTATCTAGTAAAAAGCCATCAGCTTTCATATACTTAAACACTAATGTAGCCGAATCGTGAAACCCCATTTGACAAAGTGACCTTAAAAGCAAATTAAAAGTGCCAATACAATGAACAAGGTTCAAATTAACCCTAGTGTGTTTAAAAAAATTAAATGCCAATCTGGGGTTATTCAAATTGGTATTAATATGGTGAATAACGTTGAAAGCAATATGAGGGTCCAAATTCTGACGAAAATAATCAGAAGTGAATACATCAAGAGACTGAGAATGGTGAAAACAGAGGAGACATACAACTTTAGTGAACCAAATCGCTTCGGGACCGTATGAAGGGAGAGATTTTGAAGTATGAAAACGAGCAATGAGGGAAATATTGGACACCCGTTGAACCCACAAGGGCATTATCTCCGGTCGCCGATCGTAGTGTCCAAATCGATCTTAGGATTAAAAGCCGGTTTTTAGTCATACCATTTCACTATTACAGTATAGTGAAGGTGAAAGTTTTTTCCCGATTTTGAAGATAAGTGATGGATTGGCTGTAGTAGAGATGTCAGTGAAGGGGTTGTTCTAGGGTTGAAGGCATAGAGGAGGCGCCTGGAAAGATGGTCACCTCTCAGCTTGTTTTGGTGGCGTCAATACTGCAGGCTAAGGTTAAAACGCAGGTATACAACAATCCCTCGTGTTATTTTTCCCTATTACAACCTCCTTTTTTTCTTATTTTTATTTTTCATTTACTTGGAAATTTTGTTTGTTACTCTTTCCATCCAATCTGGGCATTGAGTCTATCAGTCTAATGACCCTTGGATATTATGGTGGAATTTCGAATCTTTATTTTTATTTAAGGCTATTGAGTTCGAATTTTTAGAATGAATATTATTTTTAATTGGAATTATTTTAATTTCGACGCAAAAATAAATTAATCGAGTCCTTGAGCGGATACTAAAAATCCAAACTTCGTTAAGTGAGCTCGAAAAAAGCATATATGGGCTCACTATAATTTTGGATCAAGGTTAGTCGGAGCCAAAGTTCAACAAAACTACTATATCACTTATTCGAGCTAGAGTTGTATCCAATAGAATATCACTAATTCGAGCTTCAGTAGAAAATAAATAAGGTCAATTCTTTAACATTTGGTTTTATACATAAGTTGATGTTTGTATGAAAATTTATTTTTTATAATAGATAAATTTATTAAGAAAGAAACTTGAAGCAACAGTAAAATTATAATTTTTTGTAAAGGCACTTTTGACATTGACAAAATACTCAAAACAACTAATAAGTACTATTATAACCTTTGAAATTACATATTTATTTTCTTTAAATTATCCTTAAATTTCTTTCTCAAAAACACTTTTTCAAAAGGCTCCAAAATACATTTTATTATAAAGAATTTGCATCTATACCCGCTTTTTGGGTCACGTTTTAATTTGTGTCCGCTTTGCAAAGAAAATTGCAAGTATACCCATTTTTTCGCGTAACTTCAGCATACAGGGCTGAAGTAACGCAAAACTTCAGCATTCTAGTAAACGGGACTGAAGTAGCAAGTGTGCTGAAGTTTTTGTTTGTAATTGCTGAAGTTTTGTTTTGTAACTGGCGAACTTCAGCTCTAGAGCTGAAGTTTTTGTTTGTAACTGACTAAATTTTTGTTTGTAACTGGCGAACTTCAGCTCTAGAGTCTTCTTCCCTTCATAATGATACTGTCACGAAAACATGAAAATAGCTGCTTTACGGTCACATAAAGCATTCAATAGCAAGGATACCTCGTCTTATAACTCTCTAATTGGACCAATTATTTAGATGATTAGTTCAACAACTAAACCATCCAAAGGAACTGTTAATCGATATTTGATAAAGCAAGAAACTTTTTAACAATTTACATAAACCAATATGTTGCTGCTAATGCCATGCATTATCAAATAGGATCTATAGCTTCGTCATTTAACACATCATCTATTGCAACCGTTCAATCAAGCAAGGACCTTTAGTCACGGACTTCAGAAAGAGGTCGAGGGCGGATATAACTTTGAGGAGGAGAAAGGGGATGAAGTTGCTTAAAAAGTGGGTATAAGTTAAAAGTTTTTTAAAAAATAGGTATATGTTAAATGGGCGACCAAATAGGGCGCCTCGTGTAATTTTTACAAAGTAAAATCATCGGGCCAATTTGGACTTTAAATTACCTAGGAAAATACCAAACTATATATAGCTCCACCTAGAGGTGTTCATGGTTCGGTTTGGATCGATTTTTCCCTAAAAAATAACCAAACCAAGTAAGTTGGTTTTTTAAATATTAGAACCAAACTAAACCAATTAAGTCGGTTTTTCTCGATTCGGTTTATGTTGGTTTTTCGTTTTTTTCGGTTATTTGTCGGGTTTTTCTTAAATATAAGACATACACTACCAAACATATTCTGGAGACCACATTTTCAAGGTAACACTATCAAATCAATTGTCGTTTGAGAAATCTATTATTTACCAAAATATATTGATGATAATTGAATCAAATAGTGATGAATTATTTAAGGACTCAATTAAAAATATGTATTTTAATACGAAATGGATTCTTACACTAAACAAAAAAAAACTATCAATCAAACTAGAATGTAAATGTAAAGAACTATATTAAAAGTGCAAATTATTAACATTTAACATAAATTTTTTGAAACTTTGTATAAGAATATATATATATATATATATATAAGTGTAATAATAAATTTGGAATACCTACTCTAATAGTCGGTTTGATTCCATTTTTTTCTTACTAAAATCAAAATTTTAAAATTCAAAATCAAAACCAAACCAAACAAAAAAGTATTGGGTTTTTTTTGCTCGGTTTGGTTTGGTTTTGGATTTGGTCCTTTTCTCGGTTTTTAGGAACACCCATAGCTCCACCTTTCCTCTAAAACCCTGCGATACTCTACTGCTCTGTCTTCCCTAAACCCATAGGAAGAGCAATTACCTTTCTCATTCACAAATGGCGGTGGACAAGAACAAGCTGGATGAAGAAGCTTGCAGTCTCCGCTTCTACAAAATCATTCTAAGCTGGGATTATCTTCGTCTCCTCAAAGAATCCGATGTAATTTCACAATCTTTTACTGTATCTCTTAATTCCCCTACTTCTACCCCTCTCTGTATAAGTGGGTGTTAATATATATATTTCATTATGTATTTCAATTTATTTAGAGAAAGAATCACAAAAAGGATAAAGGGGATGATGACACTACTACTGGACTGAAAAAAGCTAAGAATTCGTACAAAGATGTTGAAGATTATATTGCAACATTCGAGCCTCTTCTTTTTGAAGAGGTCAAAGCTCAAATCGTCCAAGGGAAAAAAGATGATGAAGAAGGTAGCATTGTTCTTGTTATTTATCCATCTTCCCCACATTGTTAATATATTTGAGATTTTTTCTTTGAGAAAGGTAATATAGGATGTTTGAGATTTTATCAAAAGAAAAAAAAAATAGTATCGAGCGTATAGTAAGCGATAATTGCATTATGGTTTTCTTCTTTGAATTCCCCCTTCTTATTCAGTTAAAAATTCTATCTTTATTTGTGTCGTCGAGCTAATTTTTGGTTAGCTATTAGTCATATTAACACAAGTTGCTGTGTCAGCACCATAAAATAAAACCTCAATCTCATACTAATTTGGGATGGACAAGAACTATATCTCGGAAATTTTGAACATTCCGAGTAATTTGCCATGTTCAGGTTATTGAGCATTGTAATGAAAGGGTCCAAATTTCATATAGGTGACCCCAACTAACCAGGGATTGAGGCACACTTGTAGATTTTCTTCTTGTTCTTCATTCTTGGGCAGCCTTGTACAGGTGTTACTAGATGAAAGAAAGGAACACCCTCTGCACTTGTTGATCCAAGAACTTATGCAGATGTTATTGGATTTTTATTTTTGCAATTACTACAGCGATAAGGACTCAAGAGACAACTAGTACTATTAGTCTTTTGTCTTTAAAACTTGAGGGCGGACTAGAATTTTGACAATATATCACCTAAAGTGCATTTTCATATTCATAATTCAGATTGCACATTTATGCATGTATACATGTT
Source organism: Nicotiana sylvestris (assembly GCF_000393655.2). Taxonomy (NCBI): domain Eukaryota; kingdom Viridiplantae; phylum Streptophyta; class Magnoliopsida; order Solanales; family Solanaceae; genus Nicotiana; species Nicotiana sylvestris. The sequence continues at coordinate 115,190,847 of NC_091057.1, read as the reverse complement.
TTATGAGTCTTCAAAGCTTACATTGGTATGTCTTCAAGTTCCATTTTGTATCATTTTATTTGGTTGACTCTGTTTTCATGTACTTAGCATATTTGTTCTTGGGTATTGTAGACACGCAATGGATGAAAGCAGTAACTGTCGGGTGTAGTGAGATTGATGGATTTCACTTTCCAATGATTTCATCCGGTGATGCTGAATCAATATCACAAAATGATCTGTTGTTACTTTCAAATAAAGAGGTACCCGGTTTCTGTTAACTTTGTGTATGCTTTTCACTTGTCACTTTGTAAGGAGTCTGAACATATGTGTTAAAAAATTTGGGTTCCTCAATGCTATCCCACTTAAATTGTGAATACAAGCATCATAATGCGGTTTCCATATGTCATCATTTTCTTTCTGAAGTTTCTTGATAGTCCGAAGTTAAAAAATTTCTTAGAAATTTGGGCGCCTGTGGTGAAATATTTGCAGTTTGGGGAGGGTAAGAGACTTCCAACTGCATATGCATTTGCATTAGTTGAGGATCGTCGACCAGACAAAATAAGACTTAGGATGTACCTGAGTGGAGAGGTCAAACAATTGAGTACAGAGGAGACTGAAGCTTGCCCAAGGCTTTTGAATATGCGTCCTCTTGTTACAGAAAATGCGAAGCTTTTGCATGTTCTTAAGGTATCCCGGCCTAACTTTTAAATTCTTGTCGAACTTCAGGTGTTCCAATATATTTGATTTCGTTGTGATTCTAACTTACGTGTTCATGCATGTGGAGAATATGTAAAGTGTGGGCTCAGTTTATTATACTTTCTGGATAATGCTCCATTATGAAGAAACGAGTTGTTCAGCCTGTGTATGAGATATCAAACTTGTATATTGAGCTAAACCAAATTCAAAAGTTCACTGGTGGAAATTTATGCATGATTTTGGTTCTTTATGTACGAAAACCTCGTTAAGTTGCAGTAGATATGCTCTATGTTTCTTAAGGTGATATTCAGCAACTGATAATTGTTTGTGTTAGCGAGACCTTGGTAAGTTAGTCATGGTAGAGATATACCAATTCTCCTGCAATTTCCAGGCAATCAGCAGAATTCAGATGATTTGCAGCGAAGTTTTTTGAGGGTCTATTTTATTGGTCTGCCTCAATGTTAATATTGCTGAGTGGAAAAAAAAAATACCAGTTGCAAGTCACATTAATATTGGTCTAGTTATTTGAATTTAAAGATGAAATTAAAGTTTCATATACTCTCGTGAAACTGTTTTCCTTTTCACTATATATGCTTCACTTTGCAGATATGCAGTTTATCAACTATAGCCCGTGAATATGTTGCTCTGCGGTCAGTTAGCTCCCTCCCATTCAAGGATTTGATACTATCAGCAGCTGAAAGCAATCATACTACAGAGGATCATGCCTGGAAAATATCCAGACCCTTGAAGGATTTTCTTGAAAGCAATCACAACAAGTCTCAGCTTGATGCTATTAATGTGAGTTTCTAAAACAACTTTATAATTATTCTTATCTCATCTTAAGTATATGCAGTAAGCACCTTTCTAATATTTTGATTTTGCAATAGCACATATATATATATATATGTGTGTCAATGTATATATGCCATCTATACCAACTCGCTGCTTCTGCTCCCTCCCCCCCCCCCCGGCCTCGACCTATGAGTAGTTTTTATGTTATGTAAAACTTAGCATATCCTTTTCTCATTTGCTGCAGGCAGGGCTTTCACGGAAAACTTTTGTGTTAATACAGGTTTGACTTATCCATTTATTCTCTAGGTTGTGTAAATTAAACATGCCATCTCTTATGCTCTTTCAAGTGTACTATCTTTGGGATTTATGAATGAATGTATCTTGGAATGCCATGACAAGTGGAGATGATCAGTGTTCAGTTGTGTATCTTATTTTATTCCATGAAAAATACAGTCTGATACCTTTAATGTATCGAAATTCCTACAGAAGAGACTAGTGTATAAATATTAGTAAGGCAATGCTTCAGATTCAAGTTAATCTTGTATCATTGATGCTTCTAACCACAAAGCTGGAACTTTAATAGAGTTATGTATTTAACAAAGTTCATTACTCTAGGGTCCACCAGGGACTGGAAAAACACAAACTATCCTTGGGCTTCTCAGTGCCATTTTGCATGCAACTCCTGCCAGAGTACACTCCAACAGGTATCCTGCTTAATTTTCTTAGTTGCTTTAGGTGAATTCATATTAGAAAAAATTTCTGGTGGTTGCTATGGCATATTGCATTCAACAGAAAGCATTCCTTTATTCTGTTATCTGTATATAATGCAAAAGTTTTTTCCTAATCAAAAGGGTAACACATTTTCTTTTATATACTGAATTTATGCAGGGGGAATTTGAGTGTTGTAAAACGTGGACCAGAATTATCCATGGCAGACAAGTATGTCTACAAATCATGTGAAATCCTGTTAATATTTATGAATGTGGGTATGATGTACTTATTAAAAAAAAGAAAAAAGCAGCATGCATTGATGTATCTACATATTCTTTTACCAGGCGTACATACATGTATATGCTGCCTTATAAGCTGACTACATGATGAAAGGTTCAAGTTGAAAATCTGAAGATAAATCTTCATGAACTTTATAAACCTTAAGGATCATAAAATGAGAGTGTAGAAACTATGTGTCGATATTTTGTTTTCCATGTTGTGCCACCATATTTAGGAAGCAAGATCTTTGACAGTGGAGATGAAGTTAAATATATATGCACTTGTTAACTGATTATTGTGAAGATCCAGCATCTTCTTTCTGGATGGATGGATGGAGAAGCGGGGTGGATGGTGGTGTATTCTTGTTGGATTTTATTTGCAGAGTGATCTATACAATTATTATGTGTATGGTTTTTGGCTGTTGACCACCTTATCTCCCCTATTTTGCCAATGCTTCTTCTAGATACATGCATAATTTTTATAAATTCGACATTTAGAATTGTGTGAAAAATTCTTTTTTTTAAATCTCTTTTAGACCTTGTTTCTTTTGAATATCTCATGGGGTAAAATGTTTGAACTTTGCAGATACAATCACTGGGGAAAAGCATCTCCATGGTTAGCTGGGATTAATCCTCTAGATCAAGAAATGCCTATAGATGGGGATGATGGATTTTTCCCTACATCTGGCAATGAGTTGGTATGTTTTGATGTTGTCCATGGTAATGCTAAGTTCTGAGAAACTTTAATTTTATGCCTCTTACACTAATCTGTCTTTCTAGAAACCGGAAGTAGTTAATTCCAGTCGAAAGTATCGTGTTCGTGTTCTTGTTTGTGCTCCGTCAAATTCTGCTCTCGACGAGATTGTTTTGCGCATTCTAAACACAGGTATGCTCTTTGTTATGTCTAGATTTCTTCTTTGCCACAAGTTGTGGTGTTGTTTGCTATGTTGTGTATGAATACATTTCTGAATATACAAAAATATAGGACACTTTTCTGCTCCTTTTGAACTTTTACAATGTGAAATTTACAACAACAACAACGACCCCGTGAAATTCCATTAGTGGGGTCTGGGGAGGGTAGTGTGTACGCAGACCTTACCCCTATCCCGAAGGGGCAGAGAGGCTGTTTCCGAAAGACCCTCAGCTCAAGAGGACAAAAAGACAAAAGGAGACAATATCAGTATCACCACAGAAATCATAGGAAAAATAGGAACAACATGAAATCCAGAAGAAAGATGCAAAGCAAAAGCGATAGCTAGTAAATAGGTCCGGCACTGAAAAGCGAAATAGTAAGACACGACATTGCCACTAGCTATCTTAGACAAAAACCCTACCAGACTAGTCTAACAACGGTACGAAGTAAGGCAAGACTCAACTACCTCCTAACCCACAACCCTAATACTCAACTTCCACATCTTCTTATCAAGTGCCATGTCCTCGAAAATCTGAAGCCTCGCCATGTCCTGCGTGATCACCTCTCCCCGATACTTCTTAGGCCGCCCTCTACCTCTTCTCGTGCCTCCACAACCAGCCGCTCACACTTCCTTACCGGAGCATCTGGGCTTCTCCTTTGTACATGCCTGAACCATCTGAGCCTCGCTTCCCGCATCTTGTCATCAATGGGAGTCACGCGCTGCTTCTCCCGAATATCATCATTCCTAATCTTATCCATCCTAGTATGCCTGCACATCCACCTCAACATCCTCATTTCTGCCACTTTCATCTTCTGGACATGTGATTTCTTAACAGGCCAACACTCAGCCCCGTACATCATGGCCGGCCTAACCACCGCTTTATAGAGCTTACCTTTGAGTATCGGTAGCACTCGCTTGTCACACAGGACTCCAGATGCTAACCTCCACTTCATCCATCCTACCCCAATACGGTGTGTGACATCCTCGTTGATCTCCCCTCCCCCTGGATAACCGACCCAAGGTACTTGAAGCTGCCTCTACTTGGGATGACATGTGAGTCAAGCCTTACATCCACGCCCACTTCCCCGGCTCAGCGCTGAACTTACACTCCAGTTATTCTGTCTTCGTCCTACTCAGCTTGAAACCCTTAGACTCAAGAGTCTGTCTCCAAACCTCCAGCCTCTCGTTAATATCGGCTCGCGACTCATCAATCAGAACTATGTCATCGGCGAATAACATGCACCATGGCACCTCCCCTTGAATATGGTGTGTTAACGCGTCCATCACTAGGGCGAATAAGAACGGACTGAGCGCAGAGCCTTGGTGTAACCCCATAACAACCGGAAAATGCTCAAAGTCGCCTCTTACGGTCCTTACCCGAGTCTTAGCCCCATCATACATGTCCTTAATCGCCATAATGTAGAGAACCGACACACCTTTTGCCTCCAAGCATCTCCAGAGAACTTCTCTAGGAACCTTGTCATACGCTTTCTCTAGGTCAATAAACACCATGTGTAGGTCCTTCTTCCTATCTCTGTACTATTCCACCAACCGCCTAACAAGGTGTATAGCTTCTGTAGTAGAACGACCCGGCATGAACCCGAACTGGTAGTCGGATACAGACACCGACTCCTCACCCTCGCTTCAACCACCCGCTCCCACACTTTCATGGTATGACTCAGTAATTTGATACCCCTATAATTGTTACAACTCTGGATATCACCTTTGTTCTTATACAATGGAACCCCCGTACTCCACTCCACTCATCCGGCATCCTGTTCGCCTTAAAAATAACATTGAACAACCCAGTCAACCACTCCAAACCTGCTCTCCACACACTTCCAAAATTCCATCGGAATCTCGTCAGGCCCAGTCGCGTTACCCCTGCTCATCTTACTCATAGCTCCCACGACCTCCTCAACCTTGATGCGCCTGAAGTACCCAAAGTCACGGTGAATCTCGGAACGCTCCAATTCACATAGCACAATATCCCGATCCCCTTCTTCATTCAGCAATTTATGAAAGTAAGTCTGTCATCTCCTCTTAATCTGGGAATCTTCCATCAATACTCTACCATCGTTGTCCTTGATGCATCTCACTTGTCCAAATCCCGAGCCTTCCTCTCTCTCAACTTGGCCAGCCTGAATAACTTCTTCTCCCCGCCTTTTTCCCCTGTTCTTCGTACATACGACCATAAGCCGCAGTCTTAGCCTTCGTGACTGTCAGCTTAGCTTCCTTCCTAGCTACCTTATACCTCTCCATGCACGCTCGTCTCTCCTCCTCACCTATGCTCCCCACTAACTTCAGGTACGCCGCCTTCTTCGCTTCCACTTTACCTTGGACCACTTCATTCCACCACCAGTCTCCTTTGTGCCCGCCAGAGACGCCCCGTCGAGACCGTAGAGAGTTCCTACAAGTTTCTGCTCCTTTGGAACTTTTACAATGTGAAATTAACACTGTTCTGAAAATTACGCGAAGAAGGTAAGCAGTTCTTTGATGTTATATCAGTTACTTTTAAGCTTTTGGTATCGGTTTCACTTGTGAAATGAAATAGATATTACGTACAACACTGTGATAATAAATTCGGTGAGTGCTATAGGAAATATTGGTATTTTTATATTTGCTTAACCAGCCGTAGATTACCCTAGGGAATGCAGTCATCAGTAAACTTGTAGGAACTCTCTACCTTGAGCTGTATTACCCAAACAGATTGTTGTTCAAGGTAATGAATTTAGATGCTAAATTTACCTTTTGCTCATCTTCTCATAAGTAAAGTATAACTCAGAGCAAAATGTGGCAACTTTCTACCCTGTGCTGGCGATATCACCAGCAATAACTTTTAAGGTAATGAATAGATGTCAAGTTTATCTTCTGGTTTCTCTTCATAAATTATGATGTGTAATGAGTAATAGAACTGTTATCCTACCAGCATGCGAGTATTGGCGGCCGAAGCATAGGATTTTAAACAGAAGTTTTGAGCCAAGTGCAGGGAAGACTTCCCATAGTATTATGCAGTAGTTTGTGTTCTTGGAGGTTGTTTCAAAACCATCAGTATATAGGTAGAAGAAGCTTGCACTTTAAGGTAATAGGCGTAAACGTGGGAAAACCTGAAAGGGAATCTACTTCTTTTCTCAGGCTCAGAGTTGCAATAAGGTGAAGAAGTTGCAGCCTGTCGAAGTAAACCCTTGAGCATTAGAGAATCTTTGCAAGGGCTGGGAAGAGATCAGCGACACAAACAAAACCCTCTGTAGTATCAACAAGCTTCATTGCCTATGATCTTGTAGGATTGGAAGACTCACAAAAAGTAATTCTATACGTATGATGATTTTTATTCCAACTTAAAAAGTGACTTCGAACAGATAACATGAGGTTATAGTTGATGAGATATGCTATGAGCGTTTAAAAAAATATGACATGCTCTGCGTCTTCTCAATAGATTTTACTTCTGTATGTATTTATCACCCCCCCCCTCCCCCCCAAAAAAAAAAAAAAAGATTTCTACTTATGATGTATATGTTTCTTTAACCTATGAAATCAGCGCTAAAGCTCTATGGCCACATTTTATGGTCTTACGAAAGGAAATCATGGACAACCTTGTACTTGGAGATATGGAATTTCTTTTGCTGCAAAAATTGCATTTATGTTTATTGCTTTCAGGTCCTTGTAAAATTTATTATCAATTTCAGGTATCCGGGATGAAAACGACCGTGCATACAGTCCTAAAATAGTACGAATTGGTCTTAAAGCGCATCATTCTGTGCAGGCGGTCTCCATGGATTACCTCGTCTGTTCCTTGCACTCGTTTCTCATTATTCTAGAGATCTCAGTGCCAAATATGGATGTTTACCTGGTAGGTTTATGTATATGTAGGTGGAACAAAGACTATCAGGCATGGACTCACAAACTGGTGATAGGCAGAAGCAAGGAGGGCCGCTGAAAGATAAAGACAGCATTCGTGGTTCTATTCTGGATGAGGCTGTAATTGTATGCCAGTTGGACCCTCTTTCTATAGCTAACAAAAGTCCACTCAATGTCAGTTGGACCCTCTTTCTATAACTACCCCAAGCCAGTCAATGACTAACCTATGATGTGCAGGTGTTCTCTACTCTCAGCTTCAGCGCTTCCCCTGTTTTCAGTAAATTGAATCGTGGTTTTGATGTTGTTATAATAGATGAAGCTGCTCAAGCTGTAAGTACTTTGTCCTCTATGACCTTGAATAGAATTAATGCTACCTGTCATTGTCAGTTGTTGTTCTTCTTCATTTGGTATAGTTAGCTAGTAATGCTTTGAATATTCATGTACTTTACCTTTTTGCATTTGCAACTTTGTTCGTCACAGCCGTGTTATCTTCCAAGCCCACTCCTCCCTCCCTCCCTGAAAAAGTTTCAGTTTGGAAATATACTCTCTTTTTATAACCTTAATGGAAATGATGAAATTGACTTTTTGCAGCTTTGGGTTGGGTTGGGTGGGTGACAGAATTATCATGCTGCCAAATTCAAATGCCAGTAGTAGTACTCAATTTGCAACTTCACGTGACATTTAACATAATTTTAACGATGTTCTCTTTCTAACCGATTATGCTGTTAGATGAGGTGGTCAATTGTTATATAATTTGATATAGTACCAAATCAGGTAGAGGCCCTTGAATCTCACTGCCAATCCTTCACAAGAAAATTCATGTAATTGTTCCATGAAAAATAATCAGAACTGCACATGAAAAGGGATGGTCATGTCCAGGTTCACCCTTTGAAATAACAAACCCAAAATCCCCATTTCAACCCATTCCATGCTGTGTTTTTTTGGCCAGTCCGTAAAAGTCCAATCTTAATTTTTTTTTCCTTGTAAAACAATCCGACAAAATAGTTAGTAGGCATCTGTGATATGAAAAACTACAGAATAAAGTTGCACATATCTTTTAACACATCAGATATGACCCTTTTTGGAATTAAAAGCTTTAAAAACAAAATAAAACCCATTAGAAGTATCATAGTCTTCACAAGCAAAGTGCTAGTACCAAATTGTAAATTATTGAAAAATAATCCAACAGTGCATTTGTATGCATTTGGTCCTAATCTTATGGAGGAGTTCATTGGATCATGCTAAAACTTCAAACAAATATGCTTAAATGGTCTAATCTTATGAAATGAAAAAAGTGCAGTTCACGTTAAATGGGGATTTTGCTTTTCTGGTCCTAATCTTATGGAGAAATGCATCAACAGTTTTTACCTTAGGAATCTAAGTTGAATTTAACGGAAGTTGTTCAAGTGGTCCATACCTTATAGAGTGGAAATATTGCACTTGTTAAGGGAAAAATAGGGATTTACAGTCCTACTTTAGGGGGGAAATGTGGTATGAAGCATTGTTACTTGCTTTGACTCCGACGCACTTTTAGAGGGAGGTACTGCGGTCAGTAGAATGCCAGTTTAGGAGAAGTAGGAAGGTGGTACACTTATTATCATACTACAGGGAGGTAAGTTGCGAAGTGCCTCCATATGGGGTTAAATGACTTATTTTTCAGTTAGGAATAATGCCAATCAAATAGAGAAGACAGTGACCATTACAAAATTCCCTTTCTGGAATGTACCCAAATGGAGACAGACGAGTATTGATAATCCGTATACCACTAATAAGTTTCAAGAGTGCAAATTCAGTCAGTCAATTTTAAACTATCCGTGTGTTTTTTCCTTAATGTAAAAGACTTTACACGGAACTTCAATAATTAATGTGTAGTAAGATACCACTTATCAAAAAATATATTCTAGTGTTCCGCCTACTGAAAAAATATCTCCTAATATACTACTAGTATATAAGTTAAACCAACTCTTCAAACTCCTTGACAATCATGTTTTTTTTGACAAAATTTTGCTTTTATTTCATCAAAAAGTAGCTTTACAATCCCAGATTAATGCTGACCATTAATCTCCAATTCCCTGTTACAAAGTAAACCTATACAATACTGAACTTAATTACACAGTACTATACTAAGGAGTATTTTTTAAATTTTCCAATTCTGCTCGTCATTTGATCTTCTTCCTTCCTTGTATGTGTATATGTACTGCAATTTCCTTGCAAAGTTCTTCTATGCTGTGACTTCCTTTGCTAAATCTCATCGAATTCCTTTCACCCCAGATGCAGTAAACCACCATTGCAAACAGTGCTGTGATCATTTCTGCCCTGCAATCTTTCCTCTTTGCCATACTACTTATCCATTTCAATTCATGCTGCCAGCTTCCTATCTGTCTCGCATTGCCCATCCAAATCAATACTCTTTCCCATAGCTTACTTGTACTTGGACAACCAAAGTATAGGTGATCAAATGTTTCCACAGTCTGCACAGAATACACATTCTTGCTGAACTTGAATTCCAAACTTGGCAAGTCTATCCACAGTTGCTATTCTTTGATGGATAGTCAACCATAGATGGAACTTGAACCTAGGATGGATCTGTGCATGTAGATGAATACTCTTCCAGTCTACTTTGGGGAATTGAGGCTGCAGCTGGACATATGCTTTATGTATTTGAAATTTGCCATGCTTCACAAAGTTGTCTAGTGTGTCAATGAGGTTGTTTTGAACTGACCTCAGTTTCTGTACTTCACCCTTTGCCTCTATGATCTTCCTCACCACCCATGCTGCTGTTTTAGGTGTGTTTACCTCATCAATAGGCCTGTTTTTTATGTAGTAGATGTGAGCCTATTTAATCCACAAAGTATCCTTTTTCATAGCCATGCTTTAATAGAGCTGCTTTGTTCCATATCTTCATATTAATCACATTCAAACCACCAGTAGCTTTAGGTTGACATATTCTATCCCATGCAATCAGTGCTTTCCTGGAGTAATCAGTTGAGCCAGTCCATAAGAAGGTTCTCCATATAGTCTGTATCATCTTCATGATTTTCTTTGGCAGTAAGAAAATTTGAGCCCAATACATCTGTATTCCAAATAACACTGATTTTATGAGCTGGACTCTACTTGAGTATGAAAGCATCCTAGCTGACCAGCATCTGACTCTCTCTGTAATCTTTTCAATCAGAGGCAAACATTGATGAATATTCAGTTTTCTTGCAGACAGTGGAACTCCCAGATATTTAAAAGGTATACTACCCTTTTCATATCCTGTACGCTCAATCAGTTGTTCCTTTATATGCTGTGCTACACCAGCAATATAAATAGAACTCTTTTCTGCACTTGCCTGTAATCCTGATGCATTGGAGAACCTCTTAAAGGTCTCCTGCATTATAGTAACTGATTGTGTGTCACCCCTGCAAAACATTAGCAAATCGTCATCAAAACAAATATGTGTCACTCCCAGCTTCTTGCACTTTGGATGAAATTTGAATTCCTTCTGCATAGCAAGTTGATTCATCTCCCTCTGCAAGTACTCCATTGCAATCACAAAGAGGTAAGGAGACATTGGATCTCCTTGTCTTATACCTCTCTTTGCAGGGAAAAGTCTAGTAAATCTTCCATTCAGTACTAGAGAATAGGACACTGTTGTCACACACTCCATTATCCATACTATGAATTTCTGAGGGAAGCCAAGATCTGTGAGCATGTATCTTAGGAACTGCCAGTCCAAAGAATCATATGCTTTCCTTAAGTCAACCTTGAGTACACATCTTGGAGATAAGCCTTTCCTACTGTACCCATTGAACAACTCATGGCTAAACAGTATATTATCCACAATGCTCCTCCTTTCTATGAATGTAGACTGTGCTTTCCCAATGATACCTTCAATTACCTTTTTGATCCTTTTAGTCAGAATCTTGGCAATGATTTTGTAGACAGTAGTACAACAAGCAATAGGTCTATAGTCTTTCACAGTTGTAGGTGCAGGAGCTTTTGGAATCAATGTTATGGCTGTGCAATTCCATGCTTGCTTCATCTTGCTTGTTTGAAAGAAGAACAGTACAACATCATATACATCCTGTCTCACTTCTTCCCAGTGCCTTTTAAAGAACTCTATTGGAAATCCATCAACTCCAGGGGCTTTATCATTTGGCATATCTTTCACTGCTTCATCAATCTCTTCACAAGTTACTTCTTTTATTAGTTCCTGTTGTTGTTCCAATGACAAGCACACTCCTGCTTTGATGAATTTGGTATTAGGACATGGTTTAATCCCAGTGTCAGTTCCCATCAGCTGCTTGAAAAAGGTAGTGAATTCTTTTTCTACAGCTTGAGCTTCTGTAACTCTAGCTCCCATATCATTGTACACAGTAGTAATTGAGTTTTTACTTGCTCTGATCTTCAAATGTGCATAGAAGTATTTGGAATTTGAGTCCCCATAATCTATCCAGTTTACTCTTGCCTTCTGTTTCAGAATTCTTTCTTCTATTATACTCCATTTCTCTAGTTCCTGCAAGGTCTGCTTTTCCTTCTCAATCAGATCCTGATTGAAAGGGTCAAGCTTCAGATTAATCTGATTATATTCCAGCTGCTGCCTTATTTGATTCAATCTTTTTTCATAGCTTGCCATCTCCCTGTTTAATCCTTTTGCCTCAGCTTTCAGTTTTTGTAACTTCTGCCATATGCTGTCCATAGGGTCATTTCTCAGCTTCTGTTTACATACTGTTGGAATTCCTTGTGTTCCATTGTTACCATATACAACTTGAATGGTTTGGGGTATATATTCTTCCTTTTCCATATTTGGACCACTATAGGTGAATGATCTGACACCCCAGGTTCTAGGCAATCAGCTTCCACATGCCCATATTCCTTGATCCATTCAAAGTTCCCAAAGGCCCGATCTTACTGTATACTCTGTCATATGCATGCTGCTTATTGCACCAAGTATAGAAACAACCTTTTGTCTTCAATGGGGTCAATTGCATAGAGTCAATACAATCCTTGAATTCTTTCACCTCATTCATAGTGACTGGTTGTCCTAATCTGTCGTCAGTGGTTAGGACATTATTGAAGTCACCACTTATGAGCCAGGGAATTTGAACCTGTCCCCCTACCAGTTGTAAATCACACCATAAACTTGTTCTTTCCTGCAGTTTGTTTCTAGCATACACTGCTGTCAACATAATCTGGTATCCTGTTACTGAATCACTCACTTTGCAGTGAATGAATTGTTCATGAACTTGAACAATGTTGGCTGAAAGATTGGTCTTCCACAGTACGCAAATTCTACCATTCTCAGCCTTTGTATAGTTGCAGCAGTATCCCCAATCCTTTGCTACTTTATACAGGATCTTTTTTGCTTTCTTTTCTTTGACTCTAGTTTCCAGACATCCTAAAATGTCTATTTTATTCTTCTGCAGAAAGTTTTTCAATTCTTTCTGCTTATAGGGCTTGTTCAGCCCTCTTATGTTCCAAGTACTAATGATCATGGTGGGTATTGTCTGGGGTCTGGATTCAAACCCCCTCCCTGTGCAGATGTTTGTCCATATTCCTCCAATACTCTGAATCTAGTAGCATTGCTAGATTCAACAATTTCACCCTGCTGATCTATTGAAGTATGCTGTCTTTCAGTGCCATCATCTTTGTGCATTATCCTTCTGCTTTGATCTGTATCAGCTTGCTTCCCTTTGTCTACATCTATTGGAGGTTGAATTTCAGTCACCTCACCATTCCTCTCTCCCTGTTCTTGCTGATCCTTTGGCTTCCATTCCTGAACAATTTTCCTCCTTCTGCCTCTATTTCTTCTCTTAGGGGCTTTGAATTCAGCATCTTCTTCCTTCTTACTTTGCTTCCAGCATTCAAACACATCATGTCCAAAATGCAAACATTCATTGCAGAATTTTGGCTTCCATTCATATATAATTTCCTGTTGTTTTATACCATTGGGAGTCATAATTTCAATATTCTCTACCAATGGCTTTGTTATGTCTACTTTCACTAACATTCTTGCATAAGAGATTTTGTTCAATTCAGCTGTGTACTTGTCTGTGTACATTGGCATACCAACAGCACTAGCAACCTTACTTAAAGCATCAGCAGTCCAATACCCAGCCGATAAACTAGGAAAGTGAATCCATAGAGGAATAGTAGTGATACATTTATGATCAAAATGGAAATCTCTCTCCCAATTCTGTAAGATAAGTGGCTTGTTGTGATATGTATATGGCCCTGCTTGAACAACTGTATCTCTATCCTCCACAGTTGTGAATCGAAAAACATAATAGCCATCATGGTGATATAGAATTTGGGGTTTAGATACAAAATCCCAAACTGTTTCTATATAACTCACCATAGACTTCTCATACGGAGCATCTCCCAGAACATAGCCAATTAGAGCAGTTTTCCAATAGTCCTTCAGCTCACTCACATCATCTTCCTCTATTTGAATGACCACTTTGCCATCCCTGTGACTTGGTGGAACATATTCCAATCTCATCCCCATCTGAGAGTTTCGATTTTGTTGTCGAAGCTCCTTTGCATGCACTGTCTTCTCCACCCCTATCTCTGCATTTGCTTCGAGATCTGGATCTGGAGTTTGCTTTGAAGATCCAGCCTCAGAGAACTGTAGTCGTTTCGGACTTATTGGCAGCTGATCTTTACCCTTCTGAGCTTCCTTTGTTTGATTTTCAATTTTACTGTTCCATTGGTTACTTTTTCTCTCTTCCGCTTCATTTAGCTCACTTTCCTCCTCGATTGGTTGGAATCCAGCTGGTAAGAAACTTCCAATTGTTAACGGAGTGATAGTCTGCATCATCAAGTTCACCGGCGTTGTAGCAGCGGTCGCCGGAGCTGCTTGTTTACGTCTCCTAGCCATCAGTGGTGCACGTTAGCCTGCCTTGGCTTATCGTGCGCTGAGAGCATTCCTTTTTCCTTTACGTTATTCTTAAAAAAAGAAAGATAAAAAGCCAATAAAAGGAGCCTTGACAATCATGTTCCTGACATGAAGTGTGATTTATGAATTTTCTTTAGTAATACTATTTGTTGAGTCGCCTTGTACTGTTGTATGTGAAATAACTGGATTCCCTCACCAAATTTACCGAGCTTCTAGAATTTTCTTGTAATATCTAGCCGCTAACCCTTAACGTCACTGTTAAACAGGTGGAACCATCAACACTTGTCCCGTTGTCCAACGGGTGCAAACAAGTATTCCTGGTATGGATATTGATGCAAATATGTAATTTTTTCCCTCAATTTTCTTATAATATAATTCCTTGAGCTGGAAGATTTGGGCATACTTCCCAGGGTGATGTCTGTTCTTTTCTTCTGGTATTAAATCAACTCCGTTGATTTGACATGAATGATATTAGTCTCTCAACCGTTTTATCCACTTCTCTCTTGTGGGATGTCCCAGCATATTATGTACTTTCTGTGTCATGATAGCTAAGAATTCATATTTCCTATATTGTCCTTCATTTATATTAAGAGTGAACCTTGTCTCTCCATACTACTGAAAAGTATTTCAACAGTACTTGAACCAGTTCATGTGTTGGGAAGTAAAACTATGGTATAAGCCCCCAAAAAATGTCAGTCTATAGGACATAAAATATTTTAACTGTTGCCATAGACATAAGAAAACTACTTATTATGTGTATTAGAACTTTTAAATTCTTCTATTATACATTAGTAACCATTTTTCTGTTAAAAAAACATGAACTATTTGCGGGCCAAAGTTTCCTTGCTACATATGAACAATTCTGAATTCTGATTATGTAGGTAAGCTCTTTAAATGCAATGTTGATATAATGAAATATCTGTGTTTGATGTGCTCTGTGCTGAAGAGAATTTTGAAAGCAGCATTCTTTCATTTCCCTTTGATATGAAATTTAATCATGTTGGGAAACATTTAAAACTTTTCTTCCTTCTCATTTTAACAGGTTGGTGATCCAGTTCAACTGCCAGCCACTGTGATCTCACCTATTGCTGGAAATTTTGGGTAAAGCAACTGCGTCTACATTCTATAAATAAAAGAGCATGAAACAGAAGTATTTATGTTTCCAACACTTTTGAGAAACAAGTAAACAAGTTCTTGTAACTTTCTGCTGCCATCATGTCGAAACTAGAGCTGTTTTCGAGGACCAAGAATAATTCATTCAGCCACCATGAAAACCATCCCTCGACTCTCCAGGCTTTTACCTCCAGGCCTTCACCAGGGATATGTATCCTCTGACCTGCCAATCTCCTCCAGTCCACATCTCACCGTCCTCTAACTCTGCTTTAGATTTTCCTACTTGGTTTCCTATTTCTAACTGCCTTCTCTTTTTCATTACAAACTTTCTTGAAAAAGATAAATTTATTCTTTACTATGGAACTTGTTTGTGTTTTTTGTATCTACAGTCTCTGTATGAAAAATAAAATATCTAGAGTGCAAATTTCAGCCTTATAGTAGAAACGAAAATCGAGACATCCTTTTTTTTTTTCCTTTTTCGAGAAAAGATCTGACTGTTCCAAGTTATCAATAAAGTCCTTAGAAACCCTAATTCTTGTTTCTCTAATTTCATCTTTCCTCCTTGGACGTGGTATTGATAGATATTGCATCAGCTTATTTGAGAGACTTCAGAGGGGTGGATATCCAGTGCAGATGCTGAAGACTCAATATCGCATGCATCCAGAGGTTTGCTATCATTCTCTTATATGACATTATAAACTGTCACATTTTTATGCAACTGCTGAGACATCAATCCCATATGTTCAATGTGCAGACATGTCTCTGGATGCTCTAGATACTTTTAGGTCTTTGTTCCTTTTACTAACAGCAAATAATATACTATTGCCACTGACCTAAGCCCATTTGATAGAAAATAGTTTTAGAGACTCGGTCTCTTAAGTAACATTCAGCAGAGATAGTGATTTTGTTTACTGCTGCATTGCATCATATTTAAAAAAGCATGAGAAATGCTGAGCTTCGACTGATAACTCAAAGAAAGATCAAATGCTAAAGCATCAAAAGAAAAGCAAAAGAAAGAATTTGGCTGATAAAGAGAACTAAAGAACAGAAGATAGTAAGAAGAAAGGAAATCAAAATCAGAAGTAGGCTTCTAGCAACTAGGGATTGACTGTGTAGTTGGTAAATAGATCTGAGAGGAATAACTTGAAGTTTGTCTTTCAATCTAAATTTGGTGATCAGCGATGTCTGCATTCAATATCATCTGTGTTTAACCTATGAATCATGCGTCCTCATTGCTTATCTTTAGATAATAAGATTTGAAAATGACAAAGTGAGGCTTGAGAATTCATAGATAGATGGTAGTTGCGAGTCTCGCACAATGTGGAACAGATCGCTAAAAAAACAAAATATTACTGTAACTTCAAATGCGATGTTGGGTTTAATAGGCCCGTGGCAGGAAGTTCAAAATGATCTCTATTTTTGAAATATATTAATATAGTAGTATCAAATTACAAATTGCAGATAAGGAACTTCCCTTCCAGAGAATTTTACAAGGAGGCTCTAGAAGATGGACCTGATGTTGAAGAACAGACAAGGCGCTCCTGGCACAAATACCGTTGCTTTGGACCTTTTTGCTTTTTTGACATTCACGAGGGAAAGGAGTCTCAGCCATCTGGAAGTGGTTCTTGGCAAAATGTTGATGAGGTTGAGTTTGTGCTTGCAATGTATCACAAACTAGTCTCCAGATATCCAGAGCTTAAATCAAGTTCCCGGTTAGCTATTATATCACCATATAGGCATCAAGTCAAACTTTTGCGTCAAAAATTCCGAGAAACATTTGGTGTGGAGTCTGACAAAGTAGTTGATATCAACACTGTTGATGGTTTCCAGGTAATCCTTTGACTTTCCTGACAGATTTCCTGCATCATTTGGCACTTGATTAGTGCTAAATAAGATTCAGGCATCTTCTCTTCTCCTCTGTATTTGGTAGAGAGAAAATAATTCACTTTACTACAGGGACGTGAAAAGGATGTTGCAATATTTTCATGTGTTCGAGCGAGCAAAGATAAAGGCATTGGTTTTGTTGCTGATTTTCGGCGAATGAATGTTGGCATAACCAGAGCACGGTCTTCTGTCCTGGTATTCATTTAGCAAGCGAAAGTTTTCTAATATTCACTCCTACTTTTCAGAAGTCAGTTAATGTTCTGTAAACAATGTTCTACATTTTGTGTTTAGGTTGTTGGTTCTGCATCCACATTAAGAAGAGGAGACAAACATTGGCAAAATTTAGTTGACAGCGCGGAGCAGAGAAATGCGCTCTACAAGGTATAAACTCTTGACATAATTATCTTAGTACTCCATGTTGAGAAATATTGAGACATTGTCCCAAAAAATGAGGTAGGGGAAGGACACCCAGTTCCTTAGGAGCAAAAACAGGAAATATAACCAAACTTTAAGGAGTCTGGTAAATTTGTTAGCCATGTGGTGTGAACTAAGAAAATAATTGTCTCATCCTTATGCTGTCTAATTTTCTTTCGCTTCCTCGTTTTCACTTCAGGCATTAATGATGCACATTTTAAGTTTCTTTCCCTTTACTGAACTTCCTGGTCTCGAACCTTTAGACAATTATAAATTTTCCGGTTGTGCCACCTCAGCTAGATCCTTGATTTCTACAGTTCAATAAACACATATTTTGCTTATTTGGCTTCTGTTTTAGGTCTCCAAACCCTACGATGAATTCTTCAGTCAGGAAAATCTCACATTAATGGAAGTCGAAGCTATGCATGATAAACCTGAAGCTCCTCCAGAAGATATGGACGTTGAAGTGCCCGTTGATGGTACTGTTGTTGAAGCTGATCCAGTGCAACCGGAAGAAAATGACTGGGGTGATGCTGGAGAAGACGGGGGCTACGATGAGGACTAGGGTTCGTCTACAATTGTTTCTGTTATCATTGTTTGACCAATGTGAATTCCACAAGATTGTTCCCAATGGCTCTTAATTTGTATTTATACTAAACATATTTTTACGAATCATAATGAATTAATGATGATGTCCAAATCATTGTAGTGTAGAGACTGAATTCAATTGATTATTAGGAGCTTGGAACAACTTGACATAAACTGTAAGATTCTTTTTTTTTAGAAGAAGAAAACATATTGTAAGGCTAATCTTATAGTAGATCATTACTTGTATTTGGTGTCCATGATTTTTGGCATTATGGTAAAATCAAATCATCAGCATTTCTCTTATGTTTAATGTTTTTTTCTGTTCTTTTCCGTCTCCTGGACTGTACAGAGCAGCTTTAATACCTTCATATGAACAGTGGAAGATTTGTAGACAGAGAATTACAAATTTATAGTAATACTCCTTGTCTAAAAGTAATATTTCAAGATCTTCTATAATTGTTTCGTTTTGTTAATATCTTTTTTCAGGTCTTTTTAATATCAATCAGATGTGAGATACCCATTCCACTCCCTTTGCTAACTTCCAGACAAAGTATCAGTTACTTGTACATCACTCACAGATTGCAGAAGTACAGACCCAACTTGATTTCTTTAGACTAAAGTCAGCTATAGTTCCAAAATCTATTTCTTTTTGATTTTTTTTCCCGTATAATTATTTACAATTTGTAGCAACTTTAATCGCCAGTAAATGTTGACTATGTCGCCATTAAAAGTCTAAAGCAAATAAGAGATAGACTTGAACTAATACAAAATAAGGTAAGTTGTGTGAAAAAGAATTTATGGCAAATAAAGTCAGCATAAAGTTTAGGCTATTGTGGCCAATAGAGTTGTTCTATGTAAGGATAAATAGTTTTAGTGGCGACGGTCACCACTAAAAGTCAAATTGTCGCCACTAAAAGTCGGCACTGTGTCGTCCCTTCTTTTTGCGACTACTGTACTGACTTTTAGTAGCAACTTTTTGACTTTAATCGCGACATTAGTCGCCACAAAAACAATCTATCCTTTTATAACTTACTCTTTTGGGCATAATAGCCTTGGCGTTAAGTCGGTATATGCCATTTGACTCTTACAAGTATCGTTGTCTGACAACCAATGTCTCACAATTTATTTTAATAAAGAAAGTTCAAAACACATGAATGTCAATGATATTAAAGGAAAAAAATTACATGAATTTGAATTTTTGATATACTACCATGCAAGTGATGGAATTCTACCATTTAAACTTTGGGGAACATATGATGCGATTTTGAAATTGAGGGAGCAAACTTTAATTTTCTTGTTTCTATTTTTCAAATAAAACAAAACAGAGATAACGACAGAAGTGGATAAATACTAAAATAGTGAAAAGAGAAGAAGAAAGCTACTCCTAAAAAGAGATGCCAGTACATTGCATATTTGCATGGAACTCAGATTCAGATAGAAGAAGCCAAGTTTGAAACGTAAAGTCCGAACCCCACTGTCGTCACTTTCTCAGTTTTTTTGGGTTTCCAATCCGATATCCGATATTCATATTGGAGTCCGACTATATTCGGATTCGCTCCACGTAGGTCCCGTTCGGGGAAAGCGCTCCCTACCAAGGATTTTTTCATATTCAGGACTCAAACTCGAGACCTCTGGTTAAGGGAAGAGCAGCCTCATCCATTGCACTACATCCTTTGGTGGTACTTTCTCAGTTTTTAGACAATTCACTCCGTTCACTATTTACGTCAAATAAATACTAATTCCTCTATTCTATTTTGAATTATACTATCTGTTTTATTTTAATTGTCCTAAAATTAGTACTCCTATTACTTATTTTTTAAAACCTTAAGTTTATCCGTAATGCCATCTTATTATAACCATATATGAATATTATATCATATTTAAAATTAAATTAGAAATAATTAAATTTCATCATAAAATACAACAAACGAATTAGTAAGGATATACAAATTTTTATGTTTAAACTTTTACTAGCTTGACAAGGACTATCAGATGTTCAACTTATGACATGAATTACAGAATTCAAACATTAGAATTTTATATTTTAAATTTTAGAGTAATGATTCATAATCAATGAATGGAAAAGTAAGTCAACCTAGCTTATGACCACCATTCTTCCTAAGAAATGCAAATAAGTTTCCTTCCCCTTTACTGTGCATGCTTCAAAATTTTAAAGATTATCACTAAACAACTTATTTTTAGTGATAATGAAAAACACTTAGGGCTTGTTTGGCCGTAAAAAAAATTAGTTTTTTCGGTGCTAATTAGCCATACGATGAAAGTTTGGGAGAGGGTAGTTGAAGTGAGGGTGAGGACCCGTGTGTCCATTTCTGAGAACCAGTTCGATTTCACGACGGGGCGTTCGACTATGGAAGCCATTCACATTGTGAGTAGATTGGTAGAGCGGTATAGAGAGATGAAGAAGAACTTGCACATGGTGTTCATTGACCTAGAGAAAGCATATGACAAAGTCCCGAGAGAGGTGCTCTGGCAATGCTTGGAAGCTAAAGGGATCCCAGTAACCTACATTAGGGTGATTAAGAACATGTATGATGAAACTAAGACTCGGGTTAGGGCAGCGGGAGGAGAATCGGAACACTTTTCAGTTATGATGGGGTTGCACCAGGGATCAACTCTTAGTCCATTCCTATTCTCCTTGGCAATGGACGCATTGACAAGACATACTCAAGGTGAGGTGCATGGTGTGTGTTATTTGTTGATGACATAGTTTTAATTGATTAGACGCAAAGTGGTGTTAACGAGAGGCTGGAGGTTTGGAGGCAGACCCTAGAGTTTAAGGGTTTCAAGTTGAGCAGGACCAAGACGGAATACTTGGAGTACAAGTTCAGCAACGATACCCAGGAAGGGGATATGTAGGTGAGGCTTGATACGCAAGTCATCTCCAAGAGAGGTAGTTTTAAGTATCTTAAATCTATAATACAAGGTAACGGGGAGATTGATGAAGATGTCACGCATCGTATCAGAGCAGGATGGATGAAGTGGAGGCTCGCTTCCGGTATCTTGTGTGATAAGAATGTGCCGCTGAGAGTTAACTATAAGTTCTACAAGGTTGTAGGTAGACTGACTATGTTATATGGAGCAGAGTGTAGGCCAGTCAAGAACTCTCATATCCAGAAGCTAAAAGTATATGAGATGAGGATGTTGAGCTGGATGTGTGGGCATACCCGGTTGGATAAGATTATGAATGAAGTTATTCGTGGAAAAGTGGGAATGACCCCTATGAAGGATAAGATGTGGGAGACGAGGTTGAGATGGTTCGGGCATGTTAAGAGGAGAAGTATAGAAGCCCTAGTTAGAAGATGCGAGTGGTTAGCCTCAGTGGGTAGCAGGAGGGGTAGAGGTAGGCCTAAGAAGTCTTGGGAAGAGATTATTAGGCGAGAAATGGCGCAGCTGGAGCTGACTGAGGACATGGCCTTAGACAGGAGGGCGTGGAGGTCAAAGATTAGGGTAGAAGGTTCGTAGGCAATCGAGCGTGATGGGTTTTCAATGTCTCTACCATATGTTTTGATGATCTAACAAACTTACTATCAAGGACCAGATAGGTAACCTGACACACTTGGTACACATTGCAAATGAACGAATTCCAGCCTGAACTCCAGCTAATGTGAACTGCTGCAAATAAAGAGAATAGAGGAACAAGACAGGGACCTGATCCCTTGGTGTTCTATGACAGAAGTACAAGTCAACTATACAGCTGGAAAGCAACTGCAGAAAGTAACTGCCTGCAACTGTACACGCGACAATGCAGCAGATAGTGCATCAATCACTTCCCATTGGGAAGAGGCGTGTACCAACCAAGAATTGGCATCATCCTTGGGATGTCTTTGGTAGTATAACAACATGGTGTAAGGCACAAGATATTCACTTGAGCATTTAGTGATATTCTCTCAAGCATAAAAGATCTGATCCAGGATTGAAGTCACAAGTGTGTCAAGAACAAGAAGACAACTCCACTAAGGATCAGTTCCACAATAAATCTATGTGTGTTCGTAGTTGAGTTGTAATCTTGTTGTTTGTTCTTCATTGTAACTCTTATCCTACTTTCTTAGAAGCTTTGTTTTAGGAAACTCAAAATCATAAACCTTCTGAGTTTTTGTTGTGACTAGAGTTAGTCATAAGTTAAAGTCTTTGTAACTAGTGAGTGACAAAGTAGCTTGTGATAAATGTATTACAAGTTGGTTGAGTTGAAGTCTTTGTAATAGAGTCATTACAAAGTAGCTTGTAATAGTGTGTTTGCAAGTTAATGAAGTTGAAAGCCTACAGGTGTAGGTCGTGGTTTTTGTCCCCTTGAGTTGAGATTTTTCCACATAAAAATCTCGTGTCTCATTTACTTACTGTTTTAATTAGTATTCTCAATGAAAACTCATAGAGGACCAGGTACTCTATAGTTTGGTGGACTCATATAAACTAATAGAGCATTTCTCTTTGTCTTACTCAGTTCGCTAGCATTAGTATTAGTATGATATCTTTTATTCATAGATGACTATTACTACCTAGAGTTTAACTGCATTCTTGGATTCGACCTTATTTTATCTTGTTGTTGTTCCTACTAGTTACAATTACCTTTTCTTTTTCGGTTGTTCTCTAGGCGAGAGTCTATCGAAAATAGCCTCTCTGCCCTTCAGGCGTAGAGGTAAGGCTGCGTACATCCTGCCCTCCTCAGACCCCACTTGGGAATCTACTGGGTTTGTTGTTGTTGTCGGAGTCAATGTTTGGTTATGAAATTTCAAATTTCACTTGAAGTTGAATTTCAGAATTTTTTAAAAATTTGAAAAACTCCAAAAAAAACTATTTTTCAAAATTTCACTTCAAACTACTCACAAAAATTCAAATCAGCTCCAGATTGTATTCATGTCCAAACACAACTCTAATTTTCAAATACCATTTTCACTTGATTTTTTTTTTAATTTTTCTCGAAATTTCACGATTCTTATGTCCAAACGCCCACTTAACATAAATATACAATTTTGAAGTTTGAACTTAATCAAGTAATTAATCTCGTGCTTCAAAATCAGCTAGTTCCAGAGAAGTTTTTAATTGTCGGATAATACGGGGAAGAATGTTGCTTTCGCAAAAGACACGAACGAATCTCTTAAAACAGTAGAAAATGGTTTCGAGGAATAGTATATTTTTTCTTTTCCTTTTCTCTTTCTTTTGCCTTTTTCTCTTTTCCTCGTTTTGCAGCTAATTTCTTATTTTTTTCCTCATAATTATTTTTTGAAAGTTGATACATTATCCGCAATTACTCTCTTCGGTTCACAATAAATGACCAATTTGCTTTTTTTATTTTTGTCCAAAATAAGTGTACATTTATATAATCAAAAAAGAATTCAATTTACTTTTACAAAATTACTCTTATGTACATATCCCTACAAAGTTTTCTTACTCCTCACATAAATATTTAATTAAAGGTAGTTTAGTCATACTAAGTATTTTTGTATAGAATTTAGTATTTTCTTAATGGGCGTGCCAAAAGCAAACTGGTCACTTATTGTGGACTGGAAAGAGTAATTAACGACTCCGCCTACTTTCGGGCAGACAGTAACTTTCTTTATTTATTTATAAACAAGTCAACCAATTATGAAAAGTTTGTAAAATAATTTATAGATACAGAAAACAATAAAATAATTTAATAATTTTACTCCACACATTTTTAAAATTTTCTAAAGTAAAATTAACCTAAAACACAAGTCGACTTTTATACACACTTTTTAACTTCAACTTTACATATAATCTGTTTTCCGATTTCTTTAAATATTAAGAAAAAATCCCTTGCCTAAACGTCTGCATTTATAAAAAAGAGAGTTCATGTTTACTTTTCTTCTCCATATAATTGAAGTTTTCGAGTAAATCCAACATGGCATTAAAATGCTTCTTTATCAAGAAGTTATGCGTTTTAAATGTGAAATTACTTTAATATATATATATATACCGTAAAATCTCTCACTAAAATAGATGCAAGTTCAATTTTCATTATCTTTTGTTTTTTACCCCAATGTAATACATATTTTCTTTTGAGAAAAAAGAGAAACATCAAAATAAAGAAGAAAAGTATAAATTTAATATCCAAAAAAACTCGTAAAACTTTTGCCTAACACGTATCATGTCAAAAGTAAATCAATTAAATAATGTAATCTAAAGAGTATGAAAGTAATAAATGGCTAGAGTACACACATGACACATATATGTAAAATCACACCAAACTAAGAACTTACAATCTAGTGGTATTGGTGTGAGTATCCTATGATTAGGGGTGTTCAAACCGAACAAAATCGCACCAAATCGAAAAGTCAAATCAAATCGATTAAAAATTCGATTAGGTTTAATTTGACTTAATTTGGTATTGAGTAAAAAAAATCCGAACCAAATCGACATATAAATATATAAATTTTATTAATATTTTTAAGACTTTATAGTACATTTTCTAAAATATTTGGGATCCTCTCATGTATTAACCTTGAAAGTATAAATTAACAAAAAATTATTGTTAGACGACTAAGGGTGGCAAGTGGGCCGGTTAGGCCCGAACCCGGCCCAGACCCGCAAGCCCATATGGGTAGTGGGCCTAAACGGGCCTACCCACTTAAGCCCTTGACTAGGGGTTTGAGGCCCATGTGGGCTGATTCAAAGAAAGTGCCCGTTAGGCCCGGGACCGGCTCCTAAGTGGGCCGGTTCAACCTGTCCTAAACGGGCCCAATAGCTAAATTTAAAAAAAAACTCTTTCAAAAATCTAACCGTTGGCTATTGAAAAAATAGTCGTTATGGCTGCCAAAATAGTCGTTGGCTATCTATAAAATAGCCATTTAACCCCTCTAACTTTGTTTTAACCCCAAACTTTTTATAATTACACTTTTTCCCTATTTTCAACTATAAATACCCCCTCATTCTTTCATTTTTCTTCACCAAATCATCAATCTCTCTCTAATTTTCTTCTAAAATTGGTTACTTTGTTGTTGCAACTTGTGTCAAAAATTGTGAAGTTGGTGAATTGAAGTCTTCAAGTTTTCAACGATAATTAATTTCAACAAGTTGTTCGTCAATTCGGTAAACTCGTTCCAACTCTTTAGTTTTAATATTATATTTTTTGTTTGTTTTATTTAGTTACTTTGTATAATTATAATTAAGATGGCATATTCCTTAAAAAATGTTTAGTAAATATAAGGAAAAATCCAAGAGTGGTGAATCTAGTAGCCAATCTATTCCTCCTCTAATTCCTCGGCCTCCCCTACCCAAACCCCATACCCGCCCTCCACCTGCTCCTATTTTTGATAGTGATAATACTTTATTACAGTTTACGGACAGTCAATATGTGCATAATGTTGGTGGTGGTGAACGCTTAGATGATGAATATATGAACAATCTTTATGGTAATCCAACTATAGATGAAGAAGATGAGCAGGAAATAGATTTAGATGAAACGCACTCGGATGATGAAACACACTAGTCATGTTGCTCAAGTTAACCCAACTAATCCAAATGATGCCCGGAGGACCCCCCTGTTACTACCCCTACTTTTTCTCGACAACCTTCTAAGCGAGCCGAAACATCTCTTGTTTGACCATTTTTTATTCAAATAAGAAAAAAAATAAAGCTAAGTGTAAAACTTGTGACAAAGAGTTAGCCTTTAGCTATGTTGATCGGGGGGACGAGAAGTTTGAGGAGACACATAATGATACACCCTCAAGATAAAGCTAAATTTTTTCAAATGAAAGCTGCGGCCGGGGGTGCAAGTCCAACTAGTCAGCCTGACCCTAGTATTTTATATTATGACACAAGAAAAGATAGGGAAGAATTGACAAAAATGGTTATTGTTATGTGCTTACCCTATAGTTTTCCGTCTAACCCCCACTTTGTGCATTATATTAGAAGAGTTTTTAATCCTACTTATAAAGGATGACCTCGCACAACCGTAAAGAGCGATATTTATAAATATAAACATGAATATGAATAATATTTGCGCTATTTTTTACTCATATTAATTTTTGTGTTGCTATTACTACTGATATTGGTAGAAGTGGTAATGACTGTGATTATCTTAGTGTTATAAGTCATTGGATTGATGAGGAGTGGATAATGCAAAAGCGCATTATTGCTTATAGAATAATTAATTCACGTCACACAGGGCAGTTTATTTCTAGCACGGTTATAGATATTTATAGATATTTTTGCATTAGTGATAAAATAATATCAATTTCAATGAATAATGCTACTAGTAACACTAATGTTGTAGCATTGCTTACCACTACACTAAATCCTGCATTTAGTAATATTTTTCATGTTAGATGTATTTGTCATATTTACCATTTAATTGTAGGTGATGGTATGAAAATTTTAAATGTTGAAATTGAAAAGGTTAAAATGGCTCTTAATTGGCTTTTTTATTCAAACCGTAGAAGTAGACTTAGAGAATATTTTAAAAGATGCGATGAATTTGGCCTAAGAGAAAGAAAGGTTCCTAAACCTTGTCCAACTAGATGGAATTACATGTGTGACAGTTTAGTTGTTGCATATGAATGAAGAAACCCCATAAACTTAACGTTTAATGCTCATGTAAGTGATGATGATGAGCACCTTACAAATGCGGATTTGGCTAATGTTAAAATGCTTGTAGATTTTTTAGAAACATTTCATGTTGCTACAAATGAATTATCTGGGCAATATTATCCTACTATTTCGAACTGTTTAGTTTATCTTGCAGATCTTGCAAATTTGTTTGCTCATTTTTCAGAGGGTGGGGAAATTTATGAAGTAGCTATTGATTCTATGAGAAAGAAATTTAAAAAATATTTTCCCTATTCCCCCTATTTATGGTATTGCTGCCTTGTTAAATCCTACTATGAAATTAGGTGGTCCTCAATATTGGTATCGATCTATTTATAACGGTTTTGCACTTGCACTTGAGGAGTTCTCTACACTTTCGGACGTACAAGCCTCAATTAAAATAAATGCTCTAACTATTTATAGTGCTTATCAAATTGCACTAGATAATGCTAGACCAGATATTCCAACTCTTTCTTCTAGTTCTCAATCATCTAAAAGAACTGCAGAAGTAAGAGCACTTAGTTCTTGGACCGAGTTCAGGGGTTCTCAAGGTTGTACCACTAGTGATTGTTCACAACTAAATGAGCTTGAAGTTTATTTGTCACAAGGACTTGAGTAGGAGAATCCCGACGGCTCATTTAATCTTTTGGATGGTGGATGGGCAAATAAAAATACTTTTCGGTCCTTTCAAGGATGACCCGAGATATTTTAACCATTCAAGCTTCAACAGTGGTATTAGAGAGCGCTTTCAGTCAAGCAAGACTACAACTCGGTGATTATAGAGCGTCTGTGAGGGAGAGCTTGGAAAAATCAGTACTTTTCAGAGATTGGATCCGTTCGTAACGAAGAAATTTTGGACTTGCTGAATCACAACCAGAGGTAGACGAAGCTTACGAAGAAATGCTAGCTGAACTTGCGGATGAAGCATCTTCGCCCGAAAGCGGTGATGAACAAGCTTCTTTTCCACCATCACCAACGGAAATTCCTCCGAACCTTGATGGATTTATGAAATTTGTAAGAGATACCATGTAAAATTAATATGTAACTTGTATTTTGGCACATCTTGATTAGTTTCTTTTTCTTCTCAATGGTGGTATTAGCACCTTGGTTGTGCTCATTCCATTGGGGGGGGGGGGGAGGGGGTGGAAGCTAAGAAAGATTGGGCCATATTTTCTTAATGTTATAATAATAAAAAATATAACGCATTCCTTTGATTATCTTTTTACAATATTTTGTGTTTTAAATTTGAATTAAAATTTTTAAGTCACAATTATATAGTATAATTTACAAGAAAATGCCTTAGATAACAAAATTTAAACAAATAAATAGCTCACATATTATATATATATATAGTATATATAATATATAAGCTATATAATTTACAAGAAATTGCCTTAGATAAAGAAATTTTAAAAAAAATAGTCAAGGCCCATTTAGGACCGGGCTCGGCCCACATAGCCCGGGACCATTACTACACAGTCCCGGTTCCGGTCTGGTTATAACCAAAAGCCCATGAAGCCCGGGTCCGTTTAAGCTCGGCCCACGAAGATCGGGTCCGTTTGAGCCCAGACCGTTTAAGCCCGACACGCGAAGCATGTTTGGAACCGGGCCCGGACCGTTTGTCAGCCTTATAGACGACTAAGAAAATAACTATCACGTGTTACTAAAAAAATTCTCCCATTAGAATATTTTAATATATCATATGTTTGTCAATTTTTTTCATATTTACTAAACATATATTCACTTATTAAAGCTTTATCTATAATTTTAACAAAGTAAGATTGAAATAATATTTATGTAACAAAAAGATCCAAAAACCCGACAAAACCGAACCAATCCAAACCGATATAGTTGGTTTGGTTTGATTTTGATAAAAACCGAACCAACTCGGTCCACGTACGCCCCTCCCTATGATCTTACCGCGATGGATTTAGAATTTGATTTTTGTGATTTTAATCTTTTAAGTTTTTTACTATTGAATCTATTAGTATATTTTAAAATTGATTTCAGACATTATTTATTATAATTCTAACAATTTTTTATATATGAATTTTATCAGCTTATCGAAAGTACTGGATTCAAATGTTATAAGACTGCATCTACCTATGTATGACATCTCTATGTTTAGGAGACATATGAAACTTTAAATATTAAACTTATTATTTCAAAAAAGTTTAAACTTGTAAATTTCTCCCAAAAATGAAATATTTGACACTGGCACTCAAGATAATTTTTTTAAAACAATGAATATACATATACATATAGAGAAAGATTGGCTTATTTAAGTTATCTTGATCTCTATGCGGTTTGATCCCTAGGAGGAGGGCACAGTTAAAGAACAAGAGGTAAATATACTCGAGTTAGAGGTAAAAGAATACGTTGTCGGTTTCTCGAATTAAGTTTTTTTTTTTTTCTATAAATGGGTAACTGCAATTTAATAAAATTGGAGGAAAATGTAGATAAAACACTTGTTGTTGGTTGGACGGTCTCCCCGCTATAGTCCAAATTAAAAGTTCACAAAACCAGTTTTACTACTCTTCTCTTCTCTTGGGACAACGTAGTACCCGTCTCTCTCTTTAACACACAAAGAAGAAGAAGAAGAAAAGTTCATACAGAAAAAAGATCCAAAATTTCCTACAAACGTCGTCTCTGAAATTATAATCCTCAAAAATCAGTTATTGGGTATTTATTTTCTTGTTAAAAAAACAAGAGTTCAGGAAGAAGAAGAAAAAAAAGGGGAAAAGAAACGAGATCCCTAGAAAGCCGGCAAGTATGGCGTCAAAGGTGATGCCGTCAGCGTCAACAACGCCCAATTCGGATCGTTCTCGTTCTCGTTCTCGCCTTCCCCAAAACCCAACTCCTTCTTCTTCCTCTTCTTCTCTACTTCACTCTGATCCTTCTAGAAACTTCGGTTCTATGAACATGGACGAACTTCTCAACAACATTTACTCCGATTCCCCCGACCCTTTTTGCTCTGCCTCTGAAACCACCGCGCCTACCCCCGCTGCCGCCGGTGGTGATGGCCGTGATGTGGGACCCAGTAAGACTGTGGATGAGGTGTGGAGGGAAATTGTATCAGGGGGTGGGGGTGGGGGTGGAGGTGGGGTGAGGCTGTAGTAGGGAGCCAGAGATGACTTTAGAGGATTTTCTGACCAAAGCTGGGGCGGTTACGGAGGAGGACGTTAGAGTCCCGGTGATCGCTCCGCCGCCAGCCACGGCGGCGCCAGTTGCAGGAGGGTTTGTGGTGGATAACATGGGGAATTGTCAGTTTCCGATGGCCATGCAGAATGGACCCCTCATGGGATTTGGAAATGGGGTTGTGGCTATTGCTGGGAGTGGGAGCGGGAGTGGTGGTAGTGGCAGAGGGAAGAGGAGGTCAACTGTTGAAGAGTTGCCGCTTGATAAAGCTACACAGCAGAAGCAGAGACGCATGATCAAGAACAGAGAGTCTGCTGCTAGATCTAGAGAGCGAAAGCAGGTCCCTTTTTTGCTTTTAATACCCTATTTTATTTGTTTTCTGGCCACTTTGGGGCAAGAATTGAGACATGCATGTATGTTTTCACTGAAATTGCAGGCTTATACTGTGGAATTGGAGTCTTTGGTTACTCAATTGGAGGAGGAAAATGCAAGGCTTTTGAAAGAAGAGGTTAGTTTATTAAGGTCTTCTAGAATGAGATAATTATCTTGTTTTTTACTAGAGAAACTTTGCTTGTTGTCGGTCACCAGTAACAAAAATCATCTGTTTTGTAACGCCTCGTTGGGCCAGCTCTCTGTTCACTTCATTTTTTGGTTAAAGCTTTTAGCTTTATGAGTTCCAGATTCACTGCTCTGTAGCCTCACTTTTTTCAGCATGCCCAATAAATGCTGTTCGATCTCTGTGTACTTGGAGCATGTAAAATTAAGATTGTTTAGGATGATATGTTCTAAGAAATTTCTAAATGAACCCATTCTTTGGCTGAATGCAGGCCGAGAAGAATAAGGAGAGACTTAAGCAGGTATGACTTTCACTCTTTTGCTCTTTAATATACCACTTTGGTAATGAAACTTTAGCATGCATTAGAGTGAAATTCTTGTTGTATCTCAGTCAATTCCGAATTGGTTTCTGTGTTCTTTTATCCAATGAATGCAGGCATGCTTCTAGTCTTGCTGTGTCTTGTTGCTTGCAGTACCCTTAGTACTGCTTTCTATTTTCTCTGGATGAGCTGAGCTCTGTATTTCTCCGCCTCTTTTGTAACATTGACTCTGTTCATTTCTTATGCGGACTATTTCTTGTGGCATTATTGCTTGATGCTAGTCATGCTCTTGTGCTCCCATCGAGGAATTTAACAGATTACCTGTGCACATTGAACTCAAAAGTTATCTGTACCGCACTATTTTAAGGTTGAGGATTCAGGTAACGGTCAAGCAGGTCATGAATGACTAGCTCTTCATGCGGAAGTCCTTTATGCAACATTGACAAATGATTCACATGACTCCTTGTAGATCTTCAGTTCTCCGACTGTAGAGTTATCCATGAGCAATATAGATTTATGAAACAGAAAATCAAGCACATCGTGATTGGACACATATGTTGGTATATATTTCTGCAATGATCTGCATTTTAGTCGTGATCAACTCCTTCTATAAGGTCTTGGCACTTTGTTTTTCCGTGTACTCAACTTCACAACCTTTTTGCATCTTTTTTCCTAGGGAACTTTTGAATTTGAGTTGCTTTTAGAGCCAAATGCAATAACTAGTGGCAATTTTAAGAAGTTCTTTTCTACTGTTGATTAGAGACTTAGTAAAACTATTCCAGTCTGAGAGTACATAAATTGACAGCCAGATACATGTAATCAATTCGCGAATAATTGTCTTTAGCGGAGGCGGAGCTAGCTATCAGGTGCGGATTCCGCCGAGCCCAGTCACTTTTACTTTTACACTGTATTTATATTAGGAAACTCATTAAATATGTACAAATAGTTAATTGTGAACCCAGTAACTAAAACGAACTATGGATTTTGTGGCAAATTCAGAACCCATAAATTTCAAATTGTGGCTCATCTCTGGTCTTTAGTACTTTTTTCCACTATGTATGATACTCCTCCAAATTTGTTTTTTCCTAACTCTCTTTTTATATTTTCAATGAGGTTAAGCAGTTATACCTATATATGCAAATAAATGTATCGTTCTTGATACATGCTTAGGCATCCTCGATATAAGGTGTCTGCACACATTGAGTTAAAGCTTGGAGATGACTCCATGAAGTTCTCCATTGCAATGTTTTGCAGATTTCTTGCTGACACTTTGCATGTATGAAAGAGAAGTTCTGCTCCTTAACCACCAATCTTATGCTATGTTAATGTCAAATGTAAAGGTAGGTTGATGCTTGTATCAGGGTAGGTTACCCTACATAACACCCTGTTGGGTGCTGCCCTTTCCCGGGCACTGTGTAAGCGCGGGATGTTTCGTGCAATGGGCTGCCCCTTTTTTTTAAATGTCAAATGTAAGGGTCAGGGAGGTTGAAAAAAGAGATTCACTACAGTTTTTCCATTTAGGAGTTGATATGCAACTTGCACCATGAGATGAAACATATCAACCTCACTGTTTGATGATTTTTCAGTCAGAAGGTTATTTCTTCAGATCCTTGCACTTAATCAAGATGAAGGCTCTGGTTTCTTTTTCCTCTGTTCTCCTTTTAAAGCAATCCTTGTAACTTCTCTTACTAAGATCAAGGCTCTTGTTTCTTTTTCCTCTCTTCCCCTTTTTGAAGCAATCCTTGTAATTTCTTAAACAACGATCAAGGCTATTTTCTTTCCTTTTTCTCATCTTCTTCCCTTTTTAAAGAGTCTTTGTATTCGGAATGGGGTGATAGAATATAGTCTAGAGGACTAATGAAAGAGAAGCTGCTGTACTTTGATAATCTATTGGGTGCTCTGGTGATCCCAGATGCAAAATCTGTTTTTATCTAATTCTTCTTGCATGAGAACCTGAATCTGATTCTGATAATCCTAGTATTGATCACTAAAAAAGAAAAAGAGAAGATAGTGCTAGTGTTCATCACTGGCGTTGCATTCTTATTTTGTTATTTCAGCAAAACTTGTTACTGGAGACATCTTAAGCTGTTATTTTGCCCCTCAACAGAAAAATTTGAAGTAAATATAATCAGAAAAGTTATATAATGTGAGAAAAGGGAGAGATATTAAGAAGAATCGAAAATGGGATTTAGGGAGAAAACTGGAAGAGCTGGAAGGTTGACCAACTCAGGATAAATCATTTAAATTTAGGTACGACTATCTTAATCTTTTAGTTTATTTTTGTGCAAGCAGTTACGGGGTTTTATGGGGAAAAGAAAGTGCAGGGTCTTAAAGAATTACACCAAATTGTACCCTGCTGTCCATTATCTTGTATGGACGTATATATCAAATTCTAGAGATTCATATATTCCTTTTTAAGCCTAGCTTTAAAATGAAATTTGTACATGAACTTTATATTTGTAGTCTGAATAAGATGAGTTAGGAGGTGCTTTCAGTTGATTGATTGTATCCTTGTCATCTCTTGGTAACATATTCTTTCTGAACGTGGGTTCACCTTTGATCACTTTTCATAATATTTCCGTGCAGATTATGGAGAACCTCATACCAGTCGTAGAGAAACGAAGACCACCAAGAGTTCTGCGGAGAGTTCGATCTATGAGCTGGTAGGTCGTCTTAAATGATCCAAAACCAATTGATGTCAGAATCAATGATTGTACTGCTACAGGAGCTGCAGGAAAGTTGGAGGAAGAGGTTTTTCTGATTACCAGAAGAGTTTAGGCCGTACATAGTCTGCAGTTAACTTTTTAGGTGACAGAACTGCTAAGAGCCCATCTCCAAACCGAAGATGACGAAAGCTGCAAAGTTCTTTCATGAATGTCTTGTGCATGAATGAGATTTATGTAAGCATTAGGCTTATGCTTGGCTAGCTTTTTATAGTTTGTTGACGTAGTAGGAGAAGAATATACTGTACTTTAGCTTCCGCAGGCATATCATGCTGGTTGCAGGGAAGATTGATGAACGTGGACTTTGTTTATACTAACTGATGTTGCAGTAGTTTCTGTTTTTTGGAATAAGAATTGGTCTTATGAGTATTATGTGCCAAGTTTTTAAGTTCTGTTGTACTTTCACTGGATTAGCGACGATGGATTTAGGCATTGAATGAAAAGCCCTTCTTCTCTGTGTCTTTCAGTTGATGAAATGGTGGTGGTTAACTGATTATATAGATTGAGAATTTGTTGGTGGAAAGAAGTGCATATGCCCTCTTTTCTCACCCCAACTGAGAGGGATTGAAAGTTCACAGAGGGGTAATCAGTAATCACAAATGAGGGAAATGATGTTTACCTCTCTGCTTCTACTTTCACTACTCCAACCTGCCCTTTTTAGTCCTACAAAACCCACCTTGTTGGTAGACTTCTGGAGAAAAGGCAGCGCTAGAGTGATAGGCTTCTGGGCTTAGCAAATACCGACGGGGAAATGACACTGTATAGCTGCTTTCAAAATAATAGTCGAAAAATTATATATATATATATATATACACACATTTTGTATGCTATAGGCAAAAATTACATAAATTTTATATACTTTTTCGGCTACCGAATATATATAGTTGTTGTCGCGGGCTAAAAGTAAAAAAAGCTCAATACCAATTTATTACACTCCAACAACAACAACAATGATCCAGTATAGTCTTACAAGTGGGGTCTGGGAAGGGCAGTGTGTACGTTGATAGAATAGCTTGGAAGTACTGCATTTTTAGCAGTTTA
The DNA here is from genome assembly GCF_000393655.2 of Nicotiana sylvestris. NCBI lineage: Eukaryota > Viridiplantae > Streptophyta > Magnoliopsida > Solanales > Solanaceae > Nicotiana > Nicotiana sylvestris. Next base: position 115,156,398 of record NC_091057.1, on the reverse strand, counting down.
CGGTTCTTTTCGTAGATTGTCATATTTGTAGTGGATTTCAAATTGTCAAACAATCAAACTCACCTCCTATTATTGAATTGTGATCATTTTATTTAAAAGTTTGAGCAGTTAGGGCATGATGGCTAATTCAATTGCGCTCTCTACTTAACTGTTGAATATAGTTGCACGACTTCTTTCTACTGTGTATTGCGGATAGAAGAGTAAGACTGCTTATGTATCATTTTTATCGAAAAGGTAAAAAACCTCTTTTTTTTCTCAAAGCAAGTTTACACCGACTACAGTAGTGCCATACGTTATAATTTGATTCACTCTCCATTCTCTCTTGAATAAGAAAGTTCACATTGATCCATGCATATAACCAGCTCTCTTTGGTTTGTAACACTTATTTCAATTAATACTTTTTGTTCTTAATGTGTTCAATTATATAACCACTTTCCAAAGATTCAAATTGCTAGAAATACGATATGATACACTTACCTCGTCTTAGAATATATAGAAGTTTTATCGCCAGTGTGTATTAGTTCTTTTTTCTTATGCCAAACATGTCAAGAAATTTGTTGGAGAGTAATGTGGAAATATCTCAAAACCAAGATTTGCTCTAGTGCCCGTTTGGACATAAAATTTGATGGAAGATTTTGCCAAAAAAAGTTCACTTTTTTTCGAAATCAGTGTTTGTTCATAAAATTTCCAATTTAACAAATTGCATCATGTCTGACAAAAGTCATATCAGAATTCGGAAAATTTCAACAATTCAATATTAACAAGATTTTAATTTCTCTCTTATCCTTTTGCTCTGATCCTTAACTTTCCACCAATAATTTTGAATATAAAACATGCATACCTAAGCTCATTTTGGTAGTCATTAGTTCAGAGTGCTTCACAAATATAAAAATAGACGGAGAACTCCAAGTTTTATTAACTACTCATTAATTGTCTAAGATGTTAGTTTACTGTATAAACCATAAATTAAAACTCATTATAGTCATGCTCCAATTTAACAATTTTTATGTGCCTTGCTCCAGGCTGTTGTCACATGGAATTCTAACCCCCTCTAGATAGACCAAGGTTTAGGACTTTAGGAGGGGCCAGCAATTACTGCTCAAATTTAATGTGCAACCCATCTTATTGACATGTGGGATGACTTCATGCTGCAAACATGTGAGTCTGGCAGAAGATAATTAATTATTTAATGAACGTCAGTTTGAACCAAAAATAAAATAAAATAAATGAAGACAATAAAACAAGGGTGTCAACTTCAGCATAAATTGAGGTAAGGTATGTCAATTATTATTAAGGTAACATGAAATATTCAGGAGTTGCTTTCTTGAGTGTTATGTTGCCCAGTGCAGAGGCAACAATCCAACATCCACTGACAGTAAATGTCCCAGATAAGAGGTAACTTAACCTGCAGATATTGTAACATGACAGGAATTCCAAATTGCAGAGACAGTTGCCTTATTTCTTCAGCCAAAATATAGAATGGGAATTGCAATGCATAAATATAGTAAACCAAGTAACTGTATCAAGTGAGGCTAAAACAAATACAAGTATGACTGACTGCTGCAAAGGTAACAAAGGAGTAAATTCAATTCAGAACCTTTTACCAAGTAACTACTATGGGCATCCCGATGTACTAAGCTCCCGCTAGGCGGGGTCCGGAGAAGTGCCGGACCACAAGAGTCTATTGTATGCAACCTTACCCTGCTAAGAGGTTATTTCGACGGCTCGAACCCTTGATCTCTTGGTCACATGACAACAACTTTACCAGTTACGCCAAGGCTCTCCTTCGTATTGAGTGACTAGTGTGGATTCACTATAATCAAATTGACAAAGAAAAAACACCACTATCACACTGAATGCTGCATGCTTAAGTTATGCTTAAGTGCAAGGGTATATATCACTTGATTACTGCTGGAAATAAATAGCCAAGAATACTCACAGATACAATCACACAAACAAGGAGGTGGTAAAATAGCCTAAAATCTTGCATTTCTTACTGCTAAAATTCTATATACATAACTTCCAGTCTTTCCGTTAATGGATTCTAGTTGAGAGTGCACCATGTAACGATGGAAATTTCTGCTGGGCCAAAATGACTGTTAGATGAATTTCCGTATATGGCACAAAACAAATGAGGATTTGGTAGAACATACTACCAGAAAGATACGCCTTAATCTAAAATAAATATCACATGAAAAGAGAATAAGGCCAATTGAAAAGACATTATGAACTTGAAACTGTTAATTCTTATCTCAAGCTCAAATTTCTCTGTCATTGACAAATACAAGGATTGCTGCCTTATTCATCAGTTAATATGCATGTCACTAAGGAGATACAACAAATAAATAGCATCATTTAATAAAAGTATAATCATGATAAAACACCATCCCCACCCCCTCCCAGAGAAAGGAAAAAAAATGAAAAAATAAGCCATCACAATCCAGAAAAATGAAAATGGAAACTGGTTTTACATATGGTATACTTCTCGTACATACAAACAGTTACCTGCTTAAAACATAGTTGCTAGATATGTATCCTTTTTTTTACTTCCTTAATACCAGCATAACCAAAATAGGGATGTATATGAAATTTCATTTTGTTAGAAGCTGTAGTCCAACATAAACGCTAAGGCTGATTTGCACTTCCCAGGAGTTCAAGACCCTCGGCCCGGCAACTCATAATTTTTCTAAATACTTCCTTTAAATGGCGTTCTAGTGGATCAAGACCAGTCTTTAGAACTTCACAGACTGCTGATAGATCTTGACCACCCACTTTAACTTCTTCCATCTGATCGTCTGTCCACGGTAACTGAGCAGAGTCTATCAAGTCAGTCAATTGATGGACACATTTCTCAAGCTGATGAATTTCCTTCAACAATCCATTTGAATTGCGGCGTTCTGGCTTCTTAGCTTCATCCATTATCCTACCATGAAGCAACCAAAGGGGATTGCTCCATGAAAATTGCCTTGGTATAGCAAAATGAATTTGGAGGCTCCGATCCTGACAAGGGACTGCAGCAACAAGAACCCACAGTACAAACAGGAGAATAAAGTTCATTGTAAATATAAGGCTCGCTATCCCATTCGTTGCAGCTATTTCATTTCCACGGGGAGCAACCAAGTGGCTTGCAATTGACTGGAGCTGTTTAGATGCTGACCAAGATTGAGACACGCTCCAAGATAGAGATCTTGAGTGCCCAGAAGGACGACGCTGGTGATCCTTGGTCTTATTATGGCGTCCAAAAGAACGGTTCCTCTGAGAAAAAACAGATCCAGCTTCTTTCTCTTCTAGCATCACAAGAGCCAAATCCATCAGACTCTTTCTAGTCCGGCGGAGCTGACCTTCGCCAATCATCTTTTGTCGAGAATCCAATGCGGAAACCACAATTTCCAAATGCTTATGCCAGAGACGAATCTTACCAATCCCATCACGGGCTGCATTGCAAATATCAAGTGCTTTTATAGTTCTATCAAAGTAGTCAGACAGAAGCTTATCTTGAGGCGATTTCAAGAGGAGTTCCTTATTGTTGCACAAGAGGATTCTGAACTCTTCCTGACAACTGGTAAACGCATCTAGCAACTTGCGAATCCATGCAATGGAAAGGAATTCATCAGCAGAAGCAACCGAGAGTTCCTGAAATCGAGTGGACACTAGTTTTTGAAATGCTTCCTGCTCAATCTCCTGGACATTAGAATCATGGTTCAACTCCAGGGAATGAACCTGTTGTTCACTTCTAATACTCAAAATTGAACGACGGAACGAGGCAAACGGCATCGAAGAACCATGACTATCTGAAGAAGGCATTGTAATCCAATATACAAAACCTCCTCAGAATCTATTTCTATATCCTAAATAAAACCTCCTCGGAATCTTAAAATCAGCTCAACTCAGAATTAAAATACCTTCAACCACTGCAATTTACATAATACCAAACAGGAAAAAGACCAATCAGTTGACAAAACAAAAAAAATGGATTAAAAACAGCATTTCCAGGTCCCCATATTGCAATCCCAAAATTTCAAAAAGAACACAAAAACAGAAACAAGATTACACACCATAATTTCAGCAAAAAGCTAAGTACTATTAATAAGGACCTTTTTAACCGTTTGAACGGTTACAATTCCGAACCAAAACCAAAACCCACCTCAAATTCAGACAGGGAAATAACAGAAACCTCAAGAACATCGAATTTCATGCATAAAAACAGCAAACCAAGATCAAATTCAATACCAAGAATTAGATCCTAGGCAACAAACTCCAAAATTCTCCAAAAAGACTGTAACTTTGAACAAATTGAATGATTTTTTTTAAAAAAAGAAATGAAACATAAGAGAGGAGAAAAAGAATATAATACCTATGAAGAGCTAGCTGGACATGTTGAAGCAGAAAGAGGAAAAAGAAGAAAGGGAACATATATTGAACCCTAGAGCCTTATGGACATGAAGGCCCCCTTGCCTTTGCTGTTGACACTAAATTTTGGGTTGCAAATCGAGACGTATTTAAGAAGCAAATGAGAAAAAGCAAAACCAAAAATATGGTTAACAAAGAGAGTTTTATTTTATTATTAGAGGTAAAGCATGATTTCTTGATTTACGAACTAGAATGTTTTTGGGTTTTTTGCGTTATGGTGTTTGTAATTTTGTTCTTATTGTATTTGAGCCCTTAGACTTTCTATTTGTTGTTTTTGTCTTCGTTTCCTTTTTCTTTTTTCTTTTCTTGTGCTATTTAACGTTTTTTTGCCTTTATTCTCTTTTATATATTCTCTTCGTTTATTCTTCTATTTATGATTCTTACAATATATCACCATTCATCTCGGTTACCAGTGTTTGCTTCCTTCTTACTCCATTTGGCATCTTTGTACTTGATAACATGTAAAACGACGTCTCTAATTGAGAATATAACATTCAATAACAGTAGCGGAAGAAGGATTTTTACCATGAGAATTTAAAAAATAAACACGCGAAACACCTAAAGAAGTTCAATATATATATATATTCGGCTTAACCCCTTCCGCTCACCTAGCTCTGCCCCTTTGCATATATACCGACTATATTTGACTCGAAAATAATATATGTTTACCCGTAAAACGGTACAGTTAAATTTATACGTGGTTTACAGACAAATGAATCGATTTGATCATAAAATGATAAATGAATTAGACAAAAATGTAAGACTTAGCGTTAAAATCGAGATAAGACAATAGAGATCTTGAGCACCAGAATAAAGCTTTCGGAGGTAGTAAGAGCAATATAAATAAGCAAGAAAGTAAATTGTTATTGAGCTTTGAACAGAGTATAGTGTATGCTTGTCAGAAAATTACAGTCCTTACAATGATGGTAGAGCTCACTATTTATAGCTACACTTAGGGAACAAGGTCCTAGGATCAAACTCCTCTTAAATGACAATTATGAGGGCCATTGAAGAATGTGCAACGGTAGGCAGTGAATGTCATATTCTCTGTAACGGACCGTGCACTTAATGCTGTAAAATATTCTTCATTGAATGCTATCGAGTGGCAGGCATTTATTTTGCCTTTGTGAATATCATTCTCTCTGGTAACAAACAAGATCGTTGCCTTTGGACCAGACTGTCTTCTGTCTTCGACTCCATGTGTCGCTTTCTCATGCGATCATTAAATATGAATATATTTTATCCTATAAAGATAGTCCCTCTGCTTTCCGTCATAACTTTGTGTCACCGAAAAGTTGGTAGAAAAACCTTTCTTGGCAGGAAATTCTCTAACCCCCTCTTAAAATTTATGACGGCTGATTAGACGCATATCTCTTCGCATTTAATGCCCCAAATATGCGTCATCCCACGATACAATACCACTTTTGCCGATTATTGAGGTAATTTTGACCACGATTACAGCCGTCTATTCCTTTACTTATACACATCAAACTTCTCTATTTACACTTCATAATTTTCCAAACTTACTCAAACTCTCATTACTCCACTCGAACTTGTCTTCAACTTTCTCTAATCTTTTTCTTCAGAAAAAACCCCTTTCTCTCTTCTAATAACAATGGATTCTTCTTCTAGAAATTCTAGTTCCTCAAAGAACAAACGCAAAGATGATGTTGTTCCTCCTACGGTGAGCACCATTATCCCAAGAAGTCTTGTCATACCCAAAGACTTCGATGAGAAGTATCCTTCTGCTAACCCTCGCACGTGGGCTTTTGGCATGTATCCTTCTTCCATCCGTCCTTTCAGCATATCTGTTGTGAAGAAAGACTGCCATTGCCATGATTTAAACATCACCGCTCCTGACCTGACGGAGCGGATAACCTTACCCAAGAAGGGTTTCACATATTTTTATATGTATCCCTTCACTTTAGAGTTGTTCTCTCTAAGTGGGGAGCTTGACTCCGTCATCGTGGAGTTCTGCATCCGCTACCAGGTATGCCTGGAATAAGTAAGTCCTTCTATGTGGAGAATAGTTGCTTGTCTCGGGCTGCTATGCCAGGAGACGGTAGAGGAGCTAACCCTGGCTCGATTAATGAACCTTTATTCCCCCAAGATTTTCCATGAGGGAATGATAAATTTCAGCAAACGTGGCCATCATGCTCTGCTAACCAGCATGGATGATGATAATTAGTATGGATGGATGGAACGGTTCTTTGCAGTTGCCACCAGGGACCTCATTTCAGCCACCGCTCCATCCTTTCCGGAATTATAGAATCGTACTCGTAAGTTCATTATTTGTCTCGTCTTCTAGTTAAAGATCACCCAGTGTTGTTACTGACCTTTCTTTCACTTATTTCAGCAACTCGATGGACTCCACCGAGGGTAGGGGTGTGCATTCAAATCTGTTTATCGATAAATCGAATCGATTATTTGTTATCGGTTTGTCGATATCGGTTTATCACTTTATCAATTTCGATTTCGATTTCGAAATTTTTATTTTCGAGTTATCGATTTCGATTTTGTCCTCTTCAGTTATCGGTTTATCGATAAACCGATAAGATATACTAAAAAGACAAAAAAAATTACCTTTATTCTATAATACCCTTTCTTTTACCCTAAATCCCTACCCTATTATTTCCTCTGCCACATTTAAGGAATGATCATATTTAAAGCTCAAGGGAATGAACTATGAAGTTCAAATTAATGGAAAACAGAATTAGGCGTGATGATGTATTTTATTATATTATCTTTTTATACCGTTGGAGTGTTGGTGGCATACATTTGGTGGAATCCCGCAAATTTTCTTATTGGTGTAATCGATAACCGAATTGATAAGCCCCAAAAATCGATAAATTAAAATCAAAAAATCGAAACCTTATTGAAACGATAACAATAAGCATATGTACAAATCGATAAATAATTATCGATAAGGGTCAAAATCGAATCGATAAATCAAATGCACACCCCGAACCGAGGGTCAAAGGCTTGGATCAGTGGGTCCAAAAGAGTTTGGATATCACTACCCCCGAGATCCATACGTGGAAAAAACTAGCCCTTAAATATGGGTGGAAGGCCAAAAATCATGGTAGGTTGAACTCATATTTTTTTTCCTTTCGTGTAAGAAAGCATTCACTTGTTGAATTTAGGTCTACCCCAGGGTTCAGTTGTCGTCCCCGAGGAGGACATTTTGGCTAATCTTGCTGACGCGGAGAGACTGATGCAGGAGGCTTTTACCTGAACAGGTATCTCCAGGCCTACTTTTGGTGCAAGTTTTTCTTCTCGAAGTCCTCGGCCGGAGAACAAGCAACCAAAAAGGACACATTCCCCCGCGGTCGAGGGAAATAATAAAAGGCAAAGAGAGCCACGCCCGAGCCGTCTTCGGATGCTTTGATGATGACTGTCACGCCAAAGCCAACCATAGACACCATGATGATTGACGATGATGGAGGAGCCAGTATGAGGGGGCTTCCCTACATAGACGACGACCTTCATCAACTCCACAAAATTCTCAATCTGTTGAGCTAGGTACGCCAACCGAGGACCATACCTCGGCACTTTGAGAAGAGTATAATGTATTGAAAGATGCTAACTCTTGCTTCCGAGTCCCAATCTCCATGACCGGTACCATGAGGCTGAGTACCGGGTCCCTTCCATCTTCGATTGATAAACAACCACCAACTAGCATTGCGTTCACCGCAACTGCTTCTCAGCCTACAATGCCATCAACTTCATCTCCTTTTTCTCCCACTCTGCCTTCGCCACCAACAAGTGCTACATCATCTCTACTGGACGTAATTGCCCGAGAGGGGGGTGTCCCTCTTCCAAGTCCCCAGTTCATGGGAATTTGGGGCAGAATTATGTTGTCCCCTCCGAAGATCCCCAAAGGAGGAGGAGCGTCACCCTTTTGGTCTCTATCGGCTACCATCTGCTATCTCGGCCAGTGTAACTTGCTAACTATCTAAAGACTTTGGCTTTAGAAAATGATAGGGATAAAATACAGACTCTGTCTCGAGAGCGTTTGTTGAACAGTGCCATGCACAATGTAGCAGTGATAGAGCTTTTGTTTCCTCTATTGTTTCTTCTATCTTTGATATGGAAAGGTTATTTGTATTTTTGTTTTGCAGGCCAACTTCCTTGCTTCCGAGGGCCTTCAAAAGCTGATTCATGATAAGGAGGAACATACCTCCAAGCGGGATCAACTTTTGGTCGAGCGAGACTAAACTACTGCTCGCCTCTCAGAATTGGAAGCACAAGCTGATGAGGACATTGAGTTGGAGGTTCGGTTGCATCAAAGAGAACAAAAAGTAGTAACTTTTAGCCATGAGGTGGCCCAGTTAAGGACACAATATCATTCTTGCTGCATCTGATCGTGAGGATTACTCCGCTGAACGATTGAACAATTTGGAGGCAGCCTTTAACTCTAAGACTAAAGAAGTTACTGTTGTCGAGACATAGTTTGCCCGGTTGGAGGAGAAGCATATGAGGACCATTGAGCACAATATTTTCAGCTCCATTGTCCGAGACCTTGATGTTAGCCTCCGGTCCACTAGATTCACGCGGGATAACCTTTTCGCTAATATCGACTGGCTTAAAGAAGAACTTCAGCGCCGAGCGACTTCCCTCATTGTTGAGAAAACATATTCTATGTACATCATAAGGATAAAAACCTTGGAAGAGGCCAAAGTGGGTATCATTGACTTTGATGTCGAAATCGCTAAGGCCCGTGAGCTAGAGTCAACTACTAAAAAAGGTCTTCCATCTCGACCTGATGCAACCAACTCTTCTAATTCCTATTCTGAGTTTTCAGGAGCTAAAGAAGAATCGGAAAGTGATGATGATGAAGGCCAAAATGGTGAAGGTCAAGATATTGAGCCGGCGGCAGATCTTCCCACTTCCCCTAGGGGCGCAGATGTTTCTCTTCCTCCGGGTTTCAGAGATGTGGTATCTTAGTTTTTTTCTTTCTCTTCTTTCTCATATATTTGTATTTGTGTTGTTTGGCACATTTATTGTGAATAGAAGAACTTTTTCGTTCAACTACCGTGCAAGTTTTTCTCTTTGCATACTTTTCGTTTAAGTATTTGCGCAAGTTTTACTCTTTGCGTCCTTTTCGTTTAAGTATTCTCGTAAGTGTTTCGCGTCGAGATATGCGAGGCTTCAGGTGTATTTTTTCCCGGTATTATTTGGATCCCTGGAATAATTTCTTCTGAAATCAACCCTTTAATGTGATGATTTTATAAGGGATGGGCCTCTTATATTTATGGTGCTCTTGAAGAGGACATATCCTGGTCATTACGGCACTAGCATTTGAAGTACTTGTTTGACTTTCAAATGATAAATTCAATCCATCGTTCAGACAAGAAACAAGATAAAAATAAAAGGACTTTATTTTATTCCCTCCATTTTCAAAAGTACATAAGCATTCGTAGAACTAAAAAGAAATTTTTATTTCTTGTAGCTAACTTGTACAACTTGTTTCTACGGGGCTGGCTACGCAATCCCCGATCCCGATGATACAACTACGTTTCAAGGTTTTTTATTCCAGTCAGTGTGGCAATCTTATTTCCGTATCCTCATATCATTCCCCCTAGTGTTAGAATGTGAATTTGAACACTGGAAGTTTTGTGGACTCCACTAGTGAATTGCTAGATAATTTTCAATTCGATAGAAAACTTCACTTTCCCTTAGGAATTTATGCTATAGACCCAAATATTATCTAACAATCCCCTCAGTGGCTTGCACTTGTGAATGGTTGGTTAATATTTGTTAGACAGCAAATTTTTACTTCCCGGTAGCAACTTTGATACCTAGCAAAAGACTATCTAACCGCTCCGTAGTGGTTCTTTACTTGTGTGCCTTGTAATTTAAAGGTCTTATTTCTACTGCTGAAGCTTCCTTCGTAGTATGCTTTCCGTTGCTGCCTCGTTAAAAACCTTGCTAGAAAAATTAAATTGGGACAAAAACTGGACGAATGGAAAAAAAGTGCAGCACATACTTTCAGTATAGGAGAGGCTCATCATATATCGTATCTCTTGAGATGTGCCACATTCTAATTGCTCGAAAACTTGTATCCGTCTTGATATTCCAATTAATTGTATGACCTTTTCCCGGTGACAGCCAAAATCCGGTATGGGCCTTCCCATACCGGACCTAGCTTCCCCGCATTGAGCTCTCGGGTGATCTAAGTTGCTTTCCTTAAAACCAATTCTCCTACTTTGAAATAATGGAGGTTGGCTCTTCTATTGTAATATCTTTCTATTCTCTGCTTTTGGGTTGCCATCCTTATATGCGCCAAGTCCCTGCGTTCATCGAGCAGCCCCATATTGACTAACATTGCTTCATTATTTGTTTCTTCGTTCACATGGAAATATCTTAGGGTAGGCTCTCCTACATCCATCGAGATCAGGTTTCTGCTCCGTACACAAGAGAGAAAGGAGTCTCCCTTGTGCTCGATTTGGTCGTTGTTCTATATGCCCATAGTACTCCTGGCAGCTCTTCGGGCCATTTACCTTTAGCTACTTCCAATCTCTTTTTGAGGTTTTGTATAATCACCTTGTTTGCTGATTCTGCTTGACCGTTCGTACTCGGATGATAGGTTGATGATGTGATCCTTTTGATTTTCAAGTCTTCAAGAAACTTTGTGACCTTTGCGCCTATAAATTGCGGCCCGTTGTCGTAGGCTATCTCTTTTGGTATCCCAAATCTGCAAATTATATTTTCTCACAAGAAATCTACCACTTCATGTTTTTCGATCTTCTGGTAAGGACCTGCTTCAACCCCCTTAGAAAAATAGTCAATTAAAATCAACGAAAATTTTACCTTACCAGGGGCCATGGGCACTGGTCTGACGATATCTATCCCTCACTTTATGAATCGCCATGGTGACAAAATTGATTGCAATGTCTCTGTTGGTTGATGTACCAACGGTGCGTACCATTAACATTTATCACATTTTTGAACATAAGCCTTGGTGTCTTGTTCTATCCGGGGCTAGTAGTATCTTGCCCTAATTTATTTTAACACTAAGGAATCCGTGCCTGATTGATTTCTATAGATCCATTTGTGGACTTCTCGCATAACATAGTTAGCTTCGTAGGCTCCCAAACATCAAGTCAACGGGCCTTGGAAAGATCTGACCTCCCTTGAAGCTGTATCGAGTTGATTTAGTGCACAGTGCCCAAGATGCCTTAGGATCTTCAGGCAATTTTTCATGCTCTAGATAGCCAATTATCTCGTTTCTCTAGTCCCAAACCAGATTGGTCACGTTTACCTCGTAATAGTTATCTGCTCCCAATCCCGAGTGCTTGAGTTGTATGACCGTACTGAAGTCCGATCCTTTTATTTCCATGGACGAACCTAGATTAGCTAGTGCATCTGCTTCTACATTCTCTTCGAATCTAACACTATTATTGCTTCTTTTGTAGTCAAGGGTAAAAGCCTCGGACTGAAATCAACCACAAAGTCGGCTAAAATGTGTGACTTAATCGCAGCCTTAGGTTTGTATTCTATGTCAAATTCACTCATCTCGACTGCCCACTTGGCCATCCTACTTGAGAGTTCAAGTTTATGAAGAATATTCTATAGGAGAAAAATGGTCACCAAAGTTATCGGGTGACATTGGAAATAAGGCCTTAGCTTTCAAGCGGCGACTACGAGGGCTAAGGCCAATTGTTCTAGATGAGGGTAGCGAGTTTCGGCTTGCGTCAAAATTTTACATACATAATAGATAGAAAATTGTGTGCCTTTGTCCTCTTGGACTAAAACAGCACTTACCGCTACCTCCGACACCGCTAAGTAGATCAGTAGTTATTCGCCTTCCTCTGATTTTGACAATAATGGAGGACTTGACAAATACCTTTTAGAATCCTTCAAAGCCTGCTGACATTTCGGGGTCCATTCAAAGTTATTCTTCTTTTCAGGAATGCAAAGAAATGATGGCATTTTTTAGAAGAGCAGGAAATGAATCTACTCAAAGCGGCTAGTCTCCTTGTCAGTCTTTGAACCTCTTTCATGCTTGATAGCTGGTCTGTGATGTCTTCGATGACTTTAATTTTTTCGGGGTTAACCTTGTCACACCTCCTTTTTACCTACATCCCCGAAAAGGAAGTATATAGGAGTTTTTCCCAATTTAAGTGACAATCGAAACGGGATTATATTTATTAAAATTCAGAGTCGCCACTTGGGAGATTTATGGCGTCCCAAGTCACCGGTTGAATCCCGAATCGAGGAAAATATTGACTCTGTTTAACAGTCCGCGAACCAGAAATCCGAGTAAGGAATTCTGTTAACCCGGGAGAAGGTGTTAGGCATTCCCGAGTTTCGTGGTTCTAGCACGGTAGCTTAACTGCTATATTCAGCTTAATTATCTGATTTTAAACAATTATGAACCTATGTGCAAATTTTAACTTTAAAACCGCCTTTATTTATTTGAAGAATTAATTCAAGGTCATTTAAAACATATCGCAAGCCACACCACATGAAATGCACCCATGGTTCACGACACGCTCTATTTAACCTTGTTGGAAATTAGAACCGGGTCACATGAAATGCACCCCCGGATTTTAACATGCTTATTTCATTATTATTATCCAAAATTATGGCAGGGTCACATGAAATGCACACCCGAGCCCTTTTAATCTAATTGACATAGTTCAATTGATGAATAGCACCCAGTTTCTATACTGTGACAAAATCATGTTCAGCTAAAACCAATTCGAACAAACATACGAGCAAATTTGAAACTACGAAAAAAAACAACTACACAAACAACGGGATCATATCACCAAACAAACATTTAACATTAAGCTTGAATAAAGCGGATAGAGAATGATAGAATTGGACCTCAATATAGCCGGAAAATTGGTGTTTCAATGTTTAACACTCAAAAAGATGACGAACCGCGGACGGAACCCAAATTAGCACCGGAAACTCAACCAAGCTTGGATTCAAACCCAAATCTTAACCAAAATTCGTCCTTGAAACCCAAACAAACGGAGTCAAAAAAAGTGAACAGATCTGTATTTTTAGTTTCCTTTTTATTTTTATTTTTTGTGGAAAAAGATTTGTGTTTGTGCAGTCGCCGGTGGAGCGAGTGAAGACGGAATCACCACTTCAACGGTGGTTATTGTTGGAACAGCGGTGTCGGAATAGGAAAACGAGAAACGGGATCATAGGTTTATTCTCGCCGGCGTTCTCAGTGTTCGACGACAGTTGGTGCCGGATGTGGGCTCGTTCTCCGGCGAGGTCAACGAAAATGGCGGAAAGGTTCAGTCGCCGGGGTTGTATGTGAGGTGTTGCAACTGCTGGTTTTGATGATCTTGGTGAAGACGAAGGTCCGGGGGGGGTTCGTTTTTACGCGCAGGGGTCGTCGGAGACGAAGGAATCGGGGGGTGGGTCGTTTTCTGTCAAAGCTGCGCAACCTTCAGCTTTTTCAGCCCTTTTTTTTTCGTTTCTTTAGGCTCTGTTCTTTTCTTTTTTGTCCAAATCCCTCGTCCCCTTTCCGTTTTTTGTGCCAATCCCCCTTAGATTTTTTAGGTCCCTTCTTTTTATATTGTAGGTTGTAGGATTTTTTAGGTTAAGGGGTATGGGTCTAGGAATTATGGATTTGAAAATTATGGGTTAGGTCCAAAATTAGGCCTAAAAATGGATTGCTCGAGCCCAAGTTCTATTCCTTCCCTGCAAACGAGATTAAAAATACGGTCCCATTTAATAATTAATCCTACTATTCAAATAATTATTAAAATAAAACTAACCATTAAAACAAATCTTTTTTTTTGTATTTTCAAATGTGATACTATTTTTTTGTATTATTTTTTTTAGATTAAAAGTGACTACAAAACATTAATGAACCTATTTTTGTAATTTTTGCTTTCTTGCACTAAAATAAAGTAAAAGAGCCAAAATTACTTGAAATATCTATATTATGTCTAAATTAAATATTTTACGCTAATATATAAAAAAATTTGGGGAGGGTCAAAAATCACATGTCTACAGCTGCCCCTCTTTGACTGGAAACATACAGAGTTTTCAGACAAAGAGTGACTAGACAGGTTTTTGACCCAACTCTTATTTGGAGAGACTAAAACTAAGAGAAAAGGGGAATGTGACCGAGCCCTAGTATCTGGGTTGCCTACATATCCTTGGCTATAAAGGAATCAGGCCACGTGTAGTTCAGAAATTAGTGAGATGACGGAGTATGCTGAGGTGGAGATCCGGTCGAGGTGCCGTTCCGCCGAGGTTCCGGTCTGCGGTCCCTGTTATTACATCAAAAATCAAATAAAAAAGACTAACTAAACCTTTCAACTACGAGTTACAAGGTTCCTATCTACAAGTCTTCTGAAGCTTGATCTTGAGTCTTGAATGGTTCTTCATGCAGACTTTAGATTTGAACCTTGCGCTTGTTAGTTGCAGGTGCTAGATCATTCTTCTATAGCTTTTGGATCAAGACCGGACATGTAGTGCTTGTGACTTCCGCCATGTCTTAAGCAGTTCATATCTTTCATCAACTTTTGCATTTGGATTCACTTCTTGCCTTTCTCTCTTTTTCTTTATTGTGACTAACTTCTGTTGATCATCCCGGACTGTTGACTCGCATTTTTGCCGCGAGATTCTTTGGTTGCTGACTTGAATTGCAATCTGAGATGCTTTTCCTTTTCTCCAGGTGGATGCCTGACTGTTGAACTCGAACCGTCTTCTCTTGTTACTTGACACTGTTTTCCCTTGCACCTTGAACCATTTCCCCTGAAACTTGAACCGTCTTCCTTCGAAACTGCTTTCCCTAGAAACTTGAGTTGTCTCCCCTTGTTCTCCAGGTGGGCGCCTGATTACAACAAAATAGATAAAACAAAGAAATTTTTCTGCCCCAGTTTGCACTAGGAAGATTTGTGAGTTGTTAGCAAAATTGTAAATCACTTGTACTATTGATGCAATGATGAAATTAAACTAAAGAATAGACTAGGAAAACTATAAACTAAGCTTGACTAAAGTAAAAACCGACCCTATTCTCCAGGTGGGGTTCCCTGACTGCTAACTTGAAATGTAGTCTCTGCTCTCCAGGCGGGCTCCTGACTTCAACAAAATAGACAAAACAAAGAAAATTTTCTGCCCCGGTTTGGTGGCTGGGTACAGATGTAAGTGTAAAATGGATCACATTACCAAATATCAATAAGAACTTGAAAGCTAAAACTTGAATTGTACTCCCTTGTTCTCCAGGCGGGCTCTTGATTGCTGACTTGAAAGTATTCCCTGCTTTCCAGGCGGGCTCCTGATTAGTGACTTGAAAGTATTCACTGCTTTCCAGGCGGGCTCCTGACTTCAACTTGAAAGTGCTCCCTGCTCTCCAGGCGGGCTCCTGACTTCAAGATACACAACACAAAGAATTTGAAAGCTAAAATTTAAATTGTGCTCCCTTGTTGGCGGGCTCCTGACTGCTGCGCTTGAAAGTATTCTCTGCTCTCCAGGCGGCTCCTGACTTCAACTTGAAATGCATTCCCTGCTCTCCAGGCGGGCTCCTGACTGCTAAACTTGAAATGTATTCCCTGCTCTCTAGCGGGCTCCTGACTTCAACATAGACAAAACAAAGAATTTGAAAGCTAAAATTTAAATTGTACTCCTTGCTCTCCAGGAGGGCTCTTGACTTCTCTCCAGGCGGGCTCCTGACTACTGACTTGAAATGTATTCCCTGCTCTCCAGGCGGGCTCCTGACTGCTGAACTTGGATGTCTTCTCCCTGTTCTCCAAGCGGGTACCTGATTTCAACAAAATAGACAAAAACAAAGAAAATTTTTCTACCCCAGTTTGGTAACTGGGCTTATATATGAGTGTTAAACTGAATCATATTACCAAATATTACTAAGAATTTGAAAGCTAGGTCTCATTATGCAGGGGGATCCTGACAACTCTTAACTAAACGACAATTTTAAATCTAAGTTATATCTTCTACAGGTGTAACTTCTGCTAAATCTTGTTATCTAAGAGAATCTTTAAACTACTCCTCATTATCCAGGAGGGTCCTGAAAATCAAATGTCAAATTTTATCTTAAGGGTGACAGCTTTCATGTCTGAATTATACTACCCTACAGCAGAGTTTACGCTAAATGTTGTTATCTAATCGAAATCTTAAAGCTAAGTCCCATTATTTAGGAGGGTCCTGGAAACTCCTAATTGAATCATATCTCGAACATGCAAACTTCTAAGCTAACTTATATTCTTTGGGATACATTTATGCTAGATTATGCTATTTCTAAACTTTAAACTAGGTCCCATTTTTCAGGAGGGTCCTGAAAATCAAAAATCAAACCTGTGTGGTGACTGCCTTTCTCCACAGAGGGTTTCTCCGAAACAAACGAGATTTCTGCCCCTGTTTCAATGAAAGAAAAATCTTGTTAGTTTAAAATGTGGTGGTTGGTTTGTGGCCTTGACTTTGAGGGCGATTGCTCCTTCACTTCCCATAATAATTGGTTTCCACTCGAGGACCTTGCTTGCTTATGGACCAACCACTTTCTCTGTCGTCCTTATCATCAGAAAATACCCCTTCTCCGTACAGACCAAATTCCCTCTATCTGTTGCATTGCTCATGAACTGACATTTACCAACCTTTGTGTTTTACCGAAAATACCTTTGATCCGTCCACCTAACACCCTCAATCTGTTGCAACGTGCTCTTGTGTTGACATGTACTGCACCTTTGTGTTTCTCATGAATTCCAAAGCACATTAATTGCCATCAACTTAGTGCGCATGCTGTTTTTTCGGACTTAAATAACTGGTCTTGGCCTTGAAGTCTATTGTTCCCTCACTTGTCACGATAACTTTGATTTCTGCTTGGAAGTCCTCGCTTGTCACTGGTTAACCACTTTCTTTGTTGTCCTCACCGAGAATACCTTTAACCAGTTCACCCAACATCCTCTATCTGTTGCACTGTTCAGGAATTGAAATATACCAAACCTTTGTATTTCTCATGGACCCCAAAGCATGTTGATTGCTACCAACTCAGTGTGCTTGTTGTTCTTTCCTAACTTATGCCACTTTGATGTGTTAGCCCGACCTCGTTTTGTGCAATTGGACAGCTGGTGGCAAATTTTGAAGTCATTTCTCACTTGTTCCGACCAAACAGACTCAGGAAGAGGAAGTAAACAAGACACAAGGAACATAGTAAAGGACAAGGGAAAGAGATGATTCCTAACAAGAAAACTACAAAGTCGAAACCTATCAGATGTGGATATCAACTCTAATGACCATGACATGCACACGTTGATTAAGTGGCCTAATCTGTCAAACAAATCTGATGTTCAACTCTTGTTATACCCCTGAATCGTGAAACTGGGCTTTAATGCTCCGATTATCCAATTTGATTCACAATCCTTATTCGACTTGTAGTGCCTGAATGGTTTTCACCATCAAGCCTCTCTCATTTTGTTCTTTCTCTCAACTTGTCGTCGCCTTACGGTGCCCGCGAGGGTTTTCCCCAATAAGACTCTCTCATTTTTTATTTCTCTCAGCTCTCGTCGCCTTACAGTGCCCGTGAGGGTTTTCACCAATAAGACTCTCTCATTTTCATTATTTTTCTGCTTGGACCAGAGTGTTGCCCCTGCTATGCATTACCTCTCCTTGCTTGACTTGGAATCTCTCGAAGACTGATCGGAAGGTCTTTCTTTGGACCGTAACGTGGGATTTTGGATAGGGTTAAAAGAAAGGATATCAAAGGCTCAAAACAATTCACATGGGTTCAAAATTACAACTTTCGGAATCAGATTTCTTACAACAACCACAACTTCTGCCTCAGTTTCTTGCTTGGGGACTTTTGAATTTTTATTTTGATGGGACCGAACCGTGAGGCTGCCTACGTATCCTTAAAAGGAATCAGGTCGAATGTAGTTCATGTTATAGGAATTACTTTGTTTGTTATGATTTTCCTTTTCTTTTCCTTTTCTCTTTTTTCCTTCTTTTTCTTTTGTTGTTGTTTTTCTTCTCTTTCTTATTCTTTTTTTTCTTTTTCTCTTCTCTTTCTTCTTTTTTTTCTTCTCTCTCTTTTCATTCTTTTTCTTTTCTCTTTTTCCTTTACTCATCTTTCACGCTTGCGTTTCTGATCTTTGCTGCTAATTCCGAAATAGGGGTATGAAAGAAAATAAATAAGGCTCAAAGGGGTAACGAAGGATAGAGTGTTTAGATAGCAGAACAAAATGCCTTCGTCAATCCAATCTCCAAAACATGCCAAGTGCAAACTACACAATTTAAACAAACCAAGGAAAACATTTGTAACATCTTTTGTGTGCGCCAGACTTGATGAACATATCCACACATTCGCCTTCTACATCGGTTACGTACAAAGCACTATTGGACAACACTCTCACTCTCATTACCACGAACGACCCCTGTCAATTTGGGCAAACTTGCCTTTAGCTTCAAACCGATGCGGCATGATGCATTTCAATAGGTTTCTTCATATTCTATCTGCCTCTGTTTCACACAATTCGGGCTTGAAGTGATCTCAAAATGCCTTTACTTATTTCCCTCAAATGTCCCTATCATCTTGAAAATTGTTTCATTCATTGCTTCATGACTAAACTGAATTTTTAAGACCAGGCCGAGAATTACGTATACATGTCATGTTACTAGGGTCAACAGGAAAAGAACTATAAAAGAAAAGAGAACTAAACGAAAATGACTAGAAATCACAGAAAGCAGAAAATTGCATTAGACAGATGGTGACAGGGTTTGGACAACAAAACAAACAAACTAAACTGGGGCTACAAACCTAGAACAAACCTAGACAACACTAAACAGGCTACTAGACTAAACAAACTAGGTAAAATAAGAGGATAGAAGGGTTTGAGTCACAAGATAATATCTGGATTACAACCCTGAAATAATTCGGATAACAGAAATGACAACAAAATAAACCACCAAAACTCATCCCTGGCTAACCAAGACAGGAGCGTTTTTCCAAATTCCAAGCTCGACATCTTAGCCACTGAATTTCGCACCAACATTACTAGGACCTTCACAAACTTCCATCACATTGTTCTTAACAAATTGCTTTTGGGTTCCCTTTGCTGGCTTGTTCTTAATATCAACCTTTCATAGCACTGAAAACTTTACAGCGCGTGGGCCTTCGAGGATCTCAGAAGAATTTTCATATTCCTTTTCAAAACAAATCATACTCACTATATGCGTCTCATTACGAACAGGCGATGGACTTTGGCTAGTGTCTGCTGTATCTGGATTTTGCACGACAATGTCACCTGCATCAATAAGCTTCTGAATTTCTTTCTTCAGATTCCAACACTTCTCTATGACATGCCCCGGGGCATCTGAGCAATATTCGCATCTTTGAGAAAAATCAAACTTTTTTGGAAGAGGGTTTGGCATTTTTATCTGGATCGGCTTCAACATGTCCAATTGCTTCAACTTTTGGAACAAACTGGCATATAATTCTCCAATAGGGGTGAAAGCCTTTTCTTTTTTCAGCAAACTCTCATTCTTAAATGCTTGATTGGGCCGGAAACCTGATTCAGGGGGTTTTCGGTAGGTTTGTGGGGGTGGATAGGCATTTTGTGGAGCTGGGTGCTGGGAAAGTGATGTACGATTTTGGAAGTTCCGTGGAGAGAAGTGGCATTGGGGAGGATCATCTGGCGCACAAGGATATCCATGAGAACGATGTCGAGGCTGGAAGTGTTGATTGGGAAAGCCCACCGAATTATCCTTTCTGTTTCTCTTTCTTCCACCCAAGTTTACTGGGATGTTCTGAATGTCTTTCGAACAACTCATGATTTTGCCTGACTTGATTCCCTCTTCTACTAGCTCCCCCATTTTTAACATATCTTTGAAAGGCCTTCCCAAGGCAGAGATCAAATGACTAAAGTATGTGGGCCCCTGAGCTTGTGGGAAAAGCTCAACCATTTCTTCTTCACCAATCGAGGTATTGACTCGAGCAGCTTGCTCCCTCTATCTGAGCCCAAACTCCCTAAAGCTTTCCTCCGACTTCTTTTCTATTTTAGATACGGAGGAGCGGTCTGGGGTAACGCCTGATCTGTATTGAAAGTATCGAACAAAATCTTGAGCCATGTCACCCAATGTAGGCCACTTACCAATATCTTGACGAATATACCAGTCCAAAGCTGGCCCAGTCAGACTCTCACTAAAATACGCCATCAACAAATCATCTTCCTCGCCAACACTTCTCATTTCACTACAATAATCCCTCAAATGGGCTATCGGATCCCCACACCCAACATACAAGTTAAACTTTGGTATTTTAAACCCCGCAGGTAGACGAACGTTAGGGGACATAGACAATTCTTTGTAAGACATGCTACCCTAGTCTCCCATTCCTTGCTTGTTCTTTAAGGACTGTTCTATGCCTTTCAGCCTCCTGGGTATCCCATCTCGCCCTTTTCTTCCTGTGAACTTTTCATTTTCAACATGAGGCTCATCCCGCGGACCCTGCTTGTATGAGTTGGGAACCTGGTGGGCAACCTCTGAGGGGTAATATTGGGCATTGTGAGCTTTGAGTAGGTGTTAATTGTTGGGGATGGTGGATAAGACATGAGGGTAATTTTTGGGAAAGGTAATTGGAAGATGAGTGATGGAGCTACTAGGGTGGTCGGGAAAGCCATGATAAGCGGGTGGATCTGGAGAGTATAGGGGATCATACGACACTGTGACCGGTGTTTGGGTAAGGGCATCATTTAGGAAGCTAGGTGGTGGCGGGGGTGGTGCCTTCCCAGTCATCCAGGCCTGATACATATCCGCCATGTGTTGTCTTAACATCCTCACCTCTTCAACCAACCCATTGTCCTGTTCAACCAATTGCTTTTGAGCACTTATATCAACCAACTCAGTTTTGTTGTTGTCTGTCATTGCCTTTGACTTTATGTTGTAGAGAGGAGTTACCCCTTTAAAACCACAAACCAACCACCCTTCTATTATGAATATAACAAAAAAATGAAATCATCATGTTAGCGTTAGGGCATTTAACAACAAAAATATCACATTGCGTGCAATGCACCTAGCAACAATTAATGGTTCTAGAATGACTTCGAGGGTCATAAGGTCACTTGGCATCATCTCAATCTGTCCATTTAAATCTTCTCTTTTCCTTTCTTTCCTAGAACTTGCTTGATCATTTTCCTTCCCCTCTTTTTTTTCTAATTATCACTCTTTTCTTTCCTATCATTTCTCATGTCCCATAATTTCACCCTTTTTTCTTTTCTTTTTTTCTTTCTATCTTCTTTTCTTTTCTTTTTAAAAAAAATAAAAAATGATTCGATCGAACCCTATGTAGGTTGCCTACGTATCATGACGCCGCATGAATCAGATCTTTGCGTAGTTCGAGAAGATCAGGAATAAAGAAAACAAACTGACGTTCTCTGTTTCTACCTTAATGACTCTGACGAGAAAAGGGAAATAAAAGAAACAAATCTCTTTTTTTGTTTTTAAATTTTCTAGACTTAATGTTCTATAACCTATTGCAAACTCAAGCTTAACGAGCATATATTTTGCTTTTTTCTTTTTTTGAAACAAACACTCCATGGGAAATTATTAAGGAAAACCCTAGAAGAGAAAACAAAAATATTTTTTTGATTCTTTTTTTTTAGGAAGAAGATTGAAAGAATAAACCACAGAAAAATATTTTGAATTTTCTGATATCCTAACGTAAGATTTCGAAGCAAGCAATGAAAAAGATAAAACAGAATGTTTTTGGATTTCAATTTTGATTGCCTAAAGGAAAAATTCTAATGATAAACAAAAGATAAAGTATGTTTTTTTTCTATGTACAATATCCTAAAGTTCTAATGAAGATAAAAAGAATTTTTTTTTTCCATCTTTCATTAATTTCCTAAATAAACACCTCAAAAGAAAATATTTTTGGATTTTGGAATTAACACCTTAAAGAAAGGTTTTAAAGAAGTACTAAAATAAAATTCTCTCTTTTTTGTTTTGAATTTTGGTCCTAATATACCAAAGGAAACATAAAAATAATTCATTTTATGTCTTAGATATTAATTGCCTAAAAGAGAAACAACCTCAAATTTTTTCATTTCTAGAATTAGTATTCTAAAGAAAACTTATAACGGAAATATAAACATGCAACATCTCTTTTTTTAGATTTTTGAGTTACAGCACATTTTTTCAAATATAAAACAGAAAATAACAATAATAAAAAGACTTGACATTACTGTACAAAAGTAGAAAGTAAAAGACGACATAAAATGAAGAACAGACTCAAAACATAAAAATAAAACAAATCTCCTTAAGCAACTCCTGAATGCGGTGGTCCTGGGGTATCTGTCATGCTCAAACTCTGGTAAGTGGATCCACACCTGTATGAGAAAACTTAAACCAACACTATGTGAGACAATAACATTCCCTACTAGACACGTGCAAGACATGATTAAGGCTATTTTTGGAAACTGACTTATTTGGCCAAAAGGTGGTTAGAAGTGCAAAATTTGGCTAAGATCCCGCAAAGCCAAGAACCTAATATTTACTAGGAAGACCGGACCCTATGTGGGTTGCCTACGTATCATGCCCCGAAAGACGAGAATCAGGTATGCGTAGTTCGGGCAGATTGGATACGGGCGAGAATAATAAAAAAACTGACATATAGAAAACACATTTTTTCTTCTTTTTTTTCGAAAAATGATGAAATATATAAAATCTTTTTGGATTTTCTTTTCTTTTTTTTTTTATTTTTTTGATTTTTGAAAAAAAATGATAAAAAGTGCAAAATCTTTTTGAAGTTTCCATGCTTTTTTTTCTTAATAAAATGTAACAAAAATATAATTGGGCCCTACTCGCTTCGTCCTCAAATTTCGGCCTCTTTTTTTCTTTTTTTTCTCTTTTTCTTTTTCATTCGCCCTCAATTATCATTTTTCCGCCAAATGACCCTTTTACCCTTAAAAAAATGCAACATGTAGCACATAGGATGCATCAAGATGGTCTGTTATTTTGGGTACACCTGTCCTAGACGGACCCAACCCCTGTGTTGAGTCCCCTAAGTCAAATGCACGTTATGCAACAAACGTTCCTATTAGGGATCCGATATGAGATATTGTTATACTAGGTTTAAAACCTAAGTTTATTTGTTCTAGACTTGGCTTACCCGAGCGGACAGCTCGAGCCGAGAGGGGGCAGCATACCGGGAATACAGAGGCTTCACCGGCTTTGCAACTTGTCCGAACCTCATTCTAAATTTGGAATATGACTCTAACAGAAAAGAAGTCACACGAAGTGCACACTTCTTCATGATTTAGAAGACTCAGAGAGAGGAGAGATTTCGCAACAATTTATATACAGTTCATGAAATATCAAAGCGTTAAAAGCAATCAATTAGCACATTAGGCCCGAATCATGTAACAAAATCAGATAATGGATAAAGCCAACTATAACAATTATTCTAAGCTCGAATTCTTGAACCCTAAACCAGAGATTCTGGGTTCGATCCCCAGCAGAGTCGCCAGAGCTGTCACACCTCCTTTTTACCTACATCCCCGGAAAGGGAGTATATAGGAGTTTTTTCCAATTTAAGTGACAATCGAAACGGGATTATATTTATTAAAATTTAGATTCGCCACTTGGGAGATTTATGGTGTCCCAAGTCACCGATTGAATCCCGAATCGAGGAAAATATTGACTCTGTTTAACAGTCCGCAAACCAAAAATTCGAGTAAGGAATTCTGTTAACCCGGCAGAAGGTGTTAGGCATTCCCGAGTTCTGTGGTTCTAGCACGGTTGCTTAACTGCTATATTCAGCTTAATTATCTGATTTTAAACAATTATGAACCTATGTGCAAATTTTAACTTTAAAACTGTCTTTATTTATTTGAAGAATTAATTCAAGGTCATTTAAAACATATCGCAAGCCACACCACATGAAATGCACCCGTGGTTCACGACAAGCTCTATTTAACCTTGTTGGAAATTAGAACCGGGTCACATTAAATGCACCCCCGGATTTTAACATGCTTATTTCA
This sequence comes from Nicotiana sylvestris, assembly GCF_000393655.2. Classification (NCBI taxonomy): domain Eukaryota; kingdom Viridiplantae; phylum Streptophyta; class Magnoliopsida; order Solanales; family Solanaceae; genus Nicotiana; species Nicotiana sylvestris. The sequence continues at coordinate 115,132,021 of NC_091057.1, read as the reverse complement.
TTATTATTATCCAAAATTATGGCAGGGTCACATGAAATGCACACCCGAGCCCTTTTAATCTAATTGACATAGTTCAATTGATGAATAGCACCCAGTTTCCATAATGTGACAAAATCATGTTCAGCTATAACCAATTCGAACAAACATGCGAGAAAATTCGAAACTACAAAAAAAAAACTACACAAACAACGGGATCATATCACCAAACAAACATTTAACATTAAGCTTGAATAAAGCGGATAGAGAATGATAGAATTGGACCTCAATATAGCCGGAAAATTGGTGTTTCAATGTTTAACGCTAAAAAATGTGACGAACCGCGGACGGAACCCAAATTAGCACCGGAAACTCAACCAAGCTCGGATTCAAACCCAAATCTTAACCAAAATTCGTCCTTGAAACCCAAACAAACAGAGTCAAAAAAAAGTGAACAGATCTGTATTTTTAGTTTCCTTTTTATTTTTATTTTTTGTGGAAAAAGATTTGTGTTTCTCGACTGTGCATGTGCAGTCGCCGGTGGAGCGAGTGAAGACGGAATCACCACTTCAACGGTGGTTATTGTCGTAACAGCGGTGTCGGAAGAGGAAAACGAGCAACGGGAACATAGGTCTATTCTCACCGGTGTTATCAGTGTTCGACGACAGCTGGTGCCGGATGTGGGCTCGTTCTCCGGCGAGGTCAACGAAAATGGCGGAAAGGTTCAGTCGCCGGGGTTGTATGTGAGGTGTTGCAATTGTTGGTTTTGATGATCTTGGTGAAGACGAAGGTCCGGGGGGGTTCGTTTTTGCGCAGGGGTCGTCGGAGACGATGGAATCGGGGGGTGGGGTCGTTTTCTGTCAAAGCTGCGGAGCCTTCAGCTTTTTAGCCCCTTTTTTCGTTTCTTCAACCTTTTTTCTTTAGGCTTTGTTCTTTTCGTTCTTCTTTTTTGTCCAAATCCCTCGTCCCCTTTTCGTTTTTTTGTGTCGATCCCTCTTAGATTTTTTAGGTCCCTTCTTTTTATATTGTAGGTTGTGGGGTTTTTTAGGTTAAGGGGTATGGGTCTAGGAATTATGGGCTTGGAAATTATGGGCTAGGTCAAAAATTAGGCCTAAAAATGGATTGCTCGAACCCAAGTTCTATTCTTTCCCTGCAAACGAGATTAAAAATATGGTCCCATTTATTAATTAATCTTACTATTCAAATAATTATTAAAATAAAACTAACCATTAAAACAAATCTATTTCTTTTTGTATTTTCAAATACGATACTATTTTTTTTGTATTATATTTTTTAGATTAAAATTGACTAAAAAACATTAATGAACCTATTTTTGTAATTTTTGCTTTCTTTTACTAAAATAAAGTAAAAGAGCCAAAATTACTTGAAATATCTATATTATGCTTAAATTAAATATTTTACGCTAATATATAAAAAATCTTGGGGATGGTCAAAAATCACATGTCTACAAACCTCGATCTCCCTTTGTGATACAAGGAATCCTAGGAACTTACCTGAGCTGACCCCGTATGCACATTTCTCTGGATTAAGCTTCATGTTGTGCTTCCTTAAGATGTCAAAGGTCTCTTGCAGGTGTTTAAGATGATCACCTATATTCAAAGACTTAACCATCATATCATCTATGTAAACTTCTATAGTTGTCCCTATTTGTTTCTCAAACGTTTTGTAAGCACGTGATTTTTGACCCTCCCCGAGAATTTTCACATTTTTAGCGTGAATATGTGAAATTGGGTCTAGAACAGCTATTTTAACTATTTTTACTTTATTTCAAAGAAAAAAGAAAATCACAAAAAATATATATATAATTTTAGTTTATGTATTTCTCATAAACTTGAAAAAATACAAAAATTGCACTTTATTTTTGTACTTTGTATAATTTCGAAAATTACAAAAAAATAATAAATAAAACATAGTTCTATTAAGGTTTTATAGTCATTTTAACTTTGAAAAAATACAAAAATATTACGTCATATTTTTGTCTTTATTAAAGAACGAAAATTACAAAAAATAGTTTTATTAATATTCTATAGTAATTTTTAACTTGGAAAAAATACAAAAATATTACCTCATATTTTATCTTAATATTTAAAACGAAAATTACCAAAAAATAGTTTTATTAATATTTTGTAGCTATTTTAAACCTTGGAAAATATTTAAAAAAAAGATATAGTTTTGTTTAAGTACTAGTCTTATTTTTGGTAGTTATTTTGCTTACATAGGACTAGTTAAGCAACGTGTTCCTATTTCTCGGATCCGGGCCAAAGAATAATATTCGGGTTTAAACTATCCGGTTGTAGGCCTAATTTTCGGACCTAGCCCATAATAAACCGTGTCCGGTACACATGGGGAACCCCACCACGCGTGGGGGACATATGCCTCGAACCCCACCACGCGTGGGGCTCATTTTTTATGGGCAAAGCATTAAAAACACGGACCAACGAAAAAGGACCGGGGGGGAAAATTTTTGAAAAAAAAGAGTACTGTTTCATCATCTTCTTAAAAAGAAGAAAGAAAGAAACCTATAGAAAAAGAAAAAAAGGGAACGAACAAAGGCAGCTGGGGATTTTTTTGGAGAAAAGGTGTACTGTTCACGCTTCTTCTTCCTCAAGAAGAAGAAGCAAAAACCCTAGACATTCCCGGACTCTACCACCGTCTGAACCCCCCCCCAGCTCCTCACCTCCTGCCCAAACTCCATCTCCATCCCATCGACCACCCGCCAGCAGCACCCCTCCCGTCGTAGCTAAAGCTCAGTCGCACCACCACCTCCATCAATGCCAAAAAACCACCCTAAACCAACATCAAACTCCCCAAAACCACGAACACCCACAACGCCATAGCCTCCACTCTCTCGCGTCCAAGCTCCAGCCATCGCGACCAACCAGTCACCACCTTCCGGCACCCCCAGGTACCATCCTCGTCGACCTGCTGCCTCAAAACCACCATGGACGACCACTAAACTCCCCCATCGCTGCATCCCGACGACCTCAGCTGTTCGTCGTCCCAGTCCGGTCGTCGACCACCAACGCTGCCCATCCCAGCTTCACCAGCCTCGCGTCCGAAAACCACCAGTCTATCACCTCCCCCATCGCCAAAAAAACCACCTGTGGAACCAACAAAAACCACCACCAAACAGGCCCGTCAACCACTGCCCGCAACCCCACCGTCCAGACGCGACCACCACTGTTTCAGCTGATGTTATCGTTATTCTTTAACTGTTGTCGTGCAGTCCGTTGAGGTCGTCTTTGTTCGTCGAGGTCCGGCGCGTCGAGTTCCGTCCGTTGAGGTCGATGTAGAGGTTCGGTCCATAGCTCCATGCATTTCTGTTTATTCAGGTTAGTTAAGTCTCGATGTATTGGATTAAAGAAATTTTACGTTCAATGTTAGAAGCTTCAATATATCAATTGACATGATAATTTTCTGCTTATGTTTTACCGTATGCATTTTATTTCATTCTTGTGTTATGTTATTATTGATTACTTGATGTCATTTGATTTAGTTGTATTAGTAGTCCTAAGATTAGTATTGTTATTATTTACGTTCAATGAGTTATGTTATTATTATCTTAGTTTATTTGGACAAAATTAGTATTAGTACATGTTGTTACTACGCCCGAAACATTCATTCGCTTAACTTCTTTTATCAAATCTTGACAAGTTATGAGATTGTAGGTGTAAAGAAGCCGTAAGGTTTGGTATTGTTAAAGGCGTAAAAATGGCATCCTTTGTTAAAAAAAAAATAAAAAAAAAAATATAATAAAATAAAATAAAAAAAATAATAAAAAAAAATAAAATGAGACGAGCCTCGCCGAATAAAAGTGACAAATTGCGGGGCCCTCACAAAATATATGTATTAAACACTTAGATTCTGGGACGGGCCGTTTAGCAAATTTCGCGGCCCTACCAATAATAATAATGCGCTAGTTGCTTTAGACGCGCCTTTAATAATGTCATCTCCCTAAACTCGGGTGCACATTTATGTGACCCAAATCCAAACCTCAACGAAATCGAAATGTGTCTCTAATCACGGGTACATTGATTGTGGCGTGGCCCGAGATGCATTTTCATGACGTTGCAAACTCTTTTTAAAAAAAAATAAGAATGAGATGAGCCTCGCCAAATAAAAACACAAATTGTGGGGCCCTCAGTAAATACTTGTTTAAATTACTTAGAATTCAGGAGGGTTGTTTAGCGAATTTCACGGCCTCCGCAAAATAATAATGCGCTAGTTGCTTTAGGCGCGTCTTTAATAATTTAATTTTCTTAAACTCGGGTGTGCATTTCATGCGACCCAAATCCAAATTCTAAAACATCAAATAAAATATGTTTCGGATTGTGGGTGCATTTCATGTGACACAGTCCAAAGATATGTTTTAAGCGATGTTCACATTTCTTAATAATAATAATTAATAAAGCGGTTAAAAGATAAAATTTGCACATGGTTCATAATTGTATTAAAAATCAGATAAATAAGCCGAATATAACAGTTGAGCGACCGTGCTAGAACCACGGAACTCGGGAATGCCTAACACCTTCTCCCGGGTTAACAGAATTCCTTATCTAGATTTCTGGTACGCAGACTGTAATATAGAGTCATTCTTTTCCTCGATTCGGGATTAAAATTGGTGACTTGGGACACCCTAAATCTCCCAAGTGGCGACTCTGAAATAAATAAACCAATCCCGTTTCGATTGTCCTTTAATTGGAAAAAACTCCCCCGCCCCCCCGGGCGCGGAAAAAGGAGGTGTGACAGCTCTGGCGACTCTGCTGGGGATACTTATGACCCAGAACCACTGGTTCAGGGTTAAGAATTCGAGCTTAAAATAATTGTTATTATTTGGCTTTATTTATTATCTGATTTTTACATGTTTGAGCCTAATGTGCTAAATGCTGCTGTTACCGCTTTGATATTATTTGGACTGTATATAAACTGTGCCGAAACCCTTCTCTTCTTACCTCCGGGGAGAAGCTCGCTGGTCGAGACTCCCTATTCTGTTAGTGTCAATACCCGAAATAAGAAAGAGGACGGATAAGTTACGAAGCCGGACGGCCTTTTGGTTCCCGGTAAGTTGCCCCCTCCTCGACTCGAGTTGTCCGCTCGGGTACACTGTCTAGAACACTGACCCAGGTTTTTGAACATAGAATAACGTGACTTCATGCCGGATCCCTAGTAGGAACGTTTATTTGCATCATGTGCATTTGACTTAGGGGACTCAACACAGGGGTTGGGTCCGTCTAGGACAAGCAACCTGAAAATAATAGACCATCTTTGGCATCCTATGTGCTACATGTTATATTTATTCAAGGGTGAATGAGTCATTTGGCGGACAAATGATATTTGCGGACAAATGACACTTCTTATCATGCTGATCACGTTAAATAAGAAAGTTGCACGATTTTTTATTAAGCATGCTATTATATTAATCAAAGCATGGGGAACATTTGTGGAATCCAAGAAGCCTTGGAATTCCCTATGTCCCCCACGCTTGCTTTTTGGGAAAGCACATGGGGAACATTTGTGGAATCCAAGAAGTCTTGGAATTCCCATATGTCCCCCACGCTTCATAGGTTGGGAAAAGCGCATGGGGAGCATTTGCGGAATCCAAGAAGTCTTGGAAATCGTTATGTCTCCTATGCCACATTTTTGAAAGAAATAATAAATATAAAAAATAAAATTACAAATAAAAACAAAGCATGAAAATTCAAAAAAGATTTTGTATGTTGTCATCATTTTCCACATATAAGAAAATTGTGAAAAAAAGGGAGAAAATAACAGTATAGAAGTCCGAGTAGAGTTGAAACTCTGCCGAAATTTTGAAAAATGAAAAAATGTCTTGTAAAAGCAAAGGAAAAATAAAAAGAAATCACCATTGTTCTGTCTGTTTTAAAAAAAAAATATTAAAGAAAATATTTGTTTTGCCATAAAAATGAAAAAAAAGGGTTTTGTTTTAAAATGGGTTTTTATTTGTTTATCTGTTTATAAAAATGTCAAAATAAAAATGAAAATAGTAAAATAAAAAAGAGTCCGGCGTTGAATGTGATTTTATTATTTGTTCCAAAAATAAGTATATATATAATCCAAAAAAAAAATTCAAAAGAAAGTTCAAAATTCAAAAAGATAAAATAGATAAATATAAAATCCGAAAATATTTTGATTCTTCTTTAGAAAATTCAAAGTTAAAAAAAAAAAAACAGTTTAGAAGCATTTCTTATATTGAAGGTAAAATTCAAAAATATTTTCTTCTTTTCTTTAGAATAAAAAAAAAACGAAAATTCAAAAAATATTAGTCTTTCTTTTAAAAAGAAAATCAATCAAAAATAACATTTCCTCGCTTCTTTTAAAGTAGTTCTTTTAAACGAAAATTCAAAAAAAAGGGTTAGTTCATCTGCTTATTATTATTTGCCTACTTATTCTTATTTGACCGAACTACGCGGGTTTGATTCTCACCGGATGTGAGATACGTAGGCAACCCTCATCGGGTCCAACCCCACCTTCTCAAAAAAGAAGGAATGTTTTATGTTTTTCGTTAATTCGTTTGTTTGTTATAAATGAAAATAATAGAATAATAGTCTATTTGATTGTTGTGAAAATAATAATAAAAAAAATAAATATAGAAAATGGAAAAAGGTCCTCTCAAAAACAGTTTATTTACCCGAACTACGCGGGTTTGATTCTCACCGGATGTGAGATACGTAGGCAACCCTCATCGGGTCCAACCCCACCGTTTTGCTAAAAAGCCAAAAAAAAAACAAATAATAATAACAAAAAATACATGTCAAATTTTAGTTTTTATCATAAAGAAGTCAGGTGACGCTGTTTTATCAAGACATAGCCGAATGTTCCCGAAAGGGACGCCGGAAGGCTGACTTTGCGTAAACAGCCACCTTTTAGGTCATGTTTTGGATTTGGTCCAATTGGCCCACACAGCCTTAAAAATCTTCGTCCCCGAGATGTTGAAAGGCCGTGCTTGCAATATTGAGTTTTCTAATTTGAAAAACGACAAAAGAGTCATAAATAAGTCAGGTGATGCTGTTTTGTCATAAAGAGCCGAATGTTCCCGAAAGGGACGCCGGAAGGCTGACTTTGCATAAATAGCCACCTTCGGGTCATGTTTAGAATTTTTGGTCCAAGTTGACCCACACAGCCTTATAAATCTTCGTCCCCAAGGCGCTGAAGGGCCGTGTTTGCAGCACCAAGTTTTTATTATAATTTGAAAAAAAGAGTCGACGGTCAGGTGAACACCGTTTGAAAATTTTGTCATAATAAGCCGAGCCAGCTTCGGCCGCGTCTTAAATCGTTCTTGCCGAAATAGCCTTAGAGTATCTTTCAGTTGTCGAAAGGTTATTTTCGTAAAAGAATGGACAAGTTTTAAAGTGTCAAAATAATCCCCCCGGCCTCAAAATTCATGTGAAAATTTGGAAGGGGCCACATTTGCAAAAAATAACCATTTGGTTGCATTTGTCGAACAGAGAAAGGGGGCTGGAATTTTGTTTTTTGAGTTTATAAATCTTTTGATTAAAATAGGCGGGTTGTTTGATTTTCAAGTTGGTAGGTCATCTTTAAATCCTTGAAACCCAGTTTGTTTCGATATGAAAATTGGAAAAAAAAAATGTTCATTATTGTTTATCTGTTATTGGTCCGAACTACGCAAGGTCTGATTCATGCGGGGTCATGATACGTAGGCAATCTCCATAAGATTCGACCACAACGAAAAATGAAAAAAAAAGAATGAAAAAAAAAAATGAAAAAAAAAACGAAATGAAAAATGAAAAAATGAATCGAAAAAAAAAAAAGAAAGAAAAATGAAGACATCAAAAAGAAAAGATGTTGTTAATAATAAGGACCGACTCAGTCCATTCTAACCTGTTTGTTTTGCAAATAAAATTAAGGTGGTTGGTTTGTGGTAAGCCGGACAATGACACCCGGAATCCTTTACTTGCACCTCATGATGCACACTCTGCGGGGATCAGGCCGATAACAGAAGCACTCAAGTCCTATTGGGAATTTGCTTACAGAGGACGATGATATTAAAGCTGGTAATAGTCCTGGCAGTATTGATGCGAAGCTCAAGTGGCTAAGATGCCAGTTTTGATAAAGTGGGAGGACGCTCCGTTCCTTGGTTAACAAGAAAGAAGCAGTTGGTGGCTTATTTTGTTGTCATTTCTGTTGTCCAGATTATTAAGGTTGTAATTTGATTTTGTCTTGTGTCCAACCTTCTTTCCATTTTGTCATAGCAGTTTGTTTAAATTTCGTCCAGTTTGTGGTAGGATTTTATTCTGGTTGTTTCGTTTGTTTTATTATTCAAGCCATTTCGCCGGTAGTCTAATACAAAGCCGGTCTTTTGTTAGTTCCGGTTGTCTTTTGTTTAGTCCTTTTATCATTTCGTTCAATGCCGATTCTAGGGACATGACATGCGCACCCAGTTTGGGCCTAGTCTTTAAAGTTAATCATAAAACCCTGGAAAGGCGATCAGACCATTTAAAGAAAATAAGGACGGTTTGAGATTATTCAGAGCTCGAGTCATGTGGAACTGGGGCAAGTTAAACACAAAGAAAACCGTTAAAGAAAGATTCGCCTAAATTGGCATGAGGGTCGTTCATAATAATGAGAATGAGAGTGTCGCCCAACGGTGCTTTAGAAGTGACAAATGAACAAACATATGTTGAATATAATTGTCAAGTCCAGCACCATCGGAAGAGACTATAAATCTATTGTTTAATTGTGTTGTTTGCACTTGGCATGTTTTGAAGACTGGAATGACGAAGGCATTTTGTTCTGCTACCCAAACACTTTATCCTTCGTTAACCCCTTTTGAGCCTTATTTATTTTCTTTCGTACCCCTCGTTCGGAATTAGTAGCAACGAATAAAATACGCAAGCATGGCGGGTAAGAGAAAAGAAAGAAAAGAAAACAACAAAATGGAAAAAGAAGAATAAAAGAAAAAGAAAAAAAAACGACAAAAAGAAAGGAGAAATGAGAAAGGAAGAGAGAAAAATGATAACAAAAAGCAAAAAAGGGAAAGTCAAATGAAAAGAGGAATTGGGAACTACGTTTGACCTGATTCCTCAAAGAGGATACGTAGGCGCTTCACGGCTCGGTCATAGTTTTGAAAAATGAAAGAAATCAATTAAAATATCCCCAAGCAAGAAACTGGGGCATATGTTGCGTTTGATGTAAATAAATCTAATTCCGAAGGTTGTAACTAATAACCCAAAATTAATGCATTTTTGAGCCTTTTATACCTTTTCTTTCTAGCCTATCCAAAACCCACATTACGGTCCAAAGAAAGACCTTCTGATCAGTCTTTAAAAAATGCCGAGTCGGACAAATGAAGAGTCTTACCAGTGAACATAACATTATGTTCCACAGCAGAAAGGACTCTAATCTCCAGCAGAAAGAGTCATACCAGAAACACTCCAAAACCCCCAGCTGGAGAGTAATACAAATGAGAGAGTCTTATCGGTGAAAACCTTCACAGGCACCATAAGGCGATGAAAGCTGAGAGAAAAGCCAAAAATGAGAGAGACTTGATAGTGAAAACCCTTCAGGCACTGCAAGTCGAATAAGATTAAGAATCAGATGGGGAATCACCAATTGAGGATCTTGAAAGATGATTGACGGTAAAGGATAGGCCCCATATGCATGTCATGGCCATTAGAGTCGGTATCTGCGTTTGATAGGTTTTTATTTATAGTTTCTTTTGTAAAAGAGTCATCGTTTCCTTTGTCTTTTGTTTTGTATCTTTTATCTTTCTCCTTTCATAAAAAATTTTCCCCAATAGAGTCTGTCCGGTCAGAACAAGTATGAAATGACTTCAAAATACGCCATCAGCTTTCCAAGATGAGATCTGACTAGTATATCCGAATGGTATAGTCAGCAAGGAACAAACGCGAGGTCAGTGTCAAAAAGATATCCCCAGCAAAGGGAATTGACAAAAGGATCGACAAGCGTCAAGAGGGATACCCTTGCCAAAACCAAGGTTATAAACCTCAAAGACAAGGCCCGTGAACAGAGCAAGGAGAGCAGTGAGCATGATTTGGCGAAATCCATACTAGACTAAAAGGTCGGGGAAATGCCAGTTTCCAAGCTATGCCACAAAAGAAGAGGGATATCCCCAGCAGGAAGGGATTATCCCCAGCACATAATATCATCCCCAACAAGTCGTGGAGCACAGCGCAATGAAGGAGAAAGGGAAAGCAATCCCAATAGGAGTATCACAGCCAACCACCATGTTTTAAACTAACAAATTGTGTTTGATTTGAAACAGGTAAGGGAAATGACATTGAGGCAGAAACGCATGCCACAAGGGATATTATCAAACTGGGGCAGAAAATTTTCCTTCCATTTAGAAAATTTTCTGGAAGTCAGGTACCCCCAGCTGATAACATTTTACCCCCCAACAGGTAAGTAAATCCAGGGAGGTAGTCTTCGAAGGAAGAAGCTGTGCAAAAACAAAAAGAAAAAAAAAGAGAATAAAAAAAAAAGAATAAAAAAGATAATAATGAAAAAAGGGGGAAAATTCATCCCAATCCCCGGCAAGTATTCGAGGTAAGACATTTTAAGTCTTAAGGATATTTTTGGGTTCATCCGCCCTCAAATAGGATCTGTTGGGTTCATCCGCCCTCAAATAGGATCTGTTGGGTTCATCCGCCCTCAAATAGGATCTGTTGGGTTCATCCGCCCTCAAATAGGATATGTTGGTTTCAGTCTTTTTATTTCAAGTTTTAAAGATAGGCGCCCACCTGAATAACAAGAGGAATACATTTTCTGTCTTTTCATTTCTGTTCAAGGTCACCCACCAGTATAATGCGGGCATATCATTTTTCATGTCTTTACCAGGCGCCCACCTGTATAACAAGGGAATACATTTTGTGTCTTTACCACCAGGCGCCCACCTGTATAATAAGGGAATACATTCCACATCTTTACCCATAGGAGATGCATTTCCTCCTAGGTTTGTTTAGTTTTACCCATAGGAGATGCATTTCCTCCTAGGTTTGTTTAGTTTTACCCACAGGAGATGCATTTCCTCCTAGGTTCGTTTCAGTTTCACCCATAGGAGACGCATTTCCTCCTAGGTTTGTTTCAGTTTCACCCATAGGAGATGCATTTCCTCCTAAGTTCAGTTCTACCAATAGGAGACGCACTTCCTAAGAATAGTTCACCAATAGGAGACGCACTTCCTAAAGTTTAGTTTCACCCAGTAGGAGACGCACTTCCTAAAAAACAGTTATCCCCAATAGGAGACGCACTTCCTAAGTTTATTGTACCCACAGGAGACGCACTTCCTCAAAGTTAAGTTTTACCCATAGGAGATGCATTTCCTCCTAAATTGTTTGAATAAAAAAAAAAAAAAAAATGACCTAGTCTGATGAATCTTTCTCCTAGGATCAAATCTTAGTCCGATGAATCTTTCTCCTAAGATAACAAACAATAAATGACCTAGTCTGATGAATCTTTCTCCTAGGATCAAATCTTAGTCTGATGAATCTTTCTCCTAAGATAACAAACAAAAAATGACCTAGTCTGATGAATCTTTCTCCTAGGATCAAAATCTTAGTCCGATGAATCTTTCTCCTAAGATAACAAACAAAAAATGACCTAGTCTGATGAATCTTTCTCCTAGGATCAAATCTTAGTCTGATGAATCTTTCTCCTAAGATACCAAAAACAAAAAATGACCTAGTCTGATGAATCTTTCTCCTAGGATCAAAATCTTAGTCCGATGAATCTTTCTCCTAAGATAACAAACAATAAATGACCTAGTCTGATGAATCTTTCTCCTAGGATCAAATCTCAGTCTGATGAATCTTTCTCCTGAGATACCAAAAAAAAAGAGACCTAGTCTGATGAACCTTCTCCTAGGATCAAAATCTTAGTCTGACGAATTTTTCTCCTAAGATAGAGACCTAGTCTGACGAATCTTCTCCTAGGATCAAAATCTTAGTCCGATGAGTCTTTCTCCTAAGATGCTAAAAAAAAAAATGCTAAAAAAAAAACATTTTGAAAAAAAAGAGAATACATCCTAATCTAGTGTTTAGTTCACTCTCAGCACTGCACCAGTAGTATCAGTGGGCTACGATTTTACTAACGACTCACCAACCTTCCCAGTGCAAACTGGGTTAGGAAATTTTGTTTGTTTTATTTGTTTTGATTGTCAGGGACCCGCCTGTAGAACGGAGTTTGTGGTATGTCAAAGATCGGAGAAGTCAGGAGTCCGCCTGTCAAAGATCAAGCAGTGACCCACTGGAAAGCAGAAGGATTACAACAAAAATCCCCAGCACTCAATCCAAGATAGAAGCAACAAGAAGCTCGCCCCAAGAACGCAAGTCAACAGTCTGGGATGATTAACAGAAGCTGGTCACCAAAAACAAAAAAAAAAAGAAAAAAAAAAGAGAAGAAAAAGAAAAAAAGAGAAAAATGAATGAATCCGAAGCACGGATGTGGATAACAGATGTGATCTGCTCAAGAACTAGCGCCTACAACTAGCAAGTATCAAGGTTCAAGTCCAAAAGTCTGTATGAAGCACCATTCAAGACTCAAGACCAAGTTTCAGAAGACTTAAGAGATAGGAATCCTTGTAACTAGTAGCTGATAGGCTTAGTTAGTCTTTTTCAGTTTTCATTTTTGTTGTAACGACAGGACCGCGGACCGGAACCTCAACGGAACGGCACCTCGATCGGCTCTCCACCTCGGTACACTTCACTATCTCTCTCATTCCCGAACTACACGTGGCCTGATTCCTGTATAACCAAGGATATGTAGGCAGCTCGGATACCAGGGCTCGGTCACATTCCCTCCCTTTCCTGAAGTGTAGTCCGTCCAAGTAATGGTCGGGTCAAAAACACGGCTAGTCGTTCTTTGTCGGAAAACTCTTCGTGTTTCCAGTCAAAGAGGGGCAGCTGTAAGCACGTGATTTTTGACCCTCCCCGAGAATTTTCACATTTTTAGCGTGAATATGTGAAATTGGGTCTAGAACAGCTATTTTAACTATTTTTACTTTATTTCAAAGAAAAAAGAAAATCACAAAAAATATATATATAATTTTAGTTTATGTATTTCTCATAAACTTGAAAAAATACAAAAATTGCACTTTATTTTTGTACTTTGTATAATTTCGAAAATTACAAAAAAATAATAAATAAAACATAGTTCTATTAAGGTTTTATAGTCATTTTAACTTTGAAAAAATACAAAAATATTACGTCATATTTTTGTCTTTATTAAAGAACGAAAATTACAAAAAATAGTTTTATTAATATTCTATAGTAATTTTTAACTTGGAAAAAATACAAAAATATTACCTCATATTTTATCTTAATATTTAAAACGAAAATTACCAAAAAATAGTTTTATTAATATTTTGTAGCTATTTTAAACCTTGGAAAATATTTAAAAAAAAGATATAGTTTTGTTTAAGTACTAGTCTTATTTTTGGTAGTTATTTTGCTTACATAGGACTAGTTAAGCAACGTGTTCCTATTTCTCGGGTCCGGGCCAAAGAATAATATTCGGGTTTAAACTATCCGGTTGTAGGCCTAATTTTCGGACCTAGCCCATAATAAACCGTGTCTGGTACACATGGGGAACCCCACCACGCGTGGGGGACATATGCCTCGAACCCCACCACGCGTGGGGCTCATTTTTTATGGGCAAAGCATTAAAAACACGGACCAACGAAAAAGGACCGGGGGGGAAAATTTTTGAAAAAAAAGAGTACTGTTTCATCATCTTCTTAAAAAGAAGAAAGAAAGAAACCTATAGAAAAAGAAAAAAAGGGAACGAACAAAGGCAGCTGGGGATTTTTTTGGAGAAAAGGTGTACTGTTCACGCTTCTTCTTCCTCAAGAAGAAGAAGCAAAAACCCTAGACATTCCCGGACTCTACCACCGTCTGAACCCCCCCCCAGCTCCTCACCTCCTGCCCAAACTCCATCTCCATCCCATCGACCACCCGCCAGCAGCACCCCTCCCGTCGTAGCTAAAGCTCAGTCGCACCACCACCTCCATCAACGCCAAAAAACCACCCTAAACCAACATCAAACTCCCCAAAACCACGAACACCCACAACGCCATAGCCTCCACTCTCTCGCGTCCAAGCTCCAGCCATCGCGACCAACCAGTCACCACCTTCCGGCACCCCCAGGTACCATCCTCGTCGACCTGCTGCCTCAAAACCACCATGGACGACCACTAAACTCCCCCATCGCTGCATCCCGACGACCTCAGCTGTTCGTCGTCCCAGTCCGGTCGTCGACCACCAACGCTGCCCATCCCAGCTTCACCAGCCTCGCGTCCGAAAACCACCAGTCTATCACCTCCCCCATCGCCAAAAAAACCACCTGTGGAACCAACAAAAACCACCACCAAACAGGCCCGTCAACCACTGCCCGCAACCCCACCGTCCAGACGCGACCACCACTGTTTCAGCTGATGTTATCGTTATTCTTTAACTGTTGTCGTGCAGTCCGTTGAGGTCGTCTTTGTTCGTCGAGGTCCGGCGCGTCGAGTTCCGTCCGTTGAGGTCGATGTAGAGGTTCGGTCCATAGCTCCATGCATTTCTGTTTATTCAGGTTAGTTAAGTCTCGATGTATTGGATTAAAGAAATTTTACGTTCAATGTTAGAAGCTTCAATATATCAATTGACATGATAATTTTCTGCTTATGTTTTACCGTATGCATTTTATTTCATTCTTGTGTTATGTTATTATTGATTACTTGATGTCATTTGATTTAGTTGTATTAGTAGTCCTAAGATTAGTATTGTTATTATTTACGTTCAATGAGTTATGTTATTATTATCTTAGTTTATTTGGACAAAATTAGTATTAGTACATGTTGTTACTACGCCCGAAACATTCATTCGCTTAACTTCTTTTATCAAATCTTGACAAGTTATGAGATTGTAGGTGTAAAGAAGCCGTAAGGTTTGGTATTGTTAAAGGCGTAAAAATGGCATCCTTTGTTAAAAAAAAAATAAAAAAAAAAATATAATAAAATAAAATAAAAAAAATAATAAAAAAAAATAAAATGAGACGAGCCTCGCCGAATAAAAGTGACAAATTGCGGGGCCCTCACAAAATATATGTATTAAACACTTAGATTCTGGGACGGGCCGTTTAGCAAATTTCGCGGCCCTACCAATAATAATAATGCGCTAGTTGCTTTAGACGCGCCTTTAATAATGTCATCTCCCTAAACTCGGGTGCACATTTATGTGACCCAAATCCAAACCTCAATGAAATCGAAATGTGTCTCTAATCACGGGTACATTGATTGTGGCGTGGCCCGAGATGCATTTTCATGACGTTGCAAACTCTTTTTAAAAAAAATAAGAATGAGATGAGCCTCGCCAAATAAAAACACAAATTGTGGGGCCCTCAGTAAATACTTGTTTAAAATTACTTAGAATTCAGGAGGGTTGTTTAGCGAATTTCACGGCCTCCGCAAAATAATAATGCGCTAGTTGCTTTAGGCGCGTCTTTAATAATTTAATTTTTTTAAAACTCGGGTGTGCATTTCATGCGACCCAAATCCAAATTCTAAAACATCAAATAAAATATGTTTCGGATTGTGGGTGCATTTCATGTGACACAGTCCAAAGATATGTTTTAAGCGATGTTCACATTTCTTAATAATAATAATTAATAAAGCGGTTAAAAGATAAAATTTGCACATGGTTCATAATTGTATTAAAAATCAGATAAATAAGCCGAATATAACAGTTGAGCGACCGTGCTAGAACCACGGAACTCGGGAATGCCTAACACCTTCTCCCGGGTTAACAGAATTCCTTATCTAGATTTCTGGTACGCAGACTGTAATATAGAGTCATTCTTTTCCTCGATTCGGGATTAAAATTGGTGACTTGGGACACCCTAAATCTCCCAAGTGGCGACTCTGAAATAAATAAACCAATCCCGTTTCGATTGTCCTTTAATTGGAAAAAACTCCCCCGCCCCCCCGGGCGCGGAAAAAGGAGGTGTGACACGTTTTATTCACGAGCCGCTGGTAACTGGCTCCAGCATTTTTTAGCCCGAAAGGCATCACATTGTAACAATATGTGTAGAAGTTCGTGATGAATGAAGTTTTTCCTGATCCTCCGGGTTCATGTTAATTTGGTTGTACCCGGAATAAGCATCAAGAAAACTCATTAACTCATGCTCGTTCATTGCATCAATCATTTGATCAATGTTTGGCGATGGAGACGAGTCATTTGGGCATGCCTTATTCAAATCCTTATAGTCTACGCACATGCGAAACATATTTTTCTTCTTTGGAATTGCTACTATGTTAGCTAGCCAATCAGGATACTTTACCTCTCGAATTGAACCGATATCAAGCATGTGAGTTACCTCTTCTTTGACAAATTTGTTTCTGACCTCGGCAATAGGACATTTGTTTCTGTCTTACCGAAGGGATGTTGGGATCTAGGCTTAGTTTGTGCACGACCATTTCTAGCGGGATACCTATCATATCCGCATGCGACCACACAAACCAATCGATATTAAATTTAAGAAATTCGATAAATTTAGACTTGAGCTCGGTGTGTAGCCTTGTCCCCAAGTGGAATTTCCTTTCCAAGAATTTTTCGAACAATGCGACTTGTTCAAGGTCTTCTGTTATGGATTTTGTTGGTTTCGTTTCTTCTGGTACCTGAAAGTATCTTGGTACCTGATAGGATTCTGACAACTCCTCCCCTGGTTGACTTCGCTCGGCTCGGGAGCGGGCGCCGACTCCTGTAATTGCTATGTCGCATGCTCTTTCCCTTTGCTGTTGGAAACTAAGATTGCATTCATCTCCCTTGCTGCAGGTTGGTTGCCTCTTATTTGTTTAATTCCCTTCGGAGTTGAGAATTTCAGCAACTGATGATATGTTAATGGCACAACCTTCATCTCGTGCAACCATGGCCTCCCCAGGATAATATTGTAGCCCATATTGCTTTACACCACCTCAAAAAAGGTCGTCTTCATCACCCCATCAGCATTTGTGAGCAGCAGGATCTCTCCTCGGGTTGTCACGCTCGCTAGGTTGAACCCAACGAGAAGCTTTGTTGCCGAAATGATACTTCCGGTGAGGTTGGCTTGCTCCAACACTCTCAAACGGATGATGTTGGCCGAACTTCCTGAGTTCACTAAAACACGTTTAATTTTAAAATCTAAGACATTTAAAGAGATTACGAATGCATCGCTGTGCGGAAGCAGCAGTCCATCTGTGTCTTCCTCCATGAAAGTAATGTCGTCCTCAACGACTTCCCGGAGTCTCTTGTAGTGAGTCACTGATACCTTCGTCTTTTTGCCGCCGAAAATGTCACACCATTAATCTCGTCCTCCCCCGCACCAAAAAAATCATGTTGATCGTCAAGTGTGGGGGATCGTCTCCTACTTTTGAAGGCTCTACATTGTCACGATTGCGACCGTAGTTGTTTTTAGCCCGGTTGCTTAAGAATTTTCTGAGATGACCACTTTTAGTAATGTCGCCACCTCCTCGCGCAGATGTTGACAGTCCCCTGTCCGGTGACCATTGGTCCCATGATATTCGCACCACAAATTAGGATCCCTTTAACTAGGCTAGTATCTCATTGGCTTTGAGAATCGTGCTTCTTTAATGTTCATTATAGCCGACACCAGCTCCACTACGCTGACATTAAAGTTATATTTAGAAAGCTTGGGGTAGGAAGAGTCTCGAGAAACGGATGTCTCATTGTCCTCTAATGACCTATTATTCTAGTCGCTATCAGTTCTTCTTTCTATTGCGAATCTATCTGCCGACCGGAAACCTCTGCCGCGTCATTCGGCCTGTTCATAGGGCAAAAACAAACCCCTTGAAGACCGTTGATCTGTGTCGAAATCATCCTTCAATTTCTCCTTATTCTTTTCCCGGTCCCCCCCCCCTTTGGTTGATGCCGAAAAGTCGAGCTGATCATCTTCTATTCTTATCTTTGACGTGTACCGGTTGTGAATATCTACCCATGATGTTGCCTGGAACTCGAACAGACTTTCTTTCAAATTTTGGGAAGCATCGGAACTTCTCGAATTTAGCCCTTTAGTAAATGCTTCTGCTTCCCATTCGTCTAGTACTTCCAGGAGCAGAATCTTTTCTTTCTGGAATCGGGTCACGAACTCCAGCAATAATTCGAACTCTCCTTGTGCAATACTGAATACGTTGGCCTTTTGAGCCTGTACCTTTATGTCCCCGATATGGGCCTTGATGAAAGAATGTGGAAGCATCTCGAAGGAATCTATGGAATTCTCGGGCAAGAGTGAATAACATGTCAAGACCCCTTCATGAGGGTCTCCTCGAATTTCTTCAATAAGACTGACTCAATCTCATGCGGAGCCAAATTGTTTTCCTTCACCGTCGTTGTATAAGTGATGATATGCTCTTGATGATATGAAGTCCCATCGTACTTCGGCACGTCTGGCATTTTGAACCGCTTTGGGATCAACTCTAGTATCGCGCTCAGCTTGAACGATAGTTGGGTGTACTTCTTTGAATCTGGTCCTTTCAATACTAGTGTTACGCCCGGAATTTGATCCATTTGGGTGTTTATTTTCCTTATAAACCGCATGAGCTCGGTTTTAAAAGGATCATTCTCATTGTTGTTGCCAAATGCGCTACCATTCCCCCCGGCCCTGTCAAAGATGACTTTGCCCCCCAGGGTGTTGTTATCGACCCTCTGAATTGTTTGATTTGCGGGAGCATCGGGATGAACTTGACCTCATCCATTTGCGTTGTTAGAAGCACCCGACAATGCCTGCCTTAATTTTGCCTTAACCTGATCATGTCACGAGAGATGGCCCATAATGGCCTTTTGTTGCTCCCTCAAAATCCTTACTGTTTCAACGACGTGCTCGTCTTCAGCATCATTAGGAGTTGCCTCTCGAACATGTCGTGGATACTAACCGCCATGAACCGGTGTGGCCTCATCCCCCTAGTTATTGGTATCGCTGATGGAATCTTCGTGCTGAGCCTGATTTCCTTTAGCCCCAACGTTGTGTGCAATGTTGACACTGTTATCTGCTATTTTTTTATTTTTTTGCTAAGATCAGAGAATTAAACAAGTTAGTAGTAGATGCAGGGATTAATTCAATTACACAAATGTCTCAGCCCCATGGTGAAAATGAAACTGTTGACCCCTAAAATGGTACAGTTGAATATATATGTGGTTTATAGACAAGTGAATCGATTTGATCCTAAAATAAAAAATGAATTATACAAAAATGTAAGACTTAGCGTTAAAATAGAGATAAGACAATAGAGATCTTGAGCCCGGGAATAAAGCTTCTGGAGGTAGTAGGAGCAATGTAAATAAGCACGAAAGTAAATTGTTATTGAACTTTGAACAAAGTATAGTATATGCTTGTCAGAAAATCTGTGTCCTTTCAATGATGGTAAAACTCACTATTTATAGCTACGCATAGGGAACAAGGTCCTAGGATCAAACCCATTTTAAATGACAATCATGAGTGCCATTGAAGAATGTGTAACGGTAGACACTGAATGTCATATTCTCTGTAACAGTCCGTGCATCTAATGCTATAAAATATTCTTCATTGAATGCTACCGAGTGGCAGGCATTTATTTCGCTTCTATGAATATCATTCTCTCGGGTAACAAACGAGATCGTTGCCTTCGAACCCGGCTGTCTTCTACCTTCGACTCCACATATCTCTTTCTCATGCGATCATTAAATATGAACATATTTTACCCTATAAAATATATACATACATTTGAAATTTCTTCAAAATATTAATTTTCAGTTTCATATGACACCCAATATTATTTAGAGAGTTCAATCATTTTTGAGTTCTTAAAGTGCTAGAGACAACACACTTAACTAGTTGGGAGTGCGACATGCTAGTAAATACTTGATGTGTGTGCATTAATTCCTACTATATTATTTGGATGCAATAATACTATTTGGTGTTTCTGCCATTACAACTCTCGCATCCACCTATAATTATTTATCTGTATATTCATTTATGACCATTTTTATTTTCTATGAAGTTTTTCTTATGAGCATGGTTTAAAAGAGGAAAGGAAAAAGAAAAGCTACCATCAAGGGTTGTGGTGGAGTGGTAAGTACTCCTTTATCCTTAACCAGAGATCTTGAGTTCGAGCCCCTGGATATGGAATCGCCTTTATTAGGGAGCACTTTATCCCCAATGTGGGATTTCCCGATGCGAATTTGGATTTAGTCGTGCCCCAATGTGGATAACGGACACCGAGTGAAAAACAAAAAAAACTTAACTTAAGAAAGAGCAAGTGATGTAGAGAGGCCTGCTTAGTTGGTGAAGCGTCTCCATCTTCAAACTAGTATGACGAATGTTTTATCTTTTTGGCTAAATTATCTTTTGTTCGGAATTCGTTGGTCCAACTAATTTAGATTTATATATATTATAAAAGTTTATTATGAAAATTTTAGTGCTCCCTATCAAAGAAAACTCCATTTTAAAAGTTTAACTTCGAAAAGGATATACCTTGGGCCAAAAATAGCTGTCTTGCCGATGAATGAGTCAATAGGACATGACTTCAGTCTTGGCATCCTAAACAAGCTAAAAGTTTTGTTTATATTTGATAACTTTTACAAGCTAACCACCAATTCTATAATAATAATAATAATAATACCCACACGTTATATGCAAGGTGTCTCTGTCATGACTAGATTAAGACAGTTAAATAATGAACAATTCATTAGAGTGTTGCAATAAGTTTATTAGAGTAGTTAAGTCATTTGCTTTGGATTTTATACGCACAACTTCTAAATTACTTCCACCTTAATTTGACTTGAAGTAAAATACTGATCGTGGACGAGTCAAAGTAGTTGATGAAAGATCAGTTTGCTACGGAAGACTCAGATATCCGTTTGGATAATTTATGTTAAATCATAAATGAATTCAAATTCAGTTATGTCAAATGAAAATTAAATTTTTAAAACTTGCACAGTAGCTCTTGAACTGTTTCCACCTCACGAGTCACGGGTGGTAACGGAGATTCTATTGGGGTCGTTTGGGATTAGGAAAAATGATCTCAGCATAACATAAAATAATAAATGTTTGAAAAGAGGAATTAGAAAAACTAATCCACACAAATAACTAATACAACGTTTGGTTAGTCGTATAACACAAGATAGATCCGCTTAACCAGTGAAAAATTTGACAAAATTAAATAACGCGTACATTAAGTTATGCAAAATTCTAAGCATTAATAAGATGCAGAATACATGTATTAGCAATATAAAGATGAAAATATTTAAAGATAAAGAATATCCTTAAAATAAGTAATTCCTGCATAGTAATATTTAATGTAAACGTAACATCGTTAATACTATTACTCAGAGGCGTATCTAAGTCTTGGGATACATCTCCTTCTCTCCCTAAATCATGTGTAATAAACGAACGAGTAAAATTGACGGTTCAAATTTTACTTCGGACGGTTTTGTTTTCAACACAGAGTATAGATATACATGAAAATCACTAAAAAATTAAAAAGAATATGATTTTGAACCTATAATTTCAAAGTGTAATAGGTTTACGGTGAGAGACTAAAGTTAAACAGTAAAAAGTAAAACTCTAGATCCACCTCTTCACAATAGTGCACCCATCCTCTCACAATAGTGCACCCATCCTCTTGAAATTCTGAATCTGCTATTACTACCTACATACCTCCCCTCCCCCCCCCCCCCGCTCCAATTATAATCCATATGCATAACTAGTATGAACTTGAATTAATGCAGTGATGGTCATGCCATGGCATACAGAGTCTTTAAATGGCAAGAATAATACGATTTGTTATACAAAGCTGGCACCCTTCCCACAGGAACAGAACCATGAATATCATCAGGTTTTACAACATGACGAAATTTAGGGACAAACTTCATTTCTAATGGTGAAAAGAAGTGGAATAAATCCAGAATAGAAGCATTACAGTTAATAATTTCTAGCACCCTAATGTAATAATGGTTTGCCCTATTCACAAGCCAATTTTGTGTCAAAGCTGCTCAAGCAGATAGCAAAAGCCTGAAATGCAGAGAGGGGATACCGGTAGTCCATGGTAAACATATCTTTGCCTACTTTCCCGAATTGCAAGATGATTTTGTCATGATCTGATTGGCTTGTCGGCTGAGAGGTTGTCGGTCCACCAGCTGGCTGTTGAGTTGCAGCAATCAACTGAAAATTCTTGACAGATGCAACTGTCACCCGCCCTCGAAAATTTAGGCACCAGCACTGCAGTTGTTCATGCCATCGTGGCGCCTTGTTCTTTAGGACCAGTGGTTTCCCCTTGCCATCATCTTCTTCATTAGTTGATCCTCCAGCAATGTCAGAAAATCGCGAGCTACTGAACTCGGTGGAATGATCAAGTGACTTTGAGAAAGAAATACTGCGAAATGAATCCTCGAGGGGCCTTGAGAGAAGCTCTGGCTGGCCAGGCACAGAGCCACCAGCATCAAGTGCTGAGGCGGGAATTGAGTGCATGACACAGTGCATTCTACGCGGACCCCGTGTTCCAAGCACATTCAGCTCGTATGTGATCTGGGATATGATATAGCTTCCGGTTGGCACTTTAGGAGAGACTTTCTTGGAGTTGAATCTACGGCTTGTACGCCCTGGAGCGGGGACATGTGCACAGGTGTAAGGAGGCTGTGTGTCGTATATAATGAATTTTGTACCTAGAAAATTTGATCTGCGATAGAC
The DNA here is from genome assembly GCF_000393655.2 of Nicotiana sylvestris. Classification (NCBI taxonomy): domain Eukaryota; kingdom Viridiplantae; phylum Streptophyta; class Magnoliopsida; order Solanales; family Solanaceae; genus Nicotiana; species Nicotiana sylvestris. The sequence continues at coordinate 115,109,332 of NC_091057.1, read as the reverse complement.
AGTGATATTTTATCATCAGTAGCATGTCACTTTTTCACATAATGAAAGGAAACTAGACAACTTCATTAAAAGATGAATATCAATTTCTCGAGTATATATATGTAATTATAAACATAAGCACAATGAAGCTGCATTATGAATTGCGCTAGATCCATCCTTTAGACTAGTTAAGCAAAGAGAGATATGTTATCAATCAATGGCAGAAGGATACACAAGTACAACAACAATAACAACAACCGCCCAGTAAAATCCCACAAAGTGGGATCTGGGGAGGGTAGTATGTACGCAGACCTTACCCCTACCCCGAAGGAGTAGAGACGCTGTTTCCGGAAGACCCTCGGCTCAAGATAATAAGAAAAACAAAAAGGAGAGAATATTAGTTTCACCACAGAGATCATTGGAAAAATAGGAACATAAAATGCAGAAGGAAAAAATGCAAAACAAAAATGATGGCTAGTAAATAGGTCCTGCACCGAAAAGAGAAAATAGTAAGACACGACAATGCTCCTAGCTATTTCAGACAAAAATACTACCAGACTAGACTCACAACAGTACAAGATAACGCAAGACTCAACTACCTCCTAGCCTACAACCGTAATACTCGACCTCCACAACTTCCTATCAAGTGTCATGTCCTCGGAAATCTGAAGCCTCGTCATATCCTGCCTAATCACTTCTCCCCAATACTTCTTAGGCCGTCATCTACCTCTTCTCGTGCCCTCCACAACCAGTCGCTCACACCTCCTTAACATCCTCATTTTTACTACTTTCATCTTTTGGATATGTGAGTTCTTAACAGGCCAACACTCAACCCCATTCATCATGGCCGGTCTAACCACCGCTTTATAGAACTTACCTTTTGAGTATCGTTGGCACTCTCTTGTCACACAAAACTCCGGATGCTAACCTCCACTTCATCCATCCTACCCCAATACGATGTGCGACATCCCCATCGATCTCCCCTCCCCCGTGGATAACCGACCCAAGGTACTTGAAGCTGCCTCTACTTGAGAAAACCTGTGATTCAAGCCTCACATCCGGGCCCACTTCCCCCTGCTCAATGCTGAACTTACACTCCACGTATTCTGTCTTCGTTATGCTCAGCTTGAAACCTTTAGACTTGAGAGTCTGTCTCCAAACTTTTAGTCTCTCGTTAACACCGGCTCGTGACTCATCAATCAGAACTATGTCATCGACAAATAGCATGCACCATGGCACCTCCCCTTGAATATGGTTTGTTTATGCATCCATCACTAGGGCGAATAAGAACGGACTGAGCGCAGAGCCTTGGTGTAACCCCATTTCAACCGGAAAATGCTCAGAGTCGCCTCCTACTGTCCTAACCCGAGTCTTAGCCCCATCATACATGTCCCTAATCGCCATAATATAGGGAACCGACATACCTTTTGTCAGAGAACTTCTCTAGAAGGATACACAAGTACTCTCGGCAATATCAACAAGCCAGTATATATCAAATGTACTAAATTTTAAGTAACTCATCCATTCTAGACATCCTCAAGAAGCTCCTTGGTGCCTTATTTCTTTATGTTCCTCGCTGCTCTCTCTTCTTTTCCCCCTTTCTTTTTCACTTGTCTTTTACCCAAAGGTATCAGCTTTGTTACACAAAGGTATCACTTGTCTCTTCTTTATGTTACACAACAATCCATGTCATCATCTTCTGGAAATAAATTCTTCATTGCTGCCAGTGCTTCCTCTTCTTTCGACCTATATATAACATCGGCTGGCTGGAAAGTCTGTTCTAAATAGGGTATCAGCTGCTCCAGTGGGTAGTAAGGGTCGCGCCAAGGTGGCCACCAGTTATTGAATTTTTTCCAAGTATACTCGTATCCTAGACCAAAAGTGGTACCAAAAGTGGTATCCTAGACCAAAAGTGATTACTAAATTTTAAGTAACTCATCCATTCTAGACATCCTCAAGAAGCTCCTTGGTGCCTTATTTCTTTATGTTCCTCGCTGCTCTCTCTTCTTTTCCCCCTTTCTTTTTCACTTGTCTTTTACCCAAAGGTATCAGCTTTGTTACACAAAGGTATCACTTGTCTCTTCTTTATGTTACACAACAATCCATGTCATCATCTTCTGGAAATAAATTCTTCATTGCTGCCAGTGCTTCCTCTTCTTTCGACCTATATATAACATCGGCTGGCTGGAAAGTCTGTTCTAAATAGGGTATCAGCTGCTCCAGTGGGTAGTAAGGGTCGCGCCAAGGTGGCCACCAGTTATTGAATTTTTTCCAAGTATACTCGTATCCTAGACCAAAAGTGGTACCAAAAGTGGTATCCTAGACCAAAAGTGATTACTAAATTTTAAGTAACTCATCCATTCTAGACATCCTCAAGAAGCTCCTTGGTGCCTTATTTCTTTATGTTCCTCGCTGCTCTCTCTTCTTTTCCCCCTTTCTTTTTCACTTGTCTTTTACCCAAAGGTACTTTAACAATCAGTACATTTCTGCCTTGTAAACATAAGCATCAAAGTCATTCTCAAAAATAAAAATATCACTTTTTCCTAGTAATGAGTTGGTGGGGAAGTCCCTGAATTGGGTTTTGATAGCCTAGACAATATAATGGGATGATGCCACAGAACTTCAGTTCAGCTTTCATCTACGACAACTATTGTTGACTCGAACTTTTATTTTCCTGATGAATCTATCCATGCATGATAGACTATTTCTACTTATTTTTCATTGAAAACCATGGTTAATAACTGACTAGTCTCAAGCTTCCGGGATTGCTCATGCCTTAGTACTGATATTAGGTAACAAGGGAGAAACCATCTCTGCGGAATGGGAAGGGGAAAGGAATATATCAAACGCATGCTATTCTTCATTAAATTCAGTTTCCCTGAAACGTCTCAGAAATACCAGGTGAAGAAAAGAAAGATATTGGAAAGCAAAATGAATAGCCTCCATATTTACCTTAGTTTTCCAATATATGTATTGCTTGATCTAGAGATGTTTTCTGCATCCATTGAGATAACATACTCCGTGCAAGTTGTCCGTCTGGTTCTTTTTGCAGAGAGAAGGAACTTCCCATTTTCAACTAACAATGCTACAAAGAAAGTTGAATTACCCATTAACCTCTGAACAATTGTTATTCGCACATAAATTATGAAGGCAGCGAAGCAAGAGTAACTAACGCATCTCAACCAAACATGTCTAGACAAAAATTACAACTGGAAATATAAGTATCAATGATATCATTAACTCAATTTGCATACAGAAAAGACTTGATAACAGCTTTTCGCCTTTGAGTTTGAGGGGAAGGGGAAGGGGAGAGGAACGGAACGGTGGTTTTATATGACAGGAGATTGGAAAGACAGCAAAGATAATGTTCACCTAAGGTTCTGAATTTTGCAAGTACCTTCTGTGACTCAGATGCAAGGATAATATCAACGAATTTTCTCAAAGAAAAAGATGAGGAATAGATGCAAAAATCATCTAAGCATCAAGCAAATATCAGCCAACAATACTTACCAGGACTAAGACACAAGAAAAGATGGTAAGTCAAATTAGATTTATCCCGCTTGATGAAGCATTGAATAGTTCCATCACGAGGCCCAGGCTGAAAAGAGAAAGTAAAAGGACCTGTCAATTCTACTCCAAAAGATGAGTCAATAGACTTAATTCTCTAGTACGTTAGTTCCATTACAACTATCTAATTCTATAACAGTTAATAGAAGGGTTGCACCCACAGACCACACAGCAACCACAAAGGCATATTTCTGTACTCAAAATATTCCTCTAAGTTAAAGTACCTGCTTTAGGGAAACAGGAAAAGTTAGCTTTCCACAAAATTCAGGATTTCTAACAATGTCCTTGCACATACTCCGCCATGACCTACAAACTGCAGCACATGCTACGACATGCTTACGACCAGGCCATGTGCTTTCACTCTCCTCTAACCTTCTAATTACATCAAAAAGTAACTCCGGAGGAAGATTGGCCCAACAACTGTCCTGGATAACAGGAGGCTGGTCGCTCAAGTCATAAAACGAACCATGTGATTTATCCCTGTGATGACCAGACAGCCTTAAATCAAAGCTTCGCCTTGATAAGCTACCAATGCTATCTCTCACATCCCGCACTATACTGCGGAATGACATCTGAACTCAAAACTGCTAGGTCGAAGTCCAAACACCACAAATAAATGTTACTGGCCTATCTACTCTTTCTTATCAGGTAAGCTTTTCCCAGTAATCTAAAGAGCTTCACAAATTGATACAGCTGCAAAAGAACGAAAAAACAAATTGTGTTTCAGTAACAGGAATAACTTTCTGAAGAAAAGTGAAGAGAAAAAAGCAAGAAAGGCATTTAAAGAAAAAGGTAAGAAAAGGAAAAAGAAAAAAAGAAAATAAAAGAGTATAAAGAGACATCTTCAGATGAGCGCCTAGGTAAAGTAAATCACATGACTTTTATCAAATACAACTTCTTTAGAATCTTAAGGTGATGCCTCATGCCAGTTGTCCTAGCTTAGTTGCGAGACAACAAGTATGAAAAATAATGTCTTTCAAATGTCATCAATCTTTCAGTAAATCCATCATTTAATAGCGAAGAAAGCTACTCAAGATAAACTCGCTACTGTTAACACTGGAAAATCGGTACCAAGCAGTTCAAAACTAGACTCCAGTTCAAGAAAGGAAAGTTTAACTCGTTGGACAATCACTCAATGTCTACATTTAAGTTAGAAGGTTATCAGATTTGTTTCTGCTGAGAATCTCATATTGTTCCTCAAGCTTTATACTAAACATAATGTAAATTACATAAGCAGCTTACAAACAACCAAAACCTATATAAAATGAGCATAGTTTTTCAAGTACCATTTTCATTCTTCACCTACTTATGACCAAAAAGATTAGGGCTTTTCCGGTATATTTCTCTAAGTACAAACCATAGATACTTCACTCTCATCAAAACCTACAACTTAAACGACAAATACAGGTTGATACCAATCTATCAAGCCACGTATAGGAAGAATACAGATGGTGACAAACCTGCAAAGTACTGGAGGATAATCAAAGCTCCATAACTTCCAATCCTGCAAAACCAACACAAGAAAAAAAAAAGTTTTCTGTAAAATGAAAATTGAAGCTCCAAATTCCCAAAAGACACAAACGTTGTACCAGTTAGTATCAATGAAATCAAAGAAGAAACCATCCCTCTCCACCCAAATGAAGAAAAAGAAAAAACAGAAAGAAAGAATAAGACTTCAATCTGTAGATGATAAGCATAAAAGACAAGATTTTTACCAAAGGGGTAACTTTTCCTCAAATTTAGCTAAAAAAGTAATAGCCCAAAAACTAGAGAACTCAAGAATATTTCCACATTTTGAGAACAGTACCATACATAGGACATAAATCAACAGATAAAAAAGGAAACAAACATACAGACACCAAACAACATAAGATCTGAAGATGAACAAACAAAAAGATCAGAGATCTGTACCTTAAAAATAAGAAGAACAACAACAAAAATATAGCATCAAAAGTCAGCACGGACCCAAGAATTTTTCAGGAAAAGTGGGTCAGAGCGAAGAAACATTTTTAGATATAACAGCTTCTCTGTATTTACTGCAAGTCTGTTTCTTTTGTCACTGCGGACTCAAAACCCAACATTAAATCTAGTTAAACAAACCAGAAAAAGAGAGAGAAACTGACGAAGAAGAAGAGGTAAGAGAAGAAAAGGAAAACAGGGAAAAATAAAACAAAAAAGGGAAGTGCATACTTTATTATATTAGCACTAAGGAGTAGAACTGTTTAATGGGGTCACACACTAATACTATATTGGCCACTACGGGAGCAGTATCCAACAGTTCTCTACGAAGCTACCACCATACGAGACAATCGGAACATGGTTTTTTTTTTTTAACTTTTTCTTTCGATAATTTTTAATTAATTTGCGCGCATTTTAATTATTTTATGGAATATTTGTTATTTTTCTGCGTTGCAGTTCCATATAATTCTGTCCTGCCCTTTTAACCGGACGACGAAGAAAAATATTTTATTATAACTCTTTGAAAACTCTCTATAATTTTTTATTTTATCCACACATAAAATAAGTTATCAATATCCCTATTTATAATTATTTATAATAGTATGAAACATATTTCAACTAGAACCAGAAAAGTCTATTCCTATATTTATTCTAACTGCAAATCATATTTAGATATGAATTATGAATCAAATCCTAAATAATTAAGGTTTCGTACTACAACTTTGAATTAATTTTCCAACGGATCTAAATCCTTTAGTAAAAGAACCCAAGTTTAAATTTTAGGGGGGTGGGGGGGGGGGGCTTTTCTTTTACAACGGTTTATTAATTCATTTTCATTTAAGCAACATATGTTTTTGTGAACAAGCATACACGTTTTTTATCCTTTTGTAAGAAGTTATTTGTTTTACATGAGCATATAGTTTATTGGAAATAGTGTTTCCATCTTTATAATGTAAGGGTAAAAATACTTAAATAATATGTTTTCCAACCTCTACTTGTAAGATTATGCTGAATTTGTTGTTATTGTTTCGTAGAAGTTGTTTAATTTTTCTTTTGGATGTAGTTTAAATGTTTTCTTTTTATACTAGTGTAATTTCTAAAATTGTCACCAAATCCTTTATTACCATTCCATTTATAGTAGCATGGATAAATTTACTGACGCGTTATTCGTGCTATGTGCTAACAACAAGCATAGCATTAAATAATGAGTCCAGAATCAAAATGTGGTTTTTTTTTATTCAAACTGAACAAATAGGTGGTAAAAAAATGACCTTTTAATATAGCGTCATAATACCTGGCGCTATATACTAACAGTAACGGAACCGTTAAGGTATAGCGCCAGGTATTGTGGCGCTATACTGTAAAAGCTGACATGGTCAGGTATAGCGTCACAATACCTGGCGCTATATATACAACATTAATGTATAGCGTCAGGTATAGTGGCGCCATACATAGATATTTTATACCCCTCCATCTTCTTCTCCAATTCATTCATCCACCATTATTTTAAATCTCTTCCCCTCTTCTTGGTCCCCCACCGATTCTGCCCGTTTCTTTAAAAAAAAAAAATTTGGGTCCCCCGACACATAAAACTCGAAGAAAAAGGGTCCCACATTCGAGTAGAGTTTTGTGCTATTGTTGATTCACAATTCCTCAGTCAAAATTTCAATCTTTTTGCTTTACCAAAATTCTAAATCGAGGTATTTCGATTTATTTTAAGTTGAAACATTTATAATAATGTATATTATTTGATTTGTATGTGTTCTATTTCGGTTTGTGTTTTTTTTCGAAACTAGCATGTTAAATTTATCCGAATTTAATATTAGTATTTTCTAATAAAATATAAATTAGTAAAATAAATTTGTCTGTTAATATCCTGATTTATATATATGTTTTTTCATTCCGTTTTGTATTTTATTTGCAATTAAATTTATTTGTTGTTTATGCTTAGTTTAGATTATTTTTAGCGTAGTAAAATCTAGACCTTTTTAGCGTAGTAAAACGTAGACCCTTATAGCGTAGTAAAATTTAGAGCCTTGTAGCGTAGTAATGTGCAGTATTTTAGCTTAGAATTCCTTTTGTTTAAGTATCTTATACTTGTAGTTGAAAATGCAAACTTTATACAATTAAGTTAATAATTGTATCAACACACATAATTAGTAATTTGTACAATTAAGTTATTAAAAAATATGAATTTAAATTATAATAAAAACACATTATTTTGTACAAATTATATATATATATATATATATATAATTTGTACAAGTAAGTTATTAAAAAATATGAATTTAAATTATAATAAAAATACATTATATATATAATTTGTACAATTAAGTTATTATAAAATATGAATTTAAATTATAAATAAAAACACATAATTATATATATATATATATATATATATATATATATATAATTTGTACTATTAAGTTATTAAAAAATAATAATTTAAATTATAATAAAAACACATAATATATATATATATATATATATATATATATATATATAATTTGTACAATTAAGTTATTAAAAAATATGAGTTTAAATTATAATAAAAACACATTATATATATATATATATATATATATATATAATTTGTACAATTAAGTTATTATAAAATATGAATTTAAATTATAATAAAAATACATAATTATATATATATATATATATATATATATATATATATATATAATTTGTACAATTAAGTTATTAAAAAATATGAATTTAAATTATAATAAAAACACATAATTATTAATGATAGTTTAATGATAGTTTACAGTTGACGACATGAACGCGACTATATATCCCGGCCCCGGACGTTGGATCTATTAGCCCTACAGCCCCAGCATAGATCCGAGTATATATGGGACGGACAGTTGCTTACGCAGACTTTCCAGGCTAGGAGAGTGGATCTATTGTGGGAGTTTTTGAGTCTTCCCCGCGTTATATACCCCTGCGTGGTCCATTACTTGGATGAGATGGGATTTTATAGGATTATTAGGATTGGTCGGATACGGCTCGACTATGCTTTGATCACGGCCTTGATTGAGCGGTGGCGACCAGAGACGCACATTTTCCATTTGCCCATCGGGGAGGCCACCATCACACTCCAGGACGCTGAGATTTTATATGGCATGTCCGCTGATGGCTTGCCAGTTTTACTGCCTGCGAGCATGAGATATTATTCGCGGCAGGCATATTGGGATATGCTCCACATGCTCACAGGCTTCATGCCGGAGGACGAGGCGGTAGCGTCTGGGTCCAGTCGTATATAGTTGGTCCCCATTAGAGACCACCTGGTGCAGATCCACCATACTATCACCGATGAGTCTGTGGAGGTGGATGTACAGCGATATACAAGGTTGTTGTTGCTCCTTCTATTTGGGGGGGTCTTGTTCCCGAACACTTCGGGGAACCTAGTGAGCCTCCGTTTTCTGCATCATATTGCCCGGTTCGAGGATACATCTTTGTATAGCTGGGGTGGTGCTGTCATCTCATATCTGTACAGGCATATGTGCCGGGTTTGCATCGGCACACAGAGAGACGTTGGTGGCTTTCTGCCGCTTCTACAGGTGACAACATATTCAAATAATATGTCAATTAGTTACAATTCTACCAAGTTATAGTTAATCTTATACTTTACGTCAACTTTGTATGTTAGGTTTGGGTCTGGGAGTGATTTCTGCAGTTTCAGCCACCTCTACCACAACTACCGGCTAATGTAGAAATTCTGCAACTCCCTCTAGCCTGTAGGTGGGTTATGCGTCGTACTCTTGCACGAGAGTATGATGCCCATCATAATCTCCCCCTCTGCAGGGATGTGTTGGATCTGCTGGAAGACGCACAGGTGAATATCTAACTAAACTTACCTGTTATAGATTAACTTAGTGATGCGTACTAACGGTTTGTGTTCTTATTTGATAGTTCATATGGACGTCGTACACCGATGAGGTGATAGGTACCCTGCCAGCGTATTGCAGGTTTGGCCGACATATTTGGAGGGCTTCTGTCCTGCTCATATGCCTCGATATTGTCGAGCATCATGCCTCCGAGCGGGTATTTCGTCAGTTTGGCCTGCCGCAGCCTATACCGACTCCGCCTGCATGGCATGCTTTACATTATGACAGGGATGATCGGTCCAGGGCAGACGACACATTTATGGCATGGCTTAACGAGCAGTTGGGTACCTGGGACCGGCGAGGGGACTTGACCCCACCTCCGCAACACTTTCCTATTCCACGTTATATGGCATGGTACCGCACTGTTTCCCGACTTTTTATCGGGAACCCAGTTCATCAGGCACACGGTCGGTACGTCCCATACGCGGGAGACACGAGGCCCTGGTATGTTTTTTGTTATTATTAGTTATATAGCTATAATTTAGTGCCAAATATGTAGTTTATATTATTTACTTTGTGCAGGCGATTGGATTGTATACCGTCTATCATATGGGGCAGCAGATGCAGAGTTATGTCCACAATCCTGTGGCCATGCAGGAGTATAGTCGTCGATTCATGGATATGGCTGCGCAGACACTGCAGCGAGCTCGATCGGATCAGTGTTTGGCACACGAGGCTGATTATATGGACCCAACAACGTACCAGTGAGGCTGTAGTATCCCATGAGCTAGTGCTGCCCGACGAGCTGGTGGTGCCGGACGATGTGGTCATGGGCGGAGAGGAGGTGGTCCCCAGCAAGGGGGCGTTGAGGCTACTGCTGATGATGTTGCTGCTAATATGGCAGGTGGCATGCATGAAACGGACATGCCGTCTTACAACTTTGGAATTTATCGCACTCGAGTGCCATCGCAGGTGACCCCATCGGGTCAGTTATTGATCACAGGCTCGGATATTCAAGGAGTGGATTGGGGTAGATACTTCCCAGGCCCGTCTACCACTGTTGAGGATCGACCGACCCGAGATTTTTATAGTGGGCGCCGACTGAGTTATGGCTCCACATCACATGCGTAGGTGTGAGTTTATTAGTATTGAATTTGAATTTGTGTTAACTGTAACTTATTTATTTTCTTTAACTTTATTAATATCCTTTTTAAGGCTTTATGCGATGCAGCGACAGATGACTACATTCAGGATCTAGAGACGATGATGGTAAGACAATATAAATTGTTGTGAATTGATATGTAGTTTTTTATACTAAGTTTCATATTATTATGTAGCCTTCTACTGGAGCTGACATCACCACCGATACATGTCATCCTGCGCCACATCCAGCTATAAGGAGACGATTTGATGATAATGATCCTGATAGCGTACCCGGGCAGGAGGGGATGCGCCTCAGGCCAGCGGCTGCATTGAGACACACCGGATGCGGGACACATTGACATGGTGTAAATAATATTTTTGTATACATTAACAATATTATTTAATCGAATATGCACATTACTTTTTTTAGTTCTCCATTCGTTTGATAGTTTCATAAAATAAAATTTAGTACAACACAAGCACTTAAACTTAACTTCTACTTCAATTAAAATAAAATTTAGTACAACACACAAGAAAAACATTACTACAATACAAACACAATCACAAACACAAATATAGCAGGCCAACATAATAAAAATACATGAAATATGAAAAATACACTAAACACATACATGCCAATGTTTAGCCCCGATTGCTATTTATTCTCCGCTCCAACCACTTAAATCTTTCTTCCAGTTGTTCTTTTTCTTCTTCTACCTCTTTCAGTTTCGCCTTCACCTCCGCAAGTTCCAGTTTATATTTTTTTCGATCCTTTTGTGCTTCACAATTCCATTGTGTTTTCCATTTTTCTTCTCCCACCTCTTTCAGGTTCGCCCTCAAGTCTGCAATAATTCTATTGCTTTCTTTTTCATGTTCCTGTTGTCTTAAACACATATTATGAAGAAACTGCAGTTGTTCTCTGTAACATTCCTAATAACATGGTTCATCAACCCATTCTTGAAAATCACAAATAGGTTCGCCGGAAACCTTGTAAAACTAGTTCATACAGTGCTAGTAGCGGCGTCCAACTTCACCACCTTCCCAACAATTTTGCAACAAGCATGCTTTTCCACAGTTGCACTTTGGTGGACGAAGAGGTTGAGCCATTTGTGTAATATTTGCTTTTAGTAAAAAAAACCTTACTTTTAATAAAATATTTGCTTTTAGTAAATTTTGAGCACACAACATAACTACAATGAGCCCGTTATTTATAGGCGAGACAACACCCACATAACGTACTATCTAATTGCGTTATACTTTGCGTGTTAAATATCATGATGTTGACAAGATAACTTTATGTCAGCTGATCGGCTTTTTCAGTTTGACAAGACAACACAAACATAACGTACTATCTAATGGCGCTATACTTTGCGTGTTAAATATCATGATGTTGACAAGACAACTTTATGTCAGCTGGTCGGCTTTTTCAGTTCGACAAGACAACACACACATAACGGACTATCTAATGGCGCTATACTTTGCGTGTTAAATATCATGATGTTGACAAGACAACTTTATGTCAGCTGGTCAGCTTTTTCAGTTCGACAAGACAACACACACATAATAAATATACAGATAATTTTATTAAATTATTATTTAAATAGGTAAAATGGGAAAGTACAAATAATAGTTAACAAGCATAATTTTATTTCATAAATCTTGCAACATAGATATAACAACTAATTATTACAACATCAACTCATGGGTAGTTAGGTACACTAGAAGAACACCCACCACGAGCTTGATTAGTTTTGCCACCCAAACCAGCTGAAGGACATTTACGACGGTCGTGTCTTGTTTGCGAGCATATACCACATTTGCGCGCATAAACGGTATCACTAATATCCGTTTGGTTCCGTATATGTGTTCTCTTCTGCACCTATCTTTTACGCAAATAGGACTTGGTACACACCATTTTAAAGGGTTCCGGAGGCCAATAATCCTCAGCACCCATTGGCTGCAACTGACCACTATATGTGTTTAGGTACTTACTTGGAAACACTATATTGTTGATCAACATAGTTGGTCTCCGCATAACCAACACGTTGAAAACACTTGATGGCATGTGAGCAAGGCATGTGGTAGATGGACCATTTCCCACAGGAGCATAACCTTGCAGATTCATTTACAGTATGTACATTATTACCCCGATTATTATGGATAGCGGTGCGAACTTCAAAAACACCTCTTTCGTTATCATACTGCAAAAATGAATGTCAATGTGCTCGCCGTCTATATTTCTCAAATCTCTTCATAGACACTGGCATAAATTCAACACCCCTCTCCATCAGTTCCGTTGTAGCTGCAGCCCGTTGAACAAACCTCTCCGCCATCTGCTTGAACGACATACGCACCATGGCTGTGACGGGCAATCCTCTTGCCGACTTCAATAACCCGTTGAAGGACTCTAACACGTTTGTAGTAAGAATTCCCCATTGTCTGCCACCATCCGCATGCAATGTCCACTTTTCAGGGTCATGTCGCATTAACCAACGATAGGCTGCCTCGTCTTCTTGCCTGATAGAATCCATATGCCTCCGGAATTTATGTTGGTGGTGGTCTGTTGCTGCCATCCACATCAAATCATGTAGATCCTTGTTGAGATGTGCCTTCTGGAAATTGGCCTTAAAGTGCCTCACACAGTAACAGTGGTATGCATAAGGTTCTTGTCATGCAGGCAAGTTCTCCACAGAACTTAATATACCACCGTGCCGATAAGATATTAGACAAATACCTGAATGATGTTTGACAACGTGCTCTTTCATGTGGTTCAAAAACAACGTCCACGTCTCTGTGCTTTCATTGGCACAAATAGCAAAAGCTAGAGGAAATATATGTCCATTAGCATCTACTGCCATAGCTATCAATAGCTTAATATCGTACTTTCCATAGACATGAGTTCCGTCTATGGATATTATTGGCCGGCAATGCGAAAAACCATCAATTGTTGGCTTAAACGCCTAGAACACGTAATTGAATATGTATTCTGGTGTTCCGGGATTCTGCTCAAGCTTCCATTCAACAACTGTCCCGGGGTTAAAGTGCTGCAGTGCGGCCATGTACTTTGGCAGAGATGCAAATGACTTATCCCAATTACCGTAGACAATTTCAAACGCTCGTTTGCGCCCGAGAAATGCCTTTCTTTTCGTAATGGTATGGCCATATTCCTGGTGGACCGATGTAATGCACTCTTTGATTGTATACCTTATGGACGCTTCGATATTCGGAATAAGTACAAGAGAAATCAAGTCAATATCCAAGTTGAAGTGATTCCAGTTGAATGTGTCCATTTCGCATGTGTGGGTGGGAATGTATTTACCCACTTTTCACATACCTGTCTTCTTCTTGGTTGCACGCAACATCCAATTACATGGACAAAACCACCTGCAACAAACAACCTTGTATACCATCGGACTTGACTCCCATACCTGCATCTCACGACACTCTTTTACGTTGTGTATTTTTCAAGCCCTGCTTAAGCGCGTTTTATCAGGAAAAAGCATCCCCTTTGCAAGCACCGTTGGTCTAGACTCATCCCACATTGTTGTCCGGATTTTATCAAAATTCCTTGTTAGAGCTTCCACATCCGGCACGGTTGGCAAGTTATCAATGTAAGGAATCTCCCTTGAATGAAACGACACTTTGAACTCATACACTCTTCGTCTATGGGGGTCTCCCTTCAAATCAGGTCCTTCCTCCTCATCCTGCTCATCACCATCCTCACGAAAAAAGGGTGTCTCGTCTCCGGATTCACCGACATTGTTATCATAATCACTGTTTTGTTCCTCACTCTGTGCATCTGCCAGATCCCGTTGTAATATGTCATTTTTGGTCAATTGAGTGAGTACAGGTGGTTCAACTTGCTCGTTTTCACTGCACAACCAACAAAAATATAAGCTACAGAATTAATAAATGATTTCCATATGGCTATATCACTTCACTTACAAGTCGTAATGTGATGAAATTTCATGATGGACGTTTTCAATTAAGTGATGACTACCGGATGGGCCACTTGTAAAATTCATATCCGGCCGGTACCCCTATTAAATATATGAGCGTTAATACAAATTCAATACGCCAAAAATATACATAATTAACACAAATGAAAATTAAAGTTTACCACTCGTCTTGTGAATTATGGAAAGTAGGGTATAAATTATTTTCTTGCTGCTCATTCGCTGGCGGTGATAAGTTTAAATCAAGGAAAACTCTTTCATCCGAAATATGTCCGGCAAAAACTGCTCCATAATAACCACCCGATGACTGGGGGTTATCTCTGCTACGCACAACCTCGTTTTTTTGGAAAGTATTCGACCTTCACGTACATCTCCAATATTGTGATTACAAGAAATTCCCGACATTCGTCCGGAGTCCTCAAAAAATCACTCAAAGTTTCATCATCATCGATGTTAAACTCCGAGTAAAAAGCAACCCCTTGCGGAGTGACGGAATACGGATATCTTCCGGTTACTTTAAGTATCACTGAACGTTTCCTCACACTTAGTTTTTTGCATAACAACGATATCAATTTATCGTACTCTATTGTAAGTGGAAATTTAACATGACACTGAGCAGGTAAACTGTAGCCCACAGAGTTATTCTCCATCACAACCTCACCCCCCAATATAATGAAACTCTTATTCTACGCTCTACAGACATAATGAAAAAATGCTGGAGAATTTAAGAACAACAAACGTTTCAACAAGAGGTAACAAAATTTTTGAATGAATTTCTATACAATTCTAACTTCTTTATATAGGAAATGGCTAGCCGGAATTTTTTTTTATATATAGGTATAGCGCCCAAATGGTTGGCACTATACGCTTTTGAATTATTGAAGTCACGAACTATTGGTGGGGCCAGGAAATCTATGTATAGCGCCATTATACCTGACGCTATACATTAATGTTGTATATATAGCGCCAGGTATTGTGGCGCTATACTTGGCCATGTCAGCTTTTACAGTATAGCGCCACAATACCTGGCGCTATACCTTAACGGTTCCGTTACTGTTAGTATATAGCGCCAGGTATTATGGCGCTATATATAAAAAGTTCTTTTTTTTACCACCTATTTGTGTAGTTTGAGTAAAAAAAATCACATTTTGGTTCCGGACTCTTAAATAATTAAGTATAAACCATTTCAAAATGCTTTCGATATTTTTTCTGTAATGGTGTCTGGACTCACTTGGATTATGTTATTTGATATTTGTTATTTTATATCGGTATAAATATTAGGTAAATCTATCCATTAAAACATGGATAAATGGGAAGAAATAACCTAGTATTTTTAAATAATTTGGATATACTTAGAGGCCTTAACAATACATTTTTTTAAAAAAATAGCATTAGAAAGGTGGCTCACTTTTAACAGGAATATTAGGACAAACATTTTAATCGTTTAATGAAAAACTGAAAACTATAAAAGAAAATAAAATAAAAATTGAAGTGTTTCATCTTTCATGCTAAAAGTAATTGTTTTGAATTGGATTATGGGTGTCTAACGGGTGGGCCGGGTCGGGCTGGGTAGGGAAAATTACTAATCGTATGGGTTGTGGTCTAGGCTGGTTACGGGTTGGGGCTTACCGAGTTTAACGGGTTCGGGTTTATCCGGGTAAAAAATAAACCGTAAGGGTTACGGGTACAAGGGGCCGGGCTGGGTTAGTGTAATTTTTAATTTTTTTTTTGTATTTTGTATAACTATTGTAAGTTATATTAATATAAAGTAAAAATATAAAGAATACAATGAAGATGGAAAAAAATTGCACTTATAAATTGCAAGTGCTACATTTATTTCAAAATTCAAAGTTTCAAACTTGCAAATTAAAAGGTTTACATTTAACAACGAGTAAACTAACTAAAAAGAGTAAATTCAAAGGCTTTGCATTGCCTTAGTAAGTTCGTCATAATCAATGAACTGAGTGGCCTTCTTTTGGGATGTTAAACTCGGATGGGTTACCATGTGTTAATATATCTCCAAGTTCCTCGTCTTATGGGCTATCAATATCTTCACGTCCTTGATTTCTTCGTTCCAATCTAATCCAATCTCTGAAACATACTAAAACTTCCAAAGTATTGTTTCCCAATTAGTGATGGGTGTCTCCAAGTTGTTGTCTTGCTTGGCAAAATGCACTCTATGATGCAACAGTTGAAATTGGCACATTCAGCACGTCCCGAGCCATAGCAGAAAGAACAGGAAATTGTTTTCCATTCTCATGCCACCATCCCAACGGTGAAAATTCCTTTGTGTGAGGCTCTTTTTGCTTCTGCAAGTAGAGTTGAAGTTCATCAATGTTCCTGCTACTGGTTTGAGTGTTAGAAAATGTAGAAAAAATATTAAAACTATCAAGGCCTTCATTATCATCCACAGTAGTAGAAGTGGTACAGTGGACAGTGCATAGTGGGATTAACATTGCCTACATTAAGAGCATCATCATCAATTACATTTGCATAATAATTATATGATTATTGTCAAGAATCATTTAGCTTGTTCATACAAGCATATAAATCCGGGGTTTCAGTTGGTTCAATCCCCATATAAATATATAAAGCATTCATTAATTTGCGACAATCGGAAATCTTAATAGAAGGATTAAAACAGCACCAATTAAGTAAATCGGAGGAATTGGAAAGAAATATTTTTTGAATTTTACTTGCATTTTTCCAACAACATCCCTATATTTTTCTTTCTTCTTAAATTCAAAAAGTAGAAAAGAAATTTCAGCTATATGCACTAAAGTCATAGTAACAGTAGGGTAATATGCTCCAGAAACTCAAAAATAGCTGTATAAAATTTATGTAAAAATTTAACAACATCATTAATAACCTCCCAAGTAGTAGTTGTTAACATACAGTTTGGATCAGTACAATGCGCATTAGCAACTTCAGTTATTAGGAATCTATATTTGTAGCAACATTTTAAAAATATATATGTACAATTCCATCTAGTAACAATTTCGTCTAGCATGAATCTGGGTTTAAGGTTATACTGGATACACTTATTCTTAAATTCCTTTATTCTAGATTGTGTATTATTTCCTTGAATAACACCAACTGCTCTTCTAACATGAGTAATCTCAGTTGAAAATAAATCAAGACCACTTTTAACAATTAAATTATAAACATGACATGCACACCTAACATGAAATTTTTCATCAAGTGGTGGTTGCAAGTGCAGTTTTAATATTGAAATCGTGGCATTATTGTTAGAAGCATTATCAAAAGACATACATAATACTTTTTGCTTGAGATTATAAAATTCAACAACTTCACAAATAGTAGTACTTATAAACGCAGCAGCATGACTCTTATTTTCATCATATTTAAAAGCGATAATACGTTTTTGCATACAATAATTATCATCTATCCAATGACATGTAATTGTCAAATAATCATTTCTATTAACAGCATGGCCAATATCAGAAGTTAGAGAAACTCTACAAGGAAGGCGGCTAAACAAATAACGTATGTATGTTTGATATTGTCCATGAAGTCTAAAGATATTAGATCTACAAGCACTTCTAAGAATACCTTTAAATAAAAGATTGTAAGTCCTTTGAATATACATAATAAGATATGATGAAGAAGCAAAAGTAAAAGGTAGACAATCCAAAGCAATCATTTTTGCTAACTCCTCACGATCCTTCATTTTAATATATTTCATAAGACCTCCAGCAGTAGGGTTTAGAGTTGTTTGATTTCCATCTCCATCAGAGCCCCATTCTATAGAATGCTCTATTCTCATATGTCTACTAAGTGTCCCAATCCCCCCATAATTGTCCTCCAGTCTTATGTTTAAAAGTATCATTACAAAGTTTGCATTTAACTCTATAAGTACCTTCTATTTCGTCAAATAATTTTCAAACCTTACTTCTTTTTCTTCGATTACTAGTCAGGGCCACAGGTGGTCTACTACTAGCACCACGACCACCACCCCTGCTACCAGCTCCAACACTACTAGGTGTATGTGGTATCTCATCTTCCATTTCTAATTCATTATCTTCTATGCCGAAATCTTCCTGGAATTGTTCATAATCTATATTATTATCAGGTAGTGTTTCAGGAATATTTGTAGAGCCATTTAAATTACTACCAGATGCTGAAGTACTACCTTTTTTTTATTTTCCCGATTAGTAACCTTATTACTAACTTTTTTTGCAGCATTAAACATATTGTAAAAATTTAACTACTAGCAACAATTAAATAAGCAAATAAAATAGTAAATAAGAGAAAGAGTTGGAGGGAGTGCACCGAATTCGACAATAAATTGAGCACTTAATAATTTCACAACTCCAATGTTATCACGAAGAAACGTCAATTGTTCCAATTTTGAAGTTCAATTGTTCAAACTTCAAATAATAAATATTACGATAAATTAAATTCCAAAAAAAGAAGAAGAGACAAATAGTTGATTGCACTTTAGGTGAAGATTGAAGAATGAGAGAATATGAGAAATGATAGATGAATGAGAAATGAGAGAATTGAGATTGACAAATGAGAGATGAATGAAGAAATGAAGAAGAAGGGGGGGGTTATTTATAGTTTTTCAATGGGGTGTTATTTTAAAAAAAAAAAAAAAATTCAAAAATGGGCTATTTGTGAAATTCTGCCGTTGGGCAACGACCATAAGTCGCAGAAGACCATTGCAAATGGTCAGAAATAAGGCCTACCATTAAAAAAAAATTAGTTAGCCGTCATACCGGTCCGGCTAATCGGTTGAACAGTAAAAAACGTTGATCGGGTTTGACCGGTACGGTTAACCGATAGGTATTAAGTAGACGAACCAATCCCCCTACCCCTTTTAACCTAGCCCCATCTGCCCCCTTGTATCGGTCTGGGCTGGTTTCGATTTTAAGGGGCATTTGCATCTATATCCGCTTTTTGGGTCACGTTTTAACTTGTGCCCGCTTTGTAAAAAAATTGCAAGCATACCCACTTTTTTCGTGTAACTTCAGCATACGGGGCTGAAGTAGCAAAGACAATCACACAAAACTTCAGCACTCTAATAGACAAGACTGAAGTGTGCTGAAGTTTTTGTTTTGTAACTGACGAACTAGAGCTGAGATTTTTGTTTTTGTAACTGGGGAACTTGAGCTCTAGAGCTGAAGTTTTTGTTTGTAATTGGCGAACTTCAGCCTTCTTAGAGTTGAACTTCAGCCTACTACATTGTGAATGCTCCATATATCTTTTTTACGAAGATATTGTGATGGGCTATAATCACAGGAAGATAAATAATTTTTTTCCAACATCTAGTTTAATTTTAAATATAAACTACCACTTCGTCAAATTATCACACTAATATGCCATGTTTACATATTTGTGATGTACTTTGAACAGTTGATAATATGCGATCGCTTTTTATTTTCTTAATAATGATGTTACCCAGATGCATGTCTAGGTGGTGTTGTATTAGTAAAAATGAACAGAGGAGCCTTTTTACTGTTGAACTTCAGCCTACTACATTGTGAATGTTCCATATATCTTTTTTACGAAGATATTGTGGCGGGATATAAACACAGGAAGATAAATGAGGGCGGATATAACTTTGAGGAGGAGAAGGAGGAGGAGAACGTGAGCTAACGTTGTTTAAAAAGTGGGTACAAGTTAAAACTTTTAAAAAATGGGTATATGTTAAATGAGGGTGACCAAATAGGGCGGCTCGTGCAATTTTTATCGGTTTTAACCGGTCTGGGCCGGTCCAGAAATGGTCTGACCCAGCCCGTTAGACACCTATAAATTGGACTCAAGAGCTTATAAAGATACTTCATCCGTTCACTTTTACTTGGCACATTTTGACTTTTTACCCCCGAAGAAATACTAAATGAAATGCATAATTTACCATGATGTCCATATTAATTGATGCATATTTTATTAGAATTGAGAAAATGATTTGAAATGAGTAATAAATATTGTGGGTATAACAAAGGAAAATTTTTTATCTCTTGATATGCGTAAAGTGATAAGTAAAAATAAAAATTTATTTTTAGTATACATGTCAAATAAAAATGACTATGTAAATTGAAAAAACTGGAAAATAAGTACATGCGCGTTGCCTCGACAGACTAAATTGCGATCGATTTATTTTTGTACCATACGTATTGTTTTTTTCTCCCTTAAGAGTCATATATTTCAACATTGTAATCAGCTCAACCTGAAATAATGGTTTCCCAATTTTTAATCTTATCAAAATTGCCTATAATTTTAAGAGTTGTCATTTTTCCATTATTTTACTGTCGCCACAGTAAAATTGAATACTCTCATAAAAAGTAATCCCTTTCTTTTAAGTCTACTCCGTAATTAATAGACAAAGAAAAAAAGCAAAAAGAGAAAAAGAAGGATCAGAAGTCAATGGCAAAAATACTTTAAACCAAGTTTTATTATAAATACTTATTAGGACGTTGAAGTGGGGTTGATTTTCCTAGAGAAGATAGAGCTATCAGAATTCCAAAGCAAAACATTTTAGATTCTAATTGCAATCTCACTTTTTTAATATATTTTATTTCCATTTCTTTTTTCTTTTGCTTGAGAAAAAAAGGGTTCCACATGCATATTCACGTACAAAACGGTGGATGCTTTTTAATGAATAGACTTTTGATTCAACAATATTACTGTTATACACTCATTTGACTTTTGACAAAATCCAAAGAAAATTTAGGAATTAAAGTCATTGTTCCATTTTCATCAATAGAAGCTCCGTGGAAATTAAAAAACACCTAAATCTGACCCCTTTTCACACCTACTGTTTGGTGGTATTACTAATAGTACTAATAGCATTTGTTGCGGTAGATAGAAAAGAAATCTACTTGCTTCTCTTCTACTACAATTTATTATCCCTTGTATTCCAATTTTTTAAAGCACCTACTTTTTTTATAAATTGCATGCTTCTATATGGTCACATTTCATATGCATACTTGCAAATATAGGAGATCATATTAATAAAATTTTGGAAGGAATTACGAACACTGGTCTCTACTATTGAATGAGCAAAAGATGATCTAATTTTGTCCCATCGAATTTAATTGAATTCATAATATTCGACACGAGGCATAAAATTTTGTGTAAAAATCTACTAATATTTTTAATATATTGTTGATATGAAGTCATAGGTGCAATGATAAGAACGTTAAAACCTGAATTCTTAGAGTTTAAATCTTGAATCCACCTCTGCTACTAAGTCATTGGAGTTGAGCTCAATTCAAACTCATCAAGAGTTTGATTCGTTTATCGTTATATAATCTATAAAACTTTTTAATAAAAAAAAATAAAAATAAAATGATCTTTCAGATATTAAAAGTTATGCAAAGGAAAAAAAGAAATGGTGATGTGCTTAATTAAAGAGGAAATTTGAAGGTTGTGATTAGTTTTTTGACTAATTAGCAAAAAAAGAATGAAGGAAATTAAAGGGAAAGGAAAGAAAGAAAATGAAAGGTAAAATATAAAGAGGGTGGGCGGGCGTGGCAGTGAACAGCTGGGTAACAAGAATAATAATGCCTTTTAGCTAAACTAGGAGGAGGCATGCTTGTATCTCGTCATGATTCATGACAGGACATTCTAAAAACCAGCAATAATAATTATTTAGAGAATAAAAACAATGTCTACTTATTTTATTTGGAAATGTTTTTTCCCACTGAAACTATGTTATGTTTGGCCTTCTAAAGGGAAAAAAAAATCCGTGATTCCTTAGCGAAATGAATATATTTTATAGCATAGGGAAGCATATAATTCAAGTGGAATATTCTTTACTAGCATAGACAATCTGAGCAGAAAATAGACTTGAAGTAATGGAATAAAACAAGCACAGACCACCACGCAACAATTGTTACTCAATGGTAAAAAGAATTGTGCACCAAAGTATTTATATTAATTCATACTAATTTATCATGGTTAAGCGATAGGCTAAGTAAGAATATGTATTAATTAATTATAATTTAGTGATAGCTATATTTGTATATATATATCTCTAATAGGTTGATATAAATACCCCGTGAATAAGTATCTACAGTAACGAAATGATTGTTAATGCAACTCTCAATAGAGTAAAAATATATTTAAATATTTAGAAAATTTACGCTTGTGCATTCGATTTTTCATTTATAATACACGGCCTAATTATATTTTTATAATCACTTCTAAGTTTGTAGCGATATCTTATATGTAAGTACACACAAAATATTAAGGGACCACGAAGAAATACAGTACGATTATAAATTGTTAAGTATGTCTTAATTATAGCTTTAATATTTTTCATTATAAATTATTAAGTATGTCTTAATTATAGCTTTAATATTTTTCTTCTCCCTCTTTTCTTGCAATCCAGATATGAAAATGACAAAAAGTATACATCTCATCTCTTTTTTAACGGATATCCCCGAAGGGACTACTTGTTTATAACTTAATTAATCCTCTGTACAATCTTCTGTAATCTCACAGTAAACAAATATAATTACTCCGACCAAAGTATTATATTGCCTTAAACCAGGACATTGAGGGGTTTCCGCATTTTGAGACAAACTCGTGACCAACCTAATCATTTTTCACTTAAAGAATCGGAATAAAACATAGAGTGTAATGAATAGAATTGTAATTAGAGTGTATGTCTATCTCGTAGAGAATTTTACTTTGGGATTATGTTATTTTTTCCCTATAAATAAAGGGGTCTTACCCCATTGTAAATCATCCCAAAATTTAATAAGAGTTTCCTCTCTCTTTCTCTGCAATATTATTCTTCTTCTTTTATTATTTCATAACACGTTATTAGCACGAGACTCTAACTAATTAAGTAGAAGCTTTGGGATTGAGCATAATGATTGTCAATTGTTCCATGAACTTCCTTCATGATTAAATTATGGATTTAAGATATGTATTTTTACTGTATTTTTCTCTTTTATTCAACAATTTGATTTTAAATACAAGCAAAGACAATAGATTTTGATTATAACTCTAATGGAGTTAGTAAGAAATTATAAACACTAAAAGTGGCAAATTTTATATGTCTTGCCATGATCAAAGTCATGTATGATCGTGCGCACAAGAAGTGGAAACCCGTCCCATTGAATTTGCTTCATTCGCATTCCCTTAAGAGAATGTGATAGCATTATGTGATAAGTCTGAAAGAAGACAATATTATTATTATGAATGTATCAGTGGATGTGAACGTGGCAATAGACGAAATTATAATAGTCATCATTGTGGTAATGAGAATAATAAGGATTCTCAAAATAACCCTTCACTCTACGAAAGTAATATTTGTCATCGATTTGACATGAGATTTTGTAAAGCACATATAGATGATTATAGTCCATTCATCATGTGTGTGATGACCTTTTGGGTTATCACTTGTATTAGAAACAAATTCTGTGTTCCGAGGCCTTAAAATCTTCTTTTTACCTCACCTCAATTTGCGTGCATAGTCCGGACGTATATTCGGAAAGCTTTTATGTGAAAATATGAGAGATAGAAACTTCTAGAGTTAAAATTTGAATATGGTTGACTTTGGTCAATATTTTGAGCAAACGGACCCGGATCTGTGTTCCGACGATCCCGGAAGGTCCGCAGTAAAATATGAGACTTGGGCGTATGCCCGGAAATGAATTCCGAGGTCCCAAGCCTTAGGAATTAATTTTTGAAAGAAATTATTTTGCTGAATTATTTATGAAATAAAGAAAATAATTAATGTTTGAAACCATGGGTATCGGGCCCGTATTTTGGTTCCGGAGCCCGGTACAAACTTGTTAAAGTATTTAAATAATAACTGTGAAATTTGATGAAAAATGGAGTTTATTTGACGTGATTTGGACCTCCGGTTGAATAGTTATGAACTTTAAGTGTTCTTGATGAAAATGATGAGTTTTGAGGTTTAATTCATAGTTTTATAAGATATTTTCATGATTTGATTGCACGAGCAAGTTCATGTGATGTTTTTGGGTTAGTGTGCATGTTTGGTTTGGAGCTCCGAGGGCTCGGGTGAGTTTTGGATAGGCCACAACGTGAAATTTGAACTTAGGAAGTTGCAGGTTTTAGCTGGTATGTTGCAGGTCTGCAGGCTTCGCAAATGCGAGAAAGCATCGCAAATGGGATAATTGACCAGGGCTGCCTTAGTCGCAAATGCGGTTGTTCTATCGCAAATGTGATATCGCATTTGCGAAAGGTCACTCGCAAATGCGAAGGTAACCGGAAATTAAACTGGGTCGCAAATAGGACATTATCTTCGCAAATGCGAATGGGTCAGTTTTCTGAGGGGTTCGCAATTGCGAACCCTGGTCGCAATTGCGACACCTGCAACCTGCAAAATCATAACTTAGACACATTTCAACCATTTTTCAAATCCCTTCAAAACCAAAACGCTCTTGGGCGAATTTTCAAAGACAAGTACTCTTCTAAATCGATTGTAAGTCATTTCTAACTTGTTTTTATTATATTTTAACATCTTTTCTCATGATTTCAACTCAAAACCAAATGTTTCATGGGGGAAATTGGGTGTTTTGGGTAGAACCTAGGTTTTTCAAATTTTGGGAATTTGGACCTCGATTTGAGGTCCGATTTTAAAAAAATTTGTATATTTAAGTTCGTGGGGGAATGAGTAATCGGGTTTTGGTTCGAACCTCGGGTTTTGACCATATGGGTCTGGGGGCGATTTTTGACTTTTTGGGAAAAACTTTAGAAAACCTATTTTTATGCATTGGAATTGATTCATTTAGCACTTATTGATATAGTTAAGTAACTTGTGGCTAGATACGAGCGAATTGGTGGTGGAGTCAAGAGGTAAAGCGATAGTTGAGGCTTGAATTGTGTCCGTGGCATCGAGGTAAGTGTTTGGTCTAACCTTAGCTTGAAGGATTATGAGTTGTGTCTTATTTGCTACGTGTTAACTACAGAGTACGACGTATAGGCATGGTGATGAGTATCTATACATCAGTGTCAAGCATGCTTGTGAATCTTGTATTGTAATTTTTATGACTTCGTTGTGGTTTATTCGTGCTTCATATGAGAATTATATTATTGTTCCCTTGCCGGGATGTTGTTATTATTTTATTATTTCCTTGCCGGGATGTTGTTATTACATTATTGTTCCCTTGCCGGGATGTTGTTATTATTTGATTATTTCTTTGCCGGGATGTTGTTGTTACATTATTGTTCCCTTGTCGGGATGTTGTTGTTATACCATTGTTTCCTTGCCGGGATTCTTTTATAATTGGTGTTGATAAATGAAATGGGAGCAGGTTGCACGCCTGCAATGGTAATATATGAAATGGGAGCGGGTTGCATGCCTGTAATGGTAATATATGAAATGGGAGTGGGTTGCACGCCTGCAACGGTACTATATAAAATGGGATCGGGTTGCATGCATGCAACTGTATTACATGTGTACTTGTTTCTTATTTCCTTATCTTTTGCTGGTAATTGATATATGGTGTTCCGTACATTTCTCTACTGTTATTATGTTGTTACCTGTTACTCCCCACAACGAGTTTCCCCTGCCCAACTTTAGCTATAATTATATGACTTTATTTTTGTTGTATATGATTTAACTGCACAGGTTTATTTGGTAGTCTGGTCCTAGCCTTGTCACTACTTCACTTAGGTTAGGCTAGACACTTACCAGCACATGGGGTCGGTTGTGCTGATACTACATTCTACACTGTGTGCAGATACTGATACCGGAGCATTTGGATCGCAGTGAGGGTGCTGTCTTTAGTCCACTCAGGCGACCCGAGGCAGTCCTGCAAACGTCCGCGGGCCTTGCGTATCCTCCCATCACTCCTTTTCTATTTACTTATTCAGAGACAGATTTGTCTAATTTCATTCAGACCTTATTTGTAGTATTCTTAGATAGTCCGTGACTTGTGACACCAAGTTCTGGGTAGTATTGTACTTCAAGTTATGTAGCAGTGTTTGGTTGAATCATTAAGTTTTCGTCTTTCGCATTTCCGGTTATCTAATTTATTCCGCTGTTTAATCACTTATTATTTTAAATTGTTGAACATGTTTAATAAAAAGGTAATGATTTTATAATATTCGGTTTGCCTAGCTTCCACGAGTAGGCACCATCACGACTCCGGAGGGTGGAAAATCCGGATCGTGACAAGTTGGTATCAGAGCTCTAGGTTACATAGGTCTCACAATTCACGAACAAGCTTAGTAGAGTCTGAGGGATCGGTATGAAAACGTCTGTATTTATCCCCCAGAGGCTACAGAGTTAGGAAAAACTTCGCATCTATTCTTTCCTGTTGTGCGGTCTGGTTTCTCAATGCTAATTGAATTTCTACTATGTTCTCTTGCAGATGGAGAGAATACGCGCTTCCTCATCCACTGATCAGCAGCCCGAGCCCCTAGCAGTAGCTCCCATGAGGGGCAGAGGGCAAGGCCGAGGTAGGGGCAAAGCTTAGCCCAGAGCAGCATCACCAGCGGCGGAGCCTTAGGTGAGTTTGATGATGAGGTTCTGGCCCAGGCAGTTCCGGTGGGCCCAGATCGGGTCCCAGAGGGGTTCATTACTACCCAGTACTCTAGGATGCTCTGGTCCGTCTAGTGGGTCTTATGGATAGTGTCACCCGGGCATACTTGTTTCCTGTAGCACCAGCCGTCTCTCAGGCTGGAGGAGGAACCCAGACTCCTGCTACTCGCACTCCGGAGCAGATGGCTCCCCAGCTTCAGACTCCAACAGCTCAGCCAGTTGGAGTAGTTCAGCCGGGTGTGGTAGCTCAGACCGGTGATAGAGCAGCTATGTCTGCCGATGCCTTGTGGAGATTGGACAGGTTCACCAAGCTCTTCACTACCACTTTCAGTGGTGCATCTTCGGAGGATCCCCAGGATTATTTAGACAACTGTCACGAGGTTCTCAGGAACATGGGGATAGTGGAGACCATAATGGGGTCGACTTTACTACTTTTTGCTTATGTGGATCCGCCAAGACTTGGTAGAGGGATTATTGTTTGGATAGACCAGTTGGGTCACCAGTTTTGACTTGGGTCAGTATTCTTAGCTGTTTTTGGAGAAGTTTCTTCCCGTCACTCAGAGAGAGATCTATCGGAGGCAGCTTGAGCGTCTCCAACAGGGTTCTATGTCTGTTACTCAGTACGCGACCAGGTTTATTTATTTATCCCGTCATGCTCTACTTATAATCCCCACTGAGAGAGAGAGAGAGAGAGAGAGAGAGAGAGAGAGAGAGAGAGAGAAAGGAGGTTCATTGAGGGACTCATTCGGCCTATTCGACTTCAGATGGCTAAGGAGACAGAGAGTGAGATTTCTTTCCAGGAGGCGACCAATATGGCTAGGAGAGTTGGGATGGTTCTATGCAGAGAGGTGGTCAAGGGTCTGACAAGAGGCTTCGTCATTCAGGCAGATTCAGTGGCACCTCGTCTAGAGGCAGGGATTTGTATGGTAGAGGCCATCCTCCTAGGCCTTTTCAGTCAGCATTTCAGGTTTCTCACGGTGTTTCAGGTGGTCGTGGTCCTCATATACAGTATTATGATCAACAGTCCTACATTGAACCTCCAGCTCCTATTAGTGCACCTCTGCTTCGGAATTTTCAGGGTCGTCAGCCCTAGCAGCCGAGGGTTTGTTTTACTTGTGGCGACACGAGGCACATTGCTAGATATTGCCCTCGAGCACCGAGCAGTTCTTAGCACCAGGGTTCCCGTGCCATGGTTAAGGCACCGAGTGTTCCACCGCCTGTCCAGCTAGCTAGAGGTAGGGGTAGAGGTGCTAGAGGTGGAGGTAGAGGTATTAGAGGTGGAGCTCAGGCTGCTAGAGGTAGAGGCCAGCCAATAGCAGGCCGTCCCAGAGATATAGTTCAGAGTAGTGGGGCCCAACCCCGATATTATGCTCTTCCCGCTAGACCTGAGGCTGAGGCTTCCGATGTAGTTATCATAGGTATTGTTTTGGTTTGTAGTAGAGATGCTTCAGTTTTATTTGATCAAGGATCTACGTACTCCTATGTGTCATCTTATTTTGCACCATATCTTGTCATGCCTAGTGATTCTTTGAGTGCTCTTGTATATGTGTCTACACCAGTGGGTGATTCTATTGTGGTAGAGCGTGTTCATCGTTCATGTATAGTTATGATTGGGGGTCTTGAGACTCGTGTAGATTTGTTACTTCTGGTCATGGTTGATTTTGATGTCATATTGAGGATGGACTGTAATACTGAGTCAACTATAGGGGTATCAAATTACTGAGTCATACCATGAAAGTCTGGGAGAGAGTGGTTGAAATGAGAGTGCGAAGGACGGTGTCTATTTCAGACAACCAGTTCGGGTTCATGCCGGGGCGATCTACCACAGAAGCTATCTACCTTATTAGGAGGATGATGGAACAATACAGGGATAAGAAGAAGGATCTTCATATGGTGTTTATCGATCTAGAGAAAGCATACGACAGGGTACCTAGGAAGGTCTTATGGATCTGCTTAGAGGCTAAAGGGGTCCCGATTGCATACATTAGGGTGATTAAAGACATGTATTATGGAGCTAAGACTCGGGTTAGGACAGTAGGAGGCGACTCCGAGCATTTTTCGGTTGTTACAGGGTTGCACCAAGGGTCGACGTTCAGCCCTTTCCTATTTGCCCTGGTGATGGATGGCATAACGCATAATATTCAAGGGGAGGTGCCGTGGTGCATGCTATTTGCTGATGACATAGTCCTAATTGAAGAGACACGATGCGGCGTCAATGAGAGGCTAGAGGTTTGGAGACAGGCCCTTGAGTCTAAAGGGTTCAAATTGAGTAGGACGAAGACGGAATACCTCGAGTGTAAATTTGGGGACGAGGCGACGGACGAGGGAGTAGAAGTGAGGCTTGAATCTCAAGTCATACCTAAGAGGGGTAGTTTCAAGTACCTTGGGTCAGTTATTCAGGGGACCGGGGAGATCGACGAGGATGTCACACACCGTATAGGGGTGGGGTGGATGAAGTGGAAGTTAGCGACGGAAGTCATGTATGACAAGAAAGTGCCACCGTTACTAAAAGGTAAATTTTATAGAGAAATAGTTAGACCTGCCATGTTGTGTGGTACCGAGTGTTGGCCGGTTAAGAACCTACACATCCAGAAGATGCTAGTAGCAGAGATGAGGATGTTGAGGTAGATGTGTGGGCATACAAGGATGGATAAGATTAGGAATGAAGATATTCGAGAGAGGGTGGACGTGGCCCCAATAGAGGACAAGATGCGGGAAGCACGACTCAGATGGTTCGGGCACATTCAGAGGAGGTGCACTGATGCACCTGTGAGGAGGTGTGAGCGATTGGCGGTGGTGGGTACGAGGAGAGGTAGAGGGAGACCTAAGAAGTATTGGGGAGAGGTGATCAAGCAGGACATGGCGCGACTTAGGATTACTGAGGACATGGACCTAGACAGGGAATTGTGGAGGTCGAACATTAAGGTTGAAGGTTAGGGGAAGTTGTGAATATTTCTACAGCGCACTAGAGTGAGACTAGCCCGTTAGGAGTTAGGCTTAGGATACTACTGGTTAGCTATTGATGCAGGGCTTTATACACTGGCTATTAGTTTACCTTCCATCTCTCTCATATTTCCTATATTCTCTTATATGGCTGTTATTTTGCTATTTTAATTTCATTTATGTATGTTATGTATTTTATGTTATTATATTATGAGTCTATCAATAGTACTAATATATCATCACTTGGTGCTTTCTTGAGCTGAGGGTCTCCTGGAAACAGCCTCTCTGCCCCTCGGGGTAGGGGTAAGGTCTACGTACATATTACCCTCCCCAGACCTCACTTGTGGGATTATACTGGGATGTTGTTGTTGTTGTATTGGGGATGGACTGTTTATCACCTTACCACGCGATATTGGATTGTCATGCCAAGATTGTGACCTTAGCCTTGCCAGGGTTGCCTCGTTTAGAGTAGAGAGGGACTCCTGGTCATTCTACCCATAGTGTTATTTCATAAATGGAGGCTCGACGTATAGTCGAGAAGGGGTGTTTGGCTTATTTGGCATATGTTCATGATTCTAGTGTCGAGGTTCCTTCTATTGCTTCTATGCCTATTGTTCGTGAGTTTCCTGAGGTATTTCCTTCAGACCTGTCGGGTATGCCATCCGACAGGGATATTGGCTTCTGCATTGTTTGGCTCCGGGCACTCAACCCATTTCTATTCCGCCATATCATATAGCCCCGCCTGAGTTGAAATAATTGAAGGAGCAGTTGCAGACTTGTTTGAGAAGGCCTTCATTAGACCCAGTGTCTCGCCTTGGGGCGCGCCAGTATTGTTTGTTAAGAAGAAGGATGGATCAATGCGAATGTGTATAGATTATCGACAGTTGAACAAGGTTACAATCAAGAATAAGTATCCATTACCGATGATTGATGATTTGTTTGATCAGCTTCAGGGTGCCAAGGTATTTTCGAAGATTGACTTGAGATCTGACTACCATCAGTTGAGAATTAAGGCATCCGATGTCCCTAAGACAACTTTTTGCACTCAGTACGGGCATTATGAGTTCTTGGTAATGTCATTCGGGTTGAAAAATGCCCCAACAACTTTTATGGATTTGATGAACTGAGTGTTCAGGCCTTACTTGGATTCGTTCGAGATAGTCTTTATTGATGATATTTTGATCTATTCCTGCAGCAGGGAGGAGCATGAGCAACATCTGAGAGTGGTCCTCAGACTTTGAGAGATAGTCAGTTGTATGCTAAGTTTTCAAAATGTGAGTTCTGGTTGAGTTCAGTTGCATTCTTGGGTCATGTTGTATCAGCAGAGGGTATTCAGGTAGATCCGAAGAAGATAGAGGCAGTCAAGAACTGGCCTAGACCAACATTAGCTATAGAGATCCAGAGTTTCTTAGGATTGGCAGGCTATTATTGTCGGTTTGTAGAGGGGTTTTCATCTATTGCAACACCGATGACTAGGTTAACCCAGAAGGGTGCCCAGTTCAGGTGGTTCAACGAGTGTGAGGCGAGCTTTCAGAAGCTCAAGACAGCTTTGACTATGGCGCCAGTGTTGGTTTTGCCCACAGGTTCAGGGGCATATGCAGTTTATTGTGACATATCTCGTATTGGACTTGGTGCGGTGTTGATGTGGGATCGGAAGGTTATTGCATATGTTTCACGTCAGTTGAAGATTCATGAGAATAATTATCCAGTTTATGATTTGGAGTTAGCAGCCATTGTCCACGCATTGAAGATTTTGAGGCATTATTTATATGGCGTGTCATGTGAGGTGTTCATGGATCACAAGAGTTTGCAATACTTGTTCAAGCAGAAGGAGATAAACTTGAGGCAGAGGAGGTGGTTGGAGCTATTGAAGAACTATGATATCACCATCTTATATCATCCGGGAAAGGCCAATGTGGTGGCCGATGCTTTGAGTAGGAAGTCAGCTAGTATGGGCAGTCTTGCTTATATTCCGGTCGGTGAGAGACCGCTTGTGTTGGATGTTCAGGCTTTGGCCAATCAGTTCGTGAGGTTGGATGTTTCTGAGCCTAGCTGTGTGTTAGCTTGCACAGTCGCTCATTTTACTGGAGCATATCCGAGATCGGCAGTATGATGATCCTCATTTGTGCGTCCTTAGAGACATGGTGCAGCACGGAGGTGCCAAGCAGGTTACATTAGGAGATGATGGAGTTTTTGAGGCTGCAGGGTCAAGTTTGTATGCCTAATGTGGATGGGCTCCGGGAGTTGATTTTAGAGGAGGCCTACAGTTCCCGACACTCTATTCATCCTGGCACCGCTAAGATGTATCAGGATTTGCGACAACATTATTGGTGGAGGAGGATGAAAAAAGACATTGTTGCATATGTGGCTTGATATTTGAATTGTCAGCAGGTTAAGTACGAGCATTAAAGGCCTGGTGGTCTGTTCCAGAAGATTGAGATTCCTGAGTGGAAGTGAGAGCGTATCACTATGGACTTCGTTGTTGGACTCCCACGGACTCAGAGGAAGTTCGATGCAGTGTGGGTTATTGTTGATAGGTTAACAAGTCAGCATATTTCATTCCTGTGGCAGTCTCCTATTCATCCGAGAGGTTAGCTGAGATCTATATCCGAGAGATTATTCGCCTTCATGGTGTGCCCATGTCTATCATTTCGGACCGAGGTACGCAGTTTGCCTCACATTTCTAGAGAGCAGTTCAATGAAATTTGGGTGCACGGGTGGAGTTGAGCATAACATTTCATCCTCAAACGGACGGGCAGTCCGAGCATACTATTCAGATTTTGGAGGATATGCTCCGAGCTTGTGTCATTGACTTTGGAGTCTCGTGGGATCCGTTTTTGGCTTCAGCAGAATTTGCCTACAACAACAACTACCAGTCGAGTATCCAAATGGCTCCTTATGAGGCTTTATATGGTAGGCGGTGTCGGTCGCCAGTTAGATGGTTTAAGCTGGCTCGGTTGTTAGGTACGGATCTAGTACAGGATGCCTTGGACAAGGTTAGGATCATTCAGGATAGGCTTCGTACAGCTCGGTCCAGACAAAAGAGTTATGACGACCATAAGATTCATGATTTGGCATTCATAGTCGGTGAGCGAGTGTTGCTTTGGGTGTCGTCTATGAAGGGCGTGATGAGATTTGGGAAGAGGAGCAAGCTTAGCCCTAGATTCATTGGCCCGTTTGAGATTCTTGATCGAGTGGGAGAGGTGGCCTACAGACTTGCATTGCCGCCGAGCTTACAACCGTGCATCTAGTATTTCATGTGTCCATGCTTCGGAAGTATCGCGACGATCCGTCCCACGTTTTAGATTTCGGCACTGTCCAGTTGGACAAGGACTTGTCCTATGAGGATGAGCCGGTAGTTATTCTAGACTGGCATGTTTGTCAGTTAAGATCGAATAGTTTTCCCTTTTGTTCGTGTTCAGTGGAGAGGTCAGTCTGCTGAGGCATCGACCTGGGAGTCCGAATCCGATATGCGGAGCCGTTATCCCCATCTTTTCCCCGACTCAGGTACTTCCTTCTTATGTCTGTTCGATGACGAACGATTGTTTTAGAGGTGGAGGATGTGATGACCCAAAAGGTCATCACTTGTGTTAGAAACAAATTCTTTGTTCTGAGGCCTTAAAACCTCCTTTTTACCTCACCTCGATTTGCGTGCATGGTCCGGACGTATATCCAGAATGCTTTTATGTGAAAATATGAGAGATAGAAATTTTTAGAGTTAAAATTTGAATATGATTGACTTTGATCAACATTTTGAGCAAACAGACCCGGATCTGTGTTCCGACGATCCCGGGAGGTCCCCAGTAAAATATGAGACTTGGGCGTATGCCCGAAAATGAATTCCGAGGTCCCAAGCCTTAGGAATCAATTTTTGAAAGAATTTTTTTATGAATTAAAGAAAAGAATTATTGTTTGAAACCATTGGTATCGGGCCAATATTTTAGTTTCGGATCCTGGTACAAACTTGTTAAAGAATTTAAATGATAACTATGAAATTTGGTGAAAAATGGAATTTATTTGACGGGATTTGAACCTCCGATTGAAGAGTTATGAACTTTAAGTGTTCTTGATGAAAATGATGAGTTTTGAGGTTTAATTCAAAGTTTTACATGTTATTTTCATGATTTGATTGCACGAGCAAGTTCATATGATGTTTTTGGGTTAGTGTGCATGTTTGGTTTGGAGCCCCGAGGGCTCGGGTGAGTTTTGGATAGGAAATTTGGACTTAGGAAGTTGCAGGTCTGCAGGCTTCGCAATGCGAGAAATCATCACAAATGCGATAATCGACCTAGGCTGCCTTAGTCTCAAATGTGACTGTTCTATCGCAAATGCGAAGGTAACCAGAAATTAATCTCGGTCGCAAATGCAACATTATCTTCGCAAATGCGAAGGGGTCAGTTTTCTGAGGGGTTCGTAATTGTGAACCCTGGTCGCAATTGCAACACCTGCAACGTGCAAAATCATAACTTAGACGTATTTCAACCATTTTTCAAACCCTTTCAAAACCAAAACACTCTTGGGCAATTTTTTAAAGATAAGTACTTTTCCAAATCGATTGTAAGTCATTTCTAACTTGTTTTTATTAATTTTTAACATCTTTTCTCGTGATTTCAGCTCAAAATCAAAGGTTTTCATGGGGGAATTGAGTGTTTTGGGTAGAACTTAGGTTTTTCAAATTTTGGGGATTTGGACCTTGATTTGAGGTCCGATTTCAAAACAAATTGTATATTTGAGTTCGTGGGGGAATGAATAATCGGGTTTTGGTTCGAATCTCGAGTTTTGACCATGTGGGCCGGGGGGCAATTTTTGACTTTTTGGGAAAAACTTTAAAAACCCTATTTTCTTGCATTGGAATTGATTCTTTTAGCACTTATTGATATAGTCAAGTAACTTGTGACTAGATACGAGCGAATGGGTAGTGGAATTAAAAGGTAAAGTGATAGTTGAGGCTTGAATTGTGTTCGTAACATCGAGGTAAGTGTTTGGTCTAACCTTAGCTTGAGGGATTAGGAGTTGTGTCTTATTTGCTACGTGTTAACTGTGGAGTACGACGTATAGGCATGCTGACGAGTATCTATACATCGGTGTCAAGCATGCCCGTGAGTCTTGTATTGTAATTTTTATGACTCCGTTGTGGTTTATTCGTGCTTCATATGAGAATTATATTATTGTTCCCTTGCCGGGATGTTGTTGTTATTTTATTATTCCCTTGTCGGGATGTTGTTGTTACATTATTGTTCCTTTGCCGAGATGTTGTTATTATTTTATTGTTCCTTTGCCGGGATGTTGTTATTATTTGATTATTTCCTTGCCGGGATGTTATTATTACATTATTGTTCACTTGCCGAGATGTTGTTGTTATATCATTGTTTTCTTACCGGGATTCTTTTATGTTTGGTGTTGATAAATGAAATGAGAGCGGGTTGCACGCCTGCAATGATAATATATGAAATGGGAGCAGGTTGCACGCCTGCAACGGTACTATATAAAATGGGATCGGGTTGCACTCCTGTAACAGTATTACATGTGTACTTGTTTCTTATTTCCTTATCTTTTGCTGGTAATTGATTTTTGGCATTCCGTACATTTCTCTACTGTTATTCTGTTATTACCTGTTACTCCCCGCAGCGTGTTTTCCCTGCCCAACTTTAGCTGTAATTATCTACCTTTATTTTTGTTGTATATGATTTAACTGCACATGTTTATTTGGTAGTCTGGTCCTAGCCTCGTCACTACTTCGCCGAGGTTAGGTTAGGCAATTACTAGCACATGGAGTCGGTTGTGGTGATACTACACGCTGCACTGTGTGTAGATACTGATACCAGAGCGTTTGGACCGCAGTGAGGGTGCTATCTTCAGTCCACTCAGGCGACCCTACAGACGTCCGCGGGCCTTGGCGTCTCCTCCCATCACTCTTCTTTCTGTTTTTACTTATTCAGAGACAGATTTGTGTAATTTCATTCAAACGTTATTTGTAGTATTCTTAGATAGTCCGTGACTTGTGACACCAAATTCTGGGTAGTATTGTACTTCAAATTATGTAGCAATGTTTGGTTGAATAATTAAGTTTTCGTTTTCTGCATTTCCGGTTATTTAATTTATTTCGTTATTTAATCACTTATTTTAAATTGTTGAACATGTTTAATAAAAAAAAGTAATAATTTTATAATATTCGGCTTGCCTAGCTTTCACGAGTAGGCGCCATCACGACTCCCGAGGGTGGAAAATCTGGGCCGTGACAATGTAAATGTGACAACATGTGATTTATGAATACATATTCATTCTTGGAAGAATATGAATGCGCTAGTGGCAATGAATATACCACACTCACCTCTAGAGAGAGGTTTGAGATGAAATAAGAAAATAATGTCATTATTATGACATTAATGATCACTGGTCATGTACCTATTGTATGCCAAAATAATTTGGTAATGTGATTATTAAAGGACAACAATGATGCAAGAAACAGATCTTGCATATAATTTTGACAATTACCATAATGGTATAACTTTCTCTTTGAAAGAGATATTCACCATATGGATGTTGATGAATATGTGGTACTACATAATTAATTGAGAACTCTGCAATAGCCAATTATAATATTTTGGAGAAACACAATTGATTACCAATAAGGTATTGTGTTGTAGTAAGTCTCAAAGAAACTTAATTGAGCTTCTAAAGTATTGCGAAAGCGATTGGTCATATTGAGACTATAAATAAAGAAAATATTTAATATCTTCTATTACTACAACTTGTAGCGGGGTAATATATATGAAAAGTTACCCGCTTTATTCTCTAGTTTGTACTACACAAACAAAAGAATACCACAATAAAGTAGAAATTTATTGATATAAAAACTGATATCATAATAAACTTGGAGTTTATTCATAATTGCACACGTCATGACGTAAACCTGAAATTTATCAATATTGATATTTATTCAGTTGGCATAATTAATTTAGCCATGTTAATTTAAGTATGATGTGCGAAAAAAATAAAAGAGAATTCACATGAGTAAATATTAAAGAACTAAAAAGTTCTTTACGAATTCTCCTATGTTGCTCGTTCTTATTAATTAATAAACCAACTGAAATTGGAATTGAATCACATGAATGCTGGAAATATCAAAAGTGAATATGGGCTCATTCACCTGCCATATATACCATATAAGATGCATATATGAGATGGTTACATGTGTGATTGTTATTAACCCGCAACTTGATGTTTGCGAGGTAACTTGCTCAATAATTTAATTTAGAGCATAATTTTCAGATTTTCTATTCAAGAAAGTTTATCTTGATAAGTTGTTTTACATCACAGTTGGTTTAGCAAAATAATTATTGAGTGCCTTCACTTAATACCTAAATTGTTGCTGATGAGAACAAAGTTATCTATATCAGTTTGGTATAGGTTATATATGAAAATATATTACATTCTCCCTTCACAAGTGGTTCAGGGTCAGGAACCAAATAATTTCATTTTATTATTATTGTGTGCGGTGTATATTTTGACTAACACCATAACATACAAAGGTGAGTTTCAAAATTGAGGAAAAAGTTAGTTTTTCTAAGATGAAGGGGAGACATGATAAACAGTTGAGAAAAAATTACGTGGAATGAATTATCATTTGTACATCTAGATCCTCGAATAAGATAATATGAGCTTGAGGTTCATAAAAAAGATAATTCATTTGTAATATATTGCAAAACATGCCAGACGCATTTGCTGACCCAAAGAAAGTAACTATATTCTCATTGCAAGTGCTCCTATTAAGTCCTAGAAGGACAAGTCTATGACACTCTTAAAGCGTATAGACAAATCGGTTTCAAATAAAATTCTTAATAAAGAAAATGAGCAAATGATCAAAATAACCATAATAAGGAGGCAAGTGATCTAGAAGATCACATGACATAATACTTCATAAAATCTCAGGAGAGATTCAGATACCTAAAAATATGAATGAAGAGATCTCTATGTCACGTCTTTATGAAAGAATGTTGGAACCGATATAAAATGTTCGTTGACGACATCTATGATAGCGCTAAGTATAGATGAGGATCTTAAGTTTGTCGAATACAAACACAAAAATATTTGCCAAATAGACGAGACGCAATTCGAATAGAATTTGTTTCATATGAAAGACAAGTATTTTGACCTGCAGTATAAACACTTAAAAGTATAAAGTCAATGGTATGTGCAATCAGTTTTTGATATCTTAACTAGCATGACATGAAAACTTGATATGCATCTAATTAAAGTCTATTGTATGACTTATATGGCTATACTTATATGATAATCATTGAAGGATTTAAATCGCTTGAAGCATATACAATTCTTGGTCCTGAAGTACCATATGATAAGTATAATTTTTGCACATATGTATCTTGCTATAACTATAAGCATGATAATGTGATAGCGTGAATTTTTACCTCTATGGAGATATTGAAAATGTTATTCCACGACATTATATGAAGAGATTACATATATACAAGAATGGTGATTTCAAGGTGCAACATATTCATTCAAGTGATAATATGGTTGATTTGTTCACCAAATCTCTACCGATGTTAACCTTCAAGAAGCTAGTACACAAGATTGGGATGCGAAGGCTTAATGATGTGAAATGATGCTCTCATTAGGGGGAGTTTAATACGCGTTGCACTCTTTTTCCCTTACAAGATTTTGTCCCACTGGGTTTTCCTTGCAAGGTTTTTGACGAGGCAACCAAAAGGCATATTGTTAGATACGTGTGCTCTTTTTCCTCTTCTAGAATTTTTTTCCCCATTGTGTTTTATTTTAATTAAGGTTTTAACGAGGCAC
Source organism: Nicotiana sylvestris (assembly GCF_000393655.2). Taxonomy (NCBI): domain Eukaryota; kingdom Viridiplantae; phylum Streptophyta; class Magnoliopsida; order Solanales; family Solanaceae; genus Nicotiana; species Nicotiana sylvestris. The sequence continues at coordinate 115,070,633 of NC_091057.1, read as the reverse complement.
ATTACTTATTGAGTAGACATTCAAGAGGGAGTGTTATGAATAGAATTGTAATTAGAATGAAAGTTTATCTTGTAGAGATTTTTACTTTGTGGCTAAGTCATTTTTCTCCTATAAATAGAGGGGTCTTACCTCATTGTAAATCATCCCGAAATTCAATAAGAATTTCCTCTCTTTCTATGCCATATTGTTCTTCTTCTTTTATTGTTTCATTACATAGAGCAAGTTCTCCTTTTCCTTATTTTTTTAATTGCCGAGTTATTTCTAATCCCTTGTTAAATATAACATGAGAAAGAATGATTTTAGCTCATAAATAGTTGGTTTTTGACCTGACCGGTAAAACGGTAACTCTTATTTCAATATCACGTTTCACCATCATGTCATATAATGCATCTTACAATAAAATTTCATATTAATTAAAGATAGACGTAATAATTAAGGTTTATTTGCTCAAACTATGAAGATTTTATTGTGAATTACACAAAAATTGTGCAACTCCTTACAATAATAGCGTTGGCTGCTTGCTACTTTTAGGCACTTTCAGCCCAGGTTTCCATCAATTTTGCCATCTGCATAAGAATACCATGAAAAAGTCCTAAAGTTAAATTTCCAATTTAAGCTGCAAGGTAAAATATGTGGATACATGGTTACTCGGGCAACAAATAAATGAAGACTGTAAGGATAAGAATCTGAAAATTCCTCGGAAATTAATCTTTACTTGTGTAATGATAATTCTCCAAAAATCAACACATCAATAGATTATGAAAAAGAAGGAAAAACTACACATCATAACTGCTCTAAAAAATAATAGCTTAATTTTTATTTTTTTTGCTTATTAATATATATGAGCCAACGTATATAATTATTTTTGATTGACATGCCAAATATGCAAGTTGCCTTAAAAAGAATGTTACCGAAGTAGAAGAAGAACTGTATAACCATAACACATTATAGGGAGAACTTCAAAATTAGCCAGATTTATAAGTGGTTATTCAAAAATAGCCACAATTTCAAAAGTAATCGAAATTTAGCTACTTTTCATGTAAAGATGAATCTGAACGACAATGTTGTTCAAAATCCGGAAAAATACTTCAGCACAATATACTGGAGTTCCAGTATAATATATTGGAGTTCCAGTATAATATACCGGTCCATCATAATATACTGGAGTTTGGAGCACCGGTGCTCCAATCCCCAGTATATTATACTGGAGCCAACAAAGTATACCGATCCAGCTTAATATGCTGGAAGTTCATACACAGGTGCACCGAACTCCAGTATATTATGCTGGACCGATCTTTGTTGCAGCAAAATAGTGACTAGTTTTCAATGACTAGGAAAATGCTGACTATTTTTAAATGATCAGTCCGAAAACTGACTAGACCATGCTATTTTAACCACATTATAGCTTGATCCAGGCCCAAACACGCCGTCCAATGAAAGCTGCGGCCGTTGTGGACATATATGGGCCCATAGCTATGAAGGCCCAAAAGTCAGATTGATCCAGGCCATCTCTCCTTCTATTTTTTCTCATATTAATTTTAATTCAAAAGAGAAACTACCAGCTATGTCCATTTATAAGTAGCTCATTAAAAAAATTGGTCAAAGCATAAAATATTACTAATATTAGCCAAATATTATTAATATTAGCTAATTAGTTATTTGTAACAAAAAAGTATCAAATTTTTGCTTTCTTTTGAGTGAGTGTGATTAGAATAGATTAAGTACATCTTAAGGAGCATGAATCTCAGTTTTGGGATAATATTGTGAAGTTTTTGAGGTGGTTTGAATTGAAAATTTGAAGTAAAAACTGAACATTAAAAAAATAACAGGTGTATCACACTGTGTATCATTTGTGTATCACATATGTATCATATTTGTATCAATTGTGTATCAAATGCATATCCATGTATACCTGTGTGTGAGATACATGCGTGATTAGGGGTGGCAAAATGGTTAAAAGAAAACAGTTAACCTCCCATATTATCCACTAAAAAAAGGGGTTGGATAATGAACTTTTTAAAAACGGATCAAATATGTATAAGAACCATATTATCCATTTAGAAAATGGATATCCAATGGATAACCAATAGGTCTAACTTTTACATTTGTAAAGCCTCAAATTGGGGATTTCTCAAGTTAGGGAGACTAAGAATTCTCCCAAAAGTGATTATATGCAAGAAGTCATGGATAATATGGTTACCCATATTATCCGCTGGTTAACCCATTTTTTATCCGTATTAAATATGGGTCGGGTCAGATAATTTATTCGTTTTTTCATTAACCATTTTTTTCCGAACCATATTCGACCCGACCCGCCCGTTTGCCACTCCTATGCATGATACATGTTTGATACATGTGTCGCAGAAGAATTTTTTGAATTCGATTTAATTACGAATTTTGATACAAATCACCTCCAATCTTTCTCAAATTTTATATATTGACTTATTTATATGTTTTTAATGAATTTCAACTATACCTATTGAAAAAGTTTCTTTTTGCTTAGATTTTTGGAATATTATATATATATATAATATTTTTTTGTATTTCATCACCTTATTTGCAACCTCATCCATGGAATTTCCTTTCCGTCTTGCATCTAATGTTGCTAATCACACTTAAAAATATGGAAGGTGATTTTTTCATGTGATTCTTTGAGAGAAAGAACCTTATTTATTTGGTTTTTAAATTTTTATATGTGCTTGGCTAGTTTTAGTAAATCTATGACTAATGGCTAGAGGTTGGTAAGTTGAGACATTTGTGTAAGTTTCTCATTCGGTTAAGGGTCTGATTTGCCCATCTACTATCATAAATATGCCTTATTTACCCATCGTTTAAGTTTTCTATCAAAACTATCCGTACCGTTATACATTAGGTTCATATTTATCCCTTACACATTAAAAATACCCTCCCATCTTTTAAAATCCACGTGGCATCCCCTTATTGGACCAACTGACCCGCCCCATTTGTTTTTAATTCAAACCCGCCCGAGTGCCAACAACATAACGCTAGATTCTCCAATCTTCATAGGGCTGTATTGATGGAGAGAGAGAGAGAGAGAGGAGAGTTTGGGAGGTGTGAAAGAGATGACTTTGGTTAGCTAGAGAAATTTACATGTCCAAAAAAATACAAAAGCTGCAATCTTTAATACTTCGAGTATTTGTTGAAGAAAGAGAGATTAGAGAGAGAAACAGACAATCAGCAGAGAAGAAATCAACATTTCTTCAACCCTCTGACAAAGAAAGAGAGAGATTACTGAGTAATTATTTTTTCTTTCTGGGGGTAACATATTACTCCTATAGTGTTTGTTTATTCTGAATGAAAAAGTAAAGAAATGAGAGTCTTTTGTCGCAGTCACAGATTTTAAAGGCTGGGTCCCAATATTGGTCCTTACCTTCCACACATCTTTTTGAACTTTTTAGTAAGAATGTAACTTACTCTGCATAAGAGACCCAAGACTTCTGTTCTTGCTATAAATCAGAGCTCTGAGCGAAAGAAGCGAGTATTATTTTTCAGCTTATGGGGAAAAAAAAGAAAAACACGTCCAGGTTCTGCTTTAATTGCGAAATTCTTGCATTTTTGTCTATGTGGAATATATGCACTAGTTCTCTTGTCTTTGGAGATGGGGAAATTTCGCTCGCTAAGGAAAAAAGGATACTAGAATACTCTGTAAACTAATCTGTGGATTTAGCTATACAGAAAAAGGAAAAGATGTAGAGTAGGACAGTAGCTACTCTGTTGTTGGGATCGGGGCGGGTTTGAATTAAAAAAAATAAGGCGGGTCAGTTGGTCCAATAAAAGGATTCCACATGAATTTTAAAAGATGGGAGGGTATTTTTAACGTGTAAGGGATAAATATGAACCTAATGTATAACGGTCGAAATATTTTTGATAGAAAACTTAAACAAGGGATAAATAAAGCTTATTTATGATAGTAGATGGGCAAATCAAACCCTTAACCGTTTCCATTTTAAAATGAAATACTTTGGGCCATTATTAATTCGCTAAAACTTAAGCGTACGTCTAATTAAGTGGAAAAGATGTGGGACCTTCCTTCAATTCAATACAGTATGTTATTTTAGATACTTCACCATTCCACTACCATCAAATCCATGAGGGGATTCTTCTTTTTACAAAAAACAAAATATATAGGAATATACAGGACTAGGGAGTATTAATGGAATAGTTGAAAACAATTATTGACATATAGAGAAAGATCAATAGCAGAGAATCTAATTACCTACATTGAAAATCAAGACCTATGAGTAAATATTAAACTTCAGTCTTCACTATACTTGAGTACTCCTACCTTTCTAAAGAAGGTGGGTTGGTTAACCTGAAGTAAAGTTCACCTCACCTTTTTTTTTAAAGTAGCTTTATCACAGGAAAATCAAAAAATTCCAATAACCCCCAAAACAGCAACAATCACCCGGTAGAATTTTATTAGTGGGGTCTAGGGAAAATAGTGTGTGCGCAGATCTTACACCTACCCCAAAGAAGTAGAAAAACCATTTCTGAAAGACCCTCACCTCAAGAACAAAAAAAGACTACCACCACCGCCACCAATAGAAAATATTGAAAAAATAACATCATGAAAATGAAAAAGTAGATGCAAAGGAAAAACGATGGACATTACGTAGACCCGGCACTATGAGAAATGAAATAGTAGTAAAACACAATATTGTCATTAGCTGACTTCAACAGAAATCCTATCAAATTAGCCCCACACCAATAACCCAAAAACGATATTAAAAGCTGAGAAACGAATTAAAAAAAAAGAATAAAGAATTACCTGGTCCGCACCTAATCTGGCACTTCCGATCGCAACGCTGGTACTCTCTCACTGAAAAAATAACAAAATCATACTGTAAACAATATTTTTCTTTTTTGTGTTGGTTGGTCTAAAAAGTTCATAAATAAAGCAGTTATGTATGTGGCCTAATAATTAGTAAATATAAAATAATAATAAGAGATTATGGTTCAAATTCGAATGAAAACAAAAAACTAAAAAAACAGTAGTATTACTAAGATGCTTTCCTTGTATTTATGTAAGATAAAAGAAAAGAAAAGAAAAGGAGGAGAAATGAGGGGCATACGTGGACGACCAACGCAGGCAGTATTGCAAGAGTCATAGCAATTGACGCCTTGAGCATCGACAGTCTCCATGTTAGCTGATAAGAGGAGGAGGAGGAGCAGCATAGCCATAGCTGCCACTCCTATCATTTTCTTCTTCGCCATCTTAATTACTTTTATGAAGACTGTCGGTAGATATCCATTTTCCCCTTATTTGTATGTAGTCACTTTTATTAGTGGACAAGTACTGGAAGTGAGATATTAATAATTTTCGTTCGTTTTGGAATTTGGACCATTTACATTAACTTTGACGGGAATTGAGTACAAAGCTTTAAGTCCAAACTTTATTTTATTTTGATACGGACTAGATTGGATCTTCCGTGCCTTTTTCTTTTTCAATGGGCAATTAAACTAAAATGATTGATACTATAAGGTGCGAAACACTAATTGTTTTTGCTCGTTTCTAGCTCTTTTATTTATAGTCGCTATGATTGAGTCCCGAAATACGAATAGAGTAAAAGATAGTGAAAATATTTATATAAATCTATAATCGCAAAGCTTTAATTTGCTTTCTTAGTTAGTAAGAAAAAAATTGAGTTAGTAATGACAAGAATATTTTAAGATGTAAACTCAGAGGCTTTACGATTAAAAGAATTCCACTGAACTTAGTTGCAAGAGCTATATGCGTTATGATGGGAAGTGAAAAATTAAATGCGCAACAGATCATTTTATATGTTTTTTTCCCCTTGTTTCAGTTCTTTACGTTTTCTTTTTCTATTTTATTTTTCGCTAATATTTATATATGTATGAATCTCCCTTGCGAAAAAGCCGTGGCAAACTTTGCTTCAAAATCAAGTGATATGTCTAACTTTCATAGTCAAACTTATCGAGCTGTATTTTGACTATTTCAAAGTTCTCCCTTTTTCGACCAATTCAAAGTACTTTGACTTTAATACTTACCTTCATCAAACCTGATTATCTGCTTTTTACAAGATATATATGCAAGTGCAATAGGACAATTTTGAACCACAAACCTCGATTAAAAGAGGTGGATAATAGAATTCCCATGATATTTTTGAATAATACGTAAAGGCGGGCAATAATGTCTAAATATTGTTGGAAGCAACCAATGAAAAGAAAAACTTAACTACGATGCAAAAATAAGAGAAATTATTTTGATGGATTATTTTTCAGGTGTTTAGCTGGGATACTAATTTTGAGCTTTAAAAGATTAATATACTATTTATGTTCTAGTTGAGTTAGAAGAAATTGTCGAAAACGACTTCCACCATCAATGATGTTACTGATCATCATGCATTAGCCATGAAGTATAGGATATTTGTCTTTAGAAAAGCAATTTCATCAATTCAAGGTAATTAAACTGTAAGATAAATTTAGGTAAGAAAAGATATTTTCTAAAACAATATTTCCTGTATACCCTACTTTTAGGGAAATGTCCAAGTAACTCACTTTAGGAAAAATAAGAAGAAAAAAAAGGAAGGAGGAGGAAGAGGGAAGAAGATAGAGTCTAAAACTTCTTTATATCAAGTATGAAGCAGTTCGGATAAGTCATTACTACTCCCTCCCCTCCGTTTCAAATTAAATTAAGTACTTTTCTTTTTAGTATATTCTAAAATAAATGATATGTTTTTAAATTTAGAAATGGAGAAGGGTCAAAAATGCCCCTAAACTATTGATAAAGGTCTAAAAATATACTCCATCCACCTATTGGTCTAAAAATGCCCCTTCATTCACCTTTTTAGTTCAATTATGCTTTTTAACCGTTAGGTCAATGCTGAATTTAAAAAATAATTATATCTACCCGTTTTTCGGGCTAACCCGCCCCGAATATGACCCAAATAAAAAGTTCAAATAAAAAAGGCTCCCCACTTCCATCTAACCCATGGATTTATATGTGTTCATTTTCTTGATTAATATCTCATGTATAGCATTATCATCGAATAAAGGTTCATGACCAAATTAAACAAACAAGAAAATCCTAGCATGAATGAGCAAATGCTTTTCTTGATAATAATGTGGGATGGAAAACTAGGGGTAGTCCAACAGTTTATGATATCTTCCAAACAATCACTTTGAGATCTTTCCTTTATGTGAAAATAATTAAACTCATCTTGAATATAATGCAATTTGTGTCTATCTTATAAATTGAACTGGATACCATAATAAGAAAAAGAAAATCACGTTGTAAATCTGTGTCTATATATTTGCTGCAACTTCCATGGAGCTTTTGTTTCAAGGAGTTTGATAAAAGCGGGGCCTCTTTTTTTTAGTTGAATTTTTTGTTTGGGTCGGGTTAGTATTTGAAGCGGGTTAGTATGAAAACTGATAGATACGGGCGAGTCTTTCTAATGGGTTAGATGTTTTAATTTTGGCCAATAAGAAGTTGCCACGTGGAATTTAAATAATTAGTATTTGTAATTCAGCATTGACCTATCGGTCAAAGAGCATAAGTGAACCAAAAAGGTGGATGTATGGGTATTTTTAGCCCAATAGGTGAATGAAGGGTATTTTAAAACTTTTTCCAATAGTTTAGGAGCATTTTAAACCCTTTTCCGATTTGGAAATAATTCAACTTTAAACTCTTTATTTTATCCATTTTACCCTTAATGAGAAGTTTCTATAACCACATAAATGTCATGGCCCCACAAAGCTTTTCCCCCTTAAGGTTTTAAGACCACAAGTTTCAAAAGTCTTTTTTTTCTTAAACTCCGTGCTGAGTCAAACTATCTCATCTCAAACCAAGCGCCAACCACGTCTCTAAGCTGGTCAGCTAGCTCCACAACTTCATCATCAAATGCTTTCATCACTCGGAGGGCTTTCTTGACACCCTCCAGCTACAACATCGGATCTTCATCAACTATAGAACCATGGAACACTGGAGGACTCAACTTCAAAAAATTCATTCACTCTTGAGGACTCATAATTGTTTTGTCTATTTGATTGAGGTGGAATCTCATCTCTTCTCTCGTTCTGGTCGGCCATAAAGGCTTTAAACATCTCCATAGCACTGTTGACAACATTAAACATCTGACTCACCTCGGGAGATATAGTTGCCTGAGTCGGAGCTGTTGTTGGGGCGGTACTGGATCCTGAGGTACTGGATCATCATGCTCCACCCCTTCTTCTTGTTCAACTCGGGGTACTTGGACTCCCTTTGTGGATTCCCCCCACCCTCCCCTTTTCTGAGTCGAAGCATTCTTAGTTCTACCTTGAGCCACAATAGTAGCGATAGTTTCTTGAGCAACATCCTGAGTGTCAGTGTCAGAGTTGCGAGTACAAGTCATTTTTGCTAGTTTTGGAGAAACGAATAAATTAGATAATTTCTTAGAGGTAGACTCTACTGCACGATCTAAAGTATGAAAAAAAGAGACTTTTCCTAAATGCCTGTAGCCACCTGTTTATAAGTATGACGTGCAGTGACGGATCCAGAATTTTAAAGTTATGGGTGCTCGCCGATAAAAACTTCAAAAAAAAGGAAAAATGAATTTACTTATGGGTGCTCGCTCAATATTTATCTAAATATTTGTAAGGTTACCTATATAAATTTATTAATATGGTCAAAGTTAATGGGTGCTTAAGCACCCACAACTCTCTACGTGCATCCGCCACTGATGACGTGCTTCATATACATAAACAAGACTCTACTAACACGGCTTCATAGACCCCTAGAACTCCATCTAAATTAAAACGAAGGGGTTAGTTTTCTTGATCTTTTGGGTCACCTGCTCAAATGATCATCCAACTTATAATATTTTTAGTAAGGTCAGTAAATTAAATGTCGTCACTTCAAAAATTATGGAACTTTATCTATATATGTTGCTTAAAAAATGACTTTGACTGGAAAACTCATCGGATCAGACGGAAGTCCCAATGGTTATGCCACATCATTGAAAATGGAGTACATTGCTTTGTCATATCAGCCCTAGAGAAGAGAGGGTGAGCTCGACTTTTGTAGGAATATTTTTGATTTGATGTGGGCCTGGTATGGCAAAGTTAGTTAGTATTTTTAAGGGTAGTTTGGTACGAGGTATAATAAGATATTTGGGTGGTATAAAAATTTAATACTACTTTAATACTCTGTTTGATTAGCAAATCAGGTATAAGTTATTCCGGTGTTAATTTTAATATCGGGATAACTTATACCTTGTAGAGGGTGGGGTAATTAGCCGGTATAACTTATACCTTCTTCTTAAAAATATGCAATTGTCATTCTTAATACAACATACCAAACAGTGAATAAACAACAATCCCAACATAACTTATCCCAACATAACTTATACCGACATAACTTATATCGGCATAACTTATACCGGCGTAAGCCATATTCCAACCACCTATTGGGCTTAATGGTTGGCAAGGATATTTGTATTTTTGGCCTGGTCTGGCAGTTTTCCGGCTAAAATAATTTTCTGAATGTGGACAAAGTTGAGTGGTTTTTGAGTTACAAACATTAGTTTGCTGTGTTTGCCATTGTACTTTCTTTACACCGCTATATTTTTGTTTTAATTGAGCCAATGATCTATTGAAAATAATTTGTCTATCTGCACAAGGTACATGTAAGGTCTGTGTATGTACACACTATCCTTCTCAAATCCCATTTGTGTAATTACGGGTATATTATTGTGTTAAAAATAAATTTACCGATTTCACCAATCTCTCTATTGATGCTGCACTTTCTGTTGACGCTTGTTTCCATTCCAAGAATTTCCCTGTGAGTTATTTGCACACAGGTTCTATATATATTTTGTTAACTTTCTTTTTGCAGTATTATTTTATCCACATTTGGACCAAACTTGTTCCTGTAAAACTTGGTATACATCAGAAACTACTGCCTCAGCCATGTTAAATCTCGTCCCTGTCTTCACCTTCCATATTGTGTCTGCTGGGGTATCTGAATTTTCGATCCTATCACTACAATTTTCCCCACTTTGTTTTTTAAGATCCTGTCAATATACTTTTATTTTATATTTAGTTCAATATGATATTTTCATCATATTTTGCTTCCTTTTCTATATAGGCTAAAGCAGCTCAGCAGTATATGTCCTTACTCTCTATAGTTCCAATTTGATGTGACCCTTACTCATTTACCGCTCTAGTGAATGTAATGAAAGTTGGGATGGTACGTTCTTCTTGCTTCAATATACACAGTATATGCTATTGAGCATGATTCATTTCAATTTCTTTGTCATCTTGAAAGCATTGTTTGAAATTGTAATTCAATATCTACGGAAATAATGATTGAACAAGATGATAAAAAATGGCTAGTTCATTGCTAGTTCTAGCATGTCATATAGTCAATACAAAACTTTAGCTAGTTTGTGCTAATTGTAAAGAAAATAACCGCGGGACGAGAACAACATTAGCGTACCTGCCAGCGCAGTGAAAGAATTGTTGAACTCACCACCAAAAGAATTGCCCCACGTCGAATTTTGAATCTCTTGGAGACAATTAGAATTTCACGAACTAAATGTCTTCTTGTGTTGATTGGGAAGAAATTTTTGATCCCACTCTTACTTTTATCTCTATTTTCTTTCAGAAAAGAAGAAAACGTATATTTATATGGAGAGGGAAGATAGTAGTTATGGGAAAACTGCTCCCACTACACTTAAACGTGTAGTAACCTCTCTTTAAAGAGGTTGTTTTAAACCCTATCTCTTCTAAAATTCTTTCTTTTCCAAATGGGTTGGGCCAGCCCTCATGGAGCGACCCGATACCCGGATCCAATATCCAAGATCTCCCACTTCGCTCATGATGGGCTGGAACTCAAACCAGTATCATGATTAAATAACACACTTAATTCATACAGACAAGTAGTTCGTGTGACTTGCGAGCATCAAGAGCTATAATATGTTTCAAACCTATTAAGGTTATTCTAAAGCTCTATGTATAAATCCGATCATATTCGGAAAGGATTCACTACTATCATGAGGATCTTATTACTCGCTATACCCCAGACATCACCTGCTACTCCAGTAGCTAGTTATTTAATCCCTCATCCTCGAAAGAGGTGAACTCGAGTTCATGTTTAACTTTGTATTCATAATTACATTTGATACCCTCATGGTAAGTGTAATAGTCGACCTATGAATACAAGTTAAATTACAAAAAATTATTTATTTGTCTTCCCTTTCTACTCGAATCTTTCCATTCCAAATCAACTGCTTTCCTAGACATGCACTGCATTGCCGAATTACTCATGGCTATTAGTAATATGCTAAAGTAGCAACACTGATTGACACTTCAAGAAACAGTAAAAGGTCAAAGAGTATTCTAATAAAAGTTAGTGTCACTTCTTTGGGATCTCACACAATGAAGAAGCATAGATTCATTCTTCCATTATCCCATGGTCGATAGCACACGTGGTATAAAACACATGTTACGGTGTTCTCACCTTATATTGGCGCGTGTGTCTTATTCCTTTAATCATTCAACACCGTACAGATCTTGGTCTAGACACCTCCAAATGTCTAATCCGAGTTTCTCACTTCAATAATCCTCAAACCATCTTCTTAGAGAAACTTGCATCTGGCTTACAAAACAAGTCATAATCGAATAGTAAAATTCGTAAGTCTGATTAGTTGTCAAGACCGACCTCTACAAGTAAATATAACCTCACATTATCCAAGGTTCTATAAGATCTCATCTCTTCACGATTCTTAACGTAAGAGGCGATTGCTCATATGAGAGAGCCACTCTCGCGACTTGTTCGCACACTTTATCAACAAAACATTCATCACATGCATACGAGATATAAGCATAAATTCAAGAGTCAAATTTTGATGAGCATATTATAATACTAAAGTCATTTTACAATACATAAATATGTTCATATCCTTCGCAAACCTAGAGCCATAACATGTTTCTCAAATAGATCTCTAGATATCGCCTTTGTTAAAGGATCAACATCATGCTTCGCGTAGGAATGTATTGTAAATTTATCTCTCCACTTGCTACCATGTCTCTCACAAAGTTATACTTGATGTCAATGTGTTTGGTCTTGCTGTGATACTTAGGATTTTTTGTATATGCAGTAATCGCTTGACTATCACAATATAGAGTCATGGAATCCTGAGAGTTCTTTGTAATATCCAAATACTCAAATTATCTCTTCAACCAAACAACTTCTTGTACTGCAGATGCACAAGCATAATCTTCAATGTCATAAGTACATTTGGGTATATTTTTCCTAGCACTCTTTCGTAGTTAAAATTCAGGTTCGTCAGAAGGATTTTGAGATGGGAGTTCCCACTCCTACTTGGATCAAGAATAAGATCTTGATCAATTTGATTACTAACTGTGTCAGAAGACACTTGCTGACTGTCTGAGTTCAACATTTCATAAAGAGGCTCTCTATTCTTTACCTCGCCTTTCTTTGGAAAATTATTTTCCAAAAATGTGACATCTCGCGATTCAATCTCAGTAACACTTCTATCATCTAATTCACCAATGAACACATACCCTTTAGAGTGTTCTGAATATCTTATGAAGATATATTTCTTGCCTTTTGGACCTAATTTACCAAACTTGTTAATGAATCTTTTACATATGCAGCAGAACCTCAAGGTCGTAAATCCTTTAAGTTTGGTTTATGACCAGTCCATAGCTCATAAGGAGTGGAAGAAACTGATTTAGAATGCACTTTGTTCAATATGTAGGTTGCAGTCAATAAAGCGTCTCCCCAAAAGGAGATAGGTAAATTTGCTTGCGCCATCATGGACCTTATCATGTCCAGTAGTGTTCTATTCCTCCTTTCTGCTACACCAATTTGTTGAGGTGCGTACAGAATAGTTAACTGTCTGGTGATGCCCTTTTCATTACATAATTCTTCAAATTCTTTTGATAGATATTCACGCCCTCTATCGGTTCTTATGGTCTTAATCCTTTTGTCTAATTGATTCTCAACTTCATTCAAATATTTCTTAAAGCATTTAAGTGCTTCAGATTTATGAAAAATCAAATAGATATAACCAAAGCGTGTGAAATCATTAATGAACGTAATAAAATATAAAGCGCCAGACCTCGCCCTCGCATTCATTAGACCACAGATATCAGAATGGATTAATTGCAACGAAAAATCAGCTCTCTTAGCCTTTCCAAATGGTTTACGTGTAATCTTTTCGGCAAGACAATTTTTCATAAGTTGGCATTTCAATTTTAGAGAAAGAACCTAGATGTCATTCCTTAGCTAATCTATTCATTCGATCCTTCCCTATGAGACCTACTCTTGCATGCCATATAATAACATCAACATCATTGTTACTAGAATAACATGCCATAACACAATGGACAACATTATAATTATACGTAGAAGGATTACAATCTAACACAATAAAACCATCATAACGATGTCCAAAACTATAAAAAAAAACATTATCTTGAGTAATTCTAAGACCACTGCGACTAAAGTTCAAATTAAAATCTAAATCTAGAAGAACAGACATAGAGACTAAGTTTCGTCAAATCTCTGGCACATACAGGACGCCATGCAACATCAAATATCGGCAACCACACATGTCCATTCTGCAAGTGCCTATCCCTTTGACTTCAAGCTTTGCATTATTTCCCACATATACATGCTTTGATCCAGGTGAAACTCGACGAAACTCTATGAACGTTTCTCTATCATGGCTCACATGGTCGGTGGCCCCTGAGTCAACAATCCACACATGATAAGATTCAGTTGGTAAAATAGTGCTAGAAACATATATAACACTAAGAGATGCATTTTAAAATGCTACCTTTTTCGGCTCAGTCCACTCACGAGCAAAATGCCCTGGGACTGGACAATTATAGCACTTCATCTTGCTCTTGTATTTCTTCTTATATAACCGTTTTCCTTTCTTGGAATTTGGCTTGTTTCTTTTCTTGGAAGATCCTTCTCCGGTCTCCTTACCCTTTCCGTCATTTTTTCAATTTCTCTTGCGCTTGAAGCTTGATATCTTTGTACCAATTGATTCTGCCACAAAGGCATTAGGTACAGCTTTAGCAGCACCAAGCCGCTCGTCTTTAAGCTCCACATGATAGGAAACATCAGCAAAAATTTTGATGCTATCATTGTGGGTCAAGTTAATCTTTAGATGTTCCCAATTATTGGGAAGAGACTGAATCACTATCTGAACTTGCTGCTCATTAGAGATCATGGCCAGCATTTTTAAGTTGAGCAATCATATTTGATATCACTCTTAGATATTGCTGGACACCGTGATCATGATGTTTTTTGTACGTGTCAAACTTGATTGTCAGTTGTCGAAGGCGAATCACAATCATACCCCTATATGCCTCTCTTAAATGTGCCCACATGGCTTGAGCAGTAGGATATTGCTCACATTCATGGATGAGATCTTCGGCAACTAAACTTACATTAATTCCACGTACAATGGAATTTTTCTTCTTTCAAATATTGTAAGTTTCCAGATCCCTCATGTGTTGGGCAGTGTTACCCTCATTTGGGTGACTCATAGCATGTTAATAATTTCAAGAGCATCTTGCTCTTCGAGTACATACCACACTTTACGACT